>NW_027361793.1:20227500-30227500 GCF_039654945.1 Dendrobates tinctorius
CTGTATCTATTTATAGCTATCTATTTCTATATATCTATCTCTATATCTATCTATTTATCCATTATCTATCTTCTATCTATCTAGTGTTATACCCTATGAGGGGGCAGCATTATATTCTATGAGGAGGTACATTATTCCCTATGAGGGTGCAGCGTTATACCCTATGAGGGGGTGCGCTATACCCTATGTGGGGGTGCATTATACCCTATGAGTGGGGGAAGCATTATACCCTAAGAGGGGGTGCATTATACCCTATGAGGGGGCTACATTATATTCTATGAGATGGCTGCATTATATTCTATGAGGGAGGCTACCCCAACTCCTGCTACATAACTAAGACCTGTACTGCCTTATATTATACCCTGATATTAGCACGTTTTACCGCACAATTGGTGGTCTTGTATTTCTTTCTATGTAGCTACATAGTGGGCCCCAAGAATGATTTTCTCTGGTGGGCCCAAGGTGCTCCAGTCCGACGCTGGGTGCAGCACTGCCCGGAACATATAACCGTGTAGGCAGCCGCCTCCGGAGCATACAGTGGTAATAGTTGCAGACTTTGTTGCTTCCCTTGTGAGTGCACAGGACGGACGATGCGACACACACTGACCCCGCTGTCTGAGCGCTCGGCCCGGTATAACCTGCGCCCACACGTCCCTCCCGTGACTCCAGACAGGGCCGTCACTGTGCTCCCCTACACTCACCTTCATTCGACACACAGCTGGCAGAATATGCCAGCTACTAGGGCAGCGCCATTGCGTGACGTCACGTAAACCACGCCCATCACTACGGACTCTCACAAGTCAAAAGTTCTAAAAGGCGTTTTTACTTTTTACATCAGCGTTTTTTAACGAAGGAGTGAAATATAAAAAACCGCAAAGGAAAGTAGAATTTGCGGCTTTCTTTATATTTACTAATACTTGTGGCACTTCCTACAAAGAAACCAGAACGCCTACACGGGCGAATCGACGTCATCACGAGCGCCCGCCTTGTTTCCCGTTGCTTGGCAACAAGCGTCGCCTCTCCGGTGCGCACAGGCGGCTGTCATGGCGAAATTCGTTCTCGCAGGTAAAGCGGTAAGCGGCTTCTGGGGGTGCTCTTTTCCTCTGGGCGGGTGCTGACGGCCGCACATTAGTTAGTGCAATGCCGGTCATGCACCGTGTATTATGGTGAGCCGCCAGCAGGGGCGCACGGCTCCTGTACACAGTGCGATGACGGCTCATCAGCACACGGGGTTACCATGGTGGACTCCGCGTCTTTATTTATTTTTTCCTTACAGGTTTAATAACAGAAATGATCACAGTGCCAGAATACAATGTGGCGGAGCCAGGACGTGACTGTACCTGAGGGCAGCTGCACAGAGAGAAAAGCCGCACAAAAATGTCCATCAAAGTGGGCACCAAAGGGCGGTAGCACAAGGGTGAAATGACTGTGTGCCACTGATCTCACATCATGGTGACACAGATATCTGACGCTCTCCCCAGCCTGGCCCAAACTGCTCCGGCGCTTGGTAATTGCCGCTGTCCGCTCCACCCGCGGCTGTTAGAGGCACTTGGTGGCGGATTAGATCAGCCATCAAGTGTGGGGAAATATATCGGTTTTGTGTGCAAACCCACATCAAAGGCAGGGTTCACTACTGATGTACAAGTACGTGAAAGGCAGTAAAGGGGTTAAATGACTTTGGGCCCTGATCTTCCTTCAGAGCAGAGACACACATGTGATGTCCGCATCTAACACAGCTCTTTCCAGCCTGGCCGAAACAAGTGCTGGGTGTTGGAGCTGGCATCAATGAGGCCAATGGCCAATCTTCACGGATTTGAATAAGAAACTGGTGTTTTTAAAGGATTCGTATCCAAGAAGTATCGTTTCTCCTTGCAGAGATTGACATGCTAAGCATGCCGAGATGAGGAGACTTAAAGCCGCAATGGACCTCTGGGAAATATGTAAAATGTCTCTTCAGAGAGGAAGAGGACCAGAACTCTAGTGCCACCTATAGGAAGTAGCAATCCTAAAAGTCAATGCCGACTTTTATCCTAAGTCATGTGACAAGGCTCGTTAAAGGGTCGATATTGACTTTTACGATTGCTACTTCCTATAAGTGGCACTAGAGTACTAGTCCTTTTCCTCGCTGAAGAGACAGTTTAAAGGATTAGATCACTTTGAGCCACTAATCTCACACGTGACCTTTAAAGATCCAGGGATGTGCCGGGTCAAAATCAAGTCACTCCAGCCTGGCCCAAATAGGCCCAAGGCATAAGAGCTGGTATCCAAGGGCGGAGACAGACAATTTTACAGATCTACATAATTTCTGGTGAAAGGGTGGGAAAGAAAGAAAGCGCACCGATCTAAATGTAAATGTATAATTAGATCGTAGGTGAATATAGGTGGGACTCACCTTTTATAAATCTTGATATCTTGCATATGGGTCATTTTGGACCATTAGGTGTTCAAAGGTGGATATCTTCTGTGGTCAGTATGCTGCAAATCCCTGGTAGCTAATAAGTCACTCAGACCAAGTAACCACAGGAATGTTATCCAATAAACTTTATACCAGGCTATTTGCGCTCCTGTAGGTGTAGGATCCAAGGCTTCTTATTATCCAAAAAAGTTTTTAATATTTCTCAGGAAAAAGCACATACAATGCGTTTCGACAGTATAAAATGTCTTCCTCAGGTAAATAGCCTGGGATAAAATTTATTGGACAGCTCTACATAAGTAACTGGTGTCTTTAAAGAGAACCTGTCAGCAGTGGCGTAACTACAAAGTTATGGGCCCCGATGCAAACTTTCAAATGGGGCTCCCCACCCCGGGCTGCCACTAGGAATTTCGGGGCCACATACTGGCAACATTTTTGGGGCCTTCTTGAGACCAGCCCAGGCTCCATCCCTCGAACTGTCCACAGCCCCACCTCTCCCATAACTCCACCCCCACATAGAGAATGAAAGGAGCAGAGGACAGGTGTCTGATTTGCTACACCATAGAATATAATGTCACCCCCCATATTATATAACACAGCCTCCCCCGTAGAATATAATGTACCCCCATGGTATATAACACAGCCGCATAGTATATAGCACAGCACCACATGGTATACAGCACAGCATCGCATGGTATAGAGCACCCCCCTATGGTATAGAGCACTGCATGGTATACAGCACCCCCCATGGTATACAGCCCCCCATGGTATACAGCACAGCACCCCCCATGGTATACAGCACAGCAACACCCATGGTATACACCCCCATGGTATACATCACAGCACCCCCCCATGGTATACACCCCCCATGGTATACACCCCCCATGGTATACAGCACTACCCCATGGTATGCAGCACCTTGATATACAGCACAATGGTATACAGCACAGCACCCCCCCCGAGAATGACCCCACAGTTCTGGCTGTACTCACTGTTGCATACAAAAACTCCTCACCTTCTCCTCGTGCCTGCGCTGCTCCCGACTCCTGTCTCCTGCTCTGCCTGATACACAGTGAGAGCGCGATGACGTCATCGTGCACCCGCTGTGTCAGAGGCAGAGCAGGGAATGATGGGAAAGGGAGTGTCAGCTGACCCTCTCTCCCCCTTCATTGCTTTGAACTGTGCCGCCGGTATAGTTTAATGCGGTGGCTGGGGGATTCGGCGCTGACATGGTGCATCTCTGATCCCCCCTCCCGCCCAGCCTGCCCCGCTGCTAGGGCCCGATGCGGGCCCCCTCTGCTTATGGTGGCTCCATACGCCAGTCAGGGCATTAACTAATCTTCTCTTTCTCCGTGCACCCTCCCCTCATGCCCAGTGTGATTAAAGGTCAGTAAAATGGCGCATGCACAGATCAAGATATCAGCTTGGTGAAAAATTTTACTGAGCCAAAATCTCGATCTGCGCATGCCCTGCCTCCGGTGCCATTTTATTATAGGTAATCTGTCACCCATTTTTTGTGATATGATGTAAGTATATCATTCAATTTAGTGTCACATAAGCATTATAGCAGTACTTTTGATACCCCGACTCCATACCTTTGATGCATAAATACCGTTTTTAGCTCTCTTGCGGTGTAATGTATGTAAATCTCCTCGGACCGGTCCGATGGGCTGGGATTATTCTCCCCCCCCCCCCGGCTTGCTGTACGTATTGTTATCTGTGAATATCACAGATCCCGTAGAGTTGCCGCGCGTGCACATTGAAATGTCCTCCCGCGCGTGCGCAGTATGCTTTGCCCAACTGTGGGCAAAGCATAAAATCATTATTGCGCATGCGCCGGCATACGCACTTACGTTCTATGGCCCAGAATTATTTGGATACTTCCAGGCCATAGAACATAATTACGTATGCTGCGAGAGAACATTTCAATGCGCAGGCACGGCAACTCTACGGGATCATACAGCAAGCCGAGGAGGGGGGGAGAGAAGGAGAATAACGGTGACAGATTCCCCTTAAGTCCTGCACACAGGACACCAACTCACACTGCGCATAAGCCGCCCAAACAATGATGGTGACCCTGTATTTTAAGAAGGAGGCAGGGCACTGAATAATCCATGACCTATACAAAAAGCAGAGGAGGCTGGAGGAAGGGGGACGAAGAAGACCCTGCTCCCACTTCCCACCCCAAAGCACACTGGAGCACACAAGACATCATTTTCTGAAAACGTCATAAGGCGAGTATTCAGCAGCCACTGTGCGGATCCCTTCTCATCAGGTATCAGATTAATCAGCGTCACAGCACCATTGTGGCCATGCCTTTAGTTTAAAGGGTGTAAGACAGCGCTTACTGTATGTGTTGGGGAACACTCGCTTGTCAACGGGATTAAAGCACACAGGCACGTTTTTCTCACAAAACAGTCTTATTTTGGTTTATTTGGGCATCATAAACCGCACCGTAGGCCATGTTACACTTCACAGACCTAACACATAGTCCATAGCACTTCACAGTTTACGGCTTAACTCCGCAGTCACTAAACACACCGGACCTCTCACTTTGTCCCGTCACCGTGGGTGACTGCACGCTGAACAGTTCATTTTCGTCCATGGAACACAACAAACACCAACAGTCTGTTCCAATTACAGATACTTCTCTGCCGTTATTATAACCCCCTTTCTGGAGTTACAGTTAGGTCCATATATATTTGGTACAAAAGAGAAGTGGAAATCAATTAAAATGCATTGGAATACAATGCAATATATGTGGGAGCAATTGATGCAAAAAATCACGGCGTATAAATCAGGTCCAACAAGGCTCAAAGAAAAATAAATAAATGTACATAAGTGTAGGACCAATAATAAATATATGGAGCTATTAAAAAGGCTTCCACATAAAAATCCTGAATAAATATGCAAATTACAAAGATTATATTCAAAGAACCTTATGTAAAAGGCCAGCATAAATCTATAGTCGTATACAAAAATCAAAATGCAGAGTGTAAATAAACATGTTAGGAGGCATATAGATGTACAGATTGCCTACAAAGACTATCGCAAGCAGCAACAGAAAAATCCCTAACCCCAAATTGGCAAGAGTATATAAGTACGCCAGTTCATAAGCCTAGTGCAGCAAGCAAGCATGCTAAGAGTGGTGCATAGTGCAATTATAAAAGCACACAAGCTTTCTCTCCCTCCCTGTTTTTTATGCCATACTTTCTATAGGCAGCTTGTGTGCTTTTATAATTGCACTATGCACCACTCTTAGCATGCTTGCTTGCTGCAATAGGCTTATGAACTGGCGTACTTATATACTCTTGCCAATTTGGGGTTAGGGATTTTTCTGTTGCTGCTTGCGATAGTCTTTGTAGGCAATTTGTACATCTATATGCCTCCTAACATATTTATTTACACTCTGCATTTTGATTTATGTATATGTATACGACTATAGATTTACGCTGGCCTTTTACATAATAAGGTTCTTTGAATATAATCTTTGTAATTTGCATATTTATTCAGGATTTTTATGTGGAAGCCTTTTTAATAGCTCCATATATTTATTATTGGTCCTACACTTATGTACATTTATTTATTTTTCTTTGAGCCTTGTTGGACCTGATTTATACGCCGTGATTTTTTACATCAATTGCTCCCATATATATTGCATTGTATTCCAATGCATTTTAATTGATTTATAATACAATTTAATTGATTTTATGGCATATAGTTTCCACTTCTCTTTTGTATGATTTATGATTAATTGGAAATGCCGTTTTCATTGGGCAACATATAATATTGTAAAGCCTTATATATTTGGACAGAGACAACATTTTTCTAATTTTGGTTCTAGACATTACCACAATGAATTTTAAACAAAGCAATTCAGATGCAGTTGAAGTTCAGACTTTCAGCTTTCATTTGAGGGTATACACATTAAAATTGGATGAAGGGTTTAGGAGTTTCAGCTCCTTAAAATGTGCCACCCTGTTTTTAAAGGGACCAAAAGTAATTGGACAGATTAAATAATTGTAAATAAAATGTTCATTTCTAGTACTTGGTTGAAAACGCTTTGTTGGCAATGACCGCCTGAAGTCTTGATCTTATGGACATCACCAGACGCTGTGTTTCCTCATTTTTGATGCTCTGCCAGGCCTTCACTGCAGTGGTTTTCAGTTGCTGTTTGTTTGTGGGCCTTTCTGTCTGAAGTTTAGTCTTTAACAAGTGAAATGCATGCTCAATTGGGTTGAGATCAGGTGACTGACTGTTAGCGTTACGCTAGGCAAGGCAGGATTCCAGGAGTGGATCCTCTGGACAGTGGCACCGAGAGGCCCCCGGGCGAGCAACCAGGTGGGGCCGACCCCTATACAGGGACCATTAGGAGCAGGCCCAGGGGTTTGAATGCCACGGCAGCCGGTACCAAGAGGGGCTCGGGATGGACTGGAGCAAGACAGAGCACCTAGTACCACGAGCACGGAGAAAGCGTAGGGCTCGGGTGGAGAGACTGGAGTAGGACAGCAGGAGACAGAGGGAAGCAGGCAGGACGGAGCAAGGACACACAGGCACGGAGTAGGACGACGGGAATCAGACACGGGCAGGCAGGACTGGAGTAGGACTGCAGGAATCGGACACGGGCAGGTAGGACCGGAGTAGGACTGCAGGAATCAGACACGGCAGACAGTACAGAGCCAAGCACAGGACCAGTGTAGGACTGCAGGAATCAGACACGGGTGTCACGGTCACGTGTGTCTGGACGCAGCGGGTACCGCAAGGCGAGCCCATGACACGTGACCCTGGATACACCACCTCCCGTAGGGCGAATTTAAATAATAAAACGTGCAGCTGGATACACCGCCTCCAACTGGCGAATTTAGACATTACACGTATATACTGTTAGGGTCGGCGGAACGCACCAGATATAAATAATTGGAGGTGCGTTCGCCGCCCGGGGTCCACCGTGCGGTAGGTGACAAGACCGCTGCTGAGTAATGGCGGATGCACCGAAAGGTGAGGTACTGCGCTCGGGTTAACGTCACCCGAACGCTAAGTACGGCTCTGTTCACACACAGAGTCGCTAAAACAACAGAGTTGTATGAGGACGCTGGCCCTGTTTACTTCACAGGATACCCAGCGAATGACGCTGCAACCGCAGACGCCAAGAACGCTGCAACCGCAGCGCGGCAATAACTATCGCTGCTGAGCGACGGCGCCGGAACGACCGAGCACCGTCGGACGCTAGTGTGTCGTGCAGGAGGCACAGTGGCGTGTAGCTGGCCACAACCTGGAGCTGACTACCCAACAATCTGTCACCATTCGTAATAATGAGAGAGAGGATTCAAAAAGATTTAAATAAACTGGAGAAGTGGGCAGCAACTAACAGAATGGTTTTTAACAGGGAGAAATGCAAAGTACTACATCTGGGCAATAAAAATGAAAAAAGCAGATATAGAATGGGAGGAATAGGGCTAAGTGACAGCACATGTGAAAAAGACTTGGGTATACTAATAGATCACAGACTGAATATGAGTCAACAGTGTGATGCAGCAGCAAAAAAGGCAAATGCAATTCTAGGATGTATTAACAGAAGCATACAGTCTAGATCACGTGAAGTCATTATTTCCCTCTACTCCTCTTTGGTCAGACCTCATCTGGAATATTGTGTCCAGTTTTGGGCACCACATTTTAAAAAAGACATCAACAAACTGGAGCAAGTTCAGAAAAGAGCGACCAGAATGGTGACCGGTCTGCAAACCCTGTCTTATGAGGAAAGGTTGCAGGATTTGGGAATGTTTAGTTTGCAAAAGAGAAGACTGAGAGGAGACTTAATAGCTGTCTACAAATATCTAAAGGGCTGTCACATTTTAGAAGGATCAACTTTATTCTCATTTGCACGAGGAAAGACTAGAAGCAATGGGATGAAACTGAAGGGGAGGAGACACAGATTAGATATTAGAAAAAACTTTTTGACAGTTAGAGTGATCAATGAGTGGAACAGGCTGCCACGAGAAGTGGTGAGTTCTCCTTCAATGGAAGTCTTCAAACAGAGGCTGGACAGACATCTGACTGGGATGATTTAGCGAATCCTGCTTTGAGCAAGGGGTTGGACCAGATGGCCCAGGAGGTCCCTTCCAACTCTACGATTCTATGATTCTATGATTCTAACCGAGTGAAGGGGTTTCAAATGAGTCAGTCACCAGTCCATGCATCCATCACCATACACACATATCATAATATGCTACACTAGCGCATGGCCGAGCCGCCATGCGGGCTTTTTATAGCCATGCGCTTCCGGGACCTTCCAGTACTATAGGAAGGACCAATCAGATCCGACATAGGACCTGCACATGTGACCCCTGCTCTCCACTGAGAGGACAAGTTGTGGGCATGCCTAGTAGCACGGCATGAGGACTTAGCCTCGGGAGCAGTTCCCTGCAAAGCAGGTTGCGTCACCATTGCTGCACCAGAGGTGGCAGCAACATCCAGGCTCACAGAACGAGTCAGAGGGAGATGCCTGGCCAGCGGAGATTGCTGAGCAGGAGTCCGAGCAGTTGGAGATGAATGGGAGACCGCAGGATGTCTGGCTCTGGATTCCCGCTGTGCAGTGCCAGGAATCTGACGCCTAACATTACCCCCCCTCCTAGGGCCCCCTCCCCTCTGAGCCTCACTGCGCTCAAAAGCCGCGATCAGGAGCGGTGCGTGAATGTTTTCCACCGGCTCCCAGGTCCGAGCCTCGGGACCATGACCCTTCCAGTCCACCAAATAAAATTTTTTGCCACGGACAAACTTGCGCCCCACGATGGCATTAACCTCAAACTCGTCAGACGATAAGTCTGATGACCCGGCAGATGGCTCGGAAAACCGGGCCATGTGAACTGGTTTGAGGAGGGACACATGGAACACGTCCGAGATGGCCAAATGTGGGGGAAGAGCCAGACGGTAGACCACCGAGCTAAGTCGCTCCAGGACCTTGAATGGGCCAATGTATCGTGGCGCGAACTTAGGCGACTCAACCCGCAGTTTAATGTTTCGGGTAGAGAGCCATACCATGTCGCCAGGGGAGAAGCTTGGAGCAGGACGCCGGTGTGCGTCAGCGGAGATCCTTATTCTCTCCTTGGAAGCTCGGATAGCATCCTGGGTGCGATCCCAAATGTCACATGCCTCCACCGCCCAGTCTGCCACCCTGGAGTCGGTGGAAGACACAGGCATGGGCACAGGAATGCGCGGATGCTGACCGTAATTTAGGAGGAATGGGGTTTGACCGGTAGAGTCGGCCACAGCATTGTTCAACGCGAACTCTGCCCACGGCAGCAAGGATGCCCAGTCGTCCTGCCTGGCTGAGACAAAATGTCGAAGATATGTTATCAAGGTCTGGTTGGCTCTCTCTACCAACCCATTCGTCTCGGGATGATAGGCCGAGGAGAGATTCAGCTCAATGCTGAGTAGAGAACAGAGCTCTCTCCAAAACCGGGACGCAAACTGAGGACCTCGGTCACTGACAATCTTGTCCGGCATGCCGTGCAGGCGGAAAACGTGCTTGATGAACAAGACTGCCAGGCCCCGCGCTGATGGTAACCGGGAGAGAGGTACCAGGTGCACCATCTTAGAGAAATGGTCGGTGACAACCCAAATGACCGTGCTGCCACTGGACTTGGGTAGCCCCACCACAAAGTCCATACCAACCATCTCCCAGGGCCTGTCTGCTATCGGCAGAGGGAAAAGAAGCCCAGCAGGCCGCTGCCGAGAGGACCTATTCCGGGCGCAAGAGACGCATGCCTCAATATAGTCCTTGACGTCACGGGCCATATGTGGCCACCAGTACGTCCTCGCCAAAAGGTCGGAGGACCGTTTTGTCCCAAAATGTCCACCCACTCTGGACGAGTGAGCCCAAGAGAGGACCTCCGGTCGCAGACGGGCAGGGACAAATGTCTTGCCCGGAGGCACAGACTCAAGGGCAACCGGAGCCACAGTCCTCAGGCTTTCGGATGGGAGGATCAGCCGAGGCTCCTCCTCCTCTTCCTCCGATGACACCACGGAGCGGGAGAGAGCATCGGCCCGGACGTTCTTCTCCCCGGAGAGAAAGTGGAGGGTGAAATGGAACCGGGAAAAGAACAAGGACCATCTAGCCTGGCGAGAGTTTAGCCGCTGGGCTGTTTGTAAATACACCAAGTTTTTGTGGTCGGTGAACACCTGGAAAGGGTGACGAGCCCCCTCCAGGAGGTGTCTCCACTCCGAGAAGGCCAACTTCATCGCTAACAACTCCCTGTCCCCGATGGCATAATTCCTCTCCGCCGGTGTGAAGGTCTTGGAGAAAAAGAAGCATGGATGCTTCCGACCTTGCGTGTCCTTCTGGAACAGGACTGCTCCAGCACCGACAGAAGAGGCATCCACTTCCAGAATGAAGGGCTTGTCTACATCGGGGCGATGTAGAATGGGAGCGCTAGCGAAATGGGACTTAATGGTGGAGAAGGCCTTGGAGACCGGTTCCGACCACAACTTGGGATTTGCACCCTTCTTGGTGAGGGCTACCAAGGGTGCTACCAAAGTCGAGAAGTGGGGGATGAATTGGCGATAATAATTTATGAACCCCATAAAGCGCTGCACCGCTTTGAGAGAATGAGGTTCCTGCCAATCCATCACCACCTGTAGCTTGGCAGGATCCATGGCCAATCCCTGGGCCGAGATGATATAGCCCAGGAAAGGCAAGGACTCCTGCTCAAACACACACTTCTCCAACTTGGCATAGAGGGAGTTCGCCCGCAGGCGATCGAAAACTTTGCAAACTTCTCTCCGGTGGGAGTCAATATCTGGAGAGTAGATGAGGATATCATCCAGATAGACTACAACCGAGGTGGTAAGCATATCCCGGAAGATATCGTTCACAAAGTCCTGGAAGACGGCCGGGGCATTACAGAGCCCGAAGGGCATCACCAGGTATTCATAGTGCCCATCCCTGGTGTTAAATGCCGTCTTCCATTCATCCCCATCACGGATGCGAATCAGGTTGTAAGCCCCCCGCAGATCAAGTTTGGAAAATACCCTCGCTCCTCGTAGCCTATCAAACAGTTCTGATATCAGGGGCAGTGGATATTTATTCTTAACGGTGATGGCGTTAAGACCCCTGTAATCAATGCAAGGACGTAGTTCCCCACTCTTCTTCTGGACGAAGAAGAATCCCGCCCCCGCTGGTGACACTGACTTCCTAATGAATCCTCTTGCCAGATTCTCCCTGATGTACTGAGACATGACCTCAGTCTCCGGGAGAGATAGGGGATAGACTCGACCCTGGGCAGGCTCAGCACCAGGCAAGAGGTCAATAGGACAGTCATAGGGGCGATGCGGTGGAAGGGTCTCCGCCGCCTTTTTGGAGAACACGTCTGCATACTGCCGATAGTGTTTGGGGAGCGAGGAGAGATCAGCGGGAACCTCGGTGGAGGCAACCTGAACGCACTCCCTCAGACATCTACCCTCACATGACTTACTCCACCCAATAATCCTCCCTGAGGACCACTCTATATGGGGGGAGTGATACCGCAGCCAGGGAACCCCTAGAAGTACCTGGTCAATACCCTCGGGCATGACGAGGAGGGATATCGTCTCCTGATGAGACGGAGCCACAGAGAGTACCAAGGGGACGGTCTGGTGAGTTATCTGCGAGGGTAGAGTGGTGCCGTTTACCACTCTGACGGTGACTGGTGTAGACATCATAACCAGAGGTATAGCGTGCCGTTGGGCGAAGGCTGACGACATAAAATTGCCCTCCGCCCCGGAATCCACGCAAACCTCCACCGCCAGAGTGGAAGAATTAAACCCAAGAGTCCCCTTAAAGGACAGCTTGGAGGAAAACGTCGCTGGCTTTAGTGCGCCGCCTCCTACGGCCACTAGGCGCGAGCGTTCTCCCTGCTGCTGTGGGCACCGGTTGGCGAGGTGACTGGCCTGCCTACAAATATGACAGCTCATAGGAGCTCGAGCGGACCGGAGTCTAGATCCCTCACGGGAAGTCCCCTGACGCTCGGACGTCCCCCGATCGGGGGATTCCAGAGGTCTAGAAAAACAAAGTGCCAACCTAAACCTCTGCCTACACTGGTCCCGTTCCAACCTTCGCTCGATGAAGCGAAGATCGATTCGGGTGGAGACAGAGATAAGCTCCTCCAGTGTAGCGGGAATCTCCCTGGTGGCCAGAGCGTCCCTCACATGGCCAGCCAAACCTCTCCAGAACGCCGGAATGAGGACCTTATCTGGCCACTCTAATTCTGAGGCCAGCGTCCGGAACTGGATGGCGAAGTGACTGACCATGGACGAGCCCTGTGACAGTGCCAGCAGCCGGAGCGCGGTGTCATGGGTGACTCGTGGTCCCAGGAAGACCTGTTTCAGAGTGTCTAAGAACCGCGAAGCACCCTGCACCACATGATCACCACGCTCCCACAGCGGTGTTGCCCACTCCAAAGCCCTGCCCGATAGAAGGGAAATAATAAATCCCACTTTAGCCCGCTCGGAGGGGAATCGGGCGGCCAGCAGCTCTAGCTGTATAGAGCACTTGCTTCCGAAACCCCTACAAGCTGCACTATCACCCGAGAACTTTTCGGGCAGCGGGAGGTGGGACAAAGTCGGGGCAGGGATGGCAGTGGTCACACGGGAAACAGCCTCTGTGGCTGCCTGAACAGCGACTGCAGTAACATCCGCAGCTGAGGCTGAACGCTCTAGAGCCGCCAACCTGCCCTGCAGCTGCCGGATGTGCTGCAGCAGTCGCTGTTCATCCGCCATTACTAGCCAGACCCTGGCGCTAGTGTAATGTTAGGGTCGGCGGAACGCACCAGATATAAATAATTGGAGGTGCGTTCGCCGCCTGGGGTCCACCGTGCGGTAGGTGACAAGACCGCTGCTGAGTAATGGCGGATGCACCGAAAGGTGAGGTACTGCGCTCGGGTTAACGTCACCCGAACGCTAAGTACGGCTCTGTTCACACACAGAGTCGCTAAAACAACAGAGTTGTATGAGGACGCTGGCCCTGTTTACTTCACAGGATACCCAGCGAATGACGCTGCAACCGCAGACGCCAAGAACGCTGCAACCGCAGCGCGGCAATAACTATCGCTGCTGAGTGACGGCGCCGGAACGACCGAGCACCGTCGGACGCTAGTTTGTCGTGCAGGAGGCACAGTGGCGTGTAGCTGGCCACAACCTGGAGCTGACTACCCAACAATCTGTCACCATTCGTAATAACCGAGGGAAGGGGTTTCAAATGAGTCAGTCACCAGTCCATGCATCCATCACCATACACACACAGCATAATATGCTACACTAGCGCATGGCCGAGCCGCCATGCAGGCTTTTTATAGCCATGCGCTTCCGGGACCTTCCAGTAATATAGGAAGGACCAATCAGATCCGACATAGGACCTGCACATGTGACCCCTGCTCTCCACTGAGAGGACAAGTTGTGGGCATGCCTAGTAGCACAGCATGAGGACTTAGCCTCGGGAGCAGTTCCCTGCAAAGCAGGTTGCGTCACCATTGCTGCACCAGAGGTGGCAGCAACATCCAGGCTCACAGAACGAGTCAGAGGGAGATGCCTGGCCAGCCGAGATTGCTGAGCAGGAGTCCGAGCGGTCGGAGATGAATGGGAGACCGCAGGATGTCTGGCTCTGGATTCCCGCTGTGCAGTGCCAGGAATCCGTCGCCTAACATATACAAGTCTGGAAACCCCGCCTCCAGTAAGGCGAATTTAAATAATAAAGGGGAACCTGGGAAACATTAGCAATGGTGGGCCCTGCGATAGGGAATAGGGAAGTGGAGACCTCCTGAGCTCCCCTGAGCCAGTGTCCCTGCACTCCTAACGTTCCCTATGCCGGTTCCACACCGGGTGACGCACGCGTACCTCAAACCCTGACTCGCCCTGACCTAAACCCTCACTAGGGAATTGGAAGGTGTGGAAACTAATCCCACCACTGCACTAAACACACATGAGGAAAGATGACAAAACAGGGGAAACACCACTTAGCTTTGCTCTGTTGCGTACGCTCCTAGCAACAGAGCCCACCACCTGCGTGCATCTTCTCCTCCACCCGGATCCATCACCATAACTGGATCCTTCACCATAGTGCAGCCTTGGAGCAGAGTCTACCACCAATTGCAGAAGTCCAGTAACAGAGTCCCAAAGATGAGTTCAGCTCCTGCCCAAAAAGTCAAGCATGCTTGAGTCCAGCTCTCAGCAACGAAGTCCCGCATGCTGAGTGCAACTCTCTCCATAGGCACCACTCCACCAAGCCATGCAAGCACTTCCTGCCAACACCATAAACTGTGACTCTACCACGCCATGCCAGCCCTTCTTGCAGACCACATAGCTGCCACTCGTCCCCCCTGGCTGGGCTGCGCAGGACTCATGTTCAGCTCCTTCCTCACCCCAGGCTTCCTTCCCAAATGAACACACAATCAATATCACCAACAATGATTGCACACACCTGACTCTTTTATAGAGCCTAACACCTGATTTGTAATTAAGTGCACATTAAACCAAAGAAACTAAAGTGCACTACCGCTCACCACCACCGGGGCAACTCAGAATGAACGACACCACGTGTGATAATTCTAATGGCCACCGGGGGCAATCACATCACTTTGGCACCAAGCCAAATGAAAAAAAATTCACTTTATGCATTTAAACTGTCAGATCCACCTTGGATCATGACAGTACCCTGTTATGAATGAGTCACCGGAGGAGGAAAAAAACAAAATGCAAGCTAAGTCCAGAAAACCGGAGAGGTTGGTTGCTAACGGATTGCAGACCCCTGATCCTATTCACACAACTAACAGTAGCCGTGGAGTGTTCCTACGGTGATCCTAGACACCTCGTCACAGCTGGAGAACTACATAAGCCTAAAGAAAGAAAGGGGATATCTAAACTGCCCCAGAGCAGACCCCAAAACAATAGACAGCCCCCAACATGTATTGTCGGTGAAAACAGATGAAAACACAAACACAGACAGAAAGACAGGCAGAGCAAGCGATGGGGCCCAACTAACTAGATAGGAAAGGACAGAAAAAGATGCTAGCTGCAATCCGCAAAAACCCTACCAAAAGAATGTCCCAACACGTCTGATAAGAAAAACGGCCCTGAAGTCACTAGACTTCAAAATTCCTATATCAGCACTCCGATATATTTTGAAGACAGAGCAAAAGAGATTTAACCAATCAGGAACAAAAATGGAAATTCAGCAAAGCCCCAGCCGGGGCTTGCTGAACACAAAACTAAGCAAATCAGAAAAAATCTCATGGAACAATAACAGAGCAAAGCTTAGCTTTCAGAAGACAGGAACTGAACTGGAGGCCAGAGGTCAGAGCAGAGAAATCACCAGCAACCTTACAAGGGCGGCCGCAGCCTTATATCCACTCAGAGATTCCAGATGTCCAACCGCAATCCAGATGACAGATTTCTCCCATCCAAATCAGTTTCACCACCTCCTTTCACCAGCAGAGGGAGTTCATCGGACATCAAAGGTGAACGAGAAAATGAGCTCACAACAGTACCTCCCCCTTGAGGAGGGGTCACCGAACCCTCATCCACGCCACCAGGTCGATCAGGATGGGCCCGATGAAAAGCACGAACCAATCTTTCGGCATGAATATCAGATGCAGAGACCCAAGAATTATCCTCCTGGCCATAACCCTTCCACTTAACCAAATACTGGAGTCTCCGTCTAGCAAGACGAGAATCCAGTATCTTCTCAACCTCATATTCCACATTACCTTCAACCAATACAGGGTCAGGAGATGCCACCACAGGAACTACTGGCTCAACAAACCTCTTCAACAGAGACTTATGAAACACGTTATGGATCTTAAATATAAGAGGAAGAGCCAATTGAAAAGAGACCGAATTAAGAATCTCCAAAATCTTGTAAGGTCCAATAAATCTAGGTTTAAACTTTGGAGAAGCCACACTCATAGAGATATTCTTTGGTTCAGCAGCATGTGAATGAGCAAGATAGGCGGAAATTCCCCTTACTTCAGCAGTAAGCTGCTCCACACGATCAGACAATTGCTTAATCTCCATTAAGAAAAAATTCCTCCTACGGCCCCAGAGAAAAAGAGGAAAA
Source organism: Dendrobates tinctorius (assembly GCF_039654945.1). Taxonomy (NCBI): domain Eukaryota; kingdom Metazoa; phylum Chordata; class Amphibia; order Anura; family Dendrobatidae; genus Dendrobates; species Dendrobates tinctorius. Next base: position 20,243,997 of record NW_027361793.1, read on the forward strand.
AATATACATAAAAAAAAATTCTGACACTTTTTTTTTTTTTTTTTTACAACTCTTTCCTGCTATTGAGTACCCTAGAATCTGCAGTATGGCTGGTGATTCTGTTATGAATGAGTCACCGGAGGAGGAAAAAAAAAAAATGGAAATTCAGCAAAGCCCCAGCCGGGGCTTGCTGAACACAAAACTAAGCAAATCAGAAAAAATCTCATGGAACAATAACAGAGCAAAACTTAGCTTTCAGAAGACAGGAACTGAACTGGAGGCCAGAGGTCAGAGCAGAGAAATCACCAGCAACCTTACAAGGGCGTCGGCAGCCTTTTATCCACTCAGAGATTCCGGATGTCCAATCGCAATCCACCTGTTCAGATGACAGGTTTCTCCCATCCAAATCAGTTTCACCACCTCCTTTCACCAGCAGAGGGAGTTCATCGGACATCAAAGGTGAACGAGAAAATGAGCTCACAACAGTACCCCCTCCGTAATGAGGGGCCTCTGGACCCTCAAGACAACTCCTCATTAGGGAAACACCTACAGCGGGGACGCCCAAATCCTGAGTTCACCCCACCACTACCTGACACTTCAGGTTAATGACAAACGCACTGCTGGTATTGGCAATACATGTTCTGGAGGCACCACTCATCTCCACAGCACCGACCTGGGGATCGAGTTTATGTATGTGTATGTTTGCTATGAGCTGATCAGACTCCACAACACACTTCCACAAGATGTTTTTTGGTGGCCATTCATACATGCTTGTTCACACACAGGTCCGGACCTGAACGTTTATTGCCACACATTCGTTAGTCATATTTAGAATCATAGAATCATAGAATCATAGAATCCTAGAGTTGGAAGGGACCTCCTGGGCCATCTGGTCCAACCCCCTGCTCAAAGCAGGATTCGCTAAATCATCCCAGTCAGATGTCTGTCCAGCCTCTGTTTGAAGACTTCCATTGAAGGAGAACTCACCACTTCTCGTGGCAGCCTGTTCCACTCATTGATCACTCTAACTGTCAAAAAGTTTTTTCTAATATCTAATCTGTGTCTCTTCCCATTCAGTTTCATCCCATTGCTTCTAGTCTTTCCTTGTGCAAATGAGAATAAAGTTGATCCTTCTACAATGTGACAGCCCTTTAGATATTTGTAGACAGCTATTAAGTCTCCTCTCAGTCTTCTCTTTTGCAAACTAAACATTCCCAAATCCTGCAACCTTTCCTCATAAGACAGGGTTTGCAGACCGGTCACCATTCTGGTCGCTCTTTTCTGAACTTGCTCCAGTTTGTTGATGTCTTTTTTAAAATGTGGTGCCCAAAACTGGACACAATATTCCAGATGAGGTCTGACCAAAGAGGAGTAGAGGGAAATAATGACTTCACGTGATCTAGACTGTATGCTTCTGTTAATACATCCTAGAATTGCATTTGCCTTTTTTGCTGCTGCATCACACTGTTGACTCATATTCAGTCTGTGATCTATTAGTATACCCAAGTCTTTTTCACATGTGCTGTCACTTAGCCCTATTCCTCCCATTCTATATATGCTTTTTTCATTTTTATTGCCCAGATGTAGTACTTTGCATTTCTCCCTGTTAAAAACCATTCTGTTAGTTGCTGCCCACTTCTCCAGTTTATTTAAATCTTTTTGAATCCTCTCTCTCTCTTCTCTAGTATTAGCTATCCCTCCTAGCTTTGTGTCATCAGCAAATTTAATCAGTTTACCCTCAATTCCTTCATCTAAATCGTTGATAAAGATGTTGAACAATACAGGGCCCAGGACAGAGCCCTGTGGTACCCCACTTGAGACATTCTTCCAACTGGATGTGCAGCCATTTACGACCACTCTTTGGGTCCGATCACTAAGCCAGTTATGAATCCACCTAACAGTTGCCTTGTCCATTCCATACTTAGTCATTTTTTCAATAAGGATTGTATGAGAGACTTTGTCAAATGCTTTGCTGAAGTCAAGATATACTATATCTACAGCATTTCCTTGATCCACCCAATCAGTGATACCGTCATAGAAGGAAATTAAGTTAGTCTGACATGACTTATTAGTTACAAACCCATGCTGACTCTGTTTAATCACTTCATTCTTATCCAGGTATTGACATACATGTTTAATAATTTGTTCAAAGATCTTTCCTGGTATAGAAGTCAGACTCACCGGCCTATAGTTGCCTGGGTCCACCTTCTTCCCCTTTTTGAAGATAGGAACAACATTTGCTCTTCTCCAGTCTTCTGGCACTTCTCCTGTTCTCCAAGAATTTTCAAAGATTATGGAGAGGGGTTCAAAAATTTCTTCTGCTATCTCCTTCAGTACTCTGGGGTGTAATTCATCTGGACCTGGAGACTTGAATTCATTTAGGTTAGCTAAGTGTTTCCTCACTATCTTTCTGTTTATAGATATCCTGGATTCTTCTATTCCCTTAATAGGACAGTGAATAACAGTTGATGTTGCATTTCCTTTCTGAGAGAAAACAGATGCAAAATAGGAATTTAAAAGTTCAGCCTTCTCAACATCCTGTCTTACCATTTCATCATTTTCATCCTGTAAAAATCCTATAGCATCTTTGACTTTTCTTTTACTTTTGACATATCCCCAAAATCCTTTATTATTGCTTTTGACATCTCTTGCAAGCCTCAGTTCATTTTCAGCTTTAGATAATCTGATTTGTGCCCTGCAGGTTCTGCAGACAGCATTATATTCTTCTTTAGATATGCCTCCCTCTTTCCATTTTATAAACATTTTTTTCTTCCTTTTTAGCATGTGCTTAAGTTCTGTGTTCATCCATCCTGGTTTCCTTAAATGCTTCCTATTCTTCCCTCTTTTCGGAATTGTTAACAACTGTGCTTTGAGAATTTCATTTTTCAAGATTTCCCATCCTTCCTGGACATTTTTGTCTTTAAGGATATCCAGCCATTGGATCCCTCCAATTCTCTTTCTGAATCCCTTAAAATCTGCCTTTCTGAAATCTAACCTTGACGTCTGAGTCTTCACAGGTCTTCCACCTCTAGTAATCCAAAATTCTAAAATAGCATGGTCGCTACCTCCTAGGGTCCCAGCCACTTTTACCTCCTCAACCATTTCCTCCCTGTTTATAAGGATTAGATCCAAGGTAGCAGTTCCCCTTGTTTTCTCCCTTACCTTTTGGAAGATAAAGTTGTCAGCAAGAGAGGATAAGAATTTCCTTGACCTGTTAGTTTTGCCTGAGAGAGATTCCCAACAAATGTCTGGATAGTTGAAATCTCCCATGACAACTATGTCATATTTTTTGGAGAACTTGGCCATCTGATGCATAAAGAGTTCATCTATATCTTCGGCTTGCACAGGCGGCCTGTAGTAAATGCCTACAATGGTGTCCTTTCCATTGTTCTGTCCTTGTATTCTTACCCAAACAGTTTCCACAGAACTCCCAGTCTCTGAAGCTTCAATCTCTGTGCAGATATACGTGTTTCGAACATACAATGCGACACCCCCTCCTCGTTTATCAAGTCTGTTTCTTGCAAATAAGTTGTATCCTTCTAGTCTTGTATTCCAATCATGTGTATTGTCCCACCAAGTTTCAGTGATTCCAATTACATCATATTTCTGTTCCTGTGTTAGTAGTTCCAATTCTCCTTGTTTGTTGCCCATGCTTTGTGCATTAGTATAGAAACATTTTAGTTTGTGATTGGTTTCTCTTTCTCCAATATTTTTATTAATTAGATTCTTTCGTCTTTGTTCTTCCTTTCCACTTCTAATAGCAGAGTTCTCAATAGCATTTGTCAGGTGTATGGCTTTTTCTGGTCTTTTGCTTCCCTTCCCATGTTGTTCTAGTTTAAAGCTCTCCTTACAAGTGTAGCAAGGTGACTTCCAAATACATGCTTTCCAGTCTTCGTAAGGTGCACCCCATCTCTAGCAAGTAGTCCATCGTATAAGTAGTTCACTCCGTGATCCAGAAATCCAAATCGTTGCTGACGGCACCATCGACGTAGCCAGTTGTTCACCTGCAGAATCTTATTCCACCTCCTTGTTCCATGGCCATCCACTGGGAGGATGGAAGAGAAGACCACCTGCGCTCCCAGTTCTTTCACTTTCTTGCCTAAGTCTTCAAAGTCTCTGCAGATTTCCAGGTCGTTTCTTGCTGTGTCATTTGTCCCCACATGTAGTAGCAGGAATGGGTAGTCATCTGTAGGTCTGAAGAGTCCTGATATCCTGTCAGACACATCTTTAATTTTTGCACCTGGAAGACAGCACATTTCTCTTGTAGTTATATCCGGTCTGCAGATAGCGGCCTCTGTTCCTCTCAGCAGGGAATCCCCCATGACCACCACTCTCCGTTTCTTCTTCACAACATTTTTCTTTCTCCATCCAGGAGGACTCTGAGGGCGTACAAGGTTGCTGTTTGTTGGCAAAGTCTTATCCTGATGTATTTCTTCATCGTTTTCCTGCGTGAGAGCCTGGTACTGGTTCCTGAGCAGTATGGGTGCTGACTGCCTCCTGATCCTCCTGCTTCTCTGGGTCACATGTCTCCATTCCTCTGTTTCTTCAGGTGCACTTCGAATTTCTTCTCTTTCTGTAACATGAAGAGATAATTCTGCTCTGTCCAAGAACTCTTCACCTTCCTTAATGATCTTCAACGTAGCTAACCTCTCTTCGAGATTTTGCAACTTTTCCTCCAACAGGGACACAAGCTTGCATTTGTGGCATGTGAAGTTTGGCTTTTCCACTGGTAAATCTGTGAACATGTAGCAAGAAATGCAGCTCACCAAATGGCTCCTGGCCTCTTCCATCTTGAGATTTCTTAAAAACGATGAAAGATGAGCGAAATATCGGCGCGCGGTTTTTCCAATTTCCTCTTTTCAGCTGCAACGGCCAAAACCCAGTGATCGTTGAGCTCGCGGAGACTCTTCACTTATCCCAGAAGGCACTGGGAATATGCAAATGATCTCCTCAAGACTCTTCCCCTGGTTTCTCCCAGGTGAACTCATTCTGGACTCGACAACAGAGGCGTCCCCCTGTGCCACAACACTCACACCCCCCCTAATCACCAAGGGACACCATCCTCCAACCCTTTCACCATGAGGTCTGCGCCTTGCAGGGTTGGTTAATGGCGAGGGTTGAGATTTGTTCCCACTCCCCCACAGCGCACCTGCTGCTCACACCTGGAGAAGGGACCGGGATATGGAGGAAATAAACACTCGCTGGTCGCCTTCCTCCACACGACCAGGAGGGGGTGGCTTCTTCGATGGTATTGAAGATTTGGCGTGAGCCCCGCGGACTATACACCAGTCTGCTCACTACAGGGACGTACCCCTTCACCTTGGGGAACCCCAGACAGCACCATGGGGACACCAATTCCACCCACCTGTCTGGTTATGTCCGCCTGTATGAACCAGTCCCGCTCCCCAGCAGCGACTCTAGGGGGCACTTTGCCAGAGCCACAGGAATATGGAGGAGAAATACACTCTCTGGTTGCCTCCACACGGCCAGGAGGGGCGGCAATGGAGATTTGGTGTGAGCCCCGCGGACTATACACCAGTCTGCTCACTACAGGGATGTATCCCTTCACCTCGGGGAACCCCAGACAGCACCATGGGGATCACCAACTCCACCCACCTGTCTAGTTATGTCCGCCTGTATGAACAAGTCCCGCTCCCCAGCAGCTACTCTAGGGGCTTTTTGCCAGACCGCAGCCGCCATTTTGATTTCCTGGTTATCTGAGCAGAGGCCCCAGACCCTGATAACTGCTGCTACAGCGGCTCTAACACACCATGCCGCTCCTCACTCACCTCAGTGAGGCCCGGCAGCAATTACTCACAGGTCTCCACATGGCCAAGGCTCACCAGAAAAAAAAAATAGGGTGGGTGATAATGTCACGGTCACGTGTGTCTGGACGCAGCGAGTACCGCAAGGTGAACCCATATGACACACGTGACCCTGGATACACCGCCTCCAGTGGGGCGAATTTAAATAATAAACACGTGCAGCTGGATTCACCGCCTCCAACTGGCGAATTTAGACATTACACGTATATACAAGTCTGGAAACCCCTCCTCCAGTAAGGCGAATTTAAACAATAAGGGAAACCTGGGAAAACATTAACAATGGTGGGCCCTGTGATAGGGAATAGGGAAGTGGAGACCTCTTGAGCTCCCCTGAGCCAGTGTCCCTGCAGCACTCCTAACGTTCCCTATGCCAGTTCCGCATTGGGCGATGCACGCGTACCTCAAACCCTGACTCACCCTGACCCTAAACCCTCACTAGGGAATTGGACGGTGCGGAAACTAATCCCACCACTGCACTAAAACACACATGAGGAAAGATGACAAAACAGGGGAAACACCACTTAGCTTTGCTCTGTTGCGTACGCTCCTAGCAACAGAGCCCACCACCTGCGTGCATCTTCTCCACCCGGATCCATCACCATAACTGGATCCTTCACCATAGTGCAGCCTTGGAGCAGAGTCTACCACCAATTGCAGAAGTCCAGTAACAGAGTCCCAAAGATGAGTTCAGCTCCTGCCCAAAAAGTCAAGCATGCTTGAGTCCAGCTCTCAGCAACGAAGTCCTGCATGCTGAGTGCAACTCTCTCCATAGTCGCCACTCCACCAAGCCATGCAAGCACTTCCTGCTGACATCATAAACTGACCCCACCACGCCATGCCAGCCCTTCTTGCAGACCACATAGCTGCCACTCGTCCCCTCTGGCTGGGCTGCACAGGACTCTTGTTCAGCTCTTTCCTCACCCAGGCTTCCTTCCCAAATGAACACACAATCAATATTACCAACAATGATTGCACACACCTGACTCTCTTTTATAGAGCCTAACACCTGATTTGTAATTAAGTGCACATTAAACCAAAGAAACTAAAGTGCACTATCGCTCACCACCACCGGGGCAACTCAGAATGAACGACACCACGTGTGATAATTCTAATGTCCACCGGGGGCAATCACATCAATTTGGCACCAAGCCAAATGAAAAAAATTCACTTTGTGCATTTAAACAGTCAGATCCACCTTGGATCATGACAACGGGCAGACAGTATGGAGTCAAGCACAGGACGGGAGTAGGACTGCAGGAATCAGGCACGGGCAGGCAGGACGGCAGGAAACAGGCACGGGCTGTGTTATGATTGAGTCACCGAGGAGGAAAAAACAAAACACAAGCTCATCCCAGAATATCAGAGAGGTTGGAAACTAGCGGATTGCAGACCCTTGATCCTATCACACAACTAGCAGTAGCCGTGGAGTGTTCCTACGGTGATCCTAGACACCTAGTCACAGCCGGAGATCTAAATAAGCCTAAAGAGAGAAAAGGGAAAAACTGACTGCCCCAGAGCAGACCCCAAAGCAATAGGCAGCCCCCAACATATAATGACGGTGAAGCAAGATGAAAACACAAACACAGATAGAAATATAGGTTGAGCAAACGATGGGGCCCAAGCTAACTAAAAAGGACAGGACAGAAAAGCTGCTGTCTGCAATCCGAGAAAACCCTGCTAAAAATATTACCAACACAACTGATAAGCAAAAAGGACCCTGAAGTCTCTAGACTTCAAACACTATATCAGCACTCAGAATATTCTGGAAGCAGAGCAAAAAAGAACACTGATCAAGGAAAAAGAATCCAGCACACCCCCTGCCGGGGATGGCTGAACTCAAAAAACAAGGTAAACAAAACCAAAACTAATAAGTTCAATAGCAGAGCAAAAACTTATCTTTGGGAAGCAGGAATCAGACTGGTCTCCAAGAATCCAGCAGAGAAATCACCAGCGACTCAGAAGGGCGTCGGCTGCCTTATATCCAGTCTGTAGTTCCCGTTACCCAGTCACAATCCACCTGATCAGGTGTTTGCTTTCTTTCATCCAAATCAGCCTCACTACCTTCCTTCACCAGAAGAGGGAGATCCTCGGACACAAAAGAGGAATGAACAGATGAGCTCACAACAGTACCTCCCCCTTGAGGAGTGGTCACCGAACCCTCATCCAAGCCACCAGGCCGATCAGGATGAGCCCGATGAAAAGCACGCACCAATCTTTCAGCATGAATATCAGAGGCAGAGACCCACAAATTATCCTCCTGACCATAACCCTTCCACTTAACCAAATACTGGAGTCTCCGTCTAGCCAGACGGGAATCCAGTATCTTCTCTACCTTATATTCCATGTTACCTTCAACCAACACAGGGTCAGGAGGTGCCGCCATAGGAACCACTGGTTCAACAAACCTCTTCAACAAGGACTTATGAAACTCATTATAAATCTTAAATGTGACAGGAAGAGCCAACCGAAAAGAGACCGGATTAATAATCTCCAAAATCTTGTAAGGTCCAATAAATCTAGGTTTAAACTTTGGAGAAGCCACTTTCATAGAGATATTGTTTGATGACAACCAGTCCATATCACCCACCTTAAACCGGGGACCAATGGTCCTATGCCGGTTAGAAAACCGCTGGGCCTTTTCCTGGGAAAGAGACAACTTATCCACCACTTGGTCCCAAATCTGCTGCATTCTTTCCACCACAGTGTCAACCCCTGGACAGGCAGAAGACTCCACCTGCCCTGAAGAAAATTGAGGATGAAACCCAAAGTTACAGAAAAAGGGTGACATCAAAGTGGCAGAACTAGCTCTGTTATTTAAAGCAAATTCGGCCAAGGGTAATAATGAGACCCAATCATCCTGATCAGTAGATATAAAACATCTCAAATAAGCCTCCAAAGTCTGGTTTGTTCTCTCCGTCTGCCCATTGTTCTGAGGGTGAAATGCAGAGGAGAAGGACAACTGAATTCCCAACTTGGAATAAAAGGTCCTCCAGAATCTAGAGACAAACTAAACTCCTCTGTCCAATACAATGTTCTCAGGAATCCCGTGCAAGCGAACCACCTGTTGCAAAAACAAGGGCACCAACTCTGAGGAAGATGGCAACTTAGGGAGTGGTACAAGATGGACCATCTTAGAGAATCTATCACAAATCACCCAGATAACAGTCATCCTCTGAGAGACAGGCAGATCAGAAATAAAATCCATTGAAATATGGGTCCATGGCCTCCTGGGCACCGGCAAAGGCATCAACAACCCACTAGAACGAGAACAAGGCTTTGATCGGGAGCAAGTCCCACAGGACTGCACCAAATTTCTGACCTCACGAGACAAGGCAGGCCACTAAAAAGACCGACTCACCAAATCTCTAGTACCAAAAATACCTGGATGACCAGCCAACGCGGAGCAATGAACCTCAAACATCACTTTCCTACTCCACTGGTCAGGAACATATAACCTACCACTGGGACAACGCTCAGGCTTATCCTCCTGAAACTTCTCCAGAGCACATCTCAAATCAGGCGAGATGGCAGAAAGAACCACCCCCTCACCTAAGATGGTAGCAGGCTTGGTCACAATAGGAGAATCAGCCAAAAAACTCCTAGAGAGGGCATCAGCCTTAACGTTCTTAGTGCCCGGAAGAAAGAACACCACAAAATCAAAACATGTGAAAAACAAGGCCCACCTGGCTTGTCTCGGATTCAAGCGTTTAGCCGACTCAAGGTAGATCAAATTCTTGTGGTCAGTGAGGACCACAACTTGATGTCTAGCTCCCTCCAACCAATGTCTCCACTCCTCAAATGCCCACTTCATGGCCAAAAGTTCTCGATTCCCCACATCACAGTTGCGTTCCGAAGGAGAGAACTTTCGGGAAAAGAAGGCACAGGGGTTCATTTTAGATGTTACAGGATCTTTTTGGGACAAAACAGCTCCTGCACCAGTCTCTGAAGCATCCACCTCCACCTGAAATGGAAGTGAGACATCGGGTCGTCGCAAAACCGGAGAAGAAGTGAACCTCCGCTTCAGCTCCTGAAAAGAAGAAACAGCCTCTGGAGACCAATTCAGCAAATCAGCGCCCTTCTTAGTCAAATCAGTCAATGGTTTGGCAAAAACAGAAAAATTGGCTATAAACTTACGATAAAAATTAGCAAAACCCAAAAACTTCTGGAGAGCCTTCAAAGAAGTGGGCTGCACCCAATCATAAATGGTCTGTACCTTGGCCGGGTCCATTTCAATAGTTGACGGAGACAAAATAAGTCCCAAAAATGAAATCCTCTGTACACCAAAAAGACATTTCGATCCCTTAACATACAGGGAGTTTTCCCTCAAAATCCGGAACACAGTCCGAACATGTTCCACATGAGAGTCCCAATCCCTGGAAAAGATCAAAATATCATACAAATAGATGATCAGAAACTTATCCACAAAGTCCCAGAAAATATCATTCATGAAGCACTGGAAGACAGATGGGGCGTTAGTGAGCCCAAAAGGCATCACCGGGTACTCAAAATGTCCCTCCGGAGTATTAAACGCTGTCTTCCATTCATCCCCATGCTTAATGCGAATAAGATTGTACGCCCCCCTGAGGTCAAGCTTGGTAAACCAGCAAGCACCTTCAACTCTAGAAAATAGGTCAGAAATCAGGGGTAATGGATACTGATATTTAACAGTAATTTTATTAAGGGAGCGATAGTCAATACAGGGCCTTAATGAACCATCCTTCTTGGCCACAAAAAAAACCCAGCACCCAAGGGTGAAGAGGATAGTCTAATATGACCCTTCTCCAACGACTCCTTAATATAAGAACGCATAGCCTCATGTTCGGGTACAGATAAATTAAAAAGTCGACCCTTGGGAAATTTACACCCCGGACTCAGCTCAATTGCACTGTCATAACTCCTATGAGGAGGCAAAGACGCAGACTTACTCTCACTAAACACATCATAAAAATCAGCCAAATAGTCAGGAACCTCATGCGACTGGGGAGAGGTGGAAAAAACAGGAATGTCACTAAGAGCACACCGACAACCCCAACTCACCACATACACACATTTCCAATCCAAAACTGGGTTATGGATTTGCAACCAGGGGAACCCCAGCATGATGGTATCATGCAAATTATGCAACACCAAAAATCTGCAATTTTCTTGATGGTCTGCGGCGACCCGCATTACCACCTGGGTCCAAAACTAAGGTTTATTCTTCGCCAAAGGAGTAGCATCAATACCCCTAAAGGAATAGGCGTCCACAGGGGTGTCATAGGGAAACCACAACGTTTAGCAAAATCTAAATCCATTAGGTTCAAGGCCGTTCCTGAATCCACAAAGGCTTTAGCAGAAAATGTGGACAGGGAGCAGATCAGAGTAATTGTCAGAAGAAACTTAGGTTGTACACCACCTACAGCAAATCATAGAATCATAGAATCGTAGAGTTGGAAGAGACCTCCTGGGCCATCTGGTCCAACCCCCTGCTCAAAGCAGGATTCGCTAAATCATCCCAGTCAGATGTCTGTCCAGCCTCTGTTTGAAGACTTCCATTGAAGGAAAACTCACCACTTCTTGTGGCAGCCTGTTCCACTCATTGATCACTCTAACTGTCAAAAAGTTTTTCTAATATCTAATCTGTGTCTCCTCCCATTCAGTTTCATCCCATTGCTTCTAGTCTTTCCTTGTGCAAATGAGAATAAAGTTGATCCTTCTACAATGTGACAGCCCTTTAGATATTTGTAGACAGCTATTAAGTCTCCTCTCAGTCTTCTCTTTTGCAAACTAAACAATCCCAAATCCTGCAACCTTTCCTCATAAGACAGGGTTTGCAGACCGGTCACCATTCTGGTCGCTCTTTTCTGAACTTGCTCCAGTTTGTTGATGTCTTTTTTAAAATGTGGTGCCCAAAACTGGACACAATATTCCAGAAGAGGTCTGACCAAAGAGGAGTAGAGGGAAATAATGACTTCACATGATCTAGACTGTATGCTTCTGTTAATACATCCTAGAATTGCATTTGCCTTTTTTGCTGCTGCATCACACTGTTGACTCATATTCAGTCTGTGATCTATTAGTATACCCAAGTCTTTTTCACATGTGCTGTCACTTAGCCCTATTCCTCCCATTCTATATATGCTTTTTTCATTTTTATTGCCCAGATGTAGTACTTTGCATTTCTCCCTGTTAAAAACCATTCTGTTAGTTGCTGCCCACTTCTCCAGTTTATTTAAATCTTTTTGAATCCTCTCTCTCTCTTCTCTAGTATTAGCAATGTGTGTGCAAAACGTTTCTCTCGTTTAGGGCAGACAGAAATAATGTAAGAGGCATCTCCACAGAAAAAAACATACCTTATTACGTCTTCTAAACTCCTGACGTTGCGCCCTAGACAAAACTCTATCACATTGCATAGGTTCAGACGTTTGTTCAACAGGTGGCAGCGTTTCCCATATAATCTTACGTTCACGTAAACGCCGATCAACCTGAATGGCTAATGACATAGAATCGCCAAGACCAGAGGGAACAGGAAATCCCACCATAGTATCTTTTACAGTTTCTGACAAACCCTTCCGAAAGAGTGCTGCCAAGGCACCATCATTCCAAGTGGTGAGGACCGCCCACTTTCGGAATTTTTGACAGTACAGTTCTGCAGAATCTTGACCCTGGCTCAAAGCCAACAGGGTCTTTTCAGCTTGATCAATAGCATTAGGTTCATCATACAACAACCCCAAGGCCTGAAAAAATGCGTCCACATTAGCTAGAATAGGATCATCTGGTACTAAAGAAAACGCCCAATCCTGGGGATCGCCGCGCAGCAAGGAGATGACAATTTTAACCTGCTGCGCAGAGCTCCCCGATGAGTTAGGCTTCAAGGCAAGAAATAATTTACAATTATTCTTAAAATTCAAAAATTTAGACCGATCCCCAAAAAACACATCAGGAGTGGGGATTTTTGGTTCAGCATCGTGTGAATAAGCAAGATAGGCCAAAATTCCTCGCATTTCAGCAGCAAGCTGCTCCACACGATCAGACAATTGCTTAAACTCCATCAGAGAAAAAAATATATATTCCTCCTACGGCCTCAGAGAAAAAGAGGAAAAAATATACACAAAAAAAAAAATTTTGACACCTTTTTTTTTTTCCCTTTTTTTTTTAAACAATTCCTTCCTGCTTTTGAGTACCCTAAAATCTGCAGTATGGCTGGTGATTCTGTTATGATTGAGTCACCGAGGAGGAAAAAACAAAACACAAGCTCAGCCCAGAAAATCAGAGAGAATCATAGAATAGAATCATAGAATCGTAGAGTTGGAAGGGACCTCCTGGGCCATCTGGTCCAACCCCTTGCTCAAAGCAGGATTCGCTAAATCATCCCAGTCAGATGTCTGTCCAGCCTCTGTTTGAAGACTTCCATTGAAGGAGAACTCACCACTTCTCGTGGCAGCCAGTTCCACTCATTGATCACTCTAACTGTCAAAAAGTTTTTACTAATATCTAATCTGTGTCTCCTCCCATTCAGTTTCATCCCATTGCTTCTAGTCTTTCCTTGTGCAAATGAGAATAAAGTTGATCCTTCTACAATGTGACAGCCCTTTAGATCTTTGTAGACAGCTATTAAGTCTCCTCTCAGTCTTCTCTTTTGCAAACTAAACAATCCCAAATCCTGCAACCTTTCCTCATAAGACAGGGTTTGCAGACCGGTCACCATTCTGGCTGCTCTTTTCTGAACTTGCTCCAGTTTGTTGATGTTTTTTTTAAAATGTGGTGCCCAAAACTGGACACAATATTCCAGATGAGGTCTGACCAAAGAGGAGTAGAGGGAAATAATGACTTCACGTGATCTAGACTGTATGTTTCTGTTAATGCATCCTAGAATTGCATTTGCCTTTTTTGCTGCTGCATCACACTGTTGACTCATATTCAGTCTGTGATATATTAGCATACACAAGTCTTTTTCACATGTGCTGTTGCTTAGGCCTATTCCTCCCATTCTGTATATGCTCTTTTCATTTTTATTGCCCAGATGTAGTACTTTACATTTTTCCCTGTTAAAAACCATTCTGTTAGTTGCTGCCCACTTCTCCAGTTTATTTATATCTTTTTGAATCCTCTCTCTCTTCTCTAGAGGTTGGAAACTAGGGGTTTGCAGACCCCTGATCCTATCACACAACTAGCAGTAGCCGTGGACTTTTCCTACGGTGATCCTAGACACCTCGTCACTGCCGGAGATCTAAATAAGCCTAAAGAGAGAAAAGGGAAAAAATGACTGCCCCAGAGCAGACCCCAAAGCAATAGGCAGCCCCCAACATATAATGACGCATTACACAGATAGAAAGATAGGTTGAGCAAACGATGGGGCCCAAGCTAACTAAAAAGAACAGGACAGAAAAACTGCTGTCTGCAATCCGAGAAAACCCTGCTAAAAATATTACCAACACAACTGATAAGCAAAAAGGACCCTGAAGTCACTAGACTTCAAACACTATATCAGCACTCAGAATATTCTGGAAGCAGAGCAAAATAGAACACTGATCAAGGAAAAAGAATCCAGCACACCCCCGGCCGGGGATGGCTGAACTCAAAAAACAAGGTAAACAAAACCAAAACTAATAAATTCAATAGCAGAGCAAAAACTTATCTTTGAGAAGCAGGAATCAGACTGGTCTCCAAGAATCCAGCAGAGAAATCACCAGCGACTCAGAAAGGCGTCGGCTGCCTTATACCAGTCTGTAGTTCCCGTTACCCAGTCACAATCCACCTGATCAGATGTTTGCTTTCTTTCATCCAAATCAGCCTCACTACCTTCCTTCACCAGAAGAGGGAGATCCTCGGACACAAAAGATAAATGAACAGATGAGCTCACAACATTCTGACAGGACCGGACTAGCTCTGCAATAGGAAGCACAGGAAGATATGACAAGTGGCACAGTGCACAGGGTAGGGACACAGGGCGTAGCGTGTGGATAGAACACAACGATCAGGCGCCTCCATTACAGGAGGGCGGCCTGAAATAGCCTGGAAGCAGCCCCCATTGGTCTGATGGTGCTTCCGGGTCAGGGCACCTCCGGAGCATAAGAGAGAGAAGAACGCGGCCGCTTCCTACGGTGCATGTGCAAAGCATGCAAGGACGTCGCAGGCCGCGGGCCGGTCATAGGACGCTGCGGCTGACGGGAGAAGACAGGCTGCGGTGCGGGAGCTGCCAGGTAAGTACAGCGAGGCGCGACGGGGGCCGTAACACTGACTTGGCCATTCAAGAATATTCCACTTCTTTGCTTTAATAAACTCCTGGGTTGCTTTGGCTTTATGTTTTGGGTCATTGTCCATCTGTAGTATGAAACGACGACCAATCAATTTGGCTGCATTTGGCTGGATCTGAGCACACAGTATGGCTCTGAATACTTCAGAATTCATTCGGCTGCTTCTGTCCTGTGTCACATCATCAATAAACACTGGTGACCCAGTGCCACTGGCAGCCATGCATGCCAAAGCCATCACACTGCCTCCGCCGTGTTTTACAGATGATGTGGTATGGTTTGGATCATGAGCTGTACCACGCCTTCACCATACTTTTCTCTTTCAATCATTCTGGTAGAGGTTGATCTTGGTTTCATCTGTCCAAAGAATATTCTTCCAGAACTGTGCTGGCTTTTTTAGATGTTTTTTAGCAAACTCCAGTCTAGCCTTTTGATTCTTGATGCTTATGAGTGGCTTGCACCGTGCAGTGAACCCTCTGTATTTACTTTCATGCAGTCTTTTCTTTATGGTAGATTTGGATATTGATACGCCTACTTCCTGGAGAGTGTTGTTCACTTGGTTGGTTGTTGTGAAGGGATTTCTCTTATTCTTATTCTGCGATCATCCACCACTGTTGTCTTCCGTGGGCGCCCAGGTCTTTTAGCATTGATGAGTTCACCAGTGCTTGCTTTCTTTCTTTCTTTCTCAGGATGTACCAAACTGTAGATTTGGCCACTCCTAATGTTGTAGCAATTTCTCGGATAGGTTTTTGCAGCTTAAGGATGGCTTGTTTCACCTGCATGGAGAGCTCCTTTGACCGGGATGTTTCCTTCACAGCAAAACCTTCCAAATGCAAGCACCACACCTCAAATCAACTCCAGGCCTTTTATTTGCTTAATTGAGAATGACATAACAAAGGGATTGCCCACACCTGTCCATGAAATAGCCTTGGAGTCAATTGTCCAATTACTTTTGGTCCCTTTAAAAACAGGGTGGCACATGTTAAGGAGCTGAAACTCCTAAACCCTTCATCCAATTTTAATCTGGATACCCTCAAATGAAAGCTGAAAGTCTGAACTTCAACTGCATCTGAATTGTTCATTGTGGTAATGTCTAGAACCAAAATTAGAAAAATGTTGTCTCTGTCCAAATATATGTGGACCTAACTGTACCTTACTGGAGCTCCTGCTCCACATGCTGACTCCTGTCAGTCCTCTCTCTTGGGGAAGCTGTCTTACTGGGATCACCGTCCTTGTGACCAGGGCACTCCCGACAGTCCAGACCCTCAGAAGGTTGGTAGCTTCCCGATGCTGTGTCGCACAGACTCTGCACATACGGCCTCTCCATGTGCTCTTCAGGAAGTTCCCTCTTGGACCTTCCAACACACAGGCCTGTCCTGGCTCACAGGACCTTAGAACACAGACTGTTGTGGAATCCCTTGCTCGGATTTCTGAGCCGAAGCTCCCTCTGCTCCCTCTGGTGATTACTGAGAGTAGTGGAGCTGGCCAGGTGGATGGAGGTTCTCCACCTGATGATGATAATTGGGAATCTGGGATTGCTGGCTGGGAGCATATAATGGAGCTGCTGCTCTTGAAGGTTGCTGGTGATTTTTTCCTCTGTGTGCATTTGGAGCTCTTTTGTCCCTTGCCTGATCTGCATGTTCAGCTAAGTGATTATTTTGCTAATCCTTTGCATCTAATCTGGTTTTGTCTTATTTTGCTTTGCTGCTAGGGTTCAGCGTGCTCCCTGCTTGGGGCAGTGCTGGGCTTTGCTTCATTTGTTGCAGCTTGTTCAGTTCCCAGTTATGTTAGTATCTTTTTGCTTGCTGCCAGTTTATACCAGAGTGCTGATCTAGTGGGGGTGAGATCGTGTGATCTCAGGTTTTTTGTATATATCAGAAGTGTTGGACTTTTTCAGGGTTTTGTGCGTGATTGCAGACAGTATCTTTTTCTGTCCTGTCCTGTCTAGACAGCTTGGGCCCCACCATTTGCTCAGTCTGTTCTCTGCCTGTGTTTGTGTCTCATCTTGTCTCACCGACAATATATGTTTGGGGGATGTCTATTCCTTTGGGGATCTGCTCCGGGGCAGTTTAGATTTCATCTTTCTGTCTTTAGGCTTAGTTAGTTCTCCGGCTGTGACGAAGCGTCTAGGGCAGTGTTTCTCAACTCCAGTCCTCAAGCCCACCAACAGGTCATGTTTTCAGGATTTCCTTAGTATTGCACAGGGTGATGCTATTAATGCTTGAGCAGGTGATGAAATTATCACCTGTGCAATACTAAGGAAATCCAGAAAACTTGACCTGTTGGTGGGTCTTGAGGCCTGGAGTTGAGAAATACTGGTCTAGGGCATCGTAGGAACGCTCCACGGCTACTGCTAGTTGTGCGGATAGGATCAGGGGTCTGCAATCTGCTTAGTTACCAACCTCTCTAGTCTTCTGGTGGCTTTCCCTGTTCCTGCCATCCTGCTCGGTGACCCATTCATAACAGACCATGTGACCCAAACCCTGGTCACATTATGTAGCTGCAACCACCCCCATAGGTAGGCAGTGTATGTGTGGTTAGTCAGTCCCGCCCAGCTCTCCGACTAACCCTGTAAGTCCCCCTTATAAACTACACAAACACTTGAGGAGCTACAAGTCCCAGAGCAACAACATTTCGGGCTTATAACACATACTTCCTCTGTGACACATAACAGCCATTTACAGTAATGCCGGTCACTGTCTCACCATCATCGTTATGCCTCCAATGCGTATCCTGAGGAGCACATACAGCGTCCCCTAGCTGTAAGAGGGGTCACTGCCTCACATTCCCCCCCCTTGTTCAAACTTGTGGGGTTGAACACTTGTCACACACCAGGGGTCTTGAGACCGGACACCCATGTCACCTTGCCCTACAAGTTGAGAGGGCCCTCTCAGTCATCTTTGAGCGTCAGCTCCTGAGACTTAGTCCATCACTGTCACTTTGTTAAAACTTCCCCGCCCCCAACGGTAATTATGTAAGTCTTGAGCTTTGGCCCTTAAGTCACAGTCTGTTTCACCAGACACTTTTCTCTCCATGGCCGCTTCCCACGGTTGGCGCGGTGATGAGACCCCTTTCCAGTCGAGCCTACTGGCTGATCTGAGTCTGACCCTTTGTTCCTATGTCCGCTACCGGGTCTCTTGCCTATGCTACTCAGCATTGATTTAACAGAGGAGCCACCACTTCTAACCCTTTTTGCTTCAGATTGTGTATTGGTAGTCTTTAGAGAAGCCCCCCGTGTTTCCATCTCTCGGGTTAGAAGTGGTCGCCATCTTCTTCCCAACTCTTGTAGCTGTACCTTAATCTGCATTTTTTCCCGTTTCAGCTGCTCTATCTCTCGTAGGTACGTCACCCAATATTCCAGGAGCATTCAAATATTTTTAAGGCTCTCCCCTGAGCCCACAATGACTAATGGAACCATCTCCTCTTCACCAGCTACCTGGACTTCGCCATCCGCTGGAATCCTCACTCTTACCACACCGGATCTATTCACGAGCTCCTGCATCACCTTTCCAAGTCTCTCAATGACTTTCCTCACCAAATCTTTGGGTACTTGAACAATATCTTCCGCCAAGCCCAGAAGACTTTGAGCTTTCCTTGCAAGCTCCAAACGTCGAGTGGCTTCCTTATTCCTCAACATGATCATCTGTTTCGTGTCAAGGCATTGTAGGTGCATATCCCTCAGCATAGGCACCTGCTTCACTGTGACTTCCCTAGTAAACAATATCACCAACTGTTTCGTCTCTGGTGCCCAGTTCACACTACATGCTTCTACCGCCTTTCTAAAGGCCTCATACACAGCCTCACTGGCACATGCTTCTCGTACGTCTTCGGGTACCTCTATCACGCACTTGAAGAGCGAAGTCTCATTCTCTTCATGGACAGACGGCTTCCACTTTGCCATGGACCTTTACATCAAGACATCTGCCACGACTGGTTGATTGTCTTGTTCCGCTCTCAGCGCAAACTCTTCCTCAGCTTTACATTCTTCAGGACCCCTTGCCAAGATGGCAGCTCCGCCTTGTTACCACTCTGGTACTTTCGCTTCAGAGTTCTGCCTGTTCCTTCATCAACAGGTTCCACTTTCTCTGGGGTCTTCCGTTTAATCCCCTTCGATCACCTCTAGGGTGTCTGCTGGGCTCGCTGAAGAATCATTGTTCTTGCTCCCAGACTCCAAAGCTGTGTTTTCTTCAGATTTCTGGTCTCTCAGATGCTTTAATTTGGCTTGTAATCTGTCACCTTTTGCTCCTCACCAGACAACTCTTTGGCGAGGTCCTGGAACTTCTGCGGTTCCTTCTCTCTGAGCTGAGCCTTGACTGCCGAGAGCTCGGACTCCAGGTGACGTTCCTGATCCAGCTGTGCGGAGTTGGGGACTTCCATACTCGACACTTTCAACCTCTCACTTGCCAGCTGTTGACAGACCTAATCACACTCTTTCTCCAAGCTTTGGACGTGCACTTCTACCTGCAGGAAACTGTCGGCTTGCTCTTTCTACATGCACAGTTCCTTTGTCAGCTTGTTGATTTGATCCTCTAGTTGTTGGGTAACAGCAGTCAAATTGGACAGCTTCTCCTGCAGGCTCTTTATTTTGTCTTGTAGTTGTTCTGCAACTGTGATTTTAGCTGTTGGAACCCTACCACCACCCTGGGTCAGTTTTATGTTTCCGACGTCCTCGACTACCTCAGTGCTGGGGTTTGTCATTGGTAAAGTGACCTCTTCATCAAGGACATTAACCGTGTTGGCATCTGCAGGGTCGGACTGGGGTGTCTGGGCCCCACCAGGGGAATAGACTCTAGGGGCCCACCCTACTGTTATATGCAAATATCTGTCAGTCGTTATCCCCATTATAGTGGAGCCTCGGCTGTAAAACACAGGCAGGTCCTGCACATCTACTGTGCGCCCCCATAACTGGGATGTATAATTACAGTAGCTTACATTAATGGAGTTCTTTGGTTAAAACAAATTATCACCTATCCATGGGTTCCACAGGATAGGTGATCACTTAGGTCCGACCATTAGAAACTGCACCGATTGGAAGAATGAGGAAGTTTTATCCCTGATAGGACACTTATCCCCATTTTAAAATGGAGTGGCAGGTGGGATATCTGACCGAAGCTCCATTCATTCTCTTTGGGGCTTCTACAAAAAAACAAGTTCAGCCACTGAGGGAATGAATGGATCAGTGATCAAGTCAGACATGCCACTCCAGCCTAATGGGAATAAAAGCTCCACATTCTGCCAATTGGGTCCACATAGTCCGCCATACAATATTATGGGCAACCACATAGTCCACCGTACAATATTATGGGCAACCACATAGTCCGCCATACAGTATAATGGGCACCACATAGTCCGCCATACAGTATTATGGGAAACTACATAGTCTTCTATACAGTATTATGAGCACCCACATAGTCCGCCATACAGTATTATGGGCACCTCATATTCCGCCATACAGTATTATGGGCACCTCATAGTCCGCCATACAGTATTATGGGCACCTCATAGTCCACCATACAGTATTATGGGCAACCACATTGTCCGCCATACAGTATTATGGGCAACAACATTGTCCGCCATACAGTATTATGGGCACCTCATAGTCCTCCATACAGTATTATAGGCACCTCACAGTCCGCCATACAGTATTATGGGCCCCATATAATTCTTCTCCATACAGTATCTGTATGCTCCTTCATACAGTATTATGGGCCCCCTGCTCCTCCATGCAGCACGTTATGGCCCCCCTGCTCCTCATTGCAGCACATTATGGCCTCCCCTGCTCCTCCATGCAGCACATTATGGCACCCCTGCTCATCCATGCAACATACTATGACCTCCTCTGCTCCTGCACAGCTTCCAGGGAGCATGGTGACGAGAATGATATACTATTAAACTGCGTAGGCGACAACCGTGGGGCCCCCAGAAACCTATTTTTCCTCATTGTGGCCCCATCAGGTAGCCGGCACAGCTTCCAGGGAGGGTGGTGAGATTATATATACTATTACACACTGCGTAGGCGACCACCGTGGGGGCCCCCAGAATGGGGGCCCCCACGGTGGTCACCTACGCAGTGTAATAGTGTATCATTCTCGTCACCATGCTCCCTGGAAGCTGTGCCGGCTACCTGATGGGGCCCCAATGAGAGGAAAAATAGGTTTCTGGGGGTCCCACGGTTGTCGCCTACGTAGTTTAATAGTATATAATTCTCGTCACCATGCTCCCTGGAAGCTGTGCCGGCTACCTGATGGGGCCCCAATGATAGGAAAATAGTTTTCTGGGGGCGCCACGGTTGTCTCCTACGCAGTTTAATAGTATATCATTCTCGTCTCCATGCTCCCTGGAAGCTGTGCTGGCTACTTGATTGGGCCCTAATGAGAGGACCCAGAAACCTATTTTTCCTCTCATTGGGGCCCCATCAGGGAGGGTGCAGAGACAGCAGAGCAGCTCACCACGCCAGGCTAGCCATCATTCTCTACACAGGGCAGGCCGCAGGGCAGGAGTCAGACAGGGAGGTCGGTGGAGAGCACAAACCACCACACAGCCCGGCCGGCACTGCAGGACAGCTGCAATCAGGAACCGGCAGAGCTGCCTGACTCCGAGGAGGACACTGGCGCACAGACCCTGACTCAGTCTCTCTACTACTCTACTCACTGGACCGGAGGGCGGCAGTGTACACACAGAGAGGCGAGCAGAGGGAGCGGGAGCAGCAGGGAGAGCAGAGCTCGGCGGCGTCCTCTTGTCTGTGTGCTGGCGATGCTACGCTATTAACCAGGCAGCAGCCAGCTACAGAGCCGGAAATCAGAGCGCCCATCAAGAACAGCAAGGTCACGCGGCGGGCAGGGTGAGTCATCACAGTCAGTGGAGCCGGAGCCAGCTAGCCTGCCAAGGGGTCGCCGCCCGACCGCGCGTCAGAGCCTCAGCGGAGCACGCGCGGCGCTATGGTATGTGCACGCGTGTCCCTGCAAATCATGGGACATGCTCTTAAAGGGCCAACTCATTTAAAGGGGCAGCATTTTTAAAGGGTCCCAGCGACCCTCGGGGCCCACCGGGCATTTACCCGGTACCCCGCCAGGCCAGACCGAGCCTGGGCACCTGTCCCTGTTTCCTCTTTATCTATCTTCTCAGATGGTGCAATTTGTTCAGCCACTTGGCACCCTTTACGTCTCCAGCAACAGGAGGATGACTTGCCTTTTTTATCCGAGTTAGCCTTACTGATCTCTTTTCTGCTTGTGTCACCGTCTAAATGGGAGTCACCACCACCTGATCGGTCATCCTGGCACCAGAAGTCCCCACTTCTTTTGGTCATACTTTCTGGCTGCCACTGTCATGTCACTAAGTTGGGCCCGTCCACCATTTCATTTGGTCATGCCTAACTTAGGACAGTCAACGCTAGGGGGCGCATTCTCCACATAATTAATAGTCATCCTGTGGTATATGTCAGGTGACATCATGTCCATAAGTTGGGCAGACGCATCCTTCCCCCTGGTCACCCTAACGTCTGACCCTTCAATTTTGGGAGGTGTTACTGACTTCCGGTACGTGACCCCATCAGGAGTGAGTCCTCCATCCTCCTGCTGTAGAGGAGTTCTCTTCTTCCACACGTGAGTGCAGCTTAGAGTCCCGGCCTATAACCACCGGACAAGATAAATTCGGGACTATAGCGACATCCTGTCCTGCAATGTCCCTGCCTGGCCACTGGATAATCCTTAGTGCCCCCATGGATACAGATGACCCAGATCTTCCTTTTGGGCACTAACCATCCCTTGGGCGCAACCCTCACCAGAGTCACCGGACTCCCAGAATCGACCAGTCCGACCATATCTTCGTCATTCATCTGTAGAGCACACCCCCGTAGCGTCTTACCGGGTGGGTAGTTCATAAGGCAGACTGTCCAGTTTTGGGCACCACATTTTAAAAAAGACATCAACAAACTGGAGCAAGTTCAGAAAAGAGCGACCAGAATGGTGACCGGTCTGCAAACCCTGTCTTATGAGGAAAGGTTGCAGGATTTGGGAATGTTTAGTTTGCAAAAGAGAAGACTGAGAGGAGACTTAATAGCTGTCTACAAATATCTAAAGGGCTGTCACATTGTAGAAGGATCAACTTTATTCTCATTTGCACAAGGAAAGACTAGAAGCAATGGGATGAAACTGAATGGGAGGAGACACAGATTAGATATTAGAAAAAACTTTTTGACAGTTAGAGTGATCAATGAGTGGAACAGGCTGCCACGAGAAGTGGTGAGTTCTCCTTCAATGGAAGTCTTCAAACAGAGGCTGGACAGACATCTGACTGGGATGATTTAGCGAATCCTGCTTTGAGCAGGGGGTTGGACCAGATGGCCCAGGAGGTCCCTTCCAACTCTACGATTCTATGATTCTATGGACAAACATAGTACAATTGCCCTGCCAACAGTCCAATGGCGCATTCCCCACCGCCTCTTTTTTTGCCACCACCCCTATTTGGGTTAATGCCCCCTTTTGGGACTCCACCCCCTTTGGGGTCACACCCCCTTTTGGATCTCCAGCCCTCTTTTGGGCAACTACTTCCTTTTGGGATACCACACCCCTTTTAGGGACACCACCCCTCCTTGGGGAATACCCCATGAACTCCCCATGGCACTCTCAGGCCCTAGTTTGCAGAGTACACTTATGTCTCTGGGCTTGCACTCGCAATTTAAACGTTTGTACGACCTCGACCC
The DNA here is from genome assembly GCF_039654945.1 of Dendrobates tinctorius. NCBI lineage: Eukaryota > Metazoa > Chordata > Amphibia > Anura > Dendrobatidae > Dendrobates > Dendrobates tinctorius. Next base: position 20,267,735 of record NW_027361793.1, read on the forward strand.
CCAATGTCCTTTCAATACCTCACCAGATCCTGCTGTAGACACGCCGAACAGTTCATTAACGTCCACAGAACACAACAAACACCAACAGTTTGTTCCAATGGCAGATACTTCTCTGCCGTTATTATAACCCCCTTTCTGGATCTACCTTCTTGGAGCTCCTGCTCCATACGCTGACTCTTGTCAGTCCTCACTCCTGGGGAAGCTGCATTACTGGGGTCACTGTCATTGTGACCAGTCCAGACCTTCAGAAGAACGGTAGCTTCCCGACGCTGTGCCGTAACAGACTCTGCACATACGGCCTCTCCATGTGCTCTTCAGGAAGTCCACTCCTTGGACCTTCAAACACACAGGCATGTCCTGGCTCACAGGACCTTAGAACACAAACCATGTGACCCAAACCCTGGTCACATTATATATTCAAAATTAGTCAGCCTAGAAAGCAAACAGCTTCAATGAAAAATCATCCGAAAAGAAAAAAGAAGCTATGCTTAAAAGTAACAATCTTTATTAGAACATAGTTAAAACCATGAATATAAAATTCACAATAATAGTAAAAGTGGGGGCACTACAAAAAAAGCCACATCAAGGATAATGAGCACAAAAAATGCAAGATATGTAAGCAACAAATACTAAAGGTACTGTCACACTTAGCGATGTACCAGCGATCCCGACCAGCGATATGACGAGGTCAGGATCGCTGGTACATCGCTAAGTGGTCGCTAGTGAGCTGCCACACAGGCAGATCTCACCAGCGACATCGCTGGGGACGGGGATCGCTACTTACCTGTCACACCAGGCGATCCTGCGTCCTCCCGCCCGGCTCCACGCGTCGCTCGTCCTCACAGCAGGAAGCGCCACAGGAAGCTGACGACGAGAAACAGTCCTGAACGTTCTTGCGCGATCAGCGATAACCAGCGGGGGAGCGGGTCGCTGGTAAGTATCAGACACAGAGATATCGCTAGCAATAGCGCTATAACGTCACTAGTTATAGCGATATTGCTAGCGATATCTCTTAGTGTGACATGCCCTTAAGACCAATGCTGAGGAAGGAGTATAAATGCATATAAGAGGAAATAAATATTTAAATAAATGCCAGTGCATTCCTTACTTAGTATAAAGCATTGTAGATATGCATATAAGGTATTCAAAGCATAATGCAATTATCATGTAGATAATAAAATCCCCCTAAGCATTGTACAAGAGTGTGTTAATGTAAACAAATCACTTAGCATGGGCAGATGTAAATGAATAGGGAGCTTGTTCCACTCATTGATCACTCTAACTGTCAAAAAGTTTTTTCTAATATCTAATCTGTGTCTCCTCCCATTCAGTTTCATCCCATTGCTTCTAGTCTTTCCTTGTGCAAATGAGAATAAAGTTGATCCTTCTACAATGTGACAGCCCTTTAGATATTTGTAGACAGCTATTAAGTCTCCTCTCAGTCTTCTCTTTTGCAAACTAAACATTCCCAAATCCTGCAACCTTTCCTCATAAGACAGGGTTTGCTGACCGGTCACCATTCTGGTCGCTCTTTTCTGAACTTGCTCCAGTTTGTTGATGTCTTTTTTAAAATGTGGTGCCCAAAACTGGACACAATATTCCAGATGAGGTCTGACCAAAGAGGAGTAGAGGGAAATAATGACTTCACATGATCTAGACTGTATGCTTCTGTTAATACATCCTAGAATTGCATTTGCCTTTTTTGCTGCTGCATCACACTGTTGACTCATATTCAGTCTGTGATCTATTAGTATACCCAAGTCTTTTTCACATGTGCTGTCACTTAGCCCTATTCCTCCCATTCTATATATGCTTTTTTCATTTTTATTGCCCAGATGTAGTACTTTGCATTTCTCCCTGTTAAAAACCATTCTGTTAGTTGCTGCCCACTTCTCCAGTTTATTTAAATCTTTTTGAATCCTCTCTCTCTCTTCTCTAGTATTAGCTATCCCTCCTAGCTTTGTGTCATCAGCAAATTTAATCAGTTTACTCTCAATTCCTTCATCTAAATCGTTGATAAAGATGTTGAACAATACAGGGCCCAGGACAGAGCCCTGTGGTACCCCACTTGAGACATTCTTCCAACTGGATGTGCAGCCATTTACGACCACTCTTTGGGTCCGATCACTAAGCCAGTTATGAATCCACCTAACAGTTGCCTTGTCCATTCCATACTTAGCCATTTTTTCAATAAGGATTGTATGAGAGACTTTGTCAAATGCTTTGCTGAAGTCAAGATATCCTATATCTACAGCATTTCCTTGATCCACCCAATCAGTGATACCGTCATAGAAGGAAATTAAGTTAGTCTGACATGACTTATTAGTTACAAACCCATGCTGACTCTGTTTAATCACTTCATTCTTATCCAGGTATTGACATACATGTTGTTTAATAATTTGTTCAAAGATCTTTCCTGGTATAGAAGTCAGACTCACCGGCCTATAGTTGCCTGGGTCCACCTTCTTCCCCTTTTTGAAGATAGGAACAACATTTGCTCTTCTCCAGTCTTCTGGCACTTCTCCTGTTCTCCAAGAATTTTCAAAGATTATGGAGAGGGGTTCAAAAATTTCTTCTGCTATCTCCTTCAGTACTCTGGGGTATAATTCATCTGGACCTGGAGACTTGAATTCATTTAGGTTAGCTAAGTGTTTCCTCACTATCTTTCTGTTTATAGATATCCTGGATTCTTCTGTTCCCTTAATAGGACAGTGAATAACAGTTGATGTTACATTTCCTTTCTGAGAGAAAACAGATGCAAAATAGGAATTTAAAAGTTCAGCCTTCTCAACATCGTGTCTTACCATTTCATCATTTTCATCCTGTAAAAATCCTATAGCATCTTTGACTTTTCTTTTACTTTTGACATATCCCCAAAATCCTTTATTATTGCTTTTGACATCTCTTGCAAGCCTCAATTCATTTTCAGCTTTAGATAATCTGATTTGTGCCCTGCAGGTTCTGCAGACAGCATTATATTCTTCTTTAGATATGCCTCCCTCTTTCCATTTTATAAACATTTTTTCTTCCTTTTTAGCATGTGCTTAAGTTCTGTGTTCATCCATCCTGGTTTCCTTAAATGCTTCCTATTCTTCCCTCTTTTCGGAATTGTTAACAACAGTGCTTTGAGAATTTCATTTTTCAAGATTTCCCATCCTTCCTGGACATTTTTGTCTTTAAGGATATCCAGCCATTGGATCCCTCCAATTCTCTTTCTGAATCCCTTAAACTCTGCCTTTCTGACATCTAACCTTGACGTCTGAGTCTTCACAGGTCTTCCGCCTCTAGTTATCCAAAATTCTAAAATAGCATGGTCGCTACCTCCTAGGGTCCCAGCCACTTTTACCTCCTCAACCATTTCCTCCCTGTTTATAAGGATTAGATCCAAGGTAGCAGTTCCCCTTGTTTTCTCCCTTACCTTTTGGAAGATAAAGTTGTCAGCAAGAGAGGATAAGAATTTCCTTGACCTGTTAGTTTTGCCTGAGAGAGATTCCCAACAAATGTCTGGATAGTTGAAATCTCCCATGACAACTATGTCATATTTTTTGGAGAACTTGGCCATTTGATGCATAAAGAGTTCATCCATATCTTCAGCTTGCACAGGCGGCCTGTAGTAAATGCCTACAATGGTGTCCTTTCCATTGTTCTGTCCTTGTATTCTTACCCAAACAGTTTCCACAGAACTCCCAGTCTCTGAAGCTTCAATCTCTGTGCAGATATACGCGTTTCTAACATGCAATGCGACACCCCCTCCTCGTTTATCAAGTCTGTTTCTTGCAAATAAGTTGTATCCTTCTAGTCTTGTATTCCAATCATGTGTATTGTCCCACCAAGTTTCAGTGATTCCAATGACATCATATTTCTTTTCCTGTGGTAGTAGTTCCAATTCTCCTTGTTTGTTGCCCATGCTTTGTGCATTAGTATAGAAACATTTTAGTTTGTGATTGGTTTCTCTTTCTCCAATATTTTTATTAATTAGATTCTTTTGTCTTTGTTCTTCCTTTCCACTTCTAATAGCAGAGTTCTCAATAGCATTTGTTAGGTGTATGGCTTTTTCTGGTCTTTTGCTTCCCTTCCCATGTTGTTCTAGTTTAAAGCTCTCCTTACATAGACTTACATGCTACTGTACACTGTATGCAGAACTGCTGCAGATCCGCAGCGGCCAAAACCGCAGCGGATGCGCAGCAAAAACTGCAGCGAGTGCACATAGCCTAAGTGTCTGATGGGAGATTGGCCATATTTGGGCTTGGAGTCGCGCCGCGGAGTTTGCGACAAGTCACACAGTTGAAGATGAGTTTACTCACACATCTCTTTGCTCTGACTATCCATAGTCCAGCAGTTCGTAGTTTCCCTTCGGTAAACAATCGGCCCTGATGTTTCACCAAAACATGATGGTGCTGTACGAGCAGAGTAGTCACTTGATGATGGCCAGGAATTATTACAGGGTGTTTTTCCACGAATTCCACCTTGGCTTCCTGAAGACGACCTCCAATTCATATCAGCTCGTTTTGGTCAATTATTGGATCAAGCTTTTTCAAGACACTGTCTCTAGAAATGGTTTGACCTTTGTTGAGGTTGTCTATATCTTTGGCGTAACACTCGCGTTGTATGGTACGAATTATCGTGTTTTTGGCTTTTTCCAGGTTCGGAGCGGTAAATGCGTGTTTCCAATGGTGCCAACCTTTACAAGACTTCTGACTGGTGGGTAAGCGTTGCCTCTGGGTTTTAAATGGTACAGGGGCCATCCAACTCTTTGACTCATCTCTTACCAACTCTCGATCCATGATGTCCAAAAACAGTCTGTCTTCTATGGACATTGCTACCTTATTGTCCTCTTTTGTTCTGTGGAAAACTGCACCCTATGTGATCTTGGTCGCCGTCACATGAGTGGTCTTCACAGGAAGGATCAGCTAATGGACAAGGTAGAGGAGCATTGTGTGGCAACTCTTTTACCAGGAAGCTACTCTTATATGGCTGGAAGAGAGACGGACGTCCATTTTCAAGAGTATTGGTAAGCATGCTGTCAACTAAGGCCGGCTTGTGTGCTCCTCCTAGGCAGACGTCCCCTATGATGACCCATCCAAGGTCGTGCCTCTGTGCGTATGGAGCATTCCTGGAGCCGTTTATACATTCTCTAGCCGTGTGGACTTGTAGTATATCTCTTCCCAGAAGTAGAGCTATTGGGGTTCCTGGATCTAGTTCAGGTATCAGGTGGGCTATACGCTTTAGATGGGGGTGATATGTCGCCACCTCCCGTGATGGTATTTCTGACCTGTTGTCAGGAATCTGGTTGCACTCCAGGATGGTCGGTAGTGATAAGCAGGTCTGGCCATCTATGGACTCCACTTTGTATCCAGTTGCTTTTCTCCCCGCCATCTCAACGGTACCTGAGCATGTTCTCAGGGTGTCGGGAGAACCAGGGCCTACAATGCTGAAGTTGTCAAAGAAGATGGACCTGGCTAGAGACCTGTTACTTTGGTCATCCAGGATTGCATAAATCTTGAAGGCTTTGTCCTTGCGGCCTGCAGGATAAACTCGGACAAGGCAGATGTTTGAACAGGACCTTCCTCCTGTGAGTCCTCTACAGATCTCAGTATATTTAGAGCTGACATCCGGGGTGTCTTCGTCAGTGTCTTTTTGCTTTCCATCGTGCTCCTCTGCTTGCGACAACAATCGTGGAGGTGATCCAGGGTGCAAGGCTGTATTGTGATCCGTGCTGCTGCATTCTGCACATTTCACGCTAGCTTCACAGTTCCTGGCAAAGTGAGAGGTTGCGGCACAACATTTGAAGCAGATGTTGTTCTCCTTGAGGAAACCTTTACGATCCGCTAAAGACTTCTCCCTGAAGGCTCTGCATTTTAGTAGAGGATGTGGTTTCTTGTGTAGAGGACAATATTTACTGACATCCTGAGGTTTGCTCTCGTCTGGAGGGGTTTTATTCACCTTGTGAGGAGGGCCTGTGGAATCAATGCTAGTTTTGTGGACTGCCACTGGTGTTTTACCGGGTTTGACACCAGTGACAGTGGAACACGACAGAGTAAAATCAAAACTAGGGTCATTTCTACTTTATACTCTGAACCACATGTAATCCACTTTTCTTGTAGGTTGTAAGGAAGTTTCTGTACTATCAGATTGACACCCCTAGTGGTGTCTAAGAATGCCAATCCGGGCAAGTTTCCTTCCTGCTGAGCAACCTGCAACTCATTCAACAAATCTCTCAGTTCTCTAAGCTTTAGATAACCCTTAGGTCCTATCTTAAGGCCCCGTCACACTAAGCGATATTGCTAGCAATATCGCTATAATGTCACTGGTTTTGTGACACAGCAGCGATATCGCTATGTGTGATACTTACCTCTGACCGGCTCCCCCGCTGAATATCGCTGATCATGCGAGAACGGCCTGGGCCATTTCTCGTCGTCAGCTTCCTGCTGGGCTTCCTGCTGTGGAGACGAGTGACGCGTGGACGTGGGCGGGAGGATGTCTTCATCGCCGCGTCTGACAGGTAAGTAGCGACCGCCGACCGCTGCTATGTCACTGGTGAGATCTGCCTGTTTGGCAGCTCACTAGCGACCACTTAGCGATGCACCAGTGATCCTGACTGGGTCATATCGTTGTCGGGATTGCTGGTGCATCGCTAAGTGTGATGGTACCGTTAGGAAAATCCTCAATGCTTTTATATAAAGCATTCTCTATGACTTCTTCTGCCCCATAGCATTCATCGAGTCTTTCCCACACCTTATGTAGGGCTGTGCGAGGATACTTTACATTAATGTCTCTCAGTCTTTTGGCATGCTCGACTGACTCACTTCCGAGCCACTTCACCAGGAGATCTAACTCCTCACCACAAGAAAGGTCCAGACCATGAATGGCGTTCCGGAACGAGGCTCGCCATGACCAATATTTCTCGGGTTTGTCAGTGAACTTTACAAGTTCCTTTGTAACCAGATCTTGGCGGGCAAGGAACTTTGCAAGGTCCTTGATGGCTCCGTCAGTGCTGGCACGAGCCGGTGTGTGATAGTCATGTCTAGTGTGCGGTGCATCATCATACCTGTAAGATGCTTGTGACTCCGGATAGTCTGTGCGGTACCTTGTTGGTGAAGAAGATGTCTCTTTAAGGCGGGATGGGAGCTGTACCTTTTCAGTGGAACGGTGGCTGTGGTCGACATCTCTGTGCTGGACGTCTCCTCGCCTATGGTAGTGAAGCTTGGGGTTGGATCGCTGGTAATTGGCATGGGCTGATCGATATGATGCGCCAGGGCTGTCATCTATGCCGGAATGTTGAGGGACGTACTCTGCGACGTGTTGTGCTGGATCTTGCTGCTCTAGATCTTGTCTGAGAATGTTGCTGCGTGTCTCAGAATCAGGATCTTTCATAGCTTCCAAATACTGTGCTTTAGCTATTGCAGCTGCTGTCTCTTTGTCTGCCGTAAGTCTTTCTAGCTCTGCTTGCAAACGAGCAGTTGCTGCGTCTTGATCTGCTTGTCTCAGCTTTAGATGCATTTCTCGTTCGGCAAAGGAGGATCTCGCTTTGGCTGCTTCGGCCTCGGCGCGAGCGACAGCAGCTAGCTCTGCTAAGGACGACATGCTGGAGCTTGCTCGTGACCTTGTTTTGAGTGAAGATGTACTTTTCCGAGACATTGTGCGTTTAGCTGAGTGCTGCTTAGTATATTGGCGGGAAATAGTCTATGTATGGCAGCTTCCGCGTGGCGGGGAAGATGTAACACTTCTTGGTGCGCTGCGCTAGCGTTCTGTGGCTGTATGGCGGCTGCTGTGATACTCGTATGCGGATCAGTGTGGGTGTTAGCGGTCCCGTACAGTCTATGCAATCACCGCGTGCGATCGGTGGTCCTTTACTGAGCCCTGGGCTTGTCTCCTGCGGCTGCTGTAGTACCCGTGTGTGGAGCAGTCTGGGTGATAGCGGTCCCTTACAGCCTGTATTCACTGTCGCAGGCGTAGAGCATATCTGTTTTACTAGGTCCTGGACTTGTCTCCTGCGGCTGTATGGCGGCTGCTGTAGTACCCGTATGTGGAGCAGTCTGGGTCATAGTGGTCTCTTACAGCCTGAATTCACTATCGCAGGCATCTGTTTTACTAGGCCCTGGACTTGTCTCCTGCGGCAGTATGGTGGCTGCTGTAGTACCCGTATGCGGAGCAGCCTGGGTGATAGCGGTCCCTTACAGCCTGAATTCACTATCGCAGGCTTCTGGCATCTGTTTTACTATTCTGCCTTCAGGCACACTGACACGATGTGCAATCCAGTATACAGCATAAACCACTGCTCTGTCTTCCAAAATAAGCAGACTGTTCTCTGTAGTCTAACTTGTTTATTTGTGAAGAGTATAGAACATGCGCGGTAAAACTACAAGGAATACAAATAACATGCATAAGTATTGGGTAGCTGATCACAGCTAATACAATCACAGAAGTGTACGTTGTGATGCAAACATTAAATAGGAATACATTAGTTTATGATTACATTTACTGAGAACTGGCAACTAAAGGGTTAATGACATCTCTTGGCTGCTAGACAGTAAATAACACCTCTGAATCACTGCATTGCAAGAAAGATTAAGCTTACCAGATATGCTTTAACCGGATAACGAATTCAAGTTGGAGAATTAAGATGGAGGACAGGTAAACACATGCATCCTATGATATACACAGAATCAAAATGGCCCTTCTTCATCCCATAATACATTGCTTCCTTCCCACAAAGCAATGCTTCAATCCCATGTGCATTGCTTCTGTTAAAGGCACAGACTATATAATGCTATCAAAGACACTGCTATAAATTCAGCCACCACTAGATGGTGCTATAATTAACCCAGCACAAAATACAAACATATTGCTTTATTCAGAGCACATAACACAAACAGACTGCCCTATATCAGAGGGCAGAACATGGGGTCTTATCCCACCCGGCATTGCACTTTCAACTGTATTCCTATTCTGGATGCAGATAGAGTTGAAAGCAATTATGGAACAGAGAGCCGTCCGCTCCTCCATCATTCTCCCTGTACATCTGACGTCTCAGCACAGTGGGCCCGATGCCATTACTACATCGTGACCTGTGTGCTGAGCAAACCTCTGTTCAGTCCACATACTGAAGGCACCGGAGCAGTGGGGGAACTGGGAGAGGTTAGTATTATTTTTTTTTAGCACATGAATACTTTGTGGGGGCCATCATACTATTTGGAAGACTAATTGGGGGGTCATCAAAGTAGTCCTCCAAATAATACGACGACCCCACATATGCCACCAAATAGAATGCCTATTTGGAGGACTACTTTGGGGGACCATCTTACTATTTCGAGGACTATGTGGTGGATCATCATACTATTTCCAGAACTATAACACAACAAGAAAGCACAAAATGACAAATTTGCAAAAAATACTCTGCAGTAAAAAACATGACAGTAATCAGCAAGTGCTGTATAACAAATACAGGGTATTTAGTCGATACATTTTTTGCAAAAAATGTATACCAAGCCGCTTCACCACGTCACTGTAACCCTTCAAGAAGCAGTCCCTATCTAATGTATTTAAAACCTGAACATGTGAACAGTGTCTAATGAACAGGATACAGACAGGCGCCTCCTAGTATATGCGCTTGTGGTGCAAGACAGCTCATTTATATGCATGTCACACAGGAGAGGGGTGGGGTCTCCCAAACCATGCTGAGCATGGAAAAAACGGATTAAAAACATATGTGACATGCACAAGTGTGAACAAGTCGGTAAGACAATGTTCACACCACCCAATGGCTGAAACACACCACCCAATGGCAAGAAAGCACAAAATGACAAATTTACACCCCCTTTCCCCCCCTTCCTTCCTTTTTATGAAATAACCTCATTTATCTATTGGTAACACTGATAAAATGGCTGCGGTTACAGAATGTATGGTTATCTGGCGGCGTCACCATATTGCTTTGAATAACATCATTTATTTATCGAGCACCCTGGTAAAGATGGCTGATGCCATATTGTGTATGTATAGGCACTTTTATTACTTGCTGTAATAACTTTGTGTCAACTTAGAAATGCGGACAAGATGGCCGCCACCATATTGCGCATGCGCGTTTTTCAAGTATTTTACTGTACAGGCGTTATATTACTTGGGAATGTCATCTCCTACTTAATTAATAACGTATATTAGGTCTTTTTCATTGCGTACTTGACGTTTGATTCAGTGACGTCAATATCCCCTCTTTTTTGTGAAATAACTTTATTCATCTATGGGTAACGCTGACAATATGGCCGCCACTATATTGTGTATGGCTTTCTAGCGGCGTCACCATTCTGTTTTGAAAGATTCAACTTAAGTATCTAGAACTCTGATGACTAACGCCACACATTGTGTGTGTGCAGGTACATTCATTTATTTATTTACCATTTGTTACTTCGTCGCAACAACTTTATTTGTTCGCTCAGAAATGCGGACAAGATGGCCGCCGCCAGACTGCGCATGCGCAAATGCACTTGGTGGCGCTTGTACTGTGTAAAAACAGCTTTATTTATATACCCTGAATGCCGACAAGATGGCCGCTGCCACGCTGCGTCTCTCCACCTCATGGGTCAGTACTGTGTTAACTAACTATGTATCATGTGTTTTTTCGTATATAATGACGCTATGCATGTATCCTCCCAGCGCTTTATCCTCCCTTGTTATATATAAATTGTTATATTTTTTGTCAAAATTGTGTGCTGGAGTTCCCATTTTGTGGATGTACCTCTCTTCTCAGTTTTTCATTCTCTCAAAGCGGTGCAGCGCTTTATGGGGTTCATAAATTATTACCTCCAATTCATCCCCCACTTCTCGACGTTGGTAGCCCCCTTGGTGGCCCTCACCAAGAAGGGTGCAAATCCCAAGTTGTGGTCAGAACCTGTCTCCAAGGCCTTCTCCTCCATTAAAGGGAAGGTGCCATCCAAAAAATTTTTTTTTCAGCAATTGAAAAAATGTGAAGAATTAATGTTTACATTTTCTTAAAAAATATCATGTTTTTAATTTTGTAAAATATGAAAAATAATTTTAAAAAGTTTGGCATTTCCACTTGTTAACACTAGGGGGAGCAGCTACTGAAATTTGGCACAAAAACCTAGTGTACAACTAGCTCACATTACTGCACTGCAGTAATTATGGGCGGAATCTGCTGACATCGGTGTGGTGTCACTCCTCTCCTCCCTTTCTGGGTGTTTGCTAAGGGAAAAGAGAGGATGATATCTAGGAACACAGTGAGCAGCCATTTTGATGGGGTCTGCAAAGTTACTGACTGTCTTTGCATGCAAAGTCTGGATCAGGACAGGTCATCAATCAGCAGAAATGTTTCCTGGATTTCTGTGGAGCAGACAAGCAGATGGTCCATCCATGTGTATAAAACTCAGCGCTCTATGTACAATCCCTGGCACCGAACAGGGCGCCCCCCATAGACCAGCACACTGCTCTCCTGAAATACTCTGTGCTGCTGTCGCCCTGCTCCTTCCACCATATATCAGGCCCCTGTTGCCTCGCTTTCACACATCGCTAGGACGGGATCTGAGGAGAGGAATGGGGTCTTCGGTCACCGAGGATGGCAGGCAGCAAGGATTCTGGGAGTAGGGTGACAGCAGCACAGAGTATTTCAGGAGAGCAGTGTGCTGGTCTATGGGGGGCACAGAGGGAGATATATGGTGGAGGAGCAGGGTGCAGCAGCACAGAGTATTTCAGGAGAGTAGTGTGCTGGTCTATGGGGGGCACAGAGGGAGATATATGGTGGAGGAGCAGGGTGACAGCAGCACAGAGTATTTCAGGAGAGCAGTAACACACGGGATAGGATTAGATACACGGCTCAGCAGGCAGTATCACACAGGATAGGATTAGATACACGGCTCAGCAATCAGTATCACACAGGATAGGATTAGATACATGGTTCAGCACACAGTATTAAACAGGAGAGGATTAGATACAGGGATCAGCAGTCAGTATCACACAGGAGAGGATTAGATACAGGGATCAGCAGTCAGTATCACACAGGAGAGGATTAGATACACGGCTCAGCAGTCAGTATCACACAGGAGAGGATTAGATACATGACTCAGCAGTCAGTATCACACAGGAGAGGATTAGATACACGGCTCAGCAGTCAGTATCACACAGGAGAGGATTAGATACACGGCTCAGCAGTCAGTATCACACAAGACAGCTCCTCCTATGTTTTGCAAGTGCAGGGACAGCAGCTGGCCGTGTGTTTTGGAAAGAGCAGCTTGGTGTTCTGGAGCTCGTCCTGGTTCCTCTCCTACAGCTGGTATGTGCAGAGTGAACATCCAAGCCGTTTTGCTGGAACAGTACAGCATCCAGGGCTTGCAATAGAGTGTAAATGAAGCTAAAAGAAAAGCACTGGGCTCTAATAAGATGGCGCCTGGCCACACCTACAGCTGTGATTGAGCTGCCCACAGAGGCGTGGCTAGTTCACTCCTAATGCAGCTGTAATGAAAGAGATAGGGTCGGCAGCCGACTATTGTCTCATGCCCAGGGACTGCCGTAAATGAGCATGGAAAGTGTCGTTCAGCAGCCAGAGAGGTAAGATGGCAGGCCCCAGTGGCTGCATTACTACAGAAAAAAAAAAAATCCATACACACCACTGAGTCAAGCTTAGGGGACAATATCTTTTTATACTATTTTCTTTTTTACATTAAATTATGAAAAACACGGCACCTTCCCTTTAAGTCCCAATTTGCTAGTGCTCCCATTCTACATCGCCCCAATGTAGATAAACCCTTCAGTCTGGAAGTGGATGCCTCTTCCATTGGTGCTGGAGCGGTCTTGTTTCAGAAGGACACGCAAGATCGGAAGCACCCATGCTTCTTTTTCTACAAGACCTTCACACCGGCAGAGAGGAATTATTCCATCAGGGACGGGGAGTTGCTTAGCGATGAAGTTGGCCTTCTCGAAGTGGAGACACCTCCTGGAGGCAGCTCACCACCCTTTCCAGGTGTTCACAAGAACTTGGTGTATTTGCAAACAGCCCAGCAGCTAAATTCTCGCCAGGCCAGATGGTCCTTGTTCTTCTCCCGGTTCCACTTCACCCTCCATTTTCTCTCCGGGGAGAAGAACGTCCGGGCCCATGCTCACTCCCGCTCCGTGGTGTCATCGGAGGAAGAGGAGGAGGAGCCTCGGCTGATCGTCCCATCCGAGAGCCTGAGGACTGTGGCTCCGGTCGCCCTTGAGTCAGTACCTCCGGGCAAGACATTTGTTTCTGCCCGTCTGCGACCGGAGGTCCTCTCTTTGGCTCATTCGTCCAGAGTGGGTGGACATTTCAGGACAAAACGGACGTCTAAGCTTCTGGCGAGGACGTACTGGTGGCCGCATATGGCCTGTGACGTCAGGGACTATATTCAGGCGTGCGTCTCTTGCGCCCAGAATAGGTCCTCTCGGCAGCGGCCCGCTGGGGTACTTTACCCCCTGCTGGTAGCGGACAGGCCCTGGGAGATGGTCGATATGGAATTTGTGGTGGGGCTACCCAAGTCCAGTGGCAGCACGGTCATTTGGGTTGTCACCGAACATTTCTCCAAGATGGTGCACCTGGTACCTCTCTCCCAGTTACATTCTTCACGGGGCCCGGCAGCGTTGTTCATTAAGCATGTTTTCCGCCTACACGGCATGCAGGACAAGATTGTCAGCGACCGGGGTCCCCAGTTTGCATCTCGGTTCTGGAGAGAGCTCTGTAGCCTACTCAGCATTGAGCTAAATCTCTCCTCGGCCTATCATCCCGAGACGAACGGGTTCGTAGAGAGAGCCAACCAGATCCTGGTCACATATTGTATCTACGACATTTTGTCTCGGCCAGGCAGGATGACTGTGAATCCTTGCTGCCGTGGGCGGAGTTCACTTTGAACAACACTGTGGCCGACTCCACCGGCCAGATCCCATTCCTCCTATATTACGGCCAGCATCCGCGCGTCCCTGTGCCCATGCCCGTGTCGTCCACCAATTCCAGAGTGGCAGACTGGGCGGTGGAGGAACGTGACATCTGGGATCATACTCAGGATGCTCCAAGGAGAGAGTGAGGGCCTCTGCCAACACGCACCAGTGCCCCGCTCCGACCTTTGCTCCTGGCAACTTGGTATGGCTCTCCGTCCGTAACATCAGGCTGCGGGTCGAGTCCACAAAATTCGCACCTCGCTACACTGGCCCCTTCAAGGTCTTTGAGCAGATCAACCCTGTGGTCTACTGTTATGAATGAGTCACCGAGGAGGAAAAACAAAAACAAGCTAAGCCACAGAAAACCAGAGAGGTTGGTAACTAAGCGGATTGCAGACCCCTGATCCTATCCACACAACTAGCAGTAGCCGTGGAGCGTACCTACGATGATCCTAGACGCCTCGTCACAGCCGGAGAACTAAATAAGCCTAAAGCAAAAAAAGGGGAAATCTAAACTGCCCCAGAGCAGACCCCAAAGCAATAGACAGCCCCCAAACATGTATTGTCGGTGAGACAAGATGAAAACACAAACACAGATAGAAAAATAGGCTGAGCAAACGATGGGGCCCACACTAACTAGAAAGGACAGGAAAGGAAAGATGCTGTCTGCAATCATGCACAAAACCCTGCCAAAAAATGTCCAACACCTTCTGATAACAATAACTCTGAAGTCGCTAGACTTCAATTCCCTATTTCAGCACTCTGGTATATTCTGAAGACAGAGCAAACAAAGACCAATCTGATCAGGGACAAAAAGCAAACTGGCATAAACAGAGACATAAGAATGGAAATTCAGCACAGCCCCAGCAGGGGCTGGCTGACCACAAAAACTGAGTAAACCAGACCAAATCTCATGTGAAAAAATAGCAGAGCACACTTAGCTTGAGAAGGCAGGAACAGAACTGGAAACCAGAACCTCAGGGCAGGAAAAATCACCAGCACAAAATTAGGGAGTCGGCTGTCTTAAATCCAGTCAGAGACTCCTGATGTCCACTCACAGTCCTCCTCCTCAGGTGGCAGGTCTCTGCCATTTAGATCAGCTTCATTACCTACTGTCACCACTAGAGGGAGCCCAGATGGAGAACTCAAGACTCCTCTGTCAACACAGCCAGCTCCACCACCCTCACCAGAAGCCAGAGGTAAACCAGAAAATGAGTTCTCCACAGTACCCCCCCTTGAGGAGGGGTCACTGAACCCTCATCCATGCCACCAGGCCGATCAGGATGGGCCCAGTGAAAAGCACGAATCAATCTATCGGCATGAATGTCAGGCAGAGACCCAAGAATTGTCCTCCTGGCCATAACACTTCCAATTGACCAAATACTGGAGTCTCCGTCTAGCCAGACGAGAATCCAGTATTTTCTCTACCTCATATTCCACATTACCTTCAACCAACAAAGGGTCAGAAGGTGCCGCCATAGGAACCACTGGCTCAACAAACCTCTTCAACAGAGACTTATGAAACACGTTATGGATCTTAAACGTAACTGGAAGAGCCAAACGAAAAGAAACCAGTTTAAGAATCTCCAAAATCATATAAGGTCCAATAAATCTTGGCTTGAACTTTGGAGACGCAACCTTCATAGAGATATTTTTTGACGACAACCAAACCATATCACCCACTTTAAACCGAGGACCAATGGTCCTATGCCGGTTGGAAAACCGCTGGGTCTTTTCTTGAGAGAGGGACAACTTATCCACTACTTGGTCCCAAATCTGCCGCATTCTCTCTACCACAGTGTCAACACCTGGGCAGGCTGAAGATTCCACTTGCCCTGAAGAAAATCGAGGATGAAACCCAAAGTTACAGAAAAAGGGCAACATCAATGTGGCAGAACTAGCTCTATTATTTAGGGCGAATTCAGCCAAGGGCAAAAATGAGACCCAATCATCCTGATCAGCAGATATAAAACATCTCAAATAGGACTCCAAAGTCTGGTTTGTTCTCTCAGTCTGCCAATTGGTCTGTGGGTGAAACGCAGAGGAGGATAACTGAATTCCCAGCTTGGAACAAAAAGCTTTCCAAAATCTGGAGACAAACTCGACTCCTCTGTCCGACCCAATGTTCTCAGGAATCCCATGCAACCAAACCACCTGTTGTAAAAACAAGGGCACCAACTCTGAGGAAGATGGCAGCTTTAGGAGTGGTACAAGATGGACCATCTTAGAAAATCTATCGCAAATCACCCAGATAACAGTAATTCTCTGAGAGACAGGAAGATCAGAAATAAAATCCATTGAAATATGGGTCCATGGCCTCTTGCGCACCGGCAAGGGCATCAACAACCCACTAGAACGAGAACAGGGTTTAGACCGGGAACAAGTCCCACAAGACTGCACAAAATTCCTGACCTCACGAGATAAGGCAGGCCACCAAAAAGACCGACTCACCAAATCTCTGGTACCAAAAATACCTGGATGACCAGCCACCGCGGAGCAATGAACGTCAGACATCATTCTCTTCCTCCACTGGTCAGGAACATACAATTTTCCCATAGGACAACGCTCAGGTTTGTCCTCCTGAAATTCTTCCAGGGTACATCTCAAATCGGGCGAGATGGCAGAAAGAACTACCCACTCACCTAGGATGGTAGTAGGCTTGCTCACAATAGGAGAATCAGCAAAGAAACTCCTAGAAAGAGCATCTGCCTTAACATTCTTAGTGCCCAGAAGAAAGGAGACCACAAAATCAAAACGCGTGAAAAAAAAGGCCCGCCTAGCCTGTCTAGGATTCAAGCATTTGGCCGACTCCAGGTAAATCAAATTCTTGTGGTCAGTGAGGACCACAACTTGATGTCTAGCTTCCTCCAACCAATGTCTCCACTCCTTGAATGCCCACCTCATGGCCAACAATTCCCGATTTCCCACATCATAGTTGCGTTCAGGTGGGGAGAACTTTCGGGAAAAGAATGCACAGGGATTCATTTTAGAAGTCACCAGATCTTTTTGGGACAAAACAGCTCCTGCACCAATCTCCGAAGCATCTACCTCTACCTGAAACGGAAGTGAGACATCAGGTTGCCGTAAAACCGGAGCAGAAGTGAACCTCCGCTTCAGCTCCTGAAATGCCAAAACAGCTTCTGGAGACCAATTCAGCACTTCAGCGCCCTTCTTGGTCAGATCAGTCAGTGGTTTGGCAATACCAGAAAAATTAGCTATAAATTTACGATAAAAATTAGCAAAACCCAAAAACTTCTGGAGAGCCTTCAAAGAAGTGGGCTGAACCCAATCATAAATGGCCTGTACTTTGGCCGGGTCCATTTCAATAGTTGACGGAGACAAAATAAATCCCAAAAATGAAATCCTCTGTACACCAAAAAGGCATTTCGATCCCTTAACATACAGGGAATTCTCCCTCAAAATCCGGAACACAGTCCGAACATGTTCCACATGAGAATCCCAATCACTGGAAAAGATCAGAATATCATCCAAATAGATGATCAAAAACTTATCCACAAAGTCCCGGAAAATATCATTCATGAAGGATTGGAAGACAGAAGGGGCATTAGTGAGCCCAAAAGGCATCACCAGGTACTCAAAATGTCCCTCCGGAGTATTAAATGCCGTCTTCCATTCATCCCCATGCATGATGCGAATAAGATTATATGCCCCCCTGAGGTCAAGCTTAGTAAACCAGCAGGCACCTTTAACTCTGGAGAATATATCAGAAATCAGGGGAAAGGGATACTGATATTTAACCATAATCTTGTTAAGGGAACGATACCATCTTTCTTAGCCACGATAAAAAACAGCACCTAAGAGTGAAGAGGATAGTCTAATATGACCCTTCTCCAATGACTCCTTAATATAAGATCGCATAGCCTCGTGTTCAGGTACAGATAAGTTGAAAAGTCGACCCTTGGGAAATTTACACCCAGGCCTCAACTCAATAGCACAGTCATAACTCCTATGAAGAGGCAGGGACGCAGACTTACTCTCACTAAATACATCATAAAAATCAGCCAAATAGTCAGGAACATCATGAAACTGGGGAGAGGTGGAGAAAACAGGAGTGTCACCAAGAGCACACCGACAGCCCCAACTCCCCACAGACACAGATTTCCAATCCAAAACTGGATTATGGATTTGCAACCAGGGAAAACCCAGAACAATAGTATCATGCAAATTATGCAGTACCAAAAAGCTACAATTTTCTTGGTGGTCTGGGGCGACCCGCATTATCACCTGGGTCCAAAACTGAGGTTTATTCTCCGCCAAAGGAGTAGCATCAATACCCCTCAAAGGAATAGGCGTCCGCTGAGGTATCATGGGAAAACCACAACGTTTAGCAAAATCCAAATCCATCAGATTCAAAGCCGCTCCTGAATCCACAAAAGCCTTGGCAGAAAATGTGGATAAGGAGGAGATCAGAGTAATTGCCAAAAGAAACTTAGGTTGTACGCCATCCACAGCAAATGTGTGTGCAAAACGTTTCTCTCGTTTAGGGCAGACAGAAATAATATGAGAGGCATCTCCACAGGAAAAACACAGCTTATTATGCCTTCTATACTCCTGACGTTGCACCCTAGACAAAACTCTATCACATTGCATAGGTTCAGACATTTCTTGAAAAGGTGGCAACACCTCTCGTGTAGTTTTACGTTCACGTAATCGCCGATCAACTTGAATGGCTAATGACATAGAATCATCAAGACCAGAGGGAACAGGAAATCCCACCATAATATCTTTTACGGTTTCTGATAAACCCTTGCGAATGAGAGCTGCCAAGGCACCATCATTCCATGTAGTAAGGACCGCCCACTGTCGGAATTTTTGACAGTATAACTCTGCAGAATCCTGACCCTGGTTCAATGCCAATAGGGCTTTCTCAGCTTGATCAATAGCATTAGGTTCATCATACAAGAACCCCAAGGCTTGAAAAAATGCATCCACATTAGTCAGAATAGGATTTTCAGGTGTCAAAGAAAACGCCCAATCCTGGGGATTGCCGCGCAGCAAGGAGATGACAATTTTAACCTGCTGCGCAGAGCTCCCTGATGAGTTAGGCTTCAAGGCAAGAAATAATTTACAATTATTCTTAAATTCAAAAATTTAGACCGATCCCCAGAAAACACATCAGGAGTAGGGATTTTTGGTTCAACAGCATGTTATTGAGCGAGATAGGCGGAAATTCCGTGCACTTCAGCAGCGAGCTGCTCCACACGATCAGACAATTGCTTAATCTCCATTAAGGAAATAATCCTCCTATGGCCCCGGAGAAAAAGTGGAAAAAATACATATAAAAAAATAAATTCTGACACTTTTTTTACAATTTTTTTTTCCTGCTTTTGAGTACCCTAGAATCTGCGGTATGGCTGGTGATTCTGTTATGAATGAGTCACCGAGGAGGAAAAACAAAAACAAGCTAAGCCACAGAAAACCAGAGAGGTTGGTAACTAAGCTGATTGCAGACCCCTGATCCTATCCATACAACTAGCAGTAGCCGTGGAGCGTACCTACGATGATCCTAGACGCCTCGTCAAAGCCGGAGAACTAAATAAGCCTAAAGCAAGAAAAGGGGAAATCTAAACTGCCCAAGAGCAGACCCCAAAGCAATAGACAGCCCCCAAACATGTATTGTCGGTGAGACAAGATGAAAACACACAGAAAAATAGGCTGAGCAAACGATGGGGCCCACACTAACTAGAAAGGACAGGAAAGGAAAGATGCTGTCTGCAATCACGCACAAAACCCTGCCAAAAAATGTCCAACACCTTCTGATAACAAAAACCCTGAAGTCGCTAGACCTTAAGGCGCAATAGAGGAGTCGTTCAGGAAAGGTACATGTTGGCGGAGTGTTGAAGAGGAGCTTTCCGTCTGGCCTGGAGGTTGGCTGAGTCTCTGACCCGGAGGACATGGCCCGGAGGCAGGCACCCTTGTGTACCGCAGACTGTGTGTAAAGCTTTGGAACTGCAAGCCTCGGTGTCCTCCATTCATTCTTGCGCCAACCTGCTCAGCACCGCTACATCTGGGTACCATCCTTTACACTGCCTGCGCCTTTCCACAACCATTACCACTACACTGCCCTGGGACATCAGCCATGCCTGTGGAGGGCTATACCATCACTGCTGCATCCTACCATCTGTCCCAAAGTATCTGTCTGCAGCGTCGGCTTAACACCTCCCTTGCTGAGCACTACAGATGGCGTCACGAACTATTCCATTTCATTAACTACATATACATTCCGCCATTGACTTGGGCGCCCAGGGCCATGGTCCGGGTCACCACTGCTGTGACACATTCCCCTGACACCGGCCTGGTACCGAGTACCCCACAGCCCTGGGGAGTGCGACCCAACTTGGCGTCACGAACAGGATGACGAGACCGGATGCCATCGGGTTCTGTGTGCCTGAGATTTGTTGGACTTTATACTTTTGAAAATGTGCAGAAGACCTGATTTGATGGACTGTAAAATGAACAATAGAAATGGCCACTGGCGCGGAGAAGAAGGGCGTGAAGAGATGGGAGGTCCTACGAAAAGACCGCGAAGAGTCCTGGGCCTACCCTGCCTGAATTACTATGTGACAGCAACATGGCCCACCCCCCGAGGGGTTCGTATACTGACTTGGTATGGAGGAAGAAGACGCCGCCCCCGGAAGGAGGGGCAGAAGAGGCCAGTGGCGGGAAAGGGGCCGAGGCAGGAAGAACGCCAGAATGCCATTTTGGAGAGTGAGGGAAGGAGACCTGCGGAGCGCGGGGCAATGGATCTCCCTGGCGCCATGGCTGAAGGCTCTGACCCGATCTCGGAAATGAACCGCCAGCAGCTGGAGGACGAAATCGCCCAGCTGACGTGCCGTCTGCGACTGAGGCAGGAGGCCTTATGGAGGTTGAGCAGGCCGCACGCCCCGGAGGGGCCTACACCACCGGCGCCCCTGAACTTGGTACCTTTGCCACCGGTACCTGTCACCGCTGCACCGGACTGTCCTCAGGCAGCGCTGATTTATACCTCCACACTGTCCATACAGCTGGTCGCGGCCCGCCCGGAGGAGTCACCGGAGACCCCGGGAGCCGAGGTCGAGCTCCTGCCCGGACCTGACGTGGCTGCACAGGTCCCACCGGAGGCCCCTGCGGACCTGAAGCCATCACCAGTTCCGCCACCGCCAGCACCCGGACCCGCCATTCCGGTGGATATCCCTGCAGCGGCCCACCGTCTCAGGCCTGTACCGGAGCACCGCCAGGAGGTCCCAGGTATGACTGCAGCCCCTGCACCTGGGAAGGCCCTGGGGTGTACGTGGCAGGACAGGTCGTGCTGGACCTTGTCTGGGACCGGGATGACAGTCCCCAAGGGGAAACACCTGAACCCCTGACGGTGGCGCCACGGTGTAAGACCAGCTTGGAGCGGTCCCGGGAAGAGCGGGAGGAAGAGGAGAACTGGGTCAAATGCCAGGCTAACATCCGGCAACTGGCAGCTGAATACCGGGAGAGGGAGCAGCGCCAGCTAGCAATACTAGGTTCAGATTTAGACCGAAGGGAGAAGGCCCGTGCTGGTCATTACGGACCCCGGGATGCACTTGGCTGGGGGCAAGTTTTGAATGTGAACCAGGAGAAGGGTTTCAGGTTCATTGCAGACCCCAAAAGAATAAGTGACCTCTTCTTCAGTCGGCGGGACGTGGAGTCCCATCTGAGGAGGGGACATCCTGATAGAGACCTGCGGCCTGGGGAGTATGTGACTTTCACCCGGCATGAGGGGCTCAGGGGGTGGTATGCCCTGAATATACGCCGTATCCCAGAGGAGCTTCTTGAGAGGTACAAGCAAGTACCTGCTCCTAGAAAACCGGCTGCCCTTGCATCAGCCCCAGCCCGGCAGCCTAAGCCAAAGGTCACCAACTGGACACCGTGGGAAGAAGAATACCTGAAGATTGCCAATGAGTACCTTGCATCTGGTACCCAAGCTTCCAGAACCCCAGGAGGGGACCAGCAGTAAAATTTTGTACCAGTAACTCTCGTTACCCAGGAGGGTTTGTTGCACCAGTTGTGCATTATTTTTGTTTATCATGCTTTTTTCCAGAAGTTGCCCTGTTTTGATTGGCAGCGTTTTCTACCTTTGGAACTGAGATCATGAACGCTGTATGATCCAAAACTTTTATTGTAAATATTTGCACCTCTTTAGGTGCCCTCTCTTGGTTTTACATAAAGACACTTTGCGAAGATGATGTCAAGATTTTACATAAGGACACTTTGCGAAGATGATGTCTACCTCATAGGACACTGCAAGAAATCCCGGCTGGGAGCGGTGTCCAGCACTTACAAGAATAATTGTTTAAAGTTTTAATGCAAAGTATTTTTGATAATGATGTATCTTATGAGAGTATTAGTAATTGAGAAATGGCTTTTACAAAGAATTAGGAATTTGATTTGATTTGATTGATTTGATAGGTTTTGATAGAGAATTAAGAATAAAGAATTGAACATGACAGGTGATGGACCAGGTACTTGCGGTCAGCGTCTTGCGTCTAGAAGAGAGAAAAATGATAAAGAAATGTGTACTAGAGAAGGAAAGCTGAATAATACTGAAGTGAGCACAGATAGTGGCACTTAGAATTAAAAATTGCACTTTTTGACTTGAAATTTAGATAGTTAAATAAGAATTGTTTGTAACGTTCAAGAATAAGTACCTCCTATACTAGGAAGTTTAGTATAAGAATTGTTTATGCATTATTATAAAATTTTTGTATGTTCCTGTACTGTCAAATTTGTTTACCTTGCAGCCCGCAGACGTGCTGTGTTTAACGGGGGGGTATGTGGCGCCCCTGAGGCTCAGTCGCCACAGAGGTACTGCACCTTCCTCGCTCTTTAAAGGTGTAGTACCCCACCATCCAGGTAAGGTGGGAACCCCTTTCCACACTCCAACACTCGCACCCCACACAACAGGGTAGTTCTGCACAACCACATTGCGGCTCAGTGCTTAGAGAGTAGCAGAGCACCTCTGGTGGTTCCCTGCATGGAACACTGGATGTGCTGGGAGGTGGGTGGAGTTGAGATGTATAAAAGAGTGGGAAAGTGTAGGATGAGAGTTCAGTCAGTCAGGTTCAGTCTGACAGAAGGTCAGTGAGGAAGGAAGCCACTCGGGAGGAGTGGGGATCCCTGGAAGAAGGGATGGAGGAAGGAGTGATCTGAGCCAGCTGGCACGGGAAAGGAACAGAGGGAGAAAGACGTTGAACTGCAACCTAAGCTTCCATAAGAGAGAGAAGGATCAGTACGGAACGAAGGAGTAGGAGAACAGAGAGGAGATGTGGGTTGGAAGAGGAACCCTGCCTATAGGTTCTCAGTGCAAGGCCGGGTCTCGGTCCCCGAGGTTGTATGGACACTTATGGTTCTGCAGCAGACACTGGTGGAGTAGTAGGCTGTAAATGCACTACCATCTAAGACTTGTGGCTCAACAGCAACTGATTTTAGAGAGCCGGGACTCAGGAGAAGGGAGTCCCCGAAGTAGGCTACAGCTGTCTGCCATACGAGTAGAGTTCTTGGGAACATCTGACAAGAGGAACTCCAGTGTTATGAATGAGTCACCGAAGGAGGAAAAAACAAAAATACAAGCTAAGTCCAGAAAACCGGAGAGGTTGGTAGCTATCGGATTGCAGACCACTGATCCTATCCACAACAACAAACAGTAGCCGTGGGGGGTTCCTACGATGCCCTAGACCCCTCGATCACAGCCGGAGAACTAAATAGGCCTAAAGAAAGAAAGGGGAAATCTAAACTGCCCCAGTAATGACATAGAATCGTCAAGACCAGAGGGAACAGGAAATCCCACCATAGTATCTTTTACGGTTTCTGACAAACCCTTCCGAAAGAGAGCTGCCAAGGCACCATCATTCCAGGTAGTAAGGACCGCCCACTTTCGCAATTTTTGACAGTACAACTCTGCAGAATCCTGACCCTGGCTCAATGCCAACAGGGCCTGTTCAGCCTGATCAATAGCATTAGGTTCATCATACAACAACCCCAAGGCTTGAAAAAATGCGTTCACATTAGTAAGAATAGGATCATCAGGTTTCAAAGAAAACGCCCAATCCTGGGGATCGCCACGCAGCAAAAAGATCACAATTTTAACCTGCTACGTGGAGCTCCCCGACGAGTTAGGCTTCAAGGCAAAAAATAATTTACAATTATTCTTAAAATTCAAAAATTTAGACCGATCCCCAAAAAACACATCAGGAGTAGGGATCTTTGGTTCAGCAGCATGTGAATGAGCAAGATAGGCGGAAATTCCCCGCACTTCAGCAGTGAGCTGCTCCACACGATCAGACAATTGCTTCATCTCCATTGAGAAAGAAAAAAAAATTCCCCCTGCGGCCTCAGAGACATAGAGGAAAAAATATACAAAAAAAATATTCTGACAAACTCTTTTTTTTTTTTACAATTCTTTCCTGCTATTGAGTACCCTAGGATCTGCGGTATGGCTGGTGATTCTGTTATGAATGAGTCACCGAAGGAGGAAAAAACAAAAATACAAGCTAAGTCCAGAAAACCGGAGAGGTTGGTAGCTATCGGATTGCAGACCCCTGATCCTATCCACAACAACTAACAGTAGCCGTGGGGGCTCCTACGATGCCCTAGACCCCTCGATCACAGCCGGAGAACTAAATAGGCCTAAAGAAAGAAAGGGGAAATCTAAACTGCCCCAGAGCAGACCCCAAAGCAATAGGCAGCCCCCAACATATAATGACGGTGAAGCAAGATGAAAACACTAACACAGATAGAAAGATAGGTTGAGCAAACGATGGGGCCCAAGCTAACTAAAAAGGACAGGATAGAAAAGCTGCTGTCTGCAATCCTCAAAAAACCCTACCAGAAAATGTCCCAACCGTCTGATAGGAAAAACAGGCCCTGAAGTCGCTAGGACTTCAAAAAGACTATATCAGCACTCAGGTAAATTCTGAAGACAGAGCAAAGAGAGAAACTGATCAGAGACAAAAATGGAACTCAGCACACCCCCGACCGGGGATGGCTGAACTCCAAAAAACAAGGTAAACAAAACTAATAAGTTCAATAGCAGAGCAAAAGCTTATCTTTGGGAAGCAGGAATCAGACTGGTCTCCAAGAATCCAACAGAGAAATCACCAGCAACTCAGAAGGGCGTCGGCTGCCTTATATACAGTCAGCAGTTCCTGTTACCCAGTCATCATCTACCAGATCAGGTGTTTGGTAATCAGCCTCACTACCTTCCTTCACCAGAAGAGGGAGTTCATCAGACATCGACGGTGAAGGGGAAAATGAACTCACAACACTCCAGAGTACCATGGTACTGGAGATCTTCACACCTTAAGGCGCAATAGAGGAGTCGTTCAGGAAAGGTACATGTTGGCGGAGTGTTGGAGAGGAGCTTTCCATCTGGCCTGGAGGTTGGCTGAGTCTCTGACCCAGAGGACATGGCCCGGAGGCAGGCATCCTTGTGTACTGCAGACTGTGAGTAAAGCTTTGGAACTGCAAGCCTCGGTGTCCTCCATGCATTCTTGCGCCAACCTGCTCAGCACCGCTACATCTGGGTACCATCCTTTACACTGCCTGCAGCTTTCCACAACCATTACCATTACACTGCCCTGGGACATCAGCCCTGCCTGTGGAGGGCTATACCATCACTGCTGCATCCTACCATCTGTCCCAGAGAATCTGTCTGCAGCGTCGGCTTAACACCTCCCTTGCCGAGCACCACAGGTGGTGTCACAAACTATTCCATTTAATTAACTACATATACATTCCGCCATTGACTTGGGCACCCAGGGCCACGGTTCGGGTCACCGCTGCTGTGACACATTCCCCTGACACCAGTCCGGTACTGAGTACCCCACAGCCCTGGGGAGGGCGACCCATACTCCTAGTACTGAGTTACACTGGAGTTCCTCCTGTCAGATGTTCCTATGAACTCTACTTGTACGGCAGACAGCTGTAGCGTGCTTCGGGGACTCCTTGCTATTTAAGTCCCGGCTCACTAATATGTAGATGTTGTGCCCCCAAGTCTTGTGTGGGAATAAAGCGGTCACTACTTCTATTCATCCGGTACTGCTGCAGGACCATTAGTATCCGTACAACCTCAGGGACCGGACCCCGGCCTTGCACTTAGAACTTGAAAAGGGTTCTCCTCTAACCCTGGTCCTTGTTCTCTTATTCTCCTCACGTTCCGTGCTAATCCTTATTCCCAATGGAGAATCAATCTTCCTTTCTCTGTCTCTTTCCTGTGCCAGCAGACCCAGATCACTCTGGCCTGCTGCAGCACTTCCTTCTTCCATCCCTCTCCCGGGGATCTTCTGTCTCACACTCTGTCCTTCTTGACTTATGGATATGGGACGACACCCACTCCATCTTAAAACCACCATAACTACAGTAAACCAAGGCACTAGAATAAATACACAGCACATTATTTTGGTTGTCAAAATGGCCACAGCTTTATTTAAATCACAGGATTAAAACAATCAGGTGAAGTGCTAGTACATTGGGATTCACAAGTACTGTGATATCCCCAGCTGTCTGACATACAGAACCAGGCCAGACAGCCATAAAGGGGCGGCACGCACTGGCTTGCCATTCAAGCAGAGCCAGTAAACTTTCAGGGCACCAATGACCCTATTATCCTCACTCCTGTGCTTAACCACTGTGCCCGCCCCTGATTGACGTTACCATTACAACGTCCTTGAGGCTGGCCACCAAAGCCAAGCCTGTTCACCACCATGAGGTTTTACATCCTCTATTAGTTAAAATGAGTCCACCTTAACTTGTCTGCAACTTCCACCTGACTCCTAAACTGCCACCAGAGAGGCCATTTGACTGCTTAAATGGACTCGACCCCCATCAGCCATGCCTAATAAAGCCATCAACCATTTCTACATGCTATGGAAAGACTGTGCACACAAGTAATAAAAAAAATAAAATTAATCTGTCGGAGCTCTGGAATTTTATCAATGCCATGCTACCAAGTTATGATCGATAATACGGTAACTGCAGCAAAATAACAGTTGCTAAACATCCTGCAATGAGGATCCCCATAATGGGGAATGTGGAAAGTAAACCATAATTAAGGTCGTAGCTACAATCTGAATACCTGTCATGCCTCAAAAAAACTATTATACCGCATGCATTGTAGCCAGCTCTGTTAATTCACCAATTCACAGATTTTAGTTCTAGAAACCACCATTATTTACAGTAGCTGTGCAGTAAAATTTCTTAAACCCACTTACTATCACTACCCGAAAAGTGATGAACATATCAATAGAAAGAAATTGTAAATAGGGAGTAATTAAAAACTATACACAATATAACATCAACATTATAAGTAGTAATTTAAATAAACCTAAAGCAGAAAAAGTCTACAAAGGCATTATTAATAACCCATTGTTAATTGTTTTTCATGCACTTGATAACATTTACTGTTGACCTCTCCAACTGGGTCAAAGGCATTGGGAATAGGCATATTGCCTTTCGTGCTAATGCACTTGATTAGTTTACCCTTCGCCGCTCCCACTGGCTTAAGGGCACTGGAAGTAGGCATACTGCCCTTTGTGTTAATGCACTTGATTATACCCTTATCCGCTCCCACCAGCTCAAGGGCATCAGGAATAGGCTTACTGCCCTTTGTGTTAATGCACTAGATTATACCCTTAGCCGCTCCCACCAGCTCAAGGGCATCGGGAATAGGCATATTGCCCTTCATTTTAATGCACTTGATTACTTTACCCTTAGTCACTCCCACTGACTCAAGGGCACACAGATTAGGTACATTGCTTTTCAGTTTCATGCACTAGATAACTGCATAGTCCAGACGACAACCTTGAAAGAAACATGGAAAGAAACATGGTTTGGTCAATATAAAGTCAAAACCGTGCCTCGGCAATCTCAAGTCACATGAAAAAAGAGAGAGGGTCCTTGAAGCTATAGATTGTATTGAAAAACATGCTTGTTCTCTTCTCCCCTCCAGCCGCTGTTCCTGGCTCATAGGAGCCAATTTATTCTGTTGTGCATGCAAAATATGATTGCCATGACCCCAGGGGCTTTACCCTAACAGGGTCCTATAAAATATAAATGCTTCTGGAGACCAGGGGGCCATACACCCCTCCATACCAGGAGGCCATACCCGAGATGGTTACCCCCTCCACACCAGGGGGCCATACACGAGATGGTTATCCCCTCCACACCAGGGGGCCATACACGAGATGGTTACCCTCAACACCAGGGGGCCATACCTGATATGATTACCCCTCAAAAACCAGGGTGCCATACCTGAAATGGTTACCCTTCCAAACCCAGGGGGGTCAGCGGCCAGTTTATTAACAAATAACATAAACATTTACAATAAGTATTAAATGCACAATCTTATACGACCTGGGGGGGGGGGTTCTTGGAGCCCCAAAAAATTCTGGCTAAATATTTGCAAAAACACCAGAACTTAAAACTCCACGTTACCCACAGCCGTAAACCACCAGCTCGAGGGCACCAAACATCCCATTCTGGGAAGTCCAACCACCAAAAGCTCCCGGGTAAAACCCCGTCCAGAGCCGTAACCAAAAGCCAGATCCACCTAAACAATTTTTAACTGTCCGGAATTTTAACTTCCAATTCCTTTTCGCTGATTCAGCGTCAACTCCAAGAACCCCACCCCAGAGGTCCATACTTAATAGGGTTACCCCTACTGACCAATTTATAAATAACTTCAAGGACCCACTAAAAGGAAAACAAATAACTGTTTTTTTTGCTTTTTTAAAATTTTTAATTCATGTTCTTATTAAAATAAACATAAAATAAACATCAAAGCATAAATAACATTAACACGCTGGGGGGAGTCCTTGAAGTGCCCAAATCTGGTGATTAACAAACATAAAATGTACCAACAATTACTCCCAGCCGTTACCCCACTAGCTCTGGAGCACCATAACCACAAGGGTTCCAATGTTCACTTGAATTTACTGGGGATCCGACAAATTCTTGCCGAAACTCCCCTCCACCTTTCACCAGGTCCAGAACCATATTAACTTCCAAAAGGAGGAAAACCATATCCCATTGGATCCCACAGACCATATTTAACCAACTTCAAGGACCCCCCCAACCACCAGGCTCCAGGTAATCCACTCAGGCCTGTGCTATCCGCCATCTTAAGTAATATAAAATAAGCACTTGGTGGGTATACACTGATCCCTTTTTTTTTTTTTTTTTAATTATTATTCACGCCATTATTAAAACAAACATACAATAAAACATCAAAGTATAAATAATATTAACACGCTGGTAGGAGTCCTTGAAGCTCCCAAAATCTGGTGTAAAGAAGCTGCGGTGCGTGTTTGGTGGTCGTCAGGAGGATGACAAATAAATCCGGAACTGTTACAAGTGGAAGCTGTCTCCATCTTGTCTTTGCCTCGTCTGGTAAGCAGTGGTCCACCCCCCAAGCCCGGCCAGCCCCTACTACATTTGGCGTAGTCGGCAGGATCACCGCCGCTAATACGACACCTTCCGCGGCAGGCCTGCATTTGAAGAACCCAGAAGGACTTGGACTGTTCGTCTGTGGATTACAAGTGCCTGTGGATTACAAATCGCTGACCTGTGGATTATAATTTGGAGACTGTGTTCAGGATCCTTGCTTGTCATCGGAGGATCTGGGGTGGTACGAAAGCCAGACAACAGGCGGAGAAGAGGAGCGACTGCGGGGCCACGGGAGCGGACGCTGAAGACATCGTCAGGGAGCCTCCCCACGGGATCCCCCAGCCTGGAGGCTAGCCCCGCCGGACGGCGGGGTGAAGAACGGAGGCTGCGGGAGGAGCCGTGGGATGACGTGTCGGAGGCCGCAGCGCTGGGGAAGGTGAGAGTTCCCCCGCTCTGCCGGCGGCTCCGCAAGCGGCCCCCACCACCCGGCCGCACCGCGTGGCCTCCTGTGCTCCTGGAGGCTCGGCCGCGGAGGATTCGGCGGCCTCCGCCGGGCTGATCGATGCCCCTGCTACCATCCCCGAACCACCCGGCGGCGCCACGTCCGGTGTCGCCGGTCCGGAGCCAGCCCGCGGCCGATGCTGCTGCGTTCCCCCTTTCAGCAGCGGCCCCCTCCATGAAGCCGGCCGCTACTCCGGCCCCATCTGCAACTCCGGTTGCAGCCTGCTCCGCGGCCGTCCCTGGTTCGATTGCGGCACCGGCCGCGGCCTACCCGACAGCACCCGCGGCCGCTTCTGCCTCGCTCATGGTTCCTGCTGCGGCCTGCTCACAGATGTCCGTGGCCGCCTCTGCCGTGCGCCATACCGCAGCTGCGGCCTGCCCATCAAGGTCCGTGGCTGCTCCGGCCCTGTTCCAGATTGCGGCTTCGGCCGGGTCATCGGGCTCTGCCGCCTCTGCTGAGCCGTCTGCTGATCACGCTAGCAGGCCCCAGCTTCGCCGCTCCGCTTCTCATTGGTCCACGACCCCGGTCCCTCACCTGCGGTTGGAGCTGCAAGAGCTGGGGCCGGACGGAGCGAAGCCACCACATTGACAGAGATGAGTGCGTCCACGCTGCCATCGGTGGTGGACTGCTGGTTCCCAAGCAGAGAACTAGCGCGGAACACGCGCCGTGGAACCACTTTCGGCCCCTTCTACCCCTTTTGACTCATCTCTCAGAAGGGAGATGACCCCTGAGCCCTGGGAAAAAAGAACAGTCAGGGCTCAGGAATAGTCGAGACATCCCGGGAGCTCCACGGCTGTGGGGCCCCCTGCTACCGGCTATCAGGAGGTGGCCCGGACTGTCAGGACTTCGCTGCACCGTTGTGCTGATCACGAGGACCGTTTGCGTCCAGGTTAAAGGAAAAATGTTTTTTTTATAATTGTTGAATTTGGTTTTGCCTGACATATCGGGGATGCGAAAAAGGGAGTATTAACATTAAAGGGAGGGGGAGTCTTTATTTTAGGAAAGCTGTATGGGAAATGTTGTGGAAAAGAAAAATGTGTTAATGTGTTTGAAAAAGGAAAAAGAGAGAGAAAAGGGGGTTACTCCGGTTGAGTAACTCCTATTGTTATTAGAATTGTGGTAATCATATATACGCTATGTTAAAGTTGATTTAATAAGTAGTGTGTTTAACAAAAAAAAAAAAAATGTATGTAATAGGTTCCGGGTACGAGGTAATTGTGACGAAGACGCCGACCATGACTCTTTTAATGAAGGACGAGGAGATGAGAGATATTGAACCAGACACTGGTCCCAAGTCAGATCCCCGACACCACGGACACCCCAAAAAGGAAAAAATGGTTGAAGGTAGTGGAAGGGGAGAGCAGTGGGAGATACACGCCGTAGAGTAGTCCGGGTGGACCTCGCCAACCCGAAAGAAGTTGTCACGTGGCGTGCGCGCTGGCGGGTAGCAGTAGGCTGCTTGGAGCATGGTGCTCCTGGTTTAGTTCGGTCCCCGTGGCGGGTGTGGCCCAACGACTGGTCCGACAACAGACTGTGGATAAGATTCAGAACGACATAGGTAGGACGTACGATTGTCGGGACGACAATGGACAAAGGGTGGGGGAGTGTGGGGAAGGTGACTTGACGGACAGACGAGACTGGTAGAAGGAGGGGACGGTTTGTGCACTAGGGACAGAGATTGACAGGTTAGCAAGGTAACAACAGGGAAAGACAGAAAAGGTAGTGCAGTACCGTGAAATGACCGCAAGATGGCAGGGGAGAGTAGTGCACGACTTAACATCAGCTTAGGGCTTAGGAATCCGCTTAGTCATGGGGGCGGGGAGATAGGAGCCCGGGTGGGAAATTCCCCTGTGAGAGAGGGGATAAATAGAGGAAGGCGGGGCTCCAGGAGAGTTTAGTCCTGGGAGGAGCTCAGAAGAAGACGGAGAAAGTGAGAAGAGCTCGGCCAGGGGGACGGACAAAGGAGAGACAATCAGGGAGGTGGCCCTGACCTGACGGACAACAGGACAGGCAAGGAGAAGAGGAAGCCATGGGGGAGACCCTGATTTGACGTACCGCAAGACAAACGAGGCCCCGTGGGTACCGATTGGAAGACGATCTCGAGCAGGTGAAGCGCTGGGGGTAGATTGGTCTAAGACAGCCCCCAGTGAAAGATCCGCGAGGTGCGTTACTGTGACTGGAGCTGAAGAATAGGTACCCGGGCCTGGCGATACAGTGGTGTAAAGAAGGTGCGGTGCGTGTTTGGTGGTCGTCAGGAGGACGACAAATAAATCCGGAACTGTTACAAGTGGAAGCTGTCTCCATCTTGTCTTTGCCTCGTCTGGTAAGCAGTGGTCCACCCCCCGAGCCCGGCCCCCTACTACACTATCATCTGTCATGTGAGGTGATAACCCCAGTATTATACTCCCTGAAGCTGCAGACATGCTTCCTCCTGTTCATCCTGTGCATGAAAGAGGGAGAGAGACAGATTTCCTGTTCTATATAAGCCCCACCCTCCTCACAGTAACCCCCCAGGCACAGACATACTGAGCTTCTTCCTCTGAAAGCAACATCACTCTTGCTTAAAATCTATACCACTATACCAAAAAAACGGCAGGAGTAAAGGTCTACCCATCCCCAATCATGTCCTCCTCCGCCTATGGCTCCAGTGGTTTCTACATCTTCACTCACTCACTGAATGAAAGACTGACTGACTCAACTCTTCCCGCTCTTTTGGTGCGAACTAAACTCCACCCACCTCCCAGCATGTTTCGTGTTCCAAACAGAGAGCCACCAAGGGGTGCTTTGCTATACTCCAAGCAGGGATCCGCCGATGGTGCTTTGCTACACTAATTTGTGGTGTGGGGTGCAGGTGTTGGAGTGTGGTCAGGTGTTTCCACCTTACCTGGATGGTGGGGCACCACACCTCAGGAGGAGGTGCAGTACCTCTGTGGCGACTTAGCCTCAGGCGTGCCACATCACAATCTGTGAAGCCCTGCCATGGGAAGGACCTCATAGGAACAAGGGCAGACATATCATTAGAACAGCCTGTGCTGCCGCACTGGGGCCCAAGAGCTTTGGGGGCCTATTTTCACCTCTAAAATATGTAAAACTGTGCATTATGATGAGCTATTTGATTACAAAAAGCCCTTATACTGTTCTTGCACAGTGGCTGTTGTCTGTGTCTGACAGTCCACAGGAGTACCAAGATAGCAGTGATGGGGGGTTTGCTATGGCAACACATCATGGCAACCTTGATGTTCAGCTAACTGGCAACCCGATCATTTGTCAGTGATAGACAGTGGCATCTAAATGGTTATACCGCAGCGATTGGCCCTAGCTCTATTCACAGTTGTTATAGGAAAATACCAGTGGTATAACACAGCCAGCACCTGCCTGATGCAGAGCGCACCTGGTATGCAGCAGTCACAAAGGGTTTCTCCTGGCACATGATATTGATATTCTTAGGAATATTTTTTGGATAGGTAATCAATCTCAGAACGGTGGAGGTTGGATGTGAACATTGAACAGAGTTGCATTGTACATCTCCATTCAATATGTAGCCGCCTCTGCCAAGAACTGCATATCAGATCTAATTAAAAAGAGTAGGCGCTGATCTGTAGTACCCGGCAGCTGCCACTACATGTTGAATTGGGTTCAGTGTTTTCATGCAGCCGTCACCAGATCTTATAACCGCTGATCGGTATGAGGTTCCCAGTTTTAAACACCACCCATGTGACATTAATGACATTTCCTAGGGATCGATCATCAATATTTTGACTAGACAACCCCTTTTAACTTTTTGAACTTTTCATCCCTCTATTACCAGAAGGGAGAGACACATCTTTTCTAGAGGCTTGCTGCCACCCTTTCCACCACCTGAATATGTGGAACTGACACTTTTTCTGTATTAACATGTACAGGTGCTTCTCACAAAATTAGAATATCATCAAAAAGTTAATTTATTTCAGTTCTTCAATACAAAAAGTGAAACTCGTGTATTATATAGAGTCTTTACAGAGTGATCTATTTTAAGTGATTATTTCTGTTAATGTTGATGATTATGGCTTACAGCCAATGAAAACCCAAAAGACATTATCTCAGTAAATTAGAATACTTTATATCACCAGCCTGAAAAATGATTTTAAAATCTGAAATGTTGGCCTACTGAAATGTACATTATGTTCAGTAAATGCACTCACTTTTTGTATTGAAGAACTGAAATAAAGTAACTTCTTGATATTCTAATTTTATGAGAAGCACCTGTATGTGAGTCATTACCAGCCCAAAGCAAAATCTACAACAAATGTGGTGAGAGATAGAACTTGAATTGTTCAGGATTCTGACTTTAACCCCTTCCTGACATCCGACGTACTATCCCGTCCATGGGACCCGGGCCCCTTTGCCCATGGACGGGATAGTACGTCTACCGCGATCAGAGGCGCCCACGTGGTGAGCGCCGCTGATCGCGGCCGGGTGTCAGCTGATTATCACAGCTGACACCCGGCACTATGTGTCAGGGGCGGTCACGGACCGCCCTCGACACGTTAACCCCTTGCACACCGCGATCAAACATGATCGCGGTGTACCGGGAGTTAAAGGGAAGCATCGGCAGGGAGGGGGCTCCCTCCGTGCTTCCCTGAGCCCCCCACGGCAGCGCAATGTGCAGCGCTGCTGCGGAGGACTCCTTTCCTCCAGGCCCCCGAATCCAAGATGGCGACGGGGGCCTGGAGGAAGCTGGCTTCCTCAGTGCCTGCAAAGCGCAGGCAAGAGGAAGTCTTCAATGCCTGTGACAGATTGCTGATCTGTCACAGTGATCTGTGATGTGACAGATCAGCGATCTGTCACAGGACAGTGATGTCCCACCTGGGACTATGTAATAAAGTAAAAAAAATAAAAAAAAGTGTAAAAATAATTTTAAAAAAATCGCCAAATAAATTAGTAAAAAAAAAAAAAATATTCCCCAATAAATTCATTTTTTGAAAATAAAAAAAAACCAAAACAATAAAAGTACACATATTAGGTATCGCCGCGTCCGTAACGACCTGCCCTATAAAACTGTCCCATTAGTTAACCCCTTTAGCGAACCCCTTAAAAAATAAAAATAAAAAACGAAGCAAAAAATTATGATTTATTATCATACCGCCAAACAAAAAGTGTAATAACGCACGATCAAAAAGACGCATATAAATATCCATGGTACCACTGAAAACGTCATCTTGTCCCACAAAAAACGAGCCGCCACACAGCATCATCAGCGAAAAAATAAAAAAGTTATAGCTCGCAGAATAAAGCGATGCAAAAATAATTATTTTTTATATAAAATAGTTTTCATTGCATAAAACCGACAAAACATAAAAAAACGACGTAAATGAGGTATCGCTGTAACCGTACTGACCCGAAGAATAAAACCGCTTTATCAATTTTACCGCACGCGGAACGGTGTAAACGCACTCCCCCAAAAGAAATTCATGAAACGCTGGTTTTTGTTCATTCTGCGTCCCAAAAATCGGAATAAAAAGCGATCAAAAAATGTAAAAACGTAAACTCGTCCCACAAAAAATAAGACCTCACATGACTCGGTGGGTCAAAATACAGAAAAATTATAGCTCTCAATATGTGGTGATGCAAAAACTATTTTTACAATAAAAAGCGTCTTTTAGCGTGCGACAGCTGCCAAAAATAAAAACCGCCATAAATAGTAAATCAAACCCCCCGTTATCACCCCCTTAGTTAGGGAAAAATAATAAAATTAAAAAAATGTATTTATTTCCATTTTTCCATTAGGGTTAGGGCTAGGGTTAGGGCTAGGGTTAGGGCTTGGGTTAGGGCTAGGGTTAAGGCTGAGATTAGGGTTAGGGGTGTGTTGGGGTTCGGGTTGGAGTTAGAATTGGGGGTTTCCACTGTTTGGGCACATCAGGGGCTCTCCAAATGCAACATTGCGTCTGATCTCAATTCCAGCCAATTCTGAGTTGAAAAAGTCATATGGTGCTCCTTCCCTTCCAAGCTCTGCCATGCGCCCAAACAGTGTTTTACCCCCACATGTAGGGTATCAACCTACTCAGGACAAATTGCAAAACAATTTTTGGGGTCCAATTTCTCCTGTTACCCTTAGGAAAATAAAAAATTGGGGGCAAAAATATCATTTTTGTGGAAAAAAATGATTTTTTTATTTTCATGTCCGAGCGTTATAAACTTCTGTGAAGCACTTGGGGGTTCAAAGTGCTCACCACACATCTAGATAAGTTCCCTGGGGGGGTCTAGTGTCCAAAATAGGGTCACTTGTTGGGAGTTTCAATAGTTTAGGTACATCAGGGGCTCTCCAAACGCACATGACACCCACAGACCATTCCATCAAAGTCTGCATTCCAAAATGGCACTGCTTCCCTTCCAAGCCCCGGTGTGTGTCTTTACAGTAGTTTTCTCCCACATATGGGGTGTCAGCGTACTCATGACAAATTGGACAACAACTTTTGCGGTCCAATTTCTCCTGTTACCCTTGGGAAAATGAAAAAATTGGGGACTAATTGATCATGTTTGTGGAAAAAATACGATTTTTTTATTTTCATGCCCGGGCATTATAAACTTCTGTGAAGCCCTTGGGGGTTCAAAGTGCTCACCACACATCTAGATAAGTTCCTTAGGGGTTCTCGTTTCCAAAATGGGGTCATTTGTGGGTATTTCCACTGTTTAGGTACATTAGGGGCTCTCCAAAGGCAACATGACACCTGCAGACCATTCCATCAAAGTCTGCATTCCAAAACGTCACTACTTCCCTTCCGAGCCCTGACATGTGTCCATACAGTAGTTTTCTCCCACATATGGGGTGTCAGCGTACTCAGGACAAATTGGACAACAACTTTTGGGGTTCAATTTCTCCTGTTACCCTTGGGAAAATAAAAAAATTGGGGACTAATTGATCATGTTTGTGGAAAAAATACGATTTTTTTATTTTCATGCCCTGGCATTATAAACTTCTGTGAAGCCCTTGGGGGTTCAAAGTGCTCACCTCACATCTAGATAAGTTCCTTAGGGGTCTAGTTTTCAAAATGGGGTCATTTGTGGGGAGTTTCCACTGTTTAGGTACATTAGGGGCTCTCCAAAGGCAACATGACACCCACAGACCATTCCATCAATGTCTGCATTCCAAAACGTCACTACTTCCCTTCCGATCCCCGATGTGTTCCCATACAGTAGTTTTCTCCCACACATGGGGTATCAGCATACTCAGGACAAATTGGACAACAACTTTTGGGGTCCAATTTCTCCTGTTACCCTTGGGAAAATAAAAAAAATGGTGACTAAAAGATCATGTTTGTGGAAAAAATACGAATTTTTTATTTTCACGCCCGGGCGTTATAAACTTCTGTGAAGCACTGGGGGGTTCAAAGTGCTCACCACACATCTAGATAAGTTCCTTGGGGGGTCTAGTTTACAAAATGGGGTCATTTGTGGGGGGTTTCCAATGTTTAGGTACATTAGGGGCTCTCCAAAGGCAACATGACACCCGCAGACCATTCCATCAATGTCTGCATTCCAAAACGTCACTACTTCCCTTCCGAGCCCTGACATGTGTCCATACATTAGTTTTCTCCCACATATGGGGTGTCAGCTTACTCAGGACAAATTGGACAACAACTTTTGGGGTTCAATTTCTCCTGTTACCCTTGGGATAATAAAAAAAAATTGGGGAATAATTGATCATGTTTGTGGAAAAAATACGATTTTTTTATTTTCATGCCCTGGCATTATAAACTTCTGTGAAGCCCTTGGGGGTTCAAAGTGCTCACCTCACATCTAGATAAGTTCCTTAGGGGTCTAGTTTTCAAAATGGGGTCATTTGTGGGGAGTTTCCACTGTTTAGGTACATTAGGGGCTCTCCAAAGGCAGCATGACACCTGCAGACCATTCCATCAAAGTCTGCATTCCAAAACGTCACTACTTCCCTTCCGATCCCCGACGTGTTCCCATACAGTAGTTTTCTCCCACATATGGGGTATCAGCATACGCAGGACAAATTGGACAACAACTTTTGGGGTCCAATTTCTCCTGTTACCCTTGGGAAAATAAAAAAATGGTGACTAAAAGATCATGTTTGTGGAAAAAATACGAATTTTTTATTTTCACGCCCGGGCGTTATAAACTTCTGTGAAGCACTGGGGGGTTCAAAGTGCTCACCTCACATCTAGATAAGTTCCTTGGGGGGTCTAGTTTACAAAATGGTGTCATTTGTGGGGGGTTTCCACTGTTTAGGTACATCAGGGGTTTTCCAATCGCGACATGGTGTCCGATCTCAATTCCAGCCAAAAACGTCAAATGGCGCTGCTTCCCTTCCGAGCTCTGCCATGCGCCCAAATAGTGGTTTACCCCCACATGTGGGGTATCAGCGTACTCAGGACAAATTTCACAATAACTTTTAGGGTGCTGTTACCCTTGGAAAAATAAGAATTGCGGGTGAAAAGATCATTTTTGTGGAAAAAATATGATTTTTTAATTGTACGGCTTTATGTTATAAACTTCTGTGAAGCCCTTGGGGGTTCAAAGTTCTCACCACACATCTAGATAAGTTCCTTAGGGGGTCTAGTTTCCAAAATGGTGTCATTTGTGGGGGGTTTCCACTGTTTAGGTACATCAGGGGTTTTCCAATCGCGACATGGTGTCCGATCTCAATTCCAGCCAAAAACGTCAAATAGCGCTGCTTCCCTTCCGAGCTCTGCCATGCGCCTAAATAGTGGTTTACCCCCACATGTGGGGTATCAGCGTACTCAGGACAAATTGCACAATAACTTTTAGGGTGCTGTTACCCTTGGAAAAATAAGAATTGAGGGTGAAAAGATCATTTTTGTGGAAAAAATGTGATTTTTTAATTGTACGGCTTTATGTTATAAACTTCTGTGAAGCCCTTGGGGGTTCAAAGTTCTCACCACACATCTAGATAAGTTCCTTAGGGGGTCTAGTTTCCAAAATGGTGTCATTTGTGGGGGGTTTCCACTGTTTTGGTACATCAGGGGTTTTCCAATCGCGACATGATGTCCGATCTCAATTCCAGCCAAAAACGTCAAATGGCGCTGCTTCCCTTCCGAGCTCTGCCATGCGCCCAAATAGTGGTTTACCCCCACATGTCGGGTATCAGCATACTCAGGACAAATTGCACAATAACTTTTAGGGTCCTGTTACCCTTGGGAAAATAAAAATTGGGGTGAAAAGATCATTTTTGTGGAAAAAATATGATTTTTTAATTGTACCGCTGTACGTTATAAACTTCTGTAAAGCCCTTGTGGGTTCAAAGTTCTCACCACATATCTAGATAAGTTCCTTGGGGGGTCTAGTTTCCAAAATGGGGTCACTTGTAGGGGGTTTCCACTGTTTAGGTACATCAGGGACTCTCCAAACGTGACATGGCGTCCGATCTGAATTCCAGCCAATTTTGCATTGAAAAAGTCAAACGGCGCTCCTTCCATTCTGAGCTCTGCCATGCGCCGAAACAGTCGTTCCCCCCCACAAATCAGGTATCAGCGTACTCAGGACAAATTGCACAATAACTTTTGCAGTCCAATTTCTCCTGTTACCCTTGGTAAAATAAAAAAAATTGAACCTGAAGTATTTTTTTTGTGAAAAAAGTTAGATGTTCATTTTTTTTTAAATATTCAAAAAAATTCCTGTGACGCACCTAAAGGGTTAATAAACTTCTTGAATGTGGTTTTGAGCACCTTAAGGGGTGCAGTTTTTAGAATGGTGTCACTTTTGGGTATTTTCTATCATATAGACCCCTCAAAGTGGCTTCAAATGTGATGTGGTCCTAAAAATAAAATGGTGTTGTAAAAATGAGAAATCGCTGGTCAGCTTTTAACCCTTATAACTTCCTAACAAAAAAAAATTTTGGTTCCAAAATTGTGCTGATGTAAAGTAAACATGTGGGAAATGTTAGTTATCAAGTTTTTTGTGTGCCGTATCTCTGTGATTTAAGGGCATAAAAATTCAAAGTTGGAAAATTGCGAAATTTTCAAAATTTTTGCCAAATTTCCGTTTTTTTCACAAATAAACGCAAGTTATTTGAATGAAATTTTACCACTAACATGAAGTACAATATGTCACGAGAAAACAATGTCAGAATCACCGGGATCCATAGAAGCATTCCAGAGTTATGACCTCATAAAGGTACAGTGGTCAGAATTGTAAAAATTGGCCCGGTCATGAACGTGCAAACCACCCTTGGGGGTGAAGGAGTTAATCATTCAAATCATTGGGAAAATTGAAACATGCGGTGTTCCTTCTTCTTGGACCCCCAGTAGCATCAAGAACGAGAACTGTCTGAATGGAGTAGAGGTGACCTCCACACCTCCGCTCTATTCATTCTTTATGGGAGTGTCTGCTGTAGCGGAGCGCATTAATGTGCATGGGGAATAACTTCATATCTTGGAGCAAACCCTTTAAATATTTTTGTTCTCTTTGGGACATACCTCCTGTCTGTAACATCTTTTTGTATTTGAAGGGAATATGTCAGCAGTTTTTTGATTTATAGTCTGACAAAAGCATGGGGTAGGGTAAGAGATCCTGATTCCAGTGATATAGTGACAGAAAGCTGCTAACAGAATTGGGGGTATGGCTGGACTAGAAGCACAAGGTCAGTTGTCATGTGGTGATAATGTATTGCTGATAAAACTGATTGTATTGAAAATAGAAAAACATAGCTCAGTAAGTGACATTATGTTGGAATCAGGGTCTCTTCCACTATATCATGGAGCTCACAGATTAATGGCTGACTTGGTCTGGACTACGAGGCCCATTTATAACGTTATAAGCATCTCTTGTTGGGTTCTCACTCTTCTATTATGTATTTATTTCTTTATTTACAGGAAGGGCAGACTGTCCCTACTATGCCAAAGCTGAAGTGCTAGCAGATTACCTTCAGAAAAACCTGCCAAACTTCCGGATACACAAAATTACACAACATCCTGATACCTGGGAGGTATGAGATCCCTGAGATCCCTCTGTTTAAGTCAGTATTCATTTAGAATGGCATTCTGCACCAGTTACACAGTTTTCTCTGTAGAAATGGTATACAAATCTTCAGCCAAATGCACAGCAGATAGGGAGTACTGTGATGACGCATTCACATAGTCAGGAGCTGATCTGCAGTGTTTGGGAGCAGTCTTCAAACCGTATGGTGGTCTTCTCCCCTGTAAACCTGTTATATACGGACAGAGATGGTAAAAGCTGAATCATGACGGACCCCCACCAATATTGTACACATCATGGAATTTCATTAAGTGGAAGACCCCCTTCAAGTCCTTTTTTTGGCTTTTCATGATATGTATGTACATTAAGATGCAATCTGGCAACTCTTAACCGGGTTCCCATACACAGACTTTCCACAAGACACTCCATCTACTGGGTCTTATAAGAATTCTCTGATTTTCACCTTCTAGCCCTTATACAAGGATCTGCCCTTCCCTGAAGAGACCCCTGACTTGTGAGTAGCTAGTGGCCGGTGCAACGAATTGGCAGTGTAATGATTAACTGGGATGAGGCCAGGAGGATACCCGGGGTTTAATGCCAAAATGACCAAAAACAAAGACAACAGAAAGGGCACACAGTTAAGGGTCAAGTCCAGGGCACACAGTTAAGGGTCAAGTGCAGGAAATCATCCAATAGGTAAACTGCATAGAAGTAATATAAGAGTAGGGTCAGGTATGAGATTAGCAGTCAGGATGGGACACACCAGGAGCCGTCTACGATGTGATTACTGGCGCTGACCAGGAGATGGACAGGGATTCTGATAGAGTGCCGTTCACTTCCATTAGGTAAGAAGTGATATTTGGCCTGCCCTCTATGCTGAGGCGAGGTGCTGATGTAATGGGCCCACAGATCCTAAGACCATATAATGTAGAATTATCTGTCCATATGGTGATGCCCAAAAGGAAATTTATTGTATTCGTTGACAAAAACAGAAGAAAGGTTGATAGAGCACAAAAAATTGAGCGACTTTATTCAGGTGAACACAGTTGCTCAATTTTTTGTGCTCATTCAACCTTTCTTCTGTTGTTGTCATTGAATACAATAAATTTCCTTTTTTTGCATCACCATATGGACAAAATGTGCGGTGAATTCTACATTACACTGCCATTAGGTGGCGGACATTGTGCACCCATTAGGGTGCAAAAAGGTCATGTTGATTGTTTAATAGGCGCCATGTGGCGTACATCACACCCATCACACTCTTCCTTGCCATATCAAGTGTTCTTCGGTGCTGAGGTTTACGTCATTACTAACCCCCCGCACTGCCGCTTTCAGAGCCGCGAGGTGAGGTATGTAGCACATTACCAAGATGACGGATGAAGTAGTTCTCATGGCTTCTACTTGATGTGACCAAAGATGGTAACACTCCCTGTAAGGCCTCCATCAGCCCGTAAATGCTGGGGTTCATGGTATTTTTTCCTGGAGGCACACAGGGCAATCCTGTGCAAATGTCTATTACTTCTGTATGCACAGGCAATAATAGATTGGAATATGGGAGGTTTCCTATAGCTTGTTAGTTACATAAAATGAAAGTCAAAATTACCCAAAAAAGTGATCCGATATAAACCATACTGATGATTGTTTCGGCACTCCTCCGATACGTCCAGGTGTGTAGTTCAGTGCCGAAAACACTCGTCATGTCAGCTGTGAATGGACTGTAAGTCTTTGGTAATTATCAGTGAAGATGTTGAACTGAAATTTTGTATATTTTTGCTGGAATGGAGATTTAAGATGGGTCTTTGAAATTAATAATCAG
Source organism: Dendrobates tinctorius (assembly GCF_039654945.1). Classification (NCBI taxonomy): domain Eukaryota; kingdom Metazoa; phylum Chordata; class Amphibia; order Anura; family Dendrobatidae; genus Dendrobates; species Dendrobates tinctorius. The sequence continues at coordinate 20,310,298 of NW_027361793.1, forward strand.
AAAATAATCTTTTGATTTATTCATCGTTTTCCATGTTTGGTTAGTGATCGGTAGCTGGGATTGAGAGGTTTCCAGTGGCCTCGATGATATCCCACTTTTGCCAAAAATGAGTATGGAATACTTTTACCCTAAAAAACAAATATTTCAGGCTGCAAAAACTGAAAGTGTGACTCAAGTCTTATTATCTGTACAAAAAGTAATAGAAGAAATCCTGAGATTAGAGCATTTGATGGCCGGTGTTTTATCCCCTGATTCTGTAGGAGTGGCTGGCGGACTTATGTGTAAAAAATGGATGGAAGCACAACCGCTCTCCTATAATATGGAGAGAGCTGTTAGATTGTGGAAGCAAGGGATTACTACTTGGAGGCTTTAATGATTTCATGGAACATGCCCAGGTAATTTTATGTAGTGTATTTATGTGAAGGAATCAATGTGATGTCTTTTAAATGTATGCCATTATCCCATTTGTTTGTTTCTTGTAATTTTGCAAAATGCAATAGCAGCGAGCTACTAGTATAATCCCTGTTTTACACATTCCAGGCTGGTTATAACAAATGATATTTGCGATAATATAGTGTATACTCGTATAGACATGTTATTTATATTTCTTACTTTCTCCTTTCCGAAGCTTATTGGTTCATATCCATGTTTTCATGTACATATATATAGCTATTCATTTGTGCCAATAACGAGATGTTAAAGGGCATGTGTCAGTATCAACCCTCCTAAGCTGTCTATATGGGCCTGTAAGGCCATAGGAAGCTGAATAAAATGACACTTTGATATGACAAGAAAAAGTCCGTCTTCCAGCACATTATTCCCGTGCCTATGCCGATGCCTGGTTTTATGTGAAATAAAGCATTTTGAATCATATGAACGGTGAGTGCCAATCCTGCTCTTTTTCTTGTCATATTGAACTCTTTCTTCATTATGGGATTGAGCACCCATTCTAAATGGGATTAAGTTGATGTATTTGATGTGGATGTGAAACTACATGTGCAGATATTGGGGTAATTTCACACGCAACAGTGCCGGATATTTATTATTTTTGGACTGACACTTTGATATGTGATTTGATATCTTATTCCAGAGAAATCCATGTTTTTTTTATCTGCACATTACCTGTTCAGGACTATGAGCCAGACCCTGTTGCATGAGAATCTGCCTTCCGAGATTATTTTAACCCCCGTAGGTATTTTCGTTTTTTGCTTCCCTTCTTCCCAGTGCCATTTATTTGTTATTTTTCGATCAATATGTCTATGTGAGGGCTTGTTTTTTGAAGGACAAGTTGTACGTTTGAACAACACCATTGGTTTTAAGATTTCGTGTACTGGAAAATGGGAAAAAAAATTCCAAGTGCTGTGAAATTGCAAAAGAAGTACAATCACACAGTTGAGGCTTTTTCTTTTTTTTTTCTTTACCATGTACACTAAATGCTACAACTGACCTGCCATTATGATTCTCCAGGTCATTACAAGTTCATTGACCCCAAACATGTCAAGGTTCTTTTTTATTTATGGTAAGTTGTGAAAAAAATTCCAACGATTGTTAAAAAAAAAAAATTGCGTCATTTTTCAATACCCGTAGAGTTTTTCGTGATCTCTGGTTCCGAGAGGGCTTATTTTTTCGCATGCCGAGCTGACGTTTTTAACCTCTTTCTGACATTGGACGTAATATTCCGTCCATGTGCCCTGGGCCAATTTAACCATGGACGGAATATTATGTCATCGCGATCGGCTGCGCACACAGGGGGTGCGTGGCCGAGTGTCAGCTGATTCTCACAGGAGAAGGTCACAGATCGCTCCCGGCACTTAAACCTCCAAAATACTGTGCTCAAACAAGATCGCAGCATTCCGGGAGCTGGCGCAGGGCTGACAGCCCCTCTGCTTTTGCTTTTGGATCGGAGACCCCACGGCATGACGCGGGGTCCCGATCGTTGACGTGGTGAGTGGATGTCGTCATGATAACATCCGGCTCACCAGAGCTAGGAAACTTGCTGATCATGCGCAGTGCATGTCAGGAAGTCTCCCTGTGTCAGTTCAGCGCTGATATTTTCGGTACCGGAGATGTCAGTGTCCATGTGTGTAATGCGTGTGGCAACCGTGTGCCGCATCAGTGCCACATGGACGGGCACCAGGGAAGAAGTGGTGCAGTAAGCGCCGTTCTCCAGCGCTGGGTGCCGAACGCGGCTCTCATCATTCTCCCCTGCTCTGCCAGTGATCGGTGCGAGCAGGGAAGAAAGATGAGAGTTACATTTAAGTAATAAAAGAGGCAGCAGGCAGTGGCTGATGGGACTATTATTCCCCTCAGCCTACCCCTGCTGCTGCTAATAACAGTGACAGCAGGAGTGGCTGATGGGGGTATTCATCATCCGCTTCCTTTGCTATAAATAAATAAATTAATGAAAAAAACGACGTGGGTTCCCCTGTACTTTCTATATCCAGCTAGGCAAAACTCACAGCTGGGGGCTGCAATTCTCAGCTGTCAGCTTCAGCAAGGTTAGTTATCAGGAATAGAGGGGTCCCCATGCTGTTTTTTTTAAATTATTTAAATAATTTAAGAAATCCGGTGTGGGGTCCCCCCTATTTTTGAGAACCATCCTTGCTAAAGCTCACAGCTGGTGGCTGGTATTCTCATGCTGGTAAGGGGACATTGATATAGGCCCCCAGCCTAAAAATAGCAGCCCGCAGCTGCCCAGAAAAAGTGCATCTATTAGAAACAAACAGTAGTTTATTCCCACATATGGGGTATCAGCGTACTCAGGACAAATTGGACAACAACTTTTGGGGTCCAATTTCTCCTATTACTGTTGGGAAAATAAAAAATTGAGGGTGAAAAGATCATTTTTGTGAAAAAAAATATGATTTTTAATTTTACTGCTCTACGTTATAAACTTCTGTGAAGCACTTGGGTGTTCAAAGTGCTCACCACACAATAAAGATAAGTTCCCTAGGGGGACTACTTTCCAAAATGGTGTAATTTGTGGGGGGGTTTCCACTGTTTAGGCTCTCCAAACGCGACATGGCGTCTGATGTCAAATCCAGCCAATTTTGCATTGAAAAGTCAAACAGTGCTCATTCCCTTCCGAGCTCTGCTTTGCGCCCAAACAGTGGTTTACCTGCATATATGGGGTATCAGCGTACTCAGGAAAAATTGCACAACAACTTTTGGGGTCCAATTTCTCCTGTTACCCTTGGTAAAATAAAAAAAATGGATCTGAAGTAAATTTTTTGTGAAAATAGTTAAATGTTCATTTTTTTTAAACGTTCCAAAAATTACTGTGAAGCACCTAAACTTCTTGAATGTGGTTTTGAGCACCTTGAGGGGTGCAGATTTTAGAATGGTGTCACTTTGGGTTATTTTCTATCATATAGACCCCTCAAAGTGACTTCAAATGTGATGTGGTCCCTAAAAAAATAGTGTTGTAAAAATGAGAAATTGCTGTTTAACTTTTAACCCTTATAACTTCCTAACATAAAAAAAATTTTGGTTCCAATGTGGGAAATTTTACTTATGAAGTATTTTATGTGACATACTGTACTGTATCTCTGTGATTTAAGGGCATGAAAATTCAAAGTTGGAAAATTGCGAAATTCACCAAATTTCCATTTTTTTCACAAATATACACGTCACATCAATGAAATTTAACATTCTAATGAAGTACAATACTGTATGTCACGAAAAAACAATGTCAGAATCACCAGGATCCATGGAAGCGTTCCAGAGTTATTACCTCATAAAGGGACAGTGGTCAGAATGATAAAAATTGGCCTGGTCATCAACATGCAAACCACCCTTGGGGGTAAAGGAGTTAATGATATAATTTTGGTGCAGATACGATCTTTTGATCGCCCATTATTGCATTAAAATGCAATGTTGTGGCGACCAAAAAAAACGTAATTCTGGCGTTTTGACTTTTTTCTTGTTACGCCGTTCTTGTTACGCCATTTAGCGATCAGGTTAATCAGATCAGGTTAATTATTTTCTTATATTGATAGATCGGGCAATTCTAAACGCGGCGATACCAAATATGTGTATATTTAATTTTTTTACAGGAAAGATATATATCTTTGTACCGTGTTAGCAAGTAGATAGAAGAATATTTAGAACTAGCTGAAGAGCCCGGCGCTGCCCGGGCATAGTAACTAACTGTGGTTAGTTATAGAAAATTATAATTATCCTCCATCCCATAGTCCCGTGCCCATATACCCATCATACATATCCACGATCCCATAGGCCCGTGCCCATATACCCATCATACATATCCTCCATCCCATAGTCGAGTGCCCATATACCCATCATACATATTCTCCATCCCATAGTCCCATGCCCATATACCCATCATACATTTTCGCTATCCCATAGTCGAATACCCATCACACATCCTTCATCTCATAGTCCCATGCCCATATACCCATCATACATATCCTCCATCCCATAGTCCCGTGCCCATATACCCATCATACATATCCGCCATCTCATAGTCCTGTACCCATATACCCATCATACATATCCTCCATCCCATAGTCCAGTGCCCATATACCCATCACACATCCTCCATCCCATAGTCCCGTGCCCATATACATATCCGCCATTCCATAGTCCCGTGCCCATATACCCGTCAAACATATCCTCCATCCCATAGTCCAGTGCCCATATACCCATCACACATCCTCCATCCCACAGTCCCGTACCCATATACATATCCGCCATCCCATAGTCCCGTGCCCATATACCCGTCATACATATCCTCCATCCCATAGTCCAGTGCCCATATACCCATCACACATCCTCCATCCCATAGTCCCGTTCCCATATACCCATCATACATATCCTCCATCCCATAGTCCCGTGCCCATATACCCATCATACATATTCGCCATCCCATAGTCGAGTACCCATATACCCCTCACACATCCTTCATCTCATAGTCTCATGCCCATATACCCATCATACATATCCTCCATCCCATAGTCCCATGCCCATATACCCATCATACATATCCTTCATCCCATAGTCCCGTGCCCATATACCCATCATACATATCCTCCATCCCATAGTCCCATGCCCATATACCCATCATACATATTCTCCATCCCATAGTCCCATGCCCATAAACCTATCATACATATTCGCCATCCCATAGTCGAGTGCCCATATACCCCTCACACATCCTTTATCTCATAGTCCCATGCCCATATACCCATCATACATATCCGCCATCCCATAGTCCCGTTCCCATATACCCGTCATACATATCCTCCATCCCATAGGCCAGTGCCCATATACCCATCACACATCCTCCATCCCATAGTACCGTGCCCATATACATATCCGCCATCCCATAGTCCCGTGCCAAATATACCCGTCATACATATCCTCCATCTCATAGTCCAGTGCCCATATACCCATCACACATCCTGCATCCCATAGTCAACCATTATGACATCAAAATGAGTGGCGGCGGGGCTTGCAACCTATGATGACATCAGCGTCGCCATGGCAACCATTGTGACATCATAATGACGGGCGGGGCTTGAGCGCACACACTTTTTCCCCCAGTATGTAGGTAGGGGCAAAATTGTTTGGTGAATTGGAACGCACGGGGTTAAAATTTCACCTCACAACATAGCTTAGGACGCTCTCGGGGTCCAGACGTGTGACTGTGCCAAATTTTGTGGCTGTAGCTGCGACGGTGCGGATGCCAATCCCTGACATACACACATACACACACACACACATACACACATACATACACACTTTGAGCTTTATATATTGGATTGAGAGTCCTCAGTGGTTGATACCTTTTAATGGCTAACTGAAAAGATGGTAACAAATTGCAAGATTTTGAGACTACTCTTCATCAGGCTAGACTGATGAAGAAACCAGAGTAGTCTCGAAATCTTGCAATTTGTTACCATCTTTTCAGTTAGTCATTAAAAGGTATCAACCACTGAAGACTCTCAGTTCTAAATATTCTTCTAATATTTTTTATTGTTTTATCTTGAATGAGGCGAAATGGGGGTGATGTGAACCTTTATATACAGTATACCTGTATATATATATATATATACACATATATATATATATATATATATTATTTTTTTAATACTTTTAAAAGCTTTTTTTTTTCAACTTTTGCAGTGCTTCAATAATCTCCATGGGAGACGAAAAGATGCCATAATCTGATCGGCTCTGCTACATACAGGCGATAATTAGATCGCCTGTATGTAGCAGAATTGCTCACTTGCTCATAGTAATCCGGCAGTGACAACCATAGAGTCTGCTGGAGATCTCTGGTTGTCTTGCCAACCCATCGACAACCCACGATCATGTGACACGGGCTCCGATGGGCAGGATTTCTGGCTCACTTGTCGGAGACTCGAGTTAAATGCCGCTGTCAGAGTTTGACAGCGGCATTCAACAGGTTAACATCTGCGGGTGGATCGCGATTCAAAACAGCTGACATGTGCCGGAGAAGATGTGGGTTCAGCGCAGGAGCCCACATCAAAGGGAGGGAGTCCAACATCGGCGTATTATTATTATTGTCGGAAAGGGGTTAAATAAGAGGAGGCATTGCTGGAGATCACACAATTAAGAAATAAACAGGACTGAGCTGTCTTTGCTGCCTGCTGCTGACATCAGTTATGTGAAACTGAAGATACTGCTCTATTAATGCATATGGCAGAAGATAATCCTCTGCCATATGCATCTATAGAGCAGGATTTTCAGTTGTAGATCATTTATCTGTCAGCAGCCTTGCTTGCTTCATCTCGGCTTTGTCTTGCTTTGCCTCTGCCTCTGTTGTGGAGGCAATTGTGTTTTGCTGATGGCAGATGATAAAATCCTTCAAGCAGAGTTTTATGCAGGACCATACAGTATATAAAAGTGTGCATTCAAAACATAGATTATCTTGATAATGTGCCAAATATCTGTAGTGGATGCAGCAGAGATGAGCACATTATAGCAGAGTTGTTTGGAAGACTATGCTGTTTTACATATTCCTCAGTCTGCATGTGTCCAGGCAGCACTGAGAGGTGGGGCAAAGAAGCATATAGGGGAGAGAGGGGTCTGCAGCACCGAAGAGAAGCATGTGCTGCTTGGAAATGTAGTTATAGCAGTGTGAGAATAGGGCCTCCCATTTAGCTATGAAAAGCTGGATGCACATAGCAGGGGCAGATTGAAGAATAAAAGACAAAAGTAAAAGACAGAAACTTTATATTGTTCTTGGTCTGTATATTAACAATAAGTATTTACTGTGCTTTGTGAAAAATAATGCAATTTTGGAAATTACTATTTAATTCTTAAAATTGTGTCCAATGTTCCTCCACAGCAAATGGTGCTGCATACCCGGATTTATATTCTGGCACTATTATTTGATTGACTCTAACCGATCTCCAAATTCATTATGGCTTATCAGTAATATAGAGGAGTTAAGGGCATGTCACACTAAGAGATATCGCTAGCAATATCGCTATAACTAGTGACGTTATAGCGATATTGCTAGCGATATCTCTGTGTCTGATACTTACCTACGACCGGCTCCCCCGCTGGTTATCGCTGATCGCGCGAGAACGTTCAGGACTGTTTCTCGTCGTCAGCTTCCTGTGGCGCTTCCTGCTGTGAGGTTGAGCGACGCGTGGAGCCGGGCGGGAGGACGCAGGATCGCCTGGTGTGACAGGTAAGTAGCGATCCCCGTCCCCAGCGATGTCGCTAGTGAGATCTGCCTATGTGGCAGCTCACTAGCGACCACTTAGCGATGTACCAGCGATCCTGACCGCGTCATATCGCTGGTCGGGATCGCTGGTACATCGCTAAGTGTGACAGTACCTTTACTTGTGCTCTTCTATGTGTCTGCAGATGGAAGTACTGTACACGCTGACATTTAGCATTCTTATGCAGTCTTGTCAATCATTTATAATATTTATTGGAAACAAAGCTTTATTTATTATACTCTGTTCTCACCTATTATTGCTTTATTATGATGTTTTTCAGGAGTATTACAATGTAACATCGGCCATGATGAGTGATCTAATGATGGGGATTTCAGCAGAGAATATGCAAACCTACCTTGATGTAGAAGAAGAGGAAGATAACATTAGGAAACAGTTCAATCCACTCCATATCTGGATTATTGGGTATGGTAGAACAAATGACTGTGCTGTATGTCACTTTCTATTTGGCAAAGTGCAGCTCAACATTTTTGTTCACATGATGTAGATTTTTAAATGTGCGGGAAATACTGAATTTTCATTGAAGATTTTATCCTTTGCAATGAAAAGGGTGAAATCGAGGTGAATTCATCCCACAGTCCACCTCACAATTAGAATTCCCCATAGATTTACAGGGAGATCCATGTGTCTATCTTACCCTGAGAATCCCGTGTAACTATACTCTACCCATATCTTCTGAAGACAGTGTAGTCAGCAGATAAAGCATGGCTGCAGTGTGGAAGACAGGGGTTTGGAAAAGCTTTTTAATATCATGTATTTTTTAAAAGAATTTTGCTCTTTTTCCAAAAGAATTCTGCCAAAACCCCGAATGTTAACACCAAAAGAGACCAATTTGTTTTATGAGAAACATAATTTTTCCAAAGGCTAAGGGAGGCTGTTACTCACCACCCCATGGTCCAGCGCTGCCTCTCACTGCTTCTCCGATCTCCGATGATTTTGCACAGGCTGCAGCAGTGATGTCATGTTAACAGCGCTCCAGCTAATCACTCAGTTCAGCGGCCCTGCTGATGTCCACAGTATGGGCCCCCTGAGCTCAGTGATTGACTGAAGCACTGTGTATGTACGGTATATGATCTCACCTGCTGCCTATACACAATCACCCAGCAGCAAAGAGCAAGGGCCGGACCCTGGGAAGGTGAGTCACAGCTCATTTTGTTCCTTTTGGTTGGTATTTTATGCCTCCCTTAGCCTCCGAAGTGCCAATCTTTTAAAGGGGACAACCTTTTTAAGAGATGATATGCAGTGCAGAACCTTAACACTGCATTTATTTAAAAAAAAAATGTGGCATAAACTGTACTGAAAATACTACAGTGCTCATTCTGCAACTTCAGTACTTAAATGGAATTGGCTCTAAGAAAACACAGCCAACTCTCCACTGACCTGCACAGGGAATTCAATGATGACAGATCAGTGGATGTGTGTATAGGTGGACCCATAACTAGCAGGAAATTTGTGGTGGTCATGTTCTTTAGGGACAGACTATGGTTGTCTCTCCTGAAGCATATTAGTACGATACTTTTGGAGCTAAGGTCAGTACGGGAGACTTGCTGTTTTAGTACAGTTTTTAATTATACCATTTACATGAGAACAAATGACGCAACAAAGTGGCTGATATTATATTATTATTCATTTTTATAGTGCCATTTATTCGATAGTGCTTTACATGTGAAAAAGGGGAATACATAGACAAGTACAATAAACATGAGCAATACAAGGCACACACAAGTACAGAGGGAAAGAGGACTCTGCCCCCAAGGGATCACAGTCTACAAGGGATGGGTGAGGATACACTAGTAGAGGGTAGAGCTGGTCATGCGGCTCATTAGACTGAAGATCACTGCAGGTTGTAGGCTTGTCGGAAGAGGCGGGTCTACAGGTTCCTTTTGAAAGTTTCTGTGGTAGGCGAAAGTCTGATGTGTTGGGGTAGAGGGTTCCAGAGTATGGAGGAAGCACAGGAGAAGTCTTGTATACAGTTATGGGAAGAAGAGATAAGAGGGGAGTAGAGAAGGAGATCTTAAGTGGATCGAAGGTTGCGTATAGGTAAGTACCGGGAGACCATGTCACAGATGTTTGAAGGAGACAGGTTGTGGATGGCTTTGTATGTCATAGGTAGGGTTTTGAACTGGAGCCTCTGGACACTAGGAACGAATGAAGGGCTTGGCAGAGAGGAGAAGCTGGGGAATAACGGGAAACAGGTGGATTAGTCGGGCATCAGAGTTTAGGATAGATTGGATTTGCGCAAGAGTGCTAGAGGGGAGGCCAGAGAGTAGGAGGTTGCAATAGTCGAGGCTGGAGATGATGAGGGTGTGCATGAGCATTTTTGCAATTTCTTGATTAAGGAATGTACAATGTAACTCTAACAGACAGGGGGCAAGGTGAGAAGGTGGTGTGAGAGAGGGAGGCACTGAATGTTCGGTCTGTTAGATACGACGAGATCCAGGATAGAGCCAAATCTGTGATGCCAAGAGATGAGAAAATCTGTAACAAGGGAATAGTCCACAGTGTTAGGCTACGTTCACACGTAGCGGAACTCTTGCGGAAATTACCACGAGAATTCCGAATTCCATTCCCAGGGAAAATCGCATTTTAAATTACCGCGATTTTCCCGCGGAAAAACTAACATTTTGCAAGTGTAATTAGCTTTGCAGAATGCTAGCGTTTTCCAAGCGATCTGTAGCATCGCTTGGAGAACTGATTGACGGGTTGGTCACACTCGTCAAACATAGTGTTTGACGAGTGTGAACAACTTTTTACTTTTGAGGCCGCCTATGCGGCCTCAATAGTAAAAGATAGGATGTAAAAAATAATAAAAAAAATAAAAAATATTGTTATTCTTACCTTCCGGCATCCCGCGCAGCCTTCCCGCCTCTCTCCATGCTCCCGGTCCCAGTAATGCTTTGCGAGAATTACCGCGATGATGTCCGTTCTCGCGGGATCGCGATGTCTCGCGGTCATTCGCGATGACGTTGCTCGAATGACCGCGAGACTTCGCGATCCCGCGAGAACGGTCATCTTCGCGGTCATTCTTGCAAAGGATTACTGGGACCGGGAGCGTGGAGAGAGGCGGGAAGGCTGCGCGGGACGCCGGAAGGTGAGAATAACCATATTTTTTATTTTAAATTCTATTTTTTACAGGGATATGGTACCCAAAACCCGGAGGACAGTCTCCTCTCCTCCGGACCGTGGGTACCATCTGCAAATGTTCTCCTTACTTTTCGCATGGTGTGCACAGCCACATGCAGAAAGTAAGCAGAACAATGCATTCCTATGGGTGCGGGAACGCCGCAATTCCGCTAAATTAATGAGCATGCTGCTTTTTTTACCGCGAAGCGATTCCGCCGCGGTAAAAACCGCAGCTTTAGCACAGCATTGTGGAATCCCATAGGAATGCATGGGATGCTTATTTTTCGCGTTTTTGCGGCAAAATCGCGCGGTTAAAACCGCCGCGGAAATGCAGAACAACCGCCACGTGTGAACTCAGCCTCAAAGGCAGAAGACAGGATTAGGAGAAGGAGGACAGAGTAGTGTTGCTTGCTCTTGGCGGTTAGTAGGTCATTGGTGACTTAGTTAGGGCAGTTTCATTTGAATGATGAAGAAACCAGATTGTAACCGGTCAAAGAGGGAGGAGGAGGAGAGGTGGAAGGACAGTTCGATATGGACATGCTGTTCTATTTGTTTTGAGGCATAGTGGAGAAGTAATATCGGGCAATAGCATGACAGAGGATGGGTCGAGGGAGGGCTTTTTGAGGATGGGTTTGATCAAGGCATGTTTGAAGGATGAGGGGAAGACACCATTTGTAAGTGAAAGGTTGAAGAGATGGGTTAGGGTTGGGATAAAGACTGTGGCGAGGTTAGGGATGAGGTGGAACGGGAGCGAGTCAAGCGTGCAAGTGATGAGATATGATCTTCACAGAAGGGTGGAGAGCTGATCTTCTGTTATGGTGGAGAAGCTGGTTTTGAGTGAGTTTGTGGAGTGGTGGTTGCGCACTAGGAGAGGAGAGGGAAGAGAATGTCAGTAGGTAGTGGTCAGACAGGGGGAGGGGTGAGTTAAAGAAATTAGTAAGGGAAGAGAGGCAGGTGAAGATAAGGTCCAGCGTGTGGCCATCTTTGTGAGTTGCCGCGGTAGGACCATTAAGTGAGGCCGAAGGAGACAGTCAGTGATAAAAGTTTAGAGGCAGCTGTAGTGGGAGTGTCAATGGGGATTTTGAAGCCACCCATGATAATAGTGGGGATGTCAGTAGAAAGGAAATGAAGTAGCCAGGTGGTGAAGTGGTCGAGAAAGGTGGAGATGGCTACTTCTGGGGAGCGGGAGATGACAGCCAGCTGGAGGTTGGAGGAGGAATAGATGCAGATGGAGTGCACCTCAAATGAGGGAAGAGTAGCGGAGGGTGGAAGCAGAATTGTGGTAAAGGAGCAGGTGTCGGATAGGAGCAAGCCAACTCCTCCATCACGTTTGTTGCTGGGGCGAGGGGTATGAGAGAGATTGAATTTGCCATAAAAAAATGCAGCTGGAGAGACTGAGTCAGAGCGGGCGAGCCAGGTTTCAGTGATGACAAGGAAGGAGAGTTTGTTGGTGATAAAGAAGTCACTGATATACGACAGTTTGTTGCAGACAGAGCGTGCTTTCCATAGTGCTCCAGGTAGGGGGCCAGGGGAGTGGGGGCTGGATGAATGGGTATGAGGTTATCATGGTTGCAAAATCGAGTAGAGGATCGTGGCAGGGTGTTAGAAATGAATGTGGGGATGTGTTCAGGAGGGCCAGGGTTTGAGGATACGTCGTCAGCAATGAGGAGTAGCAGACAGAGCGATAGAAGGTAGGAGCAGGCTAGGATATGATGTAGCCATGTGTGTCTGGAGCAAAAGGATTGCATGTGGAGGAACAGTTGTGAGGAGGTGGTGAGATGGCTGGGGAGAATGTTGGTGGGAAATGACTAGTTCCTTAATGGGATTACAAGAGATAGGAAGAAGTGAAGTAGTATGGGGTGATAGTGAAAAGAAACTGAGACATTGTATTTGTGTTCTGTTGTGAGTTCATTCTCTGGTTCACCAGTTGTGAGTTCTCCTTCCAGACTCCCTCTGGTGGTAACAGGAGGTAGTGAGGCTGATTTGATCGGTGGATATCTGCCACCTGAGAATGAGGATGACGATTGGACCTCAGGAGTCTCAGATTGGATTTAAGACAGCCGACGCCCTATTCAGTTGCTGGTGATTCCTTCTGGCTTGTCAGCTCTTGGTTTTCAGCTCTGTTCCAGTCATCTAAAGCTAAGTTTTTCTGCTAATGTTCACACTTGATTTTGTTGGTCTATTCAGTTTTTTGGTGTGGTCAGCCAGCCCCGGCTGGGGGCTGTGCTGAATTTCCACTCTTATTTATCAGTATTTTTCCAATTTTCTTTTTGTCCCTTACTAGTTTGGTCTCTTTTTGCTCTGTCTCAGAATATTTCAGAGTGCTGATATAGTGGGAGAAGTCTAGTGACTTCAGGGTTAATTTTGCTATCAGAAGTGTTGGACATTATTTTTGTAGGGTTTTTTGCAGGTTGCAGACAGTGTCTTTCCTTTCCTTTCCTCTCTAGTTAGTTTGGGCCTCATCGTTTGCTCAGCCTATTTTCCTGCCTGTGTTTGTGCCTTCATCTTGTTTCACCGTCAATACATGTGTGGGGGCTATCTATTCCTTTGGGGTCTGCTCTGGGGCAGTTAGTTTTGCCCTTTTCATGCTTCAGGCTTATTTAGTCCTCCGGCTGTGACGAAGCGTCTAGGAACATCGTAGGTACGCTCCACGGCTGCTGCTAGTTGTGTGGTAGGATCAGGGATCTGCAATCTGCATAGTTACCAACCTCTCTGGTTTTCTGTGACTTAGCTTGTTTTGCTTTTTTCTCCTCGGTGACCCATTCATAACAGTGTTCTATTCCATTAATTTACAGTCAATTCCAGTCCAATTCAAGTCTATTTGAAAGTGATGTACTTCAAAATCTGTACTTTAAGAGATATAATTTGAAAGATGATCGGATCAGACTAGAGTCTGGATCAGACTCCTGGTTCTGAATATATCTTTAGCTAATGGCAATCAGCTGTGAATGAGGAAGTGGCCGGGTTTGGCCAGACCAGATGCTGAGGCTTAAACAAAGGTCATAAAAATAGGGAGGGGTTGGAGTGACCATTCAAAGATATGCCAGAGTATCATAAGAGAAATGAAACAGATCATTGAACAAATTGATAGGTAAGAAAAGCATACCAGAAAGACATTAAATGTGCTTCACATAGACAGTCAGATGCCAAGGAAAGCTGAGTGGGTTGAAAGCATACCAGAAAGACAAATGATTACAGTGGCTTACGAAAGTATTCACCCCTCTTGGCTTTTTACCTATTTTGTTACATTACAACCTGTGTTTACATATTTTTGTAATCTGATTTGTGTGTGATGTATCAGCAGTAAATAGTTTAAGGCTGCTTTTACACTTGCCGTGTTTTTCGGGCCATTTTGCGGCCCAAATAGATTTCTATGGGGCCGCAAAAATGGCCCGCAAAAATACATCGGAGCGCCGTGTCCCGTATAGCCGTAAGGGCTGTACATATGGCCGTGGAAAAAATATCGAGCTTGCTCGATATTTTTCACTGCTGACGGACACGTTCTCCATTTAAATCAATGGTACCGCAAAAACGATAGCTTGTTTTTGCTGTACACCGTATTTGCAGATCGCCGTTTTTTTCCCTGCAGTTTGTTATAACAGGGAAAATCGGCAATCCGAGGACAACAGGTAAAAACGGGCCGCAAAAACCCGGCATGTGTAAAAGTAGCCTAAGATGGTGAAGTGAGTAAAATATAGGCATAAATTAAATTTATGGAATCAAATAACTAAACATTAGCATTTGCATATTTATTCACCCCTTTTGCTATGAAGCCCCTAAATATTTCTGGTGCAAGCAGTTACCTTCATAAGTCACATGCTTAGTGAAAGGATGTTCACTTGTGTGCAATATAAGTGTCACATAGTCTGTCAGTATACACAATTTACCTTTTCTGAAAGGCCACAGAGGTTGCCACACCATTAAGCAAGAGACACTACTAACCAAACACCACCTTGAAGACCAAAGAGATCCCCAAGCTAGTAAGGGACAAAGTTGTTGAGAAGTACAAGTTAGGGTTGGGTTATAAAAAAAAAAAAAAAAAAAAATATCTATATCTCTGATGATGCCTCAGAGCACCAACAAATCCATTATAATCAAATGGAAAGAACATGGTACCACAACAAACCTGCCAAGAGAGGGCCGCCAATCGAAACTCTCTGCCCGGGCAAGGAGGTCATTAGTCAGTGTTCACAAGTAGAGACTGGAGTATCTGTCCATACAACCACAATAATCTATACACTTCATACAGGTGGCCTTTATGGAAGAGTGGACAGAAAAAAAGCATTTATTTACACTCACAAATTGTAAGGCTCATTTTGAGTTTGCCAAAAGACATGTGGGAGATTCTCCAAATACAGTCATATGTTAAAGTTTGGGCACCCCTATTAATGTTAACCTTTTTTCTTTATAACAATTTTGGTTTTTGCAACAGTTATTTCAGTTTCATATATCTAATAACTGATGGATTCAGTTATATTTCTGGATTCAAATGAGGTTTATTGTACTAACAGAAAATGTGCAATCTGCATTTAAACAAAATTTGACCGGTGCAAAAGTATGGGCACCCTTATCATTTTCTTGATTTGAACACTCCTACCTACTTTTTACTGACTTCCTGAAGCACTAAATTGGTTTTGTAACCTCATTGAGCTTTGAACTTCATAGCCAGGTGTATCAAATCATGAGAAAAGGTATTTAAGGTGGCCACTTGCAAGTAGTTCTCCTATTTGATTCTCCTATGAAGAGTGGCATCATGGGCTCCTCAAAACAAGTCTCAAATGATCTGAAAACAAACATAGCTTTTCAGGGAAGGATACAAAAAGTTGTCTCAGAGATTTAACCTGTCAGTTTCCACTGTGAGGTACATAGTAAGGAAATGGAAGAACACAGGTACAGTTCTTGTTAAGCCCAGAAGTGGCAGGCCAAGAAAAATATCAGAAAGGCAGAGAAGAAGAATGGTGAGAACAGTCAAGGACAATCCACAGACCACCTCCAAAGACCTGCAGCATTATCTTGCTGCAGATGATGTCACTGTGCATCGGTCAACAATACAGCGCACTTTGCACAAGTAGAAGCTGTATGGGAGAGTGATGCGAAAGAAGCCGTTTCTGCAAGCACGCCACAAACAGAGTCGCCTGAGGTATGCAAAAGCACATTTGGACAAGCCAGTTACATTTTGGAAGAAGGTCCTGTGGACTGATGAAACAAAGATTGAGTTGTTTGGTCATACAAAAAGGCGTTATGCATGGAGGCTAAAAAACACAGCATTCCAAGAAAAACACTTGCTACCCACAGTAAAATTTGGTCGAGGTTCCATCATGCTTTGGGGCTGTGTGGCCAATGCCGGCACCGGGAATCTTGTTAAAGTTGAGGGTCGCATGGATTCAACTCAGTATCAGCAGATTCTTGACAATTATGTGCAAGAATCAGTGACGAAGTTGAAGTTACGCAGGGGATGGATATTTCAGCAAGACAATGATCCAAAACACCGCTCCAAATCTACTCAGGCATTCATGCAGAGGAACAATTACAATATTCTGGAATGGCCATCCCAGTCCCCAGACCTGAATATCATTGAACATCTGTGGGATGATTTGAAGCGGGCTGTCCATGCTCGGCGACCATCAAACTTAACTGAACTGGAATTGTTTTGTAAACAGGAATGGTCACAAATACCTTCATCCAGGATCCAGGAACTCATTAATAGCTACAGGAAGCGACTAGGGGCTGTTATTTTTGCAAAAGGAGGATCTACGAAATATTAATGTCACTTTTATGTTGAGGTGCCCATACTTTTGCACCGGTCAAATTTTGTTTAAATGCAGATTGCACATTTTCTGTTAGTACAATAAACCTCATTTGAATCCAGAAATATAACTGAGTCCATCAGTTATTAGATATATGAGACTGAAATAGCTGTTGCAAAAACCAAAATTGTTATAAAGAAAAAAGGTTAACATTAATAGGGGTGCCCAAACTTTAACATATGACTGTATATGGAAGAAGGTGGTGTGCATTAATATACCAGGCAACTACCCCCTTCAAGTATTGGTAGGCTGTGAGCGGTTGTTTCATCGGTATTCTTGCTCCTGTGTTGCCATCTTAATTATATGGGTCCACTGCATCCTGATAGTGCATTTGTCTGGAGGCCTGGACGGGTAAACCTCTCTGCTTTTTTTCTGTTTTCTTGTATTATTGGAGGATTTTTAAGTCCTCTTCTTGTGCTATTTCAGTGTTAGGATTTAGTGTTAGGACCCGTAAACGTGGGGACCTTTGGCGCAGGTTACGGGCTCACGTATTTTGGCCAAAATATCAGCTAATACCTCACATTTTTATGGGTTTTTTTTGCACTTTTTATTCAGGGTGCAGTTGGGCCCATTTGGTCTTGTAAACTGCGGTGTCTGTTCACATGGCATGAATTTTGATAGCGCTGGGCAGCCCACCTGATCTAATAGACAGATGTCACTACTAGGCTGTGCATTGACATTCACCTTCAGGACCAGGCCAAATTTTACAATTCTGACCACTGTCACTTTATGAGGTAATAAGTCACGGATGCTGCCAGTTCTGAGACTGTTTTCTCGTGACATATTGTACTTCATGATAATGGTAAAATTTGTTCAATATGACATATTTATTTGTAAAAATATCTGAATTTGGCAAAAACTTTGAAAATTTTTCAATTTTCAAACTTTTAGATTTTATGCCCTTAAACCAAAGAGATACAGTATGTCACATCACACAAAATGGTTAATAGATAACATTTTCCATATGTTTCCATAAATAAAATATTTTCCATATTTACATCAGCACAATTTTTGAAACATTTTTTTTTGTTAGGAAGTTAGAAGGGTTGAAAGTTGACCAGCGATTTCTCGGTTTTCCAATAAAATTTACAAAAACATTTTTTAGGGACCACATCACATTTGAAGTGACTTTGAGGAGCCTATATAACAGAAAATATCACATATTGACACAATTCTAAATACTGCACCCCTGAAGGTGCTCAAAACCACATTCAAGAAGTTTATTAACCCTTCAGGTTCTTCACAGGAATTTTTGCAATGTGGAAGGAAAAAAGAACATTTACATTTTATTCACAAAAATGTTATTTAGACCAAATTTTATTTATTTTCACAAGGGTAACAGGATAAAATGGACACCAACATTTGTTGTGCAATTTCTCCTGAGTACGCTGATACCCCATATGAGGGGAAAACTACTGTTTTGGAACACGGGAGGGCTCAGAAGGGAAGGAGCGCCATTTGACTTTATGAACCCAAAATTTGCTGGAATCATTAGCGGATGCCATGTCCCATTTGGAAAGCCCCTGGTGTGCCTAAACAGTGGAAACCCCCCACATGTGACCCCATTTTGGAAACCAGACCCCTAACTTAATTATATCTAGATGTGTGGTGAGCACCTTGAACTCCCAGATGCTTCACAGAAGTTTATAATGTTCATCTGTAGATTTTTCCCACAAAAATTGTATTTTAGACTCAATTTTTTATTTTCACTAGGGTAACAGGAGAAAATGAAACCCAAAAATCCTGGGGGGTGTAGTTTGTAAAATAAGATCACTTATGTGAGGTTTGTGCTGTTCTGGCACCTCAGGGGCTTTGCCAATGTGAGATAGCACCCTCAAACCATTCCAGCAAAATATGAACTCCAATACGGTGCTTCTTCCCTTCTGAGCTTTGCACTGTGCCTCAAAAGTAGTCTTCGGCCACAGATGGTGTATCGGTGTACTCAGGAAAAATTTCACAACATGTTGTATGGTCCATTTGGACCCTGTTACCTAAATTTGTGACAATAGATACTAGAGATGGTTAGCACTCGACTGAAAAGTTGAGTCTACGGTGCTAGTGAGAAGGAGCCAGTGGCCCCATAAACATCAGTTCAATATGAAATCACTGCACACGTGGAATATGCTCAAAGTGAACTTTTTATTTTATTTGACGGTGATGAAGCGTCAAATAAAATAAAAAGTTCACTTTGAGCATATTCCACATGTGCAATGATTTCATATTGAACTTAAATTTGTGACAAAACCAACATTTTGGCGGGAAAAATTTATTTTTGTCATTTTCAACGTTATATACTTCTGTGAAGCACCTAGGGGTTCAAAGTGCTCACCACACATATAGATAAATTTCTTTTGTAGGTCTAGTTTCCACTGTTTAGGCACAACATGGGCTCTTCAAATTTTGCGAAGTCAAATGGCGCCTTCCCTTCCGAACCCTGCCGTGTGTCAAAACAGTAGTTTTCCTCCACATATTGGGTATCAGGTACTCAGGAAAAATGGCACAACAAATTGTACTGTACATGTCATTTTCTCGTGTTACCCTTGTGAAAATGCAAAATTTGAGGCTAAAAGAATATTTTTGTGGGAAAGCACTTTGTTGTTTAAGGTGTTCACCACTCATCTAGATACATTCCTTGAGGGGTCGAATTTCTTCTAACACAGGGTCACTTGTGGGGGGTTTCCACTGTTTTAGCACATCAGGGGCTTTCCAAACGCGACATGGCATCCGCTCTCGATTTCAGACATTTTTGCGATCAAAAAGTCAAAGGGTGCTCCTTCCTTTCTTAGCCCTTCCATGCGTCCAGTAGTTTTACCCACATTTGGGCTATTGGCATACTCAAGAGATATTGCACAACAAATTTTGGAGTCCATTTTCTCCTGTTACCCTTGTGAAAATGAAAGATTCGAGGGTAAAGTAAAAATTTTTTGACTAAAATAAAATGTTCACTTTTTCCTTTCATATTGCATTAATTCCTGTGAAGCACCTGAAAGATTAATAAACTTCTTGAATGTGATTTTGACAACTTTGAGGGGTGCAGGTTTTAGATTGGTATCACAATTGGGTATTGCCTGTTATATTGGTCTCTCCAAAGTCACTTCAAATGTGATGTGGTCCCTTAAAAAATGGTTTTGTAAATATTGCTGGAAAAATGAGCAATCGCTGGTCAATTTTTAGCCCTTCTAACTTCCTAACAAATGAAAAATATGTTTCAAAAATTGTGCTGATGTAAAGTGTAAAGTAATATTTATGAACTATTTTGTGTGACATAACTTTCTTATTTAAGGGAATAAAAATTAAAAATTTTCAAATTGCAAACATTTTCAACAAATTTCCATTTTTTCCACAAATATACAAGTCATATCAAACAAATTTTACCACTAGCATGGAGTACAATATATCACAAAAAAAAAAATCTCAGAATTATGGGGATCTGTTGAAGCGTTCCTGAGTTATTACATCATAAACTGACAGTGATCAGAATTATAAAATTTGACCTGGTGATGAAGGTGAAAACAGGCTTGGGGGTTAAGGTGTTAATCATTTTTTTGGGGGGTAGCACTATAATACAGCTACTATTCCAAAATAGATGCTCAACCACCTACCTATGCAGATGAAGACTTGTACACTTGCCTCTATACGGGGTTATTGCTAACTAATATTTCTGTGTAAAGTTATCCAATCTTGAAATTATCCTCAAGATAAAAGCAACCTTCATATATAGTTTACTACTTACCAAAACACAAACCACTAATTTTGGCATAAACCTGCAACTTAACCGCACAAAGTTGCTCAGATGGATTTACATCGATACCAAGTATTCTTAATGTGATGCAATTCCTACCCCTACTGGAATCTACTACATATAAAGAATGATTGTCATTAATAGCATTTCCTAATATATACCGAAAATGTACATGAAAAAGATACTCCAAAAAGACATTTTCAATCCATCACCTGTAAATACATCAATATGCTTCAACAATATTTGCAATAGAGACGACTCCTTAGCTTAAGATAAGAACAGGAGAAAACTGGAGTCCAAAGTTATTTA
Organism: Dendrobates tinctorius; assembly: GCF_039654945.1. Classification (NCBI taxonomy): domain Eukaryota; kingdom Metazoa; phylum Chordata; class Amphibia; order Anura; family Dendrobatidae; genus Dendrobates; species Dendrobates tinctorius. The sequence goes on from NW_027361793.1 coordinate 20,331,012, forward strand.
AATTAAGTTGAACTTTTATTGTAGCAAAAAAACACATGTGAGAAAACAAGACCAATTTAATATATCAATAGATAAGGCATCATGTGAATAAATAGCCCAGAACCAATGGAAAACACAGACCAACACCTAGGTAATAATCATAATATCCAAATGGACAGCCTACTGAGGGATAGGCAAGTCAAAATTACATTAATATATTCCGGCTAAAAATAGATATTTGAATAACAAAACAATCCCTCACTTAGTTATTAATGTATAGATTATTGCACATTGCCCAGCAATATCAAGTCAGTGACACTTAATCACAGCGGGGAGAATGGCTGCCACAGACATGAAAAAGACCCAATGTAGTGTGTATGCAAAGTTGCCTCCATAGGTTCAATCACGCCTGGAGCAGCCACCAAGCAACACCGTGAAAAAGTCAAGTCATATAAGCCATACAGGAGTGGTGGACAATATGCACATAGTAAGAGATGATAATATTCAAAGAAAGAAATTAGCGAAGGTCCGAAGGTCAAACTGTACTAAATGTACATAATACGTAGCCCAGAAAAGCTATGAAAACATACCCATCATGGCTTGGTATTACACTGGTGCTGGTCAGGATCCCCCAAAGTGCGTTTCTTGGTTTGAATACCGCTTCTTCGGGGGGGGTGTGGCTTGAATGGTGAAAATACCCAATTAAATATGCGGCTGAGAAAAGTTATCTGACTGAAAACAGCCATATATGATTATTACCTAGGTGTTGGTCTGTGTTTTCCATTGGTTCTGGGCTATTTATTCACATGATGCCTTATCTATTGATATATTAAATTGGTCTTGTTTTCTCACATGTGTCTTTTTGCTACAATAAAATTTTAACTTAATTTAATTAGCTTTGGACTCCAGTTTTCTCCTGTTCTTACAGTATATATACCAAATATGTGTTGCTTCACGAACAAGAGAAAGCTTTTACATCAAAGTGACATTGTACTGTGACAATAGACCTTTTGCCACAATTTGTTGACCACCCTGACAATGTAACAAACGCATACATAGGCATCAATACCTGCCACATACGAGCTCTCTGATACCAATGCTCGCATGATTCTTCCGCCTGTCATAGACATGGACAAATACATTCATTCCTCTCGAACTATTCTTGCTGTGAAAATTGTAATCTATATATAGAATCATAGAATCGTAGAGTTGGAAGGGACCTCCTGGGCCATCTGGTCCAACCCCCTGCTCAAAGCAGGATTCGCTAAATCATCCCAGTCAGATGTCTGTCCAGCCTCTGTTTGAAGACTTCCATTGAAGGAGAACTCACCACTTCTCGTGGCAGCCTGTTCCACTCATTGATCACTCTAACTGTCAAAAAGTTTTTTCTAATATCTAATCTGTGTCTCCTCCCATTCAGTTTCATCCCATTGCTTCTAGTCTTTCCTTGTGCAAATGAGAATAAAGTTGATCCTTCTACAATGTGACAGCCCTTTAGATATTTGTAGACAGCTATTAAGTCTCCTCTCAGTCTTCTCTTTTGCAAACTAAACATTCCCAAATCCTGCAACCTTTCCTCATAAGACAGGGTTTGCAGACCGGTCACCATTCTGGTCGCTCTTTTCTGAACTTGCTCCAGTTTGTTGATGTCTTTTTTAAAATGTGGTGCCCAAAACTGGACACAATATTCCAGATGAGGTCTGACCAAAGAGGAGTAGAGGGAAATAATGACTTCACATGATCTAGACTGTATGCTTCTGTTAATACATCCTAGAATTGCATTTGCCTTTTTTGCTGCTGCATCACACTGTTGACTCATATTCAGTCTGTGATCTATTAGTATACCCAAGTCTTTTTCACATGTGCTGTCACTTAGCCCTATTCCTCCCATTCTATATATGCTTTTTCCATTTTTATTGCCCAGATGTAGTACTTTGCATTTCTCCCTGTTAAAAACCATTCTGTTAGTTGCTGCCCACTTCTCCAGTTTATTTAAATCTTTTTGAATCCTCTCTCTCTCTTCTCTAGTATTAGCTATCCCTCCTAGCTTTGTGTCATCAGCAAATTTAATCAGTTTACCCTCAATTCCTTCATCTAAATCGTTGATAAAGATGTTGAACAATACAGGGCCCAGGACAGAGCCCTGTGGTACCCCACTTGAGACATTCTTCCAACTGGATGTGCAGCCATTTACGACCACTCTTTGGGTCCGATCACTAAGCCAGTTATGAATCCACCTAACAGTTGCCTTGTCCATTCCATACTTAATCATTTTTTCAATAAGGATTGTATGAGAGACTTTGTCAAATGCTTTGCTGAAGTCAAGATATACTATATCTACAGCATTTCCTTGATCTACCCAATCAGTGATACCGTCATAGAAGGAAATTAAGTTAGTCTGACATGACTTATTAGTTACAAACCCATGCTGACTCTGTTTAATCACTTCATTCTTATCCAGGTATTGACATACATGTTTAATAATTTGTTCAAAGATCTTTCCTGGTATAGAAGTCAGACTCACCGGCCTATAGTTACCTGGGTCCACCTTCTTCCCCTTTTTGAAGATAGGAACAACATTTGCTCTTCTCCAGTCTTCTGGCACTTCTCCTGTTCTCCAAGAATTTTCAAAGATTATAGAGAGGGGTTCAAAAATTTCTTCTGCTATCTCCTTCAGTACTCTGGGGTGTAATTCATCTGGACCTGGAGACTTGAATTCATTTAGGTTAGCTAAGTGTTTCCTCACTATCTTTCTGTTTATAGATATCCTGGATTCTTCTATTCCCTTAATAGGACAGTGAATAACAGTTGATGTTACATTTCCTTTCTGAGAGAAAACAGATGCAAAATAGGAATTTAAAAGTTCAGCCTTCTCAACATCCTGACTTACTATTTCATCATTTTCATCCTGTAAAAATCCTATAGCATCTTTGACTTTTCTTTTACTTTTGACATATCCCCAAAATCCTTTATTATTGCTTTTGACATCTCTTGCAAGCCTCAATTCATTTTTAGCTTTAGCTAATCTGATTTGTGCCCTGCAGGTTCTGCAGACAGCATTATATTCTTCTTTAGATATGCCTCCCTCTTTCCATTTTATAAACATTTTTTTCTTCCTTTTTAGCATGTGCTTAAGTTCTGTGTTCATCCATCCTGGTTTCCTTAACTGCTTCCTATTCTTCCCTCTTTTCGGAATTGTTAACAACTGTGCTTTGAGAATTTCATTTTTCAAGATTTCCCATCCTTCCTGGACATTTTTGTCTTTAAGGATATCCAGCCATTGGATCCCTCCAATTCTCTTTCTGAATCCCTTAAAATCTGCCTTTCTGAAATCTAACCTTGACGTCTGAGTCTTCACAGGTCTTCCGCCTCTAGTTATCCAAAATTCTAAAATAGCATGGTCGCTACCTCCTAGGGTCCCAGCCACTTTTACCTCCTCAACCATTTCCTCCCTGTTTATAAGGATTAGATCCAAGGTAGCAGTTCCCCTTGTTTTCTCCCTTACCTTTTATAATCGTCTTATCATGTCTGTCTGTCTATCTGTAACCGAAATCCTGCAGCGCTGATTGGTCCCGGCCGCCAGGCCGCGACCACTCAGCGACAGGCGCAGCTGTTTGTAATGGTAAGCTGCGTCTGCCGCTGATCGGCCGCGACCAATCAGCGGCAGGCGCAGTCAGGTGTAGCGCTCAATCGTCCGCAGGGCTCTGTTTAAAAAAAAGAGAATTAAAATAAAAAATAGTTATATACTCACCTTCCGACGGCCCGCGATCTCCACTCCGCGCACCCAGCCTCGCGGTCTCAGTAATGCATTGCGCCTTAGACCGGACATGACGTCACTCTCGCGAGAGCGCAACGTCATCAGTGGTGCTTCGCGCAAAGCATTAATGGGACCGCGAGGCCGGGCGCGTGGAGTGGAGATTGCGGGCCGTTGGAAGGTGAGTATATAACAATTTTTTATTTTAACAGAGACCATGCATACCAGGAAAGGGGGGTGAGGGGGACCACGCATACCAGGAAAGGGGGGTGAGGGGACCATACATACCAGGAAAGGGGGTGAGGGGGACCACGCATACCAGGAAAGGGGGGTGAGGGGACCATACATACCAGCAAAGGGGGGTGAGGGGACCATGCATATCAGGAAAGGGGGGGTGAGGGTGACCATGCATACCAGGATAGGGGGGTGAGGGTGACCATGCATACCAGGATAAGGGGGTGAGGGTGACCATGCATACCAGGAAAGGGAGGTGAGGGGACCATGCATACCAGGAAAGGGGGGTGAGGGGGACCATGCATACCAGGAAAGGGGGGTGAGGGGGACCATGCATACCAGGAAAGGGGGTGAGGGGACCATGCTTACCAGGAAAGGGAGGTGAGGGGACCATGCATACCAGGAAAGGGAGGTGTGTGGACCATGCATACCAGGAAAGGGAGGTGAGGGGACCATGCATACCAGGAAAGGGAGGTGAGGGGGACCATGCATACCAGGAAAGGGGGGTGAGGGGGACAATGCATACCAGGAAAGGGGGGTGAGGGGAACCATGCATACCAGGAAAGAGGGGGGAGTGGACCATGCATACCAGGAAAGGGGGGTGACGGGACCATGCATACCAGGAAAGGGGGGTGAGGGGGACCATGCATACCATCAAAGGGGGGGTGAGGGGACCATTCTTACCAGGAAAGGGAGGTGAGGGGACCATGCATACCAGGAAAGGGAGGTGAGGGGACCATGCATACCAGGAAAGGGGGGTGAGGGGGACCATGCATACCAGGAAAGGGGGGTGAGGGGACCATGCTTACCAGGAAAGGGGGTGAGGGGACCATGCTTACCAGGAAAGGGGGGTGAGAGGACCATGCATTCCACGATTGGAGGGTGAGGGGACCATGCATATCAGGATTGGGGGTTGAGGGGGACCATGCATATCAGGATTGGGGCGTGAGGGGACTATGCATACCAGGAAAGGGAGGTGACGAGACCATGCATACCAGGAAAGGGAGTTGAGGGGACCATGCATACCAGGAAAGGGGGGTGAGGGGACCATGCATACCAGGAAAGGGAGGTGAGGGGAACATGCATACCAGGATTGGGGGTGAGAGGACCATGCATTCCAGGATTGGAGGGTGAGGGGACCATGCTTACCAGGATTGGGGGGTGAGGGGACCATGCATATCAGGATTGAGGGGTGAGCGGACCATGCATATCAGGATTGGGGGATGTATTATTGCATTATTATTAAAACTTCATAAATAAACTACATACATATTCTAGAATACCCGATGCGTTAGAACTGGGCCACCATCTAGTGATAAAAAAAGGTTCTCAATCTCCAACAGCCTCAGAGGAAGAAGATTTCTCGCTCTTGAAATATTCTTACAAAGTATAGCCAAAGTGATATCACATACCATATATTAATGCCAGCTATTTTTGCGAGACTACAACCCATCCATTCCTCCATCGACCTCATGTCTCAAGCAACAGAACACAATATAAAAATTCTGAAGGTCAAAGATTTTCTGCAACCTTCTTTTAGTTCTAACATCCAAGACACAAAGAACAAACACTCCATAGTTTAAAGTGGTTTTCCACTACTTAGACAACCCCTTCTAAATACTTATTTTTCTCCCCAGTAAAATTACAACACTGATACTCCCCTCTGGTGGCCCGTATTTTCTAGTGGTGTCAGCACTGGCTCTCCAGGGCATCATATGACATTATGTCACGCTATCCCTACGACTAGAAATGAGCGACTTTGCCTTTTTTAGGGTCCAGTCGGGTTTCATGAAACCCGACATTCGCAAAAGTCGGGTCAAATGAAATCGGCCGACTATAGGGAAATGTTGGAGGCCCACTGAAACACGAAACCCAATGCAAGTCAATGGGGAAGGAAAGTCGGCAGGGAGTGGAGGACAGTAAACACACCTACAGTGCCAATTTCAATGCCAAAAACATCAATTCTTATTACTGAAGCTTGTCAACCTTAATTTACTTCATAATAATAGTTATGCATTGAAAACTATTTGGGGTTATTTGGCTAAAGTTGTGGGGGGGTAGGGCTGGCTCCAGGTTTTCGTGTGCCCTGGGCCAAAGAGTGTCGGTGCGCCCCTTTAACACATACCACAACTCATGATGCTCCTATACGGCACAGAAATATAGGTATAGTACAATGACAAATACTTCACTGCTTACATGACATGACTGATCTATTTTAAATTGTACAATAGCGCAAAAAAAGGATATTACTCTATACAGTATTATGGCCACCACATTGTGCGCCATACAGAATAAAGAGCCCATATATTTCTCCATACAGAATAATTGGTCACATATAATGTTCCATACAGTATATGATGAGCTCCACATAATGCTACAGTATATGATGGTCCCTATGGATGATGTGTTATGGGCCCAAATAATGCTCCATATATAATGGGCCCCATTTCTAATGCTCCAGTGCATAATGTGCCCCATAGATGCTGCTCCAGTGTCTGATCTGCCACATTTAGAATGCTCCAGTATATGATGGGCCCCATGGATGATGCTCCAGTGTATGATGGGCCCAAATAATGCTCCATATTATCATAGGCCCCATTTCTAATGCTCCAGTGTATAATGGGCCCCGTAAATGCTGCTCCAGTGTCTGATGTCCCCCATTTGGAATGCTCCAGTATATGATGGACCTCATGGATGATGCTCCAGTGTATGATGGGCCCAAATAATGCTTCACATATAATATAATGGACCCTATTTCTAATGCTCCAGTGTATAATGTACCCCATAGATTCTGCTCCAGTGTCTGATCTGCCCCATTTATAATGCTCCAGTATATGATGGGCCTCATGGATGATGCTCTAGTGTATGATAGGCCCTAATAATGCTCCATATATAATGGGCTCCATTTCTAATGCTCCATTTATGGGCCCCGTAAATGCTGTTCCAGTGTCTGATGTCCCCAATCTGGAATGCTCCAGTATATGATGGGCCTCATGGATGATGCTCCACTGTATGATGGGCTTTAATAATGCTCTATATATAATGGGCCCTATTTCTAATGCTCAACTGTATATTGAGCCCTGTAAATGCTGCTCCAGTGTCTGATGTCCCCCATTTGGAATGCTCCAGTATATGATGGGCCTTATGGAAGATGCTCCAGTGTCTTATACGCCCTAGTAATGCTCCATATATAATGGACCCCATTTCTAATGCACCAGTGTATAATGTGCCCCAGACATGCTGCTCCAGTGTCTGATCTGTCCCATTTAGAATGCTCCAGTATATGATGGGCCCCATGGATGATGCTCCAGTGTATGATGGGCCCAAATAATGTTCCCTATATAATTGGCTCCATTTCTAATGCTCCAGTGTATAATGGGCCCCGTAAATGCTGCTCCAGTGTCTGATGTCCCCAATCTGGAATGCTCCAGTATATGATGGGCCTCATTGATGATGTTCCAGTGTATGATGGGCCCAAATAATGCTCCATATATAATTGGCTCCATTTCTAATGCTCCAGTGTATAATGGGCCCCATAAATGCAGCTCCAGTGTCTGATGTCCCCAATCTGGAATGCTCCAGTATATGATGGGCCCCATGGATGATGCTCCAGTGTATGATGGGCCCAAATAATGCTCCCTATATTAGGCCCCATTTCTAATGCTCCAGTGTATAATGTGCCCCATAGATTCTGCTCCAGTGTCTCATCTGCCCCATTTATAATGCTCCAGTATATGATGGGCCTCATTGATGATGCTCCAGTGTATGATGGGCCCTAATAATGCTCCATATATAATTTGCTCCATTTCTAATGCTCCAGTGTATAATGGGCCCCGTAAATGCTGCTCCAGTGTCTGATGTCCCCAATCTGGAATGCTCCAGTATATGATGAGCCTCATGGATGATGCTCCAGTGTATAATGGGCACCATTTCTAATGCTCCACTGTATGATGTGTCCCATAGATGCTGCTCCAGTGCCTTATCTGCCCCATTTAGAATGCTCCAGTATATGATGGGCCCCATGGATGATGCTCCAGTGTCTTATGGGCCCAAATAATGCTCCATATATAATGGGCCCCATTTCTAATGCTCCAGTGTATAATGTGCCCCGTAGATGCTGCTCCAGTGTCTGATGGGCCCAAATAATGCTTCATATATAGTGGGCCCTATTTCTAATGCTCCAGTGTATAATGTGCCCCATAGATGCTGCTCCAGTGTCTGATCTGCCCCATTTATAATGCTCCAGTATATGATGGGCCTCATGGATGATGCTCTAGTGTATGATGGGCCCTAATAATGCTCCATATATAATGGGCTCCACTTCTAATGCTCCATTTATGGGCCCCGTAAATGCTGCTCCAGTGTCTGATGTCCCCAATCTGGAATGCTCCAGTATATGATGGGCCTCATGGATGATGCTCCAGTGTATAATGGGCCCCATTTCTAATGCTCCAGTGTATAATGTGCCCCATAGATGCTGCTCCAGTGTCTTATCTGCCCCATTTAGAATGCTCCAGTATATGATGGGCCTCATGGATGATGCTCCAGTTTCTTATGGGCCCTAGTAATGCTCCATATATAATGGGCTTCATTTCTAATGCTCCAGTGTATAATGGGCCCCGTAAATGCAGCTCCAGGGTCTGATGTCCCCAATCTGGAATGCTCCAGTTTATGATAGGCCCCATTTCTAATGCTCCAGTGTATAATGTGCCCCATAGATGCTGCTCCAGTGTCTGATCTGCCCCATTTATAATGCTCCAGTATATGATGGGCCCCATTTTTAATTAACCCAGGCATGGTATGTGAAAAGAGCTCCATGGAGTAATATGAAGTGTGTGCTGGCGCATCCTTCACTTTTGGTGTGGGTGAAGGACACAAGGAAAGGGGTTGCTCCTGACCAGAAGCCTGCACTGACGCCTCAGTGCTTGCATTTTTTTAAACATCAGAAGAGGAGGCAATAGAGCTGGAGGCTGTTTCAGCAATGTAAGCCAAAAACAGTTCCTGATGGTCCGGCTTTAAAAGCAGTCTACTGTTATGAATGGGTCACCGAGGAGGAAAACTAAACAAGCTAAGTCACAGAAAACCAGAGACGTTGGTAACTATGCAGATTGCAGACCCCTGATCCTCACCACACAACTAGCAGCAGCCGTGGAGCGTTCCTACGATGAATCTAGACGCCTCATCACAGCCAGAGGACTAAATAAGCCTAAAGCAAGAAAAGGGGAAAACTAACTGCCCCAGAGCAGACCCCAAAGGAATAGACAGCCCCCACACATGTATTGACGGTGAAACAAGATGAAAACACAAACACAGGCAGGAAAATAGGCTGAGTAAATGATGGGGCCCAAGCTAACTAGAAAGGACAGGAAAGGAAAGACACTGTCTGCAATCTGCCCCAAAAACCCTACAAAAATAATGTCCAACACTTCTGATAACAAAATTATCCCTGAAGTCACTAGACTTCTCCCACTATATCAGCACTCTGAAATATTCTGAGACAGAGCAAAAAAGAGGCCAATCTAATAAGGGACAAAAAGCAATTTGGCAAATACAGGTAAATAAGAGTGGAAATTCAGCACAGCCCCAGCCGGGGCTGGCTGACCACACAAAAAACTGAATAGACCAACAAAATCAAGTGTGAACAATAGCAGAAACACTTAGCTTGAGATGACTGGAACAGAGCTGAAAACCAAGACCTGAAAAGCTAGAAGGAATCACCAGCACCAGAATAGGGCGTCAGCTGTCTTAAATCCAGTCTGGGATTCCATAGATCCAATCGTTATCCTCATCTTCAGTTGGCAGATCTCTACTAATTAAATCAACCTCACTACCTCCTGTTACCACCAGAGGGAGCCCGGAAGGAGAACTCACAACTGGTAGACCAGAAAATGAGTTCACAACAGTACCCCCCCTTGAGGAGGGGTCACCAAACCCTCATCCACGCCACCAGGCCGATCAGGATGGGCCCGGTGAAAAGCACGAACCAATCTATTGGCATGAATATCAGAGGCAGAGACCCAAGAATTATCCTCCTGGCCATAACCCTTCCATTTGACCAAATACTGGAGTCTCCGTCTAACCAAACGAGAATCCAATATTTTCTCTACCTCATATTCCACATTGCCTTTAACCAATACAGGGTCAGGAGGTGCTGCCATAGGAACTACTGGCTCAACAAACCTCTTCAACAGTGATTTGTGAAATACGTCTTGGATCTTGAACGTAACTGTAAGAGCCAGTAAAGAAACAGGATTAATAATCTCCAAAATCATATAAGGTCCAATAAATCTTGACTTAAATTTTGGAGATGCAACCTTCATAGGAATATTCTTAGATGACAACCAAACCATATCACCCACTTTAAACCGGGGACCAATGGTTCAATGCCGGTTGGAAAATCGCTGGGCCTTTTCCTGAGAGAGTGACAACTTATCCACCACTTGGTCCCATATCTGCTGCATTCTCTCAACCACAGTGTCCACACCTGGGCAGGACGAAGATTCCACTTGCCCTGAAGAGAATCGAGGATGAAACCCAAAATTACAGAAAAAGGGTGACATTAAAGTGGCAGAACTAGCTCTATTGTTCAGCGCGAATTCGGCCAAGGGCAAAAATGAGACCCAATCATCCTGATCAGCAGATATAAAACATCTTAAATAAGACTCCAAGGTCTGGTTTGTTCTCTCAGTCTGTCCATTGGTATGGGGATGAAACGCGGAGGAGAAGGATAACTGAATTCCCAGATTGGAACAAAAGGCTTTCCAGAATCTGGAAACAAATTGGACTCCTCTGTCCGACACAATGTTCTCAGGAATCCCATGTAATCGAAACACCTGTTGTAAAAACAAGAGCACCAACTCAGCGGAAGATGGCAACTTTGGGAGAGGTACAAGGTGGACCATCTTCGAAAATCTGTCACAAATCACCCAGATAACAGTCATTCTCTGAGAGACAGGAAGATCAGAAATAAAATCCATTGAGATATGGGTCCATGGCCTCTTGGGAACCGGCAGGGGCATCAGCAACCCACCAGAACAAGAACAGAGTTTTGACCGAGAACAAGTCCCACGGGACTGTGCAAAATTCCTGACATCACGAGACAAGGCAGGCCACCAAAAAGACCGACTCACCAAAACTCTGGTACCAAAAATACCTGGATGACCAGCCAATGCGGAGCAATGAACTTCAGACATCACTCTCTTTCTCCACTTGTCAGGAACATACAATTTTCCCATAGGGCAACGCTCAGGTTTATCCTCCTGAAATTCCTCCAGGGCGTGTCTCAAATCGGGCGAAATGGCAGAAAGAACTACCCCCTCACCTAGGATGGTAGTAGGCTCGGTCACATTAAGAGAATCAGCAAAGAAACTCCTAGAAAGGGCATCTGCCTTAACATTCTTAGTGCCCGGAAGAAAAGAGACCACAAAATTAAAACGCGTGAAAAACAAGGCCCATCTAGCCTGTCTAGGATTCAAGCGTTTGGCCGACTCCAGATAAATCAAATTCTTGTGATCGGTGAGGACCACAACTTGATGTCTAGCTCCCTCCAACCAATGTCTCCTCTCCTCCAATGCCCATTTCATGGCCAACAATTCCCGATTCCCCACGTCATAGTTGCGTTCAGATGGGGAGAACTTTCGAGAAAAGAAGGCACAGGGATTCATCTTAGAAGTCACAGGGTCTTTTTGGGACAAAACAGCTCCTGCACCAATCTCAGAAGCATCTACCTCCACCTGAAATGGAAGTGAGACATCAGGTTGCCGTAAAACTGGAGCTGAAGTAAATCTCCGCTTAAGCTCCTGAAATGCTGAGACAGCCTCAGGAGACCAATTCAGCACATCAGCACCCTTTTTGGTCAGATCAGTCATTGGTTTGACAATACCAGAAAAATTACCTATAAATTTACGATAGAAATTAGCAAAACCCAAAAACTTCTGGAGAGCCTTCAAAGAAGTAGGTTGAACATAATCATAAATGGCCTGTACCTTGGCCGGGTCCATTTCAATAGTCGACGGAGACAAGATAAATCCCAAAAATGAAATCCTCTGTACACCAAAGAGGCATTTCGATCCCTTAATAAACAAGGAATTCTCCCTCAAAATCCGGAACACAGTCCGGACATGTTCCACATGAGAATCCCAATCACTAGAAAAGATCAAAATATCATCCAGATAGATGATCAAAAACTTATCCACAAAGTCACGGAAAATATAATTCATAAAGGACTGGAAGATAGAAGGGGCATTAATGAGCCCAAAAGGCCTCACCAGATACTCAAAATGTCCCTCCGGAGTATTAAACGCTGTCTTCCATTCATCCCCATGCTTGATGCGAATAAGATTATATGCCCCCTGAGGTCAAGCTTAGTAAACCAGCAGGCACTCTTAACTCTGGAGAATAATTCAGACATCAGAGGTAACGGGTACTGATATTTAACCGTCATCTTGTTAAGGGAATGATAATCAATACACGGTCTTAATGAACCATCTTTCTTGGCCACAAAAAAAAACCCAGCACCTAAAGGTGACAAGGATGGTCTAATATGACCCTTCCTCAATGACTCCTTAATATAGGATCACAAAGCATCATGTTCGGGTACTGATAAGTTGAAAAGCCGACCCTTGGGAAATTTACACAAAGGCATCAACTCAATTGTACAGTCATAACTCCTATGAGGAGGCAAAGATGCAGACTTACTCTCACTAAATACATCAGAAAAATCGGCCAGATAATCAGGAATATCATGAGACTGAGGAGAGGTGGAGAAAACAGGAGCATCCCTAAGAACACACTGACAACCCCAACTCACCACATACTCAGATTTCCAATCCAAAACGGGATTATGAGTTTGCAACCAGGGAAAACCCAGAATAATAGTGTCATGCAAATTATGCAGCACCAAAAATTTACAATTTTCTTGGTGGTCTGGGGCAACTCACATTATCACCTGGGTCCAAAACTGAGGTTTATTCTCCACCAAAGGAATAGCATCAATACCCCTCAAAGGGATAGTAGTCCGCAGAGGTGTCATGGAAAAACCACAACGTTTAGCAAAGTCCAAATCCTTCAGATTCAAAGCTGCTCCTGAATCCACAAAAGCCTTAGTGGAAAACTTGGATAAGGAGCAGATCAGAGTAATTGCCAAAAGGAACTTAGGTTGTACACTGCCCACAGCAAATGTGTGTGCAAAACGTTTCTCTTGTTCAGGGCAGACAGAAATAGTATGAGAGGCGTCTCCACAGAAAAAACACAGCTTATTACGCCTTCTAAACTCCTGACGTTGCGCCCTAAACAAAACCCCATCACATTGCATAGGTTCAGACGTTTGTTCAAAAGGTGGCAGCGCCTCCCATGTAGTTTTACGTTCACATAAACACCGATCAATTTGAATGGCTAATGACATAGAATCATCCAGACCAGGGGGAACAGGAAATCCCACCATAACATCTTTTACGGTCTCTGATAAACCCTTCCGAAAGAGAGCTGCCAATGCACTATCATTCCATGTAGTAAGGACCGCCCACTTTCGGAATTTTTGACAGTATAACTCTTCAGAATCCTTACCCTGGTTTAATACCAACAGGGTTCTCTCAGCTTGATCAACAGCATTAGGTTCATCATACAACAACCCCAAGGCTTGAAAAAATGCATCCACATTAGTCAGAATAGGATTTTCAGGTGTCAGAGAAAAAGCCCAATCCTGGGGATCGCCGCACAGCAAGGAGATGAAAATTTTAACCTGCTGCGCAGAGCTCCCCGATGAGTTAGGCTTCAAGGCAAGAAATAATTTACAATTATTCTTAAAATTCAAAATTTTAGACTGATCCCCAGAAAACACATTAGGATTAGGGATCTTAGGTTCACCAGCATGTGACTGAATGAGGTAGGTGGAAATTCCCAGCACTTCAGCAGCAAGTTGCTCCACACGATCAGACAATTGCTTAATCTCCATTAGGAAAAAAAAAATCCTCCTACGGCCCCAGAGAAAAAGAGGAAAAAATACATAAAAAAAAAATTCTGACACTTTTTTTTTTTTTTTTTAAACAATCCCTTCCTGCTTTTGAGTACCCTAGAATCTGCGGTGTGGCTGGTGATTCTGTTATGAATGGGTCACCGAGGAGGAAAACTAAACAAGCTAAGTCACAGAAAACCAGAGAGGTTGGTAACTATGCAGATTGCAGACCCCTGATCCTAACCACACAACTAGCAGCAGCCATGGAGCGTTCCTACGATGAATCTAGATGCCTCGTCACAGCCGGAGGACTGGAAAAGGGGAAAACTAATTGCCCCAGAGCAGACCCCAAAGGAATAGAAAGCCCCCACATTTGTATTGACGGTGAAACAAGATGAAAACACAGGCAGGAAAATAGGCTGAGCAAACGATGGGGCCCAAACTAACTAGAAAGGACACCAAAAGGAAAGACACTGTCTGCAATCTGCCCAAAAAAACCTACAAAAATAATGTCCAACACTTCTGATAACAAAATTAACCCTGAAGTCACTAGACTTCTCCCACTATATCAGCACTCTGAAATATTCTGAGACAGAGCAAAAAAGAGGCCAATCTAATAAGGGACATAAAGCAAATTGGCAAATACAGATAAATAAGAGTGGAAATTCAGCACAGCCCCAGCCGGGGCTGGCTGACCACACAAAAAACTGAATAGACCAACAAAATCAAGTGTGAACAATAGCAGAAACACTTAGCTTGAGATGACTGGAACAGAGCTGAAAACCAAGACCTGAAAAGCCAGAAGGAATCACCAGCACCAGAATAGGGCGTCGGCTGTCTTAAATCCAGTCTGAGATTCCATAGATCCAATCGTTATCCTCATCATCAGTTGGCAGATCTCTACTAATTAAATCAACCTCACTACCTACTGTTACCATCAGAGGGAGCCCGGAAGGAGAACTCACAACTGGTAGACCAGAAAATGAGTTCACAACAGTCTACCTACTCCCAGAAAACGGAGCCTTACAGGCCTTCCAGAGCTATACCATGATGCAGACTCAACACCTCCTGCCTTATCTGCTATTGTGTTTTTGGCACTACCAGCAGATGCACCACCACCACCATCAGTACCAGGTGGCCCCCCACATCTGCATCTTCTTCCACCATATTTCCTCATGTTTTGGAAAATGGACTCAAAATACCAGCAGATATATCGTACTGTATCAGAAGCGTACAGCTCTATACAGTCTAGGGATAACAGTAAATCTCCGCATATATTTCATGAGTCATACACAGACGCTTAAAGGCTCAGTATGGATTACACAATAAAATAAAAAGTTGAAAAAGGGTACAGTATCACCAGATACAAGGTATATATAGTATAGTGTAATCATTATGAATCTCCGTATGTATTTCAGGAGGCAGACACAAACGCTCTCAGGCCCAGTATGGATTACACAAGAATATGAAAAGCTGTAAATGGTTAATGTAACACAAGCATACAGCTGTATACAGTGTTGGGGTAATCTTAAAGCTCCAAATATATTTCCGGAATAACAGACAGACGTTCACAGGCTCATTATGGATTACACCAGATTCTACATAGCAAAAAAGGTTACGGTATCAGAAGCGTATAGCTGTATACAGTGTTGGCCAAATTTGAAATCTCGGTATATATTTCCGGAGTCACCCTCAGACGCTCACTCAGTCTGGGTTTGACCATAATAAAAAATGTTGTAAAAAAGGTACTGGATAACAAGATATCAAGTATATATATTATAGGGTACAATTGAAATCTCTGTGTACATAGTCCTGTAGTCACTCTCAGACGCTTCCTCAGTATGGATTTGACCGTAATACTAAATGTAGAACAAAGGTGCTGTATAACAAGTGTGGTGTAGTGACCACTATGTCCGCTAGGGGGCGCTGTGTGGGTGTCCCAGGACGGGCCTACAGGCATATCCATTGTGGTAATGGGTATAGAATGCTGAATGACCGCTATGTATCCCAGGGTAGGTGGCATTGAGATGCAGGCTCGAGTATTGATCAGCAGAGGCACTGCTGATGTTTCCGTTACAATGTGTCAGGGAAGCCTGTGTGTGGCTGTGTGTAATAGGACCTTTAGTGAGGTCATAGCCATGTGATCACCTGTGGGTGTGGTTATGGACCATATAAGTTACCTGAGGTCTGGTCACATGAGAGCGCATGGATCTGATTGGGCCATGTGGAAGGTCCCGGCAGGCCTAGGTGGAGGAAGGTGGGCTACCTTCCTGAACACCACGTGCTGAGGCTGCTGACCCGGTGAGGCCTATGTATGCTGGCTGTATGTGAGGAGGGATAAGCCTTCTGCGCTTTGCTGAGGCTCCAGGACTGAGCCTGAAGTAATGGACATTTTTATGTTCTTTTTTGCCGAAGCTAGCGGCTATTTTTGGTGATATGCTGATTTATGGTTTATGACACAAATAAACCGCATTAACTTTAAAGGAACCTGCCTCTTGACTGTCTCCCGCTGCACCTGAGCGAGTCGAATCCCTACACAAGATACAAGCTGTATCGAGTATAGGGTAAAAATTGGTATCTCTGATTCACCGTATATATAGAAGGCGTAAACCACACACGCTCACTCACTATGGATGATACCGTAATAAAAAAATTTGAACAAAGGTACTGTATCAGCACATACCAGGTGTATCCAGTCTAGGGGTAATTGAAAATTTCCGTCTATACTTCCGGAGTAAGACACAGACACTCACAGGCTCACTATGTATTACACCAGAATCTAAAAAGTAGAAAAAGGGAAAGGTGTTCGAAGCGTACAACAGTATACAGTGTTGTGGTACTTTTAAATCTTCGTATATATTTCATTCTCAGTAAGCCAGTCCAGACTCTCCGCTACTGGAAACTACATGGATACAAGTACAGACAGAAAGTCGAGTGTTAGCAGAAATTTGGGAATTACTCTTCGCAGGAAAACCTCCCGGTAGATGTTGCAGAGGCGATGCAGACCCTCAATTACTGTGTCTGGAGACAGTGAAAACGGTTCTTTGTGAAGAAAGGATTGCTTTATCACAGTAGCGTGAATCACATCACCGTTACTCGTCTCCATCAAATTGTGATCACAGGGAGAGATGTAGACATGGTCCTCACTGCCTATTTGTCTGGTCATTTTGGAGTGCAAAAGACAGAAGCCACAGGCTGTAGGCGATTCTATAGGACTGGCATGAGAGGAGACATTGAAAAATGGTGGCAGAAATGTCACACGTCTGTGACTATCACAACTGTGAAAGGTGATCATAAAGCACCACTGCATCCACTTGTAAGTTGACGTCCATTACAAATGGTAGTCATTGATCATCTGAAGGTAGAGGCCAGCAGGACAGGCCATAACTACATCTTAACCATCATTGATCAATACACCAAATTTCTAGTAGCCATCCCTGTGAAGCATTTAACTACAGACTACACAGCGGTGGAGCAGGGAGAGGTAAGTATTTCAACTTGCAAGTGCTGTGGCCATGACTATGCAGGGGGGGCACACTCGTGGGCAACGGTACTGGCACAGGGCCCCTCATAGTTCGCTGGTGTGTCTGACGGCGAGTGGGCCCCCCCACCGTCAGAGACACTGTATTGTACTATGAGGGGCCCTGTGCCAGTGCCTTCGGCCATCAGTGGGCCCATCCACCTGTTCAGAGCAACAGCACTTGCCCGGTTACGCCAGGTGTTGACCCCAGCCCTTGGGGGGGTTGTCAGCCCAGTTACGGAGGTTTAAAAAATGGCATATGTTGATGTGTATACTGGACATTCAGCTGCTGCAAATGGTGGAATTGGGCAAGTCAGAGGAAGAGGAGGACAAAAGCAAGGCAGTTTTCTGGCAACCTATGTGTCATCAGGGGAAGGTGGGACAAAATCCTTTGAAACCCATGCATGGTTCATTTTAATGAAGGTTATATCATCAGGATTGATCCAGCAGCACTGAAGACTAGTGTTGATCACTCCGATACTGCAAATATCGGGTATCGGCCGATATTCGCTGTATCGGAATTCCGATACTGAGTACCGATATTTTTTTCAATATCGGAATCGGAAGTTCCCATAATGCAATGAGCCACTGTTGTGGCTCTGATTGGCTGCCGAAATGACGTCATCATGATGCGCGGTCTGTGCGCATCATGATGCGCCGTCAGTTCGGGCCTTCCGGGGGATCTGTACCGACCTGCCGGGTGTCTGTACCGGCCTGCCGGGTGTCTGTGCGGACTGCCAGGGGTCTGTACCGGCCTGCCGGGGGGCTGTGCAGGCTGCGGAGGTCCGTGCAGGCATCGTCCGATGGGACTACAAGTCCCATCGGGCGATGCCTGCTACCATGACGGTGATTGACACATTAGCCAATGATGGGACAGTAGTAGTCCCATCATCCGGCTAATGTGTTGAATGTAAAAAAAAAAAAAATACATACTACATACATACTACATGCTACATACATACTACATACATGCTACATACATGCAACATACATACTACATACATGCTACATGCAACATACATACTACATATATACTACATGCATGCAACATACATACAACATATATACAACATGCATACTACATATATACTACATGCATGCAACATAGATACTACATATATACCACATGCATGCAACATGCATACTACATATATACCACATATATACTACATGCATGCAACATACATACATACATACATACATTACATACATACATACATACATACATACATACATTCAAGTCTCCAGGTCCAGATGAATTACACCCCAGAGTACTGAAGGAGATAGCAGAAGAAATTTTTGAACCCCTCTCCATAATCTTTGAAAATTCTTGGAGAACAGGAGAAGTGCCAGAAGACTGGAGAAGAGCAAATGTTGTTCCTATCTTCAAAAAGGGGAAGAAGGTGGACCCAGGCAACTATAGGCCGGTGAGTCTGACTTCTATACCAGGAAAGATCTTTGAACAAATTATTAAACAACATGTATGTCAATACCTGGATAAGAATGAAGTGATTAAACAGAGTCAGCATGGGTTTCTAACTAATAAGTCATGTCAGACTAACTTAATTTCCTTCTATGACGGTATCACTGATTGGGTGGATCAAGGAAATGCTGTAGATATAGTATATCTTGACTTCAGCAAAGCATTTGACAAAATCTCTCATACAATCCTTATTGAAAAAATGACTAAGTATGGAATGGACAAGGCAACTGTTA
This sequence comes from Dendrobates tinctorius, assembly GCF_039654945.1. Classification (NCBI taxonomy): domain Eukaryota; kingdom Metazoa; phylum Chordata; class Amphibia; order Anura; family Dendrobatidae; genus Dendrobates; species Dendrobates tinctorius. Next base: position 20,350,167 of record NW_027361793.1, read on the forward strand.
GGTGGATTCATAACTGGCTTAGTGATCGGACCCAAAGAGTGGTCGTAAATGGCTGCACATCCAGTTGGAAGAATGTCTCAAGTGGGGTACCACAGGGCTCTGTCCTGGGCCCTGTATTGTTCAACATCTTTATCAACGATTTAGATGAAGGAATTGAGGGTAAACTGATTAAATTTGCTGATGACACAAAGCTAGGAGGGATAGCTAATACTAGAGAAGAGAGAGAGAGGATTCAAAAAGATTTAAATAAACTGGAGAAGTGGGCAGCAACTAACAGAATGGTTTTTAACAGGGAGAAATGCAAAGTACTACATCTGGGCAATAAAAATGAAAAAAGCATATATAGAATGGGAGGAATAGGGCTAAGTGACAGCACATGTGAAAAAGACTTGGGTATACTAATAGATCACAGACTGAATATGAGTCAACAGTGTGATGCAGCAGCAAAAAAGGCAAATGCAATTCTAGGATGTATTAACAGAAGCATACAGTCTAGATCACGTGAAGTCATTATTTCCCTCTACTCCTCTTTGGTCAGACCTCATCTGGAATATTGTGTCCAGTTTTGGGCACCACATTTTAAAAAAGACATCAACAAACTGGAGCAAGTTCAGAAAAGAGCGACCAGAATGGTGACCGGTCTGCAAACCCTGTCTTATGAGGAAAGGTTGCAGGATTTGGGAATGTTTAGTTTGCAAAAGAGAAGACTGAGAGGAGACTTAATAGCTGTCTACAAATATCTAAAGGGCTGTCACATTGTAGAAGGATCAACTTTATTCTCATTTGCACAAGGAAAGACTAGAAGCAATGGGATGAAACTGAATGGGAAGAGACACAGATTAGATATTAGAAAAAACTTTTTGACAGTTAGAGTGATCAATGAGTGGAACAGGCTGCCACGAGAAGTGGTGAGTTCTCCTTCAATGGAAGTCTTCAAACAGAGGCTGGACAGACATCTGACTGGGATGATTTAGCGAATCCTGCTTTGAGCAGGGGGTTGGACCAGATGGCCCAGGAGGTCCCTTCCAACTCTACGATTCTATGATTCTATGATTCTATATATACTACATATATACCACATGCATGCAACATGCATACTACATATATACCACATATATACTACATGCATACTACATATATACCACATGCATGCAACATACATATATACAACATATATACTACATGCAACATACATACTACATATATACTACATGCATGCAACATACATACTAAATATATACTACATGCATACTACATATATACCACATGCATGCAACATGCATACTACATATATACCACATATATACTACATGCATGCAACATACAACATATATACTACATGCATGCAACATGCATACTACATATATACCACATATATACTACATGCATGCAAAATACATATATACTACATGCAACATGCATACTACATATATACTAAATGCGTTCAACATACATACATACTACATATATACCACATATATACTACATGTGTACTACATATATACCACATGCATGCAACATACATATATACAACATATATACTACAGGCAACATACATACTACATATATACTACATATATACTACATGCATGCAACATACATATATACTACATATATACTACATGCAACATGCATATTACATATATACTACATGCATGCAACATACATACATACTACATATATACCACATGCATGCAACATGCATACTACATATATACCACATATGTACTACATGCATGCAACATACATATATACTACATATATACTACATGCAACATACATACTACATATATACTACATGCATGCAACATACATACATACTACATATATACTTCATGCATGCTACATATATACCACATGCATGCAACATACATATATACAACATATATACTACATGCATGCAACATGCATACTACATATATACCACATATATACTACATGCATGCAACATACATATATACTACATGCAACATACATACTACATACACTCACTGGCCACTTTATTAGGTACACCTGTCCAACTGTGTGTTAAGACTTAATTTCTAATCAGCCAATCACATGGCGGCAACTCAGTGCATTTAGGCATGTAGACATGGTCAAGACAATCTCCTGCAGTTCAAACCGAGCATCAGTATGGGGAAGAAAGGTGATTTGAGTGCCTTTGAACGTGGCATGATTGTTGGTGCCAGAAGGGCTGGTCTGAGTATTTCAGAAACTGCTGATCTACTGGGATTCTCACGCACAACCATCTCTAGGGTTTACAGAGAATGGTCCGAAAAAGAAAAAAAATCCAGTGAGCGGCAGTTCTGTGGCCGGAAATGCCTTGTTGATGTCAGAGGAGAATGGGCAGACTGGTTCGAGCTGATAGAAAGGCAACAGTGACTCAAATTGCCACCCGTTACAACCAAGGTAGGCAGAAGAGCATCTCTGAACGCACAGTGCGTCGAACTTTGAGGCAGATGGGCTACAGCAGCAGAAGACCACACTGGGTACCACTCCTCTCAGCTAAGAACAGGAAACTGAGGCTACAATTTGCACAAGCTCATCGAAATTGGCCAGTAGAAGATTGGAAAAACGTTGCCTGGTCTGATGAGTCTCGATTTCTGCTGCGACATTCGGATGGTAGGGTCAGAATTTGGCGTAAACAACATGAAAGCATGGATCCATCCTGCCTTGTATCAACGGTTCAGGCTGGTGGTGGTGGTGTCATGGTGTGGGGAATTTTTTCTTGGCACTCTTTGGGCCCCTTGGTACCAATTGAGCATCGTTGCAACGCCACAGCCTACCTGAGTATTGTTGCTGACCATGTCCATCCCTTTATGACCACAATGTACCCAACATCTGATGGCTACTTTCAGCAGGATAATGTGCCATGTCATAAAGCTCGAATCATCTCAGATTGGTTTCTTGAACATGACAATGAGTTCACTGTACTCAAATGGCCTCCTCAGTCACCAGATCTCAATCCAATAGAGCATCTTTGGGATGTGGTGGAACGGGAGATTCGCATCAGGGATATGCAGCCGACAAATCTGCGCCAACTGTGTGATGCCATCATGTCAATATGGTCCAAAATCTCTGAGGAATGCTTCCAGCACCTTGTTGAATCTCTGCCACGAAGAATTGAGGCAGTTCTGAAGGCAAAAGGTGGTCCAACCCGTTACTAGCATGGTGTACCTAATAAAGTGGCCAGTGAGTGTATATACTACTTATATACTACATGCATACAACATGCATACTACATATATACTACATGCATGCAACATACATATATACAACATATATACTATATGCATGCAACATGCATACTACATATATACCACATATATACTACATGCAACATACATATATACTACATATATACTACATGCGACATGCATACTACATACATGCTACATATATACCACATGCATGCAACATGCATACTACATATATACTACATGCATGCAACATACATACTACATATATACCACATGCATGCAACATGCATACTACATATATACTACATGCATGCAACATACATATATACTACATACAATACATTCATACAATACATACATATAGACATACAGTACATATAACATAGAGTACACGACGATCTTGCGTGGAGAACAGCAGCATCAGCTGATGCTACCATTCTCTACGGGCTCCAGGAATCCAATGACGGGAGGAAGGTATCCTTCCGCACTGTATTCCTCCGCCACTGTAAAAAAAAGTCCCTAGTCTCACTTTATGGCAAAAGCTGCGTGGGAAATTTCTCACACAGCAATGCCATAAAGTGAGACTAGGGACTTTTTTTTACAGTGGCGGAGGAATACAGTGCGGAAGGATACCTACCTCCCATCATTGGATTCCTGGAGCCCGTAGAGAACGGTAGCATCAGCTGATGCTGCTGTTCTCCACGCAAGATCGTCGTGGGACACTCGTGGACTTCTGCGGATCAAGGGTAAGTATATTGGTGCTTTGTTATTTTAATATTTATTCCACAGATGACAATGGCTTCGGGGAACAAAGTGACAAGTGATGGTGAGTATGTACTCTATGTTATATGTACTGTATGTCTATATGTATGTATTGTATGAATGTATTGTATGTAGTATATATGTATGTTGCATTCATGTAGTATATATGTAGTATGCATGTTGCATGCATGTGGTATATATGTAGTATGTATGTAGTATGTATGTTGCATGTAGTATATATGTAGTATATATGTATGTTGCATGCATGTAGTATATATGTGGTATATATGTAGTATGCATGTAGTATATATGTTGTATATATGTATGTTGCATGCATGTAGTATATATGTTGTATATATGTATGTTGCATGCATGTGGTATATATGTAGTATGCATGTAGTATATATGTGGTATATACAGTCATATGTAAAAGTTTGGGCACCCCTATTAATGTTAACCTTTTTTCTTTATAACAATTTTGGTTTTTGCAACAGGTATTTCAGTTTCATATATCTAATAACTGATGGACTCAGTTATATTTCTGGATTCAAATGAGGTTTATTGTACTAACAGAAAATGTGCAATCTGCATTTAAACAAAATTTGACCGGTGCAAAAGTATGGGCACCCTTATCATTTTCTTGATTTGAACACTCCTAACTACTTTTTACTGACTTCCTGAAGCACTAAATTGGTTTTGTAACCTCATTGAGCTTTGAACTTCATAGCCAGGTGTATCAAATCATGAGAAAAGGTATTTAAAGTGGCCACTTGCAAGTAGTTCTCCTATTTGATTCTCCTATGAAGAGTGGCATCATGGGCTCCTCAAAACAACTCTCAAATGATCTGAAAACAAAGATTATTCAACATAGCTTTTCAGGGGAAGGATACAAAAAGTTGTCTCAGAGATTTAACCAGTCAGTTTCCACTGTGAGGAACATAGTAAGGAAATGGAAGAACACAGGTACAGTTCTTGTTAAGCCCAGAAGTGGCAGACCAAGAAAAATATCAGAAAGGCAGAGAAGAAGAATGGTGAGAACAGTCAAGGACAATCCACAGACCACCTCCAAAGACCGGCAGCATCATCTTACTGCAGATGGTGTCACTGTGCATCGGTCAACAATACAGCGCACTTTGCACAAGGAGAAGCTGTATGGGAGAGTGATGCGAAAGAAGCCGTTTGTGCAAGCACGCCACAAACAGAGTCGCCTGAGGTATGCAAAAGCACATTTGGACAAGCCAGTTACATTTTGGAAGAAGGTCCTGTGAACTGATGAAACAAAGATTGAGTTGTTTGGTCATACAAAAAGGCGTTATGCATGCGCTGTATTGTTGACCGATGCACAGTGACACCATCTGCAGCAAGATGATGCTGCAGGTCTTTGGAGGTGGTCTGTGGATTGTCCTTGACTGTTCTCACCATTCTTCTTCTCTGCCTTTCTGATATTTTTCTTGGCCTGCCACTTCTGGGCTTAACAAGAATTGTACCTGTGTTCTTCCATTTCCTTACTATGTTCCTCACAGTGGAAACTGACAGGATAAATCTCTGAGACAACTTTTTGTATCCTTCCCCTGAAAAGCTATGTTGAATAGTCTTTGTTTTCAGATCATTTGAGAGTTGTTTTGAGGAGCCCATGATGCCACTCTTCATAGGAGAATCAAATAGGAGAACTACTTGCAAGTGGCCACCTTAAATACCTTTTCTCATGATTTGATACACCTGGCTAAGAAGTTCAAAGCTCAATGAGGTTACAAAACCAATTTAGTGCTTCAGGAAGTCAGTAAAAAGTAGTTAGGAGTGTTCAAATCAAGAACATGATAAGGGTGCCCATACTTTTGCACCGGTCAAATTTTGTTTAAATGCAGATTGCACATTTTCTGTTAGTACAATAAACCTCATTTGAATCCAGAAATATAACTGAGTCCATCAGTTATTAGATATATGAAACTGAAATACCTGTTGCAAAAACCAAAATTGTTATAAAGAAAAAAGGTTAACATTAATAGGGGTGCCCAAACTTTTACATATGACTGTATGTAGTATATATGTAGTATGCATGTTGCATGCATGCAGTATATATGTAGTATGTATGTTGCATGTAGTATATATGTAGTATATATGTATGTTGCATGCATGTAGTATATATGTGGTATATATGTATGTAGCATGCATGTGGTATATATGTAGTATGCATGTAGTATATATGTAGTATGTATGTATGTTGCATGCATGTAGTGTATACTGTATGTAGTGTGTATGTTGCATGTAGTATATATGTAGTATATATGTATGTTGCATGCATGTAGTATATATGTAGTATGTATGTTGCATGTAGTATATATGTAGTATATATGTATGTTGCATGCATGTAGTATGCATATTGCATGCATGTGGTATATATGTAGTATGTATGTATGTTGCATGCATGTAGTATGCATGTAGTATATATGTATGTTGCATGCATGTAGTATATATGTAGTATGCATGTTGCATGCACGTAGTATATATGTTGTATGTATGTTGCATGCATGTAGTATATATGTGGTATATATGTAGTATGCATGTTGCATGCATGTGGTATATATGTAGTATGTATGTTGCATGCATGTAGTATATATGTAGTATGCATGTTGCATGCATGTGTTATATATGTAGTATGTATGTTGCATGCATGTGGTATATATGAAGTATGCATGTTGCATGCATGTTGTATATGTGGTAGTGGTATATATGTAGTATGCATGTTGCGGTATATATTAAAAACAAGCCACTATGTATGGACAATTCAATTGTATGGAAACAATAGGACTAAATATATAAAATAATATAATCTTTAATGAATCAGATTTAGGCAATCATAAAATTGTGCAAGAACAAGTGCCAAGGACATACCAAACATAAATATAACATGATATGATAATGCATAAGGTCTGTCAAATAGCTAATATGTGGCAATATAGTGCATTACATAATCTATCACAGTAACACACATGCCTATATAAAAAAAAATGTGCATGAACAATAAATATTAATATATATAAATATGAAAAAATCAATCCATTGCCAAGTACCACAAAGAAGTGATTCTACCCACAATTGGGTTATAGAATTATATATAAATCCATGTCAATGATACACCATAGTGATAGATTCACATGAAAGACAGTGTACAAAAGTTTCGAAGGACGCCAGTTCCGAAACGCGCGTCGGGGAGTGCCGGGCATTACCTTAAGGCTGTGTATATACCACGGGTATGTAATATTTGTATCGGCTCATATAACATTGAGTATCACCTAAACTTTTGTACACTGTCTTTCATGTGAATCTATCACTATGGTGTATCATTGACATGGATTTATATATAATTCTATAACCCAATTGTGGGTAGAATCACTTCTTTGTGGTACTTGGCAATGGATTGATTTTTTCATATTTATATATATTAATGTTTATTGTTCATGCACATATTTTTTTATATAGGCATGTGTGTTACTGTGATAGATTATGTAATGCACTATATTGCCACATATTAGCTATTTGACAGACCTTATGCATTATCATATCATGTTATATTTATGTTTGGTATGTCCTTGGCACTTGTTCTTGCACAATTTTATGATTGCCTAAATCTGATTCATTAAAGATTATATTATTTTATATATTTAGTCCTATTGTTTCCATACAATTGAATTGTCCATACATAGTGGCTTGTTTTTACTATAGTATCGAATGGTTTCCATTCAAATCTGTGACACACAAGGAGGATGGGTTGGTTTTAAGAAATTTAACACATGCATTATTTCGATTTTATTTTATTTTTGTTAATTCATTATATGTAGATCGGTGCAATTTTTACCTACTATCATTTTCTTGCTGTTGTGTCTATTTTGTTATGTTGCGGTATATATGTAGTATGTATGTATGTTGCATGCATGTAGTATATATGTAGTATGCATGTTGCATGTAGTATATATGTGGTATATATGTGGTATGCATGTTGCATGCATGTGGTATATATGTAGTATGTATGTTGCATGCATGTGGTATATATCTAGTATGCATGTTGCATGCATGTAGTATATATGTTGTATGCATGTTGCATGCATGTAGTATATATGTAGTATGCATGTTGCATGTAGTATATATGTAGTATATATTTATGTTGCATGCATGTAGTATATATGTGGTATACTGTATATGTAGTATGCATGTTGCATGCATGTGGTATATATGTAGTATGTATGTTGCATGCATGTGGTATTTATGTAGTATGCATGTTGCATGCATGTAGTATGCATGTTGCATGCATGTGGTATATATGTAGTATGCATGTTGCATGCATGTGGTATATATGTAGTATGTATGTATGTATGTTGCATGCATGTAGTATATATGTAGTATGCATGTTGCATGCATGTAGTATATATATTGTATGTATGTTGCATGAATGTAGTATGTATGTAGCATGTAGCATGTATGTAGTATGTATGTTGCATGTATGTAGCATGTATGTAGTATGTATGTAGCACGTAGTATGTATGTAGCATGTATTTTTTTTTTTTTACATTCAACACATTAGCCGGATGATGGGACTACTACTGTCCCATCATTGGCTAATGTGTCAATCACCATCATGGTAGCAGGCATCGCCCGATGGTACTTGTAGTCCCATCGGACAATGCCTGCACAGACCCCCGCAGCCTGCACAGACCCCCGGGCAGTTGGCACGGCCCCCGGCAGGCCGGTACAGACCCCCGGCAGTCCGCACAGCCCCCCGGCAGGCCGGTACAGACCCCTGGCAGTCCGCACAGACCCCCGGCAGGCCAGCACAGACCCCCGGAAGGTCCGTACACACCCCCGAGAGGCTGTACAAGGACAGAAAAGGGTTTTTCTTATTCCGATACCGGACGTTCCATAGACTTGAATGTGACTTCCGGTATCGGAATCGGCGATACCCGATACTTTTTTCGTATCGGGCCGATACCATCCGATCCGATATTTTAGGGTATCGGATGGTATCGCTCAACACTACTGAAGACTCTTTCAGATAACACACTAGCAGCAGGGCAAGCGAGCTCCTGTGAGGCATAGTGTGCCAATTCAGGCCAGGTATCCACTGGCCACTGCCCAATAGTCAAAGGGGAATGACCTGTGAGGGAAAACATCGATATGGGAGGAGAAGTAGTTTGTAACCATAGTTGACAACTGCTGTCTCCTGTCACTTGTAATCGATGCAGTATTAGCAGTCGTGTGAGCGGTACTTGAGAAATCATTCCACAACATGGTCATTAAACCCCTGTCTCAAACGCCACTTTGGCTATGTGCACCATGAACACCTCTTCCATTGTGCCCACTACGGCTCGTGGTAGAACCAGCACCGCTGCTGTGTGCTGGGAAAGCCTCAAACAAACGGTTTACCAGAGTTGCTTGTTTGTTAGCCAATATTATCTCTAGGTTCTCCTATGGCATAATGTTGTGTAAGTTGCCTTTGTAGCGTGGATCGAAGATGCTGGCCAGCTAGTAGTCGTCATTAGAGTTGAGCGAAACGGGTCGAAAAAATTCAAAAGTCGCCGACTTTTGGCAAAGTCGGGTTTCATGAAACGAAACCCGACCCTAGGATGAGGTCGGCCACGAGGTCGGCGACTTACGCGCCAAAGTCGCGTTTCAAAAGTTAGTTTTGCGCTCTTTTTCAGCCAATCAGGATCCACGGACACTGTGGGCAACGTGATGACATAGGCAGGGGTCACCACCATCTTTCAGAAGGGCATGCAAGTGATTGGCTTGCTTTGGTGGGCGTCACAGGGGGTATAAAAGGGCGTGCACGCCGACCGCCATCTTACTTCTGCCGATCTCAGTATAGGGAGAGGTTGCTGATTCTGTAGGGAGAGCGTTAGGCAGGGAAGAAGACAAAAAAACTGCTTCTGCTGCTAGCGATTTGGCCTGCACAACACACCAGTCACTGTGTGTGCAGTGCAAGGGGAGGCTATATAGTGGTGTATCAGTGGTGTTGGTTGTTGGGCTGCCTTCTAAGGCTTCCTGACATTCTTGCATTGCTGTTTACCCACTGCTCCGCAAACTGCTTTTTTAAAAGCAATCCCAATTTTTTTTTTTGTCCTGCTGAGAAGTAAAAAAAACTGCTTCTGCTGCTAGCAATTTGGCCTGCACAACACACCAGTCACTGTGTGTGCAGTGCAAGGGGAGGCTATATTGTGGTGTATCAGTGGTGTTGGTTGTTGGGCTGCCTTTTAAGGCTTCCTGACAGGCTGGCATTGCTGTTTACCCACTGCTCTGCAAACTGCTTTTTTAAAAGCAATCCAATCTCCCTTATCCTCTAGTCACTTTGGTCACAGCTGTGCCATCGAGCCTGTCACATAGCGCTCAGATATTCATTGGGCCTCACACAATACAAAAGTGTCCAGTGTCCAAAAGTGTCTGCAGAAATTCAAAATCTCCCTTATCCTCTAGTCACTTTGGTCACAGCTGTGCCATCGAGCCTGTCACATAGCGCTCAGATATTCATTGGGCCTCACACAATCCAAAAGTGTCCAGTGTCCAAAAGTGTGTGCAGAGATTCAAAATCTCCCTTATCCTCTAGTCACTTTGGTCACAGCTGTGCCATCGAGCCTGTCACATAGCACTCAGATATCAGTGGGCCTCACACAATCCAAAAGTGTCCAGTGTCCACAAGTGTCTGCAGAAATTCAAAATCTCCCCTGTCCTATAGACACCTTGTACCTTGTTTTACATTACTATATAGTTTGTTGGATTTTGTCTACATTTCTACCAAAAATGAGGAAGGCTGGTGGAAGAGGCCGTGGAATTGGGCGGGGGTTGGCAGCTGGTAATAATGGTGTTGGTGGTGGATCTGATGGTAGTGGCAAGAGCAAAATAGGACCGAATGCAGGAGGTGTTGAGCCTGCGTCATCGTCTGGCTACATAAGGCCTCGAACGCTTAGTTTTCTAGGAGTTGGCAAACCGCTTTTAAAGCCAGAGCATCAGGAAAAAGTTTTGTCTTACATTGCTGACTCAGCCTCCAGCTCTATCGCCTCCTCTTCTTCAGTTGTAAAAAGTAAAAGCACTGAGTCGTCATTGGAGGTTCATGTTCATGAACCACACCTTTCCTTGTGTCCTTCACCCCAACCAAGATTGAAGGATGACGCAGGCCATAATACTGATTACTCCATGGAGCTGTTTTCACATACCATGCCTGGATTATCAAGTCAAATGGTGAATTACCCAGGCCAAGATGAATCTGACATGGAGTGCACTGATGCACAGCCGCTGATGGACGATTCTTCTTGTTACATTCACTCAGAGCACTACATTGTCCTCGCAGTGTACAGAGCCAGATTCTGACCCTGATGAGACTCAGGTGCCCCTTCCCGCACACTATACCACCATACACGGTGACACAGAGGAAGGTGCACATGACATAGAAGAGGAGGTGATGGATGACCCAGTTGTTGACCCAGATTGGCATCCATTGGGGGAAGAGGGTGCTGCTTCCAATAGCTCAGATGAGGAGCATCCACAGCAGACATCGACATCGCAACAGCTGTTATCTGGCAGGCCCGTAACACTCCAAAGACAGGTTCCAAACATCAAAATAGTTGCTGGACAGCTTGTCCAGAGGGTCAAAAGATCACAGCGTGCTAGGCCGCAAAATGTCTGCCAAAGTAGGAAGAGTGCAGTGTGGCACTTTTTTGAACAAAATCCTCATGATCAGGCCAAGGTTATCTGTAAGAAGTGCGCAAAGACCTTTAGCCGAGGGAAAAATCTGAAAAATTTGAATACCAGTTGCATGCTTAGATATTTAACCAGCATGCACTTGCAAGCATGGACACAACACCAAACCTCAAGTGCCACATGTGCAACTGATCACAACGAAGGTAGTCAGCAACGCTACATTGTTTCCCCCACTGTAAGCCCACCGGTTAGCACAGCAGCAAATGTTGAGGTGTCGTTGCAAGGCCACAGCAGTCAGGGAATCCCACTGTTATATCAACGAAAGACTGATTCTAGGCCATCAGAAAGAACACCAACTCCATCACCATCATCAACCCTCTCTCAGTCCGCCCTGTCTACCGCTACTTCCACCATATGCAGCTCTCAAGTCCAGCTCACCCTCCCAGACACTATGAGTAGGTCAAGAAAGTACTCAGTCTCTCATCCGCGTACGCTGGGTTTCAATGCCCACATTGCTAAACTAATCTCGTTTGAGATGATGCCCTTTCGGTTGGTGGAAAGCACAGCTTTCCGCGAACTCATGGCCTATGCAGTACCACGCTATGACCTACCCAGTCGCCACTTCTTCTCTCGCAAAGCCATCCCAGCCCTCCACCATCATGTGAAAGACCGCATTGTCCATGCACTCAAGCAGTCAGTGAGCGGAAAGGTGCACCTCACAACTGATGCATGGTCCAGTCGGCATGGCCAGGGCCGTTACGTGTCCATCACTGCGCACTGGGTTAATGTGGTGGATGCAGGGTCCACAGGGGACAGCGGTGGTGGGACAGTGCTGCCTAGCCCACGGTATAGGAAACAGTTGGCTGTAGGCGTTCGACCCTCCTCCTCCAGAAGCGAAAGCTCATCCACAGAGCGCAGTCGTACGAGCACTCCATCTGCAGCTGCCACTGTTGCACACGATGTGTCCCCCTATCGAGCAGCTAGTGGAAAGCATCAGCAGGCTGTGTTGCAGATGATGTGTTTGGGCGACAGACACACCGCCGAGGTGCTGGCCGAGTACTTGAAGCAACAAACTGAGTCATGGCTGGGCAGTGTACATCTTGAGGCAGGCAAGGTAGTTACTGATAACGGCCGTAATTTTGTGGCAGCCATAGCCCTTTCAAAACTCAGTCACATACCTTGCTTGGCTCACACCTTGAACCTGGTGGTGCAGTGCTTCCTCAAAAATTATCCGGAGCTAACAGCCCTGCTCCAGAAGGTGCGAAGACTGTGCGCGCACATCCGCAGGTCGCCTGTACACTCCGTTCGTATGCAGAAGCTGCAGCGATTGCTCCACCTTCCCAACCACCGCCTCATTATCGACATTGCAACAAGGTGGAACTCCACCCTGCACATGGTGGAGCGGCTGTGCGAGCAGAGGCAGGCCATAATGCATTTGTGGGAGGATACACGGCCAGGCACTTTGAGAGCAGACATGGAGTTGACAGGTGTGCAGTGGTCGAAGCTGAAAGACCTCTGTAAAGTCCTTCAGTGTTTTGAGGAATGCACACGGCTGGTAAGCGCAGACGACGCCATCCTAAGCATGAGCATCCCACTTATGCGTCTGCTCATGCAAACTTTGACGCACCTTAAGGAGCAGGCGTCTGCAGCCAATGTTGATGAGGAGGAAGAGGAGGAGGGAATCCTTGATGACATTCAGCCATTGTCTGCTCAGGGACCTCTCCTGGACGAGGTGGAGGAAGAAGAGGAGGAGGAGGATGATGATGGGGATGATTACTTAGGGGAGGAGGATGCATCTCGTGGGGCAAGTGAAAATGTTGGCGTGTCAAGGTCTGGTACAGGGTTTGTGCGTGACTGGAGGGATGTGGATTTGCCAGAAAGTGCTCCTCCACCCAGCACTCGCAGTGCATCATTGACACCGGGAACATTGGCCCACATGTCAGATTATGCCTTGCAGATCCTAAAAAGGGACCCCCGCATTGCCAAAATGATGAACGATGACGACTACTGGTTGGCCAGCATCCTGGATCCACGCTATAAAGGCAAATTACAAAACATCATGCCACAGGAGAACCTTGACCTAATATTGGCTAATAAACAAGCAACTCTGGTAAATCGGTTGCTTGAGGCATTCCCAGCACACAGCAGTGGTGATGGTTCTCACACGAGCCGTACGGGCTGGGGGCAGCTTGGCAGAGGTGTTCGTGGTGCACACAGCAGAAGTGGCATTGGAGACAGGGGTTTCATGACAATGTTGTGGACTGATTTTTCAAATACCGCTCACACAACTGGTAATACTGCATCGATGGAAAGTGACAGGAGACAGCAGTTGTCAACTATGGTTACAAACTACTTTTCCTCCCATATCGATGTTCTCCCACACAGGTCATTCCCCTTTGACTATTGGGCCGCTAAACTGGACACCTGGCCTGAATTGTCCCAATATGCCTTACAGGAGCTCGCTTGCCCAGCTGCAAGTGTGCTATCGGAAAGAGTCTTCAGTGCAGCTGGATCAACCCTGACAGAAAAAAGGACCCGTCTGTCAACCCAAAATGTGGATGATCTAACCTTCATTAAAATGAACCATGCATGGGTTTCCAAGGATTTTGTCCCACCTTCCCCTGATGACACATAGGGTGACAGAAAAATGGCTTGCTTTGGTCCACCTCTTCCTGGGACTTCACCTATTTCGCCTTTTGCATCAGCTGAATGTCCAACATCAACATATGCCACTTTCTAAAACTCCCTAACTGTGCTGCCTCCCCCCCCATGGCCGGGGTCACCACCTAGCGCACGACACCGTGCGAGTGCCGTTGCCCTGGACAGGTGGGTAGGCCGACTCTTGGGCGCGGGCACTGGCACAGGGTCCCTCATAGTGCAATCAAGTGTCTCTGACGGTGGTGGTGCACACCCGCCGTCAGACACACCGCTGTACTATGAGGGGCCCAGTGCCAGTACCGACGCCCACGAGTGGGCCCCCCTTGCTTGGGCAGGGCCCCAGCATTTGCAATCTTTACCTCTCCCTGCTCCTCCGCTGTGTAATCTGGGCCGTCAAATCCATACTGTGCCTGACACCGTCTGAGCCTGCCTCCTGATGTATAGACATATTTTGAATGTGTACGCTATCCATACATGTTATCCAGGGATACGGTACCCTTTCTAACCTTTGTGCAATCACGTGCGATCCATACTGGGCCTAACACCGTCTGAGCCTGCCTCCTGAGACATATATTTTGAATGTGTACGCTATCCATACTTGTTATCCAGGGATACGGTACCCTTTCTAACCTTTGTGCAATCACGTGCAATCCATACTGTGCCTAACACCGTCTGAGCCTGCCTCCTGATGTATAGACATATATTTTGAATGTGTACGCTATCCATACATGTTATCCGGAGATACGGTACCCTTTCTAACCTTTGTGCAATCACGTGCAATCCATACTGTGCCTGACACCGTCTGAGCCTGCCTCCTGATGTATAGACATATATTTTGAATGTGTACGCTATCCATACATGTTATCCGGGGATACGGTACCCTTTCTAACCTTTGTGCAATCACGTGCAATCCATACTGTGCCTGACACCGTCTGAGCCTGCCTCCTGATGTATAGACATATATTTTGAATGTGTACGCTATCCATACATGTTATCCAGGGATACGGTACCCTTTCTAACCTTTGTGCAATCACGTGGGATCCATACTGGGCCTAACACCGTCTGAGCCTGCCTCCTGAGACATATATTTTGAATGTGTACGCTATCCATACATGTTATCCGGGGAAACGGTACCCTTTCTTACCTTTGTGCAATCATGTGCAATCCATACTGGGCCTAACACCGTCTGAGCCTGCCTCCTGATGTATAGACATATATTTTGAATGTGTACGCTATCCATACATGTTATCCAGGGATACGGTACCCTTTCTAACCTTTGTGCAATCACGTGCGATCCATACTGGGCCTAACACCGTCTGAGCCTGCCTCCTGAGACATATATTTTGAATGTGTACGCTATCCATACTTGTTATCCAGGGATACGGTACCCTTTCTAACCTTTGTGCAATCACGTGCATTCCATACTGTGCCTGACACCGTCTGAGCCTGCCTCCTGATGTATAGACATATATTTTGAATGTGTACACTATCCATACTTGTTATCCAGGGATACGGTACCCTTTCTAACCTTTGTGCAATCACGTGCAATCCATACTGTGCCTGACACCGTCTGAGCCTGCCTCCTGATGTATAGACATATATTTTGAATGTGTACGTTATCCATACATGTTATCCGGGGAAACGGTACCCTTTCTAACCTTTGTGCAATCACGTGCAATCCATACTGGGCCTAACACCATCTGAGCCTGCCTCCTGAGACATATATTTTGAATGTGTACGCTATCCATACTTGTTATCCAGGGATACGGTACCCTTTCTAACCTTTGTGCAATCACGTGCAATCCATACTGTGCCTGACACCGTCTGAGCCTGCCTCCTGATGTATAGACATATATTTTGAATGTGTACGCTATCCATACATGTTATCCAGGGATACGGTACCCTTTCTAACCTTTGTGCAATCACGTGCGATCCATTCTGGGCCTAACACCGTCTGAGCCTGCCTCCTGAGACATATATTTTGAATGTGTACGCTATCCATACTTGTTATCCAGGGATACGGTACCCTTTCTAACCTTTGTGCAATCACGTGCAATCCATACTGTGCCTGACACCGTCTGAGCCGGCCTCCTGATGTATAGACATATATTTTGAATGTGTACACTATCCATACTTGTTATCCAGGGATACGGTACCCTTTCTAACCTTTGTGCAATCACGTGCAATCCATACTGTGCCTGACACCGTCTGAGCCTGCCTCCTGATGTATAGACATATATTTTGAATGTGTACGCTATCCATACATGTTATCCGGGGAAACGGTACCCTTTCTAACCTTTGTGCAATCACGTGCAATCCATACTGGACCTAACACCGTCTGAGCCTGCCTCCTGATGTATAGACATATATTTTGAATGTGTACGCTATCCATACATGTTATCTGGGGATACGGTACCCTTTCTAACCTTTGTGCAATCACGTGCAATCCATACTGGGCCTAACACCGTCTGAGCCTGCCTCCTGAGACATATATTTTGAATGTGTACGCTATCCATTCATGTTATCCGGGGAAACGGTACCCTTTCTAACCTTTGTGCAATCACGTGCAATCCATACTGGGCCTAACACCGTCTGAGCCTGCCTCCTGATGTATAGACATATATTTTGAATGTGTACGCTATCCATACATGTTATCTGGGGATACAGTACCCTTTCTCACCTTTGTGCAATCACGTGTAATCCATACTGGGCGTGAGAACGGCTGGCGAGCTGTTAAGCAAGCTACAGCACCTGTGGTTTGCACACGTAAGTTTTTCATTTTTTCAGGAATGACGGTTAGGCCTAATTCCGGAACTGCGGTTGACCTGCACTTCCTGGGAAATCATCGTTCGCGGGTAATAATTGTAATCATTGATCCCCATCACTAACGTTGTTCAGCGGGTTATCTGCACCTGTAAGCGACAAACGCTGGCCTTTTCAGTGTAGCGCACATGCAGCCACGGACATGTAAGGGCATGACACACCAGTTATTGGCCAATCTCATGTGCCAGAGCCTCACGTGTCCCTCTAGTAAGCCGGACTCGGACCGCGGGCATGACGGAGTCTCGTTCGTTAACGGAATTAAGCTTGCAATGTGTGCATCTGTTCTGTAGCTGGCATGGTTGAGGTTTCCCAGGTGGAGTCGAATTTAACCGTAGGCTCCACTCCTGGTGGTGCCCTTCTGGACATTCCTTTAAGGTTCAGCTTTGCAACCATACTGCCCACGTAAAACAAACACTTTGCCTTCATGAACGCTGTTTGGAGGGTCATGACTCGTGGGAATAACGCCGCCCAATCAGTTAACCTGCTAGAGAGATCCTTCGTTGCTCCCAAGCATGACATCACACTCCCTAGGAAGAAGGTAATGCCACTGTGGCGACCGTACTCCTGGGGGCGACACAAGTGCACTGATGCCCAGCCACTGCTCGATGAATCTGCTGGTACATTGACCCAGACCACTACATTCCCCTCGCACGCTACACGGCCTGAATCTGACCCTGATGAAACTCAGGTTACCCTTCCCATATACCCTTTTCCATCTTACACGGTGACAAAGAGGAAGCTGCAGATGAAAGTGCAGGTTCGGCCCACCCGCCATCAGACACACCACCGTACTATCAGAGGCCCTGTGCCAGTGCCGTCGCCAACGAGTGGGCCCCCCCTGCTTGCTCAGGATCACAGCACTTGCAAGGTTGAAATACTGTGCAGTGAGATGGAAGATGGGGACGACGAGGAGTCCAGACTAGTACAGGGATTCCCTAGCGAGGAGACTTATTTGATTGTTTTCAATGTTGGGACAGCAATTTTTGGGGAGCACTATACTCTGGAGAATGATAGATGGGGCCCACCATACACTGGAACATTCCAAAGGTGGACATCAGACACTGGAGCAGCATTTACAGGGCCCATTATACACTAGAGCATTAGAAATGGGGCCCATTATGTTTGGAGCATTATTTGGGCCCATAAGACAGTGGAGCTTCATCCATGGGGACCAACATATATTGTAGCATTATGTGGAGCTCATCATATACTGTTTCAAACATTATATGGGACCAATGATTCTGTATGGAGAAATAGATGGGCCTCGTCATGAGAT
The DNA here is from genome assembly GCF_039654945.1 of Dendrobates tinctorius. Taxonomy (NCBI): domain Eukaryota; kingdom Metazoa; phylum Chordata; class Amphibia; order Anura; family Dendrobatidae; genus Dendrobates; species Dendrobates tinctorius. The sequence goes on from NW_027361793.1 coordinate 20,368,572, forward strand.
GTAAAAAGTGAAGTATTTTTCATTGTACTATACCGCTATTTCTCTGCCGTATCGGAGCATGATGAGTTGTGGTATGTGTTAAAGGGGCGCTCTTTCGCCCAGGGCACATGAAAACCTGCAGCCAGCCCTCCCCCCCACAACTTTAGCCAAATAACCCCCATTTTTCAGTGCGTAACTTGTATTATGAAGTTAATTAAGGTTGACAAGCTTAAGTAAGAAGAATTGATGCTTTTGGCATTCAAATGGGCACTGTAGGTGTGTTTCCTGTCCTCCTCTCACTGCCGACTTTTATTCCCCATTGACTTACATTGGGTTTCGTGTTTCGGGACGACCCCGACTTTTCCCTATAATCGGACGATCTTGCTCGACCCGACTTTTGGAAAAGTCGGGTTTCACGAAACGAAACTCGACCCTAAAAAACCAAAAGTCGCTCAACTCTAGTCGTCATCCTTCATCATTTTGGCAATGCGTGGGTCCCTTTTTAGGATCCGCAACGCATGATCGCACATGTGGGCCAATGTTCCAGGTGTCAATAATGCACTGGCACTGCTGGGTGGAGGAGCACTTTCTGGCAAATCCACATCCCTACAGTCACGCACAAACACTGTACCTGACCTTGGAACGCCAACATTTTCTCTTGCCCCCTGAGAAGCATCCTCCTGCCCAAAATAATCATCCCCCTCATCCTCCTCTCCCTCTTCTTCCTCCACCTCGTTCAGGACAGTTCCCTGACCAGACAATGGCTGACTGTCAGCAAGGCTTCCCTCCTCCTCCTCCTGTTCCTCCTCCGCTGCAGACGCCAGATCCTTAATGTGCGTCAAACTTTGCATGAGCAGACGCATAAGTGGGATGCTCATGCTTATGATGGCGTCGTCTAAGCTTACCAGCCGTGTGCATTCCTCAAAACACTGAAGGACTTTACAGAGGTCTTTCAGCTTTGACCACTGCACACCCGACAATTTCATGTCTTCCCTCAAACTGCCTGCCCGTGTATCCTCCCACAAATGCATTACAGCCTGCCTCTGTTCGCACAGCCTCTCAACCTTGTGCAGGGTGGAGTTCCACCTTGTTGCAACGTCTATGATTAGGCAGTGCTTGGGGAGGTGGAGCAATCGATGCGGCTTCTGCATACGAGTGGAGTGGACGTTTGAGCGACGGATGTGCGAGCACAGTCTTCGCACCTTATGGAGCAGGGATGTTAACTCTGGATAATTATTAAGGAAGCACTGCACCACCAGGTTCAAAGTGTGAGCCAGGCAAGGTATGTGTGTGAGTTTTGCACGGACTATGGCTGCCACAAAATTACGTCTGTTATCACTGACTACCTTGCCTGGCTCAAGATGTAGAGTGCCCAGCCATGACTCAGTTTGTCGCTGCAAGTAGTCGGCCAGTACCTCCACGGTGTGTCTGTTATCGCCCAAAGACATCATCTTTAACACATGCATGTAGTATATATGTAGTATGTATGTTGCATGTAGTATATATGTAGTATATATGTATGTTGCATGCATGTAGTATATATGTGGTATATATTTAGTATGCATATTGCATGCATGTGGTATATATGTAGTATGTATGTATGTTGCATGCATGTAGTATATATGTAGTATGCATGTAGTATATATGTATGTTGCATGCATGTAGTATATATGTAGTATGCATGTTGCATGCACGTAGTATATATGTTGTATGTATGTTGCATGCATGTAGTATATATGTGGTATATATGTAGTATGCATGTTGCATGCATGTGGTATATATGTAGTATGTATGTATGTTGCATGCATGTAGTATATATGTAGTATGCATGTTGCATGCATGTGTTATATATGTAGTATGTATGTTGCATGCATGTGGTATATATGTAGTATGCATGTTGCATGCATGTTGTATATGTGGTAGTGGTATATATGTAGTATGCATGTTGCGGTATACAGTATATGTAGTATGTACGTATGTTGCATGCATGTAGTATATATGTAGTATGCATGTTGCATGTAGTATATATGTGGTATATATGTAGTATGCATGTTGCATGCATGTGGTATATATGTAGTATGTATGTTGCATGCATGTGGTATATATCTAGTATGCATGTTGCATGCATGTAGTATATATGTTGTATGCATGTTACATGCATGTAGTATATATGTAGTATGCATGTTGCATGTAGTATATATGTAGTATATATTTATGTTGCATGCATGTAGTATATATGTGGTATACTGTATATGTAGTATGCATGTTGCATGCATGTGGTATATATGTAGTATGTATGTTGCATGCATGTGGTATATATGTAGTATGCATGTTGCATGCATGTAGTATGCATGTTGCATGCATGTGGTATATATGTAGTATATATGTATGTTGCATGCATGTAGTATATATGTAGTATGCATGTTGCATGCATGTAGTATATATATTGTATGTATGTTGCATGAATGTAGTATGTATGTAGCATGTAGCATGTATGTAGTATGTATGTTGCATGTATGTGGCATGTATGTAGTATGTATGTAGCATGTAGTATGTATGTAGCATGTATTTTTTTTTTTTTTTTTTTTTACATTCAACACATTAGCCGGATGATGGGACTACTACTGTCCCATCATTGGCTAATGTGTCAATCACCATCATGGTAGCAGGCATCGCCCGATGGGACTTGTAGTCCCATCGGACAATGCCTGCACAGACCCCCGCAGCCTGCACAGACCCCCGGGCAGTTGGCACAGCCCCCGGCAGGCCGGTACAGACCCCCGGCAGTCCGCACAGCCCCCCGGCAGGCCGGTACAGACCCCCGGCAGTCCGCACAGACCCCCGGCAGGCCGGCACAGACCCCCGGAAGGTCCGTACACACCCCCGAGAGGCTGTACAAGGACAGAAAAGGGTTTTTCTTATTCCGATACCGGACGTTCCATAGACTTGAATGTGACTTCCGGTATCGGAATTGGCGATACCCGATACTTTTTTTGTATCGGGCCGATACCATCCGATCCGATATTTTAGGGTATCGGATGGTATCGCTCAACACTACTGAAGACTCTTTCAGATAACACACTAGCAGCAGGGCAAGCGAGCTCCTGTGAGGCATAGTGTGCCAATTCAGGCCAGGTATCCACTGGCCACTGCCCAATAGTCAAAGGGGAATGACCTGTGAGGGAAAACATCGATATGGGAGGAGAAGTAGTTTGTAACCATAGTTGACAACTGCTGTCTCCTGTCACTTGTAATCGATGCAGTATTAGCAGTCGTGTGAGCGGTACTTGAGAAATCATTCCACAACATGGTCATTAAACCCCTGTATCCAACGCCACTTTGGCTATGTGCACCATGAACACCTCTTCCATTGTGCCCACTACGGCTCGTGGTAGAACCAGCACCGCTGCTGTGTGCTGGGAAAGCCTCAAACAAACGGTTTACCAGAGTTGCTTGTTTGTTAGCCAATATTATCTCTAGGTTCTCCTGTGGCATAATGTTGTGTAAGTTGCCTTTGTAGCGTGGATCGAAGATGCTGGCCAGCCAGTAGTCGTCATCCTTCATCATTTTGGCAATGCGTGGGTCCCTTTTTAGGATCCGCAACGCATAATCGCACATGTGGGCCAATGTTCCAGGTGTCAATAATGCACTGGCACTGCTGGGTGGAGGAGCACTTTCTGGCAAATCCACATCCCTACAGTCATGCACAAACACTGTACCTGACCTTGGAACGCCAACATTTTCTCTTGCCCCCTGAGAAGCATCCTCCTGCCCAAAATAATCATCCCCCTCATCCTCCTCATCCTCCTCTCCCTCTTCATCCTCCACCTCGTTCAGGACAGTTCCCTGACCAGACAATGGCTGACTGTCAGCAAGGCTTCCCTCCTCCTCCTCCTCCTGTTCCTCCTCCGCTGCAGACGCCAGATCCTTAATGTGCGTCAAACTTTGCATGAGCAGACGCATAAGTGGGATGCTCATGCTTATGATGGCGTCGTCTACGCTTACCAGCCGTGTGCATTCCTCAAAACACTGAAGGACTTTACAGAGGTCTTTCAGCTTTGACCACTGCACACCCGACAATTTCATGTCTTCCCTCAAACTGCCTGCCCGTGTATCCTCCCACAAATGCATTACAGCCTGCCTCTGTTCGCACAGCCTCTCAACCTTGTGCAGGGTGGAGTTCCACCTTGTTGCAACGTCTATGATTAGGCGGTGCTTGGGGAGGTGGAGCAATCGAAGCGGCTTCTGCATACGAGTGGAGTGGACGTTTGAGTGACGGATGTGCGAGCACAGTCTTCGCACCTTATGGAGCAGGGATGTTAACTCTGGATAATTATTAAGGAAGCACTGCACCACCAGGTTCAAAGTGTGAGCCAGGCAAGGTATGTGTGTGAGTTTTGCACGGACTATGGCTGCCACAAAATTACGTCTGTTATCACTGACTACCTTGCCTGGCTCAAGATGTAGAGTGCCCAGCCATGACTCAGTTTGTCGCTGCAAGTAGTCGGCCAGTACCTCCACGGTGTGTCTGTTATCGCCCAAAGACATCATCTTTAACACAGCCTGCTGACGCTTACCACTAGCTGTTCAATAGTGAAACACCTCGTGTGCAACATTGCCATCTGCGGATGGAGTGCTCATGCGACTGCTCTCTGTGGACGAGCTTTCACTTATGGAGGAGGAGGGTCGAAAGCCTACAGCCAACTGTTTCCTATATCGTGGGCTAGGCAGCACTGTTCCACCGAAGCTGTCCCCTGTGGAGCCTGCATCCACCACATTAACCCAGTGCGCAGTGATGAACACATAACGCCCCTGGCCATGCCTCTGTTGTGAGGTGCACCCTTCCACTCACTGCTTGATTGGATGGACAATGCGGTCTTTCACATGCAGGTGGAGGGCTGGGATGGCTTTTCGAGAAAAGAAAGTGCTGACTGGGTAGGTCATAGCATGGGACTGTGTAGGCCATGAGCTCGCGGAAAGCTTTGCTTTCTACCAAACGGTAGGGCATCATCTCTAATGAAATTAGTTTGGCAATGTAGGCGTTCAAACACAGTGTACGCAGATGAGAGGATGAGTACTTTCTTGTCCTACTCAGAGTGTCTGGTAGGGTGAGCTGGACTGGAGAGCTGCATATGGGGGGAAGTAGCGGTGGACCAGACGGAGTGAGAGGGGGTTGGTGATGGTATTGGTGGTGATGGCCTAGATTCAGTGTTGTGTTGCAAAGCCATTGTGATTCCCTGAGTGCTTTGGCCTTGCGACGACACCTCAACATTTAGTGCTTAACGGTGGCGGTGGTCTTACAGTGGGGGAAGCGTTGGAGCATTGCTGGCTACCTTCAGTCGGAGCAGGTGCACATGTGCTACCTGAGGTTTTGTGGTCCGTCCACACTTGCAAGTGCATGTTGATTAAATGTCTAAGCATGCAACTGGTATTCAAATTTCTGAGTTGTTTACCTCAGCTAAAGATCCTTCCTGTTATGATCCCAGTGCAGGTTTTGACCTGCACGTCAGGGGTTAATTTCTTGAGCTCAGTGCAGGCTTTGACCTGCACACCTGGGGTTAATTATTGTGGCCTCTCTTTGGTTCAGGCAGAGCTTTTTATTGCCCTGAGATACTCCAATCCCTGTCAGTTATACTTTTGCCTTTGGCCGAGTGTTGTGACCCCTGTGTGCCTGTTCGTTGTCTTATAGCTTGCTTATATGGTTCTGATCCGGTTCTATCCCCCGTTGTGAGTTTGCCTGTTGATTCTGTACTGTATATCTGCTTCTCTGGTTTCTGACTTCTTGGCTACGTCTTGACTACCCGTTCTGTCTTGTCCTTTGGTAATTGTCGTGCTATCTCGTGCTTTGACCCCGGCCTGATCTGGTTTATTTCCCTGTCTATGCCTATTAGTAACTTTGTTCCGTAGTTACCATTCTAAGAGTTTTACTGCAGCTCCTAACTCTCTGGAGTTTAGGCCACGCCCCCAGCAGTCACATGCTTCAGGTCCTGTGGGTCTGAAGCATGCATCTTCTCTGCTGCTGCCCGCTCCACAGGTATCTCTGAGCACAGGTTGTCTTACTCAGGACACGCGCACTGGCTCAGTGAGCCAGTGCAGTGCAGTGTTCCTGACACTTCCGCACTTCTTACAGGTAACCTTTGCCTCATCAGTAGGATTTTGGACAAAGAAGTGCGACACTGCACTCTTCCTACTATGGTATAAATTTTCTGGCCTTTCACGCTGTGCTAAGTTGACCATCTGGCCAAGCTGTCATGCATCTCTTTTAGATTTTGGTCCACATTTTTGGACAGCTACAGGTCTGCCAGATAACCGCTGCTGCGATGTTAATGCCTGCTGCGGATCCTTCTCCTTATCTGAACTACTTTATTGCCAGCGCCACCCTCCTCCCCAATGGATGCCAATCCGGGTCAAGAACTGGGTCATCCATCACCTCCTCTTCCAAGTCATCTGCACCTTCCTCTTTACCTTCCTCTGTGTCACCGTGTAAGGTGGTATAGTATGCGTGAAGGGGCACCTGAGTTTCATCAGGGTCAGATTCTGGCTCAGTAGACTGCGAGGGCAATGTAGTGCTCTGGGTCAATGTACCAGCAGAATCATCTAGTGGTGGCTGTGCATCAGTGCACTCCATGTCAGATTCATCTTGGACTGAGGAATTCAGAATTTGATTGGATAACCCAGGCATGGTATGTGAAAAGAGCTCCATAGAGTAATCTGAAGTGTGGGCTGCCGCATCCTTAACTTTTGGTGGGGGTGAAGGACACAGGGAAAGGTGTTTTTCCTGACCAGAACCCTGCACTGATGACTCCGTGCTTGCAGGTTTCGAACGTTCAGAAGAGGAGGCAATAGAGCTGGTGGCTGTTTCGGCAATGTACACCAAAACCTGTTCCTGATGCTCTGGCTTTAAAAGGGGTTTTCCTACTCCAAGAAAAGGTAACCTTACAGGCCTTCTTGAGCCAGACGATGACTCAGGCTCAACACCTCCTGCCTTAGCTGCTATTGTGCTTTTGCCAGAACCAGCCGATGCACCACCGCCATCATTACCAGCTGCGCCCCCCTGCCCACTTCCGCGGCCTCTTCCACCATACTTCCTTATGTTTGGGAAAATGTACCAAAAATACCAGCAGAGAGATGGTACTGTATGAGGAGTGTCCAGCTGTGTAAGGTGTATTAAAAAATTAAATCTACGTATATATTTTGTTAGTCAATGACGCTCTCCCAGTATGTATTTGACCGTAATCCAACAAGCAGATATACGGAACTGTATCAGAAGTGTACAGCTGTATACGTTTTTTGTGTAACTAACAATCTCCGTATATGTATTTACGGAGTGTCACACACACACACGCTGACTCTGTATAGATGTGACTGTAATGCGAACGGCAGATATACAATACTGTTTGAGAATCGGACAGCTCTATACGGTGTCTATAGTTCTGACAGTAATCAAACAGCAGATATACGAAACTGTTTGAAAACCTGACAGTTCTATAACGTGTAGGTCTGGAAAAATGGAAAATCTCCTCAGTTTGTTTTTCCAGAGTCGCACACAGATAGCTTGTATTTGTCTGTGATACCAGCCGGTACACGGTAGTGTGTGAGGAGCGTACACCGCTATACGGTGTCTGTATGGAAAATTGTCAATCTCAGTCTTTTTTTATACGGAGTGACATACGCTGTCTCTGTATAGTTTTGAAAATAATCAAACAGCAGATATACGAAACTGTTTGAAAAGCGGACAGCTCTGTAAGGTGTAGGTCTGGAAAAATGGAAAATCTCCATGGCTTGTTTTACCAGAGTCACACACAGATAGCTTGTATTTGTCCGTGATACCAGCCGGTACACGGTAGTGTGTGAGGCGCGTACACCGCTATACGGTGTCTGTATGGAAAATTGTCACTCTCCGTCTATTTTTATACGGAGTGACACACGCTGTCTCTGTATGGTTTTGACCATAATCAAACAGCAGATATACGAAACTGTTTGACAAGCGGACAGCTCTATAAGGTGTAGGTCTGGAAAAATGGAAAATCTCCTCGGTTTGTTTTTCCAGAGTCACACACAGATAGCTTGTATTTGTCCGTGATACCATCCGGAACACGGTAGTGTGTGAGGCGCGTACACCGCTATACGGTGTCTGTATGAAAAATTGTCAATCTCTGTCCATTTTTATACAGAGTGACACACGCTGTCTCTTTATAGTTTTGACCGTGTTCAAACAGCAGATATACGAATCTGTTTGAAAAGCGGACAGCTCTATAAGGTGTAGACCTGGAAAAATGGAAAATCTCGGTTTGTTTTTCCAGAGTCACACACAGATAGCTTGTATTTGTCCGTGATACCAGCCAGTACACGGTAGTGTGTGAGGAGCGTACACCGCTATACGGTGTCTGTGTGGAAAATTGTCAATCTCCGTCAATTTTTATACGGAATGATACACGCTGTCTCTGTATAGTTTTGACAATAATCAAACAGCAGATATACGAAACTGTTTGAAAAGCGGACAGCTCTATAAGGTGTAGGTCTGGAAAAATGGAAAATCTCCTCGATTTGTTTTTCCAGAGTCATACACAGCTTGTATTTGGCCGTGATACCAGCCAGTACACGGTAGTGTGTGAGGAGTGTACACCGCTATACAGTGTGTGAAAAAATGAACGCTCGGTAACTCACCCGAACAGAATAATAAAAGGTGGAGCGCTTTGAAAAAAGCAGTTTGAACAGCAGTGTGCACACAGCAATGCAGCTATCAGGTAGCCTTAAAAGGCAGCCTAATCACCACCAGCGCTGCTGCACACAACAAAAATCCTCCCCTTTCACTGCACACTAACTGTACAGTGAAAAGCGCTATCAGCAGAAGCAATTTTTTTTTCTTCCCTGCCTAACGCTCTCCCTTATTCAGAATCAGCAGCAGCACCTCTCCCTTTTCTAAGATCGGCAGAAGTAAGATGGCGGTCGGCGGTCATGGCTTTTTATAGCCACTGTGACGCCACACAAAGCCAGTCAATCACTTCAATGCCCTTCTCTAAGATGGTGGTGGCCGCTGCCCATGTCATCGCGTTGCCCACAGTGTGCGTCCTCCATCATTGGCTGAGAAAAGTCGCTGGAAGCATTATTTGAAACGCGACTTTGGCGCTCGGCTCGGCGACCTCATGGCCAACCTCACGCTATGGTCGGGTTTTGATCGGCGAAACCCAACTTTAGCTAAAGTCGGCAATTTTTGAATTTGACCGACCCGTTTTGCTCAACTCTACCTACGACCAATCAGCACTGGATTCACTCGATCCACCTTCGGAAAATCAGATACATTCGGAGGAAGTTAGAACACCTAGGAGTGAAGTAGGGCTGGTTTCACACCTGTGTTTTTTTGCACTGCGTTTTTGCGCATAAATGCGCATGCGTTTTTCCCCTATACTTAACATGGGTGCGCATAGTCATGCGTTTGTACGCATTTGTATGTGCATGCATTTTTTTTGTATTGTGCGCCCAGGAGCACAAAATGCATCCTGTTGCATTTTTTGTGCGTCCGACCTGTCTTAAAAAATGCATGCACACGCAATGCGCACGAAATTCACCCAAAAACACATTATAGTCTATGGGTGCGCTGACGTGCGCATAGTCATGCGCACGTCAGCGCAAAAAAAAGCATGCGTTTTTTTAAAAAAACATGCGCAAAAAACACGTGATGCGTTTTTTATGCGCGTTTGCACTGCGCATGCTGTGCAGCGCAAAAAAATGCAAGTGTGAAAGTAGCCTAAGCACTGATTTGCCACAGGGTTCACGTAATGTAACAGCGCAATCCCCAGGAGAGGCAGTGTCGAAGGTGAGAATAAATGTTATTTTACAAGGAGGATAAATAGGGATTGAGAAGAGGTTGTCCAAGTAGTGGACAACATCTTTAATGGAGAAAGTAGTTCACCTTGAATTCTGCAACTGCTGGAACATACTGAAATTATTTTGCGTTATAGAATCAGTTAATGATCTGCTCCATCTTACTTCAATCTGACTCCCCAATGCCTTGCAACTTCCTTCTGAAGTCATTGTTGAAAGAGCTCATCGTTTGGGCTCTGACCAACAAAATAATTTAGATCATCCATGTTTGTTATATTCAAGATATTCAACTATCAAGACATGGTGAAGATCTTGAGGAAACATAGAAAATGAATTCTTATTCAGTTTAGGAACCACGCTTATTTTCTTTTTTAGTATGTCTGTACATAAAAGCCTAAGGCCTTTTTATCAATCTGCAAAGAACTGCGTAAGAAAAACGTTAGCTTTGCTTTCATATATACAACCAAGCTCATAGTGTCCCTAAATGTTTGAATTAAAAATACCATTTTGACGACCCTGAGGCTACCCAAAACAAGCTCCAAAGACTACCAAAAGAGATGATGTTAGCTTTAATAAAATAGAGAACACATTTTTTTAAAATATTTAATGTGATACACTCTTATGCTTTTCATTTTACATGTAATACTAATTTGGATAATACCAAACCTGAACATCTGGATAACATTAATCCTTTCTTTGTGATGGCTAAAATTGTACTCTGAGTTTGCATTATTTCTAATGAACAGTTCATAATCTAAGAAAGTGTTGGGCATGGATCTCTGTGATAGTAGTAATGTGATGATATGGATCTGCATTGGTTTGTCACGACCTATACAACTTTTCATTATTGTTGGAACCATGAAATCTATCAAAGAGCGCCTAACCATCAGTTCATGACCTCATTCATGCATATTTGGGTTATGCAGCTAGACAGTGATCCAAAGCACACAAGCAAGTCCATCTTTGGATGGCTCAAAATTGTAGGTGTATTCCCATCTCCAGATCCTATTCCAATATGTAGTGGGTGTAATAATATTAGCATATAACTCCAATTAGAAATGTAGTATAGTTTTTCTGATCTGCTATGTCTCTTTCCTCATGTGCAGGTATTTTAGGACCTTAGGTATCCATGGTTACGACCACTAGCAACTAGCTCACTAACTGTAACTATATAAGTGGTAGTAACCATGGATACGATACCTAAGTTCCTGCAATGGCTGCACATGAGGAAAGAGACAGAGCAAATCAGAAAAACTATACAACATTTTTAATTGGAGGTATTTGCTAATATTATTATTAATACACCAACTACAAATTGGGATAGGAACTTAGAGATGGGAATACCCCTTTATGTCCTAACTAGAATAAGCTGTGGCAAGACCTCAACCTCTATCCATTGTAAGTTATTTTCGATTTGTGCTTTCATATTTTCCTCATCTAAGCATCATCATTTTTATATTTTTCCATCTATACAGCTATTTAATTCATTATATAATGTTCTGAAAAAATGAGGAAACAGAATCAAAATACAGTAGGTTGAAATAGCAAAAAAAATGCAATCCTCTCATTGCTGTTTGGGTTTCGGTGCTCCAGCAGTGTGTAAAAACAACCTTGTGATAGGATTCTGCAAGTCAATATCATTAGATTAGAACAAAATTTGGTTTGTGAGGCCATTTTCTGAGAACTATAACTTTTTTATTTTTCTGTTGATGGAGAAACGGTATGTTTTCAGCATTTTTAATGCATTTTTTCTCGAGGTGTGATGACCCAAAGAACGCATTTCTGCACTTTTCATTTTTCTTTTGTTTACAACATTTACTCTGAGTTAACTAATACTATTTTTGGATAAATTGGACTGCCGACGGGGGCAGTACCAGTTATTTGGTTTAGAGGTGGCACTTACTATTTTGCATGGATTTGAGTATGTATTTAGGTAACTGTCAATTAATTGATTGTTTTAAAAGCTGTTTTTTTAACTGGTATTGTCTTTTGCCCTACATTAAAATTAGTTGGATGATCTGAGACATTAAAATATGCCAAATTAGCTTAAATAGAAGAAATCAGATCAGGGAAAAACACTTTCTCACAGCACTATTTACTGTAAAAGTATGTCCACCAGTTTTCCACATTATTACCACTTTTTCTCTGAGGTTTTTTGATGTAAAAACATCTAGCCTTCTACTGTACCAGCTAAATGAATGAGATTTCTGAAATCTCGTCCACATGCTGCTGCTCTTTTTTCCTTGCAGATATAAAGCAGTTCTAAATCCTTAACAAGCCAATTCTTCAATACTCCTATATTTGTAGAAGATGTTTTTGCCGCAAATACTGAATGTGTGCACATATGCGATTTTTTTTTGCTAGGTGAAGTGAATGGGGCATCAGACTGCGCTGCTCGCCTGTCAGGATGATGTACCAATATAATGCACTATAGGAACAGAAAAGCACAAATAGGGTCTTATCTGATGATAATATTATGAAATATAAGAAATCCACTAACCTGCTATAGGAGAGATCACGCATGTAAAATTGGTAGTCAGCTACTGCACGTCCAATGGTCAAACAAGTGACCGCTGATATATCAAATCTTATGGAACATATTTTTGGACTTCCATGCGCTGCTTGACATAATACATGATTGCAGTTATAATAGAAGATAATTTATTCCAAACGCGTTTCGAAGTAAAAACTACTTCTTCCTCAGGGGATGACAGACATAAAAGAAATAACGTTGTTTCCACATTAAATACACTCCAAATTTGAAAATTGGCATCAACAATCATATGCTCTTTTACAAGATGTCAAAGTTCTTACTATGATGAAATGGATCAAACAGTTAGAATAATACAATCATTAGTCTCTACATGATAAAATTCCATTATATTACAGATAAAGAATAAAAGAAAATGAAAAAAAGAAAAACGAAAATCCATCACAGAAAATGCGAACACACTGAAAAAATGCAAAAGGGAATGGAAAAAGGAAAAAAAAAAAAACGGCAAACCACTTTATCCACTACACCAGGAAAAGAACAAATCTCAAAGAAAAATGATCTATGAATGTGTAAACAAGAATATAGTATTAAAAAATATATATATTAAAAAAGAAAAGAAAAAATATGTATTTATTGAAAAGATTTTTTCTTTTTGTATGAATTTATATGTGTCAACCCGAGAAATAAAAAATATATATATATATTTAAATAAGGATAAGTGTGTCAATTTATTTCTCCTTATTATACCAGCAAGCTTAGTCTTACTGAAAGACTCAGATCACATAAAAGAATATATCAGTTAACTTATCACTGGCCAGAAGATCAACACAAATTGTGGCATCCAACATAAGGATCCGACTCGCAACCAAGAAAGCGCTGCAGAGGAAGCCAGGATTGCTAACCGTGCAAGAAAATATCGCTCCAAAAATCAAATGAAAGAAATTGATAAATCTATATGTTTTTTATGTATGTATATAAATACCTCCATGAACTTTTCACTTGCCAAAATATCAAGAACTAATTGTAGTATCGAATAAAAGAATCCGACCCACACCCTAGTCGGCATCACAGGAGAAACCACGATCGCTCCCTCTACAAATACATATCACTCCATAAAGGAATTATAGATCTAAATGTATCCCATCCACGTATATGAAAGATTTTTTAACATGATTAAAAATAATTAAATATATGATAAAATCGCATCTAACTGCACACAGTGATTTAAAACAAAAAAACACATCTGACTACACATAGTAATTTAAAACAAAAAGTCGCACAAAAAAATTTTAAAGTAAAACTTAACGGATAAAATTAAATGAATATGATAAATATAAAAAGGATTCGTAAAATTATTACAATACAGATATAACAATTTTAAAATGTCCTCTAAGAATACTTCAGTGATTTCGTTCAATCCGTGCGGTTTTAGAGTATTAAGCCTATAAATCCAAAAAATTTCATTTGATTTTTGGAGCGATATTTTCTTGCACGGAGAGCGATCCTGGGTTCCTCTGCAGCGCTTTCTTGGTTGTGAGTCGGATCCTTATGTTGGATGCCACAATTTGTGTTGATCTTCTGGCCAGTGATAAGTTAACTGAAATATTCTTTTAGGTGATCTGAGTCTTTCAGTAAGACCAAGCTTGCTGGTATAATTAGGAGAAATAAATTGACACACTTAGCCTTATTTAAATATATATATATATTTTTTATTTCTCGGGTTGACACATATACATTCATACAAAAAGAAAAAATCTTTTCAATAAATACATATATATTTTTTTATTTTCTTTTTTTAATATATATTTTTTAATACATATATTTTTTAATAATATATTCTTGTTTATACATTCATAGATCATTTTTCTTTCTTTGAGATTTGTTCTTTTCCTGGTGTAGTGGATAAAGTGGTTTGCCGTTTTTTTTTTTCCTTTTTCCATTCCCTTTTGCTTTTTTTCAGTGTGTTTGCATTTTCTTTGATGGATTTTCGTTTTTCTTTTTTTCATATTTTTTTATTCTTTATCTGTAATATAACAAAGGAATTTTATCATGTAGAGATTAATGATTGTATGATTCTAACTGTTTGATCCATTTCGTCATAGTATGAACTTTGACATCTTGTAAAAGAGCATGTGACTGTTGGCGCCAATTTTCAAATTTGGAGTGTATTTAATGTGGAAACAACGTTATTTCTTTTATGTCTGTCATCCCCTGAGGAAGAAGTAGTCTTTACTTCTAAATGCTTTGGGAATAAATTATTAATCTTCTATTATAACTGCAATCGTGTATTATGTCAAGCAGCGCATGGAAGTCCAAAAATAAGTTCCATAAGTATGATGTAACAAAGAAGTCCAAGTGGATGTAATAGAAAATAGGCTTTATTTCTACGCGTTTTGTGGTGATCACATCACTTCCTCAGGACAGTCTATTTTCTATTACATCCACTTGGACTCCTCTGGTACATCATCCTGACAGGCGAGCAGCGCAGTCTGATGCCCCATTCTCTTCATCTAGCAAAGGATCATCACATCGGGGCTTGCAGTAGCCGCCAATGCTAAGTGCAGTGGTTGTGTCTCACACAACCATAATAGGTGAGTGAATTTGATTATCCCTCACCAATATTCATTTTATCTCGGATAAGGCCCTGTGTGCGCTCTATATTCCTTCTACGTACATTGTTACACATATGCGATTTGTGATTTCCAAAGTGAGTGCATTTCTCCTCTGCTTTTATTTTAGAGCTTCAATGCCAGCCTGCTACAGTCTTATTCCTATTTTGGCCAGTGGTAATGTTCTTGGTGTGAAACAAGACCTTTGGTTACATTTATTGGACCACAGTCACTCCCAGCACACTTTACAAGGATTGAAAATGGAGGCTGAAGACCTGGCGTATCCATGTTTACGGAAAGTGACACTTCACACAATTACTGATGATGCATTTCTTCAAGCAGACTTTGTAATTGTCCTTAATGATGTACTTGCCAATGAGGATCAACGTTCAGAAGCTCAGATTAGCAAGATCAAGAAACAGTGCACTCGGTATGGAGCACTCATTGATCAGAATGCAAGAAAAGACGTGAAGGTGATTGTATTCGGAACTAATTATGTAAACCTCATAGCCCTGCTTATCATAAAACATGCACCTTCTATCAACCCTCATAATATAGTGGCTCTACCAACACAGCTAGAGTTCGAAGCAAAAGCTCAGATCGCAAAAAAGCTGAATATAAATTCATCAGGTATGTATGAATACTTATGGGAAATGTGAGCAGATTATGGTATCTGAATTGTTTTTGCTTTTAATCACTTTCAACGGTCCACCGGAATGATGTCACATTAGTGATTGTCACTGTTCCTTGGCAGAACAAGATTGTAAAGTCATAACAATTGTTTCAATTTATTCCTTGTGTGTACTTCATTGTACTGCTCGTGAATATTTCACTTTTCTAGCGGTTTTGATTATGATGATGTCACATTAGAGTTTGTTATTCCATAGTGAACAAACACTGATATGACATCATTCATTTGTGATGATGTCACAAAACTTAAATCCACTTTTGATAGTCAGTTCTCTTTATTCATTAGCTGTGTTCTATGGAGAATTGTCACAATCGTCAGTCTCTTTTCCTAGGGGGAGTTTCATTGTGATGATGTCACATTCATGTTTGTCTTTATCCCTTGCCTATGTTGTATTCTGATCATCTCCCAGTAATGTTTGTCTGTCTCCATTGACTATGTTTCATAGTCTGGTTTCTATGTCTGTTTTTCTATTATAATGATTTCACAATATTTAACTTTTTTTATAACTGTATTTAACACCTTGCTGTAAAATTATGTATGTGTATCAGTACTGGGATCTGCAGGTGTTGCTGGGGCTCTGGAGCCGAGCTTCTTCCACATACATAGGTGGCATCTGTGTCTAACAACCACATCCAGAGCTGAGCTTCTATCATTGTTGTTAGCCGTTTAAATGGCGCGGTCAGTCTCTGACCATGGAGGTTAAATGGAACTTTTGAAAGGCATTGATGGCTTCCCATGTCATTTCAGTGGCTTCTGAAGGCCTATTAAAATGCAATCTTGATACTTTTTGTAAAGTTCAGCCGTAGGGATCACTCCCACTTGTGATTAAATCGGATGAATGCAATCCGATTAAAAATTGGATTGCATTCGTACCAATTTAATCCTATGTTTCTGTTCTCAATGGCAATTTTTTTCCTGCTTTGATCGGCTCGCGATCGGACAGGAAAACAAGAGGCAGCATGCTGCAATTGCATGCTAAATTCGGATCGCATGCACCCATATAAGTCTAGGGGTGCATGTAAAACATTGCACTGCGCTCGGATATCACCCAAGTGCAATTCCTGCTGACATCGGCTGCAGACGAGATGGAATAATTAATTTCTCTGTGTCCTCCGCAGATTTGCTTGCAGTCATCTTGTGCAATCAATCGCAGGTTCTGTAGCATAAAAAATAGAAAAAAGTTTTAAAAATATTTAAAAATATACATTTGTGTTCAAAATAATAGCCGTCCAATATGACTAACTAGATTAATCACTGGTTTTGGTATACATTATTTTACCACATGTCAAACAATTTACAAGTTGGTGCAGTAGATTTTAAGAAACCCAACAGACTCCACAATCATGATCTGCATGTTTTTGAGTCTGTGTATTAGAATAAGTAATTGAAAGGAGGAGTGTTCAATACAATAGCAGTGTTCAATTAGTGAGGTCAATCATTCTGTGAAGAAACAGGTGAGAATCAGGTGTCCCTTATTTAAGGGTGAAGCCAGGACATGTTTACATGCATTTCTCCTTGAAACCCTGAGAAATATGTGTCGTTCGAGACATTGTTTAGAAGAACAGCGTACTTTGATTAAAAAGTTAATTGCAGAGGGTTAAACTTACAAAGAAGTGCAGACAATGAAAGGCTTTCAGCTAAAATGATCTCCAGTGCTGCAATGGAAAGCCAAACCAGAGACATGGAAGAAGACGGAAGACTACCATTCGAATGGATGGAAGAGTAGCCAGAATGGCAAAGGCTCAGCTAATGATCAGCTCCAGGATGATCAAAGACAGTCTCTTTTCTTTTCAATGTTCTTCTTCTTAAGTTTTAAAGTATGACATTAACATGTACAATGAGATATCGTTACAGTGTTACATTGTTACATAGTAGGAAACCGGTAATCCGGTAATGACATGTCGCATCTAGACAGAACCTCAACTATTCCAATCTTTGTCTCATATCATGAATTATAATACCATGTAAGGAATATTGACTTGACACCTGAAGAATTTAGTGCAACCTGTCAATTGTTAAGCCAAATATCTCATGTTTACCTACAGTACTCAACTTTTTTCAGAGTAATTAACAGAAACCGCAATCAAGAGAATTGGAGAGAGTAGTTGGGAAAAAAGGGGACGAGCGCAGAACAGAAAAGATAGGAGAGGAGGGGAGAGAGGTTAAAGGGGTAGTAGAGGCATCACTGGGTTGCAATCTGTAGTAAGTCTGTGTGGATGGTCGATCTGTAGAGAATCCAAGGTCTCCATGTAACCTGGAACAGTGCTAGTGAGAGATTCACGTGCGCCACTAATTCAGCCATGCAATATAGTTGATCTGTCTTATATATTAATTGTTGACGTGTGGGGCAGTTGGTAGTTTTCCAATGTGTGGGTATCAAGAGCTTTGCTGCCGCTATTATATTATGTACCAATATAGAATTTCTTATTCCCTGGCCACACCGGAAAATTCAGTAACGCACTTTCAGGTGTTAGAACAGCTTTCTTCCCAGTTACATCCTGTATAACTTTTTCTGTGAGCGCCCAGAAGCGTTTTATGATTGGACATTTCCACCATAAATGAATATAGTCACCTTCATCAGTACCACATCTCCTGCAATTTGTATGAAGATTCACCCGCCATGCCTGAAACTGCGTTTGCGAAATGTACCATCTGGACACTATCTTATAGGAATTTTCCTGGGTTTTGACACATTTAGTTGGGCCATGGGAATGTTTATAAATATGAAGTATTTGTTCATGTGAGAACGAGTAGCCCAAATCTTTTTCCCATCTTGCTATAAAGGCTCGTTTAAAGCAATGATCTTCAAGAAGTTCTTGGTATGTTGTGGACAATATTTTTTTGGGTTGTTTAATTTGGAGCATAGAGTCTCGAAAGATGTGAGTTTACGTGTGGGATGTGTGTTAAAGCGTATTCTTTTCAATGTCTCTTTGATTGTGGAGTATTGTATAAAGGTTATGTTAACCCGCGGAGTTTACAGAGCTCTGGGAGGGATGGAAGCACTTCATCTATTCCCACCTTATTACTGATTTATGCGCTTCCCACAAAATAGAGGCAGAAACCTCATCTGTATCGTTTTGGGCAAAATATTGTTCAAGTGTCTTGGATATGCGGCTGCGTATGTCTGTATCAGCTAGAATCGACTCATTCAGTTGCCAAATCCTATTGAGGGAGTAAGGCTTGGGTAGCGTCATTTGGAGAGTTACCATAGAGTGATCAGAGTGGACATTAGGTAGTATCTTTGAGGACAGGGCATTGGGGAGTGATCTTCTCGGGACTAGTATATAGTCCAATCTATGGTAAGTCTTGGGAGGATGGGAGTAGTAAGTAAAGTCCTTATCACTCGGCTGTAAGTACCTCCAAATATCCAGCATCTGCATTGACCTCATTTTGGTTTTTAGTCTAATTAGATCCCTTTGAGATATTTCACTTTTCTTTTTTGTAGTGTCTATCTGAGGGTCCAGCGCCACATTCAAATCCCCCCTATGACCAATGTCCCTTCCCTAAATTCTTCTATTTTTCTTAGGGTTGCCAGCAGCCACTTCAGGTGCTTCTTATTGGGGGCATAAAGACTACAAATGGTATACATATTACCTGCCAAAAGTCCCTTAATTAAAACATAACGCCCATTTGGATTGGCTTTTATTTCATGTGCCTGAAATGGGATTCCTTTTGCTATCACCACTGAAGTACCCCTAGAGCCCGTCTGTGTTGTTGTGGCATGGTACCATAAGTTATAATGTGACCTTTCAAAGTTGGGAAGTTTTTCTGATTTGAAATGTGTTTCCTGGACCATCAATATGTCTACCTTTTGCTTTTTAAGCAAATCTAGTGTTTGGCGTCTAGTGATCGGTGAGTTTAGGCCATTTGCGTTCAGGGAAGTGAAAGTAAATACCTTATTCTGGATAGCCATGTAACTGATAGGTGTGGCGGGTGAATCCTCTCTGGATCAGTGACCATTTTTGTTCCAGGTGCCTCTTGATGCTAGAACTTGCATAGAGGGTAGGGAGGGGGAGGAAATAGTAGATACAGAATGAACAAGAGGAAGTAAGAAGATATAGGTTAGTGATAAACGTGTATGACACATCAAGCAAAAAAGAAAGACCAAATGTTCTAATGAACTTGACCATTGTTTTTGAAGGCTTTTTGAGGGATAGCTATTCTTAAGTCCCAGAGCCCAATAGGGCGAACCTAACTCAAAACAAATATACTGTATTGTTGTGACAACAACCACTGCCACAAGTCAACGACAGCGGTCCCCTCCACAACAAACATCTATCAGACAATATTTTACTCAGTGAGAATAAACCACGGTGCAACATCGGGGTAGCAAGGAGTCCAGTAAGTCATGTCGCCCCTTCTCCTTTTGGAGTAGGGGATTTTGCAGGCTTCTTCCTTTGTTTCTGTGATTTTGGAGTCCCCACCATTTGCCACGGAGTTGGATTTGGAAGGCATTGGTAATGTGAGGCTGAATGAAACAACCCCAGATCCGGATATGACTCCAAGGAAATGTCAAGGGTCTTGCATATTTCTTTAATGTCCAAAGATGTTCTAGCTTGAAGTTTTTTGTCTCCCGCTGATATAAAGATTCTAAATGGGAACAGCCAACGAAAATGGAAGCCTTTTTGTATTAAGGCCTCTGTGAATGGTTTTAAAATTTTGCGTTTTTTAAGTGTTGTAGTTGACAAGTCCTGAAAAAGACTCACTTGTGAGCCTTCGTATGAAATTTCTTGTGTCTTGCGTGCTCTGCGGAGTATCAGGTCCTTCACCCAGTAGTCAAGGAATCGGCACAGTACATCTCTTGGAGGATCTCCCTGTTTGGGTCTAGGTCGTAGAGACCTGTGCACTCTTATAAGTTCAATATCCCTGGGGTCATCATCTAAAAGTAGATTAGAAAAGATCTCTGTTGAAGCTTTGGATAGTGCCTCCATGGCCACAGTTTCCGGAAGCTCTTTTATGCGAATATTGTTTCTTCATTCACGATTTTCGTGGTGTTCGAGTTTGGTTTGAATCATGTGAATCTGGCTTTCATGCTCGCTAAGACAATCATAGTATTAGTATGTTGAGTCAGAGTTTTCTGGTGGTTTTCGACCATTTTGAGTCTATGACCTTGTTGTGAGATGTCTTGCTTTATTTCCGCCAGTTCTCTTCCTCTAGGTTCCAAAGCTTTTGAAAGTATCCTTTTGATAAATGAGCGGGTCACCAGGGTATCCTTCATACCTCCCCCTCTGTCTGAATCACTCTCTAGGTCTGTATCTGAATCATCTTCCATTTGCGAGTCCGTTTGCCTTGACGGTTTGATAGGGTCCGGGAAAGAGGCCTGTTTTTTCAGAAATTTATCTACGTCTGCTTGCGTTAATGATTTTGTAGCTCTAGTGGAGCACTTAAAGGTTTTAACTGTGTTTTTCCCCATAATCGTTGTTATTGGGCTCTGGGGGTTTGTTTATGTCTGAATGATTTTATATTCCCTCAGCCATCAAGCTGCAGGTTAGAAGAGCACGTCCATTGTTTCTTCTATAAGGGGAGACGAGGGCTCTCCCCTTTCATTCAGTAGAATTGTTTAATAGCTCTTTGGTTGGTTTAGACTAATATATGGTTGTTCTGCGGCTCGACCCTGTTCTGTGTTACCCAGTAATGAGCCTGGTGGGGGAGGCTTCGTCAGATTCCTTCTGCTGTTCAGCTGCTAGACAGGCAAAATGTATTTCTCCTCCTGGCCACAAGATGTCGCCCCTTCCTATTTTATTCCGCCCGTGAGAGGTAGAGGGATGCTGCTTTGAGTGTTAAATATATTGTAGCCAGCAACAGCTGTTTCACCTATGAGTCACTAGGGCTGTTTCAAAAAACTACTGTAACTGATATCTTCTACATTATGATAAGTGACGTACCTTGAGAGGTGCTGATGTTTATATCTAGCTGTTGTCTCTTGGTCCTCTGAGCTGTTATAAAATGGCAGCGTCCTCAGCAGGAGGTAGATGGGGCAGTTCAACGATGGTCGCACCCGCAGGCTCAGTGAAAATCGGATCGGGGCCCGGCGCTGCAGAAAGAGCCCCCGTGCGCCAATCGCTGCACTCGTCTTAGCCGCCTCTCGTGGAAGCCTATGGAGCCACGGTGTATGTCAGCGTGGCCGTGGTCCAGCTGCCAGTGCGCTCCAAGATCTCGCTGGTCACCCGCAGGGCCCCCCCCCGCCCCTCAAGCCAGGGGATGTATTGCCTCCAGCAGCGAGACCAGCAACCGCCGCTACACACGAAGCGAGACGCGCCCCGCCCCCTTAAAGGAACTGCTCGTCCCGGTATCACTCGGGACTCTAGTCGGCAAAAGCCCTCCGCTGGGCACTCCCCGTGTGCCGGTCTTGCTCCCTGTGAGGGGTGTTGGAAGGGGGGAGAGGGCTTCTCACCGCACCGACAGTCGGAAGGTCGAGATAAGGCTTACCATCGCACGGGCTGGCCGCGACCTGGCCTCCGCAGGCCGCAGGAGAATAAACAGTACGTTTGAGTCTATTATAGGGAGTTTTTCCACAATGATGGTCTCCAAACGATCCTGAGATAATTCTCTATCAGGCTGACAGCTCAGAATGAGTGGGCAGCTTTGGATGTGAAAGATATTAGCTGCGATGGCAAATTTTTCTCAGGAGCTCCCAGCTTCTGTGTCTTGCCTGCCTCAAGGCTGTAGCCATGCCCCCGATCAAAGACAGTCTAAAGCTACCTGTGAGTACTGTGACAGAAGATGCATGTGTGAAGCTAATCTCTTAGCAACAAGTCTCCCCAAAGTCCCACTGTTAAAAAAAACATGTACTGAAGCCAATACAGTTTTTCGGAGAATACGTCAACTTGGCTAAAGTGAAATGGAGAAACATTTTGTGGACTGATGAAAGTTAAATTGTTCTTTTTGGGTCCAAGGGCCGCAGACAGTTTGTCAGATGAACACCAATCTTTGCATTCAAGCCACAGTACACACTGAAGACAGTGAAGCATGGTGGTGCAAACATCATGATAAGGTCATGTTTCTCTTACTATGGTGCTGCACCTATTTCCCACCTACCAGGGATGATAGACCAGTTTGCATATAATAAAATACTTGGAGAGGTTATGTTGCCTTATGCTGAAGAGGATATGCCCTTGAAATGGTTGTTTCAACAAGACAATGACCCTAAACACACCAGTAAACAAGCAAAATCTTAGTTCCAGTCCAACGGTCACACTAGTCACCTCTCACGGCCAAATCGTGAGTCGGATTTTTCAATAGGGCCATGGTCAGAAGCCAAGAGGGTACATCATAAACAGAAGGAAGAGACAAAAGTGTAGTCACGTAATGTTCCGAGGTCAGAGTACCGGGAGGTTAATGGATCAGAACTGAAGGGGTTAAACAGGAGGATGGTCAGAACAAAGTCCAAAGTCAGGCAACAGATCAAGCAAACAGAAAAAAGCACAGGAGAGTAGAGAGCACAAACCTCACAAGATGAATGTATGTCTGGCAGTGGTCTGAGAGAAGCTGCTCAGTTAATTAGGCATTGCAATTACCCGGGACAGTGAACACCTGAGACAGCCGACGCCTCCCAGTCACAGATTGACTAGTCAAGCTGTCAGTCAACACACTGACCTGTACCAGATTGGATGGTCATGCTGTCCATTAAAGTACTAACAGCTTCCGCACACCTATGTACCGGATTGGACGTCTGAGCTGTCAGTAACTGCATACCAGACACCCTGAAGGGTGGAACCGTGATAGTACCCCATCTTCTCTTCTCTTCTGATCCTAGAAAATTCACCAAAATGGGGATGAAAACCATAATTACAGAAGAATGGTGAGATTCCGGTCGATTGATTTACTCGCCTGTTAAAAGCAAATTCAGCTAGAGGTAAAAACGAAGACCAGTCCTCCTGTCACGCTGCCACAAAGCACCTTAAAATTTGTTCCAAAGATTGATTGGTCCTCTCAGTCTGACCATTGGTTTCAGGGTGATAAACAGATGAAAATGACAAGTCAATCCCTAGTTTACTGAAAAACCTCGCCAACATTTAGTGACAAATTGTACTCCCCTATCAGGCACATTATTCAGAGGGATCCCATGTGGCCTTACAATATGAGAAATAAACAACCTGGAGAGTGTCTCTGCATTAGGTAATCCTGACAAAGGAACAAAATGAACTTTTTTGCTGAATCGATCAACTACCACCCAAATAGCAGTTTTCCCATCAGACATGTAATGAAATCCATGGACACATGAGTTCATGGCCTTTCTGGAATAGGCAATGGAGTCAATTCCCCAGCCGGCCGGCTATGACTGACTTTGGCGCGTACGCAGACTTCACAAGTAGATACAAAATCTTTAATATCATTATGCATGGACAGCCACCAAAAAAGTCTAGCAACAGCTTTCCTTGTGGCACTAACCCCAGGATGACCACGTAAAACCGAATCATGAAATTCCTGTAACACTCGCAATCTTAGGTACACAGGCACAAATAATTTGGACTCCAGAGAAGTGGAAGAAGCCAGTGACTGGACTTTACGAATCTCCTCCTCCAATTCCGAGGTTACCATAGACAACACAATACCCTGAGCAATAATGGAGGATGGGGGTTCTGGATGAGAAATGAAATCTAGACTACAAGATAAAGCATCAGCTTTCACATTCTTAGACCCAGGCCTGAATGTAATAGAAAAATTAAATCGAGAGAAAAACAAGGACCACCTGGCCTGTCTAGGAGTTAACCTTTTAGCCGAGTCAATATAAGCTAAATTCTTGTGATCCGTGATCACCGTAACTGGATGGCCCACCCCCGCCAAAAAATGCCTCCATTCCTCAAAGGCCAATTTGACAGCAAGTATCTCCCAATTACCCACATCATAATTTCTCTCTCTGCCGGTGAAAATTTTTTAGAAAGAAAAGCTCATGGATGCAGGTTAGTCAGAATTTTGGGCCCCTGCAATAAGACTGCCCCCACCCCAATCTCTGAAGCATCCACCTCTACAATGAATGGTTCTTGAAGATCAGGCTGGATCAGAATGGATGCTGACATAAAACACTTTTAATCTTTCAAAAGCCCTAATAGCACCTAGTGACCAAACCTTGAGATTCACCCCTTTACGTGTAAGGTCAGTAAGTGGTTTAGCAATCTGTGAAAACCACTTGATAAATTTTCTGTAATAGTTGGCGAATCCCAGAAAACGCTGCAAAGTCTTAAGATCATGAGGTTGAACCCAATCAATTATGGCCTGCACCTTCCCAAGGTCCATATCAGGGGCACCGCACTGAACCAACTGCTAACGTCAGTTCATGTGCCTTGAACAGAGGTGAATGACGGGAGTACCGCACTGTACCTTCCACGCACGTCAGTACACGTGCCTTGAGCCGAGGAGAGAGCACACGCAACTACCGGCAAGAGAACATGAGTGTGGTGTGAAGATGTGCAGCAGGAACAGGACCTGAAGCACGTGACAGGGAGGGGAGGAGATTCACCCGATGCTCCGGCAAGCAGGGCACCAGTGGAGGGAGAATCACGGAATGACGGGGAGGACAGGGTAAGCACTAAGGATGGGGAAGACTGGGAAGGGGCAAAGGTTATTGTGGTCAAGCACTAGCCAAGGAACCTGAGACGGCGACGAGGTACAGAACAGGGAATATCAAGCGGGAGGTCAGAGACAGGCTGAGGACAGAAGGAGACGGACAATAAAGTACAGAATCAGCAGACAAAAGCAGAAACAATAAACGGACCAGGTCAAACAGGCAGACATTCAGTAGCAAGCAGTATCCACAGATACACGGGATCAGAACTCAGCCCGGAGACCAGAGTATAACCGACAGCGGACAAACCTCAAGAGAGGCTATATAAAGACCACCAACAGCCAGAGGGAGGCCAAGGACATTAACACCCACACTAACCAGACACGAATCTCCAAATAGACTATGACAGTCCATCTTAAACTCTTCTGTTGTCAAGATAAACCTCAAGAAAGAGATTTCTAGCACAGAAAAACCCACATTTCTCTAATTTAGCAAACAGAGAGTTCTCTCTTAGCCTCTGCAACACAACACGGGCATGTACCCGGTGAGTGTCCAAGTTTGGCGAACAAATTAAAATGTCATCAAGGAAAATCACAACAAATCTTTCAATGCAATCAGAGAAAATATCATTCATAACATTTTGAATTGAATTTTTGAATTTTGCATTAGATAATCCAGAAGGCATTACAAGGTTTTCAAAAAGACCCTCAGACAATAAAAATGCCATTTCCCACTCATCACCCTTCCGTATGCATGTCAAATTGTAAGCCCTTCTAAGATCAAGTTTAGAAAACACCCTGGCCCCCAGAAGCTGACTGTATAGGTCGGGGATGAATGGAAGTGGGTAAGTATTTTTAACCGTGATCTTGTTTATGTTAGAATCTGTTCAGTTTGTGGTCTGCTAGTGTTTTTCATCTGGTGCTGAGTTTGTCTTGGGTCAGGTGATTGTATCACCCTTTATTAACCTGCATCTGTCTCCCATTACTTGCTGGACAACAGTGTTTATTCCGCTTGAGTTCTGGCTTGGAGCTTTGCTTTGCTTTCTGTGTGTTTAATTAGTGCAGCGCTGAGACCTCCGGTTCTGCAAGTCTTAGTTTCGGTTTTCAGTTTGTTTCTGCAGCTTTCTCTGTGTTTTCTATTAGGAGGTGACCCGTTTTTGTACCAAGTCCTTAGATCTTTCAGGACCCCCTTCCCCTATCTATAGGTCTTAGCTTGAGATTAAAGGGAACCTGTCACCCCCCCAGGCGTTTTTAAGTAAAAGAGCCTTCTTGTGCAGCCCTAATGCTGCATTCTGTCACAGTGGCTCTTTTATTTAGCGTCCCTTCCACCTCCGAAATAATCGTTTTTAAAATTGGTCAGACATACCTGATATTTGACAGGGGGGCAGGTCTTTCCTCCCTGGACACAGACGCCTCACATACGTCAGTCATGTCCAGCTTTTGAATTTGGCGCCGCCTCCTCAGCATTCATTTCTTTTTCTCGCGCCTGTGCTGTAATATTCTTTCAATGGTGCAGCAGGACCTGTGATGATGTCAGCACCATGTGACCAGTAGGGGCGAAGCTCACCAAAGCAGTGGTGCAGCAGGACCTATGATGACGTCAGCACCATGCGACCAGTAGGGGCTGAGCTCAGCAGAGCAGTGGTGCAGCAGGACCTGTGATGACGGCAGCACCATGTGACCTGTAGGGGCGGAGCTGAGCAGGGCAGCGGTGCAGCAAGACCTGTGGTGATGTCAGAATACGCTGAGGAGGCAGCGCCAAATTCAAAAGCAGGACATGACTGACGTATGTGAGGCGTCTGTGTCCAGGGGGGAAAGACCTGCCCCCCTGTCAAATATCAGGTATGTCTGACCAATTTTAAAAACAATTATTTCTGCGGTGGAAGGGGCGCTAAATAAACACCTGGGGGGTGACAGGTTCCCTTTAACCTAGGATCGTCGGTGGGTCTATTTGCAAGGAATGGGTTTCCCACTCCATCGTAGGGTATCAGCCTAGTCACAGTGCAGGGTCAGTTTTCCCCCTCCTAGCCTAGTCCTGTGCTGCAGTACCATAACAGTTTAGTTCTCGGAAATCAATACAAAGACAGAGACCTCCATCTTTCTTTTTAGCAGAGAAAAATCCAGCAGCTATAGGGGTGGAGTAAGGATGAATATGACCCTTCCATAAACTTTTGTTAACATATTTTTTCATGGTCGCTCGTTCAGGCCCCGACAAATTGTAAAGGCGAGCTTTTAGCAACTTGGCGCTAGGAATAAGATCAATAGCACAATCAAAGGGACGATGGGGAGGTATTATCTCTGCCTCTTTTTCCAAGAACACATCTCCGAAGTCCTTCAGGTACCCCAGAAGACATTCCAGACTAGCGGAACATATTTGTACATTTTTTTAGACATTTTTGCAACACTTGGGGCTCCATTTCACAATCTCCTTCTGACACCAATCAGAACTGGATTGTGAATCTACAGCAATGGAAACCCCATTACCAATCCAGTAGGTAAATTATCCAACACAAAACAGGAGATGGATTCAGAGTGGAGTGCTCCCACTTGGAGAGTGAAATCCACCGTTGCTCTCTCGATCACATTGTTAGCTAACGGTGTCTTGTCAAGGACAATGACTTGAGTGGGTCTTTCCAATCTAACTGTCCCTAAGCCTAACTTCAGAACCAGTCCCAAATCAATAAAGTTAGCAGCAGACCCACAGTCAACGAATGCCAATGTTGATAGCACCTGGTTCTTGAAGGAAATCATCGAATGTATCAGTACTTTATCAGAGGAAGAAAACCTGGGAGTCTGGGTGACCTCCTCAGCCATCATCCAGACTCAGACATTCTCCCAATGGTTTGATAGTTTGAGGACGAGTTGGGCCAATTCTTAAGAAAATGTCCAGAGAAACCACAGTATAGACAAAGTCCAAGATCTTGTCTCTGTCTTCTCTCCGCAACTCGAAGACTGGCAACTCTAACCTTGGGTAAATGAATCTGCTCCGGGGGAGTAGTACATGTGGCCTGCTGTTCACTATGTCTCTCTCATGGATTCTGTGGTCCATTCATATGGCCTGAGTCATGGCCTCCATCAGAGAACAAGGGGTGTCATGGAGGACCAGAGCATCCTTGAGTGTCTTGGAAAGGCCTCTTTAGTACTGGCACCTGAGAGCAACATCATTCCATTGAACTTCGGTGGACTACTGTTGGAACTCAGTACATTAGTCCTCAGCTGAGCGATCCCCCTGTGCTAGGTTCATGATCTTAGCCTCTGCAACCTGGATTCTGTTGGGTTTGTCATATATCAGACCTAAACTGTCAAAAAAGGCATCAACGGAAAACTATTCTGGGGCTTGTGGAGATAAAGAAAATGCCCAGATCTGAGGACCCCCTCGCAGTAGGGACATGATTATTCCCACCCACTGGAACTTCCCTGATGACCGGGGGCGCAGGGTAAGAAATAACTTGCAGCTTTCCCTGAATACCCTAAACTAGTCTTTCTCTCCTGAAAACTTATCAGGGAGGGATATAACAGGTTCGGGAGAGACCAACTGAACATCAGAGATCCTGAGTCATTTGCATCAAATTTGCCACCTGGTCACAAAGCTTGTGAACAGGATCCATACTGGCAGAAAAGAAAAACGTAGCAGCCAGACGTAATGTGATGCTAGTCATTTCTCACGACCAAGCCGTGAGTCGGAGTGGTCAAGGAGTCCAAGGTCAGAAGCCAGGAGGGTACGTCATAAACAGAAGGAAGAGACAAAAGCGTAGTCAGGTAACGTTCCGAGGTCAGAGTACCGGGAGGTCAACGGATGGTCAGAATGAAGTCCAAAGTCAGGCAACAGATCAAGCAAACAGAACACAAGGCACAGGAGAGCACAGACCACACAAGATAAATGTACGTCTGGGAGAAGCTGCTCAGTTAAGTAGGCATGGCCATTACCCGGGATAGTGAACACCTGAGACAACCGACGCCTCCCAGTCACAGATTGGCTAGTCGAACTGTCAGTCAACACACTGACAGCTTAACACGCCCCTGTACCAGATGGGATGGCCATGCTGTCCATCAAAGTACTGACAGTTTCAGCATGCCCCTGTACCGGATTGGACGGCCGACCTGTTAGTAACTGCATCCCTGACACATTAAAGGGTGGAACCGTGACACCAACAAAATTGAGGTTATGGAGTGGCCAGCACACTCCCCGGACCTTAAGGGTTTGTGTCCACATACAGGAATTGCTGCGCTTTGGACGCAGCGGATACCCGCTCTGCCAAAAGCGCCGCCCCTTGTTGTACGCGCGGTGATTCCACTTATGTGCAATGAACACATGCGGAAACACCGCATCTTATTCATAGAACAGTGCTATTTATCTTGTGAAGACTGTGCGTCTCCGCAAGATAAATAGACATGCTGTGGTCTAGAAAGACACGCCACATGTGCTTATACGCAGGGATGTAGGATGCATCCCTGCACGCATAGTGGAGATGGGATTTCATAAAATCCCCTCCACTATGCTGTAACATCTGGATGCTGCGGATTGGACTCTGCGGCTGTACCGTGTCCTGACCGTGGAAACGTACCCTTATTCAGTAGAACACTTGTGGGGTGACATCAAAATTCTGTTTCTGAGGCAAAGCCAACAAATGCCAAAAAATTGAGGAATGTAGTCAAAGCATCCTGGGCTGGAATAACAAGGTGACAGGTGCCAGAAGTTGGTTGACTCTATGCAACATAGATGTGAAGCAGTTCTAAAAAACTGTGGATATACAACTAAATATTAGGTTAGTGATTCACAGGAATGTTAAATCCTCAAAAAATAGTACATATTGTAAGTTTGTAAATACAAATGCATACACAGTTATTTTTTTTTAGAACAGCCCAATGTTCATTTTTCTTGTTATTGTTTGTAAAGTAGTTAAAAGTTACTGTATATATGGTACATTTCTCTTCATGTTTTGAATTGGAAAACATTGTGCAATGTTCCCAATGCATGGAAATAAAAACAAGTATAAAGATGTTATGATTAACTCATGTTAACACACTGCTATTATTTTGAACACTCCTGTAACAATTGAAATCACCCTTTATACACCATTGAAAGTCAAGAAATAAAAAAAAAAATTGGTATTGTAAAATTTAATATTGCTGCATCTGTAAAAATCGCTGTAGCAAACTATAAGGCTCTGTGCACACGTATGCAGAAAACTTCTTCATGAAAATCGGACTCCTTCCCAGAAAACGTGTATTTTTTTCCACGCGATTTTTCAGCATTTTTGCCGCGATTTTTGCACGTTTTTGCCGCGATTTTTTCCGGAGACACATCCCCAGACACATAGAAAATAGCCAGAAATGCGAAATTTACCGCGAAATTAATGAGCATGCTGCGTTTTTTACCGCGAAGCGTTTTTTTCGTGGTAAAAAACGCATCAATATGCACAGAAACTGCAAAATGTATTAAAATGAATGGGAAGCTTCTTTTAGGCGTTTTTTCAGCGGATTTTTTGGGTAAATCCACGGGGAAAACGCGAAAAAAAACGCTGTGTGTGAACACAGCCTAAAAGTAATCAACCCATTGAGTTAATGTCATGAATAGAATAAAATATAAAATTCAGAGTTGTGGGGTTTTTTAGTCACCAGACCTCACTAAAAAATGCAATAAAAAAATTATTGAAACATTGTATGGTGTCAATAAATCTTTCCCTCAGGTCTCAAAAAACAAATCCTCATACAGATCTCTTGATAGACAAATAAAAATGTTAGGGGTCTCAGAAAATAGCGGCACAAATCCATTTTTTTTTCACAAACCAGATTTTTGTTGCAAAGTTCTCAATTTTTTTAACATTTAAATAAAAAAAAAATATATACATATATATACAGTCATATGTAAAAGTTTGGGTACCCCTATTAATGTTAACCTTTTTTCTTTATAACAATTTTGTTTTTTGCAACAGCTATTTCAGTTTCATATATCTAATAACTGATGGACTCAGTTATATTTCTGGATTCAAATGAGGTTTATTGTACTAACAGAAAATGTGCAATCTGCATTTAAACAAAATTTGACCGGTGCAAAAGTATGGGCACCCTTATCATTTTCTTGATTTGAACACTCCTAACTACTTTTTACTGACTTCCTGAAGCACTAAATTGGTTTTGTATCCTCATTAAGCTTTGAACTTCATAGCCAGGTGTATCAAATCATGAGAAAAGGTATTTAAAGTGGCCACTTGCAAGTAGTTCTCCTATTTGATTCTCCTATGAAGAGTGGCATCATGGGCTCCTCAAAACAACTCTCAAATGATCTGAAAACAAAGATTATTCAACATAGCTTTTCAGGGGAAGGATACAAAAAGTTGTCTCAGAGATTTAACCTGTCAGTTTCCACTGTGAGGAACATAATAAGGAAATGGAAGAACACAGGTACAGTTCTTGTTAAGCCCAGAAGTGGCAGGCCAAGAAAAATATCAGAAAGGCAGAGAAGAAGAATGGTGAGAACAGTCAAGGACAATCCACAGACCACCTCCAAAGACCTGCAGCATCATCTTGCTGCAGATGGTGTCACTGTGCATCGGTCAACAATACAGCGCACTTTGCACAAGGAGAAGCTGTATGGGAGAGTGATGCGAAAGAAGCCGTTTCTGCAAGCACGCCACAAACAGAGTCGCCTGAGGTGTGCAAAAGCACATTTGGACAAGCCAGTTACATTTTGGAAGAAGGTCCTGTGGACTGATGAAACAAAGATTGAGTTGTTTGGTCATACAAAAAGGCGTTATGCATGCGCTGTATTGTTGACCGATGCACAGTGACACCATCTGCAGCAAGATGATGCTGCAGGTCTTTGGAGGTGGTCTGTGGATTGTCCTTGACTGTTCTCACCATTCTTCTTCTCTGCCTTTCTGATATTTTTCTTGGCCTGCCACTTCTGGGCTTAACAAGAACTGTACCTGTGTTCTTCCATTTCCTAACTATGTTCCTCACAGTGGAAACTGACAGGTTAAATCTCTGAGACAACTTTTTGTATCCTTCCCCTGAAAAGCTATGTTGAATAATCTTTGTTTTCAGATCATTTGAGAGTTGATTTGAGGAACCCATGATGCCACTCTTTATAGGAGAATCAAATAGGAGAACTACTTGCAAGTGGCCACTTTAAATACCTTTTCTCATGATTTGATATACCTGGCTATGAAGTTCAAAGCTCAATGAGGTTACAAAACCAATTTAGTGCTTCAGGAAGTCAGTAAAAAGTAGTTAGGAGTGTTCAAATCAAGAAAATGATAAGGGTGCCCATACTTTTGCACCGGTGAAATTTTGTTTAAATGCAGATTGCACATTTTCTGTTAGTACAATAAACCTCATTTGAATCCAGAAATATAACTGAGTCCATCAGTTATTAGATATATGAAACTGAAATAGCTGTTGCAAAAACCAAAATTGTTATAAAGAAAAAAGGTTAACATTAATAGGGGTGCCCAAACTTTTACATATGACTGTATATATATATATATATATAGTCATATGTAAAAGTTTGGGCACCCCATTAATGTTAACCTTTTTTCTTTATAACAATTTTGGTTTTTGCAACAGGTATTTCAGTTTCATATATCTAATAACTGATGTACTCAGTTATATTTCTGGATTCAAATGAGGTTTATTGTACTAACAGAAAATGTGCAATCTGCATTTAAACAAAATTTCACCGGTGCAAAAGTATGGGCACCCTTATCATTTTCTTGATTTGAACACTCCTAACTACTTTTTACTGACTTCCTGAAGCACTAAATTGGTTTTGTAACCTCATTCAGCTTTGAACTTCATAGCCAGGTGTATCAAATCATGAGAAAAGGTATTTAAAGTGGCCACTTGCAAGTAGTTCTCCTATTTGATTCTCCTATGAAGAGTGGCATCATGGGCTCCTCAAAACAACTCTCAAATGATCTGAAAACAAAGATTATTCAACATAGCTTTTCAGGGGAAGGATACAAAAAGTTGTCTCAGAGATTTAACCTGTCAGTTTCCACTGTGAGGAACATAGTAAGGAAATGGAAGAACACAGGTACAGTTCTTGTTAAGCCCAGAAGTGGCAGGCCAAGAAAAATATCAGAAAGGCAGAGAAGAAGAATGGTGAGAACAGTCAAGGACAATCCACAGACCACCTCCAAAGACCTTCAGCATCATCTTGCTGCAGATGGTGTCACTGTGCATCGGTCAACAATACAGCGCATGCATAACGCCTTTTTGTATGACCAAACAACTCAATCTTTGTTTCATCAGTCCACAGGCCCTGCTTCCAAAATGTAACTGGCTTGTCCAAATGTGCTTTTGCATACCTCAGGCAACTCTGTTTGTGGCGTGCTTGCAGAAATGGCTTCTTTCGCATCACTCTCCGATACAGCTTCTCCTTGTGCAAAGTGCGCTGTATTGTTGACCGATGCACAGTGACACCATCTGCAGCAAGATGATGCTGCAGGTCTTTGGAGGTGGTCTGTGGATTGTCCTTGACTGTTCTCACCATTCTTCTTCTCTGCCTTTCTGATATTTTTCTTGGCCTGCCACTTCTGGGCTTAACAAGAACTGTACCTGTGTTCTTCCATTTCCTTACTATGTTCCTCACAGTGGAAACTGACAGGTTAAATCTCTGAGACAACTTTTTGTATCCTTCCCCTGAAAAGCTATGTTGAATAATCTTTGTTTTCAGATCATTTGAGAGTTGTTTTGAGGAGCCCACGATGCCACTCTTCATAGGAGAATCAAATAGGAGAACTACTTGCAAGTGGCCACTTTAAATACCTTTTCTCATGATTTGATACACCTGGCTATGAAGATCAAAGCTCAATGAGGTTACAAAACCAATTTAGTGCTTCAGGAAGTCAGTAAAAAGTAGTTAGGAGTGTTCAAATCAAGAAAATGATAAGGGTGCCCATACTTTTGCACCGGTGCAATTTTGTTTAAATGCAGATTGCACATTTTCTGTTAGTACAATAAACCTCATTTGAATCCAGAAATATAACTGAGTCCATCAGTTATTAGATACTGTATATGAAACTGAAATAGCTGTTGCAAAAACCAAAATTGTTATAAAGAAAAAAGGTTAACATTAATAGGGGTGCCCAAACTTTTACATATGACTGTGTGTATATATATATATATATATATATATATATATATATATATATATATACAGTGGGGCAAAAAAGTATTTAGTCAGTCAGCAATAGTGCAAGTTCCACCACTTAAAAAGATGAGAGGCGTCTGTAATTTACATCATAGGTAGACCTCAACTATGGGAGACAAACTGAGAAAAAAAAATCCAGAAAATCACATTGTCTGTTTTTTTTTCATTTTATTTGCATATTATGGTGGAAAATAAGTATTTGGTCAGAAACAAGCAATCAAGATTTCTGGCTCTCACAGACCTGTAACTTCTTCTTTAAGAGTCTCCTCTTTCCTCCACTCATTACCTGTAGTAATGGCACCTGTTTAAACTTGTTATCAGTATAAAAAGACACCTGTGCACACCCTCAAACAGTCTGACTCCAAACTCCACTATGGTGAAGACCAAAGAGCTGTCAAAGGGACACCAGAAACAAAATTGTAGCCCTGCACCAGGCTGGGAAGACTGAATCTGCAATAGCCAACCAGCTTGGAGTGAAGAAATCAACTGTGGGAGCAATAATTAGAAAATGGAAGACATACAAGACCACTGATAATCTCCCTCGATCTGGTGCTCCACGCAAAATCCCACCCCGTGGGGTCAGAATGATCACAAGAACGGTGAGCAAAAATCCCAGAACCACGCGGGGGGACCTAGTGAATGAACTGCAGAGAGCTGGGACCAATGTAACAAGGCCTACCATAAGTAACACACTACGCCACCATGGACTCAGATCCTGCAGTGCCAGACGTGTCCCACTGCTTAAGCCTGTACAGGTCCGGGCCCTTCTGAAGTTTGCTAGAGAGCATTTGGATGATCCAGAGGAGTTTTGGGAGAATGTCCTATGGTCTGATGAAACCAAACTGGAACTGTTTGGTAGAAACACAACTTGTCGTGTTTGGAGGAAAAAGAATACTGAGTTGCATCCATCAAACACCATACCTACTGTAAAGCATGGTGGTGGAAACATCATGCTTTGGGGCTGTTTCTCTGCAAAGGGGCCAGGAC
The DNA here is from genome assembly GCF_039654945.1 of Dendrobates tinctorius. NCBI lineage: Eukaryota > Metazoa > Chordata > Amphibia > Anura > Dendrobatidae > Dendrobates > Dendrobates tinctorius. The sequence continues at coordinate 20,403,818 of NW_027361793.1, forward strand.
GACTGATCCGGGTACATGAAAGAATGAATGGGGCCATGTATCGTGAGATTTTGAGTGCAAACCTCCTTCCATCAGCAAGGGCATTGATGATGAAACGTGGCTGGGTCTTTCAACATGACAATGATCCAAAGCACACCGCCAGGGCAACGAAGGAGTGGCTTCGTAAGAAGCATTTCAAGGTCCTGGAGTGGCCTAGCCAGTCTCCAGATCTCAACCCTATAGAAAACCTTTGGAGGGAGTTGAAAGTCCATGTTGCCAAGCGAAAAGCCAAAAACATCACTGCTCTAGAGGAGATCTGCATGGAGGAATGGGCCAACATACCAACAACAGTGTGTGGCAACCTTGTGAAGACTTACAGAAAACGTTTGACCTCTGTCATTGCCAACAAAGGATATATCACAAAGTATTGAGATGAAATTTTGTTTCTGACCAAATACTTATTTTCCACCATAATATGCAAATAAAATGAAAAAAAAACAGACAATGTGATTTTCTGGATTTTTTTTTCTCAGTTTGTCTCCCATAGTTGAGGTCTACCTATGATGTAAATTACAGACGCCTCTCATCTTTTTAAGTGGTGGAACTTGCACTATTGCTGACTGACTAAATACTTTTTTGCCCCACTGTATATATACCAGTGCTTCTCGCAAAATTAGAATATCATCAAAAAGTTAATTTATTTTAGTTCTTCAATACAAAAAGTGAAACTCATATATACAGTCATATGTTAAAGTTTCGGCACCCCTATTAATGTTAACCTTTTTTCTTTATAACAATTTTGGTTTTTGCAACAGCTATTTCAGTTTCATATATGTAATAACTGATGGACTCAGTTATATTTCTGGATTCAAATGAGGTTTATTGTACTAACAGAAAATGTGCAATCTGCATTTAAACAAAATTTGACCGGTGCAAAAGTATGGGCACCCTTATCATTTTCTTGATTTGAACACTCCTAACTACTTTTTACTGACATCCTGAAGCACTAAATTGGTTTTGTAACCTCATTGAGCTTTGAACTTCATAGCCAGGTGTGTCCAATCATGAGAAAAGGTATTTAAGGTGGCCACTTGCAAGTAGTTCTCCTATTTGATTCTCCTATGAAGAGTGGCATCAGGGGCTCCTCAAAACAACTCTCAAATGACGTGAAAACAAAGATTATTCAACATAGCTTTTCAGGGGAAGGATACAAAAAGTTGTCTCAGAGATTTAACCTGTCAGTTTCCACTGTGAGGAACATAGTAAGGAAATGGAAGAACACAGGTACAGTTCTTGTTAAGCCCAGAAGTGGCAGGCCAAGAAAAATATCAGAAAGGCAGAGAAGAAGAATGGTGAGAACAGTCAAGGACAATCTACAGACCACCTCCAAAGACCTGCAGCATCATCTTGCTGCAGATGGTGTCACTGTGCATCGGTCAACAATACAGCGCACTTTGCACAAGGAGAAGCTGTATGGGAGAGTGATGCGAAAGAAGCCGTTTCTGCAAGCACGCCACAAACAGAGTCGCCTGAGGTGTGCAAAAGCACATTTGGACAAGCCAGTTACATTTTGGAAGAAGGGCCTGTGGACTGATGAAACAAAGATTGAGTTGTTTGGTCATACAAAAAGACGTTATGCATGGAGGCTAAAAAACACAGCATTCCAAGAAAAACACTTGCTACCCACAGTAAAATTTGGTCGAGGTTCCATCATGCTTTGGGGCTGTGTGGCCAATGCCGGCACTGGGAATCTTGTTAAAGTTGAGGGTCGCATGGATTCAACTCAGTATCAGCAGATTCTTGACAATAATGTGCAAGAATCAGTGACGAAGTTGAAGTTACGCAGGGGATGGATATTTCAGCAAGACAATGATCCAAAACACCGCTCCAAATCTACTCAGGCATTCATGCAGAGGAACAATTACAATGTTCTGGAATGGCCATCCCAGTCCCCAGACCTGAATATCATTGAACATCTGTGGGATGATTTAAAGCGGGCTGTCCATGCTCGGCGACCATCAAACTTAACTGAACTGGAATTGTTTTGTAAACAGTAATGGTCATAAATACCTTCATCCAGGATCCAGGAACTCATTAATAGCTACAGGAAGCGACTAGAGGCTGTTATTTTTGCAAAAGGAGGATCTACGAAATATTAATGTCACTTTTATGTTGAGGTGCCCATACTTTTGCACCGGTCAAATTTTGTTTAAATGCAGATTGCACATTTTCTGTTAGTACAATAAACCTCATTTGAATCTTGAAATATAACTGAGTCCATCAGTTATTAGATATATGAAACTGAAATAGCTGTTGCAAAAACCAAAATTGTTATAAAGAAAAAAGGTTAACATTAATAGGGGTGCCCAAACGTTAACATGACTGTAGTCACTACAAACAGAGTGATCTATTTCAAGTGTTTATTTCTGTTAATGTTGATGATTATGACTTACAGCCAATGAAAACCCAAAAGTCATTATCTCAGTAAATTAGAATAATTAACAAAAAACACCTGCAAAGGCTTCCTAAGTGTTTAAAAAGGTCCCCTAGTCTGTTTCAGTAGGCTCCACAATCATGACTGCTGACTTGACAGATGTCGAGAAGGCAGTCACTGACACACTCCACAAGGAGTGTAGGCCATAAAAGGTCGTTGCTAAAATCATAGAATCATAGAATCATAGAATCGTAGAGTTGGAAGGGACCTCCTGGGCCATCTGGTCCAACCCCCTGCTCAAAGCAGGATTCGCTAAATCATCCCAGTCAGATGTCTGTCCAGCCTCTGTTTGAAGACTTCCATTGAAGGAGAACTCACCACTTCTCGTGGCAGCCTGTTCCACTCATTGATCACTCTAACTGTCAAAAAGTTTTTTCTAATATCTAATCTGTGTCTCCTCCCATTCAGTTTCATCCCATTGCTTCTAGTCTTTCCTTGTGCAAATGAGAATAAAGTTGATCCTTCTACAATGTGACAGCCCTTTAGATATTTGTAGACAGCTATTAAGTCTCCTCTCAGTCTTCTCTTTTGCAAACTAAACATTCCCAAATCCTGCAACCTTTCCTCATAAGACAGGGTTTGCAGACCGGTCACCATTCTGGTCGCTCTTTTCTGAACTTGCTCCAGTTTGTTGATGTCTTTTTTAAAATGTGGTGCCCAAAACTGGACACAATATTCCAGATGAGGTCTGACCAAAGAGGAGTAGAGGGAAATAATGACTTCACGTGATCTAGACTGTATGCTTCTGTTAATACATCCTAGAATTGCATTTGCCTTTTTTGCTGCTGCATCACACTGTTGACTCATATTCAGTCTGTGATCTATTAGTATACCCAAGTCTTTTTCACATGTGCTGTCACTTAGCCCTATTCCTCCCATTCTATATATGCTTTTTCCATTTTTATTGCCCAGATGTAGTACTTTGCATTTCTCCCTGTTAAAAACCATTCTGTTAGTTGCTGCCCACTTCTCCAGTTTATTTAAATCTTTTTGAATCCTCTCTCTCTCTTCTCTAGTATTAGCTATCCCTCCTAGCTTTGTGTCATCAGCAAATTTAATCAGTTTACCCTCAATTCCTTCATCTAAATCGTTGATAAAGATGTTGAACAATACAGGGCCCAGGACAGAGCCCTGTGGTACCCCACTTGAGACATTCTTCCAACTGGATGTGCAGCCATTTACGACCACTCTTTGGGTCCGATCACTAAGCCAGTTATGAATCCACCTAACAGTTGCCTTGTCCATTCCATACTTAATCATTTTTTCAATAAGGATTGTATGAGAGACTTTGTCAAATGCTTTGCTGAAGTCAAGATATACTATATCTACAGCATTTCCTTGATCCACCCAATCAGTGATACCGTCATAGAAGGAAATTAAGTTAGTCTGACATGACTTATTAGTTACAAACCCATGCTGACTCTGTTTAATCACTTCATTCTTATCCAGGTATTGACATACATGTTGTTTAATAATTTGTTCAAAGATCTTTCCTGGTATAGAAGTCAGACTCACCGGCCTATAGTTACCTGGGTCCACCTTCTTCCCCTTTTTGAAGATAGGAACAACATTTGCTCTTCTCCAGTCTTCTGGCACTTCTCCTGTTCTCCAAGAATTTTCAAAGATTATAGAGAGGGGTTCAAAAATTTCTTCTGCTATCTCCTTCAGTACTCTGGGGTGTAATTCATCTGGACCTGGAGACTTGAATTCATTTAGGCTAGCTAAGTGTTTCCTCACTATCTTTCTGTTTATAGATATCCTGGATTCTTCTATTCCCTTAATAGGACAGTGAATAACAGTTGATGTTACATTTCCTTTCTGAGAGAAAACAGATGCAAAATAGGAATTTAAAAGTTCAGCCTTCTCAACATCCTGTCTTACCATTTCATCATTTTCATCCTGTAAAAATCCTATAGCATCTTTGACTTTTCTTTTACTTTTGACATATCCCCAAAATCCTTTATTATTGCTTTTGACATCTCTTGCAAGCCTCAATTCATTTTCAGCTTTAGCTAATCTGATTTGTGCCCTGCAGGTTCTGCAGACAGCATTATATTCTTCTTTAGATATGCCTCCCTCTTTCCATTTTATAAACATTTTTTTCTTCCTTTTTAGCATGTGCTTAAGTTCTGTGTTCATCCATCCTGGTTTCCTTAACTGCTTCCTATTCTTCCCTCTTTTCGGAATTGTTAACAACTGTGCTTTGAGAATTTCATTTTTCAAGATTTCCCATCCTTCCTGGACATTTTTGTCTTTAAGGATATCCAGCCATTGGATCCCTCCAATTCTCTTTCTGAATCCCTTAAAATCTGCCTTTCTGAAATCTAACCTTGACGTCTGAGTCTTCACAGGTCTTCCGCCTCTAGTTATCCAAAATTCTAAAATAGCATGGTCGCTACCTCCTAGGGTCCCAGCCACTTTTACCTCCTCAACCATTTCCTCCCTGTTTATAAGGATTAGATCCAAGGTAGCAGTTCCCCTTGTTTTCTCCCTTACCTTTTGGAAGATAAAGTTGTCAGCAAGAGAGGATAAGAATTTCCTTGACCTGTTAGTTTTGCCTGAGAGAGATTCCCAACAAATGTCTGGATAGTTGAAATCTCCCATGACAACTATGTCATATTTTTTGGAGAACTTGGCCATTTGATGCATAAAGATTTCATCCATAGCTTCAGCTTGCACAGGCGGCCTGTAGTAAATGCCTACAATGGTGTCCTTTCCATTGTTCTGTCCTTGTATTCTTACCCAAACAGTTTCCACAGAACTCCCAGTCTCTGAAGCTTCAATCTCTGTGCAGATATACGCGTTTCTAACATACAATGCGACACCCCCTCCTCGTTTATCAAGTCTGTTTCTTGCAAATAAGTTGTATCCTTCTAGTCTTGTATTCCAATCATGTGTATTGTCCCACCAAGTTTCAGTGATTCCAATGACATCATATTTCTTTTCCTGTGTTAGTAGTTCCAATTCTCCTTGTTTGTTGCCCATGCTTTGTGCATTAGTATAGAAACATTTTAGTTTGTGATTGGTTTCTCTTTCTCCAATATTTTTATTAATTAGATTCTTTCGTCTTTGTTCTTCCTTTCCACTTCTAATAGCAGAGTTCTCAATAGCATTTGTCAGGTGTATGGCTTTTTCTGGTCTTTTGCTTCCCTTCCCATGTTGTTCTAGTTTAAAGCTCTCCTTACAAGTGTAGCAAGGCGACTTCCAAATACATGCTTACCAGTCTTCGTAAGGTGCACCCCATCTCTAGCAAGTAGTCCATCGTATAAGTAGTTCACTCCGTGATCCAGAAATCCAAATCGTTGCTGACGGCACCATCGATGTAGCCAGTTGTTCACCTGCAGAATCTTATTCCACCTCCTTGTTCCATGGCCATCCACTGGGAGGATGGCCATGAAGAAGAAGCTGGCTGTTCACAGAGTGCTGTATCCAAGCATATTATTGGAAAGTTAAGTGGAAGGAAAAAGTATGGTATAAAAAGGTGCACAAGCAACCGGGAGCCTTGAAAGGATTGTTAAGAGAAGGCCATTCAAAAAATTTGGGGGAGATTAACAAGGAGTGAACTGCTGGTCTCATTGCTTCAAGACCCACCACACACAGACATATCCAGGACATTGGCTACAAGTGTCGCATTCCTTGTGTCAAGTCACTCATGACCAATAGACAGGACCAGAAGCGTGTTTCCTGGGCCAAGGAGAAAAAGACTGTTGCTAAGTGACCCAAGGTGTTTTCAGACGAAAGTAAATTTTGCATTTCATTTGGAAATCAAGGTCCCAGAGTCTGAAGGAAGAGTGGAGAGGCCACAATCTAAGCTGCCTGAGGTCTGGTGTGACGTTTTCACAATCAGTGGTGGTTTGACTTTTTTTGGTATTCATTGGCTGTAAGCCATAATCATCAACATTAACAGAAATAATCGCTTGAAATACATCACCCTGTTTGTAATGACTCTATATAATATATGAGTTTCACTTTTTGTATTGAAGAAATAAATTAACTTTTTGACGATACTCTAATTTAGTGAGAAGCACTTTAATAATAGTCACCTGGATAATCATATTTCCAGGTATTTTTTGCCATACAAGGAACTGCGCGAAAACAAAATCCATAAAACAATGGCAGAATTACATTTTTTCCCATTATTTAATCCCAATTGGAATTTTTCCCCGTTTTTCAGTTTATAGTATGGTAAAATGGATGATGTCATTCAAAACTACAATTCATCCTGCAAAAAAAGAAGCCCTTATACAGTCAACGGAAAAATAAAAACCGTATGGCTCTTGGAAAAAGGAGAGGAAAAAATGGCATGTAAAAATGAAAATGGTTGGCAGAAGTAATGGGTTACTAATGATGGTTGTTCCTGACGAGGACTTCATTTTGGGAAGTAATGTTTGAATGGGATTCAAATTTTTAACAACAGGTTCTGTGTTTGTGTGTAGGAAAACCACACCATTTTTTTAAGCCACACCCATTTACACACACCTTTTCCTCAAACATATACAATTAGGGGCGCAGTCAAACAGTTGAAAAAAAATAAATTGGAATGAGATCAGAACAGTGCACATTCTGGCCAGCGGCTCTCCTGACCCAAGTGTGACAGCTGCATATATTTCTATGCAGCTGTCTCACTTGACTGACCGGCTGGCCAGGCTGTGCACTACATTCTGATTCATATGACAGTCTGTCTGCGTCCTAATGGTAATTAAAAGTAAAAATCCATATAATGCTCCACACAGTATTATGGTACCACATAGTGCTCCATACAGAATAATGAGCCCCATATATTGCTCATACAGTATAATGAGCCCTATATATTGCTTCATGCAGATTAATGAGCCCCATATATTGCTCCATACAGTATAATGAGCCCCATATATTGCTCCATACAGAATGATGAGCCCCATATAATGCTCCATACAGTCTTATGGGCACCGCATAGTGCTCCATACAGAATAATTGTCATCATATATTACTCCATACAGTATCATGAGCCCCATATATAGCTCCATACAGAATAATGAGCCCCATATATTGCTCCATACAGAATGATGAGCCCCATATATTGTTCCATACAGTATTATGGGCACCACATAGTGCTCCATACAGAATAATGAGCCCCATATATTACTCCATACTGAATAATGGACCCCATATAATGCTCCGTACAGTGTAATGAGCCCCATATATTGCTCCAAACTGTATAATGGGCCCTATACAATGCTTCATAAAGAATAATGAACCCCATATAAAATAGGCCCCATAAAATATGCCATACAGTATAGGATGGGCCCCATAGAGTATAATGAGAAAGGTAAATTACTCCATATAGTATAATGAATCCCATATATTTCTCCATTCAATGTATAATGGGCCACATATATGATGCTCCAGTGTATGATGGGCCCCATATATGATGTTCCAGTGTATGATGGACCCCATATATGATGCTCCAGTGTATAGTGGGCCACATATATGATGCTCCAGTGTGTAATAGGCCCCATAAATTATGCTCCAGTGTATGATGGTCCCCATATATGATGCTCTGTGTATGATGGTCCCCATATTTGGTGGTCGGTGTATGATGGCCCCATATATGATGCTCTGTGTATGATGGTCTCCATATATGATGCTCCGTGTATGATGGTCCCCATATATTGCTCCAAACATTAAAAAAAAGTAAATGAAACACTCATCTCTCCTTGCTTTCGGCTGCTCTGGTCTGGACTCCTCAGTGCCGCCATCTTCCGGCTGTCTGCACTGTGAGTGTTCAGGCAGAGGGTGTACAGACTTGATGTTATTGCACCCTCTGACCTGAACGTCGCAGTCAGGAGATGTGGAAGATGCTGCAGAGGTAGAGCGGGGAGAGGCAAGTATCGCAAGTGCTGGGTCCCTGAGCAAGCCCTTTCGTGGGCTCCGACATTGGCACAGACACCAGACGCCCATAGCATGCCGGTGTCCCTGACGGCCAGTGGACCCCCCCCACTTGTTCAGGCTTCTGGCACTTGTCCGGGTGTGCAGGGTGCTTACATTGACCCTGGCTGTTGGGGGCCATTCCCCCCACTCATTCTCCCCCCCGGGCCCCGCCGTCACTCATTCTCCCCCGGCTCATTCTCCCTCCCACCCCCGGCTCATTCTCCCCCCGGCTCATTCCACCCCTGGCTCATTCTCCCCCTTGTTCATTCCCCCCATCCTGGCTCATTCCCCCCCAGCTCATTCCCCCCCATCCTCCTCATTCTCCCCACCACCCCTGGCTCATTCTACTCCCACCCCAGGCTCATTCTCCCCCGGTTCATTCCCCCCACCACCGGCTCATTCTCCCCCCACCCCCAGCTCATTCTCCCCCCACCCCCAGCTCATTCTCCCCCCAGTTCATTCCCCCCACCCCTGGCTTATTCTCCCCCCGCCGCTCACCAGAGTCCTGGCGCCGTCCCTGCATGTATGTCCAGCCAGGCGCTGGTATCTTTTTCCAGTGAGAGCGCGCAGTCATGTGGTACTGCTCATTAAGGTCATGAATATGGGCACCACGCCTATGAAAGTGGCATCCATATTCATGACCTTAATGAGCGGTACCACGTGACCGCGCGCTCACACAGGGAAAAAACACCGGCGCTGGAGACCATTGGAGCTACAGGCACTGCTGGAGGAGGTGAGTATGATGTCTTGCGGAGGGCCGACCCCGGACTTAAAAAAAAAAAAACCTTGCTCAGGTGCCAAGTGGCCCCCCCCGTCTCGCCAGGGCCCCGGCACCTGCCCGGGTGCACCGGGTGCTGACGTTGGCCCTGAGTACTGGATCGCGGCTCTGAATCTCCCCACTTCGGGGAACCGGCTGCTTTTTTAACAAGCGGTTTCATCGAACCGGGGAGAACTGGACGAATCCCACCCCTGCCAGTAGTATATCAAAAGTTATTGATATTCTGTTCCTGGAGATATACCAACTGTGAGATGGATGGAGGCTGATTCTATAGAGCATCTGAATAGTAAAGTGGATCCTTGGGCTCAGAGCAGGGTTTGGTCTGTTTTGCCATTTTGACTTGTTGGTCCATAGAATATCAACAGAGAATTACCGTAATTCAAATGCTGGTTTTTTTCACATAAATTCTCCAAAAGTGAATCACAGACATGTTATGAGCAGCGAATCGCAAGTCAGATGCCATTTTCACTGGCAAAGGCTGGAGAACAGAAACAGCACACTAAAAAAATACTATAAAAATATCATTTTATTAATCTAAATAATTAAAACACCTATGAAATGAACAAACTGATTGACCTCCATTGTGGGACACACAAAAAGATCTAAATACTCCTTTAAACACACAGATTTGATATAAGTGGAGATAGTAACATAATGAATTCTGTTAGACTATGGACACTCAGTATATAATTAACATAATTAATGCTGTCCTACACTAAAACAATAGCATGTGGCCCAGCAATACACCATGGCTTTCATTTACCGCTTGCAGCAAGAGTGTCAACTAATTAAATATCCAAAAAGAGCGATCATATAACTGTCAAAAATTAATCTCCAGAAAGACTTACATGTGTGGAGTATATGCCGCATGTCCCTCATCCCGACACGCATTTCGTCCTCTTCCTCAGGGGGCGTGTCAGGGATGAGGGAAGGCGGGTCTTTTAAACAACAATGCACCAATCAGATGCTTGGCCTCACAGTACGTGTCAAGCAGGGATGACCTTCCATATAGCGGCGTGCCATGTCATTGAACCGCTACCTTGAAGGAGACTCATCATCTCCGGTCAGTGAGACGCAAACACATCGGTAACTGTGGTGCAGGTCACGTGTATGTCAGCTGTCTCCGTATCGCCGGAGATTTCTGAGTGAGATTTCGGAGCTAGTAAAATAGACAGGTGTGCTAATCCATTCTTGTGCAAAAAGTCATAAAAATGAATATGTGCTATTATTCTAAATAAAGCAACAATATACACTCACTGGCCACTTTATTAGGTACACCTGTCCAACTGTGTGTTAAGACTTAATTTCTAATCAGCCAATCACATGGCGGCAACTCAGTGCATTTAGGCATGTAGACATGGTCAAGACAATCTCCTGCAGTTCAAACCGAGCATCAGTATGGGGAAGAAAGGTGATTTGAGTGCCTTTGAACGTGGCATGATTGTTGGTGCCAGAAGGGCTGGTCTGAGTATTTCAGAAACTGCTGATCTACTGGGATTTTCACGCACAACCATCTCTAGGGTTTACAGAGAATGGTCCGAAAAAGAAAAAAAATCCAGTGAGCGGCAGTTCTGTGGCCGGAAATGCCATGTTGATGCCAGAGGTCAGAGGAGAATGGGCAGACTGGTTCGAGCTGATAGAAAGGCAACAGTGACTCAAATTGCCACCCGTTACAACCAAGGTAGGCAGAAGAGCATCTCTGAACGCACAGTGCGTCGAACTTTGAGGCAGATGGGCTACAGCAGCAGAAGACCACACTGGGTACCACTCCTCTCAGCTAAGAACAGGAAACTGAGGCTACAATTTGCACAAGCTCATCGAAATTGGACAGTAGAAGATTGGAAAAACGTTGCCTGGTCTGATGAGTCTCGATTTCTGCTGCGACATTCGGATGGTAGGGTCAGAATTTGGCGTAAACAACATGAAAGCATGGATCCATCCTGCCTTGTATCAACGGTTCAGGCTGGTGGTGGTGGTGTCATGGTGTGGGGAATTTTTTCTGGGCACTCTTTGGGCCCCTTGGTACCAATTGAGCATCGTTGCAACGCCACAGCCTACCTGAGTATTGTTGCTGACCATGTCCATCCCTTTATGACCACAATGTACCCAACATCTGATGGCTACTTTCAGCAGGATAATGCGCCATGTCATAAAGCTCGAATCATCTCAGATTGGTTTCTTGAACATGACAATGAGTTTACTGTACTCAAATGGCCTCCTCAGTCACCAGATCTCAATCCAATAGAGCATCTTTGGGATGAGGTGGAACGGGAGATTCGCATCAGGGATGTGCAGCCGACAAATCTGCGCCAACTGTGTGATGCCATCATGTCAATATGGTCCAAAATCTCTGAGGAATGCTTTCAGCACCTTGTTGAATCTCTGCCACGAAGAATTGAGGCAGTTCTGAAGGCAAAAGGGGGTCCAACCCGTTACTAGCATGGTGTACCTAATAAAGTGGCCAGTGAGTGTATATATATAATATATATATTTGACACTAGAGAGGAGCAAGAGGCCCTTCAAGTTTTGGAGTCTCTGGCTGAGGAAAATGCTAATTCTGCTGAGGTAAGCAATTTTCCAAAAAATTTTTTTTGTAAAACTAAGAAGTTCCCTGCTTTGAGCATTTGCCCTGCAGTGGATTTTTTTTTTTACTAAAATTGTCTCAAGTGATATTGAAAAACTAGCTGAAGAGCCCAGCGCTGCCTGGGCATAGTAACTAACTGTGGTTAGTTATAACAAATTATAATTATCCTCCATCCCATAGTCCCGTGCCCATATACCCATCATACATATCCACAATCCCATAGGCCCGTGCCCATATATCCATCATACATATCCTCCATCCCATAGTCCCATGCCCATCATACATATTCTTCATCCCATAGTCCCATGCCCATATACCCATCATACATATTCTCTATCCCATAGTCCCATGCCCATATACCCATCATATATATTCGCCATCCCATAGTCTAGTGCCCATATACCCATCACACATCCTTCATCTCATAGTCCCATGCCCATATACCCATCATACATATCCTCCATCCCATAGTCCCGTGCCCATATACCCGTCATACATATCCTCCATCCCATAGTCCAGTGCCCATATACCCATCACACATCCTCCATCCCATAGTTCCGTGCCCATATACCCATCACACATCCTCCATCCCATAGTCAGCCATTATGACATCATCATGAGCGGCGGGGCTTGCAACCTATGATGAATCAGCATTGCCATGGCAACCATTATGACACTGTTTCCCCATTATGTAGATAGGGGCATTATGACATCATAATGAGGGGTGGGGCTTGACACGCACACACTTTTTCCCCATTATGTAGATAGGGGCAAAATTGTTTGGTGAATTGGAACACGCGGGGTTAAAATTTTGCCTCACAACATAGCTTAGGACGCTCTCGGGATCCAGACGTGTGACTGTGCCAAATTTTATGGCTGTAGCTGCGACGGTGCGGATGCCTATCCCGGACATACATACATACACACATACATACATACACACACTTGAGCTTTATATATTAGACAAGCTGAAGAGCCCGGTGCTGCCCGGGCATAGTAACTAACTGTGGTTAGTTACAACAAATTATAATTATCCTCCATCCCATAGGCCCGTGCCCATATACCCATCATACATATTCTCCATCCCATAGTCCCATGCCCATATACCCATCATACATCCTCCATCCCATAGTCCCATGTCCATATAACCATCATACATATCCTCCATCCCATAGTCCCGTGCCCATATACCCATCACACATGCTCCATCCCATAGTCCAATGCCCATATACCCATCATACATATCCTCCATCCCATAGTCCCGTGCCCATATGCCCATCACACATCCTCCATCCCATAGTCCCGTGTCCATATACCCGTCATACATATCCTTCATCCCATAGTCCAGTGCCCATATACCCATCAAACATTCTCCATCCCATAGTCCTGTGCCCATATACCTATCATACATCCTCCATCCCATAGTCCCGTGCCCATATACCCATCATATATATTTGCCATCCCATAGTCCCATGCCCATATACCCATCACACATCCTTCATCTCATAGTCCCATGCCCATATACCCATCATACATATCCTCCATTCCGTAGTCCCTTGCCCATATACCCATCACACATGCTCCATCCCATAGTCCCGTGCCCATATACCCATCTTACATATCCACGATCCCATAGTCCCATGCTCATATACCCATCACACATCCTCCATCCCATAGTCTCATGCCCATATACCCATCATACATATTCGCCATCCCATAGTCGAGTGCCCATATACCCATCACACATCCTCCATCCCATAGTCCCATGCACATATACCCATCATACATATCCACGATCCCATAGGCAAGTGCCCATATACCCATCACACATGCTCCATCCCATAGTCCCGTGCCCATATACCCATCTTACATATCCACGATCCCATAGTCCCATGCTCATATACCCATCATACATATTCTCCATCCCATAGTCCCATGCCCATATACCCATCATACATATTCGCCATCCCATAGTCGAGTGCCCATATACCCATCACACATCCTTCATAGTCCCATGCCTATATACCCATCATACATATCCTCTATGATGACATCAGCGTCACCATGGCAACCATTGTGACATCATAATGAGGGGCGGGGCTTGATACACAAACACTGTTTCCACATTATGTAGATAGAGGCATTATGACATCATAATGAGGGGCGGGGCTTGATACGCACACACTTTTTCCCCAGTATGTAGATAGGGGCAAAATTGTTTGGTGAATTGGAACGCGCAGGGTTAAAATTTCACCTCACAACATAGCTTAGGACGCTCTCGGGGTCCAGACGTGCGACTGTGCCAAATTTTGTGGCTGTAGCTGCGACGGTGCGGATGCCTATCCCGGACATACATACATACACACATACATACATACACACACTTGAGCTTTATATAATAGATTAGCTTTGACGAAGCATAAAAAATTCAATCTTACTTTTGATCAGCAGAAGGCATTACAGGAAATGCAGGGTTGGAATGATGTGGTCTTTAAGGCCGCAGATAAAGGGGGCAATCTAGTGATTTGGCCAAATGAACTTTACGAACATCAGGCACAAAAACTTTTAAACAATCATAATTGCGATCGTAGATTGCCATCCAACCCTTTGCCAACCTATCAGGAGGAATTAATTTCAATTCATAGACTCATAGAATCGTAGAGTTGGAAGGGACCTCCTTGGCCATCTGGTCCAACCCCCTGCTCAAAGCAGGATTCGCTAAATCATCCCAGTCAGATGTCTGTCCAGCCTCTGTTTGAAGACTTCCATTGAAGGAGAACTCACCACTTCTCGTGGCAGCCTGTTCCACTCATTGATCACTCTAACTGTCAAAAAGTTTTTTCTAATATCTAATCTGTGTCTCCTCCCATTCAGTTTCATCCCATTCAATTCTTGAAGAAGCAGTAATTGCAGGCACAATCCCCAAATTTGTATTGGAAACAATACAAAAACTTAATCCGAAACTTCCCACTTTTTATTTAATCCCTAAAATCCATAAAGATCCCTCTCAATCCCCCAGGAAGACCTATTGTGGCTGGGAACGATGGGTTATGTGAAATAATTTGTGATACCTTGGATCATTATCTTAGACCTTTTGTTGCAAGTTTGCCGTCATGTATCAGGGATACCACATCTGCCTTGCAAAGATTGGATAATATGTATTTGACTGAAAACATGATGATGGTCATGGCAGACATGGAATCCTTGTATACGTCGATTAAATACAAAGATGGCCTGGCATCCGTATCTTGCTATCTTAAGACTAGCTACTTGGATACACATTTGGTAGATCTTCTTGTTTTATTAGAATTCATCTTGACCCATAATTGCTTTATTTCTAATAAAAAAAATCTTTTTACAAAAGCAGGGTACTGCCATGGGGGCTTCCTGTGCACCCTCCTATGCGAATTTGTTTTTGGGTGCATGGGAGAGAGATATTTTCCAGCAACCCGGTCCCACGTATTGAGAACACACATCATTGGATGAGATACATCGATGATGTGTGGTTTTATGGGAGGGCTCCTGTCAAGATTTGGATTGCTTGATGGCCAGATTAAATCAAAATGATCTTAATATCAGGTTAACCTACAAAGCTGGTAGGGAACTTGACTTTTTGGATATACAAATTAAAACTTCAACAGATGGTGGCTTGATGATGGAAGTATATAGAAAACCAACAGCAACAAACAACCTGTTGCACGCTACATCGTCTCATCCCATATCCACAATCAGGGGAATACCCACGGGTCAGTTTTTAAGGATAAGGCGTATATGCTCAGATGACTATTCCTTTGAACAACAGTCTAGAATCCTGAGAGGGAGATTCAATGATAGAGGATATAGTATTCTTCTATTACCAACAATACATGGCTGGAGATGAAAGGATTTTATCCATGCGGGCACTGTAAAGGGTGTGATAACATGATTACAATCAAGGAATTCTCAAATGCTGCCGGGACCCATAAGTTTACTATCGGGCAGTTCATCACATGTTCTAAGAAAGGGGTCATCTATAGTGCGCAATGTCCATGTGGTAAGATATATATTGGTCTCATGACCCGTGAATTGCGCATACGCATTAGAGAGCATGTTAGAGACATTGAGGAGGGATGTACGGATGACTGACCCATCCCTTCTCAAGACAGTACCCAGGCATTTCTTTTACCATCATAACAGCGACTCTAGTTTATTTTTGGCTAAGGGTGTAGATGTATAGCAGTTGGGACCAAGGAGAGGAGATCTTGGGAAAAATCTTGCAAAACTAGAGTGCAAATGGATTTACAGGTTGGGGACCTTAGTTCCCAATGGGCTTAATGAGAGTTTTGGATTTGGTGCATTTTTATGATGGGGATTTTTGTGCATTTTTTGCTTTTTTATTTTAGGGAATTTTTGGGTGAAGTATGGGTTGTCTTTTAATTTAATATTTGTTTTTATTTTTAATTTAGTCTGAAGTTCTATTATGGATTGGTTTTCATTTCCGGGACATCAAGATAACTCTTCGGTTTAGTCTCACATATAGTGATGAAAAACTTCCATCAACATTATTGAATTTTTTTAGTGTCTTTTATATTATTAATGTTCTTGTGTATTTGTAATATAATTTTCACATTATTATCACGTACATTATTATCACGTATGTTATATTATGGTAATTATATGTTTGTTGGTAGCACATCATCACTTTTATGTATGTTTACACATATAGTGCTTATATACTGAAACTAACACTAATTTTTGTGTAATAACATTAGGTATTTTTTTATGATTATATATATTGTTGCTGTATTTATAATAATAGCATATATTCACTTATATGCCTTTTTGCACAAGAATGGATTAGCTTCAGCAGGCTGATCCCCATGGAGCGCGCCTGTCTATTTTACTAGCTCCCAGACTCAGAGATCTCCGGCGATACGGAGACAGCTGACACACACGTGACCTGCACCAAGGTTACCGGTGTGTTGGCGTCTCACTGACCGGAGATGAGTCTCCTTCAAGGTAGCGGTTCAATGACGTGGCGCGCCGCTATATGGAAGGTCATCCCTGCTTGACACGTACTGTGAGGCCAAGCATCTGATTGGTGCATTGTTGTTTAAAAGACCCACCTTCCCTCATCCCTGACACGCCCCCTGAGGAAGAGGACGAAATGCGTGTCAGGATGAGGGACACGCGGCATATACTCCACACATGTAAGTCTTTCTGGAGATGAATTTTTGACAGTTTTATGATCGCTCTTTTTGAGTATTTAATTAGTTGACACTCTTGCTGCAAGCGGCAAATGAAATCCATGGTGTATTGCTTTAGTGTAGGGCAGCATTAATTATGTTAATTATATACTGAGTGTCCATAGTCTAACAGAATTCATTATGTCACTATCTCCACTTATATCAAATCTGTGTGTTTAAAGGAGTATTTAGCTCTTTTTGTGTGTCCCACAATGGAGGTCAATCAGTTTGTTCATTTCATATGTGTTTTAATTATTTAGATTAAGAAAATGATATTTTTATAGTATTTTTTAGTGTGCTGTTTCTGTTCTCCAGCCTTTGCGAATTGGTGGGAAGACGGGTTTGTTATGATAGTGATGGACACATTGACTAGTTTTGGATCGCATATTGATGTAATGCCATTTTTACTGACCTGAAATCAAGAGCTTGAACGTTACCTAATGCAGAATATTGGCATTTATCAGACAAGTGTCACTGTGCATTACGCCACCTAGCTAAGGAGGATACTGCTTTTAAAGCGTTAATCTGCAAGAAAAGCTACTAGTAAAGGATTGATGTTCTACAGTAGGGTTTACTTGTTTGTAAAGGGTTGATCTCTTACTACATACACACACATACACAGATAGTCAAAACACACTGAGGAGAATGATGGGATTTACCTCAGTGGTTGCAGCTTCTGGCTTACTATTTTTCCCTGATGCTTCACAATACACAGGAATCCATCTTGAATCTCTTCTTGCATACATTCAGTATGGAGTAAGAAATCAACACAGACCTTTCTTCTGTTCCATTCTACTTAATACAACAAAATCTCTCTGCAGGAAGTCTCACATAGCTGTCAAAATACTGAGGCTGTATAGAACCTGACTTCATTCTTGATTTTATTAAGGGATAGAACTTTCACTAAATTAGACTGGAATGCTTTAATTTTCCCTAATTAAATACATTTGAAAAAGTTTTATATTGTGATCTCCTTTTACTTCATGAAGTTTTCTGGGAGGTGATAGACATTTGGTTGAAAAGTAGTTGTTGGGCATGTGTCAAGGCTCATAAGAGAAGGAGCTCTATTTTTCATTTGTAGTGCAATTTTTGTGGGAATAGATTGTGGATACCATTTTATATTTGGAGATTCCCTAAAGGGCCAAAACAATAAAAAAAACAAACAATTGTCCACATTTTGAAAATTTTATAACATTCAGTTTTGAAAATTAAAATTCACACTTTTTCATATAAAATGTTTCTTCAGCTCCAATTTTTTAGGGCTAATAGGAAAAAAAATAGCAAACATTGCACAACAAATTATGTAGTCCAAAGTAGTCCAAAGTACTCCAATAGTCCATATGTGGTCAGATACTACTGATTGGACACACTTCAAAGCTCAGAAGAGAACAACCACTATACTGGAGTGCAGAATTATCTGGAATGGGTTCCAGGTGCCATGTCACATTAGCAAGAGTCCCTAAAGTCCCAGAAATCTCCTCCCCATAAGTGAATGCATTTTACAAACTTCACCCCTTCAATGAATTTATCTATGGGTGCAGTGAACATGTTCACATCACAGGGTGATACCTCCATTCTTCTCCTCTGTATCTGTGGTTGCCTTCTCAACCGGTATCTGTGCGGCAGCTGTTACATGCCTGTTGCCATTGGTATGGCATGTGTTGCCATTCAGCAACTGAGCAAGGTGAGTGTATTCTCCCCTTTTCCTGACAACCCTTTGTCATTGGATAAGACCCTATTGCGCTTTCTTTTTCTGAGTCACTTTCCGTATTATTAACACCACTTGCACATAACTTTTGCCTCACCCTCGGGTCACTGTTGGCTCTGCTCTACTCTATGAGAAAGCCTGTTCTGACCTCTGGATACTAATGTACTACTAAGTGGCCAATACATGTGCTGAATTTTCAGTTAATATTCTTCTAGATTATTGTTTGAAGATTTATATTAGAGGTTTGTTTTTTATTGAACTCACAAATACTTTTTCTCACATTCCCTACAGTTATCAAAGATGTGGTAGTTTGGGGCAACATTAGTGGCATCAACCTACTTGATTTTCATCTGGCCAAAATGTACAAATATGACAATTCTATTTGGGGTCCATCAAATTTCTCTAGACCATTGATCCACATGATACATGACCGGTATGTATGAAATTTAAATATATCATTTAGCTTTTGATGATTACCAATTGAGTATTAAAAATGTGGTGCAATCATCTAAAATCAATAGGTCAGACCTGAATTAAAAGTGCCTCTATCATGAAAGAACCTCCTAAACTTATGGATGCTAAGAGTTCACACAATACAGATCTCGTATGCTGAGTTTGGGGAGATGAATACTATATATTGACAATGCTCCAGTCAAGTGTTCCAGACACTGCCCCCAAAACATTGGTCTTGGAGGCTATCTTTTAGGCCGGGGTCAGACTTGCGAGAAATTCGGACGAGTCTCGCATGTCAATACCTGGCACTGCCGCCTGCACTCGAATCGGAGCGTTCGACTGTATGTATTTCTGTGCCGGGTTTTGACATGCAAGACTCGTCCGAGTTTCTCGCAAGTCTGACCCCGGCCTTATAGACAGACTATGTCCATATTATTTGGATTTGTCTTAGGTAATGTCACTGTAGGTGTTGTATAAAATCTGTGGCAAAAATTGTGGATTTTCCAACCTGAAGGCATTCATGATTCTGCACAGTTTTTTTATTGAGCATGAGAATGAGATCTAAAATATAACATTCATTCACATCACTAGTGTAATTTTTTCCTGATTTTGGCACCGAATTTTTGTTTCCCAACATACTCCTCATTGTTTGAACATGGCCTAAGCCAGACGTGGGCAAATGGTGGCCCGTGAGTCACATCCGGGCCCTGTGGTTGTTTCTCTCTGGCCTGCAGACAGAAACACTGATAGTGTGCAGGAACTCAAATGTGAGCTCATAGCTTGGTGTTAGCCCCGCCCCGCTATCTTACTATTGGTTTATCTGCTTCTGCTGAAGGAAGCGAGGAGCTGCTGAGATCACTCACAGATGGCAGGTCCAGGTTCTGTTGTAGCATCGCTGAGAAGTCACTTTTGTACCCAGCAGCTGCTGCACATACCTGGTAATCAGCAGGGCTACCACTAGGAATTTCAGGGCCCCATACTGGTAAAATTTTCGGGGCCCCCTTGAGACTCCGCCCAGGCTCCACCCCAGCCCCGTCTCCACCCCTCGAACTGTCCAAAGTCCCACCACTCTCTCTTGGAAAAACTTCACTTCTCACCAATCACACATTAACAGTTTCCATCACCAGATCACACATATAGCTGGCAGCTTTTGTTTTGGCCAAAAGATTTTTTAAGCCGCCACCATAACACGGTAGACTCTTTTGGCTGTGCCCTAATCTACTGTAACCTTATAAATATTTGTTAAAATATGCAATACAATTTAGCTATATTTTTATTTTTCAATTTTTAAAATGACCAATATCATCACATACAAGGGAAAAATACCACCGCACCATGTGCAGACCACATATTACCACCACAGTGACTGAATACTACAATACTGATCAGTAATAAAAAAAACACGATACTATCACCATACGTGCCATTATACACAGGAGATCTGTATTTAGTCTGTGTATAGGTAATACATTGATCACTATCAATGAAATTATGCACAGGGCATCTATACAGTGTATAGTGTCGGTGTATAGGTAACACTTTCACAGATCGCCATCATGTCTCCCAGCCAGGGCTCATCTCTGCAGGAAATAACACAGTTACCTAGAGCTCCGCTTGCAGAACACATTACTTATTTTTCCCAACTTCTACATTACATCACATGAAGAAACAAAGGCGACATAGTGTCACTCTGCATAGTAACAGGACCGCCCCCCCATTTAAAACAGTATACTCAAAAAATAAAATAAATACATCACTGCAGTAATAATATCCCTTAATTAGACCCTGTGGTAATAATATCCCCCATCCTAGCCCCCGTGTGTCTCATTACTGGCTTCAGCCATCCGTTCTCCCATCCCACCCTCATAAGTATCCATTCTGCTGTCGCGCGGGGCTTAGGACAACTAAGGCAGAAATACCCGGGGCCCCTGTGGTGTCCCTTTCACTAGGGGAAACCCTGTCTGACCCTCAACCCAGGGTTTTTGCTGAAGGTGCAAATGCCTGAGCCTCCACCCTTTCCTTATCTCCTGCTCAGCCCTGCACTTAACCCTCCACCCTCCACCCAGTGAGGAGACACACCACCAAAGCTCCCACACAAATAAGACAGACAGGGAGAACTTAAACTGCACTGCGCCGCACACACACAGGAATATACAGTAATGTGAACAGGGCACAACTAAACACAAATATGGGAAGGAGAAAGGATAACGACGGATCATACGACACCAGATACGAATCTCTCTCTCTGCAACACCTCCACTCCAGACCGGAACCACTTGGTATGAAAACACAAGCTATAATCGGCGACGCCCATATGCCAGTATGACTATTTAAAGACCGTGGGCGTGACTAACCTTCCAACCTGGTCTCCAGCAGGATTAACCCCCGAGAGCCTGAAGATCAAGCCGGCACCACTGAGGCTATAGTGGCTGGAGGTGGAACTACCTCTGCCTGCCGGACGCTGTGGTGTGAACAGCGTCCGACATGACAGTACCCCGTCTTCTACGAGGGACCCCAGGGCCCTCAAGACTCATAGGACCCGGCTTGTCCGGATGACGACGGTGAAAAGAACTGACCAGCCGATCCGCATGTATGTCTGAGGCTGGAACCCAAGACCTCTCCTCCGGACCATACCCCCGCCAGTGCACCAAATACTGAAGAGTACGGCGTACTACTCGAGAGTCCACTACCTTGGCGACCTCGAACTCTAAATCGCCATCCACCATGACTGGAGGTGGCATCGGCGTCGTGTCCACCAAGCCTACCACCTTTTTCAATAAAGCCCTGTGAAAAACGTTATGTATTTTGTACACCGCAGGAAGTTCCAACCGATAAGCCACTGGGTTAATGATGGCAGAAATCCTAAAAGGCCCAATAAACCTTGGACCCAGTTTTAAAGATGGAATTTTGAGTTTTATGTTCTTCGTGGCTAACCACACCCATTCACCCACACACAGGTCCGGACCTGGCACGCGTCTACTGTCAGCCACCCGTTTGTACCTGGCACTCATGCTCAACAAACGCTGTTTCACCCGCCTCCAGACTGATGACAATTGGGCTCCTAGCTGATCCTCCTCCGGGACACCCCCGGAGTCACCCTGACATAAGGTACAAAACTGAGGATGTTGACCGTACACACAAAAGAATGGAGACTCTCCTGATGACTCTTGGCGGTGATTATTTAACGCGAATTCGGCTAGAGGAAGGAAAGTAGACCACTCCTCCTGGTTGTCGGACACAAAACATCGTAAATACTGTTCTAGATTTTGGTTCATGCGCTCAGTTTGTCCATTAGACTGTGGTTGAAACACCGATGAATGTGACAACTTGATCCCCAACCTTGAGCAAAAAGCTTTCCAAAACCTCGCCACAAATTGCGTACCCCTATCAGATACTATGTCAGATGGTACTCCGTGGAGTCTGACCACCTGCTTCACAAATACCTGAGCCAACGTCTTAGCATTGGGCAAAGAAGACAACGCCACAAAATGCGCCATCTTTGAAAAACGGTCAACCACCACCAGGATGACCGTGTTCCCTGCCGAGGCTGGCAAGTCAGTGATAAAATCCATGGAGATTTCTGTCCATGGCCTATTGGGTACCCCCAGAGGCTGTAGCGTGCCAGCAGGACGGGTTCGGGGTGACTTAGCCCTAGCGCACGTGATGCAAGCTGCCACGTACGAGACCACGTCCTGCCGGATTTTGGGCCACCAGAAACGACGCGATACCAGCTCTAAGGTGCCCTTCACCCCTGGATGACCAGCCAGTACCGAATCGTGGTGTTCCTTCAACACCTTAAGCCGAAGATGCAGGGGTACAAATGATTTGTTGGCGAGAAGTCCTGGTGGTACCTCCTCTTGGGCCTCGGCAATCTCCGCCTCTACCTCCGTCGTGAGAGCCGAGACCACTACCCTTTCTGGAGGATGGGTACCGGCTCTTCCCGAGGTTCTCCCCCCGGAAAACACCTAGACAAAGCATCCGCCTTGGTGTTTTTAGCCCCGGGACGGTACGTCACAAGAAAATTGAAACAAGTAAAAAACAATGCCCAGCGAGCCTGCCTAGGAGACAGACGCTTGGCCGACTCCAGATAGAGCAGATTCTTATGGTCGGTGATAACTGTGACCTGGTGAGCCACCCCCTCCAAGAAGTGTCGCCATTCCTCAAAAGCCAGTTTGATGGCCAACAACTCCCTGTTGCCGATATCATAATTCCGTTCGGCTGGCGACAGCTTCTTGGAGAAGTAGGCGCATGGATGCATCTCGCTCAAGGACGAGCCTTGAGACAGTACTGCCCCCACTCCCACCTCCGACGCATCAACCTCTACCACAAAAGGTTTAGACACGTCTGGTTGCACCAGAATGGGGGCTGAAGCAAAACTATTCTTCAGACGCTCAAATGCACGTATAGCCACCTCAGGCCAGTTCGCCAGATCGGCACCCTTTTTTGTCATGTCCGTGAGCGGTTTGGCGACAGTCGAAAAGTGTTTTATAAATTTCCTATAATAATTCGCAAACCCAAGGAACCGCTGGAGTGCTTTCAGACTCTCCGGCCTCTCCCATTGCAGCACCGCTTGCACCTTAGCGGTGTCCATTTTAAAACCGGCTGCGGACACAATATATCCCAAAAAGGGCAACTCCTGGACAAAAAATAAACATTTTTCCAGCTTAGCATAGAGCTGGTTCTCCCGGAGCAACTGTAACACCTGCCTAACATGCTCCAAATGAGTGTCCCGATCGCTAGAATAAATGAGGATATCATCCAGGTATACAATCACAAATCTCCCCAGGACATGAGCAAGTACATCATTAATAAAATGTTGGAAAACGGCAGGCGCGGTGGTCAACCCAAACGGCATAACCAGACTCTCAAAATGACCCTCAGGAGTGTTAAACGCCGTTTTCCACTCATCCCCCTGACGGACCCTTATGAGGTTATACGCCCCCCTGAGGTCCAGCTTGGAAAACCATTTCGCCCCCGCTACCTGGTTGAACAAATCCGGGATCAACGGCATTGGGTAGGGATCACGGATAGTAATCTGGTTTAACTCTCGGAAATCCAGACACGGGCGTAACCCCCCATCTTTCTTCTTAATGAAGAAAAACCCCGCGGCTACAGGCGAGGACGAAGGCCGGATGTGTCCTTTTGCTCAGACTCTCCGCGATGTAGTCTTTCAGAGCTTGCCTCTCAGGACCAGAAATATTAAACATCCTGGCCTTAGGTAATTTGGCCCCGGGTTTTAACCTAATCGCACAGTCATAGGCTCTATGTGGAGGCAGTTCTGAGCAACCCTTCTCAGAGAAAACATCCGCGAAATCCTGCAAAGCCTCCGGCAGGCTGGGCGTCACGGCGGACACACATGTGGCCAAGCAATTGTCTTGGCAGAAACCACTCCATTGCACTATGTCCTGAGTTTTCCAATCAATTACTGGGTTGTGCCTGGACAGCCATGGAAAACCCAGGACCATTTGAGCTGGGAGATTACGGAGGACCCTACATGTAACCGACTCAGAATGTAGGACCCCAATGTGGAGTTTCACCTCTGCCACAAACTCAGTAATCTCCCCTTGAGGGAGGGGAACAGCATTAATGGTCACCACCTGTATGGGGTGAGGAAGTTTTTCGATCTTAAACCCGGCGGTGTGTGCAAACTCCTCATCTATGAGATTGGTAGCGGAACCGCTATCCACAAACACTGATATAGGTAGCTCTCTGCCGGCGATAATAACCTTGGCAGGGAGCATACATTGAGATACCATCATGGAGGATATGCATACGCTCAGTTGGGTCTCCTCCATACCCTCTGAGCTTAACAGTTTTCCGCCGATGTGACCCTCTTAGGTAGTACCGGGCAAACGTTAACATAATGACCTCTTTTACCACAGTAGAAACATGCTCCGGGCTTCCGGAATCCCGGAGCGCGAGGCTGAACCTGTGCCACGCCAGCAATCTGCATAGGTTCAGGGGACTCATCTACTTCAACCACACCTGCACCTCTGCTTTCCCCCAGAGGTAGCGTCTCCTGTGCCCCCTGGCGAAAACGGCGATCAATACGTATCACCAAACTCATGGCAGACTCCAATGATGCCGGAGTCTCATACATCAGGAGGGCTTGTTTCACCCTCCCTGATACCCCATGAATAAACTGGCTCCGCAGTGCTGGGTCATTCCACTGTGTGTCTACAGCCCAGCGGCGAAATTCCGAACAATAGTCCTCTGCCAAGCGCTCCCCCTGGCGGAGGGCGCGGATTTTAGATTCCGCTAGAGCCAGTCGGTCAGGGTCATCGTAAATGAGCCCGAGGGCAGAAAAAACATTATCGACCGAATAAAATGTAGCAGAGTCAGCTGGTAAGGAAAATGCCCATGCTTGAGGGTCACCACTCAGTAATGACAACACCAGCCCTACTCGCTGGGCCTCATTACCTGAAGAGATTGGCTGCGGAAGTATAATTTGCAGGCCTCCCGAAATACGACAAATTTGCTGCGATCGCCTGAAAATCGTTCTGGCAGCGGAAACTTCGGCTCTGCACCGATACCTGCAGATGCCGTTTGCACCTTTGCTACTACCAGGCCCTGCTGCTGAACTGCCCCTTTCAACTCAGAGACCTGTAAGGACAGCGCCGCCAACTGGCGGGTTATGGAATCCATGGGATCCATGGACTCCTGAAAAATTGTGGGCCGATTATAATGTCGCGCGGGGCTTAGGACAACTAAGGCAGAAATACCCGGGGCCCCTGTGGTGTCCCTTTCACTAGGGGAAACCCTGTCTGACCCTCAACCCAGGGTTTTTGCTGAAGGTGCAAATGCCTGAGCCTCCACCCTTTCCTTATCTCCTGCTCAGCCCTGCACTTAACCCTCCACCCTCCACCCAGTGAGGAGACACACCACCAAAGCTCCCACACAAATAAGACAGACAGGGAGAACTTAAACTGCACTGCGCCACACACACACAGGAATATACAGTAATGTGAACAGGGCACAACTAAACACAAATATGGGAAGGAGAAAGGATAACGACGGATCATACGACACCAGATACGAATCTCTCTCTCTGCAACACCTCCACTCCAGACCGGAACCACTTGGTATGAAAACACAAGCTATAATCGGCGACGCCCATATGCCAGTATGACTATTTAAAGACCGTGGGCATGACTAACCTTCCAACCTGGTCTCCAGCAGGATTAACCCCCGAGAGCCTGAAGATCAAGCCGGCGCCACTGAGGCTATAGTGGCTGGAGGTGGAACTACCTCTGCCTGCCGGACGCTGTGGTGTGAACAGCGTCCGACATGACATCTGCCCTATATGATCTCCCCATCCTGTCCCATCTGTCTCCATCATATCCATCCTGCCCCATGATCCTGCACAATCTGTCTCCAACCCTGCCCCATCTGTCTCCAACCCTGCCCCATCTGTCTCCAATCCTGCCCCCAGTGTCTCAAGTCATGCCCGTATCTCATTCTGCCCCTTCCCGTGTCTCACTGTCACATTCTGCCCCCATCGTGTCCAGCAATCTGCCCCAGCCATCGTGTCCAGCAATCTGCCCCAGCCATCGTCTCCAGCAATCTGCCCCAGCCATCGTGTCCAGCAATCTGCCATCTGCCCCGGGCCCCCCGCTCTCAATGAATAAAAAGAAAAAAAAAAAAACACAAGCTCTTCTTACCTGGCCACGGTCCAGCGGCGAAGCTCCGGGCGTCCCTCCATGCAGAAGCGTGCGCTCGCCGGCGACTGACAATGACGTCAGACACCGGCGAGGTGCGCGCTGCGTCGGACATCAGCTGCCAGCCTCTGATTGGCTGGCCGCTGGCGGCTGTTAACTATTGACGTGCGGGCCCTCTTGTCAATAGCTATCATCTGCCGCAGCGCTGAGGGCCCGGTTTAGCATGCCAGTAGGGCCCGGTGAGCAGAGGAGACTGGGCCCGATGCGGGCCCCCTCTGCCCACCGGGCCCCATACGCCAGTCAGGGCAGTAATGCCCTGATGGCGGCCCTGGTAATCAGTCACCTTGTAAGCGGGGATGTCTGTGATTAGAACTAGGAGGCAGTTGTGCTGGGTAAATGATGACCGTGTCTTTTAACCCCACAACTGCTGGATCACAGATTGAAATCAAACTGCTGCACCCTTATCTGCTGCACCCTTCCCTCCCTCCCTGGCAACTTCTAGCAGCTCAGAGATCAGGCTGATAGGAGATAAAACACTTGGGCCAATTATACAATATCCAATAGTGAATTGCACCCTCAACCTCACTACATGCAGCTTAGAAATCTCACATTCTGTGTGCACCCCTCTCCATCTGTCCACCAGTAGTGAAATATGCTTCCAAACTTCTCTTCTTTTAGTGTGCCGCATGTACCTTGCTGACTGGTCTGTGTATGTGTGTCTGTGTGTGCGTGTGTGTCTGTGTGTGCCACATGTATTCTGGTGGCTGGTCTGTGTGCATGTCAGTGTGTGTGCGTGTCTGTGTGTGGCTTATGTACTCTGGTGGCTGGTCTGTGTGTGCGTGTGTGCGTGCCCCATGTGCTCGTGGCTGTTCTGTGTGTGCGTGCCCCATGTGCTCTGGTGGCTGGTCTGTGTGCATGCGTGTGTCTGTGCATGTCTGTGCGTGCGTGTCTGTGTGTGCATGTCTGTGTGTGTACCCCATGTATTCTGGCTGGTTTGTGTGCGTACCTGTATCTGTTCATGTGTGTGTCTGTGCGCGCATGTCTGTGTGTGCCCCATGTGCTCTGGTGGCTGGACTGTGTTCGTGCGTGTCTGCGTGCGCGTGTCTGTGTATGTGCCCCATGTACTCCGGTGGCTGGTATGTGTGCGTGCGTGTCTGTGTGTGTGCCCCATGTACTCTGGTGGCTGGTTTGTGTGTGCCTGTGTCTGTGCTTGTCTGTGCGTGCGTGTCTGTGTGTGAGCCCCATGTACTCTGGTGGCTGGTTTGTGTGCATGCCTGTGTTTGTACATGTCTGTATGTGCGTGTCTGTGTGTGCCCCATGTTCTTTGGTGGCTGGTCTGTGTGCGTGCTTGTCTGTGTGCGTGCATGTCTGTGTGTGCCCCATGTGCGCTGGTGGCTAGTCTGTCTGTGCGTGTCTGTGTGCCCCATGTTCTCTGGTGACTAGTCTGTGTATGCGTGTCTGTGTGTGCCCCATGTGCTCTGGTTACTGATCTGTGTGCTTGCGTGTGTCTGTGCGTGTCTGTGTCTTTGCGTGCATGTCTGTGTGTGCATGTCTCTGTGTGTGCCCTATGTACTCTGGTGGCTGGTTTGTGTGCGTGTCTGTGTCTGTTCGGGTCTGTGTCTGTGTGTGCCCCATGTGCTCTGGTGGTTGGTCTGTGTGCGTGTCTGTGTGTTCATGTCTGTGTGCTCATGTCTGTGTATGTGCCCCATGTACTTCGGTGGCTGGTCTGTGTGCGTGCATGTCTGTGTGCACGTGTCTGTGTGTGTTCCCCATGTTCTCTGGTGGCTGGCTTGTGTGTGTGTCTGTATCTTGCATGTCTGTGTGTGCCCCATGTACTCTGGTGGCTGGTTTGTGTGTATGTCTGTGTCTGTGCGTTTGTGTGTGCGTGTCTGAGTGTGTGCCCCATGTACTCTGGTGACTGGATTGTGTGCGTGCCTGTGTCTGCATAACCCATGTGCTCTGGTGGCTGGTCTGTGTGCGTGCGTGTCTGTGTGTTCATGTCTGTGTGCGCATGTCTGTTTATGTGCCCCATGTACTCTGATGGCTGGTCTGTGTGTATGCATGTCTGTGTGCACGTGTCTGTGTGTGTGCCCCATGTACTCTGGTGGCTGGTCTCTGTGTGTGCCCTCTGTACTTTGGTGGCTGGTCTGTGTGTGCGTGCATGTCTATGTGTGTGTGTGTGTGTGCGTGTCTGACTGTGTTTGCGTGTGCCCCATGTACTCTAGTGGCTGGTCTGTATGTGCGTGTCTGTGTGCATGCGTGTCTGTGTGTTCCCCATGTACTCTGGTGGCAGGTCTGTGTGCCTGTGTGTCTGTGTGCGCGTGTGTGTGCCCCATGTACTTTGGTGGCTGGTTTGTGTATGTGCCTGTGTTTGTGCGTGTCTGTGTGTGCGTGTCTGTGTGTGCGTGTCTGTGTGTGTGCCCCATGTACTCTAGTGGCTGGTTTGTGTGTGTGTCTGTGCATGTCTGTGCGTGTGTGTCTGTGTGTGCCCCATGTACTCTGGTGGCTGGTCTGTGTGCGTGTGTGTCTTTGTGTGCATTCCTGTGTCTGTGTCTATGCGTGTGTGTCTGTGTGTGCCCCATGTACTCTGGTAGCTGGTCTGTGTGTGCGTGTCTGTGTGTCCCATGTGCTCTGGTGGCTGGTCTGTGTGCATGCATGTCTGAGTGTGTGCCCCATGTACTCTGGTGGCTAGTCTGTGTGCGTGAGTGTCTGTGTGTGTGCCCCATGTACTCTGGTGGCTAGTCTGTGTGCATACGTGTCTGTGTGTGTGCCCCATGTACTCTGGTGGCTGGTCTGTGTGTGCATGTCTGTGTGAGCGTGCATGTCTGTGTGTGTGCCCCATGTACTCTGGTGGCTTTTTCTATTTGTGCGTGTCTGTGTTTGTGTGTGTGTGTGTGTGTGTGCGTGTCTGACTGTGTTTGCGTGTCTGTGTGTGCCTCATGTACTCTGGTGGCTGGTCTGTATGTAGGTGTCTGTGTGCATGTGTGTCTGTGTGTGCCCCATGTACTCTGGTGGCTGGACTGTGGGTATGCGTGTCAGTGCACATGTGTGTGCCCCATGTACTCTGGTGGCTCGTCTGTGTGTGTGCCCTCTGTACTTTGGTGGCTGGTCTGTGTGTGTGCATGTGTTTGTGTGTGTGTGTGTGTGCGTGTCTGACTGTGTTTGCGTGTCTGTGTGTGCCCCATGTACTCTGGTGGCTGGTCTGTATGTACGTGTCTGTGTGCATGTGTGAGAAAAAGGAGGACATAGAATCCAAATCCATTGCAAGCATGTATGAATTTATCAGAAAAAAAGACACATATCAGAGATACAGGATATTACAAAAATCCAATAAAATGGGTAATCACATAAGGCCCGATGCTAGAAAAAACAAGTGGGCAGCCTATGATGGGTATGGATACCCAAAGCCAATACCACAGGAAATGAAAGATGTGAACAAAAGTACAACATTGGTTGTGAAATGGCATAAAATATAGTCATTGTACCAACCAAAAGGTATATGATAGGATATATTATTCAAAGGTCACCAATGTGAGATTTCACTTGGGCAATAATATGTCATATATAATGCCCAGATAAATAATACTGGTGATACCAATAGTTGCTGCACTGGATGTGAACCGGCTAATACATCCTAACGCTGAGTCTATACAAAGCTCAGCTGTATACCATGTCAATGAGAAATGATGTAGCATATAACAAAAGAAAACTGTGGGAAAGGTCTAAGTATGCTTAAATAAGCTGGATGAACATACCCATCATGTCCTGATGTATTGCAGGCGCCGACTTGTGTACCCCTACACGCGTTTTAGCGGTCTTGCATACCGCAAAACGCGTGTAGGGGTACACAAGTCGGCGCCTGCCATACATCAGGACATGATGGGTATGTTCATCCAGCTTATTTAAGCATACTTAGACCTTTCCCACAGTTTTCTTTTGTTATATGCTACATCATTTCTCATTGACATGGTATACAGCTGAGCTTTGTATAGACTCAGCGTTAGGATGTATTAGCCGGTTCACATCCAGTGCAGCAACTATTGGTATCACCGGTATTATTTATCTGGGCATTATATATGACATATTATTGCCCAAGTGAAATCTCACATTGGTGATCTTTGAATAATATATCCTATCATATACCTTTTGGTTGGTACAATGACTATATTTTATGCCATTTCACAACCAATGTTGTACTTTTGTTCACATCTTTCATTTCCTGTGGTATTGGCTTTGGGTATCCATACCCATCACAGGCTGCCCACTTGTTTTTTCTAGCATCGGGCCTTATGTGATTACCCATTTTATTGGATTTTTGTAATATCCTGTATCTCTGATATGTGTCTTTTTTTCTGATAAATAAATTCATACATGCTTGCAATGGATTTGGATTCTATGTCCTCCTTTTTCTCATGATATTGAGAATCGTCTCCATTATATTTGACTTCATGAGGCATTATTAAGGTATTTTACTTAAAATGAAATAAGGATGTTCTTTTGGAGTATTTTTCATATCTGTGTGCATGTGTGTCTGTGTGTGCCCCATATACTCTGGTGGCTGGACTGTGTGCATGCGTGTCAGTGCGCATGTGTGTGCCCCATGTACTGTGGTGGCTGGTTTGTGTGTGTCTGTGCATGTTTGTGTGCCCATGTACTCTGGTGGCTGATTTGTGTGCATTCATGTCTGTGTGTGTGTGCCCCATTTACTCTGGTGGCTGGTCTGTGTGTGTGCCATCTACTCTGGTGGCTGGTCTGTGTGCGTCCATGTCTTTGGGTGTGTGTTCATGTCTGTCTGTGTGTCTGTGTGTGCCCCATGTACTCTGGTGGCTGGTCTGTATGTGTGTATGCGTGTCTGTGTGCCCCCATGTACTCCGGTGGCTGGGTTGTGTGCTTGCGTGTCTGTGTGTGTGCCCCATGTACTCTGGCTGGTCTGTGTGCGTGCGTGTCTGTGTGCATGTCTGTGTGTTCCCCATGTACTCTGGTGGCTGGTTTGTGTGTGTCTCTGTATCTTGCATGTCTGTGTGTGTGCTGTTGTGAGCTCATCGGATCATTCATCTTTTGTGTCCGAGGATCTCCCTCTTCTGGTGAAGGTAGTGAGGCTGATTACCAGACACCTGATCAGGTGGATGGTGACTGGGTAACGGGAACTTCTGACTGGATATAAGGCAGCCGACGCCCTTCTGAGTCGCTGGTGATTTCTCTGCTGGATTCTTGGAGACCAGTCTGATTCCTGCTTCCCAAAGATAAGTTTTTGCTCTGCTATTGAACTTATTAGTTTTGGTTTTGTTTACCTTGTTTTTTGGAGTTCAGCCATCCCCGGCCGGGGGGTGTGCTGGATTCTTTTTCCTTGATCAGTGTTCTCTTTTGCTCTGCTTCCAGAATATTCTGAGTGCTGATATAGGGTTTAAAGTCTAGTGACTTCAGGGTCCCTTTTGCTTATCAGTTGTGTTGGTAATATTTTTAGCAGGGTTTTCTCGGATTGCAGACAGCAGCTTTTGTATCCTGTCCTTTTTAGTTAGCTTGGGCCCCATCGTTTTCTCAACCTATCTTTCTATCTGTGTTAGTGTTTTCATCTTGCTTCACCGTCATTATATGTTGGGGTCTGCCTATTGCTTTGGGATCTGCTCTGGGGCAGTCAGTTTTTCCCTTTTCTCTCTTTAGGCTTATGTAGATCTCCGGCTGTGACGAGGTGTCTAGGATCACCGTAGGAACACTCCACGGCTACTGCTAGTTGTGTGATAGGATTAGGGGTCTGCAATCCGCTAGTTTCCAACCTCTCTGATTTTCTGGGCTGAGCTTGTGTTTTGTTTTTTCCTCCTCGGTGACTCAATCATAACAGTATGCCCCATGTACTCTGTTGGCTGGTTTGTGTGTGTGTCTGTGTCTGTGCGTTTGTGTCTGTGTGTGTGTGTCTGAGTGTGTGCCCCATGTACTCTGGTGGCTGGATTGTGTGCGTGCCTGTGTCTGTGCATGTCTGTGTGTGTTCCCCATGTTCTCTGGTAGCTGGCTTGTGTGTGTGTCTGTATCTTGCATGTCTGTGTGTGCCCCATGTACTCTGGTGGCTGGTTTGTGTGTATGTCTGTGTTTGTGCGTTTGTATCTGTGTGTGCGTGTCTGAGTGTGTGCCCCATGTGCTCTGGTGACTGATCTGTGTGCTTGCATGTGTCTGTGCGTGTCTGTGTCTTTGTGTGCATGTCTGTGTGTGCATGTCTGTGTGTGTGCCCTATATACTCTGGTGGCTGGTTTGTGTGCGTGCCTGTGTCTGTTAATGTCTGTGTCTGTGCATGCGTGTCTGTGTGTGCCCCATGTGCTCTGGTGGCTGGTCTGTGTGTGTGTCTGTGTGTGCATGTCTGTGTGCTCGTGTCTGTGTATGTGCCCCATGTGCTTTGGTGGCTGGACTCTGTGCGTGCGTGTCTGTGTGTGTTCCCCATGTTCTCTGGTGGCTGGCTTGTGTGTGTGTCTGTGTCTGTGCGTTTGTATCTGTGTGTGCGTGTCTGAGTGTGTGGCCCATGTACTCTGGTGACTGGATTGTGTGCGTGCCTGTGTCTGTGCATGCCCCATGTGCTCTGATTGCTGGTCTATGTGCGTGCATGTCTGTGTGTCCATGTCTGTGTGTGCATGTCTGTTTATGTGCCCCATGTACTCTGATGGCTGGTCTGTGTGCATGCATGTCTGTGTGCACGTGTCTGTGTGTGTGCCCCATGTACTCTGGTGGCTGGTCTGTGTGTGTGCCCTCTGTACTTTGGTGGCTGGTATGTGTGTGCATGCATATGTGGCGCCCCTGAGGCTTCAGTCGCCACAGAGGTACTGCACCTTCTCCTAAGGTGTAGTGCTCCACCATCCAAGTAAGGTGGGAACTCCTGACCATGCTCCACACCTGCATTCCACACACAGGATAGTTCAGTGGGGCCACCTAACAGCTTCAGGCTGGAGGTTAGCAGAGCAACCCTCGTGGAACCCTGCTTCGTAACACGAGATGTGCTGGGAGGCGGGTGGAGTTAGATGATGCAAAAGAGAGGGAAGGTGTAGGATTTCAGGGCAGTCTGGGAGAGACCCAGAGAAGAGAGCAGGCTGGCAGCAGGTCAGCCTGAGAGGAGCTCAAGGCGGAGGAAGGCAGTCAGTCAGGAGAGGCTGAGGACTGGTCTTAGTGGAACGAGCTTCTCAGGGAAGGAAGAGAAGGTGAAAGAGACGTAGACTGGAGACTACAGATTCCATAAGAGAGATAGAACAGATCGGAACGAAGGAGAAGAGAAGGACGGTGGGAAGCTGGTTGAGAAAGAGAAAGAACCCTTCCAGTCCAGAGAGTGCAAAGGCCGGGTCCCGGTCCCCGAGGTTGATTGGATCTTTATATCCGGCAACAGACACCGGAGGAGTAGTGAGCCGCTAACGCCTTACTCCCACCATAGACTTGGGACACAACAGCGAAACGGATAGAGAGTCGGGACTCAGGAGAGGAGTCCCCGAAGTAGGCTACAGCTGTCTGTCATACAAGTAGAGACTAGGAACACCTAGAGAGAGGCATTCCAGGGTAACTAAGTACTGGAGTGCTTCGCACCTAAAGGCGCATTTGAGGAGTCGTTCAGTGAAGGTACATATTGGCGAAGTGTGGAAGGGAGAGTCCTGCCCTGCCTGGAGGTTGGCTGGAGCCCTGACCCGGAGAACACAGTACGGAGGCAGGCAGTTGTGTGAGCTGCAAACAGTGAGTAAAGATTTGGAACCGCATACTCTGGTGTCCTCCAGTTATTCCCGTACCACTACACCTGGGTAGCAACATCTAGACCATCCTGCGCCTCTCCTCATCCATTGCACCTACACTGCCCTGGGACTACAGCTCCACCTGCGGGGAGCTATACCATCTCTGCTGCACCATACCATCTGTCCCAGGGGATCTGTATGCAGCGTTGGCCTAACACCATACTTGCCAAATACCACGGGTGGCGTCACGAACTATTCTAATAAACTCTAAACACCATTAACACCACCGTCATTGATATTGGGTGCCCAGGACCACGGACCGGGTCTCCGCTGCTCTGACACATCCCCCCTGACGCCGGCCCGGTACCGAGTACTCCACAGCCCTGGGAGGGCGTCCCAACTTGGCGTCACGAACAGGATGATGAAGCCGATGCCATCGGGTTCTGTGTGCCTTGGATTTACAATTTTTGAAAATGTGCAGAAGACCAAATTTAATAGACTGTAAAATGGACATTAGAAATGGCCGCTGGCACGGAGAAGAAGGGCGTGAAGAGATGGGAGGTCCTAAGAGAAGACCGCGAAGAGTCTTGGGTCGTCCCTGCCTGAATTACTATGTGACAGATGCATGGCCCACCCCCCGAGGGGTTCGTATACTGGCTTGGTATGGAGGCGCAGAAGAAGACGCCGCCCCCGGAAGGAGGTTGTGAGAATCATGTGGGTATAGTGGATGAGGGCAGGTATATCTCGCCCAGATACCTTTCCTATGTGGCCTAGTCTGGTCAGTATCTCACCTGGTGACTAATGAATAATGGGAGGCGGATATAAAAGGATGCCAGGTGGTTGTGTGAATGTCTCAGCCTGGGAACACAGAGAGCACAGAGAGCTTGTCTGTGTGAGAGACACACGTGAGTGAAAGCAGTGCCCACTGCAACTGTGGTTTGGCTGGACGGGAGAAGCCCGCCAGTTGGTAGTTAGGTTGTACCTTGTTTAGTTAGTGCCGGACAGACAAGGATTTGTTTTATGTTTTTTTTTCTTTATGCATTGCTTTCACCTTTAATAAACCTGACCCAGTGTCGGTTATACCCGGACCCCGGCTGTGCGCCTGTTTCATGCTGAACACACGTGACCTTTGACCCCAGCAAAGGCGATCCCGGAGTGTTTTATCACATTGTGGTGGAGAACACGGGCATCACGTTGGAAGCATGAGCATGGAGGACGTGGTGAAAGCGCTGGTACAGTCCACCGCCGTCCAGCAAGAAGCTAATCGGGTGATGATGGCCCAGCTGATGGAGTTTGTGGACATGACAGCTACCGATCGTTCGCTTCTCCAGCAGGTGGCGCAGCGCCTGGCAAGCTTACCTGAGTTTAACCTGGAAGCCGAGTCGAGAGTGATTCACGTGAGTCGGTACTGGCAGAAGATGACGACCGAAGATGACGTTGAGGCATATCTGACCACGTTTGAACGGACGGCGGTGCGAGAAAAATGGCCGAAGGCACGGTGGGCCGGCCTGATTGCCCCGTTTCTTTCCGGTGAGGCCCAAAAGGCTTATTATGACTTAGAACCTGAAGCCGCGCAGGACTTTGACAAACTGAAATCCGAGATCTTGGCCCGGCTGGGAGTGACGACCGCTGTCCGTGCACAGAGAGTGCATCAATGGACTTATCAGCCGGATAAACCACCGCGGTCACAGATGTTCGACCTGATCCACGTGACGAAGAAGTGGCTGCAACCCGAGGTGCTGACAGCACCATAGATAATCCAGAGAGTCGTCATGGACAACTACCTGAGAGCTCTACCGCCAGCCCTGAGGAAGTGGGTAAGCCATGGAAATCCTACGACGGCAGATCAACTGGTGGATCTGGTTGAACGTTACTCCGTGGCGGAAGGACTCCGAGACGACGCTACCCCTCCTCGTTCTTCATCATCTCCACGTGGAACCGGTAAGACTGTTCCAGGGAGTAGGGGAGAAGGAAAAATCCCTAAGACAGTGGGGGAGGAAACCGGGACTGCCCGCAATGCGAGGCCGAGAGTAACGAACCATGGTCTAAGCAAGGGGCCCGTTAGGTGTTTCCACTGCCAAGAGATGGGCCACATTGCTGCGAACTGTCCGGTCACTACTGAACCCATGCAGTGCGACGTCACAGACTTTAAACACCGCATGTCTATGGTTGCACGGGTAGTGAGTGTGAATGCCGGTCAAAAGGATGTGGAAAAACACTTGTGTGATTTAACTGTTGATGGCAAAAATGTGGTGGCATTGTTAGACTCGGGAAGTGTGGTGACTCTGGTGAAGATCAGTCTGGTGTCAGCCCCGACTGGACCATCAGACAAATTTTCTGTAACGTGTGTGCATGGAGACACCTGTTCGTACCTCACCACGGTCATATGCATTACTACTTCCTATGGGTCTGTGCAACATAAAGTGGGACTCGTCCCTGCGTTATTGCATGATGTTATCTTGGGCCGGGATTTTCCTCACTTCTGGCAATTGTGGGAGAATCAGTTGATGCCCTTGGGTAATAGTGTACATGATTCTTCTCCCAGGGTGAGCGTGGGTCCCGAACCCCTGGAAGAGGTCTCCCCGGAAGACTCGGGGGAAGAGTCTGCTGGAAATGACGTGCAGTTCCCGTTTTCAGTCATGGTGGGTGATACGGAGGAGACCAGGGAAGAGGAGGAGGCCGACAGCCGTCCACCTCCCCGTTTGCTGGATTTGGAAGTTCAGAAAGATGACTTCCAAAGCGAGCAAATAAAGGATCCTACCCTTTCTCAGGCTAGGACAAATGTAAAAGTGATAAATGGGGTACCCGTAGAACCTGGCTCTAGGCTGGCATATCCTTACATGGTCCTGGAGAATGATTTACTATATCAGATAGAGAAAAAGGGGGAAGACACGGTGCAACTATTAGTCGTGCCAAAACCCTACCGGCGGCAGGTGCTGGACCTGGCCCACGGACATGTGATGGGAGGTCACCTGGGTGTCCAGAAAACCACTGAAAGGATATTACACTGTTTTGTTTGGCCAGGCATGCATCACGATATTCGTGTATATTGTGAGTCTTGTCCGGACTGCCAAGCCTCTGCGCCTAAGCCCCAGTTCTGTAGCCCTTTGGTACCCCTACCTATTATTGAGGTCCCGTTTGAGAGGATTGGGATGGATTTAGTTGGGCCCCTTCCACGGTCTGCACGTGGACACCAACATATCCTGGTCATCTTGGATTATGCCACTCGTTACCCGAAGGCCATCCCTTTGCGTAACACGGCCACCAAGACGATTGCCAAGGAACTGGTGCATGTGTTTAGTCGGGTCGGTATACCAAAACAGATACTCACCGACCATGGGACTCCCTTTATGTCCAGGGTAATGAAGGAACTCTGCCAGTTGTTACAAATCGAACCGCTACGCACATCCGTGTATCACCCCCAAACAGACGGGTTGGTCGAACGGTTCAATAAAACTCTGAAGCAGATGCTGAGAAAGGCGATAGACAAGGATGGGAAGAACTGGGACTATTTACTTCCGTATTTGCTTTTTGCCATCAGGGAAGTGCCCCAGTCTTCCACGGGGTTCTCGCCTTTCGAGTTATTGTACGCCCGACGTCCTCGCGGACTGTTAGACGTCGCCAAAGAATCCTGGGAGGGTCAGATCACGCCGTTTAAAACTGTGATAGATCACGTATCCCAAATGCAGGACCGTATTGCGGCTGTTATGCCTATCGTCAAAGAACACATGATGCAGGCTCAGGGAGCCCAAAAAAGAATCTATGATAGGGGCGCCAAGATCCGTACGTTTGCACCCGGAGATAGGGTGTTGATCCTGGTCCCCACGGTGGACAGTAAGTTCCTAGCAAAGTGACAGGGCCCCTTTGAGATTAAGGAAAGAGTTGGTGAAGTAAACTACAAAGTATACCAGGCAGGTAAACGGAAACCTGAACAGGTTTATCATGTAAATCTGATAAAACCCAGGAAAGATCGGTCTGCCTTGTCAGCGGAGCTGGCCCGTCCCGTCTGCTCGCATACCGTACCGGAGGCACGGGTTGCAGAGACTCGGAGCGGCAAAAGACTGAGGTCAGGCAGTTTCTACTTCACAACCAAAAGTTTTTCTCAGAAAAACCCAGGCAGACTACGCTAATGAAACATGACATCGTAACGGAACCTGATGTCACAGTTCACGTGAAACCCTACAGAATTCCGGAAGCGCGCCGTGAAGCCGTTTCCCGAGAAGTGAAGGCAATGTTAGAGTTAGGTGTCATTGAGGAATCGCACAGTGCTTGGTCCAGCCCGATTGTGTTAATTCCTAAACCGGACGGCGCCATCCGGTTCTGCAATGACTTCAGGAAACTGAATGCAGTCTCAAAATTTGATGCCTACCCTATGCCCCAAGTCGATGAGTTAATAGATCGGTTAGGAAAAGCCCGGTATATTACGACCCTAGACCTAACAAAGGGGTATTGGCAGATCCCTCTGGCGGAGGCTGCCAGAGAAAAGACGGCATTTGCTACGCCGGAAGGTCTATTTCAGTATGTGTATATGCCGTTTGGACTGCACGGAGCACCGGCGACCTTCCAGAGACTGATGGATCGAGTCCTGAGGCCACATAGGCAGTACGCTTCGGCCTATTTGGATGACATTGTCATTTACAGCTTGGACTGGGAGACTCATCTCCAGAAAGTACAAGCTGTGATTGACGACCTGGCAGGTCTAACCGCGAACCCCAAGAAATGTCACATCGGGCTAGAAGAAGCCCGGTATTTGCGGTATGTAATTGGGAGGGGTGTTGTTAAACCCCAGGTTGATAAGATTCAAGCGATTCAGGATTGGCCGCAACCTGTCAACAAGAAGCAGGTGTCTCAGCCTGGGAACACAGAAAGCTTGTCTGTGTGAGAGACACACATGAGTGAAAGCAGTGCCCACTGCAACTGTGGTTTGGCTGGACGGGAGAAGCCTGCCAGTTGGTAGTTAGGTTGTACCTTGTTTAGTTAGTGCCAGACAGGCAAGGATTTGTTTTATGTTTTTTTTTCTTTATGCATTGCTTTCACCTTTAATAAACCTGACCCAGTGTTGGTTATACCCGGACCCCGGCTGTGCGCCTGAGTTTCATGCTGAATGCACGTGACCTTTGACCCCAGCAAAGGCAATCCCGGAGTGTTTTATCACAAGGTGCAGAGAGAGCCAGTGGCGAGCAGAAGGGCGGAGCAAGAAGAAGAACGCGAGAACGCCATTTTGGAGAGCAAGGGAAGGAGGCCTGTGGAGCGCGGGGAAGTGCAAACCCTCGGCGCCATGGCTGACGGCTCCAACTCGAACTCCGGCATGGA
Organism: Dendrobates tinctorius; assembly: GCF_039654945.1. NCBI lineage: Eukaryota > Metazoa > Chordata > Amphibia > Anura > Dendrobatidae > Dendrobates > Dendrobates tinctorius. The sequence goes on from NW_027361793.1 coordinate 20,443,614, forward strand.
CCGACAACAATTAGAAGCCAAGATAGCAGAAATGACAACCTGTCTGCAGCTGAGGCAGGCGGCCTTGGAAACATTGAGCCGGCAGCGCGCCCCGTCGGGGCCTACACCAGCGGTACCTTCTCCACCGGTACCTGCCGCTGCCACACCGGACTGTTCCCGGGCAGCGGTGATATACACGTCCACCCTGACGGTGCGGCTAGGTGCCGCCTGCCCGAAGAAATTACTGAAGGACACGGGGGTGGAGGCGGAACCCCCGTCTGGACCTGACTCGGCTGCACAGGTCCCCACAGCGTCCCCTGCGGGCCCGGAACATCCAGCCGCTCCATCACCACCTGCATCGGAGCAGAGGCTGCACCGCCAGGAGGCCCCAGGTATGTCAGATGTCCCTCCACCTGGGGAGGCCCCGGGGTGTACAGCAGTTGCAGCGGCTGGCCAGGTCGTCTTGGACTTGGTCTGGGACCGGGATGCTGGTGCTGTGGGTGAAAGCGGGTCCCGGGAGGAGCAGAATGAGGCCTGTTGCCGAGTCATTCTTAAAAAACTGGCGAGTGAGTACTGGGAGAGGGAGCAGAGGAAGAAGGCTGTGTTGGGGCCGGATCTGACCCGGAAGGAGAGGGCCCGTGCCGGCCATTATGGACCCCGGAATGCACTTGGTTGGGGGCAGGTTCTGAAAGTGAACCAAGAGAAGGGGTTCGGATTCATTGCAGACCCCAAGAAGATCTGTGACCTGTTCTTTAACTGGCGGGACGTGGAGCCCCATCTGAGGAGGGGGCATCCCGACAGGAACCTGCAACCCGGGGAGTATGTCACATTCACCCGACATGAGGGACTCAGGGGGTGGTACGCCCTGAATATCCGCCGCATTCTGTAGGAGCTTCTGGAGAGATATAATGTGAAGCAGCCTGCTACCCCTCCATCCACTGGTACCACTCGGACTGCTCCGGTACCCGTTCCAGGAAACCAGGATGCTCTTGCATCATCTCCAGTTCTGCAGCCCAAATCAAAAATCTCTGGATTGACTCCGAAGGAAGAGGAGTACCTGCGGATTGCCAATGACTACCCTGAGTCTGGTAGTCGCTGATTACCACAATTTACAAACTTTCTCGTTACCCAGGAGGGTTCTTGTTTGCACCAGTTGTGCCTTTCTATTTTGCTATCATGTTTTTCCGGTAGCACCCTTGTTGCCCTGTTTTTGAAATAGAGCTGTGGAGATCATGAACGCTGTATGATCCAAAAACTTTAATTGTAAATAGTTGCACCTCTTTAGGTGCCCCTTTCTTGGTTTTACATATGTAGCCTCTTTGTGAAGATAATGGTTACACAAAGACTCTTTGCGAAGATAATGTTGATGCATGGACACTTTTCAAAGAATGATGTCCACCTCAAGGGACACTGCAAGAGATCCCGGCTGGGAGCAGTGTTCAGCACCTTACAAGAATTTTGAATGTTTTATTGATAACGTGTTTGATAATGTTGTGCCTTATGTAAAGTAAATGTCTTTTATAGAATATTTTGATACAGAGACTTAGGAAATTTTGAGATAGAATGTGAGAATTGAATAAAGATTGAAGAATTGCAAGTGACAGGTGACAGGCCAAGAGTAGATGGTCAGAGAAAAAGAAAAAAGAAAAAGAGAATAATTGATAGAAAATGTAATAAAGAGAATGTGTTGAGTAGCACTTTGAATTGAGAATTGCACTCAAGTAAATTTTTGATATTAAGATAGGAAGTTAGTCTGTTTGTAACGTTTAAGAAATGTGCCTCCTATACTAGGAAGATTAGATAAGTATTGTTAAACAGCATTTAAAAACTTTTTGTGTGTTCCTGTACTGTACCTTTTGTTGTCTTGCAGCCCGCGGACGTGCTGTGTTTAACGGGGGGTATGTGGCGCCCCTGAGGCTTCAGTCGCCACAGAGGTACTGCACCTTCTCCTAGGGTGTAGTGCCCCACCATCCAGGTAAGGTGGGAACTCCTGACCACGCTCCACACCTGCATTCCACACACAGGATAGTTCAGTGGGGCCACCTAACAGCTTCAGGCTGGGGGTTGGCAGAGCACCCCTCATGGAACACTGCTTCATAACACGAGATGTGCTGGGAGGCGCGTGGAGTTAGATGATACAAAAGAGAAAAGTGTAGGATTTCAGGGCAGTCTGGGAGAGACCCAGAAGGGGTCAGTCTGGGGAGAGACCCAGAGAAAAGAGCAGGCTGACAGCAGGTCAGCCTGAGAGGAGCTCACGGCAGAGGAAGGCAGTCAGTCAGGAGAGGCTGAGGACTGGTCTTAGTGTAACGAGCTTCTCAGGGAAGGAAGAGAAGGAGAAAGAGACGTAGACTGGAGACTACAGATTCCATAAGAGAGAGAGAACAGATCGGAACGAAGGAGAAGAGAAGGACGGTCGGAAGCTGGTTGAGAAAGAGAGAGAACCCTTCATGTTATGAATGAGTCACCAGAGGAGGAAAAAACAAAAATACAAGCTAAGTCCAGAAAACCGGAGAGGTTGGTAGCTAGCGGATTTCAGACCCCTGATCCTATTCACAACAACTAACAGTAGCCGTGGAGTGTTCCTACGGTGGTCCTAGACACCTCGTCACAGCCGGAGAACCAAATAAGCGTAAAGAAAGAAAGGGGAAATCTAAACTGCCCCAGAGCAGACCCCAAAGCAATAGACAGCCCCCAACATGTGTTGACGGTGAAAACATGAAAACACAAACACAGACAGAAAGACAGGCAGAGCAAACAATGGGGCCCAACTAACTAGATAGGAAAGGACAGAAAAGATGCTGGCTGCAATCCGCAAAAACCCTACCAAAAATCTCCCAACACGTCTGATAGGAAATATGGCCCTGAAGTCACTAGACTTCAAAATCCCTATATCAGCACTCCGATATATTCTGAAGACAGAGCAAAAGAGAATCAACCGATCAGGGACAAAAATGGAAACTCAGCAAAGCCCCAGCCGGGGCTGGCTGAACACAAAACCAAGCAAATCAGACAAAATCTCATGGAACAATAACAGAGCAAAAACTTAGCTTTAGAAGACAGGAACTGAACGAGAGGCCAGAGCTCAGAGCAGAGAAATCACCAGCAACCCTACAGGGCGTCGGCTGCCTTATAGCCACTCAGAGATTCCGGATGTCCAATCGCAATCCACCTGTTCAGGTGACAGGTTTCTCCCATCCAAATCAGTTTCACCACCTCCTTTCACCAGCAGAGGGAGTTCATCGGACATCAAAGGTGAACGAGAAAATGAGCTCATAACAGTACCTCCCGCTTGAGGAGGGGTCACCGAACCCTCATCCACGCCACCAGGCCGATCAGGATGGGCCCGATGAAAAGCACGCACCAAACTTTCGGCATGAATATCGGATGCAGAGACCCAAGAATTATCCTCCTGGCCATAACCCTTCCACTTAACCAAATACTGGAGTCTCCGTCTAGCCAGACGAGAATCCAGTATCTTCTCAACCTCATATTCCACATTACCTTCAACCAATACAGGGTCAGGAGGTGCCACCACAGGAACTACTGGCTCAACAAACCTCTTCAACAGAGACTTATGAAACACGTTATGAATCTTAAATGTTACAGGAAGAGCTAATCGAAAAGAGACCGAATTAAGAATCTCCAAACTCTTGTAAGGTCCAATAAATCTAGGTTTAAACTTTGGAGAAGCCACCTTCATGGAAATATTCTTTGATGACAACCAAACCATATCACCCACCTTAAACCGGGGACCAATGGTCCTATCCCGGTTGGAAAACCGCTGGGCCTTTTCCTGGTAGAGAGACAACTTATCCACCACTTGGTCCCAAATCTGGTGCATTCTCTCCACCACAGTGTCAACACCTGGGCAGGCAGAAGACTCCACCTGCCCTGAAGAGAATCGAGGATGAAACCCAAAGTTACAAAAAAAAGGTGACATCAAAGTGGCATAACTAGCTCTATTATTTAAAGCAAATTCGGCCAAGGGCAAAAATGAGACCCAATCATCCTGATCAGCAGAGATGAAACATCTCAAATAAGACTCCAAAGTCTGGTTTGTTCTCTCCGTCTGCCCATTGGTCTGAGGGTGAAACGCAGAGGAGAAGGACAACTGAATTCCCAGCTTGGAAAAAAAAGTCCTCCAAATCTAGAAACAAACTGAACTCCTCTGTCAGATACAATGTGCTCAGGATTCCCATGCAAGCGAACCACCTGTTGCAAAAACAAGGGCACCAACTCTGAGGAAGATGGCAACTTAGGGAGTGGTACAAGATGGACCATCTTAGAGAATCTATCACAAATCACCCAGATAAGTCATTCTCTGAGAAACAGGCATATCAGAAATAAAATCCATTGAAATATGGGTCCATGTCCCACAGGACTGCACAAAATTCCTGACATCACGAGATAAGGCGGGCCACCAAAAAGACCGACTCACCAAATCTCTAGTACCAAAAATACCTTGATGACCAGCCAATGCGGAGCAATGAACTTCAGACATTACTCTCTTCCTCCACTGGTCAGGAACATACAATTTACCAATGGGACAGCGCACAGGTTTGTCCTCCTGAAACTCCTCCAGAGCACGTCTCAAATCGGGCGAGATGGCAGAAAGAACTACCCCCTCACCTAAGATGGTCGCAGGCTTGTTCACAATAGGACAATCAGCAAAGAAACTCCTAGAGAGGGCGTCTGCCTTGACATTCTTAGTGCCCGGAAGAAAAGAGACCACAAAATCAAAACGTGTGAAAAACAAGGCCCACCTAGCCTGTCTAGGATTCAAGCGTTTGGCTGACTCAAGGTAAATCAAATTCTTGTGGTCAGTAAGGACCATGACTTGATGTTTAGCTCCCTCCAACCAATGTGTCCACTCCTCAAATGCCCATTTCATGGCTAACAGTTCCCGATTCCCCACATCATAGTTGCGTTCGGATGGGGAGAACTTTCGGGAAAAGAAAGCAGAGGGATTCATTTTAGATGCTACCGGATCTTTTTGGGCCAAACAGCTCCTGCATCAATCTCAGAAGCGTCCACCTCTACCTGAAACGGGAGTGAGACATCAGGTTGCCACAAAACCGGAGCAGAAGTGAACCTCCGCTTCAGCTCCTGAAAGGAAGAAACAGCCTCTGGAGACCAATTCAGCACATCAGCACCCTTCTTAGTCAAATCAGTCAATGGTTTGGCAGTACCAGAAAAATTAGCTATAAATTTACGATAAAAATTAGCAAAACCCAAAAACTTCTGGAGGGCCTTCAAAGAAGTGGGCTGAACCCTATCATAAATGGCCTGTACCTTGGCCGGGTCCATTTCAATAGTTGGCGGAGACAAAATAAATCTCAAAAATGAAATCCTCTGTACGCCAAAAAGGGATTTCGATCCCTTAACATACAGGGAATTCTCCCTCAAAATCTGGAACACAGTCCGAACATGTTCCACATGAGAGTCCCAATCCCTGGAAAAGATCAAAATATCCAGATAGATGATCAAAAATTTATCCACAAAGTCCCGGAAAATATCATTCATGAAGCACTGGAAGACAGAAGGGGCATTAGTTAGCCCAAAAGGCATCACCAGGTACTCAAAATGTCCCTCCGGAGTATTAAACGCCGTCTTCCATTCATCCCCATGCTTAATGCGAATAAGATTGTACGCCCCCCTGAGGTCAAGCTTGGTAAACCAGCAAGCACCTTTAACTCTAGAGAATAGATCAGAAATCAGGGGTAACATACAGATATTTAACAGTAATTTTGTTGATGGAACGATAGTCAATACAAGGCCTTAATGAACCATCTTTCTTGGCCACAAAAAAAAAATCAGCACCCAAGGGTGAAGAGGATGGTCTAATATGACCCTTCTCCAACGACTCCTTAATATAAGATCGCATAGAATCGTGCTCGGGTTCAGATAAATTGAAAAGTCGACCCTTGGGAAATTTACACCCAGGGCTCAACTCAATTGCACAGTCATAACTCCTATGAGGAGGCAAAGACGCAGACTTATTCTCACTAAATACATCATAAAAATCAGCCAAATAGTCAGGAACATCATGCGACTGGGGAGCGGTGGAGAAAACAGGAGCGTCACTAAGAGCACACCGACAACCCCAACTCACCACAGACACAGATTTCCAATCCAAAACTGGATTATGGATTTGCAACCAGGGAAATCCCAGAACAATGGTATCATGCAAATTATGCAACACCAAAAATCTGCAATTTTCTTGATGGTCTGGGGCGACCCGCATTACCACCTGGGTCCAAAACTGAGGTTTATTCTTCGCCAAAGGAGTAGCATCAATACCCCTCAAAGGGGTAGGCGTCCACAGAGGTGTCATAAGAAACCCACAACGTTTAGCAAAATCCAAGTCCATCAGGTTCAGAGCCGCTCCTGAATCCACAAAAGCCTTGGCGGAAAATGTGGACAGGGAGCAGATCAGAGTAATTGCCAGAAGAAACTTAGGTTGAACACCACCCACAGCAAATGTGTGTGCAAAACGTTTCTCTCATTTAGGGCAGACAGAAATAATATGAGAGGCATCTCCACAGAAAAAACACAGCTTATTACGCCTTCTGAACTCCTGACGTTGCGCCCTAGACAAAACTCTATCACATTGCATAGGTTCAGACATTTGTTCAACAGGTGGCAACATTTCTCGTGTAATTTTACGTTCACATAAACGCCAATCAACCTGAATGGCTAATGACATAGAATCGTCAAGACCAGAGGGAACAGGAAATCCCACCATAGTATCTTTGATGGTTTCTGACAAACCCTTCCGAAAGAGAGCTGCCAAGGCACCATCATTCCAGGTAGTAAGGACCGCCCACTTTCAGAATTTTTGACAGTATGACTGCAGGATCCTGACCCTGGCTCAATTCCAACAGGGCTTTCTCAGCTTGATCAATAGCATTAGGTTCATCATACAACAACCCCAAGGCTTGAAAAAATGCATCCACATTAGTTAGAATAGGATCACCAGGTGTCAAAGAAAACGCCCAATCCTGGGGATCATCGCGCAGCAAAGAGATGACAATTTTAACCTGCTGCGCTGAGTTCCCCGATGAGTTAGGCTTCAAGGCAAGAAATAATTTACAATTATTCTTAAAATTCAAAAATTTAGACCGATCCCCAAAAAACACATCAGGAGTAGGAATCTTTGGTTCAGCAGCATGTGAATGAGCAAGATAGGCGGAAATTCCCCACACTTCAGCAGCAAGCTCCTCCACACGATCAGACAATTGCTTAATCTCCATTAAGAAAAAAAAAATCCTCCTACAGCCCCAGAGAAAAAGAGGAAAAAATATACATATAAAAAAAAATTCTAACACCTTTTTTTAATTTTTTTATTTACAATTCTTTCTTGCTATTGAGTACCCTAGAATCTGCGGTATGGCTGGTGATTCTGTTATGAATGAGTCACCGGAGGAGGAAAAAACAAAAATACAAGCTGAGTCCAGAAAACCGGAGAGGTTGGTAGCTAGCGGATTGCAGACCCCTGATCCTATTCAGAACAACTAACAGTAGCTGTGGAGTGTTCCTACTGTGGTCCTAGACACCTCGTCACAGCCGGAGAACTAAATAAGCCTAAAGAAAGAAAGGGGAAATCTAAACTGCCCCAGAGCAGACCCCAAAGCAATAGACAGCCCCCAACATGTATTGACGGTGAAAACAGATGAAAACACAAACACAGACAGAAAGACCGGCAGAGCAAACGATGGGGCCCAACTAACTAGATAGGAAAGGACAGAAAAGATGCTGGCTGCAATCCGCAAACACCCTACCAAAAATGTCCCAACACGTCTGATAGGAAAAACGGCCCTAAAGTCACTAGACTTCAAAATCCCTATATCAGCACTCCGATATATTCTGAAGACAGAGCAAAAGAGTATCAACCGATCAGGGACAAAAATGGAAACTCAGCAAAGCCCCAGCCGGGACTGGCTGAACACAAAACCAAGCAAATCAGACAATCTCATGGAACAATAACAGAGCAAAAACTTAGCTTTAGAAGACAGGAATTGAACTGGAGGCCAGAGCTCAGAGCAGAGAAATCACCAGCAACCCTACAGGGCGTCGTGTTGTGAGTTCATTTTCCCCTTCACTACTGAGGCCCGAGGAACTCCCTCTTCTGGTGAAGAAAGGTAGTGAGCCTGATTGTCAAACACCTGGGGCTGATGATGATGACTGGCTGAGTGGAGTTAATGACTGGATATAAGGCTGCCGACGCCCTTCTGGCCTGCGGGTGATTTCTCTGTGGACTTCTAGGAAACCAGTCTGATTCCTGCTCATCTAAAGCTAAGATTTCTTCTTTGCCTTTTTGCATTAGTGTTTTGTTTTCCTAGCTTTTCTGGATTCTGCCATTCCCTGCTGCGGTGAGCTGAATCTCCTTTTGTCTGTTGCTCTGTCTTCAGAATATTCCTGAGTACTGACATAGCTTTTTTGAAGCCTAGCGTCTTCAGGGCCTTTTTTACTGTCAGTTGGTTGGCTCTTATTTTCATAGGGTTTTTCACGGATTGCAGACAGCAGCCTTCCTGTCCTTTCCTATCTAAGCTAGCGTGGGCCCCATCTTTGCTCAGTCTATCTTTCTGTCTGTGTTTTGTTTTTTCATCTTGCTTCACCATCATTATATGTGGGGGGCTGCCTTTTGCTTTGGGGTCTGCTCTGGGGCAGTTTAGATTTCCCTTTCTGTCTTTAGGCTATGTAGTCCTCCGGCTGTGATCGAGGGGCCTAGGGCATCGTAGGAGCCCCCCACGGCTACTGCTAGTTGTGTTGATAGGTTCAGGGGTCTGCAATCCGATAGCTGCCAACTTCTCTGGTTTTCTGGACTTAGCTAGCATTTCTATTTTTGCCTCCTACGGTGACTCAATCATAACAGCGTCGGCTGCCTTATATCCACTCAGAGATTCCAATCGCAATCCACCTGTTCAGGTGACAGGTTTCTCCCATCCAAATCAGTTTCACCACCTCCTTTCACCAGCAGAGGGAGTTCATCGGACATCAAAGGTGAACGAGAAAATGAGCTCATAACACCTTCCAGTCCAGAGAGCGCAAAGGCCGGGGCCCGGTCCCTGAGGTTGATTGGATTTTTATATCCGGCAACAGACACTGGAGGAGTAGTGAGCCGCTAACGCCTTACTCCCACCATAGACTTGGGACACAACAGCGAAACGGATAGAGAGCCGGGACTCAGGAGAGGAGTCCCCGAAGTAGGCTACAGCTGTCTGTCATACAAGTAGAGACTAGGAACACCTAGAGAGAGGCATTTCAGGGTAACTAAGTACTGGAGTGCTTCGCACCTAAAGGCGCATTTGATGAGTCGTTCAGTGAAGGTACATATTGGCGGAGTGTGGAAGGGAGAGTCCTGCCCTGCCTGGAGGTTGGCTGGAGCCCTGACCTGGAGAACACAGTGCGGAGGCAGGCAGTTGTGTGAACTGCAAAGAGTGAGTAAAGCTTTGGAACCGCATACTCTGATGTCCTCCAGTTATTCCTGTACCACTACACCTGGGTAGCAACATCTACACCATCCTGCGCCTCTCCTCATCCATTGCACCTACACTGCCCTGGGACTACAGCTCCACCTGTGGGGAGCTATACCATCTCTGCTGCACCATACCATCAGTCCCAGTGGATCTGTATGCAGCGCTGGCCTAACACCATACTTGCCAAATACCACGGGTGGCGTCACAAACTATTCTAATAAACTCTAAACACCATTAACACCACCGCCATTGATATTGGGTGCCCAGGGCCACGGACCGGGTCTCCGCTGCTGTGACACATCCCCCCTGACGCCGGCCTGGTACCGAGTACCCCACAGCCCTGGGAGGGCGTTCCACATGTCTATGTGTGTGTGTGTGTGTGTGCGTGTCTGACTGTGTTTGCGTGTCTGTGTGTGCCCCATGTACTCTAGTGGCTAGTCTGTATGTGCGTGTCTGTGTGCATGCGTGTCTGTGTGTGCCCCATGTACTCTGGTGGCAGGTCTGTGTGCCTGTGTGTCTGTGTGCGCGTGTGTGTGTGCCCCATGTACTTTGGTGGCTGGTTTGTGTATGTACCTGTGTGTGTGCGTGTCTGTGTGTGCGTGTCTGTGTGTGTGTGCCCCATGTACTCTGGTGGCTGGTTTGTGTGTGTGTCTGTGCATGTCTGTGCGTGTGTTTCTGTGTGTGCCCCATGTACTCTGGTGGCTGGTCTGTGTGCGTGTGTGTCTTTGTGTGCATTCCTGTGTCTGTGTCTATGCATGTGTGTCTGTGTGTGCCCCATGTACTCTGGAAGCTGGTCTGTGTGTGCGTGTCTGTGTGCCCCATGTGCTCTGGTGGCTGGTCTGTGTGCATGCGTGTCTGAGAGTGTGCCCCATGTACTCTGTTGGCTAGTCTGTGTGCATACGTGTCTGTGTGTGTGCTCCATGTACTCTGGTGGCTGGTCTATGTGTGCATGTCTATGTGTGTGTGCCTGTCTGTGTGTGCGTGCGTGTCTGTGTGTGTGCCCCATGTACTCTGGTAGCTGGTCTGTGTGTGCGTGTCTGTGTGCCCCATGTGCTCTGGTAGCTGGTCTGTGTGCATGCATGTCTGAGTGTGTTCCCCATGTTCTCTGGCGGCTAGTCTGTGTACGTGAGTGTCTGTGTGCTCCATGTACTCTGGTGTCTAGTCTGTGTGCATACGTGTCTGTGTGTGCCCCATGTACTCTGGTGGCTGGTCTGTGTGTGCATGTCTATGTGTGTGTGCCTGTCTGTGTGTGCGTGCGTGTCTGTGTGTGTGCCCCATGTACTCTGGTGGCTGGTCTATGTGTGCGTGTCTGTGTGTGCCCCATGTATTCTGGTGGCTGGTCTGTGTGTGCGTTTCTGTGTGCGTGCGTGTCTGTGTGTGCCCCATGTTCTCTGTTGGCTGATCTGTGTGTGTGCTTGTCTGTGTGCTTGTCGGTCTCTTCTCCACTCGATGGACTGAAAGGAAGACTTCTTACCACTTGTCTGTCACCTCCTCCCCACATATGAGCGGTCAGTATTTTTTTTTTCTTAAAGGGGCTTTCCAGATTCAGAAAACCCACTGTTCTCTAAATGGAATGGCTCTTACTCGCGTTCCCAGGTTCAGCCACTGATTCCGCTGCCTGTTATTGTTTTCAGAACAGATGTCATGTCAACACTTCTGGATCCAATAACTGAGCTCAGCAGCTTCACGTGGGTTGACACCATGAGTTGCTATAGCCAATGAGCTCACTGACTGGCTGCAGCGCTGTAGACGTGACCTGAGCACTTCAGACAATAACAGGAACCAGGAACTGTCACAGAGACTCAATGCTGGTCCTGGGAGGGGAAGGAAAAAAACTTTTTTTTCTAACTGCAGCTAATGAGAAGGGTTTTCTGAAATTGGAAAACCCTTTTAATTAACTTCTAATGCATGTTACTATGGATCTTGGCAGCAAATTAAAAGCATATCGCTTACTGCTTCTTATAAACTGATATAATCAGTGTTGAGCTATGCTCATACGCAGTGGGATTTTTTCATGCAAATTAAAAGCTGCGTTTTACCGTATGAGACAAAGCTACAAGGTTTCAGAAAACCCCTGTACACACTTGTTTTTTTTCCTGACTGAGTTTGAGAACGGCAGCATTTTTTAGTATGCAGCATATGTCAGTTCTTTCACCGTTTTTCCCTATTTCACCCATATAAAGTTATGAGAAAGTGCAAAAATGCTATAAAATGCACAATAACTGTTTTTGCAGCATTTTTTAAGCATTTTTTTGGAAATAAAACCAACTTTATTAACCCCTTTACCCCCAAGGATGGTTTGCACGTTCATGACTGGGCCAATTTTTACAATGCTGACAACTGTCGCTTTATGAGGTAATAACTCTGAAACGCTTAAATGGATCCCATTGATTCTGACTTTGTTTTCTCGTGACATATTGTACTTCATGTTAGTGGTAAAATTTCATTGATATAACTTGCGTTTATTTGTGAAAAAAGCAGAAATTTGGTGAAAATTTTGAAAATTTTGCAATTTTCCAAATTTGAATTTGTATGCCCTTAAATCACAGAGATATGGCACCCAAAAAACTTAATAAATAACATTTCCCATATGTTTACTTTACATCAGCATAATTTGGGAACCAAAATTTTTTTTGTTAGGAAGTTATAAGGGTTAAATCTGACCAGCGATTTCTCATTTTTGCAACACCATTTTATTTTTACGGACCACATAACATTTGAAGTCACTTTGAGGGGTCTATATGATAGAAAATACCCAAAAGTGATACCATTCTAAAAACTGCACCCCTCAAGCTGCTCAAAACCACATTCAAAAAGTTTATTAACCCTTCAAGTGCATCACAGCAATTTTTTGAATGTTTAAATAAAAAATGAACATTTAACTTTTTTTCACAAAAAAATTACTTCAGGTCCAATTTTTTTTTATTTTACCAAGGGTAACAGGAGAAATTGGACTGCAAAAGTTATTGTGCAATTTGTCCTGAGTACGCTGATATCTGATATGTGGGGGGAACCACTGTTTCGGCGCATGGCAGAGCTCAGAAGGGAAGGAGTGCTGTTTGACTTTTTCAATGCAAAATTGGCTGGAATTCAGATCGGACGCCATGTCATGTTTGGAGAGCCCCTGATGTACCTAAACAGTGGAAACTCCCCACAAGTGACCCCATTTTGGAAACTAGACCCCCCAATGAACTTATCTAGATATGTAGTGAGAACTTTGAACCCACAAGGCCTTCAGAAGTTTATAACGTACAGCCGTACAATTAAAAAATCATATTTTTTCCACAAAAATGATCTTTTCACCCCCAATTTTTATTTTCCCAAGCATAACAGGACCCCAAAAGTTATTGTGCAATTTGTCCTGAGTATGGTGAAACCCCACATGTGGGGGTAAACCACTATTTGAGCGCATGGCAGAGCTTGGAAGGGAAGCAGCACCATTTGACTTTTGGCTGGAATTGGGATTGGACGCCATGCCGCATTTGGAAAGCCCCTGATGTGCCTAAATAGTGGAAACCCCCCACAAATGACCCCATTTTGGAAACTAGACACCCCAAGGAACTTATCTAGATGTGTGGTGAGCACTTTGAACAGAAGTTCACCAAAGTTTATAACGCCCGGGCGTGAAAATAAAAAAATCATATTTTTTTCCACAAACATGATCTTTTAGTCCCCAATTTTTTTATTTTCCCAAGGGTAACAGGAAAAATTGGACCCCAAAAGTTGTTGTCCAATTTGTCCTGAGTACTCTGATACCCCATATGTGGGAGAAAACTACTGTATGGGCCCCCTTCAGGGCTCGGAAGGGAAGTAGTGACATTTTGGAATGCAGACTTTGATAGAATGGTCTGTGGGTGTCATGTTGCCTTTGGAGAGCCCCTAATGTACCTAAACAGTGGAAACCCCCCACAAATGACCCCATTTTGGAAACTAGACCACCTAAGGAACTTATCTAGATGTGTGGCGAGCACTTTGAACCCCCCAGTGCTTCACAGATGTTTATAACGTACAGCCATTTTTTCCACAAAAATGATCTTTTCACCCCCAATTTTTATTTTCCCAAGGGTAACAGGACCCCAAATGTTATTGTGCAATTTGTCCTGAGTACTCTGATACCCCATATGTGGGGGTAAACCACAATTTGGGCACATGGCACAGCTCAGAAGGGAAGCAGCGCCATTTGACTTTTTTGGCTGGAATTGGGATCGGTTGCCATGCTGCATTTGGAAAGCCCCTGTTGTGCCTAAACAGTGGAAACCCCTCACAAATGACACCATTTTGGAAACTAGACCCCCAAGGAACTTATCTAGATGTGTGGTGAGCACTTTGAACCCCCGAGGTCTTCACAGAAGTTTATAACGCCGGGGCGTGAAAATAAAAAAATCATATTTTTTTCCCACAAAAAGGATATTTTTGACCCCAATTTTTTATTTTCCTAAGGGTAACAGGAAAAATTGGACCCCAAAAGTTGTTTTCCAATTTGTCGTGAGTAGGCAGATACCCCATATGTGGGTGTAAAGCACTGTTTGGGCGCATGGCAGAGCTTGGAAGGGAAGGAGCACCATTTGACTTTTTCAATGCAGAATTGGCTGGAATTGAGATCAGACGCCATGTTGCGTTTGGAGAGCACCTGATGTGCCCAAACAGTGGAAACCCCCTAATTCTAACTCCAACCCTCACCCCAACACACCCCTAACCCTAATCTCAGCCCTAACTCTAGCCCTAACCCGAGCCCTAACCCTAGCCCTAACTCTAACCCTAGCCCTAACACTTACGGGAAAATTGAAATAAATACTTTTTTTTAATTTTATTATTTTTCCCTAACTAAGGGGGTGGTAAAGAGGGGTTTGATTTACTATTTATGGCGGGTTTTTATGTTTGGCAGCTGTCATACGCTAAAAGACTCTTTTTATTGTAAAAATAGTGTTTGCATCACCACATTTTGAGAGCTATAATTTTTCCAGATTTTGACCCACCGAGTCATGTGAGGTCTTATTTTTTGCGGGACGAGTTGACGTTTTTATTGCTACCATTTACGGGTACGTGACATGTTTTGATCGCTTTTTTTTTCGATTTTTGGGACGCAGAAGGAACAAAAACCAGCATTTCATGAATTTCTTTTGGGGGGTGCGTTTACACCGTTCCGCGTGAGGTAAAATTGATAAAATGGTTTTATTCTTCTGGTCTGTACAATTACAGCGATACCTCATTTATGTAATTTATTTATGTTATGGCGCTTTTATGCAATGAAAACAATTTTATATAAAAAATAATTATTTTTGCATCGCTTTATTCTGCGTGCTATAACTTTTTAATTTTGTCGCTGATGACACTGTGTGGTGGCTCATTTTTTGCAGGGCAAGATGACGTTTTGAGTGGTACCATGATTATTTATATCTGTCTTTTTGATCGCGCGTTATTGCACTTTTTGTTCGGCGGTATGATGATAAAGCATTATTTTTTGCTTTGTTTTTTATTTTTTAAGGGGTTCGCTAAAGGGGTTAACTAATGGGACAGTTTTGTAGGGCGGGTCATTACACAAATATATGTGTATATTTAAATAATAAATAATAATAAATAAATATGTGTACTTTTGTTGTTTTTTTTTTATTTCCAAAAAATGAATTTATTATGGAATTTATTATTTTTTTTTAATTTATTTAGCTATTTTTTTATAAATTATTTTTACACTTTTTTTTCTTTTTTTTTAATTTTATTACATTGTCCCAGGGGGGGGGACATCACTGTAATATGTCAGATCGCTGATCTGACAGGTTGCATATCACTCTGTCAAATCAGCGATGTGATAGGCGCTGCTGCAGGCTTTCTCAGAGCCTGCTCTCAGCAGGCACTGATAAAGACACCTCCCTGCAGGCCCCCGAAGGTCCCCGCCGCCATATTGATTCGGGGACCTGCAGGGAAGGCGACCCCGCAGCAGTGCTGCACATCGCGCTGCTGCGGGGATCTCAGGGAAGGAAGGAGGGAGCCCCCTCCCTGCCGATGCCTCCTTAAACCCCGGTACACTGCGATCGTGTTTGATCGCAGTGTGCCAGGGGTTAACATGCCGGGGGAGGTCCGTGACCACACCTGACACATAGTGCCGGGTGTCAACTGTGATAATCAGCTGACACCCGGCCGCGATCAGCGGCGCTCCCCCCGTGAGCGCCGCTGATCGCTATGACGTACTATCCCGTCCATGGGCATAGGGGCCCGGGTCCCGTGGATGGGATAGTATGTGAGATGTCAGGAAGGGGTTAAATAAGTTATGTAGACAAAGCATACGTGTAATTCACACCCAATAGAATGCAGAAAACGAATGCAGCAAAACTGGCGTTTTGAACACAGCAGTTCTACTGCCAATAAAGCAGGTTTGAGCTTCAGAAACAAAATGTAGCAAAAACGCTGCGTGTGAACATAACCTTAAGGAGAATTATAATCAGCCAATTGGTTCGGCCCTCCACAACAGCACCAGTTTCTTATGTAGTCCCTTTGAAAAATGAATTGCCCACCCCTGGCCTAAGCAATGCCCGTTTAAAGTATTAATAAGTGTAAATGTTATATACAGTATGTACCTGAAGAATTCTCTCTGTTTTGTTTGTACAGCCATTAATTTTCAAAAGTGACATTAGTGATGCTGCCATTGATTGACACTATTGTATTCTCAAAAAAATTAACTATCGGCGGCCATTTTTACCAGCATTTTTCGTTAACAAACTGATCTTTTTACTAACAGTTCATGGTGAAATAATAAAATAATGACCCAGTCCAAACAGTGTCGCAAATATCTTTGATTAAGGGCTCATTCACGTGACAGTATTTTCAGTTCAAGTGTTGTACGTGAAATAAAAACAGACCACCCTTGGACCAATATTACTCAATGGGTTAGGGAAGATCTGTGTGTGTTAAAAAAATAAAATCGCAGTTTTAGTTTCTTCCAAATCTATGAATGCCAAAAAAACTGGATGCCACAGTATAGCATCTGATTTTTACTGAAAAATTGCTATTCTGTAATATAGAAAGTGTAAATGAGTAATAGCTGCTGATGTAAGAAAAATGGATTGCATGATGTTATGGTTTGCGCATCGCACTAAATATAAATTATGAGAAAGTGCAATCGCAACCCGGGGTCCACTGTGCGGTGATAAAGAAACCGCAGCTAAAGATCAATTGCGGAGCGATGCTGTGTGCAAGCACTGTAAACCACGGAGTTAAAAGTCACTCAGTGAGGACAGAGTGCAAAGTACCTGCTCTGTTGCTCCACAGAGCAGTACAATAACAGAGAGCACTCGGACCTATACCCTGTTAGATGTCACAGGAGTACAGCAGATAATAATACTAGTTGGGGGTCCCTATACTGTAGCTTCCCCCCAGGGAAATCTAGGCTGGTGGTTGTGCTCTCTCTGACACTCGGCTGTGCTAACGGCACACGCGACTTAGGACTCCCGCAGTCAGATGCTGAGCCAAGCGAGAGTTCCCACCCTACACTGCCTACCTAGACACACAATCACCGTGCTAGAGGCGGCACACTTGTACTCTGAGCAGTAATGTATCCACAGACACACATAGCATGAAGGATCTTAGCGCGCTGACGTGGGCCCAGGACCCTTTTATATGCTCCGCTTAAGTCGAGTCAGACAGGACCTTACTCGTGGACCAATCCAGAACTGCCACATCACCTGAGCAGCTGACGACCGACTACTAATGATAGGTCACCACCTCTCGATCAAGCCCAGTAGGATGATTTCTGGAATTAGCCTCTGGAGCGTCTGTTAGCTGCTGCTTATTGCTGGTTACCATAGGTTTGGCTGGAAAGTCAGCAGTAACCAAGCGAACCGCGCGGGTCTGAGCAAGACGCTGAGACCAACGTCTTTGCTGAGCATACCCCACTGCGGTCAGAGCAGAATGAGAGACCGCAGAGGCAGACAAGGCTTGGAATTGACCCTGTGCAGTGGGAGAATCCCGGCGCCTGACACATGGGCTACACACTATGACAAGGCGTAAGAAAATTGTCTAACTTTTCTGAATGAACGATTTTTTTTATATGCTTATATATACCTACCCTAAAGTGAAGGTAGCTCAACAAATATAGTGCCATCATTATAAATTAGTTATAATTTTTTTCAGAGTTATTGTATTCATTATGATACCCCGATAATGGACAGAATCCCGAACTGATCGTCAATATCATAAATAGCAAAACAGAAAAAGAAAAACAATCATCAAGCCAAAAAATATGAAAATATGAAAATACTTTATTGCAAATCCATACAAAAAAACAGGCTAAAAAAGTGGATGAAGCCACAGTGCATATATAGTTTACAAACACGAGACGTGGGTGTGCTGATGTAGCCATCAAAAAATCAAATAATAACTCACAGTGGTAAAAAACCATTAGGAGATATGGGAAGATTAAGTTATGTTACCCCCAAAAAGATCCACCATAAACAATGATGCATTGGTCTATTATATAAACATAAGAGGGAATGTCTCATGGCAATCCATCACAGAAAGGGCATGCATGAGACAGTATCAAAAGGAGATATTCATATGTAAAATAGATCCCAAATTAGCATACATAAGAAGATATCCTGTAGACCAACAGAGGGGCAAAGTGGGGGGAGGGCACCAGCAACACCCGCATCACCCCGACGCGCGCTTCAGCAAAGCCTTCATCAAGGGGCATGCAGTGGATCAGAAGTGAGGTGTTTAAAAAGGAGCCAGAACCAATTAGTAACAACCCGGAAGTACTGCTCCATTGCCAGGGCAACATTCACACCAGCCGACATCACCGCATCTACCAGGGCCACGCCAGGAGAAACCCCACACAGCCCCGACTTACAGGGACGATGGAGCCAGCAATAAAGTATTTTCATATTTTCATATATTTTGGGCTTGATGAACGTTTTTCTTTTTCTGTTTTGCTACCTACCCTAAGGTGTATAAAGATACATTACCTGTGCCCAATTTTAAGACTGGAGCCGTTTGTGGTCAGCACCACAGTAGGCATCCTTCCTGCAGCTGCCATTGTAAATGCAGTATTGCATAATCGTCAATCAGTTGTCTATCCGTGATTTGTATGTCATACTCAAGTCCACTAGACCATTTCAATTGTAGAACAGGGTCCTGAGTTGAGGCCCTGACTAGGATAGAGTTTGCCTTCATAAAAAAATCACCTTTTTATGGTATTTTTTTAAAAAAATTTATTGCATTACTTGCAGAAAATGGTTGAAAAATGATGTTGTCAGAGAGTGGAAAAAACGGAAGGAACATCGCTCTGGTCTTTCAGCCGCTCATTCCATTGCAACAGCCATATCTTCTTGGCAACAGAATTCAGAAACCGGAGGAATTTTCTCACTAGGTGTTCTCAGTGAAGGTAAAAAAAGAGTAACTGTACCATAACGAAACCTCTTGTCAATAAAAGCACCATAAATATTAGATTGCTGTTGGCCGAACGATGCGTCGGTCAATTGTTCATCCTACAGCCATCTCTCCCATAAACACGGTCGCTCATTCGGCATAATACTCCTGAGTTCTCTATGAGAAAGACGCTAGCTGACACGCTAGCCAGATGCTTATTTCTGGGAGAAAAATGGGATCGGCAGTCAGAAAAAGGACATGACTGATAGGGAAAATGTTAATCAGTTGGCCAGTGTCGCCATATACATTAGACAGTATGACAAACACGTTGATATCGGCAGGTTTGGCTGACATTAGTTTGTGTATTGGAGCCTTAATGCATTTTCAAAAGGAAGAACTTTAGGGTGTGTGCACACAGTGCAGATTCTGCTGCGGATCCGCAGCGGTTTTGGTCCTGCGGATCCACAGCAGTTTCTGCTGCAGTGTACAGTACCATTAAAATCAGTGCAAAATGAAAATCGCTGTGCAGACAGTGCGGATTTTTCTGCACGGATTTGCTGCGGTTTCAAAACCGCAGCGTGTCAATTCTTTGTACGGATTCCGCTGCGGTTTGGCACCTGCTCCATGGCAGGTGTCAAACTGCAGGGGAAAACCGCAGGCTAAACCACAGGAAAACTGCAGATAAACCGCAGGTCTTTTGACCTGCGGATTTACCTTCGGTTTTTGACAAATCCGCGTGGATAAATCCGCAGGACAATCCGCAGCGTGTGCATACAGCCTTAGCGATCAGATGTTTACCTCGGGTCCAGCTTCTGAAACCCTCTTTGATTAGCTTTGTTTTCCTGGGAAGCAGCATACCACTTCACATGATCTATATTTTGTATTCCATGGTTAGTCTTTTGAGTTTTCAGATCAGAAGTTGCTCTTTCCACTGGCATCCTGCATTAGGTCTCACAGATTTCCCCATCTCTATAAACGCAATATTTCTTATTAGGGGTCTAATTGTAAAACCCCTAATACACGTTACTGAACTGAATTGTAATAATCGTTACACAATAACAGTATGCATGCTTATTGTTTTCATGCATTAAACATTATGGTCATTAGGAAAATTGTATCCATTGAGTGGGTGGGCCTAGATCCACGATTAACCCTGGAATACTTAGTGGTGCAGGGGGAATATAGTAATAGCAAAAACTGGACTCTTTTGACCTTGTGGCAGGTTCTCTTTAACCCCTTCCCGACATTTAAAGTAAATCGACATAATGATTGGGAAGCTCTTCTGTTGTGAGTTCATTTTCCCCTTCATTACTGAGGCCCGAGGAACTCCCTCTTCTGGTAAAGAAAGGTAGTGAGCCTGATTGTCAAACACCTGAGGCTGATGATGATGACTGGCTGAGTGGAGTTACGGACTGGATATAAGGCTGCCGACGCCCTTCTGCCCTGCGGGTGATTTCTCTGTGGGATCCTTGGAGACCAGTCTGAATTCCTGCTCCTCCAAAGCTAAGTTTGCTGCTCGGCCTTTTGCTTTTGTGCTTTGACTTTGTTTTTGCTTTGTTTTTCTGGAATTCTGCCATTCCCTGCTGGGGTGTGCTGAATTCATTTAGCTCTGTCTTCTGAAAATACCTGAGTGCTGATTCAGTTTTTGAAGCCTAGCTGCTTCAGGGCCTTTTTTATATCAGCTGGTTGGCTTATGTTTTTGATAGGGTTTTGGCAGATTGCAGACAGCAGCCTTCCTGTCCTTTCCTATCTAGGTAGTTTTGGGGCCCCGTCTTTGCTCAGTCTATCTTTCTGTCTGTGTTAGTATTTTCATCTTGCTTCACCGTCATTATATGTTGGGGGCTGCCTATTGCTTTGGGGTCTGCTCTGGGGCAGTTTAGATTTCCCCTTTCTTTCTTTAGGCCTATGTATTTCTCCGGCTGTGATCGAGGGGTCTAGGGCATCGTAGGAACCCCCCACGGCTACTGCTAGTTGTGTTGATAGGTTCAGGGGTCTGCAATCTGATAGTTGCCAACTTCTCTGGTTTTCTGGACTTAGCTTGTATTTCTGCTTTTGCCTCCTACGGTGACTCATTCATAACACTCTTCCCTCATTATGAAGTACAGTTATGTCATGCTGGTTATGCTGGCACAGGAGCACAATCACCGCTGGGAGCTCTCCTACCTGGCAGCCTAAGTCTTGCAGCAAATCTCAGGGCTGTTGCACTCTTGTAAATGCCAATGCTGCAATCTTAAGCATGCATAGTATTTAGAAGGTTGTAAGAGGGAGGGGTTCCAGTCTCACTCCATCAGGCCCCCTACAACGTGGTCATGAGGAGCCAACAGTTGTCATGTCATCCAGAGGTCAAAGAATGACCTCTGCATCTGTCAGGTTCTTTTACACCTTGTTTTTAAGTATTGTCTTACAAGTCTCTCACCCTGTTGCAGAATATTCAATCTGCGATTGTTATATAAAATGTTCACTTTCCATTGTGAATCCAAGTAAAAGAGTTTCAAAAGGTGTTAAAAAAATATAAAAAAAACCCCTCACAAAATAAATTAAAAAAAAATGTTTACCAGTTAAAAGGCAATTTTATGTAACAACAATAAATGGTATGACCATTTCTGGAATGACTCTAATAAGTCTAAAATGCTGTCATCAATAGTAGGTGTACTTGTGGTCTCTCCTGATGAAGAAGTAATTTGTACTTTGAAACGCGTAGAATAAACCACCATTTTGTTTTATATCCTGGGATATACGTCTCATTAACTGTTGGCAAGGGTAGAAACCATCCACAAACCTTTCCTCCCATCCTTTGATAAAATACTGTTATGTTATTTAACCCCTAACTTTCCCCAAAAAAGTTAATAAAATACAGCAAAAAATACTGTTTTTCATTGTACTGCCTCAGAAAAAATGGAATTAATCGCTTTCATAAAGTCATATGTAAATAAAAATTCTACAACTGGAAACATGATCTTGTCCCTCAAAAATCAAGTCCCTCACATGCCTTTGTTGACAGCGTAATAAACAGTTATAGCTGTATGGTGTTGCAAAGCCAAATTATTTTTTGTATAATAAGGTTTTAGTGTGCAAAAGAAACAAAACCTAAAACAAAAAAAATAAATGAATCTAGTATTGTTTGTACTTTCCCAAAGAACAAAGCTATCTTATCACTTTTTCCACATGATAAAAAATAAAAAAAATTGTGAATTGCTATTTTTTTTGTTTATCCTTTCTCCCAAAGCTTGGAATAGAAAATGATCACGTGTCCAAAATGGTAGCATTAAAAATGTCAACTAACAGTGCAGAAGACAAGCCCTCCTATAATTCTGTTATAGAGAATTTAAAAAGTTTTGGCTTTCAAAACGTAAGCCTTTATTCATCAAAGTAATTGCAAAATTCTGGCAGAAATCACTCTGAAAATTCACAGCATTTTTGCGCAAGAAGGAGTTGCCCAAAAATGTAGCGATTTTTGGTGTTTTCATTCTAGTTTCGGCCAGCTCCAGCAAAATGGGCAGAGCTGGGGAATGATGGGGCATGAAGCAACAGCTCATCTAATTCATGGTGAGCTATGGTGTAGCTTACATTAGAAATCTTACTTCAGTCCCTGGCAGGAGTGAGATTTGTGATGAGCTGCATGTCACATGGCAGGCACTCCTGATTCATTAAGATGTGTGAAAAACTGACTTCAGAATGAGACGAAACCTCTCGTGGAAGGTCACCATCTGCTGTCTGCCTCTGATCCAGTGCTGTGACATCTTTTTAGGCATGCACAAAAGCTCAGTCCACCACAGCATGGTGCACAGCTGAAAAGACAAATATTGCTGGAACAGAAGCCAGAGGCAACTCTTCCTGCCTCACTGATCAATGCATCTCTTGGGGGTTTTGTCTGAATTAAGCATACATTTTAAAATGGAAACACTGATGTAAGTGCTCAGCTTAGAGGTCAAGGTAAATGTGAACATGTCCTTTAAATTTATCCAAAATGATAAACCCTAAAATTGTACCAACAAAAACTTAAACCCTCAAAAAACAAGTTCCCCTGTTAGGTCCATTATCTGTCAATGGTAATGTAGTGGGTTTTCAAGTTAATGGTGGCTCAAAGGCTCTGGAAAAGCTTCCACCTGTCCCTTAACCCTCCTCCCCAAAAAATAATCCAGTGAATCCTGAATCCAAATGCCCCCATACCTGCCCAACAGTATGCCTAAGCCAGAGTTATCATTCACATGTTTGGCATTGCTGTAGTGGGGAGAGCCCACTTAATTTACGGGGTATGTGTCTGCAGCAGCACAAGTTGGGCACTATGTATTGGGCACTAAGCTGGTATTTTGGCAATTTTCACTCTGCAGTACCAACTGTGTGCTTATTTATGAAAAATACCCTTTTGGGCAAAATAATCAGTACACACATAGATGAATTACAACATTTTATGAAATTTTATGAA
This sequence comes from Dendrobates tinctorius, assembly GCF_039654945.1. Classification (NCBI taxonomy): domain Eukaryota; kingdom Metazoa; phylum Chordata; class Amphibia; order Anura; family Dendrobatidae; genus Dendrobates; species Dendrobates tinctorius. The sequence continues at coordinate 20,466,855 of NW_027361793.1, forward strand.
ACCGTTATGGCCTAATGGTATAAAATTCTGCAAAACATTGGTGTTGTCAAGATGCTTATTAGACCGCTAAAGGAATTAGGGTGTAGTTTGTTAAATGGGGTTATTTTTAGGGGCTATGCTGTCCTGGCACCTCATTGGCTTTGCCAGTGAGACATGGCACCTAGAAACCATTAGAGCTAAATTTGCACTCCAGACTGACGCTCCGACCCTTCTAAGCGTTGCAGTGCACCAGAACAGTAGTTTGTGATCATTTATTGGGGATATACAGTTAGGTCCATATATATTTGGACAGAGACAACATTTTTCTAATTTTAGTTCTAGACATTACCACAATGAATTTTAAACAAAACAATTCAGATGCAGTTGAAGTTCAGACTTTCAGCTTTCATTTGGGGGTATCCACATTAAAATTGGATGAAGGGTTTAGGAGTTTCAGCTCCTTAACATGTGCCACCCTGTTTTTAAAGGGACCAAAAGTAATTGGACAATTGACTCCAAGGCTATTTCATGGACAGGTGTGGGCAATCCCTTCGTTATGTCATTCACAATTAAGCAGATAAAAGGCCTGGAGTTGATTTGAGGTGTGGTGCTTGCATTTGGAAGGTTTTGCTGTGAAGGAAACATCCCGGTCAAAGGAGCTCTCCATGCAGGTGAAACAAGCCATCCTTAAGCTGCAAAAACAGAAAAAACCCATCCGAGAAATTGCTACAACATTATGAGTGGCAAAATCTACAGTTTGGTACATCCTGAGAAAGAAAGAAAGCACTGGTGAACTTATCAATGCAAAAAGACCTGGGCGCCCACGGAAGACAACAGTGGTGCATGATCGCAGAATAATCTCCATGGTGAAGAGAAACCCCCTCACAACAGCCAACCAAGTGAACAACACTCTCCAGGAGGTAGGCGTATCAATATCCAAATCTACCATAAAGAGAAGACTGCATGAAAGTAAATACAGTGGGTTCACTGCACGGTGCAAGCCACTCAAAAGCATCAAGAATCAAAAGGCTAGACTAGACTTTGCTAAAAAACATCTAAAAAAGCCAGAACAGTCTGGAAGAACATTCTTTGGACAGATGAAACCAGGATCAACCTCTACCAGAATGATGGAAAGAGAAAAGAATGGCGAAGGCGTGGTACAGCTCATGATCCAAAGCATACCACATCATCTGTAAAACACGGCGGAGGCAGTGTGATGGCTTGGGCATGCATGGCTGCCAGTGGCACTGGGTCACTAATGTTTATTGATGATGTGACACAGGACAGAAGCAGCCGAATGAATTCTGAGGTATTCAGAGCCATACTGTGTGCTCAGATCCAGCCAAATGCAGCCAAACTGATTGGTCGTCGTTTCATACTACAGATGGACAATGACCCAAAACATAAAGCCAAAGCAACCCAGGAGTTTATTAAAGCAAAGAAGTGGAATATTCTTGAATGGCCAAGTCAGTCACCTGATCTCAACCCAATTTAGCATACATTTCACTTCTTAAAGACTAAAGTTCAGACTAAAAGGCCCACAAACAAACAGCAACTGAAAACCACCGCAGTGAAGGCCCGGCAGAGCAACAAAAAGGAGGAAACACAGTGTCTGGTGATGTCCATGAGTTCAAGACTTCAATCAGTCATTGCCAACAAAGGGTTTTCAACCAACTACTAGAAATGAACATTTTATTTACAATTATTTAATCTGTCCAATTACTTTTGGTCCCTTTAAAAGCAGGGTGGCACATGTTAAGGAGCTGAAACTCCTAAACCCTTCATCCAATTTTAATGTGGGTACCCTCAAATGTAAGCTGAAAGTCTGAACATCATTTAGCCCCCCCAAAAATTTGAAAAACCAAACACATTCATTGTTGTGTTACCTGCATGCCAGCTCATATCTGTGTGTGCTCAAATTCTTGCCAGTTTACAGCTGTTTTATTTTTGGGGGCTGCCTGTAAATTTGCTTTAAATACAAGAGAGTTTAGGCCACAAAATAAAAAGGCCACACATTCATTGTATTGGTCTCTCCGTGCCAGCTACTATCTGTGCGTGCTCAAACTATGGCCAGTTTACGGCTGTTTTAATTTTCACCTGCCTGTCACTGTTGTTAAATCCAGCAGTCTTTTGTATCCCCAAAAAATATAAATTAATAAGTAATACAGTCTGTTATCTCAGGCAGTGGCCTGGTGTTTCTGTGATGGAAAAATCTTCGCTTTGCAGGCCAACAGTACTTACCACATCCACTTGTTCTCCAAAGACATCCATTTGTAGGCAGCTTTTAACCTCTTTCATTACTCCATTTAAAATGGGCAAGGCAAGGGGCAAGGGACGGGGAAGTGGAAATGATGCTGATGGCGCATGCAGAGTACGAGGCCATGGCAAAGCTTACAGTGAGCCACAGCAAAGACCCACATCTTCGCGAACGAAATTCCTGTCCCAGTTCCTAGGGGACTGCACCACAGCACTATTGAAGCCAGAGCAGTGTGAAACGGTTGTTGGTTGGATAGCGGATAATGCTTCAAGTCACTTAGCGACCAACACCACCATGTCTTCCACATGGTCAAGTCTGAGTAGCCGTGAGTGTGGACCGGATATTACTCACCCTGCTCCTCCTTCCTCCCACCATGCCGAGTGCCCTGAGACAACTGATGCCATACTCGGACACTCAGAAGAGCTGTTCAGTCATCCCTTTGTAGATTCGTGCCTCTCGTCCGCTCTACTTGAAGCGGGGCAAGATGATATTCCATGTAGCAATTCACAAATCTTTGAGCAGCCACCGGTCACCTGAGGTGGATGCTGATGAGATACAATTGCCTGAAAGTCAGGAGGAGGAGCAGGGTGCGGATGTGGAAGACGAGGTGGTGGATGACATAGTGACTGACCCAACCTGTCAGGAGGACATGCAGAGCAATAATGCCGCACACATGGGGAAGGAGGCATATCACCCCAACAGCCAGTGTGGTGGCCACAGTCAGAAGGCGTGCATCCGTTCCCCGTCACACCAACAGGCCGGAAGTTGCCATTCAAAGTGTTAGATCTTCCAGAGTCTGGTTATTTTTTTTAAGGACTCTGCCGATAACCCCAAACAAGCCATTTGCAGCTCTTGCCATGCCCGCATCAGCAGGGGTAGTAAAACTACTGCCTTGACTACCACTAGCATGATTAGGCACATGGCAGCAAAGCACCCGATTTTGTGCGCAGAACCACAGTCTCCAGGAACACTGTCTGTAGGTGACAACACTTCTTCTTTCACTGTTTTGTGTACATGCCAGTTCAATGTGCCTGTGAAGATGCCTCAAGCCCTGCACCTGTTGTTGCCCACAGTCAATCAGCACCATCATCAAGCCCGTCCTTGTCCCAGCCCAGACTTCAGTTGTCTATACCCCAGTCATTGGAATTCAAGCGGAAATACCCAGCCAATGTACCACAGGCCACATTACTTAATTCGCACATCTCTTGTCTGCTTGCAAGCGCTCGAAATGTTGCCTTTATGATCATGGAGATGGAAGCTTTCCGCAGTTTGATGGCGGCCGCCGTCCCAAGGTACTTGGTCCCCAGTCGCCACTATTTCTCCCGTTGTGCCATACCGGCCTTACACCAGCATGTGTCCCACAACATTACCCGTGCCCTCAACAGTGCTGTTACTGGTAAAGTCCACCTAACCAGGGCACATGGACAAGTGCCGGTGGTACATGTCACTGACGGCACACTGAGTTAATAAAGTGGAAGCCGGCACCCGGTCGGACCTTGGGATGGAACACATCCTTCCCACGCCGAGGATTGCTGGCCCTACGTCAGTCAGAGTTGCTCCCACAGTCTACAGCTCCTGCACCTCTTCCTCCTCTTCTTCAGCCTCCTTCTCTGAAATGAACACATCAGTCAGAAGCCGGAAGCACTGCAGAACTGCCTCAGCCAAGCTGCAACAGGCTGTGCTGAAGCTAATCTGCATAGGTGACAAACCACACAATGCAGAAGAGTTGTGGACAGCGCTGCAGGAGCAGTCAGATATTTGGCTGACCCCGCTGAACCTACAGCCAGGCATGGTCGTGAGTCACAATGGCCGGAACCTGGTGGAGGCTCTGAGGCAAGGTCAGCTCACACACGAACTTTGCCTGGCCCATGTGCTTAACCTCGTGGTTCAGCTTTTTCTCAAAAGCTACCCGGAGCTGCCTGATCTGTTGAAAGTACGCCGTATGTCTTCACATTTTCGAAAGTCAGCGACAGCTTCAGCTGCCCTTGCTGGGCTTCATCAGCGTTTGCAGCTTCTGCCTCACCGACTGATTTGTGATGTCCCCACGCGTTGAAACTCTACACTGCATATGTTGCAAAGGATTTGTGAGCAGAAGAGGGCAGTTGTTAAGTATCAGCTTTAACAAGGCCATTGATTTTTCAGGTCAGACACCACATTTAAGGCCTCAGCAGTGGACATGGATGTCAGACATATGTACCGTCCTCCAGAACTTTGAGGACTGCACTAAGATGGTGAGCGGCAATGATGCCATAATTAGCGTGACCATCCCGCTTCTCAGCTTTCTGAAAGCCTCAGTGCTCACAATAAAAAAGGATGCATTGCAGGAAGACCACGAGGACATTGAGCCAGGAAACATACCGAGTGATTACACTCAGCCCAGCCTCAAGTCTTCGCAACATGGATTGGTAGACAGTGAAGAGGAGAAAGAGCAGGAGCTACTTTCATGCGCTGTAGATGGTAGAGCTGCCATACCGTCTGTTCAGCGGGGTTGGTCTGAAGACAGGTAGGGGGAGGAGGAGGAGGACATCATGGTCAGTCATCCTGTTGGTGAGGACATGGAAGGCATGTCTGTTAGTAGTTTGGCACACATGGCTTACTTTATGTTGTGCTGCGTCCCGTGACCCTCGCATTAAAAAATTTTTCGGGGACACTCATTACTGGTTGGTGACACTTTTAGACCCATGCTACAAGGAAAATGTTCATGCTCTTTTTCCAGAGTCAGACATTACTATAAGGGCCCTTGTAGCGGAATTATTAAAAAAAATCCCATCTGAGAACGCTGGCAGCAGATGTCAGAGTTTGTTGTACAACCAAGGAGTCCAAGCAAGAGAGACAGAAGTACAATCCAGGTCAGGCAGGGGAACAATGGCAAAGTCTTGGGAAAATTTTCTCCGACCCTCCTATCGTGCTGCCGCCAAGTCAAGGGGTGCTGTCACAAGAAGTTCAATGTTTGGGAAGATGGTGAGGGAGTACCTTGCAGATCGTACAAACATCCTCCGGGATTCCTCTGTGCCTTTTAGTTATTGGGTATCCAAGCTGGACACGTGGCATGAACTGGCTCGCTATGCCTTGGAGGTCCTGGTCTGTCCTGCTGCTAGCGTTCTGTCAGAGTGGGTTTTTAGTGCCGCTGTGGGAATTATAACAGATAAGCGCATCCGCCTGTCAACTGACAATGCTGACAGGCTGACCCTTATCAAAATGAACAAGGGCTGGATTGGGCAAGACTTCGGTACACCTCCAAATGAAAACACTGAAATATAACCTTAAATGCATTGTATTTTTTGGGTCGGTGTATTATCAGGCACTTCTTGACAAACACACATGGGTATCTATCCACTTCCTGGGTTGGTCTAGTTGCTGTTAGCCTCCTCCTTATCCTCATCACCCACAACCAGTAGAACACCAGGCCGAAGGGATTGCGTGATGCAAAAGTAACTCAACTTTTGGCAAGGGTATTAGATAATATTTCTATTTATATCACTGTCTCTGAGCTGTTGCTAGGGACAAACCTATCTCGTTGAACACATGTGGCTTGATATCTAGGAACCTGTATTCACCCCTCCGTTTTGTTATTTTTTTCATATGTGGCTTCACATTTGTAATTTAGTTTTTTAATTTCAGTATGGTTTTTCATTATTTCTCCTCATTGTCCACGGCTACATGACCAGGGTTAACGTGTTCTGTGCTACTACAGGCAGTCCAATTTCTTGCAAGGGTGTCCATGATGCCCATAGTCTATTTTTTAAAAATGGTGTTACGTGTTACAGAACCACTCAGCACCCAGAATATGTTGTGCAGTTATATGTATGTTTAATAGGTTCCATGGGAGATGCATGTCCCTAATGCATCAGCTCACAAGCTGCGCCCAGCCGCCCCCCCCCACCTTTGTAATTCCCACAGTAAACATCGGCAGGCTCCGGCCACCTGCAGCTATTGTAATGTATGTCTGGCCTGCCGCTTTTCTATTGGCCTGCCCTCTGTATCTGTGTGATATATTCTGTGTCCTGTGAGTAAAGTGTTGTCAGACTGGAAATACGAGGAGAAGCGGTGATCTTTTATATGCGCCCATGTAACCAAGGAATTCCAGCCAGTGTCCTTCATTCAGACTCCAGCCAAAGCAGAGTGGACCTCCGGAAACACGGGGTGGTACCTAAAGAGGTACCCAAGATAGCAAGACCCCGTTACACTGGTGGCAGCCAGCGGGATATGATACCCCTTCTACAGGAGGAAAGGAATGAATGGAAAACAACTACCAGAAGTTAAAGAGGACTACATTAAAAGATCTGGTGGAAGCCCGAGGGTTGATCGCCAGCAACAAAACAAAAGCGGATTTGATAGCAGCCATAATGGAACACGACAGTGCAGCGCCCCCCAATGTGAACGTGGAGGAGACTGAATTCCAGAGGGAGGTAAAGAACAGACTGGCGTTCTATGGCCTGAACCCTGCAGTAGAGATCATACGAGAGGTGATGGCTGATGTGCGTACTGATCTGAAGGAAAAGATGGCCGAGCGGACCAGGATAGAGCTAGCCAAGATGGAGATGACAGAGTGGACCAAAGTGGAGCTGGCCAAGATGGAGATGGCAGAGCGGAGAGAGGAGAGTCAGCGAGCAGGGGGAGCTCTGGCCTTCGACCAGGTACCTTCAACAGTAAGCCACAAAAAGATCCAGTATAATGCCTTCCGACAGTTGGAGGAGGCAGAGGAAGACATTTATGGCTTTCTGCAGGACTTTGAGCGGCAGTGTGCCCTTCATCAAGTAAAGCCGGAGGAACGGGTTCAGATTCTGGCCAGCAAGCTGACAGGCCGGGCAGCGGTCGCCTATCACACGGTACCTGATGAGGACTGTATGGACTATGAGCGGATCAAAGAAGTGATCTTCGCCCGGTATGCGCTGACACCAGAGGTATACCACCAAAAGCTCCGTGGACTTATAAAACGCGTAACCGATACCCACGCTGAATGGGCCTGTAAATTACGGCGGTCACTGTTACAGTGGGTGCAAGGAAGCCAAGCAACCACTAAGGAGGATGTCCTCCAGCTCTTCTTGTTAGAACAATTCTTTAATGGACTAACCCCCGAGACACAGGAATGGCTTCGGGACAGGCGGCCAATGACTCTGGAGGAAGCCGCTCGTCTGGCCGATGAACATCATGATGCCAGGAGGCCTCAGTTGTCCGGATCAAAGATGGTTACTAGGGGCCCGCCCATGGACCTGGAGGGCCCCAAACCACCGAAGATTGTAGGGGGACCAGCTAGAAACCCGGCCTACCACAGTCCCCCTGGGGCGCGATGCCACACCTGCCGTCAGCTGGGCCACCTGCAAAGACAATGTCCCAACCGGACTCAGCATACCCAGTGGCCAAAGGCGGAAACAGCTACCTTCAGCCGGGCTGCTGTACACTGCTACCAGGGCGAAGCTGACCCGGCATTGGGGGCTACGACTAACCAAGGGGTGGAAGAGATGGAGGAAGTGCTGCATGAAGTAGACCCCATGCAGGCAGCCCAGGCAGATAATCGACAACAGCATCGACAGGTCGTGTGGGTTAATGGGAAACGTATGCAGGGACTAAGAGATTCCGGGGCAACTTTGACCCTTGTGAAGCCTCATCTCATCCGGGACCAAGAGAAGACGAACCGGACAGTGGCAGTCTGTGTAGCAGGGGGAGCCATACATCGACTGCCCACTGCCAGGATTCACCTGAACTGGGGAGTCGGGGATGGCCTTGTTGAGGTCGGCTTGATGGAGGATTTGCCTGCAGACGTCTTGCTGGGAAATGACTTGGGGCCCATGTTGTCTGCATTCTCGGTGGCCCCTCTGGCTGAGACATATCCTGTGACCACCTGGAGACAAGCTCGAGCTGCGGAGATGGAATCACACTCAGAGGAGGCCCAGGTAAGACATCCCAGCCCTACACATATTCCCATAGCCAGACACATTTCTTGGGCCACCCCAGATGAATTTAAGAGGGAGTTACTTGAGGATCCTTCATTGGAGGGATATCGTGGGACGGCACAGGAGGGGAGAGGGGTACTGGAAGGGGAACAGTTTGTATGGAAGCAGGGACTCCTCTACCGGATCACAGAGCAGCACCACACAGGGACGAGCTCCACTATAAAACGACAGCTGGTAGTTCCCAAGAAGTATAGGCAGGAGTTACTGCAAATCTCTCATGACATACCCTTGGCCGGGCACTTCGGTGTCAGTCGCAGCAGGCATCGTCTGACACAAAACTTCTTTTGGCCAGGGGTAACCTATGATGTTCGTCAGTACTGCCAGACCTGTGACAGTTGCCAGCGCATTGGCAAGAGGGGGGATCGATGCAAGGCCAAATTACGCCCCCTCCCCCTTGTGGAAGAACCATTTAGCCGAGTAGCGGTCGATCTGATAGGGCCGTTAGCCAAACCCAGTCCGTCAGGGAAAAAGTATATATTGACAGTGGTCGATTATGCCACACGGTATCCAGAGGCGGTTGCGTTACCTAACATACTGGCAGAGACGGTGGCGGCCGCCCTGCTCCAGGTTTTCTCACGGGTTGGATTTCCCCGGGAGATTATCTTGGACCAGGGTACCCAGTTTACAGCAGAGGTGACCAACCAACTGTGGAAGCTGTGCAGCGTAAAGTCCATTAGAAGCGCCCCGTACCACCCGCAAACCAATGGGTTGTGTGAACGCTTTAACGGGACATTAAAACAGCTCATTGGGACTTTTACCAGGACCTACATGGACTGGGAGAAATTCTTGCCACACCTCCTGTTTGCCTATCAGGAGGTGCCCCAAGAATCCACGGGGTTCTCCCCGTTCGAGCTGGTATACGGGAGACGGGTAAGGGTACCCCTAGACTTAGTGCTAGAACACTGGGAAGGGGAGGGCCTAATAGAAGGGGTACCTATTGTACCCTATGTGCTGGAATTCCAGGACCGCCTACAGGAGCTGACTCAGGCTGTACGTGAGAACATGCAGGAGACCCAGCGGAGCCAGCGCGTATGGTACGATCGGAGGGCCAGAGAGCGCACCTTGGAAATAGGACAGAAGGTCCTGGTGTTAGAGCCCACTAAGCAGAACAAGTTCCAAGCTGCATGGCAGGGGCCCTACCAGGTAGTGGGGAAAATAGCCGACACAACCTATAATGTCGCCGATTGTGACGACCCCAGGGTTATCCGCATGTTCCACGTGAATATGCTGAAGCCCTACCGGGAGCGCCCTGAAGAGGTAGTGGCCATCTGTGCACCTGAAGCAGAGGATTTAGCCAGACTTCCCTTGCTGGATGTCTTAGAGGAAAGGACTCAGTCTAAAACATGGGAATAGGTACACTTGGGTGAAGACCTAGGCCCCCGGGAGAGACAGCAGGCAGAGGAGTTGTTGAGGCAGCGACAGAGGATGTTTTCGGGGAGACCAGGGTACACTTGCCTGGCACAACACAAGGTTGAGACCCAGGATCAGACCCCCCTGCGACAAAACCCCTTCCGCGTCCGTGAGTCTGTACAAGAGGGGATGCGACAAGAGATACAAGAGATGTTGCATTTAGGGGTCATTGAAGAGTCAGATAGTCCCTGGGCATCCCCCGTAGTGTTAGTGCCCAAGAAGGATGGGACTACACGGTTTTGTGTAGACTATCGTAAGCTCAATGAGAAAACAGTGACGGATGCATATCCCATGCCACGTGTGGATGAGTTGTTAGACCGGCTGGCGGGGGCAAACTATTTGACCACCATCGATCTATGCAAAGGCTACTGGCAGATTCCCCTTAGTCCTGACGCTATTCCCAAGTCGGCATTTGTTACCCCGTTCGGCTTATTCCAGTTTCGAGTTATGCCATTCGGGGTGAAGAATGCCTCGGCGACCTTCCAAAGGCTGGCTGACCAGCTTCTGGATGGTCTCCAGGACTATGCTTGTGCCTACCTGGACGACATCGCCATCTACAGTGCGACATGGGAAGAGCATCTAAATCACCTAGAGACAGTATTGGACAGGATCCACCAGGCCGGAATCACCCTGAACCCAAACAAGTGTCACGTGGGCAAAGCAGAGGTTCAGTATTTAGGGCATTGGGTGGGAAGTGGGAAACAGCGACCAGAACCAGCCAAGATTGAGGCCATAGCCAAATGGCCCACCCCACGCCCTAAAACCAAGGTTATGGCGTTTCTAGGGACAGCGGGGTATTACAGGAAATTCATTCCCAATTACAGCAGCGTAGCCAAGCCCCTCACTGATCTGACCCGTAAGAACCTCCCCCACCAGGTAACATGGACCCCAGAGTGTGAGGAAGCCTTCCGCCAACTAAAGGACGCCCTCACCAATACCCCTGTATTGGCCGCACCGGATCCAACTAAACGTTTCCTTGTTCACATAGACGCTTCTATGTTTGGATTGGGGGCAGTACTGAGCCAAGTCGGGCCGGACGGCCAAGAACACCCGGTAGCTTACCTGTGTCGTAAACTACTGCCCTGTGAAGCAAGCTATGCGGCCATCGAGAAGGAGTGCCTTGCGGTAGTATGGACACTCAAAAAGTTGCAACCATATTTGTATGGATGACAGTTTTCCCTCCTAACGGACCATAATCCCCTAGTCTGGCTTAATCGGATCTCCGGAGACAACGCCAGATTGCTGCGGTGGAGTTTAGCCCTACAACCTCTGAACTTCACCATCCACTATAGACCGGCAAACAAAACGGTAACGCCGATGGACTAAGTCGACAAACAGAACTTGTACCAACCCCATAAACTTCGGTCATCCCCAAACCGATCCGTTAAGGATCAGACTGTGTATGCCGATCGCGTCGCTTAAATGGGGAGCCGTGTTACGTGTTACGGAACCACTCAGCACCTAGAATATGTTGTGCAGTTATATGTATAATAGGTTCCATGGGAGATGCATGTGCCTAATGCATCAGCTCACAGGCTGCGCCCAGCCGCCCCCCCACCTTTGTAATTCCCACAGTAATCATCGGCAGGCTCCGGCCACCTGCAGCTATTGTAATGTATTTCTGGCCTGCCGCTTTTCTATTGGCCTGCCCTCTGTATGTGTGTGATATATTCTGTGTCCTGTGAGTAAAGTGTTGTCAGACTGGAAATACGTGGAGAAGAAATGATCTTTTATATGCGCCCATGTAACCAAGGAATTCCAGCCGGCGTCCTTCATTCAGACTCCAGCCAAAGCAGAGTGGACCTCCGGAAACACGGGGTGGTACCTAAAGATGTACCCGAGATAGCAATACCCCATAACAAAAGGTAACCCCCATTGGGGAATTGTTTGGCAGGTCATGCACTCCATTACAAGTCTCATAGACCCACACCCCTACATTGGCCCTACTTCTTAACTGTTTCCTGCAATGTCTCTTCCTTATCTCCGAATACATGACCTGGGTGAACGTGTTGTGTACTGTTATAGGCCGGTGAATTTTGGGCAAGGGGGCTGTGATGGCAATAGTATATTTTGAAAAAAGGAACCCCCCTTGGGGAATTGTTTGTCAGTTCATGCACTTCATTACAAATCTCATAAACCCACAGCCCTACATTGGACCTACTTCTTAACTGTGTTTCCTGCAATATCTGTTCCTTATCTCTGAATACATGATCTAGATGAACGTGTTCTGTACTGTTATAGGCCGCTCAATTTGGTGCAAGAGGGGGCTGTGATGGCACTAGTATATTTTTAAAAAAGATGCCCCCATTGGTGAAAAGTTTGTCAGCCTATGCACTCCATTACAGATCTCAGAGACCCACACCCCTACATTGGGCCTACTTCTTAACTCGGTTTCCTGCAATGTCTGTTCCTTATCTCCAACTACATGACCTTGGTGAACGTGTTGTGTACTGTTATAGGCCGATGAAATTTGGGCAAGGGTTCTATGATGGCACTAGTATATTTTTAAAAAAGTTACCCCCGTTGTTGGTGAAATGATTGTCAGCTTATGCACTCCATTACAAATCTCAGAGACCCACACCCCTACATTGGGCCTACTTCTTTACTGTGTTTCCTGCAATGTCTCTTCCTTAACTCCGAATACATGATCTAGATGAACGTGTTCTGTATTTTTAAAGTCTGTTGAATTTTGTCCAAATGGTGCTGTGATGGTAGTAGTATATTTTGAAAAAGGAATCCCCCTTGGGGAATTGTTTGTCAGCTCATGCACTTCATTACAAGTCTCAGAGACCCACTCCCCTACATTGGGCCTACTTCTTAGGCCTCTTTCACACTTCAGTTTTTTGCATCAGTCAAAATCCGCCAAAAGGACGGATGGCGGATCCGTTTTAGTACTGATGACAACGGATGCCACCCGTCCGTTTTTTTTTGACGGATCCGACAAATGAAGAATTTTAAAGGACTCGCAGCCTGGAAAAAGAGAGAGAGAGAGAGAGAGAGAGAATTAATTTTTTTTTTTTTTTGTCCGGCACCCGGAAAGAATTTCGGGTTAAATCAGTGTCTGGAGGATCCACCAGAGAAAAAAACATTGCAAGCTCCGTTTTGAAATCTTTGAGGATGGTGACGGACAGCAACTTTTGGCGGATCTGCAAAAAAAACGGATGCAACGGACGACAATCTGTCACAATCCGCCAATAATGGAAGTCAATGGGGAAAAAAACGGATCCTCAAAAGAAAATTGCGGATCCGTTTTTTTCAAAACCTGGCGGATTGTGACTGATTGTAAAAAACTGAAGTGTGAAAGAGGCCTTAACTGTGTTTCCTGCAATGTCTCTTTCTTATCTCCGACTACCTGACCTACATGAACGTGTTCTGTACTGTTATAGGACGGTGAATTTGGGGCAAGAGGGGGCTGTGATGGCAATAGTATATTTTTAAAAAAGGAATCCCCTTGGGGAATTGTTTTTCAGCTCATGCACTCCATTACAAGTCTCAGAGACCCACACCCCTACATTGGGCCTACTTCTTAACTCGGTTTCCTGTAATGTCTGTCCCTTATCTCCGACTACATGACCTGGGTGAACGTGTTGTGTACTGTTATAGGCCGGGGAATTTTGAGCAAGGGGGGCTGTGATGGCAATAGTATAATTTTTAAGAAGGTACCTCCCGTTGGTGAAACCACATCCATGTTGGCAAAGACTTGATAACATTTTTGAGATTTAGATTTTAATATGCTTTGTGAACAATACAAACAATAACCAATGGAAAAAATATAAAAACCATCTTTAGAAATGTTTAATAGCTCTGTGATAAGAATACAATTTTGATTTTTCTTTTCAAATAATATTTTATTAATTTTTAATTCATAAGGGAAAGAAGGGGTAACAAGGGGTAAGGGAAAGGAAATGAAATAAAAAATAGAGAACTCCACATTGATACAGAAAGATACAATATACAGTCCAGACTTAATGCATAAAATAATACTGTTTCCAGAGTGAGAACAAGTTTACATAAAGATAGAATTACAGACATCCCATTTGAGATGGTATTTAGACAAGCCATTGTTATTGAGAGCAATTCTTTCCTCCATCTGGCTATGCAATCGTAAATTGTCAACAACGGTGGAAAAAGGTGGTGCATCAGGTTTCCTCCACCAAAGAGCTATTATGTTTTTAACCGTAATAAACAAGTGTAACAACACATACTTTATTGAAGCATCCACCTGTTCCATGTCCATTGATAACAGTACCATCTGGGCCGTAACAATAATGTTAACTGGTGATAGCTTTGCCACATGAGCTTTAACCTCTAACCATAACAATTTTAGCTTAGGACAAGTCCAAAAAATATGATAAAGGTTCCCTGGTAAATGGCAATCCCTCCAACATAAAGAAGCATCCTGACTTATATGGGCTAATCTCGCTGGGGTATAGTACCATCTGACTAATACCTTGTAATAAGTTTCCATCAAGGCCATGGATACAGTAGATCTATATGAGTGATCTATAGCATATTCCCATTGCTCTAGACTAAAAGTCATTCTTAAGTCCGCCTCCCACCGTTCCATATAGGTATGTTTGGAGAAAGTAATGTCTCTATTGAGTCGAGAGTAAATGTTTCTAAGAGACCATTTAGTCCTAGAGTTAATGTTACCAAGCAAAGAGACTACGACATCTAGATTCAAAGACTTTTTGCGTAATAATTTATGGAGAATATCTTTTAAAATCTGATAAGACATAAACTCGTCAGAGGGTATATGAAACTTTTCCTTTATCTCGGAAAATGAAATGACCTGAGAACCATCCCATATATCACCTATTTTTGTTACTTTCCGATCAGACCAGACACTGGGCAGAGAGAATTGGCATATACTTTATCAGCTAGCAATTTAAAAGGAACATTTTTGAAGGAGGAAGTTCTATCTTCTTTTCTTTTTAATTTAGAGAATTTCAACCATATTCCTAAGATAGCATCCAGAATCGGGTGTGTATGATTTCTGTTCTGAGTCTCTAAAAGGAAACTAAAGAAAGTATCCTGCAGAGGCTTATAATTATTACCTGCAAGCTCCAGATCTAACCACATAGGAGAAACCCCTTTTGTGAACCAATGCACACTATTTTTAACAAGAGTTGCCTGATAGTAAGCCTCAATGTTTGGCAACGCCAAACCTCCATGCTTCTTACCCCTATACAATATGTTATGAGAAACCCTAGGTTTCTTGTTTTTCCAAACAAACAATTTCACCAAAGTCTGTATTTTATGCAAGAGCTTCGCATTAAATTTCAAAGGAATAGACCTGAATATATAGAGAATTTTGGGCAATATAATCGATTTTACAACTAGAACTCTGCCCATAAGTGTAAGATCTATGAGATCAAAATGAAGAAAATCCCTAGATAAGGTATTTATAAGATTTTCCAAGTTAGCAGGAACAATGTGACTCGAAGTTTTGGTGATTTCAATACCAAGATATTTTAAACTTTTTGTTTCCAATTGGAACTTAGTCTGATCTAAAATCAGCTTGATATCACTTTTTGATAAATTGAAATGGAAAACTTTAGATTTTTGCGTATTTATCTTGAAAAAGGAAATATTTGAGAAAAGCCCCAAATCTTCCATTAAATTTACCACAGAATTGACAGGATTAGTTACTGAAACAAATAAATCATCAGCGAAAAGGCTCAATTTGTGTGAACGATTTTTAGTATGGAAACCCGAAATAGAAGGATTTGTTCTTATTTTTTCGGCTAATGGCTCTTTAGCCAATGCAAAAAGAAGGGGAGACAGGGGACATCCCTGCCTAGTACCATTAGTAATGTTAAAGGATTTGGATAAATGATTGTTTATATAAATTTTGGCATTGGGATTAGAATATAATGAAAGGGTGGAAGAGACAAATTTGTCGTCAAAGCCAAATTTAAACAGGACATTCTTGAGATACAACCAATTGATTCTATTGAATGCTTTCTCCACATCTAATGTTAAAAAGAGAGAGGGAATATTAGTGGATTGGGCCAAATGAAGTAGATTAAGAACGTGTTTGGTACCGTCAGACGCTTGCCTCCCAGTAATAAAACCCACCTGATCCTCTCTGATCAGGTGAGGCAAAATATGCTTAAGTCTTTCCGCTAAGATCTTTGAGTATATTTTTATGTCTCCATTGATCAGAGAAATAGGCCTATAATCCTTTACACACTCTGATTCTCCCTTCTCTTTAGGAATTAGTATTATAGTAGCCTCCAACATGTCTGCCGGAAATGAACGTAGATTCGCTACGTGATCGAATAAAATTTTTAACTGAGGAGAGAGAGTTTTAGAAAATATTTGATAGTATTCGTTAGCAAACCCGTCGGGACCAGGAGACTTCAACAATTTAAGTTTGTGAATGATATTATTGATTTCTTCTATGGAAATGGGTTTATTTAATTGTTCCAAATCTAATTTATCTATTTGAGGAAGATTTAGGCCCGCTAAAAAGGAGTTGATTGCATTTTGATCTGGAGACTGAATCATGGGATCTTGTTGTAAGTTGTACAATGTTTCAAAAAATGTAGCAAAGACATTCGCAATGTCCTGTGGATGTGAATGGAGACATCCTGTCGAACTTTTAATCCTATTTATTCTCCTGGTAAGTCTATCTCTTTTTAATTTTTTCATCATATAATGGGTAGGCTTATTTGCAGATGCATAATAATTAAATTTAGAAGCTCGTATGGCAGCATCATAGTCGGACATTAGTTGTGGTTTTAATTGTTGCCGTAATTCTAGAATTTCCATGTGAATATCATGCGATGGGATAGGTAAACTATTTTGCTGATCCTCCTTTGAGTTAATTAGGGATTGTAGATTCCTTATTTTGTCCCTTTTTTCTCGCTTAAACCGAGAGGACAACTGTATAATACAACCCCTAATGACCGCCTTGTGTGCTTTCAACAATATAAATGGGTCTACATTTTCTATAGCATTTTCTTTAAAATAATTATTCAATGACTCTTCTATGATGCCCCTATACTTTTTTGTTCTAAGAATCGTTAAATTGGTCTTCCATAAGAAAGTATTGTTGGACAGAGGGCCTAATGCAAACTTTGCCCTGATTGGCGAATGGTCTGAGAACGATTTATTCAAAATTTCAATGAATTTAAATTTAGACAATGAAAAAATATTAGCAAGAAATAGGTCTATTCTTGAAGAGGATTTGTGAACCGTACAGTAATGAGAGTACTCTCTAGAAGAGGTATTGTGACACCGAAAAACATCATACAGTTCATTGGCAGAAATCCAGATATCTAGGGATGGACATTTCAAACGAGCCTTGGATGATGAGTCCATACTAGTACTAGGGACTATATTAAAATCCCCCACCAGCAGCAACTCGCCCCGTTTAATCTTCTCAATTTTTTTTATCAATTTATTGAAAAAGGGAAATTGTCGTGTATTCGGGGCATAAATATTAACAATCGTGAAAGGTTTGCCTTTAAGATTACAGATTAATATATGGAATCTTCCTTCTGGGTCTATCTCTTCCTCAATCAATTGAAATGGGATTTTATTGCTAATAATAGTAATTACTCCCGCTTTCTTGTTCAATTTTGGCGACTTAAACATATTAGAGTAATTTTTATGTTGAAAGGGAGGATGGTTATTTTTGGCCAGCTTCACTTCTTGCAAGCAAATTATGTCTGCCTGGTACATCCTGATCTCCTTCCATGTAATATACCTCTTATAGGGACTGTTAAGACCTCTAACGTTATATGAAAGGATGTTAATATCCATTAATACTCACTTCAGAAAGCAACTCTCTAAAAAGTCTGGAAATGTAAAGAAAGAACTAAACTAAACAGAAGAAACAAAAGAAAAAAGTAAATGCAACTAAACGGAGATCCCCTGGAGGAAACCACCTGTAGGGGTAAAAAAAAAAATGGCTAAGGTCCCACATGACCAACCACTGTTGAACCATGAAAATCAATAGTGCAGTAACAATAAGAGATAAAATGTCGAAAGAAGCCTCAATTAAACTGCAAAGAATCAGGTCAACCCTTATTTTTTATGTCTCTTTGTAGAAAGGCGAGAAATTCCCTCCCTTCCTCCACAGATAACAATGGAACATTCTTACCCTTGTGCCAGACTATGAGTTTGGTGGGAAACCCCCACCTGTAGACAATTTCCATGTCCCTCAACTTAGAGGTGATTTCCCTGAACGATTTTCTGGCGTCTATTGTGTTTTTTGAAAAATCAGAATAGACTTTGATTCTGTCAAAAGGTGCCGGGAAAATATGCCTTTCTCAAGTATTTTAGATTTTTTTCTTTTGTTTCAAAAAATAACAATCGTAAAATGGTGTCCCTAGGTTTGTCTGGTGAGATACCTTTCGGACGAAGAAGCCTGTGAATTCTATCTATTGTCAGTTGAGTGTCCGATAAAGAGGGGATAGCATTTTTAAAGAGAGATTTAGCATAATCCGAAAGACCATCTTGTGAAACATTCTCCGGGACCCCTCTAAGTTTAAGATTGTTTCGACGGCTCCTATCTTCCAGGTCCGTCACTTTAGTTTTCAAATACTTAACTTCATCCCTCAAGTCTAAGTTCTGTTTAGTGAGAATCTCTGTCTTGTTTTCCAACTCTGAAATTTTACTTTCATTAACCTCGAACCTGTGAGTGAAATTGTCACTATTTCCTGCAGAAGGGCTTTTTGCGATTTGAAACCCTGCACTATTGAGTCCTTTAATGCTTTACAAAAGTTAGCAAGAATCCCTTCAGATACCTGCTTATCTGATGTAAAAAAAAATTTCATAGTTAATCGTGTCTAGTGTAGGGGTCACAGAACGCGATATCACAGAGCAACCTTTTTTTTGGAGAGGCTTATTTGAACTGTCAGTAAAAGAGTAATCTCCTGATGCACTATCTAAGGCAGAGGCATCTCTATTCTTGTCCCCCCTCTCCTGATTTTTACGTTTGTTGAATAGAGACATATCCATTTTGTCTTCATGTATTTGATTTGCCGCCGGTTCAGCACCCCTAGCAGTGGACCCTTTAGACATATGCGCAACATCATGAAACTCAGGAGACAAATCCTGCTGAGACACCTGTCCACGTGACATTTTACCATGGCAGGCAGTTGAGGATTTTACTGAAGTTTTGTTTTTGTCATCTGTTTTATTCCTAATGGGAGATCTGGATTTAGTCGGACTACTTAAATTGGATGAGTCATGAAACCATCTGGATTTGGGAATATCCCAAGTGGTTTGATTTCTACGAGGTTGTCCCTTATATTTTATATTGCTGAACTCCATCCGAACAAAATATAATATGGAACAATCCCAACCCAGATCTCCGAAATCTATACAGAGAAAACCACAGTAGACTGATATCTAATAATCAGCAGCCGTCAGTCGGCTCTTTAGACACCCTGCAGATCACCTCGCCCTTCGGCAATGTGGTGACTTGAGATTTAAAACTAATGAATGTCCCTCAATCCAGGAGGACTATTATGTAAGAATGAGATAACCTCTCAAGCATTAAGCATTGAATGTTCACCCATGAATGAGTAAATTACAATATAAGTGTTAGTAGCAAACAGTATATCTTCAGTATTCTAAGGTAGCGTACTATACCCTATAGAATTAATAGTATATAAGACAGAAAATATGCTCCTCAAATATAAAAGTAAAACAGATAAATGAAAGTAATCCACTTTATCACGAAGGAACTATCTATAGTTCACTGGTATATCCTTTGATATAGTAAGGATTGTTAACCAAAACTTGAAACCAAGCTCCGTTGCTGTAGCTTGCAAGAGGCAGAGTTGTCCGCACCCCCGTCTGTAGAAGATTCTCTACCTTATAAAGTCAAAAGAGAAGTAGGATCATATGAAGCTTGTAAACAGTATCTGGTCCACTAATTAAAAAAAAAAAATGTACACCTATAGTATTGCAGCAGCCAAAAAGAATGTGCAGTTGTGTGCTGCCTGAAAAAGTAAGTACGTCTCAGAAAAAGAAATCCGCACACACAAATATTTCCTCTCCTAAGTTCCACACACTCGGCCCTGGAATAATGTATATAGCATAAATCAAGGCACCCTAGGATCCACCAAATGCACAGTCACCTTCTCCAAAATATAATAATTGGCAGCAGAACTGAACTATTATAGCAAAGAGATTAAAGCTGCTTTGCTGACCACAGCCCCAGCAGGGCTTTTGTATTAGGTTAGAATAGCGTCTTTTGCTTCTCCCATTCACAGGAATGTCTTGGCACCTCTCCGCTGTAAGTCCTCGGTATCCTGTGGCATCGCCTGGTCCTCACCTCATCCAGCCACGCTCTCTTCTCCGTCGGCTCTTCCTGCAGGATTAATGGATGCCCTGTAGTCTTCAGCAGCTTACCGATAACACCGCTCTGTTCTCCAGCCGTCTCTTCTGCGCCTCTTATCTTTGTCTGTGCTCCAGCTATGATGTCGGCGCCTTCTTCCCGCCTTTTCTCCTCAGCCTGTCAGCCCTGCCTTCACCACACAGCAATGGGGCCGCCGCACAGCAGTTTCCTGCGCTTGAATTACCTCAGCGCTGAGACTCAGCTTCACTACAGTGACAGGCCTCACGGTCTTTACAGCTCCTCCAAGCAACGTTATACAGTGATTCTTCCGTCCCTCCGACTTCAATAGAGAGCAGTGCCGGAGCAATATCGGCGGTGTAACAGTTAAGTGAAAGGACTCCCGGACTCTTTAGCAATTATGAATCAGCAGTTCCCGCCATTATGGCGGTCGCAGCCGTCGCTTGTCACAGACTAGTCGGACAGGGAAACTGAGGCACCAAATCTTGTGAAATGAGTAGAAATTAAGTCTTGGGAAGCCAATAATAGATTTTAGTAAGAAATATTAATAAAATAGCTGCTGTTAATTTGCGTTGTAGTCGCTTTTGTGGTTATTCATGCGGGAGCTCACAACTCCGACTTCCATCATCGTCCTGAGCTCAGGCCACGCCCCCCACAATTTTGATTTTTCAAACTGTATTTATAAATGTTCTTCAAAACATAAAAAAATTATATATAACTAGACTAAAACCTTAAGAATTGTGTTTGAAAACTATTGCCACGTTGCTTTTAGAAAGTATAAAGGTTACTGCCCGATGGACCATACAGGGTCGAAGGATCAAACATGGCAGCTGGATCATTGCCAAAAGAAACAGGATCCTGAAAAGTGGGTGCCATAGTACATGATGGGCAAACGGGTTGCTGCTGGTATGGGGTTTGGCTGTTTATTTTGGGGGCGTAGACTGAAAATTATCGTTGTATTGTTCAGCAACTTTCTGCAGGTTATTTGACAGATAAATCAGAATATTTATCAGCTCTGGCATGCCCACTTCTCCCATGCCAGGTATCTCTTGCCCTACAGGTGGGTGTCCTTGTTCCGCCATCAAATTTTCCTCCCTTTCAACATCTTCTAATATAGATGTTAATATGTCGTCAGAAATATCCTGATCATCCTCTCTCTGAATTTTGTGGACCTTTCTGGGACATGAAGACCAGAATGGAGGGTTTGGAAAAAGTAGAGCCAGTAAAAGATGAGGATGTTCATACTCAAGACCTGGCCCCCCTAAGGGGCAAAGTTTGGCAGGTATTGGCTGGCATGCTGGAAGTGGATTTATAAAGGCTTCCATGTTATTGGCATTGATAATTGCATATCTTACTTTGCGGTTGAGGTAGGAATAGAGCTGACTGTAGAACACCGCATCACTGCAAGTCTGGGGGCAGAAACGCAGGAGGCACATATCCTTGGTACATGCAGACCAGATGAGATCCACATATTCCCATAATTCCTGAGAAATGACGCCTTTAATTGTGATCTTCTTTGGTAATTTCTGACAAAGGTGGGCAGGCACTCTATCCCGAAACTTTCATGGCTGTAACTTTGAACGTCTTAATAGAAAACATCTGAATCAAGCCTTTCCATATTTCAGTTTCAGATGAGGATGTGGAGCGCCCCACAAGGGCTTTGGTTACTTGGTACGGGGCTGGTCAGGTTCGTTAAAGGGGATGTCACGGTGGCAGTGACCCGGTCCGTGGCCCTGGGCGTCCAGTAATAAATAGAGGATAATTATGTGGTGTTTGGTCATGACGCCACCCCGTGATGCTCGGCAATGGACGGCCGACGCTGCATTTTTGGTCCACTGGGGCTGATGGTGACGCAGCAAAGATGGTTCCGCTCCCCACGGGTATATTTGATTGCTCAGATGGTGGTGAACGTTGTGGTGCAGAGGAAAAGTGAAGGACACAGGTGCAGTTTTCTTTACCTTTTACTTGAACGTAAATGCAATCTAGGGTACCACATACAGATGATGGATTGAGTCCGGCTCACCTGGAGGCATTCAGGGGATCCACCCTGCCAGGTGTTGTTGGGGACCTTCCTTCGGCGCTCTCTTTTTGGGTCCCTGCTACTTGTAGCTAAGCTGTGGCCCTCTCCTGCATGATGATTGCTAAACTGTATGGCTGACAGCGTGAGCCTATATCAAGGGCATTTTCTTGTTCACTGTCAGCCCCGGGCTCTTTGTCTGCTGCTGTGCCTTCGGGTATTCAGTGTGGCCAAGGAACTTGCAATACCCTGCACTCCAGATTTGGCTGTCAGGGCATACAGCTCCTGCCCAGCAAATGACTCTGGCGTCCCTTTTTATCAGCGGTTTGCTCTGGGTTCAGCTATTCGCAATTTTAGTTCCCCAGAGCCCTTGTCTCAGCTCCTGTCCCTTCCCTCTCCACAGACCAACTCCAACTGTCTTGTCATGAGCTCCAACTGCTCTTGTTTCCATTACAACTCTCTTGTTTACGCTCTCAGCTGTCTTCTTACTAACTCACTAATCCCACTTGCTGGCGATAATTTATAAGGAAGCTCCCCTTTCTGGCCTGCAGCAGGAATTGTCATGTACACTGTGTTACCTGGCATGGGGACCCCCTCCTGCCTCCAGGTATGACATCACCCCTTAGAGGGAGGCAATGTCACTGTGGCAACAGGACTCTGGGGTGCCACAGATGCGTTCTCACTTTTTATGCCTAAGACATCATTTTTCATTCAATCAATGGTCCCTGCTGCCTGTGAGCATTGTAGTTTCTGTCCATAACTCTTTTCCTTGGCATTTATGATTGTTGATTTTATTTTTGCCCATTGGCCCATATTATTTACCCCTTAATCCCATATGACGTACTATCCCGTCCATGTGCCCTGGGACTTAATTCCCAGGGACGGGATAGCGATCAGCGGCGCCCACATGGTGAGCGCCGCTGATCGTGGCCGGGTGTCAGCTGATTATCACAGCTGACACCCGGCACAATGTGTCAGGGGCGGTCTTGGACCGCCCCCGACACGTTAACCCCTTGCACACCGCGATCAAACACGATCGCGGTGTACTGGGGGTTAAGGGGAAGCATCGGCAGGGAGGGGGCTCCCTCCGTGCTTCCCTGAGCCCCCCACAGCAGCACAATGTGCAGCGCTGCTGTGGGGGGCTCCTTCCCTGCAGGCCCCCAAATCCAAGATGGCGACGGCGACCTTCGGGGGCCTGCAGGGAGTCGGATTCCTCAGTGCCTGCAAAGCACAGGCATGAGGAAGTCTGCTGCACTGCCTGTGACAGATCGCTGATCTGTCACAGTGATCTGTGATGTGACAGATCAGCGATCTGTCACAGGACAGTGATGTCCCACCTGGGACAATGTAATAAAGTTTAAAAAAAAAAAAAAGTGATTTTAAAAAAATCGCCAAATGAATTAGAAAAAAAAATATTCCCCCAATAAATTCATTTTTTGGAAATAAAAAAACCCCAAAACAATAAAAGTACACATATTTGGTATCGCCGCGTCCGTAACGACCTGCCCTATAAAACTGTCCCATTAGTTAACCCCTTTAGCGAACCCCTTAAAAAATAAAAATAAAAAACGAAGCAAAAAATAATGATTTATTAGCATACCGCCGAACAAAAAGTGAAATAACGTGTGATCAAAAAGACGCATATAAATATCCATGGTACCGCTGAAAACGTCATCTTGTCCCACAAAAAACGAGCCACCATACATCATCATCAGCGAAAAAATAAAAAAGTTATAGCTCGCAGAATAAAGCGATGCAAAAATAATTATTTTTTATATAAAATAGTTTTCATTGCATAAAACCGACAAAACATGAAAAAACGACCTAAATGAGGTATCGCTGTAACCGTACCAACCCGAAGAATAAAACCGCTTTATCAATTTTATCGCACGTGGAACGGTGTAAGCCCACCCCCCCCAAAAGAAATTCATGAAACGCTGGTTTTTGTTCATTCTGTGTCCCAAAAATCGGAATAAAAAGCGATCAAAAAATGTCACGTACCCGAAAATGGTACCAATAAAAACGTCAACTCGTCCCACAAAAATACCTCAAATGACTCAGTGGGTCAAAATACGGAAAAATTATAGCTCTCAATATGTGGTGATGCAAAAACTATTTTTACAATAAAAAGCGTCTTTTAGCATATGACAGCTGCCAAACATAAAAACCCGCCATAAATAGTAAATCAAACCCCCCGTTATCACCCCATTAGTTAGGGAAAAATAATAAAATTAAAAGAAAATGTATTTATTTCCATTTTCCCGTTAGGGTTAGGGCTAGAGTTAGGGCCATGGCTAGGGTTAGGGCCAGGGCTATGGTTAGGGCTAGGGTTAGGGCTGAGATTAGGGTTAGGGGTGTGTTGGGGTTAGGGTTGGAGTTAGAAATGGGGGTTTCCACTGTTTGGGCACATCAGGTGCTCTCCAAATACAACATGGCGTCTGATCTCAATTCCAGCCAATTCTGAGTCGAAAAGTCAAATGGTGGTCCTTCCCTTCCAAGCTCTGCCATGTTTTACCCCCACATATGGGGTATCAGCCTACTCAGGACAAATTGCAAAACAACTTTTAGGGTCCAATTTCTCCTGTTACCCTTAGGAAAATAAAAAATTGGGGGCAAAAATATCATTTTTGTGGAAAAAAATGATTTTTTTATTTTCATGCCCGGGCGTTATAAACTTCTGTGAAGCACTTGGGGGTTCAAAGTGCTCACCACACATCTAGATAAGTTCCGTGGGGGGTCTAGTTTCCAAAATGGGGTCACTTGTGGGGAGTTTCAATAGTTTAGGTACATCAGGGGCTCTCCAAACGCACATGACACCCGCAGGCCATTCCGTCAAAGTCTGCATTCCAAAACGTCACTACTTCCCTTCCGAGACCCGACGTGTGCCCATACAGTAGTTTTCTCCCACATATGGGGTATCAGCGTACTCAGGACAAATTGGACAACAACTCTTGGGGTCCAATTTCTCCTGTTACCCTTGGGAAAATAAAAAAATTGGGGACTAATTGATCATGTTTGTGGAAAAAATACGATTTTTTTATTTTCATGCCCGGGCATTATAAACTTCTGTGAAGTCCTTGGGGGTTCAAAGTGCTCACCACACATCTAGACAAGTTCCTTAGGGGTTCTAGTTTCCAAAATGGGGTCATTTGTGGGGGGTTTCCACTGTTTAGGTACATTAGGGTGTCACGCTCGCGCCTTGGCTGAGTGGCACGAGCCAGGGGGTTGTGGCCCCACTGTGCCACAAACCAGACTACCCTGGAAGGGGCGTAACTACGGCAGCTACCTCGGTCTTCACTGGAGCCTCTGATGGTGAGGTCAGGCTTGTGCGGCAGGTAGCTGCCGGGTGCCACTACAGGGTGGTGTCTGGCTGTGGCTGCTGATCCCACTCGGGAACAGGACACCTGGACAGGTGCGAGTGACAAGCAGGCTGAGAGACAGGGCAAGCTGGCACGGTTTGGAGACACAGGACAGGCGGGCACGGCTTGGAGACACAGGACAGGCGGGCACGGCTTGGAGACACAGGACAGGCGGGCACGGCTTGGAGACACAGGACAGGCGGGCACGGCTTGGAGACACAGGGCAGACTGGCGTGGTATGAGAAGGGGCAGGTAGGGACCTGTTCACACAGCAGGTGCAGGCAGGAGGGAGTGGTGTATGTTGGAACAGGATTTGGACCTGTTCACACAGGAGGTGCAGGTATGGATATAGGCAGGAGTGTGGAGTAGGCAGAGCCGCAGGAGTGCGGAGTAGGCTGGGCGGCAAGGGAGCCGGGCAGGCAGAGTGGCAAGGGAGCCGTGCAGGCAGAGCGGCTAGAGAGCCGTGCAGGCAGAGTGGCTAGAGAGCCGTGCAGGCAGAGCGGCTAGGGAGCCGTGCAGGCAGAGCGGCTAGAGAGCCGTGCAGGCAGAGCGGCTAGGGAGCCGTGCAGGCAGAGCGGCTAGGGAGCCGTGCACAGATAGAGCTGCAAGGGTGCAGATGAACAGACAGGGAGGACACAATGAAAGACACAGCAGGGAAGGAAGCCACGGACTAGGAGAAAGGGACAGAAAGGGAGATTAAGGTAGGACAGAGTACAGACAGGGTACTGGAACCAAGACTCAAGGGCCAGGATATTCAGCCTCCTGGCAGGCAGACAAGGTACAAGGCAAGACAAGAAGTATTCCTCCAGAGAAGGAGGAAATACACAGAACAGGGCCTGGCTTCCTCAGCAGCAAGATACTAACTGAGATTAGACATTGCTCAGGCAAAGGTCAGTGGGTGTGGCGAAACTAAATAGTCAAGGGCTCTAGGTGATTGGTCAGGGACAGAATAGGCAGGTGCACCCTGACTGCATAAGAACCAGATAGTTCTGGCGCCGCCCCCTATACACACAGTCAGGAAACATGGAGAGCAGAGGCACAGAGCTGGCAACAGACAGAATTCACAGCATGGCTTGAAGCAGAAAGTAAGTTGGTGTGTGGGGGATGGGAGGCCATGCAGTGATGCCAGCAGGGTTGTTACATAGGGGCTCTCCAAAGGCAACATGACACCCGCAGACCATTCCATCAAAGTCTGCATTCCAAAACATCACTACTTCCCTTCCGAGCCCCGACGTGTGCCCATACAGTAGTTTTCTCCCACATATAGGGTGTCAGCGTACTCAGGACAAATTGGACAACAATCTTTGGGGTCCAATTTCTCCTGTTACCCTTGGGAAAATAAAAAAATGGGGACTAAAAGATCATGTTTGTGGAAAAAATACGATTTTTTTATTTTCACGCCTGGTCATTATAAACTTCTGTGAAGCACTGGGGGGTTCAAAGTGCTCACCACACAACTAGATAAGTTCCTTAGGGGGTCTAGTTTCCAAAATGCGGTCACTTGTGGGGGGTTTCCACTGTTTAGGTACATCAGGGGCTCACCAAAAGCAACATGACACCCGCAGACCATTCCATCAAAGTCTGCATTCCAAAACGTCACTACTTCCCTTCCGAGACCCGACGTGTGCCCATACAGTAGTTTTCTCCCACATATGGGGTATCAGCGTACTCAGGACAAATTGGACAACACCTTTTGGGGTCCAATTTCTCCTGGTACCCTTGGGAAAATAAAAAAATTGGTGACTAAAAGATCATGTTTGTGGAAAAAATACGATTTTTTTATTTTCACGCCCGGGCATTATAAACTTCTGTGAAACACTGGAGGGGTCAAAGTGCTCACCACACATCTAGATAAGTTCCTTGGGGGGTCTAGTTTCCAAAATGGTGTCATTTGTGGGGGGTTTCCACTGTTTTGGTACATCAGGGGCTCTCCCAAACGCGACATGGTGTCTGATCTCAATTCCAGGAAAAAACGTCAAATGGCGCTGCTTCCCTTCCGAGCTCTGCCATGCGCCCAAATAGTGGTTTACCCCCACATGTGGGGTATCAGCGTACTCAGGACAAATTGCACAATAACTTTTAGGGTCCTGTTCCCCTTGGGAAAATAAAAATTGGGGGTGAAAAGATCATTTTTGTGGAAAAAATATGATTTTTTTAATTGTACCACTGTACGTTATAAACTTCTCTGAAGCCCTGGTGGGTTCAAAGTTCTCACCACATATCTAGATAAGTTCCTTGGGTGGTCTAGTTTCCAAAATGGGGCCACTTGTGGGGGGTTTCCACTGTTTAGGTACATCTGGGGCTCTCCAAACGTGACATGGTGTACGATCTGAATTCCAGCCAATTTTGCATTGAAAAAGTCAAACGGCGCTCCTTCCCTTCTGAGCTCAGCCATGCGCCGAAACAGTGTTTCCCCCTCACATATCAGGTATCAGCGTACTCAGGACAAATTGCACAATAAATTTTGGAGTCCAATTTCTCCTGTTACCCTTGGTAAAATAAAAAAAATTGAACCTGAATTATTTTTTTTGTGAAAAAAGTTAAATGTTCATTTTTTTAACTATTCAAAAAATTCCTGTGACGCACCTAAAGGGTTATAGTTTTTAGAATGGTGTCACTTTTGGGTATTTTCTATCATATAGACCCCTCAAAGTGGCTTCAAATGTGATGTGGTCCGTAAAAATAAAATGGTGTTGTAAAAATGAGAAATCGCTGGTCAATTTTTAACCCTTATAATCTCCTAACAAAAAAAAATGTTGGTTCCAAAATTGTGCTGATGTAAAGTAAACATGTGGGAAATGTTACTTATCAAGTTTTTTGTGTGCCGTATCTCTGTGATTTAAGGGCATAAAAATTCAAAGTTGGAAAATTGCAAAATTTTTCTGCAGTGGTCAGAATTGTAAAAATTGGCCCGGTCATGAACGTGCAAACCACCCTTGGGGCTTAAGGGGTTAATATCTGAAGATTTGATTTTTCCTATGCAAATGAGGCAATAGAGGTCCATAAGGTTAAGTTTTGTTATGAGATGTTGTATCTGTTGTGATCTCATTTATGTTATTAATATCTGAACTCAGTGACTCATTGGTTTTCCAAGGTGCATGAGACAGAACCTCCAAGGTAAACATTTGATCTGGTGATGTATCGATTTCCATCAACCCCTTGTGTGTGTGTTTTATCATATGCTGTTTTTGATTTAGTTCCTCCTCTGCTTTCTGAATCATCTCCAATGTTTGCTGCCTCTCCTGGTTTCTACAGTCACTTAGCTCCTGGCGAGCCATTTCTGCAGGACTCATGAGAACCAGACGTTGTGGGGTGATCTCACCTAATGCCACACGTTGAAAGAAACCCTTATTTTTGGGGTCCTTCAGATTGAAAAGAAGACTTCTGTACTTAGTTTTGTATCTTATACTAGTATCACGATACAAGCCAAATCTTTTTTCTTCTACATTTTCTGACAGTTTTTCAATGTTTCCTCAGGCAACTCAATATTCTTTGTCTCCTTAACCAAGTCAGACAGAAGTGGTGGTTGGT
The DNA here is from genome assembly GCF_039654945.1 of Dendrobates tinctorius. Taxonomy (NCBI): domain Eukaryota; kingdom Metazoa; phylum Chordata; class Amphibia; order Anura; family Dendrobatidae; genus Dendrobates; species Dendrobates tinctorius. Next base: position 20,495,680 of record NW_027361793.1, read on the forward strand.
CTTCTAGGTCAGGGGTCCCCAACCACCGGTCCGCGGCCCAGCACCAGGCCGTTGCAGTGCCCTTGCCGGTCCGCGGACAGAAGGGGAGCCGGCGGCGGTGCAGCAGCGCCTGATACTCACCCTGCATCCCGCGGCTGCTTCATCCAGCGCTGAGCGGTCAGATGTACCGCTCATTTAAGGTCATGAATATGGACGCCACTCATCTCCCATAGGCGTGGCGTCCATATTCATGGACCTTAATGAGCGGCAGCACGTGACCGCTCCGCACAGGAGCTGAAGCGCGCGAGATGCAGGGAGGGAAGTTCAGCGACGGGAAGGAAGGTCAGCGATGTGAGGGTAAGTATGATGGGGGAGGATGGGGGAGCCATGTGGAGCCATATATACAAGGGAGGGAGAGTGGGAGCGGAGCCTTATATACCGGGGAGGGAGAGTGGGAGCGGAGCCTTATATACAGGGGAGGGAGAGTGGGAGCGGAGCCTTATATATAGGGGAGGGAGAGTGGGAGCAGAGCCATATATACAAGGGAGGGAGAGTGGGAGCGGAGCCTTATATATGAGGGAGGCTGGGAGAGTGGGAGCGGAGCCTTATATACCGGGGAGGGAGAGTGGGAGCGGAGCCTTATATACAGGGGAGGGAGAGTGGGAGCGGAGCCTTATATATAGGGGAGGGAGAGTGGGAGCGGAGCCATATATACAAGGGAGGGAGAGTGGGAGCGGAGCCTTATATATGAGGGAGGCTGGGAGAGTGGGAGCGGAGCCATGTATACAAGGGAGGGAGAGTGGGAGCGGAGCCATATATATATAAGGGAGGGAGAGTGGGAGCGGAGCCATATATATATATATATATATATATATATATATGGGAGGGAGAGTGGGAACGGAGCCTTATATATAAGGGAGGCCGGGAGAGTGGGAGCGGAGCCATGTATACAAGGGAGGGAGAGTGGGAGCGGAGCCATGCATACAGGGGAGAAAGAGTGGGAGCGGAGCCATGTATACAGGATGGGACAGGGGAGCCATGTATACAGGATGGAAGAGTGGGAGCGGAGCCATGTACACAGGATGGGAGCAGAGCCATGTATACAGGATGGGAGAGTGGGAGCAGAGCCATGTATACAGGATGGGAGGGTGGGAGCGGAGCCATGTACACAGGATGGGAGCAGAGCCATGTATACAGGATGGGAGAGTGGGAGCAGAGCCATGTATACAAGGATGGGACAGGGGAGCCATGCATACAACAGGGGGAGTCACACAGAGCTGGACAGGATGGGGGGAACCACACATACATTTTCTGATGATTAGAAAATAATCAGCATGTACAGTACTCCAGTACAATTTTTCTTAAGTGATCAATGCTCCATTTCCTTGTAGGTTCCAATCATCTTTAGCAGTGACGGTCATCAGTAGAAGTAGCCCAGTGCTCCCACTGAAACAGAGAAACAAGCCAGGTGCTCCCACTCATTCAAAACCTATGGTGAGTTGAGTCACATTAAAAATGTTATAACTAAATGATAAGTATGCACTGCTAAACTACAACCGCGTCCATAGCCCCACCCCCTTATGACCAAAGCCCCACCCCTGTCACACCTCCATCCCCGCCCTGCCGGGCCATGGAAGAATGGTCTTGCTTCAAGCCGGTCCCTGGAGCAAAAAAGGTTGGGGACCACTGTTCTAGGCAGCGAGTTTCTCATCAGGACTTCATACAATGCATGTACGGTGCTTACGCGAATAGTGATAGGGGACTTTGCTGAAAACAGGATAAGAGAATCGTGGATTTTCTATATCAAATGTCTGCTTTTTGTACTTTCTTTTTGCTAGTTTCACCTTTGAATTTGTTGGAGGAACAGATTCCAGCAGATTCTCAGTTGATCTTTCAGAGTGAACCAGATTTTTAACCTTTATAACATGTGTGTCTTCTCCACAAATCACAACATCGTCATTATCGGACACCTCCTGTACTATTATCAGAAGGTCCAATTCTGGCTGGTCAGAAGGTCTCTCTAACTCATCCAGCATCTCCACCTTCTTGGAATTTACATTCCAGGATCCCAACAGAATGCAAGATTCATCTTCTCTATTCCTGACAGCAGAGCCTGCATTCATCACCAATCACATTCTCCATAATAAACCACTTTTATCCCTGCTGAATGCACTGACATCTTGAGAATTTGTTGTGACCATGGAATGTTTGGACTCCCATGTGGAAGGAGATTCTGAAACTCTTGGTACATCAGTAACAGGAAAAGATGCAGTATCTGGAGGGATTTCCACCATGAATTTCTCAAACAAGCCCAGTGGACTGTGACAATCACGATCATCTGGCTCTGATGGGTTCACACTAAGGCCTGTTTCACACATCAGTTTTTTCAAATCAGTCAAGATCCGCCATTTTGCAAAAAAAACGGATGTTTTTTTCCCATTGAGTTGCATTACTGGCGGATCTTGACGGATGGCCATCCATTGGATCAGTTTTTTTGCAGATCCGCCAAAATTTTGGCGTCCGCCGACATGTGTGGACGGACCATGCAACGTTTTTTCGGGTGGCCGGATCCGCATTTTACATTGCGCATGCCTGGAGGATTTGCTTCGGCCGCAAATTTAACCCTGTTCTGGCGGCTGAAAAAATTCTCTCTCTCTCTCTCCCCCAGGCAGCGGTTCCTTTAAAATTCTTCCTTCGACGGATCCGTTAAAACAACGGTCCGGTGCCAAACGTTGTGGTCCATACAGGAACGGATACGTTGTCCGCCATTTTAGCGAATTTTAACTGACAACAAAAACTGATGTGTGAAACAGGCCTTAGCCATGTATCCATGTTGTATCTTTCTTAGTCCGCGAGTAAGAGGAGCTTATGGTGGTCTTCCCATGTACTACAACAGGAACCGCAACATTTCCTACCTGCCCGGTACTAATTTCCCCTGTTATGAATGGGTCACCGAGGAGGAAAGCGCAATAGGCTATGCCATCAGAACACCAGAGAGGTTGGTCACTCAGCGGATTGCAGACCCTTAATCTTAACAACACAACTAGCAGTAGCCGTGGAGCGTTCCTACATTGCCCTAGACACCTCGTCACAGCCGGAGGACTAACTAAACCTAAAGACAGAAAGGTGGAATCTAAACTGCCCCTGAGCATATCCGCAAAGAAATAGACAGCCCCCAAACATATATTGTCGGTGAGACAAGATGAAGCACAAACACAGACAGAAAGTAGACTGAGCAAATGATGGGGCCCACACTGACTAGATAGGACAGGACAGAAAAGGCACTGTCTGCAATCACGCAAAACCCCTAATAATTCCAACACGACTGATGTACAAAAATACTGAGGTTTGAACAACCTCGCCCCCACTATATCAGCACTCAGGTGTGAACTGGCGGCTAGCAACATGCTAATACAGCATGGGAATGAGCAAACAAACACAAGATACAAAAATACAGGGCAGGAGCCAGCAGCCCCAGGGGGAGCAAGCTGACCCCTGACAGCAAGGCAAAAACAGATGCAAATGGTTTAGCAAATGACACTTAGCTGAAAAAATGCAGGATCAGGCAGCAGACAGAAATCCTCAGTAAGTAAAGAAAGGAGTATCACAGGCAGTCACTGAGAGAAGTCTGCTCGCTTATGTAGTCCCAATCACTACCACCACTCCTCCAATTATCTTCTGCAGCTATTGGGTTAACATCATGTTGACCAGCACCACTACGAGCAGTATCTCCACCAGAGGGAGCCTTGCCTTAAAAGTCGGATCAAGAGAGCTAACAACAGTCCCCCTGCTCATGTTCTGTCCTCGGCATAGGCCGGTCTCATCATGTTCCTTCATAAAATTTATGTACCTTAAATAGCTCTCTTGAAAAGCTCCTTTTTTGTGGCCTGGTTGCTCACATTGGACACAATACACTTCATGTAAATTTGAAAAAGCAGTGCTGTTATGTAGGCTCATTATTTCATTACTAATATTTCTTTGTCCACTATATTTGTTTATCTCCTTGAAAGGCATAACTTTGGCTGCATCAGATGTTAAGAGTTCAATACAAAACAGTGATGGCTGAATGCTTGTAGATGCTGAGGACTTACCGTGTATACTCGTGTATAAGCCGAGATTTTCAGCCCCTGATGCGTCTCTGCAGCCCCCTCGCTTCTCCCACGGTCTCCCTTCCTTTCTTCAGTGGTCACGTGGTACCGCTCATTAAACTCATGAATATGAAAAAGGCTGCAGAGACAACACCAGGATGGGGGTAAGTATATCCAATATTCACCTGTCCCCGGTCCATCGCTGCTTGCTGCTGTCTGCTGTGTCCTGTGTCAGTGATGTTTAGGCTGCAGAGGGCACGGTGACGTGGTTAGTGCATGGCGCACCCTCTGCTGCCTGAACAGTCACTGACACAGGATGCGGCAGACAGCAGCGATGGACCGGGAACAGGTGAATATCTCAGGTGCCGGGTCCTGAGCCAGAGGCAACACCTACACCTGTCCCACATAGTGTGCTGGTGTCACCGCCTGCTCAGGACCCGGCACCTGGCCCCCAGGGAGGAGAGGTGAATATGTCATTTTTTGCAGGAGCGGCAGCATATGGGGCATAATCTATGGAGCATCTTATGGGGGCTGCATATGGGGGCATAATCTATGGAGCATCTTATGGGGGCTGCATATGGGGGCATAATCTATGGAGCATCTTATGGGGGCATAGTCTATGGAGTATTTTATGGGGGCATAATCTATTGGGCATTTTATGGGGCACAATCTATGAAGCATCGTATGGGGCATAATCTATGGAGCATCTTATGGGGCATAATCTATGGAGCATCTTATGGGGCCATTATTAACATTTGTGCAGCATTATATGAGGCGTATTTTGTATGGAGCATCTTATGGGGCCATCATAAACTGTATGGAGCATTATATGGGGCTCCTGATTCAATATGGATATTCAAAAACATTTAAACTACTGATCTCAATTTATTTTACTTTTATTGGTATCTATTTTAATTTTTGAAATCTACCAGTAGCTGCTGCATTTTCCACCTTAGGCTTTTACGTGAGTCAATAAGTTTTCCCAGTTTTTTGTGGCAAAATTAGGGGGGTCGGCCTATACACGGGTTGGCTTATACACAAGTATATACGGTAATCAATTTTTGAAGCAATAACTTCTATGAGTGAGACTGCATGTTCCTTCTTTACTGGATTATAGACAGGAAAATAAAGAAATGATCTTTGTAACGATAATGTAAAATGTCATGTATGACTTTTCTGGAACATTCCAGAATCTTCTATTCTCTACACTCTTTAGAACGATTCATAGCAGCACAGAGCCAAGCGACCCCCCTTCCCCCTTGTCACACATTGCAGCAGTTTGTGTTTCCTCTGCCTGCAACTTCACACACACTCACTGTAACATGAGACTACATCCACTCACTCCTTCCTCCTAGCCAGGAGAGAAATTTTCTTTGTCTAAGCCCATATGTGTGGGAAATATTAAAGAGGCCATAACTCGGACCCAATCCGTGACAGAAAAATGACAGATACATATTTAGAACGTACTCTGATGAAGCTTCGTTACAGTGCCTGTTGCTAAATGATCGCATTGACAGAATCAGAGAAATGGATTTCTCCTGAACCGAGGGAAACAGACAGCCAGTGTTTGGAGTCAGCAGAAAGCTGATTTCAAGATAAGCTGGGTGATGTGTCTGCCGTTATTCTTCTAGGTTCTCAAGCCAAGTTATGATTGTTATAAGTTTTTTAGCCAGATTGTACCTCTGAAAGCTGTGGGAGGGGGCCGAAAAACCAGCCCCTTTAGTGATGTCACAAGCCCAGGGGTATAAGTCACTTTCAGACTGGGCAGCCCCATTCTAGCCTGGGAAACTGCTGCATCCAGACCCCCCTCAATGCATTGTGATGTTTGGCTCCTCCTACTAGCCTGGTTCTGCCTAAGATGACCTAAGCATAATGTGAGTGTTCATTTTCTATTTTCATCCTCCTTTTTATTTGTAATCGTATTGTACATATTTTAATTGTCTCCCATTGTAAAATCTTTTTATATCTCTGTAAACACTGCCTACTTTTTGGAGTAAATATAAAATTTATTAGTTCTCTCTCCTTGCTCTGTGACGAATTCACGTGCCTATAAGCTAATTACGCTACTAATTTGGGTTGGCTTTGTACCCCTTTATTAATTTAAATATTGATAGAGAAAATCGGAAGCTGGTGGCAACGAAGTGTGTTTTGGCTGGGTGGGCTAGCTAGCAGTGATGGAAGGGGTTTTATAAGTTGATTGTGTAGCTGCAGCTAAAGCATTATAATTCCCTTGCTGCAGCGTGCCTAATAGCCAATGCACAACAAGTAGCCCGTCCGGCGACTAATTATCCTAGGTGCAGTTCTCTGACTGACCTGAGGGTAAGGGGGCACCAGAGAGCTGCGAGTTCCAAAGTGGAACTGGAAAGTGGGATATACATAAATCCCGGCAGTTCGTGACATATTGTGGCAGCAGTGGGATATCTACATTAAGCCCCTGCGATAAATTGTAAGGGCAAGACTAGCTTGCTGTTTTTGTCACATTGTTGGCAGCGGTGGAATAACTAAGAAAAGTTCCCCTGCACATGTGATAGCCGTGTGCGACCAACAGTCATATCGCCTCTGATCGTGACAGTCTTATTATTTCTAAATTACTTTGTTGAAACTCTCTGTGATCATCTATGGAGTCTCCAATATTGACTCCACAGCTGAAAGGAACAGTTAGGGAAAATTTGGCATGGTCACAGTTCCTTTTCTGAACATCTTCACATTACTGCACTTCTCTCTTGTATTTCTGGAATGCATAGTAGCAGCTGTTTTGTACATTATTTGCCTGTAAATCCTGGGAAAGTTGATTGAAATTATTATCCCCAGTATTCAATGGGTTAAGCTTCTGTTTTTCTGGAAAGGCTGAATAAACATATGATTGCTATTGATCATCATATTATCTTGAAAGTAATTCTTCATAGAGGGTCCCATTAGACCATAAAAAATTACGAAATGTTGGTCGTCAAAAAATATATTGCATACAGCTCTCAACATATTGTCGGGTTGCCATAAACATTTGCAATTTCAGGAAGGCTTTGACAGCTTGAGGTTTCAGGGTATATTTTAAAAATGCTTTTAGATTTTTTTTACACTAACTGTCTCCTGTCCACAATCACGTTATTCAGACTGCATTGTTGCCTCTTCTCATGAGCTTTAATGAAAGCATATTTAATTTTCTGGCACATAACTTTACAGATTTCATACCATTTACAGGAATCTGTATCACTAGTTTGTTTTTTACCAATTTTGTGGTTGTATTTCGTTAAAAGTTCTGAAGTGTTTGCAAATTTGGTTTGAACAGATGCAGATTCTTTGTTTCTTTTTCCTTACTGGCAGTCCAATTTTTGACAAAGGTGTCTATGAGGCCCAGAGTACAGTATTTAAAAATGTGTACCCCCCATTGGGAACAGGTTGACAGTCCATGCACTGCATGTATGGGCATTATAAGTCTATGAGACCCGGTCATTTACTTTGAGACATTTGTTACTGAACTCTTTTCAATGTCTACCTCTTTTCTGCAACGACATGACCAGGGTAAGCATGGTCTGTGCTGTTTATGGAATTTCATTGTTGGGCAAGTGTGTGTATGATTGCATTAAAATTTTTGTTACAAAGTTCACCACCATGGGGAAATGTTTGTCAGCCAATGCACTGCGTGTATGGGCATTACTAGTGTAGGAGACCTGGTAGTTTACATTTGGCCTACTTGTTACCAAGACCTTCATCACTTTCTCCTCCTTAACAGCCAATAGATGACCAGGGGGAACGTCTTCTGCTGTTATAGGCAGTACAATTTTGGGCAAGTGTGTCTATGCTGACAAGAGTATATTTGTTACCAAGGTATCACCGCATGTGTAAATCACATCCTGGCTTGCAAATACTTCAGAAAATTTTCGTGCTTTAACCCCTTCACCCCCAAGGGTGGTTTGCACGTTCATGACCGGGCCAATTTTTACAATTCTGACCACTGTACCTTTATGAGGTCATAACTCTGGAACGCTTCCATGGATCCCGGTGATTCTGACATTGTTTTCTCGTGACATATTGTACTTCATGTTAGTGGTAAAATTTCATTCAAATAACTTGCGTTTATTTGTGAAAAAAATGGAAATTTGGCAAAAATTTTGAAAATTTCGCAATTTTCCAACTTTGAATTTTTATGCCCTTAAATCACAGAGATACGGCACACAAACAACTTGATAAGTATCATTTCCCACATGTTTACTTTACATCAGCACAATTTTGGAAGCAAAAGTTTTTTTTCGTTAGGAAGTTATAAGGGTTAAAAGTTGACCAGCGATTTCTCATTTTTACAACACCATTTTATTTTTAGGACCACATCACATTTGAAGCCACTTTGAGGGGTCTATATGATAGAAAATACCCAAAAGTGACACCATTCTAAAAACTGCACCCCTTAAGGTGCTCAAAACCACATTCAAGAAGTTTATTAACCCTTTAGGTGCGTCACAGGAATTTTTTTGAATATTTAAAAAAAAATGAACATCTAACTTTTTTTCATAAAAAAAATAATTCAGGTTCAATTTTTTTTATTTTACCAAGGGTAACAGGAGAAATTGGACTGCAAAAGTTATTGTGCAATTTGTCCTGAGTACGCAGATACCTGATATGTGGGGGGGAACAACTGTTTCGGCGCATGGCAGAGCTCAGAATGGAAGGAGCGCCGTTTGACTTTTTCAATGCAAAATTGGCTGGAATTCAGATTGGACGCCATGTCACGTTTGAAGAGTCCCTGATGTACCTAAACAGTGGAAACCCCTACAAGTGACTCCATTTTGGAAACTAGACCCCCCAAGGAACTTATCTAGATATGTGGTGAGAACTTTGAACCCACAAGGGCTTTACAAAAGTTTATAACGTACAGCGGTACAATTAAAAAATCATATTTTTTCCACAAAAATGATCTTTTCACCCCAATTTTTATTTTCCCAAGGGTAACAGGACCCTAAAAGTTATTGTGCAATTTGTCCTGAGTACGCTGATACCCCACATGTGGGGGTAAACCACTATTTGGGCGCATGGCAGAGCTCGGAAGGGAAGCAGCGCCATTTGACGTTTTTGGCTGGAATTGAGATCGGACACCATGTCGCGATTGGAAAACCCCTGATGTACCAAAACAGTGGAAACCCCCCACAAATGACACCATTTTGGAAACTAGACCCCCTAAGGAACTTATCTAGATGTGTGGTGAGAACTTTGAACCCCCATGGGCTTCACAGAAGTTTATAACATAAAGCCATACAATTAAAAAATCATATTTTTTCCACAAAAATGATCTTTTCACCCTCAATTCTTATTTTTCCAAGGGTAACAGGACCCTAAAAGTTATTGTGCAATTTGTCCTGAGTACGCTGATACCCCACATGTGGGGGTAAACCACTATTTGGGTGCATGGCAGAGCTCGGAAGGGAAGCAGCGCCATTTGACTTTTTGGGCTGGAATTGAGATCGGACACCATGTCGCGTTTGGAAAACCCCTGATGTACCAAAACAGTGGAAACCCCCCACAAATGACACCATTTTGGAAACTAGACCCCCTAAGGAACTTATCTAGATGTGTGGTGAGAACTTTGAACCCCCATGGGCTTCACAGAAGTTTATAACATAAAGCCATACAATTAAAAAATCATATTTTTTCCACAAAAATGATCTTTTCACCCTCAATTCTTATTTTTCCAAGGGTAACAGGACCCTAAAAGTTATTGTGCAATTTGTCCTGAGTACGCTGATACCCCATATGTGGGGGTAAACCACTATTTGGGCGCATGGCAGAGCTCGGAAGGGAAGCAGCGCCATTTGACGTTTTTGGCTGGAATTGAGATTGGACACCATGTCGCGTTTGGAAAACCCCTGATGTACCAAAACAGTGGAAACCCCCCACAAATGACACCATTTTGGAAACTAGACCCCCCAAGGAACTTATCTAGATGTGTGGTGAGCACTTTGAACCCCCCAGTGCTTCACAGAAGTTTATAACGCCCGGGCGTCAAAATAAAAAATTCATATTTTTTCCACAAACATGATCTTTTAGTCACCATTTTTTTATTTTCCCAAGGGTACCAGGAGAAATTGGACCTTAAAAGTTGTTGTCCAATTTGTCCTGAGTATGCTGATACCCCACATGTGGGAGAAAACTACTGTATGGGCACACGTCGGGGCTCGGAAGGGAAGTAGTGACGTTTTGGAATGCAGACTTTGATGGAATGGTCTGCGGGTGTCATGTTGCCTTTGGAGAGCCCCTAATGTACCTAAACAGTGGAAACCCCCCACAAATGACACCATTTTGTAAACTAGACCCCCCAAGGAACTTATCTAGATGTGTGGTGAGCACTTTGAACCCCCCAGTGCTTCACAGAAGTTTATAACGCCCAGGCGTGAAAATAAAAAATTCGTATTTTTTCCACAAACATGATCTTTTAGTCACCATTTTTTTATTTTGCCAAGGGTACCAGGAGAAATTGGACCTTAAAAGTTGTTGTCCAATTTGTCCTGAGTATGCTGATACCCCATATGTGGGAGAAAACTACTGTATGGGCACACGTCGGGGCTCGGAAGGGAAGTAGTGACGTTTTGGAATGCAGACTTTGATGGAATTGTCTGCGGGTGTCATGTTGCCTTTGGAGAGCCCCTAATGTACCTAAACAGTGGAAACCCCCCACAAATGACACCATTTTGTAAACTAGACCCCCCAAGGAACTTATCTAGATGTGTGGTGAGCACTTTGAACCCCCCAGTGCTTCACAGAAGTTTATAACGCCCGGGCGTGAAAATAAAAAATTCGTATTTTTTCCACAAACATGATCTTTTAGTCACCATTTTTTTATTTTCCCAAGGGTACCAGGAGAAATTGGACCCCAAAAGTTGTTGTCCAATTTGTCCTGAGTATGCTGATACCCCATATGTGGGAGAAAACTACTGTATGGGCACACGTCGGGGCTCGGAAGGGAAGTAGTGACGTTTTGGAATGCAGACTTTGATGGAATGGTCTGCGGGTGTCATGTTGCCTTTGGAGAGCCCCTAATGTACCTAAACAGTGGAAACCCCCCACAAATGACCCCATTTTGAAAACTAGACCCACTAAGGAACTTATCTAGATGTGAGATGAGCACTTTGAACCCCCAAGGGCTTCACTGAAGTTTATAATGCCAGGGCATGAAAATAAAAAAATCGTATTTTTTCCAGAAACATGATCAATTAGTCCCCAATTTTTTCATTTTCCCAAGGGTAACAGGAGAAATTGGACCCCCAAAAGTTGTTGTCCAATTTGGCCTGAGTACGCTGACACCCCATATGTGGGAGAAAACTACTGTATGGACACACGTCGGGGCTCGGGAAAGGAAGCAGTGACGTTTTGGAATGCAGACTTTGATGGAATGGTCTGCGGGTGTCATGTGCGTTTGGAGAGCCCCTGATGTACCTAAACTATTGAAACTCCCCACAAGTGACCCCATTTTGGACACTAGACCCAGCCACGGAACTTATCTAGATGTGTGGTGAGCACTTTGAACCCCCAAGTGTTTCACAGAAGTTTATAACACTCGGACGTGAAAATAAAAAAATCATTTTTTTCCACAAAAATGATATTTTTGCCCCCAATTTTTTATTTTCCTAAGGGTAACAGGAGAAATTGGACCCCAAAAATTGTTTTGCAATTTGTCCTGAGTAGGCTGATACCCTACATGTGGGGGTAAAACACTGTTTGGGCGCATGGCAGAGCTTGGAAGGGATCATTTGACTTTTTCAACTCAGAAGGGATCAGAAGGGATCATTTTTCAACTTGGAAGGGATCATTTGACTTTTTCAACTCAGAATTGGCTGGAATTGAGATCAGACGCCATGTTGCATTTGGAGAGCCCCTGATGTGCCCAAACAGTGGAAACCCCCAATTATAACTCCAACCCTAACCCAAAACACACCTAACCCTAACCCTAGCCCTAACCCTAGCCCTAACCCTAAGGCTGTGTGCACACGCTGCGGATTTTGCTGCGGTTCCGCAGCAGTTTTGGCCGCTGCGGACCAGCAGCAGTTTTTGCTGCGGTGTACAGTACCATGATTCCCTATGGGAATCAAAAACCGCAGTGCAGACGGTGCGGAATTTTCCGCGCGGATTATCTGCGGTTTTCAATCCGCAGAAAGAATTGACATGTCAATTCTTTCTGCGGATTCTCCTGCGGTTTGCCATCTCCTCTATTGAGGAGATGAAAAACCGCAGGACAAAACCGCAGAGCAATCCGCAGGTAAAACCGCAGGTCTTTTGACCTGCGGTTTCACCTGCGGATTTTACAAAATCCGTGCGGATGAATCCGCACCTAATCCGCAGCGTGTGCACACAGCCTTACCCTAACGGGAAAATGGAGATAAATACTTTTTTTTTAGTTTTATTATTTTTCCCTAACTAAGGGGGTGATAACGGGGGGTTTGACTTACTATTTATGGCGGTTTTTATGTTGGCGGCTGTCACACGCTAAAAGACGCTTTTTATTGTAAAATAGTTTTTGCATCACCACATATTGAGAGCTATAATTTTTCCGTATTTTGACCCACTGAGTCATGTGAGGTCTTATTTTTTGCGGGACGAGTTGACGTTTTTATTGGTACCATTTTCGGGCACGTGACATTTTTTGATCGCTTTTTATTCCTATTTTTGTGACGCAGAATGAGCAAAAACCAGCGTTTCATGAATTTCTTTTGGGGGGGTGTGTTTACACCTTTCCGCGTGCGGTAAAATTGATAAAGCGGTTTTATTCTTCGGGTCAGTACGGTTACAGCGATACCTCATTTAGGTCGTTTTTTTATGTTTTTGTCGGTTTTATGCAATGAAAACTATTTTATATAAAAAATAATTATTTTTGCATCGCTTTATTCTGCGAGCTATAACTTTTTTATTTTTTCGCTGATGATGCTGTGTGGCGGCTCGATTTTGCGGGATGACATTTTCAGCGGTACCATGGATATTCATATGCGTCTTTTTGATCGCGCGTTATTACACATTTTGTTTGGCGGTATGATAATAAATCATTATTTTTTGCTTCGTTTTTTATTTTTATTTTTTAAGGGGTTCGCTAAAAGGGTTAACTAATGGGACAGTTTTATAGGGCGGGTCATTACGGACGCGGCGATACCTAATATGTGTACTTTTATTGTTTTTTTTTTTATTATTTCCAAAAAATGGATTTATTGAGGAAATATTTTTTTTTTTTTCTAATTTATTTGGCGATTTTTTTAAATTTATTTTTACATTTTTTTTTTAATTTTTTTTTTACTTTATTACATAGTCCCAGGTGGGACATCACTGTCCTGTGACAGATCGCTGATCTGTCACATCACAGATCACTGTGACAGATCAGCAATCTGTCACAGGCATTGAAGAAGACTTCCTCTTGCCTGCGCTTTGCAGGCACTGAGGAAGCCAGCTTCCTCAGGTCCCCGAAGGCCCCCGTCGCCATCTTGGATTCGGGGGCCTGGAGGATAGGAGCCCCCCGCAGCAGCGCTGCACATTGCGCTGCCGTGGGGGGCTCAGGGAAGCACGGAGGGAGCCCCCTCCCTCTCGATGCTTCCCTTTAACTCCCGGTACACCGCGATCATGTTTGATCGCGGTGTGCAAGGGGTTAACGTGTCAGGGGCGGTCCGTGACCGCCCCTGACACATAGTGCCGGGTGTCAGCTGTGATAATCAGCTGACACCCGGCCGCGATCAGCGGCGCTCACCACGTGGGCGCCGCTGATCGCGGTAGACGTACTATCCCGTCCACGGTCATACGGGCCAGGGTACCGTGGACGGGATAGTACGTCGGATGTCAGGAAGGGGTTAAAGACCTCACTTTTAACCCCTTTGTGACACAGCCTATTTTGACCTTAATGACCTGGCCATTTTTTTGCAATTCTGACCAGTGTCCCTTTATGAGGTAATAACTCTGGAACGCTTCAACGCATCCTAGCGATTCTGAGATTGTTTTTTCGTGACACATTGGGCTTCATGTTAGTGGTAAATTTAGGTCGATAATTTTTGCATTTATTTGTGAAAAAATTAGAAATTTGGAGAAAATTTTGCAATTTTCAAATTTTGAATTTTTATTCGGTTAAACTAGAGAGTTATGTGACACAAAATAGTTACTAAATAACATTTCCCACATGTCTACTTTACATCAGCACAATTTTGGAAACAAATTTTTTTTTGTTAGGAAGTAAGAAGGGTTAAAAGTTGACCAGCGATTTCTCATTTTTACAACACAATTTACAAAACCATTTTTTTAGGGACCACCTCACATTTGAAGTCAGGTGAGGGGTCTATACGGCAGAAAATACCCAAAAGCGACACCATTCTAAAAACTGCACCCTTCAAGCTACTCAAAACTACATTCTAGAAGATTATTAACCCTTCAGGTGTTTCAGAGGAACTAAAGCAACGTGGAAGGAAAAAATGGACATTTTAATTTTTCCAACACAAATTTTCTTTTAGCATAATTTTTTTCATTTTCACATGGGCAACAGTATAAAATGGATCCTAAAATTTGTTGGGCAATTTCTCCTGAGTACACCGATACCTCATATGTGGTCATAAACCACTGTTTCGGCGCACGGCAGGGCTCAGAAGGGAAGGAGCACCATTTGACTTTTTGAATGGAAAATATGCTGGAATATTTAGCGCTTGCCATGTCACGTTTGGAAAGTCGCTGTGTGCCTATAAACACTGGAGCTTCCCTACAAATGACCCCATTTTGGAAACTAGAACCCCCAAGGAACTTATCTAGATGCATAGTGATCACTTTGAACCCCCAGGTGCTTCACAAATTGATCCGTAAAAAAAAAGGACTTTTTTTCACAAAAATTATCTTTTAGCCTCAGTTTTTTCATTTTCACATGGGCAACAGAAAAAATGGATCCTAAAATTTGTTAGGCAATATCTCCTGAGTACACCGATACCTCATATGTGGTCATAAACCACTGTTTGGGTGCACGGCAGGGTCCGGAAGGGAAGGAGCACCATTTGACTTTTTGAATGGAAAATGAGCTCCAATCGTTATTGGACACCATGTCTCGTTTGGAGAGTCCCTGTGTACCTAAACATTGGAACTCCCCCACAAGTGACACCATTTTGGAAACTAGACCCCTTAAGGAACTTATCTAGATGTGTAGTGAGCACTTTGAACCCCCAAGTGCTTCACAAAAGTTTATAACGTAGAGCAGTGAAAATAAAAAATCATTTTTTTCCTCAAAAATGATTTTTTAGCACGATATTTTTTATTTTCACAAGGGTAACAGGAGAAATTGGACCACAAAAGTTGTTGTCCAGTTTGTCCTGAGTATGCTGGTACCCCATATGTGGGGGGAACCCTCTGTTTGGGCGCACGGCAGGGCTCAGAAGGGAAAGAGCGCCATTTGACTTTTTGAAATTAAAATTAGCTCCAATCGTTAGCGGACACCATGTCGTGTTTGGAGATCCCCTGTGTGCCTAAACTTTGGAGCTACCCCACAAATGACCCCATTTTGGAAACTAGACCCCCTAAGGAACTTATCTAGATGCATAGTGAGCATTTTGAACCCCCAGGTGCTTCACAGAAGTTTATAACGCAGTGCCGTGAAAATAAAAAAATTTTTTTTCCTAAAAAAAATATTTTTTAGTCCACAATTTTTTATTTTAACAAGGGTAACAGGAGAAATTGGACCCCAAAAGTTGTTGTACAGTTTGTCCTGACTACGCTGGTACCCCATATGTGGGGGGAACCACTGTTTGGGCACACGTCAGGGCTCGGAAGGGAAGTAGATACATTTTGAAATGCTGACTTTGATGGCTTGGTCTGCGGGCGTCATGTTACATTTGCAGAGCCCCTGTGTGCCTAGACAGTAGAAACCACTCACATGTGACCTCATTTTGGAAACTAGACCCCCCAAGGAACTTATCTAGATGTGTGGTAAGCACCTTGAACCCCCAAGTGCTTCACAGAAGTTTATAACGCAGAGCCTTGAAAATAAAAAATCATTTTTTTTCCTCAAAAAAAATGATTTTTAGCCCGCAATTTTTTTTTCACATGGGTAACAGGATAAATTAGTCCCCAAAAGTTGTTGTGCAATTTTTCCTGAGTACGCTGATACCCCATATGTTGGGGTAAACCACTGTCTGGGCACACATCGGGGCTTGGAAGGGAGGAAGCACCGTTTGACTTTTAGAACGCAAAATTGGCTGGAATCAGTGGTTGCACCATGTCACGCTTGGAGACCCCCTGATGTGCCTAAACAGTGGAAACCCCACAATTCAAACTTTAACCCTAACCCCAACACACCCCTAACCACAGCCCTAGCCCCAACACATTCCTAACCCTAATCCCAACCCTAACCATAACCCTAACCCCAAAACATCCCTAACCCTAATCCAAACCATAACCCTAACCACAACCCTAACCCTAATTCCAACCCTAACCCTAGTTCTAACCCTAATTCCAACCCTAACCCTACTTCCAACCCTAACCCTAATTCCACCCTAACCCTAATTCCAACCCTAACCCTAATTCCAACCCTAACCCTATTTCCAACCCTAACCCTCTTTGTAACCCTAACCCTCTTTGCAACCCTAACCCTAACCCTCTTTCCAACCCTAACCCTCTTTCCAACCCTAACCCTAATGGAAAAATAAAAATATTTTCTTTATTTTATTAGTTGTGCCTACCTATGGGGGTGATAATCTGGGGGATAATTTACTTTTTATTTCATTTTGATCACTGTGAGAGTGATCAAAAGGAAAGAATGGAATCTGCAGCCGGCAGATTCGTGCGGGCGCACTGTGCATGCGCCCACCATTTTCCAAGATGGCGGCGCCCATGAGACGGACCCGCGGGACACCAGGAGCGACAGGGGGACTCAGAAGGTACCGGGGAGGTGAGGGCGGATCGGAAGCTGGCGGGGAGCGGAGGGAATGGGAGGGGGGGCAGATGATGACAGCGGCGGCAGATCACCACTGTCATTCAGTGACGGGTGGCGATCGCCGGTGGGGGGGTCGAATCGGTGTCTCCAGCCATGTCCGATGCTACTGCAGCATTGGCCATGGCTGGATTGTAATATTTCATCAATTTTCATTGATGAAATATTACTATCGCTCTGATTGGCTTTCACTTTTAACAGCCAATCAGAGCGATCCTAACCACGTGGGTGCAAAGCCACCCCCCTGGGCTTAACTGCATGTTGTCCTGTATCTGCGGGTCGGGTGACATTTCAATGACCCCGGTCACCCGACCCGCAGGACCGCTATTTATAGCATGACGCCTACGGGGGCATCATGGGTCGTTTGGGCACGACTTTTCATGACGCCTACGTAGGCGTCATGGGTCGTGAAGGGGTTAAAGCTCAGTTTTTGGTTGACTGATTGTTCACATTGGACACAATATACAGCATATTACTTTGATAAAGCAATGCTGTTAATTTGGCTCAGTAGCTAACTAGAAATATATCTTTTGACACAATATCTTTTCTCATATTCAAAAGCCGTTACTTTGGCTGCATCAAATGGGAAGTGTTTAATAGCAAAAAGTTACAGCTGAATGCTTGTAGATGCAGACTACGTAATATAATCATTTTTGGCTGAGATAACTTGTATGAGGGAGACTGCATGTTCCTTCTTTCTTTCTAGGATAATAAACAGGAATAATAATAAATGCTATTTTTATCTGTAAAGAAATTTTTGGAAAGGATGTCAGATAATCTATTGAGTCTCCAATATTTACCACACTGCAGAACGGAACAGTTATAGAATATTGAGCATGGTCACAGTTATGTTTTAGAACATCTTCACATTCTTGCAGTTCTCTCTTTTATTTCCAGACTACATAGTGGCAGATAGTGTTAACATTACTTACCGATACATACTGGTCAAGAACATTGTCATGATTATCCGTAGTAGTCTTTGGGTTAAGCTTCAGTTTTTTAAGAACGGCTGAATATAGATATGATTGCTGTTAATAGTATAGTGCGAATATACATATGGCTCTTTTTAATCCATGTTGAAATATACAGAATGCATTCAGACAATTATCTAGCTGCATTTCTGGTAAAAGATGTACAGATGTGAAAGAAAAATCTCATCCTGCCACAATCTGGAGAACTGTTTGTTTATTGACTTCACAAACAGTTCTAAGCTTCCATATGTTAGTGGTTTGTGTTTGTAAAACTTTACGGTTTACTTAACCTCTGTCTGTGGTGCTTTTATCTAAATCCTTGTGACTTTTATATTCTAAGGGTTTATGGCCCTTCGTCTGATGACTACATGATATCTCAGTTTCATCCGACCTTGAAAGCTGGCCACTTGAAGGTGTGAGTGAAACTTGAGTTACTACATAGTGTAAATCACTATATAAGACCAGAGAAACATGACAAAGACAGATGCCAAAACTGGGGTACCTGTACATGTACAGTGTGTTCATACCTGCATAATTGGGGACGCCCATGCAGTGTATTGAATCTCCCAGGGTTTCTCTGTCTTGGTGTTGCTTCTCTGATATTCTCCAAATGGACACAATCAATGCCCCTCACCATAAAAGTTTGTGGATCACACTTGTGAAAAGTCCTGAAATGGCGAGGGATAGTCTTGAGGGTAGATGGATCAGCCACTGTCTTAGCTGCACAGATGTCCCACACATGCTCACGCACCCTCACACGTAATTCCCTAGATGTTAAGCCAACGTATATCATGGGGCAACCGCATGTGCTAGGCGTCGGGTTCCTGCCACTGCACAGCAGGAATCCAGAGCCTTGAACCCAGCAGTCTTCCATTCTTCTTCGGCCACAGTGGAGCCTGCTCAGCAGATTCGTCGGTCCCTGCGCTCTGCCCAGGCCAACTCTGCCGTGGGTTTGCTTGCTGCTGCCACCTCTGGCACAGCTATGACAATGCATGATGCTCAGCAGCGAGATTCCCCAGGGACTAAGTCCTCATGTCGGGCCACTGAGCATGCCCGTGGAGTGATCTCCCATTGGAGATCGAGGGTCACGTGCTCAGGTCCTGCTCATGTTCGGATTGGCCCATCCGAGAAGCCAGGACGGTCCCGGACGCCCGTGGCTATAAAAGGTTCCCATGGCCGCTCGCCCATGCACTAGTATAGACTGTATTTGCAGACTATGTGGAGTGAGTGATGTATGCACGTATGATTTTCTCTGGTGAATGACTCATTAAGAAACCCCTACCCTTGGTACGCATGTGTTGTGCAGCCTAGCCTGCTAGCGCCCAGGCTTAGGCGTAGGTAGGTCTGAGGTTGAGTCAGGCATCTGGCCTCACCAGGGACTCGGCATGCCTCTGTGCACGTGCTCCATAGCCAGCATCTATAGCGGCGCTCACGGCAGCGATACCACGCGTTCAGTGGGCATAGAAGGACTCTAACCCCGTGTCCTTGGGGTAGAGTTCTGTGGCCGTACACTGTGCACTCTTTTGGCTGAGCTCTGAGTTAACAGGCTCCAGCATCTACTTTCAGCGGTGGTGCGGCTCTGTGCAGTAACAGAGTTCGCCCTGTTCACATTGGGTGACGTAACCCGCGTGTGACTGGTTTCACACCGCTTAATTCTTCCGTCATTACTTAGCAGCAGTGTACCACCTCTGCACGGTGGACCCCGGGCTGCGAACGCACCTACTATTATTTTATAATTTGGTGCGTTCCGCCAGCCCTAACATTATACTAGCGCCAGGGTCTGGCTAGTAATGGCGGATGAACAGCGACTGTTGCAGTACATCCAGCAGCTGCAGGGCAGGTTGGCGGCTCTCGAGCGTTCAGCCTCAGCTGCGGATGTTACTGCGGTCGCTGTTCAGGCAGCCACAGAGGCTGTCTCCCGTGTGACTACAGCCATCCCTGCCCCGACTTTGTCCCGCCTCCCGCTGCCCGAGAAGTTCTCGGGTGATAGTGCTTCTTGTAGGGGTTTCATAAGCCAGTGCTCTATACTGCTGGAGCTGCTGGCCGCACCGTTCCCCTCTGAGCGGGCTAAAGTGGGATTTATTATTTCCCTCTTGTCGGGCAGGGCTTTAGAGTGGGCCACATCGCTGTGGGAGCATGGTGATCATGTGGTACAGAGTGTCTCACGGTTCTTGGACACTCTGAAGCAGGTCTTCCTGGGGCCACGAGTCACCCATGACACCGCGCTCCAGCTGCTGGCATTATCACAGGGCTCGTCCATGGTCAGCCACTTTGCCATCCAGTTCCGTACACTGGCTTCAGAGTTAGAGTGGCCAGATAAGGTCCTCATTCCGGCATTCTGGAGATGTTTGGCTGGCCATTTGAAGGACGCTCTGGCCACCAGGGAGATTCCCGCTACACAGGAGGAGCTTATCACTGTCTCCACCCGTGTTGATCTTCGCTTCGCCGAGCGAAGGTTGGAGCGGGCCCAGTGTAGGCAGAGGTTTAGGTTGGCACCTAGCTTTGCTAAACCTCTGGAATCTTCCGATCGGGCGTCCGAGCGTCAGGGGGCTTCCCGTGAGGGATCCAGGCCCCGGTCCGCTCGAGCTCCTGTGAGCTGTCATGTTTGCCGGCATTCCAGTCACCTTGCCAACCGGTGCCCACAGCAGCTGGGAGAACGCTCACGCCTAGTGGCCGTAGGAGGCGGCGCACTAGAATCAGCGGCGTTTTCCTCCAAGCTGTCCTTTAAGGGGACACTTGAGGTTGATTCTTCCACTCTGGCGGTGGAGGTTTGCGTGGATTCCGGGGCAGAGGGCAATTTTATGTTGTCAGCCTTCGCTCAACGGCACGCTATACCTCTGGTTATGATGTCTATACCAGTCACCGTCAGAGTGGTGAACGGCGCCACTCTACCCTCACAGATAACCCACCAGACCATCCTCTTGTTACTCTCAGTGGCTCCATCTCATCAGGAGATGATATCCCTCCTTGTCATGCCCGAGGGTATTGACCATGTACTTCTAGGGGTCCCCTGTTTGCGGTACCACTCCCCCCATATAGAGTGGTCCTCAGGGAGGATTATTGGGTGGAGTAAATCATGAGAGGGTAGATGTCTGAGGGAGTGCATTCAGGTTTCCTCCACCGAGGTTTCCGCAGATCTCTCCTCGCTCCCCAAACACTATCGACAGTATGCGGACGTATTCTCTAAAAAGGCGGCAGAGACCCTTCCACCGCATCGCACCTATGACTGTCCTATTGACCTCTTGCCTGGTGCTGAGCCTCTCCGGGGTCGAGTCTATCCCCTATCTCTCCCGGAGACAGAGGCCATGTCTCAATACATCAGGGAGAATCTGGCAAGAGGATTCATTAGGAAGTCAGTGTCGCCAGCGGGGGCGGGATTCTTCTTTGTCCAGAAGAAGAGTGGGGAACTACGTCCTTGCATTGATTACAGGGGTCTTAACGCCATCACCGTTAAGAATAAGTATTTTCTGCCCCTGATATCAGAGCTGTTTGATAGGCTACAGGGAGCGAGAGTGTTTACCAAACTTGATCTGCAGGGGGCTTACAACCTGATTCGCATCCGTGATGGGGACAAATGGAAGACGGCATTTAACACCAGGGATGGGCACTATGAATACCTGGTGATGCCCTTCGGCCTCTGTAATGCCCCGGCCGTCTTCCAAGACTCTGTGAACGATATCTTCCTGGATATGCTTACCACCTCGGTTGTAGTCTATCTGGATGATATTCTCATCTACTCACCAGATATTGACTCCCACCGGAGAGATGTTTGCAAAGTTTTTGATCGCCTGTGGGCAAACTCCCTCTATGCCAAGTTGGAGAAGTGTGTGTTTGAGCAGGAGTCCTTGCCTTTCCTGGGCTATATCATCTCCACCCAGGGGTTGGCCATGGATCCTGCCAAGCTACAGGCGGTGATGGATTGGCAGGAACCTCATTCTCTCAAAGCGGTGCAGCGCTTTATGGGGTTCATAAATTACTATCGCCAATTCATCCCCCACTTCTCGACTTTGGTAGCACCCTTGGTAGCCCTCACCAAGAAGGGTGCAAACCCCAAGTTGTGGTCGGAACCGGTCTCCAAGACTTTCTCCTCCATTAAGTCCCATTTCGCTAGTGCTCCAATTCTACATCGCCCCTATGTAAATAAGCCCTTCATTCTGGAAGTGGATGCCTCTTTCGTCGGTGCTGGTGCGGTCCTGTTTCAGAAGGACACACAAGGTCGGAAGCACCCATGCTTCTTTTTCTCCAAGACCTTCACACAGGCAGAGAGGAATTATGCCATCCGGGACAGGGAGTTGCTAGCGATGAAGTTGGCCTTCTCGGAGTGGAGACACCTCCTGGAGGGGGCTCGCCATCCTTTCCAGGTGTTCACCGACCACAAAAACTTGGTGTATTTACAAACAGCCCAGCGGCTAAATTCTCACCAGGCCAGATGGTCTTTGTTCTTTTCCCGGTTCCACTTCACCCTCCATTTTCTCTCCGGGGAGAAGAACGTCCGGGCCGATGCTCTCTCCCACTCCGTGGTGTCATCGGAGGAAGAGGAGGAGCCTCGGCTGATCGTCCCATCCGAGAGCCTGAGGACTGTGGCTCCGGTTGCCCTTGAGTCAGTACCTCCGAGCAAGACATTTGTCCCTGCCTGTCTGCCACCGGAGGTCCTCTCTTGGGCTCATTCGTCCAGGGTGGGTGGACATTTCGGGATAAAACGGACCTCTGAGCATCTGGCAAGGACGTACTGGTGCCGCATATGGCCCATGACATCAGGGACTATATTCAGGTGTGCATCTCTTGCGCCCAGAATAGGTCCTCTCGGCAGCGGCCCACTGGGCTTCTTTTTCCTCTGCCAGTAGCGGACAGGCCCTGGGAGATGGTCGGTATGTATTTTGTGGTGGGGCTACCCAAGTCCAGTGGCAGCACGGCCATTTGGGTTGTCACCAACCATTTCTCTAAGATGGTGCACCTGGTACCTCTCTCCCGGTTACCTTCTGTGCGGAGTCTGGCAGTGTTGTTCATTAAGCACGTTTTTCGCCTGTATGGCATGCCGGACAAGATTGTCAGTGACTGGGGTCCTCAGTTTGCGCCCCGATTTTGGAGAGAGCTTTGTTCCCTGCTCAGCATTGAGCTGAATCTCTTCCCGGCCTATCATCCCGAGACGAACGGGTTGGTTGAGAGAGCCAACTAGACCCTGATCACATACAGTATCTTCGACATTTTGCCTCGGCCAGGCAGGACGACTGGGTATCCTTGCTGCCGTGGGCAGAGTTCGCTTTGAACAATACTGTGGCCGACTCCACCGGTCAGACCCCATTCCTCCTAAATTACGGCCAGCATCCGCGCATCCCTGTGCCCATGCCCGTGTCATCCACCAACTCCAGGATGGCAGACTGGGCGGTGGAGGCACTCGACATTTGTGATCGCACCCAGGATGCTATCCGGGCTTCCAAGGAGAAAATGAGGACCTCAGCTGATGCACACCGGCGTCCTGCTCCGACTTTTGCCCCTGGCGACTTGGTGTGGCTCTCCGCCCGAAACATCAGGCTGCGGGTAGAGTCCGCTAAGTTCGCACCGCGCTACATTGGCGGCTTCAAGGTCCTCGAGCAGATCAGCTCTGTGGTCTACTGTCTGGCTCTTCCACCACACTTGGCTATCTCTGATACATTCCACGTGTCCCTCCTTAAGCCTGTTCACTTGTTCCGGTTCTCCGAGTCATCTGCCGGGACATCGGACTTGTCTTTGGACGAGTTTGAGGTCAATGCCATCGTGGGATGCAAGGTGATGTGGGGCAAAAAGTTTTATTTGGTGGATTGGAAGGGTCATGGTCCAGAGGATCGGACCTGGGAGCCAGTGGAGAACATCCACGCTCCGCTCCTCATTGCGGCGTATGAGCGTAGCGAGGCTCAGAGGGGAGGGGGCCCTAGGAGGGGGGGTAATGTTAGGTGTTGGGTTCCTGCCACTGCACAGCAGGAATCCAGAGCCTTGCACCCAGCGGTCTCCCATTCTTCGGCCGCAGTGGAGCCTGCTCAGCAGATTCGTCGGTCCCGGCGCTCTGCACAGGCCAACTCTGCTGTGGGTTTGCTTGCTGCTGCCACCTCTGGCACAGCTATGACAATGCATGCTGTTCAGCAGCGAGATTCTCCAGGGACTAAGTCCTCATGTCGGGCCACTGGGCATGCCCGTGGAGTGATCTCCCATTGGAAATGAAGGGTCACGTGCTCCGGTCCTGCTCGTGTTCAGATTGGCCCATCTGAGAAGCCAGGAAGGTCCCGGACGCCCGTGGCTATAAAAGGTTCCCATGGCCGCTCGCCCATGCGCTAGTATAGACTGTATTTACAGACTATGTGGAGTGAGTGATGTATGCACGTATGAATGTCTCTGGTGAATGACTCATTAAGAAACCCCTACCTTTGGTACGTATGTGTTGTGCAACCCGCGTGTGACTGGTTTCACACCGCTTAATTCTTCTGCCATTACTTAGCAGCAGTGTACCACCTCTGCACGGTGGACCCCGGGCTGCGAACGCACCTACTATTATTTTATAATTTGGTGCGTTTCGCCAGCCCTAACAGCATGTTGCATGATAGATGACATTGGTGCTTCCACATGATATACGTTGTCTGATCTGTAAGTTTTTAGACCCATCCGAGGAGTGGAACGTTGTGCATCACAGGTCATTCGAGCAGGCAAGACAGTGGCCGCATGGAACAGATCCCACGTTAGGACCCAAAGGGGTTGGCAGGTAATGGGACATAGTGGCTCCTAACCAAAAGGTCCCTGAGATTCTTGGATCTCCTGGAAGTCATCATTGGACGGTCCCCAATTACGGGGCCTAAAGGTTCAGAGCCCAAAACCGCCCAATGCTTAGAAAGAATCTCCCTCATATGGTCCCACTCATGGTTGAAAGTTGAGATAAAGCGGATGGAATGGCTCCCATCCCTCCCCCTCCCGCCTCTCCCGGTAGTATCAGTCCATGGATATAATAAATCATTACGTACGGTACCTCTAGCCCTGTCATAGCCCCTCCCTATACACCTGTTGCTGTAACCTCGATCACGGAAGCGTACCCGCAGATCGTGGACACGTCTTTCAAATCTATCATCTGGGGAGCAGTTTCGCCTCATCCTGAGGAACTGGCCAACTGGGACGGCCCTAATGGTGGAAAAATTGTGTGAAGATTCGGCGTGCAGTAGAGCATAAACAGATGTTGGTTTTCTGTATACGTAAGTCTGGATAGGGCGGTTATCGTCCAGTTCCAGAGTAACATCCAGAAAATCGATAGATTTTGAGTCATATTTGGAAGTAAGCTTATAGTTGTTAACATTGAGCCACGCCATAAAGTCCGCGAGCTGCTGCACCGTCCCATCCCAAAAAGCCCCTCCTGTGGGGGCGATATGCGTGGGGCCATTCTGTTGTCCACTCTTGATCCTTATACAGGGGATCATTTTGCGTCTGACCCTCGCTAGGTAATATATCCATGCCTGGTGTTGATATCTAGGCTCCTATGGAAGGTGGCCCCATTATACAGGTCCTCTTTTGAGGTTTTTGTTTATCACCAGTTATTTGACGGGTGATTTGGGTAGTTTTGCCTCTAATTCTTCTTTCTCCTAGGGAGGTTTTTTCTTTCCACCAGGCACCCTTGGTGATTTATTGGGGATGTCATTTACATCTGTTTTTGCCGCATGAGCCATTAGGAGAGGGTACTTCATTATAATTAAGATCAGGCGTGAATTGTATATCATTTCTCATGTTTGGGAATTATTATTGGGTCATGTTGTTCTGAGTGGACACAGTAATTTGGTTTTTAATTGTGTTTTAATCAATTTTGTGTGCCAATAAATCTAATGTTTATTAATTTTGTACATGGTTGTGGTATGCATGATTCCAGTAGTGCTGTCCTTTCCTAGTAGAATTATCTCTGTTCACTACTGTTGTTGCACCCCATCATTATATATTCTATGTGATTTCTGTACATGACATTGCGGTATGCTAGGTCTTGCGTTATTATAAAAATGCTCGCGTCTCCCATAGACTTACGTGGGGCTCGTCGTTCTGTCCGAGTACCCGAGTATTACAATTTGCTCGACCCGAACAACGAGCACCCGAGCATTTTAGTGCTCGCTCATCACTATTTCCAATCACTTATTGGTTACCTGCATACTCAGGAGAAATTCTGCAACAAATTGTGGGGTCCATTTTCTCATGTTGATGCTCATATAGACATATGATGAGTGTTTTTCATAAACTAACCATTTTAAGGACATGAAAATTCTGAATTTTTCTACATTTTCTTCAAAACTTTCATATTGACTTAAATTTACCATGAATTTAACAAACAATGTGTCAAGAAATTCCAGATCTATTAACACATAAAGTGATATGTCATATAAAAAAAAAAATTGGCCTGGTCAGCGACGAATCTCCCCTTTTTTTGGTCTGGTCAAGAAGGTGAAAATTGACTTAGATGGGAAGGGGTTAAAAAAAACAAGTAAGGCTGGTTTCACATTAGCGCATTTTCAGCGCGCGCACGGCCGGGGGTAGCTCCGCCCCCGAGCCGGCTCTCTGCCCGGCGTGCCCGCCCCTTGCTTGTAGCGCCGCCTACTAGCGGACAGCGGCGCCTGCGATCGGCGCACCCTATCTTTAGCATAGGGTGCGCAGATCGTGCGCAGGCCGTGCGCTAGTTGCGCTTTGACCTGCGCTGCGCACTTTTGACGGTGCGCTGTGCGCGCCAAAATCAAACTTTTCGGATTTTGGCGCGCACAGCGCACCGTCAAAAGTGCGCAGCGCAGGTCAAAGCGCAACTAGCGCACGGCCTGCGCACGATCTGCGCACCCTATGCTAAAGATAGGGTGCGCCGATCGCAGGCGCCGCTGTCCGCTAGTAGGCGGCGCTACAAGCAAGGGGCGGGCACGCCGGGCAGAGAGCCGGCTCGGGGGCGGAGCTACCCCCGGCCGTGCGCGCGCTGAAAATGCGCTAATGTGAAACCAGCCTAAAGACTACATCCAAATTTACTTTTTCATTTATTATTTATAAGACCAATGGTGAGTTACTCTTATGCTTTTTTTTCCTATTTTAGGATTTTTTAATCTTCCTGATGATATTGTTTTCTCCATACCGGTTAAATTTCAGAATGGTGATTGGCAAGTATGCACACATGTTACAATTCAGGATGACGCCAAGGAGACTCTGCTACATGCAGCGGCAGAGTTAATCAAGGTAATTATTATTATTTATTTACATTACATAGCGCCATTAATTTCATGATTCTGTACATAAGAGGTTTAATCAAAATACAAATATCACTTACAGTAAAGAAACTAACAATGACAGTCTGGTACAGAGGGAAGAGGACCCTGCCCTTGCGGGCTTACATTCTACAGGATTAAGGGAAAGGAGACAGTAGGTTGGGGGTTGCAGTAGCTCCGATGGTGTTGAGGTGGCCGCGTAGTCATTGCAGGTTGTAAGCTTTTATGAAGAGATGGGTTTTCAGCTTCCGTCTGAAGGATCCAAGTGTGGTGGATAACCGGATGTGTTGGGGCACAGAATTCCAGAGGATGGGAGATATTCAGGAGAAATCTTGCGTGGAGGAGAGAAGGAAGTCTTGGGAGGACTGGAGATTACATGAGGGAAGATATTGAGAGATTAGTTGGAAATTACAGAGGAGAGAGGTTATGGATGGCTTTGTAGGTCAGTGTTAGTAGTTTAAACTGGATACTCTGGGAAATTGGGAGACAGTGAAGGGATTTGCAGAGGGGAGAAGCAGAGGAGTAGCGAGGAGAGAGATTAATTAGTCGGGCAGCAGATTTAAGGATGGACTGGAGAGGGGAGAGACTGTTAGCAGGGAGGTCACAGATTAGGATGTTGCAGTAGTCAAGACGGGAGATGATTAGGGCATGCACAAGCATTTTGGTAGAGTGAGCGTTGAGGAAAGACCAGATTCTGAAAATATTTTTGAGCTGGAGGCACAGGAGGTGACGAGAGCTTGGATGTGCGGTTTGAAGGACAGGGCAGAGTCATGGGTTACTCCGAGGCAGTGGATTTCCGGGACAGGGGAAAGTGTGATTTCATTTATTATGATAGATAGATCAGTTTGGGGAGGTATGCGAGATGGAGGAAAGATAATTAGTTCAGATTTGTCCACATTGAGTTTGGGGAAACAATCGGATAAGAAGGAGGAAATGGCTGATAGACACTCTGGGATTCTGGACATCAGAGAGGTGAAATCTGGGCCAGAGAGGTAGATCTGAGTGTCATCAGTATACAGGTGGTACTGGAAGCCATAGGACTTTATGAGTCCCAGGCCAAGGATATAGATTGAGAAGAGAATTGAGAACTCGCTCTTGACCCATCCTGCACAAATAACTACAGACCAGTCTCCAATCTCCCCTTCATCTCTAAACTCTTGGAGCACCTTGTCTACTCCTCTGCCTTACCCGTTACCTCTCCATTCATTCACTCCTAGACCCTTCACAGTCCAGCTTCTGCCCCCTACACTTGACAGAAACTGTACTTTTTAAAGTGACCAATGACCTTCTGAAAGCAAAATGTAATGGTGACCACTCTCTGCTCATTATTCTCGACCTTTCTGCAGCTTTTGACATTGTTGACCGCTGTCTCCTACTCTCTAGGCTCCAGTCACTAGTCATTAAGGACACTGCCCTCTCCTGGTTCTCTTCCTATCTTTCTGACCGCTCCTTCAGTATTTTCTTCGCTGGCTCCACTTCATCTCCTCTTCCTCTCACTGTTGAGATACCTCAGGACTCAGTCTTTGGCCCCTTCTCCTCTCTCTACACGGCCCCAATTGGACAGACCATCAGCAGATTTGGCTTTCAGTACCATCTTTTTGCTCACGACACACAACTATACACGTCATCCTACACGTCAACTATATACACGTCAACGTCATACACGTCAACTATATACTTACCCCCTCTGTACTACAGAACGCCAGTGACCGTCTGTCCGCATTCTCCAACATCATGCCCGCTCTCTATCTGAAACTCAACATCTCCAAAACTGAACTTCTTCTGCTCCCGCCGTCTACTAACCTCTCTAAATCTGACATTTCACTCTCTGTGGGTGGCACCATAATGACACCCCGGCAGCAAGCGTGCTGTCTGGGTTTTACGTTTGACACCAATCTCTCCTTTACATCCCATATACAATCTCTTGCCCACTCTTGCCGCTTACACCTAATGACCATCTCTAGAATCTGCCCTTCTCTCACCATGGAAACAACAAAAAGCCTCACTGTCACTTTTATCCACTCCCACCTGGATTATTGCAATGCTCTATTAATTTGCCTCCCCATTACTCGACTTTCCCCTCTCCAGTCTATCTTTAATGAAGCAGCAAGGGTTGTCCATCTAGCTAATCGTTATTTAGACGTGTCCGCTCTTCGTCAATCGTTTCACTGGCTGCCCATTATTACAAGATCCAATTCAAAGTACTTTTTGTCACCCACAAAGTTCTCCACAGTGTGGCACCCCCTTACATCTCCTCCCTCTTTTCTGTCTATCGGCCTAACTGACCGATGCGCTCTGCAAACGACTTTCGACTAATCTCTGCACTAATCCGTACCTCTCACTTCCAACTCCAAGACTTCTGCGCTGCGCTAATCCTCTGGAATTCTCTACCCAAGAACTTAGGACCATCCACAGCTTGCACAGTTTTAGGCGCTCCCTCAAAACACATTTGTTCAGAACAGTCTATCACGTTCCCTAATCAAATAGTTAAAACTAAAAGAGAAAGAGCGCAATAGGGTCTTACCCAAGTAAAATGAATATAAATCAAGCTATTATACTCACCAATAACAGGAGAGTTTCAGGCTCAAAGGAATAGAGGTCAAGCTGCTGCACATCCAAATGGCCACTCAGTGACCATAAATCATCAGATTTACAAAGAAAATCTGAGGAGGAAGTGTTAACTTCGAAACGCGTTGGGAATTAAAAGTATATAAGTATACAATCTGCAAGGAGTCGTTTGTCTAGCAGCGCACGTTTAAATCCAAAAATTCTTTCTTTGTAAATCTGTTCCCTAATCAAAGTCATTTTATATGTAAGTGTGTGTGTGTGTGTGTGTGTGTGGCCCATTCAATATCTATATCTATCCCCCACTCCCTCAAGATGGCTGGACCATCATTGTAAATACACACCTGTACTTTGTATCTTCCCCACCTCATTGTTGATTGTAAGCTCTCAAGAGCAGGGTTATCTTATTTTGCTTTAATTATTGTATTGTTAACGTTGTTACTTATGACTTGTGTTTAAAACTGTTAAACTGTAAAGCGCTGCGGAATATGTTGGCGCTATATAAATAAAGATTATTATTATTATTATTATTATTATTATTATTAATAAGAGAAAGGGTCCTAGGACAGAGTCTTTAGGGACACCAACAGAGAGAGGGCAAGATGAGGAGGTAGTGTGGGAGTAGGTAACGCTAAATGTGCAGTTGGTAGATAAGTGCTGAAATATAGTTATAATACTACAAGCTAAATTAGGTTTCAGTTACAAAACTTATACAGATAGAGCAACAATAAAGGCTAAAATTCATGCAGGCTCCTTCTGTTAACCCCATTGGTACCCCACGTTTGCGGGATTCAAAAGGTTTCCATGACAATCTGAGGCCAAGGGTGTCGAGGTCTGCCAGCGCTAACAGCAGAAAAATGAAAAAGTTATAGCTATCATAACATATCAATGCAAAAAGAAATTATTTTTTGTAAAAAATAGTTTTTTAGTAACCAAAAGTTGCAAGATCTAAAAAAAAAAGCTATATAAATCTGGTATCACTGTAACCATACGGACCCATAGAACAAAGCCATCCTATCATTTGTACCGCACTATAAACAGTGTAACAAAAGATAAAAAAACTATTCCAGAATTTATTTTTTTATACATTTTATGCCTGAAAAATTGCAATGAAAAACGATTATAAAATATTATTTATCCCAAAATGGAACCAATGATAACTTCAACTCACCCTACAAATAACAAGCCCTCACTCGGTGCCATCATTTGCCAATGAAAAAAAAATGAGCTCCCATTTTAGACAGAATTCAGACAGGCATATTTCATTATCTGTATACAAGCTTCAAAGCTTGGTCTTGAGGCCGATCTCCAGTCTTAAATTTATAGTCTCATAGTCGTGTATAATGGTTAGAAGCGTGGGTCAGGAGACCTACATTAATTCCAGGCATTTCATGAAATACGCTGTTCTGAACTGGTAGCTGACCTAGCACCAACAAAGGAAAAACAACAGAAAATTCTGTAATCCCAAATGCTCCCTCCCTTTTGAGCCTCATGTTGTAACCTAACTTCTGAAACTATGATGAAAAACACTGATGAAACTCACACTTTTTCTGGTTCTTGAAAAGTTAGATGTCTTAATGAGGCTTAAGGATGATGTATTCATTTTTCCTATTCTATAGAAGTGTAACTGTATTTCAGGAAAAGAACATTGCTTTGGGAATTCTTCAAGAAGAACAAATTGCATCTGAAGAACCCAAAAGAGAAGAACTTATTGGTAATAGACATAATGTGTAGTATATGTGTGCCTAGACATAGTTTTTGTACTTATTCAGGAATAGTATGCCTAAAGATTACTTGTCACTGGCTAAATGTAGTAGTGTGATGGCAAAAAATTGCAAATTATTTTAGAATTCTGCAGTGGTGAATGCTGGCAGGAATCCACAGCATAATGGAAATGTGGCCACTCCTGGTAAATGCTAAGTCAGGGCAAGAAGTGTATATAGAGTATGTAATATATGGAGAGATACTCATTTTGTTTTGTGACTTTTACATACTATAAAAGAGAATACATTAGTGTAATGGAAATAATGATTGAATTAATTTCTTTAATATGATTTAGCATGTTTCATTTTGTTTCAGAATAGGATAATTTGTCAAAAGAAGTGAAAGAAGAATCACCATTACCTAATGAGGAAGATCAACGAAATATCCAAGAATCACCTGACCATCCTAGATAAAGTTCATTCAACTAAAAGGGGTTGTCTGCTTTCATAGCAACAGTCCAAAAGCCTTGATAAAGTTTGAAATAAAAAAAAAACAAGAAAACAGACGAATGTGCTGGCTTCCACTTAAGCACCACTTCTCAGTTGCTCTCTATTGGTCGTTCTTGACATGGCTGCTCAGGGGACGTTACCTCTACAACACGTGACCACTACAGCTAATCACAGGGCTCAGCGGTCATGGCCAGGAAGACAGCACGAGACTGCTGATCCCAGTGATTGGCTGCAGCAGTTACTTGCCGTAGTGGTCACTTCAGTATTACAGCCATGTCAGCTAAGGGTAATCGAATACTGTAGAGGGCACTGAAGCCACAGTCGATATGTAAAGCTGTTTTGTTATTTTAGAACACATCAAGTCTTTAGGAAATTTTGCTTTAAAAGTGGAAATACACCTGTACACCTTTCCTATTTGGTTTACTGCTACATGAAGTCCTGTTACTCAGTGACGTTTTATCAGATATTACAAAAGCATAAGAAGTAACATTTCTGTAACTAAGAAAGGAAAATAACTTAAAGGGAATCTGTCAGCAGGATTCCACCCCCCCAAACTAGCTATATGTGCGCGTATCTCTTTCACAGATAAGTCCAGCCATATCTTTTTACGGCCAGTCTCTCCCTCCCTTACA
Organism: Dendrobates tinctorius; assembly: GCF_039654945.1. Lineage (NCBI taxonomy): Eukaryota > Metazoa > Chordata > Amphibia > Anura > Dendrobatidae > Dendrobates > Dendrobates tinctorius. The sequence continues at coordinate 20,528,280 of NW_027361793.1, forward strand.
AACATACTTATGTGGCCATTTCCTGAGGAAGAAGTGCTTGACATTTTGAAACGCCACTGTGAATAAATTGTTGAGATTCCAAGTTTTCCATACACAACAGCGGGGGAGACATCCACAAATTCATACTTGTTGGTTTTGTAACCCATGGATCTGCAGCAGCTGTACAAATGATTTAAACATATCTTTTAAATCATAAATAAGGTTAGTACAGTATGATTGAGAACTATAATTGTATGTCAGATAGGATCCTATTTGCGCTACTTTCTCCCAAGTATTTTACATGGCCTGTCAGTAAAGCACAGGAGGAGGAGGCGTTTCTGAGCGAGAAATAGACCTGGAGTGACAGAGGCTTCAGCTCTACCATAGCAATTTGCATATAGAAGCAGACTCGCCATGTAAACGTATTGCTGGACATGTGTTTGAAAGAGCTACATGTACATATAAATAGTTTGGGGATTAAATCCTCCGGACAGATTCCCTTTGAAATGTAAACTATTTCAGGATAGAACTGCTTCTTAACTCTGGATATGCTTCACGGCCTTCACTGAAGATGGTCCGTCTTGCTTCAACTTATACTTTATGTTCTGCTGCTGTTCTGTTGTGCCAGTTTGTGTCCTGCTACATTTACATGTAAGGCTGGTTTCACACTTGCGTTTTTTTGCGCTGTATTTTAGCGCTAAAAACGCATGCGTTTTTCCTCCTATATTTTGCATGGGATGCGCTTATGTGCGCATACACATGCGTTTGTATGCGTTTTTACGCGCATGCGTTTTTTTGTGGTGTGCGCTCGGGCGCACAAAATGCATCCTGTTGCATTTTTTGGGCGTCCGACTTGCCTCAAAAAAACGCATGCGCGCGCAATGCATTTTTTTACAGCAAGACACCCATTGTAAGTCTATGGGTGCGCATATGTGCACATTGGCATGCTCATGTATGTGGTTTTTTGCGCATGTGTTTTTTTGGTGACCATTGGTTAGACAATGGAAATTAGGGTTTTGGGTTAGAGTTAGGGTTAGTTAAGGGGGTTTAGGGTTAGGGTTTGGGTTAGGGATAGTATGGTTTGGTTAAGGGTTAGGGTTTAGGGTTAGTAGGGTTTGGTTAAGGGTTAGGGTTAGTATGGTTTGGTTAAGGGTTAGGGTTAGGGTTAGTATGGTTTGGTTAAGGGTTAGGGTTAGGGTTAGTAAAGTCATGGTTTGGGTTATTGTTAATCCTAACCCTATCTTGATTATTTTGGTGAGGCAAACTAATGTTGGAAAAAAACACAAACGCAGTAAAAATGCACTAAAAACGCATAGAAACGCTGCGTTTTTTTTCATGCATGCGCATAAAAATGCTTGAAAAAAACGCAGCATTTGTATGCGTTTGTATGCGTTTTTTCCATGCGTTTTTTTGCGGGAAAAACGCGCTGCAAAAAAAGCAAGTGTGAAAGTAGCCTAAGTTCACTGATCACATGTACATGTGTGTGTGTATATATATATATATATATATATATATATATATATACACACATATATATATTTAAAGTATATATCTCCATAGACAGTACATGCAGTATAGAGATACACTGCACCCAACTACCAACTGTGCCATAACAAAACTGACAGATTTACTTATGTCAAACTTTTCAGAATAAAGTATGGAAAGTCCCTTTATTACATTGTATTAGTGTTTCTGAAAGGCTGTCAAAGTAATTAAAAACAATCTGTTGTTCTCCACCAGTATGTAGTCTGATTATATGTATAAAATTGATTGTGTGTGTGTGTCACCAACCAATCATGAAGCATCTTTCATTTCACGAGAGCTGTTTAAAAGAAGCTGAGCTGTGATTGGTTGCTATGAGCAACAGTTTTCTTTGCAACCAATCACTAAGCATCTTTCATTTCACCACAGTTGTTTAAAAGAAGCTGAGCTGTGATTGTTTGCTATGAGCAACAGTTTTCCCAACTCGACAACACCTCAGCAGACACTGACGTGGTGGGAGAAATCTAGCATCCCCGGAAACATAAGCTCCCAGACATTGTCTGCCCCCAGAAAGGAGCAGAGAGCACACACCCCCTCCCATGCCCATATCCCCATCACACATCCTCCATCCCATAGGCACACACATCTTCCCTCTTAAAGAGATCTCCGGTGTGGAAGTTAGGGCAAATTCCTTAGCGCTCTGATACTGACGCCAGGCCTCTCTTAACGGGATCATAGGTATGGAAATCAGGCCAAATCCATCCAGCACTTTGGTTTTGACCCCAGGCCTCTCTTAAAGGGATCCCCGATATGGAAGTTAGGACCGTTCCACTCAGCGCTGTGGTTCTGACCCCAGGGCCTCTTAAAGGGATCATTGGTATGGAAGTTAGGGCAATTCCACTCAGCGCTCTGGTTCTGACCCCAGGCCTCTCTTAAAGGGATCACTGGTATGGAAGTGAGGGCAAATCCACTCTGCGCTCTGATTCTAACCCCAGGTCCCTCTTAAAGGGATCCCCGGTATGGAAGTGAGGGCAAATCCACTCTGCGCTTTGGTACTGACCCCAGGCCTCTCTTAAAGTGATCTCTGGTATGGAAGTTAGGGTAAATCCCTCAGCGCTCTGTGTCTCACCAACCCAGGCTTCTATTAAAGGGATCATTGGTATGGAAGTCAGGGCAAATCCACTCAGCGCTCTAGTTCTGACGCCAGGCCTCTCTTAAAGGGATCCCCGGTATGGAAGTTAGGGCCATTCAACTCAGCGCTCTGGTTCTGAGCCCAGGCTGATGGGATGATGTGGGATATTAGGGGTAGTAGTCCGGTGGCTCTGACTGACGGAATGATGTGGGATATTAAGGGTAGTAGTCCGGTGGCTCTGGCTGATGGGATATTAGGGGTAGTAATCCGGTGGCTCTGGCTGACAGGATGATGTGGGATATTAGGGGTAGTAGTCCGGCAGCTGTGAGGGGATGATGTTGGATATTAGTGGTAGTTGTCCGGTGGCTATGGCTGACGGGATGATGTGGGATATTAGGGGGAGTAGTCCGGCGGCTGTGACGGGATGATGTGGGATATTAGTGGTAGTTGTCCGGTGGGTATGGCTGATGGGAAGATGTGGTATATTAGGGGCAGTAGTCCGGTGGCTCTGGCTGACGGGATGATGTGGGATATTAGTGGTAGTAGTCCGGCGACTGTGAAGGGATGATGTGGGATATTAGTGGTAGTTGTCCGGTGGCTATGGCTGATGGGATGATGTGGGATATTACTGGTAGTAATCCGGTGGCTTTGATGGGATGATGTGGTATATTAGTAGTCAGGTGGCTCTGGCTGATGGGACGATGTGGGTTATTAGGGGTAGTAGTCCGGTAGCTCTGGCTGACAAGATGATGTGGGATATTATAGTGAATGTGGCTATCTGGAGTGGGCGGGGCTCTACACTCAGCTTTATATATATACTAGCTGAAGAGCCCAGCGCTGTCATGGCATAGTAACTAACTACGGTTAGTTATAACAAATTATAATGATTATATATATATAAAGCTGAGTGTAGAGCCCCGCCCACTCCGCATAGCCACATTCACTATAATATCCCACATCATCCCGTCATCCAGAGCTACCGGACTACTACCCCTAATATCCCACATTGTCCTTGTTACGTGTTACGGAACCACTCAGCACCCAGAATATGTTGTGCAGTTATAAGTATGTATAATAGGTTCCATGGGAGATGCATGTCCCTAATGCATCAGCCCACAGGCTGCGCCCTGGGCAGAGGGGACACGATATTCCCCTTTTGTTCGCCCCCTCCCCCCCACCTTTGTAATTCCCACAGTAAATATCGGCAGGCTCCGTCCACCTGTGGCTATTGTAATGTATGTCTGGCCTGCCGCTTTTCTATTGGCCTGCCCTCTGTATCTGTGTGATATATTCTGTGTCCTGTGAGTAAAGTGTTGTCAGACTGGAAATACGTGGAGAAGCAGTGATCTTTTATATGCGCCCATGTAACCAAGGAATTCCAGCCAGCGTCCTTCATTCAGACTCCAGCCAAAGCAGAGTGGACCTCCGGAAACACGGGGTGGTAATGAAAGAGGTACCCGAGATTGGAAGACCCCGTTACACTGGTGGCAGCCAGCGGGATATGATACCCCTTCTACAGGAGGAAAGGAATGAATGGAAAACAACTACCAGAAGTTAAAGAGGACTACATTAAAAGATCTGGTGGAAGCCCGAGGGTTGATCGCCAGCAACAAAACAAAAGCGGCTTTGATAGCAGCCATCATGGAACACGACAGTGCAGCGCCCCCCAATGTGAACGTGGAGGAGACTGAACTCCAGAGGGAGGTAAAGAACAGACTGGCATTCTATGGCCCAAACCCTGCAGTAGAGATCATACGAAAGGTGAGGCTGATGTGCGTACTGATCTGAAGGAAAAGATGGCCGAGCGGACCAGGATAGAGCTAGCGAAGATGGAGATGGCAGAGCGGACCAAAGTGGAGCTGGCCAAGATGGAGATGGCAGAGCGGAGAGAGGAGAGTCAGCGAGCAGGGGGAGCTCTGGCCTTCGACCAGGTACCTTCAACAGTAAGCCACAAAAAGATCCAGTATAATGCCTTCTGACAGTTGGGGGAGGCAGAGGAAGACATTGATGGTTTTCTGCAGGACTTTGAGCGGCAGTGTGCCCTTCATCAAGTAAAGCCGGAGGAACAGGTTCAGATTCTGGCCAGCAAGCTGACAGGCCGGGCAGCGGACACCTATCGCACGGTACCTGATGAGGACTGTATGGACTATGAGCGGATCAAAGAAGTGATCTTGGCCCGGTATGCACTGACACCAGAGGCATACCGCCAAAAGTTCCGTGGACTTATAAAACGCGTAACCGATACCCACGCTGAATGGGCCTGTAAATTACGGCGGTCACTGTTACAGTGGGTACAAGGGAGCCAAGCAACCACTAAGGAGGATGTCCTCCAGCTCTTCTTGTTAGAACGATTCTTTAATGGACTAACCCCCGAGACACAGGAATGGCTTCGGGACAGGTGGCCAACGACTCTTGAGGAAGCCGCTTGTCTGGCCGATGAACATCATGATGCCAGGAGGCCTCAGTTGTCCGGATCAAAGATGGTTACTAGGGACCCGCCCATGGACCTGGAGGGCCCCAAACCACCGAAGATTGTAGGGGGACCAAACCCGGCCTACCACAGTCCCCCTGGGGCGCGATGCCACACCTGCCGTCAGCTGGGCCACCTGCAAAGACAATGTCCCAACCGGACTCAGCATACCCAGTGGCCAAAGGCGGGAACAGCTACCTTCGGCAGGGCTGCTGTACACTGCTACCAAGGCGAAGGTGACCTGGCATTGGGGGCTACGACTAACCAAGGGGTGGAAGAGATGGAGGAGGTGCTGCATGAAGTAGACCCCGTGCAGGTAGCCCAGGCAGATAATCGACAACAGCATCAACAGGTCGTGTGGGTTAATGGGAAACGTATGCAGGGACTAAGATTCTGGGGCAACTTTGAGCCTTGTGAAGCCTCATCTTGTCCAGTACCAAGAGAAGACGGACCGGACAGTGGCTGTCCGTGTAGCAGGGGGAGCTATACATCTACTGCCCACTGCTAGGATTCACCTGAACTGAGGAGTCGGGGATGGCCTTGTTGAGGTCGGCTTGATGGAGGATTTGCCTGCAGATGTCTTGCTGGGAAATGACTTGGGGTTGTCTGCATTCTCAGTTGCCCCTCTGGCTGAGACATATCCTGTGACCACCCAGAGACAAGCTCGAACTGCGGAGGCGGAATCACACTCAGAGGAGGCCCAGGTAAGACATCCCAGCCCTACACGTATTCCCATAGCCAGACACATTTCTTGGGCCACCCCAGATGAATTTAAGAGGGAGTTACTTGAGGATCCTTCATTGGAGGGATATCGTGGGAAGGCACAGGAGGGGAGAGGGGTACTGGAAGGGGAACAGTTTGTATGGAAGCAGGGACTCCTCTACCGGATCACAGAGCAGCACCACACAGGGACGAGCTCCACTATAAAATGACAGCTGGTAGTTCCCAAAAAGTATAGGCAGGAGTTACTGCGAATCTCTCATGACATACCCTTGGCCGGGCACTTCGGCGTCAGTCACACCAGGCATCGTCTGACACAAAACTTTTTTTGGCCGGGGGTAACCTATGATGTTCGTCAGTACTGCCAGACCTGTGACAGTTGCCAGCACATTGGCAAGAGGGGGGATCGATGCAAGGCCAAATTACACCCCCCCCATTGTGGAGGAACCATTTAGCCGAGTAGCGGTCGATCTGATAGGGTCGTTAGCCAAACCCAGTCCGTCAGGGAAAAGGTATATATTGACAGTGGTCGATTATGCCACACGGTATCCAGAGGCGGTTGCGTTACCTAACATACTGGCAGAGACGGTGGCGGCCGCCCTGCTCCAGGTTTTCTCACGGATTGGATTTCCCTGGGAGATTATCTCGGACCAGGGTACCCAGTTTACAGCAGAGGTTACCAACCAACTGTGGAAGCTGTGCGGCATAAAGTCCATTAGAAGCGCCACGTACCACCCGCAAACCAATGGGTTGTGTGAACGCTTTAACGGGACATTAAAACAGCTCATTGGGACTTTTACCAGGACCTACAGGGACTGGGAGAAATTCTTGCCACACCTCCTGTTTGCCTATCGGGAGGTGCCCCAAGAATCCACGGGGTTCTCTCCGTTCGAGCTGGTATAAGGGTAAGGGGACCCCTAGACTTAGTGCTAGAACACTGGGAAGGGGAGTGCCTTATAGAAGGGGTACCTATTGTACCCTATGTGCTGGAATTCTGGGACCGCCTACAGGAGCTGACCCAGGCTGTACGTGAGAACATGCAGAAGCAAATTAGAACAGACTCCATAATGTAAACATATTCCCAATCCCAGAATCAAATATACTGGGACGAGACAGGACCAGAACAAACATTCGGGACACCCATAGATATTAGAAGACAAAAAAGAACAAGGCGTGGATCCCATATACAGTGGGGCAAAAAAGTATTTAGTCAGTCAGCAATAGTGCAAGTTCCACCACTTAAAAAGATGAGAGGTGTCTGTAATTTACATCATAGGTAGACCTCAACTATGGGAGACAAACTGAGAAAAAAAAATCCAGAAAATCACATTGTCTGTTTTTTTTTCATTTTATTTGCATATTATGGTGGAAAATAAGTATTTGGTCAGAAACAAAATTTCATCTCAATACTTTGTGATATATCCTTTGTTGGCAATGACAGAGGTCAAACGTTTTCTGTAAGTCTTCACAAGGTTGCCACACACTGTTGTTGGTATGTTGGCCCATTCCTCCATGCAGATCTCCTCTAGAGCAGTGATGTTTTTGGCTTTTCGCTTGGCAACACGGACTTTCAACTCCCTCCAAAGGTTTTCTATAGGGTTGAGATCTGGAGACTGGCTAGGCCACTCCAGGACCTTGAAATGCTTCTTACGAAGCCACTCCTTCGTTGCCCTGGCGGTGTGCTTTGGATCATTGTCATGTTGAAAGACCCAGCCACGTTTCATATTCAATGACCTTGCTGATGGAAGGAGGTTTGCACTCAAAATCTCACGATACATGGCCCCATTCATTCTTTCATGTACCCGGATCAGTCGTCCTGGCCCCTTTGCAGAGAAACAGCCCAAAGCATGATGTTTCCACCACCATGCTTTACAGTAGGTATGGTGTTTGATGGATGCAACTCAGTATTCTTTTTCCTCCAAACACGACAAGTTGTGTTTCTACCAAACAGTTCCAGTTTGGTTTCATCAGACCATAGGACATTCTCCCAAAACTCCTCTGGATCATCCAAATGCTCTCTAGCAAACTTCAGACGGGCCCGGACATGTACAGGCTTAAGCAGTGGGACACGTCTGGCACTGCAGGATCTGAGTCCATGGTGGCGTAGTGTGTTACTTATGGTAGGCCTTGTTACATTGGTCCCAGCTCTCTGCAGTTCATTCACTAGGTCCCCCCGCGTGGTTCTGGGATTTTTGCTCACCGTTCTTGTGATCATTCTGACCCCACGGGGTGGGATTTTGCGTGGAGCACCAGATCGAGGGAGATTATCAGTGGTCTTGTATGTCTTCCATTTTCTAATTATTGCTCCCACAGTTGATTTCTTCACTCCAAGCTGGTTGGCTATTGCAGATTCAGTCTTCTCAGCCTGGTGCAGGGCTACAATTTTGTTTCTGGTGTCCTTTGACAGCTCTTTGGTCTTCACCATAGTGGAGTTTGGAGTCAGACTGTTTGAGGGTGTGCACAGGTGTCTTTTTATACTGATAACAAGTTTAAACAGGTGCCATTACTACAGGTAATGAGTGGAGGAAAGAGGAGACTCTTAAAGAAGAAGTTACAGGTCTGTGAGAGCCAGAAATCTTGATTGCTTGTTTCTGACCAAATACTTATTTTCCACCATAATATGCAAATAAAATGAAAAAAAAACAGACAATGTGATTTTCTGGATTTTTTTTTCTCAGTTTGTCTCCCATAGTTGAGGTCTACCTATGATGTAAATTACAGACGCCTCTCATCTTTTTAAGTGGTGGAACTTGCACTATTGCTGACTGACTAAATACTTTTTTGCCCCACTGTATATAAAATTACAATACTGTATTAGAAAAGATAATACAATATCACAAAAATGACTAGTTACATAATGCAGGGGAAGGGTAAGCAAAAAGTATATGTCACACCAGGTCTGAATGGATATGTAAAGAGGTGGGGGAGCGGCAACTCCTACACATAGATTACAAAAAAGTCACATATAGAATGAGACCAAAGTTTGTATCAAGATAACAAATGAGGAGTGAAGTCACAAAAGACAAATACCCAAGACTTAGTGTAGAAAAACCATATGGCTAAAACAGCCAAATAGGAACAAGTAATCTCCCCATAAATCTTAGAATATAAGTAGTGCCACTCTTACCCATAGTACCTCTATTCAGAATCCCAGGACACGTAGCCCCAACGCGCGTTTCGCGTTGGCTTCCTCAGGGGGCTGTGTCCAATGTGTGTCCATACTGCTTTATATACACATTAAATAATAAGGCGTCCCCATGTGACTCAATTAACGGCGCATGTCATGCTGCCGCGACCCGGAAGTTGCGACGCGCCCGGCGCTCCATGATGAGGCAGGTCAGGGGAAAACTCCCCACTGACGTCAGAAGCCTGCATACATCATTGAAGGAGCACCCGACGCGATGCTCCGGCGCCACGGCCTCAGAGACATGCGCACTCGTCACTACCGGTACCGGAAATAACCAGACCGCCATTTTAGATATGGGAAAAGGACGCCAATAGTATAAAATTTTTATATGCACACAAAGATGCAGAATGATAGGGGCGTAAATAGCGTGGACACTATCTATATCTATAGTGCAAAGAATATACAATGTGAAAGTGTATATATAATATGCATAATAGCACAATAGTGAAATACAATATATATGGCAGCATGATGCATTGGGTGAAAAAAACACCTAAATAATGATAAATACAATATATTGTATAAAGTGACAAAAAACTGATGATAATATAATTGTGACATAAGACAAGATCCACTGTTCAGTCCTTCAGTTCAATCATAGGATGATTCCAGCAGAAATCTTAATGTGCAAAATCTAAAAAGCAGAAAGATACTAGAAAGAAAAAAGAAAGAATATTAAAATAAAATAAGACACACAAAAGATTAAAATAAATTTAAAACCAAGAAACAACGCCAGAGGTTTACAGAAAAGGAACAAAACTAAGTTGCTCATTCAAACCAACTGGTGTCATTGTATCGAGGGTTGAGATCCATTGGCATTCCCTACGTGCCAATGCCCGCTTAACATCACCACCTCTAGTTCCTAGTTGAATGCAATCTATCCCTGAAACCCTTAAGTCCTTTGGGTTACAATTATGTTTTACCCTAAAGTGACGTGGGATAGTTTTTAAACTGCTCACATCGTCTACTTTACATCCTGCCAAAATATTCCTCACGTGTTCTCTCGTTCCTACACGTAGTTCTCTTGAGGTAAGACCTATGTAAATAAGTCCACAGGTACATCGGGCTTAATAAATCACATTTGTCGTCCTGCACGTGATGTGTTGCCTAATTTGAAATTCCCTCTGACCATTAGATGAACAAAAGCTGCTTGCCCTCACGTGATTTTTACAGGCCAGGCAGTCACCACATGGGAAAAAGCCCATCCTCTGTCCTCCAAAAGAAAACATAGGTTTCACATTTCCCACATAGTGACTCCTACAAAGAATATCCTTAAGATTTTTACTGCGACGAGCAGTCATAAGTGGATCTTTAGACAGATGCTTGGACAGAATGGGGTCCGTCAGGAGTATGGACCAATGTCGTCTTATAATGGTCCGCATTACATCCCATTGTCTATTAAATGTAGAGATGTAACGTATCCCCACCTCTTTCTGTGTTTTTTCTCGATAAATCAAAAGGTCCTTTCTTGCAGCCTCTTTTGCCATCATATAGCCCTGTTTGATGCTTCTTTCACTGTAACCCCTATCCCTGAACCTCTGCCCAAGGTCCACCGCTTGTTTTTCATAAAGATCATTAGTGGTACAAATCCGTCTAGCACGGAGAAATTGTCCCCTGGGGATGGCTTTGATGGTCGAGTTTAGATGGGCGGAGGAGGCATGCAAGAGTGCATTTACCGATGTCTACTTGCGATATACATCTGTATGCAGCTGACCATCAGCTTGCACCTTGATTTCAATATCCAAAAAGGAAATGACTTCCCTGCTATACGTGTAAGTGAGCTTGATGTTGCGACTGTTGCGGTTCAGAACTGACATGAAGGTGTTCAACTCATCCACGGTGCCCTGCCAAATAAACAGGACATCATCAATGAACCGATACCACCCCAGGACTTGGGAGGAAGCATGCGCGCCACCAGGGAAGATATCCCTCTACCAAAATCCGAGAAATAAATTAGCATAAGATGGCGCACACGCCGCCCCCATAGCTGTACCACGTCTCTGGAGGTAGTACCGGTCCTTAAAAGTGAAGAAGTTATGTGTCAGTACGAACCGCAACAGATCCAACACCAGCTCCCTCACATCCACATCCAAATTGCTAGCTTCCAAAAAGAAGCCAGCAGCCTCGAGTCCATCATCATGACTAATGCTCGTGTATAATGATTCTACATCAGCTGTTACAAGAAGCATGTCAGAGTCCAAAAAAAGGCCATCGAGTCTCCTCAGGACGTCCGTCGTGTCCCTGACATGGGAGGGCAACGTTTCCACCTCAACTTTAAGATAGTGATCAATAAATTTACATATAGGTTCAAATAGCCCACCCATGCCAGAGACAATCAGACGTCCCGGGGGACATATGGGGTCCTTGTGGACCTTAGGCAGAAGATAAAAGGTCAGGGTCACAGGAAATTGCACCATCAAACCGCGCAACAATTTTTTAGAGATAACTCCTATCACAAGCAATCTCTAGCACAGTGGAAAGCTTTTTTTGAAATTGGGGTAAAGGATCTCACTAAGCTGGGTGTACGTCTCCTTATCCCGCAGCTGTTTGAAGGCCTCTCGTTCATATTTATCCACCGACCAGACAACCACATTCCCCCCCTTGTCCGCTGGTTTAGTGACTACATCATCCCAATTTCTAATTTCATCAAGGGCCCTTCGTTGTATTGAAGGAAGGTTATCACCACCCTTGTTATGGGTGATTGTTTTAAAGTCATTTTCAACCAAACGAGTGAAAATTTCAACCTGTGGACATAAGGACAAGGAGGGGAATGTAGTTGAGGGATAGGTAATGGGGGGCGGAGGTATACCTTTAATTCCAGGGTTTGATTCCATCTCCAGCTCCTCAAGAATCTGGATTGCCTCCTGCTCCCTACTCGTCAGGTCGGTGGATTTAGAATGCAGCTTCTTTAATACAAGTTTCCTAGAAAATAGGTGGAGGTCCTTCACAGCTGTAAAAAGATTAAAATTATTGCAGGGAGAGAGCGACAAACCCAACCCCAAAACTTCCCTCTGTGCTTTCGAGACCACATGCGATGAAAGGTTTATTACCTCTAATGGATTGGTCTTTACTCTTTTGTCACTTTGTGGGGATGTGGTCATCTTACGTTTTTTTCTATTTCTGCCTCTATTAGGCCGGAAGAAATCTCTTCTATCCCACAATGATCTAGAGTTCTCCGATGTACTAGATTTCTCCTCAGTCGAGGACACAGATGAAAAGGACACAGAACGGGCTCTGGTTTTCTGACCTCCAAAACTGGGGTTATGTTTCCATTTATAAACACGATCACTCTGAAAATCAGTCATATCACGCTGATATTTTTTGGTTTTATTCTGTAGGATCTCTTTTTCCCACTTCTGAGAGGTCATTCTCCAATTCTATCTTGAATTTATTCATAACCTCAGGATTAGACTGTTTATTCAGTTCCTCCTGGATTGAACTCAATTCAGTATCCAATTCTTCAATCTTTTTGGTATTAGATTTAGCGAACAATTCCATAAAGGATTTGGAACATAGAGAGGCGGCATTTTCCCATTGTTTAATAAAATCTTCATCCGAAACAGGGAAAGAGGGGAAAACCTGGACTCTCAACCCTCTAGGGATAAAATTACACACAATATACTTTTCTAGAAAAGCTCTGTTCCACCATAGGCGGGTACGTTTGTTTAATAAATTTTTATATTTTTTACTCAGATCCAAGATGCCCTTGGTTTTAGGATCACCGTTGCTACCCGACCCCTCATTAAATACTTTATCCAATTGTTTGAGCCACGCTTTTTCGCGCTCACGATAGTCCATGCGTTCTAAACTTTCAGCTGTGAAGACACAGAATACAATAATGCAGAAGCAAATTAGAACAGACTCCATAATGTAAACATATTCCCAATCCCAGAATCAAATATACTGGGACGAGACAGGACCAGAACAAACATTCGGGACACCCATAGATATTAGAAGACAAAAAAGAACAAGGTGTAGATCCCATATATAAAATTACAATACTTTATTAGAAAAGATAGTACAATATCACAAAAATGACTAGTTACATAATGCAGGGGAAGGGTAAGCAAAAAGTATATGTCACACCAGGTCTGAATGGATATGTAAAGAGGTGGGGGAGCGGCAACTCCTACACATAGATTACAAAAAAGTCACATATAGAATGAGACCAAAGTTTGTATCAAGATAACAAATGAGGAGTGAAGTCACAAAAGACAAATACCCAAGGCTTAGTGTAGAAAAACCATATGGCTAAAACAGCCAAATAGGAACAAGTAATCTCCCCATAAATCTTAGAATATAAGTAGTACCACTCTTACCCATAGTACCTCTATTCAGAATCCCAGGACACGTAGCCCCAACGCGCGTTTCACGTTGGCTTCCTCGGGGGGCTGTGTCCAATGTGTGTCCATACTGCTTTATATACACATTAAATAAGGCATCCCCATGTGACTCAATTAACGGCGCATGTCATGCTGCCGCGACCCGGAGGTTGCGACGCTCCAGGCGCTCCATGATGAGGCAGGTCAGGGGAAAACTCCCCACTGACGTCAGAAGCCTGCATACATCATTGAAGGAGCACCCGACGCGATGCTCCGGCGCCACGGCCTCAGAGACATGGGCACTCGTCACTACCGGTACCGGAAATAACCAGACCGCCATTTTCTGTAAACCTCTGGCGTTGTTTCTTGGTTTTAAATTTATTTTAATCTTTTGTGTGTCTTATTTTATTTTAATATTCTTTCTTTTTTCTTTCTAGTATCTTTCTGCTTTTTAGATTTTGCACATTAAGATTTCTGCTGGAATCATCCTATGATTGAACTGAAGGACTGAACAGTGGATCTTGTCTTATGTCACAATTATATTATCATCAGTTTTTTGTCACTTTATACAATATATTGTATTTATCATTATTTAGGTGTTTTTTTCACCCAATGCATCATGCTGCCATATATATTGTATTTCACTTTTGTGCTATTATGCATATTATATATACACTTTCACATTGTATATTCTTTGCACTATATATCATGGTCCACGCTATTTACGCCCCTATCGTTCTGCATCTTTGTGTGCATATAAAAATTTTCTACTATTGGCGTCCTTTTCCCATATCCAAAATGGCGGTCTGGTTATTTCCGGTACCGGTAGTGACGAGTGCGCATGTCTCTGAGGCCGTGGCGCCGGAGCATCGCGTCGGGCGCTCCTTCAATGATGTATGCAGGCTTCTGACGTCAGTGGGGAGTTTTCCCCTGACCTGCCTCATCATGGAGCGCCGGGCGTGTCGCAACTTCCGGGTCGCGTCAGCATGACATGCGCCGTTAATTGAGTCACATGGGGACGCCTTATTATTTAATGTGTATATAAAGCAGTATGGACACACATTGGACACAGCCCCCTGAGGAAGCCAACGCGAAACGTGCGTTGGGGTACGTGTCCTGGGATTCTGAATAGAGGTACTATGGGTAAGAGTGGCACTACTTATATTCTAAGATTTATGGGGAGATTACTTGTTCCTATTTGGCTGTTTTAGCCATAAGGTTTTTCTACACTAAGCCTTAGGTATTTGTCTTTTGTGACTTCACTACTCATTTGTTATCTTGATACAAACTTTGGTCTCATTCTATATGTGACTTTTTTGTAATCTATGTGTAGGAGTTGCCACTCCCCCACCTCTTTACATATCCATTCAGACCTGGTGTGACATATACTTTTTGCTTACCCTTCCCCTGCATTATGTAACTAGTCATTTTTGTGATATTGTACTATCTTTTCTAATAAAGTATTGTAATTTTATATATATGGGATCTACACCTTGTTCTTTTTTGTCTTGTACGTGAGAACATGCAGGCGACCCAGCGGCGCCAGCGCGTATGGTACGATCGGAGGGCCAGAGAGCGCACCTTGGAAATAGGACAGAAGGTCCTGGTGTTAGAGCCCACTAAGCAGAACAAGTTCCAAGCTGCATGGCAGGGGCCCTACCAGGTAGTGGGGAAAATAGCCGGCACAACCTATAATGTCGCCGATTGTGACGACCCCAGGGTTATCCACATGTTCCACGTGAATATGCTGAAGCCCTACCGGGAGCGCCCTGAAGAGGTAGTGGCCATCTGTGCACCTGAAGCAGAGGATTTAGCTGGACTTGCCTTGCCGGATGTCTTAGGGGAAAGGACTCGGTCTAAAACATGGGACCAGGTACACTTGGGTGAAGACCTAGGTCCCCGGGAGAGACAACAGGCGGAGGAGTTGTTGAGGCAGCGACAGAGGATGTTTTCGGGGAGGCCAGGGTACACTCGCCTGGCACAACACAAGGTTGAGACCCAGGATCAGACCCCCCTGCGACAAAACCCCTTCCGCGTCCCTAAGTCTGTACGAGAGGGGGTGCGACAAGAGATACAAGAGATGTTGCGTTTAGGGGTCATTGAAGAGTCAGATAGTCCCTGGGCATCCCCCGTAGTGTTAGTGCCCAAGAAGGATGGGACTACACAGTTTTGTGTAGACTATCGTAAGCTCAATGAGAAAACAGTGACGGATGCATATCCCATGCCGCGTGTGGATTAGTTGTTAGACCGGCTGGCGGGGGCAAAGTATTTGACCACCATCGATCTATGCAAAAGCTACTGGCAGATTCCCCTTAGTCCTGACGCTATTCCCAAGTCGGCATTTGTCACCCCGTTCGGCTTATTCCAGTTTCGAGTTATGCCATTCGGGGTGAAGAATGCTCCGGCGACCTTCCAAAGGCTGGCTGACCGGCTTCTGGATGGTCTCCAGGACTATGCTTGTGCCTACCTGGACGACATCGCCATCTACAGTGCGACATGGGAAGAGCATCTAAATCACCTAGAGACAGTATTGGACAGGATCCACCAGGCCGGAATCACCCTGAACCCAAACAAGTGTCACGTGGGCAAAGCAGAGGATCAGTATTTAGGGCATTGGGTGGGAAGTGGGAAACAGCGACCAGAACCAGCCAAGATTGAGGCCATAGCCAAATGGCCCACCCCACGCACTAAAACCCAGGTCATGGCGTTTCTAGGGACAGCGGGGTATTACAGGAAATTTGTTCCCAATTACAGCAGCGTAGCCAAGCCCCTCACTGATCTGACCTGTAAGAACCAACCCCGCCAGGTAACCTGGACCCCAGAGTGTGAGGAAGCCTTCCGCCAACTAAAGGACACCCTTACCAATACCCCTGTATTGGCCGCACCCGATCCAACTAAACGTTTCCTTGTTCACATAGAAGCTTCTATGTTTGGATTGAGGGCAGTACTGAGCCCAGTCAGGCCGGACGGCCAAGAACACCCGGTAGCTTACCTGAGTCGGAAACTACTGCCCCGTGAAGTAAGCTATGCGGCCATCGAGAAGGAGTGCCTGGCGGTAGTATCGGCACTCAAAAAGTTGCAACCATATTTGTATGGACGACAGTTTTCCCTCCTAACGGACCATAATCCCTTAGTCTGGCTTAATCAGGTCTCCGGAGACAACGCCAGATTGCTGCGGTGGAGTTTAGCCCTACAACCTCTGGACTTCACCATCCACTACAGACCCGGCAAACAAAACGGTAATGCCGATGGACTAAGTCGACAAACAGAACTTGTACCAACCCCATAAACTTCGGTCATCCCCAAACCGATCCGTTAAGGATCAGACTGTGTATGCCAATCGCGTCGCTGAAAAGGGGGAGCTGTGTTACGTGTTACAGAACCACTCAGCACCCAGAATATGTTGTGCAGTTATATGTATGTATAATAGGTTCCATGGGAGATGCATGTCCCTAATGCATCAGCCCACAGGCTGCGCCCTGGCAGAGCGGACACGATATTCCCCTTTTGTCCGCCCCCTCCCCCCACCTTTGTAATTTCAACAGTAAATATCGGCAGGCTCCGGCCACCTGCGGCTATTGTAATGTATGTCTGGCCTGCCGCTTTTCTATTGGCCTGCCCTCTGTTTCTGTGTGATATATTCTGTGTCCTGTGAGTAAAGTGTTGTCAGACTGAAAATACGTGGAGAAGCAGTGATCTTTTATATGCGCCCATGTAACCAAGGAATTCCAGCCAGCGTCCTTCATTTAGACTCCATCCAAAGCAGAGTGGACCTCCGGAAACACGGGGTGGTACTGAAAGAGGTACCCGAGATTGGAAGACCCCGTTACAGTCCTGTCAGCCAGAGCCACTGGACTACTAATATCTCACATCATCCCGTCAGCCAGAGCCACTGAACTACTACCCTTAATATCCCACATCATCCCATCAGCCAGAGCCATCGGACTACTACCCCTAATATACCACATCATCCCGTCAGCCTGGGGTCAGAACCAGAGTGCTGAGTGGAATTGCCCTAACTTCCATACCAATGATCCCTTTAATAGACGCCTGGGGTGACAAGCAGAGCGCTGAGGGATTTACCCTAACTTCCATACTGGAGATCCCTTTAAGAGGGGCCTGGGGTCAGAACCAGAGCACTGAGTGGATTTGCCCTGACTTCCATACCAATGATCCCTTTAATAGAAGCCTGGGATCAGTACCAAAGCGCAGAGTGGATTTTCCCTCACTTCCGTACTGGGGATCCCTTTAAGAGAGGCCTGGGGTCAGAACCAGAACGCTGAGTGAAATTGCCCTAACTTCGATCTAAATGATCCCTTTAATAGAAGCCTGGGGTCAGTATCAGAGCGCTGGATGGATGTGCTTTGACTTCCATACCAATAATCCCTTTAAGAGGGAAGATGTGCCTATAGGATGGAGGATGTGGGATGTGTATATGGACACGGAAGGGGTGATTCACTTCTGTCATGTGCTCTCTGCTCCTTTTTGGGGGCAGAGAATGGCTGGGAGCTTATGTTTCCAGGGATCCTAGATTTCTCCCACCATGTCAGTGTCTGCTGAGGTGTTTTCTGGAGAGGGAAAACTGTTGTTCATAGCAACCAATCACAGCTCATCTTCTTTTACACAGCTCAGGTGAAATGAAAGATGCTTCGTGATTGTCTGGTGATACACACATACTTACATACATACATACATACATACATACATACATACATACATACAGTTTTATATATAGAGATAGATATCATTATAATTTGTTATAGCTAACCGTAGTTAGTTAATATGCTCGGGCAGCGCCGGGCTCTTCAGCTAGTATACTTTAAATTGCAGTCTGTATTCCATATCCTGCAAGGAATTATTACATTTCTGTTGTAAATAATGGCATTCACTAAGACTATATTTATATAAAATGATACGTTCTAAAAGTCTGTCATAAGGTTTTTTGCAACCCCATCTGAGAGAAGCTTGATGTAGGGGCAGAGACCCTAATCCCAGCATTGTGTCACTTACAGGGCTGCTTGCTTAAATTCCTTGGCCCAGCGTGCAACTGTGGAATATGGAGGATAAGAGTACCCCAAGGTTTCCACAAAGTCGCTGTGTATGTCTTTGGTAGACATTTTTTCAAGCAGAGGTATCTGATGACAGCTCTGAGCTCGTTTTTTCCCATTTTGATGTTCACTCCTTGGCAGTTCATATTCAAATGAATGTAGCTCCCGGGAATCGTGGCCTATTTAAGTGATTTTTTTTTCCTGGACTAGTGGGTACCTAAGAGAGAAGAAAACATTTTATTTTAATTTCTGTGTGCAATAGAAATAACCGATT
The DNA here is from genome assembly GCF_039654945.1 of Dendrobates tinctorius. Taxonomy (NCBI): domain Eukaryota; kingdom Metazoa; phylum Chordata; class Amphibia; order Anura; family Dendrobatidae; genus Dendrobates; species Dendrobates tinctorius. The sequence continues at coordinate 20,546,894 of NW_027361793.1, forward strand.
ATCATTACTTTTGGGTCGCCCCGCATACACTTTTCCACCTGCTTGTTTTTCATCTATCTCTGCCCCCTCTTCTTTTATTGACAGCTCTGGCTACATAGACTCAAAAAAGTAAGGCGATAAATGAAAAACAAATCGGTGAGAAAGTGTATTGAAATGATTTGCCACACCATGATGCACCGATCACCCTTACTTGGTTTCAGTCATTACGTGCTGATAGTGTCCCTTTAAATTCTGTGGAGAAAATAGGATAGAGGAGATAGAACCATAGTGAGAGACAAAGTGCAGAAGACACAGAGCCCTGCTGTTTTTATTTCACAACAGAGCTGGAATCACAGCTACATTGTTTAATATTGTAATATATTGTCCTCTATATTGTTGCTGCTTCTAGACATGTGCTACATAGATACAGGGGATCACAATTCCTTCTTGTCTGTGCATATCAAGTATGGTAGACATTGTAGTAGCGAGCTTGCACCCACTGACATATCTGAAAATTAGCAATAGAGCCTGCAGAGGGTAAAACTTGTAAGAATTGCAGTGTACTGTACACGTTATATAATGGCAGAAATTCTGTTATTCGTCATGTACGCATACAGCTCTGGCAAAAATTAAGAGACCACTACATCAAAATCCTGTCATGGGCAGTCCATTCTCCAGACCTGAACCCCATTGAAAACTTCATGTAATCAGGAGGATGATGGATAGTCACAAGCCATCAAACAAAGAAGAACTGCTTAAATTTTTGCGCCAGGAGCATTGTGAAAGCCTGGTGGAAAGCATGCCAAGACGAATGAAAGCTGTGATTAACAATCATGGTTATTCCACAAAATATTGATTTCTGAACTCTTCCTGAGGTAAAACATTAGTATTGTTTTTTATAAAAGATTATGAACTTGTTTTCTTTGCATTATTTGAGGTTTGAAAGCACTGGTTCTTTTATTTAATTTTGACCATTTCTCCGTTTCAGAAAAAAAAATAAAAAATTTATTGCTTGGAAAATCAGAGACATGTTGTCAGAAGTTTATAGAATAAAAGAACAATTTACATTTTACTCAAAAATATACCTATAAAGGGAAAAATAAAACAAACTGAACATTTTGCAGTGGTCTCTTAACTTTTGCCAGAGCTGTGTATGATAGCTAATCCTGATCAGTCATCTGAAATGGTAGGTGTGTTTTATGCCTTCAGTCATTTTTTTCTGAAATAATGCTGTGTTTTTAGTGGGATGTTAGCTGGGGCATTTTTGCAACACAAAATAGTGCCGCCCAATGTTTGCTGAATCAATAGGGCAACAAATACCACAGCTCACAACTGTCCTGAATCCAGCAAGACAGTCAGGTTGCTGTTGTGATTATGCAGTTCCTACTCTGATTCTGATCTAAAGATAGAGTACATTATATTGGCATATAGACATTCATTCCAGTTTATTTTTTTTTAAATCTGTCACACAATTCCAGAGATATAAGCCTTTTTTTTACGCTACTTTGTATGTTCTTTACTAAGATGGCAGTGCTCACAAGGTGATAATGCAGAGCAACCTTAAGACAAACCCCCAGAGAATTCTTTTAGCATTGCCGTCTTTGTACAGCTTATAGATATTAGCACTAAAAAGCCATCTCTACTACTGATGACCTAACTGTTTAAAATTTGAATTTCCTGGCTTTGCTTTCAGTATTCAGTTTATTCACACTCACAAACCAACTCCTCATCTCGCCCCCTGTCAGTGTCCCCCAAGTTCATTTCTAGGACTCCTGCTCTTTTCCATCTACACCTTCAGCCTGGAACAGCTCATAGAATCTCACGGCTTTCAATATCATCTCTATTTGCTGTTGAAAAAATAGATCTACCTCTCTGGACCTGATATCACCTCCTTACTAACCAAAATCACACATTGTCTGTGCTCTATTTCATTCTTCTCTGCTTGATTTCTAAAACTAGTTCTTGGTCTTATTTACCATGACCGTCTAACAGACTCATCCTGTGTAGTACTATCTATTTGCCTTTTATTATTATTATTTTTTGGGCTGACACCTCATATTATGGTCCATGGGTATATTACATCAATAAATTCTAAGCAGCATCTCTTTTTTGGCTTTTTTTTTTACTCTGGGTCTTCCAGACATGTACCACTTTTTTTAATTTGCTCTGTTTTCGCCTTACTTGCTTTTCCATCCCTTAGGTCATTTTTCCTACCTCTCATTGGCAGGTTAATAATATTATGCTGCAGCCAGGATCATATTCCTCGCCAATCATTACACCGATGCCTCTACCTTGTGCCAGTCATTACACTGGCTACCCATCCACTCCAGAATCCAGTACAAACTTGTTGCCCTCACCCATAAAGCACTCCATGGCTCACCACCACCCTACATCTCCTCCCTTGTTTCAGTATACCACCCTACCCGTGCCCTCCGTTCTGCTGATGACCTGAGGTTAGCATCCTCAATAATCAGAACCTCCCACTCCCGTCTCCATGACTTTACACGTACTGCGCCAATAATTTGGAATGCACTTCCCAGGTCAATACGATTAGTCCCCAATCCCCACAATTTTAAGCGTGCCCTGAAAACACATTTATTCAGACTGGCCTACCGCCTCAACACATTAACCTAATTTATCCCTGGGTGGCACAGTCAAAAGTTTTACCATAACCAGGTTCCCCTGTCATGGGAAGCCTAGGTAACTTTAGCCTGAAACCCCGGGGCCCCTGCGGTGTCCCTCAGACTAGGGGAGACCCTGTCTGTCCCTCAACCCAGGGTTAAACACTGAAGGTGTGTCTGCCTGGGCCTCCACCCTGTCCTTGTCTCCTGTCCAGCCCTAAGCTGAACCCACCACCCTCCACTCAGTGAGGAGACCAAACACCAGACCCCACAAATAAGTATGGACAGGGATAAAGGAAACGCACCACACCGCGTACACACAGGCGAATACAATAATGTGCAAGGGCAACCAAAAAATGCAACACAGGGAGGCAAAATGGCAACAATGGAATATACTACACCAGAAACCGTATGCTCCTTAGACCACCACTCCAGTCCGGTATCGCTAGCACAAGGCAAGAGCTATAGTCGGCGACGCCCATAGTCACGCAGGACAATTTAAAGACAGGGCGTGACTAAGCCCTCAGCCAGAATGACAACCTGGTTAACCCAATCCAAGCCGGATCAGAAGACCAACCAGCACCGCTGAGAACCAAGTGGTAGGATGGGGTATTACCGCTGTCTGCCGGACACCCTGGTGCGAACAGTGTCCGACATGACATCCCCGCATCATGTTCCCACATGCTTTATGCATCCATTAGCCCTCTGTACTGTGTCTGTACTGTTACACACTTATCATTATGGCTGCTCCAAACAATCAGGGCAATTGTTACCTCCCACCTTTCGTGTACCTCTTTCCTCATAGACTGTAAGCTTGCGAGCAGGGCCCTCATTCCTCTTGGTATTTGTTATAATCTATGTGATTATTGTTAGGCTGTAATGTCTATTGTCTGTACAAATCCCCTCTGAAATGTAAAGTGCTGTGGAATATGTCGGCGCTATAAAAATACAATTTATTATTATTATTATAAGGTCATCTTTTCCGTTTCTATCCACCAGGATAATGACCTTACTGAATAAATATTCCTCATATTGCATTATTAGCACAGTTAGGAGGTTTCTTTGAATCCCCTGGCCATTATCTCCATCATTATCCCTATAGCCCAAACATTTCTAGATATGTGGCTATTCTTAGAATCATAGAATCGTAGAGTTGGACGGGACCTCCTGGGCCATCTGGTCCAACCCCCTGCTCAAAGCAGGATTCGCTAAATCATCCCAGTCAGATGTCTGTCCAGCCTCTGATTGAAGACTTCCATTGAAGGAGAACTCACCACTTCTCGTGGCAGCTTGTTCCACTCATTGATCACTCTAACTGTCAAAAAGTTTTTTCTAATATCTAATCTGTGTCTCCTCCCATTCAGTTTCATCCCATTGCTTCTAGTCTTTCCTTGTGCAAATGAGAATAAAGTTGATCCTTCTACAATGTGACAGCCCTTTAGATATTTGTAGACAGCTATTAAGTCTCCTCTCAGTCTTCGCTTTTGCAAACTAAACAATCCCAAATCCTGCAACCTTTCCTCATAAGACAGGGTTTGTAGACCGGTCACCATTCTGGTTGCTCTTTTCTGAACTTGCTTCAGTTTGTTGATGTCTTTTTTAAAATGTGGTGCCCAAAACTGGACACAATATTCCAGATGAGGTCTGACCAAAGAGGAGTAGAGGGAAATAATGACTTCACGTGATGTAGACTGTATGCTTCTCTTAATACATCCTAGAATTGCATTTGCCTTTTTTGCTGCTGCATCACACTGTTGACTCATATTCAGTCTGTGATCTATTAGTATACCCAAATCTTTTTCACATGTGCTGTTGCTTAGGCCTATTCCTCCCATTCTGTATATGCTTTTTTCATTTTTATTGCCCAGATGTAGTACTTTGCATTTTCCCCTGTTAAAAACCATTCTGTTAGTTGCTGCCCACTTCTACAGTTTATTTATATCTTTTTGAATCCTCTCTCTCTTCTCTAGTATTAGCTATCCCTCCTAGCTTTGTGTCATCAGCAAATTTAATCAGTTTACCCTCAATTTCTTCATCTAAATCGTTGATAAAGATGTTGAACAACACAGAGCCCAGGACAGAGCCCTGTGGAACCCCACTTGAGACATTCTTCCAACTGGATGTGCAGCCATTTACGACCACTCTTTGGGTCCGATCACTAAGCCAGTTATGAATCCACCTAACAGTTGCCTTGTCCATTCCATACTTAGTCATTTTTTCAATAAGGATTGTATGAGATACTTTGTCAAATGCTTTGCTGAAGTCAAGATATACTATATCTACATCATTTCCTTGATCCACCCAATCAGTGATTCTGTCATAGAAGGAAATTAAGTTAGTCTGACATGACTTATTAGGTACAAACCCATGCTGGCTCTGTTTATTCACTTCATTCTTATCCAGGTATTGACATACATGTTGTTTAATAATTTGTTCAAAGATCTTTCCTGGTATAGAAGTCAGACTCACCAGCCTATAGTTGCCTGGGTCCACCTTCTTCCCCTTTTTGAAGATAGGAACAACATTTGCCGCCTATCTATCCCACCTATATCCCACCTTGCCGCCTATTCCCACTATTATACGGGTTTACCACGCTCTCTTTACATCTCCTTGAGTTCCCTTTATATATGCCCTTTCTTAGTGATACTGCTAATTGTACTTGCGCCTGCATATTGTGCAGGTTTCACAAGCACCACGCTCTGGTGACCTTGCCTCACTGTCCTTGCGCTGCTCTCTGACCGGGGTCATCAGTCTTTATTTATGTTACGCCTGCATGCTATGCTATTTTCCTTCGCCATCATTGTCCCTGTGACTGGGTGGTTCTGCGCAAGCGCCGCCCTCCTTCCTATTACAGCTTTACAGTGATGCCGTTGTTCCTGCCTGCCCCTCACTGTGGAGCCTCATCTTCTGGCTCCCGTGTGCATGTTACACTGCAAATGCGCTACTCTATGGTTAACCCACTGACACCGCTGTGTATTCCTACCTCCACACATTATGGACCCTTATTCTTCCGCTCCTGCACCTATGTTACACTGCACAGGCGCCATTCCAGGTTCCACCCACCGGTCTCATTCTGTTTGCACTGGCTCATGTTAATGACCTTTGTTCCTCCAGCGACCTGCTGTCTGCGCCTGCGTTTATCCTGGCCAGGATAACCTTTCTGGTATGTACCGCTAAGAGTTGCTTTTCACACACCGTTCAGCTACTTTACCTAATTGATTGGACATTTAAAGACTGTTGTCCCACTTCCTGACACACTTCCCCTGACGAAGCTGCAGTCAGCAGCGATACGCGTGGGGCTCACCACATCACCTTTGATCCTGGGACTACTGTCCCCCTTGCTTTGATATCCCTGATGCCCTGACATGTGCTCTCCTGGTTGGTGATTTGCTGGCTATTTTAGCCCTAAGCCTTACCTTGGTCCTTTTTTTTTTCTATGCAGGATATCTTTATTTCAGGAGGATTTCTCTTCCCATAGGGGCACCTTCTCTACAGATATTTCATGTAAATACTTTGATTTCTTACAAGGCTTTGGCTTTTCCTTTTTCCTTTTTTTTTGCCTTCTGGGGACGCCCAGATTGGCACCACTTCTGCAAGTATTCAGGACTCATATATATATATATATTACTGTGTCTTGGGGATCTTTGTTTCACCCATCTTATATGATATTGTGGTGTGCTATATTGCTGCTTTATGGGACCTATGTGATGTGTTTTGTCTCTGTCTTTTTAATTGATTTTACTGTGGTTTGTTTTGTCTATTAATAAAGATTGTTTATATATTCTCCTACATATCATGGTTTATATATATTTTTACTCATGGGTGTGCGCCTTTTTGTGCATGGATCTTTCCTCCAATTGTTCCCGATTTCTAAAACTTGACATAGACAAAACAGAATTCATTATCTTTCCCCTCATCAGATCTATCTATCAAAGTCAATAGCTGCTCACTCTTCCCAGTCCCGCATGCCCGCTACCTCGGGGTGTCCCCTGACTCTGCCCTCTCCTTCAAACCACATATACTTTTGCCAATTCCAGCTCAAAAATATTTCCGTTCAGTCCTTAACCAAGAATCTGTAAAAACACTAGTGCATGCCCTCATTATCCCCTGCCTTGACTATTCCAACCGCCCACTCTGTGACCTCCTGCCCTCATTATCTCCTGCCTTGACTATTCCAACCGCCCGCTCTGTGACCTCCCTTCTAACACTCTTACACCCCTCCAATCTTAAATTCTATTGTCCGACTAATCCACCTACCCCCCCGCTATTCCCCAGACTCTCTTCTCTGCCAATCCTTTCACTGACTTCCCATTGCCCAGAGACTCCAGTCCAAAAACCTGACCATGGCATACAAAGCCATCCACAACCTGTCTCCGGCATACTTCTGTGACCTGGTCTCCCGGTACTTACCTGAATGCAACCTCCAATATTCACAAGACCTCCTTCTCTACTCCCCTCTCACCTCCTCTTCCCACAATTACATACAAGATTTCTCCCTTACATCCCCCCTATTCTGGAACTCTGTACCTTAACATATCAGACTCTCGCCTATTGTGGAAACCTTCAAAAGGAACCTGAAGACCTACCTTCTCCAACAAGCTTGCAACGTGCAGTTACCTTCATACCACTGTAGCGCTGCACAACTAGCTCTACCCTCACATACCGTATCCTCAACCATTTCTTGCAGACTATGAGCCCTCACAGGCAGGATACTTTTCCCTCCTGTACCATTCTGTGACTTGTATTGTTCATGATTATTGTACTTTTTTATTATTTATAACCCTCCTCACATGTAAAGTGTCATGAAATAAATGACACTACAAAAAAAAATAATAATCCCTGTTTGTGCAGTTTCAAGAGCATTTTGTTTTCTAAATGAAAAAGAGAATGCTTTTTTCACATATCATCTCAAATTTTATTTAGGGAACAAAAATAGGTGTGTGTTCACTTTTGAAAGTGAAGCAGTAATGACTTCTCAACTAGTAATCCAAAAAGTGTCCCTTTTTGGGGATTCACAACAGGTTTTCTATTCTGAAAACAATTATAAAGTGTTTTTTTTAATCAAGCCTTCCAAAAATTATACTTTTTTTTAAGGGAACAGGTGTAGGCTAGCTGTTTTCAATGTGAAAAAAAATGGCTCGTTATCAACAAGATTTTCAAAAATGTAACCCTATTTTTAGAGTTGTTTGATGTTAGTGTACCCGAAAGAGTATGTTTCACATCAGCAATACAGTCAATCATTATGAAAAACAGTCTGCAATCATGTAATGTATGCCTGGAATGGCTTTGCAGTATCAGCTTTAGAAGTTTATGGTTGAGCATTTGGTCAGGTAGGCAAGGAGATGTCTTGCAGTATAGGACCAGCAATGGCAACCTCAATAGCAACAGTACAGTCTATCACTATAAATACAATGGGCAGGCAGCAAGGAGATGTATGGATGACATAACTGTGCATTGGCAGATGCAGAAGCTGCAAAATAGAGAATTAGGCTACGGCTACACTATCAGTATTTGTTCAGTATTTTTCTCAACATTTGCAAGCCAAAACCAGGTGAGGAACAATCAGAGGACAAGGCGTAATAGAAACAAGTGCACCAATTCTGCATGGTTGACTCACTCCGGGTTTGGGCTTACAAATATTGATGTGAAATATTGACTAAATACTGCTAGTGTGGCCGTAGCCTTAGGCTGAGCAGGACAAGGATATGTCTCATAGTGAAGGGCCAGCAATGGCAACCCTGGCAGCAACAGTACACACAGTTGGCAAACAGCTAGCGGATGTGTGGCTGAGCAGTGACAGTTGCAGAGGCCTCACTGTAGAGCATGAGGCAGTAAGTAAAGGATATGTTTGGCAGTGCAAGACTAGTAACAGCTGGACACTGGCAGCATCAGAAGGAAGAAGAAGGTACAGGCAAGCAGATTTAAACAACGACATCAGCTGTAGGTGAATAAAAGTCAGCACTTATCCATCCATGATTCATTTTGTTAAATAAAAAGTTTATCACACTTGCAGTGGATATCCTGATTCATTTGAGTTTGACAAACCACCAGCCATGCTGAAAACATCTGGTCCATCATGTCAATGATACTGTAGCTGCTGCTTCTTCAGCTATTTGTTGTAGACCAAGGGCAAGGGCAAGACCAATTGGCAAGGGTCGGGGTTTGCTGGGTTTACAGAAATTGCTGAGTGGTCTGCTGGTCAGTCATGCGGTCAACAGGTGTCTCCTCCAAATTTGTAGAGCAGGTAACAGCTTATCCTGGTAATAAGTCAATTTGGCTTTCCTTTCTGAAGTTGGAAAAAAATCCCCCAATGGTCATTCCTTTGTTTGATGGCAACAATATGCCTATTGTATCACAAGCATTCCACCATACAGCTTTCCTGGCTAACCAGTATAACCGAGGGCCTTGTTGACTCATCTGCATCACCCCATTGCAACAGTTCAAATGGCCAGCATTGTTGCTTTGACTCTGTGCACCTTGTCCTCTTCCTATGCCAACTCTAAGTCCACATCAACCTGCTGCTGCTCATCCTCCTCTTTATCCTAATCCTGCGGCATGTAACCTGGACTTTGATGGTACCGAAAAAAATTTGGGTGGTGTTAAACATGTACAAGATGCTGTTTTCTGTTAGCTGTGTTGCATTCTTTTATTCAGATTATGTAGTTGCCTAGAAAAAAGGCACTTCCAAAACACATACATCAAAAGAAGAAAAACAGTAAGCTATGTGCCAATAAAAACAAGAAATTTTATTCAAATTAATTTAAAATTAGCATAATAAATGAAATATTATCAGTAGGGACAACAATACAAAAATTGCTGCAAAGAAAAGGAAAGGCACAATGTATAGAGAACTTATTCCCTTTGCACAGGAAGTATCATATAGCCAGGGGATTAAAAATGCATATATATTGTTCAGTATAAGGAGCGACAAAATAGCTTCCAAGAGAAATCATGTATATGGAAAATATCCCTAGGCAAAAAATGAGGACATATTATTCATTCACTGACCGAGAATTAGTTAAAGTGCAAGCAAAATATATGCCTATGGATTCCATCTTAGAGTGAATGCTAAGAAATGAATTATGAGCTGAGTGCTGAAAAAATAGATATACGTAAGCAATGATCGTCATCTTATTCGAATGTCACTCAGCAACCACAGGATGACATCATGTGACCTACAAAAGGAATGGCAAATGGCAACTGGGGTGAAGTGCATGGCAAGAACAGTTCGTAACAGGCTCCTAGAGGCAGGGCTCAAGTCATGTAAAGCTAGAAAAAAGCCTTTCATCAATGAGAAGCAAAGGAGAGCCAGGCTGAAGTTTGCCAAAGACAATAAGGATTGGACCATAGAGGACTGCAGGAAGGTAATCTTATCTGATGAGTATAATTTTCAGCTTTGCCCAACACCTGGTCATCTAATGATTAGACAGAGACCTGGAGAGCATAGAAGTCACAGTGTCTTGCATCAACTGTGAAATTTGGTGGAGGATCGGTGATGATCTGGGGATGCTTCAGCAAAGCTAGAATTGGGCAGGTTCATCTTTGTGAAGGACGTATGAGTCAAGCCACATGCAAGGTTATCCTGGAAAAACAGTTGATTCCTTCTGCTCAGTCAATGTTCCCCTACTCTGAGGACTGTTTTTTCCAGCAGAACAATGCGCCATACCACATAGATACGTCAATCAATGTGTGGATGAAGGACCCACACATCAAATCCCTGTCATGGCCAGCCTAATCTCCCAACCTGAACCCCATTGAAAACCTCTGGAATGTAATCAAGAGGAAGCTGGATAGTCACAAGCCATCAAACAAAGAAGAACAGGCTTAAATTTTTGTACCAGGAATGGCATAAGGTCACCCAAAAGCAGTGTGAATGACTGGTGGAAACCATGCTAAGACGCATGAAAGCTGTGATTAAAAATCATGGTTATTCCACAAAATATTGATTTCTGAACTCTTCCTGAGTTAAAACATTAGTATTGTTGTTTCTAAATGATTATGACCTTGTCTTCTTAGGATTATTTGAGGTCTGCAAGCACTGCATTTTTTTGTTATTTTGACCATTTCTCATTTTCTGAAAATAAAAAAATTTAGTGCTTGGAAATTCAAAGACATGTTGTCAGTAGTTTATAGAATAAAAGAGCAATTTACATTTTACTCAAAAATATACCTATAAAGAGAAAAATAAGACAAACTGAAAAATTTGCAGTGGTATCTTAATTTTTGCCAGAGCTGTATACTCACTTGAGGAGGGTGGTGGCTTTGGCCAGTAAAGGGTCAGCTCATTTAAACCATTCTTATGTGGTAAAGCACACACTTTGTCTTTGTGAAACAGTGGTATAGTAACCGCAGGACAAGACCTCAGAAGAGGGATGGAGGGGGGCGGGCATGACACTGGCAGGGAGAAAGTGACGGGACACAAGGGAAAAAAGGAAAAGAGGGAAGTCACCTGGACAGAGGAGGGGTCAGGGACAACAAAAGGACTCAGGTGAGGCAGGACCCTTTCTCTTTGACCAGGACATCGGACAGCAAGCACCATCACCTCCTACGCTAACTACACCACCAGGCCCCCCCTTCTCTTACCAGGATGTATGTTGTCTCCAGGCTTCAGGCGGCCGCCAGCTCTCACCCTCCGGGATGGCTAGAGGGGATTGTGGAAGGTATCCTGGGGGGTGACGGCGGCAGTTGCAGCCAGAGTCAGCAAGGGGAACGGCAGAGATCAGGCCCGGGGTCCCTGGGTAAGCGGATGGTGGGAGCCCATAAGGGAGGTCAGAGGGGTCCCCCATAGGCAGCGGTGGGTCGCAGGGCCGTGGCACATCAAGAGCACACTGGCCGTCAGAGGTGGCGTGCTGAGCAAACAGAACATCATCTCGTCAGCGCAGGCCGGCAGGAGGGGGCAGGAGGCAGGAGAGAGTCAGGCAAGGTGGGCACAGCAGGAGCAGTTGGGACAGGGGTGTGGGGGGTTGCCACCAGCAGCCGCACCGGGTCCCGCTGCCCAAGCTGACAGGGAACGGAGCGGGGGCTCCCCGATGGAGCAGAGAAATAGTGTGGCACTGGCGCCCCCATCAAAGGACCCCGGGAAACAGGCTGTCTAGCAAGACAGGAAAACAGCGCACAGGACCAGGCCTGTTATGGATGAGTCACCGAAGGAGGAAAAAACAAAAATAATAGCTAAGTCCAGAAAACCAGAGAAGTTGGCAGCTATCGGATTGCAGATCCCTGAACCTATCCACAACAACTAGCAGTAACCGTGGGGGGTTCCTACGGTGCCCTAGACCCCTCGATCACAGCCGGAGAACTAAATTAGCCTAAATACAGAAAGGGGAAATCTAAACTGCCCCAGAGCAGACCCCAAAGCAATAGGCAGCCCCCAACATATAATGACTGTGAAGCAAGATGAAAAACACTAACACAGATAGAAAGATAGGTTGAGCAAATGATGGGGCCCAAGCTAAATAAATAGGACAGGATAGAAAAGCTGCTGTCTGCAATCCGCAAAAAACCCTATCCAAAAAATGTACCAACAGACTGATAGGAAAAACAGGCCCTGAAGTCGCTAGGCTTCAAAAAAACTATATCAGCACTCAGGTAAATTCTGAAGACAGAGCCAGAGATCAACAGATCAGAGAAAAAAATGGAATTCAGCTCACCCCAGGCCAGGGATGGCTGAACTCCAAAAAACAAGCAAACAAAACCAGAACTAAAGTGTACAAAAGGCAGAGCAAAACTTAGCTTTGAGAAGCAGAAATCAGACTGGTCTCCAAGAATCCAGCAGGAAAATCACCAGCAAGGCAGCAGGGCGTTGGCTGCCTTATATCCAGTCACCAGTTCCTGTGACCCAGTCATCATCTACCTGCTCAGCTGTTTGGTAATCAGCCTCACTACCTTCCTTCGCCAGAAGAGGGAGTTCATCAGACCTCACTGGTGAAGGGAAAAATGAACTCACAACAGTACCTCCCCCTTGAGGAGGGGTCACCGAACCCTCATCCATGCCACCAGGGCGATCAGGGTGAGCCCGATGAAAGGCACGCACCAATCTTTTGGCATGAATATCAGAGGCAGAGACCCAGGAATTATCCTCCTGACCATAACCCTTCCACTTAACCAAATACTGGAGTCTCCGTCTAGCCAGACGGGAATCCAGTATCTTCTCTACCTCATACTCCATGTTACCTTCAACCAATACAGGGTCAGGAGGTGCTACCCCAGGAACTACTGGTTCAACAAACCTCTTCAACAAGGACTTATGGAACACATTATGAATCTTAAACGTGACAGGAAGAGCCAACTGAAAAAAGACCGGATTAATAATCTCCAAAATTTTGTAAGGTCCAATTAATCTAGGCTTAAACTTAGGAGAAGCCACCTTCATAGCGATATTTTTTGATGACAACCAAACCATATCACCCACCTTAAACTGGGGACCAATGGTCCTATGCCGGTTGGAAAACCGCTGGGCCTTTTCCTGGGAGAGAGACAACTTATCCACCACTTGGTCCCAGATCTGGTGCATTCTCTCCACCACAGTGTCAACACCTGGGCAGGCAGAAGGCTCCACCTGCCCTGAAGAAAATCGAGGATGAAACCCAAAGTTACAAAAAAAAGGTGACATCAAAGTGGCAGAACTAGCTCTATTATTTAAAGCAAATTCGGCCAAGGGCAAAAAAGAAACCCAATCATCCTCATCAGCCAAAATACAACATCTCAAATACGACTCCAAAGTCTGGTTTGTTCTCTCCGTCTGCCCGTTGGTCTGAGGGTGAAACGCAGAGGAGAAGGACAACTGAATTCCCAGCTTGGAACAGAAAGTCCTCCAAAATCTAGACACAAACTGAACTCCTCTGTCAGACACAATGTTCTCAGGAATCCCGTGCAAACGAACTACCTGTTGCAAAAACAAGGGCACCAACTCAGAGGAAGATGGCAACTTAGGGAGTGGTACAAGATGGACCATCTTAGAGAATCTATCACAAATCACCCAGATAACAGTCATTCTCTGAGAAACAGGCATATCAGAAATAAAATCCATTGAAATATGGGTCCATGGCCTCTTGGGCACCGGCAAAGGCATCAACCATTCACTAGAGCGAGAACAAGGTTTAGACCGGGAGCAAGTCCCACAGGACTGCACAAAATTCCTGACATCATGAGACAAGGCGGGCCACCAAATAGACCGACTCACCAGATCTCTAGTACCAAAAATACCTGGATGACCAGCCAATGCAGAGCAATGAACTTCAGACATCACTCTCTTCCTCCACTGGTCAGGAACATACAACTTTCTACTTGGACAATGCTCAGGTTTGTCCTCCTGAAACTCTTCCAGAGCACGTCTCAAATCGGGCGAGATGGCAGAAAGAACTACCCCCTCGCCTAAGATGGTGTCAGGCTTGGTCACAACAGGAGAATCAGCAAAGAAACTCCTAGAGAGGACGTCTGCCTTGACATTCTTAGTGCCAGGAAGAAAAGAGACCACAAAATCAAAATGTGTGAAAAACAAGGCCCACCTAGCCTGTCTAGGATTCAAGCGTTTGGCCGACTCCAGGTAAATCAAATTCTTGTGGTCAGTAAGGACCACGACCTGGTGATTAGCTCCCTCCAACCAATGTCTCCACTCCTCAAATGCCCATTTCATGGCCAACAGTTCCCGATTCCCCAAATCATAGTTACGTTCTTATGGGGAGAACTTTCGGGAAAAGAAAGCACAGGGATTTATTTTAGATGTCACAGGATCTTTTTGGGACAAAACAGCTCCTGCACCAATCTCAGAGGCGTCCACCTCTACCTGAAATGGGAGTGAGACATCAGGTTGCCGCAGAACGGGAGCAGAAGTGAATCTTCGCTTCAGCTCCTGAAAGGAAGAAACAGCCTCTGGAGACCAATTCAGCACATCAGCACCCTTCTTAGTCAAATCAGTCAATGGCTTGGCAATACTAGAAAAATTAGCTATAAATTTCCGATAAAAATTAGCAAAACCCAAAAACTTCTGGAGGGCCTTCAAAGAAGTGGGCTGAACCCAATCATAAATGGCCTGTACCTTGGCCGGGTCCATTTCAATAGTTGACGGAGACAAAATGAATCCCAAAAATGAAATCCTCTGTACCCAAAAAAGGCATTTCGATCCCTTGACATACAGGGTATTCTCCCTCAAAATCCGGAACACAGTCCGAACATGTTCCACATGAGAGTCCCAATCCTTGGAAAAGATCAAAATATCATCCAGATAGATAATCAAAAACTTAAACACAAAGTCCCGGAAAATATCGTTCATGAAGGATTGGAAGACAGAAGGCATCACCAGGTACTCAAAATGTCCCTCCGGAGTATTAAACGCCGTCTTCCATTCATCCCCATGCTTAATGCGAATAACATAGTAACATAGTAACATAGTACTTAAGGTTGAAGGGAGACTTTAAGTCCATCTAGTTCAACCCATATCCTATCCTAACTTGCCCTAACATGTTGATCCAGTGGAAGGGAAAAAATACCCCTTGTGGCAACATTAAGCTTCACATTGGGGAAAAAAATTCCTTCCCGACTCCACATACGGCAATCAGACTAGCTCCCTGGATCAACGCAATATTAAGGAGACTAGTGTATATACCCTGTAATATTATACTTTTCAAGAAAGGCATCCAGTCCCTTCTTAAATTTTAGTAGTGAATCACTCATTACAACATCATATGGCAGAGAGTTCCATAGTCTCACTGCTCTTACAGTAAAGAATCCGCGTCTGTGAGTATGCTTAAACCTTCTTTCCTCCAGACGTAGAGGATGCCCCCTTGTCCCCGTCACAGGTCTAAGAGTAAAAAGATCATTAGAAAGGTCTTTGTATTGTCCCCACATATATTTATACATTGTAATAAGATCACCCCTAAGCCTTCGATTCTCCAAACTAAATAACCCCAAGTGTAATAACCTGTCTTGGTATTGCAGACCCCCTAGTTCCCTAATAACCTTGGTCGCTCTTCTCTGCACCCGCTCCAGTTCAGCTATGTCTTTCTTATACACCGGAGACCAGAACTGTACACAGTATTCTAAGTGTGGTCGCACTAGTGACTTATATAGAGGTAAAATTATGTTCTCCTCATGAGCATCTATGCCTCTTTTAATGCATCCCATTATTTTATTTGCCTTTGCAGCAGCTGCTTGACTCTGGCCACTAAATGTGAGTTTGTCGTCCACCCATACACCCAGGTCTTTTTCAGTGACTGTTTTGCCCAGTGTTTTACAATTAAGCACATAATTATACAACTTGTTCGTTCTACCCAAGTGCATGACCTTACATTTATCCCCATTAAAGCTCATTTGCCATTTATCAGCCCAAGCTTCTAGTTTACATAAATCCTCCTGTAATATAAAATTGTCCTCCTCTGTATTAATTACCCTGCAGAGTTTAGTGTCATCTGCAAATATTGAAATTCTACTCTCTATGCCCCCTACAAGGTCATTAATAAATATGTTAAAAAGAAGCGGGCCCAAAACTGACCCCTGTGGTACCCCACTGCTAACCGTGACCCAGTCCGAGTGTGCTCCATTAATAACCACCCTTTGTTTCCTATCCCTGAGCCAGCTCTTAACCCACCTACACATATTTTCCCCTATCCCCATTGTTCTCATTTTATGTATCAACCTTTTGTGTGGCACCGTATCAAAAGCTTTTGAAAAGTCCATGTACACCACATCCACTGCATTCCCTTGGTCCAGTCCGGAACTTACCTCTTCATAAAAGCTTATCAGATTAGTCTGACAGGAACGGTCTCTTGTAAACCCATGTTGATATTGGGTCATAAGGTTATTCTTCTCCAGATACTCCAGTATAGTATCTCTTAGAAAACCCTCCAGGATTTTACCCACAGTTGAGGTTAAACTTACAGGCCTATAATTTCCAAGTTCAGTTTTTGTCCCCTTTTTGAATATTGGCACCACATTTGCTATACGCCAGTCCTGTGGTACAGACCCTGTTATTATGGAATCTTTAAAGATTAAAAATAGTGGTCTATCAATGACTGTGCTTAATTCCTGCAGTACTCGGGGGTGTATCCCATCCGGGCCCGGGGATTTGTCAATTTAGTGATTTGTAGACGCCGCCGTACTTCCTGCTGGGTTAAGCAGGTGACATTTAATGGAGAATTTTTATCCCTGATCATGTTATCCATCATGGGATTTTCTTGTGTAAATACTGTTGAAAAAAAGTCATTTAGCATATTGGCTTTTTCCTCATCCTCATCCACCATTTCACCCAGACTATTTTTAAGGGGACCAACACTATCATTTTTTAGCTTCTTACTATTTATGTAGTTAAAGAATATTTTGGGATTATTTTTACTTTCTCTGGCAATGAGTCTCTCTGTCTCAATCTTTGCTGTCTTGATTTGCTTTTTACAGAATTTATTTAATCTTCTGTATTTATTTAATGCCTCATCACTACCTACTTGCTTTAATTCTCTAAATGCTTTATTTTTATCTCTTATTGCGCCCCTTACAGCTCTATTTAGCCATAGTGGTTTCCTCCTATTTCTCGCATGTTTATTCCCATATGGTATATATTGTGCACAGGTCCTATTCAGGATGCTAATAAACGTCTCCCATTTTCTTTGTGTATTTTTATGTCTCAGGATATCGTCCCAGTTAATTGCACCAAGATCATCTCTCATCCGTTGGAAATTTGCCTTCCTGAAGTTTAGTGTCCTTGTAACCCCTCTACTACACATCTTATTAAAGGATACATGAAAATTTATTAATTTGTGATCACTATTACCCAAGTGACCCCCAACCCTTACATTTGATATGCGGTCTGGCCTGTTGGATAATATTAGGTCTAGCAGTACCCCCCCTCTTGTTGGGTCCTGAACCAGTTGTGAAAGGTAATGGTCTCTCATAGTAGTCAAAAACCTATTACCTTTGCTGGAACTGCAGGTTTCGGTTCCCCAATGTATTTCAGGGTAGTTGAAGTCCCCCATAATAATGACTTCTCCTTGAGTCGCTGCTTCATCTATTTGCTTTATGAGGATATTCTCTGTAGCTTCCATTATTTTTGGAGATTTATAACAAACCCCTATCAGTAATTTATTATTTTTCCCCCCTCCCCTTATCTCTACCCACAGGGACTCTACATTTTCATTAGATTCATATATATTATCACGAAGGATGGGTTTTAAGGATGATTTTACATATAAACACACGCCTCCCCCTCGCTTATTTGTACGGTCATTTCTGAACAGACTATAGCCCTGTAAATTAACTGCCCAGTCATGGCTCTCATCCAGCCATGTCTCAGATATCCCCACCATGTCATAATTATGTTCCAACAACATTAACTCCAATTCCTCCATTTTGTTGGCGAGACTTCTGGCATTAGTATACATGCACTTTATGTATCTCTCTGTACCTCTATTCTTTCTTAAATTATTAACTGTTCTAACCCCACCCCCATGCCACCCCCACCCCCAATGTCATTATTTGTGCCCAGGTCTCTATCTGCACTGTCTTCCCCTCCTATAAAAGGAATACCCTCCCCCCCCGTCCCTAGTTTAAACACTCCTCCAACCTTTTAGCCATTTTCTCCCCCAGCACAGCTGCACCCTCCCCATTGAGGTGCAGCCCGTCCCTAGCGTAGAACCTGTAGCCAACTGAGAAGTCGGCCCAGTTCTGCAGGAACCCAAACCCCTCCTTCCTACACCAATTCCTGAGCCACTTATTAACCTCCCTAATCTCCCGTTGCCTCTCTGGCGTGGCACGTGGTACAGGAAGTATTTCCGAAAATACCACCTTGGAGGTCCTTGCTTTAAGCTTACAGCCTAATTCCCTGAAATCATCTTTAAGGACCTTCCACCTACCTCTAACTTTGTCATTTGTGCCAATGTGCACCATGACCGCTGGATCCTCACCAGCCCCTCCCAGTAATCTGTCAACCCGATCAGCGATGTGTCGGAATAAGATTATACGCCCCCTGAGGTCAAGCTTGGTAAACCAGCAAGCACTTTTAACTCTGGAGAATAGATCAGAAATCAGGGGTAACGGATACTGATATTTAACCGTAATTTTGTTGAGGGCACGATAGTTAATACAAGGCCTTAATGAACCATCTTTTTTAGCCACGAAAAAAAACCCAGCACCTAAGGGTGAAGAGGATGGTCTAATATGACCTTTCTCCAACGACTCCTTAATATAGGATTGCATAGCCTCGGGCTCGGGTACAGATAAATTGAAAAGCCGACCCTTGGGAAATTTACACCCCGGGCTCAGCTCAATTGCACAGTCATAACTCCTATGAGGAGGCAAAGACGCAGACTCATTCTCACTAAATACATCATAAAAGTCAGCCAAATAGTCAGGAACATCATGCGACTGGGGAGAGGTGGAGAAAACAGGAGCATCACTAAGGGCACACCGACAACCCCAACTCACCACAGACACAGATTTCCAATCCAAAACTGGATTATGGATTTGCAACCAGGGAAACCCCAGAACAATGGTGTCATGCAAATTATGCAACACCAAAAATCTGCAATTTTCTTGATGGTCTGGGGTGACCCGCATTACCACCTGGGTCGAAAACTGAGGTTTATTTGTCACCAAAGGAGTCGCATCAATACCCCTCAAAGGGATAGGCGTCCGCAAAGGCGTCATAGGAAATCCACAACGTTTAGCAAAATCCAAGTCCATCAGGTTCAGAGCTGCTCCCGAATCCACAAAAGCCTTGGTGGAAAATGTGGACAGGGAGCAGATCAGAGTAATTGCCAGAAGAAACTTAGGTTGAACACCACCCACAGTGAGCACAACGTTTCTCTCGTTTAGGGCAGACAGAAATAATATGCGAGGCATCTCCACAAAAACAACACAGCTTTTTATGCCTTCTGAACTCCTGATATTGCGCCCTGGACAAAACTCTATCACATTGCATAGGTTCAGACATTTGTTCAACAGGTGGCAATACCTCTTGTGCGGTCTTGCGTTCAGGCAAACGCCGATCAACCTGAATGGCTAATGACATAGAATCGTCAAGACCAGAGGGAACAGGAAATCCCACCATAGTATCTTTTATGGTTTCTGACAAACCTTTCCGAAAGAGAACTGCCAAGGCATCATCATTCCAGGTAGTAAGGACCGCCCACTTTTGGAATTTTTGACAGTACAACTCTGCAGAATCCCGACCTTGGCTCAATGCCAGCAGGGCCTTTTCAGCCTGATCAATGGCATTAGGTTCATCATAAACAACCCCATGGCTTGAAAAAATGCATCCACATTATTTAGAATAGGATCATCATGTTTCAAAGAAAACGCCCAATCCTGGGGATCGCCGCGCAGCAAAGAGATGACTCCCCGAAGAGTTAGGCTTCAAGACAAAAAATAATTTACAATTATTCTTGAAATTCAAAAATTTAGACCGATCCCCAAAAAACACATCAGTAGTAGGGATCTTTGGTTCAGCAGCATGTGAATGAGTAAGATAGGCGGAAATTCCCCGCACTTCCGCAGCGAGCTGCTCCACACGATCAGACAATTGCTTCATCTCCATTGAGAGAAAAAAAATTCCCCCTACGGCCTCAGAGATATAGAGGAAAAAATATACACAAAGAAATTCTGACACCTTTTTTTTTTTTTCTTACAATTGTTTCCTTCTATTGAGTACCCTAGGATCTGCGGTAAGGCTGGTGATTCTGTTATGGATGAGTCACCGAAGGAGGAAAAAATAAAAATAATAGCTAAGTCCAGAAAACCAGAGAGGTTGGCAGCTATCGGATTGCAGACCCCTGAACCTATCCACAACAACTAGCAGTAGCCGTGGGGGGTTCCTACGGTGCCCTAGACCCCTCGATCACAGCCGGAGAACTAAATTAGCCTAAAGACAGAAAGGGGAAATCTAAACTGCCCCAGAGCAGACCCAAAAGCAATAGGCAGCCCCCAACATATAATGACTGTGAAGCAAGATGAAAAACACTAACACAGATAGAAAGATAGGTTGAGCAAATGATGGGGCCTAAGCTAACTAAATAGGACAGGATAGAAAAGCTGCTGTCTGCAATCCGCAAAAAGCCCTATCCAAAAAATGTACCAACAGACTGATAGGAAAAACAGGCCCTGAAGTCGCTAGGCTTCAAAAAGACTATATCAGCACTCAGGTAAATTCTGAAGACAGAGCCAGAGATCAACAGATCAGAGACAAAAATGGAATTCAGCTCAACCCCGGACGGGGATGGCTGAACTCCAAAAAACAAGGCAAACAAAACCAGAACTAAAGTGTACAAAAGGCAGAGCAAAACTTAGCTTTGAGAAGCAGAAATCAGACTGGTCTCCAAGAATCCAGCAGGAAAATCACCAGCAAGGCAGCAGGGCGTCGGCTGCCTTATATCCAGTCATCAGTTCCTGTGACCCAGTCATAATCTACCTGCTCAGCTGTTTGGTAATCAGCCTCACTACCTTCCTTCGCCAGAAGAGGGAGTTCATCAGACTTCACTGGTGAAGGGAAAAATGAACTCACAACACAGGCCCCAAGAAAGGCTGTCCCTGGCAATGCCGGTGAGGACACAGAAGCATAGGGGCAGGAGTCCCTCTAGTGACCCTGGGGCAAGTATTGCAAGGAGGCGCCGCCCCAGGGCAGATAGTGGCCCCACAGATCCAAGGCCCCCTTTAGCTTGGCCCCTGCCAAGGAGGGAGCCACATCAACCAGGAGGACAGCATGCAACGGGGTGGCAGGAGGGTGCTGCCGCAAGAATACTTGACCATCAAGCAGCGGAGGCATGGAAAACGCATGCCTATGGCAAGGACCACCAGGCCTCTTGACCTTGGATGAGGAGGAGGACAACGACGAGGGGAATTCCAGGACGTCAGCGGCCGGAGGGATGATGACTCCCACGCGGCCTGGAAATTATGACTCCATATTTTGTTCTACCCATGATCCTAAATCAAAAAGGCAACAGTCACTTCGATAAACATATCCCAAACAAAAATCATCACGGAAGGTGCCGTGAGGATCAAAGAAGTGAAAAGCAATAATGTTGATAAAAAATGTAATTTTTATTGATTATAGATTAAAAATAACATAAATTATATTAAAAAGACAGGACTAATGGTCTCCAACATGGGGGGTAGGAAAAAACCAGCAAAAGGTTTATGGTATCTTCCACAGTGTGCAAACAGCTATTTCAATTATATAACAGAATTCACAAAGAATCAAAGGAATCCCTCCAAGGCAAAAAAAAAAAAAAAAGGCAAAGTGTTAGGGCCTATGTTCCAACAGCAGTTACAAAGAACTTGCCAAAATTGGGTGCTGTGAGCACTACAAAAAGGAAAGAGTCAGGTTGATTTAGGTGTTCGTCAAATTATATCTGGTCTTTTTTAAAGTTTTTTATTTTTCTTACTTTGGCTCCAATTTTTTAAAAAAATATTCTCATTTTTTCAGACAAACTTAATGCTATCTGAAGTTACCTGTGGCTCAAAATTAGCACATGGAGATTTCGTATTTTTGGATCATAGGACTGCCTGATCATCTCTCGTTTCGGTTGGATAAAACATGCAGTGAAGAAGAAATGGATCAAAAACTCTCCTTTATCACGTTTCTGGGACTCTTGAATATTTATAATTATATGAATGTTCATTCACATAATATGATCCTTGTCTTATGGGTCTCATATTCAATATCTTATTTTTCCGTGGTTATCCCTTCTCCCCTCCCTTCCCTTCCTCCCCCTTCCCCCCCTTCCCCCGCTTCCCCCCCCCTTTTCTTCCCTCCCTCCCACATTAGAATCATCCCAGTTCTCACTTTCATGGTTTTGAGCACCATCCTCACCTATCCATATATATCCCTTGCACTTTTTCACAGAGATTTTGCTCATCACTAATATATTTATCACTTTGTCTCCTCCCCCCATAAACAACATCATCCTTCTTCCCTCTACCCCTCTAGCCCTTGACCTTATTCCTTCAATACATCATCATAATTTTTTCACTTTATCATTATTATTTTTTGAGCATATTGCCTAATAGTGGATAATCACTTCTCCATTATAGGATCCTCTTATTTTCACACATTTAAATCAAGCCGAGTTTTCTTTTTCTCTTTCTTTTTCCTTTTTCTTTTCCATGTCACGATTCCTATATACACATATATTGCGGTAATGACCTCATGTGTATTTTTTGGATGACCTATGCGCACGCGCCCTGTTTGGCGGCCTGCTCTGACTTCCGGGAGCGCTCACACATGTGACCGCAGTGTGTTTCACTGTGGAGCACAGAGCGCTGTCCCGGAAAGTCCCTTTTGCTTAAGGGGGCGGAACTGGTCGCGTGCGCTACTCACAGGTCCTATTCCCTTTCCGGTATTTTACCGGAAGTAAAATACCTAATTGCATTTCCTGTGCACACAACTCCGGTCACGTGATCATTTACACTGACCCACGGTAGCTATATAGGTTTCAGGAACACCCTTACCTGTCAGAACGCCCCGGGAAGAAGCAACTCATGCGAAACAGTGCTGTCGGGCGGCGGTGGGGGAATTAGGTCCACCAGCTTTCAGCCATTTCTTTGGCCTCATTTCACAGTGGTCAGCGACAGGTAAAATTCCTTCACTATTATTGCACTGTCTTTATTCATGTCACAATTTATGCTATGCCCTTTGCCAGGATATAATTCCGGCCCTTTATTTCCCTCCCTAGCCATTTTTCACACCAGGCCATTTTTTCTTTCCTTTTTGTAGTGCTCACAGCACCCAATTTTGGCAAGTTCTTTGTAACTGCTGTTGGAACATAGGCCCTAACACTTTGCCTTTTTTTTTTTTTTTTTTTTGCCTTGGAGGGATTCCTTTGATTCTTTGTGAATTCTGTTATATAATTGAAATAGCTGTTTGCAACTGTGGAAGATACCATAAACCTTTTGCTGGTTTTTTCCTACCCCCCATGTTGGAGACCATTAGTCCTGTCTTTTTAATATAATTTATGTTATTTTTAATCTATAATCAATAAAAATTACATTTTTTATCAACATTATTGCTTTTCACTTCTTTGATCCTCACGGCACCTTCCCTGATGATTTTTGTTTGGGATATGTTTATCGAAGTGACTGTTGCCTTTTTGATTTAGGATCATGGGTATAACTACTTTTTCTGTGTTTCACAGACAGATCATTCGTTTTTTCCATAGGATGGACTTTAAAGCCAGGGAAAAGTCCTGGCAGGCTAAGGCATCTGATCTATTTAGACAGGGGTCCTCCAACATTACTCAGGATACAGTTCATGCCAACCAAGATTTGATCAAACAATATAGGAATGCTCTATACAAAAAACACGAATATGGTGGAATAGATCGGCCTTGGAGAATTATATGGACAAACAAATAATTCCTAGGGGTCTTAGGGTGCTGTTGTATCCTTCATTTGACCTGGATGATGAGATCTTATTAAAAAGATGGGTCTCAGCTGCAACATCTTGCTCCTTGGAGTTTATTCAGATCATCATCGATAAAAACACTGTCATTAAAAGTTATTGATTCTGATATTGAAGAACTGGAGAAGTTACTCCTGAAGGATGTACCAGTGGAAAATTTTGACAAGATTTTAACGGATATTAACAAAGACGTGGATAAATGGGAGAGTGAGGTGTGTCAGAATAAGATAAAAAAATTTCAAAGGGATCTAAATGACTATGACACAAATAAAATATATCGGTGGCAAATCAAGAAATCAGGCCCTACAAACAAAAATAAAGCAACTAACAAAAGATCAACAAAACCTTCCCAATATAGAACTTCATCTGAAAGCTCTGTACCATCTACATCTGACAACAACACCTCCATGAGTGATGGAGAAAATCATAATGGAGAAACCACGAATAGTGGAATGACCCTCAGAGCCGGCACCAGAGTACCAGATATCTTCACGAGATCTAGGAATCTACGGGTCCAGGGTGACCAGCTGAAGGTAATCAATTTATCCACCCATCAATTGCCCTCTGTTGAGGTAAGACTCCTGGAGCGAGGTCTAACCTTCTCGCCCACATGTCCATTGGACACTTTTAGTGTGGTGAGGGATTTACACCTTTTCTCCAGGAAACTCATTTTAAAGAGATTTCACCACAAAGACCGTCTCAATAACAACTTCTCCACAGTGGAAGAGAGGGAGGCGTTAAGAAATTTAGAGGAACTCCTAGAGGAAAACAACAGCCCTCAGGTAAGTAATTTTCCTCATAATCTATTTAACAAGTCCCGGAAATTTCCACCTATTAGTCTCTGTCCCGCTGTGGAGATTTTTACACAAGTCCTCACGGCTGAAATAGAGGCATTACCAACAAAACCTCCTTGGGTCTCCAATTTAAGCATTGATGAAAAAGAAGCCTTAATTCATCTACAGTCGCTCAAAGATGTAGTATTCAAACCTGCGGACAAAGGGGGAAATTTGGTAATTTGGCCAAAAAAATTATATGAACAACAAGCATATAAGTTGCTGAATACCCCTCTTTGTTACCGAAAATTACCATTTAATCCACTACCAAAATTCCAAGCTGAATTGCTCCAAATAATTGAACAAGCCTTTGAACAAGGAATAGTCCCTAAAAACATGGTGGAAACAATTTGCAAGCATCATCCAAAATTATCTACTTTATATCTAATCCCTAAATTGCATAAGGACCCCAGTGATCCTCCAGGTAGACCTATCATCTCAAGTAATGGAGGCCTATGTGAAGTTATTTCAAATTTCGTTGACTTCTTCTTAAAACCACTAGTGTTCACTTTGCCTTCTTACATTCAGGATACCACGGCAGCTCTTCAAAAATTGAATAATCTCTATCTGGATGAACACATGATAATGGTAACAGCGGATATTGAATCCCTTTACACCTCGATAAGACATGAGGATGGACTTAGAGCCACTGCCTGGTATCTCCAGACGAGCAATTTGGATCCAGCCTTATCCGGTCTAATACTCACCCTTTTGGAATTTTTATTAACACATAACATCTTTACTTTTAATAATAACACATACTTACAAACCCAAGGCACCGCTATGGGGGCCTCCTGTGCCCCATCTTATGCAAATCTTTTTTTGGGGGCATGGGAAAGGGAATTGTTCCTGGGTGATACCATGGCAGACATCCACTTGGTTCAGGGTTGGATGAGATACATCGATGATGTATGGTTTATTTGGGAAGGCTCAGTGGCTGATTTACATAACCTAATGGCCAAATTAAATGAAAATGAGGTTAACATTAAATTAACATACCAATTTGGAAGCGAATTGGATTTTTTAGATCTTAAAATTTCAGCATCTAGAGAGGGAATTATCAGTACTAATCTATATAGAAAATCTACGGCTACGAATTCATTATTACATGCCACATCATCCCATCCTCCTGCAACCATTAAGGGGATACCCACCGGTCAATTTCTCAGGGCAAGACGTATCTGCTCCAATGATGCTGATTTTGAGTGGCAAGCGGCGGATTTGACTAACAGATTTTTGAATCGGGGATATAGTAAACGGAGCATAAAAAATGGTTATAGGAGGGCTAAAAATACGTCCAGAGAAAAACTTTTGTATTCGGCTCCTAAAAAATGGCAGGAAACGCCTGATCAAATTAGATTTATTTCAACTTTCAATAACCAATGGGAAGATTTGAAATTTCTTTTTAAGAAACATTGGCACATCTTAAAAACAGATCCCATTTTACAAAAAATTCTTCCCTCCACTCCATCCTTAGTGGCTAGGAGGAGTCGCAATTTGAAGGATCTATTGGTCCATAGCCACTATGATTCTAGTACTAAACCGGGATACAACCCCTTAAAACCTGTTTTTTTCCCCTGCAGCCTTTGCAAAGCATGCATCAATACCAAAAAAGCACAGTCATTTACTAATCATGATGGATCTCGGATTTTTGAAATTCGTAAACATTTACCCTGTTCCTCTCAGGGCATTATATACCACGCAACATGTCCGTGTAACCTTGTTTATATAGGGCTAACCACTCGGGAATTTAAAATCCGCATACGAGAACATGTCCGGGATATTCAAAAAGCCCAAACTATTGAGGATAATTCCCTTTTAAAAACACTTCCACTCCACTTT
This sequence comes from Dendrobates tinctorius, assembly GCF_039654945.1. Taxonomy (NCBI): domain Eukaryota; kingdom Metazoa; phylum Chordata; class Amphibia; order Anura; family Dendrobatidae; genus Dendrobates; species Dendrobates tinctorius. The sequence continues at coordinate 20,573,548 of NW_027361793.1, forward strand.
AAATCTCATCACAATTGTAATTCTAAGGGTCTTCTATTCAAGGCTATTGATCAAATTGAATTAGGCATACGAGGAGGAGATTTGAGTAAAATCCTAGCACAACTTGAAAGTAAATGGATTTACCGTTTAGGGACCATTACCCCTTATGGCCTTAATGAAAATTTTGGTTTCAATTCTTTCCTCTAATTGTATATCCTGAGTCAGGTTGTTTTAGGTGTTCGTCAAATTATATCTGGTCTTTTTTAAAGTTTTTTATTTTTCTTACTTTGGCTCCAATTTTTTAAAAAAATATTCTCATTTTTTCAGACAAACTTAATGCTATCTGAAGTTACCTGTGGCTCATAATTAGCACATGGAGATTTCGTATTTTTGGATCATAGGACTGCCTGATCATCTCTCGTTTCGGTTGGATAAAACATGCAGTGAAGAAGAAATGGATCAAAAACTCTCCTTTATCACGTTTCTGGGACTCTTGAATATTTATAATTATATGAATGTTCATTCACATAATATGATCCTTGTCTTATGGGTCTCATATTCAATATCTTATTTTTCCGTGGTTATCCCTTCTCCCCTCCCTTCCCTTCCTCCCCCTTCCCCCCCTTCCCCCGCTTTCCCCCCCCTTTTCTTCCCTCCCTCCCACATTAGAATCATCCCAGTTCTCACTTTCATGGTTTTGAGCACCATCCTCACCTATCCATATATATCCCTTGCACTTTTTCACAGAGATTTTGCTCATCACTAATATATTTATCACTTTGTCTCCTCCCCCCATAAACAACATCATCCTTCTTCCCTCTACCCCTCTAGCCCTTGACCTTATTCCCTCAATACATCATCATAATTTTTTCACTTTATCATTATTATTTTTTGAGCATATTGCCTAATAGTGGATAATCACTTCTCCATTATAGGATCCTCTTATTTTCACACATTTAAATCAAGCCGAGTTTTCTTTTTCTCTTTCTTTTTCCTTTTTCTTTTCCATGTCACGATTCCTATATACACATATATTGCGATAATGACCTCATGTGTATTTTTTGGATGACCTATGCGCACGCGCCCTGTTTGGCGGCCTGCTCTGACTTCCGGGAGCGCTCACACATGTGACCGCAGTGTGTTTCACTGTGGAGCACAGAGCGCTGTCCCGGAAAGTCCCTTTTGCTTAAGGGGGCGGAACTGGTCGCGTGCGCTACTCACAGGTCCTATTCCCTTTCCGGTATTTTACCGGAAGTAAAATACCTAATTTCAGGTCCTGTGCACACAACTCCGGTCACGTGATCGTTTACACTGACCCACGGTAGTTATATAGGTTTCAGGAACACCCTTACCTGTCAGAACGCCCCGGGAAGAAGCAACTCATGCGAAACAGTGCTGTCGGGCGGCGGTGGGGGAATTAGGTCCACCAGCTTTCAGCCATTTCTTTGGCCTCATTTCACAGTGGTCAGCGACAGGTAAAATTCCTTCACTATTATTGCACTGTCTTTATTCATGTCACAATTTATGCTGTGCCCTTTGCCAGGATTTAATTCCGGCCCTTTATTTCCCTCCCTAGCCATTTTTCACACCAGGCCATTTTTTCTTTCCTTTTTGTAGTGCTCACAGCACCCAATTTTGGAAAGTTCTTTGTAACTGCTGTTGGAACATAGGCCCTAACACTTTGCCTTTTTTTTTTTTTTTGCCTTGGAGGGATTCCTTTGATTCTTTGTGAATTCTGTTATATAATTGAAATAGCTGTTTGCACACTGTGGAAGATACCATAAACCATTTGCTGGTTTTTTCCTACCCCCCATGTTGGAGACCATTAGTCCTGTCTTTTTAATATAATTTATGTTATTTTTAATCTATAATCAATAAAAATTACATTTTTTATCAACATTATTGCTTTTCACTTCTTTGATCCTCACGGCACCTTCCGTGATGGTCCATATTTTGTTCGTCTTCCCAGACAGGCCCGTTGCAGGGGGGAGGGGGAGGTCAGGGACCACACGAAGAAAGCGTAGTTCACAACACAGGGGCCTTGGGGGTTTCCGTCAATGAAATTAAGGCGCTGCTGACAAATTTGAGAGACAGAATGGACCGATTAGAGGAATATCAGCATATGTTCGCCAACAGCACTTCAATAGGGAGATGCACATTCTGGTCCAATGACCCAATTGGACGATATACCATCAAGTAGAAAAAAAAAGAACTGCATCCCTTCCAGGTGAATAGAAGATTTCAAAAACTTTATTCTGCCAAAATGCAACATTTCGACCTTTGCAGGTCTTTGTCAAGCATACAAAATCCATAAAATGGTGGTCTTATATATTGAGATGGCTCACAAAAACCACTCCCACATCAAAAACCGCCCACTCTTATCAAATACAAAAATTATACATAATAAAAAATAGTAATTCTCATTAATACATTCAGAGTTTACAAATATATCGATCACATATGAAATACATCAAATATTCAACAACAAGATATAGAAAACACACATAAAAGCACATCCAATCATATAGCACAATATAGCATGTTAATAAGGTGACTACAATCACACCTAATCCCATCACATGTTTACATTTAGACCCAATCAGCATTCGTCTTTCAATCATGTCTTTAGCAAATCCAATTGACCCACAATGCTGCATTATATGTTAAAGGTGATGTTATTTGCTCCTCTGCCTCCTCTGTCTCAGTGCATGCACAATAGTCAACCAGTGTCAGCAGGTGTGGTAATAGCAGGTATGCAGGATGCAGTGACGAGACAAGAGACAGATATGACTTTAAATGTTAACTTTTATAGATAAAGGCCGTTAGGGCTATTGCTACGCAACCAACAGAATAACAGTAGTTGTCCTTGCAGGGAGCCAATACACATAAACAAGGATTGGGAGAACACGACTAATCCGGCAAAGACCGGTCACTATATAGCCGCGGAATGGCCGACTGCGGGTCCTTAGTCACTATGTATCATTTATCCGTCCTGACGTCCCTCGGCGCTCTGTTCCACGGTGTGTCTGCATCGCAGCCACTGGGCCCAGCCGCTGACGATCTGGCGTAGTCTTCGGGCGTTCCGACGCCCAGGAGGAGTAGGGGCACAACAGGCCCACGGAGAGTTCTTTGGCGGGATGTCCCCCAGCGGAGGCAGCGGGATACTGCCTGGGAGTGGGAGAGTGGAGGCCGCAACTCCCTGACAGGGACTGGCAGCGACGGTGATAAGTGGCGGTTGATAGGCCACAGGTGCAGTCTGAGGCCGCACTGGAGGATCCGCAGCGGGCACAGGCTCAGTCTCTATCGTGGACTGGAGCGGGGCGGTGGCAGCTGCGGGTGGCAAAGGATGAGTCACCGCCGTGGTCAGGAGTGAAGCGGCAGGGCAGCAGCGAGGAGGCCACAGCCGCGAGCTGGAGTGAGGCGACGTCGGCCGCAGACGGCTGCGAGTAGTGAGGCAGCAGTCATCTTTTGTTGGTAAGCTTGGCGCCGTCTCCCTGCGGTCCACCGAGAGTCTCCCTCCTGCCACTGTCCTTCTCTCCGGAAGCTGCTCGTGGCTCTCGCTCTCTGGCCCCCCCAAGTCTCCACCTCCTTCTCCCTCGTTCTGCTGACTCACACAGTCTGGCCCTCTCTGCCCCTCTTCTCTGGACTCCTCCCCCAACTGCCCTGTCAGTCTCAGCAGTCCATCCCCTAGCTCTGCTCCCTGGAAACAGATACCCCAGGAACCTGGAAGATGGTCCCCTCGGTTCCGGCCCGGGTACTCGGCGGAGGCCTCTCCTCCTACTCTGGCACATAACAAAGTCATGTGACCGCCTGCAGACACAGTACACAAAAACAGGCACACGGGACATCTATCCCTCATCATAGTGATATAATCACTTCAACCAAATGCTCATGTGCTATATATATGTGCATCAGAGCGCCACCTCTATGTTTATACAGAGTCACCCGATCACTTATAAACAGAGCGATCCAAGCGCAAAACACACAGGCTAAACTTCCTCTCATTGTCATTGTGATAGAAAGTCACCTGACGACATCCCCATGGTGTTGTATTAACCCATAAGGGGACTATATATTATCAAATCCATGACAAAAATTTTTTTTACTTTTATAATGGGCCCAATTGTATATGAGGACAATGCTAGATAAAACACACAAATGATATACAGGTGAGTTTTTTAATGCAAAAATGTTTTTCTAAATCTCAGTCTTCACTCGAGTCTGGACTCCTCCCCCAACTGCCCTGTCAGTCTCAGCAGTCCATCCCCTAGCTCTGCTCCCTGGAAACAGATACCCCAGGAACCTGGAAGACAGTATCCTCGGTTCCGGACTGGGTACTCAGCGGAGGCCTCTCCTCCTACACTACCCCATCCTGTATGCTCACCAGTCCTCGGGCAAGGGTCTTGGTAGGCTCAGGTTGGCCTTTTGAGACAAAAGTTCCTGTTGCCATGCGAACTGATCCTGTTCGTAGCGTTCGGGGGGGTTGCCGGCTGTTGACCGCTCGGAGCGTCTTAGTTCGACTGTGGTGGAGCTTCCTGGGGTGGTGGCAGGAGGTGGACTGGCCGATTCTGGTGTTCTGGCATGACTTACTGAGACATTGTTCCTTGGATGGCCCGCTTGTACCGCTGGGCTATCTTCTTCGTCATCTAGGTCCCAGACCGTGGGCTTTGGTTCGGGGGCCTGAGGAGTGGGTTCGGGTTGCAGAGGATCGCTGGATGTACAGGGCCTCAACATATTACGGTGCACAGTACCTTTCAGGTCGTATCTTGTACACAGGCCCATCGGGGCTTATTCGGCACATTACTCGGTAAGGACTCTCTTCACACCGGGTTCTAGCTTGTTCTGGGGGTGCTGGTCTAGTACGAGTACTCGATCCCCAGTTTGAAAGTCAGTGGGTGGAGGTAGAGTCCCCCTGGGTGCTCTAGGTCCTGGAGATTTGTCTGGATGATGCAGTGAAGGGTCTGTAGCCAGTGTTGGAGGTTTCGGACCCATGATGACACTCCAGACCAGGGTTGGGTGTTGTGAACTCATTTTCTGGTCTACCAGTTGTGAGTTCTCCTTCCGGGCTCCCTCTGGTGGTGACAGGAGGTACTGAGGTTGATTTAATTAGTAGAGATCTGCCACCTGATGATGAGGATAACGATTGGATTTCTGGAATCTCAGACTGGATTTATGACAGCCGACGCCCTATTCTGGTGCTGGTGATTCCTTCTGGCTTTTCAGGTCTTGGTTTTCAGCTCTGTTCCAGTCATCTCAAGCTAAGTGTTTCTGCTAATGTTCACACTTGATTTTGCTGGTCTATTCAGTTTTTTGTGTGGTCAGCCAACCCCGGCTGGGGCTGTGCTGAATTTCCACTCTTATTTATCTGTATTTGCCAATTTGCTTTTTGTCCCTTATTAGATTGGCCTCTTTTTTGCTCTGTCTCAGAATATTTCAGAGTGCTGATATAGTGGGAGAAGTCTAGTGACTTCAGGTGTTATGAATTGGTCACCGTGGAGAAAAAAGCAAACAAGCTAAGCCACAGAAAACCAGAGTGGTTGGTAAATATGCAGATTGCAGATCCCTGATCTTACCACACAACTAGCAGTAGCCTAGGAGCGTGCCTACGATGAACCTAGACACCTCGTCACGGCCGTAGGACTACATAAGCCTAAAGCAAGAACAGGGAAAACTAACTGCCCCAGAGCAGACCCCAAAGAATAGATAGCCCCCACACATGTATTGACGGTGACAAGATGAAGGCACAAACACAGGCAGGAAAATAGGCTGAGCAAATGATGGGGCCCAAACTAACTAAACAGGAAAGGAAAGGGAAGGCATTATCTGCAACCTGCAAAAAACCCTACAAAAATAATGTCCAACACTTCTGATAGCAAAATTAACCCTGAAGTCACTAGACTTCTTCCACTATATCAGCACTCTGAAATATTCTGAGACAGAGCAAAAAGAGACCGAACTAGTAAGGGACAAAAAGCCAATTGGCAAAATACTGATAAATAAGAGTGGAAATTCAGCTTAGCCCCCAGACGGGACTGGCAGACCACACAAAAAACTGAATAGACCAACAAAATCAAGTGTGAACATTAGCAGAAAATCTTAGCTTTAGATGACAGGAACAGAGCTGAAAACCAAGAGCTGACAAGTCAGAAGGAATCACCAGCAACTGAATAGGGCGTTGGCTGTCTTAAATCCAATCTGAGAATCCGGAGATCCAATCGTCATCCTCATTCTCAGGTGGCAGATCTCCACAGATCAAACCAGCCGCACCACCTCCTGTCACCACCAGAGGGAGTCCAGAAGGGGAACTCACAACTGGTGAGAATGAACTCACAACATTCAGGGTTAATTTTGTTATCAGAAGTGTTGGACATTATTTTTGTAGGGTTTTTTGGGCAGATTGCAGACAGTGTCTTTCCTTTCCTGTCCTTTCTAGTTAGTTTGGGCCCCATCGTTTGCTCAGCCTATTTTCCTGCCTGTGTTTGTGTTTTCATCTTGTTTCACCATCAATACATGTGTGGGGGCTGTCTATTCCTTTGCGGTCTGCTCTGGGGCAGTTAGTTTTCCCCTTTTCTTGCTTTAGGCTTATTTAGTCCTCCGGCTGTGACGAGGCTTCTAGATTCATCGTAGGAACACTCCACGGCTGCTGCTAATTGTGTGGTTACGATCAGGGGTCTGCAATCTGCATAGTTACCAACCTTTCTGGTTTTCTGTGACTTAGCTTGTTTAGTTTTCCTCCTCGGTGACCCATTCATAACAGAATCACCAGCCATACCGCAGAATCTAGAGTACTCAAAAGCATGAAAAAATTGTTTAAAAAAAAAAAAGTGTCAGAATTTTTTTTTTAATGTATTTTTTCCTCTTTTTCTCTGGGGCCGTAGGAGGATTTTTTTTTCCTAATGGAGATTAAGCAATTAACTGATCATGTGGAGCAACATGCTGCTGAAGTGCAGGGAATTTTCACCTACCTCCTTCAGTCACATGCTGCTGAACCTAAGATCCCTACTCCTGATGTGTTTTCTGGGGATCAGTCTAAATTTTTGAATTTTAAGAATAATTCGTAAATTATTTCTTGCCTTGAAGCCTAACTCATCGGGTTAAAATTGTCATCTCCTTGCTGCACGGCATTCCCCAGGATTGGGCTTTTTCTTTGACACCTGAAAATCCTATTCTGACTAATGTGGATGCATTTTTTCAAGCCTTGAGGTTGTTGTATGATGAACCTAATGCTGTTGATCAAGCTGAGAGAACTCTGTTGGCATTAAACCAGGGTCAGGATTCTGCAGACTTATACTGTCAAAAATTCCAAAAGTGGGCGGTCCTTACTACATGGAATGATAGTGCTTTGGCAGCTCTCTTTCGGAAGGGTTTATCAGAGACCGTAAAAGATGTTATGATGGGATTTCCTGTTCCTCCTGGTCTGGATGATTCTATGTCATTAGCCATTCAAGTTGATCGGCGTTTATGTGAACGTAAAACTACACGGGAGGCGCTGCCACCTTTTGAACAAACATCTGAACCTATGCAATGTGATGGGGTTTTGTCTAGGGCGCAACGTCAGGAGTTTAGAAGGCGTAATAAGCTGTGTTTTTTCTGGGGAGACGCCTCTCATACTATTTCTGTCTGCCCTAAATGAGAGAAACGTTTTGCACACACATTTGCTGTGGGCAGTGTACAACCTAAGTTCCTTTTGGCAATTACTCTGATCTGCTCCTTATCCACGTTTTCCACTAAGGCTTTTGTGGATTCATGAGCAGCTTTGAATCTGATGGTTTTGGACTTTGCTAAACGTTGTGGTTTTTCCATGACGCCTCTGCGCATGCCTATTCCTTTGAGGGGTATTGATGCTACTCATTTGGCGGAGAATAAACCTCAGTTTTGGACCCAGGTGATAATGCGAGTTGCCCCAGACCACCAAGAAAATTGTAAATTTTTGGTGCTGCATAATTTGCATGATACTATTGTTCTGGGTTTTCCCTGGTTGCAAACTCATAATCCAGTTTTGGATTGGAAATCTGGGTCTGTGGTGAGTTGGGGTTGTCAGTGTGTTCTTAGGGACGCTCCTGTTTTCTCCACCTCTCCTCAGTCTCATGATATTCCTCATTATCTGGCCGATTTTTCTGATGTATTTAGTGAGAGTAAGTCTGCATCTTTGCCTCCTCATAGGCGTTATGACTGTGCAATTGAGTTGATGCCTGGGTGTAAATTTCCCAAGGGTCGGCTTTTCAACTTATCAGTACCCGAACATGATGCTATGCGATCCTATATTAAGGAGTCATTGGAGAAGGGTCATATTAGACCATCCTTGTCAGCTTTAGGTGCTGTTTTTTTTTGTGGCCAAGAAAGATGGTTCATTAAGACCGTGTATTGATTATCGTTCCCTTAACAAGATGACGGTTATATATCAGTACCCGTTACCTCTGATGTCTGATTTATTCTCCAGAGTTAAGAGTGCCTGCTGGTTTACTAAGCTTGACCTCAGGGGGGCATATAATCTTATTCGCATCAAGCACGGGGATGAATGGAAGACGGTGTTTAATACTCCGGAGGGACATTTTGAGTACTTGGTGATGCCTTTTGGGCTTACTATTGCCCCTTCTGTCTTCCAGTCCTTTATGAATGATATTTTCCGAGACTTTGTGGATAAGTTTTTGATCATCTATCTGGATGATATTTTGGTCTTTTCTAGTGAATGGGATTCTCATGTGGAACATGTCCGGACTGTGTTCCGGATTTTGAGGGAGAATTCCTTGTTTGTTAAGAATCCTAGACAGGCTAGATGGGCCTTGTTTTTCACGCATTTTAATTTTGTGGTCTCTTTTCTTCTGGGCACTAAGAATGTTAAGGCAGACGCCCTTTCTAGGAGTTTCTTTGCTGATTCTCTTAATGTGACCGAGCCTACTACCATCCTAGGTGAGGGGGTAGTTCTTTCTGCCATTTTGCCCGATTTGAGACGCGCCCTGGAGGAATTTCAGGAGGATAAACCTGAGCGTTGCCCTATGGGAAAATTGTATGTTCCTGACCAGTGGAGAAAGAGAGTGATGTCTGAAGTTCATTGCTCCGCATTGGCTGGTCATCCAGGTATTTTTGGTACCAGAGATTTGGTGAGTCGGTCTTTTTGGTGGCCTGCCTTATCTCGTGATGTCAGGAATTTTGTACAGTCCTGTGGGACTTGTTCTCGGTCTAAACCCTGTTCTCGTTCTAGTGGGTTGCTGATGCCCCTGCCAGTGCCCAAGAGGCCATGGACCCATATCTCAATTGATTTTATTTCTGATCTTCGTGTCTCTCAGAGAATGACTGTTATCTGGGTGATTTGTGATAGATTTTCGAAGATGGTCCATCTTGTACCACTCCCAAAGTTGCCATCTTCCGCTGAGTTGGTGCCCTTGTTTTTACAACAGGTGGTTCAGTTACATGGGATTCCTGAGAACATTGTATGGACAGAGGAGTCCAGTTTGTTTCCAGATTCTGGAAAGCCTTTTGTTCCAGTCTGGGAATTCAGTTATCCTTCTCCTCCGCGTTTCATCCCCAGACCAATGGGCAGACTGAGAGAACAAACCAGACCTTGGAGTCTTATTTAAGATGTTTTATATCTGCTGATCAGGATGATTGGGTCTCATTTTTGCCCTTGGCCGAATTCGCGCTGAACAATAGAGCTAGTTCTGCCACTTTGATGTCACCCTTTTTCTGTAATTTTGGGTTTCATCCTCGATTCTCTTCAGGGCAAGTGGAATGTTCGCCCTGCCCAGGTGTGGACACTGTGGTTGAGAGAATGCAGCAGATATGGGACCAAGTGGTGGATAAGTTGTCTCTCTCTCAGGAAAAGACCCAGCGATTTTCCAACCGGCATAGGACCATTGGTCCCCGGCTTAAAGTGGGTGATATGGTTTGGTTGTCGTCTAAGAATATTCCTATGAAGGTTGCATCTCCAAAATTTAAGCCAAGATTTATTGGACCTTATAAGATTTTGGAGATTATTAATCCTGTTTCTTTTCGATTGGCTCTTCCAGTTACGTTCAAGATCCAGAACGTATTTCACAAATCACTGTTGAAGAGGTTTGTTGAGCCAGTAGTTCCTATGGCAGCACCTCCTGACCCTGTATTGGTTAACCCCTTAATCCCATATGACGTACTATCCCGTCCATGTGCCCTGGGACTTAATTCCCAGGGACGGGATAGTACGTCATAGCGATCAGCGGCGCCCACGTGGTGAGCGCCGCTGATCGCGGCCGGGTGTCAGCTGATTATAACAGCTGACACCAGGCATAATGTGTCAGGGGCGGGCACGGACCGCCCCGACACGTTAAACCCTTGCACACCGCGATCAAACACGATCGCGGTGTACCGGGGGTTAAAGGGAAGCATCGACAGGGAGGGGGCTCCCTCCGTGCTTCCCTGAGCCCCCCACGGCAGTGCAATGTGCAGTGCTGCTGCGGGGGGCTCCTTCCCTGCAGGCCTCTGCCCCTGAATCCAAGATGGCGACGGGGACCTTCGGGGGCCTGCAGGGAGCCGGCTTCCTCAGTGTGCTGCGATGCAGACACACCATGGAACAGAGCGCTGAGGGACGTCAGGACGGATAAATGATACATAGTGACTAAGGACCCATAGTCGGCCATTCTGCGGCTATATAGTGACCGGTCTTTGCCGGATTAGTCATGTTCTCCCAATCCTTGTTTATGTGTATTGGCTCCCTGCAAGGACAACTACTGTTATTCTGTTATCAGAAGTGTTGGTTATCAGAAGTGTTGGTCATTATTTTTGTAGGGTTTTTTGGGCAGATTGCAGACAGGGTCTTTCCTTTCCTGTCCTTTCTAGTTATTTTGGGCCCCATCATTTGCTCAGCCTATTTTCCTGCCTGTGTTTGTGTTTTCATCTTGTTTCACCATCAATACATGTGTGGGGGCTGTCTATTCCTTTGGGGTCTGCTCTGGGGCAGTTAGTTTTCCCCTTTTCTTGCTTTAGGCTTATTTAGTCCTCCGGCTGTGACGAGGCGTCTAGATTCATCGTAGGAACGCTCCACGGCTGCTGCTAGTTGTGTGGTTAGGATCAGGGGTCTGCAATCTGCATAGTTACCAACCTTTCTGGTTTTCTGTGACTTAGCTTGTTTAGTTTTCCTCCTCGGTGACCCATTCATAACAGAATCACCAGCCATACCGCAGAATCTAGGGTGCTCAAAAGCAGGAAAAAATTGTTTAAAAAAAAAAAAGTGTCAGAATTTTTTTTTTAATGTATTTTTTCCTCTTTTTCTCTGGGGCCGTAGGAGGATTTTTTTTTCCTAATGGAGATTAAGCAATTGTCTGATTGTGTGGAGCAACTTGCTGCTGAAGTGCAGGGAATTTCCACCTACCTCATTCAGTCACATGCTGCTGAACCTAAGATCCCTACTCCTGATGTGTTTTCTGGGGATCAGTCTAAATTTTTGAATTTTAAGAATAATTGTAAATTATTTCTTGCCTTGAAGCCTAACTCATTGGGTTAAAATTGTCATCTCCTTGCTGCGCGGCAATCCCCAGGATTGGGCTTTTTCTTTGACACCTGAAAATCCTATTCTGACTAATGTGGATGCATTTTTTCAAGCCTTGAGGTTGTTGTATGATGAACCTAATGCTGTTGATCAAGCTGAGAGAACTCTGTTGGCATTAAACCAGGGTCAGGATTCTGCAGTTATACTGTCAAAAATTCCGAAAGTGGGCGGTCCTTACTACATGGAATGATAGTGCTTTGGCAGCTCTCTTTCGGAAGGGTTTATCAAAGACCGTAAAAGATGTTATGATTAGTGTTGAGCGAAACCGTTCGATACCCAAAAATATCGTATCGGATGGTATCGCCCGATACGAAAAAAATATCGGGTATCGCAGATTCCGATACCGGAAGTCCCATTCAAGTCAATGGGACTTCCGGTATCGGAATTTAAAAAAGCCCTTTATTTCCTTGTTGGCTAATTCTACATAATTAAAAACAAATAAGAATCATGTAGAATGTATTGTGGGAGGTGGAGGAGATTTTAAAGGCATAGTGGTTTATTCAAATCACATGGCATAGCATTAATTCCAATTTTTTTTTTCAAGACGTTCGGAGTTAAAAAGATATTGACTATGTTAACTTTTTTATATTTAGTCAGATATGTATGTTTCACAACTTCCATGCTCTTCACCTTCTTTTGTACTTCTCCCACACTTTCTCCTTCATGATCAGCAGCAGTAGCATTTTTTCATCAACTTTTTCTTCACCTTATTCATCTTCTTCTTCTTCTAATTTTTTTTTTCCATTCTTCATATTCTTCTTATTCAGCTATTATTAATTTTCATATGCTATTTCTTCATCTTCTTCCTATTCTTCTTTGTCTTCATTTTCTTATGGTGACAGGCATTCCTGTAGTACTTATCTATAAAAGTTATAAGATTACACCTTACGTTCTGCCTGTCACAAAAGATTTACAACATGATTTGTCCACGTTCAGTTTGGCCTGCAGCAGCAGACATTTTCCAGGGGCACCACGAGGAGGAACGGACTCACCCCCATTTACTGCTTAGTCTTCTTCTGCTTATAATTTTGATTTCTTCTATGCTGGTTTTTAGTCTTATGCTTAATGTTCTTCTGCTTTTGCTTCTTCTGCTTCTTGTTCTTCTGTTTTTTGTTCTGTATCTTGGTGGTTATCTTCATGTTATTTGTCCTCTTGGTCTTATTATTTAGGGTCATATTTCTGGTCTTCTTTGTTGTGGTCTTCAGGGTCGTTGTCATCAGGGTCGTCGTCATGGAGATCAATAAGGATTACCAAAGACAATTTCAAAAAGCTTGATCTTGGAAATGTAGCAGAAGGTACAAGAAGGCTGAGAAACTGGTGAGAACCAGCTGACAGTACTGGAACCTGTAGTGGCAGCAGAAGGAACAAGAGCCAATGGCACTACCGAGGACCAACTGACGGTGCTGGACCACGGTTACTAAGCAGAAGGTACCTGTGCTAAAAAGCACTACCAAGGACCAGCTGACAGTGCTGGACCTCGGATACCGAGATGGAGGCACCTAGGCCAAAGGCTCTGGTGAGAACCAGCAGACAGTGCTGGAACCCGGATGGGTAGCAGAAGGAACAAGAGCCAATGGCACTACCGAGGACCAACTGACGGTGCTGGACCACGGTTACTAAGCAGAAGGTACCTGTGCTAAAAAGCACTACCAAGGACCAGCTGACGGTGCTGGACCTCGGATACCGAGATGGAGGCACCTAGGCCAAAGGCTCTGGCGAGAACCAGCAGACAGTGCTGGAACCCGGATGGGTAGCAGAAGGAACAAGAGCAAATGGCACTACCGAGGACCAACTGACGGTGATGGACCACGGTTACTAAGCAGAAGGTACCTTTGCTAAAAAGCACTACCAAGGACCAGCTGACGGTGCTGGACTTCGGATACCGAGATGGAGGCACCTAGGCCAAAGGCTCTGGCGAGAACCAGCTGACAGTGCAGGCACCCGGGTGGGTAGCAGAAGGTACCCATCCAAAGCAAAGTAGCCAGGCCGCAAGCCGGCCGCAGTTACCAAAACCCACAGTCCTACAGGGGGTCCATGTCCCATTGGCACTACGGATCCAGCCTTCAGTGCCAGTTCCTGCAGCCCACATAGGTGTCACCTAAACTGCAGGCACCGTAGAGTCGGCTAACCCGGCCGCAAGACGACAGGACAACGGATTGGTGGCATAGTGACCTTGACACTACCCGGAAACAGCTGGCGTGCTGGAACCAGACTGGGCAACAGGGAGTACCCGTGCCAAAGACACTGCCGAGAACCAGCTGACGGTGCTGGAACCCAGATAGGTAGCAAAAGCTACAAGAGCCAATGGCACTACCAAGGAACAGCTGACGTTGTTGGACCACGGTTACTAGGCAGGAGGTACCTGTGCTAGAAAGCACTACCAAGGACCAGCTGACGGTGCTGGACCTTCGGATACCGAGATGGAGGCACCTAGGCCAAAGGCTCTGGCGAGAACCAGCTGACAGTGCTGGAACCCGGGTGGGTAGCAGAAGGTACCCATCCAAAGCAAAGTAGCCAGGCCGCAAGCCGACCACAGTTACCGAAACCCACAGTCATACAGAGGGTCCATGTCCCATTGGCACTACGGATCCAGCCTTCAGTGCCAGTTCCCGCAGCCCACATAGGAGTCACCTAAACTGCAGGCATCGTAGAGTCGGCTAACCCGGCCGCAAGACGACAGGACAACGGATTGGTGGCATAGTGACCTTGACACTACCCGGAAATAGCTGGCGTGCTGGAACCAGGCTGGGCAACAGGGAGTACCCGTGCCAAAGACACTGCCGAGAACCAGCTGACAGTGCTGGAACCCAGATGGGTAGCAAAAGCTACAAGAGCCAATGGCACTACCGAGGAACAGCTGACGTTGCTGGACCACGGTTACTAAGAAGAAGGTACCTGTGCTAAAAAGCACTACCAAGGACCAGCTGACGGTGCTGGACCTCGGATATCGAGATGAAGGCACCTAGGCCAAAGGCTCTGGCGAGAACCAGCTGACAGTGCTGGAACCCGGGTGGGTAGCAGAAGGTACCCATCCAAAGCAAAGTAGCCAGGCCGCAAGCTGGCCGCAGTTACCGAAACCCACAGTCCTACAGGGGGTCCATGTCCCATTGGCACTACGGATTCAGCCTTCAGTGCCTGTTCCCGCAGCCCACATAGGAGTCACCTAAACTGCAGGCACCGTAGAGTCGGCTAACCCGGCCGCAAGACGACAGGACAACAGATTGGTGGCATAGTGACCTTGACACTACCCGGAAACAGCTGGCATGCTGGAACCAGGCTGGGCAACAGGGAGTACCCATGCCAAAGACACTGCCGAGCACCAACTGGCGTTGTTGGAACCCAGGGACAATCATGGTGCAGGCCGAGGCCTACTTGGTGGTAGTTTTAGATTGTTTGTAGGCTACAACAGACTGTCAACGTGCTCCAATTAGGCATCTCTCTCCACTCTGTTTCCAGGATTTCACGTGACCACCAACACCACCAGTTTATGCGTACAGTAGCCGTCTGCCCAATCCACACGTGTTCCTGTGTTACTGGGGTTCTGTAATGTCAGCAGATCCCCTGATGTGTCTCTGCCACTGTCTCCTGCTCTGTCCACATTCCCACCGCTTGCAGTGGGAAGGTGGACAGCGCAGGAGTCAGTGGCGGACACACATTGGGGGATCTACTCACGTAACAGAACACCAGGAGCACAGGAACAAGTGTGGAATGCGTGGACGGCAACTGTGAGCAGGAACTGGCGGTGTTGGAGGTCAGGGGAAATACTAGCGACAGAGTGGAGACAGAGGCCAAATCAGATAATGTTTAAATCTGAAGTAGTTACAATTTGGAGGCAGCAGCAGTTTGCCCTCCACACAGCAGGGGATCAGCTGACGTTACCGAACCCCACTTTCACATGAACGAGTGTTTTTTTCTGTGTGGACAGCACTTCCGAACAACAACTGACGATGTTAGAGCCCAGGGATAGTCATTTTGTAGGCTGAGGCCTACTTGGAGGCAGTTAAAGATAAGACGTTTGAATTTGGAGGCAGCAGGAGAGTTTGCCGTACACACAGCCGGGGATCAGCTGACGTTACCGAACCCCACTTACACATGAACAAGTGTGTTTTTCTGTGTGGACAGCACTTCCGAGCACCAACTAGCGTTGTTGGAGCCCAGGGACAATCAGAGTGCAGGCCGAGGCCTACTTGGTGGCAGTTTTAGATTGTTTGTAGGCTACAACAGACTGTCAACGTGCTCCAATTAGGCATCTGTCTCCACTCTGTTTCCAGGATTTCACGTGACCACCAACACCGCCAGTTTATGCGTACAGCAGCCGTCTGCCCAATCCACATGTGTTCCTGTGTTACTGGGGTTCTGTAATGTCAGCAGATCCCCTGATGTGTGTCTGCCACTGTCTCCTGCTCTGTCCACATTCCCACCGCTTGCAGTGGGAAGGTGGACAGCGCAGGAGACAGTGGCGGACACACATTGGGGGATCTTCTCACGTAACAGAACACCAGGAACAGAGGAACAAGTGTGGAATGCGCGGACGGCAACTGTGAGCAGGAACTGGCGGTGCTGGAGGTCAGGGGAAATACTAGAGGGGAGACAGAGGCCAAATCAGAGAATGTTTAAATCTGAAGTAGTTACAATTTGGAGGCAGCAGCACTTTGCCCTCCACACAGCAGGGGATCAGCTGACGTTACTGAACCCCACTTTCACATGAACGAGTGTTTTTTTCTATGTGGACAGCACTTCCGAACAACAACTGACGATGTTGGAGCCCAGGGATATTCATTTTGTAGGCTGAGGCCTACTTGGAGGCAGTTTAAGATAAGACGTTGTTTGAATTTGGAGGCAGCAGGAGAGTTTGCCGTACACACAGCAGGGGATCAGCTGACGTTACCGAACCCCACTTACACATGAACAAGTGTGTTTTTCTGTGTGGACAGCACTTCCGAGCACCAACTAGCTGTCAGAGACACCGCACTGCACTTGCTCATAGAGCCAGTGCGCATGTCCTGAGTACAGAAGCAGTGCTAAAAGATACCTGTGGAGCAGGGCAGCAGAGGTGACCATGCGTGCTTCAGGCTAATAGTGTTAGGGTCCAGTCAGCGCTGGAAGGTAAAGAAAAATAGGACCTGCGGACACTGAAACTGAATAATCTGCACGGGACCTATGGTCATGTGACTGCAAGGAGCGGGGCTTAGCGTCCTGTATTCAGATAGGACAGGACACCATACAAACAACTCAGAGTCAGGCAAAACAGAGGTCACAGCAGTACGGGCAAACAAGGTACAGGAGGGACAAACAGACGGGTAGTCAGACAGAGCCAAAGGTCATACACAAGAGGGCGATGTGGTACCAAGGGGACAAGCAGAGAGTCATACACGAGAGGTAGCGCAGTACAAGAGGGTCAGGCAGAACTCGTAACAGGGACAGAACCGAATCAAAACCGAACAAGCAAGCAAGATATCAGGCAAAAGGCACACATACACACAAGGTCAACTAACTCAGCCGAGGGCAGGAGTATAACTGACACCGGACCCAGGTCCAGTGAGCACTAAATAGCCTCCTGCTGCCAGAGAGAGGCAGCACAATTAACCCATAGTCTAACCAGGACGGGTCAAAGCGAAATCCCGTCCTGGATCATGACAGTACCCTCCTCTCAATGGGGGGCCACCGGACCCCCAGGTCTCTCAGGGTACTTGGCGTGAAAGGCTCGGATCAACCGATCCGCATGAACTGATCGAGCAGAAACCCACGAGCGTTCCTCAGGACTGTAGCCCTTCCAATGTATCAGATACTGAAGGGCGCGACGGACCAACCTGGAGTCGACAATTCGTTCCACCTCGTACGCAGCCTGCCCATCTACCAGAACCGGTGTCGGGGAAGATGATGATCCCTCCCCACTGGACCTCACAGGTTTCAAAAGGGCCTTATGGAAAACATTAGGGATCCTTAGAGATGGCGGAAGACTCAACCGAGAAGCCACCGGGTTAACTGCTTCGGTAATTACATAGGGACCTATAAACTTGGGTCCAAGCTTCGCAGAGGGGACCTTGAGCCTTATATTTTTGGTGGATAACCATACCTTATCTCCGACCTGAAACACTGGACCCACGGATCGTTTTTTGTCCGCAAAAAATTTAAATTTGTCCTGGGCCTTCGTAATGTTATTCTGGACCTCCCGCCAAACCTCCCCCAACCGCTGGATCGTCTCGTCCGCCCCAGGACACCCAGAATTCAAGCGGGAAAATTCTCCAAAATGAGGATGAAACCCATAATTGCAAAAAAAAGGAGATGTACCCGTAGACTGGTTAGTGCGGTTGTTAAAAGCAAACTCAGCCAATGGTAACACAGAACACCAATAGAGTTGAGCGATACCGTCCGATACTTCAAAGTATCGTATCGGATGGTATCGGCCGATCTTTAAAAAAAGTATCGGTATCGCCGATTCCGATACCGGAAGTCCCATTCAAGTCTATGGGACTTCCGGTATCGGAATAAGAAAAACCCTTTCCTGCCCTTGTACAGCCTCTCTGGGGTCTGTACGGGCCTTTCGGGGGGCTGTGCCGGCCTGCCAGGGGGTCTGTTCAGGCTCCGGTGGTCTGTGCCGGCCTGCCGGTGGTCTGTGCAGGCTCCGGGGGGCTGTGCCGGCCTGCCGGGGGGCTGTGCCGGCCTGCCGGGGGGCTGTGCAGGCTCCGGGGGGCTGTGCCGGCCTGCCGGGGGGCTGTGCCGGCCTGCCGGGGGGCTGTGCAGGCTCCGGGGGTCTGTGCAGGCATCGTCCGATGGGACTACAAGTCCCATCGGGCGATGCCTGCTACCATGACAGTGATTGACACATTAGCCAATGATGGGACAGTAGTAGTCCCATCATCCGGCTAATGTGTTAAATGTTAAAAAAAAAAAAAAAAAAAAAAAATACTACATACATACTACATGCATGCTACATACATACTACATGCTACATACATACTACATATATACTACATACATGCTACATACATACTGCATGCTACATACATACTACATACATACTACATACATACTACATGCATGCTACATACATACTACATATATACTACATGCATGCTACATACATACTACATGCTACATACATACTACATATATACTACATACATACTACATACATGCTACATACATACTGCATGCTACATACATACTACATACATACTACATACATACTACATGCATGCTACATACATACTACATGCATGCTACATGCATGCTACATACATACTACATGCTACATACATACCACATACATACTACATACATACTACATGCTACATATATACTACATGCATGCTACATACATACTACATGCTACATACATACCACATACATACTACATACATACTACATACATACTACATGCTACATACATACTACATATATACTACATGCATGCTACATACATACTACATGCTACATACATACCACATACATACTACATACATACTACATACATACTACATGCTACATACATACTACATATATACTACATACATGCTACATACATACTACATGCTACATACATACCACATACATACTACATACATGCTACATATATACTACATGCATGCTACATACATACTACATATATACTACATGCATGCTACATACATACTACATGCTACATGCATGCTACATACATACTACATACATACTACATGCTACATACATACCACATATATACTACATACATACAATACATTCATACAATACATACATAGACATACAGTACATATAACATAGAGTAACATACTTACCAATACTTGTCACATTGTTCCCCGAAGCCATTGTCTTTTCCGGAATAAATATTAACATAACAAACCACAAAAATACTCACCCACGATCCGAAGCAGTCCACGAGTGTGTCCCACGACGATCTTGGGTAGAGAACTGCAGCATCAGCTGTTGCTGCCGTTCTCTACGGGCTGCAGGAATCCAATGACGGAAGGTAGGTATCCTTCCGCACTGTATTCCTCCGCCACTTAAAAAAAAAAGTCCCTAGTCTCACTTTATGCCATTGCTGTGTGGGAAATTCCCACGCAGCAATGGCATAAAGTGAGACTAGGGACTTTTTTTTTTTTTAAGTGGCGGAGGAATACAGTGCGGAAGGATACCTACCTTCCGTCATTGGATTCCTGCAGCCCGTAGAGAACGGCAGCATCATCTGATGCTGCAGTTCTCTACCCAAGATCGTCGTGGGACACACTCGTGGACTGCTTCGGATCGTGGGTGAGTATTTTTGTGGTTTGTTATGTTAATATTTATTCCGGAAAAGACAATGGCTTCGGGGAACAATGTGACAAGTATTGGTAAGTATGTTACTCTATGTTATATGTACTGTATGTCTATGTATGTATTGTATGAATGTATTGTATGTATGTAGTATATATGTGGTATGTATGTAGCATGTAGTATGTATGTAGTATGTATGTAGCATGCATGTAGCATGTAGTATGTATGTAGCATGCATGTAGTATATATGTAGTATGTATGTAGCATGCATGTAGTATATATGTAGCATGTATGTAGTATGTATGTGGTATGTATGTAGCATGTAGTATGTATGTAGCATGTATGTAGTATATATGTAGTATGTATGTAGCATGTAGTATGTATGTAGTATGTATGTAGTATGTATGTGGTATGTATGTAGCATGTAGTATGTATGTAGCATGCATGTAGTATATATGTAGTATGTATGTAGCATGTAGTATGTATGTAGTATGTATGTAGTATGTATGTGGTATGTATGTAGCATGTAGTATGTATGTAGCATGCATGTAGTATATATTTAGTATGTAGTATGTATGTAGTATGTATGTGGTATGTATGTAGCATGTAGTATGTATGTAGCATGCATGTAGCATGCATGTAGTATGTATGTAGCATGCATGTAGTATGTATGTAGCATGCATGTAGTATGTATGTAGCATGCATGTAGTATGTATGTAGCATGCAGTATGTATGTAGCATGTATGTAGTATGTATGTAGTATATATGTAGTATGTATGTAGCATGTAGTATGTATGTAGCATGTAGTATGTATGTAGCATGCATGTAGTATATATGTAGTATGTATGTAGCATGCATGTAGTATGTATGTAGCATGTAGTATGTATGTAGCATGCATGTAGTATGTATGTAGCATGTATGTATGTAGTATATATGTAGTATGTATGTAGCATGTAGTATGTATGTAGCATGCATGTAGTATGTATGTAGTATTTTTTTTTTTTTTTTTTTTTTTTTTTTTTTTAACATTTAACACATTAGCCGGATGATGGGACTACTACTGTCCCATCATTGGCTAATGTGTCAATCACTGTCATGGTAGCAGTCATCGCCCGATGGGACTTGTAGTCCCATCGGACGATGCTTGCACAGACCCCCGGACATCAGCACAGCCCCCCGGCAGGCCGGCACAGCCCCCCGGCAGGCCGGTACAGACCCCCACAGGGTGCACAGACCACCGGCAGGCCGGCACAGCCCCCCAGCAGGCCGGTACAGACCCCGGGCAGTCCACACAGCCCCCCGGCAGGCCGGCACAGCCCCCCGGCAGGCCGGCAGAGACCCCCGGAAGGCCCGAAATGACGGCGCATCATGATGCGCACACACCGCGCATCATGATGACGTCAGGCCGTCAATCAACTGAACTTCCGATTCCGATGCCGAATTCCGATATTGAAAAAATATCGGAAGTCGGTATCGGAATTCCGATACAGCAAGTATCGGCCGATACCCGATACTTGCGGTATCGGAATGCTCAACACTAAACACCAATCATCCTGTCGGGCTGAGGTCAAACAACGCAGAATTTGCTCCAGAGACTGATTGGTCCGCTCAGTCTGCCCATTAGTCTCTGGATGGTAGGCGGCTGAAAAGGGCAGACCAATACCCAACCTCCTACAAAAAGCTCTCCAAAATCTGGACACAAATTGCACTCCCTATCAGACACCACATTCAGGGGTACCCCATGCAACCGCACCACATGCTCCACAAACAATCTGGACAATGTTTCCGCATTAGGTAGAGCTGCCAAAGGTACAAAATGTGCCTGCTTACTAAACCTGTCCACTACGACCCAGACCACGGTATTACCCTTGGAAGGGGGAAGGTTGGTGATGAAATCCATGGACAGATGAGTCCATGGTCTCTCAGGAATTGGCAGTGGTACCAATTCCCCGGCCGGCCGGTTATGGGGAGTTTTCGCACGGGCACAAACCTCACACGCAGACACATACTCCCCAACATCAGAGGCTAAAGAAGACCACCAGAATATTCTGGCAATGGCCTTCCGGGTCGCTGAGATCCCTGGATGTCCACCCAGAACTGAGTCATGGAACTCCTGGAGGACCTTGAGACGAAACTGAGCTGGCACAAAAAGTTTATCCCCCGGCTTAGCTGGAGGTGCAAGAGCCTGGGCTTCTCGAATCTCCCATTCCAACACATCAGAAACCTCTGCCACCACCACCCCAGGCTGAAGAATGGAGGATGGAGGTTCCAGGGGGGACACCGGATCAAGACTGCGTGACAACGCATCCGCTCTGATATTCTTGGATCCTGGTCGAAAAGTGATCGAGAAGTTGAATCGGGAAAAAAAAAGTGACCATCTAGCCTGTCTGGGAGTCAACCTTTTAGCTGACTCAATGTAAGCTAGGTTTTTGTGGTCCGTGATTACCGTTATAGGATGAACAGCCCCCTCCAAAAAATGCCTCCATTCTGCAAAAGCCAATTTTACGGCCAGAAGTTCCCGATTCCCCACATCATAGTTTCTCTCCACAGGGGAGAACTTCTTTGAGAAAAAGGTGCAAGGTCTTAAATTGGTCAAAGTGGCGGGTCCCTGGGACAATACCGCCCCCACCTCTGAGGCGTCTACCTCAACAATAAATGGTTCAGAGGGGTCCGGTTGGATAAGAACCGGGGCCGACATGAAACATTTTTTCAAAAACTGAAATGCCGCTACCGCTGCGGTTGACCAATTCTTGATATCGGCCCCCTTTTGAGTCATGTCTGTGAGGGGTTTAACCACCTGGAGAACCCCCTTATAAATTTCCGATAATAATTAGCGAACCCTAGGAAACGTTGCAGACCCTTCAAATCACACGGTTGAACCCACTCGAGAATGGCCTGCACCTTATTAGGATCCATGCGATACCCTTCAGCAGACACGATGAACCCCAGAAAGGACAGTTCCTGAACAAAAAATGAACATTTTTCAAGTTTAGCAAACAGACAGTTCTCCCTGAGCCTTTGGAGAACTGCCCGAACATGACCAATGTGAGTCTGTTTATCAGGCGAGTAGATTAAAATGTCATCCAAATACACCACCATAAAACGTCCAATCAAATCGGAGAACACATGATTTATGAAATTTTGGAAGACCGCTGGAGCGTTGGTCAGGCCGAAGGGCATGACCAAATTTTCAAACAACCCTTCAGTAGTGAGAAAAGCGGTCTTCCATTCATCTCCGTCCCGGACTCGGATAAAGTTATACGCTCCCCGTAGATCTAATTTCGAAAACCACTTAGCTCCGGACAACTGATTGTATAAATCAGGAATAAGTGGAAGGGGATAAGTATTCCTCACAGTTATTTTATTTAACTCACGAAAATCGAGGCATGGGCGCAAACCACCGTCTTTTTTTTTTACAAAAAAGAACCCTGCCGCCACAGGAGAAACAGAAGGACGAATATGTCCCTTACGGAGGCTCTCGGAAATATATTCCTTCATCGCAGCCCGTTCCGGACCCGAGAGGTTATACAGGCGGGCTTTGGGCAATTTAGCACCTGGAACCAGGTCAATGGCACAATCAAATGGGCGGTGTGGTGGTAAAACCTCAGCCTCTTTTTCGGAGAAAACGTCAGTATAATCTATCAGGCACTCCGGAATGCCTTCTAGACCCACGGACGACACAGACACAGAAACAAGACATTTTTCAGAGCAATAGGGACCCCATTTAACAATATCCTGAGATTCCCAATTAATCACAGGATTATGCAGCTGTATCCAGGGGAACCCCAACACTAGTCCCGCAGGCAGGTTGTTCATTACAAAACATGAAATACGTTCCTGGTGTAAGGAACTCACTTTAAGGAGAAACTCTTCAGTACAAAACACAATGTCATTCTTAACCAGTGGTGTTTTGTCTATAGCAACAAGGTGAATCGGAGTCTCCAACCTAACTGTCCCTAACTTACACCTGGCCACCAAGTCAGAGTCAATAAAGTTCAATGATGAACCGCAATCCACGAAGGCAGAAGTGGATGTGGAGACACCCCCACAACAAAGTTCCACTTGAAATGACATTTTAGAAAATGCAGAAAAGGGTACCTGAGAGCCTGGGTGACCTCCACGATAATCACCCAGGCTCAGTCGCTTGTTGGTTAGTGGCCGGGAGGGGCAATTCTCTTTCCAATGTCCAGACTCGCCACTGTGAACACAGCATTTTCTCACGTGCCGTTGTCTCCTTTCTTCCTCCTTAAGGTTGATGGTTCCCATCGCCGTGATTTTCAATGAAGAACTGGCTCCCCTTCCTTGGGAGAATAATGATGTCTCGGTTTGTATCACTCCCCTTGCCCGTAACCTGCGATCCATTCGGACGGCCTGTGTCATAGCTTCCTCCAGGGCATCAGGTGGGGGGTGGAGAGCCAAGGCGTCTTTCAGATGCTCAGACAAGCCTCTAACGGAACAACCCCCGGAGAGTGGCGTCGTTCCAGCAGACCTCAGCAGCCCAGTGTCTGAACTCTGAGCAAAACCACTCGGCTGAGTGTTTCCCCTGGCAAACATTCATCAGCCTGTCCTCAGCCATACGCACCCGATCAGGCTCATCATAAATATGCCCCAGGGCCTCAAAAAATGCATCCACAGTCATACGCTCAGGGGCCGTGGTAGGAAGGGAGAAAGCCCAAGCTTGGGGGGCTCCCCTTAACAGAGACATAATGACCCCCACTCTCTGACTTTCATCCCAGAAGAGTGTGGTCTTAAGGAAAAAAAAAGCTTACAGCCCTCCTTGAAAACTCTGAAGTCATTTTTATCTCCAGAAAAGGTATCTGGTAACTTCACTGGAGACTCAGGGGAAATTAATGTAACATCCCGAGCCCCCAATGAAAGAACCCCCTGCACAGTGTCGGCGATCAGCTGCTGAGACTGAGCCAGGACTCTTTGCTCTCCAAAGAGTTTCTGAGACATCTGCGTCAGATGCTTAACCTGCTCAGAAAGAGCGTGCATAGGATCCATCACACACACAGGTGAATGGAAGCAGAGAAAAAAAAATGGTATGGGTCAGTTATAATGTCAGAGACACCGCACTGCACTTGCTCATAGAGCCAGTGCGCATGTCCTGAGTACAGAAGCAGTGCTAAAAGATACCTGTGGAGCAGGGCAGCAGAGGTGACCATGCGTGCTTCAGGCTAATAGTGTTAGGGTCCAGTCAGCGCTGGAAGGTAAAGAAGCATAGGACCAGCGGACACTGAAACTGAATAATCTGCATGGGACCTATGGTCATGTGACTGCAAGGGGCGGGGCTTAGCGTCCTGTATTCAGATAGGACAGGACACCATACAAACAACTCAGAGTTAGGCAAAACAGAGGTCACAGCAGTACGGACAAACGAGGTACAGGAGGGACAAACAGACGGGTAGTCAGACAGAGCCAAAGGTCATACACAAGAGGGCGATGTGGTACCAAGGGGACAAGCAGAGAGAAGTCGGGTCACAAGCAGAGAGTCATACACGAGAGGTAGCGCAGTACAAGAGGGTCAGGCAGAACTCGTAACAGGGACAGAACCGAATCAAAACCGAACAAGCAAGCAAGATATCAGGCAAAAGGCACACATACGCACAAGGTCAACTAACTCAGCCGAGGGCAGGAGTATAACTGACACCGGACCCAGGTCCAGTGAGCACTAAATAGCCTCCTGCTGCCAGAGAGAGGCAGCACAATTAACTCATAGTCTAACCAGGACGGGTCAAAGCGAAATCCCGTCCTGGATCATGACACTAGCGTTGTTGGAGCCCAGGGACAATCAGGGTGCAGGCCGAGGCCTACTTGGTGGCAGTTTTAGATTGTTTGTAGGCTACAACAGACTGTCAACGTGCTCCAATTAGGCATCTGTCTCCACTCTGTTTCCAGGATTTCACGTGACCACCAACACCGCCAGTTTATGCGTACAGCAGCCGTCTGCCCAATGCACACGTGTTCCTGTGTTACTGGGGTTCTGTAATGTCAGCAGATCCCCTGATGTGTGTCTGCCACTGTCTCCTGCTCTATCCACCTTCCTACCACTTGCAGTGGGAAGGTGGACAGCGCAGGAAACAGTGGCGGACACACATTGGGGGATCTGCTCACGTAACAGAACACCAGGAACAGAGGAACAAGTGTGGAATGCGCGGACGGCAACTGTGAGCAGGAACTGGCGGTGCTGGAGGTCAGGGGAAATACTAGAGACAGAGTGGAGACAGAGGCCAAATCAGAGAATGTTTAAATCTGAAATAGTTACAATTTGGAGGCAGCAGCACTTTGCCCTCCACACAGCAGGGGATCAGCTGA
This sequence comes from Dendrobates tinctorius, assembly GCF_039654945.1. Taxonomy (NCBI): domain Eukaryota; kingdom Metazoa; phylum Chordata; class Amphibia; order Anura; family Dendrobatidae; genus Dendrobates; species Dendrobates tinctorius. Next base: position 20,599,616 of record NW_027361793.1, read on the forward strand.
CGTTACTGAACCCCACTTTCACATGAACGAGTGTTTTTTTCTGTGTGGACAGCACTTCTGAGCACCAACTGGCGGTGTCGGAGCCCAGGGAAAATCAGGTGGTAGGCCGAGGCCTACTTGGAGCCAGGTGTAAATCTGAGGTTGTTTGACTGTGGAGGGAGCAGGACACTTTGCCATACACACAGCAGGGGATCAGCTGACGTTACCGAACCCCACTTACACATGAGCGAGTGTTTTGTCTGTGCAGACAGCACTTCTGAGCAACAACGGGCGTTGCTGTAGCCCAGGAAATAAAGTTCAGGTCATAGAAACATGAACACAACAGGAGACCTGGATCCTGTTGCCAGCCAATTATTTATTCTGGAAGAGGACTGGCAAATTCAGGTGAGATCCAGGCCTTGTTCATTTTCAGAAAAGTAAGCCGGTCAACATTATCGGCGGATAGTCGCGTGCGACGGTCTGTTACCACACCACCTGCAGCACTAAAGACACGTTCCGATAATACACTGGCAGCAGGGCAAGCCAGCACCTCCAATGCATACTGGCTAAGCTCTGGCCATGTATCCAGCTTAGAGACCCAATACTTGAACGGGGAAGAGCCGTCTGGTAGTACACTAACAGGGCAAGACAAGTAGTCTGTCACCATCTGATGGAAACGTTGCCTCCTGCTGACTGGAGCCGTCAGTGATGGTGTAGCCGTTTCTGGCGGTCCCACAAAACTTTTCCACATTTGGGCCATACTGGCCTTGCTTTGTCCTGCGGCACTGCCTCTGCTACCTCTTTGTGCAGAGCTTCCTCCACTGCCTCTACCCACATGGCTGCTTTGAAAAGCACTACCAGCAACACTTGCGGGGGGAATGGAGAACATGATGGCCTGCACAAGTGTTTCTTGGTACTCCCGCATTTTTCGCTCCCGGTTCAACTGTGGTATGAGGCTTTGTAAGTTGTCCCGGTAGCGAGGATCTAGGAGGGTGTACACCCAATAATCAGCCGTGTGGAGAATGTTGGCGATGCGGCGGTCATTTAACAAGCACTGCAGAATGAAATCAACCATGTGCTGTAGACTGCCAACTGGACCGGAAACGCTGTCCCCAGCTTGAGACAGCATCTCAGCCTGCTCAGCATCACCCAACCCTCGCTGTACACACTGACTACTAGAGCCTTGTGTACCTCCCTCCTCTGGAGAGATGTGTTCCTCCTCCTCCATTGACTCCACGTCATCCTCCTCACTAAGTGTCCCCTGCCTGGGCCTTTGTGTGGAGGCACGTTGCGCAGACTTGCCAGAAGCAGATGGCATTTCTGACTCCTCATCCTCGACCTCTTCAAAAACCTCCTCACTTAGTGCTTGTAAGGTTTTTTGAAGCAGACAGATAAGGGGGACAAATAGAAAAAATGGCAGACAGCACTTACAGGATCAGGGGGATGCACGCTCACAGTCCATAGACCCAGTCGGACAACAGGAATCCCAAAAAGAAAAAGAAGAGCAGCATCCAATCCAGGTGAGAATTATATAGATTTATTCAGCCATGAAGAAATGCAACGTTTCAACCACCAAGTGGTCTTTTTCAAGCATATACAGCAGCATAGAGGGCGGTCTTATATAGGTCCAAATGGCCAATCAATGTCAGATAACCGCCCAATAGACAAAAAACAACAATAATACATATAAAACATAATAACACACAGTGTATATAGAAAAATAATGTTACATATAAAACACCATTAAAAACTAATAGAAATGACGCAATGTAGAGCTACATATACCTACTCACTTCTCTAAAGGAGCCAATCAACAAGTTGCATCCTCCGTTGTCCTAGCAACCCCCGACCAATATAACACAAGCTAACAGCTAGTATTGTCAGTCACGATGCAAAACCAATTGCATCATCTCCTTAGAATCGGCGCCAAAACCAAATGGCCTATAGCAGTTAACAACACATAAACTCTGATTCCCAGCATACCTGAAACCTTCAGCAGCCTAAAGGAGTTGCTAAAGTGCATCGAGGATCTCGCGATATCACTGAGATCTCGCACATGCGCATTAGCGCCTGGCAAATTCCTAAAAGATCGCATCCACCACAAATCTCGCGGTACTGTGTCATATCACTCCCGCACCTGCGCAATCAAATACCATAGTGTCCACCGTCACTAGCGCAGGAATCTCGCGGCACCATCGAGATCTCGCACATGCGCATTAGCGCTTGGCAAATTCCTGAAAGATCGCATCCACCACAGATCTCGCGGTACTATGTCCCACCACTACCGCGCCTGCGCAGTCGAACACCATAGTGTCCACCATCACTGCACTTACCGCACCTGCGCAAAAGCACACAGAGAGTTCACCGGAAACAGGAAAGCAGGCACATAACCCGCGCCGTCGCACATAGTGGAAACCATAGTAACCAACGTCACTGAACTTACCGCGCCTGCGCAAAAACACACAAAACATTTAACAAAACCACCAATGTGGTTACATAACCCACACCAATATCAACCCCACAGTACTGTAAATATCAAACCTATACAATAGCATACTCAATACAGTAGCATAGGAAATTAAGATAGTACTCAGGCAATCACATGACTGATCCCATAGCTAGAGTAACAAATCACATGATACCGTCATATAATCCCACATGGAGGCAACAACAAGGCCATCATATAAAGAAAGGGGGGGCTGTCTAAAAGAGGATTAGCCGCACAAAGGAGAAACATAATGACAATGAGGAACACTATAAACAGCCCAATTTGATGATTTTAACATGCAATAACTTTATTGTCATATTCACACAAAAAAAGCCTGGGCCTGGGCCTTTGTGTGGAGGCACGTTGCGCAGACTTGCCAGAAGCAGATGGCATTTCTGACTCCTCATCCTCGACCTCTTCAAAAACCTCCTCACTTAGTGCTTGTAAGGTTTTTTGAAGCAGACAGATAAGGGGGACAGTCATGCTAACTAGTGCATCATCTGCACTGGCCATCCGCATGGAGTCATCGAAGGCACGCAAAACTTGGCAGATGTCCCTCATAGTGGCCCACTCAGTGGTGGTGAAGTGTGTCCGGCGCACAGTGCGACTTGTTTGCGCCTGATGCAGCTGGTACTCCATTACTGCTGCCTGCTGCTCACACAACCGCTCCAACATATGTAACGTTGAATTCCACCTGGTGGGGAGGTCACATATGATGTGATGTTCTGGCAGGCGGAATCGGCGTTGCAGAGATGCAATGCGCGATCTTGCCATGCTGGAACGCCGCAAGTGAGCACACTCTATTCGAACCTTGTCCAGCAGTGCATCAAGATCCGGATAGTCCCTCAGAAAGCTCTGCACAACCAAATTGAGCACGTGTGCCAGACATGGTATGTGAGTGAGGTTGCCTAGGCCCAGAGCTGCCACTAGATTTCGGCCATTGTCACTCACTACCAAACCTGCCAGGAGATTCGCTGGCAAAAACCACACATCGCTCTCCTGCTTGATGGCATTCCAGAGCTCCTGTGCTGTGTGGCTCCGATTCCCCAAAGAAATTAATTTAAGGACAGCCTGTTGGCGTTTGGCCATACCTGTGCTCATATCTGGCCTAACAGGCTCATGCAGTGCTGATTCCAAGGAACTAGAGTAGGAGGAGGACTCAATATGTACAGACTGCATTCCTGCAATCCTTGGAGTTGGCAGAATACGTACAGAGCCTCTCTCCAGATCTGTACCCGGCTCCACAACATTGACCCAATGGGCAGTGAGGGAAAGGTATCGTCCCTGTCCATGGCTACTGGTCCACGCATCGATGGTCAGGTGGACCTTGCTACTGACGGCGTTTAGTAGCGCATTTTTAATTTTTCCCTCCACATGCTTTTGCAGGGCAGGGACGGCTTGCCTGCTGAAATAAAAGCGGCTGGGCACATTGTATTGTGGAACTGCCAATGACATCAAGTTCCGGAAGGTGTCAGTCTCCACCAGCCTGAATGACAGCATCTCAAGGGCCAGTAGTTTGGCAATGCCCGGCATTCAGAGCCAGTGCTCGGGGATGGTTTGCCGAGTATGGCCGCTTTTTCTCCCATGCCTGTGCTACCGATTGCTGGTGAGTGGCCTGGGAGTGTGCTGATGACTGAGAACGTGGTTCAGTGGGTGGAATTTCACTGGGTCTCTGGACAACAGTGGCAGAGGTTCTTCCATGGCGTTCTAGTGAGGAAGCCGAACCAGCTGTGTGTGAGCTGGAGGAAGAGGCCCCAATACGAGCTGAAGAGGTGGTAGTGCTGCTGAAGGTTGGCCTACATCTTCAGTGTGTCTGTGTAACTCCACCTCGTGCTTGGTACGCACATGTTTCCACATATTTGTGGTATTGAGGTTGCTCACATTTTTCCCTCGTTTAACTTTCTGATGACACAGCTTGCATTTGACAAAGCAAATTGTCACGCTCGCGCCTTGCCTGAAAGGTGCGAGCCGGGGGGTTGTTTCCCCACTGTGCCACAAACCAGACTACCCTGCAAGGGGCGTGACTACGACAGCTACCTCGGTCTTCACTGGAGCCTCTGATGGTGAGGTCAGGCTTGTGCAGCAGATATCTGTCGGGTGCCACTCCAGGGTGGTGTCTGGCTGTGGCTGCTGATCCCACTCGGGGACAAGTCACTTGGATAGGTGCTATAGACAGGCAGGCAGGTAGACACGACAGGCACAGCTGAGACACTGAGCAAGCAGGCACGGCTTGGAGACACTGGGCAAGCGGGCACGGCTTGGAGACACTGGGCAAGCGGGCACGGCTTGGAGACACTGGGCAAGCGGGCACGGCTTGGAGACACTGGGCACGGCTTGGAGACACTGGGCAAGCGGGCACGGCTTGGAGACACTGGACAGGTAGGTGACAGCTTGAGACACAGGGCAAGCAGGAGTGGTATATGAGAGAACAGGTTTGGACCTGTTCACACAGGAGGTGCAGGTATGGATATAGGCAGGAAGGAGTGGAATATGAAGGAACAGGTTTGGACCTGTTCACACAGGAGGTGCAGGTAGGCAGAGCCGCAGGAGTGCGGAGCAGGCAAAGCCGCATGAGTGCGGAGCAGGCAAAGCCGCAGGAGTGCGGAGCAGGAAAAGCCGCAGGAGTGCAGAGCAGGCAGAGCCGCAGGAGTGCAGAGCAGGCAGAGCCGCATGAGTGCGGAGCAGGCAGAGCGGCTAAGGAGCCGAGCAGGCAGAGTGGCTAGGGAGCCGTGCAGGCAGAGCGGCTAGGGAGCCGAGCAGGCAGAGCTGCGAGGGTGCAGATGCACAGATAAAGCTGCAAGGGTGCAGATGCACAGATAAAGCTGCGAGGGTGCAGATGCACAGATAAAGCTGCGAGGGTGCAGATGCACAGACAGCGAGGACACAAGGAAAGACACGGCAGAGAAGGAACCACAAACAAGGAGACTGACAGACAGAGGTAAGACTGAGTTCAGACAGAGGCACAGGGACAAAGACACAAGGACCAGGATATTCTGCCTCCTGGCAGGCGGACAGAGTACAGACAAGGTACTGGGAACAAGACTCAAGGGCCAGGATATTCTGCCTCCTGGCAGGCGGACAAGGTACAAAGCGAGACAAAGAGTATTCCTACAGAGGAGATACACAGAACAGGGCCTGGTTTCCTCAGCAGCAAGATACTAACTGAGATTTAGACATTGCACAGGCAATGTTTCAGTGGGAGTGGCGAAACTAAATAGTCAAGGGCTCCAGGTGATTGGTCAGGGACATATTACACAGGTGCACCCTGACTGCATAAGAACCAGAGAGTTCAGGCGCCGCCCCCCTATACACACAGTCTGGAAACATGGAGAGCAGAGGCACAGAGCTGGCAATAGACAGAATTCACAGCATGGCTTGAAACAGAAAGTAAGTTGGTGTGCGGGGGATGGGAGGCCATGCAGTGATGCCAGCAAGGTTTTTACTGTACCCCCCTTTACGGCCCCTCTTCCTCAAGCCTGCCAGAATGAACAGAAGAAGGAGTACGGGACCACACACAGTCCAGGTTGACACGACATCCTTCAGGTAGGGTGGAATATGTGTGCCATCTGGAATCACCGAGTGCCAAGTTTCTTGGTGCCCAACAGTCTCCAACACAGAGGGTACAAGGACTTCTTCCTCCTGATTGGCAGAAGGCAGGGACCTGGAAGCTTCAGGCTTGACTCCTACATCAGCCGGCCAGCTAGACACAGAAGACACCTTCACTGAGTCCAACTTCAGCCCGACATGCCAGAAAAATTGGACCTCCTCCTCCCGGTTGGTGAGAAACGGAGATACGTAGGTCACTGTTCCAACCTCTTCATCCACCTGCCAAATGGAAGCTGGAGGCATACATACAGGGAGCCACTTCAGCCTGTTACCCTGAAAAAACTGGACCACATCTTCCTGGTTATAGGATGAGTGAAGCTCTGTCTTGGGACCTTCACCCCTAGGCCACAGGGGAGCTGAAGGCATACACTCTGGATCCATCTTCAGCCCTTTATCCTGGGGAAGACAATCAAGAGGCAGGGGTGCTCTTGGGAGCAGAACACTGGTATAGTCGCTGGGGATGTGTGAGGAGACTAAGACCGCCTCCCCCTCTTCAGAGGCATCCTCACACCTTGACTCGGTGACTAGCAAACCAGGCGAAGAAGACGACCTTGCTGACTGAATGCGACGCAAGGGAACCAGACACCTCTTTTCCCTTGGTTGTTTCAAGTGTGGTGCCTTGCTGGGTCTCCAAACATAAATGGGCATCAGGATCTCTGGTTCAGAATGACCCATGGGCATACCAGACAGCCAATGGAAGACGAGCTTCCTCGTATACAAAGCTCTGACCTGGAGCTGTAGTTGTCCTTGCAGGACTAGACTGTTTTCAAAGAGGGCTCGGCCACCTTTAGACAATGCCCATGCTGGATTCTGGAGATGAAGAATGGAGATCACACACCGACTCTGTATGGCTGGTGGCTCGAACACCCCAAAGCTCCCAGAAGGCAACGAAACAGTCATAGACTTTAATGGAGAGGGAGGACTCTCACCAGGGGCAGCCTCTCCTACTGGCCCAGGGTTCTGGAGTACGGGCTTCACAGGGCAGAGACCAGATTCCGACTGCAACTTGGCCCGCTTCTTCTTTTTAGACCTCTTGCACGGGCGGCCGCATTGGCAGACTGTGGAACAGGTGATGGCTGGACTGTCATAGGTGGTAGAGACGATTCACCCACAGGTTCCTCTTGTCTCTGGAAGCTTGGAGGGGAAGACTTTTCAAGAACAGCTGGACGAGGCATGTCGAACACTTTACGGAAGGCCACCAGGAAGGCCCCCAGGCTCAAGACGACAGGATCCCCTGCTTCCCAAAGGGGACAGATCCATATCAAGGCATCACCAGCTAGGTAGGACATGATGTATCCCACCTTGACCCTGTCAGAGGGAAAACAAGCTGCATTCTGCAGGATGTAGTGCAGGCACTTTTTCAGGAACCCTTGGCACTCTTTAGGGTCCCCATAGAACCTAGGCGGGTCATCTGGGTTGTGCTCCTCATAGGCCAGAAGTTGCTCATACATAGCCCTGGAGACAATGAGTGGTTCAGACGTCTCAACAATTGGAGCCACGCAAGGCGGAACAAATTCTTCCGGTGGCTCATACTGGCAGGAAGAGAGTTCATCATGCTCTGCAAGCGGAAGGACATGGGACTCAGCGGGGACCATGGCCTGTGCAAACTGTCACGCTCGCGCCTTGGCTGAAAGGCGTGAGCCGGGGGGTTGTGGCCCCACTGTGCCACAAACCAGACTACCCTGGAAGGGGCGTGACTAGGACAACTACCTCGGTCTTCACTGGAGCCTCTGATGGTGAGGTCAGGCTTGTGCGGCAGATAGCTGTCGGGTGCCACTCCAGGGTGGTGTCTGGCTGTGGCTGCTGATCCCACTCGGGGACAAGTCACTTGGACAGGTGCTATAGACAGGCAGGCAGGTAGACACGACAGGCACAGCTGAGACACTGGGCAAGCAGGCACGGCTTGGAGACACTGGGCAAGCGGGCATGGCTTGGAGACACTGGGCAAGCGGGCACGGCTTGGAGACACTGGGCAAGCTGGCACGGCTTGGAGACACTGGGCAAGCGGGCACGGCTTGGAGACACTGGACAGGTAGGTGACAGCTTGAGACACAGGGCAAGCAGGAGTGGTATATGAGAGAGCAGGTTTGGACCTGTTCACACAGGAGGTGCAGGTAGGCAGAGCTGCAGGAGTGCGGAGCAGGCAAAGCCGCAGGAGTGTGGAGCAGGCAAAGCCGCAGGAGTGCTGAGCAGGCAGAGCGGCTAAGGAGCCGAGCAGGCAGAGCGGCTAGGGAGCCGTGCAGGCAGAGCGGCTAGGGAGCCGAGCAGGCAGAGCTGCGAGGGTGCAGATGCACAGATAAAGCTGCGAGGGTGCAGATGCACAGATAATGCTGCGAGGGTGCAGATGCACAGATAAAGCTGCGAGGGTGCAGATGCACAGATAAAGCTGCGAGGGTGCAGATGCACAGACAGGGAGGACACAAGGAAAGACACGGCAGAGAAGGAACCACAAACAAGGAGACTGACAGACAGAGGTAAGACTGAGTTCAGACAGAGGCACAGGGACAAAGACACAAGGACCAGGATATTCTGCCTCCTGGCAGGCGGACAGAGTACAGACATGGTACTGGGAACAAGACTCAAGGGCCAGGATATTCTGCCTCCTGGCAGGCGGACAAGGTACAAAGCGAGACAAAGAGTATTCCTACAGAGAAGGAGATACACAGAACAGGGCCTGGCTTCCTCAGCAGCAAGATACTAACTGAGATTTAGACATTGCACAGGCAATGTTTCAGTGGGAGTGGCGAAACTAAATAGTCAAGGGCTCCAGGTGATTGGTCAGGGACATATTACACAGGTGCACCCTGACTGCATAAGAACCAGAGAGTTCAGGCGCCGCCCCCCTATACACACAGTCTGGAAACATGGAGAGCAGAGGCACAGAGCTGGCAACAGACAAAATTCACAGCATGGCTTGAAGCAGAAAGTAAGTTGGTGTGCGGGGGATGGGAGGCCATGCAGTGATGCCAGCAAGGTTTTTACTGTACCCCCCTTTACGGCCCCTCTTCCTCAAGCCTGCCAGAATGAACAGAAGAAGGAGTACGGGACCACACACAGTCCAGGTTGACACGACATCCTTCAGGTAGGGTGGAATATGTGTGCCATCTGGAATCACCAAGTGCCAAGTTTCTTGGTGCCCAACAGTCTCCAACACAGAGGGTACAAGGACTTCTTCCTCCTGATTGGCAGAAGGCAGGGACCTGGAAGCTTCAGGCTTGACTCCTACATCAGCCGGCCAGCTAGACACAGAAGACACCTTCACTGAGTCCAACTTCAGCCCGACATGCCAGAAAAATTGGACCTCATCTGCAACTGTGTCAAAAAAAGACCACACACTGCAAGTCCTGGGAGCTCCCGTTTTCTGTTTTGGAAGAGGATTGCTCCGCACAGGTGCCAAAGTGGAGGCTACAGGCAACCAATTCTGCCCCCGCCCTCTCCCTCCTCTTTTGGCTGTTCGGGGAATCTCTTCCTCAGAGCTGCTCCCACCACCTTCCTGTGGCTGACGCCATGATGGGTCAAGGACCTCATCATCTCCACTCCCCTGTTCAAGCACCGGCTGGTCCTGGGTTGTCTTGCCAGCACCGTATGCACCAGAAATTGGCAACTGAGTCTCATCATCATCAGATGAGCACTGAGGTGTGCTGACAATAGGCACTGGCCCACCCGCCTCTTCAGATTCAGAGGGACAAAGCAGTTGCGCATCACTGCATACTCCCTCTTCTTGACGCTCTAGAATGCTGCTTGGCTGGCCAACTCTTTCCAAGCCAACAGATTCTGAGAACAGAAGTAAAGATTGAGATGGCTCCTGTCCAGGGCTCTCAGACTGCCTGGGCAATTTGGCAGGTGGTGAAGAGACAGATGGTTGCTCTTCTGTGCTCTGGCCCTGGGAGGATGCGGAAGTCATTGAAGTGAATGCGTTAGCTGCCATCCATCCTACAACGGCTTCAATTTGTTCGTCACGCAGCAATGGGGTACGGCGAGGTCCTACAAAGTTGCGCATGAAGGACTGTTGCCTGGTAAAAGTGGGGGATGCCGGATCACTGGTGGCCGCAGCAGACACCGAATCCCCACGACCTCTCCCTGCTGAATCCCCCCATCCTCTCCCTGCTGAAACTCCACGGCCACGACCACGTGCCTTACTCCCTGCCTTCTTCATCTTGGTAGACTGATAAAGATAGGCAGAAAAGTAAAAAAGGGGTGGCTTAGTGTTCTTATACCTGAACACCTGCTAACCAGTATAAGAAACACTAGTTTGGCTAAGAGTGTGTGTACTACACTTTAATATGATATAATGTGGCCTACACAACTGTAAAGTGGAGTGTTTGGTGAACTTTATTTCCTTTTTTTTTTTTTGGGGAAAAAGAAAAGGATGTGACCAAAGTTTGAAAGCTATAGTATCACAAACTTTTTGGAGCGATTACAATGCAGGAAGCTAACCTACAATGCAATTGATGAGGCTCCAAAAAATAGGGTGATACTAGTCTGGCTGGCCCTGAAGGGCACAAGCCAGCAAAAAGGCTCCTCTATCTAATCCTATACAGTGTTTGCAACCAACCAATGACAATGGATGCGGATGGAAGCACACTAATATAGGAGCAAAAATCTGGCTAAATTTGCTGCAAAAAAATGACTATGTATGAGGCAGTGACGCACGCTGAGCGGACTACAACGAGCGGTGGCTGTAGAACACACTGCAACGTGAGCTGCACTCACACACAGAGAGACCTATCAGACAGCCAAAAACACTCCTTTAGTGTTTGCAACCAACGTATATGGATACGTTTGGAAGCACACTATACAGGAGAAAAAAAAAGCAGCAATAAAAGAAAAATGTGTATGAGGCAGAGACACACGCTGGGCGGCCAACAAGCAGACGTGCCTGCAGAACACACTACACAGCGTGGGTCTGCACTCACACAGCCCTTGCAGACAGCTATTAAAACAGCGCTGCTGGGCTACAAAAATGCTACAGTGGTGGATTATGTAGCCTGGGTAGAGCAATAGATATGTTTGATGATCGCTATTTCTAACTGTCCCTCACAGTCTTCAACAGCAGCCTGTCCCTAACTGAATTCACAGCAGAGTGACCCCGAAATGGCGGCTGCAGCGGTTTTTATAGTGCATCATGACATCATTTCAGCAGCCAATCACAGCCATGCCAGTAGTTAACATGCCTACATGCCTAACAGGATGTGCCCACACTTCTGAGGATCCCCATTGGCTGAATCAAATCGAGCGGGCTCCTAGCATTATGGGAACTTCAGATTCCGGTATTGGATATGAAAAAAGTATCGGAACTAAGTATCGGAATTCCAATACAGCTAATATTGGCCGATACCCGATACTTGCGGTATCGGAATGCTCAACACTAGTTATGATGGGATTTCCTGTTCCCCCTGGTCTGGATGAGTCTATGTCATTAGCCACTCAAGTTGATCGGAGTTTACGTGAACATAAAACTACATGGGAGGCGCTGCCACCTTTTGAACAAACGTCTGAACCTATGCAATGTGATGGGGTTTTGTCTAGGGCGCAACGTCAGGAGTTTAGAAGGCGTAATAAGCTGTGTTTTTTCTGTGGAGACGCCTCTCATACTATTTCTGTCTGCCCTAAACGAGAGAAACGTTTTGCACACACATTTGCTGTGGGCAGTGTACAACCTAAGTTCCTTTTGGCAATTACTCTGATCTGCTCCTTATCCACGTTTTCCACTAAGGCTTTTGTGGATTCAGGAGCAGCTTTGAATCTGATGGATTTGGACTTTGCTAAACGTTGTGGTTTTTCCATGACACCTCTGCGGATGCCTATTCCTTTGAGGGGTATTGATGCTACTCCTTTGGCGAAGAATAAACCTCAGTTTTGGACCCAGGTGATAATGCGAGTTGCCCCAGACCACCAAGAAAATTGTAAATTTTTGGTGCTGCATAATTTGCATGATACTATTGTTCTGGGTTTTCCTTGGTTGCAAACTCATAATCCAGTTTTGGATTGGAAATCTGGGTCTGTGGTGAGTTGGGGTTGTCAGTGTGTTCTTAGGGACGCTCCTGTTTTCTCCACCTCTCCTCAGTCTCATGATATTCCTCATTATCTGGCCGATTTTTCTGATGTATTTAGTGAGAGTAAGTCTGCATCTTTGCCTCCTCATAGAAGTTATGACTGTGCAATTGAGTTGATGCCTGGGTGTAAATTTCCCAAGGGTCGGCTTTTCAACTTATCAGTACCCGAACATGATGCTATGCGATCCTATATTAAGGAGTCGTTGGAGAAGGGTCATATTAGACCATCCTCGTCAACTTTAGGTGCTGGTTTTTTTTTGTGGCCAAGAAAGATGGTTCATCAAGACCGTGTATTGATTATCGTTCCCTTAACAAGATGACGGTTAAATATCAGTACCCATTACCTCTGATGTCTGATTTATTCTCCAGAGTTAAGAGTGCCTGCTGGTTTACTAAGCTTGACCTCAGGGGGGCGTATAATCTTATTTGCATCAAGCACGGGGATGAATGGAAGACGGCGTTTAATACTCCGGAGGGACATTTTGAGTACTTGGTGATGCCTTTTGGGCTCACTAATGCCCCTTCTGTCTTCCAGTCCTTTATGAATGATATTTTCAAAGACTTTGTGGATAAGTTTTTGATCATCTATTTGGATGATATTTTGATCTTTTCTAGTGATTGGGATTCTCATGTGGAACATGTCCGGACTGTGTTCCGGATTTTGAGGGAGAATTCCTTGTTTGTTAAGGGATCGAAATGCCTCTTTGGTGTACAGAGGTTTTCATTTTTGGGATTTATCTTGTCTCCGTCGACTATTGAAATGGACCTGGCCAAGGTACAGGCCATTTATGATTGGGCTCAGTCTACTTCTTTGAAGGCTCTCCAGAAGTTTTTGGGTTTTGCTAATTTCTATCGTAAATTTATAGGTAATTTTTCTGGTAATGTCAAACCACTGACTGATCTGACTAAGAAGGGCGCTGATGTGCTGAATTGGTCTCCTGAGGCTGTCTCAGCATTTCAGGAGATTAAGCGGAGATTTACTTCAGCTCCAGTTTTACGGCAACCTGATGTCTCACTTCCATTTCAGGTGGAGGTAGATGCTTCTGAGATTGATGCAGGAGCTGTTTTGTCCCAAAAAGACCCTGTGACTTCTAAGATGAATCCCTGTGCCTTCTTTTCTCGAAAGTTCTCCCCATCTGAACGCAACTATGACGTGGGGAATCGGGAATTGTTGGCCATGAAATGGGCATTTGAGGAGTGGAGACATTGGTTGGAGGGAGCTAGACATCAAGTTGTGGTCCTCACCGATCACAAGAATTTGATTTATCTGGAGTTGGCCAAACGCTTGAATCCTAGACAGGCTAGATGGGCCTTGTTTTTCACGAGTTTTAATTTTGTGGTCTCTTTTCTTCCGGGCACTAAGAATGTTAAGGCAGATGCCCTTTCTAGGAGTTTCTTTGCTGATTCTCTTAATGTGACCGAGCCTACTACCATCCTAGGTGAGGGGGTAGTTCTTTCTGCCATTTCGCCCGACAACAGGTGATTCAGTTACATGGGATTCCTGAGAACATTGTATGGACAGAGGAGTCCAGTTTGTTTCCAGATTCTGGAAAGTCTTTTGTTCCAATCTGGGAATTCAGTTATCCTTCTCCTCCGCGTTTCATCACCAGACCAATGGGCAGACTGAGAGAACAAACCAGACCTTGGAGTCTTATTTAAGATGTTATATATCTGCTGATCAGGATGATTGGGTCTCATTTTTGCCCTTGGCCGAATTCGCGCTGAACAATAGAGCTAGTTCTGCCACTTTGATGTCACCCTTTTTCTGTAATTTTGGGTTTCATCCTCGATTCTCTTCAGGGCAAGTGGAATGTTCGCCCTGCCCAGGTGTGGACACTGTGGTTGAGAGAATGCAGCAGATATGGGACCAAGTGGTGGATAAGTTGTCACTCTCTCAGGAAAAGGCCCAGCGATTTTCCAACCAGCATAGAACCATTGGTCCCCGGTTTAAAGTGGGTGATATGGTTTGGTTGTCGTCTAAGAATATTCCTATGAAGTTTGCATCTCCAAAATTTAAGCCAAGATTTATTGGACCTTATAAGATTTTGGAGATTATTAATCCTGTTTCTTTTTGATTGGCTCTTTCAGTTACGTTGAAGATCCATAACGTATTTCACAAATCACTGTTGAAGAGGTTTGTTGAGCCAGTAGTTCCTATGGCAACACCTCCTGACCCTGTATTGGTTAACCCCTTAATCCCATATGACGTACTATCCCGTCCATGTGCCCTGGGACTTAATTCCCAGGGACGGGATAGTGCGTCATAGCTTTCAGCGGCGCCCACGTGGTGAGCGCCGCTGATCGCGGCCGGGTGTCAGCTGATTATCACAGCTGACACCCGGAACAATGTGTCAGGGGCAGTCACGGACCGCCCCGACACGTTAAACCCTTGCACACCGCGATCAAACACGATTGCGGTGTACCGGGGGTTAAAGAGAAGCATCGGCAGGGAGGGGGCTCCCTCCGTGCTTCCCTGAGCCCCCCACGGCAGCGCAATGTGCAGCGCTGCTGCGGGGGGCTCCTTCCCTGCAGGCCCCTGAATCCAAGATGGCGACGGGGACCTTCAGGGGCCTGCAGGGAGTCGGTTTCCTCAGTGCCTGAAGAGCGCAGGCACGAGGAAGCCTGCTGCACTGCCTGTGACAGATCGCTGATCTGTCACAGTGATCTGTGATGTGACAGATCAGCGATCTGTCACAGGACAGTGATGTCCCACCTGGGACAATGTAGTAAAGTTAAAAAAAAAAAGTGTTAAAATAATTAAAAAAAAATCGCCAAATAAATTAGAAAAAAAAAATACTCCCCCAATAAATTCATTTTTTGGAAATTAAAAAAAAACCAATAAAAGTACACATATTTGGTATCGCCGCGTCCGTAACGACCTACCCTATAAAACTGTCCCATTAATTAACCCCTTTAGCGAACCCCTTAAAAATTAAAAATAAAAAACAAAGCAAAAAATAATGATTTATTATCATACCGCTGAACAAAAAGTGCAATAACGTGCGATCAAAAAGACGCATATAAATATCCATGGTACCGCTGAAAACTTCATCTTGTCCCACAAAAAACGAGCTGCCAAACAGCATAATCAGCGAAAAAATAAAAAAGTTATAGCTCGCAGAATAAAGCGATGCAAAAATAATTATTTTTTATATAAAATAGTTTTCATTGCATAAAACCGACAAAACATAAAAAAACGATATAAATGAGTTATCGCTGTAACCGTACCTACCCGAAGAATAAAACCACTTTATCAATTTTGTCACACATGGAATGGTGTAAACGCACCCTCCCAAAAGAAATTCATGAAACGCTGGTTTTTGTTCATTCTGAGTCACAAAAATCGGAATAAAATGCGATCAAAAAATGTTACGTGCCCGAAAATGGTACCAATAAAAACGTCAACTCGTCCCGCAAAAAATAAGACCTCACATGACTCAGTGGGTCAAAATGCGGAAAAATTATAGCTCTCAATATGTGGTGATGCAAAAACTATTTTTACAATAAAAAGCGTCTTTTAGCGTGTGACAGCTGCCAAACATAAAAACCGCCATAAATAGTAAATCAAACCCCCCGTTATCACCCCCTTGGTTAGGGAAAAATAATAAAATTAAAAGAAAATGTATTTATTTCCATTTTTCCATTAGGGTTAGGGTTAGGGCTGGGGCTAGGGTTAGGGCTAGGGTTAGGGCTAGGGTTAGGGCTGAGATTAGGGTTAGGGGTCTGTTGGGGTTAGGCTTGGAGTTAGTATTGGGGGTTTCCACTGTTTGGGCACATCAGGTGCTCTCCAAATGCAACATGGCGTCTGATCTCAATTCCCGCCAATTCTGAGTTGAAAAAGTCCAATGGTGGTCCTTCCCTTCCAAGCTCTGCCATGCGCCCAAACAGTGTTTTTCCCCCACATATGGGGTATCAGCCTACTCAGGACAAATTGCAAAACAGCTTTTGGGGTCCAATTACTCTTGTAACCCTTAGGAAAATAAAAAATTGGGGGCAAAAATTTCATTTTTGTGGAAAAAAATGATTTTTTTATTTTCACGCCCGGGCGTTATAAACTTCTGTGAAGCACTTGGGGATTCAAAGTGCTCACCACACATCTAGATAAGTTCCGCGGGGGTCTAGTTTCCAAAATGGGGTCACTTGTTGGGAGTTTCAATAGTTTAGGTACATCAGGGGCTCTCCAAACACACATGACACCCGCAGACCATTCCATCAAAGTCTGCATTACAAAACGTCACTACTTCCCTTCTGAGACCCGACGTGTGCCCATACAGTAGTTTTCTCCCACATATGGGGTATCAGCGTACTCAGGACAAATTGGACAACAACTTTTGGGGTCCAATTTCTCCTGTTACCCTTGGGAAAATGAAAAAATTGGTGACTAAATGATCATGTTTGTGGAAAAAATAAGATTTTTTTATTTTCACACCCGGTCGTTATAAACTTCTGTGAAGCACTGGGGGGTTCAAAGTGCTCACCACACAACTAGATAAGTTCCTTGGGGGTCTATTTTCCAAAATGGGGTCACTTGTGGGGGGTTTCCACTGTGTAGGTACATCAGGGGCTCTCCAAAAGCAACATGACACCCGCAGACCATTCCATCAAAGTCTGCATTTCAAAACGTCACTACTTCCCTTCCGAGACCCGACGTGTGCCCAAACAGTAGTTTTTTCCCACATGTGGCATATCAGCGTACTCAGGACAAATTGGACAACAACTTTTGGGGTCCAATTTCTCCTGGTACCCTTGGGAAAATAAAAAAATCGGTGACTAAATGATCATGTTTGTGGAAAAAATACGATTTTTTTTAATTTCACGCCCGGGCGTTATAAACTTCTGTGAAGCACTGGAGGGGTCAAAGTGCTCACCACACATCTAGATAAGTTCCTAGGGGGGTCTAGTTTCCAAAATGGTGTCATTTGTGGTGGGTTTCCACTGTTTTGGTACATCAGGGGCTCTCCAAACGCGACATGGTGTCCGATCTCAATTCCAGCCAAAAACGTCAAATGGCGCTGCTTCCCTTCCGAGCTCTGCCATGCGCCCAAATAGTGTTTTACCCCCACATGTGGGGTATCAGCATACTCAGGACAAATTGCACAATAACTTTTAGGGCCCTGTTACCCTTGGAAAAATAAGAATTGAGGGTGAAAAGATCATTTTTTGGAAAAAATATGATTTTTTAATTGTACGGTTGTATGTTATAAACTTCTGTGAAGTCCTTGGTGGTTCAAAGTTCTCACCACACATCTAGATAAGTTCCTGGGGGGGTCTAGTTTCCAAAATGGTGTCATTTGTGGGGGTTTCCACTGTTTTGGTACATCAGAGGTTTTCCAATCGCGACACGGTGTCCGATCTCAATTCCAGCCAAAAACGTCAAATGGCGCTGCCTCCCTTCCGAGTTCTGCCATGCACCCAAATAGTGGTTTACCCCCACATGTGGGGCATCAGCATACTCAGGACAAATAGCACAATAAATTTTACGGTCCTGTTACCCTTGGGAGAATAAAAATTGGGGGAGAAAAGATCATTTTTGTGGAAAAAATATGATTTTTTAACTGTACGGCTGTACGTTATCAACTTCTGTGAAGCCCTTGGGGGTTCAAAGTTCTCACCACACATCTAGATAAGTTCCTTGGGGGGGTCTAGTTTCCAAAATGGTGTCATTTTGGGGGGTTTCCACTGTTTTGGTACATCAGGGGTTTCCAATCGCGACATGGTGTCCGATCTCAATTCCATCCAAAAAAGTCAAATAGTGCTGCTTCCCTTCTGAGCTCTGCCATGCTCCCAAATAGTCGTTTACACCCACATATGTTGGGTATCAGTGTACTCAGTACAAATTGCACAATAACTTTTAGGGTCCTGTTACCCTTGGAAAAATAAAAATTGGGGGTGAAAAGATCATTTTTGTGGAAAAAATATGATTTTTTAATTGTACCGCTGTACGTTATAAACTTCTGTGAAGTCCTTGTGGGTTCAAAGTTCTCACCACATATCTATACAAGTTCCTTTGGGGGTCTAGTTTCCAAAATGGGGTCACTTGTGGGGGTTTCCACTGTTTAGGTACATCAGGCGCTCTCCAAACGTGACATGGCGTCCGATCTGAATTCCAGCCAATTTTGCATTGAAAAAGTCAAACGGCGCTCCTTCTCTTCTGAGCTCAGCCATGCGTCGAAACAGAGGTTCCCCCCCCACATATCAGGTATCAGCGTACTCAGGACAAATTACACAATAAATTTTGCAGTCCAATTTCTCCTGTTACCCTTGGTAAAATAAAAAAAATTGAACCTGAAATATTTTTTTTGTGAAAAAAAGTTAAATGTTCATTTTTTTTTAAATATTCAAAAAATTCCTGTGACGCACCTAAAGGGTTAATTAACTTCTTGAATGTGGTTTTGAGCACCTTAAGGGGTGCAGTTTTTAGAATGGTGTCATTTTTGGGTATTTTCTATCATATAGACCCCTCAAAGTGGCTTCAAATGTGATGTGGTCCGTAAAAATAAAATGGTGTTGCAAAAATGAGAAATTGCTGGTCAATTTTTAACCCTTATAACTTCCTAACAAAAAAAAAATTTTGGTTCCAAAATTGTGCTGATGTAAAGTAAACATGTGGAAAATGTTACTTATCAAGTTTTTTGGGTGCCATATCTCTGTGATTTAAGGGCATAAAAATTTAAAGTTGGAAAATTGCGAAATTCTCAAAATTTTCGCCAAATTTCCATTTTTTTCACAAATAAACGCAAGTTATTTGAATGAAATTTTACCGTTAACATGAAGTACAATATGTCACGAGAAAACATTGTCAGAATCACCGGGATCCATGGAAGCGTTTCAGAGTTATTACCTCATAAAGGGACAGTGGTCAGAATTGTAAAAATTGGCCCGGTCATGAACGTGCAAACCACCATTGGGGCTTAAGGGGTTAAAGGCAATGTGGAATATGAGGTAGAGAAAATATTGGATTCTCGTTTGGTTACATGGAGACTCCAGTATTTGGTCAAATGGAAGGGTTATGGCCAGGAGGATAATTCTTGGGTCTCTGCCTCTGATATTCATGCCAATAGATTGGTTCGTGCTTTTCACCGGGCCCATCCTGATCGGCCTGGTGGCGTGGATGAGGGTTCAGTGACCCCCCCTCAAGGGGGGGTACTGTTGTGAACTCATTTTCTGGTCTACGAGTTGTGAGTTCTCCTTCCGGGCTCCCTCTGGTGGTAACAGGAGGTAGTGAGGTTGATTTAATTAGTAGAGATCTGCCACCTGATGATGAGGATAACGATTGGATCTCTGGAATCTCAGACTGGATTTAAGACAGCCGATGCCCTATTCTGGTGCTGGTGATTCCTTCTGGCTTTTCAGGTCTTGGTTTCCAGTCATCTCAAGCTAAGTGTTTCTGCTAATGTTCACACTTGATTTTGTTGGTCTATTCAGTTTTTTGTGTGGTCAGCCAGCCCTGGCTGGGGCTGTGCTGAATTTCCACTCTTATTTATCTGTATTTGCCAATTTTCTTTTTGCCCCTTATTAGATTGGCCTCTTTTTTTGCTCTGTCCCAGAATATTTCAGAGTGCTGATATAGTGGGAGAAGTCTAGTGACCTCAGGGTTAATTTTGTTATCAGAAATGTTGGACATTATTTTTGTAGGGTTTTTTGGGCAGATTGCAGACAGTGTCTTTCTTTTCCTGTCCTTTCTAGTTACTTTGGGCCCCATCGTTTGCTCAGCCAATTTTCCTGCCTATGTTTGTGTTTTCATCTTGTTTCACCGACAATACATGTGTGGGGGCTGTCTATTCCTTTGGGGTCTGCTTTGGGGCAGTTTTCTCCTTTTCTTGCTTTAGGCTTATTTAGTCCTCCGGCTGTGACGAATCATCTAGATCAGGGGTCCCCAACCGCTGGTCTGCGGCCCAGCACCGGGCCGCTGCAGTGCCCTTGCCGGTCCGCGGACACAAGGGGAGCCAGGGGCGGTCAGTGGTGTAGCGGGGGCTGGGGCGGCGCGCAGCAGTTCTTAGACTGCTCTCGTGTAGCGGCGGCCAGGGAGCAATCAAAGCAGCTCCGCTGCCTGCAAGAGGGAATAGCAGGAGCAGAGCTGCAAGGACCCATCCAGCTTCCTGCTCGCCGCCCGCGCTTCCTGTCTCTGACTGACACAGAGAGGAGCGCGGCCGCTGCTGTGTCAGAGCGAGGAAGCGCGGGCGATGCTGCGACAGGTGAGAGGAGAGAGGTGGTGTGTGTGTGTGTGTATATAATGTGTGTGTGTGTGTGTGTGTGTGTGTGTGTGTGTGTCTGTGTGTGTGTGTGTTTGTGTAGCCTGGCCCTGGAGGAGATGGGGACATGAGGAGAAGACCATGAGGGGAGTGATGGGGTGAAGGCAATGATGGAGAGACAGCAGTAATGGGGTGAAGGCAATGATGGGGAGAAGGGAGTGATGGAGAGACGGCAGTAATGGGGTGAAGGCAATGATGGGGTGAAGGCAATGATGGGGAGAGGGGAGTGATGGGGAGAGGGGAGTGATGGGGAGAAGGCAGTGATGGGGTGAAGGCAATGATGGGGAGACAGCAGTGATGGGGTGAAAGCAATGATGGAGAGACAGCAGTGATGGGGAGAAGGGAGTGATGGGGTGAAGGCAGTGATGGGGAGAAGGGAGTGATGGGGAGAAGGGAGTGATGGGGAGAAGGGAGTGATGGGGAGAAGGCAGTGATGGGGTGAAGGCAATGATTGAGAGAGGGGAGTGATGGGGTGAAGGCAATGATGGGAAGACAGCAGTGATGGGGTGAAGGCAATGATGGGGAGAAGGCAGTGATGGGGTGAAGGCAATGATGGGGAGAAGGGGGTGATGGAGCACTCATTCAAAACCTATGGTGAGTTGAGTCACATTATAAATGTTATTTAATTATAAGTATGCACTGCTACACTACAACCGTGTCCATAGCCCCGCCCCCTTATGACCAAGCCCCACCCCTGCCACACCTCCATCCCCGCCCTGCCGGGCCACGGAAGAATGGTCTTGCTTGAAACCGGTCCCTGGTGCAAAAAAGGTTGGGGACCCCTGATCTAGATTCATCGTAGGAATGCTCCACGGCTGCTGCTAGTTGTGTGGTTAGGATCAGGGGTCTGCAATCTGCATAGTTACCAACCTCTCTGGTTTTCTGTGACTTAGCTTGCTTAGTTTTCCTCCTCGGTGACCCATTCATAACAGTTGGGGTTCCTCCGGGTTTAGTTCTACCTCTGTGATCCCTTTGCCTTCTCGCCCGAATAGCAGTGAGTAGGGGGTATAGCCAGTAACTTGGTGCACCCGGTTGTTATAGACCCACACTAGTTGAGGGACATACTCAGGCCAGCGGGCCTTCCGGTCACTCTCCAGAGTACGCAACATTTGAATTAGTGTCCGATTAAAGCACTCGCAGGCCCTGTTTCCCTGTGGGTGGTATGGTGTGGTCCGAGATTTATTGATACCACAGAGACAATGTAGCTCCTCCATGACCTTCCCCAGGAAGCATGCTCCATGATCTGAATGTATCCGTTGAGGGCAGCCATACACTTGGATAAAGTTCTTGCAGATTGCATAGGCGACTGACTCCGCAGTTTGATCTCGGGTGGGGATTACCACGGCAAATTTGGTGAAGTGATCCACCATGACGAGACAATGCTCATACCCCTGGTATGCAGGGCCAATGGTCACATAGTCCACCGTCAAGAGCTCGAGGGGTGCTGATGTCACTATTGTTTGCACCGGGGCCCGTTGTGCGGGTGGTTTAGCTAGTTCGCATAGGCGGCAGGCCCGGCAAGTTTCTTCCACAGCAGCGTGCAAGCGCGGATGGTAAACTTTCTGCTGCAACCATTGCAAGGTTTTCTGGACTCCAAAGTGAGCCCCCTTTTCGTGGGCTTCCCCTACCAGTTCACTGAGTTGGGCTCTGGTCACGACTACCTGCCAAGTTGTTGCAGACGTCGCCCGTGATACTGTCTTACGATACAACAGTCCTTTCTTGATGACTAGTTTCTCCCATTGGCATAACATCAGCAACATATCCTGAGACGAAGTCTGTCTCTGGGCATCGGTGGGTAGTCTGCCGGTGGTCACCCATCGGCGTAGGAGCCCAATTTCTTCATCTTCTTGCTGCTGTTGGACCCATCTGTCACGTGATTGCTCCAGCACACCCCTTGGGGGTCCTTCTTGTGTGGCAGCCATGAGCACGGCGGGGGTGAGGGCATAAGGTGTCTCTTCTCCTTCTAATTCGTCGTCTCGACTTTTCCCTGGCGTTGTGTGCCGGATCCTGGAGAGGGCATCCGCGTGCACATCTTCTGCTCCTCTTTTGTAGATGATTTTGTAGTTGAACTTGGCCATCAGGGCCACCCATCGCTGCTCCAGAGCCCCCAATTTGGCATTTTCCAGGTGGGCCAGCGGGTTGTTGTCGGTCCGCACCACCACTTCGGAGCCCGCCAGGTACTCTGCGAACTGCTCCATCATGGACCACACTACCGCGAGGAGCTCGAGCTTAAAGGAGCTGTAATTATCAGGGTTTCACTCAGAGTCATGAAGTGATCGGCTACCATACGCGATCACTCTCTCCCGGCCGTCCTGAACTTGTGACAATACAGCCCCTAGCCCGTGGAGGCTACTGTCGGTGTGTAGTATGAACGGTTGTGAGAAATCCGCATAAGCTAACACTGGGGCACCCGAGAGCGCAGCCTTAAGGTCTTGGAAGGCCTCTTCTTGCGGTTGTTGCCACAGGATTTTCCGTCCATTCGCCCGGCAGGAGCCCCCTTTAGCAGCTCCTGCAGGGCTCAGGCCCAGCGTGCAAAATGCTTTACGAAATGACGAAAGTATCCAGCCAGCCCCAGGAAGGCCCGCACGTCTTTTATCGTCTCTGAATGGCAGCAACCTTTTCCAGGGACGGTCTAAAACCCTCGGCAGAGACGACATGCCCCAGATATTCAGTCTGGGTGCAAAACAGGTGGCATTTCTGGGGCTTCACCTTCAACCCGTACTTCTGCAGCCGGCCGAGCACCTGCCCCAACTGCCGCAGGTGGTCCTCAAACGTGGAGGCATAGATGATTATGTCGTCCAGGTATCGAAGTTGAGATCCCCCAGACACCGCTCCATCAGCTGCTGAAAGGTCCCCGGGGCATTGGCCAGCCCGAACAGCATTCGGTTGAACTCGAACAGTCCTATAGAAAGAATGAACGCCGTCTTAGCCCTGTCTTCTTCCTACATCGGCACCTGCCAATACCCGCTGGCCAGATCTAACGTTGAAAAGTACTTTGCCTTCCCCAAGGTGGACAGGGATTCTTCTATACGAGGCAACGGGTATGAGTCTTTGATGGTACAGGCATTCAGATTTCTATAGTCCACGCAGAATCGCAGGGTGCCATCCTTTTTGCGGACCAACACGATGGGAGCCGCCCAGGAGCTCTGGCTCTAGTATGATCCCCTTCCACAGCATTTGGGCCAGTAAAGTTTTTACCTCCTGGTACAGTTGTAGGGGAATTTGTCTGTATCGTTCCCGTATGGGGTCGTTCCTGCCATGGGAATTCCATGTGTGATGGCTGTGGTGCATCCAAAATCATCCTCGTGGCTAGCGAATACCCCGTGATACTGTCCTAGTAGTGTTTCTACCTGGAGAAGTTGGGTGGGAGCCAGGCCAGAGAGTTCAGCCCGCATTCTTTCCAGGATGTTTCGGCCCTTTTCCTGAGTCGATGACTCGGCAGCCTGCAGAGTTCGAATAGTCACTGCCCAAGGGTCCTCGGGTTGCACCTTCAATTGGACCGTAGGGGCTGGCAGCACCTCTTCCATCGGCCTCACCAGCTTGGCCATCTTGACCCAGGGCCTTAAGACGATGTCTTGGTCTTTTAGGTTGACACAGCACACCAGGATGGTCCCACTATGCACAGTGGCCAGGGAGCGGGCCACCAGTATGCCAGGAGGCAGGCGTTCCAAGTAGCATGGCTCCACCTGCATCTCCACGCCCTCCAAAGGCATCGGGGCCCAGATGGGCAGGGCCACCACTGTCTGCCGGGGGGGCAGTATGAGCGGGGGAGCCGCTGGCGCAATGACTTTGCCCAATGCGTCACCCTCCTGGCAGTCCTGGTGTTTCCACCCTCTACTAATGTACCTATACCCGACATGGCCATTTCTGTGTGTGGTTCCACTATTACTCCCCAGCAACAGGCCCGCTGTCTTGGGGTCATACTTGATTCCGAGCTTTCCTTTGCCGCCCACATTCGATCACTGGCTCGCTCTTGTCATCTGCACCTCAAAAACATTTCTAGAATTCGACCTTTTCTTACTTTTGACTCTGCAAAAACTCTTACTGTTTCTCTTATTCATTCTCGTCTCGACTATTGTAACTCTCTTCTAATCGGTCTCCCTCTTACCAAACTCTCCCCTCTCCAATCTGTCTTGAATGCTGCAGTCAGGATCATATTCCTCACCAATCGTTACACCGATGCCTCTACCTTGCACCAGTCATTACACTGGCTACCCATCCACTCCAGAATTCAGTATAAACTTATTACCCTCACCCACAAAGCCCTCCATAGCTCAGCACCACCTTACATCTCCTCCCTTGTTTCAGTATACCACCCTACCCGCGCCCTCTGTTCTGCTGATGACCTGAGGTTAGCATCCTCAATAGTCAGAACCTCCCACTCTCGTCTCCAAGACTTTACACGTGCCACGCCAATTCTTTGGAATGCACTTCCCAGGTCAATACGATGAGTCCCCAATCCCCACAATTTTAAGCGTGCCCTGAAAACGCATTTATTCAGACTGGCCTATCGCCTCAACTCATTAACCTAATCTATCCCTGTGTGGCACAGCCAAAAGTTTTACCATAACCAGATTTTCCGCATCATGTTCCCACATGCTTTATGCATTCATTAGCCCTCTGTGTTTGTACTGTTACACACTTAACATTATGGCTGGTCCATACAATCAGGGCAACTGTTACCACCCACCTTTCGTGTCTACCTCTTTCCTCATAGACTGTAAGCTTGCGAGCAGGGCCCTCTTTCCTCTTGGTATTTGTTATAATCTACTGTATGTGATTATTGTTATGCTGTAATGTCTATTGTCTGTACAAATCCCCTCTGAAATGTAAAGTGCTGCGGAATATGTCTGTGCTATAAAAATAAAATGTATTATTATTATTATTATTTAGTCCTGGAGAACTCGCGCCTCCCGCACCAACTGCTGGAAGACCTGCCCTTGGGCCGTGCGGGAACCCCACTGGTTCAGAGTCTCTTGCGTGGGGTCATTGAGGAGTAAATTGCCAAACTCCCGCAGGATGTTCAAGCCCAGGATAACTGGATGATTGTCATTGGTTTCTCCATGAGTCAGGACCACTCCCCGGCGTCTGAGGGATTTGCCACACAGAGTCATCTGCACCCAAACCACCCTGGTGACAGGGACCGGTAAATGATTGGCGGCTACCAGTTTTATCATGGGTCCCCACTGGGGTCTCACTGCCTCAGGGAAATGCTGCTGAAAGTAAGTTGCAGGCACGGTCGTTACTTGCGACCCCATGTGCACTAGGCACTGTACGGCACGGCCCTCGACTTCTGCCAAACCATCGAACACTTTGCGACCAGATCTTCGGGACTTCCACCACCCCATGTCATGGCTTCTGGCTCCGAGCAGCGTCTCCCCAGCCCGGAGCCCTCTAGTTTAACGGCGGCCAGGGTGGGCGCCTCCCACGCCGCGGACACTCTCGTGCGAAGTGGCCCAGCTCCCCGCACTCATAGCACTGGGGCTGTGAGGGCCGGCCGCTCCGAGCATTGCGAGGCCCCCAGGGCCCGGGATTGAAACTAGGCTGCCCAGACGTGACCTCAGTTCTTCTCTTCACTTCGGCCAACTCTCACCCCTGATGTTCTTCAGCTCTTATTTCATTTTTTCTATCCATTGGGGCTCTCCGACAGCAGTCACAGCGGCCTCCACAATCCGGACCTTCCCCACAGGGACCGTCATTCCCTGCTCCTGCTCTCGTGCACGCGCCTGACTCCCCACCTCAGAGAAAGCTAAATGTGGGTTCACTCAGACCTGCTCCCGTAGTGCCTGCTTTATCAACGGGTCTCAGAGTCCAGTCACTAAAAAGTCGCCTAGGGTAATGTCGATGGGTCCTACCCCTACGCCGTCCTTCCGCTCGATGGCTGTGTATAATTGTTGGAGGACATTCATATACTGGGTGATAGTCTCCCCCTCTCCCTGCATTCGACTGAACAATCGGGTCCTCAACTCTCCCACATCTGTCGGATCCCCATGGGTCTCTTCCAGTATCCGCAAGACCCTAACAAAGGTGTTGCGGTGTCCGGGGGCCTCAACATTACTGAATCCCAGGCCTCCCCTTCTAATGCCATGAGAGCTACCTCGGCTTTCAGGTCAGGGGTCATCGGATGCATTCGGAAGAGGCCTCGCATTCGCTCTGCCCAGCTCCACAACATGGTGTTGGAGCCTGAGAACCTGGGCAGGTTGTTTAGCATAGCCCCCAGAGAAATGCGCTGGACAAGGGTCCCTGATTGCTTGCTGTGTCTATGGCCCCGCTCTGGCCTGGGATGCCACTGTCCACACTCAGAGACTGCATCCTGCTGGAGTAAGGCAGCAGTCATCTTTTGTCGGTAAGCTTGGCGCCGTCTCCCTACGGTCCACCGAGAGTCTACCTCCTGTCGCTGTCCTCCTCTCTGGAAGCTGCTCGTGGCTCTCCCTCTCTGGCCCTCCCCAAGTCTCCACCTCCTTCTCCCTCGTTTTGCTGACTCACACAGTCTGGCCCTCTACGCCACTCTTCTCTGGACTCCTCTCAAAACTGCCATGTTAGTCTCAGCAGTCCATCCCCTAGCTCTTCTCCCTGGAAATAGATACCCCAGGAACCTGGAAGACGGTCCCATCGGTTCTGGCCCGGGTACTCGGCGGAGGCCTCTCCTCCTACACTGGCACATGACAAAGTCATGTGACCGCCTGCAGACACAGTACACAAAAACAGGCACACAGGACATCTATCCCTCATCATAGTGATATAATCACTTCAACCAAATGCTCATGTGCTATATATATATGTGCATCAGAGCGCCACCTCTAAACAGAGTCACCCCATCACTTATAAACAGAGCGATCCAAGCGCAGAACACGCAGGCTATATAAACTTCCTCTCGTCGTCATTGTGATAGAAAGTCACCTGACCACATCTCCATGGTGTTGTATTAACCCTTAAGGGGACTATATATTATCAAATCCATGACAAAAATTTTTTTTTCTTTTATAATGAGTCCAATTGTATATGAGGACAATGCTAGATAAAACACACGAATGATATACAGGTGAGTTTTTTAATGCATAAATGTTTCTAAATCTCAGTCTTCACTTGAGTCTGTGGAGAGAAAAGGAGACATGGGGAAACAGATAAGCAATCAACAAATAATAAAAGGATCCATGTGGTTCCACAACCCCATGTCCACTCCTCACTCCCCATTGTCCGCGAAGCACACCTACAGAGAAAAAGACGACAAAAATTTTTTTTTAAAACAATTCACCTCCAAAACTCCTAGAAACCTCCAAATTAACCCCAATAAAAACAGGAATGGATTTTTTATGTTGTACAGATCTGTAGATTATGATACAAATTCAACCCTTTTGGATACAACGTTCAAAGAGTTGAAATCCACTTCATTTCTTTTCTCTTTAAAATCTTCAATCTGTCCCCTCCCCGCCTTTGTATCATTACACTGTATATCACCCTAAATCTAAGCTGGGTCACAGAATGCCTTAACTCACAAAAGTGCTTTGAAACAAGTAGATCTAGTATTTTAGCCCTGATAGTACTCTTATGCTTGCTGATCCTAGACCTGACTTCCATCGTCGTCTCTCCCACATACATAAGCCCACATGTGCAAACCAATAGATATATCACAAAACTAGAACTACATGAATACATGTATATCTATTATTAATAAAAAACTTTTTACCAGTATATGGGTGCGAAAAACAATCTCCTTTTAACATATTACTGCAGCATGCACTACCCAGGCAAGGAAAATTACCCTTCCTGGGAGGACATAAAGTAACCTGTATAGTAGAGATGAGCGACTTTGCCTTTTTTCGGGTCGAGTTGGGTTTCGCCAAACCCGACTTTCGCAAAAGTCGGGTCGAACGAAATCGGCCGACTATAGGGAAAAGTCGGGGGTCCGACTGAAACAAGAAACCCAATGTAAGTCAATGGGGAAGAAAAGTCAGCAGTGAGAGGAGGACAGGAAACACACTTACAGTGCCCATTTGAATGCCAAAAGCATAAATTCTTATTACTGAAGCTTATCACCCTTTATTTACTTCATAATACTAGTTACGCACTGAAAAATGGGGGTTATTTGGCTAAAGTTGTGGGGGGTAGGGCTGGCTCCGGGTTTTCATGTGCCCTGGGCGAAAGAGCGCCCCTTTAACACATACCACAACTCATGCTGCTCCGATATGGCAGAGAAATAGTGGTATACTACAAAGAAAAATACTTCACTTTTTACATCTCATGACGAGGCCCATCTATTTCTCCATACAGAATCATTGGTCCCATATAATGTTTGAAACAGTATATGATGAGCTCCACATAATGCTACAGTATATGTTGGTCCCCATGGATGAAGCTCCACTGTCTTATGGGCCCAAATAATGCTTCATACATAATGGGCCCCATTTCTAATGCTCTAGTGTATAATGGGCCCTGTAAATGCTGCTCCAGTGTCTGATGTTCACCTTTGGAATGTTCCAGTGTATGGTGGGCCCCATCTATCATTCTCCAGAGTATAGTGCTCCCCAAAAATTGCTGTCCCAACATTGAAAACAATTAAATAAGTCTCCTCGCTAGGGAATCCCTGTACTAGCTGGACTCCTCGTTGTCCCCATCTTCCATCTCACTGCACAGTATTTCAAGCTTGCAAGTGCTGTGATCCTGAGCAAGCAGGGGGGGCCCACTCGTTGGCGACGGCACTGGCACAGGGCCCCTGATAGTACGGTGGTGTGTCTGACGGCGGGTGGGCCGAACCTGCACTTTCATCTGCAGCTTCCTCTTTGTCACCGTGTAAGATAGAACAGTATATGGGAAGGGTAACCTGAGTTTCATCAGGGTCAGATTCAGGCCGTGTAGAGTGCGAGGGGAATGTAGTGGTCTGGGTCAATGTACCAGCAGATTCATCGAGCAGTGGCTGGGCATCAGTGCACTTGTGTCGCCCCCAGGAGTACGGTCGCCACAGTGGCATTACCTTCCTCCTAGGGAGTGTGATGTCATGCTTGGGAGCAACGAAGGATCTCTCTAGCAGGTTAACTGATTGGGCGGCGTTATTCCCACGAGTCACGACCCTCCAAACAGCGTTCATGAAGGCAAAGTGTTTGTTTTACGTGGGCAGTATGGTTGCAAAGCTGAATCTTAAAGGAATGTCCAGAAGGGCACCACCAGGAGTGGAGCCTGCGGCGTAATTTGACTCAACACGGGCAACCTCAACCATCCAGCAACAAAAAAGATGCACACATTGCAAGCTTAATTCCGTTAACGAACGAGACTCCGTCATGCCCCGCGGTCCGAGTCCGGCTTACTAGAGGGACACGTGAGGCTCTGGCACGTGAGATTGGCCAATAACTGGTGTGTCATGCCCTTACATGTCCGTGGCTGCATGTGCGCTACACTGAAAGGACCAGCGTTTGTCGCTTACAGGTGCAGATAACCCGCTGAACACCGTTAGTGATGGGGATCTGGGATTACAATTATTACCCGCGAACGATGATTTCCCAGTAAGTGCAGGTCAACCGCAGTTCCGGAATTAGGCCTAACCGTCATTCCTGAAAAAATGAAAAACTTACGTGTGCAAACCACAGGTGCTGTAGCTTAACAGCTCAACAGCCATTCTCAGGCCCAGTATGGATTACACGTGATTGCACAAAGGTGAGAAAGGGTACCGTATCACCGGATAACATGTATGGATAGCATAGTGTACACATTCAAAATATATGTCTGTTATGATTGAGTCACCGTAGGAGGTAAAAACAGAAATGCTAGCTAAGTCCAGAAAACCAGAGAAGTTGGCAGCTATCGGATTGCAGACCCCTGAACCTATCAACACAACTAGCAGTAGCTGTGGGGGGTTCCTACGATGCCCTAGACCCCTAGATCACAGCCGGAGAATTAAATAGGCCTAAAGAAAGAAAGGGGAAATCTAAACTGCCCCAGAGCAGACCCCAAAGCAATAGGCAGCCCCCAACATATAATGACGGTGAAGCAAGATGAAAACACTAACACAGACAGAAAGATAGACTGAGCAAAGACGGGGCCCAAGCTAACTAGATAGAAAAGGACAGGAAGGCTGCTGTCTGCAATCCGTGAAAAACCCTATGAAAATAAGAGCCAACAGACTGACAGTGAAAAAGGCCCTGAAGACGCTAGGCTTCAAAAGAGCTATGTCAGTACTCAGGAATATTCTGAAGACAGAGCTACAGGCAAAAGGAGATTCAGCTCACCCCAGCAGGGAATGGCAGAATACAGAAAAGCAAGGAAAACAAAAACAAAACACAAAAGCTAACAGGCAAAGCAGAAAACTTAGCTTTAGAGGAGCAGGAATCAGACTGGTGTCCTAGAAGTCCACAGAGAAATCACCCGCAGGGCAGAAGGGCGTCGGCAGCCTTATATCCAGTCCGTGACTCCACTCAGCCAGTCATCCTCATTAGGCTCAGGTGCCTGATAATCAGGCTCATTACCTTCCTTTACCAGAATAGCGAGTTCACCAGACCTCAGTGACGAAGGGGAAAATGAACTCACAACAGTACCTCCCCCTTGAGGAGGGGTCACCGAACCCTCAACCACGCCACCAGGGCGATCAGGGTGAGCCCGATGAAAGGCACGCACCAATCTTTTGGCATGAATATCAGAGGCAGAGACCCAGGAATTATCCTCCTGACCATAACCCTTCCACTTAACCAAATACTGGAGTCTCCGTCTAGCCAGACGGGAATCCAGTATTTTCTCTACCTCATATTCCATGTTACCTTCAACCAATACAGGGTCTGGATGTGCCACCCCAGGAACAACTGGTTCAACAAACCTCTTCAACAAGGACTTATGGAACACATTATGGATTTTAAATGTGACAGGAATAGCCAAACGAAAAGAGACCGGATTAATAATCTCCAAAATCTTGTAAGGTCCAATAAATCTAGGCTTAAACTTAGGAGAAGCCACCTTCATAGCAATATTTTTTGATGATAACCACAACATATCACCAATCTTAAACTGGGGACCAACGGTCCTATGTCGATTGGAAAACCGCTGGCCTTTTCCTGGGAGAGAGATAACTTATCCACCACTTGGTCCCAGATCTGGTGCATTCTCTCCACCACAGTGTCAACACCTGGGCAGGCAGAAGGCTCCACCTGCCCTGAAGAAAATCAAGGATGAAACACAAAGTTACAAAAAAAAGGTGACATCAAAGTGGCAGAACTAGCTCTATTATTTAAAGCAAATTTGGCCAAGGGCAAAAATGAAACCCAATCATCCTGATCAGCGGAAATAAAACATCTCAAATACGACTCCAAGGTCTGGTTTGTTCTCTCTGTCTGCCCATTGGTCTGAGGGTGAAAAGCAGAGGAGAAGGACAACTGAATTCCCAGCTTGGAACAGAAAGTCCTCCAAAATCTAGACACAAACAGAACTCCTCTGTCAGATACAATGTTCTCAGGAATCCCGTGTAAGCGAACCACCTGTTGCAAAAACAGGGGCACCAACTCAAAGGAAGATGGCAACTTAGGGAGTGGTACAAGATGAACCATCTTAGAGAACCTATCACAAATCACCCAAATAACAGTCATTCTTTGAGAGACCGGCATATCAGAGATGAAATCCATTGAAATATGGGTCCATGGCCTCCTGGGGACCGGCAAAGGCATCAACAACCCACTAGAGCGAGAACAAGATTTAGACCGGGAGCAAGTCCCACAGGACTGCACAAAATTCCTGACATCATGAGACAAGGTGGGCCACCAAAAAGAGCGACTCACCAGATCTCTAGTACCAAAAATACCTGGATGACCAGCCAATGCAGAGCAATGAACTTCAGACATCACTCTCTTCTTCCACTGGTCAGGAACATACAACTTTCCACTGGGACAACGCTCAGGTTTGTCCTCCTGGAACTCTTGCAGAGCAAGTCTCAAATCGGGCGAGATGGCAGAAAAAACTACCCCTTCGCCTAAGATGGTCACCACAGGAGAATCAGCAAAGAAACTCCTAGAGAGGGCGTCTGCCTTGACATTCTTATTTCCAGGAAGAAAAGAGACCACAAAATCAAAACGTGTAAAAAACAAGGCCCACCTAGCCTGTTTAGGGTTCAAGCGTTTAGCCTACTCTAGGTAAATCAAATTCTTGTGGTCAGTGAGGACCACAACTTGATGTTTAGCTCCCTCCAACCAATGTCTCCACTCCTCAAATGCCCATTTCATGTCCAACAGTTCCCGATTCCCCACATCATAGTTACGTTCAGATGGAGAGAACTTTAGGGAAAAGAAAGCACAGGGATTCATTTTAGATGTTACAGGATCCTTTTGGGACAAAACAGCTCCTGCACCAATCTCAGAAGCATCCACCTCTAGCTGGAACGGGAGTGAGACATCAGTTTGCCGCAAAACCGGGGCGGAGGTAAATCTTCGCTTCAGCTCCTGAAAGGAAGCAACAGCCTCCGGAGACCAATTCAACACATCAGCACCCTTCTTAGTCAGATCAGTCAATGGCTTGGCAATGCTAGAAAATTTTGCTGTAAATTTCCGATAAAAATTAGCAAAACCCCAAAACTTCTGGAGGGCCTTCAAAGAAGTGGGCTGAACCCAATCATAAATGGCCTGTACCTTGGCCGGGTCCATTTCAATAGTTGACGGAGACAAAATAAATCCCAAAAATGAAATCCTCTGTACTCCAAAAAGGCATTTCGATCCTTTGACATACGGGGAATTCTCCCTCAAGATCCGGAACACAGTCCGAATATGTTCCACATGAGAATCCCAATCCTTGGAGAAGATCAAAATATCATCCAGATAGATAATCAAAAATTTATCTACAAAGTCTCGGAAAATATCGTTCATGAAGCACTGGAAGACAGAAGGGGCATTAGTGAGCCCAAAAGGCATCACCAGGTACTCAAAATGTCCCTCCGGAGTATTAAACGTCGTCTTCCATTCATCCCCCTGCTTAATGCGGATAAGATTATACGCCCCCCTGAGGTCAAGCTTGGTAAACCAACAAGCACCTCTAACTCTAGAGAATAGATCAGAAATCAGGGGTAACGGATACTGATATTTAATAGTAATTTTATTGAGGGCACGATAATCAATACAAGGCCTTAAAGAACCATCCTTTTTGGCCACAAAAAAAAAAACGGCACCTAAGGGTGAAGAGGATGGTCTAATATGACCCTTCTCCAACGCCTCCTTAATATAGGACCGCATAGCCTCGTGCTCGGGTACAGATAAATTGAAGAGCCGACCCTTGGGAAATTTACACCCCGGGCTTAGTTCAATTGCACAGTCATATCTCCTATGAGGAGGCAAGGACGCAGACTCATTCTCACTAAATACATCATAAAAGTCCGCCAAATAGTCAGGAACATCATGCGACTGAGGAGAGGTGGAAAAAACCGGAGCCTCACTAAAGGCACACCGACAACCCCAACTCACCACAGACACAGATTTCCAATCCAAAACTGGATTATGAATTTGCAACCAGGGAAACCCCAGAACAATGGCATCATGCAGACCATGCAACACCAAAAATCTGCAATTTTCTTGATGGTCTGGGGCGAACCGCATGACCACCTGGGTCCAAAACTGAGGTTTATTTTTAGCCAAAGGAGTAGCATCAATCCCCCTCAAAGGGATAGGCGTCTGCAGAGGTGTCATCGGAAATCCACAACGTTTAGCAAAATCCAAGTCCATTAGGTTTAGCGCTGCTCCCGAATCCACAAAAGCCTTGGCGGAAAATGTGGACAGGGAGCAGATCAGAGTAATTGCCAGAAGAAACTTAGGTTGAACACCACCAACAGAAAACGTGTGTGCAAAGCGTTTCTCTCGTTTAGGACAAACAGAAATAATATGCGAGGCATCTTCACAGAAAAAACACAGCTTATTACGCCTTCTGAACTCCTGACGTTGCGCCTTAGACAAAACTCTATCACATTGCATAGGTTCAAGACGTCTGTTCAACCGGTGGCAACACCTCTCGTGCAATCCTGCGTTCACGTAAACGCCGATCAACCTGAATGGCTAATGACATAGAATCGTCCAGACTAGAGGGAACAGGAAATCCCACCATAGTATCTTTTACGGCTTCTGACAAACCCTTCCGAAAGAGAGCAGCCAAGGCATTATCATTCCAGATAGTAAGGACCGCCCACTTTCGGAACTTTTGACAGTACAACTCTGCAGAATCTCGACCCTGGTTCAATGCCAAGAGGGTCTTTTCAGCCTGTTCAATAGCATTAGATTCGTCATAAAACAACCCCAAAGCTTCAAAGAATGCGTTCACATTAGTCAGAATAGGATCATCTGGTTTAAAAAAAAAAACGCCCAATCCTGGGGATCGCCACGCAGCAAAGAGATGACAATTTTAACCTGCTGCGCGGAGCTCCCTGACGAGTTAGGCTTCAAGGCAAAAATAATTTACAATTATTTTTGAAACTCAAAAATTTAGATCGATCCCCAAAAAATACATCAGGTGTAGGGATCTTTGGTTCAACAGCATGCGAACGAGCAAGGTAGGAGGAAATTCCCCGCACTTCCGCAGCGAGCTGCTCCACACGATCAGACAATTGCTTTATCTCCATTGAGAGAAAAAAAAATTCCCCCTACGGCCTCAGAAATATAGAGGAAAGAATATACACACACTTTTTTTTTTTTTTTTAAACACAATTCTTTCCTGCTATTGAGTACCCTAGGATCTGCAGTATGGCGGGTGATTCTGTTATGATTGAGTCACCGTAGGAGGCAAACACAGAAATGCTAGCTAAGTCCAGAAAACCAGAGAAGTTGGCAGCTATCGGATTGCAGACCCCTGAACCTATCAACACAACTAGCAGTAGCCGTGGGGGGTTCCTACGATGCCCTAGACCCCTAGATCACAGCCGGAGAATTAAATAGGCCTAAAGAAAGAAAGGGGAAATCTAAACTGCCCCAGAGCAGACCCCAAAGCAATAGGCAGCCCCCAACATATAATGACGGTGAAGCAAGATGAAAACACTAACACAGACAGAAAGATAGACTGAGCAAAGACGGGGCCCAAGCTAACTAGATAGAAAAGGACAGGAAGGATGCTGTCTGCAATCCGTGAAAAACCCTATGAAAATAAGAGCCAACAGACTGACAGTGAAAAAGGCCCTGAAGACGCTAGGCTTCAAAAAAGCTATGTCAGTACTCAGGAATATTCTGAAGACAGAGCTACAGGCAAAAGGAGATTCAGCTCACCCCAGCAGGGAATGGCAGAATACAGAAAAGCAAGGAAAACAAAAACAAAACACAAAGGCTAACAGGCAAAGCAGAAAACTTAGCTTTAGAGGAGCAGGAATCAGACTGGTGTCCTAGAAGTCCACAGAGAAATCACCAGCAGGGCAGAAGGGCATCGGCAGCCTTATATCCAGTCCGTGACTCCACTCAGCCAGTCATCCTCATTAGGCTCAGGTGCCTGATAATCAGGCTCATTACCTTCCTTTACCAGAATAGGGAGTTCACCAGACCTCAGTGACGAAGGGGAAAATGAACTCACAACATATGTCTATAGATCAGGAGGCAGGCTTAGACGGTGTCAGGCAGAGTATGGATTACACGTGATTGCACAAAGGTGAGAAAGGGTACCGTATCACCGGATAACATGTATGGATAGCATAGTGTACACATTCAAAATATATGTCTATAGATCAGGAGGCAGGCTCAGATGGTGTCAGGCCCAGTATGGATTATACGTGATTGCACAAAGGTGAGAAAGGGTACCGTATCACCGGATAACATGTATGGATAGCATAGTGTACACATTCAAAATATATGTCTATACATCAGGAGGCAGGCTCAGATGGTGTCAGGCCCAGTATGGATTACACGTGATTGCACAAAGGTGAGAAAGGGTACCATATCACCGGATAACATGTATGGATAGCATAGTGTACACATTCAAAATATATGTCTATAGATCAGGAGGCAGGCTCAGACGGTGTCATGCCCAGTATGGATTTGACGGCCCAGACTACACAGCGGAGGAGCAGGGAGAGGTAAAGATTGCAAATGCTGGAACCCTGCCCAAGCAAGGGGGGCCACTCGTGGGCATCGGTACTGGCACTGGGCCCCTCATAGTACGGCGGTGTGTCTGACGGCGGGTGTGCACCACCACCGTCAGAGACACTTGATTGCACTATGAGGGACCCTGTGCCAGAGCCCGCGCCCAAGAGTCGGCCTACCCACCTGTCCAGGGCAACAGCATTTGCACGGTTTCGTGCGCTAGGTGGTGACCCCGGCCATGGGGGGGGAGGCAGCACAGTTAGGGAGTTTTAGAAAGTGGCATATGTTGATGTTGGACATTCAGCTGATGCAAAAGGCGAAATTGTTCAAGTCCCAGGAAGAGGAGGACCAAAGCAAGCCATTTTTCTGTCAACCTATATGTCATCAGGGGAAGGTGGGACGAAATCCTTGGAAACCCATGCATGGTTCATTTTAATGAAGGTTAGATCATCCACATTTTGGGTCGACAGACGGGTCCTTTTTTCTGTCAGGATTGATCCAGCAGCACTGAAGACTCTTTCCGATAGCACACTTGCAGCTGGGCAAGCGAGCTCCTGTAGCGCATAGTGTGCCAATTCAGGCCAGGTGTCCAGTTTAGCGGCCCAATAGTCAAAGGGGAATGACCTGTGAGGGAGAACATCGACATGGGAGGAAAAGTAGTTTGTAACCATAGTTGACAAGTGCTGTCTCCTGTCACTTTCCATCGATGCAGTATTACCAGTCCTGTGAGCGGACTTGAAAAATCAGTCCACAACATGGTCATGAAACCCCTGTCTCCAACGCCACTTCTGATGTGTGCACCACAAACACCTCTTCCAAGCTGCCCCTGGCCCCTACGGCTCGTGTGAGAACAATCACCGCTGCTGTGTGCTGGGAATGCCTCAACCAACCGGTTTACCAGAGTAGCTTGTTTGTTAGCCAATATTATGTCAAGGTTCTCCTGTGGCATGATGTTTTAGAATTTGCCTTTATAGCGTGGATCCAGGATGCTGGCCAACCAGTAGTCGTCATCGTTCATCATTTTGGCAATGCGGGGGTCCCTTTTTAGGATCTGCAAGGCATAATCTGACATGTGGGCCAATGTTCCTGGTGTCAATGATGCAGTGCGACTGCTTGGTGGAGGAGCACTTTCTGGCAAATCCACATCCCTCCAGTCACGTACAAACCCTGTACCAGACCTTGCCACGCCAACATTTTCTCTGGACACACGAGAAGCATCCTCCTCCCCTAAATAATCATCCCTATCATCACCCTCCTCCTCCTCTTCCTCTTCTTCCTCCACCTCGTCCAAGAGAGGTCCCGGAGCAGACAATGGCTGACTGTAATCAAGGATTTCCTCCTCCTCTTCCTCTTTGTCAACCTCGGCTGCAGACGCCCGCTCCTTAATGTGCGTCAAAGTTTGCATGAGCAGACGCATAAGTGGGATGCTCATGCTTATGATGGCGTCGTCTGCGCTTACCAGCCGTGTGCATTCCTCAAAACACTGAAGGACTTTACAGAGGTCTTTCAGCTTTGACCACTGCATACCTGTCAACTCCATGTCTGCCCTCAAAGTGCCTGTCCGGGTATCCTCCCACAAATGCATTACGGCCTGCCTCTGTTCGCACAGCCGCTCAACCATGTGCAGGGTGGAGTTCCACCTTGTTGCAACGTCGATAATTAGCCGGTGCTTGGGAAGGTGTAGCAATCGCTGCAGCTTCTGCATACAACTGGAGTGTACGGGCGACCGGCGGATGTGCGAGCACAGTTCTCGAACCTTCTGGAGCAGGCCTGTTAACTCTGGATAATTATTGAGGAAGCACTGCACCACCAGGTTCAAGGTGTGAGCCAAGCAAGGTATGTGTCTGAGTTTTGAAAGGGCTATGGCAGCCACAAAATTACGGCCATTATCGCTGACTACCTTGCCTGCCTCAAGATGTAGACTGCCCAGCCATGACTCAGTTTGTTGCTGAAAGTAGTCAGCCAGTACCTCCGCGGTGTGTCTATCGCCCAAACAGCCTGCTGACGCTTTCCACTAGTTGATCGATAGGGGGACACCTCGTGTGCAACACTGGCAGCTGCGGATGGAGTGCTGCTGCGAATGCGCTCTGGGGACGAGTTTCCCTTCTAGAGGAGTAGGAGGAGGAGGGTCGAACGCCTACAGCCAACTGTTTCCTATACCATGGGCTAGGCAGCACAGTCCCACCACTGCTGTCCCCTGTGGACCCTGCATCCACCACATTAACCCAGTGCGCAGTGATGGACACGTAACGACCCTGGCCATGCCTACTGGACCATGCATCAGTTGTGAGGTGCACCTTTCCACTCACTGATTGCTTGAGTGCATGGACAATGCGGTCCTTCACATGAAGGTGGAGGGCTGGGATGGCTTTGCGAGAAAAGAAGTGGCGACTGGGTAGTTCATAGCGTGGTACTGCGTAGGCCATGAGTTCGAGGAAAGCTGCGCTTTCCACCAACCGATAGGGCTTCATCTCTAACGAGATTAGTTTGGCAATGTGGGCGTTCAAACCCAGTGTACGCGGATGAGAGGATGAGTACTTTCTTGTCCTACTCATAGTCTCTGGCAGGGTGAGCTGGACTTGAGAGATGCCTATGGTGGAACTAGCAGTGGACAGGGCGGACTGAGAGAGGGTTGATGATGGTGATGGAGTTGGTGTTCTTTCTGATGGCTTACATTAAGTCTTTCGTTGATATAACATTGGGATTACTTGACAGCTTTGGCCTTGCAACGACACCTCAACATTTGTTGCTGTGCTAACTGGTGGGCTTACAGTAGGGGAAACAATGTAGCGTTGCTGACTACCTTCTTTGGGAGCATTTGCACATGTGGTACTTGAGGTTTGGTGTTCCGTCCACGCTTGCAAGTGCATGGTGGTTAATTGTCTAAGCATGCAACTGGTATTCAAATTTTTCAGATTTTTCCCTCGGCTAAAGGTCTTTGCGCACTTCTTACAGATAACCTTGGCCTGATCATTAGGATTTTGTTCAAAAAAGTGCCACACTGCACTCTTCCTACTATGGAAGACATTTTGCGTCCTTGTACTCTGTGCTATTTTGACCGTCTGGCCAAGCAGTCCAGCAACTTTTTGGCTTTTTGGAACCCGTTTTTGGACTGCTCCATGCCTGCCAGATAACAGCTGTTGCGATGTCGATGCCTGCTGCGGATGCTCCTCCTCCTCTTCGGAGCTATTGACCGTGGCACCCTCTTCCCCCAATGGATGCCAATCTGGGTCAACAACTGGGTCATCCATCACCTCCTCTTCAATGTCATGTGCACCTTCCTCTGTGTCACCGTGTATGGTGGTATAGTATGCGGGAAGGGGCACCTGAGTTTCATCAGGGTCAGAATCTGGCTCAGTACACTGCGAGGACAATGTCGTGCTCTGAGTGAATGTATCAGCAGAATCATCTATCAGTGGCTGTGCATCAGTGCACTCCATGTCAGATTCATCTTGGCCTGGGTAATTCACCATTTCACTTGATAACCCAGGCATGGTATGTGAAAACAGCTCCTTGGAGTAATCTGTTGTGTGGCCTGCCGCATCCTTCAATTTTGGTTGGGGTGAAGGACACAAAGAAAGGTGTGGTTCATGACCATGAGCCTCCAAAGACGACTCAGTGCTTTTATTTTTTACAAGTTCAGAAGAGGAGGCGATAGAGCTGGAGGCCGAGTCAGCAATGTAGGCCAAAACTTGTTCCTGAAGCTCCGGCTTTAAAAGCGGTTTACCTACTCCCAGAAAAGGGAGCCTTCGAGGCCTTGTGGAGCCAGACGATGACGCAGGCTTAACACCTCCTGCATTAGATGTTATTTTGCTTTTGCCACTACCAGCAGATCCAACACCAACACCATCATTAACAGCTGGCAACCCCCGCCCACTAACACGGCCTCTTACACCACACTTCCTCATTTTTTTAAAAAATGTACCCACAATTCCACCAACGATATGGAACTGTAAAACAAGGTACAAAATGTATATAGGGCAGGGGAGAATTTAATTCTCCTACCACTTCTGGACACTGATGTATTGTGTCAGGCCAGTGTATATCACACCGCTGTATGACAGGCTGAATTTGGCTGGTGTGTAAAATGTGTGATATATGATGGGAGAAATGGATTGTCCTTACACACTTCTGGACACTGATGTATTGTGTGAGGCCCAATGTATATCACACCGCTGTATGACAGACTGAATTAGGCTGGTGTGAACAATGTGACATAGGACGGCAGAAATGGATTGTCCTTACACACTTCTGGACACTGATGTATTGTGTCAGGCCAGTGTATATCACACCACTGTATGACAGGCTGAATTTGGCTGGTGTGAAAAATGTGACATAGGACGGCAGAAATGGATTGTCCTTACACACTTCTGGACACTGATGTATTGTGTCAGGCCAGTGTATATCACACCACTGTATGACAGGCTGAATTTGGCTGGTGTGAAAAATGTGACATAGGACGGCAGAAATGGATTGTCCTTACACACTTCTGGACACTGATGTATTGTGTCAGGCCAGTGTATATCACACTGCTGTATGACAGGATGAATTTGGCAGGTGTGAAAAAGGTTATATAAGACAGGGCAGGATTGGAATCTCCCT
The DNA here is from genome assembly GCF_039654945.1 of Dendrobates tinctorius. Lineage (NCBI taxonomy): Eukaryota > Metazoa > Chordata > Amphibia > Anura > Dendrobatidae > Dendrobates > Dendrobates tinctorius. The sequence goes on from NW_027361793.1 coordinate 20,640,606, forward strand.
AGAGTGTAGGTCTGTAAGAATGGAACAACTCCTCGACTTATCCTTACAGAGTCACACCCTTAGCTTCACTGTGGCCATGATAACAGCCATTACACGGTACTGAGAGAGCAGCGTGCACGTACACCGCTGACCGGTGTATGTTAAATTGTCAAGCTCCGTGTTTTTTTAGTATACGGACTGACACACGCTGTCTCTCTATAGTTTTGAATGTAATCAAACAGCAAATAGACTAGACTGTTTGAAAAACAGACAAAACTATAAGGTGGAGGTCTGTAAGAACGGAACAACTCCTCGACTTATCCTTACAGAGTCACACCCTTAGCTTCACTGTGGCCGTGATAACAGCCATTACACGGTACTGAGAGAGCAGCGAACACCGCTGTACGGTGTGAAAAAATGCACGCTCAGTATCTCACAGGACAAAAAAAAAAGGATTGCTTTTAAAAAAGCAGTTTGCAAAGCAGTGTGAAACCAGCAATGCAGCTATCAGGTAGCCTTATAAGGCAGCCTAACAACCAACAGAGCTGATCCACCAAAATATAGCCTCCCCTTGCACTGCACAGTGACTGGTGTGTTGTACAGGCAAAATCGCTAGCAGCAGCAGCTGATTTTTTTTCTTCTTCCCTGCCTAACGCTCTCCCTACAGAATCTGCAGCAGCAGCATCTCTCCCTATACTGAGATCAGCAGAAGTAAGATGGCAGTTGGCATGCACGCCCTTTTATACCCCCTGTGACGCCCCCCAAAGCAAGCCAATCACTTGCATGCCCTTCTCAAAGATGGTGGGGACCGCTGCCTATGTCATCACGTTGCCCACAGTGTCCGTTCTTCCTCATTGGCTGAAAATGGGCGCTGAAGCATGTTTTGAAACGCGACTTTGGTGCTAAAGTCGCCGACCTCGTGGCCGACCTCACGCTGAGGTCGGGTTTCATTTCATGAAAACCGACTTTGGCGAAAGTCGGCGACTTTTGAATTTTTTCGACCCGTTTCGCTCAACTCTACTGTATAGAGTTCTTAAAAGATCCCACATCCGACTTCACAAGTTTATCCTTTAGATTATAACCACTTCTATAAGAAAAGATAGGAGGGGAGGCAAAGTCTGGTATAGACGGCAAACCCTTTTGGAGCAAACCCCAATATCTTTTCAAGATATTACCAATAGGTCCACTTGCCGGACCATAAGTAGTCACAAAGGGTACTCGTTTAATGGTAGAGTCAGTTAGTTTTCTAGACGCTTCTTCCTTTGTCAAATTTTGGCTCTTCCCTTAAACCTGAAAACCTCTTTCTCTGGATATCCTCTCACAATAAACTTGTTGCACATCTCATCCAATCTGTAATCTACCTTCTCCTCATCTGATACAATTCTGCGCACCCTAAGTAGTTGGCTCCATGGAAGGGAGTCAAACATCCTTCTAGGGTGATTACTACTGTATAGAAGCAAGTTGTTCCTATCGGTGTCTTTAACAAACAAGTCTGTACCCAACAAACCATTCTTTTTATATACCAGTGTGTCCAAAAACTGTATTTGCTCAGTAGAACTACTCAAAGTGAATTTCAGTTCTGAAAAAGACACCATTGATCTCATTCTGAAAACACAGAAGATCTTCATATCCACCATCCCAAACAACAAAACCATTATCGATGTAGCACCACCAGGATCGGACATGGTGATAGAAGATGGAACTGTACATGTGCTGGTCCTCGAATACCACCATTTAGATGTTAGCATAAGTTGGGGTCACATTAGACCCCATGGCGGTACCCCACCTCTGTCGGTAGTAATCATCCCCAAAGAGGAAATAGTTCCTCCTGAGGATGAACTCCAGCAGAGACAGGAGCAGCCGTGTACATTCCAGAGCCATGTCCAAGCCTAGCAGCACCACATCGACTGCTTGTTTTTTGTGCTCAATGGAGGTATACAATGAAACAACATCAAATGATGCCAATATTGTCGTTTCAGACACATGTACCTCCTTGATTTTATCCAAAAAATCACTAATGTCTCTTATATACGACTTAATCGAAATTGCAAACTGACATAAAAGTTTGTCCAGAAAAATGCCAACCCCTTTGAACAGGGAACCTCTTACAGACACAATGTAGCACCCCAGTTGATTCAGCAGATTTTTATGAATCTTTGGCAATGTATATAGTATAGGAACTACAGGGAATTCGACAAATAAATATTCTGACAATTTCTGATCAATTAGTCCATCCAGCAAGGCCTCATTGATCAGAAGCTGTAACTCTCTTTTAAAACGCATAGTAGGGTCAGCTGATAGCTTCTCATAGACACATTGATCAGCAAGCTGGCTTAAGATCTCATCCATATATTTATCACTGTCTATAATCACAACTGCCCCACCCTTGTCAGCAGTCTTAATTGTTATTGCAGTATTGTTGGACAAATCAACCAATGCCTGTCTCTCCTTAATAGACAGATTTTGCCTACCTTTAACAAAAAAATTATTTTTCAGTTTAGCCATATCCTTTTTTACCAGATGTATATATGATTCTACAAAACGGTTGTTAGCGGGTGGCTGAAAATTACTTTTATTGAAAAGGCCTACCCTTTTTAATGAGAAACATGATCTCTCATTTGTCAATGGTATAATAGTACATACATCTTTCTCAGAAGTGTGTTATCAGACGTAACCTCCTGAAAAATGAAAATAAGTCACATTCAATATTGAACTAGTTAGGAACATAAGAACGGCAAAAAGATAAGCTCCTCGACAAAACATTATATTGAACATCGGTTAATGGAAAAGATGATATATTTACCATCAACTATTTTTCATCTAATTGTCCTTCTTTTTCTGGTTCTGAGTTCTCATAGCGAAGTTGAGTGTTATCCTCTGTGTACGATTCAGATTTCTTCCTCCTGTGTTTCTTGCCACCTCTGAGCCCCCTCTTTTTGGCACACCCTCTCTGTCCACCTTCTCTGATCCTAAAAAAGTAGATGCACTAGAATCGTCAGTAGATTCTGATTCAGCTGTAGTAAAACCAAAATGTTGATCACTTCTATTCTGTGATTTTCTCCATCTCTTGGTTTGATTAGATCCATATATCTTATTCCTTGTAGAAGATTGGACTCCAGCATCCCAATTTATATTCCTCAGTGTCACAAAACCATTTAGTCCATTTTGTAATCTCAATATCTTTATGAAATTTCTTAAGATTTTTCTCCAATTGAGCCTTAAACGTCACCATTTCTTTAGCTGTCATTTGGGCAGTCAATTGGACCCCCCACATCTCCCACATTTTTCTCAATAGTCTCCATCTCTAATAAAAGAAATTCAATATTCAGTAGCATCAAATCAAACGAGAATTTGTTTGTGATTGCTTCAAATTTAGCACAAAATTGCACATTGTCTGAAAGCAACGTATGTTGCAGATTTGATCGTAACCCTCTCGGGATCCTGCGCATTCTGTAGTAGTCTGTGAATGTGTTAGCATGCAGCTCATAGGAAATGAGTTTTCTTTTCTCAGACTCATATCTCTTCCTGAGCATATCAACAGTGGGCTTGCTCAAAAATGAATTATCATTTGTTGTGCCAGACAGTATCCTAAGGGCATCATCTTCAGTATATGAGAATATACAGGCAGAATCCAGCTCACCCACCTCTGGATTAGATGTAGACTTTATCGTCTCTTGGTGCATGTCAGCTCAGGTCCAAATAGTCCAATATCAGCATATGTTCGCCGACAGCACTTCAATAGGGAGATGCATGATCTGGTCCAATGACCCAATTGGAGAATATACCATCAAGTAGAAAAAAAGCACAACATCCCTTCCAGGTGATTAGAAGTTTTCAAAAACTTTATTCTGCCAAAATGCAACGTTTCGACCTTTGTAGGTCTTTGTCAAGCATACAAAATCCCTAAAATGACTGTCTAATATAGTGAGGTGGCTCACAAAAACCACTCCCACATCAAAAAACGCCCACTCTTATCAAATACAAAAATTATACATAATAAAAATTGTAATTCTCATTAATACATTCAGGGTTTACAAACCAGGGGAAGAGTCCTGAGGAGATCATTTGCATATTCCCAGTGCCTTCTGGGATAAGTGAAGAGTCTCCGCGAGCTCAACGATCACTGGGTTTTGGCTGTTGCAGCTGAAAAGAGGAAATCGGAAAACCAGGGGAAGAGTCCTGAGATCATTTGCATATTCCCAGTGCCTTCTGGGATAAATGAAGAGTCTCCGCGAGCTCAACGATCACTGGGTTTTGCCCGTTGCAGCTGAAAAGAGGAAATCGGAAAACCAGGGGAAGAGTCCTGAGATCATTTGCATATTCCCAGTGCCTTCTGGGATAAGTGAAAAGTCTCAGCGAGCTCAACGATCACTGGGTTTTGGCCGTTGCAGCTGAAAAAAGGAAATCGGAAAACCGCGCGCCGAATTTTGGCTCATCTTTCATCGTTTTTAAGAAATCTCAATATGGAAGAGGCCAGGAGCCATTTGTTGAGCAGCATTTCTTGCTACATGTTCATAGACTTACCAGTGGAAAAGCCAAACTTCACATGCCACAAATGCAAGCTTGTGTCCCTGTTGGAGGAAAAGTTGCAAAATCTTGAAGAGAGGTTAGCTACGTTGAAGATCATTAAGGAAGGTGAAGAGTTCTTAGACAGAGCAGAATTATCTCTTCATGTTACAGAAAGAGAAAAAATTCGAAGTGCACCTGAAGAAACAGAGGAATGGAAACATGTGACCCAGAGAAGCAGGAGGATCAGGAGGCAGTCAGCACCCATACTTCTCAGGAACCAGTACCAGGCTCTCACGCAGGAAAATGATGAGGAAATACATCAGGATAAGACTTTGCCCACAAACAGCAACCTTGTACGCCTTCAGAGTCCTCCTGGATGGAGAAAGAAAAATGTTGTGAAGAAGAAACGGAGAGTGGTGGTCATGGGGGATTCCCTGTTGAGAGGAACAGAGGCCGCTATCTGCAGACCGGATATAACTTCAAGAGAAATGTGCTGTCTTCCAGGTGCAAAAATTAAATCTTTATCAATGATTTAGATGAAGGAATTGAGGGTAAACTGATTAAGAGAGAGGATTCAAATAGATATAAATAAACTGGAGTAGTGGGCAGCAACTAACAGAATGGTTTTTAACAGGGAAAAATGCAAAGTACTACATCTGGGCAATAAAAATGAAAAAAGCATATACAGAATGGGAGGAATAGGGCTAAGCAACAGCACATGTGAAAAAGACTTCAGTATACTAATAGATCACAGACTAAATATGAGTCAACAGTGTGATGCAGCAGCAAAAAAGGCAAATGCAATTCTAGGATGTATTAACAGAAGCATACAGTCTAGATCACGTGAAGTCATTATTTCGCTCTACTCCTCTTTGGTCAGACCTCATCTGGAATATTGTGTTCAGTTTTTGGCACCACATTTTAAAAAAGACATCAACAAACTGGAGCAAGTTCAGAAAAGTGCGACCAGAATGGTGACCGATCTGCAAACCCTGTCTTATGAGGAAAGGTTGCAGGTTTTGGGAATGTTTAGTTTGCAAAAGAGAAGACTGAGAGGAGACTTAATATCAGTCTACAAATATCTAAAGGGCTGTCACATTGTAGAAGGATCATCTTTATTCTCATTTGCACAAGGAAAGACTAGAAGCAATGGGATGAAACTGAATGAGAGGAGACACAGATTAGATATTAGAAAAAACATTTTGACAGTTAGAGTGATCAATGAGTGGAACAGGCTGCCATGAGAAGTTGTGAGTTCTCCTTCAATGGAAGTCTTCAAACAGAGGCTGGACAGACATCTGACTGGGATGATTTAGCGAATCCTGCTTTGAGCAGGTGGTTGGACCAGATGGCCCAGGAGGTCCCTTCCAACTCTACGATTCTATGATTCTATGATTCGATGATATCAATCACATATGAAATACATCAAATATTCAACAAGATATAAAAAGTACACATAAAAGCACATCCAATCATATAACACAGCATACAACACAGCATACAACACCATGGCGATGTGGCCAGGTGACTTTCTATCACCATGACGATGAGACGAAGTTTATATAGCCTGTGTGTGCTGCGCTTGGATCGCTCTGTTTAAAAGTGATTGGGTGACTATATAGAGGTTGTGCTCTGATGCGCATACATATGAGCATTTGGTTGAAGTGATTATATCACTATGATGAGGGATAGATGTCCCGTGTGCTTGTTTTTGTGTGCTGTGTCTGTGGGCGATCACATGACTTTGTCATGTGCCTGCTGACACTGGTGGACTATTGTGCATGCACTGAGACACAGTAGGCAGAGGAACGAATAACCACCTTTAACATACAATGCAGCATTATGAGTCAATCGGATTTGCTAAAGACATGAATGAAAGGCGAATGCTGATTGGGTCTAAATGTAAACTTGTGATGGGATTAGGTGTGATTGGATTGTGGTCACCATATTAACATACTATGCTGTGTTAAATGATTGGATGTGCTTTTATGTGTACTTTCTATATCTTGTTGTTGTTGAATATTTGATGTATTTCATATGTGATTGATATATTTGTAAACTCTGAATGTATTAATGAGAATTACTATTTTTTATTACGTATAATTTTTGTATTTGATAAGAGTGGCCGGTTTTTGATGTGGGAGTGGTTTTTGTTAGCCACCTCACTATATAAGACCACCATTTTATGGATTTTGTATACTTGACAAAGAGACCTGCAAAGGTCGAAACATTGCATTATGGCAGAATAAAGTTTTTGAAAACTTCTAATCGCCTGGAAGGGATGCTGTTCTTTTTTTCTACTTGATGGACCGATTAGAGGGGCACAGGCCACCACACATTGCAGCTTGTACGAGTCCCTACACTTCCTCAGGGGCCATGGGCATCAGGGAAGGGTTAATAAGTGGGTCGGAAATAGCTTCAGTGGGGGAGGAGAACAATCAGTTGGATGACAGAGCAAGGGGCGAGGTGTACATTTGTTTTTCGGGTCCGCTAGGTGCCCACTTAACAAGAGAGATAAAAGAAAAAATCTGGAAGGGCGAGTACGTGGATATTTTTTCATTGCTACCGCTGGACAGGGTGAGCGCTGAAAAGGCAGGAAAGGAAGGAGGTAAAAAGGAGGATGATAGGCGGAGTCAATCGTTACCACAAACGTTTTCAATCTGGTCCAGGGCCTTTCATATCCTAGCCAGCATCATTGGGGAAAAGCACCGGAAAACTGCCCTCAGCTATTCTGTTATATGGACTCCATTGCAGAAGCTTATGGGGAATACGGGGAGCAGGCGTGGTTACAGTATGATGAGCAGTTTCGGCAACGTAAGGCAGTTCGCCCATCCATTAGATGGGACCATAAAGATATTGGCCTTTGGCTTAATATTATGGCCATGAACAACAGAAATGGGAATTCCTTTCACGGGTGAGCCAGAAATGCTGGCCAAGCAGGATGCACCTCATGTGGTCAGATGTCAGGAAATGGTCAGAGCCGGGGCGGGTCGCAGAGACATATGCTGTGTTGGCAATTTAATGAAGGACAATGTAAATTTGGCACGGGCTACAAATTCAGGCACCTTTGCGCCTCTTGCAATACAGGGTCACACGGGGTGAACAGGTGCCCAAGAAAGTACGATGGTAGGACGGGAGGAGCTGGCTATGGTCAGGGGGCAAACTCCAGTCAGGTTGCACGCCATGCTCCCATACCTAAATAGATACCCAGACAGACAAAAAGTGGAATTATTAACCAAGGACTTTAGAGGCGGGTTTATCATCCCCTCCCCGGCCTTCCAGATGCCGCAGAAAATAAAAAATTTAAGTTCGGCCTATCAGCACCCTGGAGTTGTGAAAGAGAAACTAAGAAAAGAGGTGCTGATGGGCCGAATGGCGGTACCTTTTAAATTCCCACCCGTCCCAGACTTGGTGGTTTCTCCCTTGAGCATTGTCCTGAAGAAGGAACCAAACAAGTATCGCTTGATCCATCATCTGTCCTACCCCCATGGCATGTCCGTCAATGACGGCATTAATCCGGAGCTTTGTACTGTAAAATACGCATCGTTCGACTAGGCGGTGAAGTGGGTAAACAAATGTGGCAAAGGGGCGATGATGGCAAAAGCTGATGTGGAATCGGCCTTTCGGTTGCTCCCGGTACATCCAGATAGTCAACATCTACTCGGGTGCTATTGGGAAGGGGAGTAGTAGACTGGTGTCTACCCATGGGATGCTCCTTGTTATGTTCCCTGTTTGAGGCTTTTAGTACATTTATGGAATGGCTGGTAAAATACATAATGGGGCGTGGCTCGTTGATTCATTACCTAGATGATTTTTGGTGTGTAGACCCCGCGCAATCGGAAGTGTGCAATACCATCTTAAAAAGCTTGGAGTTGATCGCAAGGGAGTTCGGGGTGCCGCTAGCTCCTGAAAAAACAGTCGGGCCAACGACATGCATCTCCTTTTTACGCATTGTGATCGATACAATTCGTTGGGAGTGTTGGATTCTGGAAGAGAAGGTAAAGGCCCTGAAAGCGGAGATAGGCAGGGCATTGAAGGTTAAAAAACTGAGGCTACGGGAGGTTCAGTCATTGCTGGGGAGCTTGAACATCACATGCCGGGTCATGCCCATGGGCAGAGTTTTCTCTAGGAGACTGGCAGGTTCAACGGTGGTGTGAAGTTGCCCCATCACTATGTAAGATTATCGACAGACAATAAGGCAGACCTGGTTGTATGGCAGACATTCCTAGAGAAGTATAATGGATGATCCATGTTGATGGAAGGGGAATGCTGTATTTCTGAGATTGACCTATACACGGATGCAGCGGGCAACTACGGTTTCGGGGCATACTTCCAGGGACAATGGTGCGTGGCAGGTGGCCAGAAGATTGGGTGCATTCTGGGTTGGTAAAGAACATTGCCCTACTGGAGATTTTCCCTATCTTAGTCGCAGCTACACTATGGGAGGAGGGTCTAAGAAACAAAAAAGTGCGGTTTAAATTCGACAACATGGGCGTGGTAATGGCCGTAAACAACATCACCGCCTCCTCCCCACAAGTTATTAGGGTGTTGCGTCAGCTAGTGCTACAATGTTTGTCGATTAATGCTCACTTTACAGCTTCTAATGTCTGTGGCGAATGTAACTCAGTAGCTGATGCACTTTCTCATTTCCAGTGGGAGCGTTTTCAGGCCTTGGCCCCAGAAGCAGAAGAACAGGGCTTACCCTGCCCTCCCAGACTTTGGAGTGTGGCATCAGGGCGGTCGAGCCACTGATCAGGTCATCCGTAGCAAGCAGCACCTGGGCAGCATATCGACGGGCATGGGGATTATGGGAAGGGTGGGTGGGGCAAGGGAGGGAACACCTTACGGAGGAAGTGCAGATAGGAGTTCTATTGATGGGAGTGAGGCAGATGGCAGAGGGTAAGTGGTCGATGGCCAAGCTGAATCAGTTAATGGCAGGGTTAGCTTTTGGGTTCAAATTGAGGAACAGAAAAGACTTGACAAAGAATTTTTTGGTGGTACAAGCCGTAAAGGGTTTCCAAAGAGGGAAAGGCCGGAAGGATAGCAGACGGCCAGTGTCTTTCGGCTTATTGGAGAACTTAAGCAATCAGTTAGAAGCGGTGGCAGGTCATGCTTCGAGATAGCCAATCTAAACAGGCCTTTCTGATTGGCATTCTTTTCGGGGCAATGAGAATTGGGGAATTAGTTTCACCAGGCAAAACCAAACCGGGAGGCATTTTAGCAGAGGGCATCATGGTTACTAAAGAGGGGCTAGAAATGTGGATTAGAAAATTGAAAACAGACCAGATGGGGAAAGGAAAGAGGGTGCTAATAGGCAAGGCAGGAGATGCTGCTTTGTGTCCCGTGAAGTGTTTTAAGGGATTCATAGCCACCAGGCCACAGCAAGCTGGACCGTTGCTGTGTCATGAAGACAGGTCCTTTCTATCTAGGTACCAGTTCCTTAGGGTGTTTCAAACGTGCCTGGAGAAGGCTGGTGTGGACCCTGCCAATTACGCGGGCCACTCTTTCTGCTTTGGGGCTGCAACCAAGGCAGCGGTGGGAGAGCTCAGCCCAGAGGTAATAAGGAGGATTGGTCGATGGGAGTCGCATCGGTACAGAGCCTACGTGCGACCCAGTGGACATGAGCGAAGCACCCACCGGGGAGAAGGGACATCTCACTAATTTCTTTGATTCTGTTACAGGACAAGTCCCAATTGTAATCTGGATACTAGGACATTCCTATGTTTTCTGGGGAGCACGGCAGGCTGACAGAAGGACGGACGGAAGACAGTTGGGTTACACAAGAGAAAGGGTGGTGATAAGGTGGATGGGGTATAGGGGATTGACATGGAGGCGGGTGCTTCACGAGTTTTGTCAGGCAGGGTACCTTTTATGAAGCCCCGGATATTTTAGTTCTACATGTGGGAGGTAATGACTTGAGAAGTAGATCGGGAAAAGGACCGGTTATCAACATAATGAAGGCTTTGAGGTGGTTGGGGTGCACGTGCCCAAGTATGAAAATAGTGTGGTCCGATATGGTACCCAGAAGGAATTGGAGGGGGCCCGTTTAACTAAGAGAATTGACAAGGCCCGTATTAAAATCAACTAGGAGATATCCAAGTGGGTAGCCCGGAACGGGGGCCTGGCGATGCGCCATGCAGGGTTAGATTCCACAGAGGAAGACTACTGGTTGGCTGACGGGGTACACCTGAATGCTCGGGGGACGGAATTGTGGATTGGAGGGCTACGGGAAGGGATACGGAAGGACACAGCAGTAGCAGTAGGTGGGGTCTCAAGCACTTGAAAGGGTCAAGTTGCTCTAGGTGTGGCGTTGGTGGGCCCTCGAAGCTGGTAAATAAAATTAGAAAATAGGGGATTCTGGCATTGCGGGGATCCCCCTTATTGGATGGTTATGTGTTGGTGGTCTGGTGAGAAGTGGGTGATGCCCGACGAGGAAGTCGGGGTCACATTATGGGGGCACCCAGCGATGGTAGTCAGGTGCATAGCAAAGATAGGTGGGTACCTGACGACGGTAGTCAGGTACAGGTTAGCGGTGGAGGCAACCTCTTCCCTCGATTCATGGTGCTTCAGAGCAGGAAAAGACATGGCTGGAAGTAAGGCTGGGAGGGAAGAGGCAATGCCAATTGCGGCATAACCACCAGACCAGGACAGTGATAGCTTTGAGGAGGGCACACCAAGTGTCTTTAATTATTACTAAAAGTTGGCTGCTGTGGCCATCATTATGCAAAGCTGAACGTGTGGTGGATTCTGTTAGGGCTGGTGGAATGCACCAAATAATAAAATAATAGCAAGGTGCATTCGCAGCCCGGGGTCCACCGTGCAGGGGTGGTAAACTGTTGCTTAGTAATGGCGGAAGTATAAAGCGGTATACACGAGGTCACACGTGGGTAAACGTCACCCAGTGTAAACAGAAGCGAACTCTGTTACGACACAGAGCCGTGCCACCGCTGAACATAAATGCCGGAGCCTGTTAAAATCATAGCACTCGGCAAGAGAGCGCTCAGTATGCGGTCACAGAACTCAGCCCCAAGGACACGAGGTCTGAGTCCCTCTAAACCTACTGAGCGAGCGGCGTCGCACCTGCAGACGCCACTACAGCTGCTGACTAAGGTGGAGTGTTGAGCAAGTGCACCGTGGTGTACGGAGCCACAGGTGGACACTGATGTTAGTCTGAGACTCTGCCTCTACCTACACCTACAGTTGTGGCCAAAAGTATTGACACCCCTGCAATTCTGTCAGATAATACTCAGTTTCTTCCTGAAAATGATTGCAAACACAAACTCTTTGTTATTATCTTTGTTTAATTTGTCTTAAATGAAAAAACACAAAAAGAATTGTCCTAAAGCCAAATTGGATATAATCCCACACCAAACATAAAAAAGAGGGTGGACAAAAGTATTGGCACTGTTCAAAAAATCATGCGATGCTTCTCTAATTTCTGTAATTAACAGCACCTGTAACTTACCTGTGGCACCTAACAGGTGTTGGCAATAACTAAATCACACTTGCAGCCAGTTGATATGGATTAAAGTTGACTCAAACTCTGTCCTGTGTCCTTGTGTGTACCACATTGAGCATGGAGAAAAGAAAGAAGACCAAAGAGCTGTCTGAGGACTTGAGAAACCAAATTGTGAGGAAGCATGAGCAATCTCAAGGCTACAAGTCCATCTCCAAAGACCTGAATGTTCTTGTGTCTACCGTGCGCAGTGTCATCAAGAAGTTTAAAGCCCATGGCACTGTGGCTAACCTCCCTAGATGTGGATGGAAAAGAAAAATTGACAAGAGATTTCAAAGCAAGATTGTGCGGGTGTTGGATAAAGAACCTCGACTAACATCCAAACAAGTTCAAGCTGCCCTGCAGTCCAAGGGTACAACAGTGTCCACCCGTACTATCTGTCGGCGTCTGAATGAAAAGGGACTGTATGGTAGGAGACCCAGGAAGAACCCACTTCTTACCCCGAGACATAAAAAAGCCAGGCTGGAGTTTGCCAAAACTTACCTGAAAAAGCCTAAAACGTTTTGGAAGAATGTTCTCTGGTCAGATGAGACAAAAGTAGAGCTTTTTGGGCAAAGGCATCAACATAGAGTTTACAGGAGAAAAAAAAAGGCATTCAAAGAAAAGAACACGGTCCCTACAGTCAAACATGGCGGAGGTTCCCTGATGTTTTGGGGATGCTTTGCTGCCTCTGGCACTGGACTGCTTGACTGTGTGCATGGCATTATGAAGTCAGAAGACTACCAACAAATTTTGCAGCATAATGTAGGGCCCAGAGTGAGAAAGATGGGTCTCCCTCAGAGGTCATGGGTCTTCCAGCAGGACATTGACCCAAAACACACTTCAAAAAGCACTAGAAAATGGTTTGAGAGAAAGCACTGGAGACTTCTAAGGTGGCCAGCAAAGAGTCCAGACCTGAATCCCATAGAACACCTGTGGAGAGATCTAAAAATGGCAGTTTGGAGAAGGCACCCTTGTAATATCAGGGACCTGGAGCAGTTTGCCTAAGAAGAATGGTCTAAAATTCCAGCAGAGCATTGTAAGAAACTCATTGATGGTTACCGGAAGCGGTTGGTCGCAGTTATTTTGGCTAAAGTTTGTGCAACCAAGTATTAGGCTGAGGGTGCCAATACTTTTGTCTTGCCCGTTTTGGAGTTGTGTGTGAAATGATCAATGTTTTGCTTTTTGCTTCATTCTCTTTTGTGTTTTTTCATTTAAGACAAATTAAATGAAGATAATAATACCAAAGAATTTGTGTTTGCAATCATTTTCAGGAAGAAACTGAGTATTATCTGACAGAATTGCAGGGGTGTCAATACTTTTGGCCACAACTGTAAGCCTGGGCGCTCAACAGGCTAGGCTGCACAACACATGAATTGGTTTCAAATGAGTCAGTCACCAGAGACATTCATACTTGCATACAACACTCACTCCTCATAGTCTGGTAATGCAGTCTATACTAGCGCATGGTCGAGTGGCCATGGGAACCTTTTATAGCAGCGTCTTTCCGGGACCTTGCTGACCTTTCTGATGGTCCAATCCGAGCTGGAGAAGGACCTGAGCATGTGACCTCCGATCTCCAATGAGAGATCGTCACACGGGCATGCTCAGTGGACCGAAAGGAGGGCTTAGTCCCTGGAATAGCTCGCTGCTGACCAGCATGCGTTGCTATAGCTGGGCCAGAGGTGGCAGCAGCAACCAAACCCACGGAGCTAGCCTGGGCAGAGCGCCAGGACCGACGAGTCTGCTGAGCAACCTCCTCTGCGGCTGGAGAGGAATGGGAAACCACCGGAAGCAAGGCTCAGGATTCCCGCTGTGCAGCGACAGGAACCCGACGCCTAACATTACCCCCCTTCTAGGGCCCCCTCCTCTCTGAGCCACGCTCTGCTCAAATTCGCAATGAGAAGTGGAGAGCGGATGTTCTCCACTGGCTCCCAGGTCCGAGCCTCTGGACCATGACCCTTCCAGTCCACCAAATAAAACTTTTTACCACGCACCACCCTGCATCCCACGATGGCATTAACCTCAAACTCATCCGAGGGCAGGTCAGATGACCTGGCAGAAGACTCGGAGAACCGGGACATGAGGACAGGCTTAATGAGGGACACATGGAAGGTGTCGGAAATAGCCAAATGTGGTGGTAGAGCCAGACGGTAGACCACAGGGTTGACCTGCTCAAGGACCTTGAAGGGGCCAATGTAGCGTGGTGCGAATTTTGTGGACTCAACCTGCAGCCTGATGTTACGGGCGGAGAGCCACACCAAGTCACCAGGAGAAAAGGTCGGAGCGGAGTGCCGGTGTGTGTCGGCGGAGGCCCTCATTCTCTCTTTGGAGGCCCAGATAGCATCCTGAGTGCGATCCCAAATGTCACGTGCCTCCACCACCCAGTCTGCCACCCTGGAATCGGTGGACGACACGGGCATGGGCACAGGGACGTGCGGATGCTGGTCGTAATTTAGGAGGAATGGGGTCTGGCAGGTGGAGTCGGCCACAGCGTTGTTCAAAGCGAACTCTGCCCACAGCAGCAATGATGACCAGTTATCCTGCCCGGCTGAGACAAAATGTCGTAGATACAGTATGTGACCAGGGTCTGGTTGACTCTCTCTACCAACCCATTCGTCTCGGGATGATAGGCCAAGGAGAGATTTAGCTCAATGCTGAGTAGGCAACAGAGCTTTCTCCAGAACCGAGACGCAAACTGGGGACCCCGGTCGCTGACAATCTTGTCCGACATGCCGTGTAGGCGGAAAACGTGCTTAATGAACAACGCTGCCAGGCTCTGTGTAGAAGGTAATCTCGAGAGAGGTATCAGGTGCACCATCTTGGAGAAATGGTCGGTGACAACCCAAATGACCGTGCTGCCACTGGACTTGGGTAGCCCCACCACACGTCCATACCAACCATCTCCCAGTGCCTGTCCGCTACCGGCAGGGGATAGAGTAGCCCAGTGGGCCGCTGCCGAGAAGACCTATTCTGGGTGCAAGAGACGCATGCCTGAATATAGTCTCTGACGTCACGGGCCATATGCGGCCACCAGTACGTCCTCGCCAGAAGCTCAGAGGTCCGTTTTGTCCCAAAATGTCCACTCACCCTGGACGAATGAGCCCAAGAGAGGACCTCTCGTCGCAGACGAGCAGGGACAAATGTCTTGCCCGGAGGTACTGACTCAAGGGCGACCGGAGCCACAGTCCTCAGGCTCTTGGATGGGACGATCAGCCGAGGCTCCTCCTCCTCTTCCTCCAATGACACCACGGAACGGGAGAGAGCATCGGCCTAGATGATCTTCTTCCCAGAGAGAAAATGGAGGGTGAAGTGGAACCGGGAGAAGAACAAGGACCATCTGGCCTGGCGAGAATTTAGCCGCTGGGCTGTTTGCAAATACACCAAGTTCTTGTGGTCGGAGGACACCTGGAAAGGGTGGCGAGCCCCCTCCAGGAGGCATCCCCACTCCGAGAAGGCCAACTTCATTGCTAGCAACTCCCTGTCCCTGATGGAATAATTCCTCTCCGCCGGTGTGAAGGTCTTGGAGAAAAAGAAGCATTGGGTGCTTCCGACCTTGCGTGTCCTTCTGAAACAGGACCGCTCCAGCACCGACAGAAGAGGCATCCACTTCCAGAATGAAGGGCTTTTCTACATCGGGGCGATGTAGAATGGGAGCACTAGCGAAATGGGACTTAATGGAGAAGGCCTTGGAGACAGGTTCCGACCACAACTTGGGATTTGCACCCTTTTTGGTGAGGGCCACCAAAGGGGCTACTAACATCGAGAAGTGGGGGATGAATTGGCAGTAATAATTTATGAACCTCATAAAGCGTTGCACCGCTTTGAGAGAATGGGGCTCCTGCCAATCCATCACCGCCTGTAGCTTGGCAGGATCCATGGCCAATCCCTGGGCGGAGATGATATAGCCCTGGAAAGGCAAGGACTCCTGCTCAAACACACACTTCTCCAACTTGGCGTACAGGGAGTTTGCACGTAGGAGGTCGAAAACTTTGCAAGCGTCTCTCCGATGAGAGTCAATATCTGGAGAGTAGATGAGGATATCATCCAGATAGACTACAACTGAGGTGATGAGCATACCCCAGAAGATGTCGTTTACAAAGTCTTGGAAGACAGCTGGAGCGTTACAGAGCCCGAAGAGCATCACCAGGTATTCATAGTGCCCATCCCTGGTGTTAGAAGCTGTCTTCCATTCGTCCCCCTCACGGAAGTGAATCAGGTTGTAAGCCCCCAGCATATCAAGCTTAGTAAACACTCTCGCTCCCCGTAGCCTATCGAACAGTTCCGATATCAGGGGCAAAGGATACTTATTCTTAACGGTGATGGCGTTAAGACCCATGTAATCAATGCAGGGACGTAATTCTCCATTCTTCTTCTGGGCGAAGAAGAATCCCGACCCCACAGGTGACACCGACTTCCTAATGAATCCTCTTGCCAGATTTTCCCTGATATACTGAGACATGGCCTCTGTCTCCGGGAGAGATAGGGGACAGACTCGACCTCAGGGAGGCTCAGCACCAGGCAAGAGGTCAATAGGACAGTCATAGGGGCGGTGAGGCGGAAGGGTCTCCGCCACCTTCTTAGAAAATATGTCTGCATACTGTCAATAGCATTTGGGGAGAGAGGAAATGTTGAAGTCTACGGGGACTTCGGTGGAGGCAACCTGAATGCACTCCCTCTGACATCTACCCTCACAGAATTTACTCCACCTGAGAAATCTCCCTGAGGACCACACTATATGGGGAGTGTGATGACGCAACCAGGGGACCCCTAAGAGGACCTGGTCGATACCCTCGGGCATGACAAGGAGAGATAGTGTCTCCTGATCGGAAGGAGACAAAGAGAGTATCAGCGGGGTGGTCTGGTGGGTGATCTGAGAGGGTAATGTCGCTCCATTCACCACTCTGATGGTGACAGGATGAGGTAGCAAAACCAGAGGAATTACATGCCATTGGGCGAAGGCAGACGACATGAAATTGCCCTCTGCCCCGGAATCCACGCAAACCTCCACCGTCATAGTGGAAGAGCCAATCTTAAGTGTGCCCTCAAAGGACAGCTTGGAGGAAACCGTTGCAGTATCTAATAGGCCTCCTGCAACAGCCACTAGACGTGAGTGTTTTCCTAGCCGCTGTGGGCACCTGTAGGCAGGGTGACCAGACTGCCAGCAAATGTGACAGACCACAGGTGCTCGTGCGGACAGGGACCTGGATCCCGCGCAAGAATTCCCCATGGCCTCTTGGAGCTTGGACGCCCGATCGGGAGTTTCCGGAGTTTTAGTAAAACAAGGTGTCAACCTAAACCTCTGCCTACCAGGGGAAGAGTCTTGAGGAGATCATTTGCATATTCCCAGTGCCTTCTGGGATAAGTGAAGAGTCTCCGCGAGCTCAACGATCACTGGGTTTTGGCCGTTGCAGCTGAAAAGAGGAAATCGGAAAACCAGGGGAAGAGTCTTGAGGAGATCATTTGCATATTCCCAGTGCCTTCTGGGATAAGTGAAGAGTCTCCGCGAGCTCAACGATCACTGGGTTTTGGCCGTTGCAGCTGAAAAGAGGAAATCGGAAAACCAGGGGAAGAGTCTTGAGGAGATCATTTGCATATTCCCAGTGCCTTCTGGGATAAGTGAAGAGTCTCCGCGAGCTCAATGATCACTGGGTTTTGGCCGTTGCAGCTGAAAAGAGGAAATCGGAAAACCAGGGGAAGAGTCTTGAGGAGATCATTTGCATATTCCCAGTGCCTTCTGGGATAAGTGAAGAGTCTCCGCGAGCTCAACGATCACTGGGTTTTGGCCGTTGCAGCTGAAAAGAGGAAATCGGAAAACCAGGGGAAGAGTCTTGAGGAGATCATTTGCATATTCCCAGTGCCTTCTGGGATAAGTGAAGAGTCTCCGCGAGCTCAACGATCACTGGGTTTTGGCCGTTGCAGCTGAAAAGAGGAAATCGGAAAACCAGGGGAAGAGTCTTGAGGAGATCATTTGCATATTCCCAGTGCCTTCTGGGATAAGTGAAGAGTCTCCGCGAGCTCAACGATCACTGGGTTTTGGCCGTTGCAGCTGAAAAGAGGAAATCGGAAAACCAGGGGAAGAGTCTTGAGGAGATCATTTGCATATTCCCAGTGCCTTCTGGGATAAGTGAAGAGTCTCCGCGAGCTCAACGATCACTGGGTTTTGGCCGTTGCAGCTGAAAAGAGGAAATCGGAAAACCAGGGGAAGAGTCTTGAGGAGATCATTTGCATATTCCCAGTGCCTTCTGGGATAAGTGAAGAGTCTCCGCGAGCTCAACGATCACTGGGTTTTGGCCGTTGCAGCTGAAAAGAGGAAATCGGAAAACCAGGGGGAAGAGTCTTGAGGAGATCATTTGCATATTCCCAGTGCCTTCTGGGATAAGTGAAGAGTCTCCGCGAGCTCAACGATCACTGGGTTTTGGCCGTTGCAGCTGAAAAGAGGAAATCGGAAAACCAGGGGAAGAGTCTTGAGGAGATCATTTGCATATTCCCAGTGCCTTCTGGGATAAGTGAAGAGTCTCCGCGAGCTCAACGATCACTGGGTTTTGGCTGTTGCAGCTGAAAAGAGGAAATTGGAAAAACTGCGCGCCGATAAATTTGGCTCATCTTTCATCGTTTTTAAGAAATCTCAAGATGGAAGAGGCCAGGAGCCATTTGGTGAGCTGCATTTCTTGCTACATGTTCACAGATTTACCAGTGGAAAAGCCAAACTTCACATGCCACAAATGCAAGCTTGTGTCCCTGTTGGAGGAAAAGTTGCAAAATCTCGAAGAGAGGTTAGCTACGTTGAAGATCATTAAGGAAGGTGAAGAGTTCTTGGACAGAGCAGAATTATCTCTTCATGTTACAGAAAGAGAAGAAATTCGAAGTGCACCTGAAGAAACAAAGGAATGGAGACATGTGACCCAGAGAAGCAGGAGGATCAGGAGGCAGTCAGCACCCATACTGCTCAGGAACCAGTACCAGGCTCTCACGCAGGAAAACGATGAAGAAATACATCAGGATAAGACTTTGCCAACAAACAGCAACCTTGTACGCCCTCAGAGTCCTCCTGGATGGAGAAAGAAAAATGTTGTGAAGAAGAAACGGAGAGTGGTGGTCATGGGGGATTCCCTGCTGAGAGGAACAGAGGCCGCTATCTGCAGACCGGATATAACTACAAGAGAAATGTGCTGTCTTCCAGGTGCAAAAATTAAAGATGTGTCTGACAGGATATCAGGACTCTTCAGACCTACAGATGACTACCCATTCCTGCTACTACATGTGGGGACAAATGACACCGCAAGAAACGACCTGGAAATTATCTGCAGAGACTTTGAAGACTTAGGCAAGAAAGTGAAAGAACTGGGAGCGCAGGTGGTCTTCTCTTCCATCCTCCCAGTGGATGGCCATGGAACAAGGAGGTGGAATAAGATTCTGCAGGTGAACAACTGGCTACGTCGATGGTGCCGTCAGCAACGATTTGGATTTCTGGATCACGGAGTGAACTACTTATACGATGGACTACTTGCTAGAGATGGGGTGCACCTTACGAAGACTGGAAAGCATGTATTTGGAAGTCGCCTTGCTACACTTGTAAGGAGAGCTTTAAACTAGAACAACATGGGAAGGGAAGCAAAAGACCAGAAAAAGCCATACACCTGACAAATGCTATTGAGAACTCTGCTATTAGAAGTGGAAAGGAAGAACAAAGACGAAAGAATCTAATTAATAAAAATAATGGAGAAAGAGAAACCAATCACAAACTAAAATGTTTCTATACTAATGCACAAAGCATGGGCAACAAACAAGGAGAATTGGAACTACTAACACAGGAACAGAAATATGATGTAATTGGAATCACTGAAACTTGGTGGGACAATACACATGATTGGAATACAAGACTAGAAGGATACAACTTATTTGCAAGAAATAGACTTGATAAACGAGGAGGGGGTGTCGCATTGTATGTTCGAAACGCGTATATCTGCACAGAGATTGAAGCTTCAGAGACTGGGAGTTCTGTGGAAACTGTTTGGGTAAGAATACAAGGACAGAACAATGGAAAGGACACCATTGTAGGCATTTACTACAGGCCGCCTGTGCAAGCCGAAGATATAGATGAACTCTTTATGCATCAGATGGCCAAGTTCTCCAAAAAATATGACATAGTTGTCATGGGAGATTTCAACTATCCAGACATTTGTTGGGAATCTCTCTCAGGCAAAACTAACAGGTCAAGGAAATTCTTATCCTCTCTTGCTGACAACTTTATCTTCCAAAAGCTAAGGGAGAAAACAAGGGGAACTGCTACCTTGGATCTAATCCTTATAAACAGGGAGGAAATGGTTGAGGAGGTAAAAGTGGCTGGGACCCTAGGAGGTAGCGACCATGCTGTTTTAGAATTTTGGATTACTAGAGGTGGAAGACCTGTGAAGACTCAGACGTCAAGGTTAGATTTCAGAAAGGCAGATTTTAAGGGATTCAGAAAGAGAATTGGAGGGATCCAATGGCTGGATATCCTTAAAGACAAAAATGTCCAGGAAGGATGGGAAATCTTGAAAAATGAAATTCTCAAAGCACAGTTGTTAACAATTCCGAAAAGAGGGAAGAATAGGAAGCATTTAAGGAAACCAGGATGGATGAACACAGAACTTAAGCACATGCTAAAAAGGAAGAAAAAAATGTTTATAAAATGGAAAGAGGGAGGCATATCTAAAGAAGAATATAATGCTGTCTGCAGAACCTGCAGGGCACAAATCAGATTACTAAAGCTGAAAATGAACTGAGGCTTGCAAGAGATGTCAAAAGCAATAATAAAGGATTTTGGGGATATGTCAAAAGTAAAAGAAAAGTCAAAGATGCTATAGGATTTTTACAGGATGAAAATGATGAAATGGTAAGACAGGATGTTGAGAAGGCTGAACTTTTAAATTCCTATTTTGCATCTGTTTTCTCTCAGAAAGGAAATGCAACATCAACTGTTATTCACTGTCCTATTAAGGGAATAGAAGAATCCAGGATATCTATAAACAGAAAGATAGTGAGGAAACACTTAGCTAACCTAAATGAATTCAAGTCTCCAGGTCCAGATGAATTACACCCCAGAGTACTGAAGGAGATAGCAGAAGAAATTTTTGAACCCCTCTCCATAATCTTTGAAAATTCTTGGAGAACAGGAGAAGTGCCAGAAGACTGGAGAAGAGCAAATGTTGTTCCTATCTTCAAAAAGGGGAAGAAGGTGGACCCAGGCAACTATAGGCCGGTGAGTCTGACTTCTATACCAGGAAAGATCTTTGAACAAATTATTAAACAACATGTATGTCAATACCTGGATAAGAATGAAGTGATTAAACAGAGTCAGCATGGGTTTGTAACTAATAAGTCATGTCAGACTAACTTAATTTCCTTCTATGACGGTATCACTGATTGGGTGGATCAAGGAAATGCTGTAGATATAGTATATCTTGACTTCAGCAAAGCATTTGACAAAGTCTCTCATACAATCCTTATTGAAAAAATGACTAAGTATGGAATGGACAAGGCAACTGTTAGGTGGATTCATAACTGGCTTAGTGATCGGACCCAAAGAGTGGTCGTAAATGGCTGCACATCCAGTTGGAAGAATGTCTCAAGTGGGGTACCACAGGGCTCTGTCCTGGGCCCTGTATTGTTCAACATCTTTATCAACGATTTAGATGAAGGAATTGAGGGTAAACTGATTAAATTTGCTGATGACACAAAGCTAGGAGGGATAGCTAATACTAGAGAAGAGAGAGAGAGGATTCAAAAAGATTTAAATAAACTGGAGAAGTGGGCAGCAACTAACAGAATGGTTTTTAACAGGGAGAAATGCAAAGTACTACATCTGGGCAATAAAAATGAAAAAAGCATATATAGAATGGGAGGAATAGGGCTAAGTGACAGCACATGTGAAAAAGACTTGGGTATACTAATAGATCACAGACTGAATATGAGTCAACAGTGTGATGCAGCAGCAAAAAAGGCAAATGCAATTCTAGGATGTATTAACAGAAGCATACAGTCTAGATCACGTGAAGTCATTATTTCCCTCTACTCCTCTTTGGTCAGACCTCATCTGGAATATTGTGTCCAGTTTTGGGCACCACATTTTAAAAAAGACATCAACAAACTGGAGCAAGTTCAGAAAAGAGCGACCAGAATGGTGACCGGTCTGCAAACCCTGTCTTATGAGGAAAGGTTGCAGGATTTGGGAATGTTTAGTTTGCAAAAGAGAAGACTGAGAGGAGACTTAATAGCTGTCTACAAATATCTAAAGGGATGTCACATTGTAGAAGGATCAACTTTATTCTCATTTGCACAAGGAAAGACTAGAAGCAATGGGATGAAACTGAATGGGAAGAGACACAGATTAGATATTAGAAAAAACTTTTTGACAGTTAGAGTGATCAATGAGTGGAACAGGCTGCCACGAGAAGTGGTGAGTTCTCCTTCAATGGAAGTCTTCAAACAGAGGCTGGACAGACATCTGACTGGGATGATTTAGCGAATCCTGCTTTGAGCAGGGGGTTGGACCAGATGGCCCAGGAGGTCCCTTCCAACTCTACGATTCTATGATTCTATGATTCTATGATTCTACACTGGGACCACTCCAACCTTCGCTCTGAAAAATTAAGGTCTGTGTGGGTGGAGATGGTGATAAGCTCCTCCAGTGTGGCGGGAATCTTCCTGGTGGCCAGGGCGTCCTTTACATGGCCAGCCAGACCTCTCCAGAACACCGGAATGAGGGTCTTATCTGACCACTCCAGCTCTGAAACCAGGGTTCTGAACTGGATGGCATAATGGCTGACCAGAGAGGAGCCCTGCGATAATGCCAGCAGCTGGAGCGCGGTATCATGGGTGACTCGCGGTCCCAAAAATACCTGCTTCAGAGTGCCCAAGAACCGCGAGGCACTCTGCCCCACATGATCACCACGCTCCCACAGCGGTGTGGCCCACTCCAGAGCCCTGCCCGACAAGAGGGAAATAACAAATCCCACTTTAGCCCGCTCGGAGGGGAATCGTGCAACCAGTAGCTCCAGCTGTATGGTACACTGGCTCACGAAACCCCTTCAAGAAGCACTATTGCCCGAGAACTTCTTGGGTAATGGGAGGCGGGACAAAGTCGGAGCAGGGATGGCAGGGGACACATGGGAGACAGCCTTTGTGGCTGCCTGAACAGCGACTGCTGTAACATCCACAGCCGAGTCTGAGCGCTCAAGAGCCACCAGCCTGCCCTCCAGCTGCTGGATGTACCACTTCAGTCGTTGTTCATCTGCCATTACTAGCCAGACCCTGGCACTAGTATAATATTAGGGCTGGCGGAATGTACCAAATAAAATAATAGCAAGGTGCGTTCGCAGCCCGGGGTCCACCGTGCATGGGTGGTAAGCTGCTGCTTTGTAATGGCGGAAGTATAAAGCAGTATACAAGAGGTCACACGTGGGTTAACGTCACCCAGTGTGAACAGAAGCAAACTCTCTTACGACACAGGGCCGCGCCACCACTGAACATAAATGCCGGAGCCTGTTAAAATCACAGCATGCTCAGTGGACCGAAAGGAGGACTTAGTCCCTAGAGTAGCTCACTGCTGACCAGCATGCGTTTCTATAGCTGGGCCAGAGGTGGCAGCAGCAGCAACCAAACCCACAGAGCTAGTCTGGGCAGAGCACCGGGACTGACGAGTCTGCTGAGCAACCTCCTCTGCGGCTGGAGAGGAATGGGAGACCGCCGGAAGAAAGGCTTGGGATTCCCACTGTGAAGCGACAGGAACCTGACGCCTAACATATTCTTTGTTTAGAAATAGTAAAGGGGGAGGGGGGAGCGGGGTGACAGTTACGGGAACTCGACCTTTCCAGAGTCAATCCTGGGATTTAGCTCTGAAAGTGTTGGAGCATCTGTACAAACAGTGCTAAGCAGTGAAACTACATCATGCAGCAGCTAAGCTTGAGTGTGAGTTACTTTGAGATCCCATATTGGCAGCTGACTAGGGATGTGTTTCACATACTGAATCACTTCGAATAGGTGACTAAATTTGCTAGCCGGGACAACTGTGGAACTAATGATGTCAACCCCTTCAAAAAAATATTGGAACAAGAAACACTCAACAGAATGCAACACAGAAATTTTATTCAAATTAGTTTGCAGAGAAAGATTTCCAGTTTGTCAAGGAGCACTTCCGGCTGATTCATTAATTACTCTGAGTATTTCAAGGAATATCCAGAAAAAGAAGGGGGCGCAGATCTAAGTGCAGAGTTTTAATTATATTAGATAGAAATAAAAAATCCTTCTCACCTTTTTGGTGTCTTGTTGCTCAGCGTATAACCCTGTGTTTGGGTACTGGAGTAATCATCTGGATCTGCTGGCCTGCAGCTCAAAACAGGTGGAGCGAACTACATTGTAGGAGATTCGTCAGAGAATGCAGAAAAGGATTTCCAGTTTGTCAAGGAGCGCTTCCAGATGCTTCATTACTTACTCCGAATATTTCAAGGAATATCCAGTTTATTGTTAGACATAAAAAAACTACGCATTTCGGCTATACATAAAATTAGCCTTCATCAGGATTTTACCTGATGAAGGCTAATTTTATGTATAGCCAAAACGCGTAGTGTTTTTATGTCTAACAATAAACTGGATATTCCTTGAAATATTCGGAGTAACTAATGAATCATCTGGAAGCGCTCCTTGACAAACTGGAAATCCTTTTCTGCATTCAAATTAATTTAAAATTAGCATAATAAATAAAATATTATCAATAGGGACAGCAATACAAAATATTGTTGCAAAGAAAAGGAAAGGCACAATGTGTAGAGAACTTATTCCCTTTGCACAGAAAGTATCATATAGCCAGGGGATATATTGTTCAGTATGAGGAGCGACAAAATAGCTTCCAAGAGAAATCATGTATATGGCAAATATCTCTAGGCAAAAAATAAGGAGATATTAATCATTCACTGACCAAGAATTAAAGATCCAGACAAAAGCCGTAGTTATCAAAAAATATGGCCTTCTTATCATCGCAGAGCACAATCAATATCCAGTGGCGTCCGGCTTGACGCGACGGGTCTGTATTCGCGATGTATGCTACTGGTCGTTGATTTATTCGTTGTGTCGGTAGCAAATCACACAGAAACATGCCGCCGAATAGACTTTCTGTCTAGCTATCCCTAATCAGTACCACTGTAAGTTGTAGACTGTCCTTCATTAATTAATTAAAATCATACAAGATCTTTCTCCTATTATTACATTTCCAGAATGGCGGGGTTGATTGCAAAAACAAGCATATTTATCATATGGAGCGTCGGTAGCGCAAATCGGACTTCAGCACGCAGGTTACCTGTTTTAATGATCAAAAAATGTGCTCCAGGTTCTTGATCAGGCGATAAATCAAACGCAAACAGGGTAAATCCATCCATAAATTCTTCACGATTTATGGCCATAGCACAATCAGCCTTTTGCTTACCGGATATATGTGCAAGAGCCATATACTCTCTGATGGCTAAATCAACATTAAAATTAGGTTTATAAGGCCTCGCTGGGATCTGTTGCCCATCCAGATAGAGCGTGGCGTGGCTTACATTGTAATGATGGAACAGCAACGGGTTTTTAACATAAGAGCCGAGCCGCTAAATGCTTCATTATCTACAAAGCCCAATATAACAGTTTTAGGTATCTGTCCTAGGAAGAGGTTCTCGTGGTTCATGATCCGTGTTCCGGCGGCTATACTGTACACTTTCATGCATGTTCAGTCAATAGCGTACTTGGCTGTTGTGGATAAGAGGGCCTGACTGTGGCCTATCCAGACTGCTGGAGATACCTGCACTCTCTTTACATAGAGAGCCGCTTGTGAGATTTGCACTTTCAGCAGTTCGGCTTCAGCCGACATGAGGCAGAAAGCGTCCTTATTTCTCATTAACCTAACATTAAGGTCGAGTCCATTCAATATTAGCTTTGGCTGATTAAATATATCACCAAAAATGGGAACCAAGAGATCCACAGGCTTGGAGTGGGAAGTTGCAATGGCTCTTTTAACAAAACCTGCATTTGCGCCATCCAAGCTTCGGTCATTATGATGTCCCGCTGTGTCTTTATAGAAAAAATGGCAGTAAATTGCGAGGACAGCGTCTGCGAACTATAATTTAAAAGGGTCTCTATGTACGCTCTATAGCTGTAGAGATTGTCCGATTGTGAAATAACTCGGTCTCCCAGAGTAATATCCACCTAATTAAAAAGAGTGGCTAGAGGATAGTTTATGAGCGCTACACGAGCGCCATCAGCGATAGCCAAATTATTTTGATTGACGATACGGCAATTTATGTACAGTAGTGTGTTGTTCAGATCATAATAATTGCCGCTCCCGGATATGAAAAATTCCAATGGGGCATTGTCTGACAGAGCGGCAACCGGTTGTACTTCTACAAATAGAGATTTCTCTATACTTGTCTGTGTCGGGGGTATGTCAAAAATATCAAGTTCAGATTTTGCACACTCTACAGAAGCATCATGCAGGAAAGCCATATTGATCAGAAGATGTCCTCTGCACTACGTCTCAATCTTTTCTGACAGGTTCGTCTCTTGGTTGTATTTTTATTCATGAGCATCAGCGGTAAAGGTGGGTACGCACGTCTCTTTCTTCTTTGTGATTTTTTAGCTACATAAATTACCCCAGCAACATCTTGCTGGGGCTGTGTATTTATCCTATTCATAAGTGCTGATGAGACAGTAGTGACAGCATCTTTAGCAATGTTTTTGACAGCCGTGTTCACGTGCGGTTTTACTAATTCTAAACCTTTTCTAAAAAGCGGTACTGCGTGGTGAAATAAGCCTTTAAATATCCCGACCAGGCTGGAACCATACATGTACTCAGTCCTGCTGAACCAGTCTAACCCGTGCCCCAACTGGGCATAAACAGCGGGGTCGCCGTATGGCCTTTGAGCCACCATTTTAGTGTGCTAATCATGCCGCTTCCTGAAATGCAGTCTCACAATGCTTTTACCGTACTCGAATTTAACGGGCGTGCCCTGGTCTGATAAGATGGAGATTGTCACAGAATCAAAATGGTGCTTGCATAAGGGCTTGTAATTGGGTTGTGTGTATTAAAGAGTGATAATCTCTCTGCCCTTACCACTTATCTGCGCCATTCTCAGAAGTTGGACGTAGCTGTCCCCCACAAGATAGTGTTCAATTATATCTGTATACACATGTAATGTATAAAATCCAGCTTCTATATCTGCATAAATCTTCTTCCACTCAAGCACGCTATTATTGTACGTCTCGATGTATGGCTGGAGTCCTAATATATGCGCCAATTTTTGACCCAGAGCAAACTGTATCGTAGGGAAATCTGATAGTGTAACAGTCCTCTTCACATTATCATAATGCAGCTTAAAGCCGTCACTGGAAATCTTCAAAATATCAATTCTCTCATTAATCGCCCGTATGAGGTCTGTGATTGTTGAATAAAATCCCGACTTTACAAAATGTTCCTTTAGCACATCGCCGTGTTTTCCTATATAGAAATTCCCATCATCCTGTTCAAACGTGTACCATGTATGCGGATATTGAATTTCAGTTAGCGCAACTTCGTATTGGCCTGAAAGATGAACGGGCTTAGATAATTTTGTGGTGTACCCCGCAATTGTATTTTCGGGATATATATCGCCAGACGCGTTGGAAGGGAGGGTGATAAAGAAGGATCCAGCTTCCATGACTATATATCTGTCAGCTATGAAGACGGGATCCAACTATTGAATTTCTCGGGGTACCCTACCCATTTCACAAAGCAATGAGTCTCGCCCCTGACACTTTTTTCTCAAAATATTCTCTACCCTGTAGACATGATTCTCATTGAAAGGTATTTTTTGCAGCTCCTCCTTCTAAAATGATCCCTCGACAGTTTCGGCGGCTAAATTGGTAATTTTATATAGAGGCTTATGAAATTTATTGGCAATAGCGCTAATTAAAAAAATCTCTTCATTGAACGACTGCTCATAACCTTTAGAAAACGTGTTCTTAAAACAGGATATCCTGACATGATGACCAATTTTTAAAGAGGGTTTAATACGTTTATTAGTCATACTAGCGCTATAAATATTTTTCCATTTTTGTAACGAATTTTGCTTCGTCACATCACACGGGTGGCTGTGAATTGTAGTGTGGTAAGTATGATTGTAACTGTGGACCAGACCGGGTAAAATATCAATATACCTAAAGGTATTATGCTTCGTAAGATAGCGCCACATACGGGTTTTAATGTACGATTAAATCGCTCCACTATAGCGGCCTTTACAGTATTGTTGGTAAAAAAATGATGAATTTTATGTATTTTACAAATATTTTTCATGAGCTCAACATATTCCACAATGATATATGTCATGTGGAAAGAAAGTGAAGATAACAGAAAATATAAATTGTTAAAAAATTATTCTTTATTGAATATATTAAAAAATAAGAAAATTAAAAAGACAGGGCAATAGGCCTTGTAGTGACTAATTTGCATGTTAGAACCTCATGTATTCACATCTAAGGCCGGGATCACACACAGCGAGATACGCCGAGTCTCGCAGGTTAAAACCAAGCTCTGGCGCCGGCACTCCGGAGCGGAGCGTGCAGCCGCACAGCAATACATGGAGTTGCACGCTCCGCTCTGGAGTGCCGGTGCCAGAGCTTGGTTTTAACCTGCGAGACTCGGCCGTATCTCGCTGTAGTGTGACTCCGGCCTAACCTATATATCCAGATTGAGTTTTTTACATAAGCACTTTACCATCTTGTTACTCTGTGCAGCTCCTTGGTCCAAACCTATTAAGCTCACATTATACCCAGGTTTCTAACAGTCATATGGGCAATGTGCAACACTGCTCTTTTTGCAGATACTTAGTAGTAACAAAACAGTGGCTGATTTTTGTTCACTGAGGCATGCTGAACCTTGTAGTGACTAATTTGAATGTTAGAACCTCAGTGTATTCACGTGCATTATTGCTCTTTGCAAAACTTAGTAGTAACAAACAATGGTGATTAGTGTCATCTACTAAGGCCTCTTTCACACTTCAGTTTTTTGCATCAGTCAAAATCCGCCAAAAGGACGGATGGCGGATCCGTTTTAGTACTGATGACAACGGATGCCACCTGTCCATTTTTTTGACGGATCCGACAAATGAAGAATTTTAAAGGTATCGCAGCCTGGAAAAGAGAGAGAGAGAGAGAGAGAGAAAAACGTTGCAAGCTCCATTTTGAAAACTTTGAGGATGGTGGCGGACAGCAACTTTTGGCGGATCATCAAAAAAAACGGATGCAACGGACAGTAATCCGTCACAATTCGCCATTAATGAAAGTCAATGGAGAAAAAAAACGGATCCTCAAAAGAAAATCGAGGATCCGTTTTTTTCAAAACCTGGCGGATTGTGACTGATTGTAAAAAACTGAAGTGTGAAAGAGGCCTAAGGCATTTTGATTTTTGTAGTGACTAATTTGCATGTAAGAACCTTTTTGTATTTATACATACCTATAGGGTTATTTATTGTTTCTTTCATGTCTTTGTTTACTTTCTTTGCCGCAGCTTATCCCCCTCTTTTTTGGAGGCCTATTGCCCTGTCTTTTTAATTTTCTTAGTTTTTAATATATTCAATAAAGAATAGTTTTTTAACAATTTATATTTTCTGTTATCTTCACTTTCTTTCCACATGACATATATCATTGTGGAATATGTTGCGTTCAGTATTGAAGTGACCTTGCCAAAAAGAAAGGACTATGAGATTAACTACGTTTCATGGTCGAATTCAAAAATTCTTTTTCACAATCCGTCTGTAATTTCTGCAGGAAATATGGCGGTGATTTTCAAATATTAATTTGAATGAACAAGCTACAGTTGCTCCGGCCTTGTTGGGCATCGCAAATTTAGTTCACTTACTATATAAAACATATTTGCCCGCAGTGTAGAATTAATATAGATAGTAGAGAAAATTCACACAGTGAATTTTATTTTAGATGGAGGGCCAAAATTTTTTGGACGATCTTCCAGACATATTTATGGATTCAGAGATGGGTATGCTTTATGACTTATTTAAACACAAACACTAGTATGACATTCTAATTAAGAGCTGATTTGTATATTTTTTATATTGTTTTATTCTTTCCTGTTTAAGAATTGTGTATGAGGAGCCTTGAAATGTCTGATGAGTTTTTAGCCTCCTTGAGCGTGACTGATCTTGAGCGTTGTATTTTACCTGATGTGGAGTGTAGTAGTGCTATTGAAGCAGGAATCGTGGGCGAATATTTAGTGCAAGACATCGTGGGTACGTTGTTTGTCTGTGTGGGAAGAGTCTTGAGGAGATAATTTGCATATTCCCAGTGCCTTCTGGGATAAGTGAAGAGTCTCCACGAGCTCAACGATCACTGGGTTTTGGCCGTTGCAGCTGAGAAGAGGAAATCGGAAAACCAGGGGAAGAGTCTTGAGGAGATCATTTGGATATCACCAGTACCTTCTGGGATAAGTGAAGAGTCTCCACGAGCTCAATGATCACTGGGTTTTGGCCGATGCAGCTGAGAAGAGGAAATCGGAAAACCAGGGGAGTCTTGAGGAGATCATTTGGATATCACCAGTGCCTTCTGGGATAAGTGAAGAGTCTCCACGAGCTCAACGATCACTGGGTTTTGGCCGATGCAGCTGAGAAGAGGAAATCGGAAAACCAGGGGAAGAGTCTTGAGGAGATCATTTGCATATCCCCAGTGCCTTCTGGGATAAATGAAGAGTCTCCATGAGCTCAACGATCACTGGGTTTTGGCCGTTGCAGCTGAGAAGAGGAAATCGGAAAACCGCGCGCTGATAGGCACATCTTTCATCGTTTTTAAGAAATCTCAATATGGAAGAGGCCAGGAGCCATTTGGTGAGCTGCATTTCTTGCTACATGTTCACAGACTTACCAGTGGAAAAGCCAAACTTCACATGCCACAAATGCAAGCTTATGTGCCTGTTGGAGGAAAAGTTGCAAAATCTCGAAGAGAGGTTAGCTAAGTTGAAGATCATTAAGGAAGGTGAAGAGTTCTTAGACAGAGCAGAATTATCTCTTTATGTTACAGAAAGAGAAGAAATTCGAAGTGCACCTGAAGAAACAGAGGATTGGAAACATGTGACCCAGAGAAGCAGGAGGATCAGGAGGCAGTCAGCACCCATACTTCTCAGGAACCAGTACCAGGCTCTCACGCAGGAAAACAATGAAGAAATACATCAGGATAAGACTTTGCCCACAAACAGCATCCTTGAACGCCTTCAGAGTCCTCCTGGATGGAGAAAGAAAAATGTTGTGAAGAAAAAACAGAGAGTGGTGGTCATGGGGGATTCCCTGTTGAGAGGAACAGAGGCCGCTATCTGCAGACCGGATATAACTTCAAGAGAAATGTGCTGTCTTCCCGGTGCAATAATTAAAGATGTGTCAGACAGGATATCAGGACTCTTCAGATCTACAGATGACTACCCATTCCTGCTACTACATGTGGGGACAAATGACACCGCAAGAAATGACCTGGAAACCATCTGCAGAGACTTTGAAGACTTAGGCAAGAAAGTGAAAGAACTGGGAGCGCAGGTGGTCTTCTCTTCCATCCTCCCAGTGGATGGCCATGGAACAAGGAGGTGGAATAAGATTCTGCAGGTGAACAACTGGCTACGTCGATGGTGCCGTCAGCAACGATTTGGATTTATGGATCACGGAGTGAATTACCTTTATGATGGACTACTTGCTAGAGATGGAGTGCACCTTACCAAGACTGGAAAACATGCATTTGGAAGTCGCCTTGCTGCATTTGTAAGGAGAGCTTTAAACTAGAACAACATGGGAAGGGACGCACAAGACCAGAAAAAGCTATACACCTGACAAATGCTATTGAGAACTCTGCTATTAGAAGTGGAAAGGAAGAACAAAGACAAAAGAATCTAATTAATAAAAATATTGGAGAAAGAGAAACCAATCACAAACTAAAATGTTTCTATACTAATGCACAAAGCATGGGCAACAAACAAGGAGAATTGGAACTACTAACACAGGAAAAGAAATATGATGTCATTGGAATCACTGAAACTTGGTGGGACAATACACATGATTGGAATACAAGACTTGAAGGATACAACTTATTTGCAAGAAACAGACTTGATAAATGAGGAGGTGTCGCATTGTATGTTAGAAACGCGTATATCTGCACAGAGATTGAAGCTTCAGAGACTGGGAGTTCTGTGGAAACTGTTTGGGTAAGAATACAAGGACAGAACAATGGAAAGGACACCATTGTAGGCATTTACTACAGGCCGCCTGTGCAAGCTGAAGATATGGATGAACTCTTTATGCATCAAATGGCCAAGTTCTCCAAAAAATATGACATAGTTGTCATGGGAGATTTCAACTATCCAGACATTTGTTGGGAATCTCTCTCAGGCAAAACTAACAGGTCAAGGAAATTCTTATCCTCTCTTGCTGACAACTTTATCTTCCAAAAGGTAGGGGAGAAAACAAGGGGAACTGCTACCTTGGATCTAATCCTTATAAACAGGGAGGAAATGGTTGAGGAGGTAAAAGTAGCTGGGACCTAGGAGGTAGCAACCATGCTATTTTAGAATTTTGGATAACTAGAGGAGGAAAACCTGTGAAGACTCAGACGTCAAGGTTAGATTTCAGAAAGGCAGATTTTAAGGGATTCAGAAAGAGAATTGGAGGGATCCTATGGCTGGATATCCTTAAAGACAAAAATGTCCAGGAAGGATGGGAAATCTTGAAAAATGAAATTCTCAAAGCACAATTGTCAACAATTCCGAAAAGAGGGAAGAATAGGAAGCATTTAAGGAAACCAGGATGGATGACACAGAACTTAAGCACATGCTAAAAAGAAAGAAAAAAATGTTTATAAAATGGAAAGAGGGAGGCATATCTAAAGAAGAATATAATGCTGTCTGCAGAACTTGCAGGGCACAAATCAGATTAAATAAAGCTGACAATGAATTGAGGCTTGCAAGAGATGTCAAAAGCAATAATAAAGGATTTTGGGGATATGTCAAAAGTAAAAGAAAAGTCAAAGATGCTATAGGATTTTTACAGGATGAAAATGATGAAATGGTAAGACAGGATGTTGAGAAGGCTGAACTTTTAAATTCCTATTTTGCATCTGTTTTCTCTCAGAAAGGAAATGTAACATCAACTGTTCTTCAATGTCCTATTAAGGGAATAGAAGAATCCAGGATATCTATAAACAGAAAGATAGTGAGGAAACACTTAGCTAACCTAAATGAATTCAAGTCTCCAGGTCCAGATGAATTACACCCCAGAGTACTGAAGGAGATAGCAGAAGAAATTTTTGAACCCCTCTCCATAATCTTTGAAAATTCTTGGAGAACAGGAGAAGTCCCAGAAGACTGGAGAAGAGCAAATGTTGTTCCTGTCTTCAAAAAGGGGAAGAAGGTGGACCCAGGCAACTATAGGCCGGTGAGTCTGACTTCTATACCAGGAAAGATCTTTGAACAAATTATTAAACAACATGTATGTCAGTACCTGGATAAGAATGAAGTGATTAAACAGAGTCAGCATGGGTTTGTAACTAATAAGTCATGTCAGACTAACTTAATTTCCTTCTATGACGGAATCACTGATTGGGTGGATCAAGGAAATGCTGTAGATATAGTATATCTTGACTTCAGCAAAGCATTTGACAAAGTATCTCATACAATCCTTATTGAAAAAATGACTAAGTATGGAATGGACAAGGCAACTGTTAGGTGTATTCATAACTGGCTTAGTGATCGGACCCAAAGAGTGGTCGTAAATGGCTGCACATCCAGTTGGAAGAATGTCTCAAGTGGGGTACCACAGGGCTCTGTCCTGGGCCCTGTATTGTTCAACATCTTTTTCATCGATTTAGATGAAGGAATTGAGGGTAAACTGATTAAATTTGCTGATGACACAAAGCTAGGAGGGATAGCTAATACTAGAGAAGAGAGAGGATTCAAAAAGATATAAATAAACTGGAGAAGTGGGCAGCAACTAACAGAATGTTTTTTAGCAGGGAAAAATGCAAAGTACTACATCTGGGCAACAAAAATGAAAAAAGCATATACAGAATGGGAGGAATATGCCTAAGCAACAGCACATGTGAAAAAGACTTGGGTGTACTAATAGATCACAGACTGAATATGAGTCAACAGTGTGATGCAGCAGCAAAAAAGGCAAATGCAATTCTAGGATGTATTAACAGAAGCATACAGTCTTGATCACGTGAAGTCATTATTTCCCTCTACTCTTCTTTGGTCAGACCTCATCTGGAATATTGTGTCCAGTTTTGGGCACCACATTTTAAAAAAAGACATCAACAAACTGGAGCAAGTTCAGAAAAGAGCGACCAGAATGGTGACCGGTCTGCAAATCTCAATACTTTGTGATATATCCTTTGTTGGCAATGACAGAGCTCAAACGTTTTCTGTAAGTCTTCACAAGGTTGCCACACACTGTTGTTGGTATGTTGGCCCATTCCTCCATGCAGATCTCCTCTAGAGCAGTGATGTTTTTGGCTTTTCGCTTGGCAACACGGACTTTCAACTCCCTCCAAAGGTTTTCTATAGGGTTGAGATCTGGAGACTGGCTAGGCCACTCCAGGACCTTGAAATGCTTCTTACGAAGCCACTCCTTCGTTGCCCTGGCGGTGTGCTTTGGATCATTGTCATGTTGAAAGACCCAGCCACGTTTCATCATCAATGCCCTTGCTGATGGAAGGAGGTTTGCACTCAAAATCTCACGATACATGGCCCCATTCATTCTTTCATGTACCCGGATCAGTCGTCCTGGCCCCTTTGCAGAGAAACAGCCCCAAAGCATGATGTTTCCACCACCATGCTTTACAGTAGGTATGGTGTTTGATGGATGCAACTCAGTATTCTTTTTCCTCCAAACACGACAAGTTGTGTTTCTACCAAACAGTTCCAGTTTGGTTTCATCAGACCATAGGACATTCTCCCAAAACTCCTCTGGATCATCCAAATGCTCTCTAGCAAACTTCAGACGGGCCCAGACATGTACAGGCTTAAGCAGTGGGACACGTCTGGCACTGCAGGATCTGAGTCCATGGTGGCGTAGTGTGTTACTTATGGTAGGCCTTGTTACATTGGTCCCAGCTCTCTCCAGTTCATTCACTAGGTCCCCCAGCGTGGTTCTGGGATTTTTGCTCACCGTTCTTGTGATCATTCTGACCCCACGGGGTGGGATTTTGCGTGGAGCACCAGATCGAGGGAGATTATCAGTGGTCTTGTATGTCTTCCATTTTCTAATTATTGCTCCCACAGTTGATTTCTTCACTCCAAGCTGGTTGGCTATTGCAGATTCAGTCTTCCCAGCCTGGTGCAGGGCTACAATTTTGTTTCTGGTGTCCTTTGACAGCTCTTTGGTCTTCACCATAGTGGAGTTTGGAGTCAGACTGTTTGAGGGTGTGCACAGGTGTCTTTTTATACTGATAACAAGTTTAAACAGGTGCCATTACTACAGGTAATGAGTGGAGGAAAGAGGAGACTCTTAAAGAAGAAGTTACAGGTCTGTGAGAGCCAGAAATCTTGATTGCTTGTTTCTGACCAAATACTTATTTTCCACCATAATATGCAAATAAAATACCCTGCCAACACACCGAGAAACAGTCTGGTTTCTAAAGACCCTAAAAAAGCAACGAAGGGGTGCGAGCAAGAAAGGTAAAGGTTCGCGTGGTATGAAAACTTGTTTTGCACAGGAGAAAATTGCGGTTGCCTCTACTAATGACTATAGTTTTATTTATAGATTGTAAACTGAAGCCCAGGAGAATTATATTTCAAAAGAGAATATACTGCTGCTAATGGAGAACCTCATAGATGCTCCAGAAACCACCACTGCATTCGTCCATCCCACAAAGCAAGCCCGTAAGTGTATATTTTGATATACCTGCATTGTCTTAATACAACCAATGTTACACTTGCTTCACCAATGATGCTGTGGTTCTGCCATATCTGACGCATGTACAATCTTTCCTTAAAGCTAAATGTAAAGTCAGGTTGAAACATGAACAATCTTTCCTTACAGCTAAATGTAAACTCACGAGAAAAACATCTACAGCCCCACTACAGCTACTACAGTTCTCCAAGAATAACGCAGCGCCATTGTGGCCGCCGATACAGCCTGCTAGTGGACCTGTTAGAACACAGCTGTAGCCGCCGCTCTGTGTGTTGCAACGCGCAGGAAGCCATGTGTCAGCGGTACAGCATGAAATACCCCATTCAAGCGCCGCACAGCCATCAACCAGCCATGTGAATGACACAGCAGAACTACACCAGGAAGTGATAGTGCCGCCACAAAAACACAAGCAAAAAACATAGCATACTTCAGAGCTACCACCAAGCACGTCTAGCGCCGTGAATGCCACAGCCCAACAGACTCATGAGGCGCTTGAACGTGAGATTGATCAGCTCGCTGATGGTAAGGAGCCCTCCATAGAACCGATCATTATACGGGTGGCGCATATTATACAACCGTCACCAGCATCTCTAACTGTGTCTGCTAATTCCTCCGGTGTCAGTCTGACAGATGATTCAGGGCCCTGAAGGGAAGAAGCGCCGTTTGACTTTTTGAATGGAAAGTTAGCTCCAATCATTAGCAGATACCAGGTCGCTTATGGAAAGTATGTAGTGTATGTCAGGTTGGTGTATGTGGTATATCTAAAGGGCTGTCACATTGTAGAAGGATCAACTTTATTCTCATTTGCACAAGGAAAGACTAGAAGCAATGGGATGAAACTGAATGGGAGGAGACACAGATTAGATATTAGAAAAAACTTTTTGACAGTTAGAGTGATCAATGAGTGGAACAGGCTGCCACGAGAAGTGGTGAGTTCTCCTTCAATGGAAGTCTTCAAACAGAGGCTGGACAGACATCTGACTGGGATGATTTAGCGAATCCTGCTTTGAGCAGGGGGTTGGACCAGATGGCCCAGGAGGTCCCTTCCAACTCTACGATTCTATGATTCTATGATTCTATGATAGTGTGCACCACACACCCACACACACACCAACCTGACGTACACTACACCACACACACCAACCTGACGTACACTACGCCACACATACCAACCTGACACTACATCAGGTTGGTGTGTGTGGCGTAGTGTATGTCAGGTTGGTGTGTGGTGTAGTGTACGTCAGGTTGGTGTGTGTGGTGTAGTATACACCACACACACACACACCAACCTGACGTACACTACGCCACACACACACACCATCCTGACGTACACTACGCCACACACACACACACACACCAACCTGACTTACACTACGCCACACATACCAACCTGACACTACATCAGGTTGGTGTGTGTGGCGAAGTGCATGTCAGGTTGGTGTGTGGTGTAGTGTACGTCAGGTTGGTGTGTGTGGTATAGTATACACCACACACACCAACCTGACGTACACTACGCCACACACACCAACCTGACGTACACTACGCAACACATACCAACCTGACACTACATCAGGTTGGTGTGTGTGGCATAGTGTATGTCAGGTTGGTGTGTGGTGTAGTGTATGTCAGGTTGGTGTGTGTGGTATAGTATACACCACACACACCAACCTGACGTACACTATGCCACACACACACACACCAACCTGACGTACACTGCGCCACACATACCAACCTGATACTACATCAGGTTGGTGTGTGTGGCGTAGTGTACATCAGGTTGGTGTGTGGTGTAGTGTACGTCAGGTTGGTGTGTGTGGTGTTGTGTTGTGTATGACAGGCTGGTGTGGGTCAGTTCTGTAATGGAGTGTCAGGATGTGTTTAGTCCATGGACGTGTAATGAATTCTGAAGCATTCATTCAAACACAGTCCAGGTTTGTCGGAACACGTTTCACATTGGAAACGAGTTTCCCTTCTTGTCCTCCTTTTATAGCATACCCGGCACCTTTTTTTTTTCTCTCCTCACGGGGAAAATGTTGCCCTGGTACGGGAAACTTGAGTTCCAGGGGTGCTGGGGCGCGCTCCGTCCTCCTCTCCAAAAATCATGGCCATTATCACCGCCTCCTGGAAGTCAAGGAAGGAGTGGTTCTGGCCTGCACATCGTGATAGCACGCATGCGTTATACAGTGCCATTTGTACGAGGTGCACAGCCAGTTTTTTGTACCACACCTTTGCTTTCCGCATGGCACTATAGGGCTGGAGGACTTGATCAGAAAGATCAACTCCCCCCATGTGATGGTTGTACGCCAGGACGCAGTCCGGTTTGTAGACCGGTGCTGGGGTACCTCGAATGGTGGTGGTCCTGGTGCTGGGACCATGGATTGTGGTCAAGACAAAGACGTCTCTTTTATCTTTGAACTTGACCACAAGCATGTTGCCACTACATTGGGCTCGGGTCTCACCCTTTTGGAGAGGCTGCTCAATTAGCGGCAAAGGGAGACCCGTCTGGTTTCTGCGCACGGTACCGCAAGCGACGGTAGCTCTGGCAGAGAGGGATTGAAATAGTGTGATGCTTGTATAAAAGTTATCAACGTACAGATGGTAACCTTTATCAAGCAGAGGGTGGACCAAATCCCACACTATTTTCCCACTCACCCCCAGAGCAGGTGGACATTCTGGGGGCTGGATCCTACTGTCCTTTCCTTGGTAAACTCTAAAGCTGAGAGTGTACCCTGAGGTACTCTCATACAGCTTGTAGAGTTTCATCCCGTACCTTGCCCTTTTGCTGGGCAGGTACTGACTGAACTGAAGCCTCCCTTTGAAGTGGATGAGGGATTCATCCACACAAACTTGTTGCTGAAGTGTTCGACGACTGGCCGAATTTTGATCAGTCTATCAAAATTCGGGTCATCGCGGGGAAGGCTTTCAGTGTTGTCCCTGAAATGAAGAAATTTATGAATAGCCTCAAAAAGTTTCCGAGTCATCACTATGCCAAATACTGGAGTTTGATATAAAATATCAGTACTCCAGTATTGGCGAATTTCTGGTTTCTTCACAATCCCCATGTGAAGGACCAGTCCCCAATATTTAATCATTTCTGCAGAGTCCACAGGACTCCAAGTAGAGAATGAAGAAATTGCGTGTTCCGCCAAAAATTGCTGGGCGTACAAGTTAGTTTGCTCCACCATGAGACTGACGATTGACTCCGAGAAAAAGACTTTGAAAAAGTCTATTTCCCTGAAGTTGGCAGACTCAAACTGGATTCCTGATTGGGGAATAAAATCAGGAATCCGTGGCGCAAAATTTTCAGGGACGGGGTTCCAGGAGAGAGACCTAGTGCTAGGTTGGGTGTGACTAGCACTAGGTTGGGGGAAACTCACACTTGGCTGTCAGACTTCCTCTAAGGTCTCCACCTCTTCCTCTAAGGCCTCCAACTCTTCCTCCCTGGGCTCCAGACGATTTCTCGTCCTGTGACATCTCGGTGGTGGCAAGTCTGTGTCGCTGGAAGAGGAAGAATGGGAGGAATAGAGAAAGGTGGGGTCCTCTCTCTCACTATTGTGGTAGGGGGGCGGGCTAGGGGGGGGAACACTGCTTACCAGGCAAAGATGAGACGAGGCAAAGATGAGACGGAGACAGCTTCCACTTGTAACAGTTCCGGATTTATTTGTCGTCCTCCTGACGACCGCCAAACACGCACCGCAGCTTCTTTACACCACTGTATCGCCAGGCCCGGGTACCTATTCTTCAGCTCCAGTCACAGTAACGAACCTCGCGGATCTTTCACTGGGGGCTGTCCTAGACCAATCTACCCCCAGCGCTTCACCTGCCCGAGATCGTCTTCCAATCGGTACCCACGGGGCCTCGTCTGTCTTGCGGTACGTCGAGTCAGGGTCTCCCCCCTGGCTGCCTCTTCTCCTTGCCTGTCCTGCTGTCCGTCGGGTCAGGGCCACCCCCCTGACTGTCTCTCCTTGGTCCGTCCCCCTGGCCGAGCTCTTCTCACTTTCTCCGTCTTCTTCTGAGCTCCTCCCGGGACTAAACTCTCCTGGAGTCCCGCCTTCTTCTATTTATCCCCTCTCTCACAGGGGAATTTCCCACCCGGGCTCCTAACTCCCCGTCCCCCATGACTAAGCGGATTCCTAAGCCCTAAGCTGATGTTAAGTCCTGTACTACTCTCCCCTGCCATCTTGTGGTCATTTCACAGTACTGCACTCCCTTTTCTGTCTTTCCCTGCTGTTACCTTTCTAACCTGTCAATCTCTGTCACCAGTGCACAAACCGTCCCCTCCTTCTACCAGTCACGTCTGTCCATCAAGTCACCTTCCCCACACTATCAGTATCAGAGGCAATACTTTCATATGCCTCCTCTACTGAGTAGACCCTTTGGGACTGGGATGACTGGGATGAGCGGGACATTGTGCGTGTGGTGTGTGCGTGTGTAAAAAACCTTTATTATAGTGTGTGTGCGTGTGTATGTGCGAGTGTTTGGTGAAACTTTTTACTGGAGGAATGGGCTGTCAGGAGGGGACTGTCAGGCACATGGGGGGCAGGAGGGGACTGTCAGGCATGCGGGGGGCAGGAGAGGACTGTCAGGTGCGCGGGGTGCAGGAGGGGACTGTCAGGCACGCGGAGGGCAGGAGGGGACTGTCAGGCGCGCGGAGGGCAGGAGGGGACTGAGGAGATGGAAGTGGAAATGGAACCAGCGGCAGCAGCAGGAGGGGTAATCAGGGGGTGATCAGGGGGGCAGGGGGTGAACAGGGGTGATCACTGGAGCTGGGGAAAGGTGCAGGAGGGCGCTGAGGAGAATTAGGTGGAGCTGGAACCAGCGGCGGCAGCAACAGTGGGGGTGATAAGGGGTGCAGGGGGATGATCAGAGGTGCAGGCGGATGATCA
Organism: Dendrobates tinctorius; assembly: GCF_039654945.1. NCBI lineage: Eukaryota > Metazoa > Chordata > Amphibia > Anura > Dendrobatidae > Dendrobates > Dendrobates tinctorius. The sequence goes on from NW_027361793.1 coordinate 20,681,417, forward strand.
GAGGTGCAGGGGGATGATCAGAGGTTAAGGGGGATGATCACCAGGGGCAGAAGGAGGCAGTCAGGCGTGGGGCGGGCAGGAGGTGGCTGAGGAGATGGAGGTGGATATAAAAAACAGCAGCAGCAGGGGTTAATCAGGGGGAGCAGGGGTTGATGGGGGTGATCACTAGGGCTGATCACGGGGGCAGGAGGGGGCTGTTAGGCACAGGAGGCGGCTAAGGAGCCTGCAGCAGCAGGGGAAATGATCAGCGGTGCTGGAGGATGATCAACGGTGCTGGGGGATGATCAGGGGTGCTGGGGGGATGAACAAGGGTGCTGGGGGATCACCAGGGGCAGAGGGGGACTGTCAGGCACGGGGGGCAGGAGGTGGTTGAGGAGATAAGCAAATAAAAACCTGCAGCAGGGGTTATCAGGGGGGCAGGGGTTAATCGGGGGGGGCAGGGGTTAATCGGGGGGGCAGAGGTTGATGGGGGTGATCACTAGGGCTGAGGGGTGATCACGGGGGACAGGAGGGGGCTGTTAGGCACAGGAGGCGGCTGAGGAGCCTGCAGCAGCAGGGGAAATGATCAGGGGTGCTGGGGGATGATCAGGGGTGCTGGGGGATCACCAGGGGCAGAGGGGGGCTGTCAGGCACGGGGGAGGGGCAGGAGGTGGCTGAGGAGATAAGCAAATAAAAACCTGCAGCAACAGGGGTTAATCAGGGGGGCAGGGGTTAATCAGGGTGGTAGAGGTTGATGGGGGGCAGGGGTTAAGGAGGGTGATCACTGGGGCAGAGTGGTGATCACGGGGGCACAGGAGGGGGCTCTCAGGCACAGGAGGCAGTAGGCGGCTGAGGAGCTGGCAGAGCTGGAGACAGCAGGTGGATGATCGGGGGTGCTGGGAGAGATCAGGGGTGCTGGGGGAGGATCAGGGGAGCAGGAGATTATCAGGGGGCAGGGGAGAGTGAGCAGAGGTGGGAGGGGCTGGAATTAGGCAGCGGGGCATTAAAATATATTACCGGAGAGCAGTGGTGGCAGCGGCAGCGGCGATGACAGCGGCGGCGGCAGTGAAAGCGGCGGCGGTGATCGCAGGTCAGGGCGGCAGTCAGGCACCTCGTTCCTCAGCTTCCACGGATGGGATGTAGTTGAGGAACGAGGCAGCCATGATTTTACTCCGCCCCTCCACATCTGATTGGAGGGCTAGCGTCACATGGACGCTAGCTCCAATCAGAAGCGAGGGGGGTGACAAAAAGGTCACGGGGAGTGATCGTATCCCTGGGGGGGCCAAGCCACCCCCCTGGGGTCAAGTCTAGGTCCCCCTGTAACTGCGGGTCGGGTGAACTTTCATTGAACCCGCTCACCCGATCCGCAGGAGGGAGATCTTTTCATGACGCCGCATAGGTGTCATGGGTCATTTTGGCTCGACTTTTCATGATGCCTATGTAGCGTCAAAGGTCGTGAAGGGGATAATTCAGTAATGTTATTAACCTGCCAGTGAGAGGCAGGAAAAATGACCTAATGGATTGAAAAAGTAAGTAAGGCGACAATAGAACAAGTGAGTACTAATTAAAAGAGTAAATGTCTGGAAGAATCAGAGTAAAAAGAAGAGCCAAAAAGGAGGTACTACTTAGAATTTATTAATTTAATATGCCCATGCACCATAATATGAGGTGTCAGCCCAACAAATAATGATAAAGGGCCAATGTATAGTGCTACACAAAATAAGGGTCATGCTAAAAAAGACCAAACACTAAACAGTATGGCTATACAGTTGTGTATTAGCGGAGGTACGTTGGGTTCAAAAAAAGAGTAAAGAGATAACAAGACAAAAAAAGTCAAGTAATACAAAAATGAAACCCCATAAAAAGAATGAGATGAAAATAATATAATGAGAATAGAGCAATAACAAATGAACTCATGTTACACAGATAACAAAAACACGCAGTGAAAAGAAGTCCAGATGATACAAGGACCAGGGCTAGAGGTTCCAAGAAGGGATCCATAGATGGCAGATTCGAACGTCAAATGGTTTCAAAAGAACCCCAATGAGCAATCTTGAGAGTTGTCCTTAGAAGGCAATCCGAAAAATGCATAATAGGGATGAAAAGAGGGGGAATGATGGCTGGATTGGGAGCAAACGACTAGATGATTATCCCAGGAAACTTGAAAATAGGAGCTCCTCATTGAGGCTGTCAATTTAAAGCAATATTTCCTAAGCTTGCCACCCCTGGCATTGAGATGGACTCTCTGTAAGCCCAAAAAAATGAATGCTAGCACTGGAATCACCATGTTCAGTCAAAAAGTGGGAGGCCACTGGAGTTAGGGTCTTACCTTTCTTAGTGTCAGAAAGCACCAGATTTATTGTGGACAGGTGTTTTTGTGCCCTTTTCCTAAACTCCTGAGAGGTCTGACCAGTGTAGACCTTATTACAAGGGCAAATAATAGCGTAAATGATGTTAGTATTCTTGCAGTTGATGTAATTAAGCGATGTGACTTAGACTCCAAGGGGTTAGAAAAGAAATCTCTGGTGACAGGGACATAAAGGCATACATTACAATCCCCGCAGGGAAAATACCCCCTCAAAGTAAAGCCCCTATTTAATCTAGTTGTTGGATGTGTGAAGTGGCTCCTATTCAGAATATCCCCCAAGTTAGAGGCTCTCTTAGCCGTCATAAGTGGACGTGAGGTAACAAGAGGGGAGATTTGGGCACCCAAGGTTAGGATGTCCCAATGGGACGAGAGAATATTTCCCACTGGGTTCCATTGGACATTGTAATCAGTGATGAAATGAACATTTGTGTCCTTGGCACGATTTTGGGGGGAGATAAATGAAGCCTGACTATATCCCTTGGCCCTTTGGAAGGCAGAGGAGATGGATTTTTTGGGGTAACCACATTGTCTGAACCTGGTGGAAAGAGTTCTGGATTGTGAGAGAAAATCCTTATCCAGGGTGAAGTTACGACGGGTTCTTAGAGATTGGCCAACCGAAATGGCCCTTTTGGTATGGAGGGGATGGAAACTATCATACCTGAGTAAACTGTTAGTCGCTTTGGCTTTGCGGAAAAGGTCTGTGGCAATACCATCATCCCGAGTGGTGACCTTCAAGTCCTGTAAGATAACTGAGGAGAGAGAAAAAAGTATATGTCAAAATGATGTTAAGACTGTTATGATTCAGTTCTTGGAGAAATTCACGACAATCCTGCTCAGTACTAGTCCATGTGAAGAAGACATCGTCAATGTAACGGTGCCAATGTTGAACATGTGTTTTGAAGTGGTAAGAATTGTAGACAACGGTGTCCTCCCACCAACCAAGAAAAATGTTGGCAAAAGCAGATGCACAGCGTGCGGCCATCGCCACTCCTGATACCTGCTGGAAAAAGGATCGATCAAACAAAAAATAATTATGTTGCAAAATAAATTTTAGAAGATCGATCAAAAAAGAATCATGTAAATGGTCCAAGGTACTCTGTTTGGTCAAGAAATAGCTGACTGCCTCCAGGCCATCATGATGGCTAATATTTGGTAAAGGGACTCGACGTCGCAGGTGACCAATAAGGTCTGTTTCCTACAAGAAATGTTGCGAGAAATGTGGATAAAATGAGCCGAGTCCCTAACATAAGAAGGCAAAGTGGTGGCAAGTGGTTGAAGAAAAAAATTCAACATAGATGTTGGCCCTTTCTCAAAGGCTGCCAATACTGGACACTATGGGGCTTCCAGGGGGCGTGGTTAGACATTTGTGGACTTTAGGAAGCAGATAAAAGGTGGGAATGACCAGAAATTCAACCTGAAGTTATTTTTTGGTATTATGATTGATAATACTGTAATCAAAGGCACGGCATATTAAAGATTCAAATTTATCCACAAAGATTTGGGTTGGATCAGACGGTAATTTGATGTAAAATTTTTTGTTGTTTAATTGTCTTTGCGCTTCCTGGATATAAAGATAAACAGGTCACAAGACCACATTTCCATCTTTATCTGCTTCCTTGATGACAAAGTCCATGTTATTTTTGAGAGAGACAAGTGCCCTCTTTTCACTGGAATCATAGAATCATAGAATCGCAGAGTTGGAAGGGACCTCCTGGGCCATCTGGTCCAACCCCCTGCTCAAAGCAGGATTCGCTAAATCATCCCAGTCAGATGTCTATCCAGCCTCTGTTTGAAGACTTCCATTGAAGGAGAACTCACCACTTCTCGTGGCAGCTTGTTCCATTCATTGATCACTCTAACTGTCAAAAAGTTTTTTCTAATATCTAATCTGTGTCTCCTCCCATTCAGTTTCATCCCATTGCTTCTAGTCTTTCCTTGTGCAAATGAGAATAAAGTTGATCCTTCTACAATGTGACAGCCCTTTAGATATTTGTAGACAGCTATTAAGTCTCCTCTCAGTCTTCTCTTTTGCAAACTAAACATTCCCAAATCCTGCAACCTTTCCTCATAAGACAGGGTTTGCAGACCGGTCACCATTCTGGTCGCTCTTTTCTGAACTTGCTCCAGTTTGTTGATGTCTTTTTTAAAATGTGAGGTTCGTTGAGACTCCCAAAGAGGATGGCATCCGCAAGATGTCTCTTTTGGCGAGCTCAGAGAAAATTTTAATGGCAGGAACGAGGGAAAAGGAGGGGGAGGCTAATGATTTATTCCTGTAAGGGAAAAGCCTTTTACCTGGACCACCCTCATTCTCAAGTAAGAGATCAAGAAGATCTTGGAGGGTATGTCTCTCTTCAGTGCCCAGATGGTTTGCCATTTCGGGTTTATGATGGATAGCCAGCAAGACTAATTTGCGACAAAACAGAAACAGGTCTTTGACTAAAACAAATTTGTCTAGTGCTTTGGAAGGGGAAATAACTCGCCCCCAGAGACCGTGGGGTACTTGGTACCGGGCCCGTTGATTACAATGGGAGATGTCACAGTGGCAGTGACCCGGTCCGTGGCCTCAGGTAGTCAATGTAAAAGGGGTAGAGTGATGGGGATAAAGTTGTTGAGATGATTCGTGATGCCACCTGTGGTTTCTGGTCAGTTTGACCAGCGCTGCAGGGTTGCTTCTCTGGGACAGATGGTGTGGTGCAGCAATGATGTTGAAGCTCCCCACAGGTGGAGCTGTAGTCCCAGGGCAGTGTAGATGAGGTTGGCAAGTGGGGAGATGGTGTAAAGAAGTAGATGTAGCAGAGCCGGGTGTAAGGCGCAAGAATAAGTAGAGGACACAAGGGCATGTAGTTCAAAGGCTTTACTCACAGTCTGGTGCATACAGATGCCTGCTTCGGTGCCGTGTGCTCCAGGTCAGGGGCTCAGCCAACTCCCAGGCAAGGTAAAGTACTCCTTTCCAGCACTCCTCCAACATGTGCCTTCTCTGAACGTCTCCACACTAGCGCCTAATCTGAAGTACATGTAGTTGCATATTAAACTCAAGTTCTTCCTTCTTGATGTTACTTAGAACTCTACTTGTACGGCAGATAGCTGTAGCCTGCTTCGGGGACTCCTTGCTATCATGTCCCGGCTCGCCCACGTTGCTGTTGTGCCCCCAAGTCTTAGATGGGAATAAAGTGGTGACGACTTCTATTCCTCTGGTTTCTGCTGCAGGAACATCAGTATCCATACAGCCTCCGGGACCGGACCCTGGCCATGCGCTTCAAACTTGAGGAAGGGCTCTGCTCTGACCCTAGTCCTTAGTCCTCTTCTTCTCCTTACGTTCCGTACTAAACTATCTTCCTTGTGAAGAATCAGGCTTTCTATGGCTCTTTCCTGTGCCAGCAGCTCCAAGTCACAGGAGTCTGCTCCAGCTCTTCCTTCACTCCATCCCTCTCAGGGGATCTTCTCTCACAGACTGACCTTTTCCTAATATTCTCCCGCTCTCTTGTGCATTCTAAGCTCCACCCACCTCCCAGCACTCTTCGTGTTCCAAGCAGGGTGCCACCAAGGTTGCTCTGCTACACTACTGGTGTGCGTGTGGGATGTGATTGTTGGAGTGTGGTCAGGTGTCTCCATCTTACCTGGATAGTGGGGTACCACACCTCAGGAGGGGGTGCAGTACCTCTGTGGTGACTGAACTCTCAGGGGCGCCACAGAAACAGTAAGGCCCTTCTTTAAGACAGAATTTTCAGCAGTAGACAGAGTGTAATCGGAAAGATTGATTACCTGTAGTGACGTGGAAGTACTTTGTAGGTCCTGTCCCTGAGGGTTGATTGCCTGTAGTGACGTGGAAGTACTTTGAAGGTCCTGGTCTTGAAGAAAGAGCACAGAGGAAGCGTTAACCTGCGTCGGGTCCTGTACGGCTGACGAAAGGGGGACTTCGGGCCCTTGTAGAAGGCAGGTCTTTTTCTTAGTACTCTTGTGTTTGCCCCCACATCGTGTCCTCCGTCCAGATCGCTTCCCCCGAGGACAAAAAAAATCACTCAAGCTGGTGGTACCAGGAGGAGGATGTATGAGGGGGGCGGTCAAAGAAGCAGCTGTGCGTTCTGTATAGTGTTTATTGCCAAAATGTTTCCACTTGAAAATGGTATGGCCGTCAAAGTCAGAGCGGTCCCTGTGAAACTTTTTATGTTTCTTGGCAATAACCTCTGCCTCAAATTTATCCAATGTAATTTTGAGACTTTGTTTAAAGTTGGTGACTTGTTGGGTATCAAAAGGTGGAGAGTTTAGTCTCCAGATCCTTAAGGCTTGTGTTTGTTGACACCAGGAGTTCTTTATCATGCTCCGGGAGCATAGAAATCAAGATATTAGAGCATCTTAACAAACCCTTTTCCCAAGTATGTTTGAAAGCAGAGGTGGGTTCCCAAGCAGGGAAAATGGAGACCCAAAGACCCCGCGGCACTATGGCAGATTTAATATATTCCTCAAGAGTACAAATGTTCCAACAGAGGCGAATACCTGAGTTGTGAGCTGTAGTCAGCTCCTGAGTAAGTTTAGTAAAGTCAGAACCAATGGCTGGAGTGTCCTGAGACTGAAAAATATCAGAGAAACAAGCACGCCATGAAGCTTCTCGTGTTTCCCAGTCCCTCAGCACAGAAAAAGTGTAAATATCCACAAAGAGATGGAACCACCATAAAGCTAAAATAGCTAAAGAAATAACAAATCACCACACAGATATACTACCAGTTTTATCTGAGGGGATGCCGTATAGAAATCCCACAGGGAATGAAAAATATCGAGCCCAATTTCAAATAAAACGCCTGCTACCCCAGGAAAACACCTTCAAAAGAAGATGGTGGCACAGCAGTGTGAAAGACAAAAGGTATGGGGCACAGCTGAAGGGCAAATAATGTGAGAGATTAAATAATCAGGGGTGCTGCATAATGCACGGAAACATGGAACAAATAGAGGAAAGATCCATGCACAAAAAAGCGCACACCCATGAATAAAATTATGTATAGACCATGATATATAAGGGAATATATAAACAATTTTTATTTGTAGACAAAACAAACCACAGTAAAATCAATTAAAAAGACAGAGACAAAACATGTCACATAGGTCCCATAAAGCAGCTATACACCACAATATAATATAATATGGGTGAAACAAGGATCCCCAAGACACAGAAGTATGTAAATAAGCCCTGAATGATTGCAGAAATAGTGCCAATCTGGGCGTCCTCAGAAGGCTAAAAAAAGACAGAGCCCTGTATGAGATCAAAGTATTTTCATGAAATACCTGTAAAGAAGGTGCCCCTATGAGAAGGGAATTCCCCCTGGAATAAAGATAACCTGCATAGAAAAAAGCACCAAGGTAAAGCTTAGGGCTAAAATAGCCAGCAAGTCACCAACCAGGAGAGCACATGTCAGGGCGTCGGGGATATCAAGGCAAAAGGGACAGTAGTCATGGAACCAAAGGTGATGTGGGGAGCCACACGCGTACCGCTGCTGACCGCAGCTTCGTCAGGGGATGTATGTCAGGAAGGGGGAAAAAAATCTTTAAATATCGAGTCAATTAGGTAAGATAGCTGAACAGTGTGTGAAAAGCAACTCTTAGCGGTACATACCAGAAAGGTTATCCTGGCCAGGATAAACGCAGGCACAGACAGCAGGTCGCTGGAGGAAAGAAGGTCATTAACATAAGCCAGTGCAGGTGTGATGAGACCGGTGGGTGGAACCTGGAGTAGTGCCTGCACAATGTAACGTAGGTGCAGGAGCGGTAGAATAAGGGTCCATAGTGTGTGGAGGCAGGTATACACAGCGGCGTCAGTGGGTAGATCATAAAGTGGCGCCTGCGCATTGTAACATAAACATGGGAGCCAGAAGATAAGGCTCCACAATGAGGGGCAGGCAAAAACAGTGGTGTCGCTATAAGGCTGTAATAGCGAGGAGAGAGAGCGGCGCCTGCGCAGAACCACCCAGCCACAAGGACAATGCTGAAGAGGGGAAACTGCACAGCATGCAGGCATAACATAAATAAAGGTTGATGACACCGGTCAGAGGGCAGTACAGGCGCAATGAGGTAAGGTCACCAAAGCGTAGTATTTGTTAAACCTGCATAATATGCAGGTGCAAGTACAATCAGCAGTATCACTAAGCAAAGGCATATATGAAGGGCACTCAATGAGATGTCAAGAGAGTGTGATAATAGCGGGATAGACCCAAGGGGGGCATAAGAATAGCCACATATATAGAGATAATAAAGTTATAGGAATAATAAGGGGGATAATAGCGAGGGGATTCAAAAAGGCCCCCTAACTGCGCTAATGATACAACATGAGAAATATTTATTCAGTAATGTAATATATCCTGGTGCATAGAAATGGAAAAAATGACCTTAATTCAGTAATGTTATTAACCTGCCAGTGAGGGGCAGGAAAAATGACCTAATGAATTGAAAAAGTAAGTAAGGTGACAATAGAACAAGTGAATACCAATTAAAAAAAAGTACATGTCTGGAAGACTCAGAGTTAAAAGAAAAGCCAAAAAGGAGGTACTGCTTAGAATTAATTTAATATGCCCATGCACCATAATATGAGGTGCCAGCCCAAAGAATAATGATAAAGGGCAAAGAGATAGTGCTACACAAAATGAGTCTGTTAACGGGTCATGCTAAACAAGACCAAACACTAAACCGTATGGCTATACAGTTGTGTATTAGCGGAGGTACGTTAGGTTCAAAAGAAGAGTAAAGAGATAACAAGACAAAAAAGTCAAGTAATACAAAAATGAAACCCCATAAAAAGAATGAGATGAAAATAACATAATGAGAATAGAGCAATAACAAATGAACTCATGTTATACAGATAACAAAAACACGCAGTGCAAAGAAGTTCGGATGATACAAGGACCAGGGCTAAAGGTACCAAGAAAGGATCCATAGATGGCAGTTTTGAACGTCCAATAGTTTCAAAAGAACCCCCATGAGCAATCTTGAGAGTTGTCCTTAGAAGGCAAGCCGAAAAATGCAGAAGAGGGACGAAAAGAGGGGGAGTGATGGCTGGATTGGGAGCAAATGACTAGATGATTATTCCAGGAAGCTTGAAAATAGGAGCTCCTCATTGAGGCCGTCAGGCGCCAGACTCTGTAAGTTGAAAATCCAACATGATTCAATTTGTAGCAAAAGTTTCCTAAGGTTGCCACCCCTGGCATTGAGATGGACTCAACAGATGGACTCAACACCGCAGGTCCAGGCTGCTCCCATGCCATCAGCCCCTGTTTGGGACTTCTGAAAATGCTCTAATTAATCTTTTTCTTGACACTACTTGAGTATGGTTTGAGAAAGGCCTCCTAGTAGGTCGAAACGTAACCATAGTATACTCATATCCTGGATTACGATATTATACCCACATTTTGGATACTTCTTTTGTCTGCGGTGTTACACTATTTGATGCATTTGAAATAAAATAAAAATCCAAAAATTTCACAAAATCTTCAAGATTTTTTGCAAGATTAATCCACACTTGAGTGCGACTGTTTATCTACTGACTGCTGAGGTAATTGTGGCAGTGACTGCTCGGTGCAGAGAGTGGCTGGTCCACAGAAGACGGATCATCTGTACTTGGCACCACCTTGTATCCCTGCTATCACTGAGGTCCTCCAGGGAAGGCCACGCTGCTGGTAGCAATTGGGGGGCACCTTATAGTGCAGAGGAAATGGTCATGATGATGATGATGATGGTGGAGGTCCTGCTATACTAGCCACTGCACTGTCTCTAGTACAGTAATTCAGCTGTTTAGGTGTAATATTTACAAATGTGTTGGAAGCAAATTACTAATATACAAGAATGTAGCCTGCTTCTGTGCAGGGATGTATCACCCATGTGCTGTATACCTCAGGTCCCGTGTACCCCCATGTGTTGTATACCTAAGATTCCGTGTACCACCCATGTGCTTTATACCTCAGGTCCCATGTACCACCCATGTGCTTTATACCTCAGGCCCCGTGTATTCCCCATGTGCTGTATGCCTCAGGTCCCGTGTACTCCTCATGTGCTTTATACCTCAGGCACCGTGTACCACCCATGTGCTGTATACCTCAGGTCCCGTATACTCATCATGTGCTTTATACCTCAGGCACAGTGTACAACCCATGTGCTTTATACCTCAGGCACTGTATACCACCCATGTGCTGTATACCTCAGGTCCCCTGTACTCCCCATGTGCTGTATATATCAGACCACAGAAATGGGGTTAGTCTGCAGTTTAGTAGCGATCTGAACCTGCCTGGCTCCTGCATATAAAACCCCACTGCTGGGAGGAAATTAACTCTAATCCTCCTGGCAGTATTCAAATCTAGAGCTGCGGCTGTAATTGGGCCCCCTCACATATGGTTTCCAATGCAGACCAGCTGTCTGTCAGTGCAGGAGGCTGCAGTTACAGCCGCTGCTCTACATACACAGAGCGGTGACTGAATCCGCATGGTGCTACCTCCATGACGGAAACCATAAAACTGATGGGAAAATTAAAGTTCAGCAGGGTTCAATGTGCTGGTGTCGGGCAGGTTTCGCTCAAGACTGACTGATGCAAACTTAGAAAACCAGTTGCGAGTAGCAACATCATCAATACCTCCCAACATCGCATGCCTTACCAAAGAGAAGTAATTCCAGCCATCACATTAGGTGGGAGTTATTCAAATGTTTGAATAAATATTGTTGGCTAATGTTTAAGTTAATAATTTTATACGGCCCCCAAACACTATTAGAAAATTCCAAATGGCCCTCAGCAGAAAAAAAGTTCCCCACCCCTGGTATAACCGGTCCAAGGTACTCTGTTTGTTCAAGAAATAGCTGACTGCCTCCAGGCCATCATGATGGCTAATATTCGAGTGAAGGGACTCGACGTCGCAGGTGACCAATAAGGTCTGTTCCCTACAAGAAATGTTGCGACAAATGCGGATAAAATTAGCCAAGTCCCTAACGTAAGAAGGCAAAGTGGTGGCAAGTGGTTGAAGAAAAGGGCCAACATCTATATAGTGGTATATAGCATAGCCCCACATGGTATATAGCACAGCACCACCATGGTATATAGAACAGCCCACCATGGTATATAGCCCAGCATGGTATATAGCTCAGCACAACATGATATATAACCCAGCACCACATTGTATATAGCCCAGCATGTTATATAGCCCAGCACCACATGGTGTATAGCCCAGCATGGTGTATAACCCAGCATCACATGGTATAAAGCCCAGCATAATGTATAAATCAGCATGGTATATAGCTGAGCATGGTATATAGCCCAGCACCACATGGTATATAGCCCAGCATGATATATAGCCCAGCAACACATGGTATATAGCCCAGCATAGTTTATAGCCCAGCATGGTATATAGCCCAGCACACCACATGGTATATAGCCCAGCATGGTATATAGCTTAGCACCACATGGTATATAGCCCAGCATGGTATATAGCCCAGCACACCACATGGTATATAGCCCAGCATGGTATATAGCCCTGCACCACATGGTATATTGCCCAGCATGGTATATAGCCCAGCACACCACATGGTATAAAGCCCAGAATGGTATATAGCCCATCATGGTATATAGCCCAGCACCACATGGTATATAGCCCAGCAGCACATGGTATATAGCCCAGCATGGTATATAGCCCAGCACACCACATGGTATATAGCCCAGCATGGTATATAGCCCAGCACCACATGGTATATAGCCCAGCATGGTATATAGCCCAGCACACCACATGGTATATAGCCCAGCATGGTATATAGCCCTGCACCACATGGTATATTGCCCATCATGGTATATAGCCCAGCACCATGTGGTATATAGCCCAGCATGGTGTATAGCCCAGCACACCACATGGTATATAGCCCAGCATGGTATATAGCCCAGCATCACATGGTATATAGCCCAGCATAGTACATAGTATATAGCCCAGAACCACATGGTATATAGCCCAGCATAGTATGTAGCCACCCCAACCCCCCAGAATGGCCCCACAGTCCAGTACTCACACTGATATATAAAAAACAAACAAACAAAAAAAACACACACTCCTCACCTTCTTCTCATGCCCACGCTGCTCCCGGCTCCTGTCTCCTGCTCTGCCTGGTACACAGTGAGTCATCACGCACCCGCTGTGTCAGAGGCAGAGTGGGGAATGATAGGAGAGTGAGCGTCAGCTGGCGCTCTCTCATCCATCATTGCTTTGAACTGGGTATGGTCAATGCGGTGGCGGAGGGAGTTGGCACTGGGGACAGGCGGGCCCCCTTCCTCACAGGGGTCCCATAGTGACTGCGTTATATGCTGCTAGCTGGGGGCCCCTGGGGGAGCAGGAACCCTAGGCAGCTGGCTGATCTGCCTGCCCCTAACGCTGGCCCTGCCTCCGGATCACAGCCTCTATTTCAGGGGTTTTTACAAGGAAACTGTGACCATAGGCCACATGGAAAATCCGGTCAAGTAGGAAACTGACTGCCCCACTACCATCCTGTAGTTCATTTCAAAAATAAAAGTTCAGAGAAGGTTTTCTTAAATCTACCTTGAACAAATAGCTTGCCCAAGACCAACACTTACTTTTATTTTGCATTGCAATCACAGCTATGCCTGTGACTGCAATGCACTCCTGCGGCCTCAACACGCCTCTGTGCGCATCCTAGGGGGTACACATAGTGAAACTTGCATATGACACTGGTCAATCAAACTTGTGGGGTTGAACACTCGCCACTAGAGATGAGCGACTTTGCCTTTTTTCGGGTCGAGTTGGGTTTCGCGAAACCCGACTTTCTCAAAAGTCGGGTGGAACGAAATCGGCCGTCTATAGGAAAAAGTCGGGGGCCCAACTGAAACACGAAACCCAATGTAAGTCAATGGGGAAGAACAGTCGGCAGTGAGAGGAGGACAGGAAACACACTTACAGTGCCCATTTGAATGCCAAAAGCATAAATTCTTATTACTGAAGCTTGTCATCCTTTATTTACTTCATAATACTAGTTACGCACTGAAAAATGGGGGTTATTTGGCTAAAGTTGTGGGGGGTAGGGCTGGCTCCAGGTTTTCATGTGCCCTGGGCCAAAGAGCGCCCCTTTAACACATACCACAACTCATGATGCTCCGATACGGCAGAGAATTAGTGGTATACTACAATGAAAAATACTTCACTTTTTACATCTCATGACTGATATCCATTTTAAATTCTCCAATAGCTCCAAAAACGGACAGTATATTACTCCATACAGTATTATGGCCACCGCATAGTGCACTATACAGAGTAACGAGGCCCATCTATTTCTCCATACAGAATCATTGGTCCCATATAATGTTTGAAACAGTATATGATGAGCTCCACATAATGCTACAGTATATGTTGGTCCCCATGGATGAAGCTCCACTGCGTTATGGGCCCAAATAATGCTTCATACATAATGGGCCCCATTTCTAATGCTCTAGTGTATAATGGGCCCTGTAAATGCTGCTCCAGTGTCTGATGTCCACCTTTGGAATGTTCCAGTGTATGGTAGGCCCCATCTATCATTCTCCAGAGTATAGTGCTCCCCAAAAATTGCTGTCCCAACATTGAAAACAATGAAATAATTCTCCTCGCTAGGGAATGCCTGTACTAGTCTCTCCTCGTCGTCCCCATCTTCCATCTCACTGCACTTGGCTGTTTAGGCAGAGGGCGTACAGACGTGATGTCATTACGCTCTCTGATCAGAATATCACTGTCAGGAAATGCGGAAGACGTCATGGTGGTGGAGCAGGGAGAGGTAAGTATTTCAACCTTGCAAGTGCTGTGATCCTGAGCAAGCAGGGGGGGCCCACTCGTTGGCGATGGCACTGGCACAGGGCCCCTGATAGTACGGTGGTGTGTCTGACGGCGGGTGGGCCGAACCTGCACTTTCATCTGCAGCTTCCTCTTTGTCACCGTGTAAGGTGGAACAGTATATGGGAAGGGTAACCTGAGTTTCATCAGGGTCAGATTCAGGCTGTGTAGAGTGCGAGGGGAATGTAGTGGTCTGGGTCAATGTACCAGCAGAATCATTGAGCGCAGTGGCTGGGAATCAGTGCACTTGTGTCGCCCCCAGGAGTACGGTCGCCACAGTGGCATTACCTTCCTCCTAGGGAGTGTGATGTCATGCTTGGGAGCAATGAAGGATCTCTCTAGCAGGTTAACTGATTGGGCGACGTTATTCCCACGAGTCACGACCCTCCAAACAGCATCCATGAAGGCAAAGTGTTTGTTTTATGTGGGCAGTATGGTTGCAAAGCTGAACCTTAAAGGAATGTCCAGAAGGGCACCACCAGGAGTGGAGCCTGCGGTGTAATTTGACTCAACACGGGCAACCTCAACCATCCAGCAACCGAAAAGATGCACACATTGCAAGGTTAATTCCATTAACGAACGAAACTCAGTCATGCCCCCACGGTCCACGTCGAGCTTACTAGAGGGACACGCGAGGTTCTGGCACGTGAGATTGGCCAATAACTGATGTGTCGCTCTGGCATGCGAGATTGGCCAATAACTGGTGTGTCATGCCCTTATATGTCCGTGGCTGCATGTGCGCTACACTGAAAGGGCCAGCGTGTGTCGCTTACAGGTGCAGATAACCCGCTGAACACCGTTAGTGATGGGGATCTGGGATTACAATTATTACCCGCGAACGATGATTTCCCAGTAAGTGCAGGTCAACCGCAGTTCTGGAATTAGGCCTAACCATCATTCCTGAAAAAATGAAAAACTTACGTGTGCAAACCACAGGTGCTGTAGCTTACTTAACAGCTCGCCAGCCGTTCTCAGGCCCAGTATGGATTACACGTGATTGCACAAAGGTGAGAAAGGGTACCGTGTCACCGGATAACATGTATGGATAGCATAGTTTACACATTCAAAATATATGTGTATAGATCAGGAGGCAGGCTCAGACGGTGTCAGGCCCAGTATGGATTTGACAGCCCAGACTACACAGCGGAGGAGCAGGGAGAGGTAAAGATTGCAAATGCTGGGGCCCTGCCCAAGCAAGGGGGGCCCACTTGTGGGTGTCGGTACTGGCACTGGGCCCCTCTTAGTATGGCGGTGTGTCTGACGGTGGGTGTGCACCCCCACCGTCAGAGACACTTGATTGCACTATGAGGGACCCTGTGCCAGTGCCCGCGCCCAAGAGTCGACCTAACCACCTGTCCAGGGCAATGGCAATCGCACGATTTCGTGTGCGAGGTGGTGACCCCGGCCTTGGGGGGGGGGAGGCAGCAAAGTTAGGGAGGTTTACAAAGTGGCATATGTTGATGTTGGACATTCAGCTGATGCAAAAGGCGAAATTGGTCAAGTCCCAGGAAGAGGAGGACAAAGCAAGCCATTTTTCTGTCAACCTATGTGTCATCAGGGGAAGGTGGGACAAAATCCTTGGAAACCCATGCATGGTTCATTTTAATGAAGGCTAGATCATCCACATTTTGGGTCGACAGACGGGTCCTTTTTTCTGTCAGGATTGATCCAGCACCACTGAAGACTCTTTCCGATAGCACACTTCCAGCTGGGCAAGCGAGCTCCCGTAACGCATATTGTGTCAATTCAGGCCAGGTGTCCAGTTAAGCGGCCCAATAGTCAAAGGGGAATGACCTGTGAGGGAGAACATCGACATGGGAGGAAAAGTAGTTTGTAACCATAGTTGACAAGTGCTGTCTCCTGTCACTTTCCATCGATGCAGTATTACCAGTCGTGTGAGCGGGACTTGAAAAATCAGTCCACAACATGGTCATGAAACCCCTGTCTCCAACGCCACTTCTGATGTGTGCACCACGAACACCTCTTCCAAGCTGCCACTGGCCTCTATGGCTCGTGTGAGAACCATCACCGCTGCTGTGTGCTGGGAATGCCTCAACCAACCGGTTTACCAGAGTAGCTTGTTTGTTAGCCAATATTAGGTCAAGGTTCTCCTGTGGCATGATGTTTTGGAATTTGCCTTTATAGCGTGGATCCAGGATGCTGGCCAACCAGTAGTCGTCATCGTTCATCATTTTGGCAATGCGGGGGTCCCTTTTTAGGATCTGCAAGGCATAATCTGACATGTGGGCCAATGTTCCCGGTGTCAATGATGCAGTGTGACTGCTTGGTGGAGGAGCACTTTCTGGCAAATCCACATCCCTCCAGTCACGCACAAACCCTGTACCAGACATTGCCACGCCAACATTTTCTCTGGACACACGAGAAGCATCCTCCTCCCCTAAATAATCATCCCCATCATCACCCTCCTCCTCCTCTTCCTCTTCTTCCTCCACCTCGTCCAGGAGAGGTCCCGGAGCAGACAATGGCTGACTGTCATCAAGGATTTCCTCCTCCTCTTCCTCTTCGTCAACCTCGGCTGCAGACACCTGCTCCTTAATGTGCGTCAAAGTTTGCATGAGCAGACGCATAAGTGGGATGCTCATGCTTATGATGGCGTCGTCTGCGCTTACCAGTCGGGTGCATTCCTCAAAACACTGAAGGACTTTACAGAGGTCTTTCAGCTTTGACCACTGCACACCTGTCAACTCCATGTCTGCCCTCAAAGTGCCTGTCCGGGTAGCCTCCACAAATGCATTATGGCCTGCCTCTGTTCGCACAGCCGCTCAACCATGTGCAGGGTGGAGTTCCACCTTGTTGCAACGTCGATAATTAGCCGGTGCTTGGGAAGGTGTAGCAATCGCTGCAGCTTCTGCATACGAACGGAGTGTACAGGCGACCGGCGGATGTGCGCGCACAGTCTTCGCACCTTCTGGAGCAGGCCTGTTAACTCCGGATAACTTTTGAGGAAGCACTGCACCACCAGGTTCAAGGTGTGAGCCAAGCAAGGTATGTGTCTGAGTTTTGAAAGGGCTATGGCAGCCACAAAATTACGGCCGTTATCGCTAACTACCTTGCCTGCCTCAAGATGTAGACTGCCCAGCTATGACTCAGTTTGTTGCTGAAAGTAGTCGGCCAGTACCTCCGCTGCGTGTCTGTCGCCCAAACACATCATCTTCAACATAGCCTGCTGACGCTTTCCACTAGCTGATCGATAGGGGGACACCTCGTGTGCAACACTGGCAGCTGCGGATGGAGTGCTGCTGCGACTGCGCTCTGGGGACGAGTTTTCGCTTCTAGAGAAGTAGGAGGAGGAGGGTCGAACGCCTACAGCCAACTGTTTCCTATACCGTAGGCTAGGCAGCACTGTCCCACCACCACTGTTCCCTGTGGACCCTGCATCCACCACATTAACCCAATGCGCAGTGATGGACACCTAACGGCCCTGGCCATGTCTACTGGACCATGCATCAGTTGTGAGGTGCACCTTTCCACTCACTGATTGCTTGAGTGCATGGACAATGCGGTCCTTCACATGAAGGTGGAGGGCTGGGATGGTTTTGTGAGAAAAGAAGTGGCGACTGGGTAGTTCATAGCATGGTACTGCGTAGGCCATGAGTTCGCGGAAAGCTGCGCTTTCCACCAACCGATAGGGCATCATCTCTAACGAGATTAGTTTGGCAATGTGGGCGTTCAAAACCAGTGTACGCGGATGAGAGGATGAGTACTTTCTTGTCCTACTCATAGTCTCTGGCAGGGTGAGCTGGACTTGAGAGCTGCCTATGGTGGAACTAGCGGTGGACAGGGCGGACTGAGAGAGGATTGATGATGATGATGGAGTTGGTGTTCTTTCTGATTGCCTAGATTCAGTCTTTCGTTGATATAACATTGTGATACCCTGACAGCTTTGGCCTTGCAACGACGCCTCAACATTTGCTGCTGTGCTAACCGGTGGGCTTACAGTGGGGGAAACAATGTAGCGTTGCTGACTACCTTCTTTGGGAGCATTTGCACATGTGGTACTTGAGGCTTGGTGTTCCGTCCACGCTTGCAAGTGCATGCTGGTTAAATGTCTAAGCATGCAACTGGTATTCAAATTTTTCAGATTTTTCCCTCGGCTAAAGGTCTTTGCGCACTTCTTACAGATAACCTTGGCCTGAACTTTTTGGCTTTTTGTAACCCATTTTTGGACTGCTCCACGCCTGCCAGATAACAGCTGTTGCGATGTCGATGCCTGCTGCGGATGCTCCTCCTCCTCTTCGGAGCTATTGGCAGTGGCACCCTCTTCCCCCAATGGATGCCAATCTGGGTCAACAACTGGGTCATCCATCACTTCCTCTTCAATGTCATGTGCACCTTCCTCTGTGTCACTGTGTATGGTGGTATAGTATGCAGGAAGGGGCACCTGAGTTTCAGCAGGGTCAGAATCTTGCTCAGTACACTGCGAGGACAATGTCGTGCTCTGAGTGAATGTACCAGCAGAATCATATATCAGTGGCTGTGCATCAGTGCACTCCATGTCAGATTCATCTTGGCCTGGGTAGTTCACCATTTCACTTGATAACCCAGGCATGGTATGTGAAAACAGCTCCATGGAGTAATCTGTTGTGTGGCCTGCCGCATCCTTCAATTTTGGTTGGGGTGAAGGACATAAAGAAAGGTGTGGTTCATGACCATGAGCCTCCAAAGACGACTCAGTGCTTTTATTTTTTAAAAGTTCAGAAGAGGAGGCGATAGAGCTGGAGGCCGAGTCAGCAATGTAGGCCAAAACTTGTTCATGAAGCTCCGGCTTTAAAAGCGGTTTACCTAGTCCAAGAAAAGGGAGCCTTCGAGGCCTTGTGGAGCCAGACGATGACGCAGGCTCAACACTTCCTGCATTAGGTGTTATTTTGGTTTTGCCACTACCAGCAGATCCAACACCAACACCATCATTAACAGCTGGCAACCCCCGCCCACTAACACGGCCTCTTACACCACACTTCCTCATTTTTTTGAAAAATGTACCCACAATTCCACCAACGATATGGAACTGTAAAACAAGGTACAAGGTGTATATAGGACAGGGGAGTATTTAATTCTCCTACCACTTCTGGACACTGATGTATTGTGACAGGCCCAGTGTATATCACACCGCTGTATCACAGGCTGAATTTGGCTGGTGTGAAAAATGTTATATAGGACGGGAGAAATGGAATGTCCTTACACACTTCTGGACACTGATGTATTGTGTCAGGCCCAGTGTATATCACACTGCTGTATCAAAGGCTGAATTTGGCTGGTGTGAAAAATGTTATATAGGACAGGGCAGGATTGGAATCTCCCTAGAGTGTAGGTCTGTAAGAACGGAACAACTCCTCGACTTATCCTTACAGAGTCACACACTTAGCTTCAATTTTGCCATGATAACAGCCGTTACACGGTACTGAGAGAGCAGCGTGCACGTACACCGCTGTCCGGTGTATGTTAAATTGTCAAGCTCCGTGTTTTTGTATACGGACTGACACACGCTGTCTCTCTATAGCAAATAGACTAGACTTTTTGAAAAACAGACAAAACTATAAGGTGGAGGTCTGTAAGAACGGAACAACTCGACTTATCTTTACAGAGTCACACACTTAGCTTCACTGTGGCCATGATAACAGCCGTTACACGGTACTGTGTGAGGAGCGTACACCGCTGTAAGGTGTGAAAAAATGCACGCTCAGTATCTCAACAGGACAAAAAAAAAAAAAGATTGCTTTTAAAAAAGCAGTTTGCAGAGCAGTTTGAAACCAGCAATGCAGCTATCAGGTAGCCTTATAAGGCAGCCTAACAACCAACAGAGCTGATCCACCAAAATATAGCCTCCCCTTGACTGGTGTGTTGTACAGGCAAAATCGCTAGCAGCAGCAGCTGATTTTTTTTCTTCTTCCCTGCCTAACGCTCTCCCTACAGAATCTGCAGCAGCAGCAGCTAGCCCTATACTGATATCAGAAGAAGTAAGATGGCAGTCGGCGTGCACGCCCTTTTATACCCCCTGTGATGCCCCCAAAGCAAGCCAATCACTTGCATGCCTTTCTCAAAGATGGTGGGGACCGCTGCCTATGTCATCACGTTGCCCACAGTGTCCGTTGTTCCCGATTGGCTGAAAAAGGACGCTAAAGCATCATTTGAAACGCGACTTTGGCGCTAAAGTCGCCGACCTCGTGGCCGACCTCACCCTAGGGTCGGGTTTCGTTTCATGAAACCCGACTTTACCAAAAGTCGGCGACTTTTCAATTTTTTCGACCTGTTTCAATCAACTCTACTTGCCACTATATAGGGGTCCGTGACAGGGCATCCACATATCCATATGACTTCCCCGCTCAGTGCTCCACTGGGAAACTAGAGTTGAGCGACTTTTGGTTTTTTAGGGTCGCGTTTCGTTTCGTGAAACCCGACTTTTCCAAAAGTCGGGTCGAGCAAGATCATCCGATTATAGGGAAAAGTCGGGGTCGTCCCGAAACACGAAACCCAATGTAAGTCAATGGGGAATAAAAGTTGGCAGTGAGAGGAGGACAGGAAACACATCTACAGTGCCCATTTGAATGCCAAAAGCATCAATTCTTCTTTCTTAAGCTTGTCAACCTTAATTAACTTCATAATACAAGTTACGCACTGAAAAATGGGGGTTATTTGGCTACAAACTGTGGGGGGGGAGGGCTAGCTCCAGGTTTTCATGTGCCCTGGGCGAAAGAGCGCCCCTTTAACACATACCACAGCTCATCATGCTCCGATACGGCAGAGAAATAGCGGTATAGTACAATGAAAAATACCTCACTTTTTACATCTCATGACGAGGCCCATCTATATCTCCATACAGAATCATTGGTCCCATATAATGTTTGAAACAGTATATGATGAGCTCCACATAATGCTACAGTATATGTTGGTCCCCATGGATGAAGCTCCACTGTCTTATGGGCCCAAATAATGCTCCAAACATAATGGGCCCCATTTCTAATGCTCTAGTGTATAATGGGCCCTGTAAATGCTGCTCCAGTGTCTGATGTCCACCTTTGGAATGTTCCAGTGTATGGTGGGCCCCATCTATCATTCTCCAGAGTATAGTGCTCCCCAAAAATTGCTGTCCCAACATTGAAAACAATCAAATAAGTCTCCTCGCTAGGGAATCCCTGTACTTGTCTGGACAGGTGCTGTAGCTTGCTTAACAGCTCGCCAGCCATTCTCACGCCCAGTATGGATTACACGTGATTGCACAAAGGTGAGAAAGGGTACCGTATCCCCAGATAACATGTATGGATAGCGTACACATTCAAAATATATGTCTCAGGAGGCAGGCTCAGACGGTGTTAGGCCCAGTATGGATTGCACAAAGGTTAGAAAGGGTACCGTATCCCCGGATAACATGTATGGATAGTGTACACATTCAAAATATATGTCTATACAGCATGAGGCAGGCTCAGACGGTGTTAGGCCCAGTATGGATTGCACGTGATTGCACAAAGGTTAGAAAGGGTACCGTATCCCTGGATAACATGTATGGATAGCGTACACATTCAAAATATATGTCTATACAGCATGAGGCAGGCTCAGACGGTGTTAGGCCCAGTATGGATTGCACGTGATTGCACAAAGGTTAGAAAGGGTACCGTATCCCCGGATAACATGTATGGATAGCGTACACATTCAAAATATATGTCTATACAGCATGAGGCAGGCTCAGACGGTGTTAGGCCCAGTATGGATTGCACGTGATTGCACAAAGGTTAGAAAGGGTACCGTATCCCCGGATAACATGTATGGATAGCGTACACATTCAAAATATATGTCTATACAGCATGAGGCAGGCTCAGACGGTGTTAGGCCCAGTATGGATTGCACGTGATTGCACAAAGGTTAGAAAGGGTACCGTATCCCCGGATAACATGTATGGATAGCATACATATTCAAAATATATGTCTCAGGAGGCAGGCTCAGACGGTGTTAGGCCCAGTATGGATTGCACGTGATTGCACAAAGGTTAGAAAGGGTACCGTATCCCTGGATAACATGTATGGATAGCGTACACATTCAAAATATATGTCTATACAGCATGAGGCAGGCTCAGACGGTGTTAGGCCCAGTATGGATTGCACGTGATTGCACAAAGGTTAGAAAGGGTACCGTATCCCCGGATAACATGTATGGATAGCGTACACATTCAAAATATATGTCTATACAGCATGAGGCAGGCTCAGACGGTGTTAGGCCCAGTATGGATTGCACGTGATTGCACAAAGGTTAGAAAGGGTACCGTATCCCCGGATAACATGCATGGATAGCGTACACATTCAAAATATATGTCTATACAGCATGAGGCAGGCTCAGACGGTGTTAGGCACAGTATGGATTGCACGTGATTGCACAAAGGTTAGAAAGGGTACCGTATCCCCGGATAACATGTATGGATAGCGTACACATTCAAAATATATGTCTATACAGCATGAGGCAGGCTCAGACGGTGTTAGGCCCAGTATGGATTTCACGTGATTGCACAAAGGTTAGAAAGGGTACCGTATCCCCGGATAACATGTATGGATAGCATACACATTCAAAATATATGTCTCAGGAGGCAGGCTCAGACGGTGTTAGGCCCAGTATGGATTGCACGTGATTGCACAAAGGTTAGAAAGGGTACCGTATCCCTGGATAACATGTATGGATAGCGTACACATTCAAAATATATGTCTATACAGCATGAGGCAGGCTCAGACGGTGTTAGGCCCAGTATGGATTGCACGTGATTGCACAAAGGTTAGAAAGGGTACCGTATCCCCGGATAACATGTATGGATAGCGTACACATTCAAAATATATGTCTATACAGCATGAGGCAGGCTCAGACGGTGTTAGGCCCAGTATGGATTGCACGTGATTGCACAAAGGTTAGAAAGGGTACCGTATCCCTGGATAACATGTATGGATAGCGTACACATTCAAAATATATGTCTATACAGCATGAGGCAGGCTCAGACGGTGTTAGGCCCAGTATGGATTGCACGTGATTGCACAAAGGTTAGAAAGGGTACCGTATCCCTGGATAACATGTATGGATAGCGTACACATTCAAAATATATGTCTCAGGAGGCAGGCTCAGACGGTGTCAGGCACAGTATGGATTTGACGGCCCAGATTACACAGCGGAGGAGCAGGGAGAGGTAAAGATTGCAAATGCTGGGGCCCTGCCCAAGAAAGGGGGGCCCACTCGTGGGCGTCGGTACTGGCACTGGGCCCCTCATAGTACAGCGGTGTGTCTGACGGCGGGTGTGCACCACCACCGTCAGAGACACTTGATTGCACTATGAGGGACCCTGTGCCAGTGCCCGCTCCCAAGAGTTGGCCTACCCACCTGTCCAGGGCAACGGCACTCGCACGGTGTCGTGCGGTAGGTGGTGACCCCGGCCATGGGGGGGAGGCAGCACAGTTAAGGAGTTTTAGAAACTGGCATATGTTGATGTTGGACATTCAGCTGATGCAAAAGGCGAAATAGGTGAAGTACCAGGAAGAGGTGGACCAAAGCAAGCCATTTTTCTGTCACCCTATGTGTCATCAGGGGAAGGTGGGACAAAATCCTTGGAAACCCATGCGTGGTTCATTTTAGTGAAGGTTAGATCATCCACATTTTGGGTTGACAGACGGGTCCTTTTTTCTGTCAGGATTGATCCAGCTGCACTGAAGACTCTTTCCGATAGCACACTTGCAGCTGGGCAAGCGAGCTCCTGTAAGGCATATTGGGCCAATTCAGGCCAGGTGTCCATTTTAGCGGCCCAATAGTCAAAGGGGATTGACCTGTGTGGGAGAACATCGATATGGGAGGAAAAGTAGTTTGTAACCATAGTTGACAACTGCTGTCTCCTGTCACTTTCCATCGATGCAGTATTACCAGTTGT
Organism: Dendrobates tinctorius; assembly: GCF_039654945.1. NCBI lineage: Eukaryota > Metazoa > Chordata > Amphibia > Anura > Dendrobatidae > Dendrobates > Dendrobates tinctorius. Next base: position 20,705,496 of record NW_027361793.1, read on the forward strand.
GTGAGTGGTATTTGAAAAATCAGTCCACAACATTGTCATGAAACCCCTGTCTCCAACGCCACTTCTGCTGTGTGCACCACGAACACCTCTGCCAAGCTGCCCCCGGCCCGTACGGCTCGTGTGAGAACCATCACCTCTGCTGTGTGCTGGGAATGCCACAAGCAACCGATTTACCAGAGTTGCTTGTTTATTAGCCAATATTAGGTCAAGGTTCTCCTGTGGCATGATGTTTTGTAATTTGCCTTCATAGCGTGGATCCAGGATGCTGGCCAACCAGTAGTCGTCATCGTTCATCATTTTGGCAATGCGGGGGTCCCTTTTTAGGATCCGCAAGGCATAATCTGACATGTGGGCCAATGTTCCCGGTGTCAATGATGCACTGTGAGTGCTGGGTGGAGGAGCACTTTCTGGCAAATCCACATCCCTCCAGTCACGCACAAACCCTGTACCAGACCTTGCCACGCCAACATTTTCACTTGCCCCACGAGATGCATCCTCCTCCCCTAAGTAATCATCCCCATCATCCTCCTCCTCCTCCTCTTCTTCCTCCACCTCGTCCAGGAGAGGTCCCTGAGCAGACAATGGCTGAATGTCATCAAGGATTCCCTCCTCCTCTTCCTCCTCATCAACATTGGCTGCAGACGCCTGCTCCTTAAGGTGCGTCAAAGTTTGCATGAGCAGACGCATAAGTGGGATGCTCATGCTTAGGATGGCGTCGTCTGCGCTTACCAGCCGTGTGCATTCCTCAAAACACTGAAGGACTTTACAAAGGTCTTTCAGCTTCGACTACTGCACACCTGTCAACTCCATGTCTGCTCTCAAAGTGCCTGGCCGTGTATCCTCCCACAAATGCATTATGGCCTGCCTCTGCTCGCACAGCCGCTCCACCATGTGCAGGGTGGAGTTCCACCTTGTTGCAATGTCGATAATGAGGCGGTGGTTGGGAAGGTGGAGCAATCGCTGCAGCTTCTGCATACGAACGGAGTGTACAGGCGACCGGCGGATGTGCGCGCACAGTCTTCGCACCTTCTGGAGCAGGCCTGTTAACTCCGGATAACTTTTGAGGAAGCACTGCACCACCAGGTTCAAGGTGTGAGCCAAGCAAGGTATGTGGCTGAGTTTTGAAAGGGCTATGGCTGCCACAAAATTACGGCCGTTATCACTAACTACCTTGCCTGCCTCAAGATGTACACTGCCCAGCCATGACTCAGTTTGTCGCTTCAAGTAGTCGGCCAGCACCTCGGCGGTGTGTCTGTCACCCAAACACATCATCTGCAACACAGCCTGCTGACGCTTTCCACTAGCTGCTCGATAGGGGGACACATCGTGTGCAACAGTGGCAGCTGCAGATGGAGTGCTCGTACGACTGCGCTCTGTGGACGAGCTTTCGCTTCAGGAGGAGGAGGAGGAGGAGGAGGGTCGAACGCCTACAGCCAACTGTTTCCTATACCGTGGGCTAGGCAGCACTGTCCCACCACCGCTGTCCCCTGTGGACCCTGCATCCACCACATTAACCAAGTGCGCAGTGATGGACACGTAACGGCCCTGGCCATGCCGACTGGACCATGCATCAGTTGTGAGGTGCACCTTTCCGCTCACTGACTGCTTGAGTGCATGGACAATGCGGTCTTTCACATGATGGTGGAGGGCTGGGATGGCTTTGCGAGAGAAGAAGTGGCGACTGGGTAGGTCATAGCGTGGTACTGCATAGGCCATGAGTTCGCGGAAAGCTGTGCTTTCCACCAACCGAAAGGGCATCATCTCAAACGAGATTAGTTTGGCAATGTGGGCGTTCAAACCCAGTGTACTCGGATGAGAGACTGAGTACTTTCTTGACCTACTCATAGTGTCTGGGAGGGTGAGCTGGACTTGAGAGCTGCATATGGTGGAAGTAGCGGTGGACAGGGCGGACTGAAAGAGGGTTGATGATGGTGATGGAGTTGGTGTTCTTTCTGATGGCCTAGAATCAGTCTTTCGTTGATATAACAGTGGGATTCCCTGACTGCTGTGGTCTTGCAACGACACCTCAACATTTGCTGCTGTGCTAACCGGTGGGCTTACAGTGGGGGAAACAATGTAGCGTTGCTGACTACCTTCGTTGTGATCAGTTGCACATGTGGCACTTGAGGTTTGGTGTTGTGTCCACGCTTGCAAGTGCATGCTGGTTAAATGTCTAAGCATGCAACTGGTATTCAAATTTTTCAGATTTTTCCCTCGGCTAAAGGTCTTTGCGCACTTCTTACAGATAACCTTGGCCTGGTCATGAGGATTTTGGTCAAAAAAGTGCCACACTGCACTCTTCCTACTTTGGCAGACATTTTGCGGCCTAGCACGCTGTGATCTTTTGACCCTCTGGACAAGCTGTCCAGCAACTCTTTTGATGTTTGGAACCTGTCTTTGGAGTGCTCCGGGCCTGCCAGATAACAGCTGTTGCGATGTCGATGTCTGCTGTGGATGCTCCTCATCTGAGCTATTGGAAGCAGCACCCTCTTCCCCCAATGGATGCCAATCTGGGTCAACAACTGGGTCATCCATCACCTCCTCTTCTATGTCATGTGCACCTTCCTCTGTGTCACCGTGTATGGTGGTATAGTGTGCGGGAAGGGGCACCTGAGTCTCATCAGGGTCAGAATCTGGCTCTGTACACTGCGAGGATAATGTAGTGCTCTGAGTGAATGTACCAGCAGAATCATCCATCAGCGGCTGTGCATCAGTGCACTCCATGTCAGATTCATCTTGGCCTGGGTAATTCACCATTTCACTTGATAATCCAGGCATGGTATGTGAAAACAGCTCCATGGAGTAATCAGTAGTATGGCCTGCGTCATCCTTCAATCTTGGTTGGGGTGAAGGACACAAGGAAAGGTTTGGTTCATGAACATGGGCCTCCAATGACGACTCAGTGCTTTTACTTTTTACAACTGAAGAAGAGGAGGCGATAGAGCTGGAGGCTGAGTCAGCAATGTAAGACAAAACTTTTTCCTGATGCTCTGGCTTTAAAAGCGGTTTGCCAACTCCTAGAAAACTAAGCGTTCGAGGCCTTATGTAGCCAGACGATGACGCAGGGTCAGCACCTCCTGCATTCGGTCCTATTTTGCTCTTGCCACTACCATCAGATCCACCACCAACACCATCATTACCAGCTGCCAACCCCCGCCCAATTCCACGGCCTCTTCCACCAGCCTTCCTCATTTTTGGTAGAAATGTAGACAAAATCCAACAAACTATATAGTAATGTAAAACAAGGTACAAGGTGTCTATAGGACAGGGGAGATTTTGAATTTCTGCACACACTTTTGGACACTGGACACTTTTGGATTGTGTGAGGCCCACTGATATTTGAGCGCTATGTGACAGGCTCGATGGCACAGCTGTGACAAAAGTGACTAGAGGATAAGGGAGATTTTGAATCTCTGCACGCACTTTTGGACACTGGACACTTTTGGATTGTGTGAGGCCCAATGAATATCTGAGCGCTATGTGACAGGCTCGATGGCACAGCTGTGACAAAAGTGACTAGAGGATAAGGGAGATTTTGAATCTCTGCACACACTTTTGGACACTGGACACTTTTGGATTGTGTGAGGCCCACTGATATCTGAGCGCTATGTGACAGGCTCGATGGCACAGCTGTGACAAAAGTGACTAGAGGATAAGGGAGATTTTGAATCTCTGCACACACTTTTGGACACTGGACACTTTTGGATTGTGTGAGGCCCACTGATATCTGAGCGCTATGTGACAGGCTCGATGGCACAGCTGTGACAAAAGTGACTAGAGGATAAGGGAGATTTTGAATCTCTGCACACACTTTTGGACACTGGACACTTTTGGATTGTGTGAGGCCCACTGATATCTGAGCGCTATGTGACAGGCTCGATGGCACTGCTGTGACAAAAGTGACTAGAGGATAAGGGAGATTTTGAATTTCTGCACACACTTGTGGACAGTGGACACTTTTGGATTGTGTGAGGCCCACTGATATCTGAGCGCTATGTGACAGGCTCGATTGCACAGCTGTGACAAAAGTGACTAGAGGATAAGGGAGATTTTGAATCTCTGCACTCACTTGTGGACAGTGGACACTTTTGGATTGTGTGAGGCCCACTGATATCTGAGCGCTATGTGACAGGCTCGATGGCACAGCTGTGACAAAAGTGACTAGAGGATAAGGGAGATTTTGAATCTCTGCACACACTTTTGGACACTGGACACTTTTGGATTGTGTGCGGCCCACTGATATCTGAGCGCTATGTGACAGGCTCGATGGCACAGCTGTGACAAAAGTGACTAGAGGATAAGGGAGATTTTGAATCTCTGCACACACTTTTGGACACTGGACACTTTTGGATTGTGTGAGGCCCACTGATATCTGAGCGCTATGTGACAGGCTCGATGGCACTGCTGTGACAAAAGTGACTAGAGGATAAGGGAGATTTTGAATTTCTGCACACTCTTGTGGACAGTGGACACTTTTGGATTGTGTGAGGACCACTGATATCTGAGCGCTATGTGACAGGCTCGATGGCACAGCTGTGACAAAAGTGACTAGAGGATAAGGGAGATTTTGAATCTCTGCACACACTTTTGGACACTGGACACTTTTGGATTGTGTGAGGCCCAATGAATATCTGAGCGCTATGTGACAGGCTCGATGGCACAGCTGTGACAAAAGTGACTAGAGGATAAGGGAGATTGGATTGCTTTTAAAAAAGCAGTTTGCGGAGCAGTGGGTAAACAGCAATGCCAGCCTGTCAGGAAGCCTTAAAAGGCAGCCCAACAACCAACACCACTGATACACCACTATATAGCCTCCCCTTGCACTGCACACACAGTGACTGGTGTGTTGTGCAGGCCAAATTGCTAGCAGCAGAAGCAGTTTTTTTTTCTTCTCAGCAGGACAAAAAAAAAAAAATTGGGATTGCTTTTAAAAAAGCAGTTTGCGGAGCAGTGGGTAAACAGCAATGCCAGCCTGTCAGGAAGCCTTAAAAGGCAGCCCAACAACCAACACCACTGATACACCACTATATAGCCTCCCCTTGCACTGCACACACAGTGACTGGTGTGTTGTGCAGGCCAAATCGCTAGCAGCAGAAGCAGTTTTTTTGTCTTCTTCCCTGCATAACGCTCTCCCTACAGAATCAGCAGCAACCTCTCCCTATACTAAGATCGGCAGAAGTTAGATGGCGGTCGGCATGCACGCCCTTTTATACCCCCTGTGACGCCGACCAAAGCAAGCCAATCACTTGCATGCCCTTCTGAAAGATGGTGGTGACCCGTGCCTATGTCATCACGTTGCCCACAGTGTCCGTGGATCCTGATTGGCTGAAAAAGAGCGCAAAACAAACTTTTGAAACGCGACTTTGGCGCGTAAGTCGCCGACCTCGTGGCCGACCTCATCCTAGGGTCGGGTTTCGTTTCATGAAACCCGACTTTGCCAAAAGTCGGCGACTTTTGAATTTTTTCGACCCGTTTCGCTCAACTCTATGGGAAACCAAAGTTTTGTAGGGACCAGAATCATTGGGTGACTTGCGAATTCCTCTCCTTTGCATTTCTCCTCCATTCTTTATTACGTGACCAACCACCTCCTGATTCGCCATTGCAGAAGACACGCACACTTTCTTGACTGACAGCACAACCTAAGTACCGGGCTTCTGGCACTCGGTACTGTTTCTTCCGTACCCTTACCCGGGACTCAGTGACTATGTCACGCTGTATCACCGAGGTCCGCCTCATGGGTACTACCAGAGCTGCCTCCATTACCACACATTACTGGTTCCTCCAGGCTTTATTTTTATACTCGCGTCTCTGCGTTGAACCCTGAAGCTGAGCTTTCCTGAACTTACCAGGGGACATTTCCAGCTCAGGAATTGGTGGGTTATCCTCATACTCTCCAGCCAATACCTCTAGGGGAAACCTATCGGGGTCACACTTTGTCCCTAGGTTGGTGACCCCTACGGCAGGTATCCCTGACTTGGGATCTTCAAGTTCTGTGCCCGGAACAACATTTTCCTTGGGAGGGTTAACCCTGGCCTCCCACAGGGACCAGAACAGAGGCAAGTCTCTTCCCAACACAGTCCCATATAGAAGGGTCTTCACCACTCCCACCACATGTTTGATGTCTCCACACAGGTATGGAAAAAGTAACCTCCTCGGTCGGGTGCTCCTAGAGTTCCCCATTTATACCCATCACTTCCACTTTCTGTCCTTTGGGGTTGTCCTCAGCAACAAGGGACCTATGTACCAAAGTCACTATGCTCCTTGAGCCCAAGAGAGCCTCTGTTTGGTACCCGTTGATGAGCACTTGGCACAGCCAGGGTTCGCTGCCTGCCTGTAGTGACAGTACAGTCTGGCTGGGCATACATTGAGACATGGTGAGTATACCCACAGTCATGGGTTCAGATGTCAGTAGGCAGTGGGCAGCCACATGTCTGGGCCCTTGACACCGCCAACACTTAAGAACTGCGGCACGACTATACCTTGGGTCCGCGTAAGGGGAAATGGGACTTTTGTCACCCTCACTTCGGTTTACCCGCTCTTTACTGGCTCAGTCCTGGTTAGCCCCAATGGGGGTTTGTGGACTTTTCCCAGGCTCCTGGACTGGCGAGGCCCGACGTGACAGCTGAAGTGGAGCAAAGTCCCGTATAAAGTCCCAAGTGGCTGTATACCACTCAACCAGTCCAACCAGCTGGTCCAGAGTGCTGGGTCCCCTTGCCCCACCCCACGCTGTATGTCTGCTGACAGAGCTCTCACCGACCTGTCTATCACCACCCTCTCTACCATCTGGGATGGTGTTAAGGCATCATGTTGGAGCTATTTTTTTACCAGCTGCAACAAGTCATATGCCTGAGACCTGGCGATACGAGACTCCGCAAAGGACCACTGGTACACCCGCTGAGCCCTCAGATAACATACGTATTAACCCCAAGTTGGGCAAGGATCTCAGCTTGTCATAGTCCAGGCCATCCTCCTGACTGAGGTCCAGGTAGGCCTTCTGGGCATCTCCTGCCAGAAAGGGTGCCACCACTTCAGCCCACTGTGACACTGGCAAGCCCTCCCACTCTGTTGTGCGCTCAAACACCGTGAGGAGCGCTTCCATATCGTCCTCAGGACTCATCTTCCACAGCGCTGTCCGGACTTTGTACCAGGCCTCAGAATGGATCGGGGTCACTGTTGAGAGCACTTCTCTCAGAACTTCAATCTGCTGCAAGATCAGCTCATTCGTTTTCTGCTGCTGCTTAAACAGTAGCTCCTGCTGCCACTGCAAATGCAGTGCCTCTTGCTGCTGCCACTGAAACTGTAGCTGCTGCTGCTGTTCCTGTTGCTGCTGCTGAGTGACGACCAACTGCTTCAAAAGCTCCTTGTCATGGTTTCACACCTCAGGGTGTCTGGGATGCAGTTACTGACAGCTCGGCCATCCAATATGGTATAGGGGCATGCTGAAGCTGTCAGTACTTTGATTGACAGCATGACCATCCCGTCTGGTTCAGGGGTGTGCTAACTGTCAGTGTGTTTATTGACAGCTCGACTAGCCAATCTGTAACTGGGAGGCGTCAGCTGTCTCAGGTGATCACTATCCCGGGTAATGGCCATGCCTACTTAACTGAGGAGCTTCTTAGAGACCACTGCCAGATGTAAATTCATCTTGTGAGGTTTGAGCTTTGTGATCCCTGTGCCTTGAGTTCTATGTGCTTGATCTGTTGCCTGACCTTGTACTTCGTTCTGACCATCCCCGTTTAACCCCTTCAGCTCTGATCTGTTATCCTCCCAGTACTCTGACCTTGGAAAATTACCTGACTACGCTTTTGTCTCTTCCTTCTTTTTATGACATACCCTCCTGGCTTCTGGCCTTGGTCTCCCTGACCACTCCGACTCATGGCTTAGCTGTGAGAAGCAAGTAGGGTTACATTATGTCTGGCTGCTACATTTTTCTTTTTCATCAGTATGGATACTGTTCACACACTTTGTAACCAGTGGAAAAATTGATGCAATATCAGTTGCAGGATCAGATAAATAACTTGACGAAGACCTCCCATAGCCCCCCACTGCCGGCAGTGACTATGACGTCAGTATCCTCTGATGCACAGTTGATCTCTCCCAAACTAGAGATGAGCGACTTTGCCTTTTTTTGGGTCGAGTCAGGTTTCATGAAACCCGACTTTCTAAAAAGCTGGGTCGAACGAAATCGGTCGACTATAGGGAAAAGTCAGGGTCTGACTATAACACGACACCCAATGCAAGTCAATGGGGAAAAAAAGTCGGCAGGGAGTGGAGGACAGTAAACACACCTACAATGCCCATTTCAATGCCAACAACATCAATTCTTATGACTTAAGCTTGGCAACCTTAATTTACTTTATAATAATAGTTACGCATTGAAAATTGGGGGTTATTTGGCTAAAGTTGTGGGGGGGTAGGAATGGCGCTAGGTTTTCGTGTGCCCTGGGCCAAAGAGTGTCAGTGCGCCCTTTTAACACATACCACAATTCATAATCCTCCGATACGGCACAGAAATATAGGTATAGTAAAATGAAAAATACTTCACTGCTTACATGACATGACTGATATCTATTTTAAATTCTACAATAGCTCAAAAAACGGACAGTATATTACTCCATACAGTATTATGGCCACCACCTAGTGCGCCATACAGAATAATGAGCCCCATATATTTCTCCATACAGAATAATTGGTCCCATATAATGTTCCATACAGTATATGATGAGCGCCACATAATGCTACAGTATATGATGGTCCCCATGGATGATGCTCCAGTGTGTTATGGGCCCAAATAATGCTCCATATATAATGGGTCCAATTTGTAATGCTCCAGTGTATAATGGGCCCCATAGATGCTGCTCCAGTGTCTGATCTGCCCCATTTAGAATGCTCCAGTATATGATGGGCCCCATGGATGATGCTCCAGTGTCTTATGGGCCCAAATAATGCTCCATATATAATGGGCCCCATTTCTAATGCTCCAGTGTATAATGGGCCCCATAAATCCTGCTCCAGTGTCTGATGTCCCCCATTTGGAATGCTCCAGTATATGATGGGCCAAATGGATGATGCTCCAGTGTTTCAAGGGCCCAAATAATGCTCCATATATAATGGGCCCCATTTCTAATGCTCCAGTGTATAATGGGCCCCATAAATGCTGCTCCAGTGTCTGATGTCCCCCATTTGGAATGCTCCAGTATATGATGGGCTAAATGGATGATGCTCCAGTGTATGATGGGCCCCATATATCATTCTACAGTGTATATTACTCCCCAAAAATTGCTCCCAACATTTAAAAAAATGAAATACCTCTCCTTGCTGGGCACTGCTTTACTCTGGACTCCTCAGCAGTGCCATCTTCAAGCTCTCTACATTTGTACTGTTTCGGTAGAGGGCATACAGACGTGATGTCATCGCGCTCTGTAACCTGAATGTCACTGTCAGGAAAGGCGGAAAACATCACGGTAGTGGAGTAGGGAGAGGTAAGTATTGCAAGTGCTGTGGCCCTGAGCAAGCATGGAGGGCCCACTCGTGGGCGACGGCACTGGCACAGGGCCCCTCATAGTACGACGTTATGTCTGACGGTGAGTGGGGCCTCCCACCGGCAGAGACACTTTTGCGTACTATGAGGGGCCCTGTGCCACTGCCGTTGCCCATGAGTAGGACCCCCCACCTGCTCAGGGAACCGGTACTTTCATCTGCACCTTCCTTTGTGTCACTGTGTAAGGTGGTATAGCATGCGGAAAAGGGCACCTGAGTTTCACAGTGGCTGTGCATCAGTGCACTCCATCTCCGATTCATGTTGGACTGGGGAATTCAGAATTTCACTTGATAACACAGGCATGGCATGTGAAAAGAGCTCCATGGAGTAATCTGAAGTGTGGACTGCCACATCCTTCACTTTTAGTGGGGGTGAAGGAGACAAGGAAAGTGGTGGTTCCTGACCAGAAGCCTGCACTGACGACTCAGTGCTTGCATTTTTTTAAACTTCAGAAGAGGAGGCGATAGAGCTGGAGGTTTTTTCGGCAATGTAAGGCAAAACCAGTTCCTGATGCTCCTGTGTTGTGAGTTCATTTTTCCCTTCGTCACTGAGGTCTGGTGAACTCCCTATTCTGGTCAAGGAAGGTAATGAGCCTGATTATCAGGCACCTGAGCCTAATGAGGATGACTGGCTGAGTGGAGTCACTGACTGAATATAAGGCTGCCGACGCCCTTCTGCCCTGCGGGTGATTTCTCTGTGGACTTCTAGGACACCAGTCTGATTCCTGCTCCTCTAAAGCTAAGTTTTCTGCTTTGCCTGTTAGCATTTGTGTTTTGTTTTTGTTTTCCTTGCTTTTCTGGATTCTGCCATTCCCTGCTGGGTGAGCTGAATCTCCTTTTGCCGGTTGCTCTGTCTTCAGAATATTCCTGAGTACTGACATAGCTTTTTTGAAGCCTAGCGTCTTCAGGGCCTTTTTCACTGTCAGTCTGTTGGCTCTTATTTTCATAGGGTTTTTCACGGATTGCAGACAGCAGCCTTCCTGTCATTTCCTATCTAGTTAGCTTGGGCCCCGTCTATCTTTCTGTCTGTGTCAGTGTTTTCATCTTGCTTCACCGTCACTATATGTTGGGGGCTGCCTATTGCTTTGGGGTCTGCTCTGGGACAGTTTAGATTTCCCCTTTCTTTCTTTAGGCCTATTTAATTCTCCGGCTGTGATCGAGGGGTCTAGGGCATCTTAGGAACCCCCCATGGCTACTGTTAGTTGTTGTGATAGGATCAGGGGTTTTGCAGTCCGATAGCTGCCAACCTCTCTGGTTTTCTGGACTTAGCTAGCATTTCTGTTTTTGCCTCCTACGGTGACTCAATCATAACACTCCTGCTTTAAAAGCAGTTTACCTACTCCCAGAAAAGGGAGCCTTAAAGGCCTTCTTGTGCAAGATTATGATGCAGGCTCAACACCTCCTGCCTTAGCTGCTATTGTGCTTTTGCCAGAACCAGCCGATGCACCACCACCATCAGTACCAGCTGTGCTCCCCCGCCCACGTCCGTGGCCTCTTCCACCAGACTTCCTCATGTTTGGGAAAATGTACCAAAAATACCAGCAGAGAAATGGTACTGTATGAGTAGCGTACAGCTGTGTAAGGTGTATGTAAGAAGTGAAATCTCCGTATATATTTTGTGAGTCACAGACGCTCACCCAGTACCTATTTCACCGCAATCCAACAAGCAGAAATACGGTACTGTATCAGAGGTGTACAGCTGTATACGTTGTTGGTGAAACTGTCAATCTCCGTCTATGTATTTACGGAATGTCACACACACACGCTGACTCTTTGTAGATGTGACCGTAATAAGAACACCAGATATCAAATACTGCTTGAGAATCGGATTGCTCAATACGGTGTATGGAGAAATGAAAATGTCCGTATATGTATTTACAGAGTCTCACAGACACACTCTGACTCTGTGTAGATGTGACCGTGATAAGAACACCAGATATCAGATACTGTTTGAGAATCGGATTGCTCAATACGGTGTATGGAGAAATGAAAATGTCCGTATATGTATTTACAGAGTCTCACAGACACACTCTGACTCTGTGTAGATGTGACCGTGATAAGAACACCAGATATCCAATACTGTTTGATAATCGGACAGCTCAATACGGTGTATGGAGAAATGGAAATGTCCGTATATGTATTTACAGAGTCTCACAGACACACGCTGACTCTGTGTAGATGTTACCATAATAAGAACACCAGATATCCGATAATGTTTGAGAATCGGACTGCTCAATACGGTGTATGGAGAAATGGAAATGTCCGTATATGTATTTATGGAGTGTCACACACACACACACACGCTGACTCTGTGTAGATGTGACCATAATAAGAACACCAGATATCCAATACTGTTTGATAATCAGACACCTCTATACGGTGTATGTATGGAAAAATGTTCATCTCCGTGTATTTTGTTACGGAGTCACACACATATAGCATGTATTTGTCTGTGATACCAGCCGGTACATGGTAGCGTGAGGAGCGTACACCTCTATACGGTGTGTGAAAAAATTTATGCTCAGTACCTACAGTGCAGAAAAAAAGGAATAAAAGGATTTTTGCTTTTAAAAAAGCACTCTGCACAGCAGTATGCAAACAGCAATGCAGCTATCAGGGAGCCTTATAAGGCAGCCAAATAACCAACAGAGCTACTGCACACAAATATATCCTCCTTTGTCACTGCACATTATACTGTTGTGTTGTACAGTGAGATTCGCTATCAGCAGAAGCAATTTTTTTTTTGGACTGCCTAAACAATCTCCCTATTGAGAACGAGCAGCAGCAACCTCTCCCTATGCTAAGATCGGCAGAAGTAAGATGGCGGTCGGCGGTCATGGCCTTTTATAGGCACTGTGATGCCACACAAAGCCAGCCAATCACTTCAATGCCCTTCTTTAACATGGTGGGGGCCGCTGCCTATGTAATCGCGTTGCCCACCGTGTGCGTCCTTGATGATTGGATGAGAAAAGGTGCTGGAAGCATTGTGGGTAGCGTGACTTTGGCATGCGGGTCAGCGACCTCATGGCCGACCTCACTCAATGGTCGGGTTTCGATCGGCGAAACCCGACTTTAGCCAAAGTCGGCAGATTCTGAATTTGGCCGACCCGTTTCGCTCAACTCTATCCCAAACCTGTCATGTCCCTCCCTGATAAATTTTCAGGAGAGAAAAGACCAGTTTAGGGTACTCAGGGAGAGCTGTAAGTTATTTTTTACCCTGCGCCCCTTGTTGTCAGGGGAGGAGTTCCAGCGGGTGGGAATAATCATGTCCCTACTGCGAGGGGGTCCTCATACCTGGGCATTTTGTTTGTCCCCACAAGCCCCAGAACGGTTTTCCATTGATGCCTTTTTTTGCCAGTTTAGGTCTGATCTATGATGAACCCGACAGAATCCAGGTTACTGAGGCTAAGATCATGAACCTGGCACAGGGGGGTCACACAGCTGAGGGCTACTGTACTGAGTTCCAGCAGTGGTCCATTGAGGTTCTGTGGAACAATGCTGCTCTCAGGTGCCAGCTCCAAACAGGCCTTTCCAAGACACTCAAGAATGCTCTGATGGAGGCCATGACTCAGGCAATACGAATGGACCTCAGAATCCGTGGGAGACAAGGTGAACAGCAGGCTGCATGTTTTACTTCCCTGGAGCAGGTCCATTTACCCGAGGTTAGAGTTGCCAGTCTTCGTGTTGCGGAGAGAGGACGGAGACAAGACCTCGGACTCTATACTGAGGACCACTATGCTGTGGTCTCTCTGGACATTTTCTTAAGAATTGCCTAACTCATCCTCAAGCCACCAAACCATTGGGAGAACGTGTGAGTCTAGGTGACAACTGAGGAGGTCAAGCAAACTCGCAGGCACCTTTTTCTTCCTCTGACAAAATACTGATACATACGATGATTTCCTTCGAGAACCAGGTGTTATCAACATTGGCGTTCATTGACAGTTTGTCTGCTGTTAAATTTATTGATTTGTGACTGGTTTTGAAGCTAGGGTTAGGGACAGTTAGTTTAGAGAGACCCATTCAAATTATCACCCTTGACAAGACACTATTACCACACAATTTGGTCAATAGAGCAACAGTGGATTTCACTCTCCAAGTGGGGGCAATCCACTCTGAATCCATCTCCTGTATTGTGTTGCATAATTCACCTGCTGGATTGGCACTGGGGTTTCCATGGTTGCAGACTCAAAATCCAGTTATTGATTGGTGTCTGAAGGAGATTGTGAATTGGAGCCTCCACTGTTCAAAGAAATGTCTAAAAAATGTACAAATATGCTCCTCTAGTTTGGAGGGTCTTCCGGGGTACCTGAAGGACTTTGGAGATGTGTTCTTGGAAAAAGAGGTGTCAATGATTTATACTGCAGGAACGAAAGAAGTGCAAATAGGGTCTTATCCGATGATAAAATATGTACAAATATATAATGTCTACTCACCCGTTATAGGAGAGATAAAGCATATAGAATAAGTGTTCAGCTGCTGCACATCCAAGGGCCAAACCAGTGATCACCGATATATGAAAACCTTATGGAACTTTTTTATGGACTTCGTGCTCTACTAAACAATAGACACAATTCCAGTTGAGATGAAAGATTGATGTTTTATTCCTAACGAGTTTCGAATAGTTACTTCTTCCTTAGGGGATGACAGACATTAAAAACTAGCATTGTTGCCAGACTAAATACACTCCATATTTTAATTTTGGCACCAATAGTCACATGTTTTTTACAAGAAGTCAACGTTCAAATGACGTTCGGATCTATCACATGTTAAAACATAATCTTCAATTTCTATATAAAATAACATAATTTCTTTATTCATTCACAGATAAAATTTAAAGAAGAAGAAAGAGAAGAAAGAAATATAATAAATGCATAAAAAATTTTTTTTTTGTTATGTCCGAAAAAAAACGATCCCACTTGAAAAAAAAAAAAAAGAAGAGCAGAAGCTCTGACCACTACACCATAACGAGTACTGATCTTCAAGGGAATTCTTCTTATAATTAGAAAAAAATATATATATAGCATATGGATATGTAAAAATTAAAAATATATTTATTAAAAATGTATTAAAAAATATATAAGAATGAGTATATATCCATTAGAAGTTGTGAAAAATGAAAAATAATAAAAAGATATGTTTATAAATTTGTGTATGTGTTCATAAATTAATAGTTTAATAATATTTGTAGCAGAAAGGGTGGCTTATAACAGAAATATATACCAGATTTCTATGAAGAGGGGGAATCAATTTTACCAAAAAAAGGGGAAAAAAAGGGTTAATTTTTCTTATCATGCACTGAAACGTCTGTCACAAAATTATGATCAGTTGTGGCGTCAATCACAAAGGACCGACCCACAGCCAAGGAATGAACAAAAGCAAGAACGCAACAAGATTGCTCCCCGTGTCGGAACAAATTGCAGGAACAGCCCTGAATAGGAAATGACAAAATATGAATATGCATCAAAAACATCCATATAAAAATGTGATGATTAGTGTTGAGCATTCCGATACTGCAAATATCGGGTATCGGCCGATATTCGCTGTATCGGAATTCCGATACCGAGTACCGATATTTTTTCAATATCGGAATCGGAAGTTCCCATAATGCAAAGAGCCACTGCTGTGGCTCTGATTGGCTGCCGAAATGACGTCATCATGATGCGCCGTCAGTTCGGGCCTTCCGGGGGGGGTCTATGCCGACTGCCCGGGGTTCTGTACCGGCCGGCAGGGGGTCTGTGCCGACTGCACGGGGGTCTGTGCGGACTGCCGGGGGTCCGTACCGGCCTCCCGGTGGTCTGTGCCGACTGCCCGGGGGTCTGTACCGGCCTTCCGGGGGGCTGTGCCGGCCTGCCGGTGGTCTGTGCGGACTGTCCGGGGGTCTGAGCGGCCTGCCGGGGGTCTGTACCGGCCTGCCGGGGGGCTGTGCCGACTGTCCGGGGGTCTGTGCAGGCTGCTGGGGTCTGTGCAGGATCGTCCGATGGGACTACAAGTCCGATCGGGCGATGCCTGCTACCATGACGGTGATTGACACATTAGCCAATGATGGGACAGTAGTAGTCCCATCATCCGGCCAATATGTTGAATGTAAAAAAAAAAAAAAAATACATACTACATACATATTACATGGTACATACATACTACATACATACTACATGCTACATACATATTACATACATACTACATGCTACATACATACTACATACATACCACATGCATGCAACATGCATGCAACATATATACCACATATATACTACATGCATGCAACATGCATACTACATATATATACCACATATATACTACATGCATGCAACATGCATACTACATATATACCACATATACTGGGGGACTGTGCCGACTGTCTGGGGGTCTGTACCGGCCTGCCGGGGGTCTGTACCGGCCTCCCGGGGGGCTGTGCCGGCCTGCCAGTGGTCTGTACCGACTGTCCGGGGGTCTGAGCGGACTGCCGAGGGTCTGTACCGGCCTGCCGGGGGGCTGTGCCGGCCTGCCGATGGTCTGTACCGACTGTCCGGGGGTCTGTGCAGGCTGCGGGGGTCTGTACCGGCCTGCCGGGGGACTGTGCCGGCCTGCCGGTGGTCTGTACCGACTGTCCGGGGGTCTGAGCGGACTTGCCGGGGGTCTGTACCGGCCTGCCGGGGGGCTGTGCCAACTGTCCGGGGGGCTGTGACGACTGCCCGGGGGTCTGTGCCGACTGCCCGGGGGTCTGTGCCGACTGCCCGGGGGGCTGTGCAGGCTGCCGGGGTCTGTGCAGGCATCGTCCGATGGGACTACAAGTCCCATCGGGCGATGCCTGCTACCATGACGGTGATTGACACATTAGCCAATGATGGGACAGTAGTAGTCCCATCATCCGGCCTATGTTTTGAATGTGAGAAAAAAAAAAATACATACTACATACAGTGGGGCAAAAAAGTATTTAGTCAGTCAGCAATAGTGCAAGTTCCACCACTTAAAAAGATGAGAGGCGTCTGTAATTTACATCATAGGTAGACCTCAACTATGGGAGACAAACTGAGAAAAAAAAATCCAGAAAATCACATTGTCTGTTTTTTTTTCATTTTATTTGCATATTATGGTGGAAAATAAGTATTTGGTCAGAAACAAGCAATCAAGATTTCTGGCTCTCACAGACCTGTAACTTCTTCTTTAAGAGTCTCCTCTTTCCTCCACTCATTACCTGTAGTAATGGCACCTGTTTAAACTTGTTATCAGTATAAAAAGACACCTGTGCACACCCTCAAACAGTCTGACTCCAAACTCCACTATGGTGAAGACCAAAGAGCTGTCAAAGGACACCAGAAACAAAATTGTAGCCCTGCACCAGGCTGGGAAGACTGAATCTGCAATAGCCAACCAGCTTGGAGTGAAGAAATCAACTGTGGGAGCAATAATTAGAAAATGGAAGACATACAAGACCACTGATAATCTCCCTCGATCTGGTGCTCCACGCAAAATCCCACCCCGTGGGGTCAGAATGATCACAAGAACGGTGAGCAAAAATCCCAGAACCACGCGGGGGGACCTAGTGAATGAACTGCAGAGAGCTGGGACCAATGTAACAAGGCCTACCATAAGTAACACACTACGCCACCATGGACTCAGATCCTGCAGTGCCAGACGTGTCCCACTGCTTAAGCCTGTACATGTCCGGGCCCGTCTGAAGTTTGCTAGAGAGCATTTGGATGATCCAGAGGAGTTTTGGGAGAATGTCCTATGGTCTGATGAAACCAAACTGGAACTGTTTGGTAGAAACACAACTTGTCGTGTTTGGAGGAAAAAGAATACTGAGTTGCATCCATCAAACACCATACCTACTGTAAAGCATGGTGGTGGAAACATCATGCTTTGGGGCTGTTTCTCTGCAAAGGGGCCAGGACGACTGATCCGGGTACATGAAAGAATGAATGGGGCCATGTATCGTGAGATTTTGAGTGCAAACCTCCTTCCATCAGCAAGGGCATTGATGATGAAATGTGGCTGGGTCTTTCAACATGACAATGATCCAAAGCACACCGCCAGGGCAACGAAGGAGTGGCTTTGTAAGAAGCATTTCAAGGTCCTGGAGTGGCCTAGCCAGTCTCCAGATCTCAACCCTATAGAAAACCTTTGGAGGGAGTTGAAAGTCCGTGTTGCCAAGCGAAAAGCCAAAAACATCACTGCTCTAGAGGAGATCTGCATGGAGGAATGGGCCAACATACCAACAACAGTGTGTGGCAACCTTGTGAAGACTTACAGAAAACGTTTGACCTCTGTCATTGCCAACAAAGGATATATCACAAAGTATTGAGATGAAATTTTGTTTCTGACCAAATACTTATTTTCCACCATAATATGCAAATAAAATGAAAAAAAAACAGACAATGTGATTTTCTGGATTTTTTTTTCTCAGTTTGTCTCCCATAGTTGAGGTCTACCTATGATGTAAATTACAGACGCCTCTCATCTTTTTAAGTGGTGGAACTTGCACTATTGCTGACTGACTAAATACTTTTTTGCCCCACTGTACATACTACATGCTACATACATGCAACATATATACTACATGCATGCAACATACATACATACTGCATATATACCACATGCATGCAACATGCATACTACATATATACCACTTATATACTACATGCATGCAACATGCATACTACATATTTACCACATACACCGGGGGGCTGTGCCGACTGTCCGGGGGTCTGTGCGGACTGCCCGGGGGTCTGTACCGGCCTGCCGGGGGTCTGTACCGGCCTGCCGGGGGTCTGTACTGACTGTCTGGGGGTCTGTGCAGGCTGCGGGGGTCTGTACCGGCCTGCCGGGGGGCTGTGCCGGCCTGCCGGTGGTCTGTACCGACTGTCCGGGGGTCTGAGCCGGCTTGCCGGGGGGCTGTGCCGCCTGCCGGTGGTCTATACCGACTGTCCGGGGGTCTGAGCGGACTGCCGGGGGTCTGTACCGGCCCGCCGGGGGGCTGTGCCGGCCTGCCGGGGGGCTGTGCCGGCCTGCCGGTGGTCTGTACCGACTCTCCGGGGGTCTGAGCGGCCTGCCGGGGGTCTGTACCGGCCTGCCGGGGGGCTGTGCCAACTGCCCAGGGGGCTGTGCCGGCCTCCCGGGGGGCTGTGCCGGCCTGCCGGGGGGCTGTGCCGACTGCCCGGGGGTCTGAGCGGCCTGCCGGGGGGCTGTGCCGACTGTCCGGGGGGCTGTGCAGGCTGCGGGGGTCTGTACCGGCCTGCCGGGGGGCTGTGCCGGCCTGCCGGTGGTCTGTACCGACTGTCCGGGGGTCTGAGCGGCCTGCCAGGGGTCTGTACCGGCCTGCCGGTGGTCTGTATCGGCCTGCCGGGGGGCTGTGCCGACTGTCCGGGGGTCTGTGCAGGTTGCGTGGGTCTGTGCAGGCATCGTCCGATGGGACTACAAGTCCCATCGGGCGATGCCTGCTACCATGACGGTGATTGACACATTAGCCAATGATGGGACAGTAGTAGTCGCATCATCCGGCCTATGTGTTGAATGTAAAAAAAAAAAAAAAATACATACTACATACATAATACATACATACTACATGCTACATGCATACTACATACATGCAACATATATACTACATGCATGCAACATACATACATACTGCATATATGCCACATGCATGCAACATGCATACTACATATATACCACATATATACTACATGCATACTACATATATACCACATATACCGGGGGTCTGTGCCGACTGTCCGGGGGTCTGAGCTGCCTGCCGGGGGTCTGTACCGGCCTGCCGGGGGTCTGTACCGGCCTGCCGGGGGTCTGTGCCAACTGTCCGGGGGTCTGTGCAGGCTGCGGGGGTCTGTACCGGCTTGCCGGGGGGCTGTGCTGGCCTGCCGGTGGTCTGTACCGACTGTCCGGGGGTCTAAGCGGACTGCCGGGGGTCTGTACCGGCCTGCCGGGGGGCTGTGCCGGCCTGCCGGGGGGCTGTGCCGACTGCCCGGTGGGCTGTGCCGACTGCCCGGGGGTTTGTGCCGACTGCCCGGGGGTCTGTACCGGCCTGCCGGGGGGCTGTGCCGGCCTGCCGGTGGTCTGTACCGACTGTCCGGGGGTCTGAGTGGACTGCCGGGGGTCTGTACCGGCCTGCCGGGGGGCTGTGCCGGCCTGCCGGTGGTCTGTACCGACTGTCCGGCGGTCTGAGCGGACTGCCAGGGGTCTGTACCGGCCTGCCGGGGGGCTGTGCCGGCCTGCCGGGGGGCTGTGCCGGCCTGCCGGGGGGCTGTGCCGACTGTCCGGGGGGCTGTGCATGCTGCGGGGGTCTGTACCGGCCTGCCGGGGGGCTATGCCGGCCTGCCGGTGGTCTGTACCGACTGTCCGGGGGTCTGTACGGACTGCCGGGGGCTGTGCCGACTGCCCGGGGGGCTGTACCGGCCTTCCGGGGGGGTGTGCCGGCCTGCCGGTGGTCTGTGCCGGCCTGCCGGGGGTCTGTGCCGGCCTGCCGGTGGTCTGTGCCGGCCTGCCGGGGGTCTGTACCGGCCTGCCGGGGGGCTGTGCCGACTGTCCGGGGGGCTGTGCCGACTGTCCGGGGGGCTGTGCCGACTGTCCGGGGGGCTGTGCAGGTTGTGTGGGTCTGTGCAGGCATCGTCCGATGGGACTGCAAGTCCCATCGGGCGATGCCTGCTACCATGACAGTGATTGACACATTAGCCAATGATGGGACAGTAGTAGTCCCATCATCCGGCCTATGTGTTGAATGTAAAAAAAAAGAAAAAAATACATACTACATGCATACTACATACATGCTACACATATACTAAATGCATGCAACATACATACTGCATATATGCCATATGCATGCAACATGCATACTACATATATACCACATATATACTACATGCATGCAACATGCATACTATATATATATACCACATATACCGGGGGGCTGTGCCGACTGTCTGGGGATCTGAGCGGACTGCCAGGGGTCTGTACCGACTGTCCGGGGGTCTGAGTGGACTGCCGGGGGTCTGTACTGGCCTGCCGGGGGGCTGTGCCGGCCTGCCGGTGGTCTGTACAGACTGTCCGGGGGTCTGTGCAGGCTGCGGGGATCTGTACCGGCCTGCCGGTGGTCTGTACCGACTGTCCGGCGGTCTGAGCGGACTGCCAGGGGTCTGTACCGGCCTGCCGGGGGGCTGTGCCGGCCTGCCGGGGGGCTGTGCCGACTGTCCGGGGGGCTGTGCCGACTGTCCGGGGGGCTGTGCAAGCTGCGGGGGGCTGTACCGGCCTGCCGGGGGCTATGCCGGCCTGCCGGTGGTCTGTACCGACTGCCGGGGGGCTGTGCCGGACTGCCGGGGGGCTGTGCCGGACTGCCGGGTGGCTGTGCCGGACTGCCGGGGGGGCTGTGCCGGACTGCCCGGGGGTCTGTGCGGACTGCCGTGGGTCTGTACCGGCCTGCCCGGGGGCTGTGCCGGCCTGCCGGGGGGCTGTGCCGGCCTGCCGGGGGCTGTGCCGGCCTGCCGGGGGGCTGTGCCGACTGTCCGGGGGTCTGAGCGGCTTGCTGGGGGGCTGTACCGGCCTGCCGGTGGTCTATACTGACTGTCTGGGGGTCTGAGCAGGCTGCGGGGGTCTGTGCAGGATCGTCCAATGGGACTACAAGTCCCATTGGGCGATGCCTGCTACCATGACAGTGATTGACACATTAGCCAATGATGGGACAGTAGTAGTCCCATCATCCGGCCTATGTGTTGAATGTAAAAAAAAAAAAAAAAACATACTACATGCTACATACCTACTACATGCATGCAACATACATACTACATATATACCACATGCATGCAACATGCATACTACATATATACCACATGCATGCAACATGCATACTACATATATACCACATATATACTACAAGCATGCAACATACAAATATACTACATATATACTAAAAGCAACATAAATACTACATATATACTACATGCATGCAACATACATACAGTGGGGCAAAAAAGTATTTAGTCAGTCAGCAATAGTGCAAGTTCCACCACTTAAAAAGATGAGAGGCGTCTGTAATTTACATCATAGGTAGACCTCAACTATGGGAGACAAACTGAGAAAAAAAAATCCAGAAAATCACATTGTCTGTTTTTTTTTCATTTTATTTGCATATTATGGTGGAAAATAAGTATTTGGTCAGAACCAAGCAAACAAGATTTCTGGCTCTCACAGACCTGTAACTTCTTCTTTAAGAGTCTCCTCTTTCCTCCACTCATTACCTGTAGTAATGGCACCTGTTTAAACTTGTTATCAGTATAAAAAGACACCTGTGCACACCCTCAAACAGTCTGACTCCAAACTCCACTATGGTGAAGACCAAAGAGCTGTCAAAGGACACCAGAAACAAAATTGTAGCCCTGCACCAGGCTGGGAAGACTGAATCTGCAATAGCCAACCAGCTTGGAGTGAAGAAATCAACTGGGGGAGCAATAATTAGAAAATGGAAGACATACAAGACCACTGATAATCTCCCTCGATCTGGTGCTCCACGCAAAATCCCACCCCGTGGGGTCAGAATGATCACAAGAACGGTGAGCAAAAATCCCAGAACCACGCGGGGGGACCTAGTGAATGAACTGCAGAGAGCTGGGAAAAATGTAACAAGGCCTACCATAAGTAACACACTACGCCACCATGGACTCAGATCCTGCAGTGCCAGATGTGTCCCACTGCTTAAGCCTGTACATGTCCGGGCCCGTCTGAAGTTTGCTAGAGAGCATTTGGATGATCCAGAGGAGTTTTGGGAGAATGTCCTATGGTCTGATGAAACCAAACTGGAACTGTTTGGTAGAAACACAACTTGTCGTGTTTGGAGGAAAAAGAATACTGAGTTGCATCCATCAAACACCATACCTACTGTAAAGCATGGTGGTGGAAACATCATGCTTTGGGGCTGTTTCTCTGCAAAGGGGCCAGGACGACTGATCCGGGTACATGAAAGAATGAATGGGGCCATGTATCGTGAGATTTTGAGTGCAAACCTCCTTCCATCAGCAAGGGCATTGCAGATGAAACGTGGCTGGGTCTTTCAACATGACAATGATCCAAAGCACACCGCCAGGGCAACGAAGGAGTGGCTTCGTAAGAAGCATTTCAAGGTCCTGGAGTGGCCTAGCCAGTCTCCAGATCTCAACCCTATAGAAAACCTTTGGAGGGAGTTGAAAGTCCGTGTTGCCAAGCGAAAAGCCAAAAACATCACTGCTCTAGAGGAGATCTGCATGGAGGAATGGGCCAACATACCAACAACAGTGTGTGGCAACCTTGTGAAGACTTACAGAAAACGTTTGACCTCTGTCATTGCCAACAAAGGATATATCACAAAGTATTGAGATGAAATTTTGTTTCTGACCAAATACTTATTTTCCACCATAATATGCAAATAAAATGAAAAAAAACAAACAATGTGATTTTCTGGATTTTTTTTTCTCAGTTTGTCTCCCATAGTTGAGGTCTACCTATGATGTAAATTACAGACGCCTCTCATCTTTTTAAGTGGTGGAACTTGCACTATTGCTGACTGACTAAATACTTTTTTGCCCCACTGTATATACTACATGCAACATGCATACTACATGCATGCAATATACATACATACCAGATATATACCACAAGCATGCAACATGCAAACTACATATATACCACATATATACTACATGCATACTACATATATACCACATGCATGCAACATACATATATACTACATGCATGCAACATGCATACTACATATATACCACATATATACTACATGCATGCAACATATATACAACATGCATGCAACATGCATACTATATATACCACATATATACTACATGCATGCAACATACATATATACTACATATATACTACATGCATGCAACATACATATATACTACATATATACCACATATATACTACATGCATGCAACATACATATATACTACATATATACAACATATATACTACATGCATGCAACATATATATATATAATACATATATACTGCATGCAACATACATACTGCATACATACTACATATATACCACATGCATACTACATATATACTACATGCATGCAACATACATACATACTACATGTATACCACATGCATGCAACATGCATACTACATATATCCTACATGCATGCAACATACGTATATACTACACACAATACATTCATACAATACATACATATAGACATACAGTACATATAACATAGAGTACATACTCACCATCACTTGTCACTTTGATCCCCGAAGCCATTGTCATCTATGGAATAAATATTAAAATAACAAAGCACCAAGCACCAAGCACAAAGCACCAAGCTCAGATATCATACACTTCTCAACTCTCCTGTTTATATCACACTTAAGACCCAGATATATAAATCGGTCAGCCAATTACCACAGATCCCAAGATTAGACAGTCCTCGATACCGCTCACTTGGCACTAAAGTTCCTCTCCTCGCTGCAAATTCCTTCTTTCCCGTGCCACTCTCTCACCGCTGCTGCTGTTCCCGTAGACACCCTCACTAAGTTGCAGTTGCTGTTGTCAATTTCTCCTTCAGATTTCTTTGATGTCTTTACTCCACAAATATTGCTTCCAAAACACTCTTTAAACGACCGCTCCACTCCAACCTCTCCACCACTCTGATCTTTTGTCAGTACTATTGGGATTCCCGCCAATTTGCTGTCGCTGTTGCCTCAGAGACTCTGTCGTCAGCTTCAACCAGATCCACTCGCTCCCGTAGTTATACAAGTTCTCAAAACTCGTTTCTGCTGTAGGTGCTTACTTCCAGCACCGTTGTAGCCACCGCCGGTACTCCTCACCTCCTCTCCTCTGCCTCAGGCTCCTCTGCCGATTTTTTGCGCCTTTTCTATTGATCTCCTCTTCTTATTCCGGGCGCACCGCTGCAGTAGAAAAAAGCGCGGGAAAATTTCCCGCCAATTCACCGCCGCACAATTAACTCTGTCCGCTTCTGCAGCTTTCACCGGCGCCGCTGCAGGATCTCCTCAAGCCCGCTACCGGTCTTCTCTGCGCCAACAAATCCACAGTCCCGACTCCGGGGTCTCCAGCAATGTATCTCTTATATCTCCCTTGAGAGGGAGATCACCTACTGCAGCGATCCCTCTTCACGTCGGGTTCCACGGCTTCTTCTACTGATTTTTGCGCCTTTCCTATTGATCTCCTCTTCTTGTCCCGGGCGCGCCACTGCAGTAGAAAAAAGCACGGGAAAATCTCCCGCCAATTCACCTCCGCACAATTAACTCTGACCGCTTCTGCAGCTTTCACGGGCGCCGCTGCAGGATCTCCTCAGGCCCGCTGCCGGGTCCTCTCTGCGCCTACAAATCCACAGTCCCAACTCCGGGGTCTCCAGTAATGTATCTCTTTTATCTCCCCTGAGAGGGAGATCACCACTGCAGCGATCCCTCTTCACGTCGGGTTCCACGGCTTCTTCTACTGATTTTCGCGCCTTTTTCTGCGTCACCTTTTTCTCCTCTCAGGCGCACGAGTCGGTGTCTTCTTCACTCCCGGTGAGCAGCGCCACCAGCAGTCTTCACCGCTACTGACCTTTTTAAGCCTGCTGCTGGTCCCACAACACCGTCAGCGCCTCACGCCGACCTCCGGGGATTCCTCTATTAGCTTTACTCGCTCTGCTTGATATCTTCTCTCTCCTTCTCTTCTGCCTGGGCGGGCCGCTGCTGCAGAGAGCAAGCGCGGGAAAATCCTGCTGAGTCACACCACCATCAGTTTTCGGCCCATATCTCAGGAAATATCCATCACAGAAACTCCAGGAAGGTCTTTAAAAGTTCCTAGAGAGGAGGGCTATCAGATCCAATAAATCTTTATAACGAAATGCTTCTTGTTTTCTTCTTTCGTCGCTTAATGAGGAAGGCTTCCTCAGAGCTCAGAGCTCACACAGCCTACACCATTGAGCTCCAGACCACGCCCCTTGAATTTTCTCCAAAAGTAAAGTAGTTGCAAACTCATCCTTTTAGAAACTTGTTTGGGCTGTTGAGAGGAGTAAAAAACCATCAAAAATTTCAATCCTGCATGATTCTACCAAGAAATGTGATTCTTCATTCAAAACCTGATTTTTGCTATTGGGCTCTATTGAATAATGAATGTTTTGAATTTTCTCCAAAAGTAAAGTAGTTGCAAACTCATCCTTTTAGAGACTTGTTTGGGCTCATGAGAGGAGTAGAAAAACATCAAAAATTTCAGTCCTGCACGATTCCACCAAGAAATGTGTGTTCAATCAAACCGCTGGTTTTTGATAGTTTGGGCCCTATTGAATAATGAATGTTTTAAATTTTCTCCAAAAGTAAAGTAGTTGCAAACTCATCCTTTTAGAAACTTGTTTGGGCTGTTGAGAGGATTAAAAAACCATCAAAAATTTCAATCCTGCATGATTCTACCAAGAAATGTGATTCTTCATTCAAAACGCTGGTTTTTGCTATTGGGCTCTATTGAATAATGAATGTTTTGAATTTTCTCCAAAAGTAAAGTAGTTGCAAACTCATCCTTTTAGAGTCTTGTTTGGGCTCATGAGAGGAGTAGAAAAACATCAAAAATTTCAGTCCTGCACGATTCTACCAAGAAATGTGAGTGTTCATTCAAACCGCTGGTTTTTGATAGTTTGGGCCCTATTGAATAATGAATGTTTTGAATTTTCTCCAAAAGTAAAGTAGTTGCAAACTCATCCTTTTAGAAACTTGTTTGGGCTGTTGAGAGGAGTAAAAAACCATCAAAAATTTAAATCCTGCATGATTCTACCAAGAAATGTGATTCTTCATTCAAAACGCTGGTTTTTGCTATTGGGCTCTATTGAATAATGAATGTTTTGAATTTTCTCCAAAAGTAAAGTAGTTGCAAACTCATCCTTTTAGAGTCTTGATTGGGCTCATGAGAGGAGTAGAAAAACATCAAAAATTTCAGTCCTGCACGATTCTACCAAGAAATGTGAGTGTTCATTCAAACCGCTGGTTTTTGATAGTTTGGGCCCTATTGAATAATGAATGTTTTGAATTTTCTCCAAAAGTAAAGTAGTTGCAAACTCATCCTTTTAGAAACTTGTTTGGGCTGTTGAGAGGAGTAAAAAACCATCAAAAATTTCAATCCTGCATGATTCTACCAAGAAATGTGATTCTTCATTCAAAACGCTGGTTTTTGCTATTGGGCTCTATTGAATAATGAATGTTTTGAATTTTCTCCAAAAGTAAAGTAGTTGCAAACTCATCCTTTTAGAGTCTTGTTTGGGCTCATGAGAGGAGTAGAAAAACATCAAAAATTTCAGTCCTGCATGATTCTACCAAGAAATGTGAGTGTTCATTAAAACCGCTGGTTTTTGATAGTTTGGGCCCTATTGAATAATGAATGTTTTGAATTTTCTCCAAAAGTAAAGTAGTTGCAAACTCATCCTTTTAGAAACTTGTTTGGGCTGTTGAGAGGAGTAAAAAACCATCAAAGATTTCAATCCTGCATGATTCTACCAAGAAATGTGATTCTTCATTCAAAACCTGATTTTTGCTATTGGGCTCTATTGAATAATGAATGTTTTGAATTTTCTCCAAAAGTAAAGTAGTTGCAAACTCATCCTTTTAGAGACTTGTTTGGGCTCATGAGAGGAGTAGAAAAACATCAAAAATTTCAGTCCTGCACGATTCTACCAAGAAATGTG
The DNA here is from genome assembly GCF_039654945.1 of Dendrobates tinctorius. Classification (NCBI taxonomy): domain Eukaryota; kingdom Metazoa; phylum Chordata; class Amphibia; order Anura; family Dendrobatidae; genus Dendrobates; species Dendrobates tinctorius. The sequence continues at coordinate 20,732,720 of NW_027361793.1, forward strand.
TGTTCATTCAAACCGCTGGTTTTTTATATTTTGGGCCCTATTGAATAATGAATGTTTTGAATTTTCTCCAAAAGTAAAGTAGTTGCAAACTCATCCTTTTAGAAACTTGTTTGGGCTGTTGAGCGGAGTAAAAAACCATCAAAAATTTCAATCCTGCATGATTCTACCAAGAAATGTGATTCTTCATTCAAAACGCTGGTTTTTGCTATTGGGCTCTATTGAATAATGAATGTTTTGAATTTTCTCCAAAAGTAAAGTAGTTGCAAACTCATCCTTTTAGAGTCTTGTTTGGGCTCATGAGAGGAGTAGAAAAACATCAAAAATTTCAGTCCTGCGCGATTCTACCAAGAAATGTGAGTGTTCATTCAAACCGCTGGTTTTTGATAGTTTGGGCCCTATTGAATAATGAATGTTTTGAATTTTCTCCAAAAGTAAAGTAGTTGCAAACTCATCCTTTTAGAAACTTGTTTGGGCTGTTGAGAGGAGTAAAAAACCATCAAAAATTTCAATCCTGCATGATTCTACCAAGAAATGTGATTGTTCATTCAAAACGCTGGTTTTTGCTATTGGGCTCTATTGAATAATTAATGTTTTGAATTTTCTCCAAAAGTAAAGTAGTTGCAAACTCATCCTTTTAGAGTCTTGTTTGGGCTCATGAGAGGAGTAGAAGAACATCAAAAATTTCAGTCCTGCACCATTCTACCATGAAATGTGAGTGTTCATTCAAACCGCTGGTTTTTGATAGTTTGGGCCCTATTGAATAATGAATGTTTCGAATTTTCTCCAAAAGTAAAGTATTTGCAAACTCATCCTTTTAGAAACTTGTTTGGCCTGTTGAGAGGAGTAAAAAACCATCAAAAATTTCAATCCTGCATGATTCTACCAAGAAATGTGATTTTTCATTTAAAACGCTGATTTTTGCTATTGGGCTCTATTGAATAATGAATGTTTTGAATTTTCTCCAAAAGTAAAGTAGTTGCAAACTCATCCTTTTAGAGACTTGTTTGGGCTCATGAGAGGAGTAGAAAAACATCAAAAATTTCAGTCCTGCACGATTCTACCAAGAAATGTGTGTTCATTCAAACCGCTGGTTTTTGATATTTTGGGCCCTATTGAATAATGAATGTTTTGAATTTTCTCCAAAAGTAAAGTAGTTGCAAACTCATCCTTTTAGAAACTTGTTTGGGCTGTTGAGAGGAGTAAAAAACCATCAAAAATTTCAATCCTGCATGATTCTACCAAGAAATGTGACTCTTCATTCAAAACCCTGGTTTTTGCTATTGGGCTCTATTGAATAATGAATGTTTTGAATTTTCTCCAAAAGTAAAGTAGTTGCAAACTCATCCTTTTAGAGTCTTGTTTGGGCTCATGAGAGGAGTAGAAAAACATCAAAAATTTCAGTCCTGCACGATTCTACCAAGTAATGTGTGTTCATTCAAACCGCTGGTTTTTGATATTTTGGGCCCTTTTGAATAATGAATGTTTTGAATTTTCTCCAAAAGTAAAGTAGTTGCAAACTCATCCTTTTAGAAACTTGTTTGGGCTGTTGAGAGGAGTTAAAAACCATCAAAAATTTCAATCCTGCATGATTCTACCAAGAAATGTGATTCTTCATTCAAAACCTGATTTTTGCTATTGGGCTCTATTGAATAATGAATGTTTTGAATTTTCTCCAAAAGTAAAGTAGTTGCAAACTCATCCTTTTAGAGTCTTGTTTGGGCTCATGAGAGGAATAGAAAAACATCAAAAATTTCAGTCCTGCACGATTCTACCAAGAAATGTGTGTTCATTCAAACCGCTGGTTTTTTATATTTTGGGCCCTATTGAATAATGAATGTTTTGAATTTTCTCCAAAAGTAAAGTAGTTGCAAACTCATCCTTTTAGAAACTTGTTTGGGCTGTTGAGCGGAGTAAAAAACCATCAAAAATTTCAATCCTGCATGATTCTACCAAGAAATGTGATTCTTCATTCAAAACGCTGGTTTTTGCTATTGGGCTCTATTGAATAATGAATGTTTTGAATTTTCTCCAAAAGTAAAGTAGTTGCAAACTCATCCTTTTAGAGTCTTGTTTGGGCTCATGAGAGGAGTAGAAAAACATCAAAAATTTCAGTCCTGCGCGATTCTACCAAGAAATGTGAGTGTTCATTCAAACCGCTGGTTTTTGATAGTTTGGGCCCTATTGAAGAATGAATGTTTTGAATTTTCTCCAAAAGTAAAGTAGTTGCAAACTCATCCTTTTAGAAACTTGTTTGGGCTGTTGAGAGGAGTAAAAAACCATCAAAAATTTCAATCCTGCATGATTCTACCAAGAAATGTGATTGTTCATTCAAAACGTTGGTTTTTGCTATTGGGCTCTATTGAATAATTAATGTTTTGAATTTTCTCCAAAAGTAAAGTAGTTGCAAACTCATCCTTTTAGAGTCTTGTTTGGGCTCATGAGAGGAGTAGAAGAACATCAAAAATTTCAGTCCTGCACCATTCTACCATGAAATGTGAGTGTTCATTCAAACCGCTGGTTTTTGATAGTTTGGGCCCTATTGAATAATGAATGTTTCGAATTTTCTCCAAAAGTAAAGTAGTTGCAAACTCATCCTTTTAGAAACTTGTTTGGGCTGTTGAGAGGAGTAAAAAACCATCAAAAATTTCAATCCTGCATGATTCTACCAAGAAATGTGATTCTTCATTCAAAACGCTGGTTTTTGCTATTGGGCTCTATTGAATAATGAATGTTTTGAATTTTCTCCAAAAGTAAAGTAGTTGCAAACTCATCCTTTTAGAGTCTTGTTTGAGCTCATGAGAGGAGTAGAAAAACATCAAAAATTTCAGTCCTGCACGATTCTACCAAGAAATGTGAGTGTTCATTCAAACCGCTGGTTTTTGATAGTTTGGGCCCTATTGAATAATGAATGTTTTGAATTTTCTCCAAAAGTAAAGTAGTTGCAAACTCATCCTTTTAGAAACTTGTTTGGGCTGTTGAGAGGAGTAAAAAACCATCAAAAATTTCAATCCTGCATGATTCTACCAAGAAATGTGATTCTTCATTCAAAACGCTGGTTTTTGCTATTGGGCTCTATTGAATAATGAATGTTTTGAATTTTCTCCAAAAGTAAAGTAGTTGCAAACTCATCCTTTTAGAGTCTTGTTTGGGCTCATGAGAGGAGTAGAAAAACATCAAAAATTTCAGTCCTGCATGATTCTACCAAGAAATGTGAGTGTTCATTAAAACCGCTGGTTTTTGATAGTTTGGGCCCTATTGAATAATGAATGTTTTGAATTTTCTCCAAAAGTAAAGTAGTTGCAAACTCATCCTTTTAGAAACTTGTTTGGGCTGTTGAGAGGAGTAAAAAACCATCAAAGATTTCAATCCTGCATGATTCTACCAAGAAATGTGATTCTTCATTCAAAACCTGATTTTTGCTATTGGGCTCTATTGAATAATGAATGTTTTGAATTTTCTCCAAAAGTAAAGTAGTTGCAAACTCATCCTTTTAGAGACTTGTTTGGGCTCATGAGAGGAGTAGAAAAACATCAAAAATTTCAGTCCTGCACGATTCTACCAAGAAATGTGTGTTCATTCAAACCGCTGTTTTTTTATATTTTGGGCCCTATTGAATAATGAATGTTTTGAATTTTCTCCAAAAGTAAAGTAGTTGCAAACTCATCCTTTTAGAAACTTGTTTGGGCTGTTGAGCGGAGTAAAAAACCATCAAAAATTTCAATCCTGCATGATTCTACCAAGAAATGTGATTCTTCATTCAAAACGCTGGTTTTTGCTATTGGGCTCTATTGAATAATGAATGTTTTGAATTTTCTCCAAAAGTAAAGTAGTTGCAAACTCATCCTTTTAGAGTCTTGTTTGGGCTCATGAGAGGAGTAGAAAAACATCAAAAATTTCAGTCCTGCGCGATTCTACCAAGAAATGTGAGTGTTCATTCAAACCGCTGGTTTTTGATAGTTTGGGCCCTATTGAATAATGAATGTTTTGAATTTTCTCCAAAAGTAAAGTAGTTGCAAACTCATCCTTTTAGAAACTTGTTTGGGCTGTTGAGAGGAGTAAAAAACCATCAAAAATTTCAATCCTGCATGATTCTACCAAGAAATGTGATTGTTCATTCAAAACGCTGGTTTTTGCTATTGGGCTCTATTGAATAATTAATGTTTTGAATTTTCTCCAAAAGTAAAGTAGTTGCAAACTCATCCTTTTAGAGTCTTGTTTGGGCTCATGAGAGGAGTAGAAGAACATCAAAAATTTCAGTCCTGCACCATTCTACCATGAAATGTGAGTGTTCATTCAAACCGCTGGTTTTTGATAGTTTGGGCCCTATTGAATAATGAATGTTTCGAATTTTCTCCAAAAGTAAAGTATTTGCAAACTCATCCTTTTAGAAACTTGTTTGGCCTGTTGAGAGGAGTAAAAAACCATCAAAAATTTCAATCCTGCATGATTCTACCAAGAAATGTGATTTTTCATTTAAAACGCTGATTTTTGCTATTGGGCTCTATTGAATAATGAATGTTTTGAATTTTCTCCAAAAGTAAAGTAGTTGCAAACTCATCCTTTTAGAGACTTGTTTGGGCTCATGAGAGGAGTAGAAAAACATCAAAAATTTCAGTCCTGCACGATTCTACCAAGAAATGTGTGTTCATTCAAACCGCTGGTTTTTGATATTTTGGTCCCTATTGAATAATGAATGTTTTGAATTTTCTCCAAAAGTAAAGTAGTTGCAAACTCATCCTTTTAGAAACTTGTTTGGGCTGTTGAGAGGAGTAAAAAACCATCAAAAATTTCAATCCTGCATGATTCTACCAAGAAATGTGACTCTTCATTCAAAACCCTGGTTTTTGCTATTGGGCTCTATTGAATAATGAATGTTTTGAATTTTCTCCAAAAGTAAAGTAGTTGCAAACTCATCCTTTTAGAGTCTTGTTTGGGCTCATGAGAGGAGTAGAAAAACATCAAAAATTTCAGTCCTGCACGATTCTACCAAGTAATGTGTGTTCATTCAAACCGCTGGTTTTTGATATTTTGGGCCCTTTTGAATAATGAATGTTTTGAATTTTCTCCAAAAGTAAAGTAGTTGCAAACTCATCCTTTTAGAAACTTGTTTGGGCTGTTGAGAGGAGTTAAAAACCATCAAAAATTTCAATCCTGCATGATTCTACCAAGAAATGTGATTCTTCATTCAAAACCTGATTTTTGCTATTGGGCTCTATTGAATAATGAATGTTTTGAATTTTCTCCAAAAGTAAAGTAGTTGCAAACTCATCCTTTTAGAGTCTTGTTTGGGCTCATGAGAGGAATAGAAAAACATCAAAAATTTCAGTCCTGCACGATTCTACCAAGAAATGTGTGTTCATTCAAACCGCTGGTTTTTTATATTTTGGGCCCTATTGAATAATGAATGTTTTGAATTTTCTCCAAAAGTAAAGTAGTTGCAAACTCATCCTTTTAGAAACTTGTTTGGGCTGTTGAGCGGAGTAAAAAACCATCAAAAATTTCAATCCTGCATGATTCTACCAAGAAATGTGATTCTTCATTCAAAACGCTGGTTTTTGCTATTGGGCTCTATTGAATAATGAATGTTTTGAATTTTCTCCAAAAGTAAAGTAGTTGCAAACTCATCCTTTTAGAGTCTTGTTTGGGCTCATGAGAGGAGTAGAAAAACATCAAAAATTTCAGTCCTGCGCGATTCTACCAAGAAATGTGAGTGTTCATTCAAACCGCTGGTTTTTGATAGTTTGGGCCCTATTGAAGAATGAATGTTTTGAATTTTCTCCAAAAGTAAAGTAGTTGCAAACTCATCCTTTTAGAAACTTGTTTGGGCTGTTGAGAGGAGTAAAAAACCATCAAAAATTTCAATCCTGCATGATTCTACCAAGAAATGTGATTGTTCATTCAAAACGTTGGTTTTTGCTATTGGGCTCTATTGAATAATTAATGTTTTGAATTTTCTCCAAAAGTAAAGTAGTTGCAAACTCATCCTTTTAGAGTCTTGTTTGGGCTCATGAGAGGAGTAGAAGAACATCAAAAATTTCAGTCCTGCACCATTCTACCATGAAATGTGAGTGTTCATTCAAACCGCTGGTTTTTGATAGTTTGGGCCCTATTGAATAATGAATGTTTCGAATTTTCTCCAAAAGTAAAGTAGTTGCAAACTCATCCTTTTAGAAACTTGTTTGGGCTGTTGAGAGGAGTAAAAAACCATCAAAAATTTCAATCCTGCATGATTCTACCAAGAAATGTGATTCTTCATTCAAAACGCTGGTTTTTGCTATTGGGCTCTATTGAATAATGAATGTTTTGAATTTTCTCCAAAAGTAAAGTAGTTGCAAACTCATCCTTTTAGAGTCTTGTTTGAGCTCATGAGAGGAGTAGAAAAACATCAAAAATTTCAGTCCTGCACGATTCTACCAAGAAATGTGAGTGTTCATTCAAACCGCTGGTTTTTGATAGTTTGGGCCCTATTGAATAATGAATGTTTTGAATTTTCTCCAAAAGTAAAGTAGTTGCAAACTCATCCTTTTAGAATCTTGTTTGGGCTGTTGAGAGGAGTAAAAAAACATCAAAAATTTCAATCCTGCATGATTCTACCAAGAAATGTGATTCATCATTCAAAACGCTGGTTTTTGCTATTGGGCTCTATTGAATAATGAATGTTTTGAATTTTCTCCAAAAGTAAAGTAGTTGCAAACTCATCCTTTTAGAGACTTGTTTGGGCTCATGAGAGGAGTAGAAGAACATCAAAAATGTCAGTCCTGCACGATTCTACCAAGAAATGTGAGTGTTCATTCAAACCGCTGGTTTTTGATAGTTTGGGCCCTATTGAATAATGAATGTTTTGAATTTTCTCCAAAAGTAAAGTAGTTGCAAACTCATCCTTTTAGAAACTTGTTTGGGCTGTTGAGAGGAGTAAAAAACCATCAAAAATTTCAATCCTGCATGATTCTACCAAGAAATGTGACTCTTCATTCAAAACCCTGGTTTTTGCTATTGGGCTCTATTGAATAATGAATGTTTTGAATTTTCTCCAAAAGTAAAGTAGTTGCAAACTCATCCTTTTAGAGTCTTGTTTGGGCTCATGAGAGGAGTAGAAAAACATCAAAAATTTCAGTCCTGCACGATTCTACCAAGTAATGTGTGTTCATTCAAACCGCTGGTTTTTGATATTTTGGGCCCTTTTGAATAATGAATGTTTTGAATTTTCTCCAAAAGTAAAGTAGTTGCAAACTCATCCTTTTAGAAACTTGTTTGGGCTGTTGAGAGGAGTAAAAAACCATCAAAAATTTCAATCCTGCATGATTCTACCAAGAAATGTGATTCTTCATTCAAAACCTGATTTTTGCTATTGGGCTCTATTGAATAATGAATGTTTTGAATTTTCTCCAAAAGTAAAGTAGTTGCAAACTCATCCTTTTAGAGTCTTGTTTGGGCTCATGAGAGGAATAGAAAAACATCAAAAATTTCAGTCCTGCACGATTCTACCAAGAAATGTGTGTTCATTCAAACCGCTGGTTTTTTATATTTTGGGCCCTATTGAATAATGAATGTTTTGAATTTTCTCCAAAAGTAAAGTAGTTGCAAACTCATCCTTTTAGAAACTTGTTTGGGCTGTTGAGAGGAGTAAAAAACCATCAAAAATTTCAATCCTGCATGATTCTACCAAGAAATGTGATTCTTCATTCAAAACGCTGGTTTTTGCTATTGGGCTCTATTGAATAATGAATGTTTTGAATTTTCTCCAAAAGTAAAGTAGTTGCAAACTCATCCTTTTAGAGTCTTGTTTTGGCTCATGAGAGGAGTAGAAAAACATCAAAAATTTCAGTCCTGCGCGATTCTACCAAGAAATGTGAGTGTTCATTCAAACCGCTGGTTTTTGATAGTTTGGGCCCTATTGAATAATGAATGTTTTGAATTTTCTCCAAAAGTAAAGTAGTTGCAAACTCATCCTTTCAGAAACTTGTTTGGGCTGTTGAGAGGAGTAAAAAACCATCAAAAATTTCAATCCTGCATGATTCTACCAAGAAATGTGATTCTTCATTCAAAACGCTGGTTTTTGCTATTGGGCTCTATTGAATAATTAATGTTTTGAATTTTCTCCAAAAGTAAAGTAGTTGCAAACTCATCCTTTTAGAGTCTTGTTTGAGCTCATGAGAGGAGTAGAAAAACATCAAAAATTTCAGTCCTGCACGATTCTACCAAGAAATGTGAGTGTTCATTCAAAGCACTGGTTTTTGCTATTGGGCTCTATTGAATAATGAATGTTTTGAATTTTCTCCAAAAGTAAAGTAGTTGCAAATTCATCCTTTTAGAGTCTTGTTTGAGCTCATGAGAGGAGTAAAAAACCATCAAAAATTTCAATCCTGCATGATTCTACCAAGAAATGTGATTCTTCATTCAAAGCACTGGTTTTGGCTATTGGGCTATATTGAATAATGAATGTTTTGAATTTTCTCCAAAAGTAAAGTAGTTGCAAACTCATCCTTTTAGAGTCTTGTTTGGGCTCATGAGAGGAGTAGAAAAACATCAAAAATTTCAGTCCTGCACAATTCTACCAAGAAATGTGAGTGTTCATTCAAAACCGCTGGTTTTTGATAGTTTGGGCCCTATTGAATAATGAAAGTTTTGAATTTTCTCCAAAAGTAAAGTAGTTGCAAACTCATCCTTTTAGAAACTTGTTTGGGCTGTTGAGAGGAGTAAAAAACCATCAAAAATTTCAATCCTGCATGATTCTACCAAGAAATGTGATTGTTCATTCAAAACGCTGGTTTTTGCTATTGGGCTCTATTGAATAATTAATGTTTTGAATTTTCTCCAAAAGTAAAGTAGTTGCAAACTCATCCTTTTAGAGTCTTGTTTGGGCTCATGAGAGGAGTAGAAGAACATCAAAAATTTCAGTCCTGCACCATTCTACCAAGAAATGTGAGTGTTCATTCAAACCGCTGGTTTTTGATAGTTTGGGCCCTATTGAATAATGAATGTTTCGAATTTTCTCCAAAAGTAAAGTAGTTGCAAACTCATCCTTTTAGAAACTTGTTTGGGCTGTTGAGAGGAGTAAAAAACCATCAAAAATTTCAATCCTGCATGATTCTACCAAGAAATGTGATTCTTCATTTAAAACGCTGATTTTTGCTATTGGGCTCTATTGAATAATGAATGTTTTGAATTTTCTCCAAAAGTAAAGTAGTTGCAAACTCATCCTTTTAGAGACTTGTTTGGGCTCATGAGAGGAGTAGAAAAACATCAAAAATTTCAGTCCTGCACGATTCTACCAAGAAATGTGTGTTCATTCAAACCGCTGGTTTTTGATATTTTGGGCCCTATTGAATAATGAATGTTTTGAATTTTCTCCAAAAGTAAAGTAGTTGCAAACTCATCCTTTTAGAGTCTTGTTTGAGCTCATGAGAGGAGTAGAAAAACATCAAAAATTTCAGTCCTGCACGATTCTACCAAGAAATGTGTGTTCATTCAAACCGCTGGTTTTTTATATTTTGGGCCCTATTGAATAATGAATGTTTTGAATTTTCTCCAAAAGTAAAGTAGTTGCAAACTCATCCTTTTAGAAACTTGTTTGGGCTGTTGAGAGGAGTAAAAAACCATCAAAAATTTCAATCCTGCATGATTCTACCAAGAAATGTGATTCTTCATTCAAAACGCTGGTTTTTGCTATTGGGCTCTATTGAATAATGAATGTTTTGAATTTTCTCCAAAAGTAAAGTAGTTGCAAACTCATCCTTTTAGAGTCTTGTTTGGGGTCATGAGAGGAGTAGAAAAACATCAAAAATTTCAGTCCTGCGCGATTCTACCAAGAAATGTGAGTGTTCATTCAAACCGCTGGTTTTTGATAGTTTGGGCCCTATTGAATAATGAATGTTTAGAATTTTCTCCAAAAGTAAAGTAGTTGCAAACTCATCCTTTTAGAAACTTGTTTGGGCTGTTGAGAGGAGTAAAAAACCATCAAAAATTTCAATCCTGCATGATTCTACCAAGAAATGTGATTCTTCATTCAAAACGCTGGTTTTTGCTATTGGGCTCTATTGAATAATGAATGTTTTGAATTTTCTCCAAAAGTAAAGTAGTTGCAAACTCATCCTTTTAGAGTCTTGTTTGGGCTCATGAGAGGAGTAGAAAAACATCAAAAATTTCAGTCCTGCACAATTCTACCAAGAAATGTGAGTGTTCATTCAAACCGCTGGTTTTTGATAGTTTGGGCCCTATTGAATAATGAATGTTTTGAATTTTCTCTAAAAGTAAAGTAGTTGCAAACTCATCCTTTTAGAAACTTGTTTGGGCTGTTGAGAGGAGTAAAAAAACATCAAAAATTTCAATCCTGCATGATTCTACCAAGAAATGTGATTCTACATTCAAAACGCTGGTTTTTGCTATTGGGCTCTATTGAATAATGAATGTTTTGAATTTTCTCCAAAAGTAAAGTAGTTGCAAACTCATCCTTTTAGAGACTTGTTTGGGCTCATGAGAGGAGTAGAAAAACATCAAAAATTTCAGTCCTGCACGATTCTACTAAGAAATGTGTGTTCATTCAAACCGCTGGTTTTTGATATTTTGGGCCCTATTGAATAATGAATGTTTTGAATTTTCTCCAAAAGTAAAGTAGTTGCAAACTCATCCTTTTAGAAACTTGTTTGGGCTGTTGAGAGGAGTAAAAAACCATCAAAAATTTCAATCCTGCATGATTCTACCAAGAAATGTGATTCTTCATTCAAAATACTGGTTTTTGCTATTGGGCTCTATTGAATAATGAATGTTTTGAATTTTCTCCAAAAGTAAAGTAGTTGCAAACTCATCCTTTTAGAGTCTTGTTTGGGCTCATGAGAGGAGTAGAAAAACATCAAAAATTTCAGTCCTGCACGATTCTACCAAGTAATGTGTGTTCATTCAAACCGCTGGTTTTTGATATTTTGGGCCCTTTTGAATAATGAATGTTTTGAATTTTCTCCAAAAGTAAAGTAGTTGCAAACTCATCCTTTTAGAAACTTGTTTGGGCTGTTGAGAGGAGTAAAAAACCATCAAAAATTTCAATCCTGCATGATTCTACCAAGAAATGTGATTCTTCATTCAAAACCTGATTTTTGCTATTGGGCTCTATTGAATAATGAATGTTTTGAATTTTCTCCAAAAGTAAAGTAGTTGCAAACTCATCCGTTTAGAAACTTGTTTGGGCTGTTGAGAGGAGTAAAAAACCATCAAAAATTTCAATCCTGCATGATTCTACCAAGAAATGTGATTCTTCATTCAAAACCTGATTTTTGCTATTGGGCTCTATTGAATAATGAATGTTTTGAATTTTCTCCAAAAGTAAAGTAGTTGCAAACTCCTCCTTTTAGAGACTTGTTTGGGCTCATCAGAGGAGTAGAAAAACATCACAAATTTCAGTCCTGCACGATTCTACCAAGAAATGTGTGTTCATTCAAACCGCTGGTTTTTGATATTTTGGGCCCTATTGAATAATGAATGTTTTGAATTTTCTCCAAAAGTAAAGTAGTTGCAAACTCATCCTTTTAGAAACTTGTTTGGGCTGTTGAGAGGAGTAAAAAAACATCAAAAATTTCAATCCTGCATTATTCTACCAAGAAATGTGATTCTTCATTCAAAGCACTGGTTTTTGCTATTGGGCTCTATTGAATAATGAATGTTTTGAATTTTCTCCAAAAGTAAAGTAGTTGCAAACTCATCCTTTTAGAGTCTTGTTTGGGCTCATGAGAGGAGTAGAAAAACATCAAAAATTTCAGTCCTGCACAATTCTACCAAGAAATGTGAGTGTTCATTCAAAACCGCTGGTTTTTGATAGTTTGGGCCCTATTGAATAATGAAAGTTTTGAATTTTCTCCAAAAGTAAAGTAGTTGCAAACTCATCCTTTTAGAAACTTGTTTGGGCTGTTGAGAGGAGTAAAAAACCATCAAAAATTTCAATCCTGCATGATTCTACCAAGAAATGTGATTGTTCATTCAAAACGCTGGTTTTTGCTATTGGGCTCTATTGAATAATGAATGTTTTGAATTTTCTCCAAAAGTAAAGTAGTTGCAAACTCATCCTTTTAGAGTCTTGTTTGGGCTCATGAGAGGAATAGAAAAACATCAAAAATTTCAGTCCTGCACGATTCTACCAAGAAATGTGTGTTCATTCAAACCGCTGTTTTTTTATATTTTGGGCCCTATTGAATAATGAATGTTTTGAATTTTCTCCAAAAGTAAAGTAGTTGCAAACTCATCCTTTTAGAAACTTGTTTGGGCTGTTGAGAGGAGTAAAAAAACATCAAAAATTTCAATCCTGCATGATTCTACCAAGAAATGTGATTCATCATTCAAAACGCTGGTTTTTGCTATTGGGCTCTATTGAATAATGAATGTTTTGAATTTTCTCCAAAAGTAAAGTAGTTGCAAACTCATCCTTTTAGAGTCTTGTTTGGGCTCATGAGAGGAGTAGCAAAACATCAAAAATTTCAGTCCTGCACGATTCTACCAAGAAATGTGAGTGTTCATTCAAACCGCTGGTTTTTGATAGTTTGGGCCCTATTGAATAATGAATGTTTTGAATTTTCTCCAAAAGTAAAGTAGTTGCAAACTCATCCTTTTAGAAACTTGTTTGGGCTGTTGTGAGGAGTAAAAAAACATCAAAAATTTCAATCCTGCATGATTCTACCAAGAAATGTGATTCATCATTCAAAACGCTGGTTTTTGCTATTGGGCTCTATTGAATAATGAATGTTTTGAATTTTCTCCAAAAGTAAAGTAGTTGCAAACTCATCCTTTAAGAGACTTGTTTGGGCTCATGAGAGGAGTAGAAGAACATCAAAAATGTCAGTCCTGCACGATTCTACTAAGAAATGTGAGTGTTCATTCAAACCGCTGGTTTTTGATAGTTCGGGCCCTATTGAATAATGAATGTTTTGAATTTTCTCCAAAAGTAAAGTAGTTGCAAACTCATCCTTTTAGAAACTCGTTTGGGCTGTTGAGAGGAGTAAAAAACCATCAAAAATTTCAATCCTGCATGATTCTACCAAGAAATGTGACTCTTCATTCAAAACCCTGGTTTTTGCTATTGGACTCTATTGAATAATGAATGTTTTGAATTTTCTCCAAAAGTAAAGTAGTTGCAAACTCATCCTTTTAGAGTCTTGTTTGGGCTCATGAGAGGAGTAGAAAAACATCAAAAATTTCAGTCCTGCACGATTCTACCAAGTAATGTGTGTTCATTCAAACCGCTGGTTTTTGATATTTTGGGCCCTATTGAATAATGAATGTTTTGAATTTTCTCCAAAAGTAAAGTAGTTGCAAACTCATCCTTTTAGAAACTTGTTTGGGCTGTTGAGAGGAGTAAAAAACCATCAAAAATTTCAATCCTGCATGATTCTACCAAGAAATGTGATTCTTCATTCAAAACCTGATTTTTGCTATTGGGCTCTATTGAATAATGAATGTTTTGAATTTTCTCCAAAAGTAAAGTAGTTGCAAACTCATCCTTTTAGAGTCTTGTTTGGGCTCATGAGAGGAATAGAAAAACATCAAAAATTTCAGTCCTGCACGATTCTACCAAGAAATGTGTGTTCATTCAAACCGCTGGTTTTTTATATTTTGGGCCCTATTGAATAATGAATGTTTTGAATTTTCTCCAAAAGTAAAGTAGTTGCAAACTCATCCTTTTAGAAACTTGTTTGGGCTGTTGAGAGGAGTAAAAAACCATGAAAAATTTCAATCCTGCATGATTCTACCAAGAAATGTGATTCTTCATTCAAAACGCTGGTTTTTGCTATTGGGCTCTATTGAATAATGAATGTTTTGAATTTTCTCCAAAAGTAAAGTAGTTGCAAACTCATCCTTTTAGAGTCTTGTTTTGGCTCATGAGAGGAGTAGAAAAACATCAAAAATTTCAGTCCTGCGCGATTCTACCAAGAAATGTGAGTGTTCATTCAAACCGCTGGTTTTTGATAGTTTGGGCCCTATTGAATAATGAATGTTTTGAATTTTCTCCAAAAGTAAAGTAGTTGCAAACTCATCCTTTCAGAAACTTGTTTGGGCTGTTGAGAGGAGTAAAAAACCATCAAAAATTTCAATCCTGCATGATTCTACCAAGAAATGTGATTCTTCATTCAAAACGCTGGTTTTTGCTATTGGGCTTTATTGAATAATGAATGTTTTGAATTTTCTCCAAAAGTAAAGTAGTTGCAAACTCATCCTTTTAGAGTCTTGTTTGAGCTCATGAGAGGAGTAGAAAAACATCAAAAATTTCAGTCCTGCACGATTCTACCAAGAAATGTGAGTGTTCATTCAAAGCACTGGTTTTTGCTATTGGGCTCTATTGAATAATGAATGTTTTGAATTTTCTCCAAAAGTAAAGTAGTTGCAAATTCATCCTTTTAGAGTCTTGTTTGAGCTCATGAGAGGAGTAAAAAACCATCAAAAATTTCAATCCTGCATGATTCTACCAAGAAATGTGATTCTTCATTCAAAGCACTGGTTTTGGCTATTGGGCTATATTGAATAATGAATGTTTTGAATTTTCTCCAAAAGTAAAGTAGTTGCAAACTCATCCTTTTAGAGTCTTGTTTGGGCTCATGAGAGGAGTAGAAAAACATCAAAAATTTCAGTCCTGCACAATTCTACCAAGAAATGTGAGTGTTCATTCAAAACCGCTGGTTTTTGATAGTTTGGGCCCTATTGAATAATGAAAGTTTTGAATTTTCTCCAAAAGTAAAGTAGTTGCAAACTCATCCTTTTAGAAACTTGTTTGGGCTGTTGAGAGGAGTAAAAAACCATCAAAAATTTCAATCCTGCATGATTCTACCAAGAAATGTGATTGTTCATTCAAAACGCTGGTTTTTGCTATTGGGCTCTATTGAATAATTAATGTTTTGAATTTTCTCCAAAAGTAAAGTAGTTGCAAACTCATCCTTTTAGAGTCTTGTTTGGGCTCATGAGAGGAGTAGAAGAACATCAAAAATTTCAGTCCTGCACCATTCTACCAAGAAATGTGAGTGTTCATTCAAACCGCTGGTTTTTGATAGTTTGGGCCCTATTGAATAATGAATGTTTCGAATTTTCTCCAAAAGTAAAGTAGTTGCAAACTCATCCTTTTAGAAACTTGTTTGGGCTGTTGAGAGGAGTAAAAAACCATCAAAAATTTCAATCCTGCATGATTCTACCAAGAAATGTGATTCTTCATTTAAAACGCTGATTTTTGCTATTGGGCTCTATTGAATAATGAATGTTTTGAATTTTCTCCAAAAGTAAAGTAGTTGCAAACTCATCCTTTTAGAGACTTGTTTGGGCTCATGAGAGGAGTAGAAAAACATCAAAAATTTCAGTCCTGCACGATTCTACCAAGAAATGTGTGTTCATTCAAACCGCTGGTTTTTGATATTTTGGGCCCTATTGAATAATGAATGTTTTGAATTTTCTCCAAAAGTAAAGTAGTTGCAAACTCATCCTTTTAGAAACTTGTTTGGGCTGTTGAGAGGAGTAAAAAACCATCAAAAATTTCAATCCTGCATGATTCTACCAAGAAATGTGACTCTTCATTCAAAACCCTGGTTTTTGCTATTGGGCTCTATTGAATAATGAATGTTTTGAATTTTCTCCAAAAGTAAAGTAGTTGCAAACTCATCCTTTTAGAGTCTTGTTTGGGCTCATGAGAGGAGTAGAAAAACATCAAAAATTTCAGTCCTGCACGATTCTACCAAGTAATGTGTGTTCATTCAAACCACTGGTTTTTGATATTTTGGGCCCTTTTGAATAATGAATGTTTTGAATTTTCTCCAAAAGTAAAGTAGTTGCAAACTCATCCTTTTAGAAACTTGTTTGGGCTGTTGAGAGGAGTAAAAAACCATCAAAAATTTCAATCCTGCATGATTCTACCAAGAAATGTGATTCTTCATTCAAAACCTGATTTTTGCTATTGGGCTCTATTGAATAAGGAATGTTTTGAATTTTCTCCAAAAGTAAAGTAGTTGCAAACTCATCCTTTTAGAGTCTTGTTTGGGCTCATGAGAGGAATAGAAAAACATCAAAAATTTCAGTCCTGCACGATTCTACCAAGAAATGTGTGTTCATTCAAACCGCTGTTTTTTTATATTTTGGGCCCTATTGAATAATGAATGTTTTGAATTTTCTCCAAAAGTAAAGTAGTTGCAAACTCATCCTTTTAGAAACTTGTTTGGGCTGTTGAGAGGAGTAAAAAACCATCAAAAATTTCAATCCTGCATGATTCTACCAAGAAATGTGATTCTTCATTCAAAACGCTGGTTTTTGCTATTGGGCTCTATTGAATAATGAATGTTTTGAATTTTCTCCAAAAGTAAAGTAGTTGCAAACTCATCCTTTTAGAGTCTTGTTTGGGCTCATGAGAGGAGTAGAAAAACATCAAAAATTTCAGTCCTGCGCGATTCTACCAAGAAATGTGAGTGTTCATTCAAACCGCTGGTTTTTGATAGTTTGGGCCCTATTGAATAATGAATGTTTAGAATTTTCTCCAAAAGTAAAGTAGTTGCAAACTCATCCTTTTAGAAACTTGTTTGGGCTGTTGAGAGGAGTAAAAAACCATCAAAAATTTCAATCCTGTATGATTCTACCAAGAAATGTGATTCTTCATTCAAAACGCTGGTTTTTGCTATTGGGCTCTGTTGAATAATGAATGTTTTGAATTTTCTCCAAAAGTAAAGTAGTTGCAAACTCATCCTTTTAGAGTCTTGTTTGGGCTCATGAGAGGAGTAGAAAAACATCAAAAATTTCAGTCCTGCACGATTCTACCAAGAAATGTGAGTGTTCATTCAAACCGCTGGTTTTTGATAGTTTGGGCCCTATTGAATAATGAATGTTTTGAATTTTCTCTAAAAGTAAAGTAGTTGCAAACTCATCCTCTTAGAAACTTGTTTGGGCTGTTGAGAGGAGTAAAAAACCATCAAAAATTTCAATCCTGCATGATTCTACCAAGAAATGTGATTCTACATTCAAAACGCTGGTTTTTGCTATTGGGCTCTATTGAATAATGAATGTTTTGAATTTTCTCCAAAAGTAAAGTAGTTGCAAACTCATCCTTTTAGAGACTTGTTTGGGCTCATGAGAGGAGTAGAAAAACATCAAAAATTTCAGTCCTGCACGATTCTACTAAGAAATGTGTGTTCATTCAAACCGCTGGTTTTTGATATTTTGGGCCCTATTGAATAATGAATGTTTTGAATTTTCTCCAAAAGTAAAGTAGTTGCAAACTCATCCTTTTAGAAACTTGTTTGGGCTGTTGAGAGGAGTAAAAAACCATCAAAAATTTCAATCCTGCATGATTCTACCAAGAAATGTGATTCTTCATTCAAAATACTGGTTTTTGCTATTGGGCTCTATTGAATAATGAATGTTTTGAATTTTCTCCAAAAGTAAAGTAGTTGCAAACTCATCCTTTTAGAGTCTTGTTTGGGCTCATGAGAGGAGTAGAAAAACATCAAAAATTTCAGTCCTGCACGATTCTACCAAGTAATGTGTGTTCATTCAAACCGCTGGTTTTTGATATTTTGGGCCCTTTTGAATAATGAATGTTTTGAATTTTCTCCAAAAGTAAAGTAGTTGCAAACTCATCCTTTTAGAAACTTGTTTGGGCTGTTGAGAGGAGTAAAAAACCATAAAAAATTTCAATCCTGCATGATTCTACCAAGAAATGTGATTCTTCATTCAAAACCTGATTTTTGCTATTGGGCTCTATTGAATAATGAATGTTTTGAATTTTCTCCAAAAGTAAAGTAGTTGCAAACTCATCCGTTTAGAAACTTGTTTGGGCTGTTGAGAGGAGTAAAAAACCATCAAAAATTTCAATCCTGCATGATTCTACCAAGAAATGTGATTCTTCATTCAAAACCTGATTTTTGCTATTGGGCTCTATTGAATAATGAATGTTTTGAATTTTCTCCAAAAGTAAAGTAGTTGCAAACTCATCCTTTTAGAGACTTGTTTGGGCTCATCAGAGGAGTAGAAAAACATCACAAATTTCAGTCCTGCACGATTCTACCAAGAAATGTGTGTTCATTCAAACCGCTGGTTTTTGATATTTTGGGCCCTATTGAATAATGAATGTTTTGAATTTTCTCCAAAAGTAAAGTAGTTGCAAACTCATCCTTTTAGAAACTTGTTTGGGCTGTTGAGAGGAGTAAAAAAACATCAAAAATTTCAATCCTGCATGATTCTACCAAGAAATGTGATTCTTCATTCAAAGCACTGGTTTTTGCTATTGGGCTCTATTGAATAATGAATGTTTTGAATTTTCTCCAAAAGTAAAGTAGTTGCAAACTCATCCTTTTAGAGTCTTGTTTGGGCTCATGAGAGGAGTAGAAAAACATCAAAAATTTCAGTCCTGCACAATTCTACCAAGAAATGTGAGTGTTCATTCAAAACCGCTGGTTTTTGATAGTTTGGGCCCTATTGAATAATGAAAGTTTTGAATTTTCTCCAAAAGTAAAGTAGTTGCAAACTCATCCTTTTAGAAACTTGTTTGGGCTGTTGAGAGGAGTAAAAAACCATCAAAAATTTCAATCCTGCATGATTCTACCAAGAAATGTGATTGTTCATTCAAAACGCTGGTTTTTGCTATTGGGCTCTATTGAATAATGAATGTTTTGAATTTTCTCCAAAAGTAAAGTAGTTGCAAACTCATCCTTTTAGAGTCTTGTTTGGGCTCATGAGAGGAATAGAAAAACATCAAAAATTTCAGTCCTGCACGATTCTACCAAGAAATGTGTGTTCATTCAAACCGCTGTTTTTTTATATTTTGGGCCCTATTGAATAATGAATGTTTTGAATTTTCTCCAAAAGTAAAGTAGTTGCAAACTCATCCTTTTAGAAACTTGTTTGGGCTGTTGAGAGGAGTAAAAAAACATCAAAAATTTCAATCCTGCATGATTCTACCAAGAAATGTGATTCATCATTCAAAACGCTGGTTTTTGCTATTGGGCTCTATTGAATAATGAATGTTTTGAATTTTCTCCAAAAGTAAAGTAGTTGCAAACTCATCCTTTTAGAGTCTTGTTTGGGCTCATGAGAGGAGTAGCAAAACATCAAAAATTTCAGTCCTGCACGATTCTACCAAGAAATGTGAGTGTTCATTCAAACCGCTGGTTTTTGATAGTTTGGGCCCTATTGAATAATGAATGTTTTGAATTTTCTCCAAAAGTAAAGTAGTTGCAAACTCATCCTTTTAGAAACTTGTTTGGGCTGTTGTGAGGAGTAAAAAAACATCAAAAATTTCAATCCTGCATGATTCTACCAAGAAATGTGATTCATCATTCAAAACGCTGGTTTTTGCTATTGGGCTCTATTGAATAATGAATGTTTTGAATTTTCTCCAAAAGTAAAGTAGTTGCAAACTCATCCTTTAAGAGACTTGTTTGGGCTCATGAGAGGAGTAGAAGAACATCAAAAATGTCAGTCCTGCACGATTCTACTAAGAAATGTGAGTGTTCATTCAAACCGCTGGTTTTTGATAGTTCGGGCCCTATTGAATAATGAATGTTTTGAATTTTCTCCAAAAGTAAAGTAGTTGCAAACTCATCCTTTTAGAAACTCGTTTGGGCTGTTGAGAGGAGTAAAAAACCATCAAAAATTTCAATCCTGCATGATTCTACCAAGAAATGTGACTCTTCATTCAAAACCCTGGTTTTTGCTATTGGACTCTATTGAATAATGAATGTTTTGAATTTTCTCCAAAAGTAAAGTAGTTGCAAACTCATCCTTTTAGAGTCTTGTTTGGGCTCATGAGAGGAGTAGAAAAACATCAAAAATTTCAGTCCTGCACGATTCTACCAAGTAATGTGTGTTCATTCAAACCGCTGGTTTTTGATATTTTGGGCCCTTTTGAATAATGAATGTTTTGAATTTTCTCCAAAAGTAAAGTAGTTGCAAACTCATCCTTTTAGAAACTTGTTTGGGCTGTTGAGAGGAGTAAAAAACCATCAAAAATTTCAATCCTGCATGATTCTACCAAGAAATGTGATTCTTCATTCAAAACCTGATTTTTGCTATTGGGCTCTATTGAATAATGAATGTTTTGAATTTTCTCCAAAAGTAAAGTAGTTGCAAACTCATCCTTTTAGAGTCTTGTTTGGGCTCATGAGAGGAATAGAAAAACATCAAAAATTTCAGTCCTGCACGATTCTACCAAGAAATGTGTGTTCATTCAAACCGCTGGTTTTTTATATTTTGGGCCCTATTGAATAATGAATGTTTTGAATTTTCTCCAAAAGTAAAGTAGTTGCAAACTCATCCTTTTAGAAACTTGTTTGGGCTGTTGAGAGGAGTAAAAAACCATGAAAAATTTCAATCCTGCATGATTCTACCAAGAAATGTGATTCTTCATTCAAAACGCTGGTTTTTGCTATTGGGCTCTATTGAATAATGAATGTTTTGAATTTTCTCCAAAAGTAAAGTAGTTGCAAACTCATCCTTTTAGAGTCTTGTTTTGGCTCATGAGAGGAGTAGAAAAACATCAAAAATTTCAGTCCTGCGCGATTCTACCAAGAAATGTGAGTGTTCATTCAAACCGCTGGTTTTTGATAGTTTGGGCCCTATTGAATAATGAATGTTTTGAATTTTCTCCAAAAGTAAAGTAGTTGCAAACTCATCCTTTCAGAAACTTGTTTGGGCTGTTGAGAGGAGTAAAAAACCATCAAAAATTTCAATCCTGCATGATTCTACCAAGAAATGTGATTCTTCATTCAAAACGCTGGTTTTTGCTATTGGGCTTTATTGAATAATGAATGTTTTGAATTTTCTCCAAAAGTAAAGTAGTTGCAAACTCATCCTTTTAGAGTCTTGTTTGAGCTCATGAGAGGAGTAGAAAAACATCAAAAATTTCAGTCCTGCACGATTCTACCAAGAAATGTGAGTGTTCATTCAAAGCACTGGTTTTTGCTATTGGGCTCTATTGAATAATGAATGTTTTGAATTTTCTCCAAAAGTAAAGTAGTTGCAAATTCATCCTTTTAGAGTCTTGTTTGAGCTCATGAGAGGAGTAAAAAACCATCAAAAATTTCAATCCTGCATGATTCTACCAAGAAATGTGATTCTTCATTCAAAGCACTGGTTTTGGCTATTGGGCTATATTGAAAAATGAATGTTTTGAATTTTCTCCAAAAGTAAAGTAGTTGCAAACTCATCCTTTTAGAGTCTTGTTTGGGCTCATGAGAGGAGTAGAAAAACATCAAAAATTTCAGTCCTGCACAATTCTACCAAGAAATGTGAGTGTTCATTCAAAACCGCTGGTTTTTGATAGTTTGGGCCCTATTGAATAATGAAAGTTTTGAATTTTCTCCAAAAGTAAAGTAGTTGCAAACTCATCCTTTTAGAAACTTGTTTGGGCTGTTGAGAGGAGTAAAAAACCATCAAAAATTTCAATCCTGCATGATTCTACCAAGAAATGTGATTGTTCATTCAAAACGCTGGTTTTTGCTATTGGGCTCTATTGAATAATTAATGTTTTGAATTTTCTCCAAAAGTAAAGTAGTTGCAAACTCATCCTTTTAGAGTCTTGTTTGGGCTCATGAGAGGAGTAGAAGAACATCAAAAATTTCAGTCCTGCACCATTCTACCAAGAAATGTGAGTGTTCATTCAAACCGCTGGTTTTTGATAGTTTGGGCCCTATTGAATAATGAATGTTTCGAATTTTCTCCAAAAGTAAAGTAGTTGCAAACTCATCCTTTTAGAAACTTGTTTGGGCTGTTGAGAGGAGTAAAAAACCATCAAAAATTTCAATCCTGCATGATTCTACCAAGAAATGTGATTCTTCATTTAAAACGCTGATTTTTGCTATT
The DNA here is from genome assembly GCF_039654945.1 of Dendrobates tinctorius. Taxonomy (NCBI): domain Eukaryota; kingdom Metazoa; phylum Chordata; class Amphibia; order Anura; family Dendrobatidae; genus Dendrobates; species Dendrobates tinctorius. Next base: position 20,754,524 of record NW_027361793.1, read on the forward strand.
GGGCTCTATTGAATAATGAATGTTTTGAATTTTCTCCAAAAGTAAAGTAGTTGCAAACTCATCCTTTTAGAGACTTGTTTGGGCTCATGAGAGGAGTAGAAAAACATCAAAAATTTCAGTCCTGCACGATTCTACCAAGAAATGTGTGTTCATTCAAACCGCTGGTTTTTGATATTTTGGGCCCTATTGAATAATGAATGTTTTGAATTTTCTCCAAAAGTAAAGTAGTTGCAAACTCATCCTTTTAGAAACTTGTTTGGGCTGTTGAGAGGAGTAAAAAACCATCAAAAATTTCAATCCTGCATGATTCTACCAAGAAATGTGACTCTTCATTCAAAACCCTGGTTTTTGCTATTGGGCTCTATTGAATAATGAATGTTTTGAATTTTCTCCAAAAGTAAAGTAGTTGCAAACTCATCCTTTTAGAGTCTTGTTTGGGCTCATGAGAGGAGTAGAAAAACATCAAAAATTTCAGTCCTGCACGATTCTACCAAGTAATGTGTGTTCATTCAAACCACTGGTTTTTGATATTTTGGGCCCTTTTGAATAATGAATGTTTTGAATTTTCTCCAAAAGTAAAGTAGTTGCAAACTCATCCTTTTAGAAACTTGTTTGGGCTGTTGAGAGGAGTAAAAAACCATCAAAAATTTCAATCCTGCATGATTCTACCAAGAAATGTGATTCTTCATTCAAAACCTGATTTTTGCTATTGGGCTCTATTGAATAAGGAATGTTTTGAATTTTCTCCAAAAGTAAAGTAGTTGCAAACTCATCCTTTTAGAGTCTTGTTTGGGCTCATGAGAGGAATAGAAAAACATCAAAAATTTCAGTCCTGCACGATTCTACCAAGAAATGTGTGTTCATTCAAACCGCTGGTTTTTTATATTTTGGGCCCTATTGAATAATGAATGTTTTGAATTTTCTCCAAAAGTAAAGTAGTTGCAAACTCATCCTTTTAGAAACTTGTTTGGGCTGTTGAGAGGAGTAAAAAACCATCAAAAATTTCAATCCTGCATGATTCTACCAAGAAATGTGATTCTTCATTCAAAACGCTGGTTTTTGCTATTGGGCTCTATTGAATAATGAATGTTTTGAATTTTCTCCAAAAGTAAAGTAGTTGCAAACTCATCCTTTTAGAGTCTTGTTTGGGCTCATGAGAGGAGTAGAAAAACATCAAAAATTTCAGTCCTGCGCGATTCTACCAAGAAATGTGAGTGTTCATTCAAACCGCTGGTTTTTGATAGTTTGGGCCCTATTGAATAATGAATGTTTAGAATTTTCTCCAAAAGTAAAGTAGTTGCAAACTCATCCTTTTAGAAACTTGTTTGGGCTGTTGAGAGGAGTAAAAAACCATCAAAAATTTCAATCCTGTATGATTCTACCAAGAAATGTGATTCTTCATTCAAAACGCTGGTTTTTGCTATTGGGCTCTGTTGAATAATGAATGTTTTGAATTTTCTCCAAAAGTAAAGTAGTTGCAAACTCATCCTTTTAGAGTCTTGTTTGGGCTCATGAGAGGAGTAGAAAAACATCAAAAATTTCAGTCCTGCACGATTCTACCAAGAAATGTGAGTGTTCATTCAAACCGCTGGTTTTTGATAGTTTGGGCCCTATTGAATAATGAATGTTTTGAATTTTCTCTAAAAGTAAAGTAGTTGCAAACTCATCCTCTTAGAAACTTGTTTGGGCTGTTGAGAGGAGTAAAAAACCATCAAAAATTTCAATCCTGCATGATTCTACCAAGAAATGTGATTCTACATTCAAAACGCTGGTTTTTGCTATTGGGCTCTATTGAATAATGAATGTTTTGAATTTTCTCCAAAAGTAAAGTAGTTGCAAACTCATCCTTTTAGAGACTTGTTTGGGCTCATGAGAGGAGTAGAAAAACATCAAAAATTTCAGTCCTGCACGATTCTACTAAGAAATGTGTGTTCATTCAAACCGCTGGTTTTTGATATTTTGGGCCCTATTGAATAATGAATGTTTTGAATTTTCTCCAAAAGTAAAGTAGTTGCAAACTCATCCTTTTAGAAACTTGTTTGGGCTGTTGAGAGGAGTAAAAAACCATCAAAAATTTCAATCCTGCATGATTCTACCAAGAAATGTGATTCTTCATTCAAAATACTGGTTTTTGCTATTGGGCTCTATTGAATAATGAATGTTTTGAATTTTCTCCAAAAGTAAAGTAGTTGCAAACTCATCCTTTTAGAGTCTTGTTTGGGCTCATGAGAGGAGTAGAAAAACATCAAAAATTTCAGTCCTGCACGATTCTACCAAGTAATGTGTGTTCATTCAAACCGCTGGTTTTTGATATTTTGGGCCCTTTTGAATAATGAATGTTTTGAATTTTCTCCAAAAGTAAAGTAGTTGCAAACTCATCCTTTTAGAAACTTGTTTGGGCTGTTGAGAGGAGTAAAAAACCATAAAAAATTTCAATCCTGCATGATTCTACCAAGAAATGTGATTCTTCATTCAAAACCTGATTTTTGCTATTGGGCTCTATTGAATAATGAATGTTTTGAATTTTCTCCAAAAGTAAAGTAGTTGCAAACTCATCCGTTTAGAAACTTGTTTGGGCTGTTGAGAGGAGTAAAAAACCATCAAAAATTTCAATCCTGCATGATTCTACCAAGAAATGTGATTCTTCATTCAAAACCTGATTTTTGCTATTGGGCTCTATTGAATAATGAATGTTTTGAATTTTCTCCAAAAGTAAAGTAGTTGCAAACTCATCCTTTTAGAGACTTGTTTGGGCTCATCAGAGGAGTAGAAAAACATCACAAATTTCAGTCCTGCACGATTCTACCAAGAAATGTGTGTTCATTCAAACCGCTGGTTTTTGATATTTTGGGCCCTATTGAATAATGAATGTTTTGAATTTTCTCCAAAAGTAAAGTAGTTGCAAACTCATCCTTTTAGAAACTTGTTTGGGCTGTTGAGAGGAGTAAAAAAACATCAAAAATTTCAATCCTGCATGATTCTACCAAGAAATGTGATTCTTCATTCAAAGCACTGGTTTTTGCTATTGGGCTCTATTGAATAATGAATGTTTTGAATTTTCTCCAAAAGTAAAGTAGTTGCAAACTCATCCTTTTAGAGTCTTGTTTGGGCTCATGAGAGGAGTAGAAAAACATCAAAAATTTCAGTCCTGCACAATTCTACCAAGAAATGTGAGTGTTCATTCAAAACCGCTGGTTTTTGATAGTTTGGGCCCTATTGAATAATGAAAGTTTTGAATTTTCTCCAAAAGTAAAGTAGTTGCAAACTCATCCTTTTAGAAACTTGTTTGGGCTGTTGAGAGGAGTAAAAAACCATCAAAAATTTCAATCCTGCATGATTCTACCAAGAAATGTGATTGTTCATTCAAAACGCTGGTTTTTGCTATTGGGCTCTATTGAATAATGAATGTTTTGAATTTTCTCCAAAAGTAAAGTAGTTGCAAACTCATCCTTTTAGAGTCTTGTTTGGGCTCATGAGAGGAATAGAAAAACATCAAAAATTTCAGTCCTGCACGATTCTACCAAGAAATGTGTGTTCATTCAAACCGCTGTTTTTTTATATTTTGGGCCCTATTGAATAATGAATGTTTTGAATTTTCTCCAAAAGTAAAGTAGTTGCAAACTCATCCTTTTAGAAACTTGTTTGGGCTGTTGAGAGGAGTAAAAAAACATCAAAAATTTCAATCCTGCATGATTCTACCAAGAAATGTGATTGTTCATTCAAAACGCTGGTTTTTGCTATTGGGCTCTATTGAATAATTAATGTTTTGAATTTTCTCCAAAAGTAAAGTAGTTGCAAACTCATCCTTTTAGAGTCTTGTTTGGGCTCATGAGAGGAGTAGAAGAAAATCAAAAATTTCAGTCCTGCACCATTCTACCAAGAAATGTGATTGTTCATTCAAACCACTGGTTTTTGATAGTTTGGGCCCTATTGAATAATGAATTTTTCGAATTTTCTCCAAAAGTAAAGTAGTTGCAAACTCATCCTTTTAGAAACTTGTTTGGGCTGTTGAGAGGAGTAAAAAACCATCAAAAATTTCAATCTTGCATGATTCTACCAAGAAATGTGATTCTTCATTTAAAACGCTGATTTTTGCTATTGGGCTCTATTGAATAATGAATGTTTTGAATTTTCTCCAAAAGTAAAGTAGTTGCAAACTCATCCTTTTAGAGACTTGTTTGGGCTCATGAGAGGAGTAGAAAAACATCAAAAATTTCAGTCCTGCGCGATTCTACCAAGAAATGTGAGTGTTCATTCAAACCGCTGGTTTTTGATAGTTTGGGCCCTATTGAATAATGAATGTTTAGAATTTTCTCCAAAAGTAAAGTAGTTGCAAACTCATCCTTTTAGAAACTTGTTTGGGCTGTTGAGAGGAGTAAAAAACCATCAAAAATTTCAATCCTGCATGATTCTACCAAGAAATGTGATTCTTCATTCAAAACGCTGGTTTTTGCTATTGGGCTCTATTGAATAATGAATGTTTTGAATTTTCTCCAAAAGTAAAGTAGTTGCAAACTCATCCTTTTAGAGTCTTGTTTGGGCTCATGAGAGGAGTAGAAAAACATCAAAAATTTCAGTCCTGCACGATTCTACCAAGTAATGTGTGTTCATTCAAACCGCTGGTTTTTGATATTTTGGGCCCTTTTGAATAATGAATGTTTTGAATTTTCTCCAAAAGTAAAGTAGTTGCAAACTCATCCTTTTAGAAACTTGTTTGGGCTGTTGAGAGGAGTAAAAAACCATCAAAAATTTCAATCCTGCATGATTCTACCAAGAAATGTGATTCTTCATTCAAAACCTGATTTTTGCTATTGGGCTCTATTGAATAATGAATGTTTTGAATTTTCTCCAAAAGTAAAGTAGTTGCAAACTCATCCGTTTAGAAACTTGTTTGGGCTGTTGAGAGGAGTAAAAAACCATCAAAAATTTCAATCCTGCATGATTCTACCAAGAAATGTGATTCTTCATTCAAAACCTGATTTTTGCTATTGGGCTCTATTGAATAATGAATGTTTTGAATTTTCTCCAAAAGTAAAGTAGTTGCAAACTCATCCTTTTAGAGACTTGTTTGGGCTCATCAGAGGAGTAGAAAAACATCACAAATTTCAGTCCTGCACGATTCTACCAAGAAATGTGTGTTCATTCAAACCGCTGGTTTTTGATATTTTGGGCCCTATTGAATAATGAATGTTTTGAATTTTCTCCAAAAGTAAAGTAGTTGCAAACTCATCCTTTTAGAAACTTGTTTGGGCTGTTGAGAGGAGTAAAAAAACATCAAAAATTTCAATCCTGCATGATTCTACCAAGAAATGTGATTCTTCATTCAAAGCACTGGTTTTTGCTATTGGGCTCTATTGAATAATGAATGTTTTGAATTTTCTCCAAAAGTAAAGTAGTTGCAAACTCATCCTTTTAGAGTCTTGTTTGGGCTCATGAGAGGAGTAGAAAAACATCAAAAATTTCAGTCCTGCACAATTCTACCAAGAAATGTGAGTGTTCATTCAAAACCGCTGGTTTTTGATAGTTTGGGCCCTATTGAATAATGAATGTTTTGAATTTTCTCCAAAAGTAAAGTAGTTGCAAACTCATCCTTTTAGAAACTTGTTTGGGCTGTTGAGAGGAGTAAAAAACCATCAAAAATTTCAATCCTGCATGATTCTACCAAGAAATGTGATTGTTCATTCAAAACGCTGGTTTTTGCTATTGGGCTCTATTGAATAATGAATGTTTTGAATTTTCTCTAAAAGTAAAGTAGTTGCAAACTCATCCTTTTAGAGTCTTGTTTGGGCTCATGAGAGGAATAGAAAAACATCAAAAATTTCAGTCCTGCACGATTCTACCAAGAAATGTGTGTTCATTCAAACCGCTGTTTTTTTATATTTTGGGCCCTATTGAATAATGAATGTTTTGAATTTTCTCCAAAAGTAAAGTAGTTGCAAACTCATCCTTTTAGAAACTTGTTTGGGCTGTTGAGAGGAGTAAAAAAACATCAAAAATTTCAATCCTGCATGATTCTACCAAGAAATGTGATTGTTCATTCAAAACGCTGGTTTTTGCTATTGGGCTCTATTGAATAATTAATGTTTTGAATTTTCTCCAAAAGTAAAGTAGTTGCAAACTCATCCTTTTAGAGTCTTGTTTGGGCTCATGAGAGGAGTAGAAGAAAATCAAAAATTTCAGTCCTGCACCATTCTACCAAGAAATGTGATTGTTCATTCAAACCGCTGGTTTTTGATAGTTTGGGCCCTATTGAATAATGAATTTTTCGAATTTTCTCCAAAAGTAAAGTAGTTGCAAACTCATCCTTTTAGAAACTTGTTTGGGCTGTTGAGAGGAGTAAAAAACCATCAAAAATTTCAATCTTGCATGATTCTACCAAGAAATGTGATTCTTCATTTAAAACGCTGATTTTTGCTATTGGGCTCTATTGAATAATGAATGTTTTGAATTTTCTCCAAAAGTAAAGTAGTTGCAAACTCATCCTTTTAGAGACTTGTTTGGGCTCATGAGAGGAGTAGAAAAACATCAAAAATTTCAGTCCTGCGCGATTCTACCAAGAAATGTGAGTGTTCATTCAAACCGCTGGTTTTTGATAGTTTGGGCCCTATTGAATAATGAATGTTTAGAATTTTCTCCAAAAGTAAAGTAGTTGCAAACTCATCCTTTTAGAAACTTGTTTGGGCTGTTGAGAGGAGTAAAAAACCATCAAAAATTTCAATCCTGCATGATTCTACCAAGAAATGTGATTCTTCATTCAAAACGCTGGTTTTTGCTATTGGGCTCTATTGAATAATGAATGTTTTGAATTTTCTCCAAAAGTAAAGTAGTTGCAAACTCATCCTTTTAGAGACTTGTTTGGGCTCATGAGAGGAGTAGAAAAACATCAAAAATTTCAGTCCTGCACGATTCTACTAAGAAATGTGTGTTCATTCAAACCGCTGGTTTTTGATATTTTGGGCCCTATTGAATAATGAATGTTTTGAATTTTCTCCAAAAGTAAAGTAGTTGCAAACTCATCCTTTTAGAAACTTGTTTGGGCTGTTGAGAGGAGTAAAAAACCATCAAAAATTTCAATCCTGCATGATTCTACCAAGAAATGTGATTCTTCATTCAAAATACTGGTTTTTGCTATTGGGCTCTATTGAATAATGAATGTTTTGAATTTTCTCCAAAAGTAAAGTAGTTGCAAACTCATCCTTTTAGAGACTTGTTTGGGCTCATGAGAGGAGTAGAAAAACATCAAAAATTTCAGTCCTGCACGATTCTACCAAGTAATGTGTGTTCATTCAAACCGCTGGTTTTTGATATTTTGGGCCCTTTTGAATAATGAATGTTTTGAATTTTCTCCAAAAGTAAAGTAGTTGCAAACTCATCCTTTTAGAAACTTGTTTGGGCTGTTGAGAGGAGTAAAAAACCATCAAAAATTTCAATCCTGCATGATTCTACCAAGAAATGTGATTCTTCATTCAAAACCTGATTTTTGCTATTGGGCTCTATTGAATAATGAATGTTTTGAATTTTCTCCAAAAGTAAAGTAGTTGCAAACTCATCCGTTTAGAAACTTGTTTGGGCTGTTGAGAGGAGTAAAAAACCATCAAAAATTTCAATCCTGCATGATTCTACCAAGAAATGTGATTCTTCATTCAAAACCTGATTTTTGCTATTGGGCTCTATTGAATAATGAATGTTTTGAATTTTCTCCAAAAGTAAAGTAATTGCAAACTTATCCTTTTAGAGACTTGTTTGGGCTCATCAGAGGAGTAGAAAAACATCACAAATTTCAGTCCTGCACGATTCTACCAAGAAATGTGTGTTCATTCAAACCGCTGGTTTTTGATATTTTGGGCCCTATTGAATAATGAATGTTTTGAATTTTCTCCAAAAGTAAAGTAGTTGCAAACTCATCCTTTTAGAAACTTGTTTGGGCTGTTGAGAGGAGTAAAAAAACATCAAAAATTTCAATCCTGCATGATTCTACCAAGAAATGTGATTCTTCATTCAAAGCACTGGTTTTTGCTATTGGGCTCTATTGAATAATGAATGTTTTGAATTTTCTCCAAAAGTAAAGTAGTTGCAAACTCATCCTTTTAGAGTCTTGTTTGGGCTCATGAGAGGAGTAGAAAAACATCAAAAATTTCAGTCCTGCACAATTCTACCAAGAAATGTGAGTGTTCATTCAAAACCGCTGGTTTTTGATAGTTTGGGCCCTATTGAATAATGAAAGTTTTGAATTTTCTCCAAAAGTAAAGTAGTTGCAAACTCATCCTTTTAGAAACTTGTTTGGGCTGTTGAGAGGAGTAAAAAACCATCAAAAATTTCAATCCTGCATGATTCTACCAAGAAATGTGATTGTTCATTCAAAACGCTGGTTTTTGCTATTGGGCTCTATTGAATAATGAATGTTTTGAATTTTCTCCAAAAGTAAAGTAGTTGCAAACTCATCCTTTTAGAGTCTTGTTTGGGCTCATGAGAGGAATAGAAAAACATCAAAAATTTCAGTCCTGCACGATTCTACCAAGAAATGTGTGTTCATTCAAACCGCTGTTTTTTTATATTTTGGGCCCTATTGAATAATGAATGTTTTGAATTTTCTCCAAAAGTAAAGTAGTTGCAAACTCATCCTTTTAGAAACTTGTTTGGGCTGTTGAGAGGAGTAAAAAAACATCAAAAATTTCAATCCTGCATGATTCTACCAAGAAATGTGATTGTTCATTCAAAACGCTGGTTTTTGCTATTGGGCTCTATTGAATAATTAATGTTTTGAATTTTCTCCAAAAGTAAAGTAGTTGCAAACTCATCCTTTTAGAGTCTTGTTTGGGCTCATGAGAGGAGTAGAAGAAAATCAAAAATTTCAGTCCTGCACCATTCTACCAAGAAATGTGATTGTTCATTCAAACCGCTGGTTTTTGATAGTTTGGCCCCTATTGAATAATGAATTTTTCGAATTTTCTCCAAAAGTAAAGTAGTTGCAAACTCATCCTTTTAGAAACTTGTTTGGGCTGTTGAGAGGAGTAAAAAACCATCAAAAATTTCAATCTTGCATGATTCTACCAAGAAATGTGATTCTTCATTTAAAACGCTGATTTTTGCTATTGGGCTCTATTGAATAATGAATGTTTTGAATTTTCTCCAAAAGTAAAGTAGTTGCAAACTCATCCTTTTAGAGACTTGTTTGGGCTCATGAGAGGAGTAGAAAAACATCAAAAATTTCAGTCCTGCGCGATTCTACCAAGAAATGTGAGTGTTCATTCAAACCGCTGGTTTTTGATAGTTTGGGCCCTATTGAATAATGAATGTTTAGAATTTTCTCCAAAAGTAAAGTAGTTGCAAACTCATCCTTTTAGAAACTTGTTTGGGCTGTTGAGAGGAGTAAAAAACCATCAAAAATTTCAATCCTGCATGATTCTACCAAGAAATGTGATTCTTCATTCAAAACGCTGGTTTTTGCTATTGGGCTCTATTGAATAATGAATGTTTTGAATTTTCTCCAAAAGTAAAGTAGTTGCAAACTCATCCATTTAGAGTCTTGTTTGGGCTCATGAGAGGAGTAGAAAAACATCAAAAATTTCAGTCCTGCACGATTCTACCAAGAAATGTGAGTGTTCATTCAAACCGCTGGTTTTTGATAGTTTGGGCCCTATTGAATAATGAATGTTTTGAATTTTCTCTAAAAGTAAAGTAGTTGCAAACTCATCCTTTTAGAAACTTGTTTGGGCTGTTGAGAGGAGTAAAAAACCATCAAAAATTTCAATCCTGCATGATTCTACCAAGAAATGTGATTCTACATTCAAAACGCTGGTTTTTGCTATTGGGCTCTATTGAATAATGAATGTTTTGAATTTTCTCCAAAAGTAAAGTAGTTGCAAACTCATCCTTTTAGAGACTTGTTTGGGCTCATGAGAGGAGTAGAAAAACATCAAAAATTTCAGTCCTGCACGATTCTACTAAGAAATGTGTGTTCATTCAAACCGCTGGTTTTTGATATTTTGGGCCCTATTGAATAATGAATGTTTTGAATTTTCTCCAAAAGTAAAGTAGTTGCAAACTCATCCTTTTAGAAACTTGTTTGGGCTGTTGAGAGGAGTAAAAAACCATCAAAAATTTCAATCCTGCATGATTCTACCAAGAAATGTGATTCTTCATTCAAAATACTGGTTTTTGCTATTGGGCTCTATTGAATAATGAATGTTTTGAATTTTCTCCAAAAGTAAAGTAGTTGCAAACTCATCCATTTAGAGTCTTGTTTGGGCTCATGAGAGGAGTAGAAAAACATCAAAAATTTCAGTCCTGCACGATTCTACCAAGTAATGTGTGTTCATTCAAACCGCTGGTTTTTGATATTTTGGGCCCTTTTGAATAATGAATGTTTTGAATTTTCTCCAAAAGTAAAGTAGTTGCAAACTCATCCTTTTAGAAACTTGTTTGGGCTGTTGAGAGGAGTAAAAAACCATCAAAAATTTCAATCCTGCATGATTCTACCAAGAAATGTGATTCTTCATTCAAAACCTGATTTTTGCTATTGGGCTCTATTGAATAATGAATGTTTTGAATTTTCTCCAAAAGTAAAGTAGTTGCAAACTCATCCGTTTAGAAACTTGTTTGGGCTGTTGAGAGGAGTAAAAAACCATCAAAAATTTCAATCCTGCATGATTCTACCAAGAAATGTGATTCTTCATTCAAAACCTGATTTTTGCTATTGGGCTCTATTGAATAATGAATGTTTTGAATTTTCTCCAAAAGTAAAGTAGTTGCAAACTCATCCTTTTAGAGACTTGTTTGGGCTCATCAGAGGAGTAGAAAAACATCACAAATTTCAGTCCTGCACGATTCTACCAAGAAATGTGTGTTCATTCAAACCGCTGGTTTTTGATATTTTGGGCCCTATTGAATAATGAATGTTTTGAATTTTCTCCAAAAGTAAAGTAGTTGCAAACTCATCCTTTTAGAAACTTGTTTGGGCTGTTGAGAGGAGTAAAAAAACATCAAAAATTTCAATCCTGCATGATTCTACCAAGAAATGTGATTCTTCATTCAAAGCACTGGTTTTTGCTATTGGGCTCTATTGAATAATGAATGTTTTGAATTTTCTCCAAAAGTAAAGTAGTTGCAAACTCATCCTTTTAGAGTCTTGTTTGGGCTCATGAGAGGAGTAGAAAAACATCAAAAATTTCAGTCCTGCACAATTCTACCAAGAAATGTGAGTGTTCATTCAAAACCGCTGGTTTTTGATAGTTTGGGCCCTATTGAATAATGAAAGTTTTGAATTTTCTCCAAAAGTAAAGTAGTTGCAAACTCATCCTTTTAGAAACTTGTTTGGGCTGTTGAGAGGAGTAAAAAACCATCAAAAATTTCAATCCTGCATGATTCTACCAAGAAATGTGATTGTTCATTCAAAACGCTGGTTTTTGCTATTGGGCTCTATTGAATAATGAATGTTTTGAATTTTCTCCAAAAGTAAAGTAGTTGCAAACTCATCCTTTTAGAGTCTTGTTTGGGCTCATGAGAGGAATAGAAAAACATCAAAAATTTCAGTCCTGCACGATTCTACCAAGAAATGTGTGTTCATTCAAACCGCTGTTTTTTTATATTTTGGGCCCTATTGAATAATGAATGTTTTGAATTTTCTCCAAAAGTAAAGTAGTTGCAAACTCATCCTTTTAGAAACTTGTTTGGGCTGTTGAGAGGAGTAAAAAACATCAAAAATTTCAATCCTGCATGATTCTACCAAGAAATGTGATTGTTCATTCAAAACACTGGTTTTTGCTATTGGGCTCTATTGAATAATTAATGTTTTGAATTTTCTCCAAAAGTAAAGTAGTTGCAAACTCATCCTTTTAGAGTCTTGTTTGGGCTCATGAGAGGAGTAGAAGAAAATCAAAAATTTCAGTCCTGCACCATTCTACCAAGAAATGTGATTGTTCATTCAAACCGCTGGTTTTTGATAGTTTGGGCCCTATTGAATAATGAATTTTTCGAATTTTCTCCAAAAGTAAAGTAGTTGCAAACTCATCCTTTTAGAAACTTGTTTGGGCTGTTGAGAGGAGTAAAAAACCATCAAAAATTTCAATCTTGCATGATTCTACCAAGAAATGTGATTCTTCATTTAAAACGCTGATTTTTGCTATTGGGCTCTATTGAATAATGAATGTTTTGAATTTTCTCCAAAAGTAAAGTAGTTGCAAACTCATCCTTTTAGAGACTTGTTTGGGCTCATGAGAGGAGTAGAAAAACATCAAAAATTTCAGTCCTGCACGATTCTACCAAGAAATGTGTGTTCATTCAAACCGCTGGTTTTTGATATTTTGGGCCCTATTGAATAATGAATGTTTTGAATTTTCTCCAAAAGTAAAGTAGTTGCAAACTCATCCTTTTAGAAACTTGTTTGGGCTGTTGAGAGGAGTAAAAAACCATCAAAAATTTCAATCCTGCATGATTCTACCAAGAAATGTGACTCTTCATTCAAAACCCTGGTTTTTGCTATTGGGCTCTATTGAATAATGAATATTTTGAATTTTCTCCAAAAGTAAAGTAGTTGCAAACTCATCCTTTTAGAGTCTTGTTTGGGCTCATGAGAGGAGTAGAAAAACATCAAAAATTTCAGTCCTGCACGATTCTACCAAGTAATGTGTGTTCATTCAAACCGCTGGTTTTTGATATTTTGGGCCCTATTGAATAATGAATGTTTTGAATTTTCTCCAAAAGTAAAGTAGTTGCAAACTCATCCTTTTAGAAACTTGTTTGGGCTGTTGAGAGGAGTAAAAAACCATCAAAAATTTCAATCCTGCATGATTCTACCAAGAAATGTGATTCTTCATTCAAAACGCTGGTTTTTGCTATTGGGCTCTATTGAATAATGAATGTTTTGAATTTTCTCCAAAAGTAAAGTAGTTGCAAACTCATCCTTTTAGAGTCTTGTTTGGGCTCATGAGAGGAGTAGAAAAACATCAAAAATTTCAGTCCTGCGCGATTCTACCAAGAAATGTGAGTGTTCATTCAAACCGCTGGTTTTTGATAGTTTGGGCCCTATTGAATAATGAATGTTTTGAATTTTCTCCAAAAGTAAAGTAGTTGCAAACTCATCCTTTTAGAAACTTGTTTGGGCTGTTGAGAGGAGTAAAAAACCATCAAAAATTTCAATCCTGCATGATTCTACCAAGAAATGTGATTGTTCATTCAAAACGCTGGTTTTTGCTATTGGGCTCTATTGAATAATTAATGTTTTGAATTTTCTCCAAAAGTAAAGTAGTTGCAAACTCATCCTTTTAGAGTCTTGTTTGGGCTCATGAGTGGAGTAAAAGAACATCAAAAATTTCAGTCCTGCACCATTCTACCAAGAAATGTGAGTGTTCATTCAAACCGCTGGTTTTTGATAGTTTGGGCCCTATTGAATAATGAATGTTTCGAATTTTCTCCAAAAGTAAAGTAGTTGCAAACTCATCCTTTTAGAAACTTGTTTGGGCTGTTGAGAGTAGTAAAAAACCATCAAAAATTTCAATCCTGCATGATTCTACCAAGAAATGTGATTCTTCATTTAAAACGCTGATTTTTGCTATTGGGCTCTATTGAATAATGAATGTTTTGAATTTTCTCCAAAAGTAAAGTAGTTGCAAACTCATCCTTTTAGAGACTTGTTTGGGCTCATGAGAGGAGTAGAAAAACATCAAAAATTTCAGTCCTGCACGATTCTACCAAGAAATGTGAGTGTTCATTCAAACCGCTGGTTTTTGATAGTTTGGGCCCTATTGAATAATGAATGTTTTGAATTTTCTCCAAAAGTAAAGTAGTTGCAAACTCATCCTTTTAGAAACTTGTTTGGGCTGTTGAGAGGAGTAAAAAAACATCAAAAATTTCAATCCTGCATGATTCTACCAAGAAATGTGATTCATCATTCAAAACGCTGGTTTTTGCTATTGGGCTCTATTGAATAATGAATGTTTTGAATTTTCTCCAAAAGTAAAGTAGTTGCAAACTCATCCTTTTAGAGACTTGTTTGGGCTCATGAGAGGAGTAGAAGAACATCAAAAATGTCAGTCTTGCACGATTCTACCAAGAAATGTGAGTGTTCATTCAAACCGCTGGTTTTTGATAGTTTGGGCCCTATTGAATAATGAATGTTTTGAATTTTCTCCAAAAGTAAAGTAGTTGCAAACTCATCCTTTTAGAAACTTGTTTGGGCTGTTGAGAGGAGTAAAAAACCATCAAAAATTTCAATCCTGCATGATTCTACCAAGAAATGTGACTCTTCATTCAAAACCCTGGTTTTTGCTATTGGGCTCTATTGAATAATGAATGTTTTGAATTTTCTCCAAAAGTAAAGTAGTTGCAAACTCATCCTTTTAGAGTCTTGTTTGGGCTCATGAGAGGAGTAGAAAAACATCAAAAATTTCAGTCCTGCACGATTCTACCAAGTAATGTGTGTTCATTCAAACCGCTGGTTTTTGATATTTTGGGCCCTTTTGAATAATGAATGTTTTGAATTTTCTCCAAAAGTAAAGTAGTTGCAAACTCATCCTTTTAGAAACTTGTTTGGGCTGTTGAGAGGAGTAAAAAACCATCAAAAATTTCAATCCTGCATGATTCTACCAAGAAATGTGATTCTTCATTCAAAACCTGATTTTTGCTATTGGGCTCTATTGAATAATGAATGTTTTGAATTTTCTCCAAAAGTAAAGTAGTTGCAAACTCATCCTTTTAGAGTCTTGTTTGGGCTCATGAGAGGAATAGAAAAACATCAAAAATTTCAGTCCTGCACGATTCTACCAAGAAATGTGTGTTCATTCAAACCGCTGGTTTTTTATATTTTGGGCCCTATTGAATAATGAATGTTTTGAATTTTCTCCAAAAGTAAAGTAGTTGCAAACTCATCCTTTTAGAAACTTGTTTGGGCTGTTGAGAGGAGTAAAAAACCATCAAAAATTTCAATCCTGCATGATTCTACCAAGAAATGTGATTCTTCATTCAAAACGCTGGTTTTTGCTATTGGGCTCTATTGAATAATGAATGTTTTGAATTTTCTCCAAAAGTAAAGTAGTTGCAAACTCATCCTTTTAGAGTCTTGTTTGGGCTCATGAGAGGAGGAGAAAAACATCAAAAATTTCAGTCCTGCGCGATTCTACCAAGAAATGTGAGTGTTCATTCAAACCGCTGGTTTTTGATAGTTTGGGCCCTATTGAATAATGAATGTTTTGAATTTTCTCCAAAAGTAAAGTAGTTGCAAACTCATCCTTTTAGAAACTTGTTTGGGCTGTTGAGAGGAGTAAAAAACCATCAAAAATTTCAATCCTGCATGATTCTACCAAGAAATGTGATTGTTCATTCAAAACGCTGGTTTTTGCTATTGGGCTCTATTGAATAATTAATGTTTTGAATTTTCTCCAAAAGTAAAGTAGTTGCAAACTCATCCTTTTAGAGTCTTGTTTGGGCTCATGAGAGGAGTAAAAGAACATCAAAAATTTCAGTCCTGCACCATTCTACCAAGAAATGTGAGTGTTCATTCAAACCGCTGGTTTTTGATAGTTTGGGCCCTATTGAATAATGAATGTTTCGAATTTTCTCCAAAAGTAAAGTAGTTGCAAACTCATCCTTTTAGAAACTTGTTTGGGCTGTTGAGAGTAGTAAAAAACCATCAAAAATTTCAATCCTGCATGATTCTACCAAGAAATGTGATTCTTCATTTAAAACGCTGATTTTTGCTATTGGGCTCTATTGAATAATGAATGTTTTGAATTTTCTCCAAAAGTAAAGTAGTTGCAAACTCATCCTTTTAGAGACTTGTTTGGGTTCATGAGAGGAGTAGAAAAACATCAAAAATTTCAGTCCTGCACGATTCTACCAAGAAATGTGAGTGTTCATTCAAACCGCTGGTTTTTGATATTTTGGGCCCTATTGAATAATGAATGTTTTGAATTTTCTCCAAAAGTAAAGTAGTTGCAAACTCATCCTTTTAGAAACTTGTTTGGGCTGTTGAGAGGAGTAAAAAACCATCAAAAATTTCAATCCTGCATGATTCTACCAAGAAATGTGACTCTTCATTCAAAACCCTGGTTTTTGCTATTGGGCTCTATTGAATAATGAATGTTTTGAATTTTCTCCAAAAGTAAAGTAGTTGCAAACTCATCCTTTTAGAGTCTTGTTTGGGCTCATGAGAGGAGTAGAAAAACATCAAAAATTTCAGTCCTGACGATTCTACCAAGTAATGTGTGTTCATTCAAACCGCTGGTTTTTGATATTTTGGGCCCTTTTGAATAATGAATGTTTTGAATTTTCTCCAAAAGTAAAGTAGTTGCAAACTCATCCTTTTAGAAACTTGTTTGGGCTGTTGAGAGGAGTAAAAAACCATCAAAAATTTCAATCCTGCATGATTCTACCAAGAAATGTGATTCTTCATTCAAAACCTGATTTTTGCTATTGGGCTCTATTGAATAATGAATGTTTTGAATTTTCTCCAAAAGTAAAGTAGTTGCAAACTCATCCTTTTAGAGTCTTGTTTGGGCTCATGAGAGGAATAGAAAAACATCAAAAATTTCAGTCCTGCACGATTCTACCAAGAAATGTGTGTTCATTCAAACCGCTAGTTTTTTATATTTTGGGCCCTATTGAATAATGAATGTTTTGAATTTTCTCCAAAAGTAAAGTAGTTGCAAACTCATCCTTTTAGAAACTTGTTTGGGCTGTTGAGAGGAGTAAAAAACCATCAAAAATTTCAATCCTGCATGATTCTACCAAGAAATGTGATTCTTCATTTAAAACGCTGATTTTTGCTATTGGGCTCTATTGAATAATGAATGTTTTGAATTTTCTCCAAAAGTAAAGTAGTTGCAAACTCATCCTTTTAGAGTCTTGTTTGAGCTCATGAGAGGAGTAGAAAAACATCAAAAATTTCAGTCCTGCACGATTCTACCAAGAAATGTGAGTGTTCATTCAAACCGCTGGTTTTTGATAGTTTGGGCCCTATTGAATAATGAATGTTTTGCATTTTCTCCAAAAGTAAAGTAGTTGCAAACTCATCCGTTTAGAAAATTGTTTGGGCTGTTGAGAGGAGTAAAAAACCATCAAAAATTTCAATCCTGCATGATTCTACCAAGAAATGTGATTCTTCATTCAAAACGCTGGTTTCTGCTATTGGGCTCTATTGAATAATGAATGTTTTGAATTTTCTCCAAAAGTAAAGTAGTTGCAAACTCATCCTTTTAGAGTCTTGTTTGGGCTCATGAGAGGAGTAGCAAAACATCAAAAATTTCAGTCCTGCACGATTCTACCAAGAAATGTGAGTGTTCATTCAAACCGCTGGTTTTTGATAGTTTGGGCCCTATTGAATAATGAATGTTTTGAATTTTCTCCAAAAGTAAAGTAGTTGCAAACTCATCCTTTTAGAAACTTGTTTGGGCTGTTGAGAGGAGTAAAAAAACATCAAAAATTTCAATCCTGCATGATTCTACCAAGAAATGTGATTCTTCATTCAAAACGCTGGTTTTTGCTATTGGGCTCTATTGAATAATGAATGTTTTGAATTTTCTCCAAAAGTAAAGTAGTTGCAAACTCATCCTTTTAGAGACTTGTTTGGGCTCATGAGAGGAGTAGAAGAACATCAAAAAAGTCAGTCCTGCACGATTCTACCAAGAAATGTGAGTGTTCATTCAAACCGCTGGTTTTTGATAGTTTGGGCCCTATTGAATAATGAATGTTTTGAATTTTCTCCAAAAGTAAAGTAGTTGCAAACTCATCCTTTTAGAAACTTGTTTGGGCTGTTGAGAGGAGTAAAAAACCATCAAAAATTTCAATCCTGCATGATTCTACCAAGAAATGTGACTCTTCATTCAAAACCCTGGTTTTTGCTATTGGGCTCTATTGGATAATGAATGTTTTGAATTTTCTCCAAAAGTAAAGTAGTTGCAAACTCATCCTTTTAGAGTCTTGTTTGGGCTCATGAGAGGAGTAGAAAAACAGCAAAAATTTCAGTCCTGCACGATTCTACCAAGTAATGTGTGTTCATTCAAACCGCTGGTTTTTGATATTTTGGGCCCTTTTGAATAATGAATGTTTTGAATTTTCTCCAAAAGTAAAGTAGTTGCAAACTCATCCTTTTAGAGTCTTGTTTGGGCTCATGAGAGGAATAGAAAAACATCAAAAATTTCAGTCCTGCACGATTCTACCAAGAAATGTGTGTTCATTCAAACCGCTGGTTTTTTATATTTTGGGCCCTATTGAATAATGAATGTTTTGAATTTTCTCCAAAAGTAAAGTAGTTGCAAACTCATCCTTTTAGAAACTTGTTTGGGCTGTTGAGAGGAGTAAAAAACCATCAAAAATTTCAATCCTGCATGATTCTACCAAGAAATGTGATTCTTCATTCAAAACGCTGGTTTTTGCTATTGGGCTCTATTGAATAATGAATGTTTTGAATTTTCTCCAAAAGTAAAGTAGTTGCAAACTCATCCTTTTAGAGTCTTGTTTGGGCTCATGAGAGGAGTAGAAAAACATCAAAAATTTCAGTCCTGCGCGATTCTACCAAGAAATGTGAGTGTTCATTCAAACCGCTGGTTTTTGATAGTTTGGGCCCTATTGAATAATGAATGTTTTGAATTTTCTCCAAAAGTAAAGTAGTTGCAAACTCATCCTTTTAGAAACTTGTTTGGGCTGTTGAGAGGAGTAAAAAACCATCAAAAATTTCAATCCTGCATGATTCTACCAAGAAATGTGATTGTTCATTCAAAACGCTGGTTTTTGCTATTGGGCTCTATTGAATAATTAATGTTTTGAATTTTCTCCAAAAGTAAAGTAGTTGCAAACTCATCCTTTTAGAGTCTTGTTTGGGCTCATGAGAGGAGTAAAAGAACATCAAAAATTTCAGTCCTGCACCATTCTACCAAGAAATGTGAGTGTTCATTCAAACCGCTGGTTTTTGATAGTTTGGGCCCTATTGAATAATGAATGTTTCGAATTTTCTCCAAAAGTAAAGTAGTTGCAAACTCATCCTTTTAGAAACTTGTTTGGGCTGTTGAGAGTAGTAAAAAACCATCAAAAATTTCAATCCTGCATGATTCTACCAAGAAATGTGATTCTTCATTTAAAACGCTGATTTTTGCTATTGGGCTCTATTGAATAATGAATGTTTTGAATTTTCTCCAAAAGTAAAGTAGTTGCAAACTCATCCTTTTAGAGACTTGTTTGGGCTCATGAGAGGAGTAGAAGAACATCAAAAATGTCAGTCCTGCACGATTCTACCAAGAAATGTGAGTGTTCATTCAAACCGCTGGTTTTTGATAGTTTGGGCCCTATTGAATAATGAATGTTTTGAATTTTCTCCAAAAGTAAAGTAGTTGCAAACTCATCCTTTTAGAAACTTGTTTGGGCTGTTGAGAGGAGTAAAAAACCATCAAAAATTTCAATCCTGCATGATTCTACCAAGAAATGTGACTCTTCATTCAAAACCCTGGTTTTTGCTATTGGGCTCTATTGGATAATGAATGTTTTGAATTTTCTTCAAAAGTAAAGTAGTTGCAAACTCATCCTTTTAGAGTCTTGTTTGGGCTCATGAGAGGAGTAGAAAAACAGCAAAAATTTCAGTCCTGCACGATTCTACCAAGTAATGTGTGTTCATTCAAACCGCTGGTTTTTGATATTTTGGGCCCTTTTGAATAATGAATGTTTTGAATTTTCTCCAAAAGTAAAGTAGTTGCAAACTCATCCTTTTAGAAACTTGTTTGGGCTGTTGAGAGGAGTAAAAAACCATCAAAAATTTCAATCCTGCATGATTCTACCAAGAAATGTGATTCTTCATTCAAAACCTGATTTTTGCTATTGGGCTCTATTGAATAATGAATGTT
This sequence comes from Dendrobates tinctorius, assembly GCF_039654945.1. Lineage (NCBI taxonomy): Eukaryota > Metazoa > Chordata > Amphibia > Anura > Dendrobatidae > Dendrobates > Dendrobates tinctorius. The sequence continues at coordinate 20,774,350 of NW_027361793.1, forward strand.
TTGAATTTTCTCCAAAAGTAAAGTAGTTGCAAACTCATCCTTTTAGAGTCTTGTTTGGGCTCATGAGAGGAATAGAAAAACATCAAAAATTTCAGTCCTGCACGATTCTACCAAGAAATGTGTGTTCATTCAAACCGCTGGTTTTTTATATTTTGGGCCCTATTGAATAATGAATGTTTTGAATTTTCTCCAAAAGTAAAGTAGTTGCAAACTCATCCTTTTAGAAACTTGTTTGGGCTGTTGAGAGTAAAAAACCATCAAAAATTTCAATCCTGCATGATTCTACCAAGAAATGTGATTCTTCATTCAAAACGCTGGTTTTTGCTATTGGGCTCTATTGAATAATGAATGTTTTGAATTTTCTCCAAAAGTAAAGTAGTTGCAAACTCATCCTTTTAGAGTCTTGTTTGGGCTCATGAGAGGAGTAGAAAAACATCAAAAATTTCAGTCCTGCGCGATTCTACCAAGAAATGTGAGTGTTCATTCAAACCGCTGGTTTTTGATAGTTTGGGCCCTATTGAATAATGAATGTTTTGAATTTTCTCCAAAAGTAAAGTAGTTGCAAACTCATCCTTTTAGAAACTTGTTTGGGCTGTTGAGAGGAGTAAAAAACCATCAAAAATTTCAATCCTGCATGATTCTACCAAGAAATGTGATTCTTCATTTAAAACGCTGATTTTTGCTATTGGGCTCTATTGAATAATGAATGTTTTGAATTTTCTCCAAAAGTAAAGTAGTTGCAAACTCATCCTTTTAGAGACTTGTTTGGGCTCATGAGAGGAGTAGAAGAACATCAAAAATGTCAGTCCTGCACGATTCTACCAAGAAATGTGAGTGTTCATTCAAACCGCTGGTTTTTGATAGTTTGGGCCCTATTGAATAATGAATGTTTTGAATTTTCTCCAAAAGTAAAGTAGTTGCAAACTCATCCTTTTAGAGACTTGTTTGGGTTCATGAGAGGAGTAGAAAAACATCAAAAATTTCAGTCCTGCACGATTCTACCAAGAAATGTGAGTGTTCATTCAAACCGCTGGTTTTTGATATTTTGGGCCCTATTGAATAATGAATGTTTTGAATTTTCTCCAAAAGTAAAGTAGTTGCAAACTCATCCTTTTAGAAACTTGTTTGGGCTGTTGAGAGGAGTAAAAAACCATCAAAAATTTCAATCCTGCATGATTCTACCAAGAAATGTGACTCTTCATTCAAAACCCTGGTTTTTGCTATTGGGCTCTATTGAATAATGAATGTTTTGAATTTTCTCCAAAAGTAAAGTAGTTGCAAACTCATCCTTTTAGAGTCTTGTTTGGGCTCATGAGAGGAGTAGAAAAACATCAAAAATTTCAGTCCTGACGATTCTACCAAGTAATGTGTGTTCATTCAAACCGCTGGTTTTTGATATTTTGGGCCCTTTTGAATAATGAATGTTTTGAATTTTCTCCAAAAGTAAAGTAGTTGCAAACTCATCCTTTTAGAAACTTGTTTGGGCTGTTGAGAGGAGTAAAAAACCATCAAAAATTTCAATCCTGCATGATTCTACCAAGAAATGTGATTCTTCATTCAAAACCTGATTTTTGCTATTGGGCTCTATTGAATAATGAATGTTTTGAATTTTCTCCAAAAGTAAAGTAGTTGCAAACTCATCCTTTTAGAGTCTTGTTTGGGCTCATGAGAGGAATAGAAAAACATCAAAAATTTCAGTCCTGCACGATTCTACCAAGAAATGTGTGTTCATTCAAACCGCTAGTTTTTTATATTTTGGGCCCTATTGAATAATGAATGTTTTGAATTTTCTCCAAAAGTAAAGTAGTTGCAAACTCATCCTTTTAGAAACTTGTTTGGGCTGTTGAGAGGAGTAAAAAACCATCAAAAATTTCAATCCTGCATGATTCTACCAAGAAATGTGATTCTTCATTTAAAACGCTGATTTTTGCTATTGGGCTCTATTGAATAATGAATGTTTTGAATTTTCTCCAAAAGTAAAGTAGTTGCAAACTCATCCTTTTAGAGTCTTGTTTGAGCTCATGAGAGGAGTAGAAAAACATCAAAAATTTCAGTCCTGCACGATTCTACCAAGAAATGTGAGTGTTCATTCAAACCGCTGGTTTTTGATAGTTTGGGCCCTATTGAATAATGAATGTTTTGCATTTTCTCCAAAAGTAAAGTAGTTGCAAACTCATCCGTTTAGAAAATTGTTTGGGCTGTTGAGAGGAGTAAAAAACCATCAAAAATTTCAATCCTGCATGATTCTACCAAGAAATGTGATTCTTCATTCAAAACGCTGGTTTCTGCTATTGGGCTCTATTGAATAATGAATGTTTTGAATTTTCTCCAAAAGTAAAGTAGTTGCAAACTCATCCTTTTAGAGTCTTGTTTGGGCTCATGAGAGGAGTAGCAAAACATCAAAAATTTCAGTCCTGCACGATTCTACCAAGAAATGTGAGTGTTCATTCAAACCGCTGGTTTTTGATAGTTTGGGCCCTATTGAATAATGAATGTTTTGAATTTTCTCCAAAAGTAAAGTAGTTGCAAACTCATCCTTTTAGAAACTTGTTTGGGCTGTTGAGAGGAGTAAAAAAACATCAAAAATTTCAATCCTGCATGATTCTACCAAGAAATGTGATTCTTCATTCAAAACGCTGGTTTTTGCTATTGGGCTCTATTGAATAATGAATGTTTTGAATTTTCTCCAAAAGTAAAGTAGTTGCAAACTCATCCTTTTAGAGACTTGTTTGGGCTCATGAGAGGAGTAGAAGAACATCAAAAAAGTCAGTCCTGCACGATTCTACCAAGAAATGTGAGTGTTCATTCAAACCGCTGGTTTTTGATAGTTTGGGCCCTATTGAATAATGAATGTTTTGAATTTTCTCCAAAAGTAAAGTAGTTGCAAACTCATCCTTTTAGAAACTTGTTTGGGCTGTTGAGAGGAGTAAAAAACCATCAAAAATTTCAATCCTGCATGATTCTACCAAGAAATGTGACTCTTCATTCAAAACCCTGGTTTTTGCTATTGGGCTCTATTGGATAATGAATGTTTTGAATTTTCTCCAAAAGTAAAGTAGTTGCAAACTCATCCTTTTAGAGTCTTGTTTGGGCTCATGAGAGGAGTAGAAAAACAGCAAAAATTTCAGTCCTGCACGATTCTACCAAGTAATGTGTGTTCATTCAAACCGCTGGTTTTTGATATTTTGGGCCCTTTTGAATAATGAATGTTTTGAATTTTCTCCAAAAGTAAAGTAGTTGCAAACTCATCCTTTTAGAGTCTTGTTTGGGCTCATGAGAGGAATAGAAAAACATCAAAAATTTCAGTCCTGCACGATTCTACCAAGAAATGTGTGTTCATTCAAACCGCTGGTTTTTTATATTTTGGGCCCTATTGAATAATGAATGTTTTGAATTTTCTCCAAAAGTAAAGTAGTTGCAAACTCATCCTTTTAGAAACTTGTTTGGGCTGTTGAGAGGAGTAAAAAACCATCAAAAATTTCAATCCTGCATGATTCTACCAAGAAATGTGATTCTTCATTCAAAACGCTGGTTTTTGCTATTGGGCTCTATTGAATAATGAATGTTTTGAATTTTCTCCAAAAGTAAAGTAGTTGCAAACTCATCCTTTTAGAGTCTTGTTTGGGCTCATGAGAGGAGTAGAAAAACATCAAAAATTTCAGTCCTGCGCGATTCTACCAAGAAATGTGAGTGTTCATTCAAACCGCTGGTTTTTGATAGTTTGGGCCCTATTGAATAATGAATGTTTTGAATTTTCTCCAAAAGTAAAGTAGTTGCAAACTCATCCTTTTAGAAACTTGTTTGGGCTGTTGAGAGGAGTAAAAAACCATCAAAAATTTCAATCCTGCATGATTCTACCAAGAAATGTGATTGTTCATTCAAAACGCTGGTTTTTGCTATTGGGCTCTATTGAATAATTAATGTTTTGAATTTTCTCCAAAAGTAAAGTAGTTGCAAACTCATCCTTTTAGAGTCTTGTTTGGGCTCATGAGAGGAGTAAAAGAACATCAAAAATTTCAGTCCTGCACCATTCTACCAAGAAATGTGAGTGTTCATTCAAACCGCTGGTTTTTGATAGTTTGGGCCCTATTGAATAATGAATGTTTCGAATTTTCTCCAAAAGTAAAGTAGTTGCAAACTCATCCTTTTAGAAACTTGTTTGGGCTGTTGAGAGTAGTAAAAAACCATCAAAAATTTCAATCCTGCATGATTCTACCAAGAAATGTGATTCTTCATTTAAAACGCTGATTTTTGCTATTGGGCTCTATTGAATAATGAATGTTTTGAATTTTCTCCAAAAGTAAAGTAGTTGCAAACTCATCCTTTTAGAGACTTGTTTGGGCTCATGAGAGGAGTAGAAGAACATCAAAAATGTCAGTCCTGCACGATTCTACCAAGAAATGTGAGTGTTCATTCAAACCGCTGGTTTTTGATAGTTTGGGCCCTATTGAATAATGAATGTTTTGAATTTTCTCCAAAAGTAAAGTAGTTGCAAACTCATCCTTTTAGAAACTTGTTTGGGCTGTTGAGAGGAGTAAAAAACCATCAAAAATTTCAATCCTGCATGATTCTACCAAGAAATGTGACTCTTCATTCAAAACCCTGGTTTTTGCTATTGGGCTCTATTGGATAATGAATGTTTTGAATTTTCTTCAAAAGTAAAGTAGTTGCAAACTCATCCTTTTAGAGTCTTGTTTGGGCTCATGAGAGGAGTAGAAAAACAGCAAAAATTTCAGTCCTGCACGATTCTACCAAGTAATGTGTGTTCATTCAAACCGCTGGTTTTTGATATTTTGGGCCCTTTTGAATAATGAATGTTTTGAATTTTCTCCAAAAGTAAAGTAGTTGCAAACTCATCCTTTTAGAAACTTGTTTGGGCTGTTGAGAGGAGTAAAAAACCATCAAAAATTTCAATCCTGCATGATTCTACCAAGAAATGTGATTCTTCATTCAAAACCTGATTTTTGCTATTGGGCTCTATTGAATAATGAATGTTTTGAATTTTCTCCAAAAGTAAAGTAGTTGCAAACTCATCCTTTTAGAGTCTTGTTTGGGCTCATGAGAGGAATAGAAAAACATCAAAAATTTCAGTCCTGCACGATTCTACCAAGAAATGTGTGTTCATTCAAACCGCTGGTTTTTTATATTTTGGGCCCTATTGAATAATGAATGTTTTGAATTTTCTCCAAAAGTAAAGTAGTTGCAAACTCATCCTTTTAGAAACTTGTTTGGGCTGTTGAGAGTAAAAAACCATCAAAAATTTCAATCCTGCATGATTCTACCAAGAAACGTGATTCTTCATTCAAAACGCTGGTTTTTGCTATTGGGCTCTATTGAATAATGAATGTTTTGAATTTTCTCCAAAAGTAAAGTAGTTGCAAACTCATCCTTTTAGAGTCTTGTTTGGGCTCATGAGAGGAGTAGAAAAACATCAAAAATTTCAGTCCTGCGCGATTCTACCAAGAAATGTGAGTGTTCATTCAAACCGCTGGTTTTTGATAGTTTGGGCCCTATTGAATAATGAATGTTTTGAATTTTCTCCAAAAGTAAAGTAGTTGCAAACTCATCCTTTTAGAAACTTGTTTGGGCTGTTGAGAGGAGTAAAAAACCATCAAAAATTTCAATCCTGCATGATTCTACCAAGAAATGTGATTCTTCATTTAAAACGCTGATTTTTGCTATTGGGCTCTATTGAATAATGAATGTTTTGAATTTTCTCCAAAAGTAAAGTAGTTGCAAACTCATCCTTTTAGAGACTTGTTTGGGCTCATGAGAGGAGTAGAAGAACATCAAAAATGTCAGTCCTGCACGATTCTACCAAGAAATGTGAGTGTTCATTCAAACCGCTGGTTTTTGATAGTTTGGGCCCTATTGAATAATGAATGTTTTGAATTTTCTCCAAAAGTAAAGTAGTTGCAAACTCATCCTTTTAGAAACTTGTTTGGGCTGTTGAGAGGAGTAAAAAACCATCAAAAATTTCAATCCTGCATGATTCTACCAAGAAATGTGATTCTTCATTCAAAACCCTGGTTTTTGCTATTGGGCTCTATTGGATAATGAATGTTTTGAATTTTCTTCAAAAGTAAAGTAGTTGCAAACTCATCCTTTTAGAGTCTTGTTTGGGCTCATGAGAGGAGTAGAAAAACAGCAAAAATTTCAGTCCTGCACGATTCTACCAAGTAATGTGTGTTCATTCAAACCGCTGGTTTTTGATATTTTGGGCCCTTTTGAATAATGAATGTTTTGAATTTTCTCCAAAAGTAAAGTAGTTGCAAACTCATCCTTTTAGAAACTTGTTTGGGCTGTTGAGAGGAGTAAAAAACCATCAAAAATTTCAATCCTGCATGATTCTACCAAGAAATGTGATTCTTCATTCAAAACCTGATTTTTGCTATTGGGCTCTATTGAATAATGAATGTTTTGAATTTTCTCCAAAAGTAAAGTAGTTGCAAACTCATCCTTTTAGAGTCTTGTTTGGGCTCATGAGAGGAATAGAAAAACATCAAAAATTTCAGTCCTGCACGATTCTACCAAGAAATGTGTGTTCATTCAAACCGCTGGTTTTTTATATTTTGGGCCCTATTGAATAATGAATGTTTTGAATTTTCTCCAAAAGTAAAGTAGTTGCAAACTCATCCTTTTAGAAACTTGTTTGGGCTGTTGAGAGGAGTAAAAAACCATCAAAAATTTCAATCCTGCATGATTCTACCAAGAAATGTGATTCTTCATTCAAAACGCTGGTTTTTGCTATTGGGCTCTATTGAATAATGAATGTTTTGAATTTTCTCCAAAAGTAAAGTAGTTGCAAACTCATCCTTTTAGAGTCTTGTTTGGGCTCATGAGAGGAGTAGAAAAACATCAAAAATTTCAGTCCTGCGCGATTCTACCAAGAAATGTGAGTGTTCATTGAAACCGCTGTTTTTTGATAGTTTGGGCCCTATTGAATAATGAATGTTTTGAATTTTCTCCAAAAGTAAAGTAGTTGCAAACTCATCCTTTTAGAAACTTGTTTGGGCTGTTGAGAGGAGTAAAAAACCATCAAAAATTTCAATCCTGCATGATTCTACCAAGAAATGTGATTCTTCATTCAAAACGCTGGTTTTTGCTATTGGGCTCTATTGAATAATGAATGTTTTGAATTTTCTCCAAAAGTAAAGTAGTTGCAAACTCATCCTTTTAGAGTCTTGTTTGAGCTCATGAGAGGAGTAGAAAAACATCAAAAATTTCAGTCCTGCACGATTCTACCAAGAAATGTGAGTGTTCATTCAAACCGCTGGTTTTTGATAGTTTGGGCCCTATTGAATAATGAATGTTTTGAATTTTCTCCAAAAGTAAAGTAGTTGCAAACTCATCCGTTTAGAAAATTGTTTGGGCTGTTGAGAGGAGTAAAAAACCATCAAAAATTTCAATCCTGCATGATTCTACCAAGAAATGTGATTCTTCATTCAAAACCCTGGTTTTTGCTATTGGGCTCTATTGGATAATGAATGTTTTGAATTTTCTCCAAAAGTAAAGTAGTTGCAAACTCATCCTTTTAGAGTCTTGTTTGGGCTCATGAGAGGAGTAGAAAAACAGCAAAAATTTCAGTCCTGCACGATTCTACCAAGTAATGTGTGTTCATTCAAACCGCTGGTTTTTGATATTTTGGGCCCTTTTGAATAATGAATGTTTTGAATTTTCTCCAAAAGTAAAGTAGTTGCAAACTCATCCTTTTAGAAACTTGTTTGGGCTGTTGAGAGGAGTAAAAAACCATCAAAAATTTCAATCCTGCATGATTCTACCAAGAAATGTGATTCTTCATTCAAAACCTGATTTTTGCTATTGGGCTCTATTGAATAATGAATGTTTTGAATTTTCTCCAAAAGTAAAGTAGTTGCAAACTCATCCTTTTAGAGTCTTGTTTGGGCTCATGAGAGGAATAGAAAAACATCAAAAATTTCAGTCCTGCACGATTCTACCAAGAAATGTGTGTTCATTCAAACCGCTGGTTTTTTATATTTTGGGCCCTATTGAATAATGAATGTTTTGAATTTTCTCCAAAAGTAAAGTAGTTGCAAACTCATCCTTTTAGAAACTTGTTTGGGCTGTTGAGAGGAGTAAAAAACCATCAAAAATTTCAATCCTGCATGATTCTACCAAGAAATGTGATTCTTCATTCAAAACGCTGGTTTTTGCTATTGGGCTCTATTGAATAATGAATGTTTTGAATTTTCTCCAAAAGTAAAGTAGTTGCAAACTCATCCTTTTAGAGTCTTGTTTGGGCTCATGAGAGGAGTAGAAAAACATCAAAAATTTCAGTCCTGCGCGATTCTACCAAGAAATGTGAGTGTTCATTCAAACCGCTGGTTTTTGATAGTTTGGGCCCTATTGAATAATGAATGTTTTGAATTTTCTCCAAAAGTAAAGTAGTTGCAAACTCATCCTTTGAGAAACTTGTTTGGGCTGTTGAGAGGAGTAAAAAACCATCAAAAATTTCAATCCTGCATGATTCTACCAAGAAATGTGATTGTTCATTCAAAACGCTGGTTTTTGCTATTGGGCTCTATTGAATAATTAATGTTTTGAATTTTCTCCAAAAGTAAAGTAGTTGCAAACTCATCCTTTTAGAGTCTTGTTTGGGCTCATGAGAGGAGTAAAAGAACATCAAAAATTTCAGTCCTGCACCATTCTACCAAGAAATGTGAGTGTTCATTCAAACCGCTGGTTTTTGATAGTTTGGGCCCTATTGAATAATGAATGTTTCGAATTTTCTCCAAAAGTAAAGTAGTTGCAAACTCATCCTTTTAGAAACTTGTTTGGGCTGTTGAGAGTAGTAAAAAACCATCAAAAATTTCAATCCTGCATGATTCTACCAAGAAATGTGATTCTTCATTTAAAACGCTGATTTTTGCTATTGGGCTCTATTGAATAATGAATGTTTTGAATTTTCTCCAAAAGTAAAGTAGTTGCAAACTCATCCTTTTAGAGACTTGTTTGGGCTCATGAGAGGAGTAGAAGAACATCAAAAATGTCAGTCCTGCACGATTCTACCAAGAAATGTGAGTGTTCATTCAAACCGCTGGTTTTTGATAGTTTGGGCCCTATTGAATAATGAATGTTTTGAATTTTCTCCAAAAGTAAAGTAGTTGCAAACTCATCCTTTTAGAAACTTGTTTGGGCTGTTGAGAGGAGTAAAAAACCATCAAAAATTTCAATCCTGCATGATTCTACCAAGAAATGTGACTCTTCATTCAAAACCCTGGTTTTTGCTATTGGGCTCTATTGGATAATGAATGTTTTGAATTTTCTTCAAAAGTAAAGTAGTTGCAAACTCATCCTTTTAGAGTCTTGTTTGGGCTCATGAGAGGAGTAGAAAAACAGCAAAATTTTCAGTCCTGCACGATTCTACCAAGTAATGTGTGTTCATTCAAACCGCTGGTTTTTGATATTTTGGGCCCTTTTGAATAATGAATGTTTTGAATTTTCTCCAAAAGTAAAGTAGTTGCAAACTTATCCTTTTAGAAACTTGTTTGGGCTGTTGAGAGGAGTAAAAAACCATCAAAAATTTCAATCCTGCATGATTCTACCAAGAAATGTGATTCTTCATTCAAAACCTGATTTTTGCTATTGGGCTCTATTGAATAATGAATGTTTTGAATTTTCTCCAAAAGTAAAGTAGTTGCAAACTCATCCTTTTAGAGTCTTGTTTGGGCTCATGAGAGGAATAGAAAAACATCAAAAATTTCAGTCCTGCACGATTCTACCAAGAAATGTGTGTTCATTCAAACCGCTGGTTTTTTATATTTTGGGCCCTATTGAATAATGAATGTTTTGAATTTTCTCCAAAAGTAAAGTAGTTGCAAACTCATCCTTTTAGAAACTTGTTTGGGCTGTTGAGAGGAGTAAAAAACCATCAAAAATTTCAATCCTGCATGATTCTACCAAGAAATGTGATTCTTCATTCAAAACGCTGGTTTTTGCTATTGGGCTCTATTGAATAATGAATGTTTTGAATTTTCTCCAAAAGTAAAGTAGTTGCAAACTCATCCTTTTAGAGTCTTGTTTGGGCTCATGAGAGGAGTAGAAAAACATCAAAAATTTCAGTCCTGCGCGATTCTACCAAGAAATGTGAGTGTTCATTCAAACCGCTGGTTTTTGATAGTTTGGGCCCTATTGAATAATGAATGTTTTGAATTTTCTCCAAAAGTAAAGTAGTTGCAAACTCATCCTTTTAGAAACTTGTTTGGGCTGTTGAGAGGAGTAAAAAACCATCAAAAATTTCAATCCTGCATGATTCTACCAAGAAATGTGATTGTTCATTCAAAACGCTGGTTTTTGCTATTGGGCTCTATTGAATAATTAATGTTTTGAATTTTCTCCAAAAGTAAAGTAGTTGCAAACTCATCCTTTTAGAGTCTTGTTTGGGCTCATGAGAGGAGTAAAAGAACATCAAAAATTTCAGTCCTGCACCATTCTACCAAGAAATGTGAGTGTTCATTCAAACCGCTGGTTTTTGATAGTTTGGGCCCTATTGAATAATGAATGTTTCGAATTTTCTCCAAAAGTAAAGTAGTTGCAAACTCATCCTTTTAGAAACTTGTTTGGGCTGTTGAGAGTAGTAAAAAACCATCAAAAATTTCAATCCTGCATGATTCTACCAAGAAATGTGATTCTTCATTTAAAACGCTGATTTTTGCTATTGGGCTCTATTGAATAATGAATGTTTTGAATTTTCTCCAAAAGTAAAGTAGTTGCAAACTCATCCTTTTAGAGACTTGTTTGGGCTCATGAGAGGAGTAGAAAAACATCAAAAATTTCAGTCCTGCACGATTCTACCAAGAAATGTGAGTGTTCATTCAAACCGCTGGTTTTTGATATTTTGGGCCCTATTGAATAATGAATGTTTTGAATTTTCTCCAAAAGTAAAGTAGTTGCAAACTCATCCTTTTAGAAACTTGTTTGGGCTGTTGAGAGGAGTAAAAAACCATCAAAAATTTCAATCCTGCATGATTCTACCAAGAAATGTGACTCTTCATTCAAAACCCTGGTTTTTGCTATTGGGCTCTATTGAATAATGAATGTTTTGAATTTTCTCCAAAAGTAAAGTAGTTGCAAACTCATCCTTTTAGAGTCTTGTTTGGGCTCATGAGAGGAGTAGAAAAACATCAAAAATTTCAGTCCTGCACTATTCTACCAAGTAATGTGTGTTCATTCAAACCGCTGGTTTTTGATATTTTGGGCCCTTTTGAATAATGAATGTTTTGAATTTTCTCCAAAAGTAAAGTAGTTGCAAACTCATCCTTTTAGAAACTTGTTTGGGCTGTTGAGAGGAGTAAAAAACCATCAAAAATTTCAATCCTGCATGATTCTACCAAGAAATGTGATTCTTCATTCAAAACCTGATTTTTGCTATTGGGCTCTATTGAATAATGAATGTTTTGAATTTTCTCCAAAAGTAAAGTAGTTGCAAACTCATCCTTTTAGAGTCTTGTTTGGGCTCATGAGAGGAATAGAAAAACATCAAAAATTTCAGTCCTGCACGATTCTACCAAGAAATGTGTGTTCATTCAAACCGCTGGTTTTTTATATTTTGGGCCCTATTGAATAATGAATGTTTTGAATTTTCTCCAAAAGTAAAGTAGTTGCAAACTCATCCTTTTAGAAACTTGTTTGGGCTGTTGAGAGGAGTAAAAAACCATCAAAAATTTCAATCCTGCATGATTCTACCAAGAAATGTGATTCTTCATTCAAAACGCTGGTTTTTGCTATTGGGCTCTATTGAATAATGAATGTTTTGAATTTTCTCCAAAAGTAAAGTAGTTGCAAACTCATCCTTTTAGAGTCTTGTTTGGGCTCATGAGAGGAGTAGAAAAACATCAAAAATTTCAGTCCTGCGCGATTCTACCAAGAAATGTGAGTGTTCATTGAAACCGCTGTTTTTTGATAGTTTGGGCCCTATTGAATAATGAATGTTTTGAATTTTCTCCAAAAGTAAAGTAGTTGCAAACTCATCCTTTTAGAAACTTGTTTGGGCTGTTGAGAGGAGTAAAAAACCATCAAAAATTTCAATCCTGCATGATTCTACCAAGAAATGTGATTCTTCATTCAAAACGCTGGTTTTTGCTATTGGGCTCTATTGAATAATGAATGTTTTGAATTTTCTCCAAAAGTAAAGTAGTTGCAAACTCATCCTTTTAGAGTCTTGTTTGAGCTCATGAGAGGAGTAGAAAAACATCAAAAATTTCAGTCCTGCACGATTCTACCAAGAAATGTGAGTGTTCATTCAAACCGCTGGTTTTTGATAGTTTGGGCCCTATTGAATAATGAATGTTTTGAATTTTCTCCAAAAGTAAAGTAGTTGCAAACTCATCCGTTTAGAAAATTGTTTGGGCTGTTGAGAGGAGTAAAAAACCATCAAAAATTTCAATCCTGCATGATTCTACCAAGAAATGTGATTCTTCATTCAAAACCCTGGTTTTTGCTATTGGGCTCTATTGAATAATGAATGTTTTGAATTTTCTCCAAAAGTAAAGTAGTTGCAAACTCATCCTTTTAGAGTCTTGTTTGGGCTCATGAGAGGAGTAGAAAAACAGCAAAAATTTCAGTCCTGCACGATTCTACCAAGTAATGTGTGTTCATTCAAACCGCTGGTTTTTGATATTTTGGGCCCTTTTGAATAATGAATGTTTTGAATTTTCTCCAAAAGTAAAGTAGTTGCAAACTCATCCTTTTAGAAACTTGTTTGGGCTGTTGAGAGGAGTAAAAAACCATCAAAAATTTCAATCCTGCATGATTCTACCAAGAAATGTGATTCTTCATTCAAAACCTGATTTTTGCTATTGGGCTCTATTGAATAATGAATGTTTTGAATTTTCTCCAAAAGTAAAGTAGTTGCAAACTCATCCTTTTAGAGTCTTGTTTGGGCTCATGAGAGGAATAGAAAAACATCAAAAATTTCAGTCCTGCACGATTCTACCAAGAAATGTGTGTTCATTCAAACCGCTGGTTTTTTATATTTTGGGCCCTATTGAATAATGAATGTTTTGAATTTTCTCCAAAAGTAAAGTAGTTGCAAACTCATCCTTTTAGAAACTTGTTTGGGCTGTTGAGAGGAGTAAAAAACCATCAAAAATTTCAATCCTGCATGATTCTACCAAGAAATGTGATTCTTCATTCAAAACGCTGGTTTTTGCTATTGGGCTCTATTGAATAATGAATGTTTTGAATTTTCTCCAAAAGTAAAGTAGTTGCAAACTCATCCTTTTAGAGTCTTGTTTGGGCTCATGAGAGGAGTAGAAAAACATCAAAAATTTCAGTCCTGCGCGATTCTACCAAGAAATGTGAGTGTTCATTCAAACCGCTGGTTTTTGATAGTTTGGGCCCTATTGAATAATGAATGTTTTGAATTTTCTCCAAAAGTAAAGTAGTTGCAAACTCATCCTTTGAGAAACTTGTTTGGGCTGTTGAGAGGAGTAAAAAACCATCAAAAATTTCAATCCTGCATGATTCTACCAAGAAATGTGATTGTTCATTCAAAACGCTGGTTTTTGCTATTGGGCTCTATTGAATAATTAATGTTTTGAATTTTCTCCAAAAGTAAAGTAGTTGCAAACTCATCCTTTTAGAGTCTTGTTTGGGCTCATGAGAGGAGTAAAAGAACATCAAAAATTTCAGTCCTGCACCATTCTACCAAGAAATGTGAGTGTTCATTCAAACCGCTGGTTTTTGATAGTTTGGGCCCTATTGAATAATGAATGTTTCGAATTTTCTCCAAAAGTAAGTTAGTTGCAAACTCATCCTTTTAGAAACTTGTTTGGGCTGTTGAGAGTAGTAAAAAACCATCAAAAATTTCAATCCTGCATGATTCTACCAAGAAATGTGATTCTTCATTCAAAACGCTGGTTTTTGCTATTGGGCTCTGTTGAATAATGAATGTTTTGAATTTTCTCCAAAAGTAAAGTAGTTGCAAACTCATCCTTTTAGAGTCTTGTTTGGGCTCATGAGAGGAGTAGAAAAACATCAAAAATTTCAGTCCTGCACGATTCTACCAAGAAATGTGAGTGTTCATTCAAACCGCTGGTTTTTGATAGTTTGGGCCCTATTGAATAATGAATGTTTTGAATTTTCTCTAAAAGTAAAGTAGTTGCAAACTCATCCTCTTAGAAACTTGTTTGGGCTGTTGAGAGGAGTAAAAAACCATCAAAAATTTCAATCCTGCATGATTCTACCAAGAAATGTGATTCTACATTCAAAACGCTGGTTTTTGCTATTGGGCTCTATTGAATAATGAATGTTTTGAATTTTCTCCAAAAGTAAAGTAGTTGCAAACTCATCCTTTTAGAGACTTGTTTGGGCTCATGAGAGGAGTAGAAAAACATCAAAAATTTCAGTCCTGCACGATTCTACTAAGAAATGTGTGTTCATTCAAACCGCTGGTTTTTGATATTTTGGGCCCTATTGAATAATGAATGTTTTGAATTTTCTCCAAAAGTAAAGTAGTTGCAAACTCATCCTTTTAGAAACTTGTTTGGGCTGTTGAGAGGAGTAAAAAACCATCAAAAATTTCAATCCTGCATGATTCTACCAAGAAATGTGATTCTTCATTCAAAATACTGGTTTTTGCTATTGGGCTCTATTGAATAATGAATGTTTTGAATTTTCTCCAAAAGTAAAGTAGTTGCAAACTCATCCTTTTAGAGTCTTGTTTGGGCTCATGAGAGGAGTAGAAAAACATCAAAAATTTCAGTCCTGCACGATTCTACCAAGTAATGTGTGTTCATTCAAACCGCTGGTTTTTGATATTTTGGGCCCTTTTGAATAATGAATGTTTTGAATTTTCTCCAAAAGTAAAGTAGTTGCAAACTCATCCTTTTAGAAACTTGTTTGGGCTGTTGAGAGGAGTAAAAAACCATCAAAAATTTCAATCCAGCATGATTCTACCAAGAAATGTGATTCTTCATTCAAAACCTGATTTTTGCTATTGGGCTCTATTGAATAATGAATGTTTTGAATTTTCTCCAAAAGTAAAGTAGTTGCAAACTCATCCGTTTAGAAACTTGTTTGGGCTGTTGAGAGGAGTAAAAAACCATCAAAAATTTCAATCCTGCATGATTCTACCAAGAAATGTGATTCTTCATTCAAAACCTGATTTTTGCTATTGGGCTCTATTGAATAATGAATGTTTTGAATTTTCTCCAAAAGTAAAGTAGTTGCAAACTCATCCTTTTAGAGACTTGTTTGGGCTCATCAGAGGAGTAGAAAAACATCACAAATTTCAGTCCTGCACGATTCTACCAAGAAATGTGTGTTCATTCAAACCGCTGGTTTTTGATATTTTGGGCCCTATTGAATAATGAATGTTTTGAATTTTCTCCAAAAGTAAATTAGTTGCAAACTCATCCTTTTAGAAACTTGTTTGGGCTGTTGAGAGGAGTAAAAAAACATCAAAAATTTCAATCCTGCATGATTCTACCAAGAAATGTGATTCTTCATTCAAAGCACTGGTTTTTGCTATTGGGCTCTATTGAATAATGAATGTTTTGAATTTTCTCCAAAAGTAAAGTAGTTGCAAACTCATCCTTTTAGAGTCTTGTTTGGGCTCATGAGAGGAGTAGAAAAACATCAAAAATTTCAGTCCTGCACAATTCTACCAAGAAATGTGAGTGTTCATTCAAAACCGCTGGTTTTTGATAGTTTGGGCCCTATTGAATAATGAAAGTTTTGAATTTTCTCCAAAAGTAAAGTAGTTGCAAACTCCTCCTTTTAGAAACTTGTTTGGGCTGTTGAGAGGAGTAAAAAACCATCAAAAATTTCAATCCTGCATGATTCTACCAAGAAATGTGATTGTTCATTCAAAACGCTGGTTTTTGCTATTGGGCTCTATTGAATAATGAATGTTTTGAATTTTCTCCAAAAGTAAAGTAGTTGCAAACTCATCCTTTTAGAGTCTTGTTTGGGCTCATGAGAGGAATAGAAAAACATCAAAAATTTCAGTCCTGCACGATTCTACCAAGAAATGTGTGTTCATTCAAACCGCTGTTTTTTTATATTTTGGGCCCTATTGAATAATGAATGTTTTGAATTTTCTCCAAAAGTAAAGTAGTTGCAAACTCATCCTTTTAGAAACTTGTTTGGGCTGTTGAGAGGAGTAAAAAAACATCAAAAATTTCAATCCTGCATGATTCTACCAAGAAATGTGATTGTTCATTCAAAACACTGGTTTTTGCTATTGGGCTCTATTGAATAATTAATGTTTTGAATTTTCTCCAAAAGTAAAGTAGTTGCAAACTCATCCTTTTAGAGTCTTGTTTGGGCTCATGAGAGGAGTAGAAGAAAATCAAAAATTTCAGTCCTGCACCATTCTACCAAGAAATGTGATTGTTCATTCAAACCGCTGGTTTTTGATAGTTTGGGCCCTATTGAATAATGAATTTTTCGAATTTTCTCCAAAAGTAAAGTAGTTGCAAACTCATCCTTTTAGAAACTTGTTTGGGCTGTTGAGAGGAGTAAAAAACCATCAAAAATTTCAATCTTGCATGATTCTACCAAGAAATGTGATTCTTCATTTAAAACGCTGATTTTTGCTATTGGGCTCTATTGAATAATGAATGTTTTGAATTTTCTCCAAAAGTAAAGTAGTTGCAAACTCATCCTTTTAGAGACTTGTTTGGGCTCATGAGAGGAGTAGAAAAACATCAAAAATTTCAGTCCTGCACGATTCTACCAAGAAATGTGTGTTCATTCAAACCGCTGGTTTTTGATATTTTGGGCCCTATTGAATAATGAATGTTTTGAATTTTCTCCAAAAGTAAAGTAGTTGCAAACTCATCCTTTTAGAAACTTGTTTGGGCTGTTGAGAGGAGTAAAAAACCATCAAAAATTTCAATCCTGCATGATTCTACCAAGAAATGTGACTCTTCATTCAAAACCCTGGTTTTTGCTATTGGGCTCTATTGAATAATGAATATTTTGAATTTTCTCCAAAAGTAAAGTAGTTGCAAACTCATCCTTTTAGAGTCTTGTTTGGGCTCATGAGAGGAGTAGAAAAACATCAAAAATTTCAGTCCTGCACGATTCTACCAAGTAATGTGTGTTCATTCAAACCGCTGGTTTTTGATATTTTGGGCCCTTTTGAATAATGAATGTTTTGAATTTTCTCCAAAAGTAAAGTAGTTGCAAACTCATCCTTTTAGAAACTTGTTTGGGCTGTTGAGAGGAGTAAAAAAACATCAAAAATTTCAATCCTGCATGATTCTACCAAGAAATGTGATTCTTCATTCAAAACCTGATTTTTGCTATTGGGCTCTATTGAATAATGAATGTTTTGAATTTTCTCCAAAAGTAAAGTAGTTGCAAACTCATCCTTTTAGAGTCTTGTTTGGGCTCATGAGAGGAATAGAAAAACATCAAAAATTTCAGTCCTGCACGATTCTACCAAGAAATGTGTGTTCATTCAAACCGCTGGTTTTTGATATTTTGGGCCCTATTGAATAATGAATGTTTTGAATTTTCTCCAAAAGTAAAGTAGTTGCAAACTCATCCTTTTAGAAACTTGTTTGGGCTGTTGAGAGGAGTAAAAAACCATCAAAAATTTCAATCCTGCATGATTCTACCAAGAAATGTGATTCTTCATTCAAAACGCTGGTTTTTGCTATTGGGCTCTATTGAATAATGAATGTTTTGAATTTTCTCCAAAAGTAAAGTAGTTGCAAACTCATCCTTTTAGAGTCTTGTTTGGGCTCATGAGAGGAGTAGAAAAACATCAAAAATTTCAGTCCTGCGCGATTCTACCAAGAAATGTGAGTGTTCATTCAAACCGCTGGTTTTTGATAGTTTGGGCCCTATTGAATAATGAATGTTTTGAATTTTCTCCAAAAGTAAAGTAGTTGCTAACTCATCCTTTTAGAAACTTGTTTGGGCTGTTGAGAGGAGTAAAAAACCATCAAAAATTTCAATCCTGCATGATTCTACCAAGAAATGTGATTGTTCATTCAAAACGCTGGTTTTTGCTATTGGGCTCTATTGAATAATTAATGTTTTGAATTTTCTCCAAAAGTAAAGTAGTTGCAAACTCATCCTTTTAGAGTCTTGTTTGGGCTCATGAGTGGAGTAAAAGAACATCAAAAATTTCAGTCCTGCACCATTCTACCAAGAAATGTGAGTGTTCATTCAAACCGCTGGTTTTTGATAGTTTGGGCCCTATTGAATAATGAATGTTTCGAATTTTCTCCAAAAGTAAAGTAGTTGCAAACTCATCCTTTTAGAAACTTGTTTGGGCTGTTGAGAGTAGTAAAAAACCATCAAAAATTTCAATCCTGCATGATTCTACCAAGAAATGTGATTCTTCATTTAAAACGCTGATTTTTGCTATTGGGCTCTATTGAATAATGAATGTTTTGAATTTTCTCCAAAAGTAAAGTAGTTGCAAACTCATCCTTTTAGAGACTTGTTTGGGCTCATGAGAGGAGTAGAAAAACATCAAAAATTTCAGTCCTGCACGATTCTACCAAGAAATGTGAGTGTTCATTCAAACCGCTGGTTTTTGATAGTTTGGGCCCTATTGAATAATGAATGTTTTGAATTTTCTCCAAAAGTAAAGTAGTTGCAAACTCATCCTTTTAGAAACTTGTTTGGGCTGTTGAGAGGAGTAAAAAAACATCAAAAATTTCAATCCTGCATGATTCTACCAAGAAATGTGATTCATCATTCAAAACGCTGGTTTTTGCTATTTGGGCTCTATTGAATAATGAATGTTTTGAATTTTCTCCAAAAGTAAAGTAGTTGCAAACTCATCCTTTTAGAGACTTGTTTGGGCTCATGAGAGGAGTAGAAGAACATCAAAAATGTCAGTCTTGCACGATTCTACCAAGAAATGTGAGTGTTCATTCAAACCGCTGGTTTTTGATAGTTTGGGCCCTATTGAATAATGAATGTTTTGAATTTTCTCCAAAAGTAAAGTAGTTGCAAACTCATCCTTTTAGAAACTTGTTTGGGCTGTTGAGAGGAGTAAAAAACCATCAAAAATTTCAATCCTGCATGATTCTACCAAGAAATGTGACTCTTCATTCAAAACCCTGGTTTTTGCTATTGGGCTCTATTGAATAATGAATGTTTTGAATTTTCTCCAAAAGTAAAGTAGTTGCAAACTCATCCTTTTAGAGTCTTGTTTGGGCTCATGAGAGGAATAGAAAAACATCAAAAATTTCAGTCCTGCACGATTCTACCAAGAAATGTGTGTTCATTCAAACCGCTGTTTTTTTATATTTTGGGCCCTATTGAATAATGAATGTTTTGAATTTTCTCCAAAAGTAAAGTAGTTGCAAACTCATCCTTTTAGAAACTTGTTTGGGCTGTTGAGAGGAGTAAAAAAACATCAAAAATTTCAATCCTGCATGATTCTACCAAGAAATGTGATTGTTCATTCAAAACACTGGTTTTTGCTATTGGGCTCTATTCTCTATTGAATAATTAATGTTTTGAATTTTCTCCAAAAGTAAAGTAGTTGCAAACTCATCCTTTTAGAGTCTTGTTTGGGCTCATGAGAGGAGTAGAAGAAAATCAAAAATTTCAGTCCTGCACCATTCTACCAAGAAATGTGATTGTTCATTCAAACCGCTGGTTTTTGATAGTTTGGGCCCTATTGAATAATGAATTTTTCGAATTTTCTCCAAAAGTAAAGTAGTTGCAAACTCATCCTTTTAGAAACTTGTTTGGGCTGTTGAGAGGAGTAAAAAACCATCAAAAATTTCAATCTTGCATGATTCTACCAAGAAATGTGATTCTTCATTTAAAACGCTGATTTTTGCTATTGGGCTCTATTGAATAATGAATGTTTTGAATTTTCTCCAAAAGTAAAGTAGTTGCAAACTCATCCTTTTAGAGACTTGTTTGGGCTCATGAGAGGAGTAGAAAAACATCAAAAATTTCAGTCCTGCACGATTCTACCAAGAAATGTGTGTTCATTCAAACCGCTGGTTTTTGATATTTTGGGCCCTATTGAATAATGAATGTTTTGAATTTTCTCCAAAAGTAAAGTAGTTGCAAACTCATCCTTTTAGAAACTTGTTTGGGCTGTTGAGAGGAGTAAAAAACCATCAAAAATTTCAATCCTGCATGATTCTACCAAGAAATGTGACTCTTCATTCAAAACCCTGGTTTTTGCTATTGGGCTCTATTGAATAATGAATATTTTGAATTTTCTCCAAAAGTAAAGTAGTTGCAAACTCATCCTTTTAGAGTCTTGTTTGGGCTCATGAGAGGAGTAGAAAAACATCAAAAATTTCAGTCCTGCACGATTCTACCAAGTAATGTGTGTTCATTCAAACCGCTGGTTTTTGATATTTTGGGCCCTTTTGAATAATGAATGTTTTGAATTTTCTCCAAAAGTAAAGTAGTTGCAAACTCATCCTTTTAGAAACTTGTTTGGGCTGTTGAGAGGAGTAAAAAAACATCAAAAATTTCAATCCTGCATGATTCTACCAAGAAATGTGACTCTTCATTCAAAACCCTGGTTTTTGCTATTGGGCTCTATTGAATAATGAATGTTTTGAATTTTCTCCAAAAGTAAAGTAGTTGCAAACTCATCCTTTTAGAGTCTTGTTTGGGCTCATGAGAGGAGTAGAAAAACATCAAAAATTTCAGTCCTGCACGATTCTACCAAGTAATGTGTGTTCATTCAAACCGCTGGTTTTTGATATTTTGGGCCCTTTTGAATAATGAATGTTTTGAATTTTCTCCAAAAGTAAAGTAGTTGCAAACTCATCCTTTTAGAAACTTGTTTGGGCTGTTGAGAGGAGTAAAAAACCATCAAAAATTTCAATCCTGCATGATTCTACCAAGAAATGTGATTCTTCATTCAAAACGCTGGTTTTTGCTATTGGGCTCTATTGAATAATGAATGTTTTGAATTTTCTCCAAAAGTAAAGTAGTTGCAAACTCATCCTTTTAGAGTCTTGTTTGGGCTCATGAGAGGAGTAGAAAAACATCAAAAATTTCAGTCCTGCGCGATTCTACCAAGAAATGTGAGTGTTCATTCAAACCGCTGGTTTTTGATCGTTTGGGCCCTATTGAATAATGAATGTTTTGAATTTTCTCCAAAAGTAAAGTAGTTGCAAACTCATCCTTTTAGAAACTTGTTTGGGCTGTTGAGAGGAGTAAAAAACCATCAAAAATTTCAATCCTGCATGATTCTACCAAGAAATGTGATTGTTCATTCAAAACGCTGGTTTTTGCTATTGGGCTCTATTGAATAATTAATGTTTTGAATTTTCTCCAAAAGTAAAGTAGTTGCAAACTCATCCTTTTAGAGTCTTGTTTGGGCTCATGAGAGGAGTAAAAGAACATCAAAAATTTCAGTCCTGCACCATTCTACCAAGAAATGTGAGTGTTCATTCAAACCGCTGGTTTTTGATAGTTTGGGCCCTATTGAATAATGAATGTTTCGAATTTTCTCCAAAAGTAAAGTAGTTGCAAACTCATCCTTTTAGAAACTTGTTTGGGCTGTTGAGAGTAGTAAAAAACCATCAAAAATTTCAATCCTGCATGATTCTACCAAGAAATGTGATTCTTCATTTAAAACGCTGATTTTTGCTATTGGGCTCTATTGAATAATGAATGTTTTGAATTTTCTCCAAAAGTAAAGTAGTTGCAAACTCATCCTTTTAGAGAATTGTTTGGGCTCATGAGAGGAGTAGAAAAACATCAAAAATTTCAGTCCTGCACGATTCTACCAAGAAATGTGAGTGTTCATTCAAACCGCTGGTTTTTGATAGTTTGGGCCCTATTGAATAATGAATGTTTTGAATTTTCTCCAAAAGTAAAGTAGTTGCAAACTCATCCTTTTAGAAACTTGTTTGGGCTGTTGAGAGGAGTAAAAAACCATCAAAAATTTCAATCCTGCATGATTCTACCAAGAAATGTGACTCTTCATTCAAAACCCTGGTTTTTGCTATTGGGCTCTATTGAATAATGAATGTTTTGAATTTTCTCCAAAAGTAAAGTAGTTGCAAACTCATCCTTTTAGAGTCTTGTTTGGGCTCATGAGAGGAGTAGAAAAACATCAAAAATTTCAGTCCTGACGATTCTACCAAGTAATGTGTGTTCATTCAAACCGCTGGTTTTTGATATTTTGGGCCCTTTTGAATAATGAATGTTTTGAATTTTCTCCAAAAGTAAAGTAGTTGCAAACTCATCCTTTTAGAAACTTGTTTGGGCTGTTGAGAGGAGTAAAAAACCATCAAAAATTTCAATCCTGCATGATTCTACCAAGAAATGTGATTCTTCATTCAAAACCTGATTTTTGTTATTGGGCTCTATTGAATAATGAATGTTTTGAATTTTCTCCAAAAGTAAAGTAGTTGCAAACTCATCCTTTTAGAGTCTTGTTTGGGCTCATGAGAGGAATAGAAAAACATCAAAAATTTCAGTCCTGCACGATTCTACCAAGAAATGTGTGTTCATTCAAACCGCTAGTTTTTTATATTTTGGGCCCTATTGAATAATGAATGTTTTGAATTTTCTCCAAAAGTAAAGTAGTTGCAAACTCATCCCTTTAGAAACTTGTTTGGGCTGTTGAGAGGAGTAAAAAACCATCAAAAATTTCAATCCTGCATGATTCTACCAAGAAATGTGATTCTTCATTCAAAACCTGATTTTTGCTATTGGGCTCTATTGAATAATGAATGTTTTGAATTTTCTCCAAAAGTAAAGTAGTTGCAAACTCATCCTTTTAGAGTCTTGTTTGGGCTCATGAGAGGAGTAGAAAAACATCAAAAATTTCAGTCCTGTGCGATTCTACCAAGAAATGTGAGTGTTCATTCAAACTGCTGGTTTTTGATAGTTTGGGCCCTATTGAATAATGAATGTTTTGAATTTTCTCCAAAAGTAAAGTAGTTGCAAACTCATCCTTTTAGAAACTTGTTTGGGCTGTTGAGAGGAGTAAAAAACCATCAAAAATTTCAATCCTGCATGATTCTACCAAGAAATGTGATTCTTCATTCAAAACGCTGGTTTTTGCTATTGGGCTCTATTGAATAATGAATGTTTTGAATTTTCTCCAAAAGTAAAGTAGTTGCAAACTCATCCTTTTAGAGTCTTGTTTGAGCTCATGAGAGGAGTAGAAAAACATCAAAAATTTCAGTCCTGCACGATTCTACCAAGAAATGTGAGTGTTCATTCAAACCGCTGGTTTTTGATAGTTTGGGCCCTATTGAATAATGAATGTTTTGCATTTTCTCCAAAAGTAAAGTAGTTGCAAACTCATCCGTTTAGAAAATTGTTTGGGCTGTTGAGAGGAGTAAAAAACCATCAAAAATTTCAATCCTGCATGATTCTACCAAGAAATGTGATTCTTCATTCAAAACGCTGGTTTCTGCTATTGGGCTCTATTGAATAATGAATGTTTTGAATTTTCTCCAAAAGTAAAGTAGTTGCAAACTCATCCTTTTAGAGTCTTGTTTAGGCTCATGAGAGGAGTAGCAAAACATCAAAAATTTCAGTCCTGCACGATTCTACCAAGAAATGTGAGTGTTCATTCAAACCGCTGGTTTTTGATAGTTTGGGCCCTATTGAATAATGAATGTTTTGAATTTTCTCCAAAAGTAAAGTAGTTGCAAACTCATCCTTTTAGAAACTTGTTTGGGCTGTTGAGAGGAGTAAAAAAACATCAAAAATTTCAATCCTGCATGATTCTACCAAGAAATGTGATTCTTCATTCAAAACGCTGGTTTTTGCTATTGGGCTCTATTGAATAATGAATGTTTTGAATTTTCTCCAAAAGTAAAGTAGTTGCAAACTCATCCTTTTAGAGTCTTGTTTGGGCTCATGAGAGGAGTAAAAGAACATCAAAAATTTCAGTCCTGCACCATTCTACCAAGAAATGTGAGTGTTCATTCAAACCGCTGGTTTTTGATAGTTTGGGCCCTATTGAATAATGAATGTTTCGAATTTTCTCCAAAAGTAAAGTAGTTGCAAACTCATCCTTTTAGAAACTTGTTTGGGCTGTTGAGAGTAGTAAAAAACCATCAAAAATTTCAATCCTGCATGATTCTACCAAGAAATGTGATTCTTCATTTAAAACGCTGATTTTTGCTATTGGGCTCTATTGAATAATGAATGTTTTGAATTTTCTCCAAAAGTAAAGTAGTTGCAAACTCATCCTTTTAGAGACTTGTTTGGGCTCATGAGAGGAGTAGAAGAACATCAAAAATGTCAGTCCTGCACGATTCTACCAAGAAATGTGAGTGTTCATTCAAACCGCTGGTTTTTGATAGTTTGGGCCCTATTGAATAATGAATGTTTTGAATTTTCTCCAAAAGTAAAGTAGTTGCAAACTCATCCTTTTAGAAACTTGTTTGGGCTGTTGAGAGAAGTAAAAAACCATCAAAAATTTCAATCCTGCATGATTCTACCAAGAAATGTGACTCTTCATTCAAAACCCTGGTTTTTGCTATTGGGCTCTATTGGATAATGAATGTTTTGAATTTTCTTCAAAAGTAAAGTAGTTGCAAACTCATCCTTTTAGAGTCTTGTTTGGGCTCATGAGAGGAGTAGAAAAACAGCAAAAATTTCAGTCCTGCACGATTCTACCAAGTAATGTGTGTTCATTCAAACCGCTGGTTTTTGATATTTTGGGCCCTTTTGAATAATGAATGTTTTGAATTTTCTCCAAAAGTAAAGTAGTTGCAAACTCATCCTTTTAGAAACTTGTTTGGGCTGTTGAGAGGAGTAAAAAACCATCAAAAATTTCAATCCTGCATGATTCTACCAAGAAATGTGATTCTTCATTCAAAACCTGATTTTTGCTATTGGGCTCTATTGAATAATGAATGTTTTGAATTTTCTCCAAAAGTAAAGTAGTTGCAAACTCATCCTTTTAGAGTCTTGTTTGGGCTCATGAGAGGAATAGAAAAACATCAAAAATTTCAGTCCTGCACGATTCTACCAAGAAATGTGTGTTCATTCAAACCGCTGGTTTTTTATATTTTGGGCCCTATTGAATAATGAATGTTTTGAATTTTCTCCAAAAGTAAAGTAGTTGCAAACTCATCCTTTTAGAAACTTGTTTGGGCTGTTGAGAGTAAAAAACCATCAAAAATTTCAATCCTGCATGATTCTACCAAGAAATGTGATTCTTCATTCAAAACGCTGGTTTTTGCTATTGGGCTCTATTGAATAATGAATGTTTTGAATTTTCTCCAAAAGTAAAGTAGTTGCAAACTCATCCTTTTAGAGTCTTGTTTGGGCTCATGAGAGGAGTAGAAAAACATCAAAAATTTCAGTCCTGCGCGATTCTACCAAGAAATGTGAGTGTTCATTCAAACCGCTGGTTTTTGATAGTTTGGGCCCTATTGAATAATGAATGTTTTGAATTTTCTCCAAAAGTAAAGTAGTTGCAAACTCATCCTTTTAGAAACTTGTTTGGGCTGTTGAGAGTAGTAAAAAACCATCAAAAATTTCAATCCTGCATGATTCTACCAAGAAATGTGATTCTTCATTTAAAACGCTGATTTTTGCTATTGGGCTCTATTGAATAATGAATGTTTTGAATTTTCTCCAAAAGTAAAGTAGTTGCAAACTCATCCTTTTAGAGACTTGTTTGGGCTCATGAGAGGAGTAGAAGAACATCAAAAATGTCAGTCCTGCACGATTCTACCAAGAAATGTGAGTGTTCATTCAAACCGCTGGTTTTTGATAGTTTGGGCCCTATTGAATAATGAATGTTTTGAATTTTCTCCAAAAGTAAAGTAGTTGCAAACTCATCCTTTTAGAAACTTGTTTGGGCTGTTGAGAGGAGTAAAAAACCATCAAAAATTTCAATCCTGCATGATTCTACCAAGAAATGTGACTCTTCATTCAAAACCCTGGTTTTTGCTATTGGGCTCTATTGGATAATGAATGTTTTGAATTTTCTTCAAAAGTAAAGTAGTTGCAAACTCATCCTTTTAGAGTCTTGTTTGGGCTCATGAGAGGAGTAGAAAAACAGCAAAAATTTCAGTCCTGCACGATTCTACCAAGTAATGTGTGTTCATTCAAACCGCTGGTTTTTGATATTTTGGGCCCTTTTGAATAATGAATGTTTTGAATTTTCTCCAAAAGTAAAGTAGTTGCAAACTCATCCTTTTAGAAACTTGTTTGGGCTGTTGAGAGGAGTAAAAAACCATCAAAAATTTCAATCCTGCATGATTCTACCAAGAAATGTGATTCTTCATTCAAAACCTGATTTTTGCTATTGGGCTCTATTGAATAATGAATGTTTTGAATTTTCTCCAAAAGTAAAGTAGTTGCAAACTCATCCTTTTAGAGTCTTGTTTGGGCTCATGAGAGGAATAGAAAAACATCAAAAATTTCAGTCCTGCACGATTCTACCAAGAAATGTGTGTTCATTCAAACCGCTGGTTTTTTATATTTTGGGCCCTATTGAATAATGAATGTTTTGAATTTTCTCCAAAAGTAAAGTAGTTGCAAACTCATCCTTTTGGAAACTTGTTTGGGCTGTTGAGAGGAGTAAAAAACCATCAAAAATTTCAATCCTGCATGATTCTACCAAGAAATGTGATTCTTCATTCAAAACGCTGGTTTTTGCTATTGGGCTCTATTGAATAATGAATGTTTTGAATTTTCTCCAAAAGTAAAGTAGTTGCAAACTCATCCTTTTAGAGTCTTGTTTGGGCTCATGAGAGGAGTAGAAAAACATCAAAAATTTCAGTCCTGCGTGATTCTACCAAGAAATGTGAGTGTTCATTCAAACCGCTGGTTTTTGATAGTTTGGGCCCTATTGAATAATGAATGTTTTGAATTTTCTCCAAAAGTAAAGTAGTTGCAAACTCATCCTTTTAGAAACTTGTTTGGGCTGTTGAGAGGAGTAAAAAACCATCAAAAATTTCAATCCTGCATGATTCTACCAAGAAATGTGATTGTTCATTCAAAACGCTGGTTTTTGCTATTGGGCTCTATTGAATAATGAATGTTTTGAATTTTCTCCAAAAGTAAAGTAGTTGCAAACTCATCCTTTTAGAGTCTTGTTTGGGCTCATGAGAGGAGTAAAAGAACATCAAAAATTTCAGTCCTGCACCATTCTACCAAGAAATGTGAGTGTTCATTCAAACCGCTGGTTTTTGATAGTTTGGGCCCTATTGAATAATGAATGTTTCGAATTTTCTCCAAAAGTAAAGTAGTTGCAAACTCATCCTTTTAGAAACTTGTTTGGGCTGTTGAGAGTAGTAAAAAACCATCAAAAATTTCAATCCTGCATGATTCTACCAAGAAATGTGATTCTTCATTTAAAACGCTGATTTTTGCTATTGGGCTCTATTGAATAATGAATGTTTTGAATTTTCTCCAAAAGTAAAGTAGTTGCAAACTCATCCTTTTAGAGACTTGTTTGGGCTCATGAGAGGAGTAGAAAAACATCAAAAATTTCAGTCCTGCACG
Source organism: Dendrobates tinctorius (assembly GCF_039654945.1). Classification (NCBI taxonomy): domain Eukaryota; kingdom Metazoa; phylum Chordata; class Amphibia; order Anura; family Dendrobatidae; genus Dendrobates; species Dendrobates tinctorius. Next base: position 20,801,758 of record NW_027361793.1, read on the forward strand.
ATTCTACCAAGAAATGTGAGTGTTCATTCAAACCGCTGGTTTTTGATATTTTGGGCCCTATTGAATAATGAATGTTTTGAATTTTCTCCAAAAGTAAAGTAGTTGCAAACTCATCCTTTTAGAAACTTGTTTGGGCTGTTGAGAGGAGTAAAAAACCATCAAAAATTTCAATCCTGCATGATTCTACCAAGAAATGTGACTCTTCATTCAAAACCCTGGTTTTTGCTATTGGGCTCTATTGAATAATGAATGTTTTGAATTTTCTCCAAAAGTAAAGTAGTTGCAAACTCATCCTTTTAGAGTCTTGTTTGGGCTCATGAGAGGAGTAGAAAAACATCAAAAATTTCAGTCCTGCACTATTCTACCAAGTAATGTGTGTTCATTCAAACCGCTGGTTTTTGATATTTTGGGCCCTTTTGAATAATGAATGTTTTGAATTTTCTCCAAAAGTAAAGTAGTTGCAAACTCATCCTTTTAGAAACTTGTTTGGGCTGTTGAGAGGAGTAAAAAACCATCAAAAATTTCAATCCTGCATGATTCTACCAAGAAATGTGATTCTTCATTCAAAACCTGATTTTTGCTATTGGGCTCTATTGAATAATGAATGTTTTGAATTTTCTCCAAAAGTAAAGTAGTTGCAAACTCATCCTTTTAGAGTCTTGTTTGGGCTCATGAGAGGAATAGAAAAACATCAAAAATTTCAGTCCTGCACGATTCTACCAAGAAATGTGTGTTCATTCAAACCGCTGGTTTTTTATATTTTGGGCCCTATTGAATAATGAATGTTTTGAATTTTCTCCAAAAGTAAAGTAGTTGCAAACTCATCCTTTTAGAAACTTGTTTGGGCTGTTGAGAGGAGTAAAAAACCATCAAAAATTTCAATCCTGCATGATTCTACCAAGAAATGTGATTCTTCATTCAAAACGCTGGTTTTTGCTATTGGGCTCTATTGAATAATGAATGTTTTGAATTTTCTCCAAAAGTAAAGTAGTTGCAAACTCATCCTTTTAGAGTCTTGTTTGGGCTCATGAGAGGAGTAGAAAAACATCAAAAATTTCAGTCCTGCGCGATTCTACCAAGAAATGTGAGTGTTCATTGAAACCGCTGTTTTTTGATAGTTTGGGCCCTATTGAATAATGAATGTTTTGAATTTTCTCCAAAAGTAAAGTAGTTGCAAACTCATCCTTTTAGAAACTTGTTTGGGCTGTTGAGAGGAGTAAAAAACCATCAAAAATTTCAATCCTGCATGATTCTACCAAGAAATGTGATTCTTCATTCAAAACGCTGGTTTTTGCTATTGGGCTCTATTGAATAATGAATGTTTTGAATTTTCTCCAAAAGTAAAGTAGTTGCAAACTCATCCTTTTAGAGTCTTGTTTGAGCTCATGAGAGGAGTAGAAAAACATCAAAAATTTCAGTCCTGCACGATTCTACCAAGAAATGTGAGTGTTCATTCAAACCGCTGGTTTTTGATAGTTTGGGCCCTATTGAATAATGAATGTTTTGAATTTTCTCCAAAAGTAAAGTAGTTGCAAACTCATCCGTTTAGAAAATTGTTTGGGCTGTTGAGAGGAGTAAAAAACCATCAAAAATTTCAATCCTGCATGATTCTACCAAGAAATGTGATTCTTCATTCAAAACCCTGGTTTTTGCTATTGGGCTCTATTGGATAATGAATGTTTTGAATTTTCTCCAAAAGTAAAGTAGTTGCAAACTCATCCTTTTAGAGTCTTGTTTGGGCTCATGAGAGGAGTAGAAAAACAGCAAAAATTTCAGTCCTGCACGATTCTACCAAGTAATGTGTGTTCATTCAAACCGCTGGTTTTTGATATTTTGGGCCCTTTTGAATAATGAATGTTTTGAATTTTCTCCAAAAGTAAAGTAGTTGCAAACTCATCCTTTTAGAAACTTGTTTGGGCTGTTGAGAGGAGTAAAAAACCATCAAAAATTTCAATCCTGCATGATTCTACCAAGAAATGTGATTCTTCATTCAAAACCTGATTTTTGCTATTGGGCTCTATTGAATAATGAATGTTTTGAATTTTCTCCAAAAGTAAAGTAGTTGCAAACTCATCCTTTTAGAGTCTTGTTTGGGCTCATGAGAGGAATAGAAAAACATCAAAAATTTCAGTCCTGCACGATTCTACCAAGAAATGTGTGTTCATTCAAACCGCTGGTTTTTTATATTTTGGGCCCTATTGAATAATGAATGTTTTGAATTTTCTCCAAAAGTAAAGTAGTTGCAAACTCATCCTTTTAGAAACTTGTTTGGGCTGTTGAGAGGAGTAAAAAACCATCAAAAATTTCAATCCTGCATGATTCTACCAAGAAATGTGATTCTTCATTCAAAACGCTGGTTTTTGCTATTGGGCTCTATTGAATAATGAATGTTTTGAATTTTCTCCAAAAGTAAAGTAGTTGCAAACTCATCCTTTTAGAGTCTTGTTTGGGCTCATGAGAGGAGTAGAAAAACATCAAAAATTTCAGTCCTGCGTGATTCTACCAAGAAATGTGAGTGTTCATTCAAACCGCTGGTTTTTGATAGTTTGGGCCCTATTGAATAATGAATGTTTTGAATTTTCTCCAAAAGTAAAGTAGTTGCAAACTCATCCTTTTAGAAACTTGTTTGGGCTGTTGAGAGGAGTAAAAAACCATCAAAAATTTCAATCCTGCATGATTCTACCAAGAAATGTGATTGTTCATTCAAAACGCTGGTTTTTGCTATTGGGCTCTATTGAATAATTAATGTTTTGAATTTTCTCCAAAAGTAAAGTAGTTGCAAACTCATCCTTTTAGAGTCTTGTTTGGGCTCATGAGAGGAGTAAAAGAACATCAAAAATTTCAGTCCTGCACCATTCTACCAAGAAATGTGAGTGTTCATTCAAACCGCTGGTTTTTGATAGTTTGGGCCCTATTGAATAATGAATGTTTCGAATTTTCTCCAAAAGTAAAGTAGTTGCAAACTCATCCTTTTAGAAACTTGTTTGGGCTGTTGAGAGTAGTAAAAAACCATCAAAAATTTCAATCCTGCATGATTCTACCAAGAAATGTGATTCTTCATTTAAAACGCTGATTTTTGCTATTGGGCTCTATTGAATAATGAATGTTTTGAATTTTCTCCAAAAGTAAAGTAGTTGCAAACTCATCCTTTTAGAGACTTGTTTGGGCTCATGAGAGGAGTAGAAAAACATCAAAAATTTCAGTCCTGCACGATTCTACCAAGAAATGTGAGTGTTCATTCAAACCGCTGGTTTTTGATATTTTGGGCCCTATTGAATAATGAATGTTTTGAATTTTCTCCAAAAGTAAAGTAGTTGCAAACTCATCCTTTTAGAAACTTGTTTGGGCTGTTGAGAGGAGTAAAAAACCATCAAAAATTTCAATCCTGCATGATTCTACCAAGAAATGTGACTCTTCATTCAAAACCCTGGTTTTTGCTATTGGGCTCTATTGAATAATGAATGTTTTGAATTTTCTCCAAAAGTAAAGTAGTTGCAAACTCATCCTTTTAGAGTCTTGTTTGGGCTCATGAGAGGAGTAGAAAAACATCAAAAATTTCAGTCCTGCACTATTCTACCAAGTAATGTGTGTTCATTCAAACCGCTGGTTTTTGATATTTTGGGCCCTTTTGAATAATGAATGTTTTGAATTTTCTCCAAAAGTAAAGTAGTTGCAAACTCATCCTTTTAGAAACTTGTTTGGGCTGTTGAGAGGAGTAAAAAACCATCAAAAATTTCAATCCTGCATGATTCTACCAAGAAATGTGATTCTTCATTCAAAACCTGATTTTTGCTATTGGGCTCTATTGAATAATGAATGTTTTGAATTTTCTCCAAAAGTAAAGTAGTTGCAAACTCATCCTTTTAGAGTCTTGTTTGGGCTCATGAGAGGAATAGAAAAACATCAAAAATTTCAGTCCTGCACGATTCTACCAAGAAATGTGTGTTCATTCAAACCGCTGGTTTTTTATATTTTGGGCCCTATTGAATAATGAATGTTTTGAATTTTCTCCAAAAGTAAAGTAGTTGCAAACTCATCCTTTTAGAAACTTGTTTGGGCTGTTGAGAGGAGTAAAAAACCATCAAAAATTTCAATCCTGCATGATTCTACCAAGAAATGTGATTCTTCATTCAAAACGCTGGTTTTTGCTATTGGGCTCTATTGAATAATGAATGTTTTGAATTTTCTCCAAAAGTAAAGTAGTTGCAAACTCATCCTTTTAGAGTCTTGTTTGGGCTCATGAGAGGAGTAGAAAAACATCAAAAATTTCAGTCCTGCGCGATTCTACCAAGAAATGTGAGTGTTCATTGAAACCGCTGTTTTTTGATAGTTTGGGCCCTATTGAATAATGAATGTTTTGAATTTTCTCCAAAAGTAAAGTAGTTGCAAACTCATCCTTTTAGAAACTTGTTTGGGCTGTTGAGAGGAGTAAAAAACCATCAAAAATTTCAATCCTGCATGATTCTACCAAGAAATGTGATTCTTCATTCAAAACGCTGGTTTTTGCTATTGGGCTCTATTGAATAATGAATGTTTTGAATTTTCTCCAAAAGTAAAGTAGTTGCAAACTCATCCTTTTAGAGTCTTGTTTGAGCTCATGAGAGGAGTAGAAAAACATCAAAAATTTCAGTCCTGCACGATTCTACCAAGAAATGTGAGTGTTCATTCAAACCGCTGGTTTTTGATAGTTTGGGCCCTATTGAATAATGAATGTTTTGAATTTTCTCCAAAAGTAAAGTAGTTGCAAACTCATCCGTTTAGAAAATTGTTTGGGCTGTTGAGAGGAGTAAAAAACCATCAAAAATTTCAATCCTGCATGATTCTACCAAGAAATGTGATTCTTCATTCAAAACCCTGGTTTTTGCTATTGGGCTCTATTGGATAATGAATGTTTTGAATTTTCTCCAAAAGTAAAGTAGTTGCAAACTCATCCTTTTAGAGTCTTGTTTGGGCTCATGAGAGGAGTAGAAAAACAGCAAAAATTTCAGTCCTGCACGATTCTACCAAGTAATGTGTGTTCATTCAAACCGCTGGTTTTTGATATTTTGGGCCCTTTTGAATAATGAATGTTTTGAATTTTCTCCAAAAGTAAAGTAGTTGCAAACTCATCCTTTTAGAAACTTGTTTGGGCTGTTGAGAGGAGTAAAAAACCATCAAAAATTTCAATCCTGCATGATTCTACCAAGAAATGTGATTCTTCATTCAAAACCTGATTTTTGCTATTGGGCTCTATTGAATAATGAATGTTTTGAATTTTCTCCAAAAGTAAAGTAGTTGCAAACTCATCCTTTTAGAGTCTTGTTTGGGCTCATGAGAGGAATAGAAAAACATCAAAAATTTCAGTCCTGCACGATTCTACCAAGAAATGTGTGTTCATTCAAACCGCTGTTTTTTTATATTTTGGGCCCTATTGAATAATGAATGTTTTGAATTTTCTCCAAAAGTAAAGTAGTTGCAAACTCATCCTTTTAGAAACTTGTTTGGGCTGTTGAGAGGAGTAAAAAACCATCAAAAATTTCAATCCTGCATGATTCTACCAAGAAATGTGATTCTTCATTCAAAACGCTGGTTTTTGCTATTGGGCTCTATTGAATAATGAATGTTTTGAATTTTCTCCAAAAGTAAAGTAGTTGCAAACTCATCCTTTTAGAGTCTTGTTTGGGCTCATGAGAGGAGTAGAAAAACATCAAAAATTTCAGTCCTGCGCGATTCTACCAAGAAATGTGAGTGTTCATTCAAACCGCTGGTTTTTGATAGTTTGGGCCCTATTGAATAATGAATGTTTTGAATTTTCTCCAAAAGTAAAGTAGTTGCAAACTCATCCTTTGAGAAACTTGTTTGGGCTGTTGATAGGAGTAAAAAACCATCAAAAATTTCAATCCTGCATGATTCTACCAAGAAATGTGATTGTTCATATAAAAACGCTGGTTTTTGCTATTGGGCTCTATTGAATAATTAATGTTTTGAATTTTCTCCAAAAGTAAAGTAGTTGCAAACTCATCCTTTTAGAGTCTTGTTTGGGCTCATGAGAGGAGTAAAAGAACATCAAAAATTTCAGTCCTGCACCATTCTACCAAGAAATGTGAGTGTTCATTCAAACCGCTGGTTTTTGATAGTTTGGGCCCTATTGAATAATGAATGTTTCGAATTTTCTCCAAAAGTAAAGTAGTTGCAAACTCATCCTTTTAGAAACTTGTTTGGGCTGTTGAGAGTAGTAAAAAACCATCAAAAATTTCAATCCTGCATGATTCTACCAAGAAATGTGATTCTTCATTTAAAACGCTGATTTTTGCTATTGGGCTCTATTGAATAATGAATGTTTTGAATTTTCTCCAAAAGTAAAGTAGTTGCAAACTCATCCTTTTAGAGACTTGTTTGGGCTCATGAGAGGAGTAGAAGAACATCAAAAATGTCAGTCCTGCACGATTCTACCAAGAAATGTGAGTGTTCATTCAAACCGCTGGTTTTTGATAGTTTGGGCCCTATTGAATAATGAATGTTTTGAATTTTCTCCAAAAGTAAAGTAGTTGCAAACTCATCCTTTTAGAAACTTGTTTGGGCTGTTGAGAGGAGTAAAAAACCATCAAAAATTTCAATCCTGCATGATTCTACCAAGAAATGTGACTCTTCATTCAAAACCCTGGTTTTTGCTATTGGGCTCTATTGGATAATGAATGTTTTGAATTTTCTTCAAAAGTAAAGTAGTTGCAAACTCATCCTTTTAGAGTCTTGTTTGGGCTCATGAGAGGAGTAGAAAAACAGCAAAAATTTCAGTCCTGCACGATTCTACCAAGTAATGTGTGTTCATTCAAACCGCTGGTTTTTGATATTTTGGGCCCTTTTGAATAATGAATGTTTTGAATTTTCTCCAAAAGTAAAGTAGTTGCAAACTCATCCTTTTAGAAACTTGTTTGGGCTGTTGAGAGGAGTAAAAAACCATCAAAAATTTCAATCCTGCATGATTCTACCAAGAAATGTGATTCTTCATTCAAAACCTGATTTTTGCTATTGGGCTCTATTGAATAATGAATGTTTTGAATTTTCTCCAAAAGTAAAGTAGTTGCAAACTCATCCTTTTAGAGTCTTGTTTGGGCTCATGAGAGGAATAGAAAAACATCAAAAATTTCAGTCCTGCACGATTCTACCAAGAAATGTGTGTTCATTCAAACCGCTGGTTTTTTATATTTTGGGCCCTATTGAATAATGAATGTTTTGAATTTTCTCCAAAAGTAAAGTAGTTGCAAACTCATCCTTTTAGAAACTTGTTTGGGCTGTTGAGAGGAGTAAAAAACCATCAAAAATTTCAATCCTGCATGATTCTACCAAGAAATGTGATTCTTCATTCAAAACGCTGGTTTTTGCTATTGGGCTCTATTGAATAATGAATGTTTTGAATTTTCTCCAAAAGTAAAGTAGTTGCAAACTCATCCTTTTAGAGTCTTGTTTGGGCTCATGAGAGGAGTAGAAAAACATCAAAAATTTCAGTCCTGCGCGATTCTACCAAGAAATGTGAGTGTTCATTCAAACCGCTGGTTTTTGATAGTTTGGGCCCTATTGAATAATGAATGTTTTGAATTTTCTCCAAAAGTAAAGTAGTTGCAAACTCATCCTTTTAGAAACTTGTTTGGGCTGTTGAGAGGAGTAAAAAACCATCAAAAATTTCAATCCTGCATGATTCTACCAAGAAATGTGATTGTTCATTCAAAACGCTGGTTTTTGCTATTGGGCTCTATTGAATAATTAATGTTTTGAATTTTCTCCAAAAGTAAAGTAGTTGCAAACTCATCCTTTTAGAGTCTTGTTTGGGCTCATGAGAGGAGTAAAAGAACATCAAAAATTTCAGTCCTGCACCATTCTACCAAGAAATGTGAGTGTTCATTCAAACCGCTGGTTTTTGATAGTTTGGGCCCTATTGAATAATGAATGTTTCGAATTTTCTCCAAAAGTAAAGTAGTTGCAAACTCATCCTTTTAGAAACTTGTTTGGGCTGTTGAGAGTAGTAAAAAACCATCAAAAATTTCAATCCTGCATGATTCTACCAAGAAATGTGATTCTTCATTTAAAACGCTGATTTTTGCTATTGGGCTCTATTGAATAATGAATGTTTTGAATTTTCTCCAAAAGTAAAGTAGTTGGAAACTCATCCTTTTAGAGACTTGTTTGGGCTCATGAGAGGAGTAGAAAAACATCAAAAATTTCAGTCCTGCACGATTCTACCAAGAAATGTGAGTGTTCATTCAAACCGCTGGTTTTTGATATTTTGGGCCCTATTGAATAATGAATGTTTTGAATTTTCTCCAAAAGTAAAGTAGTTGCAAACTCATCCTTTTAGAAACTTGTTTGGGCTGTTGAGAGGAGTAAAAAACCATCAAAAATTTCAATCCTGCATGATTCTACCAAGAAATGTGACTCTTCATTCAAAACCCTGGTTTTTGCTATTGGGCTCTATTGAATAATGAATGTTTTGAATTTTCTCCAAAAGTAAAGTAGTTGCAAACTCATCCTTTTAGAGACTTGTTTTGGCTCATGAGAGGAGTAGAAGAACATCAAAAATGTCAGTCCTGCACGATTCTACCAAGAAATGTGAGTGTTCATTCAAACCGCTGGTTTTTGATAGTTTGGGCCCTATTGAATAATGAATGTTTTGAATTTTCTCCAAAAGTAAAGTAGTTGCAAACTCATCCTTTTAGAAACTTGTTTGGGCTGTTGAGAGGAGTAAAAAACCATCAAAAATTTCAATCCTGCATGATTCTACCAAGAAATGTGACTCTTCATTCAAAACCCTGGTTTTTGCTATTGGGCTCTATTGGATAATGAATGTTTTGAATTTTCTTCAAAAGTAAAGTAGTTGCAAACTCATCCTTTTAGAGTCTTGTTTGGGCTCATGAGAGGAGTAGAAAAACAGCAAAAATTTCAGTCCTGCACGATTCTACCAAGTAATGTGTGTTCATTCAAACCGCTGGTTTTTGATATTTTGGGCCCTTTTGAATAATGAATGTTTTGAATTTTCTCCAAAAGTAAAGTAGTTGCAAACTCATCCTTTTAGAAACTTGTTTGGGCTGTTGAGAGGAGTAAAAAACCATCAAAAATTTCAATCCTGCATGATTCTACCAAGAAATGTGATTGTTCATTCAAAACGCTGGTTTTTGCTATTGGGCTCTATTGAATAATTAATGTTTTGAATTTTCTCCAAAAGTAAAGTAGTTGCAAACTCATCCTTTTAGAGTCTTGTTTGGGCTCATGAGAGGAGTAAAAGAACATCAAAAATTTCAGTCCTGCACCATTCTACCAAGAAATGTGAGTGTTCATTCAAACCGCTGGTTTTTGATAGTTTGGGCCCTATTGAATAATGAATGTTTCGAATTTTCTCCAAAAGTAAAGTAGTTGCAAACTCATCCTTTTAGAAACTTGTTTGGGCTGTTGAGAGTAGTAAAAAACCATCAAAAATTTCAATCCTGCATGATTCTACCAAGAAATGTGATTCTTCATTTAAAACGCTGATTTTTGCTATTGGGCTCTATTGAATAATGAATGTTTTGAATTTTCTCCAAAAGTAAAGTAGTTGCAAACTCATCCTTTTAGAGACTTGTTTGGGCTCATGAGAGGAGTAGAAAAACATCAAAAATTTCAGTCCTGCACGATTCTACCAAGAAATGTGAGTGTTCATTCAAACCGCTGGTTTTTGATATTTTGGGCCCTATTGAATAATGAATGTTTTGAATTTTCTCCACAAGTAAAGTAGTTGCAAACTCATCCTTTTAGAAACTTGTTTGGGCTGTTGAGAGGAGTAAAAAACCATCAAAAATTTCAATCCTGCATGATTCTACCAAGAAATGTGACTCTTCATTCAAAACCCTGGTTTTTGCTATTGGGCTCTATTGAATAATGAATGTTTTGAATTTTCTCCAAAAGTAAAGTAGTTGCAAACTCATCCTTTTAGAGTCTTGTTTGGGCTCATGAGAGGAGTAGAAAAACATCAAAAATTTCAGTCCTGCACTATTCTACCAAGTAATGTGTGTTCATTCAAACCGCTGGTTTTTGATATTTTGGGCCCTTTTGAATAATGAATGTTTTGAATTTTCTCCAAAAGTAAAGTAGTTGCAAACTCATCCTTTTAGAAACTTGTTTGGGCTGTTGAGAGGAGTAAAAAACCATCAAAAATTTCAATCCTGCATGATTCTACCAAGAAATGTGATTCTTCATTCAAAACCTGATTTTTGCTATTGGGCTCTATTGAATAATGAATGTTTTGAATTTTCTCCAAAAGTAAAGTAGTTGCAAACTCATCCTTTTAGAGTCTTGTTTGGGCTCATGAGAGGAATAGAAAAACATCAAAAATTTCAGTCCTGCACGATTCTACCAAGAAATGTGTGTTCATTCAAACCGCTGGTTTTTTATATTTTGGGCCCTATTGAATAATGAATGTTTTGAATTTTCTCCAAAAGTAAAGTAGTTGCAAACTCATCCTTTTAGAAACTTGTTTGGGCTGTTGAGAGGAGTAAAAAACCATCAAAAATTTCAATCCTGCATGATTCTACCAAGAAATGTGATTCTTCATTCAAAACGCTGGTTTTTGCTATTGGGCTCTATTGAATAATGAATGTTTTGAATTTTCTCCAAAAGTAAAGTAGTTGCAAACTCATCCTTTTAGAGTCTTGTTTGGGCTCATGAGAGGAGTAGAAAAACATCAAAAATTTCAGTCCTGCGCGATTCTACCAAGAAATGTGAGTGTTCATTGAAACCGCTGTTTTTTAATAGTTTGGGCCCTATTGAATAATGAATGTTTTGAATTTTCTCCAAAAGTAAAGTAGTTGCAAACTCATCCTTTTAGAAACTTGTTTGGGCTGTTGAGAGGAGTAAAAAACCATCAAAAATTTCAATCCTGCATGATTCTACCAAGAAATGTGATTCTTCATTCAAAACGCTGGTTTTTGCTATTGGGCTCTATTGAATAATGAATGTTTTGAATTTTCTCCAAAAGTAAAGTAGTTGCAAACTCATCCTTTTAGAGTCTTGTTTGAGCTCATGAGAGGAGTAGAAAAACATCAAAAATTTCAGTCCTGCACGATTCTACCAAGAAATGTGAGTGTTCATTCAAACCGCTGGTTTTTGATAGTTTGGGCCCTATTGAATAATGAATGTTTTGAATTTTCTCCAAAAGTAAAGTAGTTGCAAACTCATCCGTTTAGAAAATTGTTTGGGCTGTTGAGAGGAGTAAAAAACCATCAAAAATTTCAATCCTGCATGATTCTACCAAGAAATGTGATTCTTCATTCAAAACCCTGGTTTTTGCTATTGGGCTCTATTGGATAATGAATGTTTTGAATTTTCTCCAAAAGTAAAGTAGTTGCAAACTCATCCTTTTAGAGTCTTGTTTGGGCTCATGAGAGGAGTAGAAAAACAGCAAAAATTTCAGTCCTGCACGATTCTACCATGTAATGTGTGTTCATTCAAACCGCTGGTTTTTGATATTTTGGGCCCTTTTGAATAATGAATGTTTTGAATTTTCTCCAAAAGTAAAGTAGTTGCAAACTCATCCTTTTAGAAACTTGTTTGGGCTGTTGAGAGGAGTAAAAAACCATCAAAAATTTCAATCCTGCATGATTCTACCAAGAAATGTGATTCTTCATTCAAAACCTGATTTTTGCTATTGGGCTCTATTGAATAATGAATGTTTTGAATTTTCTCCAAAAGTAAAGTAGTTGCAAACTCATCCTTTTAGAGTCTTGTTTGGGCTCATGAGAGGAATAGAAAAACATCAAAAATTTCAGTCCTGCACGATTCTACCAAGAAATGTGTGTTCATTCTAACCGCTGGTTTTTTATATTTTGGGCCCTATTGAATAATGAATGTTTTGAATTTTCTCCAAAAGTAAAGTAGTTGCAAACTCATCCTTTTAGAAACTTGTTTGGGCTGTTGAGAGGAGTAAAAAACCATCAAAAATTTCAATCCTGCATGATTCTACCAAGAAATGTGATTCTTCATTCAAAACGCTGGTTTTTGCTATTGGGCTCTATTGAATAATGAATGTTTTGAATTTTCTCCAAAAGTAAAGTAGTTGCAAACTCATCCTTTTAGAGTCTTGTTTGGGCTCATGAGAGGAGTAGAAAAACATCAAAAATTTCAGTCCTGCGCGATTCTACCAAGAAATGTGAGTGTTCATTCAAACCGCTGGTTTTTGATAGTTTGGGCCCTATTGAATAATGAATGTTTTGAATTTTCTCCAAAAGTAAAGTAGTTGCAAACTCATCCTTTGAGAAACTTGTTTGGGCTGTTGAGAGGAGTAAAAAACCATCAAAAATTTCAATCCTGCATGATTCTACCAAGAAATGTGATTGTTCATTCAAAACGCTGGTTTTTGCTATTGGGCTCTATTGAATAATTAATGTTTTGAATTTTCTCCAAAAGTAAAGTAGTTGCAAACTCATCCTTTTAGAGTCTTGTTTGGGCTCATGAGAGGAGTAAAAGAACATCAAAAATTTCAGTCCTGCACCATTCTACCAAGAAATGTGAGTGTTCATTCAAACCGCTGGTTTTTGATAGTTTGGGCCCTATTGAATAATGAATGTTTCGAATTTTCTCCAAAAGTAAAGTAGTTGCAAACTCATCCTTTTAGAAACTTGTTTGGGCTGTTGAGAGTAGTAAAAAACCATCAAAAATTTCAATCCTGCATGATTCTACCAAGAAATGTGATTCTTCATTTAAAACGCTGATTTTTGCTATTGGGCTCTATTGAATAATGAATGTTTTGAATTTTCTCCAAAAGTAAAGTAGTTGCAAACTCATCCTTTTAGAGACTTGTTTGGGCTCATGAGAGGAGTAGAAGAACATCAAAAATGTCAGTCCTGCACGATTCTACCAAGAAATGTGAGTGTTCATTCAAACCGCTGGTTTTTGATAGTTTGGGCCCTATTGAATAATGAATGTTTTGAATTTTCTCCAAAAGTAAAGTAGTTGCAAACTCATCCTTTTAGAAACTTGTTTGGGCTGTTGAGAGGAGTAAAAAACCATCAAAAATTTCAATCCTGCATGATTCTACCAAGAAATGTGACTCTTCATTCAAAACCCTGGTTTTTGCTATTGGGCTCTATTGGATAATGAATGTTTTGAATTTTCTTCAAAAGTAAAGTAGTTGCAAACTCATCCTTTTAGAGTCTTGTTTGGGCTCATGAGAGGAGTAGAAAAACAGCAAAAATTTCAGTCCTGCACGATTCTACCAAGTAATGTGTGTTCATTCAAACCGCTGGTTTTTGATATTTTGGGCCCTTTTGAATAATGAATGTTTTGAATTTTCTCCAAAAGTAAAGTAGTTGCAAACTCATCCTTTTAGAAACTTGTTTGGGCTGTTGAGAGGAGTAAAAAACCATCAAAAATTTCAATCCTGCATGATTCTACCAAGAAATGTGATTCTTCATTCAAAACCTGATTTTTGCTATTGGGCTCTATTGAATAATGAATGTTTTGAATTTTCTCCAAAAGTAAAGTAGTTGCAAACTCATCCTTTTAGAGTCTTGTTTGGGCTCATGAGAGGAATAGAAAAACATCAAAAATTTCAGTCCTGCACGATTCTACCAAGAAATGTGTGTTCATTCAAACCGCTGGTTTTTTATATTTTGGGCCCTATTGAATAATGAATGTTTTGAATTTTCTCCAAAAGTAAAGTAGTTGCAAACTCATCCTTTTAGAAACTTGTTTGGGCTGTTGAGAGGAGTAAAAAACCATCAAAAATTTCAATCCTGCATGATTCTACCAAGAAATGTGATTCTTCATTCAAAACGCTGGTTTTTGCTATTGGGCTCTATTGAATAATGAATGTTTTGAATTTTCTCCAAAAGTAAAGTAGTTGCAAACTCATCCTTTTAGAGTCTTGTTTGGGCTCATGAGAGGAGTAGAAAAACATCAAAAATTTCAGTCCTGCGCGATTCTACCAAGAAATGTGAGTGTTCATTCAAACCGCTGGTTTTTGATAGTTTGGGCCCTATTGAATAATGAATGTTTTGAATTTTCTCCAAAAGTAAAGTAGTTGCAAACTCATCCTTTTAGAAACTTGTTTGGGCTGTTGAGAGGAGTAAAAAACCATCAAAAATTTCAATCCTGCATGATTCTACCAAGAAATGTGATTGTTCATTCAAAACGCTGGTTTTTGCTATTGGGCTCTATTGAATAATGAATGTTTTGAATTTTCTCCAAAAGTAAAGTAGTTGCAAACTCATCCTTTTAGAGTCTTGTTTGGGCTCATGAGAGGAGTAAAGGAACATCAAAAATTTCAGTCCTGCACCATTCTACCAAGAAATGTGAGTGTTCATTCAAACCGCTGGTTTTTGATAGTTTGGGCCCTATTGAATAATGAATGTTTCGAATTTTCTCCAAAAGTAAAGTAGTTGCAAACTCATCCTTTTAGAAACTTGTTTGGGCTGTTGAGAGTAGTAAAAAACCATCAAAAATTTCAATCCTGCATGATTCTACCAAGAAATGTGATTCTTCATTTAAAACGCTGATTTTTGCTATTGGGCTCTATTGAATAATGAATGTTTTGAATTTTCTCCAAAAGTAAAGTAGTTGGAAACTCATCCTTTTAGAGACTTGTTTGGGCTCATGAGAGGAGTAGAAAAACATCAAAAATTTCAGTCCTGCACGATTCAACCAAGAAATGTGAGTGTTCATTCAAACCGCTGGTTTTTGATATTTTGGGCCCTATTGAATAATGAATGTTTTGAATTTTCTCCAAAAGTAAAGTAGTTGCAAACTCATCCTTTTAGAAACTTGTTTGGGCTGTTGAGAGGAGTAAAAAACCATCAAAAATTTCAATCCTGCATGATTCTACCAAGAAATGTGACTCTTCATTCAAAACCCTGGTTTTTGCTATTGGGCTCTATTGAATAATGAATGTTTTGAATTTTCTCCAAAAGTAAAGTAGTTGCAAACTCATCCTTTTAGAGTCTTGTTTGGGCTCATGAGAGGAGTAGAAAAACATCAAAAATTTCAGTCCTGCACTATTCTACCAAGTAATGTGTGTTCATTCAAACCGCTGGTTTTTGATATTTTGGGCCCTTTTGAATAATGAATGTTTTGAATTTTCTCCAAAAGTAAAGTAGTTGCAAACTCATCCTTTTAGAAACTTGTTTGGGCTGTTGAGAGGAGTAAAAAACCATCAAAAATTTCAATCCTGCATGATTCTACCAAGAAATGTGATTCTTCATTCAAAACCTGATTTTTGCTATTGGGCTCTATTGAATAATGAATGTTTTGAATTTTCTCCAAAAGTAAAGTAGTTGCAAACTCATCCTTTTAGAGTCTTGTTTGGGCTCATGAGAGGAATAGAAAAACATCAAAAATTTCAGTCCTGCACGATTCTACCAAGAAATGTGTGTTCATTCAAACCGCTGGTTTTTTATATTTTGGGCCCTATTGAATAATGAATGTTTTGAATTTTCTCCAAAAGTAAAGTAGTTGCAAACTCATCCTTTTAGAAACTTGTTTGGGCTGTTGAGAGGAGTAAAAAACCATCAAAAATTTCAATCCTGCATGATTCTACCAAGAAATGTGATTCTTCATTCAAAACGCTGGTTTTTGCTATTGGGCTCTATTGAATAATGAATGTTTTGAATTTTCTCCAAAAGTAAAGTAGTTGCAAACTCATCCTTTTAGAGTCTTGTTTGGGCTCATGAGAGGAGTAGCAAAACATCAAAAATTTCAGTCCTGCATGATTCTACCAAGAAATGTGAGTGTTCATTCAAACCGCTGGTTTCTGATAGTTTGGGCCCTATTGAATAATGAATGTTTTGAATTTTCTCCAAAAGTAAAGTAGTTGCAAACTCATCCTTTTAGAAACTTGTTTGGGCTGTTGAGAGGAGTAAAAAAACATCAAAAATTTCAATCCTGCATGATTCTACCAAGAAATGTGATTCATCATTCAAAACGCTGGTTTTTGCTATTGGGCTCTATTGAATAATGAATGTTTTGAATTTTCTCCAAAAGTAAAGTAGTTGCAAACTCATCCTTTTAGAGACTTGTTTGGGCTCATGAGAGGAGTAGAAGAACATCAAAAATGTCAGTCCTGCACGATTCTACCAAGAAATGTGAGTGTTCATTCAAACCGCTGGTTTTTAATAGTTTGGGCCCTATTGAATAATGAATGTTTTGAATTTTCTCCAAAAGTAAAGTAGTTGCAAACTCATCCTTTTAGAAACTTGTTTGGGCTGTTGAGAGGAGTAAAAAACCATCAAAAATTTCAATCCTGCATGATTCTACCAAGAAATGTGACTCTTCATTCAAAACCCTGGTTTTTGCTATTGGGCTCTATTGAATAATGAATGTTTTGAATTTTCTCCAAAAGTAAAGTAGTTGCAAACTCATCCTTTTAGAGTCTTGTTTGGGCTCATGAGAGGAGTAGAAAAACATCAAAAATTTCAGTCCTGCACGATTCTACCAAGTAATGTGTGTTCATTCAATCCGCTGGTTTTTGATATTTTGGGCCCTTTTGAATAATGAATGTTATGAATTTTCTCCAAAAGTAAAGTAGTTGCAAACTCATCCTTTTAGAAACTTGTTTGGGCTGTTGAGAGGAGTAAAAAACCATCAAAAATTTCAATCCTGCATGATTCTACCAAGAAATGTGATTCTTCATTCAAAACCTGATTTTTGCTATTGGGCTCTATTGAATAATGAATGTTTTGAATTTTCTCCAAAAGTAAAGTAGTTGCAAACTCATCCTTTTAGAGTCTTGTTTGGGCTCATGAGAGGATTAGAAAAACATCAAAAATTTCAGTCCTGCACGATTCTACCAAGAAATGTGTGTTCATTCAAACCGCTGGTTTTTTATATTTTGGGCCCTATTGAATAATGAATGTTTTGAATTTTCTCCAAAAGTAAAGTAGTTGCAAACTCATCCTTTTAGAAACTTGTTTGGGCTGTTGAGAGGAGTAAAAAACCATCAAAAATTTCAATCCTGCATGATTCTTCCAAGAAATGTGATTCTTCATTCAAAACGCTGGTTTTTGCTATTGGGCTCTATTGAATAATGAATGTTTTGAATTTTCTCCAAAAGTAAAGTAGTTGCAAACTCATCCTTTTAGAGTCTTGTTTGGGCTCATGAGAGGAGTAGAAAAACATCAAAAATTTCAGTCCTACGCGATTCTACCAAGAAATGTGAGTGTTCATTCAAACCGCTGTTTTTTGATAGTTTGGGCCCTATTGAATAATGAATGTTTTGAATTTTCTCCAAAAGTAAAGTAGTTGCAAACTCATCCTTTTAGAAACTTGTTTGGGCTGTTGAGAGGAGTAAAAAACCATCAAAAATTTCAATCCTGCATGATTCTACCAAGAAATGTGATTGTTCATTCAAAACGCTGGTTTTTGCTATTGGGCTCTATTGAATAATGAATGTTTTGAATTTTCTCCAAAAGTAAAGTAGTTGCAAACTCATCCTTTTAGAGACTTGTTTGGGCTCATGAGAGGAGTAGAAGAACATCAAAAATGTCAGTCCTGCACGATTCTACCAAGAAATGTGAGTGTTCATTCAAACCGCTGGTTTTTGATAGTTTGGGCCCTATTGAATAATGAATGTTTTGAATTTTCTCCAAAAGTAAAGTAGTTGCAAACTCATCCTTTTAGAAACTTGTTTGGGCTGTTGAGAGGAGTAAAAAACCATCAAAAATTTCAATCCTGCATGATTCTACCAAGAAATGTGACTCTTCATTCAAAACCCTGGTTTTTGCTATTGGGCTCTATTGGATAATGAATGTTTTGAATTTTCTTCAAAAGTAAAGTAGTTGCAAACTCATCCTTTTAGAGTCTTGTTTGGGCTCATGAGAGGAGTAGAAAAACAGCAAAAATTTCAGTCCTGCACGATTCTACCAAGTAATGTGTGTTCATTCAAACCGCTGGTTTTTGATATTTTGGGCCCTTTTGAATAATGAATGTTTTGAATTTTCTCCAAAAGTAAAGTAGTTGCAAACTCATCCTTTTAGAAACTTGTTTGGGCTGTTGAGAGGAGTAAAAAACCATCAAAAATTTCAATCCTGCATGATTCTACCAAGAAATGTGATTCTTCATTCAAAACCTGATTTTTGCTATTGGGCTCTATTGAATAATGAATGTTTTGAATTTTCTCCAAAAGTAAAGTAGTTGCAAACTCATCCTTTTAGAGTCTTGTTTGGGCTCATGAGAGGAATAGAAAAACATCAAAAATTTCAGTCCTGCACGATTCTACCAAGAAATGTGTGTTCATTCAAACCGCTGGTTTTTTATATTTTGGGCCCTATTGAATAATGAATGTTTTGATTTTTCTCCAAAAGTAAAGTAGTTGCAAACTCATCCTTTTAGAAACTTGTTTGGGCTGTTGAGAGGAGTAAAAAACCATCAAAAATTTCAATCCTGCATGATTCTACCAAGAAATGTGATTCTTCATTCAAAACGCTGGTTTTTGCTATTGGGCTCTATTGAATAATGAATGTTTTGAATTTTCTCCAAAAGTAAAGTAGTTGCAAACTCATCCTTTTAGAGTCTTGTTTGGGCTCATGAGAGGAGTAGAAAAACATCAAAAATTTCAGTCCTGCGCGATTCTACCAAGAAATGTGAGTGTTCATTCAAACCGCTGGTTTTTGATAGTTTGGGCCCTATTGAATAATGAATGTTTTGAATTTTCTCCAAAAGTAAAGTAGTTGCAAACTCATCCTTTTAGAAACTTGTTTGGGCTGTTGAGAGGAGTAAAAAACCATCAAAAATTTCAATCCTGCATGATTCTACCAAGAAATGTGATTGTTCATTCAAAACGCTGGTTTTTGCTATTGGGCTCTATTGAATAATGAATGTTTTGAATTTTCTCCAAAAGTAAAGTAGTTGCAAACTCATCCTTTTAGAGTCTTGTTTGGGCTCATGAGAGGAGTAAAGGAACATCAAAAATTTCAGTCCTGCACCATTCTACCAAGAAATGTGAGTGTTCATTCAAACCGCTGGTTTTTGATAGTTTGGGCCCTATTGAATAATGAATGTTTCGAATTTTCTCCAAAAGTAAAGTAGTTGCAAACTCATCCTTTTAGAAACTTGTTTGGGCTGTTGAGAGTAGTAAAAAACCATCAAAAATTTCAATCCTGCATGATTCTACCAAGAAATGTGATTCTTCATTTAAAACGCTGATTTTTGCTATTGGGCTCTATTGAATAATGAATGTTTTGAATTTTCTCCAAAAGTAAAGTAGTTGGAAACTCATCCTTTTAGAGACTTGTTTGGGCTCATGAGAGGAGTAGAAAAACATCAAAAATTTCAGTCCTGCACGATTCAACCAAGAAATGTGAGTGTTCATTCAAACCGCTGGTTTTTGATATTTTGGGCCCTATTGAATAATGAATGTTTTGAATTTTCTCCAAAAGTAAAGTAGTTGCAAACTCATCCTTTTAGAAACTTGTTTGGGCTGTTGAGAGAAGTAAAAAACCATCAAAAATTTCAATCCTGCATGATTCTACCAAGAAATGTGACTCTTCATTCAAAACCCTGGTTTTTGCTATTGGGCTCTATTGAATAATGAATGTTTTGAATTTTCTCCAAAAGTAAAGTAGTTGCAAACTCATCCTTTTAGAGTCTTGTTTGGGCTCATGAGAGGAGTAGAAAAACATCAAAAATTTCAGTCCTGCACTATTCTACCAAGTAATGTGTGTTCATTCAAACCGCTGGTTTTTGATATTTTGGGCCCTTTTGAATAATGAATGTTTTGAATTTTCTCCAAAAGTAAAGTAGTTGCAAACTCATCCTTTTAGAAACTTGTTTGGGCTGTTGAGAGGAGTAAAAAACCATCAAAAATTTCAATCCTGCATGATTCTACCAAGAAATGTGATTCTTCATTCAAAACCTGATTTTTGCTATTGGGCTCTATTGAATAATGAATGTTTTGAATTTTCTCCAAAAGTAAAGTAGTTGCAAACTCATCCTTTTAGAGTCTTGTTTGGGCTCATGAGAGGAATAGAAAAACATCAAAAATTTCAGTCCTGCACGATTCTACCAAGAAATGTGTGTTCATTCAAACCGCTGGTTTTTTATATTTTGGGCCCTATTGAATAATGAATGTTTTGAATTTTCTCCAAAAGTAAAGTAGTTGCAAACTCATCCTTTTAGAAACTTGTTTGGGCTGTTGAGAGGAGTAAAAAACCATCAAAAATTTCAATCCTGCATGATTCTACCAAGAAATGTGATTCTTCATTCAAAACGCTGGTTTTTGCTATTGGGCTCTATTGAATAATGAATGTTTTGAATTTTCTCCAAAAGTAAAGTAGTTGCAAACTCATCCTTTTAGAGTCTTGTTTGGGCTCATGAGAGGAGTAGCAAAACATCAAAAATTTCAGTCCTGCACGATTCTACCAAGAAATGTGAGTGTTCATTCAAACCGCTGGTTTCTGATAGTTTGGGCCCTATTGAATAATGAATGTTTTGAATTTTCTCCAAAAGTAAAGTAGTTGCAAACTCATCCTTTTAGAAACTTGTTTGGGCTGTTGAGAGGAGTAAAAAAACATCAAAAATTTCAATCCTGCATGATTCTACCAAGAAATGTGATTCATCATTCAAAACGCTGGTTTTTGCTATTGGGCTCTATTGAATAATGAATGTTTTGAATTTTCTCCAAAAGTAAAGTAGTTGCAAACTCATCCTTTTAGAGACTTGTTTGGGCTCATGAGAGGAGTAGAAGAACATCAAAAATGTCAGTCCTGCACGATTCTACCAAGAAATGTGAGTGTTCATTCAAACCGCTGGTTTTTAATAGTTTGGGCCCTATTGAATAATGAATGTTTTGAATTTTCTCCAAAAGTAAAGTAGTTGCAAACTCATCCTTTTAGAAACTTGTTTGGGCTGTTGAGAGGAGTAAAAAACCATCAAAAATTTCAATCCTGCATGATTCTACCAAGAAATGTGACTCTTCATTCAAAACCCTGGTTTTTGCTATTGGGCTCTATTGAATAATGAATGTTTTGAATTTTCTCCAAAAGTAAAGTAGTTGCAAACTCATCCTTTTAGAGTCTTGTTTGGGCTCATGAGAGGAGTAGAAAAACATCAAAAATTTCAGTCCTGCACGATTCTACCAAGTAATGTGTGTTCATTCAATCCGCTGGTTTTTGATATTTTGGGCCCTTTTGAATAATGAATGTTATGAATTTTCTCCAAAAGTAAAGTAGTTGCAAACTCATCCTTTTAGAAACTTGTTTGGGCTGTTGAGAGGAGTAAAAAACCATCAAAAATTTCAATCCTGCATGATTCTACCAAGAAATGTGATTCTTCATTCAAAACCTGATTTTTGCTATTGGGCTCTATTGAATAATGAATGTTTTGAATTTTCTCCAAAAGTAAAGTAGTTGCAAACTCATCCTTTTAGAGTCTTGTTTGGGCTCATGAGAGGATTAGAAAAACATCAAAAATTTCAGTCCTGCACGATTCTACCAAGAAATGTGTGTTCATTCAAACCGCTGGTTTTTTATATTTTGGGCCCTATTGAATAATGAATGTTTTGAATTTTCTCCAAAAGTAAAGTAGTTGCAAACTCATCCTTTTAGAAACTTGTTTGGGCTGTTGAGAGGAGTAAAAAACCATCAAAAATTTCAATCCTGCATGATTCTTCCAAGAAATGTGATTCTTCATTCAAAACGCTGGTTTTTGCTATTGGGCTCTATTGAATAATGAATGTTTTGAATTTTCTCCAAAAGTAAAGTAGTTGCAAACTCATCCTTTTAGAGTCTTGTTTGGGCTCATGAGAGGAGTAGAAAAACATCAAAAATTTCAGTCCTGCGCGATTCTACCAAGAAATGTGAGTGTTCATTCAAACCGCTGTTTTTTGATAGTTTGGGCCCTATTGAATAATGAATGTTTTGAATTTTCTCCAAAAGTAAAGTAGTTGCAAACTCATCCTTTTAGAAACTTGTTTGGGCTGTTGAGAGGAGTAAAAAACCATCAAAAATTTCAATCCTGCATGATTCTACCAAGAAATGTGATTGTTCATTCAAAACGCTGGTTTTTGCTATTGGGCTCTATTGAATAATGAATGTTTTGAATTTTCTCCAAAAGTAAAGTAGTTGCAAACTCATCCTTTTAGAGTCTTGTTTGGGCTCATGAGAGGAGTAAAAGAACATCAAAAATTTCAGTCCTGCACCATTCTACCAAGAAATGTGAGTGTTCATTCAAACCGCTGGTTTTTGATAGTTTGGGCCCTATTGAATAATGAATGTTTCGAATTTTCTCCAAAAGTAAAGTAGTTGCAAACTCATCCTTTTAGAAACTTGTTTGGGCTGTTGAGAGTAGTAAAAAACCATCAAAAATTTCAATCCTGCATGATTCTACCAAGAAATGTGATTCTTCATTTAAAACGCTGATTTTTGCTATTGGGCTCTATTGAATAATGAATGTTTTGAATTTTCTCCAAAAGTAAAGTAGTTGCAAACTCATCCTTTTAGAGACTTGTTTGGGCTCATGAGAGGAGTAGAAGAACATCAAAAATGTCAGTCCTGCACGATTCTACCAAGAAATGTGAGTGTTCATTCAAACCGCTGGTTTTTGATAGTTTGGGCCCTATTGAATAATGAATGTTTTGAATTTTCTCCAAAAGTAAAGTAGTTGCAAACTCATCCTTTTAGAAACTTGTTTGGGCTGTTGAGAGGAGTAAAAAACCATCAAAAATTTCAATCCTGCATGATTCTACCAAGAAATGTGACTCTTCATTCAAAACCCTGGTTTTTGCTATTGGGCTCTATTGGATAATGAATGTTTTGAATTTTCTCCAAAAGTAAAGTAGTTGCAAACTCATCCTTTTAGAGTCTTGTTTGGGCTCATGAGAGGAGTAGAAAAACAGCAAAAATTTCAGTCCTGCACGATTCTACCAAGTAATGTGTGTTCATTCAAACCGCTGGTTTTTGATATTTTGGGCCCTTTTGAATAATGAATGTTTTGAATTTTCTCCAAAAGTAAAGTAGTTGCAAACTCATCCTTTTAGAAACTTGTTTGGGCTGTTGAGAGGAGTAAAAAACCATCAAAAATTTCAATCCTGCATGATTCTACCAAGAAATGTGATTCTTCATTCAAAACCTGATTTTTGCTATTGGGCTCTATTGAATAATGAATGTTTTGAATTTTCTCCAAAAGTAAAGTAGTTGCAAACTCATCCTTTTAGAGTCTTGTTTGGGCGCATGAGAGGAATAGAAAAACATCAAAAATTTCAGTCCTGCACGATTCTACCAAGAAATGTGTGTTCATTCAAACCGCTGGTTTTTTATATTTTGGGCCCTATTGAATAATGAATGTTTTGAATTTTCTCCAAAAGTAAAGTAGTTGCAAACTCATCCTTTTAGAAACTTGTTTGGGCTGTTGAGAGGAGTAAAAAACCATCAAAAATTTCAATCCTGCATGATTCTACCAAGAAATGTGATTCTTCATTCAAAACGCTGATTTTTGCTATTGGGCTCTATTGAATAATGAATGTTTTGAATTTTCTCCAAAAGTAAAGTAGTTGCAAACTCATCCTTTTAGAGTCTTGTTTGGGCTCATGAGAGGAGTAGAAAAACATCAAAAATTTCAGTCCTGCGCGATTCTACCAAGAAATGTGAGTGTTCATTCAAACAGCTGGTTTTTGATAGTTTGGGCCCTATTGAATAATGAATGTTTTGAATTTTCTCCAAAAGTAAAGTAGTTGCAAACTCATCCTTTTAGAAACTTGTTTGGGCTGTTGAGAGGAGTAAAAAACCATCAAAAATTTCAATCCTGCATGATTCTACCAAGAAATGTGATTGTTCATTCAAAACGCTGGTTTTTGCTATTGGGCTCTATTGAATAATTAATGTTTTGAATTTTCTCCAAAAGTAAAGTAGTTGCAAACTCATCCTTTTAGAGTCTTGTTTGGGCTCATGAGAGGAGTAAAAGAACATCAAAAATTTCAGTCCTGCACCATTCTACCAAGAAATGTGAGTGTTCATTCAAACCGCTGGTTTTTGATATTTTGGGCCCTATTGAATAATGAATGTTTTGAATTTTCTCCAAAAGTAAAGTAGTTGCAAACTCATCCTTTTAGAAACTTGTTTGGGCTGTTGAGAGGAGTAAAAAACCATCAAAAATTTCAATCCTGCATGATTCTACCAAGAAATGTGACTCTTCATTCAAAACCCTGGTTTTTGCTATTGGGCTCTATTGAATAATGAATGTTTTGAATTTTCTCCACAAGTAAAGTAGTTGCAAACTCATCCTTTTAGAGTCTTGTTTGGGCTCATGAGAGGAGTAGAAAAACATCAAAAATTTCAGTCCTGCACTATTCTACCAAGTAATGTGTGTTCATTCAAACCGCTGTTTTTTGATATTTTGGGCCCTTTTGAATAATGAATGTTTTGAATTTTCTCCAAAAGTAAAGTAGTTGCAAACTCATCCTTTTAGAAACTTGTTTGGGCTGTTGAGAGGAGTAAAAAACCATCAAAAATTTCAATCCTGCATGATTCTACCAAGAAATGTGATTCTTCATTCAAAACCTGATTTTTGCTATTGGGCTCTATTGAATAATGAATGTTTTGAATTTTCTCCAAAAGTAAAGTAGTTGCAAACTCATCCTTTTAGAGTCTTGTTTGGGCTCATGAGAGGAATAGAAAAACATCAAAAATTTCAGTCCTGCACGATTCTACCAAGAAATGTGTGTTCATTCAAACCGCTGGTTTTTTATATTTTGGGCCCTATTGAATAATGAATGTTTTGAATTTTCTCCAAAAGTAAAGTAGTTGCAAACTCATCCTTTTAGAAACTTGTTTGGGCTGTTGAGAGGAGTAAAAAACCATCAAAAATTTCAATCCTGCATGATTCTACCAAGAAATGTGATTCTTCATTCAAAACGCTGGTTTTTGCTATTGGGCTCTATTGAATAATGAATGTTTTGAATTTTCTCCAAAAGTAAAGTAGTTGCAAACTCATCCTTTTAGAGTCTTGTTTGGGCTCATGAGAGGAGTAGAAAAACATCAAAAATTTCAGTCCTGCGCGATTCTACCAAGAAATGTGAGTGTTCATTGAAACCGCTGGTTTTTGATAGTTTGGGCCCTATTGAATAATGAATGTTTTGAATTTTCTCCAAAAGTAAAGTAGTTGCAAACTCATCCTTTTAGAAACTTGTTTGGGCTGTTGAGAGGAGTAAAAAACCATCAAAAATTTCAATCCTGCATGATTCTACCAAGAAATGTGATTCTTCATTCAAAACGCTGGTTTTTGCTATTGGGCTCTATTGAATAATGAATGTTTTGAATTTTCTCCAAAAGTAAAGTAGTTGCAAACTCATCCTTTTAGAGTCTTGTTTGAGCTCATGAGAGGAGTAGAAAAACATCAAAAATTTCAGTCCTGCACGATTCTACCAAGAAATGTGAGTGTTCATTCAAACCGCTGGTTTTTGATAGTTTGGGCCCTATTGAATAATGAATGTTTTGAATTTTCTCCAAAAGTAAAGTAGTTGCAAACTCATCCGTTTAGAAAATTGTTTGGGCTGTTGAGAGGAGTAAGAAACCATCAAAAATTTCAATCCTGCATGATTCTACCAAGAAATGTGATTCTTCATTCAAAACGCTGGTTTTTGCTATTGGGCTCTATTGAATAATGAATGTTTTGAATTTTCTCCAAAAGTAAAGTAGTTGCAAACTCATCCTTTTAGAGTCTTGTTTGGGCTCATGAGAGGAGTAGCAAAACATCAAAAATTTCAGTCCTGCATGATTCTACCAAGAAATGTGAGTGTTCATTCAAACCGCTGGTTTTTGATAGTTTGGGCCCTATTGAATAATGAATGTTTTGAATTTTCTCCAAAAGTAAAGTAGTTGCAAACTCATCCTTTTAGAAACTTGTTTGGGCTGTTGAGAGGAGTAAAAAAACATCAAAAATTTCAATCCTGCATGATTCTACCAAGAAATGTGATTCATCATTCAAAACGCTGGTTTTTGCTATTGGGCTCTATTGAATAATGAATGTTTTGAATTTTCTCCAACAGTAAAGTAGTTGCAAACTCATCCTTTTAGAGACTTGTTTGGGCTCATGAGAGGAGTAGAAGAACATCAAAAATGTCAGTCCTGCACGATTCTACCAAGAAATGTGAGTGTTCATTCAAACCGCTGGTTTTTAATAGTTTGGGCCCTATTGAATAATGAATGTTTTGAATTTTCTCCAAAAGTAAAGTAGTTGCAAACTCATCCTTTTAGAAACTTGTTTGGGCTGTTGAGAGGAGTAAAAAACCATCAAAAATTTCAATCCTGCATGATTCTACCAAGAAATGTGACTCTTCATTCAAAACCCTGGTTTTTGCTATTGGGCTCTATTGAATAATGAATGTTTTGAATTTTCTCCAAAAGTAAAGTAGTTGCAAACTCATCCTTTTAGAGTCTTGTTTGGGCTCATGAGAGGAGTAGAAAAACATCAAAAATTTCAGTCCTGCACGATTTTACCAAGTAATGTGTGTTCATTCAAACCGCTGGTTTTTGATATTTTGGGCCCTTTTGAATAATGAATGTTTTGAATTTTCTCCAAAAGTAAAGTAGTTGCAAACTCATCCTTTTAGAAACTTGTTTGGGCTGTTGAGAGGAGTAAAAAACCATCAAAAATTTCAATCCTGCATGATTCTACCAAGAAATGTGATTCTTCATTCAAAACCTGATTTTTGCTATTGGGCTCTATTGAATAATGAATGTTTTGAATTTTCTCCAAAAGTAAAGTAGTTGCAAACTCATCCTTTTAGAGTCTTGTTTGGGCTCATGAGAGGAATAGAAAAACATCAAAAATTTCAGTCCTGCACGATTCTACCAAGAAATGTGTGTTCATTCAAACCGCTGGTTTTTTATATTTTGGGCCCTATTGAATAATGAATGTTTTGAATTTTCTCCAAAAGTAAAGTAGTTGCAAACTCATCCTTTTAGAAACTTGTTTGGGCTGTTGAGAGGAGTAAAAAACCATCAAAAATTTCAATCCTGCATGATTCTACCAAGAAATGTGATTCTTCATTCAAAACGCTGGTTTTTGCTATTGGGCTCTATTGAATAATGAATGTTTTGAATTTTCTCCAAAAGTAAAGTAGTTGCAAACTCATCCTTTTAGAGTCTTGTTTGGGCTCATGAGAGGAGTAGAAAAACATCAAAAATTTCAGTCCTGCGCGATTCTACCAAGAAATGTGAGTGTTCATTCAAACCGCTGTTTTTTGATAGTTTGGGCCCTATTGAATAATGAATGTTTTGAATTTTCTCCAAAAGTAAAGTAGTTGCAAACTCATCCTTTTAGAAACTTGTTTGGGCTGTTGAGAGGAGTAAAAAACCATCAAAAATTTCAATCCTGCATGATTCTACCAAGAAATGTGATTGTTCATTCAAAATGCTGGTTTTTGCTATTGGGCTCTATTGAATAATTAATGTTTTGAATTTTCTCCAAAAGTAAAGTAGTTGCAAACTCATCCTTTTAGAGTCTTGTTTGGGCTCATGAGAGGAGTAAAAGAACATCAAAAATTTCAGTCCTGCACCATTCTACCAAGAAATGTGAGTGTTCATTCAAACCGCTGGTTTTTGATAGTTTGGGCCCTATTGAATAATGAATGTTTCGAATTTTCTCCAAAAGTAAAGTAGTTGCAAACTCATCCTTTTAGAAACTTGTTTGGGCTGTTGAGAGTAGTAAAAACCCATCAAAAATTTCAATCCTGCATGATTCTACCAAGAAATGTGATTCTTCATTTAAAACGCTGATTTTTGCTATTGGGCTCTATTGAATAATGAATGTTTTGAATTTTCTCCAAAAGTAAAGTAGTTGCAAACTCATCCTTTTAGAGACTTGTTTGGGCTCATGAGAGGAGTAGAAAAACATCAAAAATTTCAGTCCTGCACGATTCTACCAAGAAATGTGAGTGTTCATTCAAACCGCTGGTTTTTGATATTTTGGGCCCTATTGAATAATGAATGTTTTGAATTTTCTCCAAAAGTAAAGTAGTTGCAAACTCATCCTTTTAGAAACTTGTTTGGGCTGTTGAGAGGAGTAAAAAACCATCAAAAATTTCAATCCTGCATGATTCTACCAAGAAATGTGATTCTTCATTCAAAACGCTGGTTTTTGCTATTGGGCTCTATTGAATAATGAATGTTTTGAATTTTCTCCAAAAGTAAAGTAGTTGCAAACTCATCCTTTTAGAGTCTTGTTTGGGCTCATGAGAGGAGTAGAAAAACATCAAAAATTTCAGTCCTGCGCGATTCTACCAAGAAATGTGAGTGTTCATTGAAACCGCTGGTTTTTGATAGTTTGGGCCCTATTGAATAATGAATGTTTTGAATTTTCTCCAAAAGTAAAGTAGTTGCAAACTCATCCTTTTAGAAACTTGTTTGGGCTGTTGAGAGGAGTAAAAAACCATCAAAAATTTCAATCCTGCATGATTCTACCAAGAAATGTGATTCTTCATTCAAAACGCTGGTTTTTGCTATTGGGCTCTATTGAATAATGAATGTTTTGAATTTTCTCCAAAAGTAAAGTAGTTGCAAACTCATCCTTTTAGAGTCTTGTTTGAGCTCATGAGAGGAGTAGAAAAACATCAAAAATTTCAGTCCTGCACGATTCTACCAAGAAATGTGAGTGTTCATTCAAACCGCTGGTTTTTGATAGTTTGGGCCCTATTGAATAATGAATGTTTTGAATTTTCTCCAAAAGTAAAGTAGTTGCAAACTCATCCGTTTAGAAAATTGTTTGGGCTGTTGAGAGGAGTAAAAAACCATCAAAAATTTCAATCCTGCATGATTCTACCAAGAAATGTGATTCTTCATTCAAAACGCTGGTTTTTGCTATTGGGCTCTATTGAATAATGAATGTTTTGAATTTTCTCCAAAAGTAAAGTAGTTGCAAACTCATCCTTTTAGAGTCTTGTTTGGGCTCATGAGAGGAGTAGCAAAACATCAAAAATTTCAGTCCTGCACGATTCTACCAAGAAATGTGAGTGTTCATTCAAACCGCTGGTTTTTGATAGTTTGGGCCCTATTGAATAATGAATGTTTTGAATTTTCTCCAAAAGTAAAGTAGTTGCAAACTCATCCTTTTAGAAACTTGTTTGGGCTGTTGAGAGGAGTAAAAAAACATCAAAAATTTCAATCCTGCATGATTCTACCAAGAAATGTGATTCATCATTCAAAATGCTGGTTTTTGCTATTGGGCTCTATTGAATAATGAATGTTTTGAATTTTCTCCAAAAGTAAAGTAGTTGCAAACTCATCCTTTTAGAGACTTGTTTGGGCTCATGAGAGGAGTAGAAGAACATCAAAAATGTCAGTCCTGCACGATTCTACCAAGAAATGTGAGTGTTCATTCAAACCGCTGGTTTTTAATAGTTTGGGCCCTATTGAATAATGAATGTTTTGAATTTTCTCCAAAAGTAAAGTAGTTGCAAACTCATCCTTTTAGAAACTTGTTTGGGCTGTTGAGAGGAGTAAAAAACCATCAAAAATTTCAATCCTGCATGATTCTACCAAGAAATGTGACTCTTCATTCAAAACCCTGGTTTTTGCTATTGGGCTCTATTGAATAATGAATGTTTTGAATTTTCTCCAAAAGTAAAGTAGTTGCAAACTCATCCTTTTAGTGTCTTGTTTGGGCTCATGAGAGGAGTAGAAAAACATCAAAAATTTCAGTCCTGCACGATTCTACCAAGTAATGTGTGTTCATTCAAACCGCTGGTTTTTGATATTTTGGGCCCTTTTGAATAATGAATGTTTTGAATTTTCTCCAAAAGTAAAGTAGTTGCAAACTCATCCTTTTAGAAACTTGTTTGGGCTGTTGAGAGGAGTAAAAAACCATCAAAAATTTCAATCCTGCATGATTCTACCAAGAAATGTGATTCTTCATTCAAAACCTGATTTTTGCTATTGGGCTCTATTGAATAATGAATGTTTTGAATTTTCTCCAAAAGTAAAGTAGTTGCAAACTCATCCTTTTAGAGTCTTGTTTGGGCTCATGAGAGGAATAGAAAAACATCAAAAATTTCAGTCCTGCACGATTCTACCAAGAAATGTGTGTTCATTCAAACCGCTGGTTTTTTATATTTTGGGCCCTATTGAATAATGAATGTTTTGAATTTTCTCCAAAAGTAAAGTAGTTGCAAACTCATCCTTTTAGAAACTTGTTTGGGCTGTTGAGAGGAGTAAAAAACCATCAAAAATTTCAATCCTGCATGATTCTACCAAGAAATGTGATTCTTCATTCAAAACGCTGGTTTTTGCTATTGGGCTCTATTGAATAATGAATGTTTTGAATTTTCTCCAAAAGTAAAGTAGTTGCAAACTCATCCTTTTAGAGTCTTGTTTGGGCTCATGAGAGGAGTAGAAAAACATCAAAAATTTCAGTCCTGCGCGATTCTACCAAGAAATGTGAGTGTTCATTCAAACCGCTGGTTTTTGATAGTTTGGGCCCTATTGAATAATGAATGTTTTGAATTTTCTCCAAAAGTAAAGTAGTTGCAAACTCATCCTTTTAGAAACTTGTTTGGGCTGTTGAGAGGAGTAAAAAACCATCAAAAATTTCAATCCTGCATGATTCTACCAAGAAATGTGATTGTTCATTCAAAACGCTGGTTTTTGCTATTGGGCTCTATTGAATAATGAATGTTTTGAATTTTCTCCAAAAGTAAAGTAGTTGCAAACTCATCCTTTTAGAGTCTTGTTTGGGCTCATGAGAGGAGTAAAAGAACATCAAAAATTTCAGTCCTGCACCATTCTACCAAGAAATGTGAGTGTTCATTCAAACCGCTGGTTTTTGATAGTTTGGGCCCTATTGAATAATGAATGTTTCGAATTTTCTCCAAAAGTAAAGTAGTTGCAAACTCATCCTTTTAGAAACTTGTTTGGGCTGTTGAGAGGAGTAAAAAACCATCAAAAATTTCAATCCTGCATGATTCTACCAAGAAATGTGATTCTTCATTTAAAACGCTGATTTTTGCTATTGGGCTCTATTGAATAATGAATGTTTTGAATTTTCTCCAAAAGTAAAGTAGTTGCAAACTCATCCTTTTAGAGACTTGTTTGGGCTCATGAGAGGAGTAGAAAAACATCAAAAATTTCAGTCCTGCACGATTCTACCAAGAAATGTGAGTGTTCATTCAAACCGCTGGTTTTTGATATTTTGGGCCCTATTGAATAATGAATGTTTTGAATTTTCTCCAAAAGTAAAGTAGTTGCAAACTCATCCTTTTAGAAACTTGTTTGGGCTGTTGAGAGGAGTAAAAAACCATCAAAAATTTCAATCCTGCATGATTCTACCAAGAAATGTGACTCTTCATTCAAAACCCTGGTTTTTGCTATTGGGCTCTATTGAATAATGAATGTTTTGAATTTTCTCCAAAAGTAAAGTAGTTGCAAACTCATCCTTTTAGAGTCTTGTTTGGGCTCATGAGAGGAGTAGAAAAACATCAAAAATTTCAGTCCTGCACGATTCTACCAAGTAATGTGTGTTCATTCAAACCGCTGGTTTTTGATATTTTGGGCCCTTTTGAATAATGAATGTTTTGAATTTTCTCCAAAAGTAAAGTAGTTGCAAACTCATCCTTTTAGAAACTTGTTTGGGCTGTTGAGAGGAGTAAAAAACCATCAAAAATTTCAATCCTGCATGATTCTACCAAGAAATGTGATTCTTCATTCAAAACCTGATTTTTGCTATTGGGCTCTATTGAATAATGAATGTTTTGAATTTTCTCCAAAAGTAAAGTAGTTGCAAACTCATCCTTTTAGAGTCTTGTTTGGGCTCATGAGAGGAATAGAAAAACATCAAAAATTTCAGTCCTGCACGATTCTACCAAGAAATGTGTGTTCATTCAAACCGCTAGTTTTTTATATTTTGGACCCTATTGAATAATGAATGTTTTGAATTTTCTCCAAAAGTAAAGTAGTTGCAAACTCATCCTTTTAGAAACTTGTTTGGGCTGTTGAGAGGAGTAAAAAACCATCAAAAATTTCAATCCTGCATGATTCTACCAAGAAATGTGATTCTTCATTCAAAACGCTGGTTTTTGCTATTGGGCTCTATTGAATAATGAATGTTTTGAATTTTCTCCAAAAGTAAAGTAGTTGCAAACTCATCCTTTTAGAGTCTTGTTTGGGCTCATGAGAGGAGTAGAAAAACATCAAAAATTTCAGTCCTGCGCGATTCTACCAAGAAATGTGAGTGTTCATTCAAACTGCTGGTTTTTGATAGTTTGGGCCCTATTGAATAATGAATGTTTTGAATTTTCTCCAAAAGTAAAGTAGTTGCAAACTCATCCTTTTAGAAACTTGTTTGGGCTGTTGAGAGGAGTAAAAAACCATCAAAAATTTCAATCCTGCATGATTCTACCAAGAAATGTGATTCTTCATTCAAAACGCTGGTTTTTGCTATTGGGCTCTATTGAATAATGAATGTTTTGAATTTTCTCCAAAAGTAAAGTAGTTGCAAACTCATCCTTTTAGAGTCTTGTTTGAGCTCATGAGAGGAGTAGAAAAACATCAAAAATTTCTGTCCTGCACGATTCTACCAAGAAATGTGAGTGTTCATTCAAACCGCTGGTTTTTGATAGTTTGGGCCCTATTGAATAATGAATGTTTTGCATTTTCTCCAAAAGTAAAGTAGTTGCAAACTCATCCGTTTAGAAAATTGTTTGGGCTGTTGAGAGGAGTAAAAAACCATCAAAAATTTCAATCCTGCATGATTCTACCAAGAAATGTGATTCTTCATTCAAAACGCTGGTTTTTGCTATTGGGCTCTATTGAATAATGAATGTTTTGAATTTTCTCCAAAAGTAAAGTAGTTGCAAACTCACCCTTTTAGAGTCTTGTTTGGGCTCATGAGAGGAGTAGCAAAACATCAAAAATTTCAGTCCTGCACGATTCTACCAAGAAATGTGAGTGTTCATTCAAACCGCTGGTTTTTGATAGTTTGGGCCCTATTGAATAATGAATGTTTTGAATTTTCTCCAAAAGTAAAGTAGTTGCAAACTCATCCTTTTAGAAACTTGTTTGGGCTGTTGAGAGGAGTAAAAAAACATCAAAAATTTCAATCCTGCATGATTCTACCAAGAAATGTGATTCTTCATTCAAAACGCTGGTTTTTGCTATTGGGCTCTATTGAATAATGAATGTTTTGAATTTTCTCCAAAAGTAAAGTAGTTGCAAACTCATCCTTTTAGAGACTTGTTTGGGCTCATGAGAGGAGTAGAAGAACATCAAAAATGTCAGTCCTGCACGATTCTACCAAGAAATGTGAGTGTTCATTCAAACCGCTGGTTTTTGATAGTTTGGGCCCTATTGAATAATGAATGTTTTGAATTTTCTCCAAAAGTAAAGTAGTTGCAAACTCATCCTTTTAGAAACTTGTTTGGGCTGTTGAGAGGAGTAAAAAACCATCAAAAATTTCAATCCTGCATGATTCTACCAAGAAATGTGACTCTTCATTCAAAACCCTGGTTTTTGCTATTGGGCTCTATTGGATAATGAATGTTTTGAATTTTCTCCAAAAGTAAAGTAGTTGCAAACTCATCCTTTTAGAGTCTTGTTTGGGCTCATGAGAGGAGTAGGAAAACAGCAAAAATTTCAGTCCTGCACGATTCTACCAAGTAATGTGTGTTCATTCAAACCGCTGGTTTTTGATATTTTGGGCCCTTTTGAATAATGAATGTTTTGAATTTTCTCCAAAAGTAAAGTAGTTGCAAACTCATCCTTTTAGAAACTTGTTTGGGCTGTTGAGAGGAGTAAAAAACCATCAAAAATTTCAATCCTGCATGATTCTACCAAGAAATGTGATTCTTCATTCAAAACCTGATTTTTGCTATTGGGCTCTATTGAATAATGAATGTTTTGAATTTTCTCCAAAAGTAAAGTAGTTGCAAACTCATCCTTTTAGAGTCTTGTTTGGGCTCATGAGAGGAATAGAAAAACATCAAAAATTTCAGTCCTGCACGATTCTACCAAGAAATGTGTGTTCATTCAAACCGCTGGTTTTTTATATTTTGGGCCCTATTGAATAATGAATGTTTTGAATTTTCTCCAAAAGTAAAGTAGTTGCAAACTCATCCTTTTAGAAACTTGTTTGGGCTGTTGAGAGGAGTAAAAAACCATCAAAAATTTCAATCCTGCATGATTCTACCAAGAAATGTGATTCTTCATTCAAAACGCTGGTTTTTGCTATTGGGCTCTATTGAATAATGAATGTTTTGAATTTTCTCCAAAAGTAAAGTAGTTGCAAACTCATCCTTTTAGAGTCTTGTTTGGGCTCATGAGAGGAGTAGAAAAACATCAAAAATTTCAGTCCTGCGCGATTCTACCAAGAAATGTGAGTGTTCATTCAAACCGCTGGTTTTTGATAGTTTGGGCCCTATTGAATAATGAATGTTTTGAATTTTCTCCAAAAGTAAAGTAGTTGCAAACTCATCCTTTTAGAAACTTGTTTGGGCTGTTGAGAGGAGTAAAAAACCATCAAAAATTTCAATCCTGCATGATTCTACCAAGAAATGTGATTCTTCATTCAAAGCACTGGTTTTTGCTATTGGGCTCTATTGAATAATGAATGTTTTGAATTTTCTCCAAAAGTAAAGTAGTTGCAAACTCATCCTTTTAGAGTCTTGTTTGGGCTCATGAGAGGAGTAGAAAAACATCAAAAATGTCAGTCCTGCACAATTCTACCAAGAAATGTGAGTGTTCATTCAAAACCGCTGGTTTTTGATAGTTTGGGCCCTATTGAATAATGAAAGTTTTGAATTTTCTCCAAAAGTAAAGTAGTTGCAAACTCATCCTTTTAGAAACTTGTTTGGGCTGTTGAGAGGAGTAAAAAACCATCAAAAATTTCAATCCTGCATGATTCTACCAAGAAATGTGATTGTTCATTCAAAACGCTGGTTTTTGCTATTGGGCTCTATTGAATAATGAATGTTTTGAATTTTCTCCAAAAGTAAAGTAGTTGCAAACTCATCCTTTTAGAGTCTTGTTTGGGCTCATGAGAGGAATAGAAAAACATCAAAAATTTCAGTCCTGCACGATTCTACCAAGAAATGTGTGTTCATTCAAACCGCTGGTTTTTTATATTTTGGGCCCTATTGAATAATGAATGTTTTGAATTTTCTCCAAAAGTAAAGTAGTTGCAAACTCATCCTTTTAGAAACTTGTTTGGGCTGTTGAGAGGAGTAAAAAACCATCAAAAATTTCAATCCTGCATGATTCTACCAAGAAATGTGATTGTTCATTCAAAACGCTGGTTTTTGCTATTGGGCTCTATTGAATAATTAATGTTTTGAATTTTCTCCAAAAGTAAAGTAGTTGCAAAATCATCCTTTTAGAGTCTTGTTTGGGCTCATGAGAGGAGTAGAAGAACATCAAAAATTTCAGTCCTGCACCATTCTACCAAGAAATGTGAGTGTTCATTCAAACCGCTGGTTTTTGATAGTTTGGGCCCTATTGAATAATGAATGTTTCGAATTTTCTCCAAAAGTAAAGTAGTTGCAAACTCATCCTTTTAGAAACTTGTTTGGGCTGTTGAGAGGAGTAAAAAACCATCAAAAATTTCAATCCTGCATGATTCTACCAAGAAATGTGATTCTTCTTTTAAAACGCTGATTTTTGCTATTGGGCTCTATTGAATAATGAATGTTTTGAATTTTCTCCAAAAGTAAAGTAGTTGCAAACTCATCCTTTTAGAAACTTGTTTGGGCTGTTGAGAGGAGTAAAAAACCATCAAAAATTTCAATCCTGCATGATTCTACCAAGAAATGTGACTCTTCATTCAAAACCCTGGTTTTTGCTATTGGGCTCTATTGGATAATGAATGTTTTGAATTTTCTCCAAAAGTAAAGTAGTTGCAAACTCATCCTTTTAGAGTCTTGTTTGGGCTCATGAGAGGAGTAGAAAAACATCAAAAATTTCAGTCCTGCGCGATTCTACCAAGAAATGTGAGTGTTCATTCAAACTGCTGGTTTTTGATAGTTTGGGCCCTATTGAATAATGAATGTTTTGAATTTTCTCCAAAAGTAAAGTAGTTGCAAACTCATCCTTTTAGAAACTTGTTTGGGCTGTTGAGAGGAGTAAAAAACCATCAAAAATTTCAATCCTGCATGATTCTACCAAGAAATGTGATTCTTCATTCAAAACGCTGGTTTTTGCTATTGGGCTCTATTGAATAATGAATGTTTTGAATTTTCTCCAAAAGTAAAGTAGTTGCAAACTCATCCTTTTAGAGTCTTGTTTGAGCTCATGAGAGGAGTAGAAAAACATCAAAAATTTCTGTCCTGCACGATTCTACCAAGAAATGTGAGTGTTCATTCAAACCGCTGGTTTTTGATAGTTTGGGCCCTATTGAATAATGAATGTTTTGCATTTTCTCCAAAAGTAAAGTAGTTGCAAACTCATCCGTTTAGAAAATTGTTTGGGCTGTTGAGAGGAGTAAAAAACCATCAAAAATTTCAATCCTGCATGATTCTACCAAGAAATGTGATTCTTCATTCAAAACGCTGGTTTTTGCTATTGGGCTCTATTGAATAATGAATGTTTTGAATTTTCTCCAAAAGTAAAGTAGTTGCAAACTCACCCTTTTAGAGTCTTGTTTGGGCTCATGAGAGGAGTAGCAAAACATCAAAAATTTCAGTCCTGCACGATTCTACCAAGAAATGTGAGTGTTCATTCAAACCGCTGGTTTTTGATAGTTTGGGCCCTATTGAATAATGAATGTTTTGAATTTTCTCCAAAAGTAAAGTAGTTGCAAACTCATCCTTTTAGAAACTTGTTTGGGCTGTTGAGAGGAGTAAAAAAACATCAAAAATTTCAATCCTGCATGATTCTACCAAGAAATGTGATTCTTCATTCAAAACGCTGGTTTTTGCTATTGGGCTCTATTGAATAATGAATGTTTTGAATTTTCTCCAAAAGTAAAGTAGTTGCAAACTCATCCTTTTAGAGACTTGTTTGGGCTCATGAGAGGAGTAGAAGAACATCAAAAATGTCAGTCCTGCACGATTCTACCAAGAAATGTGAGTGTTCATTCAAACCGCTGGTTTTTGATAGTTTGGGCCCTATTGAATAATGAATGTTTTGAATTTTCTCCAAAAGTAAAGTAGTTGCAAACTCATCCTTTTAGAAACTTGTTTGGGCTGTTGAGAGGAGTAAAAAACCATCAAAAATTTCAATCCTGCATGATTCTACCAAGAAATGTGACTCTTCATTCAAAACCCTGGTTTTTGCTATTGGGCTCTATTGGATAATGAATGTTTTGAATTTTCTCCAAAAGTAAAGTAGTTGCAAACTCATCCTTTTAGAGTCTTGTTTGGGCTCATGAGAGGAGTAGGAAAACAGCAAAAATTTCAGTCCTGCACGATTCTACCAAGTAATGTGTGTTCATTCAAACCGCTGGTTTTTGATATTTTGGGCCCTTTTGAATAATGAATGTTTTGAATTTTCTCCAAAAGTAAAGTAGTTGCAAACTCATCCTTTTAGAAACTTGTTTGGGCTGTTGAGAGGAGTAAAAAACCATCAAAAATTTCAATCCTGCATGATTCTACCAAGAAATGTGATTCTTCATTCAAAACCTGATTTTTGCTATTGGGCTCTATTGAATAATGAATGTTTTGAATTTTCTCCAAAAGTAAAGTAGTTGCAAACTCATCCTTTTAGAGTCTTGTTTGGGCTCATGAGAGGAATAGAAAAACATCAAAAATTTCAGTCCTGCACGATTCTACCAAGAAATGTGTGTTCATTCAAACCGCTGGTTTTTTATATTTTGGGCCCTATTGAATAATGAATGTTTTGAATTTTCTCCAAAAGTAAAGTAGTTGCAAACTCATCCTTTTAGAAACTTGTTTGGGCTGTTGAGAGGAGTAAAAAACCATCAAAAATTTCAATCCTGCATGATTCTACCAAGAAATGTGATTCTTCATTCAAAACGCTGGTTTTTGCTATTGGGCTCTATTGAATAATGAATGTTTTGAATTTTCTCCAAAAGTAAAGTAGTTGCAAACTCATCCTTTTAGAGTCTTGTTTGGGCTCATGAGAGGAGTAGAAAAACATCAAAAATTTCAGTCCTGCGCGATTCTACCAAGAAATGTGAGTGTTCATTCAAACCGCTGGTTTTTGATAGTTTGGGCCCTATTGAATAATGAATGTTTTGAATTTTCTCCAAAAGTAAAGTAGTTGCAAACTCATCCTTTTAGAAACTTGTTTGGGCTGTTGAGAGGAGTAAAAAACCATCAAAAATTTCAATCCTGCATGATTCTACCAAGAAATGTGATTCTTCATTCAAAGCACTGGTTTTTGCTATTGGGCTCTATTGAATAATGAATGTTTTGAATTTTCTCCAAAAGTAAAGTAGTTGCAAACTCATCCTTTTAGAGTCTTGTTTGGGCTCATGAGAGGAGTAGAAAAACATCAAAAATTTCAGTCCTGCACAATTCTACCAAGAAATGTGAGTGTTCATTCAAAACCGCTGGTTTTTGATAGTTTGGGCCCTATTGAATAATGAAAGTTTTGAATTTTCTCCAAAAGTAAAGTAGTTGCAAACTCATCCTTTTAGAAACTTGTTTGGGCTGTTGAGAGGAGTAAAAAACCATCAAAAATTTCAATCCTGCATGATTCTACCAAGAAATGTGATTGTTCATTCAAAACGCTGGTTTTTGCTATTGGGCTCTATTGAATAATGAATGTTTTGAATTTTCTCCAAAAGTAAAGTAGTTGCAAACTCATCCTTTTAGAGTCTTGTTTGGGCTCATGAGAGGAATAGAAAAACATCAAAAATTTCAGTCCTGCACGATTCTACCAAGAAATGTGTGTTCATTCAAACCGCTGGTTTTTTATATTTTGGGCCCTATTGAATAATGAATGTTTTGAATTTTCTCCAAAAGTAAAGTAGTTGCAAACTCATCCTTTTAGAAACTTGTTTGGGCTGTTGAGAGGAGTAAAAAAACATCAAAAATTTCAATCCTGCATGATTCTACCAAGAAATGTGATTGTTCATTCAAAACGCTGGTTTTTGCTATTGGGCTCTATTGAATAATTAATGTTTTGAATTTTCTCCAAAAGTAAAGTAGTTGCAAAATCATCCTTTTAGAGTCTTGTTTGGGCTCATGAGAGGAGTAGAAGAACATCAAAAATTTCAGTCCTGCACCATTCTACCAAGAAATGTGAGTGTTCATTCAAACCGCTGGTTTTTGATAGTTTGGGCCCTATTGAATAATGAATGTTTCGAATTTTCTCCAAAAGTAAAGTAGTTGCAAACTCATCCTTTTAGAAACTTGTTTGGGCTGTTGAGAGGAGTAAAAAACCATCAAAAATTTCAATCCTGCATGATTCTACCAAGAAATGTGATTCTTCATTTAAAACGCTGATTTTTGCTATTGGGCTCTATTGAATAATGAATGTTTTGAATTTTCTCCAAAAGTAAAGTAGTTGCAAACTCATCCTTTTAGAAACTTGTTTGGGCTGTTGAGAGGAGTAAAAAACCATCAAAAATTTCAATCCTGCATGATTCTACCAAGAAATGTGACTCTTCATTCAAAACCCTGGTTTTTGCTATTGGGCTCTATTGGATAATGAATGTTTTGAATTTTCTCCAAAAGTAAAGTAGTTGCAAACTCATCCTTTTAGAGTCTTGTTTGGGCTCATGAGAGGAGTAGGAAAACAGCAAAAATTTCAGTCCTGCACGATTCTACCAAGTAATGTGTGTTCATTCAAACCGCTGGTTTTTGATATTTTGGGCCCTTTTGAATAATGAATGTTTTGAATTTTCTCCAAAAGTAAAGTAGTTGCAAACTCATCCTTTTAGAAACTTGTTTGGGCTGTTGAGAGGAGTAAAAAACCATCAAAAATTTCAATCCTGCATGATTCTACCAAGAAATGTGATTCTTCATTCAAAACCTGATTTTTGCTATTGGGCTCTATTGAATAATGAATGTTTTGAATTTTCTCCAAAAGTAAAGTAGTTGCAAACTCATCCTTTTAGAGTCTTGTTTGGGCTCATGAGAGGAATAGAAAAACATCAAAAATTTCAGTCCTGCACGATTCTACCAAGAAATGTGTGTTCATTCAAACCGCTGGTTTTTTATATTTTGGGCCCTATTGAATAATGAATGTTTTGAATTTTCTCCAAAAGTAAAGTAGTTGCAAACTCATCCTTTTAGAAACTTGTTTGGGCTGTTGAGAGGAGTAAAAAACCATCAAAAATTTCAATCCTGCATGATTCTACCAAGAAATGTGATTCTTCATTCAAAACGCTGGTTTTTGCTATTGGGCTCTATTGAATAATGAATGTTTTGAATTTTCTCCAAAAGTAAAGTAGTTGCAAACTCATCCTTTTAGAGTCTTGTTTGGGCTCATGAGAGGAGTAGAAAAACATCAAAAATTTCAGTCCTGCGCGATTCTACCAAGAAATGTGAGTGTTCATTCAAACCGCTGGTTTTTGATAGTTTGGGCCCTATTGAATAATGAATGTTTTGAATTTTCTCCAAAAGTAAAGTAGTTGCAAACTCATCCTTTTAGAAACTTGTTTGGGCTGTTGAGAGGAGTAAAAAACCATCAAAAATTTCAATCCTGCATGATTCTACCAAGAAATGTGATTCTTCATTCAAAGCACTG
Source organism: Dendrobates tinctorius (assembly GCF_039654945.1). Taxonomy (NCBI): domain Eukaryota; kingdom Metazoa; phylum Chordata; class Amphibia; order Anura; family Dendrobatidae; genus Dendrobates; species Dendrobates tinctorius. The sequence goes on from NW_027361793.1 coordinate 20,842,320, forward strand.
GTTTTTGCTATTGGGCTCTATTGAATAATGAATGTTTTGAATTTTCTCCAAAAGTAAAGTAGTTGCAAACTCATCCTTTTAGAGTCTTGTTTGGGCTCATGAGAGGAGTAGAAAAACATCAAAAATTTCAGTCCTGCACAATTCTACCAAGAAATGTGAGTGTTCATTCAAAACCGCTGGTTTTTGATAGTTTGGGCCCTATTGAATAATGAAAGTTTTGAATTTTCTCCAAAAGTAAAGTAGTTGCAAACTCATCCTTTTAGAAACTTGTTTGGGCTGTTGAGAGGAATAAAAAACCATCAAAAATTTCAATCCTGCATGATTCTACCAAGAAATGTGATTGTTCATTCAAAACGCTGGTTTTTGCTATTGGGCTCTATTGAATAATGAATGTTTTGAATTTTCTCCAAAAGTAAAGTAGTTGCAAACTCATCCTTTTAGAGTCTTGTTTGGGCTCATGAGAGGAATAGAAAAACATCAAAAATTTCAGTCCTGCACGATTCTACCAAGAAATGTGTGTTCATTCAAACCGCTGGTTTTTTATATTTTGGGCCCTATTGAATAATGAATGTTTTGAATTTTCTCCAAAAGTAAAGTAGTTGCAAACTCATCCTTTTAGAAACTTGTTTGGGCTGTTGAGAGGAGTAAAAAACCATCAAAAATTTCAATCCTGCATGATTCTACCAAGAAATGTGATTGTTCATTCAAAACGCTGGTTTTTGCTATTGGGCTCTATTGAATAATTAATGTTTTGAATTTTCTCCAAAAGTAAAGTAGTTGCAAAATCATCCTTTTAGAGTCTTGTTTGGGCTCATGAGAGGAGTAGAAGAACATCAAAAATTTCAGTCCTGCACCATTCTACCAACAAATGTGAGTGTTCATTCAAACCGCTGGTTTTTGATAGTTTGGGCCCTATTGAATAATGAATGTTTCGAATTTTCTCCAAAAGTAAAGTAGTTGCAAACTCATCCTTTTAGAAACTTGTTTGGGCTGTTGAGAGGAGTAAAAAACCATCAAAAATTTCAATCCTGCATGATTCTACCAAGAAATGTGATTCTTCATTTAAAACGCTGATTTTTGCTATTGGGCTCTATTGAATAATGAATGTTTTGAATTTTCTCCAAAAGTAAAGTAGTTGCAAACTCATCCTTTTAGAGACTTGTTTGGGCTCATGAGAGGAGTAGAAAAACATCAAAAATTTCAGTCCTGCACGATTCTACCAAGAAATGTGTGTTCATTCAAACCGCTGGTTTTTGATATTTTGGGCCCTATTGAATAATGAATGTTTTGAATTTTCTCCAAAAGTAAAGTAGATGCAAACTCATCCTTTTAGAAACTTGTTTGGGCTGTTGAGAGGAGTAAAAAACCATCAAAAATTTCAATCCTGCATGATTCTACCAAGAAATGTGACTCTTCATTCAAAACCCTGGTTTTTGCTATTGGGCTCTATTGAATAATGAATGTTTTGAATTTTCTCCAAAAGTAAAGTAGTTGCAAACTCATCCTTTTAGAGTCTTGTTTGGGCTCATGAGAGGAGTAGAAAAACATCAAAAATTTCAGTCCTGCACGATTCTACCAAGTAATGTGTGTTCATTCAAACCGCTGGTTTTTGATATTTTGGGCCCTTTTGAATAATGAATGTTTTGAATTTTCTCCAAAAGTAAAGTAGTTGCAAACTCATCCTTTTAGAAACTTGTTTGGGCTGTTGAGAGGAGTAAAAAACCATCAAAAATTTCAATCCTGCATGATTCTACCAAGAAATGTGATTCTTCATTCAAAACGCTGGTTTTTGCTATTGGGCTCTATTGAATAATGAATGTTTTGAATTTTCTCCAAAAGTAAAGTAGTTGCAAACTCATCCTTTTAGAGTCTTGTTTGGGCTCATGAGAGGAGTAGAAAAACATCAAAAATTTCAGTCCTGCGCGATTCTACCAAGAAATGTGAGTGTTCATTCAAACCGCTGGTTTTTGATAGTTTGGGCCCTATTGAATAATGAATGTTTTGAATTTTCTCCAAAAGTAAAGTAGTTGCAAACTCATCCTTTTAGAAACTTGTTTGGGCTGTTGAGAGGAGTAAAAAACCATCAAAAATTTCAATCCTGCATGATTCTACCAAGAAATGTGATTCTTCATTCAAAACGCTGGTTTTTGCTATTGGGCTCTATTGAATAATGAATGTTTTGAATTTTCTCCAAAAGTAAAGTAGTTGCAAACTCATCCTTTTAGAGTCTTGTTTGGGCTCATGAGAGGAGTAGCAAAACATCAAAAATTTCAGTCCTGCACGATTCTACCAAGAAATGTGAGTGTTCATTCAAACCGCTGGTTTTTGATAGTTTGGGCCCTATTGAATAATGAATGTTTTGAATTTTCTCCAAAAGTAAAGTAGTTGCAAACTCATCCTTTTAGAAACTTGTTTGGGCTGTTGAGAGGAGTAAAAAACCATCAAAAATTTCAATCCTGCATGATTCTACCAAGAAATGTGACTCTTCATTCAAAACCCTGGTTTTTGCTATTGGGCTCTATTGAATAATGAATGTTTTGAATTTTCTCCCAAAGTAAAGTAGTTGCAAACTCATCCTTTTAGAGTCTTGTTTGGGCTCATGAGAGGAGTAGAAAAACATCAAAAATTTCAGTCCTGCACGATTCTACCAAGTAATGTGTGTTCATTCAAACCGCTGGTTTTTGATATTTTGGGCCCTTTTGAATAATGAATGTTTTGAATTTTCTCCAAAAGTAAAGTAGTTGCAAACTCATCCTTTTAGAAACTTGTTTGGGCTGTTGAGAGGAGTAAAAAACCATCAAAAATTTCAATCCTGCATGATTCTACCAAGAAATGTGATTCTTCATTCAAAACCTGATTTTTGCTATTGGGCTCTATTGAATAATGAATGTTTTGAATTTTCTCCAAAAGTAAAGTAGTTGCAAACTCATCCTTTTAGAGTCTTGTTTGGGCTCATGAGAGGAATAGAAAAACATCAAAAATTTCAGTCCTGCACGATTCTACCAAGAAATGTGTGTTCATTCAAACCGCTGGTTTTTGATATTTTGGGCCCTATTGAATAATGAATGTTTTGAATTTTCTCCAAAAGTAAAGTAGTTGCAAACTCATCCTTTTAGAAACTTGTTTGGGCTGTTGAGAGGAGTAAAAAACCATCAAAAATTTCAATCCTGCATGATTCTACCAAGAAATGTGATTCTTCATTCAAAACGCTGGTTTTTGCTATTGGGCTCTATTGAATAATGAATGTTTTGAATTTTCTCCAAAAGTAAAGTAGTTGCAAACTCATCCTTTTAGAGTCTTGTTTGGGCTCATGAGAGGAGTAGAAAAACATCAAAAATTTCAGTCCTGCGCGATTCTACCAAGAAATGTGAGTGTTCATTCAAACTGCTGGTTTTTGATAGTTTGGGCCCTATTGAATAATGAATGTTTTGAATTTTCTCCAAAAGTAAAGTAGTTGCAAACTCATCCTTTTAGAAACTTGTTTGGGCTGTTGAGAGGAGTAAAAAACCATCAAAAATTTCAATCCTGCATGATTCTACCAAGAAATGTGATTCTTCATTCAAAACGCTGGTTTTTGCTATTGGGCTCTATTGAATAATGAATGTTTTGAATTTTCTCCAAAAGTAAAGTAGTTGCAAACTCATCCTTTTAGAGTCTTGTTTGAGCTCATGAGAGGAGTAGAAAAACATCAAAAATTTCAGTCCTGCACGATTCTACCAAGAAATGTGAGTGTTCATTCAAACCGCTGGTTTTTGATAGTTTGGGCCCTATTGAATAATGAATGTTTTGCATTTTCTCCAAAAGTAAAGTAGTTGCAAACTCATCCGTTTAGAAAATTGTTTGGGCTGTTGAGAGGAGTAAAAAACCATCAAAAATTTCAATCCTGCATGATTCTACCAAGAAATGTGATTCTTCATTCAAAACGCTGGTTTTTGCTATTGGGCTCTATTGAATAATGAATGTTTTGAATTTTCTCCAAAAGTAAAGTAGTTGCAAACTCATCCTTTTAGAGTCTTGTTTGGGCTCATGAGAGGAGTAGCAAAACATCAAAAATTTCAGTCCTGCACGATTCTACCAAGAAATGTGAGTGTTCATTCAAACCGCTGGTTTTTGATAGTTTGGGCCCTATTGAATAATGAATGTTTTGAATTTTCTCCAAAAGTAAAGTAGTTGCAAACTCATCCTTTTAGAAACTTGTTTGGGCTGTTGAGAGGAGTAAAAAAACATCAAAAATTTCAATCCTGCATGATTCTACCAAGAAATGTGATTCTTCATTCAAAACGCTGGTTTTTGCTATTGGGCTCTATTGAATAATGAATGTTTTGAATTTTCTCCAAAAGTAAAGTAGTTGCAAACTCATCCTTTTAGAGACTTGTTTGGGCTCATGAGAGGAGTAGAAGAACATCAAAAATGTCAGTCCTGCACGATTCTACCAAGAAATGTGAGTGTTCATTCAAACCGCTGGTTTTTGATAGTTTGGGCCCTATTGAATAATGAATGTTTTGAATTTTCTCCAAAAGTAAAGTAGTTGCAAACTCATCCTTTTAGAAACTTGTTTGGGCTGTTGAGAGGAGTAAAAAACCATCAAAAATTTCAATCCTGCATGATTCTACCAAGAAATGTGACTCTTCATTCAAAACCCTGGTTTTTGCTATTGGGCTCTATTGAATAATGAATGTTTTTAATTTTCTCCAAAAGTAAAGTAGTTGCAAACTCATCCTTTTAGAGTCTTGTTTGGGCTCATGAGAGGAGTAGAAAAACAGCAAAAATTTCAGTCCTGCACGATTCTACCAAGTAATGTGTGTTCATTCAAACCGCTGGTTTTTGATATTTTGGGCCCTTTTGAATAATGAATGTTTTGAATTTTCTCCAAAAGTAAAGTAGTTGCAAACTCATCCTTTTAGAAACTTGTTTGGGCTGTTGAGAGGAGTAAAAAACCTTCAAAAATTTCAATCCTGCATGATTCTACCAAGAAATGTGATTCTTCATTCAAAACCTGATTTTTGCTATTGGGCTCTATTGAATAATGAATGTTTTGAATTTTCTCCAAAAGTAAAGTAGTTGCAAACTCATCCTTTTAGAGTCTTGTTTGGGCTCATGAGAGGAATAGAAAAACATCAAAAATTTCAGTCCTGCACGATTCTACCAAGAAATGTGTGTTCATTCAAACCGCTGGTTTTTGATATTTTGGGCCCTATTGAATAATGAATGTTTTGAATTTTCTCCAAAAGTAAAGTAGTTGCAAACTCATCCTTTTAGAAACTTGTTTGGGCTGTTGAGAGGAGTAAAAAACCATCAAAAATTTCAATCCTGCATGATTCTACCAAGAAATGTGATTCTTCATTCAAAGCACTGGTTTTTGCTATTGGGCTCTATTGAATAATGAATGTTTTGAATTTTCTCCAAAAGTAAAGTAGTTGCAAACTCATCCTTTTAGAGTCTTGTTTGGGCTCATGAGAGGAGTAGAAAAACATCAAAAATTTCAGTCCTGCACAATTCTACCAAGAAATGTGAGTGTTCATTCAAAACCGCTGGTTTTTGATAGTTTGGGCCCTATTGAATAATGAAAGTTTTGAATTTTCTCCAAAAGTAAAGTAGTTGCAAACTCATCCTTTTAGAAACTTGTTTGGGCTGTTGAGAGGAGTAAAAAACCATCAAAAATTTCAATCCTGCATGATTCTACCAAGAAATGTGATTGTTCATTCAAAACGCTGGTTTTTGCTATTGGGCTCTATTGAATAATGAATGTTTTGAATTTTCTCCAAAAGTAAAGTAGTTGCAAACTCATCCTTTTAGAGTCTTGTTTGGGCTCATGAGAGGAATAGAAAAACATCAAAAATTTCAGTCCTGCACGATTCTACCAAGAAATGTGTGTTCATTCAAACCGCTGTTTTTTTATATTTTGGGCCCTATTGAATAATGAATGTTTTGAATTTTCTCCAAAAGTTAAGTAGTTGCAAACTCATCCTTTTAGAAACTTGTTTGGGCTGTTGAGAGGAGTAAAAAAACCATCAAAAATTTCAATCCTGCATGATTCTACCAAGAAATGTGATTGTTCATTCAAAACGCTGGTTTTTGCTATTGGGCTCTATTGAATAATTAATGTTTTGAATTTTCTCCAAAAGTAAAGTAGTTGCAAACTCATCCTTTTAGAAACTTGTTTGGGCTCATGAGAGGAGTAGAAGAACATCAAAAATTTCAGTCCTGCACCATTCTACCAAGAAATGTGAGTGTTCATTCAAACCGCTGGTTTTTGATAGTTTGGGCCCTATTGAATAATGAATGTTTCGAATTTTCTCCAAAAGTAAAGTAGTTGCAAACTCATCCTTTTAGAAACTTGTTTGGGCTGTTGAGAGGAGTAAAAAACCATCAAAAATTTCAATCCTGCATGATTCTACCAAGAAATGTGATTCTTCATTTAAAACGCTGATTTTTGCTATTGGGCTCTATTGAATAATGAATGTTTTGAATTTTCTCCAAAAGTAAAGTAGTTGCAAACTCATCCTTTTAGAGACTTGTTTGGGCTCATGAGAGGAGTAGAAAAACATCAAAAATTTCAGTCCTGCATGATTCTACCAAGAAATGTGTGTTCATTCAAACCGCTGGTTTTTGATATTTTGGGCCCTATTGAATAATGAATGTTTTGAATTTTCTCCAAAAGTAAAGTAGTTGCAAACTCATCCTTTTAGAAACTTGTTTGGGCTGTTGAGAGGAGTAAAAAACCATCAAAAATTTCAATCCTGCATGATTCTACCAAGAAATGTGACTCTTCATTCAAAACCCTGGTTTTTGCTATTGGGCTCTATTGAATAATGAATGTTTTGAATTTTCTCCAAAAGTAAAGTAGTTGCAAACTCATCCTTTTAGAGTCTTGTTTGGGCTCATGAGAGGAGTAGAAAAACATCAAAAATTTCAGTCCTGCACGATTCTACCAAGTAATGTGTGTTCATTCAAACCGCTGGTTTTTGATATTTTGGGCCCTTTTGAATAATGAATGTTTTGAATTTTCTCCAAAAGTAAAGTAGTTGCAAACTCATCCTTTTAGAAACTTGTTTGGGCTGTTGAGAGGAGTAAAAAACCATCAAAAATTTCAATCCTGCATGATTCTACCAAGAAATGTGATTCTTCATTCAAAACCTGATTTTTGCTATTGGGCTCTATTGAATAATGAATGTTTTGAATTTTCTCCAAAAGTAAAGTAGTTGCAAACTCATCCTTTTAGAGTCTTGTTTGGGCTCATGAGAGGAATAGAAAAACATCAAAAATTTCAGTCCTGCACGATTCTACCAAGAAATGTGTGTTCATTCAAACCGCTGGTTTTTTATATTTTGGGCCCTATTGAATAATGAATGTTTTGAATTTTCTCCAAAAGTAAAGTAGTTGCAAACTCATCCTTTTAGAAACTTGTTTGGGCTGTTGAGAGGAGTAAAAAACCATCAAAAATTTCAATCCTGCATGATTCTACCAAGAAATGTGATTCTTCATTCAAAACGCTGGTTTTTGCTATTGGGCTCTATTGAATAATGAATGTTTTGAATTTTCTCCAAAAGTAAAGTAGTTGCAAACTCATCCTTTTAGAGTCTTGTTTGGGCTCATGAGAGGAGTAGAAAAACATCAAAAATTTCAGTCCTGCGCGATTCTACCAAGAAATGTGAGTGTTCATTCAAACCGCTGGTTTTTGATAGTTTGGGCCCTATTGAATAATGAATGTTTTGAATTTTCTCCAAAAGTAAAGTAGTTGCAAACTCATCCTTTTAGAAACTTGTTTGGGCTGTTGAGAGGAGTAAAAAACCATCAAAAATTTAAATCCTGCATGATTCTACCAAGAAATGTGATTCTTCATTCAAAACGCTGGTTTTTGCTATTGGGCTCTATTGAATAATGAATGTTTTGAATTTTCTCCAAAAGTAAAGTAGTTGCAAACTCATCCTTTTAGAGTCTTGTTTGAGCTCATGAGAGGAGTAGAAAAACATCAAAAATTTCAGTCCTGCACGATTCTACCAAGAAATGTGAGTGTTCATTCAAACCGCTGGTTTTTGATAGTTTGGGCCCTATTGAATAATGAATGTTTTGAATTTTCTCCAAAAGTAAAGTAGTTGCAAACTCATCCGTTTAGAAAATTGTTTGGGCTGTTGAGAGGAGTAAAAAACCATCAAAAATTTCAATCCTGCATGATTCTACCAAGAAATGTGATTCTTCATTCAAAACGCTGGTTTTTGCTATTGGGCTCTATTGAATAATGAATGTTTTGAATTTTCTCCAAAAGTAAAGTAGTTGCAAACTCATCCTTTTAGAGTCTTGTTTGGGCTGATGAGAGGAGTAGCAAAACATCAAAAATTTCAGTCCTGCACGATTCTACCAAGAAATGTGAGTGTTCATTCAAACCGCTGGTTTTTGATAGTTTGGGCCCTATTGAATAATGAATGTTTTGAATTTTCTCCAAAAGTAAAGTAGTTGCAAACTCATCCTTTTAGAAACTTGTTTGGGCTGTTGAGAGGAGTAAAAAAACATCAAAAATTTCAATCCTGCATGATTCTACCAAGAAATGTGATTCTTCATTCAAAATGCTGGTTTTTGCTATTGGGCTCTATTGAATAATGAATGTTTTGAATTTTCTCCAAAAGTAAAGTAGTTGCAAACTCATCCTTTTAGAGACTTGTTTGGGCTCATGAGAGGAGTAGAAGAACATCAAAAATGTCAGTCCTGCACGATTCTACCAAGAAATGTGAGTGTTCATTCAAACCGCTGGTTTTTGATAGTTTGGGCCCTATTGAATAATGAATGTTTTGAATTTTCTCCAAAAGTAAAGTAGTTGCAAACTCATCCTTTTAGAAACTTGTTTGGGCTGTTGAGAGGAGTAAAAAACCATCAAAAATTTCAATCCTGCATGATTCTACCAAGAAATGTGATTCTTCATTTAAAACGCTGATTTTTGCTATTGGGCTCTATTGAATAATGAATGTTTTAAATTTTCTCCAAAAGTAAAGTAGTTGCAAACTCATCCTTTTAGAGACTTGTTTGGGCTCATGAGAGGAGTAGAAAAACATCAAAAATTTCAGTCCTGCACGATTCAACCAAGAAATGTGTGTTCATTCAAACCGCTGGTTTTTGATATTTTGGGCCCTATTGAATAATGAATGTTTTGAATTTTCTCCAAAAGTAAAGTAGTTGCAAACTCATCATTTTAGAAACTTGTTTGGGCTGTTGAGAGGAGTAAAAAACCATCAAAAATTTCAATCCTGCATGATTCTACCAAGAAATGTGATTCTTCATTCAAAACGCTGGTTTTTGCTATTGGGCTCTATTGAATAATGAATGTTTTGAATTTTCTCCAAAAGTAAAGTAGTTGCAAACTCATCCTTTTAGAAACTTGTTTGGGCTGTTGAGAGGAGTAAAAAACCATCAAAAATTTCAATCCTGCATGATTCTACCAAGAAATGTGATTCTTCATTCAAAACGCTGGTTTTTGCTATTGGGCTCTATTGAATAATGAATGTTTTGAATTTTCTCCAAAAGTAAAGTAGTTGCAAACTCATCCTTTTAGAGTCTTGTTTTGGCTCATGAGAGGAGTAGAAAAACATCAAAAATTTCAGTCCTGCACGATTCTACCAAGAAATGTGAGTGTTCATTCAAACTGCTGGTTTTTGATAGTTTGGGCCCTATTGAATAATGAATGTTTTGAATTTTCTCCAAAAGTAAAGTATTTGCAAACTCATCCTTTTAGAGACTTGTTTGAGCTCATGAGAGGAGTAGAAAAACATCAAAAATTTCAGTCCTGCACGATTCTACCAAGAAATGTGTGTTCATTCAAACCGCTGGTTTTTGATATTTTGGGCCCTATTGAATAATGAATGTTTTGAATTTTCTCCAAAAGTAAAGTAGTTGCAAACTCATCCTTTTAGAAACTTGTTTGGGCTGTTGAGAGGAGTAAAAAACCATCAAAAATTTCAATCCTGCATGATTCTACCAAGAAATGTGATTCTTCATTTAAAACGCTGATTTTTGCTATTGGGCTCTATTGAATAATGAATGTTTTAAATTTTCTCCAAAAGTAAAGTAGTTGCAAACTCATCCTTTTAGAGACTTGTTTGGGCTCATGAGAGGAGTAGAAAAACATCAAAAATTTCAGTCCTGCACGATTCAACCAAGAAATGTGTGTTCATTCAAACCGCTGGTTTTTGATATTTTGGGCCCTATTGAATAATGAATGTTTTGAATTTTCTCCAAAAGTAAAGTAGTTGCAAACTCATCATTTTAGAAACTTGTTTGGGCTGTTGAGAGGAGTAAAAAACCATCAAAAATTTCAATCCTGCATGATTCTACCAAGAAATGTGATTCTTCATTCAAAACGCTGGTTTTTGCTATTGGGCTCTATTGAATAATGAATGTTTTGAATTTTCTCCAAAAGTAAAGTAGTTGCAAACTCATCCTTTTAGAAACTTGTTTGGGCTGTTGAGAGGAGTAAAAAACCATCAAAAATTTCAATCCTGCATGATTCTACCAAGAAATGTGATTCTTCATTCAAAACGCTGGTTTTTGCTATTGGGCTCTATTGAATAATGAATGTTTTGAATTTTCTCCAAAAGTAAAGTAGTTGCAAACTCATCCTTTTAGAGTCTTGTTTGAGCTCATGAGAGGAGTAGAAAAACATCAAAAATTTCAGTCCTGCACGATTCTACCAAGAAATGTGAGTGTTCATTCAAACTGCTGGTTTTTGATAGTTTGGGCCCTATTGAATAATGAATGTTTTGAATTTTCTCCAAAAGTAAAGTAGTTGCAAACTCATCCTTTTAGAGACTTGTTTGAGCTCATGAGAGGAGTAGAAAAACATCAAAAATTTCAGTCCTGCACGATTCTACCAAGAAATGTGTGTTCATTCAAACCGCTGGTTTTTGATATTTTGGGCCCTATTGAATAATGAATGTTTTGAATTTTCTCCAAAAGTAAAGTAGTTGCAAACTCATCCTTTTAGAGACTTGTTTGGGCTGTTGAGAGGAGTAAAAAACCATCAAAAATTTCAATCCTGCATGATTCTACCAAGAAATGTGATTCTTCATTCAAAACCTGATTTTTGCTATTGGGCTCTATTGAATAATGAATGTTTTGAATTTTCTCCAAAAGTAAAGTAGTTGCAAACTCATCCTTTTAGAGACTTGTTTGGGCTCATGAGAGGAGTAGAAAAACATCAAAAATTTCAGTCCTGCACGATTCTACCAAGAAATGTGTGTTCATTCAAACTGCTGGTTTTTGAGATTTTGGGCCCTATTGAATAATGAATGTTTTGAATTTTCTCCAAAAGTAAAGTAGTTGCAAACTTATCCTTTTAGAAACTTGTTTGGGCTGTTGAGAGGAGTAAAAAACCATCAAAAATTTCAATCCTGCATGATTCTACCAAGAAATGTGATTCTTCATTCAAAACGCTGGTTTTTGCTATTGGGCTCTATTGAATAATGAATGTTTTGAATTTTCTCCAAAAGTAAAGTAGTTGCAAACTCATCCTTTTAGCGTCTTGTTTGGGCTCATGAGAGGAGTAGAAAAACATCAAAAATTTCAGTCCTGCACGATTCTACCAAGAAATGTGAGTGTTCATTCAAACCGCTGGTTTTTGATAGTTTGGGCCCTATTGAAAAATGAATGTTTTGAATTTTCTCCAAAAGTAAAGTAGTTGCAAACTCATCCTTTTAGAAACTTGTTTGGGCTGTTGAGAGGAGTAAAAAACCATCAAAAATTTCAATCCTGCATGATTCTACCAAGAAATGTGATTCTACATTCAAAACGCTGGTTTTTGCTATTGGGCTCTATTGAATAATGAATGTTTTGAATTTTCTCCAAAAGTAAAGTAGTTGCAAACTCATCCTTTTAGAGACTTGTTTGGGCTCATGAGAGGAGTAGAAAAACATCAAAAATTTCAGTCCTGCACGATTCTACTAAGAAATGTGTGTTCATTCAAACCGCTGGTTTTTGATATTTTGGGCCCTATTGAATAATGAATGTTTTGAATTTTCTCCAAAAGTAAAGTAGTTGCAAACTCATCCTTTAAGAAACTTGTTTGGGCTGTTGAGAGGAGTAAAAAACCATCAAAAATTTCAATCCTGCATGATTCTACCAAGAAATGTGATTCTTCATTCAAAACGCTTGTTTTTGCTATTGGGCTCTATTGAATAATGAATGTTTTGAATTTTCTCCAAAAGTAAAGTAGTTGCAAACTCATCCTTTTAGAGTCTTGTTTGGGCTCATGAGAGGAGTAGAAAAACATCAAAAATTTCAGTCCTGCACGATTCTACCAAGAAATGTGAGTGTTCATTCAAACCGCTGGTTTTTGATAGTTTGGGCCCTATTGAATAATGAATGTTTTGAATTTTCTCCAAAAGTAAAGTAGTTGCAAACTCATCCTTTTAGAGACTTGTTTGGGCTCATGAGAGGAGTAGAAAAACATCAAAAATTTCAGTCCTGCACGATTCTACCAAGAAATGTGTGTTCATTCAAACCGCTGGTTTTTGATATTTTGGGCTCTATTGAATAATGAATGTTTTGAATTTTCTCCAAAAGTAAAGTAGTTGCAAACTCATCCTTTTAGAAACTTGTTTGGGCTGTTGAGAGGAGTAAAAAACCATCAAAAATTTCAATCCTGCATGATTCTACCAAGAAATGTGATTCTTCATTCAAAACGCTGGTTTTTGCTATTGGGCTCTATTGAATAATGAATGTTTTGAATTTTCTCCAAAAGTAAAGTAGTTGCAAACTCATCCTTTTAGAGTCTTGTTTGGGCTCATGAGAGGAGTAGAAAAACATCAAAAATTTCAGTCCTGCACGATTCTACCAAGAAATGTGAGTGTTCATTCAAACCGCTGGTTTTTGATAGTTTGGGCCCTATTGAATAATGAATGTTTTGAATTTTCTCCAAAAGTAAAGTAGTTGCAAACTCATCCTTTTAGATACTTGTTTGGGCTGTTGAGAGGAGTAAAAAACCATCAAAAATTTCAATCCTGCATGATTCTACCAAGAAATGTGATTCTTCATTCAAAACCTGATTTTTGCTATTCGGCTCTATTGAATAATGAATGTTTGGAATTTTCTCCAAAAGTAAAGTAGTTGCAAACTCATCCTTTTAGAGACTTGTTTGGGCTCATGAGAGGAGTAGAAAAACATCAAAAATTTTATTCCTGCACGATTCTACCAAGAAATGTGTGTTCATTCAAACCGCTGGTTTTTGATATTTTGGGCCCTATTGAATAATGAATGTTTTGAATTTTCTCCAAAAGTAAAGTAGTTGCAAACTCATCCTTTTAGAAACTTGTTTGGGCTGTTGAGAGGAGTAAAAAACCATCAAAAATTTCAATCCTGCATGATTCTACCAAGAAATGTGATTCTTCATTCAAAACGCTGATTTTTGCTATTGGGCTCTATTGAATAATGAATGTTTTGAATTTTCTCCAAAAGTAAAGTAGCTGCAAACTCAACCTTTTCGAGTCTTGTTTGGGCTCATGAGAGGAGTAGAAAAACATCAAAAATTTCAGTCTTGCACGATTCTACCAAGAAATGTGAGTGTTCATTCAAACCGCTGGTTTTTGATAGTTTGGGCCCTATTGAATAATGAATGTTTTGAATTTTCTTAAACAATATTTTTATTGAGTTTTCAAAATAGTAGAGATGTAGAAACATACACCATATGGTCATGTTCAAATAAAGTCGAGGTATTGTACATCAGGACATCATCGTATGATACCTATACATTATGTCTGCATTTAAAGTTTGTACAATTAGCGTTAACTGAAATAAACTTGAAAAGCAATTGCAACAGCACAGGCAGACACCAAATATGTGAGAGATTTTGGCACATCATTAGTAAAAAAAAAAAGTGAAACAGAAAATCAGGATATGAATTCTTCTTCTATCTTAGATTTGAGTTTCAACCATCTATGCCATCTGTCATCAAATAACTTTATTGACATATTGTTGATGTAATGAATTCTTTCATAAACACTGTTTATCCACCAACATAATCAGTGTGATAATATCCGGAGGTTGCTTATTGTTCCAACCTTTCGCTATAAGGTATATTGCGGACATGAGAATGTGGGCGACCAAATACTTTGTTGTTTTGAACCTACAAATATCTATAAGTAGTAGGGCTAAGGCAGGGTGCAACTGAACACGCCAGTTGCATATGATCGAAATCAAGTTGGAGACCTTGAGCCAGTATGGTTTCAGTACAGGGCATCCCCAAAAGATATGGAGTAAGTCAGCCTGAGATCCGCATCCCCGCCAACACAAATCAGATCCCCCCCCAAAATGTTTAAGCCTGTTTGGAGTCAAGTAATATCTGTGGACTAGTTTGTAATGTGTTTCAAGAATGTTCGTGCAATTTGTGGACCTCACTGCAATTTTAAAAGATGATGTCCACTGGGGATATGAATCTACTTCTGCAGAGTGGTCTCCCATCTTTCAAAGCATCCACCATTAGAAAAGGTGTATTTGCCAGTCAGGATGCTATACAGGGGTTTGAGAGAGCTCCTATGTCTGGGAGCTGTGCTGGTTAGGAAATTATAGATGGTGTGGTTGACCAAGACTATCCCACAGAAATATCTCTTATATTTATTATACTCCTCCTTGAGTATGAGGTATTTCATATATTCCGTATTAGGGACTCTAAATTTAACTTTGACCAGCTCAAAGGGCATGACTTTATTATTATTCAATAAGTCATCCACAAAAGCAATGGGGAATTTTTCCCAATTATCAAACATGGGTCTCAGAGAAACCTTGACAGGTGCCAAAAAGTGAAGCCTCAGTCTTTTGGTTGAAGTAGGGGAGACATTAAACCTTCTCCTGCACAGATGTGACCAACTCTGCATAGAGGCTCTGAGTATTGGATTTTCTATGTTTCCAATCTCTCTTTTGTGCAGAAGAAAATAGGAAATATATAGTGTCGGTTCTTTATTAGGCATTAAATCTCTTTCAATTTTTGGCCATCCCAACTCAGTCTGTTCCGTGAACCACATTTTTGTCAATTCAGTTATGGTGGCAAAATAGTATGCCTCTAAATCTGGAAGGGCTATCCCTCCATTTTCTCTAGATTTAAGTAATGTGTGTTTTTTTACTCTAGGCTTCTTATTGTTCCAAATAAATTTATTCATTTGATGAGTTAATTTTTGTATAGACTGCACTGAAAGAGGCAGAGGAACATTCCTATACAAAAATAGCACTTTTGGAAGGCAGAACATCTTATATAATACTATTCTACCCAACCAGGTGGCTGGGGTCCTTGACAGTTCTCCCAACTTGACGTCGAGACTGCAAAAGGCAATCCATGTTTATCTCGCTCGTGTGTGTGAGGTTACCTGTGAGCCAAATTCCTAGATACGGGATCTTAGTACAATCCCAACTAAAAGGGTACTTGTCTTTTAACTGCTGTTTAATGGGGGCTGAAACAAAAAGTGACAAAACGTTAGTTTTCTTTACATTAAGTTTATAATATGAGATTGAACCAAACAATTCTATGATATCCCAAGTCGCCTTCAATGATTCAACAGGATCTGTCAGTGTGAGTATAATATCGTCCGCATATAAATTTATTTTATGCTCTACATCTCCCAACCGTACACCCCTCACCTCATTTGAGTCCCTTATCATTTGAGCCAGTGGCTCCAGACTCAAGATAAAAATAATTGGGGACAGAGGGCATCCCTGTCTTGTCCCATTCGTTATATCAAATTTTCCTGACATCGTGCTATTGACCAGCACAGAGGCAGACGGTTGAGAGTACAGAGTCTGAACACTCTTCAACATCTCCCCACCAAAGCCCATCCTCTTTAATACTGCGAATGCATATGTCCAATTGATGCGGTCAAAAGCTTTCTCCGCATCAAGGGCCACAAACAAACTGGGAATTTTTTTCCTGTTACAGAGGTGTATATGGTGCAGGACACTTCTAGAACTGTCAGAAGTTTGTCTAAATTTTACAAAACCCACTTGATCGGGATGTATGAGATATTGGATAACATCCTGCACCCTCTCTGCCAGTATTTTTGCATAGACCTTGATGTCTGCATTCAGAAGGGATATGGGTCTATAGTTTTCTATCTTTGTGGGATCTTTGTTCGGTTTAGGAATTACCACTATAGTGGCTCTCAGCATATCTGCACTGCATGTTCCTCTTGATTTTATAAAATTTAGGGTATTCATTAGGTGAGGGACCAAATCTTCTTGAAATGTTTTATAGTATTCCACAGGGAATCCGTCTGGACCTGGAGCCTTATTACACTTGAGAGTTTTTATTACCAGAGACACCTCTCCCTCAGAGAAAGGTGCATCGAGCAGTTCCCTCTGTTCAGGAGATAGGGATCCCAACTCCACCCCTCCCAAGAAATTGTCTATCATCTCCTCTGTAGGAGGGGGATAGGCCCCATTTTCCCCTATATTGTATAGATTTGAGTAATATTTCTCAAAAGCCAAAGCTATGTCTTTTGGCTTTTCTATATTCACTGAGTTCTGGGAAATTTTTTTAATTAGATGCTTTTTATTTATGGGTTTGAATCTATTTGCCATAGTCTTTGAGCTTTTATTATTATTTATATAAAACCCTGCCCTGTTAAACAGAGTCTTTTTCTCATAGATGTTTATGAGAAGATTTCTAAGTTCCAATCTAGCTCCTTATATTTAGTAAAAAATTTTTCTACTTTGGCCTGGTCTTCTAATTTTTTGATTTGTTCAAGTAACAACCTCTGTTTGCTTTCTCTTTCCCTCTTTTGTCTTGAGGCCATCTGAAACAAGTGGCCTCTAATGACACACTTATGTGCTAACCATGAGGTTTCAGGCGAGATTTCCTGAGAGTCATTTTCTTTAAAATAATTCATTAGGGTATTTTTTTATTATTGCTATGTTATCTGGGGAGTCCACAACAAATTTGCTGTATCTCCAGTTGTAGTGTCTTTGGGTCGAAGAGGAGATCTGTATTGTTAAGAGAATTGGAGCATGGTCCGACCATGTGATGGGGCCAGTTTGGAAATCTATATACGAGTCCAGTAACGAAAAACTGGTAAATAAATGGTCTATTCTGGTGTAAGATCTGTTGTGTGGGCAGAATCGGGTGTATTCTTTTGAAGTAGGATTCAGTATTTTGCAAGTGTCGTGCAGGTTGGCATCGCTCAGCCACTTCCCCAAATTCACACTTCTGTAGTATGGAGCAGAGGATGAGCAATCAGTGTTTGGGTCAATGATACAATTGAAATCCCCTCCCCATATGATTTGTCCCTTGCTAAAATTAGATAATTTTCTTTTGACTTTGTTGAGAAAGCTATTTGTCTCACATTAGGGGCGTATACATTAACCACAGTGTAATCCACACCTTCCAAAGTAAAATTGATGGCTAGATGTCTGCCTTTATTATCTCTATAGATATCTGAAATAACCACTGGTAGGTCTTTGTGGAAGGCAATGGCTACTCCAGCTTTTTTCTTTCCCTCATTATTGGAGAAGAAAATCTGAGGGTAATCTGGGTTTTTAAATCTAATATTATCAATTTCCAGGAGGTGGGTTTCCTGTATCATTGCAACATTTGCTTTCAATCTTTTGATCTCCTTCCACAAAGCAAATCTTTTAAAGGGACTGTTAAGCCCATTTACATTAAATGATAGGATTTTCAACTCCATAATATATCAAAAAGAAAGAATGCATTAAATAACTCAATAGGATAGAATAGTATATCTGGACATATACCCAAAAAGAATGATATTTCTCTAGAAATTTTCTGTCAGTGCCTGGTGTGCCTGTGAATGAAAACATGTTACAACCTAGAATAACCTAGAACAAACAAAACTTGTTAACAAGGAGATTGAATTTCTCAAAAGAAATGATACCAAGAGAAAATCTCTTAGTTAGTGTTTGGGGATAAAAGTTCAGGCCAAGAGCCAGGGTCAGCACCTACCAAGTCCATTATCTTTTCTTTTGTGTGGTCCAGGACTGTGACAGGTGTCTTGGCTGTTGTGAAGAGTTGCTCCTCTCTTGATTGTAGGATAGTGATGAATTCTTCATTGGAGGAACACCTAGGTCCTGAAAGAATCTATTACAGTTATCAATGTTAGACAAGGCAAAAGTAGTGTTTTCCTTCATGACCAATATTTTTGTAGGAAAGCCCCATCTGTATAGCACCTTGTGCTCCCTCAGGTGTGCAGTGATAGGGAAAAAGTCTCTCCTTTTTTGCAAAGTGGCTTTTAAAAAGTCTGCAAAGATCTTAATATCCTCGTATGGTCTTGGTAAAATGGGAGACTGTTTGCTTTTCCTCAGGATGTCCTCCTTTGTCAGGAAGTAGTGGAAATATGCAATAACATCCCGTGGAGCCCTTTCAGGGGCATACTTGGACTTGGGGAGTCTGTGTATGCGTTCCATTAAGAGGTCCCCTTTGGAAGCACCTGGGAGCATAGTATGGAGCATTTTTTGCACATATGGATCAAGATCCCTGTCTTTGACACTCTCACGTATTCCTCTGAATTTAAGGTTGTTTCTCCTACTCCTGTCCTCTTGTTCTATCAGCCTTGACTTTAGGAAGGTAACTTCTTTTTCTAAGGCATAGTGCTCGTCTATCAAGTTGTTGTGAGACTTGACTATTTCCTCCATTTTTGACTCCAAGTGATCCACCCTCTGGCCCAGAATGTCTATATTGTTTTGGAGGTTCGTATTATAGCCCTCTAGTTGTTTTTGGAATGTCTTTGCAAGAAGGCATAACATATTCTTTATGAATAATTCTGAGGCTGCATTGCTGGTAGCCTCTACCTCAGTCAAAACATGTAAAATGTTCTCAGGCATGGGGTTATCTGGGGAGCAGAAGTCCTCCATCTGTGACTCATGTTGCAGCTCAGCCGAGCTGCTGCTTAATCTGCGGCTATTTTGTGAGGCAGGGGACAGTTCCCTCTGTGGTGGCGTTAGAGGGGTGTCTGAGATGGTGGAGATGTCTGGACAAGATGAGGAGGCCCTTATTATATTTGTGGCCTCCATAGCAGCGGTGAGCGTTGCCGCTGCACAAGATTTCACAGGCTGCGCAAGATTTTTGCTTAAGGTACACAATCTGCGTACTTGCTGCGCAATCCCGCCTGTTTCCCGGTCAATCTCGCGGTATTTTGCCTCCTTCTTCCCAGCGCTACTTTTAACACTAGAATTAGCGCTTTCTTTAATATATGGAGCGGCGGTTTTTGCAGGGATGGGGGCAGACTTACCCCCTGACTTGAATACTGCATGTTTCAGCCTATGTGGCGTTCTTTCCCGCTGTGCGCCGCTCAGGCTGGGGCTGCAGGCTGTGGCTGCTGTGAGGCAGGCGCCATCTTGGCTCCTCAGCATGAGAGGAGAGCGCTCCAGATTTTTGGATTTTCCTGCTCTTCTGCTGAGCGGATCCATGATGTGGGAGCACCGCTGGTGTCTATGGAGGTTCCGCAAGCTGTCACTTCAGTCCTGGCTCAAAAATTCGCTCTCCTTCCTCACTTAGTAGGCCGCCCTGTAGAGGAGCACAGAGCTCACACTTCCACACAGCTCAGACGCTGGCCACGCCCCCCCAATGTTTTGAATTTTCTCCAAAAGTAAAGTAGTTGCAAACTCATCCTTTTAGAAACTTGTTTGGGCTATTGAGAGGAGTAAAAAAACCATCAAAAATTTCAATCCTGCATGATTCTACCAAGAAATGTGATTCTTCATTCAAAACCTGATTTTTGCTATTGGGCTCTATTGAATAATGAATGTTTTGAATTTTCTCCAAAAGTAAATTAGTTGCAAACTCATCCTTTTAGAGTCTTGTTTGGGCTCATGAGAGGAGTAGAAAAACATCAAAAATTTCAGTCCTGCACGATTCTACCAAGAAATGTGTGTTCATTCAAACCGCTGGTTTTTGATATTTTGGGCCCTATTGAATAATGAATGTTTTGAATTTTCTCCAAAAGTAAAGTAGTTGCAAACTCATCCTTTTAGAAACTTGTTTGGGCTGTTGAGAGAAGTAAAAAACCATCAAAAATTTCAATCCTGCATGATTCTACCAAGAAATGTGATTCTTCATTCAAAACGCTGGTTTTTGCTATTGGGCTCTATTGAATAATGAATGTTTTGAATTTTCTCCAAAAGTAAAGTAGTTGCAAACTCATCCTTTTAGAGTCTTGTTTGGGCTCATGAGAGGAGTAGAAAAACATCAAAAATTTCAGTCCTGCACGATTCTACCAAGAAATGTGAGTGTTCATTCAAACCGCTGGTTTTTGATAGTTTGGGCCCTATTGAATAATGAATGTTTTGAATTTTCTCCAAAAGTAAAGTAGTTGCAAACTCATCCTTTTAGAGACTTGTTTGGGCTCATGAGAGGAGTAGAAAAACATCAAAAATTTCAGTCCTGCACGATTCTACCAAGAAATGTGTGTTCATTCAAACCGCTGGTTTTTGATATTTTGGGCCCTATTGAATAATGAATGTTTTGAATTTTCTCCAAAAGTAAAGTAGTTGCAAACTCATCCTTTTAGAAACTTGTTTGGGCTGTTGAGAGGAGTAAAAAACCATCAAAAATTTCAATCCTGCATGATTCTACCAAGAAATGTGATTCTTCATTCAAAACGCTGGTTTTTGCTATTGGGCTCTATTGAATAATGAATGTTTTGAATTTTCTCCAAAAGTAAAGTAGTTGCAAACTCATCCTTTTAGAGTCTTGTTTGGGCTCATGAGAGGAGTAGAAAAACATCAAAAATTTCAGTCCTGCATGATTCTACCAAGAAATGTGAGTGTTCATTCAAACCGCTGGTTTTTGATATTTTGGTCCCTATTGAATAATGAATGTTTTGAATTTTCTCCAAAAGTAAAGTAGTTGCAAACTCATCCTTTTAGAGTCTTGTTTGGGCTCATGAGAGGAGTAGAAAAACATCAAAAATTTCAGTCCTGCACGATTCTACCAAGAAATGTGAGTGTTCATTCAAACCGCTGGTTTTTGATAGTTTGGGCCCTATTGAATAATGAATGTTTTGAATTTTCTCCAAAAGTAAAGTAGTTGCAAACTCATCCTTTTAGAAACTTGTTTGGGCTGTTGAGAGGAGTAAAAAACCATCAAAAATTTCAATCCTGCATGATTCTACCAAGAAATGTGATTCTTCATTCAAAACTGCTGGTTTTTGCTATTGGGCTCTATTGAATAATGAATGTTTTGAATTTTCTCCAAAAGTAAAGTAGTTGCAAACTCATCCTTTTAGAGTCTTGTTTGGGCTCATGAGAGGAGTAGAAAAACATCAAAAATTTCAGTCCTGCACGATTCTACCAAGAAATGTGAGTGTTCATTCAAACCGCTGTTTTTTGATAGTTTGGGCCCTATTGAATAATGAATGTTTTGAATTTTCTCCAAAAGTAAAGTAGTTGCAAACTCATCCTTTTAGAAACTTGTTTGGGCTGTTGAGAGGAGTAAAAAACCATCAAAAATTTCAATCCTGCATGATTCTACCAAGAAATGTGATTCTTCATTCAAAACGCTGGTTTTTGCTATTGGGCTCTATTGAATAATGAATGTTTTGAATTTTCTCCAAAAGTAAAGTAGTTGCAAACTCATCCTTTTAGAGTCTTGTTTGGGCTCATGAGAGGAGTAGAAGAACATCAAAAATTTCAGTTCTGCACGATTCTACCAAGAAATGTGAGTGTTCTTTCAAACCGCTGGTTGTTGATAGTTTTGGCCCTATTGAATAATGAATGTTTTGAATTTTCTCCAAAAGTAAAGTAGTTGCAAACTCATCCTTTTAGAAACTTATTTGGGCTGTTGAGAGGAGTAAAAAACCATCAAAAATTTCAATCCTGCATGATTCTACCAAGAAATGTGATTCTTCATTCAAAACCTGATTTTTGCTATTGGGCTCTATTGAATAATGAATGTTTTGAATTTTCTCCAAAAGTAAAGTAGTTGCAAACTCATCCTTTTAGAGACTTGTTTGGGCTCATGAGAGGAGTAGAAAAACATCAAAAATTTCAGTCCTGCACGATTCTACCAAGAAATGTGTGTTCATTCAAACCGCTGGTTTTTGATATTTTGTGCCCTATTGAATAATGAATGTTTTGAATTTTCTCCAAAAGTAAAGTAGTTGCAAACTCATCCTTTTAGAAACTTGTTTGGGCTGTTGAGAGGAGTAAAAAACCATCAAAAATTTCAATCCTGCATGATTCTACCAAGAAATGTGATTCTTCATTCAAAACCTGATTTTTGCTATTGGGCTCTATTGAATAATGAATGTTTTGAATTTTCTCCAAAAGTAAAGTAGTTGCAAACTCATCCTTTTAGAGTCTTGTTTGGGCTCATGAGAGGAGTAGAAAAACATCAAAAATTTCAGTCCTGCACGATTCTACCAAGAAATGTGAGTGTTCATTCAAACCGCTGGTTTTTGATAGTTTGGGCCCTATTGAATAATGAATGTTTTGAATTTTCTCCAAAAGTAAAGTAGTTGCAAACTCATCCTTTTAGAAACTTGTTTGGGCTGTTGAGAGGAGTAAAAAACCATCAAAAATTTCAATCCTGCATGATTCTACCAAGAAATGTGATTCTTCATTCAAAACTGCTGGTTTTTGCTATTGGGCTCTATTGAATAATGAATGTTTTGAATTTTCTCCAAAAGTAAAGTAGTTGCAAACTCATCCTTTTAGAGTCTTGTTTGGGCTCATGAGAGGAGTAGAAAAACATCAAAAATTTCAGTCCTGCACGATTCTACCAAGAAATGTGAGTGTTCATTCAAACCGCTGTTTTTTGATAGTTTGGGCCCTATTGAATAATGAATGTTTTGAATTTTCTCCAAAAGTAAAGTAGTTGCAAACTCATCCTTTTAGAAACTTGTTTGGGCTGTTGAGAGGAGTAAAAAACCATCAAAAATTTCAATCCTGCATGATTCTACCAAGAAATGTGATTCTTCATTCAAAACGCTGGTTTTTGCTATTGGGCTCTATTGAATAATGAATGTTTTGAATTTTCTCCAAAAGTAAAGTAGTTGCAAACTCATCCTTTTAGAGTCTTGTTTGGGCTCATGAGAGGAGTAGAAGAACATCAAAAATTTCAGTTCTGCACGATTCTACCAAGAAATGTGAGTGTTCTTTCAAACCGCTGGTTGTTGATAGTTTTGGCCCTATTGAATAATGAATGTTTTGAATTTTCTCCAAAAGTAAAGTAGTTGCAAACTCATCCTTTTAGAAACTTATTTGGGCTGTTGAGAGGAGTAAAAAACCATCAAAAATTTCAATCCTGCATGATTCTACCAAGAAATGTGATTCTTCATTCAAAACCTGATTTTTGCTATTGGGCTCTATTGAATAATGAATGTTTTGAATTTTCTCCAAAAGTAAAGTAGTTGCAAACTCATCCTTTTAGAGACTTGTTTGGGCTCATGAGAGGAGTAGAAAAACATCAAAAATTTCAGTCCTGCACGATTCTACCAAGAAATGTGTGTTCATTCAAACCGCTGGTTTTTGATATTTTGTGCCCTATTGAATAATGAATGTTTTGAATTTTCTCCAAAAGTAAAGTAGTTGCAAACTCATCCTTTTAGAAACTTGTTTGGGCTGTTGAGAGGAGTAAAAAACCATCAAAAATTTCAATCCTGCATGATTCTACCAAGAAATGTGATTCTTCATTCAAAACCTGATTTTTGCTATTGGGCTCTATTGAATAATGAATGTTTTGAATTTTCTCCAAAAGTAAAGTAGTTGCAAACTCATCCTTTTAGAGACTTGTTTGGGCTCATGAGAGGAGTAGAAAAACATCAAAAATTTCAGTCCTGCACGATTCTACCAAGAAATGTGTGTTCATTCAAACTGCTGGTTTTTGATATTTTGGGCCCTATTGAATAATGAATGTTTTGAATTTTCTCCAAAAGTAAAGTAGTTGCAAACTCATCCTTTTAGAAACTTGTTTGGGCTGTTGAGAGGAGTAAAAAACCATCAAAAATTTCAATCCTGCATGATTCTACCAAGAAATGTGATTCTTCATTCAAAACGCTGATTTTTGCTATTGGGCTCTATTGAATAATGAATGTTTTGAATTTTCTCCAAAAGTAAAGTAGTTGCAAACTCATCCTTTTAGAGTCTTGTTTGGGCTCATGAGATGAGTAGAAAAACATCAAAAATTTCAGTCCTGCACGATTCTACCAAGAAATGTGAGTGTTCATTTAAACCGCTGGTTTTTGATAGTTTGGGCCCTATTGAATAATGAATGTTTTGAATTTTCTCCAAAAGTAAAGTAGTTGCAAACTCATCCTTTTAGAAACTTGTTTGGGCTGTTGAGAGGAGTAAAAAACCATCAAAAATTTCAATCCTGCATGATTCTACCAAGAAATGTGATTCTTCATTCAAAACGCTGGTTTTTGCTATTGGGCTCTATTGAATAATGAATGTTTTGAATTTTCTCCAAAAGTAAAGTAGTTGCAAACTCATCCTTTTAGAGACTTGTTAGGGCTCATGAGAGGAGTAGAAAAACATCAAAAATTTCAGTCCTGCACGATACTACCAAGAAATGTGAGTGTTCATTCAAACCGCTGGTTTTTGATAGTTTGGGCCCTATTGAATAATGAATGTTTTGAATTTTCTCCAAAAGTAAAGTAGTTGCAAACTCATCCTTTTAGAAACTTGTTTGGGCTGTTGAGAGGAGTAAAAAACCATCAAAAATTTCAATCCTGCATGATTCTACCAAGAAATGTGATTCTTCATTCAAAACGCTGGTTTTTGCTATTGGGCTCTATTGAATAATGAATGTTTTGAATTTTCTCCAAAAGTAAAGTAGTTGCAAACTCATCCTTTTAGAATCTTGTTTGGGCTCATGAGATGAGTAGAAAAACATCAAAAATTTCAGTCCTGCAGGATTCTACCAAGAAATGTGAGTGTTCATTCAAACCGCTGGTTTTTGATAGTTTGGGCCCTATTGAATAATGAATGTTTTGAATTTTCTCCAAAAGTAAAGTAGTTGCAAACTCATCCTTTTAGAAACTTGTTTGGGCTGTTGAGAGGAGTAAAAAACCATCAAAAATTTCAATCCTGCATGATTCTACCAAGAAATGTGATTCTTCATTCAAAACGCTGGTTTTTGCTATTGGGCTCTATTGAATAATGAATGTTTTGAATTTTCTCCAAAAGTAAAGTAGTTGCAAACTCATCCTTTTAGAATCTTGTTTGGGCTCATGAGATGAGTAGAAAAACATCAAAAATTTCAGTCCTGCAGGATTCTACCAAGAAATGTGAGTGTTCATTCAAACCGCTGGTTTTTGATAGTTTGGGCCCTATTGAATAATGAATGTTTTGAATTTTCTCCAAAAGTAAAGTAGTTGCAAACTCATCCTTTTAGAAACTTGTTTGGGCTGTTGAGAGGAGTAAAAAACCATCAAAAATTTCAATCCTGCATGATTCTACCAAGAAATGTGATTCTTCATTCAAAACGCTGGTTTTTGCTATTGGGCTCTATTGAATAATGAATGTTTTGAATTTTCTCCAAAAGTAAAGTAGTTGCAAACTCATCCTTTTAGAAACTTATTTGGGCTGTTGAGAGGAGTAAAAAACCATCAAAAATTTCAATCCTGCATGATTCTACCAAGAAATGTGATTCTTCATTCAAAACCTGATTTTTGCTATTGGGCTCTATTGAATAATGAATGTTTTGAATTTTCTCCAAAAGTAAAGTAGTTGCAAACTCATCCTTTTAGAGACTTGTTTGGGCTCATGAGAGGAGTAGAAAAACATCAAAAATTTCAGTCCTGCACGATTCTACCAAGAAATGTGTGTTCATTCAAACCGCTGGTTTTTGATATTTTGTGCCCTATTGAATAATGAATGTTTTGAATTTTCTCCAAAAGTAAAGTAGTTGCAAACTCATCCTTTTAGAAACTTGTTTGGGCTGTTGAGAGGAGTAAAAAACCATCAAAAATTTCAATCCTGCATGATTCTACCAAGAAATGTGATTCTTCATTCAAAACCTGATTTTTGCTATTGGGCTCTATTGAATAATGAATGTTTTGAATTTTCTCCAAAAGTAAAGTAGTTGCAAACTCATCCTTTTAGAGACTTGTTTGGGCTCATGAGAGGAGTAGAAAAACATCAAAAATTTCAGTCCTGCACGATTCTACCAAGAAATGTGTGTTCATTCAAACTGCTGGTTTTTGATATTTTGGGCCCTATTGAATAATGAATGTTTTGAATTTTCTCCAAAAGTAAAGTAGTTGCAAACTCATCCTTTTAGAAACTTGTTTGGGCTGTTGAGAGGAGTAAAAAACCATCAAAAATTTCAATCCTGCATGATTCTACCAAGAAATGTGATTCTTCATTCAAAACGCTGATTTTTGCTATTGGGCTCTATTGAATAATGAATGTTTTGAATTTTCTCCAAAAGTAAAGTAGTTGCAAACTCATCCTTTTAGAGTCTTGTTTGGGCTCATGAGAGGAGTAGAAAAACATCAAAAATTTCAGTCCTGCATGATTCTACCAAGAAATGTGAGTGTTCATTCAAACCGCTGGTTTTTGATATTTTGGTCCCTATTGAATAATGAATGTTTTGAATTTTCTCCAAAAGTAAAGTAGTTGCAAACTCATCCTTTTAGAGTCTTGTTTGGGCTCATGAGAGGAGTAGAAAAACATCAAAAATTTCAGTCCTGCACGATTCTACCAAGAAATGTGAGTGTTCATTCAAACCGCTGGTTTTTGATAGTTTGGGCCCTATTGAATAATGAATGTTTTGAATTTTCTCCAAAAGTAAAGTAGTTGCAAACTCATCCTTTTAGAAACTTGTTTGGGCTGTTGAGAGGAGTAAAAAACCATCAAAAATTTCAATCCTGCATGATTCTACCAAGAAATGTGATTCTTCATTCAAAACTGCTGGTTTTTGCTATTGGGCTCTATTGAATAATGAATGTTTTGAATTTTCTCCAAAAGTAAAGTAGTTGCAAACTCATCCTTTTAGAGTCTTGTTTGGGCTCATGAGAGGAGTAGAAAAACATCAAAAATTTCAGTCCTGCACGATTCTACCAAGAAATGTGAGTGTTCATTCAAACCGCTGTTTTTTGATAGTTTGGGCCCTATTGAATAATGAATGTTTTGAATTTTCTCCAAAAGTAAAGTAGTTGCAAACTCATCCTTTTAGAAACTTGTTTGGGCTGTTGAGAGGAGTAAAAAACCATCAAAAATTTCAATCCTGCATGATTCTACCAAGAAATGTGATTCTTCATTCAAAACGCTGGTTTTTGCTATTGGGCTCTATTGAATAATGAATGTTTTGAATTTTCTCCAAAAGTAAAGTAGTTGCAAACTCATCCTTTTAGAGTCTTGTTTGGGCTCATGAGAGGAGTAGAAGAACATCAAAAATTTCAGTTCTGCACGATTCTACCAAGAAATGTGAGTGTTCTTTCAAACCGCTGGTTGTTGATAGTTTTGGCCCTATTGAATAATGAATGTTTTGAATTTTCTCCAAAAGTAAAGTAGTTGCAAACTCATCCTTTTAGAAACTTATTTGGGCTGTTGAGAGGAGTAAAAAACCATCAAAAATTTCAATCCTGCATGATTCTACCAAGAAATGTGATTCTTCATTCAAAACCTGATTTTTGCTATTGGGCTCTATTGAATAATGAATGTTTTGAATTTTCTCCAAAAGTAAAGTAGTTGCAAACTCATCCTTTTAGAGACTTGTTTGGGCTCATGAGAGGAGTAGAAAAACATCAAAAATTTCAGTCCTGCACGATTCTACCAAGAAATGTGTGTTCATTCAAACCGCTGGTTTTTGATATTTTGTGCCCTATTGAATAATGAATGTTTTGAATTTTCTCCAAAAGTAAAGTAGTTGCAAACTCATCCTTTTAGAAACTTGTTTGGGCTGTTGAGAGGAGTAAAAAACCATCAAAAATTTCAATCCTGCATGATTCTACCAAGAAATGTGATTCTTCATTCAAAACCTGATTTTTGCTATTGGGCTCTATTGAATAATGAATGTTTTGAATTTTCTCCAAAAGTAAAGTAGTTGCAAACTCATCCTTTTAGAGTCTTGTTTGGGCTCATGAGAGGAGTAGAAAAACATCAAAAATTTCAGTCCTGCACGATTCTACCAAGAAATGTGAGTGTTCATTCAAACCGCTGGTTTTTGATAGTTTGGGCCCTATTGAATAATGAATGTTTTGAATTTTCTCCAAAAGTAAAGTAGTTGCAAACTCATCCTTTTAGAAACTTGTTTGGGCTGTTGAGAGGAGTAAAAAACCATCAAAAATTTCAATCCTGCATGATTCTACCAAGAAATGTGATTCTTCATTCAAAACTGCTGGTTTTTGCTATTGGGCTCTATTGAATAATGAATGTTTTGAATTTTCTCCAAAAGTAAAGTAGTTGCAAACTCATCCTTTTAGAGTCTTGTTTGGGCTCATGAGAGGAGTAGAAAAACATCAAAAATTTCAGTCCTGCACGATTCTACCAAGAAATGTGAGTGTTCATTCAAACCGCTGTTTTTTGATAGTTTGGGCCCTATTGAATAATGAATGTTTTGAATTTTCTCCAAAAGTAAAGTAGTTGCAAACTCATCCTTTTAGAAACTTGTTTGGGCTGTTGAGAGGAGTAAAAAACCATCAAAAATTTCAATCCTGCATGATTCTACCAAGAAATGTGATTCTTCATTCAAAACGCTGGTTTTTGCTATTGGGCTCTATTGAATAATGAATGTTTTGAATTTTCTCCAAAAGTAAAGTAGTTGCAAACTCATCCTTTTAGAGTCTTGTTTGGGCTCATGAGAGGAGTAGAAGAACATCAAAAATTTCAGTTCTGCACGATTCTACCAAGAAATGTGAGTGTTCTTTCAAACCGCTGGTTGTTGATAGTTTTGGCCCTATTGAATAATGAATGTTTTGAATTTTCTCCAAAAGTAAAGTAGTTGCAAACTCATCCTTTTAGAAACTTATTTGGGCTGTTGAGAGGAGTAAAAAACCATCAAAAATTTCAATCCTGCATGATTCTACCAAGAAATGTGATTCTTCATTCAAAACCTGATTTTTGCTATTGGGCTCTATTGAATAATGAATGTTTTGAATTTTCTCCAAAAGTAAAGTAGTTGCAAACTCATCCTTTTAGAGACTTGTTTGGGCTCATGAGAGGAGTAGAAAAACATCAAAAATTTCAGTCCTGCACGATTCTACCAAGAAATGTGTGTTCATTCAAACCGCTGGTTTTTGATATTTTGTGCCCTATTGAATAATGAATGTTTTGAATTTTCTCCAAAAGTAAAGTAGTTGCAAACTCATCCTTTTAGAAACTTGTTTGGGCTGTTGAGAGGAGTAAAAAACCATCAAAAATTTCAATCCTGCATGATTCTACCAAGAAATGTGATTCTTCATTCAAAACCTGATTTTTGCTATTGGGCTCTATTGAATAATGAATGTTTTGAATTTTCTCCAAAAGTAAAGTAGTTGCAAACTCATCCTTTTAGAGACTTGTTTGGGCTCATGAGAGGAGTAGAAAAACATCAAAAATTTCAGTCCTGCACGATTCTACCAAGAAATGTGTGTTCATTCAAACTGCTGGTTTTTGATATTTTGGGCCCTATTGAATAATGAATGTTTTGAATTTTCTCCAAAAGTAAAGTAGTTGCAAACTCATCCTTTTAGAAACTTGTTTGGGCTGTTGAGAGGAGTAAAAAACCATCAAAAATTTCAATCCTGCATGATTCTACCAAGAAATGTGATTCTTCATTCAAAACGCTGATTTTTGCTATTGGGCTCTATTGAATAATGAATGTTTTGAATTTTCTCCAAAAGTAAAGTAGTTGCAAACTCATCCTTTTAGAGTCTTGTTTGGGCTCATGAGATGAGTAGAAAAACATCAAAAATTTCAGTCCTGCACGATTCTACCAAGAAATGTGAGTGTTCATTTAAACCGCTGGTTTTTGATAGTTTGGGCCCTATTGAATAATGAATGTTTTGAATTTTCTCCAAAAGTAAAGTAGTTGCAAACTCATCCTTTTAGAAACTTGTTTGGGCTGTTGAGAGGAGTAAAAAACCATCAAAAATTTCAATCCTGCATGATTCTACCAAGAAATGTGATTCTTCATTCAAAACGCTGGTTTTTGCTATTGGGCTCTATTGAATAATGAATGTTTTGAATTTTCTCCAAAAGTAAAGTAGTTGCAAACTCATCCTTTTAGAGACTTGTTAGGGCTCATGAGAGGAGTAGAAAAACATCAAAAATTTCAGTCCTGCACGATACTACCAAGAAATGTGAGTGTTCATTCAAACCGCTGGTTTTTGATAGTTTGGGCCCTATTGAATAATGAATGTTTTGAATTTTCTCCAAAAGTAAAGTAGTTGCAAACTCATCCTTTTAGAAACTTGTTTGGGCTGTTGAGAGGAGTAAAAAACCATCAAAAATTTCAATCCTGCATGATTCTACCAAGAAATGTGATTCTTCATTCAAAACGCTGGTTTTTGCTATTGGGCTCTATTGAATAATGAATGTTTTGAATTTTCTCCAAAAGTAAAGTAGTTGCAAACTCATCCTTTTAGAATCTTGTTTGGGCTCATGAGATGAGTAGAAAAACATCAAAAATTTCAGTCCTGCAGGATTCTACCAAGAAATGTGAGTGTTCATTCAAACCGCTGGTTTTTGATAGTTTGGGCCCTATTGAATAATGAATGTTTTGAATTTTCTCCAAAAGTAAAGTAGTTGCAAACTCATCCTTTTAGAAACTTGTTTGGGCTGTTGAGAGGAGTAAAAAACCATCAAAAATTTCAATCCTGCATGATTCTACCAAGAAATGTGATTCTTCATTCAAAACGCTGGTTTTTGCTATTGGGCTCTATTGAATAATGAATGTTTTGAATTTTCTCCAAAAGTAAAGTAGTTGCAAACTCATCCTTTTAGAATCTTGTTTGGGCTCATGAGATGAGTAGAAAAACATCAAAAATTTCAGTCCTGCAGGATTCTACCAAGAAATGTGAGTGTTCATTCAAACCGCTGGTTTTTGATAGTTTGGGCCCTATTGAATAATGAATGTTTTGAATTTTCTCCAAAAGTAAAGTAGTTGCAAACTCATCCTTTTAGAAACTTGTTTGGGCTGTTGAGAGGAGTAAAAAACCATCAAAAATTTCAATCCTGCATGATTCTACCAAGAAATGTGATTCTTCATTCAAAACGCTGGTTTTTGCTATTGGGCTCTATTGAATAATGAATGTTTTGAATTTTCTCCAAAAGTAAAGTAGTTGCAAACTCATCCTTTTAGAAACTTATTTGGGCTGTTGAGAGGAGTAAAAAACCATCAAAAATTTCAATCCTGCATGATTCTACCAAGAAATGTGATTCTTCATTCAAAACCTGATTTTTGCTATTGGGCTCTATTGAATAATGAATGTTTTGAATTTTCTCCAAAAGTAAAGTAGTTGCAAACTCATCCTTTTAGAGACTTGTTTGGGCTCATGAGAGGAGTAGAAAAACATCAAAAATTTCAGTCCTGCACGATTCTACCAAGAAATGTGTGTTCATTCAAACCGCTGGTTTTTGATATTTTGTGCCCTATTGAATAATGAATGTTTTGAATTTTCTCCAAAAGTAAAGTAGTTGCAAACTCATCCTTTTAGAAACTTGTTTGGGCTGTTGAGAGGAGTAAAAAACCATCAAAAATTTCAATCCTGCATGATTCTACCAAGAAATGTGATTCTTCATTCAAAACCTGATTTTTGCTATTGGGCTCTATTGAATAATGAATGTTTTGAATTTTCTCCAAAAGTAAAGTAGTTGCAAACTCATCCTTTTAGAGACTTGTTTGGGCTCATGAGAGGAGTAGAAAAACATCAAAAATTTCAGTCCTGCACGATTCTACCAAGAAATGTGTGTTCATTCAAACTGCTGGTTTTTGATATTTTGGGCCCTATTGAATAATGAATGTTTTGAATTTTCTCCAAAAGTAAAGTAGTTGCAAACTCATCCTTTTAGAAACTTGTTTGGGCTGTTGAGAGGAGTAAAAAACCATCAAAAATTTCAATCCTGCATGATTCTACCAAGAAATGTGATTCTTCATTCAAAACGCTGATTTTTGCTATTGGGCTCTATTGAATAATGAATGTTTTGAATTTTCTCCAAAAGTAAAGTAGTTGCAAACTCATCCTTTTAGAGTCTTGTTTGGGCTCATGAGATGAGTAGAAAAACATCAAAAATTTCAGTCCTGCACGATTCTACCAAGAAATGTGAGTGTTCATTTAAACCGCTGGTTTTTGATAGTTTGGGCCCTATTGAATAATGAATGGTTTGAATTTTCTCCAAAAGTAAAGTAGTTGCAAACTCATCCTTTTAGAAACTTGTTTGGGCTGTTGAGAGGAGTAAAAAACCATCAAAAATTTCAATCCTGCATGATTCTACCAAGAAATGTGATTCTTCATTCAAAACGCTGGTTTTTGCTATTGGGCTCTATTGAATAATGAATGTTTTGAATTTTCTCCAAAAGTAAAGTAGTTGCAAACTCATCCTTTTAGAGACTTGTTAGGGCTCATGAGAGGAGTAGAAAAACATCAAAAATTTCAGTCCTGCACGATACTACCAAGAAATGTGAGTGTTCATTCAAACCGCTGGTTTTTGATAGTTTGGGCCCTATTGAATAATGAATGTTTTGAATTTTCTCCAAAAGTAAAGTAGTTGCAAACTCATCCTTTTAGAAACTTGTTTGGGCTGTTGAGAGGAGTAAAAAACCATCAAAAATTTCAATCCTGCATGATTCTACCAAGAAATGTGATTCTTCATTCAAAACGCTGGTTTTTGCTATTGGGCTCTATTGAATAATGAATGTTTTGAATTTTCTCCAAAAGTAAAGTAGTTGCAAACTCATCCTTTTAGAATCTTGTTTGGGCTCATGAGATGAGTAGAAAAACATCAAAAATTTCAGTCCTGCAGGATTCTACCAAGAAATGTGAGTGTTCATTCAAACCGCTGGTTTTTGATAGTTTGGGCCCTATTGAATAATGAATGTTTTGAATTTTCTCCAAAAGTAAAGTAGTTGCAAACTCATCCTTTTAGAAACTTGTTTGGGCTGTTGAGAGGAGTAAAAAACCATCAAAAATTTCAATCCTGCATGATTCTACCAAGAAATGTGATTCTTCATTCAAAACGCTGGTTTTTGCTATTGGGCTCTATTGAATAATGAATGTTTTGAATTTTCTCCAAAAGTAAAGTAGTTGCAAACTCATCCTTTTAGAAACTTGTTTGGGCTGTTGAGAGGAGTAAAAAAACATCAAAAATTTCAATCCTGCATGATTCTACCAAGAAATGTGATTCTTCATTCAAAACGCTGGTTTTTGCTATTGGGCTCTATTGAATAATGAATGTTTTGAATTTTCTCCAAAAGTAAAGTAGTTGCAAACTCATCCTTTTAGAGACTTGTTTGGGCTCATGAAAGGAGTAGAAGAACATCAAAAATGTCAGTCCTGCACGATTCTACCAAGAAATGTGAGTGTTCATTCAAACCGCTGGTTTTTGATAGTTTGGGCCCTATTGAATAATGAATGTTTTGAATTTTCTCCAAAAGTAAAGTAGTTGCAAACTCATCCTTTTAGAAACTTGTTTGGGCTGTTGAGAGGAGTAAAAAACCATCAAAAATTTCAATCCTGCATGATTCTACCAAGAAATGTGATTCTTCATTTAAAACGCTGATTTTTGCTATTGGGCTCTATTGAATAATGAATGTTTTAAATTTTCTCCAAAAGTAAAGTAGTTGCAAACTCATCCTTTTAGAGACTTGTTTGGGCTCATGAGAGGAGTAGAAAAACATCAAAAATTTCGGTCCTGCACGATTCAACCAAGAAATGTGTGTTCATTCAAACCGCTGGTTTTTGATATTTTGGGCCCTATTGAATAATGAATGTTTTGAATTTTCTCCAAAAGTAAAGTAGTTGCAAACTCATCATTTTAGAAACTTGTTTGGGCTGTTGAGAGGCGTAAAAAACCATCAAAAATTTCAATCCTGCATGATTCTACCAAGAAATGTGATTCTTCATTCAAAACGCTGGTTTTTGCTATTGGGCTCTATTGAATAATGAATGTTTTGAATTTTCTCCAAAAGTAAAGTAGTTGCAAACTCATCCTTTTAGAAACTTGTTTGGGCTGTTGAGAGGAGTAAAAAACCATCAAAAATTTCAATCCTGCATGATTCTACCAAGAAATGTGATTCTTCATTCAAAACGCTGGTTTTTGCTATTGGGCTCTATTGAATAATGAATGTTTTGAATTTTCTCCAAAAGTAAAGTAGTTGCAAACTCATCCTTTTAGAGTCTTGTTTTGGCTCATGAGAGGAGTAGAAAAACATCAAAAATTTCAGTCCTGCACGATTCTACCAAGAAATGTGAGTGTTCATTCAAACTGCTGGTTTTTGATAGTTTGGGCCCTATTGAATAATGAATGTTTTGAATTTTCTCCAAAAGTAAAGTAGTTGCAAACTCATCCTTTTAGAGACTTGTTTGAGCTCATGAGAGGAGTAGAAAAACATCAAAAATTTCAGTCCTGCACGATTCTACCAAGAAATGTGTGTTCATTCAAACCGCTGGTTTTTGATATTTTGGGCCCTATTGAATAATGAATGTTTTGAATTTTCTCCAAAAGTAAAGTAGTTGCAAACTCATCCTTTTAGAAACTTGTTTGGGCTGTTGAGAGGAGTAAAAAACCATCAAAAATTTCAATCCTGCATGATTCTACCAAGAAATGTGATTCTTCATTTAAAACGCTGATTTTTGCTATTGGGCTCTATTGAATAATGAATGTTTTAAATTTTCTCCAAAAGTAAAGTAGTTGCAAACTCATCCTTTTAGAGACTTGTTTGGGCTCATGAGAGGAGTAGAAAAACATCAAAAATTTCAGTCCTGCACGATTCAACCAAGAAATGTGTGTTCATTCAAACCGCTGGTTTTTGATATTTTGGGCCCTATTGAATAATGAATGTTTTGAATTTTCTCCAAAAGTAAAGTAGTTGCAAACTCATCATTTTAGAAACTTGTTTGGGCTGTTGAGAGGAGTAAAAAACCATCAAAAATTTCAATCCTGCATGATTCTACCAAGAAATGTGATTCTTCATTCAAAACGCTGGTTTTTGCTATTGGGCTCTATTGAATAATGAATGTTTTGAATTTTCTCCAAAAGTAAAGTAGTTGCAAACTCATCCTTTTAGAAACTTGTTTGGGCTGTTGAGAGGAGTAAAAAACCATCAAAAATTTCAATCCTGCATGATTCTACCAAGAAATGTGATTCTTCATTCAAAACGCTGGTTTTTGCTATTGGGCTCTATTGAATAATGAATGTTTTGAATTTTCTCCAAAAGTAAAGTAGTTGCAAACTCATCCTTTTAGAGTCTTGTTTTGGCTCATGAGAGGAGTAGAAAAACATCAAAAATTTCAGTCCTGCACGATTCTACCAAGAAATGTGAGTGTTCATTCAAACTGCTGGTTTTTGATAGTTTGGGCCCTATTGAATAATGAATGTTTTGAATTTTCTCCAAAAGTAAAGTAGTTGCAAACTCATCCTTTTAGAGACTTGTTTGGCTCATGAGAGGAGTAGAAAAACATCAAAAATTTCAGTCCTGCACGATTCTACCAAGAAATGTGTGTTCATTCAAACTGCTGGTTTTTGAGATTTTGGGCCCTATTGAATAATGAATGTTTTGAATTTTCTCCAAAAGTAAAGTAGTTGCAAACTTATCCTTTTAGAAACTTGTTTGGGCTGTTGAGAGGAGTAAAAAACCATCAAAAATTTCAATCCTGCATGATTCTACCAAGAAATGTGATTCTTCATTCAAAACGCTGGTTTTTGCTATTGGGCTCTATTGAATAATGAATGTTTTGAATTTTCTCCAAAAGTAAAGTAGTTGCAAACTCATCCTTTTAGCGTCTTGTTTGGGCTCATGAGAGGAGTAGAAAAACATCAAAAATTTCAGTCCTGCACGATTCTACCAAGAAATGTGAGTGTTCATTCAAACCGCTGGTTTTTGATAGTTTGGGCCCTATTGAAAAATGAATGTTTTGAATTTTCTCCAAAAGTAAAGTAGTTGCAAACTCATCCTTTTAGAAACTTGTTTGGGCTGTTGAGAGGAGTAAAAAACCATCAAAAATTTCAATCCTGCATGATTCTACCAAGAAATGTGATTCTACATTCAAAACGCTGGTTTTTGCTATTGGGCTCTATTGAATAATGAATGTTTTGAATTTTCTCCAAAAGTAAAGTAGTTGCAAACTCATCCTTTTAGAGACTTGTTTGGGCTCATGAGAGGAGTAGAAAAACATCAAAAATTTCAGTCCTGCACGATTCTACTAAGAAATGTGTGTTCATTCAAACCGCTGGTTTTTGATATTTTGGGCCCTATTGAATAATGAATGTTTTGAATTTTCTCCAAAAGTAAAGTAGTTGCAAACTCATCCTTTAAGAAACTTGTTTGGGCTGTTGAGAGGAGTAAAAAACCATCAAAAATTTCAATCCTGCATGATTCTACCAAGAAATGTGATTCTTCATTCAAAACGCTGGTTTTTGCTATTGGGCTCTATTGAATAATGAATGTTTTGAATTTTCTCCAAAAGTAAAGTAGTTGCAAACTCATCCTTTTAGAGTCTTGTTTGGGCTCATGAGAGGAGTAGAAAAACATCAAAAATTTCAGTCCTGCACGATTCTACCAAGAAATGTGAGTGTTCATTCAAACCGCTGGTTTTTGATAGTTTGGGCCCTATTGAATAATGAATGTTTTGAATTTTCTCCAAAAGTAAAGTAGTTGCAAACTCATCCTTTTAGAGACTTGTTTGGGCTCATGAGAGGAGTAGAAAAACATCAAAAATTTCAGTCCTGCACGATTCTACCAAGAAATGTGTGTTCATTCAAACCGCTGGTTTTTGATATTTTGGGCTCTATTGAATAATGAATGTTTTGAATTTTCTCCAAAAGTAAAGTAGTTGCAAACTCATCCTTTTAGAAACTTGTTTGGGCTGTTGAGAGGAGTAAAAAACCATCAAAAATTTCAATCCTGCATGATTCTACCAAGAAATGTGATTCTTCATTCAAAACGCTGGTTTTTGCTATTGGGCTCTATTGAATAATGAATGTTTTGAATTTTCTCCAAAAGTAAAGTAGTTGCAAACTCATCCTTTTAGAGTCTTGTTTGGGCTCATGAGAGGAGTAGAAAAACATCAAAAATTTCAGTCCTGCACGATTCTACCAAGAAATGTGAGTGTTCATTCAAACCGCTGGTTTTTGATAGTTTGGGCCCTATTGAATAATGAATGTTTGGAATTTTCTCCAAAAGTAAAGTAGTTGCAAACTCATCCTTTTAGAGACTTGTTTGGGCTCATGAGAGGAGTAGAAAAACATCAAAAATTTTATTCCTGCACGATTCTACCAAGAAATGTGTGTTCATTCAAACCGCTGGTTTTTGATATTTTGGGCCCTATTGAATAATGAATGTTTTGAATTTTCTCCAAAAGTAAAGTAGTTGCAAACTCATCCTTTTAGAAACTTGTTTGGGCTGTTGAGAGGAGTAAAAAACCATCAAAAATTTCAATCCTGCATGATTCTACCAAGAAATGTGATTCTTCATTCAAAACGCTGATTTTTGCTATTGGGCTCTATTGAATAATGAATGTTTTGAATTTTCTCCAAAAGTAAAGTAGCTGCAAACTCAACCTTTTCGAGTCTTGTTTGGGCTCATGAGAGGAGTAGAAAAACATCAAAAATTTCAGTCTTGCACGATTCTACCAAGAAATGTGAGTGTTCATTCAAACCGCTGGTTTTTGATAGTTTGGGCCCTATTGAATAATGAATGTTTTGAATTTTCTTAAACAATATTTTTATTGAGTTTTCAAAATAGTAGAGATGTAGAAACATACACCATATGGTCATGTTCAAATAAAGTCGAGGTATTGTACATCAGGACATCATCGTATGATACCTATACATTATGTCTGCATTTAAAGTTTGTACAATTAGCGTTAACTGAAATAAACTTGAAAAGCAATTGCAACAGCACAGGCAGACACCAAATATGTGAGAGATTTTGGCACATCATTAGTAAAAAAAAAAAGTGAAACAGAAAATCAGGATATGAATTCTTCTTCTATCTTAGATTTGAGTTTCAACCATCTATGCCATCTGTCATCAAATAACTTTATTGACATATTGTTGATGTAATGAATTCTTTCATAAACACTGTTTATCCACCAACATAATCAGTGTGATAATATCCGGAGGTTGCTTATTGTTCCAACCTTTCGCTATAAGGTATATTGCGGACATGAGAATGTGGGCGACCAAATACTTTGTTGTTTTGAACCTACAAATATCTATAAGTAGTAGGGCTAAGGCAGGGTGCAACTGAACACGCCAGTTGCATATGATCGAAATCAAGTTGGAGACCTTGAGCCAGTATGGTTTCAGTACAGGGCATCCCCAAAAGATATGGAGTAAGTCAGCCTGAGATCCGCATCCCCGCCAACACAAATCAGATCCCCCCCCAAAATGTTTAAGCCTGTTTGGAGTCAAGTAATATCTGTGGACTAGTTTGTAATGTGTTTCAAGAATGTTCGTGCAATTTGTGGACCTCACTGCAATTTTAAAAGATGATGTCCACTGGGGATATGAATCTACTTCTGCAGAGTGGTCTCCCATCTTTCAAAGCATCCACCATTAGAAAAGGTGTATTTGCCAGTCAGGATGCTATACAGGGGTTTGAGAGAGCTCCTATGTCTGGGAGCTGTGCTGGTTAGGAAATTATAGATGGTGTGGTTGACCAAGACTATCCCACAGAAATATCTCTTATATTTATTATACTCCTCCTTGAGTATGAGGTATTTCATATATTCCGTATTAGGGACTCTAAATTTAACTTTGACCAGCTCAAAGGGCATGACTTTATTATTATTCAATAAGTCATCCACAAAAGCAATGGGGAATTTTTCCCAATTATCAAACATGGGTCTCAGAGAAACCTTGACAGGTGCCAAAAAGTGAAGCCTCAGTCTTTTGGTTGAAGTAGGGGAGACATTAAACCTTCTCCTGCACAGATGTGACCAACTCTGCATAGAGGCTCTGAGTATTGGATTTTCTATGTTTCCAATCTCTCTTTTGTGCAGAAGAAAATAGGAAATATATAGTGTCGGTTCTTTATTAGGCATTAAATCTCTTTCAATTTTTGGCCATCCCAACTCAGTCTGTTCCGTGAACCACATTTTTGTCAATTCAGTTATGGTGGCAAAATAGTATGCCTCTAAATCTGGAAGGGCTATCCCTCCATTTTCTCTAGATTTAAGTAATGTGTGTTTTTTTACTCTAGGCTTCTTATTGTTCCAAATAAATTTATTCATTTGATGAGTTAATTTTTGTATAGACTGCACTGAAAGAGGCAGAGGAACATTCCTATACAAAAATAGCACTTTTGGAAGGCAGAACATCTTATATAATACTATTCTACCCAACCAGGTGGCTGGGGTCCTTGACAGTTCTCCCAACTTGACGTCGAGACTGCAAAAGGCAATCCATGTTTATCTCGCTCGTGTGTGTGAGGTTACCTGTGAGCCAAATTCCTAGATACGGGATCTTAGTACAATCCCAACTAAAAGGGTACTTGTCTTTTAACTGCTGTTTAATGGGGGCTGAAACAAAAAGTGACAAAACGTTAGTTTTCTTTACATTAAGTTTATAATATGAGATTGAACCAAACAATTCTATGATATCCCAAGTCGCCTTCAATGATTCAACAGGATCTGTCAGTGTGAGTATAATATCGTCCGCATATAAATTTATTTTATGCTCTACATCTCCCAACCGTACACCCCTCACCTCATTTGAGTCCCTTATCATTTGAGCCAGTGGCTCCAGACTCAAGATAAAAATAATTGGGGACAGAGGGCATCCCTGTCTTGTCCCATTCGTTATATCAAATTTTCCTGACATCGTGCTATTGACCAGCACAGAGGCAGACGGTTGAGAGTACAGAGTCTGAACACTCTTCAACATCTCCCCACCAAAGCCCATCCTCTTTAATACTGCGAATGCATATGTCCAATTGATGCGGTCAAAAGCTTTCTCCGCATCAAGGGCCACAAACAAACTGGGAATTTTTTTCCTGTTACAGAGGTGTATATGGTGCAGGACACTTCTAGAACTGTCAGAAGTTTGTCTAAATTTTACAAAACCCACTTGATCGGGATGTATGAGATATTGGATAACATCCTGCACCCTCTCTGCCAGTATTTTTGCATAGACCTTGATGTCTGCATTCAGAAGGGATATGGGTCTATAGTTTTCTATCTTTGTGGGATCTTTGTTCGGTTTAGGAATTACCACTATAGTGGCTCTCAGCATATCTGCACTGCATGTTCCTCTTGATTTTATAAAATTTAGGGTATTCATTAGGTGAGGGACCAAATCTTCTTGAAATGTTTTATAGTATTCCACAGGGAATCCGTCTGGACCTGGAGCCTTATTACACTTGAGAGTTTTTATTACCAGAGACACCTCTCCCTCAGAGAAAGGTGCATCGAGCAGTTCCCTCTGTTCAGGAGATAGGGATCCCAACTCCACCCCTCCCAAGAAATTGTCTATCATCTCCTCTGTAGGAGGGGGATAGGCCCCATTTTCCCCTATATTGTATAGATTTGAGTAATATTTCTCAAAAGCCAAAGCTATGTCTTTTGGCTTTTCTATATTCACTGAGTTCTGGGAAATTTTTTTAATTAGATGCTTTTTATTTATGGGTTTGAATCTATTTGCCATAGTCTTTGAGCTTTTATTATTATTTATATAAAACCCTGCCCTGTTAAACAGAGTCTTTTTCTCATAGATGTTTATGAGAAGATTTCTAAGTTCCAATCTAGCTCCTTATATTTAGTAAAAAATTTTTCTACTTTGGCCTGGTCTTCTAATTTTTTGATTTGTTCAAGTAACAACCTCTGTTTGCTTTCTCTTTCCCTCTTTTGTCTTGAGGCCATCTGAAACAAGTGGCCTCTAATGACACACTTATGTGCTAACCATAAGGTTTCAGGCGAGATTTCCTGAGAGTCATTTTCTTTAAAATAATTCATTAGGGTATTTTTTTATTATTGCTATGTTATCTGGGGAGTCCACAACAAATTTGCTGTATCTCCAGTTGTAGTGTCTTTGGGTCGAAGAGGAGATCTGTATTGTTAAGAGAATTGGAGCATGGTCCGACCATGTGATGGGGCCAGTTTGGAAATCTATATACGAGTCCAGTAACGAAAAACTGGTAAATAAATGGTCTATTCTGGTGTAAGATCTGTTGTGTGGGCAGAATCGGGTGTATTCTTTTGAAGTAGGATTCAGTATTTTGCAAGTGTCGTGCAGGTTGGCATCGCTCAGCCACTTCCCCAAATTCACACTTCTGTAGTATGGAGCAGAGGATGAGCAATCAGTGTTTGGGTCAATGATACAATTGAAATCCCCTCCCCATATGATTTGTCCCTTGCTAAAATTAGATAATTTTCTTTTGACTTTGTTGAGAAAGCTATTTGTCTCACATTAGGGGCGTATACATTAACCACAGTGTAATCCACACCTTCCAAAGTAAAATTGATGGCTAGATGTCTGCCTTTATTATCTCTATAGATATCTGAAATAACCACTGGTAGGTCTTTGTGGAAGGCAATGGCTACTCCAGCTTTTTTCTTTCCCTCATTATTGGAGAAGAAAATCTGAGGGTAATCTGGGTTTTTAAATCTAATATTATCAATTTCCAGGAGGTGGGTTTCCTGTATCATTGCAACATTTGCTTTCAATCTTTTGATCTCCTTCCACAAAGCAAATCTTTTAAAGGGACTGTTAAGCCCATTTACATTAAATGATAGGATTTTCAACTCCATAATATATCAAAAAGAAAGAATGCATTAAATAACTCAATAGGATAGAATAGTATATCTGGACATATACCCAAAAAGAATGATATTTCTCTAGAAATTTTCTGTCAGTGCCTGGTGTGCCTGTGAATGAAAACATGTTACAACCTAGAATAACCTAGAACAAACAAAACTTGTTAACAAGGAGATTGAATTTCTCAAAAGAAATGATACCAAGAGAAAATCTCTTAGTTAGTGTTTGGGGATAAAAGTTCAGGCCAAGAGCCAGGGTCAGCACCTACCAAGTCCATTATCTTTTCTTTTGTGTGGTCCAGGACTGTGACAGGTGTCTTGGCTGTTGTGAAGAGTTGCTCCTCTCTTGATTGTAGGATAGTGATGAATTCTTCATTGGAGGAACACCTAGGTCCTGAAAGAATCTATTACAGTTATCAATGTTAGACAAGGCAAAAGTAGTGTTTTCCTTCATGACCAATATTTTTGTAGGAAAGCCCCATCTGTATAGCACCTTGTGCTCCCTCAGGTGTGCAGTGATAGGGAAAAAGTCTCTCCTTTTTTGCAAAGTGGCTTTTAAAAAGTCTGCAAAGATCTTAATATCCTCGTATGGTCTTGGTAAAATGGGAGACTGTTTGCTTTTCCTCAGGATGTCCTCCTTTGTCAGGAAGTAGTGGAAATATGCAATAACATCCCGTGGAGCCCTTTCAGGGGCATACTTGGACTTGGGGAGTCTGTGTATGCGTTCCATTAAGAGGTCCCCTTTGGAAGCACCTGGGAGCATAGTATGGAGCATTTTTTGCACATATGGATCAAGATCCCTGTCTTTGACACTCTCACGTATTCCTCTGAATTTAAGGTTGTTTCTCCTACTCCTGTCCTCTTGTTCTATCAGCCTTGACTTTAGGAAGGTAACTTCTTTTTCTAAGGCATAGTGCTCGTCTATCAAGTTGTTGTGAGACTTGACTATTTCCTCCATTTTTGACTCCAAGTGATCCACCCTCTGGCCCAGAATGTCTATATTGTTTTGGAGGTTCGTATTATAGCCCTCTAGTTGTTTTTGGAATGTCTTTGCAAGAAGGCATAACATATTCTTTATGAATAATTCTGAGGCTGCATTGCTGGTAGCCTCTACCTCAGTCAAAACATGTAAAATGTTCTCAGGCATGGGGTTATCTGGGGAGCAGAAGTCCTCCATCTGTGACTCATGTTGCAGCTCAGCCGAGCTGCTGCTTAATCTGCGGCTATTTTGTGAGGCAGGGGACAGTTCCCTCTGTGGTGGCGTTAGAGGGGTGTCTGAGATGGTGGAGATGTCTGGACAAGATGAGGAGGCCCTTATTATATTTGTGGCCTCCATAGCAGCGGTGAGCGTTGCCGCTGCACAAGATTTCACAGGCTGCGCAAGATTTTTGCTTAAGGTACACAATCTGCGTACTTGCTGCGCAATCCCGCCTGTTTCCCGGTCAATCTCGCGGTATTTTGCCTCCTTCTTCCCAGCGCTACTTTTAACACTAGAATTAGCGCTTTCTTTAATATATGGAGCGGCGGTTTTTGCAGGGATGGGGGCAGACTTACCCCCTGACTTGAATACTGCATGTTTCAGCCTATGTGGCGTTCTTTCCCGCTGTGCGCCGCTCAGGCTGGGGCTGCAGGCTGTGGCTGCTGTGAGGCAGGCGCCATCTTGGCTCCTCAGCATGAGAGGAGAGCGCTCCAGATTTTTGGATTTTCCTGCTCTTCTGCTGAGCGGATCCATGATGTGGGAGCACCGCTGGTGTCTATGGAGGTTCCGCAAGCTGTCACTTCAGTCCTGGCTCAAAAATTCGCTCTCCTTCCTCACTTAGTAGGCCGCCCTGTAGAGGAGCACAGAGCTCACACTTCCACACAGCTCAGACGCTGGCCACGCCCCCCCAATGTTTTGAATTTTCTCCAAAAGTAAAGTAGTTGCAAACTCATCCTTTTAGAAACTTGTTTGGGCTATTGAGAGGAGTAAAAAAACCATCAAAAATTTCAATCCTGCATGATTCTACCAAGAAATGTGATTCTTCATTCAAAACCTGATTTTTGCTATTGGGCTCTATTGAATAATGAATGTTTTGAATTTTCTCCAAAAGTAAATTAGTTGCAAACTCATCCTTTTAGAGTCTTGTTTGGGCTCATGAGAGGAGTAGAAAAACATCAAAAATTTCAGTCCTGCACGATTCTACCAAGAAATGTGTGTTCATTCAAACCGCTGGTTTTTGATATTTTGGGCCCTATTGAATAATGAATGTTTTGAATTTTCTCCAAAAGTAAAGTAGTTGCAAACTCATCCTTTTAGAAACTTGTTTGGGCTGTTGAGAGAAGTAAAAAACCATCAAAAATTTCAATCCTGCATGATTCTACCAAGAAATGTGATTCTTCATTCAAAACGCTGGTTTTTGCTATTGGGCTCTATTGAATAATGAATGTTTTGAA
Source organism: Dendrobates tinctorius (assembly GCF_039654945.1). NCBI lineage: Eukaryota > Metazoa > Chordata > Amphibia > Anura > Dendrobatidae > Dendrobates > Dendrobates tinctorius. The sequence goes on from NW_027361793.1 coordinate 20,886,572, forward strand.
TTTTCTCCAAAAGTAAAGTAGTTGCAAACTCATCCTTTTAGAGTCTTGTTTGGGCTCATGAGAGGAGTAGAAAAACATCAAAAATTTCAGTCCTGCACGATTCTACCAAGAAATGTGAGTGTTCATTCAAACCGCTGGTTTTTGATAGTTTGGGCCCTATTGAATAATGAATGTTTTGAATTTTCTCCAAAAGTAAAGTAGTTGCAAACTCATCCTTTTAGAGACTTGTTTGGGCTCATGAGAGGAGTAGAAAAACATCAAAAATTTCAGTCCTGCACGATTCTACCAAGAAATGTGTGTTCATTCAAACCGCTGGTTTTTGATATTTTGGGCCCTATTGAATAATGAATGTTTTGAATTTTCTCCAAAAGTAAAGTAGTTGCAAACTCACCCTTTTAGAAACTTGTTTGGGCTGTTGAGAGGAGTAAAAAACCATCAAAAATTTCAATCCTGCATGATTCTACCAAGAAATGTGATTCTTCATTCAAAACGCTGGTTTTTGCTATTGGGCTCTATTGAATAATGAATGTTTTGAATTTTCTCCAAAAGTAAAGTAGTTGCAAACTCATCCTTTTAGAGTCTTGTTTGGGCTCATGAGAGGAGTAGAAAAACATCAAAAATTTCAGTCCTGCATGATTCTACCAAGAAATGTGAGTGTTCATTCAAACCGCTGGTTTTTGATATTTTGGTCCCTATTGAATAATGAATGTTTTGAATTTTCTCCAAAAGTAAAGTAGTTGCAAACTCATCCTTTTAGAGTCTTGTTTGGGCTCATGAGAGGAGTAGAAAAACATCAAAAATTTCAGTCCTGCACGATTCTACCAAGAAATGTGAGTGTTCATTCAAACCGCTGGTTTTTGATAGTTTGGGCCCTATTGAATAATGAATGTTTTGAATTTTCTCCAAAAGTAAAGTAGTTGCAAACTCATCCTTTTAGAAACTTGTTTGGGCTGTTGAGAGGAGTAAAAAACCATCAAAAATTTCAATCCTGCATGATTCTACCAAGAAATGTGATTCTTCATTCAAAACTGCTGGTTTTTGCTATTGGGCTCTATTGAATAATGAATGTTTTGAATTTTCTCCAAAAGTAAAGTAGTTGCAAACTCATCCTTTTAGAGTCTTGTTTGGGCTCATGAGAGGAGTAGAAAAACATCAAAAATTTCAGTCCTGCACGATTCTACCAAGAAATGTGAGTGTTCATTCAAACCGCTGTTTTTTGATAGTTTGGGCCCTATTGAATAATGAATGTTTTGAATTTTCTCCAAAAGTAAAGTAGTTGCAAACTCATCCTTTTAGAAACTTGTTTGGGCTGTTGAGAGGAGTAAAAAACCATCAAAAATTTCAATCCTGCATGATTCTACCAAGAAATGTGATTCTTCATTCAAAACGCTGGTTTTTGCTATTGGGCTCTATTGAATAATGAATGTTTTGAATTTTCTCCAAAAGTAAAGTAGTTGCAAACTCATCCTTTTAGAGTCTTGTTTGGGCTCATGAGAGGAGTAGAAGAACATCAAAAATTTCAGTTCTGCACGATTCTACCAAGAAATGTGAGTGTTCTTTCAAACCGCTGGTTGTTGATAGTTTTGGCCCTATTGAATAATGAATGTTTTGAATTTTCTCCAAAAGTAAAGTAGTTGCAAACTCATCCTTTTAGAAACTTATTTGGGCTGTTGAGAGGAGTAAAAAACCATCAAAAATTTCAATCCTGCATGATTCTACCAAGAAATGTGATTCTTCATTCAAAACCTGATTTTTGCTATTGGGCTCTATTGAATAATGAATGTTTTGAATTTTCTCCAAAAGTAAAGTAGTTGCAAACTCATCCTTTTAGAGACTTGTTTGGGCTCATGAGAGGAGTAGAAAAACATCAAAAATTTCAGTCCTGCACGATTCTACCAAGAAATGTGTGTTCATTCAAACCGCTGGTTTTTGATATTTTGTGCCCTATTGAATAATGAATGTTTTGAATTTTCTCCAAAAGTAAAGTAGTTGCAAACTCATCCTTTTAGAAACTTGTTTGGGCTGTTGAGAGGAGTAAAAAACCATCAAAAATTTCAATCCTGCATGATTCTACCAAGAAATGTGATTCTTCATTCAAAACCTGATTTTTGCTATTGGGCTCTATTGAATAATGAATGTTTTGAATTTTCTCCAAAAGTAAAGTAGTTGCAAACTCATCCTTTTAGAGACTTGTTTGGGATCATGAGAGGAGTAGAAAAACATCAAAAATTTCAGTCCTGCACGATTCTACCAAGAAATGTGTGTTCATTCAAACTGCTGGTTTTTGATATTTTGGGCCCTATTGAATAATGAATGTTTTGAATTTTCTCCAAAAGTAAAGTAGTTGCAAACTCATCCTTTTAGAAACTTGTTTGGGCTGTTGAGAGGAGTAAAAAACCATCAAAAATTTCAATCCTGCATGATTCTACCAAGAAATGTGATTCTTCATTCAAAACGCTGATTTTTGCTATTGGGCTCTATTGAATAATGAATGTTTTGAATTTTCTCCAAAAGTAAAGTAGTTGCAAACTCATCCTTTTAGAGTCTTGTTTGGGCTCATGAGATGAGTAGAAAAACATCAAAAATTTCAGTCCTGCACGATTCTACCAAGAAATGTGAGTGTTCATTTAAACCGCTGGTTTTTGATAGTTTGGGCCCTATTGAATAATGAATGTTTTGAATTTTCTCCAAAAGTAAAGTAGTTGCAAACTCATCCTTTTAGAAACTTGTTTGGGCTGTTGAGAGGAGTAAAAAACCATCAAAAATTTCAATCCTGCATGATTCTACCAAGAAATGTGATTCTTCATTCAAAACGCTGGTTTTTGCTATTGGGCTCTATTGAATAATGAATGTTTTGAATTTTCTCCAAAAGTAAAGTAGTTGCAAACTCATCCTTTTAGAGACTTGTTAGGGCTCATGAGAGGAGTAGAAAAACATCAAAAATTTCAGTCCTGCACGATACTACCAAGAAATGTGAGTGTTCATTCAAACCGCTGGTTTTTGATAGTTTGGGCCCTATTGAATAATGAATGTTTTGAATTTTCTCCAAAAGTAAAGTAGTTGCAAACTCATCCTTTTAGAAACTTGTTTGGGCTGTTGAGAGGAGTAAAAAACCATCAAAAATTTCAATCCTGCATGATTCTACCAAGAAATGTGATTCTTCATTCAAAACGCTGGTTTTTGCTATTGGGCTCTATTGAATAATGAATGTTTTGAATTTTCTCCAAAAGTAAAGTAGTTGCAAACTCATCCTTTTAGAATCTTGTTTGGGCTCATGAGATGAGTAGAAAAACATCAAAAATTTCAGTCCTGCAGGATTCTACCAAGAAATGTGAGTGTTCATTCAAACCGCTGGTTTTTGATAGTTTGGGCCCTATTGAATAATGAATGTTTTGAATTTTCTCCAAAAGTAAAGTAGTTGCAAACTCATCCTTTTAGAAACTTGTTTGGGCTGTTGAGAGGAGTAAAAAACCATCAAAAATTTCAATCCTGCATGATTCTACCAAGAAATGTGATTCTTCATTCAAAACGCTGGTTTTTGCTATTGGGCTCTATTGAATAATGAATGTTTTGAATTTTCTCCAAAAGTAAAGTAGTTGCAAACTCATCCTTTTAGAGTCTTGTTTGGGTTCATGAGAGGAGTAGAAAAACATCAAAAATTTCAGTCCTGCACGATTCTACCAAGAAATGTGAGTGTTCATTCAAACCGCTGGTTTTTGATAGTTTGGGCCCTATTGAATAATGAATGTTTTGAATTTTCTCCATTTTCAATAACTTTATTAAAATTTTACATAAAGTTAACAGTAGTATTTTTACAGCATACTATTGACGGTAGGGTTCAGGATATTATACAAAATAACAGTAATGTATTACATTGAGTAGATCAGTAGGAGTAACAATACACCTAATAATATAAACGCTTAACAGTAGTGTGGTATATTGTCAGAGAACCAAGAGATAATCCTATAATAAACTATCGTAATGAGTTACATTGTATTCTGTTTTAAGAGAGTAATGCGCGTTTTTACCAGATAAATTCAGAGGGGAGAGATATCAGCAATAAAAATAAAAGAGTCACATAGTGGGAGAGACCAGGAGCAGTTCAATTAGGACAAATTCTGATCAGAGGTAAATCTTATCCAAGAATTCCACCTTTTGCTATATGTACTGAAGTAGTCATTTGCCAAAGCATGGCTTTTTTCCTATGAGCAATGTAATGACATCTTGTCTACAATATCACTAATTTTGGGAGTAGCATCTTCGTTCCATAAGGATGCTATGGCATTTTTAGTTATTAGAAAAAGGTGGATAACTGTTGGGATATGAGATGTATGAATCACTTCTAAACCTATGGACAGTAATGCCATCTGTGGCGTAAGGGTGATGCTTTGTTTAGTCAGAATATTAATTGTTCTAGAGATTTCTATCCAAATGGGCCTGATTTTAGGACATTCCCAGAATACATGTAATAGTGTACCTGTGAATCCGCAATCTCTCCAACAATCTGGGGATCTACCTGGGAACATCCTGGCCAGCTTCACAGGAGTATAGTACCACCTAGATGTCAGTTTGTAAAAGGATTCATGTAGAGATGCGCAAATGTTGGATGAATATGTCTGTTTGAAAGCCAGCTCCCATTGTTCCAGAGAGAATAGAGTATCAAAATCGCTCTCCCATTTAATCATATATGGAGTCTTTTCTCCAATTTCAGAGCCGTTCAAAAAATCGTATATATTTCTTGATCTCCAATGGACCTTAACATTAGAATTACAAAGTAGCAAACTTGTGGATTCTGTAATGTAAGATTTTCTTTTCAAAAATTTTGAGATATTTTTCTTAATCGAGGGAAGGAGTTCCAAATCCTGACAAGAAAAATTATTTTGAGATATTAAAGATTCGTTGCTTATAAATTTCTTACCATCGAACAAATCTCCTATCACCTTAATACCAGATTTTATCCATTCTTTCGGGATTTTTTTATCCATTAGTAAACCAAGAAATTTGATAGGGATATTTTTTAATTGAGCGTATCTCTGGCTTCTGTTTCTCTTAACCTGCGGCTTAGCCAGTTGTTTCCATGCAGAGAGAGTTGCGGAGATTATTGGGGAGTCATAACGTAAAAGAGTAGATGACCCCAAACACTCTAGAATTGCGCTTAAAAGAGTTTTGTTTTTATTAAAATATGTCTCGATTTCTACCCAAGCTGGGACGTTGTTTGAATTAACCCATGAAAAGGATTGTTTTATTAAATTGGCATAGTGATAATTAATTAAATTTGGAAGGGCTAGGCCTCCATTGACTTTGCTTCTATATAGTATATGGGATGCCACTCTCGCTCTTTTCTTATTCCAAACGAACTTATTTATAATAGACTGAAGTTTCCTAATAAATTTCAAGGGGACAAGTAAAGGTATTGCTCTAAAGATATATAGTATCTTTGGAAGGGTAAAAAGTTTAAATAGTGTTATCCTTCCCACCCATGAAATTTCGTGAGTCGCAAAATTGTTCAATTCGATCTGAGTCTTTTTTGTAATGTTTTGTATGTTCAACTCAACTGTCTTCCGAAAGTTCCTGGTTATACGAATACCCAAGTATGAAACATCCTCTTTCTCCCAATCAAACCGGGAAATTTCCTTAATGCGTGAGATGGTTAGGTCGTCTAGAAAGAAATCCAAGATTTTAGATTTGTTCTCATTGATTTTGTAAAATGAGATTTTAGAGAAATCTTCGATAGTAGATAATACACCCCCAATAGAGTTCAGTGGATCTGATAGACTCAGTATAATGTCATCAGCGAATAAACCGATTTTAAATTGGTGATCTTCAATTTGGATACCATGGATCTCATCATTGGTTCTTATTGCTTCTGCTAAGGGTTCCATAATCAGCACAAATAACAGGGGGGAGAGTGGGCATCCCTGTCTAGTTCCATTAGTTATCATGATGCGATCTGAAGTGTGGTTATTTGTATAAACATTAGCGGAAGGGTTTGTGTATAAAGCCATTATAGTTTTTATTATATTATCACTGAAGCCAAATTTATTCAGAGTTGCTTTGAGGAAGTCCCAATTAACCCTGTCGAAGGCTTTCTCTGCGTCTAAAGCCAGGAGGAGAGAGGGGATTTTCTTTCTTTTAATAAAATTTACCAAGTTCAATGTTCTCCTAGTGCCATCGGTAGTCTGGCGTCCCTCTATAAACCCGAGTTGATCTTTATGAATAATGTTTGGGAGAATATTTTTTAGTCTATTTGCTATAATTTTTGAATATAGTTTGACATTGGTATTTATTAGAGAGATAGGCCTATAATTTTTGACTGACTCCGGGTCTCCCTTAGGTTTGGGTATTAAAATTATATTAGCCTGTAACATTTCCTGAGGAAATTCTCCGGTCCGAGATGCCTTGTCAAAGATGCGGACTAAGTGTGGGGTTATGATATTTGCGAATGCTTGGTAATATTCATTCGAGAATCCATCGGGGCCCGGAGTTTTCTTTTTTTTAAATGATTTAATTACTTCCAGGACTTCAGACGCAGAGAAAGGGGCCTCAAGTTTAGACAGTTGTTGGGGGGTAATCTTAGGTAACCCCAGAGGGGCAAGAAAATCATTTATGCCTTGTTTGTCGGGTTGCTGGGTATGTTCATCTAGTTTAAGATTGTAAATAGACGAATAATATTTAGCAAATGCTTCAACGATTTTCTTGGGGTGTTCTAATTTACTGCCCTCATGATTAATTTTGTTGATATTGCATTTGATCCTAATTGATCTGAATTTTTGTGCCATAAGTCTAGTGGGTTTGTTGTATGAAGAATAATAGTTGGATTTCATTAGTTTTGCGAATTTTTCGTATTCACTGAATAACTCCGATCTAAGATCTATTCTTAGTTTAAGAATCTCCGAGTGTATATTTGGTGGAGGAGAGGATGAATTTTGTAATATTGCTTCCAATTTTTGTAACTCTAATTGTAAGGTACGGATTTTTTCTTTGGAAATTTTTTTTTTGTTGTAGGCCAAATAAGTCATAACCCCCCTAATTACTGCCTTGTGCGCGTTCCAAAGGGTGAATGGGCAAATGTTGTTTATATCATTTTCTATGAAATAATTATTTAAGGCTTTTTCAATTTCTTTTTTAAATTTTGGGTTGGACAACAGGGATGAGTCGCATCTCCATTGGGATCTGAACTCTGCCGACCTACCAAGGAAAATTTCTGCAACAATTGGAGAGTGATCTGAAAATGTTTTGGGGAGAATTTCAATTTTTTTAAATTTCGAAATTGAGAACGTATCTGTCAGAAACAAGTCAATCCTAGCGAAAGACTTGTGTGCCTCTGAGAAATGGGTATATTCCTTAGAGGATGTATTTAAACATCTGAATACATCTAGGTATTCATGGTTGCAAAGCCAATTTTTTAATTCAGGAAATGATGAGCGAGTGAGAGAGGTAGAATCCATTGCTCCGTCAGGAACAATGTTGAAATCACCCACCAAAACAATAACACCTTTTTTTACTTCCTGGATTTTTCTATCGAGACCGTTGCAGAAACGCATTTGACCATTGCATGGAGCATAAACGTTCACAAGTGTTGTTAGTTGATTGTCTATCAGACAAGTAAGTATCAAATATCTGCCCTTGCTGTCAGAGTATTCGTTAATGATTTCGAATGAAATAGTGTCTTTAATTAGTATAAGGACTCCTGCTCATTTCTTTTCATTAAGAGATTTGTATATATGTGGAAAATTTTTATTCTCTATCCTGGGGTGTCCATCCCTAGCCAATTTCACCTCTTGGAGGCAAATTATATCTGCTCTGCTGCCCCTGATCTCTCTCCACGTGAGATACCTCTTAGCGGGACTATTCAATCCCCTCACATTGAGTGATAATATCTTAACCATATACTAAAGAATACAAAAAAAAAAACAGAAATATAAACAGAACAATAAACAGGAAGAGATTACCACAATCTTAGGTAAACTTCCTAAAATGGGGAAAAGCTCGTGAATCTCCGCAGGAAGCCTCCTGCATACAAAATAATGTAAGTGATATAGCAATTAAAATTTGCATTTTTCACCCTGGAGCCTCTTCTCTCTTGTCCAAGGATTTAAGAAAATTTTTCCCCTCTTGTGGAGATAGGATTACTACTACCTTCCCACCATGAATTATCAAAAGCTTAGTAGGGAACCCCCACCTATAAACCACACCCTTTTGTCTCAGAATTGTTGTGACTTCATTAAATCCCTTCCTTGTTTGGATAGTTTCTTTTGAAAGGTCTGCATATGATTTGATGTGATCATAGGGGTGGGGAAGATGTTTATTGGTCCTAAAATAGTTTAAGAATTTTTCTTTGGTGGAGTAAAAATGGAATCTCAAGATAGTGTCTCTAGGGAGCTCGGCCGAGATAGATGCAGGACTCGGGAGTCTGTGGATTCTATCTATCATTAGTTCTACCTCAGGGACGGATGGCAGAATTTTGATTAAAATCTCTTTAACATATTTTTGTAAATTATGCTGGTTAATTTTTTCCGAGATTCCTCTCAATTTAATGTTGTTCCTCCTACTGCAGTCTTCTAGGTCGGCTACTTTATTTCGTAAAAAAAGGATCTCTTTTTGGGCATTAGTTTGTTGTTTTTGGATGGAATCTGAGGTTTTCCCAAGAGCTTCTAATTTCTTTTCATTATTATCAATCCTTGTGTTAACTGTGTCAAGATTGGATTGTAGACGGCTGACATGTTTATTCAGAGAGGACTCAAAGCTTTTATTTAATGCTAGAATTAAGTCTTTAATATATTTTTCAGAGACCTCTCTCTCAGAAGCCTGGAAGTTTTCCAGACCCTCATGTCCACTGCTACTAGCCTCCTCCTCCTCTACAGAACTATAGTCTTTTCTGGGTCTACTTTTTTCTGGACTATGAGATGGAGAGGCTTCGTAGTATTCTTCCTCATCTGACAACACAGACTTACCCTCCCCTTTAGACTCATCTCTTTTAGATTTTCTATTAACAGAGGTATCCATTGTTGATTGGATGTTATCCAACTCTTGTATCATTAAAGTATGGGAATCACCTTTTTGTCCGATTTCGAATTTAGTAGGTTTTTTGGGGGAGGGAGGAGGGCTAATGCATATAGCGTCATCTAGATTAGTCATATCTTGTTTACGTGTGGATTTATTCTTTCTGCTGTTTCGCTTTGTTGTTTTTCTTTTTTCTGACTCATTTTTTTTTTTTTATTTCTTTCTTCCTTTTTTTCCCTCTTTTTTTTTTTTTTTTTTTTATTTATAAAGCTTTCACTATAACCGGTTCCTTAAAGAACAACAGAGATTTTTCTATTCCACCAACACGCTCAAAGAGAGAGATAAATCACGAATATGTGTATCTGTAGATAGGAGATCAAATATGTATCTTAAACCCAAGCTCTTTAAGGGAGTATTATGATAGCTGTTTATATCAGATATATAAAACCAAAAACCAGAATATCATATAAAAAAGTCTGAACAAATTATTATATGACAGTTGCTGAATGAAAATGAGTAATTAACTGTATAAAGATAATAATAAGCAGCTTCCTATATTTAGAGTGACAAATTTAAGTAGCCGTTACATCTGAAACTCACAGATTCACTATAGATGAGATCTGGTGTGCTATTTATATTAAAACAATAACAATAGCGGGAACTGATCAAAACATCACCACTTAGTTAGAACAAAATCCCCATGTATAATTAAACTCAATGAAATCCAAGATCCCTCTTATTCTTCAGGGTGAATCCCCAAATATTCTCCAGCAGGCAGGATGAGCAGGGACAAATTGATAAGATTGTATAGAAGCTTACCAATTACAATAACAGCCCCAGTCAATCAAGCGTCGGTTTCTGCAGTTCCCGGCACCGCCGAGGGTTTCAGGTGAAGGAAAATCAACGCCGCCGCTGATCGTAGCGTGCCAGGTGTCTCCCTGCTCAGAAGGTGGTCCCCGACTCTGGAAAAAAAAAAGCACTCCGATCCGAGGTTCCAAGATCATGTAATTCCACCAAAACCACGGCGGGTGTAAGGCTGCGGCAGCCGCTATTACAGGTATCCGGCTCCTGCTTTCCCCTGCACCGCCCAGAGCTTTGCTTCAGTAAAGCCCGAGTTCTCTTTGGATTTCAATATGGCAGGGCTCTATCTTCTTAGAGGGATCTCCCTGACTCCAGGGAACAAAATTCCCACAGAACCGGATCTCCAGAAGCTCACAATATCACAAGAAACTCGGCGGGTCCGAGCGCACGGCCGCGGCTGTCACTCAAATCCTTACCCCTGCAGCTTTCTTCTACCGCCAATGATTTTTAGTTAGGAAAAGCCGAATCTTGCCTCAATCCCGGGGTGCCTGGTCTCGTTCTGTTCGGAGAGGTCCCCCGGTTCCAGGGAAACAGGCTCCCGATGTATCCAAAGCCCCAGGAGTGAGCAGTACCCCAAAAACAGCGGCGGTATGAGGTTTAACGCCGGGGGATCACTCACAGCAAACAGGCCACGTCAGCTCCCGATCCAGGGTGTCCAGTAATGTAAATTTCAAGACGAGAGGTTCCACAAAGGGTCGCTGAAGTCTCAGGTATCAGAGAGGCCGCCCGGTCTACAAGCGTGGGAAAAAGCGCGGGAAAATCCTAGCCGGCTCACTCCTCCTGCTGCTTTCTTCAGACGCCGCTATACTTGCCGGCGTCGCTGTGTAACGCTGCCTCAGCCAGACCCCCGAGACCCGCCGCTTGTCACAACGGGCCCTGGAGTCTCCTCTGTCGGCCTCTTTCGGTTTTTCTAGCAGCGTCTCACCTCTTCCCCTCTCGGGCCCGCCGCTGCAGAGAGAAGCAGGCGCGGGAAAGAAACTTGCTGATTCACCGCTCCTCAGGATTTAGAAGGTCATATCTCGGGGAATATTCATCATAAGGACTCCAGAGGGGTCTCAAAATGATCCTGGAGAATAAGGCTCTCAAATCCAATAAATCTTTTTGTCCAAATTCTTCTTGTTCGCTTTGTATGTCGCTTAATAAGGAAGGCTTCCTCAGAGCTCAGAGCTCACACAGCCTGCTGCATTGAGCTCCAGACCACGCCCCTTTTGAATTTTCTCCAAAAGTAAAGTAGTTGCAAACTCATCCTTTTAGAAACTTGTTTGGGCTGTTGAGAGGAGTAAAAAACCATCAAAAATTTCAATCCTGCATGATTCTACCAAGAAATGTGATTCTTCATTCAAAACGCTGGTTTTTGCTATTGGGCTCTATTGAATAATGAATGTTTTGAATTTTCTCCAAAAGTAAAGTAGTTGCAAACTCATCCTTTTAGAGACTTGTTTGGGCTCATGAGAGGAGTAGAAAAACATCAAAAATTTCAGTCCTGCATGATTCTACCAAGAAATGTGTGTTCATTCAAACCGCTGGTTTTTGATATTTTGGGCCCTATTGAATAATGAATGTTTTGAATTTTCTCCAAAAGTAAAGTAGTTGCAAACTCATCCTTTTAGAAACTTGTTTGGGCTGTTGAGAGGAATAAAAAACCATCAAAAATTTCAATCCTGCATGATTCTACCAAGAAATGTGATTCTTCATTCAAAGCGCTGGTTTTTGCTATTGGGCTCTATTGAATAATGAATGTTTTGAATTTTCTCCAAAAGTAAAGTAGTTGCAAACTCATCCTTTTAGAGACTTGATTGGGCTCATGAGAGGAGTAGAAAAACATCAAAAATTTCAGTCCTGCACGATTCTACCAAGAAATGTGAGTGTTCATTCAAACCGCTGGTTTTTGATAGTTTGGGCCCTATTGAATAATGAATGTTTTGAATTTTCTCCAAAAGTAAAGTAGTTGCAAACTAAACTCATCCTTTTAGAAACTTGTTTGGGCTGTTGAGAGGAGTAAAAAACCATCAAAAATTTCAATCCTGCATGATTCTACCAAGAAATGTGATTCTTCATTCAAAGCGCTGGTTTTTGCTATTGGGCTCTATTGAATAATGAATGTTTTGAATTTTCTCCAAAAGTAAAGTAGTTGCAAACTCATCCTTTTAGAGTCTTGTTTGGGCTCATGAGAGAAGTAGAAAAACATCAAAAATTTCAGTCCTGCACGATTCTACCAAGAAATGTGAGTGTTCATTCAAACCGCTGGTTTTTGATAGTTTGGGCCCTATTGAATAATGAGTGTTTTGAATTTTCTCCAAAAGTAAAGTAGTTGCAAACTCATCCTTTTAGAAACTTGTTTGGACTGTTGAGAGGAGTAAAAAACCATCAAAAATTTCAATCCTGCATGATTCTACCAAGAAATGTGATTCTTCATTCAAAACGCTGGTTTTTGCTATTGGGCTCTATTGAATAATGAAGGTTTTGAATTTTCTCCAAAAGTAAAGTAGTTGCAAACTCATCCTTTTAGAGTCTTGTTTGGGCTCAAGAGGTGAGTAGAAAAACATCAAAAATTTCAGTCCTGCACGATTCTACCAAGAAATGTGAGTGTTCATTCAAACCGCTGGTTTTTGATAGTTTGGGCCCTATTGAATAATGAATGTTTTGAATTTTCTCCAAAAGTAAAGTAGTTGCAAACTCATCCTTTTAGAAACTTGCTTGGGCTGTTGAGAGGAGTAAAAAACCATCAAAAATTTCAATCCTGCATGATTCTACCAAGAAATGTGATTCTTCATTCAAAGCGCTGGTTTTTGCTATTGGGCTCTATTGAATAATGAATGTTTTGAATTTTCTCCAAAAGTAAAGTAGTTGCAAACTCATCCTTTTAGAGTCTTGTTTGGGCTCATGAGAGAAGTAGAAAAACATCAAAAATTTCAGTCCTGCACGATTCTACCAAGAAATGAGAGTGTTCATTCAAACCGCTGGTTTTTGATAGTTTGGGCCCTATTGAATAATGAATGTTTTGAATTTTCTCCAAAAGTAAAGTAGTTGCAAACTCATCCTTTTAGAAACTTGTTTGGACTGTTGAGAGGAGTAAAAAACCATCAAAAATTTCAATCCTGCATGATTCTACCAAGAAATGTGATTCTTCATTCAAAACGCTGGTTTTTGCTATTGGGCTCTATTGAATAATGAATGTTTTGAATTTTCTCCAAAAGTAAAGTAGTTGCAAACTCATCCTTTTAGAGTCTTGTTGGGGCTCATGAGAGGAGTAGAAGAACATCAAAAATTTCAGTCCTGCACGATTCTACCAAGAAATGTGAGTGTTCATTCAAACCGCTGGTTTTTGATAGTTTGGGCCCTATTGAATAATGAATGTTTTGAATTTTCTCCAAAAGTAAAGTAGTTGCAAACTCATCCTTCTAGAAACTTGTTTGGGCTGTTGAGAGGAGTTGTAAAAAACCATCAAAAATTTCAATCCTGCATGATTCTACCAAGAAATGTGATTCTTCATTTAAAACGCTGATTTTTGCTATTGGGCTCTATTGAATAATGAATGTTTTGAATTTTCTCCAAAAGTAAAGTAGTTGCAAACTGATCCTTTTAGAGACTTGTTTGGGCTCATGAGAGGAGTAGAAAAACACCAAAAATTTCAGTCCTGCACGATTCTACCAAGAAATGTGTGTTCATTTAAACCGCTGGTTTTTGATATTTTGGGCCCTTTTGAATAATGAATGTTTTGAATTTTCTCCAAAAGTAAAGTAGTTGCAAACTCATCCTTTTAGAAATTTGTTTGGGCTGTTGAGAGGAGTAAAAAACCATCAAAAATTTCAATCCTGCATGATTCTACCAAGAAATGTGATTCTTCATTCAAAACCTGATTTTTGCTATTGGGCTCTATTGAATAATGAATGTTTTGAATTTTCTCCAAAAGTAAAGTAGTTGCAAACTCATCCTTTTAGAGACTTGTTTGGGCTCATGAGAGGAGTAGAAAAACATCAAAAGTTTCAGTCCTGCACGATTCTACATAGAAATGTGTGTTCATTCAAACCGCTGGTTTTTGATATTTTGGGCCCTATTGAATAATGAATGTTTTGAATTTTGTCCAAAAGTAAAGTAGTTGCAAACTCATCCTTTTAGAAACTTGTTTGGGCTGTTGAGAGGAGTAAAAAACCATCAAAAATTTCAATCCTGCATGATTCTACCTAGAAATGTGATTCTTCATTCGAAATGCTGGTTTTTGCTATTGGGCTCTATTGAATAATGAATGTTTTGAATTTTCTCCAAAAGTAAAGTAGTTGCAAACTCATCCTTTTAGAGTCTTGTTTGGGATCATGAGATGAGTAGAAAAACATCAAAAATTTCAGTCCTGCACGATTCTACCAAGAAATGTGAGTGTTCATTCAAACCGCTGGTTTTTGATAGTTTGGGCCCTATTGAATAATGAATGTTTTGAATTTTCTCCAAAAGTAAAGTAGTTGCAAACTCATCCTTTTAGAAACTTGTTTGGGCTGTGGAGAGGAGTAAAAAACCATCAAAAATTTAAATCCTGCATGATTCTACCAAGAAATGTGATTCTTCATTCAAAACGCTGGTTTTTGCTATTGGGCACTATTGAATAATGAATGTTTTGAATTTTCTCCAAAAGTAAAGTAGTTGCAAACTCATCCTTTTAGAGACATGTTTGGGCTCATGAGAGGAGTAGAAAACCATCAAAAATTTCAGTCCTGCACGATTCTACCAAGAAATCTGAGTGTTCATTCAAACCGCTGGTTTTTGATAGTTTGGGCCCTATTGAATAATGAATGTTTTGAATTTTCTCCAAAAGTAAAGTAGTTGCAAACTCATCCTTTTAGAAACTTGTTTGGGCTGTTGAGAGGAGTAAAAAACCATCAAAAATTTCAATCCTGCATGATTCTACCAAGAAATGTGATTCTTCATTTAAAACGCTGGTTTTATGCTATTGGGCTCTATTGAATAATGAATGTTTTGAATTTTCTCGAAAAGTAAAGTAGTTGCAAACTCATCCTTTTAGAGACTTGTTTGGGCTCATGAGAGGAGTAGAAAAACATCAAAAATTTCAGTCCTGCACGATTCTACCAAGAAATGTGTGTTCATTCAAACCGCTGGTTTTTGATATTTTGGGCCCTATTGAATAATGAATGTTTTGAATTTTCTCCAAAAGTAAAGTATTTGCAAACTCATCCTTTTAGAAACTTGTTTGGGCTGTTGAGAGGAGTAAAAAACCATCAAAAATTTCAATCCTGCATGATTCTACCAAGAAATGTGATTCTCCATTCAAAACGCTGGTTTTTGCTATTGGGCTCTATTGAATAATGAATGTTTTGAATTTTCTCCAAAAGTAAAGTAGTTGCAAACTCATCCTTTTAGAGACTTGTTTTGGCTCATGAGAGGAGTAGAAAAACATCAAAAATTTCAGTCCTGCACGATTCTACAAAGAAATGTGTGTTCATTCAAACCGCTGGTTTTTGATATTTTGGGCCCTATTAAATAATGAATGTTTTGAATTTTCTCCAAAAGTAAAGTAGTTGCAAACTCATCCTTTTAGAAACTTGTTTGGGCTGTTGAGAGGAGTAAAAAACCATCAAAAATTTCAATCCTGCATGATTCTACCAAGAAATGTGATTCTTCATTTAAAACGCTGATTTTTGCTATTGGGCTCTATTGAATAATGAATGTTTTGAATTTTCTCCAAAAGTAAAGTAGTTGCAAACTCATCCTTTTCGAGTCTTGTTTGGGCTCATGAGAGGAGTAGAAAAACATCAAAAATTTCAGTCCTGCACGATTCTACCAAGAAATGTGTGTTGATTCAAACCGCTGGTTTTTGATATTTTGGGCCCTTTTGAATAATGAATGTTTTGAATTTTCTCCAAAAGTAAAGTAGTTGCAAACTCATCCTTTTAGAGACATGTTTGGGCTCATGAGAGGAGTAGAAAACCATCAAAAATTTCAGTCCTGCACGATTCTACCAAGAAATCTGAGTGTTCATTCAAACCGCTGGTTTTTGATAGTTTGGGCCCTATTGAATAATGAATGTTTTGAATTTTCTCCAAAAGTAAAGTAGTTGCAAACTCATCCTTTTAGAAACTTGTTTGGGCTGTTGAGAGGAGTAAAAAACCATCAAAAATTTCAATCCTGCATGATTCTACCAAGAAATGTGATTCTTCATTTAAAACGCTGGTTTTATGCTATTGGGCTCTATTGAATAATGAATGTTTTGAATTTTCTCGAAAAGTAAAGTAGTTGCAAACTCATCCTTTTAGAGACTTGTTTGGGCTCATGAGAGGAGTAGAAAAACATCAAAAATTTCAGTCCTGCACGATTCTACCAAGAAATGTGTGTTCATTCAAACCGCTGGTTTTTGATATTTTGGGCCCTATTGAATAATGAATGTTTTGAATTTTCTCCAAAAGTAAAGTATTTGCAAACTCATCCTTTTAGAAACTTGTTTGGGCTGTTGAGAGGAGTAAAAAACCATCAAAAATTTCAATCCTGCATGATTCTACCAAGAAATGTGATTCTTCATTCAAAATGCTGGTTTTTGCTATTGGGCTCTATTGAATAATGAATGTTTTTAATTTTCTCCAAAAGTAAAGTAGTTGCAAACTCATCCTTTTAGAATCTTGTTTGGGCTCATGAGATGAGTAGAAAAACATCAAAAATTTCAGTCCTGCAGGATTCTACCAAGAAATGTGAGTGTTCATTCAAACCGCTGGTTTTTGATAGTTTGGGCCCTATTGAATAATGAATGTTTTGAATTTTCTCCAAAAGTAAAGTAGTTGCAAACTCATCCTTTTAGAAACTTGTTTGGGCTGTTGAGAGGAGTAAAAAACCATCAAAAATTTCAATCCTTCATGATTCTACCAAGAAATGTGATTCTTCATTCAAAACGCTGGTTTTTGCTATTGGGCTCTATTGAATAATGAATGTTTTGAATTTTCTCCAAAAGTAAAGTAGTTGCAAACTCATCCTTTTAGAGTCTTGTTTGGGCTCATGAGAGGAGTAGAAAAACATCAAAAATTTCAGTCCTGCACGATTCTACCAAGAAATGTGAGTGTTCATTCAAACCGCTGGTTTTTGATAGTTTGGGCCCTATTGAATAATGAATGTTTTGAATTTTCTCCATTTTCAATAACTTTATTAAAATTTTACATAAAGTTAACAGTAGTATTTTTACAGCATACTATTGACGGTAGGGTTCAGGATAATATACAAAATAACAGTAATGTATTACATTGAGTAGATCAGTAGGAGTAACAATACACCTAATAATATAAACGCTTAACAGTAGTGTGGTATATTGTCAGAGAACCAAGAGATAATCCTATAATAAACTATCGTAATGAGTTACATTGTATTGTTTTAAGAGAGTAATGCGCGTTTTTACCAGATAAATTCAGAGGGGAGAGATATCAGCAATAAAAATAAAAGAGTCACATAGTGGGAGAGACCAAGAGCAGTTCAATTAGGACAAATTCTGATCAGAGGTAAATCTTATCCAAGAATTCCACCTTTTGCTATATGTACTGAAGTAGTCATTTGCCAAAGCATGGCTTTTTTCGTATGAGCAATGTAATGACATCTTGTCTACAATATCACTAATTTTGGGAGTAGCATCTTCATTCCATAAGGATGCTATAGCATTTTTAGTTATTAGAAAAAGGTGGATAACTGTTGGGATATGAGATGTATGAATCACTTCTAAACCTATGGACAGTAATGCCATCTGTGGCGTAAGGGTGATGCTTTGTTTAGTCAGAATATTAATTGTTCTAGAGATTTCTATCCAAATGGGCCTGATTTTAGGACATTCCCAGAATACATGTAATAGTGTACCTGTGAATCTGCAATCTCTCCAACAATCTGGGGATCTACCTGGGAACATCCTGGCCAGCTTCACAGGAGTATAGTACCACCTAGATGTCAGTTTGTAAAAGGATTCATGTAGAGATGCGCAAATGTTGGATGAATATGTCTGTTTGAAAGCCAGCTCCCATTGTTCCAGAGAGAATAGAGTATCAAAATCGCTCTCCCATTTAATCATATATGGAGTCTTTTCTCCAATTTCAGAGCCGTTCAAAAAATTGTATATATTTCTTGATCTCCAATGGACCTTAACATTAGAATTACAAAGTAGCAAACTTGTGGATTCTGTAATGTAAGATTTTCTTTTCAAAAATTTTGAGATATTTTTCTTAATCGAGGGAAGGAGTTCCAAATCCTGGCAAGAAAAATTATTTTGAGATATTAAAGATTCGTTGCTTATAAATTTCTTACCATCGAACAAATCTCCTATCACCTTAATACCAGATTTTATCCATTCTTTCGGGATTTTTTTATCCATTAGTAAACCAAGAAATTTGATAGGGATATTTTTTAATTGAGCGTATCTCTGGCTTCTGTTTCTCTTAACCTGCGGCTTAGCCAGTTGTTTCCATGCAGAGAGAGTTGCGGAGATTATTGGGGAGTCATAACGTAAAGGAGTAGATGACCCCAAACACTCTAGAATTGCGCTTAAAAGAGTTTTGTTTTTATTAAAATATGTCTCGATTTCTACCCAAGCTGGGACGTTGTTTGAATTAACCCATGAAAAGGATTGTTTTATTAAATTGGCATAGTGATAATTAAATTTGGAAGGGCTAGGCCTCCATTGACTTTGCTTCTATATAGTATATGGGATGCCACTCTCGCTCTTTTCTTATTCCAAACGAACTTATTTATAATAGACTGAAGTTTCCTAATAAATTTCAAGGGGACAAGTAAAGGTATTGCTCTAAAGATATATAGTATCTTTGGAAGGGTAAAAAGTTTAAATAGTGTTATCCTTCCCACCCATGAAATTTCGTGAGTCGCAAAATTGTTCAATTCGATCTGAGTCTTTTTTGTAATGTTTTGTATGTTCAACTCAACTGTCTTCTGAAAGTTCCTGGTTATACGAATACCCAAGTATGAAACATCCTCTTTCTCCCAATCAAACCGGGAAATTTCCTTAATGCGTGAGATGGTTAGGTCGTCTAGAAAGAAATCCAAGATTTTAGATTTGTTCTCATTGATTTTGTAAAATGAGATTTTAGAGAAATCTTCGATAGTAGATAATACACCCCCAATAGAGTTCAGTGGATCTGATAGACTCAGTATAATGTCATCAGCGAATAAACCGATTTTAAATTGGTGATCTTCAATTTGGATACCATGGATCTCATCATTTGTTCTTATTGCTTCTGCTAAGGGTTCCATAATCAGCACAAATAACAGGGGGGAGAGTGGGCATCCCTGTCTAGTTCCATTAGTTATCATGATGCGATCTGAAGTGTGGTTATTTGTATAAACATTAGCGGAAGGGTTTGTGTATAAAGCCATTATAGTTTTTATTATATTATCACTGAAGCCAAATTTATTCAGAGTTGCTTTGAGGAAGTCCCAATTAACCCTGTCGAAGGCTTTCTCTGCGTCTAAAGCCAGGAGGAGAGAGGGGATTTTCTTTCTTTTAATAAAATTTACCAAGTTCAATGTTCTCCTAGTGCCATCGGTAGTCTGGCGTCCCTCTATAAACCCGAGTTGATCTTTATGAATAATGTTTGGGAGAATATTTTTTAGTCTATTTGCTATAATTTTTGAATATAGTTTGACATTGGTATTTATTAGAGAGATAGGCCTATAATTTTTGACTGACTCCGGGTCTCCCTTAGGTTTGGGTATTAAAATTATATTAGCCTGTAACATTTCCTGAGGAAATTCTCCGGTCCGAGATGCCTTGTCAAAGATGCGGACTAAGTGTGGGGTTATGATATTTGCGAATGCTTGGTAATATTCATTCGAGAATCCATCGGGGCCCGGAGTTTTCTTTTTTTTAAATGATTTAATTACTTCCAGGACTTCAGACGCAGAGAAAGGGGCCTCAAGTTTAGACAGTTGTTGGGGGGTAATCTTAGGTAACCCCAGAGAGGCAAGAAAATCATTTATGCCTTGTTTGTCGGGTTGCTGGGTATGTTCATCTAGTTTAAGATTGTAAATAGACGAATAATATTTAGCAAATGCTTCAACGATTTTCTTGGGGTGTTCTAA
Organism: Dendrobates tinctorius; assembly: GCF_039654945.1. Classification (NCBI taxonomy): domain Eukaryota; kingdom Metazoa; phylum Chordata; class Amphibia; order Anura; family Dendrobatidae; genus Dendrobates; species Dendrobates tinctorius. Next base: position 20,906,501 of record NW_027361793.1, read on the forward strand.
TTTACTGCCCTCATGATTAATTTTGTTGATATTGCATTTGATCCTAATTGATCTGAATTTTTGTGCCATAAGTCTAGTGGGTTTGTTGTATGAAGAATAATAGTTGGATTTCATTAGTTTTGCGAATTTTTCGTATTCACTGAATAACTCCGATCTAAGATCTATTCTTAGTTTAAGAATCTCCGAGTGTATATTTGGTGGAGGAGAGGATGAATTTTGTAATATTGCTTCCAATTTTTGTAACTCTAATTGTAAGGTACAGATTTTTTCTTTGGAAATTTTTTTTTTGTTGTAGGCCAAATAAGTCATAACCCCCCTAATTACTGCCTTGTGCGCGTTCCAAAGGGTGAATGGGCAAATGTTGTTTATATCATTTTCTATGAAATAATTATTTAAGGCTTTTTCAATTTCTTTTTTAAATTTTGGGTTGGACAACAGGGATGAGTCGCATCTCCATTGGGATCTGAACTCTGCCGACCTACCAAGGAAAATTTCTGCAACAATTGGAGAGTGATCTGAAAATGTTTTGGGGAGAATTTCAATTTTTTTAAATTTCGAAATTGAGAACGTATCTGTAAGAAACAAGTCAATCCTAGCGAAAGACTTGTGTGCCTCTGAGAAATGGGTATATTCCTTAGAGGATGTATTTAAACATCTGAATACATCTAGGTATTCATGGTTGCAAAGCCAATTTTTTAATTCAGGAAATGATGAGCGAGTGAGAGAGGTAGAATCCATTGCTCCGTCAGGAACAATGTTGAAATCACCCACCAAAACAATAACACCTTTTTTTACTTCCTGGATTTTTCTATCGAGACCGTTGCAGAAACGCATTTGACCATTGCATGGAGCATAAACGTTCACAAGTGTTGTTAGTTGATTGTCTATCAGACAAGTAAGTATCAAATATCTGCCCTTGCTGTCAGAGTATTCGTTAATGATTTCGAATGAAATAGTGTCTTTAATTAGTATAAGGACTCCTGCTCATTTCTTTTCATTAAGAGATTTGTAAATATGTGGAAAATTTTTATTCTCTATCCTGGGGTGTCCATCCCTAGCCAATTTCACCTCTTGGAGGCAAATTATATCTGCTCTGCTGCCCCTGATCTCTCTCCACGTGAGATACCTCTTAGCGGGACTATTCAATCCCCTCACATTGAGTGATAATATCTTAACCATATACTAAAGAATACAAAAAAAAAAACAGAAATATAAACAGAACAATAAACAGGAAGAGATTACCACAATCTTAGGTAAACTTCCTAAAATGGGGAAAAGCTCGTGAATCTCCGCAGGAAGCCTCCTGCATACAAAATAATGTAAGTGATATAGCAATTAAAATTTGCATTTTTCACCCTGGAGCCTCTTCTCTCTTGTCCAAGGATTTAAGAAAATTTTTCCCCTCTTGTGGAGATAGGATTACTACTACCTTCCCACCATGAATTATCAAAAGCTTAGTAGGGAACCCCCACCTATAAACCACACCCTTTTGTCTCAGAATTGTTGTGACTTCATTAAATCCCTTCCTTGTTTGGATAGTTTCTTTTGAAAGGGCTGCATATGATTTGATGTGATCATAGGGGTGGGGAAGATGTTTATTGGTCCTAAAATAGTTTAAGAATTTTTCTTTGGTGGAGTAAAAATGGAATCTCAAGATAGTGTCTCTAGGGAGCTCGGCCGAGATAGATGCAGGACTCGGGAGTCTGTGGATTCTATCTATCATTAGTTCTACCTCAGGGACGGATGGCAGAATTTTGATTAAAATCTCTTTAACATATTTTTGTAAATTATGCTGGTTAATTTTTTCCGAGATTCCTCTCAATTTAATGTTGTTCCTCCTACTGCAGTCTTCTAGGTCGGCTACTTTATTTCGTAAAAAAAGGATCTCTTTTTGGGCATTAGTTTGTTGTTTTTGGATGGAATCTGAGGTTTTCCCAAGAGCTTCTAATTTCTTTTCATTATTATCAATCCTAGTGTTAACTGTGTCAAGATTGGATTGTAGACGGCTGACATGTTTATTCAGAGAGGACTCAAAGCTTTTATTTAATGCTAGAATTAAGTCTTTAATATATTTTTCAGAGACCTCTCTCTCAGAAGCCTGGAAGTTTTCCAGACCCTCATGTCCACTGCTACTAGCCTCCTCCTCCTCTACAGAACTATAGTCTTTTCTGGGTCTACTTTTTTCTGGACTATGAGATGGAGAGGCTTCGTAGTATTCTTCCTCATCTGACAACACAGACTTACCCTCCCCTTTAGACTCATCTCTTTTAGATTTTCTATTAACAGAGGTATCCATTGTTGATTGGATGTTATCCAACTCTTGTATCATTAAAGTATGGGAATCACCTTTTTGTCCGATTTCGAATTTAGTAGGTTTTTTGGGGGAGGGAGGAGGGCTAATGCATATAGCTTCATCTAGATTAGTCATATCTTGTTTACGTGTGGATTTATCTTTCTGCTGTTTCGCTTTGTTGTTTTTCTGACTCATTTTTTTTTTTTTATTTCTTTCTTCCTTTTTTTCCCTCTTTTTTTTTTTTTTTTTATTTATAAAGCTTTCACTATAACCGGTTCCTTAAAGAACAACAGAGATTTTTCTATTCCACCAACACGCTCAAAGAGAGAGATAAATCACGAATATGTGTATCTGTAGATAGGAGATCAAATATGTATCTTAAACCCAAGCTCTTTAAGGGAGTATTATGATAGCTGTTTATATCAGATATATAAAACCAAAAACCAGAATATCATATAAAAAAGTCTGAACAAATTATTATATGACAGTTGCTGAATGAAAATGAGTAATTAACTGTATAAAGATAATAATAAGCAGCTTCCTATATTTAGAGTGACAAATTTAAGTAGCCGTTGCATCTGAAACTCACAGATTCACTATAGATGAGATCTGGTGTGCTATTTATATTAAAACAATAACAATAGCGGGAACTGATCAAAACATCACCACTTAGTTAGAACAAAATCCCCATGTATAATTAAACTCAATGAAATCCAAGATCCCTCTTATTCTTCAGGGTGAATCCCCAAATATTCTCCAGCAGGCAGGATGAGCAGGGACAAATTGATAAGATTGTATAGAAGCTTACCAATTACAATAACAGCCCCAGTCAATCAAGCGTCGGTTTCTGCAGTTCCCGGCACCGCCGAGGGTTTCAGGTGAAGGAAAATCAACGCCGCCGCTGATCGTAGCGTGCCAGGTGTCTCCCTGCTCAGAAGGTGGTCCCCGACTCTGGAAAAAAAAAAGCACTCCGATCCGAGGTTCCAAGATCATGTAATTCCACCAAAACCACGGCGGGTGTAAGGCTGCGGCAGCCGCTATTACAGGTATCCGGCTCCTGCTTTCCCCTGCACCGCCCAGAGCTTTGCTTCAGTAAAGCCCGAGTTCTCTTTGGATTTCAATATGGCAGGGCTCTATCTTCTTAGAGGGATCTCCCTGACTCCAGGGAACAAAATTCCCACAGAACCGGACCTCCAGAAGCTCACAATATCACAAGAAACTCGGCGGGTCCGAGCGCACGGCCGCGGCTGTCACTCAAATCCTTACCCCTGCAGCTTTCTTCTACCGCCGATGATTTTTAGTTAGGAAAAGCCGAATCTTGCCTCAATCCCGGGGTGCCTGGTCTTGTTCTGTTCGGAGAGGTCCCCCGGTTCCAGGGAAACAGGCTCCCGATGTATCCAAAGCCCCCGGAGTGAGCAGTACCCCAAAAACAGCGGCGGTATGAGGTTTAACGCCGGGGGATCACTCACAGCAAACAGGCCACGTCAGCTCCCGATCCAGGGTGTCCAGTAATGTAAATTTCAAGACGAGAGGTTCCACAAAGGGTCGCTGAAGTCTCAGGTATCAGAGAGGCCGCCCGGTCTACAAGCGTGGGAAAAAGCGCGGGAAAATCCTAGCCGGCTCACTCCTCCTGCTGCTTTCTTCAGACGCCGCTATACTTGCCGGCGTCGCTGTGTAACGCTGCCTCAGCCAGACCCCCGAGACCCGCCGCTTGTCACAACGGGCCCTGGAGTCTCCTCTGTCGGCCTCTTTCGGTTTTTCTAGCAGCGTCTCACCTCTTCCCCTCTCGGGCCCGCCGCTGCAGAGAGAAGCAGGCGCGGGAAAGAAACTTGCTGATTCACCGCTCCTCAGGATTTAGAAGGTCATATCTCGGGGAATATTCATCATAAGGACTCCAGAGGGGTCTCAAAATGATCCTGGAGAATAAGGCTCTCAAATCCAATAAATCTTTTTGTCCAAATTCTTCTTGTTCGCTTTGTATGTCGCTTAATAAGGAAGGCTTCCTCAGAGCTCAGAGCTCACACAGCCTGCTGCATTGAGCTCCAGACCACGCCCCTTTTGAATTTTCTCCAAAAGTAAAGTAGTTGCAAACTCATCCTTTTAGAAACTTGTTTGGGCTGTTGAGAGGAGTAAAAAACCATCAAAAATTTCAATCCTGCATGATTCTACCAAGAAATGTGATTCTTCATTCAAAACGCTGGTTTTTGCTATTGGGCTCTATTGAATAATGAATGTTTTGAATTTTCTCCAAAAGTAAAGTAGTTGCAAACTCATCCTTTTAGAGACTTGTTTGGGCTCATGAGAGGAGTAGAAAAACATCAAAAATTTCAGTCCTGCACGATTCTACCAAGAAATGTGTGTTCATTCAAACCGCTGGTTTTTGATATTTTGGGCCCTATTGAATAATGAATGTTTTGAATTTTCTCCAAAAGTAAAGTAGTTGCAAACTCATCCTTTTAGAAACTTGTTTGGGCTGTTGAGAGGAATAAAAAACCATCAAAAATTTCAATCCTGCATGATTCTACCAAGAAATGTGATTCTTCATTCAAAACGCTGGTTTTTGCTATTGGGCTCTATTGAATAATGAATGTTTTGAATTTTCTCCAAAAGTAAAGTAGTTGCAAACTCATCCTTTTAGAGACTTGATTGGGCTCATGAGATGAGTAGAAAAACATCAAAAATTTCAGTCCTGCACGATTCTACCAAGAAATGTGAGTGTTCATTCAAACCGCTGGTTTTTGATAGTTTGGGCCCTATTGAATAATGAATGTTTTGAATTTTCTCCAAAAGTAAAGTAGTTGCAAACTCATCCTTTTAGAAACTTGTTTGGGCTGTTGAGAGGAGTAAAAAACCATCAAAAATTTCAATCCTGCATGATTCTACCAAGAAATGTGATTCTTCATTCAAAGCGCTGGTTTTTGCTATTGGGCTCTATTGAATAATGAATGTTTTGAATTTTCTCCAAAAGTAAAGTAGTTGCAAACTCATCCTTTTAGAGTCTTGTTTGGGCTCATGAGAGAAGTAGAAAAACATCAAAAATTTCAGTCCTGCACGATTCTACCAAGAAATGTGAGTGTTCATTCAAACCGCTGGTTTTTGATAGTTTGGGCCCTATTGAATAATGAATGTTTTGAATTTTCTCCAAAAGTAAAGTAGTTGCAAACTCATCCTTTTAGAAACTTGTTTGGACTGTTGAGAGGAGTAAAAAACCATCAAAAATTTCAATCCTGCATGATTCTACCAAGAAATGTGATTCTTCATTCAAAACGCTGGTTTTTGCTATTGGGCTCTATTGAATAATGAATGTTTTGCATTTTCTCCAAAAGTAAAGTAGTTGCAAACTCATCCTTTTAGAGTCTTGTTTGGGCTCATGAGAGGAGTAGAAAAACATCAAAAATTTCAGTCCTGCACGATTCTACCAAGAAATGTGAGTGTTCATTCAAACCGCTGGTTTTTGATAGTTTGGGCCCTATTGAATAATGAATGTTTTGAATTTTCTCCAAAAGTAAAGTAGTTGCAAACTCATCGTTTTAGAAACTTGTTTGGGCTGTTGAGAGGAGTAAAAAACCATCAAAAATTTCAATCCTGCATGATTCTACCAAGAAATGTGATTCTTCATTCAAAACGCTGGTTTTTGCTATTGGGCTCTATTGAATAATGAATGTTTTGAATTTTCTCCAAAAGTAAAGTAGTTGTAAACTCATCCTTTTAGAGTCTTGTTTGGGCTCATGAGAGGAGTAGAAGAACATCAAAAATTTCAGTCCTGCACGATTCTACCAAGAAATGTGAGTGTTCATTCAAACCGCTGGTTTTTGATAGTTTGGGCCCTATTGAATAATGAATGTTTTGAATTTTCTCCAAAAGTAAAGTAGTTGCAAACTCATCCTTTTAGAAACTTGTTTGGGCTGTTGAGAGGAGTAAAAAACCATCAAAAATTTCAATCCTGCATGATTCTACCAAGAAATGTGATTCTTCATTTAAAACGCAGATTTTTGCTATTGGGCTCTATTGAATAATGAATGTTTTGAATTTTCTCCAAAAAGTAAAGTAGTTGCAAACTCATCCTTTTAGAGACTTGTTTGGGCTCATGAGAGGAGTAGAAAAACATCAAAAATTTCAGTCCTGCATGATTCTACCAAGAAATGTGTGTTCATTCAAACCGCTGGTTTTTGATATTTTGGGCCCTATTGAATAATGAATGTTTTGAATTTTCTCCAAAAGTAAAGTAGTTGCAAACTCATCGTTTTAGAAACTTGTTTGGGCTGTTGAGAGGAGTAAAAAACCATCAAAAATTTCAATCCTGCATGATTCTACCAAGAAATGTGATTCTTCATTTAAAACGCTGATTTTTGCTATTGGACTCTATTGAATAATGAATGTTTTGAATTTTCTCCAAAAGTAAAGTAGTTGCAAACTGATCCTTTTAGAGGCTTGTTTGGGCTCATGAGAGGAGTAGAAAAACATCAAAAATTTCAGTCCTGCACGATTCTACCAAGAAATGTGTGTTCATTTAAACCGCTGGTTTTTGATATTTTGGGCCCTTTTGAATAATGAATGTTTTGAATTTTCTCCAAAAGTAAAGTAGTTGCAAACTCATCCTTTTAGAAACTTGTTTGGGCTGTTGAGAGGAGTAAAAAGCCATCAAAAATTTCAATCCTGCATGATTCTACCAAGAAATGTGATTCTTCATTCAAAACGCTGGTTTTTGCTATTGGGCTCTATTGAATAATGAATATTTTGAATTTTCTCCAAAAGTAAAGTAGTTGCAAACTCATCCTTTTAGATACTTGTTTGGGCTCATGAGAGGAGTAGAAAAACATCAAAAATTTCAGTCCTGCATGATTCTACCAAGAATTGTGAGTGTTCATTCAAACCGCTGGTTTTTGACAGTTTGGGCCCTATTGCATAATGAATGTTTTGAATTTTCTCCAAAAGTAAAGAAGTTGCAAACTCATCCTTTTAGAAACTTGTTTGGGCTGTTGAGAGGAGTAAAAAACCATCAAAAATTTCAATCCTGCATGATTCTACCAAGAAATGTGATTCTTCATTCAAAACCTGATTTTTGCTATTGGGCTCTATAGAATAATGAATGTTTTGAATTTTCTCCAAAAGTAAAGTAGTTGCAAACTCATCCTTTTAGAGACTTGTTTGGGCTCAGGAGAGGAGTAGAAAAACATCAAAAATTTCAGTCCTGCACGATTCTACCAAGAAATGTGAGTGTTCATTCAAACCGCTGGTTTTTGATAGTTTGGGCCTTATTGAATAATGAATGTTTTGAATTTTCTCCAAAAGTAGAGTAGTTGCAAACTCATCCTTTTACAAACTTGTTTGGGCTGTTGAGAGGAGTAAAAAAGCATCAAAAAGTTCAATCCTGCATGATTCTACAAAGAAATGTGATTCTTCATTTAAAACGCTGGTTTTATACTATTGGGATATATTGAATAATGAATGTTTTGAATTTTCTCCAAAAGTAAAGTAGTTGCAAACTCATCCTTTTAGAGACTTGTTTGGGCTCATGAGAGGAGTAGAAAAACATCAAAAATTTCAGTCCTGCACGATTCTACCAAGAAATGTGTGTTCATTCAAACCGCTGGTTTTTGATATTTTGGGCCCTATTGAATAATGAATGTTTTGAATTTTCTCCAAAAGTAAAGTAGTTGTAAACTCATCCTTTTAGAAACTTGTTTGGGCTGTTGAGAGGAATAAAAAACCATCAAAAATTTCAATCCTGCATGATTCTACCAAGAAATGTGATTCTTCATTCAAAACGCTGGTTTTTGCTATTGGGCTCTATTGAATAATGAATGTTTTGAATTTTCTCCAAAAGTAAAGTAGTTGCAAACTCATCCTTTTAGAGACTTGATTGGGCTCATGAGATGAGTAGAAAAACATCAAAAATTTCAGTCCTGCACGATTCTACCAAGAAATGTGAGTGTTCATTCAAACCGCTGGTTTTTGATAGTTTGGGCCCTATTGAATAATGAATGTTTTGAATTTTCTCCAAAAGTAAAGTAGTTGCAAACTCATCCTTTTAGAAACTTGTTTGGGCTGTTGAGAGGAGTAAAAAACCATCAAAAATTTCAATCCTGCATGATTCTACCAAGAAATGTGATTCTTCATTCAAAGCGATGGTTTTTGCTATTGGGCTCTATTGAATAATGAATGTTTTGAATTTTCTCCAAAAGTAAAGTAGTTGCAAACTCATCCTTTTAGAGTCTTGTTTGGGCTCATGAGAGAAGTAGAAAAACATCAAAAATTTCAGTCCTGCACGATTCTACCAAGAAATGTGAGTGTTCATTCAAACCGCTGGTTTTTGATAGTTTGGGCCCTATTGAATAATGAATGTTTTGAATTTTCTCCAAAAGTAAAGTAGTTGCAAACTCATCCTTTTAGAAACTTGTTTGGACTGTTGAGAGGAGTAAAAAACCATCAAAAATTTCAATCCTGCATGATTCTACCAAGAAATGTGATTCTTCATTCAAAACGCTGGTTTTTGCTATTGGGCTCTATTGAATAATGAATGTTTTGCATTTTCTCCAAAAGTAAAGTAGTTGCAAACTCATCCTTTTAGAGTCTTGTTTGGGCTCATGAGAGGAGTAGAAAAACATCAAAAATTTCAGTCCTGCACGATTCTACCAAGAAATGTGAGTGTTCATTCAAACCGCTGGTTTTTGATAGTTTGGGCCCTATTGAATAATGAATGTTTTGAATTTTCTCCAAAAGTAAAGTAGTTGCAAACTCATCCTTTTAGAAACTTGTTTGGGCTGTTGAGAGGAGTAAAAAACCATCAAAAATTTCAATCCTGCATGATTCTACCAAGAAATGTGATTCTTCATTCAAAACGCTGGTTTTTGCTATTGGGCTCTATTGAATAATGAATGTTTTGAATTTTCTCCAAAAGTAAAGTAGTTGTAAACTCATCCTTTTAGAGTCTTGTTTGGGCTCATGAGAGGAGTAGAAGAACATCAAAAATTTCAGTCCTGCACGATTCTACCAAGAAATGTGAGTGTTCATTCAAACCGCTGGTTTTTGATAGTTTGGGCCCTATTGAATAATGAATGTTTTGAATTTTCTCCAAAAGTAAAGTAGTTGCAAACTCATCCTTTTAGAAACTTGTTTGGGCTGTTGAGAGGAGTAAAAAACCATCAAAAATTTCAATCCTGCATGATTCTACCAAGAAATGTGATTCTTCATTTAAAACGCAGATTTTTGCTATTGGGCTCTATTGAATAATGAATGTTTTGAATTTTCTCCAAAAAGTAAAGTAGTTGCAAACTCATCCTTTTAGAGACTTGTTTGGGCTCATGAGAGGAGTAGAAAAACATCAAAAATTTCAGTCCTGCATGATTCTACCAAGAAATGTGTGTTCATTCAAACCGCTGGTTTTTGATATTTTGGGCCCTATTGAATAATGAATGTTTTGAATTTTCTCCAAAAGTAAAGTAGTTGCAAACTCATCGTTTTAGAAACTTGTTTGGGCTGTTGAGAGGAGTAAAAAACCATCAAAAATTTCAATCCTGCATGATTCTACCAAGAAATGTGATTCTTCATTTAAAACGCTGATTTTTGCTATTGGGCTCTATTGAATAATGAATGTTTTGAATTTTCTCCAAAAGTAAAGTAGTTGCAAACTCATCCTTTTAGAGGCTTGTTTGGGCTCATGAGAGGAGTAGATAAACATCAAAAATTTCAGTCCTGCACGATTCTACCAAGAAATGTGTGTTCATTTAAACCGCTGGTTTTTGATATTTTGGGCCCTTTTGAATAATGAATGTTTTGAATTTTCTCCAAAAGTAAAGTAGTTGCAAACTCATCCTTTTAGAAACTTGTTTGGGCTGTTGAGAGGAGTAAAAAAGCATCAAAAAGTTCAATCCTGCATGATTCTACAAAGAAATGTGATTCTTCATTCAAAACCTGATTTTTGCTATTGGGCTCTATTGAATAATGAATGTTTTGAATTTTCTCCAAAAGTAAAGTAGTTGCAAACTCATCCTTTTAGAGACTTGTTTGGGCTCATGAGAGGAGTAGAAAAACATCAAAAATTTCAGTCCTGCACGATTCTACCAAGAAATGTGTGTTCATTCAAACCGCTGTTTTTTGATATTTTGGGCCCTATTGAATAATGAATGTTTTGAATTTTCTCCAAAAGTAAAGTAGCTGCAAACTCATCCTTTTAGAGACTTGTTTGGGCTCATGAGAGGAGTAGAAAAACATCAAAAATTTCAGTCCTGCACGATTCTACCAAGAAATGTGTGTTCATTCAAACCGCTGGTTTTTGATATTTTGGGCCCTATTGAATAATGAATGTTTTGAATTTTCTCCAAAAGTAAAGTAGTTGCAAACTCATCCTTTTAGAAACTTGTTTGGGCTGTTGAGAGGAATAAAAAACCATCAAAAATTTCAATCCTGCATGATTCTACCAAGAAATGTGATTCTTCATTCAAAACGCTGGTTTTTGCTATTGGGCTCTATTGAATAATGAATGTTTTGAATTTTCTCCAAAAGTAAAGTAGTTGCAAACTCATCCTTTTAGAGACTTGTTTGGGCTCATGAGAGGAGTAGAAAAACATCAAAAATTTCAGTCCTGCACGATTCTACCAAGAAATGTGTGTTCATTCAAACCGCTGTTTTTTGATATTTTGGGCCCTATTGAATAATGAATGTTTTGAATTTTCTCCAAAAGTAAAGTAGCTGCAAACTCATCCTTTTAGAGACTTGTTTGGGCTCATGAGAGGAGTAGAAAAACATCAAAAATTTCAGTCCTGCACGATTCTACCAAGAAATGTGTGTTCATTCAAACCGCTGTTTTTTGATATTTTGGGCCCTATTGAATAATGAATGTTTTGAATTTTCTCCAAAAGTAAAGTAGTTGCAAACTCATCCTTTTAGAGACTTGTTTGGGCTGTTGAGAGGAGTAAAGAACCATCAAAAATTTCAATCCTGCATGATTCTACCAAGAAATGTTATTCTTCATTCAAAACCGCTGGTTTTTGCTTTTGGGCTCTATTGAATAATGAATGTTTTGCATTTTCTCCAAAAGTAAAGTAGTTGCAAACTCATCCTTTTAGAGTCTTGTTTGAGCTCATGAGAGGAGTAGAAAAACATCAAAAAGTTCAGTCCTGCACGATTCTACCAAGAAATGTGAGTGTTCATTCAAACCGCTGGTTTTTGATAGTTTGGGCCCTATTGAATAATGAATGTTTTGAATTTACTCCAAAAGTAAAGTAGTTGCAAACTCATCCTTTTAGAAACTTGTTTGGGCTGTTGAGAGGAGTAAAAAACCATCAAAAATTTCAATCCTGCATGATTCTACCAAGAAATGTGATTCTTCATTCAAAACGCTGGTTTTTGCTATTGGGCTCTATTGAATAATGAATGTTTTGAATTTTCTCCAAAAGTAAAGTAGTTGCAAACTCATCCTTTTAGAGTCTTGTTGGGGCTCATGAGAGGAGTAGAATAACATCAAAAATTTCAGTCCTGCACGATTCTACCAAGAAATGTGAGTGTTCATTCAAACCGCTGGTTTTTGATAGTTTGGGCCCTATTGAATAATGAATGTTTTGAATTTTCTCCAAAAGTAAAGTAGTTGCAAACTCATCCTTCTAGAAACTTGTTTGGGCTGTTGAGAGGAGTAAAAAACCATCAAAAATTTCAATCCTGCATGATTCTACCAAGAAATGTGATTCTTCATTTAAAACGCTGATTTTTGCTATTGGGCTCTATTGAATAATGAATGTTTTGAATTTTCTCCAAAAGTAAAGTAGTTGCAAACTGATCTTTTTAGAGACTTGTTTGGGCTCATGAGAGGAGTAGAAAAACACCAAAAATTTCAGTCCTGCACGATTCTACCAAGAAATGTGTGTTCATTCAAACCGCTGTTTTTTGATATTTTGGGCCCTATTGAATAATGAATGTTTTGAATTTTCTCCAAAAGTAAAGTATTTGCAAACTCATCCTTTTAGAAACTTGTTTGGGCTGTTGAGAGGAGTAAAAAACCATCAAAAATTTCAATCCTGCATGATTCTACCAAGAAATGTGATTCTTCATTCAAAACGCTGGTTTTTGCTATTGGGCTCTATTGAATAATGAATGTTTTGAATTTTCTCCAAAAGTAAAGTAGTTGCAAACTCATCCTTTTAGAGACTTGTTTTGGCTCATGAGAGGAGTAGAAAAACATCAAAAATTTCAGTCCTGCACGATTCTACAAAGAAATGTGTGTTCATTCAAACCGCTGGTTTTTGATATTTTGGGCCCTATTGAATAATGAATGTTTTGAATTTTCTCCAAAAGTAAAGTAGTTGCAAACTCATCCTTTTAGAAACTTGTTTGGGCTGTTGAGAGGAGTAAAAAACCATCAAAAATTTCAATCCTGCATGATTCTACCAAGAAATGTGATTCTTCATTTAAAACGCTGATTTTTGCTATTGGGCTCTATTGAATAATGAATGTTTTGAATTTTCTCCAAAAGTAAAGTAGTTGCAAACTCATCCTTTTCGAGTCTTGTTTGGGCTCATGAGAGGAGTAGAAAAACATCAAAAATTTCAGTCCTGCACGATTCTACCAAGAAATGTGTGTTGATTCAAACCGCTGGTTTTTGATATTTTGGGCCCTTTTGAATAATGAATGTTTTGAATTTTCTCCAAAAGTAAAGTAGTTGCAAACTCATCCTTTTAGAAACTTGTTTGGGCTGTTGAGAGGAGTAAAAAACCATCAAAAATTTCAATCCTGCATGATTATACCAAGAAATGTGATTCTTCATTCAAAACGCTGGTTTTTGCTATTGGGCTCTATTGAATAATGAATGTTTTGAATTTTCTCCAAAAGTAAAATAGTTGCAAACTCATCCTTTTAGAGACTTGTTTGGGCTCATGAGAGGAGTAGAAAAACATCAAAAGTTTCAGTCCTGCACAATTCTACAAATAAATGTGTGTTCATTCAAACCGCTGGTTTTTGATATTTTGGGCCCTATTGAATAATGAATGTTTTGAATTTTCTCCAAAAGTAAAGTAGTTGCAAACTCATCCTTTTAGAAACTTGTTTGGGCTGTTGAGAGGAGTAAAAAACCATCAAAAATTTCAATCCTGCATGGTTCTACCAAGAAATGTGATTCTTCATTCAAAACGCTGGTTTTTGCTATTGGGCTCTATTGAATAATGAATGTTTTGAATTTTCTCCAAAAGTAAAGTAGTTGCAAACTCATCCTTTTAGAGTCTTGTTTGGGATCATGAGATGAGTAGAAAAACATCAAAAATTTCAGTCCTGCACGATTCTACCAAGAAATGTGAGTGTTCATTCAAACCGCTGGTTTTTGATAGTTTGGGCCCTATTGAATAATGAATGTTTTGAATTTTCTCCAAAAGTAAAGTATTTGCAAACTCATCCTTTCAGAAACATGTTTGGGCTGTTGAGAGGAGTAAAAAACCATCAAAAATTTCAATCCTGCATGATTCTACCAAGAAATGTGAATCTTCATTTAAAACGCTGATTTTTGCTATTGGGCTCTATTGAATAATGAATGTTTTGAGTTTTCTCCAAAAGTAAAGTAGTTGCAAACTCATCCTTTTCGAGTCTTGTTTGGGCTCATGAGAGGAGTAGAAAAACATCAAAAATTTCAGTCCTGCATGATTCTACCAAGAAATGTGTGTTCATTCAAACCGCTGGTTTTTGATATTTTGGGCCCTTTTGAATAATGAATGTTTTGAATTTTCTCCAAAAGTAAAGTAGTTGCAAACTCATCCTTTTAGAAACTTGTTTGGGCTGTTGAGAGGAGTAAAAAACCATCAAAAATTTCAATCCTACATGATTCTACCAAGAAATGTGATTCTTCATTCAAAACCTGATTTTTGCTATTGGGCTCTATTGAATAATGAATGTTTTGAATTTTCTCCAAAAGTAAAGTAGTTGCAAACTCATCCTTTTAGAGTCTTGTTTGGGATCATGAGTTGAGTAGAAAAACATCAAAAATTTCAGTCCTGCACGATTCTACCAAGAAATGTGAGTGTTCATTCAAACCGCTGGTTTTTGATAGTTTGGGCCCTATTGAATAATGAATGTTTTGAATTTTCTCCAAAAGTAAAGTAGTTGCAAACTCATCCTTTCAGAAACATGTTTGGGCTGTTGAGAGGAGTAAAAAACCATCAAAAATTTCAATCCTGCATGATTCTACCAAGAAATGTGAATCTTCATTTAAAACGCTGATTTTTGCTATTGGGCTCTATTGAATATTGAATGTTTTGAATTTTCTCCAAAAGTAAAGTAGTTGCAAACTCATCCTTTTCGAGTCTTGTTTGTGCTCATGAGAGGAGTAGAAAAACATCAAAAATTTCAGTCCTGCACGATTCTACCAAGAAATGTTTGTTCATTCAAACCGCTGGTTTTTGATATTTTGGGCCCTTTTGAATAATGAATGTTTTGAATTTTCTCCAAAAGTAAAGTAGTTGCAAACTCATCCTTTTAGAAACTTGTTTGGGCTGTTGAGAGGAGTAAAAAACCATCAAAAATTTCAATCCTACATGATTCTACCAAGAAATGTGATTCTTCATTCAAAACCTGATTTTTGCTATTGGGCTCTATTGAATAATGAATGTTTTGAATTTTCTCCAAAAGTAAAGTAGTTACAAACTCATCCTTTTAGAGACTTGTTTGGGCTCATGAGAGGAGTAGAAAAACATCAAAAATTTCAGTCCTGCACGATTCTACCAAGAAATGTGTGTTCATTCAAACCGCTGGTTTTTGATATTTTGGGCCCTATTGAATAATGAATGTTTTGAATTTTCTCCAAAAGTAAAGTAGTTGCAAACTCATCCTTTTAGAAACTTGTTTGGGCTGTTGAGAGGAGTAAAAAACCATCAAAAATTTCAATCCTGCATGATTCTACCAAGAAATGTGATTCTTCATTCAAAACGCTGGTTTTTGCTATTGGGCTCTATTGAATAATGAATGTTTTGAATTTTCTCCAAAAGTAAAGTAGTTGCAAACTCATCCTTTTCGAGTCTTGTTTTGGCTCATGAGAGGAGTAGAAAAACATCAAAAATTTCAGTCCTGCACGATTCTACCAAGAAATGTGAGTGTTCATTCAAACCGCTGGTTTTTGATAGTTTGGGCCCTATTGAATAATGAATGTTTTGAATTTTCTCCAAAAGTAAAGTTGTTGCAAACTCATCCTTTTAGAAACTTGTTTGGGCTGTTGAGAGGAGTAAAAAACCGTCATAAATTTCAATCCTGCATGATTTTACCAAGAAATGTGATTCTTCATTCAAAACGCTGGTTTTTGCTATTGGGATCTATTGAATAATGAATGTTTTGAATTTTCTCCAAAAGTAAAGTAGTTGCAAACTCATCCTTTTAGAGTCTTGTTTGGGCTCATGAGAGGAGTAGAAGAACATCAAAAATTTCAGTCCTGCACGATTCTACCAAGAAATGTGAGTGTTCATTCAAACCGCTGGTTTTTGATAGTTTGGGCCATATTGAATAATGAATGTTTTGAATTTTCTCCAAAAGTAAAGTAGTTGCAAACTCATCCTTTTAGAAACTTGTTTAGGCTGTTGAGAGGAGTAAAAAACCATCAAAAATTTCAATCCTGCATGATGCTACCAAGAAATGTGATTCTTCATTTAAAACGCTGATTTTTGCTGTTGGGCTCTATTGAATAATGAATGTTTTGAATTTTCTCCAAAAGTAAAGTAGTTGCAAACTCAATCTTTTAGAGACTTGTTTGGGCTCATGAGAGGAGTAGAAAAACATCAAAAATTTCAGTCCTGCACGATTCTACCAAGAAATGTGTGTTCATTCAAACCGCTGGTTTTTGATATTTTGGACCCTATTGAATAATGAATGTTTTGAATTTTCTCCAAAAGTAAAGTAGTTGCAAACTCATCCTTTTAAAAACTTGTTTGGGCTGTTGAGAGGAGTAAAAACCATCAAAAATTTCAATCCTGCATGATTCTACCAAGAAATGTGATTCTTCATTCAAAACCTGATTTTTGCTATTGGGCTCTATTGAATAATGAATGTTTTGAATTTTCTCCAAAAGTAAAGTAGTTGCAAACTCATCCTTTTAGAGACTTGTTTGGGCTCATGAGAGGAGTAGAAAAACATCAAAAATTTCAGTCCTGCACGATTCTACCAAGAAATGTGTGTTCATTCAAACCGCTGGTTTTTGATATTTTGGGCCCTATTGAATAATCAATGTTTTGAATTTTCTCCAAAAGTAAAGTAGTTGCAAACTCATCCTTTTAGAAACTTGTTTGGGCTGATGAGAGGAGTAAAAACCATCAAAAATTTCAATCCTGCATGATTCTACCAAGAAATGTGATTCTTCATTCAAAACCTGATTTTTGCTATTGGGCTCTATTGAATAATGAATGTTTTGAATTTTCTCCAAAAGTAAAGTAGTTGCAAACTCATCCTTTTAGAGACTTGTTTGGGCTCATGAGAGGAGTAGAAAAACATCAAAAATTTCAGTCCTGCACGATTCTACCAAGAAATGTGAGTGTTCATTCAAACCGCTGGTTTTTGATAGTTTGGGCCCTTTTGAATAATGAATGTTTTGAATTTTCTCCAAAAGTAAAGTAGTTGCAAACTCATCCTTTTAGAAACTTGTTTGGGCTGTTGAGAGGAGTAAAAAAACATCAAAAATTTCAATCCTGCATGATTATACCAAGAAATGTGATTCTTCATTCAAAACGCTGGTTTTTGCTATTGGGCTCTATTGAATAATGAATGTTTTGAATTTTCTCCAAAAGTAAAATAGTTGCAAACTCATCCTTTTAGAGACTTGTTTGGGCTCATGAGAGGAGTAGAAAAACATCAAAAGTTTCAGTCCTGCACAATTCTACAAATAAATGTGTGTTCATTCAAACCGCTGGTTTTTGATATTTTGGGCCCTATTGAATAATGAATGTTTTGAATTTTCTCCAAAAGTAAAGTAGTTGCAAACTCATCCTTTTAGAAACTTGTTTGGGCTGTTGAGAGGAGTAAAAAACCATCAAAAATTTCAATCCTGCATGGTTCTACCAAGAAATGTGATTCTTCATTCAAAACGCTGGTTTTTGCTATTGGGCTCTATTGAATAATGAATGTTTTGAATTTTCTCCAAAAGTAAAGTAGTTGCAAACTCATCCTTTTAGAGTCTTGTTTGGGATCATGAGATGAGTAGAAAAACATCAAAAATTTCAGTCCTGCACGATTCTACCAAGAAATGTGAGTGTTCATTCAAACCGCTGGTTTTTGATAGTTTGGGCCCTATTGAATAATGAATGTTTTGAATTTTCTCCAAAAGTAAAGTATTTGCAAACTCATCCTTTCAGAAACATGTTTGGGCTGTTGAGAGGAGTAAAAAACCATCAAAAAATTCAATCCTGCATGATTCTACCAAGAAATGTGAATCTTCATTTAAAACGCTGATTTTTGCTATTGAGCTCTATTGAATAATGAATGTTTTGAGTTTTCTCCAAAAGTAAAGTAGTTGCAAACTCATCCTTTTCGAGTCTTGTTTGGGCTCATGAGAGGAGTAGAAAAACATCAAAAATTTCAGTCCTGCATGATTCTACCAAGAAATGTGTGTTCATTCAAACCGCTGGTTTTTGATATTTTGGGCCCTTTTGAATAATGAATGTTTTGAATTTTCTCCAAAAGTAAAGTAGTTGCAAACTCATCCTTTTAGAAACTTGTTTGGGCTGTTGAGAGGAGTAAAAAACCATCAAAAATTTCAATCCTACATGATTCTACCAAGAAATGTGATTCTTCATTCAAAACCTGATTTTTGCTATTGGGCTCTATTGAATAATGAATGTTTTGAATTTTCTCCAAAAGTAAAGTAGTTGCAAACTCATCCTTTTAGAGTCTTGTTTGGGATCATGAGTTGAGTAGAAAAACATCAAAAATTTCAGTCCTGCACGATTCTACCAAGAAATGTGAGTGTTCATTCAAACCGCTGGTTTTTGATAGTTTGGGCCCTATTGAATAATGAATGTTTTGAATTTTCTCCAAAAGTAAAGTAGTTGCAAACTCATCCTTTCAGAAACATGTTTGGGCTGTTGAGAGGAGTAAAAAACCATCAAAAATTTCAATCCTGCATGATTCTACCAAGAAATGTGAATCTTCATTTAAAACGCTGATTTTTGCTATTGGGCTCTATTGAATAATGAATGTTTTGAATTTTCTCCAAAAGTAAAGTAGTTGCAAACTCATCCTTTTCGAGTCTTGTTTGTGCTCATGAGAGGAGTAGAAAAACATCAAAAATTTCAGTCCTGCACGATTCTACCAAGAAATGTTTGTTCATTCAAACCGCTGGTTTTTGATATTTTGGGCCCTTTTGAATAATGAATGTTTTGAATTTTCTCCAAAAGTAAAGTAGTTGCAAACTCATCCTTTTAGAAACTTGTTTGGGCTGTTGAGAGGAGTAAAAAACCATCAAAAATTTCAATCCTACATGATTCTACCAAGAAATGTGATTCTTCATTCAAAACCTGATTTTTGCTATTGGGCTCTATTGAATAATGAATGTTTTGAATTTTCTCCAAAAGTAAAGTAGTTACAAACTCATCCTTTTAGAGACTTGTTTGGGCTCATGAGAGGAGTAGAAAAACATCAAAAATTTCAGTCCTGCACGATTCTACCAAGAAATGTGTGTTCATTCAAACCGCTGGTTTTTGATATTTTGGGCCCTATTGAATAATGAATGTTTTGAATTTTCTCCAAAAGTAAAGTAGTTGCAAACTCATCCTTTTAGAAACTTGTTTGGGCTGTTGAGAGGAGTAAAAAACCATCAAAAATTTCAATCCTGCATGATTCTACCAAGAAATGTGATTCTTCATTCAAAACGCTGGTTTTTGCTATTGGGCTCTATTGAATAATGAATGTTTTGAATTTTCTCCAAAAGTAAAGTAGTTGCAAACTCATCCTTTTCGAGTCTTGTTTTGGCTCATGAGAGGAGTAGAAAAACATCAAAAATTTCAGTCCTGCACGATTCTACCAAGAAATGTGAGTGTTCATTCAAACCGCTGGTTTTTGATAGTTTGGGCCCTATTGAATAATGAATGTTTTGAATTTTCTCCAAAAGTAAAGTTGTTGCAAACTCATCCTTTTAGAAACTTGTTTGGGCTGTTGAGAGGAGTAAAAAACCGTCATAAATTTCAATCCTGCATGATTTTACCAAGAAATGTGATTCTTCATTCAAAACGCTGGTTTTTGCTATTGGGATCTATTGAATAATGAATGTTTTGAATTTTCTCCAAAAGTAAAGTAGTTGCAAACTCATCCTTTTAGAGTCTTGTTTGGGCTCATGAGAGGAGTAGAAGAACATCAAAAATTTCAGTCCTGCACGATTCTACCAAGAAATGTGAGTGTTCATTCAAACCGCTGGTTTTTGATAGTTTGGGCCCTATTGAATAATGAATGTTTTGAATTTTCTCCAAAAGTAAAGTAGTTGCAAACTCATCCTTTTAGAAACTTGTTTAGGCTGTTGAGAGGAGTAAAAAACCATCAAAAATTTCAATCCTGCATGATGCTACCAAGAAATGTGATTCTTCATTTAAAACGCTGATTTTTGCTGTTGGGCTCTATTGAATAATGAATGTTTTGAATTTTCTCCAAAAGTAAAGTAGTTGCAAACTCAATCTTTTAGAGACTTGTTTGGGCTCATGAGAGGAGTAGAAAAACATCAAAAATTTCAGTCCTGCACGATTCTACCAAGAAATGTGTGTTCATTCAAACCGCTGGTTTTTGATATTTTGGACCCTATTGAATAATGAATGTTTTGAATTTTCTCCAAAAGTAAAGTAGTTGCAAACTCATCCTTTTAAAAACTTGTTTGGGCTGTTGAGAGGAGTAAAAACCATCAAAAATTTCAATCCTGCATGATTCTACCAAGAAATGTGATTCTTCATTCAAAACCTGATTTTTGCTATTGGGCTCTATTGAATAATGAATGTTTTGAATTTTCTCCAAAAGTAAAGTAGTTGCAAACTCATCCTTTTAGAGACTTGTTTGGGCTCATGAGAGGAGTAGAAAAACATCAAAAATTTCAGTCCTGCACGATTCTACCAAGAAATGTGTGTTCATTCAAACCGCTGGTTTTTGATATTTTGGGCCCTATTGAATAATCAATGTTTTGAATTTTCTCCAAAAGTAAAGTAGTTGCAAACTCATCCTTTTAGAAACTTGTTTGGGCTGATGAGAGGAGTAAAAACCATCAAAAATTTCAATCCTGCATGATTCTACCAAGAAATGTGATTCTTCATTCAAAACCTGATTTTTGCTATTGGGCTCTATTGAATAATGAATGTTTTGAATTTTCTCCAAAAGTAAAGTAGTTGCAAACTCATCCTTTTAGAGACTTGTTTGGGCTCATGAGAGGAGTAGAAAAACATCAAAAATTTCAGTCCTGCACGATTCTACCAAGAAATGTGAGTGTTCATTCAAACCGCTGGTTTTTGATAGTTTGGGCCCTATTGAATAATGAATGTTTTGAATTTTCTCCAAAAGTAAAGTAGTTGCAAACTCATCCTTTTAGAAACTTGTTTGGGCTGTTGAGAGGAGTAAAAAACCATCAAAAATTTCAATCCTGCATGATTCTACCAAGAAATGTGATTCTTCATTCAAAACGCTGGTTTTTGCTATTGGGCTCAATAGAATAATGAATGTTTTGAATTTTCTCCAAAAGTAAAGTAGTTGCAAACTCATCCTTTTTATTTAAATGTTTTTTATTAAGTTTTGTGAATTTTTTAACAGGAAAGGAAAGAAAGTGGGAAAGGGTTAGGTGAGGAAAGGATACCCCCTGTAAATACAGGGAGACCCCCAGATGGGGGATAGACAGGTATACAAACATAAAATACCATAGTTACATCATACGTACAAAAATAAAAGCTGTAGTTGCATGTTACCTGTCCCGTCCGTAACCACTAGGTGGTCTAGGACCTGTTTGGGGGCTTTACCCTCCGTCCTCAACCACACAAGGTGGCTCTAGGACTGATTGGGGGTAAAAAAAGGTTCAAACAAAGCTACAAAAGCAAATACCTGCTTAATCTACATGAATATACCAAAACAAAAAAAAACCTAAGCACTAGAAACGTGGTTTGGACCATGTAAGGGGAAAGTTCAGCTTTATTCTCAAATCTGCTCGTGGAATATAAACCTCAGATCACAATTATATCTGACATATATGTGAAAAGCTTTGAAAGGTCCCAGTGAGTCCAAGGTTTCACGATAATAAAATCCAATCGAGATCCCAAGTTCAGGTATGATGTAAACAGAGGTCTTGCACAGATGAATGTAAATTTTTGGGAAGATGATTATTAGAAATAAGTCCAGCATCTCTAAGGAAGTCTATACCATCCCGCGGAGACAGAATATGAATTATGTTTGAAGCATATCTCACGATTAATGTAGAATTTTGGGACCAATTATAGTCAATACTAGCCCGGCGAAGCTCAGTTGTTATTTGTAAAAATGACCTACGTTTTTGTATAGTGTTTTTACACAGATCCTTAAAAAAAACTAAGTTTTTATAGGGAGACGAAAGAAAACTAGAATTTTTTGTTAAACCAAGAAGGGTGTTTCTGATCCAGTTAGGATAAAATGAGACAATAACATCTCTAGTTAAGTCAGACAGCAGATAGGAAGGTCTACGAATCCTAAATATTTTTTCAATTAGATTTTTACCTTTAGTTTCCGGAAATAAGTAAGACATCATTGAGGAAACATACTCTCTCAATCTAGTTGGTTGAACTGACTCGGGAATACCCCTGATTTTTACATTATTTTTCCTCTTCAAATCCTCAAAATTGGACAACGAACATCTGAATGAGGCAATCTCCTTCTGTATATCCCTCAAAGAATCCGAGAACTCGTGAAATTTTGATGCTTCAATAGAGGAGGAGAATTCAGATTGTTTAAACGTAGATTTTACTGTAGAGAGGGAAATATCAGGTGTAGTGTTAGGTTTTATTACATTCTCGCTGACTATAATTGAAAAGATACTTTTCATAAGTTGCTTAATCGAGTTTCCTAATATTTTAATTTTGTCTATTCCCGGGTCTCCCACACTGCTAATCCCCAGATCATTCAACGAAACTAAAAAGGTTTTGCATGATTTAATCAGGAAATCCTCAACGGGGAAACTCCCAGGAACCAATATATTATGTAGCGAAAATGGATCAGTAAATACCTCCTTAATATCAGTCTCTGTCTTTTCTTGAGCTATATCAGTTTTATCATCTTGAGAAGACTTATTATCACCAGATTCTCCATTACTGATAGAGCTCTCAGACATAAAGGAACGTATCGAAGATGCCTCATCTGTATCGCTTATATCAACTGAATCAATCAGATCGTTTTCTGAGTCCCCGAGAGAGTCTACCTCCTCCCCAGAGGCCTCCGAGTCTGCATTTTCTAATTCCTCCCCACCGTCAGACGATGGTTCTGACTTATTATAATTTAGTCCCGACTGGTGATTAGAAGAAACCTCCCTATTTGTGTATAAAGCGAAAAGGTCATTTTCAAGTCGAGCAAACAAAGCACTTGACTCTTCCTTCATAGACTGGAGAATATTATCCAGCCCAAACTCTTCCTGTCTAGAGGAAACGCTAACTGATTTTTCATGAAAGCCATTTTTTTGTAGCCCCTTGTCAATACCAGAATCTATTAATAATCGCTTGTCCCCAACACTTTTTTGAAATCCCATATTGAGATCTATCCCACGGGATGACCGGGCCCCCCCATAGTACGGTGATTTTATCTCCCCATCTAATAATTGTTTAGTTGTGTTTAATGGTATAAATTCCGCTGCATCATGTCGCAAAGCACTATTAAGATGTTTGATAGAAGGTGTTAATGATGTAACAGGTGTACATAATGATAAATCTGCGGTAGATTTCAGTAGCGGTAGTTCAATCGTTTCGGCTCTGCTACATCTCTCCTGGAGCACTACTACAACGTCAGACTCTTTTCCCCCATTTTCCTCCTCCACCGATAGTGCTGTGCAGACACCAGAATCCAACAAAGGCGCAGGAACCTCAGCACTGCTATATTCCAATGGCCGCGCTGTTGCAACACCTGATGTAGTCATCTGACCAAAGTTCTCCCCTGAAGCCTGTATGGCTCTGACTTCAGAGGCCCCCAGCGGCCCTATGCATGCCGCTGATCGGACTCCCGACTGTCCCTTAATATCCCCAGATCCACCACAGATGGGCGACCCCCCGGATCCGCTCACCGGAGAAGAAGGAAAGGAAGAAGATCCCCCGTCACGGCTCCTCCATTGTCGCGCGGCCACGGCTTTCACCGCGATCTCCCCGCTATGATCCTTCCCAGCGGGGATTGCTCCAGGTGCCGGGGACCTCACCGCTGATGTCGCAACAGATCCACTTGGGTTTCCCGGTGTAGAAGATCCATCGGAGGGCGGCACGGCTGATCCCAGCAGCGGCGCTGCAGTGTTTCCACTGCCGCTCCTCTTCTGCAGCCACGTGGCTTCAGCCTTCACCGCGGTCTCCCCGCTTTGATCTTGTGAAGCAGGGACCGCTCCAGCTGTCAATGACCACGCTGCCACAGTCTCCACATGTCCACCCGGGCTTCTAGGTGCAGAGGATCCGTCTGTAGATATCCCAGCTGGTTCCACCTGTGACGCTGCAGAGACTCCACCATCGCTTCTCCCCTGCCGCCGCGCAGCTCCAGCATTCAAAGCGGTCTGCCGATCTCCTCTCAAAGCAGTGTCAGCTAGTGTCGGGGTCTTTCTGCACCCAAGGGAGCTCACCATTGAAGTATGATCTGCCCTCTGGATCTCGCTGGCTCCTTGTTTTTTCCTCCCGCTGCGCTGATCAGTCACATGGCTGGGTTGTTTACATCCAGCGTGGAG
Source organism: Dendrobates tinctorius (assembly GCF_039654945.1). Classification (NCBI taxonomy): domain Eukaryota; kingdom Metazoa; phylum Chordata; class Amphibia; order Anura; family Dendrobatidae; genus Dendrobates; species Dendrobates tinctorius. The sequence goes on from NW_027361793.1 coordinate 20,930,644, forward strand.
GCTTGGGCCTGACAGGCTCCCCAGGCTTCTTGGACCTGTTGGACGGTCTCTTCTCACAGGAATCATTCTTTTTTTCTTGCTGCACCTCTTAGGCATCTTCTTATTAATCCGTGGCTGGAATATTTCACAAGTTAACAATCTTTTAGTAAGCTTAGAGTAGGGGAAAGCAGGAGCTCTTGGAAAACACGTCCGCTCTGCTCCCCGGCAAGCCATGCCCCCCTGCAAACTCATCCTTTTAGAGTCTTGTTTGGGCTCATGAGAGGAGTAGAAGAACATCAACATTTTCAGTCCTGCACGATTCTACCAAGAAATGTGAGTGTTCATTCAAACCGCTGGTTTTTGATAGTTTGGGCCCTATTGAATAATGAATGTTTTGAATTTTCTCCAAAAGTAAAGTAGTTGCAAACTCATCCTTTTAGAGACTTGTTTGGGCTCATGAGAGGAGTAGAAAAACATCAAAAATGTCAGTCCTGCACGATTCTACCAAGAAATGTGTGTTCATTCAAACCGCTGGTTTTTGATATCTTGGGCCCTATTGAATAATGAATGTTTTGAATTTTCTCCAAAAGTAAAGTAGTTGCAAACTCATCCTTTCAGAAACTTGTTTGGGCTGTTGAGAGGAGTAAAAAACCATCAAAAATTTCAATCCTGCATGATTCTACCAAGAAATGTGATTCTTCATTCAAAACGCTGGTTTTTGCTATTGGGCTCTATTGAATAATGAATGTTTTGAATTTTCTCCAAAAGTAAAGTAGTTGCAAACTCATCCTTTTAGAGTCTTGTTTGGGCTCATGAGAGGAGTAGAAGAACATCAAAAATTTCAGTCCTGCACGATTCTACCAAGAAATGTGAGTGTTCATTCAAACCGCTGGTTTTTGATAGTTTGGGCCCTATTGAATAATGAATGTTTTGAATTTTCTCCAAAAGTAAAGCAGTTGCAAACTCATCCTTTTAGAAACTTGTTTGGGCTGTTGAGAGGAGTAAAAAACCATCAAAAATTTCAATCCTGCATGATTCTACCAAGAAATGTGATTCTTCATTCAAAACCTGATTTTTGCTATTGGGCTCTATTGAATAATGAATGTTTTGAATTTTCTCCAAAAGTAAAGTAGTTGCAAACTCATCCTTTTAGAGACTTGTTTGGGCTCATGAGAGGAGTAGAAAAACATCAAAAATTTCAGTCCTGCACGATTCTACTAAGAAATGTGTGTTCATTCAAACCGCTGGTTTTTGATATTTTGGGCCCTATTGAATAATGAATGTTTTGAATTTTCTCCAAAAGTAAAGTAGTTGCAAACTCATCCTTTTAGAAACTTGTTTGGGCTGTTGAGAGGAGTAAAAAACCATCAAAAATTTCAATCCTGCATGATTCTACCAAGAAATGTGATTCTTCATTCAAAACGCTGGTTTTTGCTATTGGGCTCTATTGAATAATGAATGTTTTGAATTTTCTCCAAAAGTAAAGTAGTTGCAAACTCATCCTTTTAGAGTCTTGTTTGGGCTCATGAGAGGAGTAGAAGAACATCAAAAATTTCAGTCCTGCACGATTCTACCAAGAAATGTGAGTGTTCATTCAAACCGCTGGTTTTTGATAGTTTGGGCCCTATTGAATAATGAATGTTTTGAATTTTCTCCAAAAGTAAAGTAGTTGCAAACTCATCCTTTTAGAAACTTGTTTGGGCTGTTGAGAGGAGTAAAAAACCATCAAAAATTTCAATCCTGCATGATTCTACCAAGAAATGTGATTCTTCATTCAAAACCTGATTTTTGCTATTGGGCTCTATTGAATAATGAATGTTTTGAATTTTCTCCAAAAGTAAAGTAGTTGCAAACTCATCCTTTTAGAGACTTGTTTGGGCTCATGAGAGGAGTAGAAAAACATCAAAAATTTCAGTCCTGCACGATTCTACCAAGAAATGTGTGTTCATTCAAACCGCTGGTTTTTGATATTTTGGGCCCTATTGAATAATGAATGTTTTGAATTTTCTCCAAAAGCAAAGTAGTTGCAAACTCATCCTTTTAGAAACTTGTTTGGGCTGTTGAGAGGAGTAAAAAACCATCAAAAATTTCAATCCTGCATGATTCTACCAAGAAATGTGATTCTTCATTCAAAACGCTGGTTTTTGCTATTGGGCTCTATTGAATAATGAATGTTTTGAACTTTATCCAAACGTAAAGTAGTTGCAAACTCATCCTTTTAGAGTCTTGTTTGGGCTCATGAGAGGAGTAGAAGAACATCAAAAATTTCAGTCCTGCACGATTCTACCAAGAAATGTGAGTGTTCATTCAAACCGCTGGTTTTTGATAGTTTGGGCCCTATTGAATAATGAATGTTTTGAATTTTCTACAAAAGTAAAGTAGTTGCAAACTCATCCTTTTAGAAACTTGTTTGGGCTGTTGAGAGGAGTAAAAAACCATCAAAAATTTCAATCCTGCATGATTCTACCAAGAAATGTGATTCTTCATTCAAAACCTGATTTCTGCTATTGGGCTCTATTGAATAATGAATGTTTTGAATTTTCTCCAAAAGTAAAGTAGTTGCAAACTCATCCTTTTAGAGACTTGTTTGGGCTCATGAGAGGAGTAGAAAAACATCAAAAATTTCAGTCCTGCACAATTCTACCAAGAAATGTGTGTTCATTCAAACCGCTGGTTTTTGATATTTTGGGCCCTATTGAATAATGAATGTTTTGAATTTTCTCCAAAAGCAAAGTAGTTGCAAACTCATCCTTTTAGAAACTTGTTTGGGCTGTTGAGAGGAGTAAAAAACCATCAAAAGTAAGAATCATAGAATCATAAAATCATAGAATCATAGAATTGTAGAGTTGGAAGGGACCTCCTGGGCCATCTGGTCCAACCCCCTACTCAAAGCAGGATTCGCTAAATCATCCCAGTCAGATGTCTGTCCAGCCTCTGTTTGAAGACTTCCATTGAAGGAGAACTCACCACTTCTCGTGGCAGCCTGTTCCACTCATTGATCACTCTAACTGTCAAAAAGTTTTTTCTAATATCTAATCTGTGTCTCCTCCCATTCAGTTTCATCCCATTGCTTCTAGTCTTTCCTTGTGCAAATGAGAATAAAGTTGATCCTTCTACAATGTGACAGCCCTTTAGATATTTGTAGACAGCTATTAAGTCTCCTCTCAGTCTTCTCTTTTGCAAACTAAACATTCCCAAATCCTGCAACCTTTCCTCATAAGACAGGGTTTGCAGACCGGTCACCATTCTGGTCGCTCTTTTCTGAACTTGCTCCAGTTTGTTGATGACTTTTTTAAAATGTGGTGCCCAAAACTGGACACAATATTCCAGATGAGGTCTGACCAAAGAGGAGTAGAGGGAAATAATGACTTCACGTGATCTAGACTGTATGCTTCTGTTAATACATCCTAGAATTGCATTTGCCTTTTTTGCTGCTGCATCACACTGTTGACTCATATTCAGTCTGTGATCTATTAGTATACCCAAGTCTTTTTCACATGTGCTGTCACTTAGCCCTATTCCTCCCATTCTATATATGCTTTTTTCATTTTTATTGCCCAGATGTAGTACATTGCATTTCTCCCTGTTAAAAACCATTCTGTTAGTTGCTGCCCACTTCTCCAGTTTATTTAAATCTTTTTGAATCCTCTCTCTCTCTTCTCTAGTATTAGCTATCCCTCCTAGCTTTGTGTCATCAGCAAATTTAATCAGTTTACCCTCAATTCCTTCATCTAAATCGTTGATAAAGATGTTGAACAATACAGGGCCCAGGACAGAGCCCTGTGGTACCCCACTTGAGACATTCTTCCAACTGGATGTGCAGCCATTTACGACCACTCTTTGGGTCCGATCACTAAGCCAGTTATGAATCCACCTAACAGTTGCCTTGTCCATTCCATACTTAGTCATTTTTTCAATAAGGATTGTATGAGAGACTTTGTCAAATGCTTTGCTGAAGTCAAGATATACTATATCTACAGCATTTCCTTGATCCACCAATCAGTGATACCGTCATAGAAGGAAATTAAGTTAGTCTGACATGACTTATTAGTTACAAACCCATGCTGACTCTGTTTAATCACTTCATTTTTATCCAGGTATTGACATTCATGTTGTTTAATAATTTGTTCAAAGATCTTTCCTGGTATAAAAGTCAGACTCACCGGCCTATAGTTGCCTGGGTCCACCTTCTTCCCCTTTTTGAAGATAGGAACAACATTTGCTCTTCTCCAGTCTTCTGGGACTTCTCCTGTTCTCCAAGAATTTTCAAAGATTATGGAGAGGGGTTCAAAAATTTCTTCTGCTATCTCCTTCAGTACTCTGGGGTGTAATTCATCTGGACCTGGAGACTTGAATTCATTTAGGTTAGCTAAGTGTTTCCTCACTATCTTTCTGTTTATAGATATCCTGTATTCTTCTATTCCCTTAATAGGACAGTGAATAACAGTTGATGTTACATTTTCTTTCTGAGAGAAAACAGATGCAAAATAGGAATTTAAAAGTTCAGCCTTCTCAACATCCTGTCTTACCATTTCATCATTTTCATCCTGTAAAAATCCTATAGCATCTTTGACTTTTCTTTTACTTTTGACATATCCCCAAAATCCTTTATTATTGCTTTTGACATCTCTTGCAAGCCTCAATTCATTTTCAGCTTTAGCTAATCTGATTTGTGCCCTGCAGGTTCTGCAGACAGCATTAAATTCTTCTTTAGATATGCCTCCCTCTTTCCATTTTATAAACATTTTTTTCTTCCTTTTTAGCATGTGCTTAAGTTCTGTGTTCATCCATCCTGGTTTCCTTAAATGCTTCCTATTCTTCCCTCTTTTCGGAATTGTTAACAACTGTGCTTTGAGAATTTCATTTTTCAAGATTTCCCATCCCTCCTGGACATTTTTGTCTTTTAGGATATCCAGCCATTGGATCCCTCCAATTATCTTTCTGAATCCCTTAAAATCTGCCTTTCTGAAATCTAACCTTGATGTCTGAGTCTTCACAGGTCTTCCGCCTCTAGTTATCAAAAATTCTAATCCTGCATGATTCTACCAAGAAATGTGATTCTTCATTCAAAACGCTGGTTTTTGCTATTGGGCTTTATTGAATAATGAATGTTTTGAATTTTCTCCAAAAGTAAAGTAGTTGCAAACTCATCCTTTTAGAGACTTGTTTGGGCTCATGAGAGGAGTAGAAAAACATCAAAAATTTCAGTCCTGCACGATTCTACCAAGAAATGTGTGTTCATTCAAACCGCTGGTTTTTGATATTTTGGGCCCTATTGAATAATGAATGTTTTGAATTTTCTCCAAAAGCAAAGTAGTTGCAAACTCATCCTTTTAGAAACTTGTTTGGGCTGTTGAGAGGAGTAAAAAACCATCAAAAATTTCAATCCTGCATGATTCTACCAAGAAATGTGATTCTTCATTCAAAACGCTGGTTTTTGCTATTGGGCTTTATTGAATAATGAATGTTTTGAATTTTCTCCAAAAGTAAAGTAGTTGCAAACTCATCCTTTTAGAGTCTTGTTTGGGCTCATGAGATGAGTAGAAAAACATCAAAAATTTCAGTCCTGCACGATTCTACCAAGAAATGTGAGTGTTCATTCAAACCGCTGGTTTTTGATAGTTTGGGCCCTATTGAATAGAGTTGAGCGACTTTTGGTTTTTTAGGGTCGCGTTTCGTTTCGTGAAACCCGACTTTTCCAAAAGTCGGGTCGAGCAAGATCGTCCGATTATAGGGAAAAGTCGGGGTCGTCCCGAAACACGAAACCCAATGTAAGTCAATGGGGAATAAAAGTCGGCAGTGAGAGGAGGACAGGAAACACACCTACAGTGCCCATTTGAATGCCAAAAGCATCAATTCTTCTTACTTAAGCTTGTCAACCTTAATTAACTTCATAATATAAGTTACGCACTGAAAATTGGGGTTATTTGGCTAAAGTTGTGGGGGGGGAGGGCTGGCTGCAGGTTTTCATGTGCCCTGGGCGAAAGAGCGCCCCTTTAACACATACCACAACTCATCATGCTCCGATACGGCAGATAAATAGCGGTATAGTACAATGAAAAATACCTCACTTTTTACATCTCATGACGAGGCCCATCTATTTCTCCATACAGAATCATTGGTCCCATATAATGTTTGAAACAGTATATGATGAGCTCCACATAATGCTACAGTATATGTTGGTCCCCATGGATGAAGCTCCACTGTCTTATGGGCCCAAATAATGCTCCAAACATAATGGTCCCCATTTCTAATGCTCTAGTGTATAATGGGCCCTGTAAATGCTGCTCCAGTGTCTGATGTCCACCTTTGGAATGTTCCAGTGTATGGTGGGCCCCATCTATCATTCTCCAGAGTATAGTGCTCCCCAAAAATTGCTGTCCCAACATTGAAAACAATCAAATAAGTCTCCTCGCTAGGGAATCCCTGTACTTGTCTGGACAGGTGCTGTAGCTTGCTTAACAGCTCGCCAGCCGTTCTCACGCCCAGTATGGATTGCACGTGATTGCACAAAGGTTAGAAAGGGTACCGTATCCCCGGATAACATGTATGGATAGCGTACACATTCAAAATATATGTCTATACAGCATGAGGCAGGCTCAGACTGTGTTAGGCCCAGTATGGATTGCACGTGATTGCACAAAGGTTAGAAAGGGTACCGTATCCCTGGATAACATGTATGTATAGCGTACACATTCAAAATATATGTCTATACAGCATGAGGCAGGCTCAGACGGTGTTAGGCCCAGTATGGATTGCACGTGATTGCACAAATGTTAGAAAGGGTACCGTATCCCTGGATAACATGTATGGATAGCGTACACATTCAAAATATATGTCTATACAGCATGAGGCAGGCTCAGACGGTGTTAGGCCCAGTATGGATTGCACGTGATTGCACAAAGGTTAGAAAGGGTACCGTATCCCTGGATAACATGTATGGATAGCGTACACATTCAAAATATATGTCTATACAGCATGAGGCAGGCTCAGACGGTGTTAGGCCCAGTATGGATTGCACGTCATTGCACAAAGGTTAGAAAGGGTACCGTATCCCTGGATAACATGTATGGATAGCGTACACATTCAAAATATATGTCTATACAGCATGAGGCAGGCTCAGACGGTGTTAGGCCCAGTATGGATTGCACGTCATTGCACAAAGGTTAGAAAGGGTACCGTATCCCTGGATAACATGTATGGATAGCGTACACATTCAAAATATATGTCTCAGGAGGCAGGCTCAGATGGTGTCAGGCACAGTATGGATTTGACGGCCCAGATTACACAGCGGAGGAGCAGGGAGAGGTAAAGATTGCAAATGCTGGGGCCCTGCCCAAGCAAGGGGGGCCCACTCGTGGGCGTCGGTACTGGCACTGGGCCCCTCATAGTACAGCGGTGTGTCTGACGGCAGGTGTGCACCACCACCGTCAGAGACACTTGATTGCACTATGAGGGACCCTGTGCCAGTGCCCGCGCCCAAGAGTCGGCCTACCCACCTGTCCAGGGCAACGGCACTCGCACGGTGTCGTGCGCTAGGTGGTTACCCCGGCCATGGGGGGGAGGCAGCACAGTTAGGGAGTTTTAGAAAGTGGCATATGTTGATGTTGGACATTCAGCTGATGCAAAAGGCGAAATAGGTGAAGTACCAGGAAGAGGTGGACCAAAGCAAGCCATTTTTCTGTCACCCTATGTGTCATCAGGGGAAGGTGGGACAAAATCCTTGGAAACCCATGCGTGGTTCATTTTAATGAAGGTTAGATCATCCACATTTTGGGTTGACAGACGGGTCCTTTTTTCTGTCAGGATTGATCCAGCTGCACTGAAGACTCTTTCCGATAGCACACTTGCAGCTGGGCAAGCGAGCTCCTGTAAGGCATATTGGCCAATTCAGGCCAGGTGTCCAGTTTAGCGGCCCAATAGTCAAAGGGGAATGACCTGTGTGGGAGAACATCGATATGGGAGGAAAAGTAGTTTGTAACCATAGTTGACAACTGCTGTCTCCTGTCACTTTCCATCGATGCAGTATTACCAGTTGTGTGAGCGGTATTTGAAAAATCAGTCCACAACATTGTCATGAAACCCCTGTCTCCAACGCCACTTCTGCTGTGTGCACCACGAACACCTCTGCCAAGCTGCCCCCGGCCCGTACGGCTCGTGTGAGAACCATCACCGCTGCTGTGTGCTGGGAATGCCTCAAGCAACCGATTTACCAGAGTTGCTTGTCTATTAGCCAATATTAGGTCAAGGTTCTCCTGTGGCATGATGTTTTGTAATTTGCCTTTATAGCGTGGATCCAGGATGCTGGCCAACCAGTAGTCGTCATCGTTCATCATTTTGGCAATGCGGGGGTCCCTTTTTAGGATCTGCAAGGCATAATCTGACATGTGGGCCAATGTTCCCGGTGTCAATGATGCACTGCGAGTGCTGGGTGGAGGAGCACTTTCTGGCAAATCCACATCCCTCCAGTCACGCACAAACCCTGTAACAGACCTTGCCACGCCAACATTTTCACTTGCCCCACGAGATGCATCCTCCTCCCCTAAGTAATCATCCCCATCATCCTCCTCCTCCTCCTCCTCTTCTTCCTCCACCTCGTCCAGTAGAGGTCCCTGAGCAGACAATGGCTGAATGTCATCAAGGATTCCCTCCTCCTCTTCCTCCTCATCAACATTGGCTGCAGACGCCTGCTCCTTAAGGTGCGTCAAAGTTTGCATGAGCAGACGCATAAGTGGGATGCTCATGCTTAGGATGGCGTCGTCTGCACTTACCAGCCGTGTGCATTCCTCAAAACACTGAAGGACTTTACAAAGGTCTTTCAGCTTCGACCACTGCACGCCTGTCAACTCCATGTCTGCTCTCAAAGTGCCTGGCCGTGTATCCTCCCACAAATGCATTATGGCCTGCCTCTGCTCGCACAGCCGCTCCACCATGTGCAGGGTGGAGTTCCACCTTGTTGCAATGTCGATAATGAGGCGGTGGTTGGGAAGGTGGAGCAATCGCTGCAGCTTCTGCATACGAACGGAGTGTACAGGCGACCGGCGGATGTGCGCGCACAGTCTTCGCACCTTCTGGAGCAGGGCTGTTAACTCCAGATAATTTTTGAGGAAGCACTGCACCACCAGGTTCAAGGTGTGAGCCAAGCAAGGTATGTGGCTGAGTTTTGAAAGGGCTATGGCTGCCACAAAATTACGGCCGTTATCAGTAACTACCTTGCCTGCCTCAAGATGTACACTGCCCAGCCATGACTCAGTTTGTCGCTTCAAGTACTCGGCCAGCACCTCGGCGGTGTGTCTGTCGCCCAAACACATCATCTGCAACACAGCCTGCTGACGCTTTCCACTAGCTGCTCGATAGGGGGACACATCGTGTGCAACAGTGGCAGCTGCAGATGGAGTGCTCGTACGACTGCGCTCTGTGGACGAGCTTTCGCTTCTGGAGGAGGAGGAGGAGGAGGAGGAGGGTCGAACGCCTACAGCCAACTGTTTCCTATACCGTGGGCTAGGCAGCACTGTCCCACCACCGCTGTCCCCTGTGGACCCTGCATCCACCACATTAACCCAGTGCGCAGTGATGGACACGTAACGGCCCTGGCCATGCCGACTGGACCATGCATCAGTTGTGAGGTGCACCTTTCCGCTCACTGACTGCTTGAGTGCATGGACAATGCGGTCTTTCACATGATGGTGGAGGGCTGGGATGGCTTTGCGAGAGAAGTGGCGACTGGGTAGGTCATAGCGTGGTACTGCATAGGCCATGAGTTCGCGGAAAGCTGTGCTTTCCACCAACCGAAAGGGCATCATCTCAAACGAGATTAGTTTGGCAATGTGGGCGTTCAAACCCAGTGTACGCGGATGAGAGACTGAGTACTTTCTTGACCTACTCATAGTGTCTGGGAGGGTGAGCTGGACTTGAGAGCTGCATATGGTGGAAGTAGCGGTGGACAGGGTGGACTGAGAGAGGGTTTATGATGGTGATGGAGTTGGTGTTCTTTCTGATGGCCTAGAATCAGTCTTTCGTTGATATAACAGTGGGATTCCCTGACTGCTGTGGCCTTGCAACGACACCTCAACATTTGCTGCTGTGCTAACCGGTGGGCTTACAGTGGGGGAAACAATGTAGCGTTGCTGACTACCTTCGTTGTGATCAGTTGCACATGTGGCACTTGAGGTTTGGTGTTGTGTCCACGCTTGCAAGTGCATGCTGGTTAAATGTCTAAGCATGCAACTGGTATTCAAATTTTTCAGATTTTTCCCTCGGCTAAAGGTCTTTGCGCACTTCTTACAGATAACCTTGGCCTGATCATGAGGATTTTGTTCAAAAAAGTGCCACACTGCACTCTTCCTACTTTGGCAGACATTTTGCGGCCTAGCACGCTGTGATCTTTTGACCCTCTGGACAAGCTGTCCAGCAACTCTTTTGATGTTTGGAACCTGTCTTTGGAGTGCTCCGGGCCTGCCAGATAACAGCTGTTGCGATGTCGATGTCTGCTGTGGATGCTCCTCATCTGAGCTATTGGAAGCAGCACCCTCTTCCCCCAATGGATGCCAATCTGGGTCAACAACTGGGTCATCCATCACCTCCTCTTCTATGTCATGTGCACCTTTCTCTGTGTCACCGTGTATGGTGGTATAGTGTGCAGGAAGGGGCACCTGAGTCTCATCAGGGTCAAAATCTGGCTCTGTACACTGCGAGGACAATGTAGTGCTCTGAGTGAATGTACCAGCAGAATCATCCATCAGCGGCTGTGCATCAGTGCACTCCATGTCAGATTCATCTTGGCCTGGGTAATTCACCATTTGACTTGATAATCCAGGCATGGTATGTGAAAACAGCTCCATGGAGTAATCAGTAGTATGGCCTGCATCATCCTTCAATCTTGGTTGGGGTGAAGGACACAAGGAAAGGTGTGGTTCATGAACATGAGCCTCCAATGACGACTCAGTGCTTTTACTTTTTACAACTGAAGAAGAGGAGGCGATAGAGCTGGAGGCTGAGTCAGCAATGTAAGACAAAACTTTTTCCTGATGCCCTGCCTTTAAAAGCGGTTTGCCAACTCCTAGAAAACTAAGCGTTCGAGGCCTTATGTAGCCAGACGATGATGCAGGGTCAGCACCTCCTGCATTCGGTCCTATTTTGCTCTTGCCACTACCATCAGATCCACCACCAACACCATCATTACCAGCTGCCAACCCCCGCCCAATTCCACGGCCTCTTCCACCAGCCTTCCTCATTTTTGGTAGAAATGTAGACAAAATCCAACAAACTATATAGTAATGTAAAACAAGGTACAAGGTGTCTATAGGACAGGGGAGATTTAGAATTTCTGCACACACTTGTGGACAGTGGACACTTGTGGATTGTGTGAGGCCCACTGATATCTGAGCGCTATGTGACACGCTCGATGGCACAGCTGCCTGTGACCAAAGTGACGAGAGGATAATGGAGATTTTGAATCTCTGCGTACACTTTTGGACACTGGACACTTGTGGATTGTGTGAGGCCCACTGATATCTGAGCGCTATGTGACCCGCTCGATGGCACAGCTGCCTGTGACCAAAGTGACGAGAGGATAATGGAGATTTTGAATCTCTGCGTACACTTTTGGACACTGGACACTTGTGGATTGTGTGAGGCCCACTGATATCTGAGCGCTATGTGACACGCTCGATGGCACAGCTGCCTGTGACCAAAGTGACGAGAGGATAATGGAGATTTTGAATCTCTGCGTACACTTTTGGACACTGGACACTTGTGGATTGTGTGAGGCCCACTGATATCTGAGCGCTATGTGACACGCTCGATGGCACAGCTGCCTGTGACCAAAGTGACGAGAGGATAATGGAGATTTTGAATCTCTGCGTACACTTTTGGACACTGGACACTTGTGGATTGTGTGAGGCCCACTGATATCTGAGCGCTATGTGACACGCTCGATGGCACAGCTGCCTGTGACCAAAGTGACGAGAGGATAATGGAGATTTTGAATCTCTGCGTACACTTTTGGACACTGGACACTTGTGGATTGTGTGAGGCCCACTGATATCTGAGCGCTATGTGACACGCTCGATGGCACAGCTGCCTGTGACCAAAGTGACGAGAGGATAATGGAGATTTTGAATCTCTGCGTACACTTTAGGACACTGGACACTTGTGGATTGTGTGAGGCCCACTGATATCTGAGCGCTATGTGACACGCTCGATGGCATAGCTGCCTGTGACCAAAGTGACGAGAGGATAATGGAGATTTTGAATCTCTGCGTACACTTTTGGACACTGGACACTTGTGGATTGTGTGAGGCCCACTGATATCTGAGCGCTATGTGACACGCTCGATGGCACAGCTGCCTGTGACCAAAGTGACGAGAGGATAATGGAGATTTTGAATCTCTGCGTACACTTTTGGACACTGGACACTTGTGGATTGTGTGAGGCCCACTGATATCTGAGCGCTATGTGACACGCTCGATGGCACAGCTGCCTGTGACCAAAGTGACGAGAGGATAATGGAGATTTTGAATCTCTGCGTACACTTTTGGACACTGGACACTTGTGGATTGTGTGAGGCCCACTGATATCTGAGCGCTATGTGACACGCTCGATGGCACAGCTGCCTGTGACCAAAGTGACGAGAGGATAATGGAGATTTTGAATCTCTGCGTACACTTTTGGACACTGGACACTTGTGGATTGTGTGAGGCCCACTGATATCTGAGCGCTATGTGACATGCTCGATGGCACAGCTGCCTGTGACCAAAGTGACGAGAGGATAATGGAGATTTTGAATCTCTGCGTACACTTTTGGACACTGGACACTTGTGGATTGTGTGAGGCCCACTGATATCTGAGCGCTATGTGACAGGCTCGATGGCACAGCTGCCTGTGACCAAAGTGACGAGAGGATAATGGAGATTTTGAATCTCTGCGTACACTTTTGGACACTGGACACTTGTGGATTCTGTGAGGCCCACTGATATCTGAGCGCTATGTGACACGCTCGATGGCACAGCTGCTTGTGACCAAAGTGACGAGAGGATAAGGGAGATTGGATTGCTTTTAAAAAAGCAGTTTGCGGAGCAGTGGGTAAACAGCAATGCCAGCGTGTCAGGAAGCCTTAAAAGGCAGCCCAACAACCAACACCACTGATACACCACAATATAGCCTCCCCTTGCACTGCACACACAGTGACTTGTGTGTTGTGCAGGCCAAGTCGCTAGCAGCAGAAGCAGTTTTTTTGTCTTCTTCCCTGCCTAATGCTCTCCCTACAGAATCAGCAGCAACCTCTCCCTATACTAAGATCGGCAGAAGTAAGATGGCGGTCGGCGTGCACGCCATTTTATACACCCTGTGACGCCCACCAAAGCAAGCCAATCACTTGCATGCCCTTCTGAAAGATGGTGGTGACCCGTGCCTAGGTCATCACGTTGCCCACAGTGTCCGTGGATCCTGATTGGCTGAAAAAGAGCGCAAAACAAACTTTTGAAATGCGACTTTGGCGCGTAAGTCGCCGACCTCATGGCCGACCGCATCCTAGGGTCGGGTTTCGTTTCATGAAACCCGACTTTGCCAAAAGTCGGCGACTTTTGAATTTTTTCGACCCGTTTCGCTCAACTCTACTATTGAATAATGAATGTTTTGAATTTTCTCCAAAAGTAAAGTAGTTGCAAACTCATCCTTTTAGAAACTTGTTTGGGCTGTTGAGAGGAGTAAAAAACCATCAAAAATTTCAATCCTGCATGATTCTACCAAGAAATGTGATTCTTCATTCAAAACGCTGGTTTTTGCTATTGGGCTCTATTAAATAATGAATGTTTTGAATTTTCTCCAAAAGTAAAGTAGTTGCAAACTCATCCTTTTAGAGACTTGTTTGGGCTCATGAGAGGAGTAGAAAAACATCAAAAATTTCAGTCCTGCACGATTCTACCAAGAAATGTGTGTTCATTCAAACCGCTGTTTTTTGATATTTTGGGCCCTATTGAATAATGAATGTTTTGAATTTTCTCCAAAAGCAAAGTAGTTGCAAACTCATCCTTTTAGAAACTTGTTTGGGCTGTTGAGAGGAGTAAAAAACCATCAAAAATTTCAATCCTGCATGATTCTACCAAGAAATGTGATTCTTCATTCAAAACGCTGGTTTTTGCTATTGGGCTTTATTGAATAATGAATGTTTTGAATTTTCTCCAAAAGTAAAGTAGTTGCAAACTCATCCTTTTAGAGTCTTGTTTGGGCTCATGAGAAGAGTAGAAAAACATCAAAAATTTCAGTCCTGCACGATTCTACCAAGAAATGTGAGTGTTCATTCAAACCGCTGGTTTTTGATAGTTTGGGCCCTATTGAATAGAGTTGAGCGACTTTTGGTTTTTTAGGGTCGCGTTTCGTTTCGTGAAACCCGACTTTTCCAAAAGTCGGGTCGAGCAAGATCGTCCGATTATAGGGAAAAGTCGGGGTCGTCCCGAAACACGAAACCCAATGTAAGTCAATGGGGAATAAAAGTCGGCAGTGAGAGGAGGACAGGAAACACACCTACAGTGCCCATTTGAATGCCAAAAGCATCAATTCTTCTTACTTAAGCTTGTCAACCTTAATTAACTTCATAATATAAGTTACGCACTGAAAAATGGGGGTTATTTGGCTAAAGTTGTGGGGGGGAGGGCTGGCTGCAGGTTTTCATGTGCCCTGGGCGAAAGAGCGCCCCTTTAACACATACCACAACTCATCATGCTCCGATACGGCAGATAAATAGCGGTATAGTACAATGAAAAATACCTCACTTTTTACATCTCATGACGAGGCCCATCTATTTCTCCATACAGAATCATTGGTCCCATATAATGTTTGAAACAGTATATGATGAGCTCCACATAATGCTACAGTATATGTTGGTCCCCATGGATGAAGCTCCACTGTCTTATGGGCCCAAATAATGCTCCAAACATAATGGTCCCCATTTCTAATGCTCTAGTGTATAATGGGCCCTGTAAATGCTGCTCCAGTGTCTGATGTCCACCTTTGGAATGTTCCAGTGTATGGTGGGCCCCATCTATCATTCTCCAGAGTATAGTGCTCCCCAAAAATTGCTGTCCCAACATTGAAAACAATCAAATAAGTCTCCTCGCTAGGGAATCCCTGTACTTGTCTGGACAGGTGCTGTAGCTTGCTTAACAGCTCGCCAGCCGTTCTCACGCCCAGTATGGATTGCACGTGATTGCACAAAGGTTAGAAAGGGTACCGTATCCCCGGATAACATGTATGGATAGCGTACACATTCAAAATATATGTCTATACAGCATGAGGCAGGCTCAGACTGTGTTAGGCCCAGTATGGATTGCACGTGATTGCACAAAGGTTAGAAAGGGTACCGTATCCCTGGATAACATGTATGGATAGCGTACACATTCAAAATATATGTCTATACAGCATGAGGCAGGCTCAGACGGTGTTAGGCCCAGTATGGATTGCACGTGATTGCACAAATGTTAGAAAGGGTACCGTATCCCTGGATAACATGTATGGATAGCGTACACATTCAAAATATATGTCTATACAGCATGAGGCAGGCTCAGACGGTGTTAGGCCCAGTATGGATTGCACGTGATTGCACAAAGGTTAGAAAGGGTACCGTATCCCTGGATAACATGTATGGATAGCGTACACATTCAAAATATATGTCTATACAGCATGAGGCAGGCTCAGACGGTGTTAGGCCCAGTATGGATTGCACGTCATTGCACAAAGGTTAGAAAGGGTACCGTATCCCTGGATAACATGTATGGATAGCGTACACATTCAAAATATATGTCTATACAGCATGAGGCAGGCTCAGACGGTGTTAGGCCCAGTATGGATTGCACGTCATTGCACAAAGGTTAGAAAGGGTACCGTATCCCTGGATAACATGTATGGATAGCGTACACATTCAAAATATATGTCTCAGGAGGCAGGCTCAGACGGTGTCAGGCACAGTATGGATTTGACGGCCCAGATTACACAGCGGAGGAGCAGGGAGAGGTAAAGATTGCAAATGCTGGGGCCCTGCCCAAGCAAGGGGGGCCCACTCGTGGGCGTCGGTACTGGCACTGGGCCCCTCATAGTACAGCGGTGTGTCTGACGGCAGGTGTGCACCACCACCGTCAGAGACACTTGATTGCACTATGAGGGACCCTGTGCCAGTGCCCGCGCCCAAGAGTCGGCCTACCCACCTGTCCAGGGCAACGGCACTCGCACGGTGTCGTGCGCTAGGTGGTTACCCCGGCCATGGGGGGGGAGGCAGCACAGTTAGGGAGTTTTAGAAAGTGGCATATGTTGATGTTGGACATTCAGCTGATGCAAAAGGCGAAATAGGTGAAGTACCAGGAAGAGGTGGACCAAAGCAAGCCATTTTTCTATCACCCTATGTGTCATCAGGGGAAGGTGGGACAAAATCCTTGGAAACCCATGCGTGGTTCATTTTAATGAAGGTTAGATCATCCACATTTTGGGTTGACAGACGGGTCCTTTTTTCTGTCAGGATTGATCCAGCTGCACTGAAGACTCTTTCCGATAGCACACTTGCAGCTGGGCAAGCAAGCTCCTGTAAGGCATATTGGCCAATTCAGGCCAGGTGTCCAGTTTAGCGGCCCAATAGTCAAAGGGGAATGACCTGTGTGGGAGAACATCGATATGGGAGGAAAAGTAGTTTGTAACCATAGTTGACAACTGCTGTCTCCTGTCACTTTCCATCGATGCAGTATTACCAGTTGTGTGAGCGGTATTTGAAAAATCAGTCCACAACATTGTCATGAAACCCCTGTCTCCAACGCCACTTCTGCTGTGTGCACCACGAACACCTCTGCCAAGCTGCCCCCGGCCCGTACGGCTCGTGTGAGAACCATCACCGCTGCTGTGTGCTGGGAATGCCTCAAGCAACCGATTTACCAGAGTTGCTTGTTTATTAGCCAATATTAGGTCAAGGTTCTCCTGTGGCATGATGTTTTGTAATTTGCCTTTATAGCGTGGATCCAGGATGCTGGCCAACCAGTAGTCGTCATCGTTCATCATTTTGGCAATGCGGGGGTCCCTTTTTAGGATCTGCAAGGCATAATCTGACATGTGGGCCAATGTTCCCGGTGTCAATGATGCACTGCGAGTGCTGGGTGGAGGAGCACTTTCTGGCAAATCCACATCCCTCCAGTCACGCACAAACCCTGTAACAGACCTTGCCACGCCAACATTTTCACTTGCCCCACGAGATGCATCCTCCTCCCCTAAGTAATCATCCCCATCATCCTCCTCCTCCTCTTCTTCCTCCACCTCGTCCAGTAGAGGTCCCTGAGCAGACAATGGCTGAATGTCATCAAGGATTCCCTCCTCCTCTTCCTCCTCATCAACATTGGCTGCAGACGCCTGCTCCTTAAGGTGCGTCAAAGTTTGCATGAGCAGACGCATAAGTGGGATGCTCATGCTTAGGATGGCGTCGTCTGCGCTTACCAGCCGTGTGCATTCCTCAAAACACTGAAGGACTTTACAAAGGTCTTTCAGCTTCGACCACTGCACGCCTGTCAACTCCATGTCTGCTCTCAAAGTGCCTGGCCGTGTATCCTCCCACAAATGCATTATGGCCTGCCTCTGCTCGCACAGCCGCTCCACCATGTGCAGGGTGGAGTTCCACCTTGTTGCAATGTCGATAATGAGGCGGTGGTTGGGAAGGTGGAGCAATCGCTGCAGCTTCTGCATACGAACGGAGTGTACAGGCGACCGGCGGATGTGCGCGCACAGTCTTCGCACCTTCTGGAGCAGGGCTGTTAACTCCAGATAATTTTTGAGGAAGCACTGCACCACCAGGTTCAAGGTGTGAGCCAAGCAAGGTATGTGGCTGAGTTTTGAAAGGGCTATGGCTGCCACAAAATTACGGCCGTTATCAGTAACTACCTTGCCTGCCTCAAGATGTACACTGCCCAGCCATGACTCAGTTTGTCGCTTCAAGTACTCGGCCAGCACCTCGGCGGTGTGTCTGTCGCCCAAACACATCATCTGCAACACAGCCTGCTGACGCTTTCCACTAGCTGCTCGATAGGGGGACACATCGTGTGCAACAGTGGCAGCTGCAGATGGAGTGCTCGTACGACTGCGCTCTGTGGACGAGCTTTCGCTTCTGGAGGAGGAGGAGGAGGGTCGAACGCCTACAGCCAACTGTTTCCTATACCGTGGGCTAGGCAGCACTGTCCCACCACCGCTGTCCCCTGTGGACCCTGCATCCACCACATTAACCCAGTGCGCAGTGATGGACACGTAACAGCCCTGGCCATGCCGACTGGACCATGCATCAGTTGTGAGGTGCACCTTTCCGCTCACTGACTGCTTGAGTGCATGGACAATGCGGTCTTTCACATGATGGTGGAGGGCTGGGATGGCTTTGCGAGAGAAGTGGCGACTGGGTAGGTCATAGCGTGGTACTGCATAGGCCATGAGTTCGCGGAAAGCTGTGCTTTCCACCAACCGAAAGGGCATCATCTCAAACGAGATTAGTTTGGCAATGTGGGCGTTCACACCCAGTGTACGCGGATGAGAGACTGAGTACTTTCTTGACCTACTCATAGTGTCTGGGAGGGTGAGCTGGACTTGAGAGCTGCATATGGTGGAAGTAGCGGTGGACAGGGTGGACTGAGAGAGGGTTGATGATGGTGATGGAGTTGGTGTTCTTTCTGATGGCCTAGAATCAGTCTTTCGTTGATATAACAGTGGGATTCCCTGACTGCTGTGGCCTTGCAACGACACCTCAACATTTGCTGCTGTGCTAACCGGTGGGCTTACAGTGGGGGAAACAATGTAGCGTTGCTGACTACCTTCGTTGTGATCAGTTGCACATGTGGCACTTGAGGTTTGGTGTTGTGTCCACGCTTGCAAGTGCATGCTGGTTAAATGTCTAAGCATGCAACTGGTATTCAAATTTTTCAGATTTTTCCCTCGGCTAAAGGTCTTTGCGCACTTCTTACAGATAACCTTGGCCTGATCATGAGGATTTTGTTCAAAAAAGTGCCACACTGCACTCTTCCTACTTTGGCAGACATTTTGCGGCCTAGCACGCTGTGATCTTTTGACCCTCTGGACAAGCTGTCCAGCAACTCTTTTGATGTTTGGAACCTGTCTTTGGAGTGCTCCGGGCCTGCCAGATAACAGCTGTTGCGATGGCGATGTCTGCTGTGGATGCTCCTCATCTGAGCTATTGGAAGCAGCACCCTCTTCCCCCAATGGATGCCAATCTGGGTCAACAACTGGGTCATCCATCACCTCCTCTTCTATGTCATGTGCACCTTTCTCTGTGTCACCGTGTATGGTGGTATAGTGTGCAGGAAGGGGCACCTGAGTCTCATCAGGGTCAAAATCTGGCTCTGTACACTGCGAGGACAATGTAGTGCTCTGAGTGAATGTACCAGCAGAATCATCCATCAGCGGCTGTGCATCAGTGCACTCCATGTCAGATTCATCTTGGCCTGGGTAATTCACCATTTGACTTGATAATCCAGGCATGGTATGTGAAAACAGCTCCATGGAGTAATCAGTAGTATGGCCTGCATCATCCTTCAATCTTGGTTGGGGTGAAGGACACAAGGAAAGGTGTGGTTCATGAACATGAGCCTCCAATGACGACTCAGTGCTTTTACTTTTTACAACTGAAGAAGAGGAGGCGATAGAGCTGGAGGCTGAGTCAGCAATGTAAGACAAAACTTTTTCCTGATGCTCTGCCTTTAAAAGCGGTTTGCCAACTCCTAGAAAACTAAGCGTTCGAGGCCTTATGTAGCCAGACGATGACGCAGGGTCAGCACCTCCTGCATTCGGTCCTATTTTGCTCTTGCCACTACCATCAGATCCACCACCAACACCATCATTACCAGCTGCCAACCCCCGCCCAATTCCACGGCCTCTTCCACCAGCCTTCCTCATTTTTGGTAGAAATGTAGACAAAATCCAACAAACTATATAGTAATGTAAAACAAGGTACAAGGTGTCTATAGGACAGGGGAGATTTAGAATTTCTGCACACACTTGTGGACAGTGGACACTTGTGGATTGTGTGAGGCCCACTGATATCTGAGCGCTATGTGACACGCTCGATGGCACAGCTGCCTGTGACCAAAGTGACGAGAGGATAATGGAGATTTTGAATCTCTGCGTACACTTTTGGACACTGGACACTTGTGGATTGTGTGAGGCCCACTGATATCTGAGCGCTATGTGACACGCTCGATGGCACAGCTGCCTGTGACCAAAGTGACGAGAGGATAATGGAGATTTTGAATCTCTGCGTACACTTTTGGACACTGGACACTTGTGGATTGTGTGAGGCCCACTGATATCTGAGCGCTATGTGACACGCTCGATGGCACAGCTGCCTGTGACCAAAGTGACGAGAGGATAATGGAGATTTTGAATCTCTGCGTACACTTTTGGACACTGGACACTTGTGGATTGTGTGAGGCCCACTGATATATGAGCGCTATGTGACATGCTCGATGGCACAGCTGCCTGTGACCAAAGTGACGAGAGGATAATGGAGATTTTGAATCTCTGCGTACACTTTTGGACACTGGACACTTGTGGATTGTGTGAGGCCCACTGATATCTGAGCGCTATGTGACAGGCTCGATGGCACAGCTGCCTGTGACCAAAGTGACGAGAGGATAATGGAGATTTTGAATCTCTGCGTACACTTTTGGACACTGGACACTTGTGGATTGTGTGAGGCCCACTGATATCTGAGCGCTATGTGACTCGCTCGATGGCACAGCTGCCTGTGACCAAAGTGACGAGAGGATAAGGGAGATTGGATTGCTTTTAAAAAAGCAGTTTGCGGAGCAGTGGGTAAACAGCAATGCCAGCGTGTCAGGAAGCCTTAAAAGGCAGCCCAACAACCAACACCACTGATACACCACAATATAGCCTCCCCTTGCACTGCACACACAGTGACTTGTGTGTTGTGCAGGCCAAGTCGCTAGCAGCAGAAGCAGTTTTTTTGTCTTCTTCCCTGCCTAACGCTCTCCCTACAGAATCAGCAGCAACCTCTCCCTATACTAAGATCGGCAGAAGTAAGATGGCGGTCGGCGTGCACGCCATTTTATACACCCTGTGACGCCCACCAAAGCAAGCCAATCACTTGCATGCCCTTCTGAAAGATGGTGGTGACCCGTGCCTAGGTCATCACGTTGCCCACAGTGTCCGTGGATCCTGATTGGCTGAAAAAGAGCGCAAAACAAACTTTTGAAACGCGACTTTGGCGCGTAAGTCGCCGACCTCGTGGCTGACCTCATCCTAGGGTCGGGTTTCGTTTCATGAAACCCGACTTTGCCAAAAGTCGGCGACTTTTGAATTTTTTCGACCCGTTTCGCTCAACTCTACTATTGAATAATGAATGTTTTGAATTTTCTCCAAAAGTACAGTAGTTGCAAACTCATCCTTTTAGAAACTTGTTTGGGCTGTTG
This sequence comes from Dendrobates tinctorius, assembly GCF_039654945.1. Lineage (NCBI taxonomy): Eukaryota > Metazoa > Chordata > Amphibia > Anura > Dendrobatidae > Dendrobates > Dendrobates tinctorius. Next base: position 20,952,078 of record NW_027361793.1, read on the forward strand.
AGAGGAGTAAAAAACCATCAAAAATTTCAATCCTGCATGATTCTACCAAGAAATGTGATTCTTCATTCAAAACGCTGGTTTTTGCTATTGGGCGCTATTGAATAATGAATGTTTTGAATTTTCTCCAAAAGTAAAGTAGTTGCAAACTCATCCTTTTAGAGTCTTGTTTGGGCTCATGAGAGGAGTAGAAAAACATCAAAAATTTCAGTCCTGCACGATTCTACCAAGAAATGTGTGTTCATTCAAACCGCTGGTTTTTCATATTTTGGGCCCTATTGAATAATGAATGTTTTGAATTTTCTCCAAAAGTAAAGTAGTTGCAAACTCATCTTTTTAGAAACTTGTTTGGGCTGTTGAGAGGAGTAAAACACCATCAAAAATTTCAATCCTGCATGATTCTACCAAGAAATGTGATTCTTCATTCAAAACCTGATTTTTGCTATTGGGCTCTATTGAATAATGAATGTTTTGAATTTTCTCCAAAAGTAAAGTAGTTGCAAACTCATCCTTTTAGAGACTTGTTTGGGCTCATGAGATGAGTAGAAAAACATCAAAAATTTCAGTCCTGCACGATTCTACCAAGAAATGTGAGTGTTCATTCAAACCGCTGGTTTTTGATAGTTTGGGCCCTATTGAATAATGAATGTTTTGAATTTTCTCCAAAAGTAAAGTAGTTGCAAACTCATCCTTTAAGAAATTTGTTTGGGCTGTTGAGAGGAGTAAAAAACCATCAAAAATTTCAATCCTGCATGATTCTACCAAGAAATGTGATTCTTCATTCAAAACGCTGGTTTTTGCTATTGGGCTCTATTGAATAATGAATGTTTTGAATTTTCTCCAAAAGTAAAGTAGTTGCAAACTCATCCTTTTAGAGTCTTGTTTGGGCTCATGAGAGGAGTAGAAGAACATCAAAAATTTCAGTCCTGCACGATTCTACCAAGAAATGTGAGTGTTCATTCAAACCGCTGGTTTTTGATAGTTTGGGCCCTATTGAATAATGAATGTTTTGAATTTTCTCCAAAAGTAAAGTAGTTGCAAACTCATCCTTTTAGAGTCTTGTTTGGGCTCATGAGAGGAGTAGAAGAACATCAAAAATTTCAGTCCTGCATGATTCTACCAAGAAATGTGATTCTTAATTTAAAACGCTGATTTTTGCTATTGGGCACTATTGAATAATGAATGTTTTGAATTTTCTCCAAAAGTAAAGTAGTTGCAAACTCATCCTTTTAGAGACTTGTTTGGGCTCATGAGAGGAGTAGAAAAACATCAAAAATTTCAGTCCTGCACGATTCTACCAAGAAATGTGTGTTCATTCAAACCGCTGGTTTTTGATAGTTTGGGCCCTATTGAATAATGAATGTTTTGAATTTTCTCCAAAAGTAAAGTAGTTGCAAACTCATCCTTTTAGAAACTTGTTTGGGCTGTTGAGAGGAGTAAAAAACCATCAAAAATTTCAATCCTGCATGATTCTACCAAGAAATGTGATTCTTCATTCAAAACGCTGGTTTTTGCTATTGGGCTCTATTGAATAATGAATGTTTTGAATTTTCTCCAAAAGTAAAGTAGTTGCAAACTCATCCTTTTAGAGTCTTGTTTGGGCTCATGAGAGGAGTAGAAAAACAACAAAAATTTCAGTCCTGCACGATTCTACCAAGAAATGTGTGTTCATTCAAACAGCTGGTTTTTGATATTTTGGGCCCTATTGAATAATGAATGTTTTGAATTTTCTCCAAAAGTAAAATAGTTGCAAACTCATCCTTTTAGAAACTTGTTTAGGCTGTTGAGAGGAGTAAAAAACCATCAAAAATTTCAATCCCGCATGATTCTACCAAGAAATGTGATTCTTCATTCAAAACCTGATTTTTGCTATTGGGCTCTATTGAATAATGAATGTTTTGAATTTTTTCCAAAAGTAAAGTAGTTGCAAACTCATCCTTTTAGAGTCTTGTTTGGGCTCATGAGAGGAGTAGAAAAACATCAAAAATTTCAGTCCTGCACGATTCTACCAAGAAATGTGAGTGTTCATTCAAACCGCTGGTTTTTGATAGTTTGGGCCCTATTGAATAATGAATGTTTTGAATTTTCTCCAAAAGTAAAGTAGTTGCAAACTCATCCTTTTAGAAACTTGTTTGGGCTGTTGAGAGGAGTAAACAACCATCAAAAATTTCAATCCTGCATGATTCTACCAAGAAATGTGATTCTTCATTCAAAACCTGATTTTTGCTATTGGGCTCTATTGAATAATGAATGTTTTGAATTTTCTCCAAAAGTAAAGTAGTTGCAAACTCATCCTTTTAGAGACTTGTTTGGGCTCATGAGAGGAGTAGAAAAACATCAAAAATTTCAGTCCTGCACGATTCTACCAAGAAATGTGAGTGTTCATTCAAACCGCTGGTTATTGATAGTTTGGGCCCTATTGAATAATGAATGTTTTGAATTTTCTCCAAAAGTACAGTAGTTGCAAACTCTTCCTTTTAGAAACTTGTTTGGGCTGTTGAGAGGAGTAAAAAACCATCAAAAATTTCAATCCTGCATGATTCTACCAAGAAATGTGATTCTTCATTTAAAACGCTGATTTTTGCTATTGGGCTCTATTGAATAATGAATGTTTTGAATTTTCTCCAAATGTAAAGTAGTTGCAAACTCATCCTTTTAGAGACTTGTTTGGGCTCATGAGAGGAGTGGAAAAACATCAAAAATTTCAGTCCTGCATGATTCTACCAAGAAATGTGAGTGTTCATTCAAACCGCTGGTTTTTGATAGTTTGGGCCCTATTGAATAATGAATGTTTTGAATTTTCTCCAAAAGTAAAGTAGTTGCAAACTCATCCTTTTAGAAACTTGTTTGGGCTGTTGAGAGGAGTAAAAAACCATCAAAAATTTCAATCCTGCATGATTCTACCAAGAAATGTGATTCTTCATTCAAAACGCTGGTTTTTGCTATTGGGCTCTATTGAATAATGAATGTTTTGAATTTTCTCCAAAAGTAAAGTAGTTGCAAACTCATCCTTTTAGAGTCTTGTTTGGACTCATGAGAGGAGTAGAAAAACATTAAAAATTTCAGTCCTGCACGATTCTACCAAGAAATGTGAGTGTTCATTCAAACCGCTGGTTTTTGATAGCTTGGGCCCTATTGAATAATGAATGTTTTGAATTTTCTCCAAAAGTAAAGTAGTTGCAAACTCATCCTTTTAGAAACTTGTTTGGGCTGTTGAGAGGAGTAAACAACCATCAAAAATTTCAATCCTGCATGATTCTACCAAGAAATGTGATTCTTCATTCAAAACCTGATTTTTGCTATTGGGCTCTATTGAATAATGAATGTTTTGAATTTTTTCCAAAAGTAAAGTAGTTGCAAACTCATCCTTTTAGAGACTTGTTTGGGCTCATGAGAGGAGTAGAAAAACATCAAAAATTTCAGTCCTGCACGATTCTACCAAGAAATGTGTGTTCATTCAAACCGCTGTTTTTTGATATTTTGGGCCCTATTGAATAATGAATGTTTTGAATTTTCTCCAAAAGTAAAGTAGTTGCAAACTCATCCTTTTAGAAACTTGTTTGGGCTGTTGAGAGGAGTAAAAAACCATCAAAAATTTCAATCCTGCATGATTCTACCAAGAAATGTGATTCTTCATTCAAAACCTGATTTTTGCTATTGGGCTCTATTGAATAATGAATGCTTTGAATTTTCTCCAAAAGTAAAGTAGTTGCAAACTCATCCTTTTAGAGACTTGTTTGGGCTCATGAGAGGAGTAGAAAAACATCAAAAATTTCAGTCCTGCACGATTCTACCAAGAAATGTGTGTTCATTCAAACCGCTGGTTTTTGATATTTTGGGCCCTATTGAATAATGAATGTTTTGAATTTTCTCCAAAAGTAAAGTAGTTGCAAACTCATCCTTTTAGAAACTTGTTTGGGCTGTTGAGAGGAGTAAAAAACCATCAAAAATTTCAATCCTGCATGATTCTACCAAGAAATGTGATTCTTCATTCAAAACGCTGGTTTTTGCTATTGGGCGCTATTGAATAATGAATGTTTTGAATTTTCTCCAAAAGTAAAGTAGTTGCAAACTCATCCTTTTAGAGTCTTGTTTGGGCTCATGAGAGGAGTAGAAAAACATCAAAAATTTCAGTCCTGCACGATTCTACCAAGAAATGTGTGTTCATTCAAACCGCTGGTTTTTCATATTTTGGGCCCTATTGAATAATGAATGTTTTGAATTTTCTCCAAAAGTAAAGTAGTTGCAAACTCATCTTTTTAGAAACTTGTTTGGGCTGTTGAGAGGAGTAAAACACCATCAAAAATTTCAATCCTGCATGATTCTACCAAGAAATGTGATTCTTCATTCAAAACCTGATTTTTGCTATTGGGCTCTATTGAATAATGAATGTTTTGAATTTTCTCCAAAAGTAAAGTAGTTGCAAACTCATCCTTTTAGAGACTTGTTTGGGCTCATGAGATGAGTAGAAAAACATCAAAAATTTCAGTCCTGCACGATTCTACCAAGAAATGTGAGTGTTCATTCAAACCGCTGGTTTTTGATAGTTTGGGCCCTATTGAATAATGAATGTTTTGAATTTTCTCCAAAAGTAAAGTAGTTGCAAACTCATCCTTTAAGAAATTTGTTTGGGCTGTTGAGAGGAGTAAAAAACCATCAAAAATTTCAATCCTGCATGATTCTACCAAGAAATGTGATTCTTCATTCAAAACGCTGGTTTTTGCTATTGGGCTCTATTGAATAATGAATGTTTTGAATTTTCTCCAAAAGTAAAGTAGTTGCAAACTCATCCTTTTAGAGTCTTGTTTGGGCTCATGAGAGGAGTAGAAGAACATCAAAAATTTCAGTCCTGCACGATTCTACCAAGAAATGTGAGTGTTCATTCAAACCGCTGGTTTTTGATAGTTTGGGCCCTATTGAATAATGAATGTTTTGAATTTTCTCCAAAAGTAAAGTAGTTGCAAACTCATCCTTTTAGAGTCTTGTTTGGGCTCATGAGAGGAGTAGAAGAACATCAAAAATTTCAGTCCTGCGTGATTCTACCAAGAAATGTGATTCTTAATTTAAAACGCTGATTTTTGCTATTGGGCACTATTGAATAATGAATGTTTTGAATTTTCTCCAAAAGTAAAGTAGTTGCAAACTCATCCTTTTAGAGACTTGTTTGGGCTCATGAGAGGAGTAGAAAAACATCAAAAATTTCAGTCCTGCACGATTCTACCAAGAAATGTGTGTTCATTCAAACCGCTGGTTTTTGATAGTTTGGGCCCTATTGAATAATGAATGTTTTGAATTTTCTCCAAAAGTAAAGTAGTTGCAAACTCATCCTTTTAGAAACTTGTTTGGGCTGTTGAGAGGAGTAAAAAACCATCAAAAATTTCAATCCTGCATGATTCTACCAAGAAATGTGATTCTTCATTCAAAACGCTGGTTTTTGCTATTGGGCTCTATTGAATAATGAATGTTTTGAATTTTCTCCAAAAGTAAAGTAGTTGCAAACTCATCCTTTTAGAGTCTTGTTTGGGCTCATGAGAGGAGTAGAAAAACAACAAAAATTTCAGTCCTGCACGATTCTACCAAGAAATGTGTGTTCATTCAAACAGCTGGTTTTTGATATTTTGGGCCCTATTGAATAATGAATGTTTTGAATTTTCTCCAAAAGTAAAATAGTTGCAAACTCATCCTTTTAGAAACTTGTTTAGGCTGTTGAGAGGAGTAAAAAACCATCAAAAATTTCAATCCCGCATGATTCTACCAAGAAATGTGATTCTTCATTCAAAACCTGATTTTTGCTATTGGGCTCTATTGAATAATGAATGTTTTGAATTTTTTCCAAAAGTAAAGTAGTTGCAAACTCATCCTTTTAGAGTCTTGTTTGGGCTCATGAGAGGAGTAGAAAAACATCAAAAATTTCAGTCCTGCACGATTCTACCAAGAAATGTGAGTGTTCATTCAAACCGCTGGTTTTTGATAGTTTGGGCCCTATTGAATAATGAATGTTTTGAATTTTCTCCAAAAGTAAAGTAGTTGCAAACTCATCCTTTTAGAAACTTGTTTGGGCTGTTGAGAGGAGTAAACAACCATCAAAAATTTCAATCCTGCATGATTCTACCAAGAAATGTGATTCTTCATTCAAAACCTGATTTTTGCTATTGGGCTCTATTGAATAATGAATGTTTTGAATTTTCTCCAAAAGTAAAGTAGTTGCAAACTCATCCTTTTAGAGACTTGTTTGGGCTCATGAGAGGAGTAGAAAAACATCAAAAATTTCAGTCCTGCACGATTCTACCAAGAAATGTGAGTGTTCATTCAAACCGCTGGTTATTGATAGTTTGGGCCCTATTGAATAATGAATGTTTTGAATTTTCTCCAAAAGTACAGTAGTTGCAAACTCTTCCTTTTAGAAACTTGTTTGGGCTGTTGAGAGGAGTAAAAAACCATCAAAAATTTCAATCCTGCATGATTCTACCAAGAAATGTGATTCTTCATTTAAAACGCTGATTTTTGCTATTGGGCTCTATTGAATAATGAATGTTTTGAATTTTCTCCAAAAGTAAAGTAGTTGCAAACTCATCCTTTTAGAGACTTGTTTGGGCTCATGAGAGGAGTGGAAAAACATCAAAAATTTCAGTCCTGCATGATTCTACCAAGAAATGTGAGTGTTCATTCAAACCGCTGGTTTTTGATAGTTTGGGCCCTATTGAATAATGAATGTTTTGAATTTTCTCCAAAAGTAAAGTAGTTGCAAACTCATCCTTTTAGAAACTTGTTTGGGCTGTTGAGAGGAGTAAAAAACCATCAAAAATTTCAATCCTGCATGATTCTACCAAGAAATGTGATTCTTCATTCAAAACGCTGGTTTTTGCTATTGGGCTCTATTGAATAATGAATGTTTTGAATTTTCTCCAAAAGTAAAGTAGTTGCAAACTCATCCTTTTAGAGTCTTGTTTGGACTCATGAGAGGAGTAGAAAAACATTAAAAATTTCAGTCCTGCACGATTCTACCAAGAAATGTGAGTGTTCATTCAAACCGCTGATTTTTGATAGTTTGGGCCCTATTGAATAATGAATGTTTTGAATTTTCTCCAAAAGTAAAGTAGTTGCAAACTCATCCTTTTAGAAACTTGTTTGGGCTGTTGAGAGGAGTAAACAACCATCAAAAATTTCAATCCTGCATGATTCTACCAAGAAATGTGATTCTTCATTCAAAACCTGATTTTTGCTATTGGGCTCTATTGAATAATGAATGTTTTGAATTTTTTCCAAAAGTAAAGTAGTTGCAAACTCATCCTTTTAGAGACTTGTTTGGGCTCATGAGAGGAGTAGAAAAACATCAAAAATTTCAGTCCTGCACGATTCTACCAAGAAATGTGTGTTCATTCAAACCGCTGTTTTTTGATATTTTGGGCCCTATTGAATAATGAATGTTTTGAATTTTCTCCAAAAGTAAAGTAGTTGCAAACTCATCCTTTTAGAAACTTGTTTGGGCTGTTGAGAGGAGTAAAAAACCATCAAAAATTTCAATCCTGCATGATTCTACCAAGAAATGTGATTCTTCATTCAAAACCTGATTTTTGCTATTGGGCTCTATTGAATAATGAATGCTTTGAATTTTCTCCAAAAGTAAAGTAGTTGCAAACTCATCCTTTTAGAGACTTGTTTGGGCTCATGAGAGGAGTAGAAAAACATCAAAAATTTCAGTCCTGCACGATTCTACCAAGAAATGTGTGTTCATTCAAACCGCTGGTTTTTGATATTTTGGGCCCTATTGAATAATGAATGTTTTGAATTTTCTCCAAAAGTAAAGTAGTTGCAAACTCATCCTTTTAGAAACTTGTTTGGGCTGTTGAGAGGAGTAAAAAACCATCAAAAATTTCAATCCTGCATGATTCTACCAAGAAATGTGATTCTTCATTCAAAACGCTGGTTTTTGCTATTGGGCTCTATTGAATAATGAATGTTTTGAATTTTCTCCAAAAGTAAAGTAGTTGCAAACTCATCCTTTTAGAGTCTTGTTTGTGCTCATGAGAGGAGTAGAAAAACATCAAAAATTTCAGTCCTGCACGATTCTACCAAGAAATGTGAGTGTTCATTCAAACCGCTGGTTTTTGATAGTTTGGGCCCTATTGAATAATGAATGTTTTGAATTTTCTCCAAAAGTAAAGTAGTTGCAAACTCATCTTTTTAGAAACTTGTTTGGGCTGTTGAGAGGAGTAAAAAACCATCAAAAATTTCAATCCTGCATGATTCTACCAAGAAATGTGATTCTTCATTCAAAACCTGATTTTTGCTATTGGGCTCTATTGAATAATGAATGCTTTGAATTTTCTCCAAAAGTAAAGTAGTTGCAAACTCATCCTTTTAGAGACTTGTTTGGGCTCATGAGAGGAGTAGAAAAACATCAAAAATTTCAGTCCTGCACAATTCTACCAAGAAATGTGTGTTCATTCAAACCGCTGGTTTTTGATATTTTGGGCCCTATTGAATAATGAATGTTTTGAATTTTCTCCAAAAGTAAAGTAGTTGCAAACTCATCCTTTTAGAAACTTGTTTGGGCTGTTGAGAGGAGTAAAAAACCATCAAAAATTTCAATCCTGCATGATTCTACCAAGAAATGTGATTCTTCATTCAAAACGCTGGTTTTTGCTATTGGGCTCTATTGAATAATGAATGTTTTGAATTTTCTCCAAAAGTAAAGTAGTTGAAAACTCATCCTTTTGTTTAAATATGTTATTAAAGTTTCAGAAATATAAGAGGGAAAGGTTAAGTGGACAAAGTAAAAAGTAGAGAACTCTACTCTACGTGTTACATCACACATTAAATAAAATTATTTAATACAGATAGCGTAAATAAGAAACAAGTATTGTACATCACTTAAAAGCAATCCTCTCAAAAAAGGAGCTACCATTGTCTTATTCAGTTTACAATAAAAAAAATCAAATAACATAAATTAAGAAAATTTCAAATTCAAAACATCCCACTTAGTATGATATTTATGGAGAGTACCATTGATAAATGCAAATCTTTTTTCCATAGAATTATGAATCCGTTATTTGCCTAAAATATCAGCAAAGGAGGGTAAATCAGTTTTTAGCCACCAGAAAGCTATAGTGTTTTTGGTCACCAAGAAAATATGTATCATTACAAATCTTACGTCAGGATTGATTTCCTCGGTACCCAAAGAAAGTAGTGCCATTTGTGGGGTGACCTTCACAGCGTTGTCAGAGAGAGTATCTATGTGATTCATGACTTCTTTCCACAAGCTCTTCAATTTAGAACAGCTCCAGAAAATGTGGTACAAGTTACCTGGTAAACCACAATTCCTCCAGCATAGAGGGGAATATTTAGTATCAATGTGGGCTAACCTAATCGGGGTGTAGTGCCATCTAATTAATGTTTTGAAGAAAGACTCTTGTAAGATCGCAGAAACAGTAGATGCATTCGAAAACCTTATGGCCTTCCCCCATTGGTCTTTGTCAAATCTAGTTTTAAAATCCCTTTCCCATCTTTGAATATATACATTTTTAATGAATTCCGTGTCATCATTGAGATAGGAATATATATTTTTAAGACTCCAAGTCGACTTAAGAGTGATATTTGCAAACATGGAGGCCAGAATATCCGAATTCAAGGCTCTACTACCTAAAAATTTCTGCAGTAGTTCTTTCAAAATTAGGTAAGAGGTAAAGTGTGTAAACGGGACATGAAATTTATTTGTAATCTCATTAAAAGGTAAAAAATCTTGTCCATCCCATATATCCCCTACTGTATTAATTTTAAAACTGTACCATTCCTCCGGAACTGGACACTTATATATTTTCGATAATAATTTTAGTGGAAATTTTTTCAAAATGCTTTTCCTGTCATCGCCTTTCTTTAATTTTGTGAAATTCCTCCACATAGTCAGTATAGAATTTACAATATGGTGGTAATGAGTAATACTCGAAGAAGAAAGGAGATATTTAAAAAAGACATCTGATATTGAGCTAGTTCCATATTGTTCTAACTCAAGGTCCAACCAAGCAGGAAATGTTTTCACAGAAAACCACTGTTGACTCTGGAGAATAAGAGAAGCTTGGGAATAGGTTTGAATATTGGGAAGTGCAAGGCCTCCATTACTCTTTTTCTTATATAAAATCTTGGTAGCGACTCTAGGTTTCTTCCCTTTCCAGATAAAGAGGTTAATTGCTTTTTGAAGTTTAAGTAAAAGAGAAGTGGGAATCGTAAGAGGTAAATTCCTAAATACAAAAAGAATTTTAGGTAAAATATAAGTTTTTATAACCAGAGTTCTTCCCATCAGGGACAGGTCACAATTATTATAACCAGAAAGGTCTTTTAAGATTTTCTTGCTAAGATGTTCCATGTTCTTAGAAACAATGCGTTTCAAATCTTTGGGGAAAATTATCCCCAAATATTCTAATTCAATATCTTCCCAGTAAAATTCAGATAATTTTTTGAAGGCTTCAATTTCAAAGGGACTTAAATTAAAGTGTATTATTTTAGATTTTTGAGGATTTATTTTAAAATATGAGACCTTAGAGAAATCATCTAAAATGGTGATAAGGGCATTAAGTGAATTAGCCGGATCAGTGACTGATAGCATAAGGTCATCAGCGAATAAGGTTAATTTATGATGATAGTTTTTTGTTTTAAAACCCGAAATGGCAGTACATTGTCTGATCGTTTCCGCTAATGGCTCAACCGCCAAGGCAAATAAAAGGGGCGAAAGGGGACAACCTTGTCTTGTCCCATTAGTGATGTTGAAGTTCCTAGAAAGGTGATTATTAGTATAGGTTTTAGCATTAGTGTTAGAATATAATGCAAATATAGATGTTATAAAGCAATTATCAAAACCAAACTTTAATAAAGTAGCTTTAAGATAGTCCCAATTCACCCTATCAAAGGCTTTTTGGACATCTAACGAAATAAATAACGAAGGAAGATTATTAGAACTAGCTATGTTGAACAAATTCAAGATTCTTCTGGTACCGTCCGTTACTTGTCTGCCAGAAACAAACCCTACTTGATCATTTTTAACAAGAGCAGGTAAAAGATTCTTTAATCAATCCGCTAATATTTTCGAATATATTTTAATGTCAGTGTTGATTAAAGAAATCGGACGATAATTTTTAACCTCTTCAGGATTTCTACTGTCTTTGGGAATCAAAACGATAGTCGCCTCCGTCATTTCTTTGGGGAATGATCCAGTAGAGGAGGCATGATCAAAAAGAGATTTTAGGTGCGGAGATAAAATGTTGGAGAAAAATTTAAAATATTCATTTGTGAACCCATCTGGCCCAGAGGATTTGTTAAGTTTAAGTTTGTCAATTGTTTTAGCAATTTCATCTACAGTAAACGGTTGATTTAAAAGAGTTAAATCCAAATTATCTAGTTGGGGCAGGGTCAATTTAGAAAGGAAAAGGTCAATCTCTGTTTGATTAGGAGTTTGAACTAAGGGATCATTTTTAAGGTTATAGAGACTTTCGAAATAATCTGCAAATATTTCGGTGATATCAGAGGGGTGTTGTTTCATTTCTCCTGAAGGGGATTTGACTTTGACAATCCTTCTACTTACACGAGCCTGTTTGAGTTTACTTGTCATATATTTGGTGGGTTTGTTAATTGAAGCATAAAGGTTATATTTTGATGCTCTGACAATGGAATCGTATTCAGAGATAATTTCGGATCTTAAATCCTGTCTCAATTTCAGAATATCAAGATGGATATTTTGGGATGGAAGAGACAGGGAATTTTGTTGTTCTTCTTTTAAAGTAATTTGATTCTGAAGGTCAGCAATTTTTTGTCTTTTTTCCTTTTTGTATCTCGTAGAAAGTTGGATGAGACATCCTCTCAAGACTGCCTTGTGGGCGTTCCATAATGTAAAGGGATCAATACTATCTGAAGAATTTTCTTTAAAATAATTATCAATAGTTTCAGTAATTATATTTCTATACTTTGGGGTACGTAACAGGGTAGGGTTAATCCTCCAAAGAAAAGTATTTGGTACTGAAGGGCCTGATTCAAAAACTGCCATCACAGGAGCATGATCGGAAAAGGACTTCTCGAGAATTTCAATTTTCTTAAATTTTGTAATAGAGAAAACATTAGTTAGAAATAAGTCTATTCTGGAAGATGTTTTATATATATCTGAGTAATATGTGAATTCTCTAGAGGTGGTATTTAGACATCTGAAAATATCATACATCTCATTTTGTTTTATCCAATTTTTCAGAGATCGGCCTGATTTAGAAGTAGCGGAAGATGATGAGTCAATTTCTCTATCAGGGACTAAATTGAAGTCCCCTATTAGCATGAGGTCACCTTTTTTAACTTCATCAATCTTCTGCATTAATTTATTAAAAAAAGAGATTTGACCATTATTTGGGGCATATATATTCACGATTGTACAAAGGTTAAAATTTAACTTACATATGAGAATGTGAAATCTTCCTTGGGTGTCAGAATGTTCCTCAATTAGTTGGAAGGGAATATTCTTGTTTATAATGGTTATAACTCCTGCACTTTTTTATTATTATTAAGAGCTTTAAAAATGTGTGGAAAATCTTTATGCTGAAAGGTTGGGTGAATATCCTTTATTAGTTTAACCTCTTGTAAACAAGAGACATCCGCTTGGAGTCGTTTTATTTCTCTCCAAGTTATATAACGCTTATGGGGACTGTTCAATCCTTTAACATTGTGTGAAAGGATTTTAATTCTCATGATATTCTCTTTCCTTTTTTGTTGAAGTAAATTATCTTATATTTATTTAGGATTGCTTACTCTTTGAGCTAAATTCAAATAGAATGTATATATCTAAGAAAGTAAATAAAAAAGCAAAAACTACAAAAAAATAAAGAAAAAATTATAAGTAGACTTTAACAAACAAATAAACAAAGCTAAAGAGTCCTCCTGGAGGTTATTCACCAAACGTGATAATCTCCTTTTTTGGGGACTTTAGAAAAAGCAAAAGTGGCGAGAACCCATGAAGCCATTTAAATACTTTGTTAGATGTAAATAACACAAAGACCATTGAGGATATATCCCTATTCAACCAGTATCTTTGTTAGAAGAATCCTCATCTAGAAAACGTATAAAGTCTAAAGCCTCCTTTGGAGTAAAAAAGGGGACAATTTTACCTCTATGTGACACTAGTAACTTTGTTGGAAAACCCCATTTATATGGAATCCCCATTTCCCTGAGAGCATTAGTAGCTTGATTAAACGATTTTCTAGCCTCCATGGTTGACTTTGAAAAATCAGAGAAGAATTTTAAGTGATCATTAGGGGGAGGGAGAGAGCCTTTTTCCCTAATATATCTTAGTATCATTTCTTTAGTTTCAAAAAAATGAAAGTGAAGTATCGTATCCCTCGGTTTATCCATTGATACATTCTTTGGGCGGGGCAGGCGGTGAATCCTATCGATTATCAATTGTAAATCAGTTAAGGACGGCAAAGCCTTTTTAAGTGTAGCCTTGGTATAATCTGAAAGTTCTTTCTGTGTTACGCTTTCAGGTATCCCTCTAATCTTAACATTGTTCCGTCTACTCCGGTCTTCTAAGTCCGTTAACTTGGACTTCACAGATAAAAGTTCTGCTTTTAAATCTGAGTTTTGTTTAACTAGGTCATCCGTTCTATTTTCAACCTTTGACAATCTTTTCTCATTTAACTCAAATCTTTGAGAGAATTTGTCAATGATTTCCTGCATATCCCTCCTGTGAGATTCAAATCCCGCTTTAATCGACACATTGATTGCATTGATAGATTTATGCATGAATTGGTTAGCTTGATTGGTGGATTCCTGGAAAGATATGAGGAAGCCAGCGAGCAAACCCTCAGTAACTCGCCTATCAGAGTTCAACAGGGATTTAAAGTCAAAGTCATGAGGAGTCAGAGAGTCAGTAGAAGACGACTCCGGACAGCCATTTTTAGAGAGTTGTTTAACTGGGGTACTATTTGGAGAATAGTCATCAGATGAAGTATTAGAATCTAAATCTGCCTCTGCTCCAACAGTTTCACTTTCTGGAATTCTTCTCTTATAAGTTTGGATATGTCCATTTTACTTTCCTCATCCTGAAAAGAAAGTTTTGAGGCACCTTTATTATCAAAAACTTGGGAAGAAGTGAAAGATAAAGTACGGGGGTCAGAAGATATAGTTTTTTGATCCGAGTCCTCCTGAATAGCTTTATTAGAGGAACTGTGAGGCATGTTTCTAGATGAAATGGCTTCCTCCCTTTTTAGAGGGGATCTAGATTTAATTGGGCTCAATAGATTAACAGATTCAGTGTAAATTCTCTGATTTGAAGTGCTCGTAGATTTCTGGTTTTTACTAGTGGGCAATTTAGATTTCAAATTAGATGCCATAATTAGAGTATACCGGAACAAGGGTAGAGGAGATTATACCCCTAAATGCTCTTGTATATACCACCCCTGCTTTATTATTATTGTAATTAAGTTGAATTTTATTACAGTTTCAGCAGGGTTTGTGGATCGCAAACTAAGATAAGAATAAAGATTTAAATAGAGTAGTAATGTAACCCCCTCAATTTTAATAATAGTTCAATAAAGCAATAGAGACATCTTGAGCTCCGTGACGTAAGCCTATAAAGAACAACAGCACCTCATACACTCATGTCCAAACCCTATCTATATAACCTCAGGTGCATTAAATGTCATAGACAGAGAAGAGATGAGGACACAATCAGTAGGATTCAGAATAAGACAGTATAAGCTCTGTATCTCCCCGTCTAGGAATGTATAGGTTAGTTATTCTCTTAAGTATCCTTCTCCAATGCTTTAATATGTCGACAAGACAATGGACATGAAGCAGCCTCTAAGTAAGCCTCCTCTAAGCCAAAGGTGCACTTCAGTAATAGACAAACACAGTCTTATTGATATAACAATATTCAGATATTCCCCCTTATGTTACTATCTATCTCTCTAATTTACAAATAATTAGGATTTCACCATCCCCCAAGAGGTTAATAACAAGTTCAGAGAGCCACAAACTTAGTCTCACCCAACGATTGTAGTATTCTCCAAGTAGAAGGGGTCAACGATGCTCCTTCCCTCAAGTTACCGCTGGACTACGATCAAATGACCGCCAAAACCGAAAACAAACTTCACCAAATCTCCTGTGCTTCTTCTTATCTTCTTATATGACTGTAGCCGACTCCAAACCCCCAGCGCATTAAGGGTCGATCTCCAAAGTCAAAACAGACAACAAAGGGTGACAAATTTCTACTTTATGATCAGCTTTAATCCACAGGTGTACCCGGCTAAAATCGGTGTTTAAGACTGCTGCAACCTCTTATTATTGTAAAAAGACTGTCAGTTCTTCAGCTCAATTAGCTAACCGCGCTCCCTGGATCTCCCTGAGTCTCTGACCAGAGATTAGCAAAGATCTCTATTCAGAAAAACCGTGGGCAATTCCACCTTCCTTCTATTAAAAATATCCCCAGCAGCGGGCTTCTCCTCCCAAACCGCCGCCAAGTTCCAGCAACTTTCCCGCCAAGCAGTTTTAAAATCAGGCGCGGCGTTCTCCTTTTTCTCCACACTCACCGATGCGCCAATCAGTCAGTGTCAGCTTCAGCCGAGGTAGCCAAGAAGGACCAGATCCACGTCCACTTTCTTTGATGACAGCCTCTTCATGCAGCTCCGTGCCCGCCAGGTCCCGCCGCGTCGCTCCCCGGCACCGTCAGCTCCTTTGCTCCTCTGCAGCTGAGCGACGGAAAGTTGCGTAGAGCCCGGTCTCCAACAGCCCCGACAGCAGACCCTCTATCGACTCAGGAACACCGAGGCTCCTTCAGCGTCAGATCAGGGGCCTAGCTGCTGCCACACAGGTCTCCTCCAGTTCTCACCTCAGATGTAAACAATGGCGGTTCCCGCGGCCAAGCACAAAGGAAAACTGCTGAGTCACCGGAGGCTCTCTCCCCACTGCTCACTTCAAAGGCTGTAGTTTCTTAAGTATACAGCGGATTTCTTCCAGGGAGGTGTCAAAATGCTCACAATAAAGATAAGAATCCGATTTCAAAGGTCCTCTGATGAATAAAAGTCTTCTTAAGCAATTATGTCGCTTTGTAGTTAGGCTTCATGGGAGCTCTGAGCTCAAGCGTCATCCTCCATCGAGCTCCAGGCCACGCCCCACCGAAAATTCATCCTTTTAGAGTCTTGTTTGGGCTCATGAGAGGAGTAGAAAAACATCAAAAATTTCAGTCCTGCACGATTCTACCAAGAAATCTGAGTGTTCATTCAAACCGCTGGTTTTTGATAGTTTGGGCCCTATTGAATAATGAATGTTTTGCATTTTCTCCAAAAGTAAAGTAGTTGCAAACTCATCCTTTTAGAAACTTGTTTGGGCTGTTGAGAGGAGTAAAAAACCATCAAAAATTTCAATCCTGCATGATTCTACCAAGAAATGTGATTCTTCATTCAAAACCTGATTTTTGCTATTGGGCTCTATTGAATAATGAATGTTTTGAATTTTTTCCAAAAGTAAAGTAGTTGCAAACTCATCCTTTTAGAGTCTTGTTTGGGCTCATGAGAGGAGTAGAAAAACATCAAAAATTTCAGTCCTGCACGATTCTACCAAGAAATGTGAGTGTTCATTCAAACCGCTGGTTTTTGATAGTTTGGGCCCTATTGAATAATGAATGTTTTGAATTTTCTCCAAAAGTAAAGTAGTTGCAAACTCATCCTTTTAGAAACTTGTTTGGGCTGTTGAGAGGAGTAAACAACCATCAAAAATTTCAATCCTGCATGATTCTACCAAGAAATGTGATTCTTCATTCAAAACCTGATTTTTGCTATTGGGCTCTATTGAATAATGAATGTTTTGAATTTTCTCCAAAAGTAAAGTATTTGCAAACTCATCCTTTTAGAGACTTGTTTGGGCTCATGAGAGGAGTAGAAAAACATCAAAAATTTCAGTCCTGCACGATTCTACCAAGAAATGTGTGTTCATTCAAACCACTGGTTTTTGATATTTTGGGCCCTATTGAATAATGAATGTTTTGAATTTTCTCCAAAAGTAAAGTAGTTGCAAACTCAACCTTTTAGAAACTTGTTTGGGCTGTTGAGAGGAGTAAAAAACGATCAAAAATTTCAATCCTGCATGATTCTACCAAGAAATGTGATTCTTCATTCAAAACGCTGGTTTTTGCTATTGGGCTCTATTGAATAATGAATGTTTTGAATTTTCTCCAAAAGTAAAGTAGTTGCAAACTCATCCTTTTAGAGTCTTGTTTGGGCTCATGAGAGGAGTAGAAGAACATCAAAAATTTCAGTCCTGCACGATTCTACCAAGAAATGTGAGTGTTCATTCAAACCGCTGGTTATTGATAGTTTGGGCCCTATTGAATAATGAATGTTTTGAATTTTCTCCAAAAGTACAGTAGTTGCAAACTCATCCTTTTAGAAACTTGTTTGGGCTGTTGAGAGGAGTAAAAAACCATCAAAAATTTCAATCCTGCATGATTCTACCAAGAAATGTGATTCTTCATTCAAAACGCTGGTTTTTGCTATTGGGCTCTATTGAATAATGAATGTTTTGAATTTTCTCCAAAAGTAAAGTAGTTGCAAACTCATCCTTTTAGAGTCTTGTTTGGACTCATGAGAGGAGTAGAAAAACATCAAAAATTTCAGTCCTGCACGATTCTACCAAGAAATGTGAGTGTTCATTCAAACCGCTGGTTTTTGATAGTTTGGGCCCTATTGAATAATGAATGTTTTGAATTTTCTCCAAAAGTAAAGTAGTTGCAAACTCATCCTTTTAGAAACTTGTTTGGGCTGTTGAGAGGAGTAAACAACCATCAAAAATTTCAATCCTGCATGATTCTACCAAGAAATGTGATTCTTCATTCAAAACCTGATTTTTGCTATTGGGCTCTATTGAATAATGAATGTTTTGAATTTTTTCCAAAAGTAAAGTAGTTGCAAACTCATCCTTTTAGAGACTTGTTTGGGCTCATGAGAGGAGTAGAAAAACATCAAAAATTTCAGTCCTGCACGATTCTACCAAGAAATGTGTGTTCATTCAAACCGCTGGTTTTTGATATTTTGGGCCCTATTGAATAATGAATGTTTTGAATTTTCTCCAAAAGTAAAGTAGTTGCAAACTCATCCTTTTAGAAACTTGTTTGGGCTGTTGAGAGGAGTAAAAAACCATCAAAAATTTCAATCCTGCATGATTCTACCAAGAAATGTGATTCTTCATTCAAAACCTGATTTTTGCTATTGGGCTCTATTGAATAATGAATGCTTTGAATTTTCTCCAAAAGTAAAGTAGTTGCAAACTCATCCTTTTAGAGACTTGTTTGGGCTCATGAGAGGAGTAGAAAAACATCAAAAATTTCAGTCCTGCACGATTCTACCAAGAAATGTGTGTTCATTCAAACCACTGGTTTTTGATATTTTGGGCCCTATTGAAAAATGAATGTTTTGACTTTTCTCCAAAAGTAAAGTAGTTGCAAACTCATCCTTTTAGAAACTTGTTTGGGCTGTTGAGAGGAGTAAAAAACCATCAAAAATTTCAATCCTGCATGATTCTACCAAGAAATGTGATTCTTCATTCAAAATGCTGGTTTTTGCTATTGGGCTCTATTGAATAATGAATGTTTTGCATTTTCTCCAAAAGTAAAGTAGTTGCAAACTCATCCTTTTAGAGTCTTGTTTGGGCTCATGAGAGGAGTAGAAAAACATCAAAAATTTCAGTCCTGCACGATTCTACCAAGAAATGTGAGTGTTCATTCAAACCGCTGGTTTTTGATAGTTTGGGCCCTATTGAATAATGAATGTTTTGAATTTTCTCCAAAAGTAAAGTAGTTGCAAACTCATCTTTTTAGAAACTTGTTTGGGCTGTTGAGAGGAGTAAAAAACCATCAAAAATTTCAATCCTGCATGATTCTACCAAGAAATGTGATTCTTCATTCAAAACCTGATTTTTGCTATTGGGCTCTATTGAATAATGAATGCTTTGAATTTTCTCCAAAAGTAAAGTAGTTGCAAACTCATCCTTTTAGAGACTTGTTTGGGCTCATGAGAGGAGTAGAAAAACATCAAAAATTTCAGTCCTGCACAATTCTAGCAAGAAATGTGTGTTCATTCAAACCGCTGGTTTTTGATATTTTGGGCCCTATTGAATAATGAATGTTTTGAATTTTCTCCAAAAGTAAAGTAGTTGCAAACTCATCCTTTTAGAAACTTGTTTGGGCTGTTGAGAGGAGTAAAAAACCATCAAAAATTTCAATCCTGCATGATTCTACCAAGAAATGTGATTCTTCATTCAAAACGCTGGTTTTTGCTATTGGGCTCTATTGAATAATGAATGTTTTGAATTTTCTCCAAAAGTAAAGTAGTTGAAAACTCATCCTTTTGTTTAAATATGTTATTAAAGTTTCAGAAATATAAGAGGGAAAGGGTAAGTGGACAAAGTAAAAAGTAGAGAACTCTACTCTACGTGTTACATCACACATTAAATAAAATTATTTAATACAGATAGCGTAAATAAGAAACAAGTATTGTACATCACTTAAAAGCAATCCTCTCAAAAAAGGAGCTACCATTGTCTTATTCAGTTTACAATAAAAAAAATCAAATAACATAAATTAAGAAAATTTCAAATTCAAAACATCCCACTTAGTATGATATTTATGGAGAGTACCATTGATAAATGCAAATCTTTTTTCCATAGAATTATGAATCCGTTATTTGCCTAAAATATCAGCAAAGGAGGGTAAATCAGTTTTTAGCCACCAGAAAGCTATAGTGTTTTTGGTCACCAAGAAAATATGTATCATTACAAATCTTACGTCAGGATTGATTTCCTCGGTACCCAATGAAAGTAGTGCCATTTGTGGGGTGACCTTCACAGCGTTGTCAGAGAGAGTATCTATGTGATTCATGACTTCTTTCCACAAGCTCTTCAATTTAGAACAGCTCCAGAAAATGTGGTACAAGTCACCTGGTAAACCACAATTCCTCCAGCATAGAGGGGAATATTTAATATCTATGTGGGCTAACCTAATCGGGGTGTAGTGCCATCTAATTAATGTTTTGAAGAAAGACTCTTGTAAGATCGCAGAAACAGTAGATGCATTCGAAAACCTTATGGCCTTCCCCCATTGGTCTTTGTCAAATCTAGTTTTAAAATCCCTTTCCCATCTTTGAATATATACATTTTTAATGAATTCCGTGTCATCATTGAGATAGGAATATATATTTTTAAGACTCCAAGTCGACTTAAGAGTGATATTTGCAAACATGGAGGCCAGAATATCCGAATTCAAGGCTCTACTACCTAAAAATTTCTGCAGTAGTTCTTTCAAAATTAGGTAAGAGGTAAAGTGTGTAAACGGGACATGAAATTTATTTGTAATCTCATTAAAAGGTAAAAAATCTTGTCCATCCCATATATCCCCTACTGTATTAATTTTAAAACTGTACCATTCCTCCGGAACTGGACACTTATATATTTTCGATAATAATTTTAGTTTAAATTTTTTCAAAATGCTTTTCCTGTCATCGCCTTTCTTTAATTTTGTGAAATTCCTCCACATAGTCAGTATAGAATTTACAATAGGGTGGTAATGAGTAATACTCGAAGAAGAAAGCAGATATTTAAAAAAGACATCTGATATTGAGCTAGTTCCATATTGTTCTAACTCAAGGTCCAACCAAGCAGGAAATGTTTTCACAGAAAACCACTGTTGACTCTGGAGAATAAGAGAAGCTTGGGAATAGGTTTGAATATTGGGAAGTGCAAGGCCTCCATTACTCTTTTTCTTATATAAAATCTTGGTAGCGACTCTAGGTTTCTTCCCTTTCCAGATAAAGAGGTTAATTGCTTTTTGAAGTTTAAGTAAAAGAGAAGTGGGAATCGTAAGAGGTAAATTCCTAAATACAAAAAGAATTTTAGGTAAAATATAAGTTTTTATAACCAGAGTTCTTCCCATCAGGGACAGGTCACAATTATTATAACCAGAAAGGTCTTTTAAGATTTTCTTGCTAAGATGTTCCATGTTCTTAGAAACAATGCGTTTCAAATCTTTGGGGAAAATTATCCCCAAATATTCTAATTCAATATCTTCCCAGTAAAATTCAGATAATTTTTTGAAGGCTTCAATTTCAAAGGGACTTAAATTAAAGTGTATTATTTTAGATTTTTGAGGATTTATTTTAAAATATGAGACCTTAGAGAAATCATCTAAAATGGTGATAAGGGCATTAAGTGAATTAGCCGGATCAGTGACTGATAGCATAAGGTCATCAGCGAATAAGGTTAATTTATGATGATAGTTTTTTGTTTTAAAACCCGAAATGGCAGTACATTGTCTGATCGTTTCCGCTAATGGCTCAACCGCCAAGGCAAATAAAAGGGGCGAAAGGGGACAACCTTGTCTTGTCCCATTAGTGATGTTGAAGTTCCTAGAAAGGTGATTATTAGTATAGGTTTTAGCATTAGTGTTAGAATATAATGCAAATATAGATGTTATAAAGCAATTATCAAAACCAAACTTTAATAAAGTAGCTTTAAGATAGTCCCAATTCACCCTATCAAAGGCTTTTTGGACATCTAACGAAATAAATAACGAAGGAAGATTATTAGAACTAGCTATGTTGAACAAATTCAAGATTCTTCTGGTACCGTCCGTTACTTGTCTGCCAGAAACAAACCCTACTTGATCATTTTTAACAAGAGCAGGTAAAAGATTCTTTAATCAATCCGCTAATATTTTCGAATATATTTTAATGTCAGTGTTGATTAAAGAAATCGGACGATAATTTTTAACCTCTTCAGGATTTCTACTGTCTTTGGGAATCAAAACGATAGTCGCCTCCGTCATTTCTTTGGGGAATGATCCAGTAGAGGAGGCATGATCAAAAAGAGATTTTAGGTGCGGAGATAAAATGTTGGAGAAAAATTTAAAATATTCATTTGTGAACCCATCTGGCCCAGAGGATTTGTTAAGTTTAAGTTTGTCAATTGTTTTAGCAATTTCATCTACAGTAAACGGTTGATTTAAAAGAGTTAAATCCAAATTATCTAGTTGGGGCAGGGTCAATTTAGAAAGGAAAAGGTCAATCTCTGTTTGATTAGGAGTTTGAACTAAGGGATCATTTTTAAGGTTATAGAGACTTTCGAAATAATCTGCAAATATTTCGGTGATATCAGAGGGGTGTTGTTTCATTTCTCCTGAAGGGGATTTGACTTTGACAATCCTTCTACTTACACGAGCCTGTTTGAGTTTACTTGTCATATATTTGGTGGGTTTGTTAATTGAAGCATAAAGGTTATATTTTGATGCTCTGACAATGGAATCGTATTCAGAGATAATTTCGGATCTTAAATCCTGTCTCAATTTCAGAATATCAAGATGGATATTTTGGGATGGAAGAGACAGGGAATTTTGTTGTTCTTCTTTTAAAGTAATTTGATTCTGAAGGTCAGCAATTTTTTGTCTTTTTTCCTTTTTGTATCTCGTAGAAAGTTGGATGAGACATCCTCTCAAGACTGCCTTGTGGGCGTTCCATAATGTAAAGGGATCAATACTATCTGAAGAATTTTCTTTAAAATAATTATCAATAGTTTCAGTAATTATATTTCTATACTTTGGGGTACGTAACAGGGTAGGGTTAATCCTCCAAAGAAAAGTATTTGGTACTGAAGGGCCTGATTCAAAAACTGCCATCACAGGAGCATGATCGGAAAAGGACTTCTCGAGAATTTCAATTTTCTTAAATTTTGTAATAGAGAAAACATTAGTTAGAAATAAGTCTATTCTGGAAGATGTTTTATATATATCTGAGTAATATGTGAATTCTCTAGAGGTGGTATTTAGACATCTGAAAATATCATACATCTCATTTTGTTTTATCCAATTTTTCAGAGATCGGCCTGATTTAGAAGTAGCGGAAGATGATGAGTCAATTTCTCTATCAGGGACTAAATTGAAGTCCCCTATTAGCATGAGGTCACCTTTTTTAACTTCATCAATCTTCTGCATTAATTTATTAAAAAAAGAGATTTGACCATTATTTGCGGCATATATATTCACGATTGTACAAAGGTTAAAATTTAACTTACATATGAGAATGTGAAATCTTCCTTGGGTGTCAGAATGTTCCTCAATTAGTTGGAAGGGAATATTCTTGTTTATAATGGTTATAACTCCTGCACTTTTTTTATTATTATTAAGAGCTTTAAAAATGTGTGGAAAATCTTTATGCTGAAAGGTTGGGTGAATATCCTTTATTAGTTTAACCTCTTGTAAACAAGAGACATCCGCTTGGAGTCGTTTTATTTCTCTCCAAGTTATATAACGCTTATGGGGACTGTTCAATCCTTTAACATTGTGTGAAAGGATTTTAATTCTCATGATATTCTCTTTCCTTTTTTGTTGAAGTAAATTATCTTATATTTATTTAGGATTGCTTACTCTTTGAGCTAAATTCAAATAGAATGTATATATCTAAGAAAGTAAATAAAAAAGCAAAAACTACAAAAAAATAAAGAAAAAATTATAAGTAGACTTTAACAAACAAATAAACAAAACTACAGAGTCCTCCTGGAGGTTATTCACCAAACGTGATAATCTCCTTTTTTGGGGACTTTAGAAAAAGCAAAAGTGGCGAGAACCCATGAAGCCATTTAAATACTTTGTTAGATGTAAATAACACAAAGACCATTGAGGATATATCCCTATTCAACCAGTATCTTTGTTAGAAGGATCCTCATCTAGAAAACGTATAAAGTCTAAAGCCTCCTTTGGAGTAAAAAAGGGGACAATTTTACCTCTATGTGACACTAGTAACTTTGTTGGAAAACCCCATTTATATGGAATCCCCATTTCCCTGAGAGCATTAGTAGCTTGATTAAACGATTTTCTAGCCTCCATGGTTGACTTTGAAAAATCAGAGAAGAATTTTAAGTGATCATTAGGGGGAGGGAGAGAGCCTTTTTCCCTAATATATCTTAGTATCATTTCTTTAGTTTCTTTAGTTTCCTTAGTTTCAAAAAAATGAAAGTGAAGTATCGTATCCCTCGGTTTATCCATTGATACATTCTTTGGGCGGGGCAGGCGGTGAATCCTATCGATTATCAATTGTAAATCAGTTAAGGACGGCAAAGCCTTTTTAAGTGTAGCCTTGGTATAATCTGAAAGTTCTTTCTGTGTTACGCTTTCAGGTATCCCTCTAATCTTAACATTGTTCCGTCCACTCCGGTCTTCTAAGTCCGTTAACTTGGACTTCACAGATAAAAGTTCTGCTTTTAAATCTGAGTTTTGTTTAACTAGGTCATCCGTTCTATTTTCAACCTTTGACAATCTTTTCTCATTTAACTCAAATCTTTGAGAGAATTTGTCACTGATTTCCTGCATATCCCTCCTGTGAGATTCAAATCCCGCTTTAATCGACACATTGATTGCATTGATAGATTTATGCATGAATTGGTTAGCTTGATTGGTGGATTCCTGGAAAGATATGAGGAAGCCAGCGAGCAAACCCTCAGTAACTCACCTATCAGAGTTCAACAGGGATTTAAAGTCAAAGTCATGAGGAGTCAGAGAGTCAGTAGAAGACGACTCCGGACAGCCTTTTTTAGAGAGTTGTTTAACTGGGGTACTATCTAAATCTGCTGCCTCTGCTCCAACAGTTTCACTTTCTGGAATTCTTCTCTTATAAGATTTGGATATGTCCATTTTACTTTCCTCATCCTGAAAAGAAAGTTTTGAGGCACCTTTATTATCAAAAACTTGGGAAGAAGTGAAAGATAAAGTACGGGGGTCAGAAGATATAGTTTTTTGATCCGAGTCCTCCTGAATAGCTTTATTAGAGGAACTGTGAGGCATGTTTCTAGATGAAATGGCTTCCTCCCTTTTTAGAGGGGATCTAGATTTAATTGGGCTCAATAGATTAACAGATTCAGTGTAAATTCTCTGATTTGAAGTGCTCGTAGATTTCTGGTTTTTACTAGTGGGCAATTTAGATTTCAAATTAGATGCCATAATTAGAGTATACCGGAACAAGGGTAGAGGAGATGTATTATACCCCTAAATGCTCTTGTATATACCACCCCTGCTTTATTATTATTGTAATTAAGTTGAATTTTATTACAGTTTCAGCAGGGTTTGTGGATCGCAAACTAAGATAAGAATAAAGATTTAAATAGAGTAGTAATGTAACCCCCTCAATTTTAATAATAGTTCAATAAAGCAATAGAGACGTCTTGAGCTCCGTGACGTAAGCCTATAAAGAACAACAGCACCTCATACACTCATGTCCAAACCCTATCTATATAACCTCAGGTGCATTAAATGTCATAGACAGAGAAGAGATGAGGACACAATCAGTAGGATTCAGAATAAGACAGTATAAGCTCTGTATCTCCCCGTCTAGGAATGTATAGGTTAGTTATTCTCTTAAGTATCCTTCTCCAATGCTTTAATATGTCGACAAGACAATGGACATGAAGCAGCCTCTAAGTAAGCCTCCTCTAAGCCAAAGGTGCACTTCAGTAATAGACAAACACAGTCTTATTGATATAACAATATTCAGATATTCCCCCTTATGTTACTATCTATCTCTCTAATTTACAAATAATTAGGATTTCACCATCCCCCAAGAGGTTAATAACAAGTTCAGAGAGCCACAAACTTCCTCTCACCCAACGATTGTAGTATTCTCCAAGTAGAAGGGGTCAACGATGCTCCTTCCCTCAAGTTACCGCTGGACTACGATCAAATGACCGCCAAAACCGAAAACAAACTTCACCAAATCTCCTGTGCTTCTTCTTATCTTCTTATATGACTGTAGCCGACTCCAAACCCCCAGCGCATTAAGGGTCGATCTCCAAAGTCAAAACAGACAACAAAGGGTGACAAATTTCTACTTTATGATCAGCTTTAATCCACAGGTGTACCCGGCTAAAATCGGTGTTTAAGACTGCTGCAACCTCTTATTATTGTAAAAAGACTGTCAGTTCTTCAGCTCAATTAGCTAACCGCGCTCCCTGGATCTCCCTGAGTCTCTGACCAGAGATTAGCAAAGATCTCTATTCAGAAAAACCGTGGGCAATTCCACCTTCCTTCTATTAAAAATATCCCCAGCAGCGGGCTTCTCCTCCCAAACCGCCGCCAAGTTCCAGCAACTTTCCCGCCAAGCAGTTTTAAAATCAGGCGCGGCGTTCTCCTTTTTCTCCACACTCACCGATGCGCCAATCAGTCAGTGTCAGCTTCAGCTGAGGTAGCCAAGAAGGACCAGATCCACGTCCACTTTCTTTGATGACAGCCTCTTCATGCAGCTCCGTGCCCGCCAGGTCCCGCCGCGTCGCTCTCCGGCACCGTCAGCTCCTTTGCTCCTCTGCAGCTGAGCGGCGGAAAGTTGCGTAGAGCCCGGTCTCCAACAGCCCCGACAGCAGACCCTCTATCGACTCAGGAACACCGAGGCTCCTTCAGCGTCAGATCAGGGGCCTAGCTGCTGCCACACAGGTCTCCTCCAGTTCTCACCTCGGATGTAAACAATGGCGGTTCCCGCGGCCAAGCACAAAGGAAAACTGCTGAGTCACTGGAGGCTCTCTCCCCACTGCTCACTTCAAAGGCTGTAGTTTCTTAAGTATACAGCGGATTTCTTCCAGGGAGGTGTCAAAATGCTCATAATAAAGATAAGAATCCGATTTCAAAGGTCCTCTGATGAATAAAAGTCTTCTTAAGCAATTATGTCGCTTTGTAGTTAGGCTTCATGGGAGCTCTGAGCTCAAGCGTCATCCTCCATTGAGCTCCAGGCCACGCCCCACCGAAAACTCATCCTTTTAGAGTCTTGTTTGGGCTCATGAGAGGAGTAGAAAAACATCAAAAATTTCAGTCCTGCACGATTCTACCAAGAAATCTGAGTGTTCATTCAAACCGCTGGTTTTTGATAGTTTGGGCCCTATTGAATAATGAATGTTTTGCATTTTCTCCAAAAGTAAAGTAGTTGCAAACTCATCCTTTTAGAAACTTGTTTGGGCTGTTGAGAGGAGTAAAAAACCATCAAAAATTTCAATCCTGCATGATTCTACCAAGAAATGTGATTCTTCATTCAAAACGCTGGTTTTTGCTATTGGGCTCTATTGAATAATGAATGTTTTGAATTTTCTCCAAAAGTAAAGTAGTTGCAAACTCATCCTTTTAGAGTCTTGTTTGGGCTCATGAGAGGAAAAGAAAAACATCAAAAATTTCAGTCCTGCACGATTCTACCAAGAAATGTGTGTTCACTCAAACCGCTGGTTTTTGATATTTTGGGCCCTATTGAATAATGAATGTTTTGAATTTTCTCCAAAAGTAAAGTAGTTGCAAACTCATCCTTTTAGAAACTTGTTTGGGCTGTTTAGAGGAGTAAAAAACCAACAAAAATTTCAATCCTGCATGATTCTACCAAGAAATGTGATTCTTCATTCAAAACCTGATTTTTGCTATTGGGCTCTATTGAATAATGAATGTTTTGAATTTTCTCCAAAAGTAAAGTAGTTGCAAACTCATCCTTTTAAAGACTTGCTTGGGCTCATGAGATGAGTAGAAAAACATCAAAAATTTCAATCCTGCACGATTCTACCAAGAAATGTGAGAGTTCATTCAAACCGCTGGTTTTTGATAGTTTGGGCCCTATTGAATAATGAATGTTTTGAATTTTCTCCAAAAGTAAAGTAGTTGCAAACTCATCCTTTTAGAAACTTGTTTGGGCTGTTGAGAGGAGTAAAAAACCATCAAAAATTTCAATCCTGCATGATTCTACCAAGAAATGTGATTCTTCATTCAAAACGCTGGTTTTTGCTATTGGGCTCTATTGAATAATGAATGTTTTGAATTTTCCCCAAAAGTAAAGTAGTTGCAAACTCATCCTTTTAGAGTCTTGTTTGGGCTCATGAGAGGAGTAGAAAAACATCAAAAATTTCAGTCCTGCACGATTCTACCAAGAAATGTGTGTTCATTCAAACCGCTGGTTTTTGATAATTTGGGCCCTTTTGAATAATGAATGTTTTGAATTTTCTCCAAAAGTAAAGTAGTTGCAAACTCATCCTTTTAGAAACTTGTTTGGGCTGTTGAGAGGAGTAAAAAACCATCAAAAATTTCAATCCTGCATGATTCTACCAAGAAATGTGATTCTTCATTCAAAACCTGAGTTTTGCTATTGGGCTCTATTGAATAATGAATGTTTTGAATTTTCTCCAAAAGTAAAGTAGTTGCAAACTCATCCTTTTAGAGACTTGTTTGGGCTCATGAGAGGAGTAGAAAAACATCAAAAATTTCAGTCCTGCATGATTCTACCAAGAAATGTGTGTTTATTCAAACCACTGGTTTTTGATATTTTGGGCCCTTTTGAATAATGAATGTTTTGAATTTTCTCCAAAAGTAAAGTAGTTGCAAACTCATCCTTTTAGAAACTTGTTTGAGCTGTTGAGAGGAGTAAAAAACCATCAAAAATTTCAATCCTGCATGATTCTACCAAGAAATGTGATTCTTCATTCAAAACGCTGGTTTTTGCTATTGGGCTCTATTGAGTAATGAATGTTTTGAATTTTCTCCAAAAGTAAAGTAGTTGCAAACTCATCCTTTTTTTTTTATTTAAATGTTTTTTATTAAGTTTTGTGAATTTTTTAACAGGAAAGGAAAGAAAGTGGGAAAGGATTAGGTAAGGAAAGGATACCCCCTGTAAATACAGGGAGACCCCCAGATGGGGATAGACAGGTATACAAACATAAAATACCATAATAACATCATACGTACAAAATAAAAGCTGTAGTTGCATGTAATTACATCATACGTACAAAAATAAAAGCTGTCATACGTACAAAAATAAAAGCTGTAGTTGCATGTTACCTGTCCCGTCCGTAACCACTAGGTGGTCTAGGACCTGTTTGGGGGCTTTACCCCCCCCGTCCTCAACCACACAAGGTGGCTCTAGGACCGATTGGGGGTAAAAAAGGGTTCAAACAGCTACAAAAGCAAAATCTGCTTAATCTACATGAATATACCTAAACAAAAAAAAAAAACCTAGTACTAGAAATGTAGTTTGGACCATGTAAGGGGAAAGTTCAGCTTTATTCTCAAATCTGCTCGTGGAATATAAATCTCAGATCACAATTATATCTGACATATATGTGAAAAGCTTTGAAAGGTCCCAGTAGTCCAGGTTTCACGATAATAAAATCCAATCGAGATCCCAAGCTCAGGTATGATAAATCAGAGGTCTTGCACAGATGAATGTAAATTTTTGGGAAGATGATTATTAGAAATAAGTCCAGCATCTCTAAGGAAGTCTATACCATCCCGCGGAGACAGAATATGAATTATGTTTGAAGCATATCTCACGATTAATGTAGAATTTTGTGACCAATTATAGTCAATACTAGCCCGGCGAAGCTCAGTTGTTATTTGTAAAAATGACCTACGTTTTTCTATAGTGTTTTTGCACAGATCTTTTAAAAAAACTAAGTTTTTATAGGGAGACGAAAGAAAACTAGAATTTTTTGTTAAACCAAGAAGGGTGTTTCTGATCCAGTTAGGATAAAATGAGACAATAACATCTCTAGTTAAGTCAGACGGCAGGGAGGAAGGTCTACGAATCCTAAATATTTTTTCAATTACATTTTTACCTTTAGTTTCCGGAAATAAGTAAGACATCATTGAGGAAACATACTCCCTCAATCTAGTTGGTTGAACTGACTCGGGAATACCCCTGATTTTAACATTATTTTTCCTCTTCAAATCCTCAAAATTGGACAACGAACATCTGAATGAGGCAATCTCCTTCTGTATATCCCTCAAAGAATCCGAGAGCTCGTGAAATTTTGATGGTTCAATAGAGGAGGAGAATTCAGATTGTTTAAACGTAGATTTTACTGTAGAGAGGGAAATATCAGGTGTAGTGTTAGGTCTTATTGCATTCTCGCTGGCTATAATTGAAAAGATACTCTTCATAAGTTTCTTAATCGAGTTTCTTAATATTTTAATTTTGTCTATTCCCGGGTCTCCCACACTACTAATCCCCAGATCATTCAACGAAATTAAAAAGGTTTTGCATGATTTAATCAGACAATCCTCAACGGGGAAACTCCCAGGAACCAATATATTATGTAGCGAGAATGGATCAGTAAATACCTCCTTAACATCAATCTCTGTCTTGTCTTGAGCTATATCAGTTTTATCATCTTGAAAAGGCTTATTATCACCAGATTCTCCATTACTGATAGAGCTCTCAGACATGAAGGAACTTATCGAAGATGCCTCATCCGTGTCGCTTATATCAACTGAATCAATCAGATCATTTTCTGAGTTCCCGAAAGAGACTACCTCCTCCCCAGAGGCCTCCGAGTCTGCATTTTCTAATTCCTCCCCACCGTCAGACGATGGTTCTGACTTATTATAATTTAGTCCCGACTGGTGATTAGAAGAATCCTCCCTATTTGTGTATAAAGCGAGAAGGTCATTTTCAATTCGAGCAAGCAAAACACTTGACTCTTCCTTCATGGACTGGAGAATGTTATCCAGCCCAAACTCTTCCTTTCCAAAGGCAGCGTTAGTTGGTTTTTCATAAAAGCTATTTTTTTGCAGCCCCTTATCAATACCAGAGTCTAAAAATTGCTTGTCTCCTAGATTTTTTTGAAATACCATATTAAAATCTATCCCACAGGATGAGTGAGCTCCCCCATAGCATGATAATCCCATCTCCCCATTAAATAGTTGTTTAGGTGTGTTTACTGGTATAAATTCCGCTGCATCATGTCGCAAATCACTATTGAGATGCTTAATAGAAGGTATTAATGGTACAACAGATGTGCATAATGATAAATCTATAGTAGGTTTAAATAGTGGTAATGCCGGTTTTTCAGCTCCGCTACAACTCTCCTGTAGCACAGCCACAACACCAGACACATTTTTCCAACTTTTCCTTTGATTATTATTAGCTGTGACCTGGGTTGCACTGTGCCCAGGAGACCCCGCCGCCAGCACCCCACAAGAAAAGGATATATCAGACTGTTCACACTGTTGCGATGCGTCAATCATCTCCCCGTCACCTCTCCGCATCAGCGTCTCCTCCGCCACTCCCCCCAAGGCACAGGGAACCACAATTGATGGTGCTGTGTGGTTCCCCGAGTCCAACACAGGTGCAAGGGCCTCAGCACCACCGCATCTCAATGGCCGCGCGACTGCAGCATCTGCCGCCGTCAGCTGATCAAAGCTCTCCCCCAAAGCCAATACCGATCCGATCCTAGGAGCCCCCAGCGTCCACGTACGAGCCATCAACCAGGCTCCTGACTGTTCCTTAATGTCCCCAGATCGGCCGCAGAAGGACAACTCACCGGGACCGCATGTCGGGGAAGAAGGGGATTTCCCGCAGCTACTCCTCCTCTGCAGCGCGGCCGCGGCTTTCACTGCGGTCTTCCCGCTCCGGTCCTTCAAAGCGGGGACAGCTCCAGTTGCCGAGGGCCTCACCGCCGATGTCGCAGCAAGTCCATGTGGATTTCCCGATGCAGAAGAGCCTTCGGAAGGTGGCACAGCTGATACCAGCAGCGGCGCTGCAGCGTCTCCACTGCCGCCTCTCCCCTGCAGCCGCACGGCTCCTGTGTTCAACGCGGTCTCGCAATCTCCTCCCATATCTCCATCAGCAGATGTCAGGACCGCTTGGTATTCAGGAGACCCGATCTCTGATGTCTGTTCTGTTCTCCGGACCCCACTGGATCTCTGCCTCTTTCCTCCATCGCGCTGATCAGTCACATGGCCACTTTGTTTACATGCAGCGTGGAGGCTTGGGCCCGACAGGCTCCCCAGACTTCTTGGACCCGTTGTTCGGTCTCTTCTCACTGGGATCCTTCTGTTCTTCTTGCTGCAACTCTAAGACATCTTCTTATTAATCCGCGGCCGTTTATTCCACAATTTGGCAGTCTTTCAGTAAGCTTAGAGTAGGGGAAAGCAGGAGCTCCTGGAAAACACGTCCGCTCTGCTCCCCTGCAAGCCACGCCCCCCCGCAAACTCATCCTTTTAGAGTCTTGTTTGGGCTCATGAGATGAGTAGAAAAACATCAAAAATTTCAGTCCTGCACGATTCTACCAAGAAATGTGAGTGTTCATTCAAACCGCTGGTTTTTGATAGTTTGGGCCCTATTGAATAATGAATGTTTTGAATTTTCTCCAAAAGTAAAGTAGTTGCAAACTCATCCTTTTAGAAACTTGTTTGGGCTGTTGAGAGGAGTAAAAAACCATCAAAAATTTCAATCCTGCATGATTCTACCAAGAAATGTGATTCTTCATTCAAAACGCTGGTTTTTGCTATTGGGCTCTATTGAATAATGAATGTTTTGAATTTTCTCCAAAAGTAAAGTAGTTGCAAACTCATCCTTTTAGAAACTTGTTTGAGCTGTTGAGAGGAGTAAAAAACCATCAAAAATTTCAATCCTGCATGATTCTACAAAGAAATGTGATTCTTCATTTAAAACGCTGATTTTTGCTATTGGGCTCTATTGAATAATGAATGTTTTGAATTTTCTCCAAAAGTAAAGTAGTTGCAAACTCATCCTTTTAGAGACTTGTTTGGGCTCATGAGAGAAGTAGAAAAACATCAAAAATTTCAGTCCTGCACGATTCTACCAAGAAATGTGTGTTCATTCAAACCACTGGTTTTTGATATTTTGGGCCCTATTGAATAATGAATGTTTTGAATTTTCTGAAAAAGTAAAGTAGTTGCAAACTCATCCTTTTAGAAACTTGTTTGGGCTGTTGAGAGGAGTAAAAAAACATCAAAAATTTCAATCCTGCATGATTCTACCAAGAAATGTGATTCTTCATTCAAAACGCTGGTTTTTGCTATTGGGCTCTATTGAATAATGAATGTTTTGAATTTTCTCCAAAAGTAAAGTAGTTGCAAACTCATCCTTTTAGAGTCTTGTTTGGGCTCATGAGAGGAGTAGAAAAACATCAAAAATTTCAGTCCTGCACGATTCTACCAAGAAATGTGTGTTCATTCAAACCGCTGGTTTTTTATATTTTGGGCCCTATTGAATAATGAATGTTTTGAATTTTCTCCAAAAGTAAAGTAGTTGCAAACTCATCCTTTTAGAAACTTGTTTGGGCTGTTGAGAGGAGTAAAAAACCATCAAAAATTTCAATCCTGCATGATTCTACCAAGAAATGTGATTCTTCATTCAAAACGCTGGTTTTTGCTATTGGGCTCTATTGAATAATGAATGTTTTGAATTTTCTCCAAAAGTAAAGTAGTTGCAAACTCATCCTTTTAGAGTCTTGTTTGGGCTCATGAGAGGAGTAGAAGAACATCAAAAATTTCAGTCCTGCACGATTCTACCAAGAAATGTGAGTGTTCATTCAAACCGCTGGTTTTTGATAGTTTGGGCCCTATTGAATAATGAATGTTTTGAATTTTCTCCAAAAGTAAAGTAGTTGCAAACTCATCCTTTTAGAAACTTGTTTGGACTGTTGAGAGGAGTAAAAAACCATCAAAAATTTCAATCCTGCATGATTCTACCAAGAAATGTGATTCTTCATTTAAAACGCTGATTTTTGCTATTGGGCTCTATTGAATAATGAATGTTTTGAATTTTCTCCAAAAGTAAAGTAGTTGCAAACTCATCCTTTTAGAGACTTGTTTGGGCTCATGAGAGAAGTAGAAAAACATCAAAAATTTCAGTCCTGCACGATTCTACCAAGAAATGTGTGTTCATTCAAACCACTGGTTTTTGATATTTTGGGCCCTATTGAATAATGAATGTTTTGAATTTTCTCCAAATGTAAAGTAGTTGCAAACTCATCCTTTTAGAAACTTGTTTGGGCTGTTGAGAGGAGAAAAAACCATCAAAAATTTCAATCCTGCATGATTCTACCAAGAAATGTGATTCTTCATTCAAAACGCTGGTTTTTGCTATTGGGCTCTATTGAATAATGAATGTTTTGAATTTTCTCCAAAAGTAAAGTATTTGCAAACTCATCCTTTTAGAGTCTTGTTTGGGCTCATGAGAGGAGTAGAAAAACATCAAAAATTTCAGTCCTGCACGATTCTACCAAGAAATGCGTGTTCATTCAAACCGCTGGTTTTTGATATTTTGGGCCCTTTTGAATAATGAATGTTTTGAATTTTCTCCAAAAGTAAAGTAGTTGCAAACTCATCCTTTTAGAAACTTGTTTGGGCTGTTGAGAGGAGTAAAAAACCATCAAAAATTTCAATCTTACATGATTCTACAAAGAAATGTGATTCTTCATTCAAAACCTGATTTTTGCTATTGGGCTCTATTGAATAATGAATGTTTTGAATTTTCTCCAAAAGCAAAGTAGTTGCAAACTCATCCTTTTAGAGACATGTTTGGGCTCATGAGAGGAGTAGAAAAACATCAAAAATTTCAGTGCTGCACGATTCTACCAAGAAATGTGTGTTCATTCAAACCGCTGGTTTTTGATATTTTGGGCCCTATTGAATAATGAATGTTTTGAATTTTCTCCAAAAGTAAAGTAGTTGCAAACTCATCCTTTTAGAAACTTGTTTGGGCTGTTGAGAGGAGTAAAAAACCATCAAAAATTTCAATCCTGCATGATTCTACCAAGAAATGTGGTTCTTCATTCAAAACGCTGGTTTTTGCTATTGGGCTCTATTGAATAATGAATGTTTTGAATTTTCTCCAAAAGTAAAGTATTTGCAAACTCATCCTTTTAGAGTCTTGTTTGGGCTCATGAGATGAGTAGAAAAACATCAAAAATTTCAGTCCTGCACGATTCTACCAAGAAATGTGAGTGTTCAATCAAACCGCTGGTTTTTGATAGTTTGGGCCCTTTTGAATAATGAATGTTTTGAATTTTCTCCAAAAGTAAAGTAGTTGCAAACTCATCCTTTTAGAAACTTGTTTGGGCTGTTGAAAGGAGTAAAAAACCATCAAAAATTTCAATCCTGCATGATTCTACCAAGAAATGTGATTCTTCATTCAAAACGCTGGTTTTTGCTATTGGGCTCTATTGAATAATGAATGTTTTGAATTTTCTCCAAAAGTAAAGTAGTTGCAAACTCATCCTTTTAGAGTCTTGTTTGGGCTCATGAGATGAGTAGAAAAACATCAAAAATTAATAATGAATGTTTTGAATTTTCTCCAAAAGTAAAGTATTTGCAAACTCATCCTTTTAGATTCTTGTTTGGGCTCATGAGATGAGTAGAAAAACATCAAAAATTTCAGTCCTGCACGATTCTACCAAGAAATGTGAGTGTTCAATCAAACCGCTGGTTTTTGATAGTTTGGGCCCTATTGAATAATGAATGTTTTGAATTTTCTCCAAAAGTAAAGTAGTTGCAAACTCATCCTTTTAGAAACTTGTTTGGGCTGTTGAGAGGAGTAAAAAACCATCAAAAATTTAAATCCTGCATGATTCTACCAAGAAATGTGATTCTTCATTCAAAACGCTGGTTTTTGCTATTGGGCTCTATAGAATAATGAATGTTTTGAATTTTCTTCAAAAGTAAAGTAGTTGCAAACTCATCCTTTTAGAGTTTTGTTTGGGCTCATGAGAGGAGTAGAAAAACATCAAAAATTTCAGTCCTGCACGATTCTACCAAGAAATGTGTGTTCATTCAAACCGCTGGTTTTTGATATTTTGGGCCCTATTGAATAATGAATGTTTTGAATTTTCTCCAAAAGTAAAGTAGTTGCAAACTCATCCTTTTAGAAACTTGTTTGGACTGTTGAGAGGAGTAAAAAACCATCAAAAATTTCAATCCTGCATGATTCTACCAGGAAATGTGATTCTTCATTCAAAACGCTGGTTTTTGCTATTGGGCTCTATTGAATAATGAATGTTTTGAATTTTCTC
Organism: Dendrobates tinctorius; assembly: GCF_039654945.1. Classification (NCBI taxonomy): domain Eukaryota; kingdom Metazoa; phylum Chordata; class Amphibia; order Anura; family Dendrobatidae; genus Dendrobates; species Dendrobates tinctorius. The sequence continues at coordinate 20,987,904 of NW_027361793.1, forward strand.
CAAAAGTAAAGTAGTTGCAAACTCATCCTTTTAGAGTCTTGTTTGGGCTCATGAGAGGAGTAGAAAAACATCAAAAATTTCAGTCCTGCACGATTCTACCAAGAAATGTGAGTGTTCATTCAAAACGCTGGTTTTTGATAGTTTGGGCCCTATTGAATAATGAATGTTTTGAATTTTCTCCAAAAGTAAAGTAGTTGCAAACTCATCCTTTTAGAAACTTGTTCGGGCTGTTGAGAGGAGTAAAAAACCATCAAAAATTTCAATCCTGCATGATTCTACCAAGAAATTTGATTCTTCATTCAAAACCTGATTTTTGCTATTGGGCTCTATTGAATAATGAATGTTTTGAATTTTCTCCAAAAGCAAAGTAGTTGCAAATTCATCCTTTTAGAGACATGTTTGGGCTCATGAGAGGAGTAGAAAAACAACAAAAATTTCAGTCCTGCACGATTCTACCAAGAAATGTGTGTTCATTCAAACCGCTGGTTTTTGATATTTTGGGCCCTATTGAATAATGAATGTTTTGAATTTTCTCCAAAAGTAAAGTAGTTGCAAACTCATCCTTTTAGAAACTTGTTTGGGCTGTTGAAAGGAGTAAAAAACCATCAAAAATTTCAATCCTGCATGATTCTACCAAGAAATGTGGTTCTTCATTCAAAATGCTGGTTTTTGCTATTGGGCTCTATTGAATAATGAATGTTTTGAATTTTCTCCAAAAGTAAAGTATTTGCAAACTCATCCTTTTAGAGTCTTGTTTGGGCTCATGAGATGAGTAGAAAAACATCAAAAATTTCAGTCCTGCACGATTCTACCAAGAAATGTGAGTGTTCAATCAAACCGCTGGTTTTTGATAGTTTGGGCCCTATTGAATAATGAATGTTTTGAATTTTCTCCAAAAGTAAAGTAGTTGCAAACTCATCCTTTTAGAGTCTTGTTTGGGCTCAAGAGATGAGTAGAAAAACATCAAAAATTTCAGTCCTGCACGATTCTACCAAGAAATGTGAGTGTTCATTCAAACCGCTGGTTTTTGATAGTTTGGGCCCTATTGAATAATGAATGTTTTGAATTTTCTCCAAAAGTAAAGTAGTTGCAAACTCATCCTTTTAGAAACTTGTTTAGGCTGTTGAGAGGAGTAAAAAACCATCAAAAATTTCAATCCTGCATGATTCTACCAAGAAATGTGATTCTTCATTCAAAACGCTGGTTTTTGCTATTGGGCTCTATTGAATAATGAATGTTTTGAATTTTCTCCAAAAGTAAAGTATTTGCAAACTCATCCTTTTAGAGTCTTGTTTGGGCTCATGAGAGGAGTAGAAAAACATCAAAAATTTCAGTCCTGCACGATTCTACCAAGAAATGTGTGTTCATTCAAACCGCTGGTTTTTGATATTTTGGGCCCTATTGAATAATGAATGTTTTGAATTTTCTCCAAAAGTAAAGTAGTTGCAAACTCATCCTTTTAGAAACTTGTTTGGACTGTTGAGAGGAGTAAAAAACCATCAAAAATTTCAATCCTGCATGATTCTACCAAGAAATGTGATTCTTCATTCAAAACCTGATTTTTGCTATTGGGCTCTATTGAATAATGAATGTTTTGAATTTTCTCCAAAAGTAAAGTAGTTGCAAACTCATGCTTTTAGAGACTTGTTTGGGCTCATGAGAGGAGTAGAAAAACATCAAAAATTTCAGTCCTGCATGATTCTACCAAGAAATGTGTGTTCATTGAAACCGCTGGTTTTTGATAGTTTGGGCCCTATTGAATAATGAATGTTTTGAATTTTCTCCAAAAGTAAAGTAGTTGCAAACTCATCCTTTTAGAAACTTGTTTGGGCTGTTGAGAGGAGTAAAAAACCATCAAAAATTTCAATCCTGCATGATTCTACCAAGAAATGTGATTCTTCATTCAAAACGCTGGTTTTTGCTATTGGGCTCTATTGAATAATGAATGTTTTGAATTTTCTCCAAAAGTTAAGTAGTTGCAAACTCATCCTTTTAGAGACTTGTTTGGGCTCATGAGAGGAGTAGAAAAACATCAAAAATTTCAGTCCTGCACGATTCTACCAAGAAATGTGTGTTCATTCAAACCGCTGGTTTTTGATATTTTGGGCCCTATTGAATAATGAATGTTTTGAATTTTCTCCAAAAGTAAAGTAATTGCAAACTCATCCTTTTAGAAACTTGTTTGGGCTGTTGAGAGGAGTAAAAAACCATCAAAAATTTCAATCCTGCATGATTCTACCAAGAAATGTGATTCTTCATTCAAAACTTGATTTTTGCTATTGGGCTCTATTGAATAATGAATGTTTTGAATTTTCTCCAAAAGTAAAGTAGTTGCAAACTCATGCTTTTATAGACTTGTTTGGGCTCATGAGAGGAGTAGAAAAACATCAAAAATTTCAGTCCTGCATGATTCTACCAAGAAATGTGTGTTCATTGAAACCGCTGGTTTTTGATAGTTTGGGCCCTATTGAATAATGAATGTTTTGAATTTTCTCCAAAAGTAAAGTAGTTGCAAACTCATCCTTTTAGAAACTTGTTTGGGCTGTTGAGAGGAGTAAAAAACCATCAAAAATTTCAATCCTGCATGATTCTACCAAGAAATGTGATTCTTCATTCAAAACCTGATTTTTGCTCTTGGGCTCTATTGAATAATGAATGTTTTGAATTTTCTCCAAAAGTAAAGTAGTTGCAAACTCATGCTTTTAGAGACTTGTTTGGGCTCATGAGAGGAGTAGAAAAACATCAAAAATTTCAGTCCTGCATGATTCTACCAAGAAATATGTGTTCATTGAAACCGCTGGTTTTTGATAGTTTGGGCCCTATTGAATAATGAATGTTTTGAATTTTCTCCAAAAGTAAAGTAGTTGCAAACTCATCCTTTTAGAAACTTGTTTGGGCTGTTGAGAGGAGTAAAAAACCATCAAAAATTTCAATCCTGCATGATTCTACCAAGAAATGTGATTCTTCATTCAAAACGCTGGTTTTTGCTATTGGGCTCTATTGAATAATGAATGTTTTGAATTTTCTCCAAAAGAAAAGTAGTTGCAAACTCATCCTTTTAGGGACTTGTTTGGGCTCATGAGAGGAGTAGAAAAACATCAAAAATTTCAGTCCTGCATGATTCTACCAAGAAATGTGATTCTTCATTCAAAACCTGATTTTTGCTATTGGGCTCTATTGAATAATGAATGTTTTGATTTTTCTCCAAAAGTAAAGTAGTTGCAAACTCATACTTTCAGAGACTTGTTTGGGCTCATGAGAGGAGTAGAAAAACATCAAAAATTTCAGTCCTGCATGATTCTACCAAGAAATGTGTGTTCATTGAAACGGCTGGTTTTTGATAGTTTGGGCCGTATTGAATAATCAATGTTTTGAATTTTCTGCAAAAGTAAAGTAGTTGCAAACTCATCCTTTTAGAAACTTGTTTGGGCTGTTGAGAGGAGTAAAAAACCATCAAAAATTTCAATCCTGCATGATTCTACCAAGAAATGTGATTCTTCATTCAAAATGCTGGTTTTTGCTATTGGGCTCTATTGAATAATGAATGTTTTGAATTTTCTCCAAAAGTAAAGTAGTTGCAAACTCATCCTTTTAGAGACTTGTTTGGGCTCATGAGAGGAGTAGAAAAACATCAAAAATTTCAGTCCTGCACGATTCTACCAAGAAATGTGTGTTCATTCAAACCGCTGGTTTTTGATATTTTGGGCCCTATTGAATAATGAATGTTTTGAATTTTCTCCAAAAGTAAAGTAGTTGCAAACTCATCCTTTTAGAAACTTGTTTGGGCTGTTGAGAGGAGTAAAAAACCATCAAAAATTTCAATCCTGCATGATTCTACCAAGAAATGTGATTCTTCATTCAAAACCTGATTTTTGCTATTGGGCTCTATTGAATAATGAATGTTTTGAATTTTCTCCAAAAGTAAAGTAGTTGCAAACTCATGCTTTTAGAGACTTGTTTGGGCTCATGAGAGGAGTAGAAAAACATCAAAAATTTCAGTCCTGCATGATTCTACCAAGAAATATGTGTTCATTGAAACCGCTGGTTTTTGATAGTTTGGGCCCTATTGAATAATGAATGTTTTGAATTTTCTCCAAAAGTAAAGTAGTTGCAAACTCATCCTTTTAGAAACTTGTTTGGGCTGTTGAGAGGAGTAAAAAACCATCAAAAATTTCAATCCTGCATGATTCTACCAAGAAATGTGATTCTTCATTCAAAACGCTGGTTTTTGCTATTGGGCTCTATTGAATAATGAATGTTTTGAATTTTCTCCAAAAGAAAAGTAGTTGCAAACTCATCCTTTTAGAGACTTGTTTGGGCTCATGAGAGGAGTAGAAAAACATCAAAAATTTCAGTCCTGCATGATTCTACCAAGAAATGTGATTCTTCATTCAAAACCTGATTTTTGCTATTGGGCTCTATTTAATAATGAATGTTTTGATTTTTCTCCAAAAGTAAAGTAGTTGCAAACTCATACTTTCAGAGACTTGTTTGGGCTCATGAGAGGAGTAGAAAAACATCAAAAATTTCAGTCCTGCATGATTCTACCAAGAAATGTGTGTTCATTGAAACCGCTGGTTTTTGATAGTTTGGGCCCTATTGAATAATCAATGTTTTGAATTTTCTGCAAAAGTAAAGTAGTTGCAAACTCATCCTTTTAGAAACTTGTTTGGGCTGTTGAGAGGAGTAAAAAACCATCAAAAATTTCAATCCTGCATGATTCTACCAAGAAATGTGATTCTTCATTCAAAATGCTGGTTTTTGCTATTGGGCTCTATTGAATAATGAATGTTTTGAATTTTCTCCAAAAGTTAAGTAGTTGCAAACTCATCCTTTTAGAGACTTGTTTGGGCTCATGAGAGGAGTAGAAAAACATCAAAAATTTCAGTCCTGCATGATTCTACCAAGAAATGTGTGTTCATTCAAACCGCTGGTTTTTGATATTTTGGGCCCTATTGAATAATGAATGTTTTGAATTTTCTCCAAAAGTAAAGTAGTTGCAAACTCATCCTTTTAGAAACTTGTTTGGGCTGTTGAGAGGAGTAAAAAACCATCAAAAATTTCAATCCTGCATGATTCTACCAAGAAATGTGATTCTTCATTCAAAACCTGATTTTTGCTATTGGGCTCTATTGAATAATGAATGTTTTGAATTTTCTCCAAAAGTAAAGTAGTTGCAAACTCATGCTTTTAGAGACTTGTTTGGGCTCATGAGAGGAGTAGAAAAACATCAAAAATTTTAGTCCTGCATGATTCTACCAAGAAATGTGTGTTCATTGAAACCGCTGGTTTTTGATAGTTTGGGCCCTATTGAATAATGAATGTTTTGAATTTTCTCCAAAAGTAAAGTAGTTGCAAACTCATCCTTTTAGAAACTTGTTTGGGCTGTTGAGAGGAGTAAAAAACCATCAAAAATTTCAATCCTGCATGATTCTACCAAGAAATGTGATTCTTCATTCAAAACGCTGGTTTTTGCTATTGGGCTCTATTGAATAATGAATGTTTTGAATTTTCTCCAAAAGTAAAGTAGTTGCAAACTCATGCTTTTAGAGACTTGTTTGGGCTCATGAGAGGAGTAGAAAAACATCAAAAATTTCAGTCCTGCATGATTCTACCAAGAAATGTGTGTTCATTGAAACCGCTGGTTTTTGATAGTTTGGGCACTATTGAATAATGAATGTTTTGAATTTTCTCCAAAAGTAAAGTAGTTGCAAACTCATCCTTTTAGAAACTTGTTTGGGCTGTTGAGAGGAGTAAAAAACCATCAAAAATTTCAATCCTGCATGATTCTACCAAGAAATGTGATTCTTCATTCAAAACGCTGGTTTTTGCTATTGGGCTCTATTGAATAATGAATGTTTTGAATTTTCTCCAAAAGTAAAGTAGTTGCAAACTCATCCTTTTAGAAACTTGTTTGGGCTGTTGAGAGGAGTAAAAAACCATCAAAAATTTCAATCCTGCATGATTCTACCAAGAAATGTGATTCTTCATTCAAAACCTGATTTTTGCTATTGGGCTCTATTGAATAATGAATGTTTTGAATTTTCTCCAAAAGTAAAGTAGTTGCAAACTCATGCTTTTATAGACTTGTTTGGGCTCATGAGAGGAGTAGAAAAACATCAAAAATTTCAGTCCTGCATGATTCTACCAAGAAATGTGTGTTCATTGAAACCGCTGGTTTTTGATAGTTTGGGCCCTATTGAATAATGAATGTTTTGAATTTTCTCCAAAAGTAAAGTAGTTGCAAACTCATCCTTTTAGAAACATGTTTGGGCTGTTGAGAGGAGTAAAAAACCATCAAAAATTTCAATCCTGCATGATTCTACCAAGAAATGTGATTCTTCATTCAAAACCTGATTTTTGCTATTGGGCTCTATTGAATAATGAATGTTTTGAATTTTCTCCAAAAGTAAAGTAGTTGCAAACTCATGCTTTTAGAGACTTGTTTGGGCTCATGAGAGGAGTAGAAAAACATCAAAAATTATAGTCCTGCATGATTCTACCAAGAAATGTGTGTTCATTGAAACCGCTGGTTTTTGATAGTTTGGGCCCTATTGAATAATGAATGTTTTGAATTTTCTCCAAAAGTAAAGTAGTTGCAAACTCATCCTTTTAGAAACTTGTTTGGGCTGTTGAGAGGAGTAAAAAACCATCAAAAATTTCAATCCTGCATGATTCTACCAAGAAATGTGATTCTTCATTCAAAACGCTGGTTTTTGCTATCGGGCTCTATTGAATAATGAATGTTTTGAATTTTCTCCAAAAGTAAAGTAGTTGCAAACTCATCCTTTTAGAAACTTGTTTGGGCTGTTGAGAGGAGTAAAAAACCATCAAAAATTTCAATCCTGCATGATTCTACCAAGAAATGTGATTCTTCATTCAAAACGCTGGTTTTTGCTATCGGGCTCTATTGAATAATGAATGTTTTGAATTTTCTCCAAAAGTAAAGTAGTTGCAAACTCATCCTTTTAGAGACTTGTTTGGGCTCATGAGAGGAGTAGAAAAACATCAAAAATTTCAGTCCTGCACGATTCTACCAAGAAATGTGTGTTCATTCAAACCGCTCGTTTTTGATATTTTGGGCCCTATTGAATAATGAATGTTTTGAATTTTCTCCAAAAGTAAAGTAGTTGCAAACTCATCCTTTTAGAAACTTGTTTGGGCTGTTGAGAGGAGTAAAAAACCATCAAAAATTTCAATCCTGCATGATTCTACCAAGAAATGTGATTCTTCATTCAAAACCTGATTTTTGCTATTGGGCTCTATTGAATAATGAATGTTTTGAATTTTCTCCAAAAGTAAAGTAGTTGCAAACTCATGCTTTTAGAGACTTGTTTGGGCTCATGAGAGGAGTAGAAAAACATCAAAAATTTCAGTCCTGCATGATTCTACCAAGAAATGTGTGTTCATTGAAACCGCTGGTTTTTGATAGTTTGGGCCCTATTGAATAATGAATGTTTTGAATTTTCTCCAAAAGTAAAGTAGTTGCAAACTCATCCTTTTAGAGACTTGTTTGGGCTCATGAGAGGAGTAGAAAAATATCAAAAATTTCAGTCCTGCATGATTCTACCAAGAAATGTGTGTTCATTGAAACCGCTGGTTTTTGATATTTTGGGCCCTATTGAATAATGAATGTTTTGAATTTTCTCCAAAAGTAAAGTAGTTGCAAACTCATCCTTTTAGAAACTTGTTTGGGCTGTTGAGAGGAGTAAAAAACCATCAAAAATTTCAATCCTGCATGATTCTACCAAGAAATGTGATTCTTCATTCAAAACGCTGGTTTTTGCTATTGGGCTCTATTGAATAATGAATGTTTTGAATTTTCTCCAAAAGAAAAGTAGTTGCAAACTCATCCTTTTAGGGACTTGTTTGGGCTCATGAGAGGAGTAGAAAAACATCAAAAATTTCAGTCCTGCATGATTCTACCAAGAAATGTGATTCTTCATTCAAAACCTGATTTTTGCTATTGGGCTCTATTGAATAATGAATGTTTTGATTTTTCTCCAAAAGTAAAGTAGTTGCAAACTCATACTTTCAGAGACTTGTTTGGGCTCATGAGAGGAGTAGAAAAACATCAAAAATTTCAGTCCTGCATGATTCTACCAAGAAATGTGTGTTCATTGAAACGGCTGGTTTTTGATAGTTTGGGCCCTATTGAATAATCAATGTTTTGAATTTTCTGCAAAAGTAAAGTAGTTGCAAACTCATCCGTTTAGAAACTTGTTTGGGCTGTTGAGAGGAGTAAAAAACCATCAAAAATTTCAATCCTGCATGATTCTACCAAGAAATGTGATTCTTCATTCAAAATGCTGGTTTTTGCTATTGGGCTCTATTGAATAATGAATGTTTTGAATTTTCTCCAAAAGTAAAGTAGTTGCAAACTCATGCTTTTAGAGACTTGTTTGGGCTCATGAGAGGAGTAGAAAAACATCAAAAATTTCAGTCCTGCATGATTCTACCAAGAAATGTGATTCTTCATTCAAAACCTGATTCTTGCTATTGGGCTCTATTGAATAATGAATGTTTTGAATTTTCTCCAAAAGTAAAGTAGTTGCAAACTCATGCTTTTAGAGACTTGTTTGGGCTCACGAGAGGAGTAGAAAAACATCAAAAATTTCAGTCCTGCATGATTCTACCAAGAAATGTGTGTACATTGAAACCGCTGGTTTTTGATAGTTTGGGCCTTATTGAATAATGAATGTTTTGAATTTTCTCCAAAAGTAAAGTAGTTGCAAACTCATCCTTTTAGAAACTTGTTTGGGCTGTTGAGAGGAGTAAAAAACCATCAAAAATTTCAATCCTGCATGATTCTACCAAGAAATGTGATTCTTCATTCAAAACCTGATTTTTGCTATTGGGCTCTATTGAATATTGAATGTTTTGAATTTTCTCCAAAGGTAAAGTAGTTGCAAACTCATGCTTTTAGAGACTTGTTTGGGCTCATGAGAGGAGTAGAAAAACATCAAAAATTTCAGTCCTGCATGATTCTACCAAGAAATGTGTGTTCATTGAAACGGCTGGTTTTTGATAGTTTAGGCCCTATTGAATAATGAATGTTTTGAATTTTCTCCAAAAGTAAAGTAGTTGCAAACTCATCCTTTTAGAAACTTGTTTGGTCTGTTGAGAGGAGTAAAAAACCATCAAAAATTTCAATCCTGCATGATTCTACCAAGAAATGTGATTCTTCATTCAAAACGCTGGTTTTTGCTATTGGGCTCTATTGAATAATGAATGTTTTGAATTTTCTCCAAAAGCAAAGTAGTTGCAGACTCATCCTTTTAGAGACTTGTTTGGGCTCATGAGAGGAGTAGAAAAACATCAAAAATTTCAGTCCTGCACGATTCTACCAAGAAATGTGTGTTCATTCAAACCGCTGGTTTTTGATATTTTGGGCCCTATTGAATAATGAATGTTTTGAATTTTCTAAAAAAGTAAAGTAGTTGCAAACTCATCCTTTTAGAAACTTGTTTGGGCTGTTGAGAGGAGTAAAAAACCATCAAATATTTCAATCCTGCATGATTCTACCAAGAAATGTGATTCTTCATTCAAAACCTGATTTTTGCTATTGGGCTCTATTGAATAATGAATGTTTTGAATTTTCTCCAAAAGTAAAGTAGTTGCAAACTCATGCTTTTAGAGACTTGTTTGGGCTCATGAGAGGAGTAGAAAAACATCAAAAATTATAGTCCTGCATGATTCTACCAAGAAATGTGTGTTCATTGAAACCGCTGGTTTTTGATAGTTTGGGCCCTATTGAATAATGAATGTTTTGAATTTTCTCCAAAAGTAAAGTAGTTGCAAACTCATCCTTTTAGAAACTTGTTTGGGCTGTTGAGAGGAGTAAAAAACCATCAAAAATTTCAATCCTGCATGATTCTACCAAGAAATGTGATTCTTCATTCAAAACGCTGGTTTTTGCTATCGGGCTCTATTGAATAATGAATGTTTTGAATTTTCTCCAAAAGTAAAGTAGTTGCAAACTCATCCTTTTAGAGACTTGTTTGGGCTCATGAGAGGAGTAGAAAAACATCAAAAATTTCAGTCCTGCACGATTCTACCAAGAAATGTGTGTTCATTCAAACCGCTGGTTTTTGATATTTTGGGCCCTATTGAATAATGAATGTTTTGAATTTTCTCCAAAAGTAAAGTAGTTGCAAACTCATCCTTTTAGAAACTTGTTTGGGCTGTTGAGAGGAGTAAAAAACCATCAAAAATTTCAATCCTGCATGATTCTACCAAGAAATGTGATTCTTCATTCAAAACCTGATTTTTGCTATTGGGCTCTATTGAATAATGAATGTTTTGAATTTTCTCCAAAAGTAAAGTAGTTGCAAACTCATGCTTTTAGAGACTTGTTTGGGCTCATGAGAGGAGTAGAAAAACATCAAAAATTTCAGTCCTGCATGATTCTACCAAGAAATGTGTGTTCATTGAAACCGCTGGTTTTTGATAGTTTGGGCCCTATTGAATAATGAATGTTTTGAATTTTCTCCAAAAGTAAAGTAGTTGCAAACTCATCCTTTTAGAAACTTGTTTGGGCTGTTGAGAGGAGTAAAAAACCATCAAAAATTTCAATCCTGCATGATTCTACCAAGAAATGTGATTCTTCATTCAAAACGCTGGTTTTTGCTATTGGGTTCTATTGAATAATGAATGTTTTGAATTTTCTCCAAAAGTAAAGTAGTTGCAAACTCATGCTTTTAGAGACTTGTTTGGGCTCATGAGAGGAGTAGAAAAACATCAAAAATTTCAGTCCTGCATGATTCTACCAAGAAATGTGTGTTCATTGAAACCGCTGGTTTTTGATAGTTTGGGCCCTATTGAATAATGAATGTTTTGAATTTTCTCCAAAAGTAAAGTAGTTGCAAACTCATCCTTTTAGAAACTTGTTTGGGCTGTTGAGAGGAGTAAAAAACCATCAAAAATTTCAATCCTGCATGATTCTACCAAGAAATGTGATTCTTCATTCAAAACGCTGGTTTTTGCTATCGGGCTCTATTGAATAATGAATGTTTTGAATTTTCTCCAAAAGTAAAGTAGTTGCAAACTCATCCTTTTAGAGACTTGTTTGGGCTCATGAGAGGAGTAGAAAAACATCAAAAATTTCAGTCCTGCACGATTCTACCAAGAAATGTGTGTTCATTCAAACAGCTGGTTTTTGATATTTTGGGCCCTATTGAATAATGAATGTTTTGAATTTTCTCCAAAAGTAAAGTAGTTGCAAACTCATCCTTTTAGAAACTTGTTTGGGCTGTTGAGAGGAGTAAAAAACCATCAAAAATTTCAATCCTGCATGATTCTACCAAGAAATGTGATTCTTCATTCAAAACCTGATTTTTGCTATTGGGCTCTATTGAACAATGAATGTTTTGAATTTTCTCCAAAAGTAAAGTAGTTGCAAACTCATGCTTTTAGAGACTTGTTTGGGCTCATGAGAGGAGTATAAAAACATCAAAAATTTCTATCCTGCATGATTCTACCAAGAAATGTGTGTTCATTGAAACCGCTGGTTTTTGATAGTTTGGGCCCTATTGAATAATGAATGTTTTGAATTTTCTCCAAAAGTAAAGTAGTTACAAACTCATCCTTTTAGAAACTTGTTTGGGCTGTTGAGAGGAGTAAAAAACCATCAAAAATTTCAATCCTGCATGATTCTACCAAGAAATGTGATTCTTCATTCAAAACGCTGGTTTTTGCTAATTGGGCTCTATTGAATAATGAATGTTTTGAATTTTCTCCAAAAGTAAAGTAGTTGCAAACTCATGCTTTTAGAGACTTGTTTGGGCTCATGAGAGGAGTAGAAAAACATCAAAAATTTCAGTCCTGCATGATTCTACCAAGAAATGTGTGTTCATTGAAACCGCTGGTTTTTGATAGTTTGGGCCCTATTGAATAATGAATGTTTTGAATTTTCTCCAAAAGTAAAGTAGTTGCAAACTCATCCTTTTAGAAACTTGTTTGGGCTGTTGAGAGGAGTAAAAAACCATCAAAAATTTCAATCCTGCATGATTCTACCAAGAAATGTGATTCTTCATTCAAAACGCTGGTTTTTGCTATTGGGCTCTATTGAATAATGAATGTTTTGAATTTTCTCCAAAAGTAAAGTAGTTGCAAGCTCATGCTTTTAGAGACTTGTTTGGGCTCATGAGAGGAGTAGAAAAACATCAAAAATTTCAGTCCTGCATGATTCTACCAAGAAATGTGTGTTCATTGAAACCGCTGGTTTTTGATAGTTTGGGCCCTATTGAATAATGAATGTTTTGAATTTTCTCCAAAAATAAAGTAGTTGCAAACTCATCCTTTTAGAAACTTGTTTTGGCTGTTGAGAGGAGTAAAAAACCATCAAAAATTTCAATCCTGCATGATTCTACCAAGAAATGTGATTCTTCATTCAAAACCTGATTTTTGCTATTGGGCTCTATTGAATAATGAATGTTTTGAATTTTCTCCAAAAGTAAAGTAGTTACAAACTCATGCTTTTATAGACTTGTTTGGGCTCATGAGAGGAGTAGAAAAACATCAAAAATTTCAGTCCTGCATGATTCTACCAAGAAATGTGTGTTCATTGAAACCGCTGGTTTTTGATAGTTTGGGCCCTATTGAATAATGAATGTTTTGAATTTTCTCCAAAAGTAAAGTAGTTGCAAACTCATCCTTTTAGAAACTTGTTTGGGCTGTTGAGAGGAGTAAAAAGCCATCAAAAATTTCAATCCTGCATGATTCTACCAAGAAATGTGATTCTTCATTCAAAACGCTGGTTTTTGCTATCGGGCTCTATTGAATAATGAATGTTTTGAATTTTCTCCAAAAGTAAAGTAGTTGCAAACTCATCCCTTTAGAGACTTGTTTGGGCTCATGAGAGGAGTAGAAAAACATCAAAAATTTCAGTCCTGCACGATTCTACCAAGAAATGTGTGTTCATTCAAACCGCTGGTTTTTGATATTTTGGGCCCTATTGAATAATGAATGTTTTGAATTTTCTCCAAAAGTAAAGTAGTTGCAAACTCATCCTTTTAGAAACTTGTTTGGGCTGTTGAGAGGAGTAAAAAACCATCAAAAATTTCAATCCTGCATGATTCTACCAAGAAATGTGATTCTTCATTCAAAACCTGATTTTTGCTATTGGGCTCTATTGAATAATGAATGTTTTGAATTTTCTCCAAAAGTAAAGTAGTTGCAAACTCATGCTTTTAGAGACTTGTTTGGGCTCATGAGAGGAGTAGAAAAACATCAAAAATTTCAGTCCTGCATGATTCTACCAAGAAATGTGTGTTCATTGAAACCGCTGGTTTTTGATAGTTTGGGCCCTATTGAATAATGAATGTTTTGAATTTTCTCCAAAAGTAAAGTAGTTGCAAACTCATCCTTTTAGAAACTTGTTTGGGCTGTTGAGAGGAGTAAAAAACCATCAAAAATTTCAATCCTGCATGATTCTACCAAGAAATGTGATTCTTCATTCAAAACGCTGGTTTTTGCTATTGGGCTCTATTGAATAATGAATGTTTTGAATTTTCTCCAAAAGTAAAGTAGTTGCAAACTCATGCTTTTAGAGACTTGTTTGGGCTCATGAGAGGAGTAGAAAAACATCAAAAATTTCAGTCCTGCATGATTCTACCAAGAAATGTGTGTTCATTGAAACCGCTGGTTTTTGATAGTTTGGGCCCTATTGAATAATGAATGTTTTGAATTTTCTCCAAAAGTAAAGTAGTTGCAAACTCATCCTTTTAGAAACTTGTTTGGGCTGTTGAGAGGAGTAAAAAACCATCAAAAATTTCAATCCTGCATGATTCTACCAAGAAATGTGATTCTTCATTCAAAACGCTGGTTTTTGCTATCGGGCTCTATTGAATAATGAATGTTTTGAATTTTCTCCAAAAGTAAAGTAGTTGCAAACTCATCCTTTTAGAGACTTGTTTGGGCTCATGAGAGGAGTAGAAAAACATCAAAAATTTCAGTCCTGCACGATTCTACCAAGAAATGTGTGTTCATTCAAACAGCTGGTTTTTGATATTTTGGGCCCTATTGAATAATGAATGTTTTGAATTTTCTCCAAAAGTAAAGTAGTTGCAAACTCATCCTTTTAGAAACTTGTTTGGGCTGTTGAGAGGAGTAAAAAACCATCAAAAATTTCAATCCTGCATGATTCTACCAAGAAATGTGATTCTTCATTCAAAACCTGATTTTTGCTATTGGGCTCTATTGAACAATGAATGTTTTGAATTTTCTCCAAAAGTAAAGTAGTTGCAAACTCATGCTTTTAGAGACTTGTTTGGGCTCATGAGAGGAGTATAAAAACATCAAAAATTTCAATCCTGCATGATTCTACCAAGAAATGTGTGTTCATTGAAACCGCTGGTTTTTGATAGTTTGGGCCCTATTGAATAATGAATGTTTTGAATTTTCTCCAAAAGTAAAGTAGTTACAAACTCATCCTTTTAGAAACTTGTTTGGGCTGTTGAGAGGAGTAAAAAACCATCAAAAATTTCAATCCTGCATGATTCTACCAAGAAATGTGATTCTTCATTCAAAACGCTGGTTTTTGCTAATTGGGCTCTATTGAATAATGAATGTTTTGAATTTTCTCCAAAAGTAAAGTAGTTGCAAACTCATGCTTTTAGAGACTTGTTTGGGCTCATGAGAGGAGTAGAAAAACATCAAAAATTTCAGTCCTGCATGATTCTACCAAGAAATGTGTGTTCATTGAAACCGCTGGTTTTTGATAGTTTGGGCCCTATTGAATAATGAATGTTTTGAATTTTCTCCAAAAGTAAAGTAGTTGCAAACTCATCCTTTTAGAAACTTGTTTGGGCTGTTGAGAGGAGTAAAAAACCATCAAAAATTTCAATCCTGCATGATTCTACCAAGAAATGTGATTCTTCATTCAAAACGCTGGTTTTTGCTATTGGGCTCTATTGAATAATGAATGTTTTGAATTTTCTCCAAAAGTAAAGTAGTTGCAAGCTCATGCTTTTAGAGACTTGTTTGGGCTCATGAGAGGAGTAGAAAAACATCAAAAATTTCAGTCCTGCATGATTCTACCAAGAAATGTGTGTTCATTGAAACCGCTGGTTTTTGATAGTTTGGGCCCTATTGAATAATGAATGTTTTGAATTTTCTCCAAAAATAAAGTAGTTGCAAACTCATCCTTTTAGAAACTTGTTTTGGCTGTTGAGAGGAGTAAAAAACCATCAAAAATTTCAATCCTGCATGATTCTACCAAGAAATGTGATTCTTCATTCAAAACCTGATTTTTGCTATTGGGCTCTATTGAATAATGAATGTTTTGAATTTTCTCCAAAAGTAAAGTAGTTACAAACTCATGCTTTTATAGACTTGTTTGGGCTCATGAGAGGAGTAGAAAAACATCAAAAATTTCAGTCCTGCATGATTCTACCAAGAAATGTGTGTTCATTGAAACCGCTGGTTTTTGATAGTTTGGGCCCTATTGAATAATGAATGTTTTGAATTTTCTCCAAAAGTAAAGTAGTTGCAAACTCATCCTTTTAGAAACATGTTGGGCTGTTGAGAGGAGTAAAAAACCATCAAAAATTTCAATCCTGCATGATTCTACCAAGAAATGTGATTCTTCATTCAAAACCTGATTTTTGCTATTGGGCTCTATTGAATAATGAATGTTTTGAATTTTCTCCAAAAGTAAAGTAGTTGCAAACTCATGCTTTTAGAGACTTGTTTGGGCTCATGAGAGGAGTAGAAAAAATGAAAAATTTCAGTCCTGCATGATTCTACCAAGAAATATGTGTTCATTGAAACCGCTGGTTTTTGATAGTTTGGGCCCTATTGAATAATGAATGTTTTGAATTTTCTCCAAAAGTAAAGTAGTTGCAAACTCATCCTTTTAGAAACTTGTTTGGGCTGTTGAGAGGAGTAAAAAACCATCAAAAATTTCAATCCTGCATGATTCTACCAAGAAATGTGATTCTTCATTCAAAACGCTGGTTTTTGCTATTGGGCTCTATTGAATAATGAATGTTTTGAATTTTCTCCAAAAGAAAAGTAGTTGCAAACTCATCCTTTTAGGGACTTGTTTGGGCTCATGAGAGGAGTAGAAAAACATCAAAAATTTCAGTCCTGCATGATTCTACCAAGAAATGTGATTCTTCATTCAAAACCTGATTTTTGCTATTGGGCTCTATTGAATAATGAATGTTTTGATTTTTCTCCAAAAGTAAAGTAGTTACAAACTCATACTTTCAGAGACTTGTTTGGGCTCATGAGAGGAGTAGAAAAACATCAAAAATTTCAGTCCTGCATGATTCTACCAAGAAATGTGTGTTCATTGAAACGGCTGGTTTTTGATAGTTTGGGCCCTATTGAATAATCAATGTTTTGAATTTTCTGCAAAAGTAAAGTAGTTGCAAACTCATCCTTTTAGAAACTTGTTTGGGCTGTTGAGAGGAGTAAAAAACCATCAAAAATTTCAATCCTGCATGATTCTACCAAGAAATGTGATTCTTCATTCAAAATGCTGGTTTTTGCTATTGGGCTCTATTGAATAATGAATGTTTTGAATTTTCTCCAAAAGTAAAGTAGTTGCAAACTCATCCTTTTAGAAACATGTTTGGGCTGTTGAGAGGAGTAAAAAACCATCAAAAATTTCAATCCTGCATGATTCTACCAAGAAATGTGATTCTTCATTCAAAACCTGATTTTTGCTATTGGGCTCTATTGAATAATGAATGTTTTGAATTTTCTCCAAAAGTAAAGTAGTTGCAAACTCATGCTTTTAGAGACTTGTTTGGGCTCATGAGAGGAGTAGAAAAAATGAAAAATTTCAGTCCTGCATGATTCTACCAAGAAATATGTGTTCATTGAAACCGCTGGTTTTTGATAGTTTGGGCCCTATTGAATAATGAATGTTTTGAATTTTCTCCAAAAGTAAAGTAGTTGCAAACTCATCCTTTTAGAAACTTGTTTGGGCTGTTGAGAGGAGTAAAAAACCATCAAAAATTTCAATCCTGCATGATTCTACCAAGAAATGTGATTCTTCATTCAAAACGCTGGTTTTTGCTATTGGGCTCTATTGAATAATGAATGTTTTGAATTTTCTCCAAAAGAAAAGTAGTTGCAAACTCATCCTTTTAGGGACTTGTTTGGGCTCATGAGAGGAGTAGAAAAACATCAAAAATTTCAGTCCTGCATGATTCTACCAAGAAATGTGATTCTTCATTCAAAACCTGATTTTTGCTATTGGGCTCTATTGAATAATGAATGTTTTGATTTTTCTCCAAAAGTAAAGTAGTTACAAACTCATACTTTCAGAGACTTGTTTGGGCTCATGAGAGGAGTAGAAAAACATCAAAAATTTCAGTCCTGCATGATTCTACCAAGAAATGTGTGTTCATTGAAACGGCTGGTTTTTGATAGTTTGGGCCCTATTGAATAATCAATGTTTTGAATTTTCTGCAAAAGTAAAGTAGTTGCAAACTCATCCTTTTAGAAACTTGTTTGGGCTGTTGAGAGGAGTAAAAAACCATCAAAAATTTCAATCCTGCATGATTCTACCAAGAAATGTGATTCTTCATTCAAAATGCTGGTTTTTGCTATTGGGCTCTATTGAATAATGAATGTTTTGAATTTTCTCCAAAAGTAAAGTAGTTGCAAACTCATGCTTTTAGAGACTTGTTTGGGCTCATGAGAGGAGTAGAAAAACATCAAAAATTTCAGTCCTGCATGATTCTACCAAGAAATGTGATTCTTCATTCAAAACCTGATTTTTGCTATTGGGCTCTATTGAATAATGAATGTTTTGAATTTTCTCCAAAAGTAAAGTAGTTACAAACTCATGCTTTTAGAGACTTGTTTGGGCTCACGAGAGGAGTAGAAAAACATCAAAAATTTCAGTCCTGCATGATTCTACCAAGAAATGTGTGTACATTGAAACCGCTGGTTTTTGATATTTTGGGCCCCATTGAATAATGAATGTTTTGAATTTTCTAAAAAAGTAAAGTAGTTGCAAACTCATCCTTTTAGAAACTTGTTTGGGCTGTTGAGAGGAGTAAAAAACCATCAAAAATTTCAATCCTGCATGATTCTAACAAGAAATGTGATTCTTCATTCAAAACCTGATTTTTGCTATTGGGCTCTATTGAATAATGAATGTTTTGAATTTTCTCCAAAAGTAAAGTAGTTGCAAACTCATGCTTTTAGAGACTTGTTTGGGCTCATGAGAGGAGTAGAAAAACATCAAAAATTTCAGTCCTGCATGATTCTACCAAGAAATGTGTTTTCATTGAAACCGCTGGTTTTTGATAGTTTGGGCCCTATTGAATAATGAATGTTTTGAATTTTCTCCAAAAGTAAAGTAGTTGCAAACTCATCCTTTTAGAAACTTGTTTGGGCTGTTGAGAGGAGTAAAAAACCATCAAAAATTTCAATCCTGCATGATTCTACCAAGAAATGTGATTCTTCATTCAAAACGCTGGTTTTTGCTATTGGGCTCTATTGAATAATGAATGTTTTGAATTTTCTCCAAAAGAAAAGTAGTTGCAAACTCATCCTTTTAGAGACTTGTTTGGGCTCATGAGAGGAGTAGAAAAACATCAAAAATTTCAGTCCTGCATGATTCTACCAAGAAATGTGATTCTTCATTCAAAACCTGATTTTTGCTATTGGGCTCTATTGAATAATGAATGTTTTGATTTTTCTCCAAAAGTAAAGTAGTTGCAAACTCATGCTTTCAGAGACTTGTTTGGGCTCATGAGAGGAGTAGAAAAAGATCAAAAATTTCAGTCCTGCATGATTCTACCAAGAAATGTGTGCTCATTGAAACCGCTGGTTTTTGATAGTTTGGGCCTTATTGAATAATCAATGTTTTGAATTTTCTGCAAAAGTAAAGTAGTTGCAAACTCATCCTTTTAGAAACTTGTTTGGGCTGTTGAGAGGAGTGAAAAACCATCAAAAATTTCAATCCTGCATGATTCTACCAAGAAATGTGATTCTTCATTCAAAACGCTGGTTTTTGCTATTGGGCTCTATTGAATAATGAATGTTTTGAATTTTCTCAAAAGTAAAGTAGTTGCAAACTCATCCTTTTAGAGACTTGTTTGGGCTCATGAGAGGAGTAGAAAAACATCAAAAATTTCAGTCCTGCACGATTCTACCAAGAAATGTGTGTTCATTCAAACCACTGGTTTTTGATATTTTGGACCCTATTGAATATTGAATGTTTTGAATTTTCTCCAAAAGTAAAGTAGTTGCAAACTCATCCTTTTAGAAACTTGTTTGGGCTGTTGAGAGGAGTAAAAAACCATCAAAAATTTCAGTCCTGCATGATTCTACCAAGAAATGTGATTCTTCATTCAAAACCTGATTTT
Organism: Dendrobates tinctorius; assembly: GCF_039654945.1. Lineage (NCBI taxonomy): Eukaryota > Metazoa > Chordata > Amphibia > Anura > Dendrobatidae > Dendrobates > Dendrobates tinctorius. The sequence continues at coordinate 21,007,238 of NW_027361793.1, forward strand.
TGCTATTGGGCTCTATTGAATAATGAATGTTTTGAATTTTCTCCAAAGGTAAAGTAGTTGCAAACTCATGCTTTTAGAGACTTGTTTGGGCTCATGAGAGGAGTAGAAAAACATCAAAAATTTCAGTCCTGCATGATTCTACCAAGAAATGTGTGTTCATTGAAACCGCTGGTTTTTGATAGTTTGGGCCCTATTGAATAATGAATGTTTTGAATTTTCTCCAAAAGTAAAGTAGTTGCAAACTCATCCTTTTAGAAACTTGTTTGGGCTGTTGAGAGGAGTAAAAAACCATCAAAAATTTCAATCCTGCATGATTCTACCTAGAAATGTGATTCTTCATTCAAAACGCTGGTTTTTGCTATTGGGCTCTATTGAATAATGAATGTTTTGAATTTTCTCCAAAAGTAAAGTAGTTGCAAACTCATCCTTTTAGAGACTTGTTTGGGCTCATGAGAGGAGTAGAAAAACATCAAAAATTTCAGTCCTGCACGATTCTACCAAGAAATGTGTGTTCATTCAAACCGCTGGTTTTTGATATTTTGGGCCCTATTGAATAATGAATGTTTTGAATTTTCTCCAAAAGGAAAGTAGTTGCAAACTCATCCTTTTAGAAACTTGTTTGGGCTGTTGAGAGGAGTAAAAAACCATCAAAAATTTCAATCCTGCATGATTCTACCAAGAAATGTGATTCTTCATTCAAAACCTGATTTTTGCTATTGGGCTCTATTGAATAATGAATGTTTTGAATTTTCTCCAAAAGTAAAGTAGTTGCAAACTCATGCTTTTAGAGACTTGTTTGGGCTCATGAGAGGAGTAGAAAAACATCAAAAATTTCAGTCCTGCATGATTCTACCAAGAAATGTGTGTTCATTGAAACCGCTGGTTTTTGATAGTTTGGGCCCTATTGAATAATGAATGTTTTGAATTTTCTCCAAAAGTAAAGTAGTTGCAAACTCATCCTTTTAGAAACTTGTTTGGGCTGTTGAGAGGAGTAAAAAACCATCAAAAATTTCAATCCTGCATGATTCTACCAAGAAATGTGATTCTTCATTCAAAACGCTGGTTTTTGCTATTGGGCTCTATTGAATAATGAATGTTTTGAATTTTCTCCAAAAGTTAAGTAGTTGCAAACTCATCCTTTTAGAGACTTGTTTGGGCTCATGAGAGGAGTAGAAAAACATCAAAAATTTCAGTCCTGCACGATTCTACCAAGAAATGTGTGTTCATTCAAACCGCTGGTTTTTGATATTTTGGGCCCTATTGAATAATGAATGTTTTGAATTTTCTCCAAAAGTAAAGTAGTTGCAAACTCATCCTTTTAGAAACTTGTTTGGGCTGTTGAGAGGAGTAAAAAACCATCAAAAATTTCAATCCTGCATGATTCTACCAAGAAATGTGATTCTTCATTCAAAACCTGATTTTTGCTATTGGGCTCTATTGAATAATGAATGTTTTGAATTTTCTCCAAAAGTAAAGTAGTTGCAAACTCATGCTTTTATAGACTTGTTTGGGCTCATGACAGGAGTAGAAAAACATCAAAAATTTCAGTCCTGCATGATTCTACCAAGAAATGTGTGTTCATTGAAACCGCTGGTTTTTGATAGTTTGGGCCCTATTGAATAATGAATGTTTTGAATTTTCTCCAAAAGTAAAGTAGTTGCAAACTCATCCTTTTAGAAACTTGTTTGGGCTGTTGAGAGGAGTAAAAAACCATCAAAAATTTCAATCCTGCATGATTCTACCAAGAAATGTGATTCTTCATTCAAAACCTGATTTTTGCTATTGGGCTCTATTGAATAATGAATGTTTTGAATTTTCTCCAAAAGTAAAGTGTTTGCAAACTCATGCTTTTAGAGACTTGTTTGGGCTCATGAGAGGAGTAGAAAAACATCAAAAATTTCAGTCCTGCATGATTCTACCAAGAAATATGTGTTCATTGAAACCGCTGGTTTTTGATAGTTTGGGCCCTATTGAATAATGAATGTTTTGAATTTTCTCCAAAAGTAAAGTAGTTGCAAACTCATCCTTTTAGAAACTTGTTTGGGCTGTTGAGAGGAGTAAAAAACCATCAAAAATTTCAATCCTGCATGATTCTACCAAGAAATGTGATTCTTCATTCAAAACGCTGGTTTTTGCTATTGGGCTCTATTGAATAATGAATGTTTTGAATTTTCTCCAAAAGAAAAGTAGTTGCAAACTCATCCTTTTAGGGACTTGTTTGGGCTCATGAGAGGAGTAGAAAAACATCAAAAATTTCAGTCCTGCATGATTCTACCAAGAAATGTGATTCTTCATTCAAAACCTGATTTTTGCTATTGGGCTCTATTGAATAATGAATGTTTTGATTTTTCTCCAAAAGTAAAGTAGTTGCAAACTCATGCTTTCAGAGACTTGTTTGGGCTCATGAGAGGAGTAGAAAAAGATCAAAAATTTCAGTCCTGCATGATTCTACCAAGAAATGTGTGCTCATTGAAACCGCTGGTTTTTGATAGTTTGGGCCTTATTGAATAATCAATGTTTTGAATTTTCTGCAAAAGTAAAGTAGTTGCAAACTCATCCTTTTAGAAACTTGTTTGGGCTGTTGAGAGGAGTAAAAAACCATCAAAAATTTCAATCCTGCATGATTCTACCAAGAAATGTGATTCTTCATTCAAAACGCTGGTTTTTGCTATTGGGCTCTATTGAATAATGAATGTTTTGAATTTTCTCCAAAAGTAAAGTAGTTGCAAACTCATGCTTTTAGAGACTTGTTTGGGCTCATGAGAGGAGTAGAAAAACATCAAAAATTTCAGTCCTGCACGATTCTACCAAGAAATGTGTGTTCATTCAAACCACTGGTTTTTGATATTTTGGACCCTATTGAATATTGAATGTTTTGAATTTTCTCCAAAAGTAAAGTAGTTGCAAACTCATCCTTTTAGAAACTTGTTTGGGCTGTTGAGAGGAGTAAAAAACCATCAAAAATTTCAGTCCTGCATGATTCTACCAAGAAATGTGATTCTTCATTCAAAACCTGATTTTTGCTATTGGGCTCTATTGAATAATGAATGTTTTGAATTTTCTCCAAAGGTAAAGTAGTTGCAAACTCATGCTTTTAGAGACTTGTTTGGGCTCATGAGAGGAGTAGAAAAACATCAAAAATTTCAGTCCTGCATGATTCTACCAAGAAATGTGTGTTCATTGAAACCGCTGGTTTTTGATAGTTTGGGCCCTATTGAATAATGAATGTTTTGAATTTTCTCCAAAAGTAAAGTAGTTGCAAACTCATCCTTTTAGAAACTTGTTTGGGCTGTTGAGAGGAGTAAAAAACCATCAAAAATTTCAATCCTGCATGATTCTACCTAGAAATGTGATTCTTCATTCAAAACGCTGGTTTTTGCTATTGGGCTCTATTGAATAATGAATGTTTTGAATTTTCTCCAAAAGTAAAGTAGTTGCAAACTCATCCTTTTAGAGACTTGTTTGGGCTCATGAGAGGAGTAGAAAAACATCAAAAATTTCAGTCCTGCACGATTCTACCAAGAAATGTGTGTTCATTCAAACCGCTGGTTTTTGATATTTTGGGCCCTATTGAATAATGAATGTTTTGAATTTTCTCCAAAAGTAAAGTAGTTGCAAACTCATCCTTTTAGAAACTTGTTTGGGCTGTTGAGAGGAGTAAAAAACCATCAAAAATTTCAATCCTGCATGATTCTACCAAGAAATGTGATTCTTCATTCAAAACCTGATTTTTGCTATTGGGCTCTATTGAATAATGAATGTTTTGAATTTTCTCCAAAAGTAAAGTAGTTGCAAACTCATGCTTTTAGAGACTTGTTTGGGCTCATGAGAGGAGTAGAAAAACATCAAAAATTTCAGTCCTGCATGATTCTACCAAGAAATGTGTGTTCATTGAAACCGCTGGTTTTTGATAGTTTGGGCCCTATTGAATAATGAATGTTTTGAATTTTCTCCAAAAGTAAAGTAGTTGCAAACTCATCCTTTTAGAAACTTGTTTGGGCTGTTGAGAGGAGTAAAAAACCATCAAAAATTTCAATCCTGCATGATTCTACCAAGAAATGTGATTCTTCATTCAAAACGCTGGTTTTTGCTATTGGGCTCTATTGAATAATGAATGTTTTGAATTTTCTCCAAAAGTTAAGTAGTTGCAAACTCATCCTTTTAGAGACTTGTTTGGGCTCATGAGAGGAGTAGAAAAACATCAAAAATTTCAGTCCTGCACGATTCTACCAAGAAATGTGTGTTCATTCAAACCGCTGGTTTTTGATATTTTGGGCCCTATTGAATAATGAATGTTTTGAATTTTCTCCAAAAGTAAAGTAGTTGCAAACTCATCCTTTTAGAAACTTGTTTGGGCTGTTGAGAGGAGTAAAAAACCATCAAAAATTTCAATCCTGCATGATTCTACCAAGAAATGTGATTCTTCATTCAAAACCTGATTTTTGCTATTGGGCTCTATTGAATAATGAATGTTTTGAATTTTCTCCAAAAGTAAAGTAGTTGCAAACTCATGCTTTTATAGTCTTGTTTGGGCTCATGACAGGAGTAGAAAAACATCAAAAATTTCAGTCCTGCATGATTCTACCAAGAAATGTGTGTTCATTGAAACCGCTGGTTTTTGATAGTTTGGGCCCTATTGAATAATGAATGTTTTGAATTTTCTCCAAAAGTAAAGTAGTTGCAAACTCATCCTTTTAGAAACTTGTTTGGGCTGTTGAGAGGAGTAAAAAACCATCAAAAATTTCAATCCTGCATGATTCTACCAAGAAATGTGATTCTTCATTCAAAACCTGATTTTTGCTATTGGGCTCTATTGAATAATGAATGTTTTGAATTTTCTCCAAAAGTAAAGTGTTTGCAAACTCATGCTTTTAGAGACTTGTTTGGGCTCATGAGAGGAGTAGAAAAACATCAAAAATTTCAGTCCTGCATGATTCTACCAAGAAATATGTGTTCATTGAAACCGCTGGTTTTTGATAGTTTGGGCCCTATTGAATAATGAATGTTTTGAATTTTCTCCAAAAGTAAAGTAGTTGCAAACTCATCCTTTTAGAAACTTGTTTGGGCTGTTGAGAGGAGTAAAAAACCATCAAAAATTTCAATCCTGCATGATTCTACCAAGAAATGTGATTCTTCATTCAAAACGCTGGTTTTTGCTATTGGGCTCTATTGAATAATGAATGTTTTGAATTTTCTCCAAAAGAAAAGTAGTTGCAAACTCATCCTTTTAGGGACTTGTTTGGGCTCATGAGAGGAGTAGAAAAACATCAAAAATTTCAGTCCTGCATGATTCTACCAAGAAATGTGATTCTTCATTCAAAACCTGATTTTTGCTATTGGGCTCTATTGAATAATGAATGTTTTGATTTTTCTCCAAAAGTAAAGTAGTTGCAAACTCATACTTTCAGAGACTTGTTTGGGCTCATGAGAGGAGTAGAAAAACATCAAAAATTTCAGTCCTGCATGATGCTACCAAGAAATGTGTGTTCATTGAAACGGCTGGTTTTTGATAGTTTGGGCCGTATTGAATAATCAATGTTTTGAATTTTCTGCAAAAGTAAAGTAGTTGCAAACTCATCCTTTTAGAAACTTGTTTGGGCTGTTGAGAGGAGTAAAAAACCATCAAAAATTTCAATCCTGCATGATTCTACCAAGAAATGTGATTCTTCATTCAAAATGCTGGTTTTTGCTATTGGGCTCTATTGAATAATGAATGTTTTGAATTTTCTCCAAAAGTAAAGTAGTTGCAAACTCATCCTTTTAGAGACTTGTTTGGGCTCATGAGAGGAGTAGAAAAACATCAAAAATTTCAGTCCTGCATGATTCTACCAAGAAATGTGATTCTTCATTCAAAACCTGATTTTTGCTATTGGGCTCTAATGAATAATGAATGTTTTGAATTTTCTCCAAAAGTAAAGTAGTTGCAAACTCATGCTTTTAGAGACTTGTTTGGGCTCACGAGAGGAGTAGAAAAACATCAAAAATTTCAGTCCTGCATGATTCTACCAAGAAATGTGTGTACATTGAAACAGCTGGTTTTTGATAGTTTGGGCCTTATTGAATAATGATTGTTTTGAATTTTCTCCAAAAGTAAAGTAGTTGCAAACTCATCCTTTTAGAAACTTGTTTTGGCTGTTGAGAGGAGTAAAAAACCATCAAAAATTTCAATCCTGCATGATTCTACCAAGAAATGTGATTCTTCATTCAAAACGCTGGTTTTTGCTATTGGGCTCTATTGAATAATGAATGTTTTGAATTTTCTCCAAAAGTAAAGTAGTTGCAAACTCATCCTTTTAGAGACTTGTTTGGGCTCATGAGAGGAGTAGAAAAACATCAAAAATTTCAGTCCTGCACGATTCTACCAAGAAATGTGTGTTCATTCAAACCGCTGGTTTTTGATATTTTGGGCCCTATTGAATATTGAATGTTTTGAATTTTCTCCAAAAGTAAAGTAGTTGCAAACTCATCCTTTTAGAAACTTGTTTGGGCTGTTGAGAGGAGTAAAAAACCATCAAAAATTTCAATCCTGCATGATTCTACCAAGAAATGTGATTCTTCATTCAAAACGCTGGTTTTTGCTATTGGGCTCTATTGAATAATGAATGTTTTGAATTTTCTCCAAAAGTTAAGTAGTTGCAAACTCATCCTTTTAGAGACTTGTTTGGGCTCATGAGAGGAGTAGAAAAACATCAAAAATTTCAGTCCTGCACGATTCTACCAAGAAATGTGTGTTCATTCAAACCGCTGGTTTTTGATATTTTGGGCCCTATTGAATAATGAATGTTTTGAATTTTCTCCAAAAGTAAAGTAGTTGCAAACTCATCCTTTTAGAAACTTGTTTGGGCTGTTGAGAGGAGTAAAAAACCATCAAAAATTTCAATCCTGCATGATTCTACCAAGAAATGTGATTCTTCATTCAAAACCTGATTTTTGCTATTGGGCTCTATTGAATAATGAATGTTTTGAATTTTCTCCAAAAGTAAAGTAGTTGCAAACTCATGCTTTTAGAGACTTGTTTGGGCTCATGAGAGGAGTAGAAAAACATCAAAAATTTCAGTCCTGCATGATTCTACCAAGAAATATGTGTTCATTGAAACCGCTGGTTTTTGATAGTTTGGGCCCTATTGAATAATGAATGTTTTGAATTTTCTCCAAAAGTAAAGTAGTTGCAAACTCATCCTTTTAGAAACTTGTTTGGGCTGTTGAGAGGAGTAAAAAACCATCAAAAATTTCAATCCTGCATGATTCTACCAAGAAATGTGATTCTTCATTCAAAACGCTGGTTTTTGCTATTGGGCTCTATTGAATAATGAATGTTTTGAATTTTCTCCAAAAGAAAAGTAGTTGCAAACTCATCCTTTTAGAGACTTGTTTGGGCTCATGAGAGGAGTAGAAAAACATCAAAAATTTCAGTCCTGCATGATTCTACCAAGAAATGTGATTCTTCATTCAAAACCTGATTTTTGCTATTGGGCTCTATTGAATAATGAATGTTTTGATTTTTCTCCAAAAGTAAAGTAGTTGCAAACTCATACTTTCAGAGACTTGTTTGGGCTCATGAGAGGAGTAGAAAAACATCAAAAATTTCAGTCCTGCATGATTCTACCAAGAAATGTGTGTTCATTGAAACCGCTGGTTTTTGATAGTTTGGGCCCTATTGAATAATCAATGTTTTGAATTTTCTGCAAAAGTAAAGTAGTTGCAAACTCATCCTTTTAGAAACTTGTTTGGGCTGTTGAGAGGAGTAAACAACCATCAAAAATTTCAATCCTGCATGATTCTACCAAGAAATGTGATTCTTCATTCAAAATGCTGGTTTTTGCTATTGGGCTCTATTGAATAATGAATGTTTTGAATTTTCTCCAAAAGTTAAGTAGTTGCAAACTCATCCTTTTAGAGACTTGTTTGGGCTCATGAGAGGAGTAGAAAAACATCAAAAATTTCAGTCCTGCATGATTCTACCAAGAAATGTGTGTCCATTCAAACCGCTGGTTTTTGATATTTTGGGCCCTATTGAATAATGAATGTTTTGAATTTTCTCCAAAAGTAAAGTAGTTGCAAACTCATCCTTTTAGAAACTTGTTTGGGCTGTTGAGAGGAGTAAAAAACCATCAAAAATTTCAATCCTGCATGATTCTACCAAGAAATGTGATTCTTCATTCAAAACCTGATTTTTGCTATTGGGCTCTATTGAATAATGAATGTTTTGAATTTTCTCCAAAAGTAAAGTAGTTGCAAACTCATGCTTTTAGAGACTTGTTTGGGCTCATGAGAGGAGTAGAAAAACATCAAAAATTTTAGTCCTGCATGATTCTACCAAGAAATGTGTGTTCATTGAAACCGCTGGTTTTTGATAGTTTGGGCCCTATTGAATAATGAATGTTTTGAATTTTCTCCAAAAGTAAAGTAGTTGCAAACTCATCCTTTTAGAGACTTGTTTGGGCTCATGAGAGGAGTAGAAAAACATCAAAAATTTCAGTCCTGCATGATTCTACCAAGAAATGTGTGTTCATTCATACCGCTGGTTTTTGATATTTTGGGCCCTATTGAATATTGAATGTTTTGAATTTTCTCCAAAAGTAAAGTAGTTGCAAACTCATCCTTTTAGAAACTTGTTTGGGATGTTGAGAGGAGTAAAAAACCATCAAAAATTTCAATCCTGCATGATTCTACCAAGAAATGTGATTCTTCATTCAAAACGCTGGTTTTTGCTATTGGGCTCTATTGAATAATGAATGTTTTGAATTTTCTCCAAAAGTTAAGTAGTTGCAAACTCATCCTTTTAGAGACTTGTTTGGGCTCATGAGAGGAGTAGAAAAACATCAAAAATTTCAGTCCTGCACGATTCTACCAAGAAATGTGTGTTCATTCAAACCGCTGGTTTTTGATATTTTGGGCCCTATTGAATAATGAATGTTTTGAATTTTCTCCAAAAGTAAAGTAGTTGCAAACTCATCCTTTTAGAAACTTGTTTGGGCTGTTGAGAGGAGTAAAAAACCATCAAAAATTTCAATCCTGCATGATTCTACCAAGAAATGTGATTCTTCATTCAAAACCTGATTTTTGCTATTGGGCTCTATTGAATAATGAATGTTTTGAATTTTCTCCAAAAGTAAAGTAGTTGCAAACTCATGCTTTTAGAGACTTGTTTGGGCTCATGAGAGGAGTAGAAAAACATCAAAAATTTCAGTCCTGCATGATTCTACCAAGAAATGTGATTCTTCATTCAAAACCTGATTTTTGCTATTGGGCTCTATTGAATAATGAATGTTTTGATTTTTCTCCAAAAGTAAAGTAGTTGCAAACTCATACTTTCAGAGACTTGTTTGGGCTCATGAGAGGAGTAGAAAAACATCAAAAATTTCAGTCCTGCATGATTCTACCAAGAAATGTGTGTTCATTGAAACCGCTGGTTTTTGATAGTTTGGGCCCTATTGAATAATCAATGTTTTGAATTTTCTGCAAAAGTAAAGTAGTTGCAAACTCATCCTTTTAGAAACTTGTTTGGGCTGTTGAGAGGAGTAAAAAACCATCAAAAATTTCAATCCTGCATGATTCTACCAAGAAATGTGATTCTTCATTCAAAATGCTGGTTTTTGCTATTGGGCTCTATTGAATAATGAATGTTTTGAATTTTCTCCAAAAGTTAAGTAGTTGCAAACTCATCCTTTTAGAGACTTGTTTGGGCTCATGAGAGGAGTAGAAAAACATCAAAAATTTCAGTCCTGCATGATTCTACCAAGAAATGTGTGTTCATTCAAACCGCTGGTTTTTGATATTTTGGGCCCTATTGAATAATGAATGTTTTGAATTTTCTCCAAAAGTAAAGTAGTTGCAAACTCATCCTTTTAGAAACTTGTTTGGGCTGTTGAGAGGAGTAAAAAACCATCAAAAATTTCAATCCTGCATGATTCTACCAAGAAATGTGATTCTTCATTCAAAACCTGATTTTTGCTATTGGGCTCTATTGAATAATGAATGTTTTGAATTTTCTCCAAAAGTAAAGTAGTTGCAAACTCATGCTTTTAGAGACTTTTTTGGGCTCATGAGAGGAGTAGAAAAACATCAAAAATTTTAGTCCTGCATGATTCTACCAAGAAATGTGTGTTCATTGAAACCGCTGGTTTTTGATAGTTTGGGCCCTATTGAATAATGAATGTTTTGAATTTTCTCCAAAAGTAAAGTAGTTGCAAACTCATCCTTTTAGAAACTTGTTTGGGCTGTTGAGAGGAGTAAAAAACCATCAAAAATTTCAATCCTGCATGATTCTACCAAGAAATGTGATTCTTCATTCAAAACGCTGGTTTTTGCTATTGGGCTCTATTGAATAATGAATGTTTTGAATTTTCTCCAAAAGTAAAGTAGTTGCAAACTCATGCTTTTAGAGACTTGTTTGGGCTCATGAGCGGAGTAGAAAAACATCAAAAATTTCAGTCCTGCATGATTCTACCAAGAAATGTGTGTTCATTGAAACCGCTGGTTTTTGATAGTTTGGGCACTATTGAATAATGAATGTTTTGAATTTTCTCCAAAAGTAAAGTAGTTGCAAACTCATCCTTTTAGAAACTTGTTTGGGCTGTTGAGAGGAGTAAAAAACCATCAAAAATTTCAATCCTGCATGATTCTACCAAGAAATGTGATTCTTCATTCAAAACGCTGGTTTTTGCTATTGGGCTCTATTGAATAATGAATGTTTTGAATTTTCTCCAAAAGTAAAGTAGTTGCAAACTCATCCTTTTAGAAACTTGTTTGGGCTGTTGAGAGGAGTAAAAAACCATCAAAAATTTCAATCATGCATGATTCTACCAAGAAATGTGATTCTTCATTCAAAACCTGATTTTTGCTATTGGGCTCTATTGAATAATGAATGTTTTGAATTTTCTCCAAAAGTAAAGTAGTTGCAAACTCATGCTTTTATAGACTTGTTTGGGCTCATGAGAGGAGTAGAAAAACATCAAAAATTTCAGTCCTGCATGATTCTACCAAGAAATGTGTGTTCATTGAAACCGCTGGTTTTTGATAGTTTGGGCCCTATTGAATAATGAATGTTTTGAATTTTCTCCAAAAGTAAAGTAGTTGCAAACTCATCCTTTTAGAAACATGTTTGGGCTGTTGAGAGGAGTAAAAAACCATCAAAAATTTCAATCCTGCATGATTCTACCAAGAAATGTGATTCTTCATTCAAAACCTGATTTTTGCTATTGGGCTCTATTGAATAATGAATGTTTTGAATTTTCTCCAAAAGTAAAGTAGTTGCAAACTCATGCTTTTAGAGACTTGTTTGGGCTCATGAGAGGAGTAGAAAAAATGAAAAATTTCAGTCCTGCATGATTCTACCAAGAAATATGTGTTCATTGAAACCGCTGGTTTTTGATAGTTTGGGCCCTATTGAATAATGAATGTTTTGAATTTTCTCCAAAAGTAAAGTAGTTGCAAACTCATCCTTTTAGAAACTTGTTTGGGCTGTTGAGAGGAGTAAAAAACCATCAAAAATTTCAATCCTGCATGATTCTACCAAGAAATGTGATTCTTCATTCAAAACGCTGGTTTTTGCTATTGGGCTCTATTGAATAATGAATGTTTTGAATTTTCTCCAAAAGAAAAGTAGTTGCAAACTCATCCTTTTAGGGACTTGTTTGGGCTCATGAGAGGAGTAGAAAAACATCAAAAATTTCAGTCCTGCATGATTCTACCAAGAAATGTGATTCTTCATTCAAAACCTGATTTTTGCTATTGGGCTCTATTGAATAATGAATGTTTTGATTTTTCTCCAAAAGTAAAGTAGTTACAAACTCATACTTTCAGAGACTTGTTTGGGCTCATGAGAGGAGTAGAAAAACATCAAAAATTTCAGTCCTGCATGATTCTACCAAGAAATGTGTGTTCATTGAAACGGCTGGTTTTTGATAGTTTGGGCCCTATTGAATAATCAATGTTTTGAATTTTCTGCAAAAGTAAAGTAGTTGCAAACTCATCCTTTTAGAAACTTGTTTGGGCTGTTGAGAGGAGTAAAAAACCATCAAAAATTTCAATCCTGCATGATTCTACCAAGAAATGTGATTCTTCATTCAAAATGCTGGTTTTTGCTATTGGGCTCTATTGAATAATGAATGTTTTGAATTTTCTCCAAAAGTAAAGTAGTTGCAAACTCATCCTTTTAGAAACATGTTTGGGCTGTTGAGAGGAGTAAAAAACCATCAAAAATTTCAATCCTGCATGATTCTACCAAGAAATGTGATTCTTCATTCAAAACCTGATTTTTGCTATTGGGCTCTATTGAATAATGAATGTTTTGAATTTTCTCCAAAAGTAAAGTAGTTGCAAACTCATGCTTTTAGAGACTTGTTTGGGCTCATGAGAGGAGTAGAAAAAATGAAAAATTTCAGTCCTGCATGATTCTACCAAGAAATATGTGTTCATTGAAACCGCTGGTTTTTGATAGTTTGGGCCCTATTGAATAATGAATGTTTTGAATTTTCTCCAAAAGTAAAGTAGTTGCAAACTCATCCTTTTAGAAACTTGTTTGGGCTGTTGAGAGGAGTAAAAAACCATCAAAAATTTCAATCCTGCATGATTCTACCAAGAAATGTGATTCTTCATTCAAAACGCTGGTTTTTGCTATTGGGCTCTATTGAATAATGAATGTTTTGAATTTTCTCCAAAAGAAAAGTAGTTGCAAACTCATCCTTTTAGGGACTTGTTTGGGCTCATGAGAGGAGTAGAAAAACATCAAAAATTTCAGTCCTGCATGATTCTACCAAGAAATGTGATTCTTCATTCAAAACCTGATTTTTGCTATTGGGCTCTATTGAATAATGAATGTTTTGATTTTTCTCCAAAAGTAAAGTAGTTACAAACTCATACTTTCAGAGACTTGTTTGGGCTCATGAGAGGAGTAGAAAAACATCAAAAATTTCAGTCCTGCATGATTCTACCAAGAAATGTGTGTTCATTGAAACGGCTGGTTTTTGATAGTTTGGGCCCTATTGAATAATCAATGTTTTGAATTTTCTGCAAAAGTAAAGTAGTTGCAAACTCATCCTTTTAGAAACTTGTTTGGGCTGTTGAGAGGAGTAAAAAACCATCAAAAATTTCAATCCTGCATGATTCTACCAAGAAATGTGATTCTTCATTCAAAATGCTGGTTTTTGCTATTGGGCTCTATTGAATAATGAATGTTTTGAATTTTCTCCAAAAGTAAAGTAGTTGCAAACTCATGCTTTTAGAGACTTGTTTGGGCTCATGAGAGGAGTAGAAAAACATCAAAAATTTCAGTCCTGCATGATTCTACCAAGAAATGTGATTCTTCATTCAAAACCTGATTTTTGCTATTGGGCTCTATTGAATAATGAATGTTTTGAATTTTCTCCAAAAGTAAAGTAGTTACAAACTCATGCTTTTAGAGACTTGTTTGGGCTCACGAGAGGAGTAGAAAAACATCAAAAATTTCAGTCCTGCATGATTCTACCAAGAAATGTGTGTACATTGAAACCGCTGGTTTTTGATATTTTGGGCCCCATTGAATAATGAATGTTTTGAATTTTCTAAAAAAGTAAAGTAGTTGCAAACTCATCCTTTTAGAAACTTGTTTGGGCTGTTGAGAGGAGTAAAAAACCATCAAAAATTTCAATCCTGCATGATTCTAACAAGAAATGTGATTCTTCATTCAAAACCTGATTTTTGCTATTGGGCTCTATTGAATAATGAATGTTTTGAATTTTCTCCAAAAGTAAAGTAGTTGCAAACTCATGCTTTTAGAGACTTGTTTGGGCTCATGAGAGGAGTAGAAAAACATCAAAAATTTCAGTCCTGCATGATTCTACCAAGAAATGTGTTTTCATTGAAACCGCTGGTTTTTGATAGTTTGGGCCCTATTGAATAATGAATGTTTTGAATTTTCTCCAAAAGTAAAGTAGTTGCAAACTCATCCTTTTAGAAACTTGTTTGGGCTGTTGAGAGGAGTAAAAAACCATCAAAAATTTCAATCCTGCATGATTCTACCAAGAAATGTGATTCTTCATTCAAAACGCTGGTTTTTGCTATTGGGCTCTATTGAATAATGAATGTTTTGAATTTTCTCCAAAAGAAAAGTAGTTGCAAACTCATCCTTTTAGAGACTTGTTTGGGCTCATGAGAGGAGTAGAAAAACATCAAAAATTTCAGTCCTGCATGATTCTACCAAGAAATGTGATTCTTCATTCAAAACCTGATTTTTGCTATTGGGCTCTATTGAATAATGAATGTTTTGATTTTTCTCCAAAAGTAAAGTAGTTGCAAACTCATGCTTTCAGAGACTTGTTTGGGCTCATGAGAGGAGTAGAAAAAGATCAAAAATTTCAGTCCTGCATGATTCTACCAAGAAATGTGTGCTCATTGAAACCGCTGGTTTTTGATAGTTTGGGCCTTATTGAATAATCAATGTTTTGAATTTTCTGCAAAAGTAAAGTAGTTGCAAACTCATCCTTTTAGAAACTTGTTTGGGCTGTTGAGAGGAGTAAAAAACCATCAAAAATTTCAATCCTGCATGATTCTACCAAGAAATGTGATTCTTCATTCAAAACGCTGGTTTTTGCTATTGGGCTCTATTGAATAATGAATGTTTTGAATTTTCTCCAAAAGTAAAGTAGTTGCAAACTCATCCTTTTAGAGACTTGTTTGGGCTCATGAGAGGAGTAGAAAAACATCAAAAATTTCAGTCCTGCACGATTCTACCAAGAAATGTGTGTTCATTCAAACCACTGGTTTTTGATATTTTGGACCCTATTGAATATTGAATGTTTTGAATTTTCTCCAAAAGTAAAGTAGTTGCAAACTCATCCTTTTAGAAACTTGTTTGGGCTGTTGAGAGGAGTAAAAAACCATCAAAAATTTCAGTCCTGCATGATTCTACCAAGAAATGTGATTCTTCATTCAAAACCTGATTTTTGCTATTGGGCTCTATTGAATAATGAATGTTTTGAATTTTCTCCAAAGGTAAAGTAGTTGCAAACTCATGCTTTTAGAGACTTGTTTGGGCTCATGAGAGGAGTAGAAAAACATCAAAAATTTCAGTCCTGCATGATTCTACCAAGAAATGTGTGTTCATTGAAACCGCTGGTTTTTGATAGTTTGGGCCCTATTGAATAATGAATGTTTTGAATTTTCTCCAAAAGTAAAGTAGTTGCAAACTCATCCTTTCAGAAACTTGTTTGGGCTGTTGAGAGGAGTAAAAAACCATCAAAAATTTCAATCCTGCATGATTCTACCTAGAAATGTGATTCTTCATTCAAAACGCTGGTTTTTGCTATTGGGCTCTATTGAATAATGAATGTTTTGAATTTTCTCCAAAAGTAAAGTAGTTGCAAACTCATCCTTTTAGAGACTTGTTTGGGCTCATGAGAGGAGTAGAAAAACATCAAAAATTTCAGTCCTGCACGATTCTACCAAGAAATGTGTGTTCATTCAAACCGCTGGTTTTTGATATTTTGGGCCCTATTGAATAATGAATGTTTTGAATTTTCTCCAAAAGGAAAGTAGTTGCAAACTCATCCTTTTAGAAACTTGTTTGGGCTGTTGAGAGGAGTAAAAAACCATCAAAAATTTCAATCCTGCATGATTCTACCAAGAAATGTGATTCTTCATTCAAAACCTGATTTTTGCTATTGGGCTCTATTGAATAATGAATGTTTTGAATTTTCTCCAAAAGTAAAGTAGTTGCAAACTCATGCTTTTAGAGACTTGTTTGGGCTCATGAGAGGAGTAGAAAAACATCAAAAATTTCAGTCCTGCATGATTCTACCAAGAAATGTGTGTTCATTGAAACCGCTGGTTTTTGATAGTTTGGGCCCTATTGAATAATGAATGTTTTGAATTTTCTCCAAAAGTAAAGTAGTTGCAAACTCATCCTTTTAGAAACTTGTTTGGGCTGTTGAGAGGAGTAAAAAACCATCAAAAATTTCAATCCTGCATGATTCTACCAAGAAATGTGATTCTTCATTCAAAACGCTGGTTTTTGCTATTGGGCTCTATTGAATAATGAATGTTTTGAATTTTCTCCAAAAGTTAAGTAGTTGCAAACTCATCCTTTTAGAGACTTGTTTGGGCTCATGAGAGGAGTAGAAAAACATCAAAAATTTCAGTCCTGCACGATTCTACCAAGAAATGTGTGTTCATTCAAACCGCTGGTTTTTGATATTTTGGGCCCTATTGAATAATGAATGTTTTGAATTTTCTCCAAAAGTAAAGTAGTTGCAAACTCATCCTTTTAGAAACTTGTTTGGGCTGTTGAGAGGAGTAAAAAACCATCAAAAATTTCAATCCTGCATGATTCTACCAAGAAATGTGATTCTTCATTCAAAACCTGATTTTTGCTATTGGGCTCTATTGAATAATGAATGTTTTGAATTTTCTCCAAAAGTAAAGTAGTTGCAAACTCATGCTTTTAAAGACTTGTTTGGGCTCATGACAGGAGTAGAAAAACATCAAAAATTTCAGTCCCGCATGATTCTACCAAGAAATGTGTGTTCATTGAAACCGCTGGTTTTTGATAGTTTGGGCCCTATTGAATAATGAATGTTTTGAATTTTCTCCAAAAGTAAAGTAGTTGCAAACTCATCCTTTTAGAAACTTGTTTGGGCTGTTGAGAGGAGTAAAAAACCATCAAAAATTTCAATCCTGCATGATTCTACCAAGAAATGTGATTCTTCATTCAAAACCTGATTTTTGCTATTGGGCTCTATTGAATAATGAATGTTTTGAATTTTCTCCAAAAGTAAAGTGTTTGCAAACTCATGCTTTTAGAGACTTGTTTGGGCTCATGAGAGGAGTAGAAAAACATCAAAAATTTCAGTCCTGCATGATTCTACCAAGAAATATGTGTTCATTGAAACCGCTGGTTTTTGATAGTTTGGGCCCTATTGAATAATGAATGTTTTGAATTTTCTCCAAAAGTAAAGTAGTTGCAAACTCATCCTTTTAGAAACTTGTTTGGGCTGTTGAGAGGAGTAAAAAACCATCAAAAATTTCAATCCTGCATGATTCTACCAAGAAATGTGATTCTTCATTCAAAACGCTGGTTTTTGCTATTGGGCTCTATTGAATAATGAATGTTTTGAATTTTCTCCAAAAGAAAAGTAGTTGCAAACTCATCCTTTTAGGGACTTGTTTGGGCTCATGAGAGGAGTAGAAAAACATCAAAAATTTCAGTCCTGCATGATTCTACCAAGAAATGTGATTCTTCATTCAAAACCTGATTTTTGCTATTGGGCTCTATTGAATAATGAATGTTTTGATTTTTCTCCAAAAGTAAAGTAGTTGCAAACTCATACTTTCAGAGACTTGTTTGGGCTCATGAGAGGAGTAGAAAAACATCAAAAATTTCAGTCCTGCATGATGCTACCAAGAAATGTGTGTTCATTGAAACGGCTGGTTTTTGATAGTTTGGGCCGTATTGAATAATCAATGTTTTGAATTTTCTGCAAAAGTAAAGTAGTTGCAAACTCATCCTTTTAGAAACTTGTTTGGGCTGTTGAGAGGAGTAAAAAACCATCAAAAATTTCAATCCTGCATGATTCTACCAAGAAATGTGATTCTTCATTCAAAATGCTGGTTTTTGCTATTGGGCTCTATTGAATAATGAATGTTTTGAATTTTCTCCAAAAGTAAAGTAGTTGCAAACTCATCCTTTTAGAGACTTGTTTGGGCTCATGAGAGGAGTAGAAAAACATCAAAAATTTCAGTCCTGCATGATTCTACCAAGAAATGTGATTCTTCATTCAAAACCTGATTTTTGCTATTGGGCTCTATTGAATAATGAATGTTTTGAATTTTCTCCAAAAGTAAAGTAGTTGCAAACTCATGCTTTTAGAGACTTGTTTGGGCTCACGAGAGGAGTAGAAAAACATCAAAAATTTCAGTCCTGCATGATTCTACCAAGAAATGTGTGTACATTGAAACAGCTGGTTTTTGATAGTTTGGGCCTTATTGAATAATGATTGTTTTGAATTTTCTCCAAAAGTAAAGTAGTTGCAAACTCATCCTTTTAGAAACTTGTTTTGGCTGTTGAGAGGAGTAAAAAACCATCAAAAATTTCAATCCTGCATGATTCTACCAAGAAATGTGATTCTTCATTCAAAACGCTGGTTTTTGCTATTGGGCTCTATTGAATAATGAATGTTTTGAATTTTCTCCAAAAGTAAAGTAGTTGCAAACTCATCCTTTTAGAGACTTGTTTGGGCTCATGAGAGGAGTAGAAAAACATCAAAAATTTCAGTCCTGCACGATTCTACCAAGAAATGTGTGTTCATTCAAACCGCTGGTTTTTGATATTTTGGGCCCTATTGAATATTGAATGTTTTGAATTTTCTCCAAAAGTAAAGTAGTTGCAAACTCATCCTTTTAGAAACTTGTTTGGGCTGTTGAGAGGAGTAAAAAACCATCAAAAATTTCAATCCTGCATGATTCTACCAAGAAATGTGATTCTTCATTCAAAACGCTGGTTTTTGCTATTGGGCTCTATTGAATAATGAATGTTTTGAATTTTCTCCAAAAGTTAAGTAGTTGCAAACTCATCCTTTTAGAGACTTGTTTGGGCTCATGAGAGGAGTAGAAAAACATCAAAAATTTCAGTCCTGCACGATTCTACCAAGAAATGTGTGTTCATTCAAACCGCTGGTTTTTGATATTTTGGGCCCTATTGAATAATGAATGTTTTGAATTTTCTCCAAAAGTAAAGTAGTTGCAAACTCATCCTTTTAGAAACTTGTTTGGGCTGTTGAGAGGAGTAAAAAACCATCAAAAATTTCAATCCTGCATGATTCTACCAAGAAATGTGATTCTTCATTCAAAACCTGATTTTTGCTATTGGGCTCTATTGAATAATGAATGTTTTGAATTTTCTCCAAAAGTAAAGTAGTTGCAAACTCATGCTTTTAGAGACTTGTTTGGGCTCATGAGAGGAGTAGAAAAACATCAAAAATTTCAGTCCTGCATGATTCTACCAAGAAATATGTGTTCATTGAAACCGCTGGTTTTTGATAGTTTGGGCCCTATTGAATAATGAATGTTTTGAATTTTCTCCAAAAGTAAAGTAGTTGCAAACTCATCCTTTTAGAAACTTGTTTGGGCTGTTGAGAGGAGTAAAAAACCATCAAAAATTTCAATCCTGCATGATTCTACCAAGAAATGTGATTCTTCATTCAAAACGCTGGTTTTTGCTATTGGGCTCTATTGAATAATGAATGTTTTGAATTTTCTCCAAAAGAAAAGTAGTTGCAAACTCATCCTTTTAGAGACTTGTTTGGGCTCATGAGAGGAGTAGAAAAACATCAAAAATTTCAGTCCTGCATGATTCTACCAAGAAATGTGATTCTTCATTCAAAACCTGATTTTTGCTATTGGGCTCTATTGAATAATGAATGTTTTGATTTTTCTCCAAAAGTAAAGTAGTTGCAAACTCATACTTTCAGAGACGTGTTTGGGCTCATGAGAGGAGTAGAAAAACATCAAAAATTTCAGTCCTGCATGATTCTACCAAGAAATGTGTGTTCATTGAAACCGCTGGTTTTTGATAGTTTGGGCCCTATTGAATAATCAATGTTTTGAATTTTCTGCAAAAGTAAAGTAGTTGCAAACTCATCCTTTTAGAAACTTGTTTGGGCTGTTGAGAGGAGTAAACAACCATCAAAAATTTCAATCCTGCATGATTCTACCAAGAAATGTGATTCTTCATTCAAAATGCTGGTTTTTGCTATTGGGCTCTATTGAATAATGAATGTTTTGAATTTTCTCCAAAAGTTAAGTAGTTGCAAACTCATCCTTTTAGAGACTTGTTTGGGCTCATGAGAGGAGTAGAAAAACATCAAAAATTTCAGTCCTGCATGATTCTACCAAGAAATGTGCGTCCATTCAAACCGCTGGTTTTTGATATTTTGGGCCCTATTGAATAATGAATGTTTTGAATTTTCTCCAAAAGTAAAGTAGTTGCAAACTCATCCTTTTAGAAACTTGTTTGGGCTGTTGAGAGGAGTAAAAAACCATCAAAAATTTCAATCCTGCATGATTCTACCAAGAAATGTGATTCTTCATTCAAAACCTGATTTTTGCTATTGGGCTCTATTGAATAATGAATGTTTTGAATTTTCTCCAAAAGTAAAGTAGTTGCAAACTCATGCTTTTAGAGACTTGTTTGGGCTCATGAGAGGAGTAGAAAAACATCAAAAATTTTAGTCCTGCATGATTCTACCAAGAAATGTGTGTTCATTGAAACCGCTGGTTTTTGATAGTTTGGGCCCTATTGAATAATGAATGTTTTGAATTTTCTCCAAAAGTAAAGTAGTTGCAAACTCATCCTTTTAGAGACTTGTTTGGGCTCATGAGAGGAGTAGAAAAACATCAAAAATTTCAGTCCTGCATGATTCTACCAAGAAATGTGTGTTCATTCATACCGCTGGTTTTTGATATTTTGGGCCCTATTGAATATTGAATGTTTTGAATTTTCTCCAAAAGTAAAGTAGTTGCAAACTCATCCTTTTAGAAACTTGTTTGGGATGTTGAGAGGAGTAAAAAACCATCAAAAATTTCAATCCTGCATGATTCTACCAAGAAATGTGATTCTTCATTCAAAACGCTGGTTTTTGCTATTGGGCTCTATTGAATAATGAATGTTTTGAATTTTCTCCAAAAGTTAAGTAGTTGCAAACTCATCCTTTTAGAGACTTGTTTGGGCTCATGAGAGGAGTAGAAAAACATCAAAAATTTCAGTCCTGCACGATTCTACCAAGAAATGTGTGTTCATTCAAACCGCTGGTTTTTGATATTTTGGGCCCTATTGAATAATGAATGTTTTGAATTTTCTCCAAAAGTAAAGTAGTTGCAAACTCATCCTTTTAGAAACTTGTTTGGGCTGTTGAGAGGAGTAAAAAACCATCAAAAATTTCAATCCTGCATGATTCTACCAAGAAATGTGATTCTTCATTCAAAACCTGATTTTTGCTATTGGGCTCTATTGAATAATGAATGTTTTGAATTTTCTCCAAAAGAAAAGTAGTTGCAAACTTATCCTTTTAGAGACTTGTTTGGGCTCATGAGAGGAGTAGAAAAACATCAAAAATTTCAGTCCTGCATGATTCTACCAAGAAATGTGATTCTTCATTCAAAACCTGATTTTTGCTATTGGGCTCTATTGAATAATGAATGTTTTGATTTTTCTCCAAAAGTAAAGTAGTTGCAAACTCATACTTTCAGAGACTTGTTTGGGCTCATGAGAGGAGTAGAAAAACATCAAAAATTTCAGTCCTGCATGATTCTACCAAGAAATGTGTGTTCATTGAAACCGCTGGTTTTTGATAGTTTGGGCCCTATTGAATAATCAATGTTTTGAATTTTCTGCAAAAGTAAAGTAGTTGCAAACTCATCCTTTTAGAAACTTGTTTGGGCTGTTGAGAGGAGTAAAAAACCATCAAAAATTTCAATCCTGCATGATTCTACCAAGAAATGTGATTCTTCATTCAAAATGCTGGTTTTTGCTATTGGGCTCTATTGAATAATGAATGTTTTGAATTTTCTCCAAAAGTTAAGTAGTTGCAAACTCATCCTTTTAGAGACTTGTTTGGGCTCATGAGAGGAGTAGAAAAACATCAAAAATTTCAGTCCTGCATGATTCTACCAAGAAATGTGTGTTCATTCAAACCGCTGGTTTTTGATATTTTGGGCCCTATTGAATAATGAATGTTTTGAATTTTCTCCAAAAGTAAAGTAGTTGCAAACTCATCCTTTTAGAAACTTGTTTGGGCTGTTGAGAGGAGTAAAAAACCATCAAAAATTTCAATCCTGCATGATTCTACCAAGAAATGTGATTCTTCATTCAAAACCTGATTTTTGCTATTGGGCTCTATTGAATAATGAATGTTTTGAATTTTCTCCAAAAGTAAAGTAGTTGCAAACTCATGCTTTTAGAGACTTTTTTGGGCTCATGAGAGGAGTAGAAAAACATCAAAAATTTTAGTCCTGCATGATTCTACCAAGAAATGTGTGTTCATTGAAACCGCTGGTTTTTGATAGTTTGGGCCCTATTGAATAATGAATGTTTTGAATTTTCTCCAAAAGTAAAGTAGTTGCAAACTCATCCTTTTAGAAACTTGTTTGGGCTGTTGAGAGGAGTAAAAAACCATCAAAAATTTCAATCCTGCATGATTCTACCAAGAAATGTGATTCTTCATTCAAAACGCTGGTTTTTGCTATTGGGCTCTATTGAATAATGAATGTTTTGAATTTTCTCCAAAAGTAAAGTAGTTGCAAACTCATGCTTTTAGAGACTTGTTTGGGCTCATGAGAGGAGTAGAAAAACATCAAAAATTTCAGTCCTGCATGATTCTACCAAGAAATGTGTGTTCATTGAAACCGCTGGTTTTTGATAGTTTGGGCACTATTGAATAATGAATGTTTTGAATTTTCTCCAAAAGTAAAGTAGTTGCAAACTCATCCTTTTAGAAACTTGTTTGGGCTGTTGAGAGGAGTAAAAAACCATCAAAAATTTCAATCCTGCATGATTCTACCAAGAAATGTGATTCTTCATTCAAAACGCTGGTTTTTGCTATTGGGCTCTATTGAATAATGAATGTTTTGAATTTTCTCCAAAAGTAAAGTAGTTGCAAACTCATCCTTTTAGAAACTTGTTTGGGCTGTTGAGAGGAGTAAAAAACCATCAAAAATTTCAATCATGCATGATTCTACCAAGAAATGTGATTCTTCATTCAAAACCTGATTTTTGCTATTGGGCTCTATTGAATAATGAATGTTTTGAATTTTCTCCAAAAGTAAAGTAGTTGCAAACTCATGCTTTTATAGACTTGTTTGGGCTCATGAGAGGAGTAGAAAAACATCAAAAATTTCAGTCCTGCATGATTCTACCAAGAAATGTGTGTTCATTGAAACCGCTGGTTTTTGATAGTTTGGGCCCTATTGAATAATGAATGTTTTGAATTTTCTCCAAAAGTAAAGTAGTTGCAAACTCATCCTTTTAGAAACATGTTTGGGCTGTTGAGAGGAGTAAAAAACCATCAAAAATTTCAATCCTGCATGATTCTACCAAGAAATGTGATTCTTCATTCAAAACCTGATTTTTGCTATTGGGCTCTATTGAATAATGAATGTTTTGAATTTTCTCCAAAAGTAAAGTAGTTGCAAACTCATGCTTTTAGAGACTTGTTTGGGCTCATAAGAGGAGTAGAAAAACATCAAAAATTTCAGTCCTGCATGATTCTACCAAGAAATATGTGTTCATTGAAACCGCTGGTTTTTGATAGTTTGGGCCCTATTGAATAATGAATGTTTTGAATTTTCTCCAAAAGTAAAGTAGTTGCAAACTCATCCTTTT
The DNA here is from genome assembly GCF_039654945.1 of Dendrobates tinctorius. Classification (NCBI taxonomy): domain Eukaryota; kingdom Metazoa; phylum Chordata; class Amphibia; order Anura; family Dendrobatidae; genus Dendrobates; species Dendrobates tinctorius. The sequence continues at coordinate 21,030,591 of NW_027361793.1, forward strand.
AGAAACTTGTTTGGGCTGTTGAGAGGAGTAAAAAACCATCAAAAATTTCAATCCTGCATGATTCTACCAAGAAATGTGATTCTTCATTCAAAACGCTGGTTTTTGCTATTGGGCTCTATTGAATAATGAATGTTTTGAATTTTCTCCAAAAGAAAAGTAGTTGCAAACTCATCCTTTTAGAGACTTGTTTGGGCTCATGAGAGGAGTAGAAAAACATCAAAAATTTCAGTCCTGCATGATTCTACCAAGAAATGTGATTCTTCATTCAAAACCTGAGTCTTGCTATTGGGCTCTATTGAATAATGAATGTTTTGAATTTTCTCCAAAAGTAAAGTAGTTGCAAACTCATGCTTTTAGAGACTTGTTTGGGCTCACGAGAGGAGTAGAAAAACATCAAAAATTTCAGTCCTGCAAGATTCTACCAAGAAATGTGTGTACATTGAAACCGCTGGTTTTTGATAGTTTGGGCCTTATTGAATAATGAATGTTTTGAATTTTCTCCAAAAGTAAAGTAGTTGCAAACTCATCCTTTTAGAAACTTGTTTTGGCTGTTGAGAGGAGTAAAAAACCATCAAAAATTTCAATCCTGCATGATTCTACCAAGAAATGTGATTCTTCATTCAAAACGCTGGTTTTTGCTATTGGGCTCTATTGAATAATGAATGTTTTGAATTTTCTCCAAAAGAAAAGTAGTTGCAAACTCATCCTTTTAGGGACTTGTTTGGGCTCATGAGAGGAGTAGAAAAACATCAAAAATTTCAGTCCTGCATGATTCTACCAAGAAATGTGATTCTTCATTCAAAACCTGATTTTTGCTATTGGGCTCTATTGAATAATGAATGTTTTGATTTTTCTCCAAAAGTAAAGTAGTTGCAAACTCATACTTTCAGAGACTTGTTTGGGCTCATGAGAGGAGTAGAAAAACATCAAAAATTTCAGTCCTGCATGATGCTACCAAGAAATGTGTGTTCATTGAAACGGCTGGTTTTTGATAGTTTGGGCCGTATTGAATAATCAATGTTTTGAATTTTCTGCAAAAGTAAAGTAGTTGCAAACTCATCCTTTTAGAAACTTGTTTGGGCTGTTGAGAGGAGTAGAAAACCATCAAAAATTTCAATCCTGCATGATTCTACCAAGAAATGTGATTCTTCATTCAAAATGCTGGTTTTTGCTATTGGGCTCTATTGAATAATGAATGTTTTGAATTTTCTCCAAAAGTAAAGTAGTTGCAAACTCATCCTTTTAGAGACTTGTTTGGGCTCATGAGAGGAGTAGAAAAACATCAAAAATTTCAGTCCTGCATGATTCTACCAAGAAATGTGATTCTTCATTCAAAACCTGATTTTTGCTATTGGGCTCTATTGAATAATGAATGTTTTGAATTTTCTCCAAAAGTAAAGTAGTTGCAAACTCATGCTTTTAGAGACTTGTTTGGGCTCACGAGAGGAGTAGAAAAACATCAAAAATTTCAGTCCTGCATGATTCTACCAAGAAATGTGTGTACATTGAAACAGCTGGTTTTTGATAGTTTGGGCCTTATTGAATAATGATTGTTTTGAATTTTCTCCAAAAGTAAAGTAGTTGCAAACTCATCCTTTTAGAAACTTGTTTTGGCTGTTGAGAGGAGTAAAAAACCATCAAAAATTTCAATCCTGCATGATTCTACCAAGAAATGTGATTCTTCATTCAAAACGCTGGTTTTTGCTATTGGGCTCTATTGAATAATGAATGTTTTGAATTTTCTCCAAAAGTAAAGTAGTTGCAAACTCATCCTTTTAGAGACTTGTTTGGGCTCATGAGAGGAGTAGAAAAACATCAAAAATTTCAGTCCTGCACGATTCTACCAAGAAATGTGTGTTCATTCAAACCGCTGGTTTTTGATATTTTGGGCCCTATTGAATATTGAATGTTTTGAATTTTCTCCAAAAGTAAAGTAGTTGCAAACTCATCCTTTTAGAAACTTGTTTGGGCTGTTGAGAGGAGTAAAAAACCATCAAAAATTTCAATCCTGCATGATTCTACCAAGAAATGTGATTCTTCATTCAAAACGCTGGTTTTTGCTATTGGGCTCTATTGAATAATGAATGTTTTGAATTTTCTCCAAAAGTTAAGTAGTTGCAAACTCATCCTTTTAGAGACTTGTTTGGGCTCATGAGAGGAGTAGAAAAACATCAAAAATTTCAGTCCTGCACGATTCTACCAAGAAATGTGTGTTCATTCAAACCGCTGGTTTTTGATATTTTGGGCCCTATTGAATAATGAATGTTTTGAATTTTCTCCAAAAGTAAAGTAGTTGCAAACTCATCCTTTTAGAAACTTGTTTGGGCTGTTGAGAGGAGTAAAAAACCATCAAAAATTTCAATCCTGCATGATTCTACCAAGAAATGTGATTCTTCATTCAAAACCTGATTTTTGCTATTGGGCTCTATTGAATAATGAATGTTTTGAATTTTCTCCAAAAGTAAAGTAGTTGCAAACTCATGCTTTTAGAGACTTGTTTGGGCTCATGAGAGGAGTAGAAAAACATCAAAAATTTCAGTCCTGCATGATTCTACCAAGAAATATGTGTTCATTGAAACCGCTGGTTTTTGATAGTTTGGGCCCTATTGAATAATGAATGTTTTGAATTTTCTCCAAAAGTAAAGTAGTTGCAAACTCATCCTTTTAGAAACTTGTTTGGGCTGTTGAGAGGAGTAAAAAACCATCAAAAATTTCAATCCTGCATGATTCTACCAAGAAATGTGATTCTTCATTCAAAACGCTGGTTTTTGCTATTGGGCTCTATTGAATAATGAATGTTTTGAATTTTCTCCAAAAGAAAAGTAGTTGCAAACTCATCCTTTTAGAGACTTGTTTGGGCTCATGAGAGGAGTAGAAAAACATCAAAAATTTCAGTCCTGCATGATTCTACCAAGAAATGTGATTCTTCATTCAAAACCTGATTTTTGCTATTGGGCTCTATTGAATAATGAATGTTTTGATTTTTCTCCAAAAGTAAAGTAGTTGCAAACTCATACTTTCAGAGACTTGTTTGGGCTCATGAGAGGAGTAGAAAAACATCAAAAATTTCAGTCCTGCATGATTCTACCAAGAAATGTGTGTTCATTGAAACCGCTGGTTTTTGATAGTTTGGGCCCTATTGAATAATCAATGTTTTGAATTTTCTGCAAAAGTAAAGTAGTTGCAAACTCATCCTTTTAGAAACTTGTTTGGGCTGTTGAGAGGAGTAAACAACCATCAAAAATTTCAATCCTGCATGATTCTACCAAGAAATGTGATTCTTCATTCAAAATGCTGGTTTTTGCTATTGGGCTCTATTGAATAATGAATGTTTTGAATTTTCTCCAAAAGTTAAGTAGTTGCAAACTCATCCTTTTAGAGACTTGTTTGGGCTCATGAGAGGAGTAGAAAAACATCAAAAATTTCAGTCCTGCATGATTCTACCAAGAAATGTGTGTCCATTCAAACCGCTGGTTTTTGATATTTTGGGCCCTATTGAATAATGAATGTTTTGAATTTTCTCCAAAAGTAAAGTAGTTGCAAACTCATCCTTTTAGAAACTTGTTTGGGCTGTTGAGAGGAGTAAAAAACCATCAAAAATTTCAATCCTGCATGATTCTACCAAGAAATGTGATTCTTCATTCAAAACCTGATTTTTGCTATTGGGCTCTATTGAATAATGAATGTTTTGAATTTTCTCCAAAAGTAAAGTAGTTGCAAACTCATGCTTTTAGAGACTTGTTTGGGCTCATGAGAGGAGTAGAAAAACATCAAAAATTTTAGTCCTGCATGATTCTACCAAGAAATGTGTGTTCATTGAAACCGCTGGTTTTTGATAGTTTGGGCCCTATTGAATAATGAATGTTTTGAATTTTCTCCAAAAGTAAAGTAGTTGCAAACTCATCCTTTTAGAGACTTGTTTGGGCTCATGAGAGGAGTAGAAAAACATCAAAAATTTCAGTCCTGCATGATTCTACCAAGAAATGTGTGTTCATTCATACCGCTGGTTTTTGATATTTTGGGCCCTATTGAATATTGAATGTTTTGAATTTTCTCCAAAAGTAAAGTAGTTGCAAACTCATCCTTTTAGAAACTTGTTTGGGATGTTGAGAGGAGTAAAAAACCATCAAAAATTTCAATCCTGCATGATTCTACCAAGAAATGTGATTCTTCATTCAAAACGCTGGTTTTTGCTATTGGGCTCTATTGAATAATGAATGTTTTGAATTTTCTCCAAAAGTTAAGTAGTTGCAAACTCATCCTTTTAGAGACTTGTTTGGGCTCATGAGAGGAGTAGAAAAACATCAAAAATTTCAGTCCTGCACGATTCTACCAAGAAATGTGTGTTCATTCAAACCGCTGGTTTTTGATATTTTGGGCCCTATTGAATAATGAATGTTTTGAATTTTCTCCAAAAGTAAAGTAGTTGCAAACTCATCCTTTTAGAAACTTGTTTGGGCTGTTGAGAGGAGTAAAAAACCATCAAAAATTTCAATCCTGCATGATTCTACCAAGAAATGTGATTCTTCATTCAAAACCTGATTTTTGCTATTGGGCTCTATTGAATAATGAATGTTTTGAATTTTCTCCAAAAGTAAAGTAGTTGCAAACTCATGCTTTTAGAGACTTGTTTGGGCTCATGAGAGGAGTAGAAAAACATCAAAAATTTCAGTCCTGCATGATTCTACCAAGAAATATGTGTTCATTGAAACCGCTGGTTTTTGATAGTTTGGGCCCTATTGAATAATGAATGTTTTGAATTTTCTCCAAAAGTAAAGTAGTTGCAAACTCATCCTTTTAGAAACTTGTTTGGGCTGTTGAGAGGAGTAAAAAACCATCAAAAATTTCAATCCTGCATGATTCTACCAAGAAATGTGATTCTTCATTCAAAACGCTGGTTTTTGCTATTGGGCTCTATTGAATAATGAATGTTTTGAATTTTCTCCAAAAGAAAAGTAGTTGCAAACTCATCCTTTTAGAGACTTGTTTGGGCTCATGAGAGGAGTAGAAAAACATCAAAAATTTCAGTCCTGCATGATTCTACCAAGAAATGTGATTCTTCATTCAAAACCTGATTTTTGCTATTGGGCTCTATTGAATAATGAATGTTTTGATTTTTCTCCAAAAGTAAAGTAGTTGCAAACTCATACTTTCAGAGACTTGTTTGGGCTCATGAGAGGAGTAGAAAAACATCAAAAATTTCAGTCCTGCATGATTCTACCAAGAAATGTGTGTTCATTGAAACCGCTGGTTTTTGATAGTTTGGGCCCTATTGAATAATCAATGTTTTGAATTTTCTGCAAAAGTAAAGTAGTTGCAAACTCATCCTTTTAGAAACTTGTTTGGGCTGTTGAGAGGAGTAAAAAACCATCAAAAATTTCAATCCTGCATGATTCTACCAAGAAATGTGATTCTTCATTCAAAATGCTGGTTTTTGCTATTGGGCTCTATTGAATAATGAATGTTTTGAATTTTCTCCAAAAGTTAAGTAGTTGCAAACTCATCCTTTTAGAGACTTGTTTGGGCTCATGAGAGGAGTAGAAAAACATCAAAAATTTCAGTCCTGCATGATTCTACCAAGAAATGTGTGTTCATTCAAACCGCTGGTTTTTGATATTTTGGGCCCTATTGAATAATGAATGTTTTGAATTTTCTCCAAAAGTAAAGTAGTTGCAAACTCATCCTTTTAGAAACTTGTTTGGGCTGTTGAGAGGAGTAAAAAACCATCAAAAATTTCAATCCTGCATGATTCTACCAAGAAATGTGATTCTTCATTCAAAACCTGATTTTTGCTATTGGGCTCTATTGAATAATGAATGTTTTGAATTTTCTCCAAAAGTAAAGTAGTTGCAAACTCATGCTTTTAGAGACTTTTTTGGGCTCATGAGAGGAGTAGAAAAACATCAAAAATTTTAGTCCTGCATGATTCTACCAAGAAATGTGTGTTCATTGAAACCGCTGGTTTTTGATAGTTTGGGCCCTATTGAATAATGAATGTTTTGAATTTTCTCCAAAAGTAAAGTAGTTGCAAACTCATCCTTTTAGAAACTTGTTTGGGCTGTTGAGAGGAGTAAAAAACCATCAAAAATTTCAATCCTGCATGATTCTACCAAGAAATGTGATTCTTCATTCAAAACGCTGGTTTTTGCTATTGGGCTCTATTGAATAATGAATGTTTTGAATTTTCTCCAAAAGTAAAGTAGTTGCAAACTCATGCTTTTAGAGACTTGTTTGGGCTCATGAGAGGAGTAGAAAAACATCAAAAATTTCAGTCCTGCATGATTCTACCAAGAAATGTGTGTTCATTGAAACCGCTGGTTTTTGATAGTTTGGGCACTATTGAATAATGAATGTTTTGAATTTTCTCCAAAAGTAAAGTAGTTGCAAACTCATCCTTTTAGAAACTTGTTTGGGCTGTTGAGAGGAGTAAAAAACCATCAAAAATTTCAATCCTGCATGATTCTACCAAGAAATGTGATTCTTCATTCAAAACACTGGTTTTTGCTATTGGGCTCTATTGAATAATGAATGTTTTGAATTTTCTCCAAAAGTAAAGTAGTTGCAAACTCATCCTTTTAGAAACTTGTTTGGGCTGTTGAGAGGAGTAAAAAACCATCAAAAATTTCAATCATGCATGATTCTACCAAGAAATGTGATTCTTCATTCAAAACCTGATTTTTGCTATTGGGCTCTATTGAATAATGAATGTTTTGAATTTTCTCCAAAAGTAAAGTAGTTGCAAACTCATGCTTTTATAGACTTGTTTGGGCTCATGAGAGGAGTAGAAAAACATCAAAAATTTCAGTCCTGCATGATTCTACCAAGAAATGTGTGTTCATTGAAACCGCTGGTTTTTGATAGTTTGGGCCCTATTGAATAATGAATGTTTTGAATTTTCTCCAAAAGTAAAGTAGTTGCAAACTCATCCTTTTAGAAACATGTTTGGGCTGTTGAGAGGAGTAAAAAACCATCAAAAATTTCAATCCTGCATGATTCTACCAAGAAATGTGATTCTTCATTCAAAACCTGATTTTTGCTATTGGGCTCTATTGAATAATGAATGTTTTGAATTTTCTCCAAAAGTAAAGTAGTTGCAAACTCATGCTTTTAGAGACTTGTTTGGGCTCATGAGAGGAGTAGAAAAACATCAAAAATTTCAGTCCTGCATGATTCTACCAAGAAATATGTGTTCATTGAAACCGCTGGTTTTTGATAGTTTGGGCCCTATTGAATAATGAATGTTTTGAATTTTCTCCAAAAGTAAAGTAGTTGCAAACTCATCCTTTTAGAAACTTGTTTGGGCTGTTGAGAGGAGTAAAAAACCATCAAAAATTTCAATCCTGCATGATTCTACCAAGAAATGTGATTCTTCATTCAAAACGCTGGTTTTTGCTATTGGGCTCTATTGAATAATGAATGTTTTGAATTTTCTCCAAAAGAAAAGTAGTTGCAAACTCATCCTTTTAGGGACTTGTTTGGGCTCATGAGAGGAGTAGAAAAACATCAAAAATTTCAGTCCTGCATGATTCTACCAAGAAATGTGATTCTTCATTCAAAACCTGATTTTTGCTATTGGGCTCTATTGAATAATGAATGTTTTGATTTTTCTCCAAAAGTAAAGTAGTTGCAAACTCATACTTTCAGAGACTTGTTTGGGCTCATGAGAGGAGTAGAAAAACATCAAAAATTTCAGTCCTGCATGATTCTACCAAGAAATGTGTGTTCATTGAAACGGCTGGTTTTTGATAGTTTGGGCCCTATTGAATAATCAATGTTTTGAATTTTCTGCAAAAGTAAAGTAGTTGCAAACTCATCCGTTTAGAAACTTGTTTGGGCTGTTGAGAGGAGTAAAAAACCATCAAAAATTTCAATCCTGCATGATTCTACCAAGAAATGTGATTCTTCATTCAAAACGCTGGTTTTTGCTATTGGGCTCTATTGAATAATGAATGTTTTGAATTTTCTCCAAAAGTAAAGTAGTTGCAAACTCATCCTTTTAGAGACTTGTTTGGGCTCATGAGAGGAGTAGAAAAACATCAAAAATTTCAGTCCTGCACGATTCTACCAAGAAATGTGTGTTCATTCAAACCGCTGGTTTTTGATATTTTGGACCCTATTGAATATTGAATGTTTTGAATTTTCTCCAAAAGTAAAGTAGTTGCAAACTCATCCTTTTAGAAACTTGTTTGGGCTGTTGAGAGGAGTAAAAAACCATCAAAAATTTCAATCCTGCATGATTCTACCAAGAAATGTGATTCTTCATTCAAAACGCTGGTTTTTGCTATTGGGCTCTATTGAATAATGAATGTTTTGAATTTTCTCCAAAAGTTAAGTAGTTGCAAACTCATCCTTTTAGAGACTTGTTTGGGCTCATGAGAGGAGTAGAAAAACATCAAAAATTTCAGTCCTGCACGATTCTACCAAGAAATGTGTGTTCATTCAAACCGCTGGTTTTTGATATTTTGGGCCCTATTGAATAATGAATGTTTTGAATTTTCTCCAAAAGTAAAGTAGTTGCAAACTCATCCTTTTAGAAACTTGTTTGGGCTGTTGAGAGGAGTAAAAAACCATCAAAAATTTCAATCCTGCATGATTCTACCAAGAAATGTGATTCTTCATTCAAAACCTGATTTTTGCTATTGGGCTCTATTGAATAATGAATGTTTTGAATTTTCTCCAAAAGTAAAGTAGTTGCAAACTCATGCTTTTAGAGACTTGTTTGGGCTCATGAGAGGAGTAGAAAAACATCAAAAATTTCAGTCCTGCATGATTCTACCAAGAAATATGTGTTCATTGAAACCGCTGGTTTTTGATAGTTTGGGCCCTATTGAATAATGAATGTTTTGAATTTTCTCCAAAAGTAAAGTAGTTGCAAACTCATCCTTTTAGAAACTTGTTTGGGCTGTTGAGAGGAGTAAAAAACCATCAAAAATTTCAATCCTGCATGATTCTACCAAGAAATGTGATTCTTCATTCAAAATGCTGGTTTTTGATATTGGGCTCTATTGAATAATGAATGTTTTGAATTTTCTCCAAAAGAAAAGTAGTTGCAAACTCATCCTTTTAGAGACTTGTTTGGGCTCATGAGAGGAGTAGAAAAACATCAAAAATTTCAGTCCTGCATGATTCTACCAAGAAATGTGATTCTTCATTCAAAACCTGATTTTTGCTATTGGGCTCTATTGAATAATGAATGTTTTGAATTTTCTCCAAAAGTTAAGTAGTTGCAAACTCATCCTTTTAGAGACTTGTTTGGGCTCATGAGAGGAGTAGAAAACCATCAAAAATTTCAATCCTGCATGATTCTACCAAGAAATGTGATTCTTCATTCAAAATGCTGGTTTTTGCTATTGGGCTCTATTGAATAATGAATGTTTTGAATTTTCTCCAAAAGTTAAGTAGTTGCAAACTCATCCTTTTAGAGACTTGTTTGGGCTCATGAGAGGAGTAGAAAAACATCAAAAATTTCAGTCCTGCATGATTCTGCCAAGAAATGTGTGTTCATTCAAACCGCTGGTTTTTGATATTTTGGGCCCTATTGAATAAGGAATGTTTTGAATTTTCTCCAAAAGTAAAGTAGTTGCAAACTCATCCTTTTAGAAACTTGTTTGGGCTGTTGAGAGGAGTAAAAAACCATCAAAAATTTCAATCCTGCATGATTCTACCAAGAAATGTGATTCTTCATTCAAAACCTGATTTTTGCTATTGGGCTCTATTGAATAATGAATGTTTTGAATTTTCTCCAAAAGTAAAGTAGTTGCAAACTCATGCTTTTAGAGACTTGTTTGGGCTCATGAGAGGAGTAGAAAAACATCAAAAATTTTAGTCCTGCATGATTCTACCAAGAAATGTGTGTTCATTGAAACCGCTGGTTTTTGATAGTTTGGGCCCTATTGAATAATGAATGTTTTGAATTTTCTCCAAAAGTAAAGTAGTTGCAAACTCATCCTTTTAGAAACTTGTTTGGGCTGTTGAGAGGAGTAAAAAACCATCAAAAATTTCAATCCTGCATGATTCTACCAAGAAATGTGATTCTTCATTCAAAACGCTGGTTTTTGCTATTGGGCTCTATTGAATAATGAATGTTTTGAATTTTCTCCAAAAGTAAAGTAGTTGCAAACTCATGCTTTTAGAGACTTGTTTGAGCTCATGAGAGGAGTAGAAAAACATCAAAAATTTCAGTCCTGCATGATTCTACCAAGAAATGTGTGTTCATTGAAACCGCTGGTTTTTGATAGTTTGGGCACTATTGAATAATGAATGTTTTGAATTTTCTCCAAAAGTAAAGTAGTTGCAAACTCATCCTTTTAGAAACTTGTTTGGGCTGTTGAGAGGAGTAAAAAACCATCAAAAATTTCAATCCTGCATGATTCTACCAAGAAATGTGATTCTTCATTCAAAACGCTGGTTTTTGCTATTGGGCTCTATTGAATAATGAATGTTTTGAATTTTCACCAAAAGTAAAGTAGTTGCAAACTCATCCTTTTAGAAACTTGTTTGGGCTGTTGAGAGGAGTAAAATACCATCAAAAATTTCAATCCTGCATGATTCTACCAAGAAATGTGATTCTTCATTCAAAACCTGATTTTTGCTATTGGGCTCTATTGAATAATGAATGTTTTGAATTTTCTCCAAAAGTAAAGTAGTTGCAAACTCATGCCTTTATAGACTTGTTTGGGCTCATGAGAGGAGTAGAAAAACATCAAAAATTTCAGTCCTGCATGATTCTACCAAGAAATGTGTGTTCTTTGAAACCGCTGGTTTTTGATAGTTTGGGCCCTATTGAATAATGAATGTTTTGAATTTTCTCCAAAAGTAAAGTAGTTGCAAACTCATCCTTTTAGAAACATGTTTGGGCTGTTGAGAGGAGTAAAAAACCATCAAAAATTTCAATCCTGCATGATTCTACCAAGAAATGTGATTCTTCATTCAAAACCTGATTTTTGCTATTGGGCTCTATTGAATAATGAATGTTTTGAATTTTCTCCAAAAGTAAAGTAGTTGCAAACTCATGCTTTTAGAGACTTGTTTGGGCTCATGAGAGGAGTAGAAAAACATCAAAAATTTCAGTCCTGCATGATTCTACCAAGAAATATGTGTTCATTGAAACCGCTGGTTTTTGATAGTTTGGGCCCTATTGAATAATGAATGTTTTAAATTTTCTCCAAAAGTAAAGTAGTTGCAAACTCATCCTTTTAGAAACTTGTTTGGGCTGTTGAGAGGAGTAAAAAACCATCAAAAATTTCAATCCTGCATGATTCTACCAAGAAATGTGATTCTTCATTCAAAACGCTGGTTTTTGCTATTGGGCTCTATTGAATAATGAATGTTTTGAATTTTCTCCAAAAGAAAAGTAGTTGCAAACTCATCCTTTTAGGGACTTGTTTGTGCTCATGAGAGGAGTAGAAAAACATCAAAAATTTCAGTCCTGCATGATTCTACCAAGAAATGTGATTCTTCATTCAAAACCTGATTTTTGCTATTGGGCTCTATTGAATAATGAATGTTTTGATTTTTCTCCAAAAGTAAAGTAGTTGCAAACTCATACTTTCAGAGACTTGTTTGGGCTCATGAGAGGAGTAGAAAAACCATCAAAAATTTCAGTCCTGCATGATTCTACCAAGAAATGTGTGTTCATTGAAACGGCTGGTTTTTGATAGTTTGGGCCCTATTGAATAATCAATGTTTTGAATTTTCTGCAAAAGTAAAGTAGTTGCAAACTCATCCTTTTAGAATCTTGTTTGGGCTGTTGAGAGGAGTAAAAAACCATCAAAAATTTCAATCCTGCACGATTCTACCAAGAAATGTGATTCTTCATTCAAAATGCTGGTTTTTGCTATTGGGCTCTATTGAATAATGAATGTTTTGAATTTTCTCCAAAAGTAAAGTAGTTGCAAACTCATGCTTTTAGAGACTTGTTTGGGCTCATGAGAGGAGTAGAAAAACATCAAAAATTTCAGTCCTGCATGATTCTACCAAGAAATGTGATTCTTCATTCAAAACCTGATTTTTGCTATTGGGCTCTATTGAATAATGAATGTTTTGATTTTTCTCCAATAGTAAAGTAGTTACAAACTCATACTTTCAGAGACTTGTTTGGGCTCATGAGAGGAGTAGAAAAACATCAAAAATTTCAGTCCTGCATGATTCTACCAAGAAATGTGTGTTCATTGAAACGGCTGGTTTTTGATAGTTTGGACCCTATTGAATAATCAATGTTTTGAATTTTCTGCAAAAGTAAAGTAGTTGCAAACTCATCCTTTTAGAAACTTGTTTGGGCTGTTGAGAGGAGTGAAAAACCATCAAAAATTTCAATCCTGCATGATTCTACCAAGAAATGTGATTCTTCATTCAAAACCTGATTTTTGCTATTGGGCTCTATTGAATAATGAATGTTTTGAATTTTCTCCAAAAGTAAAGTAGTTGCAAACTCATGCTTTTAGAGACTTGTTTGGGCTCACGAGAGGAGTAGAAAAACATCAAAAATTTCAGTCCTGCATGATTCTACCAAGAAATGTGTGTACATTGAAACCACTGGTTTTTGATATTTTGATCCCTATTGAATAATGAATGTTTCGAATTTTCTAAAAAAGTAAAGTAGTTGCAAACTCATCCTTTTAGAAACTTGTTTGGGCTGTTGAGAGGAGTAAAAAACCATCAAATATTTCAATCCTGCATGATTCTACCAAGAAATGTGATTCTTCATTCAAAACCTGATTTTTGCTATTGGGCTCTATTGAATAATGAATGTTTTGAATTTTCTCCAAAAGTAAAGTAGTTGCAAACTCATGCTTTTAGAGACTTGTTTGGGCTCATGAGAGGAGTAGAAAAACATCAAAAATTATAGTCCTGCATGATTCTACCAAGAAATGTGTGTTCATTGAAACCGCTGGTTTTTGATAGTTTGGGCCCTATTGAATAATGAATGTTTTGAATTTTCTCCAAAAGTAAAGTAGTTGCAAACTCATCCTTTTAGAAACTTGTTTGGGCTGTTGAGAGGAGTAAAAAACCATCAAAAATTTCAATCCTGCATGATTCTACCAAGAAATGTGATTCTTCATTCAAAACGCTGGTTTTTGCTATCGGGCTCTATTGAATAATGAATGTTTTGAATTTTCTCCAAAAGTAAAGTAGTTGGAAACTCATCCTATTAGAGACTTGTTTGGGCTCATGAGAGGAGTAGAAAAACATCAAAAATTTCAGTCCTGCACGATTCTACCAAGAAATGTGTGTTCATTCAAACCGCTGGTTTTTGATATTTTGGGCCCTATTGAATAATGAATGTTTTGAATTTTCTCCAAAAGTAAAGTAGTTGCAAACTCATCCTTTTAGAAACTTGTTTGGGCTGTTGAGAGGAGTAAAAAACCATCAAAAATTTCAATCCTGCATGATTCTACCAAGAAATGTGATTCTTCATTCAAAACCTGATTTTTGCTATTGGGCTCTATTGAATAATGAATGTTTTGAATTTTCTCCAAAAGTAAAGTATTTGCAAACTCATGCTTTTAGAGACTTGTTTGGGCTCATGAGAGGAGTAGAAAAACATCAAAAATTTCAGTCCTGCATGATTCTACCAAGAAATGTGTGTTCATTGAAACCGCTGGTTTTTGATAGTTTGGGCCCTATTGAATAATGAATGTTTTGAATTTTCTCCAAAAGTAAAGTAGTTGCAAACTCATCCTTTTAGAAACTTGTTTGGGCTGTTGAGAGGAGTAAAAAACCATCAAAAATTTCAATCCTGCATGATTCTACCAAGAAATGTGATTCTTCATTCAAAACGCTGGTTTTTGCTATTGGGCTCTATTGAATAATGAATGTTTTGAATTTTCTCCAAAAGTTAAGTAGTTGCAAGCTCATCCTTTTAGAGACTTGTTTGGGCTCATGAGAGGAGTAGAAAAACATCAAAAATTTCAGTCCTGCACGATTCTACCAAGAAATGTGTGTTCATTCAAACCGGTGGTTTTTGATATTTTGGGCCCTATTGAATAATGAATGTTTTGAATTTTCTCCAAAAGTAAAGTAGTTGCAAACTCATCCTTTTAGAAACTTGTTTGGGCTGTTGAGAGGAGTAAAAAACCATCAAAAATTTCAATCCTGCATGATTCTACCAAGAAATGTGATTCTTCATTCAAAACGCTGGTTTTTGCTATTGGGCTCTATTGAATAATGAATGTTTTGAATTTTCTCCAAAAGAAAAGTAGTTGCAAACTCATCCTTTTAGGGACTTGTTTGGGCTCATGAGAGGAGTAGAAAAACATCAAAAATTTCAGTCCTGCATGATTCTACCAAGAAATGTGATTCTTCATTCAAAACCTGATTTTTGCTATTGGGCTCTATTGAATAATGAATGTTTTGATTTTTCTCCAAAAGTAAAGTAGTTACAAACTCATACTTTCAGAGACTTGTTTGGGCTCATGAGAGGAGTAGAAAAACATCAAAAATTTCAGTCCTGCATGATTCTACCAAGAAATGTGTGTTCATTGAAACGGCTGGTTTTTGATAGTTTGGGCCCTATTGAATAATCAATGTTTTGAATTTTCTCCAAAAGTAAAGTAGTTGCAAACTCATCCTTTTAGAAACTTGTTTGGGCTGTTGAGAGGAGTAAAAAACCATCAAAAATTTCAATCCTGCATGATTCTACCAAGAAATGTGATTCTTCATTCAAAATGCTGGTTTTTGCTATTGGGCTCTATTGAATAATGAATGTTTTGAATTTTCTCCAAAAGTAAAGTAGTTGCAAACTCATGCTTTTAGAGACTTGTTTGGGCTCATGAGAGGAGTAGAAAAACATCAAAAATTTCAGTCCTGCATGATTCTACCAAGAAATGTGATTCTTCATTCAAAACCTGATTTTTGCTATTGGGCTCTATTGAATAATGAATGTTTTGAATTTTCTCCAAAAGTAAAGTAGTTACAAACTCATGCTTTTAGAGACTTGTTTGGGCTCACGAGAGGAGTAGAAAAACATCAAAAATTTCAGTCCTGCATGATTCTACCAAGAAATGTGTGTACATTGAAACCGCTGGTTTTTGATATTTTGGGCCCCATTGAATAATGAATGTTTTGAATTTTCTAAAAAAGTAAAGTAGTTGCAAACTCATCCTTTTAGAAACTTGTTTGGGCTGTTGAGAGGAGTAAAAAACCATCAAAAATTTCAATCCTGCATGATTCTAACAAGAAATGTGATTCTTCATTCAAAACCTGATTTTTGCTATTGGGCTCTATTGAATAATGAATGTTTTGAATTTTCTCCAAAAGTAAAGTAGTTGCAAACTCATGCTTTTAGAGACTTGTTTGGGCTCATGAGAGGAGTAGAAAAACATCAAAAATTTCAGTCCTGCATGATTCTACCAAGAAATGTGTTTTCATTGAAACCGCTGGTTTTTGATAGTTTGGGCCCTATTGAATAATGAATGTTTTGAATTTTCTCCAAAAGTAAAGTAGTTGCAAACTCATCCTTTTAGAAACTTGTTTGGGCTGTTGAGAGGAGTAAAAAACCATCAAAAATTTCAATCCTGCATGATTCTACCAAGAAATGTGATTCTTCATTCAAAACGCTGGTTTTTGCTATTGGGCTCTATTGAATAATGAATGTTTTGAATTTTCTCCAAAAGAAAAGTAGTTGCAAACTCATCCTTTTAGAGACTTGTTTGGGCTCATGAGAGGAGTAGAAAAACATCAAAAATTTCAGTCCTGCATGATTCTACCAAGAAATGTGATTCTTCATTCAAAACCTGATTTTTGCTATTGGGCTCTATTGAATAATGAATGTTTTGATTTTTCTCCAAAAGTAAAGTAGTTGCAAACTCATGCTTTCAGAGACTTGTTTGGGCTCATGAGAGGAGTAGAAAAAGATCAAAAATTTCAGTCCTGCATGATTCTACCAAGAAATGTGTGCTCATTGAAACCGCTGGTTTTTGATAGTTTGGGCCTTATTGAATAATCAATGTTTTGAATTTTCTGCAAAAGTAAAGTAGTTGCAAACTCATCCTTTTAGAAACTTGTTTGGGCTGTTGAGAGGAGTAAAAAACCATCAAAAATTTCAATCCTGCATGATTCTACCAAGAAATGTGATTCTTCATTCAAAACGCTGGTTTTTGCTATTGGGCTCTATTGAATAATGAATGTTTTGAATTTTCTCCAAAAGTAAAGTAGTTGCAAACTCATCCTTTTAGAGACTTGTTTGGGCTCATGAGAGGAGTAGAAAAACATCAAAAATTTCAGTCCTGCACGATTCTACCAAGAAATGTGTGTTCATTCAAACCGCTGGTTTTTGATATTTTGGGCCCTATTGAATAATGAATGTTTTGAATTTTCTCCAAAAGGAAAGTAGTTGCAAACTCATCCTTTTAGAAACTTGTTTGGGCTGTTGAGAGGAGTAAAAAACCATCAAAAATTTCAATCCTGCATGATTCTACCAAGAAATGTGATTCTTCATTCAAAACCTGATTTTTGCTATTGGGCTCTATTGAATAATGAATGTTTTGAATTTTCTCCAAAAGTAAAGTAGTTGCAAACTCATGCTTTTAGAGACTTGTTTGGTCTCATGAGAGGAGTAGAAAAACATCAAAAATTTCAGTCCTGCATGATTCTACCAAGAAATGTGTGTTCATTGAAACCGCTGGTTTTTGATAGTTTGGGCCCTATTGAATAATGAATGTTTTGAATTTTCTCCAAAAGTAAAGTAGTTGCAAACTCATCCTTTTAGAAACTTGTTTGGGCTGTTGAGAGGAGTAAAAAACCATCAAAAATTTCAATCCTGCATGATTCTACCAAGAAATGTGATTCTTCATTCAAAACGCTGGTTTTTGCTATTGGGCTCTATTGAATAATGAATGTTTTGAATTTTCTCCAAAAGTTAAGTAGTTGCAAACTCATCCTTTTAGAGACTTGTTTGGGCTCATGAGAGGAGTAGAAAAACATCAAAAATTTCAGTCCTGCACGATTCTACCAAGAAATGTGTGTTCATTCAAACCGCTGGTTTTTGATATTTTGGGCCCTATTGAATAATGAATGTTTTGAATTTTCTCCAAAAGTAAAGTAGTTGCAAACTCATCCTTTTAGAAACTTGTTTGGGCTGTTGAGAGGAGTAAAAAACCATCAAAAATTTCAATCCTGCATGATTCTACCAAGAAATGTGATTCTTCATTCAAAACCTGATTTTTGCTATTGGGCTCTATTGAATAATGAATGTTTTGAATTTTCTCCAAAAGTAAAGTAGTTGCAAACTCATGCTTTTATAGACTTGTTTGGGCTCATGACAGGAGTAGAAAAACATCAAAAATTTCAGTCCTGCATGATTCTACCAAGAAATGTGTGTTCATTGAAACCGCTGGTTTTTGATAGTTTGGGCCCTATTGAATAATGAATGTTTTGAATTTTCTCCAAAAGTAAAGTAGTTGCAAACTCATCCTTTTAGAAACTTGTTTGGGCTGTTGAGAGGAGTAAAAAACCATCAAAAATTTCAATCCTGCATGATTCTACCAAGAAATGTGATTCTTCATTCAAAACCTGATTTTTGCTATTGGGCTCTATTGAATAATGAATGTTTTGAATTTTCTCCAAAAGTAAAGTGTTTGCAAACTCATGCTTTTAGAGACTTGTTTGGGCTCATGAGAGGAGTAGAAAAACATCAAAAATTTCAGTCCTGCATGATTCTACCAAGAAATATATGTTCATTGAAACCGCTGGTTTTTGATAGTTTGGGCCCTATTGAATAATGAATGTTTTGAATTTTCTCCAAAAGTAAAGTAGTTGCAAACTCATCCTTTTAGAAACTTGTTTGGGCTGTTGAGAGGAGTAAAAAACCATCAAAAATTTCAATCCTGCATGATTCTACCAAGAAATGTGATTCTTCATTCAAAACGCTGGTTTTTGCTATTGGGCTCTATTGAATAATGAATGTTTTGAATTTTCTCCAAAAGAAAAGTAGTTGCAAACTCATCCTTTTAGGGACTTGTTTGGGCTCATGAGAGGAGTAGAAAAACATCAAAAATTTCAGTCCTGCATGATTCTACCAAGAAATGTGATTCTTCATTCAAAACCTGATTTTTGCTATTGGGCTCTATTGAATAATGAATGTTTTGATTTTTCTCCAAAAGTAAAGTAGTTGCAAACTCATGCTTTCAGAGACTTGTTTGGGCTCATGAGAGGAGTAGAAAAAGATCAAAAATTTCAGTCCTGCATGATTCTACCAAGAAATGTGTGCTCATTGAAACCGCTGGTTTTTGATAGTTTGGGCCTTATTGAATAATCAATGTTTTGAATTTTCTGCAAAAGTAAAGTAGTTGCAAACTCATCCTTTTAGAAACTTGTTTGGGCTGTTGAGAGGAGTAAAAAACCATCAAAAATTTCAATCCTGCATGATTCTACCAAGAAATGTGATTCTTCATTCAAAACGCTGGTTTTTGCTATTGGGCTCTATTGAATAATGAATGTTTTGAATTTTCTCCAAAAGTAAAGTAGTTGCAAACTCATGCTTTTAGAGACTTGTTTGGGCTCATGAGAGGAGTAGAAAAACATCAAAAATTTCAGTCCTGCACGATTCTACCAAGAAATGTGTGTTCATTCAAACCACTGGTTTTTGATATTTTGGACCCTATTGAATATTGAATGTTTTGAATTTTCTCCAAAAGTAAAGTAGTTGCAAACTCATCCTTTTAGAAACTTGTTTGGGCTGTTGAGAGGAGTAAAAAACCATCAAAAATTTCAGTCCTGCATGATTCTACCAAGAAATGTGATTCTTCATTCAAAACCTGATTTTTGCTATTGGGCTCTATTGAATAATGAATGTTTTGAATTTTCTCCAAAGGTAAAGTAGTTGCAAACTCATGCTTTTAGAGACTTGTTTGGGCTCATGAGAGGAGTAGAAAAACATCAAAAATTTCAGTCCTGCATGATTCTACCAAGAAATGTGTGTTCATTGAAACCGCTGGTTTTTGATAGTTTGGGCCCTATTGAATAATGAATGTTTTGAATTTTCTCCAAAAGTAAAGTAGTTGCAAACTCATCCTTTTAGAAACTTGTTTGGGCTGTTGAGAGGAGTAAAAAACCATCAAAAATTTCAATCCTGCATGATTCTACCTAGAAATGTGATTCTTCATTCAAAACGCTGGTTTTTGCTATTGGGCTCTATTGAATAATGAATGTTTTGAATTTTCTCCAAAAGTAAAGTAGTTGCAAACTCATCCTTTTAGAGACTTGTTTGGGCTCATGAGAGGAGTAGAAAAACATCAAAAATTTCAGTCCTGCACGATTCTACCAAGAAATGTGTGTTCATTCAAACCGCTGGTTTTTGATATTTTGGGCCCTATTGAATAATGAATGTTTTGAATTTTCTCCAAAAGTAAAGTAGTTGCAAACTCATCCTTTTAGAAACTTGTTTGGGCTGTTGAGAGGAGTAAAAAACCATCAAAAATTTCAATCCTGCATGATTCTACCAAGAAATGTGATTCTTCATTCAAAACCTGATTTTTGCTATTGGGCTCTATTGAATAATGAATGTTTTGAATTTTCTCCAAAAGTAAAGTAGTTGCAAACTCATGCTTTTAGAGACTTGTTTGGGCTCATGAGAGGAGTAGAAAAACATCAAAAATTTCAGTCCTGCATGATTCTACCAAGAAATGTGTGTTCATTGAAACCGCTGGTTTTTGATAGTTTGGGCCCTATTGAATAATGAATGTTTTGAATTTTCTCCAAAAGTAAAGTAGTTGCAAACTCATCCTTTTAGAAACTTGTTTGGGCTGTTGAGAGGAGTAAAAAACCATCAAAAATTTCAATCCTGCATGATTCTACCAAGAAATGTGATTCTTCATTCAAAACGCTGGTTTTTGCTATTGGGCTCTATTGAATAATGAATGTTTTGAATTTTCTCCAAAAGTTAAGTAGTTGCAAACTCATCCTTTTAGAGACTTGTTTGGGCTCATGAGAGGAGTAGAAAAACATCAAAAATTTCAGTCCTGCACGATTCTACCAAGAAATGTGTGTTCATTCAAACCGCTGGTTTTTGATATTTTGGGCCCTATTGAATAATGAATGTTTTGAATTTTCTCCAAAAGTAAAGTAGTTGCAAACTCTTCCTTTTAGAAACTTGTTTGGGCTGTTGAGAGGAGTAAAAAACCATCAAAAATTTCAATCCTGCATGATTCTACCAAGAAATGTGATTCTTCATTCAAAACCTGATTTTTGCTATTGGGCTCTATTGAATAATGAATGTTTTGAATTTTCTCCAAAAGTAAAGTAGTTGCAAACTCATGCTTTTATAGACTTGTTTGGGCTCATGACAGGAGTAGAAAAACATCAAAAATTTCAGTCCTGCATGATTCTACCAAGAAATGTGTGTTCATTGAAACCGCTGGTTTTTGATAGTTTGGGCCCTATTGAATAATGAATGTTTTGAATTTTCTCCAAAAGTAAAGTAGTTGCAAACTCATCCTTTTAGAAACTTGTTTGGGCTGTTGAGAGGAGTAAAAAACCATCAAAAATTTCAATCCTGCATGATTCTACCAAGAAATGTGATTCTTCATTCAAAACCTGATTTTTGCTATTGGGCTCTATTGAATAATGAATGTTTTGAATTTTCTCCAAAAGTAAAGTGTTTGCAAACTCATGCTTTTAGAGACTTGTTTGGGCTCATGAGAGGAGTAGAAAAACATCAAAAATTTCAGTCCTGCATGATTCTACCAAGAAATATGTGTTCATTGAAACCGCTGGTTTTTGATAGTTTGGGCCCTATTGAATAATGAATGTTTTGAATTTTCTCCAAAAGTAAAGTAGTTGCAAACTCATCCTTTTAGAAACTTGTTTGGGCTGTTGAGAGGAGTAAAAAACCATCAAAAATTTCAATCCTGCATGATTCTACCAAGAAATGTGATTCTTCATTCAAAACGCTGGTTTTTGCTATTGGGCTCTATTGAATAATGAATGTTTTGAATTTTCTCCAAAAGAAAAGTAGTTGCAAACTCATCCTTTTAGGGACTTGTTTGGGCTCATGAGAGGAGTAGAAAAACATCAAAAATTTCAGTCCTGCATGATTCTACCAAGAAATGTGATTCTTCATTCAAAACCTGATTTTTGCTATTGGGCTCTATTGAATAATGAATGTTTTGATTTTTCTCCAAAAGTAAAGTAGTTGCAAACTCATACTTTCAGAGACTTGTTTGGGCTCATGAGAGGAGTAGAAAAACATCAAAAATTTCAGTCCTGCATGATGCTACCAAGAAATGTGTGTTCATTGAAACGGCTGGTTTTTGATAGTTTGGGCCGTATTGAATAATCAATGTTTTGAATTTTCTGCAAAAGTAAAGTAGTTGCAAACTCATCCTTTTAGAAACTTGTTTGGGCTGTTGAGAGGAGTAAAAAACCATCAAAAATTTCAATCCTGCATGATTCTACCAAGAAATGTGATTCTTCATTCAAAATGCTGGTTTTTGCTATTGGGCTCTATTGAATAATGAATGTTTTGAATTTTCTCCAAAAGTAAAGTAGTTGCAAACTCATCCTTTTAGAGACTTGTTTGGGCTCATGAGAGGAGTAGAAAAACATCAAAAATTTCAGTCCTGCATGATTCTACCAAGAAATGTGATTCTTCATTCAAAACCTGATTTTTGCTATTGGGCTCTATTGAATAATGAATGTTTTGAATTTTCTCCAAAAGTAAAGTAGTTGCAAACTCATGCTTTTAGAGACTTGTTTGGGCTCACGAGAGGAGTAGAAAAACATCAAAAATTTCAGTCCTGCATGATTCTACCAAGAAATGTGTGTACATTGAAACAGCTGGTTTTTGATAGTTTGGGCCTTATTGAATAATGATTGTTTTGAATTTTCTCCAAAAGTAAAGTAGTTGCAAACTCATCCTTTTAGAAACTTGTTTTGGCTGTTGAGAGGAGTAAAAAACCATCAAAAATTTCAATCCTGCATGATTCTACCAAGAAATGTGATTCTTCATTCAAAACGCTGGTTTTTGCTATTGGGCTCTATTGAATAATGAATGTTTTGAATTTTCTCCAAAAGTAAAGTAGTTGCAAACTCATCCTTTTAGGGACTTGTTTGGGCTCATGAGAGGAGTAGAAAAACATCAAAAATTTCAGTCCTGCATGATTCTACCAAGAAATGTGATTCTTCATTCAAAACCTGATTTTTGCTATTGGGCTCTATTGAATAATGAATGTTTTGATTTTTCTCCAAAAGTAAAGTAGTTGCAAACTCATGCTTTCAGAGACTTGTTTGGGCTCATGAGAGGAGTAGAAAAAGATCAAAAATTTCAGTCCTGCATGATTCTACCAAGAAATGTGTGCTCATTGAAACCGCTGGTTTTTGATAGTTTGGGCCTTATTGAATAATCAATGTTTTGAATTTTCTGCAAAAGTAAAGTAGTTGCAAACTCATCCTTTTAGAAACTTGTTTGGGCTGTTGAGAGGAGTAAAAAACCATCAAAAATTTCAATCCTGCATGATTCTACCAAGAAATGTGATTCTTCATTCAAAACGCTGGTTTTTGCTATTGGGCTCTATTGAATAATGAATGTTTTGAATTTTCTCCAAAAGTAAAGTAGTTGCAAACTCATGCTTTTAGAGACTTGTTTGGGCTCATGAGAGGAGTAGAAAAACATCAAAAATTTCAGTCCTGCACGATTCTACCAAGAAATGTGTGTTCATTCAAACCACTGGTTTTTGATATTTTGGACCCTATTGAATATTGAATGTTTTGAATTTTCTCCAAAAGTAAAGTAGTTGCAAACTCATCCTTTTAGAAACTTGTTTGGGCTGTTGAGAGGAGTAAAAAACCATCAAAAATTTCAGTCCTGCATGATTCTACCAAGAAATGTGATTCTTCATTCAAAACCTGATTTTTGCTATTGGGCTCTATTGAATAATGAATGTTTTGAATTTTCTCCAAAGGTAAAGTAGTTGCAAACTCATGCTTTTAGAGACTTGTTTGGGCTCATGAGAGGAGTAGAAAAACATCAAAAATTTCAGTCCTGCATGATTCTACCAAGAAATGTGTGTTCATTGAAACCGCTGGTTTTTGATAGTTTGGGCCCTATTGAATAATGAATGTTTTGAATTTTCTCCAAAAGTAAAGTAGTTGCAAACTCATCCTTTTAGAAACTTGTTTGGGCTGTTGAGAGGAGTAAAAAACCATCAAAAATTTCAATCCTGCATGATTCTACCTAGAAATGTGATTCTTCATTCAAAACGCTGGTTTTTGCTATTGGGCTCTATTGAATAATGAATGTTTTGAATTTTCTCCAAAAGTAAAGTAGTTGCAAACTCATCCTTTTAGAGACTTGTTTGGGCTCATGAGAGGAGTAGAAAAACATCAAAAATTTCAGTCCTGCACGATTCTACCAAGAAATGTGTGTTCATTCAAACCGCTGGTTTTTGATATTTTGGGCCCTATTGAATAATGAATGTTTTGAATTTTCTCCAAAAGTAAAGTAGTTGCAAACTCATCCTTTTAGAAACTTGTTTGGGCTGTTGAGAGGAGTAAAAAACCATCAAAAATTTCAATCCTGCATGATTCTACCAAGAAATGTGATTCTTCATTCAAAACCTGATTTTTGCTATTGGGCTCTATTGAATAATGAATGTTTTGAATTTTCTCCAAAAGTAAAGTAGTTGCAAACTCATGCTTTTAGAGACTTGTTTGGGCTCATGAGAGGAGTAGAAAAACATCAAAAATTTCAGTCCTGCATGATTCTACCAAGAAATGTGTGTTCATTGAAACCGCTGGTTTTTGATAGTTTGGGCCCTATTGAATAATGAATGTTTTGAATTTTCTCCAAAAGTAAAGTAGTTGCAAACTCATCCTTTTAGAAACTTGTTTGGGCTGTTGAGAGGAGTAAAAAACCATCAAAAATTTCAATCCTGCATGATTCTACCAAGAAATGTGATTCTTCATTCAAAACGCTGGTTTTTGCTATTGGGCTCTATTGAATAATGAATGTTTTGAATTTTCTCCAAAAGTTAAGTAGTTGCAAACTCATCCTTTTAGAGACTTGTTTGGGCTCATGAGAGGAGTAGAAAAACATCAAAAATTTCAGTCCTGCACGATTCTACCAAGAAATGTGTGTTCATTCAAACCGCTGGTTTTTGATATTTTGGGCCCTATTGAATAATGAATGTTTTGAATTTTCTCCAAAAGTAAAGTAGTTGCAAACTCTTCCTTTTAGAAACTTGTTTGGGCTGTTGAGAGGAGTAAAAAACCATCAAAAATTTCAATCCTGCATGATTCTACCAAGAAATGTGATTCTTCATTCAAAACCTGATTTTTGCTATTGGGCTCTATTGAATAATGAATGTTTTGAATTTTCTCCAAAAGTAAAGTAGTTGCAAACTCATGCTTTTATAGACTTGTTTGGGCTCATGACAGGAGTAGAAAAACATCAAAAATTTCAGTCCTGCATGATTCTACCAAGAAATGTGTGTTCATTGAAACCGCTGGTTTTTGATAGTTTGGGCCCTATTGAATAATGAATGTTTTGAATTTTCTCCAAAAGTAAAGTAGTTGCAAACTCATCCTTTTAGAAACTTGTTTGGGCTGTTGAGAGGAGTAAAAAACCATCAAAAATTTCAATCCTGCATGATTCTACCAAGAAATGTGATTCTTCATTCAAAACCTGATTTTTGCTATTGGGCTCTATTGAATAATGAATGTTTTGAATTTTCTCCAAAAGTAAAGTGTTTGCAAACTCATGCTTTTAGAGACTTGTTTGGGCTCATGAGAGGAGTAGAAAAACATCAAAAATTTCAGTCCTGCATGATTCTACCAAGAAATATGTGTTCATTGAAACCGCTGGTTTTTGATAGTTTGGGCCCTATTGAATAATGAATGTTTTGAATTTTCTCCAAAAGTAAAGTAGTTGCAAACTCATCCTTTTAGAAACTTGTTTGGGCTGTTGAGAGGAGTAAAAAACCATCAAAAATTTCAATCCTGCATGATTCTACCAAGAAATGTGATTCTTCATTCAAAACGCTGGTTTTTGCTATTGGGCTCTATTGAATAATGAATGTTTTGAATTTTCTCCAAAAGAAAAGTAGTTGCAAACTCATCCTTTTAGGGACTTGTTTGGGCTCATGAGAGGAGTAGAAAAACATCAAAAATTTCAGTCCTGCATGATTCTACCAAGAAATGTGATTCTTCATTCAAAACCTGATTTTTGCTATTGGGCTCTATTGAATAATGAATGTTTTGATTTTTCTCCAAAAGTAAAGTAGTTGCAAACTCATACTTTCAGAGACTTGTTTGGGCTCATGAGAGGAGTAGAAAAACATCAAAAATTTCAGTCCTGCATGATGCTACCAAGAAATGTGTGTTCATTGAAACGGCTGGTTTTTGATAGTTTGGGCCGTATTGAATAATCAATGTTTTGAATTTTCTGCAAAAGTAAAGTAGTTGCAAACTCATCCTTTTAGAAACTTGTTTGGGCTGTTGAGAGGAGTAAAAAACCATCAAAAATTTCAATCCTGCATGATTCTACCAAGAAATGTGATTCTTCATTCAAAATGCTGGTTTTTGCTATTGGGCTGTATTGAATAATGAATGTTTTGAATTTTCTCCAAAAGTAAAGTAGTTGCAAACTCATCCTTTTAGAGACTTGTTTGGGCTCATGAGAGGAGTAGAAAAACATCAAAAATTTCAGTCCTGCATGATTCTACCAAGAAATGTGATTCTTCATTCAAAACCTGATTTTTGCTATTGGGCTCTATTGAATAATGAATGTTTTGAATTTTCTCCAAAAGTAAAGTAGTTGCAAACTCATGCTTTTAGAGACTTGTTTGGGCTCACGAGAGGAGTAGAAAAACATCAAAAATTTCAGTCCTGCATGATTCTACCAAGAAATGTGTGTACATTGAAACAGCTGGTTTTTGATAGTTTGGGCCTTATTGAATAATGATTGTTTTGAATTTTCTCCAAAAGTAAAGTAGTTGCAAACTCATCCTTTTAGAAACTTGTTTTGGCTGTTGAGAGGAGTAAAAAACCATCAAAAATTTCAATCCTGCATGATTCTACCAAGAAATGTGATTCTTCATTCAAAACGCTGGTTTTTGCTATTGGGCTCTATTGAATAATGAATGTTTTGAATTTTCTCCAAAAGTAAAGTAGTTGCAAACTCATCCTTTTAGAGACTTGTTTGGGCTCATGAGAGGAGTAGAAAAACATCAAAAATTTCAGTCCTGCACGATTCTACCAAGAAATGTGTGTTCATTCAAACCGCTGGTTTTTGATATTTTGGGCCCTATTGAATATTGAATGTTTTGAATTTTCTCCAAAAGTAAAGTAGTTGCAAACTCATCCTTTTAGAAACTTGTTTGGGCTGTTGAGAGGAGTAAAAAACCATCAAAAATTTCAATCCTGCATGATTCTACCAAGAAATGTGATTCTTCATTCAAAACGCTGGTTTTTGCTATTGGGCTCTATTGAATAATGAATGTTTTGAATTTTCTCCAAAAGTTAAGTAGTTGCAAACTCATCCTTTTAGAGACTTGTTTGGGCTCATGAGAGGAGTAGAAAAACATCAAAAATTTCAGTCCTGCACGATTCTACCAAGAAATGTGTGTTCATTCAAACCGCTGGTTTTTGATATTTTGGGCCCTATTGAATAATGAATGTTTTGAATTTTCTCCAAAAGTAAAGTAGTTGCAAACTCATCCTTTTAGAAACTTGTTTGGGCTGTTGAGAGGAGTAAAAAACCATCAAAAATTTCAATCCTGCATGATTCTACCAAGAAATGTGATTCTTCATTCAAAACCTGATTTTTGCTATTGGGCTCTATTGAATAATGAATGTTTTGAATTTTCTCCAAAAGTAAAGTAGTTGCAAACTCATGCTTTTAGAGACTTGTTTGGGCTCATGAGAGGAGTAGAAAAACATCAAAAATTTCAGTCCTGCATGATTCTACCAAGAAATATGTGTTCATTGAAACCGCTGGTTTTTGATAGTTTGGGCCCTATTGAATAATGAATGTTTTGAATTTTCTCCAAAAGTAAAGTAGTTGCAAACTCATCCTTTTAGAAACTTGTTTGGGCTGTTGAGAGGAGTAAAAAACCATCAAAAATTTCAATCCTGCATGATTCTACCAAGAAATGTGATTCTTCATTCAAAACGCTGGTTTTTGCTATTGGGCTCTATTGAATAATGAATGTTTTGAATTTTCTCCAAAAGAAAAGTAGTTGCAAACTCATCCTTTTAGAGACTTGTTTGGGCTCATGAGAGGAGTAGAAAAACATCAAAAATTTCAGTCCTGCATGATTCTACCAAGAAATGTGATTCTTCATTCAAAACCTGATTTTTGCTATTGGGCTCTATTGAATAATGAATGTTTTGATTTTTCTCCAAAAGTAAAGTAGTTGCAAACTCATACTTTCAGAGACTTGTTTGGGCTCATGAGAGGAGTAGAAAAACATCAAAAATTTCAGTCCTGCATGATTCTACCAAGAAATGTGTGTTCATTGAAACCGCTGGTTTTTGATAGTTTGGGCCCTATTGAATAATCAATGTTTTGAATTTTCTGCAAAAGTAAAGTAGTTGCAAACTCATCCTTTTAGAAACTTGTTTGGGCTGTTGAGAGGAGTAAACAACCATCAAAAATTTCAATCCTGCATGATTCTACCAAGAAATGTGATTCTTCATTCAAAATGCTGGTTTTTGCTATTGGGCTCTATTGAATAATGAATGTTTTGAATTTTCTCCAAAAGTAAAGTAGTTGCAAACTCATCCTTTTAGAGACTTGTTTGGGCTCATGAGAGGAGTAGAAAAACATCAAAAATTTCAGTCCTGCATGATTCTACCAAGAAATGTGTGTCCATTCAAACCGCTGGTTTTTGATATTTTGGGCCCTATTGAATAATGAATGTTTTGAATTTTCTCCAAAAGTAAAGTAGTTGCAAACTCATCCTTTTAGAAACTTGTTTGGGCTGTTGAGAGGAGTACAAAACCATCAAAAATTTCAATCCTGCATGATTCTACCAAGAAATGTGATTCTTCATTCAAAACCTGATTTTTGCTATTGGGCTCTATTGAATAATGAATGTTTTGAATTTTCTCCAAAAGTAAAGTAGTTGCAAACTCATGCTTTTAGAGACTTGTTTGGGCTCATGAGAGGAGTAGAAAAACATCAAAAATTTTAGTCCTGCATGATTCTACCAAGAAATGTGTGTTCATTGAAACCGCTGGTTTTTGATAGTTTGGGCCCTATTGAATAATGAATGTTTTGAATTTTCTCCAAAAGTAAAGTAGTTGCAAACTCATCCTTTTAGAAACTTGTTTGGGCTGTTGAGAGGAGTAAAAAACCATCAAAAATTTCAATCCTGCATGATTCTACCAAGAAATGTGATTCTTCATTCAAAACGCTGGTTTTTGCTATTGGGCTCTATTGAATAATGAATGTTTTGAATTTTCTCCAAAAGTTAAGTAGTTGCAAACTCATCCTTTTAGAGACTTGTTTGGGCTCATGAGAGGAGTAGAAAAACATCAAAAATTTCAGTCCTGCACGATTCTACCAAGAAATGTGTGTTCATTCAAACCGCTGGTTTTTGATATTTTGGGCCCTATTGAATAATGAATGTTTTGAATTTTCTCCAAAAGTAAAGTAGTTGCAAACTCTTCCTTTTAGAAACTTGTTTGGGCTGTTGAGAGGAGTAAAAAACCATCAAAAATTTCAATCCTGCATGATTCTACCAAGAAATGTGATTCTTCATTCAAAACCTGATTTTTGCTATTGGGCTCTATTGAATAATGAATGTTTTGAATTTTCTCCAAAAGTAAAGTAGTTGCAAACTCATGCTTTTATAGACTTGTTTGGGCTCATGACAGGAGTAGAAAAACATCAAAAATTTCAGTCCTGCATGATTCTACCAAGAAATGTGTGTTCATTGAAACCGCTGGTTTTTGATAGTTTGGGCCCTATTGAATAATGAATGTTTTGAATTTTCTCCAAAAGTAAAGTAGTTGCAAACTCATCCTTTTAGAAACTTGTTTGGGCTGTTGAGAGGAGTAAAAAACCATCAAAAATTTCAATCCTGCATGATTCTACCAAGAAATGTGATTCTTCATTCAAAACCTGATTTTTGCTATTGGGCTCTATTGAATAATGAATGTTTTGAATTTTCTCCAAAAGTAAAGTGTTTGCAAACTCATGCTTTTAGAGACTTGTTTGGGCTCATGAGAGGAGTAGAAAAACATCAAAAATTTCAGTCCTGCATGATTCTACCAAGAAATATGTGTTCATTGAAACCGCTGGTTTTTGATAGTTTGGGCCCTATTGAATAATGAATGTTTTGAATTTTCTCCAAAAGTAAAGTAGTTGCAAACTCATCCTTTTAGAAACTTGTTTGGGCTGTTGAGAGGAGTAAAAAACCATCAAAAATTTCAATCCTGCATGATTCTACCAAGAAATGTGATTCTTCATTCAAAACGCTGGTTTTTGCTATTGGGCTCTATTGAATAATGAATGTTTTGAATTTTCTCCAAAAGAAAAGTAGTTGCAAACTCATCCTTTTAGGGACTTGTTTGGGCTCATGAGAGGAGTAGAAAAACATCAAAAATTTCAGTCCTGCATGATTCTACCAAGAAATGTGATTCTTCATTCAAAACCTGATTTTTGCTATTGGGCTCTATTGAATAATGAATGTTTTGATTTTTCTCCAAAAGTAAAGTAGTTGCAAACTCATACTTTCAGAGACTTGTTTGGGCTCATGAGAGGAGTAGAAAAACATCAAAAATTTCAGTCCTGCATGATGCTACCAAGAAATGTGTGTTCATTGAAACGGCTGGTTTTTGATAGTTTGGGCCGTATTGAATAATCAATGTTTTGAATTTTCTGCAAAAGTAAAGTAGTTGCAAACTCATCCTTTTAGAAACTTGTTTGGGCTGTTGAGAGGAGTAAAAAACCATCAAAAATTTCAATCCTGCATGATTCTACCAAGAAATGTGATTCTTCATTCAAAATGCTGGTTTTTGCTATTGGGCTCTATTGAATAATGAATGTTTTGAATTTTCTCCAAAAGTAAAGTAGTTGCAAACTCATCCTTTTAGAGACTTGTTTGGGCTCATGAGAGGAGTAGAAAAACATCAAAAATTTCAGTCCTGCATGATTCTACCAAGAAATGTGATTCTTCATTCAAAACCTGATTTTTGCTATTGGGCTCTATTGAATAATGAATGTTTTGAATTTTCTCCAAAAGTAAAGTAGTTGCAAACTCATGCTTTTAGAGACTTGTTTGGGCTCACGAGAGGAGTAGAAAAACATCAAAAATTTCAGTCCTGCATGATTCTACCAAGAAATGTGTGTACATTGAAACAGCTGGTTTTTGATAGTTTGGGCCTTATTGAATAATGATTGTTTTGAATTTTCTCCAAAAGTAAAGTAGTTGCAAACTCATCCTTTTAGAAACTTGTTTTGGCTGTTGAGAGGAGTAAAAAACCATAAAAAATTTCAATCCTGCATGATTCTACCAAGAAATGTGATTCTTCATTCAAAACGCTGGTTTTTGCTATTGGGCTCTATTGAATAATGAATGTTTTGAATTTTCTCCAAAAGTAAAGTAGTTGCAAACTCATCCTTTTAGAGACTTGTTTGGGCTCATGAGAGGAGTAGAAAAACATCAAAAATTTCAGTCCTGCACGATTCTACCAAGAAATGTGTGTTCATTCAAACCGCTGGTTTTTGATATTTTGGGCCCTATTGAATATTGAATGTTTTGAATTTTCTCCAAAAGTAAAGTAGTTGCAAACTCATCCTTTTAGAAACTTGTTTGGGCTGTTGAGAGGAGTAAAAAACCATCAAAAATTTCAATCCTGCATGATTCTACCAAGAAATGTGATTCTTCATTCAAAACGCTGGTTTTTGCTATTGGGCTCTATTGAATAATGAATGTTTTGAATTTTCTCCAAAAGTTAAGTAGTTGCAAACTCATCCTTTTAGAGACTTGTTTGGGCTCATGAGAGGAGTAGAAAAACATCAAAAATTTCAGTCCTGCACGATTCTACCAAGAAATGTGTGTTCATTCAAACCGCTGGTTTTTGATATTTTGGGCCCTATTGAATAATGAATGTTTTGAATTTTCTCCAAAAGTAAAGTAGTTGCAAACTCATCCTTTTAGAAACTTGTTTGGGCTGTTGAGAGGAGTAAAAAACCATCAAAAATTTCAATCCTGCATGATTCTACCAAGAAATGTGATTCTTCATTCAAAACCTGATTTTTGCTATTGGGCTCTATTGAATAATGAATGTTTTGAATTTTCTCCAAAAGTAAAGTAGTTGCAAACTCATGCTTTTAGAGACTTGTTTGGGCTCATGAGAGGAGTAGAAAAACATCAAAAATTTCAGTCCTGCATGATTCTACCAAGAAATATGTGTTCATTGAAACCGCTGGTTTTTGATAGTTTGGGCCCTATTGAATAATGAATGTTTTGAATTTTCTCCAAAAGTAAAGTAGTTGCAAACTCATCCTTTTAGAAACTTGTTTGGGCTGTTGAGAGGAGTAAAAAACCATCAAAAATTTCAATCCTGCATGATTCTACCAAGAAATGTGATTCTTCATTCAAAACGCTGGTTTTTGCTATTGGGCTCTATTGAATAATGAATGTTTTGAATTTTCTCCAAAAGAAAAGTAGTTGCAAACTCATCCTTTTAGAGACTTGTTTGGGCTCATGAGAGGAGTAGAAAAACATCAAAAATTTCAGTCCTGCATGATTCTACCAAGAAATGTGATTCTTCATTCAAAACCTGATTTTTGCTATTGGGCTCTATTGAATAATGAATGTTTTGATTTTTCTCCAAAAGTAAAGTAGTTGCAAACTCATACTTTCAGAGACTTGTTTGGGCTCATGAGAGGAGTAGAAAAACATCAAAAATTTCAGTCCTGCATGATTCTACCAAGAAATGTGTGTTCATTGAAACCGCTGGTTTTTGATAGTTTGGGCCCTATTGAATAATCAATGTTTTGAATTTTCTGCAAAAGTAAAGTAGTTGCAAACTCATCCTTTTAGAAACTTGTTTGGGCTGTTGAGAGGAGTAAACAACCATCAAAAATTTCAATCCTGCATGATTCTACCAAGAAATGTGATTCTTCATTCAAAATGCTGGTTTTTGCTATTGGGCTCTATTGAATAATGAATGTTTTGAATTTTCTCCAAAAGTAAAGTAGTTGCAAACTCATCCTTTTAGAGACTTGTTTGGGCTCATGAGAGGAGTAGAAAAACATCAAAAATTTCAGTCCTGCATGATTCTACCAAGAAATGTGTGTCCATTCAAACCGCTGGTTTTTGATATTTTGGGCCCTATTGAATAATGAATGTTTTGAATTTTCTCCAAAAGTAAAGTAGTTGCAAACTCATCCTTTTAGAAACTTGTTTGGGCTGTTGAGAGGAGTAAAAAACCATCAAAAATTTCAATCCTGCATGATTCTACCAAGAAATGTGATTCTTCATTCAAAACCTGATTTTTGCTATTGGGCTCTATTGAATAATGAATGTTTTGAATTTTCTCCAAAAGTAAAGTAGTTGCAAACTCATGCTTTTAGAGACTTGTTTGGGCTCATGAGAGGAGTAGAAAAACATCAAAAATTTTAGTCCTGCATGATTCTACCAAGAAATGTGTGTTCATTGAAACCGCTGGTTTTTGATAGTTTGGGCCCTATTGAATAATGAATGTTTTGAATTTTCTCCAAAAGTAAAGTAGTTGCAAACTCATCCTTTAAGAGACTTGTTTGGGCTCATGAGAGGAGTAGAAAAACATCAAAAATTTCAGTCCTGCATGATTCTACCAAGAAATGTGTGTTCATTCAAACCGCTGGTTTTTGATATTTTGGGCCCTATTGAATATTGAATGTTTTGAATTTTCTCCAAAAGTAAAGTAGTTGCAAACTCATCCTTTTAGAAACTTGTTTGGGATGTTGAGAGGAGTAAAAAACCATCAAAAATTTCAATCCTGCATGATTCTACCAAGAAATGTGATTCTTCATTCAAAACGCTGGTTTTTGCTATTGGGCTCTATTGAATAATGAATGTTTTGAATTTTCTCCAAAAGTTAAGTAGTTGCAAACTCATCCTTTTAGAGACTTGTTTGGGCTCATGAGAGGAGTAGAAAAACATCAAAAATTTCAGTCCTGCACGATTCTACCAAGAAATGTGTGTTCATTCAAACCGCTGGTTTTTGATATTTTGGGCCCTATTGAATAATGAATGTTTTGAATTTTCTCCAAAAGTAAAGTAGTTGCAAACTCATCCTTTTAGAAACTTGTTTGGGCTGTTGAGAGGAGTAAAAAACCATCAAAAATTTCAATCCTGCATGATTCTACCAAGAAATGTGATTCTTCATTCAAAACCTGATTTTTGCTATTGGGCTCTATTGAATAATGAATGTTTTGAATTTTCTCCAAAAGTAAAGTAGTTGCAAACTCATGCTTTTAGAGACTTGTTTGGGCTCATGAGAGGAGTAGAAAAACATCAAAAATTTCAGTCCTGCATGATTCTACCAAGAAATATGTGTTCATTGAAACCGCTGGTTTTTGATAGTTTGGGCCCTATTGAATAATGAATGTTTTGAATTTTCTCCAAAAGTAAAGTAGTTGCAAACTCATCCTTTTAGAAACTTGTTTGGGCTGTTGAGAGGAGTAAAAAACCATCAAAAATTTCAATCCTGCATGATTCTACCAAGAAATGTGATTCTTCATTCAAAACGCTGGTTTTTGCTATTGGGCTCTATTGAATAATGAATGTTTTGAATTTTCTCCAAAAGAAAAGTAGTTGCAAACTCATCCTTTTAGAGACTTGTTTGGGCTCATGAGAGGAGTAGAAAAACATCAAAAATTTCAGTCCTGCATGATTCTACCAAGAAATGTGATTCTTCATTCAAAACCTGATTTTTGCTATTGGGCTCTATTGAATAATGAATGTTTTGATTTTTCTCCAAAAGTAAAGTAGTTGCAAACTCATACTTTCAGAGACTTGTTTGGGCTCATGAGAGGAGTAGAAAAACATCAAAAATTTCAGTCCTGCATGATTCTACCAAGAAATGTGTGTTCATTGAAACCGCTGGTTTTTGATAGTTTGGGCCCTATTGAATAATCAATGTTTTGAATTTTCTGCAAAAGTAAAGTAGTTGCAAACTCATCCTTTTAGAAACTTGTTTGGGCTGTTGAGAGGAGTAAAAAACCATCAAAAATTTCAATCCTGCATGATTCTACCAAGAAATGTGATTCTTCATTCAAAATGCTGGTTTTTGCTATTGGGCTCTATTGAATAATGAATGTTTTGAATTTTCTCCAAAAGTTAAGTAGTTGCAAACTCATCCTTTTAGAGACTTGTTTGGGCTCATGAGAGGAGTAGAAAAACATCAAAAATTTCAGTCCTGCATGATTCTACCAAGAAATGTGTGTTCATTCAAACCGCTGGTTTTTGATATTTTGGGCCCTATTGAATAATGAATGTTTTGAATTTTCTCCAAAAGTAAAGTAGTTGCAAACTCATCCTTTTAGAAACTTGTTTGGGCTGTTGAGAGGAGTAAAAAACCATCAAAAATTTCAATCCTGCATGATTCTACCAAGAAATGTGATTCTTCATTCAAAACCTGATTTTTGCTATTGGGCTCTATTGAATAATGAATGTTTTGAATTTTCTCCAAAAGTAAAGTAGTTGCAAACTCATGCTTTTAGAGACTTTTTTGGGCTCATGAGAGGAGTAGAAAAACATCAAAAATTTTAGTCCTGCATGATTCTACCAAGAAATGTGTGTTCATTGAAACCGCTGGTTTTTGATAGTTTGGGCCCTATTGAATAATGAATGTTTTGAATTTTCTCCAAAAGTAAAGTAGTTGCAAACTCATCCTTTTAGAAACTTGTTTGGGCTGTTGAGAGGAGTAAAAAACCATCAAAAATTTCAATCCTGCATGATTCTACCAAGAAATGTGATTCTTCATTCAAAACGCTGGTTTTTGCTATTGGGCTCTATTGAATAATGAATGTTTTGAATTTTCTCCAAAAGTAAAGTAGTTGCAAACTCATGCTTTTAGAGACTTGTTTGGGCTCATGAGAGGAGTAGAAAAACATCAAAAATTTCAGTCCTGCATGATTCTACCAAGAAATGTGTGTTCATTGAAACCGCTGGTTTTTGATAGTTTGGGCACTATTGAATAATGAATGTTTTGAATTTTCTCCAAAAGTAAAGTAGTTGCAAACTCATCCTTTTAGAAACTTGTTTGGGCTGTTGAGAGGAGTAAAAAACCATCAAAAATTTCAATCCTGCATGATTCTACCAAGAAATGTGATTCTTCATTCAAAACGCTGGTTTTTGCTATTGGGCTCTTTTGAATAATGAATGTTTTGAATTTTCTCCAAAAGTAAAGTAGTTGCAAACTCATCCTTTTAGAAACTTGTTTGGGCTGTTGAGAGGAGTAAAAAACCATCAAAAATTTCAATCATGCATGATTCTACCAAGAAATGTGATTCTTCATTCAAAACCTGATTTTTGCTATTGGGCTCTATTGAATAATGAATGTTTTGAATTTTCTCCAAAAGTAAAGTAGTTGCAAACTCATGCTTTTATAGACTTGTTTGGGCTCATGAGAGGAGTAGAAAAACATCAAAAATTTCAGTCCTGCATGATTCTACCAAGAAATGTGTGTTCATTGAAACCGCTGGTTTTTGATAGTTTGGGCCCTATTGAATAATGAATGTTTTGAATTTTCTCCAAAAGTAAAGTAGTTTTCACTGGGTTTTGGCCGTTGCAGCTGAAAAGAGGAAATCTGAAAACCAGGGGAAGAGTCTTGAGGAGATCATTTGCATATTCCCAGTGCCTTCTGGGATAAGTGAAGAGTCTCCGCGAGCTCAACGATCACTGGGTTTTGGCCGTTGCAGCTGAAAAGAGGAAATCGGAAAACCAGGGGAAGAGTCTTGAGGAGATCATTTGCATATTCCCAGTGCCTTCTGGGATAAGTGAAGAGTCTCCGCGAGCTCAACGATCACTGGGTTTTGGCCGTTGCAGCTGAAAAGAGGAAATCGGAAAACCAGGGGAAGAGTCTTGAGGAGATCATTTGCATATTCCCAGTGCCTTCTGGGATAAGTGAAGAGTCTCCGCGAGCTCAACGATCACTGGGTTTTGGCCGTTGCAGCTGAAAAGAGGAAATCTGAAAACCAGGGGAAGAGTCTTGAGGAGATCATTTGCATATTCTCAGTGCCTTCTGGGATAAGTGAAGAGTCTCCACGAGCTCAACGATCACTGGGTTTTGGCCGTTGCAGCTGAAAAGAGGAAATCGGAAAACCAGGGGAAGAGTCTTGAGGAGATCATTTGCATATTCCCAGTGCCTTCTGGGATAAGTGAAGAGTCTCCGCGAGCTCAACGATCACTGGGTTTTGGCCGTTGCAGCTGAAAAGAGGAAATCGGAAAAACCGCGCACCGAAATTTGGCTCATCTTTCATCGTTTTTAAGAAATCTCAAGATGGAAGAGGCCAGGAGCCATTTGGTGAGCTGCATTTCTTGCTACATGTTCACAGATTTACCAGTGGAAAAGCCAAACTTCACATGCCACAAATGCAAGCTTGTGACCCTGTTGGAGGAAAAGTTGCAAAATCTCGAAGAGAGGTTAGCTACGTTGAAGATCATTAAGGAAGGTGAAGAGTTCTTGGACAGAGCAGAATTATCTCTTCATGTTACAGAAAGAGAAGAAATTCGAAGTGCACCTAAAGAAACAGAGGAATGGAGACATGTGACCCAGAGAAGCAGGAGGATCAGGAGGCAGTCAGCACCCATACTGCTCAGAAACCAGTACCAGGCTCTCACGCAGGAAAACGATGAAGAAATACATCAGGATAAGACTCTGCCAACAAACAGCAACCTTGTACGCCCTCAGAGTCCTCCTGGATGGAGAAAGAAAAATGTTGTGAAGAAGAAACGGAGAGTGGTGGTCATGGGGGATTCCCTGCTGAGAGGAACAGAGGCCGCTATCTGCAGACCGGATATAACTACAAGAGAAATGTGCTGTCTTCCAGGTGCAAAAATTAAAGATGTGTCTGACAGGATATCAGGACTCTTCAGACCTACAGATGACTACCCATTCCTGCTACTACATGTGGGGACAAATGACACCGCAAGAAACGACCTGGAAACCATCTGCAGAGACTTTGAAGACTTAGGCAAGAAAGTGAAAGAACTGGGAGCGCAGGTGGTCTTCTCTTCCATCCTCCCAGTGGATGGCGATGGAACAAGGAGGTGGAATAAGATTCTGCAGGTGAACAACTGGCTACGTCGATGGTGCCGTCAGCAACGATTTGGATTTCTGGATCACGGAGTGAACTACTTATACGATGGACTACTTGCTAGAGATGGGGTGCACCTTACGAAGACTGGAAAGCATGTATTTGGAAGTCGCCTTGCTACACTTGTAAGGAGAGCTTTAAACTAGAACAACATGGGAAGGGAAGCAAAAAACCAGAAAAAGCCATACACCTGACAAATGCTATTGAGAACTCTGCTATTAGAAGTGGAAAGGAAGAACAAAGACGAAAGAATCTAATTAATAAAAATATTGGAGAAAGAGAAACCAATCACAAACTAAAATGTTTCTATACTAATGCACAAAGCATGGGCAACAAACAAGGAGAATTGGAACTACTAACACAGGAAAAGAAATATGATGTCATTGGAATCACTGAAACTTGGTGGGACAATACACATGATTGGAATACAAGACTAGAAGGATACAACTTATTTGCAAGAAACAGACTTGATAAACGAGGAGGGGGTGTCGCATTGTATGTTAGAAACGCGTATATCTGCACAGAGATTGAAGCTTCAGAGACTGGGAGTTCTGTGGAAACTGTTTGGGTAAGAATACAAGGACAGAACAATGGAAAGGACACCATTGTAGGCATTTACTACAGGCCGCCTGTGCAAGCCGAAGATATAGATGAACTCTTTATGCATCAGATGGCCAAGTTCTCCAAAAAATATGACATGGTTGTCATGGGAGATTTCAACTATCCAGACATTTGTTGGGAATCTCTCTCAGGCAAAACTAACAGGTCAAGGAAATTCTTATCCTCTGTTGCTGACAACTTTATCTTCCAAAAGGTAAGGGAGAAAACAAGGGGAACTGCTACCTTGGATCTAATCCTTATAAACAGGGAGGAAATGGTTGAGGAGGTAAAAGTGGCTGGGACCCTAGGAGGTAGCGACCATGCTATTTTAGAATTTTGGATAACTAGAGGTGGAAGACCTGTGAAGACTCAGACGTCAAGGTTAGATTTCAGAAAGGCAGATTTTAAGGGATTCAGAAAGAGAATTGGAGGGATCCAATGGCTGGATATCCTTAAAGACAAAAATGTCCAGGAAGGATGGGAAATCTTGAAAAATGAAATTCTCAATGCACAGTTGTTAACAATTCCGAAAAGAGGGAAGAATAGGAAGCATTTAAGGAAACCAGGATGGATGAACACAGAACTTAAGCACATGCTAAAAAGGAAGAAAAAAATGTTTATAAAATGGATAGAGGGAGGCATATCTAAAGAAGAATATAATGCTGTCTGCAGAACCTGCAGGGCACAAATCAGATTATCTAAAGCTGAAAATGAACTGAGGCTTGCAAGAGATGTCAAAAGCAATAATAAAGGATTTTGGGGATATGTCAAAAGTAAAAGAAAAGTCAAAGATGCTATAGTATTTTTACAGGATGAAAATGATGAAATGGTAAGACAGGATGTTGAGAAGGCTGAACTTTTAAATTCCTATTTTGCATCTGTTTTCTCTCAGAAAGGAAATGCAACATCAACTGTTATTCACTGTCCTATTAAGGGAATAGAAGAATCCAGGATATCTATAAACAGAAAGATAGTGAGGAAACACTTAGCTAACCTAAATGAATTCAAGTCTCCAGGTCCAGATGAATTACACCCCAGAGTACTGAAGGAGATAGCAGAAGAAATTTTTGAACCCCTCTCCATAATCTTTGAAAATTCTTGGAGAACAGGAGAAGTGCCAGAAGACTGGAGAAGAGCAAATGTTGTTCCTATCTTCAAAAAGGGGAAGAAGGTGGACCCAGGCAACTATAGGCCGGTGAGTCTGACTTCTATACCAGGAAAGATCTTTGAACAAATTATTAAACAACATGTATGTCAATACCTGGATAAGAATGAAGTGATTAAACAGAGTCAGCATGGGTTTGTAACTGATAAGTCATGTCAGACTAACTTAATTTCCTTCTATGACGGTATCACTGATTGGGTGGATCAAGGAAATGCTGTAGATATAGTATATCTTGACTTCAGCAAAGCATTTGACAAAGTCTCTCATACAATCCTTATTGAAAAAATGACTAAGTATGGAATGGACAAGGCAACTGTTAGGTGGATTCATAACTGGCTTAGTGATCGGACCCAAAGAGTGGTCGTAAATGGCTGCACATCCAGTTGGAAGAATGTCTCAAGTGGGGTACCACAGGGCTCTGTCCTGGGCCCTGTATTGTTCAACATCTTTATCAACGATTTAGATGAAGGAATTGAGGGTAAACTGATTAAATTTGCTGATGACACAAAGCTAGGAGGGATAGCTAATACTAGAGAGGAGAGAGAGAGGATTCAAAAAGATTTAAATAAACTGGAGAAGTGGGCAGCAACTAACAGAATGGTTTTTAACAGGGAGAAATGCAAAGTACTACATCTGGGCAATAAAAATGAAAAAAGCATATATAGAATGGGAGGAATAGGGCTAAGTGACAGCACATGTGAAAAAGACTTGGGTATACTAATAGATCACAGACTGAATATGAGTCAACAGTGTGATGCAGCAGCAAAAAAGGCAAATGCAATTCTAGGATGTATTAACAGAAGCATACAGTCTAGATCACGTGAAGTCATTATTTCCCTCTACTCCTCTTTGGTCAGACCTCATCTGGAATATTGTGTCCAGTTTTGGGCACCACATTTTAAAAAAGACATCAACAAACTGGAGCAAGTTCAGAAAAGAGCGACCAGAATGGTGACCGGTCTGCAAACCCTGTCTTATGAGGAAAGGTTGCAGGATTTGGGAATGTTTAGTTTGCAAAAGAGAAGACTGAGAGGAGACTTAATAGCTGTCTACAAATATCTAATGGGCTGTCACATTGTAGAAGGATCAACTTTATTCTCATTTGCACAAGGAAAGACTAGAAGCAATGGGATGAAACTGAATGGGAAGAGACACAGATTAGATATTAGAAAAAACTTTTTGACAGTTAGAGTGATCAATGAGTGGAACAGGCTGCCACGAGAAGTGGTGAGTTCTCCTTCAATGGAAGTCTTCAAACAGAGGCTGGACAGACATCTGACTGGGATGATTTAGCGAATCCTGCTTTGAGCAGGGGGTTGGACCAGATGGCCCAGGAGGTCCCTTCCAACTCTATGATTCTATGATTAGTTGCAAACTCATCCTTTTAGAAACATGTTTGGGCTGTTGAGAGGAGTAAAAAACCATCAAAAATTTCAATCCTGCATGATTCTACCAAGAAATGTGATTCTTCATTCAAAACCTGATTTTTGCTATTGGGCTCTATTGAATAATGAATGTTTTGAATTTTCTCCAAAAGTAAAGTAGTTGCAAACTCATGCTTTTAGAGACTTGTTTGGGCTCATGAGAGGAGTAGAAAAACATCAAAAATTTCAGTCCTGCATGATTCTACCAAGAAATATGTGTTCATTGAAACCGCTGGTTTTTGATAGTTTGGGCCCTATTGAATAATGAATGTTTTGAATTTTCTCCAAAAGTAAAGTAGTTGCAAACTCATCCTTTTAGAAACTTGTTTGGGCTGTTGAGAGGAGTAAAAAACCATCAAAAATTTCAATCCTGCATGATTCTACCAAGAAATGTGATTCTTCATTCAAAACGCTGGTTTTTGCTATTGGGCTCTATTGAATAATGAATGTTTTGAATTTTCTCCAAAAGAAAAGTAGTTGCAAACTCATCCTTTTAGGGACTTGTTTGGGCTCATGAGAGGAGTAGAAAAACATCAAAAATTTCAGTCCTGCATGATTCTACCAAGAAATGTGATTCTTCATTCAAAACCTGATTTTTGCTATTGGGCTCTATTGAATAATGAATGTTTTGATTTTTCTCCAAAAGTAAAGTAGTTGCAAACTCATACTTTCAGAGACTTGTTTGGGCTCATGAGAGAAGTAGAAAAACATCAAAAATTTCAGTCCTGCATGATTCTACCAAGAAATGTGTGTTCATTGAAACGGCTGGTTTTTGATAGTTTGGGCCCTATTGAATAATCAATGTTTTGAATTTTCTGCAAAAGTAAAGTAGTTGCAAACTCATCCGTTTAGAAACTTGTTTGGGCTGTTGAGAGGAGTAAAAAACCATCAAAAATTTCAATCCTGCATGATTCTACCAAGAAATGTGATTCTTCATTCAAAATGCTGGTTTTTGCTATTGGGCTCTATTGAATAATGAATGTTTTGAATTTTCTCCAAAAGTAAAGTAGTTGCAAACTCATCCTTTTAGAGACTTGTTTGGGCTCATGAGAGGAGTAGAAAAACATCAAAAATTTCAGTCCTGCATGATTCTACCAAGAAATGTGATTCTTCATTCAAAACCTGATTCTTGCTATTGGGCTCTATTGAATAATGAATGTTTTGAATTTTCTCCAAAAGTAAAGTAGTTGCAAACTCATGCTTTTAGAGACTTGTTTGGGCTCACGAGAGGAGTAGAAAAACATCAAAAATTTCAGTCCTGCAAGATTCTACCAAGAAATGTGTGTACATTGAAACCGCTGGTTTTTGATAGTTTGGGCCTTATTGAATAATGAATGTTTTGAATTTTCTCCAAAAGTAAAGTAGTTGCAAACTCATCCTTTTAGAAACTTGTTTTGGCTGTTGAGAGGAGTAAAAAACCATCAAAAATTTCAATCCTGCATGATTCTACCAAGAAATGTGATTCTTCATTCAAAACGCTGGTTTTTGCTATTGGGCTCTATTGAATAATGAATGTTTTGAATTTTCTCCAAAAGTAAAGTAGTTGCAAACTCATCCTTTTAGAGACTTGTTTGGGCTCATGAGAGGAGTAGAAAAACATCAAAAATTTCAGTCCTGCACGATTCTACCAAGAAATGTGTGTTCATTCAAACCGCTGGTTTTTGATATTTTGGACCCTATTGAATATTGAATGTTTTGAATTTTCTCCAAAAGTAAAGTAGTTGCAAACTCATCCTTTTAGAAACTTGTTTGGGCTGTTGAGAGGAGTAAAAAACCATCAAAAATTTCAATCCTGCATGATTCTACCAAGAAATGTGATTCTTCATTCAAAACGCTGGTTTTTGCTATTGGGCTCTATTGAATAATGAATGTTTTGAATTTTCTCCAAAAGTTAAGTAGTTGCAAACTCATCCTTTTAGAGACTTGTTTGGGCTCATGAGAGGAGTAGAAAAACATCAAAAATTTCAGTCCTGCACGATTCTACCAAGAAATGTGTGTTCATTCAAACCGCTGGTTTTTGATATTTTGGGCCCTATTGAATAATGAATGTTTTGAATTTTCTCCAAAAGTAAAGTAGTTGCAAACTCATCCTTTTAGAAACTTGTTTGGGCTGTTGAGAGGAGTAAAAAACCATCAAAAATTTCAATCCTGCATGATTCTACCAAGAAATGTGATTCTTCATTCAAAACCTGATTTTTGCTATTGGGCTCTATTGAATAATGAATGTTTTGAATTTTCTCCAAAAGTAAAGTAGTTGCAAACTCATCCTTTTAGAGACTTGTTTGGGCTCATGAGAGGAGTAGAAAACCATCAAAAATTTCAATCCTGCATGATTCTACCAAGAAATGTGATTCTTCATTCAAAATGCTGGTTTTTGCTATTGGGCTCTATTGAATAATGATGTTTTGAATTTTCTCCAAAAGTTAAGTAGTTGCAAACTCATCCTTTTAGAGACTTGTTTGGGCTCATGAGAGGAGTAGAAAAACATCAAAAATTTCAGTCCTGCATGATTCTGCCAAGAAATGTGTGTTCATTCAAACCGCTGGTTTTTGATATTTTGGGCCCTATTGAATAAGGAATGTTTTGAATTTTCTCCAAAAGTAAAGTAGTTGCAAACTCATCCTTTTAGAAACTTGTTTGGGCTGTTGAGAGGAGTAAAAAACCATCAAAAATTTCAATCCTGCATGATTCTACCAAGAAATGTGATTCTTCATTCAAAACCTGATTTTTGCTATTGGGCTCTATTGAATAATGAATGTTTTGAATTTTCTCCAAAAGTAAAGTAGTTGCAAACTCATGCTTTTAGAGACTTGTTTGGGCTCATGAGAGGAGTAGAAAAACATCAAAAATTTTAGTCCTGCATGATTCTACCAAGAAATGTGTGTTCATTGAAACCGCTGGTTTTTGATAGTTTGGGCCCTATTGAATAATGAATGTTTTGAATTTTCTCCAAAAGTAAAGTAGTTGCAAACTCATCCTTTTAGAAACTTGTTTGGGCTGTTGAGAGGAGTAAAAAACCATCAAAAATTTCAATCCTGCATGATTCTACCAAGAAATGTGATTCTTCATTCAAAACGCTGGTTTTTGCTATTGGGCTCTATTGAATAATGAATGTTTTGAATTTTCTCCAAAAGTAAAGTAGTTGCAAACTCATGCTTTTAGAGACTTGTTTGAGCTCATGAGAGGAGTAGAAAAACATCAAAAATTTCAGTCCTGCATGATTCTACCAAGAAATGTGTGTTCATTGAAACCGCTGGTTTTTGATAGTTTGGGCACTATTGAATAATGAATGTTTTGAATTTTCTCCAAAAGTAAAGTAGTTGCAAACTCATCCTTTTAGAAACTTGTTTGGGCTGTTGAGAGGAGTAAAAAACCATCAAAAATTTCAATCCTGCATGATTCTACCAAGAAATGTGATTCTTCATTCAAAACGCTGGTTTTTGCTATTGGGCTCTATTGAATAATGAATGTTTTGAATTTTCACCAAAAGTAAAGTAGTTGCAAACTCATCCTTTTAGAAACTTGTTTGGGCTGTTGAGAGGAGTAAAATACCATCAAAAATTTCAATCCTGCATGATTCTACCAAGAAATGTGATTCTTCATTCAAAACCTGATTTTTGCTATTGGGCTCTATTGAATAATGAATGTTTTGAATTTTCTCCAAAAGTAAAGTAGTTGCAAACTCATGCCTTTATAGACTTGTTTGGGCTCATGAGAGGAGTAGAAAAACATCAAAAATTTCAGTCCTGCATGATTCTACCAAGAAATGTGTGTTCATTGAAACCGCTGGTTTTTGATAGTTTGGGCCCTATTGAATAATGAATGTTTTGAATTTTCTCCAAAAGTAAAGTAGTTGCAAACTCATCCTTTTAGAAACATGTTTGGGCTGTTGAGAGGAGTAAAAAACCATCAAAAATTTCAATCCTGCATGATTCTACCAAGAAATGTGATTCTTCATTCAAAACCTGATTTTTGCTATTGGGCTCTATTGAATAATGAATGTTTTGAATTTTCTCCAAAAGTAAAGTAGTTGCAAACTCATGCTTTTAGAGACTTGTTTGGGCTCATGAGAGGAGTAGAAAAACATCAAAAATGTCAGTCCTGCATGATTCTACCAAGAAATATGTGTTCATTGAA
Organism: Dendrobates tinctorius; assembly: GCF_039654945.1. Classification (NCBI taxonomy): domain Eukaryota; kingdom Metazoa; phylum Chordata; class Amphibia; order Anura; family Dendrobatidae; genus Dendrobates; species Dendrobates tinctorius. The sequence goes on from NW_027361793.1 coordinate 21,075,172, forward strand.
ACCGCTGGTTTTTGATAGTTTGGGCCCTATTGAATAATGAATGTTTTGAATTTTCTCCAAAAGTAAAGTAGTTGCAAACTCATCCTTTTAGAAACTTGTTTGGGCTGTTGAGAGGAGTAAAAAACCATCAAAAATTTCAATCCTGCATGATTCTACCAAGAAATGTGATTCTTCATTCAAAACGCTGGTTTTTGCTATTGGGCTCTATTGAATAATGAATGTTTTGAATTTTCTCCAAAAGAAAAGTAGTTGCAAACTCATCCTTTTAGGGACTTGTTTGTGCTCATGAGAGGAGTAGAAAAACATCAAAAATTTCAGTCCTGCATGATTCTACCAAGAAATGTGATTCTTCATTCAAAACCTGATTTTTGCTATTGGGCTCTATTGAATAATGAATGTTTTGATTTTTCTCCAAAAGTAAAGTAGTTGCAAACTCATACTTTCAGAGACTTGTTTGGGCTCATGAGAGGAGTAGAAAAACCATCAAAAATTTCAGTCCTGCATGATTCTACCAAGAAATGTGTGTTCATTGAAACGGCTGGTTTTTGATAGTTTGGGCCCTATTGAATAATCAATGTTTTGAATTTTCTGCAAAAGTAAAGTAGTTGCAAACTCATCCTTTTAGAATCTTGTTTGGGCTGTTGAGAGGAGTAAAAAACCATCAAAAATTTCAATCCTGCACGATTCTACCAAGAAATGTGATTCTTCATTCAAAATGCTGGTTTTTGCTATTGGGCTCTATTGAATAATGAATGTTTTGAATTTTCTCCAAAAGTAAAGTAGTTGCAAACTCATGCTTTTAGAGACTTGTTTGGGCTCATGAGAGGAGTAGAAAAACATCAAAAATTTCAGTCCTGCATGATTCTACCAAGAAATGTGATTCTTCATTCAAAACCTGATTTTTGCTATTGGGCTCTATTGAATAATGAATGTTTTGATTTTTCTCCAATAGTAAAGTAGTTACAAACTCATACTTTCAGAGACTTGTTTGGGCTCATGAGAGGAGTAGAAAAACATCAAAAATTTCAGTCCTGCATGATTCTACCAAGAAATGTGTGTTCATTGAAACGGCTGGTTTTTGATAGTTTGGACCCTATTGAATAATCAATGTTTTGAATTTTCTGCAAAAGTAAAGTAGTTGCAAACTCATCCTTTTAGAAACTTGTTTGGGCTGTTGAGAGGAGTAAAAAACCATCAAAAATTTCAATCCTGCATGATTCTACCAAGAAATGTGATTCTTCATTCAAAATGCTGGTTTTTGCTATTGGGCTCTATTGAATAATGAATGTTTTGAATTTTCTCCAAAAGTAAAGTAGTTGCAAACTCATGCTTTTAGAGACTTGTTTGGGCTTATGAGAGGAGTAGAAAAACATCAAAAATTTCAGTCCTGCATGATTCTACCAAGAAATGTGATTCTTCATTCAAAACCTGATTTTTGCTATTGGGCTCTATTGAATAATGAATGTTTTGAATTTTCTCCAAAAGTAAAGTAGTTGCAAACTCATGCTTTTAGAGACTTGTTTGGGCTCACGAGAGGAGTAGAAAAACATCAAAAATTTCAGTCCTGCATGATTCTACCAAGAAATGTGTGTACATTGAAACCGCTGGTTTTTGATATTTTGATCCCTATTGAATAATGAATGTTTCGAATTTTCTAAAAAAGTAAAGTAGTTGCAAACTCATCCTTTTAGAAACTTGTTTGGGCTGTTGAGAGGAGTAAAAAACCATCAAATATTTCAATCCTGCATGATTCTACCAAGAAATGTGATTCTTCATTCAAAACCTGATTTTTGCTATTGGGCTCTATTGAATAATGAATGTTTTGAATTTTCTCCAAAAGTAAAGTAGTTGCAAACTCATGCTTTTAGAGACTTGTTTGGGCTCATGAGAGGAGTAGAAAAACATCAAAAATTATAGTCCTGCATGATTCTACCAAGAAATGTGTGTTCATTGAAACCGCTGGTTTTTGATAGTTTGGGCCCTATTGAATAATGAATGTTTTGAATTTTCTCCAAAAGTAAAGTAGTTGCAAACTCATCCTTTTAGAAACTTGTTTGGGCTGTTGAGAGGAGTAAAAAACCATCAAAAATTTCAATCCTGCATGATTCTACCAAGAAATGTGATTCTTCATTCAAAACGCTGGTTTTTGCTATCGGGCTCTATTGAATAATGAATGTTTTGAATTTTCTCCAAAAGTAAAGTAGTTGGAAACTCATCCTATTAGAGACTTGTTTGGGCTCATGAGAGGAGTAGAAAAACATCAAAAATTTCAGTCCTGCACGATTCTACCAAGAAATGTTTGTTCATTCAAACCGCTGGTTTTTGATATTTTGGGCCCTATTGAATAATGAATGTTTTGAATTTTCTCCAAAAGTAAAGTAGTTGCAAACTCATCCTTTTAGAAACTTGTTTGGGCTGTTGAGAGGAGTAAAAAACCATCAAAAATTTCAATCCTGCATGATTCTACCAAGAAATGTGATTCTTCATTCAAAACCTGATTTTTGCTATTGGGCTCTATTGAATAATGAATGTTTTGAATTTTCTCCAAAAGTAAAGTAGTTGCAAACTCATGCTTTTAGAGACTTGTTTGGGCTCATGAGAGGAGTAGAAAAACATCAAAAATTTCAGTCCTGCATGATTCTACCAAGAAATGTGTGTTCATTGAAACCGCTGGTTTTTGATAGTTTGGGCCCTATTGAATAATGAATGTTTTGAATTTTCTCCAAAAGTAAAGTAGTTGCAAACTCATCCTTTTAGAAACTTGTTTGGGCTGTTGAGAGGAGTAAAAAACCATCAAAAATTTCAATCCTGCATGATTCTGCCAAGAAATGTGATTCTTCATTCAAAACGCTGGTTTTTGCTATTGGGCTCTATTGAATAATGAATGTTTTGAATTTTCTCCAAAAGTTAAGTAGTTGCAAGCTCATCCTTTTAGAGACTTGTTTGGGCTCATGAGAGGAGTAGAAAAACATCAAAAATTTCAGTCCTGCACGATTCTACCAAGAAATGTGTGTTCATTCAAACCGGTGGTTTTTGATATTTTGGGCCCTATTGAATAATGAATGTTTTGAATTTTCTCCAAAAGTAAAGTAGTTGCAAACTCATCCTTTTAGAAACTTGTTTGGGCTGTTGAGAGGAGTAAAAAACCATCAAAAATTTCAATCCTGCATGATTCTACCAAGAAATGTGATTCTTCATTCAAAACGCTGGTTTTTGCTATTGGGCTCTATTGAATAATGAATGTTTTGAATTTTCTCCAAAAGTAAAGTAGTTGCAAACTCATGCTTTTAGAGACTTGTTTGGGCTCATGAGAGGAGTAGAAAAACATCAAAAATTTCAGTCCTGCATGATTCTACCAAGAAATGTGTGTTCATTGAAACCGCTGGTTTTTGATAGTTTGGGCCCTATTGAATAATGAATGTTTTGAATTTTCTCCAAAAATAAAGTAGTTGCAAACTCATCCTTTTAGAAACTTGTTTGGGCTGTTGAGAGGAGTAAAAAACCATCAAAAATTTCAATCCTGCATGATTCTACCAAGAAATGTGATTCTTCATTCAAAACCTGATTTTTGCTATTGGGCTCTATTGAATAATGAATGTTTTGAATTTTCTCCAAAAGTAAAGTAGTTGCAAACTCATGCTTTTAGAGACTTGTTTGGGCTCATGAGAGGAGTAGAAAAACATCAAAAATTTCAGTCCTGCATGATTCTACCAAGAAATGTGTGTTCATTGAAACCGCTGGTTTTTGATAGTTTGGGCCCTATTGAATAATGAATGTTTTGAATTTTCTCCAAAAGTAAAGTAGTTGCAAACTCATCCTTTTAGAAACATGTTTGGGCTGTTGAGAGGAGTAAAAAACCATCAAAAATTTCAATCCTGCATGATTCTACCAAGAAATGTGATTCTTCATTCAAAACCTGATTTTTGCTATTGGGCTCTATTGAATAATGAATGTTTTGAATTTTCTCCAAAAGTAAAGTAGTTGCTTTTAGAGACTTGTTTGGGCTCATGAGAGGAGTAGAAAAACATCAAAAATTTCAGTCCTGCATGATTCTACCAAGAAATATGTGTTCATTGAAACCGCTGGTTTTTGATAGTTTGGGCCCTATTGAATAATGAATGTTTTGAATTTTCTCCAAAAGTAAAGTAGTTGCAAACTCATCCTTTTAGAAACTTGTTTGGGCTGTTGAGAGGAGTAAAAAACCATCAAAAATTTCAATCCTGCATGATTCTACCAAGAAATGTGATTCTTCATTCAAAACGCTGGTTTTTGCTATTGGGCTCTATTGAATAATGAATGTTTTGAATTTTCTCCAAAAGAAAAGTAGTTGCAAACTCATCCTTTTAGAGACTTGTTTGGGCTCATGAGAGGAGTAGAAAAACATCAAAAATTTCAGTCCTGCATGATTCTACCAAGAAATGTGATTCTTCATTCAAAACCTGATTTTTGCTATTGGGCTCTATTGAATAATGAATGTTTTGATTTTTCTCCAAAAGTAAAGTAGTTGCAAACTCATACTTTCAGAGACTTGTTTGGGCTCATGAGAGGAGTAGAAAAACATCAAAAATTTCAGTCCTGCATGATTCTACCAAGAAATGTGTGTTCATTGAAACCGCTGGTTTTTGATAGTTTGGGCCCTATTGAATAATCAATGTTTTGAATTTTCTGCAAAAGTAAAGTAGTTGCAAACTCATCCTTTTAGAAACTTGTTTGGGCTGTTGAGAGGAGTAAAAAACCATCAAAAATTTCAATCCTGCATGATTCTACCAAGAAATGTGATTCTTCGTTCAAAACCTGATTTTTGCTATTGGGCTCTATTGAATAATGAATGTTTTGATTTTTCTCCAAAAGTAAAGTAGTTGCAAACTCATACTTTCAGAGACTTGTTTGGGCTCATGAGAGGAGTAGAAAAACATCAAAAATTTCAGTCCTGCATGATTCTACCAAGAAATGTGTGTTCATTGAAACCGCTGGTTTTTGATAGTTTGGGCCCTATTGAATAATCAATGTTTTGAATTTTCTGCAAAAGTAAAGTAGTTGCAAACTCATCCTTTTAGAAACTTGTTTGGGCTGTTGAGAGGAGTAAAAAACCATCAAAAATTTCAATCCTGCATGATTCTACCAAGAAATGTGATTCTTCATTCAAAACCTGATTTTTGCTATTGGGCTCTATTGAATAATGAATGTTTTGAATTTTCTCCAAAAGTAAAGTATTTGCAAACTCATGCTTTTAGAGACTTGTTTGGGCTCATGAGAGGAGTAGAAAAACATCAAAAATTTCAGTCCTGCATGATTCTACCAAGAAATGTTTGTTCATTGAAACCGCTGGTTTTTGATAGTTTGGGCCCTATTGAATAATGAATGTTTTGAATTTTCTCCAAAAATAAAGTAGTTGCAAACTCATCCTTTTAGAAACTTGTTTGGGCTGTTGAGAGGAGTAAAAAACCATCAAAAATTTCAATCCTGCATGATTCTACCAAGAAATGTGATTCTTCATTCAAAACCTGATTTTTGCTATTGGGCTCTATTGAATAATGAATGTTTTGAATTTTCTCCAAAAGTAAAGTAGTTGCAAACTCATGCTTTTATAGACTTGTTTGGGCTCATGAGAGGAGTAGAAAAACATCAAAAATTTCAGTCCTGCATGATTCTACCAAGAAATGTGTGTTCATTGAAACCGCTGGTTTTTGATAGTGTGGGCCCTATTGAATAATGAATGTTTTGAATTTTCTCCAAAAGTAAAGTAGTTGCAAACTCATCCTTTTAGAAACATGTTTGGGCTGTTGAGAGGAGTAAAAAACCATCAAAAATTTCAATCCTGCATGATTCTACCAAGAAATGTGATTCTTCATTCAAAACCTGATTTTTGCTATTGGGCTCTATTGAATAATGAATGTTTTGAATTTTCTCCAAAAGTAAAGTAGTTGCAAACTCATGCTTTTAGAGACTTGTTTGGGCTCATGAGAGGAGTAGAAAAACATCAAAAATTTCAGTCCTGCATGATTCTACCAAGAAATATGTGTTCATTGAAACCGCTGGTTTTTGATAGTTTGGGCCCTATTGAATAATGAATGTTTTGAATTTTCTCCAAAAGTAAAGTAGTTGCAAACTCATCCTTTTAGAAACTTGTTTGGGCTGTTGAGAGGAGTAAAAAACCATCAAAAATTTCAATCCTGCATGATTCTACCAAGAAATGTGATTCTTCATTCAAAACGCTGGTTTTTGCTATTGGGCTCTATTGAATAATGAATGTTTTGAATTTTCTCCAAAAGAAAAGTAGTTGCAAACTCATCCTTTTAGGGACTTGTTTGTGCTCATGAGAGGAGTAGAAAAACATCAAAAATTTCAGTCCTGCATGATTCTACCAAGAAATGTGATTCTTCATTCAAAACCTGATTTTTGCTATTGGGCTCTATTGAATAATGAATGTTTTGATTTTTCTCCAAAAGTAAAGTAGGTGCAAACTCATACTTTCAGAGACTTGTTTGGGCTCATGAGAGGAGTAGAAAAACATCAAAAATTTCAGTCCTGCATGATTCTACCAAGAAATGTGTGTTCATTGAAACCGCTGGTTTTTGATAGTTTGGGCCCTATTGAATAATCAATGTTTTGAATTTTCTGCAAAAGTAAAGTAGTTGCAAACTCATCCTTTTAGAAACTTGTTTGGGCTGTTGAGAGGAGTAAAAAACCATCAAAAATTTCAATCCTGCATGATTCTACCAAGAAATGTGATTCTTCATTCAAAATGCTGGTTTTTGCTATTGGGCTCTATTGAATAATGAATGTTTTGAATTTTCTCCAAAAGTAAAGTAGTTGCAAACTCATGCTTTTAGAGACTTGTTTGGGCTCATGAGAGGAGTAGAAAAACATCAAAAATTTCAGTCCTGCATGATTCTACCAAGAAATGTGATTCTTCATTCAAAACCTGATTTTTGCTATTGGGCTCTATTGAATAATGAATGTTTTGAATTTTCTCCAAAAGTAAAGTAGTTGCAAACTCATGCTTTTAGAGACTTGTTTGGGCTCACGAGAGGAGTAGAAAAACATCAAAAATTTCAGTCCTGCATGATTCTACCAAGAAATGTGTGTACATTGAAACCGCTGGTTTTTGATATTTTGGGCCCTATTGAATAATGAATGTTTTGAATTTTCTAAAAAAGTAAAGTAGTTGCAAACTCATCCTTTTAGAAACTTGTTTGGGCTGTTGAGAGGAGTAAAAAACCATCAAATATTTCAATCCTGCATGATTCTACCAAGAAATGTGATTCTTCATTCAAAACCTGATTTTTGCTATTGGGCTCTATTGAATAATGAATGTTTTGAATTTTCTCCAAAAGTAAAGTAGTTGCAAACTCATGCTTTTAGAGACTTGTTTGGGCTCATGAGAGGAGTAGAAAAACATCAAAAATTATAGTCCTGCATGATTCTACCAAGAAATGTGTGTTCATTGAAACCGCTGGTTTTTGATAGTTTGGGCCCTATTGAATAATGAATGTTTTGAATTTTCTCCAAAAGTAAAGTAGTTGCAAACTCATCCTTTTAGAAACTTGTTTGGGCTGTTGAGAGGAGTAAAAAACCATCAAAAATTTCAATCCTGCATGATTCTACCAAGAAATGTGATTCTTCATTCAAAACGCTGGTTTTTGCTATCGGGCTCTATTGAATAATGAATGTTTTGAATTTTCTCCAAAAGTAAAGTAGTTGGAAACTCATCCTATTAGAGACTTGTTTGGGCTCATGAGAGGAGTAGAAAAACATCAAAAATTTCAGTCCTGCACGATTCTACCAAGAAATGTGTGTTCATTCAAACCGCTGGTTTTTGATATTTTGGGCCCTATTGAATAATGAATGTTTTGAATTTTCTCCAAAAGTAAAGTAGTTGCAAACTCATCCTTTTAGAAACTTGTTTGGGCTGTTGAGAGGAGTAAAAAACCATCAAAAATTTCAATCCTGCATGATTCTACCAAGAAATGTGATTCTTCATTCAAAACCTGATTTTTGCTATTGGGCTCTATTGAATAATGAATGTTTTGAATTTTCTCCAAAAGTAAAGTAGTTGCAAACTCATGCTTTTAGAGACTTGTTTGGGCTCATGAGAGGAGTAGAAAAACATCAAAAATTTCAGTCCTGCATGATTCTACCAAGAAATGTGTGTTCATTGAAACCGCTGGTTTTTGATAGTTTGGGCCCTATTGAATAATGAATGTTTTGAATTTTCTCCAAAAGTAAAGTAGTTGCAAACTCATCCTTTTAGAAACTTGTTTGGGCTGTTGAGAGGAGTAAAAAACCATCAAAAATGTCAATCCTGCATGATTCTACCAAGAAATGTGATTCTTCATTCAAAACGCTGGTTTTTGCTATTGGGCTCTATTGAATAATGAATGTTTTGAATTTTCTCCAAAAGTTAAGTAGTTGCAAGCTCATCCTTTTAGAGACTTGTTTGGGCTCATGAGAGGAGTAGAAAAACATCAAAAATTTCAGTCCTGCACGATTCTACCAAGAAATGTGTGTTCATTCAAACCGCTGGTTTTTGATATTTTGGGCCCTATTGAATAATGAATGTTTTGAATTTTCTCCAAAAGTAAAGTAGTTGCAAACTCATCCTTTTAGAAACTTGTTTGGGCTGTTGAGAGGAGTAAAAAACCATCAAAAATTTCAATCCTGCATGATTCTACCAAGAAATGTGATTCTTCATTCAAAACGCTGGTTTTTGCTATTGGGCTCTATTGAATAATGAATGTTTTGAATTTTCTCCAAAAGTAAAGTAGTTGCAAACTCATGATTTTAGAGACTTGTTTGGGCTCATGAGAGGAGTAGAAAAACATCAAAAATTTCAGTCCTGCATGATTCTACCAAGAAATGTGTGTTCATTGAAACCGCTGGTTTTTGATAGTTTGGGCCCTATTGAATAATGAATGTTTTGAATTTTCTCCAAAAATAAAGTAGTTGCAAACTCATCCTTTTAGAAACTTGTTTGGGCTGTTGAGAGGAGTAAAAAACCATCAAAAATTTCAATCCTGCATGATTCTACCAAGAAATGTGATTCTTCATTCAAAACCTGATTTTTGCTATTGGGCTCTATTGAATAATGAATGTTTTGAATTTTCTCCAAAAGTAAAGTAGTTGCAAACTCATGCTTTTAGAGACTTGTTTGGGCTCATGAGAGGAGTAGAAAAACATCAAAAATTTCAGTCCTGCATGATTCTACCAAGAAATGTGTGTTCATTGAAACCGCTGGTTTTTGATAGTTTGGGCCCTATTGATTAATGAATGTTTTGAATTTTCTCCAAAAGTAAAGTAGTTGCAAACTCATCCTTTTAGAAACATGTTTGGGCTGTTGAGAGGAGTAAAAAACCATCAAAAATTTCAATCCTGCATGATTCTACCAAGAAATGTGATTCTTCATTCAAAACCTGATTTTTGCTATTGGGCTCTATTGAATAATGAATGTTTTGAATTTTCTCCAAAAGTAAAGTAGTTGCTTTTAGAGACTTTCTTTGGGCTCATGAGAGGAGTAGAAAAACATCAAAAATTTCAGTCCTGCATGATTCTACCAAGAAATATGTGTTCATTGAAACCGCTGGTTTTTGATAGTTTGGGCCCTATTGAATAATGAATGTTTTGAATTTTCTCCAAAAGTAAAGTAGTTGCAAACTCATCCTTTTAGAAACTTGTTTGGGCTGTTGAGAGGAGTAAAAAACCATCAAAAATTTCAATCCTGCATGATTCTACCAAGAAATGTGATTCTTCATTCAAAACGCTGGTTTTTGCTATTGGGCTCTATTGAATAATGAATGTTTTGAATTTTCTCCAAAAGAAAAGTAGTTGCAAACTCATCCTTTTAGAGACTTGTTTGGGCTCATGAGAGGAGTAGAAAAACATCAAAAATTTCAGTCCTGCATGATTCTACCAAGAAATGTGATTCTTCATTCAAAACCTGATTTTTGCTATTGGGCTCTATTGAATAATGAATGTTTTGATTTTTCTCCAAAAGTAAAGTAGTTGCAAACTCATACTTTCAGAGACTTGTTTGGGCTCATGAGAGGAGTAGAAAAACATCAAAAATTTCAGTCCTGCATGATTCTACCAAGAAATGTGTGTTCATTGAAACCGCTGGTTTTTGATAGTTTGGGCCCTATTGAATAATCAATGTTTTGAATTTTCTGCAAAAGTAAAGTAGTTGCAAACTCATCCTTTTAGAAACTTGTTTGGGCTGTTGAGAGGAGTAAAAAACCATCAAAAATTTCAATCCTGCATGATTCTACCAAGAAATGTGATTCTTCATTCAAAACCTGATTTTTGCTATTGGGCTCTATTGAATAATGAATGTTTTGAATTTTCTCCAAAAGTAAAGTATTTGCAAACTCATGCTTTTAGAGACTTGTTTGGGCTCATGAGAGGAGTAGAAAAACATCAAAAATTTCAGTACTGCATGATTCTACCAAGAAATGTGTGTTCATTGAAACCGCTGGTTTTTGATAGTTTGGGCCCTATTGAATAATGAATGTTTTGAATTTTCTCCAAAAATAAAGTAGTTGCAAACTCATCCTTTTAGAAACTTGTTTGGGCTGTTGAGAGGAGTAAAAAACCATCAAAAATTTCAATCCTGCATGATTCTACCAAGAAATGTGATTCTTCATTCAAAACCTGATTTTTGCTATTGGGCTCTATTGAATAATGAATGTTTTGAATTTTCTCCAAAAGTAAAGTAGTTGCAAACTCATGCTTTTATAGACTTGTTTGGGCTCATGAGAGGAGTAGAAAAACATCTAAAATTTCAGTCCTGCATGATTCTACCAAGAAATGTGTGTTCATTGAAACCGCTGGTTTTTGATAGTTTGGGCCCTATTGAATAATGAATGTTTTGAATTTTCTCCAAAAGTAAAGTAGTTGCAAACTCATCCTTTTAGAAACATGTTTGGGCTGTTGAGAGGAGTAAAAAACCATCAAAAATTTCAATCCTGCATGATTCTACCAAGAAATGTGATTCTTCATTCAAAACCTGATTTTTGCTATTGGGCTCTATTGAATAATGAATGTTTTGAATTTTCTCCAAAAGTAAAGTAGTTGCAAACTCATGCTTTTAGTGACTTGTTTGGGCTCATGAGAGGAGTAGAAAAACATCAAAAATTTCAGTCCTGCATGATTCTCCCAAGAAATATGTGTTCATTAAAACCGCTGGTTTTTGATAGTTTGGGCCCTATTGAATAATGAATGTTTTGAATTTTCTCCAAAAGTAAAGTAGTTGCAAACTCATCCTTTTAGAAACTTGTTTGGGCTGTTGAGAGGAGTAAAAAACCATCAAAAATTTCAATCCTGCATGATTCTACCAAGAAATGTGATTCTTCATTCAAAACGCTTGTTTTTGCTATTGGGCTCTATTGAATAATGAATGTTTTGAATTTTCTCCAAAAGAAAAGTAGTTGCAAACTCATCCTTTTAGAGACTTGTTTGGGCTCATGAGAGGAGTAGAAAAACATCAAAAATTTCAGTCCTGCATGATTCTACCAAGAAATGTGATTCTTCATTCAAAACCTGATTTTTGCTATTGGGCTCTATTGAATAATGAATGTTTTGATTTTTCTCCAAAAGTAAAGTAGTTGCAAACTCATACTTTCAGAGACTTGTTTGGGCTCATGAGAGGAGTAGAAAAACATCAAAAATTTCAGTCCTGCATGATTCTACCAAGAAATGTGTGTTCATTGAAACCGCTGGTTTTTGATAGTTTGGGCCCTATTGAATAATCAATGTTTTGAATTTTCTGCAAAAGTAAAGTAGTTGCAAACTCATCCTTTTAGAAACTTGTTTGGGCTGTTGAGAGGAGTAAAAAACCATCAAAAATTTCAATCCTGCATGATTCTACCAAGAAATGTGATTCTTCATTCAAAATGCTGGTTTTTGCTATTGGGCTCTATTGAATAATGAATGTTTTGAATTTTCTCCAAAAGTAAAGTAGTTGCAAACTCATGCTTTTAGAGACTTGTTTGGGCTCATGAGAGGAGTAGAAAAACATCAAAAATTTCAGTCCTGCATGATTCTACCAAGAAATGTGATTCTTCATTCAAAACCTGATTTTTGCTATTGGGCTCTATTGAATAATGAATGTTTTGAATTTTCTCCAAAAGTAAAGTAGTTGCAAACTCATCCTTTTAGAGACTTGTTTGGGCTCATGAGAGGAGTAGAAAAACATCAAAAATTTCAGTCCTGCACGATTCTACCAAGAAATGTGTGTTCATTCAAACCGCTGGTTTTTGATATTTTGGGCCCTATTGAATATTGAATGTTTTGAATTTTCTCCAAAAGTAAAGTAGTTGCAAACTCATCCTTTTAGAAACTTGTTTGGGCTGTTGAGAGGAGTAAAAAACCATCAAAAATTTCAATCCTGCATGATTCTACCAAGAAATGTGATTCTTCATTCAAAACCTGATTTTTGCTATTGGGCTCTATTGAATAATGAATGTTTTGAATTTTCTCCAAAGGTAAAGTAGTTGCAAACTCATGCTTTTAGAGACTTGTTTGGGCTCATGAGAGGAGTAGAAAAACATCAAAAATTTCAGTCCTGCATGATTCTACCAAGAAATGTGTGTTCATTGAAACCGCTGGTTTTTGATAGTTTGGGCCCTATTGAATAATGAATGTTTTGAATTTTCTCCAAAAGTAAAGTAGTTGCAAACTCATCCTTTTAGAAACTTGTTTGGGCTGTTGAGAGGAGTAAAAAACCATCAAAAATTTCAATCCTGCATGATTCTACCAAGAAATGTGATTCTTCATTCAAAACGCTGGTTTTTGCTATTGGGCTCTATTGAATAATGAATGTTTTGAATTTTCTCCAAAAGCAAAGTAGTTGCAGACTCATCCTTTTAGAGACTTGTTTGGGCTCATGAGAGGAGTAGAAAAACATCAAAAATTTCAGTCCTGCACGATTCTACCAAGAAATGTGTGTTCATTCAAACCGCTGGTTTTTGATATTTTGGGCCCTATTGAATAATGAATGTTTTGAATTTTCTCCAAAAGTAAAGTAGTTGCAAACTCATCCTTTTAGAAACTTGTTTGGGCTGTTGAGAGGAGTAAAAAACCATCAAAAATTTCAATCCTGCATGATTCTACCAAGAAATGTGATTCTTCATTCAAAACCTGATTTTTGCTATTGGGCTCTATTGAATAATGAATGTTTTGAATTTTCTCCAAAAGTAAAGTAGTTGCAAACTCATGCTTTTAGAGACTTGTTTGGGCTCATGAGAGGAGTAGAAAAACATCAAAAATTATAATCCTGCATGATTCTACCAAGAAATGTGTGTTCATTGAAACCGCTGGTTTTTGATAGTTTGGGCCCTATTGAATAATGAATGTTTTGAATTTTCTCCAAAAGTAAAGTAGTTGCAAACTCATCCTTTTAGAAACTTGTTTGGGCTGTTGAGAGGAGTAAAAAACCATCAAAAATTTCAATCCTGCATTATTCTACCAAGAAATGTGATTCTTCATTCAAAACGCTGGTTTTTGCTATTGGGCTCTATTGAATAATGAATGTTTTGAATTTTCTCCAAAAGAAAAGTAGTTGCAAACTCATTCTTTTAGAGACTTGTTTGGGCTCATGAGTGGCGTAGAAAAACATCAAAAATTTCAGTCCTGCATGATTCTACCAAGAAATGTGATTCTTCATTCAAAACCTGATTTTTGCTATTGGGCTCTATTGAATAATGAATGTTTTGAATTTTCTCCAAAAGTAAAGTAGTTGCAAACTCATGCTTTTAGAGACTTGTTTGGGCTCACGAGAGGAGTAGAAAAACATCAAAAATTTCAGTCCTGCATGATTCTACCAAGAAATGTGTGTTCATTGAAACCGCTGGTTTTTGATAGTTTGGGCCCTATTGAATAATGAATGTTTTGAATTTTCTCCAAAAGTAAAGTAGTTGCAAACTCATCCTTTTAGAAACTTGTTTGGGCTGTTGAGAGGAGTAAAAAACCATAAAAAATTTCAATTCTGCATGATTCTACCAAGAAAAGTGATTCTTCATTCAAACCGCTGGTTTTTGATATTTTGGGCCCTATTGAATAATGAATGTTTTGAATTTTCTCCAAAAGTAAAGTAGTTGCAAACTCATCCTTTTATAAACTTGTTTGGGCTGTTGAGAGGAGTAAAAAACCATCAAAAATTTCAATCCTGCATGATTCTAGCAAGAAATGTGATTCTTCATTCATAACCTGATTTTTGCTATTGGGCTCTTTGAATAATGAATGTTTTGAATTTTCTCCAAAAGTAAAGTAGTTGCAAACTCATGCTTTTAGAGACTTGTTTGGGCTCATGAGAGGAGTAGAAAAACATCAAAAATTGTAGTCCTGCACGATTCTACCAAGAAATGTGTGTTCATTCAAACCGCTGGTTTTTGATATTTTGGGCCCTATTGAATAATGAATGTTTTGAATTTTCTCCAAAAGTAAAGTAGTTGCAAACTCATCCTTTTAGAAACTTGTTTGGGCTGTTGAGAGGAGTAAAAAACCATCAAAAATTTCAATCCTGCATGATTCTAACAAGAAATGTGATTCTTCATTCAAAACCTGATTTTTGCTATTGGGCTCTATTGAATAATGAATGTTTTGAATTTTCTCCAAAAGTAAAGTAGTTGCAAACTCATGCTTTTAGAGACTTGTTTGGGCTCATGAGAGGAGTAGAAAAACATCAAAAATTTCAGTCCTGCATGATTCTACCAAGAAATGTGTGTTCATTGAAACCGCTGGTTTTCGATAGTTTGGGCCCTATTGAATAATGAATGTTTTGAATTTTCTCCAAAAGTAAAGTAGTTGCAAACTCATCCTTTTAGAAACTTGTTTGGGCTGTTGAGAGGAGTAAAAAACCATCAAAAATTTCAATCCTGCATGATTCTACCAAGAAATGTGATTCTTCATTCAAAACGCTGGTTTTTGCTATTGGGCTCTATTGAATAATGAATGTTTTGAATTTTCTCCAAAAGAAAAGTAGTTGCAAACTCATCCTTTTAGAGACTTGTTTGGGCTCATGAGAGGAGTAGAAAAACATCAAAAATTTCAGTCCTGCATGATTCTACCAAGAAATGTGATTCTTCATTCAAAACCTGATTTTTGCTATTGGGCTCTATTGAATAATGAATGTTTTGATTTTTCTCCAAAAGTAAAGTAGTTGCAAACTCATGCTTTCAGAGACTTGTTTGGGCTCATGAGAGGAGTAGAAAAAGATCAAAAATTTCAGTCCTGCATGATTCTACCAAGAAATGTGTGCTCATTGAAACCGCTGGTTTTTGATAGTTTGGGCCTTATTGAATAATCAATGTTTTGAATTTTCTGCAAAAGTAAAGTAGTTGCAAACTCATCCTTTTAGAAACTTGTTTGGGCTGTTGAGAGGAGTAAAAAACCATCAAAAATTTCAATCCTGCATGATTCTACCAAGAAATGTGATTCTTCATTCAAAACGCTGGTTTTTGCTATTGGGCTCTATTGAATTATGAATGTTTTGAATTTTCTCCAAAAGTAAAGTAGTTGCAAACTCATCCTTTTAGAGACTTGTTTGGGCTCATGAGAGGAGTAGAAAAACATCAAAAATTTCAGTCCTGCACGATTCTACCAAGAAATGTGTGTTCATTCAAACCACTGGTTTTTGATATTTTGGGCCCTATTGAATATTGAATGTTTTGAATTTTCTCCAAAAGTAAAGTAGTTGCAAACTCATCCTTTTAGAAACTTGTTTGGGCTGTTGAGAGGAGTAAAAAATCATCAAAAATTTCAATCCTGCATGATTCTACCAAGAAATGTGATTCTTCATTCAAAACCTGATTTTTGCTATTGGGCTCTATTGAATAATGAATGTTTTGAATTTTCTCCAAAAGTAAAGTAGTTGCAAACTCATCCTTTTAGAAACTTGTTTGGGCTGTTGAGAGGAGTAAAAAACCATCAAAAATTTCAATCCTGCATGATTCTACCAAGAAATGTGATTCTTCATTCAAAACCTGATTTTTGCTATTGGGCTCTATTGAATAATGAATGTTTTGAATTTTCTCCAAAAGTAAAGTAGTTGCAAACTCATGCTTTTAGAGACTTGTTTGGGCTCATGAGAGGAGTAGAAAAACATCAAAAATTTCAGTCCTGCATGATTCTACCAAGAAATGTGTGTTCATTGAAACCGCTGGTTTTTGATAGTTTGGGCCCTATTGAATAATGAATGTTTTGAATTTTCTCCAAAAGTAAAGTAGTTGCAAACTCATCCTTTTAGAAACTTGTTTGGGCTGTTGAGAGGAGTAAAAAACCATCAAAAATTTCAATCCTGCATGATTCTGCCAAGAAATGTGATTCTTCATTCAAAACGCTGGTTTTTGCTATTGGGCTCTATTGAATAATGAATGTTTTGAATTTTCTCCAAAAGTTAAGTAGTTGCAAGCTCATCCTTTTAGAGACTTGTTTGGGCTCATGAGAGGAGTAGAAAAACATCAAAAATTTCAGTCCTGCACGATTCTACCAAGAAATGTGTGTTCATTCAAACCGGTGGTTTTTGATATTTTGGGCCCTATTGAATAATGAATGTTTTGAATTTTCTCCAAAAGTAAAGTAGTTGCAAACTCATCCTTTTAGAAACTTGTTTGGGCTGTTGAGAGGAGTAAAAAACCATCAAAAATTTCAATCCTGCATGATTCTACCAAGAAATGTGATTCTTCATTCAAAACGCTGGTTTTTGCTATTGGGCTCTATTGAATAATGAATGTTTTGAATTTTCTCCAAAAGTAAAGTAGTTGCAAACTCATGCTTTTAGAGACTTGTTTGGGCTCATGAGAGGAGTAGAAAAACATCAAAAATTTCAGTCCTGCATGATTCTACCAAGAAATGTGTGTTCATTGAAACCGCTGGTTTTTGATAGTTTGGGCCCTATTGAATAATGAATGTTTTGAATTTTCTCCAAAAATAAAGTAGTTGCAAACTCATCCTTTTAGAAACTTGTTTGGGCTGTTGAGAGGAGTAAAAAACCATCAAAAATTTCAATCCTGCATGATTCTACCAAGAAATGTGATTCTTCATTCAAAACCTGATTTTTGCTATTGGGCTCTATTGAATAATGAATGTTTTGAATTTTCTCCAAAAGTAAAGTAGTTGCAAACTCATGCTTTTAGAGACTTGTTTGGGCTCATGAGAGGAGTAGAAAAACATCAAAAATTTCAGTCCTGCATGATTCTACCAAGAAATGTGTGTTCATTGAAACCGCTGGTTTTTGATAGTTTGGGCCCTATTGAATAATGAATGTTTTGAATTTTCTCCAAAAGTAAAGTAGTTGCAAACTCATCCTTTTAGAAACATGTTTGGGCTGTTGAGAGGAGTAAAAAACCATCAAAAATTTCAATCCTGCATGATTCTACCAAGAAATGTGATTCTTCATTCAAAACCTGATTTTTGCTATTGGGCTCTATTGAATAATGAATGTTTTGAATTTTCTCCAAAAGTAAAGTAGTTGCTTTTAGAGACTTGTTTGGGCTCATGAGAGGAGTAGAAAAACATCAAAAATTTCAGTCCTGCATGATTCTACCAAGAAATATGTGTTCATTGAAACCGCTGGTTTTTGATAGTTTGGGCCCTATTGAATAATGAATGTTTTGAATTTTCTCCAAAAGTAAAGTAGTTGCAAACTCATCCTTTTAGAAACTTGTTTGGGCTGTTGAGAGGAGTAAAAAACCATCAAAAATTTCAATCCTGCATGATTCTACCAAGAAATGTGATTCTTCATTCAAAACGCTGGTTTTTGCTATTGGGCTCTATTGAATAATGAATGTTTTGAATTTTCTCCAAAAGAAAAGTAGTTGCAAACTCATCCATTTAGAGACTTGTTTGGGCTCATGAGAGGAGTAGAAAAACATCAAAAATTTCAGTCCTGCATGATTCTACCAAGAAATGTGATTCTTCATTCAAAACCTGATTTTTGCTATTGGGCTCTATTGAATAATGAATGTTTTGATTTTTCTCCAAAAGTAAAGTAGTTGCAAACTCATACTTTCAGAGACTTGTTTGGGCTCATGAGAGGAGTAGAAAAACATCAAAAATTTCAGTCCTGCATGATTCTACCAAGAAATGTGTGTTCATTGAAACCGCTGGTTTTTGATAGTTTGGGCCCTATTGAATAATCAATGTTTTGAATTTTCTGCAAAAGTAAAGTAGTTGCAAACTCATCCTTTTAGAAACTTGTTTGGGCTGTTGAGAGGAGTAAAAAACCATCAAAAATTTCAATCCTGCATGATTCTACCAAGAAATGTGATTCTTCGTTCAAAACCTGATTTTTGCTATTGGGCTCTATTGAATAATGAATGTTTTGATTTTTCTCCAAAAGTAAAGTAGTTGCAAACTCATACTTTCAGAGACTTGTTTGGGCTCATGAGAGGAGTAGAAAAACATCAAAAATTTCAGTCCTGCATGATTCTACCAAGAAATGTGTGTTCATTGAAACCGCTGGTTTTTGATAGTTTGGGCCCTATTGAATAATCAATGTTTTGAATTTTCTGCAAAAGTAAAGTAGTTGCAAACTCATCCTTTTAGAAACTTGTTTGGGCTGTTGAGAGGAGTAAAAAACCATCAAAAATTTCAATCCTGCATGATTCTACCAAGAAATGTGATTCTTCATTCAAAACCTGATTTTTGCTATTGGGCTCTATTGAATAATGAATGTTTTGAATTTTCTCCAAAAGTAAAGTATTTGCAAACTCATGCTTTTAGAGACTTGTTTGGGCTCATGAGAGGAGTAGAAAAACATCAAAAATTTCAGTCCTGCATGATTCTACCAAGAAATGTTTGTTCATTGAAACCGCTGGTTTTTGATAGTTTGGGCCCTATTGAATAATGAATGTTTTGAATTTTCTCCAAAAATAAAGTAGTTGCAAACTCATCCTTTTAGAAACTTGTTTGGGCTGTTGAGAGGAGTAAAAAACCATCAAAAATTTCAATCCTGCATGATTCTACCAAGAAATGTGATTCTTCATTCAAAACCTGATTTTTGCTATTGGGCTCTATTGAATAATGAATGTTTTGAATTTTCTCCAAAAGTTAAGTAGTTGCAAGCTCATCCTTTTAGAGACTTGTTTGGGCTCATGAGAGGAGTAGAAAAACATCAAAAATTTCAGTCCTGCACGATTCTACCAAGAAATGTGTGTTCATTCAAACCGCTGGTTTTTGATATTTTGGGCCCTATTGAATAATGAATGTTTTGAATTTTCTCCAAAAGTAAAGTAGTTGCAAACTCATCCTTTTAGAAACTTGTTTGGGCTGTTGAGAGGAGTAAAAAACCATCAAAAATTTCAATCCTGCATGATTCTACCAAGAAATGTGATTCTTCATTCAAAACGCTGGTTTTTGCTATTGGGCTCTATTGAATAATGAATGTTTTGAATTTTCTCCAAAAGTAAAGTAGTTGCAAACTCATGATTTTAGAGACTTGTTTGGGCTCATGAGAGGAGTAGAAAAACATCAAAAATTTCAGTCCTGCATGATTCTACCAAGAAATGTGTGTTCATTGAAACCGCTGGTTTTTGATAGTTTGGGCCCTATTGAATAATGAATGTTTTGAATTTTCTCCAAAAATAAAGTAGTTGCAAACTCATCCTTTTAGAAACTTGTTTGGGCTGTTGAGAGGAGTAAAAAACCATCAAAAATTTCAATCCTGCATGATTCTACCAAGAAATGTGATTCTTCATTCAAAACCTGATTTTTGCTATTGGGCTCTATTGAATAATGAATGTTTTGAATTTTCTCCAAAAGTAAAGTAGTTGCAAACTCATGCTTTTAGAGACTTGTTTGGGCTCATGAGAGGAGTAGAAAAACATCAAAAATTTCAGTCCTGCATGATTCTACCAAGAAATGTGTGTTCATTGAAACCGCTGGTTTTTGATAGTTTGGGCCCTATTGATTAATGAATGTTTTGAATTTTCTCCAAAAGTAAAGTAGTTGCAAACTCATCCTTTTAGAAACATGTTTGGGCTGTTGAGAGGAGTAAAAAACCATCAAAAATTTCAATCCTGCATGATTCTACCAAGAAATGTGATTCTTCATTCAAAACCTGATTTTTGCTATTGGGCTCTATTGAATAATGAATGTTTTGAATTTTCTCCAAAAGTAAAGTAGTTGCTTTTAGAGACTTTCTTTGGGCTCATGAGAGGAGTAGAAAAACATCAAAAATTTCAGTCCTGCATGATTCTACCAAGAAATATGTGTTCATTGAAACCGCTGGTTTTTGATAGTTTGGGCCCTATTGAATAATGAATGTTTTGAATTTTCTCCAAAAGTAAAGTAGTTGCAAACTCATCCTTTTAGAAACTTGTTTGGGCTGTTGAGAGGAGTAAAAAACCATCAAAAATTTCAATCCTGCATGATTCTACCAAGAAATGTGATTCTTCATTCAAAACGCTGGTTTTTGCTATTGGGCTCTATTGAATAATGAATGTTTTGAATTTTCTCCAAAAGAAAAGTAGTTGCAAACTCATCCTTTTAGAGACTTGTTTGGGCTCATGAGAGGAGTAGAAAAACATCAAAAATTTCAGTCCTGCATGATTCTACCAAGAAATGTGATTCTTCATTCAAAACCTGATTTTTGCTATTGGGCTCTATTGAATAATGAATGTTTTGATTTTTCTCCAAAAGTAAAGTAGTTGCAAACTCATACTTTCAGAGACTTGTTTGGGCTCATGAGAGGAGTAGAAAAACATCAAAAATTTCAGTCCTGCATGATTCTACCAAGAAATGTGTGTTCATTGAAACCGCTGGTTTTTGATAGTTTGGGCCCTATTGAATAATCAATGTTTTGAATTTTCTGCAAAAGTAAAGTAGTTGCAAACTCATCCTTTTAGAAACTTGTTTGGGCTGTTGAGAGGAGTAAAAAACCATCAAAAATTTCAATCCTGCATGATTCTACCAAGAAATGTGATTCTTCATTCAAAACCTGATTTTTGCTATTGGGCTCTATTGAATAATGAATGTTTTGAATTTTCTCCAAAAGTAAAGTATTTGCAAACTCATGCTTTTAGAGACTTGTTTGGGCTCATGAGAGGAGTAGAAAAACATCAAAAATTTCAGTACTGCATGATTCTACCAAGAAATGTGTGTTCATTGAAACCGCTGGTTTTTGATAGTTTGGGCCCTATTGAATAATGAATGTTTTGAATTTTCTCCAAAAATAAAGTAGTTGCAAACTCATCCTTTTAGAAACTTGTTTGGGCTGTTGAGAGGAGTAAAAAACCATCAAAAATTTCAATCCTGCATGATTCTACCAAGAAATGTGATTCTTCATTCAAAACCTGATTTTTGCTATTGGGCTCTATTGAATAATGAATGTTTTGAATTTTCTCCAAAAGTAAAGTAGTTGCAAACTCATGCTTTTATAGACTTGTTTGGGCTCATGAGAGGAGTAGAAAAACATCTAAAATTTCAGTCCTGCATGATTCTACCAAGAAATGTGTGTTCATTGAAACCGCTGGTTTTTGATAGTTTGGGCCCTATTGAATAATGAATGTTTTGAATTTTCTCCAAAAGTAAAGTAGTTGCAAACTCATCCTTTTAGAAACATGTTTGGGCTGTTGAGAGGAGTAAAAAACCATCAAAAATTTCAATCCTGCATGATTCTACCAAGAAATGTGATTCTTCATTCAAAACCTGATTTTTGCTATTGGGCTCTATTGAATAATGAATGTTTTGAATTTTCTCCAAAAGTAAAGTAGTTGCAAACTCATGCTTTTAGTGACTTGTTTGGGCTCATGAGAGGAGTAGAAAAACATCAAAAATTTCAGTCCTGCATGATTCTCCCAAGAAATATGTGTTCATTAAAACCGCTGGTTTTTGATAGTTTGGGCCCTATTGAATAATGAATGTTTTGAATTTTCTCCAAAAGTAAAGTAGTTGCAAACTCATCCTTTTAGAAACTTGTTTGGGCTGTTGAGAGGAGTAAAAAACCATCAAAAATTTCAATCCTGCATGATTCTACCAAGAAATGTGATTCTTCATTCAAAACGCTTGTTTTTGCTATTGGGCTCTATTGAATAATGAATGTTTTGAATTTTCTCCAAAAGAAAAGTAGTTGCAAACTCATCCTTTTAGAGACTTGTTTGGGCTCATGAGAGGAGTAGAAAAACATCAAAAATTTCAGTCCTGCATGATTCTACCAAGAAATGTGATTCTTCATTCAAAACCTGATTTTTGCTATTGGGCTCTATTGAATAATGAATGTTTTGATTTTTCTCCAAAAGTAAAGTAGTTGCAAACTCATACTTTCAGAGACTTGTTTGGGCTCATGAGAGGAGTAGAAAAACATCAAAAATTTCAGTCCTGCATGATTCTACCAAGAAATGTGTGTTCATTGAAACCGCTGGTTTTTGATAGTTTGGGCCCTATTGAATAATCAATGTTTTGAATTTTCTGCAAAAGTAAAGTAGTTGCAAACTCATCCTTTTAGAAACTTGTTTGGGCTGTTGAGAGGAGTAAAAAACCATCAAAAATTTCAATCCTGCATGATTCTACCAAGAAATGTGATTCTTCATTCAAAATGCTGGTTTTTGCTATTGGGCTCTATTGAATAATGAATGTTTTGAATTTTCTCCAAAAGTAAAGTAGTTGCAAACTCATGCTTTTAGAGACTTGTTTGGGCTCATGAGAGGAGTAGAAAAACATCAAAAATTTCAGTCCTGCATGATTCTACCAAGAAATGTGATTCTTCATTCAAAACCTGATTTTTGCTATTGGGCTCTATTGAATAATGAATGTTTTGAATTTTCTCCAAAAGTAAAGTAGTTGCAAACTCATCCTTTTAGAGACTTGTTTGGGCTCATGAGAGGAGTAGAAAAACATCAAAAATTTCAGTCCTGCACGATTCTACCAAGAAATGTGTGTTCATTCAAACCGCTGGTTTTTGATATTTTGGGCCCTATTGAATATTGAATGTTTTGAATTTTCTCCAAAAGTAAAGTAGTTGCAAACTCATCCTTTTAGAAACTTGTTTGGGCTGTTGAGAGGAGTAAAAAACCATCAAAAATTTCAATCCTGCATGATTCTACCAAGAAATGTGATTCTTCATTCAAAACCTGATTTTTGCTATTGGGCTCTATTGAATAATGAATGTTTTGAATTTTCTCCAAAGGTAAAGTAGTTGCAAACTCATGCTTTTAGAGACTTGTTTGGGCTCATGAGAGGAGTAGAAAAACATCAAAAATTTCAGTCCTGCATGATTCTACCAAGAAATGTGTGTTCATTGAAACCGCTGGTTTTTGATAGTTTGGGCCCTATTGAATAATGAATGTTTTGAATTTTCTCCAAAAGTAAAGTAGTTGCAAACTCATCCTTTTAGAAACTTGTTTGGGCTGTTGAGAGGAGTAAAAAACCATCAAAAATTTCAATCCTGCATGATTCTACCAAGAAATGTGATTCTTCATTCAAAACGCTGGTTTTTGCTATTGGGCTCTATTGAATAATGAATGTTTTGAATTTTCTCCAAAAGCAAAGTAGTTGCAGACTCATCCTTTTAGAGACTTGTTTGGGCTCATGAGAGGAGTAGAAAAACATCAAAAATTTCAGTCCTGCACGATTCTACCAAGAAATGTGTGTTCATTCAAACCGCTGGTTTTTGATATTTTGGGCCCTATTGAATAATGAATGTTTTGAATTTTCTCCAAAAGTAAAGTAGTTGCAAACTCATCCTTTTAGAAACTTGTTTGGGCTGTTGAGAGGAGTAAAAAACCATCAAAAATTTCAATCCTGCATGATTCTACCAAGAAATGTGATTCTTCATTCAAAACCTGATTTTTGCTATTGGGCTCTATTGAATAATGAATGTTTTGAATTTTCTCCAAAAGTAAAGTAGTTGCAAACTCATCCTTTTAGAAACTTGTTTGGGCTGTTGAGAGGAGTAAAAAACCATCAAAAATTTCAATCCTGCATTATTCTACCAAGAAATGTGATTCTTCATTCAAAACGCTGGTTTTTGCTATTGGGCTCTATTGAATAATGAATGTTTTGAATTTTCTCCAAAAGAAAAGTAGTTGCAAACTCATTCTTTTAGAGACTTGTTTGGGCTCATGAGTGGCGTAGAAAAACATCAAAAATTTCAGTCCTGCATGATTCTACCAAGAAATGTGATTCTTCATTCAAAACCTGATTTTTGCTATTGGGCTCTATTGAATAATGAATGTTTTGAATTTTCTCCAAAAGTAAAGTAGTTGCAAACTCATGCTTTTAGAGACTTGTTTGGGCTCACGAGAGGAGTAGAAAAACATCAAAAATTTCAGTCCTGCATGATTCTACCAAGAAATGTGTGTTCATTGAAACCGCTGGTTTTTGATAGTTTGGGCCCTATTGAATAATGAATGTTTTGAATTTTCTCCAAAAGTAAAGTAGTTGCAAACTCATCCTTTTAGAAACTTGTTTGGGCTGTTGAGAGGAGTAAAAAACCATAAAAAATTTCAATTCTGCATGATTCTACCAAGAAAAGTGATTCTTCATTCAAACCGCTGGTTTTTGATATTTTGGGCCCTATTGAATAATGAATGTTTTGAATTTTCTCCAAAAGTAAAGTAGTTGCAAACTCATCCTTTTATAAACTTGTTTGGGCTGTTGAGAGGAGTAAAAAACCATCAAAAATTTCAATCCTGCATGATTCTAGCAAGAAATGTGATTCTTCATTCATAACCTGATTTTTGCTATTGGGCTCTTTGAATAATGAATGTTTTGAATTTTCTCCAAAAGTAAAGTAGTTGCAAACTCATGCTTTTAGAGACTTGTTTGGGCTCATGAGAGGAGTAGAAAAACATCAAAAATTGTAGTCCTGCACGATTCTACCAAGAAATGTGTGTTCATTCAAACCGCTGGTTTTTGATATTTTGGGCCCTATTGAATAATGAATGTTTTGAATTTTCTCCAAAAGTAAAGTAGTTGCAAACTCATCCTTTTAGAAACTTGTTTGGGCTGTTGAGAGGAGTAAAAAACCATCAAAAATTTCAATCCTGCATGATTCTAACAAGAAATGTGATTCTTCATTCAAAACCTGATTTTTGCTATTGGGCTCTATTGAATAATGAATGTTTTGAATTTTCTCCAAAAGTAAAGTAGTTGCAAACTCATGCTTTTAGAGACTTGTTTGGGCTCATGAGAGGAGTAGAAAAACATCAAAAATTTCAGTCCTGCATGATTCTACCAAGAAATGTGTGTTCATTGAAACCGCTGGTTTTCGATAGTTTGGGCCCTATTGAATAATGAATGTTTTGAATTTTCTCCAAAAGTAAAGTAGTTGCAAACTCATCCTTTTAGAAACTTGTTTGGGCTGTTGAGAGGAGTAAAAAACCATCAAAAATTTCAATCCTGCATGATTCTACCAAGAAATGTGATTCTTCATTCAAAACGCTGGTTTTTGCTATTGGGCTCTATTGAATAATGAATGTTTTGAATTTTCTCCAAAAGAAAAGTAGTTGCAAACTCATCCTTTTAGAGACTTGTTTGGGCTCATGAGAGGAGTAGAAAAACATCAAAAATTTCAGTCCTGCATGATTCTACCAAGAAATGTGATTCTTCATTCAAAACCTGATTTTTGCTATTGGGCTCTATTGAATAATGAATGTTTTGATTTTTCTCCAAAAGTAAAGTAGTTGCAAACTCATGCTTTCAGAGACTTGTTTGGGCTCATGAGAGGAGTAGAAAAAGATCAAAAATTTCAGTCCTGCATGATTCTACCAAGAAATGTGTGCTCATTGAAACCGCTGGTTTTTGATAGTTTGGGCCTTATTGAATAATCAATGTTTTGAATTTTCTGCAAAAGTAAAGTAGTTGCAAACTCATCCTTTTAGAAACTTGTTTGGGCTGTTGAGAGGAGTAAAAAACCATCAAAAATTTCAATCCTGCATGATTCTACCAAGAAATGTGATTCTTCATTCAAAACGCTGGTTTTTGCTATTGGGCTCTAATGAATTATGAATGTTTTGAATTTTCTCCAAAAGTAAAGTAGTTGCAAACTCATCCTTTTAGAGACTTGTTTGGGCTCATGAGAGGAGTAGAAAAACATCAAAAATTTCAGTCCTGCACGATTCTACCAAGAAATGTGTGTTCATTCAAACCACTGGTTTTTGATATTTTGGGCCCTATTGAATATTGAATGTTTTGAATTTTCTCCAAAAGTAAAGTAGTTGCAAACTCATCCTTTTAGAAACTTGTTTGGGCTGTTGAGAGGAGTAAAAAATCATCAAAAATTTCAATCCTGCATGATTCTACCAAGAAATGTGATTCTTCATTCAAAACCTGATTTTTGCTATTGGGCTCTATTGAATAATGAATGTTTTGAATTTTCTCCAAAAGTAAAGTAGTTGCAAACTCATCCTTTTAGAAACTTGTTTGGGCTGTTGAGAGGAGTAAAAAACCATCAAAAATTTCAATCCTGCATGATTCTACCAAGAAATGTGATTCTTCATTCAAAACCTGATTTTTGCTATTGGGCTCTATTGAATAATGAATGTTTTGAATTTTCTCCAAAAGTAAAGTAGTTGCAAACTCATGCTTTTAGAGACTTGTTTGGGCTCATGAGAGGAGTAGAAAAACATCAAAAATTTCAGTCCTGCATGATTCTACCAAGAAATGTGTGTTCATTGAAACCGCTGGTTTTTGATAGTTTGGGCCCTATTGAATAATGAATGTTTTGAATTTTCTCCAAAAGTAAAGTAGTTGCAAACTCATCCTTTTAGAAACTTGTTTGGGCTGTTGAGAGGAGTAAAAAACCATCAAAAATTTCAATCCTGCATGATTCTGCCAAGAAATGTGATTCTTCATTCAAAACGCTGGTTTTTGCTATTGGGCTCTATTGAATAATGAATGTTTTGAATTTTCTCCAAAAGTTAAGTAGTTGCAAGCTCATCCTTTTAGAGACTTGTTTGGGCTCATGAGAGGAGTAGAAAAACATCAAAAATTTCAGTCCTGCACGATTCTACCAAGAAATGTGTGTTCATTCAAACCGGTGGTTTTTGATATTTTGGGCCCTATTGAATAATGAATGTTTTGAATTTTCTCCAAAAGTAAAGTAGTTGCAAACTCATCCTTTTAGAAACTTGTTTGGGCTGTTGAGAGGAGTAAAAAACCATCAAAAATTTCAATCCTGCATGATTCTACCAAGAAATGTGATTCTTCATTCAAAACGCTGGTTTTTGCTATTGGGCTCTATTGAATAATGAATGTTTTGAATTTTCTCCAAAAGTAAAGTAGTTGCAAACTCATGCTTTTAGAGACTTGTTTGGGCTCATGAGAGGAGTAGAAAAACATCAAAAATTTCAGTCCTGCATGATTCTACCAAGAAATGTGTGTTCATTGAAACCGCTGGTTTTTGATAGTTTGGGCCCTATTGAATAATGAATGTTTTGAATTTTCTCCAAAAATAAAGTAGTTGCAAACTCATCCTTTTAGAAACTTGTTTGGGCTGTTGAGAGGAGTAAAAAACCATCAAAAATTTCAATCCTGCATGATTCTACCAAGAAATGTGATTCTTCATTCAAAACCTGATTTTTGCTATTGGGCTCTATTGAATAATGAATGTTTTGAATTTTCTCCAAAAGTAAAGTAGTTGCAAACTCATGCTTTTAGAGACTTGTTTGGGCTCATGAGAGGAGTAGAAAAACATCAAAAATTTCAGTCCTGCATGATTCTACCAAGAAATGTGTGTTCATTGAAACCGCTGGTTTTTGATAGTTTGGGCCCTATTGAATAATGAATGTTTTGAATTTTCTCCAAAAGTAAAGTAGTTGCAAACTCATCCTTTTAGAAACATGTTTGGGCTGTTGAGAGGAGTAAAAAACCATCAAAAATTTCAATCCTGCATGATTCTACCAAGAAATGTGATTCTTCATTCAAAACCTGATTTTTGCTATTGGGCTCTATTGAATAATGAATGTTTTGAATTTTCTCCAAAAGTAAAGTAGTTGCTTTTAGAGACTTGTTTGGGCTCATGAGAGGAGTAGAAAAACATCAAAAATTTCAGTCCTGCATGATTCTACCAAGAAATATGTGTTCATTGAAACCGCTGGTTTTTGATAGTTTGGGCCCTATTGAATAATGAATGTTTTGAATTTTCTCCAAAAGTAAAGTAGTTGCAAACTCATCCTTTTAGAAACTTGTTTGGGCTGTTGAGAGGAGTAAAAAACCATCAAAAATTTCAATCCTGCATGATTCTACCAAGAAATGTGATTCTTCATTCAAAACCTGATTTTTGCTATTGGGCTCTATTGAATAATGAATGTTTTGAATTTTCTCCAAAAGTAAAGTAGTTGCAAACTCATGCTTTTATAGACTTGTTTGGGCTCATGAGAGGAGTAGAAAAACATCAATAATTTCAGTCCTGCATGATTCTACCAAGAAATGTGTGTTCATTGAAACCGCTGGTTTTTGATAGTTTGGGCCCTATTGAATAATGAATGTTTTGAATTTTCTCCAAAAGTAAAGTAGTTGCAAACTCATCCTTTTAGAAACATGTTTGGGCTGTTGAGAGGAGTAAAAAACCATCAAAAATTTCAATCCTGCATGATTCTACCAAGAAATGTGATTCTTCATTCAAAACCTGATTTTTGCTATTGGGCTCTATTGAATAATGAATGTTTTGAATTTTCTCCAAAAGTAAAGTAGTTGCAAACTCATGCTTTTAGAGACTTGTTTGGGCTCATGAGAGGAGTAGAAAAACATCAAAAATTTCAGTCCTGCATGATTCTACCAAGAAATATGTGTTCATTGAAACCGCTGGTTTTTGATAGTTTGGGCCCTATTGAATAATGAATGTTTTGAATTTTCTCCAAAAGTAAAGTAGTTGCAAACTCATCCTTTTAGAAACTTGTTTGGGCTGTTGAGAGGAGTAAAAAACCATCAAAAATTTCAATCCTGCATGATTCTACCAAGAAATGTGATTCTTCATTCAAAACGCTGGTTTTTGCTATTGGGCTCTATTGAATAATGAATGTTTTGAATTTTCTCCAAAAGAAAAGTAGTTGCAAACTCATCCTTTTAGGGACTTGTTTGGGCTCATGAGAGGAGTAGAAAAACATCAAAAATTTCAGTCCTGCATGATTCTACCAAGAAATGTGATTCTTCATTCAAAACCTGATTTTTGCTATTGGGCTCTATTGAATAATGAATGTTTTGATTTTTCTCCAAAAGTAAAGTAGTTGCAAACTCATACTTTCAGAGACTTGTTTGGGCTCATGAGAGGAGTAGAAAAACATCAAAAATTTCAGTCCTGCATGATTCTACCAAGAAATGTGTGTTCATTGAAACGGCTGGTTTTTGATAGTTTGGGCCCTATTGAATAATCAATGTTTTGAATTTTCTGCAAAAGTAAAGTAGTTGCAAACTCATCCGTTTAGAAACTTGTTTGGGCTGTTGAGAGGAGTAAAAAACCATCAAAAATTTCAATCCTGCATGATTCTACCAAGAAATGTGATTCTTCATTCAAAATGCTGGTTTTTGCTATTGGGCTCTATTGAATAATGAATGCTTTGAATTTTCTCCAAAAGTAAAGTAGTTGCAAACTCATCCTTTTAGAGACTTGTTTGGGCTCATGAGAGGAGTAGAAAAACATCAAAAATTTCAGTCCTGCATGATTCTACCAAGAAATGTGATTCTTCATTCAAAACCTGATTCTTGCTATTGGGCTCTATTGAATAATGAATGTTTTGAATTTTCTCCAAAAGTAAAGTAGTTGCAAACTCATGCTTTTAGAGACTTGTTTGGGCTCACGAGAGGAGTAGAAAAACATCAAAAATTTCAGTCCTGCATGATTCTACCAAGAAATGTGTGTACATTGAAACCGCTGGTTTTTGATAGTTTGGGCCTTATTGAATAATGAATGTTTTGAATTTTCTCCAAAAGTAAAGTAGTTGCAAACTCATCCTTTTAGAAACTTGTTTTGGCTGTTGAGAGGAGTAAAAAACCATCAAAAACTTCAATCCTGCATGATTCTACCAAGAAATGTGATTCTTCATTCAAAACGCTGGTTTTTGCTATTGGGCTCTATTGAATAATGAATGTTTTGAATTTTCTCCAAAAGTAAAGTAGTTGCAAACTCATCCTTTTAGAGACTTGTTTGGGCTCATGAGAGGAGTAGAAAAACATCAAAAATTTCAGTCCTGCACGATTCTACCAAGAAATGTGTGTTCATTCAAACCGCTGGTTTTTGATAGTTTGGGCCCTATTGAATAATGAATGTTTTGAATTTTCTCCAAAAGTAAAGTAGTTGCAAACTCATCCTTTTAGAAACTTGTTTGGGCTGTTGAGAGGAGTAAAAAACCATCAAAAATTTCAATCCTGCATGATTCTACCAAGAAATGTGATTCTTCATTCAAAACCTGATTTTTGCTATTGGGCTCTATTGAATAATGAATGTTTTGAATTTTCTCCAAAAGTAAAGTAGTTGCAAACTCATGCTTTTAGAGATTTGTTTGGGCTCATGAGAGGAGTAGAAAAACATCAAAAATTTCAGTCCTGCATGATTCTACCAAGAAATGTGTGTTCATTGAAACCGCTGGTTTTTGATAGTTTGGGCCCTATTGAATAATGAATGTTTTGAATTTTCTCCAAAAGTAAAGTAGTTGCAAACTCATCCTTTTAGAAACTTGTTTGGGCTGTTGAGAGGAGTAAAAAACCATCAAAAATTTCAATCCTGCATGATTCTACCAAGAAATGTGATTCTTCATTCAAAACGCTGGTTTTTGCTATTGGGCTCTATTGAATAATGAATGTTTTGAATTTTCTCCAAAAGTAAAGTAGTTGCAAACTCATGCTTTTAGAGACTTGTTTGGGCTCATGAGAGGAGTAGAAAAACATCAAAAATTTCAGTCCTGCATGATTCTACCAAGAAATGTGTGTTCATTGAAACCGCTGGTTTTTGATAGTTTGGGCCCTATTGAATAATGAATGTTTTGAATTTTCTCCAAAAGTAAAGTAGTTGCAAACTCATCCTTTTAGAAACTTGTTTGGGCTGTTGAGAGGAGTAAAAAACCATCAAAAATTTCAATCCTGCATGATTCTACCAAGAAATGTGATTCTTCATTCAAAACGCTGGTTTTTGCTATCGGGCTCTATTGAATAATGAATGTTTTGAATTTTCTCCAAAAGTAAAGTAGTTGCAAACTCATCCTTTTAGAGACTTGTTTGGGCTCATGAGAGGAGTAGAAAAACATCAAAAATTTCAGTCCTGCACGATTCTACCAAGAAATGTGTGTTCATTCAAACCGCTGGTTTTTGATATTTTGGGCCCTATTGAATAATGAATGTTTTGAATTTTCTGCAAAAGTAAAGTAGTTGCAAACTCATCCTTTTAGAAACTTGTTTGGGCTGTTGAGAGGAGTAAAAAACCATCAAAAATTTCAATCCTGCATGATTCTACCAAGAAATGTGATTCTTCATTCAAAACCTGATTTTTGCTATTGGGCTCTATTGAATAATGAATGTTTTGAATTTTCTCCAAAAGTAAAGTATTTGCAAACTCATGCTTTTAGAGACTTGTTTGGGCTCATGAGAGGAGTAGAAAAACATCAAAAATTTCAGTCCTGCATGATTCTACCAAGAAATGTGTGTTCATTGAAACCGCTGGTTTTTGATAGTTTGGGCCCTATTGAATAATGAATGTTTTGAATTTTCTCCAAAAGTAAAGTAGTTGCAAACTCATCCTTTTAGAAACTTGTTTGGGCTGTTGAGAGGAGTAAAAAACCATCAAAAATTTCAATCCTGCATGATTCTACCAAGAAATGTGATTCTTCATTCAAAACGCTGGTTTTTGCTATTGGGCTCTATTGAATAATGAATGTTTTGAATTTTCTCCAAAAGTAAAGTAGTTGCAAACTCATGCTTTTAGAGACTTGTTTGGGCTCATGAGAGGAGTAGAAAAACATCAAAAATTTCAGTCCTGCATGATTCTACCAAGAAATGTGTGTTCATTGAAACCGCTGGTTTTTGATAGTTTGGGCACTATTGAATAATGAATGTTTTGAATTTTCTCCAAAAGTAAAGTAGTTGCAAACTCATCCTTTTAGAAACTTGTTTGGGCTGTTGAGAGGAGTAAAAAACCATCAAAAATTTCAATCCTGCATGATTCTACCAAGAAATGTGATTCTTCATTCAAAACGCTGGTTTTTGCTATTGGGCTCTATTGAATAATGAATGTTTTGAATTTTCTCCAAAAGTAAAGTAGTTGCAAACTCATCCTTTTAGAAACTTGTTTGGGCTGTTGAGAGGAGTAAAAAACCATCAAAAATTTCAATCCTGCATGATTCTACCAAGAAATGTGATTCTTCATTCAAAACCTGATTTTTGCTATTGGGCTCTATTGAATAATGAATGTTTTGAATTTTCTCCAAAAGTAAAGTAGTTGCAAACTCATGCTTTTATAGACTTGTTTGGGCTCATGAGAGGAGTAGAAAAACATCAATAATTTCAGTCCTGCATGATTCTACCAAGAAATGTGTGTTCATTGAAACCGCTGGTTTTTGATAGTTTGGGCCCTATTGAATAATGAATGTTTTGAATTTTCTCCAAAAGTAAAGTAGTTGCAAACTCATCCTTTTAGAAACATGTTTGGGCTGTTGAGAGGAGTAAAAAACCATCAAAAATTTCAATCCTGCATGATTCTACCAAGAAATGTGATTCTTCATTCAAAACCTGATTTTTGCTATTGGGCTCTATTGAATAATGAATGTTTTGAATTTTCTCCAAAAGTAAAGTAGTTGCAAACTCATGCTTTTAGAGACTTGTTTGGGCTCATGAGAGCAGTAGAAAAACATCAAAAATTTCAGTCCTGCATGATTCTACCAAGAAATATGTGTTCATTGAAACCGCTGGTTTTTGATAGTTTGGGCCCTATTGAATAATGAATGTTTTGAATTTTCTCCAAAAGTAAAGTAGTTGCAAACTCATCCTTTTAGAAACTTGTTTGGGCTGTTGAGAGGAGTAAAAAACCATCAAAAATTTCAATCCTGCATGATTCTACCAAGAAATGTGATTCTTCATTCAAAACGCTGGTTTTTGCTATTGGGCTCTATTGAATAATGAATGTTTTGAATTTTCTCCAAAAGAAAAGTAGTTGCAAACTCATGCTTTTATAGACTTGTTTGGGCTCATGAGAGGAGTAGAAAAACATCAAAAATTTCAGTCCTGCATGATTCTACCAAGAAATATGTGTTCATTGAAACCGCTGGTTTTTGATAGTTTGGGCCCTATTGAATAATGAATGTTTTGAATTTTCTCCAAAAGTAAAGTAGTTGCAAACTCATCCTTTTAGAAACTTGTTTGGGCTGTTGAGAGGAGTAAAAAACCATCAAAAATTTCAATCCTGCATGATTCTACCAAGAAATGTGATTCTTCATTCAAAACGCTGGTTTTTGCTATTGGGCTCTATTGAATAATGAATGTTTTGAATTTTCTCCAAAAGAAAAGTAGTTGCAAACTCATCCTTTTAGGGACTTGTTTGGGCTCATGAGAGGAGTAGAAAAACATCAAAAATTTCAGTCCTGCATGATTCTACCAAGAAATGTGATTCTTCATTCAAAACCTGATTTTTGCTATTGGGCTCTATTGAATAATGAATGTTTTGATTTTTCTCCAAAAGTAAAGTAGTTGCAAACTCATACTTTCAGAGACTTGTTTGGGCTCATGAGAGGAGTAGAAAAACATCAAAAATTTCAGTCCTGCATGATTCTACCAAGAAATGTGTGTTCATTGAAACCGCTGGTTTTTGATAGTTTGGGCCGTATTGAATAATCAATGTTTTGAATTTTCTGCAAAAGTAAAGTAGTTGCAAACTCATCCTTTTAGAAACTTGTTTGGGCTGTTGAGAGGAGTAAAAAACCATCAAAAATTTCAATCCTGCATGATTCTACCAAGAAATGTGATTCTTCATTCAAAATGCTGGTTTTTGCTATTGGGCTCTATTGAATAATGAATGTTTTGAATTTTCTCCAAAAGTAAAGTAGTTGCAAACTCATCCTTTTAGAGACTTGTTTGGGCTCATGAGAGGAGTAGAAAAACATCAAAAATTTCAGTCCTGCACGATTCTACCAAGAAATGTGTGTTCATTCAAACCGCTGGTTTTTGATATTTTGGGCCCTATTGAATAATGAATGTTTTGAATTTTCTCCAAAAGTAAAGTAGTTGCAAACTCATCCTTTTAGAAACTTGTTTGGGCTGTTGAGAGGAGTAAAAAACCATCAAAAATTTCAATCCTGCATGATTCTACCAAGAAATGTGATTCTTCATTCAAAACCTGATTTTTGCTATTGGGCTCTATTGAATAATGAATGTTTTGAATTTTCTCCAAAAGTAAAGTAGTTGCAAACTCATGCTTTTAGAGACTTGTTTGGGCTCATGAGAGGAGTAGAAAAACATCAAAAATTTCAGTCCTGCATGATTCTACCAAGAAATATGTGTTCATTGAAACCGCTGGTTTTTGATAGTTTGGGCCCTATTGAATAATGAATGTTTTGAATTTTCTCCAAAAGTAAAGTAGTTGCAAACTCATCCTTTTAGAAACTTGTTTGGGCTGTTGAGAGGAGTAAAAAACCATCAAAAATTTCAATCCTGCATGATTCTACCAAGAAATGTGATTCTTCATTCAAAACGCTGGTTTTTGCTATTGGGCTCTATTGAATAATGAATGTTTTGAATTTTCTCCAAAAGAAAAGTAGTTGCAAACTCATCCTTTTAGAGACTTGTTTGGGCTCATGAGAGGAGTAGAAAAACATCTAAAATTTCAGTCCTGCATGATTCTACCAAGAAATGTGATTCTTCATTCAAAACCTGATTTTTGCTATTGGGCTCTATTGAATAATGAATGTTTTGATTTTTCTCCAAAAGTAAAGTAGTTGCAAACTCATACTTTCAGAGACTTGTTTGGGCTCATTAGAGGAGTAGAAAAACATCAAAAATTTCAGTCCTGCATGATTCTACCAAGAAATGTGTGTTCATTGAAACCGCTGGTTTTTGATAGTTTGGGCCCTATTGAATAATCAATGTTTTGAATTTTCTGCAAAAGTAAAGTAGTTGCAAACTTATCCTTTTAGAAACTTGTTTGGGCTGTTGAGAGGAGTAAAAAACCATCAAAAATTTCAATCCTGCATGATTCTACCAAGAAATGTGATTCTTCATTCAAAATGCTGGTTTTTGCTATTGGGCTCTATTGAATAATGAATGTTTTGAATTTTCTCCAAAAGTTAAGTAGTTGCAAACTCATGCTTTTAGAGACTTGTTTGGGCTCATGAGAGGAGTAGAAAAACATCAAAAATTTCAGTCCTGCATGATTCTACCAAGAAATGTGTGTTCATTCAAACCGCTGGTTTTTGATATTTTGGGCCCTATTGAATAATGAATGTTTTGAATTTTCTCCAAAAGTAAAGTAGTTGCAAACTCATCCTTTTAGAAACTTGTTTGGGCTGTTGAGAGGAGTAAAAAACCATCAAAAATTTCAATCCTGCATGATTCTACCAAGAAATGTGATTCTTCATTCAAAACCTGATTTTTGCTATTGGGCTCTATTGAATAATGAATGTTTTGAATTTTCTCCAAAAGTAAAGTAGTTGCAAACTCATGCTTTTAGAGACTTGTTTGGGCTCATGAGCGGAGTAGAAAAACATCAAAAATTTTAGTCCTGCATGATTCTACCAAGAAATGTGTGTTCATTGAAACCGCTGGTTTTTGATAGTTTGGGCCCTATTGAATAATGAATGTTTTGAATTTTCTCCAAAAGTAAAGTAGTTGCAAACTCATCCTTTTAGAAACTTGTTTGGGCTGTTGAGAGGAGTAAAAAACCATCAAAAATTTCAATCCTGCATGATTCTACCAAGAAATGTGATTCTTCATTCAAAACGCTGGTTTTTGCTATTGGGCTCTATTGAATAATGAATGTTTTGAATTTTCTCCAAAAGTAAAGTAGTTGCAAACTCATGCTTTTAGAGACTTGTTTGGGCTCATGAGAGGAGTAGAAAAACATCAAAAATTTCAGTCCTGCATGATTCTACCAAGAAATGTGTGTTCATTGAAACCGCTGGTTTTTGATAGTTTGGGCACTATTGAATAATGAATGTTTTGAATTTTCTCCAAAAGTAAAGTAGTTGCAAACTCATCCTTTTAGAAACTTGTTTGGGCTGTTGAGAGGAGTAAAAAACCATCAAAAATTTCAATCCTGCATGATTCTACCAAGAAATGTGATTCTTCATTCAAAACGCTGGTTTTTGCTATTGGGCTCTATTGAATAATGAATGTTTTGAATTTTCTCCAAAAGTAAAGTAGTTGCAAACTCATCCTTTTAGAAACTTGTTTGGGCTGTTGAGAGGAGTAAAAAACCATCAAAAATTTCAATCCTGCATGATTCTACCAAGAAATGTGATTCTTCATTCAAAACCTGATTTTTGCTATTGGGCTCTATTGAATAATGAATGTTTTGAATTTTCTCCAAAAGTAAAGTAGTTGCAAACTCATGCTTTTATAGACTTGTTTGGGCTCATGAGAGGAGTAGAAAAACATCAATAATTTCAGTCCTGCATGATTCTACCAAGAAATGTGTGTTCATTGAAACCGCTGGTTTTTGATAGTTTGGGCCCTATTGAATAATGAATGTTTTGAATTTTCTCCAAAAGTAAAGTAGTTGCAAACTCATCCTTTTAGAAACATGTTTGGGCTGTTGAGAGGAGTAAAAAACCATCAAAAATTTCAATCCTGCATGATTCTACCAAGAAATGTGATTCTTCATTCAAAACCTGATTTTTGCTATTGGGCTCTATTGAATAATGAATGTTTTGAATTTTCTCCAAAAGTAAAGTAGTTGCAAACTCATGCTTTTAGAGACTTGTTTGGGCTCATGAGAGGAGTAGAAAAACATCAAAAATTTCAGTCCTGCATGATTCTACCAAGAAATATGTGTTCATTGAAACCGCTGGTTTTTGATAGTTTGGGCCCTATTGAATAATGAATGTTTTGAATTTTCTCCAAAAGTAAAGTAGTTGCAAACTCATCCTTTTAGAAACTTGTTTGGGCTGTTGAGAGGAGTAAAAAACCATCAAAAATTTCAATCCTGCATGATTCTACCAAGAAATGTGATTCTTCATTCAAAACGCTGGTTTTTGCTATTGGGCTCTATTGAATAATGAATGTTTTGAATTTTCTCCAAAAGAAAAGTAGTTGCAAACTCATCCTTTTAGGGACTTGTTTGGGCTCATGAGAGGAGTAGAAAAACATCAAAAATTTCAGTCCTGCATGATTCTACCAAGAAATGTGATTCTTCATTCAAAACCTGATTTTTGCTATTGGGCTCTATTGAATAATGAATGTTTTGATTTTTCTCCAAAAGTAAAGTAGTTGCAAACTCATACTTTCAGAGACTTGTTTGGGCTCATGAGAGGAGTAGAAAAACATCAAAAATTTCAGTCCTGCATGATTCTACCAAGAAATGTGTGTTCATTGAAACGGCTGGTTTTTGATAGTTTGGGCCCTATTGAATAATCAATGTTTTGAATTTTCTGCAAAAGTAAAGTAGTTGCAAACTCATCCGTTTAGAAACTTGTTTGGGCTGTTGAGAGGAGTAAAAAACCATCAAAAATTTCAATCCTGCATGATTCTACCAAGAAATGTGATTCTTCATTCAAAATGCTGGTTTTTGCTATTGGGCTCTATTGAATAATGAATGCTTTGAATTTTCTCCAAAAGTAAAGTAGTTGCAAACTCATCCTTTTAGAGACTTGTTTGGGCTCATGAGAGGAGTAGAAAAACATCAAAAATTTCAGTCCTGCATGATTCTACCAAGAAATGTGATTCTTCATTCAAAACCTGATTCTTGCTATTGGGCTCTATTGAATAATGAATGTTTTGAATTTTCTCCAAAAGTAAAGTAGTTGCAAACTCATGCTTTTAGAGACTTGTTTGGGCTCACGAGAGGAGTAGAAAAACATCAAAAATTTCAGTCCTGCATGATTCTACCAAGAAATGTGTGTACATTGAAACCGCTGGTTTTTGATAGTTTGGGCCTTATTGAATAATGAATGTTTTGAATTTTCTCCAAAAGTAAAGTAGTTGCAAACTCATCCTTTTAGAAACTTGTTTTGGCTGTTGAGAGGAGTAAAAAACCATCAAAAACTTCAATCCTGCATGATTCTACCAAGAAATGTGATTCTTCATTCAAAACGCTGGTTTTTGCTATTGGGCTCTATTGAATAATGAATGTTTTGAATTTTCTCCAAAAGTAAAGTAGTTGCAAACTCATCCTTTTAGAGACTTGTTTGGGCTCATGAGAGGAGTAGAAAAACATCAAAAATTTCAGTCCTGCACGATTCTACCAAGAAATGTGTGTTCATTCAAACCGCTGGTTTTTGATAGTTTGGGCCCTATTGAATAATGAATGTTTTGAATTTTCTCCAAAAGTAAAGTAGTTGCAAACTCATCCTTTTAGAAACTTGTTTGGGCTGTTGAGAGGAGTAAAAAACCATCAAAAATTTCAATCCTGCATGATTCTACCAAGAAATGTGATTCTTCATTCAAAACCTGATTTTTGCTATTGGGCTCTATTGAATAATGAATGTTTTGAATTTTCTCCAAAAGTAAAGTAGTTGCAAACTCATGCTTTTAGAGATTTGTTTGGGCTCATGAGAGGAGTAGAAAAACATCAAAAATTTCAGTCCTGCATGATTCTACCAAGAAATGTGTGTTCATTGAAACCGCTGGTTTTTGATAGTTTGGGCCCTATTGAATAATGAATGTTTTGAATTTTCTCCAAAAGTAAAGTAGTTGCAAACTCATCCTTTTAGAAACTTGTTTGGGCTGTTGAGAGGAGTAAAAAACCATCAAAAATTTCAATCCTGCATGATTCTACCAAGAAATGTGATTCTTCATTCAAAACGCTGGTTTTTGCTATTGGGCTCTATTGAATAATGAATGTTTTGAATTTTCTCCAAAAGTAAAGTAGTTGCAAACTCATGCTTTTAGAGACTTGTTTGGGCTCATGAGAGGAGTAGAAAAACATCAAAAATTTCAGTCCTGCATGATTCTACCAAGAAATGTGTGTTCATTGAAACCGCTGGTTTTTGATAGTTTGGGCCCTATTGAATAATGAATGTTTTGAATTTTCTCCAAAAGTAAAGTAGTTGCAAACTCATCCTTTTAGAAACTTGTTTGGGCTGTTGAGAGGAGTAAAAAACCATCAAAAATTTCAATCCTGCATG
Source organism: Dendrobates tinctorius (assembly GCF_039654945.1). Classification (NCBI taxonomy): domain Eukaryota; kingdom Metazoa; phylum Chordata; class Amphibia; order Anura; family Dendrobatidae; genus Dendrobates; species Dendrobates tinctorius. Next base: position 21,114,363 of record NW_027361793.1, read on the forward strand.
ATTCTACCAAGAAATGTGATTCTTCATTCAAAACGCTGGTTTTTGCTATCGGGCTCTATTGAATAATGAATGTTTTGAATTTTCTCCAAAAGTAAAGTAGTTGCAAACTCATCCTTTTAGAGACTTGTTTGGGCTCATGAGAGGAGTAGAAAAACATCAAAAATTTCAGTCCTGCACGATTCTACCAAGAAATGTGTGTTCATTCAAACCGCTGGTTTTTGATATTTTGGGCCCTATTGAATAATGAATGTTTTGAATTTTCTGCAAAAGTAAAGTAGTTGCAAACTCATCCTTTTAGAAACTTGTTTGGGCTGTTGAGAGGAGTAAAAAACCATCAAAAATTTCAATCCTGCATGATTCTACCAAGAAATGTGATTCTTCATTCAAAACCTGATTTTTGCTATTGGGCTCTATTGAATAATGAATGTTTTGAATTTTCTCCAAAAGTAAAGTATTTGCAAACTCATGCTTTTAGAGACTTGTTTGGGCTCATGAGAGGAGTAGAAAAACATCAAAAATTTCAGTCCTGCATGATTCTACCAAGAAATGTGTGTTCATTGAAACCGCTGGTTTTTGATAGTTTGGGCCCTATTGAATAATGAATGTTTTGAATTTTCTCCAAAAGTAAAGTAGTTGCAAACTCATCCTTTTAGAAACTTGTTTGGGCTGTTGAGAGGAGTAAAAAACCATCAAAAATTTCAATCCTGCATGATTCTACCAAGAAATGTGATTCTTCATTCAAAACGCTGGTTTTTGCTATTGGGCTCTATTGAATAATGAATGTTTTGAATTTTCTCCAAAAGTAAAGTAGTTGCAAACTCATGCTTTTAGAGACTTGTTTGGGCTCATGAGAGGAGTAGAAAAACATCAAAAATTTCAGTCCTGCATGATTCTACCAAGAAATGTGTGTTCATTGAAACCGCTGGTTTTTGATAGTTTGGGCACTATTGAATAATGAATGTTTTGAATTTTCTCCAAAAGTAAAGTAGTTGCAAACTCATCCTTTTAGAAACTTGTTTGGGCTGTTGAGAGGAGTAAAAAACCATCAAAAATTTCAATCCTGCATGATTCTACCAAGAAATGTGATTCTTCATTCAAAACGCTGGTTTTTGCTATTGGGCTCTATTGAATAATGAATGTTTTGAATTTTCTCCAAAAGTAAAGTAGTTGCAAACTCATCCTTTTAGAAACTTGTTTGGGCTGTTGAGAGGAGTAAAAAACCATCAAAAATTTCAATCCTGCATGATTCTACCAAGAAATGTGATTCTTCATTCAAAACCTGATTTTTGCTATTGGGCTCTATTGAATAATGAATGTTTTGAATTTTCTCCAAAAGTAAAGTAGTTGCAAACTCATGCTTTTATAGACTTGTTTGGGCTCATGAGAGGAGTAGAAAAACATCAATAATTTCAGTCCTGCATGATTCTACCAAGAAATGTGTGTTCATTGAAACCGCTGGTTTTTGATAGTTTGGGCCCTATTGAATAATGAATGTTTTGAATTTTCTCCAAAAGTAAAGTAGTTGCAAACTCATCCTTTTAGAAACATGTTTGGGCTGTTGAGAGGAGTAAAAAACCATCAAAAATTTCAATCCTGCATGATTCTACCAAGAAATGTGATTCTTCATTCAAAACCTGATTTTTGCTATTGGGCTCTATTGAATAATGAATGATTTGAATTTTCTCCAAAAGTAAAGTAGTTGCAAACTCATGCTTTTAGAGACTTGTTTGGTCTCATGAGAGCAGTAGAAAAACATCAAAAATTTCAGTCCTGCATGATTCTACCAAGAAATATGTGTTCATTGAAACCGCTGGTTTTTGATAGTTTGGGCCCTATTGAATAATGAATGTTTTGAATTTTCTCCAAAAGTAAAGTAGTTGCAAACTCATCCTTTTAGAAACTTGTTTGGGCTGTTGAGAGGAGTAAAAAACCATCAAAAATTTCAATCCTGCATGATTCTACCAAGAAATGTGATTCTTCATTCAAAACGCTGGTTTTTGCTATTGGGCTCTATTGAATAATGAATGTTTTGAATTTTCTCCAAAAGAAAAGTAGTTGCAAACTCATCCTTTTAGGGACTTGTTTGGGCTCATGAGAGGAGTAGAAAAACATCAAAAATTTCAGTCCTGCATGATTCTACCAAGAAATGTGATTCTTCATTCAAAACCTGATTTTTGCTATTGGGCTCTATTGAATAATGAATGTTTTGAATTTTCTCCAAAAGTAAAGTATTTGCAAACTCATGCTTTTAGAGACTTGTTTGGGCTCATGAGAGGAGTAGAAAAACATCAAAAATTTCAGTCCTGCATGATTCTACCAAGAAATGTGTGTTCATTGAAACCGCTGGTTTTTGATAGTTTGGGCCCTATTGAATAATGAATGTTTTGAATTTTCTCCAAAAGTAAAGTAGTTGCAAACTCATCCTTTTAGAAACTTGTTTGGGCTGTTGAGAGGAGTAAAAAACCATCAAAAATTTCAATCCTGCATGATTCTACCAAGAAATGTGATTCTTCATTCAAAACCTGATTTTTGCTATTGGGCTCTATTGAATAATGAATGTTTTGAATTTTCTCCAAAAGTAAAGTATTTGCAAACTCATGCTTTTAGAGACTTGTTTGGGCTCATGAGAGGAGTAGAAAAACATCAAAAATTTCAGTCCTGCATGATTCTACCAAGAAATGTGTGTTCATTGAAACCGCTGGTTTTTGATAGTTTGGGCCCTATTGAATAATGAATGTTTTGAATTTTCTCCAAAAGTAAAGTAGTTGCAAACTCATCCTTTTAGAAACTTGTTTGGGCTGTTGAGAGGAGTAAAAAACCATCAAAAATTTCAATCCTGCATGATTCTACCAAGAAATGTGATTCTTCATTCAAAACGCTGGTTTTTGCTATTGGGCTCTATTGAATAATGAATGTTTTGAATTTTCTCCAAAAGTAAAGTAGTTGCAAACTCATGCTTTTAGAGACTTGTTTGGGCTCATGAGAGGAGTAGAAAAACATCAAAAATTTCAGTCCTGCATGATTCTACCAAGAAATGTGTGTTCATTGAAACCGCTGGTTTTTGATAGTTTGGGCACTATTGAATAATGAATGTTTTGAATTTTCTCCAAAAGTAAAGTAGTTGCAAACTCATCCTTTTAGAAACTTGTTTGGGCTGTTGAGAGGAGTAAAAAACCATCAAAAATTTCAATCCTGCATGATTCTACCAAGAAATGTGATTCTTCATTCAAAACGCTGGTTTTTGCTATTGGGCTCTATTGAATAATGAATGTTTTGAATTTTCTCCAAAAGTAAAGTAGTTGCAAACTCATCCTTTTAGAAACTTGTTTGGGCTGTTGAGAGGAGTAAAAAACCATCAAAAATTTCAATCCTGCATGATTCTACCAAGAAATGTGATTCTTCATTCAAAACCTGATTTTTGCTATTGGGCTCTATTGAATAATGAATGTTTTGAATTTTCTCCAAAAGTAAAGTAGTTGCAAACTCATGCTTTTATAGACTTGTTTGGGCTCATGAGAGGAGTAGAAAAACATCAATAATTTCAGTCCTGCATGATTCTACCAAGAAATGTGTGTTCATTGAAACCGCTGGTTTTTGATAGTTTGGGCCCTATTGAATAATGAATGTTTTGAATTTTCTCCAAAAGTAAAGTAGTTGCAAACTCATCCTTTTAGAAACATGTTTGGGCTGTTGAGAGGAGTAAAAAACCATCAAAAATTTCAATCCTGCATGATTCTACCAAGAAATGTGATTCTTCATTCAAAACCTGATTTTTGCTATTGGGCTCTATTGAATAATGAATGTTTTGAATTTTCTCCAAAAGTAAAGTATTTGCAAACTCATGCTTTTAGAGACTTGTTTGGGCTCATGAGAGGAGTAGAAAAACATCAAAAATTTCAGTCCTGCATGATTCTACCAAGAAATGTGTGTTCATTGAAACCGCTGGTTTTTGATAGTTTGGGCCCTATTGAATAATGAATGTTTTGAATTTTCTCCAAAAGTAAAGTAGTTGCAAACTCATCCTTTTAGAAACTTGTTTGGGCTGTTGAGAGGAGTAAAAAACCATCAAAAATTTCAATCCTGCATGATTCTACCAAGAAATGTGATTCTTCATTCAAAACCTGATTTTTGCTATTGGGCTCTATTGAATAATGAATGTTTTGAATTTTCTCCAAAAGTAAAGTATTTGCAAACTCATGCTTTTAGAGACTTGTTTGGGCTCATGAGAGGAGTAGAAAAACATCAAAAATTTCAGTCCTGCATGATTCTACCAAGAAATGTGATTCTTCATTCAAAACCTGATTTTTGCTATTGGGCTCTATTGAATAATGAATGTTTTGAATTTTCTCCAAAAGTAAAGTATTTGCAAACTCATGCTTTTAGAGACTTGTTTGGGCTCATGAGAGGAGTAGAAAAACATCAAAAATTTCAGTCCTGCATGATTCTACCAAGAAATGTGTGTTCATTGAAACCGCTGGTTTTTGATAGTTTGGGCCCTATTGAATAATGAATGTTTTGAATTTTCTCCAAAAGTAAAGTAGTTGCAAACTCATCCTTTTAGAAACTTGTTTGGGCTGTTGAGAGGAGTAAAAAACCATCAAAAATTTCAATCCTGCATGATTCTACCAAGAAATGTGATTCTTCATTCAAAACCTGATTTTTGCTATTGGGCTCTATTGAATAATGAATGTTTTGAATTTTCTCCAAAAGTAAAGTATTTGCAAACTCATGCTTTTAGAGACTTGTTTGGGCTCATGAGAGGAGTAGAAAAACATCAAAAATTTCAGTCCTGCATGATTCTACCAAGAAATGTGTGTTCATTGAAACCGCTGGTTTTTGATAGTTTGGGCCCTATTGAATAATGAATGTTTTGAATTTTCTCCAAAAGTAAAGTAGTTGCAAACTCATCCTTTTAGAAACTTGTTTGGGCTGTTGAGAGGAGTAAAAAACCATCAAAAATTTCAATCCTGCATGATTCTACCAAGAAATGTGATTCTTCATTCAAAACGCTGGTTTTTGCTATTGGGCTCTATTGAATAATGAATGTTTTGAATTTTCTCCAAAAGTAAAGTAGTTGCAAACTCATGCTTTTAGAGACTTGTTTGGGCTCATGAGAGGAGTAGAAAAACATCAAAAATTTCAGTCCTGCATGATTCTACCAAGAAATGTGTGTTCATTGAAACCGCTGGTTTTTGATAGTTTGGGCACTATTGAATAATGAATGTTTTGAATTTTCTCCAAAAGTAAAGTAGTTGCAAACTCATCCTTTTAGAAACTTGTTTGGGCTGTTGAGAGGAGTAAAAAACCATCAAAAATTTCAATCCTGCATGATTCTACCAAGAAATGTGATTCTTCATTCAAAACCTGATTTTTGCTATTGGGCTCTATTGAATAATGAATGTTTTGAATTTTCTCCAAAAGTAAAGTAGTTGCAAACTCATGCTTTTATAGACTTGTTTGGGCTCATGAGAGGAGTAGAAAAACATCAATAATTTCAGTCCTGCATGATTCTACCAAGAAATGTGTGTTCATTGAAACCGCTGGTTTTTGATAGTTTGGGCCCTATTGAATAATGAATGTTTTGAATTTTCTCCAAAAGTAAAGTAGTTGCAAACTCATCCTTTTAGAAACATGTTTGGGCTGTTGAGAGGAGTAAAAAACCATCAAAAATTTCAATCCTGCATGATTCTACCAAGAAATGTGATTCTTCATTCAAAACCTGATTTTTGCTATTGGGCTCTATTGAATAATGAATGTTTTGAATTTTCTCCAAAAGTAAAGTAGTTGCAAACTCATGCTTTTAGAGACTTGTTTGGGCTCATGAGAGGAGTAGAAAAACATCAAAAATTTCAGTCCTGCATGATTCTACCAAGAAATATGTGTTCATTGAAACCGCTGGTTTTTGATAGTTTGGGCCCTATTGAATAATGAATGTTTTGAATTTTCTCCAAAAGTAAAGTAGTTGCAAACTCATCCTTTTAGAAACTTGTTTGGGCTGTTGAGAGGAGTAAAAAACCATCAAAAATTTCAATCCTGCATGATTCTACCAAGAAATGTGATTCTTCATTCAAAACGCTGGTTTTTCCTATTGGGCTCTATTGAATAATGAATGTTTTGAATTTTCTCCAAAAGAAAAGTAGTTGCAAACTCATCCTTTTAGGGACTTGTTTGGGCTCATGAGAGGAGTAGAAAAACATCAAAAATTTCAGTCCTGCATGATTCTACCAAGAAATGTGATTCTTCATTCAAAACCTGATTTTTGCTATTGGGCTCTATTGAATAATGAATGTTTTGATTTTTCTCCAAAAGTAAAGTAGTTCCAAACTCATACTTTCAGAGACTTGTTTGGGCTCATGAGAGGAGTAGAAAAACATCAAAAATTTCAGTCCTGCATGATTCTACCAAGAAATGTGTGTTCATTGAAACGGCTGGTTTTTGATAGTTTGGGCCCTATTGAATAATCAATGTTTTGAATTTTCTGCAAAAGTAAAGTAGTTGCAAACTCATCCGTTTAGAAACTTATTTGGGCTGTTGAGAGGAGTAAAAAACCATCAAAAATTTCAATCCTGCATGATTCTACCAAGAAATGTGATTCTTCATTCAAAATGCTGGTTTTTGCTATTGGGCTCTATTGAATAATGAATGTTTTGAATTTTCTCCAAAAGTAAAGTAGTTGCAAACTCATCCTTTTAGAGACTTGTTTGGGCTCATGAGAGGAGTAGAAAAACATCAAAAATTTCAGTCCTGCATGATTCTACCAAGAAATGTGATTCTTCATTCAAAACCTGATTCTTGCTATTGGGCTCTATTGAATAATGAATGTTTTGAATTTTCTCCAAAAGTAAAGTAGTTGCAAACTCATGCTTTTAGAGACTTGTTTGGGCTCACGAGAGGAGTAGAAAAACATCAAAAATTTCAGTCCTGCATGATTCTACCAAGAAATGTGTGTACATTGAAACCGCTGGTTTTTGAAAGTTTGGGCCTTATTGAATAATGAATGTTTTGAATTTTCTCCAAAAGTAAAGTAGTTGCAAACTCATCCTTTTAGAAACTTGTTTTGGCTGTTGAGAGGAGTAAAAAACCATCAAAAACTTCAATCCTGCATGATTCTACCAAGAAATGTGATTCTTCATTCAAAACGCTGGTTTTTGCTATTGGGCTCTATTGAATAATGAATGTTTTGAATTTTCTCCAAAAGTAAAGTAGTTGCAAACTCATCCTTTTAGAGACTTGTTTGGGCTCATGAGAGGAGTAGAAAAACATCAAAAATTTCAGTCCTGCACGATTCTACCAAGAAATGTGTGTTCATTCAAACCGCTGGTTTTTGATATTTTGGGCCCTATTGAATAATGAATGTTTTGAATTTTCTGCAAAAGTAAAGTAGTTGCAAACTCATCCTTTTAGAAACTTGTTTGGGCTGTTGAGAGGAGTAAAAAACCATCAAAAATTTCAATCCTGCATGATTCTACCAAGAAATGTGATTCTTCATTCAAAACCTGATTTTTGCTATTGGGCTCTATTGAATAATGAATGTTTTGAATTTTCTCCAAAAGTAAAGTATTTGCAAACTCATGCTTTTAGAGACTTGTTTGGGCTCATGAGAGGAGTAGAAAAACATCAAAAATTTCAGTCCTGCATGATTCTACCAAGAAATGTGTGTTCATTGAAACCGCTGGTTTTTGATAGTTTGGGCCCTATTGAATAATGAATGTTTTGAATTTTCTCCAAAAGTAAAGTAGTTGCAAACTCATCCTTTTAGAAACTTGTTTGGGCTGTTGAGAGGAGTAAAAAACCATCAAAAATTTCAATCCTGCATGATTCTACCAAGAAATGTGATTCTTCATTCAAAACGCTGGTTTTTGCTATTGGGCTCTATTGAATAATGAATGTTTTGAATTTTCTCCAAAAGAAAAGTAGTTGCAAACTCATCCTTTTAGGGACTTGTTTGGGCTCATGAGAGGAGTAGAAAAACATCAAAAATTTCAGTCCTGCATGATTCTACCAAGAAATGTGATTCTTCATTCAAAACCTGATTTTTGCTATTGGGCTCTATTGAATAATGAATGTTTTGAATTTTCTCCAAAAGTAAAGTATTTGCAAACTCATGCTTTTAGAGACTTGTTTGGGCTCATGAGAGGAGTAGAAAAACATCAAAAATTTCAGTCCTGCATGATTCTACCAAGAAATGTGTGTTCATTGAAACCGCTGGTTTTTGATAGTTTGGGCCCTATTGAATAATGAATGTTTTGAATTTTCTCCAAAAGTAAAGTAGTTGCAAACTCATCCTTTTAGAAACTTGTTTGGGCTGTTGAGAGGAGTAAAAAACCATCAAAAATTTCAATCCTGCATGATTCTACCAAGAAATGTGATTCTTCATTCAAAACCTGATTTTTGCTATTGGGCTCTATTGAATAATGAATGTTTTGAATTTTCTCCAAAAGTAAAGTATTTGCAAACTCATGCTTTTAGAGACTTGTTTGGGCTCATGAGAGGAGTAGAAAAACATCAAAAATTTCAGTCCTGCATGATTCTACCAAGAAATGTGTGTTCATTGAAACCGCTGGTTTTTGATAGTTTGGGCCCTATTGAATAATGAATGTTTTGAATTTTCTCCAAAAGTAAAGTAGTTGCAAACTCATCCTTTTAGAAACTTGTTTGGGCTGTTGAGAGGAGTAAAAAACCATCAAAAATTTCAATCCTGCATGATTCTACCAAGAAATGTGATTCTTCATTCAAAACGCTGGTTTTTGCTATTGGGCTCTATTGAATAATGAATGTTTTGAATTTTCTCCAAAAGTAAAGTAGTTGCAAACTCATGCTTTTAGAGACTTGTTTGGGCTCATGAGAGGAGTAGAAAAACATCAAAAATTTCAGTCCTGCATGATTCTACCAAGAAATGTGTGTTCATTGAAACCGCTGGTTTTTGATAGTTTGGGCACTATTGAATAATGAATGTTTTGAATTTTCTCCAAAAGTAAAGTAGTTGCAAACTCATCCTTTTAGAAACTTGTTTGGGCTGTTGAGAGGAGTAAAAAACCATCAAAAATTTCAATCCTGCATGATTCTACCAAGAAATGTGATTCTTCATTCAAAACGCTGGTTTTTGCTATTGGGCTCTATTGAATAATGAATGTTTTGAATTTTCTCCAAAAGTAAAGTAGTTGCAAACTCATCCTTTTAGAAACTTGTTTGGGCTGTTGAGAGGAGTAAAAAACCATCAAAAATTTCAATCCTGCATGATTCTACCAAGAAATGTGATTCTTCATTCAAAACCTGATTTTTGCTATTGGGCTCTATTGAATAATGAATGTTTTGAATTTTCTCCAAAAGTAAAGTAGTTGCAAACTCATGCTTTTATAGACTTGTTTGGGCTCATGAGAGGAGTAGAAAAACATCAATAATTTCAGTCCTGCATGATTCTACCAAGAAATGTGTGTTCATTGAAACCGCTGGTTTTTGATAGTTTGGGCCCTATTGAATAATGAATGTTTTGAATTTTCTCCAAAAGTAAAGTAGTTGCAAACTCATCCTTTTAGAAACATGTTTGGGCTGTTGAGAGGAGTAAAAAACCATCAAAAATTTCAATCCTGCATGATTCTACCAAGAAATGTGATTCTTCATTCAAAACCTGATTTTTGCTATTGGGCTCTATTGAATAATGAATGTTTTGAATTTTCTCCAAAAGTAAAGTATTTGCAAACTCATGCTTTTAGAGACTTGTTTGGGCTCATGAGAGGAGTAGAAAAACATCAAAAATTTCAGTCCTGCATGATTCTACCAAGAAATGTGTGTTCATTGAAACCGCTGGTTTTTGATAGTTTGGGCCCTATTGAATAATGAATGTTTTGAATTTTCTCCAAAAGTAAAGTAGTTGCAAACTCATCCTTTTAGAAACTTGTTTGGGCTGTTGAGAGGAGTAAAAAACCATCAAAAATTTCAATCCTGCATGATTCTACCAAGAAATGTGATTCTTCATTCAAAACCTGATTTTTGCTATTGGGCTCTATTGAATAATGAATGTTTTGAATTTTCTCCAAAAGTAAAGTATTTGCAAACTCATGCTTTTAGAGACTTGTTTGGGCTCATGAGAGGAGTAGAAAAACATCAAAAATTTCAGTCCTGCATGATTCTACCAAGAAATGTGATTCTTCATTCAAAACCTGATTTTTGCTATTGGGCTCTATTGAATAATGAATGTTTTGAATTTTCTCCAAAAGTAAAGTATTTGCAAACTCATGCTTTTAGAGACTTGTTTGGGCTCATGAGAGGAGTAGAAAAACATCAAAAATTTCAGTCCTGCATGATTCTACCAAGAAATGTGTGTTCATTGAAACCGCTGGTTTTTGATAGTTTGGGCCCTATTGAATAATGAATGTTTTGAATTTTCTCCAAAAGTAAAGTAGTTGCAAACTCATCCTTTTAGAAACTTGTTTGGGCTGTTGAGAGGAGTAAAAAACCATCAAAAATTTCAATCCTGCATGATTCTACCAAGAAATGTGATTCTTCATTCAAAACCTGATTTTTGCTATTGGGCTCTATTGAATAATGAATGTTTTGAATTTTCTCCAAAAGTAAAGTATTTGCAAACTCATGCTTTTAGAGACTTGTTTGGGCTCATGAGAGGAGTAGAAAAACATCAAAAATTTCAGTCCTGCATGATTCTACCAAGAAATGTGTGTTCATTGAAACCGCTGGTTTTTGATAGTTTGGGCCCTATTGAATAATGAATGTTTTGAATTTTCTCCAAAAGTAAAGTAGTTGCAAACTCATCCTTTTAGAAACTTGTTTGGGCTGTTGAGAGGAGTAAAAAACCATCAAAAATTTCAATCCTGCATGATTCTACCAAGAAATGTGATTCTTCATTCAAAACGCTGGTTTTTGCTATTGGGCTCTATTGAATAATGAATGTTTTGAATTTTCTCCAAAAGTAAAGTAGTTGCAAACTCATGCTTTTAGAGACTTGTTTGGGCTCATGAGAGGAGTAGAAAAACATCAAAAATTTCAGTCCTGCATGATTCTACCAAGAAATGTGTGTTCATTGAAACCGCTGGTTTTTGATAGTTTGGGCACTATTGAATAATGAATGTTTTGAATTTTCTCCAAAAGTAAAGTAGTTGCAAACTCATCCTTTTAGAAACTTGTTTGGGCTGTTGAGAGGAGTAAAAAACCATCAAAAATTTCAATCCTGCATGATTCTACCAAGAAATGTGATTCTTCATTCAAAACGCTGGTTTTTGCTATTGGGCTCTATTGAATAATGAATGTTTTGAATTTTCTCCAAAAGTAAAGTAGTTGCAAACTCATCCTTTTAGAAACTTGTTTGGGCTGTTGAGAGGAGTAAAAAACCATCAAAAATTTCAATCCTGCATGATTCTACCAAGAAATGTGATTCTTCATTCAAAACCTGATTTTTGCTATTGGGCTCTATTGAATAATGAATGTTTTGAATTTTCTCCAAAAGTAAAGTAGTTGCAAACTCATGCTTTTATAGACTTGTTTGGGCTCATGAGAGGAGTAGAAAAACATCAATAATTTCAGTCCTGCATGATTCTACCAAGAAATGTGTGTTCATTGAAACCGCTGGTTTTTGATAGTTTGGGCCCTATTGAATAATGAATGTTTTGAATTTTCTCCAAAAGTAAAGTAGTTGCAAACTCATCCTTTTAGAAACATGTTTGGGCTGTTGAGAGGAGTAAAAAACCATCAAAAATTTCAATCCTGCATGATTCTACCAAGAAATGTGATTCTTCATTCAAAACCTGATTTTTGCTATTGGGCTCTATTGAATAATGAATGTTTTGAATTTTCTCCAAAAGTAAAGTAGTTGCAAACTCATGCTTTTAGAGACTTGTTTGGGCTCATGAGAGGAGTAGAAAAACATCAAAAATTTCAGTCCTGCATGATTCTACCAAGAAATATGTGTTCATTGAAACCGCTGGTTTTTGATAGTTTGGGCCCTATTGAATAATGAATGTTTTGAATTTTCTCCAAAAGTAAAGTAGTTGCAAACTCATCCTTTTAGAAACTTGTTTGGGCTGTTGAGAGGAGTAAAAAACCATCAAAAATTTCAATCCTGCATGATTCTACCAAGAAATGTGATTCTTCATTCAAAACGCTGGTTTTTCCTATTGGGCTCTATTGAATAATGAATGTTTTGAATTTTCTCCAAAAGAAAAGTAGTTGCAAACTCATCCTTTTAGGGACTTGTTTGGGCTCATGAGAGGAGTAGAAAAACATCAAAAATTTCAGTCCTGCATGATTCTACCAAGAAATGTGATTCTTCATTCAAAACCTGATTTTTGCTATTGGGCTCTATTGAATAATGAATGTTTTGATTTTTCTCCAAAAGTAAAGTAGTTCCAAACTCATACTTTCAGAGACTTGTTTGGGCTCATGAGAGGAGTAGAAAAACATCAAAAATTTCAGTCCTGCATGATTCTACCAAGAAATGTGTGTTCATTGAAACGGCTGGTTTTTGATAGTTTGGGCCCTATTGAATAATCAATGTTTTGAATTTTCTGCAAAAGTAAAGTAGTTGCAAACTCATCCGTTTAGAAACTTATTTGGGCTGTTGAGAGGAGTAAAAAACCATCAAAAATTTCAATCCTGCATGATTCTACCAAGAAATGTGATTCTTCATTCAAAATGCTGGTTTTTGCTATTGGGCTCTATTGAATAATGAATGTTTTGAATTTTCTCCAAAAGTAAAGTAGTTGCAAACTCATCCTTTTAGAGACTTGTTTGGGCTCATGAGAGGAGTAGAAAAACATCAAAAATTTCAGTCCTGCATGATTCTACCAAGAAATGTGATTCTTCATTCAAAACCTGATTCTTGCTATTGGGCTCTATTGAATAATGAATGTTTTGAATTTTCTCCAAAAGTAAAGTAGTTGCAAACTCATGCTTTTAGAGACTTGTTTGGGCTCACGAGAGGAGTAGAAAAACATCAAAAATTTCAGTCCTGCATGATTCTACCAAGAAATGTGTGTACATTGAAACCGCTGGTTTTTGAAAGTTTGGGCCTTATTGAATAATGAATGTTTTGAATTTTCTCCAAAAGTAAAGTAGTTGCAAACTCATCCTTTTAGAAACTTGTTTTGGCTGTTGAGAGGAGTAAAAAACCATCAAAAACTTCAATCCTGCATGATTCTACCAAGAAATGTGATTCTTCATTCAAAACGCTGGTTTTTGCTATTGGGCTCTATTGAATAATGAATGTTTTGAATTTTCTCCAAAAGTAAAGTAGTTGCAAACTCATCCTTTTAGAGACTTGTTTGGGCTCATGAGAGGAGTAGAAAAACATCAAAAATTTCAGTCCTGCACGATTCTACCAAGAAATGTGTGTTCATTCAAACCGCTGGTTTTTGATATTTTGGGCCCTATTGAATAATGAATGTTTTGAATTTTCTCCAAAAGTAAAGTAGTTGCAAACTCATCCTTTTAGAAACTTGTTTGGGCTGTTGAGAGGAGTAAAAAACCATCAAAAATTTCAATCCTGCATGATTCTACCAAGAAATGTGATTCTTCATTCAAAACCTGATTTTTGCTATTGGGCTCTATTGAATAATGAATGTTTTGAATTTTCTCCAAAAGTAAAGTATTTGCAAACTCATGCTTTTAGAGACTTGTTTGGGCTCATGAGAGGAGTAGAAAAACATCAAAAATTTCAGTCCTGCATGATTCTACCAAGAAATGTGTGTTCATTGAAACCGCTGGTTTTTGATAGTTTGGGCCCTATTGAATAATGAATGTTTTGAATTTTCTCCAAAAGTAAAGTAGTTGCAAACTCATCCTTTTAGAAACTTGTTTGGGCTGTTGAGAGGAGTAAAAAACCATCAAAAATTTCAATCCTGCATGATTCTACCAAGAAATGTGATTCTTCATTCAAAACCTGATTTTTGCTATTGGGCTCTATTGAATAATGAATGTTTTGAATTTTCTCCAAAAGTAAAGTAGTTGCAAACTCATGCTTTTAGAGACTTGTTTGGGCTCATGAGAGGAGTAGAAAAACATCAAAAATTTCAGTCCTGCATGATTCTACCAAGAAATGTGTGTTCATTGAAACCGCTGGTTTTTGATATTTTGGGCCCTATTGAATAATGAATGTTTTGAATTTTCTCCAAAAGTAAAGTAGTTGCAAACTCATCCTTTTAGAAACTTGTTTGGGCTGTTGAGAGGAGTAAAAAACCATCAAAAATTTCAATCCTGCATGATTCTACCAAGAAATGTGATTCTTCATTCAAAACGCTGGTTTTTGCTATTGGGCTCTATTGAATAATGAATGTTTTGAATTTTCTCCAAAAGTAAAGTAGTTGCAAACTCATGCTTTTAGAGACTTGTTTGGGCTCATGAGAGGAGTAGAAAAACATCAAAAATTTCAGTCCTGCATGATTCTACCAAGAAATGTGTGTTCATTGAAACCGCTGGTTTTTGATAGTTTGGGCCCTATTGAATAATGAATGTTTTGAATTTTCTCCAAAAATAAAGTAGTTGCAAACTCATCCTTTTAGAAACTTGTTTTGGCTGTTGAGAGGAGTAAAAAACCATCAAAAATTTCAATCCTGCATGATTCTACCAAGAAATGTGATTCTTCATTCAAAACCTGATTTTTGCTATTGGGCTCTATTGAATAATGAATGTTTTGAATTTTCTCCAAAAGTAAAGTAGTTACAAAGTCATGCTTTTATAGACTTGTTTGGGCTCATGAGAGGAGTAGAAAAACATCAAAAATTTCAGTCCTGCATGATTCTACCAAGAAATGTGTGTTCATTGAAACCGCTGGTTTTTGATAGTTTGGGCCCTATTGAATAATGAATGTTTTGAATTTTCTCCAAAAGTAAAGTAGTTGCAAACTCATCCTTTTAGAAACATGTTTGGGCTGTTGAGAGGAGTAAAAAACCATCAAAAATTTCAATCCTGCATGATTCTACCAAGAAATGTGATTCTTCATTCAAAACCTGATTTTTGCTATTGGGCTCTATTGAATAATGAATGTTTTGAATTTTCTCCAAAAGTAAAGTAGTTGCAAACTCATGCTTTTAGAGACTTGTTTGGGCTCATGAGAGGAGTAGAAAAAATCAAAAATTTCAGTCCTGCATGATTCTACCAAGAAATATGTGTTCATTGAAACCGCTGGTTTTTGATAGTTTGGGTCCTATTGAATAATGAATGTTTTGAATTTTCTCCAAAAGTAAAGTAGTTGCAAACTCATCCTTTTAGAAACTTGTTTGGGCTGTTGAGAGGAGTAAAAAACCATCAAAAATTTCAATCCTGCATGATTCTACCAAGAAATGTGATTCTTCATTCAAAACGCTGGTTTTTGCTATTGGGCTCTATTGAATAATGAATGTTTTGAATTTTCTCCAAAAGAAAAGTAGTTGCAAACTCATCCTTTTAGGGACTTGTTTGGGCTCATGAGAGGAGTAGAAAAACATCAAAAATTTCAGTCCTGCATGATTCTACCAAGAAATGTGATTCTTCATTCAAAACCTGATTTTTGCTATTGGGCTCTATTGAATAATGAATGTTTTGATTTTTCTCCAAAAGTAAAGTAGTTACAAACTCATACTTTCAGAGACTTGTTTGGGCTCATGAGAGGAGTAGAAAAACATCAAAAATTTCAGTCCTGCATGATTCTACCAAGAAATGTGTGTTCATTGAAACGGCTGGTTTTTGATAGTTTGGGCCCTATTGAATAATCAATGTTTTGAATTTTCTGCAAAAGTAAAGTAGTTGCAAACTCATCCTTTTAGAAACTTGTTTGGGCTGTTGAGAGGAGTAAAAAACCATCAAAAATTTCAATCCTGCATGATTCTACCAAGAAATGTGATTCTTCATTCAAAATGCTGGTTTTTGCTATTGGGCTCTATTGAATAATGAATGTTTTGAATTTTCTCCAAAAGTAAAGTAGTTGCAAACTCATGCTTTTAGAGACTTGTTTGGGCTCATGAGAGGAGTAGAAAAACATCAAAAATTTCAGTCCTGCATGATTCTACCAAGAAATGTGTGTACATTGAAACCGCTGGTTTTTGATATTTTGGGCCCTATTGAATAATGAATGTTTTGAATTTTCTAAAAAAGTAAAGTAGTTGCAAACTCATCCTTTTAGAAACTTGTTTGGGCTGTTGAGAGGAGTAAAAAACCATCAAAAATTTCAATCCTGCATGATTCTAACAAGAAATGTGATTCTTCATTCAAAACCTGATTTTTGCTATTGGGCTCTATTGAATAATGAATGTTTTGAATTTTCTCCAAAAGTAAAGTAGTTGCAAACTCATGCTTTTAGAGACTTGTTTGGGCTCATGAGAGGAGTAGAAAAACATCAAAAATTTCAGTCCTGCATGATTCTACCAAGAAATGTGTGTTCATTGAAACCGCTGGTTTTTGATAGTTTGGGCCCTATTGAATAATGAATGTTTTGAATTTTCTCCAAAAGTAAAGTAGTTGCAAACTCATCCTTTTAGAAACTTGTTTGGGCTGTTGAGAGGAGTAAAAAACCATCAAAAATTTCAATCCTGCATGATTCTACCAAGAAATGTGATTCTTCATTCAAAACGCTGGTTTTTGCTATTGGGCTCTATTGAATAATGAATGTTTTGAATTTTCTCCAAAAGAAAAGTAGTTGCAAACTCATCCTTTTAGAGACTTGTTTGGGCTCATGAGAGGAGTAGAAAAACATCAAAAATTTCAGTCCTGCATGATTCTACCAAGAAATGTGATTCTTCATTCAAAACCTGATTTTTGCTATTGGGCTCTATTGAATAATGAATGTTTTGATTTTTCTCCAAAAGTAAAGTAGTTGCAAACTCATGCTTTCAGAGACTTGTTTGGGCTCATGAGAGGAGTAGAAAAAGATCAAAAATTTCAGTCCTGCATGATTCTACCAAGAAATGTGTGCTCATTGAAACGGCTGTTTTTTGATAGTTTGGGCCTTATTGAATAATCAATGTTTTGAATTTTCTGCAAAAGTAAAGTAGTTGCAAACTCATCCTTTTAGAAACTTGTTTGGGCTGTTGAGAGGAGTAAAAAACCATCAAAAATTTCAATCCTGCATGATTCTACCAAGAAATGTGATTCTTCATTCAAAACGCTGGTTTTTGCTATTGGGCTCTATTGAATAATGAATGTTTTGAATTTTCTCCAAAAGTAAAGTAGTTGCAAACTCATCCTTTTAGAGAATTGTTTGGGCTCATGAGAGGAGTAGAAAAACATCAAAAATTTCAGTCCTGCACGATTCTACCAAGAAATGTGTGTTCATTCAAACCACTGGTTTTTGATATTTTGGGCCCTATTGAATATTGAATGTTTTGAATTTTCTCCAAAAGTAAAGTAGTTGCAAACTCATCCTTTTAGAAACTTGTTTGGGCTGTTGAGAGGAGTAAAAAACCATCAAAAATTTCAATCCTGCATGATTCTACCAAGAAATGTGATTCTTCATTCAAAACCTGATTTTTGCTATTGGGCTCTATTGAATAATGAATGTTTTGAATTTTCTCCAAAGGTAAAGTAGTTGCAAACTCATGCTTTTAGAGACTTGTTTGGGCTCATGAGAGGAGTAGAAAAACATCAAAAATTTCAGTCCTGCATGATTCTACCAAGAAATGTGTGTTCATTGAAACCGCTGGTTTTTGATAGTTTGGGCCCTATTGAATAATGAATGTTTTGAATTTTCTCCAAAAGTAAAGTTGTTGCAAACTCATCCTTTTAGAAACTTGTTTGGGCTGTTGAGAGGAGTAAAAAACCATCAAAAATTTCAATCCTGCATGATTCTACCAAGAAATGTGATTCTTCATTCAAAACGCTGGTTTTTGCTATTGGGCTCTATTGAATAATGAATGTTTTGAATTTTCTACAAAAGCAAAGTAGTTGCAGACTCATCCTTTTAGAGACTTGTTTGGGCTCATGAGAGGAGTAGAAAAACATCAAAAATTTCAGTCCTGCATGATTCTACCAAGAAATGTGTGTTCATTCAAACCGCTGGTTTTTGATATTTTGGGCCCTATTGAATAATGAATGTTTTGAATTTTCTCCAAAAGTAAAGTAGTTGCAAACTCATCCTTTTAGAAACTTGTTTGGGCTGTTGAGAGGAGTAAAAAACCATCAAAAATTTCAATCCTGCATGATTCTACCAAGAAATGTGATTCTTCATTCAAAACCTGATTTTTGCTATTGGGCTCTATTGAATAATGAATGTTTTGAATTTTCTCCAAAAGTAAAGTAGTTGCAAACTCATGCTTTTAGAGACTTGTTTGGGCTCATGAGAGGAGTAGAAAAACATCAAAAATTATAGTCCTGCATGATTCTACCAAGAAATGTGTGTTCATTGAAACCGCTGGTTTTTGATAGTTTGGGCCCTATTGAATAATGAATGTTTTGAATTTTCTCCAAAAGTTAAGTAGTTGCAAACTCATCCTTTTAGAAACTTGTTTGGGCTGTTGAGAGAAGTAAAAAACCATCAAAAATTTCAATCCTGCATGATTCTACCTAGAAATGTGATTCTTCATTCAAAACGCTGGTTTTTGCTATTGGGCTCTATTTAATAATGAATGTTTTGAATTTTCTCCAAAAGTAAAGTAGTTGCAAACTCATCCTTTTAGAGACTTGTTTGGGCTCATGAGAGGAGTAGAAAAACATCAAAAATTTCAGTCCTGCACGATTCTACCAAGAAATGTGTGTTCATTCAGACCGCTGGTTTTTGATATTTTGGGCCCTATTGAATAATGAATGTTTTGAATTTTCTCCAAAAGTAAAGTAGTTGCAAACTCAACCTTTTAGAAACTTGTTTGGGCTGTTGAGAGGAGTAAAAAACCATCAAAAATTTCAATCCTGCATGATTCTACCAAGAAATGTGATTCTTCATTCAAAACCTGATTTTTGCTATTGGGCTCTATTGAATAATGAATGTTTTGAATTTTCTCCAAAAGTAAAGTAGTTGCAAACTCATGCTTTTAGAGACTTGTTTGGGCTCATGAGAGGAGTAGAAAAACATCAAAAATTTCAGTCCTGCATGATTCTACCAAGAAATGTGTGTTCATTGAAACCGCTGGTTTTTGATAGTTTGGGCCCTATTGAATAATGAATGTTTTGAATTTTCTCCAAAAGTAAAGTAGTTGCAAACTCATCCTTTTAGAAACTTGTTTGGGCTGTTGAGAGGAGTAAAAAACCATCAAAAATTTCAATCCTGCATGATTCTACCAAGAAATGTGATTCTTCATTCAAAACGCTGGTTTTTGCTATTGGGCTCTATTGAATAATGAATGTTTTGAATTTTCTCCAAAAGTTAAGTAGTTGCAAACTCATCCTTTTAGAGACTTGTTTGGGCTCATGAGAGGAGTAGAAAAACATCAAAAATTTCAGTCCTGCACGATTCTACCAAGAAATGTGTGTTCATTCAAACCGCTGGTTTTTGATATTTTGGGCCCTATTGAATAATGAATGTTTTGAATTTTCTCCAAAAGTAAAGTAGTTGCAAACTCATCCTTTTAGAAACTTGTTTGGGCTGTTGAGAGGAGTAAAAAACCATCAAAAATTTCAATCCTGCATGATTCTACCAAGAAATGTGATTCTTCATTCAAAACCTGATTTTTGCTATTGGGCTCTATTGAATAATGAATGTTTTGAATTTTCTCCAAAAGTAAAGTAGTTGCAAACTCATGCTTTTAGAGACTTGTTTGGGCTCATGAGAGGAGTAGAAAAACATCAAAAATTTCAGTCCTGCATGATTCTACCAAGAAATATGTGTTCATTGAAACCGCTGGTTTTTGATAGTTTGGGCCCTATTGAATAATGAATGTTTTGAATTTTCTCCAAAAGTTAAGTAGTTGCAAACTCATCCTTTTAGAAACTTGTTTGGGCTGTTGAGAGGAGTAAAAAACCATCAAAAATTTCAATCCTGCATGATTCTACCAAGAAATGTGATTCTTCATTCAAAACGCTGGTTTTTGCTATTGGGCTCTATTGAATAATGAATGTTTTGAATTTTCTCCAAAAGAAAAGTAGTTGCAAACTCATCCTTTTAGGGACTTGTTTGGGCTCATGAGAGGAGTAGAAAAACATCAAAAATTTCAGTCCTGCATGATTCTACCAAGAAATGTGATTCTTCATTCAAAACCTGATTTTTGCTATTGGGCTCTATTGAATAATGAATGTTTTGATTTTTCTCCAAAAGTAAAGTAGTTGCAAACTCATACTTTCAGAGACTTGTTTGGGCTCATGAGAGGAGTAGAAAAACATCAAAAATTTCAGTCCTGCATGATTCTACCAAGAAATATGTGTTCATTGAAACGGCTGGTTTTTGATAGTTTGGGCCGTATTGAATAATCAATGTTTTGAATTTTCTGCAAAAGTAAAGTAGTTGCAAACTCATCCTTTTAGAAACTTGTTTGGGCTGTTGAGAGGAGTAAAAAACCATCAAAAATTTCAATCCTGCATGATTCTACCAAGAAATGTGATTCTTCATTCAAAATGCTGGTTTTTGCTATTGGGCTCTATTGAATAATGAATGTTTTGAATTTTCTCCAAAAGTAAAGTAGTTGCAAACTCATCCTTTTAGAGACTTGTTTGGGCTCATGAGAGGAGTAGAAAAACATCAAAAATTTCAGTCCTGCATGATTCTACCAAGAAATGTGATTCTTCATTCAAAACCTGATTTTTGCTATTGGGCTCTATTGAATAATGAATGTTTTGAATTTTCTCCAAAAGTAAAGTAGTTGCAAACTCATGCTTTTAGAGACTTGTTTGGGCTCACGAGAGGAGTAGAAAAACATCAAAAATTTCAGTCCTGCATGATTCTACCAAGAAATGTGTGTACATTGAAACAGCTGGTTTTTGATAGTTTGGGCCTTATTGAATAATGATTGTTTTGAATTTTCTCCAAAAGTAAAGTAGTTGCAAACTCATCCTTTTAGAAACCTGTTTTGGCTGTTGAGAGGAGTAAAAAACCATCAAAAATTTCAATCCTGCATGATTCTACCAAGAAATGTGATTCTTCATTCAAAACGCTGGTTTTTGCTATTGGGCTCTATTGAATAATGAATGTTTTGAATTTTCTCCAAAAGTAAAGTAGTTGCAAACTCATCCTTTTAGAGACTTGTTTGGGCTCATGAGAGGAGTAGAAAAACATCAAAAATTTCAGTCCTGCACGATTCTACCAAGAAATGTGTGTTCATTCAAACCGCTGGTTTTTGATATTTTGGGCCCTATTGAATATTGAATGTTTTGAATTTTCTCCAAAAGTAAAGTAGTTGCAAACTCATCCTTTTAGAAACTTGTTTGGGCTGTTGAGAGGAGTAAAAAACCATCAAAAATTTCAATCCTGCATGATTCTACCAAGAAATGTGATTCTTCATTCAAAACGCTGGTTTTTGCTATTGGGCTCTATTGAATAATGAATGTTTTGAATTTTCTCCAAAAGTTAAGTAGTTGCAAACTCATCCTTTTAGAGACTTGTTTGGGCTCATGAGAGGAGTAGAAAAACATCAAAAATTTCAGTCCTGCACGATTCTACCAAGAAATGTGTGTTCATTCAAACCGCTGGTTTTTGATATTTTGGGCCCTATTGAATAATGAATGTTTTGAATTTTCTCCAAAAGTAAAGTAGTTGCAAACTCATCCTTTTAGAAACTTGTTTGGGCTGTTGAGAGGAGTAAAAAACCATCAAAAATTTCAATCCTGCATGATTCTACCAAGAAATGTGATTCTTCATTCAAAACCTGATTTTTGCTATTGGGCTCTATTGAATAATGAATGTTTTGAATTTTCTCCAAAAGTAAAGTAGTTGCAAACTCATGCTTTTAGAGACTTGTTTGGGCTCATGAGAGGAGTAGAAAAACATCAAAAATTTCAGTCCTGCATGATTCTACCAAGAAATATGTGTTCATTGAAACCGCTGGTTTTTGATAGTTTGGGCCCTATTGAATAATGAATGTTTTGAATTTTCTCCAAAAGTAAAGTAGTTGCAAACTCATCCTTTTAGAAACTTGTTTGGGCTGTTGAGAGGAGTAAAAAACCATCAAAAATTTCAATCCTGCATGATTCTACCAAGAAATGTGATTCTTCATTCAAAACGCTGGTTTTTGCTATTGGGCTCTATTGAATAATGAATGTTTTGAATTTTCTCCAAAAGAAAAGTAGTTGCAAACTCATCCTTTTAGAGACTTGTTTGGGCTCATGAGAGGAGTAGAAAAACATCAAAAATTTCAGTCCTGCATGATTCTACCAAGAAATGTGATTCTTCATTCAAAACCTGATTTTTGCTATTGGGCTCTATTGAATAATGAATGTTTTGATTTTTCTCCAAAAGTAAAGTAGTTGCAAACTCATACTTTCAGAGACTTGTTTGGGCTCATGAGAGGAGTAGAAAAACATCAAAAATTTCAGTCCTGCATGATTCTACCAAGAAATGTGTGTTCATTGAAACCGCTGGTTTTTGATAGTTTGGGCCCTATTGAATAATCAATGTTTTGAATTTTCTGCAAAAGTAAAGTAGTTGCAAACTCATCCTTTTAGAAACTTGTTTGGGCTGTTGAGAGGAGTAAAAAACCATCAAAAATTTCAATCCTGCATGATTCTACCAAGAAATGTGATTCTTCATTCAAAATGCTGGTTTTTGCTATTGGGCTCTATTGAATAATGAATGTTTTGAATTTTCTCCAAAAGTTAAGTAGTTGCAAACTCATCCTTTTAGAGACTTGTTTGGGCTCATGAGAGGAGTAGAAAAACATCAAAAATTTCAGTCCCGCATGATTCTACCAAGAAATGTGTGTTCATTCAAACCGCTGGTTTTTGATATTTTGGGCCCTATTGAATAATGAATGTTTTGAATTTTCTCCAAAAGTAAAGTAGTTGCAAACTCATCCTTTTAGAAACTTGTTTGGGCTGTTGAGAGGAGTAAAAAACCATCAAAAATTTCAATCCTGCATGATTCTACCAAGAAATGTGATTCTTCATTCAAAACCTGATTTTTGCTATTGGGCTCTATTGAATAATGAATGTTTTGAATTTTCTCCAAAAGTAAAGTAGTTGCAAACTCATGCTTTTAGAGACTTGTTTGGGCTCATGAGAGGAGTAGAAAAACATCAAAAATTTTAGTCCTGCATGATTCTACCAAGAAATGTGTGTTCATTGAAACCGCTGGTTTTTGATAGTTTGGGCCCTATTGAATAATGAATGTTTTGAATTTTCTCCAAAAGTAAAGTATTTGCAAACTCATCCTTTTAGAAACTTGTTTGGGCTGTTGAGAGGAGTAAAAAACCATTAAAAATTTCAATCCTGCATGATTCTACCAAGAAATGTGATTCTTCATTCAAAACGCTGGTTTTTGCTATTGGGCTCTATTGAATAATGAATGTTTTGAATTTTCTCCAAAAGTAAAGTAGTTGCAAACTCATGCTTTTAGAGACTTGTTTGGGCTCATGAGAGGAGTAGAAAAACATCAAAAATTTCAGTCCTGCATGATTCTACCAAGAAATGTGTGTTCATTGAAACCGCTGGTTTTTCATAGTTTGGGCACTATTGAATAATGAATGTTTTGAATTTTCTCCAAAAGTAAAGTAGTTGCAAACTCATCCTTTTAGAAACTTGTTTGGGCTGTTGAGAGGAGTAAAAAACCATCAAAAATTTCAATCCTGCATGATTCTACCAAGAAATGTGATTCTTCATTCAAAACGCTGGTTTTTGCTATTGGGCTCTATTGAATAATGAATGTTTTGAATTTTCTCCAAAAGTAAAGTAGTTGCAAACTCATCCTTTTAGAAACTTGTTTGGGCTGTTGAGAGGAGTAAAAAACCATCAAAAATTTCAATCCTGCATGATTCTACCAAGAAATGTGATTCTTCATTCAAAACCTGATTTTTGCTATTGGGCTCTATAGAATAATGAATGTTTTGAATTTTCTCCAAAAGTAAAGTAGTTGCAAACTCATGCTTTTATAGACTTGTTTGGGCTCATGAGAGGAGTAGAAAAACATCAAAAATTTCAGTCCTGCATGATTCTACCAAGAAATGTGTGTTCATTGAAACCGCTGGTTTTTGATAGTTTGGGCCCTATTGAATAATGAATGTTTTGAATTTTCTCCAAAAGTAAAGTAGTTGCAAACTCATCCTTTTAGAAACATGTTTGGGCTGTTGAGAGGAGTAAAAAACCATCAAAAATTTCAATCCTGCATGATTCTACCAAGAAATGTGATTCTTCATTCAAAACCTGATTTTTGCTATTGGGCTCTATTGAATAATGAATGTTTTGAATTTTCTCCAAAAGTAAAGTAGTTGCAAACTCATGCTTTTAGAGACTTGTTTGGGCTCATGAGAGGAGTAGAAAAACATCAAAAATTTCAGTCCTGCATGATTCTACCAAGAAATATGTGTTCATTGAAACCGCTGGTTTTTGATAGTTTGGGCCCTATTGAATAATGAATGTTTTGAATTTTCTCCAAAAGTTAAGTAGTTGCAAACTCATCCTTTTAGAAACTTGTTTGGGCTGTTGAGAGGAGTAAAAAACCATCAAAAATTTCAATCCTGCATGATTCTACCAAGAAATGTGATTCTTCATTCAAAACGCTGGTTTTTGCTATTGGGCTCTATTGAATAATGAATGTTTTGAATTTTCTCCAAAAGAAAAGTAGTTGCAAACTCATCCTTTTAGGGACTTGTTTGGGCTCATGAGAGGAGTAGAAAAACATCAAAAATTTCAGTCCTGCATGATTCTACCAAGAAATGTGATTCTTCATTCAAAACCTGATTTTTGCTATTGGGCTCTATTGAATAATGAATGTTTTGATTTTTCTCCAAAAGTAAAGTAGTTGCAAACTCATACTTTCAGAGACTTGTTTGGGCTCATGAGAGGAGTAGAAAAACATCAAAAATTTCAGTCCTGCATGATTCTACCAAGAAATATGTGTTCATTGAAACGGCTGGTTTTTGATAGTTTGGGCCGTATTGAATAATCAATGTTTTGAATTTTCTGCAAAAGTAAAGTAGTTGCAAACTCATCCTTTTAGAAACTTGTTTGGGCTGTTGAGAGGAGTAAAAAACCATCAAAAATTTCAATCCTGCATGATTCTACCAAGAAATGTGATTCTTCATTCAAAATGCTGGTTTTTGCTATTGGGCTCTATTGAATAATGAATGTTTTGAATTTTCTCCAAAAGTAAAGTAGTTGCAAACTCATCCTTTTAGAGACTTGTTTGGGCTCATGAGAGTAGTAGAAAAACATCAAAAATTTCAGTCCTGCACGATTCTACCAAGAAATGTGTGTTCATTCAAACCGCTGGTTTTTGATATTTTGGGCCCTATTGAATATTGAATGTTTTGAATTTTCTCCAAAAGTAAAGTAGTTGCAAACTCATCCTTTTAGAAACTTGTTTGGGCTGTTGAGAGGAGTAAAAAACCATCAAAAATTTCAATCCTGCATGATTCTACCAAGAAATGTGATTCTTCATTCAAAACGCTGGTTTTTGCTATTGGGCTCTATTGAATAATGAATGTTTTGAATTTTCTCCAAAAGTTAAGTAGTTGCAAACTCATCCTTTTAGAGACTTGTTTGGGCTCATGAGAGGAGTAGAAAAACATCAAAAATTTCAGTCCTGCACGATTCTACCAAGAAATGTGTGTTCATTCAAACCGCTGGTTTTTGATATTTTGGGCCCTATTGAATAATGAATGTTTTGAATTTTCTCCAAAAGTAAAGTAGTTGCAAACTCATCCTTTTAGAAACTTGTTTGGGCTGTTGAGAGGAGTAAAAAACCATCAAAAATTTCAATCCTGCATGATTCTACCAAGAAATGTGATTCTTCATTCAAAACCTGATTTTTGCTATTGGGCTCTATTGAATAATGAATGTTTTGAATTTTCTCCAAAAGTAAAGTAGTTGCAAACTCATGCTTTTAGAGACTTGTTTGGGCTCATGAGAGGAGTAGAAAAACATCAAAAATTTCAGTCCTGCATGATTCTACCAAGAAATATGTGTTCATTGAAACCGCTGGTTTTTGATAGTTTGGGCCCTATTGAATAATGAATGTTTTGAATTTTCTCCAAAAGTAAAGTAGTTGCAAACTCATCCTTTTAGAAACTTGTTTGGGCTGTTGAGAGGAGTAAAAAACCATCAAAAATTTCAATCCTGCATGATTCTACCAAGAAATGTGATTCTTCATTCAAAACGCTGGTTTTTGCTATTGGGCTCTATTGAATAATGAATGTTTTGAATTTTTTCCAAAAGAAAAGTAGTTGCAAACTCATCCTTTTAGAGACTTGTTTGGGCTCATGAGAGGAGTAGAAAAACATCAAAAATTTCAGTCCTGCATGATTCTACCAAGAAATGTGATTCTTCATTCAAAACCTGATTTTTGCTATTGGGCTCTATTGAATAATGAATGTTTTGATTTTTCTCCAAAAGTAAAGTAGTTGCAAACTCATACTTTCAGAGACTTGTTTGGGCTCATGAGAGGAGTAGAAAAACATCAAAAATTTCAGTCCTGCATGATTCTACCAAGAAATGTGTGTTCATTGAAACCGCTGGTTTTTGATAGTTTGGGCCCTATTGAATAATCAATGTTTTGAATTTTCTGCAAAAGTAAAGTAGTTGCAAACTCATCCTTTTAGAAACTTGTTTGGGCTGTTGAGAGGAGTAAAAAACCATCAAAAATTTCAATCCTGCATGATTCTACCAAGAAATGTGATTCTTCATTCAAAATGCTGGTTTTTGCTATTGGGCTCTATTGAATAATGAATGTTTTGAATTTTCTCCAAAAGTTAAGTAGTTGCAAACTCATCCTTTTAGAGACTTGTTTGGGCTCATGAGAGGAGTAGAAAAACATCAAAAATTTCAGTCCTGCATGATTCTACCAAGAAATGTGTGTTCATTCAAACCGCTGGTTTTTGATATTTTGGGCCCTATTGAATAATGAATGTTTTGAATTTTCTCCAAAAGTAAAGTAGTTGCAAACTCATCCTTTTAGAAACTTGTTTGGGCTGTTGAGAGGAGTAAAAAACCATCAAAAATTTCAATCCTGCATGATTCTACCAAGAAATGTGATTCTTCATTCAAAACCTGATTTTTGCTATTGGGCTCTATTGAATAATGAATGTTTTGAATTTTCTCCAAAAGTAAAGTAGTTGCAAACTCATGCTTTTAGAGACTTGTTTGGGCTCATGAGAGGAGTAGAAAAACATCAAAAATTTTAGTCCTGCATGATTCTACCAAGAAATGTGTGTTCATTGAAACCGCTGGTTTTTGATAGTTTGGGCCCTATTGAATAATGAATGTTTTGAATTTTCTCCAAAAGTAAAGTATTTGCAAACTCATCCTTTTAGAAACTTGTTTGGGCTGTTGAGAGGAGTAAAAAACCATCAAAAATTTCAATCCTGCATGATTCTACCAAGAAATGTGATTCTTCATTCAAAACGCTGGTTTTTGCTATTGGGCTCTATTGAATAATGAATGTTTTGAATTTTCTCCAAAAGTAAAGTAGTTGCAAACTCATGCTTTTAGAGACTTGTTTGGGCTCATAAGAGGAGTAGAAAAACATCAAAAATTTCAGTCCTGCATGATTCTACCAAGAAATGTGTGTTCATTGAAACCGCTGGTTTTTCATAGTTTGGGCACTATTGAATAATGAATGTTTTGAATTTTCTCCAAAAGCAAAGTAGTTGCAAACTCATCCTTTTAGAAACTTGTTTGGGCTGTTGAGAGGAGTAAAAAACCATCAAAAATTTCAATCCTGAATGATTCTACCAAGAAATGTGATTCTTCATTCAAAACGCTGGTTTTTGCTATTGGGCTCTATTGAATAATGAATGTTTTGAATTTTCTCCAAAAGTAAAGTAGTTGCAAACTCATCCTTTTAGAAACTTGTTTGGGCTGTTGAGAGGAGTAAAAAACCATCAAAAATTTCAATCCTGCATGATTCTACCAAGAAATGTGATTCTTCATTCAAAACCTGATTTTTGCTATTGGGCTCTATTGAATAATGAATGTTTTGAATTTTCTCCAAAAGTAAAGTAGTTGCAAACTCATGCTTTTATAGACTTGTTTGGGCTCATGAGAGGAGTAGAAAAACATCAAAAATTTCAGTCCTGCATGATTCTACCAAGAAATGTGTGTTCATTGAAACCGCTGGTTTTTGATAGTTTGGGCCCTATTGAATAATGAATGTTTTGAATTTTCTCCAAAAGTAAAGTAGTTGCAAACTCATCCTTTTAGAAACATGTTTGGGCTGTTGAGAGGAGTAAAAAACCATCAAAAATTTCAATCCTGCATGATTCTACCAAGAAATGTGATTCTTCATTCAAAACCTGATTTTTGCTATTGGGCTCTATTGAATAATGAATGTTTTGAATTTTCTCCAAAAGTAAAGTAGTTGCAAACTCATGCTTTTAGAGACTTGTTTGGGCTCATGAGAGGAGTAGAAAAACATCAAAAATTTCAGTCCTGCATGATTCTACCAAGAAATATGTGTTCATTGAAACCGCTGGTTTTTGATAGTTTGGGCCCTATTGAATAATGAATGTTTTGAATTTTCTCCAAAAGTAAAGTAGTTGCAAACTCATCCTTTTAGAAACTTGTTTGGGCTGTTGAGAGGAGTAAAAAACCATCAAAAATTTCAATCCTGCATGATTCTACCAAGAAATGTGATTCTTCATTCAAAACGCTGGTTTTTGCTATTGGGCTCTATTGAATAATGAATGTTTTGAATTTTCTCCAAAAGAAAAGTAGTTGCAAACTCATCCTTTTAGGGACTTGTTTGGGCTCATGAGAGGAGTAGAAAAACATCAAAAATTTCAGTCCTGCATGATTCTACCAAGAAATGTGATTCTTCATTCAAAACCTGATTTTTGCTATTGGGCTCTATTGAATAATGAATGTTTTGATTTTTCTCCAAAAGTAAAGTAGTTGCAAACTCATACTTTCAGAGACTTGTTTGGGCTCATGAGAGGAGTAGAAAAACATCAAAAATTTCAGTCCTGCATGATTCTACCAAGAAATGTGTGTTCATTGAAACGGCTGGTTTTTGATAGTTTGGGCCCTATTGAATAATCAATGTTTTGAATTTTCTGCAAAAGTAAAGTAGTTGCAAACTCATCCGTTTAGAAACTTGTTTGGGCTGTTGAGAGGAGTAAAAAACCATCAAAAATTTCAATCCTGCATGATTCTACCAAGAAATGTGATTCTTCATTCAAAATGCTGGTTTTTGCTATTGGGCTCTATTGAATAATGAATGTTTTGAATTTTCTCCAAAAGTAAAGTAGTTGCAAACTCATCCTTTTAGAGACTTGTTTGGGCTCATGAGAGGAGTAGAAAAACATCAAAAATTTCAGTCCTGCATGATTCTACCAAGAAATGTGATTCTTCATTCAAAACCTGATTCTTGCTATTGGGCTCTATTGAATAATGAATGTTTTGAATTTTCTCCAAAAGTAAAGTAGTTGCAAACTCATGCTTTTAGAGACTTGTTTGGGCTCACGAGAGGAGTAGAAAAACATCAAAAATTTCAGTCCTGCATGATTCTACCAAGAAATGTGTGTACATTGAAACCGCTGCTTTTTGATAGTTTGGGCCTTATTGAATAATGAATGTTTTGAATTTTCTCCAAAAGTAAAGTAGTTGCAAACTCATCCTTTTAGAAACTTGTTTTGGCTGTTGAGAGGAGTAAAAAACCATCAAAAATTTCAATCCTGCATGATTCTACCAAGAAATGTGATTCTTCATTCAAAACGCTGGTTTTTGCTATTGGGCTCTATTGAATAATGAATGTTTTGAATTTTCTCCAAAAGTAAAGTAGTTGCAAACTCATCCTTTTAGAGACTTGTTTGGGCTCATGAGAGGAGTAGAAAAACATCAAAAATTTCAGTCCTGCACGATTCTACCAAGAAATGTGTGTTCATTCAAACCGCTGGTTTTTGATATTTTGGACCCTATTGAATATTGAATGTTTTGAATTTTCTCCAAAAGTAAAGTAGTTGCAAACTCATCCTTTTAGAAACTTGTTTGGGCTGTTGAGAGGAGTAAAAAACCATCAAAAATTTCAATCCTGCATGATTCTACCAAGAAATGTGATTCTTCATTCAAAACGCTGGTTTTTGCTATTGGGCTCTATTGAATAATGAATGTTTTGAATTTTCTCCAAAAGTTAAGTAGTTGCAAACTCATCCTTTTAGAGACTTGTTTGGGCTCATGAGAGGAGTAGAAAAACATCAAAAATTTCAGTCCTGCACGATTCTACCAAGAAATGTGTGTTCATTCAAACCGCTGGTTTTTGATATTTTGGGCCCTATTGAATAATGAATGTTTTGAATTTTCTCCAAAAGTAAAGTAGTTGCAAACTCATCCTTTTAGAAACTTGTTTGGGCTGTTGAGAGGAGTAAAAAACCATCAAAAATTTCAATCCTGCATGATTCTACCAAGAAATGTGATTCTTCATTCAAAACCTGATTTTTGCTATTGGGCTCTATTGAATAATGAATGTTTTGAATTTTCTCCAAAAGTAAAGTAGTTGCAAACTCATGCTTTTAGAGACTTGTTTGGGCTCATGAGAGGAGTAGAAAAACATCAAAAATTTCAGTCCTGCATGATTCTACCAAGAAATATGTGTTCATTGAAACCGCTGGTTTTTGATAGTTTGGGCCCTATTGAATAATGAATGTTTTGAATTTTCTCCAAAAGTAAAGTAGTTGCAAACTCATCCTTTTAGAAACTTGTTTGGGCTGTTGAGAGGAGTAAAAAACCATCAAAAATTTCAATCCTGCATGATTCTACCAAGAAATGTGATTCTTCATTCAAAATGCTGGTTTTTGCTATTGGGCTCTATTGAATAATGAATGTTTTGAATTTTCTCCAAAAGAAAAGTAGTTGCAAACTCATCCTTTTAGAGACTTGTTTGGGCTCATGAGAGGAGTAGAAAAACATCAAAAATTTCAGTCCTGCATGATTCTACCAAGAAATGTGATTCTTCATTCAAAACCTGATTTTTGCTATTGGGCTCTATTGAATAATGAATGTTTTGAATTTTCTCCAAAAGTTAAGTAGTTGCAAACTCATCCTTTTAGAGACTTGTTTGGGCTCATGAGAGGAGTAGAAAACCATCAAAAATTTCAATCCTGCATGATTCTACCAAGAAATGTGATTCTTCATTCAAAACCTGATTTTTGCTATTGGGCTCTATTGAATAATGAATGTTTTGAATTTTCTCCAAAAGTAAAGTAGTTGCAAACTCATGCTTTTAGAGACTTGTTTGGGCTCATGAGAGGAGTAGAAAAACATCAAAAATTTTAGTCCTGCATGATTCTACCAAGAAATGTGTGTTCATTGAAACCGCTGGTTTTTGATAGTTTGGGCCCTATTGAATAATGAATGTTTTGAATTTTCTCCAAAAGTAAAGTAGTTGCAAACTCATCCTTTTAGAAACTTGTTTGGGCTGTTGAGAGGAGTAAAAAACCATCAAAAATTTCAATCCTGCATGATTCTACCAAGAAATGTGATTCTTCATTCAAAACGCTGGTTTTTGCTATTGGGCTCTATTGAATAATGAATGTTTTGAATTTTCTCCAAAAGTAAAGTAGTTGCAAACTCATGCTTTTAGAGACTTGTTTGGGCTCATGAGAGGAGTAGAAAAACATCAAAAATTTCAGTCCTGCATGATTCTACCAAGAAATGTGTGTTCATTGAAACCGCTGGTTTTTGATAGTTTGGGCACTATTGAATAATGAATGTTTTGAATTTTCTCCAAAAGTAAAGTAGTTGCAAACTCATCCTTTTAGAAACTTGTTTGGGCTGTTGAGAGGAGTAAAAAACCATCAAAAATTTCAATCCTGCATGATTCTACCAAGAAATGTGATTCTTCATTCAAAACGCTGGTTTTTGCTATTGGGCTCTATTGAATAATGAATGTTTTGAATTTTCTCCAAAAGTAAAGTAGTTGCAAACTCATCCTTTTAGAAACTTGTTTGGGCTGTTGAGAGGAGTAAAAAACCATCAAAAATTTCAATCCTGCATGATTCTACCAAGAAATGTGATTCTTCATTCAAAACCTGATTTTTGCTATTGGGCTCTATTGAATAATGAATGTTTTGAATTTTCTCCAAAAGTAAAGTAGTTGCAAACTCATGCCTTTATAGACTTGTTTGGGCTCATGAGAGGAGTAGAAAAACATCAAAAATTTCAGTCCTGCATGATTCTACCAAGAAATGTGTGTTCATTGAAACCGCTGGTTTTTGATAGTTTGGGCCCTATTGAATAATGAATGTTTTGAATTTTCTCCAAAAGTAAAGTAGTTGCAAACTCATCCTTTTAGAAACATGTTTGGGCTGTTGAGAGGAGTAAAAAACCATCAAAAATTTCAATCCTGCATGATTCTACCAAGAAATGTGATTCTTCATTCAAAACCTGATTTTTGCTATTGGGCTCTATTGAATAATGAATGTTTTGAATTTTCTCCAAAAGTAAAGTAGTTGCAAACTCATGCTTTTAGAGACTTGTTTGGGCTCATGAGAGGAGTAGAAAAACATCAAAAATGTCAGTCCTGCATGATTCTACCAAGAAATATGTGTTCATTGAAACCGCTGGTTTTTGATAGTTTGGGCCCTATTGAATAATGAATGTTTTGAATTTTCTCCAAAAGTAAAGTAGTTGCAAACTCATCCTTTTAGAAACTTATTTGGGCTGTTGAGAGGAGTAAAAAACCATCAAAAATTTCAATCCTGCATGATTCTACCAAGAAATGTGATTCTTCATTCAAAACGCTGGTTTTTGCTATTGGGCTCTATTGAATAATGAATGTTTTGAATTTTCTCCAAAAGAAAAGTAGTTGCAAACTCATCCTTTTAGGGACTTGTTTGGGCTCATGAGAGGAGTAGAAAAACATCAAAAATTTCAGTCCTGCATGATTCTACCAAGAAATGTGATTCTTCATTCAAAACCTGATTTTTGCTATTGGGCTCTATTGAATAATGAATGTTTTGAATTTTCTCCAAAAGTTAAGTAGTTGCAAACTCATCCTTTTAGAGACTTGTTTGGGCTCATGAGAGGAGTAGAAAACCATCAAAAATTTCAATCCTGCATGATTCTACCAAGAAATGTGATTCTTCATTCAAAATGCTGGTTTTTGCTATTGGGCTCTATTGAATAATGAATGTTTTGAATTTTCTCCAAAAGTTAAGTAGTTGCAAACTCATCCTTTTAGAGACTTGTTTGGGCTCATGAGAGGAGTAGAAAAACATCAAAAATTTCAGTCCTGCATGATTCTACCAAGAAATGTGTGTTCATTCAAACCGCTGGTTTTTGATATTTTGGGCCCTATTGAATAATGAATGTTTTGAATTTTCTCCAAAAGTAAAGTAGTTGCAAACTCATCCTTTTAGAAACT
This sequence comes from Dendrobates tinctorius, assembly GCF_039654945.1. Classification (NCBI taxonomy): domain Eukaryota; kingdom Metazoa; phylum Chordata; class Amphibia; order Anura; family Dendrobatidae; genus Dendrobates; species Dendrobates tinctorius. The sequence continues at coordinate 21,147,715 of NW_027361793.1, forward strand.
TGTTTGGGCTGTTGAGAGGAGTAAAAAACCATCAAAAATTTCAATCCTGCATGATTCTACCAAGAAATGTGATTCTTCATTCAAAACCTGATTTTTGCTATTGGGCTCTATTGAATAATGAATGTTTTGAATTTTCTCCAAAAGTAAAGTAGTTGCAAACTCATGCTTTTAGAGACTTGTTTGGGCTCATGAGAGGAGTAGAAAAACATCAAAAATTTTAGTCCTGCATGATTCTACCAAGAAATGTGTGTTCATTGAAACCGCTGGTTTTTGATAGTTTGGGCCCTATTGAATAATGAATGTTTTGAATTTTCTCCAAAAGTAAAGTAGTTGCAAACTCATCCTTTTAGAAACTTGTTTGGGCTGTTGAGAGGAGTAAAAAACCATCAAAAATTTCAATCCTGCATGATTCTACCAAGAAATGTGATTCTTCATTCAAAACGCTGGTTTTTGCTATTGGGCTCTATTGAATAATGAATGTTTTGAATTTTCTCCAAAAGTAAAGTAGTTGCAAACTCATGCTTTTAGAGACTTGTTTGGGCTCATGAGAGGAGTAGAAAAACATCAAAAATTTCAGTCCTGCATGATTCTACCAAGAAATGTGTGTTCATTGAAACCGCTGGTTTTTGATAGTTTGGGCACTATTGAATAATGAATGTTTTGAATTTTCTCCAAAAGTAAAGTAGTTGCAAACTCATCCTTTTAGAAAATTGTTTGGGCTGTTGAGAGGAGTAAAAAACCATCAAAAATTTCAATCCTGCATGATTCTACCAAGAAATGTGATTCTTCATTCAAAACGCTGGTTTTTGCTATTGGGCTCTATTGAATAATGAATGTTTTGAATTTTCTCCAAAAGTAAAGTAGTTGCAAACTCATGCTTTTAGAGACTTGTTTGGGCTCATGAGAGGAGTAGAAAAACATCAAAAATTTCAGTCCTGCATGATTCTACCAAGAAATGTGTGTTCATTGAAACCGCTGGTTTTTGATAGTTTGGGCACTATTGAATAATGAATGTTTTGAATTTTCTCCAAAAGTAAAGTAGTTGCAAACTCATCCTTTTAGAAACTTGTTTGGGCTGTTGAGAGGAGTAAAAAACCATCAAAAATTTCAATCCTGCATGATTCTACCAAGAAATGTGATTCTTCATTCAAAACGCTGGTTTTTGCTATTGGGCTCTATTGAATAATGAATGTTTTGAATTTTCTCCAAAAGTAAAGTAGTTGCAAACTCATCCTTTTAGAAACTTGTTTGGGCTGTTGAGAGGAGTAAAAAACCATCAAAAATTTCAATCCTGCATGATTCTGCCAAGAAATGTGATTCTTCATTCAAAACCTGATTTTTGCTATTGGGCTCTATTGAATAATGAATGTTTTGAATTTTCTCCAAAAGTAAAGTAGTTGCAAACTCATGCCTTTATAGACTTGTTTGGGCTCATGAGAGGAGTAGAAAAACATCAAAAATTTCAGTCCTGCATGATTCTACCAAGAAATGTGTGTTCATTGAAACCGCTGGTTTTTGATAGTTTGGGCCCTATTGAATAATGAATGTTTTGAATTTTCTCCAAAAGTAAAGTAGTTGCAAACTCATCCTTTTAGAAACATGTTTGGGCTGTTGAGAGGAGTAAAAAACCATCAAAAATTTCAATACTGCATGATTCTACCAAGAAATGTGATTCTTCATTCAAAACCTGATTTTTGCTATTGGGCTCTATTGAATAATGAATGTTTTGAATTTTCTCCAAAAGTAAAGTAGTTGCAAACTCATGCTTTTAGAGACTTGTTTGGGCTCATGAGAGGAGTAGAAAAACATCAAAAATTTCAGTCCTGCATGATTCTACCAAGAAATATGTGTTCATTGAAACCGCTGGTTTTTGATAGTTTGGGCCCTATTGAATAATGAATGTTTTGAATTTTCTCCAAAAGTAAAGTAGTTGCAAACTCATCCTTTTAGAAACTTGTTTGGGCTGTTGAGAGGAGTAAAAAACCATCAAAAATTTCAATCCTGCATGATTCTACCAAGAAATGTGATTCTTCATTCAAAACGCTGGTTTTTGCTATTGGGCTCTATTGAATAATGAATGTTTTGAATTTTCTCCAAAAGAAAAGTAGTTGCAAACTCATCCTTTTAGGGACTTGTTTGGGCTCATGAGAGGAGTAGAAAAACATCAAAAATTCCAGTCCTGCATGATTCTACCAAGAAATGTGATTCTTCATTCAAAACCTGATTTTTGCTATTGGGCTCTATTGAATAATGAATGTTTTGATTTTTCTCCAAAAGTAAAGTAGTTGCAAACTCATACTTTCAGAGACTTGTTTGGGCTCATGAGAGGAGTAGAAAAACATCAAAAATTTCAGTCCTGCATGATTCTACCAAGAAATGTGTGTTCATTGAAATGGCTGGTTTTTGATAGTTTGGGCCCTATTGAATAATCAATGTTTTGAATTTTCTCCAAAAGTAAAGTAGTTGCAAACTCATCCTTTTAGAATCTTGTTTGGGCTGTTGAGAGGAGTAAAAAACCATCAAAAATTTCAATCCTGCATGATTCTACCAAGAAATGTGATTCTTCATTCAAAATGCTGGTTTTTGCTATTGGGCTCTATTGAATAATGAATGTTTTGAATTTTCTCCAAAAGTAAAGTAGTTGCAAACTCATGCTTTTAGAGGCTTGTTTGGGCTCATGAGAGGAGTAGAAAAACATCAAAAATTTCAGTCCTGCATGATTCTACCAAGAAATGTGATTCTTCATTCAAAACCTGATTTTTGCTATTGGGCTCTATTGAATAATGAATGTTTTGATTTTTCTCCAAAAGTAAAGTAGTTACAAACTCATACTTTCAGAGACTTGTTTGGGCTCATGAGAGGAGTAGAAAAACATCAAAAATTTCAGTCCTGCATGATTCTACCAAGAAATGTGTGTTCATTGAAACGGCTGGTTTTTGATAGTTTGGGCCCTATTGAATAATCAATGTTTTGAATTTTCTGCAAAAGTAAAGTAGTTGCAAACTCATCCTTTTAGAAACTTGTTTGGGCTGTTGAGAGGAGTAAAAAACCATCAAAAATTTCAATCCTGCATGATTCTACCAAGAAATGTGATTCTTCATTCAAAATGCTGGTTTTTGCTATTGGGCTCTATTGAATAATGAATGTTTTGAATTTTCTCCAAAAGTAAAGTAGTTGCAAACTCATGCTTTTAGAGACTTGTTTGGGCTCATGAGAGGAGTAGAAAAACATAAAAAATTTCAGTCCTGCATGATTCTACCAAGAAATGTGATTCTTCATTCAAAACCTGATTTTTGCTATTGGGCTCTATTGAATAATGAATGTTTTGAATTTTCTCCAAAAGTAAAGTAGTTGCAAACTCATGCTTTTAGAGACTTGTTTGGGCTCATGAGAGGAGTAGAAAAACATCAAAAATTTCAGTCCTGCATGATTCTACCAAGAAATGTGATTCTTCATTCAAAACCTGATTTTTGCTATTGGGCTCTATTGAATAATGAATGTTTTGAATTTTCTCCAAAAGTAAAGTAGTTGCAAACTCATGCTTTTAGAGACTTGTTTGGGCTCACGAGAGGAGTAGAAAAACATCAAAAATTTCAGTCCTGCATGATTCTACCAAGAAATGTGTGTACATTGAAACCGCTGGTTTTTGATATTTTGGGCCCTATTGAATAATGAATGTTTTGAATTTTCTAAAAAAGTAAAGTAGTTGCAAACTCATCCTTTTAGAAACTTGTTTGGGCTGTTGAGAGGAGTAAAAAACCATCAAATATTTCAATCCTGCATGATTCTACCAAGAAATGTGATTCTTCATTCAAAACCTGATTTTTGCTATTGGGCTCTATTGAATAATGAATGTTTTGAATTTTCTCCAAAAGTAAAGTAGTTGCAAACTCATGCTTTTAGAGACTTGTTTGGGCTCATGAGAGGAGTAGAAAAACATCAAAAATTATAGTCCTGCATGATTCTACCAAGAAATGTGTGTTCATTGAAACCGCTGGTTTTTGATAGTTTGGGCCCTATTGAATAATGAATGTTTTGAATTTTCTCCAAAAGTAAAGTAGTTGCAAACTCATCCTTTTAGAAACTTGTTTGGGCTGTTGAGAGGAGTAAAAAACCATCAAAAATTTCAATCCTGCATGATTCTACCAAGAAATGTGATTCTTCATTCAAAACGCTGGTTTTTGCCATCGGGCTCTATTGAATAATGAATGTTTTGAATTTTCTCCAAAAGTAAAGTAGTTGGACACTCATCCTATTAGAGACTTGTTTGGGCTCATGAGAGGAGTAGAAAAACATCAAAAATTTCAGTCCTGCACGATTCTACCAAGAAATGTGTGTTCATTCAAACCGCTGGTTTTTGATATTTTGGGCCCTATTGAATAATGAATGTTTTGAATTTTCTCCAAAAGTAAAGTAGTTGCAAACTCATCCTTTTAGAAACTTGTTTGGGCTGTTGAGAGGAGTAAAAAACCATCAAAAATTTCAATCCTGCATGATTCTACCAAGAAATGTGATTCTTCATTCAAAACCTGATTTTTGCTATTGGGCTCTTGAATAATGAATGTTTTGAATTTTCTCCAAAAGTAAAGTAGTTGCAAACTCATGCTTTTAGAGACTTGTTTGGGCTCATGAGAGGAGTAGAAAAACATCAAAAATTTCAGTCCTGCATGATTCTACCAAGAAATGTGTGTTCATTGAAACCGCTGGTTTTTGATAGTTTGGGCCCTATTGAATAATGAATGTTTTGAATTTTCTCCAAAAGTAAAGTAGTTGCAAACTCATCCTTTTAGAAACTTGTTTGGGCTGTTGAGAGGAGTAAAAAACCATCAAAAATTTCAATCCTGCATGATTCTACCAAGAAATGTGATTCTTCATTCAAAACCTGATTTTTGCTATTGGGCTCTATTGAATAATGAATGTTTTGAATTTTCTCCAAAAGTAAAGTAGTTGCTTTTAGAGACTTGTTTGGGCTCATGAGAGGAGTAGAAAAACATCAAAAATTTCAGTCCTGCATGATTCTACCAAGAAATATGTGTTCATTGAAACCGCTGGTTTTTGATAGTTTGGGCCCTATTGAATAATGAATGTTTTGAATTTTCTCCAAAAGTAAAGTAGTTGCAAACTCATCCTTTTAGAAACTTGTTTGGGCTGTTGAGAGGAGTAAAAAACCATCAAAAATTTCAATCCTGCATGATTCTACCAAGAAATGTGATTCTTCATTCAAAACGCTGGTTTTTGCTATTGGGCTCTATTGAATAATGAATGTTTTGAATTTTCTCCAAAAGAAAAGTAGTTGCAAACTCATCCTTTTAGAGACTTGTTTGGGCTCATGAGAGGAGTAGAAAAACATCAAAAATTTCAGTCCTGCATGATTCTACCAAGAAATGTGATTCTTCATTCAAAACCTGATTTTTGCTATTGGGCTCTATTGAATAATGAATGTTTTGATTTTTCTCCAAAAGTAAAGTAGTTGCAAACTCATACTTTCAGAGACTTGTTTGGGCTCATGAGAGGAGTAGAAAAACATCAAAAATTTCAGTCCTGCATGATTCTACCAAGAAATGTGTGTTCATTGAAACCGCTGGTTTTTGATAGTTTGGGCCCTATTGAATAATCAATGTTTTGAATTTTCTGCAAAAGTAAAGTAGTTGCAAACTCATCCTTTTAGAAACTTGTTTGGGCTGTTGAGAGGAGTAAAAAACCATCAAAAATTTCAATCCTGCATGATTCTACCAAGAAATGTGATTCTTCATTCAAAACCTGATTTTTGCTATTGGGCTCTATTGAATAATGAATGTTTTGAATTTTCTCCAAAAGTAAAGTATTTGCAAACTCATGCTTTTAGAGACTTGTTTGGGCTCATGAGAGGAGTAGAAAAACATCAAAAATTTCAGTCCTGCATGATTCTACCAAGAAATGTGTGTTCATTGAAACCGCTGGTTTTTGATAGTTTGGGCCCTATTGAATAATGATGTTTTGAATTTTCTCCAAAAATAAAGTAGTTGCAAACTCATCCTTTTAGAAACTTGTTTGGGCTGTTGAGAGGAGTAAAAAACCATCAAAAATTTCAATCCTGCATGATTCTACCAAGAAATGTGATTCTTCATTCAAAACCTGATTTTTGCTATTGGGCTCTATTGAATAATGAATGTTTTGAATTTTCTCCAAAAGTAAAGTAGTTGCAAACTCATGCTTTTATAGACTTGTTTGGGCTCATGAGAGGAGTAGAAAAACATCAAAAATTTCAGTCCTGCATGATTCTACCAAGAAATGTGTGTTCATTGAAACCGCTGGTTTTTGATAGTTTGGGCCCTATTGAATAATGAATGTTTTGAATTTTCTCCAAAAGTAAAGTAGTTGCAAACTCATCCTTTTAGAAACTTGTTTGGGCTGTTGAGAGGAGTAAAAAACCATCAAAAATTTCAATCCTGCATGATTCTACCAAGAAATGTGATTCTTCATTCAAAACGCTGGTTTTTGCTATTGGGCTCTATTGAATAATGAATGTTTTGAATTTTCTCCAAAAGAAAAGTAGTTGCAAACTCATCCTTTTAGGGACTTGTTTGGGCTCATGAGAGGAGTAGAAAAACATCAAAAATTTCAGTCCTGCATGATTCTACCAAGAAATGTGATTCTTCATTCAAAACCTGATTTTTGCTATTGGGCTCTATTGAATAATGAATGTTTTGATTTTTCTCCAAAAGTAAAGTAGTTACAAACTCATACCTTCAGAGACTTGTTTGGGCTCATGAGAGGAGTAGAAAAACATCAAAAATTTCAGTCCTGCATGATTCTACCAAGAAATGTGTGTTCATTGAAACGGCTGGTTTTTGATAGTTTGGGCCCTATTGAATAATCAATGTTTTGAATTTTCTGCAAAAGTAAAGTAGTTGCAAACTCATCCTTTTAGAAACTTGTTTGGGCTGTTGAGAGGAGTAAAAAACCATCAAAAATTTCAATCCTGCATGATTCTACCAAGAAATGTGATTCTTCATTCAAAATGCTGGTTTTTGCTATTGGGCTCTATTGAATAATGAATGTTTTGAATTTTCTCCAAAAGTAAAGTAGTTGCAAACTCATGCTTTTAGAGACTTGTTTGGGCTCATGAGAGGAGTAGAAAAACATCAAAAATTTCAGTCCTGCATGATTCTACCAAGAAATGTGATTCTTCATTCAAAACCTGATTTTTGCTATTGGGCTCTATTGAATAATGAATGTTTTGAATTTTCTCCAAAAGTAAAGTAGTTGCAAACTCATGCTTTTAGAGACTTGTTTGGGCTCACAAGAGGAGTAGAAAAACATCAAAAATTTCAGTCCTGCATGATTCTAAAAAAGAAATGTGTGTACATTGAAACCGCTGGTTTTTGATATTTTGGGCCCTATTGAATAATGAATGTTTTGAATTTTCTAAAAAAGTAAAGTAGTTGCAAACTCATCCTTTTAGAAACTTGTTTGGGCTGTTGAGAGGAGTAAAAAACCATCAAATATTTCAATCCTGCATGATTCTACCAAGAAATGTGATTCTTCATTCAAAACCTGATTTTTGCTATTGGGCTCTATTGAACAATGAATGTTTTGAATTTTCTCCAAAAGTAAAGTATTTGCAAACTCATGCTTTTAGAGAATTGTTTGGGCTCATGAGAGGAGTAGAAAAACATCAAAAATTATAGTCCTGCATGATTCTACCAAGAAATGTGTGTTCATTGAAACCGCTGGTTTTTGATAGTTTGGGCCCTATTGAATAATGAATGTTTTGAATTTTCTCCAAAAGTAAAGTAGTTGCAAACTCATCCTTTTAGAAACTTGTTTGGGCTGTTGAGAGGAGTAAAAAACCATCAAAAATTTCAATCCTGCATGATTCTACCAAGAAATGTGATTCTTCATTCAAAACGCTGGTTTTGGCTATCGGGCTCTATTGAATAATGAATGTTTTGAATTTTCTCCAAAAGTAAAGTAGTTTGAAACTCATCCTATTATAGACTTGTTTGGGCTCATGAGAGGAGTAGAAAAACATCAAAAATTTCAGTCCTGCACGATTCTACCAAGAAATGTGTGTTCATTCAAACCGCTGGTTTTTGATATTTTGGGCCCTATTGAATAATGAATGTTTTGAATTTTCTCCAAAAGTAAAGTAGTTGCAAACTCATCCTTTTAGAAACTTGTTTGGGCTGTTGAGAGGAGTAAAAAACCATCAAAAATTTCAATCCTGCATGATTCTACCAAGAAATGTGATTCTTCATTCAAAACCTGATTTTTGCTATTGGGCTCTATTGAATAATGAATGTTTTGAATTTTCTCCAAAAGTAAAGTAGTTGCAAACTCATGCTTTTAGAGACTTGTTTGGGCTCATGAGAGGAGTAGAAAAACATCAAAAATTTCAGTCCTGCATGATTCTACCAAGAAATGTGTGTTCATTGAAACCGCTGGTTTTTGATAGTTTGGGCCCTATTGAATAATGAATGTTTTGAATTTTCTCCAAAAGTAAAGTAGTTGCAAACTCATCCTTTTAGAAACTTGTTTGGGCTGTTGAGAGGAGTAAAAAACCATCAAAAATTTCAATCCTGCATGATTCTACCAAGAAATGTGATTCTTCATTCAAAACGCTGGTTTTTGCTATTGGGCTCTATTGAATAATGAATGTTTTGAATTTTCTCCAAAAGTAAAGTAGTTGCAAACTCATGCTTTTAGAGACTTGTTTGGGCTCATGAGAGGAGTAGAAAAACATCAAAAATTTCAGTCCTGCATGATTCTACCAAGAAATGTGTGTTCATTGAAACCGCTGGTTTTTGATAGTTTGGGCCTTATTGAATAATGAATGTTTTGAATTTTCTCCAAAAGTAAAGTAGTTGCAAACTCATCCTTTTAGAAACTTGTTTTGGCTTTTGAGAGGAGTAAAAAACCATCAAAAATTTCAATCCTGCATGATTCTACCAAGAAATGTGATTCTTCATTCAAAACGCTGGTTTTTGCTATTGGGCTCTATTGAATAATGAATGTTTTGAATTTTCTCCAAAAGTAAAGTAGTTGCAAACTCATCCTTTTAGAGACTTGTTTGGGCTCATGAGAGGAGTAGAAAAACATCAAAAATTTCAGTCCTGCACGATTCTACCAAGAAATGTGTGTTCATTCAAACCGCTGGTTTTTGATATTTTGGGCCCTATTGAATATTGAATGTTTTGAATTTTCTCCAAAAGTAAAGTAGTTGCAAACTCATCCTTTTAGAAACTTGTTTGGGCTGTTGAGAGGAGTAAAAAACCATCAAAAATTTCAATCCTGCATGATTCTACCAAGAAATGTGATTCTTCATTCAAAACCTGATTTTTGCTATTGGGCTCTATTGAATAATGAATGTTTTGAATTTTCTCCAAAGGTAAAGTAGTTGCAAACTCATCCTTTTAGAAACTTGTTTGGGCTGTTGAGAGGAGTAAAAAACCATCAAAAATTTCAATCCTGCATGATTCTACCAAGAAATGTGATTCTTCATTCAAAACGCTGGTTTTTGCTATTGGGCTCTATTGAATAATGAATGTTTTGAATTTTCTCCAAAAGCAAAGTAGTTGCAGACTCATCCTTTTAGAGACTTGTTTGGGCTCATGAGAGGAGTAGAAAAACATCAAAAATTTCAGTCCTGCACGATTCTACCAAGAAATGTGTGTTCATTCAAACCGCTGGTTTTTGATATTTTGGGCCCTATTGAATAATGAATGTTTTGAATTTTCTCCAAAAGTAAAGTAGTTGCAAACTCATCCTTTTAGAAACTTGTTTGGGCTGTTGAGAGGAGTAAAAAACCATCAAAAATTTCAATCCTGCATGATTCTACCAAGAAATGTGATTCTTCATTCAAAACCTGATTTTTGCTATTGGGCTCTATTGAATAATGAATGTTTTGAATTTTCTCCAAAAGTAAAGTAGTTGCAAACTCATGCTTTTAGAGACTTGTTTGGGCTCATGAGAGGAGTAGAAAAACATCAAAAATTATAATCCTGCATGATTCTACCAAGAAATGTGTGTTCATTGAAACCGCTGGTTTTTGATAGTTTGGGCCCTATTGAATAATGAATGTTTTGAATTTTCTCCAAAAGTAAAGTAGTTGCAAACTCATCCTTTTAGAAACTTGTTTGGGCTGTTGAGAGGAGTAAAAAACCATCAAAAATTTCAATCCTGCATTATTCTACCAAGAAATGTGATTCTTCATTCAAAACGCTGGTTTTTGCTATTGGGCTCTATTGAATAATGAATGTTTTGAATTTTCTCCAAAAGAAAAGTAGTTGCAAACTCATTCTTTTAGAGACTTGTTTGGGCTCATGAGTGGCGTAGAAAAACATCAAAAATTTCAGTCCTGCATGATTCTACCAAGAAATGTGATTCTTCATTCAAAACCTGATTTTTGCTATTGGGCTCTATTGAATAATGAATGTTTTGAATTTTCTCCAAAAGTAAAGTAGTTGCAAACTCATGCTTTTAGAGACTTGTTTGGGCTCATGAGAGGAGTAGAAAAACATCAAAAATTTCAGTCCTGCATGATTCTACCAAGAAATGTGTGTACATTGAAACCGCTGGTTTTTGATAGTTTGGGCCTTATTGAATAATGAATGTTTTGAATTTTCTCCAAAAGTAAAGTAGTTGCAAACTCATCCTTTTAGAAACTTGTTTGGGCTGTTGAGAGGAGTAAAAAACCATCAAAAATTTGAATCCTGCATGATTCTACCAATAAATGTGATTCTTCATTCAAAACGCTGGTTTTTGCTATTGGGCTCTATTGAATAATGAATGTTTTGAATTTTCTCCAAAAGTAAAGTAGTTGCAAACTCATCCTTTTAGAGACTTGTTTGGGCTCATGAGAGGAGTAGAAAAACATCAAAAATTTCAGTCCTGCACGATTCTACCAAGAAATGTGTGTTCATTCAAACCGCTGGTTTTTGATATTTTGGGCCCTATTGAATATTGAATGTTTTGAATTTTCTCCAAAAGTAAAGTAGTTGCAAACTCATCCTTTTAGAAACTTGTTTGGGCTGTTGAGAGGAGTAAAAAACCATCAAAAATTTCAATCCTGCATGATTCTACCAAGAAATGTGATTCTTCATTCAAAACCTGATTTTTGCTATTGGGCTCTATTGAATAATGAATGTTTTGAATTTTCTCCAAAGGTAAAGTAGTTGCAAACTCATGCTTTTAGAGACTTGTTTGGGCTCATGAGAGGAGTAGAAAAACATCAAAAATTTCAGTCCTGCATGATTCTACCAAGAAATGTGTGTTCATTGAAACCGCTGGTTTTTGATAGTTTGGGCCCTATTGAATAATGAATGTTTTGAATTTTCTCCAAAAGTAAAGTAGTTGCAAACTCATCCTTTTAGAAACTTGTTTGGGCTGTTGAGAGGAGTAAAAAACCATCAAAAATTTCAATCCTGCATGATTCTACCAAGAAATGTGATTCTTCATTCAAACCGCTGGTTTTTGATATTTTGGGCCCTATTGAATAATGAATGTTTTGAATTTTCTCCAAAAGTAAAGTAGTTGCAAACTCATCCTTTTATAAACTTGTTTGGGCTGTTGAGAGGAGTAAAAAATCATCAAAAATTTCAATCCTGCATGATTCTAGCAAGAAATGTGATTCTTCATTCATAACCTGATTTTTGCTATTGGGCTCTTTGAATAATGAATGTTTTGAATTTTCTCCAAAAGTAAAGTAGTTGCAAACTCATGCTTTTAGAGACTTGTTTGGGCTCATGAGAGGAGTAGAAAAACATCAAAAATTTCAGTCCTGCATGATTCTACCAAGAAATGTGTGTTCATTGAAACCGCTGGTTTTTGATAGTTTGGGCCCTATTGAATAATGAATGTTTTGAATTTTCTCCAAAAGTAAAGTAGTTGCAAACTCATCCTTTTAGAAACTTGTTTGGGCTGTTGAGAGGAGTAAAAAACCATCAAAAATTTCAATCCTGCATGATTCTACCAAGAAATGTGATTCTTCATTCAAAACGCTGGTTTTTGCTATTGGGCTCTATTGAATAATGAATGTTTTGAATTTTCTCCAAAAGAAAAGTAGTTGCAAACTCATCCTTTTAGAGACTTGTTTGGGCTCATGAGAGGAGTAGAAAAACATCAAAAATTTCAGTCCTGCATGATTCTACCAAGAAATGTGATTCTTCATTCAAAACCTGATTTTTGCTATTGGGCTCTATTGAATAATGAATGTTTTGATTTTTCTCCAAAAGTAAAGTAGTTGCAAACTCATGCTTTCAGAGACTTGTTTGGGCTCATGAGAGGAGTAGAAAAAGATCAAAAATTTCAGTCCTGCATGATTCTACCAAGAAATGTGTGCTCATTGAAACCGCTGGTTTTTGATAGTTTGGGCCTTATTGAATAATCAATGTTTTGAATTTTCTGCAAAAGTAAAGTAGTTGCAAACTCATCCTTTTAGAAACTTGTTTGGGCTGTTGAGAGGAGTAAAAAACCATCAAAAATTTCAATCCTGCATGATTCTACCAAGAAATGTGATTCTTCATTCAAAACGCTGGTTTTTGCTATTGGGCTCTATTGAATAATGAATGTTTTGAATTTTCTCCAAAAGTAAAGTAGTTGCAAACTCATCCTTTTAGAGACTTGTTTGGGCTCATGAGAGGAGTAGAAAAACATCAAAAATTTCAGTCCTGCACGATTCTACCAAGAAATGTGTGTTCATTGAAACCGCTGGTTTTTGATAGTTTGGGCCCTATTGAATAATGAATGTTTTGAATTTTCTCCAAAAGTAAAGTAGTTGCAAACTCATCCTTTTAGAAACTTGTTTGGGCTGTTGAGAGGAGTAAAAAACCATCAAAAATTTCAATCCTGCATGATTCTACCAAGAAATGTGATTCTTCATTCAAAACGCTGGTTTTTGCTATTGGGCTCTATTGAATAATGAATGTTTTGAATTTTCTACAAAAGCAAAGTAGTTGCAGACTCATCCTTTTAGAGACTTGTTTGGGCTCATGAGAGGAGTAGAAAAACATCAAAAATTTCAGTCCTGCACGATTCTACCAAGAAATGTGTGTTCATTCAAACCGCTGGTTTTTGATATTTTGGGCCCTATTGAATATTGAATGTTTTGAATTTTCTCCAAAAGTAAAGTAGTTGCAAACTCATTTTTTTAGAAACTTGTTTGGGCTGTTGAGAGGAGTAAAAAACCATCAAAAATTTCAATCCTGCATGATTCTACCAAGAAATGTGATTCTTCATTCAAAACCTGATTTTTGCTATTGGGCTCTATTGAATAATGAATGTTTTGAATTTTCTCCAAAGGTAAAGTAGTTGCAAACTCATGCTTTTAGAGACTTGTTTGGGCTCATGAGAGGAGTAGAAAAACATCAAAATTTCAGTCCTGCATGATTCTACCAAGAAATGTGTGTTCATTGAAACCGCTGGTTTTTGATAGTTTGGGCCCTATTGAATAATGAATGTTTTGAATTTTCTCCAAAAGTAAAGTAGTTGCAAACTCATCCTTTTAGAAACTTGTTTGGGCTGTTGAGAGGAGTAAAAAACCATCAAAAATTTCAATCCTGCATGATTCTACCAAGAAATGTGATTCTTCATTCAAAACGCTGGTTTTTGCTATTGGGCTCTATTGAATAATGAATGTTTTGAATTTTCTCCAAAAGCAAAGTAGTTGCAGACTCATCCTTTTAGAGACTTGTTTGGGCTCATGAGAGGAGTAGAAAAACATCAAAAATTTCAGTCCTGCACGATTCTACCAAGAAATGTGTGTTCATTCAAACCGCTGGTTTTTGATATTTTGGGCCCTATTGAATAATGAATGTTTTGAATTTTCTCCAAAAGTAAAGTAGTTGCAAACTCATCCTTTTAGAAACTTGTTTGGGCTGTTGAGAGGAGTAAAAAACCATCAAAAATTTCAATCCTGCATGATTCTACCAAGAAATGTGATTCTTCATTCAAAACCTGATTTTTGCTATTGGGCTCTATTGAATAATGAATGTTTTGAATTTTCTCCAAAAGTAAAGTAGTTGCAAACTCATGCTTTTAGAGACTTGTTTGGGCTCATGAGAGGAGTAGAAAAACATCAAAAATTATAATCCTGCATGATTCTACCAAGAAATGTGTGTTCATTGAAACCGCTGGTTTTTGATAGTTTGGGCCCTATTGAATAATGAATGTTTTGAATTTTCTCCAAAAGTAAAGTAGTTGCAAACTCATCCTTTTAGAAACTTGTTTGGGCTGTTGAGAGGAGTAAAAAACCATCAAAAATTTCAATCCTGCATTATTCTACCAAGAAATGTGATTCTTCATTCAAAACGCTGGTTTTTGCTATTGGGCTCTATTGAATAATGAATGTTTTGAATTTTCTCCAAAAGAAAAGTAGTTGCAAACTCATTCTTTTAGAGACTTGTTTGGGCTCATGAGTGGCGTAGAAAAACATCAAAAATTTCAGTCCTGCATGATTCTACCAAGAAATGTGATTCTTCATTCAAAACCTGATTTTTGCTATTGGGCTCTATTGAATAATGAATGTTTTGAATTTTCTCCAAAAGTAAAGTAGTTGCAAACTCATGCTTTTAGAGACTTGTTTGGGCTCATGAGAGGAGTAGAAAAACATCAAAAATTTCAGTCCTGCATGATTCTACCAAGAAATGTGTGTACATTGAAACCGCTGGTTTTTGATAGTTTGGGCCTTATTGAATAATGAATGTTTTGAATTTTCTCCAAAAGTAAAGTAGTTGCAAACTCATCCTTTTAGAAACTTGTTTGGGCTGTTGAGAGGAGTAAAAAACCATCAAAAATTTCAATCCTGCATGATTCTACCAATAAATGTGATTCTTCATTCAAAACGCTGGTTTTTGCTATTGGGCTCTATTGAATAATGAATGTTTTGAATTTTCTCCAAAAGTAAAGTAGTTGCAAACTCATCCTTTTAGAGACTTGTTTGGGCTCATGAGAGGAGTAGAAAAACATCAAAAATTTCAGTCCTGCACGATTCTACCAAGAAATGTGTGTTCATTCAAACCGCTGGTTTTTGATATTTTGGGCCCTATTGAATATTGAATGTTTTGAATTTTCTCCAAAAGTAAAGTAGTTGCAAACTCATCCTTTTAGAAACTTGTTTGGGCTGTTGAGAGGAGTAAAAAACCATCAAAAATTTCAATCCTGCATGATTCTACCAAGAAATGTGATTCTTCATTCAAAACCTGATTTTTGCTATTGGGCTCTATTGAATAATGAATGTTTTGAATTTTCTCCAAAGGTAAAGTAGTTGCAAACTCATGCTTTTAGAGACTTGTTTGGGCTCATGAGAGGAGTAGAAAAACATCAAAAATTTCAGTCCTGCATGATTCTACCAAGAAATGTGTGTTCATTGAAACCGCTGGTTTTTGATAGTTTGGGCCCTATTGAATAATGAATGTTTTGAATTTTCTCCAAAAGTAAAGTAGTTGCAAACTCATCCTTTTAGAAACTTGTTTGGGCTGTTGAGAGGAGTAAAAAACCATCAAAAATTTCAATCCTGCATGATTCTACCAAGAAATGTGATTCTTCATTCAAACCGCTGGTTTTTGATATTTTGGGCCCTATTGAATAATGAATGTTTTGAATTTTCTCCAAAAGTAAAGTAGTTGCAAACTCATCCTTTTATAAACTTGTTTGGGCTGTTGAGAGGAGTAAAAAATCATCAAAAATTTCAATCCTGCATGATTCTAGCAAGAAATGTGATTCTTCATTCATAACCTGATTTTTGCTATTGGGCTCTTTGAATAATGAATGTTTTGAATTTTCTCCAAAAGTAAAGTAGTTGCAAACTCATGCTTTTAGAGACTTGTTTGGGCTCATGAGAGGAGTAGAAAAACATCAAAAATTTCAGTCCTGCATGATTCTACCAAGAAATGTGTGTTCATTGAAACCGCTGGTTTTTGATAGTTTGGGCCCTATTGAATAATGAATGTTTTGAATTTTCTCCAAAAGTAAAGTAGTTGCAAACTCATCCTTTTAGAAACTTGTTTGGGCTGTTGAGAGGAGTAAAAAACCATCAAAAATTTCAATCCTGCATGATTCTACCAAGAAATGTGATTCTTCATTCAAAACGCTGGTTTTTGCTATTGGGCTCTATTGAATAATGAATGTTTTGAATTTTCTCCAAAAGAAAAGTAGTTGCAAACTCATCCTTTTAGAGACTTGTTTGGGCTCATGAGAGGAGTAGAAAAACATCAAAAATTTCAGTCCTGCATGATTCTACCAAGAAATGTGATTCTTCATTCAAAACCTGATTTTTGCTATTGGGCTCTATTGAATAATGAATGTTTTGATTTTTCTCCAAAAGTAAAGTAGTTGCAAACTCATGCTTTCAGAGACTTGTTTGGGGTCATGAGAGGAGTAGAAAAAGATCAAAAATTTCAGTCCTGCATGATTCTACCAAGAAATGTGTGCTCATTGAAACCGCTGGTTTTTGATAGTTTGGGCCTTATTGAATAATCAATGTTTTGAATTTTCTGCAAAAGTAAAGTAGTTGCAAACTCATCCTTTTAGAAACTTGTTTGGGCTGTTGAGAGGAGTAAAAAACCATCAAAAATTTCAATCCTGCATGATTCTACCAAGAAATGTGATTCTTCATTCAAAACGCTGGTTTTTGCTATTGGGCTCTATTGAATAATGAATGTTTTGAATTTTCTCCAAAAGTAAAGTAGTTGCAAACTCATCCTTTTAGAGACTTGTTTGGGCTCATGAGAGGAGTAGAAAAACATCAAAAATTTCAGTCCTGCACGATTCTACCAAGAAATGTGTGTTCATTGAAACCGCTGGTTTTTGATAGTTTGGGCCCTATTGAATAATGAATGTTTTGAATTTTCTCCAAAAGTAAAGTAGTTGCAAACTCATCCTTTTAGAAACTTGTTTGGGCTGTTGAGAGGAGTAAAAAACCATCAAAAATTTCAATCCTGCATGATTCTACCAAGAAATGTGATTCTTCATTCAAAACGCTGGTTTTTGCTATTGGGCTCTATTGAATAATGAATGTTTTTAATTTTCTACAAAAGCAAAGTAGTTGCAGACTCATCCTTTTAGAGACTTGTTTGGGCTCATGAGAGGAGTAGAAAAACATCAAAAATTTCAGTCCTGCATGATTCTACCAAGAAATGTGTGTTCATTCATACCGCTGGTTTTTGATATTTTGGGCCCTATTGAATAATGAATGTTTTGAATTTTCTCCAAAAGTAAAGTAGTTGCAAACTCATCCTTTTAGAAACTTGTTTGGGCTGTTGAGAGGAGTAAAAAACCATCAAAAATTTCAATCCTGCATGATTCTACCAAGAAATGTGATTCTTCATTCAAAACCTGATTTTTGCTATTGGGCTCTATTGAATAATGAATGTTTTGAATTTTCTCCAAAAGTAAAGTAGTTGCAAACTCATGCTTTTAGAGACTTGTTTGGGCTCATGAGAGGAGTAGAAAAACATCAAAAATTATAGTCCTGCATGATTCTACCAAGAAATGTGTGTTCATTGAAACCGCTGGTTTTTGATAGTTTGGGCTCTATTGAATAATGAATGTTTTGAATTTTCTCCAAAAGTAAAGTAGTTGCAAACTCATCCTTTTAGAGACTTGTTTGGGCTCATGAGAGGAGTAGAAAAACATCAAAAATTTCAGTCCTGCATGATTCTACCAAGAAATGTGATTCTTCATTCAAAACCTGATTTTTGCTATTGGGCTCTATTGAATAATGAATGTTTTGAATTTTCTCCAAAAGTAAAGTAGTTGCAAACTCATGCTTTTAGAGACTTGTTTGGGCTCACGAGAGGAGTAGAAAAACATCAAAAATTTCAGTCCTGCATGATTCTACCAAGAAATGTGATTCTTCATTCAAAACCTGATTTTTGCTATTGGGCTCTATTGAATAATGAATGTTTTGATTTTTCTCCAAAAGTAAAGTAGTTGCAAACTCATGCTTTCAGAGACTTGTTTGGGCTCATGAGAGGAGTAGAAAAAGATCAAAAATTTCAGTCCTGCATGATTCTACCAAGAAATGTGTGCTCATTGAAACCGCTGGTTTTTGATAGTTTGGGCCTTATTGAATAATCAATGTTTTGAATTTTCTGCAAAAGTAAAGTAGTTGCAAACTCATCCTTTTAGAAACTTGTTTGGGCTGTTGAGAGGAGTAAAAAACCATCAAAAATTTCAATCCTGCATGATTCTACCAAGAAATGTGATTCTTCATTCAAAACGCTGGTTTTTGCTATTGGGCTCTATTGAATAATGAATGTTTTGAATTTTCTCCAAAAGTAAAGTAGTTGCAAACTCATCCTTTTAGAGACTTGTTTGGGCTCATGAGAGGAGTAGAAAAACATCAAAAATTTCAGTCCTGCACGATTCTACCAAGAAATGTGTGTTCATTCAAACCACTGGTTTTTGATATTTTGGGCCCTATTGAATATTGAATGTTTTGAATTTTCTCCAAAAGTAAAGTAGTTGCAAACTCATCCTTTTAGAAACTTGTTTGGGCTGTTGAGAAGAGTAAAAAACCATCAAAAATTTCAATCCTGCATGATTCTACCAAGAAATGTGATTCTTCATTCAAAACCTGATTTTTGCTATTGGGCTCTATTGAATAATGAATGTTTTGAATTTTCTCCAAAGGTAAAGTAGTTGCAAACTCATGCTTTTAGAGACTTGTTTGGGCTCATGAGAGGAGTAGAAAAACATCAAAAATTTCAGTCCTGCATGATTCTACCAAGAAATGTGTGTTCATTGAAACCGCTGGTTTTTGATAGTTTGGGCCCTATTGAATAATGAATGTTTTGAATTTTCTCCAAAAGTAAAGTAGTTGCAAACTCATGCCTTTAGAAACTTGTTTGGGCTGTTGAGAGGAGTAAAAAACCATCAAAAATTTCAATCCTGCATGATTCTACCAAGAAATGTGATTCTTCATTCAAAACGCTGGTTTTTGCTATTGGGCTCTATTGAATAATGAATGTTTTGAATTTTCTACAAAAGCAAAGTAGTTGCAGACTCATCCTTTTAGAGACTTGTTTGGGCTCATGAGAGGAGTAGAAAAACATCAAAAATTTCAGTCCTGCATGATTCTACCAAGAAATGTGTGTTCATTCAAACCGCTGGTTTTTGATATTTTGGGCCCTATTGAATAATGAATGTTTTGAATTTTCTCCAAAAGTAAAGTAGTTGCAAACTCATCCTTTTAGAAACTTGTTTGGGCTGTTGAGAGGAGTAAAAAACCATCAAAAATTTCAATCCTGCATGATTCTACCAAGAAATGTGATTCTTCATTCAAAACCTGATTTTTGCTATTGGGCTCTATTGAATAATGAATGTTTTGATTTTTCTCCAAAAGTAAAGTAGTTGCAAACTCATGCTTTCAGAGACTTGTTTGGGCTCATGAGAGGAGTAGAAAAAGATCAAAAATTTCAGTCCTGCATGATTCTACCAAGAAATGTGTGCTCATTGAAACCGCTGGTTTTTGATAGTTTGGGCCTTATTGAATAATCAATGTTTTGAATTTTCTGCAAAAGTAAAGTAGTTGCAAACTCATCCTTTTAGAAACTTGTTTGGGCTGTTGAGAGGAGTAAAAAACCATCAAAAATTTCAATCCTGCATGATTCTACCAAGAAATGTGATTCTTCATTCAAAACGCTGGTTTTTGCTATTGGGCTCTATTGAATAATGAATGTTTTGAATTTTCTCCAAAAGTAAAGTAGTTGCAAACTCATCCTTTTAGAGACTTGTTTGGGCTCATGAGAGGAGTAGAAAAACATCAAAAATTTCAGTCCTGCACGATTCTACCAAGAAATGTGTGTTCATTCAAACCACTGGTTTTTGATATTTTGGGCCCTATTGAATATTGAATGTTTTGAATTTTCTCCAAAAGTAAAGTAGTTGCAAACTCATCCTTTTAGAAACTTGTTTGGGCTGTTGAGAAGAGTAAAAAACCATCAAAAATTTCAATCCTGCATGATTCTACCAAGAAATGTGATTCTTCATTCAAAACCTGATTTTTGCTATTGGGCTCTATTGAATAATGAATGTTTTGAATTTTCTCCAAAGGTAAAGTAGTTGCAAACTCATGCTTTTAGAGACTTGTTTGGGCTCATGAGAGGAGTAGAAAAACATCAAAAATTTCAGTCCTGCATGATTCTACCAAGAAATGTGTGTTCATTGAAACCGCTGGTTTTTGATAGTTTGGGCCCTATTGAATAATGAATGTTTTGAATTTTCTCCAAAAGTAAAGTAGTTGCAAACTCATGCCTTTAGAAACTTGTTTGGGCTGTTGAGAGGAGTAAAAAACCATCAAAAATTTCAATCCTGCATGATTCTACCAAGAAATGTGATTCTTCATTCAAAACGCTGGTTTTTGCTATTGGGCTCTATTGAATAATGAATGTTTTGAATTTTCTACAAAAGCAAAGTAGTTGCAGACTCATCCTTTTAGAGACTTGTTTGGGCTCATGAGAGGAGTAGAAAAACATCAAAAATTTCAGTCCTGCATGATTCTACCAAGAAATGTGTGTTCATTCAAACCGCTGGTTTTTGATATTTTGGGCCCTATTGAATAATGAATGTTTTGAATTTTCTCCAAAAGTAAAGTAGTTGCAAACTCATCCTTTTAGAAACTTGTTTGGGCTGTTGAGAGGAGTAAAAAACCATCAAAAATTTCAATCCTGCATGATTCTACCAAGAAATGTGATTCTTCATTCAAAACCTGATTTTTGCTATTGGGCTCTATTGAATAATGAATGTTTTGAATTTTCTCTAAAAGTAAAGTAGTTGCAAACTCATGCTTTTAGAGACTTGTTTGGGCTCATGAGAGGAGTAGAAAAACATCAAAAATTATAATCCTGCATGATTCTACCAAGAAATGTGTGTTCATTGAAACCGCTGGTTTTTGATAGTTTGGGCCCTATTGAATAATGAATGTTTTGAATTTTCTCCAAAAGTAAAGTAGTTGCAAACTCATCCTTTTAGAAACTTGTTTGGGCTGTTGAGAGGAGTAAAAAACCATCAAAAATTTCAATCCTGCATTATTCTACCAAGAAATGTGATTCTTCATTCAAAACGCTGGTTTTTGCTATTGGGCTCTATTGAATAATGAATGTTTTGAATTTTCTCCAAAAGAAAAGTAGTTGCAAACTCATTCTTTTAGAGACTTGTTTGGGCTCATGAGTGGCGTAGAAAAACATCAAAAATTTCAGTCCTGCATGATTCTACCAAGAAATGTGATTCTTCATTCAAAACCTGATTTTTGCTATTGGGCTCTATTGAATAATGAATGTTTTGAATTTTCTCCAAAAGTAAAGTAGTTGCAAACTCATGCTTTTAGAGACTTGTTTGGGCTCATGAGAGGAGTAGAAAAACATCAAAAATTTCAGTCCTGCATGATTCTACCAAGAAATGTGTGTACATTGAAACCGCTGGTTTTTGATAGTTTGGGCCTTATTGAATAATGAATGTTTTGAATTTTCTCCAAAAGTAAAGTAGTTGCAAACTCATCCTTTTAGAAACTTGTTTGGGCTGTTGAGAGGAGTAAAAAACCATCAAAAATTTCAATCCTGCATGATTCTACCAAGAAATGTGATTCTTCATTCAAAACGCTGGTTTTTGCTATTGGGCTCTATTGAATAATGAATGTTTTGAATTTTCTCCAAAAGTAAAGTAGTTGCAAACTCATCCTTTTAGAGACTTGTTTGGGCTCATGAGAGGAGTAGAAAAACATCAAAAATTTCAGTCCTGCACGATTCTACCAAGAAATGTGTGTTCATTCAAACCGCTGGTTTTTGATATTTTGGGCCCTATTGAATATAGAATGTTTTGAATTTTCTCCAAAAGTAAAGTAGTTGCAAACTCATCCTTTTAGAAACTTGTTTGGGCTGTTGAGAGGAGTAAAAAACCATCAAAAATTTCAATCCTGCATGATTCTACCAAGAAATGTGATTCTTCATTCAAAACCTGATTTTTGCTATTGGGCTCTATTGAATAATGAATGTTTTGAATTTTCTCCAAAGGTAAAGTAGTTGCAAACTCATGCTTTTAGAGACTTGTTTGGGCTCATGAGAGGAGTAGAAAAACATCAAAAATTTCAGTCCTGCATGATTCTACCAAGAAATGTGTGTTCATTGAAACCGCTGGTTTTTGATAGTTTGGGCCCTATTGAATAATGAATGTTTTGAATTTTCTCCAAAAGTAAAGTAGTTGCAAACTCATCCTTTTAGAAACTTGTTTGGGCTGTTGAGAGGAGTAAAAAACCATCAAAAATTTCAATCCTGCATGATTCTACCAAGAAATGTGATTCTTCATTCAAACCGCTGGTTTTTGATATTTTGGGCCCTATTGAATAATGAATGTTTTGAATTTTCTCCAAAAGTAAAGTAGTTGCAAACTCATCCTTTTATAAACTTGTTTGGGCTGTTGAGAGGAGTAAAAAACCATCAAAAATTTCAATCCTGCATGATTCTAGCAAGAAATGTGATTCTTCATTCATAACCTGATTTTTGCTATTGGGCTCTTTGAATAATGAATGTTTTGAATTTTCTCCAAAAGTAAAGTAGTTGGAAACTCATGCTTTTAGAGACTTGTTTGGGCTCATGAGAGGAGTAGAAAAACATCAAAAATTGCAGTCCTGCACGATTCTACCAAGAAATGTGTGTTCATTCAAACCGCTGGTTTTTGATATTTTGGGCCCTATTGAATAATGAATGTTTTGAATTTTCTCCAAAAGTAAAGTAGTTGCAAACTCATCCTTTTAGAAACTTGTTTGGGCTGTTGAGAGGAGTAAAAAACCATCAAAAATTTCAATCCTGCATGATTCTAACAAGAAATGTGATTCTTCATTCAAAACCTGATTTTTGCTATTGGGCTCTATTGAATAATGAATGTTTTGAATTTTCTCCAAAAGTAAAGTAGTTGCAAACTCATGCTTTTAGAGACTTGTTTGGGCTCATGAGAGGAGTAGAAAAACATCAAAAATTTCAGTCCTGCATGATTCTACCAAGAAATGTGTGTTCATTGAAACCGCTGGTTTTTGATAGTTTGGGCCCTATTGAATAATGAATGTTTTGAATTTTCTCCAAAAGTAAAGTAGTTGCAAACTCATCCTTTTAGAAACTTGTTTGGGCTGTTGAGAGGAGTAAAAAACCATCAAAAATTTCAATCCTGCATGATTCTACCAAGAAATGTGATTCTTCATTCAAAACGCTGGTTTTTGCTATTGGGCTCTATTGAATAATGAATGTTTTGAATTTTCTCCAAAAGAAAAGTAGTTGCAAACTCATCCTTTTAGAGACTTGTTTGGGCTCATGAGAGGAGTAGAAAAACATCAAAAATTTCAGTCCTGCATGATTCTACCAAGAAATGTGATTCTTCATTCAAAACCTGATTTTTGCTATTGGGCTCTATTGAATAATGAATGTTTTGATTTTTCTCCAAAAGTAAAGTAGTTGCAAACTCATGCTTTCAGAGACTTGTTTGGGCTCATGAGAGGAGTAGAAAAAGATCAAAAATTTCAGTCCTGCATGATTCTACCAAGAAATGTGTGCTCATTGAAACCGCTGGTTTTTGATAGTTTGGGCCTTATTGAATAATCAATGTTTTGAATTTTCTGCAAAAGTAAAGTAGTTGCAAACTCATCCTTTTAGAAACTTGTTTGGGCTGTTGAGAGGAGTAAAAAACCATCAAAAATTTCAATCCTGCATGATTCTACCAAGAAATGTGATTCTTCATTCAAAACGCTGGTTTTTGCTATTGGGCTCTATTGAATAATGAATGTTTTGAATTTTCTCCAAAAGTAAAGTAGTTGCAAACTCATCCTTTTAGAGACTTGTTTGGGCTCATGAGAGGAGTAGAAAAACATCAAAAATTTCAGTCCTGCACGATTCTACCAAGAAATGTGTGTTCATTGAAACCGCTGGTTTTTGATAGTTTGGGCCCTATTGAATAATGAATGTTTTGAATTTTCTCCAAAAGTAAAGTAGTTGCAAACTCATCCTTTTAGAAACTTGTTTGGGCTGTTGAGAGGAGTAAAAAAC
Source organism: Dendrobates tinctorius (assembly GCF_039654945.1). NCBI lineage: Eukaryota > Metazoa > Chordata > Amphibia > Anura > Dendrobatidae > Dendrobates > Dendrobates tinctorius. Next base: position 21,171,723 of record NW_027361793.1, read on the forward strand.
CATCAAAAATTTCAATCCTGCATGATTCTACCAAGAAATGTGATTCTTCATTCAAAACGCTGGTTTTTGCTATTGGGCTCTATTGAATAATGAATGTTTTGAATTTTCTACAAAAGCAAAGTAGTTGCAGACTCATCCTTTTAGAGACTTGTTTGGGCTCATGAGAGGAGTAGAAAAACATCAAAAATTTCAGTCCTGCATGATTCTACCAAGAAATGTGTGTTCATTCATACCGCTGGTTTTTGATATTTTGGGCCCTATTGAATAATGAATGTTTTGAATTTTCTCCAAAAGTAAAGTAGTTGCAAACTCATCCTTTTAGAAACTTGTTTGGGCTGTTGAGAGGAGTAAAAAACCATCAAAAATTTCAATCCTGCATGATTCTACCAAGAAATGTGATTCTTCATTCAAAACCTGATTTTTGCTATTGGGCTCTATTGAATAATGAATGTTTTGAATTTTCTCCAAAAGTAAAGTAGTTGCAAACTCATGCTTTTAGAGACTTGTTTGGGCTCATGAGAGGAGTAGAAAAACATCAAAAATTATAATCCTGCATGATTCTACCAAGAAATGTGTGTTCATTGAAACCGCTGGTTTTTGATAGTTTGGGCTCTATTGAATAATGAATGTTTTGAATTTTCTCCAAAAGTAAAGTAGTTGCAAACTCATCCTTTTAGAGACTTGTTTGGGCTCATGAGAGGAGTAGAAAAACATCAAAAATTTCAGTCCTGCATGATTCTACCAAGAAATGTGATTCTTCATTCAAAACCTGATTTTTGCTATTGGGCTCTATTGAATAATGAATGTTTTGAATTTTCTCCAAAAGTAAAGTAGTTGCAAACTCATGCTTTTAGAGACTTGTTTGGGCTCACGAGAGGAGTAGAAAAACATCAAAAATTTCAGTCCTGCATGATTCTACCAAGAAATGTGATTCTTCATTCAAAACCTGATTTTTGCTATTGGGCTCTATTGAATAATGAATGTTTTGATTTTTCTCCAAAAGTAAAGTAGTTGCAAACTCATGCTTTCAGAGACTTGTTTGGGCTCATGAGAGGAGTAGAAAAAGATCAAAAATTTCAGTCCTGCATGATTCTACCAAGAAATGTGTGCTCATTGAAACCGCTGGTTTTTGATAGTTTGGGCCTTATTGAATAATCAATGTTTTGAATTTTCTGCAAAAGTAAAGTAGTTGCAAACTCATCCTTTTAGAAACTTGTTTGGGCTGTTGAGAGGAGTAAAAAACCATCAAAAATTTCAATCCTGCATGATTCTACCAAGAAATGTGATTCTTCATTCAAAACGCTGGTTTTTGCTATTGGGCTCTATTGAATAATGAATGTTTTGAATTTTCTCCAAAAGTAAAGTAGTTGCAAACTCATCCTTTTAGAGACTTGTTTGGGCTCATGAGAGGAGTAGAAAAACATCAAAAATTTCAGTCCTGCACGATTCTACCAAGAAATGTGTGTTCATTCAAACCACTGGTTTTTGATATTTTGGGCCCTATTGAATATTGAATGTTTTGAATTTTCTCCAAAAGTAAAGTAGTTGCAAACTCATCCTTTTAGAAACTTGTTTGGGCTGTTGAGAAGAGTAAAAAACCATCAAAAATTTCAATCCTGCATGATTCTACCAAGAAATGTGATTCTTCATTCAAAACCTGATTTTTGCTATTGGGCTCTATTGAATAATGAATGTTTTGAATTTTCTCCAAAGGTAAAGTAGTTGCAAACTCATGCTATTAGAGACTTGTTTGGGCTCATGAGAGGAGTAGAAAAACATCAAAAATTTCAGTCCTGCATGATTCTACCAAGAAATGTGTGTTCATTGAAACCGCTGGTTTTTGATAGTTTGGGCCCTATTGAATAATGAATGTTTTGAATTTTCTCCAAAAGTAAAGTAGTTGCAAACTCATCCTTTTAGAAACTTGTTTGGGCTGTTGAGAGGAGTAAAAAACCATCAAAAATTTCAATCCTGCATGATTCTACCAAGAAATGTGATTCTTCATTCAAAACGCTGGTTTTTGCTATTGGGCTCTATTGAATAATGAATGTTTTGAATTTTCTACAAAAGCAAAGTAGTTGCAGACTCATCCTTTTAGAGACTTGTTTGGGCTCATGAGAGGAGTAGAAAAACATCAGAAATTTCAGTCCTGCATGATTCTACCAAGAAATGTGTGTTCATTCAAACCGCTGGTTTTTGATATTTTGGGCCCTATTGAATAATGAATGTTTTGAATTTTCTCCAAAAGTAAAGTAGTTGCAAACTCATCCTTTTAGAAACTTGTTTGGGCTGTTGAGAGGAGTAAAAAACCATCAAAAATTTCAATCCTGCATGATTCTACCAAGAAATGTGATTCTTCATTCAAAACCTGATTTTTGCTATTGGGCTCTATTGAATAATGAATGTTTTGAATTTTCTCCAAAAGTAAAGTAGTTGCAAACTCATGCTTTTAGAGACTTGTTTGGGCTCATGAGAGGAGTAGAAAAACATCAAAAATTATAATCCTGCATGATTCTACCAAGAAATGTGTGTTCATTGAAACCGCTGGTTTTTGATAGTTTGGGCCCTATTGAATAATGAATGTTTTGAATTTTCTCCAAAAGTAAAGTAGTTGCAAACTCATCCTTTTAGAAACTTGTTTGGGCTGTTGAGAGGAGTAAAAAACCATCAAAAATTTCAATCCTGCATTATTCTACCAAGAAATGTGATTCTTCATTCAAAACGCTGGTTTTTGCTATTGGGCTCTATTGAATAATGAATGTTTTGAATTTTCTCCAAAAGAAAAGTAGTTGCAAACTCATTCTTTTAGAGACTTGTTTGGGCTCATGAGTGGCGTAGAAAAACATCAAAAATTTCAGTCCTGCATGATTCTACCAAGAAATGTGATTCTTCATTCAAAACCTGATTTTTGCTATTGGGCTCTATTGAATAATGAATGTTTTGAATTTTCTCCAAAAGTAAAGTAGTTGCAAACTCATGCTTTTAGAGACTTGTTTGGGCTCATGAGAGGAGTAGAAAAACATCAAAAATTTCAGTCCTGCATGATTCTACCAAGAAATGTGTGTACATTGAAACCGCTGGTTTTTGATAGTTTGGGCCTTATTGAATAATGAATGTTTTGAATTTTCTCCAAAAGTAAAGTAGTTGCAAACTCATCCTTTTAGAAACTTGTTTGGGCTGTTGAGAGGAGTAAAAAACCATCAAAAATTTCAATCCTGCATGATTCTACCAATAAATGTGATTCTTCATTCAAAACGCTGGTTTTTGCTATTGGGCTCTATTGAATAATGAATGTTTTGAATTTTCTCCAAAAGTAAAGTAGTTGCAAACTCATCCTTTTAGAGACTTGTTTGGGCTCATGAGAGGAGTAGAAAAACATCAAAAATTTCAGTCCTGCACGATTCTACCAAGAAATGTGTGTTCATTCAAACCGCTGGTTTTTGATATTTTGGGCCCTATTGAATATTGAATGTTTTGAATTTTCTCCAAAAGTAAAGTAGTTGCAAACTCATCCTTTTAGAAACTTGTTTGGGCTGTTGAGAGGAGTAAAAAACCATCAAAAATTTCAATCCTGCATGATTCTACCAAGAAATGTGATTCTTCATTCAAAACCTGATTTTTGCTATTGGGCTCTATTGAATAATGAATGTTTTGAATTTTCTCCAAAGGTAAAGTAGTTGCAAACTCATGCTTTTAGAGACTTGTTTGGGCTCATGAGAGGAGTAGAAAAACATCAAAAATTTCAGTCCTGCATGATTCTACCAAGAAATGTATGTTCATTGAAACCGCTGGTTTTTGATAGTTTGGGCCCTATTGAATAATGAATGTTTTGAATTTTCTCCAAAAGTAAAGTAGTTGCAAACTCATCCTTTTAGAAACTTGTTTGGGCTGTTGAGAGGAGTAAAAAACCATCAAAAATTTCAATCCTGCATGATTCTACCAAGAAATGTGATTCTTCATTCAAACCGCTGGTTTTTGATATTTTGGGCCCTATTGAATAATGAATGTTTTGAATTTTCTCCAAAAGTAAAGTAGTTGCAAACTCATCCTTTTATAAACTTGTTTGGGCTGTTGAGAGGAGTAAAAAACCATCAAAAATTTCAATCCTGCATGATTCTAGCAAGAAATGTGATTCTTCATTCATAACCTGATTTTTGCTATTGGGCTCTTTGAATAATGAATGTTTTGAATTTTCTCCAAAAGTAAAGTAGTTGGAAACTCATGCTTTTAGAGACTTGTTTGGGCTCATGAGAGGAGTAGAAAAACATCAAAAATTGCAGTCCTGCACGATTCTACCAAGAAATGTGTGTTCATTCAAACCGCTGGTTTTTGATATTTTGGGCCCTATTGAATAATGAATGTTTTGAATTTTCTCCAAAAGTAAAGTAGTTGCAAACTCATCCTTTTAGAAACTTGTTTGGGCTGTTGAGAGGCGTAAAAAACCATCAAAAATTTCAATCCTGCATGATTCTAACAAGAAATGTGATTCTTCATTCAAAACCTGATTTTTGCTATTGGGCTCTATTGAATAATGAATGTTTTGAATTTTCTCCAAAAGTAAAGTAGTTGCAAACTCATGCTTTTAGAGACTTGTTTGGGCTCATGAGAGTAGAAAAACATCAAAAATTTCAGTCCTGCATGATTCTACCAAGAAATGTGTGTTCATTGAAACCGCTGGTTTTTGATAGTTTGGGCCCTATTGAATAATGAATGTTTTGAATTTTCTCCAAAAGTAAAGTAGTTGCAAACTCATCCTTTTAGAAACTTGTTTGGGCTGTTGAGAGGAGTAAAAAACCATCAAAAATTTCAATCCTGCATGATTCTACCAAGAAATGTGATTCTTCATTCAAAACGCTGGTTTTTGCTATTGGGCTCTATTGAATAATGAATGTTTTGAATTTTCTCCAAAAGAAAAGTAGTTGCAAACTCATCCTTTTAGAGACTTGTTTGGGCTCATGAGAGGAGTAGAAAAACATCAAAAATTTCAGTCCTGCATGATTCTACCAAGAAATGTGATTCTTCATTCAAAACCTGATTTTTGCTATTGGGCTCTATTGAATAATGAATGTTTTGATTTTTCTCCAAAAGTAAAGTAGTTGCAAACTCATGCTTTCAGAGACTTGTTTGGGCTCATGAGAGGAGTAGAAAAAGATCAAAAATTTCAGTCCTGCATGATTCTACCAAGAAATGTGTGCTCATTGAAACCGCTGGTTTTTGATAGTTTGGGCCTTATTGAATAATCAATGTTTTGAATTTTCTGCAAAAGTAAAGTAGTTGCAAACTCATCCTTTTAGAAACTTGTTTGGGCTGTTGAGAGGAGTAAAAAACCATCAAAAATTCCAATCCTGCATGATTCTACCAAGAAATGTGATTCTTCATTCAAAACGCTGGTTTTTGCTATTGGGCTCTATTGAATAATGAATGTTTTGAATTTTCTCCAAAAGTAAAGTAGTTGCAAACTCATCCTTTTAGAGACTTGTTTGGGCTCATGAGAGGAGTAGAAAAACATCAAAAATTTCAGTCCTGCACGATTCTACCAAGAAATGTGTGTTCATTGAAACCGCTGGTTTTTGATAGTTTGGGCCCTATTGAATAATGAATGTTTTGAATTTTCTCCAAAAGTAAAGTAGTTGCAAACTCATCCTTTTAGAAACTTGTTTGGGCTGTTGAGAGGAGTAAAAAACCATCAAAAATTTCAATCCTGCATGATTCTACCAAGAAATGTGATTATTCATTCAAAACGCTGGTTTTTGCTATTGGGCTCTATTGAATAATGAATGTTTTGAATTTTCTACAAAAGCAAAGTAGTTGCAGACTCATCCTTTTAGAGACTTGTTTGGGCTCATGAGTGGAGTAGAAAAACATCAAAAATTTCAGTCCTGCATGATTCTACCAAGAAATGTGTGTTCATTCATACCGCTGGTTTTTGATATTTTGGGCCCTATTGAATAATGAATGTTTTGAATTTTCTCCAAAAGTAAAGTAGTTGCAAACTCATCCTTTTAGAAACTTGTTTGGGCTGTTGAGAGGAGTAAAAAACCATCAAAAATTTCAATCCTGCATGATTCTACCAAGAAATGTGATTCTTCATTCAAAACCTGATTTTTGCTATTGGGCTCTATTGAATAATGAATGTTTTGAATTTTCTCCAAAAGTAAAGTAGTTGCAAACTCATGCTTTTAGAGACTTGTTTGGGCTCATGAGAGGAGTAGAAAAACATCAAAAATTATAGTCCTGCATGATTCTACCAAGAAATGTGTGTTCATTGAAACCGCTGGTTTTTGATAGTTTGGGCTCTATTGAATAATGAATGTTTTGAATTTTCTCCAAAAGTAAAGTAGTTGCAAACTCATCCTTTTAGAGACTTGTTTGGGCTCATGAGAGGAGTAGAAAAACATCAAAAATTTCAGTCCTGCATGATTCTACCAAGAAATGTGATTCTTCATTCAAAACCTGATTTTTGCTATTGGGCTCTATTGAATAATGAATGTTTTGAATTTTCTCCAAAAGTAAAGTAGTTGCAAACTCATGCTTTTAGAGACTTGTTTGGGCTCACGAGAGGAGTAGAAAAACATCAAAAATTTCAGTCCTGCATGATTCTACCAAGAAATGTGATTCTTCATTCAAAACCTGATTTTTGCTATTGGGCTCTATTGAATAATGAATGTTTTGATTTTTCTCCAAAAGTAAAGTAGTTGCAAACTCATGCTTTCAGAGACTTGTTTGGGCTCATGAGAGGAGTAGAAAAAGATCAAAAATTTCAGTCCTGCATGATTCTACCAAGAAATGTGTGCTCATTGAAACCGCTGGTTTTTGATAGTTTGGGCCTTATTGAATAATCAATGTTTTGAATTTTCTGCAAAAGTAAAGTAGTTGCAAACTCATCCTTTTAGAAACTTGTTTGGGCTGTTGAGAGGAGTAAAAAACCATCAAAAATTTCAATCCTGCATGATTCTACCAAGAAATGTGATTCTTCATTCAAAACGCTGGTTTTTGCTATTGGGCTCTATTGAATAATGAATGTTTTGAATTTTCTCCAAAAGTAAAGTAGTTGCAAACTCATCCTTTTAGAGACTTGTTTGGGCTCATGAGAGGAGTAGAAAAACATCAAAAATTTCAGTCCTGCACGATTCTACCAAGAAATGTGTGTTCATTCAAACCACTGGTTTTTGATATTTTGGGCCCTATTGAATATTGAATGTTTTGAATTTTCTCCAAAAGTAAAGTAGTTGCAAACTCATCCTTTTAGAAACTTGTTTGGGCTGTTGAGAAGAGTAAAAAACCATCAAAAATTTCAATCCTGCATGATTCTACCAAGAAATGTGATTCTTCATTCAAAACCTGATTTTTGCTATTGGGCTCTATTGAATAATGAATGTTTTGAATTTTCTCCAAAGGTAAAGTAGTTGCAAACTCATGCTTTTAGAGACTTGTTTGGGCTCATGAGAGGAGTAGAAAAACATCAAAAATTTCAGTCCTGCATGATTCTACCAAGAAATGTGTGTTCATTGAAACCGCTGGTTTTTGATAGTTTGGGCCCTATTGAATAATGAATGTTTTGAATTTTCTCCAAAAGTAAAGTAGTTGCAAACTCATCCTTTTAGAAACTTGTTTGGGCTGTTGAGAGGAGTAAAAAACCATCAAAAATTTCAATCCTGCATGATTCTACCAAGAAATGTGATTCTTCATTCAAAACGCTGGTTTTTGCTATTGGGCTCTATTGAATAATGAATGTTTTGAATTTTCTACAAAAGCAAAGTAGTTGCAGACTCATCCTTTTAGAGACTTGTTTGGGCTCATGAGAGGAGTAGAAAAACATCAAAAATTTCAGTCCTGCATGATTCTACCAAGAAATGTGTGTTCATTCAAACCGCTGGTTTTTGATATTTTGGGCCCTATTGAATAATGAATGTTTTGAATTTTCTCCAAAAGTAAAGTAGTTGCAAACTCATCCTTTTAGAAACTTGTTTGGGCTGTTGAGAGGAGTAAAAAACCATCAAAAATTTCAATCCTGCATGATTCTACCAAGAAATGTGATTCTTCATTCAAAACCTGATTTTTGCTATTGGGCTCTATTGAATAATGAATGTTTTGAATTTTCTCCAAAAGTAAAGTAGTTGCAAACTCATGCTTTTAGAGACTTGTTTGGGCTCATGAGAGGAGTAGAAAAACATCAAAAATTATAGTCCTGCATGATTCTACCAAGAAATGTGTGTTCATTGAAACCGCTGGTTTTTGATAGTTTGGGCTCTATTGAATAATGAATGTTTTGAATTTTCTCCAAAATTAAAGTAGTTGCAAACTCATCCTTTTAGAGACTTGTTTGGGCTCATGAGAGGAGTAGAAAAACATCAAAAATTTCAGTCCTGCATGATTCTACCAAGAAATGTGATTCTTCATTCAAAACCTGATTTTTGCTATTGGGCTCTATTGAATAATGAATGTTTTGAATTTTCTCCAAAAGTAAAGTAGTTGCAAACTCATGCTTTTAGAGACTTGTTTGGGCTCACGAGAGGAGTAGAAAAACATCAAAAATTTCAGTCCTGCATGATTCTACCAAGAAATGTGTGTACATTGAAACAGCTGGTTTTTGATAGTTTGGGCCTTATTGAATAATGATTGTTTTGAATTTTCTCCAAAAGTAAAGTAGTTGCAAACTCATCCTTTTAGAAACTTGTTTTGGCTGTTGAGAGGAGTAAAAAACCATCAAAAATTTCAATCCTGCATGATTCTACCAAGAAATGTGATTCTTCATTCAAAACGCTGGTTTTTGCTATTGGGCTCTATTGAATAATGAATGTTTTGAATTTTCTCCAAAAGTAAAGTAGTTGCAAACTCATCCTTTTAGAGACTTGTTTGGGCTCATGAGAGGAGTAGAAAAACATCAAAAATTTCAGTCCTGCACGATTCTACCAAGAAATGTGTGTTCATTCAAACCGCTGGTTTTTGATATTTTGGGCCCTATTGAATATTGAATGTTTTGAATTTTCTCCAAAAGTAAAGTAGTTGCAAACTCATCCTTTTAGAAACTTGTTTGGGCTGTTGAGAGGAGTAAAAAACCATCAAAAATTTCAATCCTGCATGATTCTACCAAGAAATGTGATTCTTCATTCAAAACGCTGGTTTTTGCTATTGGGCTCTATTGAATAATGAATGTTTTGAATTTTCTCCAAAAGTTAAGTAGTTGCAAACTCATCCTTTTAGAGACTTGTTTGGGCTCATGAGAGGAGTAGAAAAACATCAAAAATTTCAGTCCTGCACGATTCTACCAAGAAATGTGTGTTCATTCAAACCGCTGGTTTTTGATATTTTGGGCCCTATTGAATAATGAATGTTTTGAATTTTCTCCAAAAGTAAAGTAGTTGCAAACTCATCCTTTTAGAAACTTGTTTGGGCTGTTGAGAGGAGTAAAAAACCATCAAAAATTTCAATCCTGCATGATTCTACCAAGAAATGTGATTCTTCATTCAAAACCTGATTTTTGCTATTGGGCTCTATTGAATAATGAATGTTTTGAATTTTCTCCAAAAGTAAAGTAGTTGCAAACTCATGCTTTTAGAGACTTGTTTGGGCTCATGAGAGGAGTAGAAAAACATCAAAAATTTCAGTCCTGCATGATTCTACCAAGAAATATGTGTTCATTGAAACCGCTGGTTTTTGATAGTTTGGGCCCTATTGAATAATGAATGTTTTGAATTTTCTCCAAAAGTAAAGTAGTTGCAAACTCATCCTTTTAGAAACTTGTTTGGGCTGTTGAGAGGAGTAAAAAACCATCAAAAATTTCAATCCTGCATGATTCTACCAAGAAATGTGATTCTTCATTCAAAACGCTGGTTTTTGCTATTGGGCTCTATTGAATAATGAATGTTTTGATTTTTCTCCAAAAGAAAAGTAGTTGCAAACTCATCCTTTTAGAGACTTGTTTGGGCTCATGAGAGGAGTAGAAAAACATCAAAAATTTCAGTCCTGCATGATTCTACCAAGAAATGTGATTCTTCATTCAAAACCTGATTTTTGCTATTGGGCTCTATTGAATAATGAATGTTTTGATTTTTCTCCAAAAGTAAAGTAGTTGCAAACTCATACTTTCAGAGACTTGTTTGGGCTCATGAGAGGAGTAGAAAAACATCAAAAATTTCAGTCCTGCATGATTCTACCAAGAAATGTGTGTTCATTGAAACCGCTGGTTTTTGATAGTTTGGGCCCTATTGAATAATCAATGTTTTGAATTTTCTGCAAAAGTAAAGTAGTTGCAAACTCATCCTTTTAGAAACTTGTTTGGGCTGTTGAGAGGAGTAAAAAACCATCAAAAATTTCAATCCTGCATGATTCTACCAAGAAATGTGATTCTTCATTCAAAATGCTGGTTTTTGCTATTGGGCTCTATTGAATAATGAATGTTTTGAATTTTCTCCAAAAGTTAAGTAGTTGCAAACTCATCCTTTTAGAGACTTGTTTGGGCTCATGAGAGGAGTAGAAAAACATCAAAAATTTCAGTCCTGCATGATTCTACCAAGAAATGTGTGTTCATTCAAACCGCTGGTTTTTGATATTTTGGGCCCTATTGAATAATGAATGTTTTGAATTTTCTCCAAAAGTAAAGTAGTTGCAAACTCATCCTTTTAGAAACTTGTTTGGGCTGTTGAGAGGAGTAAAAAACCATCAAAAATTTCAATCCTGCATGATTCTACCAAGAAATGTGATTCTTCATTCAAAACCTGATTTTTGCTATTGGGCTCTATTGAATAATGAATGTTTTGAATTTTCTCCAAAAGTAAAGTAGTTGCAAACTCATGCTTTTAGAGACTTGTTTGGGCTCATGAGAGGAGTAGAAAAACATCAAAAATTTTAGTCCTGCATGATTCTACCAAGAAATGTGTGTTCATTGAAACCGCTGGTTTTTGATAGTTTGGGCCCTATTGAATAATGAATGTTTTGAATTTTCTCCAAAAGTAAAGTAGTTGCAAACTCATCCTTTTAGAAACTTGTTTGGGCTGTTGAGAGGAGTAAAAAACCATCAAAAATTTCAATCCTGCATGATTCTACCAAGAAATGTGATTCTTCATTCAAAACGCTGGTTTTTGCTATTGGGCTCTATTGAAAAATGAATGTTTTGAATTTTCTCCAAAAGTAAAGTAGTTGCAAACTCATGCTTTTAGAGACTTGTTTGGGCTCATGAGAGGAGTAGAAAAACATCAAAAATTTCAGTCCTGCATGATTCTACCAAGAAATGTGTGTTCATTGAAACCGCTGGTTTTTGATAGTTTGGGCACTATTGAATAATGAATGTTTTGAATTTTCTCCAAAAGTAAAGTAGTTGCAAACTCATCCTTTTAGAAACTTGTTTGGGCTGTTGAGAGGAGTAAAAAACCATCAAAAATTTCAATCCTGCATGATTCTACCAAGAAATGTGATTCTTCATTCAAAACGCTGGTTTTTGCTATTGGGCTCTATTGAATAATGAATGTTTTGAATTTTCTCCAAAAGTAAAGTAGTTGCAAACTCATCCTTTTAGAAACTTGTTTGGGCTGTTGAGAGGAGTAAAAAACCATCAAAAATTTCAATCCTGCATGATTCTACCAAGAAATGTGATTCTTCATTCAAAACCTGATTTTTGCTATTGGGCTCTATTGAATAATGAATGTTTTGAATTTTCTCCAAAAGTAAAGTAGTTGCAAACTCATGCTTTTATAGACTTGTTTGGGCTCATGAGAGGAGTAGAAAAACATCAAAAATTTCAGTCCTGCATGATTCTACCAAGAAATGTGTGTTCATTGAAACCGCTGGTTTTTGATAGTTTGGGCCCTATTGAATAATGAATGTTTTGAATTTTCTCCAAAAGTAAAGTAGTTGCAAACTCATCCTTTTAGAAACATGTTTGGGCTGTTGAGAGGAGTAAAAAACCATCAAAAATTTCAATCCTGCATGATTCTACCAAGAAATGTGATTCTTCATTCAAAACCTGATTTTTGCTATTGGGCTCTATTGAATAATGAATGTTTTGAATTTTCTCCAAAAGTAAAGTAGTTGCAAACTCATGCTTTTAGAGACTTGTTTGGGCTCATGAGAGGAGTAGAAAAACATCAAAAATTTCAGTCCTGCATGATTCTACCAAGAAATATGTGTTCATTGAAACCGCTGGTTTTTGATAGTTTGGGCCCTATTGAATAATGAATGTTTTGAATTTTCTCCAAAAGTAAAGTAGTTGCAAACTCATCCTTTTAGAAACTTGTTTGGGCTGTTGAGAGGAGTAAAAAACCATCAAAAATTTCAATCCTGCATGATTCTACCAAGAAATGTGATTCTTCATTCAAAACGCTGGTTTTTGCTATTGGGCTCTATTGAATAATGAATGTTTTGAATTTTCTCCAAAAGAAAAGTAGTTGCAAACTCATCCTTTTAGGGACTTGTTTGGGCTCATGAGAGGAGTAGAAAAACATCAAAATTTTCAGTCCTGCATGATTCTACCAAGAAATGTGATTCTTCATTCAAAACCTGATTTTTGCTATTGGGCTCTATTGAATAATGAATGTTTTGATTTTTCTCCAAAAGTAAAGTAGTTGCAAACTCATACTTTCAGAGACTTGTTTGGGCTCATGAGAGGAGTAGAAAAACATCAAAAATTTCAGTCCTGCATGATTCTACCAAGAAATGTGTGTTCATTGAAACTGCTGGTTTTTGATAGTTTGGGCCCTATTGAATAATCAATGTTTTGAATTTTCTGCAAAAGTAAAGTAGTTGCAAACTCATCCATTTAGAAACTTGTTTGGGCTGTTGAGAGGAGTAAAAAACCATCAAAAATTTCAATCCTGCATGATTCTACCAAGAAATGTGATTCTTCATTCAAAATGCTGGTTTTTGCTATTGGGCTCTATTGAATAATGAATGCTTTGAATTTTCTCCAAAAGTAAAGTAGTTGCAAACTCATCCTTTTAGAGACTTGTTTGGGCTCATGAGAGGAGTAGAAAAACATCAAAAATTTCAGTCCTGCATGATTCTACCAAGAAATGTGATTCTTCATTCAAAACCTGATTCTTGCTATTGGGCTCTATTGAATAATGAATGTTTTGAATTTTCTCCAAAAGTAAAGTAGTTGCAAACTCATGCTTTTAGAGACTTGTTTGGGCTCACGAGAGGAGTAGAAAAACATCAAAAATTTCAGTCCTGCATGATTCTACCAAGAAATGTGTGTACATTGAAACCGCTGGTTTTTGATAGTTTGGGCCTTATTGAATAATGAATGTTTTGAATTTTCTCCAAAAGTAAAGTAGTTGCAAACTCATCCTTTTAGAAACTTGTTTTGGCTGTTGAGAGGAGTAAAAAACCATCAAAAATTTCAATCCTGCATGATTCTACCAAGAAATGTGATTCTTCATTCAAAACGCTGGTTTTTGCTATTGGGCTCTATTGAATAATGAATGTTTTGAATTTTCTCCAAAAGTAAAGTAGTTGCAAACTCATCCTTTTAGAGACTTGTTTGGGCTCATGAGAGGAGTAGAAAAACATCAAAAATTTCAGTCCTGCACGATTCTACCAAGAAATGTGTGTTCATTCATACCGCTGGTTTTTGATATTTTGGGCCCTATTGAATAATGAATGTTTTGAATTTTCTCCAAAAGTAAAGTAGTTGCAAACTCATCCTTTTAGAAACTTGTTTGGGCTGTTGAGAGGAGTAAAAAACCATCAAAAATTTCAATCCTGCATGATTCTACCAAGAAATGTGATTCTTCATTCAAAACCTGATTTTTGCTATTGGGCTCTATTGAATAATGAATGTTTTGAATTTTCTCCAAAATTAAAGTAGTTGCAAACTCATGCTTTTAGAGACTTGTTTGGGCTCATGAGAGGAGTAGAAAAACATCAAAAATTATAATCCTGCATGATTCTACCAAGAAATGTGTGTTCATTGAAACCGCTGGTTTTTGATAGTTTGGGCTCTATTGAATAATGAATGTTTTGAATTTTCTCCAAAAGTAAAGTAGTTGCAAACTCATCCTTTTAGAGACTTGTTTTGGCTCATGAGAGGAGTAGAAAAACATCAAAAATTTCAGTCCTGCATGATTCTACCAAGAAATGTGATTCTTCATTCAAAACCTGATTTTTGCTATTGGGCTCTATTGAATAATGAATGTTTTGAATTTTCTCCAAAAGTAAAGTAGTTGCAAACTCATGCTTTTAGAGACTTGTTTGGGCTCACGAGAGGAGTAGAAAAACATCAAAAATTTCAGTCCTGCATGATTCTACCAAGAAATGTGATTCTTCATTCAAAACCTGATTTTTGCTATTGGGCTCTATTGAATAATGAATGTTTTGATTTTTCTCCAAAAGTAAAGTAGTTGCAAACTCATGCTTTCAGAGACTTGTTTGGGCTCATGAGAGGAGTAGAAAAAGATCAAAAATTTCAGTCCTGCATGATTCTACCAAGAAATGTGTGCTCATTGAAACCGCTGGTTTTTGATAGTTTGGGCCTTATTGAATAATCAATGTTTTGAATTTTCTGCAAAAGTAAAGTAGTTGCAAACTCATCCTTTTAGAAACTTGTTTGGGCTGTTGAGAGGAGTAAAAAACCATCAAAAATTTCAATCCTGCATGATTCTACCAAGAAATGTGATTCTTCATTCAAAACCTGATTTTTGCTATTGGGCTCTATTGAATAATGAATGTTTTGAATTTTCTCCAAAAGTAAAGTAGTTGCAAATTCATCCTTTTAGAGACTTGTTTGGGCTCATGAGAGGAGTAGAAAAACATCAAAAATTTCAGTCCTGCACGATTCTACCAAGAAATGTGTGTTCATTCAAACCACTGGTTTTTGATATTTTGGGCCCTATTGAATATTGAATGTTTTGAATTTTCTCCAAAAGTAAAGTAGTTGCAAACTCATCCTTTTAGAAACTTGTTTGGGCTGTTGAGAAGAGTAAAAAACCATCAAAAATTTCAATCCTGCATGATTCTACCAAGAAATGTGATTCTTCATTCAAAACCTGATTTTTGCTATTGGGCTCTATTGAATAATGAATGTTTTGAATTTTCTCCAAAGGTAAAGTAGTTGCAAACTCATGCTATTAGAGACTTGTTTGGGCTCATGAGAGGAGTAGAAAAACATCAAAAATTTCAGTCCTGCATGATTCTACCAAGAAATGTGTGTTCATTGAAACCGCTGGTTTTTGATAGTTTGGGCCCTATTGAATAATGAATGTTTTGAATTTTCTCCAAAAGTAAAGTAGTTGCAAACTCATCCTTTTAGAAACTTGTTTGGGCTGTTGAGAGGAGTAAAAAACCATCAAAAATTTCAATCCTGCATGATTCTACCAAGAAATGTGATTCTTCATTCAAAACGCTGGTTTTTGCTATTGGGCTCTATTGAATAATGAATGTTTTGAATTTTCTACAAAAGCAAAGTAGTTGCAGACTCATCCTTTTAGAGACTTGTTTGGGCTCATGAGAGGAGTAGAAAAACATCAAAAATTTCAGTCCTGCATGATTCTACCAAGAAATGTGTGTTCATTCAAACCGCTGGTTTTTGATATTTTGGGCCCTATTGAATAATGAATGTTTTGAATTTTCTCCAAAAGTAAAGTAGTTGCAAACTCATCCTTTTAGAAACTTGTTTGGGCTGTTGAGAGGAGTAAAAAACCATCAAAAATTTCAATCCTGCATGATTCTACCAAGAAATGTGATTCTTCATTCAAAACCTGATTTTTGCTATTGGGCTCTATTGAATAATGAATGTTTTGAATTTTCTCCAAAAGTAAAGTAGTTGCAAACTCATGCTTTTAGAGACTTGTTTGGGCTCATGAGAGGAGTAGAAAAACATCAAAAATTATAATCCTGCATGATTCTACCAAGAAATGTGTGTTCATTGAAACCGCTGGTTTTTGATAGTTTGGGCCCTATTGAATAATGAATGTTTTGAATTTTCTCCAAAAGTAAAGTAGTTGCAAACTCATCCTTTTAGAAACTTGTTTGGGCTGTTGAGAGGAGTAAAAAACCATCAAAAATTTCAATCCTGCATTATTCTACCAAGAAATGTGATTCTTCATTCAAAACGCTGGTTTTTGCTATTGGGCTCTATTGAATAATGAATGTTTTGAATTTTCTCCAAAAGAAAAGTAGTTGCAAACTCATTCTTTTAGAGACTTGTTTGGGCTCATGAGTGGCGTAGAAAAACATCAAAAATTTCAGTCCTGCATGATTCTACCAAGAAATGTGATTCTTCATTCAAAACCTGATTTTTGCTATTGGGCTCTATTGAATAATGAATGTTTTGAATTTTCTCCAAAAGTAAAGTAGTTGCAAACTCATGCTTTTAGAGACTTGTTTGGGCTCATGAGAGGAGTAGAAAAACATCAAAAATTTCAGTCCTGCATGATTCTACCAAGAAATGTGTGTACATTGAAACCGCTGGTTTTTGATAGTTTGGGCCTTATTGAATAATGAATGTTTTGAATTTTCTCCAAAAGTAAAGTAGTTGCAAACTCATCCTTTTAGAAACTTGTTTGGGCTGTTGAGAGGAGTAAAAAACCATCAAAAATTTCAATCCTGCATGATTCTACCAATAAATGTGATTCTTCATTCAAAACGCTGGTTTTTGCTATTGGGCTCTATTGAATAATGAATGTTTTGAATTTTCTCCAAAAGTAAAGTAGTTGCAAACTCATCCTTTTAGAGACTTGTTTGGGCTCATGAGAGGAGTAGAAAAACATCAAAAATTTCAGTCCTGCACGATTCTACCAAGAAATGTGTGTTCATTCAAACCGCTGGTTTTTGATATTTTGGGCCCTATTGAATATTGAATGTTTTGAATTTTCTCCAAAAGTAAAGTAGTTGCAAACTCATCCTTTTAGAAACTTGTTTGGGCTGTTGAGAGGAGTAAAAAACCATCAAAAATTTCAATCCTGCATGATTCTACCAAGAAATGTGATTCTTCATTCAAAACCTGATTTTTGCTATTGGGCTCTATTGAATAATGAATGTTTTGAATTTTCTCCAAAGGTAAAGTAGTTGCAAACTCATGCTTTTAGAGACTTGTTTGGGCTCATGAGAGGAGTAGAAAAACATCAAAAATTTCAGTCCTGCATGATTCTACCAAGAAATGTATGTTCATTGAAACCGCTGGTTTTTGATAGTTTGGGCCCTATTGAATAATGAATGTTTTGAATTTTCTCCAAAAGTAAAGTAGTTGCAAACTCATCCTTTTAGAAACTTGTTTGGGCTGTTGAGAGGAGTAAAAAACCATCAAAAATTTCAATCCTGCATGATTCTACCAAGAAATGTGATTCTTCATTCAAACCGCTGGTTTTTGATATTTTGGGCCCTATTGAATAATGAATGTTTTGAATTTTCTCCAAAAGTAAAGTAGTTGCAAACTCATCCTTTTATAAACTTGTTTGGGCTGTTGAGAGGAGTAAAAAACCATCAAAAATTTCAATCCTGCATGATTCTAGCAAGAAATGTGATTCTTCATTCATAACCTGATTTTTGCTATTGGGCTCTTTGAATAATGAATGTTTTGAATTTTCTCCAAAAGTAAAGTAGTTGCAAACTCATGCTTTTAGAGACTTGTTTGGGCTCATGAGAGTAGAAAAACATCAAAAATTTCAGTCCTGCATGATTCTACCAAGAAATGTGTGTTCATTGAAACCGCTGGTTTTTGATAGTTTGGGCCCTATTGAATAATGAATGTTTTGAATTTTCTCCAAAAGTAAAGTAGTTGCAAACTCATCCTTTTAGAAACTTGTTTGGGCTGTTGAGAGGAGTAAAAAACCATCAAAAATTTCAATCCTGCATGATTCTACCAAGAAATGTGATTCTTCATTCAAAACGCTGGTTTTTGCTATTGGGCTCTATTGAATAATGAATGTTTTGAATTTTCTCCAAAAGAAAAGTAGTTGCAAACTCATCCTTTTAGAGACTTGTTTGGGCTCATGAGAGGAGTAGAAAAACATCAAAAATTTCAGTCCTGCATGATTCTACCAAGAAATGTGATTCTTCATTCAAAACCTGATTTTTGCTATTGGGCTCTATTGAATAATGAATGTTTTGATTTTTCTCCAAAAGTAAAGTAGTTGCAAACTCATGCTTTCAGAGACTTGTTTGGGCTCATGAGAGGAGTAGAAAAAGATCAAAAATTTCAGTCCTGCATGATTCTACCAAGAAATGTGTGCTCATTGAAACCGCTGGTTTTTGATAGTTTGGGCCTTATAGAATAATCAATGTTTTGAATTTTCTGCAAAAGTAAAGTAGTTGCAAACTCATCCTTTTAGAAACTTGTTTGGGCTGTTGAGAGGAGTAAAAAACCATCAAAAATTTCAATCCTGCATGATTCTACCAAGAAATGTGATTCTTCATTCAAAACGCTGGTTTTTGCTATTGGGCTCTATTGAATAATGAATGTTTTGAATTTTCTCCAAAAGTAAAGTAGTTGCAAACTCATCCTTTTAGAGACTTGTTTGGGCTCATGAGAGGAGTAGAAAAACATCAAAAATTTCAGTCCTGCACGATTCTACCAAGAAATGTGTGTTCATTGAAACCGCTGGTTTTTGATAGTTTGGGCCCTATTGAATAATGAATGTTTTGAATTTTCTCCAAAAGTAAAGTAGTTGCAAACTCATCCTTTTAGAAACTTGTTTGGGCTGTTGAGAGGAGTAAAAAACCATCAAAAATTTCAATCCTGCATGATTCTACCAAGAAATGTGATTCTTCATTCAAAACGCTGGTTTTTGCTATTGGGCTCTATTGAATAATGAATGTTTTGAATTTTCTACAAAAGCAAAGTAGTTGCAGACTCATCCTTTTAGAGACTTGTTTGGGCTCATGAGAGGAGTAGAAAAACATCAAAAATTTCAGTCCTGCATGATTCTACCAAGAAATGTGTGTTCATTCATACCGCTGGTTTTTGATATTTTGGGCCCTATTGAATAATGAATGTTTTGAATTTTCTCCAAAAGTAAAGTAGTTGCAAACTCATCCTTTTAGAAACTTGTTTGGGCTGTTGAGAGGAGTAAAAAACCATCAAAAATTTCAATCCTGCATGATTCTACCAAGAAATGTGATTCTTCATTCAAAACCTGATTTTTGCTATTGGGCTCTATTGAATAATGAATGTTTTGAATTTTCTCCAAAAGTAAAGTAGTTGCAAACTCATGCTTTTAGAGACTTGTTTGGGCTCATGAGAGGAGTAGAAAAACATCAAAAATTATAGTCCTGCATGATTCTACCAAGAAATGTGTGTTCATTGAAACCGCTGGTTTTTGATAGTTTGGGCTCTATTGAATAATGAATGTTTTGAATTTTCTCCAAAAGTAAAGTAGTTGCAAACTCATCCTTTTAGAGACTTGTTTGGGCTCATGAGAGGAGTAGAAAAACATCAAAAATTTCAGTCCTGCATGATTCTACCAAGAAATGTGATTCTTCATTCAAAACCTGATTTTTGCTATTGGGCTCTATTGAATAATGAATGTTTTGAATTTTCTCCAAAAGTAAAGTAGTTGCAAACTCATGCTTTTAGAGACTTGTTTGGGCTCACGAGAGGAGTAGAAAAACATCAAAAATTTCAGTCCTGCATGATTCTACCAAGAAATGTGATTCTTCATTCAAAACCTGATTTTTGCTATTGGGCTCTATTGAATAATGAATGTTTTGATTTTTCTCCAAAAGTAAAGTAGTTGCAAACTCATGCTTTCAGAGACTTGTTTGGGCTCATGAGAGGAGTAGAAAAAGATCAAAAATTTCAGTCCTGCATGATTCTACCAAGAAATGTGTGCTCATTGAAACCGCTGGTTTTTGATAGTTTGGGCCTTATTGAATAATCAATGTTTTGAATTTTCTGCAAAAGTAAAGTAGTTGCAAACTCATCCTTTTAGAAACTTGTTTGGGCTGTTGAGAGGAGTAAAAAACCATCAAAAATTTCAATCCTGCATGATTCTACCAAGAAATGTGATTCTTCATTCAAAACGCTGGTTTTTGCTATTGGGCTCTATTGAATAATGAATGTTTTGAATTTTCTCCAAAAGTAAAGTAGTTGCAAACTCATCCTTTTAGAGACTTGTTTGGGCTCATGAGAGGAGTAGAAAAACATCAAAAATTTCAGTCCTGCACGATTCTACCAAGAAATGTGTGTTCATTCAAACCACTGGTTTTTGATATTTTGGGCCCTATTGAATATTGAATGTTTTGAATTTTCTCCAAAAGTAAAGTAGTTGCAAACTCATCCTTTTAGAAACTTGTTTGGGCTGTTGAGAAGAGTAAAAAACCATCAAAAATTTCAATCCTGCATGATTCTACCAAGAAATGTGATTCTTCATTCAAAACCTGATTTTTGCTATTGGGCTCTATTGAATAATGAATGTTTTGAATTTTCTCCAAAGGTAAAGTAGTTGCAAACTCATGCTTTTAGAGACTTGTTTGGGCTCATGAGAGGAGTAGAAAAACATCAAAAATTTCAGTCCTGCATGATTCTACCAAGAAATGTGTGTTCATTGAAACCGCTGGTTTTTGATAGTTTGGGCCCTATTGAATAATGAATGTTTTGAATTTTCTCCAAAAGTAAAGTAGTTGCAAACTCATCCTTTTAGAAACTTGTTTGGGCTGTTGAGAGGAGTAAAAAACCATCAAAAATTTCAATCCTGCATGATTCTACCAAGAAATGTGATTCTTCATTCAAAACGCTGGTTTTTGCTATTGGGCTCTATTGAATAATGAATGTTTTGAATTTTCTACAAAAGCAAAGTAGTTGCAGACTCATCCTTTTAGAGACTTGTTTGGGCTCATGAGAGGAGTAGAAAAACATCAAAAATTTCAGTCCTGCATGATTCTACCAAGAAATGTGTGTTCATTCAAACCGCTGGTTTTTGATATTTTGGGCCCTATTGAATAATGAATGTTTTGAATTTTCTCCAAAAGTAAAGTAGTTGCAAACTCATCCTTTTAGAAACTTGTTTGGGCTGTTGAGAGGAGTAAAAAACCATCAAAAATTTCAATCCTGCATGATTCTACCAAGAAATGTGATTCTTCATTCAAAACCTGATTTTTGCTATTGGGCTCTATTGAATAATGAATGTTTTGAATTTTCTCCAAAAGTAAAGTAGTTGCAAACTCATGCTTTTAGAGACTTGTTTGGGCTCATGAGAGGAGTAGAAAAACATCAAAAATTATAGTCCTGCATGATTCTACCAAGAAATGTGTGTTCATTGAAACCGCTGGTTTTTGATAGTTTGGGCTCTATTGAATAATGAATGTTTTGAATTTTCTCCAAAATTAAAGTAGTTGCAAACTCATCCTTTTAGAGACTTGTTTGGGCTCATGAGAGGAGTAGAAAAACATCAAAAATTTCAGTCCTGCATGATTCTACCAAGAAATGTGATTCTTCATTCAAAACCTGATTTTTGCTATTGGGCTCTATTGAATAATGAATGTTTTGAATTTTCTCCAAAAGTAAAGTAGTTGCAAACTCATGCTTTTAGAGACTTGTTTGGGCTCACGAGAGGAGTAGAAAAACATCAAAAATTTCAGTCCTGCATGATTCTACCAAGAAATGTGTGTACATTGAAACAGCTGGTTTTTGATAGTTTGGGCCTTATTGAATAATGATTGTTTTGAATTTTCTCCAAAAGTAAAGTAGTTGCAAACTCATCCTTTTAGAAACTTGTTTTGGCTGTTGAGAGGAGTAAAAAACCATCAAAAATTTCAATCCTGCATGATTCTACCAAGAAATGTGATTCTTCATTCAAAACGCTGGTTTTTGCTATTGGGCTCTATTGAATAATGAATGTTTTGAATTTTCTCCAAAAGTAAAGTAGTTGCAAACTCATCCTTTTAGAGTCTTGTTTGGGCTCATGAGAGGAGTAGAAAAACATCAAAAATTTCAGTCCTGCACGATTCTACCAAGAAATGTGTGTTCATTCAAACCGCTGGTTTTTGATATTTTGGGCCCTATTGAATATTGAATGTTTTGAATTTTCTCCAAAAGTAAAGTAGTTGCAAACTCATCCTTTTAGAAACTTGTTTGGGCTGTTGAGAGGAGTAAAAAACCATCAAAAATTTCAATCCTGCATGATTCTACCAAGAAATGTGATTCTTCATTCAAAACGCTGGTTTTTGCTATTGGGCTCTATTGAATAATGAATGTTTTGAATTTTCTCCAAAAGTTAAGTAGTTGCAAACTCATCCTTTTAGAGACTTGTTTGGGCTCATGAGAGGAGTAGAAAAACATCAAAAATTTCAGTCCTACACGATTCTACCAAGAAATGTGTGTTCATTCAAACCGCTGGTTTTTGATATTTTGGGCCCTATTGAATAATGAATGTTTTGAATTTTCTCCAAAAGTAAAGTAGTTGCAAACTCATCCTTTTAGAAACTTGTTTGGGCTGTTGAGAGGAGTAAAAAACCATCAAAAATTTCAATCCTGCATGATTCTACCAAGAAATGTGATTCTTCATTCAAAACCTGATTTTTGCTATTGGGCTCTATTGAATAATGAATGTTTTGAATTTTCTCCAAAAGTAAAGTAGTTGCAAACTCATGCTTTTAGAGACTTGTTTGGGCTCATGAGAGGAGTAGAAAAACATCAAAAATTATAATCCTGCATGATTCTACCAAGAAATGTGTGTTCATTGAAACCGCTGGTTTTTGATAGTTTGGGCTCTATTGAATAATGAATGTTTTGAATTTTCTCCAAAAGTAAAGTAGTTGCAAACTCATCCTTTTAGAGACTTGTTTGGGCTCATGAGAGGAGTAGAAAAACATCAAAAATTTCAGTCCTGCATGATTCTACCAAGAAATGTGATTCTTCATTCAAAACCTGATTTTTGCTATTGGGCTCTATTGAATAATGAATGTTTTGAATTTTCTCCAAAAGTAAAGTAGTTGCAAACTCATGCTTTTAGAGACTTGTTTGGGCTCACGAGAGGAGTAGAAAAACATCAAAAATTTCAGTCCTGCATGATTCTACCAAGAAATGTGATTCTTCATTCAAAACCTGATTTTTGCTATTGGGCTCTATTGAATAATGAATGTTTTGATTTTTCTCCAAAAGTAAAGTAGTTGCAAACTCATGCTTTCAGAGACTTGTTTGGGCTCATGAGAGGAGTAGAAAAAGATCAAAAATTTCAGTCCTGCATGATTCTACCAAGAAATGTGTGCTCATTGAAACCGCTGGTTTTTGATAGTTTGGGCCTTATTGAATAATCAATGTTTTGAATTTTCTGCAAAAGTAAAGTAGTTGCAAACTCATCCTTTTAGAAACTTGTTTGGGCTGTTGAGAGGAGTAAAAAACCATCAAAAATTTCAATCCTGCATGATTCTACCAAGAAATGTGATTCTTCATTCAAAACGCTGGTTTTTGCTATTGGGCTCTATTGAATAATGAATGTTTTGAATTTTCTCCAAAAGTAAAGTAGTTGCAAACTCATCCTTTTAGAGACTTGTTTGGGCTCATGAGAGGAGTAGAAAAACATCAAAAATTTCAGTCCTGCACGATTCTACCAAGAAATGTGTGTTCATTCAAACCACTGGTTTTTGATATTTTGGGCCCTATTGAATATTGAATGTTTTGAATTTTCTCCAAAAGTAAAGTAGTTGCAAACTCATCCTTTTAGAAACTTGTTTGGGCTGTTGAGAAGAGTAAAAAACCATCAAAAATTTCAATCCTGCATGATTCTACCAAGAAATGTGATTCTTCATTCAAAACCTGATTTTTGCTATTGGGCTCTATTGAATAATGAATGTTTTGAATTTTCTCCAAAGGTAAAGTAGTTGCAAACTCATGCTATTAGAGACTTGTTTGGGCTCATGAGAGGAGTAGAAAAACATCAAAAATTTCAGTCCTGCATGATTCTACCAAGAAATGTGTGCTCATTGAAACCGCTGGTTTTTGATAGTTTGGGCCCTATTGAATAATGAATGTTTTGAATTTTCTCCAAAAGTAAAGTAGTTGCAAACTCATCCTTTTAGAAACTTGTTTGGGCTGTTGAGAGGAGTAAAAAACCATCAAAAATTTCAATCCTGCATGATTCTACCAAGAAATGTGATTCTTCATTCAAAACGCTGGTTTTTGCTATTGGGCTCTATTGAATAATGAATGTTTTGAATTTTCTACAAAAGCAAAGTAGTTGCAGACTCATCCTTTTAGAGACTTGTTTGGGCTCATGAGAGGAGTAGAAAAACATCAAAAATTTCAGTCCTGCATGATTCTACCAAGAAATGTGTGTTCATTCAAACCGCTGGTTTTTGATATTTTGGGCCCTATTGAATAATGAATGTTTTGAATTTTCTCCAAAAGTAAAGTAGTTGCAAACTCATCCTTTTAGAAACTTGTTTGGGCTGTTGAGAGGAGTAAAAAACCATCAAAAATTTCAATCCTGCATGATTCTACCAAGAAATGTGATTCTTCATTCAAAACCTGATTTTTGCTATTGGGCTCTATTGAATAATGAATGTTTTGAATTTTCTCCAAAAGTAAAGTAGTTGCAAACTCATGCTTTTAGAGACTTGTTTGGGCTCATGAGAGGAGTAGAAAAACATCAAAAATTATAATCCTGCATGATTCTACCAAGAAATGTGTGTTCATTGAAACCGCTGGTTTTTGATAGTTTGGGCCCTATTGAATAATGAATGTTTTGAATTTTCTCCAAAAGTAAAGTAGTTGCAAACTCATCCTTTTAGAAACTTGTTTGGGCTGTTGAGAGGAGTAAAAAACCATCAAAAATTTCAATCCTGCATTATTCTACCAAGAAATGTGATTCTTCATTCAAAACGCTGGTTTTTGCTATTGGGCTCTATTGAATAATGAATGTTTTGAATTTTCTCCAAAAGAAAAGTAGTTGCAAACTCATTCTTTTAGAGACTTGTTTGGGCTCATGAGTGGCGTAGAAAAACATCAAAAATTTCAGTCCTGCATGATTCTACCAAGAAATGTGATTCTTCATTCAAAACCTGATTTTTGCTATTGGGCTCTATTGAATAATGAATGTTTTGAATTTTCTCCAAAAGTAAAGTAGTTGCAAACTCATGCTTTTAGAGACTTGTTTGGGCTCATGAGAGGAGTAGAAAAACATCAAAAATTTCAGTCCTGCATGATTCTACCAAGAAATGTGTGTACATTGAAACCGCTGGTTTTTGATAGTTTGGGCCTTATTGAATAATGAATGTTTTGAATTTTCTCCAAAAGTAAAGTAGTTGCAAACTCATCCTTTTAGAAACTTGTTTGGGCTGTTGAGAGGAGTAAAAAACCATCAAAAATTTCAATCCTGCATGATTCTACCAATAAATGTGATTCTTCATTCAAAACGCTGGTTTTTGCTATTGGGCTCTATTGAATAATGAATGTTTTGAATTTTCTCCAAAAGTAAAGTAGTTGCAAACTCATCCTTTTAGAGACTTGTTTGGGCTCATGAGAGGAGTAGAAAAACATCAAAAATTTCAGTCCTGCACGATTCTACCAAGAAATGTGTGTTCATTCAAACCGCTGGTTTTTGATATTTTGGGCCCTATTGAATATTGAATGTTTTGAATTTTCTCCAAAAGTAAAGTAGTTGCAAACTCATCCTTTTAGAAACTTGTTTGGGCTGTTGAGAGGAGTAAAAAACCATCAAAAATTTCAATCCTGCATGATTCTACCAAGAAATGTGATTCTTCATTCAAAACCTGATTTTTGCTATTGGGCTCTATTGAATAATGAATGTTTTGAATTTTCTCCAAAGGTAAAGTAGTTGCAAACTCATGCTTTTAGAGACTTGTTTGGGCTCATGAGAGGAGTAGAAAAACATCAAAAATTTCAATCCTGCATGATTCTACCAAGAAATGTGATTCTTCATTCAAAACCTGATTTTTGCTATTGGGCTCTATTGAATAATGAATGTTTTGAATTTTCTCCAAAAGTAAAGTAGTTGCAAACTCATGCTTTTAGAGACTTGTTTGGGCTCATGAGAGGAGTAGAAAAACATCAAAAATTATAATCCTGCATGATTCTACCAAGAAATGTGTGTTCATTGAAACCGCTGGTTTTTGATAGTTTGGGCCCTATTGAATAATGAATGTTTTGAATTTTCTCCAAAAGTAAAGTAGTTGCAAACTCATCCTTTTAGAAACTTGTTTGGGCTGTTGAGAGGAGTAAAAAACCATCAAAAATTTCAATCCTGCATTATTCTACCAAGAAATGTGATTCTTCATTCAAAACGCTGGTTTTTGCTATTGGGCTCTATTGAATAATGAATGTTTTGAATTTTCTCCAAAAGAAAAGTAGTTGCAAACTCATTCTTTTAGAGACTTGTTTGGGCTCATGAGTGGCGTAGAAAAACATCAAAAATTTCAGTCCTGCATGATTCTACCAAGAAATGTGATTCTTCATTCAAAACCTGATTTTTGCTATTGGGCTCTATTGAATAATGAATGTTTTGAATTTTCTCCAAAAGTAAAGTAGTTGCAAACTCATGCTTTTAGAGACTTGTTTGGGCTCATGAGAGGAGTAGAAAAACATCAAAAATTTCAGTCCTGCATGATTCTACCAAGAAATGTGTGTACATTGAAACCGCTGGTTTTTGATAGTTTGGGCCTTATTGAATAATGAATGTTTTGAATTTTCTCCAAAAGTAAAGTAGTTGCAAACTCATCCTTTTAGAAACTTGTTTGGGCTGTTGAGAGGAGTAAAAAACCATCAAAAATTTCAATCCTGCATGATTCTACCAATAAATGTGATTCTTCATTCAAAACGCTGGTTTTTGCTATTGGGCTCTATTGAATAATGAATGTTTTGAATTTTCTCCAAAAGTAAAGTAGTTGCAAACTCATCCTTTTAGAGACTTGTTTGGGCTCATGAGAGGAGTAGAAAAACATCAAAAATTTCAGTCCTGCACGATTCTACCAAGAAATGTGTGTTCATTCAAACCGCTGGTTTTTGATATTTTGGGCCCTATTGAATATTGAATGTTTTGAATTTTCTCCAAAAGTAAAGTAGTTGCAAACTCATCCTTTTAGAAACTTGTTTGGGCTGTTGAGAGGAGTAAAAAACCATCAAAAATTTCAATCCTGCATGATTCTACCAAGAAATGTGATTCTTCATTCAAAACCTGATTTTTGCTATTGGGCTCTATTGAATAATGAATGTTTTGAATTTTCTCCAAAGGTAAAGTAGTTGCAAACTCATGCTTTTAGAGACTTGTTTGGGCTCATGAGAGGAGTAGAAAAACATCAAAAATTTCAGTCCTGCATGATTCTACCAAGAAATGTATGTTCATTGAAACCGCTGGTTTTTGATAGTTTGGGCCCTATTGAATAATGAATGTTTTGAATTTTCTCCAAAAGTAAAGTAGTTGCAAACTCATCCTTTTAGAAACTTGTTTGGGCTGTTGAGAGGAGTAAAAAACCATCAAAAATTTCAATCCTGCATGATTCTACCAAGAAATGTGATTCTTCATTCAAACCGCTGGTTTTTGATATTTTGGGCCCTATTGAATAATGAATGTTTTGAATTTTCTCCAAAAGTAAAGTAGTTGCAAACTCATCCTTTTATAAACTTGTTTGGGCTGTTGAGAGGAGTAAAAAACCATCAAAAATTTCAATCCTGCATGATTCTAGCAAGAAATGTGATTCTTCATTCATAACCTGATTTTTGCTATTGGGCTCTTTGAATAATGAATGTTTTGAATTTTCTCCAAAAGTAAAGTAGTTGCAAACTCATGCTTTTAGAGACTTGTTTGGGCTCATGAGAGGAGTAGAAAAACATCAAAAATTGCAGTCCTGCACGATTCTACCAAGAAATGTGTGTTCATTCAAACCGCTGGTTTTTGATATTTTGGGCCCTATTGAATAATGAATGTTTTGAATTTTCTCCAAAAGTAAAGTAGTTGCAAACTCATCCTTTTAGAAACTTGTTTGGGCTGTTGAGAGGCGTAAAAAACCATCAAAAATTTCAATCCTGCATGATTCTAACAAGAAATGTGATTCTTCATTCAAAACCTGATTTTTGCTATTGGGCTCTATTGAATAATGAATGTTTTGAATTTTCTCCAAAAGTAAAGTAGTTGCAAACTCATGCTTTTAGAGACTTGTTTGGGCTCATGAGAGTAGAAAAACATCAAAAATTTCAGTCCTGCATGATTCTACCAAGAAATGTGTGTTCATTGAAACCGCTGGTTTTTGATAGTTTGGGCCCTATTGAATAATGAATGTTTTGAATTTTCTCCAAAAGTAAAGTAGTTGCAAACTCATCCTTTTAGAAACTTGTTTGGGCTGTTGAGAGGAGTAAAAAACCATCAAAAATTTCAATCCTGCATGATTCTACCAAGAAATGTGATTCTTCATTCAAAACGCTGGTTTTTGCTATTTGGCTCTATTGAATAATGAATGTTTTGAATTTTCTCCAAAAGAAAAGTAGTTGCAAACTCATCCTTTTAGAGACTTGTTTGGGCTCATGAGAGGAGTAGAAAAACATCAAAAATTTCTGTCCTGCATGATTCTACCAAGAAATGTGATTCTTCATTCAAAACCTGATTTTTGCTATTGGGCTCTATTGAATAATGAATGTTTTGATTTTTCTCCAAAAGTAAAGTAGTTGCAAACTCATGCTTTCAGAGACTTGTTTGGGCTCATGAGAGGAGTAGAAAAAGATCAAAAATTTCAGTCCTGCATGATTCTACCAAGAAATGTGTGCTCATTGAAACCGCTGGTTTTTGATAGTTTGGGCCTTATTGAATAATCAATGTTTTGAATTTTCTGCAAAAGTAAAGTAGTTGCAAACTCATCCTTTTAGAAACTTGTTTGGGCTGTTGAGAGGAGTAAAAAACCATCAAAAATTTCAATCCTGCATGATTCTACCAAGAAATGTGATTCTTCATTCAAAACGCTGGTTTTTGCTATTGGGCTCTATTGAATAATGAATGTTTTGAATTTTCTCCAAAAGTAAAGTAGTTGCAAACTCAT
Organism: Dendrobates tinctorius; assembly: GCF_039654945.1. Lineage (NCBI taxonomy): Eukaryota > Metazoa > Chordata > Amphibia > Anura > Dendrobatidae > Dendrobates > Dendrobates tinctorius. Next base: position 21,200,637 of record NW_027361793.1, read on the forward strand.
CCTTTTAGAGACTTGTTTGGGCTCATGAGAGGAGTAGAAAAACATCAAAAATTTCAGTCCTGCACGATTCTACCAAGAAATGTGTGTTCATTGAAACCGCTGGTTTTTGATAGTTTGGGCCCTATTGAATAATGAATGTTTTGAATTTTCTCCAAAAGTAAAGTAGTTGCAAACTCATCCTTTTAGAAACTTGTTTGGGCTGTTGAGAGGAGTAAAAAACCATCAAAAATTTCAATCCTGCATGATTCTACCAAGAAATGTGATTCTTCATTCAAAACGCTGGTTTTTGCTATTGGGCTCTATTGAATAATGAATGTTTTGAATTTTCTACAAAAGCAAAGTAGTTGCAGACTCATCCTTTTAGAGACTTGTTTGGGCTCATGAGAGGAGTAGAAAAACATCAAAAATTTCAGTCCTGCATGATTCTACCAAGAAATGTGTGTTCATTCATACCGCTGGTTTTTGATATTTTGGGCCCTATTGAATAATGAATGTTTTGAATTTTCTCCAAAAGTAAAGTAGTTGCAAACTCATCCTTTTAGAAACTTGTTTGGGCTGTTGAGAGGAGTAAAAAACCATCAAAAATTTCAATCCTGCATGATTCTACCAAGAAATGTGATTCTTCATTCAAAACCTGATTTTTGCTATTGGGCTCTATTGAATAATGAATGTTTTGAATTTTCTCCAAAAGTAAAGTAGTTGCAAACTCATGCTTTTAGAGACTTGTTTGGGCTCATGAGAGGAGTAGAAAAACATCAAAAATTATAGTCCTGCATGATTCTACCAAGAAATGTGTGTTCATTGAAACCGCTGGTTTTTGATAGTTTGGGCTCTATTGAATAATGAATGTTTTGAATTTTCTCCAAAAGTAAAGTAGTTGCAAACTCATCCTTTTAGAGACTTGTTTGGGCTCATGAGAGGAGTAGAAAAACATCAAAAATTTCAGTCCTGCATGATTCTACCAAGAAATGTGATTCTTCATTCAAAACCTGATTTTTGCTATTGGGCTCTATTGAATAATGAATGTTTTGAATTTTCTCCAAAAGTAAAGTAGTTGCAAACTCATGCTTTTAGAGACTTGTTTGGGCTCACGAGAGGAGTAGAAAAACATCAAAAATTTCAGTCCTGCATGATTCTACCAAGAAATGTGATTCTTCATTCAAAACCTGATTTTTGCTATTGGGCTCTATTGAATAATGAATGTTTTGATTTTTCTCCAAAAGTAAAGTAGTTGCAAACTCATGCTTTCAGAGACTTGTTTGGGCTCATGAGAGGAGTAGAAAAAGATCAAAAATTTCAGTCCTGCATGATTCTACCAAGAAATGTGTGCTCATTGAAACCGCTGGTTTTTGATAGTTTGGGCCTTATTGAATAATCAATGTTTTGAATTTTCTGCAAAAGTAAAGTAGTTGCAAACTCATCCTTTTAGAAACTTGTTTGGGCTGTTGAGAGGAGTAAAAAACCATCAAAAATTTCAATCCTGCATGATTCTACCAAGAAATGTGATTCTTCATTCAAAACGCTGGTTTTTGCTATTGGGCTCTATTGAATAATGAATGTTTTGAATTTTCTCCAAAAGTAAAGTAGTTGCAAACTCATCCTTTTAGAGACTTGTTTGGGCTCATGAGAGGAGTAGAAAAACATCAAAAATTTCAGTCCTGCACGATTCTACCAAGAAATGTGTGTTCATTCAAACCACTGGTTTTTGATATTTTGGGCCCTATTGAATATTGAATGTTTTGAATTTTCTCCAAAAGTAAAGTAGTTGCAAACTCATCCTTTTAGAAACTTGTTTGGGCTGTTGAGAAGAGTAAAAAACCATCAAAAATTTCAATCCTGCATGATTCTACCAAGAAATGTGATTCTTCATTCAAAACCTGATTTTTGCTATTGGGCTCTATTGAATAATGAATGTTTTGAATTTTCTCCAAAGGTAAAGTAGTTGCAAACTCATGCTTTTAGAGACTTGTTTGGGCTCATGAGAGGAGTAGAAAAACATCAAAAATTTCAGTCCTGCATGATTCTACCAAGAAATGTGTGTTCATTGAAACCGCTGGTTTTTGATAGTTTGGGCCCTATTGAATAATGAATGTTTTGAATTTTCTCCAAAAGTAAAGTAGTTGCAAACTCATCCTTTTAGAAACTTGTTTGGGCTGTTGAGAGGAGTAAAAAACCATCAAAAATTTCAATCCTGCATGATTCTACCAAGAAATGTGATTCTTCATTCAAAACGCTGGTTTTTGCTATTGGGCTCTATTGAATAATGAATGTTTTGAATTTTCTACAAAAGCAAAGTAGTTGCAGACTCATCCTTTTAGAGACTTGTTTGGGCTCATGAGAGGAGTAGAAAAACATCAAAAATTTCAGTCCTGCATGATTCTACCAAGAAATGTGTGTTCATTCAAACCGCTGGTTTTTGATATTTTGGGCCCTATTGAATAATGAATGTTTTGAATTTTCTCCAAAAGTAAAGTAGTTGCAAACTCATCCTTTTAGAAACTTGTTTGGGCTGTTGAGAGGAGTAAAAAACCATCAAAAATTTCAATCCTGCATGATTCTACCAAGAAATGTGATTCTTCATTCAAAACCTGATTTTTGCTATTGGGCTCTATTGAATAATGAATGTTTTGAATTTTCTCCAAAAGTAAAGTAGTTGCAAACTCATGCTTTTAGAGACTTGTTTGGGCTCATGAGAGGAGTAGAAAAACATCAAAAATTATAGTCCTGCATGATTCTACCAAGAAATGTGTGTTCATTGAAACCGCTGGTTTTTGATAGTTTGGGCTCTATTGAATAATGAATGTTTTGAATTTTCTCCAAAATTAAAGTAGTTGCAAACTCATCCTTTTAGAGACTTGTTTGGGCTCATGAGAGGAGTAGAAAAACATCAAAAATTTCAGTCCTGCATGATTCTACCAAGAAATGTGATTCTTCATTCAAAACCTGATTTTTGCTATTGGGCTCTATTGAATAATGAATGTTTTGAATTTTCTCCAAAAGTAAAGTAGTTGCAAACTCATGCTTTTAGAGACTTGTTTGGGCTCACGAGAGGAGTAGAAAAACATCAAAAATTTCAGTCCTGCATGATTCTACCAAGAAATGTGTGTACATTGAAACAGCTGGTTTTTGATAGTTTGGGCCTTATTGAATAATGATTGTTTTGAATTTTCTCCAAAAGTAAAGTACTTGCAAACTCATCCTTTTAGAAACTTGTTTTGGCTGTTGAGAGGAGTAAAAAACCATCAAAAATTTCAATCCTGCATGATTCTACCAAGAAATGTGATTCTTCATTCAAAACGCTGGTTTTTGCTATTGGGCTCTATTGAATAATGAATGTTTTGAATTTTCTCCAAAAGTAAAGTAGTTGCAAACTCATCCTTTTAGAGACTTGTTTGGGCTCATGAGAGGAGTAGAAAAACATCAAAAATTTCAGTCCTGCACGATTCTACCAAGAAATGTGTGTTCATTCAAACCGCTGGTTTTTGATATTTTGGGCCCTATTGAATATTGAATGTTTTGAATTTTCTCCAAAAGTAAAGTAGTTGCAAACTCATCCTTTTAGAAACTTGTTTGGGCTGTTGAGAGGAGTAAAAAACCATCAAAAATTTCAATCCTGCATGATTCTACCAAGAAATGTGATTCTTCATTCAAAACGCTGGTTTTTGCTATTGGGCTCTATTGAATAATGAATGTTTTGAATTTTCTCCAAAAGTTAAGTAGTTGCAAACTCATCCTTTTAGAGACTTGTTTGGGCTCATGAGAGGAGTAGAAAAACATCAAAAATTTCAGTCCTGCACGATTCTACCAAGAAATGTGTGTTCATTCAAACCGCTGGTTTTTGATATTTTGGGCCCTATTGAATAATGAATGTTTTGAATTTTCTCCAAAAGTAAAGTAGTTGCAAACTCATCCTTTTAGAAACTTGTTTGGGCTGTTGAGAGGAGTAAAAAACCATCAAAAATTTCAATCCTGCATGATTCTACCAAGAAATGTGATTCTTCATTCAAAACCTGATTTTTGCTATTGGGCTCTATTGAATAATGAATGTTTTGAATTTTCTCCAAAAGTAAAGTAGTTGCAAACTCATGCTTTTAGAGACTTGTTTGGGCTCATGAGAGGAGTAGAAAAACATCAAAAATTTCAGTCCTGCATGATTCTACCAAGAAATATGTGTTCATTGAAACCGCTGGTTTTTGATAGTTTGGGCCCTATTGAATAATGAATGTTTTGAATTTTCTCCAAAAGTAAAGTAGTTGCAAACTCATCCTTTTAGAAACTTGTTTGGGCTGTTGAGAGGAGTAAAAAACCATCAAAAATTTCAATCCTGCATGATTCTACCAAGAAATGTGATTCTTCATTCAAAACGCTGGTTTTTGCTATTGGGCTATATTGAATAATGAATGTTTTGATTTTTCTCCAAAAGAAAAGTAGTTGCAAACTCATCCTTTTAGAGACTTGTTTGGGCTCATGAGAGGAGTAGAAAAACATCAAAAATTTCAGTCCTGCATGATTCTACCAAGAAATGTGATTCTTCATTCAAAACCTGATTTTTGCTATTGGGCTCTATTGAATAATGAATGTTTTGATTTTTCTCCAAAAGTAAAGTAGTTGCAAACTCTTACTTTCAGAGACTTGTTTGGGCTCATGAGAGGAGTAGAAAAACATCAAAAATTTCAGTCCTGCATGATTCTACCAAGAAATGTGTGTTCATTGAAACCGCTGGTTTTTGATAGTTTGGGCCCTATTGAATAATCAATGTTTTGAATTTTCTGCAAAAGTAAAGTAGTTGCAAACTCATCCTTTTAGAAACTTGTTTGGGCTGTTGAGAGGAGTAAAAAACCATCAAAAATTTCAATCCTGCATGATTCTACCAAGAAATGTGATTCTTCATTCAAAATGCTGGTTTTTGCTATTGGGCTCTATTGAATAATGAATGTTTTGAATTTTCTCCAAAAGTTAAGTAGTTGCAAACTCATCCTTTTAGAGACTTGTTTGGGCTCATGAGAGGAGTAGAAAAACATCAAAAATTTCAGTCCTGCATGATTCTACCAAGAAATGTGTGTTCATTCAAACCGCTGGTTTTTGATATTTTGGGCCCTATTGAATAATGAATGTTTTGAATTTTCTCCAAAAGTAAAGTAGTTGCAAACTCATCCTTTTAGAAACTTGTTTGGGCTGTTGAGAGGAGTAAAAAACCATCAAAAATTTCAATCCTGCATGATTCTACCAAGAAATGTGATTCTTCATTCAAAACCTGATTTTTGCTATTGGGCTCTATTGAATAATGAATGTTTTGAATTTTCTCCAAAAGTAAAGTAGTTGCAAACTCATGCTTTTAGAGACTTGTTTGGGCTCATGAGAGGAGTAGAAAAACATCAAAAATTTTAGTCCTGCATGATTCTACCAAGAAATGTGTGTTCATTGAAACCGCTGGTTTTTGATAGTTTGGGCCCTATTGAATAATGAATGTTTTGAATTTTCTCCAAAAGTAAAGTAGTTGCAAACTCATCCTTTTAGAAACTTGTTTGGGCTGTTGAGAGGAGTAAAAAACCATCAAAAATTTCAATCCTGCATGATTCTACCAAGAAATGTGATTCTTCATTCAAAACGCTGGTTTTTGCTATTGGGCTCTATTGAAAAATGAATGTTTTGAATTTTCTCCAAAAGTAAAGTAGTTGCAAACTCATGCTTTTAGAGACTTGTTTGGGCTCATGAGAGGAGTAGAAAAACATCAAAAATTTCAGTCCTGCATGATTCTACCAAGAAATGTGTGTTCATTGAAACCGCTGGTTTTTGATAGTTTGGGCACTATTGAATAATGAATGTTTTGAATTTTCTCCAAAAGTAAAGTAGTTGCAAACTCATCCTTTTAGAAACTTGTTTGGGCTGTTGAGAGGAGTAAAAAACCATCAAAAATTTCAATCCTGCATGATTCTACCAAGAAATGTGATTCTTCATTCAAAATGCTGGTTTTTGCTATTGGGCTCTATTGAATAATGAATGTTTTGAATTTTCTCCAAAAGTAAAGTAGTTGCAAACTCATCCTTTTAGAAACTTGTTTGGGCTGTTGAGAGGAGTAAAAAACCATCAAAAATTTCAATCCTGCATGATTCTACCAAGAAATGTGATTCTTCATTCAAAACCTGATTTTTGCTATTGGGCTCTATTGAATAATGAATGTTTTGAATTTTCTCCAAAAGTAAAGTAGTTGCAAACTCATGCTTTTATAGACTTGTTTGGGCTCATGAGAGGAGTAGAAAAACATCAAAAATTTCAGTCCTGCATGATTCTACCAAGAAATGTGTGTTCATTGAAACCGCTGGTTTTTGATAGTTTGGGCCCTATTGAATAATGAATGTTTTGAATTTTCTCCAAAAGTAAAGTAGTTGCAAACTCATCCTTTTAGAAACATGTTTGGGCTGTTGAGAGGAGTAAAAAACCATCAAAAATTTCAATCCTGCATGATTCTACCAAGAAATGTGATTCTTCATTCAAAACCTGATTTTTGCTATTGGGCTCTATTGAATAATGAATGTTTTGAATTTTCTCCAAAAGTAAAGTAGTTGCAAACTCATGCTTTTAGAGACTTGTTTGGGCTCATGAGAGGAGTAGAAAAACATCAAAAATTTCAGTCCTGCATGATTCTACCAAGAAATATGTGTTCATTGAAACCGCTGGTTTTTGATAGTTTGGGCCCTATTGAATAATGAATGTTTTGAATTTTCTCCAAAAGTAAAGTAGTTGCAAACTCATCCTTTTAGAAACTTGTTTGGGCTGTTGAGAGGAGTAAAAAACCATCAAAAATTTCAATCCTGCATGATTCTACCAAGAAATGTGATTCTTCATTCAAAACGCTGGTTTTTGCTATTGGGCTCTATTGAATAATGAATGTTTTGAATTTTCTCCAAAAGAAAAGTAGTTGCAAACTCATCCTTTTAGGGACTTGTTTGGGCTCATGAGAGGAGTAGAAAAACATCAAAATTTTCAGTCCTGCATGATTCTACCAAGAAATGTGATTCTTCATTCAAAACCTGATTTTTGCTATTGGGCTCTATTGAATAATGAATGTTTTGATTTTTCTCCAAAAGTAAAGTAGTTGCAAACTCATACTTTCAGAGACTTGTTTGGGCTCATGAGAGGAGTAGAAAAACATCAAAAATTTCAGTCCTGCATGATTCTACCAAGAAATGTGTGTTCATTGAAACTGCTGGTTTTTGATAGTTTGGGCCCTATTGAATAATCAATGTTTTGAATTTTCTGCAAAAGTAAAGTAGTTGCAAACTCATCCATTTAGAAACTTGTTTGGGCTGTTGAGAGGAGTAAAAAACCATCAAAAATTTCAATCCTGCATGATTCTACCAAGAAATGTGATTCTTCATTCAAAATGCTGGTTTTTGCTATTGGGCTCTATTGAATAATGAATGTTTTGAATTTTCTCCAAAAGTAAAGTAGTTGCAAACTCATCCTTTTAGAGACTTGTTTGGGCTCATGAGAGGAGTAGAAAAACATCAAAAATTTCAGTCCTGCATGATTCTACCAAGAAATGTGATTCTTCATTCAAAACCTGATTCTTGCTATTGGGCTCTATTGAATAATGAGTGTTTTGAATTTTCTCCAAAAGTAAAGTAGTTGCAAACTCATGCTTTTAGAGACTTGTTTGGGCTCACGAGAGGAGTAGAAAAACATCAAAAATTTCAGTCCTGCATGATTCTACCAAGAAATGTGTGTACATTGAAACCGCTGGTTTTTGATAGTTTGGGCCTTATTGAATAATGAATGTTTTGAATTTTCTCCAAAAGTAAAGTAGTTGCAAACTCATCCTTTTAGAAACTTGTTTTGGCTGTTGAGAGGAGTAAAAAACCATCAAAAATTTCAATCCTGCATGATTCTACCAAGAAATGTGATTCTTCATTCAAAACGCTGGTTTTTGCTATTGGGCTCTATTGAATAATGAATGTTTTGAATTTTCTCCAAAAGTAAAGTAGTTGCAAACTCATGCTTTTAGAGACTTGTTTGGGCTCATGAGAGGAGTAGAAAAACATCAAAAATTTCAGTCCTGCATGATTCTACCAAGAAATATGTGTTCATTGAAACCGCTGGTTTTTGATAGTTTGGGCCCTATTGAATAATGAATGTTTTGAATTTTCTCCAAAAGTAAAGTAGTTGCAAACTCATCCTTTTAGAAACTTGTTTGGGCTGTTGAGAGGAGTAAAAAACCATCAAAAATTTCAATCCTGCATGATTCTACCAAGAAATGTGATTCTTCATTCAAAACGCTGGTTTTTGCTATTGGGCTCTATTGAATAATGAATGTTTTGAATTTTCTCCAAAAGAAAAGTAGTTGCAAACTCATCCTTTTAGGGACTTGTTTGGGCTCATGAGAGGAGTAGAAAAACATCAAAATTTTCAGTCCTGCATGATTCTACCAAGAAATGTGATTCTTCATTCAAAACCTGATTTTTGCTATTGGGCTCTATTGAATAATGAATGTTTTGATTTTTCTCCAAAAGTAAAGTAGTTGCAAACTCATACTTTCAGAGACTTGTTTGGGCTCATGAGAGGAGTAGAAAAACATCAAAAATTTCAGTCCTGCATGATTCTACCAAGAAATGTGTGTTCATTGAAACTGCTGGTTTTTGATAGTTTGGGCCCTATTGAATAATCAATGTTTTGAATTTTCTGCAAAAGTAAAGTAGTTGCAAACTCATCCATTTAGAAACTTGTTTGGGCTGTTGAGAGGAGTAAAAAACCATCAAAAATTTCAATCCTGCATGATTCTACCAAGAAATGTGATTCTTCATTCAAAATGCTGGTTTTTGCTATTGGGCTCTATTGAATAATGAATGTTTTGAATTTTCTCCAAAAGTAAAGTAGTTGCAAACTCATCCTTTTAGAGACTTGTTTGGGCTCATGAGAGGAGTAGAAAAACATCAAAAATTTCAGTCCTGCATGATTCTACCAAGAAATGTGATTCTTCATTCAAAACCTGATTCTTGCTATTGGGCTCTATTGAATAATGAGTGTTTTGAATTTTCTCCAAAAGTAAAGTAGTTGCAAACTCATGCTTTTAGAGACTTGTTTGGGCTCACGAGAGGAGTAGAAAAACATCAAAAATTTCAGTCCTGCATGATTCTACCAAGAAATGTGTGTACATTGAAACCGCTGGTTTTTGATAGTTTGGGCCTTATTGAATAATGAATGTTTTGAATTTTCTCCAAAAGTAAAGTAGTTGCAAACTCATCCTTTTAGAAACTTGTTTTGGCTGTTGAGAGGAGTAAAAAACCATCAAAAATTTCAATCCTGCATGATTCTACCAAGAAATGTGATTCTTCATTCAAAACGCTGGTTTTTGCTATTGGGCTCTATTGAATAATGAATGTTTTGAATTTTCTCCAAAAGTAAAGTAGTTGCAAACTCATCCTTTTAGAGACTTGTTTGGGCTCATGAGAGGAGTAGAAAAACATCAAAAATTTCAGTCCTGCACGATTCTACCAAGAAATGTGTGTTCATTCAAACCGCTGGTTTTTGATATTTTGGACCCTATTGAATATTGAATGTTTTGAATTTTCTCCAAAAGTAAAGTAGTTGCAAACTCATCCTTTTAGAAACTTGTTTGGGCTGTTGAGAGGAGTAAAAAACCATCAAAAATTTAAATCCTGCATGATTCTACCAAGAAATGTGATTCTTCATTCAAAACGCTGGTTTTTGCTATTGGGCTCTATTGAATAATGAATGTTTTGAATTTTCTCCAAAAGTTAAGTAGTTGCAAACTCATCCTTTTAGAGACTTGTTTGGGCTCATGAGAGGAGTAGAAAAACATCAAAAATTTCAGTCCTGCACGATTCTACCAAGAAATGTGTGTTCATTCAAACCGCTGGTTTTTGATATTTTGGGCCCTATTGAATAATGAATGTTTTGAATTTTCTCCAAAAGTAAAGTAGTTGCAAACTCATCCTTTTAGAAACTTGTTTGGGCTGTTGAGAGGAGTAAAAAACCATCAAAAATTTCAATCCTGCATGATTCTACCAAGAAATGTGATTCTTCATTCAAAACCTGATTTTTGCTATTGGGCTCTATTGAATAATGAATGTTTTGAATTTTCTCCAAAAGTAAAGTAGTTGCAAACTCATGCTTTTAGAGACTTGTTTGGGCTCATGAGAGGAGTAGAAAAACATCAAAAATTTCAGTCCTGCATGATTCTACCAAGAAATGTGTGTACATTGAAACCGCTGGTTTTTGATAGTTTGGGCCTTATTGAATAATGAATGTTTTGAATTTTCTCCAAAAGTAAAGTAGTTGCAAACTCATCCTTTTAGAAACTTGTTTTGGCTGTTGAGAGGAGTGAAAAACCATCAAAAATGTCAATCCTGCATGATTCTACCAAGAAATGTGATTCTTCATTCAAAACGCTGGTTTTTGCTATTGGGCTCTATTGAATAATGAATGTTTTGAATTTTCTCCAAAAGTAAAGTAGTTGCAAACTCATCCTTTTAGAGACTTGTTTGGGCTCATGAGAGGAGTAGAAAAACATCAAAAATTTCAGTCCTGCACGATTCTACCAAGAAATGTGTGTTCATTCAAACCGCTGGTTTTTGATATTTTGGACCCTATTGAATATTGAATGTTTTGAATTTTCTCCAAAAGTAAAGTAGTTGCAAACTCATCCTTTTAGAAACTTGTTTGGGCTGTTGAGAGGAGTAAAAAACCATCAAAAATTTCAATCCTGCATGATTCTACCAAGAAATGTGATTCTTCATTCAAAACGCTGGTTTTTGCTATTGGGCTCTATTGAATAATGAATGTTTTGAATTTTCTCCAAAAGTTAAGTAGTTGCAAACTCATCCTTTTAGAGACTTGTTTGGGCTCATGAGAGGAGTAGAAAAACATCAAAAATTTCAGTCCTGCATGATTCTACCAAGAAATGTGATTCTTCATTCAAAACCTGATTTTTGCTATTGGGCTCTATTGAATAATGAATGTTTTGAATTTTCTCCAAAAGTTAAGTAGTTGCAAACTCATCCTTTTAGAGACTTGTTTGGGCTCATGAGAGGAGTAGAAAACCATCAAAAATTTCAATCCTGCATGATTCTACCAAGAAATGTGATTCTTCATTCAAAATGCTGGTTTTTGCTATTGGGCTCTATTGAATAATGAATGTTTTGAATTTTCTCCAAAAGTTAAGTAGTTGCAAACTCATCCTTTTAGAGACTTGTTTGGGCTCATGAGAGGAGTAGAAAAACATGAAAAATTTCAGTCCTGCATGATTCTACCAAGAAATGTGATTCTTCATTCAAACCGCTGGTTTTTGATATTTTGGGCCCTATTGAATAATGAATGTTTTGAATTTTCTCCAAAAGTTAAGTAGTTGCAAACTCATCCTTTTAGAAACTTGTTTGGGCTGTTGAGAGGAGTAAAAAACCATCAAAAATTTCAATCCTGCATGATTCTACCAAGAAATGTGATTCTTCATTCAAAACCTGATTTTTGCTATTGGGCTCTATTGAATAATGAATGTTTTGAATTTTCTCCAAAAGTAAAGTAGTTGCAAACTCATGCTTTTAGAGACTTGTTTGGGCTCATGAGAGGAGTAGAAAAACATCAAAAATTTTAGTCCTGCATGATTCTACCAAGAAATGTGTGTTCATTGAAACCGCTGGTTTTTGATAGTTTGGGCCCTATTGAATAATGAATGTTTTGAATTTTCTCCAAAAGTAAAGTAGTTGCAAACTCATCCTTTTAGAAACTTGTTTGGGCTGTTGAGAGGAGTAAAAAACCATCAAAAATTTCAATCCTGCATGATTCTACCAAGAAATGTGATTCTTCATTCAAAACGCTGGTTTTTGCTATTGGGCTCTATTGAATAATGAATGTTTTGAATTTTCTCCAAAAGTAAAGTAGTTGCAAACTCATGCTTTTAGAGACTTGTTTGGGCTCATGAGAGGAGTAGAAAAACATCAAAAATTTCAGTCCTGCATGATTCTACCAAGAAATGTGTGTTCATTGAAACCGCTGGTTTTTGATAGTTTGGGCACTATTGAATAATGAATGTTTTGAATTTTCTCCAAAAGTAAAGTAGTTGCAAACTCATCCTTTTAGAAACTTGTTTGGGCTGTTGAGAGGAGAAAAAAACCATCAAAAATTTCAATCCTGCATGATTCTACCAAGAAATGTGATTCTTCATTCAAAACGCTGGTTTTTGCTATTGGGCTCTATTGAATAATGAATGTTTTGAATTTTCTCCAAAAGTAAAGTAGTTGCAAACTCATCCTTTTAGAAACTTGTTTGGGCTGTTGAGAGGAGTAAAAAACCATCAAAAATTTCAATCTTGCATGATTCTACCAAGAAATGTGATTCTTCATTCAAAACCTGATTTTTGCTATTGGGCTCTATTGAATAATGAATGTTTTGAATTTTCTCCAAAAGTAAAGTAGTTGCAAACTCATGCCTTTATAGACTTGTTTGGGCTCATGAGAGGAGTAGAAAAACATCAAAAATTTCAGTCCTGCATGATTCTACCAAGAAATGTGTGTTCATTGAAACCGCTGGTTTTTGATAGTTTGGGCCCTATTGAATAATGAATGTTTTGAATTTTCTCCAAAAGTAAAGTAGTTGCAAACTCATCCTTTTAGAAACATGTTTGGGCTGTTGAGAGGAGTAAAAAACCATCAAAAATTTCAATCCTGCATGATTCTACCAAGAAATGTGATTCTTCATTCAAAACCTGATTTTTGCTATTGGGCTCTATTGAATAATGAATGTTTTGAATTTTCTCCAAAAGTAAAGTAGTTGCAAACTCATGCTTTTAGAGACTTGTTTGGGCTCATGAGAGGAGTAGAAAAACATCAAAAATTTCAGTCCTGCATGATTCTACCAAGAAATATGTGTTCATTGAAACCGCTGGTTTTTGATAGTTTGGGCCCTATTGAATAATGAATGTTTTGAATTTTCTCCAAAAGTAAAGTAGTTGCAAACTCATCCTTTTAGAAACTTGTTTGGGCTGTTGAGAGGAGTAAAAAACCATCAAAAATTTCAATCCTGCATGATTCTACCAAGAAATGTGATTCTTCATTCAAAACGCTGGTTTTTGCTATTGGGCTCTATTGAATAATGAATGTTTTGAATTTTCTCCAAAAGAAAAGTAGTTGCAAACTCATCCTTTTAGGGACTTGTTTGGGCTCATGAGAGGAGTAGAAAAACATCAAAAATTTCAGTCCTGCATGATTCTACCAAGAAATGTGATTCTTCATTCAAAACCTGATTTTTGCTATTGGGCTCTATTGAATAATGAATGTTTTGATTTTTCTCCAAAAGTAAAGTAGTTGCAAACTCATACTTTCAGAGACTTGTTTGGGCTCATGAGAGGAGTAGAAAAACATCAAAAATTTCAGTCCTGCATGATTCTACCAAGAAATGTGTGTTCATTGAAACGGCTGGTTTTTGATAGTTTGGGCCCTATTGAATAATCAATGTTTTGAATTTTCTGCAAAAGTAAAGTAGTTGCAAACTCATCCTTTTAGAATCTTGTTTGGGCTGTTGAGAGGAGTAAAAAACCATCAAAAATTTCAATCCTGCATGATTCTACCAAGAAATGTGATTCTTCATTCAAAATGCTGGTTTTTGCTATTGGGCTCTATTGAATAATGAATGTTTTGAATTTTCTCCAAAAGTAAAGTATTTGCAAACTCATGCTTTTAGAGACTTGTTTGGGCTCATGAGAGGAGTAGAAAAACATCAAAAATTTCAGTCCTGCATGATTCTACCAAGAAATGTGATTCTTCATTCAAAACCTGATTTTTGCTATTGGGCTCTATTGAATAATGAATGTTTTGATTTTTCTCCAAAAGTAAAGTAGTTACAAACTCATACTTTCAGAGACTTGTTTGGGCTCATGAGAGGAGTAGAAAAACATCAAAAATTTCAGTCCTGCATGATTCTACCAAGAAATGTGTGTTCATTGAAACAGCTGGTTTTTGATAGTTTGGGCCCTATTGAATAATCAATGTTTTGAATTTTCTGCAAAAGTAAAGTAGTTGCAAACTCATCCTTTTAGAAACTTGTTTGGGCTGTTGAGAGGAGTAAAAAACCATCAAAAATTTCAATCCTGCATGATTCTACCAAGAAATGTGATTCTTCATTCAAAATGCTGGTTTTTGCTATTGGGCTCTATTGAATAATGAATGTTTTGAATTTTCTCCAAAAGTAAAGTAGTTGCAAACTCATGCTTTTAGAGACTTGTTTGGGCTCACGAGAGGAGTAGAAAAACATCAAAAATTTCAGTCCTGCATGATTCTACCAAGAAATGTGATTCTTCATTCAAAACCTGATTTTTGCTATTGGGCTCTATTGAATAATGAATGTTTTGAATTTTCTCCAAAAGTAAAGTAGTTGCAAACTCATGCTTTTAGAGACTTGTTTGGGCTCATGAGAGGAGTAGAAAAACATCAAAAATTATAGTCCTGCATGATTCTACCAAGAAATGTGTGTTCATTGAAACCGCTGGTTTTTGATAGTTTGGGCTCTATTGAATAATGAATGTTTTGAATTTTCTCCAAAATTAAAGTAGTTGCAAACTCATCCTTTTAGAGACTTGTTTGGGCTCATGAGAGGAGTAGAAAAACATCAAAAATTTCAGTCCTGCATGATTCTACCAAGAAATGTGATTCTTCATTCAAAACCTGATTTTTGCTATTGGGCTCTATTGAATAATGAATGTTTTGAATTTTCTCCAAAAGTAAAGTAGTTGCAAACTCATGCTTTTAGAGACTTGTTTGGGCTCACGAGAGGAGTAGAAAAACATCAAAAATTTCAGTCCTGCATGATTCTACCAAGAAATGTGTGTACATTGAAACAGCTGGTTTTTGATAGTTTGGGCCTTATTGAATAATGATTGTTTTGAATTTTCTCCAAAAGTAAAGTACTTGCAAACTCATCCTTTTAGAAACTTGTTTTGGCTGTTGAGAGGAGTAAAAAACCATCAAAAATTTCAATCCTGCATGATTCTACCAAGAAATGTGATTCTTCATTCAAAACGCTGGTTTTTGCTATTGGGCTCTATTGAATAATGAATGTTTTGAATTTTCTCCAAAAGTAAAGTAGTTGCAAACTCATCCTTTTAGAGACTTGTTTGGGCTCATGAGAGGAGTAGAAAAACATCAAAAATTTCAGTCCTGCACGATTCTACCAAGAAATGTGTGTTCATTCAAACCGCTGGTTTTTGATATTTTGGGCCCTATTGAATATTGAATGTTTTGAATTTTCTCCAAAAGTAAAGTAGTTGCAAACTCATCCTTTTAGAAACTTGTTTGGGCTGTTGAGAGGAGTAAAAAACCATCAAAAATTTCAATCCTGCATGATTCTACCAAGAAATGTGATTCTTCATTCAAAACGCTGGTTTTTGCTATTGGGCTCTATTGAATAATGAATGTTTTGAATTTTCTCCAAAAGTTAAGTAGTTGCAAACTCATCCTTTTAGAGACTTGTTTGGGCTCATGAGAGGAGTAGAAAAACATCAAAAATTTCAGTCCTGCACGATTCTACCAAGAAATGTGTGTTCATTCAAACCGCTGGTTTTTGATATTTTGGGCCCTATTGAATAATGAATGTTTTGAATTTTCTCCAAAAGTAAAGTAGTTGCAAACTCATCCTTTTAGAAACTTGTTTGGGCTGTTGAGAGGAGTAAAAAACCATCAAAAATTTCAATCCTGCATGATTCTACCAAGAAATGTGATTCTTCATTCAAAACCTGATTTTTGCTATTGGGCTCTATTGAATAATGAATGTTTTGAATTTTCTCCAAAAGTAAAGTAGTTGCAAACTCATGCTTTTAGAGACTTGTTTGGGCTCATGAGAGGAGTAGAAAAACATCAAAAATTTCAGTCCTGCATGATTCTACCAAGAAATATGTGTTCATTGAAACCGCTGGTTTTTGATAGTTTGGGCCCTATTGAATAATGAATGTTTTGAATTTTCTCCAAAAGTAAAGTAGTTGCAAACTCATCCTTTTAGAAACTTGTTTGGGCTGTTGAGAGGAGTAAAAAACCATCAAAAATTTCAATCCTGCATGATTCTACCAAGAAATGTGATTCTTCATTCAAAACGCTGGTTTTTGCTATTGGGCTATATTGAATAATGAATGTTTTGATTTTTCTCCAAAAGAAAAGTAGTTGCAAACTCATCCTTTTAGAGACTTGTTTGGGCTCATGAGAGGAGTAGAAAAACATCAAAAATTTCAGTCCTGCATGATTCTACCAAGAAATGTGATTCTTCATTCAAAACCTGATTTTTGCTATTGGGCTCTATTGAATAATGAATGTTTTGATTTTTCTCCAAAAGTAAAGTAGTTGCAAACTCTTACTTTCAGAGACTTGTTTGGGCTCATGAGAGGAGTAGAAAAACATCAAAAATTTCAGTCCTGCATGATTCTACCAAGAAATGTGTGTTCATTGAAACCGCTGGTTTTTGATAGTTTGGGCCCTATTGAATAATCAATGTTTTGAATTTTCTGCAAAAGTAAAGTAGTTGCAAACTCATCCTTTTAGAAACTTGTTTGGGCTGTTGAGAGGAGTAAAAAACCATCAAAAATTTCAATCCTGCATGATTCTACCAAGAAATGTGATTCTTCATTCAAAATGCTGGTTTTTGCTATTGGGCTCTATTGAATAATGAATGTTTTGAATTTTCTCCAAAAGTTAAGTAGTTGCAAACTCATCCTTTTAGAGACTTGTTTGGGCTCATGAGAGGAGTAGAAAAACATCAAAAATTTCAGTCCTGCATGATTCTACCAAGAAATGTGTGTTCATTCAAACCGCTGGTTTTTGATATTTTGGGCCCTATTGAATAATGAATGTTTTGAATTTTCTCCAAAAGTAAAGTAGTTGCAAACTCATCCTTTTAGAAACTTGTTTGGGCTGTTGAGAGGAGTAAAAAACCATCAAAAATTTCAATCCTGCATGATTCTACCAAGAAATGTGATTCTTCATTCAAAACCTGATTTTTGCTATTGGGCTCTATTGAATAATGAATGTTTTGAATTTTCTCCAAAAGTAAAGTAGTTGCAAACTCATGCTTTTAGAGACTTGTTTGGGCTCATGAGAGGAGTAGAAAAACATCAAAAATTTTAGTCCTGCATGATTCTACCAAGAAATGTGTGTTCATTGAAACCGCTGGTTTTTGATAGTTTGGGCCCTATTGAATAATGAATGTTTTGAATTTTCTCCAAAAGTAAAGTAGTTGCAAACTCATCCTTTTAGAAACTTGTTTGGGCTGTTGAGAGGAGTAAAAAACCATCAAAAATTTCAATCCTGCATGATTCTACCAAGAAATGTGATTCTTCATTCAAAACGCTGGTTTTTGCTATTGGGCTCTATTGAAAAATGAATGTTTTGAATTTTCTCCAAAAGTAAAGTAGTTGCAAACTCATGCTTTTAGAGACTTGTTTGGGCTCATGAGAGGAGTAGAAAAACATCAAAAATTTCAGTCCTGCATGATTCTACCAAGAAATGTGTGTTCATTGAAACCGCTGGTTTTTGATAGTTTGGGCACTATTGAATAATGAATGTTTTGAATTTTCTCCAAAAGTAAAGTAGTTGCAAACTCATCCTTTTAGAAACTTGTTTGGGCTGTTGAGAGGAGTAAAAAACCATCAAAAATTTCAATCCTGCATGATTCTACCAAGAAATGTGATTCTTCATTCAAAATGCTGGTTTTTGCTATTGGGCTCTATTGAATAATGAATGTTTTGAATTTTCTCCAAAAGTAAAGTAGTTGCAAACTCATCCTTTTAGAAACTTGTTTGGGCTGTTGAGAGGAGTAAAAAACCATCAAAAATTTCAATCCTGCATGATTCTACCAAGAAATGTGATTCTTCATTCAAAACCTGATTTTTGCTATTGGGCTCTATTGAATAATGAATGTTTTGAATTTTCTCCAAAAGTAAAGTAGTTGCAAACTCATGCTTTTATAGACTTGTTTGGGCTCATGAGAGGAGTAGAAAAACATCAAAAATTTCAGTCCTGCATGATTCTACCAAGAAATGTGTGTTCATTGAAACCGCTGGTTTTTGATAGTTTGGGCCCTATTGAATAATGAATGTTTTGAATTTTCTCCAAAAGTAAAGTAGTTGCAAACTCATCCTTTTAGAAACATGTTTGGGCTGTTGAGAGGAGTAAAAAACCATCAAAAATTTCAATCCTGCATGATTCTACCAAGAAATGTGATTCTTCATTCAAAACCTGATTTTTGCTATTGGGCTCTATTGAATAATGAATGTTTTGAATTTTCTCCAAAAGTAAAGTAGTTGCAAACTCATGCTTTTAGAGACTTGTTTGGGCTCATGAGAGGAGTAGAAAAACATCAAAAATTTCAGTCCTGCATGATTCTACCAAGAAATATGTGTTCATTGAAACCGCTGGTTTTTGATAGTTTGGGCCCTATTGAATAATGAATGTTTTGAATTTTCTCCAAAAGTAAAGTAGTTGCAAACTCATCCTTTTAGAAACTTGTTTGGGCTGTTGAGAGGAGTAAAAAACCATCAAAAATTTCAATCCTGCATGATTCTACCAAGAAATGTGATTCTTCATTCAAAACGCTGGTTTTTGCTATTGGGCTCTATTGAATAATGAATGTTTTGAATTTTCTCCAAAAGAAAAGTAGTTGCAAACTCATCCTTTTAGGGACTTGTTTGGGCTCATGAGAGGAGTAGAAAAACATCAAAATTTTCAGTCCTGCATGATTCTACCAAGAAATGTGATTCTTCATTCAAAACCTGATTTTTGCTATTGGGCTCTATTGAATAATGAATGTTTTGATTTTTCTCCAAAAGTAAAGTAGTTGCAAACTCATACTTTCAGAGACTTGTTTGGGCTCATGAGAGGAGTAGAAAAACATCAAAAATTTCAGTCCTGCATGATTCTACCAAGAAATGTGTGTTCATTGAAACTGCTGGTTTTTGATAGTTTGGGCCCTATTGAATAATCAATGTTTTGAATTTTCTGCAAAAGTAAAGTAGTTGCAAACTCATCCATTTAGAAACTTGTTTGGGCTGTTGAGAGGAGTAAAAAACCATCAAAAATTTCAATCCTGCATGATTCTACCAAGAAATGTGATTCTTCATTCAAAATGCTGGTTTTTGCTATTGGGCTCTATTGAATAATGAATGTTTTGAATTTTCTCCAAAAGTAAAGTAGTTGCAAACTCATCCTTTTAGAGACTTGTTTGGGCTCATGAGAGGAGTAGAAAAACATCAAAAATTTCAGTCCTGCATGATTCTACCAAGAAATGTGATTCTTCATTCAAAACCTGATTCTTGCTATTGGGCTCTATTGAATAATGAGTGTTTTGAATTTTCTCCAAAAGTAAAGTAGTTGCAAACTCATGCTTTTAGAGACTTGTTTGGGCTCACGAGAGGAGTAGAAAAACATCAAAAATTTCAGTCCTGCATGATTCTACCAAGAAATGTGTGTACATTGAAACCGCTGGTTTTTGATAGTTTGGGCCTTATTGAATAATGAATGTTTTGAATTTTCTCCAAAAGTAAAGTAGTTGCAAACTCATCCTTTTAGAAACTTGTTTTGGCTGTTGAGAGGAGTAAAAAACCATCAAAAATTTCAATCCTGCATGATTCTACCAAGAAATGTGATTCTTCATTCAAAACGCTGGTTTTTGCTATTGGGCTCTATTGAATAATGAATGTTTTGAATTTTCTCCAAAAGTAAAGTAGTTGCAAACTCATCCTTTTAGAGACTTGTTTGGGCTCATGAGAGGAGTAGAAAAACATCAAAAATTTCAGTCCTGCACGATTCTACCAAGAAATGTGTGTTCATTCAAACCGCTGGTTTTTGATATTTTGGACCCTATTGAATATTGAATGTTTTGAATTTTCTCCAAAAGTAAAGTAGTTGCAAACTCATCCTTTTAGAAACTTGTTTGGGCTGTTGAGAGGAGTAAAAAACCATCAAAAATTTCAATCCTGCATGATTCTACCAAGAAATGTGATTCTTCATTCAAAACGCTGGTTTTTGCTATTGGGCTCTATTGAATAATGAATGTTTTGAATTTTCTCCAAAAGTTAAGTAGTTGCAAACTCATCCTTTTAGAGACTTGTTTGGGCTCATGAGAGGAGTAGAAAAACATCAAAAATTTCAGTCCTGCACGATTCTACCAAGAAATGTGTGTTCATTCAAACCGCTGGTTTTTGATATTTTGGGCCCTATTGAATAATGAATGTTTTGAATTTTCTCCAAAAGTAAAGTAGTTGCAAACTCATCCTTTTAGAAACTTGTTTGGGCTGTTGAGAGGAGTAAAAAACCATCAAAAATTTCAATCCTGCATGATTCTACCAAGAAATGTGATTCTTCATTCAAAACCTGATTTTTGCTATTGGGCTCTATTGAATAATGAATGTTTTGAATTTTCTCCAAAAGTAAAGTAGTTGCAAACTCATGCTTTTAGAGACTTGTTTGGGCTCATGAGAGGAGTAGAAAAACATCAAAAATTTCAGTCCTGCATGATTCTACCAAGAAATGTGTGTACATTGAAACCGCTGGTTTTTGATAGTTTGGGCCTTATTGAATAATGAATGTTTTGAATTTTCTC
Source organism: Dendrobates tinctorius (assembly GCF_039654945.1). Taxonomy (NCBI): domain Eukaryota; kingdom Metazoa; phylum Chordata; class Amphibia; order Anura; family Dendrobatidae; genus Dendrobates; species Dendrobates tinctorius. Next base: position 21,221,229 of record NW_027361793.1, read on the forward strand.
CAAAAGTAAAGTAGTTGCAAACTCATCCTTTTAGAAACTTGTTTTGGCTGTTGAGAGGAGTGAAAAACCATCAAAAATGTCAATCCTGCATGATTCTACCAAGAAATGTGATTCTTCATTCAAAACGCTGGTTTTTGCTATTGGGCTCTATTGAATAATGAATGTTTTGAATTTTCTCCAAAAGTAAAGTAGTTGCAAACTCATCCTTTTAGAGACTTGTTTGGGCTCATGAGAGGAGTAGAAAAACATCAAAAATTTCAGTCCTGCACGATTCTACCAAGAAATGTGTGTTCATTCAAACCGCTGGTTTTTGATATTTTGGACCCTATTGAATATTGAATGTTTTGAATTTTCTCCAAAAGTAAAGTAGTTGCAAACTCATCCTTTTAGAAACTTGTTTGGGCTGTTGAGAGGAGTAAAAAACCATCAAAAATTTCAATCCTGCATGATTCTACCAAGAAATGTGATTCTTCATTCAAAACGCTGGTTTTTGCTATTGGGCTCTATTGAATAATGAATGTTTTGAATTTTCTCCAAAAGTTAAGTAGTTGCAAACTCATCCTTTTAGAGACTTGTTTGGGCTCATGAGAGGAGTAGAAAAACATCAAAAATTTCAGTCCTGCATGATTCTACCAAGAAATGTGATTCTTCATTCAAAACCTGATTTTTGCTATTGGGCTCTATTGAATAATGAATGTTTTGAATTTTCTCCAAAAGTTAAGTAGTTGCAAACTCATCCTTTTAGAGACTTGTTTGGGCTCATGAGAGGAGTAGAAAACCATCAAAAATTTCAATCCTGCATGATTCTACCAAGAAATGTGATTCTTCATTCAAAATGCTGGTTTTTGCTATTGGGCTCTATTGAATAATGAATGTTTTGAATTTTCTCCAAAAGTTAAGTAGTTGCAAACTCATCCTTTTAGAGACTTGTTTGGGCTCATGAGAGGAGTAGAAAAACATCAAAAATTTCAGTCCTGCATGATTCTACCAAGAAATGTGATTCTTCATTCAAACCGCTGGTTTTTGATATTTTGGGCCCTATTGAATAATGAATGTTTTGAATTTTCTCCAAAAGTTAAGTAGTTGCAAACTCATCCTTTTAGAAACTTGTTTGGGCTGTTGAGAGGAGTAAAAAACCATCAAAAATTTCAATCCTGCATGATTCTACCAAGAAATGTGATTCTTCATTCAAAACCTGATTTTTGCTATTGGGCTCTATTGAATAATGAATGTTTTGAATTTTCTCCAAAAGTAAAGTAGTTGCAAACTCATGCTTTTAGAGACTTGTTTGGGCTCATGAGAGGAGTAGAAAAACATCAAAAATTTTAGTCCTGCATGATTCTACCAAGAAATGTGTGTTCATTGAAACCGCTGGTTTTTGATAGTTTGGGCCCTATTGAATAATGAATGTTTTGAATTTTCTCCAAAAGTAAAGTAGTTGCAAACTCATCCTTTTAGAAACTTGTTTGGGCTGTTGAGAGGAGTAAAAAACCATCAAAAATTTCAATCCTGCATGATTCTACCAAGAAATGTGATTCTTCATTCAAAACGCTGGTTTTTGCTATTGGGCTCTATTGAATAATGAATGTTTTGAATTTTCTCCAAAAGTAAAGTAGTTGCAAACTCATGCTTTTAGAGACTTGTTTGGGCTCATGAGAGGAGTAGAAAAACATCAAAAATTTCAGTCCTGCATGATTCTACCAAGAAATGTGTGTTCATTGAAACCGCTGGTTTTTGATAGTTTGGGCACTATTGAATAATGAATGTTTTGAATTTTCTCCAAAAGTAAAGTAGTTGCAAACTCATCCTTATAGAAACTTGTTTGGGCTGTTGAGAGGAGAAAAAAACCATCAAAAATTTCAATCCTGCATGATTCTACCAAGAAATGTGATTCTTCATTCAAAACGCTGGTTTTTGCTATTGGGCTCTATTGAATAATGAATGTTTTGAATTTTCTCCAAAAGTAAAGTAGTTGCAAACTCATCCTTTTAGAAACTTGTTTGGGCTGTTGAGAGGAGTAAAAAACCATCAAAAATTTCAATCTTGCATGATTCTACCAAGAAATGTGATTCTTCATTCAAAACCTGATTTTTGCTATTGGGCTCTATTGAATAATGAATGTTTTGAATTTTCTCCAAAAGTAAAGTAGTTGCAAACTCATGCCTTTATAGACTTGTTTGGGCTCATGAGAGGAGTAGAAAAACATCAAAAATTTCAGTCCTGCATGATTCTACCAAGAAATGTGTGTTCATTGAAACCGCTGGTTTTTGATAGTTTGGGCCCTATTGAATAATGAATGTTTTGAATTTTCTCCAAAAGTAAAGTAGTTGCAAACTCATCCTTTTAGAAACATGTTTGGGCTGTTGAGAGGAGTAAAAAACCATCAAAAATTTCAATCCTGCATGATTCTACCAAGAAATGTGATTCTTCATTCAAAACCTGATTTTTGCTATTGGGCTCTATTGAATAATGAATGTTTTGAATTTTCTCCAAAAGTAAAGTAGTTGCAAACTCATGCTTTTAGAGACTTGTTTGGGCTCATGAGAGGAGTAGAAAAACATCAAAAATTTCAGTCCTGCATGATTCTACCAAGAAATATGTGTTCATTGAAACCGCTGGTTTTTGATAGTTTGGGCCCTATTGAATAATGAATGTTTTGAATTTTCTCCAAAAGTAAAGTAGTTGCAAACTCATCCTTTTAGAAACTTGTTTGGGCTGTTGAGAGGAGTAAAAAACCATCAAAAATTTCAATCCTGCATGATTCTACCAAGAAATGTGATTCTTCATTCAAAACGCTGGTTTTTGCTATTGGGCTCTATTGAATAATGAATGTTTTGAATTTTCTCCAAAAGAAAAGTAGTTGCAAACTCATCCTTTTAGGGACTTGTTTGGGCTCATGAGAGGAGTAGAAAAACATCAAAAATTTCAGTCCTGCATGATTCTACCAAGAAATGTGATTCTTCATTCAAAACCTGATTTTTGCTATTGGGCTCTATTGAATAATGAATGTTTTGATTTTTCTCCAAAAGTAAAGTAGTTGCAAACTCATACTTTCAGAGACTTGTTTGGGCTCATGAGAGGAGTAGAAAAACATCAAAAATTTCAGTCCTGCATGATTCTACCAAGAAATGTGTGTTCATTGAAACGGCTGGTTTTTGATAGTTTGGGCCCTATTGAATAATCAATGTTTTGAATTTTCTGCAAAAGTAAAGTAGTTGCAAACTCATCCTTTTAGAATCTTGTTTGGGCTGTTGAGAGGAGTAAAAAACCATCAAAAATTTCAATCCTGCATGATTCTACCAAGAAATGTGATTCTTCATTCAAAATGCTGGTTTTTGCTATTGGGCTCTATTGAATAATGAATGTTTTGAATTTTCTCCAAAAGTAAAGTATTTGCAAACTCATGCTTTTAGAGACTTGTTTGGGCTCATGAGAGGAGTAGAAAAACATCAAAAATTTCAGTCCTGCATGATTCTACCAAGAAATGTGATTCTTCATTCAAAACCTGATTTTTGCTATTGGGCTCTATTGAATAATGAATGTTTTGATTTTTCTCCAAAAGTAAAGTAGTTACAAACTCATACTTTCAGAGACTTGTTTGGGCTCATGAGAGGAGTAGAAAAACATCAAAAATTTCAGTCCTGCATGATTCTACCAAGAAATGTGTGTTCATTGAAACGGCTGGTTTTTGATAGTTTGGGCCCTATTGAATAATCAATGTTTTGAATTTTCTGCAAAAGTAAAGTAGTTGCAAACTCATCCTTTTAGAAACTTGTTTGGGCTGTTGAGAGGAGTAAAAAACCATCAAAAATTTCAATCCTGCATGATTCTACCAAGAAATGTGATTCTTCATTCAAAATGCTGGTTTTTGCTATTGGGCTCTATTGAATAATGAATGTTTTGAATTTTCTCCAAAAGTAAAGTAGTTGCAAACTCATGCTTTTAGAGACTTGTTTGGGCTCACGAGAGGAGTAGAAAAACATCAAAAATTTCAGTCCTGCATGATTCTACCAAGAAATGTGATTCTTCATTCAAAACCTGATTTTTGCTATTGGGCTCTATTGAATAATGAATGTTTTGAATTTTCTCCAAAAGTAAAGTAGTTGCAAACTCATGCTTTTAGAGACTTGTTTGGGCTCACGAGAGGAGTAGAAAAACATCAAAAATTTCAGTCCTGCATGATTCTACCAAGAAATGTGTGTACATTGAAACCGCTGGTTTTTGATATTTTGGGCCCTATTGAATAATGAATGTTTTGAATTTTCTAAAAAAGTAAAGTAGTTGCAAACTCATCCTTTTAGAAACTTGTTTGGGCTGTTGAGAGGAGTAAAAAACCATCAAAAATTTCAATCCTGCATGATTCTACCAAGAAATGTGATTCTTCATTCAAAACCTGATTTTTGCTATTGGGCTCTATTGAATAATGAATGTTTTGATTTTTCTCCAAAAGTAAAGTAGTTGCAAACTCATACTTTCAGAGACTTGTTTGGGCTCATGAGAGGAGTAGAAAAACATCAAAAATTTCAGTCCTGCATGATTCTACCAAGAAATGTGTGTTCATTGAAACCGCTGGTTTTTGATAGTTTGGGCCCTATTGAATAATCAATGTTTTGAATTTTCTGCAAAAGTAAAGTAGTTGCAAACTCATCCTTTTAGAAACTTGTTTGGGCTGTTGAGAGGAGTAAAAAACCATCAAAAATTTCAATCCTGCATGATTCTACCAAGAAATGTGATTCTTCATTCAAAACCTGATTTTTGCTATTGGGCTCTATTGAATAATGAATGTTTTGAATTTTCTCCAAAAGTAAAGTATTTGCAAACTCATGCTTTTAGAGACTTGTTTGGGCTCATGAGAGGAGTAGAAAAACATCAAAAATTTCAGTCCTGCATGATTCTACCAAGAAATGTGTGTTCATTGAAACCGCTGGTTTTTGATAGTTTGGGCCCTATTGAATAATGAATGTTTTGAATTTTCTCCAAAAATAAAGTAGTTGCAAACTCATCCTTTTAGAAACTTGTTTGGGCTGTTGAGAGGAGTAAAAAACCATCAAAAATTTCAATCCTGCATGATTCTACCAAGAAATGTGATTCTTCATTCAAAACCTGATTTTTGCTATTGGGCTCTATTGAATAATGAATGTTTTGAATTTTCTCCAAAAGTAAAGTAGTTGCAAACTCATGCTTTTATAGACTTGTTTGGGCTCATGAGAGGAGTAGAAAAACATCAAAAATTTCAGTCCTGCATGATTCTACCAAGAAATGTGTGTTCATTGAAACCGCTGGTTTTTGATAGTTTGGGCCCTATTGAATAATGAATGTTTTGAATTTTCTCCAAAAGTAAAGTAGTTGCAAACTCATCCTTTTAGGGACTTGTTTGGGCTCATGAGAGGAGTAGAAAAACATCAAAAATTTCAGTCCTGCATGATTCTACCAAGAAATGTGATTCTTCATTCAAAACCTGATTTTTGCTATTGGGCTCTATTGAATAATGAATGTTTTGATTTTTCTCCAAAAGTAAAGTAGTTACAAACTCATACTTTCAGAGACTTGTTTGGGCTCATGAGAGGAGTAGAAAAACATCAAAAATTTCAGTCCTGCATGATTCTACCAAGAAATGTGTGTTCATTGAAACGGCTGGTTTTTGATAGTTTGGGCCCTATTGAATAATCAATGTTTTGAATTTTCTGCAAAAGTAAAGTAGTTGCAAACTCATCCTTTTAGAAACTTGTTTGGGCTGTTGAGAGGAGTAAAAAACCATCAAAAATTTCAATCCTGCATGATTCTACCAAGAAATGTGATTCTTCATTCAAAATGCTGGTTTTTGCTATTGGGCTCTATTCAATAATGAATGTTTTGAATTTTCTCCAAAAGTAAAGTAGTTGCAAACTCATGCTTTTAGAGACTTGTTTGGGCTCATGAGAGGAGTAGAAAAACATCAAAAATTTCAGTCCTGCATGATTCTACCAAGAAATGTGATTCTTCATTCAAAACCTGATTTTTGCTATTGGGCTCTATTGAATAATGAATGTTTTGAATTTTCTCCAAAAGTAAAGTAGTTGCAAACTCATGCTTTTAGAGACTTGTTTGGGCTCACAAGAGGAGTAGAAAAACATCAAAAATTTCAGTCCTGCATGATTCTACCAAGAAATGTGTGTACATTGAAACCGCTGGTTTTTGATATTTTGGGCCCTATTGAATAATGAATGTTTTGAATTTTCTAAAAAAGTAAAGTAGTTGCAAACTCATCATTTTAGAAACTTGTTTGGGCTGTTGAGAGGAGTAAACAACCATCAAATATTTCAATCCTGCATGATTCTACCAAGAAATGTGATTCTTCATTCAAAACCTGATTTTTGCTATTGGGCTCTATTGAATAATGAATGTTTTGAATTTTCTCCAAAAGTAAAGTAGTTGCAAACTCATGCTTTTAGAGACTTGTTTGGGCTCATGAGAGGAGTAGAAAAACATCAAAAATTATAGTCCTGCATGATTCTACCAAGAAATGTGTGTTCATTGAAACCGCTGGTTTTTGATAGTTTGGGCCCTATTGAATAATGAATGTTTTGAATTTTCTCCAAAAGTAAAGTAGTTGCAAACTCATCCTTTTAGAAACTTGTTTGGGCTGTTGAGAGGAGTAAAAAACCATCAAAAATTTCAATCCTGCATGATTCTACCAAGAAATGTGATTCTTCATTCAAAACGCTGGTTTTTGCTATCGGGCTCTATTGAATAATGAATGTTTTGAATTTTCTCCAAAAGTAAAGTAGTTGGAAACTCATCCTATTAGAGACTTGTTTGGGCTCATGAGAGTAGTAGAAAAACATCAAAAATTTCAGTCCTGCACGATTCTACCAAGAAATGTGTGTTCATTCAAACCGCTGGTTTTTGATATTTTGGGCCCTATTGAATAATGAATGTTTTGAATTTTCTCCAAAAGTAAAGTAGTTGCAAACTCATCCTTTTAGAAACTTGTTTGGGCTGTTGAGAGGAGTAAAAAACCATCAAAAATTTCAATCCTGCATGATTCTACCAAGAAATGTGATTCTTCATTCAAAACCTGATTTTTGCTATTGGGCTCTATTGAATAATGAATGTTTTGAATTTTCTCCAAAAGTAAAGTAGTTGCAAACTCATGCTTTTAGAGACTTGTTTGGGCTCATGAGAGGAGTAGAAAAACATCAAAAATTTCAGTCCTGCATGATTCTACCAAGAAATGTGTGTTCATTGAAACCGCTGGTTTTTGATAGTTTGGGCCCTATTGAATAATGAATGTTTTGAATTTTCTCCAAAAGTAAAGTAGTTGCAAACTCATCCTTTTAGAAACTTGTTTGGGCTGTTGAGAGGAGTAAAAAACCATCAAAAATTTCAATCCTGCATGATTCTACCAAGAAATGTGATTCTTCATTCAAAACGCTGGTTTTTGCTATTGGGCTCTATTGAATAATGAATGTTTTGAATTTTCTCCAAAAGTAAAGTAGTTGCAAACTCATGCTTTTAGAGACTTGTTTGGGCTCATGAGAGGAGTAGAAAAACATCAAAAATTTCAGTCCTGCATGATTCTACCAAGAAATGTGTGTTCATTGAAACCGCTGGTTTTTGATAGTTTGGGCCCTATTGAATAATGAATGTTTTGAATTTTCTCCAAAAGTAAAGTAGTTGCAAACTCATCCTTTTAGAAACTTGTTTGGGCTGTTGAGAGGAGTAAAAAACCATCAAAAATTTCAATCCTGCATGATTCTACCAAGAAATGTGATTCTTCATTCAAAACCTGATTTTTGCTATTGGGCTCTATTGAATAATGAATGTTTTGAATTTTCTCCAAAAGTAAAGTATTTGCAAACTCATGCTTTTAGAGACTTGTTTGGGCTCGTGACAGGAGTAGAAAAACATCAAAAATTTCAGTCCTGCATGATTCTACCAAGAAATGTGTGTTCATTGAAACCGCTGGTTTTTGATAGTTTGGGCCCTATTGAATAATGAATGTTTTGAATTTTCTCCAAAAGTAAAGTAGTTGCAAACTCATCCTTTTAGAAACATGTTTGGGCTGTTGAGAGGAGTAAAAAACCATCAAAAATTTCAATCCTGCATGATTCTACCAAGAAATGTGATTCTTCATTCAAAACCTGATTTTTGCTATTGGGCTCTATTGAATAATGAATGTTTTGAATTTTCTCCAAAAGTAAAGTAGTTGCTTTTAGAGACTTGTTTGGGCTTATGAGAGGAGTAGAAAAACATCAAAAATTTCAGTCCTGCATGATTCTACCAAGAAATATGTGTTCATTGAAACCGCTGGTTTTTGATAGTTTGGGCCCTATTGAATAATGAATGTTTTGAATTTTCTCCAAAAGTAAAGTAGTTGCAAACTCATCCTTTTAGAAACTTGTTTGGGCTGTTGAGAGGAGTAAAAAACCATCAAAAATTTCAATCCTGCATGATTCTACCAAGAAATGTGATTCTTCATTCAAAACGCTGGTTTTTGCTATTGGGCTCTATTGAATAATGAATGTTTTGAATTTTCTCCAAAAGAAAAGTAGTTGCAAACTCATCCTTTTAGAGACTTGTTTGGGCTCATGAGAGGAGAAGAAAAACATCAAAAATTTCAGTCCTGCATGATTCTACCAAGAAATGTGATTCTTCATTCAAAACCTGATTTTTGCTATTGGGCTCTATTGAATAATGAATGTTTTGATTTTTCTCCAAAAGTAAAGTAGTTGCAAACTCATACTTTCAGAGACTTGTTTGGGCTCATGAGAGGAGTAGAAAAACATCAAAAATTTCAGTCCTGCATGATTCTACCAAGAAATGTGTGTTCATTGAAACCGCTGGTTTTTGATAGTTTGGGCCCTATTGAATAATCAATGTTTTGAATTTTCTGCAAAAGTAAAGTAGTTGCAAACTCATCCTTTTAGAAACTTGTTTGGGCTGTTGAGAGGAGTAAAAAACCATCAAAAATTTCAATCCTGCATGATTCTACCAAGAAATGTGATTCTTCATTCAAAACCTGATTTTTGCTATTGGGCTCTATTGAATAATGAATGTTTTGAATTTTCTAAAAAAGTAAAGTAGTTGCAAACTCATCCTTTTAGAAACTTGTTTGGGCTGTTGAGAGGAGTAAAAAACCATCAAATATTTCAATCCTGCATGATTCTACCAAGAAATGTGATTCTTCATTCAAAACCTGATTTTTGCTATTGGGCTCTATTGAATAATGAATGTTTTGATTTTTCTCCAAAAGTAAAGTAGTTGCAAACTCATACTTTCAGAGACTTGTTTGGGCTCATGAGAGGAGTAGAAAAACATCAAAAATTTCAGTCCTGCATGATTCTACCAAGAAATGTGTGTTCATTGAAACCGCTGGTTTTTGATAGTTTGGGCCCTATTGAATAATCAATGTTTTGAATTTTCTGCAAAAGTAAAGTAGTTGCAAGCTCATCCTTTTAGAAACTTGTTTGGGCTGTTGAGAGGAGTAAAAAACCATCAAAAATTTCAATCCTGCATGATTCTACCAAGAAATGTGATTCTTCATTCAAAACCTGATTTTTGCTATTGGGCTCTATTGAATAATGAATGTTTTGAATTTTCTCCAAAAGTAAAGTATTTGCAAACTCATGCTTTTAGAGACTTGTTTGGGCTCATGAGAGGAGTAGAAAAACATCAAAAATTTCAGTCCTGCATGATTCTACCAAGAAATGTGTGTTCATTGAAACCGCTGGTTTTTGATAGTTTGGGCCCTATTGAATAATGAATGTTTTGAATTTTCTCCAAAAATAAAGTAGTTGCAAACTCATCCTTTTAGAAACTTGTTTGGGCTGTTGAGAGGAGTAAAAAACCATCAAAAATTTCAATCCTGCATGATTCTACCAAGAAATGTGATTCTTCATTCAAAACCTGATTTTTGCTATTGGGCTCTATTGAATAATGAATGTTTTGAATTTTCTCCAAAAGTAAAGTAGTTGCAAACTCATGCTTTTATAGACTTGTTTGGGCTCATGAGAGGAGTAGAAAAACATCAAAAATTTCAGTCCTGCATGATTCTACCAAGAAATGTGTGTTCATTGAAACCGCTGGTTTTTGATAGTTTGGGCCCTATTGAATAATGAATGTTTTGAATTTTCTCCAAAAGTAAAGTAGTTGCAAACTCATCCTTTTAGGGACTTGTTTGGGCTCATGAGAGGAGTAGAAAAACATCAAAAATTTCAGTCCTGCATGATTCTACCAAGAAATGTGATTCTTCATTCAAAACCTGATTTTTGCTATTGGGCTCTATTGAATAATGAATGTTTTGATTTTTCTCCAAAAGTAAAGTAGTTACAAACTCATACTTTCAGAGACTTGTTTGGGCTCATGAGAGGAGTAGAAAAACATCAAAAATTTCAGTCCTGCATGATTCTACCAAGAAATGTGTGTTCATTGAAACGGCTGGTTTTTGATAGTTTGGGCCCTATTGAATAATCAATGTTTTGAATTTTCTGCAAAAGTAAAGTAGTTGCAAACTCATCCTTTTAGAAACTTGTTTGGGCTGTTGAGAGGAGTAAAAAACCATCAAAAATTTCAATCCTGCATGATTCTACCAAGAAATGTGATTCTTCATTCAAAATGCTGGTTTTTGCTATTGGGCTCTATTCAATAATGAATGTTTTGAATTTTCTCCAAAAGTAAAGTAGTTGCAAACTCATGCTTTTAGAGACTTGTTTGGGCTCATGAGAGGAGTAGAAAAACATCAAAAATTTCAGTCCTGCATGATTCTACCAAGAAATGTGATTCTTCATTCAAAACCTGATTTTTGCTATTGGGCTCTATTGAATAATGAATGTTTTGAATTTTCTCCAAAAGTAAAGTAGTTGCAAACTCATGCTTTTAGAGACTTGTTTGGGCTCACAAGAGGAGTAGAAAAACATCAAAAATTTCAGTCCTGCATGATTCTACCAAGAAATGTGTGTACATTGAAACCGCTGGTTTTTGATATTTTGGGCCCTATTGAATAATGAATGTTTTGAATTTTCTAAAAAAGTAAAGTAGTTGCAAACTCATCCTTTTAGAAACTTGTTTGGGCTGTTGAGAGGAGTAAAAAACCATCAAATATTTCAATCCTGCATGATTCTACCAAGAAATGTGATTCTTCATTCAAAACCTGATTTTTGCTATTGGGCTCTATTGAATAATGAATGTTTTGAATTTTCTCCAAAAGTAAAGTAGTTGCAAACTCATGCTTTTAGAGACTTGTTTGGGCTCATGAGAGGAGTAGAAAAACATCAAAAATTATAGTCCTGCATGATTCTACCAAGAAATGTGTGTTCATTGAAACCGCTGGTTTTTGATAGTTTGGGCCCTATTGAATAATGAATGTTTTGAATTTTCTCCAAAAGTAAAGTAGTTGCAAACTCATCCTTTTAGAAACTTGTTTGGGCTGTTGAGAGGAGTAAAAAACCATCAAAAATTTCAATCCTGCATGATTCTACCAAGAAATGTGATTCTTCATTCAAAACGCTGGTTTTTGCTATCGGGCTCTATTGAATAATGAATGTTTTGAATTTTCTCCAAAAGTAAAGTAGTTGGAAACTCATCCTATTAGAGACTTGTTTGGGCTCATGAGAGTAGTAGAAAAACATCAAAAATTTCAGTCCTGCACGATTCTACCAAGAAATGTGTGTTCATTCAAACCGCTGGTTTTTGATATTTTGGGCCCTATTGAATAATGAATGTTTTGAATTTTCTCCAAAAGTAAAGTAGTTGCAAACTCATCCTTTTAGAAACTTGTTTGGGCTGTTGAGAGGAGTAAAAAACCATCAAAAATTTCAATCCTGCATGATTCTACCAAGAAATGTGATTCTTCATTCAAAACCTGATTTTTGCTATTGGGCTCTATTGAATAATGAATGTTTTGAATTTTCTCCAAAAGTAAAGTAGTTGCAAACTCATGCTTTTAGAGACTTGTTTGGGCTCATGAGAGGAGTAGAAAAACATCAAAAATTTCAGTCCTGCATGATTCTACCAAGAAATGTGTGTTCATTGAAACCGCTGGTTTTTGATAGTTTGGGCCCTATTGAATAATGAATGTTTTGAATTTTCTCCAAAAGTAAAGTAGTTGCAAACTCATCCTTTTAGAAACTTGTTTGGGCTGTTGAGAGGAGTAAAAAACCATCAAAAATTTCAATCCTGCATGATTCTACCAAGAAATGTGATTCTTCATTCAAAACGCTGGTTTTTGCTATTGGGCTCTATTGAATAATGAATGTTTTGAATTTTCTCCAAAAGTAAAGTAGTTGCAAACTCATGCTTTTAGAGACTTGTTTGGGCTCATGAGAGGAGTAGAAAAACATCAAAAATTTCAGTCCTGCATGATTCTACCAAGAAATGTGTGTTCATTGAAACCGCTGGTTTTTGATAGTTTGGGCCCTATTGAATAATGAATGTTTTGAATTTTCTCCAAAAATAAAGTAGTTGCAAACTCATCCTTTTAGAAACTTGTTTGGGCTGTTGAGAGGAGTAAAAAACCATCAAAAATTTCAATCCTGCATGATTCTACCAAGAAATGTGATTCTTCATTCAAAACCTGATTTTTGCTATTGGGCTCTATTGAATAATGAATGTTTTGAATTTTCTCCAAAAGTAAAGTATTTGCAAACTCATGCTTTTAGAGACTTGTTTGGGCTCGTGACAGGAGTAGAAAAACATCAAAAATTTCAGTCCTGCATGATTCTACCAAGAAATGTGTGTTCATTGAAACCGCTGGTTTTTGATAGTTTGGGCCCTATTGAATAATGAATATTTTGAATTTTCTCCAAAAGTAAAGTAGTTGCAAACTCATCCTTTTAGAAACATGTTTGGGCTGTTGAGAGGAGTAAAAAACCATCAAAAATTTCAATCCTGCATGATTCTACCAAGAAATGTGATTCTTCATTCAAAACCTGATTTTTGCTATTGGGCTCTATTGAATAATGAATGTTTTGAATTTTCTCCAAAAGTAAAGTAGTTGCTTTTAGAGACTTGTTTGGGCTCATGAGAGGAGTAGAAAAACATCAAAAATTTCAGTCCTGCATGATTCTACCAAGAAATATGTGTTCATTGAAACCGCTGGTTTTTGATAGTTTGGGCCCTATTGAATAATGAATGTTTTGAATTTTCTCCAAAAGTAAAGTAGTTGCAAACTCATCCTTTTAGAAACTTGTTTGGGCTGTTGAGAGGAGTAAAAATCCATCAAAAATTTCAATCCTGCATGATTCTACCAAGAAATGTGATTCTTCATTCAAAACGCTGGTTTTTGCTATTGGGCTCTATTGAATAATGAATGTTTTGAATTTTCTCCAAAAGAAAAGTAGTTGCAAACTCATCCTTTTAGAGACTTGTTTGGGCTCATGAGAGGAGAAGAAAAACATCAAAAATTTCAGTCCTGCATGATTCTACCAAGAAATGTGATTCTTCATTCAAAACCTGATTTTTGCTATTGGGCTCTATTGAATAATGAATGTTTTGATTTTTCTCCAAAAGTAAAGTAGTTGCAAACTCATACTTTCAGAGACTTGTTTGGGCTCATGAGAGGAGTAGAAAAACATCAAAAATTTCAGTCCTGCATGATTCTACCAAGAAATGTGTGTTCATTGAAACCGCTGGTTTTTGATAGTTTGGGCCCTATTGAATAATCAATGTTTTGAATTTTCTGCAAAAGTAAAGTAGTTGCAAACTCATCCTTTTAGAAACTTGTTTGGGCTGTTGAGAGGAGTAAAAAACCATCAAAAATTTCAATCCTGCATGATTCTACCAAGAAATGTGATTCTTCATTCAAAACCTGATTTTTGCTATTGGGCTCTATTGAATAATGAATGTTTTGAATTTTCTCCAAAAGTAAAGTAGTTGCAAACTCATGCCTTTATAGACTTGTTTGGGCTCATGAGAGGAGTAGAAAAACATCAAAAATTTCAGTCCTGCATGATTCTACCAAGAAATGTGTGTTCATTGAAACCGCTGGTTTTTGATAGTTTGGGCCCTATTGAATAATGAATGTTTTGAATTTTCTCCAAAAGTAAAGTAGTTGCAAACTCATCCTTTTAGAAACATGTTTGGGCTGTTGAGAGGAGTAAAAAACCATCAAAAATTTCAATCCTGCATGATTCTACCAAGAAATGTGATTCTTCATTCAAAACCTGATTTTTGCTATTGGGCTCTATTGAATAATGAATGTTTTGAATTTTCTCCAAAAGTAAAGTAGTTGCAAACTCATGCTTTTAGAGACTTGTTTGGGCTCATGAGAGGAGTAGAAAAACATCAAAAATTTCAGTCCTGCATGATTCTACCAAGAAATATGTGTTCATTGAAACCGCTGGTTTTTGATAGTTTGGGCCCTATTGAATAATGAATGTTTTGAATTTTCTCCAAAAGTAAAGTAGTTGCAAACTCATCCTTTTAGAAACTTGTTTGGGCTGTTGAGAGGAGTAAAAAACCATCAAAAATTTCAATCCTGCATGATTCTACCAAGAAATGTGATTCTTCATTCAAAACGCTGGTTTTTGCTATTGGGCTCTATTGAATAATGAATGTTTTGAATTTTCTCCAAAAGAAAAGTAGTTGCAAACTCATCCTTTTAGGGACTTGTTTGGGCTCATGAGAGGAGTAGAAAAACATCAAAAATTTCAGTCCTGCATGATTCTACCAAGAAATGTGATTCTTCATTCAAAACCTGATTTTTGCTATTGGGCTCTATTGAATAATGAATGTTTTGATTTTTCTCCAAAAGTAAAGTAGTTGCAAACTCATACTTTCAGAGACTTGTTTGGGCTCATGAGAGGAGTAGAAAAACATCAAAAATTTCAGTCCTGCATGATTCTACCAAGAAATGTGTGTTCATTGAAATGGCTGGTTTTTGATAGTTTGGGCCCTATTGAATAATCAATGTTTTGAATTTTCTCCAAAAGTAAAGTAGTTGCAAACTCATCCTTTTAGAATCTTGTTTGGGCTGTTGAGAGGAGTAAAAAACCATCAAAAATTTCAATCCTGCATGATTCTACCAAGAAATGTGATTCTTCATTCAAAACGCTGGTTTTTGCTATCGGGCTCTATTGAATAATGAATGTTTTGAATTTTCTCCAAAAGTAAAGTAGTTGGAAACTCATCCTATTAGAGACTTGTTTGGGCTCATGAGAGTAGTAGAAAAACATCAAAAATTTCAGTCCTGCACGATTCTACCAAGAAATGTGTGTTCATTCAAACCGCTGGTTTTTGATATTTTGGGCCCTATTGAATAATGAATGTTTTGAATTTTCTCCAAAAGTAAAGTAGTTGCAAACTCATCCTTTTAGAAACTTGTTTGGGCTGTTGAGAGGAGTAAAAAACCATCAAAAATTTCAATCCTGCATGATTCTACCAAGAAATGTGATTCTTCATTCAAAACCTGATTTTTGCTATTGGGCTCTATTGAATAATGAATGTTTTGAATTTTCTCCAAAAGTAAAGTAGTTGCAAACTCATGCTTTTAGAGACTTGTTTGGGCTCATGAGAGGAGTAGAAAAACATCAAAAATTTCAGTCCTGCATGATTCTACCAAGAAATGTGTGTTCATTGAAACCGCTGGTTTTTGATAGTTTGGGCCCTATTGAATAATGAATGTTTTGAATTTTCTCCAAAAGTAAAGTAGTTGCAAACTCATCCTTTTAGAAACTTGTTTGGGCTGTTGAGAGGAGTAAAAAACCATCAAAAATTTCAATCCTGCATGATTCTACCAAGAAATGTGATTCTTCATTCAAAACGCTGGTTTTTGCTATTGGGCTCTATTGAATAATGAATGTTTTGAATTTTCTCCAAAAGTAAAGTAGTTGCAAACTCATGCTTTTAGAGACTTGTTTGGGCTCATGAGAGGAGTAGAAAAACATCAAAAATTTCAGTCCTGCATGATTCTACCAAGAAATGTGTGTTCATTGAAACCGCTGGTTTTTGATAGTTTGGGCCCTATTGAATAATGAATGTTTTGAATTTTCTCCAAAAATAAAGTAGTTGCAAACTCATCCTTTTAGAAACTTGTTTGGGCTGTTGAGAGGAGTAAAAAACCATCAAAAATTTCAATCCTGCATGATTCTACCAAGAAATGTGATTCTTCATTCAAAACCTGATTTTTGCTATTGGGCTCTATTGAATAATGAATGTTTTGAATTTTCTCCAAAAGTAAAGTATTTGCAAACTCATGCTTTTAGAGACTTGTTTGGGCTCGTGACAGGAGTAGAAAAACATCAAAAATTTCAGTCCTGCATGATTCTACCAAGAAATGTGTGTTCATTGAAACCGCTGGTTTTTGATAGTTTGGGCCCTATTGAATAATGAATGTTTTGAATTTTCTCCAAAAGTAAAGTAGTTGCAAACTCATCCTTTTAGAAACATGTTTGGGCTGTTGAGAGGAGTAAAAAACCATCAAAAATTTCAATCCTGCATGATTCTACCAAGAAATGTGATTCTTCATTCAAAACCTGATTTTTGCTATTGGGCTCTATTGAATAATGAATGTTTTGAATTTTCTCCAAAAGTAAAGTAGTTGCTTTTAGAGACTTGTTTGGGCTTATGAGAGGAGTAGAAAAACATCAAAAATTTCAGTCCTGCATGATTCTACCAAGAAATATGTGTTCATTGAAACCGCTGGTTTTTGATAGTTTGGGCCCTATTGAATAATGAATGTTTTGAATTTTCTCCAAAAGTAAAGTAGTTGCAAACTCATCCTTTTAGAAACTTGTTTGGGCTGTTGAGAGGAGTAAAAAACCATCAAAAATTTCAATCCTGCATGATTCTACCAAGAAATGTGATTCTTCATTCAAAACGCTGGTTTTTGCTATTGGGCTCTATTGAATAATGAATGTTTTGAATTTTCTCCAAAAGAAAAGTAGTTGCAAACTCATCCTTTTAGAGACTTGTTTGGGCTCATGAGAGGAGAAGAAAAACATCAAAAATTTCAGTCCTGCATGATTCTACCAAGAAATGTGATTCTTCATTCAAAACCTGATTTTTGCTATTGGGCTCTATTGAATAATGAATGTTTTGATTTTTCTCCAAAAGTAAAGTAGTTGCAAACTCATACTTTCAGAGACTTGTTTGGGCTCATGAGAGGAGTAGAAAAACATCAAAAATTTCAGTCCTGCATGATTCTACCAAGAAATGTGTGTTCATTGAAACCGCTGGTTTTTGATAGTTTGGGCCCTATTGAATAATCAATGTTTTGAATTTTCTGCAAAAGTAAAGTAGTTGCAAACTCATCCTTTTAGAAACTTGTTTGGGCTGTTGAGAGGAGTAAAAAACCATCAAAAATTTCAATCCTGCATGATTCTACCAAGAAATGTGATTCTTCATTCAAAACCTGATTTTTGCTATTGGGCTCTATTGAATAATGAATGTTTTGAATTTTCTAAAAAAGTAAAGTAGTTGCAAACTCATCCTTTTAGAAACTTGTTTGGGCTGTTGAGAGGAGTAAAAAACCATCAAATATTTCAATCCTGCATGATTCTACCAAGAAATGTGATTCTTCATTCAAAACCTGATTTTTGCTATTGGGCTCTATTGAATAATGAATGTTTTGATTTTTCTCCAAAAGTAAAGTAGTTGCAAACTCATACTTTCAGAGACTTGTTTGGGCTCATGAGAGGAGTAGAAAAACATCAAAAATTTCAGTCCTGCATGATTCTACCAAGAAATGTGTGTTCATTGAAACCGCTGGTTTTTGATAGTTTGGGCCCTATTGAATAATCAATGTTTTGAATTTTCTGCAAAAGTAAAGTAGTTGCAAGCTCATCCTTTTAGAAACTTGTTTGGGCTGTTGAGAGGAGTAAAAAACCATCAAAAATTTCAATCCTGCATGATTCTACCAAGAAATGTGATTCTTCATTCAAAACCTGATTTTTGCTATTGGGCTCTATTGAATAATGAATGTTTTGAATTTTCTCCAAAAGTAAAGTATTTGCAAACTCATGCTTTTAGAGACTTGTTTGGGCTCATGAGAGGAGTAGAAAAACATCAAAAATTTCAGTCCTGCATGATTCTACCAAGAAATGTGTGTTCATTGAAACCGCTGGTTTTTGATAGTTTGGGCCCTATTGAATAATGAATGTTTTGAATTTTCTCCAAAAATAAAGTAGTTGCAAACTCATCCTTTTAGAAACTTGTTTGGGCTGTTGAGAGGAGTAAAAAACCATCAAAAATTTCAATCCTGCATGATTCTACCAAGAAATGTGATTCTTCATTCAAAACCTGATTTTTGCTATTGGGCTCTATTGAATAATGAATGTTTTGAATTTTCTCCAAAAGTAAAGTAGTTGCAAACTCATGCTTTTATAGACTTGTTTGGGCTCATGAGAGGAGTAGAAAAACATCAAAAATTTCAGTCCTGCATGATTCTACCAAGAAATGTGTGTTCATTGAAACCGCTGGTTTTTGATAGTTTGGGCCCTATTGAATAATGAATGTTTTGAATTTTCTCCAAAAGTAAAGTAGTTGCAAACTCATCCTTTTAGGGACTTGTTTGGGCTCATGAGAGGAGTAGAAAAACATCAAAAATTTCAGTCCTGCATGATTCTACCAAGAAATGTGATTCTTCATTCAAAACCTGATTTTTGCTATTGGGCTCTATTGAATAATGAATGTTTTGATTTTTCTCCAAAAGTAAAGTAGTTACAAACTCATACTTTCAGAGACTTGTTTGGGCTCATGAGAGGAGTAGAAAAACATCAAAAATTTCAGTCCTGCATGATTCTACCAAGAAATGTGTGTTCATTGAAACGGCTGGTTTTTGATAGTTTGGGCCCTATTGAATAATCAATGTTTTGAATTTTCTGCAAAAGTAAAGTAGTTGCAAACTCATCCTTTTAGAAACTTGTTTGGGCTGTTGAGAGGAGTAAAAAACCATCAAAAATTTCAATCCTGCATGATTCTACCAAGAAATGTGATTCTTCATTCAAAATGCTGGTTTTTGCTATTGGGCTCTATTCAATAATGAATGTTTTGAATTTTCTCCAAAAGTAAAGTAGTTGCAAACTCATGCTTTTAGAGACTTGTTTGGGCTCATGAGAGGAGTAGAAAAACATCAAAAATTTCAGTCCTGCATGATTCTACCAAGAAATGTGATTCTTCATTCAAAACCTGATTTTTGCTATTGGGCTCTATTGAATAATGAATGTTTTGAATTTTCTCCAAAAGTAAAGTAGTTGCAAACTCATGCTTTTAGAGACTTGTTTGGGCTCACAAGAGGAGTAGAAAAACATCAAAAATTTCAGTCCTGCATGATTCTACCAAGAAATGTGTGTACATTGAAACCGCTGGTTTTTGATATTTTGGGCCCTATTGAATAATGAATGTTTTGAATTTTCTAAAAAAGTAAAGTAGTTGCAAACTCATCCTTTTAGAAACTTGTTTGGGCTGTTGAGAGGAGTAAAAAACCATCAAATATTTCAATCCTGCATGATTCTACCAAGAAATGTGATTCTTCATTCAAAACCTGATTTTTGCTATTGGGCTCTATTGAATAATGAATGTTTTGAATTTTCTCCAAAAGTAAAGTAGTTGCAAACTCATGCTTTTAGAGACTTGTTTGGGCTCATGAGAGGAGTAGAAAAACATCAAAAATTATAGTCCTGCATGATTCTACCAAGAAATGTGTGTTCATTGAAACCGCTGGTTTTTGATAGTTTGGGCCCTATTGAATAATGAATGTTTTGAATTTTCTCCAAAAGTAAAGTAGTTGCAAACTCATCCTTTTAGAAACTTGTTTGGGCTGTTGAGAGGAGTAAAAAACCATCAAAAATTTCAATCCTGCATGATTCTACCAAGAAATGTGATTCTTCATTCAAAACGCTGGTTTTTGCTATCGGGCTCTATTGAATAATGAATGTTTTGAATTTTCTCCAAAAGTAAAGTAGTTGGAAACTCATCCTATTAGAGACTTGTTTGGGCTCATGAGAGTAGTAGAAAAACATCAAAAATTTCAGTCCTGCACGATTCTACCAAGAAATGTGTGTTCATTCAAACCGCTGGTTTTTGATATTTTGGGCCCTATTGAATAATGAATGTTTTGAATTTTCTCCAAAAGTAAAGTAGTTGCAAACTCATCCTTTTAGAAACTTGTTTGGGCTGTTGAGAGGAGTAAAAAACCATCAAAAATTTCAATCCTGCATGATTCTACCAAGAAATGTGATTCTTCATTCAAAACCTGATTTTTGCTATTGGGCTCTATTGAATAATGAATGTTTTGAATTTTCTCCAAAAGTAAAGTAGTTGCAAACTCATGCTTTTAGAGACTTGTTTGGGCTCATGAGAGGAGTAGAAAAACATCAAAAATTTCAGTCCTGCATGATTCTACCAAGAAATGTGTGTTCATTGAAACCGCTGGTTTTTGATAGTTTGGGCCCTATTGAATAATGAATGTTTTGAATTTTCTCCAAAAGTAAAGTAGTTGCAAACTCATCCTTTTAGAAACTTGTTTGGGCTGTTGAGAGGAGTAAAAAACCATCAAAAATTTCAATCCTGCATGATTCTACCAAGAAATGTGATTCTTCATTCAAAACGCTGGTTTTTGCTATTGGGCTCTATTGAATAATGAATGTTTTGAATTTTCTCCAAAAGTAAAGTAGTTGCAAACTCATGCTTTTAGAGACTTGTTTGGGCTCATGAGAGGAGTAGAAAAACATCAAAAATTTCAGTCCTGCATGATTCTACCAAGAAATGTGTGTTCATTGAAACCGCTGGTTTTTGATAGTTTGGGCCCTATTGAATAATGAATGTTTTGAATTTTCTCCAAAAATAAAGTAGTTGCAAACTCATCCTTTTAGAAACTTGTTTGGGCTGTTGAGAGGAGTAAAAAACCATCAAAAATTTCAATCCTGCATGATTCTACCAAGAAATGTGATTCTTCATTCAAAACCTGATTTTTGCTATTGGGCTCTATTGAATAATGAATGTTTTGAATTTTCTCCAAAAGTAAAGTATTTGCAAACTCATGCTTTTAGAGACTTGTTTGGGCTCGTGACAGGAGTAGAAAAACATCAAAAATTTCAGTCCTGCATGATTCTACCAAGAAATGTGTGTTCATTGAAACCGCTGGTTTTTGATAGTTTGGGCCATATTGAATAATGAATATTTTGAATTTTCTCCAAAAGTAAAGTAGTTGCAAACTCATCCTTTTAGAAACATGTTTGGGCTGTTGAGAGGAGTAAAAAACCATCAAAAATTTCAATCCTGCATGATTCTACCAAGAAATGTGATTCTTCATTCAAAACCTGATTTTTGCTATTGGGCTCTATTGAATAATGAATGTTTTGAATTTTCTCCAAAAGTAAAGTAGTTGCTTTTAGAGACTTGTTTGGGCTCATGAGAGGAGTAGAAAAACATCAAAAATTTCAGTCCTGCATGATTCTACCAAGAAATATGTGTTCATTGAAACCGCTGGTTTTTGATAGTTTGGGCCCTATTGAATAATGAATGTTTTGAATTTTCTCCAAAAGTAAAGTAGTTGCAAACTCATCCTTTTAGAAACTTGTTTGGGCTGTTGAGAGGAGTAAAAATCCATCAAAAATTTCAATCCTGCATGATTCTACCAAGAAATGTGATTCTTCATTCAAAACGCTGGTTTTTGCTATTGGGCTCTATTGAATAATGAATGTTTTGAATTTTCTCCAAAAGAAAAGTAGTTGCAAACTCATCCTTTTAGAGACTTGTTTGGGCTCATGAGAGGAGAAGAAAAACATCAAAAATTTCAGTCCTGCATGATTCTACCAAGAAATGTGATTCTTCATTCAAAACCTGATTTTTGCTATTGGGCTCTATTGAATAATGAATGTTTTGATTTTTCTCCAAAAGTAAAGTAGTTGCAAACTCATACTTTCAGAGACTTGTTTGGGCTCATGAGAGGAGTAGAAAAACATCAAAAATTTCAGTCCTGCATGATTCTACCAAGAAATGTGTGTTCATTGAAACCGCTGGTTTTTGATAGTTTGGGCCCTATTGAATAATCAATGTTTTGAATTTTCTGCAAAAGTAAAGTAGTTGCAAACTCATCCTTTTAGAAACTTGTTTGGGCTGTTGAGAGGAGTAAAAAACCATCAAAAATTTCAATCCTGCATGATTCTACCAAGAAATGTGATTCTTCATTCAAAACCTGATTTTTGCTATTGGGCTCTATTGAATAATGAATGTTTTGAATTTTCTCCAAAAGTAAAGTAGTTGCAAACTCATGCCTTTATAGACTTGTTTGGGCTCATGAGAGGAGTAGAAAAACATCAAAAATTTCAGTCCTGCATGATTCTACCAAGAAATGTGTGTTCATTGAAACCGCTGGTTTTTGATAGTTTGGGCCCTATTGAATAATGAATGTTTTGAATTTTCTCCAAAAGTAAAGTAGTTGCAAACTCATCCTTTTAGAAACATGTTTGGGCTGTTGAGAGGAGTAAAAAACCATCAAAAATTTCAATCCTGCATGATTCTACCAAGAAATGTGATTCTTCATTCAAAACCTGATTTTTGCTATTGGGCTCTATTGAATAATGAATGTTTTGAATTTTCTCCAAAAGTAAAGTAGTTGCAAACTCATGCTTTTAGAGACTTGTTTGGGCTCATGAGAGGAGTAGAAAAACATCAAAAATTTCAGTCCTGCATGATTCTACCAAGAAATATGTGTTCATTGAAACCGCTGGTTTTTGATAGTTTGGGCCCTATTGAATAATGAATGTTTTGAATTTTCTCCAAAAGTAAAGTAGTTGCAAACTCATCCTTTTAGAAACTTGTTTGGGCTGTTGAGAGGAGTAAAAAACCATCAAAAATTTCAATCCTGCATGATTCTACCAAGAAATGTGATTCTTCATTCAAAACGCTGGTTTTTGCTATTGGGCTCTATTGAATAATGAATGTTTTGAATTTTCTCCAAAAGAAAAGTAGTTGCAAACTCATCCTTTTAGGGACTTGTTTGGGCTCATGAGAGGAGTAGAAAAACATCAAAAATTTCAGTCCTGCATGATTCTACCAAGAAATGTGATTCTTCATTCAAAACCTGATTTTTGCTATTGGGCTCTATTGAATAATGAATGTTTTGATTTTTCTCCAAAAGTAAAGTAGTTGCAAACTCATACTTTCAGAGACTTGTTTGGGCTCATGAGAGGAGTAGAAAAACATCAAAAATTTCAGTCCTGCATGATTCTACCAAGAAATGTGTGTTCATTGAAATGGCTGGTTTTTGATAGTTTGGGCCCTATTGAATAATCAATGTTTTGAATTTTCTCCAAAAGTAAAGTAGTTGCAAACTCATCCTTTTAGAATCTTGTTTGGGCTGTTGAGAGGAGTAAAAAACCATCAAAAATTTCAATCCTGCATGATTCTACCAAGAAATGTGATTCTTCATTCAAAATGCTGGTTTTTGCTATTGGGCTCTATTGAATAATGAATGTTTTGATTTTTCTCCAAAAGTAAAGTAGTTGCAAACTCATGCTTTTAGAGACTTGTTTGGGCTCATGAGAGGAGTAGAAAAACATCAAAAATTTCAGTCCTGCATGATTCTACCAAGAAATGTGATTCTTCATTCAAAACCTGATTTTTGCTATTGGGCTCTATTGAATAATGAATGTTTTGATTTTTCTCCAAAAGTAAAGTAGTTACAAACTCATACTTTCAGAGACTTGTTTGGGCTCATGAGAGGAGTAGAAAAACATCAAAAATTTCAGTCCTGCATGATTCTACCAAGAAATGTGTGTTCATTGAAACGGCTGGTTTTTGATAGTTTGGGCCCTATTGAATAATCAATGTTTTGAATTTTCTGCAAAAGTAAAGTAGTTGCAAACTCATCCTTTTAGAAACTTGTTTGGGCTGTTGAGAGGAGTAAAAAACCATCAAAAATTTCAATCCTGCATGATTCTACCAAGAAATGTGATTCTTCATTCAAAATGCTGGTTTTTGCTATTGGGCTCTATTGAATAATGAATGTTTTGAATTTTCTCCAAAAGTAAAGTAGTTGCAAACTCATGCTTTTAGAGACTTGTTTGGGCTCATGAGAGGAGTAGAAAAACATCAAAAATTTCAGTCCTGCATGATTCTACCAAGAAATGTGATTCTTCATTCAAAACCTGATTTTTGCTATTGGGCTCTATTGAATAATGAATGTTTTGAATTTTCTCCAAAAGTAAAGTAGTTGCAAACTCATGCTTTTAGAGACTTGTTTGGGCTCACGAGAGGAGTAGAAAAACATCAAAAATTTCAGTCCTGCATGATTCTACCAAGAAATGTGTGTACATTGAAACCGCTGGTTTTTGATATTTTGGGCCCTATTGAATAATGAATGTTTTGAATTTTCTAAAAAAGTAAAGTAGTTGCAAACTCATCCTTTTAGAAACTTGTTTGGGCTGTTGAGAGGAGTAAAAAACCATCAAATATTTCAATCCTGCATGATTCTACCAAGAAATGTGATTCTTCATTCAAAACCTGATTTTTGCTATTGGGCTCTATTGAATAATGAATGTTTTGAATTTTCTCCAAAAGTAAAGTAGTTGCAAACTCATGCTTTTAGAGACTTGTTTGGGCTCATGAGAGGAGTAGAAAAACATCAAAAATTATAGTCCTGCATGATTCTACCAAGAAATGTGTGTTCATTGAAACCGCTGGTTTTTGATAGTTTGGGCCCTATTGAATAATGAATGTTTTGAATTTTCTCCAAAAGTAAAGTAGTTGCAAACTCATCCTTTTAGAAACTTGTTTGGGCTGTTGAGAGGAGTAAAAAACCATCAAAAATTTCAATCCTGCATGATTCTACCAAGAAATGTGATTCTTCATTCAAAACGCTGGTTTTTGCTATCGGGCTCTATTGAATAATGAATGTTTTGAATTTTCTCCAAAAGTAAAGTAGTTGGACACTCATCCTATTAGAGACTTGTTTGGGCTCATGAGAGGAGTAGAAAAACATCAAAAATTTCAGTCCTGCACGATTCTACCAAGAAATGTGTGTTCATTCAAACCGCTGGTTTTTGATATTTTGGGCCCTATTGAATAATGAATGTTTTGAATTTTCTCCAAAAGTAAAGTAGTTGCAAACTCATCCTTTTAGAAACTTGTTTGGGCTGTTGAGAGGAGTAAAAAACCATCAAAAATTTCAATCCTGCATGATTCTACCAAGAAATGTGATTCTTCATTCAAAACCTGATTTTTGCTATTGGGCTCTATTGAATAATGAATGTTTTGAATTTTCTCCAAAAGTAAAGTAGTTGCTTTTAGAGACTTGTTTGGGCTCATGAGAGGAGTAGAAAAACATCAAAAATTTCAGTCCTGCATGATTCTACCAAGAAATATGTGTTCATTGAAACCGCTGGTTTTTGATAGTTTGGGCCCTATTGAATAATGAATGTTTTGAATTTTCTCCAAAAGTAAAGTAGTTGCAAACTCATCCTTTTAGAAACTTGTTTGGGCTGTTGAGAGGAGTAAAAAACCATCAAAAATTTCAATCCTGCATGATTCTACCAAGAAATGTGATTCTTCATTCAAAACGCTGGTTTTTGCTATTGGGCTCTATTGAATAATGAATGTTTTGAATTTTCTCCAAAAGAAAAGTAGTTGCAAACTCATCCTTTTAGAGACTTGTTTGGGCTCATGAGAGGAGTAGAAAAACATCAAAAATTTCAGTCCTGCATGATTCTACCAAGAAATGTGATTCTTCATTCAAAACCTGATTTTTGCTATTGGGCTCTATTGAATAATGAATGTTTTGATTTTTCTCCAAAAGTAAAGTAGTTGCAAACTCATACTTTCAGAGACTTGTTTGGGCTCATGAGAGGAGTAGAAAAACATCAAAAATTTCAGTCCTGCATGATTCTACCAAGAAATGTGTGTTCATTGAAACCGCTGGTTTTTGATAGTTTGGGCCCTATTGAATAATCAATGTTTTGAATTTTCTGCAAAAGTAAAGTAGTTGCAAACTCATCCTTTTAGAAACTTGTTTGGGCTGTTGAGAGGAGTAAAAAACCATCAAAAATTTCAATCCTGCATGATTCTACCAAGAAATGTGATTCTTCATTCAAAACCTGATTTTTGCTATTGGGCTCTATTGAATAATGAATGTTTTGAATTTTCTCCAAAAGTAAAGTATTTGCAAACTCATGCTTTTAGAGACTTGTTTGGGCTCATGAGAGGAGTAGAAAAACATCAAAAATTTCAGTCCTGCATGATTCTACCAAGAAATGTGTGTTCATTGAAACCGCTGGTTTTTGATAGTTTGGGCCCTATTGAATAATGATGTTTTGAATTTTCTCCAAAAATAAAGTAGTTGCAAACTCATCCTTTTAGAAACTTGTTTGGGCTGTTGAGAGGAGTAAAAAACCATCAAAAATTTCAATCCTGCATGATTCTACCAAGAAATGTGATTCTTCATTCAAAACCTGATTTTTGCTATTGGGCTCTATTGAATAATGAATGTTTTGAATTTTCTCCAAAAGTAAAGTAGTTGCAAACTCATGCTTTTATAGACTTGTTTGGGCTCATGAGAGGAGTAGAAAAACATCAAAAATTTCAGTCCTGCATGATTCTACCAAGAAATGTGTGTTCATTGAAACCGCTGGTTTTTGATAGTTTGGGCCCTATTGAATAATGAATGTTTTGAATTTTCTCCAAAAGTAAAGTAGTTGCAAACTCATCCTTTTAGAAACTTGTTTGGGCTGTTGAGAGGAGTAAAAAACCATCAAAAATTTCAATCCTGCATGATTCTACCAAGAAATGTGATTCTTCATTCAAAACGCTGGTTTTTGCTATTGGGCTCTATTGAATAATGAATGTTTTGAATTTTCTCCAAAAGAAAAGTAGTTGCAAACTCATCCTTTTAGGGACTTGTTTGGGCTCATGAGAGGAGTAGAAAAACATCAAAAATTTCAGTCCTGCATGATTCTACCAAGAAATGTTATTCTTCATTCAAAACCTGATTTTTGCTGTTGGGCTCTATTGAATAATGAATGTTTTGATTTTTCTCCAAAAGTAAAGTAGTTACAAACTCATACTTTCAGAGACTTGTTTGGGCTCATGAGAGGAGTAGAAAAACATCAAAAATTTCAGTCCTGCATGATTCTACCAAGAAATGTGTGTTCATTGAAACGGCTGGTTTTTGATAGTTTGGGCCCTATTGAATAATCAATGTTTTGAATTTTCTGCAAAAGTAAAGTAGTTGCAAACTCATCCTTTTAGAAACTTGTTTGGGCTGTTGAGAGGAGTAAAAAACCATCAAAAATTTCAATCCTGCATGATTCTACCAAGAAATGTGATTCTTCATTCAAAATGCTGGTTTTTGCTATTGGGCTCTATTGAATAATGAATGTTTTGAATTTTCTCCAAAAGTAAAGTAGTTGCAAACTCATGCTTTTAGAGACTTGTTTGGGCTCATGAGAGGAGTAGAAAAACATCAAAAATTTCAGTCCTGCATGATTCTACCAAGAAATGTGATTCTTCATTCAAAACCTGATTTTTGCTATTGGGCTCTATTGAATAATGAATGTTTTGAATTTTCTCCAAAAGTAAAGTAGTTGCAAACTCATGCTTTTAGAGACTTGTTTGGGCTCACAAGAGGAGTAGAAAAACATCAAAAATTTCAGTCCTGCATGATTCTACCAAGAAATGTGTGTACATTGAAACCGCTGGTTTTTGATATTTTGGGCCCTATTGAATAATGAATGTTTTGAATTTTCTAAAAAAGTAAAGTAGTTGCAAACTCATCCTTTTAGAAACTTGTTTGGGCTGTTGAGAGGAGTAAAAAACCATCAAATATTTCAATCCTGCATGATTCTACCAAGAAATGTGATTCTTCATTCAAAACCTGATTTTTGCTATTGGGCTCTATTGAATAATGAATGTTTTGAATTTTCTCCAAAAGTAAAGTAGTTGCAAACTCATGCTTTTAGAGACTTGTTTGGGCTCATGAGAGGAGTAGAAAAACATCAAAAATTATAGTCCTGCATGATTCTACCAAGAAATGTGTGTTCATTGAAACCGCTGGTTTTTGATAGTTTGGGCCCTATTGAATAATGAATGTTTTGAATTTTCTCCAAAAGTAAAGTAGTTGCAAACTCATCCTTTTAGAAACTTGTTTGGGCTGTTGAGAGGAGTAAAAAACCATCAAAAATTTCAATCCTGCATGATTCTACCAAGAAATGTGATTCTTCATTCAAAACGCTGGTTTTTGCTATCGGGCTCTATTGAATAATGAATGTTTTGAATTTTCTCCAAAAGTAAAGTAGTTTGAAACTCATCCTATTAGAGACTTGTTTGGGCTCATGAGAGGAGTAGAAAAACATCAAAAATTTCAGTCCTGCACGATTCTACCAAGAAATGTGTGTTCATTCAAACCGCTGGTTTTTGATATTTTGGGCCCTATTGAATAATGAATGTTTTGAATTTTCTCCAAAAGTAAAGTAGTTGCAAACTCATCCTTTTAGAAACTTGTTTGGGCTGTTGAGAGGAGTAAAAAACCATCAAAAATTTCAATCCTGCATGATTCTACCAAGAAATGTGATTCTTCATTCAAAACCTGATTTTTGCTATTGGGCTCTATTGAATAATGAATGTTTTGAATTTTCTCCAAAAGTAAAGTAGTTGCAAATTCATGCTTTTAGAGACTTGTTTGGGCTCATGAGAGGAGTAGATAAACATCAAAAATTTCAGTCCTGCATGATTCTACCAAGAAATGTGTGTTCATTGAAACCGCTGGTTTTTGATAGTTTGGGCCCTATTGAATAATGAATGTTTTGAATTTTCTCCAAAAGTAAAGTAGTTGCAAACTCATCCTTTTAGAAACTTGTTTGGGCTGTTGAGAGGAGTAAAAAACCATCAAAAATTTCAATCCTGCATGATTCTACCAAGAAATGTGATTCTTCATTCAAAACGCTGGTTTTTGCTATTGGGCTCTATTGAATAATGAATGTTTTGAATTTTCTCCAAAAGTAAAGTAGTTGCAAACTCATGCTTTTAGAGACTTGTTTGGGCTCATGAGAGGAGTAGAAAAACATCAAAAATTTCAGTCCTGCATGATTCTACCAAGAAATGTGTGTTCATTGAAACCGCTGGTTTTTGATAGTTTGGGCCTTATTGAATAATGAATGTTTTGAATTTTCTCCAAAAGTAAAGTAGTTGCAAACTCATCCTTTTAGAAACTTGTTTTGGCTTTTGAGAGGAGTAAAAAACCATCAAAAATTTCAATCCTGCATGATTCTACCAAGAAATGTGATTCTTCATTCAAAACGCTGGTTTTTGCTATTGGGCTCTATTGAATAATGAATGTTTTGAATTTTCTCCAAAAGTAAAGTAGTTGCAAACTCATCCTTTTAGAGACTTGTTTGGGCTCATGAGAGGAGTAGAAAAACATCAAAAATTTCAGTCCTGCACGATTCTACCAAGAAATGTGTGTTCATTCAAACCGCTGGTTTTTGATATTTTGGGCCCTATTGAATATTGAATGTTTTGAATTTTCTCCAAAAGTAAAGTAGTTGCAAACTCATCCTTTTAGAAACTTGTTTGGGCTGTTGAGAGGAGTAAAAAACCATCAAAAATTTCAATCCTGCATGATTCTACCAAGAAATGTGATTCTTCATTCAAAACCTGATTTTTGCTATTGGGCTCTATTGAATAATGAATGTTTTGAATTTTCTCCAAAGGTAAAGTAGTTGCAAACTCATGCTTTTAGAGACTTGTTTGGGCTCATGAGAGGAGTAGAAAAACATCAAAATTTCAGTCCTGCATGATTCTACCAAGAAATGTGTGTTCATTGAAACCGCTGGTTTTTGATAGTTTGGGCCCTATTGAATAATGAATGTTTTGAATTTTCTCCAAAAGTAAAGTAGTTGCAAACTCATCCTTTTAGAAACTTGTTTGGGCTGTTGAGAGGAGTAAAAAACCATCAAAAATTTCAATCCTGCATGATTCTACCAAGAAATGTGATTCTTCATTCAAAACGCTGGTTTTTGCTATTGGGCTCTATTGAATAATGAATGTTTTGAATTTTCTCCAAAAGCAAAGTAGTTGCAGACTCATCCTTTTAGAGACTTGTTTGGGCTCATGAGAGGAGTAGAAAAACATCAAAAATTTCAGTCCTGCACGATTCTACCAAGAAATGTGTGTTCATTCAAACCGCTGGTTTTTGATATTTTGGGCCCTATTGAATAATGAATGTTTTGAATTTTCTCCAAAAGTAAAGTAGTTGCAAACTCATCCTTTTAGAAACTTGTTTGGGCTGTTGAGAGGAGTAAAAAACCATCAAAAATTTCAATCCTGCATGATTCTACCAAGAAATGTGATTCTTCATTCAAAACCTGATTTTTGCTATTGGGCTCTATTGAATAATGAATGTTTTGAATTTTCTCCAAAAGTAAAGTAGTTGCAAACTCATGCTTTTAGAGACTTGTTTGGGCTCATGAGAGGAGTAGAAAAACATCAAAAATTATAATCCTGCATGATTCTACCAAGAAATGTGTGTTCATTGAAACCGCTGGTTTTTGATAGTTTGGGCCCTATTGAATAATGAATGTTTTGAATTTTCTCCAAAAGTAAAGTAGTTGCAAACTCATCCTTTTAGAAACTTGTTTGGGCTGTTGAGAGGAGTAAAAAACCATCAAAAATTTCAATCCTGCATTATTCTACCAAGAAATGTGATTCTTCATTCAAAACGCTGGTTTTTGCTATTGGGCTCTATTGAATAATGAATGTTTTGAATTTTCTCCAAAAGAAAAGTAGTTGCAAACTCATTCTTTTAGAGACTTGTTTGGGCTCATGAGTGGCGTAGAAAAACATCAAAAATTTCAGTCCTGCATGATTCTACCAAGAAATGTGATTCTTCATTCAAAACCTGATTTTTGCTATTGGGCTCTATTGAATAATGAATGTTTTGAATTTTCTCCAAAAGTAAAGTAGTTGCAAACTCATGCTTTTAGAGACTTGTTTGGGCTCATGAGAGGAGTAGAAAAACATCAAAAATTTCAGTCCTGCATGATTCTACCAAGAAATGTGTGTACATTGAAACCGCTGGTTTTTGATAGTTTGGGCCTTATTGAATAATGAATGTTTTGAATTTTCTCCAAAAGTAAAGTAGTTGCAAACTCATCCTTTTAGAAACTTGTTTGGGCTGTTGAGAGGAGTAAAAAACCATCAAAAATTTCAATCCTGCATGATTCTACCAATAAATGTGATTCTTCATTCAAAACGCTGGTTTTTGCTATTGGGCTCTATTGAATAATGAATGTTTTGAATTTTCTCCAAAAGTAAAGTAGTTGCAAACTCATCCTTTTAGAGACTTGTTTGGGCTCATGAGAGGAGTAGAAAAACATCAAAAATTTCAGTCCTGCACGATTCTACCAAGAAATGTGTGTTCATTCAAACCGCTGGTTTTTGATATTTTGGGCCCTATTGAATATTGAATGTTTTGAATTTTCTCCAAAAGTAAAGTAGTTGCAAACTCATCCTTTTAGAAACTTGTTTGGGCTGTTGAGAGGAGTAAAAAACCATCAAAAATTTCAATCCTGCATGATTCTACCAAGAAATGTGATTCTTCATTCAAAACCTGATTTTTGCTATTGGGCTCTATTGAATAATGAATGTTTTGAATTTTCTCCAAAGGTAAAGTAGTTGCAAACTCATGCTTTTAGAGACTTGTTTGGGCTCATGAGAGGAGTAGAAAAACATCAAAAATTTCAGTCCTGCATGATTCTACCAAGAAATGTGTGTTCATTGAAACCGCTGGTTTTTGATAGTTTGGGCCCTATTGAATAATGAATGTTTTGAATTTTCTCCAAAAGTAAAGTAGTTGCAAACTCATCCTTTTAGAAACTTGTTTGGGCTGTTGAGAGGAGTAAAAAACCATCAAAAATTTCAATCCTGCATGATTCTACCAAGAAATGTGATTCTTCATTCAAACCGCTGGTTTTTGACATTTTGGGCCCTATTGAATAATGAATGTTTTGAATTTTCTCCAAAAGTAAAGTAGTTGCAAACTCATCCTTTTATAAACTTGTTTGGGCTGTTGAGAGGAGTAAAAAATCATCAAAAATTTCAATCCTGCATGATTCTAGCAAGAAATGTGATTCTTCATTCATAACCTGATTTTTGCTATTGGGCTCTTTGAATAATGAATGTTTTGAATTTTCTCCAAAAGTAAAGTAGTTGCAAACTCATGCTTTTAGAGACTTGTTTGGGCTCATGAGAGGAGTAGAAAAACATCAAAAATTGCAGTCCTGCACGATTCTACCAAGAAATGTGTGTTCATTCAAACCGCTGGTTTTTGATATTTTGGGCCCTATTGAATAATGAATGTTTTGAATTTTCTCCAAAAGTAAAGTAGTTGCAAACTCATCCTTTTAGAAACTTGTTTGGGCTGTTGAGAGGAGTAAAAAACCATCAAAAATTTCAATCCTGCATGATTCTAACAAGAAATGTGATTCTTCATTCAAAACCTGATTTTTGCTATTGGGCTCTATTGAATAATGAATGTTTTGAATTTTCTCCAAAAGTAAAGTAGTTGCAAACTCATGCTTTTAGAGACTTGTTTGGGCTCATGAGAGGAGTAGAAAAACATCAAAAATTTCAGTCCTGCATGATTCTACCAAGAAATGTGTGTTCATTGAAACCGCTGGTTTTTGATAGTTTGGGCCCTATTGAATAATGAATGTTTTGAATTTTCTCCAAAAGTAAAGTAGTTGCAAACTCATCCTTTTAGAAACTTGTTTGGGCTGTTGAGAGGAGTAAAAAACCATCAAAAATTTCAATCCTGCATGATTCTACCAAGAAATGTGATTCTTCATTCAAAACGCTGGTTTTTGCTATTGGGCTCTATTGAATAATGAATGTTTTGAATTTTCTCCAAAAGAAAAGTAGTTGCAAACTCATCCTTTTAGAGACTTGTTTGGGCTCATGAGAGGAGTAGAAAAACATCAAAAATTTCAGTCCTGCATGATTCTACCAAGAAATGTGATTCTTCATTCAAAACCTGATTTTTGCTATTGGGCTCTATTGAATAATGAATGTTTTGATTTTTCTCCAAAACTAAAGTAGTTGCAAACTCATGCTTTCAGAGACTTCTTTGGGCTCATGAGAGGAGTAGAAAAAGATCAAAAATTTCAGTCCTGCATGATTCTACCAAGAAATGTGTGCTCATTGAAACCGCTGGTTTTTGATAGTTTGGGCCTTATTGAATAATCAATGTTTTGAATTTTCTGCAAAAGTAAAGTAGTTGCAAACTCATCCTTTTAGAAACTTGTTTGGGCTGTTGAGAGGAGTAAAAAACCATCAAAAATTTCAATCCTGCATGATTCTACCAAGAAATGTGATTCTTCATTCAAAACGCTGGTTTTTGCTATTGGGCTCTATTGAATAATGAATGTTTTGAATTTTCTCCAAAAGTAAAGTAGTTGCAAACTCATCCTTTTAGAGACTTGTTTGGGCTCATGAGAGGAGTAGAAAAACATCAAAAATTTCAGTCCTGCACGATTCTACCAAGAAATGTGTGTTCATTGAAACCGCTGGTTTTTGATAGTTTGGGCCCTATTGAATAATGAATGTTTTGAATTTTCTCCAAAAGTAAAGTAGTTGCAAACTCATCCTTTAAGAAACTTGTTTGGGCTGTTGAGAGGAGTAAAAAACCATCAAAAATTTCAATCCTGCATGATTCTACCAAGAAATGTGATTCTTCATTCAAAACGCTGGTTTTTGCTATTGGGCTCTATTGAATAATGAATGTTTTGAATTTTCTACAAAAGCAAAGTAGTTGCAGACTCATCCTTTTAGAGACTTGTTTGGGCTCATGAGAGGAGTAGAAAAACATCAAAAATTTCAGTCCTGCATGATTCTACCAAGAAATGTGTGTTCATTCATACCGCTGGTTTTTGATATTTTGGGCCCTATTGAATAATGAATGTTTTGAATTTTCTCCAAAAGTAAAGTAGTTGCAAACTCATCCTTTTAGAAACTTGTTTGGGCTGTTGAGAGGAGTAAAAAACCATCAAAAATTTCAATCCTGCATGATTCTACCAAGAAATGTGATTCTTCATTCAAAAACTGATTTTTGCTATTGGGCTCTATTGAATAATGAATGTTTTGAATTTTCTCCAAAAGTAAAGTAGTTGCAAACTCATGCTTTTAGAGACTTGTTTGGGCTCATGAGAGGAGTAGAAAAACATCAAAAATTATAGTCCTGCATGATTCTACCAAGAAATGTGTGTTCATTGAAACCGCTGGTTTTTGATAGTTTGGGCTCTATTGAATAATGAATGTTTTGAATTTTCTCCAAAAGTAAAGTAGTTGCAAACTCATCCTTTTAGAGACTTGTTTGGGCTCATGAGAGGAGTAGAAAAACATCAAAAATTTCAGTCCTGCATGATTCTACCAAGAAATGTGATTCTTCATTCAAAACCTGATTTTTGCTATTGGGCTCTATTGAATAATGAATGTTTTGAATTTTCTCCAAAAGTAAAGTAGTTGCAAACTCATGCTTTTAGAGACTTGTTTGGGCTCACGAGAGGAGTAGAAAAACATCAAAAATTTCAGTCCTGCATGATTCTACCAAGAAATGTGATTCTTCATTCAAAACCTGATTTTTGCTATTGGGCTCTATTGAATAATGAATGTTTTGATTTTTCTCCAAAAGTAAAGTAGTTGCAAACTCATGCTTTCAGAGACTTGTTTGGGCTCATGAGAGGAGTAGAAAAAGATCAAAAATTTCAGTCCTGCATGATTCTACCAAGAAATGTGTGCTCATTGAAACCGCTGGTTTTTGATAGTTTGGGCCTTATTGAATAATCAATGTTTTGAATTTTCTGCAAAAGTAAAGTAGTTGCAAACTCATCCTTTTAGAAACTTGTTTGGGCTGTTGAGAGGAGTAAAAAACCATCAAAAATTTCAATCCTGCATGATTCTACCAAGAAATGTGATTCTTCATTCAAAACGCTGGTTTTTGCTATTGGGCTCTATTGAATAATGAATGTTTTGAATTTTCTCCAAAAGTAAAGTAGTTGCAAACTCATCCTTTTAGAGACTTGTTTGGGCTCATGAGAGGAGTAGAAAAACATCAAAAATTTCAGTCCTGCACGATTCTACCAAGAAATGTGTGTTCATTCAAACCACTGGTTTTTGATATTTTGGGCCCTATTGAATATTGAATGTTTTGAATTTTCTCCAAAAGTAAAGTAGTTGCAAACTCATCCTTTTAGAAACTTGTTTGGGCTGTTGAGAAGAGTAAAAAACCATCAAAAATTTCAATCCTGCATGATTCTACCAAGAAATGTGATTCTTCATTCAAAACCTGATTTTTGCTATTGGGCTCTATTGAATAATGAATGTTTTGAATTTTCTCCAAAGGTAAAGTAGTTGCAAACTCATGCTTTTAGAGACTTGTTTGGGCTCATGAGAGGAGTAGAAAAACATCAAAAATTTCAGTCCTGCATGATTCTACCAAGAAATGTGTGTTCATTGAAACCGCTGGTTTTTGATAGTTTGGGCCCTATTGAATAATGAATGTTTTGAATTTTCTCCAAAAGTAAAGTAGTTGCAAACTCATCCTTTTAGAAACTTGTTTGGGTTGTCGAGAGGAGTAAAAAACCATCAAAAATTTCAATCCTGCATGATTCTACCAAGAAATGTGATTCTTCATTCAAAACGCTGGTTTTTGCTATTGGGCTCTATTGAATAATGAATGTTTTGAATTTTCTACAAAAGCAAAGTAGTTGCAGACTCATCCTTTTAGAGACTTGTTTGGGCTCATGAGAGGAGTAGAAAAACATCAAAAATTTCAGTCCTGCATGATTCTACCAAGAAATGTGTGTTCATTCAAACCGCTGGTTTTTGATATTTTGGGCCCTATTGAATAATGAATGTTTTGAATTTTCTCCAAAAGTAAAGTAGTTGCAAACTCATCCTTTTAGAAACTTGTTTGGGCTGTTGAGAGGAGTAAAAAACCATCAAAAATTTCAATCCTGCATGATTCTACCAAGAAATGTGATTCTTCATTCAAAACCTGATTTTTGCTATTGGGCTCTATTGAATAATGAATGTTTTGAATTTTCTCCAAAAGTAAAGTAGTTGCAATCTCATGCTTTTAGAGACTTGTTTGGGCTCATGAGAGGAGTAGAAAAACATCAAAAATTATAATCCTGCATGATTCTACCAAGAAATGTGTGTTCATTGAAACCGCTGGTTTTTGATAGTTTGGGCCCTATTGAATAATGAATGTTTTGAATTTTCTCCAAAAGTAAAGTAGTTGCAAACTCATCCTTTTAGAAACTTGTTTGGGCTGTTGAGAGGAGTAAAAAACCATCAAAAATTTCAATCCTGCATTATTCTACCAAGAAATGTGATTCTTCATTCAAAACGCTGGTTTTTGCTATTGGGCTCTATTGAATAATGAATGTTTTGAATTTTCTCCAAAAGAAAAGTAGTTGCAAACTCATTCTTTTAGAGACTTGTTTGGGCTCATGAGTGGCGTAGAAAAACATCAAAAATTTCAGTCCTGCATGATTCTACCAAGAAATGTGATTCTTCATTCAAAACCTGATTTTTGCTATTGGGCTCTATTGAATAATGAATGTTTTGAATTTTCTCCAAAAGTAAAGTAGTTGCAAACTCATGCTTTTAGAGACTTGTTTGGGCTCATGAGAGGAGTAGAAAAACATCAAAAATTTCAGTCCTGCATGATTCTACCAAGAAATGTGTGTACATTGAAACCACTGGTTTTTGATAGTTTGGGCCTTATTGAATAATGAATGTTTTGAATTTTCTCCAAAAGTAAAGTTTTTGCAAACTCATCCTTTTAGAAACTTGTTTGGGCTGTTGAGAGGAGTAAAAAACCATCAAAAATTTCAATCCTGCATGATTCTACCAATAAATGTGATTCTTCATTCAAAACGCTGGTTTTTGCTATTGGGCTCTATTGAATAATGAATGTTTTGAATTTTCTCCAAAAGTAAAGTAGTTGCAAACTCATCCTTTTAGAGACTTGTTTGGGCTCATGAGAGGAGTAGAAAAACATCAAAAATTTCAGTCCTGCACGATTCTACCAAGAAATGTGTGTTCATTCAAACCGCTGGTTTTTGATATTTTGGGCCCTATTGAATATTGAATGTTTTGAATTTTCTCCAAAAGTAAAGTAGTTGCAAACTCATCCTTTTAGAAACTTGTTTGGGCTGTTGAGAGGAGTAAAAAACCATCAAAAATTTCAATCCTGCATGATTCTACCAAGAAATGTGATTCTTCATTCAAAACCTGATTTTTGCTATTGGGCTCTATTGAATAATGAATGTTTTGAATTTTCTCCAAAGGTAAAGTAGTTGCAAACTCATGCTTTTAGAGACTTGTTTGGGCTCATGAGAGGAGTAGAAAAACATCAAAAATTTCAGTCCTGCATGATTCTACCAAGAAATGTGTGTTCATTGAAACCGCTGGTTTTTGATAGTTTGGGCCCTATTGAATAATGAATGTTTTGAATTTTCTCCAAAAGTAAAGTAGTTGCAAACTCATCCTTTTAGAAACTTGTTTGGGCTGTTGAGAGGAGTAAAAAACCATCAAAAATTTCAATCCTGCATGATTCTACCAAGAAATGTGATTCTTCATTCAAACCGCTGGTTTTTGATATTTTGGGCCCTATTGAATAATGAATGTTTTGAATTTTCTCCAAAAGTAAAGTAGTTGCAAACTCATCCTTTTATAAACTTGTTTGGGCTGTTGAGAGGAGTAAAAAACCATCAAAAATTTCAATCCTGCATGATTCTAGCAAGAAATGTGATTCTTCATTCATAACCTGATTTTTGCTATTGGGCTCTTTGAATAATGAATGTTTTGAATTTTCTCCAAAAGTAAAGTAGTTGGAAACTCATGCTTTTAGAGACTTGTTTGGGCTCATGAGAGGAGTAGAAAAACATCAAAAATTGCAGTCCTGCACGATTCTACCAAGAAATGTGTGTTCATTCAAACCGCTGGTTTTTGATATTTTGGGCCCTATTGAATAATGAATGTTTTGAATTTTCTCCAAAAGTAAAGTAGTTGCAAACTCATCCTTTTAGAAACTTGTTTGGGCTGTTGAGAGGAGTAAAAAACCATCAAAAATTTCAATCCTGCATGATTCTAACAAGAAATGTGATTCTTCATTCAAAACCTGATTTTTGCTATTGGGCTCTATTGAATAATGAATGTTTTGAATTTTCTCCAAAAGTAAAGTAGTTGCAAACTCATGCTTTTAGAGACTTGTTTGGGCTCATGAGAGGAGTAGAAAAACATCAAAAATTTCAGTCCTGCATGATTCTACCAAGAAATGTGTGTTCATTGAAACCGCTGGTTTTTGATAGTTTGGGCCCTATTGAATAATGAATGTTTTGAATTTTCTCCAAAAGTAAAGTAGTTGCAGACTCATCCTTTTAGAGACTTGTTTGGGCTCATGAGAGGAGTAGAAAAACATCAAAAATTTCAGTCCTGCATGATTCTACCAAGAAATGTGTGTTCATTCATACCGCTTGTTTTTGATATTTTGGGCCCTATTGAATAATGAATGTTTTGAATTTTCTCCAAAAGTAAAGTAGTTGCAAACTCATCCTTTTAGAAACTTGTTTGGGCTGTTGAGAGGAGTAAAAAACCATCAAAAATTTCAATCCTGCATGATTCTACCAAGAAATGTGATTCTTCATTCAAAACCTGATTTTTGCTATTGGGCTCTATTGAATAATGAATGTTTTGAATTTTCTCCAAAAGTAAAGTAGTTGCAAACTCATGCTTTTAGAGACTTGTTTGGGCTCATGAGAGGAGTAGAAAAACATCAAAAATTATAATCCTGCATGATTCTACCAAGAAATGTGTGTTCATTGAAACCGCTGGTTTTTGATAGTTTGGGCTCTATTGAATAATGAATGTTTTGAATTTTCTCCAAAAGTAAAGTAGTTGCAAACTCATCCTTTTAGAGACTTGTTTGGGCTCATGAGAGGAGTAGAAAAACATCAAAAATTTCAGTCCTGCATGATTCTACCAAGAAATGTGATTCTTCATTCAAAACCTGATTTTTGCTATTGGGCTCTATTGAATAATGAATGTTTTGAATTTTCTCCAAAAGTAAAGTAGTTGCAAACTCATGCTTTTAGAGACTTGTTTGGGCTCACGAGAGGAGTAGAAAAACATCAAAAATTTCAGTCCTGCATGATTCTACCAAGAAATGTGATTCTTCATTCAAAACCTGATTTTTGCTATTGGGCTCTATTGAATAATGAATGTTTTGATTTTTCTCCAAAAGTAAAGTAGTTGCAAACTCATGCTTTCAGAGACTTGTTTGGGCTCATGAGAGGAGTAGAAAAAGATCAAAAATTTCAGTCCTGCATGATTCTACCAAGAAATGTGTGCTCATTGAAACCGCTGGTTTTTGATAGTTTGGGCCTTATTGAATAATCAATGTTTTGAATTTTCTGCAAAAGTAAAGTAGTTGCAAACTCATCCTTTTAGAAACTTGTTTGGGCTGTTGAGAGGAGTAAAAAACCATCAAAAATTTCAATCCTGCATGATTCTACCAAGAAATGTGATTCTTCATTCAAAACGCTGGTTTTTGCTATTGGGCTCTATTGAATAATGAATGTTTTGAATTTTCTCCAAAAGTAAAGTAGTTGCAAACTCATCCTTTTAGAGACTTGTTTGGGCTCATGAGAGGAGTAGAAAAACATCAAAAATTTCAGTCCTGCACGATTCTACCAAGAAATGTGTGTTCATTCAAACCACTGGTTTTTGATATTTTGAGCCCTATTGAATATTGAATGTTTTGAATTTTCTCCAAAAGTAAAGTAGTTGCAAACTCATCCTTTTAGAAACTTGTTTGGGCTGTTGAGAAGAGTAAAAAACCATCAAAAATTTCAATCCTGCATGATTCTACCAAGAAATGTGATTCTTCATTCAAAACCTGATTTTTGCTATTGGGCTCTATTGAATAATGAATGTTTTGAATTTTCTCCAAAGGTAAAGTAGTTGCAAACTCATGCTTTTAGAGACTTGTTTGGGCTCATGAGAGGAGTAGAAAAACATCAAAAATTTCAGTCCTGCATGATTCTACCAAGAAATGTGTGTTCATTGAAACCGCTGGTTTTTGATAGTTTGGGCCCTATTGAATAATGAATGTTTTGAATTTTCTCCAAAAGTAAAGTAGTTGCAAACTCATCCTTTTAGAAACTTGTTTGGGCTGTTGAGAGGAGTAAAAAACCATCAAAAATTTCAATCCTGCATGATTCTACCAAGAAATGTGATTCTTCATTCAAAACCTGATTTTTGCTATTGGGCTCTATTGAATAATGAATGTTTTGAATTTTCTCCAAAAGTAAAGTAG
Organism: Dendrobates tinctorius; assembly: GCF_039654945.1. Taxonomy (NCBI): domain Eukaryota; kingdom Metazoa; phylum Chordata; class Amphibia; order Anura; family Dendrobatidae; genus Dendrobates; species Dendrobates tinctorius. The sequence goes on from NW_027361793.1 coordinate 21,261,520, forward strand.
TTGCAAACTCATGCTTTTAGAGACTTGTTTGGGCTCATGAGAGGAGTAGAAAAACATCAAAAATTATAATCCTGCATGATTCTACCAAGAAATGTGTGTTCATTGAAACCGCTGGTTTTTGATAGTTTGGGCCCTATTGAATAATGAATGTTTTGAATTTTCTCCAAAAGTAAAGTAGTTGCAAACTCATCCTTTTAGAAACTTGTTTGGGCTGTTGAGAGGAGTAAAAAACCATCAAAAATTTCAATCCTGCATTATTCTACCAAGAAATGTGATTCTTCATTCAAAACGCTGGTTTTTGCTATTGGGCTCTATTGAATAATGAATGTTTTGAATTTTCTCCAAAAGAAAAGTAGTTGCAAACTCATTCTTTTAGAGACTTGTTTGGGCTCATGAGTGGCGTAGAAAAACATCAAAAATTTCAGTCCTGCATGATTCTACCAAGAAATGTGATTCTTCATTCAAAACCTGATTTTTGCTATTGGGCTCTATTGAATAATGAATGTTTTGAATTTTCTCCAAAAGTAAAGTAGTTGCAAACTCATGCTTTTAGAGACTTGTTTGGGCTCATGAGAGGAGTAGAAAAACATCAAAAATTTCAGTCCTGCATGATTCTACCAAGAAATGTGTGTACATTGAAACCGCTGGTTTTTGATAGTTTGGGCCTTATTGAATAATGAATGTTTTGAATTTTCTCCAAAAGTAAAGTAGTTGCAAACTCATCCTTTTAGAAACTTGTTTGGGCTGTTGAGAGGAGTAAAAAACCATCAAAAATTTCAATCCTGCATGATTCTACCAATAAATGTGATTCTTCATTCAAAACGCTGGTTTTTGCTATTGGGCTCTATTGAATAATGAATGTTTTGAATTTTCTCCAAAAGTAAAGTAGTTGCAAACTCATCCTTTTAGAGACTTGTTTGGGCTCATGAGAGGAGTAGAAAAACATCAAAAATTTCAGTCCTGCACGATTCTACCAAGAAATGTGTGTTCATTCAAACCACTGGTTTTTGATATTTTGGGCCCTATTGAATATTGAATGTTTTGAATTTTCTCCAAAAGTAAAGTAGTTGCAAACTCATCCTTTTAGAAACTTGTTTGGGCTGTTGAGAGGAGTAAAAAACCATCAAAAATTTCAATCCTGCATGATTCTACCAAGAAATGTGATTCTTCATTCAAAACCTGATTTTTGCTATTGGGCTCTATTGAATAATGAATGTTTTGAATTTTCTCCAAAGGTAAAGTAGTTGCAAACTCATGCTTTTAGAGACTTGTTTGGGCTCATGAGAGGAGTAGAAAAACATCAAAAATTTCAGTCCTGCATGATTCTACCAAGAAATGTGTGTTCATTGAAACCGCTGGTTTTTGATAGTTTGGGCCCTATTGAATAATGAATGTTTTGAATTTTCTCCAAAAGTAAAGTAGTTGCAAACTCATCCTTTTAGAAACTTGTTTGGGCTGTTGAGAGGAGTAAAAAACCATCAAAAATTTCAATCCTGCATGATTCTACCAAGAAATGTGATTCTTCATTCAAACCGCTGGTTTTTGATATTTTGGGCCCTATTGAATAATGAATGTTTTGAATTTTCTCCAAAAGTAAAGTAGTTGCAAACTCATCCTTTTATAAACTTGTTTGGGCTGTTGAGAGGAGTAAAAAACCATCAAAAATTTCAATCCTGCATGATTCTAGCAAGAAATGTGATTCTTCATTCATAACCTGATTTTTGCTATTGGGCTCTTTGAATAATGAATGTTTTGAATTTTCTCCAAAAGTAAAGTAGTTGCAAACTCATGCTTTTAGAGACTTGTTTGGGCTCATGAGAGGAGTAGAAAAACATCAAAAATTGCAGTCCTGCACGATTCTACCAAGAAATGTGTGTTCATTCAAACCGCTGGTTTTTGATATTTTGGGCCCTATTGAATAATGAATGTTTTGAATTTTCTCCAAAAGTAAAGTAGTTGCAAACTCATCCTTTTAGAAACTTGTTTGGGCTGTTGAGAGGAGTAAAAAACCATCAAAAATTTCAATCCTGCATGATTCTAACAAGAAATGTGATTCTTCATTCAAAACCTGATTTTTGCTATTGGGCTCTATTGAATAATGAATGTTTTGAATTTTCTCCAAAAGTAAAGTAGTTGCAAACTCATGCTTTTAGAGACTTGTTTGGGCTCATGAGAGGAGTAGAAAAACATCAAAAATTTCAGTCCTGCATGATTCTACCAAGAAATGTGTGTTCATTGAAACCGCTGGTTTTTGATAGTTTGGGCCCTATTGAATAATGAATGTTTTGAATTTTCTCCAAAAGTAAAGTAGTTGCAAACTCATCCTTTTAGAAACTTGTTTGGGCTGTTGAGAGGAGTAAAAAACCATCAAAAATTTCAATCCTGCATGATTCTACCAAGAAATGTGATTCTTCATTCAAACCGCTGGTTTTTGATATTTTGGGCCCTATTGAATAATGAATGTTTTGAATTTTCTCCAAAAGTAAAGTAGTTGCAAACTCATCCTTTTATAAACTTGTTTGGGCTGTTGAGAGGAGTAAAAAACCATCAAAAATTTCAATCCTGCATGATTCTAGCAAGAAATGTGATTCTTCATTCATAACCTGATTTTTGCTATTGGGCTCTTTGAATAATGAATGTTTTGAATTTTCTCCAAAAGTAAAGTAGTTGCAAACTCATGCTTTTAGAGACTTGTTTGGGCTCATGAGAGGAGTAGAAAAACATCAAAAATTGCAGTCCTGCACGATTCTACCAAGAAATGTGTGTTCATTCAAACCGCTGGTTTTTGATATTTTGGGCCCTATTGAATAATGAATGTTTTGAATTTTCTCCAAAAGTAAAGTAGTTGCAAACTCATCCTTTTAGAAACTTGTTTGGGCTGTTGAGAGGAGTAAAAAACCATCAAAAATTTCAATCCTGCATGATTCTACCAAGAAATGTGATTCTTCATTCAAAACGCTGGTTTTTGCTATTGGGCTCTATTGAATAATGAATGTTTTGAATTTTCTCCAAAAGAAAAGTAGTTGCAAACTCATCCTTTTAGAGACTTGTTTGGGCTCATGAGAGGAGTAGAAAAACATCAAAAATTTCAGTCCTGCATGATTCTACCAAGAAATGTGATTCTTCATTCAAAACCTGATTTTTGCTATTGGGCTCTATTGAATAATGAATGTTTTGATTTTTCTCCAAAAGTAAAGTAGTTGCAAACTCATGCTTTCAGAGACTTGTTTGGGCTCATGAGAGTAGTAGAAAAACATCAAAAATTTCAGTCCTGCACGATTCTACCAAGAAATGTGTGTTCATTGAAACCGCTGGTTTTTGATAGTTTGGGCCCTATTGAATAATGAATGTTTTGAATTTTCTCCAAAAGTAAAGTAGTTGCAAACTCATCCTTTTAGAAACTTGTTTGGGCTGTTGAGAGGAGTAAAAAACCATCAAAAATTTCAATCCTGCATGATTCTACCAAGAAATGTGATTCTTCATTCAAAACGCTGGTTTTTGCTATTGGGCTCTATTGAATAATGAATGTTTTGAATTTTCTACAAAAGCAAAGTAGTTGCAGACTCATCCTTTTAGAGACTTGTTTGGGCTCATGAGAGGAGTAGAAAAACATCAAAAATTTCAGTCCTGCATGATTCTACCAAGAAATGTGTGTTCATTCATACCGCTGGTTTTTGATATTTTGGGCCCTATTGAATAATGAATGTTTTGAATTTTCTCCAAAAGTAAAGTAGTTGCAAACTCATCCTTTTAGAAACTTGTTTGGGCTGTTGAGAGGAGTAAAAAACCATCAAAAATTTCAATCCTGCATGATTCTACCAAGAAATGTGATTCTTCATTCAAAACCTGATTTTTGCTATTGGGCTCTATTGAATAATGAATGTTTTGAATTTTCTCCAAAAGTAAAGTAGTTGCAAACTCATGCTTTTAGAGACTTGTTTGGGCTCATGAGAGGAGTAGAAAAACATCAAAAATTATAGTCCTGCATGATTCTACCAAGAAATGTGTGTTCATTGAAACCGCTGGTTTTTGATAGTTTGGGCTCTATTGAATAATGAATGTTTTGAATTTTCTCCAAAAGTAAAGTAGTTGCAAACTCATCCTTTTAGAGACTTGTTTGGGCTCATGAGAGGAGTAGAAAAACATCAAAAATTTCAGTCCTGCATGATTCTACCAAGAAATGTGATTCTTCATTCAAAACCTGATTTTTGCTATTGGGCTCTATTGAATAATGAATGTTTTGAATTTTCTCCAAAAGTAAAGTAGTTGCAAACTCATGCTTTTAGAGACTTGTTTGGGCTCACGAGAGGAGTAGAAAAACATCAAAAATTTCAGTCCTGCATGATTCTACCAAGAAATGTGATTCTTCATTCAAAACCTGATTTTTGCTATTGGGCTCTATTGAATAATGAATGTTTTGATTTTTCTCCAAAAGTAAAGTAGTTGCAAACTCATGCTTTCAGAGACTTGTTTGGGCTCATGAGAGGAGTAGAAAAAGATCAAAAATTTCAGTCCTGCATGATTCTACCAAGAAATGTGTGCTCATTGAAACCGCTGGTTTTTGATAGTTTGGGCCTTATTGAATAATCAATGTTTTGAATTTTCTGCAAAAGTAAAGTAGTTGCAAACTCATCCTTTTAGAAACTTGTTTGGGCTGTTGAGAGGAGTAAAAAACCATCAAAAATTTCAATCCTGCATGATTCTACCAAGAAATGTGATTCTTCATTCAAAACGCTGGTTTTTGCTATTGGGCTCTATTGAATAATGAATGTTTTGAATTTTCTCCAAAAGTAAAGTAGTTGCAAACTCATACTTTTAGAGACTTGTTTGGGCTCATGAGAGGAGTAGAAAAACATCAAAAATTTCAGTCCTGCACGATTCTACCAAGAAATGTGTGTTCATTCAAACCACTGGTTTTTGATATTTTGGGCCCTATTGAATATTGAATGTTTTGAATTTTCTCCAAAAGTAAAGTAGTTGCAAACTCATCCTTTTAGAAACTTGTTTGGGCTGTTGAGAAGAGTAAAAAACCATCAAAAATTTCAATCCTGCATGATTCTACCAAGAAATGTGATTCTTCATTCAAAACCTGATTTTTGCTATTGGGCTCTATTGAATAATGAATGTTTTGAATTTTCTCCAAAGGTAAAGTAGTTGCAAACTCATGCTTTTAGAGACTTGTTTGGGCTCATGAGAGGAGTAGAAAAACATCAAAAATTTCAGTCCTGCATGATTCTACCAAGAAATGTGTGTTCATTGAAACCGCTGGTTTTTGATAGTTTGGGCCCTATTGAATAATGAATGTTTTGAATTTTCTCCAAAAGTAAAGTAGTTGCAAACTCATCCTTTTAGAAACTTGTTTGGGCTGTTGAGAGGAGTAAAAAACCATCAAAAATTTCAATCCTGCATTATTCTACCAAGAAATGTGATTCTTCATTCAAAACGCTGGTTTTTGCTATTGGGCTCTATTGAATAATGAATGTTTTGAATTTTCTCCAAAAGAAAAGTAGTTGCAAACTCATTCTTTTAGAGACTTGTTTGGGCTCATGAGTGGCGTAGAAAAACATCAAAAATTTCAGTCCTGCATGATTCTACCAAGAAATGTGATTCTTCATTCAAAACCTGATTTTTGCTATTGGGCTCTATTGAATAATGAATGTTTTGAATTTTCTCCAAAAGTAAAGTAGTTGCAAACTCATGCTTTTAGAGACTTGTTTGGGCTCATGAGAGGAGTAGAAAAACATCAAAAATTTCAGTCCTGCATGATTCTACCAAGAAATGTGTGTACATTGAAACCGCTGGTTTTTGATAGTTTGGGCCTTATTGAATAATGAATGTTTTGAATTTTCTCCAAAAGTAAAGTAGTTGCAAACTCATCCTTTTAGAAACTTGTTTGGGCTGTTGAGAGGAGTAAAAAACCATCAAAAATTTCAATCCTGCATGATTCTACCAATAAATGTGATTCTTCATTCAAAACGCTGGTTTTTGCTATTGGGCTCTATTGAATAATGAATGTTTTGAATTTTCTCCAAAAGTAAAGTAGTTGCAAACTCATCCTTTTAGAGACTTGTTTGGGCTCATGAGAGGAGTAGAAAAACATCAAAAATTTCAGTCCTGCACGATTCTACCAAGAAATGTGTGTTCATTCAAACCGCTGGTTTTTGATATTTTGGGCCCTATTGAATATTGAATGTTTTGAATTTTCTCCAAAAGTAAAGTAGTTGCAAACTCATCCTTTTAGAAACTTGTTTGGGCTGTTGAGAGGAGTAAAAAACCATCAAAAATTTCAATCCTGCATGATTCTACCAAGAAATGTGATTCTTCATTCAAAACCTGATTTTTGCTATTGGGCTCTATTGAATAATGAATGTTTTGAATTTTCTCCAAAGGTAAAGTAGTTGCAAACTCATGCTTTTAGAGACTTGTTTGGGCTCATGAGAGGAGTAGAAAAACATCAAAAATTTCAGTCCTGCATGATTCTACCAAGAAATGTGTGTTCATTGAAACCGCTGGTTTTTGATAGTTTGGGCCCTATTGAATAATGAATGTTTTGAATTTTCTCCAAAAGTAAAGTAGTTGCAAACTCATCCTTTTAGAAACTTGTTTGGGCTGTTGAGAGGAGTAAAAAACCATCAAAAATTTCAATCCTGCATGATTCTACCAAGAAATGTGATTCTTCATTCAAACCGCTGGTTTTTGATATTTTGGGCCCTATTGAATAATGAATGTTTTGAATTTTCTCCAAAAGTAAAGTAGTTGCAAACTCATCCTTTTATAAACTTGTTTGGGCTGTTGAGAGGAGTAAAAAACCATCAAAAATTTCAATCCTGCATGATTCTAGCAAGAAATGTGATTCTTCATTCATAACCTGATTTTTGCTATTGGGCTCTTTGAATAATGAATGTTTTGAATTTTCTCCAAAAGTAAAGTAGTTGCAAACTCATGCTTTTAGAGACTTGTTTGGGCTCATGAGAGGAGTAGAAAAACATCAAAAATTGCAGTCCTGCACGATTCTACCAAGAAATGTGTGTTCATTCAAACCGCTGGTTTTTGATATTTTGGGCCCTATTGAATAATGAATGTTTTGAATTTTCTCCAAAAGTAAAGTAGTTGCAAACTCATCCTTTTAGAAACTTGTTTGGGCTGTTGAGAGGAGTAAAAAACCATCAAAAATTTCAATCCTGCATGATTCTACCAAGAAATGTGATTCTTCATTCAAAACCTGATTTTTGCTATTGGGCTCTATTGAATAATGAATGTTTTGAATTTTCTCCAAAAGTAAAGTAGTTGCAAACTCATGCTTTTAGAGACTTGTTTGGGCTCATGAGAGGAGTAGAAAAACATCAAAAATTTCAGTCCTGCATGATTCTACCAAGAAATGTGTGTTCATTGAAACCGCTGGTTTTTGATAGTTTGGGCCCTATTGAATAATGAATGTTTTGAATTTTCTCCAAAAGTAAAGTAGTTGCAAACTCATCCTTTTAGAAACTTGTTTGGGCTGTTGAGAGGAGTAAAAAACCATCAAAAATTTCAATCCTGCATGATTCTACCAAGAAATGTGATTCTTCATTCAAAACGCTGGTTTTTGCTATTGGGCTCTATTGAATAATGAATGTTTTGAATTTTCTCCAAAAGAAAAGTAGTTGCAAACTCATCCTTTTAGAGACTTGTTTGGGCTCATGAGAGGAGTAGAAAAACATCAAAAATTTCAGTCCTGCATGATTCTACCAAGAAATGTGATTCTTCATTCAAAACCTGATTTTTGCTATTGGGCTCTATTGAATAATGAATGTTTTGATTTTTCTCCAAAAGTAAAGTAGTTGCAAACTCATGCTTTCAGAGACTTGTTTGGGCTCATGAGAGGAGTAGAAAAAGATCAAAAATTTCAGTCCTGCATGATTCTACCAAGAAATGTGTGCTCATTGAAACCGCTGGTTTTTGATAGTTTGGGCCTTATTGAATAATCAATGTTTTGAATTTTCTGCAAAAGTAAAGTAGTTGCAAACTCATCCTTTTAGAAACTTGTTTGGGCTGTTGAGAGGAGTAAAAAACCATCAAAAATTTCAATCCTGCATGATTCTACCAAGAAATGTGATTCTTCATTCAAAACGCTGGTTTTTGCTATTGGGCTCTATTGAATAATGAATGTTTTGAATTTTCTCCAAAAGTAAAGTAGTTGCAAACTCATCCTTTTAGAGACTTGTTTGGGCTCATGAGAGGAGTAGAAAAACATCAAAAATTTCAGTCCTGCACGATTCTACCAAGAAATGTGTGTTCATTGAAACCGCTGGTTTTTGATAGTTTGGGCCCTATTGAATAATGAATGTTTTGAATTTTCTCCAAAAGTAAAGTAGTTGCAAACTCATCCTTTTAGAAACTTGTTTGGGCTGTTGAGAGGAGTAAAAAACCATCAAAAATTTCAATCCTGCATGATTCTACCAAGAAATGTGATTCTTCATTCAAAACGCTGGTTTTTGCTATTGGGCTCTATTGAATAATGAATGTTTTGAATTTTCTACAAAAGCAAAGTAGTTGCAGACTCATCCTTTTAGAGACTTGTTTGGGCTCATGAGAGGAGTAGAAAAACATCAAAAATTTCAGTCCTGCATGATTCTACCAAGAAATGTGTGTTCATTCATACCGCTGGTTTTTGATATTTTGGGCCCTATTGAATAATGAATGTTTTGAATTTTCTCCAAAAGTAAAGTAGTTGCAAACTCATCCTTTTAGAAACTTGTTTGGGCTGTTGAGAGGAGTAAAAAACCATCAAAAATTTCAATCCTGCATGATTCTACCAAGAAATGTGATTCTTCATTCAAAACCTGATTTTTGCTATTGGGCTCTATTGAATAATGAATGTTTTGAATTTTCTCCAAAAGTAAAGTAGTTGCAAACTCATGCTTTTAGAGACTTGTTTGGGCTCATGAGAGGAGTAGAAAAACATCAAAAATTATAGTCCTGCATGATTCTACCAAGAAATGTGTGTTCATTGAAACCGCTGGTTTTTGCTATTGGGCTCTATTGAATAATGAATGTTTTGAATTTTCTCCAAAAGTAAAGTAGTTGCAAACTCATCCTTTTAGAGACTTGTTTGGGCTCATGAGAGGAGTAGAAAAACATCAAAAATTTCAGTCCTGCACGATTCTACCAAGAAATGTGTGTTCATTGAAACCGCTGGTTTTTGATAGTTTGGGCCCTATTGAATAATGAATGTTTTGAATTTTCTCCAAAAGTAAAGTAGTTGCAAACTCATCCTTTTAGAAACTTGTTTGGGCTGTTGAGAGGAGTAAAAAACCATCAAAAATTTCAATCCTGCATGATTCTACCAAGAAATGTGATTCTTCATTCAAAACGCTGGTTTTTGCTATTGGGCTCTATTGAATAATGAATGTTTTGAATTTTCTACAAAAGCAAAGTAGTTGCAGACTCATCCTTTTAGAGACTTGTTTGGGCTCATGAGAGGAGTAGAAAAACATCAAAAATTTCAGTCCTGCATGATTCTACCAAGAAATGTGTGTTCATTCATACCGCTGGTTTTTGATATTTTGGGCCCTATTGAATAATGAATGTTTTGAATTTTCTCCAAAAGTAAAGTAGTTGCAAACTCATCCTTTTAGAAACTTGTTTGGGCTGTTGAGAGGAGTAAAAAACCATCAAAAATTTCAATCCTGCATGATTCTACCAAGAAATGTGATTCTTCATTCAAAACCTGATTTTTGCTATTGGGCTCTATTGAATAATGAATGTTTTGAATTTTCTCCAAAAGTAAAGTAGTTGCAAACTCATGCTTTTAGAGACTTGTTTGGGCTCATGAGAGGAGTAGAAAAACATCAAAAATTATAGTCCTGCATGATTCTACCAAGAAATGTGTGTTCATTGAAACCGCTGGTTTTTGATAGTTTGGGCTCTATTGAATAATGAATGTTTTGAATTTTCTCCAAAAGTAAAGTAGTTGCAAACTCATCCTTTTAGAGACTTGTTTGGGCTCATGAGAGGAGTAGAAAAACATCAAAAATTTCAGTCCTGCATGATTCTACCAAGAAATGTGATTCTTCATTCAAAACCTGATTTTTGCTATTGGGCTCTATTGAATAATGAATGTTTTGAATTTTCTCCAAAAGTAAAGTAGTTGCAAACTCATGCTTTTAGAGACTTGTTTGGGCTCACGAGAGGAGTAGAAAAACATCAAAAATTTCAGTCCTGCATGATTCTACCAAGAAATGTGATTCTTCATTCAAAACCTGATTTTTGCTATTGGGCTCTATTGAATAATGAATGTTTTGATTTTTCTCCAAAAGTAAAGTAGTTGCAAACTCATGCTTTCAGAGACTTGTTTGGGCTCATGAGAGGAGTAGAAAAAGATCAAAAATTTCAGTCCTGCATGATTCTACCAAGAAATGTGTGCTCATTGAAACCGCTGGTTTTTGATAGTTTGGGCCTTATTGAATAATCAATGTTTTGAATTTTCTGCAAAAGTAAAGTAGTTGCAAACTCATCCTTTTAGAAACTTGTTTGGGCTGTTGAGAGGAGTAAAAAACCATCAAAAATTTCAATCCTGCATGATTCTACCAAGAAATGTGATTCTTCATTCAAAACGCTGGTTTTTGCTATTGGGCTCTATTGAATAATGAATGTTTTGAATTTTCTCCAAAAGTAAAGTAGTTGCAAACTCATACTTTTAGAGACTTGTTTGGGCTCATGAGAGGAGTAGAAAAACATCAAAAATTTCAGTCCTGCACGATTCTACCAAGAAATGTGTGTTCATTCAAACCACTGGTTTTTGATATTTTGGGCCCTATTGAATATTGAATGTTTTGAATTTTCTCCAAAAGTAAAGTAGTTGCAAACTCATCCTTTTAGAAACTTGTTTGGGCTGTTGAGAAGAGTAAAAAACCATCAAAAATTTCAATCCTGCATGATTCTACCAAGAAATGTGATTCTTCATTCAAAACCTGATTTTTGCTATTGGGCTCTATTGAATAATGAATGTTTTGAATTTTCTCCAAAGGTAAAGTAGTTGCAAACTCATGCTTTTAGAGACTTGTTTGGGCTCATGAGAGGAGTAGAAAAACATCAAAAATTTCAGTCCTGCATGATTCTACCAAGAAATGTGTGTTCATTGAAACCGCTGGTTTTTGATAGTTTGGGCCCTATTGAATAATGAATGTTTTGAATTTTCTCCAAAAGTAAAGTAGTTGCAAACTCATCCTTTTAGAAACTTGTTTGGGCTGTTGAGAGGAGTAAAAAACCATCAAAAATTTCAATCCTGCATGATTCTACCAAGAAATGTGATTCTTCATTCAAAACGCTGGTTTTTGCTATTGGGCTCTATTGAATAATGAATGTTTTGAATTTTCTACAAAAGCAAAGTAGTTGCAGACTCATCCTTTTAGAGACTTGTTTGGGCTCATGAGAGGAGTAGAAAAACATCAAAAATTTCAGTCCTGCATGATTCTACCAAGAAATGTGTGTTCATTCAAACCGCTGGTTTTTGATATTTTGGGCCCTATTGAATAATGAATGTTTTGAATTTTCTCCAAAAGTAAAGTAGTTGCAAACTCATCCTTTTAGAAACTTGTTTGGGCTGTTGAGAGGAGTAAAAAACCATCAAAAATTTCAATCCTGCATGATTCTACCAAGAAATGTGATTCTTCATTCAAAACCTGATTTTTGCTATTGGGCTCTATTGAATAATGAATGTTTTGAATTTTCTCCAAAAGTAAAGTAGTTGCAAACTCATGCTTTTAGAGACTTGTTTGGGCTCATGAGAGGAGTAGAAAAACATCAAAAATTATAGTCCTGCATGATTCTACCAAGAAATGTGTGTTCATTGAAACCGCTGGTTTTTGATAGTTTGGGCTCTATTGAATAATGAATGTTTTGAATTTTCTCCAAAAGTAAAGTAGTTGCAAACTCATCCTTTTAGAGACTTGTTTGGGCTCATGAGAGGAGTAGAAAAACATCAAAAATTTCAGTCCTGCATGATTCTACCAAGAAATGTGATTCTTCATTCAAAACCTGATTTTTGCTATTGGGCTCTATTGAATAATGAATGTTTTGAATTTTCTCCAAAAGTAAAGTAGTTGCAAACTCATGCTTTTAGAGACTTGTTTGGGCTCACGAGAGGAGTAGAAAAACATCAAAAATTTCAGTCCTGCATGATTCTACCAAGAAATGTGTGTACATTGAAACAGCTGGTTTTTGATAGTTTGGGCCTTATTGAATAATGATTGTTTTGAATTTTCTCCAAAAGTAAAGTAGTTGCAAACTCATCCTTTTAGAAACTTGTTTTGGCTGTTGAGAGGAGTAAAAAACCATCAAAAATTTCAATCCTGCATGATTCTACCAAGAAATGTGATTCTTCATTCAAAACGCTGGTTTTTGCTATTGGGCTCTATTGAATAATGAATGTTTTGAATTTTCTCCAAAAGTAAAGTAGTTGCAAACTCATCCTTTTAGAGACTTGTTTGGGCTCATGAGAGGAGTAGAAAAACATCAAAAATTTCAGTCCTGCACGATTCTACCAAGAAATGTGTGTTCATTCAAACCGCTGGTTTTTGATATTTTGGGCCCTATTGAATATTGAATGTTTTGAATTTTCTCCAAAAGTAAAGTAGTTGCAAACTCATCCTTTTAGAAACTTGTTTGGGCTGTTGAGAGGAGTAAAAAACCATCAAAAATTTCAATCCTGCATGATTCTACCAAGAAATGTGATTCTTCATTCAAAACGCGGGTTTTTGCTATTGGGCTCTATTGAATAATGAATGTTTTGAATTTTCTCCAAAAGTTAAGTAGTTGCAAACTCATCCTTTTAGAGACTTGTTTGGGCTCATGAGAGGAGTAGAAAAACATCAAAAATTTCAGTCCTGCACGATTCTACCAAAAAATGTGTGTTCATTCAAACCGCTGGTTTTTGATATTTTGGGCCCTATTGAATAATGAATGTTTTGAATTTTCTCCAAAAGTAAAGTAGTTGCAAACTCATCCTTTTAGAAACTTGTTTGGGCTGTTGAGAGGAGTAAAAAACCATCAAAAATTTCAATCCTGCATGATTCTACCAAGAAATGTGATTCTTCATTCAAAACCTGATTTTTGCTATTGGGCTCTATTGAATAATGAATGTTTTGAATTTTCTCCAAAAGTAAAGTAGTTGCAAACTCATGCTTTTAGAGACTTGTTTGGGCTCATGAGAGGAGTAGAAAAACATCAAAAATTTCAGTCCTGCATGATTCTACCAAGAAATATGTGTTCATTGAAACCGCTGGTTTTTGATAGTTTGGGCCCTATTGAATAATGAATGTTTTGAATTTTCTCCAAAAGTAAAGTAGTTGCAAACTCATCCTTTTAGAAACTTGTTTGGGCTGTTGAGAGGAGTAAAAAACCATCAAAAATTTCAATCCTGCATGATTCTACCAAGAAATGTGATTCTTCATTCAAAACGCTGGTTTTTGCTATTGGGCTCTATTGAATAATGAATGTTTTGAATTTTCTCCAAAAGAAAAGTAGTTGCAAACTCATCCTTTTAGAGACTTGTTTGGGCTCATGAGAGGAGTAGAAAAACATCAAAAATTTCAGTCCTGCATGATTCTACCAAGAAATGTGATTCTTCATTCAAAACCTGATTTTTGCTATTGGGCTCTATTGAATAATGAATGTTTTGATTTTTCTCCAAAAGTAAAGTAGTTGCAAACTCATACTTTCAGAGACTTGTTTGGGCTCATGAGAGGAGTAGAAAAACATCAAAAATTTCAGTCCTGCATGATTCTACCAAGAAATGTGTGTTCATTGAAACCGCTGGTTTTTGATAGTTTGGGCCCTATTGAATAATCAATGTTTTGAATTTTCTGCAAAAGTAAAGTAGTTGCACACTCATCCTTTTAGAAACTTGTTTGGGCTGTTGAGAGGAGTAAAAAACCATCAAAAATTTCAATCCTGCATGATTCTACCAAGAAATGTGATTCTTCATTCAAAATGCTGGTTTTTGCTATTGGGCTCTATTGAATAATGAATGTTTTGAATTTTCTCCAAAAGTTAAGTAGTTGCAAACTCATCCTTTTAGAGACTTGTTTGGGCTCATGAGAGGAGTAGAAAAACATCAAAAATTTCAGTCCTGCATGATTCTACCAAGAAATGTGTGTTCATTCAAACCGCTGGTTTTTGATATTTTGGGCCCTATTGAATAATGAATGTTTTGAATTTTCTCCAAAAGTAAAGTAGTTGCAAACTCATCCTTTTAGAAACTTGTTTGGGCTGTTGAGAGGAGTAAAAAACCATCAAAAATTTCAATCCTGCATGATTCTACCAAGAAATGTGATTCTTCATTCAAAACCTGATTTTTGCTATTGGGCTCTATTGAATAATGAATGTTTTGAATTTTCTCCAAAAGTAAAGTAGTTGCAAACTCATGCTTTTAGAGACTTGTTTGGGCTCATGAGAGGAGTAGAAAAACATCAAAAATTTTAGTCCTGCATGATTCTACCAAGAAATGTGTGTTCATTGAAACCACTGGTTTTTGATAGTTTGGGCCCTATTGAATAATGAATGTTTTGAATTTTCTCCAAAAGTAAAGTAGTTGCAAACTCATCCTTTTAGAAACTTGTTTGGGCTGTTGAGAGGAGTAAAAAACCATCAAAAATTTCAATCCTGCATGATTCTACCAAGAAATGTGATTCTTCATTCAAAACGCTGGTTTTTGCTATTGGGCTCTATTGAAAAATGAATGTTTTGAATTTTCTCCAAAAGTAAAGTAGTTGCAAACTCATGCTTTTAGAGACTTGTTTGGGCTCATGAGAGGAGTAGAAAAACATCAAAAATTTCAGTCCTGCATGATTCTACCAAGAAATGTGTGTTCATTGAAACCGCTGGTTTTTGATAGTTTGGGCACTATTGAATAATGAATGTTTTGAATTTTCTCCAAAAGTAAAGTAGTTGCAAACTCATCCTTTTAGAAACTTGTTTGGGCTGTTGAGAGGAGTAAAAAACCATCAAAAATTTCAATCCTGCATGATTCTACCAAGAAATGTGATTCTTCATTCAAAACGCTGGTTTTTGCTATTGGGCTCTATTGAATAATGAATGTTTTGAATTTTCTCCAAAAGTAAAGTAGTTGCAAACTCATCCTTTTAGAAACTTGTTTGGGCTGTTGAGAGGAGTAAAAAACCATCAAAAATTTCAATCCTGCATGATTCTACCAAGAAATGTGATTCTTCATTCAAAACGCTGGTTTTTGCTATTGGGCTCTATTGAATAATGAATGTTTTGAATTTTCTCCAAAAGAAAAGTAGTTGCAAACTCATCCTTTTAGGGACTTGTTTGGGCTCATGAGAGGAGTAGAAAAACATCAAAAATTTCAGTCCTGCATGATTCTACCAAGAAATGTGATTCTTCATTCAAAACCTGATTTTTGCTATTGGGCTCTATTGAATAATGAATGTTTTGATTTTTCTCCAAAAGTAAAGTAGTTGCAAACTCATACTTTCAGAGACTTGTTTGGGCTCATGAGAGGAGTAGAAAAACATCAAAAATTTCAGTCCTGCATGATTCTACCAAGAAATGTGTGTTCATTGAAACTGCTGGTTTTTGATAGTTTGGGCCCTATTGAATAATCAATGTTTTGAATTTTCTGCAAAAGTAAAGTAGTTGCAAACTCATCCATTTAGAAACTTGTTTGGGCTGTTGAGAGGAGTAAAAAACCATCAAAAATTTCAATCCTGCATGATTCTACCAAGAAATGTGATTCTTCATTCAAAATGCTGGTTTTTGCTATTGGGCTCTATTGAATAATGAATGTTTTGAATTTTCTCCAAAAGTAAAGTAGTTGCAAACTCATCCTTTTAGAGACTTGTTTGGGCTCATGAGAGGAGTAGAAAAACATCAAAAATTTCAGTCCTGCATGATTCTACCAAGAAATGTGATTCTTCATTCAAAACCTGATTCTTGCTATTGGGCTCTATTGAATAATGAATGTTTTGAATTTTCTCCAAAAGTAAAGTAGTTGCAAACTCATGCTTTTAGAGACTTGTTTGGGCTCACGAGAGGAGTAGAAAAACATCAAAAATTTCAGTCCTGCATGATTCTACCAAGAAATGTGTGTACATTGAAACCGCTGGTTTTTGATAGTTTGGGCCTTATTGAATAATGAATGTTTTGAATTTTCTCCAAAAGTAAAGTAGTTGCAAACTCATCCTTTTAGAAACTTGTTTTGGCTGTTGAGAGGAGTAAAAAACCATCAAAAATTTCAATCCTGCATGATTCTACCAAGAAATGTGATTCTTCATTCAAAACGCTGGTTTTTGCTATTGGGCTCTATTGAATAATGAATGTTTTGAATTTTCTCCAAAAGTAAAGTAGTTGCAAACTCATCCTTTTAGAGACTTGTTTGGGCTCATGAGAGGAGTAGAAAAACATCAAAAATTTCAGTCCTGCACGATTCTACCAAGAAATGTGTGTTCATTCAAACCGCTGGTTTTTGATATTTTGGACCCTATTGAATATTGAATGTTTTGAATTTTCTCCAAAAGTAAAGTAGTTGCAAACTCATCCTTTTAGAAACTTGTTTGGGCTGTTGAGAGGAGTAAAAAACCATCAAAAATTTCAATCCTGCATGATTCTACCAAGAAATGTGATTCTTCATTCAAAACGCTGGTTTTTGCTATTGGGCTCTATTGAATAATGAATGTTTTGAATTTTCTCCAAAAGTTAAGTAGTTGCAAACTCATCCTTTTAGAGACTTGTTTGGGCTCATGAGAGGAGTAGAAAAACATCAAAAATTTCAGTCCTGCATGATTCTACCAAGAAATGTGTGTTCATTGAAACCGCTGGTTTTTGATAGTTTGGGCACTATTGAATAATGAATGTTTTGAATTTTCTCCAAAAGTAAAGTAGTTGCAAACTCATCCTTTTAGAAACTTGTTTGGGCTGTTGAGAGGAGTAAAAAAACATCAAAAATTTCAATCCTGCATGATTCTACCAAGAAATGTGATTCTTCATTCAAAACGCTGGTTTTTGCTATTGGGCTCTATTGAATAATGAATGTTTTGAATTTTCTCCAAAAGTAAAGTAGTTGCAAACTCATCCTTTTAGAAACTTGTTTGGGCTGTTGAGAGGAGTAAAAAACCATCAAAAATTTCAATCCTGCATGATTCTACCAAGAAATGTGATTCTTCATTCAAAACCTGATTTTTGCTATTGGGCTCTATTGAATAATGAATGTTTTGAATTTTCTCCAAAAGTAAAGTAGTTGCAAACTCATGCCTTTATAGACTTGTTTGGGCTCATGAGAGGAGTAGAAAAACATCAAAAATTTCAGTCCTGCATGATTCTACCAAGAAATGTGTGTTCATTGAAACCGGTGGTTTTTGATAGTTTGGGCCCTATTGAATAATGAATGTTTTGAATTTTCTCCAAAAGTAAAGTAGTTGCAAACTCATCCTTTTAGAAACATGTTTGGGCTGTTGAGAGGAGTAAAAAACCATCAAAAATTTCAATCCTGCATGATTCTACCAAGAAATGTGATTCTTCATTCAAAACCTGATTTTTGCTATTGGGCTCTATTGAATAATGAATGTTTTGAATTTTCTCCAAAAGTAAAGTAGTTGCAAACTCATGCTTTTAGAGACTTGTTTGGGCTCATGAGAGGAGTAGAAAAACATCAAAAATTTCAGTCCTGCATGATTCTACCAAGAAATATGTGTTCATTGAAACCGCTGGTTTTTGATAGTTTGGGCCCTATTGAATAATGAATGTTTTGAATTTTCTCCAAAAGTAAAGTAGTTGCAAACTCATCCTTTTAGAAACTTGTTTGGGCTGTTGAGAGGAGTAAAAAACCATCAAAAATTTCAATCCTGCATGATTCTACCAAGAAATGTGATTCTTCATTCAAAACGCTGGTTTTTGCTATTGGGCTCTATTGAATAATGAATGTTTTGAATTTTCTCCAAAAGAAAAGTAGTTGCAAACTCATCCTTTTAGGGACTTGTTTGGGCTCATGAGAGGAGTAGAAAAACATCAAAAATTTCAGTCCTGCATGATTCTACCAAGAAATGTGATTCTTCATTCAAAACCTGATTTTTGCTATTGGGCTCTATTGAATAATGAATGTTTTGATTTTTCTCCAAAAGTAAAGTAGTTGCAAACTCATACTTTCAGAGACTTGTTTGGGCTCATGAGAGGAGTAGAAAAACATCAAAAATTTCAGTCCTGCATGATTCTATCAAGAAATGTGTGTTCATTGAAACGGCTGGTTTTTGATAGTTTGGGCCCTATTGAATAATCAATGTTTTGAATTTTCTGCAAAAGTAAAGTAGTTGCAAACTCATCCTTTTAGAATCTTGTTTGGGCTGTTGAGAGGAGTAAAAAACCATCAAAAATTTCAATCCTGCATGATTCTACCAAGAAATGTGATTCTTCATTCAAAATGCTGGTTTTTGATATTGGGCTCTATTGAATAATGAATGTTTTGAATTTTCTCCAAAATTAAAGTAGTTGCAAACTCATGCTTTTAGAGACTTGTTTGGGCTCATGAGAGGAGTAGAAAAACATCAAAAATTTCAGTCCTGCATGATTCTACCAAGAAATGTGATTCTTCATTCAAAACCTGATTTTTGCTATTGGGCTCTTTTGAATAATGAATGTTTTGAATTTTCTCCAAAAGTAAAGTAGTTGCAAACTCATGCTTTTAGAGACTTGTTTGGGCTCACGAGAGGAGTAGAAAAACATCAAAAATTTCAGTCCTGCATGATTCTACCAAGAAATGTGTGTACATTGAAACCGCTGGTTTTTGATATTTTGGGCCCTATTGAATAATGAATGTTTTGAATTTTCTAAAAAAGTAAAGTAGTTGCAAACTCATCCTTTTAGAAACTTGTTTGGGCTGTTGAGAGGAGTAAAAAACCATCAAATATTTCAATCCTGCATGATTCTACCAAGAAATGTGATTCTTCATTCAAAACCTGATTTTTGCTATTGGGCTCTATTGAATAATGAATGTTTTGATTTTTCTCCAAAAGTAAAGTAGTTGCAAACTCATACTTTCAGAGACTTGTTTGGGCTCATGAGAGGAGTAGAAAAACATCAAAAATTTCAGTCCTGCATGATTCTACCAAGAAATGTGTGTTCATTGAAACCGCTGGTTTTTGATAGTTTGGGCCCTATTGAATAATCAATGTTTTGAATTTTCTGCAAAAGTAAAGTAGTTGCAAACTCATCCTTTTAGAAACTTGTTTGGGCTGTTGAGAGGAGTAAAAAACCATCAAAAATTTCAATCCTGCATGATTCTACCAAGAAATGTGATTCTTCATTCAAAACCTGATTTTTGCTATTGGGCTCTATTGAATAATGAATGTTTTGAATTTTCTCCAAAAGTAAAGTATTTGCAAACTCATGCTTTTAGAGACTTGTTTGGGCTCATGAGAGGAGTAGAAAAACATCAAAAATTTCAGTCCTGCATGATTCTACCAAGAAATGTGTGTTCATTGAAACCGCTGGTTTTTGATAGTTTGGGGCCTATTGAATAATGAATGTTTTGAATTTTCTCCAAAAATAAAGTAGTTGCAAACTCATCCTTTTAGAAACTTGTTTGGGCTGTTGAGAGGAGTAAAAAACCATCAAAAATTTCAATCCTGCATGATTCTACCAAGAAATGTGATTCTTCATTCAAAACCTGATTTTTGCTATTGGGCTCTATTGAATAATGAATGTTTTGAATTTTCTCCAAAAGTAAAGTAGTTGCAAACTCATGCTTTTATAGACTTGTTTGGGCTCATGAGAGGAGTAGAAAAACATCAAAAATTTCAGTCCTGCATGATTCTACCAAGAAATGTGTGTTCATTGAAACCGCTGGTTTTTGATAGTTTGGGCCCTATTGAATAATGAATGTTTCGAATTTTCTCCAAAAGTAAAGTAGTTGCAAACTCATCCTTTTAGGGACTTGTTTGGGCTCATGAGAGGAGTAGAAAAACATCAAAAATTTCAGTCCTGCATGATTCTACCAAGAAATGTGATTCTTCATTCAAAACCTGATTTTTGCTATTGGGCTCTATTGAATAATGAATGTTTTGATTTTTCTCCAAAAGTAAAGTAGTTACAAACTCATACTTTCAGAGACTTGTTTGGGCTCATGAGAGGAGTAGAAAAACATCAAAAATTTCAGTCCTGCATGATTCTACCAAGAAATGTGTGTTCATTGAAACGGCTGGTTTTTGATAGTTTGGGCCCTATTGAATAATCAATGTTTTGAATTTTCTGCAAAAGTAAAGTAGTTGCAAACTCATCCTTTTAGAAACTTGTTTGGGCTGTTGAGAGGAGTAAAAAACCATCAAAAATTTCAATCCTGCATGATTCTACCAAGAAATGTGATTCTTCATTCAAAATGCTGGTTTTTGCTATTGGGCTCTATTCAATAATGAATGTTTTGAATTTTCTCCAAAAGTAAAGTAGTTGCAAACTCATGCTTTTAGAGACTTGTTTGGGCTCATGAGAGGAGTAGAAAAACATCAAAAATTTCAGTCCTGCATGATTCTACCAAGAAATGTGATTCTTCATTCAAAACCTGATTTTTGCTATTGGGCTCTATTGAATAATGAATGTTTTGAATTTTCTCCAAAAGTAAAGTAGTTGCAAACTCATGCTTTTAGAGACTTGTTTGGGCTCACAAGAGGAGTAGAAAAACATCAAAAATTTCAGTCCTGCATGATTCTACCAAGAAATGTGTGTACATTGAAACCGCTGGTTTTTGATATTTTGGGCCCTATTGAATAATGAATGTTTTGAATTTTCTAGAAAAGTAAAGTAGTTGCAAACTCATCCTTTTAGAAACTTGTTTGGGCTGTTGAGAGGAGTAAAAAACCATCAAATATTTCAATCCTGCATGATTCTACCAAGAAATGTGATTCTTCATTCAAAACCTGATTTTTGCTATTGGGCTCTATTGAATAATGAATGTTTTGAATTTTCTCCAAAAGTAAAGTAGTTGCAAACTCATGCTTTTAGAGACTTGTTTGGGCTCATGAGAGGAGTAGAAAAACATCAAAAATTATAGTCCTGCATGATTCTACCAAGAAATGTGTGTTCATTGAAACCGCTGGTTTTTGATAGTTTGGGCCCTATTGAATAATGAATGTTTTGAATTTTCTCCAAAAGTAAAGTAGTTGCAAACTCATCCTTTTAGAAACTTGTTTGGGCTGTTGAGAGGAGTAAAAAAACATCAAAAATTTCAATCCTGCATGATTCTACCAAGAAATGTGATTCTTCATTCAAAACGCTGGTTTTTGCTATCGGGCTCTATTGAATAATGAATGTTTTGAATTTTCTCCAAAAGTAAAGTAGTTGGAAACTCATCCTATTAGAGACTTGTTTGGGCTCATGAGAGTAGTAGAAAAACATCAAAAATTTCAGTCCTGCACGATTCTACCAAGAAATGTGTGTTCATTCAAACCGCTGGTTTTTGATATTTTGGGCCCTATTGAATAATGAATGTTTTGAATTTTCTCCAAAAGTAAAGTAGTTGCAAACTCATCCTTTTAGAAACTTGTTTGGGCTGTTGAGAGGAGTAAAAAACCATCAAAAATTTCAGTCCTGCATGATTCTACCAAGAAATGTGATTCTTCATTCAAAACCTGATTTTTGCTATTGGGCTCTATTGAATAATGAATGTTTTGAATTTTCTCCAAAAGTAAAGTAGTTGCAAACTCATGCTTTTAGAGACTTGTTTGGGCTCATGAGAGGAGTAGAAAAACATCAAAAATTTCAGTCCTGCATGATTCTACCAAGAAATGTGTGTTCATTGAAACCGCTGGTTTTTGATAGTTTGGGCCCTATTGAATAATGAATGTTTTGAATTTTCTCCAAAAGTAAAGTAGTTGCAAACTCATCCTTTTAGAAACTTGTTTGGGCTGTTGAGAGGAGTAAAAAACCATCAAAAATTTCAATCCTGCATGATTCTACCAAGAAATGTGATTCTTCATTCAAAACGCTGGTTTTTGCTATTGGGCTCTATTGAATAATGAATGTTTTGAATTTTCTCCAAAAGTAAAGTAGTTGCAAACTCATGCTTTTAGAGACTTGTTTGGGCTCATGAGAGGAGTAGAAAAACATCAAAAATTTCAGTCCTGCATGATTCTACCAAGAAATGTGTGTTCATTGAAACCGCTGGTTTTTGATAGTTTGGGCCCTATTGAATAATGAATGTTTTGAATTTTCTCCAAAAATAAAGTAGTTGCAAACTCATCCTTTTAGAAACTTGTTTGGGCTGTTGAGAGGAGTAAAAAACCATCAAAAATTTCAATCCTGCATGATTCTACCAAGAAATGTGATTCTTCATTCAAAACCTGATTTTTGCTATTGGGCTCTATTGAATAATGAATGTTTTGAATTTTCTCCAAAAGTAAAGTATTTGCAAACTCATGCTTTTAGAGACTTGTTTGGGCTCGTGACAGGAGTAGAAAAACATCAAAAATTTCAGTCCTGCATGATTCTACCAAGAAATGTGTGTTCATTGAAACCGCTGGTTTTTGATAGTTTGGGCCCTATTGAATAATGAATGTTTTGAATTTTCTCCAAAAGTAAAGTAGTTGCAAACTCATCCTTTTAGAAACATGTTTGGGCTGTTGAGAGGAGTAAAAAACCATCAAAAATTTCAATCCTGCATGATTCTACCAAGAAATGTGATTCTTCATTCAAAACCTGATTTTTGCTATTGGGCTCTATTGAATAATGAATGTTTTGAATTTTCTCCAAAAGTAAAGTAGTTGCTTTTAGAGACTTGTTTGGGCTCATGAGAGGAGTAGAAAAACATCAAAAATTTCAGTCCTGCATGATTCTACCAAGAAATATGTGTTCATTGAAACCGCTGGTTTTTGATAGTTTGGGCCCTATTGAATAATGAATGTTTTGAATTTTCTCCAAAAGTAAAGTAGTTGCAAACTCATCCTTTTAGAAACTTGTTTGGGCTGTTGAGAGGAGTAAAAAACCATCAAAAATTTCAATCCTGCATGATTCTACCAAGAAATGTGATTCTTCATTCAAAACGCTGGTTTTTGCTATTGGGCTCTATTGAATAATGAATGTTTTGAATTTTCTCCAAAAGAAAAGTAGTTGCAAACTCATCCTTTTAGAGACTTGTTTGGGCTCATGAGAGGAGAAGAAAAACATCAAAAATTTCAGTCCTGCATGATTCTACCAAGAAATGTGATTCTTCATTCAAAACCTGATTTTTGCTATTGGGCTCTATTGAATAATGAATGTTTTGATTTTTCTCCAAAAGTAAAGTAGTTGCAAACTCATACTTTCAGAGACTTGTTTGGGCTCATGAGAGGAGTAGAAAAACATCAAAAATTTCAGTCCTGCATGATTCTACCAAGAAATGTGTGTTCATTGAAACCGCTGGTTTTTGATAGTTTGGGCCCTATTGAATAATCAATGTTTTGAATTTTCTGCAAAAGTAA
Source organism: Dendrobates tinctorius (assembly GCF_039654945.1). Taxonomy (NCBI): domain Eukaryota; kingdom Metazoa; phylum Chordata; class Amphibia; order Anura; family Dendrobatidae; genus Dendrobates; species Dendrobates tinctorius. Next base: position 21,284,961 of record NW_027361793.1, read on the forward strand.
AGTAGTTGCAAACTCATCCTTTTAGAAACTTGTTTGGGCTGTTGAGAGGAGTAAAAAACCATCAAAAATTTCAATCCTGCATGATTCTACCAAGAAATGTGATTCTTCATTCAAAATGCTGGTTTTTGCTATTGGGCTCTATTCAATAATGAATGTTTTGAATTTTCTCCAAAAGTAAAGTAGTTGCAAACTCATGCTTTTAGAGACTTGTTTGGGCTCATGAGAGGAGTAGAAAAACATCAAAAATTTCAGTCCTGCATGATTCTACCAAGAAATGTGATTCTTCATTCAAAACCTGATTTTTGCTATTGGGCTCTATTGAATAATGAATGTTTTGAATTTTCTCCAAAAGTAAAGTAGTTGCAAACTCATGCTTTTAGAGACTTGTTTGGGCTCACAAGAGGAGTAGAAAAACATCAAAAATTTCAGTCCTGCATGATTCTACCAAGAAATGTGTGTACATTGAAACCGCTGGTTTTTGATATTTTGGGCCCTATTGAATAATGAATGTTTTGAATTTTCTAAAAAAGTAAAGTAGTTGCAAACTCATCCTTTTAGAAACTTGTTTGGGCTGTTGAGAGGAGTAAAAAACCATCAAATATTTCAATCCTGCATGATTCTACCAAGAAATGTGATTCTTCATTCAAAACCTGATTTTTGCTATTGGGCTCTATTGAATAATGAATGTTTTGAATTTTCTCCAAAAGTAAAGTAGTTGCAAACTCATGCTTTTAGAGACTTGTTTGGGCTCATGAGAGGAGTAGAAAAACATCAAAAATTATAGTCCTGCATGATTCTACCAAGAAATGTGTGTTCATTGAAACCGCTGGTTTTTGATAGTTTGGGCCCTATTGAATAATGAATGTTTTGAATTTTCTCCAAAAGTAAAGTAGTTGCAAACTCATCCTTTTAGAAACTTGTTTGGGCTGTTGAGAGGAGTAAAAAACCATCAAAAATTTCAATCCTGCATGATTCTACCAAGAAATGTGATTCTTCATTCAAAACGCTGGTTTTTGCTATCGGGCTCTATTGAATAATGAATGTTTTGAATTTTCTCCAAAAGTAAAGTAGTTGGAAACTCATCCTATTAGAGACTTGTTTGGGCTCATGAGAGTAGTAGAAAAACATCAAAAATTTCAGTCCTGCACGATTCTACCAAGAAATGTGTGTTCATTCAAACCGCTGGTTTTTGATATTTTGGGCCCTATTGAATAATGAATGTTTTGAATTTTCTCCAAAAGTAAAGTAGTTGCAAACTCATCCTTTTAGAAACTTGTTTGGGCTGTTGAGAGGAGTAAAAAACCATCAAAAATTTCAATCCTGCATGATTCTACCAAGAACTGTGATTCTTCATTCAAAACCTGATTTTTGCTATTGGGCTCTATTGAATAATGAATGTTTTGAATTTTCTCCAAAAGTAAAGTAGTTGCAAACTCATGCTTTTAGAGACTTGTTTGGGCTCATGAGAGGAGTAGAAAAACATCAAAAATTTCAGTCCTGCATGATTGTACCAAGAAATGTGTGTTCATTGAAACCGCTGGTTTTTGATAGTTTGGGCCCTATTGAATAATGAATGTTTTGAATTTTCTCCAAAAGTAAAGTAGTTGCAAACTCATCCTTTTAGAAACTTGTTTGGGCTGTTGAGAGGAGTAAAAAACCATCAAAAATTTCAATCCTGCATGATTCTACCAAGAAATGTGATTCTTCATTCAAAACGCTGGTTTTTGCTATTGGGCTCTATTGAATAATGAATGTTTTGAATTTTCTCCAAAAGTAAAGTAGTTGCAAACTCATGCTTTTAGAGACTTGTTTGGGCTCATGAGAGGAGTAGAAAAACATCAAAAATTTCAGTCCTGCATGATTCTACCAAGAAATGTGTGTTCATTGAAACCGCTGGTTTTTGATAGTTTGGGCCCTATTGAATAATGAATGTTTTGAATTTTCTCCAAAAATAAAGTAGTTGCAAACTCATCCTTTTAGAAACTTGTTTGGGCTGTTGAGAGGAGTAAAAAACCATCAAAAATTTCAATCCTGCATGATTCTACCAAGAAATGTGATTCTTCATTCAAAACCTGATTTTTGCTATTGGGCTCTATTGAATAATGAATGTTTTGAATTTTCTCCAAAAGTAAAGTATTTGCAAACTCATGCTTTTAGAGACTTGTTTGGGCTCGTGACAGGAGTAGAAAAACATCAAAAATTTCAGTCCTGCATGATTCTACCAAGAAATGTGTGTTCATTGAAACCGCTGGTTTTTGATAGTTTTGGCCCTATTGAATAATGAATGTTTTGAATTTTCTCCAAAAGTAAAGTAGTTGCAAACTCATCCTTTTAGAAACATGTTTGGGCTGTTGAGAGGAGTAAAAAACCATCAAAAATTTCAATCCTGCATGATTCTACCAAGAAATGTGATTCTTCATTCAAAACCTGATTTTTGCTATTGGGCTCTATTGAATAATGAATGTTTTGAATTTTCTCCAAAAGTAAAGTAGTTGCTTTTAGAGACTTGTTTGGGCTCATGAGAGGAGTAGAAAAACATCAAAAATTTCAGTCCTGCATGATTCTACCAAGAAATATGTGTTCATTGAAAACGCTGGTTTTTGATAGTTTGGGCCCTATTGAATAATGAATGTTTTGAATTTTCTCCAAAAGTAAAGTAGTTGCAAACTCATCCTTTTAGAAACTTGTTTGGGCTGTTGAGAGGAGTAAAAAACCATCAAAAATTTCAATCCTGCATGATTCTACCAAGAACTGTGATTCTTCATTCAAAACCTGATTTTTGCTATTGGGCTCTATTGAATAATGAATGTTTTGAATTTTCTCCAAAAGTAAAGTAGTTGCAAACTCATGCTTTTAGAGACTTGTTTGGGCTCATGAGAGGAGTAGAAAAACATCAAAAATTTCAGTCCTGCATGATTCTACCAAGAAATGTGTGTTCATTGAAACCGCTGGTTTTTGATAGTTTGGGCCCTATTGAATAATGAATGTTTTGAATTTTCTCCAAAAGTAAAGTAGTTGCAAACTCATCCTTTTAGAAACTTGTTTGGGCTGTTGAGAGGAGTAAAAAACCATCAAAAATTTCAATCCTGCATGATTCTACCAAGAAATGTGATTCTTCATTCAAAACGCTGGTTTTTGCTATTGGGCTCTATTGAATAATGAATGTTTTGAATTTTCTCCAAAAGTAAAGTAGTTGCAAACTCATGCTTTTAGAGACTTGTTTGGGCTCATGAGAGGAGTAGAAAAACATCAAAAATTTCAGTCCTGCATGATTCTACCAAGAAATGTGTGTTCATTGAAACCGCTGGTTTTTGATAGTTTGGGCCCTATTGAATAATGAATGTTTTGAATTTTCTCCAAAAATAAAGTAGTTGCAAACTCATCCTTTTAGAAACTTGTTTGGGCTGTTGAGAGGAGTAAAAAACCATCAAAAATTTCAATCCTGCATGATTCTACCAAGAAATGTGATTCTTCATTCAAAACCTGATTTTTGCTATTGGGCTCTATTGAATAATGAATGTTTTGAATTTTCTCCAAAAGTAAAGTATTTGCAAACTCATGCTTTTAGAGACTTGTTTGGGCTCGTGACAGGAGTAGAAAAACATCAAAAATTTCAGTCCTGCATGATTCTACCAAGAAATGTGTGTTCATTGAAACCGCTGGTTTTTGATAGTTTGGGCCCTATTGAATAATGAATGTTTTGAATTTTCTCCAAAAGTAAAGTAGTTGCTTTTAGAGACTTGTTTGGGCTCATGAGAGGAGTAGAAAAACATCAAAAATTTCAGTCTTGCATGATTCTACCAAGAAATATGTGTTCATTGAAACCGCTGGTTTTTGATAGTTTGGGCCCTATTGAATAATGAATGTTTTGAATTTTCTCCAAAAGTAAAGTAGTTGCAAACTCATCCTTTTAGAAACTTGTTTGGGCTGTTGAGAGGAGTAAAAAACCATCAAAAATTTCAATCCTGCATGATTCTACCAAGAAATGTGATTCTTCATTCAAAACGCTGGTTTTTGCTATTGGGCTCTATTGAATAATGAATGTTTTGAATTTTCTCCAAAAGAAAAGTAGTTGCAAACTCATCCTTTTAGAGACTTGTTTGGGCTCATGAGAGGAGAAGAAAAACATCAAAAATTTCAGTCCTGCATGATTCTACCAAGAAATGTGATTCTTCATTCAAAACCTGATTTTTGCTATTGGGCTCTATTGAATAATGAATGTTTTGATTTTTCTCCAAAAGTAAAGTAGTTGCAAACTCATACTTTCAGAGACTTGTTTGGGCTCATGAGAGGAGTAGAAAAACATCAAAAATTTCAGTCCTGCATGATTCTACCAAGAAATGTGTGTTCATTGAAACCGCTGGTTTTTGATAGTTTGGGCCCTATTGAATAATCAATGTTTTGAATTTTCTGCAAAAGTAAAGTAGTTGCAAACTCATCCTTTTAGAAACTTGTTTGGGCTGTTGAGAGGAGTAAAAAACCATCAAAAATTTCAATCCTGCATGATTCTACCAAGAAATGTGATTCTTCATTCAAAACCTGATTTTTGCTATTGGGCTCTATTGAATAATGAATGTTTTGAATTTTCTCCAAAAGTAAAGTATTTGCAAACTCATGCTTTTAGAGACTTGTTTGGGCTCATGAGAGGAGTAGAAAAACATCAAAAATTTCAGTCCTGCATGATTCTACCAAGAAATGTGTGTTCATTGAAACCGCTGGTTTTTGATAGTTTGGGCCCTATTGAATAATGAATGTTTTGAATTTTCTCCAAAAATAAAGTAGTTGCAAACTCATCCTTTTAGAAACTTGTTTGGGCTGTTGAGAGGAGTAAAAAACCATCAAAAATTTCAATCCTGCATGATTCTACCAAGTAATGTGATTCTTCATTCAAAACCTGATTTTTGCTATTGGGCTCTATTGAATAATGAATGTTTTGAATTTTCTCCAAAAGTAAAGTAGTTGCAAACTCATGCTTTTATAGACTTGTTTGGGCTCATGAGAGGAGTAGAAAAACATCAAAAATTTCAGTCCTGCATGATTCTCCCAAGAAATATGTGTTCATTAAAACCGCTGGTTTTTGATAGTTTGGGCCCTATTGAATAATGAATGTTTTGAATTTTCTCCAAAAGTAAAGTAGTTGCAAACTCATCCTTTTAGAAACTTGTTTGGGCTGTTGAGAGGAGTAAAAAACCATCAAAAATTTCAATCCTGCATGATTCTACCAAGAAATGTGATTCTTCATTCAAAACGCTGGTTTTTGCTATTGGGCTCTATTGAATAATGAATGTTTTGAATTTTCTCCAAAAGAAAAGTAGTTGCAAACTCATCCTTTTAGAGACTTGTTTGGGCTCATGAGAGGAGTAGAAAAACATCAAAAATTTCAGTCCTGCATGATTCTACCAAGAAATGTGATTCTTCATTCAAAACCTGATTTTTGCTATTGGGCTCTATTGAATAATGAATGTTTTGATTTTTCTCCAAAAGTAAAGTAGTTGCAAACTCATACTTTCAGAGACTTGTTTGGGCTCATGAGAGGAGTAGAAAAACATCAAAAATTTCAGTCCTGCATGATTCTACCAAGAAATGTGTGTTCATTGAAACCGCTGGTTTTTGATAGTTTGGGCCCTATTGAATAATCAATGTTTTGAATTTTCTGCAAAAGTAAAGTAGTTGCAAACTCATCCTTTTAGAAACTTGTTTGGGCTGTTGAGAGGAGTAAAAAACCATCAAAAATTTCAATCCTGCATGATTCTACCAAGAAATGTGATTCTTCATTCAAAATGCTGGTTTTTGCTATTGGGCTCTATTGAATAATGAATGTTTTGAATTTTCTCCAAAAGTAAAGTAGTTGCAAACTCATGCTTTTAGAGACTTGTTTGGGCTCATGAGAGGAGTAGAAAAACATCAAAAATTTCAGTCCTGCATGATTCTACCAAGAAATGTGATTCTTCATTCAAAACCTGATTTTTGCTATTGGGCTCTATTGAATAATGAATGTTTTGAATTTTCTCCAAAAGTAAAGTAGTTGCAAACTCATGCTTTTAGAGACTTGTTTGGGCTCACGAGAGGAGTAGAAAAACATCAAAAATTTCAGTCCTGCATGATTCTACCAAGAAATATGTGTACATTGAAACCGCTGGTTTTTGATAGTTTGGGCCTTATTGAATAATGAATGTTTTGAATTTTCTCCAAAAGTAAAGTAGTTGCAAACTCATCCTTTTAGAAACTTGTTTTGGCTTTTGAGAGGAGTAAAAAACCATCAAAAATTTCAATCCTGCATGATTCTACCAAGAAATGTGATTCTTCATTCAAAACGCTGGTTTTTGCTATTGGGCTCTATTGAATAATGAATGTTTTGAATTTTCTCCAAAAGTAAAGTAGTTGCAAACTCATCCTTTTAGAGACTTGTTTGGGCTCATGAGAGGAGTAGAAAAACATCAAAAATTTCAGTCCTGCACGATTCTACCAAGAAATGTGTGTTCATTCAAACCGCTGGTTTTTGATATTTTGGGCCCTATTGAATATTGAATGTTTTGAATTTTCTCCAAAAGTAAAGTAGTTGCAAACTCATCCTTTTAGAAACTTGTTTGGGCTGTTGAGAGGAGTAAAAAACCATCAAAAATTTCAATCCTGCATGATTCTACCAAGAAATGTGATTCTTCATTCAAAACCTGATTTTTGCTATTGGGCTCTATTGAATAATGAATGTTTTGAATTTTCTCCAAAGGTAAAGTAGTTGCAAACTCATGCTTTTAGAGACTTGTTTGGGCTCATGAGAGGAGTAGAAAAACATCAAAAATTTCAGTCCTGCATGATTCTACCAAGAAATGTGTGTTCATTGAAACCGCTGGTTTTTGATAGTTTGGGCCCTATTGAATAATGAATGTTTTGAATTTTCTCCAAAAGTAAAGTAGTTGCAAACTCATCCTTTTAGAAACTTGTTTGGGCTGTTGAGAGGAGTAAAAAACCATCAAAAATTTCAATCCTGCATGATTCTACCAAGAAATGTGATTCTTCATTCAAAACGCTGGTTTTTGCTATTGGGCTCTATTGAATAATGAATGTGTTGAATTTTCTCCAAAAGCAAAGTAGTTGCAGACTCATCCTTTTAGAGACTTGTTTGGGCTCATGAGAGGAGTAGAAAAACATCAAAAATTTCAGTCCTGCACGATTCTACCAAGAAATGTGTGTTCATTCAAACCGCTGGTTTTTGATATTTTGGGCCCTATTGAATAATGAATGTTTTGAATTTTCTCCAAAAGTAAAGTAGTTGCAAACTCATCCTTTTAGAAACTTGTTTGGGCTGTTGAGAGGAGTAAAAAACCATCAAAAATTTCAATCCTGCATGATTCTACCAAGAAATGTGATTCTTCATTCAAAACCTGATTTTTGCTATTGGGCTCTATTGAATAATGAATGTTTTGAATTTTCTCCAAAAGTAAAGTAGTTGCAAACTCATGCTTTTAGAGACTTGTTTGGGCTCATGAGAGGAGTAGAAAAACATCAAAAATTATAATCCTGCATGATTCTACCAAGAAATGTGTGTTCATTGAAACCGCTGGTTTTTGATAGTTTGGGCCCTATTGAATAATGAATGTTTTGAATTTTCTCCAAAAGTAAAGTAGTTGCAAACTCATCCTTTTAGAAACTTGTTTGGGCTGTTGAGAGGAGTAAAAAACCATCAAAAATTTCAATCCTGCATTATTCTACCAAGAAATGTGATTCTTCATTCAAAACGCTGGTTTTTGCTATTGGGCTCTATTGAATAATGAATGTTTTGAATTTTATCCAAAAGAAAAGTAGTTGCAAACTCATTCTTTTAGAGACTTGTTTGGGCTCATGAGTGGCGTAGAAAAACATCAAAAATTTCAGTCCTGCATGATTCTACCAAGAAATGTGATTCTTCATTCAAAACCTGATTTTTGCTATTGGGCTCTATTGAATAATGAATGTTTTGAATTTTCTCCAAAAGTAAAGTAGTTGCAAACTCATGCTTTTAGAGACTTGTTTGGGCTCACGAGAGGAGTAGAAAAACATCAAAAATTTCAGTCCTGCATGATTCTACCAAGAAATGTGTGTACATTGAAACCGCTGGTTTTTGATAGTTTGGGCCTTATTGAATAATGAATGTTTTGAATTTTCTCCAAAAGTAAAGTAGTTGCAAACTCATCCTTTTAGAAACTTGTTTGGGCTGTTGAGAGGAGTAAAAAACCATCAAAAATTTCAATCCTGCATGATTCTACCAATAAATGTGATTCTTCATTCAAAACGCTGGTTTTTGCTATTGGGATCTATTGAATAATGAATGTTTTGAATTTTCTCCAAAAGTAAAGTAGTTGCAAACTCATCCTTTTAGAGACTTGTTTGGGCTCATGAGAGGAGTAGAAAAACATCAAAAATTTCAGTCCTGCACGATTCTACCAAGAAATGTGTGTTCATTCAAACCGCTGGTTTTTGATATTTTGGGCCCTATTGAATATTGAATGTTTTGAATTTTCTCCAAAAGTAAAGTAGTTGCAAACTCATCCTTTTAGAAACTTGTTTGGGCTGTTGAGAGGAGTAAAAAACCATCAAAAATTTCAATCCTGCATGATTCTACCAAGAAATGTGATTCTTCATTCAAAACCTGATTTTTGCTATTGGGCTCTATTGAATAATGAATGTTTTGAATTTTCTCCAAAGGTAAAGTAGTTGCAAACTCATGCTTTTAGAGACTTGTTTGGGCTCATGAGAGGAGTAGAAAAACATCAAAAATTTCAGTCCTGCATGATTCTACCAAGAAATGTGTGTTCATTGAAACCGCTGGTTTTTGATAGTTTGGGCCCTATTGAATAATGAATGTTTTGAATTTTCTCCAAAAGTAAAGTAGTTGCAAACTCATCCTTTTAGAAACTTGTTTGGGCTGTTGAGAGGAGTAAAAAACCATCAAAAATTTCAATCCTGCATGATTCTACCAAGAAATGTGATTCTTCATTCAAACCGCTGGTTTTTGATATTTTGGGCCCTATTGAATAATGAATGTTTTGAATTTTCTCCAAAAGTAAAGTAGTTGCAAACTCATCCTTTTATAAACTTGTTTGGGCAGTTGAGAGGAGTAAAAAACCATCAAAAATTTCAATCCTGCATGATTCTAGCAAGAAATGTGATTCTTCATTCATAACCTGATTTTTGCTATTGGGCTCTTTGAATAATGAATGTTTTGAATTTTCTCCAAAAGTAAAGTAGTTGCAAACTCATGCTTTTAGAGACTTGTTTGGGCTCATGAGAGGAGTAGAAAAACATCAAAAATTGCAGTCCTGCACGATTCTACCAAGAAATGTGTGTTCATTCAAACCGCTGGTTTTTGATATTTTGGGCCCTATTGAATAATGAATGTTTTGAATTTTCTCCAAAAGTAAAGTAGTTGCAAACTCATCCTTTTAGAAACTTGTTTGGGCTGTTGAGAGGAGTAAAAAACCATCAAAAATTTCAATCCTGCATGATTCTAACAAGAAATGTGATTCTTCATTCAAAACCTGATTTTTGCTATTGGGCTCTATTGAATAATGAATGTTTTGAATTTTCTCCAAAAGTAAAGTAGTTGCAAACTCATGCTTTTAGAGACTTGTTTGGGCTCATGAGAGGAGTAGAAAAACATCAAAAATTTCAGTCCTGCATGATTCTACCAAGAAATGTGTGTTCATTGAAACCGCTGGTTTTTGATAGTTTGGGCCCTATTGAATAATGAATGTTTTGAATTTTCTCCAAAAGTAAAGTAGTTGCAAACTCATCCTTTTAGAAACTTGTTTGGGCTGTTGAGAGGAGTAAAAAACCATCAAAAATTTCAATCCTGCATGATTCTACCAAGAAATGTGATTCTTCATTCAAAACGCTGGTTTTTGCTATTGGGCTCTATTGAATAATGAATGTTTTGAATTTTCTCCAAAAGAAAAGTAGTTGCAAACTCATCCTTTTAGAGACTTGTTTGGGCTCATGAGAGGAGTAGAAAAACATCAAAAATTTCAGTCCTGCATGATTCTACCAAGAAATGTGATTCTTCATTCAAAACCTGATTTTTGCTATTGGGCTCTATTGAATAATGAATGTTTTGATTTTTCTCCAAAAGTAAAGTAGTTGCAAACTCATGCTTTCAGAGACTTGTTTGGGCTCATGAGAGGAGTAGAAAAAGATCAAAAATTTCAGTCCTGCATGATTCTACCAAGAAATGTGTGCTCATTGAAACCGCTGGTTTTTGATAGTTTGGGCCTTATTGAATAATCAATGTTTTGAATTTTCTGCAAAAGTAAAGTAGTTGCAAACTCATCCTTTTAGAAACTTGTTTGGGCTGTTGAGAGGAGTAAAAAACCATCAAAAATTTCAATCCTGCATGATTCTACCAAGAAATGTGATTCTTCATTCAAAACGCTGGTTTTTGCTATTGGGCTCTATTGAATAATGAATGTTTTGAATTTTCTCCAAAAGTAAAGTAGTTGCAAACTCATCCTTTTAGAGACTTGTTTGGGCTCATGAGAGGAGTAGAAAAACATCAAAAATTTCAGTCCTGCACGATTCTACCAAGAAATGTGTGTTCATTCAAACCACTGGTTTTTGATATTTTGGGCCCTATTGAATATTGAATGTTTTGAATTTTCTCCAAAAGTAAAGTAGTTGCAAACTCATCCTTTTAGAAACTTGTTTGGGCTGTTGAGAGGAGTAAAAAACCATCAAAAATTTCAATCCTGCATGATTCTACCAAGAAATGTGATTCTTCATTCAAAACCTGATTTTTGCTATTGGGCTCTATTGAATAATGAATGTTTTGAATTTTCTCCAAAGGTAAAGTAGTTGCAAACTCATGCTTTTAGAGACTTGTTTGGGCTCATGAGAGGAGTAGAAAAACATCAAAAATTTCAGTCCTGCATGATTCTACCAAGAAATGTGTGTTCATTGAAACCGCTGGTTTTTGATAGTTTGGGCCCTATTGAATAATGAATGTTTTGAATTTTCTCCAAAAGTAAAGTAGTTGCAAACTCATCCTTTTAGAAACTTGTTTGGGCTGTTGAGAGGAGTAAAAAACCATCAAAAATTTCAATCCTGCATGATTCTACCAAGAAATGTGATTCTTCATTCAAAACGCTGGTTTTTGCTATTGGGCTCTATTGAATAATGAATGTTTTGAATTTTCTACAAAAGCAAAGTAGTTGCAGACTCATCCTTTTAGAGACTTGTTTGGGCTCATGAGAGGAGTAGAAAAACATCAAAAATTTCAGTCCTGCATGATTCTACCAAGAAATGTGTGTTCATTCAAACCGCTGGTTTTTGATATTTTGGGCCCTATTGAATAATGAATGTTTTGAATTTTCTCCAAAAGTAAAGTAGTTGCAAACTCATCCTTTTAGAAACTTGTTTGGGCTGTTGAGAGGAGTAAAAAACCATCAAAAATTTCAATCCTGCATGATTCTACCAAGAAATGTGATTCTTCATTCAAAACCTGATTTTTGCTATTGGGCTCTATTGAATAATGAATGTTTTGAATTTTCTCCAAAAGTAAAGTAGTTGCAAACTCATGCTTTTAGAGACTTGTTTGGGCTCATGAGAGGAGTAGAAAACCATCAAAAATTTCAATCCTGCATGATTCTACAAAGAAATGTGATTCTTCATTCAAAACCTGATTTTTGCTATTGGGCTCTATTGAATAATGAATGTTTTGAATTTTCTCCAAAGGTAAAGTAGTTGCAAACTCATGCTTTTAGAGACTTGTTTGGGCTCATGAGAGGAGTAGAAAAACATCAAAAATTTCAGTCCTGCATGATTCTACCAAGAAATGTGTGTTCATTGAAACCGCTGGTTTTTGATAGTTTGGGCCCTATTGAATAATGAATGTTTTGAATTTTCTCCAAAAGTAAAGTAGTTGCAAACTCATCCTTTTAGAAACTTGTTTGGGCTGTTGAGAGGAGTAAAAAACCATCAAAAATTTCAATCCTGCATGATTCTACCAAGAAATGTGATTCTTCATTCAAAACGCTGGTTTTTGCTATTGGGCTCTATTGAATAATGAATGTTTTGAATTTTCTACAAAAGCAAAGTAGTTGCAGACTCATCCTTTTAGAGACTTGTTTGGGCTCATGAGAGGAGTAGAAAAACATCAAAAATTTCAGTCCTGCATGATTCTACCAAGAAATGTGTGTTCATTCAAACCGCTGGTTTTTGATATTTTGGGCCCTATTGAATAATGAATGTTTTGAATTTTCTCCAAAAGTAAAGTAGTTGCAAACTCATCCTTATAGAAACTTGTTTGGGCTGTTGAGAGGAGTAAAAAACCATCAAAAATTTCAATCCTGCATGATTCTACCAAGAAATGTGATTCTTCATTCAAAACCTGATTTTTGCTATTGGGCTCTATTGAATAATGAATGTTTTGAATTTTCTCCAAAAGTAAAGTAGTTGCAAACTCATGCTTTTAGAGACTTGTTTGGGCTCATGAGAGGAGTAGAAAAACATCAAAAATTATAGTCCTGCATGATTCTACCAAGAAATGTGTGTTCATTGAAACCGCTGGTTTTTGATAGTTTGGGCCCTATTGAATAATGAATGTTTTGAGTTTTCTCCAAAAGTAAAGTAGTTGCAAACTCATCCTTTTAGAAACTTGTTTGGGCTGTTGAGAGGAGTAAAAAACCATCAAAAATTTCAATCCTGCATGATTCTACCTAGAAATGTGATTCTTCATTCAAAACGCTGGTTTTTGCTATTGGGCTCTATTGAATAATGAATGTTTTGAATTTTCTCCAAAAGTAAAGTAGTTGCAAACTCATGCTTTTAGAGACTTGTTTGGGCTCATGAGAGGAGTAGAAAAACATCAAAAATTTCAGTCCTGCATGATTCTACCAAGAAATGTGTGTTCATTGAAACCGCTGGTTTTTGATAGTTTGGGCCCTATTGAATAATGAATGTTTTGAATTTTCTCCAAAAGTAAAGTAGTTGCAAACTCATCCTTTTAGAAACTTGTTTGGGCTGTTGAGAGGAGTAAAAAACCATCAAAAATTTCAATCCTGCATGATTCTACCAAGAAATGTGATTCTTCATTCAAAACGCTGGTTTTTGCTATTGGGCTCTATTGAATAATGAATGTTTTGAATTTTCTCCAAAAGTAAAGTAGTTGCAAACTCATGCTTTTAGAGACTTGTTTGGGCTCATGAGAGGAGTAGAAAAACATCAAAAATTATAGTCCTGCGTGATTCTACCAAGAAATGTGTGTTCATTGAAACCGCTGGTTTTTGATAGTTTGGGCCCTATTGAATAATGAATGTTTTGAGTTTTCTCCAAAAGTAAAGTAGTTGCAAACTCATCCTTTTAGAAACTTGTTTGGGCTGTTGAGAGGAGTAAAAAACCATCAAAAATTTCAATCCTGCATGATTCTACCTAGAAATGTGATTCTTCATTCAAAACGCTGGTTTTTGCTATTGGGCTCTATTGAATAATGAATGTTTTGAATTTTCTCCAAAAGTAAAGTAGTTGCAAACTCATCCTTTTAGAGACTTGTTTGGGCTCATGAGAGGAGTAGAAAAACATCAAAAATTTCAGTCCTGCACGATTCTACCAAGAAATGTGTGTTCATTCAAACCGCTGGTTTTTGATATTTTGGGCCCTATTGAATAATGAATGTTTTGAATTTTCTCCAAAAGTAAAGTAGTTGCAAACTCATCCTTTTAGAAACTTGTTTGGGCTGTTGAGAGGAGTAAAAAACCATCAAAAATTTCAATCCTGCATGATTCTACCAAGAAATGTGATTCTTCATTCAAAACCTGATTTTTGCTATTGGGCTCTATTGAATAATGAATGTTTTGAATTTTCTCCAAAAGTAAAGTAGTTGCAAACTCATGCTTTTAGAGACTTGTTTGGGCTCATGAGAGGAGTAGAAAAACATCAAAAATTTCAGTCCTGCATGATTCTACCAAGAAATGTGTGTTCATTGAAACCGCTGGTTTTTGATAGTTTGGGCCCTATTGAATAATGAATGTTTTGAATTTTCTCCAAAAGTAAAGTAGTTGCAAACTCATCCTTTTAGAAACTTGTTTGGGCTGTTGAGAGGAGTAAAAAACCATCAAAAATTTCAATCCTGCATGATTCTACCAAGAAATGTGATTCTTCATTCAAAACGCTGGTTTTTGCTATTGGGCTCTATTGAATAATGAATGTTTTGAATTTTCTCCAAAAGTTAAGTAGTTGCAAACTCATCCTTTTAGAGACTTGTTTGGGCTCATGAGAGGAGTAGAAAAACATCAAAAATTTCAGTCCTGCACGATTCTACCAAGAAATGTGTGTTCATTCAAACCACTGGTTTTTGATATTTTGGGCCCTATTGAATATTGAATGTTTTGAATTTTCTCCAAAAGTAAAGTAGTTGCAAACTCATCCTTTTAGAAACTTGTTTGGGCTGTTGAGAGGAGTAAAAAACCATCAAAAATTTCAATCCTGCATGATTCTACCAAGAAATGTGATTCTTCATTCAAAACCTGATTTTTGCTATTGGGCTCTATTGAATAATGAATGTTTTGAATTTTCTCCAAAAGTAAAGTAGTTGCAAACTCATGCTTTTAGAGACTTGTTTGGGCTCATGAGAGGAGTAGAAAAACATCAAAAATTTCAGTCCTGCATGATTCTACCAAGAAATGTGTGTTCATTGAAACCGCTGGTTTTTGATAGTTTGGGCCCTATTGAATAATGAATGTTTTGAATTTTCTCCAAAAGTAAAGTAGTTGCAAACTCATCCTTTTAGAAACTTGTTTGGGCTGTTGAGAGGAGTAAAAAACCATCAAAAATTTCAATCCTGCATGATTCTACCAAGAAATGTGATTCTTCATTCAAAACGCTGGTTTTTGCTATTGGGCTCTATTGAATAATGAATGTTTTGAATTTTCTCCAAAAGAAAAGTAGTTGCAAACTCATCCTTTTAGAGACTTGTTTGGGCTCATGAGAGGAGTAGAAAAACATCAAAAATTTCAGTCCTGCATGATTCTACCAAGAAATGTGATTCTTCATTCAAAACCTGATTTTTGCTATTGGGCTCTATTGAATAATGAATGTTTTGATTTTTCTCCAAAAGTAAAGTAGTTGCAAACTCATGCTTTCAGAGACTTGTTTGGGCTCATGAGAGGAGTAGAAAAAGATCAAAAATTTCAGTCCTGCATGATTCTACCAAGAAATGTGTGCTCATTGAAACCGCTGGTTTTTGATAGTTTGGGCCTTATTGAATAATCAATGTTTTGAATTTTCTGCAAAAGTAAAGTAGTTGCAAACTCATCCTTTTAGAAACTTGTTTGGGCTGTTGAGAGGAGTAAAAAACCATCAAAAATTTCAATCCTGCATGATTCTACCAAGAAATGTGATTCTTCATTCAAAACGCTGGTTTTTGCTATTGGGCTCTATTGAATAATGAATGTTTTGAATTTTCTCCAAAAGTAAAGTAGTTGCAAACTCATCCTTTTAGAGACTTGTTTGGGCTCATGAGAGGAGTAGAAAAACATCAAAAATTTCAGTCCTGCACGATTCTACCAAGAAATGTGTGTTCATTCAAACCACTGGTTTTTGATATTTTGGGCCCTATTGAATATTGAATGTTTTGAATTTTCTCCAAAAGTAAAGTAGTTGCAAACTCATCCTTTTAGAAACTTGTTTGGGCTGTTGAGAGGAGTAAAAAACCATCAAAAATTTCAATCCTGCATGATTCTACCAAGAAATGTGATTCTTCATTCAAAACCTGATTTTTGCTATTGGGCTCTATTGAATAATGAATGTTTTGAATTTTCTCCAAAGGTAAAGTAGTTGCAAACTCATGCTTTTAGAGACTTGTTTGGGCTCATGAGAGGAGTAGAAAAACATCAAAAATTTCAGTCCTGCATGATTCTACCAAGAAATGTGTGTTCATTGAAACCGCTGGTTTTTGATAGTTTGGGCCCTATTGAATAATGAATGTTTTGAATTTTCTCCAAAAGTAAAGTAGTTGCAAACTCATCCTTTTAGAAACTTGTTTGGGCTGTTGAGAGGAGTAAAAAACCATCAAAAATTTCAATCCTGCATGATTCTACCAAGAAATGTGATTCTTCATTCAAAACGCTGGTTTTTGCTATTGGGCTCTATTGAATAATGAATGTTTTGAATTTTCTACAAAAGCAAAGTAGTTGCAGACTCATCCTTTTAGAGACTTGTTTGGGCTCATGAGAGGAGTAGAAAAACATCAAAAATTTCAGTCCTGCATGATTCTACCAAGAAATGTGTGTTCATTCAAACCGCTGGTTTTTGATATTTTGGGCCCTATTGAATAATGAATGTTTTGAATTTTCTCCAAAAGTAAAGTAGTTGCAAACTCATCCTTTTAGAAACTTGTTTGGGCTGTTGAGAGGAGTAAAAAACCATCAAAAATTTCAATCCTGCATGATTCTACCAAGAAATGTGATTCTTCATTCAAAACCTGATTTTTGCTATTGGGCTCTATTGAATAATGAATGTTTTGAATTTTCTCCAAAAGTAAAGTAGTTGCAAACTCATGCTTTTAGAGACTTGTTTGGGCTCATGAGAGGAGTAGAAAACCATCAAAAATTTCAATCCTGCATGATTCTACAAAGAAATGTGATTCTTCATTCAAAACCTGATTTTTGCTATTGGGCTCTATTGAATAATGAATGTTTTGAATTTTCTCCAAAGGTAAAGTAGTTGCAAACTCATGCTTTTAGAGACTTGTTTGGGCTCATGAGAGGAGTAGAAAAACATCAAAAATTTCAGTCCTGCATGATTCTACCAAGAAATGTGTGTTCATTGAAACCGCTGGTTTTTGATAGTTTGGGCCCTATTGAATAATGAATGTTTTGAATTTTCTCCAAAAGTAAAGTAGTTGCAAACTCATCCTTTTAGAAACTTGTTTGGGCTGTTGAGAGGAGTAAAAAACCATCAAAAATTTCAATCCTGCATGATTCTACCAAGAAATGTGATTCTTCATTCAAAACGCTGGTTTTTGCTATTGGGCTCTATTGAATAATGAATGTTTTGAATTTTCTACAAAAGCAAAGTAGTTGCAGACTCATCCTTTTAGAGACTTGTTTGGGCTCATGAGAGGAGTAGAAAAACATCAAAAATTTCAGTCCTGCATGATTCTACCAAGAAATGTGTGTTCATTCAAACCGCTGGTTTTTGATATTTTGGGCCCTATTGAATAATGAATGTTTTGAATTTTCTCCAAAAGTAAAGTAGTTGCAAACTCATCCTTATAGAAACTTGTTTGGGCTGTTGAGAGGAGTAAAAAACCATCAAAAATTTCAATCCTGCATGATTCTACCAAGAAATGTGATTCTTCATTCAAAACCTGATTTTTGCTATTGGGCTCTATTGAATAATGAATGTTTTGAATTTTCTCCAAAAGTAAAGTAGTTGCAAACTCATGCTTTTAGAGACTTGTTTGGGCTCATGAGAGGAGTAGAAAAACATCAAAAATTATAGTCCTGCATGATTCTACCAAGAAATGTGTGTTCATTGAAACCGCTGGTTTTTGATAGTTTGGGCCCTATTGAATAATGAATGTTTTGAGTTTTCTCCAAAAGTAAAGTAGTTGCAAACTCATCCTTTTAGAAACTTGTTTGGGCTGTTGAGAGGAGTAAAAAACCATCAAAAATTTCAATCCTGCATGATTCTACCTAGAAATGTGATTCTTCATTCAAAACGCTGGTTTTTGCTATTGGGCTCTATTGAATAATGAATGTTTTGAATTTTCTCCAAAAGTAAAGTAGTTGCAAACTCATGCTTTTAGAGACTTGTTTGGGCTCATGAGAGGAGTAGAAAAACATCAAAAATTTCAGTCCTGCATGATTCTACCAAGAAATGTGTGTTCATTGAAACCGCTGGTTTTTGATAGTTTGGGCCCTATTGAATAATGAATGTTTTGAATTTTCTCCAAAAGTAAAGTAGTTGCAAACTCATCCTTTTAGAAACTTGTTTGGGCTGTTGAGAGGAGTAAAAAACCATCAAAAATTTCAATCCTGCATGATTCTACCAAGAAATGTGATTCTTCATTCAAAACGCTGGTTTTTGCTATTGGGCTCTATTGAATAATGAATGTTTTGAATTTTCTCCAAAAGTAAAGTAGTTGCAAACTCATGCTTTTAGAGACTTGTTTGGGCTCATGAGAGGAGTAGAAAAACATCAAAAATTATAGTCCTGCGTGATTCTACCAAGAAATGTGTGTTCATTGAAACCGCTGGTTTTTGATAGTTTGGGCCCTATTGAATAATGAATGTTTTGAGTTTTCTCCAAAAGTAAAGTAGTTGCAAACTCATCCTTTTAGAAACTTGTTTGGGCTGTTGAGAGGAGTAAAAAACCATCAAAAATTTCAATCCTGCATGATTCTACCTAGAAATGTGATTCTTCATTCAAAACGCTGGTTTTTGCTATTGGGCTCTATTGAATAATGAATGTTTTGAATTTTCTCCAAAAGTAAAGTAGTTGCAAACTCATCCTTTTAGAGACTTGTTTGGGCTCATGAGAGGAGTAGAAAAACATCAAAAATTTCAGTCCTGCACGATTCTACCAAGAAATGTGTGTTCATTCAAACCGCTGGTTTTTGATATTTTGGGCCCTATTGAATAATGAATGTTTTGAATTTTCTCCAAAAGTAAAGTAGTTGCAAACTCATCCTTTTAGAAACTTGTTTGGGCTGTTGAGAGGAGTAAAAAACCATCAAAAATTTCAATCCTGCATGATTCTACCAAGAAATGTGATTCTTCATTCAAAACCTGATTTTTGCTATTGGGCTCTATTGAATAATGAATGTTTTGAATTTTCTCCAAAAGTAAAGTAGTTGCAAACTCATGCTTTTAGAGACTTGTTTGGGCTCATGAGAGGAGTAGAAAAACATCAAAAATTTCAGTCCTGCATGATTCTACCAAGAAATGTGTGTTCATTGAAACCGCTGGTTTTTGATAGTTTGGGCCCTATTGAATAATGAATGTTTTGAATTTTCTCCAAAAGTAAAGTAGTTGCAAACTCATCCTTTTAGAAACTTGTTTGGGCTGTTGAGAGGAGTAAAAAACCATCAAAAATTTCAATCCTGCATGATTCTACCAAGAAATGTGATTCTTCATTCAAAACGCTGGTTTTTGCTATTGGGCTCTATTGAATAATGAATGTTTTGAATTTTCTCCAAAAGTTAAGTAGTTGCAAACTCATCCTTTTAGAGACTTGTTTGGGCTCATGAGAGGAGTAGAAAAACATCAAAAATTTCAGTCCTGCACGATTCTACCAAGAAATGTGTGTTCATTCAAACCACTGGTTTTTGATATTTTGGGCCCTATTGAATATTGAATGTTTTGAATTTTCTCCAAAAGTAAAGTAGTTGCAAACTCATCCTTTTAGAAACTTGTTTGGGCTGTTGAGAGGAGTAAAAAACCATCAAAAATTTCAATCCTGCATGATTCTACCAAGAAATGTGATTCTTCATTCAAAACCTGATTTTTGCTATTGGGCTCTATTGAATAATGAATGTTTTGAATTTTCTCCAAAGGTAAAGTAGTTGCAAACTCATGCTTTTAGAGACTTGTTTGGGCTCATGAGAGGAGTAGAAAAACATCAAAAATTTCAGTCCTGCATGATTCTACCAAGAAATGTGTGTTCATTGAAACCGCTGGTTTTTGATAGTTTGGGCCCTATTGAATAATGAATGTTTTGAATTTTCTCCAAAAGTAAAGTAGTTGCAAACTCATCCTTTTAGAAACTTGTTTGGGCTGTTGAGAGGAGTAAAAAACCATCAAAAATTTCAATCCTGCATGATTCTACCAAGAAATGTGATTCTTCATTCAAAACGCTGGTTTTTGCTATTGGGCTCTATTGAATAATGAATGTTTTGAATTTTCTACAAAAGCAAAGTAGTTGCAGACTCATCCTTTTAGAGACTTGTTTGGGCTCATGAGAGGAGTAGAAAAACATCAAAAATTTCAGTCCTGCATGATTCTACCAAGAAATGTGTGTTCATTCAAACCGCTGGTTTTTGATATTTTGGGCCCTATTGAATAATGAATGTTTTGAATTTTCTCCAAAAGTAAAGTAGTTGCAAACTCATCCTTTTAGAAACTTGTTTGGGCTGTTGAGAGGAGTAAAAAACCATCAAAAATTTCAATCCTGCATGATTCTACCAAGAAATGTGATTCTTCATTCAAAACCTGATTTTTGCTATTGGGCTCTATTGAATAATGAATGTTTTGAATTTTCTCCAAAAGTAAAGTAGTTGCAAACTCATGCTTTTAGAGACTTGTTTGGGCTCATGAGAGGAGTAGAAAAACATCAAAAATTATAGTCCTGCATGATTCTACCAAGAAATGTGTGTTCATTGAAACCGCTGGTTTTTGATAGTTTGGGCCCTATTGAATAATGAATGTTTTGAATTTTCTCCAAAAGTAAAGTAGTTGCAAACTCATCCTTTTAGAAACTTGTTTGGGCTGTTGAGAGGAGTAAAAAACCATCAAAAATTTCAATCCTGCATGATTCTACCAAGAAATGTGATTCTTCATTCAAAACGCTGGTTTTTGCTATCGGGCTCTATTGAATAATGAATGTTTTGAATTTTCTCCAAAAGTAAAGTAGTTGGAAACTCATCCTATTAGAGACTTGTTTGGGCTCATGAGAGTAGTAGAAAAACATCAAAAATTTCAGTCCTGCACGATTCTACCAAGAAATGTGTGTTCATTCAAACCGCTGGTTTTTGATATTTTGGGCCCTATTGAATAATGAATGTTTTGAATTTTCTCCAAAAGTAAAGTAGTTGCAAACTCATCCTTTTAGAAACTTGTTTGGGCTGTTGAGAGGAGTAAAAAACCATCAAAAATTTCAATCCTGCATGATTCTACCAAGAACTGTGATTCTTCATTCAAAACCTGATTTTTGCTATTGGGCTCTATTGAATAATGAATGTTTTGAATTTTCTCCAAAAGTAAAGTAGTTGCAAACTCATGCTTTTAGAGACTTGTTTGGGCTCATGAGAGGAGTAGAAAAACATCAAAAATTTCAGTCCTGCATGATTGTACCAAGAAATGTGTGTTCATTGAAACCGCTGGTTTTTGATAGTTTGGGCCCTATTGAATAATGAATGTTTTGAATTTTCTCCAAAAGTAAAGTAGTTGCAAACTCATCCTTTTAGAAACTTGTTTGGGCTGTTGAGAGGAGTAAAAAACCATCAAAAATTTCAATCCTGCATGATTCTACCAAGAAATGTGATTCTTCATTCAAAACGCTGGTTTTTGCTATTGGGCTCTATTGAATAATGAATGTTTTGAATTTTCTCCAAAAGTAAAGTAGTTGCAAACTCATGCTTTTAGAGACTTGTTTGGGCTCATGAGAGGAGTAGAAAAACATCAAAAATTTCAGTCCTGCATGATTCTACCAAGAAATGTGTGTTCATTGAAACCGCTGGTTTTTGATAGTTTGGGCCCTATTGAATAATGAATGTTTTGAATTTTCTCCAAAAATAAAGTAGTTGCAAACTCATCCTTTTAGAAACTTGTTTGGGCTGTTGAGAGGAGTAAAAAACCATCAAAAATTTCAATCCTGCATGATTCTACCAAGAAATGTGATTCTTCATTCAAAACCTGATTTTTGCTATTGGGCTCTATTGAATAATGAATGTTTTGAATTTTCTCCAAAAGTAAAGTATTTGCAAACTCATGCTTTTAGAGACTTGTTTGGGCTCGTGACAGGAGTAGAAAAACATCAAAAATTTCAGTCCTGCATGATTCTACCAAGAAATGTGTGTTCATTGAAACCGCTGGTTTTTGATAGTTTTGGCCCTATTGAATAATGAATGTTTTGAATTTTCTCCAAAAGTAAAGTAGTTGCAAACTCATCCTTTTAGAAACATGTTTGGGCTGTTGAGAGGAGTAAAAAACCATCAAAAATTTCAATCCTGCATGATTCTACCAAGAAATGTGATTCTTCATTCAAAACCTGATTTTTGCTATTGGGCTCTATTGAATAATGAATGTTTTGAATTTTCTCCAAAAGTAAAGTAGTTGCTTTTAGAGACTTGTTTGGGCTCATGAGAGGAGTAGAAAAACATCAAAAATTTCAGTCCTGCATGATTCTACCAAGAAATATGTGTTCATTGAAAACGCTGGTTTTTGATAGTTTGGGCCCTATTGAATAATGAATGTTTTGAATTTTCTCCAAAAGTAAAGTAGTTGCAAACTCATCCTTTTAGAAACTTGTTTGGGCTGTTGAGAGGAGTAAAAAACCATCAAAAATTTCAATCCTGCATGATTCTACCAAGAACTGTGATTCTTCATTCAAAACCTGATTTTTGCTATTGGGCTCTATTGAATAATGAATGTTTTGAATTTTCTCCAAAAGTAAAGTAGTTGCAAACTCATGCTTTTAGAGACTTGTTTGGGCTCATGAGAGGAGTAGAAAAACATCAAAAATTTCAGTCCTGCATGATTCTACCAAGAAATGTGTGTTCATTGAAACCGCTGGTTTTTGATAGTTTGGGCCCTATTGAATAATGAATGTTTTGAATTTTCTCCAAAAGTAAAATAGTTGCAAACTCATCCTTTTAGAAACTTGTTTGGGCTGTTGAGAGGAGTAAAAAACCATCAAAAATTTCAATCCTGCATGATTCTACCAAGAAATGTGATTCTTCATTCAAAACGCTGGTTTTTGCTATTGGGCTCTATTGAATAATGAATGTTTTGAATTTTCTCCAAAAGTAAAGTAGTTGCAAACTCATGCTTTTAGAGACTTGTTTGGGCTCATGAGAGGAGTAGAAAAACATCAAAAATTTTAGTCCTGCATGATTCTACCAAGAAATGTGTGTTCATTGAAACCGCTGGTTTTTGATAGTTTGGGCCCTATTGAATAATGAATGTTTTGAATTTTCTCCAAAAATAAAGTAGTTGCAAACTCATCCTTTTAGAAACTTGTTTGGGCTGTTGAGAGGAGTAAAAAACCATCAAAAATTTCAATCCTGCATGATTCTACCAAGAAATGTGATTCTTCATTCAAAACCTGATTTTTGCTATTGGGCTCTATTGAATAATGAATGTTTTGAATTTTCTCCAAAAGTAAAGTATTTGCAAACTCATGCTTTTAGAGACTTGTTTGGGCTCGTGACAGGAGTAGAAAAACATCAAAAATTTCAGTCCTGCATGATTCTACCAAGAAATGTGTGTTCATTGAAACCGCTGGTTTTTGATAGTTTGGGCCCTATTGAATAATGAATGTTTTGAATTTTCTCCAAAAGTAAAGTAGTTGCTTTTAGAGACTTGTTTGGGCTCATGAGAGGAGTAGAAAAACATCAAAAATTTCAGTCTTGCATGATTCTACCAAGAAATATGTGTTCATTGAAACCGCTGGTTTTTGATAGTTTGGGCCCTATTGAATAATGAATGTTTTGAATTTTCTCCAAAAGTAAAGTAGTTGCAAACTCATCCTTTTAGAAACTTGTTTGGGCTGTTGAGAGGAGTAAAAAACCATCAAAAATTTCAATCCTGCATGATTCTACCAAGAAATGTGATTCTTCATTCAAAACGCTGGTTTTTGCTATTGGGCTCTATTGAATAATGAATGTTTTGAATTTTCTCCAAAAGAAAAGTAGTTGCAAACTCATCCTTTTAGAGACTTGTTTGGGCTCATGAGAGGAGAAGAAAAACATCAAAAATTTCAGTCCTGCATGATTCTACCAAGAAATGTGATTCTTCATTCAAAACCTGATTTTTGCTATTGGGCTCTATTGAATAATGAATGTTTTGATTTTTCTCCAAAAGTAAAGTAGTTGCAAACTCATACTTTCAGAGACTTGTTTGGGCTCATGAGAGGAGTAGAAAAACATCAAAAATTTCAGTCCTGCATGATTCTACCAAGAAATGTGTGTTCATTGAAACCGCTGGTTTTTGATAGTTTGGGCCCTATTGAATAATCAATGTTTTGAATTTTCTGCAAAAGTAAAGTAGTTGCAAACTCATCCTTTTAGAAACTTGTTTGGGCTGTTGAGAGGAGTAAAAAACCATCAAAAATTTCAATCCTGCATGATTCTACCAAGAAATGTGATTCTTCATTCAAAACCTGATTTTTGCTATTGGGCTCTATTGAATAATGAATGTTTTGAATTTTCTCCAAAAGTAAAGTATTTGCAAACTCATGCTTTTAGAGACTTGTTTGGGCTCATGAGAGGAGTAGAAAAACATCAAAAATTTCAGTCCTGCATGATTCTACCAAGAAATGTGTGTTCATTGAAACCGCTGGTTTTTGATAGTTTGGGCCCTATTGAATAATGAATGTTTTGAATTTTCTCCAAAAATAAAGTAGTTGCAAACTCATCCTTTTAGAAACTTGTTTGGGCTGTTGAGAGGAGTAAAAAACCATCAAAAATTTCAATCCTGCATGATTCTACCAAGTAATGTGATTCTTCATTCAAAACCTGATTTTTGCTATTGGGCTCTATTGAATAATGAATGTTTTGAATTTTCTCCAAAAGTAAAGTAGTTGCAAACTCATGCTTTTATAGACTTGTTTGGGCTCATGAGAGGAGTAGAAAAACATCAAAAATTTCAGTCCTGCATGATTCTCCCAAGAAATATGTGTTCATTAAAACCGCTGGTTTTTGATAGTTTGGGCCCTATTGAATAATGAATGTTTTGAATTTTCTCCAAAAGTAAAGTAGTTGCAAACTCATCCTTTTAGAAACTTGTTTGGGCTGTTGAGAGGAGTAAAAAACCATCAAAAATTTCAATCCTGCATGATTCTACCAAGAAATGTGATTCTTCATTCAAAACGCTGGTTTTTGCTATTGGGCTCTATTGAATAATGAATGTTTTGAATTTTCTCCAAAAGAAAAGTAGTTGCAAACTCATCCTTTTAGAGACTTGTTTGGGCTCATGAGAGGAGTAGAAAAACATCAAAAATTTCAGTCCTGCATGATTCTACCAAGAAATGTGATTCTTCATTCAAAACCTGATTTTTGCTATTGGGCTCTATTGAATAATGAATGTTTTGATTTTTCTCCAAAAGTAAAGTAGTTGCAAACTCATACTTTCAGAGACTTGTTTGGGCTCATGAGAGGAGTAGAAAAACATCAAAAATTTCAGTCCTGCATGATTCTACCAAGAAATGTGTGTTCATTGAAACCGCTGGTTTTTGATAGTTTGGGCCCTATTGAATAATCAATGTTTTGAATTTTCTGCAAAAGTAAAGTAGTTGCAAACTCATCCTTTTAGAAACTTGTTTGGGCTGTTGAGAGGAGTAAAAAACCATCAAAAATTTCAATCCTGCATGATTCTACCAAGAAATGTGATTCTTCATTCAAAATGCTGGTTTTTGCTATTGGGCTCTATTGAATAATGAATGTTTTGAATTTTCTCCAAAAGTAAAGTAGTTGCAAACTCATGCTTTTAGAGACTTGTTTGGGCTCATGAGAGGAGTAGAAAAACATCAAAAATTTCAGTCCTGCATGATTCTACCAAGAAATGTGATTCTTCATTCAAAACCTGATTTTTGCTATTGGGCTCTATTGAATAATGAATGTTTTGAATTTTCTCCAAAAGTAAAGTAGTTGCAAACTCATGCTTTTAGAGACTTGTTTGGGCTCACGAGAGGAGTAGAAAAACATCAAAAATTTCAGTCCTGCATGATTCTACCAAGAAATATGTGTACATTGAAACCGCTGGTTTTTGATAGTTTGGGCCTTATTGAATAATGAATGTTTTGAATTTTCTCCAAAAGTAAAGTAGTTGCAAACTCATCCTTTTAGAAACTTGTTTTGGCTTTTGAGAGGAGTAAAAAACCATCAAAAATTTCAATCCTGCATGATTCTACCAAGAAATGTGATTCTTCATTCAAAACGCTGGTTTTTGCTATTGGGCTCTATTGAATAATGAATGTTTTGAATTTTCTCCAAAAGTAAAGTAGTTGCAAACTCATCCTTTTAGAGACTTGTTTGGGCTCATGAGAGGAGTAGAAAAACATCAAAAATTTCAGTCCTGCACGATTCTACCAAGAAATGTGTGTTCATTCAAACCGCTGGTTTTTGATATTTTGGGCCCTATTGAATATTGAATGTTTTGAATTTTCTCCAAAAGTAAAGTAGTTGCAAACTCATCCTTTTAGAAACTTGTTTGGGCTGTTGAGAGGAGTAAAAAACCATCAAAAATTTCAATCCTGCATGATTCTACCAAGAAATGTGATTCTTCATTCAAAACCTGATTTTTGCTATTGGGCTCTATTGAATAATGAATGTTTTGAATTTTCTCCAAAGGTAAAGTAGTTGCAAACTCATGCTTTTAGAGACTTGTTTGGGCTCATGAGAGGAGTAGAAAAACATCAAAAATTTCAGTCCTGCATGATTCTACCAAGAAATGTGTGTTCATTGAAACCGCTGGTTTTTGATAGTTTGGGCCCTATTGAATAATGAATGTTTTGAATTTTCTCCAAAAGTAAAGTAGTTGCAAACTCATCCTTTTAGAAACTTGTTTGGGCTGTTGAGAGGAGTAAAAAACCATCAAAAATTTCAATCCTGCATGATTCTACCAAGAAATGTGATTCTTCATTCAAAACGCTGGTTTTTGCTATTGGGCTCTATTGAATAATGAATGTGTTGAATTTTCTCCAAAAGCAAAGTAGTTGCAGACTCATCCTTTTAGAGACTTGTTTGGGCTCATGAGAGGAGTAGAAAAACATCAAAAATTTCAGTCCTGCACGATTCTACCAAGAAATGTGTGTTCATTCAAACCGCTGGTTTTTGATATTTTGGGCCCTATTGAATAATGAATGTTTTGAATTTTCTCCAAAAGTAAAGTAGTTGCAAACTCATCCTTTTAGAAACTTGTTTGGGCTGTTGAGAGGAGTAAAAAACCATCAAAAATTTCAATCCTGCATGATTCTACCAAGAAATGTGATTCTTCATTCAAAACCTGATTTTTGCTATTGGGCTCTATTGAATAATGAATGTTTTGAATTTTCTCCAAAAGTAAAGTAGTTGCAAACTCATGCTTTTAGAGACTTGTTTGGGCTCATGAGAGGAGTAGAAAAACATCAAAAATTATAATCCTGCATGATTCTACCAAGAAATGTGTGTTCATTGAAACCGCTGGTTTTTGATAGTTTGGGCCCTATTGAATAATGAATGTTTTGAATTTTCTCCAAAAGTAAAGTAGTTGCAAACTCATCCTTTTAGAAACTTGTTTGGGCTGTTGAGAGGAGTAAAAAACCATCAAAAATTTCAATCCTGCATTATTCTACCAAGAAATGTGATTCTTCATTCAAAACGCTGGTTTTTGCTATTGGGCTCTATTGAATAATGAATGTTTTGAATTTTATCCAAAAGAAAAGTAGTTGCAAACTCATTCTTTTAGAGACTTGTTTGGGCTCATGAGTGGCGTAGAAAAACATCAAAAATTTCAGTCCTGCATGATTCTACCAAGAAATGTGATTCTTCATTCAAAACCTGATTTTTGCTATTGGGCTCTATTGAATAATGAATGTTTTGAATTTTCTCCAAAAGTAAAGTAGTTGCAAACTCATGCTTTTAGAGACTTGTTTGGGCTCACGAGAGGAGTAGAAAAACATCAAAAATTTCAGTCCTGCATGATTCTACCAAGAAATGTGTGTACATTGAAACCGCTGGTTTTTGATAGTTTGGGCCTTATTGAATAATGAATGTTTTGAATTTTCTCCAAAAGTAAAGTAGTTGCAAACTCATCCTTTTAGAAACTTGTTTGGGCTGTTGAGAGGAGTAAAAAACCATCAAAAATTTCAATCCTGCATGATTCTACCAATAAATGTGATTCTTCATTCAAAACGCTGGTTTTTGCTATTGGGATCTATTGAATAATGAATGTTTTGAATTTTCTCCAAAAGTAAAGTAGTTGCAAACTCATCCTTTTAGAGACTTGTTTGGGCTCATGAGAGGAGTAGAAAAACATCAAAAATTTCAGTCCTGCACGATTCTACCAAGAAATGTGTGTTCATTCAAACCGCTGGTTTTTGATATTTTGGGCCCTATTGAATATTGAATGTTTTGAATTTTCTCCAAAAGTAAAGTAGTTGCAAACTCATCCTTTTAGAAACTTGTTTGGGCTGTTGAGAGGAGTAAAAAACCATCAAAAATTTCAATCCTGCATGATTCTACCAAGAAATGTGATTCTTCATTCAAAACCTGATTTTTGCTATTGGGCTCTATTGAATAATGAATGTTTTGAATTTTCTCCAAAGGTAAAGTAGTTGCAAACTCATGCTTTTAGAGACTTGTTTGGGCTCATGAGAGGAGTAGAAAAACATCAAAAATTTCAGTCCTGCATGATTCTACCAAGAAATGTGTGTTCATTGAAACCGCTGGTTTTTGATAGTTTGGGCCCTATTGAATAATGAATGTTTTGAATTTTCTCCAAAAGTAAAGTAGTTGCAAACTCATCCTTTTAGAAACTTGTTTGGGCTGTTGAGAGGAGTAAAAAACCATCAAAAATTTCAATCCTGCATGATTCTACCAAGAAATGTGATTCTTCATTCAAACCGCTGGTTTTTGATATTTTGGGCCCTATTGAATAATGAATGTTTTGAATTTTCTCCAAAAGTAAAGTAGTTGCAAACTCATCCTTTTATAAACTTGTTTGGGCAGTTGAGAGGAGTAAAAAACCATCAAAAATTTCAATCCTGCATGATTCTAGCAAGAAATGTGATTCTTCATTCATAACCTGATTTTTGCTATTGGGCTCTTTGAATAATGAATGTTTTGAATTTTCTCCAAAAGTAAAGTAGTTGCAAACTCATGCTTTTAGAGACTTGTTTGGGCTCATGAGAGGAGTAGAAAAACATCAAAAATTGCAGTCCTGCACGATTCTACCAAGAAATGTGTGTTCATTCAAACCGCTGGTTTTTGATATTTTGGGCCCTATTGAATAATGAATGTTTTGAATTTTCTCCAAAAGTAAAGTAGTTGCAAACTCATCCTTTTAGAAACTTGTTTGGGCTGTTGAGAGGAGTAAAAAACCATCAAAAATTTCAATCCTGCATGATTCTAACAAGAAATGTGATTCTTCATTCAAAACCTGATTTTTGCTATTGGGCTCTATTGAATAATGAATGTTTTGAATTTTCTCCAAAAGTAAAGTAGTTGCAAACTCATGCTTTTAGAGACTTGTTTGGGCTCATGAGAGGAGTAGAAAAACATCAAAAATTTCAGTCCTGCATGATTCTACCAAGAAATGTGTGTTCATTGAAACCGCTGGTTTTTGATAGTTTGGGCCCTATTGAATAATGAATGTTTTGAATTTTCTCCAAAAGTAAAGTAGTTGCAAACTCATCCTTTTAGAAACTTGTTTGGGCTGTTGAGAGGAGTAAAAAACCATCAAAAATTTCAATCCTGCATGATTCTACCAAGAAATGTGATTCTTCATTCAAAACGCTGGTTTTTGCTATTGGGCTCTATTGAATAATGAATGTTTTGAATTTTCTCCAAAAGAAAAGTAGTTGCAAACTCATCCTTTTAGAGACTTGTTTGGGCTCATGAGAGGAGTAGAAAAACATCAAAAATTTCAGTCCTGCATGATTCTACCAAGAAATGTGATTCTTCATTCAAAACCTGATTTTTGCTATTGGGCTCTATTGAATAATGAATGTTTTGATTTTTCTCCAAAAGTAAAGTAGTTGCAAACTCATGCTTTCAGAGACTTGTTTGGGCTCATGAGAGGAGTAGAAAAAGATCAAAAATTTCAGTCCTGCATGATTCTACCAAGAAATGTGTGCTCATTGAAACCGCTGGTTTTTGATAGTTTGGGCCTTATTGAATAATCAATGTTTTGAATTTTCTGCAAAAGTAAAGTAGTTGCAAACTCATCCTTTTAGAAACTTGTTTGGGCTGTTGAGAGGAGTAAAAAACCATCAAAAATTTCAATCCTGCATGATTCTACCAAGAAATGTGATTCTTCATTCAAAACGCTGGTTTTTGCTATTGGGCTCTATTGAATAATGAATGTTTTGAATTTTCTCCAAAAGTAAAGTAGTTGCAAACTCATCCTTTTAGAGACTTGTTTGGGCTCATGAGAGGAGTAGAAAAACATCAAAAATTTCAGTCCTGCACGATTCTACCAAGAAATGTGTGTTCATTCAAACCACTGGTTTTTGATATTTTGGGCCCTATTGAATATTGAATGTTTTGAATTTTCTCCAAAAGTAAAGTAGTTGCAAACTCATCCTTTTAGAAACTTGTTTGGGCTGTTGAGAGGAGTAAAAAACCATCAAAAATTTCAATCCTGCATGATTCTACCAAGAAATGTGATTCTTCATTCAAAACCTGATTTTTGCTATTGGGCTCTATTGAATAATGAATGTTTTGAATTTTCTCCAAAGGTAAAGTAGTTGCAAACTCATGCTTTTAGAGACTTGTTTGGGCTCATGAGAGGAGTAGAAAAACATCAAAAATTTCAGTCCTGCATGATTCTACCAAGAAATGTGTGTTCATTGAAACCGCTGGTTTTTGATAGTTTGGGCCCTATTGAATAATGAATGTTTTGAATTTTCTCCAAAAGTAAAGTAGTTGCAAACTCATCCTTTTAGAAACTTGTTTGGGCTGTTGAGAGGAGTAAAAAACCATCAAAAATTTCAATCCTGCATGATTCTACCAAGAAATGTGATTCTTCATTCAAAACGCTGGTTTTTGCTATTGGGCTCTATTGAATAATGAATGTTTTGAATTTTCTACAAAAGCAAAGTAGTTGCAGACTCATCCTTTTAGAGACTTGTTTGGGCTCATGAGAGGAGTAGAAAAACATCAAAAATTTCAGTCCTGCATGATTCTACCAAGAAATGTGTGTTCATTCAAACCGCTGGTTTTTGATATTTTGGGCCCTATTGAATAATGAATGTTTTGAATTTTCTCCAAAAGTAAAGTAGTTGCAAACTCATCCTTTTAGAAACTTGTTTGGGCTGTTGAGAGGAGTAAAAAACCATCAAAAATTTCAATCCTGCATGATTCTACCAAGAAATGTGATTCTTCATTCAAAACCTGATTTTTGCTATTGGGCTCTATTGAATAATGAATGTTTTGAATTTTCTCCAAAAGTAAAGTAGTTGCAAACTCATGCTTTTAGAGACTTGTTTGGGCTCATGAGAGGAGTAGAAAACCATCAAAAATTTCAATCCTGCATGATTCTACAAAGAAATGTGATTCTTCATTCAAAACCTGATTTTTGCTATTGGGCTCTATTGAATAATGAATGTTTTGAATTTTCTCCAAAGGTAAAGTAGTTGCAAACTCATGCTTTTAGAGACTTGTTTGGGCTCATGAGAGGAGTAGAAAAACATCAAAAATTTCAGTCCTGCATGATTCTACCAAGAAATGTGTGTTCATTGAAACCGCTGGTTTTTGATAGTTTGGGCCCTATTGAATAATGAATGTTTTGAATTTTCTCCAAAAGTAAAGTAGTTGCAAACTCATCCTTTTAGAAACTTGTTTGGGCTGTTGAGAGGAGTAAAAAACCATCAAAAATTTCAATCCTGCATGATTCTACCAAGAAATGTGATTCTTCATTCAAAACGCTGGTTTTTGCTATTGGGCTCTATTGAATAATGAATGTTTTGAATTTTCTACAAAAGCAAAGTAGTTGCAGACTCATCCTTTTAGAGACTTGTTTGGGCTCATGAGAGGAGTAGAAAAACATCAAAAATTTCAGTCCTGCATGATTCTACCAAGAAATGTGTGTTCATTCAAACCGCTGGTTTTTGATATTTTGGGCCCTATTGAATAATGAATGTTTTGAATTTTCTCCAAAAGTAAAGTAGTTGCAAACTCATCCTTATAGAAACTTGTTTGGGCTGTTGAGAGGAGTAAAAAACCATCAAAAATTTCAATCCTGCATGATTCTACCAAGAAATGTGATTCTTCATTCAAAACCTGATTTTTGCTATTGGGCTCTATTGAATAATGAATGTTTTGAATTTTCTCCAAAAGTAAAGTAGTTGCAAACTCATGCTTTTAGAGACTTGTTTGGGCTCATGAGAGGAGTAGAAAAACATCAAAAATTATAGTCCTGCATGATTCTACCAAGAAATGTGTGTTCATTGAAACCGCTGGTTTTTGATAGTTTGGGCCCTATTGAATAATGAATGTTTTGAGTTTTCTCCAAAAGTAAAGTAGTTGCAAACTCATCCTTTTAGAAACTTGTTTGGGCTGTTGAGAGGAGTAAAAAACCATCAAAAATTTCAATCCTGCATGATTCTACCTAGAAATGTGATTCTTCATTCAAAACGCAGGTTTTTGCTATTGGGCTCTATTGAATAATGAATGTTTTGAATTTTCTCCAAAAGTAAAGTAGTTGCAAACTCATGCTTTTAGAGACTTGTTTGGGCTCATGAGAGGAGTAGAAAAACATCAAAAATTTCAGTCCTGCATGATTCTACCAAGAAATGTGTGTTCATTGAAACCGCTGGTTTTTGATAGTTTGGGCCCTATTGAATAATGAATGTTTTGAATTTTCTCCAAAAGTAAAGTAGTTGCAAACTCATCCTTTTAGAAACTTGTTTGGGCTGTTGAGAGGAGTAAAAAACCATCAAAAATTTCAATCCTGCATGATTCTACCAAGAAATGTGATTCTTCATTCAAAACGCTGGTTTTTGCTATTGGGCTCTATTGAATAATGAATGTTTTGAATTTTCTCCAAAAGTAAAGTAGTTGCAAACTCATGCTTTTAGAGACTTGTTTGGGCTCATGAGAGGAGTAGAAAAACATCAAAAATTATAGTCCTGCGTGATTCTACCAAGAATTGTGTGTTCATTGAAACCGCTGGTTTTTGATAGTTTGGGCCCTATTGAATAATGAATGTTTTGAGTTTTCTCCAAAAGTAAAGTAGTTGCAAACTCATCCTTTTAGAAACTTGTTTGGGCTGTTGAGAGGAGTAAAAAACCATCAAAAATTTCAATCCTGCATGATTCTACCTAGAAATGTGATTCTTCATTCAAAACGCTGGTTTTTGCTATTGGGCTCTATTGAATAATGAATGTTTTGAATTTTCTCCAAAAGTAAAGTAGTTGCAAACTCATCCTTTTAGAGACTTGTTTGGGCTCATGAGAGGAGTAGAAAAACATCAAAAATTTCAGTCCTGCACGATTCTACCAAGAAATGTGTGTTCATTCAAACCGCTGGTTTTTGATATTTTGGGCCCTATTGAATAATGAATGTTTTGAATTTTCTCCAAAAGTAAAGTAGTTGCAAACTCATCCTTTTAGAAACTTGTTTGGGCTGTTGAGAGGAGTAAAAAACCATCAAAAATTTCAATCCTGCATGATTCTACCAAGAAATGTGATTCTTCATTCAAAACCTGATTTTTGCTATTGGGCTCTATTGAATAATGAATGTTTTGAATTTTCTCCAAAAGTAAAGTAGTTGCAAACTCATGCTTTTAGAGACTTGTTTGGGCTCATGAGAGGAGTAGAAAAACATCAAAAATTTCAGTCCTGCATGATTCTACCAAGAAATGTGTGTTCATTGAAACCGCTGGTTTTTGATAGTTTGGGCCCTATTGAATAATGAATGTTTTGAATTTTCTCCAAAAGTAAAGTAGTTGCAAACTCATCCTTTTAGAAACTTGTTTGGGCTGTTGAGAGGAGTAAAAAACCATCAAAAATTTCAATCCTGCATGATTCTACCAAGAAATGTGATTCTTCATTCAAAACGCTGGTTTTTGCTATTGGGCTCTATTGAATAATGAATGTTTTGAATTTTCTCCAAAAGTTAAGTAGTTGCAAACTCATCCTTTTAGAGACTTGTTTGGGCTCATGAGAGGAGTAGAAAAACATCAAAAATTTCAGTCCTGCACGATTCTACCAAGAAATGTGTGTTCATTCAAACCACTGGTTTTTGATATTTTGGGCCCTATTGAATATTGAATGTTTTGAATTTTCTCCAAAAGTAAAGTAGTTGCAAACTCATCCTTTTAGAAACTTGTTTGGGCTGTTGAGAGGAGTAAAAAACCATCAAAAATTTCAATCCTGCATGATTCTACCAAGAAATGTGATTCTTCATTCAAAACCTGATTTTTGCTATTGGGCTCTATTGAATAATGAATGTTTTGAATTTTCTCCAAAGGTAAAGTAGTTGCAAACTCATGCTTTTAGAGACTTGTTTGGGCTCATGAGAGGAGTAGAAAAACATCAAAAATTTCAGTCCTGCATGATTCTACCAAGAAATGTGTGTTCATTGAAACCGCTGGTTTTTGATAGTTTGGGCCCTATTGAATAATGAATGTTTTGAATTTTCTCCAAAAGTAAAGTAGTTGCAAACTCATCCTTTTAGAAACTTGTTTGGGCTGTTGAGAGGAGTAAAAAACCATCAAAAATTTCAATCCTGCATGATTCTACCAAGAAATGTGATTCTTCATTCAAAACGCTGGTTTTTGCTATTGGGCTCTATTGAATAATGAATGTTTTGAATTTTCTACAAAAGCAAAGTAGTTGCAGACTCATCCTTTTAGAGACTTGTTTGGGCTCATGAGAGGAGTAGAAAAACATCAAAAATTTCAGTCCTGCATGATTCTACCAAGAAATGTGTGTTCATTCAAACCGCTGGTTTTTGATATTTTGGGCCCTATTGAATAATGAATGTTTTGAATTTTCTCCAAAAGTAAAGTAGTTGCAAACTCATCCTTTTAGAAACTTGTTTGGGCTGTTGAGAGGAGTAAAAAACCATCAAAAATTTCAATCCTGCATGATTCTACCAAGAAATGTGATTCTTCATTCAAAACCTGATTTTTGCTATTGGGCTCTATTGAATAATGAATGTTTTGAATTTTCTCCAAAAGTAAAGTAGTTGCAAACTCATGCTTTTAGAGACTTGTTTGGGCTCATGAGAGGAGTAGAAAAACATCAAAAATTATAGTCCTGCATGATTCTACCAAGAAATGTGTGTTCATTGAAACCGCTGGTTTTTGATAGTTTGGGCCCTATTGAATAATGAATGTTTTGAGTTTTCTCCAAAAGTAAAGTAGTTGCAAACTCATCCTTTTAGAAACTTGTTTGGGCTGTTGAGAGGAGTAAAAAACCATCAAAAATTTCAATCCTGCATGATTCTACCTAGAAATGTGATTCTTCATTCAAAACGCTGGTTTTTGCTATTGGGCTCTATTGAATAATGAATGTTTTGAATTTTCTCCAAAAGTAAAGTAGTTGCAAACTCATGCTTTTAGAGACTTGTTTGGGCTCATGAGAGGAGTAGAAAAACATCAAAAATTTCAGTCCTGCATGATTCTACCAAGAAATGTGTGTTCATTGAAACCGCTGGTTTTTGATAGTTTGGGCCCTATTGAATAATGAATGTTTTGAATTTTCTCCAAAAGTAAAGTAGTTGCAAACTCATCCTTTTAGAAACTTGTTTGGGCTGTTGAGAGGAGTAAAAAACCATCAAAAATTTCAATCCTGCATGATTCTACCAAGAAATGTGATTCTTCATTCAAAACGCTGGTTTTTGCTATTGGGCTCTATTGAATAATGAATGTTTTGAATTTTCTCCAAAAGTAAAGTAGTTGCAAACTCATGCTTTTAGAGACTTGTTTGGGCTCATGAGAGGAGTAGAAAAACATCAAAAATTATAGTCCTGCGTGATTCTACCAAGAAATGTGTGTTCATTGAAACCGCTGGTTTTTGATAGTTTGGGCCCTATTGAATAATGAATGTTTTGAGTTTTCTCCAAAAGTAAAGTAGTTGCAAACTCATCCTTTTAGAAACTTGTTTGGGCTGTTGAGAGGAGTAAAAAACCATCAAAAATTTCAATCCTGCATGATTCTACCTAGAAATGTGATTCTTCATTCAAAACGCTGGTTTTTGCTATTGGGCTCTATTGAATAATGAATGTTTTGAATTTTCTCCAAAAGTAAAGTAGTTGCAAACTCATCCTTTTAGAGACTTGTTTGGGCTCATGAGAGGAGTAGAAAAACATCAAAAATTTCAGTCCTGCACGATTCTACCAAGAAATGTGTGTTCATTCAAACCGCTGGTTTTTGATATTTTGGGCCCTATTGAATAATGAATGTTTTGAATTTTCTCCAAAAGTAAAGTAGTTGCAAACTCATCCTTTTAGAAACTTGTTTGGGCTGTTGAGAGGAGTAAAAAACCATCAAAAATTTCAATCCTGCATGATTCTACCAAGAAATGTGATTCTTCATTCAAAACCTGATTTTTGCTATTGGGCTCTATTGAATAATGAATGTTTTGAATTTTCTCCAAAAGTAAAGTAGTTGCAAACTCATGCTTTTAGAGACTTGTTTGGGCTCATGAGAGGAGTAGAAAAACATCAAAAATTTCAGTCCTGCATGATTCTACCAAGAAATGTGTGTTCATTGAAACCGCTGGTTTTTGATAGTTTGGGCCCTATTGAATAATGAATGTTTTGAATTTTCTCCAAAAGTAAAGTAGTTGCAAACTCATCCTTTTAGAAACTTGTTTGGGCTGTTGAGAGGAGTAAAAAACCATCAAAAATTTCAATCCTGCATGATTCTACCAAGAAATGTGATTCTTCATTCAAAACGCTGGTTTTTGCTATTGGGCTCTATTGAATAATGAATGTTTTGAATTTTCTCCAAAAGTTAAGTAGTTGCAAACTCATCCTTTTAGAGACTTGTTTGGGCTCATGAGAGGAGTAGAAAAACATCAAAAATTTCAGTCCTGCATGATTCTACCAAGAAATGTGTGTTCATTGAAACCGCTGGTTTTTGATAGTTTGGGCCCTATTGAATAATGAATGTTTTGAATTTTCTCCAAAAGTAAAGTAGTTGCAAACTCATCCTTTTAGAAACTTGTTTGGGCTGTTGAGAGGAGTAAAAAACCATCAAAAATTTCAATCCTGCATGATTCTACCAAGAAATGTGATTCTTCATTCAAAACCTGATTTTTGCTCTTGGGCTCTATTGAATAATGAATGTTTTGAATTTTCTCCAAAAGTAAAGTAGTTGCAAACTCATGCTTTTAGAGACTTGTTTGGGCTCATGAGAGGAGTAGAAAAACATCAAAAATTTCAGTCCTGCATGATTCTACCAAGAAATATGTGTTCATTGAAACCGCTGGTTTTTGATAGTTTGGGCCCTATTGAATAATGAATGTTTTGAATTTTCTCCAAAAGTAAAGTAGTTGCAAACTCATCCTTTTAGAAACTTGTTTGGGCTGTTGAGAGGAGTAAAAAACCATCAAAAATTTCAATCCTGCATGATTCTACCAAGAAATGTGATTCTTCATTCAAAACGCTGGTTTTTGCTATTGGGCTCTATTGAATAATGAATGTTTTGAATTTTCTCCAAAAGAAAAGTAGTTGCAAACTCATCCTTTTAGGGACTTGTTTGGGCTCATGAGAGGAGTAGAAAAACATCAAAAATTTCAGTCCTGCATGATTCTACCAAGAAATGTGTGTTCATTGAAACCGCTGGTTTTTGATAGTTTGGGCCCTATTGAATAATGAATGTTTTGAATTTTCTCCAAAAGTAAAGTAGTTGCAAACTCATCCTTTTAGAAACTTGTTTGGGCTGTTGAGAGGAGTAAAAAACCATCAAAAATTTCAATCCTGCATGATTCTACCAAGAAATGTGAATCTTCATTCAAAACGCTGGTTTTTGCTATTGGGCTCTATTGAATAATGAATGTTTTGAATTTTCTCCAAAAGAAAAGTAGTTGCAAACTCATCCTTTTAGAGACTTGTTTGGGCTCATGAGAGGAGTAGAAAAACATCAAAAATTTCAGTCCTGCATGATTCTACCAAGAAATGTGATTCTTCATTCAAAACCTGATTTTTGCTATTGGGCTCTATTGAATAATGAATGTTTTGATTTTTCTCCAAAAGTAAAGTAGTTGCAAACTCATGCTTTCAGAGACTTGTTTGGGCTCATGAGAGGAGTAGAAAAAGATCAAAAATTTCAGTCCTGCATGATTCTACCAAGAAATGTGTGCTCATTGAAACCGCTGGTTTTTGATAGTTTGGGCCTTATTGAATAATCAATGTTTTGAATTTTCTGCAAAAGTAAAGTAGTTGCAAACTCATCCTTTTAGAAACTTGTTTGGGCTGTTGAGAGGAGTAAAAAACCATCAAAAATTTCAATCCTGCATGATTCTACCAAGAAATGTGATTCTTCATTCAAAACGCTGGTTTTTGCTATTGGGCTCTATTGAATAATGAATGTTTTGAATTTTCTCCAAAAGTAAAGTAGTTGCAAACTCATCCTTTTAGAGACTTGTTTGGGCTCATGAGAGGAGTAGAAAAACATCAAAAATTTCAGTCCTGCACGATTCTACCAAGAAATGTGTGTTCATTCAAACCACTGGTTTTTGATATTTTGGGCCCTATTGAATATTGAATGTTTTGAATTTTCTCCAAAAGTAAAGTAGTTGCAAACTCATCCTTTTAGAAACTTGTTTGGGCTGTTGAGAGGAGTAAAAAACCATCAAAAATTTCAATCCTGCATGATTCTACCAAGAAATGTGATTCTTCATTCAAAACCTGATTTTTGCAATTGGGCTCTATTGAATAATGAATGTTTTGAATTTTCTCCAAAGGTAAAGTAGTTGCAAACTCATGCTTTTAGAGACTTGTTTGGGCTCATGAGAGGAGTAGAAAAACATCAAAAATTTCAGTCCTGCATGATTCTACCAAGAAATGTGTGTTCATTGAAACCGCTGGTTTTTGATAGTTTGGGCCCTATTGAATAATGAATGTTTTGAATTTTCTCCAAAAGTAAAGTAGTTGCAAACTCATCCTTTTAGAAACTTGTTTGGGCTGTTGAGAGGAGTAAAAAACCATCAAAAATTTCAATCCTGCATGATTCTACCAAGAAATGTGATTCTTCATTCAAAACGCTGGTTTTTGCTATTGGGCTCTATTGAATAATGAATGTTTTGAATTTTCTACAAAAGCAAAGTAGTTGCAGACTCATCCTTTTAGAGACTTGTTTGGGCTCATGAGAGGAGTAGAAAAACATCAAAAATTTCAGTCCTGCATGATTCTACCAAGAAATCTGTGTTCATTCAAACCGCTGGTTTTTGATATTTTGGGCCCTATTGAATAATGAATGTTTTGAATTTTCTCCAAAAGTAAAGTAGTTGCAAACTCATCCTTTTAGAAACTTGTTTGGGCTGTTGAGAGGAGTAAAAAACCATCAAAAATTTCAATCCTGCATGATTCTACCAAGAAATGTGATTCTTCATTCAAAACCTGATTTTTGCTATTGGGCTCTATTGAATAATGAATGTTTTGAATTTTCTCCAAAAGTAAAGTAGTTGCAAACTCATGCTTTTAGAGACTTGTTTGGGCTCATGAGAGGAGTAGAAAACCATCAAAAATTTCAATCCTGCATGATTCTACAAAGAAATGTGATTCTTCATTCAAAACCTGATTTTTGCTATTGGGCTCTATTGAATAATGAATGTTTTGAATTTTCTCCAAAAGTAAAGTAGTTGCAAACTCATCCTTTTAGAAACTTGTTTGGGCTGTTGAGAGGAGTAAAAAACCATCAAAAATTTCAATCCTGCATGATTCTACCAAGAAATGTGATTCTTCATTCAAAACGCTGGTTTTTGCTATTGGGCTCTATTGAATAATGAATGTTTTGAATTTTCTCCAAAAGTAAAGTAGTTGCAAACTCATCCTTTTAGAGACTTGTTTGGGCTCATGAGAGGAGTAGAAAAACATCAAAAATTTCAGTCCTGCACGATTCTACCAAGAAATGTGTGTTCATTCAAACCACTGGTTTTTGATATTTTGGGCCCTATTGAATATTGAATGTTTTGAATTTTCTCCAAAAGTAAAGTAGTTGCAAACTCATCCTTTTAGAAACTTGTTTGGGCTGTTGAGAGGAGTAAAAAACCATCAAAAATTTCAATCCTGCATGATTCTACCAAGAAATGTGATTCTTCATTCAAAACCTGATTTTTGCTATTGGGCTCTATTGAATAATGAATGTTTTGAATTTTCTCCAAAGGTAAAGTAGTTGCAAACTCATGCTTTTAGAGACTTGTTTGGGCTCATGAGAGGAGTAGAAAAACATCAAAAATTTCAGTCCTGCATGATTCTACCAAGAAATGTGTGTTCATTGAAACCGCTGGTTTTTGATAGTTTGGGCCCTATTGAATAATGAATGTTTTGAATTTTCTCCAAAAGTAAAGTAGTTGCAAACTCATCCTTTTAGAAACTTGTTTGGGCTGTTGAGAGGAGTAAAAAACCATCAAAAATTTCAATCCTGCATGATTCTACCAAGAAATGTGATTCTTCATTCAAAACGCTGGTTTTTGCTATTGGGCTCTATTGAATAATGAATGTTTTGAATTTTCTACAAAAGCAAAGTAGTTGCAGACTCATCCTTTTAGAGACTTGTTTGGGCTCATGAGAGGAGTAGAAAAACATCAAAAATTTCAGTCCTGCATGATTCTACCAAGAAATGTGTGTTCATTCAAACCGCTGGTTTTTGATATTTTGGGCCCTATTGAATAATGAATGTTTTGAATTTTCTCCAAAAGTAAAGTAGTTGCAAACTCATCCTTTTAGAAACTTGTTTGGGCTGTTGAGAGGAGTAAAAAACCATCAAAAATTTCAATCCTGCATGATTCTACCAAGAAATGTGATTCTTCATTCAAAACCTGATTTTTGCTATTGGGCTCTATTGAATAATGAATGTTTTGAATTTTCTCCAAAAGTAAAGTAGTTGCAAACTCATGCTTTTAGAGACTTGTTTGGGCTCATGAGAGGAGTAGAAAAACATCAAAAATTATAGTCCTGCATGATTCTACCAAGAAATGTGTGTTCATTGAAACCGCTGGTTTTTGATAGTTTGGGCCCTATTGAATAATGAATGTTTTGAGTTTTCTCCAAAAGTAAAGTAGTTGCAAACTCATCCTTTTAGAAACTTGTTTGGGCTGTTGAGAGGAGTAAAAAACCATCAAAAATTTCAATCCTGCATGATTCTACCTAGAAATGTGATTCTTCATTCAAAACGCTGGTTTTTGCTATTGGGCTCTATTGAATAATGAATGTTTTGAATTTTCTCCAAAAGTAAAGTAGTTGCAAACTCATGCTTTTAGAGACTTGTTTGGGCTCATGAGAGGAGTAGAAAAACATCAAAAATTTCAGTCCTGCATGATTCTACCAAGAAATGTGTGTTCATTGAAACCGCTGGTTTTTGATAGTTTGGGCCCTATTGAATAATTAATGTTTTGAATTTTCTCCAAAAGTAAAGTAGTTGCAAACTCATCCTTTTAGAAACTTGTTTGGGCTGTTGAGAGGAGTAAAAAACCATCAAAAATTTCAATCCTGCATGATTCTACCAAGAAATGTGATTCTTCATTCAAAACGCTGGTTTTTGCTATTGGGCTCTATTGAATAATGAATGTTTTGAATTTTCTCCAAAAGTAAAGTAGTTGCAAACTCATGCTTTTAGAGACTTGTTTGGGCTCATGAGAGGAGTAGAAAAACATCAAAAATTATAGTCCTGCGTGATTCTACCAAGAAATGTGTGTTCATTGAAACCGCTGGTTTTTGATAGTTTGGGCCCTATTGAATAATGAATGTTTTGAGTTTTCTCCAAAAGTAAAGTAGTTGCAAACTCATCCTTTTAGAAACTTGTTTGGGCTGTTGAGAGGAGTAAAAAACCATCAAAAATTTCAATCCTGCATGATTCTACCTAGAAATGTGATTCTTCATTCAAAACGCTGGTTTTTGCTATTGGGCTCTATTGAATAATGAATGTTTTGAATTTTCTCCAAAAGTAAAGTAGTTGCAAACTCATCCTTTTAGAGACTTGTTTGGGCTCATGAGAGGAGTAGAAAAACATCAAAAATTTCAGTCCTGCACGATTCTACCAAGAAATGTGTGTTCATTCAAACCGCTGGTTTTTGATATTTTGGGCCCTATTGAATAATGAATGTTTTGAATTTTCTCCAAAAGTAAAGTAGTTGCAAACTCATCCTTTTAGAAACTTGTTTGGGCTGTTGAGAGGAGTAAAAAACCATCAAAAATTTCAATCCTGCATGATTCTACCAAGAAATGTGATTCTTCATTCAAAACCTGATTTTTGCTATTGGGCTCTATTGAATAATGAATGTTTTGAATTTTCTCCAAAAGTAAAGTAGTTGCAAACTCATGCTTTTAGAGACTTGTTTGGGCTCATGAGAGGAGTAGAAAAACATCAAAAATTTCAGTCCTGCATGATTCTACCAAGAAATGTGTGTTCATTGAAACCGCTGGTTTTTGATAGTTTGGGCCCTATTGAATAATGAATGTTTTGAATTTTCTCCAAAAGTAAAGTAGTTGCAAACTCATCCTTTTAGAAACTTGTTTGGGCTGTTGAGAGGAGTAAAAAACCATCAAAAATTTCAATCCTGCATGATTCTACCAAGAAATGTGATTCTTCATTCAAAACGCTGGTTTTTGCTATTGGGCTCTATTGAATAATGAATGTTTTGAATTTTCTCCAAAAGTTAAGTAGTTGCAAACTCATCCTTTTAGAGACTTGTTTGGGCTCATGAGAGGAGTAGAAAAACATCAAAAATTTCAGTCCTGCATGATTCTACCAAGAAATGTGTGTTCATTGAAACCGCTGGTTTTTGATAGTTTGGGCCCTATTGAATAATGAATGTTTTGAATTTTCTCCAAAAGTAAAGTAGTTGCAAACTCATCCTTTTAGAAACTTGTTTGGGCTGTTGAGAGGAGTAAAAAACCATCAAAAATTTCAATCCTGCATGATTCTACCAAGAAATGTGATTCTTCATTCAAAACCTGATTTTTGCTCTTGGGCTCTATTGAATAATGAATGTTTTGAATTTTCTCCAAAAGTAAAGTAGTTGCAAACTCATGCTTTTAGAGACTTGTTTGGGCTCATGAGAGGAGTAGAAAAACATCAAAAATTTCAGTCCTGCATGATTCTACCAAGAAATATGTGTTCATTGAAACCGCTGGTTTTTGATAGTTTGGGCCCTATTGAATAATTAATGTTTTGAATTTTCTCCAAAAGTAAAGTAGTTGCAAACTCATCCTTTTAGAAACTTGTTTGGGCTGTTGAGAGGAGTAAAAAACCATCAAAAATTTCAATCCTGCATGATTCTACCAAGAAATGTGATTCTTCATTCAAAACGCTGGTTTTTGCTATTGGGCTCTATTGAATAATGAATGTTTTGAATTTTCTCCAAAAG
The DNA here is from genome assembly GCF_039654945.1 of Dendrobates tinctorius. Lineage (NCBI taxonomy): Eukaryota > Metazoa > Chordata > Amphibia > Anura > Dendrobatidae > Dendrobates > Dendrobates tinctorius. The sequence continues at coordinate 21,328,107 of NW_027361793.1, forward strand.
AAAAGTAGTTGCAAACTCATCCTTTTAGGGACTTGTTTGGGCTCATGAGAGGAGTAGAAAAACATCAAAAATTTCAGTCCTGCATGATTCTACCAAGAAATGTGATTCTTCATTCAAAACCTGATTTTTGCTATTGGGCTCTATTGAATAATGAATGTTTTGATTTTTCTCCAAAAGTAAAGTAGTTGCAAACTCATACTTTCAGAGACTTGTTTGGGCTCATGAGAGGAGTAGAAAAACATCAAAAATTTCAGTCCTGCATGATTCTACCAAGAAATGTGTGTTCATTGAAACGGCTGGTTTTTGATAGTTTGGGCCGTATTGAATAATCAATGTTTTGAATTTTCTGCAAAAGTAAAGTAGTTGCAAACTCATCCTTTTAGAAACTTGTTTGGGCTGTTGAGAGGAGTAAAAAACCATCAAAAATTTCAATCCTGCATGATTCTACCAAGAAATGTGATTCTTCATTCAAAATGCTGGTTTTTGCTATTGGGCTCTATTGAATAATGAATGTTTTGAATTTTCTCCAAAAGTAAAGTAGTTGCAAACTCATCCTTTTAGAGACTTGTTTGGGCTCATGAGAGGAGTAGAAAAACATCAAAAATTTCAGTCCTGCACGATTCTACCAAGAAATGTGTGTTCATTCAAACCGCTGGTTTTTGATATTTTGGGCCCTATTGAATAATGAATGTTTTGAATTTTCTCCAAAAGTAAAGTAGTTGCAAACTCATCCTTTTAGAAACTTGTTTGGGCTGTTGAGAGGAGTAAAAAACCATCAAAAATTTCAATCCTGCATGATTCTACCAAGAAATGTGATTCTTCATTCAAAACCTGATTTTTGCTATTGGGCTCTATTGAATAATGAATGTTTTGAATTTTCTCCAAAAGTAAAGTAGTTGCAAACTCATGCTTTTAGAGACTTGTTTGGGCTCATGAGAGGAGTAGAAAAACATCAAAAATTTCAGTCCTGCATGATTCTACCAAGAAATATGTGTTCATTGAAACCGCTGGTTTTTGATAGTTTGGGCCCTATTGAATAATGAATGTTTTGAATTTTCTCCAAAAGTAAAGTAGTTACAAACTCACCCTTTTAGAAACTTGTTTGGACTGTTGAGAGGAGTAAAAAACCATCAAAAATTTCAATCCTGCATGATTCTACCAAGAAATGTGATTCTTCATTCAAAACGCTGGTTTTTGCTATTGGGCTCTATTGAATAATGAATGTTTTGAATTTTCTCCAAAAGAAAAGTAGTTGCAAACTCATCCTTTTAGAGACTTGTTTGGGCTCATGAGAGGAGTAGAAAAACATCAAAATTTCAGTCCTGCATGATTCTACCAAGAAATGTGATTCTTCATTCAAAACCTGATTTTTGCTATTGGGCGCTATTGAATAATGAATGTTTTGATTTTTCTCCAAAAGTAAAGTAGTTGCAAACTCATACTTTCAGAGACTTGTTTGGGCTCATGAGAGGAGTAGAAAAACATCAAAAATTTCAGTCCTGCATGATTCTACCAAGAAATGTGTGTTCATTGAAACCGCTGGTTTTTGATAGTTTGGGCCCTATTGAATAATCAATGTTTTGAATTTTCTGCAAAAGTAAAGTAGTTGCAAACTCATCCTTTTAGAAACTTGTTTGGGCTGTTGAGAGGAGTAAAAAACCATCAAAAATTTCAATCCTGCATGATTCTACCAAGAAATGTGATTCTTCATTCAAAATGCTGGTTTTTGCTATTGGGCTCTATTGAATAATGAATGTTTTGAATTTTCTCCAAAAGTTAAGTAGTTGCAAACTCATCCTTTTAGAGACTTGTTTGGGCTCATGAGAGGAGTAGAAAAACATCAAAAATTTTAGACCTGCATGATTCTACCAAGAAATGTGTGTTCATTGAAACCGCTGGTTTTTGATAGTTTGGGCCCTATTGAATAATGAATGTTTTGAATTTTCTCCAAAAGTAAAGTAGTTGCAAACTCATCCTTTTAGAAACTTGTTTGGGCTGTTGAGAGGAGTAAAAAACCATCAAAAATTTCAATCCTGCATGATTCTACCAAGAAATGTGATTCTTCATTCAAAACGCTGGTTTTTGCTATTGGGCTCTATTGAATAATGAATGTTTTGAATTTTCTCCAAAAGTAAAGTAGTTGCAAACTCATGCTTTTAGAGACTTGTTTGGGCTCATGAGAGGAGTAGAAAAACATCAAAAATTTCAGTCCTGCATGATTCTACCAAGAAATGTGTGTTCATTGAAACCGCTGGTTTTTGATAGTTTGGGCACTATTGAATAATGAATGTTTTGAATTTTCTCCAAAAGTAAAGTAGTTGCAAACTCATCCTTTTAGAAACTTGTTTGGGCTGTTGAGAGGAGTAAAAAACCATCAAAAATTTCAATCCTGCATGATTCTACCAAGAAATGTGATTCTTCATTCAAAACGCTGGTTTTTGCTATTGGGCTCTATTGAATAATGAATGTTTTGAATTTTCTCCAAAAGTAAAGTAGTTGCAAACTCATCCTTTTAGAAACTTGTTTGGGCTGTTGAGAGGAGTAAAAAACCATCAAAAATTTCAATCCTGCATGATTCTACCAAGAAATGTGATTCTTCATTCAAAACCTGATTTTTGCTATTGGGCTCTATTGAATAATGAATGTTTTGAATTTTCTCCAAAAGAAAAGTAGTTGCAAACTCATCCTTTTAGAGACTTGTTTGGGCTCATGAGAGGAGTAGAAAAACATCAAAAATTTCAGTCCTGCATGATTCTACCAAGAAATGTGATTCTTCATTCAAAACCTGATTTTTGCTATTGGGCTCTATTGAATAATGAATGTTTTGATTTTTCTCCAAAAGTAAAGTAGTTGCAAACTCATACTTTCAGAGACTTGTTTGGGCTCATGAGAGGAGTAGAAAAACATCAAAAATTTCAGTCCTGCATGATTCTACCAAGAAATGTGTGTTCATTGAAACCGCTGGTTTTTGATAGTTTGGGCCCTATTGAATAATCAATGTTTTGAATTTTCTGCAAAAGTAAAGTAGTTGCAAACTCATCCTTTTAGAAACTTGTTTGGGCTGTTGAGAGGAGTAAAAAACCATCAAAAATTTCAATCCTGCATGATTCTACCAAGAAATGTGATTCTTCATTCAAAATGCTGGTTTTTGCTATTGGGCTCTATTGAATAATGAATGTTTTGAATTTTCTCCAAAAGTTAAGTAGTTGCAAACTCATCCTTTTAGAGACTTGTTTGGGCTCATGAGAGGAGTAGAAAAACATCAAAAATTTCAGTCCTGCATGATTCTACCAAGAAATGTGTGTTCATTCAAGCCGCTGTTTTTTGATATTTTGGGCCCTATTGAATAATGAATGTTTTGAATTTTCTCCAAAAGTAAAGTAGTTGCAAACTCATCCTTTTAGAAACTTGTTTGGGCTGTTGAGAGGAGTAAAAAACCATCAAAAATTTCAATCCTGCATGATTCTACCAAGAAATGTGATTCTTCATTCAAAACCTGATTTTTGCTATTGGGCTCTATTGAATAATGAATGTTTTGAATTTTCTCCAAAAGTAAAGTAGTTGCAAACTCATGCTTTTAGAGACTTGTTTGGGCTCATGAGAGGAGTAGAAAAACATCAAAAATTTTAGTCCTGCATGATTCTACCAAGAAATGTGTGTTCATTGAAACCGCTGGTTTTTGATAGTTTGGGCCCTATTGAATAATGAATGTTTTGAATTTTCTCCAAAAGTAAAGTAGTTGCAAACTCATCCTTTTAGAAACTTGTTTGGGCTGTTGAGAGGAGTAAAAAACCATCAAAAATTTCAATCCTGCATGATTCTACCAAGAAATGTGATTCTTCATTCAAAACGCTGGTTTTTGCTATTGGGCTCTATTGAATAATGAATGTTTTGAATTTTCTCCAAAAGTAAAGTAGTTGCAAACTCATGCTTTTAGAGACTTGTTTGGGCTCATGAGAGGAGTAGAAAAACATCAAAAATTTCAGTCCTGCATGATTCTACCAAGAAATGTGTGTTCATTGAAACCGCTGGTTTTTGATAGTTTGGGCACTATTGAATAATGAATGTTTTGAATTTTCTCCAAAAGTAAAGTAGTTGCAAACTCATCCTTTTAGAAACTTGTTTGGGCTGTTGAGAGGAGTAAAAAACCATCAAAAATTTCAATCCTGCATGATTCTACCAAGAAATGTGATTCTTCATTCAAAACGCTGGTTTTTGCTATTGGGCTCTATTGAATAATGAATGTTTTGAATTTTCTCCAAAAGTAAAGTAGTTGCAAACTCATCCTTTTAGAAACTTGTTTGGGCTGTTGAGAGGAGTAAAAAACCATCAAAAATTTCAATCCTGCATGATTCTACCAAGAAATGTGATTCTTCATTCAAAACCTGATTTTTGCTATTGGGCTCTATTGAATAATGAATGTTTTGAATTTTCTCCAAAAGAAAAGTAGTTGCAAACTCATCCTTTTAGAGACTTGTTTGGGCTCATGAGAGGAGTAGAAAAACATCAAAAATTTCAGTCCTGCATGATTCTACCAAGAAATGTGATTCTTCATTCAAAACCTGATTTTTGCTATTGGGCTCTATTGAATAATGAATGTTTTGATTTTTCTCCAAAAGTAAAGTAGTTGCAAACTCATACTTTCAGAGACTTGTTTGGGCTCATGAGAGGAGTAGAAAAACATCAAAAATTTCAGTCCTGCATGATTCTACCAAGAAATGTGTGTTCATTGAAACCGCTGGTTTTTGATAGTTTGGGCCCTATTGAATAATCAATGTTTTGAATTTTCTGCAAAAGTAAAGTAGTTGCAAACTCATCCTTTTAGAAACTTGTTTGGGCTGTTGAGAGGAGTAAAAAACCATCAAAAATTTCAATCCTGCATGATTCTACCAAGAAATGTGATTCTTCATTCAAAATGCTGGTTTTTGCTATTGGGCTCTATTGAATAATGAATGTTTTGAATTTTCTCCAAAAGTTAAGTAGTTGCAAACTCATCCTTTTAGAGACTTGTTTGGGCTCATGAGAGGAGTAGAAAAACATCAAAAATTTCAGTCCTGCATGATTCTACCAAGAAATGTGTGTTCATTCAAGCCGCTGTTTTTTGATATTTTGGGCCCTATTGAATAATGAATGTTTTGAATTTTCTCCAAAAGTAAAGTAGTTGCAAACTCATCCTTTTAGAAACTTGTTTGGGCTGTTGAGAGGAGTAAAAAACCATCAAAAATTTCAATCCTGCATGATTCTACCAAGAAATGTGATTCTTCATTCAAAACCTGATTTTTGCTATTGGGCTCTATTGAATAATGAATGTTTTGAATTTTCTCCAAAAGTAAAGTAGTTGCAAACTCATGCTTTTAGAGACTTGTTTGGGCTCATGAGAGGAGTAGAAAAACATCAAAAATTTTAGTCCTGCATGATTCTACCAAGAAATGTGTGTTCATTGAAACCGCTGGTTTTTGATAGTTTGGGCCCTATTGAATAATGAATGTTTTGAATTTTCTCCAAAAGTAAAGTAGTTGCAAACTCATCCTTTTAGAAACTTGTTTGGGCTGTTGAGAGGAGTAAAAAACCATCAAAAATTTCAATCCTGCATGATTCTACCAAGAAATGTGATTCTTCATTCAAAACGCTGGTTTTTGCTATTGGGCTCTATTGAATAATGAATGTTTTGAATTTTCTCCAAAAGTAAAGTAGTTGCAAACTCATGCTTTTAGAGACTTGTTTGGGCTCATGAGAGGAGTAGAAAAACATCAAAAATTTCAGTCCTGCATGATTCTACCAAGAAATGTGTGTTCATTGAAACCGCTGGTTTTTGATAGTTTGGGCACTATTGAATAATGAATGTTTTGAATTTTCTCCAAAAGTAAAGTAGTTGCAAACTCATCCTTTTAGAAACTTGTTTGGGCTGTTGAGAGGAGTAAAAAACCATCAAAAATTTCAATCCTGCATGATTCTACCAAGAAATGTGATTCTTCATTCAAAACGCTGGTTTTTGCTATTGGGCTCTATTGAATAATGAATGTTTTGAATTTTCTCCAAAAGTAAAGTAGTTGCAAACTCATCCTTTTAGAAACTTGTTTGGGCTGCTGAGAGGAGTAAAAAAACATCAAAAATTTCAATCCTGCATGATTCTACCAAGAAATGTGATTCTTCATTCAAAACCTGATTTTTGCTATTGGGCTCTATTGAATAATGAATGTTTTGAATTTTCTCCAAAAGTAAAGTAGTTGCAAACTCATGCTTTTATAGACTTGTTTGGGCTCATGAGAGGAGTAGAAAAACATCAAAAATTTCAGTCCTGCATGATTCTACCAAGAAATGTGTGTTCATTGAAACCGCTGGTTTTTGATAGTTTGGGCCCTATTGAATAATGAATGTTTTGAATTTTCTCCAAAAGTAAAGTAGTTGCAAACTCATCCTTTTAGAAACATGTTTGGGCTGTTGAGAGGAGTAAAAAACCATCAAAAATTTCAATCCTGCATGATTCTACCAAGAAATGTGATTCTTCATTCAAAACCTGATTTTTGCTATTGGGCTCTATTGAATAATGAATGTTTTGAATTTTCTCCAAAAGTAAAGTAGTTGCAAACTCATGCTTTTAGAGACTTGTTTGGGCTCATGAGAGGAGTAGAAAAACATCAAAAATTTCAGTCCTGCATGATTCTACCAAGAAATGTGTGTTCATTGAAACCGCTGGTTTTTGATAGTTTGGGCCCTATTGAATAATGAATGTTTTGAATTTTCTCCAAAAGTAAAGTAGTTGCAAACTCATCCTTTTAGAAACTTGTTTGGGCTGTTGAGAGGAGTAAAAAACCATCAAAAATTTCAATCCTGCATGATTCTACCAAGAAATGTGATTCTTCATTCAAAACGCTGGTTTTTGCTATTGGGCTCTATTGAATAATGAATGTTTTGAATTTTCTCCAAAAGTTAAGTAGTTGCAAACTCATCCTTTTAGAGACTTGTTTGGGCTCATGAGAGGAGTAGAAAAACATCAAAAATTTCAGTCCTGCACGATTCTACCAAGAAATGTGTGTTCATTCAAACCGCTGGTTTTTGATATTTTGGGCCCTATTGAATAATGAATGTTTTGAATTTTCTCCAAAAGTAAAGTAGTTGCAAACTCATCCTTATAGAAACTTGTTTGGGCTGTTGAGAGGAGTAAAAAACCATCAAAAATTTCAATCCTGCATGATTCTACCAAGAAATGTGATTCTTCATTCAAAACTTGATTTTTGCTATTGGGCTCTATTGAATAATGAATGTTTTGAATTTTCTCCAAAAGTAAAGTAGTTGCAAACTCATGCTTTTATAGACTTGTTTGGGCTCATGAGAGGAGTAGAAAAACATCAAAAATTTCAGTCCTGCATGATTCTACCAAGAAATGTGTGTTCATTGAAACCGCTGGTTTTTGATAGTTTGGGCCCTATTGAATAATGAATGTTTTGAATTTTCTCCAAAAGTAAAGTAGTTGCAAACTCATCCTTTTAGAAACTTGTTTGGGCTGTTGAGAGGAGTAAAAAACCATCAAAAATTTCAATCCTGCATGATTCTACCAAGAAATGTGATTCTTCATTCAAAACCTGATTTTTGCTCTTGGGCTCTATTGAATAATGAATGTTTTGAATTTTCTCCAAAAGTAAAGTAGTTGCAAACTCATGCTTTTAGAGACTTGTTTGGGCTCATGAGAGGAGTAGAAAAACATCAAAAATTTCAGTCCTGCATGATTCTACCAAGAAATATGTGTTCATTGAAACCGCTGGTTTTTGATAGTTTGGGCCCTATTGAATAATGAATGTTTTGAATTTTCTCCAAAAGTAAAGTAGTTGCAAACTCATCCTTTTAGAAACTTGTTTGGGCTGTTGAGAGGAGTAAAAAACCATCAAAAATTTCAATCCTGCATGATTCTACCAAGAAATGTGATTCTTCATTCAAAACGCTGGTTTTTGCTATTGGGCTCTATTGAATAATGAATGTTTTGAATTTTCTCCAAAAGAAAAGTAGTTGCAAACTCATCCTTTTAGGGACTTGTTTAGGCTCATGAGAGGAGTAGAAAAACATCAAAAATTTCAGTCCTGCATGATTCTACCAAGAAATGTGATTCTTCATTCAAAACCTGATTTTTGCTATTGGGCTCTATTGAATAATGAATGTTTTGATTTTTCTCCAAAAGTAATGTAGTTGCAAACTCATACTTTCAGAGACTTGTTTGGGCTCATGAGAGGAGTAGAAAAACATCAAAAATTTCAGTCCTGCATGATTCTACCAAGAAATGTGTGTTCATTGAAACGGCTGGTTTTTGATAGTTTGGGCCGTATTGAATAATCAATGTTTTGAATTTTCTGCAAAAGTAAAGTAGTTGCAAACTCATCCTTTTAGAAACTTGTTTGGGCTGTTGAGAGGAGTAAAAAACCATAAAAAATTTCAATCCTGCATGATTCTACCAAGAAATGTGATTCTTCATTCAAAATGCTGGTTTTTGCTATTGGGCTCTATTGAATAATGAATGTTAGGAATTTTCTCCAAAAGTAAAGTAGTTGCAAACTCATCCTTTTAGAGACTTGTTTGGGCTCATGAGAGGAGTAGAAAAACATCAAAAATTTCAGTCCTGCACGATTCTACCAAGAAATGTGTGTTCATTCAAACCGCTGGTTTTTGATATTTTGGGCCCTATTGAATAATGAATGTTTTGAATTTTCTCCAAAAGTAAAGTAGTTGCAAACTCATCCTTTTAGAAACTTGTTTGGGCTGTTGAGAGGAGTAAAAAACCATCAAAAATTTCAATCCTGCATGATTCTACCAAGAAATGTGATTCTTCATTCAAAACCTGATTTTTGCTATTGGGCTCTATTGAATAATGAATGTTTTGAATTTTCTCCAAAAGTAAAGTAGTTGCAAACTCATGCTTTTAGAGACTTGTTTGGGCTCATGAGAGGAGTAGAAAAACATCAAAAATGTCAGTCCTGCATGATTCTACCAAGAAATGTGTGTTCATTGAAACCGCTGGTTTTTGATAGTTTGGGCCCTATTGAATAATGAATGTTTTGAATTTTCTCCAAAAGTAAAGTAGTTGCAAACTCATCCTTTTAGAAACTTGTTTGGGCTGTTGAGAGGAGTAAAAAACCATCAAAAATTTCAATCCTGCATGATTCTACCAAGAAATGATTCTTCATTCAAAACCTGATTTTTGCTCTTGGGCTCTATTGAATAATGAATGTTTTGAATTTTCTCCAAAAGTAAAGTAGTTGCAAACTCATGCTTTTAGAGACTTGTTTGGGCTCATGAGAGGAGTAGAAAAACATCAAAAATTTCAGTCCTGCATGATTCTACCAAGAAATATGTGTTCATTGAAACCGCTGGTTTTTGATAGTTTGGGCCCTATTGAATAATGAATGTTTTGAATTTTCTCCAAAAGTAAAGTAGTTGCAAACTCATCCTTTTAGAAACTTGTTTGGGCTGTTGAGAGGAGTAAAAAACCATCAAAAATTTCAATCCTGCATGATTCTACCAAGAAATGTGATTCTTCATTCAAAACGCTGGTTTTTGCTATTGGGCTCTATTGAATAATGAATGTTTTGAATTTTCTCCAAAAGAAAAGTAGTTGCAAACTCATCCTTTTAGGGACTTGTTTGGGCTCATGAGAGGAGTAGAAAAACATCAAAAATTTCAGTCCTGCATGATTCTACCAAGAGATGTGATTCTTCATTCAAAACCTGATTTTTGCTATTGGGCTCTATTGAATAATGAATGTTTTGATTTTTCTCCAAAAGTAAAGTAGTTGCAAACTCATACTTTCAGAGACTTGTTTGGGCTCATGAGAGGAGTAGAAAAACATCAAAAATTTCAGTCCTGCATGATTCTACCAAGAAATGTGTGTTCATTGAAACGGCTGGTTTTTGATAGTTTGGGCCGTATTGAATAATCAATGTTTTGAATTTTCTGCAAAAGTAAAGTAGTTGCAAACTCATCCTTTTAGAAACTTGTTTGGGCTGTTGAGAGGAGTAAAAAACCATAAAAAATTTCAATCCTGCATGATTCTACCAAGAAATGTGATTCTTCATTCAAAATGCTGGTTTTTGCTATTGGGCTCTATTGAATAATGAATGTTAGGAATTTTCTCCAAAAGTAAAGTAGTTGCAAACTCATCCTTTTAGAGACTTGTTTGGGCTCATGAGAGGAGTAGAAAAACATCAAAAATTTCAGTCCTGCACGATTCTACCAAGAAATGTGTGTTCATTCAAACCGCTGGTTTTTGATATTTTGGGCCCTATTGAATAATGAATGTTTTGAATTTTCTCCAAAAGTAAAGTAGTTGCAAACTCATCCTTTTAGAAACTTGTTTGGGCTGTTGAGAGGAGTAAAAAACCATCAAAAATTTCAATCCTGCATGATTCTACCAAGAAATGTGATTCTTCATTCAAAACCTGATTTTTGCTATTGGGCTCTATTGAATAATGAATGTTTTGAATTTTCTCCAAAAGTAAAGTAGTTGCAAACTCATGCTTTTAGAGACTTGTTTGGGCTCATGAGAGGAGTAGAAAAACATCAAAAATGTCAGTCCTGCATGATTCTACCAAGAAATGTGTGTTCATTGAAACCGCTGGTTTTTGATAGTTTGGGCCCTATTGAATAATGAATGTTTTGAATTTTCTCCAAAAGTAAAGTAGTTGCAAACTCATCCTTTTAGAAACTTGTTTGGGCTGTTGAGAGGAGTAAAAAACCATCAAAAATTTCAATCCTGCATGATTCTACCAAGAAATGTGATTCTTCATTCAAAACGCTGGTTTTTGCTAATTGGGCTCTATTGAATAATGAATGTTTTGAATTTTCTCCAAAAGTAAAGTAGTTGCAAACTCATGCTTTTAGAGACTTGTTTGGGCTCATGAGAGGAGTAGAAAAACATCAAAAATTTCAGTCCTGCATGATTCTACCAAGAAATGTGTGTTCATTGAAACCGCTGGTTTTTGATAGTTTGGGCCCTATTGAATAATGAATGTTTTGAATTTTCTCCAAAAGTAAAGTAGTTGCAAACTCATCCTTTTAGAAACTTGTTTGGGCTGTTGAGAGGAGTAAAAAACCATCAAAAATTTCAATCCTGCATGATTCTACCAAGAAATGTGATTCTTCATTCAAAACGCTGGTTTTTGCTATTGGGCTCTATTGAATAATGAATGTTTTGAATTTTCTCCAAAAGAAAAGTAGTTGCAAACTCATCCTTTTAGGGACTTGTTTGGGCTCATGAGAGGAGTAGAAAAACATCAAAAATTTCAGTCCTGCATGATTCTACCAAGAAATGTGATTCTTCATTCAAAACCTGATTTTTGCTATTGGGCTCTATTGAATAATGAATGTTTTGATTTTTCTCCAAAAGTAAAGTAGTTGCAAACTCATACTTTCAGAGACTTGTTTGGGCTCATGAGAGGAGTAGAAAAACATCAAAAATTTCAGTCCTGCATGATTCTACCAAGAAATGTGTGTTCATTGAAACGGCTGGTTTTTGATAGTTTGGGCCGTATTGAATAATCAATGTTTTGAATTTTCTGCAAAAGTAAAGTAGTTGCAAACTCATCCTTTTAGAAACTTGTTTGGGCTGTTGAGAGGAGTAAAAAACCATAAAAAATTTCAATCCTGCATGATTCTACCAAGAAATGTGATTCTTCATTCAAAATGCTGGTTTTTGCTATTGGGCTCTATTGAATAATGAATGTTAGGAATTTTCTCCAAAAGTAAAGTAGTTGCAAACTCATCCTTTTAGAGACTTGTTTGGGCTCATGAGAGGAGTAGAAAAACATCAAAAATTTCAGTCCTGCACGATTCTACCAAGAAATGTGTGTTCATTCAAACCGCTGGTTTTTGATATTTTGGGCCCTATTGAATAATGAATGTTTTGAATTTTCTCCAAAAGTAAAGTAGTTGCAAACTCATCCTTTTAGAAACTTGTTTGGGCTGTTGAGAGGAGTAAAAAACCATCAAAAATTTCAATCCTGCATGATTCTACCAAGAAATGTGATTCTTCATTCAAAACCTGATTTTTGCTCTTGGGCTCTATTGAATAATGAATGTTTTGAATTTTCTCCAACAGTAAAGTAGTTGCAAACTCATGCTTTTAGAGACTTGTTTGGGCTCATGAGAGGAGTAGAAAAACATCAAAAATTTCAGTCCTGCATGATTCTACCAAGAAATATGTGTTCATTGAAACCGCTGGTTTTTGATTGTTTGGGCCCTATTGAATAATGAATGTTTTGAATTTTCTCCAAAAGTAAAGTAGTTACAAACTCATCCTTTTAGAAACTTGTTTGGGCTGTTGAGAGGAGTAAAAAACCATCAAAAATTTCAATCCTGCATGATTCTACCAAGAAATGTGATTCTTCATTCAAAACGCTGGTTTTTGCTATTGGGCTCTATTGAATAATGAATGTTTTGAATTTTCTCCAAAAGAAAAGTAGTTGCAAACTCATCCTTTTAGAGACTTGTTTGGGCTCATGAGAGGAGTAGAAAAACATCAAAAATTTCAGTCCTGCATGATTCTACCAAGAAATGTGATTCTTCATTCAAAACCTGATTTTTGCTATTGGGCTCTATTGAATAATGAATGTTTTGATTTTTCTCCAAAAGTAAAGTAGTTGCAAACTCATACTTTCAGAGACTTGTTTGGGCTCATGAGAGGAGTAGAAAAACATCAAAAATTTCAGTCCTGCATGATTCTACCAAGAAATGTGTGTTCATTGAAACCGCTGGTTTTTGATAGTTTGGGCCCTATTGAATAATCAATGTTTTGAATTTTCTGCAAAAGTAAAGTAGTTGCAAACTCATCCTTTTAGAAACTTGTTTGGGCTGTTGAGAGGAGTAAAAAACCATCAAAAATTTCAATCCTGCATGATTCTACCAAGAAATGTGATTCTTCATTCAAAATGCTGGTTTTTGCTATTGGGCTCTATTGAATAATGAATGTTTTGAATTTTCTCCAAAAGTTAAGTAGTTGCAAACTCATCCTTTTAGAGACTTGTTTGGGCTCATGAGAGGAGTAGAAAAACATCAAAAATTTCAGTCCTGCATGATTCTACCAAGAAATGTGTGTTCATTCAAACCGCTGGTTTTTGATATTTTGGGCCCTATTGAATAATGAATGTTTTGAATTTTCTCCAAAAGTAAAGTAGTTGCAAACTCATCCTTTTAGAAACTTGTTTGGGCTGTTGAGAGGAGTAAAAAACCATCAAAAATTTCAATCCTGCATGATTCTACCAAGAAATGTGATTCTTCATTCAAAACCTGATTTTTGCTATTGGGCTCTATTGAATAATGAATGTTTTGAATTTTCTCCAAAAGTAAAGTAGTTGCAAACTCATGCTTTTAGAGACTTGTTTGGGCTCATGAGAGGAGTAGAAAAACATCAAAAATTTTAGTCCTGCATGATTCTACCAAGAAATGTGTGTTCATTGAAACCGCTGGTTTTTGATAGTTTGGGCCCTATTGAATAATGAATGTTTTGAATTTTCTCCAAAAGTAAAGTAGTTGCAAACTCATCCTTTTAGAAACTTGTTTGGGCTGTTGAGAGGAGTAAAAAACCATCAAAAATTTCAATCCTGCATGATTCTACCAAGAAATGTGATTCTTCATTCAAAACGCTGGTTTTTGCTATTGGGCTCTATTGAATAATGAATGTTTTGAATTTTCTCCAAAAGTAAAGTAGTTGCAAACTCATGCTTTTAGAGACTTGTTTGGGCTCATGAGAGGAGTAGAAAAACATCAAAAATTTCAGTCCTGCATGATTCTACCAAGAAATGTGTGTTCATTGAAACCGCTGGTTTTTGATAGTTTGGGCACTATTGAATAATGAATGTTTTGAATTTTCTCCAAAAGTAAAGTAGTTGCAAACTCATCCTTTTAGAAACTTGTTTGGGCTGTTGAGAGGAGTAAAAAACCATCAAAAATTTCAATCCTGCATGATTCTACCAAGAAATGTGATTCTTCATTCAAAACGCTGGTTTTTGCTATTGGGCTCTATTGAATAATGAATGTTTTGAATTTTCTCCAAAAGTAAAGTAGTTGCAAACTCATCCTTTTAGAAACTTGTTTGGGCTGTTGAGAGGAGTAAAAAACCATCAAAAATTTCAATCCTGCATGATTCTACCAAGAAATGTGATTCTTCATTCAAAACCTGATTTTTGCTATTGGGCTCTATTGAATAATGAATGTTTTGAATTTTCTCCAAAAGTAAAGTAGTTGCAAACTCATGCTTTTATAGACTTGTTTGGGCTCATGAGAGGAGTAGAAAAACATCAAAAATTTCAGTCCTGCATGATTCTACCAAGAAATGTGTGTTCATTGAAACCGCTGGTTTTTGATAGTTTGGGCCCTATTGAATAATGAATGTTTTGAATTTTCTCCAAAAGTAAAGTAGTTGCAAACTCATCCTTTTAGAAACATGTTTGGGCTGTTGAGAGGAGTAAAAAACCATCAAAAATTTCAATCCTGCATGATTCTACCAAGAAATGTGATTCTTCATTCAAAACCTGATTTTTGCTATTGGGCTCTATTGAATAATGAATGTTTTGAATTTTCTCCAAAAGTAAAGTAGTTGCAAACTCATGCTTTTAGAGACTTGTTTGGGCTCATGAGAGGAGTAGAAAAACATCAAAAATTTCAGTCCTACATGATTCTACCAAGAAATATGTGTTCATTGAAACCGCTGGTTTTTGATAGTTTGGGCCCTATTGAATAATTAATGTTTTGAATTTTCTCCAAAAGTAAAGTAGTTGCAAACTCATCCTTTTAGAAACTTGTTTGGGCTGTTGAGAGGAGTAAAAAACCATCAAAAATTTCAATCCTGCATGATTCTACCAAGAAATGTGATTCTTCATTCAAAACGCTGGTTTTTGCTATTGGGCTCTATTGAATAATGAATGTTTTGAATTTTCTCCAAAAGAAAAGTAGTTGCAAACTCATCCTTTTAGGGACTTGTTTGGGCTCATGAGAGGAGTAGAAAAACATCAAAAATTTCAGTCCTGCATGATTCTACCAAGAAATGTGATTCTTCATTCAAAACCTGATTTTTGCTACTGGGCTCTATTGAATAATGAATGTTTTGATTTTTCTCCAAAAGTAAAGAAGTTGCAAACTCATACTTTCAGAGACTTGTTTGGGCTCATGAGAGGAGTAGAAAAACATCAAAAATTTCAGTCCTGCATGATTCTACCAAGAAATGTGTGTTCATTGAAACGGCTGGTTTTTGATAGTTTGGGCCCTATTGAATAATCAATGTTTTGAATTTTCTGCAAAAGTAAAGTAGTTGCAAACTCATCCGTTTAGAAACTTGTTTGGGCTGTTGAGAGGAGTAAAAAACCATCAAAAATTTCAATCCTGCATGATTCTACCAAGAAATGTGATTCTTCATTCAAAATGCTGGTTTTTGCTATTGGGCTCTATTGAATAATGAATGTTTCGAATTTTCTCCAAAAGTAAAGTAGTTGCAAACTCATCCTTTTAGAGACTTGTTTGGGCTCATGAGAGGAGTAGAAAAACATCAAAAATTTCAGTCCTGCATGATTCTACCAAGAAATGTGATTCTTCATTCAAAACCTGATTCTTGCTATTGGGCTCTATTGAATAATGAATGTTTTGAATTTTCTCCAAAAGTAAAGTAGTTGCAAACTCATGCTTTTAGAGACTTGTTTGGGCTCACGAGAGGAGTAGAAAAACATCAAAAATTTCAGTCCTGCATGATTCTACCAAGAAATGTGTGTACATTGAAACCGCTGGTTTTTGATAGTTTGGGCCTTATTGAATAATGAATGTTTTGAATTTTCTCCAAAAGTAAAGTAGTTGCAAACTCATCCTTTTAGAAACTTGTTTTGGCTGTTGAGAGGAGTAAAAAACCATCAAAAATTTCAATCCTGCATGATTCTACCAAGAAATGTGATTCTTCATTCAAAACGCTGGTTTTTGCTATTGGGCTCTATTGAATAATGAATGTTTTGAATTTTCTCCAAAAGTAAAGTAGTTGCAAACTCATCCTTTTAGAGACTTGTTTGGGCTCATGAGAGGAGTAGAAAAACATCAAAAATTTCAGTCCTGCACGATTCTACCAAGAAATGTGTGTTCATTCAAACCGCTGGTTTTTGATATTTTGGGCCCTATTGAATATTGAATGTTTTGAATTTTCTCCAAAAGTAAAGTAGTTGCAAACTCATCCTTTTAGAAACTTGTTTGGGCTGTTGAGAGGAGTAAAAAACCATCAAAAATTTCAATCCTGCATGATTCTACCAAGAAATGTGATTCTTCATTCAAAACCTGATTTTTGCTATTGGGCTCTATTGAATAATGAATGTTTTGAATTTTCTCCAAAAGTAAAGTAGTTGCAAACTCATGCTTTTAGAGACTTGTTTGGGCTCATGAGAGGAGTAGAAAAACATCAAAAATTTCAGTCCTGCATGATTCTACCAAGAAATGTGTGTTCATTGAAACCGCTGGTTTTTGATAGTTTGGGCCCTATTGAATAATGAATGTTTTGAATTTTCTCCAAAAGTAAAGTAGTTGCAAACTCATCCTTTTAGAAGCTTGTTTGGTCTGTTGAGAGGAGTAAAAAACCATCAAAAATTTCAATCCTGCATGATTCTACCAAGAAATGTGATTCTTCATTCAAAACGCTGGTTTTTGCTATTGGGCTCTATTGAATAATGAATGTTTTGATTTTTCTCCAAAAGCAAAGTAGTTGCAGACTCATCCTTTTAGAGACTTGTTTGGGCTCATGAGAGGAGTAGAAAAACATCAAAAATTTCAGTCCTGCACGATTCTACCAAGAAATGTGTGTTCATTCAAACCGCTGGTTTTTGATATTTTGGGCCCTATTGAATAATGAATGTTTTGAATTTTCTAAAAAAGTAAAGTAGTTGCAAACTCATCCTTTTAGAAACTTGTTTGGGCTGTTGAGAGGAGTAAAAAACCATCAAATATTTCAATCCTGCATGATTCTACCAAGAAATGTGATTCTTCATTCAAAACCTGATTTTTGCTATTGGGCTCTATTGAATAATGAATGTTTTGAATTTTCTCCAAAAGTAAAGTAGTTGCAAACTCATGCTTTTAGAGACTTGTTTGGGCTCATGAGAGGAGTAGAAAAACATAAAAAATTATAGTCCTGCATGATTCTACCAAGAAATGTGTGTTCATTGAAACCGCTGGTTTTTGATAGTTTGGGCCCTATTGAATAATGAATGTTTTGAATTTTCTCCAAAAGTAAAGTAGTTGCAAACTCATCCTTTTAGAAACTTGTTTGGGCTGTTGAGAGGAGTAAAAAACCATCAAAAATTTCAATCCTGCATGATTCTACCAAGAAATGTGATTCTTCATTCAAAACGCTGGTTTTTGCTATCGGGCTCTATTGAATAATGAATGTTTTGAATTTTCTCCAAAAGTAAAGTAGTTGCAAACTCATCCTTTTAGAGACTTGTTTGGGCTCATGAGAGGAGTAGAAAAACATCAAAAATTTCAGTCCTGCACGATTCTACCAAGAAATGTGTGTTAATTCAAACCGCTGGTTTTTGATATTTTGGGCCCTATTGAATAATGAATGTTTTGAATTTTCTCCAAAAGTAAAGTAGTTGCAAACTCATCCTTTTAGAAACTTGTTTGGGCTGTTGAGAGGAGTAAAAAACCATCAAAAATTTCAATCCTGCATGATTCTACCAAGAAATGTGATTCTTCATTCAAAACCTGATTTTTGCTATTGGGCTCTATTGAATAATGAATGTTTTGAATTTTCTCCAAAAGTAAAGTAGTTGCAAACTCATCCTTTTAGAAACTTGTTTGGGCTGTTGAGAGGAGTAAAAAACCATCAAAAATTTCAATCCTGCATGATTCTACCAAGAAATGTGATTCTTCATTCAAAACGCTGGTTTTTGCTATTGGGCTCTATTGAATAATGAATGTTTTGAATTTTCTCCAAAAGAAAAGTAGTTGCAAACTCATCCTTTTAGAGACTTGTTTGGGCTCATGAGAGGAGTAGAAAAACATCAAAAATTTCAGTCCTGCATGATTCTACCAAGAAATGTGATTCTTCATTCAAAACCTGATTTTTGCTATTGGGCTCTATTGAATAATGAATGTTTTGATTTTTCTCCAAAAGTAAAGTAGTTGCAAACTCATACTTTCAGAGACTTGTTTGGGCTCATGAGAGGAGTAGAAAAACATCAAAAATTTCAGTCGTGCATGATTCTACCAAGAAATGTGTGTTCATTGAAACCGCTGGTTTTTGATAGTTTGGGCCCTATTGAATAATCAATGTTTTGAATTTTCTGCAAAAGTAAAGTAGTTGCAAACTCATCCTTTTAGAAACTTGTTTGGGCTGTTGAGAGGAGTAAAAAACCATCAAAAATTTCAATCCTGCATGATTCTACCAAGAAATGTGATTCTTCATTCAAAATGCTGGTTTTTGCTATTGGGCTCTATTGAATAATGAATGTTTTGAATTTTCTCCAAAAGTTAAGTAGTTGCAAACTCATCCTTTTAGAGACTTGTTTGGGCTCATGAGAGGAGTAGAAAAACATCAAAAATTTCAGTCCTGCATGATTCTACCAAGAAATGTGTGTTCATTCAAACCGCTGGTTTTTGATATTTTGGGCCCTATTGAATAATGAATGTTTTGAATTTTCTCCAAAAGTAAAGTAGTTGCAAACTCATCCTTTTAGAAACTTGTTTGGGCTGTTGAGAGGAGTAAAAAACCATCAAAAATTTCAATCCTGCATGATTCTACCAAGAAATGTGATTCTTCATTCAAAACCTGATTTTTGCTATTGGGCTCTATTGAATAATGAATGTTTTGAATTTTCTCCAAAAGTAAAGTAGTTGCAAACTCATGCTTTTAGAGACTTGTTTGGGCTCATGAGAGGAGTAGAAAAACATCAAAAATTTTAGTCCTGCATGATTCTACCAAGAAATGTGTGTTCATTGAAACCGCTGGTTTTTGATAGTTTGGGCCCTATTGAATAATGAATGTTTTGAATTTTCTCCAAAAGTAAAGTAGTTGCAAACTCATCCTTTTAGAAACTTGTTTGGGCTGTTGAGAGGAGTAAAAAACCATCAAAAATTTCAATCCTGCATGATTCTACCAAGAAATGTGATTCTTCATTCAAAACGCTGGTTTTTGCTATTGGGCTCTATTGAATAATGAATGTTTTGAATTTTCTCCAAAAGTAAAGTAGTTGCAAACTCATGCTTTTAGAGACTTGTTTGGGCTCATGAGAGGAGTAGAAAAACATCAAAAATTTCAGTCCTGCATGATTCTACCAAGAAATGTGTGTTCATTGAAACCGCTGGTTTTTGATAGTTTGGGCACTATTGAATAATGAATGTTTTGAATTTTCTCCAAAAGTAAAGTAGTTGCAAACTCATCCTTTTAGAAACTTGTTTGGGCTGTTGAGAGGAGTAAAAAACCATCAAAAATTTCAATCCTGCATGATTCTACCAAGAAATGTGATTCTTCATTCAAAACGCTGGTTTTTGCTATTGGGCTCTATTGAATAATGAATGTTTTGAATTTTCTCCAAAAGTAAAGTAGTTGCAAACTCATCCTTTTAGAAACTTGTTTGGGCTGTTGAGAGGAGTAAAAAACCATCAAAAATTTCAATCCTGCATGATTCTACCAAGAAATGTGATTCTTCATTCAAAACCTGATTTTTGCTATTGGGCTCTATTGAATAATGAATGTTTTGAATTTTCTCCAAAAGTAAAGTAGTTGCAAACTCATGCTTTTATAGACTTGTTTGGGCTCATGAGAGGAGTAGAAAAACATCAAAAATTTCAGTCCTGCATGATTCTACCAAGAAATGTGTGTTCATTGAAACCGCTGGTTTTTGATAGTTTGGGCCCTATTGAATAATGAATGTTTTGAATTTTCTCCAAAAGTAAAGTAGTTGCAAACTCATCCTTTTAGAAACATGTTTGGGCTGTTGAGAGGAGTAAAAAACCATCAAAAATTTCAATCCTGCATGATTCTACCAAGAAATGTGATTCTTCATTCAAAACCTGATTTTTGCTATTGGGCTCTATTGAATAATGAATGTTTTGAATTTTCTCCAAAAGTAAAGTAGTTGCAAACTCATGCTTTTAGAGACTTGTTTGGGCTCATGAGAGGAGTAGAAAAACATCAAAAATTTCAGTCCTGCATGATTCTACCAAGAAATATGTGTTCATTGAAACCGCTGGTTTTTGATAGTTTGGGCCCTATTGAATAATTAATGTTTTGAATTTTCTCCAAAAGTAAAGTAGTTGCAAACTCATCCTTTTAGAAACTTGTTTGGGCTGTTGAGAGGAGTAAAAAACCATCAAAAATTTCAATCCTGCATGATTCTACCAAGAAATGTGATTCTTCATTCAAAACGCTGGTTTTTGCTATTGGGCTCTATTGAATAATGAATGTTTTGAATTTTCTCCAAAAGAAAAGTAGTTTCAAACTCATCCTTTTAGGGACTTGTTTGGGCTCATGAGAGGAGTAGAAAAACATCAAAAATTTCAGTCCTGCATGATTCTACCAAGAAATGTGATTCTTCATTCAAAACCTGATTTTTGCTATTGGGCTCTATTGAATAATGAATGTTTTGATTTTTCTCCAAAAGTAAAGAAGTTGCAAACTCATACTTTCAGAGACTTGTTTGGGCTCATGAGAGGAGTAGAAAAACATCAAAAATTTCAGTCCTGCATGATTCTACCAAGAAATGTGTGTTCATTGAAACGGCTGGTTTTTGATAGTTTGGGCCCTATTGAATAATCAATGTTTTGAATTTTCTGCAAAAGTAAAGTAGTTGCAAACTCATCCGTTTAGAAACTTGTTTGGGCTGTTGAGAGGAGTAAAAAACCATCAAAAATTTCAATCCTGCATGATTCTACCAAGAAATGTGATTCTTCATTCAAAATGCTGGTTTTTGCTATTGGGCTCTATTGAATAATGAATGTTTCGAATTTTCTCCAAAAGTAAAGTAGTTGCAAACTCATCCTTTTAGAGACTTGTTTGGGCTCATGAGAGGAGTAGAAAAACATCAAAAATTTCAGTCCTGCATGATTCTACCAAGAAATGTGATTCTTCATTCAAAACCTGATTCTTGCTATTGGGCTCTATTGAATAATGAATGTTTTGAATTTTCTCCAAAAGTAAAGTAGTTGCAAACTCATGCTTTTAGAGACTTGTTTGGGCTCACGAGAGGAGTAGAAAAACATCAAAAATTTCAGTCCTGCATGATTCTACCAAGAAATGTGTGTACATTGAAACCGCTGGTTTTTGATAGTTTGGGCCTTATTGAATAATGAATGTTTTGAATTTTCTCCAAAAGTAAAGTAGTTGCAAACTCATCCTTTTAGAAACTTGTTTTGGCTGTTGAGAGGAGTAAAAAACCATCAAAAATTTCAATCCTGCATGATTCTACCAAGAAATGTGATTCTTCATTCAAAACGCTGGTTTTTGCTATTGGGCTCTATTGAATAATGAATGTTTTGAATTTTCTCCAAAAGTAAAGTAGTTGCAAACTCATCCTTTTAGAGACTTGTTTGGGCTCATGAGAGGAGTAGAAAAACATCAAAAATTTCAGTCCTGCACGATTCTACCAAGAAATGTGTGTTCATTCAAACCGCTGGTTTTTGATATTTTGGGCCCTATTGAATATTGAATGTTTTGAATTTTCTCCAAAAGTAAAGTAGTTGCAAACTCATCCTTTTAGAAACTTGTTTGGGCTGTTGAGAGGAGTAAAAAACCATCAAAAATTTCAATCCTGCATGATTCTACCAAGAAATGTGATTCTTCATTCAAAACCTGATTTTTGCTATTGGGCTCTATTGAATAATGAATGTTTTGAATTTTCTCCAAAAGTAAAGTAGTTGCAAACTCATGCTTTTAGAGACTTGTTTGGGCTCATGAGAGGAGTAGAAAAACATCAAAAATTTCAGTCCTGCATGATTCTACCAAGAAATGTGTGTTCATTGAAACCGCTGGTTTTTGATAGTTTGGGCCCTATTGAATAATGAATGTTTTGAATTTTCTCCAAAAGTAAAGTAGTTGCAAACTCATCCTTTTAGAAACTTGTTTGGTCTGTTGAGAGGAGTAAAAAACCATCAAAAATTTCAATCCTGCATGATTCTACCAAGAAATGTGATTCTTCATTCAAAACGCTGGTTTTTGCTATTGGGCTCTATTGAATAATGAATGTTTTGATTTTTCTCCAAAAGCAAAGTAGTTGCAGACTCATCCTTTTAGAGACTTGTTTGGGCTCATGAGAGGAGTAGAAAAACATCAAAAATTTCAGTCCTGCACGATTCTACCAAGAAATGTGTGTTCATTCAAACCGCTGGTTTTTGATATTTTGGGCCCTATTGAATAATGAATGTTTTGAATTTTCTAAAAAAGTAAAGTAGTTGCAAACTCATCCTTTTAGAAACTTGTTTGGGCTGTTGAGAGGAGTAAAAAACCATCAAATATTTCAATCCTGCATGATTCTACCAAGAAATGTGATTCTTCATTCAAAACCTGATTTTTGCTATTGGGCTCTATTGAATAATGAATGTTTTGAATTTTCTCCAAAAGTAAAGTAGTTGCAAACTCATGCTTTTAGAGACTTGTTTAGGCTCATGAGAGGAGTAGAAAAACATAAAAAATTATAGTCCTGCATGATTCTACCAAGAAATGTGTGTTCATTGAAACCGCTGGTTTTTGATAGTTTGGGCCCTATTGAATAATGAATGTTTTGAATTTTCTCCAAAAGTAAAGTAGTTGCAAACTCATCCTTTTAGAAACTTGTTTGGGCTGTTGAGAGGAGTAAAAAACCATCAAAAATTTCAATCCTGCATGATTCTACCAAGAAATGTGATTCTTCATTCAAAACGCTGGTTTTTGCTATCGGGCTCTATTGAATAATGAATGTTTTGAATTTTCTCCAAAAGTAAAGTAGTTGCAAACTCATCCTTTTAGAGACTTGTTTGGGCTCATGAGAGGAGTAGAAAAACATCAAAAATTTCAGTCCTGCACGATTCTACCAAGAAATGTGTGTTAATTCAAACCGCTGGTTTTTGATATTTTGGGCCCTATTGAATAATGAATGTTTTGAATTTTCTCCAAAAGTAAAGTAGTTGCAAACTCATCCTTTTAGAAACTTGTTTGGGCTGTTGAGAGGAGTAAAAAACCATCAAAAATTTCAATCCTGCATGATTCTACCAAGAAATGTGATTCTTCATTCAAAACCTGATTTTTGCTATTGGGCTCTATTGAATAATGAATGTTTTGAATTTTCTCCAAAAGTAAAGTAGTTGCAAACTCATGCTTTTAGAGACTTGTTTGGGCTCATGAGAGGAGTAGAAAAACATCAAAAATTTCAGTCCTGCATGATTCTACCAAGAAATGTGTGTTCATTGAAACCGCTGGTTTTTGATAGTTTGGGCCCTATTGAATAATGAATGTTTTGAATTTTCTCCAAAAGTAAAGTAGTTGCAAACTCATCCTTTTAGAAACTTGTTTGGGCTGTTGAGAGGAGTAAAAAACCATCAAAAATTTCAATCCTGCATGATTCTACCAAGAAATGTGATTCTTCATTCAAAACGCTGGTTTTTGCTATTGGGCTCTATTGAATAATGAATGTTTTGAATTTTCTCCAAAAGTAAAGTAGTTGCAAACTCATGCTTTTAGAGACTTGTTTGGGCTCATGAGAGGAGTAGAAAAACATCAAAAATTTCAGTCCTGCATGATTCTACCAAGAAATGTGTGTTCATTGAAACCGCTGGTTTTTGATAGTTTGGGCCCTATTGAATAATGAATGTTTTGAATTTTCTCCAAAAATAAAGTAGTTGCAAACTCATCCTTTTAGAAACTTGTTTTGGCTGTTGAGAGGAGTAAAAAACCATCAAAAATTTCAATCCTGCATGATTCTACCAAGAAATGTGATTCTTCATTCAAAACCTGATTTTTGCTATTGGGCTCTATTGAATAATGAATGTTTTGAATTTTCTCCAAAAGTAAAGTAGTTACAAACTCATGCTTTTATAGGCTTGTTTGGGCTCATGAGAGGAGTAGAAAAACATCAAAAATTTCAGTCCTGCATGATTCTACCAAGAAATGTGTGTTCATTGAAACTGCTGGTTTTTGATAGTTTGGGCCCTATTGAATAATGAATGTTTTGAATTTTCTCCAAAAGTAAAGTAGTTGCAAACTTATCCTTTTAGAAACATGTTTGGGCTGTTGAGAGGAGTAAAAAACCATCAAAAATTTCAATCCTGCATGATTCTACCAAGAAATGTGATTCTTCATTCAAAACCTGATTTTTGCTATTGGGCTCTATTGAATAATGAATGTTTTGAATTTTCTCCAAAAGTAAAGTAGTTGCAAACTCATGCTTTTAGAGACTTGTTTGGGCTCATGAGAGGAGTAGAAAAAATCAAAAATTTCAGTCCTGCATGATTCTACCAAGAAATATGTGTTCATTGAAACCGCTGGTTTTTGATAGTTTGGGCCCTATTGAATAATGAATGTTTTGAATTTTCTCCAAAAGTAAAGTAGTTGCAAACTCATCCTTTTAGAGACTTGTTTGGGCTCATGAGAGGAGTAGAAAAACATCAAAAATTTCAGTCCTGCACGATTCTACCAAGAAATGTGTGTTCATTCAAACCGCTGGTTTTTGATATTTTGGGCCCTATTGAATAATGAATGTTTTGAATTTTCTCCAAAAGTAAAGTAGTTGCAAACTCATCCTTTTAGAAACTTGTTTGGGCTGTTGAGAGGAGTAAAAAACCATCAAAAATTTCAATCCTGCATGATTCTACCAAGAAATGTGATTCTTCATTCAAAACCTGATTTTTGCTATTGGGCTCTATTGAATAATGAATGTTTTGAATTTTCTCCAAAAGTAAAGTAGTTGCAAACTCATGCTTTTAGAGACTTGTTTGGGCTCATGAGAGGAGTAGAAAAACATCAAAAATTTTAGTCCTGCATGATTCTACCAAGAAATATGTGTTCATTGAAACCGCTGGTTTTTCATAGTTTGGGCCCTATTGAATAATGAATGTTTTGAATTTTCTCCAAAAGTAAAGTAGTTGCAAACTCATGCTTTTAGAGACTTGTTTGGGCTCATGAGAGGAGTAGAAAAACATCAAAAATTTCAGTCCTGCATGATTCTACCAAGAAATATGTGTTCATTGAAACCGCTGGTTTTTGATAGTTTGGGCCCTATTGAATAATGAATGTTTTGAATTTTCTCCAAAAGTAAAGTAGTTGCAAACTCATCCTTTTAGAAACTTGTTTGGGCTGTTGAGAGGAGTAAAAAACCATCAAAAATTTCAATCCTGCATGATTCTACCAAGAAATGTGATTCTTCATTCAAAACGCTGGTTTTTGCTATTGGGCTCTATTGAATAATGAATGTTTTGAATTTTCTCCAAAAGAAAAGTAGTTGCAAACTCATCCTTTTAGGGACTTGTTTGGGCTCATGAGAGGAGTAGAAAAACATCAAAAATTTCAGTCCTGCATGATTCTACCAAGAAATGTGATTCTTCATTCAAAACCTGATTTTTGCTATTGGGCTCTATTGAATAATGAATGTTTTGATTTTTCTCCAAAAGTAAAGTAGTTGCAAACTCATACTTTCAGAGACTTGTTTGGGCTCATGAGAGGAGTAGAAAAACATCAAAAATTTCAGTCCTGCATGATTCTACCAAGAAATGTGTGTTCATTGAAACGGCTGGTTTTTGATAGTTTGGGCCGTATTGAATAATCAATGTTTTGAATTTTCTGCAAAAGTAAAGTAGTTGCAAACTCATCCTTTTAGAAACTTGTTTGGGCTGTTGAGAGGAGTAAAAAACCATCAAAAATTTCAATCCTGCATGATTCTACCAAGAAATGTGATTCTTCATTCAAAATGCTGGTTTTTGCTATTGGGCTCTATTGAATAATGAATGTTTTGAATTTTCTCCAAAAGTAAAGTAGTTGCAAACTCATCCTTTTAGAGACTTGTTTGGGCTCATGAGAGGAGTAGAAAAACATCAAAAATTTCAGTCCTGCACGATTCTACCAAGAAATGTGTGTTCATTCAAACCGCTGGTTTTTGATATTTTGGGCCCTATTGAATAATGAATGTTTTGAATTTTCTCCAAAAGTAAAGTAGTTGCAAACTCATCCTTTTAGAAACTTGTTTGGGCTGTTGAGAGGAGTAAAAAACCATCAAAAATTTCAATCCTGCATGATTCTACCAAGAAATGTGATTCTTCATTCAAAACCTGATTTTTGCTATTGGGCTCTATTGAATAATGAATGTTTTGAATTTTCTCCAAAAGTAAAGTAGTTGCAAACTAATGCTTTTAGAGACTTGTTTGGGCTCATGAGAGGAGTAGAAAAACATCAAAAATTTCAGTCCTGCATGATTCTACCAAGAAATGTGTGTTCATTGAAACCGCTGGTTTTTGATAGTTTGGGCCCTATTGAATAATGAATGTTTTGAATTTTCTCCAAAAGTAAAGTAGTTGCAAACTCATCCTTTTAGAAACTTGTTTGGGCTGTTGAGAGGAGTAAAAAAAACATCAAAAATTTCAATCCTGCATGATTCTACCAAGAAATGTGATTCTTCATTCAAAACGCTGGTTTTTGCTATTGGGCTCTATTGAATAATGAATGTTTTGAATTTTCTCCAAAAGTAAAGTAGTTGCCAACTCATGCTTTTAGAGACTTGTTTGGGCTCATGAGAGGAGTAGAAAAACATCAAAAATTTCAGTCCTGCATGATTCTACCAAGAAATGTGTGTTCATTGAAACCGCTGGTTTTTGATAGTTTGGGCCCTATTGAATAATGAATGTTTTGAATTTTCTCCAAAAATAAAGTAGTTGCAAACTCATCCTTTTAGAAACTTGTTTTGGCTGTTGAGAGGAGTAAAAAACCATCAAAAATTTCAATCCTGCATGATTCTACCAAGAAATGTGATTCTTCATTCAAAACCTGATTTTTGCTATTGGGCTCTATTGAATAATGAATGTTTTGAATTTTCTCCAAAAGTAAAGTAGTTACAAACTCATGCTTTTATAGGCTTGTTTGGGCTCATGAGAGGAGTAGAAAAACATCAAAAATTTCAGTCCTGCATGATTCTACCAAGAAATGTGTGTTCATTGAAACTGCTGGTTTTTGATAGTTTGGGCCCTACTGAATAATGAATGTTTTGAATTTTCTCCAAAAGTAAAGTAGTTGCAAACTCATCCTTTTAGAAACATGTTTGGGCTGTTGAGAGGAGTAAAAAACCATCAAAAATTTCAATCCTGCATGATTCTACCAAGAAATGTGATTCTTCATTCAAAACCTGATTTTTGCTATTGGGCTCTATTGAATAATGAATGTTTTGAATTTTCTCCAAAAGTAAAGTAGTTGCAAACTCATGCTTTTAGAGACTTGTTTGGGCTCATGAGAGGAGTAGAAAAAATCAAAAATTTCAGTCCTGCATGATTCTACCAAGAAATATGTGTTCATTGAAACCGCTGGTTTTTGATAGTTTGGGCCCTATTGAATAATGAATGTTTTGAATTTTCTCCAAAAGTAAAGTAGTTGCAAACTCATCCTTTTAGAAACTTGTTTGGGCTGTTGAGAGGAGTAAAAAACCATCAAAAATTTCAATCCTGCATGATTCTACCAAGAAATGTGATTCTTCATTCAAAACGCTGGTTTTTGCTATTGGGCTCTATTGAATAATGAATGTTTTGAATTTTCTCCAAAAGAAAAGTAGTTGCAAACTCATCCTTTTACGGACTTGTTTGGGCTCATGAGAGGAGTAGAAAAACATCAAAAATTTCAGTCCTGCATGATTCTACCAAGAAATGTGATTCTTCATTCAAAACCTGATTTTTGCTATTGGGCTCTATTGAATAATGAATGTTTTGATTTTTCTCCAAAAGTAAAGTAGTTACAAACTCATACTTTCAGAGACTTGTTTGGGCTCATGAGAGGAGTAGAAAAACATCAAAAATTTCAGTCCTGCATGATTCTACCAAGAAATGTGTGTTCATTGAAACGGCTGGTTTTTGATAGTTTGGGCCCTATTGAATAATCAATGTTTTGAATTTTCTGCAAAAGTAAAGTAGTTGCAAACTCATCCTTTTAGAAACTTGTTTGGGCTGTTGAGAGGAGTAAAAAACCATCAAAAATTTCAATCCTGCATGATTCTACCAAGAAATGTGATTCTTCATTCAAAATGCTGGTTTTTGCTATTGGGCTCTATTGAATAATGAATGTTTTGAATTTTCTCCAAAAGTAAAGTAGTTGCAAACTCATGCTTTTAGAGACTTGTTTGGGCTCATGAGAGGAGTAGAAAAACATCAAAAATTTCAGTCCTGCATGATTCTACCAAGAAATGTGATTCTTCATTCAAAACCTGATTTTTGCTATTGGGCTCTATTGAATAATGAATGTTTTGAATTTTCTCCAAAAGTAAAGTAGTTGCAAACTCATGCTTTTAGAGACTTGTTTGGGCTCACGAGAGGAGTAGAAAAACATCAAAAATTTCAGTCCTGCATGATTCTACCAACAAATGTGTGTACATTGAAACCGCTGGTTTTTGATATTTTGGGCCCTATTGAATAATGAATGTTTTGAATTTTCTAAAAAAGTAAAGTAGTTGCAAACTCATCCTTTTAGAAACTTGTTTGGGCTGTTGAGAGGAGTAAAAAACCATCAAAAATTTCAATCCTGCATGATTCTAACAAGAAATGTGATTCTTCATTCAAAACCTGATTTTTGCTATTGGGCTCTATTGAATAATGAATGTTTTGAATTTTCTCCAAAAGTAAAGTAGTTGCAAACTCATGCTTTTAGAGACTTGTTTGGGCTCATGAGAGGAGTAGAAAAACATCAAAAATTTCAGTCCTGCATGATTCTACCAAGAAATGTGTGTTCATTGAAACCACTGGTTTTTGATAGTTTGGGCCCTATTGAATAATGAATGTTTTGAATTTTCTCCAAAAGTAAAGTAGTTGCAAACTCATCCTTTTAGAAACTTGTTTGGGCTGTTGAGAGGAGTAAAAAACCATCAAAAATTTCAATCCTGCATGATTCTACCAAGAAATGTGATTCTTCATTCAAAACGCTGGTTTTTGCTATTGGGCTCTATTGAATAATGAATGTTTTGAATTTTCTCCAAAAGAAAAGTAGTTGCAAACTCATCCTTTTAGAGACTTGTTTGGGCTCATGAGAGGAGTAGAAAAACATCAAAAATTTCAGTCCTGCATGATTCTACCAAGAAATGTGATTCTTCATTCAAAACCTGATTTTTGCTATTGGGCTCTATTGAATAATGAATGTTTTGATTTTTCTCCAAAAGTAAAGTAGTTGCAAACTCATGCTTTCAGAGACTTGTTTGGGCTCATGAGAGGAGTAGAAAAAGATCAAAAAATTCAGTCCTGCATGATTCTACCAAGAAATGTGTGCTCATTGAAACCGCTGGTTTTTGATTGTTTGGGCCTTATTGAATAATCAATGTTTTGAATTTTCTGCAAAAGTAAAGTAGTTGCAAACTCATCCTTTTAGAAACTTATTTGGGCTGTTGAGAGGAGTAAAAAACCATCAAAAATTTCAATCCTGCATGATTCTACCAAGAAATGTGATTCTTCATTCAAAACGCTGGTTTTTGCTATTGGGCTCTATTGAATAATGAATGTTTTGAATTTTCTCCAAAAGTAAAGTAGTTGCAAACTCATCCTTTTAGAGACTTGTTTGGGCTCATGAGAGGAGTAGAAAAACATCAAAAATTTCAGTCCTGCACGATTCTACCAAGAAATGTGTGTTCATTCAAACCACTGGTTTTTGATATTTTGGGCCCTATTGAATATTGAATGTTTTGAATTTTCTCCAAAAGTAAAGTAGTTGCAAACTCATCCTTTTAGAAACTTGTTTGGGCTGTTGAGAGGAGTAAAAAACCATCAAAAATTTCAATCCTGCATGATTCTACCAAGAAATGTGATTCTTCATTCAAAACCTGATTTTTGCTATTGGGCTCTATTGAATAATGAATGTTTTGAATTTTCTCCAAAGGTAAAGTCGTTGCAAACTCATGCTTTTAGAGACTTGTTTGGGCTCATGAGAGGAGTAGAAAAACATCAAAAATTTCAGTCCTGCATGATTCTACCAAGAAATGTGTGTTCATTGAAACCGCTGGTTTTTGATAGTTTGGGCCCTATTGAATAATGAATGTTTTGAATTTTCTCCAAAAGTAAAGTAGTTGCAAACTCATCCTTTCAGAAACTTGTTTGGGCTGTTGAGAGGAGTAAAAAACCATCAAAAATTTCAATCCTGCATGATTCTACCAAGAAATGTGATTCTTCATTCAAAACGCTGGTTTTTGCTATTGGGCTCTATTGAATAATGAATGTTTTGAATTTTCTACAAAAGCAAAGTAGTTGCAGACTCATCCTTTTAGAGACTTGTTTGGGCTCATGAAAGGAGTAGAAAAACATCAAAAATTTCAGCCCTGCATGATTCTACCAAGAAATGTGTGTTCATTCAAACCGCTGGTTTTTGATATTTTGGGCCCTATTGAATAATGAATGTTTTGAATTTTCTCCAAAAGTAAAGTAGTTGCAAACTCATCCTTTTAGAAACTTGTTTGGGCTGTTGAGAGGAGTAAAAAACCATCAAAAATTTCAATCCTGCATGATTCTACCAAGAAATGTGATTCTTCATTCAAAACCTGATTTTTGCTATTGGGCTCTATTGAAT
This sequence comes from Dendrobates tinctorius, assembly GCF_039654945.1. Taxonomy (NCBI): domain Eukaryota; kingdom Metazoa; phylum Chordata; class Amphibia; order Anura; family Dendrobatidae; genus Dendrobates; species Dendrobates tinctorius. The sequence goes on from NW_027361793.1 coordinate 21,358,819, forward strand.
AATGAATGTTTTGAATTTTCTCCAAAAGTAAAGTAGTTGCAAACTCATGCTTTTAGAGACTTGTTTGGGCTCATGAGAGGAGTAGAAAAACATCAAAAATTATAGTCCTGCATGATTCTACCAAGAAATGTGTGTTCATTGAAACCGCTGGTTTTTGATATTTTGGGCCCTATTGAATAATGAATGTTTTGAATTTTCTCCAAAAGTAAAGTAGTTGCAAACTCATCCTTTTAGAAACTTGTTTGGGCTGTTGAGAGGAGTAAAAAACCATCAAAAATTTCAATCCTGCATGATTCTACCAAGAAATGTGATTCTTCATTCAAAACGCTGGTTTTTGCTATTGGGCTCTATTGAATAATGAATGTTTTGAATTTTCTCCAAAAGTAAAGTAGTTGCAAACTCATCCTTTTAGAGACTTGTTTGGGCTCATGAGAGGAGTAGAAAAACATCAAAAATTTCAGTCCTGCACGATTCTACCAAGAAATGTGTGTTCATTCAAACCGCTGGTTTTTGATATTTTGGGCCCTATTGAATAATGAATGTTTTGAATTTTCTCCAAAAGTAAAGTAGTTGCAAACTCATCCTTTTAGAAACTTGTTTGGGCTGTTGAGAGGAGTAAAAAACCATCAAAAATTTCAATCCTGCATGATTCTACCAAGAAATGTGATTCTTCATTCAAAACCTGATTTTTGCTATTGGGCTCTATTGAATAATGAATGTTTTGAATTTTCTCCAAAAGTAAAGTAGTTGCAAACTCATGCTTTTAGAGACTTGTTTGGGCTCATGAGAGGAGTAGAAAAACATCAAAAATTTCAGTCCTGCATGATTCTACCAAGAAATGTGTGTTCATTGAAACCGCTGGTTTTTGATAGTTTGGGCCCTATTGAATAATGAATGTTTTGAATTTTCTCCAAAAGTAAAGTAGTTGCAAACTCATCCTTTTAGAAACTTGTTTGGGCTGTTGAGAGGAGTAAAAAACCATCAAAAATTTCAATCCTGCATGATTCTACCAAGAAATGTGATTCTTCATTCAAAACGCTGGTTTTTGCTATTGGGCTCTATTGAATAATGAATGTTTTGAATTTTCTCCAAAAGTTAAGTAGTTGCAAACTCATCCTTTTAGAGACTTGTTTGGGCTCATGAGAGGAGTAGAAAAACATCAAAAATTTCAGTCCTGCACGATTCTACCAAGAAATGTGTGTTCATTCAAACCGCTGGTTTTTGATATTTTGGGCCCTATTGAATAATGAATGTTTTGAATTTTCTCCAAAAGTAAAGTAGTTGCAAACTCATCCTTTTAGAAACTTGTTTGGGCTGTTGAGAGGAGTAAAAAACCATCAAAAATTTCAATCCTGCATGATTCTACCAAGAAATGTGATTCTTCATTCAAAACCTGATTTTTGCTATTGGGCTCTATTGAATAATGAATGTTTTGAATTTTCTCCAAAAGTAAAGTAGTTGCAAACTCATGCTTTTAGAGACTTGTTTGGGCTCATGAGAGGAGTAGAAAAACATCAAAAATTTCAGTCCTGCATGATTCTACCAAGAAATATGTGTTCATTGAAACCGCTGGTTTTTGATAGTTTGGGCCCTATTGAATAATGAATGTTTTGAATTTTCTCCAAAAGTAAAGTAGTTGCAAACTCATGCTTTTAGAGACTTGTTTGGGCTCATGAGAGGAGTAGAAAAACATCAAAAATTTCAGTCCTGCATGATTCTACCAAGAAATATGTGTTCATTGAAACCGCTGGTTTTTGATAGTTTGGGCCCTATTGAATAATGAATGTTTTGAATTTTCTCCAAAAGTAAAGTAGTTGCAAACTCATCCTTTTAGAAACTTGTTTGGGCTGTTGAGAGGAGTAAAAAACCATCAAAAATTTCAATCCTGCATGATTCTACCAAGAAATGTGATTCTTCATTCAAAACGCTGGTTTTTGCTATTGGGCTCTATTGAATAATGAATGTTTTGAATTTTCTCCAAAAGAAAAGTAGTTGCAAACTCATCCTTTTAGGGACTTGTTTGGGCTCATGAGAGGAGTAGAAAAACATCAAAAATTTCAGTCCTGCATGATTCTACCAAGAAATGTGATTCTTCATTCAAAACCTGATTTTTGCTATTGGGCTCTATTGAATAATGAATGTTTTGATTTTTCTCCAAAAGTAAAGTAGTTGCAAACTCATACTTTCAGAGACTTGTTTGGGCTCATGAGAGGAGTAGAAAAACATCAAAAATTTCAGTCCTGCATGATTCTACCAAGAAATGTGTGTTCATTGAAACGGCTGGTTTTTGATAGTTTGGGCCGTATTGAATAATCAATGTTTTGAATTTTCTGCAAAAGTAAAGTAGTTGCAAACTCATCCTTTTAGAAACTTGTTTGGGCTGTTGAGAGGAGTAAAAAACCATCAAAAATTTCAATCCTGCATGATTCTACCAAGAAATGTGATTCTTCATTCAAAATGCTGGTTTTTGCTATTGGGCTCTATTGAATAATGAATGTTTTGAATTTTCTCCAAAAGTAAAGTAGTTGCAAACTCATCCTTTTAGAGACTTGTTTGGGCTCATGAGAGGAGTAGAAAAACATCAAAAATTTCAGTCCTGCACGATTCTACCAAGAAATGTGTGTTCATTCAAACCGCTGGTTTTTGATATTTTGGGCCCTATTGAATAATGAATGTTTTGAATTTTCTCCAAAAGTAAAGTAGTTGCAAACTCATCCTTTTAGAAACTTGTTTGGGCTGTTGAGAGGAGTAAAAAACCATCAAAAATTTCAATCCTGCATGATTCTACCAAGAAATGTGATTCTTCATTCAAAACCTGATTTTTGCTATTGGGCTCTATTGAATAATGAATGTTTTGAATTTTCTCCAAAAGTAAAGTAGTTGCAAACTAATGCTTTTAGAGACTTGTTTGGGCTCATGAGAGGAGTAGAAAAACATCAAAAATTTCAGTCCTGCATGATTCTACCAAGAAATGTGTGTTCATTGAAACCGCTGGTTTTTGATAGTTTGGGCCCTATTGAATAATGAATGTTTTGAATTTTCTGCAAAAGTAAAGTAGTTGCAAACTCATCCTTTTAGAAACTTATTTGGGCTGTTGAGAGGAGTAAAAAACCATCAAAAATTTCAATCCTGCATGATTCTACCAAGAAATGTGATTCTTCATTCAAAACGCTGGTTTTTGCTATTGGGCTCTATTGAATAATGAATGTTTTGAATTTTCTCCAAAAGTAAAGTAGTTGCAAACTCATCCTTTTAGAGACTTGTTTGGGCTCATGAGAGGAGTAGAAAAACATCAAAAATTTCAGTCCTGCACGATTCTACCAAGAAATGTGTGTTCATTCAAACCACTGGTTTTTGATATTTTGGGCCCTATTGAATATTGAATGTTTTGAATTTTCTCCAAAAGTAAAGTAGTTGCAAACTCATCCTTTTAGAAACTTGTTTGGGCTGTTGAGAGGAGTAAAAAACCATCAAAAATTTCAATCCTGCATGATTCTACCAAGAAATGTGATTCTTCATTCAAAACCTGATTTTTGCTATTGGGCTCTATTGAATAATGAATGTTTTGAATTTTCTCCAAAGGTAAAGTCGTTGCAAACTCATGCTTTTAGAGACTTGTTTGGGCTCATGAGAGGAGTAGAAAAACATCAAAAATTTCAGTCCTGCATGATTCTACCAAGAAATGTGTGTTCATTGAAACCGCTGGTTTTTGATAGTTTGGGCCCTATTGAATAATGAATGTTTTGAATTTTCTCCAAAAGTAAAGTAGTTGCAAACTCATCCTTTCAGAAACTTGTTTGGGCTGTTGAGAGGAGTAAAAAACCATCAAAAATTTCAATCCTGCATGATTCTACCAAGAAATGTGATTCTTCATTCAAAACGCTGGTTTTTGCTATTGGGCTCTATTGAATAATGAATGTTTTGAATTTTCTACAAAAGCAAAGTAGTTGCAGACTCATCCTTTTAGAGACTTGTTTGGGCTCATGAAAGGAGTAGAAAAACATCAAAAATTTCAGCCCTGCATGATTCTACCAAGAAATGTGTGTTCATTCAAACCGCTGGTTTTTGATATTTTGGGCCCTATTGAATAATGAATGTTTTGAATTTTCTCCAAAAGTAAAGTAGTTGCAAACTCATCCTTTTAGAAACTTGTTTGGGCTGTTGAGAGGAGTAAAAAACCATCAAAAATTTCAATCCTGCATGATTCTACCAAGAAATGTGATTCTTCATTCAAAACCTGATTTTTGCTATTGGGCTCTATTGAATAATGAATGTTTTGAATTTTCTCCAAAAGTAAAGTAGTTGCAAACTCATGCTTTTAGAGACTTGTTTGGGCTCATGAGAGGAGTAGAAAAACATCAAAAATTATAGTCCTGCATGATTCTACCAAGAAATGTGTGTTCATTGAAACCGCTGGTTTTTGATATTTTGGGCCCTATTGAATAATGAATGTTTTGAATTTTCTCCAAAAGTAAAGTAGTTGCAAACTCATCCTTTTAGAAACTTGTTTGGGCTGTTGAGAGGAGTAAAAAACCATCAAAAATTTCAATCCTGCATGATTCTACCAAGAAATGTGATTCTTCATTCAAAACGCTGGTTTTTGCTATTGGGCTCTATTGAATAATGAATGTTTTGAATTTTCTCCAAAAGTAAAGTAGTTGCAAACTCATCCTTTTAGAGACTTGTTTGGGCTCATGAGAGGAGTAGAAAAACATCAAAAATTTCAGTCCTGCACGATTCTACCAAGAAATGTGTGTTCATTCAAACCGCTGGTTTTTGATATTTTGGGCCCTATTGAATAATGAATGTTTTGAATTTTCTCCAAAAGTAAAGTAGTTGCAAACTCATCCTTTTAGAAACTTGTTTGGGCTGTTGAGAGGAGTAAAAAACCATCAAAAATTTCAATCCTGCATGATTCTACCAAGAAATGTGATTCTTCATTCAAAACCTGATTTTTGCTATTGGGCTCTATTGAATAATGAATGTTTTGAATTTTCTCCAAAAGTAAAGTAGTTGCAAACTCATGCTTTTAGAGACTTGTTTGGGCTCATGAGAGGAGTAGAAAAACATCAAAAATTTCAGTCCTGCATGATTCTACCAAGAAATGTGTGTTCATTGAAACCGCTGGTTTTTGATAGTTTGGGCCCTATTGAATAATGAATGTTTTGAATTTTCTCCAAAAGTAAAGTAGTTGCAAACTCATCCTTTTAGAAACTTGTTTGGGCTGTTGAGAGGAGTAAAAAACCATCAAAAATTTCAATCCTGCATGATTCTACCAAGAAATGTGATTCTTCATTCAAAACGCTGGTTTTTGCTATTGGGCTCTATTGAATAATGAATGTTTTGAATTTTCTCCAAAAGTTAAGTAGTTGCAAACTCATCCTTTTAGAGACTTGTTTGGGCTCATGAGAGGAGTAGAAAAACATCAAAAATTTCAGTCCTGCACGATTCTACCAAGAAATGTGTGTTCATTCAAACCGCTGGTTTTTGATATTTTGGGCCCTATTGAATAATGAATGTTTTGAATTTTCTCCAAAAGTAAAGTAGTTGCAAACTCATCCTTTTAGAAACTTGTTTGGGCTGTTGAGAGGAGTAAAAAACCATCAAAAATTTCAATCCTGCATGATTCTACCAAGAAATGTGATTCTTCATTCAAAACCTGATTTTTGCTATTGGGCTCTATTGAATAATGAATGTTTTGAATTTTCTCCAAAAGTAAAGTAGTTGCAAACTCATGCTTTTAGAGACTTGTTTGGGCTCATGAGAGGAGTAGAAAAACATCAAAAATTTCAGTCCTGCATGATTCTACCAAGAAATATGTGTTCATTGAAACCGCTGGTTTTTGATAGTTTGGGCCCTATTGAATAATGAATGTTTTGAATTTTCTCCAAAAGTAAAGTAGTTGCAAACTCATGCTTTTAGAGACTTGTTTGGGCTCATGAGAGGAGTAGAAAAACATCAAAAATTTCAGTCCTGCATGATTCTACCAAGAAATATGTGTTCATTGAAACCGCTGGTTTTTGATAGTTTGGGCCCTATTGAATAATGAATGTTTTGAATTTTCTCCAAAAGTAAAGTAGTTGCAAACTCATCCTTTTAGAAACTTGTTTGGGCTGTTGAGAGGAGTAAAAAACCATCAAAAATTTCAATCCTGCATGATTCTACCAAGAAATGTGATTCTTCATTCAAAACGCTGGTTTTTGCTATTGGGCTCTATTGAATAATGAATGTTTTGAATTTTCTCCAAAAGAAAAGTAGTTGCAAACTCATCCTTTTAGGGACTTGTTTGGGCTCATGAGAGGAGTAGAAAAACATCAAAAATTTCAGTCCTGCATGATTCTACCAAGAAATGTGATTCTTCATTCAAAACCTGATTTTTGCTATTGGGCTCTATTGAATAATGAATGTTTTGATTTTTCTCCAAAAGTAAAGTAGTTGCAAACTCATACTTTCAGAGACTTGTTTGGGCTCATGAGAGGAGTAGAAAAACATCAAAAATTTCAGTCCTGCATGATTCTACCAAGAAATGTGTGTTCATTGAAACGGCTGGTTTTTGATAGTTTGGGCCGTATTGAATAATCAATGTTTTGAATTTTCTGCAAAAGTAAAGTAGTTGCAAACTCATCCTTTTAGAAACTTGTTTGGGCTGTTGAGAGGAGTAAAAAACCATCAAAAATTTCAATCCTGCATGATTCTACCAAGAAATGTGATTCTTCATTCAAAATGCTGGTTTTTGCTATTGGGCTCTATTGAATAATGAATGTTTTGAATTTTCTCCAAAAGTAAAGTAGTTGCAAACTCATCCTTTTAGAGACTTGTTTGGGCTCATGAGAGGAGTAGAAAAACATCAAAAATTTCAGTCCTGCACGATTCTACCAAGAAATGTGTGTTCATTCAAACCGCTGGTTTTTGATATTTTGGGCCCTATTGAATAATGAATGTTTTGAATTTTCTCCAAAAGTAAAGTAGTTGCAAACTCATCCTTTTAGAAACTTGTTTGGGCTGTTGAGAGGAGTAAAAAACCATCAAAAATTTCAATCCTGCATGATTCTACCAAGAAATGTGATTCTTCATTCAAAACCTGATTTTTGCTATTGGGCTCTATTGAATAATGAATGTTTTGAATTTTCTCCAAAAGTAAAGTAGTTGCAAACTAATGCTTTTAGAGACTTGTTTGGGCTCATGAGAGGAGTAGAAAAACATCAAAAATTTCAGTCCTGCATGATTCTACCAAGAAATGTGTGTTCATTGAAACCGCTGGTTTTTGATAGTTTGGGCCCTATTGAATAATGAATGTTTTGAATTTTCTCCAAAAGTAAAGTAGTTGCAAACTCATCCTTTTAGAAACTTGTTTGGGCTGTTGAGAGGAGTAAAAAACCATCAAAAATTTCAATCCTGCATGATTCTACCAAGAAATGTGATTCTTCATTCAAAACGCTGGTTTTTGCTATTGGGCTCTATTGAATAATGAATGTTTTGAATTTTCTCCAAAAGAAAAGTAGTTGCAAACTCATCCTTTTAGGGACTTGTTTGGGCTCATGAGAGGAGTAGAAAAACATCAAAAATTTCAGTCCTGCATGATTCTACCAAGAAATGTGATTCTTCATTCAAAACCTGATTTTTGCTATTGGGCTCTATTGAATAATGAATGTTTTGATTTTTCTCCAAAAGTAAAGTAGTTGCAAACTCATACTTTCAGAGACTTGTTTGGGCTCATGAGAGGAGTAGAAAAACATCAAAAATTTCAGTCCTGCATGATTCTACCAAGAAATGTGTGTTCATTGAAACGGCTGGTTTTTGATAGTTTGGGCCGTATTGAATAATCAATGTTTTGAATTTTCTGCAAAAGTAAAGTAGTTGCAAACTCATCCTTTTAGAAACTTGTTTGGGCTGTTGAGAGGAGTAAAAAACCATCAAAAATTTCAATCCTGCATGATTCTACCAAGAAATGTGATTCTTCATTCAAAATGCTGGTTTTTGCTATTGGGCTCTATTGAATAATGAATGTTTTGAATTTTCTCCAAAAGTAAAGTAGTTGCAAACTCATCCTTTTAGAGACTTGTTTGGGCTCATGAGAGGAGTAGAAAAACATCAAAAATTTCAGTCCTGCACGATTCTACCAAGAAATGTGTGTTCATTCAAACCTCTGGTTTTTGATATTTTGGGCCCTATTGAATAATGAATGTTTTGAATTTTCTCCAAAAGTAAAGTAGTTGCAAACTCATCCTTTTAGAAACTTGTTTGGGCTGTTGAGAGGAGTAAAAAACCATCAAAAATTTCAATCCTGCATGATTCTACCAAGAAATGTGATTCTTCATTCAAAACCTGATTTTTGCTATTGGGCTCTATTGAATAATGAATGTTTTGATTTTTCTCCAAAAGTAAAGTAGTTGCAAACTCATACTTTCAGAGACTTGTTTGGGCTCATGAGAGGAGTAGAAAAACATCAAAAATTTCAGTCCTGCATGATTCTACCAAGAAATGTGTGTTCATTGAAACGGCTGGTTTTTGATAGTTTGGGCCGTATTGAATAATCAATGTTTTGAATTTTCTGCAAAAGTAAAGTAGTTGCAAACTCATCCTTTTAGAAACTTGTTTGGGCTGTTGAGAGGAGTAAAAAACCATCAAAAATTTCAATCCTGCATGATTCTACCAAGAAATGTGATTCTTCATTCAAAATGCTGGTTTTTGCTATTGGGCTCTATTGAATAATGAATGTTTTGAATTTTCTCCAAAAGTAAAGTAGTTGCAAACTCATCCTTTTAGAGACTTGTTTGGGCTCATGAGAGGAGTAGAAAAACATCAAAAATTTCAGTCCTGCACGATTCTACCAAGAAATGTGTGTTCATTCAAACCTCTGGTTTTTGATATTTTGGGCCCTATTGAATAATGAATGTTTTGAATTTTCTCCAAAAGTAAAGTAGTTGCAAACTCATCCTTTTAGAAACTTGTTTGGGCTGTTGAGAGGAGTAAAAAACCATCAAAAATTTCAATCCTGCATGATTCTACCAAGAAATGTGATTCTTCATTCAAAACCTGATTTTTGCTATTGGGCTCTATTGAATAATGAATGTTTTGAATTTTCTCCAAAAGTAAAGTAGTTGCAAACTCATGCTTTTAGAGACTTGTTTGGGCTCATGAGAGGAGTAGAAAAACATCAAAAATTTCAGTCCTGCATGATTCTACCAAGAAATGTGTGTTCATTGAAACCGCTGGTTTTTGATAGTTTGGGCACTATTGAATAATGAATGTTTTGAATTTTCTCCAAAAGTAAAGTAGTTGCAAACTCATCCTTTTAGAAACTTGTTTGGGCTGTTGAGAGGAGTAAAAAACCATCAAAAATTTCAATCCTGCATGATTCTACCAAGAAATGTGATTCTTCATTCAAAACGCTGGTTTTTGCTATTGGGCTCTATTGAATAATGAATGTTTTGAATTTTCTCCAAAAGTAAAGTAGTTGCAAACTCATCCTTTTAGAAACTTGTTTGGGCTGTTGAGAGGAGTAAAAAACCATCAAAAATTTCAATCCTGCATGATTCTACCAAGAAATGTGATTCTTCATTCAAAACCTGATTTTTGCTATTGGGCTCTATTGAATAATGAATGTTTTGAATTTTCTCCAAAAGTAAAGTAGTTGCAAACTCATGCTTTTATAGACTTGTTTGGGCTCATGAGAGGAGTAGAAAAACATCAAAAATTTCAGTCCTGCATGATTCTACCAAGAAATGTGTGTTCATTGAAACCGCTGGTTTTTGATAGTTTGGGCCCTATTGAATAATGAATGTTTTGAATTTTCTCCAAAAGTAAAGTAGTTGCAAACTCATCCTTTTAGAAACATGTTTGGGCTGTTGAGAGGAGTAAAAAACCATCAAAAATTTCAATCCTGCATGATTCTACCAAGAAATGTGATTCTTCATTCAAAACCTGATTTTTGCTATTGGGCTCTATTGAATAATGAATGTTTTGAATTTTCTCCAAAAGTAAAGTAGTTGCAAACTCATGCTTTTAGAGACTTGTTTGGGCTCATGAGAGGAGTAGAAAAACATCAAAAATTTCAGTCCTGCATGATTCTACCAAGAAATATGTGTTCATTGAAACCGCTGGTTTTTGATAGTTTGGGCCCTATTGAATAATGAATGTTTTGAATTTTCTCCAAAAGTAAAGTAGTTGCAAACTCATCCTTTTAGAAACTTGTTTGGGCTGTTGAGAGGAGTAAAAAACCATCAAAAATTTCAATCCTGCATGATTCTACCAAGAAATGTGATTCTTCATTCAAAATGCTGGTTTTTGCTATTGGGCTCTATTGAATAATGAATGTTTCGAATTTTCTCCAAAAGTAAAGTAGTTGCAAACTCATCCTTTTAGAGACTTGTTTGGGCTCATGAGAGGAGTAGAAAAACATCAAAAATTTCAGTCCTGCATGATTCTACCAAGAAATGTGATTCTTCATTCAAAACCTGATTTTTGCTATTGGGCTCTATTGAATAATGAATGTTTTGATTTTTCTCCAAAAGTAAAGTAGTTGCAAACTCATACTTTCAGAGACTTGTTTGGGCTCATGAGAGGAGTAGAAAAACATCAAAAATTTCAGTCCTGCATGATTCTACCAAGAAATGTGTGTTCATTGAAACGGCTGGTTTTTGATAGTTTGGGCCCTATTGAATAATCAATGTTTTGAATTTTCTGCAAAAGTAAAGTAGTTGCAAACTCATCCGTTTAGAAACTTGTTTGGGCTGTTGAGAGGAGTAAAAAACCATCAAAAATTTCAATCCTGCATGATTCTACCAAGAAATGTGATTCTTCATTCAAAATGCTGGTTTTTGCTATTGGGCTCTATTGAATAATGAATGTTTCGAATTTTCTCCAAAAGTAAAGTAGTTGCAAACTCATCCTTTTAGAGACTTGTTTGGGCTCATGAGAGGAGTAGAAAAACATCAAAAATTTCAGTCCTGCATGATTCTACCAAGAAATGTGATTCTTCATTCAAAACCTGATTCTTGCTATTGGGCTCTATTGAATAATGAATGTTTTGAATTTTCTCCAAAAGTAAAGTAGTTGCAAACTCATGCTTTTAGAGACTTGTTTGGGCTCACGAGAGGAGTAGAAAAACATCAAAAATTTCAGTCCTGCATGATTCTACCAAGAAATGTGTGTACATTGAAACCGCTGGTTTTTGATAGTTTGGGCCTTATTGAATAATGAATGTTTTGAATTTTCTCCAACAGTAAAATAGTTGCAAACTCATCCTTTTAGAAACTTGTTTTGGCTGTTGAGAGGAGTAAAAAACCATCAAAAATTTCAATCCTGCATGATTCTACCAAGAAATGTGATTCTTCATTCAAAACGCTGGTTTTTGCTATTGGGCTCTATTGAATAATGAATGTTTTGAATTTTCTCCAAAAGTAAAGTAGTTGCAAACTCATCCTTTTAGAGACTTGTTTGGGCTCATGAGAGGAGTAGAAAAACATCAAAAATTTCAGTCCTGCATGATTCTACCAAGAAATGTGTGTTCATTCAAACCGCTGGTTTTTGATATTTTGGGCCCTATTGAATATTGAATGTTTTGAATTTTCTCCAAAAGTAAAGTAGTTGCAAACTCATCCTTTTAGAAACTTGTTTGGGCTGTTGAGAGGAGTAAAAAACCATCAAAAATTTCAATCCTGCATGATTCTACCAAGAAATGTGATTCTTCATTCAAAACCTGATTTTTGCTATTGGGCTCTATTGAATAATGAATGTTTTGAATTTTCTCCAAAGGTAAAGTAGTTGCAAACTCATGCTTTTAGAGACTTGTTTGGGCTCATGAGAGGAGTAGAAAAACATCAAAAATTTCAGTCCTGCATGATTCTACCAAGAAATGTGTGTTCATTGAAACCGCTGGTTTTTGATAGTTTGGGCCCTATTGAATAATGAATGTTTTGAATTTTCTCCAAAAGTAAAGTAGTTGCAAACTCATCCTTTTAGAAACTTGTTTGGTCTGTTGAGAGGAGTAAAAAACCATCAAAAATTTCAATCCTGCATGATTCTACCAAGAAATGTGATTCTTCATTCAAAACGCTGGTTTTTGCTATTGGGCTCTATTGAATAATGAATGTTTTGATTTTTCTCCAAAAGCAAAGTAGTTGCAGACTCATCCTTTTAGAGACTTGTTTGGGCTCATGAGAGGAGTAGAAAAACATCAAAAATTTCAGTCCTGCACGATTCTACCAAGAAATGTGTGTTCATTCAAACCGCTGGTTTTTGATATTTTGGGCCCTATTGAATAATGAATGTTTTGAATTTTCTAAAAAAGTAAAGTAGTTGCAAACTCATCCTTTTAGAAACTTGTTTGGGCTGTTGAGAGGAGTAAAAAACCATCAAATATTTCAATCCTGCATGATTCTACCAAGAAATGTGATTCTTCATTCAAAACCTGATTTTTGCTATTGGGCTCTATTGAATAATGAATGTTTTGAATTTTCTCCAAAAGTAAAGTAGTTGCAAACTCATGCTTTTAGAGACTTGTTTGGGCTCATGAGAGGAGTAGAAAAACATAAAAAATTATAGTCCTGCATGATTCTACCAAGAAATGTGTGTTCATTGAAACCGCTGGTTTTTGATAGTTTGGGCCCTATTGAATAATGAATGTTTTGAATTTTCTCCAAAAGTAAAGTAGTTGCAAACTCATCCTTTTAGAAACTTGTTTGGGCTGTTGAGAGGAGTAAAAAACCATCAAAAATTTCAATCCTGCATGATTCTACCAAGAAATGTGATTCTTCATTCAAAACGCTGGTTTTTGCTATCGGGCTCTATTGAATAATGAATGTTTTGAATTTTCTCCAAAAGTAAAGTAGTTGCAAACTCATCCTTTTAGAGACTTGTTTGGGCTCATGAGCGGAGTAGAAAAACATCAAAAATTTCAGTCCTGCACGATTCTACCAAGAAATGTGTGTTAATTCAAACCGCTGGTTTTTGATATTTTGGGCCCTATTGAATAATGAATGTTTTGAATTTTCTCCAAAAGTAAAGTAGTTGCAAACTCATCCTTTTAGAAACTTGTTTGGGCTGTTGAGAGGAGTAAAAAACCATCAAAAATTTCAATCCTGCATGATTCTACCAAGAAATGTGATTCTTCATTCAAAACCTGATTTTTGCTATTGGGCTCTATTGAATAATGAATGTTTTGAATTTTCTCCAAAAGTAAAGTAGTTGCAAACTCATGCTTTTAGAGACTTGTTTGGGCTCATGAGAGGAGTAGAAAAACATCAAAAATTTCAGTCCTGCATGATTCTACCAAGAAATGTGTGTTCATTGAAACCGCTGGTTTTTGATAGTTTGGGCCCTATTGAATAATGAATGTTTTGAATTTTCTCCAAAAGTAAAGTAGTTGCAAACTCATCCTTTTAGAAACTTGTTTGGGCTGTTGAGAGGAGTAAAAAACCATCAAAAATTTCAATCCTGCATGATTCTACCAAGAAATGTGATTCTTCATTCAAAACGCTGGTTTTTGCTATTGGGCTCTATTGAATAATGAATGTTTTGAATTTTCTCCAAAAGTAAAGTAGTTGCAAACTCATGCTTTTAGAGACTTGTTTGGGCTCATGAGAGGAGTAGAAAAACATCAAAAATTTCAGTCCTGCATGATTCTACCAAGAAATGTGTGTTCATTGAAACCGCTGGTTTTTGATAGTTTTGGCCCTATTGAATAATGAATGTTTTGAATTTTCTCCAAAAGTAAAGTAGTTGCAAACTCATCCTTTTAGAAACTTGTTTGGGCTGTTGAGAGGAGTAAAAAACCATCAAAAATTTCAATCCTGCATGATTCTACCAAGAAATGTGATTCTTCATTCAAAACGCTGGTTTTTGCTATTGGGCTCTATTGAATAATGAATGTTTTGAATTTTCTCCAAAAGTAAAGTAGTTGCCAACTCATGCTTTTAGAGACTTGTTTGGGCTCATGAGAGGAGTAGAAAAACATCAAAAATTTCAGTCCTGCATGATTCTACCAAGAAATGTGTGTTCATTGAAACCGCTGGTTTTTGATAGTTTGGGCCCTATTGAATAATGAATGTTTTGAATTTTCTCCAAAAATAAACTAGTTGCAAACTCATCCTTTTAGAAACTTGTTTTGGCTGTTGAGAGGAGTAAAAAACCATCAAAAATTTCAATCCTGCATGATTCTACCAAGAAATGTGATTCTTCATTCAAAACCTGATTTTTGCTATTGGGCTCTATTGAATAATGAATGTTTTGAATTTTCTCCAAAAGTAAAGTAGTTACAAACTCATGCTTTTATAGACTTGTTTGGGCTCATGAGAGGAGTAGAAAAACATCAAAAATTTCAGTCCTGCATGATTCTACCAAGAAATGTGTGTTCATTGAAACTGCTGGTTTTTGATAGTTTGGGCCCTATTGAATAATGAATGTTTTGAATTTTCTCCAAAAGTAAAGTAGTTGCAAACTCATCCTTTTAGAAACATGTTTGGGCTGTTGAGAGGAGTAAAAAACCATCAAAAATTTCAATCCTGCATGATTCTACCAAGAAATGTGATTCTTCATTCAAAACCTGATTTTTGCTATTGGGCTCTATTGAATAATGAATGTTTTGAATTTTCTCCAAAAGTAAAGTAGTTGCAAACTCATGCTTTTAGAGACTTGTTTGGGCTCATGAGAGGAGTAGAAAAAATCAAAAATTTCAGTCCTGCATGATTCTACCAAGAAATATGTGTTCATTGAAACCGCTGGTTTTTGATAGTTTGGGCCCTATTGAATAATGAATGTTTTGAATTTTCTCCAAAAGTAAAGTAGTTGCAAACTCATCCTTTTAGAAACTTGTTTGGGCTGTTGAGAGGAGTAAAAAACCATCAAAAATTTCAATCCTGCATGATTCTACCAAGAAATGTGATTCTTCATTCAAAACCTGATTTTTGCTATTGGGCTCTATTGAATAATGAATGTTTTGAATTTTCTCCAAAAGTAAAGTAGTTGCAAACTCATGCTTTTAGAGACTTGTTTGGGCTCATGAGAGGAGTAGAAAAACATCAAAAATTTCAGTCCTGCATGATTCTACCAAGAAATGTGTGTTCATTGAAACCGCTGGTTTTTGATAGTTTGGGCCCTATTGAATAATGAATGTTTTGAATTTTCTCCAAAAGTAAAGTAGTTGCAAACTCATCCTTTTAGAAACTTGTTTGGGCTGTTGAGAGGAGTAAAAAACCATCAAAAATTTCAATCCTGCATGATTCTACCAAGAAATGTGATTCTTCATTCAAAACGCTGGTTTTTGCTATTGGGCTCTATTGAATAATGAATGTTTTGAATTTTCTCCAAAAGTAAAGTAGTTGCAAACTCATGCTTTTAGAGACTTGTTTGGGCTCATGAGAGGAGTAGAAAAACATCAAAAATTTCAGTCCTGCATGATTCTACCAAGAAATGTGTGTTCATTGAAACCGCTGGTTTTTGATAGTTTTGGCCCTATTGAATAATGAATGTTTTGAATTTTCTCCAAAAGTAAAGTAGTTGCAAACTCATCCTTTTAGAAACTTGTTTGGGCTGTTGAGAGGAGTAAAAAACCATCAAAAATTTCAATCCTGCATGATTCTACCAAGAAATGTGATTCTTCATTCAAAACGCTGGTTTTTGCTATTGGGCTCTATTGAATAATGAATGTTTTGAATTTTCTCCAAAAGTAAAGTAGTTGCCAACTCATGCTTTTAGAGACTTGTTTGGGCTCATGAGAGGAGTAGAAAAACATCAAAAATTTCAGTCCTGCATGATTCTACCAAGAAATGTGTGTTCATTGAAACCGCTGGTTTTTGATAGTTTGGGCCCTATTGAATAATGAATGTTTTGAATTTTCTCCAAAAATAAACTAGTTGCAAACTCATCCTTTTAGAAACTTGTTTTGGCTGTTGAGAGGAGTAAAAAACCATCAAAAATTTCAATCCTGCATGATTCTACCAAGAAATGTGATTCTTCATTCAAAACCTGATTTTTGCTATTGGGCTCTATTGAATAATGAATGTTTTGAATTTTCTCCAAAAGTAAAGTAGTTACAAACTCATGCTTTTATAGACTTGTTTGGGCTCATGAGAGGAGTAGAAAAACATCAAAAATTTCAGTCCTGCATGATTCTACCAAGAAATGTGTGTTCATTGAAACTGCTGGTTTTTGATAGTTTGGGCCCTATTGAATAATGAATGTTTTGAATTTTCTCCAAAAGTAAAGTAGTTGCAAACTCATCCTTTTAGAAACATGTTTGGGCTGTTGAGAGGAGTAAAAAACCATCAAAAATTTCAATCCTGCATGATTCTACCAAGAAATGTGATTCTTCATTCAAAACCTGATTTTTGCTATTGGGCTCTATTGAATAATGAATGTTTTGAATTTTCTCCAAAAGTAAAGTAGTTGCAAACTCATGCTTTTAGAGACTTGTTTGGGCTCATGAGAGGAGTAGAAAAAATCAAAAATTTCAGTCCTGCATGATTCTACCAAGAAATATGTGTTCATTGAAACCGCTGGTTTTTGATAGTTTGGGCCCTATTGAATAATGAATGTTTTGAATTTTCTCCAAAAGTAAAGTAGTTGCAAACTCATCCTTTTAGAAACTTGTTTGGGCTGTTGAGAGGAGTAAAAAACCATCAAAAATTTCAATCCTGCATGATTCTACCAAGAAATGTGATTCTTCATTCAAAACGCTGGTTTTTGCTATTGGGCTCTATTGAATAATGAATGTTTTGAATTTTCTCCAAAAGAAAAGTAGTTGCAAACTCATCCTTTTAGGGACTTGTTTGGGCTCATGAGAGGAGTAGAAAAACATCAAAAATTTCAGTCCTGCATGATTCTACCAAGAAATGTGATTCTTCATTCAAAACCTGATTTTTGCTATTGGGCTCTATTGAATAATGAATGTTTTGATTTTTCTCCAAAAGTAAAGTAGTTACAAACTCATACTTTCAGAGACTTGTTTGGGCTCATGAGAGGAGTAGAAAAACATCAAAAATTTCAGTCCTGCATGATTCTACCAAGAAATGTGTGTTCATTGAAACGGCTGGTTTTTGATAGTTTGGGCCCTATTGAATAATCAATGTTTTGAATTTTCTGCAAAAGTAAAGTAGTTGCAAACTCATCCTTTTAGAAACTTGTTTGGGCTGTTGAGAGGAGTAAAAAACCATCAAAAATTTCAATCCTGCATGATTCTACCAAGAAATGTGATTCTTCATTCAAAATGCTGGTTTTTGCTATTGGGCTCTATTGAATAATGAATGTTTTGAATTTTCTCCAAAAGTAAAGTAGTTGCAAACTCATGCTTTTAGAGACTTGTTTGGGCTCATGAGAGGAGTAGAAAAACATCAAAAATTTCAGTCCTGCATGATTCTACCAAGAAATGTGATTCTTCATTCAAAACCTGATTTTTGCTATTGGGCTCTATTGAATAATGAATGTTTTGAATTTTCTCCAAAAGTAAAGTAGTTGCAAACTCATGCTTTTAGAGACTTGTTTGGGCTCACGAGAGGAGTAGAAAAACATCAAAAATTTCAGTCCTGCATGATTCTACCAAGAAATGTGTGTACATTGAAACCGCTGGTTTTTGATATTTTGGGCCCTATTGAATAATGAATGTTTTGAATTTTCTAAAAAAGTAAAGTAGTTGCAAACTCATCCTTTTAGAAACTTGTTTGGGCTGTTGAGAGGAGTAAAAAACCATCAAAAATTTCAATCCTGCATGATTCTAACAAGAAATGTGATTCTTCATTCAAAACCTGATTTTTGCTATTGGGCTCTATTGAATAATGAATGTTTTGAATTTTCTCCAAAAGTAAAGTAGTTGCAAACTCATGCTTTTAGAGACTTGTTTGGGCTCATGAGAGGAGTAGAAAAACATCAAAAATTTCAGTCCTGCATGATTCTACCAAGAAATGTGTGTTCATTGAAACCGCTGGTTTTTGATAATTTGGGCCCTATTGAATAATGAATGTTTTGAATTTTCTCCAAAAGTAAAGTAGTTGCAAACTCATCCTTTTAGAAACTTGTTTGGGCTGTTGAGAGGAGTAAAAAACCATCAAAAATTTCAATCCTGCATGATTCTACCAAGAAATGTGATTCTTCATTCAAAACGCTGGTTTTTGCTATTGGGCTCTATTGAATAATGAATGTTTTGAATTTTCTCCAAAAGAAAAGTAGTTGCAAACTCATCCTTTTAGAGACTTGTTTGGGCTCATGAGAGGAGTAGAAAAACATCAAAAATTTCAGTCCTGCATGATTCTACCAAGAAATGTGATTCTTCATTCAAAACCTGATTTTTGCTATTGGGCTCTATTGAATAATGAATGTTTTGATTTTTCTCCAAAAGTAAAGTAGTTGCAAACTCATGCTTTCAGAGACTTGTTTGGGCTCATGAGAGGAGTAGAAAAAGATCAAAAATTTCAGTCCTGCATGATTCTACCAAGAAATGTGTGCTCATTGAAACCGCTGGTTTTTGATAGTTTGGGCCTTATTGAATAATCAATGTTTTGAATTTTCTGCAAAAGTAAAGTAGTTGCAAACTCATCCTTTTAGAAACTTATTTGGGCTGTTGAGAGGAGTAAAAAACCATCAAAAATTTCAATCCTGCATGATTCTACCAAGAAATGTGATTCTTCATTCAAAACGCTGGTTTTTGCTATTGGGCTCTATTGAATAATGAATGTTTTGAATTTTCTCCAAAAGTAAAGTAGTTACAAACTCATCCTTTTAGAGACTTGTTTGGGCTCATGAGAGGAGTAGAAAAACATCAAAAATTTCAGTCCTGCACGATTCTACCAAGAAATGTGTGTTCATTCAAACCACTGGTTTTTGATATTTTGGGCCCTATTGAATATTGAATGTTTTGAATTTTCTCCAAAAGTAAAGTAGTTGCAAACTCATCCTTTTAGAAACTTGTTTGGGCTGTTGAAAGGAGTAAAAAACCATCAAAAATTTCAATCCTGCATGATTCTACCAAGAAATGTGATTCTTCATTCAAAACCTGATTTTTGCTATTGGGCTCTATTGAATAATGAATGTTTTGAATTTTCTCCAAAGGTAAAGTCGTTGCAAACTCATGCTTTTAGAGACTTGTTTGGGCTCATGAGATGAGTAGAAAAACATCAAAAATTTCAGTCCTGCATGATTCTACCAAGAAATGTGTGTTCATTGAAACCGCTGGTTTTTGATAGTTTGGGCCCTATTGAATAATGAATGTTTTGAATTTTCTCCAAAAGTAAAGTAGTTGCAAACTCATCCTTTTAGAAACTTGTTTGGGCTGTTGAGAGGAGTAAAAAACCATCAAAAATTTCAATCCTGCATGATTCTACCAAGAAATGTGATTCTTCATTCAAAACGCTGGTTTTTGCTATTGGGCTCTATTGAATAATGAATGTTTTGAATTTTCTACAAAAGCAAAGTAGTTGCAGACTCATCCTTTTAGAGACTTGTTTGGGCTCATGAGAGGAGTAGAAAAACATCAAAAATTTCAGTCCTGCATGATTCTACCAAGAAATGTGTGTTCATTCAAACCGCTGGTTTTTGATATTTTGGGCCCTATTGAATAATGAATGTTTTGAATTTTCTCCAAAAGTAAAGTAGTTGCAAACTCATCCTTTTAGAAACTTGTTTGGGCTGTTGAGAGGAGTAAAAAACCATCAAAAATTTCAATCCTGCATGATTCTACCAAGAAATGTGATTCTTCATTCAAAACCTGATTTTTGCTATTGGGCTCTATTGAATAATGAATGTTTTGAATTTTCTCCAAAAGTAAAGTAGTTGCAAACTCATGCTTTTAGAGACTTGTTTGGGCTCATGAGAGGAGTAGAAAAACATCAAAAATTATAGTCCTGCATGATTCTACCAAGAAATGTGTGTTCATTGAAACCGCTGGTTTTTGATAGTTTGGGCCCTATTGAATAATGAATGTTTTGAATTTTCTCCAAAAGTAAAGTAGTTGCAAACTCATCCTTTTAGAAACTTGTTTGGGCTGTTGAGAGGAGTAAAAAACCATCAAAAATTTCAATCCTGCATGATTCTACCTAGAAATGTGATTCTTCATTCAAAACGCTGGTTTTTGCTATTGGGCTCTATTGAATAATGAATGTTTTGAATTTTCTCCAAAAGTAAAGTAGTTGCAAACTCATCCTTTTAGAGACTTGTTTGGGCTCATGAGAGGAGTAGAAAAACATCAAAAATTTCAGTCCTGCACGATTCTACCAAGAAATGTGTGTTCATTCAAACCGCTGGTTTTTGATATTTTGGGCCCTATTGAATAATGAATGTTTTGAATTTTCTCCAAAAGTAAAGTAGTTGCAAACTCATCCTTTTAGAAACTTGTTTGGGCTGTTGAGAGGAGTAAAAAACCATCAAAAATTTCAATCCTGCATGATTCTACCAAGAAATGTGATTCTTCATTCAAAACCTGATTTTTGCTATTGGGCTCTATTGAATAATGAATGTTTTGAATTTTCTCCAAAAGTAAAGTAGTTGCAAACTCATGCTTTTAGAGACTTGTTTGGGCTCATGAGAGGAGTAGAAAAACATCAAAAATTTCAGTCCTGCATGATTCTACCAAGAAATGTGTGTTCATTGAAACCGCTGGTTTTTGATAGTTTGGGCCCTATTGAATAATGAATGTTTTGAATTTTCTCCAAAAGTAAAGTAGTTGCAAACTCATCCTTTTAGAAACTTGTTTGGGCTGTTGAGAGGAGTAAAAAACCATCAAAAATTTCAATCCTGCATGATTCTACCAAGAAATGTGATTCTTCATTCAAAACGCTGGTTTTTGCTATTGGGCTCTATTGAATAATGAATGTTTTGAATTTTCTCCAAAAGTTAAGTAGTTGCAAACTCATCCTTTTAGAGACTTGTTTGGGCTCATGAGAGGAGTAGAAAAACATCAAAAATTTCAGTCCTGCACGATTCTACCAAGAAATGTGTGTTCATTCAAACCGCTGGTTTTTGATATTTTGGGCCCTATTGAATAATGAATGTTTTGAATTTTCTCCAAAAGTAAAGTAGTTGCAAACTCATCCTTTTAGAAACTTGTTTGGGCTGTTGAGAGGAGTAAAAAACCATCAAAAATTTCAATCCTGCATGATTCTACCAAGAAATGTGATTCTTCATTCAAAACCTGATTTTTGCTATTGGGCTCTATTGAATAATGAATGTTTTGAATTTTCTCCAAAAGTAAAGTAGTTGCAAACTCATGCTTTTAGAGACTTGTTTGGGCTCATGAGAGGAGTAGAAAAACATCAAAAATTTCAGTCCTGCATGATTCTACCAAGAAATGTGTGTTCATTGAAACCGCTGGTTTTTGATAGTTTGGGCCCTATTGAATAATGAATGTTTTGAATTTTCTCCAAAAGTAAAGTAGTTGCAAACTCATCCTTTTAGAAACTTGTTTGGGCTGTTGAGAGGAGTAAAAAACCATCAAAAATTTCAATCCTGCATGATTCTACCAAGAAATGTGATTCTTCATTCAAAATGCTGGTTTTTGCTATTGGGCTCTATTGAATAATGAATGTTTTGAATTTTCTCCAAAAGTTAAGTAGTTGCAAACTCATCCTTTTAGAGACTTGTTTGGGCTCATGAGAGGAGTAGAAAAACATCAAAAATTTCAGTCCTGCACGATTCTACCAAGAAATGTGTGTTCATTCAAACCGCTGGTTTTTGATATTTTGGGCCCTATTGAATAATGAATGTTTTGAATTTTCTCCAAAAGTAAAGTAGTTGCAAACTCATCCTTTTAGAAACTTGTTTGGGCTGTTGAGAGGAGTAAAAAACCATCAAAAATTTCAATCCTGCATGATTCTACCAAGAAATGTGATTCTTCATTCAAAACCTGATTTTTGCTATTGGGCTCTATTGAATAATGAATGTTTTGAATTTTCTCCAAAAGTAAAGTAGTTGCAAACTCATGCTTTTATAGACTTGTTTGGGCTCATGAGAGGAGTAGAAAAACATCAAAAATTTCAGTCCTGCATGATTCTACCAAGAAATGTGTGTTCATTGAAACCGCTGGTTTTTGATAGTTTGGGCCCTATTGAATAATGAATGTTTTGAATTTTCTCCAAAAGTAAAGTAGTTGCAAACTCATCCTTTTAGAAACTTGTTTGGGCTGTTGAGAGGAGTAAAAAACCATCAAAAATTTCAATCCTGCATGATTCTACCAAGAAATGTGATTCTTCATTCAAAACGCTGGTTTTTGCTATTGGGCTCTATTGAATAATGAATGTTTTGAATTTTCTCCAAAAGTAAAGTAGTTGCAAACTCATCCTTTTAGAAACTTGTTTGGGCTGTTGAGAGGAGTAAAAAACCATCAAAAATTTAAATCCTGCATGATTCTACCAAGAAATGTGATTCTTCATTCAAAACCTGATTTTTGCTATTGGGCTCTATTGAATAATGAATGTTTTGAATTTTCTCCAAAAGTAAAGTAGTTGCAAACTCATGCTTTTATAGACTTGTTTGGGCTCATGAGAGGAGTAGAAAAACATCAAAAATTTCAGTCCTGCATGATTCTACCAAGAAATGTGAGTTCATTGAAACCGCTGGTTTTTGATAGTTTGGGCCCTATTGAATAATGAATGTTTTGAATTTTCTCCAAAAGTAAAGTAGTTGCAAACTCATCCTTTTAGAAACATGTTTGGGCTGTTGAGAGGAGTAAAAAACCATCAGAAATTTCAATCCTGCATGATTCTACCAAGAAATGTGATTCTTCATTCAAAACCTGATTTTTGCTATTGGGCTCTATTGAATAATGAATGTTTTGAATTTTCTCCAAAAGTAAAGTAGTTGCAAACTCATGCTTTTAGAGACTTGTTTGGGCTCATGAGAGGAGTAGAAAAACATCAAAAATTTCAGTCCTGCATGATTCTACCAAGAAATATGTGTTCATTGAAACCGCTGGTTTTTGATAGTTTGGGCCCTATTGAATAATGAATGTTTTGAATTTTCTCCAAAAGTAAAGTAGTTGCAAACTCATCCTTTTAGAAACTTGTTTGGGCTGTTGAGAGGAGTAAAAAACCATCAAAAATTTCAATCCTGCATGATTCTACCAAGAAATGTGATTCTTCATTCAAAACGCTGGTTTTTGCTATTGGTCTCTATTGAATAATGAATGTTTTGAATTTTCTCCAAAAGAAAAGTAGTTGCAAACTCATCCTTTTAGGGACTTGTTTGGGCTCATGAGAGGAGTAGAAAAACATCAAAAATTTCAGTCCTGCATGATTCTACCAAGAAATGTGATTCTTCATTCAAAACCTGATTTTTGCTATTGGGCTCTATTGAATAATGAATGTTTTGATTTTTCTCCAAAAGTAAAGTAGTTGCAAACTCATACTTTCAGAGACTTGTTTGGGCTCATGAGAGGAGTAGAAAAACATCAAAAATTTCAGTCCTGCATGATTCTACCAAGAAATGTGTGTTCATTGAAACGGCTGGTTTTTGATAGTTTGGGCCCTATTGAATAATCAATGTTTTGAATTTTCTGCAAAAGTAAAGTAGTTGCAAACTCATCCGTTTAGAAACTTGTTTGGGCTGTTGAGAGGAGTAAAAAACCATCAAAAATTTCAATCCTGCATGATTCTACCAAGAAATGTGATTCTTCATTCAAAATGCTGGTTTTTGCTATTGGGCTCTATTGAATAATGAATGTTTTGAATTTTCTCCAAAAGTAAAGTAGTTGCAAACTCATCCTTTTAGAGACTTGTTTGGGCTCATGAGAGGAGTAGAAAAACATCAAAAATTTCAGTCCTGCATGATTCTACCAAGAAATGTGATTCTTCATTCAAAACCTGATTCTTGCTATTGGGCTCTATTGAATAATGAATGTTTTGAATTTTCTCCAAAAGTAAAGTAGTTGCAAACTCATGCTTTTAGAGACTTGTTTGGGCTCACGAGAGGAGTAGAAAAACATCAAAAATTTCAGTCCTGCATGATTCTACCAAGAAATGTGTGTACATTGAAACCGCTGGTTTTTGATAGTTTGGGCCTTATTGAATAATGAATGTTTTGAATTTTCTCCAAAAGTAAAGTAGTTGCAAACTCATCCTTTTAGAAACTTGTTTTGGCTGTTGAGAGGAGTAAAAAACCATCAAAAATTTCAATCCTGCATGATTCTACCAAGAAATGTGATTCTTCATTCAAAACGCTGGTTTTTGCTATTGGGCTCTATTGAATAATGAATGTTTTGAATTTTCTCCAAAAGTTAAGTAGTTGCAAACTCATCCTTTTAGAGACTTGTTTGGGCTCATGAGAGGAGTAGAAAAACATCAAAAATTTCAGTCCTGCATGATTCTACCAAGAAATGTGTGATCATTGAAACTGCTGGTTTTTGATAGTTTGGGCCCTATTGAATAATGAATGTTTTGAATTTTCTCCAAAAGTAAAGTAGTTGCAAACTCATCCTTTTAGAAACATGTTTGGGCTGTTGAGAGGAGTAAAAAACCATCAAAAATTTCAATCCTGCATGATTCTACCAAGAAATGTGATTCTTCATTCAAAACCTGATTTTTGCTATTGGGCTCTATTGAATAATGAATGTTTTGAATTTTCTCCAAAAGTAAAGTAGTTGCAAACTCATGCTTTTAGAGACTTGTTTGGGCTCATGAGAGGAGTAGAAAAAATCAAAAATTTCAGTCCTGCATGATTCTACCAAGAAATATGTGTTCATTGAAACCGCTGGTTTTTGATAGTTTGGGCCCTATTGAATAATCAATGTTTTGAATTTTCTGCAAAAGTAAAGTAGTTGCAAACTCATCCTTTTAGAAACTTGTTTGGGCTGTTGAGAGGAGTAAAAAACCATCAAAAATTTCAATCCTGCATGATTCTACCAAGAAATGTGATTCTTCATTCAAAATGCTGGTTTTTGCTATTGGGCTCTATTGAATAATGAATGTTTTGAATTTTCTCCAAAAGTAAAGTAGTTGCAAACTCATGCTTTTAGAGACTTGTTTGGGCTCATGAGAGGAGTAGAAAAACATCAAAAATTTCAGTCCTGCATGATTCTACCAAGAAATGTGATTCTTCATTCAAAACCTGATTTTTGCTATTGGGCTCTATTGAATAATGAATGTTTTGAATTTTCTCCAAAAGTAAAGTAGTTGCAAACTCATGCTTTTAGAGACTTGTTTGGGCTCACGAGAGGAGTAGAAAAACATCAAAAATTTCAGTCCTGCATGATTCTACCAAGAAATGTGTGTACATTGAAACCGCTGGTTTTTGATATTTTGGGCCCTATTGAATAATGAATGTTTTGAATTTTCTAAAAAAGTAAAGTAGTTGCAAACTCATCCTTTTAGAAACTTGTTTGGGCTGTTGAGAGGAGTAAAAAACCATCAAAAATTTCAATCCTGCATGATTCTACCAAGAAATGTGATTCTTCATTCAAAACGCTGGTTTTCGCTATTGGGCTCTATTGAATAATGAATGTTTTGAATTTTCTCCAAAAGAAAAGTAGTTGCAAACTCATCCTTTTAGAGACTTGTTTGGGCTCATGAGAGGAGTAGAAAAACATCAAAAATTTCAGTCCTGCATGATTCTACCAAGAAATGTGATTCTTCATTCAAAACCTGATTTTTGCTATTGGGCTCTATTGAATAATGAATGTTTTGATTTTTCTCCAAAAGTAAAGTAGTTGCAAACTCATGCTTTCAGAGACTTGTTTGGGCTCATGAGAGGAGTAGAAAAAGATCAAAAATTTCAGTCCTGCATGATTCTACCAAGAAATGTGTGCTCATTGAAACCGCTGGTTTTTGATAGTTTGGGCCTTATTGAATAATCAATGTTTTGAATTTTCTGCAAAAGTAAAGTAGTTGCAAATTCATCCTTTTAGAAACTTATTTGGGCTGTTGAGAGGAGTAAAAAACCATCAAAAATTTCAATCCTGCATGATTCTACCAAGAAATGTGATTCTTCATTCAAAACGCTGGTTTTTGCTATTGGGCTCTATTGAATAATGAATGTTTTGAATTTTCTCCAAAAGTAAAGTAGTTGCAAACTCATCCTTTTAGAGACTTGTTTGGGCTCATGAGAGGAGTAGAAAAACATCAAAAATTTCAGTCCTGCACGATTCTACCAAGAAATGTGTGTTCATTCAAACCACTGGTTTTTGATATTTTGGGCCCTATTGAATATTGAATGTTTTGAATTTTCTCCAAAAGTAAAGTAGTTGCAAACTCATCCTTTTAGAAACTTGTTTGGGCTGTTGAGAGGAGTAAAAAACCATCAAAAATTTCAATCCTGCATGATTCTACCAAGAAATGTGATTCTTCATTCAAAACCTGATTTTTGCTATTGGGCTCTATTGAATAATGAATGTTTTGAATTTTCTCCAAAGGTAAAGTCGTTGCAAACTCATGCTTTTAGAGACTTGTTTGGGCTCATGAGAGGAGTAGAAAAACATCAAAAATTTCAGTCCTGCATGATTCTACCAAGAAATGTGTGTTCATTGAAACCGCTGGTTTTTGATAGTTTGGGCCCTATTGAATAATGAATGTTTTGAATTTTCTCCAAAAGTAAAGTAGTTGCAAACTCATCCTTTTAGAAACTTGTTTGGGCTGTTGAGAGGAGTAAAAAACCATCAAAAATTTCAATCCTGCATGATTCTACCAAGAAATGTGATTCTTCATTCAAAACGCTGGTTTTTGCTATTGGGCTCTATTGAATAATGAATGTTTTGAATTTTCTACAAAAGCAAAGTAGTTGCAGACTCATCCTTTTAGAGACTTGTTTGGGCTCATGAGAGGAGTAGAAAAACATCAAAAATTTCAGTCCTGCATGATTCTACCAAGAAATGTGTGTTCATTCAAACCGCTGGTTTTTGATATTTTGGGCCCTATTGAATAATGAATGTTTTGAATTTTCTCCAAAAGTAAAGTAGTTGCAAACTCATCCTTTTAGAAACTTGTTTGGGCTGTTGAGAGGAGTAAAAAACCATCAAAAATTTCAATCCTGCATGATTCTACCAAGAAATGTGATTCTTCATTCAAAACCTGATTTTTGCTATTGGGCTCTATTGAATAATGAATGTTTTGAATTTTCTCCAAAAGTAAAGTAGTTGCAAACTCATGCTTTTAGAGACTTGTTTGGGCTCATGAGAGGAGTAGAAAAACATCAAAAATTATAGTCCTGCATGATTCTACCAAGAAATGTGTGTTCATTGAAACCGCTGGTTTTTGATAGTTTGGGCCCTATTGAATAATGAATGTTTTGAATTTTCTCCAAAAGTAAAGTAGTTGCAAACTCATCCTTTTAGAAACTTGTTTGGGCTGTTGAGAGGAGTAAAAAACCATCAAAAATTTCAATCCTGCATGATTCTACCTAGAAATGTGATTCTTCATTCAAAACGCTGGTTTTTGCTATTGGGCTCTATTGAATAATGAATGTTTTGAATTTTCTCCAAAAGTAAAGTAGTTGCAAACTCATCCTTTTAGAGACTTGTTTGGGCTCATGAGAGGAGTAGAAAAACATCAAAAATTTCAGTCCTGCACGATTCTACCAAGAAATGTGTGTTCATTCAAACCGCTGGTTTTTGATATTTTGGGCCCTATTGAATAATGAATGTTTTGAATTTTCTCCAAAAGTAAAGTAGTTGCAAACTCATCCTTTTAGAAACTTGTTTGGGCTGTTGAGAGGAGTAAAAAACCATCAAAAATTTCAATCCTGCATGATTCTACCAAGAAATGTGATTCTTCATTCAAAACCTGATTTTTGCTATTGGGCTCTATTGAATAATGAATGTTTTGAATTTTCTCCAAAAGTAAAGTAGTTGCAAACTCATGCTTTTAGAGACTTGTTTGGGCTCATGAGAGGAGTAGAAAAACATCAAAAATTTCAGTCCTGCATGATTCTACCAAGAAATGTGTGTTCATTGAAACCGCTGGTTTTTGATAGTTTGGGCCCTATTGAATAATGAATGTTTTGAATTTTCTCCAAAAGTAAAGTAGTTGCAAACTCATCCTTTTAGAAACTTGTTTGGGCTGTTGAGAGGAGTAAAAAACCATCAAAAATTTCAATCCTGCATGATTCTACCAAGAAATGTGATTCTTCATTCAAAACGCTGGTTTTTGCTATTGGGCTCTATTGAATAATGAATGTTTTGAATTTTCTCCAAAAGTTAAGTAGTTGCAAACTCATCCTTTTAGAGACTTGTTTGGGCTCATGAGAGGAGTAGAAAAACATCAAAAATTTCAGTCCTGCACGATTCTACCAAGAAATGTGTGTTCATTCAAACCGCTGGTTTTTGATATTTTGGGCCCTATTGAATAATGAATGTTTTGAATTTTCTCCAAAAGTAAAGTAGTTGCAAACTCATCCTTTTAGAAACTTGTTTGGGCTGTTGAGAGGAGTAAAAAACCATCAAAAATTTCAATCCTGCATGATTCTACCAAGAAATGTGATTCTTCATTCAAAACCTGATTTTTGCTATTGGGCTCTATTGAATAATGAATGTTTTGAATTTTCTCCAAAAGTAAAGTAGTTGCAAACTCATGCTTTTAGAGACTTGTTTGGGCTCATGAGAGGAGTAGAAAAACATCAAAAATTTCAGTCCTGCATGATTCTACCAAGAAATGTGTGTTCATTGAAACCGCTGGTTTTTGATAGTTTGGGCCCTATTGAATAATGAATGTTTTGAATTTTCTCCAAAAGTAAAGTAGTTGCAAACTCATCCTTTTAGAAACTTGTTTGGGCTGTTGAGAGGAGTAAAAAACCATCAAAAATTTCAATCCTGCATGATTCTACCAAGAAATGTGATTCTTCATTCAAAATGCTGGTTTTTGCTATTGGGCTCTATTGAATAATGAATGTTTTGAATTTTCTCCAAAAGTTAAGTAGTTGCAAACTCATCCTTTTAGAGACTTGTTTGGGCTCATGAGAGGAGTAGAAAAACATCAAAAATTTCAGTCCTGCACGATTCTACCAAGAAATGTGTGTTCATTCAAACCGCTGGTTTTTGATATTTTGGGCCCTATTGAATAATGAATGTTTTGAATTTTCTCCAAAAGTAAAGTAGTTGCAAACTCATCCTTTTAGAAACTTGTTTGGGCTGTTGAGAGGAGTAAAAAACCATCAAAAATTTCAATCCTGCATGATTCTACCAAGAAATGTGATTCTTCATTCAAAACCTGATTTTTGCTATTGGGCTCTATTGAATAATGAATGTTTTGAATTTTCTCCAAAAGTAAAGTAGTTGCAAACTCATGCTTTTATAGACTTGTTTGGGCTCATGAGAGGAGTAGAAAAACATCAAAAATTTCAGTCCTGCATGATTCTACCAAGAAATGTGTGTTCATTGAAACCGCTGGTTTTTGATAGTTTGGGCCCTATTGAATAATGAATGTTTTGAATTTTCTCCAAAAGTAAAGTAGTTGCAAACTCATCCTTTTAGAAACTTGTTTGGGCTGTTGAGAGGAGTAAAAAACCATCAAAAATTTCAATCCTGCATGATTCTACCAAGAAATGTGATTCTTCATTCAAAACGCTGGTTTTTGCTATTGGGCTCTATTGAATAATGAATGTTTTGAATTTTCTCCAAAAGTAAAGTAGTTGCAAACTCATCCTTTTAGAAACTTGTTTGGGCTGTTGAGAGGAGTAAAAAACCATCAAAAATTTAAATCCTGCATGATTCTACCAAGAAATGTGATTCTTCCTTCAAAACCTGATTTTTGCTATTGGGCTCTATTGAATAATGAATGTTTTGAATTTTCTCCAAAAGTAAAGTAGTTGCAAACTCATGCTTTTATAGACTTGTTTGGGCTCATGAGAGGAGTAGAAAAACATCAAAAATTTCAGTCCTGCATGATTCTACCAAGAAATGTGAGTTCATTGAAACCGCTGGTTTTTGATAGTTTGGGCCCTATTGAATAATGAATGTTTTGAATTTTCTCCAAAAGTAAAGTAGTTGCAAACTCATCCTTTTAGAAACATGTTTGGGCTGTTGAGAGGAGTAAAAAACCATCAGAAATTTCAATCCTGCATGATTCTACCAAGAAATGTGATTCTTCATTCAAAACCTGATTTTTGCTATTGGGCTCTATTGAATAATGAATGTTTTGAATTTTCTCCAAAAGTAAAGTAGTTGCAAACTCATGCTTTTAGAGACTTGTTTGGGCTCATGAGAGGAGTAGAAAAACATCAAAAATTTCAGTCCTGCATGATTCTACCAAGAAATATGTGTTCATTGAAACCGCTGGTTTTTGATAGTTTGGGCCCTATTGAATAATGAATGTTTTGAATTTTCTCCAAAAGTAAAGTAGTTGCAAACTCATCCTTTTAGAAACTTGTTTGGGCTGTTGAGAGGAGTAAAAAACCATCAAAAATTTCAATCCTGCATGATTCTACCTAGAAATGTGATTCTTCATTCAAAACGCTGGTTTTTGCTATTGGGCTCTATTGAATAATGAATGTTTTGAATTTTCTCCAAAAGTAAAGTAGTTGCAAACTCATCCTTTTAGAGACTTGTTTGGGCTCATGAGAGGAGTAGAAAAACATCAAAAATTTCAGTCCTGCACGATTCTACCAAGAAATGTGTGTTCATTCAAACCGCTGGTTTTTGATATTTTGGGCCCTATTGAATAATGAATGTTTTGAATTTTCTCCAAAAGTAAAGTAGTTGCAAACTCATCCTTTTAGAAACTTGTTTGGGCTGTTGAGAGGAGTAAAAAACCATCAAAAATTTCAATCCTGCATGATTCTACCAAGAAATGTGATTCTTCATTCAAAACCTGATTTTTGCTATTGGGCTCTATTGAATAATGAATGTTTTGAATTTTCTCCAAAAGTAAAGTAGTTGCAAACTCATGCTTTTAGAGACTTGTTTGGGCTCATGAGAGGAGTAGAAAAACATCAAAAATTTCAGTCCTGCATGATTCTACCAAGAAATGTGTGTTCATTGAAACCGCTGGTTTTTGATAGTTTGGGCCCTATTGAATAATGAATGTTTTGAATTTTCTCCAAAAGTAAAGTAGTTGCAAACTCATCCTTTTAGAAACTTGTTTGGGCTGTTGAGAGGAGTAAAAAACCATCAAAAATTTCAATCCTGCATGATTCTACCAAGAAATGTGATTCTTCATTCAAAACGCTGGTTTTTGCTATTGGGCTCTATTGAATAATGAATGTTTTGAATTTTCTCCAAAAGTTAAGTAGTTGCAAACTCATCCTTTTAGAGACTTGTTTGGGCTCATGAGAGGAGTAGAAAAACATCAAAAATTTCAGTCCTGCACGATTCTACCAAGAAATGTGTGTTCATTCAAACCGCTGGTTTTTGATATTTTGGGCCCTATTGAATAATGAATGTTTTGAATTTTCTCCAAAAGTAAAGTAGTTGCAAACTCATCCTTTTAGAAACTTGTTTGGGCTGTTGAGAGGAGTAAAAAACCATCAAAAATTTCAATCCTGCATGATTCTACCAAGAAATGTGATTCTTCATTCAAAACCTGATTTTTGCTATTGGGCTCTATTGAATAATGAATGTTTTGAATTTTCTCCAAAAGTAAAGTAGTTGCAAACTCATGCTTTTAGAGACTTGTTTGGGCTCATGAGAGGAGTAGAAAAACATCAAAAATTTCAGTCCTGCATGATTCTACCAAGAAATGTGTGTTCATTGAAACCGCTGGTTTTTGATAGTTTGGGCCCTATTGAATAATGAATGTTTTGAATTTTCTCCAAAAGTAAAGTAGTTGCAAACTCATCCTTTTAGAAACTTGTTTGGGCTGTTGAGAGGAGTAAAAAACCATCAAAAATTTCAATCCTGCATGATTCTACCAAGAAATGTGATTCTTCATTCAAAATGCTGGTTTTTGCTATTGGGCTCTATTGAATAATGAATGTTTTGAATTTTCTCCAAAAGTTAAGTAGTTGCAAACTCATCCTTTTAGAGACTTGTTTGGGCTCATGAGAGGAGTAGAAAAACATCAAAAATTTCAGTCCTGCACGATTCTACCAAGAAATGTGTGTTCATTCAAACCGCTGGTTTTTGATATTTTGGGCCCTATTGAATAATGAATGTTTTGAATTTTCTCCAAAAGTAAAGTAGTTGCAAACTCATCCTTTTAGAAACTTGTTTGGGCTGTTGAGAGGAGTAAAAAACCATCAAAAATTTCAATCCTGCATGATTCTACCAAGAAATGTGATTCTTCATTCAAAACCTGATTTTTGCTATTGGGCTCTATTGAATAATGAATGTTTTGAATTTTCTCCAAAAGTAAAGTAGTTGCAAACTCATGCTTTTATAGACTTGTTTGGGCTCATGAGAGGAGTAGAAAAACATCAAAAATTTCAGTCCTGCATGATTCTACCAAGAAATGTGTGTTCATTGAAACCGCTGGTTTTTGATAGTTTGGGCCCTATTGAATAATGAATGTTTTGAATTTTCTCCAAAAGTAAAGTAGTTGCAAACTCATCCTTTTAGAAACTTGTTTGGGCTGTTGAGAGGAGTAAAAAACCATCAAAAATTTCAATCCTGCATGATTCTACCAAGAAATGTGATTCTTCATTCAAAACGCTGGTTTTTGCTATTGGGCTCTATTGAATAATGAATGTTTTGAATTTTCTCCAAAAGTAAAGTAGTTGCAAACTCATCCTTTTAGAAACTTGTTTGGGCTGTTGAGAGGAGTAAAAAACCATCAAAAATTTAAATCCTGCATGATTCTACCAAGAAATGTGATTCTTCCTTCAAAACCTGATTTTTGCTATTGGGCTCTATTGAATAATGAATGTTTTGAATTTTCTCCAAAAGTAAAGTAGTTGCAAACTCATGCTTTTATAGACTTGTTTGGGCTCATGAGAGGAGTAGAAAAACATCAAAAATTTCAGTCCTGCATGATTCTACCAAGAAATGTGAGTTCATTGAAACCGCTGGTTTTTGATAGTTTGGGCCCTATTGAATAATGAATGTTTTGAATTTTCTCCAAAAGTAAAGTAGTTGCAAACTCATCCTTTTAGAAACATGTTTGGGCTGTTGAGAGGAGTAAAAAACCATCAGAAATTTCAATCCTGCATGATTCTACCAAGAAATGTGATTCTTCATTCAAAACCTGATTTTTGCTATTGGGCTCTATTGAATAATGAATGTTTTGAATTTTCTCCAAAAGTAAAGTAGTTGCAAACTCATGCTTTTAGAGACTTGTTTGGGCTCATGAGAGGAGTAGAAAAACATCAAAAATTTCAGTCCTGCATGATTCTACCAAGAAATATGTGTTCATTGAAACCGCTGGTTTTTGATAGTTTGGGCCCTATTGAATAATGAATGTTTTGAATTTTCTCCAAAAGTAAAGTAGTTGCAAACTCATCCTTTTAGAAACTTGTTTGGGCTGTTGAGAGGAGTAAAAAACCATCAAAAATTTCAATCCTGCATGATTCTACCAAGAAATGTGATTCTTCATTCAAAACGCTGGTTTTTGCTATTGGGCTCTATTGAATAATGAATGTTTTGAATTTTCTCCAAAAGAAAAGTAGTTGCAAACTCATCCTTTTAGGGACTTGTTTGGGCTCATGAGAGGAGTAGAAAAACATCAAAAATTTCAGTCCTGCATGATTCTACCAAGAAATGTGATTCTTCATTCAAAACCTGATTTTTGCTATTGGGCTCTATTGAATAATGAATGTTTTGATTTTTCTCCAAAAGTAAAGTAGTTGCAAACTCATACTTTCAGAGACTTGTTTGGGCTCATGAGAGGAGTAGAAAAACATCAAAAATTTCAGTCCTGCATGATTCTACCAAGAAATGTGTGTTCATTGAAACGGCTGGTTTTTGATAGTTTGGGCCCTATTGAATAATCAATGTTTTGAATTTTCTGCAAAAGTAAAGTAGTTGCAAACTCATCCGTTTAGAAACTTGTTTGGGCTGTTGAGAGGAGTAAAAAACCATCAAAAATTTCAATCCTGCATGATTCTACCAAGAAATGTGATTCTTCATTCAAAATGCTGGTTTTTGCTATTGGGCTCTATTGAATAATGAATGTTTTGAATTTTCTCCAAAAGTAAAGTAGTTGCAAACTCATCCTTTTAGAGACTTGTTTGGGCTCATGAGAGGAGTAGAAAAACATCAAAAATTTCAGTCCTGCATGATTCTACCAAGAAATGTGATTCTTCATTCAAAACCTGATTCTTGCTATTGGGCTCTATTGAATAATGAATGTTTTGAATTTTCTCCAAAAGTAAAGTAGTTGCAAACTCATGCTTTTAGAGACTTGTTTGGGCTCACGAGAGGAGTAGAAAAACATCAAAAATTTCAGTCCTGCATGATTCTACCAAGAAATGTGTGTACATTGAAACCGCTGGTTTTTGATAGTTTGGGCCTTATTGAATAATGAATGTTTTGAATTTTCTCCAAAAGTAAAGTAGTTGCAAACTCATCCTTTTAGAAACTTGTTTTGGCTGTTGAGAGGAGTAAAAAACCATCAAAAATTTCAATCCTGCATGATTCTACCAAGAAATGTGATTCTTCATTCAAAACGCTGGTTTTTGCTATTGGGCTCTATTGAATAATGAATGTTTTGAATTTTCTCCAAAAGTTAAGTAGTTGCAAACTCATCCTTTTAGAGACTTGTTTGGGCTCATGAGAGGAGTAGAAAAACATCAAAAATTTCAGTCCT
The DNA here is from genome assembly GCF_039654945.1 of Dendrobates tinctorius. Lineage (NCBI taxonomy): Eukaryota > Metazoa > Chordata > Amphibia > Anura > Dendrobatidae > Dendrobates > Dendrobates tinctorius. The sequence continues at coordinate 21,393,402 of NW_027361793.1, forward strand.
GCATGATTCTACCAAGAAATGTGTGATCATTGAAACTGCTGGTTTTTGATAGTTTGGGCCCTATTGAATAATGAATGTTTTGAATTTTCTCCAAAAGTAAAGTAGTTGCAAACTCATCCTTTTAGAAACATGTTTGGGCTGTTGAGAGGAGTAAAAAACCATCAAAAATTTCAATCCTGCATGATTCTACCAAGAAATGTGATTCTTCATTCAAAACCTGATTTTTGCTATTGGGCTCTATTGAATAATGAATGTTTTGAATTTTCTCCAAAAGTAAAGTAGTTGCAAACTCATGCTTTTAGAGACTTGTTTGGGCTCATGAGAGGAGTAGAAAAAATCAAAAATTTCAGTCCTGCATGATTCTACCAAGAAATATGTGTTCATTGAAACCGCTGGTTTTTGATAGTTTGGGCCCTATTGAATAATCAATGTTTTGAATTTTCTGCAAAAGTAAAGTAGTTGCAAACTCATCCTTTTAGAAACTTGTTTGGGCTGTTGAGAGGAGTAAAAAACCATCAAAAATTTCAATCCTGCATGATTCTACCAAGAAATGTGATTCTTCATTCAAAATGCTGGTTTTTGCTATTGGGCTCTATTGAATAATGAATGTTTTGAATTTTCTCCAAAAGTAAAGTAGTTGCAAACTCATGCTTTTAGAGACTTGTTTGGGCTCATGAGAGGAGTAGAAAAACATCAAAAATTTCAGTCCTGCATGATTCTACCAAGAAATGTGATTCTTCATTCAAAACCTGATTTTTGCTATTGGGCTCTATTGAATAATGAATGTTTTGAATTTTCTCCAAAAGTAAAGTAGTTGCAAACTCATGCTTTTAGAGACTTGTTTGGGCTCACGAGAGGAGTAGAAAAACATCAAAAATTTCAGTCCTGCATGATTCTACCAAGAAATGTGTGTACATTGAAACCGCTGGTTTTTGATATTTTGGGCCCTATTGAATAATGAATGTTTTGAATTTTCTAAAAAAGTAAAGTAGTTGCAAACTCATCCTTTTAGAAACTTGTTTGGGCTGTTGAGAGGAGTAAAAAACCATCAAAAATTTCAATCCTGCATGATTCTAACAAGAAATGTGATTCTTCATTCAAAACCTGATTTTTGCTATTGGGCTCTATTGAATAATGAATGTTTTGAATTTTCTCCAAAAGTAAAGTAGTTGCAAACTCATGCTTTTAGAGACTTGTTTGGGCTCATGAGAGGAGTAGAAAAACATCAAAAATTTCAGTCCTGCATGATTCTACCAAGAAATGTGTGTTCATTGAAACCGCTGGTTTTTGATAGTTTGGGCCCTATTGAATAATGAATGTTTTGAATTTTCTCCAAAAGTAAAGTAGTTGCAAACTCATCCTTTTAGAAACTTGTTTGGGCTGTTGAGAGGAGTAAAAAACCATCAAAAATTTCAATCCTGCATGATTCTACCAAGAAATGTGATTCTTCATTCAAAACGCTGGTTTTTGCTATTGGGCTCTATTGAATAATGAATGTTTTGAATTTTCTCCAAAAGAAAAGTAGTTGCAAACTCATCCTTTTAGAGACTTGTTTGGGCTCATGAGAGGAGTAGAAAAACATCAAAAATTTCAGTCCTGCATGATTCTACCAAGAAATGTGATTCTTCATTCAAAACCTGATTTTTGCTATTGGGCTCTATTGAATAATGAATGTTTTGATTTTTCTCCAAAAGTAAAGTAGTTGCAAACTCATGCTTTCAGAGACTTGTTTGGGCTCATGAGAGGAGTAGAAAAAGATCAAAAATTTCAGTCCTGCATGATTCTACCAAGAAATGTGTGCTCATTGAAACCGCTGGTTTTTGATAGTTTGGGCCTTATTGAATAATCAATGTTTTGAATTTTCTGCAAAAGTAAAGTAGTTGCAAACTCATCCTTTTAGAAACTTATTTGGGCTGTTGAGAGGAGTAAAAAACCATCAAAAATTTCAATCCTGCATGATTCTACCAAGAAATGTGATTCTTCATTCAAAACGCTGGTTTTTGCTATTGGGCTCTATTGAATAATGAATGTTTTGAATTTTCTCCAAAAGTAAAGTAGTTGCAAACTCATCCTTTTAGAGACTTGTTTGGGCTCATGAGAGGAGTAGAAAAACATCAAAAATTTCAGTCCTGCACGATTCTACCAAGAAATGTGTGTTCATTCAAACCACTGGTTTTTGATATTTTGGGCCCTATTGAATATTGAATGTTTTGAATTTTCTCCAAAAGTAAAGTAGTTGCAAACTCATCCTTTTAGAAACTTGTTTGGGCTGTTGAGAGGAGTAAAAAACCATCAAAAATTTCAATCCTGCATGATTCTACCAAGAAATGTGATTCTTCATTCAAAACCTGATTTTTGCTATTGGGCTCTATTGAATAATGAATGTTTTGAATTTTCTCCAAAGGTAAAGTCGTTGCAAACTCATGCTTTTAGAGACTTGTTTGGGCTCATGAGAGGAGTAGAAAAACATCAAAAATTTCAGTCCTGCATGATTCTACCAAGAAATGTGTGTTCATTGAAACCGCTGGTTTTTGATAGTTTGGGCCCTATTGAATAATGAATGTTTTGAATTTTCTCCAAAAGTAAAGTAGTTGCAAACTCATCCTTTTAGAAACTTGTTTGGGCTGTTGAGAGGAGTAAAAAACCATCAAAAATTTCAATCCTGCATGATTCTACCAAGAAATGTGATTCTTCATTCAAAACGCTGGTTTTTGCTATTGGGCTCTATTGAATAATGAATGTTTTGAATTTTCTACAAAAGCAAAGTAGTTGCAGACTCATCCTTTTAGAGACTTGTTTGGGCTCATGAGAGGAGTAGAAAAACATCAAAAATTTCAGTCCTGCATGATTCTACCAAGAAATGTGTGTTCATTCAAACCGCTGGTTTTTGATATTTTGGGCCCTATTGAATAATGAATGTTTTGAATTTTCTCCAAAAGTAAAGTAGTTGCAAACTCATCCTTTTAGAAACTTGTTTGGGCTGTTGAGAGGAGTAAAAAACCATCAAAAATTTCAATCCTGCATGATTCTACCAAGAAATGTGATTCTTCATTCAAAACCTGATTTTTGCTATTGGGCTCTATTGAATAATGAATGTTTTGAATTTTCTCCAAAAGTAAAGTAGTTGCAAACTCATGCTTTTAGAGACTTGTTTGGGCTCATGAGAGGAGTAGAAAAACATCAAAAATTATAGTCCTGCATGATTCTACCAAGAAATGTGTGTTCATTGAAACCGCTGGTTTTTGATAGTTTGGGCCCTATTGAATAATGAATGTTTTGAATTTTCTCCAAAAGTAAAGTAGTTGCAAACTCATCCTTTTAGAAACTTGTTTGGGCTGTTGAGAGGAGTAAAAAACCATCAAAAATTTCAATCCTGCATGATTCTACCTAGAAATGTGATTCTTCATTCAAAACGCTGGTTTTTGCTATTGGGCTCTATTGAATAATGAATGTTTTGAATTTTCTCCAAAAGTAAAGTAGTTGCAAACTCATCCTTTTAGAGACTTGTTTGGGCTCATGAGAGGAGTAGAAAAACATCAAAAATTTCAGTCCTGCACGATTCTACCAAGAAATGTGTGTTCATTCAAACCGCTGGTTTTTGATATTTTGGGCCCTATTGAATAATGAATGTTTTGAATTTTCTCCAAAAGTAAAGTAGTTGCAAACTCATCCTTTTAGAAACTTGTTTGGGCTGTTGAGAGGAGTAAAAAACCATCAAAAATTTCAATCCTGCATGATTCTACCAAGAAATGTGATTCTTCATTCAAAACCTGATTTTTGCTATTGGGCTCTATTGAATAATGAATGTTTTGAATTTTCTCCAAAAGTAAAGTAGTTGCAAACTCATGCTTTTAGAGACTTGTTTGGGCTCATGAGAGGAGTAGAAAAACATCAAAAATTTCAGTCCTGCATGATTCTACCAAGAAATGTGTGTTCATTGAAACCGCTGGTTTTTGATAGTTTGGGCCCTATTGAATAATGAATGTTTTGAATTTTCTCCAAAAGTAAAGTAGTTGCAAACTCATCCTTTTAGAAACTTGTTTGGGCTGTTGAGAGGAGTAAAAAACCATCAAAAATTTCAATCCTGCATGATTCTACCAAGAAATGTGATTCTTCATTCAAAACGCTGGTTTTTGCTATTGGGCTCTATTGAATAATGAATGTTTTGAATTTTCTCCAAAAGTTAAGTAGTTGCAAACTCATCCTTTTAGAGACTTGTTTGGGCTCATGAGAGGAGTAGAAAAACATCAAAAATTTCAGTCCTGCACGATTCTACCAAGAAATGTGTGTTCATTCAAACCGCTGGTTTTTGATATTTTGGGCCCTATTGAATAATGAATGTTTTGAATTTTCTCCAAAAGTAAAGTAGTTGCAAACTCATCCTTTTAGAAACTTGTTTGGGCTGTTGAGAGGAGTAAAAAACCATCAAAAATTTCAATCCTGCATGATTCTACCAAGAAATGTGATTCTTCATTCAAAACCTGATTTTTGCTATTGGGCTCTATTGAATAATGAATGTTTTGAATTTTCTCCAAAAGTAAAGTAGTTGCAAACTCATGCTTTTAGAGACTTGTTTGGGCTCATGAGAGGAGTAGAAAAACATCAAAAATTTCAGTCCTGCATGATTCTACCAAGAAATGTGTGTTCATTGAAACCGCTGGTTTTTGATAGTTTGGGCCCTATTGAATAATGAATGTTTTGAATTTTCTCCAAAAGTAAAGTAGTTGCAAACTCATCCTTTTAGAAACTTGTTTGGGCTGTTGAGAGGAGTAAAAAACCATCAAAAATTTCAATCCTGCATGATTCTACCAAGAAATGTGATTCTTCATTCAAAATGCTGGTTTTTGCTATTGGGCTCTATTGAATAATGAATGTTTTGAATTTTCTCCAAAAGTTAAGTAGTTGCAAACTCATCCTTTTAGAGACTTGTTTGGGCTCATGAGAGGAGTAGAAAAACATCAAAAATTTCAGTCCTGCACGATTCTACCAAGAAATGTGTGTTCATTCAAACCGCTGGTTTTTGATATTTTGGGCCCTATTGAATAATGAATGTTTTGAATTTTCTCCAAAAGTAAAGTAGTTGCAAACTCATCCTTTTAGAAACTTGTTTGGGCTGTTGAGAGGAGTAAAAAACCATCAAAAATTTCAATCCTGCATGATTCTACCAAGAAATGTGATTCTTCATTCAAAACCTGATTTTTGCTATTGGGCTCTATTGAATAATGAATGTTTTGAATTTTCTCCAAAAGTAAAGTAGTTGCAAACTCATGCTTTTATAGACTTGTTTGGGCTCATGAGAGGAGTAGAAAAACATCAAAAATTTCAGTCCTGCATGATTCTACCAAGAAATGTGTGTTCATTGAAACCGCTGGTTTTTGATAGTTTGGGCCCTATTGAATAATGAATGTTTTGAATTTTCTCCAAAAGTAAAGTAGTTGCAAACTCATCCTTTTAGAAACTTGTTTGGGCTGTTGAGAGGAGTAAAAAACCATCAAAAATTTCAATCCTGCATGATTCTACCAAGAAATGTGATTCTTCATTCAAAACGCTGGTTTTTGCTATTGGGCTCTATTGAATAATGAATGTTTTGAATTTTCTCCAAAAGTAAAGTAGTTGCAAACTCATGCTTTTAGAGACTTGTTTGGGCTCATGAGAGGAGTAGAAAAACATCAAAAATTTCAGTCCTGCATGATTCTACCAAGAAATGTGTGTTCATTGAAACCGCTGGTTTTTGATAGTTTGGGCACTATTGAATAATGAATGTTTTGAATTTTCTCCAAAAGTAAAGTAGTTGCAAACTCATCCTTTTAGAAACTTGTTTGGGCTGTTGAGAGGAGTAAAAAACCATCAAAAATTTCAATCCTGCATGATTCTACCAAGAAATGTGATTCTTCATTCAAAACGCTGGTTTTTGCTATTGGGCTCTATTGAATAATGAATGTTTTGAATTTTCTCCAAAAGTAAAGTAGTTGCAAACTCATCCTTTTAGAAACTTGTTTGGGCTGTTGAGAGGAGTAAAAAACCATCAAAAATTTCAATCCTGCATGATTCTACCAAGAAATGTGATTCTTCATTCAAAACCTGATTTTTGCTATTGGGCTCTATTGAATAATGAATGTTTTGAATTTTCTCCAAAAGTAAAGTAGTTGCAAACTCATGCTTTTATAGACTTGTTTGGGCTCATGAGAGGAGTAGAAAAACATCAAAAATTTCAGTCCTGCATGATTCTACCAAGAAATGTGAGTTCATTGAAACCGCTGGTTTTTGATAGTTTGGGCCCTATTGAATAATGAATGTTTTGAATTTTCTCCAAAAGTAAAGTAGTTGCAAACTCATCCTTTTAGAAACATGTTTGGGCTGTTGAGAGGAGTAAAAAACCATCAGAAATTTCAATCCTGCATGATTCTACCAAGAAATGTGATTCTTCATTCAAAACCTGATTTTTGCTATTGGGCTCTATTGAATAATGAATGTTTTGAATTTTCTCCAAAAGTAAAGTAGTTGCAAACTCATGCTTTTAGAGACTTGTTTGGGCTCATGAGAGGAGTAGAAAAACATCAAAAATTTCAGTCCTGCATGATTCTACCAAGAAATATGTGTTCATTGAAACCGCTGGTTTTTGATAGTTTGGGCCCTATTGAATAATGAATGTTTTGAATTTTCTCCAAAAGTAAAGTAGTTGCAAACTTATCCTTTTAGAAACTTGTTTGGGCTGTTGAGAGGAGTAAAAAACCATCAAAAATTTCAATCCTGCATGATTCTACCAAGAAATGTGATTCTTCATTCAAAACGCTGGTTTTTGCTATTGGGCTCTATTGAATAATGAATGTTTTGAATTTTCTCCAAAAGAAAAGTAGTTGCAAACTCATCCTTTTAGGGACTTGTTTGGGCTCATGAGAGGAGTAGAAAAACATCAAAAATTTCAGTCCTGCATGATTCTACCAAGAAATGTGATTCTTCATTCAAAACCTGATTTTTGCTATTGGGCTCTATTGAATAATGAATGTTTTGATTTTTCTCCAAAAGTAAAGTAGTTGCAAACTCATACTTTCAGAGACTTGTTTGGGCTCATGAGAGGAGTAGAAAAACATCAAAAATTTCAGTCCTGCATGATTCTACCAAGAAATGTGTGTTCATTGAAACGGCTGGTTTTTGATAGTTTGGGCCCTATTGAATAATCAATGTTTTGAATTTTCTGCAAAAGTAAAGTAGTTGCAAACTCATCCGTTTAGAAACTTGTTTGGGCTGTTGAGAGGAGTAAAAAACCATCAAAAATTTCAATCCTGCATGATTCTACCAAGAAATGTGATTCTTCATTCGAAATGCTGGTTTTTGCTATTGGGCTCTATTGAATAATGAATGTTTTGAATTTTCTCCAAAAGTAAAGTAGTTGCAAACTCATCCTTTTAGAGACTTGTTTGGGCTCATGAGAGGAGTAGAAAAACATCAAAAATTTCAGTCCTGCATGATTCTACCAAGAAATGTGATTCTTCATTCAAAACCTGATTCTTGCTATTGGGCTCTATTGAATAATGAATGTTTTGAATTTTCTCCAAAAGTAAAGTAGTTGCAAACTCATGCTTTTAGAGACTTGTTTGGGCTCACGAGAGGAGTAGAAAAACATCAAAAATTTCAGTCCTGCATGATTCTACCAAGAAATGTGTGTACATTGAAACCGCTGGTTTTTGATAGTTTGGGCCTTATTGAATAATGAATGTTTTGAATTTTCTCCAAAAGTAAAGTAGTTGCAAACTCATCCTTTTAGAAACTTGTTTTGGCTGTTGAGAGGAGTAAAAAACCATCAAAAATTTCAATCCTGCATGATTCTACCAAGAAATGTGATTCTTCATTCAAAACGCTGGTTTTTGCTATTGGGCTCTATTGAATAATGAATGTTTTGAATTTTCTCCAAAAGTTAAGTAGTTGCAAACTCATCCTTTTAGAGACTTGTTTGGGCTCATGAGAGGAGTAGAAAAACATCAAAAATTTCAGTCCTGCACGATTCTACCAAGAAATGTGTGTTCATTCAAACCGCTGTTTTTTGATATTTTGGGCCCTATTGAATAATGAATGTTTTGAATTTTCTCCAAAAGTAAAGTAGTTGCAAACTCATCCTTTTAGAAACTTGTTTGGGCTGTTGAGAGGAGTAAAAAACCATCAAAAATTTCAATCCTGCATGATTCTACCAAGAAATGTGATTCTTCATTCAAAACCTGATTTTTGCTATTGGGTTCTATTGAATAATGAATGTTTTGAATTTTCTCCAAAAGTAAAGTAGTTGCAAACTCATGCTTTTAGAGACTTGTTTGGGCTCATGAGAGGAGTAGAAAAACATCAAAAATTTCAGTCCTGCATGATTCTACCAAGAAATATGTGTTCATTGAAACCGCTGGTTTTTGATAGTTTGGGCCCTATTGAATAATGAATGTTTTGAATTTTCTCCAAAAGTAAAGTAGTTGCAAACTCATCCTTTTAGAAACTTGTTTGGGCTGTTGAGAGGAGTAAAAAACCATCAAAAATTTCAATCCTGCATGATTCTACCAAGAAATGTGATTCTTCATTCAAAATGCTGGTTTTTGCTATTGGGCTCTATTGAATAATGAATGTTTTGAATTTTCTCCAAAAGAAAAGTAGTTGCAAACTCATCCTTTTAGAGACTTGTTTGGGCTCATGAGAGGAGTAGAAAAACATCAAAAATTTCAGTCCTGCATGATTCTACCAAGAAATGTGATTCTTCATTCAAAACCTGATTTTTGCTATTGGGCTCTATTGAATAATGAATGTTTTGATTTTTCTCCAAAAGTAAAGTAGTTGCAAACTCATACTTTCAGAGACTTGTTTGGGCTCATGAGAGGAGTAGAAAAACATCAAAAATTTCAGTCCTGCATGATTCTACCAAGAAATGTGTGTTCATTGAAACCGCTGGTTTTTGATAGTTTGGGCCCTATTGAATAATCAATGTTTTGAATTTTCTGCAAAAGTAAAGTAGTTGCAAACTCATCCTTTTAGAAACTTGTTTGGGCTGTTGAGAGGAGTTAAAAACCATCAAAAATTTCAATCCTGCATGATTCTACCAAGAAATGTGATTCTTCATTCAAAATGCTGGTTTTTGCAATTGGGCTCTATTGAATAATGAATGTTTTGAATTTTCTCCAAAAGTTAAGTAGTTGCAAACTCATCCTTTTAGAGACTTGTTTGGGCTCATGAGAGGAGTAGAAAAACATCAAAAATTTCAGTCCTGCATGATTCTACCAAGAAATGTGTGTTCATTCAAACCGCTGGTTTTTGATATTTTGGGCCCTATTGAATAATGAATGTTTTGAATTTTCTCCAAAAGTAAAGTAGTTGCAAACTCATCCTTTTAGAAACTTGTTTGGGCTGTTGAGAGGAGTAAAAAACCATCAAAAATTTCAATCCTGCATGATTCTACCAAGAAATGTGATTCTTCATTCAAAACCTGATTTTTGCTATTGGGCTCTATTGAATAATGAATGTTTTGAATTTTCTCCAAAAGTAAAGTAGTTGCAAACTCATGCTTTTAGAGACTTGTTTGGGCTCATGAGAGGAGTAGAAAAACATCAAAAATTTTAGTCCTGCATGATTCTACCAAGAAATGTGTGTTCATTGAAACCGCTGGTTTTTGATAGTTTGGGCCCTATTGAATAATGAATGTTTTGAATTTTCTCCAAAAGTAAAGTAGTTGCAAACTCATCCTTTTAGAAACTTGTTTGGGCTGTTGAGAGGAGTAAAAAACCATCAAAAATTTCAATCCTGCATGATTCTACCAAGAAATGTGATTCTTCATTCAAAACGCTGGTTTTTGCTATTGGGCTCTATTGAATAATGAATGTTTTGAATTTTCTCCAAAAGTAAAGTAGTTGCAAACTCATGCTTTTAGAGACTTGTTTGGGCTCATGAGAGGAGTAGAAAAACATCAAAAATTTCAGTCCTGCATGATTCTACCAAGAAATGTGTGTTCATTGAAACCGCTGGTTTTTGATAGTTTGGGCACTATTGAATAATGAATGTTTTGAATTTTCTCCAAAAGTAAAGTAGTTGCAAACTCATCCTTTTAGAAACTTGTTTGGGCTGTTGAGAGGAGTAAAAAACCATCAAAAATTTCAATCCTGCATGATTCTACCAAGAAATGTGATTCTTCATTCAAAACGCTGGTTTTTGCTATTGGGCTCTATTGAATAATGAATGTTTTGAATTTTCTCCAAAAGTAAAGTAGTTGCAAACTCATCCTTTTAGAAACTTGTTTGGGCTGTTGAGAGGAGTAAAAAACCATCAAAAATTTCAATCCTGCATGATTCTACCAAGAAATGTGATTCTTCATTCAAAACCTGATTTTTGCTATTGGGCTCTATTGAATAATGAATGTTTTGAATTTTCTCCAAAAGTAAAGTAGTTGCAAACTCATGCTTTTAGAGACTTGTTTGGGCTCACGAGAGGAGTAGAAAAACATCAAAAATTTCAGTCCTGCATGATTCTACCAAGAAATGTGTGTACATTGAAACCGCTGGTTTTTGATATTTTGGGCCCTATTGAATAATGAATGTTTTGAATTTTCTAAAAAAGTAAAGTAGTTGCAAACTCATCCTTTTAGAAACTTGTTTGGGCTGTTGAGAGGAGTAAAAAACCATCAAATATTTCAATCTTGCATGATTCTACCAAGAAATGTGATTCTTCATTCAAAACCTGATTTTTGCTATTGGGCTCTATTGAATAATGAATGTTTTGAATTTTTTCCAAAAGTAAAGTAGTTGCAAACTCATGCTTTTAGAGACTTGTTTGGGCTCATGAGAGGAGTAGAAAAACATCAAAAATTATAGTCCTGCATGATTCTACCAAGAAATGTGTGTTCATTGAAACCGCTGGTTTTTGATAGTTTGGGCCCTATTGAATAATGAATGTTTTGAATTTTCTCCAAAAGTAAAGTAGTTGCAAACTCATCCTTTTAGAAACTTGTTTGGGCTGTTGAGAGGAGTAAAAAACCATCAAAAATTTCAATCCTGCATGATTCTACCAAGAAATGTGATTCTTCATTCAAAACGCTGGTTTTTGCTATCGGGCTCTATTGAATAATGAATGTTTTGAATTTTCTCCAAAAGTAAAGTAGTTGGAAACTCATCCTATTAGAGACTTGTTTGGGCTCATGAGAGGAGTAGAAAAACATCAAAAATTTCAGTCCTGCACGATTCTACCAAGAAATGTGTGTTCATTCAAACCGCTGGTTTTTGATATTTTGGGCCCTATTGAATAATGAATGTTTTGAATTTTCTCCAAAAGTAAAGTAGTTGCAAACTCATCCTTTTAGAAACTTGTTTGGGCTGTTGAGAGGAGTAAAAAACCATCAAAAATTTCAATCCTGCATGATTCTACCAAGAAATGTGATTCTTCATTCAAAACCTGATTTTTGCTATTGGGCTCTATTGAATAATGAATGTTTTGAATTTTCTCCAAAAGTAAAGTAGTTGCAAACTCATGCTTTTAGAGACTTGTTTGGGCTCATGAGAGGAGTAGAAAAACATCAAAAATTTCAGTCCTGCATGATTCTACCAAGAAATGTGTGTTCATTGAAACCGCTGGTTTTTGATAGTTTGGGCCCTATTGAATAATGAATGTTTTGAATTTTCTCCAAAAGTAAAGTAGTTGCAAACTCATCCTTTTAGAAACTTGTTTGGGCTGTTGAGAGGAGTAAAAAACCATCAAAAATTTCAATCCTGCATGATTCTACCAAGAAATGTGATTCTTCATTCAAAACGCTGGTTTTTGCTATTGGGCTCTATTGAATAATGAATGTTTTGAATTTTCTCCAAAAGTTAAGTAGTTGCAAGCTCATCCTTTTAGAGACTTGTTTGGGCTCATGAGAGGAGTAGAAAAACATCAAAAATTTCAGTCCTGCACGATTCTACCAAGAAATGTGTGTTCATTCAAACCGCTGGTTTTTGATATTTTGGGCCCTATTGAATAATGAATGTTTTGAATTTTCTCCAAAAGTAAAGTAGTTGCAAACTCATCCTTTTAGAAACTTGTTTGGGCTGTTGAGAGGAGTAAAAAACCATCAAAAATTTCAATCCTGCATGATTCTACCAAGAAATGTGATTCTTCATTCAAAACGCTGGTTTTTGCTATTGGGCTCTATTGAATAATGAATGTTTTGAATTTTCTCCAAAAGTAAAGTAGTTGCAAACTCATGCTTTTAGAGACTTGTTTGGGCTCATGAGAGGAGTAGAAAAACATCAAAAATTTCAGTCCTGCATGATTCTACCAAGAAATGTGTGTTCATTGAAACCGCTGGTTTTTGATAGTTTGGGCCCTATTGAATAATGAATGTTTTGAATTTTCTCCAAAAATAATGTAGTTGCAAACTCATCCTTTTAGAAACTTGTTTGGGCTGTTGAGAGGAGTAAAAAACCATCAAAAATTTCAATCCTGCATGATTCTACCAAGAAATGTGATTCTTCATTCAAAACCTGATTTTTGCTATTGGGCTCTATTGAATAATGAATGTTTTGAATTTTCTCCAAAAGTAAAGTAGTTGCAAACTCATGCTTTTAGAGACTTGTTTGGGCTCATGAGAGGAGTAGAAAAACATCAAAAATTTCAGTCCTGCATGATTCTACCAAGAAATGTGTGTTCATTGAAACTGCTGGTTTTTGATAGTTTGGGCCCTATTGAATAATGAATGTTTTGAATTTTCTCCAAAAGTAAAGTAGTTGCAAACTCATCCTTTTAGAAACATGTTTGGGCTGTTGAGAGGAGTAAAAAACCATCAAAAATTTCAATCCTGCATGATTCTACCAAGAAATGTGATTCTTCATTCAAAACCTGATTTTTGCTATTGGGCTCTATTGAATAATGAATGTTTTGAATTTTCTCCAAAAGTAAAGTAGTTGCTTTTAGAGACTTGTTTGGGCTCATGAGAGGAGTAGAAAAACATCAAAAATTTCAGTCCTGCATGATTCTACCAAGAAATATGTGTTCATTGAAACCGCTGGTTTTTGATAGTTTGGGCCCTATTGAATAATGAATGTTTTGAATTTTCTCCAAAAGTAAAGTAGTTGCAAACTCATCCTTTTAGAAACTTGTTTGGGCTGTTGAGAGGAGTAAAAACCATCAAAAATTTCAATCCTGCATGATTCTACCAAGAAATGTGATTCTTCATTCAAAATGCTGGTTTTTGCTATTGGGCTCTATTGAATAATGAATGTTTTGAATTTTCTCCAAAAGAAAAGTAGTTGCAAACTCATCCTTTTAGAGACTTGTTTGGGCTCATGAGAGGAGTAGAAAAACATCAAAAATTTCAGTCCTGCATGATTCTACCAAGAAATGTGATTCTTCATTCAAAACCTGATTTTTGCTATTGGGCTCTATTGAATAATGAATGTTTTGATTTTTCTCCAAAAGTAAAGTAGTTGCAAACTCATACTTTCAGAGACTTGTTTGGGCTCATGAGAGGAGTAGAAAAACATCAAAAATTTCAGTCCTGCATGATTCTACCAAGAAATGTGTGTTCATTGAAACCGCTGGTTTTTGATAGTTTGGGCCCTATTGAATAATCAATGTTTTGAATTTTCTGCAAAAGTAAAGTAGTTGCAAACTCATCCTTTTAGAAACTTGTTTGGGCTGTTGAGAGGAGTTAAAAACCATCAAAAATTTCAATCCTGCATGATTCTACCAAGAAATGTGATTCTTCATTCAAAATGCTGGTTTTTGCAATTGGGCTCTATTGAATAATGAATGTTTTGAATTTTCTCCAAAAGTTAAGTAGTTGCAAACTCATCCTTTTAGAGACTTGTTTGGGCTCATGAGAGGAGTAGAAAAACATCAAAAATTTCAGTCCTGCATGATTCTACCAAGAAATGTGTGTTCATTCAAACCGCTGGTTTTTGATATTTTGGGCCCTATTGAATAATGAATGTTTTGAATTTTCTCCAAAAGTAAAGTAGTTGCAAACTCATCCTTTTAGAAACTTGTTTGGGCTGTTGAGAGGAGTAAAAAACCATCAAAAATTTCAATCCTGCATGATTCTACCAAGAAATGTGATTCTTCATTCAAAACCTGATTTTTGCTATTGGGCTCTATTGAATAATGAATGTTTTGAATTTTCTCCAAAAGTAAAGTAGTTGCAAACTCATGCTTTTAGAGACTTGTTTGGGCTCATGAGAGGAGTAGAAAAACATCAAAAATTTTAGTCCTGCATGATTCTACCAAGAAATGTGTGTTCATTGAAACCGCTGGTTTTTGATAGTTTGGGCCCTATTGAATAATGAATGTTTTGAATTTTCTCCAAAAGTAAAGTAGTTGCAAACTCATCCTTTTAGAAACTTGTTTGGGCTGTTGAGAGGAGTAAAAAACCATCAAAAATTTCAATCCTGCATGATTCTACCAAGAAATGTGATTCTTCATTCAAAACGCTGGTTTTTGCTATTGGGCTCTATTGAATAATGAATGTTTTGAATTTTCTCCAAAAGTAAAGTAGTTGCAAACTCATGCTTTTAGAGACTTGTTTGGGCTCATGAGAGGAGTAGAAAAACATCAAAAATTTCAGTCCTGCATGATTCTACCAAGAAATGTGTGTTCATTGAAACCGCTGGTTTTTGATAGTTTGGGCACTATTGAATAATGAATGTTTTGAATTTTCTCCAAAAGTAAAGTAGTTGCAAACTCATCCTTTTAGAAACTTGTTTGGGCTGTTGAGAGGAGTAAAAAACCATCAAAAATTTCAATCCTGCATGATTCTACCAAGAAATGTGATTCTTCATTCAAAACGCTGGTTTTTGCTATTGGGCTCTATTGAATAATGAATGTTTTGAATTTTCTCCAAAAGTAAAGTAGTTGCAAACTCATCCTTTTAGAAACTTGTTTGGGCTGTTGAGAGGAGTAAAAAACCATCAAAAATTTCAATCCTGCATGATTCTACCAAGAAATGTGATTCTTCATTCAAAACCTGATTTTTGCTATTGGGCTCTATTGAATAATGAATGTTTTGAATTTTCTCCAAAAGTAAAGTAGTTGCAAACTCATGCCTTTATAGACTTGTTTGGGCTCATGAGAGGAGTAGAAAAACATCAAAAATTTCAGTCCTGCATGATTCTACCAAGAAATATGTGTTCATTGAAACCGCTGGTTTTTGATAGTTTGGGCCCTATTGAATAATGAATGTTTTGAATTTTCTCCAAAAGTAAAGTAGTTGCAAACTCATCCTTTTAGAAACTTGTTTGGGCTGTTGAGAGGAGTAAAAAACCATCAAAAATTTCAATCCTGCATGATTCTACCAAGAAATGTGATTCTTCATTCAAAACGCTGTTTTTTGCTATTGGGCTCTATTGAATAATGAATGTTTTGAATTTTCTCCAAAAGAAAAGTAGTTGCAAACTCATCCTTTTAGGGACTTGTTTGGGCTCATGAGAGGAGTAGAAAAACATCAAACATTTCAGTCCTGCATGATTCTACCAAGAAATGTGATTCTTCATTCAAAACCTGATTTTTGCTATTGGGCTCTATTGAATAATGAATGTTTTGATTTTTCTCCAAAAGTAAAGTAGTTGCAAACTCATACTTTCAGAGACTTGTTTGGGCTCATGAGAGGAGTAGAAAAACATCAAAAATTTCAGTCCTGCATGATTCTACCAAGAAATGTGTGTTCATTGAAACGGCTGGTTTTTGATAGTTTGGGCCCTATTGAATAATCAATGTTTTGAATTTTCTGCAAAAGTAAAGTAGTTGCAAACTCATCCTTTTAGAATCTTGTTTGGGCTGTTGAGAGGAGTAAAAAACCATCAAAAATTTCAATCCTGCATGATTCTACCAAGAAATGTGATTCTTCATTCAAAATGCTGGTTTTTGCTATTGGGCTCTATTGAATAATGAATGTTTTGAATTTTCTCCAAAAGTAAAGTAGTTGCAAACTCATGCTTTTAGAGACTTGTTTGGGCTCATGAGAGGAGTAGAAAAACATCAAAAATTTCAGTCCTGCATGATTCTACCAAGAAATGTGATTCTTCATTCAAAACCTGATTTTTGCTATTGGGCTCTATTGAATAATGAATGTTTTGATTTTTCTCCAAAAGTAAAGTAGTTACAAACTCATACTTTCAGAGACTTGTTTGGGCTCATGAGAGGAGTAGAAAAACATCAAAAATTTCAGTCCTGCATGATTCTACCAAGAAATGTGTGTTCATTGAAACGGCTGGTTTTTGATAGTTTGGGCCCTATTGAATAATCAATGTTTTGAATTTTCTGCAAAAGTAAAGTAGTTGCAAACTCATCCTTTTAGAAACTTGTTTGGGCTGTTGAGAGGAGTAAAAAACCATCAAAAATTTCAATCCTGCATGATTCTACCAAGAAATGTGATTCTTCATTCAAAATGCTGGTTTTTGCTATTGGGCTCTATTGAATAATGAATGTTTTGAATTTTCTCCAAAAGTAAAGTAGGTGCAAACTCATGCTTTTAGAGACTTGTTTGGGCTCATGAGAGGAGTAGAAAAACATCAAAAATTTCAGTCCTGCATGATTCTACCAAGAAATGTGATTCTTCATTCAAAACCTGATTTTTGCTATTGGGCTCTATTGAATAATGAATGTTTTGAATTTTCTCCAAAAGTAAAGTAGTTGCAAACTCATGCTTTTAGAGACTTGTTTGGGCTCACGAGAGGAGTAGAAAAACATCAAAAATTTCAGTCCTGCATGATTCTACCAAGAAATGTGTGTACATTGAAACCGCTGGTTTTTGATATTTTGGGCCCTATTGAATAATGAATGTTTTGAATTTTCTAAAAAAGTAAAGTAGTTGCAAACTCATCCTTTTAGAAACTTGTTTGGGCTGTTGAGAGGAGTAAAAAACCATCAAATATTTCAATCCTGCATGATTCTACCAAGAAATGTGATTCTTCATTCAAAACCTGATTTTTGCTATTGGGCTCTATTGAATAATGAATGTTTTGAATTTTTTCCAAAAGTAAAGTATTTGCAAACTCATGCTTTTAGAGACTTGTTTGGGCTCATGAGAGGAGTAGAAAAACATCAAAAATTATAGTCCTGCATGATTCTACCAAGAAATGTGTGTTCATTGAAACCGCTGGTTTTTGATAGTTTGGGCCCTATTGAATAATGAATGTTTTGAATTTTCTCCAAAAGTAAAGTAGTTGCAAACTCATCCTTTTAGAAACTTGTTTGGGCTGTTGAGAGGAGTAAAAAACCATCAAAAATTTCAATCCTGCATGATTCTACCAAGAAATGTGATTCTTCATTCAAAACGCTGGTTTTTGCTATCGGGCTCTATTGAATAATGAATGTTTTGAATTTTCTCCAAAAGTAAAGTAGTTGGAAACTCATCCTATTAGAGACTTGTTTGTGCTCATGAGAGGAGTAGAAAAACATCAAAAATTTCAGTCCTGCACGATTCTACCAAGAAATGTGTGTTCATTCAAACCGCTGGTTTTTGATATTTTGGGCCCTATTGAATAATGAATGTTTTGAATTTTCTCCAAAAGTAAAGTAGTTGCAAACTCATCCTTTTAGAAACTTGTTTGGGCTGTTGAGAGGAGTAAAAAACCATCAAAAATTTCAATCCTGCATGATTCTACCAAGAAATGTGATTCTTCATTCAAAACCTGATTTTTGCTATTGGGCTCTATTGAATAATGAATGTTTTGAATTTTCTCCAAAAGTAAAGTAGTTGCAAACTCATGCTTTTAGAGACTTGTTTGGGCTCATGAGAGGAGTAGAAAAACATCAAAAATTTCAGTCCTGCATGATTCTACCAAGAAATGTGTGTTCATTGAAACCGCTGGTTTTTGATAGTTTGGGCCCTATTGAATAATGAATGTTTTGAATTTTCTCCAAAAGTAAAGTAGTTGCAAACTCATCCTTTTAGAAACTTGTTTGGGCTGTTGAGAGGAGTAAAAAACCATCAAAAATTTCAATCCTGCATGATTCTACCAAGAAATGTGATTCTTCATTCAAAACGCTGGTTTTTGCTATTGGGCTCTATTGAATAATGAATGTTTTGAATTTTCTCCAAAAGTTAAGTAGTTGCAAGCTCATCCTTTTAGAGACTTGTTTGGGCTCATGAGAGGAGTAGAAAAACATCAAAAATTTCAGTCCTGCACGATTCTACCAAGAAATGTGTGTTCATTCAAACCGCTGGTTTTTGATATTTTGGGCCCTATTGAATAATGAATGTTTTGAATTTTCTCCAAAAGTAAAGTAGTTGCAAACTCATCCTTTTAGAAACTTGTTTGGGCTGTTGAGAGGAGTAAAAAACCATCAAAAATTTCAATCCTGCATGATTCTACCAAGAAATGTGATTCTTCATTCAAAACGCTGGTTTTTGCTATTGGGCTCTATTGAATAATGAATGTTTTGAATTTTCTCCAAAAGTAAAGTAGTTGCAAACTCATGCTTTTAGAGACTTGTTTGGGCTCATGAGAGGAGTAGAAAAACATCAAAAATTTCAGTCCTGCATGATTCTACCAAGAAATGTGTGTTCATTGAAACCGCTGGTTTTTGATAGTTTGGGCCCTATTGAATAATGAATGTTTTGAATTTTCTCCAAAAATAATGTAGTTGCAAACTCATCCTTTTAGAAACTTGTTTGGGCTGTTGAGAGGAGTAAAAAACCATCAAAAATTTCAATCCTGCATGATTCTACCAAGAAATGTGATTCTTCATTCAAAACCTGATTTTTGCTATTGGGCTCTATTGAATAATGAATGTTTTGAATTTTCTCCAAAAGTAAAGTAGTTGCAAACTCATGCTTTTAGAGACTTGTTTGGGCTCATGAGAGGAGTAGAAAAACATCAAAAATTTCAGTCCTGCATGATTCTACCAAGAAATGTGTGTTCATTGAAACTGCTGGTTTTTGATAGTTTGGGCCCTATTGAATAATGAATGTTTTGAATTTTCTCCAAAAGTAAAGTAGTTGCAAACTCATCCTTTTAGAAACATGTTTGGGCTGTTGAGAGGAGTAAAAAACCATCAAAAATTTCAATCCTGCATGATTCTACCAAGAAATGTGATTCTTCATTCAAAACCTGATTTTTGCTATTGGGCTCTATTGAATAATGAATGTTTTGAATTTTCTCCAAAAGTAAAGTAGTTGCTTTTAGAGACTTGTTTGGGCTCATGAGAGGAGTAGAAAAACATCAAAAATTTCAGTCCTGCATGATTCTACCAAGAAATATGTGTTCATTGAAACCGCTGGTTTTTGATAGTTTGGGCCCTATTGAATAATGAATGTTTTGAATTTTCTCCAAAAGTAAAGTAGTTGCAAACTCATCCTTTTAGAAACTTGTTTGGGCTGTTGAGAGGAGTAAAAAACCATCAAAAAATTCAATCCTGCATGATTCTACCAAGAAATGTGATTCTTCATTCAAAACGCTGGTTTTTGCTATTGGGCTCTGTTGAATAATGAATGTTTTGAATTTTCTCCAAAAGAAAAGTAGTTGCAAACTCATCCTTTTAGAGACTTGTTTGGGCTCATGAGAGGAGTAGAAAAACATCAAAAATTTCAGTCCTGCATGATTCTACCAAGAAATGTGATTCTTCATTCAAAACCTGATTTTTGCTATTGGGCTCTATTGAATAATGACTGTTTTGATTTTTCTCCAAAAGTAAAGTAGTTGCAAACTCATACTTTCAGAGACTTGTTTGGGCTCATGAGAGGAGTAGAAAAACATCAAAAATTTCAGTCCTGCATGATTCTACCAAGAAATGTGTGTTCATTGAAAACGCTGGTTTTTGATAGTTTGGGCCCTATTGAATAATCAATGTTTTGAATTTTCTGCAAAAGTAAAGTAGTTGCAAACTCATCCTTTTAGAAACTTGTTTGGGCTGTTGAGAGGAGTAAAAAACCATCAAAAATTTCAATCCTGCATGATTCTACCAAGAAATGTGATTCTTCATTCAAAACCTGATTTTTGCTATTGGGCTCTATTGAATAATGAATGTTTTGAATTTTCTCCAAAAGTAAAGTATTTGCAAACTCATGCTTTTAGAGACTTGTTTGGGCTCATGAGAGGAGTAGAAAAACATCAAAAATTTCAGTCCTGCATGATTCTACCAAGAAATGTGTGTTCATTGAAACCGCTGGTTTTTGATAGTTTGGGCCCTATTGAATAATGAATGTTTTGAATTTTCTCCAAAAATAAAGTAGTTGCAAACTCATCCTTTTAGAAACTTGTTTGGGCTGTTGAGAGGAGTAAAAAACCATCAAAAATTTCAATCCTGCATGATTCTACCAAGAAATGTGATTCTTCATTCAAAACCTGATTTTTGCTATTGGGCTCTATTGAATAATGAATGTTTTGAATTTTCTCCAAAAGTAAAGTAGTTGCAAACTCATGCTTTTATAGACTTGTTTGGGCTCATGAGAGGAGTAGAAAAACATCAAAAATTTCAGTCCTGCATGATTCTACCAAGAAATGTGTGTTCATTGAAACCGCTGGTTTTTGATAGTTTGGGCCCTATTTAATAATGAATGTTTTGAATTTTCTCCAAAAGTAAACTAGTTGCAAACTCATCCTTTTAGAAACTTGTTTGGGCTGTTGAGAGGAGTAAAAAACCATCAAAAATTTCAATCCTGCATGATTCTACCAAGAAATGTGATTCTTCATTCAAAACGCTGGTTTTTGCTATTGGGCTCTATTGAATAATGAATGTTTTGAATTTTCTCCAAAAGAAAAGTAGTTGCAAACTCATCCTTTTAGGGACTTGTTTGGGCTCATGAGAGGAGTAGAAAAACATCAAAAATTTCAGTCCTGCATGATTCTACCAAGAAATGTGATTCTTCATTCAAAACCTGATTTTTGCTATTGGGCTCTATTGAATAATGAATGTTTTGATTTTTCTCCAAAAGTAAAGTAGTTACAAACTCATACTTTCAGAGACTTGTTTGGGCTCATGAGAGGAGTAGAAAAACATCAAAAATTTCAGTCCTGCATGATTCTACCAAGAAATGTGTGTTCATTAAAACGGCTGGTTTTTGATAGTTTGGGCCCTATTGAATAATCAATGTTTTGAATTTTCTGCAAAAGTAAAGTAGTTGCAAACTCATCCTTTTAGAAACTTGTTTGGGCTGTTGAGAGGAGTAAAAAACCATCAAAAATTTCAATCCTGCATGATTCTACCAAGAAATGTGATTCTTCATTCAAAATGCTGGTTTTTGCTATTGGGCTCTATTGAATAATGAATGTTTTGAATTTTCTCCAAAAGTAAAGTAGTTGCAAACTCATGCTTTTAGAGACTTGTTTGGGCTCATGAGAGGAGTAGAAAAACATCAAAAATTTCAGTCCTGCATGATTCTACCAAGAAATGTGATTCTTCATTCAAAACGCTGGTTTTTGCTATCGGGCTCTATTGAATAATGAATGTTTTGAATTTTCTCCAAAAGTAAAGTATTTGGAAACTCATCCTATTAGAGACTTGTTTGGGCTCATGAGAGGAGTAGAAAAACATCAAAAATTTCAGTCCTGCACGATTCTACCAAGAAATGTGTGTTCATTCAAACCGCTGGTTTTTGATATTTTGGGCCCTATTGAATAATGAATGTTTTGAATTTTCTCCAAAAGTAAAGTAGTTGCAAACTCATCCTTTTAGAAACTTGTTTGGGCTGTTGAGAGGAGTAAAAAACCATCAAAAATTTCAATCCTGCATGATTCTACCAAGAAATGTGATTCTTCATTCAAAACCTGATTTTTGCTATTGGGCTCTATTGAATAATGAATGTTTTGAATTTTCTCCAAAAGTAAAGTAGTTGCAAACTCATGCTTTTAGAGACTTGTTTGGGCTCATGAGAGGAGTAGAAAAACATCAAAAATTTCAGTCCTGCATGATTCTACCAAGAAATGTGTGTTCATTGAAACCGCTGGTTTTTGATAGTTTGGGCCCTATTGAATAATGAATGTTTTGAATTTTCTCCAAAAGTAAAGTAGTTGCAAACTCATCCTTTTAGAAACTTGTTTGGGCTGTTGAGAGGAGTAAAAAACCATCAAAAATTTCAATCCTGCATGATTCTACCAAGAAATGTGATTCTTCATTCAAAACGCTGGTTTTTGCTATTGGGCTCTATTGAATAATGAATGTTTTGAATTTTCTCCAAAAGTTAAGTAGTTGCAAGCTCATCCTTTTAGAGACTTGTTTGGGCTCATGAGAGGAGTAGAAAAACATCAAAAATTTCAGTCCTGCACGATTCTACCAAGAAATGTGTGTTCATTCAAACCGCTGGTTTTTGATATTTTGGGCCCTATTGAATAATGAATGTTTTGAATTTTCTCCAAAAGTAAAGTAGTTGCAAACTCATCCTTTTAGAAACTTGTTTGGGCTGTTGAGAGGAGTAAAAAACCATCAAAAATTTCAATCCTGCATGATTCTACCAAGAAATGTGATTCTTCATTCAAAACGCTGGTTTTTGCTATTGGGCTCTATTGAATAATGAATGTTTTGAATTTTCTCCAAAAGTAAAGTAGTTGCAAACTCATGCTTTTAGAGACTTGTTTGGGCTCATGAGAGGAGTAGAAAAACATCAAAAATTTCAGTCCTGCATGATTCTACCAAGAAATGTGTGTTCATTGAAACCGCTGGTTTTTGATAGTTTGGGCCCTATTGAATAATGAATGTTTTGAATTTTCTCCAAAAATAAAGTAGTTGCAAACTCATCCTTTTAGAAACTTGTTTGGGCTGTTGAGAGGAGTAAAAAACCATCAAAAATTTCAATCCTGCATGATTCTACCAAGAAATGTGATTCTTCATTCAAAACCTGATTTTTGCTATTGGGCTCTATTGAATAATGAATGTTTTGAATTTTCTCCAAAAGTAAAGTAGTTGCTTTTAGAGACTTGTTTGGGCTCATGAGAGGAGTAGAAAAACATCAAAAATTTCAGTCCTGCATGATTCTACCAAGAAATATGTGTTCATTGAAACCGCTGGTTTTTGATAGTTTGGGCCCTATTGAATAATGAATGTTTTGAATTTTCTCCAAAAGTAAAGTAGTTGCAAACTCATCCTTTTAGAAACTTGTTTGGGCTGTTGAGAGGAGTAAAAAACCATCAAAAATTTCAATCCTGCATGATTCTACCAAGAAATGTGATTCTTCATTCAAAACGCTGGTTTTTGCTATTGGGCTCTCTTGAATAATGAATGTTTTGAATTTTCTCCAAAAGAAAAGTAGTTGCAAACTCATCCTTTTAGAGACTTGTTTGGGCTCATGAGAGGAGTAGAAAAACATCAAAAATTTCAGTCCTGCATGATTCTACCAAGAAATGTGATTCTTCATTCAAAACCTGATTTTTGCTATTGGGCTCTATTGAATAATGAATGTTTTGATTTTTCTCCAAAAGTAAAGTAGTTGCAAACTCATACTTTCAGAGACTTGTTTGGGCTCATGAGAGGAGTAGAAAAACATCAAAAATTTCAGTCCTGCATGATTCTACCAAGAAATGTGTGTTCATTGAAACCGCTGGTTTTTGATAGTTTGGGCCCTATTGAATAATCAATGTTTTGAATTTTCTGCAAAAGTAAAGTAGTTGCAAACTCATCCTTTTAGAAACTTGTTTGGGCTGTTGAGAGGAGTAAAAAACCATCAAAAATTTCAATCCTGCATGATTCTACCAAGAAATGTGATTCTTCATTCAAAACGCTGGTTTTTGCTATTGGGCTCTATTGAATAATGAATGTTTTGAATTTTCTCCAAAAGTAAAGTAGTTGCAAACTCATGCTTTTAGAGACTTGTTTGGGCTCATGAGAGGAGTAGAAAAACATCAAAAATTTCAGTCCTGCATGATTCTACCAAGAAATGTGTGTTCATTGAAACCGCTGGTTTTTGATAGTTTGGGCCCTATTGAATAATGAATGTTTTGAATTTTCTCCAAAAATAAAGTAGTTGCAAACTCATCCTTTTAGAAACTTGTTTGGGCTGTTGAGAGGAGTAAAAAACCATCAAAAATTTCAATCCTGCATGATTCTACCAAGAAATGTGATTCTTCATTCAAAACCTGATTTTTGCTATTGGGCTCTATTGAATAATGAATGTTTTGAATTTTCTCCAAAAGTAAAGTAGTTGCTTTTAGAGACTTGTTTGGGCTCATGAGAGGAGTAGAAAAACATCAAAAATTTCAGTCCTGCATGATTCTACCAAGAAATATGTGTTCATTGAAACCGCTGGTTTTTGATAGTTTGGGCCCTATTGAATAATGAATGTTTTGAATTTTCTCCAAAAGTAAAGTAGTTGCAAACTCATCCTTTTAGAAACTTGTTTGGGCTGTTGAGAGGAGTAAAAAACCATCAAAAATTTCAATCCTGCATGATTCTACCAAGAAATGTGATTCTTCATTCAAAACGCTGGTTTTTGCTATTGGGCTCTCTTGAATAATGAATGTTTTGAATTTTCTCCAAAAGAAAAGTAGTTGCAAACTCATCCTTTTAGAGACTTGTTTGGGCTCATGAGAGGAGTAGAAAAACATCAAAAATTTCAGTCCTGCATGATTCTACCAAGAAATGTGATTCTTCATTCAAAACCTGATTTTTGCTATTGGGCTCTATTGAATAATGAATGTTTTGATTTTTCTCCAAAAGTAAAGTAGTTGCAAACTCATACTTTCAGAGACTTGTTTGGGCTCATGAGAGGAGTAGAAAAACATCAAAAATTTCAGTCCTGCATGATTCTACCAAGAAATGTGTGTTCATTGAAACCGCTGGTTTTTGATAGTTTGGGCCCTATTGAATAATCAATGTTTTGAATTTTCTGCAAAAGTAAAGTAGTTGCAAACTCATCCTTTTAGAAACTTGTTTGGGCTGTTGAGAGGAGTAAAAAACCATCAAAAATTTCAATCCTGCATGATTCTACCAAGAAATGTGATTCTTCATTCAAAACCTGATTTTTGCTATTGGGCTCTATTGAATAATGAATGTTTTGAATTTTCTCCAAAAGTAAAGTATTTGCAAACTCATGCTTTTAGAGACTTGTTTGGGCTCATGAGAGGAGTAGAAAAACATCAAAAATTTCAGTCCTGCATGATTCTACCAAGAAATGTGTGTTCATTGAAACCGCTGGTTTTTGATAGTTTGGGCCCTTTTGAATAATGAATGTTTTGAATTTTCTCCAAAAATAAAGTAGTTGCAAACTCATCCTTTTAGAAACTTGTTTGGGCTGTTGAGAGGAGTAAAAAACCATCAAAAATTTCAATCCTGCATGATTCTACCAAGAAATGTGATTCTTCATTCAAAACCTGATTTTTGCTATTGGGCTCTATTGAATAATGAATGTTTTGAATTTTCTCCAAAAGTAAAGTAGTTGCAAACTCATGCTTTTATAGACTTGTTTGGGCTCATGAGAGGAGTAGAAAAACATCAAAAATTTCAGTCCTGCATGATTCTACCAAGAAATGTGTGTTCATTGAAACCGCTGGTTTTTGATAGTTTGGGCCCTATTGAATAATGAATGTTTTGAATTTTCTCCAAAAGTAAAGTAGTTGCAAACTCATCCTTTTAGAAACATGTTTGGGCTGTTGAGAGGAGTAAAAAACCATCAAAAATTTCAATCCTGCATGATTCTACCAAGAAATGTGATTCTTCATTCAAAACCTGATTTTTGCTATTGGGCTCTATTGAATAATGAATGTTTTGAATTTTCTCCAAAAGTAAAGTAGTTGCAAACTCATGCTTTTAGTGACTTGTTTGGGCTCATGAGAGGAGTAGAAAAACCTCAAAAATTTCAGTCCTGCATGATTCTCCCAAGAAATATGTGTTCATTAAAACCGCTGGTTTTTGATAGTTTGGGCCCTATTGAATAATGAATGTTTTGAATTTTCTCCAAAAGTAAAGTAGTTGCAAACTCATCCTTTTAGAAACTTGTTTGGGCTGTTGAGAGGAGTAAAAAACCATCAAAAATTTCAATCCTGCATGATTCTACCAAGAAATGTGATTCTTCATTCAAAACGCTGGTTTTTGCTATTGGGCTCTATTGAATAATGAATGTTTTGAATTTTCTCCAAAAGAAAAGTAGTTGCAAACTCATCCTTTTAGAGACTTTTTGGGCTCATGAGAGGAGTAGAAAAACATCAAAAATTTCAGTCCTGCATGATTCTACCAAGAAATGTGATTCTTCATTCAAAACCTGATTTTTGCTATTGGGCTCTATTGAATAATGAATGTTTTGATTTTTCTCCAAAAGTAAAGTAGTTGCAAACTCATACTTTCAGAGACTTGTTTGGGCTCATGAGAGGAGTAGAAAAACATCAAAAATTTCAGTCCTGCATGATTCTACCAAGAAATGTGTGTTCATTGAAACCGCTGGTTTTTGATAGTTTGGGCCCTATTGAATAATCAATGTTTTGAATTTTCTGCAAAAGTAAAGTAGTTGCAAACTCATCCTTTTAGAAACTTGTTTGGGCTGTTGAGAGGAGTAAAAAACCATCAAAAATTTCAATCCTGCATGATTCTACCAAGAAATGTGATTCTTCATTCAAAATGCTGGTTTTTGCTATTGGGCTCTATTGAATAATGAATGTTTTGAATTTTCTCCAAAAGTAAAGTAGTTGCAAACTCATGCTTTTAGTGACTTGTTTGGGCTCATGAGAGGAGTAGAAAAACATCAAAAATTTCAGTCCTGCATGATTCTACCAAGAAATGTGATTCTTCATTCAAAACCTGATTTTTGCTATTGGGCTCTATTGAATAATGAATGTTTTGAATTTTCTCCAAAAGTAAAGTAGTTGCAAACTCATGCTTTTAGAGACTTGTTTGGGCTCACGAGAGGAGTAGAAAAACATCAAAAATTTCAGTCCTGCATGATTCTACCAAGAAATATGTGTACATTGAAACCGCTGGTTTTTGATAGTTTGGGCCTTATTGATTAATGAATGTTTTGAATTTTCTCCAAAAGTAAAGTAGTTGCAAACTCATCCTTTTAGAAACTTGTTTTGGCTTTTGAGAGGAGTAAAAAACCATCAAAAATTTCAATCCTGCATGATTCTACCAAGAAATGTGATTCTTCATTCAAAACGCTGGTTTTTGCTATTGGGCTCTATTGAATAATGAATGTTTTGAATTTTCTCCAAAAGTAAAGTAGTTGCAAACTCATCCTTTTAGAGACTTGTTTGGGCTCATGAGAGGAGTAGAAAAACATCAAAAATTTCAGTCCTGCACGATTCTACCAAGAAATGTGTGTTCATTCAAACCGCTGGTTTTTGATATTTTGGGCCCTATTGAATATTGAATGTTTTGAATTTTCTCCAAAAGTAAAGTAGTTGCAAACTCATCCTTTTAGAAACTTGTTTGGGCTGTTGAGAGGAGTAAAAAACCATCAAAAATTTCAATCCTGCATGATTCTACCAAGAAATGTGATTCTTCATTCAAAACCTGATTTTTGCTATTGGGCTCTATTGAATAATGAATGTTTTGAATTTTCTCCAAAGGTAAAGTAGTTGCAAACTCATGCTTTTAGAGACTTGTTTGGGCTCATGAGAAGAGTAGAAAAACATCAAAAATTTCAGTCCTGCATGATTCTACCAAGAAATGTGTGTTCATTGAAACCGCTGGTTTTTGATAGTTTGGGCCCTATTGAATAATGAATGTTTTGAATTTTCTCCAAAAGTAAAGTAGTTGCAAACTCATCCTTTTAGAAACTTGTTTGGGCTGTTGAGAGGAGTAAAAAACCATCAAAAATTTCAATCCTGCATGATTCTACCAAGAAATGTGATTCTTCATTCAAAACGCTGGTTTTTGCTATTGGGCTCTATTGAATAATGAATGTTTTGAATTTTCTCCAAAAGCAAAGTAGTTGCAGACTCATCCTTTTAGAGACTTGTTTGTGCTCATGAGAGGAGTAGAAAAACATCAAAAATTTCAGTCCTGCACGATTCTACCAAGAAATGTGTGTTCATTCAAACCGCTGGTTTTTGATATTTTGGGCCCTATTGAATAATGAATGTTTTGAATTTTCTCCAAAAGTAAAGTAGTTGCAAACTCATCCTTTTAGAAACTTGTTTGGGCTGTTGAGAGGAGTATAAAACCATCAAAAATTTCAATCCTGCATGATTCTACCAAGAAATGTGATTCTTCATTCAAAACCTGATTTTTGCTATTGGGCTCTATTGAATAATGAATGTTTTGAATTTTCTCCAAAAGTAAAGTAGTTGCAAACTCATGCTTTTAGAGACTTGTTTGGGCTCATGAGAGGAGTAGAAAAACATCAAAAATTATAATCCTGCATGATTCTACCAAGAAATGTGTGTTCATTGAAACCACTGGTTTTTGATAGTTTGGGCCCTATAGAATAATGAATGTTTTGAATTTTCTCCAAAAGTAAAGTAGTTGCAAACTCATCCTTTTAGAAACTTGTTTGGGCTGTTGAGAGGAGTAAAAAACCATCAAAAATTTCAATCCTGCATTATTCTACCAAGAAATGTGATTCTTCATTCAAAACGCTGGTTTTTGCTATTGGGCTCTATTGAATAATGAATGTTTTGAATTTTCTCCAAAAGAAAAGTAGTTGCAAACTCATTCTTTTAGAGACTTGTTTGGGCTCATGAGTGGCGTAGAAAAACATCAAAAATTTCAGTCCTGCATGATTCTACCAAGAAATGTGATTCTTCATTCAAAACCTGATTTTTGCTATTGGGCTCTATTGAATAATGAATGTTTTGAATTTTCTCCAAAAGTAAAGTAGTTGCAAACTCATGCTTTTAGAGACTTGTTTGGGCTCACGAGAGGAGTAGAAAAACATCAAAAATTTCAGTCCTACATGATTCTACCAAGAAATGTGTGTACATTGAAACCGCTGGTTTTTGATAGTTTGGGCCTTATTGAATAATGAATGTTTTGAATTTTCTCCAAAAGTAAAGTAGTTGCAAACTCATCCTTTTAGAAACTTGTTTGGGCTGTTGAGAGGAGTAAAAAACCATCAAAAATTTCAATCCTGCATGATTCTACCAATAAATGTGATTCTTCATTCAAAACGCTGGTTTTTGCTATTGGGCTCTATTGAATAATGAATGTTTTGAATTTTCTCCAAATGTAAAGTAGTTGCAAACTCATCCTTTTAGAGACTTGTTTGGGCTCATGAGAGGAGTAGAAAAACATCAAAAATTTCAGTCCTGCACGATTCTACCAAGAAATGTGTGTTCATTCAAACCGCTGGTTTTTGATATTTTGGGCCCTATTGAATATTAAATGTTTTGAATTTTCTCCAAAAGTAAAGTAGTTGCAAACTCATCCTTTTAGAAACTTGTTTGGGCTGTTGAGAGGAGTAAAAAACCATCAAAAATTTCAATCCTGCATGATTCTACCAAGAAATGTGATTCTTCATTCAAAACCTGATTTTTGCTATTGGGCTCTATTGAATAATGAATGTTTTGAATTTTCTCCAAAGGTAAAGTAGTTGCAAACTCATGCTTTTAGAGACTTGTTTGGGCTCATGAGAGGAGTAGAAAAACATCAAAAATTTCAGTCCTGCATGATTCTACCAAGAAATGTGTGTTCATTGAAACCGCTGGTTTTTGATAGTTTGGGCCCTATTGAATAATGAATGTTTTGAATTTTCTCCAAAAGTAAAGTAGTTGCAAACTCATCCTTTTAGAAACTTGTTTGGGCTGTTGAGAGGAGTAAAAAACCATCAAAAATTTCAATCCTGCATGATTCTACCAAGAAATGTGATTCTTCATTCAAAACGCTGGTTTTTGCTATTGGGCTCTATTGAATAATGAATGTTTTGAATTTTCTCCAAAAGCAAAGTAGTTGCAGACTCATCCTTTTAGAGACTTGTTTGGGCTCATGAGAGGAGTAGAAAAACATCAAAAATTTCAGTCCTGCACGATTCTACCAAGAAATGTGTGTTCATTCAAACCGCTGGTTTTTGATATTTTGGGCCCTATTGAATAATGAATGTTTTGAATTTTCTCCAAAAGTAAAGTAGTTGCAAACTCATCCTTTTAGAAACTTGTTTGGGCTGTTGAGAGGAGTAAAAAACCATCAAAAATTTCAATCCTGCATGATTCTACCAAGAAATGTGATTCTTCATTCAAAACCTGATTTTTGCTATTGGGCTCTATTGAATAATGAATGTTTTGAATTTTCTCCAAAAGTAAAGTAGTTGCAAACTCATGCTTTTAGAGACTTGTTTGGGCTCATGAGAGGAGTAGAAAAACATCAAAAATTTCAGTCCTGCATGATTCTACCAAGAAATGTGTGTTCATTGAAACCGCTGGTTTTTGATAGTTTGGGCCCTATTGAATAATGAATGTTTTGAATTTTCTCCAAAAGTAAAGTAGTTGCAAACTCATCCTTTTAGAAACTTGTTTGGGCTGTTGAGAGGAGTAAAAAACCATCAAAAATTTCAATCCTGCATGATTCTACCAAGAAATGTGATTCTTCATTCAAAACGCTGGTTTTTGCTATTGGGCTCTATTGAATAATGAATGTTTTGAATTTTCTCCAAAAGTAAAGTAGTTGCAAACTCATGCTTTTAGAGACTTGTTTGGGCTCATGAGAGGAGTAGAAAAACATCAAAAATTTCAGTCCTGCATGATTCTACCAAGAAATGTGTGTTCATTGAAACCGCTGGTTTTTGATAGTTTGGGCACTATTGAATAATGAATGTTTTGAATTTTCTCCAAAAGTAAAGTAGTTGCAAACTCATCCTTTTAGAAACTTGTTTGGGCTGTTGAGAGGAGTAAAAAACCATCAAAAATTTCAATCCTGCATGATTCTACCAAGAAATGTGATTCTTCATTCAAAACGCTGGTTTTTGCTATTGGGCTCTATTGAATAATGAATGTTTTGAATTTTCTCCAAAAGTAAAGTAGTTGCAAACTCATCCTTTTAGAAACTTGTTTGGGCTGTTGAGAGGAGTAAAAAACCATCAAAAATTTCAATCCTGCATGATTCTACCAAGAAATGTGATTCTTCATTCAAAACCTGATTTTTGCTATTGGGCTCTATTGAATAATGAATGTTTTGAATTTTCTCCAAAAGTAAAGTAGTTGCAAACTCATGCTTTTATAGACTTGTTTGGGCTCATGAGAGGAGTAGAAAAACATCAAAAATTTCAGTCCTGCATGATTCTACCAAGAAATGTGAGTTCATTGAAACCGCTGGTTTTTGATAGTTTGGGCCCTATTGAATAATGAATGTTTTGAATTTTCTCCAAAAGTAAAGTAGTTGCAAACTCATCCTTTTAGAAACATGTTTGGGCTGTTGAGAGGAGTAAAAAACCATCAGAAATTTCAATCCTGCATGATTCTACCAAGAAATGTGATTCTTCATTCAAAACCTGATTTTTGCTATTGGGCTCTATTGAATAATGAATGTTTTGAATTTTCTCCAAAAGTAAAGTAGTTGCAAACTCATGCTTTTAGAGACTTGTTTGGGCTCATGAGAGGAGTAGAAAAACATCAAAAATTTCAGTCCTGCATGATTCTACCAAGAAATATGTGTTCATTGAAACCGCTGGTTTTTGATAGTTTGGGCCCTATTGAATAATGAATGTTTTGAATTTTCTCCAAAAGTAAAGTAGTTGCAAACTTATCCTTTTAGAAACTTGTTTGGGCTGTTGAGAGGAGTAAAAAACCATCAAAAATTTCAATCCTGCATGATTCTACCAAGAAATGTGATTCTTCATTCAAAACGCTGGTTTTTGCTATTGGGCTCTATTGAATAATGAATGTTTTGAATTTTCTCCAAAAGAAAAGTAGTTGCAAACTCATCCTTTTAGGGACTTGTTTGGGCTCATGAGAGGAGTAGAAAAACATCAAAAATTTCAGTCCTGCATGATTCTACCAAGAAATGTGATTCTTCATTCAAAACCTGATTTTTGCTATTGGGCTCTATTGAATAATGAATGTTTTGATTTTTCTCCAAAAGTAAAGTAGTTGCAAACTCATACTTTCAGAGACTTGTTTGGGCTCATGAGAGGAGTAGAAAAACATCAAAAATTTCAGTCCTGCATGATTCTACCAAGAAATGTGTGTTCATTGAAACGGCTGGTTTTTGATAGTTTGGGCCCTATTGAATAATCAATGTTTTGAATTTTCTGCAAAAGTAAAGTAGTTGCAAACTCATCCGTTTAGAAACTTGTTTGGGCTGTTGAGAGGAGTAAAAAACCATCAAAAATTTCAATCCTGCATGATTCTACCAAGAAATGTGATTCTTCATTCGAAATGCTGGTTTTTGCTATTGGGCTCTATTGAATAATGAATGTTTTGAATTTTCTCCAAAAGTAAAGTAGTTGCAAACTCATCCTTTTAGAGACTTGTTTGGGCTCATGAGAGGAGTAGAAAAACATCAAAAATTTCAGTCCTGCATGATTCTACCAAGAAATGTGATTCTTCATTCAAAACCTGATTCTTGCTATTGGGCTCTATTGAATAATGAATGTTTTGAATTTTCTCCAAAAGTAAAGTAGTTGCAAACTCATGCTTTTAGAGACTTGTTTGGGCTCACGAGAGGAGTAGAAAAACATCAAAAATTTCAGTCCTGCATGATTCTACCAAGAAATGTGTGTACATTGAAACCGCTGGTTTTTGATAGTTTGGGCCTTATTGAATAATGAATGTTTTGAATTTTCTCCAAAAGTAAAGTAGTTGCAAACTCATCCTTTTAGAAACTTGTTTTGGCTGTTGAGAGGAGTAAAAAACCATCAAAAATTTCAATCCTGCATGATTCTACCAAGAAATGTGATTCTTCATTCAAAACGCTGGTTTTTGCTATTGGGCTCTATTGAATAATGAATGTTTTGAATTTTCTCCAAAAGTTAAGTAGTTGCAAACTCATCCTTTTAGAGACTTGTTTGGGCTCATGAGAGGAGTAGAAAAACATCAAAAATTTCAGTCCTGCACGATTCTACCAAGAAATGTGTGTTCATTCAAACCGCTGTTTTTTGATATTTTGGGCCCTATTGAATAATGAATGTTTTGAATTTTCTCCAAAAGTAAAGTAGTTGCAAACTCATCCTTTTAGAAACTTGTTTGGGCTGTTGAGAGGAGTAAAAAACCATCAAAAATTTCAATCCTGCATGATTCTACCAAGAAATGTGATTCTTCATTCAAAACCTGATTTTTGCTATTGGGTTCTATTGAATAATGAATGTTTTGAATTTTCTCCAAAAGTAAAGTAGTTGCAAACTCATGCTTTTAGAGACTTGTTTGGGCTCATGAGAGGAGTAGAAAAACATCAAAAATTTCAGTCCTGCATGATTCTACCAAGAAATATGTGTTCATTGAAACCGCTGGTTTTTGATAGTTTGGGCCCTATTGAATAATGAATGTTTTGAATTTTCTCCAAAAGTAAAGTAGTTGCAAACTCATCCTTTTAGAAACTTGTTTGGGCTGTTGAGAGGAGTAAAAAACCATCAAAAATTTCAATCCTGCATGATTCTACCAAGAAATGTGATTCTTCATTCAAAATGCTGGTTTTTGCTATTGGGCTCTATTGAATAATGAATGTTTTGAATTTTCTCCAAAAGAAAAGTAGTTGCAAACTCATCCTTTTAGAGACTTGTTTGGGCTCATGAGAGGAGTAGAAAAACATCAAAAATTTCAGTCCTGCATGATTCTACCAAGAAATGTGATTCTTCATTCAAAACCTGATTTTTGCTATTGGGCTCTATTGAATAATGAATGTTTTGATTTTTCTCCAAAAGTAAAGTAGTTGCAAACTCATACTTTCAGAGACTTGTTTGGGCTCATGAGAGGAGTAGAAAAACATCAAAAATTTCAGTCCTGCATGATTCTACCAAGAAATGTGTGTTCATTGAAACCGCTGGTTTTTGATAGTTTGGGCCCTATTGAATAATCAATGTTTTGAATTTTCTGCAAAAGTAAAGTAGTTGCAAACTCATCCTTTTAGAAACTTGTTTGGGCTGTTGAGAGGAGTTAAAAACCATCAAAAATTTCAATCCTGCATGATTCTACCAAGAAATGTGATTCTTCATTCAAAATGCTGGTTTTTGCAATTGGGCTCTATTGAATAATGAATGTTTTGAATTTTCTCCAAAAGTTAAGTAGTTGCAAACTCATCCTTTTAGAGACTTGTTTGGGCTCATGAGAGGAGTAGAAAAACATCAAAAATTTCAGTCCTGCATGATTCTACCAAGAAATGTGTGTTCATTCAAACCGCTGGTTTTTGATATTTTGGGCCCTATTGAATAATGAATGTTTTGAATTTTCTCCAAAAGTAAAGTAGTTGCAAACTCATCCTTTTAGAAACTTGTTTGGGCTGTTGAGAGGAGTAAAAAACCATCAAAAATTTCAATCCTGCATGATTCTACCAAGAAATGTGATTCTTCATTCAAAACCTGATTTTTGCTATTGGGCTCTATTGAATAATGAATGTTTTGAATTTTCTCCAAAAGTAAAGTAGTTGCAAACTCATGCTTTTAGAGACTTGTTTGGGCTCATGAGAGGAGTAGAAAAACATCAAAAATTTTAGTCCTGCATGATTCTACCAAGAAATGTGTGTTCATTGAAACCGCTGGTTTTTGATAGTTTGGGCCCTATTGAATAATGAATGTTTTGAATTTTCTCCAAAAGTAAAGTAGTTGCAAACTCATCCTTTTAGAAACTTGTTTGGGCTGTTGAGAGGAGTAAAAAACCATCAAAAATTTCAATCCTGCATGATTCTACCAAGAAATGTGATTCTTCATTCAAAACGCTGGTTTTTGCTATTGGGCTCTATTGAATAATGAATGTTTTGAATTTTCTCCAAAAGTAAAGTAGTTGCAAACTCATGCTTTTAGAGACTTGTTTGGGCTCATGAGAGGAGTAGAAAAACATCAAAAATTTCAGTCCTGCATGATTCTACCAAGAAATGTGTGTTCATTGAAACCGCTGGTTTTTGATAGTTTGGGCACTATTGAATAATGAATGTTTTGAATTTTCTCCAAAAGTAAAGTAGTTGCAAACTCATCCTTTTAGAAACTTGTTTGGGCTGTTGAGAGGAGTAAAAAACCATCAAAAATTTCAATCCTGCATGATTCTACCAAGAAATGTGATTCTTCATTCAAAACGCTGGTTTTTGCTATTGGGCTCTATTGAATAATGAATGTTTTGAATTTTCTCCAAAAGTAAAGTAGTTGCAAACTCATCCTTTTAGAAACTTGTTTGGGCTGTTGAGAGGAGTAAAAAACCATCAAAAATTTCAATCCTGCATGATTCTACCAAGAAATGTGATTCTTCATTCAAAACCTGATTTTTGCTATTGGGCTCTATTGAATAATGAATGTTTTGAATTTTCTCCAAAAGTAAAGTAGTTGCAAACTCATGCCTTTATAGACTTGTTTGGGCTCATGAGAGGAGTAGAAAAACATCAAAAATTTCAATCCTGCATGATTCTACCAAGAAATGTGTGTTCATTGAAACCGCTGGTTTTTGATAGTTTGGGCCCTATTGAATAATGAATGTTTTGAATTTTCTCCAAAAGTAAAGTAGTTGCAAACTCATCCTTTTAGAAACATGTTTGGGCTGTTGAGAGGAGTAAAAAACCATCAAAAATTTCAATCCTGCATGATTCTACCAAGAAATGTGATTCTTCATTCAAAACCTGATTTTTGCTATTGGGCTCTATTGAATAATGAATGTTTTGAATTTTCTCCAAAAGTAAAGTAGTTGCAAACTCATGCTTTTAGAGACTTGTTTGGGCTCATGAGAGGAGTAGAAAAACATCAAAAATTTCAGTCCTGCATGATTCTACCAAGAAATATGTGTTCATTGAAACCGCTGGTTTTTGATAGTTTGGGCCCTATTGAATAATGAATGTTTTGAATTTTCTCCAAAAGTAAAGTAGTTGCAAACTCATCCTTTTAGAAACTTGTTTGGGCTGTTGAGAGGAGTAAAAAACCATCAAAAATTTCAATCCTGCATGATTCTACCAAGAAATGTGATTCTTCATTCAAAACGCTGTTTTTTGCTATTGGGCTCTATTGAATAATGAATGTTTTGAATTTTCTCCAAAAGAAAAGTAGTTGCAAACTCATCCTTTTAGGGACTTGTTTGGGCTCATGAGAGGAGTAGAAAAACATCAAAAATTTCAGTCCTGCATGATTCTACCAAGAAATGTGATTCTTCATTCAAAACCTGATTTTTGCTATTGGGCTCTATTGAATAATGAATGTTTTGATTTTTCTCCAAAAGTAAAGTAGTTGCAAACTCATACTTTCAGAGACTTGTTTGGGCTCATGAGAGGAGTAGAAAAACATCAAAAATTTCAGTCCTGCATGATTCTACCAAGAAATGTGTGTTCATTGAAACGGCTGGTTTTTGATAGTTTGGGCCCTATTGAATAATCAATGTTTTGAATTTTCTGCAAAAGTAAAGTAGTTGCAAACTCATCCTTTTAGAATCTTGTTTGGGCTGTTGAGAGGAGTAAAAAACCATCAAAAATTTCAATCCTGCATGATTCTACCAAGAAATGTGATTCTTCATTCAAAATGCTGGTTTTTGCTATTGGGCTCTATTGAATAATGAATGTTTTGAATTTTCTCCAAAAGTAAAGTAGTTGCAAACTCATGCTTTTAGAGACTTGTTTGGGCTCATGAGAGGAGTAGAAAAACATCAAAAATTTCAGTCCTGCATGATTCTACCAAGAAATGTGATTCTTCATTCAAAACCTGATTTTTGCTATTGGGCTCTATTGAATAATGAATGTTTTGATTTTTCTCCAAAAGTAAAGTAGTTACAAACTCATACTTTCAGAGACTTGTTTGGGCTCATGAGAGGAGTAGAAAAACATCAAAAATTTCAGTCCTGCATGATTCTACCAAGAAATGTGTGTTCATTGAAACGGCTGGTTTTTGATAGTTTGGGCCCTATTGAATGATCAATGTTTTGAATTTTCTGCAAAAGTAAAGTAGTTGCAAACTCATCCTTTTAGAAACTTGTTTGGGCTGTTGAGAGGAGTAAAAAACCATCAAAAATTTCATTCCTGCATGATTCTACCAAGAAATGTGATTCTTCATTCAAAATGCTGGTTTTTGCTATTGGGCTCTATTGAATAATGAATGTTTTGAATTTTCTCCAAAAGTAAAGTAGGTGCAAACTCATGCTTTTAGAGACTTGTTTGGGCTCATGAGAGGAGTAGAAAAACATCAAAAATTTCAGTCCTGCATGATTCTACCAAGAAATGTGATTCTTCATTCAAAACCTGATTTTTGCTATTGGGCTCTATTGAATAATGAATGTTTTGAATTTTCTCCAAAAGTAAAGTAGTTGCAAACTCATGCTTTTAGAGACTTGTTTGGGCTCACGAGAGGAGTAGAAAAACATCAAAAATTTCAGTCCTGCATGATTCTACCAAGAAATGTGTGTACATTGAAACCGCTGGTTTTTGATATTTTGGGCCCTATTGAATAATGAATGTTTTGAATTTTCTAAAAAAGTAAAGTAGTTGCAAACTCATCCTTTTAGAAACTTGTTTGGGCTGTTGAGAGGAGTAAAAAACCATCAAATATTTCAATCCTGCATGATTCTACCAAGAAATGTGATTCTTCATTCAAAACCTGATTTTTGCTATTGGGCTCTATTGAATAATGAATGTTTTGAATTTTTTCCAAAAGTAAAGTAGTTGCAAACTCATGCTTTTAGAGACTTGTTTGGGCTCATGAGAGGAGTAGAAAAACATCAAAAATTATAGTCCTGCATGATTCTACCAAGAAATGTGTGTTCATTGAAACCGCTGGTTTTTGATAGTTTGGGCCCTATTGAATAATGAATGTTTTGAATTTTCTCCAAAAGTAAAGTAGTTGCAAACTCATCCTTTTAGAAACTTGTTTGGGCTGTTGAGAGGAGTAAAAAACCATCAAAAATTTCAATCCTGCATGATTCTACCAAGAAATGTGATTCTTCATTCAAAACGCTGGTTTTTGCTATCGGGCTCTATTGAATAATGAATGTTTTGAATTTTCTCCAAAAGTAAAGTAGTTGGAAACTCATCCTATTAGAGACTTGTTTGGGCTCATGAGAGGAGTAGAAAAACATCAAAAATTTCAGTCCTGCACGATTCTACCAAGAAATGTGTGTTCATTCAAACCGCTGGTTTTTGATATTTTGGGCCCTATTGAATAATGAATGTTTTGAATTTTCTCCAAAAGTAAAGTAGTTGCAAACTCATCCTTTTAGAAACTTGTTTGGGCTGTTGAGAGGAGTAAAAAACCATCAAAAATTTCAATCCTGCATGATTCTACCAAGAAATGTGATTCTTCATTCAAAACCTGATTTTTGCTATTGGGCTCTATTGAATAATGAATGTTTTGAATTTTCTCCAAAAGTAAAGTAGTTGCAAACTCATGCTTTTAGAGACTTGTTTGGGCTCATGAGAGGAGTAGAAAAACATCAAAAATTTCAGTCCTGCATGATTCTACCAAGAAATGTGTGTTCATTGAAACCGCTGGTTTTTGATAGTTTGGGCCCTATTGAATAATGAATGTTTTGAATTTTCTCCAAAAGTAAAGTAGTTGCAAACTCATCCTTTTAGAAACTTGTTTGGGCTGTTGAGAGGAGTAAAAAACCATCAAAAATTTCAATCCTGCATGATTCTACCAAGAAATGTGATTCTTCATTCAAAACGCTGGTTTTTGCTATTGGGCTCTATTGAATAATGAATGTTTTGAATTTTCTCCAAAAGTTAAGTAGTTGCAAGCTCATCCTTTTAGAGACTTGTTTGGGCTCATGAGAGGAGTAGAAAAACATCAAAAATTTCAGTCCTGCACGATTCTACCAAGAAATGTGTGTTCATTGAAACCACTGGTTTTTGATAGTTTGGGCCCTATTGAATAATGAATGTTTTGAATTTTCTCCAAAAATAATGTAGTTGCAAACTCATCCTTTTAGAAACTTGTTTGGGCTGTTGAGAGGAGTAAAAAACCATCAAAAATTTCAATCCTGCATGATTCTACCAAGAAATGTGATTCTTCATTCAAAACCTGATTTTTGCTATTGGGCTCTATTGAATAATGAATGTTTTGAATTTTCTCCAAAAGTAAAGTAGTTGCAAACTCATGCTTTTAGAGACTTGTTTGGGCTCATGAGAGGAGTAGAAAAACATCAAAAATTTCAGTCCTGCATGATTCTACCAAGAAATGTGTGTTCATTGAAACTGCTGGTTTTTGATAGTTTGGGCCCTATTGAATAATGAATGTTTTGAATTTTCTCCAAAAGTAAAGTAGTTGCAAACTCATCCTTTTAGAAACATGTTTGGGCTGTTGAGAGGAGTAAAAAACCATCAAAAATTTCAATCCTGCATGATTCTACCAAGAAATGTGATTCTTCATTCAAAACCTGATTTTTGCTATTGGGCTCTATTGAATAATGAATGTTTTGAATTTTCTCCAAAAGTAAAGTAGTTGCTTTTAGAGACTTGTTTGGGCTCATGAGAGGAGTAGAAAAACATCAAAAATTTCAGTCCTGCATGATTCTACCAAGAAATATGTGTTCATTGAAACCGCTGGTTTTTGATAGTTTGGGCCCTATTGAATAATGAATGTTTTGAATTTTCTCCAAAAGTAAAGTAGTTGCAAACTCATCCTTTTAGAAACTTGTTTGGGCTGTTGAGAGGAGTAAAAACCATCAAAAATTTCAATCCTGCATGATTCTACCAAGAAATGTGATTCTTCATTCAAAATGCTGGTTTTTGCTATTGGGCTCTATTGAATAATGAATGTTTTGAATTTTCTCCAAAAGAAAAGTAGTTGCAAACTCATCCTTTTAGAGACTTGTTTGGGCTCATGAGAGGAGTAGAAAAACATCAAAAATTTCAGTCCTGCATGATTCTACCAAGAAATGTGATTCTTCATTCAAAACCTGATTTTTGCTATTGGGCTCTATTGAATAATGAATGTTTTGATTTTTCTCCAAAAGTAAAGTAGTTGCAAACTCATACTTTCAGAGACTTGTTTGGGCTCATGAGAGGAGTAGAAAAACATCAAAAATTTCAGTCCTGCATGATTCTACCAAGAAATGTGTGTTCATTGAAACCGCTGGTTTTTGATAGTTTGGGCCCTATTGAATAATCAATGTTTTGAATTTTCTGCAAAAGTAAAGTAGTTGCAAACTCATCCTTTTAGAAACTTGTTTGGGCTGTTGAGAGGAGTTAAAAACCATCAAAAATTTCAATCCTGCATGATTCTACCAAGAAATGTGATTCTTCATTCAAAATGCTGGTTTTTGCAATTGGGCTCTATTGAATAATGAATGTTTTGAATTTTCTCCAAAAGTTAAGTAGTTGCAAACTCATCCTTTTAGAGACTTGTTTGGGCTCATGAGAGGAGTAGAAAAACATCAAAAATTTCAGTCCTGCATGATTCTACCAAGAAATGTGTGTTCATTCAAACCGCTGGTTTTTGATATTTTGGGCCCTATTGAATAATGAATGTTTTGAATTTTCTCCAAAAGTAAAGTAGTTGCAAACTCATCCTTTTAGAAACTTGTTTGGGCTGTTGAGAGGAGTAAAAAACCATCAAAAATTTCAATCCTGCATGATTCTACCAAGAAATGTGATTCTTCATTCAAAACCTGATTTTTGCTATTGGGCTCTATTGAATAATGAATGTTTTGAATTTTCTCCAAAAGTAAAGTAGTTGCAAACTCATGCTTTTAGAGACTTGTTTGGGCTCATGAGAGGAGTAGAAAAACATCAAAAATTTTAGTCCTGCATGATTCTACCAAGAAATGTGTGTTCATTGAAACCGCTGGTTTTTGATAGTTTGGGCCCTATTGAATAATGAATGTTTTGAATTTTCTCCAAAAGTAAAGTAGTTGCAAACTCATCCTTTTAGAAACTTGTTTGGGCTGTTGAGAGGAGTAAAAAACCATCAAAAATTTCAATCCTGCATGATTCTACCAAGAAATGTGATTCTTCATTCAAAACGCTGGTTTTTGCTATTGGGCTCTATTGAATAATGAATGTTTTGAATTTTCTCCAAAAGTAAAGTAGTTGCAAACTCATGCTTTTAGAGACTTGTTTGGGCTCATGAGAGGAGTAGAAAAA
The DNA here is from genome assembly GCF_039654945.1 of Dendrobates tinctorius. Classification (NCBI taxonomy): domain Eukaryota; kingdom Metazoa; phylum Chordata; class Amphibia; order Anura; family Dendrobatidae; genus Dendrobates; species Dendrobates tinctorius. Next base: position 21,434,379 of record NW_027361793.1, read on the forward strand.
CATCAAAAATTTCAGTCCTGCATGATTCTACCAAGAAATGTGTGTTCATTGAAACCGCTGGTTTTTGATAGTTTGGGCACTATTGAATAATGAATGTTTTGAATTTTCTCCAAAAGTAAAGTAGTTGCAAACTCATCCTTTTAGAAACTTGTTTGGGCTGTTGAGAGGAGTAAAAAACCATCAAAAATTTCAATCCTGCATGATTCTACCAAGAAATGTGATTCTTCATTCAAAACGCTGGTTTTTGCTATTGGGCTCTATTGAATAATGAATGTTTTGAATTTTCTCCAAAAGTAAAGTAGTTGCAAACTCATCCTTTTAGAAACTTGTTTGGGCTGTTGAGAGGAGTAAAAAACCATCAAAAATTTCAATCCTGCATGATTCTACCAAGAAATGTGATTCTTCATTCAAAACCTGATTTTTGCTATTGGGCTCTATTGAATAATGAATGTTTTGAATTTTCTCCAAAAGTAAAGTAGTTGCAAACTCATGCCTTTATAGACTTGTTTGGGCTCATGAGAGGAGTAGAAAAACATCAAAAATTTCAGTCCTGCATGATTCTACCAAGAAATATGTGTTCATTGAAACCGCTGGTTTTTGATAGTTTGGGCCCTATTGAATAATGAATGTTTTGAATTTTCTCCAAAAGTAAAGTAGTTGCAAACTCATCCTTTTAGAAACTTGTTTGGGCTGTTGAGAGGAGTAAAAAACCATCAAAAATTTCAATCCTGCATGATTCTACCAAGAAATGTGATTCTTCATTCAAAACGCTGTTTTTTGCTATTGGGCTCTATTGAATAATGAATGTTTTGAATTTTCTCCAAAAGAAAAGTAGTTGCAAACTCATCCTTTTAGGGACTTGTTTGGGCTCATGAGAGGAGTAGAAAAACATCAAACATTTCAGTCCTGCATGATTCTACCAAGAAATGTGATTCTTCATTCAAAACCTGATTTTTGCTATTGGGCTCTATTGAATAATGAATGTTTTGATTTTTCTCCAAAAGTAAAGTAGTTGCAAACTCATACTTTCAGAGACTTGTTTGGGCTCATGAGAGGAGTAGAAAAACATCAAAAATTTCAGTCCTGCATGATTCTACCAAGAAATGTGTGTTCATTGAAACGGCTGGTTTTTGATAGTTTGGGCCCTATTGAATAATCAATGTTTTGAATTTTCTGCAAAAGTAAAGTAGTTGCAAACTCATCCTTTTAGAATCTTGTTTGGGCTGTTGAGAGGAGTAAAAAACCATCAAAAATTTCAATCCTGCATGATTCTACCAAGAAATGTGATTCTTCATTCAAAATGCTGGTTTTTGCTATTGGGCTCTATTGAATAATGAATGTTTTGAATTTTCTCCAAAAGTAAAGTAGTTGCAAACTCATGCTTTTAGAGACTTGTTTGGGCTCATGAGAGGAGTAGAAAAACATCAAAAATTTCAGTCCTGCATGATTCTACCAAGAAATGTGATTCTTCATTCAAAACCTGATTTTTGCTATTGGGCTCTATTGAATAATGAATGTTTTGATTTTTCTCCAAAAGTAAAGTAGTTACAAACTCATACTTTCAGAGACTTGTTTGGGCTCATGAGAGGAGTAGAAAAACATCAAAAATTTCAGTCCTGCATGATTCTACCAAGAAATGTGTGTTCATTGAAACGGCTGGTTTTTGATAGTTTGGGCCCTATTGAATAATCAATGTTTTGAATTTTCTGCAAAAGTAAAGTAGTTGCAAACTCATCCTTTTAGAAACTTGTTTGGGCTGTTGAGAGGAGTAAAAAACCATCAAAAATTTCAATCCTGCATGATTCTACCAAGAAATGTGATTCTTCATTCAAAATGCTGGTTTTTGCTATTGGGCTCTATTGAATAATGAATGTTTTGAATTTTCTCCAAAAGTAAAGTAGGTGCAAACTCATGCTTTTAGAGACTTGTTTGGGCTCATGAGAGGAGTAGAAAAACATCAAAAATTTCAGTCCTGCATGATTCTACCAAGAAATGTGATTCTTCATTCAAAACCTGATTTTTGCTATTGGGCTCTATTGAATAATGAATGTTTTGAATTTTCTCCAAAAGTAAAGTAGTTGCAAACTCATGCTTTTAGAGACTTGTTTGGGCTCACGAGAGGAGTAGAAAAACATCAAAAATTTCAGTCCTGCATGATTCTACCAAGAAATGTGTGTACATTGAAACCGCTGGTTTTTGATATTTTGGGCCCTATTGAATAATGAATGTTTTGAATTTTCTAAAAAAGTAAAGTAGTTGCAAACTCATCCTTTTAGAAACTTGTTTGGGCTGCTGAGAGGAGTAAAAAACCATCAAATATTTCAATCCTGCATGATTCTACCAAGAAATGTGATTCTTCATTCAAAACCTGATTTTTGCTATTGGGCTCTATTGAATAATGAATGTTTTGAATTTTTTCCAAAAGTAAAGTATTTGCAAACTCATGCTTTTAGAGACTTGTTTGGGCTCATGAGAGGAGTAGAAAAACATCAAAAATTATAGTCCTGCATGATTCTACCAAGAAATGTGTGTTCATTGAAACCGCTGGTTTTTGATAGTTTGGGCCCTATTGAATAATGAATGTTTTGAATTTTCTCCAAAAGTAAAGTAGTTGCAAACTCATCCTTTTAGAAACTTGTTTGGGCTGTTGAGAGGAGTAAAAAACCATCAAAAATTTCAATCCTGCATGATTCTACCAAGAAATGTGATTCTTCATTCAAAACGCTGGTTTTTGCTATCGGGCTCTATTGAATAATGAATGTTTTGAATTTTCTCCAAAAGTAAAGTAGTTGGAAACTCATCCTATTAGAGACTTGTTTGGGCTCATGAGAGGAGTAGAAAAACATCAAAAATTTCAGTCCTGCACGATTCTACCAAGAAATGTGTGTTCATTCAAACCGCTGGTTTTTGATATTTTGGGCCCTATTGAATAATGAATGTTTTGAATTTTCTCCAAAAGTAAAGTAGTTGCAAACTCATCCTTTTATAAACTTGTTTGGGCTGTTGAGAGGAGTAAAAAACCATCAAAAATTTCAATCCTGCATGATTCTACCAAGAAATGTGATTCTTCATTCAAAACCTGATTTTTGCTATTGGGCTCTATTGAATAATGAATGTTTTGAATTTTCTCCAAAAGTAAAGTAGTTGCAAACTCATGCTTTTAGAGACTTGTTTGGGCTCATGAGAGGAGTAGAAAAACATCAAAAATTTCAGTCCTGCATGATTCTACCAAGAAATGTGTGTTCATTGAAACCGCTGGTTTTTGATAGTTTGGGCCCTATTGAATAATGAATGTTTTGAATTTTCTCCAAAAGTAAAGTAGTTGCAAACTCATCCTTTTAGAAACTTGTTTGGGCTGTTGAGAGGAGTAAAAAACCATCAAAAATTTCAATCCTGCATGATTCTACCAAGAAATGTGATTCTTCATTCAAAACGCTGGTTTTTGCTATTGGGCTCTATTGAATAATGAATGTTTTGAATTTTCTCCAAAAGTTAAGTAGTTGCAAGCTCATCCTTTTAGAGACTTGTTTGGGCTCATGAGAGGAGTAGAAAAACATCAAAAATTTCAGTCCTGCACGATTCTACCAAGAAATGTGTGTTCATTCAAACCGCTGGTTTTTGATATTTTGGGCCCTATTGAATAATGAATGTTTTGAATTTTCTCCAAAAGTAAAGTAGTTGCAAACTCATCCTTTTAGAAACTTGTTTGGGCTGTTGAGAGGAGTAAAAAACCATCAAAAATTTCAATCCTGCATGATTCTACCAAGAAATGTGATTCTTCATTCAAAACGCTGGTTTTTGCTATTGGGCTCTATTGAATAATGAATGTTTTGAATTTTCTCCAAAAGTAAAGTAGTTGCAAACTCATGCTTTTAGAGACTTGTTTGGGCTCATGAGAGGAGTAGAAAAACATCAAAAATTTCAGTCCTGCATGATTCTACCAAGAAATGTGTGTTCATTGAAACCGCTGGTTTTTGATAGTTTGGGCCCTATTGAATAATGAATGTTTTGAATTTTCTCCAAAAATAATGTAGTTGCAAACTCATCCTTTTAGAAACTTGTTTGGGCTGTTGAGAGGAGTAAAAAACCATCAAAAATTTCAATCCTGCATGATTCTACCAAGAAATGTGATTCTTCATTCAAAACCTGATTTTTGCTATTGGGCTCTATTGAATAATGAATGTTTTGAATTTTCTCCAAAAGTAAAGTAGTTGCAAACTCATGCTTTTAGAGACTTGTTTGGGCTCATGAGAGGAGTAGAAAAACATCAAAAATTTCAGTCCTGCATGATTCTACCAAGAAATGTGTGTTCATTGAAACTGCTGGTTTTTGATAGTTTGGGCCCTATTGAATAATGAATGTTTTGAATTTTCTCCAAAAGTAAAGTAGTTGCAAACTCATCCTTTTAGAAACATGTTTGGGCTGTTGAGAGGAGTAAAAAACCATCAAAAATTTCAATCCTGCATGATTCTACCAAGAAATGTGATTCTTCATTCAAAACCTGATTTTTGCTATTGGGCTCTATTGAATAATGAATGTTTTGAATTTTCTCCAAAAGTAAAGTAGTTGCTTTTAGAGACTTGTTTGGGCTCATGAGAGGAGTAGAAAAACATCAAAAATTTCAGTCCTGCATGATTCTACCAAGAAATATGTGTTCATTGAAACCGCTGGTTTTTGATAGTTTGGGCCCTATTGAATAATGAATGTTTTGAATTTTCTCCAAAAGTAAAGTAGTTGCAAACTCATCCTTTTAGAAACTTGTTTGGGCTGTTGAGAGGAGTAAAAAACCATCAAAAATTTCAATCCTGCATGATTCTACCAAGAAATGTGATTCTTCATTCAAAACGCTGGTTTTTGCTATTGGGCTCTGTTGAATAATGAATGTTTTGAATTTTCTCCAAAAGAAAAGTAGTTGCAAACTCATCCTTTTAGAGACTTGTTTGGGCTCATGAGAGGAGTAGAAAAACATCAAAAATTTCAGTCCTGCATGATTCTACCAAGAAATGTGATTCTTCATTCAAAACCTGATTTTTGCTATTGGGCTCTATTGAATAATGACTGTTTTGATTTTTCTCCAAAAGTAAAGTAGTTGCAAACTCATACTTTCAGAGACTTGTTTGGGCTCATGAGAGGAGTAGAAAAACATCAAAAATTTCAGTCCTGCATGATTCTACCAAGAAATGTGTGTTCATTGAAAACGCTGGTTTTTGATAGTTTGGGCCCTATTGAATAATCAATGTTTTGAATTTTCTGCAAAAGTAAAGTAGTTGCAAACTCATCCTTTTAGAAACTTGTTTGGGCTGTTGAGAGGAGTAAAAAACCATCAAAAATTTCAATCCTGCATGATTCTACCAAGAAATGTGATTCTTCATTCAAAACCTGATTTTTGCTATTGGGCTCTATTGAATAATGAATGTTTTGAATTTTCTCCAAAAGTAAAGTATTTGCAAACTCATGCTTTTAGAGACTTGTTTGGGCTCATGAGAGGAGTAGAAAAACATCAAAAATTTCAGTCCTGCATGATTCTACCAAGAAATGTGTGTTCATTGAAACCGCTGGTTTTTGATAGTTTGGGCCCTATTGAATAATGAATGTTTTGAATTTTCTCCAAAAATAAAGTAGTTGCAAACTCATCCTTTTAGAAACTTGTTTGGGCTGTTGAGAGGAGTAAAAAACCATCAAAAATTTCAATCCTGCATGATTCTACCAAGAAATGTGATTCTTCATTCAAAACCTGATTTTTGCTATTGGGCTCTATTGAATAATGAATGTTTTGAATTTTCTCCAAAAGTAAAGTAGTTGCAAACTCATGCTTTTATAGACTTGTTTGGGCTCATGAGAGGAGTAGAAAAACATCAAAAATTTCAGTCCTGCATGATTCTACCAAGAAATGTGTGTTCATTGAAACCGCTGGTTTTTGATAGTTTGGGCCCTATTTAATAATGAATGTTTTGAATTTTCTCCAAAAGTAAAGTAGTTGCAAACTCATCCTTTTAGAAACTTGTTTGGGCTGTTGAGAGGAGTAAAAAACCATCAAAAATTTCAATCCTGCATGATTCTACCAAGAAATGTGATTCTTCATTCAAAACGCTGGTTTTTGCTATTGGGCTCTATTGAATAATGAATGTTTTGAATTTTCTCCAAAAGAAAAGTAGTTGCAAACTCATCCTTTTAGGGACTTGTTTGGGCTCATGAGAGGAGTAGAAAAACATCAAAAATTTCAGTCCTGCATGATTCTACCAAGAAATGTGATTCTTCATTCAAAACCTGATTTTTGCTATTGGGCTCTATTGAATAATGAATGTTTTGATTTTTCTCCAAAAGTAAAGTAGTTACAAACTCATACTTTCAGAGACTTGTTTGGGCTCATGAGAGGAGTAGAAAAACATCAAAAATTTCAGTCCTGCATGATTCTACCAAGAAATGTGTGTTCATTAAAACGGCTGGTTTTTGATAGTTTGGGCCCTATTGAATAATCAATGTTTTGAATTTTCTGCAAAAGTAAAGTAGTTGCAAACTCATCCTTTTAGAAACTTGTTTGGGCTGTTGAGAGGAGTAAAAAACCATCAAAAATTTCAATCCTGCATGATTCTACCAAGAAATGTGATTCTTCATTCAAAATGCTGGTTTTTGCTATTGGGCTCTATTGAATAATGAATGTTTTGAATTTTCTCCAAAAGTAAAGTAGTTGCAAACTCATGCTTTTAGAGACTTGTTTGGGCTCATGAGAGGAGTAGAAAAACATCAAAAATTTCAGTCCTGCATGATTCTACCAAGAAATGTGATTCTTCATTCAAAACGCTGGTTTTTGCTATCGGGCTCTATTGAATAATGAATGTTTTGAATTTTCTCCAAAAGTAAAGTATTTGGAAACTCATCCTATTAGAGACTTGTTTGGGCTCATGAGAGGAGTAGAAAAACATCAAAAATTTCAGTCCTGCACGATTCTACCAAGAAATGTGTGTTCATTCAAACCGCTGGTTTTTGATATTTTGGGCCCTATTGAATAATGAATGTTTTGAATTTTCTCCAAAAGTAAAGTAGTTGCAAACTCATCCTTTTAGAAACTTGTTTGGGCTGTTGAGAGGAGTAAAAAACCATCAAAAATTTCAATCCTGCATGATTCTACCAAGAAATGTGATTCTTCATTCAAAACCTGATTTTTGCTATTGGGCTCTATTGAATAATGAATGTTTTGAATTTTCTCCAAAAGTAAAGTAGTTGCAAACTCATGCTTTTAGAGACTTGTTTGGGCTCATGAGAGGAGTAGAAAAATATCAAAAATTTCAGTCCTGCATGATTCTACCAAGAAATGTGTGTTCATTGAAACCGCTGGTTTTTGATAGTTTGGGCCCTATTGAATAATGAATGTTTTGAATTTTCTCCAAAAGTAAAGTAGTTGCAAACTCATCCTTTTAGAAACTTGTTTGGGCTGTTGAGAGGAGTAAAAAACCATCAAAAATTTCAATCCTGCATGATTCTACCAAGAAATGTGATTCTTCATTCAAAACGCTGGTTTTTGCTATTGGGCTCTATTGAATAATGAATGTTTTGAATTTTCTCCAAAAGTTAAGTAGTTGCAAGCTCATCCTTTTAGAGACTTGTTTGGGCTCATGAGAGGAGTAGAAAAACATCAAAAATTTCAGTCCTGCACGATTCTACCAAGAAATGTGTGTTCATTCAAACCGCTGGTTTTTGATATTTTGGGCCCTATTGAATAATGAATGTTTTGAATTTTCTCCAAAAGTAAAGTAGTTGCAAACTCATCCTTTTAGAAACTTGTTTGGGCTGTTGAGAGGAGTAAAAAACCATCAAAAATTTCAATCCTGCATGATTCTACCAAGAAATGTGATTCTTCATTCAAAACGCTGGTTTTTGCTATTGGGCTCTATTGAATAATGAATGTTTTGAATTTTCTCCAAAAGTAAAGTAGTTGCAAACTCATGCTTTTAGAGACTTGTTTGGGCTCATGAGAGGAGTAGAAAAACATCAAAAATTTCAGTCCTGCATGATTCTACCAAGAAATGTGTGTTCATTGAAACCGCTGGTTTTTGATAGTTTGGGCCCTATTGAATAATGAATGTTTTGAATTTTCTCCAAAAATAAAGTAGTTGCAAACTCATCCTTTTAGAAACTTGTTTGGGCTGTTGAGAGGAGTAAAAAACCATCAAAAATTTCAATCCTGCATGATTCTACCAAGAAATGTGATTCTTCATTCAAAACCTGATTTTTGCTATTGGGCTCTATTGAATAATGAATGTTTTGAATTTTCTCCAAAAGTAAAGTAGTTGCTTTTAGAGACTTGTTTGGGCTCATGAGAGGAGTAGAAAAACATCAAAAATTTCAGTCCTGCATGATTCTACCAAGAAATATGTGTTCATTGAAACCGCTGGTTTTTGATAGTTTGGGCCCTATTGAATAATGAATGTTTTGAATTTTCTCCAAAAGTAAAGTAGTTGCAAACTCATCCTTTTAGAAACTTGTTTGGGCTGTTGAGAGGAGTAAAAAACCATCAAAAATTTCAATCCTGCATGATTCTACCAAGAAATGTGATTCTTCATTCAAAACGCTGGTTTTTGCTATTGGGCTCTCTTGAATAATGAATGTTTTGAATTTTCTCCAAAAGAAAAGTAGTTGCAAACTCATCCTTTTAGAGACTTGTTTGGGCTCATGAGAGGAGTAGAAAAACATCAAAAATTTCAGTCCTGCATGATTCTACCAAGAAATGTGATTCTTCATTCAAAACCTGATTTTTGCTATTGGGCTCTATTGAATAATGAATGTTTTGATTTTTCTCCAAAAGTAAAGTAGTTGCAAACTCATACTTTCAGAGACTTGTTTGGGCTCATGAGAGGAGTAGAAAAACATCAAAAATTTCAGTCCTGCATGATTCTACCAAGAAATGTGTGTTCATTGAAACCGCTGGTTTTTGATAGTTTGGGCCCTATTGAATAATCAATGTTTTGAATTTTCTGCAAAAGTAAAGTAGTTGCAAACTCATCCTTTTAGAAACTTGTTTGGGCTGTTGAGAGGAGTAAAAAACCATCAAAAATTTCAATCCTGCATGATTCTACCAAGAAATGTGATTCTTCATTCAAAACCTGATTTTTGCTATTGGGCTCTATTGAATAATGAATGTTTTGAATTTTCTCCAAAAGTAAAGTATTTGCAAACTCATGCTTTTAGAGACTTGTTTGGGCTCATGAGAGGAGTAGAAAAACATCAAAAATTTCAGTCCTGCATGATTCTACCAAGAAATGTGTGTTCATTGAAACCGCTGGTTTTTGATAGTTTGGGCCCTTTTGAATAATGAATGTTTTGAATTTTCTCCAAAAATAAAGTAGTTGCAAACTCATCCTTTTAGAAACTTGTTTGGGCTGTTGAGAGGAGTAAAAAACCATCAAAAATTTCAATCCTGCATGATTCTACCAAGAAATGTGATTCTTCATTCAAAACCTGATTTTTGCTATTGGGCTCTATTGAATAATGAATGTTTTGAATTTTCTCCAAAAGTAAAGTAGTTGCAAACTCATGCTTTTATAGACTTGTTTGGGCTCATGAGAGGAGTAGAAAAACATCAAAAATTTCAGTCCTGCATGATTCTACCAAGAAATGTGTGTTCATTGAAACCGCTGGTTTTTGATAGTTTGGGCCCTATTGAATAATGAATGTTTTGAATTTTCTCCAAAAGTAAAGTAGTTGCAAACTCATCCTTTTAGAAACATGTTTGGGCTGTTGAGAGGAGTAAAAAACCATCAAAAATTTCAATCCTGCATGATTCTACCAAGAAATGTGATTCTTCATTCAAAACCTGATTTTTGCTATTGGGCTCTATTGAATAATGAATGTTTTGAATTTTCTCCAAAAGTAAAGTAGTTGCAAACTCATGCTTTTAGTGACTTGTTTGGGCTCATGAGAGGAGTAGAAAAACCTCAAAAATTTCAGTCCTGCATGATTCTCCCAAGAAATATGTGTTCATTAAAACCGCTGGTTTTTGATAGTTTGGGCCCTATTGAATAATGAATGTTTTGAATTTTCTCCAAAAGTAAAGTAGTTGCAAACTCATCCTTTTAGAAACTTGTTTGGGCTGTTGAGAGGAGTAAAAAACCATCAAAAATTTCAATCCTGCATGATTCTACCAAGAAATGTGATTCTTCATTCAAAACGCTGGTTTTTGCTATTGGGCTCTATTGAATAATGAATGTTTTGAATTTTCTCCAAAAGAAAAGTAGTTGCAAACTCATCCTTTTAGAGACTTTTTGGGCTCATGAGAGGAGTAGAAAAACATCAAAAATTTCAGTCCTGCATGATTCTACCAAGAAATGTGATTCTTCATTCAAAACCTGATTTTTGCTATTGGGCTCTATTGAATAATGAATGTTTTGATTTTTCTCCAAAAGTAAAGTAGTTGCAAACTCATACTTTCAGAGACTTGTTTGGGCTCATGAGAGGAGTAGAAAAACATCAAAAATTTCAGTCCTGCATGATTCTACCAAGAAATGTGTGTTCATTGAAACCGCTGGTTTTTGATAGTTTGGGCCCTATTGAATAATCAATGTTTTGAATTTTCTGCAAAAGTAAAGTAGTTGCAAACTCATCCTTTTAGAAACTTGTTTGGGCTGTTGAGAGGAGTAAAAAACCATCAAAAATTTCAATCCTGCATGATTCTACCAAGAAATGTGATTCTTCATTCAAAATGCTGGTTTTTGCTATTGGGCTCTATTGAATAATGAATGTTTTGAATTTTCTCCAAAAGTAAAGTAGTTGCAAACTCATGCTTTTAGTGACTTGTTTGGGCTCATGAGAGGAGTAGAAAAACATCAAAAATTTCAGTCCTGCATGATTCTACCAAGAAATGTGATTCTTCATTCAAAACCTGATTTTTGCTATTGGGCTCTATTGAATAATGAATGTTTTGAATTTTCTCCAAAAGTAAAGTAGTTGCAAACTCATGCTTTTAGAGACTTGTTTGGGCTCACGAGAGGAGTAGAAAAACATCAAAAATTTCAGTCCTGCATGATTCTACCAAGAAATATGTGTACATTGAAACCGCTGGTTTTTGATAGTTTGGGCCTTATTGATTAATGAATGTTTTGAATTTTCTCCAAAAGTAAAGTAGTTGCAAACTCATCCTTTTAGAAACTTGTTTTGGCTTTTGAGAGGAGTAAAAAACCATCAAAAATTTCAATCCTGCATGATTCTACCAAGAAATGTGATTCTTCATTCAAAACGCTGGTTTTTGCTATTGGGCTCTATTGAATAATGAATGTTTTGAATTTTCTCCAAAAGTAAAGTAGTTGCAAACTCATCCTTTTAGAGACTTGTTTGGGCTCATGAGAGGAGTAGAAAAACATCAAAAATTTCAGTCCTGCACGATTCTACCAAGAAATGTGTGTTCATTCAAACCGCTGGTTTTTGATATTTTGGGCCCTATTGAATATTGAATGTTTTGAATTTTCTCCAAAAGTAAAGTAGTTGCAAACTCATCCTTTTAGAAACTTGTTTGGGCTGTTGAGAGGAGTAAAAAACCATCAAAAATTTCAATCCTGCATGATTCTACCAAGAAATGTGATTCTTCATTCAAAACCTGATTTTTGCTATTGGGCTCTATTGAATAATGAATGTTTTGAATTTTCTCCAAAGGTAAAGTAGTTGCAAACTCATGCTTTTAGAGACTTGTTTGGGCTCATGAGAAGAGTAGAAAAACATCAAAAATTTCAGTCCTGCATGATTCTACCAAGAAATGTGTGTTCATTGAAACCGCTGGTTTTTGATAGTTTGGGCCCTATTGAATAATGAATGTTTTGAATTTTCTCCAAAAGTAAAGTAGTTGCAAACTCATCCTTTTAGAAACTTGTTTGGGCTGTTGAGAGGAGTAAAAAACCATCAAAAATTTCAATCCTGCATGATTCTACCAAGAAATGTGATTCTTCATTCAAAACGCTGGTTTTTGCTATTGGGCTCTATTGAATAATGAATGTTTTGAATTTTCTCCAAAAGCAAAGTAGTTGCAGACTCATCCTTTTAGAGACTTGTTTGTGCTCATGAGAGGAGTAGAAAAACATCAAAAATTTCAGTCCTGCACGATTCTACCAAGAAATGTGTGTTCATTCAAACCGCTGGTTTTTGATATTTTGGGCCCTATTGAATAATGAATGTTTTGAATTTTCTCCAAAAGTAAAGTAGTTGCAAACTCATCCTTTTAGAAACTTGTTTGGGCTGTTGAGAGGAGTATAAAACCATCAAAAATTTCAATCCTGCATGATTCTACCAAGAAATGTGATTCTTCATTCAAAACCTGATTTTTGCTATTGGGCTCTATTGAATAATGAATGTTTTGAATTTTCTCCAAAAGTAAAGTAGTTGCAAACTCATGCTTTTAGAGACTTGTTTGGGCTCATGAGAGGAGTAGAAAAACATCAAAAATTATAATCCTGCATGATTCTACCAAGAAATGTGTGTTCATTGAAACCACTGGTTTTTGATAGTTTGGGCCCTATAGAATAATGAATGTTTTGAATTTTCTCCAAAAGTAAAGTAGTTGCAAACTCATCCTTTTAGAAACTTGTTTGGGCTGTTGAGAGGAGTAAAAAACCATCAAAAATTTCAATCCTGCATTATTCTACCAAGAAATGTGATTCTTCATTCAAAACGCTGGTTTTTGCTATTGGGCTCTATTGAATAATGAATGTTTTGAATTTTCTCCAAAAGAAAAGTAGTTGCAAACTCATTCTTTTAGAGACTTGTTTGGGCTCATGAGTGGCGTAGAAAAACATCAAAAATTTCAGTCCTGCATGATTCTACCAAGAAATGTGATTCTTCATTCAAAACCTGATTTTTGCTATTGGGCTCTATTGAATAATGAATGTTTTGAATTTTCTCCAAAAGTAAAGTAGTTGCAAACTCATGCTTTTAGAGACTTGTTTGGGCTCACGAGAGGAGTAGAAAAACATCAAAAATTTCAGTCCTACATGATTCTACCAAGAAATGTGTGTACATTGAAACCGCTGGTTTTTGATAGTTTGGGCCTTATTGAATAATGAATGTTTTGAATTTTCTCCAAAAGTAAAGTAGTTGCAAACTCATCCTTTTAGAAACTTGTTTGGGCTGTTGAGAGGAGTAAAAAACCATCAAAAATTTCAATCCTGCATGATTCTACCAATAAATGTGATTCTTCATTCAAAACGCTGGTTTTTGCTATTGGGCTCTATTGAATAATGAATGTTTTGAATTTTCTCCAAATGTAAAGTAGTTGCAAACTCATCCTTTTAGAGACTTGTTTGGGCTCATGAGAGGAGTAGAAAAACATCAAAAATTTCAGTCCTGCACGATTCTACCAAGAAATGTGTGTTCATTCAAACCGCTGGTTTTTGATATTTTGGGCCCTATTGAATATTAAATGTTTTGAATTTTCTCCAAAAGTAAAGTAGTTGCAAACTCATCCTTTTAGAAACTTGTTTGGGCTGTTGAGAGGAGTAAAAAACCATCAAAAATTTCAATCCTGCATGATTCTACCAAGAAATGTGATTCTTCATTCAAAACCTGATTTTTGCTATTGGGCTCTATTGAATAATGAATGTTTTGAATTTTCTCCAAAGGTAAAGTAGTTGCAAACTCATGCTTTTAGAGACTTGTTTGGGCTCATGAGAGGAGTAGAAAAACATCAAAAATTTCAGTCCTGCATGATTCTACCAAGAAATGTGTGTTCATTGAAACCGCTGGTTTTTGATAGTTTGGGCCGTATTGAATAATGAATGTTTTGAATTTTCTCCAAAAGTAAAGTAGTTGCAAACTCATCCTTTTAGAAACTTGTTTGGGCTGTTGAGAGGAGTAAAAAACCATCAAAAATTTCAATCCTGCATGATTCTACCAAGAAATGTGATTCTTCATTCAAAACGCTGGTTTTTGCTATTGGGCTCTATTGAATAATGAATGTTTTGAATTTTCTCCAAAAGCAAAGTAGTTGCAGACTCATCCTTTTAGAGACTTGTTTGGGCTCATGAGAGGAGTAGAAAAACATCAAAAATTTCAGTCCTGCACGATTCTACCAAGAAATGTGTGTTCATTCAAACCGCTGGTTTTTGATACTTTGGGCCCTATTGAATAATGAATGTTTTGAATTTTCTCCAAAAGTAAAGTAGTTGCAAACTCATCCTTTTAGAAACTTGTTTGGGCTGTTGAGAGGAGTAAAAAACCATCAAAAATTTCAATCCTGCATGATTCTACCAAGAAATGTGATTCTTCATTCAAAACCTGATTTTTGCTATTTTGCTCTATTGAATAATGAATGTTTTGAATTTTCTCCAAAAGTAAAGTAGTTGCAAACTCATGCTTTTAGAGACTTGTTTGGGCTCATGAGAGGAGTAGAAAAACATCAAAAATTATAATCCTGCATTATTCTAACAAGAAATGTGTGTTCATTGAAACCGCTGGTTTTTGATAGTTTGGGCCCTATTGAATAATGAATGTTTTGAATTTTCTCCAAAAGTAAAGTAGTTGCAAACTCATCCTTTTAGAAACTTGTTTGGGCTGTGGAGAGGAGTAAAAAACCATCAAAAATTTCAATCCTGCATGATTCTACCAAGAAATGTGATTCTTCATTCAAAACGCTGGTTTTTGCTATTGGGCTCTATTGAATAATGAATGTTTTGAATTTTCTCCAAAAGTAAAGTAGTTGCAAACTCATGCTTTTAGAGACTTGTTTGGGCTCATGAGAGGAGTAGAAAAACATCAAAAATTTCAGTCCTGCATGATTCTACCAAGAAATGTGTGTTCATTGAAACCGCTGGTTTTTGATAGTTTGGGCCCTATTGAATAATGAATGTTTTGAATTTTCTCCAAAAGTAAAGTAGTTGCAAACTCATCCTTTTAGAAACTTGTTTGGGCTGTTGAGAGGAGTAAAAAACCATCAAAAATTTAAATCCTGCATGATTCTACCAAGAAATGTGATTCTTCATTCAAAACGCTGGTTTTTGCTATTGGGCTCTATTGAATAATGAATGTTTTGAATTTTCTCCAAAAGTAAAGTAGTTGCAAACTCATGCTTTTAGAGACTTGTTTGGGCTCATGAGAGGAGTAGAAAAACATCAAAAATTTCAGTCCTGCATGATTCTACCAAGAAATGTGTGTTCATTGAAACCGCTGGTTTTTGATAGTTTGGGCCCTATTGAATAATGAATGTTTTGAATTTTCTCCAAAAATAAAGTAGTTGCAAACTCATCCTTTTAGAAACTTGTTTTGGCTGTTGAGAGGAGTAAAAAACCATCAAAAATTTCAATCCTGCATGATTCTACCAAGAAATGTGATTCTTCATTCAAAACCTGATTTTTGCTATTGGGCTCTATTGAATAATGAATGTTTTGAATTTTCTCCAAAAGTAAAGTAGTTGCAAACTCATGCTTTTATAGACTTGTTTGGGCTCATGAGAGGAGTAGAAAAACATCAAAAATTTCAGTCCTGCATGATTCTACCAAGAAATGTGTGTTCATTGAAACCGCTGGTTTTTGATAGTTTGGGCCCTATTGAATAATGAATGTTTTGAATTTTCTCCAAAAGTAAAGTAGTTGCAAACTCATCCTTTTAGAAACATGTTTGGGCTGTTGAGAGGAGTAAAAAACCATCAAAAATTTCAATCCTGCATGATTCTACCAAGAAATGTGATTCTTCATTCAAAACGCTGGTTTTTGCTATTGGGCTCTATTGAATAATGAATGTTTTGAATTTTCTCCAAAAGAAAAGTATTTGCAAACTCATCCTTTTAGGGACTTGTTTGGGCTCATGAGAGGAGTAGAAAAACATCAAAAATTTCAGTCCTGCATGATTCTACCAAGAAATGTGATTCTTCATTCAAAACCTGATTTTTGCTATTGGGCTCTATTGAATAATGAATGTTTTGATTTTTCTCCAAAAGTAAAGTAGTTACAAACTCATACTTTCAGAGACTTGTTTGGGCTCATGAGAGGAGTAGAAAAACATCAAAAATTTCAGTCCTGCATGATTCTACCAAGAAATGTGTGTTCATTGAAACGGCTGGTTTTTGATATTTTGGGCCCTATTGAATAATGAATGTTTTGAATTTTCTAAAAAAGTAAAGTAGTTGCAAACTCATCCTTTTAGAAACTTGTTTGGGCTGTTGAGAGGAGTAAAAAACCATCAAATATTTCAATCCTGCATGATTCTACCAAGAAATGTGATTCTTCATTCAAAACCTGATTTTTGCTATTGGGCTCTATTGAATAATGAATGTTTTGAATTTTCTCCAAAAGTAAAGTAGTTGCAAACTCATGCTTTTAGAGACTTGTTTGGGCTCATGAGAGGAGTAGAAAAACATCAAAAATTATAGTCCTGCATGATTCTACCAAGAAATGTGTGTTCGTTGAAACCGCTGGTTTTTGATTGTTTGGGCCCTATTGAATAATGAATGTTTTGAATTTTCTCCAAAAGTAAAGTAGTTGCAAGCTCATCCTTTTAGAAACTTGTTTGGGCTGTTGAGAGGAGTAAAAAACCATCAAAAATTTCAATCCTGCATGATTCTACCAAGAAATGTGATTCTTCATTCAAAACGCTGGTTTTTGCTATCGGGCTCTATTGAATAATGAATGTTTTGAATTTTCTCCAAAAGTAAAGTAGTTGGAAACTCATCCTATTAGAGACTTGTTTGGGCTCATGAGAGGAGTAGAAAAACATCAAAAATTTCAGTCCTGCACGATTCTACCAAGAAATGTGTGTTCATTCAAACCGCTGGTTTTTGATATTTTGGGCCCTATTGAATAATGAATGTTTTGAATTTTCTCCAAAAGTAAAGTAGTTGCAAACTCATCCTTTTAGAAACTTGTTTGGGCTGTTGAGAGGAGTAAAAAACCATCAAAAATTTCAATCCTGCATGATTCTACCAAGAAATGTGATTCTTCATTCAAAACCTGATTTTTGCTATTGGGCTCTATTGAATAATGAATGTTTTGAATTTTCTCCAAAAGTAAGGTAGTTGCAAACTCATGCTTTTAGAGACTTGTTTGGGCTCATGAGAGGAGTAGAAAAACATCAAAAATTTCAGTCCTGCATGATTCTACCAAGAAATGTGTGTTCATTGAAACCGCTGGTTTTTGATAGTTTGGGCCCTATTGAATAATGAATGTTTTGAATTTTCTCCAAAAGTAAAGTAGTTGCAAACTCATCCTTTTAGAAACTTGTTTGGGCTGTTGAGAGGAGTAAAAAACCATCAAAAATTTCAATCCTGCATGATTCTACCAAGAAATGTGATTCTTCATTCAAAACGCTGGTTTTTGCTATTGGGCTCTATTGAATAATGAATGTTTTGAATTTTCTCCAAAAGTTAAGTAGTTGCAAACTCATCCTTTTAGAGACTTGTTTGGGCTCATGAGAGGAGTAGAAAAACATCAAAAATTTCAGTCCTGCACGATTCTACCAAGAAATGTGTGTTCATTCAAACCGCTGGTTTTTGATATTTTGGGCCCTATTGAATAATGAATGTTTTGAATTTTCTCCAAAAGTAAAGTAGTTGCAAACTCATCCTTTTAGAAACTTGTTTGGGCTGTTGAGAGGAGTAAAAAACCATCAAAAATTTCAATCCTGCATGATTCTACCAAGAAATGTGATTCTTCATTCAAAACGCTGGTTTTTGCTATTGGGCTCTATTGAATAATGAATGTTTTGAATTTTCTCCAAAAGTAAAGTAGTTGCAAACTCATGCTTTTAGAGACTTGTTTGGGCTCATGAGAGGAGTAGAAAAACATCAAAAATTTCAGTCCTGCATGATTCTACCAAGAAATGTGTGTTCATTGAAACCGCTGGTTTTTGATAGTTTGGGCCCTATTGAATAATGAATGTTTTGAATTTTCTCCAAAAATAAAGTAGTTGCAAACTCATCCTTTTAGAAACTTGTTTGGGCTGTTGAGAGGAGTAAAAAACCATCAAAAATTTCAATCCTGCATGATTCTACCAAGAAATGTGATTCTTCATTCAAAACCTGATTTTTGCTATTGGGCTCTATTGAATAATGAATGTTTTGAATTTTCTCCAAAAGTAAAGTAGTTGCAAACTCATGCTTTTAGAGACTTGTTTGGGCTCATGAGAGGAGTAGAAAAACATCAAAAATTTCAGTCCTGCATGATTCTACCAAGAAATGTGTGTTCATTGAAACCGCTGGTTTTTGATAGTTTGGGCCCTATTGAATAATGAATGTTTTGAATTTTCTCCAAAAGTAAAGTAGTTGCAAACTCATCCTTTTAGAAACATGTTTGGGCTGTTGAGAGGAGTAAAAAACCATCAAAAATTTCAATCCTGCATGATTCTACCAAGAAATGTGATTCTTCATTCAAAACCTGATTTTTGCTATTGGGCTCTATTGAATAATGAATGTTTTGAATTTTCTCCAAAAGTAAAGTAGTTGCAAACTCATGCTTTTAGAGACTTGTTTGGGCTCATGAGAGGAGTAGAAAAACATCAAAAATTTCAGTCCTGCATGATTCTACCAAGAAATATGTGTTCATTGAAACCGCTGGTTTTTGATAGTTTGGGCCCTATTGAATAATGAATGTTTTGAATTTTCTCCAAAAGTAAAGTAGTTGCAAACTCATCCTTTTAGAAACTTGTTTGGGCTGTTGAGAGGAGTAAAAAACCATCAAAAATTTCAATCCTGCATGATTCTACCAAGAAATGTGATTCTTCATTCAAAACGCTGGTTTTTGCTATTGGGCTCTATTGAATAATGAATGTTTTGAATTTTCTCCAAAAGAAAAGTAGTTGCAAACTCATCCTTTTAGAGACTTGTTTGGGCTCATGAGAGGAGTAGAAAAACATCAAAAATTTCAGTCCTGCATGATTCTACCAAGAAATGTGATTCTTCATTCAAAACCTGATTTTTGCTATTGGGCTCTATTGAATAATGAATGTTTTGATTTTTCTCCAAAAGTAAAGTAGTTGCAAACTCATACTTTCAGAGACTTGTTTGGGCTCATGAGAGGAGTAGAAAAACATCAAAAATTTCAGTCCTGCATGATTCTACCAAGAAATGTGTGTTCATTGAAACCGCTGGTTTTTGATAGTTTGGGCCCTAATGAATAATCAATGTTTTGAATTTTCTGCAAAAGTAAAGTAGTTGCAAACTCATCCTTTTAGAAACTTGTTTGGGCTGTTGAGAGGAGTAAAAAACCATCAAAAATTTCAATCCTGCATGATTCTACCAAGAAATGTGATTCTTCATTCAAAACCTGATTTTTGCTATTGGGCTCTATTGAATAATGAATGTTTTGAATTTTCTCCAAAAGTAAAGTAGTTGCAAACTCATGCTTTTAGAGACTTGTTTGGGCTCATGAGAGGAGTAGAAAAACATCAAAAATTTCAGTCCTGCATGATTCTACCAAGAAATGTGTGTTCATTGAAACCGCTGGTTTTTGATAGTTTGGGCCCTATTGAATAATGAATGTTTTGAATTTTCTCCAAAAATAAAGTAGTTGCAAACTCATCCTTTTAGAAACTTGTTTGGGCTGTTGAGAGGAGTAAAAAACCATCAAAAATTTCAATCCTGCATGATTCTACCAAGAAATGTGATTCTTCATTCAAAACCTGATTTTTGCTATTGGGCTCTATTGAATAATGAATGTTTTGAATTTTCTCCAAAAGTAAAGTAGTTGCAAACTCATGCTTTTATAGACTTGTTTTGGCTCATGAGAGGAGTAGAAAAACATCAAAAATTTCAGTCCTGCATGATTCTACCAAGAAATGTGTGTTCATTGAAACCGCTGGTTTTTGATAGTTTGGGCCCTATTGAATAATGAATGTTTTGAATTTTCTCCAAAAGTAAAGTAGTTGCAAACTCATCCTTTTAGAAACATGTTTGGGCTGTTGAGAGGAGTAAAAAACCATCAAAAATTTCAATCCTGCATGATTCTACCAAGAAATGTGATTCTTCATTCAAAACGCTGGTTTTTGCTATTGGGCTCTGTTGAATAATGAATGTTTTGAATTTTCTCCAAAAGTAAAGTAGTTGCAAACTCATGCTTTTAGAGACTTGTTTGGGCTCATGAGAGGAGTAGAAAAACATCAAAAATTTCAGTCCTGCATGATTCTACCAAGAAATATGTGTTCATTAAAACCGCTGGTTTTTGATAGTTTGGGCCCTATTGAATAATGAATGTTTTGAATTTTCTCCAAAAGTAAAGTAGTTGCAAACTCATCCTTTTAGAAACTTGTTTGGGCTGTTGAGAGGAGTAAAAAACCATCAAAAATTTCAATCCTGCATGATTCTACCAAGAAATGTGATTCTTCATTCAAAACGCTGGTTTTTGCTATTGGGCTCTATTGAATAATGAATGTTTTGAATTTTCTCCAAAAGAAAAGTAGTTGCAAACTCATCCTTTTAGAGACTTGTTTGGGCTCATGAGAGGAGTAGAAAAACATCAAAAATTTCAGTCCTGCATGATTCTACCAAGAAATGTGATTCTTCATTCAAAACCTGATTTTTGCTATTGGGCTCTATTGAATAATGAATGTTTTGATTTTTCTCCAAAAGTAAAGTAGTTGCAAACTCATACTTTCAGAGACTTGTTTGGGCTCATGAGAGGAGTAGAAAAACATCAAAAATTTCAGTCCTGCATGATTCTACCAAGAAATGTGTGTTCATTGAAACCGCTGGTTTTTGATAGTTTGGGCCCTATTGAATAATCAATGTTTTGAATTTTCTGCAAAAGTAAAGTAGTTGCAAACTCATCCTTTTAGAAACTTGTTTGGGCTGTTGAGAGGAGTAAAAAACCATCAAAAATTTCAATCCTGCATGATTCTACCAAGAAATGTGATTCTTCATTCAAAATGCTGGTTTTTGCTATTGGGCTCTATTGAATAATGAATGTTTTGAATTTTCTCCAAAAGTAAAGTAGTTGCAAACTCATGCTTTTAGAGACTTGTTTGGGCTCATGAGAGGAGTAGAAAAACATCAAAAATTTCAGTCCTGCATGATTTTACCAAGAAATGTGATTCTTCATTCAAAACCTGATTTTTGCTATTGGGCTCTATTGAATAATGAATGTTTTGAATTTTCTCCAAAAGTAAAGTAGTTGCAAACTCATGCTTTTAGAGACTTGTTTGGGCTCATGAGAGGAGTAGAAAAACATCAAAAATTTCAGTCCTGCATGAATCTACCAAGAAATGTGTGTTCATTGAAACCGCTGGTTTTTGATAGTTTGGGCCCTATTGAATAATGAATGTTTTGAATTTTCTCCAAAAGTAAAGTAGTTGCAAACTCATCCTTTTAGAAACTTGTTTGGGCTGTTGAGAGGAGTAAAAAACCATCAAAAATTTCAATCCTGCATGATTCTACCAAGAAATGTGATTCTTCATTCAAAACGCTGGTTTTTGCTATTGGGCTCTATTGAATAATGAATGTTTTGAATTTTCTCCAAAAGTTAAGTAGTTGCAAGCTCATCCTTTTAGAGACTTGTTTGGGCTCATGAGAGGAGTAGAAAAACATCAAAAATTTCAGTCCTGCACGATTCTACCAAGAAATGTGTGTTCATTCAAACCGCTGGTTTTTGATATTTTGGGCCCTATTGAATAATGAATGTTTTGAATTTTCTCCAAAAGTAAAGTAGTTGCAAACTCATCCTTTTAGAAACTTGTTTGGGCTGTTGAGAGGAGTAAAAAACCATCAAAAATTTCAATCCTGCATGATTCTACCAAGAAATGTGATTCTTCATTCAAAACGCTGGTTTTTGCTATTGGGCTCTATTGAATAATGAATGTTTTGAATTTTCTCCAAAAGTAAAGTAGTTGCAAACTCATGCTTTTAGAGACTTGTTTGGGCTCATGAGAGGAGTAGAAAAACATCAAAAATTTCAGTCCTGCATGATTCTACCAAGAAATGTGTGTTCATTGAAACCGCTGGTTTTTGATAGTTTGGGCCCTATTGAATAATGAATGTTTTGAATTTTCTCCAAAAATAAAGTAGTTGCAAACTCATCCTTTTAGAAACTTGTTTGGGCTGTTGAGAGGAGTAAAAAACCATCAAAAATTTCAATCCTGCATGATTCTACCAAGAAATGTGATTCTTCATTCAAAACCTGATTTTTGCTATTGGGCTCTATTGAATAATGAATGTTTTGAATTTTCTCCAAAAGTAAAGTAGTTGCTTTTAGAGACTTGTTTGGGCTCATGAGAGGAGTAGAAAAACATCAAAAATTTCAGTCCTGCATGATTCTACCAAGAAATATGTGTTCATTGAAACCGCTGGTTTTTGATAGTTTGGGCCCTATTGAATAATGAATGTTTTGAATTTTCTCCAAAAGTAAAGTAGTTGCAAAATCATCCTTTTAGAAACTTGTTTGGGCTGTTGAGAGGAGTAAAAAACCATCAAAAATTTCAATCCTGCATGATTCTACCAAGAAATGTGATTCTTCATTCAAAACGCTGGTTTTTGCTATTGGGCTCTCTTGAATAATGAATGTTTTGAATTTTCTCCAAAAGAAAAGTAGTTGCAAACTCATCCTTTTAGAGACTTGTTTGGGCTCATGAGAGGAGTAGAAAAACATCAAAAATTTCAGTCCTGCATGATTCTACCAAGAAATGTGATTCTTCATTCAAAACCTGATTTTTGCTATTGGGCTCTATTGAATAATGAATGTTTTGATTTTTCTCCAAAAGTAAAGTAGTTGCAAACTCATACTTTCAGAGACTTGTTTGGGCTCATGAGAGGAGTAGAAAAACATCAAAAATTTCAGTCCTGCATGATTCTACCAAGAAATGTGTGTTCATTGAAACCGCTGGTTTTTGATAGTTTGGGCCCTATTGAATAATCAATGTTTTGAATTTTCTGCAAAAGTAAAGTAGTTGCAAACTCATCCTTTTAGAAACTTGTTTGGGCTGTTGAGAGGAGTAAAAAACCATCAAAAATTTCAATCCTGCATGATTCTACCAAGAAATGTGATTCTTCATTCAAAACCTGATTTTTGCTATTGGGCTCTATTGAATAATGAATGTTTTGAATTTTCTCCAAAAGTAAAGTATTTGCAAACTCATGCTTTTAGAGACTTGTTTGGGCTCATGAGAGGAGTAGAAAAACATCAAAAATTTCAGTCCTGCATGATTCTACCAAGAAATGTGTGTTCATTGAAACCGCTGGTTTTTGATAGTTTGGGCCCTATTGAATAATGAATGTTTTGAATTTTCTCCAAAAGTAAAGTAGTTGCAAACTCATCCTTTTAGAAACATGTTTGGGCTGTTGAGAGGAGTAAAAAACCATCAAAAATTTCAATCCTGCATGATTCTACCAAGAAATGTGATTCTTCATTCAAAACCTGATTTTCGCTATTGGGCTCTATTGAATAATGAATGTTTTGAATTTTCTCCAAAAGTAAAGTAGTTGCAAACTCATGCTTTTAGTGACTTGTTTGGGCTCATGAGAGGAGTAGAAAAACATCAAAAATTTCAGTCCTGCATGATTCTCCCAAGAAATATGTGTTCATTAAAACCGCTGGTTTTTGATAGTTTGGGCCCTATTGAATAATGAATGTTTTGAATTTTCTCCAAAAGTAAAGTAGTTGCAAACTCATCCTTTTAGAAACTTGTTTGGGCTGTTGAGAGGAGTAAAAAACCATCAAAAATTTCAATCCTGCATGATTCTACCAAGAAATGTGATTCTTCATTCAAAACGCTGGTTTTTGCTATTGGGCTCTATTGAATAATGAATGTTTTGAATTTTCTCCAAAAGAAAAGTAGTTGCAAACTCATCCTTTTAGAGACTTGTTTGGGCTCATGAGAGGAGTAGAAAAACATCAAAAATTTCAGTCCTGCATGATTCTACCAAGAAATGTGATTCTTCATTCAAAACCTGATTTTTGCTATTGGGCTCTATTGAATAATGAATGTTTTGATTTTTCTCCAAAAGTAAAGTAGTTGCAAACTCATACTTTCAGAGACTTGTTTGGGCTCATGAGAGGAGTAGAAAAACATCAAAAATTTCAGTCCTGCATGATTCTACCAAGAAATGTGTGTTCATTGAAACCGCTGGTTTTTGATAGTTTGGGCCCTATTGAATAATCAATGTTTTGAATTTTCTGCAAAAGTAAAGTAGTTGCAAACTCATCCTTTTAGAAACTTGTTTGGGCTGTTGAGAGGAGTAAAAAACCATCAAAAATTTCAATCCTGCATGATTCTACCAAGAAATGTGATTCTTCATTCAAAACCTGATTTTTGCTATTGGGCTCTATTGAATAATGAATGTTTTGAATTTTCTCCAAAAGTAAAGTAGTTGCAAACTCATGCTTTTATAGACTTGTTTTGGCTCATGAGAGGAGTAGAAAAACATCAAAAATTTCAGTCCTGCATGATTCTACCAAGAAATGTGTGTTCATTGAAACCGCTGGTTTTTGATAGTTTGGGCCCTATTGAATAATGAATGTTTTGAATTTTCTCCAAAAGTAAAGTAGTTGCAAACTCATCCTTTTAGAAACATGTTTGGGCTGTTGAGAGGAGTAAAAAACCATCAAAAATTTCAATCCTGCATGATTCTACCAAGAAATGTGATTCTTCATTCAAAACGCTGGTTTTTGCTATTGGGCTCTGTTGAATAATGAATGTTTTGAATTTTCTCCAAAAGTAAAGTAGTTGCAAACTCATGCTTTTAGAGACTTGTTTGGGCTCATGAGAGGAGTAGAAAAACATCAAAAATTTCAGTCCTGCATGATTCTACCAAGAAATATGTGTTCATTAAAACCGCTGGTTTTTGATAGTTTGGGCCCTATTGAATAATGAATGTTTTGAATTTTCTCCAAAAGTAAAGTAGTTGCAAACTCATCCTTTTAGAAACTTGTTTGGGCTGTTGAGAGGAGTAAAAAACCATCAAAAATTTCAATCCTGCATGATTCTACCAAGAAATGTGATTCTTCATTCAAAACGCTGGTTTTTGCTATTGGGCTCTATTGAATAATGAATGTTTTGAATTTTCTCCAAAAGAAAAGTAGTTGCAAACTCATCCTTTTAGAGACTTGTTTGGGCTCATGAGAGGAGTAGAAAAACATCAAAAATTTCAGTCCTGCATGATTCTACCAAGAAATGTGATTCTTCATTCAAAACCTGATTTTTGCTATTGGGCTCTATTGAATAATGAATGTTTTGATTTTTCTCCAAAAGTAAAGTAGTTGCAAACTCATACTTTCAGAGACTTGTTTGGGCTCATGAGAGGAGTAGAAAAACATCAAAAATTTCAGTCCTGCATGATTCTACCAAGAAATGTGTGTTCATTGAAACCGCTGGTTTTTGATAGTTTGGGCCCTATTGAATAATCAATGTTTTGAATTTTCTGCAAAAGTAAAGTAGTTGCAAACTCATCCTTTTAGAAACTTGTTTGGGCTGTTGAGAGGAGTAAAAAACCATCAAAAATTTCAATCCTGCATGATTCTACCAAGAAATGTGATTCTTCATTCAAAATGCTGGTTTTTGCTATTGGGCTCTATTGAATAATGAATGTTTTGAATTTTCTCCAAAAGTAAAGTAGTTGCAAACTCATGCTTTTAGAGACTTGTTTGGGCTCATGAGAGGAGTAGAAAAACATCAAAAATTTCAGTCCTGCATGATTTTACCAAGAAATGTGATTCTTCATTCAAAACCTGATTTTTGCTATTGGGCTCTATTGAATAATGAATGTTTTGAATTTTCTCCAAAAGTAAAGTAGTTGCAAACTCATGCTTTTAGAGACTTGTTTGGGCTCATGAGAGGAGTAGAAAAACATCAAAAATTTCAGTCCTGCATGAATCTACCAAGAAATGTGTGTTCATTGAAACCGCTGGTTTTTGATAGTTTGGGCCCTATTGAATAATGAATGTTTTGAATTTTCTCCAAAAGTAAAGTAGTTGCAAACTCATCCTTTTAGAAACTTGTTTGGGCTGTTGAGAGGAGTAAAAAACCATCAAAAATTTCAATCCTGCATGATTCTACCAAGAAATGTGATTCTTCATTCAAAACGCTGGTTTTTGCTATTGGGCTCTATTGAATAATGAATGTTTTGAATTTTCTCCAAAAGTTAAGTAGTTGCAAGCTCATCCTTTTAGAGACTTGTTTGGGCTCATGAGAGGAGTAGAAAAACATCAAAAATTTCAGTCCTGCACGATTCTACCAAGAAATGTGTGTTCATTCAAACCGCTGGTTTTTGATATTTTGGGCCCTATTGAATAATGAATGTTTTGAATTTTCTCCAAAAGTAAAGTAGTTGCAAACTCATCCTTTTAGAAACTTGTTTGGGCTGTTGAGAGGAGTAAAAAACCATCAAAAATTTCAATCCTGCATGATTCTACCAAGAAATGTGATTCTTCATTCAAAACGCTGGTTTTTGCTATTGGGCTCTATTGAATAATGAATGTTTTGAATTTTCTCCAAAAGTAAAGTAGTTGCAAACTCATGCTTTTAGAGACTTGTTTGGGCTCATGAGAGGAGTAGAAAAACATCAAAAATTTCAGTCCTGCATGATTCTACCAAGAAATGTGTGTTCATTGAAACCGCTGGTTTTTGATAGTTTGGGCCCTATTGAATAATGAATGTTTTGAATTTTCTCCAAAAATAAAGTAGTTGCAAACTCATCCTTTTAGAAACTTGTTTGGGCTGTTGAGAGGAGTAAAAAACCATCAAAAATTTCAATCCTGCATGATTCTACCAAGAAATGTGATTCTTCATTCAAAACCTGATTTTTGCTATTGGGCTCTATTGAATAATGAATGTTTTGAATTTTCTCCAAAAGTAAAGTAGTTGCTTTTAGAGACTTGTTTGGGCTCATGAGAGGAGTAGAAAAACATCAAAAATTTCAGTCCTGCATGATTCTACCAAGAAATATGTGTTCATTGAAACCGCTGGTTTTTGATAGTTTGGGCCCTATTGAATAATGAATGTTTTGAATTTTCTCCAAAAGTAAAGTAGTTGCAAAATCATCCTTTTAGAAACTTGTTTGGGCTGTTGAGAGGAGTAAAAAACCATCAAAAATTTCAATCCTGCATGATTCTACCAAGAAATGTGATTCTTCATTCAAAACGCTGGTTTTTGCTATTGGGCTCTCTTGAATAATGAATGTTTTGAATTTTCTCCAAAAGAAAAGTAGTTGCAAACTCATCCTTTTAGAGACTTGTTTGGGCTCATGAGAGGAGTAGAAAAACATCAAAAATTTCAGTCCTGCATGATTCTACCAAGAAATGTGATTCTTCATTCAAAACCTGATTTTTGCTATTGGGCTCTATTGAATAATGAATGTTTTGATTTTTCTCCAAAAGTAAAGTAGTTGCAAACTCATACTTTCAGAGACTTGTTTGGGCTCATGAGAGGAGTAGAAAAACATCAAAAATTTCAGTCCTGCATGATTCTACCAAGAAATGTGTGTTCATTGAAACCGCTGGTTTTTGATAGTTTGGGCCCTATTGAATAATCAATGTTTTGAATTTTCTGCAAAAGTAAAGTAGTTGCAAACTCATCCTTTTAGAAACTTGTTTGGGCTGTTGAGAGGAGTAAAAAACCATCAAAAATTTCAATCCTGCATGATTCTACCAAGAAATGTGATTCTTCATTCAAAACCTGATTTTTGCTATTGGGCTCTATTGAATAATGAATGTTTTGAATTTTCTCCAAAAGTAAAGTATTTGCAAACTCATGCTTTTAGAGACTTGTTTGGGCTCATGAGAGGAGTAGAAAAACATCAAAAATTTCAGTCCTGCATGATTCTACCAAGAAATGTGTGTTCATTGAAACCGCTGGTTTTTGATAGTTTGGGCCCTATTGAATAATGAATGTTTTGAATTTTCTCCAAAAGTAAAGTAGTTGCAAACTCATCCTTTTAGAAACATGTTTGGGCTGTTGAGAGGAGTAAAAAACCATCAAAAATTTCAATCCTGCATGATTCTACCAAGAAATGTGATTCTTCATTCAAAACCTGATTTTCGCTATTGGGCTCTATTGAATAATGAATGTTTTGAATTTTCTCCAAAAGTAAAGTAGTTGCAAACTCATGCTTTTAGTGACTTGTTTGGGCTCATGAGAGGAGTAGAAAAACATCAAAAATTTCAGTCCTGCATGATTCTCCCAAGAAATATGTGTTCATTAAAACCGCTGGTTTTTGATAGTTTGGGCCCTATTGAATAATGAATGTTTTGAATTTTCTCCAAAAGTAAAGTAGTTGCAAACTCATCCTTTTAGAAACTTGTTTGGGCTGTTGAGAGGAGTAAAAAACCATCAAAAATTTCAATCCTGCATGATTCTACCAAGAAATGTGATTCTTCATTCAAAACGCTGGTTTTTGCTATTGGGCTCTATTGAATAATGAATGTTTTGAATTTTCTCCAAAAGAAAAGTAGTTGCAAACTCATCCTTTTAGAGACTTGTTTGGGCTCATGAGAGGAGTAGAAAAACATCAAAAATTTCAGTCCTGCATGATTCTACCAAGAAATGTGATTCTTCATTCAAAACCTGATTTTTGCTATTGGGCTCTATTGAATAATGAATGTTTTGATTTTTCTCCAAAAGTAAAGTAGTTGCAAACTCATACTTTCAGAGACTTGTTTGGGCTCATGAGAGGAGTAGAAAAACATCAAAAATTTCAGTCCTGCATGATTCTACCAAGAAATGTGTGTTCATTGAAACCGCTGGTTTTTGATAGTTTGGGCCCTATTGAATAATCAATGTTTTGAATTTTCTGCAAAAGTAAAGTAGTTGCAAACTCATCCTTTTAGAAACTTGTTTGGGCTGTTGAGAGGAGTAAAAAACCATCAAAAATTTCAATCCTGCATGATTCTACCAAGAAATGTGTTTCTTCATTCAAAATGCTGGTTTTTGCTATTGGGCTCTATTGAATAATGAATGTTTTGAATTTTCTCCAAAAGTAAAGTAGTTGCAAACTCATGCTTTTAGAGACTTGTTTGGGCTCACGAGAGGAGTAGAAAAACATCAAAAATTTCAGTCCTGCATGATTCTACCAAGAAATATGTGTACATTGAAACCGCTGGTTTTTGATAGTTTGGGCCTTATTGATTAATGAATGTTTTGAATTTTCTCCAAAAGTAAAGTAGTTGCAAACTCATCCTTTTAGAAACTTGTTTTGGCTTTTGAGAGGAGTAAAAAACCATCAAAAATTTCAATCCTGCATGATTCTACCAAGAAATGTGATTCTTCATTCAAAACGCTGGTTTTTGCTATTGGGCTCTATTGAATAATGAATGTTTTGAATTTTCTCCAAAAGTAAAGTAGTTGCAAACTCATCCTTTTAGAGACTTGTTTGGGCTCATGAGAGGAGTAGAAAAACATCAAAAATTTCAGTCCTGCACGATTCTACCAAGAAATGTGTGTTCATTCAAACCGCTGGTTTTTGATATTTTGGGCCCTATTGAATATTGAATGTTTTGAATTTTCTCCAAAAGTAAAGTAGTTGCAAACTCATCCTTTCAGAAACTTGTTTGGGCTGTTGAGAGGAGTAAAAAACCATCAAAAATTTCAATCCTGCATGATTCTACCAAGAAATGTGATTCTTCATTCAAATCCTGATTTTTGCTATTGGGCTCTATTGAATAATGAATGTTTTGAATTTTCTCCAAAGGTAAAGTAGTTGCAAACTCATGCTTTTAGAGACTTGTTTGGGCTCATGAGAAGAGTAGAAAAACATCAAAAATTTCAGTCCTGCATGATTCTACCAAGAAATGTGTGTTCATTGAAACCGCTGGTTTTTGATAGTTTGGGCCCTATTGAATAATGAATGTTTTGAATTTTCTCCAAAAGTAAAGTAGTTGCAAACTCATCCTTTTAGAAACATGTTTGGGCTGTTGAGAGGAGTAAAAAACCATCAAAAATTTCAATCCTGCATGATTCTACCAAGAAATGTGATTCTTCATTCAAAACGCTGGTTTTTGCTATTGGGCTCTATTGAATAATGAATGTTTTGAATTTTCTCCAAAAGAAAAGTAGTTGCAAACTCATCCTTTTAGAGACTTGTTTGGGCTCATGAGAGGAGTAGAAAAACATCAAAAATTTCAGTCCTGCATGATTCTACCAAGAAATGTGATTCTTCATTCAAAACCTGATTTTTGCTATTGGGCTCTATTGAATAATGAATGTTTTGATTTTTCTCCAAAAGTAAAGTAGTTGCAAACTCATACTTTCAGAGACTTGTTTGGGCTCATGAGAGGAGTAGAAAAACATCAAAAATTTCAGTCCTGCATGATTCTACCAAGAAATGTGTGTTCATTGAAACCACTGGTTTTTGATAGTTTGGGCCCTATTGAATAATCAATGTTTTGAATTTTCTGCAAAAGTAAAGTAGTTGCAAACTCATCCTTTTAGAAACTTGTTTGGGCTGTTGAGAGGAGTAAAAAACCATCAAAAATTTCAATCCTGCATGATTCTACCAAGAAATGTGTTTCTTCATTCAAAATGCTGGTTTTTGCTATTGGGCTCTATTGAATAATGAATGTTTTGAATTTTCTCCAAAAGTAAAGTAGTTGCAAACTCATGCTTTTAGAGACTTGTTTGGGCTCATGAGAGGAGTAGAAAAACATCAAAAATTTCAGTCCTGCATGATTCTACCAAGAAATGTGATTCTTCATTCAAAACCTGATTTTTGCTATTGGGCTCTATTGAATAATGAATGTTTTGAATTTTCTCCAAAAGTAAAGTAGTTGCAAACTCATGCTTTTAGAGACTTGTTTGGGCTCACGAGAGGAGTAGAAAAACATCAAAAATTTCAGTCCTGCATGATTCTACCAAGAAATATGTGTACATTGAAACCGCTGGTTTTTGATAGTTTGGGCCTTATTGATTAATGAATGTTTTGAATTTTCTCCAAAAGTAAAGTAGTTGCAAACTCATCCTTTTAGAAACTTGTTTTGGCTTTTGAGAGGAGTAAAAAACCATCAAAAATTTCAATCCTGCATGATTCTACCAAGAAATGTGATTCTTCATTCAAAACGCTGGTTTTTGCTATTGGGCTCTATTGAATAATGAATGTTTTGAATTTTCTCCAAAAGTAAAGTAGTTGCAAACTCATCCTTTTAGAGACTTGTTTGGGCTCATGAGAGGAGTAGAAAAACATCAAAAATTTCAGTCCTGCACGATTCTACCAAGAAATGTGTGTTCATTCAAACCGCTGGTTTTTGATATTTTGGGCCCTATTGAATATTGAATGTTTTGAATTTTCTCCAAAAGTAAAGTAGTTGCAAACTCATCCTTTTAGAAACTTGTTTGGGCTGTTGAGAGGAGTAAAAAACCATCAAAAATTTCAATCCTGCATGATTCTACCAAGAAATGTGATTCTTCATTCAAAACCTGATTTTTGCTATTGGGCTCTATTGAATAATGAATGTTTTGAATTTTCTCCAAAGGTAAAGTAGTTGCAAACTCATGCTTTTAGAGACTTGTTTGGGCTCATGAGAAGAGTAGAAAAACATCAAAAATTTCAGTCCTGCATGATTCTACCAAGAAATGTGTGTTCATTGAAACCGCTGGTTTTTGATAGTTTGGGCCCTATTGAATAATGAATGTTTTGAATTTTCTCCAAAAGTAAAGTAGTTGCAAACTCATCCTTTTAGAAACTTGTTTGGGCTGTTGAGACGAGTAAAAAACCATCAAAAATTTCAATCCTGCATGATTCTACCAAGAAATGTGATTCTTCATTCAAAACGCTGGTTTTTGCTATTGGGCTCTATTGAATAATGAATGTTTTGAATTTTCTCCAAAAGCAAAGTAGTTGCAGACTCATCCTTTTAGAGACTTGTTTGTGCTCATGAGAGGAGTAGAAAAACATCAAAAATTTCAGTCCTGCACGATTCTACCAAGAAATGTGTGTTCATTCAAACCGCTGGTTTTTGATATTTTGGGCCCTATTGAATAATGAATGTTTTGAATTTTCTCCAAAAGTAAAGTAGTTGCAAACTCATCCTTTTAGAAACTTGTTTGGGCTGTTGAGAGGAGTATAAAACCATCAAAAATTTCAATCCTGCATGATTCTACCAAGAAATGTGATTCTTCATTCAAAACCTGATTTTTGCTATTGGGCTCTATTGAATAATGAATGTTTTGAATTTTCTCCAAAAGTAAAGTAGTTGCAAACTCATGCTTTTAGAGACTTGTTTGGGCTCATGAGAGGAGTAGAAAAACATCAAAAATTTCAGTCCTGCACGATTCTACCAAGAAATGTGTGTTCATTCAAACCGCTGGTTTTTGATATTTTGGGCCCTATTGAATAATGAATGTTTTGAATTTTCTCCAAAAGTAAAGTAGTTGCAAACTCATCCTTTTAGAAACTTGTTTGGGCTGTTGAGAGGAGTATAAAACCATCAAAAATTTCAATCCTGCATGATTCTACCAAGAAATGTGATTCTTCATTCAAAACCTGATTTTTGCTATTGGGCTCTATTGAATAATGAATGTTTTGAATTTTCTCCAAAAGTAAAGTAGTTGCAAACTCATGCTTTTAGAGACTTGTTTGGGCTCATGAGCGGAGTAGAAAAACATCAAAAATTATAATCCTGCATGATTCTACCAAGAAATGTGTGTTCATTGAAACCACTGGTTTTTGATAGTTTGGGCCCTATAGAATAATGAATGTTTTGAATTTTCTCCAAAAGTAAAGTAGTTGCAAACTCATCCTTTTAGAAACTTGTTTGGGCTGTTGAGAGGAGTAAAAAACCATCAAAAATTTCAATCCTGCATTATTCTACCAAAAAATGTGATTCTTCATTCAAAACGCTGGTTTTTGCTATTGGGCTCTATTGAATAATGAATGTTTTGAATTTTCTCCAAAAGAAAAGTAGTTGCAAACTCATTCTTTTAGAGACTTGTTTGGGCTCATGAGTGGCGTAGAAAAACATCAAAAATTTCAGTCCTGCATGATTCTACCAAGAAATGTGATTCTTCATTCAAAACCTGATTTTTGCTATTGGGCTCTATTGAATAATGAATGTTTTGAATTTTCTCCAAAAGTAAAGTAGTTGCAAACTCATGCTTTTAGAGACTTGTTTGGGCTCACTAGAGGAGTAGAAAAACATCAAAAATTTCAGTCCTACATGATTCTACCAAGAAATGTGTGTACATTGAAACCGCTGGTTTTTGATAGTTTGGGCCTTATTGAATAATGAATGTTTTGAATTTTCTCCAAAAGTAAAGTAGTTGCAAACTCATCCTTTTAGAAACTTGTTTGGGCTGTTGAGAGGAGTAAAAAACCATCAAAAATTTCAATCCTGCATGATTCTACCAATAAATGTGATTCTTCATTCAAAACGCTGGTTTTTGCTATTGGGCTCTATTGAATAATGAATGTTTTGAATTTTCTCCAAATGTAAAGTAGTTGCAAACTCATCCTTTTAGAGACTTGTTTGGGCTCATGAGAGGAGTAGAAAAACATCAAAAATTTCAGTCCTGCACGATTCTACCAAGAAATGTGTGTTCATTCAAACCGCTGGTTTTTGATATTTTGGGCCCTATTGAATATTAAATGTTTTGAATTTTCTCCAAAAGTAAAGTAGTTGCAAACTCATCCTTTTAGAAACTTGTTTGGGCTGTTGAGAGGAGTAAAAAACCATCAAAAATTTCAATCCTGCATGATTCTACCAAGAAATGTGATTCTTCATTCAAAACCTGATTTTTGCTATTGGGCTCTATTGAATAATGAATGTTTTGAATTTTCTCCAAAGGTAAAGTAGTTGCAAACTCATGCTTTTAGAGACTTGTTTGGGCTCATGAGAGGAGTAGAAAAACATCAAAAATTTCAGTCCTGCATGATTCTACCAAGAAATGTGTGTTCATTGAAACCGCTGGTTTTTGATAGTTTGGGCCCTATTGAATAATGAATGTTTTGAATTTTCTCCAAAAGTAAAGTAGTTGCAAACTCATCCTTTTAGAAACTTGTTTGGGCTGTTGAGAGGAGTAAAAAACCATCAAAAATTTCAATCCTGCATGATTCTACCAAGAAATGTGATTCTTCATTCAAAACGCTGGTTTTTGCTATTGGGCTCTATTGAATAATGAATGTTTTGAATTTTCTCCAAAAGTTAAGTAGTTGCAAACTCATCCTTTTAGAGACTTGTTTGGGCTCATGAGAGGAGTAGAAAAACATCAAAAATTTCAGTCCTGCACGATTCTACCAAGAAATGTGTGTTCATTCAAACCGCTGGTTTTTGATATTTTGGGCCCTATTGAATAATGAATGTTTTGAATTTTCTCCAAAAGTAAAGTAGTTGCAAACTCATCCTTTTAGAAACTTGTTTGGGCTGTTGAGAGGAGTAAAAAACCATCAAAAATTTCAATCCTGCATGATTCTACCAAGAAATGTGATTCTTCATTCAAAACGCTGGTTTTTGCTATTGGGCTCTATTGAATAATGAATGTTTTGAATTTTCTCCAAAAGTAAAGTAGTTGCAAACTCATGCTTTTAGAGACTTGTTTGGGCTCATGAGAGGAGTAGAAAAACATCAAAAATTTCAGTCCTGCATGATTCTACCAAGAAATGTGTGTTCATTGAAACCGCTGGTTTTTGATAGTTTGGGCCCTATTGAATAATGAATGTTTTGAATTTTCTCCAAAAATAAAGTAGTTGCAAACTCATCCTTTTAGAAACTTGTTTGGGCTGTTGAGAGGAGTAAAAAACCATCAAAAATTTCAATCCTGCATGATTCTACCAAGAAATGTGATTCTTCATTCAAAACCTGATTTTTGCTATTGGGCTCTATTGAATAATGAATGTTTTGAATTTTCTCCAAAAGTAAAGTAGTTGCAAACTCATGCTTTTAGAGACTTGTTTGGGCTCATGAGAGGAGTAGAAAAACATCAAAAATTTCAGTCCTGCATGATTCTACCAAGAAATGTGTGTTCATTGAAACCGCTGGTTTTTGATAGTTTGGGCCCTATTGAATAATGAATGTTTTGAATTTTCTCCAAAAGTAAAGTAGTTGCAAACTCATCCTTTTAGAAACTTGTTTGGGCTGTTGAGAGGAGTAAAAAACCATCAAAAATTTCAATCCTGCATGATTCTACCAAGAAATGTGATTCTTCATTCAAAACGCTGGTTTTTGCTATTGGGCTCTATTGAATAATGAATGTTTTGAATTTTCTCCAAAAGTTAAGTAGTTGCAAACTCATCCTTTTAGAGACTTGTTTGGGCTCATGAGTGGAGTAGAAAAACATCAAAAATTTCAGTCCTGCACGATTCTACCAAGAAATGTGTGTTCATTCAAACCGCTGGTTTTTGATATTTTGGGCCCTATTGAATAATGAATGTTTTGAATTTTCTCCAAAAGTAAAGTAGTTGCAAACTCATCCTTTTAGAAACTTGTTTGGGCTGTTGAGAGGAGTAAAAAACCATCAAAAATTTCAATCCTGCATGATTCTACCAAGAAATGTGATTCTTCATTCAAAACGCTGGTTTTTGCTATTGGGCTCTATTGAATAATGAATGTTTTGAATTTTCTCCAAAAGTAAAGTAGTTGCAAACTCATGCTTTTAGAGACTTGTTTGGGCTCATGAGAGGAGTAGAAAAACATCAAAAATTTCAGTCCTGCATGATTCTACCAAGAAATGTGTGTTCATTGAAACCGCTGGTTTTTGATAGTTTGGGCCCTATTGAATAATGAATGTTTTGAATTTTCTCCAAAAATAAAGTAGTTGCAAACTCATCCTTTTAGAAACTTGTTTGGGCTGTTGAGAGGAGTAAAAAACCATCAAAAATTTCAATCCTGCATGATTCTACCAAGAAATGTGATTCTTCATTCAAAACCTGATTTTTGCTATTGGGCTCTATTGAATAATGAATGTTTTGAATTTTCTCCAAAAGTAAAGTAGTTGCAAACTCATGCTTTTAGAGACTTGTTTGGGCTCATGAGAGGAGTAGAAAAACATCAAAAATTTCAGTCCTGCATGATTCTACCAAGAAATGTGTGTTCATTGAAACCGCTGGTTTTTGATAGTTTGGGCCCTATTGAATAATGAATGTTTTGAATTTTCTCCAAAAGTAAAGTAGTTGCAAACTCATCCTTTTAGAAACATGTTTGGGCTGTTGAGAGGAGTAAAAAACCATCAAAAATTTCAATCCTGCATGATTCTACCAAGAAATGTGATTCTTCATTCAAAACCTGATTTTTGCTATTGGGCTCTATTGAATAATGAATGTTTTGAATTTTCTCCAAAAGTAAAGTAGTTGCAAACTCATGCTTTTAGAGACTTGTTTGGGCTCATGAGAGGAGTAGAAAAACATCAAAAATTTCAGTCCTGCATGATTCTACCAAGAAATATGTGTTCATTGAAACCGCTGGTTTTTGATAGTTTGGGCCCTATTGAATAATGAATGTTTTGAATTTTCTCCAAAAGTAAAGTAGTTGCAAACTCATCCTTTTAGAAACTTGTTTGGGCTGTTGAGAGGAGTAAAAAACATCAAAAATTTCAATCCTGCATGATTCTACCAAGAAATGTGATTCTTCATTCAAAACGCTGGTTTTTGCTATTGGGCTCTATTGAATAATGAATGTTTTGAATTTTCTCCAAAAGAAAAGTAGTTGCAAACTCATCCTTTTAGAGACTTGTTTGGGCTCATGAGAGGAGTAGAAAAACATCAAAAATTTCAGTCCTGCATGATTCTACCAAGAAATGTGATTCTTCATTCAAAACCTGATTTTTGCTATTGGGCTCTATTGAATAATGAATGTTTTGATTTTTCTCCAAAAGTAAAGTAGTTGCAAACTCATACTTTCAGAGACTTGTTTGGGCTCATGAGAGGAGTAGAAAAACATCAAAAATTTCAGTCCTGCATGATTCTACCAAGAAATGTGTGTTCATTGAAACCGCTGGTTTTTGATAGTTTGGGCCCTATTGAATAATCAATGTTTTGAATTTTCTGCAAAAGTAAAGTAGTTGCAAACTCATCCTTTTAGAAACTTGTTTGGGCTGTTGAGAGGAGTAAAAAACCATCAAAAATTTCAATCCTGCATGATTCTACCAAGAAATGTGATTCTTCATTCAAAACCTGATTTTTGCTATTGGGCTCTATTGAATAATGAATGTTTTGAATTTTCTCCAAAAGTAAAGTAGTTGCAAACTCATGCTTTTAGAGACTTGTTTGGGCTCTTGAGAGGAGTAGAAAAACATCAAAAATTTCAGTCCTGCATGATTCTACCAAGAAATGTGTGTTCATTGAAACCGCTGGTTTTTGATAGTTTGGGCCCTATTGAATAATGAATGTTTTGAATTTTCTCCAAAAATAAAGTAGTTGCAAACTCATCCTTTTAGAAACTTGTTTGGGCTGTTGAGAGGAGTAAAAAACCATCAAAAATTTCAATCCTGCATGATTCTACCAAGAAATGTGATTCTTCATTCAAAACCTGATTTTTGCTATTGGGCTCTATTGAATAATGAATGTTTTGAATTTTCTCCAAAAGTAAAGTAGTTGCAAACTCATGCTTTTATAGACTTGTTTTGGCTCATGAGAGGAGTAGAAAAACATCAAAAATTTCAGTCCTGCATGATTCTACCAAGAAATGTGTGTTCATTGAAACCGCTGGTTTTTGATAGTTTGGGCCCTATTGAATAATGAATGTTTTGAATTTTCTCCAAAAGTAAAGTAGTTGCAAACTCATCCTTTTAGAAACATGTTTGGGCTGTTGAGAGGAGTAAAAAACCATCAAAAATTTCAATCCTGCATGATTCTACCAAGAAATGTGATTCTTCATTCAAAACGCTGGTTTTTGCTATTGGGCTCTATTGAATAATGAATGTTTTGAATTTTCTCCAAAAGTAAAGTAGTTGCAAACTCATGCTTTTAGAGACTTGCTTGGGCTCATGAGAGGAGTAGAAAAACATCAAAAATTTCAGTCCTGCATGATTCTACCAAGAAATATGTGTTCATTAAAACCGCTGGTTTTTGATAGTTTGGGCCCTATTGAATAATGAATGTTTTGAATTTTCTCCAAAAGTAAAGTAGTTGCAAACTCATCCTTTTAGAAACTTGTTTGGGCTGTTGAGAGGAGTAAAAAACCATCAAAAATTTCAATCCTGCATGATTCTACCAAGAAATGTGATTCTTCATTCAAAACGCTGGTTTTTGCTATTGGGCTCTATTGAATAATGAATGTTTTGAATTTTCTCCAAAAGAAAAGTAGTTGCAAACTCATCCTTTTAGAGACTTGTTTGGGCTCATGAGAGGAGTAGAAAAACATCAAAAATTTCAGTCCTGCATGATTCTACCAAGAAATGTGATTCTTCATTCAAAACCTGATTTTTGCTATTGGGCTCTATTGAATAATGAATGTTTTGATTTTTCTCCAAAAGTAAAGTAGTTGCAAACTCATACTTTCAGAGACTTGTTTGGGCTCATGAGAGGAGTAGAAAAACATCAAAAATTTCAGTCCTGCATGATTCTACCAAGAAATGTGTGTTCATTGAAACCGCTGGTTTTTGATAGTTTGGGCCCTATTGAATAATCAATGTTTTGAATTTTCTGCAAAAGTAAAGTAGTTGCAAACTCATCCTTTTAGAAACTTGTTTGGGCTGTTGAGAGGAGTAAAAAACCATCAAAAATTTCAATCCTGCATGATTCTACCAAGAAATGTGATTCTTCATTCAAAATGCTGGTTTTTGCTATTGGGCTCTATTGAATAATGAATGTTTTGAATTTTCTCCAAAAGTAAAGTAGTTGCAAACTCATGCTTTTAGAGACTTGTTTGGGCTCATGAGAGGAGTAGAAAAACATCAAAAATTTCAGTCCTGCATGATTCTACCAAGAAATGTGATTCTTCATTCAAAACCTGATTTTTGCTATTGGGCTCTATTGAATAATGAATGTTTTGAATTTTCTCCAAAAGTAAAGTAGTTGCAGACTCATCCTTTTAGAGACTTGTTTGGGCTCATGAGAGGAGTAGAAAAACATCAAAAATTTCAGTCCTGCACGATTCTACCAAGAAATGTGTGTTCATTCAAACCGCTGGTTTTTGATATTTTGGACCCTATTGAATATTGAATGTTTTGAATTTTCTCCAAAAGTAAAGTAGTTGCAAACTCATCCTTTTAGAAACTTGTTTGGGCTGTTGAGAGGAGTAAAAAACCATCAAAAATTTCAATCCTGCATGATTCTACCAAGAAATGTGATTCTTCATTCAAAACGCTGGTTTTCGCTATTGGGCTCTATTGAATAATGAATGTTTTGAATTTTCTCCAAAAGTTAAGTAGTTGCAAACTCATCCTTTTAGAGACTTGTTTGGGCTCATGATAGGAGTAGAAAAACATCAAAAATTTCAGTCCTGCACGATTCTACCAAGAAATGTGTGTTCATTCAAACCGCTGTTTTTTGATATTTTGGGCCCTATTGAATAATGAATGTTTTGAATTTTCTCCAAAAGTAAAGTAGTTGCAAACTCATCCTTTTAGAAACTTGTTTGGGCTGTTGAGAGGAGTAAAAAACCATCAAAAATTTCAATCCTGCATGATTCTACCAAGAAATGTGATTCTTCATTCAAAACCTGATTTTTGCTATTGGGTTCTATTGAATAATGAATGTTTTGAATTTTCTCCAAAAGTAAAGTAGTTGCAAACTCATGCTTTTAGAGACTTGTTTGGGCTCATGAGAGGAGTAGAAAAACATCAAAAATTTCAGTCCTGCATGATTCTACCAAGAAATATGTGTTCATTGAAACCGCTGGTTTTTGATAGTTTGGGCCCTATTGAATAATGAATGTTTTGAATTTTCTCCAAAAGTAAAGTAGTTGCAAACTCATCCTTTTAGAAACTTGTTTGGGCTGTTGAGAGGAGTAAAAAACCATCAAAAATTTCAATCCTGCATGATTCTACCAAGAAATGTGATTCTTCATTCAAAACGCTGGTTTTTGCTATTGGGCTCTATTGAATAATGAATGTTTTGAATTTTCTCCAAAAGAAAAGTAGTTGCAAACTCATCCTTTTAGAGACTTGTTTGGGCTCATGAGAGGAGTAGAAAAACATCAAAAATTTCAGTCCTGCATGATTCTACCAAGAAATGTGATTCTTCATTCAAAACCTGATTTTTGCTATTGGGCTCTATTGAATAATGAATGTTTTGATTTTTCTCCAAAAGTAAAGTAGTTGCAAACTCATACTTTCAGAGACTTGTTTGGGCTCATGAGAGGAGTAGAAAAACATGAAAAATTTCAGTCCTGCATGATTCTACCAAGAAATGTGTGTTCATTGAAACCGCTGGTTTTTGATAGTTTGGGCCCTATTGAATAATCAATGTTTTG
This sequence comes from Dendrobates tinctorius, assembly GCF_039654945.1. Classification (NCBI taxonomy): domain Eukaryota; kingdom Metazoa; phylum Chordata; class Amphibia; order Anura; family Dendrobatidae; genus Dendrobates; species Dendrobates tinctorius. The sequence continues at coordinate 21,474,599 of NW_027361793.1, forward strand.
AATTTTCTGCAAAAGTAAAGTAGTTGCAAACTCATCCTTTTAGAAACTTGTTTGGGCTGTTGAGAGGAGTAAAAAACCATCAAAAATTTCAATCCTGCATGATTCTACCAAGAAATGTGATTCTTCATTCAAAATGCTGGTTTTTGCTATTGGGCTCTATTGAATAATGAATGTTTTGAATTTTCTCCAAAAGTTAAGTAGTTGCAATCTCATCCTTTTAGAGACTTGTTTGGGCTCATGAGAGGAGTAGAAAAACATCAAAAATTTCAGTCCTGCATGATTCTACCAAGAAATGTGTGTTCATTCAAACCGCTGGTTTTTGATATTTTGGGCCCTATTGAATAATGAATGTTTTGAATTTTCTCCAAAAGTAAAGTAGTTGCAAACTCATCCTTTTAGAAACTTGTTTGGGCTGTTGAGAGGAGTAAAAAACCATCAAAAATTTCAATCCTGCATGATTCTACCAAGAAATGTGATTCTTCATTCAAAACCTGATTTTTGCTATTGGGCTCTATTGAATAATGAATGTTTTGAATTTTCTCCAAAAGTAAAGTAGTTGCAAACTCATGCTTTTAGAGACTTGTTTGGGCTCATGAGAGGAGTAGAAAAACATCAAAAATTTTAGTCCTGCATGATTCTACCAAGAAATGTGTGTTCATTGAAACCGCTGGTTTTTGATAGTTTGGGCCCTATTGAATAATGAATGTTTTGAATTTTCTCCAAAAGTAAAGTAGTTGCAAACTCATCCTTTTAGAAACTTGTTTGGGCTGTTGAGAGGAGTAAAAAACCATCAAAAATTTCAATCCTGCATGATTCTACCAAGAAATGTGATTCTTCATTCAAAACGCTGGTTTTTGCTATTGGGCTCTATTGAATAATGAATGTTTTGAATTTTCTCCAAAAGTAAAGTAGTTGCAAACTCATGCTTTTAGAGACTTGTTTGGGCTCATGAGAGGAGTAGAAAAACATCAAAAATTTCAGTCCTGCATGATTCTACCAAGAAATGTGTGTTCATTGAAACCGCTGGTTTTTGATAGTTTGGGCACTGTTGAATAATGAATGTTTTGAATTTTCTCCAAAAGTAAAGTAGTTGCAAACTCATCCTTTTAGAAACTTGTTTGGGCTGTTGAGAGGAGTAAAAAACCATCAAAAATTTCAATCCTGCATGATTCTACCAAGAAATGTGATTCTTCATTCAAAACGCTGGTTTTTGCTATTGGGCTCTATTGAATAATGAATGTTTTGAATTTTCTCCAAAAGTAAAGTAGTTGCAAACTCATCCTTTTAGAAACTTGTTTGGGCTGTTGAGAGGAGTAAAAAACCATCAAAAATTTCAATCCTGCATGATTCTACCAAGAAATGTGATTCTTCATTCAAAACCTGATTTTTGCTATTGGGCTCTATTGAATAATGAATGTTTTGAATTTTCTCCAAAAGTAAAGTAGTTGCAAACTCATGCTTTTAGAGACTTGTTTGGGCTCATGAGAGGAGTAGAAAAACATCAAAAATTTCAGTCCTGCATGATTCTACCAAGAAATATGTGTTCATTGAAACCGCTGGTTTTTGATAGTTTGGGCCCTATTGAATAATGAATGTTTTGAATTTTCTCCAAAAGTAAAGTAGTTGCAAACTCATCCTTTTAGAAACTTGTTTGGGCTGTTGAGAGGAGTAAAAAACCATCAAAAATTTCAATCCTGCATGATTCTACCAAGAAATGTGATTCTTCATTCAAAACGCTGGTTTTTGCTATTGGGCTCTATTGAATAATGAATGTTTTGAATTTTCTCCAAAAGAAAAGTAGTTGCAAACTCATCCTTTTAGGGACTTGTTTGGGCTCATGAGAGGAGTAGAAAAACATCAAAAATTTCAGTCCTGCATGATTCTACCAAGAAATGTGATTCTTCATTCAAAACCTGATTTTTGCTATTGGGCTCTATTGAATAATGAATGTTTTGATTTTTCTCCAAAAGTAAAGTAGTTGCAAACTCATACTTTCAGAGACTTGTTTGGGCTCATGAGAGGAGTAGAAAAACATCAAAAATTTCAGTCCTGCATGATTCTACCAAGAAATGTGTGTTCATTGAAACGGCTGGTTTTTGATAGTTTGGGCCCTATTGAATAATCAATGTTTTGAATTTTCTGCAAAAGTAAAGTAGTTGCAAACTCATCCTTTTAGAATCTTGTTTGGGCTGTTGAGAGGAGTAAAAAACCATCAAAAATTTCAATCCTGCATGATTCTACCAAGAAATGTGATTCTTCATTCAAAATGCTGGTTTTTGCTATTGGGCTCTATTGAATAATGAATGTTTTGAATTTTCTCCAAAAGTAAAGTAGTTGCAAACTCATGCTTTTAGAGACTTGTTTGGGCTCATGAGAGGAGTAGAAAAACATCAAAAATTTCAGTCCTGCATGATTCTACCAAGAAATGTGATTCTTCATTCAAAACCTGATTTTTGCTATTGGGCTCTATTGAATAATGAATGTTTTGATTTTTCTCCAAAAGTAAAGTAGTTACAAACTCATACTTTCAGATACTTGTTTGGGCTCATGAGAGGAGTAGAAAAACATCAAAAATTTCAGTCCTGCATGATTCTACCAAGAAATGTGTGTTCATTGAAACGGCTGGTTTTTGATAGTTTGGGCCCTATTGAATAATCAATGTTTTGAATTTTCTGCAAAAGTAAAGTAGTTGCAAACTCATCCTTTTAGAAACTTGTTTGGGCTGTTGAGAGGAGTAAAAAACCATCAAAAATTTCAATCCTGCATGATTCTACCAAGAAATGTGATTCTTCATTCAAAATGCTGGTTTTTGCTATTGGGCTCTATTGAATAATGAATGTTTTGAATTTTCTCCAAAAGTAAAGTAGTTGCAAACTCATTCTTTTAGAGACTTGTTTGGGCTCATGAGAGGAGTAGAAAAACATCAAAAATTTCAGTCCTGCATGATTCTACCAAGAAATGTGATTCTTCATTCAAAACCTGATTTTTGCTATTGGGCTCTATTGAATAATGAATGTTTTGAATTTTCTCCAAAAGTAAAGTAGTTGCAAACTCATGCTTTTAGAGACTTGTTTGGGCTCACGAGAGGAGTAGAAAAACATCAAAAATTTCAGTCCTGCATGATTCTACCAAGAAATGTGTGTACATTGAAACCGCTGGTTTTTGATATTTTGGGCCCTATTGAATAATAAATGTTTTGAATTTTCTAAAAAAGTAAAGTAGTTGCAAACTCATCCTTTTAGAAACTTGTTTGGGCTGTTGAGAGGAGTAAAAAACCATCAAATATTTCAATCCTGCATGATTCTACCAAGAAATGTGATTCTTCATTCAAAACCTGATTTTTGCTATTGGGCTCTATTGAATAATGAATGTTTTGAATTTTCTCCAAAAGTAAAGTAGTTGCAAACTCATGCTTTTAGAGACTTGTTTGGGCTCATGAGAGGAGTAGAAAAACATCAAAAATTATAGTCCTGCATGATTCTACCAAGAAATGTGTGTTCATTGAAACCGCTGGTTTTTGATAGTTTGGGCCCTATTGAATAATGAATGTTTTGAATTTTCTCCAAAAGTAAAGTAGTTGCAAACTCATCCTTTTAGAAACTTGTTTGGGCTGTTGAGAGGAGTAAAAAACCATCAAAAATTTCAATCCTGCATGATTCTACCAAGAAATGTGATTCTTCATTCAAAACGCTGGTTTTTGCTATCGGGCTCTATTGAATAATGAATGTTTTGAATTTTCTCCAAAAGTAAAGTAGTTGGAAACTCATCCTATTAGAGACTTGTTTGGGCTCATGAGAGGAGTAGAAATACATCAAAAATTTCAGTCCTGCACGATTCTACCAAGAAATGTGTGTTCATTCAAACCGCTGGTTTTTGATATTTTGGGCCCTATTGAATAATGAATGTTTTGAATTTTCTCCAAAAGTAAAGTAGTTGCAAACTCATCCTTTTAGAAACTTGTTTGGGCTGTTGAGAGGAGTAAAAAACCATCAAAAATTTCAATCCTGCATGATTCTACCAAGAAATGTGATTCTTCATTCAAAACCTGATTTTTGCTATTGGGCTCTATTGAATAATGAATGTTTTGAATTTTCTCCAAAAGTAAAGTAGTTGCAAACTCATGCTTTTAGAGACTTGTTTGGGCTCATGAGAGGAGTAGAAAAACATCAAAAATTTCAGTCCTGCATGATTCTACCAAGAAATGTGTGTTCATTGAAACCGCTGGTTTTTGATAGTTTGGGCCCTATTGAATAATGAATGTTTTGAATTTTCTCCAAAAGTAAAGTAGTTGCAAACTCATCCTTTTAGAAACTTGTTTGGGCTGTTGAGAGGAGTAAAAAACCATCAAAAATTTCAATCCTGCATGATTCTACCAAGAAATGTGATTCTTCATTCAAAACGCTGGTTTTTGCTATTGGGCTCTATTGAATAATGAATGTTTTGAATTTTCTCCAAAAGTTAAGTAGTTGCAAGCTCATCCTTTTAGAGACTTGTTTGGGCTCATGAGAGGAGTAGAAAAACATCAAAAATTTCAGTCCTGCACGATTCTACCAAGAAATGTGTGTTCATTCAAACCGCTGGTTTTTGATATTTTGGGCCCTATTGAATAATGAATGTTTTGAATTTTCTCCAAAAGTAAAGTAGTTGCAAACTCATCCTTTTAGAAACTTGTTTGGGCTGTTGAGAGGAGTAAAAAACCATCAAAAATTTCAATCCTGCATGATTCTACCAAGAAATGTGATTCTTCATTCAAAACGCTGGTTTTTGCTATTGGGCTCTATTGAATAATGAATGTTTTGAATTTTCTCCAAAAGTAAAGTAGTTGCAAACTCATGCTTTTAGAGACTTGTTTGGGCTCATGAGAGGAGTAGAAAAACATCAAAAATTTCAGTCCTGCATGATTCTACCAAGAAATGTGTGTTCATTGAAACCGCTGGTTTTTGATAGTTTGGGCCCTATTGAATAATGAATGTTTTGAATTTTCTCCAAAAATAATGTAGTTGCAAACTCATCCTTTTAGAAACTTGTTTGGGCTGTTGAGAGGAGTAAAAAACCATTAAAAATTTCAATCCTGCATGATTCTACCAAGAAATGTGATTCTTCATTCAAAACCTGATTTTTGCTATTGGGCTCTATTGAATAATGAATGTTTTGAATTTTCTCCAAAAGTAAAGTAGTTGCAAACTCATGCTTTTAGAGACTTGTTTGGGCTCATGAGAGGAGTAGAAAAACATCAAAAATTTCAGTCCTGCATGATTCTACCAAGAAATGTGTGTACATTGAAACCGCTGGTTTTTGATAGTTTGGGCCCTATTGAATAATGAATGTTTTGAATTTTCTCCAAAAGTAAAGTAGTTGCAAACTCATCCTTTTAGAAACATGTTTGGGCTGTTGAGAGGAGTAAAAAACCATCAAAAATTTCAATCCTGCATGATTCTACCAAGAAATGTGATTCTTCATTCAAAACCTGATTTTTGCTATTGGGCTCTATTGAATAATGAATGTTTTGAATTTTCTCCAAAAGTAAAGTAGTTGCTTTTAGAGACTTGTTTGGGCTCATGAGAGGAGTAGAAAAACATCAAAAATTTCAGTCCTGCATGATACTACCAAGAAATATGTGTTCATTGAAACCGCTGGTTTTTGATAGTTTGGGCCCTATTGAATAATGAATGTTTTGAATTTTCTCCAAAAGTAAAGTAGTTGCAAACTCATCCTTTTAGAAACTTGTTTGGGCTGTTGAGAGGAGTAAAAAACCATCAAAAATTTCAATCCTGCATGATTCTACCAAGAAATGTGATTCTTCATTCAAAACGCTGGTTTTTGCTATTGGGCTCTGTTGAATAATGAATGTTTTGAATTTTCTCCAAAAGAAAAGTAGTTGCAAACTCATCCTTTTAGAGACTTGTTTGGGCTCATGAGAGGAGTAGAAAAACATCAAAAATTTCAGTCCTGCATGATTCTACCAAGAAATGTGATTCTTCATTCAAAACCTGATTTTTGCTATTGGGCTCTATTGAATAATGAATGTTTTGAATTTTCTCCAAAAGTAAAGTAGTTGCAAACTCATGCTTTTATAGACTTGTTTGGGCTCATGAGAGGAGTAGAAAAACATCAAAAATTTCAGTCCTGCATGATTCTACCAAGAAATGTGTGTTCATTGAAACCGCTGGTTTTTGATAGTTTGGGCCCTATTGAATAATGAATGTTTTGAATTTTCTCCAAAAGTAAAGTAGTTGCAAACTCATCCTTTTAGAAACTTGTTTGGGCTGTTGAGAGGAGTAAAAAACCATCAAAAATTTCAATCCTGCATGATTCTACCAAGAAATGTGATTCTTCATTCAAAACGCTGGTTTTTGCTATTGGGCTCTATTGAATAATGAATGTTTTGAATTTTCTCCAAAAGTTAAGTAGTTGCAAACTCATCCTTTTAGAGACTTGTTTGGGCTCATGAGAGGAGTAGAAAAACATCAAAAATTTCAGTCCTGCACGATTCTACCAAGAAATGTGTGTTCATTCAAACCGCTGGTTTTTGATATTTTGGGCCCTATTGAATAATGAATGTTTTGAATTTTCTCCAAAAGTAAAGTAGTTGCAAACTCATCCTTTTAGAAACTTGTTTGGGCTGTTGAGAGGAGTAAAAAACCATCAAAAATTTCAATCCTGCATGATTCTACCAAGAAATGTGATTCTTCATTCAAAACGCTGGTTTTTGCTATTGGGCTCTATTGAATAATGAATGTTTTGAATTTTCTCCAAAAGTAAAGTAGTTGCAAACTCATGCTTTTAGAGACTTGTTTGGGCTCATGAGAGGAGTAGAAAAACATCAAAAATTTCAGTCCTGCATGATTCTACCAAGAAATGTGTGTTCATTGAAACCGCTGGTTTTTGATAGTTTGGGCCCTATTGAATAATGAATGTTTTGAATTTTCTCCAAAAATAAAGTAGTTGCAAACTCATCCTTTTAGAAACTTGTTTGGGCTGTTGAGAGGAGTAAAAAACCATCAAAAATTTCAATCCTGCATGATTCTACCAAGAAATGTGATTCTTCATTCAAAACCTGATTTTTGCTATTGGGCTCTATTGAATAATGAATGTTTTGAATTTTCTCCAAAAGTAAAGTAGTTGCAAACTCATGCTTTTAGAGACTTGTTTGGGCTCATGAGAGGAGTAGAAAAACATCAAAAATTTCAGTCCTGCATGATTCTACCAAGAAATGTGTGTTCATTGAAACCGCTGGTTTTTGATAGTTTGGGCCCTATTGAATAATGAATGTTTTGAATTTTCTCCAAAAGTAAAGTAGTTGCAAACTCATCCTTTTAGAAACATGTTTGGGCTGTTGAGAGGAGTAAAAAACCATCAAAAATTTCAATCCTGCATGATTCTACCAAGAAATGTGATTCTTCATTCAAAACCTGATTTTTGCTATTGGGCTCTATTGAATAATGAATGTTTTGAATTTTCTCCAAAAGTAAAGTAGTTGCAAACTCATGCTTTTAGAGACTTGTTTGGGCTCATGAGAGGAGTAGAAAAACATCAAAAATTTCAGTCCTGCATGATTCTACCAAGAAATATGTGTTCATTGAAACCGCTGGTTTTTGATAGTTTGGGCCCTATTGAATAATGAATGTTTTGAATTTTCTCCAAAAGTAAAGTAGTTGCAAACTCATCCTTTTAGAAACTTGTTTGGGCTGTTGAGAGGAGTAAAAAACCATCAAAAATTTCAATCCTGCATGATTCTACCAAGAAATGTGATTCTTCATTCAAAACGCTGGTTTTTGCTATTGGGCTCTATTGAATAATGAATGTTTTGAATTTTCTCCAAAAGAAAAGTAGTTGCAAACTCATCCTTTTAGAGACTTGTTTGGGCTCATGAGAGGAGTAGAAAAACATCAAAAAATTCAGTCCTGCATGATTCTACCAAGAAATGTGATTCTTCATTCAAAACCTGATTTTTGCTATTGGGCTCTATTGAATAATGAATGTTTTGATTTTTCTCCAAAAGTAAAGTAGTTGCAAACTCATACTTTCAGAGACTTGTTTGGGCTCATGAGAGGAGTAGAAAAACATCAAAAATTTCAGTCCTGCATGATTCTACCAAGAAATGTGTGTTCATTGAAACCGCTGGTTTTTGATAGTTTGGGCCCTATTGAATAATCAATGTTTTGAATTTTCTGCAAAAGTAAAGTAGTTGCAAACTCATCCTTTTAGAAACTTGTTTGGGCTGTTGAGAGGAGTAAAAAACCATCAAAAATTTCAATCCTGCATGATTCTACCAAGAAATGTGATTCTTCATTCAAAACCTGATTTTTGCTATTGGGCTCTATTGAATAATGAATGTTTTGAATTTTCTCCAAAAGTAAAGTAGTTGCAAACTCATGCTTTTATAGACTTGTTTTGGCTCATGAGAGGAGTAGAAAAACATCAAAAATTTCAGTCCTGCATGATTCTACCAAGAAATGTGTGTTCATTGAAACCGCTGGTTTTTGATAGTTTGGGCCCTATTGAATAATGAATGTTTTGAATTTTCTCCAAAAGTAAAGTAGTTGCAAACTCATCCTTTTAGAAACATGTTTGGGCTGTTGAGAGGAGTAAAAAACCATCAAAAATTTCAATCCTGCATGATTCTACCAAGAAATGTGATTCTTCATTCAAAACGCTGGTTTTTGCTATTGGGCTCTATTGAATAATGAATGTTTTGAATTTTCTCCAAAAGTAAAGTAGTTGCAAACTCATGCTTTTAGAGACTTGCTTGGGCTCATGAGAGGAGTAGAAAAACATCAAAAATTTCAGTCCTGCATGATTCTACCAAGAAATATGTGTTCACTAAAGCCGCTGGTTTTTGATAGTTTGGGCCCTATTGAATAATGAATGTTTTGAATTTTCTCTAAAAGTAAAGTAGTTGCAAACTCATCCTTTTAGAAACTTGTTTGGGCTGTTGAGAGGAGTAAAAAACCATCAAAAATTTCAATCCTGCATGATTCTACCAAGAAATGTGATTCTTCATTCAAAACGCTGGTTTTTGCTATTGGGCTCTATTGAATAATGAATGTTTTGAATTTTCTCCAAAAGAAAAGTAGTTGCAAACTCATCCTTTTAGAGACTTGTTTGGGCTCATGAGAGGAGTAGAAAAACATCAAAAATTTCAGTCCTGCATGATTCTACCAAGAAATGTGATTCTTCATTCAAAACCTGATTTTTGCTATTGGGCTCTATTGAATAATGAATGTTTTGATTTTTCTCCAAAAGTAAAGTAGTTGCAAACTCATACTTTCAGAGACTTGTTTGGGCTCATGAGAGGAGTAGAAAAACATCAAAAATTTCAGTCCTGCATGATTCTACCAAGAAATGTGTGTTCATTGAAACCGCTGGTTTTTGATAGTTTGGGCCCTATTGAATAATCAATGTTTTGAATTTTCTGCAAAAGTAAAGTAGTTGCAAACTCATCCTTTTAGAAACTTGTTTGGGCTGTTGAGAGGAGTAAAAAACCATCAAAAATTTCAATCCTGCATGATTCTACCAAGAAATGTGATTCTTCATTCAAAATGCTGGTTTTTGCTATTGGGCTCTATTGAATAATGAATGTTTTGAATTTTCTCCAAAAGTAAAGTAGTTGCAAACTCATGCTTTTAGAGACTTGTTTGGGCTCATGAGAGGAGTAGAAAAACATCAAAAATTTCAGTCCTGCATGATTCTACCAAGAAATGTGATTCTTCATTCAAAACCTGATTTTTGCTATTGGGCTCTATTGAATAATGAATGTTTTGAATTTTCTCCAAAAGTAAAGTAGTTGCAGACTCATCCTTTTAGAGACTTGTTTGGGCTCATGAGAGGAGTAGAAAAACATCAAAAATTTCAGTCCTGCACGATTCTACCAAGAAATGTGTGTTCATTCAAACCGCTGGTTTTTGATATTTTGGACCCTATTGAATATTGAATGTTTTGAATTTTCTCCAAAAGTAAAGTAGTTGCAAACTCATCCTTTTAGAAACTTGTTTGGGCTGTTGAGAGGAGTAAAAAACCATCAAAAATTTCAATCCTGCATGATTCTACCAAGAAATGTGATTCTTCATTCAAAACGCTGGTTTTCGCTATTGGGCTCTATTGAATAATGAATGTTTTGAATTTTCTCCAAAAGTTAAGTAGTTGCAAACTCATCCTTTTAGAGACTTGTTTGGGCTCATGATAGGAGTAGAAAAACATCAAAAATTTCAGTCCTGCACGATTCTACCAAGAAATGTGTGTTCATTCAAACCGCTGTTTTTTGATATTTTGGGCCCTATTGAATAATGAATGTTTTGAATTTTCTCCAAAAGTAAAGTAGTTGCAAACTCATCCTTTTAGAAACTTGTTTGGGCTGTTGAGAGGAGTAAAAAACCATCAAAAATTTCAATCCTGCATGATTCTACCAAGAAATGTGATTCTTCATTCAAAACCTGATTTTTGCTATTGGGTTCTATTGAATAATGAATGTTTTGAATTTTCTCCAAAAGTAAAGTAGTTGCAAACTCATGCTTTTAGAGACTTGTTTGGGCTCATGAGAGGAGTAGAAAAACATCAAAAATTTCAGTCCTGCATGATTCTACCAAGAAATATGTGTTCATTGAAACCGCTGGTTTTTGATAGTTTGGGCCCTATTGAATAATGAATGTTTTGAATTTTCTCCAAAAGTAAAGTAGTTGCAAACTCATCCTTTTAGAAACTTGTTTGGGCTGTTGAGAGGAGTAAAAAACCATCAAAAATTTCAATCCTGCATGATTCTACCAAGAAATGTGATTCTTCATTCAAAACGCTGGTTTTTGCTATTGGGCTCTATTGAATAATGAATGTTTTGAATTTTCTCCAAAAGAAAAGTAGTTGCAAACTCATCCTTTTAGAGACTTGTTTGGGCTCATGAGAGGAGTAGAAAAACATCAAAAATTTCAGTCCTGCATGATTCTACCAAGAAATGTGATTCTTCATTCAAAACCTGATTTTTGCTATTGGGCTCTATTGAATAATGAATGTTTTGATTTTTCTCCAAAAGTAAAGTAGTTGCAAACTCATACTTTCAGAGACTTGTTTGGGCTCATGAGAGGAGTAGAAAAACATCAAAAATTTCAGTCCTGCATGATTCTACCAAGAAATGTGTGTTCATTGAAACCGCTGGTTTTTGATAGTTTGGGCCCTATTGAATAATCAATGTTTTGAATTTTCTGCAAAAGTAAAGTAGTTGCAAACTCATCCTTTTAGAAACTTGTTTGGGCTGTTGAGAGGAGTAAAAAACCATCAAAAATTTCAATCCTGCATGATTCTACCAAGAAATGTGATTCTTCATTCAAAATGCTGGTTTTTGCTATTGGGCTCTATTGAATAATGAATGTTTTGAATTTTCTCCAAAAGTTAAGTAGTTGCAAACTCATCCTTTTAGAGACTTGTTTGGGCTCATGAGAGGAGTAGAAAAACATCAAAAATTTCAGTCCTGCATGATTCTACCAAGAAATGTGTGTTCATTCAAACCGCTGGTTTTTGATATTTTGGGCCCTATTGAATAATGAATGTTTTGAATTTTCTCCAAAAGTAAAGTAGTTGCAAACTCATCCTTTTAGAAACTTGTTTGGGCTGTTGAGAGGAGTAAAAAACCATCAAAAATTTCAATCCTGCATGATTCTACCAAGAAATGTGATTCTTCATTCAAAACCTGATTTTTGCTATTGGGCTCTATTGAATAATGAATGTTTTGAATTTTCTCCAAAAGTAAAGTAGTTGCAAACTCATGCTTTTAGAGACTTGTTTGGGCTCATGAGAGGAGTAGAAAAACATCAAAAATTTTAGTCCTGCATGATTCTACCAAGAAATGTGTGTTCATTGAAACCGCTGGTTTTTGATAGTTTGGGCCCTATTGAATAATGAATGTTTTGAATTTTCTCCAAAAGTAAAGTAGTTGCAAACTCATCCTTTTAGAAACTTGTTTGGGCTGTTGAGAGGAGTAAAAAACCATCAAAAATTTCAATCCTGCATGATTCTACCAAGAAATGTGATTCTTCATTCAAAACGCTGGTTTTTGCTATTGGGCTCTATTGAATAATGAATGTTTTGAATTTTCTCCAAAAGTAAAGTAGTTGCAAACTCATGCTTTTAGAGACTTGTTTGGGCTCATGAGAGGAGTAGAAAAACATCAAAAATTTCAGTCCTGCATGATTCTACCAAGAAATGTGTGTTCATTGAAACCGCTGGTTTTTGATAGTTTGGGCACTATTGAATAATGAATGTTTTGAATTTTCTCCAAAAGTAAAGTAGTTGCAAACTCATCCTTTTAGAAACTTGTTTGGGCTGTTGAGAGGAGTAAAAAACCATCAAAAATTTCAATCCTGCATGATTCTACCAAGAAATGTGATTCTTCATTCAAAACGCTGGTTTTTGCTATTGGGCTCTATTGAATAATGAATGTTTTGAATTTTCTCCAAAAGTAAAGTAGTTGCAAACTCATCCTTTTAGAAACTTGTTTGGGCTGTTGAGAGGAGTAAAAAACCATCAAAAATTTCAATCCTGCATGATTCTACCAAGAAATGTGATTCTTCATTCAAAACCTGATTTTTGCTATTGGGCTCTATTGAATAATGAATGTTTTGAATTTTCTCCAAAAGTAAAGTAGTTGCAAACTCATGCTTTTAGAGACTTGTTTGGGCTCATGAGAGGAGTAGAAAAACATCAAAAATTTCAGTCCTGCATAATTCTACCAAGAAATATGTGTTCATTGAAACCGCTGGTTTTTGATAGTTTGGGCCCTATTGAAAAATGAATGTTTTGAATTTTCTCCAAAAGTAAAGTAGTTGCAAACTCATCCTTTTAGAAACTTGTTTGGGCTGTTGAGAGGAGTAAAAAACCATCAAAAATTTCAATCCTGCATGATTCTACCAAGAAATGTGATTCTTCATTCAAAACGCTGGTTTTTGCTATTGGGCTCTATTGAATAATGAATGTTTTGAATTTTCTCCAAAAGAAAAGTAGTTGCAAACTCATCCTTTTAGGGACTTGTTTGGGCTCATGAGAGGAGTAGAAAAACATCAAAAATTTCAGTCCTGCATGATTCTACCAAGAAATGTGATTCTTCATTCAAAACCTGATTTTTGCTATTGGGCTCTATTGAATAATGAATGTTTTGATTTTTCTCCAAAAGTAAAGTAGTTGCAAACTCATACTTTCAGAGACTTGTTTGGGCTCATGAGAGGAGTAGAAAAACATCAAAAATTTCAGTCCTGCATGATTCTACCAAGAAATGTGTGTTCATTGAAACGGCTGGTTTTTGATAGTTTGGGCCCTATTGAATAATCAATGTTTTGAATTTTCTGCAAAAGTAAAGTAGTTGCAAACTCATCCTTTTAGAATCTTGTTTGGGCTGTTGAGAGGAGTAAAAAACCATCAAAAATTTCAATCCTGCATGATTCTACCAAGAAATGTGATTCTTCATTCAAAATGCTGGTTTTTGCTATTGGGCTCTATTGAATAATGAATGTTTTGAATTTTCTCCAAAAGTAAAGTAGTTGCAAACTCATGCTTTTAGAGACTTGTTTGGGCTCATGAGAGGAGTAGAAAAACATCAAAAATTTCAGTCCTGCATGATTCTACCAAGAAATGTGATTCTTCATTCAAAACCTGATTTTTGCTATTGGGCTCTATTGAATAATGAATGTTTTGATTTTTCTCCAAAAGTAAAGTAGTTACAAACTCATACTTTCAGAGACTTGTTTGGGCTCATGAGAGGAGTAGAAAAACATCAAAAATTTCAGTCCTGCATGATTCTACCAAGAAATGTGTGTTCATTGAAATGGCTGGTTTTTGATAGTTAGGGCCCTATTGAATAATCAATGTTTTGAATTTTCTGCAAAAGTAAAGTAGTTGCAAACTCATCCTTTTAGAAACTTGTTTGGGCTGTTGAGAGGAGTAAAAAACCATCAAAAATTTCAATCCTGCATGATTCTACCAAGAAATGTGATTCTTCATTCAAAATGCTGGTTTTTGCTATTGGGCTCTATTGAATAATGAATGTTTTGAATTTTCTCCAAAAGTAAAGTAGTTGCAAACTCATGCTTTTAGAGACTTGTTTGGGCTCATGAGAGGAGTAGAAAAACATCAAAAATTTCAGTCCTGCATGATTCTACCAAGAAATGTGATTCTTCATTCAAAACCTGATTTTTGCTATTGGGCTCTATTGAATAATGAATGTTTTGAATTTTCTCCAAAAGTAAAGTAGTTGCAAACTCATGCTTTTAGAGACTTGTTTGGGCTCACGAGAGGAGTAGAAAAACATCAAAAATTTCAGTCCTGCATGATTCTACCAAGAAATGTGTGTACATTGAAACCGCTGGTTTTTGATATTTTGGGCCCTATTGAATAATGAATGTTTTGAATTTTCTAAAAAAGTAAAGTAGTTGCAAACTCATCCTTTTAGAAACTTGTTTGGGCTGTTGAGAGGAGTAAAAAACCATCAAATATTTCAATCCTGCATGATTCTACCAAGAAATGTGAGTCTTCATTCAAAACCTGATTTTTGCTATTGGGCTCTATTGAATAATGAATGTTTTGAATTTTCTCCAAAAGTAAAGTAGTTGCAAACTCATGCTTTTAGAGACTTGTTTGGGCTCATGAGAGGAGTAGAAAAACATCAAAAATTATAGTCCTGCATGATTCTACCAAGAAATGTGTGTTCATTGAAACCGCTGGTTTTTGATAGTTTGGGCCCTATTGAATAATGAATGTTTTGAATTTTCTCCAAAAGTAAAGTAGTTGCAAACTCATCCTTTTAGAAACTTGTTTGGGCTGTTGAGAGGAGTAAAAAACCATCAAAAATTTCAATCCTGCATGATTCTACCAAGAAATGTGATTCTTCATTCAAAACGCTGGTTTTTGCTATCGGGCTCTATTGAATAATGAATGTTTTGAATTTTCTCCAAAAGTAAAGTAGTTGGAAACTCATCCTATTAGAGACTTGTTTGGGCTCATGAGAGGAGTAGAAATACATCAAAAATGTCAGTCCTGCACGATTCTACCAAGAAATGTGTGTTCATTCAAACCGCTGGTTTTTGATATTTTGGGCCCTATTGAATAATGAATGTTTTGAATTTTCTCCAAAAGTAAAGTAGTTGCAAACTCATCCTTTTAGAAACTTGTTTGGGCTGTTGAGAGGAGTAAAAAACCATCAAAAATTTCAATCCTGCATGATTCTACCAAGAAATGTGATTCTTCATTCAAAACCTGATTTTTGCTATTGGGCTCTATTGAATAATGAATGTTTTGAATTTTCTCCAAAAGTAAAGTAGTTGCAAACTCATGCTTTTAGAGACTTGTTTGGGCTCATGAGAGGAGTAGAAAAACATCAAAAATTTCAGTCCTGCATGATTCTACCAAGAAATGTGTGTTCATTGAAACCGCTGGTTTTTGATAGTTTGGGCCCTATTGAATAATGAATGTTTTGAATTTTCTCCAAAAGTAAAGTAGTTGCAAACTCATCCTTTTAGAAACTTGTTTGGGCTGTTGAGAGGAGTAAAAAACCATCAAAAATTTCAATCCTGCATGATTCTACCAAGAAATGTGATTCTTCATTCAAAACGCTGGTTTTTGCTATTGGGCTCTATTGAATAATGAATGTTTTGAATTTTCTCCAAAAGTTAAGTAGTTGCAAGCTCATCCTTTTAGAGACTTGTTTGGGCTCATGAGAGGAGTAGAAAAACATCAAAAATTTCAGTCCTGCACGATTCTACCAAGAAATGTGTGTTCATTCAAACCGCTGGTTTTTGATATTTTGGGCCCTATTGAATAATGAATGTTTTGAATTTTCTCCAAAAGTAAAGTAGTTGCAAACTCATCCTTTTAGAAACTTGTTTGGGCTGTTGAGAGGAGTAAAAAACCATCAAAAATTTCAATCCTGCATGATTCTACCAAGAAATGTGATTCTTCATTCAAAACGCTGGTTTTTGCTATTGGGCTCTATTGAATAATGAATGTTTTGAATTTTCTCCAAAAGTAAAGTAGTTGCAAACTCATGCTTTTAGAGACTTGTTTGGGCTCATGAGAGGAGTAGAAAAACATCAAAAATTTCAGTCCTGCATGATTCTACCAAGAAATGTGTGTTCATTGAAACCGCTGGTTTTTGATAGTTTGGGCCCTATTGAATAATGAATGTTTTGAATTTTCTCCAAAAATAATGTAGTTGCAAACTCATCCTTTTAGAAACTTGTTTGGGCTGTTGAGAGGAGTAAAAAACCATTAAAAATTTCAATCCTGCATGATTCTACCAAGAAATGTGATTCTTCATTCAAAACCTGATTTTTGCTATTGGGCTCTATTGAATAATGAATGTTTTGAATTTTCTCCAAAAGTAAAGTAGTTGCAAACTCATGCTTTTAGAGACTTGTTTGGGCTCATGAGAGGAGTAGAAAAACATCAAAAATTTCAGTCCTGCATGATTCTACCAAGAAATGTGTGTTCATTGAAACCGCTGGTTTTTGATAGTTTGGGCCCTATTGAATAATGAATGTTTTGAATTTTCTCCAAAAGTAAAGTAGTTGCAAACTCATCCTTTTAGAAACATGTTTGGGCTGTTGAGAGGAGTAAAAAACCATCAAAAATTTCAATCCTGCATGATTCTACCAAGAAATGTGATTCTTCATTCAAAACCTGATTTTTGCTATTGGGCTCTATTGAATAATGAATGTTTTGAATTTTCTCCAAAAGTAAAGTAGTTGCTTTTAGAGACTTGTTTGGGCTCATGAGAGGAGTAGAAAAACATCAAAAATTTCAGTCCTGCATGATTCTACCAAGAAATGTGTGTTCATTGAAACCGCTGGTTTTTGATAGTTTGGGCCCTATTGAATAATGAATGTTTTGAATTTTCTCCAAAAGTAAAGTAGTTGCAAACTCATCCTTTTAGAAACTTGTTTGGGCTGTTGAGAGGAGTAAAAAACCATCAAAAATTTCAATCCTGCATGATTCTACCAAGAAATGTGATTCTTCATTCAAAACGCTGGTTTTTGCTATTGGGCTCTATTGAATAATGAATGTTTTGAATTTTCTCCAAAAGTTAAGTAGTTGCAAACTCATCCTTTTAGAGACTTGTTTGGGCTCATGAGAGGAGTAGAAAAACATCAAAAATTTCAGTCCTGCACGATTCTACCAAGAAATGTGTGTTCATTCAAACCGCTGGTTTTTGATATTTTGGGCCCTATTGAATAATGAATGTTTTGAATTTTCTCCAAAAGTAAAGTAGTTGCAAACTCATCCTTTTAGAAACTTGTTTGGGCTGTTGAGAGGAGTAAAAAACCATCAAAAATTTCAATCCTGCATGATTCTACCAAGAAATGTGATTCTTCATTCAAAACGCTGGTTTTTGCTATTGGGCTCTATTGAATAATGAATGTTTTGAATTTTCTCCAAAAGTAAAGTAGTTGCAAACTCATGCTTTTAGAGACTTGTTTGGGCTCATGAGAGGAGTAGAAAAACATCAAAAATTTCAGTCCTGCATGATTCTACCAAGAAATGTGTGTTCATTGAAACCGCTGGTTTTTGATAGTTTGGGCCCTATTGAATAATGAATGTTTTGAATTTTCTCCAAAAATAAAGTAGTTGCAAACTCATCCTTTTAGAAACTTGTTTGGGCTGTTGAGAGGAGTAAAAAACCATCAAAAATTTCAATCCTGCATGATTCTACCAAGAAATGTGATTCTTCATTCAAAACCTGATTTTTGCTATTGGGCTCTATTGAATAATGAATGTTTTGAATTTTCTCCAAAAGTAAAGTAGTTGCAAACTCATGCTTTTAGAGACTTGTTTGGGCTCATGAGAGGAGTAGAAAAACATCAAAAATTTCAGTCCTGCATGATTCTACCAAGAAATGTGTGTTCATTGAAACCGCTGGTTTTTGATAGTTTGGGCCCTATTGAATAATGAATGTTTTGAATTTTCTCCAAAAGTAAAGTAGTTGCAAACTCATCCTTTTAGAAACATGTTTGGGCTGTTGAGAGGAGTAAAAAACCATCAAAAATTTCAATCCTGCATGATTCTACCAAGAAATGTGATTCTTCATTCAAAACCTGATTTTTGCTATTGGGCTCTATTGAATAATGAATGTTTTGAATTTTCTCCAAAAGTAAAGTAGTTGCAAACTCATGCTTTTAGAGACTTGTTTGGGCTCATGAGAGGAGTAGAAAAACATCAAAAATTTCAGTCCTGCATGATTCTACCAAGAAATATGTGTTCATTGAAACCGCTGGTTTTTGATAGTTTGGGCCCTATTGAATAATGAATGTTTTGAATTTTCTCCAAAAGTAAAGTAGTTGCAAACTCATCCTTTTAGAAACTTGTTTGGGCTGTTGAGAGGAGTAAAAAACCATCAAAAATTTC
Organism: Dendrobates tinctorius; assembly: GCF_039654945.1. Lineage (NCBI taxonomy): Eukaryota > Metazoa > Chordata > Amphibia > Anura > Dendrobatidae > Dendrobates > Dendrobates tinctorius. The sequence continues at coordinate 21,492,974 of NW_027361793.1, forward strand.
AATCCTGCATGATTCTACCAAGAAATGTGATTCTTCATTCAAAACGCTGGTTTTTGCTATTGGGCTCTATTGAATAATGAATGTTTTGAATTTTCTCCAAAAGAAAAGTAGTTGCAAACTCATCCTTTTAGAGACTTGTTTGGGCTCATGAGAGGAGTAGAAAAACATCAAAAATTTCAGTCCTGCATGATTCTACCAAGAAATGTGATTCTTCATTCAAAACCTGATTTTTGCTATTGGGCTCTATTGAATAATGAATGTTTTGATTTTTCTCCAAAAGTAAAGTAGTTGCAAACTCATACTTTCAGAGACTTGTTTGGGCTCATGAGAGGAGTAGAAAAACATCAAAAATTTCAGTCCTGCATGATTCTACCAAGAAATGTGTGTTCATTGAAACCGCTGGTTTTTGATAGTTTGGGCCCTATTGAATAATCAATGTTTTGAATTTTCTGCAAAAGTAAAGTAGTTGCAAACTCATCCTTTTAGAAACTTGTTTGGGCTGTTGAGAGGAGTAAAAAACCATCAAAAATTTCAATCCTGCATGATTCTACCAAGAAATGTGATTCTTCATTCAAAACCTGATTTTTGCTATTGGGCTCTATTGAATAATGAATGTTTTGAATTTTCTCCAAAAGTAAAGTAGTTGCAAACTCATGCTTTTATAGACTTGTTTTGGCTCATGAGAGGAGTAGAAAAACATCAAAAATTTCAGTCCTGCATGATTCTACCAAGAAATGTGTGTTCATTGAAACCGCTGGTTTTTGATAGTTTGGGCCCTATTGAATAATGAATGTTTTGAATTTTCTCCAAAAGTAAAGTAGTTGCAAACTCATCCTTTTAGAAACATGTTTGGGCTGTTGAGAGGAGTAAAAAACCATCAAAAATTTCAATCCTGCATGATTCTACCAAGAAATGTGATTCTTCATTCAAAACGCTGGTTTTTGCTATTGGGCTCTATTGAATAATGAATGTTTTGAATTTTCTCCAAAAGTAAAGTAGTTGCAAACTCATGCTTTTAGAGACTTGCTTGGGCTCATGAGAGGAGTAGAAAAACATCAAAAATTTCAGTCCTGCATGATTCTACCAAGAAATATGTGTTCATTAAAGCCGCTGGTTTTTGATAGTTTGGGCCCTATTGAATAATGAATGTTTTGAATTTTCTCCAAAAGTAAAGTAGTTGCAAACTCATCCTTTTAGAAACTTGTTTGGGCTGTTGAGAGGAGTAAAAAACCATCAAAAATTTCAATCCTGCATGATTCTACCAAGAAATGTGATTCTTCATTCAAAACGCTGGTTTTTGCTATTGGGCTCTATTGAATAATGAATGTTTTGAATTTTCTCCAAAAGAAAAGTAGTTGCAAACTCATCCTTTTAGAGACTTGTTTGGGCTCATGAGAGGAGTAGAAAAACATCAAAAATTTCAGTCCTGCATGATTCTACCAAGAAATGTGATTCTTCATTCAAAACCTGATTTTTGCTATTGGGCTCTATTGAATAATGAATGTTTTGATTTTTCTCCAAAAGTAAAGTAGTTGCAAACTCATACTTTCAGAGACTTGTTTGGGCTCATGAGAGGAGTAGAAAAACATCAAAAATTTCAGTCCTGCATGATTCTACCAAGAAATGTGTGTTCATTGAAACCGCTGGTTTTTGATAGTTTGGGCCCTATTGAATAATCAATGTTTTGAATTTTCTGCAAAAGTAAAGTAGTTGCAAACTCATCCTTTTAGAAACTTGTTTGGGCTGTTGAGAGGAGTAAAAAACCATCAAAAATTTCAATCCTGCATGATTCTACCAAGAAATGTGATTCTTCATTCAAAATGCTGGTTTTTGCAATTGGGCTCTATTGAATAATGAATGTTTTGAATTTTCTCCAAAAGTAAAGTAGTTGCAAACTCATGCTTTTAGAGACTTGTTTGGGCTCATGAGAGGAGTAGAAAAACATCAAAAATTTCAGTCCTGCATGATTCTACCAAGAAATGTGATTCTTCATTCAAAACCTGATTTTTGCTATTGGGCTCTATTGAATAATGAATGTTTTGAATTTTCTCCAAAAGTAAAGTAGTTGCAGACTCATCCTTTTAGAGACTTGTTTGGGCTCATGAGAGGAGTAGAAAAACATCAAAAATTTCAGTCCTGCACGATTCTACCAAGAAATGTGTGTTCATTCAAACCGCTGGTTTTTGATATTTTGGACCCTATTGAATATTGAATGTTTTGAATTTTCTCCAAAAGTAAAGTAGTTGCAAACTCATCCTTTTAGAAACTTGTTTGGGCTGTTGAGAGGAGTAAAAAACCATCAAAAATTTCAATCCTGCATGATTCTACCAAGAAATGTGATTCTTCATTCAAAACGCTGGTTTTCGCTATTGGGCTCTATTGAATAATGAATGTTTTGAATTTTCTCCAAAAGTTAAGTAGTTGCAAACTCATCCTTTTAGAGACTTGTTTGGGCTCATGATAGGAGTAGAAAAACATCAAAAATTTCAGTCCTGCACGATTCTACCAAGAAATGTGAGTTCATTCAAACCGCTGTTTTTTGATATTTTGGGCCCTATTGAATAATGAATGTTTTGAATTTTCTCCAAAAGTAAAGTAGTTGCAAACTCATCCTTTTAGAAACTTGTTTGGGCTGTTGAGAGGAGTAAAAAACCATCAAAAATTTCAATCCTGCATGATTCTACCAAGAAATGTGATTCTTCATTCAAAACCTGATTTTTGCTATTGGGTTCTATTGAATAATGAATGTTTTGAATTTTCTCCAAAAGTAAAGTAGTTGCAAACTCATGCTTTTAGAGACTTGTTTGGGCTCATGAGAGGAGTAGAAAAACATCAAAAATTTCAGTCCTGCATGATTCTACCAAGAAATATGTGTTCATTGAAACCGCTGGTTTTTGATAGTTTGGGCCCTATTGAATAATGAATGTTTTGAATTTTCTCCAAAAGTAAAGTAGTTGCAAACTCATCCTTTTAGAAACTTGTTTGGGCTGTTGAGAGGAGTAAAAAACCATCAAAAATTTCAATCCTGCATGATTCTACCAAGAAATGTGATTCTTCATTCAAAACGCTGGTTTTTGCTATTGGGCTCTATTGAATAATGAATGTTTTGAATTTTCTCCAAAAGAAAAGTAGTTGCAAACTCATCCTTTTAGAGACTTGTTTGGGCTCATGAGAGGAGTAGAAAAACATCAAAAATTTCAGTCCTGCATGATTCTACCAAGAAATGTGATTCTTCATTCAAAACCTGATTTTTGCTATTGGGCTCTATTGAATAATGAATGTTTTGATTTTTCTCCAAAAGTAAAGTAGTTGCAAACTCATACTTTCAGAGACTTGTTTGGGCTCATGAGAGGAGTAGAAAAACATCAAAAATTTCAGTCCTGCATGATTCTACCAAGAAATGTGTGTTCATTGAAACCGCTGGTTTTTGATAGTTTGGGCCCTATTGAATAATCAATGTTTTGAATTTTCTGCAAAAGTAAAGTAGTTGCAAACTCATCCTTTTAGAAACTTGTTTGGGCTGTTGAGAGGAGTAAAAAACCATCAAAAATTTCAATCCTGCATGATTCTACCAAGAAATGTGATTCTTCATTCAAAATGCTGGTTTTTGCTATTGGGCTCTATTGAATAATGAATGTTTTGAATTTTCTCCAAAAGTTAAGTAGTTGCAAACTCATCCTTTTAGAGACTTGTTTGGGCTCATGAGAGGAGTAGAAAAACATCAAAAATTTCAGTCCTGCATGATTCTACCAAGAAATGTGTGTTCATTCAAACCGCTGGTTTTTGATATTTTGGGCCCTATTGAATAATGAATGTTTTGAATTTTCTCCAAAAGTAAAGTAGTTGCAAACTCATCCTTTTAGAAACTTGTTTGGGCTGTTGAGAGGAGTAAAAAACCATCAAAAATTTCAATCCTGCATGATTCTACCAAGAAATGTGATTCTTCATTCAAAACCTGATTTTTGCTATTGGGCTCTATTGAATAATGAATGTTTTGAATTTTCTCCAAAAGTAAAGTAGTTGCAAACTCATGCTTTTAGAGACTTGTTTGGGCTCATGAGAGGAGTAGAAAAACATCAAAAATTTTAGTCCTGCATGATTCTACCAAGAAATGTGTGTTCATTGAAACCGCTGGTTTTTGATAGTTTGGGCCCTATTGAATAATGAATGTTTTGAATTTTCTCCAAAAGTAAAGTAGTTGCAAACTCATCCTTTTAGAAACTTGTTTGGGCTGTTGAGAGGAGTAAAAAACCATCAAAAATTTCAATCCTGCATGATTCTACCAAGAAATGTGATTCTTCATTCAAAACGCTGGTTTTTGCTATTGGGCTCTATTGAATAATGAATGTTTTGAATTTTCTCCAAAAGTAAAGTAGTTGCAAACTCATGCTTTTAGAGACTTGTTTGGGCTCATGAGAGGAGTAGAAAAACATCAAAAATTTCAGTCCTGCATGATTCTACCAAGAAATGTGTGTTCATTGAAACCGCTGGTTTTTGATAGTTTGGGCACTATTGAATAATGAATGTTTTGAATTTTCTCCAAAAGTAAAGTAGTTGCAAACTCATCCTTTTAGAAACTTGTTTGGGCTGTTGAGAGGAGTAAAAAACCATCAAAAATTTCAATCCTGCATGATTCTACCAAGAAATGTGATTCTTCATTCAAAACGCTGGTTTTTGCTATTGGGCTCTATTGAATAATGAATGTTTTGAATTTTCTCCAAAAGTAAAGTAGTTGCAAACTCATCCTTTTAGAAACTTGTTTGGGCTGTTGAGAGGAGTAAAAAACCATCAAAAATTTCAATCCTGCATGATTCTACCAAGAAATGTGATTCTTCATTCAAAACCTGATTTTTGCTATTGGGCTCTATTGAATAATGAATGTTTTGAATTTTCTCCAAAAGTAAAGTAGTTGCAAACTCATGCTTTTAGAGACTTGTTTGGGCTCATGAGAGGAGTAGAAAAACATCAAAAATTTCAGTCCTGCATGATTCTACCAAGAAATATGTGTTCATTGAAACCGCTGGTTTTTGATAGTTTGGGCCCTATTGAAAAATGAATGTTTTGAATTTTCTCCAAAAGTAAAGTAGTTGCAAACTCATCCTTTTAGAAACTTGTTTGGGCTGTTGAGAGGAGTAAAAAACCATCAAAAATTTCAATCCTGCATGATTCTACCAAGAAATGTGATTCTTCATTCAAAACGCTGGTTTTTGCTATTGGGCTCTATTGAATAATGAATGTTTTGAATTTTCTCCAAAAGAAAAGTAGTTGCAAACTCATCCTTTTAGGGACTTGTTTGGGCTCATGAGAGGAGTAGAAAAACATCAAAAATTTCAGTCCTGCATGATTCTACCAAGAAATGTGATTCTTCATTCAAAACCTGATTTTTGCTATTGGGCTCTATTGAATAATGAATGTTTTGATTTTTCTCCAAAAGTAAAGTAGTTGCAAACTCATACTTTCAGAGACTTGTTTGGGCTCATGAGAGGAGTAGAAAAACATCAAAAATTTCAGTCCTGCATGATTCTACCAAGAAATGTGTGTTCATTGAAACGGCTGGTTTTTGATAGTTTGGGCCCTATTGAATAATCAATGTTTTGAATTTTCTGCAAAAGTAAAGTAGTTGCAAACTCATCCTTTTAGAATCTTGTTTGGGCTGTTGAGAGGAGTAAAAAACCATCAAAAATTTCAATCCTGCATGATTCTACCAAGAAATGTGATTCTTCATTCAAAATGCTGGTTTTTGCTATTGGGCTCTATTGAATAATGAATGTTTTGAATTTTCTCCAAAAGTAAAGTATTTGCAAACTCATGCTTTTAGAGACTTGTTTGGGCTCATGAGAGGAGTAGAAAAACATCAAAAATTTCAGTCCTGCATGATTCTACCAAGAAATGTGATTCTTCATTCAAAACCTGATTTTTGCTATTGGGCTCTATTGAATAATGAATGTTTTGATTTTTCTCCAAAAGTAAAGTAGTTACAAACTCATACTTTCAGAGACTTGTTTGGGCTCATGAGAGGAGTAGAAAAACATCAAAAATTTCAGTCCTGCATGATTCTACCAAGAAATGTGTGTTCATTGAAACGGCTGGTTTTTGATAGTTTGGGCCCTATTGAATAATCAATGTTTTGAATTTTCTGCAAAAGTAAAGTAGTTGCAAACTCATCCTTTTAGAAACTTGTTTGGGCTGTTGAGAGGAGTAAAAAACCATCAAAAATTTCAATCCTGCATGATTCTACCAAGAAATGTGATTCTTCATTCAAAATGCTGGTTTTTGCTATTGGGCTCTATTGAATAATGAATGTTTTGAATTTTCTCCAAAAGTAAAGTAGTTGCAAACTCATGCTTTTAGAGACTTGTTTGGGCTCATGAGAGGAGTAGAAAAACATCAAAAATTTCAGTCCTGCATGATTCTACCAAGAAATGTGATTCTTCATTGAAAACCTGATTTTTGCTATTGGGCTCTATTGAATAATGAATGTTTTGAATTTTCTCCAAAAGTAAAGTAGTTGCAAACTCATGCTTTTAGAGACTTGTTTGGGCTCACGAGAGGAGTAGAAAAACATCAAAAATTTCAGTCCTGCATGATTCTACCAAGAAATGTGTGTACATTGAAACCGCTGGTTTTTGATATTTTGGGCCCTATTGAATAATGAATGTTTTGAATTTTCTAAAAAAGTAAAGTAGTTGCAAACTCATCCTTTTAGAAACTTGTTTGGGCTGTTGAGAGGAGTAAAAAACCATCAAATATTTCAATCCTGCATGATTCTACCAAGAAAAGTGAGTCTTCATTCAAAACCTGATTTTTGCTATTGGGCTCTATTGAATAATGAATGTTTTGAATTTTCTCCAAAAGTAAAGTAGTTGCAAACTCATGCTTTTAGAGACTTGTTTGGGCTCATGAGAGGAGTAGAAAAACATCAAAAATTATAGTCCTGCATGATTCTACCAAGAAATGTGTGTTCATTGAAACCGCTGGTTTTTGATAGTTTGGGCCCTATTGAATAATGAATGTTTTGAATTTTCTCCAAAAGTAAAGTAGTTGCAAACTCATCCTTTTAGAAACTTGTTTGGGCTGTTGAGAGGAGTAAAAAACCATCAAAAATTTCAATCCTGCATGATTCTACCAAGAAATGTGATTCTTCATTCAAAACGCTGGTTTTTGCTATCGGGCTCTATTGAATAATGAATGTTTTGAATTTTCTCCAAAAGTAAAGTAGTTGGAAACTCATCCTATTAGAGACTTGTTTGGGCTCATGAGAGGAGTAGAAATACATCAAAAATTTCAGTCCTGCACGATTCTACCAAGAAATGTGTGTTCATTCAAACCGCTGGTTTTTGATATTTTGGGCCCTATTGAATAATGAATGTTTTGAATTTTCTCCAAAAGTAAAGTAGTTGCAAACTCATCCTTTTAGAAACTTGTTTGGGCTGTTGAGAGGAGTAAAAAACCATCAAAAATTTCAATCCTGCATGATTCTACCAAGAAATGTGATTCTTCATTCAAAACCTGATTTTTGCTATTGGGCTCTATTGAATAATGAATGTTTTGAATTTTCTCCAAAAGTAAAGTAGTTGCAAACTCATGCTTTTAGAGACTTGTTTGGGCTCATGAGAGGAGTAGAAAAACATCAAAAATTTCAGTCCTGCATGATTCTACCAAGAAATGTGTGTTCATTGAAACCGCTGGTTTTTGATAGTTTGGGCCCTATTGAATAATGAATGTTTTGAATTTTCTCCAAAAGTAAAGTAGTTGCAAACTCATCCTTTTAGAAACTTGTTTGGGCTGTTGAGAGGAGTAAAAAACCATCAAAAATTTCAATCCTGCATGATTCTACCAAGAAATGTGATTCTTCATTCAAAACGCTGGTTTTTGCTATTGGGCTCTATTGAATAATGAATGTTTTGAATTTTCTCCAAAAGTTAAGTAGTTGCAAGCTCATCCTTTTAGAGACTTGTTTGGGCTCATGAGAGGAGTAGAAAAACATCAAAAATTTCAGTCCTGCACGATTCTACCAAGAAATGTGTGTTCATTCAAACCGCTGGTTTTTGATATTTTGGGCCCTATTGAATAATGAATGTTTTGAATTTTCTCCAAAAGTAAAGTAGTTGCAAACTCATCCTTTTAGAAACTTGTTTGGGCTGTTGAGAGGAGTAAAAAACCATCAAAAATTTCAATCCTGCATGATTCTACCAAGAAATGTGATTCTTCATTCAAAACGCTGGTTTTTGCTATTGGGCTCTATCGAATAATGAATGTTTTGAATTTTCTCCAAAAGTAAAGTAGTTGCAAACTCATGCTTTTAGAGACTTGTTTGGGCTCATGAGAGGAGTAGAAAAACATCAAAAATTTCAGTCCTGCATGATTCTACCAAGAAATGTGTGTTCATTGAAACCGCTGGTTTTTGATAGTTTGGGCCCTATTGAATAATGAATGTTTTGAATTTTCTCCAAAAATAATGTAGTTGCAAACTCATCCTTTTAGAAACTTGTTTGGGCTGTTGAGAGGAGTAAAAAACCATTAAAAATTTCAATCCTGCATGATTCTACCAAGAAATGTGATTCTTCATTCAAAACCTGATTTTTGCTATTGGGCTCTATTGAATAATGAATGTTTTGAATTTTCTCCAAAAGTAAAGTAGTTGCAAACTCATGCTTTTAGAGACTTGTTTGGGCTCATGAGAGGAGTAGAAAAACATCAAAAATTTCAGTCCTGCATGATTCTACCAAGAAATGTGTGTTCATTGAAACCGCTGGTTTTTGATAGTTTGGGCCCTATTGAATAATGAATGTTTTGAATTTTCTCCAAAAGTAAAGTAGTTGCAAACTCATCCTTTTAGAAACATGTTTGGGCTGTTGAGAGGAGTAAAAAACCATCAAAAATTTCAATCCTGCATGATTCTACCAAGAAATGTGATTCTTCATTCAAAACCTGATTTTTGCTATTGGGCTCTATTGAATAATGAATGTTTTGAATTTTCTCCAAAAGTAAAGTAGTTGCTTTTAGAGACTTGTTTGGGCTCATGAGAGGAGTAGAAAAACATCAAAAATTTCAGTCCTGCATGATTCTACCAAGAAATATTTGTTCATTGAAACCGCTGGTTTTTGATAGTTTGGGCCCTATTGAATAATGAATGTTTTGAATTTTCTCCAAAAGAAAAGTAGTTGCAAACTCATCCTTTTAGAGACTTGTTTGGGCTCATGAGAGGAGTAGAAAAACATCAAAAATTTCAGTCCTGCATGATTCTACCAAGAAATGTGATTCTTCATTCAAAACCTGATTTTTGCTATTGGGCTCTATTGAATAATGAATGTTTTGATTTTTCTCCAAAAGTAAAGTAGTTGCAAACTCATACTTTCAGAGACTTGTTTGGGCTCATGAGAGGAGTAGAAAAACATCAAAAATTTCAGTCCTGCATGATTCTACCAAGAAATGTGTGTTCATTGAAACCGCTGGTTTTTGATAGTTTGGGCCCTATTGAATAATCAATGTTTTGAATTTTCTGCAAAAGTAAAGTAGTTGCAAACTCATCCTTTTAGAAACTTGTTTGGGCTGTTGAGAGGAGTAAAAAACCATCAAAAATTTCAATCCTGCATGATTCTACCAAGAAATGTGATTCTTCATTCAAAACCTGATTTTTGCTATTGGGCTCTATTGAATAATGAATGTTTTGAATTTTCTCCAAAAGTAAAGTATTTGCAAACTCATGCTTTTAGAGACTTGTTTGGGCTCATGAGAGGAGTAGAAAAACATCAAAAATTTCAGTCCTGCATGATTCTACCAAGAAATGTGTGTTCATTGAAACCGCTGGTTTTTGATAGTTTGGGCCCTATTGAATAATGAATGTTTTGAATTTTCTCCAAAAATAAAGTAGTTGCAAACTCATCCTTTTAGAAACTTGTTTGGGCTGTTGAGAGGAGTAAAAAACCATCAAAAATTTCAATCCTGCATGATTCTACCAAGAAATGTGATTCTTCATTCAAAACCTGATTTTTGCTATTGGGCTCTATTGAATAATGAATGTTTTGATTTTTCTCCAAAAGTAAAGTAGTTACAAACTCATACTTTCAGAGACTTGTTTGGGCTCATGAGAGGAGTAGAAAAACATCAAAAATTTCAGTCCTGCATGATTCTACCAAGAAATGTGTGTTCATTAAAACGGCTGGTTTTTGATAGTTTGGGCCATATTGAATAATCAATGTTTTGAATTTTCTGCAAAAGTAAAGTAGTTGCAAACTCATCCTTTTAGAAACTTGTTTGGGCTGTTGAGAGGAGTAAAAAACCATCAAAAATTTCAATCCTGCATGATTCTACCAAGAAATGTGATTCTTCATTCAAAATGCTGGTTTTTGCTATTGGGCTCTATTGAATAATGAATGTTTTGAATTTTCTCCAAAAGTAAAGTAGTTGCAAACTCATGCTTTTAGAGACTTGTTTGGGCTCATGAGAGGAGTAGAAAAACATCAAAAATTTCAGTCCTGCATGATTCTACCAAGAAATGTGATTCTTCATTCAAAACCTGATTTTTGCTATTGGGCTCTATTGAATAATGAATGTTTTGAATTTTCTCCAAAAGTAAAGTAGTTGCAAACTCATGCTTTTAGAGACTTGTTTGGGCTCACGAGAGGAGTAGAAAAACATCAAAAATTTCAGTCCTGCATGATTCTACCAAGAAATGTGTGTACATTGAAACCGCTGGTTTTTGATATTTTGGGCCATATTGAATAATGAATGTTTTGAATTTTCTAAAAAAGTAAAGTAGTTGCAAACTCATCCTTTTAGAAACTTGTTTGGGCTGTTGAGAGGAGTAAAAAACCATCAAATATTTCAATCCTGCATGATTCTACCAAGAAATGTGATTCTTCATTCAAAACCTGATTTTTGCTATTGGGCTCTATTGAATAATGAATGTTTTGAATTTTCTCCAAAAGTAAATTAGTTGCAAACTCATGCTTTTAGAGACTTGTTTGGGCTCATGAGAGGAGTAGAAAAACATCAAAAATTATAGTCCTGCATGATTCTACCAAGAAATGTGTGTTCATTGAAACCGCTGGTTTTTGATAGTTTGGGCCCTATTGAATAATGAATGTTTTGAATTTTCTCCAAAAGTAAAGTAGTTGCAAACTCATCCTTTAAGAAACTTGTTTGGGCTGTTGAGAGGAGTAAAAAACCATCAAAAATTTCAATCCTGCATGATTCTACCAAGAAATGTGATTCTTCATTCAAAACGCTGGTTTTTGCTATCGGGCTCTATTGAATAATGAATGTTTTGAATTTTCTCCAAAAGTAAAGTAGTTGGAAACTCATCCTATTAGAGACTTGTTTGGGCTCATGAGAGGAGTAGAAAAACATCAAAAATTTCAGTCCTGCACGATTCTACCAAGAAATGTGTGTTCATTCAAACCGCTGGTTTTTGATATTTTGGGCCCTATTGAATAATGAATGTTTTGAATTTTCTCCAAAAGTAAAGTAGTTGCAAACTCATCCTTTTAGAAACTTGTTTGGGCTGTTGAGAGGAGTAAAAAACCATCAAAAATTTCAATCCTGCATGATTCTACCAAGAAATGTGATTCTTCATTCAAAACCTGATTTTTGCTATTGGGCTCTAATGAATAATGAATGTTTTGAATTTTCTCCAAAAGTAAAGTAGTTGCAAACTCATGCTTTTAGAGACTTGTTTGGGCTCACGAGAGGAGTAGAAAAACATCAAAAATTTCAGTCCTGCATGATTCTACCAAGAAATGTGTGTACATTGAAACCGCTGGTTTTTGATATTTTGGGCCCTATTGAATAATGAATGTTTTGAATTTTCTAAAAAAGTAAAGTAGTTGCAAACTCATCCTTTTAGAAACTTGTTTGGGCTGTTGAGAGGAGTAAAAAACCATCAAATATTTCAATCCTGCATGATTCTACCAAGAAATGTGATTCTTCATTCAAAACCTGATTTTTGCTATTGGGCTCTATTGAATAATGAATGTTTTGAATTTTCTCCAAAAGTAAAGTAGTTGCAAACTCATGCTTTTAGAGACTTGTTTGGGCTCATGAGAGGAGTAGAAAAACATCAAAAATTATAGTCCTGCATGATTCTACCAAGAAATGTGTGTTCATTGAAACCGCTGGTTTTTGATAGTTTGGGCCCTATTGAATAATGAATGTTTTGAATTTTCTCCAAAAGTAAAGTAGTTGCAAACTCATCCTTTAAGAAACTTGTTTGGGCTGTTGAGAGGAGTAAAAAACCATCAAAAATTTCAATCCTGCATGATTCTACCAAGAAATGTGATTCTTCATTCAAAATGCTGGTTTTTGCAATTGGGCTCTATTGAATAATGAATGTTTTGAATTTTCTCCAAAAGTAAAGTAGTTGCAAACTCATGCTTTTAGAGACTTGTTTGGGCTCATGAGAGGAGTAGAAAAACATCAAAAATTTCAGTCCTGCATGATTCTACCAAGAAATGTGATTCTTCATTCAAAACCTGATTTTTGCTATTGGGCTCTATTGAATAATGAATGTTTTGAATTTTCTCCAAAAGTAAAGTAGTTGCAGACTCATCCTTTTAGAGACTTGTTTGGGCTCATGAGAGGAGTAGAAAAACATCAAAAATTTCAGTCCTGCACGATTCTACCAAGAAATGTGTGTTCATTCAAACCGCTGGTTTTTGATATTTTGGACCCTATTGAATATTGAATGTTTTGAATTTTCTCCAAAAGTAAAGTAGTTGCAAACTCATCCTTTTAGAAACTTGTTTGGGCTGTTGAGAGGAGTAAAAAACCATCAAAAATTTCAATCCTGCATGATTCTACCAAGAAATGTGATTCTTCATTCAAAACGCTGGTTTTCGCTATTGGGCTCTATTGAATAATGAATGTTTTGAATTTTCTCCAAAAGTTAAGTAGTTGCAAACTCATCCTTTTAGAGACTTGTTTGGGCTCATGATAGGAGTAGAAAAACATCAAAAATTTCAGTCCTGCACGATTCTACCAAGAAATGTGTGTTCATTCAAACCGCTGTTTTTTGATATTTTGGGCCCTATTGAATAATGAATGTTTTGAATTTTCTCCAAAAGTAAAGTAGTTGCAAACTCATCCTTTTAGAAACTTGTTTGGGCTGTTGAGAGGAGTAAAAAACCATCAAAAATTTCAATCCTGCATGATTCTACCAAGAAATGTGATTCTTCATTCAAAACCTGATTTTTGCTATTGGGTTCTATTGAATAATGAATGTTTTGAATTTTCTCCAAAAGTAAAGTATTTGCAAACTCATGCTTTTAGAGACTTGTTTGGGCTCATGAGAGGAGTAGAAAAACATCAAAAATTTCAGTCCTGCATGATTCTACCAAGAAATATGTGTTCATTGAAACCGCTGGTTTTTGATAGTTTGGGCCCTATTGAATAATGAATGTTTTGAATTTTCTCCAAAAGTAAAGTAGTTGCAAACTCATCCTTTTAGAAACTTGTTTGGGCTGTTGAGAGGAGTAAAAAACCATCAAAAATTTCAATCCTGCATGATTCTACCAAGAAATGTGATTCTTCATTCAAAACGCTGGTTTTTGCTATTGGGCTCTATTGAATAATGAATGTTTTGAATTTTCTCCAAAAGAAAAGTAGTTGCAAACTCATCCTTTTAGAGACTTGTTTGGGCTCATGAGAGGAGTAGAAAAACATCAAAAATTTCAGTCCTGCATGATTCTACCAAGAAATGTGATTCTTCATTCAAAACCTGATTTTTGCTATTGGGCTCTATTGAATAATGAATGTTTTGATTTTTCTCCAAAAGTAAAGTAGTTGCAAACTCATACTTTCAGAGACTTGTTTGGGCTCATGAGAGGAGTAGAAAAACATCAAAAATTTCAGTCCTGCATGATTCTACCAAGAAATGTGTGTTCATTGAAACCGCTGGTTTTTGATAGTTTGGGCCCTATTGAATAATGAATGTTTTGAATTTTCTCCAAAAGTAAAGTAGTTGCAAACTCATCCTTTTAGAAACTTGTTTGGGCTGTTGAGAGGAGTAAAAAACCATCAAAAATTTCAATCCTGCATGATTCTACCAAGAAATGTGATTCTTCATTCAAAATGCTGGTTTTTGCTATTGGGCTCTATTGAATAATGAATGTTTTGAATTTTCTCCAAAAGTTAAGTAGTTGCAAACTCATCCTTTTAGAGACTTGTTTGGGCTCATGAGAGGAGTAGAAAAACATCAAAAATTTCAGTCCTGCATGATTCTACCAAGAAATGTGTGTTCATTCAAACCGCTGGTTTTTGATATTTTGGGCCCTATTGAATAATGAATGTTTTGAATTTTCTCCAAAAGTAAAGTAGTTGCAAACTCATCCTTTTAGAAACTTGTTTGGGCTGTTGAGAGGAGTAAAATACCATCAAAAATTTCAATCCTGCATGATTCTACCAAGAAATGTGATTCTTCATTCAAAACGCTGGTTTTTGCTATTGGGCTCTATTGAATAATGAATGTTTTGAATTTTCTCCAAAAGTAAAGTAGTTGCAAACTCATGCTTTTAGAGACTTGTTTGGGCTCATGAGAGGAGTAGAAAAACATCAAAAATTTCAGTCCTGCATGATTCTACCAAGAAATGTGTGTTCATTGAAACCGCTGGTTTTTGATAGTTTGGGCACTATTGAATAATGAATGTTTTGAATTTTCTCCAAAAGTAAAGTAGTTGCAAACTCATCCTTTTAGAAACTTGTTTGGGCTGTTGAGAGGAGTAAAAAACCATCAAAAATTTCAATCCTGCATGATTCTACCAAGAAATGTGATTCTTCATTCAAAACCTGATTTTTGCTATTGGGCTCTATTGAATAATGAATGTTTTGAATTTTCTCCAAAAGTAAAGTAGTTGCAAACTCATGCTTTTAGAGACTTGTTTGGGCTCATGAGAGAAGTAGAAAAACATCAAAAATTTCAGTCCTGCATGATTCTACCAAGAAATATGTGTTCATTGAAACCGCTGGTTTTTGATAGTTTGGGCCCTATTGAAAAATGAATGTTTTGAATTTTCTCCAAAAGTAAAGTAGTTGCAAACTCATCCTTTTAGAAACTTGTTTGGGCTGTTGAGAGGAGTAAAAAACCATCAAAAATTTCAATCCTGCATGATTCTACCAAGAAATGTGATTCTTCATTCAAAACGCTGGTTTTTGCTATTGGGCTCTATTGAATAATGAATGTTTTGAATTTTCTCCAAAAGAAAAGTAGTTGCAAACTCATCCTTTTAGGGACTTGTTTGGGCTCATGAGAGGAGTAGAAAAACATCAAAAATTTCAGTCCTGCATGATTCTACCAAGAAATGTGATTCTTCATTCAAAACCTGATTTTTGCTATTGGGCTCTATTGAATAATGAATGTTTTGATTTTTCTCCAAAAGTAAAGTAGTTGCAAACTCATACTTTCAGAGACTTGTTTGGGCTCATGAGAGGAGTAGAAAAACATCAAAAATTTCAGTCCTGCATGATTCTACCAAGAAATGTGTGTTCATTGAAACGGCTGGTTTTTGATAGTTTGGGCCCTATTGAATAATCAATGTTTTGAATTTTCTGCAAAAGTAAAGTAGTTGCAAACTCATCCTTTTAGAATCTTGTTTGGGCTGTTGAGAGGAGTAAAAAACCATCAAAAATTTCAATCCTGCATGATTCTACCAAGAAATGTGATTCTTCATTCAAAATGCTGGTTTTTGCTATTGGGCTCTATTGAATAATGAATGTTTTGAATTTTCTCCAAAAGTAAAGTAGTTGCAAACTCATGCTTTTAGAGACTTGTTTGGGCTCATGAGAGGAGTAGAAAAACATCAAAAATTTCAGTCCTGCATGATTCTACCAAGAAATGTGATTCTTCATTCAAAACCTGATTTTTGCTATTGGGCTCTATTGAATAATGAATGTTTTGATTTTTCTCCAAAAGTAAAGTAGTTACAAACTCATACTTTCAGAGACTTGTTTGGGCTCATGAGAGGAGTAGAAAAACATCAAAAATTTCAGTCCTGCATGATTCTACCAAGAAATGTGTGTTCATTGAAACGGCTGGTTTTTGATAGTTTGGGCCCTATTGAATAATCAATGTTTTGAATTTTCTGCAAAAGTAAAGTAGTTGCAAACTCATCCTTTTAGAAACTTGTTTGGGCTGTTGAGAGGAGTAAAAAACCATCAAAAATTTCAATCCTGCATGATTCTACCAAGAAATGTGATTCTTCATTCAAAACCTGATTTTTGCTATTGGGCTCTATTGAATAATGAATGTTTTGAATTTTCTCCAAAAGTAAAGTAGTTGCAAACTCATGCTTTTAGAGACTTGTTTGGGCTCACGAGAGGAGTAGAAAAACATCAAAAATTTCAGTCCTGCATGATTCTACCAAGAAATGTGTGTACATTGAAACCGCTGGTTTTTGATATTTTGGGCCCTATTGAATAATGAATGTTTTGAATTTTCTAAAAAAGTAAAGTAGTTGCAAACTCATCCTTTTAGAAACTTGTTTGGGCTGTTGAGAGGAGTAAAAAACCATCAAATATTTCAATCCTGCATGATTCTACCAAGAAATGTGAGTCTTCATTCAAAACCTGATTTTTGCTATTGGGCTCTATTGAATAATGAATGTTTTGAATTTTCTCCAAAAGTAAAGTAGTTGCAAACTCATGCTTTTAGAGACTTGTTTGGGCTCATGAGAGGAGTAGAAAAACATCAAAAATTATAGTCCTGCATCATTCTACCAAGAAATGTGTGTTCATTGAAACCGCTGGTTTTTGATAGTTTGGGCCCTATTGAATAATGAATGTTTTGAATTTTCTCCAAAAGTAAAGTAGTTGCAAACTCATCCTTTTAGAAACTTGTTTGGGCTGTTGAGAGGAGTAAAAAACCATCAAAAATTTCAATCCTGCATGATTCTACCAAGAAATGTGATTCTTCATTCAAAACGCTGGTTTTTGCTAACGGGCTCTATTGAATAATGAATGTTTTGAATTTTCTCCAAAAGTAAAGTAGTTGGAAACTCATCCTATTAGAGACTTGTTTGGGCTCATGAGAGGAGTAGAAATACATCAAAAATTTCAGTCCTGCACGATTCTACCAAGAAATGTGTGTTCATTCAAACCGCTGGTTTTTGATATTTTGGGCCCTATTGAATAATGAATGTTTTGAATTTTCTCCAAAAGTAAAGTAGTTGCAAACTCATCCTTTTAGAAACTTGTTTGGGCTGTTGAGAGGAGTAAAAAACCATCAAAAATTTCAATCCTGCATGATTCTACCAAGAAATGTGATTCTTCATTCAAAACCTGATTTTTGCTATTGGGCTCTATTGAATAATGAATGTTTTGAATTTTCTCCAAAAGTAAAGTAGTTGCAAACTCATGCTTTTAGAGACTTGTTTGGGCTCATGAGAGGAGTAGAAAAACATCAAAAATTTCAGTCCTGCATGATTCTACCAAGAAATGTGTGTTCATTGAAACCGCTGGTTTTTGATAGTTTGGGCCCTATTGAATAATGAATGTTTTGAATTTTATCCAAAAATAATGTAGTTGCAAACTCATCCTTTTAGAAACTTGTTTGGGCTGTTGAGAGGAGTAAAAAACCATTAAAAATTTCAATCCTGCATGATTCTACCAAGAAATGTGATTCTTCATTCAAAACCTGATTTTTGCTATTGGGCTCTATTGAATAATGAATGTTTTGAATTTTCTCCAAAAGTAAAGTAGTTGCAAACTCATGCTTTTAGAGACTTGTTTGGGCTCATGAGAGGAGTAGAAAAACATCAAAAATTTCAGTCCTGCATGATTCTACCAAGAAATGTGTGTTCATTGAAACCGCTGGTTTTTGATAGTTTGGGCCCTATTGAATAATGAATGTTTTGAATTTTCTCCAAAAGTAAAGTAGTTGCAAACTCATCCTTTTAGAAACATGTTTGGGCTGTTGAGAGGAGTAAAAAACCATCAAAAATTTCAATCCTGCATGATTCTACCAAGAAATGTGATTCTTCATTCAAAACCTGATTTTTGCTATTGGGCTCTATTGAATAATGAATGTTTTGAATTTTCTCCAAAAGTAAAGTAGTTGCTTTTAGAGACTTGTTTGGGCTCATGAGAGGAGTAGAAAAACATCAAAAATTTCAGTCCTGCATGATTCTACCAAGAAATATGTGTTCATTGAAACCGCTGGTTTTTGATAGTTTGGGCCCTATTGAATAATGAATGTTTTGAATTTTCTGCAAAAGTAAAGTAGTTGCAAACTCATCCTTTTAGAAACTTGTTTGGGCTGTTGAGAGGAGTAAAAAACCATCAAAAATTTCAATCCTGCATGATTCTACCAAGAAATGTGATTCTTCATTCAAAATGCTGGTTTTTGCTATTGGGCTCTATTGAATAATGAATGTTTTGAATTTTCTCCAAAAGTAAAGTAGTTGCAAACTCATGCTTTTAGAGACTTGTTTGGGCTCATGAGAGGAGTAGAAAAACATCAAAAATTTCAGTCCTGCATGATTCTACCAAGAAATGTGATTCTTCATTGAAAACCTGATTTTTGCTATTGGGCTCTATTGAATAATGAATGTTTTGAATTTTCTCCAAAAGTAAAGTAGTTGCAAACTCATGCTTTTAGAGACTTGTTTGGGCTCACGAGAGGAGTAGAAAAACATCAAAAATTTCAGTCCTGCATGATTCTACCAAGAAATGTGTGTACATTGAAACCGCTGGTTTTTGATATTTTGGGCCCTATTGAATAATGAATGTTTTGAATTTTCTAAAAAAGTAAAGTAGTTGCAAACTCATCCTTTTAGAAACTTGTTTGGGCTGTTGAGAGGAGTAAAAAACCATCAAATATTTCAATCCTGCATGATTCTACCAAGAAAAGTGAGTCTTCATTCAAAACCTGATTTTTGCTATTGGGCTCTATTGAATAATGAATGTTTTGAATTTTCTCCAAAAGTAAAGTAGTTGCAAACTCATGCTTTTAGAGACTTGTTTGGGCTCATGAGAGGAGTAGAAAAACATCAAAAATTATAGTCCTGCATGATTCTACCAAGAAATGTGTGTTCATTGAAACCGCTGGTTTTTGATAGTTTGGGCCCTATTGAATAATGAATGTTTTGAATTTTCTCCAAAAGTAAAGTAGTTGCAAACTCATCCTTTTAGAAACTTGTTTGGGCTGTTGAGAGGAGTAAAAAACCATCAAAAATTTCAATCCTGCATGATTCTACCAAGAAATGTGATTCTTCATTCAAAACGCTGGTTTTTGCTATCGGGCTCTATTGAATAATGAATGTTTTGAATTTTCTCCAAAAGTAAAGTAGTTGGAAACTCATCCTATTAGAGACTTGTTTGGGCTCATGAGAGGAGTAGAAATACATCAAAAATTTCAGTCCTGCACGATTCTACCAAGAAATGTGTGTTCATTCAAACCGCTGGTTTTTGATATTTTGGGCCCTATTGAATAATGAATGTTTTGAATTTTCTCCAAAAGTAAAGTAGTTGCAAACTCATCCTTTTAGAAACTTGTTTGGGCTGTTGAGAGGAGTAAAAAACCATCAAAAATTTCAATCCTGCATGATTCTACCAAGAAATGTGATTCTTCATTCAAAACCTGATTTTTGCTATTGGGCTCTATTGAATAATGAATGTTTTGAATTTTCTCCAAAAGTAAAGTAGTTGCAAACTCATGCTTTTAGAGACTTGTTTGGGCTCATGAGAGGAGTAGAAAAACATCAAAAATTTCAGTCCTGCATGATTCTACCAAGAAATGTGTGTTCATTGAAACCGCTGGTTTTTGATAGTTTGGGCCCTATTGAATAATGAATGTTTTGAATTTTCTCCAAAAGTAAAGTAGTTGCAAACTCATCCTTTTAGAAACTTGTTTGGGCTGTTGAGAGGAGTAAAAAACCATCAAAAATTTCAATCCTGCATGATTCTACCAAGAAATGTGATTCTTCATTCAAAACGCTGGTTTTTGCTATTGGGCTCTATTGAATAATGAATGTTTTGAATTTTCTCCAAAAGTTAAGTAGTTGCAAGCTCATCCTTTTAGAGACTTGTTTGGGCTCATGAGAGGAGTAGAAAAACATCAAAAATTTCAGTCCTGCACGATTCTACCAAGAAATGTGTGTTCATTCAAACCGCTGGTTTTTGATATTTTGGGCCCTATTGAATAATGAATGTTTTGAATTTTCTCCAAAAGTAAAGTAGTTGCAAACTCATCCTTTTAGAAACTTGTTTGGGCTGTTGAGAGGAGTAAAAAACCATCAAAAATTTCAATCCTGCATGATTCTACCAAGAAATGTGATTCTTCATTCAAAACGCTGGTTTTTGCTATTGGGCTCTATCGAATAATGAATGTTTTGAATTTTCTCCAAAAGTAAAGTAGTTGCAAACTCATGCTTTTAGAGACTTGTTTGGGCTCATGAGAGGAGTAGAAAAACATCAAAAATTTCAGTCCTGCATGATTCTACCAAGAAATGTGTGTTCATTGAAACCGCTGGTTTTTGATAGTTTGGGCCCTATTGAATAATGAATGTTTTGAATTTTCTCCAAAAATAATGTAGTTGCAAACTCATCCTTTTAGAAACTTGTTTGGGCTGTTGAGAGGAGTAAAAAACCATTAAAAATTTCAATCCTGCATGATTCTACCAAGAAATGTGATTCTTCATTCAAAACCTGATTTTTGCTATTGGGCTCTATTGAATAATGAATGTTTTGAATTTTCTCCAAAAGTAAAGTAGTTGCAAACTCATGCTTTTAGAGACTTGTTTGGGCTCATGAGAGGAGTAGAAAAACATCAAAAATTTCAGTCCTGCATGATTCTACCAAGAAATGTGTGTTCATTGAAACCGCTGGTTTTTGATAGTTTGGGCCCTATTGAATAATGAATGTTTTGAATTTTCTCCAAAAGTAAAGTAGTTGCAAACTCATCCTTTTAGAAACATGTTTGGGCTGTTGAGAGGAGTAAAAAACCATCAAAAATTTCAATCCTGCATGATTCTACCAAGAAATGTGATTCTTCATTCAAAACCTGATTTTTGCTATTGGGCTCTATTGAATAATGAATGTTTTGAATTTTCTCCAAAAGTAAAGTAGTTGCTTTTAGAGACTTGTTTGGGCTCATGAGAGGAGTAGAAAAACATCAAAAATTTCAGTCCTGCATGATTCTACCAAGAAATATTTGTTCATTGAAACCGCTGGTTTTTGATAGTTTGGGCCCTATTGAATAATGAATGTTTTGAATTTTCTCCAAAAGAAAAGTAGTTGCAAACTCATCCTTTTAGAGACTTGTTTGGGCTCATGAGAGGAGTAGAAAAACATCAAAAATTTCAGTCCTGCATGATTCTACCAAGAAATGTGATTCTTCATTCAAAACCTGATTTTTGCTATTGGGCTCTATTGAATAATGAATGTTTTGATTTTTCTCCAAAAGTAAAGTAGTTGCAAACTCATACTTTCAGAGACTTGTTTGGGCTCATGAGAGGAGTAGAAAAACATCAAAAATTTCAGTCCTGCATGATTCTACCAAGAAATGTGTGTTCATTGAAACCGCTGGTTTTTGATAGTTTGGGCCCTATTGAATAATCAATGTTTTGAATTTTCTGCAAAAGTAAAGTAGTTGCAAACTCATCCTTTTAGAAACTTGTTTGGGCTGTTGAGAGGAGTAAAAAACCATCAAAAATTTCAATCCTGCATGATTCTACCAAGAAATGTGATTCTTCATTCAAAACCTGATTTTTGCTATTGGGCTCTATTGAATAATGAATGTTTTGAATTTTCTCCAAAAGTAAAGTATTTGCAAACTCATGCTTTTAGAGACTTGTTTGGGCTCATGAGAGGAGTAGAAAAACATCAAAAATTTCAGTCCTGCATGATTCTACCAAGAAATGTGTGTTCATTGAAACCGCTGGTTTTTGATAGTTTGGGCCCTATTGAATAATGAATGTTTTGAATTTTCTCCAAAAATAAAGTAGTTGCAAACTCATCCTTTTAGAAACTTGTTTGGGCTGTTGAGAGGAGTAAAAAACCATCAAAAATTTCAATCCTGCATGATTCTACCAAGAAATGTGATTCTTCATTCAAAACCTGATTTTTGCTATTGGGCTCTATTGAATAATGAATGTTTTGATTTTTCTCCAAAAGTAAAGTAGTTACAAACTCATACTTTCAGAGACTTGTTTGGGCTCATGAGAGGAGTAGAAAAACATCAAAAATTTCAGTCCTGCATGATTCTACCAAGAAATGTGTGTTCATTAAAACGGCTGGTTTTTGATAGTTTGGGCCCTATTGAATAATCAATGTTTTGAATTTTCTGCAAAAGTAAAGTAGTTGCAAACTCATCCTTTTAGAAACTTGTTTGGGCTGTTGAGAGGAGTAAAAAACCATCAAAAATTTCAATCCTGCATGATTCTACCAAGAAATGTGATTCTTCATTCAAAATGCTGGTTTTTGCTATTGGGCTCTATTGAATAATGAATGTTTTGAATTTTCTCCAAAAGTAAAGTAGTTGCAAACTCATGCTTTTAGAGACTTGTTTGGGCTCATGAGAGGAGTAGAAAAACATCAAAAATTTCAGTCCTGCATGATTCTACCAAGAAATGTGATTCTTCATTCAAAACCTGATTTTTGCTATTGGGCTCTATTGAATAATGAATGTTTTGAATTTTCTCCAAAAGTAAAGTAGTTGCAAACTCATGCTTTTAGAGACTTGTTTGGGCTCACGAGAGGAGTAGAAAAACATCAAAAATTTCAGTCCTGCATGATTCTACCAAGAAATGTGTGTACATTGAAACCGCTGGTTTTTGATATTTTGGGCCATATTGAATAATGAATGTTTTGAATTTTCTAAAAAAGTAAAGTAGTTGCAAACTCATCCTTTTAGAAACTTGTTTGGGCTGTTGAGAGGAGTAAAAAACCATCAAATATTTCAATCCTGCATGATTCTACCAAGAAATGTGATTCTTCATTCAAAACCTGATTTTTGCTATTGGGCTCTATTGAATAATGAATGTTTTGAATTTTCTCCAAAAGTAAATTAGTTGCAAACTCATGCTTTTAGAGACTTGTTTGGGCTCATGAGAGGAGTAGAAAAACATCAAAAATTATAGTCCTGCATGATTCTACCAAGAAATGTGTGTTCATTGAAACCGCTGGTTTTTGATAGTTTGGGCCCTATTGAATAATGAATGTTTTGAATTTTCTCCAAAAGTAAAGTAGTTGCAAACTCATCCTTTAAGAAACTTGTTTGGGCTGTTGAGAGGAGTAAAAAACCATCAAAAATTTCAATCCTGCATGATTCTACCAAGAAATGTGATTCTTCATTCAAAACGCTGGTTTTTGCTATCGGGCTCTATTGAATAATGAATGTTTTGAATTTTCTCCAAAAGTAAAGTAGTTGGAAACTCATCCTATTAGAGACTTGTTTGGGCTCATGAGAGGAGTAGAAAAACATCAAAAATTTCAGTCCTGCACGATTCTACCAAGAAATGTGTGTTCATTCAAACCGCTGGTTTTTGATATTTTGGGCCCTATTGAATAATGAATGTTTTGAATTTTCTCCAAAAGTAAAGTAGTTGCAAACTCATCCTTTTAGAAACTTGTTTGGGCTGTTGAGAGGAGTAAAAAACCATCAAAAATTTCAATCCTGCATGATTCTACCAAGAAATGTGATTCTTCATTCAAAACCTGATTTTTGCTATTGGGCTCTATTGAATAATGAATGTTTTGAATTTTCTCCAAAAGTAAAGTAGTTGCAAACTCATGCTTTTAGAGACTTGTTTGGGCTCACGAGAGGAGTAGAAAAACATCAAAAATTTCAGTCCTGCATGATTCTACCAAGAAATGTGTGTACATTGAAACCGCTGGTTTTTGATATTTTGGGCCCTATTGAATAATGAATGTTTTGAATTTTCTAAAAAAGTAAAGTAGTTGCAAACTCATCCTTTTAGAAACTTGTTTGGGCTGTTGAGAGGAGTAAAAAACCATCAAATATTTCAATCCTGCATGATTCTACCAAGAAATGTGATTCTTCATTCAAAACCTGATTTTTGCTATTGGGCTCTATTGAATAATGAATGTTTTGAATTTTCTCCAAAAGTAAAGTAGTTGCAAACTCATGCTTTTAGAGACTTGTTTGGGCTCATGAGAGGAGTAGAAAAACATCAAAAATTATAGTCCTGCATGATTCTACCAAGAAATGTGTGTTCATTGAAACCGCTGGTTTTTGATAGTTTGGGCCCTATTGAATAATGAATGTTTTGAATTTTCTCCAAAAGTAAAGTAGTTGCAAACTCATCCTTTAAGAAACTTGTTTGGGCTGTTGAGAGGAGTAAAAAACCATCAAAAATTTCAATCCTGCATGATTCTACCAAGAAATGTGATTCTTCATTCAAAATGCTGGTTTTTGCAATTGGGCTCTATTGAATAATGAATGTTTTGAATTTTCTCCAAAAGTAAAGTAGTTGCAAACTCATGCTTTTAGAGACTTGTTTGGGCTCATGAGAGGAGTAGAAAAACATCAAAAATTTCAGTCCTGCATGATTCTACCAAGAAATGTGATTCTTCATTCAAAACCTGATTTTTGCTATTGGGCTCTATTGAATAATGAATGTTTTGAATTTTCTCCAAAAGTAAAGTAGTTGCAGACTCATCCTTTTAGAGACTTGTTTGGGCTCATGAGAGGAGTAGAAAAACATCAAAAATTTCAGTCCTGCACGATTCTACCAAGAAATGTGTGTTCATTCAAACCGCTGGTTTTTGATATTTTGGACCCTATTGAATATTGAATGTTTTGAATTTTCTCCAAAAGTAAAGTAGTTGCAAACTCATCCTTTTAGAAACTTGTTTGGGCTGTTGAGAGGAGTAAAAAACCATCAAAAATTTCAATCCTGCATGATTCTACCAAGAAATGTGATTCTTCATTCAAAACGCTGGTTTTCGCTATTGGGCTCTATTGAATAATGAATGTTTTGAATTTTCTCCAAAAGTTAAGTAGTTGCAAACTCATCCTTTTAGAGACTTGTTTGGGCTCATGATAGGAGTAGAAAAACATCAAAAATTTCAGTCCTGCACGATTCTACCAAGAAATGTGTGTTCATTCAAACCGCTGTTTTTTGATATTTTGGGCCCTATTGAATAATGAATGTTTTGAATTTTCTCCAAAAGTAAAGTAGTTGCAAACTCATCCTTTTAGAAACTTGTTTGGGCTGTTGAGAGGAGTAAAAAACCATCAAAAATTTCAATCCTGCATGATTCTACCAAGAAATGTGATTCTTCATTCAAAACCTGATTTTTGCTATTGGGTTCTATTGAATAATGAATGTTTTGAATTTTCTCCAAAAGTAAAGTATTTGCAAACTCATGCTTTTAGAGACTTGTTTGGGCTCATGAGAGGAGTAGAAAAACATCAAAAATTTCAGTCCTGCATGATTCTACCAAGAAATATGTGTTCATTGAAACCGCTGGTTTTTGATAGTTTGGGCCCTATTGAATAATGAATGTTTTGAATTTTCTCCAAAAGTAAAGTAGTTGCAAACTCATCCTTTTAGAAACTTGTTTGGGCTGTTGAGAGGAGTAAAAAACCATCAAAAATTTCAATCCTGCATGATTCTACCAAGAAATGTGATTCTTCATTCAAAACGCTGGTTTTTGCTATTGGGCTCTATTGAATAATGAATGTTTTGAATTTTCTCCAAAAGAAAAGTAGTTGCAAACTCATCCTTTTAGAGACTTGTTTGGGCTCATGAGAGGAGTAGAAAAACATCAAAAATTTCAGTCCTGCATGATTCTACCAAGAAATGTGATTCTTCATTCAAAACCTGATTTTTGCTATTGGGCTCTATTGAATAATGAATGTTTTGATTTTTCTCCAAAAGTAAAGTAGTTGCAAACTCATACTTTCAGAGACTTGTTTGGGCTCATGAGAGGAGTAGAAAAACATCAAAAATTTCAGTCCTGCATGATTCTACCAAGAAATGTGTGTTCATTGAAACCGCTGGTTTTTGATAGTTTGGGCCCTATTGAATAATGAATGTTTTGAATTTTCTCCAAAAGTAAAGTAGTTGCAAACTCATCCTTTTAGAAACTTGTTTGGGCTGTTGAGAGGAGTAAAAAACCATCAAAAATTTCAATCCTGCATGATTCTACCAAGAAATGTGATTCTTCATTCAAAATGCTGGTTTTTGCTATTGGGCTCTATTGAATAATGAATGTTTTGAATTTTCTCCAAAAGTTAAGTAGTTGCAAACTCATCCTTTTAGAGACTTGTTTGGGCTCATGAGAGGAGTAGAAAAACATCAAAAATTTCAGTCCTGCATGATTCTACCAAGAAATGTGTGTTCATTCAAACCGCTGGTTTTTGATATTTTGGGCCCTATTGAATAATGAATGTTTTGAATTTTCTCCAAAAGTAAAGTAGTTGCAAACTCATCCTTTTAGAAACTTGTTTGGGCTGTTGAGAGGAGTAAAATACCATCAAAAATTTCAATCCTGCATGATTCTACCAAGAAATGTGATTCTTCATTCAAAACGCTGGTTTTTGCTATTGGGCTCTATTGAATAATGAATGTTTTGAATTTTCTCCAAAAGTAAAGTAGTTGCAAACTCATGCTTTTAGAGACTTGTTTGGGCTCATGAGAGGAGTAGAAAAACATCAAAAATTTCAGTCCTGCATGATTCTACCAAGAAATGTGTGTTCATTGAAACCGCTGGTTTTTGATAGTTTGGGCACTATTGAATAATGAATGTTTTGAATTTTCTCCAAAAGTAAAGTAGTTGCAAACTCATCCTTTTAGAAACTTGTTTGGGCTGTTGAGAGGAGTAAAAAACCATCAAAAATTTCAATCCTGCATGATTCTACCAAGAAATGTGATTCTTCATTCAAAACGCTGGTTTTTGCTATTGGGCTCTATTGAATAATGAATGTTTTGAATTTTCTCCAAAAGTAAAGTAGTTGCAAACTCATCCTTTTAGAAACTTGTTTGGGCTGTTGAGAGGAGTAAAAAACCATCAAAAATTTCAATCCTGCATGATTCTACCAAGAAATGTGATTCTTCATTCAAAACCTGATTTTTGCTATTGGGCTCTATTGAATAATGAATGTTTTGAATTTTCTCCAAAAGTAAAGTAGTTGCAAACTCATGCTTTTAGAGACTTGTTTGGGCTCATGAGAGGAGTAGAAAAACATCAAAAATTTCAGTCCTGCATGATTCTACCAAGAAATATGTGTTCATTGAAACCGCTGGTTTTTGATAGTTTGGGCCCTATTGAAAAATGAATGTTTTGAATTTTCTCCAAAAGTAAAGTAGTTGCAAACTCATCCTTTTAGAAACTTGTTTGGGCTGTTGAGAGGAGTAAAAAACCATCAAAAATTTCAATCCTGCATGATTCTACCAAGAAATGTGATTCTTCATTCAAAACGCTGGTTTTTGCTATTGGGCTCTATTGAATAATGAATGTTTTGAATTTTCTCCAAAAGAAAAGTAGTTGCAAACTCATCCTTTTAGGGACTTGTTTGGGCTCATGAGAGGAGTAGAAAAACATCAAAAATTTCAGTCCTGCATGATTCTACCAAGAAATGTGATTCTTCATTCAAAACCTGATTTTTGCTATTGGGCTCTATTGAATAATGAATGTTTTGATTTTTCTCCAAAAGTAAAGTAGTTGCAAACTCATACTTTCAGAGACTTGTTTGGGCTCATGAGAGGAGTAGAAAAACATCAAAAATTTCAGTCCTGCATGATTCTACCAAGAAATGTGTGTTCATTGAAACGGCTGGTTTTTGATAGTTTGGGCCCTATTGAATAATCAATGTTTTGAATTTTCTGCAAAAGTAAAGTAGTTGCAAACTCATCCTTTTAGAATCTTGTTTGGGCTGTTGAGAGGAGTAAAAAACCATCAAAAATTTCAATCCTGCATGATTCTACCAAGAAATGTGATTCTTCATTCAAATTGCTGGTTTTTGCTATTGGGCTCTATTGAATAATGAATGTTTTGAATTTTCTCCAAAAGTAAAGTAGTTGCAAACTCATGCTTTTAGAGACTTGTTTGGGCTCATGAGAGGAGTAGAAAAACATCAAAAATTTCAGTCCTGCATGATTCTACCAAGAAATGTGATTCTTCATTCAAAACCTGATTTTTGCTATTGGGCTCTATTGAATAATGAATGTTTTGATTTTTCTCCAAAAGTAAAGTAGTTACAAACTCATACTTTCAGAGACTTGTTTGGGCTCATGAGAGGAGTAGAAAAACATCAAAAATTTCAGTCCTGCATGATTCTACCAAGAAATGTGTGTTCATTGAAACGGCTGGTTTTTGATAGTTTGGGCCCTATTGAATAATCAATGTTTTGAATTTTCTGCAAAAGTAAAGTAGTTGCAAACTCATCCTTTTAGAAACTTGTTTGGGCTGTTGAGAGGAGTAAAAAACCATCAAAAATTTCAATCCTGCATGATTCTACCAAGAAATGTGATTCTTCATTCAAAACCTGATTTTTGCTATTGGGCTCTATTGAATAATGAATGTTTTGAATTTTCTCCAAAAGTAAAGTAGTTGCAAACTCATGCTTTTAGAGACTTGTTTGGGCTCACGAGAGGAGTAGAAAAACATCAAAAATTTCAGTCCTGCATGATTCTACCAAGAAATGTGTGTACATTGAAACCGCTGGTTTTTGATATTTTGGGCCCTATTGAATAATGAATGTTTTGAATTTTCTAAAAAAGTAAAGTAGTTGCAAACTCATCCTTTTAGAAACTTGTTTGGGCTGTTGAGAGGAGTAAAAAACCATCAAATATTTCAATCCTGCATGATTCTACCAAGAAATGTGAGTCTTCATTCAAAACCTGATTTTTGCTATTGGGCTCTATTGAATAATGAATGTTTTGAATTTTCTCCAAAAGTAAAGTAGTTGCAAACTCATGCTTTTAGAGACTTGTTTGGGCTCATGAGAGGAGTAGAAAAACATCAAAAATTATAGTCCTGCATCATTCTACCAAGAAATGTGTGTTCATTGAAACCGCTGGTTTTTGATAGTTTGGGCCCTATTGAATAATGAATGTTTTGAATTTTCTCCAAAAGTAAAGTAGTTGCAAACTCATGCTTTTAGAGACTTGTTTGGGCTCATGAGAGGAGTAGAAAAACATCAAAAATTATAGTCCTGCATCATTCTACCAAGAAATGTGTGTTCATTGAAACCGCTGGTTTTTGATAGTTTGGGCCCTATTGAATAATGAATGTTTTGAATTTTCTCCAAAAATAATGTAGTTGCAAACTCATCCTTTTAGAAACTTGTTTGGGCTGTTGAGAGGAGTAAAAAACCATTAAAAATTTCAATCCTGCATGATTCTACCAAGAAATGTGATTCTTCATTCAAAACCTGATTTTTGCTATTGGGCTCTATTGAATAATGAATGTTTTGAATTTTCTCCAAAAGTAAAGTAGTTGCAAACTCATGCTTTTAGAGACTTGTTTGGGCTCATGAGAGGAGTAGAAAAACATCAAAAATTTCAGTCCTGCATGATTCTACCAAGAAATGTGTGTTCATTGAAACCGCTGGTTTTTGATAGTTTGGGCCCTATTGAATAATGAATGTTTTGAATTTTCTCCAAAAGTAAAGTAGTTGCAAACTCATCCTTTTAGAAACATGTTTGGGCTGTTGAGAGGAGTAAAAAACCATCAAAAATTTCAATCCTGCATGATTCTACCAAGAAATGTGATTCTTCATTCAAAACCTGATTTTTGCTATTGGGCTCTATTGAATAATGAATGTTTTGAATTTTCTCCAAAAGTAAAGTAGTTGCTTTTAGAGACTTGTTTGGGCTCATGAGAGGAGTAGAAAAACATCAAAAATTTCAGTCCTGCATGATTCTACCAAGAAATATTTGTTCATTGAAACCGCTGGTTTTTGATAGTTTGGGCCCTATTGAATAATGAATGTTTTGAATTTTCTCCAAAAGTAAAGTAGTTGCAAACTCATCCTTTTAGAAACTTGTTTGGGCTGTTGAGAGGAGTAAAAAACCATCAAAAATTTCAATCCTGCATGATTCTACCAAGAAATGTGATTCTTCATTCAAAACGCTGGTTTTTGCTATTGGGCTCTATTGAATAATGAATGTTTTGAATTTTCTCCAAAAGTTAAGTAGTTGCAAGCTCATCCTTTTAGAGACTTGTTTGGGCTCATGAGAGGAGTAGAAAAACATCAAAAATTTCAGTCCTGCACGATTCTACCAAGAAATGTGTGTTCATTCAAACCGCTGGTTTTTGATATTTTGGGCCCTATTGAATAATGAATGTTTTGAATTTTCTCCAAAAGTAAAGTAGTTGCAAACTCATCCTTTTAGAAACTTGTTTGGGCTGTTGAGAGGAGTAAAAAACCATCAAAAATTTCAATCCTGCATGATTCTACCAAGAAATGTGATTCTTCATTCAAAACGCTGGTTTTTGCTATTGGGCTCTATCGAATAATGAATGTTTTGAATTTTCTCCAAAAGTAAAGTAGTTGCAAACTCATGCTTTTAGAGACTTGTTTGGGCTCATGAGAGGAGTAGAAAAACATCAAAAATTTCAGTCCTGCATGATTCTACCAAGAAATGTGTGTTCATTGAAACCGCTGGTTTTTGATAGTTTGGGCCCTATTGAATAATGAATGTTTTGAATTTTCTCCAAAAATAATGTAGTTGCAAACTCATCCTTTTAGAAACTTGTTTGGGCTGTTGAGAGGAGTAAAAAACCATTAAAAATTTCAATCCTGCATGATTCTACCAAGAAATGTGATTCTTCATTCAAAACCTGATTTTTGCTATTGGGCTCTATTGAATAATGAATGTTTTGAATTTTCTCCAAAAGTAAAGTAGTTGCAAACTCATGCTTTTAGAGACTTGTTTGGGCTCATGAGAGGAGTAGAAAAACATCAAAAATTTCAGTCCTGCATGATTCTACCAAGAAATGTGTGTTCATTGAAACCGCTGGTTTTTGATAGTTTGGGCCCTATTGAATAATGAATGTTTTGAATTTTCTCCAAAAGTAAAGTAGTTGCAAACTCATCCTTTTAGAAACATGTTTGGGCTGTTGAGAGGAGTAAAAAACCATCAAAAATTTCAATCCTGCATGATTCTACCAAGAAATGTGATTCTTCATTCAAAACCTGATTTTTGCTATTGGGCTCTATTGAATAATGAATGTTTTGAATTTTCTCCAAAAGTAAAGTAGTTGCTTTTAGAGACTTGTTTGGGCTCATGAGAGGAGTAGAAAAACATCAAAAATTTCAGTCCTGCATGATTCTACCAAGAAATATTTGTTCATTGAAACCGCTGGTTTTTGATAGTTTGGGCCCTATTGAATAATGAATGTTTTGAATTTTCTCCAAAAGAAAAGTAGTTGCAAACTCATCCTTTTAGAGACTTGTTTGGGCTCATGAGAGGAGTAGAAAAACATCAAAAATTTCAGTCCTGCATGATTCTACCAAGAAATGTGATTCTTCATTCAAAACCTGATTTTTGCTATTGGGCTCTATTGAATAATGAATGTTTTGATTTTTCTCCAAAAGTAAAGTAGTTGCAAACTCATACTTTCAGAGACTTGTTTGGGCTCATGAGAGGAGTAGAAAAACATCAAAAATTTCAGTCCTGCATGATTCTACCAAGAAATGTGTGTTCATTGAAACCGCTGGTTTTTGATAGTTTGGGCCCTATTGAATAATCAATGTTTTGAATTTTCTGCAAAAGTAAAGTAGTTGCAAACTCATCCTTTTAGAAACTTGTTTGGGCTGTTGAGAGGAGTAAAAAACCATCAAAAATTTCAATCCTGCATGATTCTACCAAGAAATGTGATTCTTCATTCAAAACCTGATTTTTGCTATTGGGCTCTATTGAATAATGAATGTTTTGAATTTTCTCCAAAAGTAAAGTATTTGCAAACTCATGCTTTTAGAGACTTGTTTGGGCTCATGAGAGGAGTAGAAAAACATCAAAAATTTCAGTCCTGCATGATTCTACCAAGAAATGTGTGTTCATTGAAACCGCTGGTTTTTGATAGTTTGGGCCCTATTGAATAATGAATGTTTTGAATTTTCTCCAAAAATAAAGTAGTTGCAAACTCATCCTTTTAGAAACTTGTTTGGGCTGTTGAGAGGAGTAAAAAACCATCAAAAATTTCAATCCTGCATGATTCTACCAAGAAATGTGATTCTTCATTCAAAACCTGATTTTTGCTATTGGGCTCTATTGAATAATGAATGTTTTGATTTTTCTCCAAAAGTAAAGTAGTTACAAACTCATACTTTCAGAGACTTGTTTGGGCTCATGAGAGGAGTAGAAAAACATCAAAAATTTCAGTCCTGCATGATTCTACCAAGAAATGTGTGTTCATTAAAACGGCTGGTTTTTGATAGTTTGGGCCCTATTGAATAATCAATGTTTTGAATTTTCTGCAAAAGTAAAGTAGTTGCAAACTCATCCTTTTAGAAACTTGTTTGGGCTGTTGAGAGGAGTAAAAAACCATCAAAAATTTCAATCCTGCATGATTCTACCAAGAAATGTGATTCTTCATTCAAAATGCTGGTTTTTGCTATTGGGCTCTATTGAATAATGAATGTTTTGAATTTTCTCCAAAAGTAAAGTAGTTGCAAACTCATGCTTTTAGAGACTTGTTTGGGCTCATGAGAGGAGTAGAAAAACATCAAAAATTTCAGTCCTGCATGATTCTACCAAGAAATGTGATTCTTCATTCAAAACCTGATTTTTGCTATTGGGCTCTATTGAATAATGAATGTTTTGAATTTTCTCCAAAAGTAAAGTAGTTGCAAACTCATGCTTTTAGAGACTTGTTTGGGCTCACGAGAGGAGTAGAAAAACATCAAAAATTTCAGTCCTGCATGATTCTACCAAGAAATGTGTGTACATTGAAACCGCTGGTTTTTGATATTTTGGGCCATATTGAATAATGAATGTTTTGAATTTTCTAAAAAAGTAAAGTAGTTGCAAACTCATCCTTTTAGAAACTTGTTTGGGCTGTTGAGAGGAGTAAAAAACCATCAAATATTTCAATCCTGCATGATTCTACCAAGAAATGTGATTCTTCATTCAAAACCTGATTTTTGCTATTGGGCTCTATTGAATAATGAATGTTTTGAATTTTCTCCAAAAGTAAATTAGTTGCAAACTCATGCTTTTAGAGACTTGTTTGGGCTCATGAGAGGAGTAGAAAAACATCAAAAATTATAGTCCTGCATGATTCTACCAAGAAATGTGTGTTCATTGAAACCGCTGGTTTTTGATAGTTTGGGCCCTATTGAATAATGAATGTTTTGAATTTTCTCCAAAAGTAAAGTAGTTGCAAACTCATCCTTTAAGAAACTTGTTTGGGCTGTTGAGAGGAGTAAAAAACCATCAAAAATTTCAATCCTGCATGATTCTACCAAGAAATGTGATTCTTCATTCAAAACGCTGGTTTTTGCTATCGGGCTCTATTGAATAATGAATGTTTTGAATTTTCTCCAAAAGTAAAGTAGTTGGAAACTCATCCTATTAGAGACTTGTTTGGGCTCATGAGAGGAGTAGAAAAACATCAAAAATTTCAGTCCTGCACGATTCTACCAAGAAATGTGTGTTCATTCAAACCGCTGGTTTTTGATATTTTGGGCCCTATTGAATAATGAATGTTTTGAATTTTCTCCAAAAGTAAAGTAGTTGCAAACTCATCCTTTTAGAAACTTGTTTGGGCTGTTGAGAGGAGTAAAAAACCATCAAAAATTTCAATCCTGCATGATTCTACCAAGAAATGTGATTCTTCATTCAAAACCTGATTTTTGCTATTGGGCTCTATTGAATAATGAATGTTTTGAATTTTCTCCAAAAGTAAAGTAGTTGCAAACTCATGCTTTTAGAGACTTGTTTGGGCTCACGAGAGGAGTAGAAAAACATCAAAAATTTCAGTCCTGCATGATTCTACCAAGAAATGTGTGTACATTGAAACCGCTGGTTTTTGATATTTTGGGCCCTATTGAATAATGAATGTTTTGAATTTTCTAAAAAAGTAAAGTAGTTGCAAACTCATCCTTTTAGAAACTTGTTTGGGCTGTTGAGAGGAGTAAAAAACCATCAAATATTTCAATCCTGCATGATTCTACCAAGAAATGTGATTCTTCATTCAAAACCTGATTTTTGCTATTGGGCTCTATTGAATAATGAATGTTTTGAATTTTCTCCAAAAGTAAAGTAGTTGCAAACTCATGCTTTTAGAGACTTGTTTGGGCTCATGAGAGGAGTAGAAAAACATCAAAAATTATAGTCCTGCATGATTCTACCAAGAAATGTGTGTTCATTGAAACCGCTGGTTTTTGATAGTTTGGGCCCTATTGAATAATGAATGTTTTGAATTTTCTCCAAAAGTAAAGTAGTTGCAAACTCATCCTTTAAGAAACTTGTTTGGGCTGTTGAGAGGAGTAAAAAACCATCAAAAATTTCAATCCTGCATGATTCTACCAAGAAATGTGATTCTTCATTCAAAATGCTGGTTTTTGCAATTGGGCTCTATTGAATAATGAATGTTTTGAATTTTCTCCAAAAGTAAAGTAGTTGCAAACTCATGCTTTTAGAGACTTGTTTGGGCTCATGAGAGGAGTAGAAAAACATCAAAAATTTCAGTCCTGCATGATTCTACCAAGAAATGTGATTCTTCATTCAAAACCTGATTTTTGCTATTGGGCTCTATTGAATAATGAATGTTTTGAATTTTCTCCAAAAGTAAAGTAGTTGCAGACTCATCCTTTTAGAGACTTGTTTGGGCTCATGAGAGGAGTAGAAAAACATCAAAAATTTCAGTCCTGCACGATTCTACCAAGAAATGTGTGTTCATTCAAACCGCTGGTTTTTGATATTTTGGACCCTATTGAATATTGAATGTTTTGAATTTTCTCCAAAAGTAAAGTAGTTGCAAACTCATCCTTTTAGAAACTTGTTTGGGCTGTTGAGAGGAGTAAAAAACCATCAAAAATTTCAATCCTGCATGATTCTACCAAGAAATGTGATTCTTCATTCAAAACGCTGGTTTTCGCTATTGGGCTCTATTGAATAATGAATGTTTTGAATTTTCTCCAAAAGTTAAGTAGTTGCAAACTCATCCTTTTAGAGACTTGTTTGGGCTCATGATAGGAGTAGAAAAACATCAAAAATTTCAGTCCTGCACGATTCTACCAAGAAATGTGTGTTCATTCAAACCGCTGTTTTTTGATATTTTGGGCCCTATTGAATAATGAATGTTTTGAATTTTCTCCAAAAGTAAAGTAGTTGCAAACTCATCCTTTTAGAAACTTGTTTGGGCTGTTGAGAGGAGTAAAAAACCATCAAAAATTTCAATCCTGCATGATTCTACCAAGAAATGTGATTCTTCATTCAAAACCTGATTTTTGCTATTGGGTTCTATTGAATAATGAATGTTTTGAATTTTCTCCAAAAGTAAAGTATTTGCAAACTCATGCTTTTAGAGACTTGTTTGGGCTCATGAGAGGAGTAGAAAAACATCAAAAATTTCAGTCCTGCATGATTCTACCAAGAAATATGTGTTCATTGAAACCGCTGGTTTTTGATAGTTTGGGCCCTATTGAATAATGAATGTTTTGAATTTTCTCCAAAAGTAAAGTAGTTGCAAACTCATCCTTTTAGAAACTTGTTTGGGCTGTTGAGAGGAGTAAAAAACCATCAAAAATTTCAATCCTGCATGATTCTACCAAGAAATGTGATTCTTCATTCAAAACGCTGGTTTTTGCTATTGGGCTCTATTGAATAATGAATGTTTTGAATTTTCTCCAAAAGAAAAGTAGTTGCAAACTCATCCTTTTAGAGACTTGTTTGGGCTCATGAGAGGAGTAGAAAAACATCAAAAATTTCAGTCCTGCATGATTCTACCAAGAAATGTGATTCTTCATTCAAAACCTGATTTTTGCTATTGGGCTCTATTGAATAATGAATGTTTTGATTTTTCTCCAAAAGTAAAGTAGTTGCAAACTCATACTTTCAGAGACTTGTTTGGGCTCATGAGAGGAGTAGAAAAACATCAAAAATTTCAGTCCTGCATGATTCTACCAAGAAATGTGTGTTCATTGAAACCGCTGGTTTTTGATAGTTTGGGCCCTATTGAATAATGAATGTTTTGAATTTTCTCCAAAAGTAAAGTAGTTGCAAACTCATCCTTTTAGAAACTTGTTTGGGCTGTTGAGAGGAGTAAAAAACCATCAAAAATTTCAATCCTGCATGATTCTACCAAGAAATGTGATTCTTCATTCAAAATGCTGGTTTTTGCTATTGGGCTCTATTGAATAATGAATGTTTTGAATTTTCTCCAAAAGTTAAGTAGTTGCAAACTCATCCTTTTAGAGACTTGTTTGGGCTCATGAGAGGAGTAGAAAAACATCAAAAATTTCAGTCCTGCATGATTCTACCAAGAAATGTGTGTTCATTCAAACCGCTGGTTTTTGATATTTTGGGCCCTATTGAATAATGAATGTTTTGAATTTTCTCCAAAAGTAAAGTAGTTGCAAACTCATCCTTTTAGAAACTTGTTTGGGCTGTTGAGAGGAGTAAAATACCATCAAAAATTTCAATCCTGCATGATTCTACCAAGAAATGTGATTCTTCATTCAAAACGCTGGTTTTTGCTATTGGGCTCTATTGAATAATGAATGTTTTGAATTTTCTCCAAAAGTAAAGTAGTTGCAAACTCATGCTTTTAGAGACTTGTTTGGGCTCATGAGAGGAGTAGAAAAACATCAAAAATTTCAGTCCTGCATGATTCTACCAAGAAATGTGTGTTCATTGAAACCGCTGGTTTTTGATAGTTTGGGCACTATTGAATAATGAATGTTTTGAATTTTCTCCAAAAGTAAAGTAGTTGCAAACTCATCCTTTTAGAAACTTGTTTGGGCTGTTGAGAGGAGTAAAAAACCATCAAAAATTTCAATCCTGCATGATTCTACCAAGAAATGTGATTCTTCATTCAAAACGCTGGTTTTTGCTATTGGGCTCTATTGAATAATGAATGTTTTGAATTTTCTCCAAAAGTAAAGTAGTTGCAAACTCATCCTTTTAGAAACTTGTTTGGGCTGTTGAGAGGAGTAAAAAACCATCAAAAATTTCAATCCTGCATGATTCTACCAAGAAATGTGATTCTTCATTCAAAACCTGATTTTTGCTATTGGGCTCTATTGAATAATGAATGTTTTGAATTTTCTCCAAAAGTAAAGTAGTTGCAAACTCATGCTTTTAGAGACTTGTTTGGGCTCATGAGAGGAGTAGAAAAACATCAAAAATTTCAGTCCTGCATGATTCTACCAAGAAATATGTGTTCATTGAAACCGCTGGTTTTTGATAGTTTGGGCCCTATTGAAAAATGAATGTTTTGAATTTTCTCCAAAAGTAAAGTAGTTGCAAACTCATCCTTTTAGAAACTTGTTTGGGCTGTTGAGAGGAGTAAAAAACCATCAAAAATTTCAATCCTGCATGATTCTACCAAGAAATGTGATTCTTCATTCAAAACGCTGGTTTTTGCTATTGGGCTCTATTGAATAATGAATGTTTTGAATTTTCTCCAAAAGAAAAGTAGTTGCAAACTCATCCTTTTAGGGACTTGTTTGGGCTCATGAGAGGAGTAGAAAAACATCAAAAATTTCAGTCCTGCATGATTCTACCAAGAAATGTGATTCTTCATTCAAAACCTGATTTTTGCTATTGGGCTCTATTGAATAATGAATGTTTTGATTTTTCTCCAAAAGTAAAGTAGTTGCAAACTCATACTTTCAGAGACTTGTTTGGGCTCATGAGAGGAGTAGAAAAACATCAAAAATTTCAGTCCTGCATGATTCTACCAAGAAATGTGTGTTCATTGAAACGGCTGGTTTTTGATAGTTTGGGCCCTATTGAATAATCAATGTTTTGAATTTTCTGCAAAAGTAAAGTAGTTGCAAACTCATCCTTTTAGAATCTTGTTTGGGCTGTTGAGAGGAGTAAAAAACCATCAAAAATTTCAATCCTGCATGATTCTACCAAGAAATGTGATTCTTCATTCAAAATGCTGGTTTTTGCTATTGGGCTCTATTGAATAATGAATGTTTTGAATTTTCTCCAAAAGTAAAGTAGTTGCAAACTCATGCTTTTAGAGACTTGTTTGGGCTCATGAGAGGAGTAGAAAAACATCAAAAATTTCAGTCCTGCATGATTCTACCAAGAAATGTGATTCTTCATTCAAAACCTGATTTTTGCTATTGGGCTCTATTGAATAATGAATGTTTTGATTTTTCTCCAAAAGTAAAGTAGTTACAAACTCATACTTTCAGAGACTTGTTTGGGCTCATGAGAGGAGTAGAAAAACATCAAAAATTTCAGTCCTGCATGATTCTACCAAGAAATGTGTGTTCATTGAAACGGCTGGTTTTTGATAGTTTGGGCCCTATTGAATAATCAATGTTTTGAATTTTCTGCAAAAGTAAAGTAGTTGCAAACTCATCCTTTTAGAAACTTGTTTGGGCTGTTGAGAGGAGTAAAAAACCATCAAAAATTTCAATCCTGCATGATTCTACCAAGAAATGTGATTCTTCATTCAAAACCTGATTTTTGCTATTGGGCTCTATTGAATAATGAATGTTTTGAATTTTCTCCAAAAGTAAAGTAGTTGCAAACTCATGCTTTTAGAGACTTGTTTGGGCTCACGAGAGGAGTAGAAAAACATCAAAAATTTCAGTCCTGCATGATTCTACCAAGAAATGTGTGTACATTGAAACCGCTGGTTTTTGATATTTTGGGCCCTATTGAATAATGAATGTTTTGAATTTTCTAAAAAAGTAAAGTAGTTGCAAACTCATCCTTTTAGAAACTTGTTTGGGCTGTTGAGAGGAGTAAAAAACCATCAAATATTTCAATCCTGCATGATTCTACCAAGAAATGTGAGTCTTCATTCAAAACCTGATTTTTGCTATTGGGCTCTATTGAATAATGAATGTTTTGAATTTTCTCCAAAAGTAAAGTAGTTGCAAACTCATGCTTTTAGAGACTTGTTTGGGCTCATGAGAGGAGTAGAAAAACATCAAAAATTATAGTCCTGCATCATTCTACCAAGAAATGTGTGTTCATTGAAACCGCTGGTTTTTGATAGTTTGGGCCCTATTGAATAATGAATGTTTTGAATTTTCTCCAAAAGTAAAGTAGTTGCAAACTCATCCTTTTAGAAACTTGTTTGGGCTGTTGAGAGGAGTAAAAAACCATCAAAAATTTCAATCCTGCATGATTCTACCAAGAAATGTGATTCTTCATTCAAAACGCTGGTTTTTGCTAACGGGCTCTATTGAATAATGAATGTTTTGAATTTTCTCCAAAAGTAAAGTAGTTGGAAACTCATCCTATTAGAGACTTGTTTGGGCTCATGAGAGGAGCAGAAATACATCAAAAATTTCAGTCCTGCACGATTCTACCAAGAAATGTGTGTTCATTCAAACCGCTGGTTTTTGATATTTTGGGCCCTATTGAATAATGAATGTTTTGAATTTTCTCCAAAAGTAAAGTAGTTGCAAACTCATCCTTTTAGAAACTTGTTTGGGCTGTTGAGAGGAGTAAAAAACCATCAAAAATTTCAATCCTGCATGATTCTACCAAGAAATGTGATTCTTCATTCAAAACCTGATTTTTGCTATTGGGCTCTATTGAATAATGAATGTTTTGAATTTTCTCCAAAAGTAAAGTAGTTGCAAACTCATGCTTTTAGAGACTTGTTTGGGCTCATGAGAGGAGTAGAAAAACATCAAAAATTTCAGTCCTGCATGATTCTACCAAGAAATGTGTGTTCATTGAAACCGCTGGTTTTTGATAGTTTGGGCCCTATTGAATAATGAATGTTTTGAATTTTATCCAAAAATAATGTAGTTGCAAACTCATCCTTTTAGAAACTTGTTTGGGCTGTTGAGAGGAGTAAAAAACCATTAAAAATTTCAATCCTGCATGATTCTACCAAGAAATGTGATTCTTCATTCAAAACCTGATTTTTGCTATTGGGCTCTATTGAATAATGAATGTTTTGAATTTTCTCCAAAAGTAAAGTAGTTGCAAACTCATGCTTTTAGAGACTTGTTTGGGCTCATGAGAGGAGTAGAAAAACATCAAAAATTTCAGTCCTGCATGATTCTACCAAGAAATGTGTGTTCATTGAAACCGCTGGTTTTTGATAGTTTGGGCCCTATTGAATAATGAATGTTTTGAATTTTCTCCAAAAGTAAAGTAGTTGCAAACTCATCCTTTTAGAAACATGTTTGGGCTGTTGAGAGGAGTAAAAAACCATCAAAAATTTCAATCCTGCATGATTCTACCAAGAAATGTGATTCTTCATTCAAAACCTGATTTTTGCTATTGGGCTCTATTGAATAATGAATGTTTTGAATTTTCTCCAAAAGTAAAGTAGTTGCTTTTAGAGACTTGTTTGGGCTCATGAGAGGAGTAGAAAAACATCAAAAATTTCAGTCCTGCATGATTCTACCAAGAAATATGTGTTCATTGAAACCGCTGGTTTTTGATAGTTTGGGCCCTATTGAATAATGAATGTTTTGAATTTTCTCCAAAAGTAAAGTAGTTGCAAACTCATCCTTTTAGAAACTTGTTTGGGCTGTTGAGAGGAGTAAAAAACCATCAAAAATTTCAATCCTGCATGATTCTACCAAGAAATGTGATTCTTCATTCAAAACGCTGGTTTTTGCTATTGGGCTCTGTTGAATAATGAATGTTTTGAATTTTCTCCAAAAGAAAAGTAGTTGCAAACTCATCCTTTTAGAGACTTGTTTGGGCTCATGAGAGGAGTAGAAAAACATCAAAAATTTCAGTCCTGCATGATTCTACCAAGAAATGTGATTCTTCATTCAAAACCTGATTTTTGCTATTGGGCTCTATTGAATAATGAATGTTTTGATTTTTCTCCAAAAGTAAAGTAGTTGCAAACTCATACTTTCAGAGACTTGTTTGGGCTCATGAGAGGAGTAGAAAAACATCAAAAATTTCAGTCCTGCATGATTCTACCAAGAAATGTGTGTTCATTGAAAACGCTGGTTTTTGATAGTTTGGGCCCTATTGAATAATCAATGTTTTGAATTTTCTGCAAAAGTAAAGTAGTTGCAAACTCATCCTTTTAGAAACTTGTTTGGGCTGTTGAGAGGAGTAAAAAACCATCAAAAATTTCAATCCTGCATGATTCTACCAAGAAATGTGATACTTCATTCAAAACCTGATTTTTGCTATTGGGCTCTATTGAATAATGAATGTTTTGAATTTTCTCCAAAAGTAAAGTATTTGCAAACTCATGCTTTTAGAGACTTGTTTGGGCTCATGAGAGGAGTAGAAAAACATCAAAAATTTCAGTCCTGCATGATTCTACCAAGAAATGTGTGTTCATTGAAACAGCTGGTTTTTGATAGTTTGGGCCCTATTGAATAATGAATGTTTTAAATTTTCTCCAAAAATAAAGTAGTTGCAAACTCATCCTTTTAGAAACTTGTTTGGGCTGTTGAGAGGAGTAAAAAACCATCAAAAATTTCAATCCTGCATGATTCTACCAAGAAATGTGATTCTTCATTCAAAACCTGATTTTTGCTATTGGGCTCTATTGAATAATGAATGTTTTGATTTTTCTCCAAAAGTAAAGTAGTTACAAACTCATACTTTCAGAGACTTGTTTGGGCTCATGAGAGGAGTAGAAAAACATCAAAAATTTCAGTCCTGCATGATTCTACCAAGAAATGTGATTCTTCATTCAAAACCTGATTTTTGCTATTGGGCTCTATTGAATAATGAATGTTTTGATTTTTCTCCAAAAGTAAAGTAGTTGCAAACTCATACTTTCAGAGACTTGTTTGGGCTCATGAGAGG
Source organism: Dendrobates tinctorius (assembly GCF_039654945.1). NCBI lineage: Eukaryota > Metazoa > Chordata > Amphibia > Anura > Dendrobatidae > Dendrobates > Dendrobates tinctorius. The sequence continues at coordinate 21,534,820 of NW_027361793.1, forward strand.
AGTAGAAAAACATCAAAAATTTCAGTCCTGCATGATTCTACCAAGAAATGTGTGTTCATTGAAACGGCTGGTTTTTGATAGTTTGGGCCCTATTGAATAATCAATGTTTTGAATTTTCTGCAAAAGTAAAGTAGTTGCAAACTCATCCTTTTAGAATCTTGTTTGGGCTGTTGAGAGGAGTAAAAAACCATCAAAAATTTCAATCCTGCATGATTCTACCAAGAAATGTGATTCTTCATTCAAAATGCTGGTTTTTGCTATTGGGCTCTATTGAATAATGAATGTTTTGAATTTTCTCCAAAAGTAAAGTAGTTGCAAACTCATGCTTTTAGAGACTTGTTTGGGCTCATGAGAGGAGTAGAAAAACATCAAAAATTTCAGTCCTGCATGATTCTACCAAGAAATGTGATTCTTCATTCAAAACCTGATTTTTGCTATTGGGCTCTATTGAATAATGAATGTTTTGATTTTTCTCCAAAAGTAAAGTAGTTACAAACTCATACTTTCAGAGACTTGTTTGGGCTCATGAGAGGAGTAGAAAAACATCAAAAATTTCAGTCCTGCATGATTCTACCAAGAAATGTGTGTTCATTGAAACGGCTGGTTTTTGATAGTTTGGGCCCTATTGAATAATCAATGTTTTGAATTTTCTGCAAAAGTAAAGTAGTTGCAAACTCATCCTTTTAGAAACTTGTTTGGGCTGTTGAGAGGAGTAAAAAACCATCAAAAATTTCAATCCTGCATGATTCTACCAAGAAATGTGATTCTTCATTCAAAACCTGATTTTTGCTATTGGGCTCTATTGAATAATGAATGTTTTGAATTTTCTCCAAAAGTAAAGTAGTTGCAAACTCATGCTTTTAGAGACTTGTTTGGGCTCACGAGAGGAGTAGAAAAACATCAAAAATTTCAGTCCTGCATGATTCTACCAAGAAATGTGTGTACATTGAAACCGCTGGTTTTTGATATTTTGGGCCCTATTGAATAATGAATGTTTTGAATTTTCTAAAAAAGTAAAGTAGTTGCAAACTCATCCTTTTAGAAACTTGTTTGGGCTGTTGAGAGGAGTAAAAAACCATCAAATATTTCAATCCTGCATGATTCTACCAAGAAATGTGAGTCTTCATTCAAAACCTGATTTTTGCTATTGGGCTCTATTGAATAATGAATGTTTTGAATTTTCTCCAAAAGTAAAGTAGTTGCAAACTCATGCTTTTAGAGACTTGTTTGGGCTCATGAGAGGAGTAGAAAAACATCAAAAATTATAGTCCTGCATGATTCTACCAAGAAATGTGTGTTCATTGAAACCGCTGGTTTTTGATAGTTTGGGCCCTATTGAATAATGAATGTTTTGAATTTTCTCCAAAAGTAAAGTAGTTGCAAACTCATCCTTTTAGAAACTTGTTTGGGCTGTTGAGAGGAGTAAAAAACCATCAAAAATTTCAATCCTGCATGATTCTACCAAGAAATGTGATTCTTCATTCAAAACGCTGGTTTTTGCTATCGGGCTCTATTGAATAATGAATGTTTTGAATTTTCTCCAAAAGTAAAGTAGTTGGAAACTCATCCTATTAGAGACTTGTTTGGGCTCATGAGAGGAGTAGAAATACATCAAAAATTTCAGTCCTGCACGATTCTACCAAGAAATGTGTGTTCATTCAAACCGCTGGTTTTTGATATTTTGGGCCCTATTGAATAATGAATGTTTTGAATTTTCTCCAAAAGTAAAGTAGTTGCAAACTCATCCTTTTAGAAACTTGTTTGGGCTGTTGAGAGGAGTAAAAAACCATCAAAAATTTCAATCCTGCATGATTCTACCAAGAAATGTGATTCTTCATTCAAAACCTGATTTTTGCTATTGGGCTCTATTGAATAATGAATGTTTTGAATTTTCTCCAAAAGTAAAGTAGTTGCAAACTCATGCTTTTAGAGACTTGTTTGGGCTCATGAGAGGAGTAGAAAAACATCAAAAATTTCAGTCCTGCATGATTCTACCAAGAAATGTGTGTTCATTGAAACCGCTGGTTTTTGATAGTTTGGGCCCTATTGAATAATGAATGTTTTGAATTTTATCCAAAAATAATGTAGTTGCAAACTCATCCTTTTAGAAACTTGTTTGGGCTGTTGAGAGGAGTAAAAAACCATTAAAAATTTCAATCCTGCATGATTCTACCAAGAAATGTGATTCTTCATTCAAAACCTGATTTTTGCTATTGGGCTCTATTGAATAATGAATGTTTTGAATTTTCTCCAAAAGTAAAGTAGTTGCAAACTCATGCTTTTAGAGACTTGTTTGGGCTCATGAGAGGAGTAGAAAAACATCAAAAATTTCAGTCCTGCATGATTCTACCAAGAAATGTGTGTTCATTGAAACCGCTGGTTTTTGATAGTTTGGGCCCTATTGAATAATGAATGTTTTGAATTTTCTCCAAAAGTAAAGTAGTTGCAAACTCATCCTTTTAGAAACTTGTTTGGGCTGTTGAGAGGAGTAAAAAACCATCAAAAATTTCAATCCTGCATGATTCTACCAAGAAATGTGATTCTTCATTCAAAACGCTGGTTTTTGCTATTGGGCTCTGTTGAATAATGAATGTTTTGAATTTTCTCCAAAAGAAAAGTAGTTGCAAACTCATCCTTTTAGAGACTTGTTTGGGCTCATGAGAGGAGTAGAAAAACATCAAAAATTTCAGTCCTGCATGATTCTACCAAGAAATGTGATTCTTCATTCAAAACCTGATTTTTGCTATTGGGCTCTATTGAATAATGAATGTTTTGATTTTTCTCCAAAAGTAAAGTAGTTGCAAACTCATACTTTCAGAGACTTGTTTGGGCTCATGAGAGGAGTAGAAAAACATCAAAAATTTCAGTCCTGCATGATTCTACCAAGAAATGTGTGTTCATTGAAAACGCTGGTTTTTGATAGTTTGGGCCCTATTGAATAATCAATGTTTTGAATTTTCTGCAAAAGTAAAGTAGTTGCAAACTCATCCTTTTAGAAACTTGTTTGGGCTGTTGAGAGGAGTAAAAAACCATCAAAAATTTCAATCCTGCATGATTCTACCAAGAAATGTGATTCTTCATTCAAAACCTGATTTTTGCTATTGGGCTCTATTGAATAATGAATGTTTTGAATTTTCTCCAAAAGTAAAGTATTTGCAAACTCATGCTTTTAGAGACTTGTTTGGGCTCATGAGAGGAGTAGAAAAACATCAAAAATTTCAGTCCTGCATGATTCTACCAAGAAATGTGTGTTCATTGAAACAGCTGGTTTTTGATAGTTTGGGCCCTATTGAATAATGAATGTTTTGAATTTTCTCCAAAAATAAAGTAGTTGCAAACTCATCCTTTTAGAAACTTGTTTGGGCTGTTGAGAGGAGTAAAAAACCATCAAAAATTTCAATCCTGCATGATTCTACCAAGAAATGTGATTCTTCATTCAAAACCTGATTTTTGCTATTGGGCTCTATTGAATAATGAATGTTTTGATTTTTCTCCAAAAGTAAAGTAGTTACAAACTCATACTTTCAGAGACTTGTTTGGGCTCATGAGAGGAGTAGAAAAACATCAAAAATTTCAGTCCTGCATGATTCTACCAAGAAATGTGATTCTTCATTCAAAACCTGATTTTTGCTATTGGGCTCTATTGAATAATGAATGTTTTGATTTTTCTCCAAAAGTAAAGTAGTTGCAAACTCATACTTTCAGAGACTTGTTTGGGCTCATGAGAGGAGTAGAAAAACATCAAAAATTTCAGTCCTGCATGATTCTACCAAGAAATGTGTGTTCATTGAAACGGCTGGTTTTTGATAGTTTGGGCCCTATTGAATAATCAATGTTTTGAATTTTCTGCAAAAGTAAAGTAGTTGCAAACTCATCCTTTTAGAATCTTGTTTGGGCTGTTGAGAGGAGTAAAAAACCATCAAAAATTTCAATCCTGCATGATTCTACCAAGAAATGTGATTCTTCATTCAAAATGCTGGTTTTTGCTATTGGGCTCTATTGAATAATGAATGTTTTGAATTTTCTCCAAAAGTAAAGTAGTTGCAAACTCATGCTTTTAGAGACTTGTTTGGGCTCATGAGAGGAGTAGAAAAACATCAAAAATTTCAGTCCTGCATGATTCTACCAAGAAATGTGATTCTTCATTCAAAACCTGATTTTTGCTATTGGGCTCTATTGAATAATGAATGTTTTGATTTTTCTCCAAAAGTAAAGTAGTTACAAACTCATACTTTCAGAGACTTGTTTGGGCTCATGAGAGGAGTAGAAAAACATCAAAAATTTCAGTCCTGCATGATTCTACCAAGAAATGTGTGTTCATTGAAACGGCTGGTTTTTGATAGTTTGGGCCCTATTGAATAATCAATGTTTTGAATTTTCTGCAAAAGTAAAGTAGTTGCAAACTCATCCTTTTAGAAACTTGTTTGGGCTGTTGAGAGGAGTAAAAAACCATCAAAAATTTCAATCCTGCATGATTCTACCAAGAAATGTGATTCTTCATTCAAAACCTGATTTTTGCTATTGGGCTCTATTGAATAATGAATGTTTTGAATTTTCTCCAAAAGTAAAGTAGTTGCAAACTCATGCTTTTAGAGACTTGTTTGGGCTCACGAGAGGAGTAGAAAAACATCAAAAATTTCAGTCCTGCATGATTCTACCAAGAAATGTGTGTACATTGAAACCGCTGGTTTTTGATATTTTGGGCCCTATTGAATAATGAATGTTTTGAATTTTCTAAAAAAGTAAAGTAGTTGCAAACTCATCCTTTTAGAAACTTGTTTGGGCTGTTGAGAGGAGTAAAAAACCATCAAATATTTCAATCCTGCATGATTCTACCAAGAAATGTGAGTCTTCATTCAAAACCTGATTTTTGCTATTGGGCTCTATTGAATAATGAATGTTTTGAATTTTCTCCAAAAGTAAAGTAGTTGCAAACTCATGCTTTTAGAGACTTGTTTGGGCTCATGAGAGGAGTAGAAAAACATCAAAAATTATAGTCCTGCATGATTCTACCAAGAAATGTGTGTTCATTGAAACCGCTGGTTTTTGATAGTTTGGGCCCTATTGAATAATGAATGTTTTGAATTTTCTCCAAAAGTAAAGTAGTTGCAAACTCATCCTTTTAGAAACTTGTTTGGGCTGTTGAGAGGAGTAAAAAACCATCAAAAATTTCAATCCTGCATGATTCTACCAAGAAATGTGATTCTTCATTCAAAACGCTGGTTTTTGCTATCGGGCTCTATTGAATAATGAATGTTTTGAATTTTCTCCAAAAGTAAAGTAGTTGGAAACTCATCCTATTAGAGACTTGTTTGGGCTCATGAGAGGAGTAGAAATACATCAAAAATTTCAGTCCTGCACGATTCTACCAAGAAATGTGTGTTCATTCAAACCGCTGGTTTTTGATATTTTGGGCCCTATTGAATAATGAATGTTTTGAATTTTCTCCAAAAGTAAAGTAGTTGCAAACTCATCCTTTTAGAAACTTGTTTGGGCTGTTGAGAGGAGTAAAAAACCATCAAAAATTTCAATCCTGCATGATTCTACCAAGAAATGTGATTCTTCATTCAAAACCTGATTTTTGCTATTGGGCTCTATTGAATAATGAATGTTTTGAATTTTCTCCAAAAGTAAAGTAGTTGCAAACTCATGCTTTTAGAGACTTGTTTGGGCTCATGAGAGGAGTAGAAAAACATCAAAAATTTCAGTCCTGTATGATTCTACCAAGAAATGTGTGTTCATTGAAACCGCTGGTTTTTGATAGTTTGGGCCCTATTGAATAATGAATGTTTTGAATTTTATCCAAAAATAATGTAGTTGCAAACTCATCCTTTTAGAAACTTGTTTGGGCTGTTGAGAGGAGTAAAAAACCATTAAAAATTTCAATCCTGCATGATTCTACCAAGAAATGTGATTCTTCATTCAAAACCTGATTTTTGCTATTGGGCTCTATTGAATAATGAATGTTTTGAATTTTCTCCAAAAGTAAAGTAGTTGCAAACTCATGCTTTTAGAGACTTGTTTGGGCTCATGAGAGGAGTAGAAAAACATCAAAAATTTCAGTCCTGCATGATTCTACCAAGAAATGTGTGTTCATTGAAACCGCTGGTTTTTGATAGTTTGGGCCCTATTGAATAATGAATGTTTTGAATTTTCTCCAAAAGTAAAGTAGTTGCAAACTCATCCTTTTAGAAACATGTTTGGGCTGTTGAGAGGAGTAAAAAACCATCAAAAATTTCAATCCTGCATGATTCTACCAATAAATGTGATTCTTCATTCAAAACCTGATTTTTGCTATTGGGCTCTATTGAATAATGAATGTTTTGAATTTTCTCCAAAAGTAAAGTAGTTGCTTTTAGAGACTTGTTTGGGCTCATGAGAGGAGTAGAAAAACATCAAAAATTTCAGTCCTGCATGATTCTACCAAGAAATATGTGTTCATTGAAACCGCTGGTTTTTGATAGTTTGGGCCCTATTGAATAATGAATGTTTTGAATTTTCTCCAAAAGTAAAGTAGTTGCAAACTCATCCTTTTAGAAACTTGTTTGGGCTGTTGAGAGGAGTAAAAAACCATCAAAAATTTCAATCCTGCATGATTCTACCAAGAAATGTGATTCTTCATTCAAAACGCTGGTTTTTGCTATTGGGCTCTGTTGAATAATGAATGTTTTGAATTTTCTCCAAAAGAAAAGTAGTTGCAAACTCATCCTTTTAGAGACTTGTTTGGGCTCATGAGAGGAGTAGAAAAACATCAAAAATTTCAGTCCTGCATGATTCTACCAAGAAATGTGATTCTTCATTCAAAACCTGATTTTTGCTATTGGGCTCTATTGAATAATGAATGTTTTGATTTTTCTCCAAAAGTAAAGTAGTTGCAAACTCATACTTTCAGAGACTTGTTTGGGCTCATGAGAGGAGTAGAAAAACATCAAAAATTTCAGTCCTGCATGATTCTACCAAGAAATGTGTGTTCATTGAAAACGCTGGTTTTTGATAGTTTGGGCCCTATTGAATAATCAATGTTTTGAATTTTCTGCAAAAGTAAAGTAGTTGCAAACTCATCCTTTTAGAAACTTGTTTGGGCTGTTGAGAGGAGTAAAAAACCATCAAAAATTTCAATCCTGCATGATTCTACCAAGAAATGTGATTCTTCATTCAAAACCTGATTTTTGCTATTGGGCTCTATTGAATAATGAATGTTTTGAATTTTCTCCAAAAGTAAAGTATTTGCAAACTCATGCTTTTAGAGACTTGTTTGGGCTCATGAGAGGAGTAGAAAAACATCAAAAATTTCAGTCCTGCATGATTCTACCAAGAAATGTGTGTTCATTGAAACAGCTGGTTTTTGATAGTTTGGGCCCTATTGAATAATGAATGTTTTGAATTTTCTCCAAAAATAAAGTAGTTGCAAACTCATCCTTTTAGAAACTTGTTTGGGCTGTTGAGAGGAGTAAAAAACCATCAAAAATTTCAATCCTGCATGATTCTACCAAGAAATGTGATTCTTCATTCAAAACGCTGGTTTTTGCTATTGGGCTCTATTGAATAATGAATGTTTTGAATTTTCTCCAAAAGAAAAGTAGTTGCAAACTCATCCTTTTAGGGACTTGTTTGGGCTCATGAGAGGAGTAGAAAAACATCAAAAATTTCAGTCCTGCATGATTCTACCAAGAAATGTGATTCTTCATTCAAAACCTGATTTTTGCTATTGGGCTCTATTGAATAATGAATGTTTTGATTTTTCTCCAAAAGTAAAGTAGTTGCAAACTCATACTTTCAGAGACTTGTTTGGGCTCATGAGAGGAGTAGAAAAACATCAAAAATTTCAGTCCTGCATGATTCTACCAAGAAATGTGTGTTCATTGAAACGGCTGGTTTTTGATAGTTTGGGCCCTATTGAATAATCAATGTTTTGAATTTTCTGCAAAAGTAAAGTAGTTGCAAACTCATCCTTTTAGAATCTTGTTTGGGCTGTTGAGAGGAGTAAAAAACCATCAAAAATTTCAATCCTGCATGATTCTACCAAGAAATGTGATTCTTCATTCAAAATGCTGGTTTTTGCTATTGGGCTCTATTGAATAATGAATGTTTTGAATTTTCTCCAAAAGTAAAGTAGTTGCAAACTCATGCTTTTAGAGACTTGTTTGGGCTCATGAGAGGAGTAGAAAAACATCAAAAATTTCAGTCCTGCATGATTCTACCAAGAAATGTGATTCTTCATTCAAAACCTGATTTTTGCTATTGGGCTCTATTGAATAATGAATGTTTTGAATTTTCTCCAAAAGTAAAGTAGTTGCAAACTCATGCTTTTAGAGACTTGTTTGGGCTCACGAGAGGAGTAGAAAAACATCAAAAATTTCAGTCCTGCATGATTCTACCAAGAAATGTGTGTACATTGAAACCGCTGGTTTTTGATATTTTGGGCCCTATTGAATAATGAATGTTTTGAATTTTCTAAAAAAGTAAAGTAGTTGCAAACTCATCCTTTTAGAAACTTGTTTGGGCTGTTGAGAGGAGTAAAAAACCATCAAATATTTCAATCCTGCATGATTCTACCAAGAAATGTGAGTCTTCATTCAAAACCTGATTTTTGCTATTGGGCTCTATTGAATAATGAATGTTTTGAATTTTCTCCAAAAGTAAAGTAGTTGCAAACTCATGCTTTTAGAGACTTGTTTGGGCTCATGAGAGGAGTAGAAAAACATCAAAAATTATAGTCCTGCATGATTCTACCAAGAAATGTGTGTTCATTGAAACCGCTGGTTTTTGATAGTTTGGGCCCTATTGAATAATGAATGTTTTGAATTTTCTCCAAAAGTAAAGTAGTTGCAAACTCATCCTTTTAGAAACTTGTTTGGGCTGTTGAGAGGAGTAAAAAACCATCAAAAATTTCAATCCTGCATGATTCTACCAAGAAATGTGATTCTTCATTCAAAACGCTGGTTTTTGCTATCGGGCTCTATTGAATAATGAATGTTTTGAATTTTCTCCAAAAGTAAAGTAGTTGGAAACTCATCCTATTAGAGACTTGTTTGGGCTCATGAGAGGAGTAGAAATACATCAAAAATTTCAGTCCTGCACGATTCTACCAAGAAATGTGTGTTCATTCAAACCGCTGGTTTTTGATATTTTGGGCCCTATTGAATAATGAATGTTTTGAATTTTCTCCAAAAGTAAAGTAGTTGCAAACTCATCCTTTTAGAAACTTGTTTGGGCTGTTGAGAGGAGTAAAAAACCATCAAAAATTTCAATCCTGCATGATTCTACCAAGAAATGTGATTCTTCATTCAAAACCTGATTTTTGCTATTGGGCTCTATTGAATAATGAATGTTTTGAATTTTCTCCAAAAGTAAAGTAGTTGCAAACTCATGCTTTTAGAGACTTGTTTGGGCTCATGAGAGGAGTAGAAAAACATCAAAAATTTCAGTCCTGCATGATTCTACCAAGAAATGTGTGTTCATTGAAACCGCTGGTTTTTGATAGTTTGGGCCCTATTGAATAATGAATGTTTTGAATTTTATCCAAAAATAATGTAGTTGCAAACTCATCCTTTTAGAAACTTGTTTGGGCTGTTGAGAGGAGTAAAAAACCATTAAAAATTTCAATCCTGCATGATTCTACCAAGAAATGTGATTCTTCATTCAAAACCTGATTTTTGCTATTGGGCTCTATTGAATAATGAATGTTTTGAATTTTCTCCAAAAGTAAAGTAGTTGCAAACTCATGCTTTTAGAGACTTGTTTGGGCTCATGAGAGGAGTAGAAAAACATCAAAAATTTCAGTCCTGCATGATTCTACCAAGAAATGTGTGTTCATTGAAACCGCTGGTTTTTGATAGTTTGGGCCCTATTGAATAATGAATGTTTTGAATTTTCTCCAAAAGTAAAGTAGTTGCAAACTCATCCTTTTAGAAACATGTTTGGGCTGTTGAGAGGAGTAAAAAACCATCAAAAATTTCAATCCTGCATGATTCTACCAAGAAATGTGATTCTTCATTCAAAACGCTGGTTTTTGCTATTGGGCTCTATTGAATAATGAATGTTTTGAATTTTCTCCAAAAGTAAAGTAGTTGCTTTTAGAGACTTGTTTGGGCTCATGAGAGGAGTAGAAAAACATCAAAAATTTCAGTCCTGCATGATTCTACCAAGAAATATGTGTTCATTGAAACCGCTGGTTTTTGATAGTTTGGGCCCTATTGAATAATGAATGTTTTGAATTTTCTCCAAAAGTAAAGTAGTTGCAAACTCATCCTTTTAGAAACTTGTTTGGGCTGTTGAGAGGAGTAAAAAACCATCAAAAATTTCAATCCTGCATGATTCTACCAAGAAATGTGATTCTTCATTCAAAACGCTGGTTTTTGCTATTGGGCTCTGTTGAATAATGAATGTTTTGAATTTTCTCCAAAAGAAAAGTAGTTGCAAACTCATCCTTTTAGAGACTTGTTTGGGCTCATGAGAGGAGTAGAAAAACATCAAAAATTTCAGTCCTGCATGATTCTACCAAGAAATGTGATTCTTCATTCAAAACCTGATTTTTGCTATTGGGCTCTATTGAATAATGAATGTTTTGATTTTTCTCCAAAAGTAAAGTAGTTGCAAACTCATACTTTCAGAGACTTGTTTGGGCTCATGAGAGGAGTAGAAAAACATCAAAAATTTCAGTCCTGCATGATTCTACCAAGAAATGTGTGTTCATTGAAAACGCTGGTTTTTGATAGTTTGGGCCCTATTGAATAATCAATGTTTTGAATTTTCTGCAAAAGTAAAGTAGTTGCAAACTCATCCTTTTAGAAACTTGTTTGGGCTGTTGAGAGGAGTAAAAAACCATCAAAAATTTCAATCCTGCATGATTCTACCAAGAAATGTGATTCTTCATTCAAAACCTGATTTTTGCTATTGGGCTCTATTGAATAATGAATGTTTTGAATTTTCTCCAAAAGTAAAGTATTTGCAAACTCATGCTTTTAGAGACTTGTTTGGGCTCATGAGAGGAGTAGAAAAACATCAAAAATTTCAGTCCTGCATGATTCTACCAAGAAATGTGTGTTCATTGAAACAGCTGGTTTTTGATAGTTTGGGCCCTATTGAATAATGAATGTTTTGAATTTTCTCCAAAAATAAAGTAGTTGCAAACTCATCCTTTTAGAAACTTGTTTGGGCTGTTGAGAGGAGTAAAAAACCATCAAAAATTTCAATCCTGCATGATTCTACCAAGAAATGTGATTCTTCATTCAAAACCTGATTTTTGCTATTGGGCTCTATTGAATAATGAATGTTTTGATTTTTCTCCAAAAGTAAAGTAGTTACAAACTCATACTTTCAGAGACTTGTTTGGGCTCATGAGAGGAGTAGAAAAACATCAAAAATTTCAGTCCTGCATGATTCTACCAAGAAATGTGTGTTCATTAAAACGGCTGGTTTTTGATAGTTTGGGCCCTATTGAATAATCAATGTTTTGAATTTTCTGCAAAAGTAAAGTAGTTGCAAACTCATCCTTTTAGAAACTTGTTTGGGCTGTTGAGAGGAGTAAAAAACCATCAAAAATTTCAATCCTGCATGATTCTACCAAGAAATGTGATTCTTCATTCAAAATGCTGGTTTTTGCTATTGGGCTCTATTGAATAATGAATGTTTTGAATTTTCTCCAAAAGTAAAGTAGTTGCAAACTCATGCTTTTAGAGACTTGTTTGGGCTCATGAGAGGAGTAGAAAAACATCAAAAATTTCAGTCCTGCATGATTCTACCAAGAAATGTGATTCTTCATTCAAAACCTGATTTTTGCTATTGGGCTCTATTGAATAATGAATGTTTTGAATTTTCTCCAAAAGTAAAGTAGTTGCAAACTCATGCTTTTAGAGACTTGTTTGGGCTCAAGAGAGGAGTAGAAAAACATCAAAAATTTCAGTCCTGCATGATTTTACCAAGAAATGTGTGTACATTGAAACCGCTGTTTTTTGATATTTTGGGCCCTATTGAATAATGAATGTTTTGAATTTTCTAAAAAAGTAAAGTAGTTGCAAACTCATCCTTTTAGAAACTTGTTTGGGCTGTTGAGAGGAGTAAAAAACCATCAAATATTTCAATCCTGCATGATTCTACCAAGAAATGTGATTCTTCATTCAAAACCTGATTTTTGCTATTGGGCTCTATTGAATAATGAATGTTTTGAATTTTCTCCAAAAGTAAAGTAGTTGCAAACTCATGCTTTTAGAGACTTGTTTGGGCTCATGAGAGGAGTAGAAAAACATCAAAAATTATAGTCCTGCATGATTCTACCAAGAAATGTGTGTTCATTGAAACCGCTGGTTTTTGATAGTTTGGGCCCTATTGAATAATGAATGTTTTGAATTTTCTCCAAAAGTAAAGTAGTTGCAAACTCATCCTTTAAGAAACTTGTTTGGGCTGTTGAGAGGAGTAAAAAACCATCAAAAATTTCAATCCTGCATGATTCTACCAAGAAATGTGATTCTTCATTCAAAACGCTGGTTTTTGCTATCGGGCTCTATTGAATAATGAATGTTTTGAATTTTCTCCAAAAGTAAAGTAGTTGGAAACTCATCCTATTAGAGACTTGTTTGGGCTCATGAGAGGAGTAGAAAAACATCAAAAATTTCAGTCCTGCACGATTCTACCAAGAAATGTGTGTTCATTCAAACCGCTGGTTTTTGATATTTTGGGCCCTATTGAATAATGAATGTTTTGAATTTTCTCCAAAAGTAAAGTAGTTGCAAACTCATCCTTTTAGAAACTTGTTTGGGCTGTTGAGAGGAGTAAAAAACCATCAAAAATTTCAATCCTGCATGATTCTACCAAGAAATGTGATTCTTCATTCAAAACCTGATTTTTGCTATTGGGCTCTATTGAATAATGAATGTTTTGAATTTTCTCCAAAAGTAAAGTAGTTGCAAACTCATGCTTTTAGAGACTTGTTTGGGCTCATGAGAGGAGTAGAAAAACATCAAAAATTTCAGTCCTGCATGATTCTACCAAGAAATGTGTGTTCATTGAAACCGCTGGTTTTTGATAGTTTGGGCCCTATTGAATAATGAATGTTTTGAATTTTCTCCAAAAGTAAAGTAGTTGCAAACTCATCCTTTTAGAAACTTGTTTGGGCTGTTGAGAGGAGTAAAAAACCATCAAAAATTTCAATCCTGCATGATTCTACCAAGAAATGTGATTCTTCATTCAAAACGCTGGTTTTTGCTATTGGGCTCTATTGAATAATGAATGTTTTGAATTTTCTCCAAAAGTTAAGTAGTTGCAAGCTCATCCTTTTAGAGACTTGTTTGGGCTCATGAGAGGAGTAGAAAAACATCAAAAATTTCAGTCCTGCACGATTCTACCAAGAAATGTGTGTTCATTCAAACCGCTGGTTTTTGATATTTTGGGCCCTATTGAATAATGAATGTTTTGAATTTTCTCCAAAAGTAAAGTAGTTGCAAACTCATCCTTTTAGAAACTTGTTTGGGCTGTTGAGAGGAGTAAAAAACCATCAAAAATTTCAATCCTGCATGATTCTACCAAGAAATGTGATTCTTCATTCAAAACGCTGGTTTTTGCTATTGGGCTCTATTGAATAATGAATGTTTTGAATTTTCTCCAAAAGTTAAGTAGTTGCAAGCTCATCCTTTTAGAGACTTGTTTGGGCTCATGAGAGGAGTAGAAAAACATCAAAAATTTCAGTCCTGCACGATTCTACCAAGAAATGTGTGTTCATTCAAACCGCTGGTTTTTGATATTTTGGGCCCTATTGAATAATGAATGTTTTGAATTTTCTCCAAAAGTAAAGTAGTTGCAAACTCATCCTTTTAGAAACTTGTTTGGGCTGTTGAGAGGAGTAAAAAACCATCAAAAATTTCAATCCTGCATGATTCTACCAAGAAATGTGATTCTTCATTCAAAACGCTGGTTTTTGCTATTGGGCTCTATTGAATAATGAATGTTTTGAATTTTCTCCAAAAGTAAAGTAGTTGCAAACTCATGCTTTTAGAGACTTGTTTGGGCTCATGAGAGGAGTAGAAAAACATCAAAAATTTCAGTCCTGCATGATTCTACCAAGAAATGTGTGTTCATTGAAACCGCTGGTTTTTGATAGTTTGGGCCCTATTGAATAATGAATGTTTTGAATTTTCTCCAAAAATAATGTAGTTGCAAACTCATCCTTTTAGAAACTTGTTTGGGCTGTTGAGAGGAGTAAAAAACCATCAAAAATTTCAATCCTGCATGATTCTACCAAGAAATGTGATTCTTCATTCAAAACCTGATTTTTGCTATTGGGCTCTATTGAATAATGAATGTTTTGAATTTTCTCCAAAAGTAAAGTAGTTGCAAACTCATGCTTTTAGAGACTTGTTTGGGCTCATGAGAGGAGTAGAAAAACATCAAAAATTTCAGTCCTGCATGATTCTACCAAGAAATGTGTGTTCATTGAAACCGCTGGTTTTTGATAGTTTGGGCCCTATTGAATAATGAATGTTTTGAATTTTCTCCAAAAGTAAAGTAGTTGCAAACTCATCCTTTTAGAAACATGTTTGGGCTGTTGAGAGGAGTAAAAAACCATCAAAAATTTCAATCCTGCATGATTCTACCAAGAAATGTGATTCTTCATTCAAAACCTGATTTTTGCTATTGGGCTCTATTGAATAATGAATGTTTTGAATTTTCTCCAAAAGTAAAGTAGTTGCTTTTAGAGACTTGTTTGGGCTCATGAGAGGAGTAGAAAAACATCAAAAATTTCAGTCCTGCATGATTCTACCAAGAAATATGTGTTCATTGAAACCGCTGGTTTTTGATAGTTTGGGCCCTATTGAATAATGAATGTTTTGAATTTTCTCCAAAAGTAAAGTAGTTGCAAGCTCATCCTTTTAGAAACTTGTTTGGGCTGTTGAGAGGAGTAAAAAACCATCAAAAATTTCAATCCTGCATGATTCTACCAAGAAATGTGATTCTTCATTCAAAACGCTGGTTTTTGCTATTGGGCTCTGTTGAATAATGAATGTTTTGAATTTTCTCCAAAAGAAAAGTAGTTGCAAACTCATCCTTTTAGAGACTTGTTTGGGCTCATGAGAGGAGTAGAAAAACATCAAAAATTTCAGTCCTGCATGATTCTACCAAGAAATGTGATTCTTCATTCAAAACCTGATTTTTGCTATTGGGCTCTATTGAATAATGAATGTTTTGATTTTTCTCCAAAAGTAAAGTAGTTGCAAACTCATACTTTCAGAGACTTGTTTGGGCTCATGAGAGGAGTAGAAAAACATCAAAAATTTCAGTCCTGCATGATTCTACCAAGAAATGTGTGTTCATTGAAAACGCTGGTTTTTGATAGTTTGGGCCCTATTGAATAATCAATGTTTTGAATTTTCTGCAAAAGTAAAGTAGTTGCAAACTCATCCTTTTAGAAACTTGTTTGGGCTGTTGAGAGGAGTAAAAAACCATCAAAAATTTCAATCCTGCATGATTCTACCAAGAAATGTGATTCTTCATTCAAAACCTGATTTTTGCTATTGGGCTCTATTGAATAATGAATGTTTTGAATTTTCTCCAAAAGTAAAGTATTTGCAAACTCATGCTTTTAGAGACTTGTTTGGGCTCATGAGAGGAGTAGAAAAACATCAAAAATTTCAGTCCTGCATGATTCTACCAAGAAATGTGTGTTCATTGAAACCGCTGGTTTTTGATAGTTTGGGCCCTATTGAATAATGAATGTTTTGAATTTTCTCCAAAAATAAAGTAGTTGCAAACTCATCCTTTTAGAAACTTGTTTGGGCTGTTGAGAGGAGTAAAAAACCATCAAAAATTTCAATCCTGCATGATTCTACCAAGAAATGTGATTCTTCATTCAAAACCTGATTTTTGCTATTGGGCTCTATTGAATAATGAATGTTTTGAATTTTCTCCAAAAGTAAAGTAGTTGCAAACTCATGCTTTTTATAGACTTGTTTGGGCTCATGAGAGGAGTAGAAAAACATCAAAAATTTCAGTCCTGCATGATTCTACCAAGAAATGTGTGTTCATTGAAACCGCTGGTTTTTGATAGTTTGGGCCCTATTTAATAATGAATGTTTTGAATTTTCTCCAAAAGTAAAGTAGTTGCAAACTCATCCTTTTAGAAACTTGTTTGGGCTGTTGAGAGGAGTAAAAAACCATCAAAAATTTCAATCCTGCATGATTCTACCAAGAAATGTGATACTTCATTCAAAACGCTGGTTTTTGCTATTGGGCTCTATTGAATAATGAATGTTTTGAATTTTCTCCAAAAGAAAAGTAGTTGCAAACTCATCCTTTTAGGGACTTGTTTGGGCTCATGAGAGGAGTAGAAAAACATCAAAAATTTCAGTCCTGCATGATTCTACCAAGAAATGTGATTCTTCATTCAAAACCTGATTTTTGCTATTGGGCTCTATTGAATAATGAATGTTTTGATTTTTCTCCAAAAGTAAAGTAGTTACAAACTCATACTTTCAGAGACTTGTTTGGGCTCATGAGAGGAGTAGAAAAACATCAAAAATTTCAGTCCTGCATGATTCTACCAAGAAATGTGTGTTCATTAAAACGGCTGGTTTTTGATAGTTTGGGCCCTATTGAATAATCAATGTTTTGAATTTTCTGCAAAAGTAAAGTAGTTGCAAACTCATCCTTTTAGAAACTTGTTTGGGCTGTTGAGAGGAGTAAAAAACCATCAAAAATTTCAATCCTGCATGATTCTACCAAGAAATGTGATTCTTCATTCAAAATGCTGGTTTTTGCTATTGGGCTCTATTGAATAATGAATGTTTTGAATTTTCTCCAAAAGTAAAGTAGTTGCAAACTCATGCTTTTAGAGACTTGTTTGGGCTCATGAGAGGAGTAGAAAAACATCAAAAATTTCAGTCCTGCATGATTCTACCAAGAAATGTGATTCTTCATTCAAAACCTGATTTTTGCTATTGGGCTCTATTGAATAATGAATGTTTTGAATTTTCTCCAAAAGTAAAGTAGTTGCAAACTCATGCTTTTAGAGACTTGTTTGGGCTCACGAGAGGAGTAGAAAAACATCAAAAATTTCAGTCCTGCATGATTCTACCAAGAAATGTGTGTACATTGAAACCGCTGGTTTTTGATATTTTGGGCCCTATTGAATAATGAATGTTTTGAATTTTCTAAAAAAGTAAAGTAGTTGCAAACTCATCCTTTTAGAAACTTGTTTGGGCTGTTGAGAGGAGTAAAAAACCATCAAACATTTCAATCCTGCATGATTCTACCAAGAAATGTGATTCTTCATTCAAAACCTGATTTTTGCTATTGGGCTCTATTGAATAATGAATGTTTTGAATTTTCTCCAAAAGTAAAGTAGTTGCAAACTCATGCTTTTAGAGACTTGTTTGGGCTCATGAGAGGAGTAGAAAAACATCAAAAATTATAGTCCTGCATGATTCTACCAAGAAATGTGTGTTCATTGAAACCGCTGGTTTTTGATAGTTTGGGCCCTATTGAATAATGAATGTTTTGAATTTTCTCCAAAAGTAAAGTAGTTGCAAACTCATCCTTTAAGAAACTTGTTTGGGCTGTTGAGAGGAGTAAAAAACCATCAAAAATTTCAATCCTGCATGATTCTACCAAGAAATGTGATTCTTCATTCAAAACGCTGGTTTTTGCTATCGGGCTCTATTGAATAATGAATGTTTTGAATTTTCTCCAAAAGTAAAGTAGTTGGAAACTCATCCTATTAGAGACTTGTTTGGGCTCATGAGAGGAGTAGAAAAACATCAAAAATTTCAGTCCTGCACGATTCTACCAAGAAATGTGTGTTCATTCAAACCGCTGGTTTTTGATATTTTGGGCCCTATTGAATAATGAATGTTTTGAATTTTCTCCAAAAGTAAAGTAGTTGCAAACTCATCCTTTTAGAAACTTGTTTGGGCTGTTGAGAGGAGTAAAAAACCATCAAAAATTTCAATCCTGCATGATTCTACCAAGAAATGTGATTCTTCATTCAAAACCTGATTTTTGCTATTGGGCTCTATTGAATAATGAATGTTTTGAATTTTCTCCAAAAGTAAAGTAGTTGCAAACTCATGCTTTTAGAGACTTGTTTGGGCTCATGAGAGGAGTAGAAAAACATCAAAAATTTCAGTCCTGCATGATTCTACCAAGAAATGTGTGTTCATTGAAACCGCTGGTTTTTGATAGTTTGGGCCCTATTGAATAATGAATGTTTTGAATTTTCTCCAAAAGTAAAGTAGTTGCAAACTCATCCTTTTAGAAACTTGTTTGGGCTGTTGAGAGGAGTAAAAAACCATCAAAAATTTCAATCCTGCATGATTCTACCAAGAAATGTGATTCTTCATTCAAAACGCTGGTTTTTGCTATTGGGCTCTATTGAATAATGAATGTTTTGAATTTTCTCCAAAAGTTAAGTAGTTGCAAGCTCATCCTTTTAGAGACTTGTTTGGGCTCATGAGAGGAGTAGAAAAACATCAAAAATTTCAGTCCTGCACGATTCTACCAAGAAATGTGTGTTCATTCAAACCGCTGGTTTTTGATATTTTGGGCCCTATTGAATAATGAATGTTTTGAATTTTCTCCAAAAGTAAAGTAGTTGCAAACTCATCCTTTTAGAAACTTGTTTGGGCTGTTGAGAGGAGTAAAAAACCATCAAAAATTTCAATCCTGCATGATTCTACCAAGAAATGTGATTCTTCATTCAAAACGCTGGTTTTTGCTATTGGGCTCTATTGAATAATGAATGTTTTGAATTTTCTCCAAAAGTAAAGTAGTTGCAAACTCATGCTTTTAGAGACTTGTTTGGGCTCATGAGAGGAGTAGAAAAACATCAAAAATTTCAGTCCTGCATGATTCTACCAAGAAATGTGTGTTCATTGAAACCGCTGGTTTTTGATAGTTTGGGCCCTATTGAATAATGAATGTTTTGAATTTTCTCCAAAAATAAAGTAGTTGCAAACTCATCCTTTTAGATACTTGTTTGGGCTGTTGAGAGGAGTAAAAAACCATCAAAAATTTCAATCCTGCATGATTCTACCAAGAAATGTGATTCTTCATTCAAAACCTGATTTTTGCTATTGGGCTCTATTGAATAATGAATGTTTTGAATTTTCTCCAAAAGTAAAGTAGTTGCAAACTCATGCTTTTATAGACTTGTTTGGGCTCATGAGAGGAGTAGAAAAACATCAAAAATTTCAGTCCTGCATGATTCTACCAAGAAATGTGTGTTCATTGAAACCGCTGGTTTTTGATAGTTTGGGCCCTATTGAATAATGAATGTTTTGAATTTTCTCCAAAAGTAAAGTAGTTGCAAACTCATCCTTTTAGAAACATGTTTGGGCTGTTGAGAGGAGTAAAAAACCATCAAAAATTTCAATCCTGCATGATTCTACCAAGAAATGTGATTCTTCATTCAAAACCTGATTTTTGCTATTGGGCTCTATTGAATAATGAATGTTTTGAATTTTCTCCAAAAGTAAAGTAGTTGCAAACTCATGCTTTTAGTGACTTGTTTGGGCTCATGAGAGGAGTAGAAAAACATCAAAAATTTCAGTCCTGCATGATTCTCCCAAGAAATATGTGTTCATTAAAACCGCTGGTTTTTGATAGTTTGGGCCCTATTGAATAATGAATGTTTTGAATTTTCTCCAAAAGTAAAGTAGTTGCAAACTCATCCTTTTAGAAACTTGTTTGGGCTGTTGAGAGGAGTAAAAAACCATCAAAAATTTCAATCCTGCATGATTCTACCAAGAAATGTGATTCTTCATTCAAAACGCTGGTTTTTGCTATTGGGCTCTATTGAATAATGAATGTTTTGAATTTTCTCCAAAAGAAAAGTAGTTGCAAACTCATCCTTTTAGAGACTTGTTTGGGCTCATGAGAGGAGTAGAAAAACATCAAAAATTTCAGTCCTGCATGATTCTACCAAGAAATGTGATTCTTCATTCAAAACCTGATTTTTGCTATTGGGCTCTATTGAATAATGAATGTTTTGATTTTTCTCCAAAAGTAAAGTAGTTGCAAACTCATACTTTCAGAGACTTGTTTGGGCTCATGAGAGGAGTAGAAAAACAAAAAAAATTTCAGTCCTGCATGATTCTACCAAGAAATGTGTGTTCATTGAAACCGCTGGTTTTTGAGTTTGGGCCCTATTGAATAATCAATGTTTTGAATTTTCTGCAAAAGTAAAGTAGTTGCAAACTCATCCTTTTAGAAACTTGTTTGGGCTGTTGAGAGGAGTAAAAAACCATCAAAAATTTCAATCCTGCATGATTCTACCAAGAAATGTGATTCTTCATTCAAAATGCTGGTTTTTGCTATTGGGCTCTATTGAATAATGAATGTTTTGAATTTTCTCCAAAAGTAAAGTAGTTGCAAACTCATGCTTTTAGAGACTTGTTTGGGCTCATGAGAGGAGTAGAAAAACATCAAAAATTTCAGTCCTGCATGATTCTACCAAGAAATGTGATTCTTCATTCAAAACCTGATTTTTGCTATTGGGCTCTATTGAATAATGAATGTTTTGAATTTTCTCCAAAAGTAAAGTAGTTGCAAACTCATGCTTTTAGAGACTTGTTTGGGCTCACGAGAGGAGTAGAAAAACATCAAAAATTTCAGTCCTGCATGATTCTACCAAGAAATATGTGTACATTGAAACCGCTGGTTTTTGATAGTTTGGGCCTTATTGATTAATGAATGTTTTGAATTTTCTCCAAAAGTAAAGTAGTTGCAAACTCATCCTTTTAGAAACTTGTTTTGGCTTTTGAGAGGAGTAAAAAACCATCAAAAATTTCAATCCTGCATGATTCTACCAAGAAATGTGATTCTTCATTCAAAACGCTGGTTTTTGCTATTGGGCTCTATTGAATAATGAATGTTTTGAATTTTCTCCAAAAGTAAAGTAGTTGCAAACTCATCCTTTTAGAGACTTGTTTGGGCTCATGAGAGGAGTAGAAAAACATCAAAAATTTCAGTCCTGCACGATTCTACCAAGAAATGTGTGTTCATTCAAACCGCTGGTTTTTGATATTTTGGGCCCTATTGAATATTGAACGTTTTGAATTTTCTCCAAAAGTAAAGTAGTTGCAAACTCATCCTTTTAGAAACTTGTTTGGGCTGTTGAGAGGAGTAAAAAACCATCAAAAATTTCAATCCTGCATGATTCTACCAAGAAATGTGATTCTTCATTCAAAACCTGATTTTTGCTATTGGGCTCTATTGAATAATGAATGTTTTGAATTTTCTCCAAAGGTAAAGTAGTTGCAAACTCATGCTTTTAGAGACTTGTTTGGGCTCATGAGAGGAGTAGAAAAACATCAAAAATTTCAGTCCTGCATGATTCTACCAAGAAATGTGTGTTCATTGAAACCGCTGGTTTTTGATAGTTTGGGCCCTATTGAATAATGAATGTTTTGAATTTTCTCCAAAAGTAAAGTAGTTGCAAACTCATCCTTTTAGAAACTTGTTTGGGCTGTTGAGAGGAGTAAAAAACCATCAAAAATTTCAATCCTGCATGATTCTACCAAGAAATGTGATTCTTCATTCAAAACGCTGGTTTTTGCTATTGGGCTCTATTGAATAATGAATGTTTTGAATTTTCTCCAAAAGCAAAGTAGTTGCAGACTCATCCTTTTAGAGACTTGTTTGGGCTCATGAGAGGAGTAGAAAAACATCAAAAATTTCAGTCCTGCACGATTCTACCAAGAAATGTGTGTTCATTCAAACCGCTGTTTTTTGATATTTTGGGCCCTATTGAATAATGAATGTTTTGAATTTTCTCCAAAAGTAAAGTAGTTGCAAACTCATCCTTTTAGAAACTTGTTTGGGCTGTTGAGAGGAGTAAAAAACCATCAAAAATTTCAATCCTGCATGATTCTACCAAGAAATGTGATTCTTCATTCAAAACCTGATTTTTGCTATTGGGCTCTATTGAATAATGAATGTTTTGAATTTTCTCCAAAAGTAAAGTAGTTGCAAACTCATGCTTTTAGAGACTTGTTTGGGCTCATGAGAGGAGTAGAAAAACATCAAAAATTATAATCCTGCATGATTCTACCAAGAAATGTGTGTTCATTGAAACCACTGGTTTTTGATAGTTTGGGCCCTATAGAATAATGAATGTTTTGAATTTTCTCCAAAAGTAAAGTAGTTGCAAACTCATCCTTTTAGAAACTTGTTTGGGCTGTTGAGAGGAGTAAAAAACCATCAAAAATTTCAATCCTGCATTATTCTACCAAGAAATGTGATTCTTCATTCAAAACGCTGGTTTTTGCTATTGGGCTCTATTGAATAATGAATGTTTTGAATTTTCTCCAAAAGAAAAGTAGTTGCAAACTCATTCTTTTAGAGACTTGTTTGGGCTCATGAGTGGCGTAGAAAAACATCAAAAATTTCAGTCCTGCATGATTCTACCAAGAAATGTGATTCTTCATTCAAAACCTGATTTTTGCTATTGGGCTCTATTGAATAATGAATGTTTTGAATTTTCTCCAAAAGTAAAGTAGTTGCAAACTCATGCTTTTAGAGACTTGTTTGGGCTCACGAGAGGAGTAGAAAAACATCAAAAATTTCAGTCCTGCATGATTCTACCAAGAAATGTGTGTACATTGAAACCGCTGGTTTTTGATAGTTTGGGCCTTATTGAATAATGAATGTTTTGAATTTTCTCCAAAAGTAAAGTAGTTGCAAACTCATCCTTTTAGAAACTTGTTTGGGCTGTTGAGAGGAGTAAAAAACCATCAAAAATTTCAATCCTGCATGATTCTACCAATAAATGTGATTCTTCATTCAAAACGCTGGTTTTTGCTATTGGGCTCTATTGAATAATGAATGTTTTGAATTTTCTCCAAAAGTAAAGTAGTTGCAAACTCATCCTTTTAGAGACTTGTTTGGGCTCATGAGAGGAGTAGAAAAACATCAAAAATTTCAGTCCTGCACGATTCTACCAAGAAATGTGTGTTCATTCAAACCGCTGGTTTTTGATATTTTGGGCCCTATTGAATATTAAATGTTTTGAATTTTCTCCAAAAGTAAAGTAGTTGCAAACTCATCCTTTTAGAAACTTGTTTGGGCTGTTGAGAGGAGTAAAAAACCATCAAAAATTTCAATCCTGCATGATTCTACCAAGAAATGTGATTCTTCATTCAAAACCTGATTTTTGCTATTGGGCTCTATTGAATAATGAATGTTTTGAATTTTCTCCAAAGGTAAAGTAGTTGCAAACTCATGCTTTTAGAGACTTGTTTGGGCTCATGAGAGGAGTAGAAAAACATCAAAAATTTCAGTCCTGCATGATTCTACCAAGAAATGTGTGTTCATTGAAACCGCTGGTTTTTGATAGTTTGGGCCCTATTGAATAATGAATGTTTTGAATTTTCTCCAAAAGTAAAGTAGTTGCAAACTCATCCTTTTAGAAACTTGTTTGGGCTGTTGAGAGGAGTAAAAAACCATCAAAAATTTCAATCCTGCATGATTCTACCAAGAAATGTGATTCTTCATTCAAAACGCTGGTTTTTGCTATTGGGCTCTATTGAATAATGAATGTTTTGAATTTTCTCCAAAAGCAAAGTAGTTGCAGACTCATCCTTTTAGAGACTTGTTTGGGCTCATGAGAGGAGTAGAAAAACATCAAAAATTTCAGTCCTGCACGATTCTACCAAGAAATGTGTGTTCATTGAAACCGCTGGTTTTTGATATTTTGGGCCCTATTGAATAATGAATGTTTTGAATTTTCTCCAAAAGTAAAGTAGTTGCAAACTCATCCTTTTAGAAACTTGTTTGGGCTGTTGAGAGGAGTAAAAAACCATCAAAAATTTCAATCCTGCATGATTCTACCAAGAAATGTGATTCTTCATTCAAAACCTGATTTTTGCTATTGGGCTCTATTGAATAATGAATGTTTTGAATTTTCTCCAAAAGTAAAGTAGTTGCAAACTCATGCTTTTAGAGACTTGTTTGGGCTCATGAGAGGAGTAGAAAAACATCAAAAATTATAATCCTGCATGATTCTAACAAGAAATGTGTGTTCATTGAAACCGCTGGTTTTTGATAGTTTGGGCCCTATTGAATAATGAATGTTTTGAATTTTCTCCAAAAGTAAAGTAGTTGCAAACTCATCCTTTTAGAAACTTGTTTGGGCTGTTGAGAGGAGTAAAAAACCATCAAAAATTTCAATCCTGCATGATTCTACCAAGAAATGTGATTCTTCATTCAAAACGCTGGTTTTTGCTATTGGGCTCTATTGAATAATGAATGTTTTGAATTTTCTCCAAAAGTAAAGTAGTTGCAAACTCATGCTTTTAGAGACTTGTTTGGGCTCATGAGAGGAGTAGAAAAACATCAAAAATTTCAGTCCTGCATGATTCTACCAAGAAATGTGTGTTCATTGAAACCACTGGTTTTTGATAGTTTGGGCCCTATTGAATAATGAATGTTTTGAATTTTCTCCAAAAGTAAAGTAGTTGCAAACTCATCCTTTTAGAAACTTGTTTGGGCTGTTGAGAGGAGTAAAAAACCATCAAAAATTTCAATCCTGCATGATTCTACCAAGAAATGTGATTCTTCATTCAAAACGCTGGTTTTTGCTATTGGGCTCTATTGAATAATGAATGTTTTGAATTTTCTCCAAAAGTAAAGTAGTTGCAAACTCATGCTTTTAGAGACTTGTTTGGGCTCATGAGAGGAGTAGAAAAACATCAAAAATTTCAGTCCTGCATGATTCTACCAAGAAATGTGTGTTCATTGAAACCGCTGGTTTTTGATAGTTTGGGCCCTATTGAATAATGAATGTTTTGAATTTTCTCCAAAAATAAAGTAGTTGCAAACTCATCCTTTTAGAAACTTGTTTTGGCTGTTGAGAGGAGTAAAAAACCATCAAAAATTTCAATCCTGCATGATTCTACCAAGAAATGTGATTCTTCATTCAAAACCTGATTTTTGCTATTGGGCTCTATTGAATAATGAATGTTTTGAATTTTCTCCAAAAGTAAAGTAGTTGCAAACTCATGCTTTTATAGACTTGTTTGGGCTCATGAGAGGAGTAGAAAAACATCAAAAATTTCAGTCCTGCATGATTCTACCAAGAAATGTGTGTTCATTGAAACCGCTGGTTTTTGATAGTTTGGGCCCTATTGAATAATGAATGTTTTGAATTTTCTCCAAAAGTAAAGTAGTTGCAAACTCATCCTTTTAGAAACATGTTTGGGCTGTTGAGAGGAGTAAAAAACCATCAAAAATTTCAATCCTGCATGATTCTACCAAGAAATGTGATTCTTCATTCAAAACCTGATTTTTGCTATTGGGCTCTATTGAATAATGAATGTTTTGAATTTTCTCCAAAAGTAAAGTAGTTGCAAACTCATCCTTTTAGAAACTTGTTTGGGCTGTTGAGAGGAGTAAAAAACCATCAAAAATTTCAATCCTGCATGATTCTACCAAGAAATGTGATTCTTCATTCAAAACGCTGGTTTTTGCTATTGGGCTCTATTGAATAATGAATGTTTTGAATTTTCTCCAAAAGAAAAGTATTTGCAAACTCATCCTTTTAGGGACTTGTTTGGGCTCATGAGAGGAGTAGAAAAACATCAAAAATTTCAGTCCTGCATGATTCTACCAAGAAATGTGATTCTTCATTCAAAACCTGATTTTTGCTATTGGGCTCTATTGAATAATGAATGTTTTGATTTTTCTCCAAAAGTAAAGTAGTTACAAACTCATACTTTCAGAGACTTGTTTGGGCTCATGAGAGGAGTAGAAAAACATCAAAAATTTCAGTCCTGCATGATTCTACCAAGAAATGTGTGTTCATTGAAACGGCTGGTTTTTGATAGTTTGGGCCCTATTGAATAATCAATGTTTTGAATTTTCTGCAAAAGTAAAGTAGTTGCAAACTCATCCTTTTAGAAACTTGTTTGGGCTGTTGAGAGGAGTAAAAAACCATCAAAAATTTCAATCCTGCATGATTCTACCAAGAAATGTGATTCTTCATTCAAAATGCTGGTTTTTGCTATTGGGCTCTATTGAATAATGAATGTTTTGAATTTTCTCCAAAAGTAAAGTAGTTGCAAACTCATGCTTTTAGAGACTTGTTTGGGCTCATGAGAGGAGTAGAAAAACATCAAAAATTTCAGTCCTGCATGATTCTACCAAGAAATGTGATTCTTCATTCAAAACCTGATTTTTGCTATTGGGCTCTATTGAATAATGAATGTTTTGAATTTTCTCCAAAAGTAAAGTAGTTGCAAACTCATGCTTTTAGAGACTTGTTTGGGCTCACGAGAGGAGTAGAAAAACATCAAAAATTTCAGTCCTGCATGATTCTACCAAGAAATGTGTGTACATTGAAACCGCTGGTTTTTGATATTTTGGGCCCTATTGAATAATGAATGTTTTGAATTTTCTAAAAAAGTAAAGTAGTTGCAAACTCATCCTTTTAGAAACTTGTTTGGGCTGTTGAGAGGAGTAAAAAACCATCAAATATTTCAATCCTGCATGATTCTACCAAGAAATGTGATTCTTCATTCAAAACCTGATTTTTGCTATTGGGCTCTATTGAATAATGAATGTTTTGAATTTTCTCCAAAAGTAAAGTAGTTGCAAACTCATGCTTTTAGAGACTTGTTTGGGCTCATGAGAGGAGTAGAAAAACATCAAAAATTATAGTCCTGCATGATTCTACCAAGAAATGTGTGTTCATTGAAACCGCTGGTTTTTGATAGTTTGGGCCCTATTGAATAATGAATGTTTTGAATTTTCTCCAAAAGTAAAGTAGTTGCAAACTCATCCTTTTAGAAACTTGTTTGGGCTGTTGAGAGGAGTAAAAAACCATCAAAAATTTCAATCCTGCATGATTCTACCAAGAAATGTGATTCTTCATTCAAAACGCTGGTTTTTGCTATCGGGCTCTATTGAATAATGAATGTTTTGAATTTTCTCCAAAAGTAAAGTAGTTGGAAACTCATCCTATTAGAGACTTGTTTGGGCTCATGAGAGGAGTAGAAAAACATCAAAAATTTCAGTCCTGCACGATTCTACCAAGAAATGTGT
Source organism: Dendrobates tinctorius (assembly GCF_039654945.1). Taxonomy (NCBI): domain Eukaryota; kingdom Metazoa; phylum Chordata; class Amphibia; order Anura; family Dendrobatidae; genus Dendrobates; species Dendrobates tinctorius. Next base: position 21,561,847 of record NW_027361793.1, read on the forward strand.
GTTCATTCAAACCGCTGGTTTTTGATATTTTGGGCCCTATTGAATAATGAATGTTTTGAATTTTCTCCAAAAGTAAAGTAGTTGCAAACTCATCCTTTTAGAAACTTGTTTGGGCTGTTGAGAGGAGTAAAAAACCATCAAAAATTTCAATCCTGCATGATTCTACCAAGAAATGTGATTCTTCATTCAAAACCTGATTTTTGCTATTGGGCTCTATTGAATAATGAATGTTTTGAATTTTCTCCAAAAGTAAAGTAGTTGCAAACTCATGCTTTTAGAGACTTGTTTGGGCTCATGAGAGGAGTAGAAAAACATCAAAAATTTCAGTCCTGCATGATTCTACCAAGAAATGTGTGTTCATTGAAACCGCTGGTTTTTGATAGTTTGGGCCCTATTGAATAATGAATGTTTTGAATTTTCTCCAAAAGTAAAGTAGTTGCAAACTCATCCTTTTAGAAACTTGTTTGGGCTGTTGAGAGGAGTAAAAAACCATCAAAAATTTCAATCCTGCATGATTCTACCAAGAAATGTGATTCTTCATTCAAAACGCTGGTTTTTGCTATCGGGCTCTATTGAATAATGAATGTTTTGAATTTTCTCCAAAAGTAAAGTAGTTGGAAACTCATCCTATTAGAGACTTGTTTGGGCTCATGAGAGGAGTAGAAAAACATCAAAAATTTCAGTCCTGCACGATTCTACCAAGAAATGTGTGTTCATTCAAACCGCTGGTTTTTGATATTTTGGGCCCTATTGAATAATGAATGTTTTGAATTTTCTCCAAAAGTAAAGTAGTTGCAAACTCATCCTTTTAGAAACTTGTTTGGGCTGTTGAGAGGAGTAAAAAACCATCAAAAATTTCAATCCTGCATGATTCTACCAAGAAATGTGATTCTTCATTCAAAACCTGATTTTTGCTATTGGGCTCTATTGAATAATGAATGTTTTGAATTTTCTCCAAAAGTAAAGTAGTTGCAAACTCATGCTTTTAGAGACTTGTTTGGGCTCATGAGAGGAGTAGAAAAACATCAAAAATTTCAGTCCTGCATGATTCTACCAAGAAATGTGTGTTCATTGAAACCGCTGGTTTTTGATAGTTTGGGCCCTATTGAATAATGAATGTTTTGAATTTTCTCCAAAAGTAAAGTAGTTGCAAACTCATCCTTTTAGAAACTTGTTTGGGCTGTTGAGAGGAGTAAAAAACCATCAAAAATTTCAATCCTGCATGATTCTACCAAGAAATGTGATTCTTCATTCAAAACGCTGGTCTTTGCTATTGGGCTCTATTGAATAATGAATGTTTTGAATTTTCTCCAAAAGTTAAGTAGTTGCAAACTCATCCTTTTAGAGACTTGTTTGGGCTCATGAGAGGAGTAGAAAAACATCAAAAATTTCAGTCCTGCACGATTCTACCAAGAAATGTGTGTTCATTCAAACCGCTGGTTTTTGATATTTTGGGCCCTATTGAATAATGAATGTTTTGAATTTTCTCCAAAAGTAAAGTAGTTGCAAACTCATCCTTTTAGAAACTTGTTTGGGCTGTTGAGAGGAGTACAAAACCATCAAAAATTTCAATCCTGCATGATTCTACCAAGAAATGTGATTCTTCATTCAAAACGCTGGTTTTTGCTATTGGGCTCTATTGAATAATGAATGTTTTGAATTTTCTCCAAAAGTAAAGTAGTTGCAAACTCATGCTTTTAGAGACTTGTTTGGGCTCATGAGAGGAGTAGAAAAACATCAAAAATTTCAGTCCTGCATGATTCTACCAAGAAATGTGTGTTCATTGAAACCGCTGGTTTTTGATAGTTTGGGCCCTATTGAATAATGAATGTTTTGAATTTTCTCCAAAAATAAAGTAGTTGCAAACTCATCCTTTTAGAAACTTGTTTGGGCTCATGAGAGGAGTAGAAAAACATCAAAAATTTCAGTCCTGCATGATTCTACCAAGAAATGTGTGTTCATTGAAACCGCTGGTTTTTGATAGTTTGGGCCCTATTGAATAATGAATGTTTTGAATTTTCTCCAAAAGTAAAGTAGTTGCAAACTCATCCTTTTAGAAACTTGTTTGGGCTGTTGAGAGGAGTAAAAAACCATCAAAAATTTCAATCCTGCATGATTCTACCAAGAAATGTGATTCTTCATTCAAAACCTGATTTTTGCTATTGGGCTCTATTGAATAATGAATGTTTTGAATTTTCTCCAAAAGTAAAGTAGTTGCAAACTCATGCTTTTAGAGACTTGTTTGGGCTCATGAGAGGAGTAGAAAAACATCAAAAATTTCAGTCCTGCATGATTCTACCAAGAAATGTGTGTTCATTGAAACCGCTGGTTTTTGATAGTTTGGGCCCTATTGAATAATGAATGTTTTGAATTTTCTCCAAAAGTAAAGTAGTTGCAAACTCATCCTTTTAGAAACATGTTTGGGCTGTTGAGAGGAGTAAAAAACCATCAAAAATTTCAATCCTGCATGATTCTACCAAGAAATGTGATTCTTCATTCAAAACCTGATTTTTGCTATTGGGCTCTATTGAATAATGAATGTTTTGAATTTTCTCCAAAAGTAAAGTAGTTGCAAACTCATGCTTTTAGAGACTTGTTTGGGCTCATGAGAGGAGTAGAAAAACATCAAAAATTTCAGTCCTGCATGATTCTACCAAGAAATATGTGTTCATTGAAACCGCTGGTTTTTGATAGTTTGGGCCCTATTGAATAATGAATGTTTTGAATTTTCTCCAAAAGTAAAGTAGTTGCAAACTCATCCTTTTAGAAACTTGTTTGGGCTGTTGAGAGGAGTAAAAAACCATCAAAAATTTCAATCCTGCATGATTCTACCAAGAAATGTGATTCTTCATTCAAAACGCTGGTTTTTGCTATTGGGCTCTATTGAATAATGAATGTTTTGAATTTTCTCCAAAAGAAAAGTAGTTGCAAACTCATCCTTTTAGAGACTTGTTTGGGCTCATGAGAGGAGTAGAAAAACATCAAAAATTTCAGTCCTGCATGATTCTACCAAGAAATGTGATTCTTCATTCAAAACCTGATTTTTGCTATTGGGCTCTATTGAATAATGAATGTTTTGATTTTTCTCCAAAAGTAAAGTAGTTGCAAACTCATACTTTCAGAGACTTGTTTGGGCTCATGAGAGGAGTAGAAAAACATCAAAAATTTCAGTCCTGCATGATTCTACCAAGAAATGTGTGTTCATTGAAACCGCTGGTTTTTGATAGTTTGGGCCCTATTGAATAATCAATGTTTTGAATTTTCTGCAAAAGTAAAGTAGTTGCAAACTCATCCTTTTAGAAACTTGTTTGGGCTGTTGAGAGGAGTAAAAAACCATCAAAAATTTCAATCCTGCATGATTCTACCAAGAAATGTGATTCTTCATTCAAAACCTGATTTTTGCTATTGGGCTCTATTGAATAATGAATGTTTTGAATTTTCTCCAAAAGTAAAGTAGTTGCAAACTCATGCTTTTAGAGACTTGTTTGGGCTCATGAGAGGAGTAGAAAAACATCAAAAATTTCAGTCCTGCATGATTCTACCAAGAAATGTGTGTTCATTGAAACCGCAGGTTTTTGATATTTTGGGCCCTATTGAATAATGAATGTTTTGAATTTTCTCCAAAAGTAAAGTAGTTGCAAACTCATCCTTTTAGAAACTTGTTTGGGCTGTTGAGAGGAGTAAAAAACCATCAAAAATTTCAATCCTGCATTATTCTACCAAGAAATGTGATTCTTCATTCAAAACGCTGGTTTTTGCTATTGGGCTCTATTGAATAATGAATGTTTTGAATTTTCTCCAAAAGAAAAGTAGTTGCAAACTCATTCTTTTAGAGACTTGTTTGGGCTCATGAGAGGCGTAGAAAAACATCAAAAATTTCAGTCCTGCATGATTCTACCAAGAAATGTGATTCTTCATTCAAAACCTGATTTTTGCTATTGGGCTCTATTGAATAATGAATGTTTTGAATTTTCTCCAAAAGTAAAGTAGTTGCAAACTCATGCTTTTAGAGACATGTTTGGGCTCACGAGAGGAGTAGAAAAACATCAAAAATTTCAGTCCTGCATGATTCTACCAAGAAATGTGTGTACATTGAAACCGCTGGTTTTTGATAGTTTGGGCCTTATTGAATAATGAATGTTTTGAATTTTCTCCAAAAGTAAAGTAGTTGCAAACTCATCCTTTTAGAAACTTGTTTGGGCTGTTGAGAGGAGTAAAAAACCATCAAAAATTTCAATCCTGCATGATTCTACCAATAAATGTGATTCTTCATTCAAAACGCTGGTTTTTGCTATTGGGCTCTATTGAATAATGAATGTTTTGAATTTTCTCCAAAAGTAAAGTAGTTGCAAACTCATCCTTTTAGAGACTTGTTTGGGCTCATGAGAGGAGTAGAAAAACATCAAAAATTTCAGTCCTGCATGATTCTACCAAGAAATGTGTGTTCATTCAAACCGCTGGTTTTTGATATTTTGGGCCCTATTGAATATTGAATGTTTTGAATTTTCTCCAAAAGTAAAGTAGTTGCAAACTCATCCTTTTAGAAACTTGTTTGGGCTGTTGAGAGGAGTAAAAAACCATCAAAAATTTCAATCCTGCATGATTCTACCAAGAAATGTGATTCTTCATTCAAAACCTGATTTTTGCTATTGGGCTCTATTGAATAATGAATGTTTTGAATTTTCTCCAAAGGTAAAGTAGTTGCAAACTCATGCTTTTAGAGACTTGTTTGGGCTCATGAGAGGAGTAGAAAAACATCAAAAATTTCAGTCCTGCATGATTCTACCAAGAAATGTGTGTTCATTGAAACCGCTGGTTTTTGATAGTTTGGGCCCTATTGAATAATGAATGTTTTGAATTTTCTCCAAAAGTAAAGTACTTGCAAACTCATCCTTTTAGAAACTTGTTTGGGCTGTTGAGAGGAGTAAAAAACCATCAAAAATTTCAATCCTGCATGATTCTACCAAGAAATGTGATTCTTCATTCAAAACGCTGGTTTTTGCTATTGGGCTCTATTGAATAATGAATGTTTTGAATTTTCTCCAAAAGCAAAGTAGTTGCAGACTCATCCTTTTAGAGACTTGTTTGGGCTCATGAGAGGAGTAGAAAAACATCAAAAATTTCAGTCCTGCACGATTCTACCAAGAAATGTGTGTTCATTCAAACCGCTGGTTTTTGATATTTTGGGCCCTATTGAATAATGAATGTTTTGAATTTTCTCCAAAAGTAAAGTAGTTGCAAACTCATCCTTTTAGAAACTTGTTTGGGCTGTTGAGAGGAGTAAAAAACCATCAAAAATTTCAATCCTTCATGATTCTACCAAGAAATGTGATTCTTCATTCAAAACCTGATTTTTGCTATTGGGCTCTATTGAATAATGAATGTTTTGAATTTTCTCCAAAAGTAAAGTAGTTGCAAACTCATGCTTTTAGAGCCTTGTTTGGGCTCATGAGAGGAGTAGAAAAACATCAAAAATTATAATCCTGCATGATTCTACCAAGAAATGTGTGTTCATTGAAACCGCTGGTTTTTGATAGTTTGGGCCCTATTGAATAATGAATGTTTTGAATTTTCTCCAAAAGTAAAGTAGTTGCAAACTCATCCTTTTAGAAACTTGTTTGGGCTGTTGAGAGGAGTAAAAAACCATCAAAAATTTCAATCCTGCATGATTCTACCAAGAAATGTGATTCTTCATTCAAAACGCTGGTTTTTGCTATTGGGCTCTATTGAATAATGAATGTTTTGAATTTTCTCCAAAAGTAAAGTAGTTGCAAACTCATCCTTTTAGAGACTTGTTTGGGCTCATGAGAGGAGTAGAAAAACATCAAAAATTTCAGTCCTGCACGATTCTACCAAGAAATGTGTGTTCATTCAAACCGCTGGTTTTTGATATTTTGGGCCCTATTGAATAATGAATGTTTTGAATTTTCTCCAAAAGTAAAGTAGTTGCAAACTCATCCTTTTAGAAACTTGTTTGGGCTGTTGAGAGGAGTAAAAAACCATCAAAAATTTCAATCCTGCATGATTCTACCAAGAAATGTGATTCTTCATTCAAAACCTGATTTTTGCTATTGGGCTCTATTGAATAATGAATGTTTTGAATTTTCTCCAAAAGTAAAGTAGTTGCAAACTCATGCTTTTAGAGACTTGTTTGGGCTCATGAGAGGAGTAGAAAAACATCAAAAATTTCAGTCCTGCATTATTCTACCAAGAAATGTGTGTTCATTGAAACCGCTGGTTTTTGATAGTTTGGGCCCTATTGAATAATGAATGTTTTGAATTTTCTCCAAAAGTAAAGTAGATGCAAACTCATCCTTTTAGAAACTTGTTTGGGCTGTTGAGATGAGTAAAAAAACCATCAAAAATTTCAATCCTGCATGATTCTACCAAGAAATGTGATTCTTCATTCAAAACGCTGGTTTTTGCTATTGGGCTCTATTGAATAATGAATGTTTTGAATTTTCTCCAAAAGTTAAGTAGTTGCAAACTCATCCTTTTAGAGACTTGTTTGGGCTCATGAGAGGAGTAGAAAAACATCAAAAATTTCAGTCCTGCACGATTCTACCAAGAAATGTGTGTTCATTCAAACCGCTGGTTTTTGATATTTTGGGCCCTATTGAATAATGAATGTTTTGAATTTTCTCCAAAAGTAAAGTAGTTGCAAACTCATCCTTTTAGAAACTTGTTTGGGCTGTTGAGAGGAGTAAAAAACAATCAAAAATTTCAATCCTGCATGATTCTACCAAGAAATGTGATTCTTCATTCAAAACCTGATTTTTGCTATTGGGCTGTATTGAATAATGAATGTTTTGAATTTTCTCCAAAAGTAAAGTAGTTGCAAACTCATGCTTTTAGAGACTTGTTTGGGCTCATGAGAGGAGTAGAAAAACATCAAAAATTTCAGTCCTGCATGATTCTACCAAGAAATGTGTGTTCATTGAAACCGCTGGTTTTTGATAGTTTGGGCCCTATTGAATAATGAATGTTTTGAATTTTCTCCAAAAGTAAAGTAGTTGCAAACTCATCCTTTTAGAAACTTGTTTGGGCTGTTGAGAGGAGTAAGAAACCATCAAAAATTTCAATCCTGCATGATTCTACCAAGAAATGTGATTCTTCATTCAAAACGCTGGTTTTTGCTATTGGGCTCTATTGAATAATGAATGTTTTGAATTTTCTCCAAAAGAAAAGTAGTTGCAAACTCATCCTTTTAGAGACTTGTTTGGGCTCATGAGAGGAGTAGAAAAACATCAAAAATTTCAGTCCTGCATGATTCTACCAAGAAATGTGATTCTTCATTCAAAACCTGATTTTTGCTATTGGGCTCTATTGAATAATGAATGTTTTGATTTTTCTCCAAAAGTAAAGTAGTTGCAAACTCATGCTTTCAGAGACTTGTTTGGGCTCATGAGAGGAGTAGAAAAACATCAAAAATTTCAGTCCTGCATGATTCTACCAAGAAATGTGTGTTCATTGAAACCGCTGGTTTTTGATAGTTTGGGCCCTATTGAATAATAAATGTTTTGAATTTTCTGCAAAAGTAAAGTAGTTGCAAACTCATCCTTTTAGAAACTTGTTTGGGCTGTTGAGAGGAGTAAAAAACCATCAAAAATTTCAATCCTGCATGATTCTACCAAGAAATGTGATTCTTCATTCAAAATGCTGGTTTTTGCTATTGGGCTCTATTGAATAATGAATGTTTTGAATTTTCTCCAAAAGTTAAGTAGTTGCAAACTCATCCTTTTAGAGACTTGTTTGGGCTCATGAGAGGAGTAGAAAAACATCAAAAATTTCAGTCCTGCACGATTCTACCAAGAAATGTGTGTTCATTCAAACCGCTGGTTTTTGATATTTTGGGCCCTATTGAATAATGAATGTTTTGAATTTTCTTTAACAATAATTTTTATTAGAATTTTCAGAATAGTAGGCAGAATGTAAAATTTACACTTGTACAGACTCATCTAAGTAAGTTATTGTACTGATGTAAAAAAATATGAATACATCACAATATGATGACATTTCAATAGTATATCAACATTGAGAGTAAATGTAGTAAACACTAAACAAATAGTACCAGAAAGAAACAATAAAAAGAAAGGTAAATTTAGGCACTTGAATATGTGAAATATTGGCACATCATAAACCATAAGAAGTAAAATATGAGTTCAGGATATGAAATCTTTTTCTATTTTAGACTTTAGTTCCATCCATTTACACCATCTGTCATCAAATATTTTAATTAAGCCTTTATTAATATAGTGAATTTTCTCGTAGACACAATGTTTGTCCACCAGTAAAATAAGGGTGACAATGTCTGGAGGTTGCTTCCTGTTCCAGCCCTTCGCTACAAGGAAGGCTGCAGACATAAGGATATGAGCCGCCAGAAATTTATTTCTTTTAAGTCTATGTATGTCTATTAGTAACAAGGCTAGAGCAGGTTGTGGTTGAATACACCAATTGCATATGAGTGAAAGCAAATCGAACACCCTGGACCAGTACAACTTCAGCATAGGGCATCCCCAAAAAACATGTAGTAAATCTGCCTGAGATCAACAGTTACGCCAACACATTCCAGATCCCCCCCCTCCAAAATGTTTCAATCTATTTGGGGTAAGGTAATATCTATGAATTAATTTATAATGCGTTTCTAGTATATTCATACATCTTGTGGATTTGATTGCAATTTTAAGAGAGGAGATCCACTGAGGACCATATATCTGTCTCTGTAATGTGGTTTCCCATTTTTCAAAGCATCCTTCATTGGTGAAGGTGTCTTTGTTGGTCAGGCTATTGTATAAGGGTCTAAGATAACTCTTATGTCTAGATGACATATTAAATAGAAAATTGTTAATAGTAAGGTCAATTGGAACCACTCTAAAAAGGTATTTCTTATATTTGTTGTATTCTTCCTTGAGTAGGAGATATGTCATATACTCCGAATTGGGAACCCCAAATCTGTTCTTTAATAACTCAAAGGGTATGACTCTGTTATTGTCCATCAAGTCATCTACAAAAGTGATCGGAAATTTGGTCCAGCTGTCGAATATAGGTCTTAGAGAAGTCCTGACAGGAGACAGATAAGGGAGTCTCAACCTCTCGAGTGAAAAAGAGGCAGAGCTAGTCTTTCTTTTGCATACACATGACCAGCACAACATAGAGGCCTTAAGTATGGGATTATCTATTTTCATAATTTCCCTTCTATGTAGAAGGAAATAGGCTATGAATAAAACTGGTTCCCTGTTGGGCATCATATCTCTTTCAATATTTGGCCACCCCAGGTCTGTCTGTTCCACAAACCAGCCTTTTGTCAGTTCAGTCATAGTGGCGTAATAATATGCCTCAAGATCTGGTATGGCCACCCCCCCTTTCTCCTTGGATTTAAGTAGAGTGCGCTTTTTCACTCTAGGTTTCCCATTGTTCCAAATAAATTTGTTCATCTGGTGTGTTAGTTTTTGTATGTATTGTAGAGATATAGGCAGAGGGACGTTCCTGTATAAAAACAGGACTTTGGGTAGGCAGAACATTTTATATAGCACTATTCTGCCCATCCATGTGGCTGGAGTCTTCGACAGTTCCTTCAACTTAAGGTCGAGAGACTGTAGAAGATGGTCCATATTTACCTCACTCATATGCATGGGGTTACCTGTGAGCCAAATTCCTAAGTACGGTATCCTGGTACAGTCCCAATTAAAGGGATACTTGTCTCTTAGTTGCTGTTTCGTAGAGGCTGAAAGGAAAAGTGATAGAACATTAGTCTTTTTTACATTTAATTTATAGTATGAGACTGAGCCAAATAAATTTATGATATCCCATATCTTTTCCAGGGAATCAGCTGGATTTGTCAGTGTGAGTATAATGTCATCTGCATAGAGGTTAATCTTATGCTCTGAGTCTTTCATTTGTACACCATGTACTTCATCAGAATCCCTTATCATTTGAGCCAAAGGTTCCAGGCTCAGGATAAAAATTATTGGGGATAGAGGACATCCCTGTCTTGTCCCATTAGTTATAAGAAATGTATCTGACATCGTGTTGTTGACCAGCACAGAGGCAGATGGCCGAGAGTATAAAGCTCGAATACTTCTCATCATCTCCCCACCAAAACCCATTTTCTCCAATACTGTAAAGGCATAGGCCCAATTAATCCGGTCAAAGGCCTTTTCAGCGTCAAGAGCTACAAACAAACTGGAAATCCTATTTTTGTGGCATGAATATAAGTGATGCAGGACACTTCTAGAACTGTCTGAAGTTTGCCTAGATTTTACAAAACCGACTTGATCGGGATGTATAAGGAATGGAACAACGTCCTGTAATCTTTCTGCTAATATTTTTGCGTAGATCTTGATATCCACATTTAGGAGAGAGATAGGCCTATAATTTTCGATTTTGGTCGGATCTTTATCTGGTTTGGGAATCACCACTATTGTGGCTCTCAGCATATCTGTGTTGCACTTTCCTTCTGATTTAATAAAATTCAGGGCATTAGTTAAGTGTGGGATGAGTTCCTTTTGAAATTCTTTATAATACTCTATAGGAAAGCCATCTGGACCTGGAGCCTTGTCATTTTTAAGATTGTTCATCGCAAGAGAGACCTCACCCTCAGTAAAGGGTGTGTCAAGTGATTCCTTCTGCTCTAAAGACAAAGATCCCAGCTTTATCTTTTCCAAAAAATTATTTATCATCTCTGGTGTAGGAGAGGGATGAGCTCCATTGTTTCCTATGTTGTATAATTTAGAATAGTAGCTCTCAAAAGCCAGGGCTATCTCTTTGGGCTTTTCTATAGTCTTTGAGCTTTGGGTTATTTTTTTAATTGGATGTTTTTTATTTATTGGTTTAAACCTATTTGCCATATTTTTGGAGAATTTATTATTATTAACATAAAACCCTGCCCTATTAAATAAAGTCTTTTTCTCATATAGGTTGATGAGGAGATTCCTAAGTTCTAGTCTGAGGGAGTACAATTCATTATATTTAGCAAAATTTTTGTCTGCTTTAGCTTGGGATTCTAATTTTTGGATCTGTTCTAACAACATCCTTTGTTGGCTCTCTCTTGCTCTTTTTTGTCTCGAGGCCACTTGGATCAGATGACCCCTAATGACACATTTGTGTGCTAGCCACAATGTTTCAGGTGTAATTTCTTGGGAACAGTTCTCTTTGAAGTAGTTCATTAAGACATTCTTTGCTAGTGATATGTTTTCTGGGGAGTCAACTGTGAATTTACTATATCTCCAATTGTATTGTTTTGGGATCATGGAGGAAGTGTGTAAGGTCAGTAGGATTGGGGCATGGTCTGACCATGTAATAGGACCAGTCTGGAAATCTATGTATGAGTCTAGTAGCGAGAAGCTAGTGAACACATGATCAATCCTAGTGTAAGACTTGTTGTGTGGACAAAATCTTGTGTACTCTCTTGAGGTAGAGTTCAATATCTTACAGCTGTCATGCAAATTGGAATCTCCCAACCATTTTTCCAGATTCACGCTCTTATAATATGGGGCATCAGATGAGCAATCAGTATTTGGGTCAACTATACAATTAAAATCCCCTCCCCAGATAATGTGACCTCTACTAAAATTGGACAATTTCTTCTTGACCTTATTTAGAAAACTTATTTGTCGGACATTAGGGGTGTATACGTTTACCACTGTATATTCCACACCCTCCAAAATAAAATTAATAGCCAGTTGTCTACCTTTGCTGTCCCTATATATGTCTGAGACCACTATTGGCAAATCTTTGTGGAAGGCGATGGCCACCCCAGCCTTTTTCCTTCCCTCAGTGTTAGAAAAGAAAATCTGAGGGAAGTCTTTACTTTTGAGTCTTGTGTTATCAATTTCTAGAAGGTGTGTTTCTTGTATCATTGCTATGTTGGCCTTCAATTTTTTAATCTCCTTCCACAAAGCAAATCTCTTGAATGGACTATTGAGCCCATTTACATTAAATGACAGTACCCTCAATTCCATAATGTGTCAGGAAGGAAAAAAAAAGCATTAGATGATTCACTAAGACAGAACATTTCACCTGAACATACATCCAAAAGATAGTGGGTTTCCTTAGTGATTTTTTGTTAGTGCCTGGTGTGCCTGTAAACAAAAACATGTTACAACCTAGAACAGAACAAAACTTATGAACTAGACAAATTTAGATTTCTCAAAAGAAATGGTACCGAGAGAATGTCTCTCAGTTATCACGTGGGGAGTGAAAAAGAGAAAGTTCAGGCCTAAAGCCAGGGTCAGTACCCACCAAGTCTATTTTCTTTTCTTTTGCGTATTCCAGGACTGGGAAAGGCGTCTTTGCTGCTGCAAGGGGAAATTCCTTTCTTGATTGTAGAATGATGATGATGATGGTGAAGTCTCCAGTGGAGGGATACCTAAATCTTGGAAAAAACTGTTACAGTTATCAATATTAGACAAGGCAAAAGTGGTATTCTCTTTCATGACTAGAATTTTTGTAGGGAAACCCCATCTGTATAAAATCTTGTGTTTCCTCAGATGTGCAGTGATTGGAAAGAAGTCTCTCCTTTTCTGCAAGGTAGCTTTTGAGAAGTCTGCAAAAATCTTGATATCCTCGTATGGCCTTGGTAATATAGGTGATTGCTTACTTTTCCTCAGAATGTCCTCCTTTGTCAGGAAATAATGAAAATATGCAATAACATCTCTTGGGGCTCTGTCTGGGGCATATTTTGACTTGGGGAGTCTGTGTATACGTTCCATCAATAGGTCCCCTTTAGAGGCCCCTGGAAGTATTGTATGAAGCATCTTTTGCACATATGCATTAAGGTCTCTGTCTTTGACATTTTCAGGTATTCCCCTGAATTTAAGGTTGTTCCTTCTACTTCTGTCTTCCTGCTCTGTCAACCTTGATTTTAAGAAGACAACCTCTTTTTCTAGGGCATAGTGTTCATCTATCAAGTTATTATGGGATTTAACCAATTCTTCCATTTTGGATTCAAGATGGTCCACTCTCTGGCCCAGACCATCTATGTTATTTTGGAGATTTGTATTATAGCCCTCCAGTTGTTTCTGAAATGTCTTTGCTAGAAGGCATAGCATGTTCTTAATAAATATTTCTGAGGCTGTATTACTGGTAGCCTCCACCTCTGTTAAAACGTGTAAAATGTTCTCCGGTATGGGATTATCAGAAGGACAGGCGTCCTCAATTTGTAATTCCTGTTGCAGCTCAGCTGAGCTGCTGCTAAATCTGCGGCTAGTCACTGAGAAAGGAGACATTTCCCTCTGTAATGGCGTTAGAGGAGTATCTGACACATTGGAGATGTCAGGACAGGATGAGGAACCCCTTATTACAGTTGTCTCCTCCATAGCAGCGGTCAGCGGTGCTGCTGCACCATAATTCACAGGCTGCGCTGTATTTTTGCTTAGGTTACGCAAATTGCGTATCTGCTGCGTAGTCTCGCTTGTCCCCCGGTCACTCTCGCGAGATCTCGCTCCTTTCCCCTCAGCGCTACTTTTAATGTGTAAATTAGCGCTTCTATTAGCCTGCAGAGTGGCGGTTTTTGCTAGGGCAGGGGTAGACTTACCCCCCGACTTGAATGCTGCATGCTTCAGCCGCTGTGGCGTCCTTTGCCGCTGTGTACCGCTCAGGCTGGGGCTGCAGGCTGTGGCTGCTGCTGTGAGGCGGGCGCCATCTTGGCTCCTCAGCATGAGGGGAGAGCGCTCTGTTTTCTTTCCTTTTTCTGCTTTTTTACTGAGCAGATCCATAGTGTGGGGGCACCGCTGGTGTCTATGGAGGTTCCCACAAGTTTTCAGCCAGTCCTGGCTTGTAAATCGCTTGTTAATAGCGCTTGGTAGGCTGCCCTGTGGAGGAGCTCAGAGCTCAGGCTTCCATTCAGCTCAGACGCTGGCCACGCCCCCCAATGTTTTGAATTTTCTCCAAAAGTAAAGTAGTTGCAAACTCATCCTTTTAGAAACTTGTTTGGGCTGTTGAGAGGAGTAAAAAACCATCAAAAATTTCAATCCTGAATGATTCTACCAAGAAATGTGATTCTTCATTCAAAACCTGATTTTTGCTATTGGGCTTTATTGAATAATGAATGTTTTGAATTTTCTCCAAAAGTAAAGTAGTTGCAAACTCATGCTTTTAGAGACTTGTTTGGGCTCATGAGAGGAGTAGAAAAACATCAAAAATTTCAGTCCTGCATGATTCTACCAAGAAATGTGTGTTCATTGAAACCGCTGGTTTTTGATAGTTTGGGCCCTATTGAATAATGAATGTTTTGAATTTTCTCCAAAAGTAAAGTAGTTGCAAACTCATCCTTTTAGAAACTTGTTTGGGCTGTTGAGAGGAGTAAAAAACCATCAAAAATTTCAATCCTGCATGATTCTACCAAGAAATGTGATTCTTCATTCAAAACCTGATTTTTGCTATTGGGCTCTATTGAATAATGAATGTTCTGAATTTTCTCCAAAAGTAAAGTAGTTGCAAACTCATGCTTTTAGAGACTTGTTTGGGCTCATGAGAGGAGTAGAAAAACATCAAAAATTTCAGTCCTGCATGATTCTACCAAGAAATGTGATTCTTCATTCAAAACCTGATTTTTGCTATTGGGCTCTATTGAATAATGAATGTTTTGAATTTTCTCCAAAAGTAAAGTAGTTGCAAACTCATGCTTTTAGAGACTTGTTTGGGCTCACGAGAGGAGTAGAAAAACATCAAAAATTTCAGTCCTGCATGATTCTACCAAGAAATGTGTGTACATTGAAACCGCTGGTTTTTGATAGTTTGGGCCTTATTGAATAATGAATATTTTGAATTTTCTCCAAAAGTAAAGTAGTTGCAAACTCATCCTTTTAGAAACTTGTTTGGGCTGTTGAGAGGAGTAAAAAACCATCAAAAATTTCAATCCTGCATGATTCTACCAAGAAATGTGATTCTTCATTCAAAACGCTGGTTTTTGCTATTGGGCTCTATTGAATAATGAATGTTTTGAATTTTCTCCAAAAGTAAAGTAGTTGCAAACTCATCCTTTTAGAGACTTGTTTGGGCTCATGAGAGGAGTAGAAAAACATCAAAAATTTCAGTCCTGCACGATTCTACCAAGAAATGTGTGTTCATTCAAACCGCTGGTTTTTGATATTGTGGGCCCTATTGAATATTGAATGTTTTGAATTTTCTCCAAAAGTAAAGTAGTTGCAAACTCATCCTTTTAGAAACTTGTTTGGGCTGTTGAGAGGAGTAAAAAACCATCAAAAATTTCTATCCTGCATGATTCTACCAAGAAATGTGATTCTTCATTCAAAACCTGATTTTTGCTATTGGGCTCTATTGAATAATGAATGTTTTGAATTTTCTGCAAAGGTAAAGTAGTTGCAAACTCATGCTTTTAGAGACTTGTTTGGGCTCATGAGAGGAGTAGAAAAACATCAAAAATTTCAGTCCTGCATGATTCTACCAAGAAATGTGTGTTCATTGAAACCGCTGGTTTTTGATAGTTTGGGCCCTATTGAATAATGAATGTTTTGAATTTTCTCCAAAAGTAAAGTAGTTGCAAACTCATCCTTTTAGAAACTTGTTTGGGCTGTTGAGAGGAGTAAAAAACCATCAAAAATTTCAATCCTGCATGATTCTACCAAGAAATGTGATTCTTCATTCAAAACGCTGGTTTTTGCTATTGGGCTCTATTGAATAATGAATGTTTTGAATTTTCTCCAAAAGCAAAGTAGTTGCAGACTCATCCTTTTAGAGACTTGTTTGGGCTCATGAGAGGAGTAGAAAAACATCAAAAATTTCAGTCCTGCACGATTCTACCAAGAAATGTGTGTTCATTCAAACCGCTGGTTTTTGATATTTTGGGCCCTATTGAATAATGAATGTTTTGAATTTTCTCCAAAAGTAAAGTAGTTGCAAACTCATCCTTTTAGAAACTTGTTTGGGCTGTTGAGAGGAGTAAAAAACCATCAAAAATTTCAATCCTGCATGATTCTACCAAGAAATGTGATTCTTCATTCAAAACCTGATTTTTGCTATTGGGCTCTATTGAATAATGAATGTTTTGAATTTTCTCCAAAAGTAAAGTAGTTGCAAACTCATGCTTTTAGAGACTTGTTTGGGCTCATGAGAGGAATAGAAAAACATCAAAAATTATAGTCCTGCATGATTCTACTAAGAAATGTGTGTTCATTGAAACCGCTGGTTTTTGATAGTTTGGGCCCTATTGAATAATGAATGTTTTGAATTTTATCCAAAAGTAAAGTAGTTGCAAACTCATCCTTTTAGAAACTTGTTTGGGCTGTTGAGAGGAGTAAAAAACCATCAAAAATTTCAATCCTGCATGATTCTACCAAGAAATGTGATTCTTCATTCAAAACGCTGGTTTTTGCTATTGGGCTCTATTGAATAATGAATGTTTTGAATTTTCTCCAAAAGTAAAGTAGGTGCAAACTCATCCTTTTAGAGACTTATTTGGGCTCATGAGAGGAGTAGAAAAACATCAAAAATTTCAGTCCTGCACGATTCTACCAAGAAATGTGTGTTCATTCAAACCGCTGGTTTTTGATATTTTGGGCCCTATTGAATAATGAATGTTTTGAATTTTCTCCAAAAGTAAAGTAGTTGCAAACTCATCCTTTTAGAAACTTGTTTGGGCTGTTGAGAGGAGTAAAAAACCATCAAAAATTTCAATCCTGCATGATTCTACCAAGAAATGTGATTCTTCATTCAAAACCTGATATTTGCTATTGGGCTCTATTGAATAATGAATGTTTTGAATTTTCTCCAAAAGTAAAGTAGTTACAAACTCATGCTTTTAGAGACTTGTTTGGGCTCATGAGAGGAGTAGAAAAACATCAAAAATTTCAGTCCTGCATGATTCTACCAAGAAATGTGTGTTCATTGAAACCGCTGGTTTTTGATAGTTTGGGCCCTATTGAATAATGAATGTTTTGAATTTTCTCCAAAAGTAAAGTAGTTGCAAACTCATCCTTTTAGAAACTTGTTTGGGCTGTTGAGAGGAGTAAAAAACCATCAAAAATTTCAATCCTGCATGATTCTACCAAGAAATGTGATTCTTCATTCAAAACGCTGGTTTTTGCTATTGGGCTCTATTGAATAATGAATGTTTTGAATTTTCTCCAAAAGTAAAGTAGTTGCAAACTCATGCTTTTAGAGACTTGTTTGGGCTCATGAGAGGAGTAGAAAAACATCAAAAATTTCAGTCCTGCATGATTCTACCAAGAAATGTGTGTTCATTGAAACCGCTGGTTTTTGATAGTTTGGGCCCTATTGAAGAATGAATGTTTTGAATTTTCTCCAAAAATAAAGTAGTTGCAAACTCATCCTTTTAGAAACTTGTTTGGGCTGTTGAGAGGAGTAAAAAACCATCAAAAATTTCAATCCTGCATGATT
This sequence comes from Dendrobates tinctorius, assembly GCF_039654945.1. Taxonomy (NCBI): domain Eukaryota; kingdom Metazoa; phylum Chordata; class Amphibia; order Anura; family Dendrobatidae; genus Dendrobates; species Dendrobates tinctorius. The sequence continues at coordinate 21,579,205 of NW_027361793.1, forward strand.
CTACCAAGAAATGTGATTCTTCATTCAAAACCTGATTTTTGCTATTGGGCTCTATTGAATAATGAATGTTTTGAATTTTCTCCAAAAGTAAAGTAGTTGCAAACTCATGCTTTTAGAGACTTGTTTGGGCTCATGAGAGGAGTAGAAAAACATCAAAAATTTCAGTCCTGCATGATTCTACCAAGAAATGTGTGTTCATTGAAACCGCTGGTTTTTGATAGTTTGGGCCCTATTGAATAATGAATGTTTTGAATTTTCTCCAAAAGTAAAGTAGTTGCAAACTCATCCTTTTAGAAACATGTTTGGGCTGTTGAGAGGAGTAAAAAACCATCAAAAATTTCAATCCTGCATGATTCTACCAAGAAATGTGATTCTTCATTCAAAACCTGATTTTTGCTATTGGGCTCTATTGAATAATGAATGTTTTGAATTTTCTCCAAAAGTAAAGTAGTTGCAAACTCATGCTTTTAGAGACTTGTTTGGGCTCATGAGAGGAGTAGAAAAACATCAAAAATTTCAGTCCTGCATGATTCTACCAAGAAATATGTGTTCATTGAAACCGCTGGTTTTTGATAGTTTGGGCCCTATTGAATAATGAATGTTTTGAATTTTCTCCAAAAGTAAAGTAGTTGCAAACTCATCCTTTTAGAAACTTGTTTGGGCTGTTGAGAGGAGTAAAAAACCATCAAAAATTTCAATCCTGCATGATTCTACCAAGAAATGTGATTCTTCATAAAAAACGCTGGTTTTTGCTATTGGGCTCTATTGAATAATGAATGTTTTGAATTTTCTCCAAAAGAAAAGTAGTTGCAAACTCATCCTTTTAGAGACTTGTTTGGGCTCATGAGAGGAGTAGAAAAACATCAAAAATTTCAATCCTGCATGATTCTACCAAGAAATGTGATTCTTCATTCAAAACCTGATTTTTGCTATTGGGCTCTATTGAATAATGAATGTTTTGATTTTTCTCCAAAAGTAAAGTAGTTGCAAACTCATACTTTCAGAGACTTGTTTGGGCTCATGAGAGGAGTAGAAAAACATCAAAAATTTCAGTCCTGCATGATTCTACCAAGAAATGTGTGTTCATTGAAACCGCTGGTTTTTGATAGTTTGGGCCCTATTGAATAATCAATGTTTTGAATTTTCTGCAAAAGTAAAGTAGTCGCAAACTCATCCTTTTAGAAACTTGTTTGGGCTGTTGAGAGGAGTAAAAAACCATCAAAAATTGTAATCCTGCATGATTCTACCAAGAAATGTGATTCTTCATTCAAAACCTGATTTTTGCTATTGGGCTCTATTGAATAACGAATGTTTTGAATTTTCTCCAAAAGTAAAGGAGTTGCAAACTCATGCTTTTAGAGACTTGTTTGGGCTCATGAGAGGAGTAGAAAAACATCAAAAATTTCAGTCCTGCATGATTCTACCAAGAAATGTGTGTTCATTCAAACCGCTGGTTTTTGATAGTTTGGGCCCTATTGAATAATGAATGTTTTGAATTTTCTCCAAAAGTAAAGTAGTTGCAAACTTATCCTTTTATAAACTTGTTTGGGCTGTTGAGAGGAGTAAAAAACCATCAAAAATTTCAATCCTGCATGATTCTACCAAGAAATGTGATTCTTCATTCAAAACCTGATTTTTGCTATTGGGCTCTATTGAATAATGAATGTTTTGAATTTTCTCCAAAAGTAAAGTAGTTGCAAACTCATGCTTTTAGAGACTTGTTTGGGCTCATGAGAGGAGTAGAAAAACATCAAAAATTTCAGTCCTGCATGATTCTACCAAGAAATGTGTGTTCATTGAAACCGCTGGTTTTTGATAGTTTGGGCCCTATTGAATAATGAATGTTTTGAATTTTCTCCAAAAGTAAAGTAGTTGCAAACTCATCCTTTTAGAAACATGTTTGGGCTGTTGAGAGGAGTAAAAAACCATCAAAAATTTCGATCCTGCATGATTCTACCAAGAAATGTGATTCTTCATTCAAAACCTGATTTTTGCTATTGGGCTCTATTGAATAATGAATGTTTTGAATTTTCTCCAAAAGTAAAGTAGTTGCAAACTCATGCTTTTAGAGACTTGTTTGGGCTCATGAGAGGAGTAGAAAAACATCAAAAATTTCAGTCCTGCATGATTCTACCAAGAAATATGTGTTCATTGAAACCGCTGGTTTTTGATAGTTTGGGCCCTATTGAATAATGAATGTTTTGAATTTTCTCCAAAAGTAAAGTAGTTGCAAACTCATCCTTTTAGAAACTTGTTTGGGCTGTTGAGAGGAGTAAAAAAACCATCAAAAATTTCAATCCTGCATGATTCTACCAAGAAATGTGATTCTTCATTCAAAACGCTGGTTTTTGCTATTGGGCTCTATTGAATAATGAATGTTTTGAATTTTCTCCAAAAGAAAAGTAGTTGCAAACTCATCCTTTTAGAGACTTGTTTGGGCTCATGAGAGGAGTAGAAAAACATCAAAAATTTCAATCCTGCATGATTCTACCAAGAAATGTGATTCTTCATTCAAAACCTGATTTTTGCTATTGGGCTCTATTGAATAATGAATGTTTTGATTTTTCTCCAAAAGTAAAGTAGTTGCAAACTCATACTTTCAGAGACTTGTTTGGGCTCATGAGAGGAGTAGAAAAACATCAAAAATTTCAGTCCTGCATGATTCTACCAAGAAATGTGTGTTCATTGAAACCGCTGGTTTTTGATAGTTTGGGCCCTATTGAATAATCAATGTTTTGAATTTTCTGCAAAAGTAAAGTAGTCGCAAACTCATCCTTTTAGAAACTTGTTTGGGCTGTTGAGAGGAGTAAAAAACCATCAAAAATTTCAATCCTGCATGATTCTACCAAGAAATGTGATTCTTCATTCAAAACCTGATTTTTGCTATTGGGCTCTATTGAATAACGAATGTTTTGAATTTTCTCCAAAAGTAAAGGAGTTGCAAACTCATGCTTTTAGAGACTTGTTTGGGCTCATGAGAGGAGTAGAAAAACATCAAAAATTTCAGTCCTGCATGATTCTACCAAGAAATGTGTGTTCATTCAAACCGCTGGTTTTTGATAGTTTGGGCCCTATTGAATAATGAATGTTTTGAATTTTCTCCAAAAGTAAAGTAGTTGCAAACTTATCCTTTTATAAACTTGTTTGGGCTGTTGAGAGGAGTAAAAAACCATCAAAAATTTCAATCCTGCATGATTCTACCAAGAAATGTGATTCTTCATTCAAAACCTGATTTTTGCTATTGGGCTCTATTGAATAATGAATGTTTTGAATTTTCTCCAAAAGTAAAGTAGTTGCAAACTCATCCTTTTAGAGACTTGTTTGGGCTCACGAGAGGAGTAGAAAAACATCAAAAATTTCAGTCCTGCACGATTCTACCAAGAAATATGTGTTCATTCAAACCGCTGGTTTTTGATGTTTTGGGCCCTATTGAATAATGAATGTTTTGAATTTTCTCCAAAAGTAAAGTAGTTGCAAACTCATCCTTTTAGAAACTTGTTTGGGCTGTTGAGAGGAGTAAAAAACCATCAAAAATTTCAATCCTGCATGATTCTACCAAGAAATGTGATTATTCATTCAAAACCTGATTTTTGCTATTGGGCTCTATTGAATAATGAATGTTTTGAATTTTATCCAAAAGTAAAGTAGTTGCAAACTCATGCTTTTAGAGACTTGTTTGGGCTCATGAGAGGAGTAGAAAAACATCAAAAATTTCAGTCCTGCATGATTCTACCAAGAAATGTGTGTTCATTGAAACCGCTGGTTTTTGATATTTTGGGCCCTATTGAATAATGAATGTTTTGAATTTTCTCCAAAAGTAAAGTAGTTGCAAACTCATCCTTTTAGAAACTTGTTTGGGCTGTAGAGAGGAGTAAAAAACCATCAAAAATTTCAATCCTGCATGATTCTACCAAGAAATGTGATTCTTCATTCAAAACGCTGGTTTTTGCTATTGGGCTCTATTGAATAATGAATGTTTTGAATTTTCTCCAAAAGCAAAGTAGTTGCAGACTCATCCTTTTAGAGACTTGTTTGGGCTCATGAGAGGAGTAGAAAAACATCAAAAATTTCAGTCCTGCACGATTCTACCAAGAAATGTGTGTTCATTCACACCGCTGGTTTTTGATATTTTGGGCCCTATTGAATAATGAATGTTTTGAATTTTCTCCAAAAATAAAGTAGTTGCAAACTCATCCTTTTAGAAACTTGTTTGGGCTGTTGAGAGGAGTAAAAAACCATCAAAAATTTTAATCCTGCATGATTCTACCAAGAAATGTGATTCTTCATTCAAAACCTGATTTTTGCTATTGGGCTCTATTGAATAATGAATGTTTTGAATTTTCTCCAAAAGTAAAGTAGTTGCAAACTCATGCTTTTAGAGACTTGTTTGGGCTCATGAGAGGAGTAGAAAAACATCAAAAATTATAATCCTGCATGATTCTACCAAGAAATGTGTGTTCATTGAAACCGCTGGTTTTTGATAGTTTGGGCCCTATTGAATAATGAATGTTTTGAATTTTCTCCAAAAGTAAAGTAGTTGCAAACTCATCCTTTTAGAAACTTGTTTGGGCTGTTGAGAGGAGTAAAAAACCATCAAAAATCTCAATCCTGCATGATTCTACCAAGAAATGTGATTCTTCATTCAAAACGCTGGTTTTTGCTATTGGGCTCTATTGAATAATGAATGTTTTGAATTTTCTCCAAAAGAAAAGTAGTTGCAAACTCATCCTTTTAGAGACTTGTTTGGGCTCATGAGAGGAGTAGAAAAACATCAAAAATTTCAATCCTGCATGATTCTACCAAGAAATGTGATTCTTCATTCAAAACCTGATTTTTGCTATTGGGCTCTATTGAATAATGAATGTTTTGAATTTTCTCCAAAAGAAAAGTAGTTGCAAACTCATCCTTTTAGAGACTTGTTTGGGCTCATGAGAGGAGTAGAAAAACATCAAAAATTTCAATCCTGCATGATTCTACCAAGAAATGTGATTCTTCATTCAAAACCTGATTTTTGCTATTGGGCTCTATTGAATAATGAATGTTTTGATTTTTCTCCAAAAGTAAAGTAGTTGCAAACTCATACTTTCAGAGACTTGTTTGGGCTCATGAGAGGAGTAGAAAAACATCAAAAATTTCAGTCCTGCATGATTCTACCAAGAAATGTGTGTTCATTGAAACCGCTGGTTTTTGATAGTTTGGGCCCTATTGAATAATCAATGTTTTGAATTTTCTGCAAAAGTAAAGTAGTCGCAAACTCATCCTTTTAGAAACTTGTTTGGGCTGTTGAGAGGAGTAAAAAACCATCAAAAATTTCAATCCTGCATGATTCTACCAAGAAATGTGATTCTTCATTCAAAACCTGATTTTTGCTATTGGGCTCTATTGAATAACGAATGTTTTGAATTTTCTCCAAAAGTAAAGGAGTTGCAAACTCATGCTTTTAGAGACTTGTTTGGGCTCATGAGAGGAGTAGAAAAACATCAAAAATTTCAGTCCTGCATGATTCTACCAAGAAATGTGTGTTCATTCAAACCGCTGGTTTTTGATAGTTTGGGCCCTATTGAATAATGAATGTTTTGAATTTTCTCCAAAAGTAAAGTAGTTGCAAGCTTATCCTTTTATAAACTTGTTTGGGCTGTTGAGAGGAGTAAAAAACCATCAAAAATTTCAATCCTGCATGATTCTACCAAGAAATGTGATTCTTCATTCAAAACCTGATTTTTGCTATTGGGCTCTATTGAATAATGAATGTTTTGAATTTTCTCCAAAAGTAAAGTAGTTGCAAACTCATCCTTTTAGAGACTTGTTTGGGCTCACGAGAGGAGTAGAAAAACATCAAAAATTTCAGTCCTGCACGATTCTACCAAGAAATATGTGTTCATTCAAACCGCTGGTTTTTGATGTTTTGGGCCCTATTGAATAATGAATGTTTTGAATTTTCTCCAAAAGTAAAGTAGTTGCAAACTCATCCTTTTAGAAACTTGTTTGGGCTGTTGAGAGGAGTAAAAAACCATCAAAAATTTCAATCCTGCATGATTCTACCAAGAAATGTGATTATTCATTCAAAACCTGATTTTTGCTATTGGGCTCTATTGAATAATGAATGTTTTGAATTTTATCCAAAAGTAAAGTAGTTGCAAACTCATGCTTTTAGAGACTTGTTTGGGCTCATGAGAGGAGTAGAAAAACATCAAAAATTTCAGTCCTGCATGATTCTACCAAGAAATGTGTGTTCATTGAAACCGCTGGTTTTTGATATTTTGGGCCCTATTGAATAATGAATGTTTTGAATTTTCTCCAAAAGTAAAGTAGTTGCAAACTCATCCTTTTAGAAACTTGTTTGGGCTGTAGAGAGGAGTAAAAAACCATCAAAAATTTCAATCCTGCATGATTCTACCAAGAAATGTGATTCTTCATTCAAAACGCTGGTTTTTGCTATTGGGCTCTATTGAATAATGAATGTTTTGAATTTTCTCCAAAAGCAAAGTAGTTGCAGACTCATCCTTTTAGAGACTTGTTTGGGCTCATGAGAGGAGTAGAAAAACATCAAAAATTTCAGTCCTGCACGATTCTACCAAGAAATGTGTGTTCATTCAAACCGCTGGTTTTTGATATTTTGGGCCCTATTGAATAATGAATGTTTTGAATTTTCTCCAAAAATAAAGTAGTTGCAAACTCATCCTTTTAGAAACTTGTTTGGGCTGTTGAGAGGAGTAAAAAACCATCAAAAATTTTAATCCTGCATGATTCTACCAAGAAATGTGATTCTTCATTCAAAACCTGATTTTTGCTATTGGGCTCTATTGAATAATGAATGTTTTGAATTTTCTCCAAAAGTAAAGTAGTTGCAAACTCATGCTTTTAGAGACTTGTTTGGGCTCATGAGAGGAGTAGAAAAACATCAAAAATTATAATCCTGCATGATTCTACCAAGAAATGTGTGTTCATTGAAACCGCTGGTTTTTGATAGTTTGGGCCCTATTGAATAATGAATGTTTTGAATTTTCTCCAAAAGTAAAGTAGTTGCAAACTCATCCTTTTAGAAACTTGTTTGGGCTGTTGAGAGGAGTAAAAAACCATCAAAAATTTCAGTCCTGCATGATTCTACCAAGAAATGTGTGTTCATTGAAACCGCTGGTTTTTGATAGTTTGGGCCCTATTGAATAATGAATGTTTTGAATTTTCTCCAAAAATTAAGTAGTTGCAAACTCATCCTTTTAGAAACTTGTTTGGGCTGTTGAGAGGAGTAAAAAACCATCAAAAATTTCAATCCTGCATGATTCTACCAAGAAATGTGATTCTTCATTCAAAACCTGATTTTTGCTATTGGGCTCTATTGAATAATGAATGTTTTGAATTTTCTGCAAAGGTAAAGTAGTTGCAAACTCATGCTTTTAGAGACTTGTTTGGGCTCATGAGAGGAGTAGAAAAACATCAAAAATTTCAGTCCTGCATGATTCTACCAAGAAATGTGTGTTCATTGAAACCGCTGGTTTTTGATAGTTTGGGCCCTATTGAATAACGAATGTTTTGAATTTTCTCCAAAAGTAAAGGAGTTGCAAACTCATGCTTTTAGAGACTTGTTTGGGCTCATGAGAGGAGTAGAAAAACATCAAAAATTTCAGTCCTGCATGATTCTACCAAGAAATGTGTGTTCATTCAAACCGCTGGTTTTTGATAGTTTGGGCCCTATTGAATAATGAATGTTTTGAATTTTCTCCAAAAGTAAAGTAGTTGCAAACTTATCCTTTTATAAACTTGTTTGGGCTGTTGAGAGGAGTAAAAAACCATCAAAAATTTCAATCCTGCATGATTCTACCAAGAAATGTGATTCTTCATTCAAAACCTGATTTTTGCTATTGGGCTCTATTGAATAATGAATGTTTTGAATTTTCTCCAAAAGTAAAGTAGTTGCAAACTCATCCTTTTAGAGACTTGTTTGGGCTCACGAGAGGAGTAGAAAAACATCAAAAATTTCAGTCCTGCACGATTCTACCAAGAAATGTGTGTTCATTCAAACCGCTGGTTTTTGATGTTTTGGGCCCTATTGAATAATGAATGTTTTGAATTTTCTCCAAAAGTAAAGTAGTTGCAAACTCATCCTTTTAGAAACTTGTTTGGGCTGTTGAGAGGAGTAAAAAACCATCAAAAATTTCAATCCTGCATGATTCTACCAAGAAATGTGATTATTCATTCAAAACCTGATTTTTGCTATTGGGCTCTATTGAATAATGAATGTTTTGAATTTTCTCCAAAAGTAAAGTAGTTGCAAACTCATGCTTTTAGAGACTTGTTTGGGCTCATGAGAGGAGTAGAAAAACATCAAAAATTTCAGTCCTGCATGATTCTACCAAGAAATGTGTGTTCATTGAAACCGCTGGTTTTTGATATTTTGGGCCCTATTGAATAATGAATGTTTTGAATTTTCTCCAAAAGTAAAGTAGTTGCAAACTCATCCTTTTAGAAACTTGTTTGGGCTGTAGAGAGGAGTAAAAAACCATCAAAAATTTCAATCCTGCATGATTCTACCAAGAAATGTGATTCTTCATTCAAAACGCTGGTTTTTGCTATTGGGCTCTATTGAATAATGAATGTTTTGAATTTTCTCCAAAAGCAAAGTAGTTGCAGACTCATCCTTTTAGAGACTTGTTTGGGCTCATGAGAGGAGTAGAAAAACATCAAAAATTTCAGTCCTGCACGATTCTACCAAGAAATGTGTGTTCATTCAAACCGCTGGTTTTTGATATTTTGGGCCCTATTGAATAATGAATGTTTTGAATTTTCTCCAAAAATAAAGTAGTTGCAAACTCATCCTTTTCGAAACTTGTTTGGGCTGTTGAGAGGAGTAAAAAACCATCAAAAATTTTAATCCTGCATGATTCTACCAAGAAATGTGATTCTTCATTCAAAACCTGATTTTTGCTATTGGGCTCTATTGAATAATGAATGTTTTGAATTTTCTCCAAAAGTAAAGTAGTTGCAAACTCATGCTTTTAGAGACTTGTTTGGGCTCATGAGAGGAGTAGAAAAACATCAAAAATTATAATCCTGCATAATTCTACCAAGAAATGTGTGTTCATTGAAACCGCTGGTTTTTGATAGTTTGGGCCCTATTGAATAATGAATGTTTTGAATTTTCTCCAAAAGTAAAGTAGTTGCAAACTCATCCTTTTAGAAACTTGTTTGGGCTGTTGAGAGGAGTAAAAAACCATCAAAAATTTCAATCCTGCATGATTCTACCAAGAAATGTGATTCTTCATTCAAAACGCTGGTTTTTGCTATTGGGCTCTATTGAATAATGAATGGTTTGAATTTTCTCCAAAAGTAAAGTAGTTGCAAACTCATGCTTTTAGAGACTTGTTTGGGCTCATGAGAGGAGTAGAAAAACATCAAAAATTTCAGTCCTGCATGATTCTACCAAGAAATGTGTGTTCATTGAAACCGCTGGTTTTTGATAGTTTGGGCCCTATTGAATAATGAATGTTTTGAATTTTCTCCAAAAATAAAGTAGTTGCAAACTCATCCTTTTAGAAACTTGTTTGGGCTGTTGAGAGGAGTAAAAAACCATCAAAAATTTCAATCCTGCATGATTCTACCAAGAAATGTGATTCTTCATTCAAAACCTGATTTTTGCTATTGGGCTCTATTGAATAATGAATGTTTTGAATTTTCTCCAAAAGTAAAGTAGTTGCAAACTCATGCTTTTAGAGACTTGTTTGGGCTCATGAGAGGAGTAGAAAAACATCAAAAATTTCAGTCCTGCATGATTCTACCAAGAAATGTGATTCTCCATTCAAAACCTGATTTTTGCTATTGGGCTCTATTGAATAATGAATGTTTTGAATTTTCTCCAAAAGTAAAGTAGTTGCAAACTCATGCTTTTAGAGACTTGTTTGGGCTCACGAGAGGAGTAGAAAAACATCAAAAATTTCAGTCCTGCATGATTCTACCAAGAAATGTGTGTACGTTGAAACCGCTGTTTTTTGATAGTTTGGGCCTTATTGAATAATGAATGTTTTGAATTTTCTCCAAAAGTAAAGTAGTTGCAAACTCATCCTTTTAGAAACTTGTTTGGGCTGTTGAGAGGAGTAAAAACCATCAAAAATTTCAATCCTGCATGATTCTACCAAGAAATGTGATTCTCCATTCAAAACCTGATTTTTGCTATTGGGCTCTATTGAATAATGAATGTTTTGAATTTTCTCCAAAAGTAAAGTAGTTGCAAACTCATGCTTTTAGAGACTTGTTTGGGCTCATGAGAGGAGTAGAAAAACATCAAAAATTTCAGTCCTGCATGATTCTACCAAGAAATGTGTGTTCATTGAAACCGCTGGTTTTTGATAGTTTGGGCCCTATTGAATAATGAATGTTTTGAATTTTCTCCAAAAATAAAGTAGTTGCAAACTCATCCTTTTAGAAACTTGTTTGGGCTGTTGAGAGGAGTAAAAACCCATCAAAAATTTCAATCCTGCATGATTCTACCAAGAAATGTGATTCTTCATTCAAAACCTGATTTTTGCTATTGGGCCCTATGGAATAATGAATGTTTTGAATTTTCTCCAAAAGTAAAGTAGTTGCAAACTCATCCTTTTAGAAACTTGTTTGGGCTGTTGAGAGGAGTAAAAAACCATCAAAAATTTCAATCCTGCATGATTCTACAAAGAAATGTGATTCTTCATTCAAAACCTGATTTTTGCTATTGGGCCCTATGGAATAATGAATGTTTTGAATTTTCTCCAAAAGTAAAGTAGTTGCAAACTCATCCTTTTAGAAACTTGTTTGGGCTGTTGAGAGGAGTAAAAAACCATCAAAAATTTCAATCCTGCATGATTCTACCAAGAAATGTGATTCTTCATTCAAAACGCTGGTTTTTGCTATTGGGCTTTATTGAATAATGAATGTTTTGAATTTTCTCCAAAAGTAAAGTAGTTGCAAACTCATGCATTTAGAGACTTGTTTGGGCCCATGAGAGGAGTAGAAAAACATCAAAAATTTCAGTCCTGCATGATTCTACCAAGAAATGTGTGTTCATTCAAACCGCTGGTTTTTGATATTTTGGGCCCTATTGAATAATGAATGTTTTGAATTTTCTCCAAAAATAAAGTAGTTGCAAACTCATCCTTTTAGAAACTTGTTTGGGCTGTTGAGAGGAGTAAACAACCATCAAAAATTTCAATCCTGCAGGATTCTACCAAGAAATGTGATTCTTCATTCAAAACCTGATTTTTGCTATTGGGCTCTATTGAATAATGAATGTTTTGAATTTTCTCCAAAAGTAAAGTAGTTGCAAACTCATGCTTTTAGAGACTTGTTTGGGCTCATGAGAGGAGTAGAAAAACATCAAAAATTTCAGTCCTGCATGATTCTACCAAGAAATGTGTGTTCATTGAAACCGCTGGTTTTTGATAGTTTGGGCCCTATTGAATAATGAATGTTTTGAATTTTCTCCAAAAGTAAAGTAGTTGCAAACTCATCCTTTTAGAAACTTGTTTGGGCTGTTGAGAGGAGTAAAAAACCATCAAAAATTTCAATCCTGCATGATTCTACCAAGAAATGTGATTCTTCATTCAAAACGCTGGTTTTTGCTATTGGGCTCTATTGAATAATGAATGTTTTGAATTTTCTCCAAAAGCAAAGTAGTTGCAGACTCATCCTTTTAGAGACTTGTTTGGGCTCATGAGAGGAGTAGAAAAACATCAAAAATTTCAGTCCTGCACGATTCTACCAAGAAATGTGTGTTCATTCAAACCGATGGTTTTTGATATTTTGGGCCCTATTGAATAATGAATGTTTTGAATTTTCTCCAAAAGTAAAGTAGTTGCAAACTCATCCTTTTAGAAACTTGTTTGGGCTGTTGAGAGGAGTAAAAAACCATCAAAAATTTCAATCCTGCATGATTCTACCAAGAAATGTGATTCTTCATTCAAAACCTGATTTTTGCTATTGTGCTCTATTGAATAATGAATGTTTTGAATTTTCTCCAAAAGTAAAGTAGTTGCAAACTCATCCTTTTAGAGACTTGTTTGGGCTCATGAGAGGAGTAGAAAAACATCAAAAATTGTAATCCTGCATGATTCTACCAAGAAATGTGTGTTCATTGAAACCGCTGGTTTTTGATAGTTTGGGCCCTATTGAATAATGAATGTTTTGAATTTTCTCCAAAAGTAAAGTAGTTGCAAACTCATCCTTTTAGAAACTTGTTTGGGCTGTTGAGAGGAGTAAAAAACCATCAAAAATTTCAATCCTGCATGATTCTACCAAGAAATGTGATTCTTCATTCAAAACCTGATTTTTGCTATTGGGCTCTATTGAATAATGAATGTTTTGAATTTTCTCCAAAAGTAAAGTAGTTGCAAACTCATGCTTTTAGAGACTTGTTTGGGCTCATGAGAGGAGTAGAAAAACATCAAAAATTTCAGTCCTGCACGATTCTACCAAGAAATGTGTGTTCATTCAAACCGCTGGTTTTTGATATTTTGGGCCCTATTGAATATTGAATGTTTTGAATTTTCTCCAAAAGTAAAGTAGTTGCAAACTCATCCTTTTAGAAACTTGTTTGGGCTGTTGAGAGGAGTAAAAAACCATCAAAAATTTCTATCCTGCATGATTCTACCAAGAAATGTGATTCTTCATTCAAAACCTGATTTTTGCTATTGGGCTCTATTGAATAATGAATGTTTTGAATTTTCTCCAAAGGTAAAGTAGTTGCAAACTCATGCTTTTAGAGACTTGTTTGGGCTCATGAGAGGAGTAGAAAAACATCAAAAATTTCAGTCCTGCATGATTCTACCAAGAAATGTGTGTTCATTGAAACCGCTGGTTTTTGATAGTTTGGGCCCTATTGAATAATGAATGTTTTGAATTTTCTCCAAAAGTAAAGTAGTTGCAAACTCATCCTTTTAGAAACTTGTTTGGGCTGTTGAGAGGAGTAAAAAACCATCAAAAATTTCAATCCTGCATGATTCTACCAAGAAATGTGATTCTTCATTCAAAATGCTGGTTTTTGCTATTGGGCTCTATTGAATAATGAATGTTTTGAATTTTCTCCAAAACTAAAGTAGTTGCAAACTCATGCTTTTAGAAACTTGTTTGGGCTCATGAGAGGAGTAGAAAAACATCAAAAATTTCAGTCCTGCATGATTCTACCAAGAAATGTGTGTTCATTGAAACCGCTGGTTTTTGGTAGTTTGGGCCCTTTTGAATAATGAATGTTTTGAATTTTCTCCAAAAATAAAGTAGTTGCAAACTCATCCTTTTAGAAACTTGTTTGGGCTGTTGAGAGGAGTAAAAAACCATCAAAAATTTCAATCCTGCATGATTCTACCAAGAAATGTGATTCTTCATTCAAAACCTGATTTTTGCTATTGGGCTCTATTGAATAATGAATGTTTTGAATTTTCTCCAAAAGTAAAGTAGTTGCAAACTCATGCTTTTAGAGACTTGTTTGGGCTCATGAGAGGAGTAGAAAAACATCAAAAATTTCAGTCCTGCATGATTCTACCAAGAAATGTGTGTTCATTGAAACCGCTGGTTTTTGATAGTTTGGGCCCTATTGAATAATGAATGTTTTGAATTTTCTCCAAAAGTAAAGTAGTTGCAAACTCATCCTTTTAGAAACATGTTTGGGCTGTTGAGAGGATTAAAAAACCATCAAAAATTTCAATCCTGCATGATTCTACCAAGAAATGTGATTCTTCATTCAAAACCTGATTTTTGCTATTGGGCTCTATTGAATAATGAATGTTTTGAATTTTCTCCAAAAGTAAAGTAGTTGCAAACTCATGCTTTTAGAGACTTGTTTGGGCTCATGAGAGGAGTAGAAAAACATCAAAAATTTCAGTCCTGCATGATTCTACCAAGAAATGTGTGTTCATTGAAACCGCTGGTTTTTGATAGTTTGGGCCCTATTGAATAATGAATGTTTTGAATTTTCTCCAAAAGTAAAGTAGTTGCAAACTCATCCTTTTAGAAACTTGTTTGGGCTGTTGAGAGGAGTAAAAAACCATCAAAAATTTCAATCCTGCATGATTCTACCAAGAAATGTGATTCTTCATTCAAAACGCTGGTTTTTGCTATTGGGCTCTATTGAATAATGAATGTTTTGAATTTTCTCCAAAAGCAAAGTAGTTGCAGACTCATCCTTTTAGAGACTTGTTTGGGCTCATGAGAGGAGTAGAAAAACATCAAAAATTTCAGTCCTGCACGATTCTACCAAGAAATGTGTGTTCATTCAAACCGCTGGTTTTTGATATTTTGGGCCCTATTGAATAATGAATGTTTTGAATTTTCTCCAAAAGTAAAGTAGTTGCAAACTCATCCTTTTAGAAACTTGTTTGGGCTGTTGAGAGGAGTAAAAAACCATCAAAAATTTCAATCCTGCATGATTCTACCAAGAAATGTGATTCTTCATTCAAAACCTGATTTTTGCTATTGGGCTCTATTGAATAATGAATGTTTTGAATTTTCTCCAAAAGTAAAGTAGTTGCAAACTCATGCTTTTAGAGACTTGTTTGGGCTCATGAGAGGAGTAGAAAAACATCAAAAATTTCAGTCCTGCATGATTCTACCAAGAAATGTGTGTTCATTGAAACCGCTGGTTTTTGATAGTTTGGGCCCTATTGAATAATGAATGTTTTGAATTTTCTCCAAAAGTAAAGTAGTTGCAAACTCATCCTTTTAGAAACTTATTTGGGCTGTTGAGAGAAGTAAAAAACCATCAAAAATTTCAATCCTGCATGATTCTACCAAGAAATGTGATTCTTCATTCAAAACCTGATTTTTGCTATTGGGCTCTATTGAATAATGAATGTTTTGAATTTTCTCCAAAAGTAAAGTAGTTGCAAACTCATGCTTTTAGAGACTTGTTTGGGCTCATGAGAGGAGTAGAAAAACATCAAAAATTTCAGTCCTGCATGATTCTACCAAGAAATGTGTGTTCATTGAAACCGCTGGTTTTTGATAGTTTGGGCCCTATTGAATAATGAATGTTTTGAATTTTCTCCAAAAGTAAAGTAGTTGCAAACTCATCCTTTTAGAAACTTGTTTGGGCTGTTGAGAGGAGTAAAAACCATCAAAAATTTCAATCCTGCATGATTCTACCAAGAAATGTGATTCTTCATTCAAAACGCTGGTTTTTGCTATTGGGCTCTATTGAATAATGAATGTTTTGAATTTTCTCCAAAAGTAAAGTAGTTGCAAACTCATGCTTTTAGAGACTTGTTTGGGCTCATGAGAGGAGTAGAAAAACATCAAAAATTTCAGTCCTGCATGATTCTACCAAGAAATGTGTGTTCATTGATACCGCTGGTTTTTGATAGTTTGGGCCCTATTGAATAATGAATGTTTTGAATTTTCTCCAAAAATAAAGTAGTTGCAAACTCATCCTTTTAGAAACTTGTTTGGGCTGTTGAGAGGAGTAAAAAACCATCAAAAATTTCAATCCTGCATGATTCTACCAAGAAATGTGATTCTTCATTCAAAACCTGATTTTTGCTATTGGGCTCTATTGAATAATGAATGTTTTGAATTTTCTCCAAAAGTAAAGTAGTTGCAAACTCATGCTTTTAGAGACTTGTTTGGGCTCATGAGAGGAGTAGAAAAGCATCAAAAATTTCAGTCCTGCATGATTCTACCAAGAAATGTGATTCTTCATTCAAAACCTGATTTTTGCTATTGGGCTCTATTGAATAATGAATGTTTTGAATTTTCTCCAAAAGTAAAGTAGTTGCAAACTCATGCTTTTAGAGACTTGTTTGGGCTCACGAGAGGAGTAGAAAAACATCAAAAATTTCAGTCCTGCATGATTCTACCAAGAAATGTGTGTACATTGAAACCGCTGGTTTTTGATAGTTTGGGCCTTATTGAATAATGAATGTTTTGAATTTTCTCCAAAAGTAAAGTAGTTGCAAACTCATCCTTTTAGAAACTTGTTTGGGCTGTTGAGAGGAGTAAAAAACCATCAAAAATTTCAATCCTGCATGATTCTACCAAGAAATGTGATTCTTCATTCAAAACGCTGGTTTTTGCTATTGGGCTCTATTGAATAATGAATGTTTTGAATTTTCTCCAAAAGTAAAGTAGTTGCAAACTCATCCTTTTAGAGACTTGTTTGGGCTCATGAGAGGAGTAGAAAAACATCAAAAATTTCAGTCCTGCACGATTCTACCAAGAAATGTGTGTTCATTCAAACCGCTGGTTTTTGATATTTTGGGCCCTATTGAATATTGAATGTTTTGAATTTTCTCCAAAAGTAAAGTAGTTGCAAACTCATCCTTTTAGAAACTTGCTTGGGCTGTTGAGAGGAGTAGAAAACCATCAAAAATTTCTATCCTGCATGATTCTACCAAGAAATGTGATTCTTCATATAAAACCTGATTTTTGCTATTGGGCTCTGTTGAATAATGAATGTTTTGAATTTTCTCCAAAGGTAAAGTAGTTGCAAACTCATGCTTTTAGATACTTGTTTGGGCTCATGAGAGGAGTAGAAAAACATCAAAAATTTCAGTCCTGCATGATTCTACCAAGAAATGTGTGTTCATTGAAACCGCTGGTTTTTGATATTTTGGGCCCTATTGAATAATGAATGTTTTGAATTTTCTCCAAAAGTAAAGTAGTTGCAAACTCATCCTTTTAGAAACTTGTTTGGGCTGTTGAGAGGAGTAAAAAACCATCAAAAATTTCAATCCTGCATGATTCTACCAAGAAATGTGATTCTTCATTCAAAACGCTGGTTTTTGCTATTGGGCTCTATTGAATAATGAATGTTTTGAATTTTCTCCAAAAGCAAAGTAGTTGCAGACTCATCCTTTTAGAGACTTGTTTGGGCTCATGAGAGGAGTAGAAAAACATCAAAAATTTCAGTCCTGCACGATTCTACCAAGAAATGTGTGTTCATTCAAACCGCTGGTTTTTGATATTTTGGGCCCTATTGAATAATGAATGTTTTGAATTTTCTCCAAAAGTAAAGTAGTTGCAAACTCATCCTTTTAGAAACTTGTTTGGGCTGTTGAGATGAGTAAAAAACCATCAAAAATTTCAATCCTGCATGATTCTACCAAGAAATGTGATTCTTCATTCAAAACCTGATTTTTGCTATTGGGCTCTATTGAATAATGAATGTTTTGAATTTTCTCCAAAAGTAAAGTAGTTGCAAACTCATGCTTTTAGAGACTTGTTTGGGCTCACGAGAGGAGTAGAAAAACATCAAAAATTTCAGTCCTGCATGATTCTACCAAGAAATGTGTGTTCATTGAAACCGCTGGTTTTTGATAGTTTGGGCCCTATTGAATAATGAATGTTTTGAATTTTCTCCAAAAGTAAAGTAGTTGCAAACTCATCCTTTTAGAAACTTGTTTGGGCTGTTGAGAGGAGTAAAAAACCATCAAAAATTTCAATCCTGCATGATTCTACCAAGAAATGTGATTCTTCATTCAAAACGCTGGTTTTTGCTATTGGGCTCTATTGAATAATGAATGTTTTGAATTTTCTCCAAAAGTTAAGTAGTTGCAAACTCATCCTTTTAGAGACTTGTTTGGGCTCATGAGAGGAGTAGAAAAACATCAAAAATTTCAGTCCTGCACGATTCTACCAAGAAATGTGTGTTCATTCAAACCGCTGGTTTTTGATATTTTGGGCCCTATTGAATAATGAATGTTTTGAATTTTCTCCAAAAGTAAAGTAGTTGCAAACTCATCCTTTTAGAAACTTGTTTGGGCTGTTGAGAGGAGTAAAAAACCATCAAAAATTTCAATCCTGCATGATTCTACCAAGAAATGTGATTCTTCATTCAAAACGCTGGTTTTTGCTATTGGGCTCTATTGAATAATGAATGTTTTGAATTTTCTCCAAAACTAAAGTAGTTGCAAACTCATGCTTTTAGAGACTTGTTTGGGCTCATGAGAGGAGTAGAAAAACATCAAAAATTTCAGTCCTGCATGATTCTACCAAGAAATGTGTGTTCATTGAAACCGCTGGTTTTTGATAGTTTGGGCCCTATTGAATAATGAATGTTTTGAATTTTCTCCAAAAATAAAGTAGTTGCAAACTCATCCTTTTAGAAACTTGTTTGGGCTGTTGAGAGGAGTAAAAAACCATCAAAAATTTCAATCCTGCATGATTCTACCAAGAAATGTGATTCTTCATTCAAAACCTGATTTTTGCTATTGGGCTCTATTGAATAATGAATGTTTTGAATTTTCTCCAAAAGTAAAGTAGTTGCAAACTCATGCTTTTAGAGACTTGTTTGGGCTCATGAGAGGAGTAGAAAAACATCAAAAATTTCAGTCCTGCATGATTCTACCAAGAAATATGTGTTCATTGAAACCGCTGGTTTTTGATAGTTTGGGCCCTATTGAATAATGAATGTTTTGAATTTTCTCCAAAAATAAAGTAGTTGCAAACTCATCCTTTTAGAAACTTGTTTGGGCTGTTGAGAGGAGTAAAAAACCATCAAAAAGTTCAATCCTGCATGATTCTACCAAGAAATGTGATTTTCATTCAAAACCTGATTTTTGCTATTGGGCTCTATTGAATAATGAATGTTTTGAATTTTCTCCAAAAGTAAAGTAGTTGCAAACTCATGCTTTTAGAGACTTGTTTGGGCTCATGAGAGGAGTAGAAAAACATCAAAAATTTCAGTCCTGCATGATTCTACCAAGAAATGTGTGTTCATTGAAACCGCTGGTTTTTGATAGTTTGGGCCCTATTGAATAATGAATGTTTTGAATTTTCTCCAAAAGTAAAGTAGTTGCAAACTCATCCTTTTAGAAACTTGTTTGGGCTGTTGAGAGGAGTAAAAAACCATCAAAAATTTCAATCCTGCATGATTCTACCAAGAAATGTGATTCTTCATTCAAAACCTGATTTTTGCTATTGGGCTCTATTGAATAATGAATGTTTTGAATTTTCTCCAAAAGTAAAGTAGTTGCAAACTCATGCTTTTAGAGACTTGTTTGGGCTCATGAGAGGAGTAGAAAAACATCAAAAATTTCAGTCCTGCATGATTCTACCAAGAAATGTGTGTTCATTGAAACCGCTGGTTTTTGATAGTTTGGGCCCTATTGAATAATGAATGTTTTGAATTTTCTCCAAAAGTAAAGTAGTTGCAAACTCATCCTTTTAGAAACTTGTTTGGGCTGTTGAGAGGAGTAAAAAACCATCAAAAATTTCAATCCTGCATGATTCTACCAAGAAATGTGATTCTTCATTCAAAACGCTGGTTTTTGCTATTGGGCTCTATTGAATAATGAATGTTTTGAATTTTCTCCAAAAGAAAAGTAGTTGCAAACTCATCCTTTTAGAGACTTGTTTGGGCTCATGAGAGGAGTAGAAAAACATCAAAAATTTCAGTCCTGCATGATTCTACCAAGAAATGTGATTCTTCATTCAAAACCTGATTTTTGCTATTGGGCTCTATTGAATAATGAATGTTTTGATTTTTCTCCAAAAGTAAAGTAGTTGCAAACTCATGCTTTCAGAGACTTGTTTGGGCTCATGAGAGGAGTAGAAAAACATCAAAAATTTCAGTCCTGCATGATTCTACCAAGAAATGTGTGTTCATTGAAACCGCTGGTTTTTGATAGTTTGGGCCCTATTGAATAATCAATGTTTTGAATTTTATGCAAAAGTAAAGTAGTTGCAAACTCATCCTTTTAGAAACTTGTTTGGGCTGTTGAGAGGAGTAAAAAACCATCAAAAATTTCAATCCTGCATGATTCTACCAAGAAATGTGATTCTTCATTCAAAACCTGATTTTTGCTATTGGGCTCTATTGAATAATGAATGTTTTGAATTTTCTCCAAAAGTAAAGGAGTTGCAAACTCATGCTTTTAGAGACTTGTTTGGGCTCATGAGAGGAGTAGAAAAACATCAAAAATTTCAGTCCTGCATGATTCTACCAAGAAATGTGTGTTCATTCAAACCGCTGTTTTTTGATAGTTTGGGCCCTATTGAATAATGAATGTTTTGAATTTTCTCCAAAAGTAAAGTAGTTGCAAACTTATCCTTTTAGAAACTTGTTTGGGCTGTTGAGAGGAGTAAAAAACCATCAAAAATTTCAATCCTGCATGATTCTACCAAGAAATGTGATTCTTCATTCAAAACCTGATTTTTCCTATTGGGCTCTATTGAATAATGAATGTTTTGAATTTTCTCCAAAAGTAAAGTAGTTGCAAACTCATCCTTTTAGAGACTTGTTTGGGCTCATGAGAGGAGTAGAAAAACATCAAAAATTTCAGTCCTGCACGATTCTACCAAGAAATGTGTGTTCATTCAAACCGCTGGTTTTTGATGCTTTGGGCCCTATTGAATAATGAATGTTTTGAATTTTCTCCAAAAGTAAAGTAGTTGCAAACTCATCCTTTTAGAAACTTGTTTGGGCTGTTGAGAGGAGTAAAAAACCATCAAAAATTTCAATCCTGCATGATTCTACCAAGAAATGTGATTCTTCATTCAAAACCTGATTTTTGCTATTGGGCTCTATTGAATAATGAATGTTTTGAATTTTCTCCAAAAGTAAAGTAGTTGCAAACTTATGCTTTTAGAGACTTGTTTGGGCTCATGAGAGGAGTAGAAAAACATCAAAAATTTCAGTCCTGCATGATTCTACCAAGAAATGTGTGTTCATTGAAATCGCTGGTTTTTGATATTTTGGGCCCTATTGAATAATGAATGTTTTGAATTTTCTCCAAAAGTAAAGTAGTTGCAAACTCATCCTTTTAGAAACTTGTTTGGGCTGTAGAGAGGAGTAAAAAACCATCAAAAATTTCAATCCTGCATGATTCTACCAAGAAATGTGATTCTTCATTCAAAACGCTGGTTTTTGCTATTGGGCTCTATTGAATAATGAATGTTTTGAATTTTCTCCAAAAGTAAAGTAGTTGCAAACTCATCCTTTTAGAGACTTGTTTGGGCTCATGAGAGGAGTAGAAAAATATCAAAAATTTCAGTCCTGCACGATTCTACCAAGAAATGTGTGTTCATTCAAACCGCTGGTTTTTGATATTTTGGGCCCTATTGAATAATGAATGTTTTGAATTTTCTCCAAAAGTAGTTGCAAACTCATCCTTTTAGAAACTTGTTTTGGCTGTTGAGAGGAGTAAAAAACCATCAAAAATTTCAATCCTGCATGATTCTACAAAGAAATGTGATTCTTCATTCAAAACCTGATTTTTGCTATTGGGCTCTATTGAATAATGAATGTTTTGAATTTTCTCCAAAAGTAAAGTAGTTGCAAACTCATCCTTTTAGAAACTTGTTTGGGCTGTTGAGAGGAGTAAAAAACCATCAAAAATTTCAATCCTGCATGATTCTACCAAGAAATGTGATTCTTCATTCAAAACGCTGGTTTTTGCTATTGGGCTCTATTGAATAATGAATGTTTTGAATTTTCTCCAAAAGTAAAGTAGTTGCAAGCTCATGCATTTAGAGACTTGTTTGGGCCCATGAGAGGAGTAGAAAAACATCAAAAATTTCAGTCCTGCATGATTCTACCAAGAAATGTGTGTTCATTCAAACCGCTGGTTTTTGATATTTTGGGCCCTATTGAATAATGAATGTTTTGAATTTTCTCCAAAAATAAAGTAGTTGCAAACTCATCCTTTTAGAAACTTGTTTGGGCTGTTGAGAGGAGTAAAAAACCATCAAAAATTTCAAACCTGCATGATTCTACCAAGAAATGTGATTCTTCATTCAAAACCTGATTTTTGCTATTGGGCTCTATTGAATAATGAATGTTTTGAATTTTCTCCAAAAGTAAAGTAGTTGCAAACTCATGCTTTTAGAGACTTGTTTGGGCTCATGAGAGGAGTAGAAAAACATCAAAAATTTCAGTCCTGCATGATTCTACCAAGAAATGTGTGTTCATTGAAACCGCTGGTTTTTGATAGTTTGGGCCCTATTGAATAATGAATGTTTTGAATTTTCTCCAAAAGTAAAGTAGTTGCAAACTCATCCTTTTAGAAACTTGTTTGGGCTGTTGAGAGGAGTAAAAAACCATCAAAAATTTCAATCCTGCATTATTCTACCAAGAAATGTGATTCTTCATTCAAAACGCTGGTTTTTGCTATTGTGCTCTATTGAATAATGAATGTTTTGAATTTTCTCCAAAAGTAAAGTAGTTGCAAACTCATCCTTTTAGAGACTTGTTTGGGCTCATGAGAGGAGTAGAAAAACATCAAAAATTTCAGTCCTGCATGATTCTACCAAGAAATGTGATTCTTCATTCAAAACCTGATTTTTGCTATTGGGCTCTATTGAATAATGAATGTTTTGAATTTTCTCCAAAAGTAAAGTAGTTGCAAACTCATGCTTTTAGAGACTTGTTTGGGCTCACGAGAGGAGTAGAAAAACATCAAAAATTTCAGTCCTGCATGATTCTACCAAGAAATGTGTGTACATTGAAACCGCTGGTTTTTGAAAGTTTGGGCCTTATTGAATAATGAATGTTTTGAATTTTCTCCAAAAGTAAAGTAGTTGCAAACTCATCCTTTTAGAAACTTGTTTGGGCTGTTGAGAGGAGTAAAAAACCATCAAAAATTTCAATCCTGCATGATTCTACCAAGAAATGTGATTCTTCATTCAAAACGCTGGTTTTTGCTATTGGGCTCTATTGAATAATGAATGTTTTGAATTTTCTCCAAAAGTAAAGTAGTTGCAAGCTCATGCATTTAGAGACTTGTTTGGGCCCATGAGAGGAGTAGAAAAACATCAAAAATTTCAGTCCTGCATGATTCTACCAAGAAATGTGTGTTCATTCAAACCGCTGGTTTTTGATATTTTGGGCCCTATTGAATAATGAATGTTTTGAATTTTCTCCAAAAATAAAGTAGTTGCAAACTCATCCTTTTAGAAACTTGTTTGGGCTGTTGAGAGGAGTAAAAAACCATCAAAAATTTCAAACCTGCATGATTCTACCAAGAAATGTGATTCTTCATTCAAAACCTGATTTTTGCTATTGGGCTCTATTGAATAATGAATGTTTTGAATTTTCTCCAAAAGTAAAGTAGTTGCAAACTCATGCTTTTAGAGACTTGTTTGGGCTCATGAGAGGAGTAGAAAAACATCAAAAATTTCAGTCCTGCATGATTCTACCAAGAAATGTGTGTTCATTGAAACCGCTGGTTTTTGATAGTTTGGGCCCTATTGAATAATGAATGTTTTGAATTTTCTCCAAAAGTAAAGTAGTTGCAAACTCATCCTTTTAGAAACTTGTTTGGGCTGTTGAGAGGAGTAAAAAACCATCAAAAATTTCAATCCTGCATTATTCTACCAAGAAATGTGATTCTTCATTCAAAACGCTGGTTTTTGCTATTGTGCTCTATTGAATAATGAATGTTTTGAATTTTCTCCAAAAGTAAAGTAGTTGCAAACTCATCCTTTTAGAGACTTGTTTGGGCTCATGAGAGGAGTAGAAAAACATCAAAAATTTCAGTCCTGCATGATTCTACCAAGAAATGTGATTCTTCATTCAAAACCTGATTTTTGCTATTGGGCTCTATTGAATAATGAATGTTTTGAATTTTCTCCAAAAGTAAAGTAGTTGCAAACTCATGCTTTTAGAGACTTGTTTGGGCTCACGAGAGGAGTAGAAAAACATCAAAAATTTCAGTCCTGCATGATTCTACCAAGAAATGTGTGTACATTGAAACCGCTGGTTTTTGATAGTTTGGGCCTTATTGAATAATGAATGTTTTGAATTTTCTCCAAAAGTAAAGTAGTTGCAAACTCATCCTTTTAGAAACTTGTTTGGGCTGTTGAGAGGAGTAAAAAACCATCAAAAATTTCAATCCTGCATGATTCTACCAAGAAATGTGATTCTTCATTCAAAACGCTGGTTTTTGCTATTGGGCTCTATTGAATAATGAATGTTTTGAATTTTCTCCAAAAGTAAAGTAGTTGCAAACTCATCCTTTTAGAGACTTGTTTGGGCTCATGAGAGGAGTAGAAAAACATCAAAAATTTCAGTCCTGCACGATTCTACCAAGAAATGTGTGTTCATTCAAACCGCTGGTTTTTGATATTTTTATCCCTATTGAATATTGAATGTTTTGAATTTTCTCCAAAAGTAAAGTAGTTGCAAACTCATCCTTTTAGAAACTTGCTTGGGCTGTTGAGAGGAGTAGAAAACCATCAAAAATTTCTATCCTGCATGATTCTACCAAGAAATGTGATTCTTCATTCAAAACCTGATTTTTGCTATTGGGCTCTATTGAATAATGAATGTTTTGAATTTTCTCCAAAGGTAAAGTAGTTGCAAACTCATGCTTTTAGAGACTTGTTTGGGCTCATGAGAGGAGTAGAAAAACATCAAAAATTTCAGTCCTGCATGATTCTACCAAGAAATGTGTGTTCATTGAAACCGCTGGTTTTTGATAGTTTGGGCCCTATTGAATAATGAATGTTTTGAATTTTCTCCAAAAGTAAAGTAGTTGCAAACTCATCCTTTTAGAAACTTGTTTGGGCTGTTGAGAGGAGTAAAAAACCATCAAAAATTTCAATCCTGCATGATTCTACCAAGAAATGTGATTCTTCATTCAAAATGCTGGTTTTTGCTATTGGGCTCTATTGAATAATGAATGTTTTGAATTTTCTCCAAAAGCAAAGTAGTTGCAGACTCATCCTTTTAGAGACTTGTTTGGGCTCATGAGAGGAGTAGAAAAACATCAAAAATTTCAGTCCTGCACGATTCTACCAAGAAATGTGTGTTCATTCAAACCGCTGGTTTTTGATATTTTGGGCCCTATTGAATAATGAATGTTTTGAATTTTCTCCAAAAGTAAAGTAGTTGCAAACTCATCCTTTTAGAAACTTGTTTGGGCTGTTGAGAGGAGTAAAAAACCATCAAAAATTTCAATCCTGCATGATTCTACCAAGAAATGTGATTCTTCATTCAAAACCTGATTTTTGCTATTGGGCTCTATTGAATAATGAATGTTTTGAATTTTCTCCAAAAGTTAAGTAGTTGCAAACTCATCCTTTTAGAGACTTGTTTGGGCTCATGAGAGGAGTAGAAAAACATCAAAAATTTCAGTCCTGCACGATTCTACCAAGAAATGTGTGTTCATTCAAACCGCTGGTTTTTGATATTTTGGGCCCTATTGAATAATGAATGTTTTGAATTTTCTCCAAAAGTAAAGTAGTTGCAAACTCATCCTTTTAGAAACTTGTTTGGGCTGTTGAGAGGAGTAAAAAACCATCAAAAATTTCAATCCTGCATGATTCTACCAAGAAATGTGATTCTTCATTCAAAACGCTGGTTTTTGCTATTGGGCTCTATTGAATAATGAATGTTTTGAATTTTCTCCAAAACTAAAGTAGTTGCAAACTCATGCTTTTAGAGACTTGTTTGGGCTCATGAGAGGAGTAGAAAAACATCAAAAATTTCAGTCCTGCATGATTCTACCAAGAAATGTGTGTTCATTGAAACCGCTGGTTTTTGATAGTTTGGGCCCTATTGAATAATGAATGTTTTGAATTTTCTCCAAAAATAAAGTAGTTGCAAACTCATCCTTTTAGAAACTTGTTTGGGCTGTTGAGAGGAGTAAAAAACCATCAAAAATTTCAATCCTGCATGATTCTACCAAGAAATGTGATTCTTCATTCGAAACCTGATTTTTGCTATTGGGCTCTATTGAATAATGAATGTTTTGAATTTTCTCCAAAAGTAAAGTAGTTGCAAACTCATGCTTTTAGAGACTTGTTTGGGCTCATGAGAGGAGTAGAAAAACATCAAAAATTTCAGTCCTGCATGATTCTACCAAGAAATGTGTGTTCATTGAAACCGCTGGTTTTTGATAGTTTGGGCCCTATTGAATAATGAATGTTTTGAATTTTCTCCAAAAGTAAAGTAGTTGCAAACTCATCCTTTTAGAAACATGTTTGGGCTGTTGAGAGGAGTAAAAAACCATCAAAAATTTCAATCCTGCATGATTCTACCAAGAAATGTGATTCTTCATTCAAAACCTGATTTTTGCTATTGGGCTCTATTGAATAATGAATGTTTTGATTTTTCTCCAAAAGTAAAGTAGTTGCAAACTCATGCTTTCAGAGACTTGTTTGGGCTCATGAGAGGAGTAGAAAAACATCAAAAATTTCAGTCCTGCATGATTCTACCAAGAAATGTGTGTTCATTGAAACCGCTGGTTTTTGATAGTTTGGGCCCTATTGAATAATCAATGTTTTGAATTTTATGCAAAAGTAAAGTAGTTGCAAACTCATCCTTTTAGAAACTTGTTTGGGCTGTTGAGAGGAGTAAAAAACCATCAAAAATTTCAATCCTGCATGATTCTACCAAGAAATGTGATTCTTCATTCAAAACCTGATTTTTGCTATTGGGCTCTATTGAATAATGAATGTTTTGAATTTTCTCCAAAAGTAAAGGAGTTGCAAACTCATGCTTTTAGAGACTTGTTTGGGCTCATGAGAGGAGTAGAAAAACATCAAAAATTTCAGTCCTGCATGATTCTACCAAGAAATGTGTGTTCATTCAAACCGCTGGTTTTTGATAGTTTGGGCCCTATTGAATAATGAATGTTTTGAATTTTCTCCAAAAGTAAAGTAGTTGCAAACTTATCCTTTTAGAAACTTGTTTGGGCT
Source organism: Dendrobates tinctorius (assembly GCF_039654945.1). Taxonomy (NCBI): domain Eukaryota; kingdom Metazoa; phylum Chordata; class Amphibia; order Anura; family Dendrobatidae; genus Dendrobates; species Dendrobates tinctorius. The sequence goes on from NW_027361793.1 coordinate 21,605,797, forward strand.
GTTGAGAGGAGTAAAAAACCATCAAAAATTTCAATCCTGCATGATTCTACCAAGAAATGTGATTCTTCATTCAAAACCTGATTTTTCCTATTGGGCTCTATTGAATAATGAATGTTTTGAATTTTCTCCAAAAGTAAAGTAATTGCAAACTCATCCTTTTAGAGACTTGTTTGGGCTCATGAGAGGAGTAGAAAAACATCAAAAATTTCAGTCCTGCACGATTCTACCAAGAAATGTGTGTTCATTCAAACCGCTGGTTTTTGATGTTTTGGGCCCTATTGAATAATGAATGTTTTGAATTTTCTCCAAAAGTAAAGTAGTTGCAAACTCATCCTTTTAGAAACTTGTTTGGGCTGTTGAGAGGAGTAAAAAACCATCAAAAATTTCAATCCTGCATGATTCTACCAAGAAATGTGATTCTTCATTCAAAACCTGATTTTTGCTATTGGGCTCTATTGAATAATGAATGTTTTGAATTTTCTCCAAAAGTAAAGTAGTTGCAAACTTATGCTTTTAGAGACTTGTTTGGGCTCATGAGAGGAGTAGAAAAACATCAAAAATTTCAGTCCTGCATGATTCTACCAAGAAATGTGTGTTCATTGAAACCGCTGGTTTTTGATATTTTGGGCCCTATTGAATAATGAATGTTTTGAATTTTCTCCAAAAGTAAAGTAGTTGCAAACTCATCCTTTTAGAAACTTGTTTGGGCTGTAGAGAGGAGTAAAAAACCTTCAAAAATTTCAATCCTGCATGATTCTACCAAGAAATGTGATTCTTCATTCAAAACGCTGGTTTTTGCTATTGGGCTCTATTGAATAATGAATGTTTTGAATTTTCTCCAAAAGTAAAGTAGTTGCAAACTCATCCTTTTAGAGACTTGTTTGGGCTCATGAGAGGAGTAGAAAAATATCAAAAATTTCAGTCCTGCACGATTCTACCAAGAAATGTGTGTTCATTCAAACCGCTGGTTTTTGATATTTTGGGCCCTATTGAATAATGAATGTTTTGAATTTTCTCCAAAAGTAGTTGCAAACTCATCCTTTTAGAAACTTGTTTTGGCTGTTGAGAGGAGTAAAAAACATCAAAAATTTCAATCCTGCATGATTCTACAAAGAAATGTGATTCTTCATTCAAAACCTGATTTTTGCTATTGGGCTCTATTGAATAATGAATGTTTTGAATTTTCTCCAAAAGTAAAGTAGTTGCAAACTCATCCTTTTAGAAACTTGTTTGGGCTGTTGAGAGGAGTAAAAAACCATCAAAAATTTCAATCCTGCATGATTCTACCAAGAAATGTGATTCTTCATTCAAAACGCTGGTTTTTGCTATTGGGCTCTATTGAATAATGAATGTTTTGAATTTTCTCCAAAAGTAAAGTAGTTGCAAACTCATGCATTTAGAGACTTGTTTGGGCCCATGAGAGGAGTAGAAAAACATCAAAAATTTCAGTCCTGCATGATTCTACCAAGAAATGTGTGTTCATTCAAACCGCTGGTTTTTGATATTTTGGGCCCTATTGAATAATGAATGTTTTGAATTTTCTCCAAAAATAAAGTAGTTGCAAACTCATCCTTTTAGAAACTTGTTTGGGCTGTTGAGAGGAGTAAAAAACCATCAAAAATTTCAAACCTGCATGATTCTACCAAGAAATGTGATTCTTCATTCAAAACCTGATTTTTGCTATTGGGCTCTATTGAATAATGAATGTTTTGAATTTTCTCCAAAAGTAAAGTAGTTGCAAACTCATGCTTTTAGAGACTTGTTTGGGCTCATGAGAGGAGTAGAAAAACATCAAAAATTTCAGTCCTGCATGATTCTACCAAGAAATGTGTGTTCATTGAAACCGCTGGTTTTTGATAGTTTGGGCCCTATTGAATAATGAATGTTTTGAATTTTCTCCAAAAGTAAAGTAGTTGCAAACTCATCCTTTTAGAAACTTGTTTGGGCTGTTGAGAGGAGTAAAAAACCATCAAAAATTTCAATCCTGCATTATTCTACCAAGAAATGTGATTCTTCATTCAAAACGCTGGTTTTTGCTATTGTGCTCTATTGAATAATGAATGTTTTGAATTTTCTCCAAAAGTAAAGTAGTTGCAAACTCATCCTTTTAGAGACTTGTTTGGGCTCATGAGAGGAGTAGAAAAACATCAAAAATTTCAGTCCTGCATGATTCTACCAAGAAATGTGATTCTTCATTCAAAACCTGATTTTTGCTATTGGGCTCTATTGAATAATGAATGTTTTGAATTTTCTCCAAAAGTAAAGTAGTTGCAAACTCATCCTTTTAGAAACTTGTTTGGGCTGTTGAGAGGAGTAAAAAACCATCAAAAATTTCAATCCTGCATGATTCTACCAAGAAATGTGATTCTTCATTCAAAACGCTGGTTTTTGCTATTGGGCTCTATTGAATAATGAATGTTTTGAATTTTCTCCAAAAGTAAAGTAGTTGCAAACTCATCCTTTTAGAGACTTGTTTGGGCTCATGAGAGGAGTAGAAAAACATCAAAAATTTCAGTCCTGCACGATTCTACCAAGAAATGTGTGTTCATTCAAACCGCTGGTTTTTGATATTTTTATCCCTATTGAATATTGAATGTTTTGAATTTTCTCCAAAAGTAAAGTAGTTGCAAACTCATCCTTTTAGAAACTTGCTTGGGCTGTTGAGAGGAGTAGAAAACCATCAAAAATTTCTATCCTGCATGATTCTACCAAGAAATGTGATTCTTCATTCAAAACCTGATTTTTGCTATTGGGCTCTATTGAATAATGAATGTTTTGAATTTTCTCCAAAGGTAAAGTAGTTGCAAACTCATGCTTTTAGAGACTTGTTTGGGCTCATGAGAGGAGTAGAAAAACATCAAAAATTTCAGTCCTGCATGATTCTACCAAGAAATGTGTGTTCATTGAAACCGCTGGTTTTTGATAGTTTGGGCCCTATTGAATAATGAATGTTTTGAATTTTCTCCAAAAGTAAAGTAGTTGCAAACTCATCCTTTTAGAAACTTGTTTGGGCTGTTGAGAGGAGTAAAAAACCATCAAAAATTTCAATCCTGCATGATTCTACCAAGAAATGTGATTCTTCATTCAAAATGCTGGTTTTTGCTATTGGGCTCTATTGAATAATGAATGTTTTGAATTTTCTCCAAAAGCAAAGTAGTTGCAGACTCATCCTTTTAGAGACTTGTTTGGGCTCATGAGAGGAGTAGAAAAACATCAAAAATTTCAGTCCTGCACGATTCTACCAAGAAATGTGTGTTCATTCAAACCGCTGGTTTTTGATATTTTGGGCCCTATTGAATAATGAATGTTTTGAATTTTCTCCAAAAGTAAAGTAGTTGCAAACTCATCCTTTTAGAAACTTGTTTGGGCTGTTGAGAGGAGTAAAAAACCATCAAAAATTTCAATCCTGCATGATTCTACCAAGAAATGTGATTCTTCATTCAAAACCTGATTTTTGCTATTGGGCTCTATTGAATAATGAATGTTTTGAATTTTCTCCAAAAGTTAAGTAGTTGCAAACTCATCCTTTTAGAGACTTGTTTGGGCTCATGAGAGGAGTAGAAAAACATCAAAAATTTCAGTCCTGCACGATTCTACCAAGAAATGTGTGTTCATTCAAACCGCTGGTTTTTGATATTTTGGGCCCTATTGAATAATGAATGTTTTGAATTTTCTCCAAAAGTAAAGTAGTTGCAAACTCATCCTTTTAGAAACTTGTTTGGGCTGTTGAGAGGAGTAAAAAACCATCAAAAATTTCAATCCTGCATGATTCTACCAAGAAATGTGATTCTTCATTCAAAACGCTGGTTTTTGCTATTGGGCTCTATTGAATAATGAATGTTTTGAATTTTCTCCAAAACTAAAGTAGTTGCAAACTCATGCTTTTAGAGACTTGTTTGGGCTCATGAGAGGAGTAGAAAAACATCAAAAATTTCAGTCCTGCATGATTCTACCAAGAAATGTGTGTTCATTGAAACCGCTGGTTTTTGATAGTTTGGGCCCTATTGAATAATGAATGTTTTGAATTTTCTCCAAAAATAAAGTAGTTGCAAACTCATCCTTTTAGAAACTTGTTTGGGCTGTTGAGAGGAGTAAAAAACCATCAAAAATTTCAATCCTGCATGATTCTACCAAGAAATGTGATTCTTCATTCGAAACCTGATTTTTGCTATTGGGCTCTATTGAATAATGAATGTTTTGAATTTTCTCCAAAAGTAAAGTAGTTGCAAACTCATGCTTTTAGAGACTTGTTTGGGCTCATGAGAGGAGTAGAAAAACATCAAAAATTTCAGTCCTGCATGATTCTACCAAGAAATGTGTGTTCATTGAAACCGCTGGTTTTTGATAGTTTGGGCCCTATTGAATAATGAATGTTTTGAATTTTCTCCAAAAGTAAAGTAGTTGCAAACTCATCCTTTTAGAAACATGTTTGGGCTGTTGAGAGGAGTAAAAAACCATCAAAAATTTCAATCCTGCATGATTCTACCAAGAAATGTGATTCTTCATTCAAAACCTGATTTTTGCTATTGGGCTCTATTGAATAATGAATGTTTTGATTTTTCTCCAAAAGTAAAGTAGTTGCAAACTCATGCTTTCAGAGACTTGTTTGGGCTCATGAGAGGAGTAGAAAAACATCAAAAATTTCAGTCCTGCATGATTCTACCAAGAAATGTGTGTTCATTGAAACCGCTGGTTTTTGATAGTTTGGGCCCTATTGAATAATCAATGTTTTGAATTTTATGCAAAAGTAAAGTAGTTGCAAACTCATCCTTTTAGAAACTTGTTTGGGCTGTTGAGAGGAGTAAAAAACCATCAAAAATTTCAATCCTGCATGATTCTACCAAGAAATGTGATTCTTCATTCAAAACCTGATTTTTGCTATTGGGCTCTATTGAATAATGAATGTTTTGAATTTTCTCCAAAAGTAAAGGAGTTGCAAACTCATGCTTTTAGAGACTTGTTTGGGCTCATGAGAGGAGTAGAAAAACATCAAAAATTTCAGTCCTGCATGATTCTACCAAGAAATGTGTGTTCATTCAAACCGCTGGTTTTTGATAGTTTGGGCCCTATTGAATAATGAATGTTTTGAATTTTCTCCAAAAGTAAAGTAGTTGCAAACTTATCCTTTTAGAAACTTGTTTGGGCTGTTGAGAGGAGTAAAAAACCATCAAAAATTTCAATCCTGCATGATTCTACCAAGAAATGTGATTCTTCATTCAAAACCTGATTTTTCCTATTGGGCTCTATTGAATAATGAATGTTTTGAATTTTCTCCAAAAGTAAAGTAATTGCAAACTCATCCTTTTAGAGACTTGTTTGGGCTCATGAGAGGAGTAGAAAAACATCAAAAATTTCAGTCCTGCACGATTCTACCAAGAAATGTGTGTTCATTCAAACCGCTGGTTTTTGATGTTTTGGGCCCTATTGAATAATGAATGTTTTGAATTTTCTCCAAAAGTAAAGTAGTTGCAAACTCATCCTTTTAGAAACTTGTTTGGGCTGTTGAGAGGAGTAAAAAACCATCAAAAATTTCAATCCTGCATGATTCTACCAAGAAATGTGATTCTTCATTCAAAACCTGATTTTTGCTATTGGGCTCTATTGAATAATGAATGTTTTGAATTTTCTCCAAAAGTAAAGTAGTTGCAAACTTATGCTTTTAGAGACTTGTTTGGGCTCATGAGAGGAGTAGAAAAACATCAAAAATTTCAGTCCTGCATGATTCTACCAAGAAATGTGTGTTCATTGAAACCGCTGGTTTTTGATATTTTGGGCCCTATTGAATAATGAATGTTTTGAATTTTCTCCAAAAGTAAAGTAGTTGCAAACTCATCCTTTTAGAAACTTGTTTGGGCTGTAGAGAGGAGTAAAAAACCTTCAAAAATTTCAATCCTGCATGATTCTACCAAGAAATGTGATTCTTCATTCAAAACGCTGGTTTTTGCTATTGGGCTCTATTGAATAATGAATGTTTTGAATTTTCTCCAAAAGTAAAGTAGTTGCAAACTCATCCTTTTAGAGACTTGTTTGGGCTCATGAGAGGAGTAGAAAAATATCAAAAATTTCAGTCCTGCACGATTCTACCAAGAAATGTGTGTTCATTCAAACCGCTGGTTTTTGATATTTTGGGCCCTATTGAATAATGAATGTTTTGAATTTTCTCCAAAAGTAGTTGCAAACTCATCCTTTTAGAAACTTGTTTTGGCTGTTGAGAGGAGTAAAAAACATCAAAAATTTCAATCCTGCATGATTCTACAAAGAAATGTGATTCTTCATTCAAAACCTGATTTTTGCTATTGGGCTCTATTGAATAATGAATGTTTTGAATTTTCTCCAAAAGTAAAGTAGTTGCAAACTCATCCTTTTAGAAACTTGTTTGGGCTGTTGAGAGGAGTAAAAAACCATCAAAAATTTCAATCCTGCATGATTCTACCAAGAAATGTGATTCTTCATTCAAAACGCTGGTTTTTGCTATTGGGCTCTATTGAATAATGAATGTTTTGAATTTTCTCCAAAAGTAAAGTAGTTGCAAACTCATGCATTTAGAGACTTGTTTGGGCCCATGAGAGGAGTAGAAAAACATCAAAAATTTCAGTCCTGCATGATTCTACCAAGAAATGTGTGTTCATTCAAACCGCTGGTTTTTGATATTTTGGGCCCTATTGAATAATGAATGTTTTGAATTTTCTCCAAAAATAAAGTAGTTGCAAACTCATCCTTTTAGAAACTTGTTTGGGCTGTTGAGAGGAGTAAAAAACCATCAAAAATTTCAAACCTGCATGATTCTACCAAGAAATGTGATTCTTCATTCAAAACCTGATTTTTGCTATTGGGCTCTATTGAATAATGAATGTTTTGAATTTTCTCCAAAAGTAAAGTAGTTGCAAACTCATGCTTTTAGAGACTTGTTTGGGCTCATGAGAGGAGTAGAAAAACATCAAAAATTTCAGTCCTGCATGATTCTACCAAGAAATGTGTGTTCATTGAAACCGCTGGTTTTTGATAGTTTGGGCCCTATTGAATAATGAATGTTTTGAATTTTCTCCAAAAGTAAAGTAGTTGCAAACTCATCCTTTTAGAAACTTGTTTGGGCTGTTGAGAGGAGTAAAAAACCATCAAAAATTTCAATCCTGCATTATTCTACCAAGAAATGTGATTCTTCATTCAAAACGCTGGTTTTTGCTATTGTGCTCTATTGAATAATGAATGTTTTGAATTTTCTCCAAAAGTAAAGTAGTTGCAAACTCATCCTTTTAGAGACTTGTTTGGGCTCATGAGAGGAGTAGAAAAACATCAAAAATTTCAGTCCTGCATGATTCTACCAAGAAATGTGATTCTTCATTCAAAACCTGATTTTTGCTATTGGGCTCTATTGAATAATGAATGTTTTGAATTTTCTCCAAAAGTAAAGTAGTTGCAAACTCATGCTTTTAGAGACTTGTTTGGGCTCACGAGAGGAGTAGAAAAACATCAAAAATTTCAGTCCTGCATGATTCTACCAAGAAATGTGTGTACATTGAAACCGCTGGTTTTTGATAGTTTGGGCCTTATTGAATAATGAATGTTTTGAATTTTCTCCAAAAGTAAAGTAGTTGCAAACTCATCCTTTTAGAAACTTGTTTGGGCTGTTGAGAGGAGTAAAAAACCATCAAAAATTTCAATCCTGCATGATTCTACCAAGAAATGTGATTCTTCATTCAAAACGCTGGTTTTTGCTATTGGGCTCTATTGAATAATGAATGTTTTGAATTTTCTCCAAAAGTAAAGTAGTTGCAAACTCATGCTTTTAGAGACTTGTTTGGGCTCATGAGAGGAGTAGAAAAACATCAAAAATTTCAGTCCTGCATGATTCTACCAAGAAATGTGTGTTCATTGAAACCGCTGGTTTTTGATAGTTTGGGCCCTATTGAATAATGAATGTTTTGAATTTTCTCCAAAAGTAAAGTAGTTGCAAACTCATCCTTTTAGAAACTTGTTTGGGCTGTTGAGAGGAGTAAAAAACCATCAAAAATTTCAATCCTGCATTATTCTACCAAGAAATGTGATTCTTCATTCAAAACGCTGGTTTTTGCTATTGTGCTCTATTGAATAATGAATGTTTTGAATTTTCTCCAAAAGTAAAGTAGTTGCAAACTCATCCTTTTAGAGACTTGTTTGGGCTCATGAGAGGAGTAGAAAAACATCAAAAATTTCAGTCCTGCATGATTCTACCAAGAAATGTGATTCTTCATTCAAAACCTGATTTTTGCTATTGGGCTCTATTGAATAATGAATGTTTTGAATTTTCTCCAAAAGTAAAGTAGTTGCAAACTCATGCTTTTAGAGACTTGTTTGGGCTCACGAGAGGAGTAGAAAAACATCAAAAATTTCAGTCCTGCATGATTCTACCAAGAAATGTGTGTACATTGAAACCGCTGGTTTTTGATAGTTTGGGCCTTATTGAATAATGAATGTTTTGAATTTTCTCCAAAAGTAAAGTAGTTGCAAACTCATCCTTTTAGAAACTTGTTTGGGCTGTTGAGAGGAGTAAAAAACCATCAAAAATTTCAATCCTGCATGATTCTACCAAGAAATGTGATTCTTCATTCAAAACGCTGGTTTTTGCAATTGGGCTCTATTGAATAATGAATGTTTTGAATTTTCTCCAAAAGTAAAGTAGTTGCAAGCTCATGCATTTAGAGACTTGTTTGGGCCCATGAGAGGAGTAGAAAAACATCAAAAATTTCAGTCCTGCATGATTCTACCAAGAAATGTGTGTTCATTCAAACCGCTGGTTTTTGATATTTTGGGCCCTATTGAATAATGAATGTTTTGAATTTTCTCCAAAAATAAAGTAGTTGCAAACTCATCCTTTTAGAAACTTGTTTGGGCTGTTGAGAGGAGTAAAAAACCATCAAAAATTTCAAACCTGCATGATTCTACCAAGAAATGTGATTCTTCATTCAAAACCTGATTTTTGCTATTGGGCTCTATTGAATAATGAATGTTTTGAATTTTCTCCAAAAGTAAAGTAGTTGCAAACTCATGCTTTTAGAGACTTGTTTGGGCTCATGAGAGGAGTAGAAAAACATCAAAAATTTCAGTCCTGCATGATTCTACCAAGAAATGTGTGTTCATTGAAACCGCTGGTTTTTGATAGTTTGGGCCCTATTGAATAATGAATGTTTTGAATTTTCTCCAAAAGTAAAGTAGTTGCAAACTCATCCTTTTAGAAACTTGTTTGGGCTGTTGAGAGGAGTAAAAAACCATCAAAAATTTCAATCCTGCATTATTCTACCAAGAAATGTGATTCTTCATTCAAAACGCTGGTTTTTGCTATTGTGCTCTATTGAATAATGAATGTTTTGAATTTTCTCCAAAAGTAAAGTAGTTGCAAACTCATCCTTTTAGAGACTTGTTTGGGCTCATGAGAGGAGTAGAAAAACATCAAAAATTTCAGTCCTGCATGATTCTACCAAGAAATGTGATTCTTCATTCAAAACCTGATTTTTGCTATTGGGCTCTATTGAATAATGAATGTTTTGAATTTTCTCCAAAAGTAAAGTAGTTGCAAACTCATGCTTTTAGAGACTTGTTTGGGCTCACGAGAGGAGTAGAAAAACATCAAAAATTTCAGTCCTGCATGATTCTACCAAGAAATGTGTGTACATTGAAACCGCTGGTTTTTGATAGTTTGGGCCTTATTGAATAATGAATGTTTTGAATTTTCTCCAAAAGTAAAGTAGTTGCAAACTCATCCTTTTAGAAACTTGTTTGGGCTGTTGAGAGGAGTAAAAAACCATCAAAAATTTCAATCCTGCATGATTCTACCAAGAAATGTGATTCTTCATTCAAAACGCTGGTTTTTGCTATTGGGCTCTATTGAATAATGAATGTTTTGAATTTTCTCCAAAAGTAAAGTAGTTGCAAACTCATCCTTTTAGAGACTTGTTTGGGCTCATGAGAGGAGTAGAAAAACATCAAAAATTTCAGTCCTGCACGATTCTACCAAGAAATGTGTGTTCATTCAAACCGCTGGTTTTTGATATTTTTATCCCTATTGAATATTGAATGTTTTGAATTTTCTCCAAAAGTAAAGTAGTTGCAAACTCATCCTTTTAGAAACTTGCTTGGGCTGTTGAGAGGAGTAGAAAACCATCAAAAATTTCTATCCTGCATGATTCTACCAAGAAATGTGATTCTTCATTCAAAACCTGATTTTTGCTATTGGGCTCTATTGAATAATGAATGTTTTGAATTTTCTCCAAAGGTAAAGTAGTTGCAAACTCATGCTTTTAGAGACTTGTTTGGGCTCATGAGAGGAGTAGAAAAACATCAAAAATTTCAGTCCTGCATGATTCTACCAAGAAATGTGTGTTCATTGAAACCGCTGGTTTTTGATAGTTTGGGCCCTATTGAATAATGAATGTTTTGAATTTTCTCCAAAAGTAAAGTAGTTGCAAACTCATCCTTTTAGAAACTTGTTTGGGCTGTTGAGAGGAGTAAAAAACCATCAAAAATTTCAATCCTGCATGATTCTACCAAGAAATGTGATTCTTCATTCAAAACGCTGGTTTTTGCTATTGGGCTCTATTGAATAATGAATGTTTTGAATTTTCTCCAAAAGCAAAGTAGTTGCAGACTCATCCTTTTAGAGACTTGTTTGGGCTCATGAGAGGAGTAGAAAAACATCAAAAATTTCAGTCCTGCACGATTCTACCAAGAAATGTGTGTTCATTCAAACCGCTGGTTTTTGATATTTTGGGCCCTATTGAATAATGAATGTTTTGAATTTTCTCCAAAAGTAAAGTAGTTGCAAACTCATCCTTTTAGAAACTTGTTTGGGCTGTTGAGAGGAGTAAAAAACCATCAAAAATTTCAATCCTGCATGATTCTACCAAGAAATGTGATTCTTCATTCAAAACCTGATTTTTGCTATTGGGCTCTATTGAATAATGAATGTTTTGAATTTTCTTCAAAAGTAAAGTAGTTGCAAACTCATGCTTTTAGAGACTTGTTTGGGCTCATGAGAGGAGTAGAAAAACATCAAAAATTTCAGTCCTGCATGATTCTACCAAGAAATGTGTGTTCATTGAAACCGCTGGTTTTTGATAGTTTGGGCCCTATTGAATAATGAATGTTTTGAATTTTCTCCAAAAGTAAAGTAGTTGCAAACTCATCCTTTTAGAAACTTGTTTGGGCTGTTGAGAGGAGTAAAAAACCATCAAAAATTTCAATCCTGCATGATTCTACCAAGAAATGTGATTCTTCATTCAAAACGCTGGTTTTTGCTATTGGGCTCTATTGAATAATGAATGTTTTGAATTTTCTCCAAAAGTTAAGTAGTTGCAAACTCATCCTTTTAGAGACTTGTTTGGGCTCATGAGAGGAGTAGAAAAACATCAAAAATTTCAGTCCTGCACGATTCTACCAAGAAATGTGTGTTCATTCAAACCGCTGGTTTTTGATATTTTGGGCCCTATTGAATAATGAATGTTTTGAATTTTCTCCAAAAGTAAAGTAGTTGCAAACTCATCCTTTTAGAAACTTGTTTGGGCTGTTGAGAGGAGTAAAAAACCATCAAAAATTTCAATCCTGCATGATTCTACCAAGAAATGTGATTCTTCATTCAAAACGCTGGTTTTTGCTATTGGGCTCTATTGAATAATGAATGTTTTGAATTTTCTCCAAAAGTAAAGGAGTTGCAAACTCATGCTTTTAGAGACTTGTTTGGGCTCATGAGAGGAGTAGAAAAACATCAAAAATTTCAGTCCTGCATGATTCTACCAAGAAATGTGTGTTCATTCAAACCGCTGGTTTTTGATAGTTTGGGCCCTATTGAATAATGAATGTTTTGAATTTTCTCCAAAAGTAAAGTAGTTGCAAACTTATCCTTTTAGAAACTTGTTTGGGCTGTTGAGAGGAGTAAAAAACCATCAAAAATTTCAATCCTGCATGATTCTACCAAGAAATGTGATTCTTCATTCAAAACCTGATTTTTCCTATTGGGCTCTATTGAATAATGAATGTTTTGAATTTTCTCCAAAAGTAAAGTAGTTGCAAACTCATCCTTTTAGAGACTTGTTTGGGCTCATGAGAGGAGTAGAAAAACATCAAAAATTTCAGTCCTGCACGATTCTACCAAGAAATGTGTGTTCATTCAAACCGCTGGTTTTTGATGTTTTGGGCCCTATTGAATAATGAATGTTTTGAATTTTCTCCAAAAGTAAAGTAGTTGCAAACTCATCCTTTTAGAAACTTGTTTGGGCTGTTGAGAGGAGTAAAAAACCATCAAAAATTTCAATCCTGCATGATTCTACCAAGAAATGTGATTCTTCATTCAAAACCTGATTTTTGCTATTGGGCTCTATTGAATAATGAATGTTTTGAATTTTCTCCAAAAGTAAAGTAGTTGCAAACTTATGCTTTTAGAGACTTGTTTGGGCTCATGAGAGGAGTAGAAAAACATCAAAAATTTCAGTCCTGCATGATTCTACCAAGAAATGTGTGTTCATTGAAACCGCTGGTTTTTGATATTTTGGGCCCTATTGAATAATGAATGTTTTGAATTTTCTCCAAAAGTAGTTGCAAACTCATCCTTTTAGAAACTTGTTTTGGCTGTTGAGAGGAGTAAAAAACATCAAAAATTTCAATCCTGCATGATTCTACAAAGAAATGTGATTCTTCATTCAAAACCTGATTTTTGCTATTGGGCTCTATTGAATAATGAATGTTTTGAATTTTCTCCAAAAGTAAAGTAGTTGCAAACTCATCCTTTTAGAAACTTGTTTGGGCTGTTGAGAGGAGTAAAAAACCATCAAAAATTTCAATCCTGCATGATTCTACCAAGAAATGTGATTCTTCATTCAAAACGCTGGTTTTTGCTATTGGGCTCTATTGAATAATGAATGTTTTGAATTTTCTCCAAAGGTAAAGTAGTTGCAAACTCATGCTTTTAGAGACTTGTTTGGGCTCATGAGAGGAGTAGAAAAACATCAAAAATTTCAGTCCTGCATGATTCTACCAAGAAATGTGTGTTCATTGAAACCGCTGGTTTTTGATAGTTTGGGCCCTATTGAATAATGAATGTTTTGAATTTTCTCCAAAAGTAAAGTAGTTGCAAACTCATCCTTTTAGAAACTTGTTTGGGCTGTTGAGAGGAGTAAAAAACCATCAAAAATTTCAATCCTGCATGATTCTACCAAGAAATGTGATTCTTCATTCAAAACGCTGGTTTTTGCTATTGGGCTCTATTGAATAATGAATGTTTTGAATTTTCTCCAAAAGCAAAGTAGTTGCAGACTCATCCTTTTAGAGACTTGTTTGGGCTCATGAGAGGAGTAGAAAAACATCAAAAATTTCAGTCCTGCACGATTCTACCAAGAAATGTGTGTTCATTCAAACCGCTGGTTTTTGATATTTTGGGCCCTATTGAATAATGAATGTTTTGAATTTTCTCCAAAAGTAAAGTAGTTGCAAACTCATCCTTTTAGAAACTTGTTTGAGCTGTTGAGAGGAGTAAAAAACCATCAAAAATTTCAATCCTGCATGATTCTCCCAAGAAATGTGATTCTTCATTCAAAACCTGATTTTTGCTATTGGGCTCTATTGAATAATGAATGTTTTGAATTTTCTCCAAAAGTAAAGTAGTTGCAAACTCATGCTTTTAGAGACTTGTTTGGGCTCATGAGAGGAGTAGAAAAACATCAAAAATTTCAGTCCTGCATGATTCTACCAAGAAATGTGTGTTCATTGAAACCGCTGGTTTTTGATAGTTTGGGCCCTATTGAATAATGAATGTTTTGAATTTTCTCCAAAAGTAAAGTAGTTGCAAACTCATCCTTTTAGAAACTTGTTTGGGCTGTTGAGAGGAGTAAAAAACCATCAAAAATTTCAATCCTGCATGATTCTACCAAGAAATGTGATTCTTCATTCAAAACGCTGGTTTTTGCTATTGGGCTCTATTGAATAATGAATGTTTTGAATTTTCTCCAAAAGTTAAGTAGTTGCAAACTCATCCTTTTAGAGACTTGTTTGGGCTCATGAGAGGAGTAGAAAAACATCAAAAATTTCAGTCCTGCACGATTCTACCAAGAAATGTGTGTTCATTCAAACCGCTGGTTTTTGATATTTTGGGCCCTATTGAATAATGAATGTTTTGAATTTTCTCCAAAAGTAAAGTATTTGCAAACTCATCCTTTAAGAAACTTGTTTGGGCTGTTGAGAGGAGTAAAAAACCATCAAAAATTTCAATCCTGCATGATTCTACCAAGAAATGTGATTCTTCATTCAAAACGCTGGTTTTTGCTATTGGGCTCTATTGAATAATGAATGTTTTGAATTTTCTCCAAAACTAAAGTAGTTGCAAACTCATGCTTTTAGAGACTTGTTTGGGCTCATGAGAGGAGTAGAAAAACATCAAAAATTTCAGTCCTGCATGATTCTACCAAGAAATGTGTGTTCATTGAAACCGCTGGTTTTTGATAGTTTGGGCCCTATTGAATAATGAATGTTTTGAATTTTCTCCAAAAATAAAGTAGTTGCAAACTCATCCTTTTAGAAACTTGTTTGGGCTGTTGAGAGGAGTAAAAAACCATCAAAAATTTCAATCCTGCATGATTCTACCAAGAAATGTGATTCTTCATTCAAAACCTGATTTTTGCTATTGGGCTCTATTGAATAATGAATGTTTTGAATTTTCTCCAAAAGTAAAGTAGTTGCAAACTCATGCTTTTAGCGACTTGTTTGGGCTCATGAGAGGAGTAGAAAAACATCAAAAATTTCAGTCCTGCATGATTCTACCAAGAAATGTGTGTTCATTGAAACCGCTGGTTTTTGATAGTTTTGGCCCTATTGAATAATGAATGTTTTGAATTTTCTCCAAAAGTAAAGTAGTTGCAAACTCATCCTTTTAGAAACATGTTTGGGCTGTTGAGAGGAGTAAAAAACCATCAAAAATTTCAATCCTGCATGATTCTACCAAGAAATGTGATTCTTCATTCAAAACCTGATTTTTGCTATTGGGCTCTATTGAATAATGAATGTTTTGAATTTTCTCCAAAAGTAAAGTAGTTGCAAACTCATGCTTTTAGAGACTTGTTTGGGCTCATGAGAGGAGTAGAAAAACATCAAAAATTTCAGTCCTGCATGATTCTACCAAGAAATATGTGTTCATTGAAACCGCTGGTTTTTGATAGTTTGGGCCCTATTGAATAATGAATGTTTTGAATTTTCTCCAAAAATAAAGTAGTTGCAAACTCATCCTTTTAGAAACTTGTTTGGGCTGTTGAGAGGAGTAAAAAACCATCAAAAATTTCAATCCTGCATGATTCTACCAAGAAATGTGATTCTTCATTCAAAACCTGATTTTTGCTATTGGGCTCTATTGAATAATGAATGTTTTGAATTTTCTCCAAAAGTAAAGTAGTTGCAAACTCATCCTTTTAGAGACTTGTTTGGGCTCATGAGAGGAGTAGAAAAACATCAAAAATTTCAGTCCTGCACGATTCTACCAAGAAATGTGTGTTCATTCAAACCGCTGGTTTTTGATATTTTGGGCCCTATTGAATATTGAATGTTTTGAATTTTCTCCAAAAGTAAAGTAGTTGCAAACTCATCCTTTTAGAAACTTGCTTGGGCTGTTGAGAGGAGTAGAAAACCATCAAAAATTTCTATCCTGCATGATTCTACCAAGAAATGTGATTCTTCATTCAAAACCTGATTTTTGCTATTGGGCTCTATTGAATAATGAATGTTTTGAATTTTCTCCAAAGGTAAAGTAGTTGCAAACTCATGCTTTTAGAGACTTGTTTGGGCTCATGAGAGGAGTAGAAAAACATCAAAAATTTCAGTCCTGCATGATTCTACCAAGAAATGTGTGTTCATTGAAACCGCTGGTTTTTGATAGTTTGGGCCCTATTGAATAATGAATGTTTTGAATTTTCTCCAAAAGTAAAGTAGTTGCAAACTCATCCTTTTAGAAACTTGTTTGGGCTGTTGAGAGGAGTAAAAAACCATCAAAAATTTCAATCCTGCATGATTCTACCAAGAAATGTGATTCTTCATTCAAAACGCTGGTTTTTGCTATTGGGCTCTATTGAATAATGAATGTTTTGAATTTTCTCCAAAAGCAAAGTAGTTGCAGACTCATCCTTTTAGAGACTTGTTTGGGCTCATGAGAGGAGTAGAAAAACATCAAAAATTTCAGTCCTGCACGATTCTAACAAGAAATGTGTGTTCATTCAAACCGCTGGTTTTTGATATTTTGGGCCCTATTGAATAATGAATGTTTTGAATTTTCTCCAAAAGTAAAGTAGTTGCAAACTCATCCTTTTAGAAACTTGTTTGGGCTGTTGAGAGGAGTAAAAAACCATCAAAAATTTCAATCCTGCATGATTCTACCAAGAAATGTGAATCTTCATTCAAAACCTGATTTTTGCTATTGGGCTCTATTGAATAATGAATGTTTTGAATTTTCTCCAAAGTTAAAGTAGTTGCAAACTCATGCTTTTAGAGACTTGTTTGGGCTCATGAGAGGAGTAGAAAAACATCAAAAATTTCAGTCCTGCATGATTCTACCAAGAAATGTGTGTTCATTGAAACCGCTGGTTTTTGATAGTTTGGGCCCTATTGAATAATGAATGTTTTGAATTTTCTCCAAAAGTAAAGTAGTTGCAAACTCATCCTTTTAGAAACTTGTTTGGGCTGTTGAGAGGAGTAAAAAACCATCAAAAATTTCAATCCTGCATGATTCTACCAAGAAATGTGATTCTTCATTCAAAACGCTGGTTTTTGCTATTGGGCTCTATTGAATAATGAATGTTTTGAATTTTCTCCAAAAGTAAAGTAGTTGCAAACTCATGCTTTTAGAGACTTGTTTGGGCTCATGAGAGGAGTAGAAAAACATCAAAAATTTCAGTCCTGCATGATTCTACCAAGAAATGTGTGTTCATTGAAACCGCTGGTTTTTGATAGTTTGGGCCCTATTGAATAATGAATGTTTTGAATTTTCTCCAAAAGTAAAGTAGTTGCAAACTCATCCTTTTAGAAACTTGTTTGGGCTGTTGAGAGGAGTAAAAAACCATCAAAAATTTCAATCCTGCATTATTCTACCAAGAAATGTGATTCTTCATTCAAAACGCTGGTTTTTGCTATTGTGCTCTATTGAATAATGAATGTTTTGAATTTTCTCCAAAAGTAAAGTAGTTGCAAACTCATCCTTTTAGAGACTTGTTTGGGCTCATGAGAGGAGTAGAAAAACATCAAAAATTTCAGTCCTGCATGATTCTACCAAGAAATGTGATTCTTCATTCAAAACCTGATTTTTGCTATTGGGCTCTATTGAATAATGAATGTTTTGAATTTTCTCCAAAAGTAAAGTAGTTGCAAACTCATGCTTTTAGAGACTTGTTTGGGCTCACGAGAGGAGTAGAAAAACATCAAAAATTTCAGTCCTGCATGATTCTACCAAGAAATGTGTGTACATTGAAACCGCTGGTTTTTGATAGTTTGGGCCTTATTGAATAATGAATGTTTTGAATTTTCTCCAAAAGTAAAGTAGTTGCAAACTCATCCTTTTAGAAACTTGTTTGGGCTGTTGAGAGGAGTAAAAAACCATCAAAAATTTCAATCCTGCATGATTCTACCAAGAAATGTGATTCTTCATTCAAAACGCTGGTTTTTGCTATTGGGCTCTATTGAATAATGAATGTTTTGAATTTTCTCCAAAAGTAAAGTAGTTGCAAACTCATCCTTTTAGAGACTTGTTTGGGCTCATGAGAGGAGTAGAAAAACATCAAAAATTTCAGTCCTGCACGATTCTACCAAGAAATGTGTGTTCATTCAAACCGCTGGTTTTTGATATTTTGGGCCCTATTGAATATTGAATGTTTTGAATTTTCCCCAAAAGTAAAGTAGTTGCAAACTCATCCTTTTAGAAACTTGCTTGGGCTGTTGAGAGGAGTAGAAAACCATCAAAAATTTCTATCCTGCATGATTCTACCAAGAAATGTGATTCTTCATTCAAAACCTGATTTTTGCTATTGGGCTCTATTGAATAATGAATGTTTTGAATTTTCTCCAAAGGTAAAGTAGTTGCAAACTCATGCTTTTAGAGACTTGTTTGGGCTCATGAGAGGAGTAGAAAAACATCAAAAATTTCAGTCCTGCATGATTCTAACAAGAAATGTGTGTTCATTGAAACCGCTGGTTTTTGATAGTTTGGGCCCTATTGAATAATGAATGTTTTGAATTTTCTCCAAAAGTAAACTAGTTGCAAACTCATCCTTTTAGAAACTTGTTTGGGCTGTTGAGAGGAGTAAAATACCATCAAAAATTTCAATCCTGCATGATTCTACCAAGAAATGTGATTCTTCATTCAAAACGCTGGTTTTTGCTATTGGGCTCTATTGAATAATGAATGTTTTGAATTTTCTCCAAAAGCAAAGTAGTTGCAGACTCATCCTTTTAAAGACTTGTTTGGGCTCATGAGAGGAGTAGAAAAACATCAAAAATTTCAGTCCTGCACGATTCTACCAAGAAATGTGTGTTCATTCAAACCGCTGGTTTTTGATATTTTGGGCCCTATTGAATAATGAATGTTTTGAAATTTCTCCAAAAGTAAAGTAGTTGCAAACTCATCCTTTTAGAAACTTGTTTGGGCTGTTGAGAGGAGTAAAAAACCATCAAAAATTTCAATCCTGCATGATTCTACCAAGAAATGTGATTCTTCATTCAAAACCTGATTTTTGCTATTGGGCTCTATTGAATAATGAATGTTTTGAATTTTCTCCAAAAGTAAAGTAGTTGCAAACTCATGCTTTTAGAGACTTGTTTGGGCTCATGAGAGGAGTAGAAAAACATCAAAAATTTCAGTCCTGCATGATTCTACCAAGAAATGTGTGTTCATTGAAACCGCTGGTTTTTGATAGTTTGGGCCCTATTGAATAATGAATGTTTTGAATTTTCTCCAAAAGTAAAGTAGTTGCAAACTCATCCTTTTAGAAACTTGTTTGGGCTGTTGAGAGGAGTAAAAAACCATCAAAAATTTCAATCCTGCATTATTCTACCAAGAAATGTGATTCTTCATTCAAAACGCTGGTTTTTGCTATTGTGCTCTATTGAATAATGAATGTTTTGAATTTTCTCCAAAAGTAAAGTAGTTGCAAACTCATCCTTTTAGAGACTTGTTTGGGCTCATGAGAGGAGTAGAAAAACATCAAAAATTTCAGTCCTGCATGATTCTACCAAGAAATGTGATTCTTCATTCAAAACCTGATTTTTGCTATTGGGCTCTATTGAATAATGAATGTTTTGAATTTTCTCCAAAAGTAAAGTAGTTGCAAACTCAAGCTTTTAGAGACTTGTTTGGGCTCACGAGAGGAGTAGAAAAACATCAAAAATTTCAGTCCTGCATGATTCTACCAAGAAATGTGTGTACATTGAAACCGCTGGTTTTTTATAGTTTGGGCCTTATTGAATAATGAATGTTTTGAATTTTCTCCAAAAGTAAAGTAGTTGCAAACTCATCCTTTTAGAAACTTGTTTGGGCTGTTGAGAGGAGTAAAAAACCATCAAAAATTTCAATCCTTCATGATTCTACCAAGAAATGTGATTCTTCATTCAAAACGTTGGTTTTTGCTATTGGGCTCTATAGAATAATGAATGTTTTGAATTTTCTCCAAAAGTAAAGTAGTTGCAAACTCATCCTTTTAGAGACTTGTTTGGGCTCATGAGAGGAGTAGAAAAACATCAAAAATTTCAGTCCTGCACGATTCTACCAAGAAATGTGTGTTCATTCAAACCGCTGGTTTTTGATATTTTGGGCCCTATTGAATATTGAATGTTTTGAATTTTCTCCAAAAGTAAAGTAGTTGCAAACTCATCCTTTTAGAAACTTGCTTGGGCTGTTGAGAGGAGTAGAAAACCATCAAAAATTTCTATCTTGCATGATTCTACCAAGAAATGTGATTCTTCATTCAAAACCTGATTTTTGCTATTGGGCTCTATTGAATAATGAATGTTTTGAATTTTCTCCAAAGGTAAAGTAGTTGCAAACTCATGCTTTTAGAGACTTGTTTGGGCTCATGAGAGGAGTAGAAAAACATCAAAAATTTCAGTCCTGCATGATTCTACCAAGAAATGTGTGTTCATTGAAACCGCTGGTTTTTGATAGTTTGGGCCCTATTGAATAATGAATGTTTTGAATTTTCTCCAAAAGTAAAGTAGTTGCAAACTCATCCTTTTAGAAACTTGTTTGGGCTGTTGAGAGGAGTAAAAAACCATCAAAAATTTCAATCCTGCATGATTCTACCAAGAAATGTGATTCTTCATTCAAAACGCTGGTTTTTGCTATTGGGCTCTATTGAATAATGAATGTTTTGAATTTTCTCCAAAAGCAAAGTAGTTGCAGACTCATCCTTTTAGAGACTTGTTTGGGCTCATGAGAGGAGTAGAAAAACATCAAAAATTTCAGTCCTGCACGATTCTACCAAGAAATGTGTGTTCATTCAAACCGCTGGTTTTTGATATTTTGGGCCCTATTGAATAATGAATGTTTTGAATTTTCTCCAAAAGTAAAGTAGTTGCAAACTCATCCTTTTAGAAACTTGTTTGAGCTGTTGAGAGGAGTAAAAAACCATCAAAAATTTCAATCCTGCATGATTCTACCAAGAAATGTGATTCTTCATTCAAAACCTGATTTTTGCTATTGGGCTCTATTGAATAATGAATGTTTTGAATTTTCTCCAAAAGTAAAGTAGTTGCAAACTCATGCTTTTAGAGACTTGTTTGGGCTCATGAGAGGAGTAGAAAAACATCAAAAATTTCAGTCCTGCATGATTCTACCAAGAAATGTGTGTTCATTGAAACCGCTGGTTTTTGATAGTTTGGGCCCTATTGAATAATGAATGTTTTGAATTTTCTCCAAAAGTAAAGTAGTTGCAAACTCATCCTTTTAGAAACTTGTTTGGGCTGTTGAGAGGAGTAAAAAACCATCAAAAATTTCAATCCTGCATGATTCTACCAAGAAATGTGATTCTTCATTCAAAACGCTGGTTTTTGCTATTGGGCTCTATTGAATAATGAATGTTTTGAATTTTCTCCAAAAGTTAAGTAGTTGCAAACTCATCCTTTTAGAGACTTGTTTGGGCTCATGAGAGGAGTAGAAAAACATCAAAAATTTCAGTCCTGCACGATTCTACCAAGAAATGTGTGTTCATTCAAACCGCTGGTTTTTGATATTTTGGGCCCTATTGAATAATGAATGTTTTGAATTTTCTCCAAAAGTAAAGTAGTTGCAAACTCATCCTTTAAGAAACTTGTTTGGGCTGTTGAGAGGAGTAAAAAACCATCAAAAATTTCAATCCTGCATGATTCTACCAAGAAATGTGATTCTTCATTCAAAACGCTGGTTTTTGCTATTGGGCTCTATTGAATAATGAATGTTTTGAATTTTCTCCAAAACTAAAGTAGTTGCAAACTCATGCTTTTAGAGACTTGTTTGGGCTCATGAGAGGAGTAGAAAAACATCAAAAATTTCAGTCCTGCATGATTCTACCAAGAAATGTGTGTTCATTGAAACCGCTGGTTTTTGATAGTTTGGGCCCTATTGAATAATGAATGTTTTGAATTTTCTCCAAAAATAAAGTAGTTGCAAACTCATCCTTTTAGAAACTTGTTTGGGCTGTTGAGAGGAGTAAAAAACCATCAAAAATTTCAATCCTGCATGATTCTACCAAGAAATGTGATTCTTCATTCAAAACCTGATTTTTGCTATTGGGCTCTATTGAATAATGAATGTTTTGAATTTTCTCCAAAAGTAAAGTAGTTGCAAACTCATGCTTTTAGCGACTTGTTTGGGCTCATGAGAGGAGTAGAAAAACATCAAAAATTTCAGTCCTGCATGATTCTACCAAGAAATGTGTGTTCATTGAAACCGCTGGTTTTTGATAGTTTTGGCCCTATTGAATAATGAATGTTTTGAATTTTCTCCAAAAGTAAAGTAGTTGCAAACTCATCCTTTTAGAAACATGTTTGGGCTGTTGAGAGGAGTAAAAAACCATCAAAAATTTCAATCCTGCATGATTCTACCAAGAAATGTGATTCTTCATTCAAAACCTGATTTTTGCTATTGGGCTCTATTGAATAATGAATGTTTTGAATTTTCTCCAAAAGTAAAGTAGTTGCAAACTCATGCTTTTAGAGACTTGTTTGGGCTCATGAGAGGAGTAGAAAAACATCAAAAATTTCAGTCCTGCATGATTCTACCAAGAAATATGTGTTCATTGAAACCGCTGGTTTTTGATAGTTTGGGCCCTATTGAATAATGAATGTTTTGAATTTTCTCCAAAAATAAAGTAGTTGCAAACTCATCCTTTTAGAAACTTGTTTGGGCTGTTGAGAGGAGTAAAAAACCATCAAAAATTTCAATCCTGCATGATTCTACCAAGAAATGTGATTCTTCATTCAAAACCTGATTTTTGCTATTGGGCTCTATTGAATAATGAATGTTTTGAATTTTCTCCAAAAGTAAAGTAGTTGCAAACTCATCCTTTTAGAGACTTGTTTGGGCTCATGAGAGGAGTAGAAAAACATCAAAAATTTCAGTCCTGCACGATTCTACCAAGAAATGTGTGTTCATTCAAACCGCTGGTTTTTGATATTTTGGGCCCTATTGAATATTGAATGTTTTGAATTTTCTCCAAAAGTAAAGTAGTTGCAAACTCATCCTTTTAGAAACTTGCTTGGGCTGTTGAGAGGAGTAGAAAACCATCAAAAATTTCTATCCTGCATGATTCTACCAAGAAATGTGATTCTTCATTCAAAACCTGATTTTTGCTATTGGGCTCTATTGAATAATGAATGTTTTGAATTTTCTCCAAAGGTAAAGTAGTTGCAAACTCATGCTTTTAGAGACTTGTTTGGGCTCATGAGAGGAGTAGAAAAACATCAAAAATTTCAGTCCTGCATGATTCTACCAAGAAATGTGTGTTCATTGAAACCGCTGGTTTTTGATAGTTTGGGCCCTATTGAATAATGAATGTTTTGAATTTTCTCCAAAAGTAAAGTAGTTGCAAACTCATCCTTTTAGAAACTTGTTTGGGCTGTTGAGAGGAGTAAAAAACCATCAAAAATTTCAATCCTGCATGATTCTACCAAGAAATGTGATTCTTCATTCAAAACGCTGGTTTTTGCTATTGGGCTCTATTGAATAATGAATGTTTTGAATTTTCTCCAAAAGCAAAGTAGTTGCAGACTCATCCTTTTAGAGACTTGTTTGGGCTCATGAGAGGAGTAGAAAAACATCAAAAATTTCAGTCCTGCACGATTCTAACAAGAAATGTGTGTTCATTCAAACCGCTGGTTTTTGATATTTTGGGCCCTATTGAATAATGAATGTTTTGAATTTTCTCCAAAAGTAAAGTAGTTGCAAACTCATCCTTTTAGAAACTTGTTTGGGCTGTTGAGAGGAGTAAAAAACCATCAAAAATTTCAATCCTGCATGATTCTACCAAGAAATGTGATTCTTCATTCAAAACCTGATTTTTGCTATTGGGCTCTATTGAATAATGAATGTTTTGAATTTTCTCCAAAGTTAAAGTAGTTGCAAACTCATGCTTTTAGAGACTTGTTTGGGCTCATGAGAGGAGTAGAAAAACATCAAAAATTTCAGTCCTGCATGATTCTACCAAGAAATGTGTGTTCATTGAAACCGCTGGTTTTTGATAGTTTGGGCCCTATTGAATAATGAATGTTTTGAATTTTCTCCAAAAGTAAAGTAGTTGCAAACTCATCCTTTTAGAAACTTGTTTGGGCTGTTGAGAGGAGTAAAAAACCATCAAAAATTTCAATCCTGCATGATTCTACCAAGAAATGTGATTCTTCATTCAAAACGCTGGTTTTTGCTATTGGGCTCTATTGAATAATGAATGTTTTGAATTTTCTCCAAAAGTAAAGTAGTTGCAAACTCATGCTTTTAGAGACTTGTTTGGGCTCATGAGAGGAGTAGAAAAACATCAAAAATTTCAGTCCTGCATGATTCTACCAAGAAATGTGTGTTCATTGAAACCGCTGGTTTTTGATAGTTTGGGCCCTATTGAATAATGAATGTTTTGAATTTTCTCCAAAAGTAAAGTAGTTGCAAACTCATCCTTTTAGAAACTTGTTTGGGCTGTTGAGAGGAGTAAAAAACCATCAAAAATTTCAATCCTGCATTATTCTACCAAGAAATGTGATTCTTCATTCAAAACGCTGGTTTTTGCTATTGTGCTCTATTGAATAATGAATGTTTTGAATTTTCTCCAAAAGTAAAGTAGTTGCAAACTCATCCTTTTAGAGACTTGTTTGGGCTCATGAGAGGAGTAGAAAAACATCAAAAATTTCAGTCCTGCATGATTCTACCAAGAAATGTGATTCTTCATTCAAAACCTGATTTTTGCTATTGGGCTCTATTGAATAATGAATGTTTTGAATTTTCTCCAAAAGTAAAGTAGTTGCAAACTCATGCTTTTAGAGACTTGTTTGGGCTCACGAGAGGAGTAGAAAAACATCAAAAATTTCAGTCCTGCATGATTCTACCAAGAAATGTGTGTACATTGAAACCGCTGGTTTTTGATAGTTTGGGCCTTATTGAATAATGAATGTTTTGAATTTTCTCCAAAAGTAAAGTAGTTGCAAACTCATCCTTTTAGAAACTTGTTTGGGCTGTTGAGAGGAGTAAAAAACCATCAAAAATTTCAATCCTGCATGATTCTACCAAGAAATGTGATTCTTCATTCAAAACGCTGGTTTTTGCTATTGGGCTCTATTGAATAATGAATGTTTTGAATTTTCTCCAAAAGTAAAGTAGTTGCAAACTCATCCTTTTAGAGACTTGTTTGGGCTCATGAGAGGAGTAGAAAAACATCAAAAATTTCAGTCCTGCACGATTCTACCAAGAAATGTGTGTTCATTCAAACCGCTGGTTTTTGATATTTTGGGCCCTATTGAATATTGAATGTTTTGAATTTTCCCCAAAAGTAAAGTAGTTGCAAACTCATCCTTTTAGAAACTTGCTTGGGCTGTTGAGAGGAGTAGAAAACCATCAAAAATTTCTATCCTGCATGATTCTACCAAGAAATGTGATTCTTCATTCAAAACCTGATTTTTGCTATTGGGCTCTATTGAATAATGAATGTTTTGAATTTTCTCCAAAGGTAAAGTAGTTGCAAACTCATGCTTTTAGAGACTTGTTTGGGCTCATGAGAGGAGTAGAAAAACATCAAAAATTTCAGTCCTGCATGATTCTAACAAGAAATGTGTGTTCATTGAAACCGCTGGTTTTTGATAGTTTGGGCCCTATTGAATAATGAATGTTTTGAATTTTCTCCAAAAGTAAACTAGTTGCAAACTCATCCTTTTAGAAACTTGTTTGGGCTGTTGAGAGGAGTAAAATACCATCAAAAATTTCAATCCTGCATGATTCTACCAAGAAATGTGATTCTTCATTCAAAACGCTGGTTTTTGCTATTGGGCTCTATTGAATAATGAATGTTTTGAATTTTCTCCAAAAGCAAAGTAGTTGCAGACTCATCCTTTTAAAGACTTGTTTGGGCTCATGAGAGGAGTAGAAAAACATCAAAAATTTCAGTCCTGCACGATTCTACCAAGAAATGTGTGTTCATTCAAACCGCTGGTTTTTGATATTTTGGGCCCTATTGAATAATGAATGTTTTGAAATTTCTCCAAAAGTAAAGTAGTTGCAAACTCATCCTTTTAGAAACTTGTTTGGGCTGTTGAGAGGAGTAAAAAACCATCAAAAATTTCAATCCTGCATGATTCTACCAAGAAATGTGATTCTTCATTCAAAACCTGATTTTTGCTATTGGGCTCTATTGAATAATGAATGTTTTGAATTTTCTCCAAAAGTAAAGTAGTTGCAAACTCATGCTTTTAGAGACTTGTTTGGGCTCATGAGAGGAGTAGAAAAACATCAAAAATTTCAGTCCTGCATGATTCTACCAAGAAATGTGTGTTCATTGAAACCGCTGGTTTTTGATAGTTTGGGCCCTATTGAATAATGAATGTTTTGAATTTTCTCCAAAAGTAAAGTAGTTGCAAACTCATCCTTTTAGAAACTTGTTTGGGCTGTTGAGAGGAGTAAAAAACCATCAAAAATTTCAATCCTGCATGATTCTACCAAGAAATGTGATTCTTCATTCAAAACGCTGGTTTTTGCTATTGGGCTCTATTGAATAATGAATGTTTTGAATTTTCTCCAAAAGTTAAGTAGTTGCAAACTCATCCTTTTAGAGACTTGTTTGGGCTCATGAGAGGAGTAGAAAAACATCAAAAATTTCAGTCCTGCACGATTCTACCAAGAAATGTGTGTTCATTCAAACCGCTGGTTTTTGATATTTTGGGCCCTATTGAATAATGAATGTTTTGATTTTCTCCAAAAGTAAAGTAGTTGCAAACTCATCCTTTTAGAAATTTGTTTGGGCTGTTGAGAGGAGTAAAAAACCATCAAAAATTTCAATCCTGCATGATTCTACCAAGAAATGTGATTCTTCATTCAAAACGCTGGTTTTTGCTATTGGGCTCTATTGAATAATGAATTTTTTGAATTTTCTCCAAAACTAAAGTAGTTGCAAACTCATGCTTTTAGAGACTTGTTTGGGCTCATGAGAGGAGTAGAAAAACATCAAAAATTTCAGTCCTGCATGATTCTACCAAGAAATGTGTGTTCATTGAAACCGCTGGTTTTTGATAGTTTGGGCCCTATTGAATAATGAATGTTTTGAATTTTCTCCAAAAATAAAGTAGTTGCAAACTCATCCTTTTAGAAACTTGTTTGGGCTGTTGAGAGGAGTAAAAAACCATCAAAAATTTCAATCCTGCATGATTCTACCAAGAAATGTGATTCTTCATTCAAAACCTGATTTTTGCTATTGGGCTCTATTGAATAATGAATGTTTTGAATTTTCTCCAAAAGTAAAGTAGTTGCAAACTCATGCTTTTAGAGACTTGTTTGGGCTCATGAGAGGAGTAGAAAAACATCAAAAATTTCAGTCCTGCATGATTCTACCAAGAAATGTGTGTTCATTGAAACCGCTGGTTTTTGATAGTTTGGGCCCTATTGAATAATGAATGTTTTGAATTTTCTCCAAAAGTAAAGTAGTTGCAAACTCATCCTTTTAGAAACATGTTTGGGCTGTTGAGAGGAGTAAAAAACCATCAAAAATTTCAATCCTGCATGATTCTACCAAGAAATGTGATTCTTCATTCAAAACCTGATTTTTGCTATTGGGCTCTATTGAATAATGAATGTTTTGAATTTTCTCCAAAAGTAAAGTAGTTGCAAACTCATGCTTTTAGAGACTTGTTTGGGCTCATGAGAGGAGTAGAAAAACATCAAAAATTTCAGTCCTGCATGATTCTACCAAGAAATATGTGTTCATTGAAACCGCTGGTTTTTGATAGTTTGGGCCCTATTGAATAATGAATGTTTTGAATTTTCTCCAAAAATAAAGTAGTTGCAAACTCATCCTTTTAGAAACTTGTTTGGGCTGTTGAGAGGAGTAAAAAACCATCAAAAATTTCAATCCTGCATGATTCTACCAAGAAATGTGATTCTTCATTCAAAACCTGATTTTTGCTATTGGGCTCTATTGAATAATGAATGTTTTGAATTTTCTCCAAAAGTAAAGTAGTTGCAAACTCATCCTTTTAGAGACTTGTTTGGGCTCATGAGAGGAGTAGAAAAACATCAAAAATTTCAGTCCTGCACGATTCTACCAAGAAATGTGTGTTCATTCAAACCGCTGGTTTTTGATATTTTGGGCCCTATTGAATATTGAATGTTTTGAATTTTCTCCAAAAGTAAAGTAGTTGCAAACTCATCCTTTTAGAAACTTGCTTGGGCTGTTGAGAGGAGTAGAAAACCATCAAAAATTTCTATCCTGCATGATTCTACCAAGAAATGTGATTCTTCATTCAAAACCTGATTTTTGCTATTGGGCTCTATTGAATAATGAATGTTTTGAATTTTCTCCAAAGGTAAAGTAGTTGCAAACTCATGCTTTTAGAGACTTGTTTGGGCTCATGAGAGGAGTAGAAAAACATCAAAAATTTCAGTCCTGCATGATTCTACCAAGAAATGTGTATTCATTGAAACCGCTGGTTTTTGATAGTTTGGGCCCTATTGAATAATGAATGTTTTGAATTTTCTCCAAAAGTAAAGTAGTTGCAAACTCATCCTTTTAGAAACTTGTTTGGGCTGTTGAGAGGAGTAAAAAACCATCAAAAATTTCAATCCTGCATGATTCTACCAAGAAATGTGATTCTTCATTCAAAACGCTGGTTTTTGCTATTGGGCTCTATTGAATAATGAATGTTTTGAATTTTCTCCAAAAGCAAAGTAGTTGCAGACTCATCCTTTTAGAGACTTGTTTGGGCTCATGAGAGGAGTAGAAAAACATCAAAAATTTCAGTCCTGCACGATTCTACCAAGAAATGTGTGTTCATTCAAACCGCTGGTTTTTGATATTTTGGGCCCTATTGAATAATGAATGTTTTGAATTTTCTCCAAAAGTAAAGTAGTTGCAAACTCATCCTTTTAGAAACTTGTTTGGGCTGTTGAGAGGAGTAAAAAACCATCAAAAATTTCAATCCTGCATGATTCTACCAAGAAATGTGATTCTTCATTCAAAACCTGATTTTTGCTATTGGGCTCTATTGAATAATGAATGTTTTGAATTTTCTCCAAAGTTAAAGTAGTTGCAAACTCATGCTTTTAGAGACTTGTTTGGGCTCATGAGAGGAGTAGAAAAACATCAAAAATTTCAGTCCTACATGATTCTACCAAGAAATGTGTGTTCATTGAAACCGCTGTTTTTTGATAGTTTGGGCCCTATTGAATAATGAATGTTTTGAATTTTCTCCAAAAGTAAAGTAGTTGCAAACTCATCCTTTTAGAAACTTGTTTGGGCTGTTGAGAGGAGTAAAAAACCATCAAAAATTTCAATCCTGCATGATTCTACCAAGAAATGTGATTCTTCATTCAAAACGCTGGTTTTTGCTATTGGGCTCTATTGAATAATGAATGTTTTGAATTTTCTCCAAAAGTAAAGTAGTTGCAAACTCATGCTTTTAGAGACTTGTTTGGGCTCATGAGAGGAGTAGAAAAACATCAAAAATTTCAGTCCTGCATGATTCTACCAAGAAATGTGTGTTCATTGAAACCGCTGGTTTTTGATAGTTTGGGCCCTATTGAATAATGAATGTTTTGAATTTTCTCCAAAAGTAAAGTAGTTGCAAACTCATCCTTTTAGAAACTTGTTTGGGCTGTTGAGAGGAGTAAAAAACCATCAAAAATTTCAATCCTGCATTATTCTACCAAGAAATGTGATTCTTCATTCAAAACGCTGGTTTTTGCTATTGTGCTCTATTGAATAATGAATGTTTTGAATTTTCTCCAAAAGTAAAGTAGTTGCAAACTCATCCTTTTAGAAACTTGTTTGGGCTGTTGAGAGGAGTAAAAAACCATCAAAAATTTCAATCCTGCATGATTCTACCAAGAAATGTGATTCTTCATTCAAAACCTGATTTTTGCTATTGGGCTCTATTGAATAATGAATGTTTTGAATTTTCTCCAAAAGTAAAGTAGTTGCAAACTCATGCTTTTAGAGACTTGTTTGGGCTCATGAGAGGAGTAGAAAAACATCAAAAATTATAATCCTGCATGATTCTACCAAGAAATGTGTGTTCATTGAAACCGCTGGTTTTTGATAGTTTGGGCCCTATTGAATAATGAATGTTTTGAATTTTCTCCAAAAGTAAAGTAGTTGCAAACTCATCCTTTTAGAAACTTGTTTGGGCTGTTGAGAGGAGTAAAAAACCATCAAAAATTTCAATCCTGCATGATTCTACCAAGAAATGTGATTCTTCATTCAAAACGCTGGTTTTTGCTATTGGGCTCTATTGAATAATGAATGTTTTGAATTTTCTCCAAAAGTAAAGTAGTTGCAAACTCATCCTTTTAGAGACTTGTTTGGGCTCATGAGAGGAGTAGAAAAACATCAAAAATTTCAGTCCTGCACGATTCTACCAAGAAATGTGTGTTCATTCAAACCGCTGGTTTTTGATATTTTGGGCCCTATTGAATAATGAATGTTTTGAATTTTCTCCAAAAGTAAAGTAGTTGCAAACTCATCCTTTTAGAAACTTGTTTGGGCTGTTGAGAGGAGTAAAAAACCATCAAAAATTTCAATCCTGCATGATTCTACCAAGAAATGTGATTCTTCATTCAAAACCTGATTTTTGCTATTGGGCTCTATTGAATAATGAATGTTTTGAATTTTCTCCAAAAGTAAAGTAGTTGCAAACTCATGCTTTTAGAGACTTGTTTGGGCTCATGAGAGGAGTAGAAAAACATCAAAAATTTCAGTCCTGCATGATTCTACCAAGAAATGTGTGTTCATTGAAACCGCTGGTTTTTGATAGTTTGGGCCCTATTGAATAATGAATGTTTTGAATTTTCTCCAAAAGTAAAGTAGTTGCAAACTCATCCTTTTAGAAACTTGTTTGGGCTGTTGAGAGGAGTAAAAAAACCATCAAAAATTTCAATCCTGCATGATTCTATCAAGAAATGTGATTCTTCATTCAAAACGCTGGTTTTTGCTATTGGGCTCTATTGAATAATGAATGTTTTGAATTTTCTCCAAAAGTTAAGTAGTTGCAAACTCATCCTTTTAGAGACTTGTTTGGGCTCATGAGAGGAGTAGAAAAACATCAAAAATTTCAGTCCTGCATGATTCTACCAAGAAATGTGATTCTTCATTCAAAACCTGATTTTTGCTATTGGGCTCTATTGAATAATGAATGTTTTGATTTTTCTCCAAAAGTAAAGTAGTTGCAAACTCCTGCTTTCAGAGACTTGTTTGGGCTCATGAGAGGAGTAGAAAAACATCAAAAATTTCAGTCCTGCATGATTCTACCAAGAAATGTGTGTTCATTGAAACCGCTGGTTTTTGATAGTTTGGGCCCTATTGAATAATCAATGTTTTGAATTTTCTGCAAAAGTAAAGTAGTTGCAAACTCATCCTTTTAGAAACTTGTTTGGGCTGTTGAGAGGAGTAAAAAACCATCAAAAATTTCAATCCTGCATGATTCTACCAAGAAATGTGATTCTTCATTCAAAATGCTGGTTTTTGCTATTGGGCTCTATTGAATAATGAATGTTTTGAATTTTCTCCAAAAGTTAAGTAGTTGCAAACTCATCCTTTTAGAGACTTGTTTGGGCTCATGAGCGGAGTAGAAAAACATCAAAAATTTCAGTCCTGCACGATTCTACCAAGAAATGTGTGTTCATTCAAACCGCTGGTTTTTGATATTTTGGGCCCTATTGAATAATGAATGTTTTGAATTTTCTTTAACAATAATTTTTATTAGAATTTTCAGAATAGTAGGCAGAATGTAAAATTTACACTTGTACAGACTCATCTAAGTAAGTTATTGTACTGATGTAAAAAAATATGAATACATCACAATATGATGACATTTCAATAGTATATCAACATTGAGAGTAAATGTAGTAAACACTAAACAAATAGTACCAGAAAGAAACAATAAAAAGAAAGGTAAATTTAGGCACTTGAATATGTGAAATATTGGCACATCATAAACCATAAGAAGTAAAATATGAGTTCAGGATATGAAATCTTTTTCTATTTTAGACTTTAGTTCCATCCATTTATACCATCTGTCATCAAATATTTTAATTAAGCCTTTATTAATATAGTGAATTTTCTCGTAGACACAATGTTTGTCCACCAGTAAAATAAGGGTGACAATGTCTGGAGGTTGCTTCCTGTTCCAACCCTTCGCTACAAGGAAGGCTGCAGACATAAGGATATGAGCCGCCAGAAATTTATTTCTTTTAAGTCTATGTATGTCTATTAGTAACAAGGCTAGAGCAGGTTGTGGTTGAATACACCAATTGCATATGAGTGAAAGCAAATCGAACACCCTGGACCAGTACAACTTCAGCATAGGGCATCCCCAAAAAACATGTAGTAAATCTGCCTGAGATCCACAGTTACGCCAACACATTCCAGATCCCCCCCTCCAAAATGTTTCAATCTATTTGGGGTAAGGTAATATCTATGAATTAATTTATAATGCGTTTCTAGTATATTCATACATCTTGTGGATTTGATTGCAATTTTAAGAGAGGAGATCCACTGAGGACCATATATCTGTCTCTGTAATGTGGTTTCCCATTTTTCAAAGCATCCTTCATTGGTGAAGGTGTCTTTGTTGGTCAGGCTATTGTATAAGGGTCTAAGATAACTCTTATGTCTAGATGACATATTAAATAGAAAATTGTTAATAGTAAGGTCAATTGGAACCACTCTAAAAAGGTATTTCTTATATTTGTTGTATTCTTCCTTGAGTAGGAGATATGTCATATACTCCGAATTGGGAACCCCAAATCTGTTCTTTAATAACTCAAAGGGTATGACTCTGTTATTGTCCATCAAGTCATCTACAAAAGTGATCGGAAATTTGGTCCAGCTGTCGAATATAGGTCTTATAGAAGTCCTGACAGGAGACAGATAAGGGAGTCTCAACCTCTCGAGTGAAAAAGAGGCAGAGCTAGTCTTTCTTTTGCATACACATGACCAGCACAACATAGAGGCCTTAAGTATGGGATTATCTATTTTCATAATTTCCCTTCTATGTAGAAGGAAATAGGCTATGAATAAAACTGGTTCCCTGTTGGGCATCATATCTCTTTCAATATTTGGCCACCCCAGGTCTGTCTGTTCCACAAACCAGCCTTTTGTCAGTTCAGTCATAGTGGCGTAATAATATGCCTCAAGATCTGGTATGGCCACCCCCCCTTTCTCCTTGGATTTAAGTAGAGTGCGCTTTTTCACTCTAGGTTTCCCATTGTTCCAAATAAATTTGTTCATCTGGTGTGTTAGTTTTTGTATGTATTGTAGAGATATAGGCAGAGGGACGTTCCTGTATAAAAACAGGACTTTGGGTAGGCAGAACATTTTATATAGCACTATTCTGCCCATCCATTTGGCTGGAGTCTTCGACAGTTCCTTCAACTTAAGGTCGAGAGACTGTAGAAGATGGTCCATATTTACCTCACTCATATGCATGGGGTTACCTGTGAGCCAAATTCCTAAGTACGGTATCCTGGTACAGTCCCAATTAAAGGGATACTTGTCTCTTAGTTGCTGTTTCGTAGAGGCTGAAAGGAAAAGTGATAGAACATTAGTCTTTTTTACATTTAATTTATAGTATGAGACTGAGCCAAATAAATTTATGATATCCCATATCTTTTTCAGGGAATCAGCTGGATTTGTCAGTGTGAGTATAATGTCATCTGCATAGAGGTTAATCTTATGCTCTGAGTCTTTCATTTGTACACCATGTACTTCATCAGAATCCCTTATCATTTGAGCCAAAGGTTCCAGGCTCAGGATAAAAATTATTGGGGATAGAGGACATCCCTGTCTTGTCCCATTAGTTATAAGAAATGTATCTGACATCGTGTTGTTGACCAGCACAGAGGCAGATGGCCGAGAGTATAAAGCTCGAATACTTCTCATCATCTCCCCACCAAAACCCATTTTCTCCAATACTGTAAAGGCATAGGCCCAATTAATCCGGTCAAAGGCCTTTTCAGCGTCAAGAGCTACAAACAAACTGGAAATCCTATTTTTGTGGCATGAATATAAGTGATGCAGGACACTTCTAGAACTGTCTGAAGTTTGCCTAGATTTTACAAAACCGACTTGATCGGGATGTATAAGGAATGGAACAACGTCCTGTAATCTTTCTGCTAATATTTTTGCGTAGATCTTGATATCCACATTTAGGAGAGAGATAGGCCTATAATTTTCGATTTTGGTCGGATCTTTATCTGGTTTGGGAATCACCACTATTGAGGCTCTCAGCATATCTGTGTTGCACTTTCCTTCTGATTTAATAAAATTCAGGGCATTAGTTAAGTGTGGGATGAGTTCCTTTTGAAATTCTTTATAATACTCTACAGGAAAGCCATCTGGACCTGGAGCCTTGTCATTTTTAAGATTGTTCATCGCAAGAGAGACCTCACCCTCAGTAAAGGGTGTGTCAAGTCATTCCTTCTGCTCTAAAGACAAAGATCCCAGCTTTATCTTTTCCAAAAAATTATTTATCATCTCTGGTGTAGGAGAGGGATGAGCTCCACTGTTTCCTATGTTGTATAATTTAGAATAGTAGCTCTCAAAAGCCAGGGCTATCTCTTTGGGTTTTTCTATAGTCTTTGAGCTTTGGGTTATTTTTTTAATTGGATGTTTTTTATTTATGGGTTTAAACCTATTTGCCATATTTTTGGAGAATTTATTATTATTAACATAAAACCCTGCCCTATTAAATAAAGTCTTTTTCTCATATAGGTTGATGAGGAGATTCCTAAGTTCTAGTCTGAGGGAGTACAATTCATTATATTTAGCAAAATTTTTGTCTGCTTTAGCTTGGGATTCTAATTTTTGGATCTGTTCTAACAACATCCTTTGTTGGCTCTCTCTTGCTCTTTTTTGTCTCGAGGCCACTTGGATCAGATGACCCCTAATGACACATTTGTGTGCTAGCCACAATGTTTCAGGTGTAATTTCTTGGGAACAGTTCTCTTTGAAGTAGTTCATTAAGACATTCTTTGCTAGTGATATGTTTTCTGGGGAGTCAACTGTGAATTTACTATATCTCCAATTGTATTGTTTTGGGATCATGGAGGAAGTGTGTAAGGTCAGTAGGATTGGGGCATGGTCTGACCATGTAATAGGACCAGTCTGGAAATCTATGTATGAGTCTAGTAGCGAGAAGCTAGTGAACACATGATCAATCCTAGTGTAAGACTTGTTGTGTGGACAAAATCTTGTGTACTCTCTTGAGGTAGAGTTCAATATCTTACAGCTGTCATGCAAATTGGAATCTCCCAACCATTTTTCCAGATTCACGCTCTTATAATATGGGGCATCAGATGAGCAATCAGTATTTGGGTCAACTATACAATTAAAATCCCCTCCCCAGATAATGTGACCTCTACTAAAATTGGACAATTTCTTCTTGACCTTATTTAGAAAACTTATTTGTCGGACATTAGGGGTGTATACGTTTACCACTGTATATTCCACACCCTCCAAAATAAAATTAATAGCCAGTTGTCTACCTTTGCTGTCCCTATATATGTCTGAGACCACTATTGGCAAATCTTTGTGGAAGGCGATGGCCACCCCAGCCTTTTTCCTTCCCTCAGTGTTAGAAAAGAAAATCTGAGGGAAGTCTTTACTTTTGAGTCTTGTGTTATCAATTTCTAGAAGGTGTGTTTCTTGTATCATTGCTATGTTGGCCTTCAATTTTTTAATCTCCTTCCACAAAGCAAATCTCTTGAATGGGCTATTGAGCCCATTTACATTAAATGACAGTACCCTCAATTCCATAATGTGTCAGGAAGGAAAAAAAAAAGCATTAGATGATTCACTAAGACAGAACATTTCACCTGAACATACATCCAAAAGATAGTGGGTTTCCTTAGTGATTTTTTGTTAGTGCCTGGTGTGCCTGTAAACAAAAACATGTTACAACCTAGAACAGAACAAAACTTATGAACTAGACAAATTTAGATTTCTCAAAAGAAATGGTACCGAGAGAATGTCTCTCAGTTATCACGTGGGGAGTGAAAAAGAGAAAGTTCAGGCCTAAAGCCAGGGTCAGTACCCACCAAGTCTATTTTCTTTTCTTTTGCGTATTCCAGGACTGGGAAAGGCGTCTTTGCTGCTGCAAGGGGAAATTCCTTTCTTGATTGTAGAATGATGATGATGGTGAAGTCTCCAGTGGAGGGATACCTAAATCTTGGAAAAAACTGTTACAGTTATCAATATTAGACAAGGCAAAAGTGGTATTCTCTTTCATGACTAGAATTTTTGTAGGGAAACCCCATCTGTATAAAATCTTGTGTTTCCTCAGATGTGCAGTGATTGGAAAGAAGTCTCTCCTTTTCTGCAAGGTAGCTTTTGAGAAGTCTGCAAAAATCTTGATATCCTCGTATGGCCTTGGTAATATAGGTGATTGCTTACTTTTCCTCAGAATGTCCTCCTTTGTCAGGAAATAATGAAAATATGCAATGACATCTCTTGGGGCTCTGTCTGGGGCATATTTTGACTTGGGGAGTCTGTGTATACGTTCCATCAATAGGTCCCCTTTAGAGGCCCCTGGAAGTATTGTATGAAGCATCTTTTGCACATATGCATTAAGGTCTCTGTCTTTGACATTTTCAGGTATTCCCCTGAATTTAAGGTTGTTCCTTCTACTTCTGTCTTCCTGCTCTGTCAACCTTGATTTTAAGAAGACAACCTCTTTTTCTAGGGCATAGTGTTCATCTATCAAGTTATTATGGGATTTAACCAATTCTTCCATTTTGGATTCAAGATGGTCCACTCTCTGGCCCAGACCATCTATGTTATTTTGGAGATTTGTATTATAGCCCTCCAGTTGTTTCTGAAATGTCTTTGCTAGAAGGCATAGCATGTTCTTAATAAATATTTCTGAGGCTGTATTACTGGTAGCCTCCACCTCTGTTAAAACGTGTAAAATGTTCTCCGGTATGGGATTATCAGAAGGACAGGAGTCCTCAATTTGTAATTCCTGTTGCAGCTCAGCTGAGCTGCTGCTAAATCTGCGGCTAGTCACTGAGAAAGGAGACATTTCCCTCTGTAATGGCGTTAGAGGAGTATCTGACACATTGGAGATGTCAGGACAGGATGAGGAACCCCTTATTACAGTTGTCTCCTCCATAGCAGCGGTCAGCGGTGCTGCTGCACCATAATTCACAGGCTGCGCTGTATTTTTGCTTAGGTTACGCAAATTGCGTATCTGCTGCGTAGTCTCGCTTGTCCCCCGGTCACTCTCGTGAGATCTCGCTCCTTTCCCCTCAGCGCTACTTTTAATGTGTAAATTAGCGCTTCTATTAGCCTGCAGAGCGGCGGTTTTTGCTAGGGCAGGGGTAGACTTACCCCCCGACTTGAATGCTGCATGCTTCAGCCGCTGTGGCGTCCTTTGCCGCTGTGTACCGCTCAGGCTGGGGCTGCAGGCTGTGGCTGCTGCTGTGAGGCGGGCGCCATCTTGGCTCCTCAGCATGAGGGGAGAGCGCTCTGTTTTCTTTCCTTTTTCTGCTTTTTTACTGAGCAGATCCATAGTGTGGGGGCACCGCTGGTGTCTATGGAGGTTCCCACAAGTTTTCAGCCAGTCCTGGCTTGTAAATCGCTTGTTAATAGCGCTTGGTAGGCTGCCCTGTGGAGGAGCTCAGAGCTCAGGCTTCCATTCAGCTCAGACGCTGGCCACGCCCCCCAATGTTTTGAATTTTCTCCAAAAGTAAAGTAGTTGCAAACTCATCCTTTTAGAAACTTGTTTGGGCTGTTGAGAGGAGTAAAAAACCATCAAAAATTTCAATCCTGCATGATTCTACCAAGAAATGTGATTCTTCATTCAAAACCTGATTTTTGCTATTGGGCTCTATTGAATAATGAATGTTTTGAATTTTCTCCAAAAGAAAAGTAGTTGCAAACTCATCCTTTTAGAGACTTGTTTGGGCTCATGAGAGGAGTAGAAAAACATCAAAAATTTCAGTCCTGCATGATTCTACCAAGAAATGTGTGTTCATTGAAACCGCTGGTTTTTGATAGTTTGGGCCCTATTGAATAATCAATGTTTTGAATTTTCTGCAAAAGTAAAGTAGTTGCAAACTCATCCTTTTAGAAACTTGTTTGGGCTGTTGAGAGGAGTAAAAAACCATCAAAAATTTCAATCCTGCATGATTCTACCAAAAAATGTGATTCTTCATTCAAAATGCTGGTTTTTGCTATTGGGCTCTATTGAATAATGAATGTTTTGAATTTTCTCCAAAAGTTAAGTAGTTGCAAACTCATCCTTTTAGAGACTTGTTTGGGCTCATGAGAGGAGTAGAAAAACATCAAAAATTTCAGTCCTGCACGATTCTACCAAGAAATGTGTGTTCATTCAAACCACTGGTTTTTGATATTTTGGGCCCTATTGAATAATGAATGTTTTGAATTTTCTTTAACAATAATTTTTATTAGAATTTTCAGAATAGTAGGCAGAATGTAAAATTTACACTTGTACAGACTCATCTAAGTAAGTTATTGTACTGATGTAAAAAAATATGAATACATCACAATATGATGACATTTCAATAGTATATCAACATTGAGAGTAAATGTAGTAAACACTAAACAAATAGTACCAGAAAGAAACAATAAAAAGAAAGGTAAATTTAGGCACTTGAATATGTGAAATATTGGCACATCATAAACCATAAGAAGTAAAATATGAGTTCAGGATATGAAATCTTTTTCTATTTTAGACTTTAGTTCCATCCATTTATACCATCTGTCATCAAATATTTTAATTAAGCCTTTATTAATATAGTGAATTTTCTCGTAGACACAATGTTTGTCCACCAGTAAAATAAGGGTGACAATGTCTGGAGGTTGCTTCCTGTTCCAACCCTTCGCTACAAGGAAGGCTGCAGACATAAGGATATGAGCCGCCAGAAATGTATTTCTTTTAAGTCTATGTATGTCTATTAGTAACAAGGCTAGAGCAGGTTGTGGTTGAATACACCAATTGCATATGAGTGAAAGCAAATCGAACACCCTGGACCAGTACAACTTCAGCATAGGGCATCCCCAAAAAACATGTAGTAAATCTGCCTGAGA
Source organism: Dendrobates tinctorius (assembly GCF_039654945.1). Lineage (NCBI taxonomy): Eukaryota > Metazoa > Chordata > Amphibia > Anura > Dendrobatidae > Dendrobates > Dendrobates tinctorius. The sequence continues at coordinate 21,644,550 of NW_027361793.1, forward strand.
TCCACAGTTACGCCAACACATTCCAGATCCCCCCCCTCCAAAATGTTTCAATCTATTTGGGGTAAGGTAATATCTATGAATTAATTTATAATGCGTTTCTAGTATATTCATACATCTTGTGGATTTGATTGCAATTTTAAGAGAGGAGATCCACTGAGGACCATATATCTGTCTCTGTAATGTGGTTTCCCATTTTTCAAAGCATCCTTCATTGGTGAAGGTGTCTTTGTTGGTCAGGCTATTGTATAAGGGTCTAAGATAACTCTTATGTCTAGATGACATATTAAATAGAAAATTGTTAATAGTAAGGTCAATTGGAACCACTCTAAAAAGGTATTTCTTATATTTGTTGTATTCTTCCTTGAGTAGGAGATATGTCATATACTCCGAATTGGGAACCCCAAATCTGTTCTTTAATAACTCAAAGGGTATGACTCTGTTATTGTCCATCAAGTCATCTACAAAAGTGATCGGAAATTTGGTCCAGCTGTCGAATATAGGTCTTAGAGAAGTCCTGACAGGAGACAGATAAGGGAGTCTCAACCTCTCGAGTGAAAAAGAGGCAGAGCTAGTCTTTCTTTTGCATACACATGACCAGCACAACATAGAGGCCTTAAGTATGGGATTATCTATTTTCATAATTTCCCTTCTATGTAGAAGGAAATAGGCTATGAATAAAACTGGTTCCCTGTTGGGCATCATATCTCTTTCAATATTTGGCCACCCCAGGTCTGTCTGTTCCACAAACCAGCCTTTTGTCAGTTCAGTCATAGTGGCATAATAATATGCCTCAAGATCTGGTATGGCCACCCCCCCTTTCTCCTTGGATTTAAGTAGAGTGCGCTTTTTCACTCTAGGTTTCCCATTGTTCCAAATAAATTTGTTCATCTGGTGTGTTAGTTTTTGTATGTATTGTAGAGATATAGGCAGAGGGACGTTCCTGTATAAAAACAGGACTTTGGGTAGGCAGAACATTTTATATAGCACTATTCTGCCCATCCATGTGGCTGGAGTCTTCGACAGTTCCTTCAACTTAAGGTCGAGAGACTGTAGAAGATGGTCCATATTTACCTCACTCATATGCATGGGGTTACCTGTGAGCCAAATTCCTAAGTACGGTATCCTGGTACAGTCCCAATTAAAGGGATACTTGTCTCTTAGTTGCTGTTTCGTAGAGGCTGAAAGGAAAAGTGATAGAACATTAGTCTTTTTTACATTTAATTTATAGTATGAGACTGAGCCAAATAAATTTATGATATCCCATATCTTTTTCAGGGAATCAGCTGGATTTGTCAGTGTGAGTATAATGTCATCTGCATAGAGGTTAATCTTATGCTCTGAGTCTTTCATTTGTACACCATGTACTTCATCAGAATCCCTTATCATTTGAGCCAAAGGTTCCAGGCTCAGGATAAAAATTATTGGGGATAGAGGACATCCCTGTCTTGTCCCATTAGTTATAAGAAATGTATCTGACATCGTGTTGTTGACCAGCACAGAGGCAGATGGCCGAGAGTATAAAGCTCGAATACTTCTCATCATCTCCCCACCAAAACCCATTTTCTCCAATACTGTAAAGGCATAGGCCCAATTAATCCGGTCAAAGGCCTTTTCAGCGTCAAGAGCTACAAACAAACTGGAAATCCTATTTTTGTGGCATGAATATAAGTGATGCAGGACACTTCTAGAACTGTCTGAAGTTTGCCTAGATTTTACAAAACCGACTTGATCGGGATGTATAAGGAATGGAACAACGTCCTGTAATCTTTCTGCTAATATTTTTGCGTAGATCTTGATATCCACATTTAGGAGAGAGAAAGGCCTATAATTTTCGATTTTGGTCGGATCTTTATCTGGTTTGGGAATCACCACTATTGTGGCTCTCAGCATATCTGTGTTGCACTTTCCTTCTGATTTAATAAAATTCAGGGCATTAGTTAAGTGTGGGATGAGTTCCTTTTGAAATTCTTTATAATACTCTATAGGAAAGCCATCTGGACCTGGAGCCTTGTCATTTTTAAGATTGTTCATCGCAAGAGAGACCTCACCCTCAGTAAAGGGTGTGTCAAGTGATTCCTTCTGCTCTAAAGACAAAGATCCCAGCTTTATCTTTTCCAAAAAATTATTTATCATCTCTGGTGTAGGAGAGGGATGAGCTCCATTGTTTCCTATGTTGTATAATTTAGAATAGTAGCTCTCAAAAGCCAGGGCTATCTCTTTGGGTTTTTCTATAGTCTTTGAGCTTTGGGTTATTTTTTTAATTGGATGTTTTTTATTTATGGGTTTAAACCTATTTGCCATATTTTTGGAGAATTTATTATTATTAACATAAAACCCTGCCCTATTAAATAAAGTCTTTTTCTCATATAGGTTGATGAGGAGATTCCTAAGTTCTAGTCTGAGGGAGTACAATTCATTATATTTAGCAAAATTTTTGTCTGCTTTAGCTTGGGATTCTAATTTTTGGATCTGTTCTAACAACATCCTTTGTTGGCTCTCTCTTGCTCTTTTTTGTCTCGAGGCCACTTGGATCAGATGACCCCTAATGACACATTTGTGTGCTAGCCACAATGTTTCAGGTGTAATTTCTTGGGAACAGTTCTCTTTGAAGTAGTTCATTAAGACATTCTTTGCTAGTGATATGTTTTCTGGGGAGTCAACTGTGAATTTACTATATCTCCAATTGTATTGTTTTGGGATCATGGAGGAAGTGTGTAAGGTCAGTAGGATTGGGGCATGGTCTGACCATGTAATAGGACCAGTCTGGAAATCTATGTATGAGTCTAGTAGCGAGAAGCTAGTGAACACATGATCAATCCTAGTGTAAGACTTGTTGTGTGGACAAAATCTTGTGTACTCTCTTGAGGTAGAGTTCAATATCTTACAGCTGTCATGCAAATTGGAATCTCCCAACCATTTTTCCAGATTCACGCTCTTATAATATGGGGCATCAGATGAGCAATCAGTATTTGGGTCAACTATAGAATTAAAATCCCCTCCCCAGATAATGTGACCTCTACTAAAATTGGACAATTTCTTCTTGACCTTATTTAGAAAACTTATTTGTCGGACATTAGGGGTGTATACGTTTACCACTGTATATTCCACACCCTCCAAAATAAAATTAATAGCCAGTTGTCTACCTTTGCTGTCCCTATATATGTCTGAGACCACTATTGGCAAATCTTTGTGGAAGGCGATGGCCACCCCAGCCTTTTTCCTTCCCTCAGTGTTAGAAAAGAAAATCTGAGGGAAGTCTTTACTTTTGAGTCTTGTGTTATCAATTTCTAGAAGGTGTGTTTCTTGTATCATTGCTATGTTGGCCTTCAATTTTTTAATCTCCTTCCACAAAGCAAATCTCTTGAATGGGCTATTGAGCCCATTTACATTAAATGACAGTACCCTCAATTCCATAATGTGTCAGGAAGGAAAAAAAAAGCATTAGATGATTCACTAAGACAGAACATTTCACCTGAACATACATCCAAAAGATAGTGGGTTTCCTTAGTGATTTTTTGTTAGTGCCTGGTGTGCCTGTAAACAAAAACATGTTACAACCTAGAACAGAACAAAACTTATGAACTAGACAAATTTAGATTTCTCAAAAGAAATGGTACCGAGAGAATGTCTCTCAGTTATCACGTGGGGAGTGAAAAAGAGAAAGTTCAGGCCTAAAGCCAGGGTCAGTACCCACCAAGTCTATTTTCTTTTCTTTTGCGTATTCCAGGACTGGGAAAGGCGTCTTTGCTGCTGCAAGGGGAAATTCCTTTCTTGATTGTAGAATGATGATGATGGTGAAGTCTCCAGTGGAGGGATACCTAAATCTTGGAAAAAACTGTTACAGTTATCAATATTAGACAAGGCAAAAGTGGTATTCTCTTTCATGACTAGAATTTTTGTAGGGAAACCCCATCTGTATAAAATCTTGTGTTTCCTCAGATGTGCAGTGATTGGAAAGAAGTCTCTCCTTTTCTGCAAGGTAGCTTTTGAGAAGTCTGCAAAAATCTTGATATCCTCGTATGGCCTTGGTAATATAGGTGATTGCTTACTTTTCCTCAGAATGTCCTCCTTTGTCAGGAAATAATGAAAATATGCAATAACATCTCTTGGGGCTCTGTCTGGGGCATATTTTGACTTGGGGAGTCTGTGTATACGTTCCATCAATAGGTCCCCTTTAGAGGCCCCTGGAAGTATTGTATGAAGCATCTTTTGCACATATGCATTAAGGTCTCTGTCTTTGACATTTTCAGGTATTCCCCTGAATTTAAGGTTGTTCCTTCTACTTCTGTCTTCCTGCTCTGTCAACCTTGATTTTAAGAAGACAACCTCTTTTTCTAGGGCATAGTGTTCATCTATCAAGTTATTATGGGATTTAACCAATTCTTCCATTTTGGATTCAAGATGGTCCACTCTCTGGCCCAGACCATCTATGTTATTTTGGAGATTTGTATTATAGCCCTCCAGTTGTTTCTGAAATGTCTTTGCTAGAAGGCATAGCATGTTCTTAATAAATATTTCTGAGGCTGTATTACTGGTAGCCTCCACCTCTGTTAAAACGTGTAAAATGTTCTCCGGTATGGGATTATCAGAAGGACAGGAGTCCTCAATTTGTAATTCCTGTTGCAGCTCAGCTGAGCTGCTGCTAAATCTGCGGCTAGTCACTGAGAAAGGAGACATTTCCCTCTGTAATGGCGTTAGAGGAGTATCTGACACATTGGAGATGTCAGGACAGGATGAGGAACCCCTTATTACAGTTGTCTCCTCCATAGCAGCGGTCAGCGGTGCTGCTGCACCATAATTCACAGGCTGCGCTGTATTTTTGCTTAGGTTACGCAAATTGCGTATCTGCTGCGTAGTCTCGCTTGTCCCCCGGTCACTCTCGCGAGATCTCGCTCCTTTCCCCTCAGCGCTACTTTTAATGTGTAAATTAGCACTTCTATTAGCCTGCAGAGCGGCGGTTTTTGCTAGGGCAGGGGTAGACTTACCCCCCGACTTGAATGCTGCATGCTTCAGCCGCTGTGGCGTCCTTTGCCGCTGTGTACCGCTCAGGCTGGGGCTGCAGGCTGTGGCTGCTGCTGTGAGGCAGGCGCCATCTTGGCTCCTCAGCATGAGGGGAGAGCGCTCTGTTTTCTTTCCTTTTTCTGCTTTTTTACTGAGCAGATCCATAGTGTGGGGGCACCGCTGGTGTCTATGGAGGTTCCCACAAGTTTTCAGCCAGTCCTGGCTTGTAAATCGCTTGTTAATAGCGCTTGGTAGGCTGCCCTGTGGAGGAGCTCAGAGCTCAGGCTTCCATTCAGCTCAGACGCTGGCCACGCCCCCCAATGTTTTGAATTTTCTCCAAAAGTAAAGTAGTTGCAAACTCATCCTTTTAGAAACTTGTTTGGGCTGTTGAGAGGAGTAAAAAACCATCAAAAATTTCAATCCTGCATGATTCTACCAAGAAATGTGATTCTTCATTCAAAACCTGATTTTTGCTATTGGGCTCTATTGAATAATGAATGTTTTGAATTTTCTCCAAAAGTAAAGTAGTTGCAAACTCATGCTTTTAGAGACTTGTTTGGGCTCATGAGAGGAGTAGAAAAACATCAAAAATTTCAGTCCTGCATGATTCTACCAAGAAATGTGTGTTCATTGAAACCGCTGGTTTTTGATAGTTTGGGCCCTATTGAATAATGAATGTTTTGAATTTTCTCCAAAAGTAAAGTAGTTGCAAACTCATCCTTTTAGAAACTTGTTTGGGCTGTTGAGAGGAGTAAAAAACCATCAAAAATTTCAATCCTGCATGATTCTACCAAGAAATGTGATTCTTCATTCAAAACGCTGGTTTTTGCTATTGGGCTCTATTGAATAATGAATGTTTTGAATTTTCTCCAAAAGTAAAGTAGTTGCAAACTCATGCTTTTAGAGACTTGTTTGGGCTCATGAGAGGAGTAGAAAAACATCAAAAATTTCAGTCCTGCATGATTCTACCAAGAAATGTGTGTTCATTGAAACCGCTGGTCTTTGATAGTTTGGGCCCTATTGAATAATGAATGTTTTGAATTTTCTCCAAAAATAAAGTAGTTGCAAACTCATCCTTTTAGAAACTTGTTTGGGCTGTTGAGAGGAGTAAAAAACTATCAAAAATTTCAATCCTGCATGATTCTACCAAGAAATGTGATTCTTCATTCAAAATCTGATTTTTGCTATTGGGCTCTATTGAATAATGAATGTTTTGAATTTTCTCCAAAAGTAAAGTAGTTGCAAACTCATGCTTTTAGAGACTTGTTTGGGCTCATGAGAGGAGTAGAAAAACATCAAAAATTTCAGTCCTGCACGATTCTACCAAGAAATGTGTGTTCATTCAAACCGCTGGTTTTTGATAGTTTGGGCCCTATTGAATAATGAATGTTTTGAATTTTCTCCAAAAGTAAAGTAGTTGCAAACTCATCCTTTTAGAAACTTGTTTGGGCTGTTGAGAGGAGTAAAAAACCATCAAAAATTTCAATCCTGCATGATTCTACCAAGAAATGTGATTCTTCATTCAAAACCTGATTTTTGCTATTGGGCTCTATTGAATAATGAATGTTTTGAATTTTCTCCAAAAGTAAAGTAGTTGCAAACTCATCCTTTTAGAGACTTGTTTGGGCTCATGAGAGGAGTAGAAAAACATCAAAAATTTCAGTCCTGCATGATTCTACCAAGAAATGTGTGTTCATTCAAACCGCTGGTTTTTGATATTTTGGGCCCTATTGAATAATGAATGTTTTGAATTTTCTCCAAAAGTAAAGTAGTTGCAAACTCATCCTTTTAGAAACGTGTTTGGGCTGTTGAGAGGAGTAAAAAACCATCAAAAATTTCAATCCTGCATGATTCTACCAAGAAATGTGATTCTTCATTCAAAACCTGATTTTTGCTATTGGGCTCTTTGAATAATGAATGTTTTGAATTTTCTCCAAAAGTAAAGTAGTTGCAAACTCTTGCTTTTAGAGACTTGTTTGGGCTCATGAGAGGAGTAGAAAAACATCAAAAATTTCAGTCCTGCATGATTCTACCAAGAAATGTGTTCATTGAAACCGCTGGTTTTTGATAGTTTGGGCCCTATTGAATAATGAATGTTTTGAATTTTCGCCAGAAGTAAAGTAGTTGCAAACTCATCCTTTTAGAAACTTGTTTGGGCTGTTGAGAGGAGTAAAAAACCATCAAAAATTTCAATCCTGCATGATTCTACCAAGAAATGTGATTCTTCATTCAAAACGCTCGTTTTTGCTGTTGGGCTCTATTGAATAATGAATGTTTTGAATTTTCTCCAAAAGTAAAGTAGTTGCAAACTCATCCTTTTAGAGACTTGTTTGGGCTCATGAGAGGAGTAGAAAAACATCAAAAATTTCAGTCCTGCATGATTCTACCAAGAAATGTGTGTTCATTGAAACCGCTGGTTTTTGATAGTTTGGGCCCTATTGAATAATGAATGTTTTGAATTTTCTCCAAAAGTAAAGTAGTCGCAAACTCATCCTTTTAGAAACTTGTTTGGGCTGTTGAGAGGAGTAAAAAACCATCAAAAATTTCAATCCTGCATGATTCTACCAAGAAATGTGATTCTTCATTCAAAACGCTGGTTTTTGCTATTGGGCTCTATTGAATAATGAATGTTTTGAATTTTCTACAAAAGCAAAGTAGTTGCAGACTCATCCTTTTAGAGACTTGTTTGGGCTCATGAGAGGAGTAGAAAAACATCAAAAATTTCAGTCCTGCATGATTCTACCAAGAAATGTGTGTTCATTCAAACCGCTGGTTTTTGATATTTTGGGCCCTATTGAATAATGAATGTTTTGAATTTTCTCCAAAAGTAAAGTAGTTGCAAACTCATCCTTTTAGAAACTTGTTTGGGCTGTTGAGAGGAGTAAAAAACCATCAAAAATTTCAATCCTGCATGATTCTACCAAGAAATGTGATTCTTCATTCAAAACCTGATTTTTGCTATTGGGCTCTATTGAATAATGAATGTTTTGAATTTTCTCCAAAAGTAAAGTAGTTGCAAACTCATGCTTTTAGAGACTTGTTTGGGCTCATGAGAGGAGTAGAAAAACATCAAAAATTATAGTCCTGCATGATTCTACCAAGAAATGTGTGTTCATTGAAACCGCTGGTTTTTGATAGTTTGGGCCCTATTGAATAATGAATGTTTTGAATTTTCTCCAAAAGTAAAGTAGTTGCAAACTCATCCTTTTAGAAACTTGTTTGGGCTGTTGAGAGGAGTAAAAAACCATCAAAAATTTCAATCCTGCATGATTCTACCAAGAAATGTGATTCTTCATTCAAAACGCTGGTTTTTGCTATTGGGCTCTATTGAATAATGAATGTTTTGAATTTTCTCCAAAAGTAAAGTAGTTGCAAACTCATCCTTTTAGAGACTTGTTTGGGCTCATGAGAGGAGTAGAAAAATATCAAAAATTTCAGTCCTGCACGATTCTACCAAGAAATGTGTGTTCATTCAAACCGCTGGTTTTTGATATTTTGGGCCCTATTGAATAATGAATGTTTTGAATTTTCTCCAAAAGTAGTTGCAAACTCATCCTTTTAGAAACTTGTTTGGGCTGTTGAGAGGAGTAAAAAACCATCAAAAATTTCAATCCTGCATGATTCTACCAAGAAATGTGATTCTTCATTCAAAACCTGATTTTTGCTATTGGGCTCTATTGAATAATGAATGTTTTGAATTTTCTCCAAAAGTAAAGTAGTTGCAAACTCATCCTTTTAGAAACTTGTTTGGGCTGTTGAGAGGAGTAAAAAACCATCAAAAATTTCAATCCTGCATGATTCTACCAAGAAATGTGATTCTTCATTCAAAACGCTGGTTTTTGCTATTGGGCTCTATTGAATAATGAATGTTTTGAATTTTCTCCAAAAGTAAAGTAGTTGCAAACTCATGCATTTAGAGACTTGTTTGGGCCCATGAGAGGAGTAGAAAAACATCAAAAATTTCAGTCCTGCATGATTCTACCAAGAAATGTGTGTTCATTCAAACCGCTGGTTTTTGATATTTTGGGCCCTATTGAATAATGAATGTTTTGAATTTTCTCCAAAAATAAAGTAGTTGCAAACTCATCCTTTTAGAAACTTGTTTGGGCTGTTGAGAGGAGTAAAAAACCATCAAAAATTTCAATCCTGCATGATTCTACCAAGAAATGTGATTCTTCATTCAAAACCTGATTTTTGCTATTGGGCTCTATTGAATAATGAATGTTTTGAATTTTCTCCAAAAGTAAAGTAGTTGCAAACTCATGCTTTTAGAGACTTGTTTGGGCTCATGAGCGGAGTAGAAAAACATCAAAAATTTCAGTCCTGCATGATTCTACCAAGAAATGTGTGTTCATTGAAACCGCTGGTTTTTGATAGTTTGGGCCCTATTGAATAATGAATGTTTTGAATTTTCTCCAAAAATAAAGTAGTTGCAAACTCATCCTTTTAGAAACTTGTTTGGGCTGTTGAGAGGAGTAAAAAACCATCAAAAATTTCAATCCTGCATGATTCTACCAAGAAATGTGATTCTTCATTCAAAACCTGATTTTTGCTATTGGGCTCTATTGAATAATGAATGTTTTGAATTTTCTCCAAAAGTAAAGTAGTTGCAAACTCATCCTTTTAGAGACTTGTTTGGGCTCATGAGAGGAGTAGAAAAACATCAAAAATTTCAGTCCTGCACGATTCTACCAAGAAATGTGTGTTCATTCAAACCGCTGGTTTTTGATATTTTGGGCCCTATTGAATAATGAATGTTTTGAATTTTCTCCAAAAGTAAAGTAGTTGCAAACTCATCCTTTTAGAAACTTGTTTGGGCTGTTGAGAGGAGTAAAAAACCATCAAAAATTTCAATCCTGCATTATTCTACCAAGAAATGTGATTCTTCATTCAAAACCTGATTTTTGCTATTGGGCTCTATTGAATAATGAATGTTTTGAATTTTCTCCAAAAGTAAAGTAGTTGCAAACTCATGCTTTTAGAGACTTGTTTGGGCTCATGAGAGGAGTAGAAAAACATCAAAAATTTCAGTCCTGCATGATTCTACCAAGAAATGTGATTCTTCATTCAAAACCTGATTTTTGCTATTGGGCTCTATTGAATAATGAATGTTTTGAATTTTCTCCAAAAGTAAAGTAGTTGCAAACTCATGCTTTTAGAGACTTGTTTGGGCTCACGAGAGGAGTAGAAAAACATCAAAAATTTCAGTCCTGCATGATTCTACCAAGAAATGTGTGTACATTGAAACCGCTGGTTTTTGATAGTTTGGGCCTTATTGAATAATGAATGTTTTGAATTTTCTCCAAAAGTAAAGTAGTTGCAAACTCATCCTTTTAGAAACTTGTTTGGGCTGTTGAGAGGAGTAAAAAACCATCAAAAATTTCAATCCTGCATGATTCTACCAAGAAATGTGATTCTTCATTCAAAACGCTGGTTTTTGCTATTGGGCTCTATTGAATAATGAATGTTTTGAATTTTCTCCAAAAGTAAAGTAGTTGCAAACTCATCCTTTTAGAGACTTGTTTGGGCTCATGAGAGGAGTAGAAAAACATCAAAAATTTCAGTCCTGCACGATTCTACCAAGAAATGTGTGTTCATTCAAACCGCTGGTTTTTGATATTTTGGGCCCTATTGAATATTGAATGTTTTGAATTTTCTCCAAAAGTAAAGTAGTTGCAAACTCATCCTTTTAGAAACTTGTTTGGGCTGTTGAGAGGAGTAAAAAACCATCAAAAATTTCAATCCTGCATGATTCTACCAAGAAATGTGATTCTTCATTCAAAACCTGATTTTTGCTATTGGGCTCTATTGAATAATGAATGTTTTGAATTTTCTCCAAAGGTAAAGTAGTTGCAAACTCATGCTTTTAGAGACTTGTTTGGGCTCATGAGAGGAGTAGAAAAACATCAAAAATTTCAGTCCTGCATGATTCTACCAAGAAATGTGTGTTCATTGAAACCGCTGGTTTTTGATAGTTTGGGCCCTATTGAATAATGAATGTTTTGAATTTTCTCCAAAAGTAAAGTAGTTGCAAACTCATCCTTTTAGAAACTTGTTTGGGCTGTTGAGAGGAGTAAAAAACCATCAAAAATTTCAATCCTGCATGATTCTACCAAGAAATGTGATTCTTCATTCAAAACGCTGGTTTTTGCTATTGGGCTCTATTGAATAATGAATGTTTTGAATTTTCTACAAAAGCAAAGTAGTTGCAAACTCATCCTTTTAGAGACTTGTTTGGGCTCATGAGTGGAGTAGAAAAATATCAAAAATTTCAGTCCTGCACGATTCTACCAAGAAATGTGTGTTCATTCAAACCGCTGGTTTTTGATATTTTGGGCCCTATTGAATAATGAATGTTTTGAATTTTCTCCAAAAGTAGTTGCAAACTCATCCTTTTAGAAACTTGTTTGGGCTGTAGAGAGGAGTAAAAAACCATCAAAAATTTCAATCCTGCATGATTCTACCAAGAAATGTGATTCTTCATTCAAAACGCTGGTTTTTGCTATTGGGCTCTATTGAATAATGAATGTTTTGAATTTTCTCCAAAAGTAAAGTAGTTGCAAACTCATCCTTTTAGAGACTTGTTTGGGCTCATGAGAGGAGTAGAAAAATATCAAAAATTTCAGTCCTGCACGATTCTACCAAGAAATGTGTGTTCATTCAAACCGCTGGTTTTTGATATTTTGGGCCCTATTGAATAATGAATGTTTTGAATTTTCTCCAAAAGTAGTTGCAAACTCATCCTTTTAGAAACTTGTTTGGGCTGTTGAGAGGAGTAAAAAACCATCAAAAATTTCAATCCTGCATGATTCTACCAAGAAATGTGATTCTTCATTCAAAACCTGATTTTTGCTATTGGGCTCTATTGAATAATGAATGTTTTGAATTTTCTCCAAAAGTAAAGTAGTTGCAAACTCATCCTTTTAGAAACTTGTTTGGGCTGTTGAGAGGAGTAAAAAACCATCAAAAATTTCAATCCTGCATGATTCTACCAAGAAATGTGATTCTTCATTCAAAACGCTGGTTTTTGCTATTGGGCTCTATTGAATAATGAATGTTTTGAATTTTCTCCAAAAGTAAAGTAGTTGCAAACTCATGCATTTAGAGACTTGTTTGGGCCCATGAGAGGAGTAGAAAAACATCAAAAATTTCAGTCCTGCATGATTCTACCAAGAAATGTGTGTTCATTCAAACCGCTGGTTTTTGATATTTTGGGCCCTATTGAATAATGAATGTTTTGAATTTTCTCCAAAAATAAAGTAGTTGCAAACTCATCCTTTTAGAAACTTGTTTGGGCTGTTGAGAGGAGTAAAAAACCATCAAAAATTTCAATCCTGCATGATTCTACCAAGAAATGTGATTCTTCATTCAAAACCTGATTTTTGCTATTGGGCTCTATTGAATAATGAATGTTTTGAATTTTCTCCAAAAGTAAAGTAGTTGCAAACTCATGCTTTTAGAGACTTGTTTGGGCTCATGAGCGGAGTAGAAAAACATCAAAAATTTCAGTCCTGCATGATTCTACCAAGAAATGTGTGTTCATTGAAACCGCTGGTTTTTGATAGTTTGGGCCCTATTGAATAATGAATGTTTTGAATTTTCTCCAAAAATAAAGTAGTTGCAAACTCATCCTTTTAGAAACTTGTTTGGGCTGTTGAGAGGAGTAAAAAACCATCAAAAATTTCAATCCTGCATGATTCTACCAAGAAATGTGATTCTTCATTCAAAACCTGATTTTTGCTATTGGGCTCTATTCAATAATGAATGTTTTGAATTTTCTCCAAAAGTAAAGTAGTTGCAAACTCATCCTTTTAGAGACTTGTTTGGGCTCATGAGAGGAGTAGAAAAACATCAAAAATTTCAGTCCTGCACGATTCTACCAAGAAATGTGTGTTCATTCAAACCGCTGGTTTTTGATATTTTGGGCCCTATTGAATAATGAATGTTTTGAATTTTCTCCAAAAGTAAAGTAGTTGCAAACTCATCCTTTTAGAAACTTGTTTGGGCTGTTGAGAGGAGTAAAAAACCATCAAAAATTTCAATCCTGCATTATTCTACCAAGAAATGTGATTCTTCATTCAAAACCTGATTTTTGCTATTGGGCTCTATTGAATAATGAATGTTTTGAATTTTCTCCAAAAGTAAAGTAGTTGCAAACTCATGCTTTTAGAGACTTGTTTGGGCTCATGAGAGGAGTAGAAAAACATCAAAAATTTCAGTCCTGCATGATTCTACCAAGAAATGTGATTCTTCATTCAAAACCTGATTTTTGCTATTGGGCTCTATTGAATAATGAATGTTTTGAATTTTCTCCAAAAGTAAAGTAGTTGCAAACTCATGCTTTTAGAGACTTGTTTGGGCTCACGAGAGGAGTAGAAAAACATCAAAAATTTCAGTCCTGCATGATTCTACCAAGAAATGTGTGTACATTGAAACCGCTGGTTTTTGATAGTTTGGGCCTTATTGAATAATGAATGTTTTGAATTTTCTCCAAAAGTAAAGTAGTTGCAAACTCATCCTTTTAGAAACTTGTTTGGGCTGTTGAGAGGAGTAAAAAACCATCAAAAATTTCAATCCTGCATGATTCTACCAAGAAATGTGATTCTTCATTCAAAACGCTGGTTTTTGCTATTGGGCTCTATTGAATAATGAATGTTTTGAATTTTCTCCAAAAGTAAAGTAGTTGCAAACTCATCCTTTTAGAGACTTGTTTGGGCTCATGAGAGGAGTAGAAAAACATCAAAAATTTCAGTCCTGCACGATTCTACCAAGAAATGTGTGTTCATTCAAACCGCTGGTTTTTGATATTTTGGGCCCTATTGAATATTGAATGTTTTGAATTTTCTCCAAAAGTAAAGTAGTCGCAAACTCATCCTTTTAGAAACTTGTTTGGGCTGTTGAGAGGAGTAAAAAACCATCAAAAATTTCAATCCTGCATGATTCTACCAAGAAATGTGATTCTTCATTCAAAACGCTGGTTTTTGCTATTGGGCTCTATTGAATAATGAATGTTTTGAATTTTCTACAAAAGCAAAGTAGTTGCAGACTCATCCTTTTAGAGACTTGTTTGGGCTCATGAGAGGAGTAGAAAAACATCAAAAATTTCAGTCCTGCATGATTCTACCAAGAAATGTGTGTTCATTCAAACCGCTGGTTTTTGATATTTTGGGCCCTATTGAATAATGAATGTTTTGAATTTTCTCCAAAAGTAAAGTAGTTGCAAACTCATCCTTTTAGAAACTTGTTTGGGCTGTTGAGTGGAGTAAAAAACCATCAAAAATTTCAATCCTGCATGATTCTACCAAGAAATGTGATTCTTCATTCAAAACCTGATTTTTGTTATTGGGCTCTATTGAATAATGAATGTTTTGAATTTTCTCCAAAAGTAAAGTAGTTGCAAACTCATGCTTTTAGAGACTTGTTTGGGCTCATGAGAGGAGTAGAAAAACATCAAAAATTATAGTCCTGCATGATTCTACCAAGAAATGTGTGTTCATTGAAACCGCTGGTTTTTGATAGTTTGGGCCCTATTGAATAATGAATGTTTTGAATTTTCTCCAAAAGTAAAGTAGTTGCAAACTCATCCTTTTAGAGACTTGTTTGGGCTCATGAGAGGAGTAGAAAAATATCAAAAATTTCAGTCCTGCACGATTCTACCAAGAAATGTGTGTTCATTCAAACCGCTGGTTTTTGATATTTTGGGCCCTATTGAATAATGAATGTTGTGAATTTTCTCCAAAAGTAGTTGCAAACTCATCCTTTTAGAAACTTGTTTGGGCTGTTGAGAGGAGTAAAAAACCATCAAAAATTTCAATCCTGCATGATTCTACCAAGAAATGTGATTCTTCATTCAAAACCTGATTTTTGCTATTGGGCTCTATTGAATAATGAATGTTTTGAATTTTCTCCAAAAGTAAAGTAGTTGCAAACTCATCCTTTTAGAAACTTGTTTGGGCTGTTGAGAGGAGTAAAAAACCATCAAAAATTTCAATCCTGCATGATTCTACCAAGAAATGTGATTCTTCATTCAAAACGCTGGTTTTTGCTATTGGGCTCTATTGAATAATGAATGTTTTGAATTTTCTCCAAAAGTAAAGTAGTTGCAAACTCATGCATTTAGAGACTTGTTTGGGCCCATGAGAGGAGTAGAAAAACATCAAAAATTTCAGTCCTGCATGATTCTACCAAGAAATGTGTGTTCATTCAAACCGCTGGTTTTTGATATTTTGGGCCCTATTGAATAATGAATGTTTTGAATTTTCTCCAAAAATAAAGTAGTTGCAAACTCATCCTTTTAGAAACTTGTTTGGGCTGTTGAGAGGAGTAAAAAACCATCAAAAATTTCAATCCTGCATGATTCTACCAAGAAATGTGATTCTTCATTCAAAACCTGATTTTTGCTATTGGGCTCTATTGAATAATGAATGTTTTGAATTTTCTCCAAAAGTAAAGTAGTTGCAAACTCATGCTTTTAGAGACTTGTTTGGGCTCATGAGCGGAGTAGAAAAACATCAAAAATTTCAGTCCTGCATGATTCTACCAAGAAATGTGTGTTCATTGAAACCGCTGGTTTTTGATAGTTTGGGCCCTATTGAATAATGAATGTTTTGAATTTTCTCCAAAAATAAAGTAGTTGCAAACTCATCCTTTTAGAAACTTGTTTGGGCTGTTGAGAGGAGTAAAAAACCATCAAAAATTTCAATCCTGCATGATTCTACCAAGAAATGTGATTCTTCATTCAAAACCTGATTTTTGCTATTGGGCTCTATTGAATAATGAATGTTTTGAATTTTCTCCAAAAGTAAAGTAGTTGCAAACTCATCCTTTTAGAGACTTGTTTGGGCTCATGAGAGGAGTAGAAAAACATCAAAAATTTCAGTCCTGCACGATTCTACCAAGAAATGTGTGTTCATTCAAACCGCTGGTTTTTGATATTTTGGGCCCTATTGAATAATGAATGTTTTGAATTTTCTCCAAAAGTAAAGTAGTTGCAAACTCATCCTTTTAGAAACTTGTTTGGGCTGTTGAGAGGAGTAAAAAACCATCAAAAATTTCAATCCTGCATTATTCTACCAAGAAATGTGATTCTTCATTCAAAACCTGATTTTTGCTATTGGGCTCTATTGAATAATGAATGTTTTGAATTTTCTCCAAAAGTAAAGTAGTTGCAAACTCATGCTTTTAGAGACTTGTTTGGGCTCATGAGAGGAGTAGAAAAACATCAAAAATTTCAGTCCTGCATGATTCTACCAAGAAATGTGATTCTTCATTCAAAACCTGATTTTTGCTATTGGGCTCTATTGAATAATGAATGTTTTGAATTTTCTCCAAAAGTAAAGTAGTTGCAAACTCATGCTTTTAGAGACTTGTTTGGGCTCACGAGAGGAGTAGAAAAACATCAAAAATTTCAGTCCTGCATGATTCTACCAAGAAATGTGTGTACATTGAAACCGCTGGTTTTTGATAGTTTGGGCCTTATTGAATAATGAATGTTTTGAATTTTCTACAAAAGTAAAGTAGTTGCAAACTCATCCTTTTAGAAACTTGTTTGGGCTGTTGAGAGGAGTAAAAAACCATCAAAAATTTCAATCCTGCATGATTCTACCAAGAAATGTGATTCTTCATTCAAAACGCTGGTTTTTGATATTGGGCTCTATTGAATAATGAATGTTTTGAATTTTCTCCAAAAGTAAAGTAGTTGCAAACTCATCCTTTTAGAGACTTGTTTGGGCTCATGAGAGGAGTAGAAAAACATCAAAAATTTCAGTCCTGCACGATTCTACCAAGAAATGTGTGTTCATTCAAACCGCTGGTTTTTGATATTTTGGGCCCTATTGAATATTGAATGTTTTGAATTTTCTCCAAAAGTAAAGTAGTTGCAAACTCATCCTTTTAGAAACTTGTTTGGGCTGTTGAGAGGAGTAAAAAACCATCAAAAATTTCAATCCTGCATGATTCTACCAAGAAATGTGATTCTTCATTCAAAACCTGATTTTTGCTATTGGGCTCTATTGAATAATGAATGTTTTGAATTTTCTCCAAAGGTAAAGTAGTTGCAAACTCATGCTTTTAGAGACTTGTTTGGGCTCATGAGAGGAGTAGAAAAACATCAAAAATTTCAGTCCTGCATGATTCTACCAAGAAATGTGTGTTCATTGAAACCGCTGGTTTTTGATAGTTTGGGCCCTATTGAATAATGAATGTTTTGAATTTTCTCCAAAAGTAAAGTAGTTGCAAACTCATCCTTTTAGAAACTTGTTTGGGCTGTTGAGAGGAGTAAAAAACCATCAAAAATTTCAATCCTGCATGATTCTACCAAGAAATGTGATTCTTCATTCAAAACGCTGGTTTTTGCTATTGGGCTCTATTGAATAATGAATGTTTTGAATTTTCTACAAAAGCAAAGTAGTTGCAGACTCATCCTTTCAGAGACTTGTTTGGGCTCATGAGAGGAGTAGAAAAACATCAAAAATTTCAGTCCTGCATGATTCTACCAAGAAATGTGTGTTCGTTCAAACCGCTGGTTTTTGATATTTTGGGCCCTATTGAATAATGAATGTTTTGAATTTTCTCCAAAAGTAAAGTAGTTGCAAACTCATCCTTTTAGAAACTTGTTTGGGCTGTTGAGAGGAGTAAAAAACCATCAAAAATTTCAATCCTGCATGATTCTACCAAGAAATGTGATTCTTCATTCAAAACCTGATTTTTGCTATTGGGCTCTATTGAATAATGAATGTTTTGAATTTTCTCCAAAAGTAAAGTAGTTGCAAACTCATGCTTTTAGAGACTTGTTTGGGCTCATGAGAGGAGTAGAAAAACATCAAAAATTATAGTCCTGCATGATTCTACCAAGAAATGTGTGTTCATTGAAACCGCTGGTTTTTGATAGTTTGGGCCCTATTGAATAATGAATGTTTTGAATTTTCTCCAAAAGTAAAGTAGTTGCAAACTCATCCTTTTAGAAACTTGTCTGGGCTGTTGAGAGGAGTAAAAAACCATCAAAAATTTCAATCCTGCATGATTCTACCAAGAAATGTGATTCTTCATTCAAAACGCTGGTTTTTGATATTGGGCTCTATTGAATAATGAATGTTTTGAATTTTCTCCAAAAGTAAAGTAGTTGCAAACTCATCCTTTTAGAGACTTGTTTGGGCTCATGAGAGGAGTAGAAAAACATCAAAAATTTCAGTCCTGCACGATTCTACCAAGAAATGTGTGTTCATTCAAACCGCTGGTTTTTGATATTTTGGGCCCTATTGAATAATGAATGTTTTGAATTTTCTCCAAAAGTAAAGTAGTTGCAAACTCATCCTTTTAGAAACTTGCTTGGGCTGTTGAGAGGAGTAAAAAACCATCAAAAATTTCAATCCTGCATGATTCTACCAAGAAATGTGATTCTTCATTCAAAACCTGATTTTTGCTATTGGGCTCTATTGAATAATGAATGTTTTGAATTTTCTCCAAAAGTAAAGTAGTTGCAAACTCATGCTTTTAGAGACTTGTTTGGGCTCATGAGAGGAGTAGAAAAACATCAAAAATTTCAGTCCTGCATGATTCTACCAAGAAATGTGTGTTCATTGAAACCGCTGGTTTTTGATAGTTTGGGCCCTATTGAATAATGAATGTTTTGAGTTTTCTCCAAAAGTAAAGTAGTTGCAAACTCATCCTTTTAGAAACTTGTTTGGGCTGTTGAGAGGAGTAAAAAACCATCAAAAATTTCAATCCTGCATGATTCTACCAAGAAATGTGTTTCTTCATTCAAAACGCTGGTTTTTGCTATTGGGCTCTATTGAATAATGAATGTTTTGAATTTTCTCCAAAAGTTAAGTAGTTGCAAACTCATCCTTTTAGAGACTTGTTTGGGCTCATGAGAGGAGTAGAAAAACATCAAAAATTTCAGTCCTGCACGATTCTACCAAGAAATGTGTGTTCATTCAAACTGCTGGTTTTTGATATTTTGGGCCCTATTGAATAATGAATGTTTTGAATTTTCTCCAAAAGTAAAGTAGTTGCAAACTCATCGTTTTAGAAACTTGTTTGGGCTGTTGAGAGGAGTAAAAAACCATCAAAAATTTCAATCCTGCATGATTCTACCAAGAAATGTGATTCTTCATTCAAAACCTGATTTTTGCTATTGGGCTCTATTGAATAATGAATGTTTTGAATTTTCTCCAAAAGTAAAGTAGTTGCAAACTCATGCTTTTAGAGACTTGTTTGGGCTCATGAGAGGAGTAGAAAAACATCAACAATTTCAGTCCTGCATGATTCTACCAAGAAATATGTGTTCATTGAAACCGATGGTTTTTGATAGTTTGGGCCCTATTGAATAATGAATGTTTTGAATTTTCTCCAAAAGTAAAGTAGTTGCAAACTCATCCTTTTAGAAACTTGTTTGGGCTGTTGAGAGGAGTAAAAAACCTTCAAAAATTTCAATCCTGCATGATTCTACCAAGAAATGTGATTCTTCATTCAAAACGCTGGTTTTTGCTATTGGGCTCTATTGAATAATGAATGTTTTGAATTTTCTCCAAAAGAAAAGTAGTTGCAAACTCATCCTTTTAGAGACTTGTTTGGGCTCATGAGAGGAGTAGAAAAACATCAAAAATTTCAGTCCTGCATGATTCTACCAAGAAATGTGATTCTTCATTCAAAACCTGATTTTTGCTATTGGGCTCTATTGAATAATGAATGTTTTGATTTTTCTCCAAAAGTAAAGTAGTTGCAAACTCATACTTTCAGAGACTTGTTTGGGCTCATGAGAGGAGTAGAAAAACATCAAAAATTTCAGTCCTGCATGATTCTACCAAGAAATGTGTGTTCATTGAAACCGCTGGTTTTTGATATTTTGGGCCCTATTGAATAATGAATGTTTTGAATTTTCTGCAAAAGTAAAGTAGTTGCAAACTCATCCTTTTAGAAACTTGTTTGGGCTGTTGAGAGGAGTAAAAAACCATCAAAAATTTCAATCCTGCATGATTCTACCAAGAAATGTGATTCTTCATTCAAAACCTGATTTTTGCTATTGGGCTCTATTGAATAATGAATGTTTTGAATTTTCTCCAAAAGTAAAGTAGTTGCAAACTCATGCTTTTAGAGACTTGTTTGGGCTCATGAGAGGAGTAGAAAAACATCAAAAATTTTAGTCCTGCATGATTCTACCAAGAAATGTGTGTTCATTGAAACCGCTGGTTTTTGATAGTTTGGGCCCTATTGAATAATGAATGTTTTGAATTTTCTCCAAAAGTAAAGTAGTTGCAAACTCATCCTTTTAGAAACTTGTTTGGGCTGTTGAGAGGAGTAAAAAACCATCAAAAATTTCAATCCTGCATGATTCTACCAAGAAATGTGATTCTTCATTCAAAACGCTGGTTTTTGCTATTGGGCTCTATTGAATAATGAATGTTTTGAATTTTCTCCAAAAGTAAAGTAGTTGCAAACTCATGCTTTTAGAGACTTGTTTGGGCTCATGAGAGGAGTAGAAAAACATCAAAAATTTCAGTCCTGCATGATTCTACCAAGAAATGTGTGTTCATTGAAACCGCTGGTTTTTGATAGTTTGGGCACTATTGAATAATGAATGTTTTGAATTTTCTCCAAAAGTAAAGTAGTTGCAAATTCATCCTTTTAGAAACTTGTTTGGGCTGTTGAGTGGAGTAAAAAACCATCAAAAATTTCAATCCTGCATGATTCTACCAAGAAATGTGATTCTTCATTCAAAACCTGATTTTTGCTATTGGGCTCTATTGAATAATGAATGTTTTGAATTTTCTCCAAAAGTAAAGTAGTTGCAAACTCATGCTTTTATAGACTTGTTTGGGCTCATGAGAGGAGTAGAAAAACATCAAAAATTTCAGTCCTGCATGATTCTACCAAGAAATATGTGTTCATTGAAACCGCTGGTTTTTGATAGTTTGGGCCCTATTGAATAATGAATGTTTTGAATTTTCTCCAAAAGTAAAGTAGTTGCAAACTCATCCTTTTAGAAACTTGTTTGGGCTGTTGAGAGGAGTAAAAAACCATCAAAAATTTCAATCCTGCATGATTCTACCAAGAAATGTGATTCTTCATTCAAAACGCTGGTTTTTGCTATTGGGCTCTATTGAATAATGAATGTTTTGAATTTTCTCCAAAAGAAAAGTAGTTGCAAACTCATCCTTTTAGAGACTTGTTTGGGCTCATGAGAGGAGTAGAAAAACATCAAAAATTTCAGTCCTGCATGATTCTACCAAGAAATGTGATTCTTCATTCAAAACCTGATTTTTGCTATTGGGCTCTATTGAATAATGAATGTTTTGATTTTTCTCCAAAAGTAAAGTAGTTGCAAACTCATACTTTCAGAGACTTGTTTGGGCTCATGAGAGGAGTAGAAAAACATCAAAAATTTCAGTCCTGCATGATTCTACCAAGAAATGTGTGTTCATTGAAACCGCTGGTTTTTGATATTTTGGGCCCTATTGAATAATGAATGTTTTGAATTTTCTGCAAAAGTAAAGTAGTTGCAAACTCATCCTTTTAGAAACTTGTTTTGGCTTTTGAGAGGAGTAAAAAACCATCAAAAATTTCAATCCTGCATGATTCTACCAAGAAATGTGATTCTTCATTCAAAACCTGATTTTTGCTATTGGGCTCTATTGAATAATGAATGTTTTGATTTTTCTCCAAAAGTAAAGTAGTTGCAAACTCATACTTTCAGAGACTTGTTTGGGCTCATGAGAGGAGTAGAAAAACATCAAAAATTTTAGTCCTGCATGATTCTACCAAGAAATGTGTGTTCATTGAAACCGCTGGTTTTTGATAGTTTGGGCCCTATTGAATAATGAATGTTTTGAATTTTCTCCAAAAGTAAAGTAGTTGCAAACTCATCCTTTTAGAAACTTGTTTGGGCTGTTGAGAGGAGTAAAAAACCATCAAAAATTTCAATCCTGCATGATTCTACCAAGAAATGTGATTCTTCATTCAAAACGCTGGTTTTTGCTATTGGGCTCTATTGAATAATGAATGTTTTGAATTTTCTCCAAAAGTAAAGTAGTTGCAAACTCATCCTTTTAGAGACTTGTTTGGGCTCATGAGAGGAGTAGAAAAACATCAAAAATTTCAGTCCTGCACGATTCTACCAAGAAATGTGTGTTCATTCAAACCGCTGGTTTTTGATATTTTGGGCCCTATTGAATATTGAATGTTTTGAATTTTCTCCAAAAGTAAAGTAGTTGCAAACTCATCCTTTTAGAAACTTGTTTGGGCTGTTGAGAGGAGTAAAAAACCATCAAAAATTTCAATCCTGCATGATTCTACCAAGAAATGTGATTCTTCATTCAAAACCTGATTTTTGCTATTGGGCTCTATTGAATAATGAATGTTTTGAATTTTCTCCAAAGGTAAAGTAGTTGCAAACTCATGCTTTTAGAGACTTGTTTGGGCTCATGAGAGGAGTAGAAAAACATCAAAAATTTCAGTCCTGCATGATTCTACCAAGAAATGTGTGTTCATTGAAACCGCTGGTTTTTGATAGTTTGGGCCCTATTGAATAATGAATGTTTTGAATTTTCTCCAAAAGTAAAGTAGTTGCAAACTCATCCTTTTAGAAACTTGTTTGGGCTGTTGAGAGGAGTAAAAAACCATCAAAAATTTCAATCCTGCATGATTCTACCAAGAAATGTGATTCTTCATTCAAAACGCTGGTTTTTGCTATTGGGCTCTATTGAATAATGAATGTTTTAAATTTTCTACAAAAGCAAAGTAGTTGCAAACTCATCCTTTTAGAGACTTGTTTGGGCTCATGAGTGGAGTAGAAAAATATCAAAAATTTCAGTCCTGCACGATTCTACCAAGAAATGTGTGTTCATTCAAACCGCTGGTTTTTGATATTTTGGGCCCTATTGAATAATGAATGTTTTGAATTTTCTCCAAAAGTAGTTGCAAACTCATCCTTTTAGAAACTTGTTTGGGCTGTAGAGAGGAGTAAAAAACCATCAAAAATTTCAATCCTGCATGATTCTACCAAGAAATGTGATTCTTCATTCAAAACGCTGGTTTTTGCTATTGGGCTCTATTGAATAATGAATGGTTTGAATTTTCTCCAAAAGTAAAGTAGTTGCAAACTCATCCTTTTAGAGACTTGTTTGGGCTCATGAGAGGAGTAGAAAAATATCAAAAATTTCAGTCCTGCACGATTCTACCAAGAAATGTTTGTTCATTCAAACCGCTGGTTTTTGATATTTTGGGCCCTATTGAATAATGAATGTTTTGAATTTTCTCCAAAAGTAGTTGCAAACTCATCCTTTTAGAAACTTGTTTGGGCTGTTGAGAGGAGTAAAAAACCATCAAAAATTTCAATCCTGCATGATTCTACCAAGAAATGTGATTCTTCATTCAAAACCTGATTTTTGCTATTGGGCTCTATTGAATAATGAATGTTTTGAATTTTCTCCAAAAGTAAAGTAGTTGCAAACTCATCCTTTTAGAAACTTGTTTGGGCTGTTGAGAGGAGTAAAAAACCATCGAAAATTTCAATCCTGCATGATTCTACCAAGAAATGTGATTCTTCATTCAAAACGCTGGTTTTTGCTATTGGGCTCTATTGAATAATGAATGTTTTGAATTTTCTCCAAAAGTAAAGTAGTTGCAAACTCATGCATTTAGAGACTTGTTTGGGCCCATGAGAGGAGTAGAAAAACATCAAAAATTTCAGTCCTGCATGATTCTACCAAGAAATGTGTGTTCATTCAAACCGCTGGTTTTTGATATTTTGGGCCCTATTGAATAATGAATGTTTTGAATTTTCTCCAAAAATAAAGTAGTTGCAAACTCATCCTTTTAGAAACTTGTTTGGGCTGTTGAGAGGAGTAAAAAACCATCAAAAATTTCAATCCTGCATGATTCTACCAAGAAATGTGATTCTTCATTCAAAACCTGATTTTTGCTATTGGGCTCTATTGAATAATGAATGTTTTGAATTTTCTCTAAAAGTAAAGTAGTTGCAAACTCATGCTTTTAGAGACTTGTTTGGGCTCATGAGCGGAGTAGAAAAACATCAAAAATTTCAGTCCTGCATGATTCTACCAAGAAATGTGTGTTCATTGAAACCGCTGGTTTTTGATAGTTTGGGCCCTATTGAATAATGAATGTTTTGAATTTTCTCCAAAAATAAAGTAGTTGCAAACTCATCCTTTTAGAAACTTGTTTGGGCTGTTGAGAGGAGTAAAAAACCATCAAAAATTTCAATCCTGCATGATTCTACCAAGAAATGTGATTCTTCATTCAAAACCTGATTTTTGCTATTGGGCTCTATTCAATAATGAATGTTTTGAATTTTCTCCAAAAGTAAAGTAGTTGCAAACTCATCCTTTTAGAGACTTGTTTGGGCTCATGAGAGGAGTAGAAAAACATCAAAAATTTCAGTCCTGCACGATTCTACCAAGAAATGTGTGTTCATTCAAACCGCTGGTTTTTGATATTTTGGGCCCTATTGAATAATGAATGTTTTGAATTTTCTCCAAAAGTAAAGTAGTTGCAAACTCATCCTTTTAGAAACTTGTTTGGGCTGTTGAGAGGAGTAAAAAACCATCAAAAATTTCAATCCTGCATTATTCTACCAAGAAATGTGATTCTTCATTCAAAACCTGATTTTTGCTATTGGGCTCTATTGAATAATGAATGTTTTGAATTTTCTCCAAAAGTAAAGTAGTTGCAAACTCATGCTTTTAGAGACTTGTTTGGGCTCATGAGAGGAGTAGAAAAACATCAAAAATTTCAGTCCTGCATGATTCTACCAAGAAATGTGATTCTTCATTCAAAACCTGATTTTTGCTATTGGGCTCTATTGAATAATGAATGTTTTGAATTTTCTCCAAAAGTAAAGTAGTTGCAAACTCATGCTTTTAGAGACTTGTTTGGGCTCACGAGAGGAGTAGAAAAACATCAAAAATTTCAGTCCTGCATGATTCTACCAAGAAATGTGTGTACATTGAAACCGCTGGTTTTTGATAGTTTGGGCCTTATTGAATAATGAATGTTTTGAATTTTCTCCAAAAGTAAAGTAGTTGCAAACTCATCCTTTTAGAAACTTGTTTGGGCTGTTGAGAGGAGTAAAAAACCATCAAAAATTTCAATCCTGCATGATTCTACCAAGAAATGTGATTCTTCATTCAAAACGCTGGTTTTTGCTATTGGGCTCTATTGAATAATGAATGTTTTGAATTTTCTCCAAAAGTAAAGTAGTTGCAAACTCATCCTTTTAGAGACTTGTTTGGGCTCATGAGAGGAGTAGAAAAACATCAAAAATTTCAGTCCTGCACGATTCTACCAAGAAATGTGTGTTCATTCAAACCGCTGGTTTTTGATATTTTGGGCCCTATTGAATATTGAATGTTTTGAATTTTCTCCAAAAGTAAAGTAGTCGCAAACTCATCCTTTTAGAAACTTGTTTGGGCTGTTGAGAGGAGTAAAAAACCATCAAAAATTTCAATCCTGCATGATTCTACCAAGAAATGTGATTCTTCATTCAAAACGCTGGTTTTTGCTATTGGGCTCTATTGAATAATGAATGTTTTGAATTTTCTACAAAAGCAAAGTAGTTGCAGACTCATCCTTTTAGAGACTTGTTTGGGCTCATGAGAGGAGTAGAAAAACATCAAAAATTTCAGTCCTGCATGATTCTACCAAGAAATGTGTGTTCATTCAAACCGCTGGTTTTTGATATTTTGGGCCCTATTGAATAATGAATGTTTTGAATTTTCTCCAAAAGTAAAGTAGTTGCAAACTCATCCTTTTAGAAACTTGTTTGGGCTGTTGAGTGGAGTAAAAAACCATCAAAAATTTCAATCCTGCATGATTCTACCAAGAAATGTGATTCTTCATTCAAAACCTGATTTTTGTTATTGGGCTCTATTGAATAATGAATGTTTTGAATTTTCTCCAAAAGTAAAGTAGTTGCAAACTCATGCTTTTAGAGACTTGTTTGGGCTCATGAGAGGAGTAGAAAAATATCAAAAATTTCAGTCCTGCACGATTCTACCAAGAAATGTGTGTTCATTCAAACCGCTGGTTTTTGATATTTTGGGCCCTATTGAATAATGAATGTTTTGAATTTTCTCCAAAAGTAGTTGCAAACTCATCCTTTTAGAAACTTGTTTGGGCTGTTGAGAGGAGTAAAAAACCATCAAAAATTTCAATCCTGCATGATTCTACCAAGAAATGTGATTCTTCATTCAAAACCTGATTTTTGCTATTGGGCTCTATTGAATAATGAATGTTTTGAATTTTCTCCAAAAGTAAAGTAGTTGCAAACTCATCCTTTTAGAAACTTGTTTGGGCTGTTGAGAGGAGTAAAAAACCATCAAAAATTTCAATCCTGCATGATTCTACCAAGAAATGTGATTCTTCATTCAAAACGCTGGTTTTTGCTATTGGGCTCTATTGAATAATGAATGTTTTGAATTTTCTCCAAAAGTAAAGTAGTTGCAAACTCATGCATTTAGAGACTTGTTTGGGCCCATGAGAGGAGTAGAAAAACATCAAAAATTTCAGTCCTGCATGATTCTACCAAGAAATGTGTGTTCATTCAAACCGCTGGTTTTTGATATTTTGGGCCCTATTGAATAATGAATGTTTTGAATTTTCTCCAAAAATAAAGTAGTTGCAAACTCATCCTTTTAGAAACTTGTTTGGGCTGTTGAGAGGAGTAAAAAACCATCAAAAATTTCAATCCTGCATGATTCTACCAAGAAATGTGATTCTTCATTCAAAACCTGATTTTTGCTATTGGGCTCTATTGAATAATGAATGTTTTGAATTTTCTCCAAAAGTAAAGTAGTTGCAAACTCATGCTTTTAGAGACTTGTTTGGGCTCATGAGCGGAGTAGAAAAACATCAAAAATTTCAGTCCTGCATGATTCTACCAAGAAATGTGTGTTCATTGAAACCGCTGGTTTTTGATAGTTTGGGCCCTATTGAATAATGAATGTTTTGAATTTTCTCCAAAAATAAAGTAGTTGCAAACTCATCCTTTTAGAAACTTGTTTGGGCTGTTGAGAGGAGTAAAAAACCATCAAAAATTTCAATCCTGCATGATTCTACCAAGAAATGTGATTCTTCATTCAAAACCTGATTTTTGCTATTGGGCTCTATTGAATAATGAATGTTTTGAATTTTCTCCAAAAGTAAAGTAGTTGCAAACTCATCCTTTTAGAGACTTGTTTGGGCTCATGAGAGGAGTAGAAAAACATCAAAAATTTCAGTCCTGCACGATTCTACCAAGAAATGTGTGTTCATTCAAACCGCTGGTTTTTGATATTTTGGGCCCTATTGAATAATGAATGTTTTGAATTTTCTCCAAAAGTAAAGTAGTTGCAAACTCATCCTTTTAGAAACTTGTTTGGGCTGTTGAGAGGAGTTAAAAACCATCAAAAATTTCAATCCTGCATTATTCTACCAAGAAATGTGATTCTTCATTCAAAACCTGATTTTTGCTATTGGGCTCTATTGAATAATGAATGTTTTGAATTTTCTCCAAAAGTAAAGTAGTTGCAAACTCATGCTTTTAGAGACTTGTTTGGGCTCATGAGAGGAGTAGAAAAACATCAAAAATTTCAGTCCTGCATGATTCTACCAAGAAATGTGATTCTTCATTCAAAACCTGATTTTTGCTATTGGGCTCTATTGAATAATGAATGTTTTGAATTTTCTCCAAAAGTAAAGTAGTTGCAAACTCATACTTTCAGAGACTTGTTTGGGCTCATGAGAGGAGTAGAAAAACATCAAAAATTTCAGTCCTGCATGATTCTACCAAGAAATGTGTGTTCATTGAAACCGCTGGTTTTTGATATTTTGGGCCCTATTGAATAATGAATGTTTTGAATTTTCTGCAAAAGTAAAGTAGTTGCAAACTCATCCTTTTAGAAACTTGTTTGGGCTGTTGAGAGGAGTAAAAAACCATCAAAAATTTCAATCCTGCATGATTCTACCAAGAAATGTGATTCTTCATTCAAAACCTGATTTTTGCTATTGTGCTCTATTGAATAATGAATGTTTTGAATTTTCTCCAAAAGTAAAGTAGTTGCAAACTCATGCTTTTAGAGACTTGTTTGGGCTCATGAGAGGAGTAGAAAAACATCAAAAATTTTAGTCCTGCATGATTCTACCAAGAAATGTGTGTTCATTGAAACCGCTGGTTTTTGATAGTTTGGGCCCTATTGAATAATGAATGTTTTGAATTTTCTCCAAAAGTAAAGTAGTTGCAAACTCATCCTTTTAGAAACTTGTTTGGGCTGTTGAGAGGAGTAAAAAACCATCAAAAATTTCAATCCTGCATGATTCTACCAAGAAATGTGATTCTTCATTCAAAACGCTGGTTTTTGCTATTGGGCTCTATTGAATAATGAATGTTTTGAATTTTCTCCAAAAGTAAAGTAGTTGCAAACTCATGCTTTTAGAGACTTGTTTGGGCTCATGAGAGGAGTAGAAAAACATCAAAAATTTCAGTCCTGCATGATTCTACCAAGAAATGTGTGTTCATTGAAACCGCTGGTTTTTGATAGTTTGGGCACTATTGAATAATGAATGTTTTGAATTTTCTCCAAAAGTAAAGTAGTTGCAAATTCATCCTTTTAGAAACTTGTTTGGGCTGTTGAGTGGAGTAAAAAACCATCAAAAATTTCAATCCTGCATGATTCTACCAAGAAATGTGATTCTTCATTCAAAACCTGATTTTTGCTATTGGGCTCTATTGAATAATGAATGTTTTGAATTTTCTCCAAAAGTAAAGTAGTTGCAAACTCATGCTTTTATAGACTTGTTTGGGCTCATGAGAGGAGTAGAAAAACATCAAAAATTTCAGTCCTGCATGATTCTACCAAGAAATGTGTGTTCATTGAAACCGCTGGTTTTTGATAGTTTGGGCCCTATTGAATAATGAATGTTTTGAATTTTCTCCAAAAGTAAAGTAGTTGCAAACTCATCCTTTTAGAAACATGTTTGGGCTGTTGAGAGGAGTAAAAAACCATCAAAAATTTCAATCCTGCATGATTCTACCAAGAAATGTGATTCTTCATTCAAAACCTGATTTTTGCTATTGGGCTCTATTGAATAATGAATGTTTTGAATTTTCTCCAAAAGTAAAGTAGTTGCAAACTCATGCTTTTAGAGACTTGTTTGGGCTCATGAGAGGAGTAGAAAAACATCAAAAATTTCAGTCCTGCATGATTCTACCAAGAAATATGTGTTCATTGAAACCGCTGGTTTTTGATAGTTTGGGCCCTATTGAATAATGAATGTTTTGAATTTTCTCCAAAAGTAAAGTAGTTGCAAACTCATCCTTTTAGAAACTTGTTTGGGCTGTTGAGAGGAGTAAAAAACCATCAAAAATTTCAATCCTGCATGATTCTACCAAGAAATGTGATTCTTCATTCAAAACGCTGGTTTTTGCTATTGGGCTCTATTGAATAATGAATGTTTTGAATTTTCTCCAAAAGAAAAGTAGTTGCAAACTCATCCTTTTAGAGACTTGTTTGGGCTCATGAGAGGAGTAGAAAAACATCAAAAATTTCAGTCCTGCATGATTCTACCAAGAAATGTGATTCTTCATTCAAAACCTGATTTTTGCTATTGGGCTCTATTGAATAATGAATGTTTTGATTTTTCTCCAAAAGTAAAGTAGTTGCAAACTCATACTTTCAGAGACTTGTTTGGGCTCATGAGAGGAGTAGAAAAACATCAAAAATTTCAGTCCTGCATGATTCTACCAAGAAATGTGTGTTCATTGAAACCGCTGGTTTTTGATATTTTGGGCCCTATTGAATAATGAATGTTTTGAATTTTCTGCAAAAGTAAAGTAGTTGCAAACTCATCCTTTTAGAAACTTGTTTGGGCTGTTGAGAGGAGTAAAAAACCATCAAAAATTTCAATCCTGCATGATTCTACCAAGAAATGTGATTCTTCATTCAAAACCTGATTTTTGCTATTGTGCTCTATTGAATAATGAATGTTTTGAATTTTCTCCAAAAGTAAAGTAGTTGCAAACTCATGCTTTTAGAGACTTGTTTGGGCTCATGAGAGGAGTAGAAAAACATCAAAAATTTTAGTCCTGCATGATTCTACCAAGAAATGTGTGTTCATTGAAACCGCTGGTTTTTGATAGTTTGGGCCCTATTGAATAATGAATGTTTTGAATTTTCTCCAAAAGTAAAGTAGTTGCAAACTCATCCTTTTAGAAACTTGTTTGGGCTGTTGAGAGGAGTAAAAAACCATCAAAAATTTCAATCCTGCATGATTCTACCAAGAAATGTGATTCTTCATTCAAAACGCTGGTTTTTGCTATTGGGCTCTATTGAATAATGAATGTTTTGAATTTTCTCCAAAAGTAAAGTAGTTGCAAACTCATGCTTTTAGAGACTTGTTTGGGCTCATGAGAGGAGTAGAAAAACATCAAAAATTTCAGTCCTGCATGATTCTACCAAGAAATGTGTGTTCATTGAAACCGCTGGTTTTTGATAGTTTGGGCACTATTGAATAATGAATGTTTTGAATTTTCTCCAAAAGTAAAGTAGTTGCAAATTCATCCTTTTAGAAACTTGTTTGGGCTGTTGAGAGGAGTAAAAAACCATCAAAAATTTCAATCCTGCATGATTCTACCAAGAAATGTGATTCTTCATTCAAAACCTGATTTTTGCTATTGGGCTCTATTGAATAATGAATGTTTTGAATTTTCTCCAAAAGTAAAGTAGTTGCAAACTCATGCTTTTATAGACTTGTTTGGGCTCATGAGAGGAGTAGAAAAACATCAAAAATTTCAGTCCTGCATGATTCTACCAAGAAATGTGTGTTCATTGAAACCGCTGGTTTTTGATAGTTTGCGCCCTATTGAATAATGAATGTTTTGAATTTTCTCCAAAAGTAAAGTAGTTGCAAACTCATCCTTTTAGAAACATGTTTGGGCTGTTGAGAGGAGTAAAAAACCATCAAAAATTTCAATCCTGCATGATTCTACCAAGAAATGTGATTCTTCATTCAAAACCTGATTTTTGCTATTGGGCTCTATTGAATAATGAATGTTTTGAATTTTCTCCAAAAGTAAAGTAGTTGCAAACTCATGCTTTTAGAGACTTGTTTGGGCTCATGAGAGGAGTAGAAAAACATCAAAAATTTCAGTCCTGCATGATTCTACCAAGAAATATGTGTTCATTGAAACCGCTGGTTTTTGATAGTTTGGGCCCTATTGAATAATGAATGTTTTGAATTTTCTCCAAAAGTAAAGTAGTTGCAAACTCATCCTTTTAGAAACTTGTTTGGGCTGTTGAGAGGAGTAAAAAACCATCAAAAATTTCAATCCTGCATGATTCTACCAAGAAATGTGATTCTTCATTCAAAACGCTGGTTTTTGCTATTGGGCTCTATTGAATAATGAATGTTTTGAATTTTCTCCAAAAGAAAAGTAGTTGCAAACTCATCCTTTTAGGGACTTGTTTGGGCTCATGAGAGGAGTAGAAAAACATCAAAAATTTCAGTCCTGCATGATTCTACCAAGAAATGTGATTCTTCATTCAAAACCTGATTTTTGCTATTGGGCTCTATTGAATAATGAATGTTTTGATTTTTCTCCAAAAGTAAAGTAGTTGCAAACTCATACTTTCAGAGACTTGTTTGGGCTCATGAGAGGAGTAGAAAAACATCAAAAATTTCAGTCCTGCATGATTCTACCAAGAAATGTGTGTTCATTGAAACGGCTGGTTTTTGATAGTTTGGGCCCTATTGAATAATCAATGTTTTGAATTTTCTGCAAAAGTAAAGTAGTTGCAAACTCATCCTTTTAGAAACTTGTTTGGGCTGTTGAGAGGAGTAAAAAACCATCAAAAATTTCAATCCTGCATGATTCTACCAAGAAATGTGATTCTTCATTCAAAATGCTGGTTTTTGCTATTGGGCTCTATTGAATAATGAATGTTTTGAATTTTCTCCAAAAGTAAAGTAGTTGCAAACTCATGCTTTTAGAGACTTGTTTGGGCTCACGAGAGGAGTAGAAAAACATCAAAAATTTCAGTCCTGCATGATTCTACCAAGAAATGTGTGTACATTGAAACCGCTGGTTTTTGATAGTTTGGGCCTTATTGAATAATGAATGTTTTGAATTTTCTCCAAAAGTAAAGTAGTTGCAAACTCATCTTTTTAGAAACTTGTTTTGGCTGTTGAGAGGAGTAAAAAAACATCAAAAATTTCAATCCTGCATGATTCTACCAAGAAATGTGATTCTTCATTCAAAACGCTGGTTTTTGCTATTGGGCTCTATTGAATAATGAATGTTTTGAATTTTCTCCAAAAGTAAAGTAGTTGCAAACTCATCCTTTTAGAGACTTGTTTGGGCTCATGAGAGGAGTAGAAAAACATCAAAAATTTCAGTCCTGCACGATTCTACCAAGAAATGTGTGTTCATTCTAACCGCTGGTTTTTGATATTTTGGGCCCTATTGAATATTGAATGTTTTGAATTTTCTCCAAAAGTAAAGTAGTTGCAAACTCATCCTTTTAGAAACTTGTTTGGGCTGTTGAGAGGAGTAAAAAACCATCAAAAATTTCAATCCTGCATGATTCTACCAAGAAATGTGATTCTTCATTCAAAACCTGATTTTTGCTATTGGGCTCTATTGAATAATGAATGTTTTGAATTTTCTCCAAAGGTAAAGTAGTTGCAAACTCATGCTTTTAGAGACTTGTTTGGGCTCATGAGAGGAGTAGAAAAACATCAAAAATTTCAGTCCTGCATGATTCTACCAAGAAATGTGTGTTCATTGAAACCGCTGGTTTTTGATAGTTTGGGCCCTATTGAATAATGAATGTTTTGAATTTTCTCCAAAAGTAAAGTAGTTGCAAATTCATCCTTTTAGAAACTTGTTTGGGCTGTTGAGAGGAGTAAAAAACCATCAAAAATTTCAATCCTGCATGATTCTACCAAGAAATGTGATTCTTCATTCAAAACGCTGGTTTTTGCTATTGGGCTCTATTGAATAATGAATGTTTTGAATTTTCTCCAAAAGCAAAGTAGTTGCAGACTCATCCTTTTAGAGACTTGTTTGGGCTCATGAGAGGAGTAGAAAAACATCAAAAATTTCAGTCCTGCACGATTCTACCAAGAAATGTGTGTTCATTCAAACCGCTGGTTTTTGATATTTTGGGCCCTATTGAATAATGAATGTTTTGAATTTTCTAAAAAAGTAAAGTAGTTGCAAACTCATCCTTTTAGAAACTTGTTTGGGCTGTTGAGAGGAGTAAAAAACCATCAAAAATTTCAATCCTGCATGATTCTACCAAGAAATGTGATTCTTCATTCAAAACGCTGGTTTTTGCTATCGGGCTCTATTGAATAATGAATGTTTTGAATTTTCTCCAAAAGTAAAGTAGTTGCAAACTCATCCTTTTAGAGACTTGTTTGGGCTCATGAGAGGAGTAGAAAAACATCAAAAATTTCAGTCCTGCACGATTCTACCAAGAAATGTGTGTTCATTCAAACCGCTGGTTTTTGATATTTTGGGCCCTATTGAATAATGAATGTTTTGAATTTTCTCCAAAAGTAAAGTAGTTGCAAACTCATCCTTTTAGAAACTTGCTTGGGCTGTTGAGAGGAGTAAAAAACCATCAAAAATTTCAATCCTGCATGATTCTACCAAGAAATGTGATTCTTCATTCAAAACCTGATTTTTGCTACTGGGCTCTATTGAACAATGAATGTTTTGAATTTTCTCCAAAAGTAAAGTAGTTGCAAACTCATGCTTTTAGAGACTTGTTTGGGCTCATGAGAGGAGTAGAAAAACATCAAAAATTTCAGTCCTGCATGATTCTACCAAGAAATGTATGTTCATTGAAACCGCTGGTTTTTGATAGTTTGGGCCCTATTGAATAATGAATGTTTTGAATTTTCTCCAAAAGTAAAGTAGTTGCAAACTCATCCTTTTAGAAACTTGTTTGGGCTGTTGAGAGGAGTAAAAAACCATCAAAAATTTCAATCCTGCATGATTCTACCAAGAAATGTGATTCTTCATTCAAAACGCTGGTTTTTGCTATTGGGCTCTATTGAATAATGAATGTTTTGAATTTTCTCCAAAAGTTAAGTAGTTGCAAACTCATCCTTTTAGAGACTTGTTTGGGCTCATGAGAGGAGTAGAAAAACATCAAAAATTTCAGTCCTGCACGATTCTACCAAGAAATGTGTGTTCATTCAAACTGCTGGTTTTTGATATTTTGGGCCCTATTGAATAATGAATGTTTTGAATTTTCTCCAAAAGTAAAGTAGTTGCAAACTCATCGTTTTAGAAACTTGTTTGGGCTGTTGAGAGGAGTAAAAAACCATCAAAAATTTCAATCCTGCATGATTCTACCAAGAAATGTGATTCTTCATTCAAAACCTGATTTTTGCTATTGGGCTCTATTGAATAATGAATGTTTTGATTTTTCTCCAAAAGTAAAGTAGTTGCAAACTCATACTTTCAGAGACTTGTTTGGGCTCATGAGAGGAGTAGAAAAACATCAAAAATTTCAGTCCTGCATGATTCTACCAAGAAATGTGTGTTCATTGAAACCGCTGGTTTTTGATATTTTGGGCCCTTTTGAATAATGAATGTTTTGAATTTTCTGCAAAAGTAAAGTAGTTGCAAACTCATCCTTTTAGAAACTTGTTTGGGCTGTTGAGAGGAGTAAAAAACCATCAAAAATTTCAATCCTGCATGATTCTACCAAGAAATGTGATTCTTCATTCAAAACCTGATTTTTGCTATTGTGCTCTATTGAATAATGAATGTTTTGAATTTTCTCCAAAAGTAAAGTAGTTGCAAACTCATGCTTTTAGAGACTTGTTTGGGCTCATGAGAGGAGTAGAAAAACATCAAAAATTTTAGTCCTGCATGATTCTACCAAGAAATGTGTGTTCATTGAAACCGCTGGTTTTTGATAGTTTGGGCCCTATTGAATAATGAATGTTTTGAATTTTCTCCAAAAGTAAAGTAGTTGCAAACTCATCCTTTTAGAAACTTGTTTGGGCTGTTGAGAGGAGTAAAAAACCATCAAAAATTTCAATCCTGCATGATTCTACCAAGAAATGTGATTCTTCATTCAAAACGCTGGTTTTTGCTATTGGGCTCTATTGAATAATGAATGTTTTGAATTTTCTCCAAAAGTAAAGTAGTTGCAAACTCATGCTTTTAGAGACTTGTTTGGGCTCATGAGAGGAGTAGAAAAACATCAAAAATTTCAGTCCTGCATGATTCTACCAAGAAATGTGTGTTCATTGAAACCGCTGGTTTTTGATAGTTTGGGCACTATTGAACAATGAATGTTTTGAATTTTCTCCAAAAGTAAAGTAGTTGCAAATTCATCCTTTTAGAAACTTGTTTGGGCTGTTGAGTGGAGTAAAAAAACATCAAAAATTTCAATCCTGCATGATTCTACCAAGAAATGTGATTCTTCATTCAAAACCTGATTTTTGCTATTGGGCTCTATTGAATAATGAATGTTTTGAATTTTCTCCAAAAGTAAAGTAGTTGCAAACTCATGCTTTTATAGACTTGTTTGGGCTCATGAGAGGAGTAGATAAACATCAAAAATTTCAGTCCTGCATGATTCTACCAAGAAATGTGTGTTCATTGAAACCGCTGGTTTTTGATAGTTTGGGCCCTATTGAATAATGAATGTTTTGAATTTTCTCCAAAAGTAAAGTAGTTGCAAACTCATCCTTTTAGAAACATGTTTGGGCTGTTGAGAGGAGTAAAAAACCATCAAAAATTTCAATCCTGCATGATTCTACCAAGAAATGTGATTCTTCATTCAAAACCTGATTTTTGCTATTGGGCTCTATTGAATAATGAATGTTTTGAATTTTCTCCAAAAGTAAAGTAGTTGCAAACTCATGCTTTTAGAGACTTGTTTGGGCTCATGAGAGGAGTAGAAAAACATCAAAAATTTCAGTCCTGCATGATTCTACCAAGAAATATGTGTTCATTGAAACCGCTGGTTTTTGATAGTTTGGGCCCTATTGAATAATGAATGTTTTGAATTTTCTCCAAAAGTAAAGTAGTTGCAAACTCATCCTTTTAGAAACTTGTTTGGGCTGTTGAGAGGAGTAAAAAACCATCAAAAATTTCAATCCTGCATGATTCTACCAAGAAATGTGATTCTTCATTCAAAACGCTGGTTTTTGCTATTGGGCTCTATTGAATAATGAATGTTTTGAATTTTCTCCAAAAGAAAAGTAGTTGCAAACTCATCCTTTTAGAGACTTGTTTGGGCTCATGAGAGGAGTAGAAAAACATCAAAAATTTCAGTCCTGCATGATTCTACCAAGAAATGTGATTCTTCATTCAAAACCTGATTTTTGCTATTGGGCTCTATTGAATAATGAATGTTTTGATTTTTCTCCAAAAGTAAAGTAGTTGCAAACTCATACTTTCAGAGACTTGTTTGGGCTCATGAGAGGAGTAGAAAAACATCAAAAATTTCAGTCCTGCATGATTCTACCAAGAAATGTGTGTTCATTGAAACCGCTGGTTTTTGATATTTTGGGCCCTATTGAATAATGAATGTTTTGAATTTTCTGCAAAAGTAAAGTAGTTGCAAACTCATCCTTTTAGAAACTTGTTTGGGCTGTTGAGAGGAGTAAAAAACCATCAAAAATTTCAATCCTGCATGATTCTACCAAGAAATGTGATTCTTCATTCAAAACCTGATTTTTGCTATTGTGCTCTATTGAATAATGAATGTTTTGAATTTTCTCCAAAAGTAAAGTAGTTGCAAACTCATGCTTTTAGAGACTTGTTTGGGCTCATGAGAGGAGTAGAAAACCATCAAAAATTTCAGTCTTGCATGATTCTACCAAGAAATGTGTGTTCATTGAAACCGCTGGTTTTTGATAGTTTGGGCACTATTGAATAATGAATGTTTTGAATTTTCTCCAAAAGTAAAGTAGTTGCAAATTCATCCTTTTAGAAACTTGTTTGGGCTGTTGAGAGGAGTAAAAAACCATCAAAAATTTCAATCCTGCATGATTCTACCAAGAAATGTGATTCTTCATTCAAAACCTGATTTTTGCTATTGGGCTCTATTGAATAATGAATGTTTTGAATTTTCTCCAAAAGTAAAGTAGTTGCAAACTCATGCTTTTATAGACTTGTTTGGGCTCATGAGAGGAGTAGAAAAACATCAAAAATTTCAGTCCTGCATGATTCTACCAAGAAATGTGTGTTCATTGAAACCGCTGGTTTTTGATAGTTTGGGCCCTATTGAATAATGAATGTTTTGAATTTTCTCCAAAAGTAAAGTAGTTGCAAACTCATCCTTTTAGAAACATGTTTGGGCTGTTGAGAGGAGTAAAAAACCATCAAAAATTTCAATCCTGCATGATTCTACCAAGAAATGTGATTCTTCATTCAAAACGCTGGTTTTTGCTATTGGGCTCTATTGAATAATGAATGTTTTGAATTTTCTCCAAAAGAAAAGTAGTTGCAAACTCATCCTTTTAGGGACTTGTTTGGGCTCATGAGAGGAGTAGAAAAACATCAAAAATTTCAGTCCTGCATGATTCTACCAAGAAATGTGATTCTTCATTCAAAACCTGATTTTTGCTATTGGGCTCTATTGAATAATGAATGTTTTGATTTTTCTCCAAAAGTAAAGTAGTTGCAAACTCATACTTTCAGAGACTTGTTTGGGCTCATGAGAGGAGTAGAAAAACATCAAAAATTTCAGTCCTGCATGATTCTACCAAGAAATGTGTGTTCATTGAAACGGCTGGTTTTTGATAGTTTGGGCCCTATTGAATAATCAATGTTTTGAATTTTCTGCAAAAGTAAAGTAGTTGCAAACTCATCCTTTTAGAAACTTGTTTGGGCTGTTGAGAGGAGTAAAAAACCATCAAAAATTTAAATCCTGCATGATTCTACCAAGAAATGTGATTCTTCATTCAAAATGCTGGTTTTTGCTATTGGGCTCTATTGAATAATGAATGTTTTGAATTTTCTCCAAAAGTAAAGTAGTTGCAAACTCATGCTTTTAGAGACTTGTTTGGGCTCATGAGAGGAGTAGAAAAACATCAAAAATTTCAGTCCTGCATGATTCTACCAAGAAATGTGATTCTTCATTCAAAACCTGATTTTTGCTATTGGGCTCTATTGAATAATGAATGTTTTGAATTTTCTCCAAAAGTAAAGTAGTTGCAAACTCATGCTTTTAGAGACTTGTTTGGGCTCACGAGAGGAGTAGAAAAACATCAAAAATTTCAGTCCTGCATGATTCTACCAAGAAATGTGTGTACATTGAAACCGCTGGTTTTTGATAGTTTGGGCCTTATTGAATAATGAATGTTTTGAATTTTCTCCAAAAGTAAAGTAGTTGCAAACTCATCCTTTTAGAAACTTGTTTTGGCTGTTGAGAGGAGTAAAAAAACATCAAAAATTTCAATCCTGCATGATTCTACCAAGAAATGTGATTCTTCATTCAAAACGCTGGTTTTTGCTATTGGGCTCTATTGAATAATGAATGTTTTGAATTTTCTCCAAAAGTAAAGTAGTTGCAAACTCATCCTTTTAGAGACTTGTTTGGGCTCATGAGAGGAGTAGAAAAACATCAAAAATTTCAGTCCTGCATGATTCTACCAAGAAATGTGTGTTCATTGAAACCGCTGGTTTTTGATAGTTTGGGCCCTATTGAATAATGAATGTTTTGAATTTTCTCCAAAAGTAAAGTAGTTGCAAACTCATCCTTTTAGAAACTTGTTTGGGCTGTTGAGAGGAGTAAAAAACCATCAAAAATTTCAATCCTGCATGATTCTACCAAGAAATGTTATTCTTCATTCAAAACGCTGGTTTTTGCTATTGGGCTCTATTGAATAATGAATGTTTTGAATTTTCTCCAAAAGCAAAGTAGTTGCAGACTCATCCTTTTAGAGACTTGTTTGGGCTCATGAGAGGAGTAGAAAAACATCAAAAATTTCAGTCCTGCACGATTCTACCAAGAAATGTGTGTTCATTCAAACCGCTGGTTTTTGATATTTTGGGCCCTATTGAATAATGAATGTTTTGAATTTTCTAAAAAAGTAAAGTAGTTGCAAACTCATCCTTTTAGAAACTTGTTTGGGCTGTTGAGAGGAGTAAAAAACCATCAAAAATTTCAATCCTGCATGATTCTACCAAGAAATGTGATTCTTCATTCAAAACGCTGGTTTTTGCTATCGGGCTCTATTGAATAATGAATGTTTTGAATTTTCTCCAAAAGTAAAGTAGTTGCAAACTCATCCTTTTAGAGACTTGTTTGGGCT
This sequence comes from Dendrobates tinctorius, assembly GCF_039654945.1. Lineage (NCBI taxonomy): Eukaryota > Metazoa > Chordata > Amphibia > Anura > Dendrobatidae > Dendrobates > Dendrobates tinctorius. The sequence goes on from NW_027361793.1 coordinate 21,683,835, forward strand.
TATGAGAGGAGTAGAAAAACATCAAAAATTTCAGTCCTGCACGATTCTACCAAGAAATGTGTGTTCATTCAAACCGCTGGTTTTTGATATTTTGGGCCCTATTGAATAATGAATGTTTTGAATTTTCTCCAAAAGTAAAGTAGTTGCAAACTCATCCTTTTAGAAACTTGTTTGGGCTGTTGAGAGGAGTAAAAAACCGTCAAAAATTTCAATCCTGCATGATTCTACCAAGAAATGTGATTCTTCATTCAAAACCTGATTTTTGCTATTGGGCTCTATTGAATAATGAATGTTTTGAATTTTCTCCAAAAGTAAAGTAGTTGCAAACTCATGCTTTTAGAGACTTGTTTGGGCTCATGAGAGGAGTAGAAAAACATCAAAAATTTCAGTCCTGCATGATTCTACCAAGAAATGTGTGTTCATTGAAACCGCTGGTTTTTGATAGTTTGGGCCCTATTGAATAATGAATGTTTTGAATTTTCTCCAAAAGTAAAGTAGTTGCAAACTCATCCTTTTAGAAACTTGTTTGGGCTGTAGAGAGGAGTAAAAAACCATCAAAAATTTCAATCCTGCATGATTCTACCAAGAAATGTGATTCTTCATTCAAAACGCTGGTTTTTGCTATTGGGCTCTATTGAATAATGAATGTTTTGAATTTTCTCCAAAAGCAAAGTAGTTGCAGACTCATCCTTTTAGAGACTTGTTTGGGCTCATGAGAGGAGTAGAAAAACATCAAAAATTTCAGTCCTGCACGATTCTACCAAGAAATGTGTGTTCATTCAAACCGCTGGTTTTTGATATTTTGGGCCCTATTGAATAATGAATGTTTTGAATTTTCTAAAAAAGTAAAGTAGTTGCAAACTCATCCTTTTAGAAACTTGTTTGGGCTGTTGAGAGGAGTAAAAAACCATCAAAAATTTCAATCCTGCATGATTCTACCAAGAAATGTGATTCTTCATTCAAAACGCTGGTTTTTGCTATCGGGCTCTATTGAATAATGAATGTTTTGAATTTTCTCCAAAAGTAAAGTAGTTGCAAACTCATCCTTTTAGAGACTTGTTTGGGCTCATGAGAGGAGTAGAAAAACATCAAAAATTTCAGTCCTGCACGATTCTACCAAGAAATGTGTGTTCATTCAAACCGCTGGTTTTTGATATTTTGGGCCCTATTGAATAATGAATGTTTTGAATTTTCTCCAAAAGTAAAGTAGTTGCAAACTCATCCTTTTAGAAACTTGTTTGGGCTGTTGAGAGGAGTAAAAAACCGTCAAAAATTTCAATCCTGCATGATTCTACCAAGAAATGTGATTCTTCATTCAAAACCTGATTTTTGCTATTGGGCTCTATTGAATAATGAATGTTTTGAATTTTCTCCAAAAGTAAAGTAGTTGCAAACTCATGCTTTTAGAGACTTGTTTGGGCTCATGAGAGGAGTAGAAAAACATCAAAAATTTCAGTCCTGCATGATTCTACCAAGAAATGTGTGTTCATTGAAACCGCTGGTTTTTGATAGTTTGGGCCCTATTGAATAATGAATGTTTTGAATTTTCTCCAAAAGTAAAGTAGTTGCAAACTCATCCTTTTAGAAACTTGTTTGGGCTGTAGAGAGGAGTAAAAAACCATCAAAAATTTCAATCCTGCATGATTCTACCAAGAAATGTGATTCTTCATTCAAAACGCTGGTTTTTGCTATTGGGCTCTATTGAATAATGAATGTTTTGAATTTTCTCCAAAAGTAAAGTAGTTGCAAACTCATGCTTTTAGAGACTTGTTTGGGCTCATGAGAGGAGTAGAAAAACATCAAAAATTTCAGTCCTGCATGATTCTACCAAGAAATGTGTGTTCATTGAAACCGCTGGTTTTTGATAGTTTGGGCCCTATTGAATAATGAATGTTTTGAATTTTCTCCAAAAATAAAGTAGTTGCAAACTCATCCTTATAGAAACTTGTTTGGGCTGTTGAGAGGAGTAAAAAACCATCAAAAATTTCAATCCTGCATGATTCTACCAAGAAATGTGATTCTTCATTCAAAACGCTGGTTTTTGCTATTGGGCTCTATTGAATAATGAATGTTTTGAATTTTCTCCAAAAGCAAAGTAGTTGCAGACTCATCCTTTTAGAGACTTGTTTGGGCTCATGAGAGGAGTAGAAAAACATCAAAAATTTCAGTCCTGCACGATTCTACCAAGAAATGTGTGTTCATTCAAACCGCTGGTTTTTGATATTTTGGGCCCTATTGAATAATGAATGTTTTGAATTTTCTAAAAAAGTAAAGTAGTTGCAAACTCATCCTTTTAGAAACTTGTTTGGGCTGTTGAGAGGAGTAAAAAACCATCAAAAATTTCAATCCTGCATGATTCTACCAAGAAATGTGATTCTTCATTCAAAACGCTGGTTTTTGCTATCGGGCTCTATTGAATAATGAATGTTTTGAATTTTCTCCAAAAGTAAAGTAGTTGCAAACTCATCCTTTTAGAGACTTGTTTGGGCTCATGAGAGGAGTAGAAAAACATCAAAAATTTCAGTCCTGCACGATTCTACCAAGAAATGTGTGTTCATTCAAACCGCTGGTTTTTGATATTTTGGGCCCTATTGAATAATGAATGTTTTGAATTTTCTCCAAAAGTAAAGTAGTTGCAAACTCATCCTTTTAGAAACTTGCTTGGGCTGTTGAGAGGAGTAAAAAACCATCAAAAATTTCAATCCTGCATGATTCTACCAAGAAATGTGATTCTTCATTCAAAACCTGATTTTTGCTACTGGGCTCTATTGAACAATGAATGTTTTGAATTTTCTCCAAAAGTAAAGTAGTTGCAAACTCATGCTTTTAGAGACTTGTTTGGGCTCATGAGAGGAGTAGAAAAACATCAAAAATTTCAGTCCTGCATGATTCTACCAAGAAATGTGTGTTCATTGAAACCGCTGGTTTTTGATAGTTTGGGCCCTATTGAATAATGAATGTTTTGAATTTTCTCCAAAAGTAAAGTAGTTGCAAACTCATCCTTTTAGAAACTTGTTTGGGCTGTTGAGAGGAGTAAAAAACCATCAAAAATTTCAATCCTGCATGATTCTACCAAGAAATGTGATTCTTCATTCAAAACGCTGGTTTTTGCTATTGGGCTCTATTGAATAATGAATGTTTTGAATTTTCTCCAAAAGGTAAGTAGTTGCAAACTCATCCTTTTAGAGACTTGTTTGGGCTCATGAGAGGAGTAGAAAAACATCAAAAATTTCAGTCCTGCACGATTCTACCAAGAAATGTGTGTTCATTCAAACTGCTGGTTTTTGATATTTTGGGCCCTATTGAATAATGAATGTTTTGAATTTTCTCCAAAAGTAAAGTAGTTGCAAACTCATCGTTTTAGAAACTTGTTTGGGCTGTTGAGAGGAGTAAAAAACCATCAAAAATTTCAATCCTGCATGATTCTACCAAGAAATGTGATTCTTCATTCAAAACCTGATTTTTGCTATTGGGCTCTATTGAATAATGAATGTTTTGATTTTTCTCCAAAAGTAAAGTAGTTGCAAACTCATACTTTCAGAGACTTGTTTGGGCTCATGAGAGGAGTAGAAAAACATCAAAAATTTCAGTCCTGCATGATTCTACCAAGAAATGTGTGTTCATTGAAACCGCTGGTTTTTGATATTTTGGGCCCTTTTGAATAATGAATGTTTTGAATTTTCTGCAAAAGTAAAGTAGTTGCAAACTCATCCTTTTAGAAACTTGTTTGGGCTGTTGAGAGGAGTAAAAAACCATCAAAAATTTCAATCCTGCATGATTCTACCAAGAAATGTGATTCTTCATTCAAAACCTGATTTTTGCTATTGTGCTCTATTGAATAATGAATGTTTTGAATTTTCTCCAAAAGTAAAGTAGTTGCAAACTCATGCTTTTAGAGACTTGTTTGGGCTCATGAGAGGAGTAGAAAAACATCAAAAATTTTAGTCCTGCATGATTCTACCAAGAAATGTGTGTTCATTGAAACCGCTGGTTTTTGATAGTTTGGGCCCTATTGAATAATGAATGTTTTGAATTTTCTCCAAAAGTAAAGTAGTTGCAAACTCATCCTTTTAGAAACTTGTTTGGGCTGTTGAGAGGAGTAAAAAACCATCAAAAATTTCAATCCTGCATGATTCTACCAAGAAATGTGATTCTTCATTCAAAACGCTGGTTTTTGCTATTGGGCTCTATTGAATAATGAATGTTTTGAATTTTCTCCAAAAGTAAAGTAGTTGCAAACTCATGCTTTTAGAGACTTGTTTGGGCTCATGAGAGGAGTAGAAAAACATCAAAAATTTCAGTCCTGCATGATTCTACCAAGAAATGTGTGTTCATTGAAACCGCTGGTTTTTGATAGTTTGGGCACTATTGAACAATGAATGTTTTGAATTTTCTCCAAAAGTAAAGTAGTTGCAAATTCATCCTTTTAGAAACTTGTTTGGGCTGTTGAGTGGAGTAAAAAAACATCAAAAATTTCAATCCTGCATGATTCTACCAAGAAATGTGATTCTTCATTCAAAACCTGATTTTTGCTATTGGGCTCTATTGAATAATGAATGTTTTGAATTTTCTCCAAAAGTAAAGTAGTTGCAAACTCATGCTTTTATAGACTTGTTTGGGCTCATGAGAGGAGTAGATAAACATCAAAAATTTCAGTCCTGCATGATTCTACCAAGAAATGTGTGTTCATTGAAACCGCTGGTTTTTGATAGTTTGGGCCCTATTGAATAATGAATGTTTTGAATTTTCTCCAAAAGTAAAGTAGTTGCAAACTCATCCTTTTAGAAACATGTTTGGGCTGTTGAGAGGAGTAAAAAACCATCAAAAATTTCAATCCTGCATGATTCTACCAAGAAATGTGATTCTTCATTCAAAACCTGATTTTTGCTATTGGGCTCTATTGAATAATGAATGTTTTGAATTTTCTCCAAAAGTAAAGTAGTTGCAAACTCATGCTTTTAGAGACTTGTTTGGGCTCATGAGAGGAGTAGAAAAACATCAAAAATTTCAGTCCTGCATGATTCTACCAAGAAATATGTGTTCATTGAAACCGCTGGTTTTTGATAGTTTGGGCCCTATTGAATAATGAATGTTTTGAATTTTCTCCAAAAGTAAAGTAGTTGCAAACTCATCCTTTTAGAAACTTGTTTGGGCTGTTGAGAGGAGTAAAAAACCATCAAAAATTTCAATCCTGCATGATTCTACCAAGAAATGTGATTCTTCATTCAAAACGCTGGTTTTTGCTATTGGGCTCTATTGAATAATGAATGTTTTGAATTTTCTCCAAAAGAAAAGTAGTTGCAAACTCATCCTTTTAGAGACTTGTTTGGGCTCATGAGAGGAGTAGAAAAACATCAAAAATTTCAGTCCTGCATGATTCTACCAAGAAATGTGATTCTTCATTCAAAACCTGATTTTTGCTATTGGGCTCTATTGAATAATGAATGTTTTGATTTTTCTCCAAAAGTAAAGTAGTTGCAAACTCATACTTTCAGAGACTTGTTTGGGCTCATGAGAGGAGTAGAAAAACATCAAAAATTTCAGTCCTGCATGATTCTACCAAGAAATGTGTGTTCATTGAAACCGCTGGTTTTTGATATTTTGGGCCCTATTGAATAATGAATGTTTTGAATTTTCTGCAAAAGTAAAGTAGTTGCAAACTCATCCTTTTAGAAACTTGTTTGGGCTGTTGAGAGGAGTAAAAAACCATCAAAAATTTCAATCCTGCATGATTCTACCAAGAAATGTGATTCTTCATTCAAAACCTGATTTTTGCTATTGTGCTCTATTGAATAATGAATGTTTTGAATTTTCTCCAAAAGTAAAGTAGTTGCAAACTCATGCTTTTAGAGACTTGTTTGGGCTCATGAGAGGAGTAGAAAAACATCAAAAATTTCAGTCCTGCATGATTCTACCAAGAAATGTGTGTTCATTGAAACCGCTGGTTTTTGATAGTTTGGGCACTATTGAATAATGAATGTTTTGAATTTTCTCCAAAAGTAAAGTAGTTGCAAATTCATCCTTTTAGAAACTTGTTTGGGCTGTTGAGAGGAGTAAAAAACCATCAAAAATTTCAATCCTGCATGATTCTACCAAGAAATGTGATTCTTCATTCAAAACCTGATTTTTGCTATTGGGCTCTATTGAATAATGAATGTTTTGAATTTTCTCCAAAAGTAAAGTAGTTGCAAACTCATGCTTTTATAGACTTGTTTGGGCTCATGAGAGGAGTAGAAAAACATCAAAAATTTCAGTCCTGCATGATTCTACCAAGAAATGTGTGTTCATTGAAACCGCTGGTTTTTGATAGTTTGGGCCCTATTGAATAATGAATGTTTTGAATTTTCTCCAAAAGTAAAGTAGTTGCAAACTCATCCTTTTAGAAACATGTTTGGGCTGTTGAGAGGAGTAAAAAACCATCAAAAATTTCAATCCTGCATGATTCTACCAAGAAATGTGATTCTTCATTCAAAACGCTGGTTTTTGCTATTGGGCTCTATTGAATAATGAATGTTTTGAATTTTCTCCAAAAGAAAAGTAGTTGCAAACTCATCCTTTTAGGGACTTGTTTGGGCTCATGAGAGGAGTAGAAAAACATCAAAAATTTCAGTCCTGCATGATTCTACCAAGAAATGTGATTCTTCATTCAAAACCTGATTTTTGCTATTGGGCTCTATTGAATAATGAATGTTTTGATTTTTCTCCAAAAGTAAAGTAGTTGCAAACTCATACTTTCAGAGACTTGTTTGGGCTCATGAGAGGAGTAGAAAAACATCAAAAATTTCAGTCCTGCATGATTCTACCAAGAAATGTGTGTTCATTGAAACGGCTGGTTTTTGATAGTTTGGGCCCTATTGAATAATCAATGTTTTGAATTTTCTGCAAAAGTAAAGTAGTTGCAAACTCATCCTTTTAGAAACTTGTTTGGGCTGTTGAGAGGAGTAAAAAACCATCAAAAATTTCAATCCTGCATGATTCTACCAAGAAATGTGATTCTTCATTCAAAATGCTGGTTTTTGCTATTGGGCTCTATTGAATAATGAATGTTTTGAATTTTCTCCAAAAGTAAAGTAGTTGCAAACTCATGCTTTTAGAGACTTGTTTGGGCTCATGAGAGGAGTAGAAAAACATCAAAAATTTCAGTCCTGCATGATTCTACCAAGAAATGTGATTCTTCATTCAAAACCTGATTTTTGCTATTGGGCTCTATTGAATAATGAATGTTTTGAATTTTCTCCAAAAGTAAAGTAGTTGCAAACTCATGCTTTTAGAGACTTGTTTGGGCTCACGAGAGGAGTAGAAAAACATCAAAAATTTCAGTCCTGCATGATTCTACCAAGAAATGTGTGTACATTGAAACCGCTGGTTTTTGATAGTTTGGGCCTTATTGAATAATGAATGTTTTGAATTTTCTCCAAAAGTAAAGTAGTTGCAAACTCATCCTTTTAGAAACTTGTTTTGGCTGTTGAGAGGAGTAAAAAAACATCAAAAATTTCAATCCTGCATGATTCTACCAAGAAATGTGATTCTTCATTCAAAACGCTGGTTTTTGCTATTGGGCTCTATTGAATAATGAATGTTTTGAATTTTCTCCAAAAGTAAAGTAGTTGCAAACTCATCCTTTTAGAGACTTGTTTGGGCTCATGAGAGGAGTAGAAAAACATCAAAAATTTCAGTCCTGCACGATTCTACCAAGAAATGTGTGTTCATTCTAACCGCTGGTTTTTGATATTTTGGGCCCTATTGAATATTGAATGTTTTGAATTTTCTCCAAAAGTAAAGTAGTTGCAAACTCATCCTTTTAGAAACTTGTTTGGGCTGTTGAGAGGAGTAAAAAACCATCAAAAATTTCAATCCTGCATGATTCTACCAAGAAATGTGATTCTTCATTCAAAACCTGATTTTTGCTATTGGGCTCTATTGAATAATGAATGTTTTGAATTTTCTCCAAAAGTAAAGTAGTTGCAAACTCATGCTTTTAGAGACTTGTTTGGGCTCATGAGAGGAGTAGAAAAACATCAAAAATTTCAGTCCTGCATGATTCTACCAAGAAATGTGTGTTCATTGAAACCGCTGGTTTTTGATAGTTTGGGCCCTATTGAATAATGAATGTTTTGAATTTTCTCCAAAAGTAAAGTAGTTGCAAACTCATCCTTTTAGAAACTTGTTTGGGCTGTTGAGAGGAGTAAAAAACCATCAAAAATTTCAATCCTGCATGATTCTACCAAGAAATGTTATTCTTCATTCAAAACGCTGGTTTTTGCTATTGGGCTCTATTGAATAATGAATGTTTTGAATTTTCTCCAAAAGCAAAGTAGTTGCAGACTCATCCTTTTAGAGACTTGTTTGGGCTCATGAGAGGAGTAGAAAAACATCAAAAATTTCAGTCCTGCACGATTCTACCAAGAAATGTGTGTTCATTCAAACCGCTGGTTTTTGATATTTTGGGCCCTATTGAATAATGAATGTTTTGAATTTTCTAAAAAAGTAAAGTAGTTGCAAACTCATCCTTTTAGAAACTTGTTTGGGCTGTTGAGAGGAGTAAAAAACCATCAAAAATTTCAATCCTGCATGATTCTACCAAGAAATGTGATTCTTCATTCAAAACGCTGGTTTTTGCTATCGGGCTCTATTGAATAATGAATGTTTTGAATTTTCTCCAAAAGTAAAGTAGTTGCAAACTCATCCTTTTAGAGACTTGTTTGGGCTTATGAGAGGAGTAGAAAAACATCAAAAATTTCAGTCCTGCACGATTCTACCAAGAAATGTGTGTTCATTCAAACCGCTGGTTTTTGATATTTTGGGCCCTATTGAATAATGAATGTTTTGAATTTTCTCCAAAAGTAAAGTAGTTGCAAACTCATCCTTTTAGAAACTTGTTTGGGCTGTTGAGAGGAGTAAAAAACCGTCAAAAATTTCAATCCTGCATGATTCTACCAAGAAATGTGATTCTTCATTCAAAACCTGATTTTTGCTATTGGGCTCTATTGAATAATGAATGTTTTGAATTTTCTCCAAAAGTAAAGTAGTTGCAAACTCATGCTTTTAGAGACTTGTTTGGGCTCATGAGAGGAGTAGAAAAACATCAAAAATTTCAGTCCTGCATGATTCTACCAAGAAATGTGTGTTCATTGAAACCGCTGGTTTTTGATAGTTTGGGCCCTATTGAATAATGAATGTTTTGAATTTTCTCCAAAAGTAAAGTAGTTGCAAACTCATCCTTTTAGAAACTTGTTTGGGCTGTAGAGAGGAGTAAAAAACCATCAAAAATTTCAATCCTGCATGATTCTACCAAGAAATGTGATTCTTCATTCAAAACGCTGGTTTTTGCTATTGGGCTCTATTGAATAATGAATGTTTTGAATTTTCTCCAAAAGCAAAGTAGTTGCAGACTCATCCTTTTAGAGACTTGTTTGGGCTCATGAGAGGAGTAGAAAAACATCAAAAATTTCAGTCCTGCACGATTCTACCAAGAAATGTGTGTTCATTCAAACCGCTGGTTTTTGATATTTTGGGCCCTATTGAATAATGAATGTTTTGAATTTTCTAAAAAAGTAAAGTAGTTGCAAACTCATCCTTTTAGAAACTTGTTTGGGCTGTTGAGAGGAGTAAAAAACCATCAAAAATTTCAATCCTGCATGATTCTACCAAGAAATGTGATTCTTCATTCAAAACGCTGGTTTTTGCTATCGGGCTCTATTGAATAATGAATGTTTTGAATTTTCTCCAAAAGTAAAGTAGTTGCAAACTCATCCTTTTAGAGACTTGTTTGGGCTCATGAGAGGAGTAGAAAAACATCAAAAATTTCAGTCCTGCACGATTCTACCAAGAAATGTGTGTTCATTCAAACCGCTGGTTTTTGATATTTTGGGCCCTATTGAATAATGAATGTTTTGAATTTTCTCCAAAAGTAAAGTAGTTGCAAACTCATCCTTTTAGAAACTTGTTTGGGCTGTTGAGAGGAGTAAAAAACCGTCAAAAATTTCAATCCTGCATGATTCTACCAAGAAATGTGATTCTTCATTCAAAACCTGATTTTTGCTATTGGGCTCTATTGAATAATGAATGTTTTGAATTTTCTCCAAAAGTAAAGTAGTTGCAAACTCATGCTTTTAGAGACTTGTTTGGGCTCATGAGAGGAGTAGAAAAACATCAAAAATTTCAGTCCTGCATGATTCTACCAAGAAATGTGTGTTCATTGAAACCGCTGGTTTTTGATAGTTTGGGCCCTATTGAATAATGAATGTTTTGAATTTTCTCCAAAAGTAAAGTAGTTGCAAACTCATCCTTTTAGAAACTTGTTTGGGCTGTAGAGAGGAGTAAAAAACCATCAAAAATTTCAATCCTGCATGATTCTACCAAGAAATGTGATTCTTCATTCAAAACGCTGGTTTTTGCTATTGGGCTCTATTGAATAATGAATGTTTTGAATTTTCTCCAAAAGTAAAGTAGTTGCAAACTCATGCTTTTAGAGACTTGTTTGGGCTCATGAGAGGAGTAGAAAAACATCAAAAATTTCAGTCCTGCATGATTCTACCAAGAAATGTGTGTTCATTGAAACCGCTGGTTTTTGATAGTTTGGGCCCTATTGAATAATGAATGTTTTGAATTTTCTCCAAAAATAAAGTAGTTGCAAACTCATCCTTATAGAAACTTGTTTGGGCTGTTGAGAGGAGTAAAAAACCATCAAAAATTTCAATCCTGCATGATTCTACCAAGAAATGTGATTCTTCATTCAAAACCTGATTTTTGCTATTGGGCTCTATTGAATAATGAATGTTTTGAATTTTCTCCAAAAGTAAAGTAGTTGCAAACTCATGCTTTTAGAGACTTGTTTGGGCTCATGAGAGGAGTAGAAAAACATCAAAAATTTCAGTCCTGCATGATTCTACCAAGAAATGTGTGTTCATTGAAACCGCTGGTTTTTGATAGTTTGGGCCCTATTGAATAATGAATGTTTTGAATTTTCTCCAAAAGTAAAGTAGTTGCAAACTCATCCTTTTAGAAACATGTTTGGGCTGTTGAGAGGAGTAAAAAACCATCAAAAATTTCAATCCTGCATGATTCTACCAAGAAATGTGATTCTTCATTCAAAACCTGATTTTTGCTATTGGGCTCTATTGAATAATGAATGTTTTGAATTTTCTCCAAAAGTAAAGTAGTTGCAAACTCATGCTTTTAGAGACTTGTTTGGGCTCATGAGAGGAGTAGAAAAACATCAAAAATTTCAGTCCTGCATGATTCTACCAAGAAATATGTGTTCATTGAAACCGCTGGTTTTTGATAGTTTGGGCCCTATTGAATAATGAATGTTTTGAATTTTCTCCAAAAGTAAAGTAGTTGCAAACTCATCCTTTTAGAAACTTGTTTGGGCTGTTGAGAGGAGTAAAAAACCATCAAAAATTTCAATCCTGCATGATTCTACCAAGAAATGTGATTCTTCATTCAAAACGCTGGTTTTTGCTATTGGGCTCTATTGAATAATGAATGTTTTGATTTTTCTCCAAAAGTAAAGTAGTTACAAACTCATACTTTCAGAGACTTGTTTGGGCTCATGAGAGGAGTAGAAAAACATCAAAAATTTCAGTCCTGCATGATTCTACCAAGAAATGTGTGTTCATTGAAACGGCTGGTTTTTGATAGTTTGGGCCCTATTGAATAATCAATGTTTTGAATTTTCTGCAAAAGTAAAGTAGTTGCAAACTCATCCTTTTAGAAACTTGTTTGGGCTGTTGAGAGGAGTAAAAAACCATCAAAAATTTCAATCCTGCATGATTCTACCAAGAAATGTGATTCTTCATTCAAAATGCTGGTTTTTGCTATTGGGCTCTATTGAATAATGAATGTTTTGAATTTTCTCCAAAAGTAAAGTAGTTGCAAACTCATGCTTTTAGAGACTTGTTTGGGCTCATGAGAGGAGTAGAAAAACATCAAAAATTTCAGTCCTGCATGATTCTACCAAGAAATGTGATTCTTCATTCAAAACCTGATTTTTGCTATTGGGCTCTATTGAATAATGAATGTTTTGAATTTTCTCCAAAAGGAAAGTAGTTGCAAACTCATGCTTTTAGAGACTTGTTTGGGCTCACGAGAGGAGTAGAAAAACATCAAAAATTTCAGTCCTGCATGATTCTACCAAGAAATGTGTGTACATTGAAACCGCTGGTTTTTGATAGTTTGGGCCTTATTGAATAATGAATGTTTTGAATTTTCTCCAAAAGTAAAGTAGTTGCAAACTCATCCTTTTAGAAACTTGTTTTGGCTGTTGAGAGAAGTAAAAAACCATCAAAAATTTCAATCCTGCATGATTCCACCAAGAAATGTGATTCTTCATTCAAAACCTGATTTTTGCTATTGGGCTCTATTGAATAATGAATGTTTTGAATTTTCTCCAAAGGTAAAGTAGTTGCAAACTCATGCTTTTAGAGACTTGTTTGGGCTCATGAGAGGAGTAGAAAAACATCAAAAATTTCAGTCCTGCATGATTCTACCAAGAAATGTGTGTTCATTGAAACCGCTGGTTTTTGATAGTTTGGGCCCTATTGAATAATGAATGTTTTGAATTTTCTCCAAAAGTAAAGTAGTTGCAAACTCATCCTTTTAGAAACTTGTTTGGGCTGTTGAGAGGAGTAAAAAACCATCAAAAATTTCAATCCTGCATGATTCTACCAAGAAATGTGATTCTTCATTCAAAACGCTGGTTTTTACTATTGGGCTCTATTGAATAATGAATGTTTTGAATTTTCTCCAAAAGCAAAGTAGTTGCAGACTCATCCTTTTAGAGACTTGTTTGGGCTTATGAGAGGAGTAGAAAAACATCAAAAATTTCAGTCCTGCACGATTCTACCAAGAAATGTGTGTTCATTCAAACCGCTGGTTTTTGATATTTTGGGCCCTATTGAATAATGAATGTTTTGAATTTTCTAAAAAAGTAAAGAAGTTGCAAACTCATCCTTTTAGAAACTTGTTTGTGCTGTTGAGAGGAGTAAAAAACCATCAAATATTTCAATCCTGCATGATTCTACCAAGAAATGTGATTCTTCATTCAAAACCTGATTTTTGCTATTGGGCTCTATTGAATAATGAATGTTTTGAATTTTCTCCAAAAGTAAAGTAGTTGCAAACTCATGCTTTTAGAGACTTGTTTGGGCTCATGAGAGGAGTAGAAAAACATCAAAAATTATAGTCCTGCATGATTCTACCAAGAAATGTGTGTTCATTGAAACCGCTGGTTTTTGATAGTTTGGGCCCTATTGAATAATGAATGTTTTGAATTTTCTCCAAAAGTAAAGTAGTTGCAAACTCATCCTTTTAGAAACTTGTTTGGGCTGTTGAGAGGAGTAAAAAACCATCAAAAATTTCAATCCTGCATGATTCTACCAAGAAATGTGATTCTTCATTCAAAACGCTGGTTTTTGCTATCGGGCTCTATTGAATAATGAATGTTTTGAATTTTCTCCAAAAGTAAAGTAGTTGCAAACTCATCCTTTTAGAGACTTGTTTGGGCTCATGAGAGGAGTAGAAAAACATCAAAAATTTCAGTCCTGCATGATTCTACCAAGAAATGTGTGTTCATTGAAACCGCTGGTTTTTGATAGTTTGGGCCCTATTGAATAATGAATGTTTTGAATTTTCTCCAAAAGTAAAGTAGTTGCAAACTCATCCTTTTAGAAACTTGTTTGGGCTGTTGAGAGGAGTAAAAAACCATCAAAAATTTCAATCCTGCATGATTCTACCAAGAAATGTGATTCTTCATTCAAAACGCTGGTTTTTGCTATTGGGCTCTATTGAATAATGAATGTTTTGAATTTTCTCCAAAAGTAAAGTAGTTGCAAACTCATGCTTTTAGAGACTTGTTTGGGCTCATGAGAGGAGTAGAAAAACATCAAAAATTTCAGTCCTGCATGATTCTACCAAGAAATGTGTGTTCATTGAAACCGCTGGTCTTTGATAGTTTGGGCCCTATTGAATAATGAATGTTTTGAATTTTCTCCAAAAATAAAGTAGTTGCAAACTCATCCTTTTAGAAACTTGTTTGGGCTGTTGAGAGGAGTAAAAAACCATCAAAAATTTCAATCCTGCATGATTCTACCAAGAAATGTGATTCTTCATTCAAAATCTGATTTTTGCTATTGGGCTCTATTGAATAATGAATGTTTTGAATTTTCTCCAAAAGTAAAGTAGTTGCAAACTCATGCTTTTAGAGACTTGTTTGGGCTCATGAGAGGAGTAGAAAAACATCAAAAATTTCAGTCCTGCATGATTCTATCAAGAAATGTGTGTTCATTCAAACCGCTGGTTTTTGATATTTTGGGCCCTATTGAATAATGAATGTTTTGAATTTTCTCCAAAAGTAAAGTAGTTGCAAACTCATCCTTTTAGAAACGTGTTTGGGCTGTTGAGAGGAGTAAAAAACCATCAAAAATTTCAATCCTGCATGATTCTACCAAGAAATGTGATTCTTCATTCAAAACCTGATTTTTGCTATTGGGCTCTTTGAATAATGAATGTTTTGAATTTTCTCCAAAAGTAAAGTAGTTGCAAACTCTTGCTTTTAGAGACTTGTTTGGGCTCATGAGAGGAGTAGAAAAACATCAAAAATTTCAGTCCTGCATGATTCTACCAAGAAATGTGTTCATTGAAACCGCTGGTTTTTGATAGTTTGGGCCCTATTGAATAATGAATGTTTTGAATTTTCGCCAGAAGTAAAGTAGTTGCAAACTCATCCTTTTAGAAACTTGTTTGGGCTGTTGAGAGGAGTAAAAAACCATCAAAAATTTCAATCCTGCATGATTCTACCAAGAAATGTGATTCTTCATTCAAAACGCTGGTTTTTGCTATCGGGCTCTATTGAATAATGAATGTTTTGAATTTTTTACAAAAGTAAAGTAGTTGCAAACTCATCCTTTTAGAGACTTGTTTGGGCTCATGAGAGGAGTAGAAAAACATCAAAAATTTCAGTCCTGCACGATTCTACCAAGAAATGTGTGTTCATTCAAACCGCTGGTTTTTGATATTTTGGGCCCTATTGAATAATGAATGTTTTGAATTTTCTCCAAAAGTAAAGTAGTTGCAAACTCATCCTTTTAGAAACTTGTTTGGGCTGTTGAGAGAAGTAAAAAACCATCAAAAATTTCAATCCTGCATGATTCCACCAAGAAATGTGATTCTTCATTCAAAACCTGATTTTTGCTATTGGGCTCTATTGAATAATGAATGTTTTGAATTTTCTCCAAAGGTAAAGTAGTTGCAAACTCATGCTTTTAGAGACTTGTTTGGGCTCATGAGAGGAGTAGAAAAACATCAAAAATTTCAGTCCTGCATGATTCTACCAAGAAATGTGTGTTCATTGAAACCGCTGGTTTTTGATAGTTTGGGCCCTATTGAATAATGAATGTTTTGAATTTTCTCCAAAAGTAAAGTAGTTGCAAACTCATCCTTTTAGAAACTTGTTTGGGCTGTTGAGAGGAGTAAAAAACCATCAAAAATTTCAATCCTGCATGATTCTACCAAGAAATGTGATTCTTCATTCAAAACGCTGGTTTTTACTATTGGGCTCTATTGAATAATGAATGTTTTGAATTTTCTCCAAAAGCAAAGTAGTTGCAGACTCATCCTTTTAGAGACTTGTTTGGGCTCATGAGAGGAGTAGAAAAACATCAAAAATTTCAGTCCTGCACGATTCTACCAAGAAATGTGTGTTCATTCAAACCGCTGGTTTTTGATATTTTGGGCCCTATTGAATAATGAATGTTTTGAATTTTCTAAAAAAGTAAAGAAGTTGCAAACTCATCCTTTTAGAAACTTGTTTGGGCTGTTGAGAGGAGTAAAAAACCATCAAATATTTCAATCCTGCATGATTCTACCAAGAAATGTGATTCTTCATTCAAAACCTGATTTTTGCTATTGGGCTCTATTGAATAATGAATGTTTTGAATTTTCTCCAAAAGTAAAGTAGTTGCAAACTCATGCTTTTAGAGACTTGTTTGGGCTCATGAGAGGAGTAGAAAAACATCAAAAATTATAGTCCTGCATGATTCTACCAAGAAATGTGTGTTCATTGAAACCGCTGGTTTTTGACAGTTTGGGCCCTATTGAATAATGAATGTTTTGAATTTTCTCCAAAAGTAAAGTAGTTGCAAACTCATCCTTTTAGAAACTTGTTTGGGCTGTTGAGAGGAGTAAAAAACCATCAAAAATTTCAATCCTGCATGATTCTACCAAGAAATGTGATTCTTCATTCAAAACGCTGGTTTTTGCTATCGGGCTCTATTGAATAATGAATGTTTTGAATTTTCTCCAAAAGTAAAGTAGTTGCAAACTCATCCTTTTAGAGACTTGTTTGGGCTCATGAGAGGAGTAGAAAAACATCAAAAATTTCAGTCCTGCACGATTCTACCAAGAAATGTGTGTTCATTCAAACCGCTGGTTTTTGATATTTTGGGCCCTATTGAATAATGAATGTTTTGAATTTTCTCCAAAAGTAAAGTAGTTGCAAACTCATCCTTTTAGAAACTTGTTTGGGCTGTTGAGAGGAGTAAAAAACCATCAAAAATTTCAATCCTGCATGATTCTACCAAGAAATGTGATTCTTCATTCAAAACCTGATTTTTGCTATTGGGCTCTATTGAATAATGAATGTTTTGAATTTTCTCCAAAAGTAAAGTAGTTGCAAACTCATGCTTTTAGAGACTTGTTTGGGCTCATGAGAGGAGTAGAAAAACATCAAAAATTTCAGTCCTGCATGATTCTACCAAGAAATGTGTGTTCATTGAAACCGCTGGTTTTTGATAGTTTGGGCCCTATTGAATAATGAATGTTTTGAATTTTCTCCAAAAGTAAAGTAGTTGCAAACTCATCCTTTTAGAAACTTGTTTGGGCTGTTGAGAGGAGTAAAAAACCATCAAAAATTTCAATCCTGCATGATTCTACCAAGAAATGTGATTCTTCATTCAAAACGCTGGTTTTTGCTATTGGGCTCTATTGAATAATGAATGTTTTGAATTTTCTCCAAAAGTAAAGTAGTTGCAAACTCATGCTTTTAGAGACTTGTTTGGGCTCATGAGAGGAGTAGAAAAACATCAAAAATTTCAGTCCTGCATGATTCTACCAAGAAATGTGTGTTCATTGAAACCGCTGGTCTTTGATAGTTTGGGCCCTATTGAATAATGAATGTTTTGAATTTTCTCCAAAAATAAAGTAGTTGCAAACTCATCCTTTTAGAAACTTGTTTGGGCTGTTGAGAGGAGTAAAAAACCATCAAAAATTTCAATCCTGCATGATTCTACCAAGAAATGTGATTCTTCATTCAAAATCTGATTTTTGCTATTGGGCTCTATTGAATAATGAATGTTTTGAATTTTCTCCAAAAGTAAAGTAGTTGCAAACTCATGCTTTTAGAGACTTGTTTGGGCTCATGAGAGGAGTAGAAAAACATCAAAAATTTCAGTCCTGCATGATTCTACCAAGAAATGTGTGTTCATTGAAACCGCTGGTTTTTGATAGTTTGGGCCCTATTGAATAATGAATGTTTTGAATTTTCTCCAAAAGTAAAGTAGTTGCAAACTCATCCTTTTAGAAACTTGTTTGGGCTGTTGAGAGGAGTAAAAAACCATCAAAAATTTCAATCCTGCATGATTCTACCAAGAAATGTGATTCTTCATTCAAAACCTGATTTTTGCTATTGGGCTCTATTGAATAATGAATGTTTTGAATTTTCTCCAAAAGTAAAGTAGTTGCAAACTCATCCTTTTAGAGACTTGTTTGGGCTCATGAGAGGAGTAGAAAAACATCAAAAATTTCAGTCCTGCATGATTCTATCAAGAAATGTGTGTTCATTCAAACCGCTGGTTTTTGATATTTTGGGCCCTATTGAATAATGAATGTTTTGAATTTTCTCCAAAAGTAAAGTAGTTGCAAACTCATCCTTTTAGAAACGTGTTTGGGCTGTTGAGAGGAGTAAAAAACCATCAAAAATTTCAATCCTGCATGATTCTACCAAGAAATGTGATTCTTCATTCAAAACCTGATTTTTGCTATTGGGCTCTTTGAATAATGAATGTTTTGAATTTTCTCCAAAAGTAAAGTAGTTGCAAACTCTTGCTTTTAGAGACTTGTTTGGGCTCATGAGAGGAGTAGAAAAACATCAAAAATTTCAGTCCTGCATGATTCTACCAAGAAATGTGTTCATTGAAACCGCTGGTTTTTGATAGTTTGGGCCCTATTGAATAATGAATGTTTTGAATTTTCGCCAGAAGTAAAGTAGTTGCAAACTCATCCTTTTAGAAACTTGTTTGGGCTGTTGAGAGGAGTAAAAAACCATCAAAAATTTCAATCCTGCATGATTCTACCAAGAAATGTGATTCTTCATTCAAAACGCTGGTTTTTGCTATCGGGCTCTATTGAATAATGAATGTTTTGAATTTTTTCCAAAAGTAAAGTAGTTGCAAACTCATCCTTTTAGAGACTTGTTTGGGCTCATGAGAGGAGTAGAAAAACATCAAAAATTTCAGTCCTGCACGATTCTACCAAGAAATGTGTGTTCATTCAAACCGCTGGTTTTTGATATTTTGGGCCCTATTGAATAATGAATGTTTTGAATTTTCTCCAAAAGTAAAGTAGTTGCAAACTCATCCTTTTAGAAACTTGTTTGGGCTGTTGAGAGGAGTAAAAAACCATCAAAAATTTCAATCCTGCATGATTCTACCAAGAAATGTGATTCTTCATTCAAAACCTGATTTTTGCTATTGGGCTCTATTGAATAATGAATGTTTTGAATTTTCTCCAAAAGTAAAGTAGTTGCAAACTCATGCTTTTAGAGACTTGTTTGGGCTCATGAGAGGAGTAGAAAAACATCAAAAATTTCAGTCCTGCATGATTCTACCAAGAAATGTGTGTTCATTGAAACCGCTGGTTTTTGATAGTTTGGGCCCTATTGAATAATGAATGTTTTGAATTTTCTCCAAAAGTAAAGTAGTTGCAAACTCATCCTTTTAGAAACTTGTTTGGGCTGTTGAGAGGAGTAAAAAACCATCAAAAATTTCAATCCTGCATGATTCTACCAAGAAATGTGATTCTTCATTCAAAACGCTCGTTTTTGCTGTTGGGCTCTATTGAATAATGAATGTTTTGAAATTTCTCCAAAAGTAAAGTAGTTGCAAACTCATCCTTTTAGAGACTTGTTTGGGCTCATGAGAGGAGTAAAAAAACATCAAAAATTTCAGTCCTGCATGATTCTACCATGAAATGTGTGTTCATTCAAACCGCTGGTTTTTGATATTTTGGGCCCTATTGAATAATGAATGTTTTGGATTTTCTCCAAAAGTAAAGTAGTTGCAAACTAATCCTTTTAGAAACTTGTTTGGGCTGTTGAGAGGAGTAAAAAACCATCAAAAATTTCCATCCTGCATGATTCTACCAAGAAATGTGATTCTTCATTCAAAACGCTGGTTTTTGCTATTGGGCTCTATTGAATAATGAATGTTTTGAATTTTCTCCAAAAGTAAAGTAGTTGCAAACTCATCCTTTTAGAGACTTGTTTGGGCTCATGAGAGGAGTAGAAAAACATCAAAAATTTCAGTCCTGCACGATTCTACCAAGAAATGTGTGTTCATTCAAACCGCTGGTTTTTGATATTTTGGGCCCTATTGAATAATGAATGTTTTGAATTTTCTCCAAAAGTAAAGTAGTTCCAAACTCATTCTTTTAGAAACTTGTTTGGGCTCTAGAGAGGAGTAAAAAAACATCAAAAATTTCAATCCTGCATGATTCTACCAAGAAATGTGATTCTTCATTCAAAACCTGATTTTTGCTATTGGGCTCTATTGAATAATGAATGTTTTGAATTTTCTCCAAAAGTAAAGTAGTTGCAAACTCATGCTTTTAGAGACTTGTTTGGGCTCATGAGAGGAGTAGAAAAACATCAAAAATTTCAGTCCTGCATGATTCTACCAAGAAATGTGTGTTCATTGAAACCGCTGGTTTTTGATAGTTTGGGCCCTATTGAATAATGAATGTTTTGAATTTTCTCCAAAAGTAAAGTAGTTGCAAACTCATCCTTTTAGAAACTTGTTTGGGCTGTTGAGAGGAGTAAAAAACCATCAAAAATTTCAATCCTGCATGATTCTACCAAGAAATGTGATTCTTCATTCAAAACGTTGGTTTTTGCTATTGGGCTCTATTGAATAATGAATGTTTTGAATTTTCTCCAAAAGTAAAGTAGTTGCAAACTCATGCTTTTAGAGACTTGTTTGGGCTCATGAGAGGAGTAGAAAAACATCAAAAATTTCAGTCCTGCATGATTCTACCAAGAAATATGTGTTCATTGAAACCGCTGGTTTTTGATAGTTTGGGCCCTATTGAATAATGAATGTTTTGAATTTTCTCCAAAAGTAAAGTAGTTGCAAACTCATCCTTTTAGAAACTTGTTTGGGCTGTTGAGAGGAGTAAAAAACCATCAAAAATTTCAATCCTGCATGATTCTACCAAGAAATGTGATTCTTCATTCAAAACGCTGGTTTTTGCTATTGGGCTCTATTGAATAATGAATGTTTTGAATTTTCTCCAAAAGAAAAGTAGTTCCAAACTCATCCTTTTAGAGACTTGTTTGGGCTCATGAGAGGAGTAGAAAAACATCAAAAATTTCAGTCCTGCATGATTCTACCAAGAAATGTGTGTTCATTGAAACCGCTGGTTTTTGATAGTTTGGGCCCTATTGAATAATGAATGTTTTGAATTTTCTCCAAAAGTAAAGTAGTTGCAAACTCATCCTTTTAGAAACTTGTTTGGGCTGTTGAGAGGAGTAAAAAACCATCAAAAATTTCAATCCTGCATGATTCTACCAAGAAATGTGATTCTTCATTCAAAACCTGATTTTTGCTATTGGGCTCTATTGAATAATGAATGTTTTGAATTTTCTCCAAAAGTAAAGTAGTTGCAAACTCATGCTTTTAGAGACTTGTTTGGGCTCATGAGAGGAGTAGAAAAACATCAAAAATTTCAGTCCTGCATGATTCTACCAAGAAATGTGTGTTCATTGAAACCGCTGGTTTTTGATAGTTTGGGCCCTATTGAATAATGAATGTTTTGAATTTTCTCCAAAAGTAAAGTAGTTGCAAACTCATCCTTTTAGAAACTTGTTTGGGCTGTTGAGAGGAGTAAAAAACCATCAAAAATTTCAATCCTGCATGATTCTACCAAGAAATGTGATTCTTCATTCAAAACGCTCGTTTTTGCTGTTGGGCTCTATTGAATAATGAATGTTTTGAAATTTCTCCAAAAGTAAAGTAGTTGCAAACTCATCCTTTTAGAGACTTGTTTGGGCTCATGAGAGGAGTAAAAAAACATCAAAAATTTCAGTCCTGCATGATTCTACCATGAAATGTGTGTTCATTCAAACCGCTGGTTTTTGATATTTTGGGCCCTATTGAATAATGAATGTTTTGGATTTTCTCCAAAAGTAAAGTAGTTGCAAACTAATCCTTTTAGAAACTTGTTTGGGCTGTTGAGAGGAGTAAAAAACCATCAAAAATTTCCATCCTGCATGATTCTACCAAGAAATGTGATTCTTCATTCAAAACGCTGGTTTTTGCTATTGGGCTCTATTGAATAATGAATGTTTTGAATTTTCTCCAAAAGTAAAGTAGTTGCAAACTCATCCTTTTAGAGACTTGTTTGGGCTCATGAGAGGAGTAGAAAAACATCAAAAATTTCAGTCCTGCACGATTCTACCAAGAAATGTGTGTTCATTCAAACCGCTGGTTTTTGATATTTTGGGCCCTATTGAATAATGAATGTTTTGAATTTTCTCCAAAAGTAAAGTAGTTCCAAACTCATTCTTTTAGAAACTTGTTTGGGCTCTAGAGAGGAGTAAAAAAACATCAAAAATTTCAATCCTGCATGATTCTACCAAGAAATGTGATTCTTCATTCAAAACCTGATTTTTGCTATTGGGCTCTATTGAATAATGAATGTTTTGAATTTTCTCCAAAAGTAAAGTAGTTGCAAACTCATGCTTTTAGAGACTTGTTTGGGCTCATGAGAGGAGTAGAAAAACATCAAAAATTTCAGTCCTGCATGATTCTACCAAGAAATGTGTGTTCATTGAAACCGCTGGTTTTTGATAGTTTGGGCCCTATTGAATAATGAATGTTTTGAATTTTCTCCAAAAGTAAAGTAGTTGCAAACTCATCCTTTTAGAAACTTGTTTGGGCTGTTGAGAGGAGTAAAAAACCATCAAAAATTTCAATCCTGCATGATTCTACCAAGAAATGTGATTCTTCATTCAAAACGTTGGTTTTTGCTATTGGGCTCTATTGAATAATGAATGTTTTGAATTTTCTCCAAAAGTAAAGTAGTTGCAAACTCATGCTTTTAGAGACTTGTTTGGGCTCATGAGAGGAGTAGAAAAACATCAAAAATTTCAGTCCTGCATGATTCTACCAAGAAATATGTGTTCATTGAAACCGCTGGTTTTTGATAGTTTGGGCCCTATTGAATAATGAATGTTTTGAATTTTCTCCAAAAGTAAAGTAGTTGCAAACTCATCCTTTTAGAAACTTGTTTGGGCTGTTGAGAGGAGTAAAAAACCATCAAAAATTTCAATCCTGCATGATTCTACCAAGAAATGTGATTCTTCATTCAAAACGCTGGTTTTTGCTATTGGGCTCTATTGAATAATGAATGTTTTGAATTTTCTCCAAAAGAAAAGTAGTTCCAAACTCATCCTTTTAGAGACTTGTTTGGGCTCATGAGAGGAGTAGAAAAACATCAAAAATTTCAGTCCTGCATGATTCTACCAAGAAATGTGTGTTCATTGAAACCGCTGGTTTTTGATAGTTTGGGCCCTATTGAATAATGAATGTTTTGAATTTTCTCCAAAAGTAAAGTAGTTGCAAACTCATCCTTTTAGAAACTTGTTTGGGCTGTTGAGAGGAGTAAAAAACCATCAAAAATTTCAATCCTGCATGATTCTACCAAGAAATGTGATTCTTCATTCAAAACCTGATTTTTGCTATTGGGCTCTATTGAATAATGAATGTTTTGAATTTTCTCCAAAAGTAAAGTAGTTGCAAACTCATGCTTTTATAGACTTGTTTGGGCTCATGAGAGGAGTAGAAAAACATCAAAAATTTCAGTCCTGCATGATTCTACCAAGAAATGTGTGTTCATTGAAACCGCTGGTTTTTGATAGTTTGGGCACTATTGAATAATGAATGTTTTGAATTTTCTCCAAAAGTAAAGTAGTTGCAAATTCATCCTTTTAGAAACTTGTTTGGGCTGTTGAGTGGAGTAAAAAACCATCAAAAATTTCAATCCTGCATGATTCTACCAAGAAATGTGATTCTTCATTCAAAACCTGATTTTTGCTATTGGGCTCTATTGAATAATGAATGTTTTGAATTTTCTCCAAAAGTAAAGTAGTTGCAAACTCATGCTTTTATAGACTTGTTTGGGCTCATGAGAGGAGTAGAAAAACATCAAAAATTTCAGTCCTGCATGATTCTACCAAGAAATGTGTGTTCATTGAAACCGCTGGTTTTTGATAGTTTGGGCCCTATTGAATAATGAATGTTTTGAATTTTCTCCAAAAGTAAAGTAGTTGCAAACTCATCCTTTTAGAAACATGTTTGGGCTGTTGAGAGGAGTAAAAAACCATCAAAAATTTCAATCCTGCATGATTCTACCAAGAAATGTGATTCTTCATTCAAAACCTGATTTTTGCTATTGGGCTCTATTGAATAATGAATGTTTTGAATTTTCTCCAAAAGTAAAGTAGTTGCAAACTCATGCTTTTAGAGACTTGTTTGGGCTCATGAGAGGAGTAGAAAAACATCAAAAATTTCAGTCCTGCATGATTCTACCAAGAAATATGTGTTCATTGAAACCGCTGGTTTTTGATAGTTTGGGCCCTATTGAATAATGAATGTTTTGAATTTTCTCCAAAAGTAAAGTAGTTGCAAACTCATCCTTTTAGAAACTTGTTTGGGCTGTTGAGAGGAGTAAAAAACCATCAAAAATTTCAATCCTGCATGATTCTACCAAGAAATGTGATTCTTCATTCAAAACGCTGGTTTTTGCTATTGGGCTCTATTGAATAATGAATGTTTTGAATTTTCTCCAAAAGTAAAGTAGTTGCAAACTCATCCTTTTAGAAACTTGTTTGGGCTGTTGAGAGGAGTAAAAAACCATCAAAAATTTCAATCCTGCATGATTCTACCAAGAAATGTGATTCTTCATTCAAAACCTGATTTTTGCTATTGGGCTCTATTGAATAATGAATGTTTTGAATTTTCTCCAAAAGTAAAGTAGTTGCAAACTCATGCTTTTATAGACTTGTTTGGGCTCATGAGAGGAGTAGAAAAACATCAAAAATTTCAGTCCTGCATGATTCTACCAAGAAATGTGTGTTCATTGAAACCGCTGGTTTTTGATAGTTTGGGCACTATTGAATAATGAATGTTTTGAATTTTCTCCAAAAGTAAAGTAGTTGCAAATTCATCCTTTTAGAAACTTGTTTGGGCTGTTGAGTGGAGTAAAAAACCATCAAAAATTTCAATCCTGCATGATTCTACCAAGAAATGTGATTCTTCATTCAAAACCTGATTTTTGCTATTGGGCTCTATTGAATAATGAATGTTTTGAATTTTCTCCAAAAGTAAAGTAGTTGCAAACTCATGCTTTTATAGACTTGTTTGGGCTCATGAGAGGAGTAGAAAAACATCAAAAATTTCAGTCCTGCATGATTCTACCAAGAAATGTGTGTTCATTGAAACCGCTGGTTTTTGATAGTTTGGGCCCTATTGAATAATGAATGTTTTGAATTTTCTCCAAAAGTAAAGTAGTTGCAAACTCATCCTTTTAGAAACATGTTTGGGCTGTTGAGAGGAGTAAAAAACCATCAAAAATTTCAATCCTGCATGATTCTACCAAGAAATGTGATTCTTCATTCAAAACCTGATTTTTGCTATTGGGCTCTATTGAATAATGAATGTTTTGAATTTTCTCCAAAAGTAAAGTAGTTGCAAACTCATGCTTTTAGAGACTTGTTTGGGCTCATGAGAGGAGTAGAAAAACATCAAAAATTTCAGTCCTGCATGATTCTACCAAGAAATATGTGTTCATTGAAACCGCTGGTTTTTGATAGTTTGGGCCCTATTGAATAATGAATGTTTTGAATTTTCTCCAAAAGTAAAGTAGTTGCAAACTCATCCTTTTAGAAACTTGTTTGGGCTGTTGAGAGGAGTAAAAAACCATCAAAAATTTCAATCCTGCATGATTCTACCAAGAAATGTGATTCTTCATTCAAAACGCTGGTTTTTGCTATTGGGCTCTATTGAATAATGAATGTTTTGAATTTTCTCCAAAAGAAAAGTAGTTGCAAACTCATCCTTTTAGAGACTTGTTTGGGCTCATGAGAGGAGTAGAAAAACATCAAAAATTTCAGTCCTGCATGATTCTACCAAGAAATGTGATTCTTCATTCAAAACCTGATTTTTGCTATTGGGCTCTATTGAATAATGAATGTTTTGATTTTTCTCCAAAAGTAAAGTAGTTGCAAACTCATACTTTCAGAGACTTGTTTGGGCTCATGAGAGGAGTAGAAAAACATCAAAAATTTCAGTCCTGCATGATTCTACCAAGAAATGTGTGTTCATTGAAACCGCTGGTTTTTGATATTTTGGGCCCTATTGAATAATGAATGTTTTGAATTTTCTGCAAAAGTAAAGTAGTTGCAAACTCATCCTTTTAGAAACTTGTTTGGGCTGTTGAGAGGAGTAAAAAACCATCAAAAATTTCAATCCTGCATGATTCTACCAAGAAATGTGATTCTTCATTCAAAACCTGATTTTTGCTATTGTGCTCTATTGAATAATGAATGTTTAGAATTTTCTCCAAAAGTAAAGTAGTTGCAAACTCATGCTTTTAGAGACTTGTTTGGGCTCATGAGAGGAGTAGAAAAACATCAAAAATTTTAGTCCTGCATGATTCTACCAAGAAATGTGTGTTCATTGAAACCGCTGGTTTTTGATAGTTTGGGCCCTATTGAATAATGAATGTTTTGAATTTTCTCCAAAAGTAAAGTAGTTGCAAACTCATCCTTTTAGAAACTTGTTTGGGCTGTTGAGAGGAGTAAAAAACCATCAAAAATTTCAATCCTGCATGATTCTACCAAGAAATGTGATTCTTCATTCAAAACGCTGGTTTTTGCTATTGGGCTCTATTGAATAATGAATGTTTTGAATTTTCTCCAAAAGTAAAGTAGTTGCAAACTCATGCTTTTAGAGACTTGTTTGGGCTCATGAGAGGAGTAGAAAAACATCAAAAATTTCAGTCCTGCATGATTCTACCAAGAAATGTGTGTTCATTGAAACCGCTGGTTTTTGATAGTTTGGGCACTATTGAATAATGAATGTTTTGAATTTTCTCCAAAAGTAAAGTAGTTGCAAATTCATCCTTTTAGAAACTTGTTTGGGCTGTTGAGAGGAGTAAAAAACCATCAAAAATTTCAATCCTGCATGATTCTACCAAGAAATGTGATTCTTCATTCAAAATGCTGGTTTTTGCTATTGGGCTCTATTGAATAATGAATGTTTTGAATTTTCTCCAAAAGTAAAGTAGTTGCAAACTCATGCTTTTAGAGACTTGTTTGGGCTCATGAGAGGAGTAGAAAAACATCAAAAATTTCAGTCCTGCATGATTCTACCAAGAAATGTGATTCTTCATTCAAAACCTGATTTTTGCTATTGGGCTCTATTGAATAATGAATGTTTTGAATTTTCTCCAAAAGTAAAGTAGTTGCAAACTCATGCTTTTAGAGACTTGTTTGGGCTCACGAGAGGAGTAGAAAAACATCAAAAATTTCAGTCCTGCATGATTCTACCAAGAAATGTGTGTACATTGAAACCGCTGGTTTTTGATAGTTTGGGCCTTATTGAATAATGAATGTTTTGAATTTTCTCCAAAAGTAAAGTAGTTGCAAACTCATCCTTTTAGAAACTTGTTTTGGCTGTTGAGAGGAGTAAAAAAACATCAAAAATTTCAATCCTGCATGATTCTACCAAGAAATGTGATTCTTCATTCAAAACGCTGGTTTTTGCTATTGGGCTCTATTGAATAATGAATGTTTTGAATTTTCTCCAAAAGTAAAGTAGTTGCAAACTCATCCTTTTAGAGACTTGTTTGGGCTCATGAGAGGAGTAGAAAAACATCAAAAATTTCAGTCCTGCACGATTCTACCAAGAAATGTGTGTTCATTCTAACCGCTGGTTTTTGATATTTTGGGCCCTATTGAATATTGAATGTTTTGAATTTTCTCCAAAAGTAAAGTAGTTGCAAACTCATCCTTTTAGAAACTTGTTTGGGCTGTTGAGAGGAGTAAAAAACCATCAAAAATTTCAATCCTGCATGATTCTACCAAGAAATGTGATTCTTCATTCAAAACCTGATTTTTGCTATTGGGCTCTATTGAATAATGAATGTTTTGAATTTTCTCCAAAGGTAAAGTAGTTGCAAACTCATGCTTTTAGAGACTTGTTTGGGCTCATGAGAGGAGTAGAAAAACATCAAAAATTTCAGTCCTGCATGATTCTACCAAGAAATGTGTGTTCATTGAAACCGCTGGTTTTTGATAGTTTGGGCCCTATTGAATAATGAATGTTTTGAATTTTCTCCAAAAGTAAAGTAGTTGCAAACTCATCCTTTTAGAAACTTGTTTGGGCTGTTGAGAGGAGTAAAAAACCATCAAAAATTTCAATCCTGCATGATTCTACCAAGAAATGTGATTCTTCATTCAAAACGCTGGTTTTTGCTATCGGGCTCTATTGAATAATGAATGTTTTGAATTTTCTCCAAAAGTAAAGTAGTTGCAAACTCATCCTTTTAGAGACTTGTTTGGGCTCATGAGAGGAGTAGAAAAACATCAAAAATTTCAGTCCTGCACGATTCTACCAAGAAATGTGTGTTCATTCAAACCGCTGGTTTTTGATATTTTGGGCCCTATTGAATAATGAATGTTTTGAATTTTCTCCAAAAGTAAAGTAGTTGCAAACTCATCCTTTTAGAAACTTGTTTGGGCTGTTGAGAGGAGTAAAAAACCGTCAAAAATTTCAATCCTGCATGATTCTACCAAGAAATGTGATTCTTCATTCAAAACCTGATTTTTGCTATTGGGCTCTATTGAATAATGAATGTTTTGAATTTTCTCCAAAAGTAAAGTAGTTGCAAACTCATGCTTTTAGAGACTTGTTTGGGCTCATGAGAGGAGTAGAAAAACATCAAAAATTTCAGTCCTGCATGATTCTACCAAGAAATGTGTGTTCATTGAAACCGCTGGTTTTTGATAGTTTGGGCCCTATTGAATAATGAATGTTTTGAATTTTCTCCAAAAGTAAAGTAGTTGCAAACTCATCCTTTTAGAAACTTGTTTGGGCTGTAGAGAGGAGTAAAAAACCATCAAAAATTTCAATCCTGCATGATTCTACCAAGAAATGTGATTCTTCATTCAAAACGCTGGTTTTTGCTATTGGGCTCTATTGAATAATGAATGTTTTGAATTTTCTCCAAAAGCAAAGTAGTTGCAGACTCATCCTTTTAGAGACTTGTTTGGGCTCATGAGAGGAGTAGAAAAACATCAAAAATTTCAGTCCTGCACGATTCTACCAAGAAATGTGTGTTCATTCAAACCGCTGGTTTTTGATATTTTGGGCCCTATTGAATAATGAATGTTTTGAATTTTCTAAAAAAGTAAAGTAGTTGCAAACTCATCCTTTTAGAAACTTGTTTGGGCTGTTGAGAGGAGTAAAAAACCATCAAAAATTTCAATCCTGCATGATTCTACCAAGAAATGTGATTCTTCATTCAAAACGCTGGTTTTTGCTATCGGGCTCTATTGAATAATGAATGTTTTGAATTTTCTCCATTTTCAAAGAACTTTATTAAGTTTTCAAGATAACAGCAATAGTTTAACATTGATGTTTAAGTGTAGATATTACAATAAGGCAAAGGGAAAGGAAGGGTAAGGGGTTCGGAGTAAGTTTTAAGTTGCTTTATTGAGACGTACAAAGGGTAGAACAGAGGGAAGAAAGGAGGGAAATAAACTATACTAAAGTGTCTTGTCTCTTCGATATAGTGGGGATTGAAAAACCCCATAAAGAAGAGCCAAGACAAAGACTAACAGTATGTTTCTTTGTAGTGTTTTAGGAGTGAATAAACTCCTATTGTATGAGGACAAGCATACATATACTAGTACACAAAAAAAAAATTTAAGTAACTCAAATGTTATATGCAAACTTGTCGCGTTGGTCCGAGTATCCAGTACCCAAAGACCAATAGGAGGAGGAAAGTTCGGCTTTTTTTATTCTCAGATTATCTTAGTGGAGCAAGCAACCACAAATCTTGAAGTTATTTCAGTTGCAAATCAAAATAAGGAGAAACAAACCCTGACAGTCCACAATAGAGAAGATCCAAGGGAGTCCAAAGTTCATGTATGATGGAGACGGAGGTCCTGTGCAGATGGACGAAGAGTATTAGAAGGAGAGACAATAGGGATCAGTCCGGTATTTTTAAGGAAGTCCAAACCCTCCTCCGGAGATCGAATGTGAACCAACTTGGAAGCAAAATTCACAAGTAATGTTGATGATTGGGTCCAATTATAACTAATATGAGCATTTCGAAGCCAAGTTGTTGTCTGGAAAAATGATCTGCGTTTTTGTATAGTGAATCTGGATAGATCTTTGAAGAAAGTTAAGTTACTGTAAGGTGACGAGAGGAAGTTTGAATCTCTGGATACGCCAAGGAGGGTATTGCTCACCCAATTAGGATAGAATGAAACGATGACATCACTGGCTAGATCAGGTGGCAAAGAAGAAGGTCTTCTAATCCTAAATATTTTCTCAATAAGGTTTTTCCCTTTAGTTTCCGGAACTAAATAAGACACCATTGAAGAGACGTACTCCTTAAGTCGGGATGGTTGGATTGACTCAGGAATGCCTCTGATTTTTATATTATTCTTTCTCTTTAAATCCTCAAAATTGGACAAGCAGCATCTAAAAGATGCAATATCATTCTGTATTTTCTTCACAGAGTCCGAGAGTTCATGAAAATCTGAAGCTTTTTCAGAAGACGAGAATTCAAATTTTTTAGAAGTAGATTCTGCACTTTGAAGAGAAATGTCAGGTGTGGAGTTAGGTTTTATTATATTATCGCTGACTACTATCAATAATATGTCCTTCATGAGTTGCTTAATCAAGTTTCCTATTGCTTTAACTTTGTCAGTTCCCGAGTCTCCCCCACCGACAACTCCCAGGCCATTCAATGAGGTCAAGAAAGCTTTGCATAATTTAACCAGAAAATCGTCAGCGGGATACTCCCCAGAAACCATTATATTGTCCAGCGACAATAAATCAAGAGATGTCTCCTCAGTATCAGCATCATTATTCTTTTTAGCTATAGTAGGTTTATCCTCGTTAGAAATCTGCTCGTCTCCAGAGTCCCCATGGCCGACAGAACTCTCCGAATTAAAAGAACATGTTGAAAATGCCTCATCCATAACACTACTATCAATCAAGTCACTTTCTGAGCTTATAGTAGAGACCACCTCCTCAAGAGATCCATCAGAGCAAACACTTTCTGACTCCTCCCCGCCATCAGACGATATATCTGATTTGTTATGGTTTAAATCTGCGTTAGTAGTAGGAAGAGGAGGAGGAGAAGGAGACAGGTCTTTAATTTCAGAATTGTTGAGTCTAGATCTAATGTCCTCATCAGTTTTTTTATTAATGTCTGCAAAAAGCTTATAACAGAAATCAGCCAGTGATTGTTTGGTGGAAACAGAAACTGGTTGCTCCAACCCCTTTTTTGGCGAATGCAAAGATCCATTTTTTTGTGGACCCTTATTAATATCATTTTGAGGCTCCACACTATCACCTAGCTCAGAGGGGGATGGGACCCCCCCACAATGCAGTAGTGGCTTTATATTTGTCTCCCCATTTAATTGCTGGTTAAACGGATGTGCCGGAATAAATTCCACTGCATCGCATCGCAAAACACTGTTGGGATATGCGTTAGAGGTTATTAAAGTTGCAGTAGAAGTAATTAAAGATGAACCTTCGGCATATTTATGCAGCGGCAATGCAGAGGTTTCCCCACAACCATACTCCCCCAGGTGCACGGCCATGACTCCAACTGAATTTCCCGGGCTTTTAACAACTACAGCTGGGACCGCACTAAGCCCAGGGGGCTCCTCCGCCAACACCCCACTCACTGTTTGGTCTCCTGATGGTTTCATATGCTCAGTAACAAAGGGTGAACCGGCCGGTTCATAAGGCGGTGTTGCAGGAGATTTCTCTTTGATGTTCTTCTGTAGCGGCTTAGCCGCGGCTCCCCCGCACCTCTCAACTGAAGCCAGAACAAAAGAATCCACCGCCGAAGATTTGGTTCCTGTGTAAACTCCCAATGGATCTGGAGTTCTTCTTTGCAGGCCCAAAGATGATGTATATGCAGCTCCACACCGCGGCGCCTGCAGCTGCACAGCCACGGCTCTCACGTCGGTCTCTTCTCTCTCATAAGTTAAAGCAGGGACCGCTCCACAAGCTTCACCGCCGCTGCTTCCCTGCAACTGCACAGCTGCGGCTTTCATCCTGATCCTCCCGCTCCCGGCAGCCGAAGCAGAGACTGCTCCACAAGTAGGGGAACTCACCGCTGCAGGATCTCCACACCGCAGCGCTGCAGGAGCTCCACCGCCGCTACTTCCCCGCAGCTGCACAGCCACGGCTCTCACGACGGTCTCCCCTCTCTCATCAGTCAAAGCAGGGACCGCTTCACAAGCTTCACTGCCGCTGCTTCCCCGCAACTGCACAGCCGCAGCTCTCCCCGCGGGCCCCCCGCTCCGATCAACTGAAGCAGGGACCGCGCCAGATGCAAGGGAATTCACCGCTGTCGTTCTGCATGCTGTCAGGACTCCACGTGGGCATTCCTCCCCTCCTCCACCCCGCCGGTGATTAGAATATTGTGGCGGCCTCTGTTGTTTACCTTCAGCATGAGGAAGGCCTAGGTCGGGTGCCTCACCGGAGCCTCTTAGTCCTGCCAAGTGTTTTTTCTCCCATGGGGCCGCTTTTTTCTTCTTATATCTTCGTCCAGGCATGTTCTCTTTGATTTGCAGTCCAATTACTCCACAAATAAGCAATCTTCTTTTAGCTTAAGTTAGGGAAGAGCAGGAGCTCCCGAAAACACGACTGCTCTGCTCCCCTGCAAGCCACGCCCCCTTTGAATTTTCTCCAAAAGTAAAGTAGTTGCAAACTCATCCTTTTAGAGACTTGTTTGGGCTCATGAGAGGAGTAGAAAAACATCAAAAATTTCAGTCCTGCACGATTCTACCAAGAAATGTGTGTTCATTCAAACCGCTGGTTTTTGATATTTTGGGCCCTATTGAATAATGAATGTTTTGAATTTTCTCCAAAAGTAAAGTAGTTGCAAACTCATCCTTTTAGAAACTTGTTTGGGCTGTTGAGAGGAGTAAAAAACCGTCAAAAATTTCAATCCTGCATGATTCTACCAAGAAATGTGATTCTTCATTCAAAACCTGATTTTTGCTATTGGGCTCTAT
Source organism: Dendrobates tinctorius (assembly GCF_039654945.1). Lineage (NCBI taxonomy): Eukaryota > Metazoa > Chordata > Amphibia > Anura > Dendrobatidae > Dendrobates > Dendrobates tinctorius. The sequence continues at coordinate 21,716,437 of NW_027361793.1, forward strand.
TGAATAATGAATGTTTTGAATTTTCTCCAAAAGTAAAGTAGTTGCAAACTCATGCTTTTAGAGACTTGTTTGGGCTCATGAGAGGAGTAGAAAAACATCAAAAATTTCAGTCCTGCATGATTCTACCAAGAAATGTGTGTTCATTGAAACCGCTGGTTTTTGATAGTTTGGGCCCTATTGAATAATGAATGTTTTGAATTTTCTCCAAAAGTAAAGTAGTTGCAAACTCATCCTTTTAGAAACTTGTTTGGGCTGTAGAGAGGAGTAAAAAACCATCAAAAATTTCAATCCTGCATGATTCTACCAAGAAATGTGATTCTTCATTCAAAACGCTGGTTTTTGCTATTGGGCTCTATTGAATAATGAATGTTTTGAATTTTCTCCAAAAGTAAAGTAGTTGCAAACTCATGCTTTTAGAGACTTGTTTGGGCTCATGAGAGGAGTAGAAAAACATCAAAAATTTCAGTCCTGCATGATTCTACCAAGAAATGTGTGTTCATTGAAACCGCTGGTTTTTGATAGTTTGGGCACTATTGAATAATGAATGTTTTGAATTTTCTCCAAAAGTAAAGTAGTTGCAAACTCATCCTTTTAGAAACTTGTTTGAGCTGTTGAGAGGAGTAAAAAACCATCAAAAATTTCAATCCTGCATGATTCTACCAAGAAATGTGATTCTTCATTCAAAACGCTGGTTTTTGCTATTGGGCTCTATTGAATAATGAATGTTTTGAATTTTCTCCAAAAGTAAAGTAGTTGCAAACTCATGCTTTTAGAGACTTGTTTGGGCTCATGAGAGGAGTAGAAAAACATCAAAAATTTCAGTCCTGCATGATTCTACCAAGAAATGTGTGTTCATTGAAACCGCTGGTTTTTGATAATTTGGGCCCTATTGAATAATGAATGTTTTGAATTTTCTCCAAAAATAAAGTAGTTGCAAACTCATCCTTTTAGAAACTTGTTTGGGCTGTTGAGAGGAGTAAAAAACCATCAAAAATTTCAATCCTGCATGATTCTACCAAGAAATGTGATTCTTCATTCAAAACCTGATTTTTGCTATTGGGCTCTATTGAATAATGAATGTTTTGAATTTTCTCCAAAAGTAAAGTAGTTGCAAACTCATGCTTTTATAGACTTGTTTGGGCTCATGAGAGGAGTAGAAAAACATAAAAAATTTCAGTCCTGCATGATTCTACCAAGAAATGTGTGTTCATTGAAACCGCTGGTTTTTGATAGTTTGGGCCCTATTGAATAATGAATGTTTTGAATTTTCTCCAAAAGTAAAGTAGTTGCAAACTCATCCTTTTAGAAACATGTTTGGGCTGTTGAGAGGAGTAAAAAACCATCAAAAATTTCAATCCTGCATGATTCTACCAAGAAATGTGATTCTTCATTCAAAACCTGATTTTTGCTATTGGGCTCTATTGAATAATGAATGTTTTGAATTTTCTCCAAAAGTAAAGTAGTTGCAAACTCATGCTTTTAGAGACTTGTTTGGGCTCATGAGAGGAGTAGAAAAACATCAAAAATTTCAGTCCTGCATGATTCTACCAAGAAATATGTGTTCATTGAAACCGCTGGTTTTTGATAGTTTGGGCCCTATTGAATAATGAATGTTTTGAATTTTCTCCAAAAGTAAAGTAGTTGCAAACTCATCCTTTTAGAAACTTGTTTGGGCTGTTGAGAGGAGTAAAAAACCATCAAAAATTTCAATCCTGCATGATTCTACCAAGAAATGTGATTCTTCATTCAAAACGCTGGTTTTTGCTATTGGGCTCTATTGAATAATGAATGTTTTGATTTTTCTCCAAAAGTAAAGTAGTTACAAACTCATACTTTCAGAGACTTGTTTGGGCTCATGAGAGGAGTAGAAAAACATCAAAAATTTCAGTCCTGCATGATTCTACCAAGAAATGTGTGTTCATTGAAACGGCTGGTTTTTGATAGTTTGGGCCCTATTGAATAATCAATGTTTTGAATTTTCTCCAAAAGTAAAGTAGTTGCAAACTCATCCTTTTAGAAACTTGTTTGGGCTGTTGAGAGGAGTAAAAAACCATCAAAAATTTCAATCCTGCATGATTCTACCAAGAAATGTGATTCTTCATTCAAAATGCTGGTTTTTGCTATTGGGCTCTATTGAATAATGAATGTTTTGAATTTTCTCCAAAAGTAAAGTAGTTGCAAACTCATGCTTTTAGAGACTTGTTTGGGCTCATGAGAGGAGTAGAAAAACATCAAAAATTTCAGTCCTGCATGATTCTACCAAGAAATGTGATTCTTCATTCAAAACCTGATTTTTGCTATTGGGCTCTATTGAATAATGAATGTTTTGAATTTTCTCCAAAAGTAAAGTAGTTGCAAACTCATGCTTTTAGAGACTTGTTTGGGCTCATGAGAGGAGTAGAAAAACATCAAAAATTTCAGTCCTGCATGATTCTACCAAGAAATGTGTGTACATTGAAACCGCTGGTTTTTGATAGTTTGGGCCTTATTGAATAATGAATGTTTTGAATTTTCTCCAAAAGTAAAGTAGTTGCAAACTCATCCTTTTAGAAACTTGTTTTGGCTGTTGAGAGAAGTAAAAAACCATCAAAAATTTCAATCCTGCATGATTCTACCAAGAAATGTGATTCTTCATTCAAAACGCTGGTTTTTGCTATTGGGCTCTATTGAATAATGAATGTTTTGAATTTTCTCCAAAAGTAAAGTAGTTGCAAACTCATCCTTTTAGAGACTTGTTTGGGCTCATGAGAGGAGTAGAAAAACATCAAAAATTTCAGTCCTGCACGATTCTACCAAGAAATGTGTGTTCATTCAAACCGCTGGTTTTTGATATTTTGGGCCCTATTGAATAATGAATGTTTTGAATTTTCTCCAAAAGTAAAGTAGTTGCAAACTCATCCTTTTAGAAACTTGTTTGGGCTGTTGAGAGGAGTAAAAAACCATCAAAAATTTCAATCCTGCATGATTCTACCAAGAAATGTGATTCTTCATTCAAAACCTGATTTTTGCTATTGGGCTCTATTGAATAATGAATGTTTTGAATTTTCTCCAAAAGTAAAGTAGTTGCAAACTCATGCTTTTAGAGACTTGTTTGGGCTCATGAGAGGAGTAGAAAAACATCAAAAATTTCAGTCCTGCATGATTCTACCAAGAAATGTGTGTTCATTGAAACCGCTGGTTTTTGATAGTTTGGGCCCTATTGAATAATGAATGTTTTGAATTTTCTCCAAAAGTAAAGTAGTTGCAAACTCATCCTTTTAGAAACTTGTTTGGGCTGTTGAGAGGAGTAAAAAACCATCAAAAATTTCAATCCTGCATGATTCTACCAAGAAATGTGATTCTTCATTCAAAACGCTGGTTTTTGCTATTGGGCTCTATTGAATAATGAATGTTTTGAATTTTCTCCAAAAGTAAAGTAGTTGCAAACTCATGCTTTTAGAGACTTGTTTGGGCTCATGAGAGGAGTAGAAAAACATCAAAAATTTCAGTCCTGCATGATTCTACCAAGAAATGTGTGTTCATTGAAACCGCTGGTCTTTGATAGTTTGGGCCCTATTGAATAATGAATGTTTTGAATTTTCTCCAAAAATAAAGTAGTTGCAAACTCATCCTTTTAGAAACTTGTTTGGGCTGTTGAGAGGAGTAAAAAACCATCAAAAATTTCAATCCTGCATGATTCTACCAAGAAATGTGATTCTTCATTCAAAATCTGATTTTTGCTATTGGGCTCTATTGAATAATGAATGTTTTGAATTTTCTCCAAAAGTAAAGTAGTTGCAAACTCATGCTTTTAGAGACTTGTTTGGGCTCATGAGAGGAGTAGAAAAACATCAAAAATTTCAGTCCTGCATGATTCTACCAAGAAATGTGTGTTCATTGAAACCGCTGGTTTTTGATAGTTTGGGCCCTATTGAATAATGAATGTTTTGAATTTTCTCCAAAAGTAAAGTAGTTGCAAACTCATCCTTTTAGAAACTTGTTTGGGCTGTTGAGAGGAGTAAAAAACCATCAAAAATTTCAATCCTGCATGATTCTACCAAGAAATGTGATTCTTCATTCAAAACCTGATTTTTGCTATTGGGCTCTATTGAATAATGAATGTTTTGAATTTTCTCCAAAAGTAAAGTAGTTGCAAACTCATCCTTTTAGAGACTTGTTTGGGCTCATGAGAGGAGTAGAAAAACATCAAAAATTTCAGTCCTGCATGATTCTATCAAGAAATGTGTGTTCATTCAAACCGCTGGTTTTTGATATTTTGGGCCCTATTGAATAATGAATGTTTTGAATTTTCTCCAAAAGTAAAGTAGTTGCAAACTCATCCTTTTAGAAACGTGTTTGGGCTGTTGAGAGGAGTAAAAAACCATCAAAAATTTCAATCCTGCATGATTCTACCAAGAAATGTGATTCTTCATTCAAAACCTGATTTTTGCTATTGGGCTCTTTGAATAATGAATGTTTTGAATTTTCTCCAAAAGTAAAGTAGTTGCAAACTCTTGCTTTTAGAGACTTGTTTGGGCTCATGAGAGGAGTAGAAAAACATCAAAAATTTCAGTCCTGCATGATTCTACCAAGAAATGTGTTCATTGAAACCGCTGGTTTTTGATATTTTGGGCCCTATTGAATAATGAATGTTTTGAATTTTCGCCAGAAGTAAAGTAGTTGCAAACTCATCCTTTTAGAAACTTGTTTGGGCTGTTGAGAGGAGTAAAAAACCATCAAAAATTTCAATCCTGCATGATTCTACCAAGAAATGTGATTCTTCATTCAAAACGCTGGTTTTTGCTATCGGGCTCTATTGAATAATGAATGTTTTGAATTTTTTCCAAAAGTAAAGTAGTTGCAAACTCATCCTTTTAGAGACTTGTTTGGGCTCATGAGAGGAGTAGAAAAACATCAAAAATTTCAGTCCTGCACGATTCTACCAAGAAATGTGTGTTCATTCAAACCGCTGGTTTTTGATATTTTGGGCCCTATTGAATAATGAATGTTTTGAATTTTCTCCAAAAGTAAAGTAGTTGCAAACTCATCCTTTTAGAAACTTGTTTGGGCTGTTGAGAGGAGTAAAAAACCATCAAAAATTTCAATCCTGCATGATTCTACCAAGAAATGTGATTCTTCATTCAAAACCTGATTTTTGCTATTGGGCTCTATTGAATAATGAATGTTTTGAATTTTCTCCAAAAGTAAAGTAGTTGCAAACTCATGCTTTTAGAGACTTGTTTGGGCTCATGAGAGGAGTAGAAAAACATCAAAAATTTCAGTCCTGCATGATTCTACCAAGAAATGTGTGTTCATTGAAACCGCTGGTTTTTGATAGTTTGGGCCCTATTGAATAATGAATGTTTTGAATTTTCTCCAAAAGTAAAGTAGTTGCAAACTCATCCTTTTAGAAACTTGTTTGGGCTGTTGAGAGGAGTAAAAAACCATCAAAAATTTCAATCCTGCATGATTCTACCAAGAAATGTGATTCTTCATTCAAAACGCTCGTTTTTGCTGTTGGGCTCTATTGAATAATGAATGTTTTGAATTTTCTCCAAAAGTAAAGTAGTTGCAAACTCATCCTTTTAGAGACTTGTTTGGGCTCATGAGAGGAGTAAAAAAACATCAAAAATTTCAGTCCTGCACGATTCTACCATGAAATGTGTGTTCATTCAAACCGCTGGTTTTTGATATTTTGGGCCCTATTGAATAATGAATGTTTTGGATTTTCTCCAAAAGTAAAGTAGTTGCAAACTAATCCTTTTAGAAACTTGTTTGGGCTGTTGAGAGGAGTAAAAAACCATCAAAAATTTCCATCCTGCATGATTCTACCAAGAAATGTGATTCTTCATTCAAAACGCTGGTTTTTGCTATTGGGCTCTATTGAATAATGAATGTTTTGAATTTTCTCCAAAAGTAAAGTAGTTGCAAACTCATCCTTTTAGAGACTTGTTTGGGCTCATGAGAGGAGTAGAAAAACATCAAAAATTTCAGTCCTGCACGATTCTACCAAGAAATGTGTGTTCATTCAAACCGCTGGTTTTTGATATTTTGGGCCCTATTGAATAATGAATGTTTTGAATTTTCTCCAAAAGTAAAGTAGTTGCAAACTCATCCTTTTAGAAACTTGTTTGGGCTGTTGAGAGGAGTAAAAAACCATCAAAAATTTCAATCCTGCATGATTCTACCAAGAAATGTGATTCTTCATTCAAAACCTGATTTTTGCTATTGGGCTCTATTGAATAATGAATGTTTTGAATTTTCTCCAAAAGTAAAGTAGTTGCAAACTCATGCTTTTAGAGACTTGTTTGGGCTCATGAGAGGAGTAGAAAAACATCAAAAATTTCAGTCCTGCATGATTCTACCAAGAAATGTGTGTTCATTGAAACCGCTGGTTTTTGATAGTTTGGGCCCTATTGAATAATGAATGTTTTGAATTTTCTCCAAAAGTAAAGTAGTTGCAAACTCATCCTTTTAGAAACTTGTTTGGGCTGTTGAGAGGAGTAAAAAACCATCAAAAATTTCAATCCTGCATGATTCTACCAAGAAATGTGATTCTTCATTCAAAACGCTCGTTTTTGCTGTTGGGCTCTATTGAATAATGAATGTTTTGAATTTTCTCCAAAAGTAAAGTAGTTGCAAACTCATCCTTTTAGAGACTTGTTTGGGCTCATAAGAGGAGTAAAAAAACATCAAAAATTTCAGTCCTGCACGATTCTACCATGAAATGTGTGTTCATTCAAACCGCTGGTTTTTGATATTTTGGGCCCTATTGAATAATGAATGTTTTGGATTTTCTCCAAAAGTAAAGTAGTTGCAAACTAATCCTTTTAGAAACTTGTTTGGGCTGTTGAGAGGAGTAAAAAACCATCAAAAATTTCCATCCTGCATGATTCTACCAAGAAATGTGATTCTTCATTCAAAACGCTGGTTTTTGCTATTGGGCTCTATTGAATAATGAATGTTTTGAATTTTCTCTAAAAGTAAAGTAGTTGCAAACTCATCCTTTTAGAGACTTGTTTGGGCTCATGAGAGGAGTAGAAAAACATCAAAAATTTCAGTCCTGCACGATTCTACCAAGAAATGTGTGTTCATTCAAACCGCTGGTTTTTGATATTTTGGGCCCTATTGAATAATGAATGTTTTGAATTTTCTCCAAAAGTAAAGTAGTTCCAAACTCATTCTTTTAGAAACTTGTTTGGGCTCTAGAGAGGAGTAAAAAACCATCAAAAATTTCAATCCTGCATGATTCTACCAAGAAATGTGATTCTTCATTCAAAACCTGATTTTTGCTATTGGGCTCTATTGAATAATGAATGTTTTGAATTTTCTCCAAAAGTAAAGTAGTTGCAAACTCATGCTTTTAGAGACTTGTTTGGGCTCATGAGAGGAGTAGAAAAACATCAAAAATTTCAGTCCTGCATGATTCTATCAAGAAATGTGTGTTCATTGAAACCGCTGGTTTTTGATAGTTTGGGCCCTATTGAATAATGAATGTTTTGAATTTTCTCCAAAAGTAAAGTAGTTGCAAACTCAGTAAAGTAGTTGCAAACTCATCCTTTTAGAAACTTGTTTGGGCTGTTGAGAGGAGTAAAAAACCATCAAAAATTTCAATCCTGCATGATTCTACCAAGAAATGTGATTCTTCATTCAAAACGCTGGTTTTTGCTATTGGGCTCTATTGAATAATGAATGTTTTGAATTTTCTCCAAAAGTAAAGTAGTTGCAAACTCATGCTTTTAGAGACTTGTTTGGGCTCATGAGAGGAGTAGAAAAACATCAAAAATTTCAGTCCTGCATGATTCTACCAAGAAATGTGTGTTCATTGAAACGGCTGGTTTTTGATAGTTTGGGCCCTATTGAATAATGAATGTTTTGAATTTTCTCCAAAAGTAAAGTAGTTGCAAACTCATCCTTTTAGAAACTTGTTTGGGCTGTTGAGAGGAGTAAAAAACCATCAAAAATTTCAATCCTGCATGATTCTACCAAGAAATGTGATTCTTCATTCAAAACGCTGGTTTTTGCTATTGGGCTCTATTGAATAATGAATGTTTTGAATTTTCTCCAAAAGGAAAGTAGTTGCAAACTCATGCTTTTAGAGACTTGTTTGGGCTCATGAGAGGAGTAGAAAAACATCAAAAATTTCAGTCCTGCATGATTCTACCAAGAAATGTGTGTTCATTGAAACCGCTGGTTTTTGATAGTTTGGGCCCTATTGAATAATGAATGTTTTGAATTTTCTCCAAAAGTAAAGTAGTTGCAAACTCATCCTTTTAGAAACTTGTTTGGGCTGTTGAGAGGAGTAAAAAACCATCAAAAATTTCAATCCTGCATGATTCTACCAAGAAATGTGATTCTTCATTCAAAACGCCGGTTTTTGCTATTGGGCTCTATTGAATAATGAATGTTTTGAATTTTCTCCAAAAGTAAAGTAGTTGCAAACTCATGCTTTTTTTTTTTTTTTTTTTTTTAAATATTTTTATTAAGTTTTAAGTTTAACATGAACAGGAAAGGAAAAGTTAAAACATGGACAAATAAAAAAGTAGAGAACTCTACTCTACAGTGTTACATCACACATTAATAAACTGTTTCAAAGTAGTACAGATGAAGACAAATATTATACATTGTTCCTGCAATTCTCTTTAGATAGAGAAAAAGAAAACAAAACAATCATAGTTGTATTAGATATAGCAAACAACAACAGACAGGCAAATGTAACCGATACTAGCAAAACTTTGAATTCCATATGTCCCACTTGGAGTGATATTTATGGAGAGCTTTATTTATAAACGCAAATCTTTTCTCCATAGAGTTATGGGTACGAACTTTGTCAAGTATTTCAGCGAAGGGAGGTGGATCAGATTTAAGCCACCAAAAAGCTATTGTATTTTTGGTCACCAAGAAAATATGTATTATTACATATCTTAGGGAAGGATTAATTTTCTCAGTGCCCAAGGAAAGCAAAGCCATCTGCGGGGTAACATTCACTGCTTTGTCTGAAAGGATGTCTAAATGGTCCGTAAGTTCTCTCCACAAATTCTTCAATTTGGGGCAACTCCAAAACATATGGTATAAGTTGCCTGGCATACCACAGTTCCTCCAACAAAAAGAAGAGTATTTACTATCTATATGGGACATCCTGATCGGGGTATAATGCCATCTGGTCAATGTCTTAAAGAAAGATTCCTGCAGAATCGCCGAAACAGCAGATGCATTTGAAAGTCTTATTGCTTTCTCCCATTGTTCTGCATCTAATTTAATATTTAAGTCTTTTTCCCATCTTTGAATATAAACGTTTTTGGTAAACTCAAAATCTTCGTTATAATGAGAGTAGATATTCTTAAGGCTCCAAGACAACTTATGGTTAACATTTGTAAACATGGAAGCCACAATATCTGAATTCAAAACTCTGCTATTCAAAAACTTCCGCAGGAGATCCTTCAACACAAGATAAGGGGTAAAATACGAAAATGGAATACGGAATTTATTTTTCATCTCGTTAAAAGATAAGGGGTGTTGGCCATCCCATATATCCCCTATTGTATTAATTTTAAATTCTTTCCACTCTTCCGACATAGGGCACTTATATATTTTAAATAGTAGTTTTAAAGGAAATTTTTTCAAAATATTCCGTCTATCAACTTTCTTCTTTAATTGTGTAAAGCTCCTCCACATAACCAGTATAGAATGAAAGACTGGATGATGGTGAACAACATTCAAAGGCGAGAGCAAATGCTTAAAAGACAAATCCGAAATGGAACTGACCCCACATTGCTCTGATTCAAGGTCTAACCAAGCAGAGGGTGTTCCTTCAGAAAACCATTGTTTGCTTTGAAGGATAAGGGATGCTTGAAAATAGGCCAAAATGTTCGGAAGTGCTAGGCCTCCATTAGCCTTCTTTTTATATAAAATTTTGGTAGTGATTCTAGGCCTCCGTCCTTTCCAAACAAAAAGGTTGATTGACTTTTGAACTTTGTACAAAAGAGGAGTAGGAATAATAAGAGGAATATTTCTAAATATAAATAGAATTTTTGGTAAAATGTATGATTTAGTTACTAAAATTCTTCCCTTCAATGACAAATCGCAGTTATTATAACTAGAGAAGTCTTTTGAAATCTTTTTAAAAAGATGTTCCATATTCCTAGATGTGATAGATTTCAAGTCCTTAGGGAAGATTATTCCCAGATACTCTAATTCCATTTCTTCCCAAGAAAAACTGGTTAATTTTTTAAGGGCATCAATTTCAGAACAGGTTAAGTTAAAGTGCAGTAATTTAGATTTTTGAGCGTTTATTTTAAAATAGGAAACTCTAGAAAAACCATCCAAAATCTTCATAAGAGCAGTAAGTGAATTAGCAGGGTCAGTAATTGATAACATAAGGTCATCAGCAAATAAAGTTAGTTTATGATGATAAGACTTCGTTTTAAAACCCGAGATGTCAGTGCTTTGTCTTATCACTTCTGCAAGGGGTTCAATTGCGAGGGCAAATAAAAGGGGGGAAAGAGGACATCCCTGTCTTGTTCCATTAGTGATATCAAAATTTCTAGAAAGGTGATTATTTGTATAAGTTTTGGCATTAGTATTTGAGTACAATGCAAAGATAGAAATTATAAAGTTATCATCAAACCCAAATTTCAATAGAGTAGATTTAAGATAGTCCCAATTCACTCTATCAAAAGCTTTTTGGGCATCTAGGGAAATAAATAGTGATGGGAAATTATTAGATTTAGCTATGTTGAAAAGATTCAAAATCCTTCTAGTGCCATCTGTAACTTGTCTGCCACTAACATAGCCCACCTGATCATTCTTAATAAGACGGGGCAAAAGGTTCTTCAATCGATCCGCTAAAATTTTCGAATATATTTTAATGTCGGTGTTTATTAGAGAGATTGGGCGATAATTTTTAACTTCCTCCAAATTCCCACTATCTTTAGGGATCAGTATAATAGTTGCTTCGGTCATTTCTTTAGGGAACAATCCAGTATTTGAGGCGTGATTAAATAGAGATTTTAAATGTGGAGATATAAGGTTTGAAAATGTTTTAAAATATTCATTAGTAAACCCATCTGGGCCAGGGGATTTATTTAATTTAAGCTTTTCAATCGTTCTGGTAATTTCTTCTACAGTAATGGGTTGGTTTAAGAGAGTTAAATCCAAAGTGTCTACTTGTGGAAGTGTTAGTTTAGATAAGAAAGAATCAATTTCCCTTTGGTTAGGAGTATGAGTTGAAGAGTCATTCTTTAAATTATAAAGATGTTCAAAGTAATCCGCAAAGACTCCCGTGATATCAGAAGGGTGATGTTTCACTTCTCCCGAAGAGGATGTAATTTTAATAATCCTTCTGTTCACACGGGATTGTTTCAGTTTATTTGTCATGTACTTGGTAGGCTTATTAATAGAGGCATAGAAGTTATATTTTGATGCCCTGACAACAGAGTCATACTCAGAGATAATTTCAGACCTCAAATTTTGTCTTAACTTCAAAATTTCAAGATGGATATTGTGAGATGGGGTAAATAAATTATTTTGCTGCTCTTCTTTAAAAGCAATTTGGGATTGAAGATCAGCAATTTTTTCCCTTTTTTCTTTTTTATATCTCGCAGAGAGTTGAATGAGACACCCTCTCAAAACGGCTTTGTGGGCATTCCAAATGGTAAAAGGACTCATACTATCCACTAAATTTTCTTTAAAGTAATTTTCAATTGTTTCGCTGATGATATCTCTATATCTCTGAGTGTTTAATAAAGTGGGATTAACCTTCCATAGGAAGGTATTTGTTGTGGGAGGGCCCAAATCGAATATTCCTAATACAGGGGCATGATCAGAAAAAGATTTTTCCAGAATTTCAATTTTCTTAAATTTGGCAAGAGAAAAGATATCAGTCAAAAATAAATCTATTCTGGAAGAAGTTTTGTATGTATCTGAGTAGTATGTGAATTCTTTAGATGAGGAATTTAAGCATCTAAAAACATCATACATCTCATTCTGTCTGATCCAGTTGTTCAAAGATCGATTCGATTTAGAAGTAGCAGAAGATGATGAGTCAATATTCCTGTCGGGAACTAGATTGAAATCACCTATTAATAACAGGTCTCCTCTTTTAACATCGTTCACCTTCTTCAATAATTTGTTAAAGAAAGAGATTTGGCCATTGTTAGGGGCATAGATATTAACGATTGTACAAAGTTTAAAGTTCAATTTACATATGAGAATATGGAATCTTCCATGATTATCAACATGTTCATCAAGTAACTGGAAGGGGATGTTTTTATTAATGATGGTTATTACTCCTGCACTCTTCTTATTATTAAGGGATTTAAAAATGTGGGGGAAGTCTTTATGCTGAAAAGTCGGGTGGGTATCTTTTATTAATTTAACCTCTTGTAAACAAGAGATATCCGCATGAAGCCGTTTTAATTCTCTCCAAGCTATATATCGCTTATGGGGACTATTCAATCCTTTAACATTATGTGAGAGAATTTTGATTTTCATGCTGTTCTATTTATTTGCCTGTTTATTAACTATTATCCAATTTTATCACCAAATTGCCTTCTTTGAAATTGTCCTCACCTATTCCAACTAGGGTTTAAAAAATTAAAATTAAAAATGTAAATCAATAAACCTAAAGAGTCCTCCTGGAGGTTAACCACCAAACGTGGTATCTCTCCTTATTGGGGACTTAAAAAGCCAAAGTGGCAAGATCCCATAAAGCCTAATAAACTATTAACCTAATATTTATCATTCAATACCCTCCATGTTGTTATTTATGTAAGTAGTACAAGGGATCCAACGAGAATTTATCACCTTCAGCCGTTATCTCTGTCAGAGGGGCCTTCCTTTAAAGAGCGGATAAAGTCCAAGGCCTCCCTTGGAGTAAAAAGTGGAACAATCTTGCCCCTATGTGACACAAGTAACTTTGTTGGGAATCCCCACCTATAAGGAATCCCCATTTCCCTAAGGACGTTAGTAGCTTGATTAAATGACTTCCTAGTTTCCATAGTTAATTTTGAAAAATCAGAGAAGAATTTTAAGTGGTCATTGGGGGGAGGGAGAGAGCCTTTCTCTCTAATATATCTTAATATCAATTCTTTAGTTTCAAAAAAATGGAAGTGAAGTATCGTGTCCCTTGGTTTATCCATAGATATGTTCTTTGGACGGGGCAGGTGGTGAATTCTATCAATTATCAATTGTAGATCAGTTAAGGACGGCAAAGCCTTTTTAAGTGTAGCTTTAGTATAATCTGAAAGGTCTTTCTGTATTACACTTTCGGGTATCCCTCTGATCTTGATATTATTTCGCCTACTCCGATCCTCCAAGTCCGTTAATTTGGACCTAACGGATAAGAGTTCAGCTTTCAAGTTTGAATTTTGCTGTACTAAATCATCTGTCCTATTTTCAACCTTTGAGAGCCTTTTCTCATTCAATTCAAATCTTTGGGAGAATTTATCACTGATCTCCTGAATATCCCTCCTATGAGAATCAAAACCCGCTTTAATAGACGTATTAATTGCACTGAAAGATTCCTGGAAGGATATAAGGAAACCAGCGAGCGAACCCTCAGTAACCTGTCTATCAGATTTCAACAAAGTTTTAAAATCAAAATTATGGGGATTTGAAGATTCAACAGAGGAAATCTCTGGGCAACCTCTTTTAGAGGGTTGTTTCACTGGGGTGTCATTTGGAGAGAAATCCTCAAATGAAGTGTCAGAATCCAAATATGTTGGATCTGGTCTAACAGATTGACTATCTGGGGCTCTTCTCTTATTGAATTTAGATAAATCCATTTTACTTTCTTCATCCTGTAAAAAGAGTTTTGAAGTCCCTTTATTATCAAGTACCTGGGAAGATGTAAAAGATAAGGGACAAGGATCGGTAGAAGTATCTTTGTGACCTGAATCTCTATGAGTAGCCTTAATAGAAGAGCTGTTAGGCATATTCTTAGTTGAGGTATTTTCTTCCCTCTTTAGGGGGGATCTAGATTTAATTGGACTTAGTAGATTAACAGATTCAGTGTATATTCTTTGACTGGAAGAACCTGTGGATTTCTGGTTTTTACCAGTAGGCATTTTAGATTTTGAATTAGATGCCATGGTTAGAGTATACTAAAGCAAAGGTAAAAAAAGGGTATATTGTGCCCTAAATATTCTCGTATATGCAACGCACTCTTAATTATTATAATAATTAAGTTACTACTGACTGGTACAATAACCAGTTACTTCCTAGTGTAGTATTATTTATATATCACAAACTAAGTTAAAGATACAGTCTCAAATAAAGCAGCAATGTAGCTTTTTAATAAAGCAATAGAAATTCTTTGCCCCAAGTGTCGCAAGCTCATAGGGAGACAGCTATATCTCATGCACTCTACCAAGTAATACTTGTATGACCTCAGGTGCAATAAATCATTAATGGGTGATTGTAGATAGGGCAGCCAAGGGCCTTCTCAATCAGTGGGTACAAGCTTTATATCAACAATGCATTAATATATATCTATACAATGCACATAAATTAATTCCAACATGAGAATTCCAATCGAAAAATATTGGATTGTGTGGTAATAATCACTTGGGACGTATAAATCACCAGTTCCTCAAAGCAGATATCACTGATTTGCTATTAAGCTATACAAGAAAGACCTTCAGTAATTAATAAACAATACCTTACTGATGTAAAATTATTCAATCAATCTATATTTTGATTGATCTATCAAATTAACAGGCTCCCTTAAAATACCACCACCTTCCAATACAACAACAGGTTAATAAGTTCAGACACATACAGCCTTCTTCTCACCCAATGACTGTGAAAATCTTCTGAAGCAGGAGACAGCAATATTTTCTTTCCTTCAGATCACCACTGAACTCCGATCAATTTGCCGCCAAAACCAAATTCAAATTCAAGTTCCAACTTCCTCTTCCCACTTCTTCTTATAGGGATACAACAGACTCCAGTTTCCCTCACTGCATCGATCTCATAATCTCCAACATGAACCAAGACAGCAATAAGTGGCGAAGCTCTTCCTTTTAGAATCCCCGGCAAAACCGATTGTTTCCCAATCAACCACGCTTCTTGGGTCACCGACCAGAGAGCGGCAAAGATCCTTCAGTCTGCCCAGGAAAATCGCGTGCTGCTCCTGTCCCAGTTGACAACAGCTTCAGCCGCTGGTACTATCTCCTGAACTGCTGCGCAGTTCGTCAGTTTTCCCGCCAATTTGCTTTTAAAATCAGGCGCGGGTCTCCTCCACTTCTCCGCACTCACCGATGCGCCGAACAGTAAATGTATGCCTCAGCCGAGGCAGCAAGAAGGACCAGATCCACGTCCACTTTCCCTGATGACAGCCTCTTCCATGCGGCTCCGTGCCCACTAGTTCCCGCCACGTCGCTCTCCGGCGCCGTCAGCTCCTTTACTCTTCTGCAGCTGAGCGGCGGCAAGTTGCGCAGATCCAGGTCTCCAGCAGCCTGACAGCGGACCCTCTAACGATTCAGGAACACCAAGGCTTCTTCAGCCTCAGATCAGGGACCAGCAGCTGCCTCACAGGATCTCCTGCAGTTCTCACCTCGAATGTAAACAATGGCGTTTCACACCTCGGATCTAAACAATGGCGGTTCCCAGGGCCAAGCTCAGGGGAAATCTGCTGAGTCACTGGCGGCTTTCTCCTCACCTCTCACTTCCAAAGGCTGTATTATCTTAAGTATACAATGGATTCCTTCCAGGGAGGTGTCAAAATGTTCACAATAAAGATAAGAATCCAATTCCAAAGGTCTTCTGATGAATAAGAGTCTTCTTAAGCAATTATGTCGCTTTGTAGATAGGCTTCATGGGAGCTCTGAGCTCAAGCATCCTCCTCCATCGAGCTCCAGGCCACGCCCCCAAACTCATGCTTTTAGAGACTTGTTTGGGCTCATGAGAGGAGTAGAAAAACATCAAAAATTTCAGTCCTGCATGATTCTACCAAGAAATGTGTGTTCATTGAAACCGCTGGTTTTTGATAGTTTGGGCCCTATTGAATAATGAATGTTTTGAATTTTCTCCAAAAGTAAAGTAGTTGCAAACTCATCCTTTTAGAAACTTGTTTGGGCTGTTGAGAGGAGTAAAAAACCATGAAAAATTTCAATCCTGCATGATTCTACCAAGAAATGTGATTCTTCATTCAAAACGCTGGTTTTTGCTATTGGGCTCTATTGAATAATGAATGTTTTGAATTTTCTCCAAAAGTAAAGTAGTTGCAAACTCATGCTTTTAGAGACTTGTTTGGGCTCATGAGAGGAGTAGAAAAACATCAAAAATTTCAGTCCTGCATGATTCTACCAAGAAATGTGTGTTCATTGAAACCGCTGGTTTTTGATAGTTTGGGCCCTATTGAATAATGAATGTTTTGAATTTTCTCCAAAAGTAAAGTAGTTGCAAACTCATCCTTTTAGAAACTTGTTTGGGCTGTTGAGAGGAGTAAAAAACCATCAAAAATTTCAATCCTGCATGATTCTACCAAGAAATGTGATTCTTCATTCAAAACCTGATTTTTGCTATTGGGCTCTATTGAATAATGAATGTTTTGAATTTTCTCCAAAAGTAAAGTAGTTGCAAACTCATGCTTTTAGAGACTTGTTTGGGCTCATGAGAGGAGTAGAAAAACATCAAAAATTTCAGTCCTGCATGATTCTACCAAGAAATGTGTGTTCATTGAAACCGCTGGTTTTTGATAGTTTGGGCCCTATTGAATAATGAATGTTTTGAATTTTCTCCAAAAGTAAAGTAGTTGCAAACTCATCCTTTTAGAAACTTGTTTGGGCTGTTGAGAGGAGTAAAAAACCATCAAAAATTTCAATCCTGCATGATTCTACCAAGAAATGTGATTCTTCATTCAAAACGCTGGTTTTTGCTATTGGGCTCTATTGAATAATGAATGTTTTGAATTTTCTCCAAAAGTAAAGTAGTTGCAAACTCATGCTTTTAGAGACTTGTTTGGGCTCATGAGAGGAGTAGAAAAACATCAAAAATTTCAGTCCTGCATGATTCTACCAAGAAATGTGTGTTGATTCAAACCGCTGGTTTTTGATAGTTTGGGCCCTATTGAATAATGAATGTTTTGAATTTTCTCCAAAAGTAAAGTAGTTGCAAACTCATGCTTTTAGAGACTTGTTTGGGCTCATGAGAGGAGTAGAAAAACATCAAAAATTTCAGTCCTGCATGATTCTACCAAGAAATGTGTGTTCATTGAAACCGCTGGTTTTTGATAGTTTGGGCCCTATTGAATAATGAATGTTTTGAATTTTCTCCAAAAGTAAAGTAGTTGCAAACTCATCCTTTTAGAAACTTGTTTGGGCTGTTGAGAGGAGTAAAAAACCATCAAAAATTTCAATCCTGCATGATTTTACCAAGAAATGTGATTCTTCATTCAAAACCTGATTTTTGCTATTGGGCTCTATTGAATAGTGAATGTTTTGAATTTTCTCCAAAAGTAAAGTAGTTGCAAACTCATGCTTTTAGAGACTTGTTTGGGCTCATGAGATGAGTAGAAAAACATCAAAAATTTCAGTCCTGCATGATTCTACCAAGACATGTGTGTTCATTGAAACGGCTGGTTTTTGATAGTTTGGGCCCTATTGAATAATGAATGTTTTGAATTTTCTCCAAAAGTAAAGTAGTTGCAAACTCATCCTTTTAGAAACTTGTTTGGGCTGTTGAGAGGAGTAAAAAACCATCAAAAATTTCAATCCTGCATGATTCTACCAAGAAATGTGATTCTTCATTCAAAACGCTGGTTTTTGCTATTGGGCTCTATTGAATAATGAATGTTTTGAATTTTCTCCAAAAGTAAAGTAGTTGCAAACTCATGCTTTTAGAGACTTGTTTGGGCTCATGAGAGGAGTAGAAAAACATCAAAAATTTCAGTCCTGCATGATTCTACCAAGAAATGTGTGTTCATTGAAACCGCTGGTTTTTGATAGTTTGGGCCCTATTGAATAATGAATGTTTTGAATTTTCTCCAAAAGTAAAGTAGTTGCAAACTCATCCTTTTAGAAACTTGTTTGGGCTGTTGAGAGGAGTAAAAAACCATCAAAAATTTCAATCCTGCATGATTCTACCAAGAAATGTGATTCTTCATTCAAAACGCTGGTTTTTGCTATTGGGCTCTATTGAATAATGAATGTTTTGAATTTTCTCCAAAAGTAAAGTAGTTGCAAACTCATGCTTTTAGAGACTTGTTTGGGCTCATGAGAGGAGTAGAAAAACATCAAAAATTTCAGTCCTGCATGATTCTACCAAGAAATGTGTGTTCATTGAAACCGCTGGTTTTTGATAGTTTGGGCCCTATTGAATAATGAATGTTTTGAATTTTCTCCAAAAGTAAAGTAGTTGCAAACTCATCCTTTTAGAAACTTGTTTGGGCTGTTGAGAGGAGTAAAAAACCATCAAAAATTTCAATCCTGCATGATTCTACCAAGAAATGTGATTCTTCATTCAAAACGCTGGTTTTTGCTATTGGGCTCTATTGAATAATGAATGTTTTGAATTTTCTCCAAAAGGAAAGTAGTTGCAAACTCATGCTTTTAGAGACTTGTTTGGGCTCATGAGAGGAGTAGAAAAACATCAAAAATTTCAGTCCTGCATGATTCTACCAAGAAATGTGTGTTCATTGAAACCGCTGGTTTTTGATAGTTTGGGCCCTATTGAATAATGAATGTTTTGAATTTTCTCCAAAAGTAAAGTAGTTGCAAACTCATCCTGTTAGAAACTTGTTTGGGCTGTTGAGAGGAGTAAAAAACCATCAAAAATTTCAATCCTGCATGATTCTACCAAGAAATGTGATTCTGCATTCAAAACGCTGGTTTTTGCTATTAGGCTCTATTGAATAATGAATGTTTTGAATTTTCTCCAAAAGTAAAGTAGTTGCAAACTCATGCTTTTAGAGACTTGTTTGGGCTCATGAGAGGAGTAGAAAAACATCAAAAATTTCAGTCCTGCATGATTCTACCAAGAAATGTGTGTTCATTGAAACCGCTGGTTTTTGATAGTTTGGGCCCTATTGAATAATGAATGTTTTGAATTTTCTCCAAAAGTAAAGTAGTTGCAAACTCATCCTTTCAGAAACTTGTTTGGGCTGTTGAGAGGAGTAAAAAACCATCAAAAATTTCAATCCTGCATGATTCTACCAAGAAATGTGATTCTTCATTCAAAACGCTGGTTTTTGCTATTGGGCTCTATTGAATAATGAATGTTTTGAATTTTCTCCAAAACTAAAGTAGTTGCAAACTCATGCTTTTAGAGACTTGTTTGGGCTCATGAGAGGAGTAGAAAAACATCAAAAATTTCAGTCCTGCATGATTCTACCAAGAAATGTGTGTTCATTGAAACCGCTGGTTTTTGATAGTTTGGGCCCTATTGAATAATGAATGTTTTGAATTTTCTCCAAAAGTAAAGTAGTTGCAAACTCATCCTTTTAGAAACTTGTTTGGGCTGTTGAGAGCAGTAAAAAACCATCAAAAATTTCAATCCTGCATGATTCTACCAAGAAATGTGATTCTTCATTCAAAACGCTGGTTTTTGCTATTGGGCTCTATTGAATAATGAATGTTTTGAATTTTCTCCAAAAGGAAAGTAGTTGCAAACTCATGCTTTTAGAGACTTGTTTGGGCTCATGAGAGGAGTAGAAAAACATCAAAAATTTCAGTCCTGCATGATTCTACCAAGAAATGTGTGTTCATTGAAACCGCTGGTTTTTGATAGTTTGGGCCCTATTGAATAATGAATGTTTTGAATTTTCTCCAAAAGTAAAGTAGTTGCAAACTCATCCTTTTAGAAACTTGTTTGGGCTGTTGAGAGGAGTAAAAAACCATAAAAAATTTCAATCCTGCATGATTCTACCAAGAAATGTGATTCTTCATTCAAAACGCTGGTTTTTGCTATTGGGCTCTATTGAATAATGAATGTTTTGAATTTTCTCCAAAAGTAAAGTAGTTGCAAACTCATGCTTTTAGAGACTTGTTTGGGCTCATGAGAGGAGTAGAAAAACATCAAAAATTTCAGTCCTGCATGATTCTACCAAGAAATGTGTGTTCATTCAAACCGCTGGTTTTTGATAGTTTGGGCCCTATTGAATAATGAATGTTTTGAATTTTCTCCAAAAGTAAAGTAGTTGCAAACTCATGCTTTTAGAGACTTGTTTGGGCTCCTGAGAGGTGTAGAAAAACATCAAAAATTTCAGTCCTGCATGATTCTACCAAGAAATGTGTGTTCATTGAAACCGCTGGTTTTTGATAGTTTGGGCCCTATTGAATAATGAATGTTTTGAATTTTCTCCAAAAGTAAAGTAGTTGCAAACTCATCCTTTTAGAAACTTGTTTGGGCTGTTGAGAGGAGTAAAAAACCATCAAAAATTTCAATCCTGCATGATTCTACCAAGAAATGTGATTCTTCATTCAAAACGCTGGTTTTTGCTATTGGGCTCTATTGAATAATGAATGTTTTGAATTTTCTCCAAAAGTAAAGTAGTTGCAAACTCATGCTTTTAGAGACTTGTTTGGGCTCATGAGAGGAGTAGAAAAACATCAAAAATTTCAGTCCTGCATGATTCTACCAAGAAATGTGTGTTCATTGAAACCGCTGGTTTTTGATAGTTTGGGCCCTATTGAATAATGAATGTTTTGAATTTTCTCCAAAAGTAAAGTAGTTGCAAACTCATCCTTTTAGAAACTTGTTTGGGCTGTTGAGAGGAGTAAAAAACCATCAAAAATTTCAATCTTGCATGATTCTACCAAGAAATGTGATTCTTCATTCAAAACCTGATTTTTGCTATTGGGCTCTATTGAATAGTGAATGTTTTGAATTTTCTCCAAAAGTAAAGTAGTTGCAAACTCATGCTTTTAGAGACTTGTTTGGGCTCATGAGAGGAGTAAAAAACCATCAAAAATTTCAATCCTGCATGATTCTACCAAGAAATGTGATTCTTCATTCAAAACGCTGGTTTTTGCTATTGGGCTCTATTGAATAATGAATGTTTTGAATTTTCTCCAAAAGTAAAGTAGTTGCAAACTCATGCTTTTAGAGACTTGTTTGGGCTCATGAGAGGAGTAGAAAAACATCAAAAATTTCAGTCCTGCATGATTCTACCAAGAAATGTGTGTTCATTCAAACCGCTGGTTTTTGATAGTTTGGGCCCTATTGAATAATGAATGTTTTGAATTTTCTCCAAAAGTAAAGTAGTTGCAAACTCATCCTTTCAGAAACTTGTTTGGGCTGTTGAGAGGAGTAAAAAACCATCAAAAATTTCAATCCTGCATGATTCTACCAAGAAATGTGATTCTTCATTCAAAACGCTGGTTTTTGCTATTGGGCTCTATTGAATAATGAATGTTTTGAATTTTCTCCAAAACTAAAGTAGTTGCAAACTCATGCTTTTAGAGACTTGTTTGGGCTCATGAGAGGAGTAGAAAAACATCAAAAATTTCAGTCCTGCATGATTCTACCAAGAAATGTGTGTTCATTGAAACCGCTGGTTTTTGATAGTTTGGGCCCTATTGAATAATGAATGTTTTGAATTTTCTCCAAAAGTAAAGTAGTTGCAAACTCATGCTTTTAGAGACTTGTTTGGGCTCATGAGAGGAGTAGAAAAACATCAAAAATTTCAGTCCTGCATGATTCTACCAAGAAATGTGTGTTCATTGAAACCGCTGGTTTTTGATAGTTTGGGCCCTATTGAATAATGAATGTTTTGAATTTTCTCCAAAAGTAAAGTAGTTGCAAACTCATCCTTTTAGAAACTTGTTTGGGCTGTTGAGAGGAGTAAAAAACCATCAAAAATTTCAATCCTGCATGATTCTACCAAGAAATGTGATTCTTCATTCAAAACGCTGGTTTTTGCTATTGGGCTCTATTGAATAATGAATGTTTTGAATTTTCTCCAAAAGTAAAGTAGTTGCAAACTCATGCTTTTAGAGACTTGTTTGGGCTCATGAGAGGAGTAGAAAAACATCAAAAATTTCAGTCCTGCATGATTCTACCAAGAAATGTGTGTTCATTGAAACCGCTGGTTTTTGATAGTTTGGGCCCTATTGAATAATGAATGTTTTGAATTTTCTCCAAAAGTAAAGTAGTTGCAAACTCATCCTTTTAGAAACTTGTTTGGGCTGTTGAGAGGAGTAAAAAACCATCAAAAATTTCAATCTTGCATGATTCTACCAAGAAATGTGATTCTTCATTCAAAACCTGATTTTTGCTATTGGGCTCTATTGAATAGTGAATGTTTTGAATTTTCTCCAAAAGTAAAGTAGTTGCAAACTCATGCTTTTAGAGACTTGTTTGGGCTCATGAGAGGAGTAGAAAAACATCAAAAATTTCAGTCCTGCATGATTCTACCAAGAAATGTGTTCATTCAAACCGCTGGTTTTTGATAGTTTGGGCCCTATTGAATAATGAATGTTTTGAATTTTCTCCAAAAGTAAAGTAGTTGCAAACTCATCCTTTTAGAAACTTGTTTGGGCTGTTGAGAGGAGTAAAAAACCATCAAAAATTTCAATCCTGCATGATTTTACCAAGAAATGTGATTCTTCATTCAAAACGCTGGTTTTTGCTATTGGGCTCTATTGAATAATGAATGTTTTGAATTTTCTCCAAAAGTAAAGTAGTTGCAAACTCATGCTTTTAGAGACTTGTTTGGGCTCATGAGAGGAGTAGAAAAACATCAAAAATTTCAGTCCTGCATGATTCTACCAAGAAATGTGTGTTCATTGAAACCGCTGGTTTTTGATAGTTTGGGCCCTATTGAATAATGAATGTTTTGAATTTTCTCCAAAAGTAAAGTAGTTGCAAACTCATCCTTTTAGAAACTTGTTTGGGCTGTTGAGAGGAGTAAAAAACCATCAAAAATTTCAATCCTGCATGATTCTACCAAGAAATGTGATTCTTCATTCAAAACGCTGGTTTTTGCTATTGGACTCTATTGAATAATGAATGTTTTGAATTTTCTCCAAAAGTAAAGTAGTTGCAAACTCATGCTTTTAGAGACTTGTTTGGGCTCATGAGAGTAGAAAAACATCAAAAATTTCAGTCCTGCATGATTCTACCAAGAAATGTGTGTTCATTGAAACCGCTGGTTTTTGATAGTTTGGGCCCTATTGAATAATGAATGTTTTGAATTTTCTCCAAAAGTAAAGTAGTTGCAAACTCATGCTTTTAGAGACTTGTTTGGGCTCATGAGAGGAGTAGAAAAACATCAAAAATTTCAGTCCTGCATGATTCTACCAAGAAATGTGTGTTCATTGAAACCGCTGGTTTTTGATAGTTTGGGCCCTATTGAATAATGAATGTTTTGAATTTTCTCCAAAAGTAAAGTAGTTGCAAACTCATCCTTTTAGAAACTTGTTTGGGCTGTTGAGAGGAGTAAAAAACCATCAAAAATTTCAATCCTGCATGATTCTACCAAGAAATGTGATTCTTCATTCAAACGCTGGTTTTTGCTATTGGGCTCTATTGAATAATGAATGTTTTGAATTTTCTCCAAAAGTAAAGTAGTTGCAAACTCATGCTTTTAGAGACATGTTTGGGCTCATGAGAGGAGTAGAAAAACATCAAAAATTTCAGTCCTGCATGATTCTACCAAGAAATGTGTGTTCATTGAAACCGCTGGTTTTTGATAGTTTGGGCCCTATTGAATAATGAATGTTTTGAATTTTCTCCAAAAGTAAAGTAGTTGCAAACTCATCCTTTTAGAAACTTGTTTGGGCTGTTGAGAGGAGTAAAAAACCATCAAAAATTTCAATCCTGCATGATTCTACCAAGAAATGTGATTCTTCATTCAAAACGCTGGTTTTTGCTATTGGGCTCTATTGAATAATGAATGTTTTGAATTTTCTCCAAAAGTAAAGTAGTTGCAAACTCATGCTTTTAGAGACTTGTTTGGGCTCATGAGAGGAGTAGAAAAACATCAAAAATTTCAGTCCTGCATGATTCTACCAAGAAATGTGTGTTCATTGAAACCGCTGGTTTTTGATAGTTTGGGCCCTATTGAATAATGAATGTTTTGAATTTTCTCCAAAAGTAAAGTAGTTGCAAACTCATCCTTTTAGAAACTTGTTTGGGCTGTTGAGAGGAGTAAAAAACCATCAAAAATTTCAATCCTGCATGATTCTACCAAGAAATGTGATTCTTCATTCAAAACGCTGGTTTTTGCTATTGGGCTCTATTGAATAATGAATGTTTTGAATTTTCTCCAAAAGTAAAGTAGTTGCAAACTCATCCTTTTAGAGACTTGTTTGGGCTCATGAGAGGAGTAGAAAAACAACAAAAATTTCAGTCCTGCATGATTCTACCAAGAAATGTGTGTTCATTGAAACCGCTGGTTTTTGATAGTTTGGGCCCTATTGAATAATGAATGTTTTGAATTTTCTCCAAAAGTAAAGTAGTTGCAAACTCATCCTTTTAGAAACTTGTTTGGGCTGTTGAGAGGAGTAAAAAACCATCAAAAATTTCAATCCTGCATGATTCTACCAAGAAATGTGATTCTTCATTCAAAACGCTGGTTTTTGCTATTGGACTCTATTGAATAATGAATGTTTTGAATTTTCTCCAAAAGTAAAGTAGTTGCAAACTCATGCTTTTAGAGACTTGTTTGGGCTCATGAGAGTAGAAAAACATCAAAAATTTCAGTCCTGCATGATTCTACCAAGAAATGTGTGTTCATTGAAACCGCTGGTTTTTGATAGTTTGGGCCCTATTGAATAATGAATGTTTTGAATTTTCTCCAAAAGTAAAGTAGTTGCAAACTCATGCTTTTAGAGACTTGTTTGGGCTCATGAGAGGAGTAGAAAAACATCAAAAATTTCAGTCCTGCATGATTCTACCAAGAAATGTGTGTTCATTGAAACCGCTGGTTTTTGATAGTTTGGGCCCTATTGAATAATGAATGTTTTGAATTTTCTCCAAAAGTAAAGTAGTTGCAAACTCATCCTTTTAGAAACTTGTTTGGGCTGTTGAGAGGAGTAAAAAACCATCAAAAATTTCAATCCTGCATGATTCTACCAAGAAATGTGATTCTTCATTCAAACGCTGGTTTTTGCTATTGGGCTCTATTGAATAATGAATGTTTTGAATTTTCTCCAAAAGTAAAGTAGTTGCAAACTCATGCTTTTAGAGACATGTTTGGGCTCATGAGAGGAGTAGAAAAACATCAAAAATTTCAGTCCTGCATGATTCTACCAAGAAATGTGTGTTAATTGAAACCGCTGGTTTTTGATAGTTTGGGCCCTATTGAATAATGAATGTTTTGAATTTTCTCCAAAAGTAAAGTAGTTGCAAACTCATCCTTTTAGAAACTTGTTTGGGCTGTTGAGAGGAGTAAAAAACCATCAAAAATTTCAATCCTGCATGATTCTACCAAGAAATGTGATTCTTCATTCAAAACGCTGGTTTTTGCTATTGGGCTCTATTGAATAATGAATGTTTTGAATTTTCTCCAAAAGTAAAGTAGTTGCAAACTCATGCTTTTAGAGACTTGTTTGGGCTCATGAGAGGAGTAGAAAAACATCAAAAATTTCAGTCCTGCATGATTCTACCAAGAAATGTGTGTTCATTGAAACCGCTGGTTTTTGATAGTTTGGGCCCTATTGAATAATGAATGTTTTGAATTTTCTCCAAAAGTAAAGTAGTTGCAAACTCATCCTTTTAGAAACTTGTTTGGGCTGTTGAGAGGAGTAAAAAACCATCAAAAATTTCAATCCTGCATGATTCTACCAAGAAATGTGATTCTTCATTCAAAACGCTGGTTTTTGCTATTGGGCTCTATTGAATAATGAATGTTTTGAATTTTCTCCAAAAGTAAAGTAGTTGCAAACTCATGCTTTTAGAGACTTGTTTGGGCTCATGAGAGGAGTAGAAAAACATCAAAAACTTCAGTCCTGCATGATTCTACCAAGAAATGTGTGTTCATTGAAACCGCTGGTTTTTGATAGTTTGGGCCCTATTGAATAATGAATGTTTTGAATTTTCTCCAAAAGTAAAGTAGTTGCAAACTCATCCTTTTAGAAACTTGTTTGGGCTGTTGAGAGGAGTAAAAAACCATCAAAAATTTCAATCCTGCATGATTCTACCAAGAAATGTGATTCTTCATTCAAAACGCTGGTTTTTGCTATTGGGCTCTATTGAATAATGAATGTTTTGAATTTTCTCCAAAAGTAAAGTAGTTGCAAACTCATGCTTTTAGAGACTTGTTTGGGCTCATGAGAGGAGTAGAAAAACATCAAAAATTTCAGTCCTGCATGATTCTACCAAGAAATGTGTGTTCATTCAAACCGCTGGTTTTTGATAGTTTGGGCCCTATTGAATAATGAATGTTTTGAATTTTCTCCAAAAGTAAAGTAGTTGCAAACTCATGCTTTTAGAGACTTGTTTGGGCTCATGAGAGGAGTAGAAAAACATCAAAAATTTCAGTCCTGCATGATTCTACCAAGAAATGTGTATTCATTGAAACCGCTGTTTTTTGATAGTTTGGGCCCTATTGAATAATGAATGTTTTGAATTTTCTCCAAAAGTAAAGTAGTTGCAAACTCATCCTTTTAGAAACTTGTTTGGGCTGTTGAGAGGAGTAAAAAACCATCAAAAATTTCAATCCTGCATGATTCTACCAAGAAATGTGATTCTTCATTCAAAACGCTCGTTTTTGCTATTGGGCTCTATTGAATAATGAATGTTTTGAATTTTCTCCAAAAGTAAAGTAGTTGCAAACTCATGCTTTTAGAGACTTGTTTGGGCTCATGAGAGGAGTAGAAAAACATCAAAAATTTCAGTCCTGCATGATTCTACCAAGAAATGTGTGTTCATTGAAACCGCTGGTTTTTGATAGTTTGGGCCCTATTGAATAATGAATGTTTTGAATTTTCTCCAAAAGTAAAGTAGTTGCAAACTCATCCTTTTAGAAACTTGTTTGGGCTGTTGAGAGGAGTAAAAAACCATCAAAAATTTCAATCCTGCATGATTCTACCAAGAAATGTGATTCTTCATTCATAACGCTGGTTTTTGCTATTGGGCTCTATTGAATAATGAATGTTTTGAATTTTCTCCAAAAGTAAAGTAGTTGCAAACTCATGCTTTTAGAGACTTGTTTGGGCTCATGAGAGGAGTAGAAAAACATCAAAAATTTCAGTCCTGCATGATTCTACCAAGAAATGTGTGTTCATTGAAACCGCTGGTTTTTGATAGTTTGGGCCCTATTGAATAATGAATGTTTTGAATTTTCTCGAAAAGTAAAGTAGTTGCAAACTCATCCTTTTAGAAACTTGTTTGGGATGTTGAGAGGAGTAAAAAACCATCAAAAATTTCAATCCTGCATGATTTTACCAAGAAATGTGATTCTTCATTCAAAACCTGATTTTTGCTATTGGGCTCTATTGAATGGTGAATGTTTTGAATTTTCTCCAAAAGTAAAGTAGTTGCAAACTCATGCTTTTAGAGACTTGTTTGGGCTCATGAGAGATGTAGAAAAACATCAAAAATGTCAGTCCTGCATGATTCTACCAAGAAATGTGTTCATTGAAACCGCTGGTTTTTGATAGTTTGGGCCCTATTGAATAATGAATGTTTTGAATTTTCTCCAAAAGTAAAGTAGTTGCAAACTCATCCTTTTAGAAACTTGTTTGGGCTGTTGAGAGGAGTAAAAAACCATCAAAAATTTCAATCCTGCATGATTCTACCAAGAAATGTGATTCTTCATTCAAAACGCTGGTTTTAGCTATTGGGCTCTATTGAATAATGAATGTTTTGAATTTTCTCCAAAAGTAAAGTAGTTGCAAACTCATCCTTTTAGAAACTTGTTTGGGCTGTTGAGAGGAGTAAAAAACCATCAAAAATTTCAATCCTGCATGATTTTACCAAGAAATGTGATTCTTCATTCAAAACCTGATTTTTGCTATTGGGCTCTATTGAATAGTGAATGTTTTGAATTTTCTCCAAAAGTAAAGTAGTTGCAAACTCATGCTTTTAGAGACTTGTTTGGGCTCATGAGAGGAGTAGAAAAACATCAAAAATTTCAGTCCTGCATGATTCTACCAAGAAATGTGTTCATTCAAACCGCTGGTTTTTGATAGTTTGGGCCCTATTCAATAATGAATGTTTTGAATTTTCTCCAAAAGTAAAGTAGTTGCAAACTCATCCTTTTAGAAACTTGTTTGGGCTGTTGAGAGGAGTAAAAAACCATCAAAAATTTCAATCCTGCATGATTCTACCAAGAAATGTGATTCTTCATTCAAAACGCTGGTTTTTGCTATTGGGCTCTATTGAATAATGAATGTTTTGAATTTTCTCCAAAAGTAAAGTAGTTACAAACTCATGCTTTTAGAGACTTGTTTGGGCTCATGAGAGGAGTAGAAAAACATCAAAAATTTCAGTCCTGCATGATTCTACCAAGAAATGTGTGTTCATTGAAACCGCTGGTTTTTGATAGTTTGGGCCCTATTGAATAATGAATGTTTTGAATTTTCTCCAAAAGTAAAGTAGTTGCAAACTCATCCTTTTAGAAACTTGTTTGGGCTGTTGAGAGGAGTAAAAAACCATCAAAAATTTCAATCCTGCATGATTCTACCAAGAAATGTGATTCTTCATTCAAAACCTGATTTTTGCTATTGGGCTCTATTGAATAATGAATGTTTTGAATTTTCTCCAAAAGTAAAGTAGTTGCAAGCTCATGCTTTTAGAGACTTGTTTGGGCTCATGAGAGGAGTAGAAAAACATCAAAAATCTCAGTCCTGCATGATTCTACCAAGAAATGTGTGTTCATTGAAACCGCTGGTTTTTGATAGTTTGGGCCCTATTGAATAATGAATGTTTTGAATTTTCTCCAAAAGTAAAGTAGTTGCAAACTCATCCTTTTAGAAACTTGTTTGGGCTGTTGAGAGGAGTAAAAAACCATCAAAAATTTCAATCCTGCATGATTCTACCAAGAAATGTGATTCTTCATTCAAAACGCTGGTTTTTGCTATTGGGCTCTATTGAATAATGAATGTTTTGAATTTTCTCCAAAAGTAAAGTAGTTGCAAACTCATGCTTTTAGAGACTTGTTTGGGCTCATGAGAGGAGTAGAAAAACATCAAAAATTTCAGTCCTGCATGATTCTACCAAGAAATGTGTGTTCATTGAAACCGCTGGTTTTTGATAGTTTGGGCCCTATTGAATAATGAATGTTTTGAATTTTCTCCAAAAGTAAAGTAGTTGCAAACTCATCCTTTTAGAAACTTGTTTGGGCTGTTGAGAGGAGTAAAAAACCATCAAAAATTTCAATCCTGCATGATTCTACCAAGAAATGTGATTCTTCATTCAAAACGCTGGTTTTTGCTATTGGGCTCTATTGAATAATGAATGTTTTGAATTTTCTCCAAAAGTAAAGTAGTTGCAAACTCATGCTTTTAGAGACTTGTTTGGGCTCATGAGAGGAGTAGAAAAACATCAAAAACTTCAGTCCTGCATGATTCTACCAAGAAATGTGTGTTCATTGAAACCGCTGGTTTTTGATAGTTTGGGCCCTATTGAATAATGAATGTTTTGAATTTTCTCCAAAAGTAAAGTAGTTGCAAACTCATCCTTTTAGAAACTTGTTTGGGCTGTTGAGAGGAGTAAAAAACCATCAAAAATTTCAATCCTGCATGATTCTACCAAGAAATGTGATTCTTCATTCAAAACGCTGGTTTTTGCTATTGGGCTCTATTGAATAATGAATGTTTTGAATTTTCTCCAAAAGTAAAGTAGTTGCAAACTCATGCTTTTAGAGACTTGTTTGGGCTCATGAGAGGAGTAGAAAAACATCAAAAATTTCAGTCCTGCATGATTCTACCAAGAAATGTGTGTTCATTCAAACCGCTGGTTTTTGATAGTTTGGGCCCTATTGAATAATGAATGTTTTGAATTTTCTCCAAAAGTAAAGTAGTTGCAAACTCATGCTTTTAGAGACTTGTTTGGGCTCATGAGAGGAGTAGAAAAACATCAAAAATTTCAGTCCTGCATGATTCTACCAAGAAATGTGTGTTCATTGAAACCGCTGTTTTTTGATAGTTTGGGCCCTATTGAATAATGAATGTTTTGAATTTTCTCCAAAAGTAAAGTAGTTGCAAACTCATCCTTTTAGAAACTTGTTTGGGCTGTTGAGAGGAGTAAAAAACCATCAAAAATTTCAATCCTGCATGATTCTACCAAGAAATGTGATTCTTCATTCAAAACGCTCGTTTTTGCTATTGGGCTCTATTGAATAATGAATGTTTTGAATTTTCTCCAAAAGTAAAGTAGTTGCAAACTCATGCTTTTAGAGACTTGTTTGGGCTCATGAGAGGAGTAGAAAAACATCAAAAATTTCAGTCCTGCATGATTCTACCAAGAAATGTGTGTTCATTGAAACCGCTGGTTTTTGATAGTTTGGGCCCTATTGAATAATGAATGTTTTGAATTTTCTCCAAAAGTAAAGTAGTTGCAAACTCATCCTTTTAGAAACTTGTTTGGGCTGTTGAGAGGAGTAAAAAACCATCAAAAATTTCAATCCTGCATGATTCTACCAAGAAATGTGATTCTTCATTCAAAACGCTGGTTTTTGCTATTGGACTCTATTGAATAATGAATGTTTTGAATTTTCTCCAAAAGTAAAGTAGTTGCAAACTCATGCTTTTAGAGACTTGTTTGGGCTCATGAGAGTAGAAAAACATCAAAAATTTCAGTCCTGCATGATTCTACCAAGAAATGTGTGTTCATTGAAACCGCTGGTTTTTGATAGTTTGGGCCCTATTGAATAATGAATGTTTTGAATTTTCTCCAAAAGTAAAGTAGTTGCAAACTCATGCTTTTAGAGACTTGTTTGGGCTCATGAGAGGAGTAGAAAAACATCAAAAATTTCAGTCCTGCATGATTCTACCAAGAAATGTGTGTTCATTGAAACCGCTGGTTTTTGATAGTTTGGGCCCTATTGAATAATGAATGTTTTGAATTTTCTCCAAAAGTAAAGTAGTTGCAAACTCATCCTTTTAGAAACTTGTTTGGGCTGTTGAGAGGAGTAAAAAACCATCAAAAATTTCAATCCTGCATGATTCTACCAAGAAATGTGATTCTTCATTCAAACGCTGGTTTTTGCTATTGGGCTCTATTGAATAATGAATGTTTTGAATTTTCTCCAAAAGTAAAGTAGTTGCAAACTCATGCTTTTAGAGACATGTTTGGGCTCATGAGAGGAGTAGAAAAACATCAAAAATTTCAGTCCTGCATGATTCTACCAAGAAATGTGTGTTCATTGAAACCGCTGGTTTTTGATAGTTTGGGCCCTATTGAATAATGAATGTTTTGAATTTTCTCCAAAAGTAAAGTAGTTGCAAACTCATCCTTTTAGAAACTTGTTTGGGCTGTTGAGAGGAGTAAAAAACCATCAAAAATTTCAATCCTGCATGATTCTACCAAGAAATGTGATTCTTCATTCAAAACGCTGGTTTTTGCTATTGGGCTCTATTGAATAATGAATGTTTTGAATTTTCTCCAAAAGTAAAGTAGTTGCAAACTCATGCTTTTAGAGACTTGTTTGGGCTCATGAGAGGAGTAGAAAAACATCAAAAATTTCAGTCCTGCATGATTCTACCAAGAAATGTGTGTTCATTGAAACCGCTGGTTTTTGATAGTTTGGGCCCTATTGAATAATGAATGTTTTGAATTTTCTCCAAAAGTAAAGTAGTTGCAAACTCATCCTTTTAGAAACTTGTTTGGGCTGTTGAGAGGAGTAAAAAACCATCAAAAATTTCAATCCTGCATGATTCTACCAAGAAATGTGATTCTTCATTCAAAACGCTGGTTTTTGCTATTGGGCTCTATTGAATAATGAATGTTTTGAATTTTCTCCAAAAGTAAAGTAGTTGCAAACTCATGCTTTTAGAGACTTTTTTGGGCTCATGAGAGGAGTAGAAAAACATCAAAAACTTCAGTCCTGCATGATTCTACCAAGAAATGTGTGTTCATTGAAACCGCTGGTTTTTGATAGTTTGGGCCCTATTGAATAATGAATGTTTTGAATTTTCTCCAAAAGTAAAGTAGTTGCAAACTCATCCTTTTAGAAACTTGTTTGGGCTGTTGAGAGGAGTAAAAAACCATCAAAAATTTCAATCCTGCATGATTCTACCAAGAAATGTGATTCTTCATTCAAAACGCTGGTTTTTGCTATTGGGCTCTATTGAATAATGAATGTTTTGAATTTTCTCCAAAAGTAAAGTAGTTGCAAACTCATGCTTTTAGAGACTTGTTTGGGCTCATGAGAGGAGTAGAAAAACATCAAAAATTTCAGTCCTGCATGATTCTACCAAGAAATGTGTGTTCATTCAAACCGCTGGTTTTTGATAGTTTGGGCCCTATTGAATAATGAATGTTTTGAATTTTCTCCAAAAGTAAAGTAGTTGCAAACTCATGCTTTTAGAGACTTGTTTGGGCTCATGAGAGGAGTAGAAAAACATCAAAAATTTCAGTCCTGCATGATTCTACCAAGAAATGTGTGTTCATTGAAACCGCTGTTTTTTGATAGTTTGGGCCCTATTGAATAATGAATGTTTTGAATTTTCTCCAAAAGTAAAGTAGTTGCAAACTCATCCTTTTAGAAACTTGTTTGGGCTGTTGAGAGGAGTAAAAAACCATCAAAAATTTCAATCCTGCATGATTCTACCAAGAAATGTGATTCTTCATTCATAACGCTGGTTTTTGCTATTGGGCTCTATTGAATAATGAATGTTTTGAATTTTCTCCAAAAGTAAAGTAGTTGCAAACTCATGCTTTTAGAGACTTGTTTGGGCTCATGAGAGGAGTAGAAAAACATCAAAAATTTCAGTCCTGCATGATTCTACCAAGAAATGTGTGTTCATTGAAACCGCTGGTTTTTGATAGTTTGGGCCCTATTGAATAATGAATGTTTTGAATTTTCTCCAAAAGTAAAGTAGTTGCAAACTCATCCTTTTAGAAACTTGTTTGGGATGTTGAGAGGAGTAAAAAACCATCAAAAATTTCAATCCTGCATGATTTTACCAAGAAATGTGATTCTTCATTCAAAACCTGATTTTTGCTATTGGGCTCTATTGAATGGTGAATGTTTTGAATTTTCTCCAAAAGTAAAGTAGTTGCAAACTCATGCTTTTAGAGACTTGTTTGGGCTCATGAGAGATGTAGAAAAACATCAAAAATGTCAGTCCTGCATGATTCTACCAAGAAATGTGTTCATTGAAACCGCTGGTTTTTGATAGTTTGGGCCCTATTGAATAATGAATGTTTTGAATTTTCTCCAAAAGTAAAGTAGTTGCAAACTCATCCTTTTAGAAACTTGTTTGGGCTGTTGAGAGGAGTAAAAAACCATCAAAAATTTCAATCCTGCATGATTCTACCAAGAAATGTGATTCTTCATTCAAAACGCTGGTTTTTGCTATTGGGCTCTATTGAATAATGAATGTTTTGAATTTTCTCCAAAAGTAAAGTAGTTGCAAACTCATCCTTTTAGAAACTTGTTTGGGCTGTTGAGAGGAGTAAAAAACCATCAAAAATTTCAATCCTGCATGATTTTACCAAGAAATGTGATTCTTCATTCAAAACCTGATTTTTGCTATTGGGCTCTATTGAATAGTGAATGTTTTGAATTTTCTCCAAAAGTAAAGTAGTTGCAAACTCATGCTTTTAGAGACTTGTTTGGGCTCATGAGAGGAGTAGAAAAACATCAAAAATTTCAGTCCTGCATGATTCTACCAAGAAATGTGTTCATTCAAACCGCTGGTTTTTGATAGTTTGGGCCCTATTCAATAATGAATGTTTTGAATTTTCTCCAAAAGTAAAGTAGTTGCAAACTCATCCTTTTAGAAACTTGTTTGGGCTGTTGAGAGGAGTAAAAAACCATCAAAAATTTCAATCCTGCATGATTCTACCAAGAAATGTGATTCTTCATTCAAAACGCTGGTTTTTGCTATTGGGCTCTATTGAATAATGAATGTTTTGAATTTTCTCCAAAAGTAAAGTAGTTACAAACTCATGCTTTTAGAGACTTGTTTGGGCTCATGAGAGGAGTAGAAAAACATCAAAAATTTCAGTCCTGCATGATTCTACCAAGAAATGTGTGTTCATTGAAACCGCTGGTTTTTGATAGTTTGGGCCCTATTGAATAATGAATGTTTTGAATTTTCTCCAAAAGTAAAGTAGTTGCAAACTCATCCTTTTAGAAACTTGTTTGGGCTGTTGAGAGGAGTAAAAAACCATCAAAAATTTCAATCCTGCATGATTCTACCAAGAAATGTGATTCTTCATTCAAAACCTGATTTTTGCTATTGGGCTCTATTGAATAATGAATGTTTTGAATTTTCTCCAAAAGTAAAGTAGTTGCAAGCTCATGCTTTTAGAGACTTGTTTGGGCTCATGAGAGGAGTAGAAAAACATCAAAAATCTCAGTCCTGCATGATTCTACCAAGAAATGTGTGTTCATTGAAACCGCTGGTTTTTGATAGTTTGGGCCCTATTGAATAATGAATGTTTTGAATTTTCTCCAAAAGTAAAGTAGTTGCAAACTCATCCTTTTAGAAACTTGTTTGGGCTGTTGAGAGGAGTAAAAAACCATCAAAAATTTCAATCTTGCATGATTCTACCAAGAAATGTGATTCTTCATTCAAAACGCTGGGTTTTGCTATTGGACTCTATTGAATAATGAATGATTTGAATTTTCTCCAAAAGTAAAGTAGTTGCAAACTCATGCTTTTGGAGACTTGTTTGGGCTCATGAGAGGAGTAGAAAAACATCAAAAATTTCAGTCCTGCATGATTCTACCAAGAAATGTGTGTTCATTGAAACCGCTGGTTTTTGATAGTTTGGGCCCTATTGAATAATGAATGTTTTGAATTTTCTCCAAAAGTAAAGTAGTTGCAAACTCATCCTTTTAGAAACTTGTTTGGGCTGTTGAGAGGAGTAAAAAACCATCAAAAATTTCAATCCTGCATGATTCTACCAAGAAATGTGATTCTTCATTCAAAACGCTGGTTTTTGCTATTGGGCTCTATTGAATAATGAATGTTTTGCATTTTCTCCAAAAGTAAAGTAGTTGCAAACTCATGCTTTTAGAGACTTGTTTGGGCTCATGAGAGGAGTAGAAAAACATCAAAAATTTCAGTCCTGCATGATTCTACCAAGAAATGTGTGTTCATTGAAACCGCTGGTTTTTGATAGTTTGGGCCCTATTGAATAATGAATGTTTTGAATTTTCTCCAAAAGTAAAGTAGTTGCAAACTCATCCTTTTAGAAACTTGTTTGGGCTGTTGAGAGGAGTAAAAAACCATCAAAAATTTCAATCCTGCATGATTCTACCAAGAAATGTGATCCTTCATTCAAAACGCTGGTTTTTGCTATTGGGCTCTATTGAATAATGAATGTTTTGAATTTTCTCCAAAAGTAAAGTAGTTGCAAACTCATGCTTTTAGAGACTTGTTTGGGCTCATGAGAGGAGTAGAAAAACATCAAAAATGTCAGTCCTGCATGATTCTACCAAGAAATGTGTTCATTGAAACCGCTGGTTTTTGATAGTTTGGGCCCTATTGAATAATGAATGTTTTGAATTTTCTCCAAAAGTAAAGTAGTTGCAAACTCATCCTTTTAGAAACTTGTTTGGGCTGTTGAGAGGAGTAAAAAACCATCAAAAATTTCAATCCTGCATGATTCTACCAAGAAATGTGATTCTTCATTCAAAACGCTGGTTTTTGCTATTGGGCTCTATTGAATAATGAATGTTTTGAATTTTCTCCAAAAGTAAAGTAGTTGCAAACTCATCCTTTTAGAAACTTGTTTGGGCTGTTGAGAGGAGTAAAAAACCATCAAAAATTTCAATCCTGCATGATTTTACCAAGAAATGTGATTCTTCATTCAAAACCTGATTTTTGCTATTGGGCTCTATTGAATAGTGAATGTTTTGAATTTTCTCCAAAAGTAAAGTAGTTGCAAACTCATGCTTTTAGAGACTTGTTTGGGCTCATGAGAGGAGTAGAAAAACATCAAAAATTTCAGTCCTGCATGATTCTACCAAGAAATGTGTTCATTCAAACCGCTGGTTTTTGATAGTTTGGGCCCTATTCAATAATGAATGTTTTGAATTTTCTCCAAAAGTAAAGTAGTTGCAAACTCATCCTTTTAGAAACTTGTTTGGGCTGTTGAGAGGAGTAAAAAACCATCAAAAATTTCAATCCTGCATGATTCTACCAAGAAATGTGATTCTTCATTCAAAACGCTGGTTTTTGCTATTGGGCTCTATTGAATAATGAATGTTTTGAATTTTCTCCAAAAGTAAAGTAGTTACAAACTCATGCTTTTAGAGACTTGTTTGGGCTCATGAGAGGAGTAGAAAAACATCAAAAATTTCAGTCCTGCATGATTCTACCAAGAAATGTGTGTTCATTCAAACCGCTGGTTTTTGATAGTTTGGGCCCTATTGAATAATGAATGTTTTGAATTTTCTCCAAAAGTAAAGTAGTTGCAAACTCATGCTTTTAGAGACTTGTTTGGGCTCCTGAGAGGTGTAGAAAAACATCAAAAATGTCAGTCCTGCATGATTCTACCAAGAAATGTGTGTTCATTGAAACCGCTGGTTTTTGATAGTTTGGGCCCTATTGAATAATGAATGTTTTGAATTTTCTCCAAAAGTAAAGTAGTTGCAAACTCATCCTTTTAGAAACTTGTTTGGGCTGTTGAGAGGAGTAAAAAACCATCAAAAATTTCAATCCTGCATGATTCTACCAAGAAATGTGATTCTTCATTCAAAACGCTGGTTTTTGCTATTGGGCTCTATTGAATAATGAATGTTTTGAATTTTCTCCAAAAGTAAAGTAGTTGCAAACTCATGCTTTTAGAGACTTGTTTGGGCTCATGAGAGGAGTAGAAAAACATCAAAAATTTCAGTCCT
The DNA here is from genome assembly GCF_039654945.1 of Dendrobates tinctorius. Classification (NCBI taxonomy): domain Eukaryota; kingdom Metazoa; phylum Chordata; class Amphibia; order Anura; family Dendrobatidae; genus Dendrobates; species Dendrobates tinctorius. Next base: position 21,753,323 of record NW_027361793.1, read on the forward strand.
GCATGATTCTACCAAGAAATGTGTGTTCATTGAAACCGCTGGTTTTTGATAGTTTGGGCCCTATTGAATAATGAATGTTTTGAATTTTCTCCAAAAGTAAAGTAGTTGCAAACTCATCCTTTTAGAAACTTGTTTGGGCTGTTGAGAGGAGTAAAAAACCATCAAAAATTTCAATCTTGCATGATTCTACCAAGAAATGTGATTCTTCATTCAAAACCTGATTTTTGCTATTGGGCTCTATTGAATAGTGAATGTTTTGAATTTTCTCCAAAAGTAAAGTAGTTGCAAACTCATGCTTTTAGAGACTTGTTTGGGCTCATGAGAGGAGTAAAAAACCATCAAAAATTTCAATCCTGCATGATTCTACCAAGAAATGTGATTCTTCATTCAAAACGCTGGTTTTTGCTATTGGGCTCTATTGAATAATGAATGTTTTGAATTTTCTCCAAAAGTAAAGTAGTTGCAAACTCATGCTTTTAGAGACTTGTTTGGGCTCATGAGAGGAGTAGAAAAACATCAAAAATTTCAGTCCTGCATGATTCTACCAAGAAATGTGTGTTCATTCAAACCGCTGGTTTTTGATAGTTTGGGCCCTATTGAATAATGAATGTTTTGAATTTTCTCCAAAAGTAAAGTAGTTGCAAACTCATCCTTTCAGAAACTTGTTTGGGCTGTTGAGAGGAGTAAAAAACCATCAAAAATTTCAATCCTGCATGATTCTACCAAGAAATGTGATTCTTCATTCAAAACGCTGGTTTTTGCTATTGGGCTCTATTGAATAATGAATGTTTTGAATTTTCTCCAAAACTAAAGTAGTTGCAAACTCATGCTTTTAGAGACTTGTTTGGGCTCATGAGAGGAGTAGAAAAACATCAAAAATTTCAGTCCTGCATGATTCTACCAAGAAATGTGTGTTCATTGAAACCGCTGGTTTTTGATAGTTTGGGCCCTATTGAATAATGAATGTTTTGAATTTTCTCCAAAAGTAAAGTAGTTGCAAACTCATGCTTTTAGAGACTTGTTTGGGCTCATGAGAGGAGTAGAAAAACATCAAAAATTTCAGTCCTGCATGATTCTACCAAGAAATGTGTTCATTCAAACCGCTGGTTTTTGATAGTTTGGGCCCTATTCAATAATGAATGTTTTGAATTTTCTCCAAAAGTAAAGTAGTTGCAAACTCATCCTTTTAGAAACTTGTTTGGGCTGTTGAGAGGAGTAAAAAACCATCAAAAATTTCAATCCTGCATGATTCTACCAAGAAATGTGATTCTTCATTCAAAACGCTGGTTTTTGCTATTGGGCTCTATTGAATAATGAATGTTTTGAATTTTCTCCAAAAGTAAAGTAGTTACAAACTCATGCTTTTAGAGACTTGTTTGGGCTCATGAGAGGAGTAGAAAAACATCAAAAATTTCAGTCCTGCATGATTCTACCAAGAAATGTGTGTTCATTGAAACCGCTGGTTTTTGATAGTTTGGGCCCTATTGAATAATGAATGTTTTGAATTTTCTCCAAAAGTAAAGTAGTTGCAAACTCATCCTTTTAGAAACTTGTTTGGGCTGTTGAGAGGAGTAAAAAACCATCAAAAATTTCAATCCTGCATGATTCTACCAAGAAATGTGATTCTTCATTCAAAACCTGATTTTTGCTATTGGGCTCTATTGAATAATGAATGTTTTGAATTTTCTCCAAAAGTAAAGTAGTTGCAAGCTCATGCTTTTAGAGACTTGTTTGGGCTCATGAGAGGAGTAGAAAAACATCAAAAATCTCAGTCCTGCATGATTCTACCAAGAAATGTGTGTTCATTGAAACCGCTGGTTTTTGATAGTTTGGGCCCTATTGAATAATGAATGTTTTGAATTTTCTCCAAAAGTAAAGTAGTTGCAAACTCATCCTTTTAGAAACTTGTTTGGGCTGTTGAGAGGAGTAAAAAACCATCAAAAATTTCAATCCTGCATGATTCTACCAAGAAATGTGATTCTTCATTCAAAACGCTGGTTTTTGCTATTGGGCTCTATTGAATAATGAATGTTTTGAATTTTCTCCAAAAGTAAAGTAGTTGCAAACTCATGCTTTTAGAGACTTGTTTGGGCTCATGAGAGGAGTAGAAAAACATCAAAAATTTCAGTCCTGCATGATTCTACCAAGAAATGTGTGTTCATTGAAACCGCTGGTTTTTGATAGTTTGGGCCCTATTGAATAATGAATGTTTTGAATTTTCTCCAAAAGTAAAGTAGTTGCAAACTCATCCTTTTAGAAACTTGTTTGGGCTGTTGAGAGGAGTAAAAAACCATCAAAAATTTCAATCCTGCATGATTCTACCAAGAAATGTGATTCTTCATTCAAAACGCTGGTTTTTGCTATTGGGCTCTATTGAATAATGAATGTTTTGAATTTTCTCCAAAAGTAAAGTAGTTGCAAACTCATGCTTTTAGAGACTTGTTTGGGCTCATGAGAGGAGTAGAAAAACATCAAAAACTTCAGTCCTGCATGATTCTACCAAGAAATGTGTGTTCATTGAAACCGCTGGTTTTTGATAGTTTGGGCCCTATTGAATAATGAATGTTTTGAATTTTCTCCAAAAGTAAAGTAGTTGCAAACTCATCCTTTTAGAAACTTGTTTGGGCTGTTGAGAGGAGTAAAAAACCATCAAAAATTTCAATCCTGCATGATTCTACCAAGAAATGTGATTCTTCATTCAAAACGCTGGTTTTTGCTATTGGGCTCTATTGAATAATGAATGTTTTGAATTTTCTCCAAAAGTAAAGTAGTTGCAAACTCATGCTTTTAGAGACTTGTTTGGGCTCATGAGAGGAGTAGAAAAACATCAAAAATTTCAGTCCTGCATGATTCTACCAAGAAATGTGTGTTCATTCAAACCGCTGGTTTTTGATAGTTTGGGCCCTATTGAATAATGAATGTTTTGAATTTTCTCCAAAAGTAAAGTAGTTGCAAACTCATGCTTTTAGAGACTTGTTTGGGCTCATGAGAGGAGTAGAAAAACATCAAAAATTTCAGTCCTGCATGATTCTACCAAGAAATGTGTGTTCATTGAAACCGCTGTTTTTTGATAGTTTGGGCCCTATTGAATAATGAATGTTTTGAATTTTCTCCAAAAGTAAAGTAGTTGCAAACTCATCCTTTTAGAAACTTGTTTGGGCTGTTGAGAGGAGTAAAAAACCATCAAAAATTTCAATCCTGCATGATTCTACCAAGAAATGTGATTCTTCATTCAAAACGCTCGTTTTTGCTATTGGGCTCTATTGAATAATGAATGTTTTGAATTTTCTCCAAAAGTAAAGTAGTTGCAAACTCATGCTTTTAGAGACTTGTTTGGGCTCATGAGAGGAGTAGAAAAACATCAAAAATTTCAGTCCTGCATGATTCTACCAAGAAATGTGTGTTCATTGAAACCGCTGGTTTTTGATAGTTTGGGCCCTATTGAATAATGAATGTTTTGAATTTTCTCCAAAAGTAAAGTAGTTGCAAACTCATCCTTTTAGAAACTTGTTTGGGCTGTTGAGAGGAGTAAAAAACCATCAAAAATTTCAATCCTGCATGATTCTACCAAGAAATGTGATTCTTCATTCAAAACGCTGGTTTTTGCTATTGGACTCTATTGAATAATGAATGTTTTGAATTTTCTCCAAAAGTAAAGTAGTTGCAAACTCATGCTTTTAGAGACTTGTTTGGGCTCATGAGAGTAGAAAAACATCAAAAATTTCAGTCCTGCATGATTCTACCAAGAAATGTGTGTTCATTGAAACCGCTGGTTTTTGATAGTTTGGGCCCTATTGAATAATGAATGTTTTGAATTTTCTCCAAAAGTAAAGTAGTTGCAAACTCATGCTTTTAGAGACTTGTTTGGGCTCATGAGAGGAGTAGAAAAACATCAAAAATTTCAGTCCTGCATGATTCTACCAAGAAATGTGTGTTCATTGAAACCGCTGGTTTTTGATAGTTTGGGCCCTATTGAATAATGAATGTTTTGAATTTTCTCCAAAAGTAAAGTAGTTGCAAACTCATCCTTTTAGAAACTTGTTTGGGCTGTTGAGAGGAGTAAAAAACCATCAAAAATTTCAATCCTGCATGATTCTACCAAGAAATGTGATTCTTCATTCAAACGCTGGTTTTTGCTATTGGGCTCTATTGAATAATGAATGTTTTGAATTTTCTCCAAAAGTAAAGTAGTTGCAAACTCATGCTTTTAGAGACATGTTTGGGCTCATGAGAGGAGTAGAAAAACATCAAAAATTTCAGTCCTGCATGATTCTACCAAGAAATGTGTGTTCATTGAAACCGCTGGTTTTTGATAGTTTGGGCCCTATTGAATAATGAATGTTTTGAATTTTCTCCAAAAGTAAAGTAGTTGCAAACTCATCCTTTTAGAAACTTGTTTGGGCTGTTGAGAGGAGTAAAAAACCATCAAAAATTTCAATCCTGCATGATTCTACCAAGAAATGTGATTCTTCATTCAAAACGCTGGTTTTTGCTATTGGGCTCTATTGAATAATGAATGTTTTGAATTTTCTCCAAAAGTAAAGTAGTTGCAAACTCATGCTTTTAGAGACTTGTTTGGGCTCATGAGAGGAGTAGAAAAACATCAAAAATTTCAGTCCTGCATGATTCTACCAAGAAATGTGTGTTCATTGAAACCGCTGGTTTTTGATAGTTTGGGCCCTATTGAATAATGAATGTTTTGAATTTTCTCCAAAAGTAAAGTAGTTGCAAACTCATCCTTTTAGAAACTTGTTTGGGCTGTTGAGAGGAGTAAAAAACCATCAAAAATTTCAATCCTGCATGATTCTACCAAGAAATGTGATTCTTCATTCAAAACGCTGGTTTTTGCTATTGGGCTCTATTGAATAATGAATGTTTTGAATTTTCTCCAAAAGTAAAGTAGTTGCAAACTCATGCTTTTAGAGACTTGTTTGGGCTCATGAGAGGAGTAGAAAAACATCAAAAACTTCAGTCCTGCATGATTCTACCAAGAAATGTGTGTTCATTGAAACCGCTGGTTTTTGATAGTTTGGGCCCTATTGAATAATGAATGTTTTGAATTTTCTCCAAAAGTAAAGTAGTTGCAAACTCATCCTTTTAGAAACTTGTTTGGGCTGTTGAGAGGAGTAAAAAACCATCAAAAATTTCAATCCTGCATGATTCTACCAAGAAATGTGATTCTTCATTCAAAACGCTGGTTTTTGCTATTGGGCTCTATTGAATAATGAATGTTTTGAATTTTCTCCAAAAGTAAAGTAGTTGCAAACTCATGCTTTTAGAGACTTGTTTGGGCTCATGAGAGGAGTAGAAAAACATCAAAAATTTCAGTCCTGCATGATTCTACCAAGAAATGTGTGTTCATTCAAACCGCTGGTTTTTGATAGTTTGGGCCCTATTGAATAATGAATGTTTTGAATTTTCTCCAAAAGTAAAGTAGTTGCAAACTCATGCTTTTAGAGACTTGTTTGGGCTCATGAGAGGAGTAGAAAAACATCAAAAATTTCAGTCCTGCATGATTCTACCAAGAAATGTGTGTTCATTGAAACCGCTGTTTTTTGATAGTTTGGGCCCTATTGAATAATGAATGTTTTGAATTTTCTCCAAAAGTAAAGTAGTTGCAAACTCATCCTTTTAGAAACTTGTTTGGGCTGTTGAGAGGAGTAAAAAACCATCAAAAATTTCAATCCTGCATGATTCTACCAAGAAATGTGATTCTTCATTCATAACGCTGGTTTTTGCTATTGGGCTCTATTGAATAATGAATGTTTTGAATTTTCTCCAAAAGTAAAGTAGTTGCAAACTCATGCTTTTAGAGACTTGTTTGGGCTCATGAGAGGAGTAGAAAAACATCAAAAATTTCAGTCCTGCATGATTCTACCAAGAAATGTGTGTTCATTGAAACCGCTGGTTTTTGATAGTTTGGGCCCTATTGAATAATGAATGTTTTGAATTTTCTCCAAAAGTAAAGTAGTTGCAAACTCATCCTTTTAGAAACTTGTTTGGGATGTTGAGAGGAGTAAAAAACCATCAAAAATTTCAATCCTGCATGATTTTACCAAGAAATGTGATTCTTCATTCAAAACCTGATTTTTGCTATTGGGCTCTATTGAATGGTGAATGTTTTGAATTTTCTCCAAAAGTAAAGTAGTTGCAAACTCATGCTTTTAGAGACTTGTTTGGGCTCATGAGAGATGTAGAAAAACATCAAAAATGTCAGTCCTGCATGATTCTACCAAGAAATGTGTTCATTGAAACCGCTGGTTTTTGATAGTTTGGGCCCTATTGAATAATGAATGTTTTGAATTTTCTCCAAAAGTAAAGTAGTTGCAAACTCATCCTTTTAGAAACTTGTTTGGGCTGTTGAGAGGAGTAAAAAACCATCAAAAATTTCAATCCTGCATGATTCTACCAAGAAATGTGATTCTTCATTCAAAACGCTGGTTTTTGCTATTGGGCTCTATTGAATAATGAATGTTTTGAATTTTCTCCAAAAGTAAAGTAGTTGCAAACTCATCCTTTTAGAAACTTGTTTGGGCTGTTGAGAGGAGTAAAAAACCATCAAAAATTTCAATCCTGCATGATTTTACCAAGAAATGTGATTCTTCATTCAAAACCTGATTTTTGCTATTGGGCTCTATTGAATAGTGAATGTTTTGAATTTTCTCCAAAAGTAAAGTAGTTGCAAACTCATGCTTTTAGAGACTTGTTTGGGCTCATGAGAGGAGTAGAAAAACATCAAAAATTTCAGTCCTGCATGATTCTACCAAGAAATGTGTTCATTCAAACCGCTGGTTTTTGATAGTTTGGGCCCTATTCAATAATGAATGTTTTGAATTTTCTCCAAAAGTAAAGTAGTTGCAAACTCATCCTTTTAGAAACTTGTTTGGGCTGTTGAGAGGAGTAAAAAACCATCAAAAATTTCAATCCTGCATGATTCTACCAAGAAATGTGATTCTTCATTCAAAACGCTGGTTTTTGCTATTGGGCTCTATTGAATAATGAATGTTTTGAATTTTCTCCAAAAGTAAAGTAGTTACAAACTCATGCTTTTAGAGACTTGTTTGGGCTCATGAGAGGAGTAGAAAAACATCAAAAATTTCAGTCCTGCATGATTCTACCAAGAAATGTGTGTTCATTGAAACCGCTGGTTTTTGATAGTTTGGGCCCTATTGAATAATGAATGTTTTGAATTTTCTCCAAAAGTAAAGTAGTTGCAAACTCATCCTTTTAGAAACTTGTTTGGGCTGTTGAGAGGAGTAAAAAACCATCAAAAATTTCAATCCTGCATGATTCTACCAAGAAATGTGATTCTTCATTCAAAACCTGATTTTTGCTATTGGGCTCTATTGAATAATGAATGTTTTGAATTTTCTCCAAAAGTAAAGTAGTTGCAAGCTCATGCTTTTAGAGACTTGTTTGGGCTCATGAGAGGAGTAGAAAAACATCAAAAATCTCAGTCCTGCATGATTCTACCAAGAAATGTGTGTTCATTGAAACCGCTGGTTTTTGATAGTTTGGGCCCTATTGAATAATGAATGTTTTGAATTTTCTCCAAAAGTAAAGTAGTTGCAAACTCATCCTTTTAGAAACTTGTTTGGGCTGTTGAGAGGAGTAAAAAACCATCAAAAATTTCAATCTTGCATGATTCTACCAAGAAATGTGATTCTTCATTCAAAACGCTGGGTTTTGCTATTGGACTCTATTGAATAATGAATGATTTGAATTTTCTCCAAAAGTAAAGTAGTTGCAAACTCATGCTTTTGGAGACTTGTTTGGGCTCATGAGAGGAGTAGAAAAACATCAAAAATTTCAGTCCTGCATGATTCTACCAAGAAATGTGTGTTCATTGAAACCGCTGGTTTTTGATAGTTTGGGCCCTATTGAATAATGAATGTTTTGAATTTTCTCCAAAAGTAAAGTAGTTGCAAACTCATCCTTTTAGAAACTTGTTTGGGCTGTTGAGAGGAGTAAAAAACCATCAAAAATTTCAATCCTGCATGATTCTACCAAGAAATGTGATTCTTCATTCAAAACGCTGGTTTTTGCTATTGGGCTCTATTGAATAATGAATGTTTTGCATTTTCTCCAAAAGTAAAGTAGTTGCAAACTCATGCTTTTAGAGACTTGTTTGGGCTCATGAGAGGAGTAGAAAAACATCAAAAATTTCAGTCCTGCATGATTCTACCAAGAAATGTGTGTTCATTGAAACCGCTGGTTTTTGATAGTTTGGGCCCTATTGAATAATGAATGTTTTGAATTTTCTCCAAAAGTAAAGTAGTTGCAAACTCATCCTTTTAGAAACTTGTTTGGGCTGTTGAGAGGAGTAAAAAACCATCAAAAATTTCAATCCTGCATGATTCTACCAAGAAATGTGATCCTTCATTCAAAACGCTGGTTTTTGCTATTGGGCTCTATTGAATAATGAATGTTTTGAATTTTCTCCAAAAGTAAAGTAGTTGCAAACTCATGCTTTTAGAGACTTGTTTGGGCTCATGAGAGGAGTAGAAAAACATCAAAAATGTCAGTCCTGCATGATTCTACCAAGAAATGTGTTCATTGAAACCGCTGGTTTTTGATAGTTTGGGCCCTATTGAATAATGAATGTTTTGAATTTTCTCCAAAAGTAAAGTAGTTGCAAACTCATCCTTTTAGAAACTTGTTTGGGCTGTTGAGAGGAGTAAAAAACCATCAAAAATTTCAATCCTGCATGATTCTACCAAGAAATGTGATTCTTCATTCAAAACGCTGGTTTTTGCTATTGGGCTCTATTGAATAATGAATGTTTTGAATTTTCTCCAAAAGTAAAGTAGTTGCAAACTCATCCTTTTAGAAACTTGTTTGGGCTGTTGAGAGGAGTAAAAAACCATCAAAAATTTCAATCCTGCATGATTTTACCAAGAAATGTGATTCTTCATTCAAAACCTGATTTTTGCTATTGGGCTCTATTGAATAGTGAATGTTTTGAATTTTCTCCAAAAGTAAAGTAGTTGCAAACTCATGCTTTTAGAGACTTGTTTGGGCTCATGAGAGGAGTAGAAAAACATCAAAAATTTCAGTCCTGCATGATTCTACCAAGAAATGTGTTCATTCAAACCGCTGGTTTTTGATAGTTTGGGCCCTATTCAATAATGAATGTTTTGAATTTTCTCCAAAAGTAAAGTAGTTGCAAACTCATCCTTTTAGAAACTTGTTTGGGCTGTTGAGAGGAGTAAAAAACCATCAAAAATTTCAATCCTGCATGATTCTACCAAGAAATGTGATTCTTCATTCAAAACGCTGGTTTTTGCTATTGGGCTCTATTGAATAATGAATGTTTTGAATTTTCTCCAAAAGTAAAGTAGTTACAAACTCATGCTTTTAGAGACTTGTTTGGGCTCATGAGAGGAGTAGAAAAACATCAAAAATTTCAGTCCTGCATGATTCTACCAAGAAATGTGTGTTCATTGAAACCGCTGGTTTTTGATAGTTTGGGCCCTATTGAATAATGAATGTTTTGAATTTTCTCCAAAAGTAAAGTAGTTGCAAACTCATCCTTTTAGAAACTTGTTTGGGCTGTTGAGAGGAGTAAAAAACCATCAAAAATTTCAATCCTGCATGATTCTACCAAGAAATGTGATTCTTCATTCAAAACCTGATTTTTGCTATTGGGCTCTATTGAATAATGAATGTTTTGAATTTTCTCCAAAAGTAAAGTAGTTGCAAGCTCATGCTTTTAGAGACTTGTTTGGGCTCATGAGAGGAGTAGAAAAACATCAAAAATCTCAGTCCTGCATGATTCTACCAAGAAATGTGTGTTCATTGAAACCGCTGGTTTTTGATAGTTTGGGCCCTATTGAATAATGAATGTTTTGAATTTTCTCCAAAAGTAAAGTAGTTGCAAACTCATCCTTTTAGAAACTTGTTTGGGCTGTTGAGAGGAGTAAAAAACCATCAAAAATTTCAATCTTGCATGATTCTACCAAGAAATGTGATTCTTCATTCAAAACGCTGGTTTTTGCTATTGGGCTCTATTGAATAATGAATGATTTGAATTTTCTCCAAAAGTAAAGTAGTTGCAAACTCATGCTTTTGGAGACTTGTTTGGGCTCATGAGAGGAGTAGAAAAACATCAAAAATTTCAGTCCTGCATGATTCTACCAAGAAATGTGTGTTCATTGAAACCGCTGGTTTTTGATAGTTTGGGCCCTATTGAATAATGAATGTTTTGAATTTTCTCCAAAAGTAAAGTAGTTGCAAACTCATCCTTTTAGAAACTTGTTTGGGCTGTTGAGAGGAGTAAAAAACCATCAAAAATTTCAATCCTGCATGATTCTACCAAGAAATGTGATTCTTCATTCAAAACGCTGGTTTTTGCTATTGGGCTCTATTGAATAATGAATGTTTTGAATTTTCTCCAAAAGTAAAGTAGTTGCAAACTCATGCTTTTAGAGACTTGTTTGGGCTCATGAGAGGAGTAGAAAAACATCAAAAATTTCAGTCCTGCATGATTCTACCAAGAAATGTGTGTTCATTGAAACCGCTGGTTTTTGATAGTTTGGGCCCTATTGAATAATGAATGTTTTGAATTTTCTCCAAAAGTAAAGTAGTTGCAAACTCATCCTTTTAGAAACTTGTTTGGGCTGTTGAGAGGAGTAAAAAACCATCAAAAATTTCAATCCTGCATGATTCTACCAAGAAATGTGATCCTTCATTCAAAACGCTGGTTTTTGCTATTGGGCTCTATTGAATAATGAATGTTTTGAATTTTCTCCAAAAGTAAAGTAGTTGCAAACTCATGCTTTTAGAGACTTGTTTGGGCTCATGAGAGGAGTAGAAAAACATCAAAAATGTCAGTCCTGCATGATTCTACCAAGAAATGTGTTCATTGAAACCGCTGGTTTTTGATAGTTTGGGCCCTATTGAATAATGAATGTTTTGAATTTTCTCCAAAAGTAAAGTAGTTGCAAACTCATCCTTTTAGAAACTTGTTTGGGCTGTTGAGAGGAGTAAAAAACCATCAAAAATTTCAGTCCTGCATGATTCTACCAAGAAATGTGTTCATTCAAACTGCTGGTTTTTGATAGTTTGGGCCCTATTCAATAATGAATGTTTTGAATTTTCTCCAAAAGTAAAGTAGTTGCAAACTCATCCTTTTAGAAACTTGTTTGGGCTGTTGAGAGGAGTAAAAAACCATCAAAAATTTCAATCCTGCATGATTCTACCAAGAAATGTGATTCTTCATTCAAAACGCTGGTTTTTGCAATTGGGCTCTATTGAATAATGAATGTTTTGAATTTTCTCCAAAAGTAAAGTAGTTACAAACTCATGCTTTTAGAGACTTGTTTGGGCTCATGAGAGGAGTAGAAAAACATCAAAAATTTCAGTCCTGCATGATTCTACCAAGAAATGTGTGTTCATTGAAACCGCTGGTTTTTGATAGTTTGGGCCCTATTGAATAATGAATGTTTTGAATTTTCTCCAAAAGTAAAGTAGTTGCAAACTCATCCTTTTAGAAACTTGTTTGGGCTGTTGAGAGGAGTAAAAAACCATCAAAAATTTCAATCCTGCATGATTCTACCAAGAAATGTGATTCTTCATTCAAAACGCTGGTTTTTGCTATTGGGCTCTATTGAATAATGAATGTTTTGAATTTTCTCCAAAAGTAAAGTAGTTGCAAACTCATCCTTTTAGAAACTTGTTTGGGCTGTTGAGAGGAGTAAAAAACCATCAAAAATTTCAATCCTGCATGATTTTACCAAGAAATGTGATTCTTCATTCAAAACCTGATTTTTGCTATTGGGCTCTATTGAATAGTGAATGTTTTGAATTTTCTCCAAAAGTAAAGTAGTTGCAAACTCATGCTTTTAGAGACTTGTTTGGGCTCATGAGAGGAGTAGAAAAACATCAAAAATTTCAGTCCTGCATGATTCTACCAAGAAATGTGTTCATTCAAACCGCTGGTTTTTGATAGTTTGGGCCCTATTCAATAATGAATGTTTTGAATTTTCTCCAAAAGTAAAGTAGTTGCAAACTCATCCTTTTAGAAACTTGTTTGGGCTGTTGAGAGGAGTAAAAAACCATCAAAAATTTCAATCCTGCATGATTCTACCAAGAAATGTGATTCTTCATTCAAAGCGCTGGTTTTGCTATTGGGCTCTATTGAATAATGAATGTTTTGAATTTTCTCCAAAAGTAAAGTAGTTACAAACTCATGCTTTTAGAGACTTGTTTGGGCTCATGAGAGGAGTAGAAAAACATCAAAAATTTCAGTCCTGCATGATTCTACCAAGAAATGTGTGTTCATTGAAACCGCTGGTTTTTGATAGTTTGGGCCCTATTGAATAATGAATGTTTTGAATTTTCTCCAAAAGTAAAGTAGTTGCAAACTCATCCTTTTAGAAACTTGTTTGGGCTGTTGAGAGGAGTAAAAAACCATCAAAAATTTCAATCCTGCATGATTCTACCAAGAAATGTGATTCTTCATTCAAAACGCTGGTTTTTGCTATTGGGCTCTATTGAATAATGAATGTTTTGAATTTTCTCCAAAAGTAAAGTAGTTGCAAACTCATCCTTTTAGAAACTTGTTTGGGCTGTTGAGAGGAGTAAAAAACCATCAAAAATTTCAATCCTGCATGATTTTACCAAGAAATGTGATTCTTCATTCAAAACCTGATTTTTGCTATTGGGCTCTATTGAATAGTGAATGTTTTGAATTTTCTCCAAAAGTAAAGTAGTTGCAAACTCATGCTTTTAGAGACTTGTTTGGGCTCATGAGAGGAGTAGAAAAACATCAAAAATTTCAGTCCTGCATGATTCTACCAAGAAATGTGTTCATTCAAACCGCTGGTTTTTGATAGTTTGGGCCCTATTCAATAATGAATGTTTTGAATTTTCTCCAAAAGTAAAGTAGTTGCAAACTCATCCTTTTAGAAACTTGTTTGGGCTGTTGAGAGGAGTAAAAAACCATCAAAAATTTCAATCCTGCATGATTCTACCAAGAAATGTGATTCTTCATTCAAAACGCTGGTTTTTGCTATTGGGCTCTATGGAATAATGAATGTTTTGAATTTTCTCCAAAAGTAAAGTAGTTACAAACTCATGCTTTTAGAGACTTGTTTGGGCTCATGAGAGGAGTAGAAAAACATCAAAAATTTCAGTCCTGCATGATTCTACCAAGAAATGTGTGTTCATTGAAACCGCTGGTTTTTGATAGTTTGGGCCCTATTGAATAATGAATGTTTTGAATTTTCTCCAAAAGTAAAGTAGTTGCAAACTCATCCTTTTAGAAACTTGTTTGGGCTGTTGAGAGGAGTAAAAAACCATCAAAAATTTCAATCCTGCATGATTCTACCAAGAAATGTGATTCTTCATTCAAAACCTGATTTTTGCTATTGGGCTCTATTGAATAATGAATGTTTTGAATTTTCTCCAAAAGTAAAGTAGTTGCAAGCTCATGCTTTTAGAGACTTGTTTGGGCTCATGAGAGGAGTAGAAAAACATCAAAAATCTCAGTCCTGCATGATTCTACCAAGAAATGTGTGTTCATTGAAACCGCTGGTTTTTGATAGTTTGGGCCCTATTGAATAATGAATGTTTTGAATTTTCTCCAAAAGTAAAGTAGTTGCAAACTCATCCTTTTAGAAACTTGTTTGGGCTGTTGAGAGGAGTAAAAAACCATCAAAAATTTCAATCTTGCATGATTCTACCAAGAAATGTGATTCTTCATTCAAAACGCTGGTTTTTGCTATTGGGCTCTATTGAATAATGAATGATTTGAATTTTCTCCAAAAGTAAAGTAGTTGCAAACTCATGCTTTTGGAGACTTGTTTGGGCTCATGAGAGGAGTAGAAAAACATCAAAAATTTCAGTCCTGCATGATTCTACCAAGAAATGTGTGTTCATTGAAACCGCTGGTTTTTGATAGTTTGGGCCCTATTGAATAATGAATGTTTTGAATTTTCTCCAAAAGTAAAGTAGTTGCAAACTCATCCTTTTAGAAACTTGTTTGGGCTGTTGAGAGGAGTAAAAAACCATCAAAAATTTCAATCCTGCATGATTCTACCAAGAAATGTGATTCTTCATTCAAAACGCTGGTTTTTGCTATTGGGCTCTATTGAATAATGAATGTTTTGCATTTTCTCCAAAAGTAAAGTAGTTGCAAACTCATGCTTTTAGAGACTTGTTTGGGCTCATGAGAGGAGTAGAAAAACATCAAAAATTTCAGTCCTGCATGATTCTACCAAGAAATGTGTGTTCATTGAAACCGCTGGTTTTTGATAGTTTGGGCCCTATTGAATAATGAATGTTTTGAATTTTCTCCAAAAGTAAAGTAGTTGCAAACTCATCCTTTTAGAAACTTGTTTGGGCTGTTGAGAGGAGTAAAAAACCATCAAAAATTTCAATCCTGCATGATTCTACCAAGAAATGTGATCCTTCATTCAAAACGCTGGTTTTTGCTATTGGGCTCTATTGAATAATGAATGTTTTGAATTTTCTCCAAAAGTAAAGTAGTTGCAAACTCATGCTTTTAGAGACTTGTTTGGGCTCATGAGAGGAGTAGAAAAACATCAAAAATGTCAGTCCTGCATGATTCTACCAAGAAATGTGTTCATTGAAACCGCTGGTTTTTGATAGTTTGGGCCCTATTGAATAATGAATGTTTTGAATTTTCTCCAAAAGTAAAGTAGTTGCAAACTCATCCTTTTAGAAACTTGTTTGGGCTGTTGAGAGGAGTAAAAAACCATCAAAAATTTCAATCCTGCATGATTCTACCAAGAAATGTGATTCTTCATTCAAAACGCTGGTTTTTGCTATTGGGCTCTATTGAATAATGAATGTTTTGAATTTTCTCCAAAAGTAAAGTAGTTGCAAACTCATCCTTTTAGAAACTTGTTTGGGCTGTTGAGAGGAGTAAAAAACCATCAAAAATTTCAATCCTGCATGATTTTACCAAGAAATGTGATTCTTCATTCAAAACCTGATTTTTGCTATTGGGCTCTATTGAATAGTGAATGTTTTGAATTTTCTCCAAAAGTAAAGTAGTTGCAAACTCATGCTTTTAGAGACTTGTTTGGGCTCATGAGAGGAGTAGAAAAACATCAAAAATTTCAGTCCTGCATGATTCTACCAAGAAATGTGTTCATTCAAACCGCTGGTTTTTGATAGTTTGGGCCCTATTCAATAATGAATGTTTTGAATTTTCTCCAAAAGTAAAGTAGTTGCAAACTCATCCTTTTAGAAACTTGTTTGGGCTGTTGAGAGGAGTAAAAAACCATCAAAAATTTCAATCCTGCATGATTCTACCAAGAAATGTGATTCTTCATTCAAAACGCTGGTTTTTGCTATTGGGCTCTATTGAATAATGAATGTTTTGAATTTTCTCCAAAAGTAAAGTAGTTACAAACTCATGCTTTTAGAGACTTGTTTGGGCTCATGAGAGGAGTAGAAAAACATCAAAAATTTCAGTCCTGCATGATTCTACCAAGAAATGTGTGTTCATTGAAACCGCTGGTTTTTGATAGTTTGGGCCCTATTGAATAATGAATGTTTTGAATTTTCTCCAAAAGTAAAGTAGTTGCAAACTCATCCTTTTAGAAACTTGTTTGGGCTGTTGAGAGGAGTAAAAAACCATCAAAAATTTCAATCCTGCATGATTCTACCAAGAAATGTGATTCTTCATTCAAAACCTGATTTTTGCTATTGGGCTCTATTGAATAATGAATGTTTTGAATTTTCTCCAAAAGTAAAGTAGTTGCAAGCTCATGCTTTTAGAGACTTGTTTGGGCTCATGAGAGGAGTAGAAAAACATCAAAAATCTCAGTCCTGCATGATTCTACCAAGAAATGTGTGTTCATTGAAACCGCTGGTTTTTGATAGTTTGGGCCCTATTGAATAATGAATGTTTTGAATTTTCTCCAAAAGTAAAGTAGTTGCAAACTCATCCTTTTAGAAACTTGTTTGGGCTGTTGAGAGGAGTAAAAAACCATCAAAAATTTCAATCTTGCATGATTCTACCAAGAAATGTGATTCTTCATTCAAAACGCTGGTTTTTGCTATTGGGCTCTATTGAATAATGAATGATTTGAATTTTCTCCAAAAGTAAAGTAGTTGCAAACTCATGCTTTTGGAGACTTGTTTGGGCTCATGAGAGGAGTAGAAAAACATCAAAAATTTCAGTCCTGCATGATTCTACCAAGAAATGTGTGTTCATTGAAACCGCTGGTTTTTGATAGTTTGGGCCCTATTGAATAATGAATGTTTTGAATTTTCTCCAAAAGTAAAGTAGTTGCAAACTCATCCTTTTAGAAACTTGTTTGGGCTGTTGAGAGGAGTAAAAAACCATCAAAAATTTCAATCCTGCATGATTCTACCAAGAAATGTGATTCTTCATTCAAAACGCTGGTTTTTGCTATTGGGCTCTATTGAATAATGAATGTTTTGAATTTTCTCCAAAAGTAAAGTAGTTGCAAACTCATGCTTTTAGAGACTTGTTTGGGCTCATGAGAGGAGTAGAAAAACATCAAAAATTTCAGTCCTGCATGATTCTACCAAGAAATGTGTGTTCATTGAAACCGCTGGTTTTTGATAGTTTGGGCCCTATTGAATAATGAATGTTTTGAATTTTCTCCAAAAGTAAAGTAGTTGCAAACTCATCCTTTTAGAAACTTGTTTGGGCTGTTGAGAGGAGTAAAAAACCATCAAAAATTTCAATCCTGCATGATTCTACCAAGAAATGTGATCCTTCATTCAAAACGCTGGTTTTTGCTATTGGGCTCTATTGAATAATGAATGTTTTGAATTTTCTCCAAAAGTAAAGTAGTTGCAAACTCATGCTTTTAGAGACTTGTTTGGGCTCATGAGAGGAGTAGAAAAACATCAAAAATGTCAGTCCTGCATGATTCTACCAAGAAATGTGTTCATTGAAACCGCTGGTTTTTGATAGTTTGGGCCCTATTGAATAATGAATGTTTTGAATTTTCTCCAAAAGTAAAGTAGTTGCAAACTCATCCTTTTAGAAACTTGTTTGGGCTGTTGAGAGGAGTAAAAAACCATCAAAAATTTCAATCCTGCATGATTCTACCAAGAAATGTGATTCTTCATTCAAAACGCTGGTTTTTGCTATTGGGCTCTATTGAATAATGAATGTTTTGAATTTTCTCCAAAAGTAAAGTAGTTGCAAACTCATCCTTTTAGAAACTTGTTTGGGCTGTTGAGAGGAGTAAAAAACCATCAAAAATTTCAATCCTGCATGATTTTACCAAGAAATGTGATTCTTCATTCAAAACCTGATTTTTGCTATTGGGCTCTATTGAATAGTGAATGTTTTGAATTTTCTCCAAAAGTAAAGTAGTTGCAAACTCATGCTTTTAGAGACTTGTTTGGGCTCATGAGAGGAGTAGAAAAACATCAAAAATTTCAGTCCTGCATGATTCTACCAAGAAATGTGTTCATTCAAACTGCTGGTTTTTGATAGTTTGGGCCCTATTCAATAATGAATGTTTTGAATTTTCTCCAAAAGTAAAGTAGTTGCAAACTCATCCTTTTAGAAACTTGTTTGGGCTGTTGAGAGGAGTAAAAAACCATCAAAAATTTCAATCCTGCATGATTCTACCAAGAAATGTGATTCTTCATTCAAAACGCTGGTTTTTGCAATTGGGCTCTATTGAATAATGAATGTTTTGAATTTTCTCCAAAAGTAAAGTAGTTACAAACTCATGCTTTTAGAGACTTGTTTGGGCTCATGAGAGGAGTAGAAAAACATCAAAAATTTCAGTCCTGCATGATTCTACCAAGAAATGTGTGTTCATTCAAACCGCTGGTTTTTGATAGTTTGGGCCCTATTGAATAATGAATGTTTTGAATTTTCTCCAAAAGTAAAGTAGTTGCAAACTCATCCTTTTAGAAACTTGTTTGGGCTGTTGAGAGGAGTAAAAAACCATCAAAAATTTCAATCCTGCATGATTCTACCAAGAAATGTGATTCTTCATTCAAAACGCTGGTTTTTGCTATTGGGCTCTATTGAATAATGAATGTTTTGAATTTTCTCCAAAAGTAAAGTAGTTGCAAACTCATCCTTTTCGAAACTTGTTTGGGCTGTTGAGAGGAGTAAAAAACCATCAAAAATTTCAATCCTGCATGATTTTACCAAGAAATGTGATTCTTCATTCAAAACCTGATTTTTGCTATTGGGCTCTATTGAATAGTGAATGTTTTGAATTTTCTCCAAAAGTAAAGTAGTTGCAAACTCATGCTTTTAGAGACTTGTTTGGGCTCATGAGAGGAGTAGAAAAACATCAAAAATTTCAGTCCTGCATGATTCTACCAAGAAATGTGTTCATTCAAACCGCTGGTTTTTGATAGTTTGGGCCCTATTCAATAATGAATGTTTTGAATTTTCTCCAAAAGTAAAGTAGTTGCAAACTCATCCTTTTAGAAACTTGTTTGGGCTGTTGAGAGGAGTAAAAAACCATCAAAAATTTCAATCCTGCATGATTCTACCAAGAAATGTGATTCTTCATTCAAAGCGCTGGTTTTTGCTATTGGGCTCTATTGAATAATGAATGTTTTGAATTTTCTCCAAAAGTAAAGTAGTTACAAACTCATGCTTTTAGAGACTTGTTTGGGCTCATGAGAGGAGTAGAAAAACATCAAAAATTTCAGTCCTGCATGATTCTACCAAGAAATGTGTGTTCATTGAAACCGCTGGTTTTTGATAGTTTGGGCCCTATTGAATAATTAATGTTTTGAATTTTCTCCAAAAGTAAAGTAGTTGCAAACTCATCCTTTTAGAAACTTGTTTGGGCTGTTGAGAGGAGTAAAAAACCATCAAAAATTTCAATCCTGCATGATTCTACCAAGAAATGTGATTCTTCATTCAAAACCTGATTTTTGCTATTGGGCTCTATTGAATAATGAATGTTTTGAATTTTCTCCAAAAGTAAAGTAGTTGCAAGCTCATGCTTTTAGAGACTTGTTTGGGCTCATGAGAGGAGTAGAAAAACATCAAAAATCTCAGTCCTGCATGATTCTACCAAGAAATGTGTGTTCATTGAAACCGCTGGTTTTTGATAGTTTGGGCCCTATTGAGTAATGAATGTTTTGAATTTTCTCCAAAAGTAAAGTAGTTGCAAACTCATCCTTTTAGAAACTTGTTTGGGCTGTTGAGAGGAGTAAAAAACCATCAAAAATTTCAATCTTGCATGATTCTACCAAGAAATGTGATTCTTCATTCAAAACGCTGGTTTTTGCTATTGGGCTCTATTGAATAATGAATGATTTGAATTTTCTCCAAAAGTAAAGTAGTTGCAAACTCATGCTTTTGGAGACTTGTTTGGGCTCATGAGAGGAGTAGAAAAACATCAAAAATTTCAGTCCTGCATGATTCTACCAAGAAATGTGTGTTCATTGAAACCGCTGGTTTTTGATAGTTTGGGCCCTATTGAATAATGAATGTTTTGAATTTTCTCCAAAAGTAAAGTAGTTGCAAACTCATCCTTTTAGAAACTTGTTTGGGCTGTTGAGAGGAGTAAAAAACCATCAAAAATTTCAATCCTGCATGATTCTACCAAGAAATGTGATTCTTCATTCAAAACGCTGGTTTTTGCTATTGGGCTCTATTGAATAATGAATGTTTTGAATTTTCTCCAAAAGTAAAGTAGTTGCAAACTCATGCTTTTAGAGACTTGTTTGGGCTCATGAGAGGAGTAGAAAAACATCAAAAATTTCAGTCCTGCATGATTCTACCAAGAAATGTGTGTTCATTGAAACCGCTGGTTTTTGATAGTTTGGGCCCTATTGAATAATGAATGTTTTGAATTTTCTCCAAAAGTAAAGTAGTTGCAAACTCATCCTTTTAGAAACTTGTTTGGGCTGTTGAGAGGAGTAAAAAACCATCAAAAATTTCAATCCTGCATGATTCTACCAAGAAATGTGATCCTTCATTCAAAACGCTGGTTTTTGCTATTGGGCTCTATTGAATAATGAATGTTTTGAATTTTCTCCAAAAGTAAAGTAGTTGCAAACTCATGCTTTTAGAGACTTGTTTGGGCTCATGAGAGGAGTAGAAAAACATCAAAAATGTCAGTCCTGCATGATTCTACCAAGAAATGTGTTCATTGAAACCGCTGGTTTTTGATAGTTTGGGCCCTATTGAATAATGAATGTTTTGAATTTTCTCCAAAAGTAAAGTAGTTGCAAACTCATCCTTTTAGAAACTTGTTTGGGCTGTTGAGAGGAGTAAAAAACCATCAAAAATTTCAATCCTGCATGATTCTACCAAGAAATGTGATTCTTCATTCAAAACGCTGGTTTTTGCTATTGGGCTCTATTGAATAATGAATGTTTTGAATTTTCTCCAAAAGTAAAGTAGTTGCAAACTCATCCTTTTAGAAACTTGTTTGGGCTGTTGAGAGGAGTAAAAAACCATCAAAAATTTCAATCCTGCATGATTTTACCAAGAAATGTGATTCTTCATTCAAAACCTGATTTTTGCTATTGGGCTCTATTGAATAGTGAATGTTTTGAATTTTCTCCAAAAGTAAAGTAGTTGCAAACTCATGCTTTTAGAGACTTGTTTGGGCTCATGAGAGGAGTAGAAAAACATCAAAAATTTCAGTCCTGCATGATTCTACCAAGAAATGTGTTCATTCAAACTGCTGGTTTTTGATAGTTTGGACCCTATTCAATAATGAATGTTTTGAATTTTCTCCAAAAGTAAAGTAGTTGCAAACTCATCCTTTTAGAAACTTGTTTGGGCTGTTGAGAGGAGTAAAAAACCATCAAAAATTTCAATCCTGCATGATTCTACCAAGAAATGTGATTCTTCATTCAAAACGCTGGTTTTTGCAATTGGGCTCTATTGAATAATGAATGTTTTGAATTTTCTCCAAAAGTAAAGTAGTTACAAACTCATGCTTTTAGAGACTTGTTTGGGCTCATGAGAGGAGTAGAAAAACATCAAAAATTTCAGTCCTGCATGATTCTACCAAGAAATGTGTGTTCATTGAAACCGCTGGTTTTTGATAGTTTGGGCCCTATTGAATAATGAATGTTTTGAATTTTCTCCAAAAGTAAAGTAGTTGCAAACTCATCCTTTTAGAAACTTGTTTGGGCTGTTGAGAGGAGTAAAAAACCATCAAAAATTTCAATCCTGCATGATTCTACCAAGAAATGTGATTCTTCATTCAAAACGCTGGTTTTTGCTATTGGGCTCTATTGAATAATGAATGTTTTGAATTTTCTCCAAAAGTAAAGTAGTTGCAAACTCATGCTTTTAGAGACTTGTTTGGGCTCATGAGAGGAGTAGAAAAACATCAAAAATCTCAGTCCTGCATGATTCTACCAAGAAATGTGTGTTCATTGAAACCGCTGATTTTTGATAGTTTGGGCCCTATTGAATAATGAATGTTTTGAATTTTCTCCAAAAGTAAAGTAGTTGCAAACTCATCCTTTTAGAAACTTGTTTGGGCTGTTGAGAGGAGTAAAAAAACATCAAAAATTTCAATCCTGCATGATTCTACCAAGAAATGTGATTCTTCATTCAAAACACTGGTTTTTGCTATTGGGCTCTATTGAATAATGAATGTTTTGAATTTTCTCCAAAAGTAAAGTAGTTGCAAACTCATGCTTTTAGAGACTTGTTTGGGCTCATGAGATGAGTAGAAAAACATCAAAAATTTCAGTCCTGCATGATTCTACCAAGACATGTGTGTTCATTGAAACGGCTGGTTTTTGATAGTTTGGGCCCTTTTGAATAATGAATGTTTTGAATTTTCTCCAAAAGTAAAGTAGTTGCAAACTCATCCTTTTAGAAACTTGTTTGGGCTGTTGAGAGGAGTAAAAAACCATCAAAAATTTCAATCCTGCATGATTCTACCAAGAAATGTGATTCTTCATTCAAAACGCTGGTTTTTGCTATTGGGCTCTATTGAATAATGAATGTTTTGAATTTTCTCCAAAAGTAAAGTAGTTGCAAACTCATGCTTTTAGAGACTTGTTTGGGCTCATGAGAGGAGTAGAAAAACATCAAAAATTTCAGTCCTGCATGATTCTACCAAGAAATGTGTGTTCATTCAAACCGCTGGTTTTTGATAGTTTGGGCCCTATTGAATAATGAA
Organism: Dendrobates tinctorius; assembly: GCF_039654945.1. Lineage (NCBI taxonomy): Eukaryota > Metazoa > Chordata > Amphibia > Anura > Dendrobatidae > Dendrobates > Dendrobates tinctorius. The sequence continues at coordinate 21,775,417 of NW_027361793.1, forward strand.
TGTTTTGAATTTTCTCCAAAAGTAAAGTAGTTGCAAACTCATGCTTTTAGAGACTTGTTTGGGCTCATGAGAGGAGTAGAAAAACATCAAAAATTTCAGTCCTGCATGATTCTACCAAGAAATGTGTGTTCATTGAAACCGCTGGTTTTTGATAGTTTGGGCCCTATTGAATAATGAATGTTTTGAATTTTCTCCAAAAGTAAAGTAGTTGCAAACTCATCCTTTTAGAAACTTGTTTGGGCTGTTGAGAGGAGTAAAAAACCATCAAAAATTTCAATCCTGCATGATTCTACCAAGAAATGTGATTCTTCATTCAAAACGCTGGTTTTTGCTATTGGGCTCTATTGAATAATGAATGTTTTGAATTTTCTACAAAAGTAAAGTAGTTGCAAACTCATGCTTTTAGAGACTTGTTTGGGCTCATGAGAGGAGTAGAAAAACATCAAAAATTTCAGTCCTGCATGATTCTACCAAGAAATGTGTGTTCATTGAAACTGCTGGTTTTTGATAGTTTGGGCCCTATTGAATAATGAATGTTTTGAATTTTCTCCAAAAGTAAAGTAGTTGCAAACTCATCCTTTTAGAAACTTGTTTGGGCTGTTGAGAGGAGTAAAAAACCATCAAAAATTTCAATCCTGCATGATTTTACCAAGAAATGTGATTCTTCATTCAAAACCTGATTTTTGCTATTGGGCTCTATTGAATGGTGAATGTTTTGAATTTTCTCCAAAAGTAAAGTAGTTGCAAACTCATGCTTTTAGAGACTTGTTTGGGCTCATGAGAGGAGTAGAAAAACATCAAAAATGTCAGTCCTGCATGATTCTACCAAGAAATGTGTTCATTGAAACCGCTGGTTTTTGATAGTTTGGGCCCTATTGAATAATGAATGTTTTGAATTTTCTCCAAAAGTAAAGTAGTTGCAAACTCATCCTTTTAGAAACTTGTTTGGGCTGTTGAGAGGAGTAAAAAACCATCAAAAATTTCAATCCTGCATGATTTTACCAAGAAATGTGATTCTTCATTCAAAACCTGATTTTTGCTATTGGGCTCTATTGAATAGTGAATGTTTTGAATTTTCTCCAAAACTAAAGTAGTTGCAAACTCATGCTTTTAGAGACTTGTTTGGGCTCATGAGAGGAGTAGAAAAACATCAAAAATTTCAGTCCTGCATGATTCTACCAAGAAATGTGTGTTCATTGAAACCGCTGGTTTTTGATAGTTTGGGCCCTATTGAATAATGAATGTTTTGAATTTTCTCCAAAAGTAAAGTAGTTGCAAACTCATCCTTTTAGAAACTTGTTTGGGCTGTTGAGAGCAGTAAAAAACCATCAAAAATTTCAATCCTGCATGATTCTACCAAGAAATGTGATTCTTCATTCAAAACGCTGGTTTTTGCTATTGGGCTCTATTGAATAATGAATGTTTTGAATTTTCTCCAAAAGGAAAGTAGTTGCAAACTCATGCTTTTAGAGACTTGTTTGGGCTCATGAGAGGAGTAGAAAAACATCAAAAATTTCAGTCCTGCATGATTCTACCAAGAAATGTGTGTTCATTGAAACCGCTGGTTTTTGATAGTTTGGGCCCTATTGAATAATGAATGTTTTGAATTTTCTCCAAAAGTAAAGTAGTTGCAAACTCATCCTTTTAGAAACTTGTTTGGGCTGTTGAGAGGAGTAAAAAACCATAAAAAATTTCAATCCTGCATGATTCTACCAAGAAATGTGATTCTTCATTCAAAACGCTGGTTTTTGCTATTGGGCTCTATTGAATAATGAATGTTTTGAATTTTCTCCAAAAGTAAAGTAGTTGCAAACTCATGCTTTTAGAGACTTGTTTGGGCTCATGAGAGGAGTAGAAAAACATCAAAAATTTCAGTCCTGCATGATTCTACCAAGAAATGTGTGTTCATTCAAACCGCTGGTTTTTGATAGTTTGGGCCCTATTGAATAATGAATGTTTTGAATTTTCTCCAAAAGTAAAGTAGTTGCAAACTCATGCTTTTAGAGACTTGTTTGGGCTCCTGAGAGGTGTAGAAAAACATCAAAAATTTCAGTCCTGCATGATTCTACCAAGAAATGTGTGTTCATTGAAACCGCTGGTTTTTGATAGTTTGGGCCCTATTGAATAATGAATGTTTTGAATTTTCTCCAAAAGTAAAGTAGTTGCAAACTCATCCTTTTAGAAACTTGTTTGGGCTGTTGAGAGGAGTAAAAAACCATCAAAAATTTCAATCCTGCATGATTCTACCAAGAAATGTGATTCTTCATTCAAAACGCTGGTTTTTGCTATTGGGCTCTATTGAATAATGAATGTTTTGAATTTTCTCCAAAAGTAAAGTAGTTGCAAACTCATGCTTTTAGAGACTTGTTTGGGCTCATGAGAGGAGTAGAAAAACATCAAAAATTTCAGTCCTGCATGATTCTACCAAGAAATGTGTGTTCATTGAAACCGCTGGTTTTTGATAGTTTGGGCCCTATTGAATAATGAATGTTTTGAATTTTCTCCAAAAGTAAAGTAGTTGCAAACTCATCCTTTTAGAAACTTGTTTGGGCTGTTGAGAGGAGTAAAAAACCATCAAAAATTTCAATCTTGCATGATTCTACCAAGAAATGTGATTCTTCATTCAAAACCTGATTTTTGCTATTGGGCTCTATTGAATAGTGAATGTTTTGAATTTTCTCCAAAAGTAAAGTAGTTGCAAACTCATGCTTTTAGAGACTTGTTTGGGCTCATGAGAGGAGTAAAAAACCATCAAAAATTTCAATCCTGCATGATTCTACCAAGAAATGTGATTCTTCATTCAAAACGCTGGTTTTTGCTATTGGGCTCTATTGAATAATGAATGTTTTGAATTTTCTCCAAAAGTAAAGTAGTTGCAAACTCATGCTTTTAGAGACTTGTTTGGGCTCATGAGAGGAGTAGAAAAACATCAAAAATTTCAGTCCTGCATGATTCTACCAAGAAATGTGTGTTCATTCAAACCGCTGGTTTTTGATAGTTTGGGCCCTATTGAATAATGAATGTTTTGAATTTTCTCCAAAAGTAAAGTAGTTGCAAACTCATCCTTTCAGAAACTTGTTTGGGCTGTTGAGAGGAGTAAAAAACCATCAAAAATTTCAATCCTGCATGATTCTACCAAGAAATGTGATTCTTCATTCAAAACGCTGGTTTTTGCTATTGGGCTCTATTGAATAATGAATGTTTTGAATTTTCTCCAAAACTAAAGTAGTTGCAAACTCATGCTTTTAGAGACTTGTTTGGGCTCATGAGAGGAGTAGAAAAACATCAAAAATTTCAGTCCTGCATGATTCTACCAAGAAATGTGTGTTCATTGAAACCGCTGGTTTTTGATAGTTTGGGCCCTATTGAATAATGAATGTTTTGAATTTTCTCCAAAAGTAAAGTAGTTGCAAACTCATGCTTTTAGAGACTTGTTTGGGCTCATGAGAGGAGTAGAAAAACATCAAAAATTTCAGTCCTGCATGATTCTACCAAGAAATGTGTGTTCATTGAAACCGCTGGTTTTTGATAGTTTGGGCCCTATTGAATAATGAATGTTTTGAATTTTCTCCAAAAGTAAAGTAGTTGCAAACTCATCCTTTTAGAAACTTGTTTGGGCTGTTGAGAGGAGTAAAAAACCATCAAAAATTTCAATCCTGCATGATTCTACCAAGAAATGTGATTCTTCATTCAAAACGCTGGTTTTTGCTATTGGGCTCTATTGAATAATGAATGTTTTGAATTTTCTCCAAAAGTAAAGTAGTTGCAAACTCATGCTTTTAGAGACTTGTTTGGGCTCATGAGAGGAGTAGAAAAACATCAAAAATTTCAGTCCTGCATGATTCTACCAAGAAATGTGTGTTCATTGAAACCGCTGGTTTTTGATAGTTTGGGCCCTATTGAATAATGAATGTTTTGAATTTTCTCCAAAAGTAAAGTAGTTGCAAACTCATCCTTTTAGAAACTTGTTTGGGCTGTTGAGAGGAGTAAAAAACCATCAAAAATTTCAATCTTGCATGATTCTACCAAGAAATGTGATTCTTCATTCAAAACCTGATTTTTGCTATTGGGCTCTATTGAATAGTGAATGTTTTGAATTTTCTCCAAAAGTAAAGTAGTTGCAAACTCATGCTTTTAGAGACTTGTTTGGGCTCATGAGAGGAGTAGAAAAACATCAAAAATTTCAGTCCTGCATGATTCTACCAAGAAATGTGTTCATTCAAACCGCTGGTTTTTGATAGTTTGGGCCCTATTGAATAATGAATGTTTTGAATTTTCTCCAAAAGTAAAGTAGTTGCAAACTCATCCTTTTAGAAACTTGTTTGGGCTGTTGAGAGGAGTAAAAAACCATCAAAAATTTCAATCCTGCATGATTTTACCAAGAAATGTGATTCTTCATTCAAAACGCTGGTTTTTGCTATTGGGCTCTATTGAATAATGAATGTTTTGAATTTTCTCCAAAAGTAAAGTAGTTGCAAACTCATGCTTTTAGAGACTTGTTTGGGCTCATGAGAGGAGTAGAAAAACATCAAAAATTTCAGTCCTGCATGATTCTACCAAGAAATGTGTGTTCATTGAAACCGCTGGTTTTTGATAGTTTGGGCCCTATTGAATAATGAATGTTTTGAATTTTCTCCAAAAGTAAAGTAGTTGCAAACTCATCCTTTTAGAAACTTGTTTGGGCTGTTGAGAGGAGTAAAAAACCATCAAAAATTTCAATCCTGCATGATTCTACCAAGAAATGTGATTCTTCATTCAAAACGCTGGTTTTTGCTATTGGACTCTATTGAATAATGAATGTTTTGAATTTTCTCCAAAAGTAAAGTAGTTGCAAACTCATGCTTTTAGAGACTTGTTTGGGCTCATGAGAGTAGAAAAACATCAAAAATTTCAGTCCTGCATGATTCTACCAAGAAATGTGTGTTCATTGAAACCGCTGGTTTTTGATAGTTTGGGCCCTATTGAATAATGAATGTTTTGAATTTTCTCCAAAAGTAAAGTAGTTGCAAACTCATGCTTTTAGAGACTTGTTTGGGCTCATGAGAGGAGTAGAAAAACATCAAAAATTTCAGTCCTGCATGATTCTACCAAGAAATGTGTGTTCATTGAAACCGCTGGTTTTTGATAGTTTGGGCCCTATTGAATAATGAATGTTTTGAATTTTCTCCAAAAGTAAAGTAGTTGCAAACTCATCCTTTTAGAAACTTGTTTGGGCTGTTGAGAGGAGTAAAAAACCATCAAAAATTTCAATCCTGCATGATTCTACCAAGAAATGTGATTCTTCATTCAAACGCTGGTTTTTGCTATTGGGCTCTATTGAATAATGAATGTTTTGAATTTTCTCCAAAAGTAAAGTAGTTGCAAACTCATGCTTTTAGAGACATGTTTGGGCTCATGAGAGGAGTAGAAAAATATCAAAAATTTCAGTCCTGCATGATTCTACCAAGAAATGTGTGTTCATTGAAACCGCTGGTTTTTGATAGTTTGGGCCCTATTGAATAATGAATGTTTTGAATTTTCTCCAAAAGTAAAGTAGTTGCAAACTCATCCTTTTAGAAACTTGTTTGGGCTGTTGAGAGGAGTAAAAAACCATCAAAAATTTCAATCCTGCATGATTCTACCAAGAAATGTGATTCTTCATTCAAAACGCTGGTTTTTGCTATTGGGCTCTATTGAATAATGAATGTTTTGAATTTTCTCCAAAAGTAAAGTAGTTGCAAACTCATGCTTTTAGAGACTTGTTTGGGCTCATGAGAGGAGTAGAAAAACATCAAAAATTTCAGTCCTGCATGATTCTACCAAGAAATGTGTGTTCATTGAAACCGCTGGTTTTTGATAGTTTGGGCCCTATTGAATAATGAATGTTTTGAATTTTCTCCAAAAGTAAAGTAGTTGCAAACTCATCCTTTTAGAAACTTGTTTGGGCTGTTGAGAGGAGTAAAAAACCATCAAAAATTTCAATCCTGCATGATTCTACCAAGAAATGTGATTCTTCATTCAAAACGCTGGTTTTTGCTATTGGGCTCTATTGAATAATGAATGTTTTGAATTTTCTCCAAAAGTAAAGTAGTTGCAAACTCATCCTTTTAGAGACTTGTTTGGGCTCATGAGAGGAGTAGAAAAACAACAAAAATTTCAGTCCTGCATGATTCTACCAAGAAATGTGTGTTCATTGAAACCGCTGGTTTTTGATAGTTTGGGCCCTATTGAATAATGAATGTTTTGAATTTTCTCCAAAAGTAAAGTAGTTGCAAACTCATCCTTTTAGAAACTTGTTTGGGCTGTTGAGAGGAGTAAAAAACCATCAAAAATTTCAATCCTGCATGATTCTACCAAGAAATGTGATTCTTCATTCAAAACGCTGGTTTTTGCTATTGGGCTCTATTGAATAATGAATGTTTTGAATTTTCTCCAAAAGTAAAGTAGTTGCAAACTCATGCTTTTAGAGACTTGTTTGGGCTCATGAGAGGAGTAGAAAAACATCAAAAATTTCAGTCCTGCATGATTCTACCAAGAAATGTGTGTTCATTGAAACCGCTGGTTTTTGATAGTTTGGGCCCTATTGAATAATGAATGTTTTGAATTTTCTCCAAAAGTAAAGTAGTTGCAAACTCATGCTTTTAGAGACTTGTTTGGGCTCATGAGAGGAGTAGAAAAACATCAAAAATTTCAGTCCTGCATGATTCTACCAAGAAATGTGTGTTCATTGAAACCGCTGGTTTTTGATAGTTTGGGCCCTATTGAATAATGAATGTTTTGAATTTTCTCCAAAAGTAAAGTAGTTGCAAACTCATCCTTTTAGAAACTTGTTTGGGCTGTTGAGAGGAGTAAAAAACCATCAAAAATTTCAATCCTGCATGATTCTACCAAGAAATGTGATTCTTCATTCAAACGCTGGTTTTTGCTATTGGGCTCTATTGAATAATGAATGTTTTGAATTTTCTCCAAAAGTAAAGTAGTTGCAAACTCATGCTTTTAGAGACATGTTTGGGCTCATGAGAGGAGTAGAAAAACATCAAAAATTTCAGTCCTGCATGATTCTACCAAGAAATGTGTGTTCATTGAAACCGCTGGTTTTTGATAGTTTGGGCCCTATTGAATAATGAATGTTTTGAATTTTCTCCAAAAGTAAAGTAGTTGCAAACTCATCCTTTTAGAAACTTGTTTGGGCTGTTGAGAGGAGTAAAAAACCATCAAAAATTTCAATCCTGCATGATTCTACCAAGAAATGTGATTCTTCATTCAAAACGCTGGTTTTTGCTATTGGGCTCTATTGAATAATGAATGTTTTGAATTTTCTCCAAAAGTAAAGTAGTTGCAAACTCATGCTTTTAGAGACTTGTTTGGGCTCATGAGAGGAGTAGAAAAACATCAAAAATTTCAGTCCTGCATGATTCTACCAAGAAATGTGTGTTCATTGAAACCGCTGGTTTTTGATAGTTTGGGCCCTATTGAATAATGAATGTTTTGAATTTTCTCCAAAAGTAAAGTAGTTGCAAACTCATCCTTTTAGAAACTTGTTTGGGCTGTTGAGAGGAGTAAAAAACCATCAAAAATTTCAATCCTGCATGATTCTACCAAGAAATGTGATTCTTCATTCAAAACGCTGGTTTTTGCTATTGGGCTCTATTGAATAATGAATGTTTTGAATTTTCTCCAAAAGTAAAGTAGTTGCAAACTCATGCTTTTAGAGACTTGTTTGGGCTCATGAGAGGAGTAGAAAAACATCAAAAACTTCAGTCCTGCATGATTCTACCAAGAAATGTGTGTTCATTGAAACCGCTGGTTTTTGATAGTTTGGGCCCTATTGAATAATGAATGTTTTGAATTTTCTCCAAAAGTAAAGTAGTTGCAAACTCATCCTTTTAGAAACTTGTTTGGGCTGTTGAGAGGAGTAAAAAACCATCAAAAATTTCAATCCTGCATGATTCTACCAAGAAATGTGATTCTTCATTCAAAACGCTGGTTTTTGCTATTGGGCTCTATTGAATAATGAATGTTTTGAATTTTCTCCAAAAGTAAAGTAGTTGCAAACTCATGCTTTTAGAGACTTGTTTGGGCTCATGAGAGGAGTAGAAAAACATCAAAAATTTCAGTCCTGCATGATTCTACCAAGAAATGTGTGTTCATTCAAACCGCTGGTTTTTGATAGTTTGGGCCCTATTGAATAATGAATGTTTTGAATTTTCTCCAAAAGTAAAGTAGTTGCAAACTCATGCTTTTAGAGACTTGTTTGGGCTCATGAGAGGAGTAGAAAAACATCAAAAATTTCAGTCCTGCATGATTCTACCAAGAAATGTGTGTTCATTGAAACCGCTGTTTTTTGATAGTTTGGGCCCTATTGAATAATGAATGTTTTGAATTTTCTCCAAAAGTAAAGTAGTTGCAAACTCATCCTTTTAGAAACTTGTTTGGGCTGTTGAGAGGAGTAAAAAACCATCAAAAATTTCAATCCTGCATGATTCTACCAAGAAATGTGATTCTTCATTCAAAACGCTCGTTTTTGCTATTGGGCTCTATTGAATAATGAATGTTTTGAATTTTCTCCAAAAGTAAAGTAGTTGCAAACTCATGCTTTTAGAGACTTGTTTGGGCTCATGAGAGGAGTAGAAAAACATCAAAAATTTCAGTCCTGCATGATTCTACCAAGAAATGTGTGTTCATTGAAACCGCTGGTTTTTGATAGTTTGGGCCCTATTGAATAATGAATGTTTTGAATTTTCTCCAAAAGTAAAGTAGTTGCAAACTCATCCTTTTAGAAACTTGTTTGGGCTGTTGAGAGGAGTAAAAAACCATCAAAAATTTCAATCCTGCATGATTCTACCAAGAAATGTGATTCTTCATTCATAACGCTGGTTTTTGCTATTGGGCTCTATTGAATAATGAATGTTTTGAATTTTCTCCAAAAGTAAAGTAGTTGCAAACTCATGCTTTTAGAGACTTGTTTGGGCTCATGAGAGGAGTAGAAAAACATCAAAAATTTCAGTCCTGCATGATTCTACCAAGAAATGTGTGTTCATTGAAACCGCTGGTTTTTGATAGTTTGGGCCCTATTGAATAATGAATGTTTTGAATTTTCTCGAAAAGTAAAGTAGTTGCAAACTCATCCTTTTAGAAACTTGTTTGGGATGTTGAGAGGAGTAAAAAACCATCAAAAATTTCAATCCTGCATGATTTTACCAAGAAATGTGATTCTTCATTCAAAACCTGATTTTTGCTATTGGGCTCTATTGAATGGTGAATGTTTTGAATTTTCTCCAAAAGTAAAGTAGTTGCAAACTCATGCTTTTAGAGACTTGTTTGGGCTCATGAGAGATGTAGAAAAACATCAAAAATGTCAGTCCTGCATGATTCTACCAAGAAATGTGTTCATTGAAACCGCTGGTTTTTGATAGTTTGGGCCCTATTGAATAATGAATGTTTTGAATTTTCTCCAAAAGTAAAGTAGTTGCAAACTCATCCTTTTAGAAACTTGTTTGGGCTGTTGAGAGGAGTAAAAAACCATCAAAAATTTCAATCCTGCATGATTCTACCAAGAAATGTGATTCTTCATTCAAAACGCTGGTTTTTGCTATTGGGCTCTATTGAATAATGAATGTTTTGAATTTTCTCCAAAAGTAAAGTAGTTGCAAACTCATCCTTTTAGAAACTTGTTTGGGCTGTTGAGAGGAGTAAAAAACCATCAAAAATTTCAATCCTGCATGATTTTACCAAGAAATGTGATTCTTCATTCAAAACCTGATTTTTGCTATTGGGCTCTATTGAATAGTGAATGTTTTGAATTTTCTCCAAAAGTAAAGTAGTTGCAAACTCATGCTTTTAGAGACTTGTTTGGGCTCATGAGAGGAGTAGAAAAACATCAAAAATTTCAGTCCTGCATGATTCTACCAAGAAATGTGTTCATTCAAACCGCTGGTTTTTGATAGTTTGGGCCCTATTCAATAATGAATGTTTTGAATTTTCTCCAAAAGTAAAGTAGTTGCAAACTCATCCTTTTAGAAACTTGTTTGGGCTGTTGAGAGGAGTAAAAAACCATCAAAAATTTCAATCCTGCATGATTCTACCAAGAAATGTGATTCTTCATTCAAAACCTGATTTTTGCTATTGGGCTCTATTGAATAATGAATGTTTTGAATTTTCTCCAAAAGTAAAGTAGTTGCAAGCTCATGCTTTTAGAGACTTGTTTGGGCTCATGAGAGGAGTAGAAAAACATCAAAAATCTCAGTCCTGCATGATTCTACCAAGAAATGTGTGTTCATTGAAACCGCTGGTTTTTGATAGTTTGGGCCCTATTGAATAATGAATGTTTTGAATTTTCTCCAAAAGTAAAGTAGTTGCAAACTCATCCTTTTAGAAAATTGTTTGGGCTGTTGAGAGGAGTAAAAAACCATCAAAAATTTCAATCCTTCATGATTCTACCAAGAAATGTGATTCTTCATTCAAAACGCTGGTTTTTGCTATTGGGCTCTATTGAATAATGAATGATTTGAATTTTCTCCAAAAGTAAAGTAGTTGCAAACTCATGCTTTTGGAGACTTGTTTGGGCTCATGAGAGGAGTAGAAAAACATCAAAAATTTCAGTCCTGCATGATTCTACCAAGAAATGTGTGTTCATTGAAACCGCTGGTTTTTGATAGTTTGGGCCCTATTGAATAATGAATGTTTTGAATTTTCTCCAAAAGTAAAGTAGTTGCAAACTCATCCTTTTAGAAACTTGTTTGGGCTGTTGAGAGGAGTAAAAAACCATCAAAAATTTCAATCCTGCATGATTCTACCAAGAAATGTGATTCTTCATTCAAAACGCTGGTTTTTGCTATTGGGCTCTATTGAATAATGAATGTTTTGAATTTTCTCCAAAAGTAAAGTAGTTGCAAACTCATGCTTTTAGAGACTTGTTTGAGCTCATGAGAGGAGTAGAAAAACATCAAAAATTTCAGTCCTGCATGATTCTACCAAGAAATGTGTGTTCATTGAAACCGCTGGTTTTTGATAGTTTGGGCCCTATTGAATAATGAATGTTTTGAATTTTCTCCAAAAGTAAAGTAGTTGCAAACTCATCCTTTTAGAAACTTGTTTGGGCTGTTGAGAGGAGTAAAAAACCATCAAAAATTTCAATCCTGCATGATTCTACCAAGAAATGTGATTCTTCATTCAAAACGCTGGTTTTTGCTATTGGGCTCTATTGAATAATGAATGTTTTGAATTTTCTCCAAAAGTAAAGTAGTTGCAAACTCATGCTTTTAGAGACTTGTTTGGGCTCATGAGAGGAGTAGAAAAACATCAAAAATTTCAGTCCTGCATGATTCTACCAAGAAATGTGTGTTCATTGAAACCGCTGGTTTTTGATAGTTTGGGCCCTATTGAATAATGAATGTTTTGAATTTTCTCCAAAAGTAAAGTAGTTGCAAACTCATGCTTTTAGAGACTTGTTTGGGCTCATGAGAGGAGTAAAAAACCATCAAAAATTTCAATCCTGCATGATTCTACCAAGAAATGTGATTCTTCATTCAAAACGCTGGTTTTTGCTATTGGGCTCTATTGAATAATGAATGTTTTGAATTTTCTCCAAAAGTAAAGTAGTTGCAAACTCATGCTTTTAGAGACTTGTTTGGGCTCATGAGAGGAGTAGAAAAACATCAAAAATTTCAGTCCTGCATGATTCTACCAAGAAATGTGTGTTCATTCAAACCGCTGGTTTTTGATAGTTTGGGCCCTATTGAATAATGAATGTTTTGAATTTTCTCCAAAAGTAAAGTAGTTGCAAACTCATCCTTTCAGAAACTTGTTTGGGCTGTTGAGAGGAGTAAAAAACCATCAAAAATTTCAATCCTGCATGATTCTACCAAGAAATGTGATTCTTCATTCAAAACGCTGGTTTTTGCTATTGGGCTCTATTGAATAATGAATGTTTTGAATTTTCTCCAAAACTAAAGTAGTTGCAAACTCATGCTTTTAGAGACTTGTTTGGGCTCATGAGAGGAGTAGAAAAACATCAAAAATTTCAGTCCTGCATGATTCTACCAAGAAATGTGTGTTCATTGAAACCGCTGGTTTTTGATAGTTTGGGCCCTATTGAATAATGAATGTTTTGAATTTTCTCCAAAAGTAAAGTAGTTGCAAACTCATGCTTTTAGAGACTTGTTTGGGCTCATGAGAGGAGTAGAAAAACATCAAAAATTTCAGTCCTGCATGATTCTACCAAGAAATGTGTGTTCATTGAAACCGCTGGTTTTTGATAGTTTGGGCCCTATTGAATAATGAATGTTTTGAATTTTCTCCAAAAGTAAAGTAGTTGCAAACTCATCCTTTTAGAAACTTGTTTGGGCTGTTGAGAGGAGTAAAAAACCATCAAAAATTTCAATCCTGCATGATTCTACCAAGAAATGTGATTCTTCATTCAAAACGCTGGTTTTTGCTATTGGGCTCTATTGAATAATGAATGTTTTGAATTTTCTCCAAAAGTAAAGTAGTTGCAAACTCATGCTTATAGAGACTTGTTTGGGCTCATGAGAGGAGTAGAAAAACATCAAAAATTTCAGTCCTGCATGATTCTACCAAGAAATGTGTGTTCATTGAAACCGCTGGTTTTTGATAGTTTGGGCCCTATTGAATAATGAATGTTTTGAATTTTCTCCAAAAGTAAAGTAGTTGCAAACTCATCCTTTTAGAAACTTGTTTGGGCTGTTGAGAGGAGTAAAAAACCATCAAAAATTTCAATCTTGCATGATTCTACCAAGAAATGTGATTCTTCATTCAAAACCTGATTTTTGCTATTGGGCTCTATTGAATAGTGAATGTTTTGAATTTTCTCCAAAAGTAAAGTAGTTGCAAACTCATGCTTTTAGAGACTTGTTTGGGCTCATGAGAGGAGTAGAAAAACATCAAAAATTTCAGTCCTGCATGATTCTACCAAGAAATGTGTTCATTCAAACCGCTGGTTTTTGATAGTTTGGGCCCTATTGAATAATGAATGTTTTGAATTTTCTCCAAAAGTAAAGTAGTTGCAAACTCATCCTTTTAGAAACTTGTTTGGGCTGTTGAGAGGAGTAAAAAACCATCAAAAATTTCAATCCTGCATGATTTTACCAAGAAATGTGATTCTTCATTCAAAACGCTGGTTTTTGCTATTGGGCTCTATTGAATAATGAATGTTTTGAATTTTCTCCAAAAGTAAAGTAGTTGCAAACTCATGCTTTTAGAGACTTGTTTGGGCTCATGAGAGGAGTAGAAAAACATCAAAAATTTCAGTCCTGCATGATTCTACCAAGAAATGTGTGTTCATTGAAACCGCTGGTTTTTGATAGTTTGGGCCCTATTGAATAATGAATGTTTTGAATTTTCTCCAAAAGTAAAGTAGTTGCAAACTCATCCTTTTAGAAACTTGTTTGGGCTGTTGAGAGGAGTAAAAAACCATCAAAAATTTCAATCCTGCATGATTCTACCAAGAAATGTGATTCTTCATTCAAAACGCTGGTTTTTGCTATTGGACTCTATTGAATAATGAATGTTTTGAATTTTCTCCAAAAGTAAAGTAGTTGCAAACTCATGCTTTTAGAGACTTGTTTGGGCTCATGAGAGTAGAAAAACATCAAAAATTTCAGTCCTGCATGATTCTACCAAGAAATGTGTGTTCATTGAAACCGCTGGTTTTTGATAGTTTGGGCCCTATTGAATAATGAATGTTTTGAATTTTCTCCAAAAGTAAAGTAGTTGCAAACTCATGCTTTTAGAGACTTGTTTGGGCTCATGAGAGGAGTAGAAAAACATCAAAAATTTCAGTCCTGCATGATTCTACCAAGAAATGTGTGTTCATTGAAACCGCTGGTTTTTGATAGTTTGGGCCCTATTGAATAATGAATGTTTTGAATTTTCTCCAAAAGTAAAGTAGTTGCAAACTCATCCTTTTAGAAACTTGTTTGGGCTGTTGAGAGGAGTAAAAAACCATCAAAAATTTCAATCCTGCATGATTCTACCAAGAAATGTGATTCTTCATTCAAACGCTGGTTTTTGCTATTGGGCTCTATTGAATAATGAATGTTTTGAATTTTCTCCAAAAGTAAAGTAGTTGCAAACTCATGCTTTTAGAGACATGTTTGGGCTCATGAGAGGAGTAGAAAAACATCAAAAATTTCAGTCCTGCATGATTCTACCAAGAAATGTGTGTTCATTGAAACCGCTGGTTTTTGATAGTTTGGGCCCTATTGAATAATGAATGTTTTGAATTTTCTCCAAAAGTAAAGTAGTTGCAAACTCATCCTTTTAGAAACTTGTTTGGGCTGTTGAGAGGAGTAAAAAACCATCAAAAATTTCAATCCTGCATGATTCTACCAAGAAATGTGATTCTTCATTCAAAACGCTGGTTTTTGCTATTGGGCTCTATTGAATAATGAATGTTTTGAATTTTCTCCAAAAGTAAAGTAGTTGCAAACTCATGCTTTTAGAGACTTGTTTGGGCTCATGAGAGGAGTAGAAAAACATCAAAAATTTCAGTCCTGCATGATTCTACCAAGAAATGTGTGTTCATTGAAACCGCTGGTTTTTGATAGTTTGGGCCCTATTGAATAATGAATGTTTTGAATTTTCTCCAAAAGTAAAGTAGTTGCAAACTCATCCTTTTAGAAACTTGTTTGGGCTGTTGAGAGGAGTAAAAAACCATCAAAAATTTCAATCCTGCATGATTCTACCAAGAAATGTGATTCTTCATTCAAAACGCTGGTTTTTGCTATTGGGCTCTATTGAATAATGAATGTTTTGAATTTTCTCCAAAAGTAAAGTAGTTGCAAACTCATCCTTTTAGAGACTTGTTTGGGCTCATGAGAGGAGTAGAAAAACAACAAAAATTTCAGTCCTGCATGATTCTACCAAGAAATGTGTGTTCATTGAAACCGCTGGTTTTTGATAGTTTGGGCCCTATTGAATAATGAATGTTTTGAATTTTCTCCAAAAGTAAAGTAGTTGCAAACTCATCCTTTTAGAAACTTGTTTGGGCTGTTGAGAGGAGTAAAAAACCATCAAAAATTTCAATCCTGCATGATTCTACCAAGAAATGTGATTCTTCATTCAAAACGCTGGTTTTTGCTATTGGACTCTATTGAATAATGAATGTTTTGAATTTTCTCCAAAAGTAAAGTAGTTGCAAACTCATGCTTTTAGAGACTTGTTTGGGCTCATGAGAGTAGAAAAACATCAAAAATTTCAGTCCTGCATGATTCTACCAAGAAATGTGTGTTCATTGAAACCGCTGGTTTTTGATAGTTTGGGCCCTATTGAATAATGAATGTTTTGAATTTTCTCCAAAAGTAAAGTAGTTGCAAACTCATGCTTTTAGAGACTTGTTTGGGCTCATGAGAGGAGTAGAAAAACATCAAAAATTTCAGTCCTGCATGATTCTACCAAGAAATGTGTGTTCATTGAAACCGCTGGTTTTTGATAGTTTGGGCCCTATTGAATAATGAATGTTTTGAATTTTCTCCAAAAGTAAAGTAGTTGCAAACTCATCCTTTTAGAAACTTGTTTGGGCTGTTGAGAGGAGTAAAAAACCATCAAAAATTTCAATCCTGCATGATTCTACCAAGAAATGTGATTCTTCATTCAAACGCTGGTTTTTGCTATTGGGCTCTATTGAATAATGAATGTTTTGAATTTTCTCCAAAAGTAAAGTAGTTGCAAACTCATGCTTTTAGAGACATGTTTGGGCTCATGAGAGGAGTAGAAAAACATCAAAAATTTCAGTCCTGCATGATTCTACCAAGAAATGTGTGTTCATTGAAACCGCTGGTTTTTGATAGTTTGGGCCCTATTGAATAATGAATGTTTTGAATTTTCTCCAAAAGTAAAGTAGTTGCAAACTCATCCTTTTAGAAACTTGTTTGGGCTGTTGAGAGGAGTAAAAAACCATCAAAAATTTCAATCCTGCATGATTCTACCAAGAAATGTGATTCTTCATTCAAAACGCTGGTTTTTGCTATTGGGCTCTATTGAATAATGAATGTTTTGAATTTTCTCCAAAAGTAAAGTAGTTGCAAACTCATGCTTTTAGAGACTTGTTTGGGCTCATGAGAGGAGTAGAAAAACATCAAAAATTTCAGTCCTGCATGATTCTACCAAGAAATGTGTGTTCATTGAAACCGCTGGTTTTTGATAGTTTGGGCCCTATTGAATAATGAATGTTTTGAATTTTCTCCAAAAGTAAAGTAGTTGCAAACTCATCCTTTTAGAAACTTGTTTGGGCTGTTGAGAGGAGTAAAAAACCATCAAAAATTTCAATCCTGCATGATTCTACCAAGAAATGTGATTCTTCATTCAAAACGCTGGTTTTTGCTATTGGGCTCTATTGAATAATGAATGTTTTGAATTTTCTCCAAAAGTAAAGTAGTTGCAAACTCATGCTTTTAGAGACTTGTTTGGGCTCATGAGAGGAGTAGAAAAACATCAAAAACTTCAGTCCTGCATGATTCTACCAAGAAATGTGTGTTCATTGAAACCGCTGGTTTTTGATAGTTTGGGCCCTATTGAATAATGAATGTTTTGAATTTTCTCCAAAAGTAAAGTAGTTGCAAACTCATCCTTTTAGAAACTTGTTTGGGCTGTTGAGAGGAGTAAAAAACCATCAAAAATTTCAATCCTGCATGATTCTACCAAGAAATGTGATTCTTCATTCAAAACGCTGGTTTTTGCTATTGGGCTCTATTGAATAATGAATGTTTTGAATTTTCTCCAAAAGTAAAGTAGTTGCAAACTCATGCTTTTAGAGACTTGTTTGGGCTCATGAGAGGAGTAGAAAAACATCAAAAATTTCAGTCCTGCATGATTCTACCAAGAAATGTGTGTTCATTCAAACCGCTGGTTTTTGATAGTTTGGGCCCTATTGAATAATGAATGTTTTGAATTTTCTCCAAAAGTAAAGTAGTTGCAAACTCATGCTTTTAGAGACTTGTTTGGGCTCATGAGAGGAGTAGAAAAACATCAAAAATTTCAGTCCTGCATGATTCTACCAAGAAATGTGTGTTCATTGAAACCGCTGTTTTTTGATAGTTTGGGCCCTATTGAATAATGAATGTTTTGAATTTTCTCCAAAAGTAAAGTAGTTGCAAACTCATCCTTTTAGAAACTTGTTTGGGCTGTTGAGAGGAGTAAAAAACCATCAAAAATTTCAATCCTGCATGATTCTACCAAGAAATGTGATTCTTCATTCAAAACGCTCGTTTTTGATATTGGGCTCTATTGAATAATGAATGTTTTGAATTTTCTCCAAAAGTAAAGTAGTTGCAAACTCATGCTTTTAGAGACTTGTTTGGGCTCATGAGAGGAGTAGAAAAACATCAAAAATTTCAGTCCTGCATGATTCTACCAAGAAATGTGTGTTCATTGAAACCGCTGGTTTTTGATAGTTTGGGCCCTATTGAATAATGAATGTTTTGAATTTTCTCCAAAAGTAAAGTAGTTGCAAACTCATCCTTTTAGAAACTTGTTTGGGCTGTTGAGAGGAGTAAAAAACCATCAAAAATTTCAATCCTGCATGATTCTACCAAGAAATGTGATTCTTCATTCATAACGCTGGTTTTTGCTATTGGGCTCTATTGAATAATGAATGTTTTGAATTTTCTCCAAAAGTAAAGTAGTTGCAAACTCATGCTTTTAGAGACTTGTTTGGGCTCATGAGAGGAGTAGAAAAACATCAAAAATTTCAGTCCTGCATGATTCTACCAAGAAATGTGTGTTCATTGAAACCGCTGGTTTTTGATAGTTTGGGCCCTATTGAATAATGAATGTTTTGAATTTTCTCGAAAAGTAAAGTAGTTGCAAACTCATCCTTTTAGAAACTTGTTTGGGATGTTGAGAGGAGTAAAAAACCATCAAAAATTTCAATCCTGCATGATTTTACCAAGAAATGTGATTCTTCATTCAAAACCTGATTTTTGCTATTGGGCTCTATTGAATGGTGAATGTTTTGAATTTTCTCCAAAAGTAAAGTAGTTGCAAACTCATGCTTTTAGAGACTTGTTTGGGCTCATGAGAGATGTAGAAAAACATCAAAAATGTCAGTCCTGCATGATTCTACCAAGAAATGTGTTCATTGAAACCGCTGGTTTTTGATAGTTTGGGCCCTATTGAATAATGAATGTTTTGAATTTTCTCCAAAAGTAAAGTAGTTGCAAACTCATCCTTTTAGAAACTTGTTTGGGCTGTTGAGAGGAGTAAAAAACCATCAAAAATTTCAATCCTGCATGATTCTACCAAGAAATGTGATTCTTCATTCAAAACGCTGGTTTTTGCTATTGGGCTCTATTGAATAATGAATGTTTTGAATTTTCTCCAAAAGTAAAGTAGTTGCAAACTCATCCTTTTAGAAACTTGTTTGGGCTGTTGAGAGGAGTAAAAAACCATCAAAAATTTCAATCCTGCATGATTTTACCAAGAAATGTGATTCTTCATTCAAAACCTGATTTTTGCTATTGGGCTCTATTGAATAGTGAATGTTTTGAATTTTCTCCAAAAGTAAAGTAGTTGCAAACTCATGCTTTTAGAGACTT
This sequence comes from Dendrobates tinctorius, assembly GCF_039654945.1. Lineage (NCBI taxonomy): Eukaryota > Metazoa > Chordata > Amphibia > Anura > Dendrobatidae > Dendrobates > Dendrobates tinctorius. The sequence continues at coordinate 21,793,950 of NW_027361793.1, forward strand.
GTTTGGGCTCATGAGAGGAGTAGAAAAACATCAAAAATTTCAGTCCTGCATGATTCTACCAAGAAATGTGTTCATTCAAACCGCTGGTTTTTGATAGTTTGGGCCCTATTCAATAATGAATGTTTTGAATTTTCTCCAAAAGTAAAGTAGTTGCAAACTCATCCTTTTAGAAACTTGTTTGGGCTGTTGAGAGGAGTAAAAAACCATCAAAAATTTCAATCCTGCATGATTCTACCAAGAAATGTGATTCTTCATTCAAAACCTGATTTTTGCTATTGGGCTCTATTGAATAATGAATGTTTTGAATTTTCTCCAAAAGTAAAGTAGTTGCAAGCTCATGCTTTTAGAGACTTGTTTGGGCTCATGAGAGGAGTAGAAAAACATCAAAAATCTCAGTCCTGCATGATTCTACCAAGAAATGTGTGTTCATTGAAACCGCTGGTTTTTGATAGTTTGGGCCCTATTGAATAATGAATGTTTTGAATTTTCTCCAAAAGTAAAGTAGTTGCAAACTCATCCTTTTAGAAAATTGTTTGGGCTGTTGAGAGGAGTAAAAAACCATCAAAAATTTCAATCCTTCATGATTCTACCAAGAAATGTGATTCTTCATTCAAAACGCTGGTTTTTGCTATTGGGCTCTATTGAATAATGAATGTTTTGAATTTTCTCCAAAAGTAAAGTAGTTGCAAACTCATGCTTTTGGAGACTTGTTTGGGCTCATGAGAGGAGTAGAAAAACATCAAAAATTTCAGTCCTGCATGATTCTACCAAGAAATGTGTGTTCATTGAAACCGCTGGTTTTTGATAGTTTGGGCCCTATTGAATAATGAATGTTTTGAATTTTCTCCAAAAGTAAAGTAGTTGCAAACTCATCCTTTTAGAAACTTGTTTGGGCTGTTGAGAGGAGTAAAAAACCATCAAAAATTTCAATCCTGCATGATTCTACCAAGAAATGTGATTCTTCATTCAAAACGCTGGTTTTTGCTATTGGGCTCTATTGAATAATGAATGTTTTGAATTTTCTCCAAAAGTAAAGTAGTTGCAAACTCATGCTTTTAGAGACTTGTTTGAGCTCATGAGAGGAGTAGAAAAACATCAAAAATTTCAGTCCTGCATGATTCTACCAAGAAATGTGTGTTCATTGAAACCGCTGGTTTTTGATAGTTTGGGCCCTATTGAATAATGAATGTTTTGAATTTTCTCCAAAAGTAAAGTAGTTGCAAACTCATCCTTTTAGAAACTTGTTTGGGCTGTTGAGAGGAGTAAAAAACCATCAAAAATTTCAATCCTGCATGATTCTACCAAGAAATGTGATTCTTCATTCAAAACGCTGGTTTTTGCTATTGGGCTCTATTGAATAATGAATGTTTTGAATTTTCTCCAAAAGTAAAGTAGTTGCAAACTCATGCTTTTAGAGACTTGTTTGGGCTCATGAGAGGAGTAGAAAAACATCAAAAATTTCAGTCCTGCATGATTCTACCAAGAAATGTGTGTTCATTGAAACCGCTGGTTTTTGATAGTTTGGGCCCTATTGAATAATGAATGTTTTGAATTTTCTCCAAAAGTAAAGTAGTTGCAAACTCATGCTTTTAGAGACTTGTTTGGGCTCATGAGATGAGTAGAAAAACATCAAAAATTTCAGTCCTGCATGATTCTACCAAGAAATGTGATTCTTCATTCAAAACGCTGGTTTTTGCTATTGGGCTCTATTGAATAATGAATGTTTTGAATTTTCTCCAAAAGTAAAGTAGTTACAAACTCATGCTTTTAGAGACTTGTTTGGGCTCATGAGAGGAGTAGAAAAACATCAAAAATTTCAGTCCTGCATGATTCTACCAAGAAATGTGTGTTCATTGAAACCGCTGGTTTTTGATAGTTTGGGCCCTATTGAATAATGAATGTTTTGAATTTTCTCCAAAAGTAAAGTAGTTGCAAACTCATCCTTTTAGAAAATTGTTTGGGCTGTTGAGAGGAGTAAAAAACCATCAAAAATTTCAATCCTGCATGATTCTACCAAGAAATGTGATTCTTCATTCAAAACCTGATTTTTGCTATTGGGCTCTATTGAATAATGAATGTTTTGAATTTTCTCCAAAAGTAAAGTAGTTGCAAGCTCATGCTTTTAGAGACTTGTTTGGGCTCATGAGAGGAGTAGAAAAACATCAAAAATCTCAGTCCTGCATGATTCTACCAAGAAATGTGTGTTCATTGAAACCGCTGGTTTTTGATAGTTTGGGCCCTATTGAATAATGAATGTTTTGAATTTTCTCCAAAAGTAAAGTAGTTGCAAACTCATCCTTTTAGAAACTTGTTTGGGCTGTTGAGAGGAGTAAAAAACCATCAAAAATTTCAATCCTGCATGATTCTACCAAGAAATGTGATTCTTCATTCAAAACGCTGGTTTTTGCTATTGGGCTCTATTGAATAATGAATGATTTGAATTTTCTCCAAAAGTAAAGTAGTTGCAAACTCATGCTTTTGGAGACTTGTTTGGGCTCATGAGAGGAGTAGAAAAACATCAAAAATTTCAGTCCTGCATGATTCTACCAAGAAATGTGTGTTCATTGAAACCGCTGGTTTTTGATAGTTTGGGCCCTATTGAATAATGAATGTTTTGAATTTTCTCCAAAAGTAAAGTAGTTGCAAACTCATCCTTTTAGAAACTTGTTTGGGCTGTTGAGAGGAGTAAAAAACCATCAAAAATTTCAATCCTGCATGATTCTACCAAGAAATGTGATTCTTCATTCAAAACGCTGGTTTTTGCTATTGGGCTCTATTGAATAATGAATGTTTTGAATTTTCTCCAAAAGTAAAGTAGTTGCAAACTCATGCTTTTAGAGACTTGTTTGAGCTCATGAGAGGAGTAGAAAAACATCAAAAATTTCAGTCCTGCATGATTCTACCAAGAAATGTGTGTTCATTGAAACCGCTGGTTTTTGATAGTTTGGGCCCTATTGAATAATGAATGTTTTGAATTTTCTCCAAAAGTAAAGTAGTTGCAAACTCATCCTTTTAGAAACTTGTTTGGGCTGTTGAGAGGAGTAAAAAACCATCAAAAATTTCAATCCTGCATGATTCTACCAAGAAATGTGATTCTTCATTCAAAACGCTGGTTTTTGCTATTGGGCTCTATTGAATAATGAATGTTTTGAATTTTCTCCAAAAGTAAAGTAGTTGCAAACTCATGCTTTTAGAGACTTGTTTGGGCTCATGAGAGGAGTAGAAAAACATCAAAAATTTCAGTCCTGCATGATTCTACCAAGAAATGTGTGTTCATTGAAACCGCTGGTTTTTGATAGTTTGGGCCCTATTGAATAATGAATGTTTTGAATTTTCTCCAAAAGTAAAGTAGTTGCAAACTCATGCTTTTAGAGACTTGTTTGGGCTCATGAGATGAGTAGAAAAACATCAAAAATTTCAGTCCTGCATGATTCTACCAAGAAATGTGTTCATTCAAACCGCTGGTTTTTGATAGTTTGGGCCCTATTGAATAATGAATGTTTTGAATTTTCTCCAAAAGTAAAGTAGTTGCAAACTCATCCTTTTAGAAACTTGTTTGGGCTGTTGAGAGGAGTAAAAAACCATCAAAAATTTCAATCCTCCATAATTCTACCAAGAAATGTGATTCTTCATTCAAAACGCTGGTTTTTGCTATTGGGCTCTATTGAATAATGAATGTTTTGAATTTTCTCCAAAAGTAAAGTAGTTGCAAACTCATGCTTTTAGAGACTTGTTTGGGCTCATGAGATGAGTAGAAAAACATCAAAAATTTCAGTCCTGCATGATTCTACCAAGACATGTGTGTTCATTGAAACGGCTGGTTTTTGATAGTTTGGGCCCTATTGAATAATGAATGTTTTGAATTTTCTCCAAAAGTAAAGTAGTTGCAAACTCATCCTTTTAGAAACTTGTTTGGGCTGTTGAGAGGAGTAAAAAACCATCAAAAATTTCAATCCTGCATGATTCTACCAAGAAATGTGATTCTTCATTCAAAACGCTGGTTTTTGCTATTGGGCTCTATTGAATAATGAATGTTTTGAATTTTCTCCAAAAGTAAAGTAGTTGCAAACTCATGCTTTTAGAGACTTGTTTGGGCTCATGAGAGGAGTAGAAAAACATCAAAAATTTCAGTCCTGCATGATTCTACCAAGAAATGTGTGTTCATTCAAACCGCTGGTTTTTGATAGTTTGGGCCCTATTGAATAATGAATGTTTTGAATTTTCTCCAAAAGTAAAGTAGTTGCAAACTCATGCTTTTAGAGACTTGTTTGGGCTCATGAGAGGAGTAGAAAAACATCAAAAATTTCAGTCCTGCATGATTCTACCAAGAAATGTGTGTTCATTGAAACCGCTGGTTTTTGATAGTTTGGGCCCTATTGAATAATGAATGTTTTGAATTTTCTCCAAAAGTAAAGTAGTTGCAAACTCATCCTTTTAGAAACTTGTTTGGGCTGTTGAGAGGAGTAAAAAACCATCAAAAATTTCAATCCTGCATGATTCTACCAAGAAATGTGATTCTTCATTCAAAACGCTGGTTTTTGCTATTGGGCTCTATTGAATAATGAATGTTTTGAATTTTCTCCAAAAGTAAAGTAGTTGCAAACTCATGCTTTTAGAGACTTGTTTGGGCTCATGAGATGAGTAGAAAAACATCAAAAATTTCAGTCCTGCATGATTCTACCAAGACATGTGTGTTCATTGAAACGGCTGGTTTTTGATAGTTTGGGCCCTATTGAATAATGAATGTTTTGAATTTTCTCCAAAAGTAAAGTAGTTGCAAACTCATCCTTTTAGAAACTTGTTTGGGCTGTTGAGAGGAGTAAAAAACCATCAAAAATTTCAATCCTGCATGATTCTACCAAGAAATGTGATTCTTCATTCAAAACGCTGGTTTTTGCTATTGGGCTCTATTGAATAATGAATGTTTTGAATTTTCTCCAAAAGTAAAGTAGTTGCAAACTCATGCTTTTAGAGACTTGTTTGGGCTCATGAGATGAGTAGAAAAACATCAAAAATTTCAGTCCTGCATGATTCTACCAAGACATGTGTGTTCATTGAAACGGCTGGTTTTTGATAGTTTGGGCCCTATTGAATAATGAATGTTTTGAATTTTCTCCAAAAGTAAAGTAGTTGCAAACTCATCCTTTTAGAAACTTGTTTGGGCTGTTGAGAGGAGTAAAAAACCATCAAAAATTTCAATCCTGCATGATTCTACCAAGAAATGTGATTCTTCATTCAAAACGCTGGTTTTTGCTATTGGGCTCTATTGAATAATGAATGTTTTGAATTTTCTCCAAAAGTAAAGTAGTTGCAAACTCATGCTTTTAGAGACTTGTTTGGGCTCATGAGAGGAGTAGAAAAACATCAAAAATTTCAGTCCTGCATGATTCTACCAAGAAATGTGTGTTCATTGAAACCGCTGTTTTTTGATAGTTTGGGCCCTATTGAATAATGAATGTTTTGAATTTTCTCCAAAAGTAAAGTAGTTGCAAACTCATCCTTTTAGAAACTTGTTTGGGCTGTTGAGAGGAGTAAAAAACCATCAAAAATTTCAATCCTGCATGATTCTACCAAGAAATGTGATTCTTCATTCAAAACGCTGGTTTTTGCTATTGGGCTCTATTGAATAATGAATGTTTTGAATTTTCTCCAAAAGTAAAGTAGTTGCAAACTCATGCTTTTAGAGACTTGTTTGGGCTCATGAGAGGAGTAGAAAAACATCAAAAATTTCAGTCCTGCATGATTCTACCAAGAAATGTGTGTTCATTGAAACCGCTGGTTTTTGATAGTTTGGGCCCTATTGAATAATGAATGTTTTGAATTTTCTCCAAAAGTAAAGTAGTTGCAAACTCATCCTTTTAGAAACTTGTTTGGGCTGTTGAGAGGAGTAAAAAACCATCAAAAATTTCAATCCTGCATGATTTTACCAAGAAATGTGATTCTTCATTCAAAACCTGATTTTTGCTATTGGGCTCTATTGAATGGTGAATGTTTTGAATTTTCTCCAAAAGTAAAGTAGTTGCAAACTCATGCTTTTAGAGACTTGTTTGGGCTCATGAGAGGAGTAGAAAAACATCAAAAATGTCAGTCCTGCATGATTCTACCAAGAAATGTGTTCATTGAAACCGCTGGTTTTTGATAGTTTGGGCCCTATTGAATAATGAATGTTTTGAATTTTCTCCAAAAGTAAAGTAGTTGCAAACTCTTCCTTTTAGAAACTTGTTTGGGCTGTTGAGAGGAGTAAAAAACCATCAAAAATTTCAATCCTGCATGATTCTACCAAGAAATATGATTCTTCATTCAAAACGCTGGTTTTTGCTATTGGGCTCTATTGAATAATGAATGTTTTGAATTTTCTCCAAAAGTAAAGTAGTTGCAAACTCATCCTTTTAGAAACTTGTTTGGGCTGTTGAGAGGAGTAAAAAACCATCAAAAATTTCAATCCTGCATGATTTTACCAAGAAATGTGATTCTTCATTCAAAACCTGATTTTTGCTATTGGGCTCTATTGAATAGTGAATGTTTTGAATTTTCTCCAAAAGTAAAGTAGTTGCAAACTCATGCTTTTAGAGACTTGTTTGGGCTCATGAGAGGAGTAGAAAAACATCAAAAATTTCAGTCCTGCATGATTCTACCAAGAAATGTGTTCATTCAAACCGCTGGTTTTTGATAGTTTGGGCCCTATTCAATAATGAATGTTTTGAATTTTCTCCAAAAGTAAAGTAGTTGCAAACTCATCCTTTTAGAAACTTGTTTGGGCTGTTAAGAGGAGTAAAAAACCATCAAAAATTTCAATCCTGCATGATTCTACCAAGAAATGTGATTCTTCATTCAAAACGCTGGTTTTTGCTATTGGGCTCTATTGAATAATGAATGTTTTGAATTTTCTCCAAAAGTAAAGTAGTTACAAACTCATGCTTTTAGAGACTTGTTTGGGCTCATGAGAGGAGTAGAAAAACATCAAAAATTTCAGTCCTGCATGATTCTACCAAGAAATGTGTGTTCATTGAAACCGCTGGTTTTTGATAGTTTGGGCCCTATTGAATAATGAATGTTTTGAATTTTCTCCAAAAGTAAAGTAGTTGCAAACTCATCCTTTTAGAAAATTGTTTGGGCTGTTGAGAGGAGTAAAAAACCATCAAAAATTTCAATCCTGCATGATTCTACCAAGAAATGTGATTCTTCATTCAAAACCTGATTTTTGCTATTGGGCTCTATTGAATAATGAATGTTTTGAATTTTCTCCAAAAGTAAAGTAGTTGCAAGCTCATGCTTTTAGAGACTTGTTTGGGCTCATGAGAGGAGTAGAAAAACATCAAAAATCTCAGTCCTGCATGATTCTACCAAGAAATGTGTGTTCATTGAAACCGCTGGTTTTTGATAGTTTGGGCCCTATTGAATAATGAATGTTTTGAATTTTCTCCAAAAGTAAAGTAGTTGCAAACTCATCCTTTTAGAAACTTGTTTGGGCTGTTGAGAGGAGTAAAAAACCATCAAAAATTTCAATCCTGCATGATTCTACCAAGAAATGTGATTCTTCATTCAAAACGCTGGTTTTTGCTATTGGGCTCTATTGAATAATGAATGATTTGAATTTTCTCCAAAAGTAAAGTAGTTGCAAACTCATGCTTTTGGAGACTTGTTTGGGCTCATGAGAGGAGTAGAAAAACATCAAAAATTTCAGTCCTGCATGATTCTACCAAGAAATGTGTGTTCATTGAAACCGCTGGTTTTTGATAGTTTGGGCCCTATTGAATAATGAATGTTTTGAATTTTCTCCAAAAGTAAAGTAGTTGCAAACTCATCCTTTTAGAAACTTGTTTGGGCTGTTGAGAGGAGTAAAAAACCATCAAAAATTTCAATCCTGCATGATTCTACCAAGAAATGTGATTCTTCATTCAAAACGCTGGTTTTTGCTATTGGGCTCTATTGAATAATGAATGTTTTGAATTTTCTCCAAAAGTAAAGTAGTTGCAAACTCATGCTTTTAGAGACTTGTTTGAGCTCATGAGAGGAGTAGAAAAACATCAAAAATTTCAGTCCTGCATGATTCTACCAAGAAATGTGTGTTCATTGAAACCGCTGGTTTTTGATAGTTTGGGCCCTATTGAATAATGAATGTTTTGAATTTTCTCCAAAAGTAAAGTAGTTGCAAACTCATCCTTTTAGAAACTTGTTTGGGCTGTTGAGAGGAGTAAAAAACCATCAAAAATTTCAATCCTGCATGATTCTACCAAGAAATGTGATTCTTCATTCAAAACGCTGGTTTTTGCTATTGGGCTCTATTGAATAATGAATGTTTTGAATTTTCTCCAAAAGTAAAGTAGTTGCAAACTCATGCTTTTAGAGACTTGTTTGGGCTCATGAGAGGAGTAGAAAAACATCAAAAATTTCAGTCCTGCATGATTCTACCAAGAAATGTGTGTTCATTGAAACCGCTGGTTTTTGATAGTTTGGGCCCTATTGAATAATGAATGTTTTGAATTTTCTCCAAAAGTAAAGTAGTTGCAAACTCATGCTTTTAGAGACTTGTTTGGGCTCATGAGATGAGTAGAAAAACATCAAAAATTTCAGTCCTGCATGATTCTACCAAGAAATGTGTTCATTCAAACCGCTGGTTTTTGATAGTTTGGGCCCTATTGAATAATGAATGTTTTGAATTTTCTCCAAAAGTAAAGTAGTTGCAAACTCATCCTTTTAGAAACTTGTTTGGGCTGTTGAGAGGAGTAAAAAACCATCAAAAATTTCAATCCTCCATAATTCTACCAAGAAATGTGATTCTTCATTCAAAACGCTGGTTTTTGCTATTGGGCTCTATTGAATAATGAATGTTTTGAATTTTCTCCAAAAGTAAAGTAGTTGCAAACTCATGCTTTTAGAGACTTGTTTGGGCTCATGAGATGAGTAGAAAAACATCAAAAATTTCAGTCCTGCATGATTCTACCAAGACATGTGTGTTCATTGAAACGGCTGGTTTTTGATAGTTTGGGCCCTATTGAATAATGAATGTTTTGAATTTTCTCCAAAAGTAAAGTAGTTGCAAACTCATCCTTTTAGAAACTTGTTTGGGCTGTTGAGAGGAGTAAAAAACCATCAAAAATTTCAATCCTGCATGATTCTACCAAGAAATGTGATTCTTCATTCAAAACGCTGGTTTTTGCTATTGGGCTCTATTGAATAATGAATGTTTTGAATTTTCTCCAAAAGTAAAGTAGTTGCAAACTCATGCTTTTAGAGACTTGTTTGGGCTCATGAGAGGAGTAGAAAAACATCAAAAATTTCAGTCCTGCATGATTCTACCAAGAAATGTGTGTTCATTCAAACCGCTGGTTTTTGATAGTTTGGGCCCTATTGAATAATGAATGTTTTGAATTTTCTCCAAAAGTAAAGTAGTTGCAAACTCATGCTTTTAGAGACTTGTTTGGGCTCATGAGAGGAGTAGAAAAACATCAAAAATTTCAGTCCTGCATGATTCTACCAAGAAATGTGTGTTCATTGAAACCGCTGGTTTTTGATAGTTTGGGCCCTATTGAATAATGAATGTTTTGAATTTTCTCCAAAAGTAAAGTAGTTGCAAACTCATCCTTTTAGAAACTTGTTTGGGCTGTTGAGAGGAGTAAAAAACCATCAAAAATTTCAATCCTGCATGATTCTACCAAGAAATGTGATTCTTCATTCAAAACGCTGGTTTTTGCTATTGGGCTCTATTGAATAATGAATGTTTTGAATTTTCTCCAAAAGTAAAGTAGTTGCAAACTCATGCTTTTAGAGACTTGTTTGGGCTCATGAGATGAGTAGAAAAACATCAAAAATTTCAGTCCTGCATGATTCTACCAAGACATGTGTGTTCATTGAAACGGCTGGTTTTTGATAGTTTGGGCCCTATTGAATAATGAATGTTTTGAATTTTCTCCAAAAGTAAAGTAGTTGCAAACTCATCCTTTTAGAAACTTGTTTGGGCTGTGGAGAGGAGTAAAAAACCATCAAAAATTTCAATTCTGCATGATTCTACCAAGAAATGTGATTCTTCATTCAAAACGCTGGTTTTTGCTATTGGGCTCTATTGAATAATGAATGTTTTGAATTTTCTCCAAAAGTAAAGTAGTTGCAAACTCATGCTTTTAGAGACTTGTTTGGGCTCATGAGATGAGTAGAAAAACATCAAAAATTTCAGTCCTGCATGATTCTACCAAGACATGTGTGTTCATTGAAACGGCTGGTTTTTGATAGTTTGGGCCCTATTGAATAATGAATGTTTTGAATTTTCTCCAAAAGTAAAGTAGTTGCAAACTCATCCTTTTAGAAACTTGTTTGGGCTGTTGAGAGGAGTAAAAAACCATCAAAAATTTCAATCCTGCATGATTCTACCAAGAAATGTGATTCTTCATTCAAAACGCTGGTTTTTGCTATTGGGCTCTATTGAATAATGAATGTTTTGAATTTTCTCCAAAAGTAAAGTAGTTGCAAACTCATGCTTTTAGAGACTTGTTTGGGCTCATGAGAGGAGTAGAAAAACATCAAAAATTTCAGTCCTGCATGATTCTACCAAGAAATGTGTGTTCATTCAAACCGCTGGTTTTTGATAGTTTGGGCCCTATTGAATAATGAATGTTTTGAATTTTCTCCAAAAGTAAAGTAGTTGCAAACTCATGCTTTTAGAGACTTGTTTGGGCTCATGAGAGGAGTAGAAAAACATCAAAAATTTCAGTCCTGCATGATTCTACCAAGAAATGTGTGTTCATTGAAACCGCTGGTTTTTGATAGTTTGGGCCCTATTGAATAATGAATGTTTTGAATTTTCTCCAAAAGTAAAGTAGTTGCAAACTCATCCTTTTAGAAACTTGTTTGGGCTGTTGAGAGGAGTAAAAAACCATCAAAAATTTCAATCCTGCATGATTCTACCAAGAAATGTGATTCTTCATTCAAAACGCTGGTTTTTGCTATTGGGCTCTATTGAATAATGAATGTTTTGAATTTTCTCCAAAAGTAAAGTAGTTGCAAACTCATGCTTTTAGAGACTTGTTTGGGCTCATGAGATGAGTAGAAAAACATCAAAAATTTCAGTCCTGCATGATTCTACCAAGACATGTGTGTTCATTGAAACGGCTGGTTTTTGATAGTTTGGGCCCTATTGAATAATGAATGTTTTGAATTTTCTCCAAAAGTAAAGTAGTTGCAAACTCATCCTTTTAGAAACTTGTTTGGGCTGTTGAGAGGAGTAAAAAAACCATCAAAAATTTCAATCCTGCATGATTCTACCAAGAAATGTGATTCTTCATTCAAAACGCTGGTTTTTGCTATTGGGCTCTATTGAATAATGAATGTTTTGAATTTTCTCCAAAAGTAAAGTAGTTGCAAACTCATGCTTTTAGAGACTTGTTTGGGCTCATGAGAGGAGTAGAAAAACATCAAAAATTTCAGTCCTGCATGATTCTACCAAGAAATGTGTGTTCATTCAAACCGCTGGTTTTTGATAGTTTGGGCCCTATTGAATAATGAATGTTTTGAATTTTCTCCAAAAGTAAAGTAGTTGCAAACTCATGCTTTTAGAGACTTGTTTGGGCTCATGAGAGGAGTAGAAAAACATCAAAAATTTCAGTCCTGCATGATTCTACCAAGAAATGTGTGTTCATTGAAACCGCTGTTTTTTGATAGTTTGGGCCCTATTGAATAATGAATGTTTTGAATTTTCTCCAAAAGTAAAGTAGTTGCAAACTCATCCTTTTAGAAACTTGTTTGGGCTGTTGAGAGGAGTAAAAAACCATCAAAAATTTCAATCCTGCATGATTCTACCAAGAAATGTGATTCTTCATTCAAAACGCTGGTTTTTGCTATTGGGCTCTATTGAATAATGAATGTTTTGAATTTTCTCCAAAAGTAAAGTAGTTGCAAACTCATGCTTTTAGAGACTTGTTTGGGCTCATGAGAGGAGTAGAAAAACATCAAAAATTTCAGTCCTGCATGATTCTACCAAGAAATGTGTGTTCATTGAAACGGCTGGTTTTTGATAGTTTGGGCCCTATTGAATAATGAATGTTTTGAATTTTCTCCAAAAGTAAAGTAGTTGCAAACTCATCCTTTTAGAAACTTGTTTGGGCTGTTGAGAGGAGTAAAAAACCATCAAAAATTTCAATCCTGCATGATTCTACCAAGAAATGTGATTCTTCATTCAAAACGCTGGTTTTTGCTATTGGGCTCTATTGAATAATGAATGTTTTGAATTTTCTCCAAAAGTAAAGTAGTTGCAAACTCATGCTTTTAGAGACTTGTTTGGGCTCATGAGAGGAGTAGAAAAACATCAAAAATTTCAGTCCTGCATGATTCTACCAAGAAATGTGTGTTCATTGAAACCGCTGGTTTTTGATAGTTTGGGCCCTATTGAATAATGAATGTTTTGAATTTTCTCCAAAAGTAAAGTAGTTGCAAACTCATCCTTTTAGAAACTTGTTTGGGCTGTTGAGAGGAGTAAAAAACCATCAAAAATTTCAATCCTGCATGATTCTACCAAGAAATGTGATTCTTCATTCAAAACGCCGGTTTTTGCTATTGGGCTCTATTGAATAATGAATGTTTTGAATTTTCTCCAAAAGTAAAGTAGTTGCAAACTCATGCTTTTTTTTTTTTTTTTTTTTTTTAAATATTTTTATTAAGTTTTAAGTTTAACATGAACAGGAAAGGAAAAGTTAAAACATGGACAAATAAAAAAGTAGAGAACTCTACTCTACAGTGTTACATCACACATTAATAAACTGTTTCAAAGTAGTACAGATGAAGACAAATATTATACATTGTTCCTGCAATTCTCTTTAGATAGAGAAAAAGAAAACAAAACAATCATAGTTGTATTAGATATAGCAAACAACAACAGACAGGCAAATGTAACCGATACTAGCAAAACTTTGAATTCCATATGTCCCACTTGGAGTGATATTTATGGAGAGCTTTATTTATAAACGCAAATCTTTTCTCCATAGAGTTATGGGTACGAACTTTGTCAAGTATTTCAGCGAAGGGAGGTGGATCAGATTTAAGCCACCAAAAAGCTATTGTATTTTTGGTCACCAAGAAAATATGTATTATTACATATCTTAGGGAAGGATTAATTTTCTCAGTGCCCAAGGAAAGCAAAGCCATCTGCGGGGTAACATTCACCGCTTTGTCTGAAAGGATGTCTAAATGGTCCGTAAGTTCTCTCCACAAATTCTTCAATTTGGGGCAACTCCAAAACATATGGTATAAGTTGCCTGGCATACCACAGTTCCTCCAACAAAAAGAAGAGTATTTACTATCTATATGGGACATCCTGATCGGGGTATAATGCCATCTGGTCAATGTCTTAAAGAAAGATTCCTGCAGAATCGCCGAAACAGCAGATGCATTTGAAAGTCTTATTGCTTTCTCCCATTGTTCTGCATCTAATTTAATATTTAAGTCTTTTTCCCATCTTTGAATATAAACGTTTTTGGTAAACTCAAAATCTTCGTTATAATGAGAGTAGATATTCTTAAGGCTCCAAGACAACTTATGGTTAACATTTGTAAACATGGAAGCCACAATATCTGAATTCAAAACTCTGCTATTCAAAAACTTCCGCAGGAGATCCTTCAACACAAGATAAGGGGTAAAATACGAAAATGGAATACGGAATTTATTTTTCATCTCGTTAAAAGATAAGGGGTGTTGGCCATCCCATATATCCCCTATTGTATTAATTTTAAATTCTTTCCACTCTTCCGACATAGGGCACTTATATATTTTAAATAGTAGTTTTAAAGGAAATTTTTTCAAAATATTCCGTCTATCAACTTTCTTCTTTAATTGTGTAAAGCTCCTCCACATAACCAGTATAGAATGAAAGACTGGATGATGGTGAACAACATTCAAAGGCGAGAGCAAATGCTTAAAAGACAAATCCGAAATGGAACTGACCCCACATTGCTCTGATTCAAGGTCTAACCAAGCAGAGGGTGTTCCTTCAGAAAACCATTGTTTGCTTTGAAGGATAAGGGATGCTTGAAAATAGGCCAAAATGTTCGGAAGTGCTAGGCCTCCATTAGCCTTCTTTTTATATAAAATTTTGGTAGTGATTCTAGGCCTCCGTCCTTTCCAAACAAAAAGGTTGATTGACTTTTGAACTTTGTACAAAAGAGGAGTAGGAATAATAAGAGGAATATTTCTAAATATAAATAGAATTTTTGGTAAAATGTATGATTTAGTTACTAAAATTCTTCCCTTCAATGACAAATCGCAGTTATTATAACTAGAGAAGTCTTTTGAAATCTTTTTAAAAAGATGTTCCATATTCCTAGATGTGATAGATTTCAAGTCCTTAGGGAAGATTATTCCCAGATACTCTAATTCCATTTCTTCCCAAGAAAAACTGGTTAATTTTTTAAGGGCATCAATTTCAGAACAGGTTAAGTTAAAGTGCAGTAATTTAGATTTTTGAGCGTTTATTTTAAAATAGGAAACTCTAGAAAAACCATCCAAAATCTTCATAAGAGCAGTAAGTGAATTAGCAGGGTCAGTAATTGATAACATAAGGTCATCAGCAAATAAAGTTAGTTTATGATGATAAGACTTCGTTTTAAAACCCGAGATGTCAGTGCTTTGTCTTATCACTTCTGCAAGGGGTTCAATTGCGAGGGCAAATAAAAGGGGGGAAAGAGGACATCCCTGTCTTGTTCCATTAGTGATATCAAAATTTCTAGAAAGGTGATTATTTGTATAAGTTTTGGCATTAGTATTTGAGTACAATGCAAAGATAGAAATTATAAAGTTATCATCAAACCCAAATTTCAATAGAGTAGATTTAAGATAGTCCCAATTCACTCTATCAAAAGCTTTTTGGGCATCTAGGGAAATAAATAGTGATGGGAAATTATTAGATTTAGCTATGTTGAAAAGATTCAAAATCCTTCTAGTGCCATCTGTAACTTGTCTGCCACTAACATAGCCCACCTGATCATTCTTAATAAGACGGGGCAAAAGGTTCTTCAATCGATCCGCTAAAATTTTCGAATATATTTTAATGTCGGTGTTTATTAGAGAGATTGGGCGATAATTTTTAACTTCCTCCAAATTCCCACTATCTTTAGGGATCAGTATAATAGTTGCTTCGGTCATTTCTTTAGGGAACAATCCAGTATTTGAGGCGTGATTAAATAGAGATTTTAAATGTGGAGATATAAGGTTTGAAAATGTTTTAAAATATTCATTAGTAAACCCATCTGGGCCAGGGGATTTATTTAATTTAAGCTTTTCAATCGTTCTGGTAATTTCTTCTACAGTAAAGGGTTGGTTTAAGAGAGTTAAATCCAAAGTGTCTACTTGTGGAAGTGTTAGTTTAGATAAGAAAGAATCAATTTCCCTTTGGTTAGGAGTATGAGTTGAAGAGTCATTCTTTAAATTATAAAGATGTTCAAAGTAATCCGCAAAGACTCCCGTGATATCAGAAGGGTGATGTTTCACTTCTCCCGAAGAGGATGTAATTTTAATAATCCTTCTGTTCACACGGGATTGTTTCAGTTTATTTGTCATGTACTTGGTAGGCTTATTAATAGAGGCATAGAAGTTATATTTTGATGCCCTGACAACAGAGTCATACTCAGAGATAATTTCAGACCTCAAATTTTGTCTTAACTTCAAAATTTCAAGATGGATATTGTGAGATGGGGTAAATAAATTATTTTGCTGCTCTTCTTTTAAAGCAATTTGGGATTGAAGATCAGCAATTTTTTCCCTTTTTTCTTTTTTATATCTCGCAGAGAGTTGAATGAGACACCCTCTCAAAACGGCTTTGTGGGCATTCCAAATGGTAAAAGGACTCATACTATCCACTAAATTTTCTTTAAAGTAATTTTCAATTGTTTCGCTGATGATATCTCTATATCTCTGAGTGTTTAATAAAGTGGGATTAACCTTCCATAGGAAGGTATTTGTTGTGGGAGGGCCCAAATCGAATATTCCTAATACAGGGGCATGATCAGAAAAAGATTTTTCCAGAATTTCAATTTTCTTAAATTTGGCAAGAGAAAAGATATCAGTCAAAAATAAATCTATTCTGGAAGAAGTTTTGTATGTATCTGAGTAGTATGTGAATTCTTTAGATGAGGAATTTAAGCATCTAAAAACATCATACATCTCATTCTGTCTGATCCAGTTGTTCAAAGATCGATTCGATTTAGAAGTAGCAGAAGATGATGAGTCAATATTCCTGTCGGGAACTAGATTGAAATCACCTATTAATAACAGGTCTCCTCTTTTAACATCGTTCACCTTCTTCAATAATTTGTTAAAGAAAGAGATTTGGCCATTGTTAGGGGCATAGATATTAACGATTGTACAAAGTTTAAAGTTCAATTTACATATGAGAATATGGAATCTTCCATGATTATCAACATGTTCATCAAGTAACTGGAAGGGGATGTTTTTATTAATGATGGTTATTACTCCTGCACTCTTCTTATTATTAAGGGATTTAAAAATGTGGGGGAAGTCTTTATGCTGAAAAGTCGGGTGGGTATCTTTTATTAATTTAACCTCTTGTAAACAAGAGATATCCGCATGAAGCCGTTTTAATTCTCTCCAAGCTATATATCGCTTATGGGGACTATTCAATCCTTTAACATTATGTGAGAGAATTTTGATTTTCATGCTGTTCTATTTATTTGCCTGTTTATTAACTATTATCCAATTTTATCACCAAATTGCCTTCTTTGAAATTGTCCTCACCTATTCCAACTAGGGTTTAAAAAATTAAAATTAAAAATGTAAATCAATAAACCTAAAGAGTCCTCCTGGAGGTTAACCACCAAACGTGGTATCTCTCCTTATTGGGGACTTAAAAAGCCAAAGTGGCAAGATCCCATAAAGCCTAATAAACTATTAACCTAATATTTATCATTCAATACCCTCCATGTTGTTATTTATGTAAGTAGTACAAGGGATCCAACGAGAATTTATCACCTTCAGCCGTTATCTCTGTCAGAGGGGCCTTCCTTTAAAGAGCGGATAAAGTCCAAGGCCTCCCTTGGAGTAAAAAGTGGAACAATCTTGCCCCTATGTGACACAAGTAACTTTGTTGGGAATCCCCACCTATAAGGAATCCCCATTTCCCTAAGGACGTTAGTAGCTTGATTAAATGACTTCCTAGTTTCCACAGTTAATTTTGAAAAATCAGAGAAGAATTTTAAGTGGTCATTGGGGGGAGGGAGAGAGCCTTTCTCTCTAATAAATCTTAATATCAATTCTTTAGTTTCAAAAAAATGGAAGTGAAGTATCGTGTCCCTTGGTTTATCCATAGATATGTTCTTTGGACGGGGCAGGTGGTGAATTCTATCAATTATCAATTGTAGATCAGTTAAGGACGGCAAAGCCTTTTTAAGTGTAGCTTTAGTATAATCTGAAAGATCTTTCTGTATTACACTTTCGGGTATCCCTCTGATCTTGATATTATTTTGCCTACTCCGATCCTCCAAGTCCGTTAATTTGGACCTAACGGATAAGAGTTCAGCTTTCAAGTTTGAATTTTGCTGTACTAAATCATCTGTCCTATTTTCAACCTTTGAGAGCCTTTTCTCATTCAATTCAAATCTTTGGGAGAATTTATCACTGATCTCCTGAATATCCCTCCTATGAGAATCAAAACCCGCTTTAATAGACGTATTAATTGCACTGAAAGATTCCTGGAAGGATATAAGGAAACCAGCGAGCGAACCCTCAGTAACCTGTCTATCAGATTTCAACAAAGTTTTAAAATCAAAATTATGGGGATTTGAAGATTCAACAGAGGAAATCTCTGGGCAACCTCTTTTAGAGGGTTGTTTCACTGGGGTGTCATTTGGAGAGAAATCCTCAAATGAAGTGTCAGAATCCAAATATGTTGGATCTGGTCTAACAGATTGACTATCTGGGGCTCTTCTCTTATTGAATTTAGATAAATCCATTTTACTTTCTTCATCCTGTAAAAAGAGTTTTGAAGTCCCTTTAATATCAAGTACCTGGGAAGATGTAAAAGATAAGGGACAAGGATCGGTAGAAGTATCTTTGTGACCTGAATCTCTATGAGTAGCCTTAATAGAAGAGCTGTTAGGCATATTCTTAGTTGAGGTGTTTTCTTCCCTCTTTAGGGGGGATCTAGATTTAATTGGACTTAGTAGATTAACAGATTCAGTGTATATTCTTTGACTGGAAGAACCTGTGGATTTCTGGTTTTTACCAGTAGGCATTTTAGATTTTGAATTAGATGCCATGGTTAGAGTATACTAAAGCAAAGGTAAAAAAAGGGTATATTGTGCCCTAAATATTCTTGTATATGCAACGCACTCTTAATTATTATAATAATTAAGTTACTACTGACTGGTACAATAACCAGTTACTTCCTAGTGTAGTATTATTTATATATCACAAACTAAGTTAAAGATACAGTCTCAAATAAAGCAGCAATGTAGCTTTTTAATAAAGCAATAGAAATTCTTTGCCCCAAGTGTCGCAAGCTCATAGGGAGACAGCTATATCTCATGCACTCTACCAAGTAATACTTGTATGACCTCAGGTGCAATAAATCATTAATGGGTGATTGTAGATAGGGCAGCCAAGGGCCTTCTCAATCAGTGGGTACAAGCTTTATATCAACAATGCATTAATATATATCTATACAATGCACATAAATTAATTCCAACATGAGAATTCCAATCGAAAAATATTGGATTGTGTGGTAATAATCACTTGGGACGTATAAATCACCAGTTCCTCAAAGCAGATATCACTGATTTGCTATTAAGCTATACAAGAAAGACCTTCAGTAATTAATAAACAATACCTTACTGATGTAAAATTATTCAATCAATCTATATTTTGATTGATCTATCAAATTAACAGGCTCCCTTAAAATACCACCACCTTCCAATACAACAACAGGTTAATAAGTTCAGACACATACAGCCTTCTTCTCACCCAATGACTGTGAAAATCTTCTGAAGCAGGAGACAGCAATATTTTCTTTCCTTCAGATCACCACTGAACTCCGATCAATTTGCCGCCAAAACCAAATTCAAATTCAAGTTCCAACTTCCTCTTCCCACTTCTTCTTATAGGGATACAACAGACTCCAGTTTCCCTCACTGCATCGATCTCATAATCTCCAACATGAACCAAGACAGCAATAAGTGGCGAAGCTCTTCCTTTTAGAATCCCCGGCAAAACCGATTGTTTCCCAATCAACCACGCTTCTTGGGTCACCGACCAGAGAGCGGCAAAGATCCTTCAGTCTGCCCAGGAAAATCGCGTGCTGCTCCTGTCCCAGTTGACAACAGCTTCAGCCGCTGGTACTATCTCCTGAACTGCTGCGCAGTTCGTCAGTTTTCCCGCCAATTTGCTTTTAAAATCAGGCGCGGGTCTCCTCCACTTCTCCGCACTCACCGATGCGCCGAACAGTAAATGTATGCCTCAGCCGAGGCAGCAAGAAGGACCAGATCCACGTCCACTTTCCCTGATGACAGCCTCTTCCATGCGGCTCCGTGCCCACTAGTTCCCGCCACGTCGCTCTCCGGCGCCGTCAGCTCCTTTACTCTTCTGCAGCTGAGCGGCGGCAAGTTGCGCAGATCCAGGTCTCCAGCAGCCTGACAGCGGACCCTCTAACGATTCAGGAACACCAAGGCTTCTTCAGCCTCAGATCAGGGACCAGCAGCTGCCTCACAGGATCTCCTGCAGTTCTCACCTCGAATGTAAACAATGGCGTTTCACACCTCGGATCTAAACAATGGCGGTTCCCAGGGCCAAGCTCAGGGGAAATCTGCTGAGTCACTGGCGGCTTTCTCCTCACCTCTCACTTCCAAAGGCTGTATTATCTTAAGTATACAATGGATTCCTTCCAGGGAGGTGTCAAAATGTTCACAATAAAGATAAGAATCCAATTCCAAAGGTCTTCTGATGAATAAGAGTCTTCTTAAGCAATTATGTCGCTTTGTAGATAGGCATCATGGGAGCTCTGAGCTCAAGCATCCTCCTCCATCGAGCTCCAGGCCATGCCTCCAAACTCATGCTTTTATAGACTTGTTTGGGCTCATGAGAGGAGTAGAAAAACATCAAAAATTTCAGTCCTGCATGATTCTACCAAGAAATGTGTGTTCATTGAAACCGCTGGTTTTTGATAGTTTGGGCCCTATTGAATAATGAATGTTTTGAATTTTCTCCAAAAGTAAAGTAGTTGCAAACTCATCCTTTTAGAAACTTGTTTGGGCTGTTGAGAGGAGTAAAAAACCATGAAAAATTTGAATCCTGCATGATTCTACCAAGAAATGTGATTCTTCATTCAAAACGCTGGTTTTTGCTATTGGGCTCTATTGAATAATGAATGTTTTGAATTTTCTCCAAAAGTAAAGTAGTTGCAAACTCATGCTTTTAGAGACTTGTTTGGGCTCATGAGAGGAGTAGAAAAACATCAAAAATTTCAGTCCTGCATGATTCTACCAAGAAATGTGTGTTCATTGAAACCGCTGGTTTTTGATAGTTTGGGCCCTATTGAATAATGAATGTTTTGAATTTTCTCCAAAAGTAAAGTAGTTGCAAACTCATCCTTTTAGAAATTTGTTTGGGCTGTTGAGAGGAGTAAAAAACCATCAAAAATTTCAATCCTGCATGATTTTACCAAGAAATGTGATTCTTCATTCAAAACCTGATTTTTGCTATTGGGCTCTATTGAATAGTGAATATTTTGAATTTTCTCCAAAAGTAAAGTAGTTGCAAACTCATGCTTTTAGAGACTTGTTTGGGCTCATGAGATGAGTAGAAAAACATCAAAAATTTCAGTCCTGCATGATTCTACCAAGACATGTGTGTTCATTGAAACGGCTGGTTTTTGATAGTTTGGGCCCTATTGAATAATGAATGTTTTGAATTTTCTCCAAAAGTAAAGTAGTTGCAAACTCATCCTTTTAGAAACTTGTTTGGGCTGTTGAGAGGAGTAAAAAACCATCAAAAATTTCAATCCTGCATGATTCTACCAAGAAATGTGATTCTTCATTCAAAACGCTGGTTTTTGCTATTGGGCTCTATTGAATAATGAATGTTTTGAATTTTCTCCAAAAGTAAAGTAGTTGCAAACTCATGCTTTTAGAGACTTGTTTGGGCTCATGAGAGGAGTAGAAAAACATCAAAAATTTCAGTCCTGCATGATTCTACCAAGAAATGTGTGTTGATTCAAACCGCTGGTTTTTGATAGTTTGGGCCCTATTGAATAATGAATGTTTTGAATTTTCTCCAAAAGTAAAGTAGTTGCAAACTCATGCTTTTAGAGACTTGTTTGGGCTCATGAGAGGAGTAGAAAAACATCAAAAATTTCAGTCCTGCATGATTCTACCAAGAAATGTGTGTTCATTGAAACCGATGGTTTTTGATAGTTTGGGCCCTATTGAATAATGAATGTTTTGAATTTTCTCCAAAAGTAAAGTAGTTGCAAACTCATCCTTTTAGAAACTTGTTTGGGCTGTTGAGAGGAGTAAAAAACCATCAAAAATTTCAATCCTGCATGATTCTACCAAGAAATGTGATTCTTCATTCAAAACCTGATTTTTGCTATTGGGCTCTATTGAATAGTGAATGTTTTGAATTTTCTCCAAAAGTAAAGTAGTTGCAAACTCATGCTTTTAGAGACTTGTTTGGGCTCATGAGATGAGTAGAAAAACATCAAAAATTTCAGTCCTGCATGATTCTACCAAGACATGTGTGTTCATTGAAACGGCTGGTTTTTGATAGTTTGGGCCCTATTGAATAATGAATGTTTTGAATTTTCTCCAAAAGTAAAGTAGTTGCAAACTCATCCTTTTAGAAACTTGTTTGGGCTGTTGAGAGGAGTAAAAAACCATCAAAAATTTCAATCCTGCATGATTCTACCAAGAAATGTGATTCTTCATTCAAAACGCTGGTTTTTGCTATTGGGCTCTATTGAATAATGAATGTTTTGAATTTTCTCCAAAAGTAAAGTAGTTGCAAACTCATGCTTTTAGAGACTTGTTTGGGCTCATGAGAGGAGTAGAAAAACATCAAAAATTTCAGTCCTGCATGATTCTACCAAGAAATGTGTGTTCATTGAAACCGCTGGTTTTTGATAGTTTGGGCCCTATTGAATAATGAATGTTTTGAATTTTCTCCAAAAGTAAAGTAGTTGCAAACTCATCCTTTTAGAAACTTGTTTGGGCTGTTGAGAGGAGTAAAAAACCATCAAAAATTTCAATCCTGCATGATTCTACCAAGAAATGTGATTCTTCATTCAAAACGCTGGTTTTTGCTATTGGGCTCTATTGAATAATGAATGTTTTGAATTTTCTCCAAAAGTAAAGTAGTTGCAAACTCATGCTTTTAGAGACTTGTTTGGGCTCATGAGAGGAGTAGAAAAACATCAAAAATTTCAGTCCTGCATGATTCTACCAAGAAATGTGTGTTCATTGAAACCGCTGGTTTTTGATAGTTTGGGCCCTATTGAATAATGAATGTTTTGAATTTTCTCCAAAAGTAAAGTAGTTGCAAACTCATCCTTTTAGAAACTTGTTTGGGCTGTTGAGAGGAGTAAAAAACCATCAAAAATTTCAATCCTGCATGATTCTACCAAGAAATGTGATTCTTCATTCAAAACGCTGGTTTTTGCTATTGGGCTCTATTGAATAATGAATGTTTTGAATTTTCTCCAAAAGGAAAGTAGTTGCAAACTCATGCTTTTAGAGACTTGTTTGGGCTCATGAGAGGAGTAGAAAAACATCAAAAATTTCAGTCCTGCATGATTCTACCAAGAAATGTGTGTTCATTGAAACCGCTGGTTTTTGATAGTTTGGGCCCTATTGAATAATGAATGTTTTGAATTTTCTCCAAAAGTAAAGTAGTTGCAAACTCATCCTTTTAGAAACTTGTTTGGGCTGTTGAGAGGAGTAAAAAACCATCAAAAATTTCAATCCTGCATGATTCTACCAAGAAATGTGATTCTGCATTCAAAACGCTGGTTTTTGCTATTAGGCTCTATTGAATAATGAATGTTTTGAATTTTCTCCAAAAGTAAAGTAGTTGCAAACTCATGCTTTTAGAGACTTGTTTGGGCTCATGAGAGGAGTAGAAAAACATCAAAAATTTCAGTCCTGCATGATTCTACCAAGAAATGTGTGTTCATTGAAACCGCTGGTTTTTGATAGTTTGGGCCCTATTGAATAATGAATGTTTTGAATTTTCTCCAAAAGTAAAGTAGTTGCAAACTCATCCTTTCAGAAACTTGTTTGGGCTGTTGAGAGGAGTAAAAAACCATCAAAAATTTCAATCCTGCATGATTCTACCAAGAAATGTGATTCTTCATTCAAAACGCTGGTTTTTGCTATTGGGCTCTATTGAATAATGAATGTTTTGAATTTTCTCCAAAACTAAAGTAGTTGCAAACTCATGCTTTTAGAGACTTGTTTGGGCTCATGAGAGGAGTAGAAAAACATCAAAAATTTCAGTCCTGCATGATTCTACCAAGAAATGTGTGTTCATTGAAACCGCTGGTTTTTGATAGTTTGGGCCCTATTGAATAATGAATGTTTTGAATTTTCTCCAAAAGTAAAGTAGTTGCAAACTCATCCTTTTAGAAACTTGTTTGGGCTGTTGAGAGCAGTAAAAAACCATCAAAAATTTCAATCCTGCATGATTCTACCAAGAAATGTGTGATTCTTCATTCAAAACGCTGGTTTTTGCTATTGGGCTCTATTGAATAATGAATGTTTTGAATTTTCTCCAAAAGGAAAGTAGTTGCAAACTCATGCTTTTAGAGACTTGTTTGGGCTCATGAGAGGAGTAGAAAAACATCAAAAATTTCAGTCCTGCATGATTCTACCAAGAAATGTGTGTTCATTGAAACCGCTGGTTTTTGATAGTTTGGGCCCTATTGAATAATGAATGTTTTGAATTTTCTCCAAAAGTAAAGTAGTTGCAAACTCATCCTTTTAGAAACTTGTTTGGGCTGTTGAGAGGAGTAAAAAACCATCAAAAATTTCAATCCTGCATGATTCTACCAAGAAATGTGATTCTTCATTCAAAACGCTGGTTTTTGCTATTGGGCTCTATTGAATAATGAATGTTTTGAATTTTCTCCAAAAGTAAAGTAGTTGCAAACTCATGCTTTTAGAGACTTGTTTGGGCTCATGAGAGGAGTAGAAAAACATCAAAAATTTCAGTCCTGCATGATTCTACCAAGAAATGTGTGTTCATTCAAACCGCTGGTTTTTGATAGTTTGGGCCCTATTGAATAATGAATGTTTTGAATTTTCTCCAAAAGTAAAGTAGTTGCAAACTCATGCTTTTAGAGACTTGTTTGGGCTCCTGAGAGGTGTAGAAAAACATCAAAAATTTCAGTCCTGCATGATTCTACCAAGAAATGTGTGTTCATTGAAACCGCTGGTTTTTGATAGTTTGGGCCCTATTGAATAATGAATGTTTTGAATTTTCTCCAAAAGTAAAGTAGTTGCAAACTCATCCTTTTAGAAACTTGTTTGGGCTGTTGAGAGGAGTAAAAAACCATCAAAAATTTCAATCCTGCATGATTCTACCAAGAAATGTGATTCTTCATTCAAAACGCTGGTTTTTGCTATTGGGCTCTATTGAATAATGAATGTTTTGAATTTTCTCCAAAAGTAAAGTAGTTGCAAACTCATGCTTTTAGAGACTTGTTTGGGCTCATGAGAGGAGTAGAAAAACATCAAAAATTTCAGTCCTGCATGATTCTACCAAGAAATGTGTGTTCATTGAAACCGCTGGTTTTTGATAGTTTGGGCCCTATTGAATAATGAATGTTTTGAATTTTCTCCAAAAGTAAAGTAGTTGCAAACTCATCCTTTTAGAAACTTGTTTGGGCTGTTGAGAGGAGTAAAAAACCATCAAAAATTTCAATCTTGCATGATTCTACCAAGAAATGTGATTCTTCATTCAAAACCTGATTTTTGCTATTGGGCTCTATTGAATAGTGAATGTTTTGAATTTTCTCCAAAAGTAAAGTAGTTGCAAACTCATGCTTTTAGAGCCTTGTTTGGGCTCATGAGAGGAGTAAAAAACCATCAAAAATTTCAATCCTGCATGATTCTACCAAGAAATGTGATTCTTCATTCAAAACGCTGGTTTTTGCTATTGGGCTCTATTGAATAATGAATGTTTTGAATTTTCTCCAAAAGTAAAGTAGTTGCAAACTCATGCTTTTAGAGACTTGTTTGGGCTCATGAGAGGAGTAGAAAAACATCAAAAATTTCAGTCCTGCATGATTCTACCAAGAAATGTGTGTTCATTCAAACCGCTGGTTTTTGATAGTTTGGGCCCTATTGAATAATGAATGTTTTGAATTTTCTCCAAAAGTAAAGTAGTTGCAAACTCATCCTTTCAGAAACTTGTTTGGGCTGTTGAGAGGAGTAAAAAACCATCAAAAATTTCAATCCTGCATGATTCTACCAAGAAATGTGATTCTTCATTCAAAACGCTGGTTTTTGCTATTGGGCTCTATTGAATAATGAATGTTTTGAATTTTCTCCAAAACTAAAGTAGTTGCAAACTCATGCTTTTAGAGACTTGTTTGGGCTCATGAGAGGAGTAGAAAAACATCAAAAATTTCATTCCTGCATGATTCTACCAAGAAATGTGTGTTCATTGAAACCGCTGGTTTTTGATAGTTTGGGCCCTATTGAATAATGAATGTTTTGAATTTTCTCCAAAAGTAAAGTAGTTGCAAACTCATGCTTTTAGAGACTTGTTTGGGCTCATGAGAGGAGTAGAAAAACATCAAAAATTTCAGTCCTGCATGATTCTACCAAGAAATGTGTGTTCATTGAAACCGCTGGTTTTTGATAGTTTGGGCCCTATTGAATAATGAATGTTTTGAATTTTCTCCAAAAGTAAAGTAGTTGCAAACTCATCCTTTTAGAAACTTGTTTGGGCTGTTGAGAGGAGTAAAAAACCATCAAAAATTTCAATCCTGCATGATTCTACCAAGAAATGTGATTCTTCATTCAAAACGCTGGTTTTTGCTATTGGGCTCTATTGAATAATGAATGTTTTGAATTTTCTCCAAAAGTAAAGTAGTTGCAAACTCATGCTTTTAGAGACTTGTTTGGGCTCATGAGAGGAGTAGAAAAACATCAAAAATTTCAGTCCTGCATGATTCTACCAAGAAATGTGTGTTCATTGAAACCGCTGGTTTTTGATAGTTTGGGCCCTATTGAATAATGAATGTTTTGAATTTTCTCCAAAAGTAAAGTAGTTGCAAACTCATCCTTTTAGAAACTTGTTTGGGCTGTTGAGAGGAGTAAAAAACCATCAAAAATTTCAATCTTGCATGATTCTACCAAGAAATGTGATTCTTCATTCAAAACCTGATTTTTGCTATTGGGCTCTATTGAATAGTGAATGTTTTGAATTTTCTCCAAAAGTAAAGTAGTTGCAAACTCATGCTTTTAGAGACTTGTTTGGGCTCATGAGAGGAGTAGAAAAACATCAAAAATTTCAGTCCTGCATGATTCTACCAAGAAATGTGTTCATTCAAACCGCTGGTTTTTGATAGTTTGGGCCCTATTGAATAATGAATGTTTTGAATTTTCTCCAAAAGTAAAGTAGTTGCAAACTCATCCTTTTAGAAACTTGTTTGGGCTGTTGAGAGGAGTAAAAAACCATCAAAAATTTCAATCCTGCATGATTCTACCAAGAAATGTGATTCTTCATTCAAAACGCTGGTTTTTGCTATTGGACTCTATTGAATAATGAATGTTTTGAATTTTCTCCAAAAGTAAAGTAGTTGCAAACTCATGCTTTTAGAGACTTGTTTGGGCTCATGAGAGTAGAAAAACATCAAAAATTTCAGTCCTGCATGATTCTACCAAGAAATGTGTGTTCATTGAAACCGCTGGTTTTTGATAGTTTGGGCCCTATTGAATAATGAATGTTTTGAATTTTCTCCAAAAGTAAAGTAGTTGCAAACTCATGCTTTTAGAGACTTGTTTGGGCTCATGAGAGGAATAGAAAAACATCAAAAATTTCAGTCCTGCATGATTCTACCAAGAAATGTGTGTTCATTGAAACCGCTGGTTTTTGATAGTTTGGGCCCTATTGAATAATGAATGTTTTGAATTTTCTCCAAAAGTAAAGTAGTTGCAAACTCATCCTTTTAGAAACTTGTTTGGGCTGTTGAGAGGAGTAAAACACCATCAAAAATTTCAATCCTGCATGATTCTACCAAGAAATGTGATTCTTCATTCAAACGCTGGTTTTTGCTATTGGGCTCTATTGAATAATGAATGTTTTGAATTTTCTCCAAAAGTAAAGTAGTTGCAAACTCATGCTTTTAGAGACATGTTTGGGCTCATGAGAGGAGTAGAAAAACATCAAAAATTTCAGTCCTGCATGATTCTACCAAGAAATGTGTGTTCATTGAAACCGCTGGTTTTTGATAGTTTGGGCCCTATTGAATAATGAATGTTTTGAATTTTCTCCAAAAGTAAAGTAGTTGCAAACTCATCCTTTTAGAAACTTGTTTGGGCTGTTGAGAGGAGTAAAAAACCATCAAAAATTTCAATCCTGCATGGTTCTACCAAGAAATGTGATTCTTCATTCAAAACGCTGGTTTTTGCTATTGGGCTCTATTGAATAATGAATGTTTTGAATTTTCTCCAAAAGTAAAGTAGTTGCAAACTCATGCTTTTAGAGACTTGTTTGGGCTCATGAGAGGAGTAGAAAAACATCAAAAATTTCAGTCCTGCATGATTCTACCAAGAAATGTGTGTTCATTGAAACCGCTGGTTTTTGATAGTTTGGGCCCTATTGAATAATGAATGTTTTGAATTTTCTCCAAAAGTAAAGTAGTTGCAAACTCATCCTTTTAGAAACTTGTTTGGGCTGTTGAGAGGAGTAAAAAACCATCAAAAATTTCAATCCTGCATGATTCTACCAAGAAATGTGATTCTTCATTCAAAACGCTGGTTTTTGCTATTGGGCTCTATTGAATAATGAATGTTTTGAATTTTCTCCAAAAGTAAAGTAGTTGCAAACTCATCCTTTTAGAGACTTGTTTGGGCTCATGAGAGGAGTAGAAAAACAACAAAAATTTCAGTCCTGCATGATTCTACCAAGAAATGTGTGTTCATTGAAACCGCTGGTTTTTGATAGTTTGGGCCCTATTGAATAATGAATGTTTTGAATTTTCTCCAAAAGTAAAGTAGTTGCAAACTCATCCTTTTAGAAACTTGTTTGGGCTGTTGAGAGGAGTAAAAAACCATCAAAAATTTCAATCCTGCATGATTCTACCAAGAAATGTGATTCTTCATTCAAAACGCTGGTTTTTGCTATTGGACTCTATTGAATAATGAATGTTTTGAATTTTCTCCAAAAGTAAAGTAGTTGCAAACTCATGCTTTTAGAGACTTGTTTGGGCTCATGAGAGTAGAAAAACATCAAAAATTTCAGTCCTGCATGATTCTACCAAGAAATGTGTGTTCATTGAAACCGCTGGTTTTTGATAGTTTGGGCCCTATTGAATAATGAATGTTTTGAATTTTCTCCAAAAGTAAAGTAGTTGCAAACTCATGCTTTTAGAGACTTGTTTGGGCTCATGAGAGGAGTAGAAAAACATCAAAAATTTCAGTCCTGCATGATTCTACCAAGAAATGTGTGTTCATTGAAACCGCTGGTTTTTGATAGTTTGGGCCCTATTGAATAATGAATGTTTTGAATTTTCTCCAAAAGTAAAGTAGTTGCAAACTCATCCTTTTAGAAACTTGTTTGGGCTGTTGAGAGGAGTAAAAAACCATCAAAAATTTCAATCCTGCATGATTCTACCAAGAAATGTGATTCTTCATTCAAACGCTGGTTTTTGCTATTGGGCTCTATTGAATAATGAATGTTTTGAATTTTCTCCAAAAGTAAAGTAGTTGCAAACTCATGCTTTTAGAGACATGTTTGGGCTCATGAGAGGAGTAGAAAAACATCAAAAATTTCAGTCCTGCATGATTCTACCAAGAAATGTGTGTTCATTGAAACCGCTGGTTTTTGATAGTTTGGGCCCTATTGAATAATGAATGTTTTGAATTTTCTCCAAAAGTAAAGTAGTTGCAAACTCATCCTTTTAGAAACTTGTTTGGGCTGTTGAGAGGAGTAAAAAACCATCAAAAATTTCAATCCTGCATGATTCTACCAAGAAATGTGATTCTTCATTCAAAACGCTGGTTTTTGCTATTGGGCTCTATTGAATAATGAATGTTTTGAATTTTCTCCAAAAGTAAAGTAGTTGCAAACTCATGCTTTTAGAGACTTGTTTGGGCTCATGAGAGGAGTAGAAAAACATCAAAAATTTCAGTCCTGCATGATTCTACCAAGAAATGTGTGTTCATTGAAACCGCTGGTTTTTGATAGTTTGGGCCCTATTGAATAATGAATGTTTTGAATTTTCTCCAAAAGTAAAGTAGTTGCAAACTCATCCTTTTAGAAACTTGTTTGGGCTGTTGAGAGGAGTAAAAAACCATCAAAAATTTCAATCCTGCATGATTCTACCAAGAAATGTGATTCTTCATTCAAAACGCTGGTTTTTGCTATTGGGCTCTATTGAATAATGAATGTTTTGAATTTTCTCCAAAAGTAAAGTAGTTGCAAACTCATGCTTTTAGAGACTTGTTTGGGCTCATGAGAGGAGTAGAAAAACATCAAAAACTTCAGTCCTGCATGATTCTACCAAGAAATGTGTGTTCATTGAAACCGCTGGTTTTTGATAGTTTGGGCCCTATTGAATAATGAATGTTTTGAATTTTCTCCAAAAGTAAAGTAGTTGCAAACTCATCCTTTTAGAAACTTGTTTGAGCTGTTGAGAGGAGTAAAAAACCATCAAAAATTTCAATCCTGCATGATTCTACCAAGAAATGTGATTCTTCATTCAAAACGCTGGTTTTTGCTATTGGGCTCTATTGAATAATGAATGTTTTGAATTTTCTCCAAAAGTAAAGTAGTTGCAAACTCATGCTTTTAGAGACTTGTTTGGGCTCATGAGAGGAGTAGAAAAACATCAAAAATTTCAGTCCTGCATGATTCTACCAAGAAATGTGTGTTCATTGAAACCGCTGGTTTTTGATAGTTTGGGCCCTATTGAATAATGAATGTTTTGAATTTTCTCCAAAATAAAGTAGTTGCAAACTCATCCTTTTAGAAACTTGTTTGGGCTGTTGAGAGGAGTAAAAAACCATCAAAAATTTCAATCCTGCATGATTTTACCAAGAAATGTGATTCTTCATTCAAAACCTTATTTTTGCTATTGGGCTCTATTGAATAGTGAATGTTTTGAATTTTCTCCAAAAGTAAAGTAGTTGCAAACTCATGCTTTTAGAGACTTGTTTGGGCTCATGAGAGGAGTAGAAAAACATCAAAAATTTCAGTCCTGCATGATTCTACCAAGAAATGTGTTCATTGAAACCGCTGGTTTTTGATAGTTTGGGCCCTATTGAATAATGAATGTTTTGAATTTTCTCCAAAAGTAAAGTAGTTGCAAACTCATCCTTTTAGAAACTTGTTTGGGCTGTTGAGAGGAGTAAAAAACCATCAAAAATTTCAATCCTGCATGATTCTACCAAGAAATGTGATTCTTCATTCAAAACGCTGGTTTTTGCTATTGGGCTCTATTGAATAATGAATGTTTTGAATTTTCTCCAAAAGTAAAGTAGTTGCAAACTTATGCTTTTAGAGACTTGTTTGGGCTCATGAGATGAGTAGAAAAACATCAAAAATTTCAGTCCTGCATGATTCTACCAAGACATGTGTGTTCATTGAAACCGCTGGTTTTTGATAGTTTGGGCCCTATTGAATAATGAATGTTTTGAATTTTCTCCAAAAGTAAAGTAGTTGCAAACTCATCCTTTTAGAAACTTGTTTGGGCTGTTGAGAGGAGTAAAAAACCATCAAAAATTTCAATCCTGCATGATTCTACCAAGAAATGTGATTCTTCATTCAAAACGCTGGTTTTTGCTATTGGGCTCTATTGAATAATGAATGTTTTGAATTTTCCCCAAAAGTAAAGTAGTTGCAAACTCATGCTTTTAGAGACTTGTTTGGGCTCATGAGAGGAGTAGAAAAACATCAAAAATTTCAGTCCTGCATGATTCTACCAAGAAATGTGTGTTGATTCAAACCGCTGGTTTTTGATAGTTTGGGCCCTATTGAATAATGAATGTTTTGAATTTTCTCCAAAAGTAAAGTAGTTGCAAACTCATGCTTTTAGAGACTTGTTTGGGCTCATGAGAGGAGCAGAAAAACATCAAAAATTTCAGTCCTGCATGATTCTACCAAGAAATGTGTGTTCATTGAAACCGCTGGTTTTTGATAGTTTGGGCCCTATTGAATAATGAATGTTTTGAATTTTCTCCAAAAGTAAAGTAGTTGCAAACTCATCCTTTTAGAAACTTGTTTGGGCTGTTGAGAGGAGTAAAAAACCATCAAAAATTTCAATCCTGCATGATTTTACCAAGAAATGTGATTCTTCATTCAAAACCTGATTTTTGCTATTGGGCTCTATTGAATAGTGAATGTTTTGAATTTTCTCCAAAAGTAAAGTAGTTGCAAACTCATGCTTTTAGAGACTTGTTTGGGCTCATGAGAGGAGTAGAAAAACATCAAAAATTTCAGTCCTGCATGATTCTACCAAGAAATGTGTTCATTGAAACCGCTGGTTTTTGATAGTTTGGGCCCTATTGAATAATGAATGTTTTGAATTTTCTCCAAAAGTAAAGTAGTTGCAAACTCATCCTTTTAGAAACTTGTTTGGGCTGTTGAGAGGAGTAAAAAACCATCAAAAATTTCAATCCTGCATGATTTTACCAAGAAATGTGATTCTTCATTCAAAACCTGATTTTTGCTATTGGGCTCTATTGAATAGTGAATGTTTTGAATTTTCTCCAAAAGTAAAGTAGTTGCAAACTTATCCTTTTACAGACTTGTTTGGGCTCATGAGAGGAGTAGAAAAACAACAAAAATTTCAGTCCTGCATGATTCTACCAAGAAATGTGTGTTCATTGAAACCGCTGGTTTTTGATAGTTTGGGCCCTATTGAATAATGAATGTTTTGAATTTTCTCCAAAAGTAAAGTAGTTGCAAACTCATCCTTTTAGAAACTTGTTTGGGCTGTTGAGAGGAGTAAAAAACCATCAAAAATTTCAATCCTGCATGATTCTACCAAGAAATGTGATTCTTCATTCAAAACGCTGGTTTTTGCTATTGGACTCTATTGAATAATGAATGTTTTGAATTTTCTCCAAAAGTAAAGTAGTTGCAAACTCATGCTTTTAGAGACTTGTTTGGGCTCATGAGAGTAGAAAAACATCAAAAATTTCAGTCCTGCATGATTCTACCAAGAAATGTGTGTTCATTGAAACCGCTGGTTTTTGATAGTTTGGGCCCTATTGAATAATGAATGTTTTGAATTTTCTCCAAAAGTAAAGTAGTTGCAAACTCATGCTTTTAGAGACTTGTTTGGGCTCATGAGAGGAGTAGAAAAACATCAAAAATTTCAGTCCTGCATGATTCTACCAAGAAATGTGTGTTCATTGAAACCGCTGGTTTTTGATAGTTTGGGCCCTATTGAATAATGAATGTTTTGAATTTTCTCCAAAAGTAAAGTAGTTGCAAACTCATCCTTTTAGAAACTTGTTTGGGCTGTTGAGAGGAGTAAAAAACCATCAAAAATTTCAATCCTGCATGATTCTACCAAGAAATGTGATTCTTCATTCAAACGCTGGTTTTTGCTATTGGGCTCTATTGAATAATGAATGTTTTGAATTTTCTCCAAAAGTAAAGTAGTTGCAAACTCATGCTTTTAGAGACATGTTTGGGCTCATGAGAGGAGTAGAAAAACATCAAAAATTTCAGTCCTGCATGATTCTACCAAGAAATGTGTGTTCATTGAAACCGCTGGTTTTTGATAGTTTGGGCCCTATTGAATAATGAATGTTTTGAATTTTCTCCAAAAGTAAAGTAGTTGCAAACTCATCCTTTTAGAAACTTGTTTGGGCTGTTGAGAGGAGTAAAAAACCATCAAAAATTTCAATCCTGCATGATTCTACCAAGAAATGTGATTCTTCATTCAAAACGCTGGTTTTTGCTATTGGGCTCTATTGAATAATGAATGTTTTGAATTTTCTCCAAAAGTAAAGTAGTTGCAAACTCATGCTTTTAGAGACTTGTTTGGGCTCATGAGAGGAGTAGAAAAACATCAAAAATTTCAGTCCTGCATGATTCTACCAAGAAATGTGTGTTCATTGAAACCGCTGGTTTTTGATAGTTTGGGCCCTATTGAATAATGAATGTTTTGAATTTTCTCCAAAAGTAAAGTAGTTGCAAACTCATCCTTTTAGAAACTTGTTTGGGCTGTTGAGAGGAGTAAAAAACCATCAAAAATTTCAATCCTGCATGATTCTACCAAGAAATGTGATTCTTCATTCAAAACGCTGGTTTTTGCTATTGGGCTCTATTGAATAATGAATGCTTTGAATTTTCTCCAAAAGTAAAGTAGTTGCAAACTCATGCTTTTAGAGACTTGTTTGGGCTCATGAGAGGAGTAGAAAAACATCAAAAACTTCAGTCCTGCATGATTCTACCAAGAAATGTGTGTTCATTGAAACCGCTGGTTTTTGATAGTTTGGGCCCTATTGAATAATGAATGTTTTGAATTTTCTCCAAAAGTAAAGTAGTTGCAAACTCATCCTTTTAGAAACTTGTTTGGGCTGTTGAGAGGAGTAAAAAACCATCAAAAATTTCAATCCTGCATGATTCTACCAAGAAATGTGATTCTTCATTCAAAACGCTGGTTTTTGCTATTGGGCTCTATTGAATAATGAATGTTTTGAATTTTCTCCAAAAGTAAAGTAGTTGCAAACTCATGCTTTTAGAGACTTGTTTGGGCTCATGAGAGGAGTAGAAAAACATCAAAAATTTCAGTCCTGCATGATTCTACCAAGAAATGTGTGTTCATTGAAACCGCTGGTTTTTGATAGTTTGGGCCCTATTGAATAATGAATGTTTTGAATTTTCTCCAAAAGTAAAGTAGTTGCAAACTCATCCTTTTAGAAACTTGTTTGGGCTGTTGAGAGGAGTAAAAAACCATCAAAAATTTCAATCCTGCATGATTTTACCAAGAAATGTGATTCTTCATTCAAAACCTGATTTTTGCTATTGGGCTCTATTGAATAGTGAATGTTTTGAATTTTCTCCAAAAGTAAAGTAGTTGCAAACTCATGCTTTTAGAGACTTGTTTGGGCTCATGAGAGTAGAAAAACATCAAAAATTTCAGTCCTGCATGATTCTACCAAGAAATGTGTTCATTCAAACCGCTGGTTTTTGATAGTTTGGGCCCTATTGAATAATGAATGTTTTGAATTTTCTCCAAAAGTAAAGTAGTTGCAAACTCATCCTTTTAGAAACTTGTTTGGGCTGTTGAGAGGAGTAAAAAACCATCAAAAATTTCAATCCTGCATGATTCTACCAAGAAATGTGATTCTTCATTCAAAACGCTGGTTTTTGCTATTGGGCTCTATTGAATAATGAATGTTTTGAATTTTCTCCAAAAGTAAAGTAGTTGCAAACTTATGCTTTTAGAGACTTGTTTGGGCTCATGAGATGAGTAGAAAAACATCAAAAATTTCAGTCCTGCATGATTCTACCAAGACATGTGTGTTCATTGAAACCGCTGGTTTTTGATAGTTTGGGCCCTATTGAATAATGAATGTTTTGAATTTTCTCCAAAAGTAAAGTAGTTGCAAACTCATCCTTTTAGAAACTTGTTTGGGCTGTTGAGAGGAGTAAAAAACCATCAAAAATTTCAATCCTGCATGATTCTACCAAGAAATGTGATTCTTCATTCAGAACGCTGGTTTTTGCTATTGGGCTCTATTGAATAATGAATGTTTTGAATTTTCTCCAAAAGTAAAGTAGTTGCAAACTCATGCTTTTAGAGACTTGTTTGGGCTCATGAGAGGAGTAGAAAAACATCAAAAATTTCAGTCCTGCATGATTCTACCAAGAAATGTGTGTTGATTCAAACCGCTGGTTTTTGATAGTTTGGGCCCTATTGAATAATGAATGTTTTGAATTTTCACCAAAAGTAAAGTAGTTGCAAACTCATGCTTTTAGAGACTTGTTTGGGCTCATGAGAGGAGTAGAAAAACATCAAAAATTTCAGTCCTGCATGATTCTACCAAGAAATGTGTGTTGATTCAAACCGCTGGTTTTTGATAGTTTGGGCCCTATTGAATAATGAATGTTTTGAATTTTCACCAAAAGTAAAGTAGTTGCAAACTCATCCTTTTAGAAACTTGTTTGGGCTGTTGAGAGGAGTAAAAAACCATCAAAAATTTCAATCCTGCATGATTCTACCAAGAAATGTGATTCTTCATTCAAAACGCTGGTTTTTGCTATTGGGCTCTATTGAATAATGAATGTTTTGAATTTTCTCCAAAAGTAAAGTAGTTGCAAACTCATGCTTTTAGAGACTTGTTTGGGCTCATGAGAGGAGTAGAAAAACATCAAAAATTTCAGTCCTGCATGATTCTACCAAGAAATGTGTGTTCATTGAAACCGCTGGTTTTTGATAGTTTGGGCCCTATTGAATAATGAATGTTTTGAATTTTCTCCAAAAGTAAAGTAGTTGCAAACTCATCCTTTTAGAAACTTGTTTGGGCTGTTGAGAGGAGTAAAAAACCATCAAAAATTTCAATCCTGCATGATTCTACCAAGAAATGTGATTCTTCATTCAAAACGCTGGTTTTTGCTATTGGGCTCTATTGAATAATGAATGTTTTGAATTTTCTCCAAAAGTAAAGTAGTTGCAAACTCATGCTTTTAGAGACTTGTTTGGGCTCATGAGAGGAGTAGAAAAACATCAAAAACTTCAGTCCTGCATGATTCTACCAAGAAATGTGTGTTCATTGAAACCGCTGGTTTTTGATAGTTTGGGCCCTATTGAATAATGAATGTTTTGAATTTTCTCCAAAAGTAAAGTAGTTGCAAACTCATCCTTTTAGAAACTTGTTTGGGCTGTTGAGAGGAGTAAAAAACCATCAAAAATTTCAATCCTGCATGATTCTACCAAGAAATGTGATTCTTCATTCAAAACGCTGGTTTTTGCTATTGGGCTCTATTGAATAATGAATGTTTTGAATTTTCTCCAAAAGTAAAGTAGTTGCAAACTCATGCTTTTAGAGACTTGTTTGGGCTCATGAGAGGAGTAGAAAAACATCAAAAATTTCAGTCCTGCATGATTCTACCAAGAAATGTGTGTTCATTGAAACCGCTGGTTTTTGATAGTTTGGGCCCTATTGAATAATGAATGTTTTGAATTTTCTCCAAAAGTAAAGTAGTTGCAAACTCATCCTTTTAGAAACTTGTTTGGGCTGTTGAGAGGAGTAAAAAACCATCAAAAATTTCAATCCTGCATGATTTTACCAAGAAATGTGATTCTTCATTCAAAACCTGATTTTTGCTATTGGGCTCTATTGAATAGTGAATGTTTTGAATTTTCTCCAAAAGTAAAGTAGTTGCAAACTCATGCTTTTAGAGACTTGTTTGGGCTCATGAGAGGAGTAGAAAAACATCAAAAATTTCAGTCCTGC
Source organism: Dendrobates tinctorius (assembly GCF_039654945.1). Taxonomy (NCBI): domain Eukaryota; kingdom Metazoa; phylum Chordata; class Amphibia; order Anura; family Dendrobatidae; genus Dendrobates; species Dendrobates tinctorius. Next base: position 21,830,579 of record NW_027361793.1, read on the forward strand.
ATGATTCTACCAAGAAATGTGTTCATTCAAACCGCTGGTTTTTGATAGTTTGGGCCCTATTGAATAATGAATGTTTTGAATTTTCTCCAAAAGTAAAGTAGTTGCAAACTCATCCTTTTAGAAACTTGTTTGGGCTGTTGAGAGGAGTAAAAAACCATCAAAAATTTCAATCCTGCATGATTCTACCAAGAAATGTGATTCTTCATTCAAAACGCTGGTTTTTGCTATTGGGCTCTATTGAATAATGAATGTTTTGAATTTTCTCCAAAAGTAAAGTAGTTGCAAACTTATGCTTTTAGAGACTTGTTTGGGCTCATGAGATGAGTAGAAAAACATCAAAAATTTCAGTCCTGCATGATTCTACCAAGACATGTGTGTTCATTGAAACCGCTGTTTTTTGATAGTTTGGGCCCTATTGAATAATGAATGTTTTGAATTTTCTCCAAAAGTAAAGTAGTTGCAAACTCATCCTTTTAGAAACTTGTTTGGGCTGTTGAGAGGAGTAAAAAACCATCAAAAATTTCAATCCTGCATGATTCTACCAAGAAATGTGATTCTTCATTCAGAACGCTGGTTTTTGCTATTGGGCTCTATTGAATAATGAATGTTTTGAATTTTCTCCAAAAGTAAAGTAGTTGCAAACTCATGCTTTTAGAGACTTGTTTGGGCTCATGAGAGGAGTAGAAAAACATCAAAAATTTCAGTCCTGCATGATTCTACCAAGAAATGTGTGTTGATTCAAACCGCTGGTTTTTGATAGTTTGGGCCCTATTGAATAATGAATGTTTTGAATTTTCACCAAAAGTAAAGTAGTTGCAAACTCATGCTTTTAGAGACTTGTTTGGGCTCATGAGAGGAGTAGAAAAACATCAAAAATTTCAGTCCTGCATGATTCTACCAAGAAATGTGTGTTCATTGAAACCGCTGGTTTTTGATAGTTTGGGCCCTATTGAATAATGAATGTTTTGAATTTTCTCCAAAAGTAAAATAGTTGCAAACTCATCCTTTTAGAAACTTGTTTGGGCTGTTGAGAGGAGTAAAAAACCATCAAAAATTTCAATCCTGCATGATTTTACCAAGAAATGTGATTCTTCATTCAAAACCTGATTTTTGCTATTGGGCTCTATTGAATAGTGAATGTTTTGAATTTTCTCCAAAAGTAAAGTAGTTGCAAACTCATGCTTTTAGAGACTTGTTTGGGCTCATGAGAGGAGTAGAAAAACATCAAAAATTTCAGTCCTGCATGATTCTACCAAGAAATGTGTGTTGATTCAAACCGCTGGTTTTTGATAGTTTGGGCCCTATTGAATAATGAATGTTTTGAATTTTCTCCAAAAGTAAAGTAGTTGCAAACTCATGCTTTTAGAGACTTGTTTGGGCTCATGAGAGGAGCAGAAAAACATCAAAAATTTCAGTCCTGCATGATTCTACCAAGAAATGTGTGTTCATTGAAACCGCTGGTTTTTGATAGTTTGGGCCCTATTGAATAATGAATGTTTTGAATTTTCTCCAAAAGTAAAGTAGTTGCAAACTCATCCTTTTAGAAACTTGTTTGGGCTGTTGAGAGGAGTAAAAAACCATCAAAAATTTCAATCCTGCATGATTTTACCAAGAAATGTGATTCTTCATTCAAAACCTGATTTTTGCTATTGGGCTCTATTGAATAGTGAATGTTTTGAATTTTCTCCAAAAGTAAAGTAGTTGCAAACTCATGCTTTTAGAGACTTGTTTGGGCTCATGAGAGGAGTAGAAAAACATCAAAAATTTCAGTCCTGCATGATTCTACCAAGAAATGTGTTCATTCAAACCGCTGGTTTTTGATAGTTTGGGCCCTATTGAATAATGAATGTTTTGAATTTTCTCCAAAAGTAAAGTAGTTGCAAACTCATCCTTTTAGAAACTTGTTTGGGCTGTTGAGAGGAGTAAAAAACCATCAAAAATTTCAATCCTGCATGATTCTACCAAGAAATGTGATTCTTCATTCAAAACGCTGGTTTTTGCTATTGGGCTCTATTGAATAATGAATGTTTTGAATTTTCTCCAAAAGTAAAGTAGTTGCAAACTTATGCTTTTAGAGACTTGTTTGGGCTCATGAGATGAGTAGAAAAACATCAAAAATTTCAGTCCTGCATGATTCTACCAAGACATGTGTGTTCATTGAAACCGCTGGTTTTTGATAGTTTGGGCCCTATTGAATAATGAATGTTTTGAATTTTCTCCAAAAGTAAAGTAGTTGCAAACTCATCCTTTTAGAAACTTGTTTGGGCTGTTGAGAGGTGTAAAAAACCATCAAAAATTTCAATCCTGCATGATTCTACCAAGAAATGTGATTCTTCATTCAAAACGCTGGTTTTTGCTATTGGGCTCTATTGAATAATGAATGTTTTGAATTTTCTCCAAAAGTAAAGTAGTTGCAAACTCATGCTTTTAGAGACTTGTTTGGGCTCATGAGAGGAGTAGAAAAACATCAAAAATTTCAGTCCTGCATGATTCTACCAAGAAATGTGTGTTGATTCAAACCGCTGGTTTTTGATAGTTTGGGCCCTATTGAATAATGAATGTTTTGAATTTTCTCCAAAAGTAAAGTAGTTGCAAACTCATGCTTTTAGAGACTTGTTTGGGCTCATGAGAGGAGTAGAAAAACATCAAAAATTTCAGTCCTGCATGATTCTACCAAGAAATGTGTGTTCATTGAAACCGCTGGTTTTTGATAGTTTGGGCCCTATTGAATAATGAATGTTTTGAATTTTCTCCAAAAGTAAAGTAGTTGCAAACTCATCCTTTTAGAAACTTGTTTGGGCTGTTGAGAGGAGTAAAAAACCATCAAAAATTTCAATCCTGCATGATTTTACCAAGAAATGTGATTCTTCATTCAAAACCTGATTTTTGCTATTGGGCTCTATTGAATAGTGAATGTTTTGAATTTTCTCCAAAAGTAAAGTAGTTGCAAACTCATGCTTTTAGAGACTTGTTTGGGCTCATGAGAGGAGTAGAAAAACATCAAAAATTTCAGTCCTGCATGATTCTACCAAGACATGTGTGTTCATTGAAACGGCTGTTTTTTGATAGTTTGGGCCCTATTGAATAATGAATGTTTTGAATTTTCTCCAAAAGTAAAGTAGTTGCAAACTCATCCTTTTAGAAACTTGTTTGGGCTGTTGAGAGGAGTAAAAAACCATCAAAAATTTCAATCCTGCATGATTCTACCAAGAAATGTGATTCTTCATTCAAAACGCTGGTTTTTGCTATTGGGCTCTATTGAATAATGAATGTTTTGAATTTTCTACAAAAGTAAAGTAGTTGCAAACTCATGCTTTTAGAGACTTGTTTGGGCTCATGAGAGGAGTAGAAAAACATCAAAAATTTCAGTCCTGCATGATTCTACCAAGAAATGTGTGTTGATTCAAACCGCTGGTTTTTGATAGTTTGGGCCCTATTGAATAATGAATGTTTTGAATTTTCTCAAAAAGTAAAGTAGTTGCAAACTCATGCTTTTAGAGACTTGTTTGGGCTCATGAGAGGAGTAGAAAAACATCAAAAATTTCAGTCCTGCATGATTCTACCAAGAAATGTGTGTTCATTGAAACCGCTGGTTTTTGATAGTTTGGGCCCTATTGAATAATGAATGTTTTGAATTTTCTCCAAAAGTAAAGTAGTTGCAATCTCATCCTTTTAGAAACTTGTTTGGGCTGTTGAGAGGAGTAAAAACCCATCAAAAATTTCAATCCTGCATGATTCTACCAAGAAATGTGATTCTTCATTCAAAACGCTGGTTTTTGCTATTGGGCTCTATTGAATAATGAATGTTTTGAATTTTCTCCAAAAGTAAAGTAGTTGCAAACTCATGCTTTTAGAGACTTGTTTGGGCTCATGAGAGGAGTAGAAAAACATCAAAAATTTCAGTCCTGCATGATTCTACCAAGAAATGTGTGTTCATTGAAACCGCTGGTTTTTGATAGTTTGGGCCCTATTGAATAATGAATGTTTTGAATTTTCTCCAAAAGTAAAGTAGTTGCAAACTCATCCTTTTAGAAACTTGTTTGGGCTGTTGAGAGGAGTAAAAAACCATCAAAAATTTCAATCCTGCATGATTTTACCAAGAAATGTGATTCTTCATTCAAAACCTGATTTTTGCTATTGGGCTCTATTGAATAGTGAATGTTTTGAATTTTCTCCAAAAGTAAAGTAGTTGCAAACTCATGCTTTTAGAGACTTGTTTGGGCTCATGAGAGGAGTAGAAAAACATCAAAAATTTCAGTCCTGCATGATTCTACCAAGAAATGTGTTCATTCAAACCGCTGGTTTTTGATAGTTTGGGCCCTATTGAATAATGAATGTTTTGAATTTTCTCCAAAAGTAAAGTAGTTGCAAACTCATCCTTTTAGAAACTTGTTTGGGCTGTTGAGAGGAGTAAAAAACCATCAAAAATTTCAATCCTGCATGATTCTACCAAGAAATGTGATTCTTCATTCAGAACGCTGGTTTTTGCTATTGGGCTCTATTGAATAATGAATGTTTTGAATTTTCTCCAAAAGTAAAGTAGTTGCAAACTCATGCTTTTAGAGACTTGTTTGGGCTCATGAGAGGAGTAGAAAAACATCAAAAATTTCAGTCCTGCATGATTCTACCAAGAAATGTGTGTTGATTCAAACCGCTGGTTTTTGATAGTTTGGGCCCTATTGAATAATGAATGTTTTGAATTTTCACCAAAAGTAAAGTAGTTGCAAACTCATGCTTTTAGAGACTTGTTTGGGCTCATGAGAGGAGTAGAAAAACATCAAAAATTTCAGTCCTGCATGATTCTACCAAGAAATGTGTGTTCATTGAAACCGCTGGTTTTTGATAGTTTGGGCCCTATTGAATAATGAATGTTTTGAATTTTCTCCAAAAGTAAAGTAGTTGCAAACTCATCCTTTTAGAAACTTGTTTGGGCTGTTGAGAGGAGTAAAAAACCATCAAAAATTTCAATCCTGCATGATTTTACCAAGAAATGTGATTCTTCATTCAAAACCTGATTTTTGCTATTGGGCTCTATTGAATAGTGAATGTTTTGAATTTTCTCCAAAAGTAAAGTAGTTGCAAACTCATGCTTTTAGAGACTTGTTTGGGCTCATGAGAGGAGTAGAAAAACATCAAAAATTTCAGTCCTGCATGATTCTACCAAGACATGTGTGTTCATTGAAACGGCTGGTTTTTGATAGTTTGGGCCCTATTGAATAATGAATGTTTTGAATTTTCTCCAAAAGTAAAGTAGTTGCAAACTCATCCTTTTAGAAACTTGTTTGGGCTGTTGAGAGGAGTAAAAAAACATCAAAAATTTCAATCCTGCATGATTCTACCAAGAAATGTGATTCTTCATTCAAAACGCTGGTTTTTGCTATTGGGCTCTATTGAATAATGAATGTTTTGAATTTTCTACAAAAGTAAAGTAGTTGCAAACTCATGCTTTTAGAGACTTGTTTGGGCTCATGAGAGGAGTAGAAAAACATCAAAAATTTCAGTCCTGCATGATTCTACCAAGAAATGTGTGTTGATTCAAACCGCTGGTTTTTGATAGTTTGGGCCCTATTGAATAATGAATGTTTTGAATTTTCTCCAAAAGTAAAGTAGTTGCAAACTCATGCTTTTAGAGACTTGTTTGGGCTCATGAGAGGAGCAGAAAAACATCAAAAATTTCAGTCCTGCATGATTCTACCAAGAAATGTGTGTTCATTGAAACCGCTGGTTTTTGATAGTTTGGGCCCTATTGAATAATGAATGTTTTGAATTTTCTCCAAAAGTAAAGTAGTTGCAAACTCATCCTTTTAGAAACTTGTTTGGGCTGTTGAGAGGAGTAAAAAACCATCAAAAATTTCAATCCTGCATGATTTTACCAAGAAATGTGATTCTTCATTCAAAACCTGATTTTTGCTATTGGGCTCTATTGAATAGTGAATGTTTTGAATTTTCTCCAAAAGTAAAGTAGTTGCAAACTCATGCTTTTAGAGACTTGTTTGGGCTCATGAGAGGAGTAGAAAAACATCAAAAATTTCAGTCCTGCATGATTCTACCAAGAAATGTGTTCATTCAAACCGCTGGTTTTTGATAGTTTGGGCCCTATTGAATAATGAATGTTTTGAATTTTCTCCAAAAGTAAAGTAGTTGCAAACTCATCCTTTTAGAAACTTGTTTGGGCTGTTGAGAGGAGTAAAAAACCATCAAAAATTTCAATCCTGCATGATTCTACCAAGAAATGTGATTCTTCATTCAAAACGCTGGTTTTTGCTATTGGGCTCTATTGAATAATGAATGTTTTGAATTTTCTCCAAAATTAAAGTAGTTGCAAACTTATGCTTTTAGAGACTTGTTTGGGCTCATGAGATGAGTAGAAAAACATCAAAAATTTCAGTCCTGCATGATTCTACCAAGACATGTGTGTTCATTGAAACCGCTGGTTTTTGATAGTTTGGGCCCTATTGAATAATGAATGTTTTGAATTTTCTCCAAAAGTAAAGTAGTTGCAAACTCATCCTTTTAGAAACTTGTTTGGGCTGTTGAGAGGAGTAAAAAACCATCAAAAATTTCAATCCTGCATGATTCTACCAAGATATGTGATTCTTCATTCAAAACGCTGGTTTTTGCTATTGGGCTCTATTGAATAATGAATGTTTTGAATTTTCTCCAAAAGTAAAGTAGTTGCAAACTCATGCTTTTAGAGACTTGTTTGGGCTCATGAGAGGAGTAGAAAAACATCAAAAATTTCAGTCCTGCATGATTCTACCAAGAAATGTGTGTTGATTCAAACCGCTGGTTTTTGATAGTTTGGGCCCTATTGAATAATGAATGTTTTGAATTTTCTCCAAAAGTAAAGTAGTTGCAAACTCATGCTTTTAGAGACTTGTTTGGGCTCATGAGAGGAGTAGAAAAACATCAAAAATTTCAGTCCTGCATGATTCTACCAAGAAATGTGTGTTCATTGAAACCGCTGGTTTTTGATAGTTTGGGCCCTATTGAATAATGAATGTTTTGAATTTTCTCCAAAAGTAAAGTAGTTGCAAACTCATCCTTTTAGAAACTTGTTTGGGCTGTTGAGAGGAGTAAAAAACCATCAAAAATTTCAATCCTGCATGATTTTACCAAGAAATGTGATTCTTCATTCAAAACCTGATTTTTGCTATTGGGCTCTATTGAATAGTGAATGTTTTGAATTTTCTCCAAAAGTAAAGTAGTTGCAAACTCATGCTTTTAGAGACTTGTTTGGGCTCATGAGAGGAGTAGAAAAACATCAAAAATTTCAGTCCTGCATGATTCTACCAAGACATGTGTGTTCATTGAAACGGCTGTTTTTTGATAGTTTGGGCCCTATTGAATAATGAATGTTTTGAATTTTCTCCAAAAGTAAAGTAGTTGCAAACTCATCCTTTTAGAAACTTGTTTGGGCTGTTGAGAGGAGTAAAAAACCATCAAAAATTTCAATCCTGCATGATTCTACCAAGAAATGTGATTCTTCATTCAAAACGCTGGTTTTTGCTATTGGGCTCTATTGAATAATGAATGTTTTGAATTTTCTACAAAAGTAAAGTAGTTGCAAACTCATGCTTTTAGAGACTTGTTTGGGCTCATGAGAGGAGTAGAAAAACATCAAAAATTTCAGTCCTGCATGATTCTACCAAGAAATGTGTGTTGATTCAAACCGCTGGTTTTTGATAGTTTGGGCCCTATTGAATAATGAATGTTTTGAATTTTCTCCAAAAGTAAAGTAGTTGCAAACTCATGCTTTTAGAGACTTGTTTGGGCTCATGAGAGGAGTAGAAAAACATCAAAAATTTCAGTCCTGCATGATTCTACCAAGAAATGTGTGTTCATTGAAACCGCTGGTTTTTGATAGTTTGGGCCCTATTGAATAATGAATGTTTTGAATTTTCTCCAAAAGTAAAGTAGTTGCAATCTCATCCTTTTAGAAACTTGTTTGGGCTGTTGAGAGGAGTAAAAACCCATCAAAAATTTCAATCCTGCATGATTCTACCAAGAAATGTGATTCTTCATTCAAAACGCTGGTTTTTGCTATTGGGCTCTATTGAATAATGAATGTTTTGAATTTTCTCCAAAAGTAAAGTAGTTGCAAACTCATGCTTTTAGAGACTTGTTTGGGCTCATGAGAGGAGTAGAAAAACATCAAAAATTTCAGTCCTGCACGATTCTACCAAGAAATGTGTGTTCATTGAAACCGCTGGTTTTTGATAGTTTGGGCCCTATTGAATAATGAATGTTTTGAATTTTCTCCAAAAGTAAAGTAGTTGCAAACTCATCCTTTTAGAAACTTGTTTGGGCTGTTGAGAGGAGTAAAAAACCATCAAAAATTTCAATCCTGCATGATTTTACCAAGAAATGTGATTCTTCATTCAAAACCTGATTTTTGCTATTGGGCTCTATTGAATAGTGAATGTTTTGAATTTTCTCCAAAAGTAAAGTAGTTGCAAACTCATGCTTTTAGAGACTTGTTTGGGCTCATGAGAGGAGTAGAAAAACATCAAAAATTTCAGTCCTGCATGATTCTACCAAGAAATGTGTTCATTCAAACCGCTGGTTTTTGATAGTTTGGGCCCTATTGAATAATGAATGTTTTGAATTTTCTCCAAAAGTAAAGTAGTTGCAAACTCATCCTTTTAGAAACTTGTTTGGGCTGTTGAGAGGAGTAAAAAACCATCAAAAATTTCAATCCTGCATGATTCTACCAAGAAATGTGATTCTTCATTCAAAACGCTGGTTTTTGCTATTGGGCTCTATTGAATAATGAATGTTTTGAATTTTCTACAAAAGTAAAGTAGTTGCAAACTCATGCTTTTAGAGACTTGTTTGGGCTCATGAGAGGAGTAGAAAAACATCAAAAATTTCAGTCCTGCATGATTCTACCAAGAAATGTGTGTTGATTCAAACCGCTGGTTTTTGATAGTTTGGGCCCTATTGAATAATGAATGTTTTGAATTTTCTCCAAAAGTAAAGTAGTTGCAAACTCATGCTTTTAGAGACTTGTTTGGGCTCATGAGAGGAGTAGAAAAACATCAAAAATTTCAGTCCTGCATGATTCTACCAAGAAATGTGTGTTCATTGAAACCGCTGGTTTTTGATAGTTTGGGCCCTATTGAATAATGAATGTTTTGAATTTTCTCCAAAAGTAAAGTAGTTGCAAACTCATCCTTTTAGAAACTTGTTTGGGCTGTTGAGAGGAGTAAAAAACCATCAAAAATTTCAATCCTGCATGATTCTACCAAGAAATGTGATTCTTCATTCAAAACGCTGGTTTTTGCTATTGGGCTCTATTGAATAATGAATGCTTTGAATTTTCTCCAAAAGTAAAGTAGTTGCAAACTCATGCTTTTAGAGACTTGTTTGGGCTCATGAGAGGAGTAGAAAAACATCAAAAATTTCAGTCCTGCATGATTCTACCAAGAAATGTGTGTTCATTGAAACCGCTGGTTTTTGATAGTTTGGGCCCTATTGAATAATGAATGTTTTGAATTTTCTCCAAAAGTAAAGTAGTTGCAAACTCATCCTTTTAGAAACTTGTTTGGGCTGTTGAGAGGAGTAAAAAACCATCAAAAATTTCAATCCTGCATGATTCTACCAAGAAATGTGATTCTTCATTCAAAACGCTGGTTTTTGCTATTGGGCTCTATTGAATAGTGAATGCTTTGAATTTTCTCCAAAAGTAAAGTAGTTGCAAACTCATGCTTTTAGAGACTTGTTTGCGCTCATGAGAGGAGTAGAAAAACATCAAAAATTTCAGTCCTGCATGATTCTACCAAGAAATGTGTTCATTCAAACCGCTGGTTTTTGATAGTTTGGGCCCTATTGAATAATGAATGTTTTGAATTTTCTCCAAAAGTAAAGTAGTTGCAAACTCATCCTTTTAGAAACTTGTTTGGGCTGTTGAGAGGAGTAAAAAACCATCAAAAATTTCAGTCCTGCATGATTCTACCAAGAAATGTGATTCTTCATTCAAAACGCTGGTTTTTGCTATTGGGCTCTATTGAATAATGAATGTTTTGAATTTTCTCTAAAAGTAAAGTAGTTGCAAACTCATGCTTTTAGAGACTTGTTTGGGCTCATGAGAGGAGTAGAAAAACATCAAAAATTTCAGTCCTGCATGATTCTACCAAGAAATGTGTGTTCATTGAAACCGCTGGTTTTTGATAGTTTGGGCCCTATTGAATAATGAATGTTTTGAATTTTCTCCAAAAGTAAAGTAGTTGCAAACTCATCCTTTTAGAAACTTGTTTGGGCTGTTGAGAGGAGTAAAAAACCATCAAAAATTTCAATCCTGCATGATTCTACCAAGAAATGTGATTCTTCATTCAAAACGCTGGTTTTTGCTATTGGGCTCTATTGAATAATGAATGTTTTGAATTTTCTCCAAAAGTAAAGTAGTTGCAAACTCATGCTTTTAGACACTTGTTTGGGCTCATGAGATGAGTAGAAAAACATCAAAAATTTCAGTCCTGCATGATTCTACCAAGACATGTGTGTTCATTGAAACGGCTGGTTTTTGATAGTTTGGGCCCTATTGAATAATGAATGTTTTGAATTTTCTCCAAAAGTAAAGTAGTTGCAAACTCATCCTTTTAGAAACTTGTTTGGGCTGTTGAGAGGAGTAAAAAACCATCAAAAATTTCAATCCTGCATGATTCTACCAAGAAATGTGATTCTTCATTCAAAACGCTGGTTTTTGCTATTGGGCTCTATTGAATAATGAATGTTTTGAATTTTCTCCAAAAGTAAAGTAGTTGCAAACTCATGCTTTTAGAGACTTGTTTGGGCTCATGAGAGGAGTAGAAAAACATCAAAAATTTCAGTCCTGCATGATTCTACCAAGAAATGTGTGTTCATTGAAACCGCTGGTTTTTGATAGTTTGGGCCCTATTGAATAATGAATGTTTTGAATTTTCTCCAAAAGTAAAGTAGTTGCAAACTCATGCTTTTAGAGACTTGTTTGGGCTCATGAGAGGAGTAGAAAAACATCAAAAATTTCAGTCCTGCATGATTCTACCAAGAAATGTGTGTTGATTCAAACCGCTGGTTTTTGATAGTTTGGGCCCTATTGAATAATGAATGTTTTGAATTTTCTCCAAAAGTAAAGTAGTTGCAAACTCATGCTTTTAGAGACTTGTTTGGGCTCATGAGAGGAGTAGAAAAACATCAAAAATTTCAGTCCTGCATGATTCTACCAAGAAATGTGTGTTCATTGAAACCGCTGGTTTTTGATAGTTTGGGCCCTATTGAATAATGAATGTTTTGAATTTTCTCCAAAAGTAAAGTAGTTGCAAACTCATCCTTTTAGAAACTTGTTTGGGCTGTTGAGAGGAGTAAAAAACCATCAAAAATTTCAATCCTGCATGATTCTACCAAGAAATGTGATTCTTCATTCAAAACGCTGGTTTTTGCTATTGGGCTCTATTGAATAATGAATGTTTTGAATTTTCTCCAAAAGTAAAGTAGTTGCAAACTCATGCTTTTAGAGACTTGTTTGTGCTCATGAGAGGAGTAGAAAAACATCAAAAATTTCAGTCCTGCATGATTCTACCAAGAAATGTGTGTTCATTGAAACCGCTGGTTTTTGATAGTTTGGGCCCTATTGAATAATGAATGTTTTGAATTTTCTCCAAAAGTAAAGTAGTTGCAAACTCATCCTTTTAGAAACTTGTTTGGGCTGTTGAGAGGAGTAAAAAACCATCAAAAATTTCAATCCTGCATGATTTTACCAAGAAATGTGATTCTTCATTCAAAACCTGATTTTTGCTATTGGGCTCTATTGAATAGTGAATGTTTTGAATTTTCTCCAAAAGTAAAGTAGTTGCAAACTCATGCTTTTAGAGACTTGTTTGGGCTCATGAGAGGAGTAGAAAAACATCAAAAATTTCAGTCCTGCATGATTCTACCAAGACATGTGTGTTCATTGAAACGGCTGGTTTTTGATAGTTTGGGCCCTATTGAATAATGAATGTTTTGAATTTTCTCCAAAAGTAAAGTAGTTGCAAACTCATCCTTTTAGAAACTTGTTTGGGCTGTTGAGAGGAGTAAAAAACCATCAAAAATTTCAATCCTGCATGATTCTACCAAGAAATGTGATTCTTTATTCAAAACGCTGGTTTTTGCTATTGGGCTCTATTGAATAATGAATGTTTTGAATTTTCTACAAAAGTAAAGTAGTTGCAAACTCATGCTTTTAGAGACTTGTTTGGGCTCATGAGAGGAGTAGAAAAACATCAAAAATTTCAGTCCTGCATGATTCTACCAAGAAATGTGTGTTGATTCAAACCGCTGGTTTTTGATAGTTTGGGCCCTATTGAATAATGAATGTTTTGAATTTTCTCCAAAAGTAAAGTAGTTGCAAACTCATGCTTTTAGAGACTTGTTTGGGCTCATGAGAGGAGTAGAAAAACATCAAAAATTTCAGTCCTGCATGATTCTACCAAGAAATGTGTGTTCATTGAAACCGCTGGTTTTTGATAGTTTGGGCCCTATTGAATAATGAATGTTTTGAATTTTCTCCAAAAGTAAAGTAGTTGCAAACTCATCCTTTTAGAAACTTGTTTGGGCTGTTGAGAGGAGTAAAAAACCATCAAAAATTTCAATCCTGCATGATTCTACCAAGAAATGTGATTCTTCATTCAAAACGCTGGTTTTTGCTATTGGGCTCTATTGAATAATGAATGCTTTGAATTTTCTCCAAAAGTAAAGTAGTTGCAAACTCATGCTTTTAGAGACTTGTTTGGGCTCATGAGAGGAGTAGAAAAACATCAAAACTTTCAGTCCTGCATGATTCTACCAAGAAATGTGTGTTCATTGAAACCGCTGGTTTTTGATAGTTTGGGCCCTATTGAATAATGAATGTTTTGAATTTTCTCCAAAAGTAAAGTAGTTGCAAACTCATCCTTTTAGAAACTTGTTTGGGCTGTTGAGAGGAGTAAAAAACCATCAAAAATTTCAATCCTGCATGATTCTACCAAGAAATGTGATTCTTCATTCAAAACCTGATTTTTGCTATTGGGCTCTATTGAATAGTGAATGTTTTGAATTTTCTCCAAAAGTAAAGTAGTTGCAAACTCATGCTTTTAGAGACTTGTTTGGGCTCATGAGAGGAGTAGAAAAACATCAAAAATTTCAGTCCTGCATGATTCTACCAAGAAATGTGTTCATTCAAACCGCTGGTTTTTGATAGTTTGGGCCCTATTGAATAATGAATGTTTTGAATTTTCTCCAAAAGTAAAGTAGTTGCAAACTCATCCTTTTAGAAACTTGTTTGGGCTGTTGAGAGGAGTAAAAAACCATCAAAAATTTCAATCCTGCATGATTCTACCAAGAAATGTGATTCTTCATTCAAAACGCTGGTTTTTGCTATTGGGCTCTATTGAATAATGAATGTTTTGAATTTTCTCCAAAAGTAAAGTAGTTGCAAACTCATGCTTTTAGAGACTTGTTTGGGCTCATGAGAGGAGTAGAAAAACATCAAAAATTTCAGTCCTGCATGATTCTACCAAGAAATGTGTGTTGATTCAAACCGCTGGTTTTTGATAGTTTGGGCCCTATTGAATAATGAATGTTTTGAATTTTCTCCAAAAGTAAAGTAGTTGCAAACTCATGCTTTTAGAGACTTGTTTGGGCTCATGAGAGGAGTAGAAAAACATCAAAAATTTCAGTCCTGCATGATTCTACCAAGAAATGTGTGTTCATTGAAACCGCTGTTTTTTGATAGTTTGGGCCCTATTGAATAATGAATGTTTTGAATTTTCTCCAAAAGTAAAGTAGTTGCAAACTCATGCTTTTAGAGACTTGTTTGGGCTCATGAGAGGAGTAGAAAAACATCAAAAATTTCAGTCCTGCATGATTCTACCAAGAAATGTGTGTTGATTCAAACCGCTGGTTTTTGATAGTTTGGGCCCTATTGAATAATGAATGTTTTGAATTTTCTCCAAAAGTAAAGTAGTTGCAAACTCATGCTTTTAGAGACTTGTTTGGGCTCATGAGAGGAGTAGAAAAACATGAAAAATTTCAGTCCTGCATGATTCTACCAAGAAATGTGTGTTCATTGAAACCGCTGGTTTTTGATAGTTTGGGCCCTATTGAATAATGAATGTTTTGAATTTTCTCCAAAAGTAAAGTAGTTGCAAACTCATCCTTTTAGAAACTTGTTTGGGCTGTTGAGAGGAGTAAAAAACCATCAAAAATTTCAATCCTGCATGATTCTACCAAGAAATGTGATTCTTCATTCAAAACGCTGGTTTTTGCTATTGGGCTCTATTGAATAATGAATGCTTTGAATTTTCTCCAAAAGTAAAGTAGTTGCAAACTCATGCTTTTAGAGACTTGTTTGGGCTCATGAGAGGAGTAGAAAAACATCAAAAATTTCAGTCCTGCATGATTCTACCAAGAAATGTGTGTTCATTGAAACCGCTGGTTTTTGATAGTTTGGGCCCTATTGAATAATGAATGTTTTGAATTTTCTCCAAAAGTAAAGTAGTTGCAAACTCATCCTTTTAGAAACTTGTTTGGGCTGTTGAGAGGAGTAAAAAACCATCAAAAATTTCAATCCTGCATGATTTTACCAAGAAATGTGATTCTTCATTCAAAACCTGATTTTTGCTATTGGGCTCTATTGAATAGTGAATGTTTTGAATTTTCTCCAAAAGTAAAGTAGTTGCAAACTCATGCTTTTAGAGACTTGTTTGGGCTCATGAGAGGAGTAGAAAAACATCAAAAATTTCAGTCCTGCATGATTCTACCAAGACATGTGTGTTCATTGAAACGGCTGGTTTTTGATAGTTTGGGCCCTATTGAATAATGAATGTTTTGAATTTTCTCCAAAAGTAAAGTAGTTGCAAACTCATCCTTTTAGAAACTTGTTTGGGCTGTTGAGAGGAGTAAAAAACCATCAAAAATTTCAATCCTGCATGATTCTACCAAGAAATGTGATTCTTCATTCAAAACGCTGGTTTTTGCTATTGGGCTCTATTGAATAATGAATGTTTTGAATTTTCTACAAAAGTAAAGTAGTTGCAAACTCATGCTTTTAGAGACTTGTTTGGGCTCATGAGAGGAGTAGAAAAACATCAAAAATTTCAGTCCTGCATGATTCTACCAAGAAATGTGTGTTCATTGAAACCGCTGGTTTTTGATAGTTTGGGCCCTATTGAATAATGAATGTTTTGAATTTTCTCCAAAAGTAAAGTAGTTGCAAACTCATCCTTTTAGAAACTTGTTTGGGCTGTTGAGAGGAGTAAAAA
This sequence comes from Dendrobates tinctorius, assembly GCF_039654945.1. NCBI lineage: Eukaryota > Metazoa > Chordata > Amphibia > Anura > Dendrobatidae > Dendrobates > Dendrobates tinctorius. The sequence goes on from NW_027361793.1 coordinate 21,845,839, forward strand.
ACCATCAAAAATTTCAATCCTGCATGATTCTACCAAGAAATGTGATTCTTCATTCAAAACGCTGGTTTTTGCTATTGGGCTCTATTGAATAATGAATGCTTTGAATTTTCTCCAAAAGTAAAGTAGTTGCAAACTCATGCTTTTAGAGACTTGTTTGGGCTCATGAGAGGAGTAGAAAAACATCAAAACTTTCAGTCCTGCATGATTCTACCAAGAAATGTGTGTTCATTGAAACCGCTGGTTTTTGATAGTTTGGGCCCTATTGAATAATGAATGTTTTGAATTTTCTCCAAAAGTAAAGTAGTTGCAAACTCATCCTTTTAGAAACTTGTTTGGGCTGTTGAGAGGAGTAAAAAACCATCAAAAATTTCAATCCTGCATGATTCTACCAAGAAATGTGATTCTTCATTCAAAACCTGATTTTTGCTATTGGGCTCTATTGAATAGTGAATGTTTTGAATTTTCTCCAAAAGTAAAGTAGTTGCAAACTCATGCTTTTAGAGACTTGTTTGGGCTCATGAGAGGAGTAGAAAAACATCAAAAATTTCAGTCCTGCATGATTCTACCAAGAAATGTGTTCATTCAAACCGCTGGTTTTTGATAGTTTGGGCCCTATTGAATAATGAATGTTTTGAATTTTCTCCAAAAGTAAAGTAGTTGCAAACTCATCCTTTTAGAAACTTGTTTGGGCTGTTGAGAGGAGTAAAAAACCATCAAAAATTTCAGTCCTGCATGATTCTACCAAGAAATGTGATTCTTCATTCAAAACGCTGGTTTTTGCTATTGGGCTCTATTGAATAATGAATGTTTTGAATTTTCTCTAAAAGTAAAGTAGTTGCAAACTCATGCTTTTAGAGACTTGTTTGGGCTCATGAGAGGAGTAGAAAAACATCAAAAATTTCAGTCCTGCATGATTCTACCAAGAAATGTGTGTTCATTGAAACCGCTGGTTTTTGATAGTTTGGGCCCTATTGAATAATGAATGTTTTGAATTTTCTCCAAAAGTAAAGTAGTTGCAAACTCATCCTTTTAGAAACTTGTTTGGGCTGTTGAGAGGAGTAAAAAACCATCAAAAATTTCAATCCTGCATGATTCTACCAAGAAATGTGATTCTTCATTCAAAACGCTGGTTTTTGCTATTGGGCTCTATTGAATAATGAATGTTTTGAATTTTCTCCAAAAGTAAAGTAGTTGCAAACTCATGCTTTTAGACACTTGTTTGGGCTCATGAGATGAGTAGAAAAACATCAAAAATTTCAGTCCTGCATGATTCTACCAAGACATGTGTGTTCATTGAAACGGCTGGTTTTTGATAGTTTGGGCCCTATTGAATAATGAATGTTTTGAATTTTCTCCAAAAGTAAAGTAGTTGCAAACTCATCCTTTTAGAAACTTGTTTGGGCTGTTGAGAGGAGTAAAAAACCATCAAAAATTTCAATCCTGCATGATTCTACCAAGAAATGTGATTCTTCATTCAAAACGCTGGTTTTTGCTATTGGGCTCTATTGAATAATGAATGTTTTGAATTTTCTCCAAAAGTAAAGTAGTTGCAAACTCATGCTTTTAGTGACTTGTTTGGGCTCATGAGAGGAGTAGAAAAACATCAAAAATTTCAGTCCTGCATGATTCTACCAAGAAATGTGTGTTCATTGAAACCGCTGGTTTTTGATAGTTTGGGCCCTATTGAATAATGAATGTTTTGAATTTTCTCCAAAAGTAAAGTAGTTGCAAACTCATGCTTTTAGAGACTTGTTTGGGCTCATGAGAGGAGTAGAAAAACATCAAAAATTTCAGTCCTGCATGATTCTACCAAGAAATGTGTGTTGATTCAAACCGCTGGTTTTTGATAGTTTGGGCCCTATTGAATAATGAATGTTTTGAATTTTCTCCAAAAGTAAAGTAGTTGCAAACTCATGCTTTTAGAGACTTGTTTGGGCTCATGAGAGGAGTAGAAAAACATCAAAAATTTCAGTCCTGCATGATTCTACCAAGAAATGTGTGTTCATTGAAACCGCTGGTTTTTGATAGTTTGGGCCCTATTGAATAATGAATGTTTTGAATTTTCTCCAAAAGTAAAGTAGTTGCAAACTCATCCTTTTAGAAACTTGTTTGGGCTGTTGAGAGGAGTAAAAAACCATCAAAAATTTCAATCCTGCATGATTCTACCAAGAAATGTGATTCTTCATTCAAAACGCTGGTTTTTGCTATTGGGCTCTATTGAATAATGAATGTTTTGAATTTTCTCCAAAAGTAAAGTAGTTGCAAACTCATGCTTTTAGAGACTTGTTTGGGCTCATGAGAGGAGTAGAAAAACATCAAAAATTTCAGTCCTGCATGATTCTACCAAGAAATGTGTGTTCATTGAAACCGCTGGTTTTTGATAGTTTGGGCCCTATTGAATAATGAATGTTTTGAATTTTCTCCAAAAGTAAAGTAGTTGCAAACTCATCCTTTTAGAAACTTGTTTGGGCTGTTGAGAGGAGTAAAAAACCATCAAAAATTTCAATCCTGCATGATTTTACCAAGAAATGTGATTCTTCATTCAAAACCTGATTTTTGCTATTGGGCTCTATTGAATAGTGAATGTTTTGAATTTTCTCCAAAAGTAAAGTAGTTGCAAACTCATGCTTTTAGAGACTTGTTTGGGCTCATGAGAGGAGTAGAAAAACATCAAAAATTTCAGTCCTGCATGATTCTACCAAGACATGTGTGTTCATTGAAACGGCTGGTTTTTGATAGTTTGGGCCCTATTGAATAATGAATGTTTTGAATTTTCTCCAAAAGTAAAGTAGTTGCAAACTCATCCTTTTAGAAACTTGTTTGGGCTGTTGAGAGGAGTAAAAAACCATCAAAAATTTCAATCCTGCATGATTCTACCAAGAAATGTGATTCTTCATTCAAAACGCTGGATTTTGCTATTGGGCTCTATTGAATAATGAATGTTTTGAATTTTCTACAAAAGTAAAGTAGTTGCAAACTCATGCTTTTAGAGACTTGTTTGGGCTCATGAGAGGAGTAGAAAAACATCAAAAATTTCAGTCCTGCATGATTCTACCAAGAAATGTGTGTTGATTCAAACCGCTGGTTTTTGATAGTTTGGGCCCTATTGAATAATGAATGTTTTGAATTTTCTCCAAAAGTAAAGTAGTTGCAAACTCATGCTTTTAGAGACTTGTTTGGGCTCATGAGAGGAGTAGAAAAACATCAAAAATTTCAGTCCTGCATGATTCTACCAAGAAATGTGTGTTCATTGAAACCGCTGGTTTTTGATAGTTTGGGCCCTATTGAATAATGAATGTTTTGAATTTTCTCCAAAAGTAAAGTAGTTGCAAACTCATCCTTTTAGAAACTTGTTTGGGCTGTTGAGAGGAGTAAAAAACCATCAAAAATTTCAATCCTGCATGATTCTACCAAGAAATGTGATTCTTCATTCAAAACGCTGGTTTTTGCTATTGGGCTCTATTGAATAATGAATGCTTTGAATTTTCTCCAAAAGTAAAGTAGTTGCAAACTCATGCTTTTAGAGACTTGTTTGGGCTCATGAGAGGAGTAGAAAAACATCAAAACTTTCAGTCCTGCATGATTCTACCAAGAAATGTGTGTTCATTGAAACCGCTGGTTTTTGATAGTTTGGGCCCTATTGAATAATGAATGTTTTGAATTTTCTCCAAAAGTAAAGTAGTTGCAAACTCATCCTTTTAGAAACTTGTTTGGGCTGTTGAGAGGAGTAAAAAACCATCAAAAATTTCAATCCTGCATGATTCTACCAAGAAATGTGATTCTTCATTCAAAACCTGATTTTTGCTATTGGGCTCTATTGAATAGTGAATGTTTTGAATTTTCTCCAAAAGTAAAGTAGTTGCAAACTCATGCTTTTAGAGACTTGTTTGGGCTCATGAGAGGAGTAGAAAAACATCAAAAATTTCAGTCCTGCATGATTCTACCAAGAAATGTGTTCATTCAAACCGCTGGTTTTTGATAGTTTGGGCCCTATTGAATAATGAATGTTTTGAATTTTCTCCAAAAGTAAAGTAGTTGCAAACTCATCCTTTTAGAAACTTGTTTGGGCTGTTGAGAGGAGTAAAAAACCATCAAAAATTTCAATCCTGCATGATTCTACCAAGAAATGTGATTCTTCATTCAAAACGCTGGTTTTTGCTATTGGGCTCTATTGAATAATGAATGTTTTGAATTTTCTCCAAAAGTAAAGTAGTTGCAAACTCATGCTTTTAGAGACTTGTTTGGGCTCATGAGAGGAGTAGAAAAACATCAAAAATTTCAGTCCTGCATGATTCTACCAAGAAATGTGTGTTGATTCAAACTGCTGGTTTTTGATAGTTTGGGCCCTATTGAATAATGAATGTTTTGAATTTTCTCCAAAAGTAAAGTAGTTGCAAACTCATGCTTTTAGAGACTTGTTTGGGCTCATGAGAGGAGTAGAAAAACATCAAAAATTTCAGTCCTGCATGATTCTACCAAGAAATGTGTGTTCATTGAAACCGCTGTTTTTTGATAGTTTGGGCCCTATTGAATAATGAATGTTTTGAATTTTCTCCAAAAGTAAAGTAGTTGCAAACTCATGCTTTTAGAGACTTGTTTGGGCTCATGAGAGGAGTAGAAAAACATCAAAGATTTCAGTCCTGCATGATTCTACCAAGAAATGTGTGTTGATTCAAACCGCTGGTTTTTGATAGTTTGGGCCCTATTGAATAATGAATGTTTTGAATTTTCTCCAAAAGTAAAGTAGTTGCAAACTCATGCTTTTAGAGACTTGTTTGGGCTCATGAGAGGAGTAGAAAAACATGAAAAATTTCAGTCCTGCATGATTCTACCAAGAAATGTGTGTTCATTGAAACCGCTGGTTTTTGATAGTTTGGGCCCTATTGAATAATGAATGTTTTGAATTTTCTCCAAAAGTAAAGTAGTTGCAAACTCATCCTTTTAGAAACTTGTTTGGGCTGTTGAGAGGAGTAAAAAACCATCAAAAATTTCAATCCTGCATGATTTTACCAAGAAATGTGATTCTTCATTCAAAACCTGATTTTTGCTATTGGGCTCTATTGAATAGTGAATGTTTTGAATTTTCTCCAAAAGTAAAGTAGTTGCAAACTCATGCTTTTAGAGACTTGTTTGGGCTCATGAGAGGAGTAGAAAAACATCAAAAATTTCAGTCCTGCATGATTCTACCAAGACATGTGTGTTCATTGAAACGGCTGGTTTTTGATAGTTTGGGCCCTATTGAATAATGAATGTTTTGAATTTTCTCCAAAAGTAAAGTAGTTGCAAACTCATCCTTTTAGAAACTTGTTTGGGCTGTTGAGAGGAGTAAAAAACCATCAAAAATTTCAATCCTGCATGATTCTACCAAGAAATGTGATTCTTCATTCAAAACGCTGGTTTTTGCTATTGGGCTCTATTGAATAATGAATGTTTTGAATTTTCTACAAAAGTAAAGTAGTTGCAAACTCATGCTTTTAGAGACTTGTTTGGGCTCATGAGAGGAGTAGAAAAACATCAAAAATTTCAGTCCTGCATGATTCTACCAAGAAATGTGTGTTGATTCAAACCGCTGGTTTTTGATAGTTTGGGCCCTATTGAATAATGAATGTTTTGAATTTTCTCCAAAAGTAAAGTAGTTGCAAACTCATGCTTTTAGAGACTTGTTTGGGCTCATGAGAGGAGTAGAAAAACATCAAAGATTTCAGTCCTGCATGATTCTACCAAGAAATGTGTGTTGATTCAAACCGCTGGTTTTTGATAGTTTGGGCCCTATTGAATAATGAATGTTTTGAATTTTCTCCAAAAGTAAAGTAGTTGCAAACTCATGCTTTTAGAGACTTGTTTGGGCTCATGAGAGGAGTAGAAAAACATGAAAAATTTCAGTCCTGCATGATTCTACCAAGAAATGTGTGTTCATTGAAACCGCTGGTTTTTGATAGTTTGGGCCCTATTGAATAATGAATGTTTTGAATTTTCTCCAAAAGTAAAGTAGTTGCAAACTCATCCTTTTAGAAACTTGTTTGGGCTGTTGAGAGGAGTAAAAAACCATCAAAAATTTCAATCCTGCATGATTTTACCAAGAAATGTGATTCTTCATTCAAAACCTGATTTTTGCTATTGGGCTCTATTGAATAGTGAATGTTTTGAATTTTCTCCAAAAGTAAAGTAGTTGCAAACTCATGCTTTTAGAGACTTGTTTGGGCTCATGAGAGGAGTAGAAAAACATCAAAAATTTCAGTCCTGCATGATTCTACCAAGACATGTGTGTTCATTGAAACGGCTGGTTTTTGATAGTTTGGGCCCTATTGAATAATGAATGTTTTGAATTTTCTCCAAAAGTAAAGTAGTTGCAAACTCATCCTTTTAGAAACTTGTTTGGGCTGTTGAGAGGAGTAAAAAACCATCAAAAATTTCAATCCTGCATGATTCTACCAAGAAATGTGATTCTTCATTCAAAACGCTGGTTTTTGCTATTGGGCTCTATTGAATAATGAATGTTTTGAATTTTCTACAAAAGTAAAGTAGTTGCAAACTCATGCTTTTAGAGACTTGTTTGGGCTCATGAGAGGAGTAGAAAAACATCAAAAATTTCAGTCCTGCATGATTCTACCAAGAAATGTGTGTTGATTCAAACCGCTGGTTTTTGATAGTTTGGGCCCTATTGAATAATGAATGTTTTGAATTTTCTCCAAAAGTAAAGTAGTTGCAAACTCATGCTTTTAGAGACTTGTTTGGGCTCATGAGAGGAGTAGAAAAACATCAAAAATTTCAGTCCTGCATGATTCTACCAAGAAATGTGTGTTCATTGAAACCGCTGGTTTTTGATAGTTTGGGCCCTATTGAATAATGAATGTTTTGAATTTTCTCCAAAAGTAAAGTAGTTGCAAACTCATCCTTTTAGAAACTTGTTTGGGCTGTTGAGAGGAGTAAAAAACCATCAAAAATTTCAATCCTGCATGATTCTACCAAGAAATGTGATTCTTCATTCAAAACGCTGGTTTTTGCTATTGGGCTCTATTGAATAATGAATGCTTTGAATTTTCTCCAAAAGTAAAGTAGTTGCAAACTCATGCTTTTAGAGACTTGTTTGGGCTCATGAGAGGAGTAGAAAAACATCAAAACTTTCAGTCCTGCATGATTCTACCAAGAAATGTGTGTTCATTGAAACCGCTGGTTTTTGATAGTTTGGGCCCTATTGAATAATGAATGTTTTGAATTTTCTCCAAAAGTAAAGTAGTTGCAAACTCATCCTTTTAGAAACTTGTTTGGGCTGTTGAGAGGAGTAAAAAACCATCAAAAATTTCAATCCTGCATGATTCTACCAAGAAATGTGATTCTTCATTCAAAACCTGATTTTTGCTATTGGGCTCTATTGAATAGTGAATGTTTTGAATTTTCTCCAAAAGTAAAGTAGTTGCAAACTCATGCTTTTAGAGACTTGTTTGGGCTCATGAGAGGAGTAGAAAAACATCAAAAATTTCAGTCCTGCATGATTCTACCAAGAAATGTGTTCATTCAAACCGCTGGTTTTTGATAGTTTGGGCCCTATTGAATAATGAATGTTTTGAATTTTCTCCAAAAGTAAAGTAGTTGCAAACTCATCCTTTTAGAAACTTGTTTGGGCTGTTGAGAGGAGTAAAAAAACATCAAAAATTTCAGTCCTGCATGATTCTACCAAGAAATGTGATTCTTCATTCAAAACGCTGGTTTTTGCTATTGGGCTCTATTGAATAATGAATGTTTTGAATTTTCTCTAAAAGTAAAGTAGTTGCAAACTCATGCTTTTAGAGACTTGTTTGGGCTCATGAGAGGAGTAGAAAAACATCAAAAATTTCAGTCCTGCATGATTCTACCAAGAAATGTGTGTTCATTGAAACCGCTGGTTTTTGATAGTTTGGGCCCTATTGAATAATGAATGTTTTGAATTTTCTCCAAAAGTAAAGTAGTTGCAAACTCATCCTTTTAGAAACTTGTTTGGGCTGTTGAGAGGAGTAAAAAACCATCAAAAATTTCAATCCTGCATGATTCTACCAAGAAATGTGATTCTTCATTCAAAACGCTGGTTTTTGCTATTGGGCTCTATTGAATAATGAATGTTTTGAATTTTCTCCAAAAGTAAAGTAGTTGCAAACTCATGCTTTTAGACACTTGTTTGGGCTCATGAGATGAGTAGAAAAACATCAAAAATTTCAGTCCTGCATGATTCTACCAAGACATGTGTGTTCATTGAAACGGCTGGTTTTTGATAGTTTGGGCCCTATTGAATAATGAATGTTTTGAATTTTCTCCAAAAGTAAAGTAGTTGCAAACTCATCCTTTTAGAAACTTGTTTGGGCTGTTGAGAGGAGTAAAAAACCATCAAAAATTTCAATCCTGCATGATTCTACCAAGAAATGTGATTCTTCATTCAAAACGCTGGTTTTTGCTATTGGGCTCTATTGAATAATGAATGTTTTGAATTTTCTCCAAAAGTAAAGTAGTTGCAAACTCATGCTTTTAGTGACTTGTTTGGGCTCATGAGAGGAGTAGAAAAACATCAAAAATTTCAGTCCTGCATGATTCTACCAAGAAATGTGTGTTCATTGAAACCGCTGGTTTTTGATAGTTTGGGCCCTATTGAATAATGAATGTTTTGAATTTTCTCCAAAAGTAAAGTAGTTGCAAACTCATGCTTTTAGAGACTTGTTTGGGCTCATGAGAGGAGTAGAAAAACATCAAAAATTTCAGTCCTGCATGATTCTACCAAGAAATGTGTGTTGATTCAAACCGCTGGTTTTTGATAGTTTGGGCCCTATTGAATAATGAATGTTTTGAATTTTCTCCAAAAGTAAAGTAGTTGCAAACTCATGCTTTTAGAGACTTGTTTGGGCTCATGAGAGGAGTAGAAAAACATCAAAAATTTCAGTCCTGCATGATTCTACCAAGAAATGTGTGTTCATTGAAACCGCTGGTTTTTGATAGTTTGGGCCCTATTGAATAATGAATGTTTTGAATTTTCTCCAAAAGTAAAGTAGTTGCAAACTCATCCTTTTAGAAACTTGTTTGGGCTGTTGAGAGGAGTAAAAAACCATCAAAAATTTCAATCCTGCATGATTCTACCAAGAAATGTGATTCTTCATTCAAAACGCTGGTTTTTGCTATTGGGCTCTATTGAATAATGAATGTTTTGAATTTTCTCCAAAAGTAAAGTAGTTGCAAACTCATGCTTTTAGAGACTTGTTTGGGCTCATGAGAGGAGTAGAAAAACATCAAAAATTTCAGTCCTGCATGATTCTACCAAGAAATGTGTGTTCATTGAAACCGCTGGTTTTTGATAGTTTGGGCCCTATTGAATAATGAATGTTTTGAATTTTCTCCAAAAGTAAAGTAGTTGCAAACTCATCCTTTTAGAAACTTGTTTGGGCTGTTGAGAGGAGTAAAAAACCATCAAAAATTTCAATCCTGCATGATTTTACCAAGAAATGTGATTCTTCATTCAAAACCTGATTTTTGCTATTGGGCTCTATTGAATAGTGAATGTTTTGAATTTTCTCCAAAAGTAAAGTAGTTGCAAACTCATGCTTTTAGAGACTTGTTTGGGCTCATGAGAGGAGTAGAAAAACATCAAAAATTTCAGTCCTGCATGATTCTACCAAGACATGTGTGTTCATTGAAACGGCTGGTTTTTGATAGTTTGGGCCCTATTGAATAATGAATGTTTTGAATTTTCTCCAAAAGTAAAGTAGTTGCAAACTCATCCTTTTAGAAACTTGTTTGGGCTGTTGAGAGGAGTAAAAAACCATCAAAAATTTCAATCCTGCATGATTCTACCAAGAAATGTGATTCTTCATTCAAAACGCTGGTTTTTGCTATTGGGCTCTATTGAATAATGAATGTTTTGAATTTTCTACAAAAGTAAAGTAGTTGCAAACTCATGCTTTTAGAGACTTGTTTGGGCTCATGAGAGGAGTAGAAAAACATCAAAAATTTCAGTCCTGCATGATTCTACCAAGACATGTGTGTTCATTGAAACGGCTGGTTTTTGATAGTTTGGGCCCTATTGAATAATGAATGTTTTGAATTTTCTCCAAAAGTAAAGTAGTTGCAAACTCATCCTTTTAGAAACTTGTTTGGGCTGTTGAGAGGAGTAAAAAACCATCAAAAATTTCAATCCTGCATGATTCTACCAAGAAATGTGATTCTTCATTCAAAACGCTGGTTTTTGCTATTGGGCTCTATTGAATAATGAATGTTTTGAATTTTCTACAAAAGTAAAGTAGTTGCAAACTCATGCTTTTAGAGACTTGTTTGGGCTCATGAGAGGAGTAGAAAAACATCAAAAATTTCAGTCCTGCATGATTCTACCAAGACATGTGTGTTCATTGAAACGGCTGGTTTTTGATAGTTTGGGCCCTATTGAATAATGAATGTTTTGAATTTTCTCCAAAAGTAAAGTAGTTGCAAACTCATCCTTTTAGAAACTTGTTTGGGCTGTTGAGAGGAGTAAAAAACCATCAAAAATTTCAATCCTGCATGATTCTACCAAGAAATGTGATTCTTCATTCAAAACGCTGGTTTTTGCTATTGGGCTCTATTGAATAATGAATGTTTTGAATTTTCTACAAAAGTAAAGTAGTTGCAAACTCATGCTTTTAGAGACTTGTTTGGGCTCATGAGAGGAGTAGAAAAACATCAAAAATTTCAGTCCTGCATGATTCTACCAAGAAATGTGTGTTGATTCAAACCGCTGGTTTTTGATAGTTTGGGCCCTATTGAATAATGAATGTTTTGAATTTTCTCCAAAAGTAAAGTAGTTGCAAACTCATGCTTTTAGAGACTTGTTTGGGCTCATGAGAGGAGTAGAAAAACATGAAAAATTTCAGTCCTGCATGATTCTACCAAGAAATGTGTGTTCATTGAAACCGCTGGTTTTTGATAGTTTGGGCCCTATTGAATAATGAATGTTTTGAATTTTCTCCAAAAGTAAAGTAGTTACAAACTCATCCTTTTAGAAACTTGTTTGGGCTGTTGAGAGGAGTAAAAAACCATCAAAAATTTCAATCCTGCATGATTCTACCAAGAAATGTGATTCTTCATTCAAAACGCTGGTTTTTGCTATTGGGCTCTATTGAATAATGAATGCTTTGAATTTTCTCCAAAAGTAAAGTAGTTGCAAACTCATGCTTTTAGAGACTTGTTTGGGCTCATGAGAGGAGTAGAAAAACATCAAAACTTTCAGTCCTGCATGATTCTACCAAGAAATGTGTGTTCATTGAAACCGCTGGTTTTTGATAGTTTGGGCCCTATTGAATAATGAATGTTTTGAATTTTCTCCAAAAGTAAAGTAGTTGCAAACTCATCCTTTTAGAAACTTGTTTGGGCTGTTGAGAGGAGTAAAAAACCATCAAAAATTTCAATCCTGCATGATTCTACCAAGAAATGTGATTCTTCATTCAAAACCTGATTTTTGCTATTGGGCTCTATTGAATAGTGAATGTTTTGAATTTTCTCCAAAAGTAAAGTAGTTGCAAACTCATGCTTTTAGAGACTTGTTTGGGCTCATGAGAGGAGTAGAAAAACATCAAAAATTTCAGTCCTGCATGATTCTACCAAGAAATGTGTTCATTCAAACCGCTGGTTTTTGATAGTTTGGGCCCTATTGAATAATGAATGTTTTGAATTTTCTCCAAAAGTAAAGTAGTTGCAAACTCATCCTTTTAGAAACTTGTTTGGGCTGTTGAGAGGAGTAAAAAACCATCAAAAATTTCAGTCCTGCATGATTCTACCAAGAAATGTGATTCTTCATTCAAAACGCTGGTTTTTGCTATTGGGCTCTATTGAATAATGAATGTTTTGAATTTTCTCTAAAAGTAAAGTAGTTGCAAACTCATGCTTTTAGAGACTTGTTTGGGCTCATGAGAGGAGTAGAAAAACATCAAAAATTTCAGTCCTGCATGATTCTACCAAGAAATGTGTGTTCATTGAAACCGCTGGTTTTTGATAGTTTGGGCCCTATTGAATAATGAATGTTTTGAATTTTCTCCAAAAGTAAAGTAGTTGCAAACTCATCCTTTTAGAAACTTGTTTGGGCTGTTGAGAGGAGTAAAAAACCATCAAAAATTTCAATCCTGCATGATTCTACCAAGAAATGTGATTCTTCATTCAAAACGCTGGTTTTTGCTATTGGGCTCTATTGAATAATGAATGTTTTGAATTTTCTCCAAAAGTAAAGTAGTTGCAAACTCATGCTTTTAGACACTTGTTTGGGCTCATGAGATGAGTAGAAAAACATCAAAAATTTCAGTCCTGCATGATTCTACCAAGACATGTGTGTTCATTGAAACGGCTGGTTTTTGATAGTTTGGGCCCTATTGAATAATGAATGTTTTGAATTTTCTCCAAAAGTAAAGTAGTTGCAAACTCATCCTTTTAGAAACTTGTTTGGGCTGTTGAGAGGAGTAAAAAACCATCAAAAATTTCAATCCTGCATGATTCTACCAAGAAATGTGATTCTTCATTCAAAACGCTGGTTTTTGCTATTGGGCTCTATTGAATAATGAATGTTTTGAATTTTCTCCAAAAGTAAAGTAGTTGCAAACTCATGCTTTTAGTGACTTGTTTGGGCTCATGAGAGGAGTAGAAAAACATCAAAAATTTCAGTCCTGCATGATTCTACCAAGAAATGTGTGTTCATTGAAACCGCTGGTTTTTGATAGTTTGGGCCCTATTGAATAATGAATGTTTTGAATTTTCTCCAAAAGTAAAGTAGTTGCAAACTCATGCTTTTAGAGACTTGTTTGGGCTCATGAGAGGAGTAGAAAAACATCAAAAATTTCAGTCCTGCATGATTCTACCAAGAAATGTGTGTTGATTCAAACCGCTGGTTTTTGATAGTTTGGGCCCTATTGAATAATGAATGTTTTGAATTTTCTCCAAAAGTAAAGTAGTTGCAAACTCATGCTTTTAGAGACTTGTTTGGGCTCATGAGAGGAGTAGAAAAACATCAAAAATTTCAGTCCTGCATGATTCTACCAAGAAATGTGTGTTCATTGAAACCGCTGGTTTTTGATAGTTTGGGCCCTATTGAATAATGAATGTTTTGAATTTTCTCCAAAAGTAAAGTAGTTGCAAACTCATCCTTTTAGAAACTTGTTTGGGCTGTTGAGAGGAGTAAAAAACCATCAAAAATTTCAATCCTGCATGATTCTACCAAGAAATGTGATTCTTCATTCAAAACGCTGGTTTTTGCTATTGGGCTCTATTGAATAATGAATGTTTTGAATTTTCTCCAAAAGTAAAGTAGTTGCAAACTCATGCTTTTAGAGACTTGTTTGGGCTCATGAGAGGAGTAGAAAAACATCAAAAATTTCAGTCCTGCATGATTCTACCAAGAAATGTGTGTTCATTGAAACCGCTGGTTTTTGATAGTTTGGGCCCTATTGAATAATGAATGTTTTGAATTTTCTCCAAAAGTAAAGTAGTTGCAAACTCATCCTTTTAGAAACTTGTTTGGGCTGTTGAGAGGAGTAAAAAACCATCAAAAATTTCAATCCTGCATGATTTTACCAAGAAATGTGATTCTTCATTCAAAACCTGATTTTTGCTATTGGGCTCTATTGAATAGTGAATGTTTTGAATTTTCTCCAAAAGTAAAGTAGTTGCAAACTCATGCTTTTAGAGACTTGTTTGGGCTCATGAGAGGAGTAGAAAAACATCAAAAATTTCAGTCCTGCATGATTCTACCAAGACATGTGTGTTCATTGAAACGGCTGGTTTTTGATAGTTTGGGCCCTATTGAATAATGAATGTTTTGAATTTTCTCCAAAAGTAAAGTAGTTGCAAACTCATCCTTTTAGAAACTTGTTTGGGCTGTTGAGAGGAGTAAAAAACCATCAAAAATTTCAATCCTGCATGATTCTACCAAGAAATGTGATTCTTCATTCAAAACGCTGGTTTTTGCTATTGGGCTCTATTGAATAATGAATGTTTTGAATTTTCTACAAAAGTAAAGTAGTTGCAAACTCATGCTTTTAGAGACTTGTTTGGGCTCATGAGAGGAGTAGAAAAACATCAAAAATTTCAGTCCTGCATGATTCTACCAAGAAATGTGTGTTGATTCAAACCGCTGGTTTTTGATAGTTTGGGCCCTATTGAATAATGAATGTTTTGAATTTTCTCCAAAAGTAAAGTAGTTGCAAACTCATGCTTTTAGAGACTTGTTTGGGCTCATGAGAGGAGTAGAAAAACATCAAAAATTTCAGTCCTGCATGATTCTACCAAGAAATGTGTGTTCATTGAAACCGCTGGTTTTTGATAGTTTGGGCCCTATTGAATAATGAATGTTTTGAATTTTCTCCAAAAGTAAAGTAGTTGCAAACTCATCCTTTTAGAAACTTGTTTGGGCTGTTGAGAGGAGTAAAAAACCATCAAAAATTTCAATCCTGCATGATTCTACCAAGAAATGTGATTCTTCATTCAAAACGCTGGTTTTTGCTATTGGGCTCTATTGAATAATGAATGCTTTGAATTTTCTCCAAAAGTAAAGTAGTTGCAAACTCATGCTTTTAGAGACTTGTTTGGGCTCATGAGAGGAGTAGAAAAACATCAAAACTTTCAGTCCTGCATGATTCTACCAAGAAATGTGTGTTCATTGAAACCGCTGGTTTTTGATAGTTTGGGCCCTATTGAATAATGAATGTTTTGAATTTTCTCCAAAAGTAAAGTAGTTGCAAACTCATCCTTTTAGAAACTTGTTTGGGCTGTTGAGAGGAGTAAAAAACCATCAAAAATTTCAATCCTGCATGATTCTACCAAGAAATGTGATTCTTCATTCAAAACCTGATTTTTGCTATTGGGCTCTATTGAATAGTGAATGTTTTGAATTTTCTCCAAAAGTAAAGTAGTTGCAAACTCATGCTTTTAGAGACTTGTTTGGGCTCATGAGAGGAGTAGAAAAACATCAAAAATTTCAGTCCTGCATGATTCTACCAAGAAATGTGTTCATTCAAACCGCTGGTTTTTGATAGTTTGGGCCCTATTGAATAATGAATGTTTTGAATTTTCTCCAAAAGTAAAGTAGTTGCAAACTCATCCTTTTAGAAACTTGTTTGGGCTGTTGAGAGGAGTAAAAAACCATCAAAAATTTCAATCCTGCATGATTCTACCAAGAAATGTGATTCTTCATTCAAAACGCTGGTTTTTGCTATTGGGCTCTATTGAATAATGAATGTTTTGAATTTTCTCCAAAAGTAAAGTAGTTGCAAACTCATGCTTTTAGAGACTTGTTTGGGCTCATGAGAGGAGTAGAAAAACATCAAAAATTTCAGTCCTGCATGATTCTACCAAGAAATGTGTGTTGATTCAAACCGCTGGTTTTTGATAGTTTGGGCCCTATTGAATAATGAATGTTTTGAATTTTCTCCAAAAGTAAAGTAGTTGCAAACTCATGCTTTTAGAGACTTGTTTGGGCTCATGAGAGGAGTAGAAAAACATCAAAAATTTCAGTCCTGCATGATTCTACCAAGAAATGTGTGTTCATTGAAACCGCTGTTTTTTGATAGTTTGGGCCCTATTGAATAATGAATGTTTTGAATTTTCTCCAAAAGTAAAGTAGTTGCAAACTCATGCTTTTAGAGACTTGTTTGGGCTCATGAGAGGAGTAGAAAAACATCAAAAATTTCAGTCCTGCATGATTCTACCAAGAAATGTGTGTTGATTCAAACCGCTGGTTTTTGATAGTTTGGGCCCTATTGAATAATGAATGTTTTGAATTTTCTCCAAAAGTAAAGTAGTTGCAAACTCATGCTTTTAGAGACTTGTTTGGGCTCATGAGAGGAGTAGAAAAACATGAAAAATTTCAGTCCTGCATGATTCTACCAAGAAATGTGTGTTCATTGAAACCGCTGGTTTTTGATAGTTTGGGCCCTATTGAATAATGAATGTTTTGAATTTTCTCCAAAAGTAAAGTAGTTGCAAACTCATCCTTTTAGAAACTTGTTTGGGCTGTTGAGAGGAGTAAAAAACCATCAAAAATTTCAATCCTGCATGATTCTACCAAGAAATGTGATTCTTCATTCAAAACGCTGGTTTTTGCTATTGGGCTCTATTGAATAATGAATGCTTTGAATTTTCTCCAAAAGTAAAGTAGTTGCAAACTCATGCTTTTAGAGACTTGTTTGGGCTCATGAGAGGAGTAGAAAAACATCAAAAATTTCAGTCCTGCATGATTCTACCAAGAAATGTGTGTTCATTGAAACCGCTGGTTTTTGATAGTTTGGGCCCTATTGAATAATGAATGTTTTGAATTTTCTCCAAAAGTAAAGTAGTTGCAAACTCATCCTTTTAGAAACTTGTTTGGGCTGTTGAGAGGAGTAAAAAACCATCAAAAATTTCAATCCTGCATGATTTTACCAAGAAATGTGATTCTTCATTCAAAACCTGATTTTTGCTATTGGGCTCTATTGAATAGTGAATGTTTTGAATTTTCTCCAAAAGTAAAGTAGTTGCAAACTCATGCTTTTAGAGACTTGTTTGGGCTCATGAGAGGAGTAGAAAAACATCAAAAATTTCAGTCCTGCATGATTCTACCAAGACATGTGTGTTCATTGAAACGGCTGGTTTTTGATAGTTTGGGCCCTATTGAATAATGAATGTTTTGAATTTTCTCCAAAAGTAAAGTAGTTGCAAACTCATCCTTTTAGAAACTTGTTTGCGCTGTTGAGAGGAGTAAAAAACCATCAAAAATTTCAATCCTGCATGATTCTACCAAGAAATGTGATTCTTCATTCAAAACGCTGGTTTTTGCTATTGGGCTCTATTGAATAATGAATGTTTTGAATTTTCTACAAAAGTAAAGTAGTTGCAAACTCATGCTTTTAGAGACTTGTTTGGGCTCATGAGAGGAGTAGAAAAACATCAAAAATTTCAGTCCTGCATGATTCTACCAAGAAATGTGTGTTGATTCAAACCGCTGGTTTTTGATAGTTTGGGCCCTATTGAATAATGAATGTTTTGAATTTTCTCCAAAAGTAAAGTAGTTGCAAACTCATGCTTTTAGAGACTTGTTTGGGCTCATGAGAGGAGTAGAAAAACATCAAAAATTTCAGTCCTGCATGATTCTACCAAGAAATGTGTGTTCATTGAAACCGCTGGTTTTTGATAGTTTGGGCCCTATTGAATAATGAATGTTTTGAATTTTCTCCAAAAGTAAAGTAGTTGCAAACTCATCCTTTTAGAAACTTGTTTGGGCTGTTGAGAGGAGTAAAAAACCATCAAAAATTTCAATCCTGCATGATTCTACCAAGAAATGTGATTCTTCATTCAAAACGCTGGTTTTTGCTATTGGGCTCTATTGAATAATGAATGCTTTGAATTTTCTCCAAAAGTAAAGTAGTTGCAAACTCATGCTTTTAGAGACTTGTTTGGGCTCATGAGAGGAGTAGAAAAACATCAAAACTTTCAGTCCTGCATGATTCTACCAAGAAATGTGTGTTCATTGAAACCGCTGGTTTTTGATAGTTTGGGCCCTATTGAATAATGAATGTTTTGAATTTTCTCCAAAAGTAAAGTAGTTGCAAACTCATCCTTTTAGAAACTTGTTTGGGCTGTTGAGAGGAGTAAAAAACCATCAAAAATTTCAATCCTGCATGATTCTACCAAGAAATGTGATTCTTCATTCAAAACCTGATTTTTGCTATTGGGCTCTATTGAATAGTGAATGTTTTGAATTTTCTCCAAAAGTAAAGTAGTTGCAAACTCATGCTTTTAGAGACTTGTTTGGGCTCATGAGAGGAGTAGAAAAACATCAAAAATTTCAGTCCTGCATGATTCTACCAAGAAATGTGTTCATTCAAACCGCTGGTTTTTGATAGTTTGGGCCCTATTGAATAATGAATGTTTTGAATTTTCTCCAAAAGTAAAGTAGTTGCAAACTCATCCTTTTAGAAACTTGTTTGGGCTGTTGAGAGGAGTAAAAAACCATCAAAAATTTCAGTCCTGCATGATTCTACCAAGAAATGTGATTCTTCATTCAAAACGCTGGTTTTTGCTATTGGGCTCTATTGAATAATGAATGTTTTGAATTTTCTCTAAAAGTAAAGTAGTTGCAAACTCATGCTTTTAGAGACTTGTTTGGGCTCATGAGAGGAGTAGAAAAACATCAAAAATTTCAGTCCTGCATGATTCTACCAAGAAATGTGTGTTCATTGAAACCGCTGGTTTTTGATAGTTTGGGCCCTATTGAATAATGAATGTTTTGAATTTTCTCCAAAAGTAAAGTAGTTGCAAACTCATCCTTTTAGAAACTTGTTTGGGCTGTTGAGAGGAGTAAAAAACCATCAAAAATTTCAATCCTGCATGATTCTACCAAGAAATGTGATTCTTCATTCAAAACGCTGGTTTTTGCTATTGGGCTCTATTGAATAATGAATGTTTTGAATTTTCTCCAAAAGTAAAGTAGTTGCAAACTCATGCTTTTAGACACTTGTTTGGGCTCATGAGATGAGTAGAAAAACATCAAAAATTTCAGTCCTGCATGATTCTACCAAGACATGTGTGTTCATTGAAACGGCTGGTTTTTGATAGTTTGGGCCCTATTGAATAATGAATGTTTTGAATTTTCTCCAAAAGTAAAGTAGTTGCAAACTCATCCTTTTAGAAACTTGTTTGGGCTGTTGAGAGGAGTAAAAAACCATCAAAAATTTCAATCCTGCATGATTCTACCAAGAAATGTGTGTTGATTCAAACCGCTGGTTTTTGATAGTTTGGGCCCTATTGAATAATGAATGTTTTGAATTTTCTCCAAAAGTAAAGTAGTTGCAAACTCATGCTTTTAGAGACTTGTTTGGGCTCATGAGAGGAGTAGAAAAACATCAAAAATTTCAGTCCTGCATGATTCTACCAAGAAATGTGTGTTGATTCAAACCGCTGGTTTTTGATAGTTTGGGCCCTATTGAATAATGAATGTTTTGAATTTTCTCCAAAAGTAAAGTAGTTGCAAACTCATGCTTTTAGAGACTTGTTTGGGCTCATGAGAGGAGTAGAAAAACATCAAAAATTTCAGTCCTGCATGATTCTACCAAGAAATGTGTGTTCATTGAAACCGCTGGTTTTTGATAGTTTGGGCCCTATTGAATAATGAATGTTTTGAATTTTCTCCAAAAGTAAAGTAGTTGCAAACTCATCCTTTTAGAAACTTGTTTGGGCTGTTGAGAGGAGTAAAAAACCATCAAAAATTTCAATCCTGCATGATTCTACCAAGAAATGTGATTCTTCATTCAAAACGCTGGTTTTTGCTATTGGGCTCTATTGAATAATGAATGTTTTGAATTTTCTCCAAAAGTAAAGTAGTTGCAAACTCATGCTTTTAGAGACTTGTTTGGGCTCATGAGAGGAGTAGAAAAACATCAAAAATTTCAGTCCTGCATGATTCTACCAAGAAATGTGTGTTCATTGAAACCGCTGGTTTTTGATAGTTTGGGCCCTATTGAATAATGAATGTTTTGAATTTTCTCCAAAAGTAAAGTAGTTGCAAACTCATCCTTTTAGAAACTTGTTTGGGCTGTTGAGAGGAGTAAAAAACCATCAACAATTTCAATCTTGCATGATTCTACCAAGAAATGTGATTCTTCATTCAAAACCTGATTTTTGCTATTGGGCTCTATTGAATAGTGAATGTTTTGAATTTTCTCCAAAAGTAAAGTAGTTGCAAACTCATGCTTTTAGAGACTTGTTTGGGCTCATGAGAGGAGTAGAAAAACATCAAAAATTTCAGTCCTGCATGATTCTACCAAGAAATGTGTTCATTCAAACCGCTGGTTTTTGATAGTTTGGGCCCTATTGAATAATGAATGTTTTGAATTTTCTCCAAAAGTAAAGTAGTTGCAAACTCAACCTTTTAGAAACTTGTTTGGGCTGTTGAGAGGAGTAAAAAACCATCAAAAATTTCAATCCTGCATGATTCTACCAAGAAATGTGATTCTTCATTCAAAACGCTGGTTTTTGCTATTGGGCTCTATTGAATAATGAATGTTTTGAATTTTCTCCAAAAGTAAAGTAGTTGCAAACTCATGCTTTTAGAGACTTGTTTGGGCTCATGAGAGGAGTAGAAAAACATCAAAAATTTCAGTCCTGCATGATTCTACCAAGAAATGTGTGTTCATTGAAACCGCTGGTTTTTGATAGTTTGGGCCCTATTGAATAATGAATGTTTTGAATTTTCTCCAAAAGTAAAGTAGTTGCAAACTCATCCTTTTAGAAACTTGTTTGGGCTGTTGAGAGGAGTAAAAAACCATCAAAAATTTCAATCCTGCATGATTTTACCAAGAAATGTGATTCTTCATTCAAAACCTGATTTTTGCTATTGGGCTCTATTGAATAGTGAATGTTTTGAATTTTCTCCAAAAGTAAAGTAGTTGCAAACTCATGCTTTTAGAGACTTGTTTGGGCTCATGAGAGGAGTAGAAAAACATCAAAAATTTCAGTCCTGCATGATTCTACCAAGAAATGTGTTCATTCAAACCGCTGGTTTTTGATAGTTTGGGCCCTATTGAATAATGAATGTTTTGAATTTTCTCCAAAAGTAAAGTAGTTGCAAACTCATCCTTTTAGAAACTTGTTTGGGCTGTTGAGAGGAGTAAAAAACCATCAAAAATTTCAATCCTGCATGATTCTACCAAGAAATGTGATTCTTCATTCAAAACGCTGGTTTTTGCTATTGGGCTCTATTGAATAATGAATGTTTTGAATTTTCTCCAAAAGTAAAGTAGTTGCAAACTTATGCTTTTAGAGACTTGTTTGGGCTCATGAGATGAGTAGAAAAACATCAAAAATTTCAGTCCTGCATGATTCTACCAAGACATGTGTGTTCATTGAAACCGCTGGTTTTTGATAGTTTGGGCCCTATTGAATAATGAATGTTTTGAATTTTCTCCAAAAGTAAAGTAGTTGCAAACTCATCCTTTTAGAAACTTGTTTGGGCTGTTGAGAGGAGTAAAAAACCATCAAAAATTTCAATCCTGCATGACTCTACCAAGAAATGTGATTCTTCATTCAGAACGCTGGTTTTTGCTATTGGGCTCTATTGAATAATGAATGTTTTGAATTTTCTCCAAAAGTAAAGTAGTTGCAAACTCATGCTTTTAGAGACTTGTTTGGGCTCATGAGTGGAGTAGAAAAACATCAAAAATTTCAGTCCTGCATGATTCTACCAAGAAATGTGTGTTGATTCAAACCGCTGGTTTTTGATAGTTTGGGCCCTATTGAATAATGAATGTTTTGAATTTTCACCAAAAGTAAAGTAGTTGCAAACTCATGCTTTTAGAGACTTGTTTGGGCTCATGAGAGGAGTAGAAAAACATCAAAAATTTCAGTCCTGCATGATTCTACCAAGAAATGTGTGTTCATTGAAACCGCTGGTTTTTGATAGTTTGGGCCCTATTGAATAATGAATGTTTTGAATTTTCTCCAAAAGTAAAGTAGTTGCAAACTCATCCTTTTAGAAACTTGTTTGGGCTGTTGAGAGGAGTAAAAAACCATCAAAAATTTCAATCCTGCATGATTTTACCAAGAAATGTGATTCTTCATTCAAAACCTGATTTTTGCTATTGGGCTCTATTGAATAGTGAATGTTTTGAATTTTCTCCAAAAGTAAAGTAGTTGCAAACTCATGCTTTTAGAGACTTGTTTGGGCTCATGAGAGGAGTAGAAAAACATCAAAAATTTCAGTCCTGCATGATTCTACCAAGACATGTGTGTTCATTGAAACGGCTGGTTTTTGATAGTTTGGGCCCTATTGAATAATGAATGTTTTGAATTTTCTCCAAAAGTAAAGTAGTTGCAAACTCATCCTTTTAGAAACTTGTTTGGGCTGTTGAGAGGAGTAAAAAACCATCAAAAATTTCAATCCTGCATGATTCTACCAAGAAATGTGATTCTTCATTCAAAACGCTGGTTTTTGCTATTGGGCTCTATTGAATAATGAATGTTTTGAATTTTCTCCAAAAGTAAAGTAGTTGCAAACTCATGCTTTTAGAGACTTGTTTGGGCTCATGAGAGGAGTAGAAAAACATCAAAAATTTCAGTCCTGCATGATTCTACCAAGAAATGTGTGTTGATTCAAACCGCTGGTTTTTGATAGTTTGGGCCCTATTGAATAATGAATGTTTTGAATTTTCTCCAAAAGTAAAGTAGTTGCAAACTCATGCTTTTAGAGACTTGTTTGGGCTCATGAGAGGAGCAGAAAAACATCAAAAATTTCAGTCCTGCATGATTCTACCAAGAAATGTGTGTTCATTGAAACCGCTGGTTTTTGATAGTTTGGGCCCTATTGAATAATGAATGTTTTGAATTTTCTCCAAAAGTAAAGTAGTTGCAAACTCATCCTTTTAGAAACTTGTTTGGGCTGTTGAGAGGAGTAAAAAACCATCAAAAATTTCAATCCTGCATGATTTTACCAAGAAATGTGATTCTTCATTCAAAACCTGATTTTTGCTATTGGGCTCTATTGAATAGTGAATGTTTTGAATTTTCTCCAAAAGTAAAGTAGTTGCAAACTCATGCTTTTAGAGACTTGTTTGGGCTCATGAGAGGAGTAGAAAAACATCAAAAATTTCAGTCCTGCATGATTCTACCAAGAAATGTGTTCATTCAAACCGCTGGTTTTTGATAGTTTGGGCCCTATTGAATAATGAATGTTTTGAATTTTCTCCAAAAGTAAAGTAGTTGCAAACTCATCCTTTTAGAAACTTGTTTGGGCTGTTGAGAGGAGTAAAAAACCATCAAAAATTTCAATCCTGCATGATTCTACCAAGAAATGTGATTCTTCATTCAAAACGCTGTTTTTTGCTATTGGGCTCTATTGAATAATGAATGTTTTGAATTTTCTCCAAAAGTAAAGTAGTTGCAAACTTTTGCTTTTAGAGACTTGTTTGGGCTCATGAGATGAGTAGAAAAACATCAAAAATTTCAGTCCTGCATGATTCTACCAAGACATGTGTGTTCATTGAAACCGCTGGTTTTTGATAGTTTGGGCCCTATTGAATAATGAATGTTTTGAATTTTCTCCAAAAGTAAAGTAGTTGCAAACTCATCCTTTTAGAAACTTGTTTGGGCTGTTGAGAGGAGTAAAAAACCATCAAAAATTTCAATCCTGCATGATTCTACCAAGAAATGTGATTCTTCATTCAAAACGCTGGTTTTTGCTATTGGGCTCTATTGAATAATGAATGTTTTGAATTTTCTCCAAAAGTAAAGTAGTTGCAAACTCATGCTTTTAGAGACTTGTTTGGGCTCATGAGAGGAGTAGAAAAACATCAAAAATTTCAGTCCTGCATGATTCTACCAAGAAATGTGTGTTGATTCAAACCGCTGGTTTTTGATAGTTTGGGCCCTATTGAATAATGAATGTTTTGAATTTTCTCCAAAAGTAAAGTAGTTGCAAACTCATGCTTTTAGAGACTTGTTTGGGCTCATGAGAGGAGTAGAAAAACATCAAAAATTTCAGTCCTGCATGATTCTACCAAGAAATGTGTGTTCATTGAAACCGCTGGTTTTTGATAGTTTGGGCCCTATTGAATAATGAATGTTTTGAATTTTCTCCAAAAGTAAAGTAGTTGCAAACTCATCCTTTTAGAAACTTGTTTGGGCTGTTGAGAGGAGTAAAAAACCATCAAAAATTTCAATCCTGCATGATTTTACCAAGAAATGTGATTCTTCATTCAAAACCTGATTTTTGCTATTGGGCTCTATTGAATAGTGAATGTTTTGAATTTTCTCCAAAAGTAAAGTAGTTGCAAACTCATGCTTTTAGAGACTTGTTTGGGCTCATGAGAGGAGTAGAAAAACATCAAAAATTTCAGTCCTGCATGATTCTACCAAGACATGTGTGTTCATTGAAATGGCTGTTTTTTGATAGTTTGGGCCCTATTGAATAATGAATGTTTTGAATTTTCTCCAAAAGTAAAGTAGTTGCAAACTCATGCTTTTAGAGACTTGTTTGGGCTCATGAGAGGAGTAGAAAAACATCAAAAATTTCAGTCCTGCATGATTCTACCAAGAAATGTGTGTTCATTGAAACCGCTGGTTTTTGATAGTTTGGGCCCTATTGAATAATGAATGTTTTGAATTTTCTCCAAAAGTAAAGTAGTTGCAATCTCATCCTTTTAGAAACTTGTTTGGGCTGTTGAGAGGAGTAAAAACCCATCAAAAATTTCAATCCTGCATGATTCTACCAAGAAATGTGATTCTTCATTCAAAACGCTGGTTTTTGCTATTGGGCTCTATTGAATAATGAATGTTTTGAATTTTCTCCAAAAGTAAAGTAGTTGCAAACTCATGCTTTTAGAGACTTGTTTGGGCTCATGAGAGGAGTAGAAAAACATCAAAAATTTCAGTCCTGCATGATTCTACCAAGAAATGTGTGTTCATTGAAACCGCTGGTTTTTGATAGTTTGGGCCCTATTGAATAATGAATGTTTTGAATTTTCTCCAAAAGTAAAGTAGTTGCAAACTCATCCTTTTAGAAACTTGTTTGGGCTGTTGAGAGGAGTAAAAAACCATCAAAAATTTCAATCCTGCATGATTTTACCAAGAAATGTGATTCTTCATTCAAAACCTGATTTTTGCTATTGGGCTCTATTGAATAGTGAATGTTTTGAATTTTCTCCAAAAGTAAAGTAGTTGCAAACTCATGCTTTTAGAGACTTGTTTGGGCTCATGAGAGGAGTAGAAAAACATCAAAAATTTCAGTCCTGCATGATTCTACCAAGAAATGTGTTCATTCAAACCGCTGGTTTTTGATAGTTTGGGCCCTATTGAATAATGAATGTTTTGAATTTTCTCCAAAAGTAAAGTAGTTGCAAACTCATCCTTTTAGAAACTTGTTTGGGCTGTTGAGAGGAGTAAAAAACCATCAAAAATTTCAATCCTGCATGATTCTACCAAGAAATGTGATTCTTCATTCAAAACGCTGGTTTTTGCTATTGGGCTCTATTGAATAATGAATGTTTTGAATTTTCTACAAAAGTAAAGTAGTTGCAAACTCATGCTTTTAGAGACTTGTTTGGGCTCATGAGAGGAGTAGAAAAACATCAAAAATTTCAGTCCTGCATGATTCTACCAAGAAATGTGTGTTGATTCACACCGCTGGTTTTTGATAGTTTGGGCCCTATTGAATAATGAATGTTTTGAATTTTCTCCAAAAGTAAAGTAGTTGCAAACTCATGCTTTTAGAGACTTGTTTGGGCTCATGAGAGGAGTAGAAAAACATCAAAAATTTCAGTCCTGCATGATTCTACCAAGAAATGTGTGTTCATTGAAACCGCTGGTTTTTGATAGTTTGGGCCCTATTGAATAATGAATGTTTTGAATTTTCTCCAAAAGTAAAGTAGTTGCAAACTCATCCTTTTAGAAACTTGTTTGGGCTGTTGAGAGGAGTAAAAAACCATCAAAAATTTCAATCCTGCATGATTCTACCAAGAAATGTGATTCTTCATTCAAAACGCTGGTTTTTGCTATTGGGCTCTATTGAATAATGAATGCTTTGAATTTTCTCCAAAAGTAAAGTAGTTGCAAACTCATGCTTTTAGAGACTTGTTTGGGCTCATGAGAGGAGTAGAAAAACATCAAAAATTTCAGTCCTGAATGATTCTACCAAGAAATGTGTGTTCATTGAAACCGCTGGTTTTTGATAGTTTGGGCCCTATTGAATAATGAATGTTTTGAATTTTCTCCAAAAGTAAAGTAGTTGCAAACTCATCCTTTTAGAAACTTGTTTGGGCTGTTGAGAGGAGTAAAAAACCATCAAAAATTTCAATCCTGCATGATTCTACCAAGAAATGTGATTCTTCATTCAAAACGCTGGTTTTTGCTATTGGGCTCTATTGAATAGTGAATGCTTTGAATTTTCTCCAAAAGTAAAGTAGTTGCAAACTCATGCTTTTAGAGACTTGTTTGGGCTCATGAGAGGAGTAGAAAAACATCAAAAATTTCAGTCCTGCATGATTCTACCAAGAAATGTGTTCATTCAAACCGCTGGTTTTTGATAGTTTGGGCCCTATTGAATAATGAATGTTTTGAATTTTCTCCAAAAGTAAAGTAGTTGCAAACTCATCCTTTTAGAAACTTGTTTGGGCTGTTGAGAGGAGTAAAAAACCATCAAAAATTTCAGTCCTGCATGATTCTACCAAGAAATGTGATTCTTCATTCAAAACGCTGGTTTTTGCTATTGGGCTCTATTGAATAATGAATGTTTTGAATTTTCTCTAAAAGTAAAGTAGTTGCAAACTCATGCTTTTAGAGACTTGTTTGGGCTCATGAGAGGAGTAGAAAAACATCAAAAATTTCAGTCCTGCATGATTCTACCAAGAAATGTGTGTTCATTGAAACCGCTGGTTTTTGATAGTTTGGGCCCTATTGAATAATGAATGTTTTGAATTTTCTCCAAAAGTAAAGTAGTTGCAAACTCATCCTTTTAGAAACTTGTTTGGGCTGTTGAGAGGAGTAAAAAACCATCAAAAATTTCAATCCTGCATGATTCTACCAAGAAATGTGATTCTTCATTCAAAACGCTGGTTTTTGCTATTGGGCTCTATTGAATAATGAATGTTTTGAATTTTCTCCAAAAGTAAAGTAGTTGCAAACTCATGCTTTTAGACACTTGTTTGGGCTCATGAGATGAGTAGAAAAACATCAAAAATTTCAGTCCTGCATGATTCTACCAAGACATGTGTGTTCATTGAAACGGCTGGTTTTTGATAGTTTGGGCCCTATTGAATAATGAATGTTTTGAATTTTCTCCAAAAGTAAAGTAGTTGCAAACTCATCCTTTTAGAAACTTGTTTGGGCTGTTGAGAGGAGTAAAAAACCATCAAAAATTTCAATCCTGCATGATTCTACCAAGAAATGTGATTCTTCATTCAAAACGCTGGTTTTTGCTATTGGGCTCTATTGAATAATGAATGTTTTGAATTTTCTCCAAAAGTAAAGTAGTTGCAAACTCATGCTTTTAGAGACTTGTTTGGGCTCATGAGAGGAGTAGAAAAACATCAAAAATTTCAGTCCTGCATGATTCTACCAAGAAATGTGTGTTCATTGAAACCGCTGGTTTTTGATAGTTTGGGCCCTATTGAATAATGAATGTTTTGAATTTTCTCCAAAAGTAAAGTAGTTGCAAACTCATGCTTTTAGAGACTTGTTTGGGCTCATGAGAGGAGTAGAAAAACATCAAAAATTTCAGTCCTGCATGATTCTACCAAGAAATGTGTGTTGATTCAAACCGCTGGTTTTTGATAGTTTGGGCCCTATTGAATAATGAATGTTTTGAATTTTCTCCAAAAGTAAAGTAGTTGCAAACTCATGCTTTTAGAGACTTGTTTGGGCTCATGAGAGGAGTAGAAAAACATCAAAAATTTCAGTCCTGCATGATTCTACCAAGAAATGTGTGTTCATTGAAACCGCTGGTTTTTGATAGTTTGGGCCCTATTGAATAATGAATGTTTTGAATTTTCTCCAAAAGTAAAGTAGTTGCAAACTCATGCTTTTAGAGACTTGTTTGGGCTCATGAGAGGAGTAGAAAAACATCAAAAATTTCAGTCCTGCATGATTCTACCAAGAAATGTGTGTTGATTCAAACTGCTGGTTTTTGATAGTTTGGGCCCTATTGAATAATGAATGTTTTGAATTTTCTCCAAAAGTAAAGTAGTTGCAAACTCATGCTTTTAGAGACTTGTTTGGGCTCATGAGAGGAGTAGAAAAACATCAAAAATTTCAGTCCTGCATGATTCTACCAAGAAATGTGTGTTCATTGAAACCGCTGGTTTTTGATAGTTTGGGCCCTATTGAATAATGAATGTTTTGAATTTTCTCCAAAAGTAAAGTAGTTGCAAACTCACCTTTTAGAAACTTGTTTGGGCTGTTGAGAGGAGTAAAAAACCATCAAAAATTTCAATCCTGCATGATTCTACCAAGAAATGTGATTCTTCATTCAAAACGCTGGTTTTTGCTATTGGGCTCTATTGAATAATGAATGTTTTGAATTTTCTCCAAAAGTAAAGTAGTTGCAAACTCATGCTTTTAGAGACTTGTTTGGGCTCATGAGAGGAGTAGAAAAACATCAAAAATTTCAGTCCTGCATGATTCTACCAAGAAATGTGTGTTCATTGAAACCGCTGGTTTTTGATAGTTTGGGCCCTATTGAATAATGAATGTTTTGAATTTTCTCCAAAAGTAAAGTAGTTGCAAACTCATCCTTTTAGAAACTTGTTTGGGCTGTTGAGAGGAGTAAAAAACCATCAAAAATTTCAATCCTGCATGATTTTACCAAGAAATGTGATTCTTCATTCAAAACCTGATTTTTGCTATTGGGCTCTATTGAATAGTGAATGTTTTGAATTTTCTCCAAAAGTAAAGTAGTTGCAAACTCATGCTTTTAGAGACTTGTTTGGGCTCATGAGAGGAGTAGAAAAACATCAAAAATTTCAGTCCTGCATGATTCTACCAAGACATGTGTGTTCATTGAAACGGCTGGTTTTTGATAGTTTGGGCCCTATTGAATAATGAATGTTTTGAATTTTCTCCAAAAGTAAAGTAGTTGCAAACTCATCCTTTTAGAAACTTGTTTGGGCTGTTGAGAGGAGTAAAAAACCATCAAAAATTTCAATCCTGCATGATTCTACCAAGAAATGTGATTCTTCATTCAAAACGCTGGTTTTTGCTATTGGGCTCTATTGAATAATGAATGTTTTGAATTTTCTACAAAAGTAAAGTAGTTGCAAACTCATGCTTTTAGAGACTTGTTTGGGCTCATGAGAGGAGTAGAAAAACATCAAAAATTTCAGTCCTGCATGATTCTACCAAGAAATGTGTGTTGATTCAAACCGCTGGTTTTTGATAGTTTGGGCCCTATTGAATAATGAATGTTTTGAATTTTCTCCAAAAGTAAAGTAGTTGCAAACTCATGCTTTTAGAGACTTGTTTGGGCTCATGAGAGGAGTAGAAAAACATCAAAAATTTCAGTCCTGCATGATTCTACCAAGAAATGTGTGTTCATTGAAACCGCTGGTTTTTGATAGTTTGGGCCCTATTGAATAATGAATGTTTTGAATTTTCTCCAAAAGTAAAGTAGTTGCAAACTCATCCTTTTAGAAACTTGTTTGGGCTGTTGAGAGGAGTAAAAAACCATCAAAAATTTCAATCCTGCATGATTCTACCAAGAAATGTGATTCTTCATTCAAAACGCTGGTTTTTGCTATTGGGCTCTATTGAATAATGAATGCTTTGAATTTTCTCCAAAAGTAAAGTAGTTGCAAACTCATGCTTTTAGAGACTTGTTTGGGCTCATGAGAGGAGTAGAAAAACATCAAAACTTTCAGTCCTGCATGATTCTACCAAGAAATGTGTGTTCATTGAAACCGCTGGTTTTTGATAGTTTGGGCCCTATTGAATAATGAATGTTTTGAATTTTCTCCAAAAGTAAAGTAGTTGCAAACTCATCCTTTTAGAAACTTGTTTGGGCTGTTGAGAGGAGTAAAAAACCATCAAAAATTTCAATCCTGCATGATTCTACCAAGAAATGTGATTCTTCATTCAAAACCTGATTTTTGCTATTGGGCTCTATTGAATAGTGAATGTTTTGAATTTTCTCCAAAAGTAAAGTAGTTGCAAACTCATGCTTTTAGAGACTTGTTTGGGCTCATGAGAGGAGTAGAAAAACATCAAAAATTTCAGTCCTGCATGATTCTACCAAGAAATGTGTTCATTCAAACCGCTGGTTTTTGATAGTTTGGGCCCTATTGAATAATGAATGTTTTGAATTTTCTCCAAAAGTAAAGTAGTTGCAAACTCATCCTTTTAGAAACTTGTTTGGGCTGTTGAGAGGAGTAAAAAACCATCAAAAATTTCAATCCTGCATGATTCTACCAAGAAATGTGATTCTTCATTCAAAACGCTGGTTTTTGCTATTGGGCTCTATTGAATAATGAATGTTTTGAATTTTCTCCAAAAGTAAAGTAGTTGCAAACTCATGCTTTTAGAGACTTGTTTGGGCTCATGAGAGGAGTAGAAAAACATCAAAAATTTCAGTCCTGCATGATTCTACCAAGAAATGTGTGTTGATTCAAACCGCTGGTTTTTGATAGTTTGGGCCCTATTGAATAATGAATGTTTTGAATTTTCTCCAAAAGTAAAGTAGTTGCAAACTCATGCTTTTAGAGACTTGTTTGGGCTCATGAGAGGAGTAGAAAAACATCAAAAATTTCAGTCCTGCATGATTCTACCAAGAAATGTGTGTTCATTGAAACCGCTGGTTTTTGATAGTTTGGGCCCTATTGAATAATGAATGTTTTGAATTTTCTCCAAAAGTAAAGTAGTTGCAAACTCATGCTTTTAGAGACTTGTTTGGGCTCATGAGAGGAGTAGAAAAACATCAAAAATTTCAGTCCTGCATGATTCTACCAAGAAATGTGTGTTGATTCAAACCGCTGGTTTTTGATAGTTTGGGCCCTATTGAATAATGAATGTTTTGAATTTTCTCCAAAAGTAAAGTAGTTGCAAACTCATGCTTTTAGAGACTTGTTTGGGCTCATGAGAGGAGTAGAAAAACATCAAAAATTTCAGTCCTGCATGATTCTACCAAGAAATGTGTGTTCATTGAAACCGCTGGTTTTTGATAGTTTGGGCCCTATTGAATAATGAATGTTTTGAATTTTCTCCAAAAGTAAAGTAGTTGCAAACTCATCCTTTTAGAAACTTGTTTGGGCTGTTGAGAGGAGTAAAAAACCATCAAAAATTTCAATCCTGCATGATTCTACCAAGAAATGTGATTCTTCATTCAAAACGCTGGTTTTTGCTATTGGGCTCTATTGAATAATGAATGTTTTGAATTTTCTCCAAAAGTAAAGTAGTTGCAAACTCATGCTTTTAGAGACTTGTTTGGGCTCATGAGAGGAGTAGAAAAACATCAAAAATTTCAGTCCTGCATGATTCTACCAAGAAATGTGTGTTCATTGAAACCGCTGGTTTTTGATAGTTTGGGCCCTATTGAATAATGAATGTTTTGAATTTTCTCCAAAAGTAAAGTAGTTGCAAACTCATCCTTTTAGAAACTTGTTTGGGCTGTTGAGAGGAGTAAAAAACCATCAAAAATTTCAATCCTGCATGATTTTACCAAGAAATGTGATTCTTCATTCAAAACCTGATTTTTGCTATTGGGCTCTATTGAATAGTGAATGTTTTGAATTTTCTCCAAAAGTAAAGTAGTTGCAAACTCATGCTTTTAGAGACTTGTTTGGGCTCATGAGAGGAGTAGAAAAACATCAAAAATTTCAGTCCTGCATGATTCTACCAAGACATGTGTGTTCATTGAAACGGCTGGTTTTTGATAGTTTGGGCCCTATTGAATAATGAATGTTTTGAATTTTCTCCAAAAGTAAAGTAGTTGCAAACTCATCCTTTTAGAAACTTGTTTGGGCTGTTGAGAGGAGTAAAAAACCATCAAAAATTTCAATCCTGCATGATTCTACCAAGAAATGTGATTCTTCATTCAAAACGCTGGTTTTTGCTATTGGGCTCTATTGAATAATGAATGTTTTGAATTTTCTACAAAAGTAAAGTAGTTGCAAACTCATGCTTTTAGAGACTTGTTTGGGCTCATGAGAGGAGTAGAAAAACATCAAAAATTTCAGTCCTGCATGATTCTACCAAGAAATGTGTGTTGATTCAAACCGCTGGTTTTTGATAGTTTGGGCCCTATTGAATAATGAATGTTTTGAATTTTCTCCAAAAGTAAAGTAGTTGCAAACTCATGCTTTTAGAGACTTGTTTGGGCTCATGAGAGGAGTAGAAAAACATCAAAAATTTCAGTCCTGCATGATTCTACCAAGAAATGTGTGTTCATTGAAACCGCTGGTTTTTGATAGTTTGGGCCCTATTGAATAATGAATGTTTTGAATTTTCTCCAAAAGTAAAGTAGTTGCAAACTCATCCTTTTAGAAACTTGTTTGGGCTGTTGAGAGGAGTAAAAAACCATCAAAAATTTCAATCCTGCATGATTCTACCAAGAAATGTGATTCTTCATTCAAAACGCTGGTTTTTGCTATTGGGCTCTACTGAATAATGAATGCTTTGAATTTTCTCCAAAAGTAAAGTAGTTGCAAACTCATGCTTTTAGAGACTTGTTTGGGCTCATGAGAGGAGTAGAAAAACATCAAAACTTTCAGTCCTGCATGATTCTACCAAGAAATGTGTGTTCATTGAAACCGCTGGTTTTTGATAGTTTGGGCCCTATTGAATAATGAATGTTTTGAATTTTCTCCAAAAGTAAAGTAGTTGCAAACTCATCCTTTTAGAAACTTGTTTGGGCTGTTGAGAGGAGTAAAAAACCATCAAAAATTTCAATCCTGCATGATTCTACCAAGAAATGTGATTCTTCATTCAAAACCTGATTTTTGCTATTGGGCTCTATTGAATAGTGAATGTTTTGAATTTTCTCCAAAAGTAAAGTAGTTGCAAACTCATGCTTTTAGAGACTTGTTTGGGCTCATGAGAGGAGTAGAAAAACATCAAAAATTTCAGTCCTGCATGATTCTACCAAGAAATGTGTTCATTGAAACCGCTGGTTTTTGATAGTTTGGGCCCTATTGAATAATGAATGTTTTGAATTTTCTCCAAAAGTAAAGTAGTTGCAAACTCATCCTTTTAGAAACTTGTTTGGGCTGTTGAGAGGAGTAAAAAACCATCAAAAATTTCAGTCCTGCATGATTCTACCAAGAAATGTGATTCTTCATTCAAAACGCTGGTTTTTGCTATTGGGCTCTATTGAATAATGAATGTTTTGAATTTTCTCTAAAAGCAAAGTAGTTGCAAACTCATGCTTTTAGAGACTTGTTTGGGCTCATGAGAGGAGTAGAAAAACATCAAAAATTTCAGTCCTGCATGATTCTACCAAGAAATGTGTGTTCATTGAAACCGCTGGTTTTTGATAGTTTGGGCCCTATTGAATAATGAATGTTTTGAATTTTCTCCAAAAGTAAAGTAGTTGCAAACTCATCCTTTTAGAAACTTGTTTGGGCTGTTGAGAGGAGTAAAAAACCATCAAAAATTTCAATCCTGCATGATTCTACCAAGAAATGTGATTCTTCATTCAAAACGCTGGTTTTTGCTATTGGGCTCTATTGAATAATGAATGTTTTGAATTTTCTCCAAAAGTAAAGTAGTTGCAAACTCATGCTTTTAGAGACTTGTTTGGGCTCATGAGATGAGTAGAAAAACATCAAAAATTTCAGTCCTGCATGATTCTACCAAGACATGTGTGTTCATTGAAACGGCTGGTTTTTGATAGTTTGGGCCCTATTGAATAATGAATGTTTTGAATTTTCTCCAAAAGTAAAGTAGTTGCAAACTCATCCTTTTAGAAACTTGTTTGGGCTGTTGAGAGGAGTAAAAAACCATCAAAAATTTCAATCCTGCATGATTCTACCAAGAAATGTGTGTTGATTCAAACCGCTGGTTTTTGATAGTTTGGGCCCTATTGAATAATGAATGTTTTGAATTTTCTCCAAAAGTAAAGTAGTTGCAAACTCATGCTTTTAGAGACTTGTTTGGGCTCATGAGAGGAGTAGAAAAACATCAAAAATTTCAGTCCTGCATGATTCTACCAAGAAATGTGTGTTGATTCAAACCGCTGGTTTTTGATAGTTTGGGCCCTATTGAATAATGAATGTTTTGAATTTTCTCCAAAAGTAAAGTAGTTGCAAACTCATGCTTTTAGAGACTTGTTTGGGCTCATGAGAGGAGTAGAAAAACATCAAAAATTTCAGTCCTGCATGATTCTACCAAGAAATGTGTGTTCATTGAAACCGCTGGTTTTTGATAGTTTGGGCCCTATTGAATAATGAATGTTTTGAATTTTCTC
This sequence comes from Dendrobates tinctorius, assembly GCF_039654945.1. Classification (NCBI taxonomy): domain Eukaryota; kingdom Metazoa; phylum Chordata; class Amphibia; order Anura; family Dendrobatidae; genus Dendrobates; species Dendrobates tinctorius. The sequence continues at coordinate 21,879,722 of NW_027361793.1, forward strand.
CAAAAGTAAAGTAGTTGCAAACTCATCCTTTTAGAAACTTGTTTGGGCTGTTGAGAGGAGTAAAAAACCATCAAAAATTTCAATCCTGCATGATTCTACCAAGAAATGTGATTCTTCATTCAAAACGCTGGTTTTTGCTATTGGGCTCTATTGAATAATGAATGTTTTGAATTTTCTCCAAAAGTAAAGTAGTTGCAAACTCATGCTTTTAGAGACTTGTTTGGGCTCATGAGAGGAGTAGAAAAACATCAAAAATTTCAGTCCTGCATGATTCTACCAAGAAATGTGTGTTCATTGAAACCGCTGGTTTTTGATAGTTTGGGCCCTATTGAATAATGAATGTTTTGAATTTTCTCCAAAAGTAAAGTAGTTGCAAACTCATCCTTTTAGAAACTTGTTTGGGCTGTTGAGAGGAGTAAAAAAACCATCAAAAATTTCAATCTTGCATGATTCTACCAAGAAATGTGATTCTTCATTCAAAACCTGATTTTTGCTATTGGGCTCTATTGAATAGTGAATGTTTTGAATTTTCTCCAAAAGTAAAGTAGTTGCAAACTCATGCTTTTAGAGACTTGTTTGGGCTCATGAGAGGAGTAGAAAAACATCAAAAATTTCAGTCCTGCATGATTCTACCAAGAAATGTGTTCATTCAAACCGCTGGTTTTTGATAGTTTGGGCCCTATTGAATAATGAATGTTTTGAATTTTCTCCAAAAGTAAAGTAGTTGCAAACTCAACCTTTTAGAAACTTGTTTGGGCTGTTGAGAGGAGTAAAAAACCATCAAAAATTTCAATCCTGCATGATTCTACCAAGAAATGTGATTCTTCATTCAAAACGCTGGTTTTTGCTATTGGGCTCTATTGAATAATGAATGTTTTGAATTTTCTCCAAAAGTAAAGTAGTTGCAAACTCATGCTTTTAGAGACTTGTTTGGGCTCATGAGAGGAGTAGAAAAACATCAAAATTTTCAGTCCTGCATGATTCTACCAAGAAATGTGTGTTCATTGAAACCGCTGGTTTTTGATAGTTTGGGCCCTATTGAATAATGAATGTTTTGAATTTTCTCCAAAAGTAAAGTAGTTGCAAACTCATCCTTTTAGAAACTTGTTTGGGCTGTTGAGAGGAGTAAAAAACCATCAAAAATTTCAATCCTGCATGATTCTACCAAGAAATGTGATTCTTCATTCAAAACGCTGGTTTTTGCTATTGGGCTCTATTGAATAATGAATGTTTTGAATTTTCTCCAAAAGTAAAGTAGTTGCAAACTCATGCTTTTAGAGACTTGTTTGGGCTCATGAGAGGTGTAGAAAAACATCAAAAATTTCAGTCCTGCATGATTCTACCAAGAAATGTGTGTTCACTCAAACCGCTGGTTTTTGATAGTTTGGGCCCTATTGAATAATGAATGTTTTGAATTTTCTCCAAAAGTAAAGTAGTTGCAAACTCATGCTTTTAGAGACTTGTTTGGGCTCATGAGAGGAGTAGAAAAACATCAAAAATTTCAGTCCTGCATGATTCTACCAAGAAATGTGTGTTCATTGAAACCGCTGGTTTTTGATAGTTTGGGCCCTATTGAATAATGAATGTTTTGAATTTTCTCCAAAAGTAAAGTAGTTGCCAACTCATCCTTTTAGAAACTTGTTTGGGCTGTTGAGAGGAGTAAAAAACCATCAAAAATTTCAATCCTGCATGATTCTACCAAGAAATGTGATTCTTCATTCAAAACGCTGGTTTTTGCTATTGGGCTCTATTGAATAATGAATGTTTTGAATTTTCTCCAAAAGTAAAGTAGTTGCAAACTCATGCTTTTAGAGACTTGTTTGGGCTCATGAGAGGAGTAGAAAAACATCAAAAATTTCAGTCCTGCATGATTCTACCAAGAAATGTGTGTTCATTGAAACCGCTGGTTTTTGATAGTTTGGGCCCTATTGAATAATGAATGTTTTGAATTTTCTCCAAAAGTAAAGTAGTTGCAAACTCATCCTTTTAGAAACTTGTTTGGGCTGTTGAGAGGAGTAAAAAACCATCAAAAATTTCAATCCTGCATGATTCTACCAAGAAATGTGATTCTTCATTCAAAACGCTGGTTTTTGCTATTGGGCTCTATTGAATAATGAATGTTTTGAATTTTCTCCAAAAGTAAAGTAGTTGCAAACTCATGCTTTTAGAGACTTGTTTGGGCTCATGAGAGGAGTAGAAAAACATCAAAAATTTCAGTCCTGCATGATTCTACCAAGAAATGTGTGTTCATTGAAAACGCTGGTTTTTGATAGTTTGGGCCCTATTGAATAATGAATGTTTTGAATTTTCTCCAAAAGTAAAGTAGTTGCAAACTCATCCTTTTAGAAACTTGTTTGGGCTGTTGAGAGGAGTAAAAAACCATCAAAAATTTCAATCCTGCATGATTCTACCAAGAAATGTGATTCTTCATTCAAAACGCTGGTTTTTGCTATTGGGCTCTATTGAATAATGAATGGTTTGAATTTTCTCCAAAAGTAAAGTAGTTGCAAACTCATGCTTTTAGAGACTTGTTTGTGCTCATGAGAGGAGTAGAAAAACATCAAAAATTTCAGTCCTGCATGATTCTACCAAGAAATGTGTGTTCATTGAAACCGCTGGTTTTTGATAGTTTGGGCCCTATTCAATAATGAATGTTTTGAATTTTCTCCAAAAGTAAAGTAGTTGCAAACTCATCCTTTTAGAAACTTGTTTGGGCTGTTGAGAGGAGTAAAAAACCATCAAAAATTTCAATCCTGCATGATTCTACCAAGAAATGTGATTCTTCATTCAAAACGCTGGTTTTTGCTATTGGGCTCTATTGAATAATGAATGTTTTGAATTTTCTCCAAAAGTAAAGTAGTTGCAAACTCATGCTTTTAGAGACTTGTTTGGGCTCATGAAAGGAGTAGAAAAACATCAAAAATTTCAGTCCTGCATGATTCTACCAAGAAATGTGTGTTCATTCAAACCGCTGGTTTTTGATAGTTTGGGCCCTATTGAATAATGAATGTTTTGAATTTTCTCCAAAAGTAAAGTAGTTGCAAACTCATCCTTTTAGAAACTTGTTTGGGCTGTTGAGAGGAGTAAAAAACCATCAAAAATTTCAATCCTGCATGATTCTACCAAGAAATGTGATTCTTCATTCAAAACGCTGGTTTTTGCTATTGGGCTCTATTGAATAATGAATGTTTTGAATTTTCTCCAAAAGTAAAGTAGTTGCAAACTCATGCTTTTAGAGACTTGTTTGGGCTCATGAGAGGAGTAGAAAAACATCAAAAATTTCAGTCCTGCATGATTCTACCAAGAAATGTGTGTTCATTGAAACCGCTGGTTTTTGATAGTTTGGGCCCTATTGAATAATGAATGTTTTGAATTTTCTCCAAAAGTAAAGTAGTTGCAAACTCATCCTTTTAGAAACTTGTTTGGGCTGTTGAGAGGAGTAAAAAACCATCAAAAATTTCAATCCTGCATGATTCTACCAAGAAATGTGATTCTTCATTCAAAACGCTGGTTTTTGCTATTGGGCTCTATTGAATAATGAATGTTTTGAATTTTCTCCAAAAGTAAAGTAGTTGCAAACTCATGCTTTTAGAGACTTGTTTGGGCTCATGAGAGGAGTAGAAAAACATCAAAAATTTCAGTCCTGCATGATTCTACCAAGAAATGTGTGTTCATTGAAACCGCTGGTTTTTGATAGTTTGGGCCCTATTGAATAATGAATGTTTTGAATTTTCTCCAAAAGTAAAGTAGTTGCAAACTCATCCTTTTAGAAACTTGTTTGGGCTGTGGAGAGGAGTAAAAAACCATCAAAAATTTCAATCCTGCATGATTTTACCAAGAAATGTGATTCTTCATTCAAAACCTGATTTTTGCTATTGGGCTCTATTGAATAGTGAATGTTTTGAATTTTCTCCAAAAGTAAAGTAGTTGCAAACTCATGCTTTTAGAGACTTGTTTGGGCTCATGAAAGGAGTAGAAAAACATCAAAAATTTCAGTCCTGCATGATTCTACCAAGAAATGTGTGTTCATTCAAACCGCTGGTTTTTGATAGTTTGGGCCCTATTGAATAATGAATGTTTTGAATTTTCTCCAAAAGTAAAGTAGTTGCAAACTCATCCTTTTAGAAACTTGTTTGGGCTGTTGAGAGGAGTAAAAAACCATCAAAAATTTCAATCCTGCATGATTCTACCAAGAAATGTGATTCTTCATTCAAAACGCTGGTTTTTGCTATTGGGCTCTATTGAATAATGAATGTTTTGAATTTTCTCCAAAAGTAAAGTAGTTGCAAACTCATGCTTTTAGAGACTTGTTTGGGCTCATGAGAGGAGTAGAAAAACATCAAAAATTTCAGTCCTGCATGATTCTACCAAGAAATGTGTGTTCATTGAAACCGCTGGTTTTTGATAGTTTGGGCCCTATTGAATAATGAATGTTTTGAATTTTCTCCAAAAGTAAAGTAGTTGCAAACTCATCCTTTTAGAAACTTGTTTGGGCTGTTGAGAGGAGTAAAAAACCATCAAAAATTTCAATCCTGCATGATTCTACCAAGAAATGTGATTCTTCATTCAAAACGCTGGTTTTTGCTATTGGGCTCTATTGAATAATGAATGTTTTGAATTTTCTCCAAAAGTAAAGTAGTTGCAAACTCATGCTTTTAGAGACTTGTTTGGGCTCATGAGATGAGTAGAAAAACATCAAAAATTTCAGTCCTGCATGATTCTACCAAGACATGTGTGTTCATTGAAACGGCTGGTTTTTGATAGTTTGGGCCCTATTGAATAATGAATGTTTTGAATTTTCTCCAAAAGTAAAGTAGTTGCAAACACATCCTTTTAGAAACTTGTTTGGGCTGTTGAGAGGAGTAAAAAACCATCAAAAATTTCAATCCTGCATGATTCTACCAAGAAATGTGATTCTTCATTCAAAACGCTGGTTTTTGCTATTGGGCTCTATTGAATAATGAATGTTTTGAATTTTCTCCAAAATTAAAGTAGTTGCAAACTCATGCTTTTAGAGACTTGTTTGGGCTCATGAGAGGAGTAGAAAAACATCAAAAATTTCAGTCCTGCATGATTCTACCAAGAAATGTGTGTTCATTGAAACCGCTGGTTTTTGATAGTTTGGGCCCTATTGAATAATGAATGTTTTGAATTTTCTCCAAAAGTAAAGTAGTTGCAAACTCATGCTTTTAGAGACTTGTTTGGGCTCATGAGAGGAGTAGAAAAACATCAAAAATTTCAGTCCTGCATGATTCTACCAAGAAATGTGTGTTCATTGAAACCGCTGGTTTTTGATAGTTTGGGCCCTATTGAATAATGAATGTTTTGAATTTTCTCCAAAAGTAAAGTAGTTGCAAACTCATCCTTTTAGAAACTTGTTTGGGCTGTTGAGAGGAGTAAAAAACCATCAAAAATTTCAATCCTGCATGATTCTACCAAGAAATGTGATTCTTCATTCAAAACGCTGGTTTTTGCTATTGGGCTCTATTGAATAATGAATGTTTTGAATTTTCTCCAAAAGTAAAGTAGTTGCAAACTCATGCTTTTAGAGACTTGTTTGGGCTCATGAGAGGAGTAGAAAAACATCAAAAATTTCAGTCCTGCATGATTCTACCAAGAAATGTGTGTTCATTGAAACCGCTGGTTTTTGATAGTTTGGGCCCTATTGAATAATGAATGTTTTGAATTTTCTCCAAAAGTAAAGTAGTTGCAAACTCATCCTTTTAGAAACTTGTTTGGGCTGTGGAGAGGAGTAAAAAACCATCAAAAATTTCAATCCTGCATGATTTTACCAAGAAATGTGATTCTTCATTCAAAACCTGATTTTTGCTATTGGGCTCTATTGAATAGTGAATGTTTTGAATTTTCTCCAAAAGTAAAGTAGTTGCAAACTCATGCTTTTAGAGACTTGTTTGGGCTCATGAGTGGAGTAGAAAAACATCAAAAATTTCAGTCCTGCATGATTCTACCAAGAAATGTGTTCATTCAAACCGCTGGTTTTTGATAGTTTGGACCCTATTGAATAATGAATGTTTTGAATTTTCTCCAAAAGTAAAGTAGTTGCAAACTCATCCTTTTAGAAACTTGTTTGGGCTGTTGAGAGGAGTAAAAAACCATCAAAAATTTCAATCCTGCATGATTCTACCAAGAAATGTGATTCTTCATTCAAAACGCTGGTTTTTGCTATTGGGCTCTATTGAATAATGAATGTTTTGAATTTTCTCCAAAAGTAAACTAGTTGCAAACTCATGCTTTTAGAGACTTGTTTGGGCTCATGAGAGGAGTAGAAAAACATCAAAAATTTCAGTCCTGCATGATTCTACCAAGAAATGTGATTCTTCATTCAAAACCTGATTTTTGCTATTGGGCTCTATTGAATAGTGAATGTTTTGAATTTTCTCCAAAAGTAAAGTAGTTGCAAACTCATGCTTTTAGAGACTTGTTTGGGCTCATGAAAGGAGTAGAAAAACATCAAAAATTTCAGTCCTGCATGATTCTACCAAGAAATGTGTTCATTCAAACCGCTGGTTTTTGATAGTTTGGGCCCTATTGAATAATGAATGTTTTGAATTTTCTCCAAAAGTAAAGTAGTTGCAAACTCATCCTTTTAGAAACTTGTTTGGGCTGTTGAGAGGAGTAAAAAACCATCAAAAATTTCAATCCTGCATGATTCTACCAAGAAATGTGATTCTTCATTCAAAACGCTGGTTTTTGCTATTGGGCTCTATTGAATAATGAATGTTTTGAATTTTCTCCAAAAGTAAAGTAGTTGCAAACTCATGCTTTTAGAGACTTGTTTGGGCTCATGAGATGAGTAGAAAAACATCAAAAATTTCAGTCCTGCATGATTCTACCAAGACATGTGTGTTCATTGAAACGGCTGGTTTTTGATAGTTTGGGCCCTATTGAATAATGAATGTTTTGAATTTTCTCCAAAAGTAAAGTAGTTGCAAACTCATCCTTTTAGAAACTTGTTTGGGCTGTTGAGAGGAGTAAAAAACCATCAAAAATTTCAATCCTGCATGATTCTACCAAGAAATGTGATTCTTCATTCAAAACGCTGGTTTTTGCTATTGGGCTCTATTGAATAATGAATGTTTTGAATTTTCTCCAAAAGTAAAGTAGTTGCAAACTCATGCTTTTAGAGACTTGTTTGGGCTCATGAGAGGAGTAGAAAAACATCAAAAATTTCAGTCCTGCATGATTCTACCAAGAAATGTGTGTTCATTCAAACCGCTGGTTTTTGATAGTTTGGGCCCTATTGAATAATGAATGTTTTGAATTTTCTCCAAAAGTAAAGTAGTTGCAAACTCATGCTTTTAGAGACTTGTTTGGGCTCATGAGAGGAGTAGAAAAACATCAAAAATTTCAGTCCTGCATGATTCTACCAAGAAATGTGTGTTCATTGAAACCGTTGGTTTTTGATAGTTTGGGCCCTATTGAATAATGAATGTTTTGAATTTTCTCCAAAAGTAAAGTAGTTGCAAACTCATCCTTTTAGAAACTTGTTTGGGCTGTTGAGAGGAGTAAAAAACCATCAAAAATTTCAATCCTGCATGATTCTACCAAGAAATGTGATTCTTCATTCAAAACGCTGGTTTTTGCTATTGGGCTCTATTGAATAATGAATGTTTTGAATTTTCTCCAAAAGTAAAGTAGTTGCAAACTCATGCTTTTAGAGACTTGTTTGGGCTCATGAGATGAGTAGAAAAACATCAAAAATTTCAGTCCTGCATGATTCTACCAAGACATGTGTGTTCATTGAAACGGCTGGTTTTTGATAGTTTGGGCCCTATTGAATAATGAATGTTTTGAATTTTCTCCAAAAGTAAAGTAGTTGCAAACTCATCCTTTTAGAAACTTGTTTGGGCTGTTGAGAGGAGTAAAAAACCATCAAAAATTTCAATCCTGCATGATTCTACCAAGAAATGTGTGTTGATTCAAACCGCTGGTTTTTGATAGTTTGGGCCCTATTGAATAATGAATGTTTTGAATTTTCTCCAAAAGTAAAGTAGTTGCAAACTCATGCTTTTAGAGACTTGTTTGGGCTCATGAGAGGAGTAGAAAAACATCAAAAATTTCAGTCCTGCATGATTCTACCAAGAAATGTGTGTTGATTCAAACCGCTGGTTTTTGATAGTTTGGGCCCTATTGAATAATGAATGTTTTGAATTTTCTCCAAAAGTAAAGTAGTTGCAAACTCATGCTTTTAGAGACTTGTTTGGGCTCATGAGAGGAGTAGAAAAACATCAAAAATTTCAGTCCTGCATGATTCTACCAAGAAATGTGTGTTCATTGAAACCGCTGGTTTTTGATAGTTTGGGCCCTATTGAATAATGAATGTTTTGAATTTTCTCCAAAAGTAAAGTAGTTGCAAACTCATCCTTTTAGAAACTTGTTTGGGCTGTTGAGAGGAGTAAAAAACCATCAAAAATTTCAATCCTGCATGATTCTACCAAGAAATGTGATTCTTCATTCAAAACGCTGGTTTTTGCTATTGGGCTCTATTGAATAATGAATGTTTTGAATTTTCTCCAAAAGTAAAGTAGTTGCAAACTCATGCTTTTAGAGACTTGTTTGGGCTCATGAGAGGAGTAGAAAAACATCAAAAATTTCAGTCCTGCATGATTCTACCAAGAAATGTGTGTTCATTGAAACCGCTGGTTTTTGATAGTTTGGGCCCTATTGAATAATGAATGTTTTGAATTTTCTCCAAAAGTAAAGTAGTTGCAAACTCATCCTTTTAGAAACTTGTTTGGGCTGTTGAGAGGAGTAAAAAAACCATCAAAAATTTCAATCTTGCATGATTCTACCAAGAAATGTGATTCTTCATTCAAAACCTGATTTTTGCTATTGGGCTCTATTGAATAGTGAATGTTTTGAATTTTCTCCAAAAGTAAAGTAGTTGCAAACTCATGCTTTTAGAGACTTGTTTGGGCTCATGAGAGGAGTAGAAAAACATCAAAAATTTCAGTCCTGCATGATTCTACCAAGAAATGTGTTCATTCAAACCGCTGGTTTTTGATAGTTTGGGCCCTATTGAATAATGAATGTTTTGAATTTTCTCCAAAAGTAAAGTAGTTGCAAACTCAACCTTTTAGAAACTTGTTTGGGCTGTTGAGAGGAGTAAAAAACCATCAAAAATTTCAATCCTGCATGATTCTACCAAGAAATGTGATTCTTCATTCAAAACGCTGGTTTTTGCTATTGGGCTCTATTGAATAATGAATGTTTTGAATTTTCTCCAAAAGTAAAGTAGTTGCAAACTCATGCTTTTAGAGACTTGTTTGGGCTCATGAGAGGAGTAGAAAAACATCAAAATTTTCAGTCCTGCATGATTCTACCAAGAAATGTGTGTTCATTGAAACCGCTGGTTTTTGATAGTTTGGGCCCTATTGAATAATGAATGTTTTGAATTTTCTCCAAAAGTAAAGTAGTTGCAAACTCATCCTTTTAGAAACTTGTTTGGGCTGTTGAGAGGAGTAAAAAACCATCAAAAATTTCAATCCTGCATGATTCTACCAAGAAATGTGATTCTTCATTCAAAACGCTGGTTTTTGCTATTGGGCTCTATTGAATAATGAATGTTTTGAATTTTCTCCAAAAGTAAAGTAGTTGCAAACTCATGCTTTTAGAGACTTGTTTGGGCTCATGAGAGGTGTAGAAAAACATCAAAAATTTCAGTCCTGCATGATTCTACCAAGAAATGTGTGTTCACTCAAACCGCTGGTTTTTGATAGTTTGGGCCCTATTGAATAATGAATGTTTTGAATTTTCTCCAAAAGTAAAGTAGTTGCAAACTCATGCTTTTAGAGACTTGTTTGGGCTCATGAGAGGAGTAGAAAAACATCAAAAATTTCAGTCCTGCATGATTCTACCAAGAAATGTGTGTTCATTGAAACCGCTGGTTTTTGATAGTTTGGGCCCTATTGAATAATGAATGTTTTGAATTTTCTCCAAAAGTAAAGTAGTTGCCAACTCATCCTTTTAGAAACTTGTTTGGGCTGTTGAGAGGAGTAAAAAACCATCAAAAATTTCAATCCTGCATGATTCTACCAAGAAATGTGATTCTTCATTCAAAACGCTGGTTTTTGCTATTGGGCTCTATTGAATAATGAATGTTTTGAATTTTCTCCAAAAGTAAAGTAGTTGCAAACTCATGCTTTTAGAGACTTGTTTGGGCTCATGAGAGGAGTAGAAAAACATCAAAAATTTCAGTCCTGCATGATTCTACCAAGAAATGTGTGTTCATTGAAACCGCTGGTTTTTGATAGTTTGGGCCCTATTGAATAATGAATGTTTTGAATTTTCTCCAAAAGTAAAGTAGTTGCAAACTCATCCTTTTAGAAACTTGTTTGGGCTGTTGAGAGGAGTAAAAAACCATCAAAAATTTCAATCCTGCATGATTCTACCAAGAAATGTGATTCTTCATTCAAAACGCTGGTTTTTGCTATTGGGCTCTATTGAATAATGAATGTTTTGAATTTTCTCCAAAAGTAAAGTAGTTGCAAACTCATGCTTTTAGAGACTTGTTTGGGCTCATGAGAGGAGTAGAAAAACATCAAAAATTTCAGTCCTGCATGATTCTACCAAGAAATGTGTGTTCATTGAAACCGCTGGTTTTTGATAGTTTGGGCCCTATTCAATAATGAATGTTTTGAATTTTCTCCAAAAGTAAAGTAGTTGCAAACTCATCCTTTTAGAAACTTGTTTGGGCTGTTGAGAGGAGTAAAAAACCATCAAAAATTTCAATCCTGCATGATTCTACCAAGAAATGTGATTCTTCATTCAAAACGCTGGTTTTTGCTATTGGGCTCTATTGAATAATGAATGTTTTGAATTTTCTCCAAAAGTAAAGTAGTTGCAAACTCATGCTTTTAGAGACTTGTTTGTGCTCATGAGAGGAGTAGAAAAACATCAAAAATTTCAGTCCTGCATGATTCTACCAAGAAATGTGTGTTCATTGAAACCGCTGGTTTTTGATAGTTTGGGCCCTATTGAATAATGAATGTTTTGAATTTTCTCCAAAAGTAAAGTAGTTGCAAACTCATCCTTTTAGAAACTTGTTTGGGCTGTTGAGAGGAGTAAAAAACCATCAAAAATTTCAATCCTGCATGATTTTACCAAGAAATGTGATTCTTCATTCAAAACCTGATTTTTGCTATTGGGCTCTATTGAATAGTGAATGTTTTGAATTTTCTCCAAAAGTAAAGTAGTTGCAAACTCATGCTTTTAGAGACTTGTTTGGGCTCATGAAAGGAGTAGAAAAACATCAAAAATTTCAGTCCTGCATGATTCTACCAAGAAATGTGTGTTCATTCAAACCGCTGGTTTTTGATAGTTTGGGCCCTATTGAATAATGAATGTTTTGAATTTTCTCCAAAAGTAAAGTAGTTGCAAACTCATCCTTTTAGAAACTTGTTTGGGCTGTTGAGAGGAGTAAAAAACCATCAAAAATTTCAATCCTCCATGATTCTACCAAGAAATGTGATTCTTCATTCAAAACGCTGGTTTTTGCTATTGGGCTCTATTGAATAATGAATGTTTTGAATTTTCTCCAAAAGTAAAGTAGTTGCAAACTCATGCTTTTAGAGACTTGTTTGGGCTCATGAGAGGAGTAGAAAAACATCAAATATTTCAGTCCTGCATGATTCTACCAAGAAATGTGTGTTCATTGAAACCGCTGGTTTTTGATAGTTTGGGCCCTATTGAATAATGAATGTTTTGAATTTTCTCCAAAAGTAAAGTAGTTGCAAACTCATCCTTTTAGAAACTTGTTTGGGCTGTTGAGAGGAGTAAAAAACCATCAAAAATTTCAATCTTGCATGATTCTACCAAGAAATGTGATTCTTCATTCAAAACCTGATTTTTGCTATTGGGCTCTATTGAATAGTGAATGTTTTGAATTTTCTCCAAAAGTAAAGTAGTTGCAATCTCATGCTTTTAGAGACTTGTTTGGGCTCATGAGAGGAGTAGAAAAACATCAAAAATTTCAGTCCTGCATGATTCTACCAAGAAATGTGTTCATTCAAACCGCTGGTTTTTGATAGTTTGGGCCCTATTGAATAATGAATGTTTTGAATTTTCTCCAAAAGTAAAGTAGTTGCAAACTCATCCTTTTAGAAACTTGTTTGGGCTGTTGAGAGGAGTAAAAAACCATCAAAAATTTCAATCCTGCATGATTCTACCAAGAAATGTGATTCTTCATTCAAAACGCTGGTTTTTGCTATTGGGCTCTATTGAATAATGAATGTTTTGAATTTTCTCCAAAAGTAAAGTAGTTGCAAACTCATGCTTTTAGAGACTTGTTTGGGCTCATGAGAGGAGTAGAAAAACATCAAAAATTTCAGTCCTGCATGATTCTACCAAGAAATGTGTGTTCATTGAAACCGCTGGTTTTTGATAGTTTGGGCCCTATTGAATAATGAATGTTTTGAATTTTCTCCAAAAGTAAAGTAGTTGCAAACTCATCCTTTTAGAAACTTGTTTGGGCTGTTGAGAGGAGTAAAAAACCATCAAAAATTTCAATCCTGCATGATTCTACCAAGAAATGTGATTCTTCATTCAAAACGCTGGTTTTTGCTATTGGGCTCTATTGAATAATGAATGTTTTGAATTTTCTCCAAAAGTAAAGTAGTTGCAAACTCATGCTTTTAGAGACTTGTTTGGGCTCATGAGATGAGTAGAAAAACATCAAAAATTTCAGTCCTGCATGATTCTACCAAGACATGTGTGTTCATTGAAACGGCTGGTTTTTGATAGTTTGGGCCCTATTGAATAATGAATGTTTTGAATTTTCTCCAAAAGTAAAGTAGTTGCAAACTCATCCTTTTAGAAACTTGTTTGGGCTGTTGAGAGGAGTAAAAAACCATCAAAAATTTCAATCCTGCATGATTCTACCAAGAAATGTGATTCTTCATTCAAAACGCTGGTTTTTGCTATTGGGCTCTATTGAATAATGAATGTTTTGAATTTTCTCCAAAATTAAAGTAGTTGCAAACTCATGCTTTTAGAGACTTGTTTGGGCTCATGAGAGGAGTAGAAAAACATCAAAAATTTCAGTCCTGCATGATTCTACCAAGAAATGTGTGTTCATTGAAACCGCTGGTTTTTGATAGTTTGGGCCCTATTGAATAATGAATGTTTTGAATTTTCTCCAAAAGTAAAGTAGTTGCAAACTCATGCTTTTAGAGACTTGTTTGGGCTCATGAGAGGAGTAGAAAAACATCAAAAATTTCAGTCCTGCATGATTCTACCAAGAAATGTGTGTTCATTGAAACCGCTGGTTTTTGATAGTTTGGGCCCTATTGAATAATGAATGTTTTGAATTTTCTCCAAAAGTAAAGTAGTTGCAAACTCATCCTTTTAGAAACTTGTTTGGGCTGTTGAGAGTAGTAAAAAACCATCAAAAATTTCAATCCTGCATGATTCTACCAAGAAATGTGATTCTTCATTCAAAACGCTGGTTTTTGCTATTGGGCTCTATTGAATAATGAATGTTTTGAATTTTCTCCAAAAGTAAAGTAGTTGCAAACTCATGCTTTTAGAGACTTGTTTGGGCTCATGAGAGGAGTAGAAAAACATCAAAAATTTCAGTCCTGCATGATTCTACCAAGAAATGTGTGTTCATTGAAACCGCTGGTTTTTGATAGTTTGGGCCCTATTGAATAATGAATGTTTTGAATTTTCTCCAAAAGTAAAGTAGTTGCAAACTCATCCTTTTAGAAACTTGTTTGGGCTGTTGAGAGGAGTAAAAAACCATCAAAAATTTCAATCCTGCATGATTCTACCAAGAAATGTGATTCTTCATTCAAAACGCTGGTTTTTGCTATTGGGCTCTATTGAATAGTGAATGTTTTGAATTTTCTCCAAAAGTAAAGTAGTTGCAAACTCATGCTTTTAGAGACTTGTTTGGGCTCATGAGAGGAGTAGAAAAACATCAAAAATTTCAGTCCTGCATGATTCTACCAAGAAATGTGTTCATTGAAACCGCTGGTTTTTGATAGTTTGGGCCCTATTGAATAATGAATGTTTTGAATTTTCTCCAAAAGTAAAGTAGTTGCAAACTCATCCTTTTAGAAACTTGTTTGGGCTGTTGAGAGGAGTAAAAAACCATCAAAAATTTCAATCCTGCATGATTCTACCAAGAAATGTGATTCTTCATTCAAAACGCTGGTTTTTGCTATTGGGCTCTATTGAATAATGAATGTTTTGAATTTTCTCCAAAAGTAAAGTAGTTGCAAACTCATGCTTTTAGAGACTTGTTTGGGCTCATGAGAGGAGTAGAAAAACATCAAAATTTTCAGTCCTGCATGATTCTACCAAGAAATGTGTGTTCATTGAAACCGCTGGTTTTTGATAGTTTGGGCCCTATTGAATAATGAATGTTTTGAATTTTCTCCAAAAGTAAAGTAGTTGCAAACTCATCCTTTTAGAAACTTGTTTGGGCTGTTGAGAGGAGTAAAAAACCATCAAAAATTTCAATCCTGCATGATTCTACCAAGAAATGTGATTCTTCATTCAAAACGCTGGTTTTTGCTATTGGGCTCTATTGAATAATGAATGTTTTGAATTTTCTCCAAAAGTAAAGTAGTTGCAAACTCATGCTTTTAGAGACTTGTTTGGGCTCATGAGATGAGTAGAAAAACATCAAAAATTTCAGTCCTGCATGATTCTACCAAGACTTGTGTGTTCATTGAAACGGCTGGTTTTTGATAGTTTGGGCCCTATTGAATAATGAATGTTTTGAATTTTCTCCAAAAGTAAAGTAGTTGCAAACTCATCCTTTTAGAAACTTGTTTGGGCTGTTGAGAGGAGTAAAAAACCATCAAAAATTTCAATCCTGCATGATTCTACCAAGAAATGTGATTCTTCATTCAAAACGCTGGTTTTTGCTATTGGGCTCTATTGAATAATGAATGTTTTGAATTTTCTCCAAAAGTAAAGTAGTTGCAAACTCATGCTTTTAGAGACTTGTTTGGGCTCATGAGAGGAGTAGAAAAACATCAAAAATTTCAGTCCTGCATGATTCTACCAAGAAATGTGTGTTCATTCAAACCGCTGGTTTTTGATAGTTTGGGCCCTATTGAATAATGAATGTTTTGAATTTTCTCCAAAAGTAAAGTAGTTGCAAACTCATGCTTTTAGAGACTTGTTTGGGCTCATGAGAGGAGTAGAAAAACATCAAAAATTTCAGTCCTGCATGATTCTACCAAGAAATGTGTGTTCATTGAAACCGCTGGTTTTTGATAGTTTGGGCCCTATTGAATAATGAATGTTTTGAATTTTCTCCAAAAGTAAAGTAGTTGCCAACTCATCCTTTTAGAAACTTGTTTGGGCTGTTGAGAGGAGTAAAAAACCATCAAAAATTTCAATCCTGCATGATTCTACCAAGAAATGTGATTCTTCATTCAAAACGCTGGTTTTTGCTATTGGGCTCTATTGAATAATGAATGTTTTGAATTTTCTCCAAAAGTAAAGTAGTTGCAAACTCATGCTTTTAGAGACTTGTTTGGGCTCATGAGAGGAGTAGAAAAACATCAAAAATTTCAGTCCTGCATGATTCTACCAAGAAATGTGTGTTCATTGAAAACGCTGGTTTTTGATAGTTTGGGCCCTATTGAATAATGAATGTTTTGAATTTTCTCCAAAAGTAAAGTAGTTGCAAACTCATCCTTTTAGAAACTTGTTTGGGCTGTTGAGAGGAGTAAAAAACCATCAAAAATTTCAATCCTGCATGATTCTACCAAGAAATGTGATTCTTCATTCAAAACGCTGGTTTTTGCTATTGGGCTCTATTGAATAATGAATGTTTTGAATTTTCTCCAAAAGTAAAGTAGTTGCAAACTCATGCTTTTAGAGACTTGTTTGGGCTCATGAGAGGAGTAGAAAAACATCAAAAATTTCAGTCCTGCATGATTCTACCAAGAAATGTGTGTTCATTGAAACCGCTGGTTTTTGATAGTTTGGGCCCTATTGAATAATGAATGTTTTGAATTTTCTCCAAAAGTAAAGTAGTTGCAAACTCATCCTTTTAGAAACTTGTTTGGGCTGTTGAGAGGAGTAAAAAACCATCAAAAATTTCAATCCTGCATGATTTTACCAAGAAATGTGATTCTTCATTCAAAACCTGATTTTTGCTATTGGGCTCTATTGAATAGTGAATGTTTTGAATTTTCTCCAAAAGTAAAGTAGTTGCAAACTCATGCTTTTAGAGACTTGTTTGGGCTCATGAAAGGAGTAGAAAAACATCAAAAATTTCAGTCCTGCATGATTCTACCAAGAAATGTGTGTTCATTCAAACCGCTGGTTTTTGATAGTTTGGGCCCTATTGAATAATGAATGTTTTGAATTTTCTCCAAAAGTAAAGTAGTTGCAAACTCATCCTTTTAGAAACTTGTTTGGGCTGTTGAGAGGAGTAAAAAACCATCAAAAATTTCAATCCTGCATGATTCTACCAAGAAATGTGATTCTTCATTCAAAACGCTGGTTTTTGCTATTGGGCTCTATTGAATAATGAATGTTTTGAATTTTCTCCAAAAGTAAAGTAGTTGCAAACTCATGCTTTTAGAGACTTGTTTGGGCTCATGAGAGGAGTAGAAAAACATCAAAAATTTCAGTCCTGCATGATTCTACCAAGAAATGTGTGTTCATTGAAACCGCTGGTTTTTGATAGTTTGGGCCCTATTGAATAATGAATGTTTTGAATTTTCTCCAAAAGTAAAGTAGTTGCAAACTCATCCTTTTAGAAACTTGTTTGGGCTGTTGAGAGGAGTAAAAAACCATCAAAAATTTCAATCCTGCATGATTCTACCAAGAAATGTGATTCTTCATTCAAAACGCTGGTTTTTGCTATTGGGCTCTATTGAATAATGAATGTTTTGAATTTTCTCCAAAAGTAAAGTAGTTGCAAACTCATGCTTTTAGAGACTTGTTTGGGCTCATGAGATGAGTAGAAAAACATCAAAAATTTCAGTCCTGCATGATTCTACCAAGACATGTGTGTTCATTGAAACGGCTGGTTTTTGATAGTTTGGGCCCTATTGAATAATGAATGTTTTGAATTTTCTCCAAAAGTAAAGTAGTTGCAAACACATCCTTTTAGAAACTTGTTTGGGCTGTTGAGAGGAGTAAAAAACCATCAAAAATTTCAATCCTGCATGATTCTACCAAGAAATGTGATTCTTCATTCAAAACGCTGGTTTTTGCTATTGGGCTCTATTGAATAATGAATGTTTTGAATTTTCTCCAAAATTAAAGCAGTTGCAAACTCATGCTTTTAGAGACTTGTTTGGGCTCATGAGAGGAGTAGAAAAACATCAAAAATTTCAGTCCTGCATGATTCTACCAAGAAATGTGTGTTCATTGAAACCGCTGGTTTTTGATAGTTTGGGCCCTATTGAATAATGAATGTTTTGAATTTTCTCCAAAAGTAAAGTAGTTGCAAACTCATGCTTTTAGAGACTTGTTTGGGCTCATGAGAGGAGTAGAAAAACATCAAAAATTTCAGTCCTGCATGATTCTACCAAGAAATGTGTGTTCATTGAAACCGCTGGTTTTTGATAGTTTGGGCCCTATTGAATAATGAATGTTTTGAATTTTCTCCAAAAGTAAAGTAGTTGCAAACTCATCCTTTTAGAAACTTGTTTGGGCTGTTGAGAGGAGTAAAAAACCATCAAAAATTTCAATCCTGCATGATTCTACCAAGAAATGTGATTCTTCATTCAAAACGCTGGTTTTTGCTATTGGGCTCTATTGAATAATGAATGTTTTGAATTTTCTCCAAAAGTAAAGTAGTTGCAAACTCATGCTTTTAGAGACTTGTTTGGGCTCATGAGAGGAGTAGAAAAACATCAAAAATTTCAGTCCTGCATGATTCTACCAAGAAATGTGTGTTCATTGAAACCGCTGGTTTTTGATAGTTTGGGCCCTATTGAATAATGAATGTTTTGAATTTTCTCCAAAAGTAAAGTAGTTGCAAACTCATCCTTTTAGAAACTTGTTTGGGCTGTGGAGAGGAGTAAAAAACCATCAAAAATTTCAATCCTGCATGATTTTACCAAGAAATGTGATTCTTCATTCAAAACCTGATTTTTGCTATTGGGCTCTATTGAATAGTGAATGTTTTGAATTTTCTCCAAAAGTAAAGTAGTTGCAAACTCATGCTTTTAGAGACTTGTTTGGGCTCATGAAAGGAGTAGAAAAACATCAAAAATTTCAGTCCTGCATGATTCTACCAAGAAATGTGTGTTCATTCAAACCGCTGGTTTTTGATAGTTTGGGCCCTATTGAATAATGAATGTTTTGAATTTTCTCCAAAAGTAAAGTAGTTGCAAACTCATCCTTTTAGAAACTTGTTTGGGCTGTTGAGAGGAGTAAAAAACCATCAAAAATTTCAATCCTGCATGATTCTACCAAGAAATGTGATTCTTCATTCAAAACGCTGGTTTTTGCTATTGGGCTCTATTGAATAATGAATGTTTTGAATTTTCTCCAAAAGTAAAGTAGTTGCAAACTCATGCTTTTAGAGACTTGTTTGGGCTCATGAGAGGAGTAGAAAAACATCAAAAATTTCAGTCCTGCATGATTCTACCAAGAAATGTGTGTTCATTGAAACCGCTGGTTTTTGATAGTTTGGGCCCTATTGAATAATGAATGTTTTGAATTTTCTCCAAAAGTAAAGTAGTTGCAAACTCATCCTTTTAGAAACTTGTTTGGGCTGTTGAGAGGAGTAAAAAACCATCAAAAATTTCAATCCTGCATGATTCTACCAAGAAATGTGATTCTTCATTCAAAACGCTGGTTTTTGCTATTGGGCTCTATTGAATAATGAATGTTTTGAATTTTCTCCAAAAGTAAAGTAGTTGCAAACTCATGCTTTTAGAGACTTGTTTGGGCTCATGAGATGAGTAGAAAAACATCAAAAATTTCAGTCCTGCATGATTCTACCAAGACATGTGTGTTCATTGAAACGGCTGGTTTTTGATAGTTTGGGCCCTATTGAATAATGAATGTTTTGAATTTTCTCCAAAAGTAAAGTAGTTGCAAACACATCCTTTTAGAAACTTGTTTGGGCTGTTGAGAGGAGTAAAAAACCATCAAAAATTTCAATCCTGCATGATTCTACCAAGAAATGTGATTCTTCATTCAAAACGCTGGTTTTTGCTATTGGGCTCTATTGAATAATGAATGTTTTGAATTTTCTCCAAAATTAAAGTAGTTGCAAACTCATGCTTTTAGAGACTTGTTTGGGCTCATGAGAGGAGTAGAAAAACATCAAAAATTTCAGTCCTGCATGATTCTACCAAGAAATGTGTGTTCATTGAAACCGCTGGTTTTTGATAGTTTGGGCCCTATTGAATAATGAATGTTTTGAATTTTCTCCAAAAGTAAAGTAGTTGCAAACTCATGCTTTTAGAGACTTGTTTGGGCTCATGAGAGGAGTAGAAAAACATCAAAAATTTCAGTCCTGCATGATTCTACCAAGAAATGTGTGTTCATTGAAACCGCTGGTTTTTGATAGTTTGGGCCCTATTGAATAATGAATGTTTTGAATTTTCTCCAAAAGTAAAGTAGTTGCAAACTCATCCTTTTAGAAACTTGTTTGGGCTGTTGAGAGGAGTAAAAAACCATCAAAAATTTCAATCCTGCATGATTCTACCAAGAAATGTGATTCTTCATTCAAAACGCTGGTTTTTGCTATTGGGCTCTATTGAATAATGAATGTTTTGAATTTTCTCCAAAAGTAAAGTAGTTGCAAACTCATGCTTTTAGAGACTTGTTTGGGCTCATGAGAGGAGTAGAAAAACATCAAAAATTTCAGTCCTGCATGATTCTACCAAGAAATGTGTGTTCATTGAAACCGCTGGTTTTTGATAGTTTGGGCCCTATTGAATAATGAATGTTTTGAATTTTCTCCAAAAGTAAAGTAGTTGCAAACTCATCCTTTTAGAAACTTGTTTGGGCTGTGGAGAGGAGTAAAAAACCATCAAAAATTTCAATCCTGCATGATTTTACCAAGAAATGTGATTCTTCATTCAAAACCTGATTTTTGCTATTGGGCTCTATTGAATAGTGAATGTTTTGAATTTTCTCCAAAAGTAAAGTAGTTGCAAACTCATGCTTTTAGAGACTTGTTTGGGCTCATGAGTGGAGTAGAAAAACATCAAAAATTTCAGTCCTGCATGATTCTACCAAGAAATGTGTTCATTCAAACCGCTGGTTTTTGATAGTTTGGACCCTATTGAATAATGAATGTTTTGAATTTTCTCCAAAAGTAAAGTAGTTGCAAACTCATCCTTTTAGAAACTTGTTTGGGCTGTTGAGAGGAGTAAAAAACCATCAAAAATTTCAATCCTGCATGATTCTACCAAGAAATGTGATTCTTCATTCAAAACGCTGGTTTTTGCTATTGGGCTCTATTGAATAATGAATGTTTTGAATTTTCTCCAAAAGTAAACTAGTTGCAAACTCATGCTTTTAGAGACTTGTTTGGGCTCATGAGAGGAGTAGAAAAACATCAAAAATTTCAGTCCTGCATGATTCTACCAAGAAATGTGATTCTTCATTCAAAACCTGATTTTTGCTATTGGGCTCTATTGAATAGTGAATGTTTTGAATTTTCTCCAAAAGTAAAGTAGTTGCAAACTCATGCTTTTAGAGACTTGTTTGGGCTCATGAAAGGAGTAGAAAAACATCAAAAATTTCAGTCCTGCATGATTCTACCAAGAAATGTGTTCATTCAAACCGCTGGTTTTTGATAGTTTGGGCCCTATTGAATAATGAATGTTTTGAATTTTCTCCAAAAGTAAAGTAGTTGCAAACTCATCCTTTTAGAAACTTGTTTGGGCTGTTGAGAGGAGTAAAAAACCATCAAAAATTTCAATCCTGCATGATTCTACCAAGAAATGTGATTCTTCATTCAAAACGCTGGTTTTTGCTATTGGGCTCTATTGAATAATGAATGTTTTGAATTTTCTCCAAAAGTAAAGTAGTTGCAAACTCATGCTTTTAGAGACTTGTTTGGGCTCATGAGATGAGTAGAAAAACATCAAAAATTTCAGTCCTGCATGATTCTACCAAGACATGTGTGTTCATTGAAACGGCTGGTTTTTGATAGTTTGGGCCCTATTGAATAATGAATGTTTTGAATTTTCTCCAAAAGTAAAGTAGTTGCAAACTCATCCTTTTAGAAACTTGTTTGGGCTGTTGAGAGGAGTAAAAAACCATCAAAAATTTCAATCCTGCATGATTCTACCAAGAAATGTGATTCTTCATTCAAAACGCTGGTTTTTGCTATTGGGCTCTATTGAATAATGAATGTTTTGAATTTTCTCCAAAAGTAAAGTAGTTGCAAACTCATGCTTTTAGAGACTTGTTTGGGCTCATGAGAGGAGTAGAAAAACATCAAAAATTTCAGTCCTGCATGATTCTACCAAGAAATGTGTGTTCATTCAAACCGCTGGTTTTTGATAGTTTGGGCCCTATTGAATAATGAATGTTTTGAATTTTCTCCAAAAGTAAAGTAGTTGCAAACTCATGCTTTTAGAGACTTGTTTGGGCTCATGAGAGGAGTAGAAAAACATCAAAAATTTCAGTCCTGCATGATTCTACCAAGAAATGTGTGTTCATTGAAACCGTTGGTTTTTGATAGTTTGGGCCCTATTGAATAATGAATGTTTTGAATTTTCTCCAAAAGTAAAGTAGTTGCAAACTCATCCTTTTAGAAACTTGTTTGGGCTGTTGAGAGGAGTAAAAAACCATCAAAAATTTCAATCCTGCATGATTCTACCAAGAAATGTGATTCTTCATTCAAAACGCTGGTTTTTGCTATTGGGCTCTATTGAATAATGAATGTTTTGAATTTTCTCCAAAAGTAAAGTAGTTGCAAACTCATGCTTTTAGAGACTTGTTTGGGCTCATGAGAGGAGTAGAAAAACATCAAAAATTTCAGTCCTGCATGATTCTACCAAGAAATGTGTGTTCATTGAAACCGCTGGTTTTTGATAGTTTGGGCCCTATTGAATAATGAATGTTTTGAATTTTCTCCAAAAGTAAAGTAGTTGCAAACTCATCCTTTTAGAAACTTGTTTGGGCTGTTGAGAGGAGTAAAAAACCATCAAAAATTTCAATCTTGCATGATTCTACCAAGAAATGTGATTCTTCATTCAAAACCTGATTTTTGCTATTGGGCTCTATTGAATAGTGAATGCTTTGAATTTTCTCCAAAAGTAAAGTAGTTGCAAACTCATGCTTTTAGAGACTTGTTTGGGCTCATGAGAGGAGTAGAAAAACATCAAAAATTTCAGTCCTGCATGATTCTACCAAGAAATGTGTTCATTCAAACCGCTGGTTTTTGATAGTTTGGGCCCTATTGAATAATGAATGTTTTGAATTTTCTCCAAAAGTAAAGAAGTTGCAAACTCATCCTTTTAGAAACTTGTTTGGGCTGTTGAGAGGAGTAAAAAACCATCAAAAATTTCAATCCTGCATGATTCTACCAAGAAATGTGATTCTTCATTCAAAACGCTGGTTTTTGCTATTGGGCTCTATTGAATAATGAATGTTTTGAATTTTCTCCAAAAGTAAAGTAGTTGCAAACTCATGCTTTTAGAGACTTGTTTGGGCTCATGAGAGGAGTAAAAAAACATCAAAAATTTCAGTCCTGCATGATTCTACCAAGAAATGTGTGTTCATTGAAACCGCTGGTTTTTGATAGTTTGGGCCCTATTGAATAATGAATGTTTTGAATTTTCTCCAAAAGTAAAGTAGTTGCAAACTCATCCTTTTAGAAACTTGTTTGGGCTGTTGAGAGGAGTAAAAAACCATCAAAAATTTCAATCCTGCATGATTCTACCAAGAAATGTGATTCCTCATTCAAAACGCTGGTTTTTGCTATTGGGCTCTATTGAATAATGAATGTTTTGAATTTTCTCCAAAAGTAAAGTAGTTGCAAACTCATGCTTTTAGAGACTTGTTTGGGCTCATGAGATGAGTAGAAAAACATCAAAAATTTCAGTCCTGCATGATTCTACCAAGACATGTGTGTTCATTGAAACCGCTGGTTTTTGATAGTTTGGGCCCTATTGAATAATGAATGTTTTGAATTTTCTCCAAAAGTAAAGTAGTTGCAAACTCATCCTTTTAGAAACTTGTTTGGGCTGTTGAGAGGAGTAAAAAAACATCAAAAATTTCAATCCTGCATGATTCTACCAAGAAATGTGATTCTTCATTCAAAACGCTGGTTTTTGCTATTGGGCTCTATTGAATAATGAATGTTTTGAATTTTCTCCAAAAGTAAAGTAGTTGCAAACTCATGCTTTTAGAGACTTGTTTGGGCTCATGAGAGGAGTAGAAAAACATCAAAAATTTCAGTCCTGCATGATTCTACCAAGAAATGTGTGTTCATTGAAACCGCTGGTTTTTGATAGTTTGGGCCCTATTGAATAATGAATGTTTTGAATTTTCTCCAAAAGTAAAGTAGTTGCAAACTCATCCTTTTAGAAACTTGTTTGGGCTGTGGAGAGGAGTAAAAAACCATCAAAAATTTCAATCCTGCATGATTTTACCAAGAAATGTGATTCTTCATTCAAAACCTGATTTTTGCTATTGGGCTCTATTGAATAGTGAATGTTTTGAATTTTCTCCAAAAGTAAAGTAGTTGCAAACTCATGCTTTTAGAGACTTGTTTGGGCTCATGAGTGGAGTAGAAAAACATCAAAAATTTCAGTCCTGCATGATTCTACCAAGAAATGTGTTCATTCAAACCGCTGGTTTTTGATAGTTTGGACCCTATTGAATAATGAATGTTTTGAATTTTCTCCAAAAGTAAAGTAGTTGCAAACTCATCCTTTTAGAAACTTGTTTGGGCTGTTGAGAGGAGTAAAAAACCATCAAAAATTTCAATCCTGCATGATTCTACCAAGAAATGTGATTCTTCATTCAAAACGCTGGTTTTTGCTATTGGGCTCTATTGAATAATGAATGTTTTGAATTTTCTCCAAAAGTAAACTAGTTGCAAACTCATGCTTTTAGAGACTTGTTTGGGCTCATGAGAGGAGTAGAAAAACATCAAAAATTTCAGTCCTGCATGATTCTACCAAGAAATGTGTGTTCATTGAAACCGCTGGTTTTTGATAGTTTGGGCCCTATTGAATAATGAATGTTTTGAATTTTCTCCAAAAGTAAAGTAGTTGCAAACTCATCCTTTTAGAAACTTGTTTGGGCTGTTGAGAGGAGTAAAAAACCATCAAAAATTTCAATCCTGCATGATTCTACCAAGAAATGTGATTCTTCATTCAAAACGCTGGTTTTTGCTATTGGGCTCTATTGAATAATGAATGTTTTGAATTTTCTCCAAAAGTAAAGTAGTTGCAAACTCATGCTTTTAGAGACTTGTTTGGGCTCATGAGATGAGTAGAAAAACATCAAAAATTTCAGTCCTGCATGATTCTACCAAGACATGTGTGTTCATTGAAACGGCTGGTTTTTGATAGTTTGGGCCCTATTGAATAATGAATGTTTTGAATTTTCTCCAAAAGTAAAGTAGTTGCAAACTCATCCTTTTAGAAACTTGTTTGGGCTGTTGAGAGGAGTAAAAAACCATCAAAAATTTCAATCCTGCATGATTCTACCAAGAAATGTGATTCTTCATTCAAAACGCTGGTTTTTGCTATTGGGCTCTATTGAATAATGAATGTTTTGAATTTTCTCCAAAATTAAAGTAGTTGCAAACTCATGCTTTTAGAGACTTGTTTGGGCTCATGAGAGGAGTAGAAAAACATCAAAAATTTCAGTCCTGCATGATTCTACCATGAAATGTGTGTTCATTGAAACCGCTGGTTTTTGATAGTTTGGGCCCTATTGAATAATGAATGTTTTGAATTTTCTCCAAAAGTAAAGTAGTTGCAAACTCATGCTTTTAGAGACTTGTTTGGGCTCATGAGAGGAGTAGAAAAACATCAAAAATTTCAGTCCTGCATGATTCTACCAAGAAATGTGTGTTCATTGAAACCGCTGGTTTTTGATAGTTTGGGCCCTATTGAATAATGAATGTTTTGAATTTTCTCCAAAAGTAAAGTAGTTGCAAACTCATCCTTTTAGAAACTTGTTTGGGCTGTTGAGAGGAGTAAAAAACCATCAAAAATTTCAATCCTGCATGATTCTACCAAGAAATGTGATTCTTCATTCAAAACGCTGGTTTTTGCTATTGGGCTCTATTGAATAATGAATGTTTTGAATTTTCTCCAAAAGTAAAGTAGTTGCAAACTCATGCTTTTAGAGACTTGTTTGGGCTCATGAGAGGAGTAGAAAAACATCAAAAATTTCAGTCCTGCATGATTCTACCAAGAAATGTGTGTTCATTGAAACCGCTGGTTTTTGATAGTTTGGGCCCTATTGAATAATGAATGTTTTGAATTTTCTCCAAAAGTAAAGTAGTTGCAAACTCATCCTTTTAGAAACTTGTTTGGGCTGTTGAGAGGAGTAAAAAACCATCAAAAATTTCAATCCTGCATGATTCTACCAAGAAATGTGATTCTTCATTCAAAACGCTGGTTTTTGCTATTGGGCTCTATTGAATAATGAATGTTTTGAATTTTCTCCAAAAGTAAAGTAGTTGCAAACTCATGCTTTTAGAGACTTGTTTGGGCTCATGAGAGGAGTAGAAAAACATCAAAAATTTCAGTCCTGCATGATTCTACCAAGAAATGTGTGTTCATTCAAACCGCTGGTTTTTGATAGTTTGGGCCCTATTGAATAATGAATGTTTTGAATTTTCTCCAAAAGTAAAGTAGTTGCAAACTCATCCTTTTAGAAACTTGTTTGGGCTGTTGAGAGGAGTAAAAAACCATCAAAAATTTCAATCCTGCATGATTCTACCAAGAAATGTGATTCTTCATTCAAAACGCTGGTTTTTGCTATTGGGCTCTATTGAATAATGAATGTTTTGTATTTTCTCCAAAAGTAAAGTAGTTGCAAACTCATGCTTTTAGAGACTTGTTTGGGCTCATGAGAGGAGTAGAAAAACATCAAAAATTTCAGTCCTGCATGATTCTACCAAGAAATGTGTGTTCATTGAAACCGCTGGTTTTTGATAGTTTGGGCCCTATTGAATAATGAATGTTTTGAATTTTCTCCAAAAGTAAAGTAGTTGCAAACTCATCCTTTTAGAAACTTGTTTGGGCTGTTGAGAGGAGTAAAAAACCATCAAAAATTTCAATCCTGCATGATTTTACCAAGAAATGTGATTCTTCATTCAAAACCTGATTTTTGCTATTGGGCTCTATTGAATAGTGAATGTTTTGAATTTTCTCCAAAAGTAAAGTAGTTGCAAACTCATGCTTTTAGAGACTTGTTTGGGCTCATGAGATGAGTAGAAAAACATCAAAAATTTCAGTCCTGCATGATTCTACCAAGACATGTGTGTTCATTGAAACGGCTGGTTTTTGATAGTTTGGGCCCTATTGAATAATGAATGTTTTGAATTTTCTCCAAAAGTAAAGTAGTTGCAAACTCATCCTTTTAGAAACTTGTTTGGGCTGTTGAGAGGAGTAAAAAACCATCAAAAATTTCAATCCTGCATGATTCTACCAAGAAATGTGATTCTTCATTCAAAACGCTGGTTTTTGCTATTGGGCTCTATTGAATAATGAATGTTTTGAATTTTCTCCAAAAGTAAAGTAGTTGCAAACTCATGCTTTTAGAGACTTGTTTGGGCTCATGAGAGGAGTAGAAAAACATCAAAAATTTCAGTCCTGCATGATTCTACCAAGAAATGTGTGTTCATTCAAACCGCTGGTTTTTGATAGTTTGGGCCCTATTGAATAATGAATGTTTTGAATTTTCTCCAAAAGTAAAGTAGTTGCAAACTCATGCTTTTAGAGACTTGTTTGGGCTCATGAGAGGAGTAGAAAAACATCAAAAATTTCAGTCCTGCATGATTCTACCAAGAAATGTGTGTTCATTGAAACCGTTGGTTTTTGATAGTTTGGGCCCTATTGAATAATGAATGTTTTGAATTTTCTCCAAAAGTAAAGTAGTTGCAAACTCATCCTTTTAGAAACTTGTTTGGGCTGTTGAGAGGAGTAAAAAACCATCAAAAATTTCAATCCTGCATGATTCTACCAAGAAATGTGATTCTTCATTCAAAACGCTGGTTTTTGCTATTGGGCTCTATTGAATAATGAATGTTTTGAATTTTCTCCAAAAGTAAAGTAGTTGCAAACTCATGCTTTTAGAGACTTGTTTGGGCTCATGAGAGGAGTAGAAAAACATCAAAAATTTCAGTCCTGCATGATTCTACCAAGAAATGTGTGTTCATTGAAACCGCTGGTTTTTGATAGTTTGGGCCCTATTGAATAATGAATGTTTTGAATTTTCTCCAAAAGTAAAGTAGTTGCAAACTCATCCTTTTAGAAACTTGTTTGGGCTGTTGAGAGGAGTAAAAAACCATCAAAAATTTCAATCTTGCATGATTCTACCAAGAAATGTGATTCTTCATTCAAAACCTGATTTTTGCTATTGGGCTCTATTGAATAGTGAATGCTTTGAATTTTCTCCAAAAGTAAAGTAGTTGCAAACTCATGCTTTTAGAGACTTGTTTGGGCTCATGAGAGGAGTAGAAAAACATCAAAAATTTCAGTCCTGCATGATTCTACCAAGAAATGTGTTCATTCAAACCGCTGGTTTTTGATAGTTTGGGCCCTATTGAATAATGAATGTTTTGAATTTTCTCCAAAAGTAAAGAAGTTGCAAACTCATCCTTTTAGAAACTTGTTTGGGCTGTTGAGAGGAGTAAAAAACCATCAAAAATTTCAATCCTGCATGATTCTACCAAGAAATGTGATTCTTCATTCAAAACGCTGGTTTTTGCTATTGGGCTCTTTTGAATAATGAATGTTTTGAATTTTCTCCAAAAGTAAAGTAGTTGCAAACTCATGCTTTTAGAGACTTGTTTGGGCTCATGAGAGGAGTAGAAAAACATCAAAAATTTCAGTCCTGCATGATTCTACCAAGAAATGTGTGTTCATTCAAACCGCTGGTTTTTGATAGTTTGGGCCCTATTGAATAATGAATATTTTGAATTTTCTCCAAAAGTAAAGTAGTTGCAAACTCATGCTTTTAGAGACTTGTTTGGGCTCATGAGAGGAGTAGAAAAACATCAAAAATTTCAGTCCTGCATGATTCTACCAAGAAATGTGTGTTCATTGAAACCGCTGGTTTTTGATAGTTTGGGCCCTATTGAATAATGAATGTTTTGAATTTTCTCCAAAAGTAAAGTAGTTGCAAACTCATCCTTTTAGAAACTTGTTTGGGCTGTTGAGAGGAGTAAAAAACCATCAAAAATTTCAATCCTGCATGATTCTACCAAGAAATGTGATTCTTCATTCAAAACGCTGGTTTTTGCTATTGGGCTCTATTGAATAATGAATGTTTTGAATTTTCTCCAAAAGTAAAGTAGTAGCAAACTCATGCTTTTAGAGACTTGTTTGGGCTCATGAGAGGAGTAGAAAAACATCAAAAATTTCAGTCCTGCATGATTCTACCAAGAAATGTGTGTTCATTGAAACCGCTGGTTTTTGATAGTTTGGGCCCTATTGAATAATGAATGTTTTGAATTTTCTCCAAAAGTAAAGTAGTTGCAAACTCATCCTTTTAGAAACTTGTTTGGGCTGTTGAGAGGAGTAAAAAACCATCAAAAATTTCAATCTTGCATGATTCTACCAAGAAATGTGATTCTTCATTCAAAACCTGATTTTTGCTATTGGGCTCTATTGAATAGTGAATGCTTTGAATTTTCTCCAAAAGTAAAGTAGTTGCAAACTCATGCTTTTAGAGACTTGTTTGGGCTCATGAGAGGAGTAGAAAAACATCAAAAATTTCAGTCCTGCATGATTCTACCAAGAAATGTGTTCATTCAAACCGCTGGTTTTTGATAGTTTGGGCCCTATTGAATAATGAATGTTTTGAATTTTCTCCAAAAGTAAAGAAGTTGCAAACTCATCCTTTTAGAAACTTGTTTGGGCTGTTGAGAGGAGTAAAAAACCATCAAAAATTTCAATCCTGCATGATTCTACCAAGAAATGTGATTCTTCATTCAAAACGCTGGTTTTTGCTATTGGGCTCTATTGAATAATGAATGTTTTGAATTTTCTCCAAAAGTAAAGTAGTTGCAAACTCATGCTTTTAGAGACTTCTTTGGGCTCATGAGAGGAGTAAAAAAACATCAAAAATTTCAGTCCTGCATGATTCTACCAAGAAATGTGTGTTCATTGAAACCGCTGGTTTTTGATAGTTTGGGCCCTATTGAATAATGAATGTTTTGAATTTTCTCCAAAAGTAAAGTAGTTGCAAACTCATCCTTTTAGAAACTTGTTTGGGCTGTTGAGAGGAGTAAAAAACCATCAAAAATTTCAATCCTGCATGATTCTACCAAGAAATGTGATTCCTCATTCAAAACGCTGGTTTTTGCTATTGGGCTCTATTGAATAATGAATGTTTTGAATTTTCTCCAAAAGTAAAGTAGTTGCAAACTCATGCTTTTAGAGACTTGTTTGGGCTCATGAGAGGAGTAGAAAAACATCAAAAATTTCAGTCCTGCATGATTCTACCAAGAAATGTGTGTTCATTGAAACCGCTGGTTTTTGATAGTTTGGGCCCTATTGAATAATGAATGTTTTGAATTTTCTCCAAAACTAAAGTAGTTGCAAACTCATCCTTTTAGAAACTTGTTTGGGCTGTTGAGAGGAGTAAAAAACCATCAAAAATTTCAATCCTGCATGATTCTACCAAGAAATGTGATTCTTCATTCAAAACGCTGGTTTTTGCTATTGGGCTCTATTGAATAATGAATGTTTTGAATTTTCTCCAAAAGTAAAGTAGTTGCAAACTCATGCTATTAGAGACTTGTTTGGGCTCATGAGATGAGTAGAAAAACATTAAAAATTTCAGTCCTGCATGATTCTACCAAGACATGTGTGTTCATTGAAACGGCTGGTTTTTGATAGTTTGGGCCCTATTGAATAATGAATGTTTTGAATTTTCTCCAAAAGTAAAGTAGTTGCAAACTCATCCTTTTAGAAACTTGTTTGGGCTGTTGAGAGGAGTAAAAAACCATCAAAAATTTCAATCCTGCATGATTCTACCAAGAAATGTGATTCTTCATTCAAAACGCTGGTTTTTGCTATTGGGCTCTATTGAATAATGAATGTTTTGAATTTTCTCCAAAATTAAAGTAGTTGCAAACTCATGCTTTTAGAGACTTGTTTGGGCTCATGAGAGGAGTAGAAAAACATCAAAAATTTCAGTCCTGCATGATTCTACCAAAAAATGTGTGTTCATTGAAACCGCTGGTTTTTGATAGTTTGGGCCCTATTGAATAATGAATGTTTTGAATTTTCTCCAAAAGTAAAGTAGTTGCAAACTCATGCTTTTAGAGACTTGTTTGGGCTCATGAGAGGAGTAGAAAAACATCAAAAATTTCAGTCCTGCATGATTCTACCAAGAAATGTGTGTTCATTGAAACCGCTGGTTTTTGATAGTTTGGGCCCTATTGAATAATGAATGTTTTGAATTTTCTCCAAAAGTAAAGTAGTTGCAAACTCATCCTTTTAGAAACTTGTTTGGGCTGTTGAGAGGAGTAAAAAACCATCAAAAATTTCAATCCTGCATGATTCTACCAAGAAATGTGATTCTTCATTCAAAACGCTGGTTTTTGCTATTGGGCTCTATTGAATAATGAATGTTTTGAATTTTCTCCAAAAGTAAAGTAGTTGCAAACTCATGCTTTTAGAGACTTGTTTGGGCTCATGAGAGGAGTAGAAAAACATCAAAAATTTCAGTCCTGCATGATTCTACCAAGAAATGTGTTCATTCAAACCGCTGGTTTTTGATAGTTTGGGCCCTATTGAATAATGAATGTTTTGAATTTTCTCCAAAAGTAAAGTAGTTGCAAACTCATCCTTTTAGAAACTTGTTTGGGCTGTTGAGAGGAGTAAAAAACCATCAAAAATTTCAATCCTGCATGATTCTACCAAGAAATGTGATTCTTCATTCAAAACGCTGGTTTTTGCTATTGGGCTCTATTGAATAATGAATGTTTTGAATTTTCTCCAAAAGTAAACTAGTTGCAAACTCATGCTTTTAGAGACTTGTTTGGGCTCATGAGAGGAGTAGAAAAACATCAAAAATTTCAGTCCTGCATGATTCTACCAAGAAATGTGTGTTCATTGAAACCGCTGGTTTTTGATAGTTTGGGCCCTATTGAATAATGAATGTTTTGAATTTTCTCCAAAAGTAAAGTAGTTGCAAACTCATCCTTTTAGAAACTTGTTTGGGCTGTTGAGAGGAGTAAAAAACCATCAAAAATTTCAATCCTGCATGATTCTACCAAGAAATGTGATTCTTCATTCAAAACGCTGGTTTTTGCTATTGGGCTCTATTGAATAATGAATGTTTTGAATTTTCTCCAAAAGTAAAGTAGTTGCAAACTCATGCTTTTAGAGACTTGTTTGGGCTCATGAGATGAGTAGAAAAACATCAAAAATTTCAGTCCTGCATGATTCTACCAAGACATGTGTGTTCATTGAAACGGCTGGTTTTTGATAGTTTGGGCCCTATTGAATAATGAATGTTTTGAATTTTCTCCAAAAGTAAAGTAGTTGCAAACTCATCCTTTTAGAAACTTGTTTGGGCTGTTGAGAGGAGTAAAAAACCATCAAAAATTTCAATCCTGCATGATTCTACCAAGAAATGTGATTCTTCATTCAAAACGCTGGTTTTTGCTATTGGGCTCTATTGAATAATGAATGTTTTGAATTTTCTCCAAAATTAAAGTAGTTGCAAACTCATGCTTTTAGAGACTTGTTTGGGCTCATGAGAGGAGTAGAAAAACATCAAAAATTTCAGTCCTGCATGATTCTACCATGAAATGTGTGTTCATTGAAACCGCTGGTTTTTGATAGTTTGGGCCCTATTGAATAATGAATGTTTTGAATTTTCTCCAAAAGTAAAGTAGTTGCAAACTCATGCTTTTAGAGACTTGTTTGGGCTCATGAGAGGAGTAGAAAAACATCAAAAATTTCAGTCCTGCATGATTCTACCAAGAAATGTGTGTTCATTGAAACCGCTGGTTTTTGATAGTTTGGGCCCTATTGAATAATGAATGTTTTGAATTTTCTCCAAAAGTAAAGTAGTTGCAAACTCATCCTTTTAGAAACTTGTTTGGGCTGTTGAGAGGAGTAAAAAACCATCAAAAATTTCAATCCTGCATGATTCTACCAAGAAATGTGATTCTTCATTCAAAACGCTGGTTTTTGCTATTGGGCTCTATTGAATAATGAATGTTTTGAATTTTCTCCAAAAGTAAAGTAGTTGCAAACTCATGCTTTTAGAGACTTGTTTGGGCTCATGAGATGAGTAGAAAAACATCAAAAATTTCAGTCCTGCATGATTCTACCAAGACATGTGTGTTCATTGAAACGGCTGGTTTTTGATAGTTTGGGCCCTATTGAATAATGAATGTTTTGAATTTTCTCCAAAAGTAAAGTAGTTGCAAACTCATCCTTTTAGAAACTTGTTTGGGCTGTTGAGAGGAGTAAAAAACCATCAAAAATTTCAATCCTGCATGATTCTACCAAGAAATGTGATTCTTCATTCAAAACGCTGGTTTTTGCTATTGGGCTCTATTGAATAATGAATGTTTTGAATTTTCTCCAAAAGTAAAGTAGTTGCAAACTCATGCTTTTAGAGACTTGTTTGGGCTCATGAGAGGAGTAGAAAAACATCAAAAATTTCAGTCCTGCATGATTCTACCAAGAAATGTGTGTTCATTGAAACCGCTGGTTTTTGATAGTTTGGGCCCTATTGAATAATGAATGTTTTGAATTTTCTCCAAAAGTAAAGTAGTTGCAAACTCATCCTTTTAGAAACTTGTTTGAGCTGTTGAGAGGAGTAAAAAACCATCAAAAATTTCAATCCTGCATGATTCTACCAAGAAATGTGATTCTTCATTCAAAACGCTGGTTTTTGCTATTGGGCTCTATTGAATAATGAATGTTTTGAATTTTCTCCAAAAGGAAAGTAGTTGCAAACTCTTGCTTTTAGAGACTTGTTTGGGCTCATGAGAGGAGTAGAAAAACATCAAAAATTTCAGTCCTGCATGATTCTACCAAGAAATGTGTGTTCATTCAAACCGCTGGTTTTTGATAGTTTGGGCCCTATTGAATAATGAATGTTTTGAATTTTCTCCAAAAGTAAAGTAGTTGCAAACTCATGCTTTTAGAGACTTGTTTGGGCTCATGAGAGGAGTAGAAAAACATCAAAAATTTCAGTCCTGCATGATTCTACCAAGAAATGTGTGTTCATTGAAACCGTTGGTTTTTGATAGTTTGGGCCCTATTGAATAATGAATGTTTTGAATTTTCTCCAAAAGTAAAGTAGTTGCAAACTCATCCTTTTAGAAACTTGTTTGGGCTGTTGAGAGGAGTAAAAAACCATCAAAAATTTCAATCCTGCATGATTCTACCAAGAAATGTGATTCTTCATTCAAAACGCTGGTTTTTGCTATTGGGCTCTATTGAATAATGAATGTTTTGAATTTTCTCCAAAAGTAAAGTAGTTGCAAACTCATGCTTTTAGAGACTTGTTTGGGCTCATGAGAGGAGTAGAAAAACATCAAAAATTTCAGTCCTGCATGATTCTACCAAGAAATGTGTGTTCATTGAAACCGCTGGTTTTTGATAGTTTGGGCCCTATTGAATAATGAATGTTTTGAATTTTCTCCAAAAGTAAAGTAGTTGCAAACTCATCCTTTTAGAAACTTGTTTGGGCTGTTGAGAGGAGTAAAAAACCATCAAAAATTTCAATCCTGCATGATTCTACCAAGAAATGTGATTCTTCATTCAAAACGCTGGTTTTTGCTATTGGGCTCTATTGAATAATGAATGTTTTGAATTTTCTCCAAAAGTAAAGTAGTTGCAAACTCATGCTTTTAGAGACTTGTTTGGGCTCATGAGAGGAGTAGAAAAACATCAAAAATTTCAGTCCTGCATGATTCTACCAAGAAATGTGTTCATTCAAACCGCTGGTTTTTGATAGTTTGGGCCCTATTGAATAATGAATGTTTTGAATTTTCTCCAAAAGTAAAGTAGTTGCAAACTCATCCTTTTAGAAACTTGTTTGGGCTGTTGAGAGGAGTAAAAAACCATCAAAAATTTCAATCCTGCATGATTCTACCAAGAAATGTGATTCTTCATTCAAAACGCTGGTTTTTGCTATTGGGCTCTATTGAATAATGAATGTTTTGAATTTTCTCCAAAAGTAAACTAGTTGCAAACTCATGCTTTTAGAGACTTGTTTGGGCTCATGAGAGGAGTAGAAAAACATCAAAAATTTCAGTCCTGCATGATTCTACCAAGAAATGTGTGTTCATTGAAACCGCTGGTTTTTGATAGTTTGGGCCCTATTGAATAATGAATGTTTTGAATTTTCTCCAAAAGTAAAGTAGTTGCAAACTCATCCTTTTAGAAACTTGTTTGGGCTGTTGAGAGGAGTAAAAAACCATCAAAAATTTCAATCCTGCATGATTCTACCAAGAAATGTGATTCTTCATTCAAAACGCTGGTTTTTGCTATTGGGCTCTATTGAATAATGAATGTTTTGAATTTTCTCCAAAAGTAAAGTAGTTGCAAACTCATGCTTTTAGAGACTTGTTTGGGCTCATGAGATGAGTAGAAAAACATCAAAAATTTCAGTCCTGCATGATTCTACCAAGACATGTGTGTTCATTGAAACGGCTGGTTTTTGATAGTTTGGGCCCTATTGAATAATGAATGTTTTGAATTTTCTCCAAAAGTAAAGTAGTTGCAAACTCATCCTTTTAGAAACTTGTTTGGGCTGTTGAGAGGAGTAAAAAACCATCAAAAATTTCAATCCTGCATGATTCTACCAAGAAATGTGATTCTTCATTCAAAACGCTGGTTTTTGCTATTGGGCTCTATTGAATAATGAATGTTTTGAATTTTCTCCAAAATTAAAGTAGTTGCAAACTCATGCTTTTAGAGACTTGTTTGGGCTCATGAGAGGAGTAGAAAAACATCAAAAATTTCAGTCCTGCATGATTCTACCATGAAATGTGTGTTCATTGAAACCGCTGGTTTTTGATAGTTTGGGCCCTATTGAATAATGAATGTTTTGAATTTTCTCCAAAAGTAAAGTAGTTGCAAACTCATGCTTTTAGAGACTTGTTTGGGCTCATGAGAGGAGTAGAAAAACATCAAAAATTTCAGTCCTGCATGATTCTACCAAGAAATGTGTGTTCATTGAAACCGCTGGTTTTTGATAGTTTGGGCCCTATTGAATAATGAATGTTTTGAATTTTCTCCAAAAGTAAAGTAGTTGCAAACTCATCCTTTTAGAAACTTGTTTGGGCTGTTGAGAGGAGTAAAAAACCATCAAAAATTTCAATCCTGCATGATTCTACCAAGAAATGTGATTCTTCATTCAAAACGCTGGTTTTTGCTATTGGGCTCTATTGAATAATGAATGTTTTGAATTTTCTCCAAAAGTAAAGTAGTTGCAAACTCATGCTTTTAGAGACTTGTTTGGGCTCATGAGATGAGTAGAAAAACATCAAAAATTTCAGTCCTGCATGATTCTACCAAGACATGTGTGTTCATTGAAACGGCTGGTTTTTGATAGTTTGGGCCCTATTGAATAATGAATGTTTTGAATTTTCTCCAAAAGTAAAGTAGTTGCAAACTCATCCTTTTAGAAACTTGTTTGGGCTGTTGAGAGGAGTAAAAAACCATCAAAAATTTCAATCCTGCATGATTCTACCAAGAAATGTGATTCTTCATTCAAAACGCTGGTTTTTGCTATTGGGCTCTATTGAATAATGAATGTTTTGAATTTTCTCCAAAAGTAAAGTAGTTGCAAACTCATGCTTTTAGAGACTTGTTTGGGCTCATGAGAGGAGTAGAAAAACATCAAAAATTTCAGTCCTGCATGATTCTACCAAGAAATGTGTGTTCATTGAAACCGCTGGTTTTTGATAGTTTGGGCCCTATTGAATAATGAATGTTTTGAATTTTCTCCAAAAGTAAAGTAGTTGCAAACTCATCCTTTTAGAAACTTGTTTGAGCTGTTGAGAGGAGTAAAAAACCATCAAAAATTTCAATCCTGCATGATTCTACCAAGAAATGTGATTCTTCATTCAAAACGCTGGTTTTTGCTATTGGGCTCTATTGAATAATGAATGTTTTGAATTTTCTCCAAAAGGAAAGTAGTTGCAAACTCTTGCTTTTAGAGACTTGTTTGGGCTCATGAGAGGAGTAGAAAAACATCAAAAATTTCAGTCCTGCATGATTCTACCAAGAAATGTGTGTTCATTGAAACCGTTGGTTTTTGATAGTTTGGGCCCTATTGAATAATGAATGTTTTGAATTTTCTCCAAAAGTAAAGTAGTTGCAAACTCATCCTTTTAGAAACTTGTTTGGGCTGTTGAGAGGAGTAAAAAACCATCAAAAATTTCAATCCTGCATGATTCTACCAAGAAATGTGATTCTTCATTCAAAACGCTGGTTTTTGCTATTGGGCTCTATTGAATAATGAATGTTTTGAATTTTCTCCAAAAGTAAAGTAGTTGCAAACTCATGCTTTTAGAGACTTGTTTGGGCTCATGAGAGGAGTAGAAAAACATCAAAAATTTCAGTCCTGCATGATTCTACCAAGAAATGTGTGTTCATTGAAACCGCTGGTTTTTGATAGTTTGGGCCCTATTGAATAATGAATGTTTTGAATTTTCTCCAAAAGTAAAGTAGTTGCAAACTCATCCTTTTAGAAACTTGTTTGGGCTGTTGAGAGGAGTAAAAAACCATCAAAAATTTCAATCTTGCATGATTCTACCAAGAAATGTGATTCTTCATTCAAAACCTGATTTTTGCTATTGGGCTCTATTGAATAGTGAATGCTTTGAATTTTCTCCAAAAGTAAAGTAGTTGCAAACTCATGCTTTTAGAGACTTGTTTGGGCTCATGAGAGGAGTAGAAAAACATCAAAAATTTCAGTCCTGCATGATTCTACCAAGAAATGTGTTCATTCAAACCGCTGGTTTTTGATAGTTTGGGCCCTATTGAATAATGAATGTTTTGAATTTTCTCCAAAAGTAAAGAAGTTGCAAACTCATCCTTTTAGAAACTTGTTTGGGCTGTTGAGAGGAGTAAAAAACCATCAAAAATTTCAATCCTGCATGATTCTACCAAGAAATGTGATTCTTCATTCAAAACGCTGGTTTTTGCTATTGGGCTCTATTGAATAATGAATGTTTTGAATTTTCTCCAAAAGTAAAGTAGTTGCAAACTCATGCTTTTAGAGACTTGTTTGGGCTCATGAGATGAGTAGAAAAACATCAAAAATTTCAGTCCTGCATGATTCTACCAAGACATGTGTGTTCATTGAAACCGCTGGTTTTTGATAGTTTGGGCCCTATTGAATAATGAATGTTTTGAATTTTCTCCAAAAGTAAAGTAGTTGCAAACTCATCCTTTTAGAAACTTGTTTGGGCTGTTGAGAGGAGTAAAAAACCATCAAAAATTTCAATCCTGCATGATTCTACCAAGAAATGTGATTCTTCATTCAAAACGCTGGTTTTTGCTATTGGGCTCTATTGAATAATGAATGTTTTGAATTTTCTCCAAAAGTAAAGTAGTTGCAAACTCATGCTTTTAGAGACTTGTTTGGGCTCATGAGAGGAGTAGAAAAACATCAAAAATTTCAGTCCTGCATGATTCTACCAAGAAATGTGTGTTCATTGAAACCGCTGGTTTTTGATAGTTTGGGCCCTATTGAATAATGAATGTTTTGAATTTTCTCCAAAAGTAAAGTAGTTGCAAACTCATCCTTTTAGAAACTTGTTTGGGCTGTTGAGAGGAGTAAAAAACCATCAAAAATTTCAATCCTGCATGATTTTACCAAGAAATGTGATTCTTCATTCAAAACCTGATTTTTGCTATTGGGCTCTATTGAATAGTGAATGTTTTGAATTTTCTCCAAAAGTAAAGTAGTTGCAAACTCATGCTTTTAGAGACTTGTTTGGGCTCATGAGAGGAGTAGAAAAACATCAAAAATTTCAGTCCTGCATGATTCTACCAAGAAATGTGTTCATTCAAACCGCTGGTTTTTGATAGTTTGGGCCCTATTGAATAATGAATGTTTTGAATTTTCTCCAAAAGTAAAGTAGTTGCAAACTCATCCTTTTAGAAACTTGTTTGGGCTGTTGAGAGGAGTAAAAAACCATCAAAAATTTCAATCCTGCATGATTCTACCAAGAAATGTGATTCTTCATTCAAAACGCTGGTTTTTGCTATTGGGCTCTATTGAATAATGAATGTTTTGAATTTTCTCCAAAAGTAAAGTAGTTGCAAACTCATGCTTTTAGAGACTTGTTTGGGCTCATGAGATGAGTAGAAAAACATCAAAAATTTCAGTCCTGCATGATTCTACCAAGACATGTGTGTTCATTGAAACGGCTGGTTTTTGATAGTTTGGGCCCTATTGAATAATGAATGTTTTGAATTTTCTCCAAAAGTAAAGTAGTTGCAAACTCATCCTTTTAGAAACTTGTTTGGGCTGTTGAGAGGAGTAAAAAACCATCAAAAATTTCAATCCTGCATGATTCTACCAAGAAATGTGATTCTTCATTCAAAACGCTGGTTTTTGCTATTGGGCTCTATTGAATAATGAATGTTTTGAATTTTCTCCAAAAGTAAAGTAGTTGCAAACTCATGCTTTTAGAGACTTGTTTGGGCTCATGAGAGGAGTAGAAAAACATCAAAAATTTCAGTCCTGCATGATTCTACCAAGAAATGTGTGTTCATTCAAACCGCTGGTTTTTGATAGTTTGGGCCCTATTGAATAATGAATGTTTTGAATTTTCTCCAAAAGTAAAGTAGTTGCAAACTCATGCTTTTAGAGACTTGTTTGGGCTCATGAGAGGAGTAGAAAAACATCAAAAATTTCAGTCCTGCATGATTCTACCAAGAAATGTGTGTTCATTGAAACCGCTGGTTTTTGATAGTTTGGGCCCTATTGAATAATGAATGTTTTGAATTTTCTCCAAAAGTAAAGTAGTTGCAAACTCATCCTTTTAGAAACTTGTTTGGGCTGTTGAGAGGAGTAAAAAACCATCAAAAATTTCAATCCTGCATGATTCTACCAAGAAATGTGATTCTTCATTCAAAACGCTGGTTTTTGCTATTGGGCTCTATTGAATAATGAATGTTTTGAATTTTCTCCAAAAGTAAAGTAGTAGCAAACTCATGCTTTTAGAGACTTGTTTGGGCTCATGAGAGGAGTAGAAAAACATCAAAAATTTCAGTCCTGCATGATTCTACCAAGAAATGTGTGTTCATTGAAACCGCTGGTTTTTGATAGTTTGGGCCCTATTGAATAATGAATGTTTTGAATTTTCTCCAAAAGTAAAGTAGTTGCAAACTCATCCTTTTAGAAACTTGTTTGGGCTGTTGAGAGGAGTAAAAAACCATCAAAAATTTCAATCTTGCATGATTCTACCAAGAAATGTGATTCTTCATTCAAAACCTGATTTTTGCTATTGGGCTCTATTGAATAGTGAATGCTTTGAATTTTCTCCAAAAGTAAAGTAGTTGCAAACTCATGCTTTTAGAGACTTGTTTGGGCTCATGAGAGGAGTAGAAAAACATCAAAAATTTCAGTCCTGCATGATTCTACCAAGAAATGTGTTCATTCAAACCGCTGGTTTTTGATAGTTTGGGCCCTATTGAATAATGAATGTTTTGAATTTTCTCCAAAAGTAAAGAAGTTGCAAACTCATCCTTTTAGAAACTTGTTTGGGCTGTTGAGAGGAGTAAAAAACCATCAAAAATTTCAATCCTGCATGATTCTACCAAGAAATGTGATTCTTCATTCAAAACGCTGGTTTTTGCTATTGGGCTCTATTGAATAATGAATGTTTTGAATTTTCTCGTAAAGTAGTTGCAAACTCATGCTTTTAGAGACTTGTTTGGGCTCATGAGAGGAGTAGAAAAACATCAAAAATTTCAGTCCTGCATGATTCTACCAAGAAATGTGTGTTCATTGAAACCGCTGGTTTTTGATAGTTTGGGCCCTATTGAATAATGAATGTTTTGAATTTTCTCCAAAAGTAAAGTAGTTGCAAACTCATCCTTTTAGAAACTTGTTTGGGCTGTTGAGAGGAGTAAAAAACCATCAAAAATTTCAATCCTGCATGATTTTACCAAGAAATGTGATTCTTCATTCAAAACCTGATTTTTGCTATTGGGCTCTATTGAATAGTGAATGTTTTGAATTTTCTCCAAAAGTAAAGTAGTTGCAAACTCATGCTTTTAGAGACTTGTTTGGGCTCATGAGAGGAGTAGAAAAACATCAAAAATTTCAGTCCTGCATGATTCTACCAAGAAATGTTTTCATTCAAACCGCTGGTTTTTGATAGTTTGGGCCCTATTGAATAATGAATGTTTTGAATTTTCTCCAAAAGTAAAGTAGTTGCAAACTCATCCTTTTAGAAACTTGTTTGGGCTGTTGAGAGGAGTAAAAAACCATCAAAAATTTCAATCCTGCATGATTCTACCAAGAAATGTGATTCTTCATTCAAAACGCTGGTTTTTGCTACTGGGCTCTATTGAATAATGAATGTTTTGAATTTTCTCCAAAAGTAAAGTAGTTGCAAACTCATGCTTTTAGAGACTTGTTTGGGCTCATGAGAGGAGTAGAAAAACATCAAAAATTTCAGTCCTGCATGATTCTACCAAGAAATGTGTGTTGATTCAAACCGCTGGTTTTTGATAGTTTGGGCCCTATTGAATAATGAATGTTTTGAATTTTCTCCAAAAGTAAAGTAGTTGCAAACTCATGCTTTTAGAGACTTGTTTGGGCTCATGAGAGGAGTAGAAAAACATCAAAAATTTCAGTCCTGCATGATTCTACCAAGAAATGTGTGTTGATTCAAACCGCTGGTTTTTGATAGTTTGGGCCCTATTGAATAATGAATGTTTTGAATTTTCTCCAAAAGTAAAGTAGTTGCAAACTCATGCTTTTAGAGACTTGTTTGGGCTCATGAGAGGAGTAGAAAAACATCAAAAATTTCAGTCCTGCATGATTCTACCAAGAAATGTGTGTTCATTGAAACCGCTGGTTTTTGATAGTTTGGGCCCTATTGAATAATGAATGTTTTGAATTTTCTCCAAAAGTAAAGTAGTTGCAAACTCATCCTTTTAGAAACTTGTTTGGGCTGTTGAGAGGAGTAAAAAACCATCAAAAATTTCAATCCTGCATGTTTCTACCAAGAAATGTGATTCTTCATTCAAAACGCTGGTTTTTGCTATTGGGCTCTATTGAATAATGAATGTTTTGAATTTTCTCCAAAAGTAAAGTAGTTGCAAACTCATGCTTTTAGAGACTTGTTTGGGCTCATGAGAGGAGTAGAAAAACATCAAAAATTTCAGTCCTGCATGATTCTACCAAGAAATGTGTGTTCATTGAAACCGCTGGTTTTTGATAGTTTGGGCCCTATTGAATAATGAATGTTTTGAATTTTCTCCAAAAGTAAAGTAGTTGCAAACTCATCCTTTTAGAAACTTGTTTGGGCTGTTGAGAGGAGTAAAAAAACATCAAAAATTTCAATCCTGCATGATTCTACCAAGAAATGTGATTCTTCATTCAAAACGCTGGTTTTTGCTATTGGGCTCTATTGAATAATGAATGTTTTGAATTTTCTCCAAAAGTAAAGTAGTTGCAAACTCATGCTTTTAGAGACTTGTTTGGGCTCATGAGAGGAGTAGAAAAACATCAAAAATTTCAGTCCTGCATGATTCTACCAAGAAATGTGTGTTCATTGAAACCGCTGGTTTTTGATAGTTTGGGCCCTATTGAATAATGAATGTTTTGAATTTTCTCCAAAAGTAAAGTAGTTGCAAACTCATGCTTTTAGAGACTTGTTTGGGCTCATGAGAGGAGTAGAAAAACATCAAAAATTTCAGTCCTGCATGATTCTACCAAGAAATGTGTGTTCATTGAAACCGCTGGTTTTTGATAGTTTGGGCCCTATTGAATAATGAATGTTTTGAATTTTCTCCAAAAGTAAAGTAGTTGCAAACTCATCCTTTTAGAAACTTGTTTGGGCTGTTGAGAGGAGTAAAAAACCATCAAAAATTTCAATCCTGCATGATTCTACCAAGAAATGTGATTCTTCATTCAAAACGCTGGTTTTTGCTATTGGGCTCTATTGAATAATGAATGTTTTGAATTTTCTCCAAAAGTAAAGTAGTTGCAAACTCATGCTTTTAGAGACTTGTTTGGGCTCATGAGAGGAGTAGAAAAACATCAAAAATTTCAGTCCTGCATGATTCTACCAAGAAATGTGTGTTCATTGAAACCGCTGGTTTTTGATAGTTTGGGCCCTATTGAATAATGAATGTTTTGAATTTTCTCCAAAAGTAAAGTAGTTGCAAACTCATCCTTTTAGAAACTTGTTTGGGCTGTTGAGAGGAGTAAAAAACCATCAAAAATTTCAATCTTGCATGATTCTACCAAGAAATGTGATTCTTCATTCAAAACCTGATTTTTGCTATTGGGCTCTATTGAATAGTGAATGTTTTGAATTTTCTCCAAAAGTAAAGTAGTTGCAAACTCATGCTTTTAGAGACTTGTTTGGGCTCATGAGAGGAGTAGAAAAACATCAAAAATTTCAGTCCTGCATGATTCTACCAAGAAATGTGTTCATTGAAACGGCTGTTTTTTGATAGTTTGGGCCCTATTGAATAATGAATGTTTTGAATTTTCTCCAAAAGTAAAGAAGTGGCAAACTCATCCTTTTAGAAACTTGTTTGGGCTGTTGAGAGGAGTAAAAAACCATCAAAAATTTCAATCCTGCATGATTCTACCAAGAAATGTGATTCTTCATTCAAAACGCTGGTTTTTGCTATTGGGCTCTATTGAATAATGAATGTTTTGAATTTTCTCCAAAAGTAAAGTAGTTGCAAACTCATTCTTTTAGAGACTTGTTTGGGCTCATGAGAGGAGTAGAAAAACATCAAAAATTTCAGTCCTGCATGATTCTACCAAGAAATGTGTGTTCATTGAAACCGCTGGTTTTTGATAGTTTGGGCCCTATTGAATAATGAATGTTTTGAATTTTCTCCAAAAGTAAAGTAGTTGCAAACTCATCCTTTTAGAAACTTGTTTGGGCTGTTGAGAGGAGTAAAAAACCATCAAAAATTTCAATCCTGCATGATTCTACCAAGAAATGTGATTCTTCATTCAAAACGCTGGTTTTTGCTATTGGGCTCTATTGAATAATGAATGTTTTGAATTTTCTCCAAAAGTAAAGTAGTTGCAAACTCATGCTTTTAGAGACTTGTTTGGGCTCATGAGATGAGTAGAAAAACATCAAAAATTTCAGTCCTGCATGATTCTACCAAGACATGTGTGTTCATTGAAACGGCTGGTTTTTGATAGTTTGGGCCCTATTGAATAATGAATTGAATTTTCTCCAAAAGTAAAGTAGTTGCAAACTCATCCTTTTAGAAACTTGTTTGGGCTGTTGAGAGGAGTAAAAAACCATCAAAAATTTCAATCCTGCGGTTTGAATGAACACACATTTCTTGGTAGAATCATGCAGGACTGAAATTTTTGATGTTTTTCTACTCCTCTCATGAGCCCAAACAAGTCTCTAAAAGCATGAGTTTGCAACTACTTTACTTTTGGAGAAAATTCAAAACATTCATTATTCAATAGAGCCCAATAGCAAAAACCAGCGTTTTGAATGAAGAATCACATTTCTTGGTAGAATCATGCAGGATTGAAATTTTTGATGTTTTTTTACTCCTCTCAACAGCCCAAACAAGTTTCTAAAAGGATGAGTTTGCAACTACTTTACTTTTGGAGAAAATTCAAAACATTCATTATTCAATAGGGCCCAAACTATCAAAAACCAGCGGTTTCAATGAACACACATTTCTTGGTAGAATCATGCAGGACTGAAATTTTTGATGTTTTTCTACTCCTCTCATGAGCCCAAACAAGTCTCTAAAAGCATGAGTTTGCAACTACTTTACTTTTGGAGAAAATTCAAAACATTCATTATTCAATAGGGCCCAAACTATCAAAAACCAGCGGTTTGAATGAACACACATTTCTTGGTAGAATCATGCAGGACTGAAATTTTTGATGTTTTTCTACTCCTCTCATGAGCCCAAACAAGTCTCTAAAAGCATGAGTTTGCAACTACTTTACTTTTGGAGAAAATTCAAAACATTCATTATTCAATAGAGCCCAATAGCAAAAACCAGTGTTTTGAATGAAGAATCACATTTCTTGGTAGAATCATGCAGGATTGAAATTTTTGATGGTTTTTTACTCCTCTCATGAGCCCAAACAAGTTTCTAAAAGGATGAGTTTGCAACTACTTTACTTTTGGAGAAAATTCAAAACATTCATTATTCAATAGGGCCCAAACTATCAAAAACCAGCGGTTTCAATGAACACATATTTCTTGGTAGAATCATGCAGGACTGAAATTTTTGATGTTTTTCTACTCCTCTCATGAGCCCAAACAAGTCTCTAAAAGCATGAGTTTGCAACTACTTTACTTTTGGAGAAAATTCAAAACATTCATTATTCAATAGAGCCCAATAGCAAAAACCAGCGTTTTGAATGAAGAATCACATTTCTTGGTAGAATCATGCAGGATTGAAATTTTTGATGGTTTTTTACTCCTCTCAACAGCCCAAACAAGTTTCTAAAAGGATGAGTTTGCAACTACTTTACTTTTGGAGAAAATTCAAAACATTCATTATTCAATAGGGCCCAAACTATCAAAAACCAGCG
Organism: Dendrobates tinctorius; assembly: GCF_039654945.1. Classification (NCBI taxonomy): domain Eukaryota; kingdom Metazoa; phylum Chordata; class Amphibia; order Anura; family Dendrobatidae; genus Dendrobates; species Dendrobates tinctorius. The sequence continues at coordinate 21,924,602 of NW_027361793.1, forward strand.
GTTTGAATGATCACATTTCTTGGTAGAATCATGCAGGACTGAAATTTTTGATGTTTTTCTACTCCTCTCATGAGCCCAAACAAGTCTCTAAAAGCATGAGTTTGCAACTACTTTACTTTTGGAGAAAATTCAAAACATTCACTATTCAATAGAGCCCAATAGCAAAAATCAGGTTTTGAATGAAGAATCACATTTCTTGGTAAAATCATGCAGGATTGAAATTTTTGATGGTTTTTTACTCCTCTCAACAGCCCAAACAAGTTTCTAAAAGGATGAGTTTGCAACTACTTTACTTTTGGAGAAATTTCAAAACATTCATTATTCAATAGGGCCCAAACTATCAAAAACCAGCGGTTTCAATGAACACACATTTCTTGGTAGAATCATGCAGGACTGAAATTTTTGATGTTTTTCTACTCCTCTCATGAGCCCAAACAAGTCTCTAAAAGCATGAGTTTGCAACTACTTTACTTTTGGAGAAAATTCAAAACATTCATTATTCAATAGAGCCCAATAGCAAAAACCAGCGTTTTGAATGAAGAATCACATTTCTTGGTAGAATCATGCAGGATTGAAATTTTTGATGGTTTTTTACTCCTCTCAACAGCCCAAACAAGTTTCTAAAAGGATGAGTTTGCAACTACTTTACTTTTGGAGAAAATTCAAAACATTCATTATTCAATAGGGCCCAAACTATCAAAAACCAGCCGTTTCAATGAACACACATGTCTTGGTAGAATCATGCAGGACTGAAATTTTTGATGTTGTTCTACTCATCTCGTGAGCCCAAACAAGTCTCTAAAAGCATGAGTTTGCAACTACTTTACTTTTGGAGAAAATTCAAAACATTCATTATTCAATAGAGCCCAATAGCAAAAACCAGCGTTTTGAATGAAGAATCACATTTCTTGGTAGAATCATGCAGGATTGAAATTTTTGATGGCTTTTTACTCCTCTCAACAGCCCAAACAAGTTTCTAAAAGGATGAGTTTGCAACTACTTTACTTTTGGAGAAAATTCAAAACATTCATTATTCAATAGGGCCCAAACTATCAAAAACCAGCGGTTTCAATGAACACACATTTCTTGGTAGAATCATGCAGGACTGAAATTTTTGATGTTTTTCTACTCCTCTCATGAGCCCAAACAAGTCTCTAAAAGCATGAGTTTGCAACTACTTTACTTTTGGAGAAAATTCAAAACATTCATTATTCAATAGAGCCCAATAGCAAAAACCAGCGTTTTGAATGAAGAATCACATTTCTTGGTAGAATCATGCAGGATTGAAATTTTTGATGGTTTTTTACTCCTCTCAACAGCCCAAACAAGTTTCTAAAAGGAAGAGTTTGCAACTACTTTACTTTTGGAGAAAATTCAAAACATTCATTATTCAATAGGGCCCAAACTATCAAAAACCAGCGGTTTGAATGAACACATTTCTTGGTAGAATCATGCAGGACTGAAATTTTTGATGTTTTTCTACTCCTCTCATGAGCCCAAACAAGTCTCTAAAAGCATGAGTTTGCAACTACTTTACTTTTGGAGAAAATTCAAAACATTCACTATTCAATAGAGCCCAATTGCAAAAATCAGGTTTTGAATGAAGAATCACATTTCTTGGTAAAATCATGCAGGATTGAAATTTTTGATGGTTGTTTACTCCTCTCAACAGCCCAAACAAGTTTCTAAAAGGATGAGTTTGCAACTACTTTACTTTTGGAGAAAATTCCAAACATTCATTATTCAATAGGGCCCAAACTATCAAAAACCAGCGGTTTCAATGAACACATATTTCTTGGTAGAATCATGCAGGACTGAAATTTTTGATGTTTTTCTACTCCTCTCATGAGCCCAAACAAGTCTCTAAAAGCATGAGTTTGCAACTACTTTACTTTTGGAGAAAATTCAAAACATTCATTATTCAATAGAGCCCAATAGCAAAAACCAGCGTTTTGAATGAAGAATCACATTTCTTGGTAGAATCATGCAGGATTGAAATTTTTGATGGTTTTTTACTCCTCTCAACAGCCCAAACAAGTTTCTAAAAGGATGAGTTTGCAACTACTTTACTTTTGGAGAAAATTCAAAACATTCATTATTCAATAGGGCCCAAACTATCAAAAACCAGCGGTTTGAATGAACACATTTCTTGGTAGAATCTTGCAGGACTGAAATTTTTGATGTTTTTCTACTCCTCTCATGAGCACAAACAAGTCTCTAAAAGCATGAGTTTGCAACTACTTTACTTTTGGAGAAAATTCAAAACATTCACTATTCAATAGAGCCCAATAGCAAAAATCAGGTTTTGAATGAAGAATCACATTTCTTGGTAAAATCATGCAGGATTGAAATTTTTGATGGTTTTTTACTCCTCTCAACAGCCCAAACAAGTTTCTAAAAGGATGAGTTTGCAACTACTTTACTTTTGGAGAAATTTCAAAACATTCATTATTCAATAGGGCCCAAACTATCAAAAACCAGCGGTTTCAATGAACACACATTTCTTGGTAGAATCATGCAGGACTGAAATTTTTGATGTTTTTCTACTCCTCTCATGAGCCCAAACAAGTCTCTAAAAGCATGAGTTTGCAACTACTTTACTTTTGGAGAAAATTCAAAACATTCATTATTCAATAGAGCCCAATAGCAAAAACCAGCGTTTTGAATGAAGAATCACATTTCTTGGTAGAATCATGCAGGATTGAAATTTTTGATGGTTTTTTACTCCTCTCAACAGCCCAAACAAGTTTCTAAAAGGATGAGTTTGCAACTACTTTACTTTTGGAGAAAATTCAAAACATTCATTATTCAATAGGGCCCAAACTTTCAAAAACCAGCGGTTTCAATGAACACACATTTCTTGGTAGAATCATGCAGGACTGAAATTTTTGATGTTTTTCTACTCCTCTCATGAGCCCAAACAAGTCTCTAAAAGCATGAGTTTGCAACTACTTTACTTTTGGAGAAAATTCAAAACATTCATTATTCAATAGACCCCAATAGCAAAAACCAGCGTTTTGAATGAAGAATCACATTTCTTGGTAGAATCATGCAGGATTGAAATTTTTGATGGTTTTTTACTCCTCTCAACAGCCCAAACAAGTTTCTAAAAGGATGAGTTTGCAACTACTTTACTTTTGGAGAAAATTCAAAACATTCATTATTCAATAGGGCCCAAACTATCAAAAAACAGCGGTTTCAATGAACACACATTTCTTGGTAGAATCATGCAGGACTGAAATTTTTGATGTTTTTCTACTCCTCTCATGAGCACAAACAAGTCTCTAAAAGCATGAGTTTGCAACTACTTTACTTTTGGAGAAAATTCAAAACATTCATTATTCAATAGGGCCCAAAATATCAAAAACCAGCGGTTTGAATGAACACACATTTCTTGGTAGAATCATGCAGGACTGAAATTTTTGATGTTTTTCTACTCCTCTCAGGAGCCCAAACAAGTCTCTAAAAGCATGAGTTTGCAACTACTTTACATTTGGAGAAAATTCAAAACATTCATTATTCAATAGAGCCCAATAGCAAAAACCAGCATTTTGAATGAAGAATCACATTTCTTGGTAGAATCATGCAGGATTGAAATTTTTGATGGTTTTTTACTCCTCTCAACAGCCCAAACAAGTTTCTAAAAGGATGAGTTTGCAACTACTTTACTTTTGGAGAAAATTCAAAACATTCATTATTCAATAGGGCCCAAACTATCAAAAACCAGCCGTTTCAATGAACACACATGTCTTGGTAGAATCATGCAGGACTGAAATTTTTGATGTTGTTCTACTCATCTCATGAGCCCAAACAAGTCTCTAAAAGCATGAGTTTGCAACTACTTTACTTTTGGAGAAAATTCAAAACATTCATTATTCAATAGAGCCCAATAGCAAAAACCAGCGTTTTGAATGAAGAATCACATTTCTTGGTAGAATCATGCAGGATTGAAATTTTTGATGGCTTTTTACTCCTCTCAACAGCCCAAACAAGTTTCTAAAAGGATGAGTTTGCAACTACTTTACTTTTGGAGAAAATTCAAAACATTCATTTTTCAATAGGGCCCAAACTATCAAAAACCAGCGGTTTCAATGAACACACATGTCTTGGTAGAATCATGCAGGACTGAAATTTTTGATGTTTTTCTACTCCTCTCATGAGCCCAAACAAGTCTCTAAAAGCATGAGTTTGCAACTACTTTACTTTTGGAGAAAATTCAAAACATTCATTATTCAATAGAGCCCAATAGCAAAAAACAGCGTTTTGAATGAAGAATCACATTTCTTGGTAGAATCATGCAGGATTGAAATTTTTGATGGTTTTTTACTCCTCTCAACAGCCCAAACAAGTTTCTAAAAGGAAGAGTTTGCAACTACTTTACTTTTGGAGAAAATTCAAAACATTCATTATTCAATAGGGCCCAAACTATCAAAAACCAGCGGTTTGAATGAACACATTTCTTGGTAGAATCATGCAGGACTGAAATTTTTGATGTTTTTCTACTCCTCTCATGAGCCCAAACAAGTCTCTAAAAGCATGAGTTTGCAACTACTTTACTTTTGGAGAAAATTCAAAACATTCACTATTCAATAGAGCCCAATTGCAAAAATCAGGTTTTGAATGAAGAATCACATTTCTTGGTAAAATCATGCAGGATTGAAATTTTTGATGGTTGTTTACTCCTCTCAACAGCCCAAACAAGTTTCTAAAAGGATGAGTTTGCAACTACTTTACTTTTGGAGAAAATTCAAAACATTCATTATTCAATAGGGCCCAAACTATCAAAAACCAGCGGTTTCAATGAACACACATTTCTTGGTAGAATCATGCAGGACTGAAATTTTTGATGTTTTTCTACTCCTCTCATGAGCCCAAACAAGTCTCTAAAAGCATGAGTTTGCAACTACTTTACTTTTGGAGAAAATTCAAAACATTCATTATTCAATAGAGCCCAATAGCAAAAACCAGCGTTTTGAATGAAGAATCACATTTCTTGGTAGAATCATGCAGGATTGAAATTTTTGATGGTTTTTTACTCCTCTCAACAGCCCAAACAAGTTTCTAAAAGGATGAGTTTGCAACTACTTTACTTTTGGAGAAAATTCAAAACATTCATTATTCAATAGGGCCCAAACTATCAAAAACCAGCGGTTTCAATGAACACACATTTCTTGGTAGAATCATGCAGGACTGAAATTTTTGATGTTTTTCTACTCCTCTCATGAGCCCAAACAAGTCTCTAAAAGCATGAGTTTGCAACTACTTTACTTTTGGAGAAAATTCAAAACATTCATTATTCAATAGAGCCCAATTGCAAAAACCAGCGTTTTGAATGAAGAATCACATTTCTTGGTAGAATCATGCAGGATTGAAATTTTTGATGGTTTTTTACTCCTCTCAACAGCCCAAACAAGTTTCTAAAAGGATGAGTTTGCAACTACTTTACTTTTGGAGAAAATTCAAAACATTCATTATTGAATAGGGCCCAAACTATCAAAAACCAGCGGTTTGAATGAACACATTTCTTGGTAGAATCATGCAGGACTGAAATTTTTGATGTTTTTCTACTCCTCTCATGAGCCCAAACAAGTCTCTAAAAGCATGAGTTTGCAACTACTTTACTTTTGGAGAAAATTCAAAACATTCACTATTCAATAGAGCCCAATAGCAAAAATCAGGTTTTGAATGAAGAATCACATTTCTTGGTAAAATCATGCAGGATTGAAATTTTTGATGGTTTTTTACTCCTCTCAACAGCCCAAACAAGTTTCTAAAAGGATGAGTTTGCAACTACTTTACTTTTGGAGAAAATTCAAAACATTCATAATTCAATAGAGCCCAATAGCAAAAACCAGCGTTTTGAATGAAGAATCACATTTCTTGGTAGAATCATGCAGGATTGAAATTTTTGATGGTTTTTTACTCCTCTCAACAGCCCAAACAAGTTTCTAAAAGGATGAGTTTGCAACTACTTTACTTTTGGAGAAAATTCAAAACATTCATTATTCAATAGGGCCCAAACTATCAAAAACCAGCGGTTTGAATGAACACATTTCTTGGTAGAATCATGCAGGACTGAAATTTTTGATGTTTTTCTACTCCTCTCATGAGCCCAAACAAGTCTCTAAAAGCATGAGTTTGCAACTACTTTACTTTTGGAGAAAATTCAAAACATTCACCATTCAATAGAGCCCAATAGCAAAAATCAGGTTTTGAATGAAGAATCACATTTCTTGGTAAAATCATGCAGGATTGAAATTTTTGATGGTTTTTTACTCCTCTCAACAGCCCAAACAAGTTTCTAAAAGGATGAGTTTGCAACTACTTTACTTTTCGAGAAATTTCAAAAAATTCATTATTCAATAGGGCCCAAACTATCAAAAACCAGCGGTTTCAATGAACACACATTTCTTGGTAGAATCATGCAGGACTGAAATTTTTGATGTTTTTCTACTCCTCTCATGAGCCCAAACAAGTCTCTAAAAGCATGAGTTTGCAACTACTTTACTTTTGGAGAAAATTCAAAACATTGGGGGGCGTGGCCAGCGTCTGAGCTGAATGGAAGCCTGAGCTCTGAGCTCCTCCACAGGGCAGCCTACCAAGCGCTATTAACAAGCGATTTACAAGCCAGGACTGGCTGAAAACTTGTGGGAACCTCCATAGACACCAGCGGTGCCCCCACACTATGGATCTGCTTAGTAAAAAAGCAGAAAAAGGAAAGAAAACAGAGCGCTCTCCCCTCATGCTGAGGAGCCAAGATGGCGCCCGCCTCACAGCAGCAGCCACAGCCTGCAGCCCCAGCCTGAGCGGTACACAGCGGCAAAGGACGCCACAGCGGCTGAAGCATGCAGCATTCAAGTCAGGGGGTAAGTCTACCCCTGCCCCAGCTAAAACTGCCGCTCTGCAGGCTAATAAAAGCGCTAATCTACACATTAAAAGTAGCGCTGAGGTGAAAGGAGCGAGATCTCGCGAGAGTGACCGGGGGACAAGCGAGACTACGCAACAGATACGCAATTTGCGTAACTTAAGCAAAAATACAGCGCAGCTTGTGAATTATGGTGCAGCAGCACCGCTGACCGCTGATATGGAGGAGACAAATGTATTAAGGGGTTCCTCATCCTGTCCTGACATCTCCAATGTGTCAGATACTCCTCTAACGCCATTACAGAGGGAAATGTCTCCTTCCTCAGTGACTAGCCGCAGATTTAGCAGCAGCTCAGCTGAGATGCAACAGGAATTACAAATTGAGGACTCCTGTCCTTCTGATAATCCCATACCGGAGAACATCTTACACGTTTTAACAGAGGTGGAGGCTACCAGTAATACAGCCTCAGAAATATTTATTAAAAACATGCTATGCCTTCTAGCAAAGACATTTCAGAAACAACTGGAGGGCTATAATACAAATCTCCAAAATAACATAGACGGTCTGGGCCAGAGAGTGGACCATCTTGAATCTAAAATGGAAGAATTGGTTAAATCCCATAATAATTTGATAGATGAACACTATGCCCTAGAAAAAGAGGTTGTCTTCTTAAAATCAAGGTTGATAGAGCAAGAAGACAGAAGTAGAAGGAACAACCTTAAATTCAGGGGAATACCTGAAAATGTCAAAGACAGAGACCTTAATGCATATGTGCAAAAGATGCTCCATACAATACTTCCAGGGGCCTCTAAAGGGGACCTATTGATGGAACGTATACACAGACTCCCCAAGTCCAAATATGCCCCAGACAGAGCCCCAAGAGATGTCATTGCATATTTTCATTATTTCCTGACAAAGGAGGACATTCTGAGGAGAAGTAAGCAATCACCTATATTACCAAGGCCATACGAGGATATCAAGATTTTTGCAGACTTCTCAAAAGCTACCCTACAGAAAAGGAGAGACTTCTTTCCAATCACTGCACATCTGAGGAAACACAAGATTTTATACAGATGGGGTTTCCCTACAAAAATTCTAGTCATGAAAGAGAATACCACTTTTGCTTTGTCTAATATTGATAACTGTAATAGTTTTTTCCAAGATTTAGGTATCCCTCCACTGGAGACTCCACCATCATCATCATTCTACAATCAAGAAAGGAATATCCCCTTGCAGCAGCAAAGACGCCTTTCCCAGTCCTGGAATACGCAAAAGAAAAGAAAATAGACTTGGTGGGTACTGACCCTGGCTTTAGGCCTGAACTTTCTCTTTTTCACTCCCCACGTGATAACTGAGAGACATTCTCTCGGTACCATTTCTTTTGAGAAATCTAAATTTGTCTAGTTTATAAGTTTTGTTCTGTTCTAGGTTGTAACATGTTTTTGTTTACAGGCACACCAGGCACTAACAAAAAATCACTAAGGAAACCCACTGTCTTTTGGATATATTTTCGGGTGAAATGTTCTGTTTTAATGAATCATCTAATGCTTTTTTTCCTTCCTGACACATCATGGAATTGAGGGTACTGTCATTTAATGTAAATGGGCTCAATAGCCCATTCAAGAGATTTGCTTTGTGGAAGGAGATTAAAAAATTGAAGGCCAACATAGCAATGATACAAGAAACACACCTTCTAGAAATTGATAACACAAGACTCAAAAATAAAGACTTCCCTCAGATTTTCTTTTCTAACACTGAGGGAAAGAAAAAAGCTGGGGTGGCCATCGCCTTCCACAAAGATTTGCCAATAGTGGTCTCAGACATATATAGGGACAGCAATGGTAGACAACTTGCTATTAATTTTACTTTGGAGGGTGTGGAATATACAGTGGTAAACGTATATACCCCTAATGTCCGGCAAATTAATTTTCTAAATAAGGTCAAGAAGAAATTGTCCAATTTTAGTAGAGGTCACATAATCTGGGGAGGAGATTTTAATTGTATAGTTGACCCAAATACTGATTGCTCATCTGATGCCCCATATTATAGAAGCGTGAATCTGGGAAGATGGTTGGGAGATTCCAATTTGCATGACAGCTGTAAGATATTGAATTCTACCTCAAAAGAATACACAAGATTTTGTCCACATAACAAGTCTTACACTAGGATTGATCATGTGTTCACTAGCTTCTCGCTACTAGACTCATACATAGACTTCCAGACTGGTCCTATTACATGGTCAGACCATGCCCCAATCCTACTGACCTTACATACTTCCTCCATGATCCCAAAACAATACAATTGGAGATACAGTAAATTCACTGTTGACTCCCCAGAAAACATATCATTAGCAAAGAATGTCTTAATGAACTACTTCAAAGAGAACTGTTCCCAAGAAATTACACCTGAAACATTGTGGCTAGCACACAAATGTGTCATTAGGGGTCATCTGATCCAAGTTGCTTCGAGACAAAAAAGGGCAAGAGAGAGCCAACAGAGGATGTTGTTAGAACAGATCCAAAAATTAGAATCCCAAGCTAAAGCAGACAAAAATTTTGCCAAATATAATGAATTGTACTCCCTCAGATTGGAACTTAGGAATCTCCTCATCAACTTATATGAGAAAAAGACTTTATTTAATAGGGCAGGGTTTTATGTTAATAATAATAAGTTCTCCAAAAATATGGCGAATAGGTTTAAACCCATAAATAAAAAACATCCAATCAAAAAAATAACCCAAAGCTCAAAGACTATAGAAAAACCCAAAGAGATAGCCCTGGCCTTTGAGAGCTACTATTCTAAATTATATAACATAGGAAACAATGGAGCTCATCCCTCTCCTTCACCAGAGATGATAAATAATTTTTTGGAAAAAGTAAAGCTGGGATCTTTGTCTCTAAAGCAGAAGGAGTCACTTGACGCACCCTTTACTGAGGGTGAGGTCTCTTTTGCGATGAATAATCTTAAAAATGACAAAGCTCCAGGTCCAGATGGCTTTCCTATAGAGTATTATGAAGAATTTACAAAGGAACTCATCCCACACTTAACTAATGCCCTGAATTTTATTAAATCAGAAGGAAAGTGCAGCACAGATATGCTGAGAGCCACAATAGTGGTGATTCCCAAACCAGATAAAGATTCGACCAAAATCGAAAATTATAGGCCTATTTCTCTCCTAAATGTGGATATCAAGATCTACGCAAAAATATTAGCAGAAAGATTACAGGACGTTGTTCCATTCCTTATACATCCCGATCAAGTCGGTTTTGTAAAATCTAGGCAAACTTCAGACAGTTCTAAAAGTGTCCTGCATCACTTATATTCATGCTACAAAAATAGGATTTCCAGTTTGTTTGTGGCTCTTGACGCTGAAAAGGCCTTTGACCGGATCAATTGGGCCTATGCCTTTACAGTTTTGGAGAAAATGGGTTTTGGTGGGGAGATGATGAGAAGTATTCGAGCTTTATACTCTCGGCCATCTGCCTCTGTGCTGGTCAACAACACGATGTCAGATACATTTTTTATAACTAATGGGACAAGACAGGGATGTCCTCTATCCCCAATAATTTTTATCCTGAGCCTGGAACCCCTGGCTCAAATGATAAGGGATTCTGGTGAAGTACACTGTGTACAATTGAAAGATTCAGAGCATAAGATTAACCTCTATGCAGATGACATTATACTCACACTCACAAATCCAATTGATTCCCTGGAAAAGATATGGGATATCATAAATTTATTTGGCTCAGTTTCATATTATAAATTAAATGTAAAAAAGACTAATGTTCTATCACTTTTCCTTTCAACCTCTACGAAACAACATCTAAGAGACAAGTATCCCTTTAATTGGGACTGTACCAGGATACCGTACTTAGGAATTTGGCTCACAGGTAACCCCATGCATATGAGTGAGGTAAACATGGATCATCTTCTACAGTCTCTCGACATTAAGTTGAAGGAACTGTCGAAGACCCCAGCCACATGGATGGGCAGAATAGTGCTATATAAGATGTTCTGCCTACCCAAAGTCCTATTTTTATACAGGAACGTCCCTCTGCCTATATCTGCACAGTATATACAAAAACTAACACACCAGATGAATAAATTTATTTGGAGCAATGGGAAACCTAGAGTGAAAAAACGCACTCTACTTAAATCCAAGGAGAAAGGGGGGGTGGCCATACCAGATCTTGAGGCATATTATTATGCCACTATGACTGAACTGACAAAAGGCTGGTTTGTGGAACAGACAGACCTGGGGTGGCCAAATATTGAAAGAGATATGATGCCCAATAGGGAACCAGTTTTATTTATAACCTACTTCCTTCTACATAGAAGGGAAATTATGAAAATAGATAATCCCATACTTAAGGCCTCTATGTTGTGCTGGTCGTATGTATGCAAAAGAAAGACTAGCTCTTCCTCTTTTTCACTCGAGAGGTTGAGACTCCCTTATCTGTCTCCTGTTAGGACTTCTCTAAGACCTATATTTGACAGCTGGACCAAATTTCCGATCACCTTTGTAGATGACTTGATAGACAATAACAGAGTCATACCCTTTGAGTTATTAAAGAACAGATTTGGGGTTCCCAATTCGGAGTATATGACATATCTCCTACTCAAGGAAGAATACAACAAATATAAGAAATACCTTTTTAGAGTGGTTCCAATTGACCTTACTATTAACAATTTTCTATTTAATATGTCATCTAGACATAAGAGTTATCTTAGACCCTTATATAATAGCCTGACCAACAAAGATACCTTCACCAATGAAGGATGCTTTGAAAAATGGGAAACCACATTACAGAGACAGATATATGGTCCCCAGTGGATCTCCTCTCTTAAAATTGCAATCAAATCCACAAGATGTATGAATATATTAGAAACACATTACAAATTAATTCATAGATATTACCTTACCCCAAATAGATTGAAACATTTTGGAGGGGGGGGATCTGGAATGTGTTGGCGTAACTGTGGATCTCAGGCAGATTTATTACATGTTTTTTGGGGATGCCCTGTGCTGAAGTTGTACTGGTCCAGGGTGTTCGATTTGCTTTCACTCATATGCAATTGGTGTATTCAACCACTACCTGCTCTAGCCTTGTTACTAATAGACATACATAGATTTAAAAGAAATAAATTTCTGGCGGCTCATATCCTTATGTCTGCAGCCTTCCTTGTAGCGAAGGGTTGGAACAGGAAGCAACCTCCAGACATTGTCACCCTTATCTTACTGGTAGACAAACATTGTGTCTACGAGAAAATTCACTATATTAATAAAGGCTTAATTAAAATATTTGATGACAGATGGTATAAATGGATGGAACTAAAGTCTAAAATAGAAAAAGATTTCATATCCTGAACTTATATTTTATTTCTTATAATTTATGATGTGCCAATATTTCACATATTCAAGTGCCTAAATTTACCTTTCTTTTTATTGTCTCTTTCTGGTACTATTTGTTTAATGTTTACTACATTTACTCTCAATGTTGATATACTATTGAAATGTCATCATATTGTGACGTATTCATATTTTTTTACTACTATTCTGAAAATTCTAATAAAAATTATTGTTAAAGAAAATTCAAAACATTCATTATTCAATAGAGCCCAATAGCAAAAACCAGCGTTTTGAATGAAGAATCACATTTATTGGTAGAATCATGCAGGATTGAAATTTTTGATGGTTTTTTACTCCTCTCAACAGCCCAAACAAGTTTCTAAAAGGATGAGTTTGCAACTACTTTACTTTTGGAGAAAATTCAAAACATTCATTATTCAATAGGGCCCAAACTATCAAAAACCAGCGGTTTGAATGAACACATTTCTTGGTAGAATCATGCAGGACTGAAATTTTTGATGTTTTTCTACTCCTCTCATGAGCCCAAACAAGTCTCTAAAAGCATGAGTTTGCAACTACTTTACTTTTGGAGAAAATTCAAAACATTCACTATTCAATAGAGCCCAATAGCAAAAATCAGGTTTTGAATGAAGAATCACATTTCTTGGTAAAATCATGCAGGATTGAAATTTTTGATGGTTTTTTACTCCTCTCAACAGCCCAAACAAGTTTCTAAAAGGATGAGTTTGCAACTACTTTACTTTTGGAGAAAATTCAAAACATTCATTATTCAATAGGGCCCAAACTATCAAAAACCAGCGGTTTCAATGAACACACATTTCTTGGTAGAATCATGCAGGACTGAAATTTTTGATGTTTTTCTACTCCTCTCATGAGCCCAAACAAGTCTCTAAAAGCATGAGTTTGCAACTACTTTACTTTTGGAGAAAATTCAAAACATTCATTATTCAATAGAGCCCAATAGCAAAAACCAGCGTTTTGAATGAAGAATCACATTTCTTGGTAGAATCATGCAGGATTGAAATTTTTGATGGTTTTTTACTCCTCTCAACAGCCCAAACAAGTTTCTAAAAGGATGAGTTTGCAACTACTTTACTTTTGGAGAAAATTCAAAACATTCATTATTCAATAGGGCCCAAACTATCAAAAACCAGCGGTTTCAATGAACACACATTTCTTGGTAGAATCATGCAGGACTGAAATTTTTGATGTTTTTCTACTCCTCTCATGAGCCCAAACAAGTCTCTAAAGGCATGAGTTTGCAACTACTTTACTTTTGGAGAAAATTCAAAACATTCATTATTCAATAGAGCCCAATAGCAAAAACCAGCGTTTTGAATGAAGAATCACATTTCTTGGTAGAATCATGCAGGATTGAAATTTTTGATGGTTTTTTACTCCTCTCAACAGCCCAAACAAGTTTCTAAAAGGATGAGTTTGCAACTACTTTACTTTTGGAGAAAATTCAAAACATTCATTATTCAATAGGGCCCAAACTATCAAAAACCAGCGGTTTCAATGAACACACATTTCTTGGTAGAATCATGCAGGACTGAAATTTTTGATGTTTTTCTACTCCTCTCATGAGCCCAAACAAGTCTCCAAAAGCATGAGTTTGCAACTACTTTACTTTTGGAGAAAATTCAAAACATTCATTATTCAATAGAGCCCAATAGCAAAAACCAGCGTTTTGAATGAAGAATCACATTTCTTGGTAGAATCATGCAGGATTGAAATTTTTGATGGTTTTTTACTCCTCTCAACAGCCCAAACAAGTTTCTAAAAGGATGAGTTTGCAACTACTTTACTTTTGGAGAAAATTCAAAACATTCATTATTCAATAGGGCCCAAACTATCAAAAACCAGCGGTTTGAATGAACACACATTTCTTGGTAGAATCATGCAGGACTGAAATTTTTGATGTTTTTCTACTCCTCTCATGAGCCCAAACAAGTCTCTAAAAGCATGAGTTTGCAACTACTTTACTTTTGGAGAAAATTCAAAACATTCATTATTCAATAGAGCCCAATAGCAAAAACCAGCGTTTTGAATGAAGAATCACATTTCTTGGTAGAATCATGCAGGATTGAAATTTTTGATGGTTTTTTACTCCTCTCAACAGCCCAAACAAGTTTCTAAAAGGATGAGTTTGCAACTACTTTACTTTTGGAGAAAATTCAAAACATTCATTATTCAATAGGGCCCAAACTATCAAAAACCAGCGGTTTCAATGAACACACATTTCTTGGTAGAATCATGCAGGACTGAAATTTTTGATGTTTTTCTACTCCTCTCATGAGCCCAAACAAGTCTCTAAAAGGATGAGTTTGGGGGGCGTGGCCTGAGCAATGAAGGTGTGAGGACGTGTTTGCTCGGGGCTCCTGCTCAGCCACCTAATTGAAGCGACCTGGAAGCGACATACAACCTTTAATCAAGAATTGATACTAATTACAAGATTCTGGAATATCTCTGGATCATTTTGACACCAAAATCTTGAAGATTGAGCTGATAATACTGAATCTACAGCTGCTGGGGAGAGTCGGTGGTTTTTTCCCGCGCTTTGCAGAGGAGCAGAGCTTGTGCTGATATCCGGCTCCCTCGGCTGAAGGAGAGTCCGGGGAGAAGATTTCATTATTTCTTTGCTGCCTGGCTCTGGTGGACTTGTTGCCCAGAGGTGAGGAGCTATTTTCAGAAGAGCTGAAAAGGAGGAAGCAGCGGCGCCTTTGTTATTAATACCCGCCGCGGTTTTTGGGCTGCTGCGGCTGACTGCGGCTTTGGATCACGAGGGAGCCTGCTTGTCAAGATCCAGGAGCTCCCCCTGAAAAGAACAAGGCCAGGCACGCCAAGATCTGAGAAGAATTGGGGGAGTTCTTAGCAAAAATCCTTGGCGGTGAGGAGAGCTGCAGGAGCAGGGACTTGATTGACAGCAGCTGCACACCGAGGCTCGCGGCTGAAGACACGCCGGAGTTTTTGGCCTGCTGCAACTACCTACTATTCCGGATCAAGGGGGAGCCTGTTTGTCACGACTCAGGAGCCCCCCCTGAAGAGAATAAGACTGGGCACGCCTGGATTGGACAAGAATTGAGGGAGTTCTTCGCTGAAATCCTCGGCGGTGAGGTTCTCCTACAGGAGCCGGTGGAGTCACAGCTTTGAGGAGGACTGAGGCAGAAGGTGGGAGCTCGTGGAGGCCGAGGGGCAGACCGGCGCCCTATTACTAAATATTGGTGAGAGGCAGGAGGGGATTCCTGGACGTGGAGCTTTGTGGGGGTGTCAGCGGCTGCCGAAATTCTTACCCGCCGCGGTTTTCTGATTGCCGCGCACCCTTGCAGAGCCGGATTAATAGAAGACCGGTTCAGTAAGATCCAGGGGACCCCCCTGGATAATTGAAGACCAGGATCACCGAGCTCCAACAAGGATCCGGGGAGATATAAGGATTCGGGAGGTCCCACCGAGTGGCTGGATACCGGGCACGCTGGTAATTAAAAGAATTGGAGATTTCCCTGTATAAAATCATCAGCGGTGCAGGGGAAAGCAGGAGCTTGATTGACATCTGGGGCCAGGAACTTAGATTCATTGCAGCTTTTTTTTTAAATAGTTGTGTAAACCTGCGTATTTAGATCTGTGGGTACCCTGGTTGGGGAGGTTTGGGTAGATTATAATAATACATTTCTGACAAGACAAGATATAGTTACAATAGCGGTTTAAAGGTGTTGATACGCATATCTTGAATTGTTTTTAATCTACTTTGGGGCTGATATTACAAAGGGTGAATCTTTGATGTTCATTGTTTATATTCTTATAGTTTATACTTATTTTATAGAGAAATTAAATCTAAGACGGAGTTAAAATATTTATATAATAATTATTTAATATAAGTGAAATTGACACCCTACATCCTAAGCTAATTTAATTGTCAAGATGGAGGGTGGGGGGACTAAATTTAAACCACCTTTTAAGGTTAATGAATCCTCAAATAAAAATCTAAAGGGAAAACATCCCCCAAATAGGCTGCACAATAAGCCCTCTGAGGATTCCCCTAATCTGCTAAGTCCCATCAAATCAAGGTCCCCATTGAAGAGGGATACGCAGACTAGTCGGACATCCGCGACATCTTCATATAAACCTTCTCAATTAGAAGTAGAGGGCAAGGGCTCAGTTTCTGATCCCCATAATCCCCTTATGCAAAAGCAGACCGACTCTGAAGCAGTGGACACATCTAAGTCTGCTAAAAGGAAAGGCCCTAATTCAAGAGACGCTGATAAGAAATCAATCACAGCTGAATCTGAGGATAACTCAGATTACTCTTCGCCTGATAGCAGCCCTAATAGACAACCTTCTAAAAAAGAGCGTTCTTCATCCCCACATGCTCCAAGACAAGGGTTCGCCCCTATTGATCCGGATGAACTCTTGGCTTCTGAGAAGGGAGTGACGGAGGGTTTTATGGCTAGATTCTGTAAAATGTTTAATGAATCTATTGCTCTAGGCTTCGAATCTCAGAACAAGACACTAAACGAAATAAGTAAAAATTTCTCCCAAAGATTAGAAAAGAGCGAGAATAGGATTTTGGTAGTTGAGAATAAAACAGACACCTTGTTTAAACAAAATTCTCAATTAAAAACGGAAGTGCAGACACTAAAAACTAAATTAATGGATTTGGAGGATAGGAGCAGGAGGAGCAACCTCAAAATAAGAGGTATCCCAGAGAATGTCATGCAAGATGAGCTCTCAAATTATGCAAAGGTCATTTTCAAAAAAGCTCTGCCCGACCTACCAAATTCTGAGTTTAGGATCGATAGAATCCACCGCATTCCTCGTCCGAGGAGCCTGCCTACTGACAAGCCAAGGGACACTATCTTACATATGCACTATTACGAAACCAAAGAAAAAATCTTATCTTATATTAGGGATAAAGGTAACTTTCCAGATCCCTACGCCAATATAAGAATTTTTGGAGACTTCTCTAAAGCAACCATGGACTTCAGGAAGTCTTTCAGAGAAGTTAACGCAAGCATAAAAGATCTTGGGTTGTCGTATAGGTGGGGTTTCCCGGCTAAACTTCTGGTCTGGTATAAGGGGAAGACCATCCCCTTTTTCTCACCGGAGGAAGCTATGCTCTTCGTTCAGTCTTTTCAGGAGGGTATCGGTTGAATTTACATATGAGTTTAAGGTTTTCCAAAATATTTGTTATCTTTAAATAAGAGAAATTATTAGGAATAATGTGTGGTTGAGTGGGAGTTTAACCACTTTTTTATTTTTTCCCCAAACTAGGTGAGAATCCTTCTTGCTTGGATTCCTCCAGGAGAACTCATTTGAGTTCATGTTTGTAGTTTATATATATTTAGTATATACATATTGTAGTTTTTTTTTTCTTTTTTTAGTGTGTTTAAGGTCTTAGTCCTTCTCTCTGTAAGTCTAGAAAGAGTCTCGTCTGTATATACAGTATACTTTAATTTTCTTGAAATATGAAACTAAGGTTTTTTTCATTTAACGTTAGGGGTCTAAATATCCCCTATAAGAGACATATGCTCTGGAAAGAAATTGAACATAGTAAAGCAGACATCGTTTGTCTGCAGGAGGTTAAATTTGCTAAAAATAATCATCCATATTTTCAAAATAAGAGGTTTCCATTTGTGTTCCAATCCCTTAAAGAAAATAAGAAAGCAGGAGTTATTACGCTTATTAAAAATAATATCCAATTTGAACTAATACAAGAAATAGTTGATACGCAAGGGAGGTACCATATCCTCGTCTGTCAATTAAACCATGAACCTTGCACAATAATTAATGTTTATGCCCCAAACAAAAAGATCTTATCGTACTTAAACAGATTAATGGACAAAATCAATGCAGTCAAGAAAGGAATGCTTATATTTGCTGGAGATTTCAATATAGTCCCGGATAGTAAAATGGACTCTTCGTCCTTAGTTCGCCACAAAGCGCCGTCACTCGGTAATTGGTTACTTTCTAACGAACTTTTTGACATCTACCGTTGTTTAAATACTACCTCACGTGAATATACACATTATTCAGATACACACAACACATCAGCAAGAATAGACTTAATATTGACAGATGTCTTTGCCATTTCCAAGTTTAGAAGTATCAGCATTTTAGGGAAATCTATCTCAGATCATGTCCCAGTAGTAGCGGAATTTAATTTGGGATCTCACTCAACAAATACGTTCCTTTGGAAAGCTAATTCTACCCTTTTTAGGATTCCTGAGTATGAAGCAATAATCTCAGATACAATCTCTGAATATTTTAGGAATAATGATCTTGCTGACATGGATCCATTTGTTGTTTGGAATGCCCATAAGGCGGTTTTACGGGGATGCTTGATCCAACTTTCATCCAGATTCAAGAAAATTAATAGACAAAGAATCATAACCCTACAGTCCCAAATAAAATTAAAAGAAGATTTTCAAAATAATCTCTCAGTCCCATCACCAGATATCCAATCTGAACTCTTGACCTTGAGACAAGATCTGAGGTCTGCAATTATATCCGAATACGACGCGGTTATTAGAAACTCAAAATTTAATTTTTACTCTTCTGTTAATAAACCTACCGCTTTTATGATGAAAAAACTTAAACAAGAGAGAATTAACAGGAGAATAAATAAGATTAAAACTGATAAGGGAGAGATCAAGACTCATCCTTCAGACATTGCGAACGAGTTTGCAGATTTTTTTCAGGGACTATACAATTTGGCTTTAGAGTCGGATATACCACAACCTAATGATAATTCAATAAAGATGTTCTTAGACAAGCTAGCTCTTCCCAAGATTGATTCCCTAGAATTGGATCATATTAACAGACCTATCTCCGCAGAAGAAATAAATGTCGCAATTAATAAGCTTAAAATTAAGAAATCACCGGGGCCCGATGGATTTATATATGAATATTATAAAACCTTTCATCAAATTTTGATTCCTCACTTGGAGAGGATATTCAATGTGGCTTCTTGTCAGGGCTCTTTTCCGGCAGAAATGCTAGAAGCTACTATCGTTATGATACCGAAGGAGAAAGGAGACCCTGATAAGGTTCAAAGCTACAGGCCAATATCTCTCATAAACGGGGACGTTAAACTATATTCTAAAATTTGGGCCGAAAGACTTAAAAGGATTCTTCCCTCCCTGGTTAAGGACGATCAGATCGGCTTTGTTGAAGGTCATCAGGCATCTGACGGGACCAGAAGGATTTTGAATATAATTAATGCTACAAAACTTTCTATAGATCCTTTAGTACTGGTAACGTTGGATGCCGAAAAGGCCTTTGATAGGCTAGATTGGAGTTATTTAAAAGGAACGCTTTTGAAGTTTGGATTCAATGATAAATTCTTGTCCTCAATTTTTGCCTTATATTCAGATCCTTGCGCAAAGATTTACACAAATAACCATCTGTCTAGGAAATTTCCAATATCGAATGGCACAAGACAGGGGTGCCCACTTTCACCACTACTATTTGTTCTAGCAATGGAACCCTTTGCACAAAAGATAAGATCCAACCCAAACATCCACAGCCCTGAAATTTCACAGCGATCATTTAAAATCGGTCTGTTTGCAGACGATATAGTGCTCACGCTATTAGATCCAGAGATTTCCATTAGAGCACTAGTTTTAGACTTAGAACTGTTTGCGTATGTATCCTATTTTAAAGTGAACCAATCAAAATCTAAGATTCTTTTTTTTAACTTACAAGATCAGGAAGTGGAACAGCTGAAGTCTCTTACAAAGTTTTCCTGCACAGAAGAAGTTGGTTATTTGGGGCTGGTACTGACAAATAAAATCGAATCAGTTATTTCAATTAACCTTAATAATCTAATACAGAATATTACCAAAGACTTAGCAAATTTTAAACGTATTAACCTATCCTTATTTGGGAAGGTCTTGGTAATCAAATCTTTTGTTTTACCTAAAATACTCTATTTGTTTAGAACCCTCCCTACTTGCATCCCCTCTACCCAACTAACCAAAATTCAAAATTTATTAAACTCCTTTATTTGGGACAATAAAAAGCCAAGAGTGGCGTTGAGCGTTTTATATAAGAACAAGAAAAACGGGGGTTTGGGCCTTCCAAACGTCACAGCGTATTACCAAGCCACATTGATTAAGGCTAGCGGATATTGGTTCAAACAGATTGTACCTCCCGCATGGGTTGTCTTAGAGGAAAGCCAAAGTGAAAATAACCTACTCGGTAATACTTTTTACAATAACATTATTGGTTCTCGGCCTAGGTTACCATCACATCCTATTTTTCAGGCAATACTTCTGGCCTGGAAAAGCTTCGTAAGACCGAGGAAAAATTGGAATAAATTGAGACAACTGTATAATGTTCCGCTAGTTTTGATCTCAGTTCTCTACAAATTCTCAATTCCAGAAATTTGGACCATGTGTAATATCAAAAAAATGGGAGATTTGTATAATGGAGATTTTCTTACCTTCAGCGAAATTAGAGTAAAGTTTAATCTTCCTTCATCAGAATTTTTTTTTTACACCATCTTAAAAGATTACATTAAAAAATTCCTCCAAATTAAACCACTGAATTGGGATATTTTGACTCTCTTTTTGGGAAACATAGAGAAAAAAAGCGTATGGAACTTAAAAAATATATATACAATTTTTAACGGAGACTCAGAAATACTGAAAAATGTTTATATGAAACGATGGGAGTCTGAATTAAATATTTCCCCCTCATTAGAACAATGGCAAGATGCTTTTAAATTTTCTCAGGCCTCAACAATTTCGATGATGTTACAAGAATCATATTATAAAATATTGGTGAGGTGGTATTATACTCCATCGAGGTTATTCTTTATAAACCAAGATAACTCAAATTTGTGTTGGAGGGAATGTGGGAAAGTTGGGAATTTGTACCACATATTTTGGGGTTGCCCAAAAATAAAGACCTTATGGAGTGAAGTTTCTGCCCACATAAATACATTTTTAGGCAGGAACCTAGTTATTTCTCCTAGCATGGCGCTGCTCTTTTTGGGAATGGAACACTTGGATCTCTCAACCATTTTCATGATAGCCCACATCCTATTGGTGGTTAAAAATTCTTTAGCAGCAAATTGGAGGAAAACTGTTCCTCCAAAATTTGAAGACATAATCCACAACCTTAAAGTACATAGTGCATTAGAAAGGCGATTTGCCATAAATAATAATTTTTTGGACAAATACAATAAAAAATGGGGAATATGGAATAGTCTTTTTATTAGACAATTTAGTTCTATCTCGGGAAATTAGGATGAGACCTACTTTAAACTATGACAGTAGTTTTAGTTTTAGGTTTTAGGTTTTAGGCTTTAGATTTTAGATCAGCTATTAGGGTTTAGCTTACTAGATCTTAGATTTAGATCTTAGAATTTTGATTGTAAACCACATCTCATTGTTTTACATAACGTTTTCTCTTTTTTGTGTCTGGATGCAAATGGTAAACTGTGAAATGTCTCAGATAATACTATGTTTATATATGTAATGACTTTTTACTTTATGTTACTCTTTGAGTTTTCTATTGTAATACCCTTTTCCTTCCCTTGTTCCCTTCTTTGTCTCCCCCCCTTTTTCCTCCCACTCTTTGTCATTATTTTGAAAATTATAATAAAAATGATTGGAAAATAAAAGGATGAGTTTGCAACTACTTTACTTTTGGAGAAAATTCAAAACATTCACTATTCAATAGAGCCCAATAGCAAAAATCAGGTTTTGAATGAAGAATCACATTTCTTGGTAAAATCATGCAGGATTGAAATTTTTGATGGTTTTTTACTCCTCTCAACAGCCCAAACAAGTTTCTAAAAGGATGAGTTTGCAACTACTTTACTTTTGGAGAAAATTCAAAACATTCATTATTCAATAGAGCCCAATAGCAAAAACCAGCGTTTTGAATGAAGAATCACATTTCTTGGTAGAATCATGCAGGATTGAAATTTTTGATGGTTTTTTACTCCTCTCAACAGCCCAAACAAGTTTCTAAAAGGATGAGTTTGCAACTACTTTACTTTTGGAGAAAATTCAAAACATTCATTATTCAATAGGGCCCAAACTATCAAAAACCAGTGGTTTGAATGAACACATTTCTTGGTAGAATCATGCAGGACTGAAATTTTTGATGTTTTTCTACTCCTCTCATGAGCCCAAACAAGTCTCTAAAAGCATGAGTTTGCAACTACTTTACTTTTGGAGAAAATTCAAAACATTCACCATTCAATAGAGCCCAATAGCAAAAATCAGGTTTTGAATGAAGAATCACATTTCTTGGTAAAATCATGCAGGATTGAAATTTTTGATGGTTTTTTACTCCTCTCAACAGCCCAAACAAGTTTCTAAAAGGATGAGTTTGCAACTACTTTACTTTTGGAGAAAATTCAAAACATTCATTATTCAATAGGGCCCAAACTATCAAAAACCAGCGGTTTCAATGAACACACATTTCTTGGTAGAATCATGCAGGACTGAAATTTTTGATGTTTTTCTACTCCTCTCATGAGCCCAAACAAGTCTCTAAAAGCATGAGTTTGCAACTACTTTACTTTTGAAGAAAATTCAAAACATTCATTATTCAATAGAGCCCAATAGCAAAAACCAGCGTTTTGAATGAAGAATCACATTTCTTGGTAGAATCATGCAGGATTGAAATTTTTGATGGTTTTTTACTCCATTCAACAGCCCAAACAAGTTTCTAAAAGGATGAGTTTGCAACTACTTTACTTTTGGAGAAAATTCAAAACATTCATTATTCAATAGGGCCCAAACTATCAAAAACCAGCGGTTTCAATGAACACACATTTCTTGGTAGAATCATGCAGGACTGAAATTTTTGATGTTTTTCTACTCCTCTCATGAGCCCAAACAAGTCTCTAAAAGCATGAGTTTGCAACTACTTTACTTTTGGAGAAAATTCAAAACATTCATTATTCAATAGAGCCCAATAGCAAAAACCAGCGTTTTGAATGAAGAATCACATTTCTTGGTAGAATCATGCAGGATTGAAATTTTTGATGGTTTTTTACTCCTCTCAACAGCCCAAACAAGTTTCTAAAAGGATGAGTTTGCAACTACTTTACTTTTGGAGAAAATTCAAAACATTCATTATTCAATAGGGCCCAAACTATCAAAAAACAGCGGTTTGAATGAACATACATTTCTTGGTAGAATCATGCAGGACTGAAATTTTTGATGTTTTTCTACTCCACTCATGAGCCCAAACAAGTCTCTAAAAGCATGAGTTTGCAACTACTTTACTTTTGGAGAAAATTCAAAACATTCATTATTCAATAGAGCCCAATAGCAAAAACCAGCGTTTTGAATGAAGAATCACATTTCTTGGTAGAATCATGCAGGATTGAAATTTTTGATGGTTTTTTACTCCTCTCAACAGCCCAAACAAGTTTCTAAAAGGATGAGTTTGCAACTACTTTACTTTTGGAGAAAATTCAAAACATTCATTATTCAATAGGGCCCAAACTATCAAAAACCAGCGGTTTCAATGAACACATTTCTTGGTAGAATCATGCAGGACTGAAATTTTTGATGTTTTTCTACTCCTCTCATGAGCCCAAACAAGTCTCTAAAAGCATGAGTTTGCAACTACTTTACTTTTGGAGAAAATTCAAAACATTCACCATTCAATAGAGCCCAATAGCAAAAATCAGGTTTTGAATGAAGAATCACATTTCTTGGTAAAATCATGCAGGATTGAAATTTTTGATGGTTTTTTACTCCTCTCAACAGCCCAAACAAGTTTCTAAAAGGATGAGTTTGCAACTACTTTACTTTTCGAGAAAATTCAAAACATTCATTATTCAATAGGGCCCAAACTATCAAAAGCCAGCGGTTTCAATGAACACACATTTCTTGGTAGAATCATGCAGGACTGAAATTTTTGATGTTTTTCTACTCCTCTCATGAGCCCAAACAAGTCTCTAAAAGCATGAGTTTGCAACTACTTTACTTTTGGAGAAAATTCAAAACATTCATTATTCAATAGAGCCCAATAGCAAAAACCAGCGTTTTGAATGAAGAATCACATTTCTTGGTAGAATCATGCAGGATTGAAATTTTTGATGGTTTTTTACTCCTCTCAACAGCCCAAACAAGTTTCTAAAAGGATGAGTTTGCAACTACTTTACTTTTGGAGAAAATTCAAAACATTCATTATTCAATAGGGCCCAAACTATCAAAAACCAGCGGTTTCAATGAACACACATTTCTTGGTAGAATCATGCAGGACTGAAATTTTTGATGTTTTTCTACTCCTCTCATGAGCCCAAACAAGTCTCTAAAAGCATGAGTTTGAAACTACTTTACTTTTGGAGAAAATTCAAAACATTCATTATTCAATAGGGCCCAAACTATCAAAAACCAGCGGTTTGAATGAACACACATTTCTTGGTAGAATCATGCAGGACTGAAATTTTTGATGTTTTTCTACTCCTCTCATGAGCCCAAACAAGTCTCTAAAAGCATGAGTTTGCAACTACTTTACTTTTGGAGAAAATTCAAAACATTCATTATTCAATAGAGCCCAATAGCAAAAACCAGCGTTTTGAATGAAGAATCACATTTCTTGGTAGAATCATGCAGGATTGAAATTTTTGATGGTTTTTTACTCCTCTCAACAGCCCAAACAAGTTTCTAAAAGGATGAGTTTGCAACTACTTTACTTTTGGAGAAAATTCAAAACATTCATTATTCAATAGGGCCCAAACTATCAAAAACCAGCGGTTTGAATGAACACATTTCTTGGTAGAATCATGCAGGACTGAAATTTTTGATGTTTTTCTACTCCTCTCATGAGCCCAAACAAGTCTCTAAAAGCATGAGTTTGCAACTACTTTACTTTTGGAGAAAATTCAAAACATTCACTATTCAATAGAGCCCAATAGCAAAAATCAGGTTTTGAATGAAGAATCACATTTCTTGGTAAAATCATGCAGGATTGAAATTTTTGATGGTTTTTTACTCCTCTCAACAGCCCAAACAAGTTTCTAAAAGGATGAGTTTGCAACTACTTTACTTTTGGAGAAAATTCAAAACATTCATTATTCAATAGGGCCCAAACTATCAAAAACCAGCGGTTTCAATGAACACACATTTCTTGGTAGAATCATGCAGGACTGAAATTTTTGATGTTTTTCTACTCCTCTCATGAGCCCAAACAAGTCTCTAAAAGCATGAGTTTGCAACTACTTTACTTTTGGAGAAAATTCAAAACATTCATTATTCAACAGAGCCCAATAGCAAAAACCAGCGTTTTGAATGAAGAATCACATTTCTTGGTAGAATCATGCAGGATTGAAATTTTTGATGGTTTTTTACTCCTCTCAACAGCCCAAACAAGTTTCTAAAAGGATGAGTTTGCAACTACTTTACTTTTGGAGAAAATTCAAAACATTCATTATTCAATAGGGCCCAAACTATCAAAAACCAGCGGTTTGAATGAACACATTTCTTGGTAGAATCATGCAGGACTGAAATTTTTGATGTTTTTCTACTCCTCTCATGAGCCCAAACAAGTCTCTAAAAGCATGAGTTTGCAACTACTTTACTTTTGGAGAAAATTCAAAACATTCACTATTCAATAGAGCCCAATAGCAAAAATCAGGTTTTGAATGAAGAATCACATTTCTTGGTAAAATCATGCAGGATTGAAATTTTTGATGGTTTTTTACTCCTCTCAACAGCCCAAACAAGTTTCTAAAAGGATGAGTTTGCAACTACTTTACTTTTGGAGAAAATTCAAAACATTCATTATTCAATAGGGCCCAAACTATCAAAAACCAGCGGTTTCAATGAACACACATTTCTTGGTAGAATCATGCAGGACTGAAATTTTTGATGTTTTTCTACTCCTCTCATGAGCCCAAACAAGTCTCTAAAAGCATGAGTTTGCAACTACTTTACTTTTGGAGAAAATTCAAAACATTCATTATTCAACAGAGCCCAATAGCAAAAACCAGCGTTTTGAATGAAGAATCACATTTCTTGGTAGAATCATGCAGGATTGATATTTTTGATGGTTTTTTACTCCTCTCAACAGCCCAAACAAGTTTCTAAAAGGATGAGTTTGCAACTACTTTACTTTTGGAGAAAATTCAAAACATTCATTATTCAATAGGGCCCAAACTATCAAAAAACAGCGGTTTCAATGAACACACATTTCTTGGTAGAATCATGCAGGACTGAAATTTTTGATGTTTTTCTACTCCTCTCATGAGCCCAAACAAGTCTCTAAAAGCATGAGTTTGCAACTACTTTACTTTTGGAGAAAATTCAAAACATTCATTATTCAATAGAGCCCAATAGCAAAAACCAGCGTTTTGAATGAAGAATCACATTTCTTGGTAGAATCATGCAGGATTGAAATTTTTGATGGTTTTTTACTCCTCTCAACAGCCCAAACAAGTTTCTAAAAGGATGAGTTTGCAACTACTTTACTTTTGGAGAAAATTCAAAACATTCATTATTCAATAGAGCCCAATAGCAAAAACCAGCGTTTTGAATGAAGAATCACATTTCTTGGTAGAATCATGCAGGATTGAAATTTTTGATGGTTTTTTACTCCTCTCAACAGCCCAAACAAGTTTCTAAAAGGATGAGTTTGCAACTACTTTACTTTTGGAGAAAATTCAAAACATTCATTATTCAATAGGGCCCAAACTATCAAAAACCAGCGGTTTCAATGAACACACATTTCTTGGTAGAATCATGCAGGACTGAAATTTTTGATGTTTTTCTACTCCTCTCATGAGCCCAAACAAGTCTCTAAAAGCATGAGTTTGCAACTACTTTACTTTTGGAGAAAATTCAAAACATTCATTATTCAATAGGGCCCAAACTATCAAAAACCAGCGGTTTGAATGAACACACATTTCTTGGTAGAATCATGCAGGACTGAAATTTTTGATGTTTTTCTACTCCTCTCATGAGCCCAAACAAGTCTCTAAAAGCATGAGTTTGCAACTACTTTACTTTTGGAGAAAATTCAAAACATTCATTATTCAATAGAGCCCAATAGCAAAAACCAGCGTTTTGAATGAAGAATCACATTTCTTGGTAGAATCATGCAGGATTGAAATTTTTGATGGTTTTTTACTCCTCTCAACAGCCCAAACAAGTTTCTAAAAGGATGAGTTTGCAACTACTTTACTTTTGGAGAAAATTCAAAACATTCATTATTCAATAGGGCCCAAACTATCAAAAACCAGCGGTTTCAATGAACACATATTTCTTGGTAGAATCATGCAGGACTGAAATTTTTGATGTTTTTCTACTCCTCTCATGAGCCCAAACAAGTCTCTAAAAGCATGAGTTTGCAACTACTTTACTTTTGGAGAAAATTCAAAACATTCATTATTCAATAGAGCCCAATAGCAAAAACCAGCGTTTTGAATGAAGAATCACATTTCTTGGTAGAATCATGCAGGATTGAAATTTTTGATGGTTTTTTACTCCTCTCAACAGCCCAAACAAGTTTCTAAAAGGATGAGTTTGCAACTACTTTACTTTTGGAGAAAATTCAAAACATTCATTATTCAATAGGGCCCAAACTATCAAAAACCAGCGGTTTCAATGAACACACATTTCTTGGTAGAATCATGCAGGACTGAAATTTTTGATGTTTTTCTACTCCTCTCATGAGCCCAAACAAGTCTCTAAAAGCATGAGTTTGCAACTACTTTACTTTTGGAGAAAATTCAAAACATTCATTATTCAATAGGGCCCAAACTATCAAAAACCAGCGGTTTGAATCAACACACATTTCTTGGTAGAATCATGCAGGACTGAAATTTTTGATGTTTTTCTACTCCTCTCATGAGCCCAAACAAGTCTCTAAAAGCATGAGTTTGCAACTACTTTACTTTTGGAGAAAATTCAAAACATTCATTATTCAATAGAGCCCAATAGCAAAAACCAGCGTTTTGAAAGAAGAATCACATTTCTTGGTAGAATCATGCAGGATTGAAATTTTTGATGGTTTTTTACTCCTCTCAACAGCCCAAACAAGTTTCTAAAAGGATGAGTTTGCAACTACTTTACTTTTGGAGAAAATTCAAAACATTCATTATTCAATAGGGCCCAAACTATCAAAAACCAGCGGCTTCAATGAACACACATTTCTTGGTAGAATCATGCAGGACTGAAATTTTTGATGTTTTTCTACTCCTCTCATGAGCCCCAACACATCTCTAAAAGCATGAGTTTGCAACTACTTTACTTTTGGAGAAAATTCAAAACATTCATTATTCAATAGAGCCCAATAGCAAAAACCAGCGTTTTGAATGAAGAATCACATTTCTTGGTAGAATCATGCAGGATTGATATTTTTGATGGTTTTTTACTCCTCTCAACAGCCCAAACAAGTTTCTAAAAGGATGAGTTTGCAACTACTTTACTTTTCGAGAAAATTCAAAACATTCATTATTCAATAGGGCCCAAACTATCAAAAACCAGCGGTTTCAATGAACACACATTTCTTGGTAGAATCATGCAGGACTGAAATTTTTGATGTTTTTCTACTCCTCTCATGAGCCCAAACAAGTCTCTAAAAGCATGAGTTTGCAACTACTTTACTTTTGGAGAAAATTCAAAACATTCATTATTCAATAGGGCCCAAAATATCAAAAACCAGCGGTTTGAATGAACACACATTTCTTGGTAGAATCATGCAGGACTGAAATTTTTGATGTTTTTCTACTCTCATGAGCCCAAACAAGTCTCTAAAAGCATGAGTTTGCAACTACTTTACATTTGGAGAAAATTCAAAACTTTCATTATTCAATAGAGCCCAATAGCAAAAACCAGCATTTTGAATGAAGAATCACATTTCTTGGTAGAATCATGCAGGATTGAAATTTTTGATGGTTTTTTACTCCTCTCAACAGCCCAAACAAGTTTCTAAAAGGATGAGTTTGCAACTACTTTACTTTTGGAGAAAATTCAAAACATTCATTATTCAATAGGGCCCAAACTATCAAAAACCAGCCGTTTCAATGAACACACATGTCTTGGTAGAATCATGCAGGACTGAAATTTTTGATGTTGTTCTACTCATCTCATGAGCCCAAACAAGTCTCTAAAAGCATGAGTTTGCAACTACTTTACTTTTGGAGAAAATTCAAAACATTCATTATTCAATAGAGCCCAATAGCAAAAACCAGCGTTTTGAATGAAGAATCACATTTCTTGGTAGAATCATGCAGGATTGAAATTTTTGATGGTTTTTTACTCCTCTCAACAGCCCAAACAAGTTTCTAAAAGGATGAGTTTGCAACTACTTTACTTTTGGAGAAAATTCAAAACATTCATTATTCAATAGGGCCCAAACTATCAAAAACCAGCGGTTTCAATGAACACACATTTCTTGGTAGAATCATGCAGGACTGAAATTTTTGATGTTTTTCTACTCCTCTCATGAGCCCAAACAAGTCTCTAAAAGCATGAGTTTGCAACTACTTTACTTTTGGAGAAAATTCAAAACATTCATTATTCAATAGAGCCCAATAGCAAAAACCAGCGTTTTGAATGAAGAATCACATTTCTTGGTAGAATCATGCAGGATTGAAATTTTTGATGGTTTTTTACTCCTCTCAACAGCCCAAACAAGTTTCTAAAAGGAAGAGTTTGCAACTACTTTACTTTTGGAGAAAATTCAAAACATTCATTATTCAATAGGGCCCAAACTATCAAAAACCAGCGGTTTGAATGAACACATTTCTTGGTAGAATCATGCAGGACTGAAATTTTTGATGTTTTTCTACTCCTCTCATGAGCCCAAACAAGTCTCTAAAAGCATGAGTTTGCAACTACTTTACTTTTGGAGAAAATTCAAAACATTCACTATTCAATAGAGCCCAATTGCAAAAATCAGGTTTTGAATGAAGAATCACATTTCTTGGTAAAATCATGCAGGATTGAAATTTTTGATGGTTGTTTACTCCTCTCAACAGCCCAAACAAGTTTCTAAAAGGATGAGTTTGCAACTACTTTACTTTTGGAGAAAATTCAAAACATTCATTATTCAATAGGGCCCAAACTATCAAAAACCAGCGGTTTCAATGAACACACATTTCTTGGTAGAATCATGCAGGACTGAAATTTTTGATGTTTTTCTACTCCTCTCATGAGCCCAAACAAGTCTCTAAAAGCATGAGTTTGCAACTACTTTACTTTTGGAGAAAATTCAAAACATTCATTATTCAATAGAGCCCAATAGCAAAAACCAGCGTTTTGAATGAAGAATCACATTTCTTGGTAGAATCATGCAGGATTGAAATTTTTGATGGTTTTTTACTCCTCTCAACAGCCCAAACAAGTTTCTAAAAGGATGAGTTTGCAACTACTTTACTTTTGGAGAAAATTCAAAACATTCATTATTCAAAAGGGCCCAAACTATCAAAAACCAGCGGTTTCAATGAACACACATTTCTTGGTAGAATCATGCAGGACTGAAATTTTTGATGTTTTTCTACTCCTCTCATGAGCCCAAACAAGTCTCCAAAAGCATGAGTTTGCAACTACTTTACTTTTGGAGAAAATTCAAAACATTCATTATTCAATAGAGCCCAATAGCAAAAACCAGCGTTTTGAATGAAGAATCACATTTCTTGGTAGAATCATGCAGGATTGAAATTTTTGATGGTTTTTTACTCCTCTCAACAGCCCAAACAAGTTTCTAAAAGGATGAGTTTGCAACTACTTTACTTTTGGAGAAAATTCAAAACATTCATTATTCAATAGGGCCCAAACTATCAAAAACCAGCGGTTTCAATGAACACACATTTCTTGGTAGAATCATGCAGGACTGAAATTTTTGATGTTTTTCTACTCCTCTCATGAGCCCAAACAAGTCTCTAAAAGCATGAGTTTGCAACTACTTTACTTTTGGAGAAAATTCAAAACATTCATTATTCAATAGAGCCCAATTGCAAAAACCAGCGTTTTGAATGAAGAATCACATTTCTTGGTAGAATCATGCAGGATTGAAATTTTTGATGGTTTTTTACTCCTCTCAACAGCCCAAACAAGTTTCTAAAAGGATGAGTTTGCAACTACTTTACTTTTGGAGAAAATTCAAAACATTCATTATTGAATAGGGCCCAAACTATCAAAAACCAGCGGTTTGAATGAACACATTTCTTGGTAGAATCATGCAGGACTGAAATTTTTGATGTTTTTCTACTCCTCTCATGAGCCCAAACAAGTCTCTAAAAGCATGAGTTTGCAACTACTTTACTTTTGGAGAAAATTCAAAACATTCACTATTCAATAGAGCCCAATAGCAAAAATCAGGTTTTGAATGAAGAATCACATTTCTTGGTAAAATCATGCAGGATTGAAATTTTTGATGGTTTTTTACTCCTCTCAACAGCCCAAACAAGTTTCTAAAAGGATGAGTTTGCAACTACTTTACTTTTGGAGAAAATTCAAAACATTCATAATTCAATAGAGCCCAATAGCAAAAAC
The DNA here is from genome assembly GCF_039654945.1 of Dendrobates tinctorius. Taxonomy (NCBI): domain Eukaryota; kingdom Metazoa; phylum Chordata; class Amphibia; order Anura; family Dendrobatidae; genus Dendrobates; species Dendrobates tinctorius. The sequence goes on from NW_027361793.1 coordinate 21,956,307, forward strand.
CAGCGTTTTGAATGAAGAATCACATTTCTTGGTAGAATCATGCAGGATTGAAATTATTGATGGTTTTTTACTCCTCTCAACAGCCCAAACAAGTTTCTAAAAGGATGAGTTTGCAACTACTTTACTTTTGGAGAAAATTCAAAACATTCATTATTCAATAGGGCCCAAACTATCAAAAACCAGCGGTTTGAATGAACACATTTCTTGGTAGAATCATGCAGGACTGAAATTTTTGATGTTTTTCTACTCCTCTCATGAGCCCAAACAAGTCTCTAAAAGCATGAGTTTGCAACTACTTTACTTTTGGAGAAAATTCAAAACATTCACCATTCAATAGAGCCCAATAGCAAAAATCAGGTTTTGAATGAAGAATCACATTTCTTGGTAAAATCATGCAGGATTGAAATTTTTGATGGTTTTTTACTCCTCTCAACAGCCCAAACAAGTTTCTAAAAGGATGAGTTTGCAACTACTTTACTTTTCGAGAAAATTCAAAACATTCATTATTCAATAGGGCCCAAACTATCAAAAACCAGCGGTTTCAATGAACACACATTTCTTGGTAGAATCATGCAGGACTGAAATTTTTGATGTTTTTCTACTCCTCTCATGAGCCCAAACAAGTCTCTAAAAGCATGAGTTTGCAACTACTTTACTTTTGGAGAAAATTCAAAACATTCATTATTCAATAGAGCCCAATAGCAAAAACCAGCGTTTTGAATGAAGAATCACATTTCTTGGTAGAATCATGCAGGATTGAAATTTTTGATGGTTTTTTACTCCTCTCAACAGCCCAAACAAGTTTCTAAAAGGATGAGTTTGCAACTACTTTACTTTTGGAGAAAATTCAAAACATTCATTATTCAATAGGGCCCAAACTATCAAAAACCAGCGGTTTGAATGAACACATTTCTTGGTAGAATCATGCAGGACTGAAATTTTTGATGTTTTTCTACTCCTCTCATGAGCCCAAACAAGTCTCTAAAAGCATGAGTTTGCAACTACTTTACTTTTGGAGAAAATTCAAAACATTCACTATTCAATAGAGCCCAATAGCAAAAATCAGGTTTTGAATGAAGAATCACATTTCTTTTTAAAATCATGCAGGATTGAAATTTTTGATGGTTGTTTACTCCTCTCAACAGCCCAAACAAGTTTCTAAAAGGATGAGTTTGCAACTACTTTACTTTTGGAGAAAATTCAAAACATTCATTATTCAATAGGGCCCAAACTATCAAAAACCAGCGGTTTCAATGAACACATTTCTTGGTAGAATCATGCAGGACTGAAATTTTTGATGTTTTTCTACTCCTCTCATGAGCCCAAACAAGTCTCTAAAAGCATGAGTTTGCAACTACTTTACTTTTGGAGAAAATTCAAAACATTCATTATTCAATAGGGCCCAAACTATCAAAAACCAGCGGTTTGAATGAACACACATTTCTTGGTAGAATCATGCAGGACTGAAATTTTTGATGTTTTTCTACTCCTCTCATGAGCCCAAACAAGTCTCTAAAAGCATGAGTTTGCAACTACTTTACTTTTGGAGAAAATTCAAAACATTCATTATTCAATAGAGCCCAATAGCAAAAACCAGCGTTTTGAATGAAGAATCACATTTCTTGGTAGAATCATGCAGGATTGAAATTTTTGATGGTTTTTTACTCCTCTCAACAGCCCAAACAAGTTTCTAAAAGGAAGAGTTTGCAACTACTTTACTTTTGGAGAAAATTCAAAACATTCATTATTCAATAGGGCCCAAACTATCAAAAACCAGCGGTTTGAATGAACACATTTCTTGGTAGAATCATGCAGGACTGAAATTTTTGATGTTTTTCTACTCCTCTCATGAGCCCAAACAAGTCTCTAAAAGCATGAGTTTGCAACTACCTTACTTTTGGAGAAAATTCAAAACATTCACTATTCAATAGAGCCCAATTGCAAAAATCAGGTTTTGAATGAAGAATCACATTTCTTGGTAAAATCATGCAGGATTGAAATTTTTGATGGTTGTTTACTCCTCTCAACAGCCCAAACAAGTTTCTAAAAGGATGAGTTTGCAACTACTTTACTTTTGGAGAAAATTCAAAACATTCATTATTCAATAGGGCCCAAACTATCAAAAACCAGCGGTTTCAATGAACACACATTTCTTGGTAGAATCATGCAGGACTGAAATTTTTGATGTTTTTCTACTCCTCTCATGAGCCCAAACAAGTCTCTAAAAGCATGAGTTTGCAACTACTTTACTTTTGGAGAAAATTCAAAACATTCATTATTCAATAGAGCCCAATAGCAAAAACCAGCGTTTTGAATGAAGAATCACATTTCTTGGTAGAATCATGCAGGATTGAAATTTTTGATGGTTTTTTACTCCTCTCAACAGCCCAAACAAGTTTCTAAAAGGATGAGTTTGCAACTACTTTACTTTTGGAGAAAATTCAAAACATTCATTATTCAATAGGGCCCAAACTATCAAAAACCAGCGGTTTCAATGAACATACATTTCTTGGTAGAATCATGCAGGACTGAAATTTTTGATGTTTTTCTACTCCTCTCATGAGCCCAAACAAGTCTCTAAAAGCATGAGTTTGCATCTACTTTACTTTTGGAGAAAATTCAAAACATTCATTATTCAATAGAGCCCAATAGCAAAAAACAGCGTTTTGAATGAAGAATCACATTTCTTGGTAGAATCATGCAGGATTGAAATTTTTGATGGTTTTTTACTCCTCTCAACAGCCCAAACAAGTTTCTAAAAGGATGAGTTTGCAACTACTTTACTTTTGGAGAAAATTCAAAACATTCATTATTCAATAGGGCCCAAACTATCAAAAACCAGCGGTTTGAATGAACACATTTCTTGGTAGAATCATGCAGGACTGAAATTTTTGATGTTTTTCTACTCCTCTCATGAGCCCAAACAAGTCTCTAAAAGTTTGAGTTTGCAACTACTTTACTTTTGGAGAAAATTCAAAACATTCACTATTCAATAGAGCCCAATAGCAAAAATCAGGTTTTGAATGAAGAATCACATTTCTTGGTAAAATCATGCAGGATTGAAATTTTTGATGGTTGTTTACTCCTCTCAACAGCCCAAACAAGTTTCTAAAAGGATGAGTTTGCAACTACTTTACTTTTGGAGAAAATTCAAAACATTCATTATTCAAAAGGGCCCAAACTATCAAAAACCAGCGGTTTCAATGAACACACATTTCTTGGTAGAATCATGCAGGACTGAAATTTTTGATGTTTTTCTACTCCTCTCATGAGCCCAAACAAGTCTCTAAAAGCATGAGTTTGCAACTACTTTACTTTTGGAGAAAATTCAAAACATTCATTATTCAATAGGGCCCAAACTATCAAAAACCAGCGGTTTGAATGAACACACATTTCTTGGTAGAATCATGCAGGACTGAAATTTTTTATGTTTTTCTACTCCTCTCATGAGCCCAAACAAGTCTCTAAAAGCATGAGTTTGCAACTACTTTACTTTTGGAGAAAATTCAAAACATTCATTATTCAATAGAGCCCAATAGCAAAAACCAGCGTTTTGAAAGAAGAATCACATTTCTTGGTAGAATCATGCAGGATTGAAATTTTTGATGGTTTTTTACTCCTCTCAACAGCCCAAACAAGTTTCTAAAAGGATGAGTTTGCAACTACTTTACTTTTGGAGAAAATTCAAAACATTCATTATTCAATAGGGCCCAAACTATCAAAAACCAGCCGTTTCAATGAACACACATGTCTTGGTAGAATCATGCAGGACTGAAATTTTTGATGTTTTTCTACTCATCTCATGAGCCCAAACAAGTCTCTAAAAGCATGAGTTTGCAACTACTTTACTTTTGGAGAAAATTCAAAACATTCATTATTCAATAGAGCCCAATAGCAAAAACCAGCGTTTTGAATGAAGAATCACATTTCTTGGTAGAATCATGCAGGATTGAAATTTTTGATGGTTTTTTACTCCTCTCAACAGCCCAAACAAGTTTCTAAAAGGATGAGTTTGCAACTACTTTACTTTTGGAGAAAATTCAAAACATTCATTATTCAATAGGGCCCAAACTATCAAAAACCAACGGTTTCAATGAACACATATTTCTTGGTAGAATCATGCAGGACTGAAATTTTTGATGTTTTTCTACTCCTCTCATGAGCCCAAACAAGTCTCTAAAAGCATGAGTTTGCAACTACTTTACTTTTGGAGAAAATTCAAAACATTCATTATTCAATAGAGCCCAATAGCAAAAACCAGCGTTTTGAATGAAGAATCACATTTCTTGGTAGAATCATGCAGGATTGAAATTTTTGATGGTTTTTTACTCCTCTCAACAGCCCAAACAAGTTTCTAAAAGGATGAGTTTGCAACTACTTTACTTTTGGAGAAAATTCAAAACATTCATTATTCAATAGGGCCCAAACTATCAAAAACCAGCGGTTTGAATGAACACATTTCTTGGTAGAATCATGCAGGACTGAAATTTTTGATGTTTTTCTACTCCTCTCATGAGCCCAAACAAGTCTCTAAAAGCATGAGTTTGCAACTACTTTACTTTTGGAGAAAATTCAAAACATTCACTATTCAATAGAGCCCAATAGCAAAAATCAGGTTTTGAATGAAGAATCACATTTCTTGGTAAAATCATGCAGGATTGAAATTTTTGATGGTTTTTTACTCCTCTCAACAGCCCAAACAAGTTTCTAAAAGGATGAGTTTGCAACTACTTTACTTTTGGAGAAAATTCAAAACATTCATTATTCAATAGGGCCCAAACTATCAAAAACCAGCGGTTTCAATGAACACACATTTCTTGGTAGAATCATGCAGGACTGAAATTTTTGATGTTTTTCTACTCCTCTCATGAGCCCAAACAAGTCTCTAAAAGCATGAGTTTGCAACTACTTTACTTTTGGAGAAAATTCAAAACATTCATTATTCAATAGAGCCCAATAGCAAAAACCAGCGTTTTGAATGAAGAATCACATTTCTTGGTAGAATCATGTAGGATTGATATTTTTGATGGTTTTTTACTCCTCTCAACAGCCCAAACAAGTTTCTAAAAGGATGAGTTTGCAACTACTTTACTTTTGGAGAAAATTCAAAACATTCATTATTCAATAGGGCCCAAACTATCAAAAACCAGCGGTTTCAATGAACACACATTTTTTGGTAGAATCATGCAGGACTGAAATTTTTGATGTTTTTCTACTCCTCTCATGAGCCCAAACAAGTCTCTAAAAGCATGAGTTTGCAACTACTTTACTTTTGGAGAAAATTCAAAACATTCATTATTCAATAGGGCCCAAAATATCAAAAACCAGCGGTTTGAATGAACACACATTTCTTGGTAGAATCATGCAGGACTGAAATTTTTGATGTTTTTCTACTCCTCTCATGAGCCCAAACAAGTCTCTAAAAGCATGAGTTTGCAACTACTTTACATTTGGAGAAAATTCAAAACTTTCATTATTCAATAGAGCCCAATAGCAAAAACCAGCATTTTGAATGAAGAATCACATTTCTTGGTAGAATCATGCAGGATTGAAATTTTTGATGGTTTTTTACTCCTCTCAGCAGCCCAAACAAGTTTCTAAAAGGATGAGTTTGCAACTACTTTACTTTTGGAGAAAATTCAAAACATTCGTTATTCAATAGGGCCCAAACTATCAAAAACCAGCCGTTTCAATGAACACACATGTCTTGGTAGAATCATGCAGGACTTAAATTTTTGATGTTGTTCTACTCATCTCATGAGCCCAAACAAGTTTCTAAAAGCATGAGTTTGCAACTACTTTACTTTTGGAGAAAATTGAAAACATTCATTATTCAATAGAGCCCAATAGCAAAAACCAGCGTTTTGAATGAAGAATCACATTTCTTGGTAGAATCATGCAGGATTGAAATTTTTGATGGTTTTTTACTCCTCTCAACAGCCCAAACAAGTTTCTAAAAGGATGAGTTTGCAACTACTTTACTTTTGGAGAAAATTCAAAACATTCATTATTCAATAGGGCCCAAACTATCAAAAACCAGCGGTTTCAATGAACACACATTTCTTGGTAGAATCATGCAGGACTGAAATTTTTGATGTTTTTCTACTCCTCTCATGAGCCCAAACAAGTCTCTAAAAGCATGAGTTTGCAACTACTTTACTTTTGGAGAAAATTCAAAACATTCATTATTCAATAGAGCCCAATAGCAAAAACCAGCGTTTTGAATGAAGAATCACATTTCTTGGTAGAATCATGCAGGATTGAAATTTTTGATGGTTTTTTACTCCTCTCAACAGCCCAAACAAGTTTCTAAAAGGAAGAGTTTGCAACTACTTTACTTTTGGAGAAAATTCAAAACATTCATTATTCAATAGGGCCCAAACTATCAAAAACCAGCGGTTTGAATGAACACATTTCTTGGTAGAATCATGCAGGACTGAAATTTTTGATGTTTTTCTACTCCTCTCATGAGCCCAAACAAGTCTCTAAAAGCATGAGTTTGCAACTACTTTACTTTTGGAGAAAATTCAAAACATTCATTATTCAATAGAGCCCAATAGCAAAAACCAGCGTTTTGAATGAAGAATCACATTTCTTGGTAGAATCATGCAGGATTGAAATTTTTGATGGTTTTTTACTCCTCTCAACAGCCCAAACAAGTTTCTAAAAGGATGAGTTTGCAACTACTTTACTTTTGGAGAAAATTCAAAACATTCATTATTCAATAGGGCCCAAACTATCAAAAACCAGCGGTTTCAATGAACACACATTTCTTGGTAGAATCATGCAGGACTGAAATTTTTGATGTTTTTCTACTCCTCTCATGAGCCCAAACAAGTCTCTAAAAGCATGAGTTTGCAACTACTTTACTTTTGGAGAAAATTCAAAACATTCATTATTCAATAGGGCCCAAAATATCAAAAACCAGCGGTTTGAATGAACACACATTTCTTGGTAGAATCATGCAGGACTGAAATTTTTGATGTTTTTCTACTCCTCTCATGAGCCCAAACAAGTCTCTAAAAGCATGAGTTTGCAACTACTTTACATTTGGAGAAAATTCAAAACTTTCATTATTCAATAGAGCCCAATAGCAAAAACCAGCATTTTGAATGAAGAATCACATTTCTTGGTAGAATCATGCAGGATTGAAATTTTTGATGGTTTTTTACTCCTCTCAGCAGCCCAAACAAGTTTCTAAAAGGATGAGTTTGCAACTACTTTACTTTTGGAGAAAATTCAAAACATTCATTATTCAATAGGGCCCAAACTATCAAAAACCAGCCGTTTCAATGAACACACATGTCTTGGTAGAATCATGCAGGACTTAAATTTTTGATGTTGTTCTACTCATCTCATGAGCCCAAACAAGTCTCTAAAAGCATGAGTTTGCAACTACTTTACTTTTGGAGAAAATTAAAAACATTCATTATTCAATAGAGCCCAATAGCAAAAACCAGCGTTTTGAATGAAGAATCACATTTCTTGGTAGAATCATGCAGGATTGAAATTTTTGATGGTTTTTTACTCCTCTCAACAGCCCAAACAAGTTTCTAAAAGGAAGAGTTTGCAACTACTTTACTTTTGGAGAAAATTCAAAACATTCATTATTCAATAGGGCCCAAACTATCAAAAACCAGCGGTTTGAATGAACACATTTCTTGGTAGAATCATGCAGGACTGAAATTTTTGATGTTTTTCTACTCCTCTCATGAGCCCAAACAAGTCTCTAAAAGCATGAGTTTGCAACCACCTTACTTTTGGAGAAAATTCAAAACATTCACTATTCAATAGAGCCCAATTGCAAAAATCAGGTTTTGAATGAAGAATCACATTTCTTGGTAAAATCATGCAGGATTGAAATTTTTGATGGTTGTTTACTCCTCTCAACAGCCCAAACAAGTTTCTAAAAGGATGAGTTTGCAACTACTTTACTTTTGGAGAAAATTCAAAACATTCATTATTCAATAGGGCCCAAACTATCAAAAACCAGCGGTTTCAATGAACACACATTTCTTGGTAGAATCATGCAGGACTGAAATTTTTGATGTTTTTCTACTCCTCTCATGAGCCCAAACAAGTCTCTAAAAGCATGAGTTTGCAACTACTTTACTTTTGGAGAAAATTCAAAACATTCATTATTCAATAGAGCCCAATAGCAAAAACCAGCGTTTTGAATGAAGAATCACATTTCTTGGTAGAATCATGCAGGATTGAAATTTTTGATGGTTTTTTACTCCTCTCAACAGCCCAAACAAGTTTCTAAAAGGATGAGTTTGCAACTACTTTACTTTTGGAGAAAATTCAAAAAATTCATTATTCAATAGGGCCCAAACTATCAAAAACCAGCGGTTTCAATGAACACACATTTCTTGGTAGAATCATGCAGGACTGAAATTTTTGATGTTTTTCTACTCCTCTCATGAGCCCAAACAAGTCTCTAAAAGCATGAGTTTGCAACTACTTTACTTTTGGAGAAAATTCAAAACATTCATTATTCAATAGAGCCCAATAGCAAAAACCAGCGTTTTGAATGAAGAATCACATTTCTTGGTAGAATCATGCAGGATTGAAATTTTTGATGGTTTTTTACTCCTCTCAACAGCCCAAACAAGTTTCTAAAAGGATGAGTTTGCAACTACTTTACTTTTGGAGAAAATTCAAAACATTCATTATTCAATAGGGCCCAAACTATCAAAAACCAGCGGTTTGAATGAACACATTTCTTGGTAGAATCATGCAGGACTGAAATTTTTGATGTTTTTCTACTCCTCTCATGAGCCCAAACAAGTCTCTAAAAGCATGAGTTTGCAACTACTTTACTTTTGGAGAAAATTCAAAACATTCACTATTCAATAGAGCCCAATAGCAAAAATCAGGTTTTGAATGAAGAATCACATTTCTTGGTAAAATCATGCAGGATTGAAATTTTTGATGGTTGTTTACTCCTCTCAACAGCCCAAACAAGTTTCTAAAAGGATGAGTTTGCAACTACTTTACTTTTGGAGAAAATTCAAAACATTCATTATTCAATAGGGCCCAAACTATCAAAAACCAGCGGTTTCAATGAACACACATTTCTTGGTAGAATCATGCAGGACTGAAATTTTTGATGTTTTTCTACTCCTCTCATGAGCCCAAACAAGTCTCTAAAAGCATGAGTTTGCAACTACTTTACTTTTGGAGAAAATTCAAAACATTCATTATTCAATAGACCCCAATAGCAAAAACCAGCGTTTTGAATGAAGAATCACATTTCTTGGTAGAATCATGCAGGATTGATATTTTTGATGGTTTTTTACTCCTCTCAACAGCCCAAACAAGTTTCTAAAAGGATGAGTTTGCAACTACTTTACTTTTGGAGAAAATTCAAAACATTCATTATTCAATAGGGCCCAAACTATCAAAAACCAGCGGTTTCAATGAACACACATTTCTTGGTAGAATCATGCAGGACTGAAATTTTTGATGTTTTTCTACTCCTCTCATGAGCCCAAACAAGTCTCTAAAAGCATGAGTTTGCAACTACTTTACTTTTGGAGAAAATTCAAAACATTCATTATTCAATAGAGCCCAATAGCAAAAACCAGCATTTTGAATGAAGAATCACATTTCTTGGTAGAATCATGCAGGATTGAAATTTTTGATGGTTTTTTACTCCTCTCAACAGCCCAAACAAGTTTCTAAAAGGATGAGTTTGCAACTACTTTACTTTTGGAGAAAATTCAAAACATTCATTATTCAATAGGGCCCAAACTATCAAAAACCAGCGGTTTCAATGAACACACATTTCTTGGTAGAATCATGCAGGACTGAAATTTTTGATGTTTTTCTACTCCTCTCATGAGCCCAAACAAGTCTCTAAAAGCATGAGTTTTCAACTACTTTACTTTTGGAGAAAATTCAAAACATTCATTATTCAATAGAGCCCAATAGCAAAAACCAGCGTTTTGAAAGAAGAATCACATTTCTTGGTAGAATCATGCAGGATTGAAATTTTTGATGGTTTTTTACTCCTCTCAACAGCCCAAACAAGTTTCTAAAAGGATGAGTTTGCAACTACTTTACTTTTGGAGAAAATTCAAAACATTCATTATTCAATTGGGCCCAAACTATCAAAAACCAGCCGTTTCAATGAACACACATGTCTTGGTAGAATCATGCAGGACTGAAATTTTTGATGTTTTTCTACTCATCTCATGAGCCCAAACAAGTCTCTAAAAGCATGAGTTTGCAACTACTTTACTTTTGGAGAAAATTCAAAACATTCATTATTCAACAGAGCCCAATAGCAAAAACCAGCGTTTTGAATGAAGAATCACATTTCTTGGTAGAATCATGCAGGATTGAAATTTTTGATGGTTTTTTACTCCTCTCAACAGCCCAAACAAGTTTCTAAAAGGATGAGTTTGCAACTACTTTACTTTTGGAGAAAATTCAAAACATTCATTATTCAATAGGGCCCAAACTATCAAAAACCAGCGGTTTCAATGAACACATATTTCTTGGTAGAATCATGCAGGACTGAAATTTTTGATGTTTTTCTACTCCTCTCATGAGCCCAAACAAGTCTCTAAAAGCATGAGTTTGCAACTACTTTACTTTTGGAGAAAATTCAAAACATTCATTATTCAATAGAGCCCAATAGCAAAAACCAGCATTTTGAATGAAGAATCACATTTCTTGGTAGAATCATGCAGGATTGAAATTTTTGATGGTTTTTTACTCCTCTCAACAGCCCAAACAAGTTTCTAAAAGGATGAGTTTGCAACTACTTTACTTTTGGAGAAAATTCAAAACATTCATTATTCAATAGGGCCCAAACTATCAAAAACCAGCGGTTTCAATGAACACACATTTCTTGGTAGAATCATGCAGGACTGAAATTTTTGATGTTTTTCTACTCCTCTCATGAGCCCAAACAAGTCTCTAAAAGCATGAGTTTGCAACTACTTTACTTTTGGAGAAAATTCAAAACATTCATTATTCAATAGAGCCCAATAGCAAAAACCAGCGTTTTGAATGAAGAATCACATTTCTTGGTAGAATCATGCAGGATTGATATTTTTGATGGTTTTTTACTCCTCTCAACAGCCCAAACAAGTTTCTAAAAGGATGAGTTTGCAACTACTTTACTTTTGGAGAAAATTCAAAACATTCATTATTCAATAGGGCCCAAACTATCAAAAACCAGCGGTTTCAATGAACACACATTTCTTGGTAGAATCATGCAGGACTGAAATTTTTGATGTTTTTCTACTCCTCTCATGAGCCCAAACAAGTCTCTAAAAGCATGAGTTTGCAACTACTTTACTTTTGGAGAAAATTCAAAACATTCATTATTCAATAGGGCCCAAAATATCAAAAACCAGCGGTTTGAATGAACACACATTTCTTGGTAGAATCATGCAGGACTGAAATTTTTGATGTTTTTCTACTCCTCTCATGAGCCCAAACAAGTCTCTAAAAGCATGAGTTTGCAACTACTTTACATTTGGAGAAAATTCAAAAGTTTCATTATTCAATAGAGCCCAATAGCAAAAACCAGCATTTTGAATGAAGAATCACATTTCTTGGTAGAATCATGCAGGATTGAAATTTTTGATGGTTTTTTACTCCTCTCAACAGCCCAAACAAGTTTCTAAAAGGATGAGTTTGCAACTACTTTACTTTTGGAGAAAATTCAAAACATTCATTATTCAATAGGGCCCAAACTATCAAAAACCAGCCGTTTCAATGAACACACATGTCTTGGTAGAATCATGCAGGACTGAAATTTTTGATGTTGTTCTACTCATCTCATGAGCCCAAACAAGTCTCTAAAAGCATGAGTTTGCAACTACTTTACTTTTGGAGAAAATTCAAAACATTCATTATTCAATAGAGCCCAATAGCAAAAACCAGCGTTTTGAATGAAGAATCACATTTCTTGGTAGAATCATGCAGGATTGAAATTTTTGATGGTTTTTTACTCCTCTCAACAGCCCAAACAAGTTTCTAAAAGGATGAGTTTGCAACTACTTTACTTTTGGAGAAAATTCAAAACATTCATTATTCAATAGGGCCCAAACTATCAAAAACCAGCGGTTTCAATGAACACACATTTCTTGGTAGAATCATGCAGGACTGAAATTTTTGATGTTTTTCTACTCCTCTCATGAGCCCAAACAAGTCTCTAAAAGCATGAGTTTGCAACTACTTTACTTTTGGAGAAAATTCAAAACATTCATTATTCAATAGAGCCCAATAGCAAAAACCAGCGTTTTGAATGAAGAATCACATTTCTTGGTAGAATCATGCAGGATTGAAATTTTTGATGGTTTTTTACTCCTCTCAACAGCCCAAACAAGTATCTAAAAGGAAGAGTTTGCAACTACTTTACTTTTGGAGAAAATTCAAAACATTCATTATTCAATAGGGCCCAAACTATCAAAAACCAGCGGTTTGAATGAACACATTTCTTGGTAGAATCATGCAGGACTGAAATTTTTGATGTTTTTCTACTCCTCTCATGAGCCCAAACAAGTCTCTAAAAGCATGAGTTTGCAACCACCTTACTTTTGGAGAAAATTCAAAACATTCACTATTCAATAGAGCCCAATTGCAAAAATCAGGTTTTGAATGAAGAATCACATTTCTTGGTAAAATCATGCAGGATTGAAATTTTTGATGGTTGTTTACTCCTCTCAACAGCCCAAACAAGTTTCTAAAAGGATGAGTTTGCAACTACTTTACTTTTGGAGAAAATTCAAAACATTCATTATTCAATAGGGCCCAAACTATCAAAAACCAGCGGTTTCAATGAACACACATTTCTTGGTAGAATCATGCAGGACTGAAATTTTTGATGTTTTTCTACTCCTCTCATGAGCCCAAACAAGTCTCTAAAAGCATGAGTTTGCAACTACTTTACTTTTGGAGAAAATTCAAAACATTCATTATTCAATAGAGCCCAATAGCAAAAACCAGCGTTTTGAATGAAGAATCACATTTCTTGGTAGAATCATGCAGGATTGAAATTTTTGATGGTTTTTTACTCCTCTCAACAGCCCAAACAAGTTTCTAAAAGGATGAGTTTGCAACTACTTTACTTTTGGAGAAAATTCAAAAAATTCATTATTCAATAGGGCCCAAACTATCAAAAACCAGCGGTTTCAATGAACACACATTTCTTGGTAGAATCATGCAGGACTGAAATTTTTGATGTTTTTCTACTCCTCTCATGAGCCCAAACAAGTCTCTAAAAGCATGAGTTTGCAACTACTTTACTTTTGGAGAAAATTCAAAACATTCATTATTCAATAGAGCCCAATAGCAAAAACCAGCGTTTTGAATGAAGAATCACATTTCTTGGTAGAATCATGCAGGATTGAAATTTTTGATGGTTTTTTACTCCTCTCAACAGCCCAAACAAGTTTCTAAAAGGATGAGTTTGCAACTACTTTACTTTTGGAGAAAATTCAAAACATTCATTATTCAATAGGGCCCAAACTATCAAAAACCAGCGGTTTGAATGAACACATTTCTTGGTAGAATCATGCAGGACTGAAATTTTTGATGTTTTTCTACTCCTCTCATGAGCCCAAACAAGTCTCTAAAAGCATGAGTTTGCAACTACTTTACTTTTGGAGAAAATTCAAAACATTCACTATTCAATAGAGCCCAATAGCAAAAATCAGGTTTTGAATGAAGAATCACATTTCTTGGTAAAATCATGCAGGATTGAAATTTTTGATGGTTGTTTACTCCTCTCAACAGCCCAAACAAGTTTCTAAAAGGATGAGTTTGCAACTACTTTACTTTTGGAGAAAATTCAAAACATTCATTATTCAATAGGGCCCAAACTATCAAAAACCAGCGGTTTCAATGAACACACATTTCTTGGTAGAATCATGCAGGACTGAAATTTTTGATGTTTTTCTACTCCTCTCATGAGCCCAAACAAGTCTCTAAAAGCATGAGTTTGCAACTACTTTACTTTTGGAGAAAATTCAAAACATTCATTATTCAATAGACCCCAATAGCAAAAACCAGCGTTTTGAATGAAGAATCACATTTCTTGGTAGAATCATGCAGGATTGATATTTTTGATGGTTTTTTACTCCTCTCAACAGCCCAAACAAGTTTCTAAAAGGATGAGTTTGCAACTACTTTACTTTTGGAGAAAATTCAAAACATTCATTATTCAATAGGGCCCAAACTATCAAAAACCAGCGGTATCAATGAACACACATTTCTTGGTAGAATCATGCAGGACTGAAATTTTTGATGTTTTTCTACTCCTCTCATGAGCCCAAACAAGTCTCTAAAAGCATGAGTTTTCAACTACTTTACTTTTGGAGAAAATTCAAAACATTCATTATTCAATAGAGCCCAATAGCAAAAACCAGCGTTTTGAAAGAAGAATCACATTTCTTGGTAGAATCATGCAGGATTGAAATTTTTGATGGTTTTTTACTCCTCTCAACAGCCCAAACAAGTTTCTAAAAGGATGAGTTTGCAACTACTTTACTTTTGGAGAAAATTCAAAACATTCATTATTCAATAGGGCCCAAACTATCAAAAACCAGCGGTTTCAATGAACACATATTTCTTGGTAGAATCATGCAGGACTGAAATTTTTGATGTTTTTCTACTCCTCTCATGAGCCCAAACAAGTCTCTAAAAGCATGAGTTTGCAACTACTTTACTTTTGGAGAAAATTCAAAACATTCATTATTCAATAGAGCCCAATAGCAAAAACCAGCGTTTTGAATGAAGAATCACATTTCTTGGTAGAATCATGCAGGATTGATATTTTTGATGGTTTTTTACTCCTCTCAACAGCCCAAACAAGTTTCTAAAAGGATGAGTTTGCAACTACTTTACTTTTGGAGAAAATTCAAAACATTCATTATTCAATAGGGCCCAAACTATCAAAAACCAGCGGTTTCAATGAACACACATTTCTTGGTAGAATCATGCAGGACTGAAATTTTTGATGTTTTTCTACTCCTCTCATGAGCCCAAACAAGTCTCTAAAAGCATGAGTTTGCAACTACTTTACTTTTGGAGAAAATTCAAAACATTCATTATTCAATAGGGCCCAAAATATCAAAAACCAGCGGTTTGAATGAACACACATTTCTTGGTAGAATCATGCAGGACTGAAATTTTTGATGTTTTTCTACTCCTCTCATGAGCCCAAACAAGTCTCTAAAAGCATGAGTTTGCAACTACTTTACATTTGGAGAAAATTCAAAACTTTCATTATTCAATAGAGCCCAATAGCAAAAACCAGCATTTTGTATGAAGAATCACATTTCTTGGTAGAATCATGCAGGATTGAAATTTTTGATGGTTTTTTACTCCTCTCAACAGCCCAAACAAGTTTCTAAAAGGATGAGTTTGCAACTACTTTACTTTTGGAGAAAATTCAAAACATTCATTATTCAATAGGGCCCAAACTATCAAAAACCAGCCGTTTCAATGAACACACATGTCTTGGTAGAATCATGCAGGACTGAAATTTTTGATGTTGTTCTACTCATCTCATGAGCCCAAACAAGTCTCTAAAAGCATGAGTTTGCAACTACTTTACTTTTGGAGAAAATTCAAAACATTCATTATTCAATAGAGCCCAATAGCAAAAACCAGCGTTTTGAATGAAGAATCACATTTCTTGGTAGAATCATGCAGGATTGAAATTTTTGATGGTTTTTTACTCCTCTCAACAGCCCAAACAAGTTTCTAAAAGGATGAGTTTGCAACTACTTTACTTTTGGAGAAAATTCAAAACATTCATTATTCAATAGGGCCCAAACTATCAAAAACCAGCGGTTTCAATGAACACACATTTCTTGGTAGAATCATGCAGGACTGAAATTTTTGATGTTTTTCTACTCCTCTCATGAGCCCAAACAAGTCTCTAAAAGCATGAGTTTGCAACTACTTTACTTTTGGAGAAAATTCAAAACATTCATTATTCAATAGAGCCCAATAGCAAAAACCAGCGTTTTGAATGAAGAATCACATTTCTTGGTAGAATCATGCAGGATTGAAATTTTTGATGGTTTTTTACTCCTCTCAACAGCCCAAACAAGTTTCTAAAAGGAAGAGTTTGCAACTACTTTACTTTTGGAGAAAATTCAAAACATTCATTATTCAATAGGGCCCAAACTATCAAAAACCAGCGGTTTGAATGAACACATTTCTTGGTAGAATCATGCAGGACTGAAATTTTTGATGTTTTTCTACTCCTCTCATGAGCCCAAACAAGTCTCTAAAAGCATGAGTTTGCAACTACTTTACTTTTGGAGAAAATTCAAAACATTCACTATTCAATAGAGCCCAATTGCAAAAATCAGGTTTTGAATGAAGAATCACATTTCTTGGTAAAATCATGCAGGATTGAAATTTTTGATGGTTGTTTACTCCTCTCAACAGCCCAAACAAGTTTCTAAAAGGATGAGTTTGCAACTACTTTACTTTTGGAGAAAATTCAAAACATTCATTATTCAATAGGGCCCAAACTATCAAAAACCAGCGGTTTCAATGAACACACATTTCTTGGTAGAATCATGCAGGACTGAAATTTTTGATGTTTTTCTACTCCTCTCATGAGCCCAAACAAGTCTCTAAAAGCATGAGTTTGCAACTACTTTACTTTTGGAGAAAATTCAAAACATTCATTATTCAATAGAGCCCAATAGCAAAAACCAGCGTTTTGAATGAAGAATCACATTTCTTGGTAGAATCATGCAGGATTGAAATTTTTGATGGTTTTTTACTCCTCTCAACAGCCCAAACAAGTTTCTAAAAGGATGAGTTTGCAACTACTTTACTTTTGGAGAAAATTCAAAACATTCATTATTCAATAGGGCCCAAACTATCAAAAACCAGCGGTTTCAATGAACACACATTTCTTGGTAGAATCATGCAGGACTGAAATTTTTGATGTTTTTCTACTCCTCTCATGAGCCCAAACAAGTCTCTAAAAGCATGAGTTTGCAACTACTTTACTTTTGGAGAAAATTCAAAACATTCATTATTCAATAGAGCCCAATAGCAAAAACCAGCGTTTTGAATGAAGAATCACATTTCTTGGTAGAATCATGCAGGATTGAAATTTTTGATGGTTTTTTACTCCTCTCAACAGCCCAAACAAGTTTCTAAAAGGATGAGTTTGCAACTACTTTACTTTTGGAGAAAATTCAAAACATTCATTATTCAATAGGGCCCAAACTATCAAAAACCAGCGGTTTGAATGAACACATTTCTTGGTAGAATCATGCAGGACTGAAATTTTTGATGTTTTTCTACTCCTCTCATGAGCCCAAACAAGTCTCTAAAAGCATGAGTTTGCAACTACTTTACTTTTGGAGAAAATTCAAAACATTCACTATTCAATAGAGCCCAATAGCAAAAATCAGGTTTTGAATGAAGAATCACATTTCTTGGTAAAATCATGCAGGATTGAAATTTTTGATGGTTGTTTACTCCTCTCAACAGCCCAAACAAGTTTCTAAAAGGATGAGTTTGCAACTACTTTACTTTTGGAGAAAATTCAAAACATTCATTATTCAATAGGGCCCAAACTATCAAAAACCAGCGGTTTCAATGAACACACATTTCTTGGTAGAATCATGCAGGACTGAAATTTTTGATGTTTTTCTACTCCTCTCATGAGCCCAAACAAGTCTCTAAAAGCATGAGTTTGCAACTACTTTACTTTTGGAGAAAATTCAAAACATTCATTATTCAATAGAGCCCAATAGCAAAAACCAGCGTTTTGAAAGAAGAATCACATTTCTTGGTAGAATCATGCAGGATTGAAATTTTTGATGGTTTTTTACTCCTCTCAACAGCCCAAACAAGTTTCTAAAAGGATGAGTTTGCAACTACTTTACTTTTGGAGAAAATTCAAAACATTCATTATTCAATAGGGCCCAAACTATCAAAAACCAGCCGTTTCAATGAACACACATGTCTTGGTAGAATCATGCAGGACTGAAATTTTTGATGTTTTTCTACTCATCTCATGAGCCCAAACAAGTCTCTAAAAGCATGAGTTTGCAACTACTTTACTTTTGGAGAAAATTCAAAACATTCATTATTCAATAGAGCCCAATAGCAAAAACCAGCGTTTTGAATGAAGAATCACATTTCTTGGTAGAATCATGCAGGATTGAAATTTTTGATGGTTTTTTACTCCTCTCAACAGCCCAAACAAGTTTTTAAAAGGATGAGTTTGCAACTACTTTACTTTTGGAGAAAATTCAAAACATTCATTATTCAATAGGGCCCAAACTATCAAAAACCAACGGTTTCAATGAACACATATTTCTTGGTAGAATCATGCAGGACTGAAATTTTTGATGTTTTTCTACTCCTCTCATGAGCCCAAACAAGTCTCTAAAAGCATGAGTTTGCAACTACTTTACTTTTGGAGAAAATTCAAAACATTCACTATTCAATAGAGCCCAATAGCAAAAATCAGGTTTTGAGTTTGCAACTACTTTACTTTTGGAGAAAATTCAAAACATTCATTATTCAATAGGGCCCAAACTATCAAAAACCAGCGGTTTCAATGAACACACATTTCTTGGTAGAATCATGCAGGACTGAAATTTTTGATGTTTTTCTACTCCTCTCATGAGCCCAAACAAGTCTCTAAAAGCATGAGTTTTCAACTACTTTACTTTTGGAGAAAATTCAAAACATTCATTATTCAATAGAGCCCAATAGCAAAAACCAGCGTTTTGAATGAAGAATCACATTTCTTGGTAGAATCATGCAGGATTGAAATTTTTGATGGTTTTTTACTCCTCTCAACAGCCCAAACAAGTTTCTAAAAGGATGAGTTTGCAACTACTTTACTTTTGGAGAAAATTCAAAACATTCATTATTCAATAGGGCCCAAACTATCAAAAACCAGCGGTTTCAATGAACACATATTTCTTGGTAGAATCATGCAGGACTGAAATTTTTGATGTTTTTCTACTCCTCTCATGAGCCCAAACAAGTCTCTAAAAGCATGAGTTTGCAACTACTTTACTTTTGGAGAAAATTCAAAACATTCATTATTCAATAGAGCCCAATAGCAAAAACCAGCGTTTTGAATGAAGAATCACATTTCTTGGTAGAATCATGCAGGATTGAAATTTTTGATGGTTTTTTACTCCTCTCAACAGCCCAAACAAGTTTCTAAAAGGATGAGTTTGCAACTACTTTACTTTTGGAGAAAATTCAAAACATTCATTATTCAATAGGGCCCAAACTATCAAAAACCAGCGGTTTGAATGAACACATTTCTTGGTAGAATCATGCAGGACTGAAATTTTTGATGTTTTTCTACTCCTCTCATGAGCCCAAACAAGTCTCTAAAAGCATGAGTTTGCAACTACTTTACTTTTGGAGAAAATTCAAAACATTCACTATTCAATAGAGCCCAATAGCAAAAATCAGGTTTTGAATGAAGAATCACATTTCTTGGTAAAATCATGCAGGATTGAAATTTTTGATGGTTTTTTACTCCTCTCAACAGCCCAAACAAGTTTCTAAAAGGATGAGTTTGCAACTACTTTACTTTTGGAGAAAATTCAAAACATTCATTATTCAATAGGGCCCAAACTATCAAAAACCAGTGGTTTCAATGAACACACATTTCTTGGTAGAATCATGCAGGACTGAAATTTTTGATGTTTTTCTACTCCTCTCATGAGCCCAAACAAGTCTCTAAAAGCATGAGTTTGCAACTACTTTACTTTTGGAGAAAATTCAAAACATTCATTATTCAATAGAGCCCAATAGCAAAAACCAGCGTTTTGAATGAAGAATCACATTTCTTGGTAGAATCATGCAGGATTGATATTTATGATGGTTTTTTACTCCTCTCAACAGCCCAAACAAGTTTCTAAAAGGATGAGTTTGCAACTACTTTACTTTTGGAGAAAATTCAAAACATTCATTATTCAATAGGGCCCAAACTATCAAAAACCAGCGGTTTCAATGAACACACATTTCTTGGTAGAATCATGCAGGACTGAAATTTTTGATGTTTTTCTACTCCTCTCATGAGCCCAAACAAGTCTCTAAAAGCATGAGTTTTCAACTACTTTACTTTTGGAGAAAATTCAAAACATTCATTATTCAATAGAGCCCAATAGCAAAAACCAGCGTTTTGAATGAAGAATCACATTTCTTGGTAGAATCATGCAGGATTGAAATTTTTGATGGTTTTTTACTCTTCTCAACAGCCCAAACAAGTTTCTAAAAGGATGAGTTTGCAACTACTTTACTTTTGGAGAAAATTCAAAACATTCATTATTCAATAGGGCCCAAACTTTCAAAAACCAGCGGTTTCAATGAACACACATTTCTTGGTAGAATCATGCAGGACTGAAATTTTTGATGTTTTTCTACTCCTCTCATGAGCCCAAACAAGTCTCTAAAAGCATGAGTTTGCAACTACTTTACTTTTGGAGAAAATTCAAAACATTCATTATTCAATAGACCCCAATAGCAAAAACCAGCGTTTTGAATGAAGAATCACATTTCTTGGTAGAATCATGCAGGATTGAAATTTTTGATGGTTTTTTACTCCTCTCAACAGCCCAAACAAGTTTCTAAAAGGATGAGTTTGCAACTACTTTACTTTTGGAGAAAATTCAAAACATTCATTATTCAATAGGGCCCAAACTATCAAAAACCAGCGGTTTCAATGAACACACATTTCTTGGTAGAATCATGCAGGACTGAAATTTTTGATGTTTTTCTACTCCTCTCATGAGCCCAAACAAGTCTCTAAAAGCATGAGTTTGCAACTACTTTACTTTTGGAGAAAATTCAAAACATTCATTATTCAATAGGGCCCAAACTATCAAAAACCAGCGGTTTGAATGAACACACATTTCTTGGTAGAATCATGCAGGACTGAAATTTTTGATGTTTTTCTACTCCTCTCATGAGCCCAAACAAGTCTCTAAAAGCATGAGTTTGCAACTACTTTACTTTTGGAGAAAATTCAAAACATTCATTATTCAATAGAGCCCAATAGCAAAAACCAGCGTTTTGAAAGAAGAATCACATTTCTTGGTAGAATCATGCAGGATTGAAATTTTTGATGGTTTTTTACTCCTCTCAACAGCCCAAACAAGTTTCTAAAAGGATGAGTTTGCAACTACTTTACTTTTGGAGAAAATTCAAAACATTCATTATTCAATAGGGCCCAAACTATCAAAAACCAGCCGTTTCAATGAACACACATGTCTTGGTAGAATCATGCAGGACTGAAATTTTTGATGTTTTTCTACTCATCTCATGAGCCCAAACAAGTCTCTAAAAGCATGAGTTTGCAACTACTTTACTTTTGGAGAAAATTCAAAACATTCATTATTCAATAGAGCCCAATAGCAAAAACCAGCGTTTTGAATGAAGAATCACATTTCTTGGTAGAATCATGCAGGATTGAAATTTTTGATGGTTTTTTACTCCTCTCAACAGCCCAAACAAGTTTTTAAAAGGATGAGTTTGCAACTACTTTACTTTTGGAGAAAATTCAAAACATTCATTATTCAATAGGGCCCAAACTATCAAAAACCAACGGTTTCAATGAACACATATTTCTTGGTAGAATCATGCAGGACTGAAATTTTTGATGTTTTTCTACTCCTCTCATGAGCCCAAACAAGTCTCTAAAAGCATGAGTTTGCAACTACTTTACTTTTGGAGAAAATTCAAAACATTCACTATTCAATAGAGCCCAATAGCAAAAATCAGGTTTTGAGTTTGCAACTACTTTACTTTTGGAGAAAATTCAAAACATTCATTATTCAATAGGGCCCAAACTATCAAAAACCAGCGGTTTCAATGAACACACATTTCTTGGTAGAATCATGCAGGACTGAAATTTTTGATGTTTTTCTACTCCTCTCATGAGCCCAAACAAGTCTCTAAAAGCATGAGTTTTCAACTACTTTACTTTTGGAGAAAATTCAAAACATTCATTATTCAATAGAGCCCAATAGCAAAAACCAGCGTTTTGAATGAAGAATCACATTTCTTGGTAGAATCATGCAGGATTGAAATTTTTGATGGTTTTTTACTCCTCTCAACAGCCCAAACAAGTTTCTAAAAGGATGAGTTTGCAACTACTTTACTTTTGGAGAAAATTCAAAACATTCATTATTCAATAGGGCCCAAACTATCAAAAACCAGCGGTTTCAATGAACACATATTTCTTGGTAGAATCATGCAGGACTGAAATTTTTGATGTTTTTCTACTCCTCTCATGAGCCCAAACAAGTCTCTAAAAGCATGAGTTTGCAACTACTTTACTTTTGGAGAAAATTCAAAACATTCATTATTCAATAGAGCCCAATAGCAAAAACCAGCGTTTTGAATGAAGAATCACATTTCTTGGTAGAATCATGCAGGATTGAAATTTTTGATGGTTTTTTACTCCTCTCAACAGCCCAAACAAGTTTCTAAAAGGATGAGTTTGCAACTACTTTACTTTTGGAGAAAATTCAAAACATTCATTATTCAATAGGGCCCAAACTATCAAAAACCAGCGGTTTGAATGAACACATTTCTTGGTAGAATCATGCAGGACTGAAATTTTTGATGTTTTTCTACTCCTCTCATGAGCCCAAACAAGTCTCTAAAAGCATGAGTTTGCAACTACTTTACTTTTGGAGAAAATTCAAAACATTCACTATTCAATAGAGCCCAATAGCAAAAATCAGGTTTTGAATGAAGAATCACATTTCTTGGTAAAATCATGCAGGATTGAAATTTTTGATGGTTTTTTACTCCTCTCAACAGCCCAAACAAGTTTCTAAAAGGATGAGTTTGCAACTACTTTACTTTTGGAGAAAATTCAAAACATTCATTATTCAATAGGGCCCAAACTATCAAAAACCAGCGGTTTCAATGAACACACATTTCTTGGTAGAATCATGCAGGACTGAAATTTTTGATGTTTTTCTACTCCTCTCATGAGCCCAAACAAGTCTCTAAAAGCATGAGTTTGCAACTACTTTACTTTTGGAGAAAATTCAAAACATTCATTATTCAATAGAGCCCAATAGCAAAAACCAGCGTTTTGAATGAAGAATCACATTTCTTGGTAGAATCATGCAGGATTGATATTTATGATGGTTTTTTACTCCTCTCAACAGCCCAAACAAGTTTCTAAAAGGATGAGTTTGCAACTACTTTACTTTTGGAGAAAATTCAAAACATTCATTATTCAATAGGGCCCAAACTATCAAAAACCAGCGGTTTCAATGAACACACATTTCTTGGTAGAATCATGCAGGACTG
Organism: Dendrobates tinctorius; assembly: GCF_039654945.1. Classification (NCBI taxonomy): domain Eukaryota; kingdom Metazoa; phylum Chordata; class Amphibia; order Anura; family Dendrobatidae; genus Dendrobates; species Dendrobates tinctorius. The sequence goes on from NW_027361793.1 coordinate 21,979,614, forward strand.
AAATTTTTGATGTTTTTCTACTCCTCTCATGAGCCCAAACAAGTCTCTAAAAGCATGAGTTTTCAACTACTTTACTTTTGGAGAAAATTCAAAACATTCATTATTCAATAGAGCCCAATAGCAAAAACCAGCGTTTTGAATGAAGAATCACATTTCTTGGTAGAATCATGCAGGATTGAAATTTTTGATGGTTTTTTACTCTTCTCAACAGCCCAAACAAGTTTCTAAAAGGATGAGTTTGCAACTACTTTACTTTTGGAGAAAATTCAAAACATTCATTATTCAATAGGGCCCAAACTTTCAAAAACCAGCGGTTTCAATGAACACACATTTCTTGGTAGAATCATGCAGGACTGAAATTTTTGATGTTTTTCTACTCCTCTCATGAGCCCAAACAAGTCTCTAAAAGCATGAGTTTGCAACTACTTTACTTTTGGAGAAAATTCAAAACATTCATTATTCAATAGACCCCAATAGCAAAAACCAGCGTTTTGAATGAAGAATCACATTTCTTGGTAGAATCATGCAGGATTGAAATTTTTGATGGTTTTTTACTCCTCTCAACAGCCCAAACAAGTTTCTAAAAGGATGAGTTTGCAACTACTTTACTTTTGGAGAAAATTCAAAACATTCATTATTCAATAGGGCCCAAACTATCAAAAACCAGCGGTTTCAATGAACACACATTTCTTGGTAGAATCATGCAGGACTGAAATTTTTGATGTTTTTCTACTCCTCTCATGAGCCCAAACAAGTCTCTAAAAGCATGAGTTTGCAACTACTTTACTTTTGGAGAAAATTCAAAACATTCATTATTCAATAGGGCCCAAACTATCAAAAACCAGCGGTTTGAATGAACACACATTTCTTGGTAGAATCATGCAGGACTGAAATTTTTGATGTTTTTCTACTCCTCTCATGAGCCCAAACAAGTCTCTAAAAGCATGAGTTTGCAACTACTTTACTTTTGGAGAAAATTCAAAACATTCATTATTCAATAGAGCCCAATAGCAAAAACCAGCGTTTTGAAAGAAGAATCACATTTCTTGGTAGAATCATGCAGGATTGAAATTTTTGATGGTTTTTTACTCCTCTCAACAGCCCAAACAAGTTTCTAAAAGGATGAGTTTGCAAATACTTTACTTTTGGAGAAAATTCAAAACATTCATTATTCAATAGGGCCCAAACTATCAAAAACCAGCGGTTTCAATGAACACACATTTCTTGGTAGAATCATGCAGGACTGAAATTTTTGATGTTTTTCTACTCCTCTCATGAGCCCAAACAAGTCTCTAAAAGCATGAGTTTTCAACTACTTTACTTTTGGAGAAAATTCAAAACATTCATTATTCAATAGAGCCCAATAGCAAAAACCAGCGTTTTGAATGAAGAATCACATTTCTTGGTAGAATCATGCAGGATTGAAATTTTTGATGGTTTTTTACTCCTCTCAACAGCCCAAACAAGTTTCTAAAATGATGAGTTTGCAACTACTTTACTTTTGGAGAAAATTCAAAACATTCATTATTCAATAGGGCCCAAACTATCAAAAACCAGCGGTTTCAATGAACACACATTTCTTGGTAGAATCATGCAGGACTGAAATTTTTGATGTTTTTCTACTCCTCTCATGAGCCCAAACAAGTCTCTAAAAGCATGAGTTTGCAACTACTTTACTTTTGGAGAAAATTCAAAACATTCATTATTCAATAGACCCCAATAGCAAAAACCAGCGTTTTGAATGAAGAATCACATTTCTTGGTAGAATCATGCAGGATTGATATTTTTGATGGTTTTTTACTCCTCTCAACAGCCCAAACAAGTTTCTAAAAGGATGAGTTTGCAACTACTTTACTTTTGGAGAAAATTCAAAACATTCATTATTCAATAGGGCCCAAACTATCAAAAACCAGCGGTATCAATGAACACACATTTCTTGGTAGAATCATGCAGGACTGAAATTTTTGATGTTTTTCTACTCCTCTCATGAGCCCAAACAAGTCTCTAAAAGCATGAGTTTTCAACTACTTTACTTTTGGAGAAAATTCAAAACATTCATTATTCAATAGAGCCCAATAGCAAAAACCAGCGTTTTGAAAGAAGAATCACATTTCTTGGTAGAATCATGCAGGATTGAAATTTTTGATGGTTTTTTACTCCTCTCAACAGCCCAAACAAGTTTCTAAAAGGATGAGTTTGCAACTACTTTACTTTTGGAGAAAATTCAAAACATTCATTATTCAATAGGGCCCAAACTATCAAAAACCAGCGGTTTCAATGAACACATATTTCTTGGTAGAATCATGCAGGACTGAAATTTTTGATGTTTTTCTACTCCTCTCATGAGCCCAAACAAGTCTCTAAAAGCATGAGTTTGCAACTACTTTACTTTTGGAGAAAATTCAAAACATTCATTATTCAATAGAGCCCAATAGCAAAAACCAGCGTTTTGAATGAAGAATCACATTTCTTGGTAGAATCATGCAGGATTGATATTTTTGATGGTTTTTTACTCCTCTCAACAGCCCAAACAAGTTTCTAAAAGGATGAGTTTGCAACTACTTTACTTTTGGAGAAAATTCAAAACATTCATTATTCAATAGGGCCCAAACTATCAAAAACCAGCGGTTTCAATGAACACACATTTCTTGGTAGAATCATGCAGGACTGAAATTTTTGATGTTTTTCTACTCCTCTCATGAGCCCAAACAAGTCTCTAAAAGCATGAGTTTGCAACTACTTTACTTTTGGAGAAAATTCAAAACATTCATTATTCAATAGGGCCCAAAATATCAAAAACCAGCGGTTTGAATGAACACACATTTCTTGGTAGAATCATGCAGGACTGAAATTTTTGATGTTTTTCTACTCCTCTCATGAGCCCAAACAAGTCTCTAAAAGCATGAGTTTGCAACTACTTTACATTTGGAGAAAATTCAAAACTTTCATTATTCAATAGAGCCCAATAGCAAAAACCAGCATTTTGTATGAAGAATCACATTTCTTGGTAGAATCATGCAGGATTGAAATTTTTGATGGTTTTTTACTCCTCTCAACAGCCCAAACAAGTTTCTAAAAGGATGAGTTTGCAACTACTTTACTTTTGGAGAAAATTCAAAACATTCATTATTCAATAGGGCCCAAACTATCAAAAACCAGCCGTTTCAATGAACACACATGTCTTGGTAGAATCATGCAGGACTGAAATTTTTGATGTTGTTCTACTCATCTCATGAGCCCAAACAAGTCTCTAAAAGCATGAGTTTGCAACTACTTTACTTTTGGAGAAAATTCAAAACATTCATTATTCAATAGAGCCCAATAGCAAAAACCAGCGTTTTGAATGAAGAATCACATTTCTTGGTAGAATCATGCAGGATTGAAATTTTTGATGGTTTTTTACTCCTCTCAACAGCCCAAACAAGTTTCTAAAAGGATGAGTTTGCAACTACTTTACTTTTGGAGAAAATTCAAAACATTCATTATTCAATAGGGCCCAAACTATCAAAAACCAGCGGTTTCAATGAACACACATTTCTTGGTAGAATCATGCAGGACTGAAATTTTTGATGTTTTTCTACTCCTCTCATGAGCCCAAACAAGTCTCTAAAAGCATGAGTTTGCAACTACTTTACTTTTGGAGAAAATTCAAAACATTCATTATTCAATAGAGCCCAATAGCAAAAACCAGCGTTTTGAATGAAGAATCACATTTCTTGGTAGAATCATGCAGGATTGAAATTTTTGATGGTTTTTTACTCCTCTCAACAGCCCAAACAAGTTTCTAAAAGGAAGAGTTTGCAACTACTTTACTTTTGGAGAAAATTCAAAACATTCATTATTCAATAGGGCCCAAACTATCAAAAACCAGCGGTTTGAATGAACACATTTCTTGGTAGAATCATGCAGGACTGAAATTTTTGATGTTTTTCTACTCCTCTCATGAGCCCAAACAAGTCTCTAAAAGCATGAGTTTGCAACTACTTTACTTTTGGAGAAAATTCAAAACATTCACTATTCAATAGAGCCCAATTGCAAAAATCAGGTTTTGAATGAAGAATCACATTTCTTGGTAAAATCATGCAGGATTGAAATTTTTGATGGTTGTTTACTCCTCTCAACAGCCCAAACAAGTTTCTAAAAGGATGAGTTTGCAACTACTTTACTTTTGGAGAAAATTCAAAACATTCATTATTCAATAGGGCCCAAACTATCAAAAACCAGCGGTTTCAATGAACACACATTTCTTGGTAGAATCATGCAGGACTGAAATTTTTGATGTTTTTCTACTCCTCTCATGAGCCCAAACAAGTCTCTAAAAGCATGAGTTTGCAACTACTTTACTTTTGGAGAAAATTCAAAACATTCATTATTCAATAGAGCCCAATAGCAAAAACCAGCGTTTTGAATGAAGAATCACATTTCTTGGTAGAATCATGCAGGATTGAAATTTTTGATGGTTTTTTACTCCTCTCAACAGCCCAAACAAGTTTCTAAAAGGATGAGTTTGCAACTACTTTACTTTTGGAGAAAATTCAAAACATTCATTATTCAATAGGGCCCAAACTATCAAAAACCAGCGGTTTCAATGAACACACATTTCTTGGTAGAATCATGCAGGACTGAAATTTTTGATGTTTTTCTACTCCTCTCATGAGCCCAAACAAGTCTCTAAAAGCATGAGTTTGCAACTACTTTACTTTTGGAGAAAATTCAAAACATTCATTATTCAATAGAGCCCAATAGCAAAAACCAGCGTTTTGAATGAAGAATCACATTTCTTGGTAGAATCATGCAGGATTGAAATTTTTGATGGTTTTTTACTCCTCTCAACAGCCCAAACAAGTTTCTAAAAGGAAGAGTTTGCAACTACTTTACTTTTGGAGAAAATTCAAAACATTCATTATTCAATAGGGCCCAAACTATCAAAAACCAGCGGTTTGAATGAACACATTTCTTGGTAGAATCATGCAGGACTGAAATTTTTGATGTTTTTCTACTCCTCTCATGAGCCCAAACAAGTCTCTAAAAGCATGAGTTTGCAACTACTTTACTTTTGGAGAAAATTCAAAACATTCACTATTCAATAGAGCCCAATAGCAAAAATCAGGTTTTGAATGAAGAATCACATTTCTTGGTAAAATCATGCAGGATTGAAATTTTTGATGGTTGTTTACTCCTCTCAACAGCCCAAACAAGTTTCTAAAAGGATGAGTTTGCAACTACTTTACTTTTGGAGAAAATTCAAAACATTCATTATTCAATAGGGCCCAAACTATCAAAAACCAGCGGTTTCAATGAACACACATTTCTTGGTAGAATCATGCAGGACTGAAATTTTTGATGTTTTTCTACTCCTCTCATGAGCCCAAACAAGTCTCTAAAAGCATGAGTTTGCAACTACTTTACTTTTGGAGAAAATTCAAAACATTCATTATTCAATAGAGCCCAATAGCAAAAACCAGCGTTTTGAAAGAAGAATCACATTTCTTGGTAGAATCATGCAGGATTGAAATTTTTGATGGTTTTTTACTCCTCTCAACAGCCCAAACAAGTTTCTAAAAGGATGAGTTTGCAACTACTTTACTTTTGGAGAAAATTCAAAACATTCATTATTCAATAGGGCCCAAACTATCAAAAACCAGCCGTTTCAATGAACACACATGTCTTGGTAGAATCATGCAGGACTGAAATTTTTGATGTTTTTCTACTCATCTCATGAGCCCAAACAAGTCTCTAAAAGCATGAGTTTGCAACTACTTTACTTTTGGAGAAAATTCAAAACATTCATTATTCAATAGAGCCCAATAGCAAAAACCAGCGTTTTGAATGAAGAATCACATTTCTTGGTAGAATCATGCAGGATTGAAATTTTTGATGGTTTTTTACTCCTCTCAACAGCCCAAACAAGTTTTTAAAAGGATGAGTTTGCAACTACTTTACTTTTGGAGAAAATTCAAAACATTCATTATTCAATAGGGCCCAAACTATCAAAAACCAACGGTTTCAATGAACACATATTTCTTGGTAGAATCATGCAGGACTGAAATTTTTGATGTTTTTCTACTCCTCTCATGAGCCCAAACAAGTCTCTAAAAGCATGAGTTTGCAACTACTTTACTTTTGGAGAAAATTCAAAACATTCACTATTCAATAGAGCCCAATAGCAAAAATCAGGTTTTGAGTTTGCAACTACTTTACTTTTGGAGAAAATTCAAAACATTCATTATTCAATAGGGCCCAAACTATCAAAAACCAGCGGTTTCAATGAACACACATTTCTTGGTAGAATCATGCAGGACTGAAATTTTTGATGTTTTTCTACTCCTCTCATGAGCCCAAACAAGTCTCTAAAAGCATGAGTTTTCAACTACTTTACTTTTGGAGAAAATTCAAAACATTCATTATTCAATAGAGCCCAATAGCAAAAACCAGCGTTTTGAATGAAGAATCACATTTCTTGGTAGAATCATGCAGGATTGAAATTTTTGATGGTTTTTTACTCCTCTCAACAGCCCAAACAAGTTTCTAAAAGGATGAGTTTGCAACTACTTTACTTTTGGAGAAAATTCAAAACATTCATTATTCAATAGGGCCCAAACTATCAAAAACCAGCGGTTTCAATGAACACATATTTCTTGGTAGAATCATGCAGGACTGAAATTTTTGATGTTTTTCTACTCCTCTCATGAGCCCAAACAAGTCTCTAAAAGCATGAGTTTGCAACTACTTTACTTTTGGAGAAAATTCAAAACATTCATTATTCAATAGAGCCCAATAGCAAAAACCAGCGTTTTGAATGAAGAATCACATTTCTTGGTAGAATCATGCAGGATTGAAATTTTTGATGGTTTTTTACTCCTCTCAACAGCCCAAACAAGTTTCTAAAAGGATGAGTTTGCAACTACTTTACTTTTGGAGAAAATTCAAAACATTCATTATTCAATAGGGCCCAAACTATCAAAAACCAGCGGTTTGAATGAACACATTTCTTGGTAGAATCATGCAGGACTGAAATTTTTGATGTTTTTCTACTCCTCTCATGAGCCCAAACAAGTCTCTAAAAGCATGAGTTTGCAACTACTTTACTTTTGGAGAAAATTCAAAACATTCACTATTCAATAGAGCCCAATAGCAAAAATCAGGTTTTGAATGAAGAATCACATTTCTTGGTAAAATCATGCAGGATTGAAATTTTTGATGGTTTTTTACTCCTCTCAACAGCCCAAACAAGTTTCTAAAAGGATGAGTTTGCAACTACTTTACTTTTGGAGAAAATTCAAAACATTCATTATTCAATAGGGCCCAAACTATCAAAAACCAGCGGTTTCAATGAACACACATTTCTTGGTAGAATCATGCAGGACTGAAATTTTTGATGTTTTTCTACTCCTCTCATGAGCCCAAACAAGTCTCTAAAAGCATGAGTTTGCAACTACTTTACTTTTGGAGAAAATTCAAAACATTCATTATTCAATAGAGCCCAATAGCAAAAACCAGCGTTTTGAATGAAGAATCACATTTCTTGGTAGAATCATGCAGGATTGATATTTATGATGGTTTTTTACTCCTCTCAACAGCCCAAACAAGTTTCTAAAAGGATGAGTTTGCAACTACTTTACTTTTGGAGAAAATTCAAAACATTCATTATTCAATAGGGCCCAAACTATCAAAAACCAGCGGTTTCAATGAACACACATTTCTTGGTAGAATCATGCAGGACTGAAATTTTTGATGTTTTTCTACTCCTCTCATGAGCCCAAACAAGTCTCTAAAAGCATGAGTTTTCAACTACTTTACTTTTGGAGAAAATTCAAAACATTCATTATTCAATAGAGCCCAATAGCAAAAACCAGCGTTTTGAATGAAGAATCACATTTCTTGGTAGAATCATGCAGGATTGAAATTTTTGATGGTTTTTTACTCTTCTCAACAGCCCAAACAAGTTTCTAAAAGGATGAGTTTGCAACTACTTTACTTTTGGAGAAAATTCAAAACATTCATTATTCAATAGGGCCCAAACTTTCAAAAACCAGCGGTTTCAATGAACACACATTTCTTGGTAGAATCATGCAGGACTGAAATTTTTGATGTTTTTCTACTCCTCTCATGAGCCCAAACAAGTCTCTAAAAGCATGAGTTTGCAACTACTTTACTTTTGGAGAAAATTCAAAACATTCATTATTCAATAGACCCCAATAGCAAAAACCAGCGTTTTGAATGAAGAATCACATTTCTTGGTAGAATCATGCAGGATTGAAATTTTTGATGGTTTTTTACTCCTCTCAACAGCCCAAACAAGTTTCTAAAAGGATGAGTTTGCAACTACTTTACTTTTGGAGAAAATTCAAAACATTCATTATTCAATAGGGCCCAAACTATCAAAAACCAGCGGTTTCAATGAACACACATTTCTTGGTAGAATCATGCAGGACTGAAATTTTTGATGTTTTTCTACTCCTCTCATGAGCCCAAACAAGTCTCTAAAAGCATGAGTTTGCAACTACTTTACTTTTGGAGAAAATTCAAAACATTCATTATTCAATAGGGCCCAAACTATCAAAAACCAGCGGTTTGAATGAACACACATTTCTTGGTAGAATCATGCAGGACTGAAATTTTTGATGTTTTTCTACTCCTCTCATGAGCCCAAACAAGTCTCTAAAAGCATGAGTTTGCAACTACTTTACTTTTGGAGAAAATTCAAAACATTCATTATTCAATAGAGCCCAATAGCAAAAACCAGCGTTTTGAAAGAAGAATCACATTTCTTGGTAGAATCATGCAGGATTGAAATTTTTGATGGTTTTTTACTCCTCTCAACAGCCCAAACAAGTTTCTAAAAGGATGAGTTTGCAAATACTTTACTTTTGGAGAAAATTCAAAACATTCATTATTCAATAGGGCCCAAACTATCAAAAACCAGCGGTTTCAATGAACACACATTTCTTGGTAGAATCATGCAGGACTGAAATTTTTGATGTTTTTCTACTCCTCTCATGAGCCCAAACAAGTCTCTAAAAGCATGAGTTTTCAACTACTTTACTTTTGGAGAAAATTCAAAACATTCATTATTCAATAGAGCCCAATAGCAAAAACCAGCGTTTTGAATGAAGAATCACATTTCTTGGTAGAATCATGCAGGATTGAAATTTTTGATGGTTTTTTACTCCTCTCAACAGCCCAAACAAGTTTCTAAAATGATGAGTTTGCAACTACTTTACTTTTGGAGAAAATTCAAAACATTCATTATTCAATAGGGCCCAAACTATCAAAAACCAGCGGTTTCAATGAACACATATTTCTTGGTAGAATCATGCAGGACTGAAATTTTTGATGTTTTTCTACTCCTCTCATGAGCCCAAACAAGTCTCTAAAAGCATGAGTTTGCAACTACTTTACTTTTGGAGAAAATTCAAAACATTCATTATTCAATAGAGCCCAATAGCAAAAACCAGCGTTTTGAATGAAGAATCACATTTCTTGGTAGAATCATGCAGGATTGAAATTTTTGATGTTTTTTTACTCCTCTCAACAGCCCAAACAAGTTTCTAAAAGGATGAGTTTGCAACTACTTTACTTTTGGAGAAAACTCAAAACATTCATTATTCAATAGGGCCCAAACTATCAAAAACCAGCGGTTTGAATGAACACATTTCTTGGTAGAATCATGCAGGACTGAAATTTTTGATGTTTTTCTACTCCTCTCATGAGCCCAAACAAGTCTCTAAAAGCATGAGTTTGCAACTACTTTACTTTTGGAGAAAATTCAAAACATTCACTATTCAATAGAGCCCAATAGCAAAAATCAGGTTTTGAATGAAGAATCACATTTCTTGGTGAAATCATGCAGGATTGAAATTTTTGATGGTTTTTTACTCCTCTCAACAGCCCAAACAAGTTTCTAAAAGGATGAGTTTGCAACTACTTTACTTTTGGAGAAAATTCAAAACATTCATTATTCAATAGGGCCCAAACTATCAAAAACCAGCGGTTTCAATGAACACACATTTCTTGGTAGAATCATGCAGGACTGAAATTTTTGATGTTTTTCTACTCCTCTCATGAGCCCAAACAAGTCTCTAAAAGCATGAGTTTGCAACTACTTTACTTTTGGAGAAAATTCAAAACATTCATTATTCAATAGAGCCCAATAGCAAAAACCAGCGTTTTGAATGAAGAATCACATTTCTTGGTAGAATCATGCAGGATTGATATTTTTGATGGTTTTTTACTCCTCTCAACAGCCCAAACAAGTTTCTAAAAGGATGAGTTTGCAACTACTTTACTTTTGGAGAAAATTCAAAACATTCATTATTCAATAGGGCCCAAACTATCAAAAACCAGCGGTTTCAATGAACACACATTTCTTGGTAGAATCATGCAGGACTGAAATTTTTGATGTTTTTCTACTCCTCTCATGAGCCCAAACAAGTCTCTAAAAGCATGAGTTTGCAACTACTTTACTTTTGGAGAAAATTCAAAACATTCATTATTCAATAGGGCCCAAACTATCAAAAACCAGCGGTTTGAATGAACACACATTTCTTGGTAGAATCATGCAGGACTGAAATTTGTGATGTTTTTCTACTCCTCTCATGAGCCCAAACAAGTCTCTAAAAGCATGAGTTTGCAACTACTTTACTTTTGGAGAAAATTCAAAACATTCATTATTCAATAGAGCCCAATAGCAAAAACCAGCGTTTTGAAAGAAGAATCACATTTCTTGGTAGAATCATGCAGGATTGAAATTTTTGATGGTTTTTTACTCCTCTCAACAGCCCAAACAAGTTTCTAAAAGGATGAGTTTGCAACTACTTTACTTTTGGAGAAAATTCAAAACATTCATTATTCAATAGGGCCCAAACTATCAAAAACCAGCCGTTTCAATGAACACACATGTCTTGGTAGAATCATGCAGGACTGAAATTTTTGATGTTTTTCTACTCATCTCATGAGCCCAAACAAGTCTCTAAAAGCATGAGTTTGCAACTACTTTACTTTTGGAGAAAATTCAAAACATTCATTATTCAACAGAGCCCAATAGCAAAAACCAGCGTTTTGAATGAAGAATCACATTTCTTGGTAGAATCATGCAGGATTGAAATTTTTGATGGTTTTTTACTCCTCTCAACAGCCCAAACAAGTTTCTAAAAGGATGAGTTTGCAACTACTTTACTTTTGGAGAAAATTCAAAACATTCATTATTCAATAGGGCCCAAACTATCAAAAACCAGCGGTTTCAATGAACACATATTTCTTGGTAGAATCATGCAGGACTGAAATTTTTGATGTTTTTCTACTCCTCTCATGAGCCCAAACAAGTCTCTAAAAGCATGAGTTTGCAACTACTTTACTTTTGGAGAAAATTCAAAACATTCATTATTCAATAGAGCCCAATAGCAAAAACCAGCGTTTTGAATGAAGAATCACATTTCTTGGTAGAATCATGCAGGATTGAAATTTTTGATGGTTTTTTACTCCTCTCAACAGCCCAAACAAGTTTCTAAAAGGATGAGTTTGCAACTACTTTACTTTTGGAGAAAATTCAAGGGCGTGGCTTGGAGCTCGATGGAGCAGGCTGTGTGAGCTCTGAGCTCTGAGGAAGCCATCCTTGTTAAGCGACGAAGAAAACAAACAAGAAGAATTTTGCCACAAAAATATATTGGACTTAAGAGACCTCGTTCCCAGGATTATTTTGAGACCTTCCTGGAGTCTCTAAGTTGGATTATTCCCAAGATACAGCCCTTTGAATCTGGAGGTGTAGTGACTCAGCAGGTTTTTCCCGCGCCTGCCTTCAGCTGCAGTGGCGCGGCTAAGCAGAGGAGAGAGGAGACGCTGAAGATACTGGCGGGAAAACTAAAAACAGCAGGGGCTTGGGAGCCTGCATAAAGAAGAGGTCAGTGCAGCCGGTACCAGCGGTGGCCCTCGGAAGATTAGAGGACCTGCAACACAGCACAGCAGTGCTGGGGAAAACAGCGGTGCCGGCAACTGAATACAGAGAAAGAGAAAGGAAGAAAGTGCAGCGGCGTCTAAGGAGGAGAGCGGGGGATTAACCAGTGGTGGAGTGACCCGGCGGGAATATCTCTGCTTCTGCTCTCCATTATAACGAAAAGCCCAGGCAAAGGAGAAGAAGAAGCTGCGTGAACTTGCGGGAATTGGCGGGAAAACTAACAGAGGGGACTCGCGGCCCGGGAGTCAGCTGAAAGAGAAGGACTTTGTTGCGGAGACCAGCGGTGGCCCTCGGAAGATCAGAGGACCAGCGGCGCTGCAGTGCTGGTGAAAATAGCGGCGCCGGCAATTAAGTTGAGAAGAAGAGATCTGAAGACAGTGCAGCGGCGCTTGGGGAGGAGAGCGGGAGATCGATCAACGGTGGAGGACTCTTTCACTTCTGCTCTTCACTAAAATCGAGCGCCCAGACAAAGGTGAGGAGATCGCTGCTAGATAAAAAGACAAGGGAGAAGAAGAGGAGGATCGGTTTACCGGGGAAAAAGACCAGCGACGCATTAAGAAAAGAGCGGGAGAAGCAGATCTTACTAACGGTGGATTGATTTAAACTTTCCCGCGCTTGCTCTTCACAGCAGCGGCGCGCACAAGCGGAGAGGAGGGGAATCTCTGAAGAAAAAGGCGCGAATTCAAACAGTGAGTGTTACCTGTCTTGGAGTGCAAATTAGATACTTTATAGAGAACAACTTATTGTTAGAAACTGTCATCAGAGGTCCAACATCAAAAACAGAGTTCGGTGTGTGTGGGTCCAGACCAGGAGCGAAGCCAAAGAATCCTGAGCAACAAGTTGGAGGATAAATAGGACTTGGTGCCAACAAAAAATCTACAGGGCGGAAAGTCTGAAGTGGTGGCTGACGTATTTGTTGGGGAACTCGGTGGACATTTTGAAGGACTTAATAACTACACGACTGAGTGACAACCATTGGAAAGTCTTCTGCAGTGGGTGAGTGAACGTCTCTGAGGCTGTTATACTAATAGGAGCAGTGGTGGAGTAGTATTGCGGAGGACCTTTTAGCAGCAATTCCTTGTCAGTTCGAGTTCCATACGGGGATTCCCCGAACGGGTCTGTTCTCGATAGAGCGATTCAGTGGTAGTTCCATAGCAACGATCTACGACTGGGAGCAGCAGTAGAGCAGTGCGCTCGTGGGTTCTGAGTGCTGTACCTTATAGAAGGAAGTGCCGAGGTTTCTGCTGGTCGTGGGAACGAGCATCGTGGGACCTGAAAGCAGAGGAGCAGCACGTAAATCGACGATATTATAGAATAGACTTACAAGGTGTCGAAGCTACATTAGAAGGAACAGATTGATACTGGTGCCCCGACTGGAGTGCTCTGCTTTGGATCTTCAGGTTTTCTGACCATTTGTTTACAGGGATTTTGACTCTGAAGTGTTATTTACAAAATTGTCTTTCTTTGCAGTGGTGTCTTTTTCTACTTATTGTGATTTGTTTGGTCTTAGTTGAGGATTTGATACAATAGTTTCCTTATCTTGTATTATAAATAGGCTTGTGTATATCTTACTGGGGATAATCTAAACCGATCCTTCCTGTTATTTAATCTATACTTGCTCTGATACACTTAAACTGTAACAGGTATTGATATTTACTCTTGGCCTAATAATTACTAGACAGGGATACCCTTTTCATTGGCATAATGAGTCAGAGAAACAGTAAAACTAAACAACTAAAGGAAAAGCCTCATAAATCAGACTCAACAGAGCTAGATCAAGCTATCTGTATTAGCCCCCCTACCACTCCTAAAAGTACTAAATTCTCGATTGGGCAGAAAGGGAACACTAATATGATGCAGGAATTAGATATCATCCAAACAGAGATGGACACGACTGTAAAGAGAAAGACTAAGAGAGACGAGCCTAAATTAGGGAGTCCTTCTGTTCTTTCAGACGAAGAAGAATTTTATGAAGCTTCTCCCATACAAAGCCCAGATAAATGTAGGCCTAGATTAGATTTTAGCTCTGTCAGTGAGGACTCAAGTACTCTTACAGGCCTTGATGATATTCAGGCCTCGGAGAAGGGGGCTTCGGAACAATATATCAAAGATATAATGCAAGCCCTTAATAGATCTTTAAAATCTACTTTGGATGAAAACACTAACCGCTTACAAGTTAAAATTGATACAATTAATACTAGGATTGATAAAAATGTCACCAAGATAGAGGTTCTGGAGAAAAAATCTGAGGCCTTTCAAAAACAACAATATGATACTCAAAAAGAGATTACTTTTCTACGTAACAAATTAGCTGATCTCGAGGATCGTAGTAGAAGAAACAACTTAAAATTGAGAGGTATTTCAGAAAAGATAAACCAAAATAGCTTACAGAATTATGTTAAAGAAATATTAATTAAAATCTTGCCAACTATTCCAGAACCAGAACTTATGATTGATAGGATACATAGACTCCCTCGCCCTGGATCCTTACCATCCGATGTCCCTAGAGACACTATACTTAGATTCCATTTCTTCTCCACGAAAGAAAAATTCTTAAATTACCTAAGAACTAATAAACTTCTCCCTCACCCTTATGACCATATCAAATCGTTTGCGGACCTCTCTAAAGATACTATTCAGTCAAGAAAAAACTTTAATGAGGTAACTACTTTATTAAGGAAGAAAGGCGTGATGTACAGGTGGGGGTTCCCTACTAAACTCCTCATTAGCCAGGGTGGTAGGGTGATTTCGATTTTGTCTCCACAGGAGGGTATGAAGTTTCTTGATTCCATCGATAAAAGAGGAGAGACTCCGGGCTGAAGAAAAATTTATATATATATCAATTTCTTCTTTTCGTGTGGGAGGCTTCCTACAGAGATACACGAACTTTCCCCATTTGGAAGCTTATCTGCGAGTTGCAGTTGCTTCCTCTATTGGTGTTGCGGTTTATTTGTTCATTGTTTTTTAGTTTATGGTTAAGATTTTATCTTTCAATGTTAGGGGTTTAAATAGTCCCGTTAAAAGGTACTGGACATGGAGAGAGATCAAAAGAAGCAAAGCAGACATAATCTGTCTCCAGGAAGTGAAATTAGCTAAATCAGGGCATCCTGGATTAGAAAACAAGAATTTCCCACATTCATTTAAATCTTTAAATGAGTCTAAAAAGGCCGGAGTGATTACTTTGATTAAAAATTCAATTTCTTTTGAAATAATTGAACAGATTTCCGACTTAGAGGGAAGATACCTAATTTTAATATGTCTGATAGAAAACCAATTAACCACCCTAGTTAATGTTTATGCGCCTAATGATGGCCAGATGCGCTACTTTAATAATCTGGAAAAGAAAATACAGGAGGTTAAAAAAGGTACACTGATTGTGGCTGGGGACTTTAATATTGTCCCTAATGGTGTTTATGATTCCACTTCTCCCACCAGATCAGCTTTTCCAGAGTTAGGTAATTGGCTTATTAATCATGAATATTTAGACATTTTCAGGTGTCTTAATACTTCTTCCCTGGAATTTACCCACTATTCATCGGTCCATAAAACCTTTTCTAGATTAGACCTTTTTATTACAGATTCCCTTTCCATTTCCAAATTCAAAAAAATCGAGATCCTTCCCAGAACCTTTTCAGATCACGCGCCTGTTTTATGTGAAGTTCTACTAGGTAGAGCAACAAGTCATCACCCATTATGGAGATGTAATTCTTCACTATTACACAAGCCTGATTCAAAAAAAGAAATCGAATCGTCAATTACAAATTTTTTTTTAGAAAATGATACAGACGGCATGAGCCCTTTTTCAATTTGGAATGCCCATAAGGCAGTTGTTAGGGGTACGATGATACATATTTCCTATAAAAATAAAAAAATGAATCAAACAGAGATAAATAAAATACAATTAGAATTAAAACACAAAGAGGACACTCAGAAAAAATTAACTCATCCCTCCACAAATCTCCATCTGGAAATTATCAAACTTAGAACTAAATTAAGAGCGATCCTTTTTAATGAATATGAAAAATTTGCTAAAAGCATGAAATCGAATTATTACTCTTCTTTTAACAAGCCGACTAAGATTATGGCCCAAAAATTTAAAATGAATAGAATCAAAAACAGGATCAATAAAATTAAACATAACGGTGAACACCTAGTTAACCCGGCAGATATAGTCAACAAATTTGCTGACTATTATACTTCATTATATAATCTTAAAGATGACCGAAGTATTTCACAACCAAATAAACAAAAAATTAATGAGTTTCTTACACATCTTACTTTACCCAAACTTTCTAATCAACAATTATCATCTCTTGAGGTTCCCTTCTCAGATCTTGAGGTACTTGAGGCCATTAAATCACTCAAAACTAAGAAATCACCGGGTCCTGATGGTTTTTCAAATGACTATTACTTGACCTTTGCCTCTTTATTGACTCCGTATTTAACTAGGGTTTTTAATAGAGCTTCTGAAACTGGGAAATTTCCTCAAGAGATGCTGCAGGCCATTATATCCTTAATTCCTAAACCGAAAGGAGATTTAGATTCTGTCAAAAACTATAGGCCTATATCACTAATTAATACCGATGTTAAAATTTATTCTAAAATTATCGCTACAAGAATGAAAAAAATACTACCAAACATAGTTCATAGAGATCAATTGGGCTTTATAACTGGTCGACAAACTAGCGATGGAACTAGGAGAATATTTAATTTAATAGACCATATCAAAACCAAAAAGATTCCATCATTACTCCTTGCTCTGGACGCTGAAAAAGCCTTTGACAGAGTCAATTGGCAATTTTTAACCGCCACCCTAAACAAATTTGGTTTCGGTTCTAAACTAATAAATACAATAATGGCACTTTATTCGTCCCCTTCTGCTAATATATATGCTAATAACCATCTATCTAAGCAAATTTTGATTACAAATGGTACTAGACAAGGATGTCCCCTTTCGCCTTTACTTTTTGCGTTAATAATGGAACCTCTAGCAGAAACTATTAGATCCAGCCAATTTGTCAAGGGCATCCAAATAGGTGAGACACAATATAAGATAGGATTATTTGCTGACGATATTATATTAAGTCTCTCAAACCCGCTAGATTCAATTAAAGGTGTTCTTCCTATTATTGAAAAATTCTCTAGGGTCTCCTTTTATAGAATAAATGACACGAAATCGAAAATTCTAGATTTTTTCCTTAGCAATGAAACCATCACTAGTATTAAAAACATTACCAAATTCGAATGGGAAAAAGATGCAATTTTGTATTTAGGCATCTCCATAACTAGGAATTTTGCCAAAACCATTGAAGTGAATATGCAGAATCTCATTAAAAGTACTCAAATCGAATTTAATACTCATTCTAAGCATGAAATTTCGTGGGTAGGGAGGATAGTTCTCTTCAAACTTCTCACTCTCCCTAAGATACTTTACATTTTCAGGTGTTTGCCTCTTTCCATTCCCCTTAAATATATCAGACAATTGCAATCCTTAGTAAACAAATTTGTTTCTAATGGAAAAAGAGCTAGAGTAGCATTCCTTTCACTTACTAGAGGGAAAATTGAAGGAGGTTTAGCCCTTCCTAACTTAGTTAATTATTACTACTCGAATCTCATAATGCAATCCCTACCATGGTTTAATCAGGATAATTGCCCAATATGGGTAGATATAGAAAGATGCTGGAACAAAAATACTCCGCTATCAAGACTGATT
This sequence comes from Dendrobates tinctorius, assembly GCF_039654945.1. Classification (NCBI taxonomy): domain Eukaryota; kingdom Metazoa; phylum Chordata; class Amphibia; order Anura; family Dendrobatidae; genus Dendrobates; species Dendrobates tinctorius. Next base: position 21,997,280 of record NW_027361793.1, read on the forward strand.
TTGGATGGGTTGACATCATTTAATTGCTTATCACATCTTCCTCCAACAACATCAGCCACACTACTAGCTTGGAAAAACTTAGCCAAACCTCAAATACACACCAAAAAAGGCTCCAAATACCAACAAATTAAAAATATCTCTCTTAAAACTTTTGGTTTAATATTGGAAAAGGAAATTCCTTCAAATTGGGAAAAGGTTGGTATTAAAAAACTAGCGGACTTGCATAATGGTAAACAATTTTTCTGCAACAATTCACTCCGAATTAAATTTAATCTTTCTACTGATGACTTTCAATTTCTATCTAACTTAAAGAAACTTATTAAGAAGCTTTTGAGAAAAAGAACTTTTCTGACAGACTCCACAAGCTTATTGATATGTAATCCCGGTAATAAATACTATTGGAAGTCGAGAAATATTTACGATTTTCTTAATTCTAGTAATGCACCAGAAAAAACCACTTTTATGCTCAACTGGGAAAAGGACCTCAACATTTCGAGAACTCAACAACAATGGTCTAAAGCACTAAAATCAACATACTCGTCTAATATATGTGCTAATCTTCACGAATCATTTTTTAAAATCCTGTCTAGATGGTACTTTACCCCCTTTAAACTAGCAAAAATCTTTCCTGGTAGATCCCCTGATTGCTGGAGGAATTGTGGTGAAGTTGGTAGTTTACTCCACATGTTCTGGGATTGTTCAAGAATCAGACCTTTATGGTCCGAAATCTCTGACTTAATTAACAAGATCACTAAAACTAAAATCATTTTAACTCCACATAAGGCCTTGTTATCCCTGGATCTTGAAGATATTCATCCCCATCACCGATCCGTTGTTATCCATTTATTCTTAATAACCAAAAATGCGATAGCTATCTTTTGGAAAGAAGACTCAATTCCCAGACTTAGTGACATCATTGATAAAATGAATCTTCATGATTCATACGAAAAAAGCCATGCTATCGCTAATAACTACTATATGACTTATTGTAAGAGGTGGAAATGTTGGTCAGATTTTAACACTTCCTAGCTTAGCTTTGATCTCTCTCATTCACTCCTAGTCCAATTTGATTTTATTAGGGTTATTGTTTATTATATACAACTCCCTAACCGCATTATTGCTTTATTAAACAACGGTTAATTTGTATTTGAATTTACTCCTATTGTACCTGCAATTTTGGTAATTGTACTGTTATTGTTAGTTGTTTATCTCAACTGATCTCATAATTGTAAAATTACTGTTATATTTCCCCTCCCCCTCCCCCCCTTTATCCTTCTTTCCTTTTACCTCGTGGTTTGACCTTTGTGTGTCTCAATAAAACAACTAAAAATCATTCCAAACTTCTTTCCCTTCCCATACCTTCCCCCAACCCCCCCCTCCCCTCTTTCTTTATTTATTACATATGTGACATCTACATTGGAATCCCATTGGAAGACATTACTGTTATTATATTTTAAAATTTAATAAAGTTCATTGAAAATGGAGAAAATTCAAAACATTCATTATTCAATAGGGCCCAAACTATCAAAAACCAGCGGTTTCAATGAACACACATTTCTTGGTAGAATCATGCAGGACTGAAATTTTTGATGTTTTTCTACTCCTCTCATGAGCCCAAACAAGTCTCTAAAAGCATGAGTTTGCAACTACTTTACTTTTGGAGAAAATTCAAAACATTCATTATTCAATAGGGCCCAAAATATCAAAAACCAGCGGTTTGAATGAACACACATTTCTTGGTAGAATCATGCAGGACTGAAATTTTTGATGTTTTTCTACTCCTCTCATGAGCCCAAACAAGTCTCTAAAAGCATGAGTTTGCAACTACTTTACTTTTGGAGAAAATTCAAAACATTCATTATTCAATAGACCCCAATAGCAAAAACCAGCGTTTTGAATGAAGAATCACATTTCTTGGTAGAATCATGCAGGATTGAAATTTTTGATGGTTTTTTACTCCTCTCAACAGCCCAAACAAGTTTCTAAAAGGATGAGTTTGCAACTACTTTACTTTTGGAGAAAATTCAAAACATTCATTATTCAAAAGGGCCCAAACTATCAAAAACCAGCGGTTTCAATGAACACACATTTCTTGGTAGAATCATGGAGGACTGAAATTTTTGATGTTTTTCTACTCCTCTCATGAGCCCAAACAAGTCTCTAAAAGCATGAGTTTGCAACTACTTTACTTTTGGAGAAAATTCAAAACATTCATTATTCAATAGGGCCCAAACTATCAAAAACCAGCGGTTTGAATGAACACACATTTCTTGGTAGAATCATGCAGGACTGAAATTTTTGATGTTTTTCTACTCCTCTCATGAGCCCAAACAAGTCTCTAAAAGCATGAGTTTGCAACTACTTTACTTTTGGAGAAAATTCAAAACATTCATTATTCAATAGAGCCCAATAGCAAAAACCAGCGTTTTGAAAGAAGAATCACATTTCTTGGTAGAATCATGCAGGATTGAAATTTTTGATGGTTTTTAACTCCTCTCAACAGCCCAAACAAGTTTCTAAAAGGATGAGTTTGCAACTACTTTACTTTTGGAGAAAATTCAAAACATTCATTATTCAATAGACCCCAATAGCAAAAACCAGCGTTTTGAATGAAGAATCACATTTCTTGGTAGAATCATGCAGGATTGAAATTTTTGATGGTTTTTTACTCCTCTCAACAGCCCAAACAAGTTTCTAAAAGGATGAGTTTGCAACTACTTTACTTTTGGAGAAAATTCAAAACATTCATTATTCAATAGGGCCCAAACTATCAAAAACCAGCGGTTTCAATGAACACACATTTCTTGGTAGAATCATGCAGGACTGAAATTTTTGATGTTTTTCTACTCCTCTCATGAGCCCAAACAAGTCTCTAAAAGCATGAGTTTGCAACTACTTTACTTTTGGAGAAAATTCAAAACATTCATTATTCAATAGAGCCCAATAGCAAAAACCAGCGTTTTGAATGAAGAATCACATTTCTTGGTAGAATCATGCAGGATTGATATTTTTGATGGTTTTTTACTCCTCTCAACAGCCCAAACAAGTTTCTAAAAGGATGAGTTTGCAACTACTTTACTTTTGGAGAAAATTCAAAACATTCATTATTCAATAGGGCCCAAACTATCAAAAACCAGCGGTTTCAATGAACACATATTTCTTGGTAGAATCATGCAGGACTGAAATTTTTGATGTTTTTCTACTCCTCTCATGAGCCCAAACAAGTCTCTAAAAGCATGAGTTTGCAACTACTTTACTTTTGGAGAAAATTCAAAACATTCATTATTCAATAGAGCCCAATAGCAAAAACCAGCGTTTTGAATGAAGAATCACATTTCTTGGTAGAATCATGCAGGATTGAAATTTTTGATGGTTTTTTACTCCTCTCAACAGCCCAAACAAGTTTCTAAAAGGATGAGTTTGCAACTACTTTACTTTTGGAGAAAATTCAAAACATTCATTATTCAATAGGGCCCAAACTATCAAAAACCAGCGGTTTCAATGAACACACATTTCTTGGTAGAATCATGCAGGACTGAAATTTTTGATGTTTTTCTACTCCTCTCATGAGCCCAAACAAGTCTCTAAAAGCATGAGTTTGCAACTACTTTACTTTTGGAGAAAATTCAAAACATTCATTATTCAATAGGGCCCAAAATATCAAAAACCAGCGGTTTGAATGAACACACATTTCTTGGTAGAATCATGCAGGACTGAAATTTTTGATGTTTTTCTACTCCTCTCATGAGCCCAAACAAGTCTCTAAAAGCATGAGTTTGCAACTACTTTACTTTTGGAGAAAATTCAAAACATTCATTATTCAATAGACCCCAATAGCAAAAACCAGCGTTTTGAATGAAGAATCACATTTCTTGGTAGAATCATGCAGGATTGAAATTTTTGATGGTTTTTTACTCCTCTCAACAGCCCAAACAAGTTTCTAAAAGGATGAGTTTGCAACTACTTTACTTTTGGAGAAAATTCAAAACATTCATTATTCAAAAGGGCCCAAACTATCAAAAACCAGCGGTTTCAATGAACACACATTTCTTGGTAGAATCATGGAGGACTGAAATTTTTGATGTTTTTCTACTCCTCTCATGAGCCCAAACAAGTCTCTAAAAGCATGAGTTTGCAACTACTTTACTTTTGGAGAAAATTCAAAACATTCATTATTCAATAGGGCCCAAACTATCAAAAACCAGCGGTTTGAATGAACACACATTTCTTGGTAGAATCATGCAGGACTGAAATTTTTGATGTTTTTCTACTCCTCTCATGAGCCCAAACAAGTCTCTAAAAGCATGAGTTTGCAACTACTTTACTTTTGGAGAAAATTCAAAACATTCATTATTCAATAGAGCCCAATAGCAAAAACCAGCGTTTTGAAAGAAGAATCACATTTCTTGGTAGAATCATGCAGGATTGAAATTTTTGATGGTTTTTAACTCCTCTCAACAGCCCAAACAAGTTTCTAAAAGGATGAGTTTGCAACTACTTTACTTTTGGAGAAAATTCAAAACATTCATTATTCAATAGACCCCAATAGCAAAAACCAGCGTTTTGAATGAAGAATCACATTTCTTGGTAGAATCATGCAGGATTGAAATTTTTGATGGTTTTTTACTCCTCTCAACAGCCCAAACAAGTTTCTAAAAGGATGAGTTTGCAACTACTTTACTTTTGGAGAAAATTCAAAACATTCATTATTCAATAGGGCCCAAACTATCAAAAACCAGCGGTTTCAATGAACACACATTTCTTGGTAGAATCATGCAGGACTGAAATTTTTGATGTTTTTCTACTCCTCTCATGAGCCCAAACAAGTCTCTAAAAGCATGAGTTTGCAACTACTTTACTTTTGGAGAAAATTCAAAACATTCATTATTCAATAGAGCCCAATAGCAAAAACCAGCGTTTTGAATGAAGAATCACATTTCTTGGTAGAATCATGCAGGATTGATATTTTTGATGGTTTTTTACTCCTCTCAACAGCCCAAACAAGTTTCTAAAAGGATGAGTTTGCAACTACTTTACTTTTGGAGAAAATTCAAAACATTCATTATTCAATAGGGCCCAAACTATCAAAAACCAGCGGATTCAATGAACACACATTTCTTGGTAGAATCATGCAGGACTGAAATTTTTGATGTTTTTCTACTCCTCTCATGAGCCCAAACAAGTCTCTAAAAGCATGAGTTTTCAACTACTTTACTTTTGGAGAAAATTCAAAACATTCATTATTCAATAGAGCCCAATAGCAAAAACCAGCGTTTTGAATGAAGAATCACATTTCTTGGTAGAATCATGCAGGATTGAAATTTTTGATGGTTTTTTACTCCTCTCAACAGCCCAAACAAGTTTCTAAAAGGATGAGTTTGCAACTACTTTACTTTTTGAGAAAATTCAAAACATTCATTATTCAATAGGGCCCAAACTTTCAAAAACCAGCGGTTTCAATGAACACACATTTCTTGGTAGAATCATGCAGGACTGAAATTTTTGATGTTTTTCTACTCCTCTCATGAGCCCAAACAAGTCTCTAAAAGCATGAGTTTGCAACTACTTTACTTTTGGAGAAAATTCAAAACATTCATTATTCAATAGACCCCAATAGCCAAAACCAGCGTTTTGAATGAAGAATCACATTTCTTGGTAGAATCATGCAGGATTGAAATTTTTGATGGTTTTTTACTCCTCTCAACAGCCCAAACAAGTTTCTAAAAGGATGAGTTTGCAACTACTTTACTTTTGGAGAAAATTCAAAACATTCATTATTCAATAGGGCCCAAACTATCAAAAACCAGCGGTTTCAATGAACACACATTTCTTGGTAGAATCATGCAGGACTGAAATTTTTGATGTTTTTCTACTCCTCTCATGAGCCCAAACAAGTCTCTAAAAGCATGAGTTTGCAACTACTTTACTTTTGGAGAAAATTCAAAACATTCATTATTCAATAGGGCCCAAACTATCAAAAACCAGCGGTTTGAATGAACACACATTTCTTGGTAGAATCATGCAGGACTGAAATTTTTGATGTTTTTCTACTCCTCTCATGAGCCCAAACAAGTCTCTAAAAGCATGAGTTTGCAACTACTTTACTTTTGGAGAAAATTCAAAACATTCATTATTCAATAGAGCCCAATAGCAAAAACCAGCGTTTTGAAAGAAGAATCACATTTCTTGGTAGAATCATGCAGGATTGAAATTTTTGATGGTTTTTTACTCCTCTCAACAGCCCAAACAAGTTTCTAAAAGGATGAGTTTGCAACTACTTTACTTTTGGAGAAAATTCAAAACATTCATTATTCAATAGGGCCCAAACTATCAAAAACCAGCCGTTTCAATGAACACACATGTCTTGGTAGAATCATGCAGGACTGAAATTTTTGATGTTTTTCTACTCATCTCATGAGCCCAAACAAGTCTCTAAAAGCATGAGTTTGCAACTACTTTACTTTTGGAGAAAATTCAAAACATTCATTATTCAATAGAGCCCAATAGCAAAAACCAGCGTTTTGAATGAAGAATCACATTTCTTGGTAGAATCATGCAGGATTGATATTTTTGATGGTTTTTTACTCCTCTCAACAGCCCAAACAAGTTTCTAAAAGGATGAGTTTGCAACTACTTTACTTTTGGAGAAAATTCAAAACATTCATTATTCAATAGGGCCCAAACTATCAAAAACCAGCGGTTTCAATGAACACACATTTCTTGGTAGAATCATGCAGGACTGAAATTTTTGATGTTTTTCTACTCCTCTCATGAGCCCAAACAAGTCTCTAAAAGCATGAGTTTTCAACTACTTTACTTTTGGAGAAAATTCAAAACATTCATTATTCAATAGAGCCCAATAGCAAAAACCAGCGTTTTGAATGAAGAATCACATTTCTTGGTAGAATCATGCAGGATTGAAATTTTTGATGGTTTTTTACTCCTCTCAACAGCCCAAACAAGTTTCTAAAAGGATGAGTTTGCAACTACTTTACTTTTGGAGAAAATTCAAAACATTCATTATTCAATAGGGCCCAAACTATCAAAAACCAGCGGTTTCAATGAACACATATTTCTTGGTAGAATCATGCAGGACTGAAATTTTTGATGTTTTTCTACTCCTCTCATGAGCCCAAACAAGTCTCTAAAAGCATGAGTTTGCAACTACTTTACTTTTGGAGAAAATTCAAAACATTCATTATTCAATAGAGCCCAATAGCAAAAACCAGCGTTTTGAATGAAGAATCACATTTCTTGGTAGAATCATGCAGGATTGAAATTTTTGATGTTTTTTTTACTCCTCTCAACAGCCCAAACAAGTTTCTAAAAGGATGAGTTTGCAACTACTTTACTTTTGGAGAAAATTCAAAACATTCATTATTCAATAGGGCCCAAACTATCAAAAACCAGCGGTTTGAATGAACACATTTCTTGGTAGAATCATGCAGGACTGAAATTTTTGATGTTTTTCTACTCCTCTCATGAGCCCAAACAAGTCTCTAAAAGCATGAGTTTGCAACTACTTTACTTTTGGAGAAAATTCAAAACATTCACTATTCAATAGAGCCCAAAAGCAAAAATCAGGTTTTGAATGAAGAATCACATTTCTTGGTAAAATCATGCAGGATTGAAATTTTTGATGGTTTTTTACTCCTCTCAACAGCCCAAACAAGTTTCTAAAAGGATGAGTTTGCAACTACTTTACTTTTGGAGAAAATTCAAAACATTCATTATTCAATAGGGCCCAAACTATCAAAAACCAGCGGTTTCAATGAACACACATTTCTTGGTAGAATCATGCAGGACTGAAATTTTTGATGTTTTTCTACTCCTCTCATGAGCCCAAACAAGTCTCTAAAAGCATGAGTTTGCAACTACTTTACTTTTGGAGAAAATTCAAAACATTCATTATTCAATAGAGCCCAATAGCAAAAACCAGCGTTTTGAATGAAGAATCACATTTCTTGGTAGAATCATGCAGGATTGATATTTTTGATGGTTTTTTACTCCTCTCAACAGCCCAAACAAGTTTCTAAAAGGATGAGTTTGCAACTACTTTACTTTTGGAGAAAATTCAAAACATTCAATATTCAATAGGGCCCAAACTATCAAAAACCAGCGGTTTCAATGAACACACATTTCTTGGTAGAATCATGCAGGACTGAAATTTTTGATGTTTTTCTACTCCTCTCATGAGCCCAAACAAGTCTCTAAAAGCATGAGTTTTCAACTACTTTACTTTTGGAGAAAATTCAAAACATTCATTATTCAATAGAGCCCAATAGCAAAAACCAGCGTTTTGAATGAAGAATCACATTTCTTGGTAGAATCATGCAGGATTGAAATTTTTGATGGTTTTTTACTCCTCTCAACAGCCCAAACAAGTTTCTAAAAGGATGAGTTTGCAACTACTTTACTTTTGGAGAAAATTCAAAACATTCATTATTCAATAGGGCCCAAACTTTCAAAAACCAGCGGTTTCAATGAACACACATTTCTTGGTAGAATCATGCAGGACTGAAATTTTTGATGTTTTTCTACTCCTCTCATGAGCCCAAACAAGTCTCTAAAAGCATGAGTTTGCAACTACTTTACTTTTGGAGAAAATTCAAAACATTCATTATTCAATAGACCCCAATAGCAAAAACCAGCGTTTTGAATGAAGAATCACATTTCTTGGTAGAATCATGCAGGATTGAAATTTTTGATGGTTTTTTACTCCTCTCAACAGCCCAAACAAGTTTCTAAAAGGATGAGTTTGCAACTACTTTACTTTTGGAGAAAATTCAAAACATTCATTATTCAATAGGGCCCAAACTATCAAAAACCAGCGGTTTCAATGAACACACATTTCTTGGTAGAATCATGCAGGACTGAAATTTTTGATGTTTTTCTACTCCTCTCATGAGCCCAAACAAGTCTCTAAAAGCATGAGTTTGCAACTACTTTACTTTTGGAGAAAATTCAAAACATTCATTATTCAATAGGGCCCAAACTATCAAAAACCAGCGGTTTGAATGAACACACATTTCTTGGTAGAATCATGCAGGACTGAAATTTGTGATGTTTTTCTACTCCTCTCATGAGCCCAAACAAGTCTCTAAAAGCATGAGTTTGCAACTACTTTACTTTTGGAGAAAATTCAAAACATTCATTATTCAATAGAGCCCAATAGCAAAAACCAGCGTTTTGAAAGAAGAATCACATTTCTTGGTAGAATCATGCAGGATTGAAATTTTTGATGGTTTTTTACTCCTCTCAACAGCCCAAACAAGTTTCTAAAAGGATGAGTTTGCAACTACTTTACTTTTGGAGAAAATTCAAAACATTCATTATTCAATAGGGCCCAAACTATCAAAAACCAGCCGTTTCAATGAACACACATGTCTTGGTAGAATCATGCAGGACTGAAATTTTTGATGTTTTTCTACTCATCTCATGAGCCCAAACAAGTCTCTAAAAGCATGAGTTTGCAACTACTTTACTTTTGGAGAAAATTCAAAACATTCATTATTCAACAGAGCCCAATAGCAAAAACCAGCGTTTTGAATGAAGAATCACATTTCTTGGTAGAATCATGCAGGATTGAAATTTTTGATGGTTTCTTACTCCTCTCAACAGCCCAAACAAGTTTCTAAAAGGATGAGTTTGCAACTACTTTACTTTTGGAGAAAATTCAAAACATTCATTATTCAATAGGGCCCAAACTATCAAAAACCAGCGGTTTCAATGAACACATATTTCTTGGTAGAATCATGCAGGACTGAAATTTTTGATGTTTTTCTACTCCTCTCATGAGCCCAAACAAGTCTCTAAAAGCATGAGTTTGCAACTACTTTACTTTTGGAGAAAATTCAAAACATTCATTATTCAATAGAGCCCAATAGCAAAAACCAGCGTTTTGAATGAAGAATCACATTTCTTGGTAGAATCATGCAGGATTGAAATTTTTGATGGTTTTTTACTCCTCTCAACAGCCCAAACAAGTTTCTAAAAGGATGAGTTTGCAACTACTTTACTTTTGGAGAAAATTCAAAACATTCATTATTCAATAGGGCCCAAACTATCAAAAACCAGCGGTTTCAATGAACACACATTTCTTGGTAGAATCATGCAGGACTGAAATTTTTGATGTTTTTCTACTCCTCTCATGAGCCCAAACAAGTCTCTAAAAGCATGAGTTTGCAACTACTTTACTTTTGGAGAAAATTCAAAACATTCATTATTCAATAGGGCCCAAAATATCAAAAACCAGCGGTTTGAATGAACACACATTTCTTGGTAGAATCATGCAGGACTGAAATTTTTGATGTTTTTCTACTCCTCTCATGAGCCCAAACAAGTCTCTAAAAGCATGAGTTTGCAACTACTTTACTTTTGGAGAAAATTCAAAACATTCATTATTCAATAGACCCCAATAGCAAAAACCAGCGTTTTGAATGAAGAATCACATTTCTTGGTAGAATCATGCAGGATTGAAATTTTTGATGGTTTTTTACTCCTCTCAACAGCCCAAACAAGTTTCTAAAAGGATGAGTTTGCAACTACTTTACTTTTGGAGAAAATTCAAAACATTCAATATTCAATAGGGCCCAAACTATCAAAAACCAGCGGTTTCAATGAACACACATTTCTTGGTAGAATCATGGAGGACTGAAATTTTTGATGTTTTTCTACTCCTCTCATGAGCCCAAACAAGTCTCTAAAAGCATGAGTTTGCAACTACTTTACTTTTGGAGAAAATTCAAAACATTCATTATTCAATAGGGCCCAAACTATCAAAAACCAGCGGTTTGAATGAACACACATTTCTTGGTAGAATCATGCAGGACTGAAATTTTTGATGTTTTTCTACTCCTCTCATGAGCCCAAACAAGTCTCTAAAAGCATGAGTTTGCAACTACTTTACTTTTGGAGAAAATTCAAAACATTCATTATTCAATAGAGCCCAATAGCAAAAACCAGCGTTTTGAAAGAAGAATCACATTTCTTGGTAGAATCATGCAGGATTGAAATTTTTGATGGTTTTTTACTCCTCTCAACAGCCCAAACAAGTTTCTAAAAGGATGAGTTTGCAACTACTTTACTTTTGGAGAAAATTCAAAACATTCATTATTCAATAGACCCCAATAGCAAAAACCAGCGTTTTGAATGAAGAATCACATTTCTTGGTAGAATCATGCAGGATTGAAATTTTTGATGGTTTTTTACTCCTCTCAACAGCCCAAACAAGTTTCTAAAAGGATGAGTTTGCAACTACTTTACTTTTGGAGAAAATTCAAAACATTCATTATTCAATAGGGCCCAAACTATCAAAAACCAGCGGTTTCAATGAACACACATTTCTTGGTAGAATCATGCAGGACTGAAATTTTTGATGTTTTTCTACTCCTCTCATGAGCCCAAACAAGTCTCTAAAAGCATGAGTTTGCAACTACTTTACTTTTGGAGAAAATTCAAAACATTCATTATTCAATAGAGCCCAATAGCAAAAACCAGCGTTTTGAAAGAAGAATCACATTTCTTGGTAGAATCATGCAGGATTGAAATTTTTGATGGTTTTTTACTCCTCTCAACAGCCCAAACAAGTTTCTAAAAGGATGAGTTTGCAACTACTTTACTTTTGGAGAAAATTCAAAACATTCATTATTCAATAGGGCCCAAACTATCAAAAACCAGCCGTTTCAATGAACACACATGTCTTGGTAGAATCATGCAGGACTGAAATTTTTGATGTTTTTCTACTCATCTCATGAGCCCAAACAAGTCTCTAAAAGCATGAGTTTGCAACTACTTTACTTTTGGAGAAAATTCAAAACATTCATTATTCAATAGAGCCCAATAGCAAAAACCAGCGTTTTGAATGAAGAATCACATTTCTTGGTAGAATCATGCAGGATTGATATTTTTGATGGTTTTTTACTCCTCTCAACAGCCCAAACAAGTTTCTAAAAGGATGAGTTTGCAACTACTTTACTTTTGGAGAAAATTCAAAACATTCATTATTCAATAGGGCCCAAACTATCAAAAACCAGCGGTTTCAATGAACACACATTTCTTGGTAGAATCATGCAGGACTGAAATTTTTGATGTTTTTCTACTCTTCTCATGAGCCCAAACAAGTCTCTAAAAGCATGAGTTTTCAACTACTTTACTTTTGGAGAAAATTCAAAACATTCATTATTCAATAGAGCCCAATAGCAAAAACCAGCGTTTTGAATGAAGAATCACATTTCTTGGTAGAATCATGCAGGATTGAAATTTTTGATGGTTTTTTACTCCTCTCAACAGCCCAAACAAGTTTCTAAAAGGATGAGTTTGCAACTACTTTACTTTTGGAGAAAATTCAAAACATTCATTATTCAATAGGGCCCAAACTATCAAAAACCAGCGGTTTCAATGAACACATATTTCTTGGTAGAATCATGCAGGACTGAAATTTTTGATGTTTTTCTACTCCTCTCATGAGCCCAAACAAGTCTCTAAAAGCATGAGTTTGCAACTACTTTACTTTTGGAGAAAATTCAAAACATTCATTATTCAATAGAGCCCAATAGCAAAAACCAGCGTTTTGAATGAAGAATCACATTTCTTGGTAGAATCATGCAGGATTGAAATTTTTGATGGTTTTTTACTCCTCTCAACAGCCCAAACAAGTTTCTAAAAGGATGAGTTTGCAACTACTTTACTTTTGGAGAAAATTCAAAACATTCATTATTCAATAGGGCCCAAACTATCAAAAACCAGCGGTTTGAATGAACACATTTCTTGGTAGAATCATGCAGGACTGAAATTTTTGATGTTTTTCTACTCCTCTCATGAGCCCAAACAAGTCTCTAAAAGCATGAGTTTTCAACTACTTTACTTTTGGAGAAAATTCAAAACATTCATTATTCAATAGAGCCCAATAGCAAAAACCAGCGTTTTGAATGAAGAATCACATTTCTTGGTAGAATCATGCAGGATTGAAATTTTTGATGGTTTTTTACTCCTCTCAACAGCCCAAACAAGTTTCTAAAAGGATGAGTTTGCAACTACTTTACTTTTGGAGAAAATTCAAAACATTCATTATTCAATAGGGCCCAAACTATCAAAAACCAGCGGTTTCAATGAACACATATTTCTTGGTAGAATCATGCAGGACTGAAATTTTTGATGTTTTTCTACTCCTCTCATGAGCCCAAACAAGTCTCTAAAAGCATGAGTTTGCAACTACTTTACTTTTGGAGAAAATTCAAAACATTCATTATTCAATAGAGCCCAATAGCAAAAACCAGCGTTTTGAATGAAGAATCACATTTCTTGGTAGAATCATGCAGGATTGAAATTTTTGATGGTTTTTTACTCCTCTCAACAGCCCAAACAAGTTTCTAAAAGGATGAGTTTGCAACTACTTTACTTTTGGAGAAAATTCAAAACATTCATTATTCAATAGGGCCCAAACTTTCAAAAACCAGCGGTTTCAATGAACACACATTTCTTGGTAGAATCATGCAGGACTGAAATTTTTGATGTTTTTCTACTCCTCTCATGAGCCCAAACAAGTCTCTAAAAGCATGAGTTTGCAACTACTTTACTTTTGGAGAAAATTCAAAACATTCATTATTCAATAGACCCCAATAGCAAAAACCAGCGTTTTGAATGAAGAATCACATTTCTTGGTAGAATCATGCAGGATTGAAATTTTTGATGGTTTTTTACTCCTCTCAACAGCCCAAACAAGTTTCTAAAAGGATGAGTTTGCAACTACTTTACTTTTGGAGAAAATTCAAAACATTCATTATTCAATAGGGCCCAAACTATCAAAAACCAGCGGTTTCAATGAACACACATTTCTTGGTAGAATCATGCAGGACTGAAATTTTTGATGTTTTTCTACTCCTCTCATGAGCCCAAACAAGTCTCTAAAAGCATGAGTTTGCAACTACTTTACTTTTGGAGAAAATTCAAAACATTCATTATTCAATAGGGCCCAAACTATCAAAAACCAGCGGTTTGAATGAACACACATTTCTTGGTAGAATCATGCAGGACTGAAATTTGTGATGTTTTTCTACTCCTCTCATGAGCCCAAACAAGTCTCTAAAAGCATGAGTTTGCAACTACTTTACTTTTGGAGAAAATTCAAAACATTCATTATTCAATAGAGCCCAATAGCAAAAACCAGCGTTTTGAAAGAAGAATCACATTTCTTGGTAGAATCATGCAGGATTGAAATTTTTGATGGTTTTTTACTCCTCTCAACAGCCCAAACAAGTTTCTAAAAGGATGAGTTTGCAACTACTTTACTTTTGGAGAAAATTCAAAACATTCATTATTCAATAGGGCCCAAACTATCAAAAACCAGCGGTTTCAATGAACACACATGTCTTGGTAGAATCATGCAGGACTGAAATTTTTGATGTTTTTCTACTCATCTCATGAGCCCAAACAAGTCTCTAAAAGCATGAGTTTGCAACTACTTTACTTTTGGAGAAAATTCAAAACATTCATTATTCAACAGAGCCCAATAGCAAAAACCAGCGTTTTGAATGAAGAATCACATTTCTTGGTAGAATCATGCAGGATTGAAATTTTTGATGGTTTTTTACTCCTCTCAACAGCCCAAACAAGTTTCTAAAAGGATGAGTTTGCAACTACTTTACTTTTGGAGAAAATTCAAAACATTCATTATTCAATAGGGCCCAAACTATCAAAAACCAGCGGTTTCAATGAACACATATTTCTTGGTAGAATCATGCAGGACTGAAATTTTTGATGTTTTTCTACTCCTCTCATGAGCCCAAACAAGTCTCTAAAAGCATGAGTTTGCAACTACTTTACTTTTGGAGAAAATTCAAAACATTCATTATTCAATAGAGCCCAATAGCAAAAACCAGCGTTTTGAATGAAGAATCACATTTCTTGGTAGAATCATGCAGGATTGAAATTTTTGATGGTTTTTTACTCCTCTCAACAGCCCAAACAAGTTTCTAAAAGGATGAGTTTGCAACTACTTTACTTTTGGAGAAAATTCAAAACATTCATTATTCAATAGGGCCCAAACTATCAAAAACCAGCGGTTTCAATGAACACACATTTCTTGGTAGAATCATGCAGGACTGAAATTTTTGATGTTTTTCTACTCCTCTCATGAGCCCAAACAAGTCTCTAAAAGCATGAGTTTGCAACTACTTTACTTTTGGAGAAAATTCAAAACATTCATTATTCAATAGGGCCCAAAATATCAAAAACCAGCGGTTTGAATGAACACACATTTCTTGGTAGAATCATGCAGGACTGAAATTTTTGATGTTTTTCTACTCCTCTCATGAGCCCAAACAAGTCTCTAAAAGCATGAGTTTGCAACTACTTTACATTTGGAGAAAATTCAAAACTTTCATTATTCAATAGAGCCCAATAGCAAAAACCACCATTTTGAATGAAGAATCACATTTCTTGGTAGAATCATGCAGGATTGAAATTTTTGATGGTTTTTTACTCCTCTCAACAGCCCAAACAAGTTTCTAAAAGGATGAGTTTGCAACTACTTTACTTTTGGAGAAAATTCAAAACATTCATTATTCAATAGGGCCCAAACTATCAAAAACCAGCCGTTTCAATGAACACACATGTCTTGGTAGAATCATGCAGGACTGAAATTTTTGATGTTGTTCTACTCATCTCATGAGCCCAAACAAGTCTCTAAAAGCATGAGTTTGCAACTACTTTACTTTTGGAGAAAATTCAAAACATTCATTATTCAATAGAGCCCAATAGCAAAAACCAGCGTTTTGAATGAAGAATCACATTTCTTGGTAGAATCATGCAGGATTGAAATTTTTGATGGTTTTTTACTCCTCTCAACAGCCCAAACAAGTTTCTAAAAGGATGAGTTTGCAACTACTTTACTTTTGGAGAAAATTCAAAACATTCATTATTCAATAGGGCCCAAACTATCAAAAACCAGCGGTTTCAATGAACACACATTTCTTGGTAGAATCATGCAGGACTGAAATTTTTGATGTTTTTCTACTCCTCTCATGAGACCAAACAAGTCTCTAAAAGCATGAGTTTGCAACTACTTTACTTTTGGAGAAAATTCAAAACATTCATTATTCAATAGAGCCTAATAGCAAAAACCAGCGTTTTGAATGAAGAATCACATTTCTTGGTAGAATCATGCAGGATTGAAATTTTTGATGGTTTTTTACTCCTCTCAACAGCCCAAACAAGTTTCTAAAAGGAAGAGTTTGCAACTACTTTACTTTTGGAGAAAATTCAAAACATTCATTATTCAATAGGGCCCAAACTATCAAAAACCAGCGGTTTGAATGAACACATTTCTTGGTAGAATCATGCAGGACTGAAATTTTTGATGTTTTTCTACTCCTCTCATGAGCCCAAACAAGTCTCTAAAAGCATGAGTTTGCAACTACTTTACTTTTGGAGAAAATTCAAAACATTCACTATTCAATAGAGCCCAATTGCAAAAATCAGGTTTTGAATGAAGAATCACATTTCTTGGTAAAATCATGCAGGATTGAAATTTTTGATGTTTGTTTACTCCTCTCAACAGCCCAAACAAGTTTCTAAAAGGATGAGTTTGCAACTACTTTACTTTTGGAGAAAATTCAAAACATTCATTATTCAATAGGGCCCAAACTATCAAAAACCAGCGGTTTCAATGAACACACATTTCTTGGTAGAATCATGCAGGACTGAAATTTTTGATGTTTTTCTACTCCTCTCATGAGCCCAAACAAGTCTCTAAAAGCATGAGTTTGCAACTACTTTACTTTTGGAGAAAATTCAAAACATTCATTATTCAATAGAGCCCAATAGCAAAAACCAGCGTTTTGAATGAAGAATCACATTTCTTGGTAGAATCATGCAGGATTGAAATTTTTGATGGTTTTTTACTCCTCTCAACAGCCCAAACAAGTTTCTAAAAGGATGAGTTTGCAACTACTTTACTTTTGGAGAAAATTCAAAACATTCATTATTCAAAAGGGCCCAAACTATCAAAAACCAGCGGTTTCAATGAACACACATTTCTTGGTAGAATCATGCAGGACTGAAATTTTTGATGTTTTTCTACTCCTCTCATGAGCCCAAACAAGTCTGCAAAAGCATGAGTTTGCAACTACTTTACTTTTGGAGAAAATTCAAAACATTCATTATTCAATAGAGCCCAATAGCAAAAACCAGCGTTTTGAATGAAGAATCACATTTCTTGGTAGAATCATGCAGGATTGAAATTTTTGATGGTTTTTTACTCCTCTCAACAGCCCAAACAAGTTTCTAAAAGGATGAGTTTGCAACTACTTTACTTTTGGAGAAAATTCAAAACATTCATTATTCAATAGGGCCCAAACTATCAAAAACCAGCGGTTTCAATGAACACACATTTCTTGGTAGAATCATGCAGGACTGAAATTTTTGATGTTTTTCTACTCCTCTCATGAGCCCAAACAAGTCTCTAAAAGCATGAGTTTGCAACTACTTTACTTTTGGAGAAAATTCAAAACATTCATTATTCAATAGAGCCCAATAGCAAAAACCAGCGTTTTGAATGAAGAATCACATTTCTTGGTAGAATCATGCAGGATTGAAATTTTTGATGGTTTTTTACTCCTCTCAACAGCCCAAACAAGTTTCTAAAAGGATGAGTTTGCAACTACTTTACTTTTGGAGAAAATTCAAAACATTCATTATTCAATAGGGCCCAAACTATCAAAAACCAGCGGTTTCAATGAACACACATTTCTTGGTAGAATCATGCAGGACTGAAATTTTTGATGTTTTTCTACTCGTCTCATGAGCCCAAACAAGTCTCTAAAAGCATGAGTTTGCAACTACTTTACTTTTGGAGAAAATTCAAAACATTCATTATTCAATAGAGCCCAATTGCAAAAACCAGCGTTTTGAATGAAGAATCACATTTCTTGGTAGAATCATGCAGGATTGAAATTTTTGATGGTTTTTTTACTCCTCTCAACAGCCCAAACAAGTTTCTAAAAGGATGAGTTTGCAACTACTTTACTTTTGGAGAAAATTCAAAACATTCATTATTGAATAGGGCCCAAACTATCAAAAACCAGCGGTTTGAATGAACACATTTCTTGGTAGAATCATGCAGGACTGAAATTTTTGATGTTTTTCTACTCCTCTCATGAGCCCAAACAAGTCTCTAAAAGCATGAGTTTGCAACTACTTTACTTTTGGAGAAAATTCAAAACATTCACTATTCAATAGAGCCCAATAGCAAAAATCAGGTTTTGAATGAAGAATCACATTTCTTGGTAAAATCATGCAGGATTGAAATTTTTGATGGTTTTTTACTCCTCTCAACAGCCCAAACAAGTTTCTAAAAGGATGAGTTTGCAACTACTTTACTTTTGGAGAAAATTCAAAACATTCATAATTCAATAGAGCCCAATAGCAAAAACCAGCGTTTTGAATGAAGAATCACATTTCTTGGTAGAATCATGCAGGATTGAAATTTTTGATGGTTTTTTACTCCTCTCAACAGCCCAAACAAGTTTCTAAAAGGATGAGTTTGCAACTACTTTACTTTTGGAGAAAATTCAAAACATTCATTATTCAATAGGGCCCAAACTATCAAAAACCAGCGGTTTGAATGAACACATTTCTTGGTAGAATCATGCAGGACTGAAATTTTTGATGTTTTTCTACTCTCATGAGCCCAAACAAGTCTCTAAAAGCATGAGTTTGCAACTACTTTACTTTTGGAGAAAATTCAAAACATTCACCATTCAATAGAGCCCAATAGCAAAAATCAGGTTTTGAATGAAGAATCACATTTCTTGGTAAAATCATGCAGGATTGAAATTTTTGATGGTTTTTTACTCCTCTCAACAGCCCAAACAAGTTTCTAAAAGGATGAGTTTGCAACTACTTTACTTTTCGAGAAAATTCAAAACATTCATTATTCAATAGGGCCCAAACTATCAAAAACCAGAGGTTTCAATGAACACACATTTCTTGGTAGAATCATGCAGGACTGAAATTTTTGATGTTTTTCTACTCCTCTCATGAGCCCAAACAAGTCTCTAAAAGCATGAGTTTGCAACTACTTTACTTTTGGAGAAAATTCAAAACATTCATTATTCAATAGAGCCCAATAGCAAAAACCAGCGTTTTGAATGAAGAATCACATTTCTTGGTAGAATCATGCAGGATTGAAATTTTTGATGGTTTTTTACTCCTCTCAACAGCCCAAACAAGTTTCTAAAAGGATGAGTTTGCAACTACTTTACTTTTGGAGAAAATTCAAAACATTCATTATTCAATAGGGCCCAAACTATCAAAAACCAGCGGTTTGAATGAACACATTTCTTGGTAGAATCATGCAGGACTGAAATTTTTGATGTTTTTCTACTCCTCTCATGAGCCCAAACAAGTCTCTAAAAGCATGAGTTTGCAACTACTTTACTTTTGGAGAAAATTCAAAACATTCACTATTCAATAGAGCCCAATAGCAAAAATCAGGTTTTGAATGAAGAATCACATTTCTTGGTAAAATCATGCAGGATTGAAATTTTTGATGGTTGTTTACTCCTCTCAACAGCCCAAACAAGTTTCTAAAAGGATGAGTTTGCAACTACTTTACTTTTGGAGAAAATTCAAAACATTCATTATTCAATAGGGCCCAAACTATCAAAAACCAGCGGTTTCAATGAACACACATTTCTTGGTAGAATCATGCAGGACTGAAATTTTTGATGTTTTTCTACTCCTCTCATGAGCCCAAACAAGTCTCTAAAAGCATGAGTTTGCAACTACTTTACTTTTGGAGAAAATTCAAAACATTCATTATTCAATAGAGCCCAATAGCAAAAACCAGCGTTTTGAATGAAGAATCACATTTCTTGGTAGAATCATGCAGGATTGAAATTTTTGATGGTTTTTTACTCCTCTCAACAGCCCAAACAAGTTTCTAAAAGGATGAGTTTGCAAATACTTTACTTTTGGAGAAAATTCAAAACATTCATTATTCAATAGGGCCCAAACTATCAAAAACCAGCGGTTTCAATGAACACACATTTCTTGGTAGAATCATGCAGGACTGAAATTTTTGATGTTTTTCTACTCCTCTCATGAGCCCAAACAAGTCTCTAAAAGGATGAGTTTGCAACTACTTTACTTTTGGAGAAAATTCAAAACATTCACTATTCAATAGAGCCCAATAGCAAAAATCAGGTTTTGAATGAAGAATCACATTTCTTGGTAAAATCATGCAGGATTGAAATTTTTGATGGTTTTTTACTCCTCTCAACAGCCCAAACAAGTTTCTAAAAGGATGAGTTTGCAACTACTTTACTTTTGGAGAAAATTCAAAACATTCATTATTCAATAGGGCCCAAACTATCAAAAACCAGCGGTTTCAATGAACACACATTTCTTGGTAGAATCATGCAGGACTGAAATTTTTGATGTTTTTCTACTCCTCTCATGAGCCCAAACAAGTCTCTAAAAGCATGAGTTTGCAACTACTTTACTTTTGGAGAAAATTCAAAACATTCATTATTCAATAGAGCCCAATAGCAAAAACCAGCGTTTTGAATGAAGAATCACATTTCTTGGTAGAATCATGCAGGATTGATATTTTTGATGGTTTTTTACTCCTCTCAACAGCCCAAACAAGTTTCTAAAAGGATGAGTTTGCAACTACTTTACTTTTGGAGAAAATTCAAAACATTCATTATTCAATAGGGCCCAAACTATCAAAAACCAGCGGTTTCAATGAACACACATTTCTTGGTAGAATCATGCAGGACTGAAATTTTTCATGTTTTTCTACTCCTCTCATGAGCCCAAACAAGTCTCTAAAAGCATGAGTTTGCAACTACTTTACTTTTGGAGAAAATTCAAAACATTCATTATTCAATAGGGCCCAAAATATCAAAAACCAGCGGTTTGAATGAACACACATTTCTTGGTAGAATCATGCAGGACTGAAATTTTTGATGTTTTTCTACTCCTCTCATGAGCCCAAACAAGTCTCTAAAAGCATGAGTTTGCAACTACTTTACATTTGGAGAAAATTCAAAACTTTCATTATTCAATAGAGCCCATTAGCAAAAACCAGCATTTTGAATGAAGAATCACATTTCTTGGTAGAATCATGCAGGATTGAAATTTTTGATGGTTTTTTACTCCTCTCAACAGCCCAAACAAGTTTCTAAAAGGATGAGTTTGCAACTACTTTACTTTTGGAGAAAATTCAAAACATTCATTATTCAATAGGGCCCAAACTATCAAAAACCAGCCGTTTCAATGAACACACATGTCTTGGTAGAATCATGCAGGACTGAAATTTTTGATGTTGTTCTACTCATCTCATGAGCCCAAACAAGTCTCTAAAAGCATGAGTTTGCAACTACTTTACTTTTGGAGAAAATTCAAAACATTCATTATTCAATAGAGCCCAATAGCAAAAACCAGCGTTTTGAATGAAGAATCACATTTCTTGGTAGAATCATGCAGGATTGAAATTTTTGATGGTTTTTTACTCCTCTCAACAGCCCAAACAAGTTTCTAAAAGGATGAGTTTGCAACTACTTTACTTTTGGAGAAAATTCAAAACATTCATTATTCAATAGGGCCCAAACTATCAAAAACCAGCCGTTTCAATGAACACACATGTCTTGGTAGAATCATGCAGGACTGAAATTTTTGATGTTGTTCTACTCATCTCATGAGCCCAAACAAGTCTCTAAAAGCATGAGTTTGCAACTACTTTACTTTTGGAGAAAATTCAAAACATTCATTATTCAATAGAGCCCAATAGCAAAAACCAGCGTTTTGAATGAAGAATCACATTTCTTGGTAGAATCATGCAGGACTGAAATTTTTCATGTTTTTCTACTCCTCTCATGAGCCCAAACAAGTCTCTAAAAGCATGAGTTTGCAACTACTTTACTTTTGGAGAAAATTCAAAACATTCATTATTCAATAGGGCCCAAACTATCAAAAACCAGCGGTTTCAATGAACACACATTTCTTGGTAGAATCATGCAGGACTGAAATTTTTGATGTTTTTCTACTCCTCTCATGAGCCCAAACAAGTCTCTAAAAGCATGAGTTTGCAACTACTTTACTTTTGGAGAAAATTCAAAACATTCATTATTCAATAGAGCCCAATAGCAAAAACCAGCGTTTTGAATGAAGAATCACATTTCTTGGTAGAATCATGCAGGATTGAAATTTTTGATGGTTTTTTACTCCTCTCAACAGCCCAAACAAGTTTCTAAAAGGAAGAGTTTGCAACTACTTTACTTTTGGAGAAAATTCAAAACATTCATTATTCAATAGGGCCCAAACTATCAAAAACCAGCGGTTTGAATGAACACATTTCTTGGTAGAATCATGCAGGACTGAAATTTTTGATGTTTTTCTACTCCTCTCATGAGCCCAAACAAGTCTCTAAAAGCATGAGTTTGCAACTACTTTACTTTTGGAGAAAATTCAAAACATTCACTATTCAATAGAGCCCAATTGCAAAAATCAGGTTTTGAATGAAGAATCACATTTCTTGGTAAAATCATGCAGGATTGAAATTTTTGATGGTTGTTTACTCCTCTCAACAGCCCAAACAAGTTTCTAAAAGGATGAGTTTGCAACTACTTTACTTTTGGAGAAAATTCAAAACATTCATTATTCAATAGGGCCCAAACTATCAAAAACCAGCGGTTTCAATGAACACACATTTCTTGGTAGAATCATGCAGGACTGAAATTTTTGATGTTTTTCTACTCCTCTCATGAGCCCAAACAAGTCTCTAAAAGCATGAGTTTGCAACTACTTTACTTTTGGAGAAAATTCAAAACATTCATTATTCAATAGAGCCCAATAGCAAAAACCAGCGTTTTGAATGAAGAATCACATTTCTTGGTAGAATCATGCAGGATTGAAATTTTTGATGGTTTTTTACTCCTCTCAACAGCCCAAACAAGTTTCTAAAAGGAAGAGTTTGCAACTACTTTACTTTTGGAGAAAATTCAAAACATTAATTATTCAATAGGGCCCAAACTATCAAAAACCAGCGGTTTGAATGAACACATTTCTTGGTAGAATCATGCAGGACTGAAATTTTTGATGTTTTTCTACTCCTCTCATGAGCCCAAACAAGTCTCTAAAAGCATGAGTTTGCAACTACTTTACTTTTGGAGAAAATTCAAAACATTCACTATTCAATAGAGCCCAATTGCAAAAATCAGGTTTTGAATGAAGAATCACATTTCTTGGTAAAATCATGCAGGATTGAAATTTTTGATGGTTGTTTACTCCTCTCAACAGCCCAAACAAGTTTCTAAAAGGATGAGTTTGCAACTACTTTACTTTTGGAGAAAATTCAAAACATTCATTATTCAATAGGGCCCAAACTATCAAAAACCAGCGGTTTCAATGAACACACATTTCTTGGTAGAATCATGCAGGACTGAAATTTTTGATGTTTTTCTACTCCTCTCATGAGCCCAAACAAGTCTCTAAAAGCATGAGTTTGCAACTACTTTACTTTTGGAGAAAATTCAAAACATTCATTATTCAATAGAGCCCAATAGCAAAAACCAGCGTTTTGAATGAAGAATCACATTTCTTGGTAGAATCATGCAGGATTGAAATTTTTGATGGTTTTTTACTCCTCTCAACAGCCCAAACAAGTTTCTAAAAGGATGAGTTTGCAACTACTTTACTTTTGGAGAAAATTCAAAACATTCATTATTCAATAGGGCCCAAACTATCAAAAACCAGCGGTTTCAATGAACACATATTTCTTGGTAGAATCATGCAGGACTGAAATTTTTGATGTTTTTCTACTCCTCTCATGAGCCCAAACAAGTCTCTAAAAGCATGAGTTTGCAACTACTTTACTTTTGGAGAAAATTCAAAACATTCATTATTCAATAGAGCCCAATAGCAAAAACCAGTGTTTTGAATGAAGAATCACATTTCTTGGTAGAATCATGCAGGATTGAAATTTTTGATGGTTTTTTACTCCTCTCAACAGCCCAAACAAGTTTCTAAAAGGATGAGTTTGCAACTACTTTACTTTTGGAGAAAATTCAAAACATTCATTATTCAATAGGGCCCAAACTATCAAAAACCAGCGGTTTCAATGAACACACATTTCTTGGTAGAATCATGCAGGACTGAAATTTTTGATGTTTTTCTACTCCTCTCATGAGCCCAAACAAGTCTCCAAAAGCATGAGTTTGCAACTACTTTACTTTTGGAGAAAATTCAAAACATTCATTATTCAATAGAGCCCAATAGCAAAAACCAGCGTTTTGAATGAAGAATCACATTTCTTGGTAGAATCATGCAGGATTGAAATTTTTGATGGTTTTTTACTCCTCTCAACAGCCCAAACAAGTTTCTAAAAGGATGAGTTTGCAACTACTTTACTTTTGGAGAAAATTCAAAACATTCATTATTCAATAGGGCCCAAACTATCAAAAACCAGCGGTTTCAATGAACACACATTTCTTGGTAGAATCATGCAGGACTGAAATTTTTGATGTTTTTCTACTCCTCTCATGAGCCCAAACAAGTCTCTAAAAGCATGAGTTTGCAACTACTTTACTTTTGGAGAAAATTCAAAACATTCATTATTCAATAGAGCCCAATAGCAAAAACCAGCGTTTTGAATGAAGAATCACATTTCTTGGTAGAATCATGCAGGATTGCAATTTTTGATGGTTTTTTACTCCTCTCAACAGCCCAAACAAGTTTCTAAAAGGATGAGTTTGCAACTACTTTACTTTTGGAGAAAATTCAAAACATTCATTATTCAATAGGGCCCAAACTATCAAAAACCAGCGGTTTCAATGAACACACATTTCTTGGTAGAATCATGCAGGACTGAAATTTTTGATGTTTTTCTACTCCTCTCATGAGCCCAAACAAGTCTCTAAAAGCATGAGTTTGCAACTACTTTACTTTTGGAGAAAATTCAAAACATTCATTATTCAATAGAGCCCAATTGCAAAAACCAGCGTTTTGAATGAAGAATCACATTTCTTGGTAGAATCATGCAGTATTGAAATTTTTGATGGTTTTTTACTCCTCTCAACAGCCCAAACAAGTTTCTAAAAGGATGAGTTTGCAACTACTTTACTTTTGGAGAAAATTCAAAACATTCATTATTGAATAGGGCCCAAACTATCAAAAACCAGCGGTTTG
The DNA here is from genome assembly GCF_039654945.1 of Dendrobates tinctorius. Lineage (NCBI taxonomy): Eukaryota > Metazoa > Chordata > Amphibia > Anura > Dendrobatidae > Dendrobates > Dendrobates tinctorius. The sequence continues at coordinate 22,022,471 of NW_027361793.1, forward strand.
AATGAACACATTTCTTGGTAGAATCATGCAGGACTGAAATTTTTGATGTTTTTCTACTCCTCTCATGAGCCCAAACAAGTCTCTAAAAGCATGAGTTTGCAACTACTTTACTTTTGGAGAAAATTCAAAACATTCACTATTCAATAGAGCCCAATAGCAAAAATCAGGTTTTGAATGAAGAATCACATTTCTTGGTAAAATCATGCAGGATTGAAATTTTTGATGGTTTTTTACTCCTCTCAACAGCCCAAACAAGTTTCTAAAAGGATGAGTTTGCAACTACTTTACTTTTGGAGAAAATTCAAAACATTCATTATTCAATAGGGCCCAAACTATCAAAAACCAGCGGTTTCAATGAACACACATTTCTTGGTAGAATCATGCAGGACTGAAATTTTTGATGTTTTTCTACTCCTCTCATGAGCCCAAACAAGTCTCTAAAAGCATGAGTTTGCAACTACTTTACTTTTGGAGAAAATTCAAAACATTCATTATTCAATAGGGCCCAAACTATCAAAAACCAGCGGTTTGAATGAACACACATTTCTTGGTAGAATCATGCAGGACTGAAATTTGTGATGTTTTTCTACTCCTCTCATGAGCCCAAACAAGTCTCTAAAAGCATGAGTTTGCAACTACTTTACTTTTGGAGAAAATTCAAAACATTCATTATTCAATAGAGCCCAATAGCAAAAACCAGCGTTTTGAAAGAAGAATCACATTTCTTGGTAGAATCATGCAGGATTGAAATTTTTGATGGTTTTTTACTCCTCTCAACAGCCCAAACAAGTTTCTAAAAGGATGAGTTTGCAACTACTTTACTTTTGGAGAAAATTCAAAACATTCATTATTCAATAGGGCCCAAACTATCAAAAACCAGCCGTTTCAATGAACACACATGTCTTGGTAGAATCATGCAGGACTGAAATTTTTGATGTTTTTCTACTCATCTCATGAGCCCAAACAAGTCTCTAAAAGCATGAGTTTGCAACTACTTTACTTTTGGAGAAAATTCAAAACATTCATTATTCAACAGAGCCCAATAGCAAAAACCAGCGTTTTGAATGAAGAATCACATTTCTTGGTAGAATCATGCAGGATTGAAATTTTTGATGGTTTTTTACTCCTCTCAACAGCCCAAACAAGTTTCTAAAAGGATGAGTTTGCAACTACTTTACTTTTGGAGAAAATTCAAAACATTCATTATTCAATAGGGCCCAAACTATCAAAAACCAGCGGTTTCAATGAACACACATTTCTTGGTAGAATCATGCAGGACTGAAATTTTTGATGTTTTTCTACTCCTCTCATGAGCCCAAACAAGTCTCTAAAAGCATGAGTTTGCAACTACTTTACTTTTGGAGAAAATTCAAAACATTCATTATTCAATAGAGCCTAATAGCAAAAACCAGCGTTTTGAATGAAGAATCACATTTCTTGGTAGAATCATGCAGGATTGAAATTTTTGATGGTTTTTTACTCCTCTCAACAGCCCAAACAAGTTTCTAAAAGGAAGAGTTTGCAACTACTTTACTTTTGGAGAAAATTCAAAACATTCATTATTCAATAGGGCCCAAACTATCAAAAACCAGCGGTTTGAATGAACACATTTCTTGGTAGAATCATGCAGGACTGAAATTTTTGATGTTTTTCTACTCCTCTCATGAGCCCAAACAAGTCTCTAAAAGCATGAGTTTGCAACTACTTTACTTTTGGAGAAAATTCAAAACATTCACTATTCAATAGAGCCCAATTGCAAAAATCAGGTTTTGAATGAAGAATCACATTTCTTGGTAAAATCATGCAGGATTGAAATTTTTGATGTTTGTTTACTCCTCTCAACAGCCCAAACAAGTTTCTAAAAGGATGAGTTTGCAACTACTTTACTTTTGGAGAAAATTCAAAACATTCATTATTCAATAGGGCCCAAACTATCAAAAACCAGCGGTTTCAATGAACACACATTTCTTGGTAGAATCATGCAGGACTGAAATTTTTGATGTTTTTCTACTCCTCTCATGAGCCCAAACAAGTCTCTAAAAGCATGAGTTTGCAACTACTTTACTTTTGGAGAAAATTCAAAACATTCATTATTCAATAGGGCCCAAAATATCAAAAACCAGCGGTTTGAATGAACACACATTTCTTGGTAGAATCATGCAGGACTGAAATTTTTGATGTTTTTCTACTCCTCTCATGAGCCCAAACAAGTCTCTAAAAGCATGAGTTTGCAACTACTTTACATTTGGAGAAAATTCAAAACTTTCATTATTCAATAGAGCCCAATAGCAAAAACCAGCATTTTGAATGAAGAATCACATTTCTTGGTAGAATCATGCAGGATTGAAATTTTTGATGGTTTTTTACTCCTCTCAACAGCCCAAACAAGTTTCTAAAAGGATGAGTTTGCAACTACTTTACTTTTGGAGAAAATTCAAAACATTCATTATTCAATAGGGCCCAAACTATCAAAAACCAGCGGTTTCAATGAACACACATTTCTTGGTAGAATCATGCAGGACTGAAATTTTTGATGTTTTTCTACTCCTCTCATGAGCCCAAACAAGTCTCTAAAAGCATGAGTTTGCAACTACTTTACTTTTGGAGAAAATTCAAAACATTCATTATTCAATAGAGCCCAATAGCAAAAACCAGCGTTTTGAATGAAGAATCACATTTCTTGGTAGAATCATGCAGGATTGAAATTTTTGATGGTTTTTTACTCCTCTCAACAGCCCAAACAAGTTTCTAAAAGGATGAGTTTGCAACTATTTTACTTTTGGAGAAAATTCAAAACATTCATTATTCAAAAGGGCCCAAACTATCAAAAACCAGCTGTTTCAATGAACACACATTTCTTGGTAGAATCATGCAGGACTGAAATTTTTGATGTTTTTCTACTCCTCTCATGAGCCCAAACAAGTCTCCAAAAGCATGAGTTTGCAACTACTTTACTTTTGGAGAAAATTCAAAACATTCATTATTCAATAGAGCCCAATAGCAAAAACCAGCGTTTTGAATGAAGAATCACATTTCTTGGTAGAATCATGCAGGATTGAAATTTTTGATGGTTTTTTACTCCTCTCAACAGCCCAAACAAGTTTCTAAAAGGATGAGTTTGCAACTACTTTACTTTTGGAGAAAATTCAAAACATTCATTATTCAATAGGGCCCAAACTATCAAAAACCAGCGGTTTCAATGAACACACATTTCTTGGTAGAATCATGCAGGACTGAAATTTTTGATGTTTTTCTACTCCTCTCATGAGCCCAAACAAGTCTCTAAAAGCATGAGTTTGCAACTACTTTACTTTTGGAGAAAATTCAAAACATTCATTATTCAATAGAGCCCAATAGCAAAAACCAGCGTTTTGAATGAAGAATCACATTTCTTGGTAGAATCATGCAGGATTGAAATTTTTGATGGTTTTTTACTCCTCTCAACAGCCCAAACAAGTTTCTAAAAGGATGAGTTTGCAACTACTTTACTTTTGGAGAAAATTCAAAACATTCATTATTCAATAGGGCCCAAACTATCAAAAACCAGCGGTTTCAATGAACACACATTTCTTGGTAGAATCATGCAGGACTGAAATTTTTGATGTTTTTCTACTCCTCTCATGAGCCCAAACAAGTCTCTAAAAGCATGAGTTTGCAACTACTTTACTTTTGGAGAAAATTCAAAACATTCATTATTCAATAGAGCCCAATAGCAAAAACCAGCGTTTTGAATGAAGAATCACATTTCTTGGTAGAATCATGCAGGATTGAAATTTTTGATGGTTTTTTACTCCTCTCAACAGCCCAAACAAGTTTCTAAAAGGAAGAGTTTGCAACTACTTTACTTTTGGAGAAAATTCAAAACATTCATTATTCAATAGGGCCCAAACTATCAAAAACCAGCGGTTTGAATGAACACATTTCTTGGTAGAATCATGCAGGACTGAAATTTTTGATGTTTTTCTACTCCTCTCATGAGCCCAAACAAGTCTCTAAAAGCATGAGTTTGCAACTACTTTACTTTTGGAGAAAATTCAAAACATTCACTATTCAATAGAGCCCAATTGCAAAAATCAGGTTTTGAATGAAGAATCACATTTCTTGGTAAAATCATGCAGGATTGAAATTTTTGATGGTTGTTTACTCCTCTCAACAGCCCAAACAAGTTTCTAAAAGGATGAGTTTGCAACTACTTTACTTTTGGAGAAAATTCAAAACATTCATTATTCAATAGGGCCCAAACTATCAAAAACCAGCGGTTTCAATGAACACACATTTCTTGGTAGAATCATGCAGGACTGAAATTTTTGATGTTTTTCTACTCCTCTCATGAGCCCAAACAAGTCTCTAAAAGCATGAGTTTGCAACTACTTTACTTTTGGAGAAAATTCAAAACATTCATTATTCAATAGAGCCCAATAGCAAAAACCAGCGTTTTGAATGAAGAATCACATTTCTTGGTAGAATCATGCAGGATTGAAATTTTTGATGGTTTTTTACTCCTCTCAACAGCCCAAACAAGTTTCTAAAAGGAAGAGTTTGCAACTACTTTACTTTTGGAGAAAATTCAAAACATTAATTATTCAATAGGGCCCAAACTATCAAAAACCAGCGGTTTGAATGAACACATTTCTTGGTAGAATCATGCAGGACTGAAATTTTTGATGTTTTTCTACTCCTCTCATGAGCCCAAACAAGTCTCTAAAAGCATGAGTTTGCAACTACTTTACTTTTGGAGAAAATTCAAAACATTCACTATTCAATAGAGCCCAATTGCAAAAATCAGGTTTTGAATGAAGAATCACATTTCTTGGTAAAATCATGCAGGATTGAAATTTTTGATGGTTGTTTACTCCTCTCAACAGCCCAAACAAGTTTCTAAAAGGATGAGTTTGCAACTACTTTACTTTTGGAGAAAATTCAAAACATTCATTATTCAATAGGGCCCAAACTATCAAAAACCAGCGGTTTCAATGAACACACATTTCTTGGTAGAATCATGCAGGACTGAAATTTTTGATGTTTTTCTACTCCTCTCATGAGCCCAAACAAGTCTCTAAAAGCATGAGTTTGCAACTACTTTACTTTTGGAGAAAATTCAAAACATTCATTATTCAATAGAGCCCAATAGCAAAAACCAGCGTTTTGAATGAAGAATCACATTTCTTGGTAGAATCATGCAGGATTGAAATTTTTGATGGTTTTTTACTCCTCTCAACAGCCCAAACAAGTTTCTAAAAGGATGAGTTTGCAACTACTTTACTTTTGGAGAAAATTCAAAACATTCATTATTCAATAGGGCCCAAACTATCAAAAACCAGCGGTTTCAATGAACACATATTTCTTGGTAGAATCATGCAGGACTGAAATTTTTGATGTTTTTCTACTCCTCTCATGAGCCCAAACAAGTCTCTAAAAGCATGAGTTTGCAACTACTTTACTTTTGGAGAAAATTCAAAACATTCATTATTCAATAGAGCCCAATAGCAAAAACCAGCGTTTTGAATGAAGAATCACATTTCTTGGTAGAATCATGCAGGATTGAAATTTTTGATGGTTTTTTACTCCTCTCAACAGCCCAAACAAGTTTCTAAAAGGATGAGTTTGCAACTACTTTACTTTTGGAGAAAATTCAAAACATTCATTATTCAATAGGGCCCAAACTATCAAAAACCAGCGGTTTCAATGAACACACATTTCTTGGTAGAATCATGCAGGACTGAAATTTTTGATGTTTTTCTACTCCTCTCATGAGCCCAAACAAGTCTCCAAAAGCATGAGTTTGCAACTGCTTTACTTTTGGAGAAAATTCAAAACATTCATTATTCAATAGAGCCCAATAGCAAAAACCAGCGTTTTGAATGAAGAATCACATTTCTTGGTAGAATCATGCAGGATTGAAATTTTTGATGGTTTTTTACTCCTCTCAACAGCCCAAACAAGTTTCTAAAAGGATGAGTTTGCAACTACTTTACTTTTGGAGAAAATTCAAAACATTCATTATTCAATAGGGCCCAAACTATCAAAAACCAGCGGTTTCAATGAACACACATTTCTTGGTAGAATCATGCAGGACTGAAATTTTTGATGTTTTTCTACTCCTCTCATGAGCCCAAACAAGTCTCTAAAAGCATGAGTTTGCAACTACTTTACTTTTGGAGAAAATTCAAAACATTCATTATTCAATAGAGCCCAATAGCAAAAACCAGCGTTTTGAATGAAGAATCACATTTCTTGGTAGAATCATGCAGGATTGAAATTTTTGATGGTTTTTTACTCCTCTCAACAGCCCAAACAAGTTTCTAAAAGGATGAGTTTGCAACTACTTTACTTTTGGAGAAAATTCAAAACATTCATTATTCAATAGGGCCCAAACTATCAAAAACCAGCGGTTTCAATGAACACACATTTCTTGGTAGAATCATGCAGGACTGAAATTTTTGATGTTTTTCTACTCCTCTCATGAGCCCAAACAAGTCTCTAAAAGCATGAGTTTGCAACTACTTTACTTTTGGAGAAAATTCAAAACATTCATTATTCAATAGAGCCCAATTGCAAAAACCAGCGTTTTGAATGAAGAATCACATTTCTTGGTAGAATCATGCAGTATTGAAATTTTTGATGGTTTTTTACTCCTCTCAACAGCCCAAACAAGTTTCTAAAAGGATGAGTTTGCAACTACTTTACTTTTGGAGAAAATTCAAAACATTCATTATTGAATAGGGCCCAAACTATCAAAAACCAGCGGTTTGAATGAACACATTTCTTGGTAGAATCATGCAGGACTGAAATTTTTGATGTTTTTCTACTCCTCTCATGAGCCCAAACAAGTCTCTAAAAGCATGAGTTTGCAACTACTTTACTTTTGGAGAAAATTCAAAACATTCACTATTCAATAGAGCCCAATAGCAAAAATCAGGTTTTGAATGAAGAATCACATTTCTTGGTAAAATCATGCAGGATTGAAATTTTTGATGGTTTTTTACTCCTCTCAACAGCCCAAACAAGTTTCTAAAAGGATGAGTTTGCAACTACTTTACTTTTGGAGAAAATTCAAAACATTCATTATTCAATAGGGCCCAAACTATCAAAAACCAGCGGTTTCAATGAACACACATTTCTTGGTAGAATCATGCAGGACTGAAATTTTTGATGTTTTTCTACTCCTCTCATGAGCCCAAACAAGTCTCTAAAAGCATGAGTTTGCAACTACTTTACTTTTGGAGAAAATTCAAAACATTCATTATTCAATAGGGCCCAAACTATCAAAAACCAGCGGTTTGAATGAACACACATTTCTTGGTAGAATCATGCAGGACTGAAATTTGTGATGTTTTTCTACTCCTCTCATGAGCCCAAACAAGTCTCTAAAAGCATGAGTTTGCAACTACTTTACTTTTGGAGAAAATTCAAAACATTCATTATTCAATAGAGCCCAATAGCAAAAACCAGCGTTTTGAAAGAAGAATCACATTTCTTGGTAGAATCATGCAGGATTGAAATTTTTGATGGTTTTTTACTCCTCTCAACAGCCCAAACAAGTTTCTAAAAGGATGAGTTTGCAACTACTTTACTTTTGGAGAAAATTCAAAACATTCATTATTCAATAGGGCCCAAACTATCAAAAACCAGCCGTTTCAATGAACACACATGTCTTGGTAGAATCATGCAGGACTGAAATTTTTGATGTTTTTCTACTCATCTCATGAGCCCAAACAAGTCTCTAAAAGCATGAGTTTGCAACTACTTTACTTTTGGAGAAAATTCAAAACATTCATTATTCAACAGAGCCCAATAGCAAAAACCAGCGTTTTGAATGAAGAATCACATTTCTTGGTAGAATCATGCAGGATTGAAATTTTTGATGGTTTTTTACTCCTCTCAACAGCCCAAACAAGTTTCTAAAAGGATGAGTTTGCAACTACTTTACTTTTGGAGAAAATTCAAAACATTCATTATTCAATAGGGCCCAAACTATCAAAAACCAGCGGTTTCAATGAACACATATTTCTTGGTAGAATCATGCAGGACTGAAATTTTTGATGTTTTTCTACTCCTCTCATGAGCCCAAACAAGTCTCTAAAAGCATGAGTTTGCAACTACTTTACTTTTGGAGAAAATTCAAAACATTCATTATTCAATAGAGCCCAATAGCAAAAACCAGCGTTTTGAATGAAGAATCACATTTCTTGGTAGAATCATGCAGGATTGAAATTTTTGATGGTTTTTTACTCCTCTCAACAGCCCAAACAAGTTTCTAAAAGGATGAGTTTGCAACTACTTTACTTTTGGAGAAAATTCAAAACATTCATTATTCAATAGGGCCCAAACTATCAAAAACCAGCGGTTTCAATGAACACACATTTCTTGGTAGAATCATGCAGGACTGAAATTTTTGATGTTTTTCTACTCCTCTCATGAGCCCAAACAAGTCTCTAAAAGCATGAGTTTGCAACTACTTTACTTTTGGAGAAAATTCAAAACATTCATTATTCAATAGGGCCCAAAATATCAAAAACCAGCGGTTTGAATGAACACACATTTCTTGGTAGAATCATGCAGGACTGAAATTTTTGATGTTTTTCTACTCCTCTCATGAGCCCAAACAAGTCTCTAAAAGCATGAGTTTGCAACTACTTTACATTTGGAGAAAATTCAAAACTTTCATTATTCAATAGAGCCCAATAGCAAAAACCAGCATTTTGAATGAAGAATCACATTTCTTGGTACAATCATGCAGGATTGAAATTTTTGATGGTTTTTTACTCCTCTCAACAGCCCAAACAAGTTTCTAAAAGGATGAGTTTGCAACTACTTTACTTTTGGAGAAAATTCAAAACATTCATTATTCAATAGGGCCCAAACTATCAAAAACCAGCCGTTTCAATGAACACACATGTCTTGGTAGAATCATGCAGGACTGAAATTTTTGATGTTGTTCTACTCATCTCATGAGCCCAAACAAGTCTCTAAAAGCATGAGTTTGCAACTACTTTACTTTTGGAGAAAATTCAAAACATTCATTATTCAATAGAGCCCAATAGCAAAAACCAGCGTTTTGAATGAAGAATCACATTTCTTGGTAGAATCATGCAGGATTGAAATTTTTGATGGTTTTTTACTCCTCTCAACAGCCCAAACAAGTTTCTAAAAGGATGAGTTTGCAACTACTTTACTTTTGGAGAAAATTCAAAACATTCATTATTCAATAGGGCCCAAACTATCAAAAACCAGCGGTTTCAATGAACACACATTTCTTGGTAGAATCATGCAGGACTGAAATTTTTGATGTTTTTCTACTCCTCTCATGAGCCCAAACAAGTCTCTAAAAGCATGAGTTTGCAACTACTTTACTTTTGGAGAAAATTCAAAACATTCATTATTCAATAGAGCCTAATAGCAAAAACCAGCGTTTTGAATGAAGAATCACATTTCTTGGTAGAATCATGCAGGATTGAAATTTTTGATGGTTTTTTACTCCTCTCAACAGCCCAAACAAGTTTCTAAAAGGAAGAGTTTGCAACTACTTTACTTTTGGAGAAAATTCAAAACATTCATTATTCAATAGGGCCCAAACTATCAAAAACCAGCGGTTTGAATGAACACATTTCTTGGTAGAATCATGCAGGACTGAAATTTTTGATGTTTTTCTACTCCTCTCATGAGCCCAAACAAGTCTCTAAAAGCATGAGTTTGCAACTACTTTACTTTTGGAGAAAATTCAAAACATTCACTATTCAATAGAGCCCAATTGCAAAAATCAGGTTTTGAATGAAGAATCACATTTCTTGGTAAAATCATGCAGGATTGAAATTTTTGATGTTTGTTTACTCCTCTCAACAGCCCAAACAAGTTTCTAAAAGGATGAGTTTGCAACTACTTTACTTTTGGAGAAAATTCAAAACATTCATTATTCAATAGGGCCCAAACTATCAAAAACCAGCGGTTTCAATGAACACACATTTCTTGGTAGAATCATGCAGGACTGAAATTTTTGATGTTTTTCTACTCCTCTCATGAGCCCAAACAAGTCTCTAAAAGCATGAGTTTGCAACTACTTTACTTTTGGAGAAAATTCAAAACATTCATTATTCAATAGGGCCCAAAATATCAAAAACCAGCGGTTTGAATGAACACACATTTCTTGGTAGAATCATGCAGGACTGAAATTTTTGATGTTTTTCTACTCCTCTCATGAGCCCAAACAAGTCTCTAAAAGCATGAGTTTGCAACTACTTTACATTTGGAGAAAATTCAAAACTTTCATTATTCAATAGAGCCCAATAGCAAAAACCAGCATTTTGAATGAAGAATCACATTTCTTGGTAGAATCATGCAGGATTGAAATTTTTGATGGTTTTTTACTCCTCTCAACAGCCCAAACAAGTTTCTAAAAGGATGAGTTTGCAACTACTTTACTTTTGGAGAAAATTCAAAACATTCATTATTCAATAGGGCCCAAACTATCAAAAACCAGCCGTTTCAATGAACACACATGTCTTGGTAGAATCATGCAGGACTGAAATTTTTGATGTTGTTCTACTCATCTCATGAGCCCAAACAAGTCTCTAAAAGCATGAGTTTGCAACTACTTTACTTTTGGAGAAAATTCAAAACATTCATTATTCAATAGAGCCCAATAGCAAAAACCAGCGTTTTGAATGAAGAATCACATTTCTTGGTAGAATCATGCAGGATTGAAATTTTTGATGGTTTTTTACTCCTCTCAACAGCCCAAACAAGTTTCTAAAAGGATGAGTTTGCAACTACTTTACTTTTGGAGAAAATTCAAAACATTCATTATTCAATAGGGCCCAAACTATCAAAAACCAGCGGTTTCAATGAACACACATTTCTTGGTAGAATCATGCAGGACTGAAATTTTTGATGTTTTTCTACTCCTCTCATGAGCCCAAACAAGTCTCTAAAAGCATGAGTTTGCAACTACTTTACTTTTGGAGAAAATTCAAAACATTCATTATTCAATAGAGCCCAATTGCAAAAACCAGCGTTTTGAATGAAGAATCACATTTCTTGGTAGAATCATGCAGTATTGAAATTTTTGATGGTTTTTTACTCCTCTCAACAGCCCAAACAAGTTTCTAAAAGGATGAGTTTGCAACTACTTTACTTTTGGAGAAAATTCAAAACATTCATTATTGAATAGGGCCCAAACTATCAAAAACCAGCGGTTTGAATGAACACATTTCTTGGTAGAATCATGCAGGACTGAAATTTTTGATGTTTTTCTACTCCTCTCATGAGCCCAAACAAGTCTCTAAAAGCATGAGTTTGCAACTACTTTACTTTTGGAGAAAATTCAAAACATTCACTATTCAATAGAGCCCAATATCAAAAATCAGGTTTTGAATGAAGAATCACATTTCTTGGTAAAATCATGCAGGATTGAAATTTTTGATGGTTTTTTACTCCTCTCAACAGCCCAAACAAGTTTCTAAAAGGATGAGTTTGCAACTACTTTACTTTTGGAGAAAATTCAAAACATTCATTATTCAATAGGGCCCAAACTATCAAAAACCAGCGGTTTCAATGAACACACATTTCTTGGTAGAATCATGCAGGACTGAAATTTTTGATGTTTTTCTACTCCTCTCATGAGCCCAAACAAGTCTCTAAAAGCATGAGTTTGCAACTACTTTACTTTTGGAGAAAATTCAAAACATTCATTATTCAATAGGGCCCAAACTATCAAAAACCAGCGGTTTGAATGAACACACATTTCTTGGTAGAATCATGCAGGACTGAAATTTGTGATGTTTTTCTACTCCTCTCATGAGCCCAAACAAGTCTCTAAAAGCATGAGTTTGCAACTACTTTACTTTTGGAGAAAATTCAAAACATTCATTATTCAATAGAGCCCAATAGCAAAAACCAGCGTTTTGAAAGAAGAATCACATTTCTTGGTAGAATCATGCAGGATTGAAATTTTTGATGGTTTTTTACTCCTCTCAACAGCCCAAACAAGTTTCTAAAAGGATGAGTTTGCAACTACTTTACTTTTGGAGAAAATTCAAAACATTCATTATTCAATAGGGCCCAAACTATCAAAAACCAGCCGTTTCAATGAACACACATGTCTTGGTAGAATCATGCAGGACTGAAATTTTTGATGTTTTTCTACTCATCTCATGAGCCCAAACAAGTCTCTAAAAGCATGAGTTTGCAACTACTTTACTTTTGGAGAAAATTCAAAACATTCATTATTCAACAGAGCCCAATAGCAAAAACCAGCGTTTTGAATGAAGAATCACATTTCTTGGTAGAATCATGCAGGATTGAAATTTTTGATGGTTTTTTACTCCTCTCAACAGCCCAAACAAGTTTCTAAAAGGATGAGTTTGCAACTACTTTACTTTTGGAGAAAATTCAAAACATTCATTATTCAATAGGGCCCAAACTATCAAAAACCAGCGGTTTCAATGAACACATATTTCTTGGTAGAATCATGCAGGACTGAAATTTTTGATGTTTTTCTACTCCTCTCATGAGCCCAAACAAGTCTCTAAAAGCATGAGTTTGCAACTACTTTACTTTTGGAGAAAATTCAAAACATTCATTATTCAATAGAGCCCAATAGCAAAAACCAGCGTTTTGAATGAAGAATCACATTTCTTGGTAGAATCATGCAGGATTGAAATTTTTGATGGTTTTTTACTCCTCTCAACAGCCCAAACAAGTTTCTAAAAGGATGAGTTTGCAACTACTTTACTTTTGGAGAAAATTCAAAACATTCATTATTCAATAGGGCCCAAACTATCAAAAACCAGCGGTTTCAATGAACACACATTTCTTGGTAGAATCATGCAGGACTGAAATTTTTGATGTTTTTCTACTCCTCTCATGAGCCCAAACAAGTCTCTAAAAGCATGAGTTTGCAACTACTTTACTTTTGGAGAAAATTCAAAACATTCATTATTCAATAGGGCCCAAAATATCAAAAACCAGCGGTTTGAATGAACACACATTTCTTGGTAGAATCATTCAGGACTGAAATTTTTGATGTTTTTCTACTCCTCTCATGAGCCCAAACAAGTCTCTAAAAGCATGAGTTTGCAACTACTTTACATTTGGAGAAAATTCAAAACTTTCATTATTCAATAGAGCCCAATAGCAAAAACCAGCATTTTGAATGAAGAATCACATTTCTTGGTAGAATCATGCAGGATTGAAATTTTTGATGGTTTTTTACTCCTCTCAACAGCCCAAACAAGTTTCTAAAAGGATGAGTTTGCAACTACTTTACTTTTGGAGAAAATTCAAAACATTCATTATTCAATAGGGCCCAAACTATCAAAAACCAGCCGTTTCAATGAACACACATGTCTTGGTAGAATCATGCAGGACTGAAATTTTTGATGTTGTTCTACTCATCTCATGAGCCCAAACAAGTCTCTAAAAGCATGAGTTTGCAACTACTTTACTTTTGGAGAAAATTCAAAACATTCATTATTCAATAGAGCCCAACAGCAAAAACCAGCGTTTTGAATGAAGAATCACATTTCTTGGTAGAATCATGCAGGATTGAAATTTTTGATGGTTTTTTACTCCTCTCAACAGCCCAAACAAGTTTCTAAAAGGATGAGTTTGCAACTACTTTACTTTTGGAGAAAATTCAAAACATTCATTATTCAATAGGGCCCAAACTATCAAAAACCAGCGGTTTCAATGAACACACATTTCTTGGTAGAATCATGCAGGACTGAAATTTTTGATGTTTTTCTACTCCTCTCATGAGCCCAAACAAGTCTCTAAAAGCATGAGTTTGCAACTACTTTACTTTTGGAGAAAATTCAAAACATTCATTATTCAATAGAGCCTAATAGCAAAAACCAGCGTTTTGAATGAAGAATCACATTTCTTGGTAGAATCATGCAGGATTGAAATTTTTGATGGTTTTTTACTCCTCTCAACAGCCCAAACAAGTTTCTAAAAGGAAGAGTTTGCAACTACTTTACTTTTGGAGAAAATTCAAAACATTCATTATTCAATAGGGCCCAAACTATCAAAAACCAGCGGTTTGAATGAACACATTTCTTGGTAGAATCATGCAGGACTGAAATTTTTGATGTTTTTCTACTCCTCTCATGAGCCCAAACAAGTCTCTAAAAGCATGAGTTTGCAACTACTTTACTTTTGGAGAAAATTCAAAACATTCACTATTCAATAGAGCCCAATTGCAAAAATCAGGTTTTGAATGAAGAATCACATTTCTTGGTAAAATCATGCAGGATTGAAATTTTTGATGTTTGTTTACTCCTCTCAACAGCCCAAACAAGTTTCTAAAAGGATGAGTTTGCAACTACTTTACTTTTGGAGAAAATTCAAAACATTCATTATTCAATAGGGCCCAAACTATCAAAAACCAGCGGTTTCAATGAACACACATTTCTTGGTAGAATCATGCAGGACTGAAATTTTTGATGTTTTTCTACTCCTCTCATGAGCCCAAACAAGTCTCTAAAAGCATGAGTTTGCAACTACTTTACTTTTGGAGAAAATTCAAAACATTCATTATTCAATAGGGCCCAAAATATCAAAAACCAGCGGTTTGAATGAACACACATTTCTTGGTAGAATCATGCAGGACTGAAATTTTTGATGTTTTTCTACTCCTCTCATGAGCCCAAACAAGTCTCTAAAAGCATGAGTTTGCAACTACTTTACATTTGGAGAAAATTCAAAACTTTCATTATTCAATAGAGCCCAATAGCAAAAACCAGCATTTTGAATGAAGAATCACATTTCTTGGTAGAATCATGCAGGATTGAAATTTTTGATGGTTTTTTACTCCTCTCAACAGCCCAAACAAGTTTCTAAAAGGATGAGTTTGCAACTACTTTACTTTTGGAGAAAATTCAAAACATTCATTATTCAATAGGGCCCAAACTATCAAAAACCAGCCGTTTCAATGAACACACATGTCTTGGTAGAATCATGCAGGACTGAAATTTTTGATGTTGTTCTACTCATCTCATGAGCCCAAACAAGTCTCTAAAAGCATGAGTTTGCAACTACTTTACTTTTGGAGAAAATTCAAAACATTCATTATTCAATAGAGCCCAATAGCAAAAACCAGCGTTTTGAATGAAGAATCACATTTCTTGGTAGAATCATGCAGGATTGAAATTTTTGATGGTTTTTTACTCCTCTCAACAGCCCAAACAAGTTTCTAAAAGGATGAGTTTGCAACTACTTTACTTTTGGAGAAAATTCAAAACATTCATTATTCAATAGGGCCCAAACTATCAAAAACCAGCGGTTTCAATGAACACACATTTCTTGGTAGAATCATGCAGGACTGAAATTTTTGATGTTTTTCTACTCCTCTCATGAGCCCAAACAAGTCTCTAAAAGCATGAGTTTGCAACTACTTTACTTTTGGAGAAAATTCAAAACATTCATTATTCAATAGAGCCTAATAGCAAAAACCAGCGTTTTGAATGAAGAATCACATTTCTTGGTAGAATCATGCAGGATTGAAATTTTTGATGGTTTTTTACTCCTCTCAACAGCCCAAACAAGTTTCTAAAAGGAAGAGTTTGCAACTACTTTACTTTTGGAGAAAATTCAAAACATTCATTATTCAATAGGGCCCAAACTATCAAAAACCAGCGGTTTGAATGAACACATTTCTTGGTAGAATCATGCAGGACTGAAATTTTTGATGTTTTTCTACTCCTCTCATGAGCCCAAACAAGTCTCTAAAAGCATGAGTTTGCAACTACTTTACTTTTGGAGAAAATTCAAAACATTCACTATTCAATAGAGCCCAATTGCAAAAATCAGGTTTTGAATGAAGAATCACATTTCTTGGTAAAATCATGCAGGATTGAAATTTTTGATGTTTGTTTACTCCTCTCAACAGCCCAAACAAGTTTCTAAAAGGATGAGTTTGCAACTACTTTACTTTTGGAGAAAATTCAAAACATTCATTATTCAATAGGGCCCAAACTATCAAAAACCAGCGGTTTCAATGAACACACATTTCTTGGTAGAATCATGCAGGACTGAAATTTTTGATGTTTTTCTACTCCTCTCATGAGCCCAAACAAGTCTCTAAAAGCATGAGTTTGCAACTACTTTACTTTTGGAGAAAATTCAAAACATTCATTATTCAATAGAGCCCAATAGCAAAAACCAGCGTTTTGAATGAAGAATCACATTTCTTGGTAGAATCATGCAGGATTGAAATTTTTGATGGTTTTTTACTCCTCTCAACAGCCCAAACAAGTTTCTAAAAGGATGAGTTTGCAACTACTTTACTTTTGGAGAAAATTCAAAACATTCATTATTCAATAGGGCCCAAACTATCAAAAACCAGCGGTTTCAATGAACACACATTTCTTGGTAGAATCATGCAGGACTGAAATTTTTGATGTTTTTCTACTCCTCTCATGAGCCCAAACAAGTCTCTAAAAGCATGAGTTTGCAACTACTTTACTTTTGGAGAAAATTCAAAACATTCATTATTCAATAGAGCCCAATAGCAAAAACCAGCGTTTTGAATGAAGAATCACATTTCTTGGTAGAATCATGCAGGATTGAAATTTTTGATGGTTTTTTACTCCTCTCAACAGCCCAAACAAGTTTCTAAAAGGATGAGTTTGCAACTACTTTACTTTTGGAGAAAATTCAAAACATTCATTATTCAATAGGGCCCAAACTATCAAAAACCAGCGGTTTCAATGAACACACATTTCTTGGTAGAATCATGCAGGACTGAAATTTTTGATGTTTTTCTACTCCTCTCATGAGCCCAAACAAGTCTCTAAAAGCATGAGTTTGCAACTACTTTACTTTTGGAGAAAATTCAAAACATTCATTATTCAATAGAGCCCAATTGCAAAAACCAGCGTTTTGAATGAAGAATCACATTTCTTGGTAGAATCATGCAGGATTGAAATTTTTGATGGTTTTTTTACTCCTCTCAACAGCCCAAACAAGTTTCTAAAAGGATGAGTTTGCAACTACTTTACTTTTGGAGAAAATTCAAAACATTCATTATTGAATAGGGCCCAAACTATCAAAAACCAGCGGTTTGAATGAACACATTTCTTGGTAGAATCATGCAGGACTGAAATTTTTGATGTTTTTCTACTCCTCTCATGAGCCCAAACAAGTCTCTAAAAGCATGAGTTTGCAACTACTTTACTTTTGGAGAAAATTCAAAACATTCACTATTCAATAGAGCCCAATAGCAAAAATCAGGTTTTGAATGAAGAATCACATTTCTTGGTAAAATCATGCAGGATTGAAATTTTTGATGGTTTTTTACTCCTCTCAACAGCCCAAACAAGTTTCTAAAAGGATGAGTTTGCAACTACTTTACTTTTGGAGAAAATTCAAAACATTCATAATTCAATAGAGCCCAATAGCAAAAACCAGCGTTTTGAATGAAGAATCACATTTCTTGGTAGAATCATGCAGGATTGAAATTTTTGATGGTTTTTTACTCCTCTCAACAGCCCAAACAAGTTTCTAAAAGGATGAGTTTGCAACTACTTTACTTTTGGAGAAAATTCAAAACATTCATTATTCAATAGGGCCCAAACTATCAAAAACCAGCGGTTTGAATGAACACATTTCTTGGTAGAATCATGCAGGACTGAAATTTTTGATGTTTTTCTACTCTCATGAGCCCAAACAAGTCTCTAAAAGCATGAGTTTGCAACTACTTTACTTTTGGAGAAAATTCAAAACATTCACCATTCAATAGAGCCCAATAGCAAAAATCAGGTTTTGAATGAAGAATCACATTTCTTGGTAAAATCATGCAGGATTGAAATTTTTGATGGTTTTTTACTCCTCTCAACAGCCCAAACAAGTTTCTAAAAGGATGAGTTTGCAACTACTTTACTTTTCGAGAAAATTCAAAACATTCATTATTCAATAGGGCCCAAACTATCAAAAACCAGCGGTTTCAATGAACACACATTTCTTGGTAGAATCATGCAGGACTGAAATTTTTGATGTTTTTCTACTCCTCTCATGAGCCCAAACAAGTCTCTAAAAGCATGAGTTTGCAACTACTTTACTTTTGGAGAAAATTCAAAACATTCATTATTCAATAGAGCCCAATAGCAAAAACCAGCGTTTTGAATGAAGAATCACATTTCTTGGTAGAATCATGCAGGATTGAAATTTTTGATGGTTTTTTAATCCTCTCAACAGCCCAAACAAGTTTCTAAAAGGATGAGTTTGCAACTACTTTACTTTTGGAGAAAATTCAAAACATTCATTATTCAATAGGGCCCAAACTATCAAAAACCAGCGGTTTGAATGAACACATTTCTTGGTAGAATCATGCAGGACTGAAATTTTTGATGTTTTTCTACTCCTCTCATGAGCCCAAACAAGTCTCTAAAAGCATGAGTTTGCAACTACTTTACTTTTGGAGAAAATTCAAAACATTCACTATTCAATAGAGCCCAATAGCAAAAATCAGGTTTTGAATGAAGAATCACATTTCTTGGTAAAATCATGCAGGATTGAAATTTTTGATGGTTGTTTACTCCTCTCAACAGCCCAAACAAGTTTCTAAAAGGATGAGTTTGCAACTACTTTACTTTTGGAGAAAATTCAAAACATTCATTATTCAATAGGGCCCAAACTATCAAAAACCAGCGGTTTCAATGAACACACATTTCTTGGTAGAATCATGCAGGACTGAAATTTTTGATGTTTTTCTACTCCTCTCATGAGCCCAAACAAGTCTCCAAAAGCATGAGTTTGCAACTACTTTACTTTTGGAGAAAATTCAAAACATTCATTATTCAATAGAGCCCAATAGCAAAAACCAGCGTTTTGAATGAAGAATCACATTTCTTGGTAGAATCATGCAGGATTGAAATTTTTGATGGTTTTTTACTCCTCTCAACAGCCCAAACAAGTTTCTAAAAGGATGAGTTTGCAACTACTTTACTTTTGGAGAAAATTCAAAACATTCATTATTCAATAGGGCCCAAACTATCAAAAACCAGCGGTTTCAATGAACACACATTTCTTGGTAGAATCATGCAGGACTGAAATTTTTGATGTTTTTCTACTCCTCTCATGAGCCCAAACAAGTCTCTAAAAGCATGAGTTTGCAACTACTTTACTTTTGGAGAAAATTCAAAACATTCATTATTCAATAGAGCCCAATAGCAAAAACCAGCGTTTTGAATGAATAATCACATTTCTTGGTAGAATCATGCAGGATTGAAATTTTTGATGGTTTTTTACTCCTCTCAACAGCCCAAACAAGTTTCTAAAAGGATGAGTTTGCAAATACTTTACTTTTGGAGAAAATTCAAAACATTCATTATTCAATAGGGCCCAAACTATCAAAAACCAGCGGTTTCAATGAACACACATTTCTTGGTAGAATCATGCAGGACTGAAATTTTTGATGTTTTTCTACTCCTCTCATGAGCCCAAACAAGTCTCTAAAAGGATGAGTTTGCAACTACTTTACTTTTGGAGAAAATTCAAAACATTCACTATTCAATAGAGCCCAATAGCAAAAATCAGGTTTTGAATGAAGAATCACATTTCTTGGTAAAATCATGCAGGATTGAAATTTTTGATGGTTTTTTACTCCTCTCAACAGCCCAAACAAGTTTCTAAAAGGATGAGTTTGCAACTACTTTACTTTTGGAGAAAATTCAAAACATTCATTATTCAATAGGGCCCAAACTATCAAAAACCAGCGGTTTCAATGAACACACATTTCTTGGTAGAATCATGCAGGACTGAAATTTTTGATGTTTTTCTACTCCTCTCATGAGCCCAAACAAGTCTCTAAAAGCATGAGTTTGCAACTACTTTACATTTGGAGAAAATTCAAAACTTTCATTATTCAATAGAGCCCATTAGCAAAAACCAGCATTTTGAATGAAGAATCACATTTCTTGGTAGAATCATGCAGGATTGAAATTTTTGATGGTTTTTTACTCCTCTCAACAGCCCAAACAAGTTTCTAAAAGGATGAGTTTGCAACTACTTTACTTTTGGAGAAAATTCAAAACATTCATTATTCAATAGGGCCCAAACTATCAAAAACCAGCCGTTTCAATGAACACACATGTCTTGGTAGAATCATGCAGGACTGAAATTTTTGATGTTGTTCTACTCATCTCATGAGCCCAAACAAGTCTCTAAAAGCATGAGTTTGCAACTACTTTACTTTTGGAGAAAATTCAAAACATTCATTATTCAATAGAGCCCAATAGCAAAAACCAGCGTTTTGAATGAAGAATCACATTTCTTGGTAGAATCATGCAGGATTGAAATTTTTGATGGTTTTTTACTCCTCTCAACAGCCCAAACAAGTTTCTAAAAGGATGAGTTTGCAACTACTTTACTTTTGGAGAAAATTCAAAACATTCATTATTCAATAGGGCCCAAACTATCAAAAACCAGCCGTTTCAATGAACACACATGTCTTGGTAGAATCATGCAGGACTGAAATTTTTGATGTTGTTCTACTCATCTCATGAGCCCAAACAAGTCTCTAAAAGCATGAGTTTGCAACTACTTTACTTTTGGAGAAAATTCAAAACATTCATTATTCAATAGAGCCCAATAGCAAAAACCAGCGTTTTGAATGAAGAATCACATTTCTTGGTAGAATCATGCAGGATTGAAATTTTTGATGGTTTTTTACTCCTCTCAACAGCCCAAACAAGTTTCTAAAAGGATGAGTTTGCAACTACTTTACTTTTGGAGAAAATTCAAAACATTCATTATTCAATAGGGCCCAAACTATCAAAAACCAGCGGTTTCAATGAACACACATTTCTTGGTAGAATCATGCAGGACTGAAATTTTTGATGTTTTTCTACTCCTCTCATGAGCCCAAACAAGTCTCTAAAAGCATGAGTTTGCAACTACTTTACTTTTGGAGAAAATTCAAAACATTCATTATTCAATAGAGCCCAATAGCAAAAACCAGCGTTTTGAATGAAGAATCACATTTCTTGGTAGAATCATGCAGGATTGAAATTTTTGATGGTTTTTTACTCCTCTCAACAGCCCAAACAAGTTTCTAAAAGGATGAGTTTGCAACTACTTTACTTTTGGAGAAAATTCAAAACATTCATTATTCAATAGGGCCCAAACTATCAAAAACCAGCGGTTTGAATGAACACATTTCTTGGTAGAATCATGCAGGACTGAAATTTTTGATGTTTTTCTACTCCTCTCATGAGCCCAAACAAGTCTCTAAAAGCATGAGTTTGCAACTACTTTACTTTTGGAGAAAATTCAAAACATTCACTATTCAATAGAGCCCAATTGCAAAAATCAGGTTTTGAATGAAGAATCACATTTCTTGGTAAAATCATGCAGGATTGAAATTTTTGATGGTTGTTTACTCCTCTCAACAGCCCAAACAAGTTTCTAAAAGGATGAGTTTGCAACTACTTTACTTTTGGAGAAAATTCAAAACATTCATTATTCAATAGGGCCCAAACTATCAAAAACCAGCGGTTTCAATGAACACACATTTCTTGGTAGAATCATGCAGGACTGAAATTTTTGATGTTTTTCTACTCCTCTCATGAGCCCAAACAAGTCTCTAAAAGCATGAGTTTGCAACTACTTTACTTTTGGAGAAAATTCAAAACATTCATTATTCAATAGAGCCCAATAGCAAAAACCAGCGTTTTGAATGAAGAATCACATTTCTTGGTAGAATCATGCAGGATTGAAATTTTTGATGGTTTTTTACTCCTCTCAACAGCCCAAACAAGTTTCTAAAAGGAAGAGTTTGCAACTACTTTACTTTTGGAGAAAATTCAAAACATTAATTATTCAATAGGGCCCAAACTATCAAAAACCAGCGGTTTGAATGAACACATTTCTTGGTAGAATCATGCAGGACTGAAATTTTGATGTTTTTCTACTCCTCTCATGAGCCCAAACAAGTCTCTAAAAGCATGAGTTTGCAACTACTTTACTTTTGGAGAAAATTCAAAACATTCACTATTCAATAGAGCCCAATTGCAAAAATCAGGTTTTGAATGAAGAATCACATTTCTTGGTAAAATCATGCAGGATTGAAATTTTTGATGGTTGTTTACTCCTCTCAACAGCCCAAACAAGTTTCTAAAAGGATGAGTTTGCAACTACTTTACTTTTGGAGAAAATTCAAAACATTCATTATTCAATAGGGCCCAAACTATCAAAAACCAGCGGTTTCAATGAACACACATTTCTTGGTAGAATCATGCAGGACTGAAATTTTTGATGTTTTTCTACTCCTCTCATGAGCCCAAACAAGTCTCTAAAAGCATGAGTTTGCAACTACTTTACTTTTGGAGAAAATTCAAAACATTCATTATTCAATAGAGCCCAATAGCAAAAACCAGCGTTTTGAATGAAGAATCACATTTCTTGGTAGAATCATGCAGGATTGAAATTTTTGATGGTTTTTTACTCCTCTCAACAGCCCAAACAAGTTTCTAAAAGGATGAGTTTGCAACTACTTTACTTTTCGAGAAAATTCAAAACATTCATTATTCAATAGGGCCCAAACTATCAAAAACCAGCGGTTTCAATGAACACACATTTCTTGGTAGAATCATGCAGGACTGAAATTTTTGATGTTTTTCTACTCCTCTCATGAGCCCAAACAAGTCTCTAAAAGCATGAGTTTGCAACTACTTTACTTTTGGAGAAAATTCAAAACATTCATTATTCAATAGAGCCCAATAGCAAAAACCAGCGTTTTGAATGAAGAATCACATTTCTTGGTAGAATCATGCAGGATTGAAATTTTTGATGGTTTTTTACTCCTCTCAACAGCCCAAACAATTTTCTAAAAGGATGAGTTTGCAACTACTTTACTTTTGGAGAAAATTCAAAACATTCATTATTCAATAGGGCCCAAACTATCAAAAACCAGCGGTTTCAATGAACACACATTTCTTGGTAGAATCATGCAGGACTGAAATTTTTGATGTTTTTCTACTCCTCTCATGAGCCCAAAGAAGTCTCCAAAAGCATGAGTTTGCAACTACTTTACTTTTGGAGAAAATTCAAAACATTCATTATTCAATAGAGCCCAATAGCAAAAACCAGCGTTTTGAATGAAGAATCACATTTCTTGGTAGAATCATGCAGGATTGAAATTTTTGATGGTTTTTTACTCCTCTCAACAGCCCAAACAAGTTTCTAAAAGGATGAGTTTGCAACTACTTTACTTTTGGAGAAAATTCAAAACATTCATTATTCAATAGGGCCCAAACTATCAAAAACCAGCGGTTTCAATGAACACACATTTCTTGGTAGAATCATGCAGGACTGAAATTTTTGATGTTTTTCTACTCCTCTCATGAGCCCAAACAAGTCTCTAAAAGCATGAGTTTGCAACTACTTTACTTTTGGAGAAAATTCAAAACATTCATTATTCAATAGAGCCCAATAGCAAAAACCAGCGTTTTGAATGAAGAATCACATTTCTTGGTAGAATCATGCAGGATTGAAATTTTTGATGGTTTTTTACTCCTCTCAACAGCCCAAACAAGTTTCTAAAAGGATGAGTTTGCAACTACTTTACTTTTGGAGAAAATTCAAAACATTCATTATTCAATAGGGCCCAAACTATCAAAAACCAGCGGTTTCAATGAACACACATTTCTTGGTAGAATCATGCAGGACTGAAATTTTTGATGTTTTTCTACTCCTCTCATGAGCCCAAACAAGTCTCTAAAAGCATGAGTTTGCAACTACTTTACTTTTGGAGAAAATTCAAAACATTCATTATTCAATAGAGCCCAATTGCAAAAACCAGCGTTTTGAATGAAGAATCACATTTCTTGGTAGAATCATGCAGGATTGAAATTTTTGATGGTTTTTTACTCCTCTCAACAGCCCAAACAAGTTTCTAAAAGGATGAGTTTGCAACTACTTTACTTTTGGAGAAAATTCAAAACATTCATTATTGAATAGGGCCCAAACTATCAAAAACCAGCGGTTTCAATGAACACATTTCTTGGTAGAATCATGCAGGACTGAAATTTTTGATGTTTTTCTACTCCTCTCATGAGCCCAAACAAGTCTCTAAAAGCATGAGTTTGCAACTACTTTACTTTTGGAGAAAATTCAAAACATTCACTATTCAATAGAGCCCAATAGCAAAAATCAGGTTTTGAATGAAGAATCACATTTCTTGGTAAAATCATGCAGGATTGAAATTTTTGATGGTTTTTTACTCCTCTCAACAGCCCAAACAAGTTTCTAAAAGGATGAGTTTGCAACTACTTTACTTTTCGAGAAAATTCAAAACATTCATTATTCAATAGGGCCCAAACTATCAAAAACCAGCGGTTTCAATGAACACACATTTCTTGGTAGAATCATGCAGGACTGAAATTTTTGATGTTTTTCTACTCCTCTCATGAGCCCAAACAAGTCTCTAAAAGCATGAGTTTGCAACTACTTTACTTTTGGAGAAAATTCAAAACATTCATTATTCAATAGAGCCCAATAGCAAAAACCAGCGTTTTGAATGAAGAATCACATTTCTTGGTAGAATCATGCAGGATTGAAATTTTTGATGGTTTTTTACTCCTCTCAACAGCCCAAACAAGTTTCTAAAAGGATGAGTTTGCAACTACTTTACTTTTGGAGAAAATTCAAAACATTCATTATTCAATAGGGCCCAAACTATCAAAAACCAGCGGTTTCAATGAACACACATTTCTTGGTAGAATCATGCAGGACTGAAATTT
Organism: Dendrobates tinctorius; assembly: GCF_039654945.1. Lineage (NCBI taxonomy): Eukaryota > Metazoa > Chordata > Amphibia > Anura > Dendrobatidae > Dendrobates > Dendrobates tinctorius. Next base: position 22,047,208 of record NW_027361793.1, read on the forward strand.
TTGATGTTTTTCCACTCCTCTCATGAGCCCAAACAAGTCTCTAAAAGGATGAGTTTGCAACTACTTTACTTTTGGAGAAAATTCAAAACATTCACTATTCAATAGAGCCCAATAGCAAAAATCAGGTTTTGAATGAAGAATCACATTTCTTGGTAAAATCATGCAGGATTGAAATTTTTGATGGTTTTTTACTCCTCTCAACAGCCCAAACAAGTTTCTAAAAGGATGAGTTTGCAACTACTTTACTTTTGGAGAAAATTCAAAACATTCATTATTCAATAGGGCCCAAACTATCAAAAACCAGCGGTTTCAATGAACACACATTTCTTGGTAGAATCATGCAGGACTGAAATTTTTGATGTTTTTCTACTCCTCTCATGAGCCCAAACAAGTCTCTAAAAGCATGAGTTTGCAACTACTTTACATTTGGAGAAAATTCAAAACTTTCATTATTCAATAGAGCCCATTAGCAAAAACCAGCATTTTGAATGAAGAATCACATTTCTTGGTAGAATCATGCAGGATTGAAATTTTTGATGGTTTTTTACTCCTCTCAACAGCCCAAACAAGTTTCTAAAAGGATGAGTTTGCAACTACTTTACTTTTGGAGAAAATTCAAAACATTCATTATTCAATAGGGCCCAAACTATCAAAAACCAGCCGTTTCAATGAACACACATGTCTTGGTAGAATCATGCAGGACTGAAATTTTTGATGTTGTTCTACTCATCTCATGAGCCCAAACAAGTCTCTAAAAGCATGAGTTTGCAACTACTTTACTTTTGGAGAAAATTCAAAACATTCATTATTCAATAGAGCCCAATAGCAAAAACCAGCGTTTTGAATGAAGAATCACATTTCTTGGTAGAATCATGCAGGATTGAAATTTTTGATGGTTTTTTACTCCTCTCAACAGCCCAAACAAGTTTCTAAAAGGATGAGTTTGCAACTACTTTACTTTTGGAGAAAATTCAAAACATTCATTATTCAATAGGGCCCAAACTATCAAAAACCAGCCGTTTCAATGAACACACATGTCTTGGTAGAATCATGCAGGACTGAAATTTTTGATGTTGTTCTACTCATCTCATGAGCCCAAACAAGTCTCTAAAAGCATGAGTTTGCAACTACTTTACTTTTGGAGAAAATTCAAAACATTCATTATTCAATAGAGCCCAATAGCAAAAACCAGCGTTTTGAATGAAGAATCACATTTCTTGGTAGAATCATGCAGGATTGAAATTTTTGATGGTTTTTTACTCCTCTCAACAGCCCAAACAAGTTTCTAAAAGGATGAGTTTGCAACTACTTTACTTTTGGAGAAAATTCAAAACATTCATTATTCAATAGGGCCCAAACTATCAAAAACCAGCGGTTTCAATGAACACACATTTCTTGGTAGAATCATGCAGGACTGAAATTTTTGATGTTTTTCTACTCCTCTCATGAGCCCAAACAAGTCTCTAAAAGCATGAGTTTGCAACTACTTTACTTTTGGAGAAAATTCAAAACATTCATTATTCAATAGAGCCCAATAGCATAAACCAGCGTTTTGAATGAAGAATCACATTTCTTGGTAGAATCATGCAGGATTGAAATTTTTGATGGTTTTTTACTCCTCTCAACAGCCCAAACAAGTTTCTAAAAGGAAGAGTTTGCAACTACTTTACTTTTGGAGAAAATTCAAAACATTCATTATTCAATAGGGCCCAAACTATCAAAAACCAGCGGTTTGAATGAACACATTTCTTGGTAGAATCATGCAGGACTGAAATTTTTGATGTTTTTCTACTCCTCTCATGAGCCCAAACAAGTCTCTAAAAGCATGAGTTTGCAACTACTTTACTTTTGGAGAAAATTCAAAACATTCACTATTCAATAGAGCCCAATTGCAAAAATCAGGTTTTGAATGAAGAATCACATTTCTTGGTAAAATCATGCAGGATTGAAATTTTTGATGGTTGTTTACTCCTCTCAACAGCCCAAACAAGTTTCTAAAAGGATGAGTTTGCAACTACTTTACTTTTGGAGAAAATTCAAAACATTCATTATTCAATAGGGCCCAAACTATCAAAAACCAGCGGTTTCAATGAACACACATTTCTTGGTAGAATCATGCAGGACTGAAATTTTTGATGTTTTTCTACTCCTCTCATGAGCCCAAACAAGTCTCTAAAAGCATGAGTTTGCAACTACTTTACTTTTGGAGAAAATTCAAAACATTCATTATTCAATAGAGCCCAATAGCAAAAACCAGCGTTTTGAATGAAGAATCACATTTCTTGGTAGAATCATGCAGGATTGAAATTTTTGATGGTTTTTTACTCCTCTCAACAGCCCAAACAAGTTTCTAAAAGGAAGAGTTTGCAACTACTTTACTTTTGGAGAAAATTCAAAACATTAATTATTCAATAGGGCCCAAACTATCAAAAACCAGCGGTTTGAATGAACACATTTCTTGGTAGAATCATGCAGGACTGAAATTTTTGATGTTTTTCTACTCCTCTCATGAGCCCAAACAAGTCTCTAAAAGCATGAGTTTGCAACTACTTTACTTTTGGAGAAAATTCAAAACATTCACTATTCAATAGAGCCCAATTGCAAAAATCAGGTTTTGAATGAAGAATCACATTTCTTGGTAAAATCATGCAGGATTGAAATTTTTGATGGTTGTTTACTCCTCTCAACAGCCCAAACAAGTTTCTAAAAGGATGAGTTTGCAACTACTTTACTTTTGGAGAAAATTCAAAACATTCATTATTCAATAGGGCCCAAACTATCAAAAACCAGCGGTTTCAATGAACACACATTTCTTGGTAGAATCATGCAGGACTGAAATTTTTGATGTTTTTCTACTCCTCTCATGAGCCCAAACAAGTCTCTAAAAGCATGAGTTTGCAACTACTTTACTTTTGGAGAAAATTCAAAACATTCATTATTCAATAGAGCCCAATAGCAAAAACCAGCGTTTTGAATGAAGAATCACATTTCTTGGTAGAATCATGCAGGATTGAAATTTTTGATGGTTTTTTACTCCTCTCAACAGCCCAAACAAGTTTCTAAAAGGATGAGTTTGCAACTACTTTACTTTTGGAGAAAATTCAAAACATTCATTATTCAATAGGGCCCAAACTATCAAAAACCAGCGGTTTCAATGAACACACATTTCTTGGTAGAATCATGCAGGACTGAAATTTTTGATGTTTTTCTACTCCTCTCATGAGCCCAAACAAGTCTCTAAAAGCATGAGTTTGCAACTACTTTACTTTTGGAGAAAATTCAAAACATTCATTATTCAATAGAGCCCAATAGCAAAAACCAGCGTTTTGAATGAAGAATCACATTTCTTGGTAGAATCATGCAGGATTGAAATTTTTGATGGTTTTTTACTCCTCTCAACAGCCCAAACAAGTTTCTAAAAGGATGAGTTTGCAACTACTTTACTTTTGGAGAAAATTCAAAACATTCATTATTCAATAGGGCCCAAACTATCAAAAACCAGCGGTTTCAATGAACACACATTTCTTGGTAGAATCATGCAGGACTGAAATTTTTGATGTTTTTCTACTCCTCTCATGAGCCCAAACAAGTCTCCAAAAGCATGAGTTTGCAACTACTTTACTTTTGGAGAAAATTCAAAACATTCATTATTCAATAGAGCCCAATAGCAAAAACCAGCGTTTTGAATGAAGAATCACATTTCTTGGTAGAATCATGCAGGATTGAAATTTTTGATGGTTTTTTACTCCTCTCAACAGCCCAAACAAGTTTCTAAAAGGATGAGTTTGCAACTACTTTACTTTTGGAGAAAATTCAAAACATTCATTATTCAATAGGGCCCAAACTATCAAAAACCAGCGGTTTCAATGAACACACATTTCTTGGTAGAATCATGCAGGACTGAAATTTTTGATGTTTTTCTACTCCTCTCATGAGCCCAAACAAGTCTCTAAAAGCATGAGTTTGCAACTACTTTACTTTTGGAGAAAATTCAAAACATTCATTATTCAATAGAGCCCAATAGCAAAAACCAGCGTTTTGAATGAAGAATCACATTTCTTGGTAGAATCATGCAGGATTGAAATTTTTGATGGTTTTTTACTCCTCTCAACAGCCCAAACAAGTTTCTAAAAGGATGAGTTTGCAACTACTTTACTTTTGGAGAAAATTCAAAACATTCATTATTCATTAGGGCCCAAACTATCAAAAACCAGCGGTTTCAATGAACACACATTTCTTGGTAGAATCATGCAGGACTGAAATTTTTGATGTTTTTCTACTCCTCTCATGAGCCCAAACAAGTCTCTAAAAGCATGAGTTTGCAACTACTTTACTTTTGGAGAAAATTCAAAACATTCATTATTCAATAGAGCCCAATTGCAAAAACCAGCGTTTTGAATGAAGAATCACATTTCTTGGTAGAATCATGCAGGATTGAAATTTTTGATGGTTTTTTACTCCTCTCAACAGCCCAAACAAGTTTCTAAAAGGATGAGTTTGCAACTACTTTACTTTTGGAGAAAATTCAAAACATTCATTATTGAATAGGGCCCAAACTATCAAAAACCAGCGGTTTGAATGAACACATTTCTTGGTAGAATCATGCAGGACTGAAATTTTTGATGTTTTTCTACTCCTCTCATGAGCCCAAACAAGTCTCTAAAAGCATGAGTTTGCAACTACTTTACTTTTGGAGAAAATTCAAAACATTCACTATTCAATAGAGCCCAATAGCAAAAATCAGGTTTTGAATGAAGAATCACATTTCTTGGTAAAATCATGCAGGATTGAAATTTTTGATGGTTTTTTACTCCTCTCAACAGCCCAAACAAGTTTCTAAAAGGATGAGTTTGCAACTACTTTACTTTTCGAGAAAATTCAAAACATTCATTATTCAATAGGGCCCAAACTATCAAAAACCAGCGGTTTCAATGAACACACATTTCTTGGTAGAATCATGCAGGACTGAAATTTTTGATGTTTTTCTACTCCTCTCATGAGCCCAAACAAGTCTCTAAAAGCATGAGTTTGCAACTACTTTACTTTTGGAGAAAATTCAAAACATTCATTATTCAATAGAGCCCAATAGCAAAAACCAGCGTTTTGAATGAAGAATCACATTTCTTGGTAGAATCATGCAGGATTGAAATTTTTGATGGTTTTTTACTCCTCTCAACAGCCCAAACAAGTTTCTAAAAGGATGAGTTTGCAACTACTTTACTTTTGGAGAAAATTCAAAACATTCATTATTCAATAGGGCCCAAACTATCAAAAACCAGCGGTTTGAATGAACACATTTCTTGGTAGAATCATGCAGGACTGAAATTTTTGATGTTTTTCTACTCCTCTCATGAGCCCAAACAAGTCTCTAAAAGCATGAGTTTGCAACTACTTTACTTTTGGAGAAAATTCAAAACATTCACTATTCAATAGAGCCCAATAGCAAAAATCAGGTTTTGAATGAAGAATCACATTTCTTGGTAAAATCATGCAGGATTGAAATTTTTGATGGTTGTTTACTCCTCTCAACAGCCCAAACAAGTTTCTAAAAGGATGAGTTTGCAACTACTTTACTTTTGGAGAAAATTCAAAAAATTCATTATTCAATAGGGCCCAAACTATCAAAAACCAGCGGTTTCAATGAACACACATTTCTTGGTAGAATCATGCAGGACTGAAATTTTTGATGTTTTTCTACTCCTCTCATGAGCCCAAACAAGTCTCCAAAAGCATGAGTTTGCAACTACTTTACTTTTGGAGAAAATTCAAAACATTCATTATTCAATAGAGCCCAATAGCAAAAACCAGCGTTTTGAATGAAGAATCACATTTCTTGGTAGAATCATGCAGGATTGAAATTTTTGATGGTTTTTTACTCCTCTCAACAGCCCAAACAAGTTTCTAAAAGGATGAGTTTGCAACTACTTTACTTTTGGAGAAAATTCAAAACATTCATTATTCAATAGGGCCCAAACTATCAAAAACCAGCGGTTTCAATGAACACACATTTCTTGGTAGAATCATGCAGGACTGAAATTTTTGATGTTTTTCTACTCCTCTCATGAGCCCAAACAAGTCTCTAAAAGCATGAGTTTGCAACTACTTTACTTTTGGAGAAAATTCAAAACATTCATTATTCAATAGAGACCAATAGCAAAAACCAGCGTTTTGAATGAAGAATCACATTTCTTGGTAGAATCATGCAGGATTGAAATTTTTGATGGTTTTTTACTCCTCTCAACAGCCCAAACAAGTTTCTAAAAGGATGAGTTTGCAACTACTTTACTTTTGGAGAAAATTCAAAACATTCATTATTCAATAGGGCCCAAACTATCAAAAACCAGCGGTTTCAATGAACACACATTTCTTGGTAGAATCATGCAGGACTGAAATTTTTGATGTTTTTCTACTCCTCTCATGAGCCCAAACAAGTCTCTAAAAGCATGAGTTTGCAACTACTTTACTTTTGGAGAAAATTCAAAACATTCATTATTCAATAGAGCCCAATTGCAAAAACCAGCGTTTTGAATGAAGAATCACATTTCTTGGTAGAATCATGCAGTATTGAAATTTTTGATGGTTTTTTACTCCTCTCAACAGCCCAAACAAGTTTCTAAAAGGATGAGTTTGCAACTACTTTACTTTTGGAGAAAATTCAAAACATTCATTATTGAATAGGGCCCAAACTATCAAAAACCAGCGGTTTGAATGAACACATTTCTTGGTAGAATCATGCAGGACTGAAATTTTTGATGTTTTTCTACTCCTCTCATGAGCCCAAACAAGTCTCTAAAAGCATGAGTTTGCAACTACTTTACTTTTGGAGAAAATTCAAAACATTCACTATTCAATAGAGCCCAATAGCAAAAATCAGGTTTTGAATGAAGAATCACATTTCTTGGTAAAATCATGCAGGATTGAAATTTTTGATGGTTTTTTACTCCTCTCAACAGCCCAAACAAGTTTCTAAAAGGATGAGTTTGCAACTACTTTACTTTTGGAGAAAATTCAAAACATTCATTATTCAATAGGGCCCAAACTATCAAAAACCAGCGGTTTCAATGAACACACATTTCTTGGTAGAATCATGCAGGACTGAAATTTTTGATGTTTTTCTACTCCTCTCATGAGCCCAAACAAGTCTCTAAAAGCATGAGTTTGCAACTACTTTACTTTTGGAGAAAATTCAAAACATTCATTATTCAATAGGGCCCAAACTATCAAAAACCAGCGGTTTGAATGAACACACATTTCTTGGTAGAATCATGCAGGACTGAAATTTGTGATGTTTTTCTACTCCTCTCATGAGCCCAAACAAGTCTCTAAAAGCATGAGTTTGCAACTACTTTACTTTTGGAGAAAATTCAAAACATTCATTATTCAATAGAGCCCAATAGCAAAAACCAGCGTTTTGAAAGAAGAATCACATTTCTTGGTAGAATCATGCAGGATTGAAATTTTTGATGGTTTTTTACTCCTCTCAACAGCCCAAACAAGTTTCTAAAAGGATGAGTTTGCAACTACTTTACTTTTGGAGAAAATTCAAAACATTCATTATTCAATAGGGCCCAAACTATCAAAAACCAGCCGTTTCAATGAACACACATGTCTTGGTAGAATCATGCAGGACTGAAATTTTTGATGTTTTTCTACTCATCTCATGAGCCCAAACAAGTCTCTAAAAGCATGAGTTTGCAACTACTTTACTTTTGGAGAAAATTCAAAACATTCATTATTCAACAGAGCCCAATAGCAAAAACCAGCGTTTTGAATGAAGAATCACATTTCTTGGTAGAATCATGCAGGATTGAAATTTTTGATGGTTTTTTACTCCTCTCAACAGCCCAAACAAGTTTCTAAAAGGATGAGTTTGCAACTACTTTACTTTTGGAGAAAATTCAAAACATTCATTATTCAATAGGGCCCAAACTATCAAAAACCAGCGGTTTCAATGAACACATATTTCTTGGTAGAATCATGCAGGACTGAAATTTTTGATGTTTTTCTACTCCTCTCATGAGCCCAAACAAGTCTCTAAAAGCATGAGTTTGCAACTACTTTACTTTTGGAGAAAATTCAAAACATTCATTATTCAATAGAGCCCAATAGCAAAAACCAGCGTTTTGAATGAAGAATCACATTTCTTGGTAGAATCATGCAGGATTGAAATTTTTGATGGTTTTTTACTCCTCTCAACAGCCCAAACAAGTTTCTAAAAGGATGAGTTTGCAACTACTTTACTTTTGGAGAAAATTCAAAACATTCATTATTCAATAGGGCCCAAACTATCAAAAACCAGCGGTTTCAATGAACACACATTTCTTGGTAGAATCATGCAGGACTGAAATTTTTGATGTTTTTCTACTCCTCTCATGAGCCCAAACAAGTCTCTAAAAGCATGAGTTTGCAACTACTTTACTTTTGGAGAAAATTCAAAACATTCATTATTCAATAGGGCCCAAAATATCAAAAACCAGCGGTTTGAATGAACACACATTTCTTGGTAGAATCATGCAGGACTGAAATTTTTGATGTTTTTCTACTCCTCTCATGAGCCCAAACAAGTCTCTAAAAGCATGAGTTTGCAACTACTTTACATTTGGAGAAAATTCAAAACTTTCATTATTCAATAGAGCCCAATAGCAAAAACCAGCATTTTGAATGAAGAATCACATTTCTTGGTAGAATCATGCAGGATTGAAATTTTTGATGGTTTTTTACTCCTCTCAACAGCCCAAACAAGTTTCTAAAAGGATGAGTTTGCAACTACTTTACTTTTGGAGAAAATTCAAAACATTCATTATTCAATAGGGCCCAAACTATCAAAAACCAGCCGTTTCAATGAACACACATGTCTTGGTAGAATCATGCAGGACTGAAATTTTTGATGTTGTTCTACTCATCTCATGAGCCCAAACAAGTCTCTAAAAGCATGAGTTTGCAACTACTTTACTTTTGGAGAAAATTCAAAACATTCATTATTCAATAGAGCCCAATAGCAAAAACCAGCGTTTTGAATGAAGAATCACATTTCTTGGTAGAATCATGCAGGATTGAAATTTTTGATGGTTTTTTACTCCTCTCAACAGACCAAACAAGTTTCTAAAAGGATGAGTTTGCAACTACTTTACTTTTGGAGAAAATTCAAAACATTCATTATTCAATAGGGCCCAAACTATCAAAAACCAGCGGTTTCAATGAACACACATTTCTTGGTAGAATCATGCAGGACTGAAATTTTTGATGTTTTTCTACTCCTCTCATGAGCCCAAACAAGTCTCTAAAAGCATGAGTTTGCAACTACTTTACTTTTGGAGAAAATTCAAAACATTCATTATTCAATAGAGCCTAATAGCAAAAACCAGCGTTTTGAATGAAGAATCACATTTCTTGGTAGAATCATGCAGGATTGAAATTTTTGATGGTTTTTTACTCCTCTCAACAGCCCAAACAAGTTTCTAAAAGGAAGAGTTTGCAACTACTTTACTTTTGGAGAAAATTCAAAACATTCATTATTCAATAGGGCCCAAACTATCAAAAACCAGCGGTTTGAATGAACACATTTCTTGGTAGAATCATGCAGGACTGAAATTTTTGATGTTTTTCTACTCCTCTCATGAGCCCAAACAAGTCTCTAAAAGCATGAGTTTGCAACTACTTTACTTTTGGAGAAAATTCAAAACATTCACTATTCAATAGAGCCCAATTGCAAAAATCAGGTTTTGAATGAAGAATCACATTTCTTGGTAAAATCATGCAGGATTGAAATTTTTGATGTTTGTTTACTCCTCTCAACAGCCCAAACAAGTTTCTAAAAGGATGAGTTTGCAACTACTTTACTTTTGGAGAAAATTCAAAACATTCATTATTCAATAGGGCCCAAACTATCAAAAACCAGCGGTTTCAATGAACACACATTTCTTGGTAGAATCATGCAGGACTGAAATTTTTGATGTTTTTCTACTCCTCTCATGAGCCCAAACAAGTCTCTAAAAGCATGAGTTTGCAACTACTTTACTTTTGGAGAAAATTCAAAACATTCATTATTCAATAGGGCCCAAAATATCAAAAACCAGCGGTTTGAATGAACACACATTTCTTGGTAGAATCATGCAGGACTGAAATTTTTGATGTTTTTCTACTCCTCTCATGAGCCCAAACAAGTCTCTAAAAGCATGAGTTTGCAACTACTTTACATTTGGAGAAAATTCAAAACTTTCATTATTCAATAGAGCCCAATAGCAAAAACCAGCATTTTGAATGAAGAATCACATTTCTTGGTAGAATCATGCAGGATTGAAATTTTTGATGGTTTTTTACTCCTCTCAACAGCCCAAACAAGTTTCTAAAAGGATGAGTTTGCAACTACTTTACTTTTGGAGAAAATTCAAAACATTCATTATTCAATAGGGCCCAAACTATCAAAAACCAGCCGTTTCAATGAACACACATGTCTTGGTAGAATCATGCAGGACTGAAATTTTTGATGTTGTTCTACTCATCTCATGAGCCCAAACAAGTCTCTAAAAGCATGAGTTTGCAACTACTTTACTTTTGGAGAAAATTCAAAACATTCATTATTCAATAGAGCCCAATAGCAAAAACCAGCGTTTTGAATGAAGAATCACATTTCTTGGTAGAATCATGCAGGATTGAAATTTTTGATGGTTTTTTACTCCTCTCAACAGCCCAAACAAGTTTCTAAAAGGATGAGTTTGCAACTACTTTACTTTTGGAGAAAATTCAAAACATTCATTATTCAATAGGGCCCAAACTATCAAAAACCAGCGGTTTCAATGAACACACATTTCTTGGTAGAATCATGCAGGACTGAAATTTTTGATGTTTTTCTACTCCTCTCATGAGCCCAAACAAGTCTCTAAAAGCATGAGTTTGCAACTACTTTACTTTTGGAGAAAATTCAAAACATTCATTATTCAATAGAGCCCAATTGCAAAAACCAGCGTTTTGAATGAAGAATCACATTTCTCGGTAGAATCATGCAGTATTGAAATTTTTGATGGTTTTTTACTCCTCTCAACAGCCCAAACAAGTTTCTAAAAGGATGAGTTTGCAACTACTTTACTTTTGGAGAAAATTCAAAACATTCATTATTGAATAGGGCCCAAACTATCAAAAACCAGCGGTTTGAATGAACACATTTCTTGGTAGAATCATGCAGGACTGAAATTTTTGATGTTTTTCTACTCCTCTCATGAGCCCAAACAAGTCTCTAAAAGCATGAGTTTGCAACTACTTTACTTTTGGAGAAAATTCAAAACATTCACTATTCAATAGAGCCCAATAGCAAAAATCAGGTTTTGAATGAAGAATCACATTTCTTGGTAAAATCATGCAGGATTGAAATTTTTGATGGTTTTTTACTCCTCTCAACAGCCCAAACAAGTTTCTAAAAGGATGAGTTTGCAACTACTTTACTTTTGGAGAAAATTCAAAACATTCATTATTCAATAGGGCCCAAACTATCAAAAACCAGCGGTTTCAATGAACACACATTTCTTGGTAGAATCATGCAGGACTGAAATTTTTGATGTTTTTCTACTCCTCTCATGAGCCCAAACAAGTCTCTAAAAGCATGAGTTTGCAACTACTTTACTTTTGGAGAAAATTCAAAACATTCATTATTCAATAGGGCCCAAACTATCAAAAACCAGCGGTTTGAATGAACACACATTTCTTGGTAGAATCATGCAGGACTGAAATTTGTGATGTTTTTCTACTCCTCTCATGAGCCCAAACAAGTCTCTAAAAGCATGAGTTTGCAACTACTTTACTTTTGGAGAAAATTCAAAACATTCATTATTCAATAGAGCCCAATAGCAAAAACCAGCGTTTTGAAAGAAGAATCACATTTCTTGGTAGAATCATGCAGGATTGAAATTTTTGATGGTTTTTTACTCCTCTCAACAGCCCAAACAAGTTTCTAAAAGGATGAGTTTGCAACTACTTTACTTTTGGAGAAAATTCAAAACATTCATTATTCAATAGGGCCCAAACTATCAAAAACCAGCCGTTTCAATGAACACACATGTCTTGGTAGAATCATGCAGGACTGAAATTTTTGATGTTTTTCTACTCATCTCATGAGCCCAAACAAGTCTCTAAAAGCATGAGTTTGCAACTACTTTACTTTTGGAGAAAATTCAAAACATTCATTATTCAACAGAGCCCAATAGCAAAAACCAGCGTTTTGAATGAAGAATCACATTTCTTGGTAGAATCATGCAGGATTGAAATTTTTGATGGTTTTTTACTCCTCTCAACAGCCCAAACAAGTTTCTAAAAGGATGAGTTTGCAACTACTTTACTTTTGGAGAAAATTCAAAACATTCATTATTCAATAGGGCCCAAACTATCAAAAACCAGCGGTTTCAATGAACACATATTTCTTGGTAGAATCATGCAGGACTGAAATTTTTGATGTTTTTCTACTCCTCTCATGAGCCCAAACAAGTCTCTAAAAGCATGAGTTTGCAACTACTTTACTTTTGGAGAAAATTCAAAACATTCATTATTCAATAGAGCCCAATAGCAAAAACCAGCGTTTTGAATGAAGAATCACATTTCTTGGTAGAATCATGCAGGATTGAAATTTTTGATGGTTTTTTACTCCTCTCAACAGCCCAAACAAGTTTCTAAAAGGATGAGTTTGCAACTACTTTACTTTTGGAGAAAATTCAAAACATTCATTATTCAATAGGGCCCAAACTATCAAAAACCAGCGGTTTCAATGAACACACATTTCTTGGTAGAATCATGCAGGACTGAAATTTTTGATGTTTTTCTACTCCTCTCATGAGCCCAAACAAGTCTCTAAAAGCATGAGTTTGCAACTACTTTACTTTTGGAGAAAATTCAAAACATTCATTATTCAATAGGGCCCAAAATATCAAAAACCAGCGGTTTGAATGAACACACATTTCTTGGTAGAATCATTCAGGACTGAAATTTTTGATGTTTTTCTACTCCTCTCATGAGCCCAAACAAGTCTCTAAAAGCATGAGTTTGCAACTACTTTACATTTGGAGAAAATTCAAAACTTTCATTATTCAATAGAGCCCAATAGCAAAAACCAGCATTTTGAATGAAGAATCACATTTCTTGGTAGAATCATGCAGGATTGAAATTTTTGATGGTTTTTTACTCCTCTCAACAGCCCAAACAAGTTTCTAAAAGGATGAGTTTGCAACTACTTTACTTTTGGAGAAAATTCAAAACATTCATTATTCAATAGGGCCCAAACTATCAAAAACCAGCCGTTTCAATGAACACACATGTCTTGGTAGAATCATGCAGGACTGAAATTTTTGATGTTGTTCTACTCATCTCATGAGCCCAAACAAGTCTCTAAAAGCATGAGTTTGCAACTACTTTACTTTTGGAGAAAATTCAAAACATTCATTATTCAATAGAGCCCAATAGCAAAAACCAGCGTTTTGAATGAAGAATCACATTTCTTGGTAGAATCATGCAGGATTGAAATTTTTGATGGTTTTTTACTCCTCTCAACAGCCCAAACAAGTTTCTAAAAGGATGAGTTTGCAACTACTTTACTTTTGGAGAAAATTCAAAACATTCATTATTCAATAGGGCCCAAACTATCAAAAACCAGCGGTTTCAATGAACACACATTTCTTGGTAGAATCATGCAGGACTGAAATTTTTGATGTTTTTCTACTCCTCTCATGAGCCCAAACAAGTCTCTAAAAGCATGAGTTTGCAACTACTTTACTTTTGGAGAAAATTCAAAACATTCATTATTCAATAGAGCCTAATAGCAAAAACCAGCGTTTTGAATGAAGAATCACATTTCTTGGTAGAATCATGCAGGATTGAAATTTTTGATGGTTTTTTACTCCTCTCAACAGCCCAAACAAGTTTCTAAAAGGAAGAGTTTGCAACTACTTTACTTTTGGAGAAAATTCAAAACATTCATTATTCAATAGGGCCCAAACTATCAAAAACCAGCGGTTTGAATGAACACATTTCTTGGTAGAATCATGCAGGACTGAAATTTTTGATGTTTTTCTACTCCTCTCATGAGCCCAAACAAGTCTCTAAAAGCATGAGTTTGCAACTACTTTACTTTTGGAGAAAATTCAAAACATTCACTATTCAATAGAGCCCAATTGCAAAAATCAGGTTTTGAATGAAGAATCACATTTCTTGGTAAAATCATGCAGGATTGAAATTTTTGATGTTTGTTTACTCCTCTCAACAGCCCAAACAAGTTTCTAAAAGGATGAGTTTGCAACTACTTTACTTTTGGAGAAAATTCAAAACATTCATTATTCAATAGGGCCCAAACTATCAAAAACCAGCGGTTTCAATGAACACACATTTCTTGGTAGAATCATGCAGGACTGAAATTTTTGATGTTTTTCTACTCCTCTCATGAGCCCAAACAAGTCTCTAAAAGCATGAGTTTGCAACTACTTTACTTTTGGAGAAAATTCAAAACATTCATTATTCAATAGGGCCCAAAATATCAAAAACCAGCGGTTTGAATGAACACACATTTCTTGGTAGAATCATGCAGGACTGAAATTTTTGATGTTTTTCTACTCCTCTCATGAGCCCAAACAAGTCTCTAAAAGCATGAGTTTGCAACTACTTTACATTTGGAGAAAATTCAAAACTTTCATTATTCAATAGAGCCCAATAGCAAAAACCAGCATTTTGAATGAAGAATCACATTTCTTGGTAGAATCATGCAGGATTGAAATTTTTGATGGTTTTTTACTCCTCTCAACAGCCCAAACAAGTTTCTAAAAGGATGAGTTTGCAACTACTTTACTTTTGGAGAAAATTCAAAACATTCATTATTCAATAGGGCCCAAACTATCAAAAACCAGCCGTTTCAATGAACACACATGTCTTGGTAGAATCATGCAGGACTGAAATTTTTGATGTTGTTCTACTCATCTCATGAGCCCAAACAAGTCTCTAAAAGCATGAGTTTGCAACTACTTTACTTTTGGAGAAAATTCAAAACATTCATTATTCAATAGAGCCCAATAGCAAAAACCAGCGTTTTGAATGAAGAATCACATTTCTTGGTAGAATCATGCAGGATTGAAATTTTTGATGGTTTTTTACTCCTCTCAACAGCCCAAACAAGTTTCTAAAAGGATGAGTTTGCAACTACTTTACTTTTGGAGAAAATTCAAAACATTCATTATTCAATAGGGCCCAAACTATCAAAAACCAGCGGTTTCAATGAACACACATTTCTTGGTAGAATCATGCAGGACTGAAATTTTTGATGTTTTTCTACTCCTCTCATGAGCCCAAACAAGTCTCTAAAAGCATGAGTTTGCAACTACTTTACTTTTGGAGAAAATTCAAAACATTCATTATTCAATAGAGCCTAATAGCAAAAACCAGCGTTTTGAATGAAGAATCACATTTCTTGGTAGAATCATGCAGGATTGAAATTTTTGATGGTTTTTTACTCCTCTCAACAGCCCAAACAAGTTTCTAAAAGGAAGAGTTTGCAACTACTTTACTTTTGGAGAAAATTCAAAACATTCATTATTCAATAGGGCCCAAACTATCAAAAACCAGCGGTTTGAATGAACACATTTCTTGGTAGAATCATGCAGGACTGAAATTTTTGATGTTTTTCTACTCCTCTCATGAGCCCAAACAAGTCTCTAAAAGCATGAGTTTGCAACTACTTTACTTTTGGAGAAAATTCAAAACATTCACTATTCAATAGAGCCCAATTGCAAAAATCAGGTTTTGAATGAAGAATCACATTTCTTGGTAAAATCATGCAGGATTGAAATTTTTGATGTTTGTTTACTCCTCTCAACAGCCCAAACAAGTTTCTAAAAGGATGAGTTTGCAACTACTTTACTTTTGGAGAAAATTCAAAACATTCATTATTCAATAGGGCCCAAACTATCAAAAACCAGCGGTTTCAATGAACACACATTTCTTGGTAGAATCATGCAGGACTGAAATTTTTGATGTTTTTCTACTCCTCTCATGAGCCCAAACAAGTCTCTAAAAGCATGAGTTTGCAACTACTTTACTTTTGGAGAAAATTCAAAACATTCATTATTCAATAGAGCCCAATAGCAAAAACCAGCGTTTTGAATGAAGAATCACATTTCTTGGTAGAATCATGCAGGATTGAAATTTTTGATGGTTTTTTACTCCTCTCAACAGCCCAAACAAGTTTCTAAAAGGATGAGTTTGCAACTACTTTACTTTTGGAGAAAATTCAAAACATTCATTATTCAATAGGGCCCAAACTATCAAAAACCAGCGGTTTCAATGAACACACATTTCTTGGTAGAATCATGCAGGACTGAAATTTTTGATGTTTTTCTACTCCTCTCATGAGCCCAAACAAGTCTCTAAAAGCATGAGTTTGCAACTACTTTACTTTTGGAGAAAATTCAAAACATTCATTATTCAATAGAGCCCAATAGCAAAAACCAGCGTTTTGAATGAAGAATCACATTTCTTGGTAGAATCATGCAGGATTGAAATTTTTGATGGTTTTTTACTCCTCTCAACAGCCCAAACAAGTTTCTAAAAGGATGAGTTTGCAACTACTTTACTTTTGGAGAAAATTCAAAACATTCATTATTCAATAGGGCCCAAACTATCAAAAACCAGCGGTTTCAATGAACACACATTTCTTGGTAGAATCATGCAGGACTGAAATTTTTGATGTTTTTCTACTCCTCTCATGAGCCCAAACAAGTCTCTAAAAGCATGAGTTTGCAACTACTTTACTTTTGGAGAAAATTCAAAACATTCATTATTCAATAGAGCCCAATTGCAAAAACCAGCGTTTTGAATGAAGAATCACATTTCTTGGTAGAATCATGCAGGATTGAAATTTTTGATGGTTTTTTTACTCCTCTCAACAGCCCAAACAAGTTTCTAAAAGGATGAGTTTGCAACTACTTTACTTTTGGAGAAAATTCAAAACATTCATTATTGAATAGGGCCCAAACTATCAAAAACCAGCGGTTTGAATGAACACATTTCTTGGTAGAATCATGCAGGACTGAAATTTTTGATGTTTTTCTACTCCTCTCATGAGCCCAAACAAGTCTCTAAAAGCATGAGTTTGCAACTACTTTACTTTTGGAGAAAATTCAAAACATTCACTATTCAATAGAGCCCAATAGCAAAAATCAGGTTTTGAATGAAGAATCACATTTCTTGGTAAAATCATGCAGGATTGAAATTTTTGATGGTTTTTTACTCCTCTCAACAGCCCAAACAAGTTTCTAAAAGGATGAGTTTGCAACTACTTTACTTTTGGAGAAAATTCAAAACATTCATAATTCAATAGAGCCCAATAGCAAAAACCAGCGTTTTGAATGAAGAATCACATTTCTTGGTAGAATCATGCAGGATTGAAATTTTTGATGGTTTTTTACTCCTCTCAACAGCCCAAACAAGTTTCTAAAAGGATGAGTTTGCAACTACTTTACTTTTGGAGAAAATTCAAAACATTCATTATTCAATAGGGCCCAAACTATCAAAAACCAGCGGTTTGAATGAACACATTTCTTGGTAGAATCATGCAGGACTGAAATTTTTGATGTTTTTCTACTCTCATGAGCCCAAACAAGTCTCTAAAAGCATGAGTTTGCAACTACTTTACTTTTGGAGAAAATTCAAAACATTCACCATTCAATAGAGCCCAATAGCAAAAATCAGGTTTTGAATGAAGAATCACATTTCTTGGTAAAATCATGCAGGATTGAAATTTTTGATGGTTTTTTACTCCTCTCAACAGCCCAAACAAGTTTCTAAAAGGATGAGTTTGCAACTACTTTACTTTTCGAGAAAATTCAAAACATTCATTATTCAATAGGGCCCAAACTATCAAAAACCAGCGGTTTCAATGAACACACATTTCTTGGTAGAATCATGCAGGACTGAAATTTTTGATGTTTTTCTACTCCTCTCATGAGCCCAAACAAGTCTCTAAAAGCATGAGTTTGCAACTACTTTACTTTTGGAGAAAATTCAAAACATTCATTATTCAATAGAGCCCAATAGCAAAAACCAGCGTTTTGAATGAAGAATCACATTTCTTGGTAGAATCATGCAGGATTGAAATTTTTGATGGTTTTTTAATCCTCTCAACAGCCCAAACAAGTTTCTAAAAGGATGAGTTTGCAACTACTTTACTTTTGGAGAAAATTCAAAACATTCATTATTCAATAGGGCCCAAACTATCAAAAACCAGCGGTTTGAATGAACACATTTCTTGGTAGAATCATGCAGGACTGAAATTTTTGATGTTTTTCTACTCCTCTCATGAGCCCAAACAAGTCTCTAAAAGCATGAGTTTGCAACTACTTTACTTTTGGAGAAAATTCAAAACATTCACTATTCAATAGAGCCCAATAGCAAAAATCAGGTTTTGAATGAAGAATCACATTTCTTGGTAAAATCATGCAGGATTGAAATTTTTGATGGTTGTTTACTCCTCTCAACAGCCCAAACAAGTTTCTAAAAGGATGAGTTTGCAACTACTTTACTTTTGGAGAAAATTCAAAACATTCATTATTCAATAGGGCCCAAACTATCAAAAACCAGCGGTTTCAATGAACACACATTTCTTGGTAGAATCATGCAGGACTGAAATTTTTGATGTTTTTCTACTCCTCTCATGAGCCCAAACAAGTCTCCAAAAGCATGAGTTTGCAACTACTTTACTTTTGGAGAAAATTCAAAACATTCATTATTCAATAGAGCCCAATAGCAAAAACCAGCGTTTTGAATGAAGAATCACATTTCTTGGTAGAATCATGCAGGATTGAAATTTTTGATGGTTTTTTACTCCTCTCAACAGCCCAAACAAGTTTCTAAAAGGATGAGTTTGCAACTACTTTACTTTTGGAGAAAATTCAAAACATTCATTATTCAATAGGGCCCAAACTATCAAAAACCAGCGGTTTCAATGAACACACATTTCTTGGTAGAATCATGCAGGACTGAAATTTTTGATGTTTTTCTACTCCTCTCATGAGCCCAAACAAGTCTCTAAAAGCATGAGTTTGCAACTACTTTACTTTTGGAGAAAATTCAAAACATTCATTATTCAATAGAGCCCAATAGCAAAAACCAGCGTTTTGAATGAATAATCACATTTCTTGGTAGAATCATGCAGGATTGAAATTTTTGATGGTTTTTTACTCCTCTCAACAGCCCAAACAAGTTTCTAAAAGGATGAGTTTGCAAATACTTTACTTTTGGAGAAAATTCAAAACATTCATTATTCAATAGGGCCCAAACTATCAAAAACCAGCGGTTTCAATGAACACACATTTCTTGGTAGAATCATGCAGGACTGAAATTTTTGATGTTTTTCTACTCCTCTCATGAGCCCAAACAAGTCTCTAAAAGGATGAGTTTGCAACTACTTTACTTTTGGAGAAAATTCAAAACATTCACTATTCAATAGAGCCCAATAGCAAAAATCAGGTTTTGAATGAAGAATCACATTTCTTGGTAAAATCATGCAGGATTGAAATTTTTGATGGTTTTTTACTCCTCTCAACAGCCCAAACAAGTTTCTAAAAGGATGAGTTTGCAACTACTTTACTTTTGGAGAAAATTCAAAACATTCATTATTCAATAGGGCCCAAACTATCAAAAACCAGCGGTTTCAATGAACACACATTTCTTGGTAGAATCATGCAGGACTGAAATTTTTGATGTTTTTCTACTCCTCTCATGAGCCCAAACAAGTCTCTAAAAGCATGAGTTTGCAACTACTTTACATTTGGAGAAAATTCAAAACTTTCATTATTCAATAGAGCCCATTAGCAAAAACCAGCATTTTGAATGAAGAATCACATTTCTTGGTAGAATCATGCAGGATTGAAATTTTTGATGGTTTTTTACTCCTCTCAACAGCCCAAACAAGTTTCTAAAAGGATGAGTTTGCAACTACTTTACTTTTGGAGAAAATTCAAAACATTCATTATTCAATAGGGCCCAAACTATCAAAAACCAGCCGTTTCAATGAACACACATGTCTTGGTAGAATCATGCAGGACTGAAATTTTTGATGTTGTTCTACTCATCTCATGAGCCCAAACAAGTCTCTAAAAGCATGAGTTTGCAACTACTTTACTTTTGGAGAAAATTCAAAACATTCATTATTCAATAGAGCCCAATAGCAAAAACCAGCGTTTTGAATGAAGAATCACATTTCTTGGTAGAATCATGCAGGATTGAAATTTTTGATGGTTTTTTACTCCTCTCAACAGCCCAAACAAGTTTCTAAAAGGATGAGTTTGCAACTACTTTACTTTTGGAGAAAATTCAAAACATTCATTATTCAATAGGGCCCAAACTATCAAAAACCAGCCGTTTCAATGAACACACATGTCTTGGTAGAATCATGCAGGACTGAAATTTTTGATGTTGTTCTACTCATCTCATGAGCCCAAACAAGTCTCTAAAAGCATGAGTTTGCAACTACTTTACTTTTGGAGAAAATTCAAAACATTCATTATTCAATAGAGCCCAATAGCAAAAACCAGCGTTTTGAATGAAGAATCACATTTCTTGGTAGAATCATGCAGGATTGAAATTTTTGATGGTTTTTTACTCCTCTCAACAGCCCAAACAAGTTTCTAAAAGGATGAGTTTGCAACTACTTTACTTTTGGAGAAAATTCAAAACATTCATTATTCAATAGGGCCCAAACTATCAAAAACCAGCGGTTTCAATGAACACACATTTCTTGGTAGAATCATGCAGGACTGAAATTTTTGATGTTTTTCTACTCCTCTCATGAGCCCAAACAAGTCTCTAAAAGCATGAGTTTGCAACTACTTTACTTTTGGAGAAAATTCAAAACATTCATTATTCAATAGAGCCCAATAGCAAAAACCAGCGTTTTGAATGAAGAATCACATTTCTTGGTAGAATCATGCAGGATTGAAATTTTTGATGGTTTTTTACTCCTCTCAACAGCCCAAACAAGTTTCTAAAAGGAAGAGTTTGCAACTACTTTACTTTTGGAGAAAATTCAAAACATTCATTATTCAATAGGGCCCAAACTATCAAAAACCAGCGGTTTGAATGAACACATTTCTTGGTAGAATCATGCAGGACTGAAATTTTTGATGTTTTTCTACTCCTCTCATGAGCCCAAACAAGTCTCTAAAAGCATGAGTTTGCAACTACTTTACTTTTGGAGAAAATTCA
This sequence comes from Dendrobates tinctorius, assembly GCF_039654945.1. Classification (NCBI taxonomy): domain Eukaryota; kingdom Metazoa; phylum Chordata; class Amphibia; order Anura; family Dendrobatidae; genus Dendrobates; species Dendrobates tinctorius. The sequence continues at coordinate 22,068,433 of NW_027361793.1, forward strand.
AAACATTCACTATTCAATAGAGCCCAATTGCAAAAATCAGGTTTTGAATGAAGAATCACATTTCTTGGTAAAATCATGCAGGATTGAAATTTTTGATGGTTGTTTACTCCTCTCAACAGCCCAAACAAGTTTCTAAAAGGATGAGTTTGCAACTACTTTACTTTTGGAGAAAATTCAAAACATTCATTATTCAATAGGGCCCAAACTATCAAAAACCAGCGGTTTCAATGAACACACATTTCTTGGTAGAATCATGCAGGACTGAAATTTTTGATGTTTTTCTACTCCTCTCATGAGCCCAAACAAGTCTCTAAAAGCATGAGTTTGCAACTACTTTACTTTTGGAGAAAATTCAAAACATTCATTATTCAATAGAGCCCAATAGCAAAAACCAGCGTTTTGAATGAAGAATCACATTTCTTGGTAGAATCATGCAGGATTGAAATTTTTGATGGTTTTTTACTCCTCTCAACAGCCCAAACAAGTTTCTAAAAGGAAGAGTTTGCAACTACTTTACTTTTGGAGAAAATTCAAAACATTAATTATTCAATAGGGCCCAAACTATCAAAAACCAGCGGTTTGAATGAACACATTTCTTGGTAGAATCATGCAGGACTGAAATTTTGATGTTTTTCTACTCCTCTCATGAGCCCAAACAAGTCTCTAAAAGCATGAGTTTGCAACTACTTTACTTTTGGAGAAAATTCAAAACATTCACTATTCAATAGAGCCCAATTGCAAAAATCAGGTTTTGAATGAAGAATCACATTTCTTGGTAAAATCATGCAGGATTGAAATTTTTGATGGTTGTTTACTCCTCTCAACAGCCCAAACAAGTTTCTAAAAGGATGAGTTTGCAACTACTTTACTTTTGGAGAAAATTCAAAACATTCATTATTCAATAGGGCCCAAACTATCAAAAACCAGCGGTTTCAATGAACACACATTTCTTGGTAGAATCATGCAGGACTGAAATTTTTGATGTTTTTCTACTCCTCTCATGAGCCCAAACAAGTCTCTAAAAGCATGAGTTTGCAACTACTTTACTTTTGGAGAAAATTCAAAACATTCATTATTCAATAGAGCCCAATAGCAAAAACCAGCGTTTTGAATGAAGAATCACATTTCTTGGTAGAATCATGCAGGATTGAAATTTTTGATGGTTTTTTACTCCTCTCAACAGCCCAAACAAGTTTCTAAAAGGATGAGTTTGCAACTACTTTACTTTTGGAGAAAATTCAAAACATTCATTATTCAATAGGGCCCAAACTATCAAAAACCAGCGGTTTCAATGAACACACATTTCTTGGTAGAATCATGCAGGACTGAAATTTTTGATGTTTTTCTACTCCTCTCATGAGCCCAAACAAGTCTCTAAAAGCATGAGTTTGCAACTACTTTACTTTTGGAGAAAATTCAAAACATTCATTATTCAATAGAGCCCAATAGCAAAAACCAGCGTTTTGAATGAAGAATCACATTTCTTGGTAGAATCATGCAGGATTGAAATTTTTGATGGTTTTTTACTCCTCTCAACAGCCCAAACAATTTTCTAAAAGGATGAGCTTGCAACTACTTTACTTTTGGAGAAAATTCAAAACATTCATTATTCAATAGGGCCCAAACTATCAAAAACCAGCGGTTTCAATGAACACACATTTCTTGGTAGAATCATGCAGGACTGAAATTTTTGATGTTTTTCTACTCCTCTCATGAGCCCAAAGAAGTCTCCAAAAGCATGAGTTTGCAACTACTTTACTTTTGGAGAAAATTCAAAACATTCATTATTCAATAGAGCCCAATAGCAAAAACCAGCGTTTTGAATGAAGAATCACATTTCTTGGTAGAATCATGCAGGATTGAAATTTTTGATGGTTTTTTACTCCTCTCAACAGCCCAAACAAGTTTCTAAAAGGATGAGTTTGCAACTACTTTACTTTTGGAGAAAATTCAAAACATTCATTATTCAATAGGGCCCAAACTATCAAAAACCAGCGGTTTCAATGAACACACATTTCTTGGTAGAATCATGCAGGACTGAAATTTTTGATGTTTTTCTACTCCTCTCATGAGCCCAAACAAGTCTCTAAAAGCATGAGTTTGCAACTACTTTACTTTTGGAGAAAATTCAAAACATTCATTATTCAATAGAGCCCAATAGCAAAAACCAGCGTTTTGAATGAAGAATCACATTTCTTGGTAGAATCATGCAGGATTGAAATTTTTGATGGTTTTTTACTCCTCTCAACAGCCCAAACAAGTTTCTAAAAGGATGAGTTTGCAACTACTTTACTTTTGGAGAAAATTCAAAACATTCATTATTCAATAGGGCCCAAACTATCAAAAACCAGCCGTTTCAATGAACACACATGTCTTGGTAGAATCATGCAGGACTGAAATTTTTGATGTTGTTCTACTCATCTCATGAGCCCAAACAAGTCTCTAAAAGCATGAGTTTGCAACTACTTTACTTTTGGAGAAAATTCAAAACATTCATTATTCAATAGAGCCCAATAGCAAAAACCAGCGTTTTGAATGAAGAATCACATTTCTTGGTAGAATCATGCAGGATTGAAATTTTTGATGGTTTTTTACTCCTCTCAACAGCCCAAACAAGTTTCTAAAAGGATGAGTTTGCAACTACTTTACTTTTGGAGAAAATTCAAAACATTCATTATTCAATAGGGCCCAAACTATCAAAAACCAGCCGTTTCAATGAACACACATGTCTTGGTAGAATCATGCAGGACTGAAATTTTTGATGTTGTTCTACTCATCTCATGAGCCCAAACAAGTCTCTAAAAGCATGAGTTTGCAACTACTTTACTTTTGGAGAAAATTCAAAACATTCATTATTCAATAGAGCCCAATAGCAAAAACCAGCGTTTTGAATGAAGAATCACATTTCTTGGTAGAATCATGCAGGATTGAAATTTTTGATGGTTTTTTACTCCTCTCAACAGCCCAAACAAGTTTCTAAAAGGATGAGTTTGCAACTACTTTACTTTTGGAGAAAATTCAAAACATTCATTATTCAATAGGGCCCAAACTATCAAAAACCAGCGGTTTCAATGAACACACATTTCTTGGTAGAATCATGCAGGACTGAAATTTTTGATGTTTTTCTACTCCTCTCATGAGCCCAAACAAGTCTCTAAAAGCATGAGTTTGCAACTACTTTACTTTTGGAGAAAATTCAAAACATTCATTATTCAATAGAGCCCAATAGCATAAACCAGCGTTTTGAATGAAGAATCACATTTCTTGGTAGAATCATGCAGGATTGAAATTTTTGATGGTTTTTTACTCCTCTCAACAGCCCAAACAAGTTTCTAAAAGGAAGAGTTTGCAACTACTTTACTTTTGGAGAAAATTCAAAACATTCATTATTCAATAGGGCCCAAACTATCAAAAACCAGCGGTTTGAATGAACACATTTCTTGGTAGAATCATGCAGGACTGAAATTTTTGATGTTTTTCTACTCCTCTCATGAGCCCAAACAAGTCTCTAAAAGCATGAGTTTGCAACTACTTTACTTTTGGAGAAAATTCAAAACATTCACTATTCAATAGAGCCCAATTGCAAAAATCAGGTTTTGAATGAAGAATCACATTTCTTGGTAAAATCATGCAGGATTGAAATTTTTGATGGTTGTTTACTCCTCTCAACAGCCCAAACAAGTTTCTAAAAGGATGAGTTTGCAACTACTTTACTTTTGGAGAAAATTCAAAACATTCATTATTCAATAGGGCCCAAACTATCAAAAACCAGCGGTTTCAATGAACACACATTTCTTGGTAGAATCATGCAGGACTGAAATTTTTGATGTTTTTCTACTCCTCTCATGAGCCCAAACAAGTCTCTAAAAGCATGAGTTTGCAACTACTTTACTTTTGGAGAAAATTCAAAACATTCATTATTCAATAGAGCCCAATAGCAAAAACCAGCGTTTTGAATGAAGAATCACATTTCTTGGTAGAATCATGCAGGATTGAAATTTTTGATGGTTTTTTACTCCTCTCAACAGCCCAAACAAGTTTCTAAAAGGAAGAGTTTGCAACTACTTTACTTTTGGAGAAAATTCAAAACATTAATTATTCAATAGGGCCCAAACTATCAAAAACCAGCGGTTTGAATGAACACATTTCTTGGTAGAATCATGCAGGACTGAAATTTTTGATGTTTTTCTACTCCTCTCATGAGCCCAAACAAGTCTCTAAAAGCATGAGTTTGCAACTACTTTACTTTTGGAGAAAATTCAAAACATTCACTATTCAATAGAGCCCAATTGCAAAAATCAGGTTTTGAATGAAGAATCACATTTCTTGGTAAAATCATGCAGGATTGAAATTTTTGATGGTTGTTTACTCCTCTCAACAGCCCAAACAAGTTTCTAAAAGGATGAGTTTGCAACTACTTTACTTTTGGAGAAAATTCAAAACATTCATTATTCAATAGGGCCCAAACTATCAAAAACCAGCGGTTTCAATGAACACACATTTCTTGGTAGAATCATGCAGGACTGAAATTTTTGATGTTTTTCTACTCCTCTCATGAGCCCAAACAAGTCTCTAAAAGCATGAGTTTGCAACTACTTTACTTTTGGAGAAAATTCAAAACATTCATTATTCAATAGAGCCCAATAGCAAAAACCAGCGTTTTGAATGAAGAATCACATTTCTTGGTAGAATCATGCAGGATTGAAATTTTTGATGGTTTTTTACTCCTCTCAACAGCCCAAACAAGTTTCTAAAAGGATGAGTTTGCAACTACTTTACTTTTGGAGAAAATTCAAAACATTCATTATTCAATAGGGCCCAAACTATCAAAAACCAGCGGTTTCAATGAACACACATTTCTTGGTAGAATCATGCAGGACTGAAATTTTTGATGTTTTTCTACTCCTCTCATGAGCCCAAACAAGTCTCTAAAAGCATGAGTTTGCAACTACTTTACTTTTGGAGAAAATTCAAAACATTCATTATTCAATAGAGCCCAATAGCAAAAACCAGCGTTTTGAATGAAGAATCACATTTCTTGGTAGAATCATGCAGGATTGAAATTTTTGATGGTTTTTTACTCCTCTCAACAGCCCAAACAAGTTTCTAAAAGGATGAGTTTGCAACTACTTTACTTTTGGAGAAAATTCAAAACATTCATTATTCAATAGGGCCCAAACTATCAAAAACCAGCGGTTTCAATGAACACACATTTCTTGGTAGAATCATGCAGGACTGAAATTTTTGATGTTTTTCTACTCCTCTCATGAGCCCAAACAAGTCTCCAAAAGCATGAGTTTGCAACTACTTTACTTTTGGAGAAAATTCAAAACATTCATTATTCAATAGAGCCCAATAGCAAAAACCAGCGTTTTGAATGAAGAATCACATTTCTTGGTAGAATCATGCAGGATTGAAATTTTTGATGGTTTTTTACTCCTCTCAACAGCCCAAACAAGTTTCTAAAAGGATGAGTTTGCAACTACTTTACTTTTGGAGAAAATTCAAAACATTCATTATTCAATAGGGCCCAAACTATCAAAAACCAGCGGTTTCAATGAACACACATTTCTTGGTAGAATCATGCAGGACTGAAATTTTTGATGTTTTTCTACTCCTCTCATGAGCCCAAACAAGTCTCTAAAAGCATGAGTTTGCAACTACTTTACTTTTGGAGAAAATTCAAAACATTCATTATTCAATAGAGCCCAATAGCAAAAACCAGCGTTTTGAATGAAGAATCACATTTCTTGGTAGAATCATGCAGGATTGAAATTTTTGATGGTTTTTTACTCCTCTCAACAGCCCAAACAAGTTTCTAAAAGGATGAGTTTGCAACTACTTTACTTTTGGAGAAAATTCAAAACATTCATTATTCATTAGGGCCCAAACTATCAAAAACCAGCGGTTTCAATGAACACACATTTCTTGGTAGAATCATGCAGGACTGAAATTTTTGATGTTTTTCTACTCCTCTCATGAGCCCAAACAAGTCTCTAAAAGCATGAGTTTGCAACTACTTTACTTTTGGAGAAAATTCAAAACATTCATTATTCAATAGAGCCCAATTGCAAAAACCAGCGTTTTGAATGAAGAATCACATTTCTTGGTAGAATCATGCAGGATTGAAATTTTTGATGGTTTTTTACTCCTCTCAACAGCCCAAACAAGTTTCTAAAAGGATGAGTTTGCAACTACTTTACTTTTGGAGAAAATTCAAAACATTCATTATTGAATAGGGCCCAAACTATCAAAAACCAGCGGTTTGAATGAACACATTTCTTGGTAGAATCATGCAGGACTGAAATTTTTGATGTTTTTCTACTCCTCTCATGAGCCCAAACAAGTCTCTAAAAGCATGAGTTTGCAACTACTTTACTTTTGGAGAAAATTCAAAACATTCACTATTCAATAGAGCCCAATAGCAAAAATCAGGTTTTGAATGAAGAATCACATTTCTTGGTAAAATCATGCAGGATTGAAATTTTTGATGGTTTTTTACTCCTCTCAACAGCCCAAACAAGTTTCTAAAAGGATGAGTTTGCAACTACTTTACTTTTCGAGAAAATTCAAAACATTCATTATTCAATAGGGCCCAAACTATCAAAAACCAGCGGTTTCAATGAACACACATTTCTTGGTAGAATCATGCAGGACTGAAATTTTTGATGTTTTTCTACTCCTCTCATGAGCCCAAACAAGTCTCTAAAAGCATGAGTTTGCAACTACTTTACTTTTGGAGAAAATTCAAAACATTCATTATTCAATAGAGCCCAATAGCAAAAACCAGCGTTTTGAATGAAGAATCACATTTCTTGGTAGAATCATGCAGGATTGAAATTTTTGATGGTTTTTTACTCCTCTCAACAGCCCAAACAAGTTTCTAAAAGGATGAGTTTGCAACTACTTTACTTTTGGAGAAAATTCAAAACATTCATTATTCAATAGGGCCCAAACTATCAAAAACCAGCGGTTTGAATGAACACATTTCTTGGTAGAATCATGCAGGACTGAAATTTTTGATGTTTTTCTACTCCTCTCATGAGCCCAAACAAGTCTCTAAAAGCATGAGTTTGCAACTACTTTACTTTTGGAGAAAATTCAAAACATTCACTATTCAATAGAGCCCAATAGCAAAAATCAGGTTTTGAATGAAGAATCACATTTCTTGGTAAAATCATGCAGGATTGAAATTTTTGATGGTTGTTTACTCCTCTCAACAGCCCAAACAAGTTTCTAAAAGGATGAGTTTGCAACTACTTTACTTTTGGAGAAAATTCAAAACATTCATTATTCAATAGGGCCCAAACTATCAAAAACCAGCGGTTTCAATGAACACACATTTCTTGGTAGAATCATGCAGGACTGAAATTTTTGATGTTTTTCTACTCCTCTCATGAGCCCAAACAAGTCTCCAAAAGCATGAGTTTGCAACTACTTTACTTTTGGAGAAAATTCAAAACATTCATTATTCAATAGAGCCCAATAGCAAAAACCAGCGTTTTGAATGAAGAATCACATTTCTTGGTAGAATCATGCAGGATTGAAATTTTTGATGGTTTTTTACTCCTCTCAACAGCCCAAACAAGTTTCTAAAAGGATGAGTTTGCAACTACTTTACTTTTGGAGAAAATTCAAAACATTCATTATTCAATAGGGCCCAAACTATCAAAAACCAGCGGTTTCAATGAACACACATTTCTTGGTAGAATCATGCAGGACTGAAATTTTTGATGTTTTTCTACTCCTCTCATGAGCCCAAACAAGTCTCTAAAAGCATGAGTTTGCAACTACTTTACTTTTGGAGAAAATTCAAAACATTCATTATTCAATAGAGACCAATAGCAAAAACCAGCGTTTTGAATGAAGAATCACATTTCTTGGTAGAATCATGCAGGATTGAAATTTTTGATGGTTTTTTACTCCTCTCAACAGCCCAAACAAGTTTCTAAAAGGATGAGTTTGCAACTACTTTACTTTTGGAGAAAATTCAAAACATTCATTATTCAATAGGGCCCAAACTATCAAAAACCAGCGGTTTCAATGAACACACATTTCTTGGTAGAATCATGCAGGACTGAAATTTTTGATGTTTTTCTACTCCTCTCATGAGCCCAAACAAGTCTCTAAAAGGATGAGTTTGCAACTACTTTACTTTTGGAGAAAATTCAAAACATTCACTATTCAATAGAGCCCAATAGCAAAAATCAGGTTTTGAATGAAGAATCACATTTCTTGGTAAAATCATGCAGGATTGAAATTTTTGATGGTTTTTTACTCCTCTCAACAGCCCAAACAAGTTTCTAAAAGGATGAGTTTGCAACTACTTTACTTTTGGAGAAAATTCAAAACATTCATTATTCAATAGGGCCCAAACTATCAAAAACCAGCGGTTTGAATGAACACACATTTCTTGGTAGAATCATGCAGGACTGAAATTTTTGATGTTTTTCTACTCCTCTCATGAGCCCAAACAAGTCTCTAAAAGCATGAGTTTGCAACTACTTTACTTTTGGAGAAAATTCAAAACATTCATTATTCAATAGAGCCCAATAGCAAAAACCAGCGTTTTGAATGAAGAATCACATTTCTTGGTAGAATCATGCAGGATTGAAATTTTTGATGGTTTTTTACTCCTCTCAACAGCCCAAACAAGTTTCTAAAAGGATGAGTTTGCAACTACTTTACTTTTGGAGAAAATTCAAAACATTCATTATTCAATAGGGCCCAAACTATCAAAAACCAGCGGTTTGAATGAACACATTTCTTGGTAGAATCATGCAGGACTGAAATTTTTGATGTTTTTCTACTCCTCTCATGAGCCCAAACAAGTCTTTAAAAGCATGAGTTTGCAACTACTTTACTTTTGGAGAAAATTCAAAACATTCACTATTCAATAGAGCCCAATTGCAAAAATCAGGTTTTGAATGAAGAATCACATTTCTTGGTAAAATCATGCAGGATTGAAATTTTTGATGGTTGTTTACTCCTCTCAACAGCCCAAACAAGTTTCTAAAAGGATGAGTTTGCAACTACTTTACTTTTGGAGAAAATTCAAAACATTCATTATTCAATAGGGCCCAAACTATCAAAAACCAGCGGTTTCAATGAACACACATTTCTTGGTAGAATCATGCAGGACTGAAATTTTTGATGTTTTTCTACTCCTCTCATGAGCCCAAACAAGTCTCTAAAAGCATGAGTTTGCAACTACTTTACTTTTGGAGAAAATTCAAAACATTCATTATTCAATAGAGCCCAATAGCAAAAACCAGCGTTTTGAATGAAGAATCACATTTCTTGGTAGAATCATGCAGGATTGAAATTTTTGATGGTTTTTTACTCCTCTCAACAGCCCAAACAAGTTTCTAAAAGGATGAGTTTGCAACTACTTTACTTTTGGAGAAAATTCAAAACATTCATTATTCAATAGGGCCCAAACTATCAAAAACCAGCGGTTTGAATGAACACATTTCTTGGTAGAATCATGCAGGACTGAAATTTTTGATGTTTTTCTACTCCTCTCATGAGCCCAAACAAGTCTCTAAAAGCATGAGTTTGCAACTACTTTACTTTTGGAGAAAATTCAAAACATTCACTATTCAATAGAGCCCAATAGCAAAAATCAGGTTTTGAATGAAGAATCACATTTCTTGGTAAAATCATGCAGGATTGAAATTTTTGATGGTTGTTTACTCCTCTCAACAGCCCAAACAAGTTTCTAAAAGGATGAGTTTGCAACTACTTTACTTTTGGAGAAAATTCAAAAAATTCATTATTCAATAGGGCCCAAACTATCAAAAACCAGCGGTTTCAATGAACACACATTTCTTGGTAGAATCATGCAGGACTGAAATTTTTGATGTTTTTCTACTCCTCTCATGAGCCCAAACAAGTCTCCAAAAGCATGAGTTTGCAACTACTTTACTTTTGGAGAAAATTCAAAACATTCATTATTCAATAGAGCCCAATAGCAAAAACCAGCGTTTTGAATGAAGAATCACATTTCTTGGTAGAATCATGCAGGATTGAAATTTTTGATGGTTTTTTACTCCTCTCAACAGCCCAAACAAGTTTCTAAAAGGATGAGTTTGCAACTACTTTACTTTTGGAGAAAATTCAAAACATTCATTATTCAATAGGGCCCAAACTATCAAAAACCAGCGGTTTCAATGAACACACATTTCTTGGTAGAATCATGCAGGACTGAAATTTTTGATGTTTTTCTACTCCTCTCATGAGCCCAAACAAGTCTCTAAAAGCATGAGTTTGCAACTACTTTACTTTTGGAGAAAATTCAAAACATTCATTATTCAATAGAGACCAATAGCAAAAACCAGCGTTTTGAATGAAGAATCACATTTCTTGGTAGAATCATGCAGGATTGAAATTTTTGATGGTTTTTTACTCCTCTCAACAGCCCAAACAAGTTTCTAAAAGGATGAGTTTGCAACTACTTTACTTTTGGAGAAAATTCAAAACATTCATTATTCAATAGGGCCCAAACTATCAAAAACCAGCGGTTTCAATGAACACACATTTCTTGGTAGAATCATGCAGGACTGAAATTTTTGATGTTTTTCTACTCCTCTCATGAGCCCAAACAAGTCTCTAAAAGGATGAGTTTGCAACTACTTTACTTTTGGAGAAAATTCAAAACATTCACTATTCAATAGAGCCCAATAGCAAAAATCAGGTTTTGAATGAAGAATCACATTTCTTGGTAAAATCATGCAGGATTGAAATTTTTGATGGTTTTTTACTCCTCTCAACAGCCCAAACAAGTTTCTAAAAGGATGAGTTTGCAACTACTTTACTTTTGGAGAAAATTCAAAACATTCATTATTCAATAGGGCCCAAACTATCAAAAACCAGCGGTTTGAATGAACACACATTTCTTGGTAGAATCATGCAGGACTGAAATTTTTGATGTTTTTCTACTCCTCTCATGAGCCCAAACAAGTCTCTAAAAGCATGAGTTTGCAACTACTTTACTTTTGGAGAAAATTCAAAACATTCATTATTCAATAGAGCCCAATAGCAAAAACCAGCGTTTTGAATGAAGAATCACATTTCTTGGTAGAATCATGCAGGATTGAAATTTTTGATGGTTTTTTACTCCTCTCAACAGCCCAAACAAGTTTCTAAAAGGATGAGTTTGCAACTACTTTACTTTTGGAGAAAATTCAAAACATTCATTATTCAATAGGGCCCAAACTATCAAAAACCAGCGGTTTGAATGAACACATTTCTTGGTAGAATCATGCAGGACTGAAATTTTTGATGTTTTTCTACTCCTCTCATGAGCCCAAACAAGTCTTTAAAAGCATGAGTTTGCAACTACTTTACTTTTGGAGAAAATTCAAAACATTCACTATTCAATAGAGCCCAATTGCAAAAATCAGGTTTTGAATGAAGAATCACATTTCTTGGTAAAATCATGCAGGATTGAAATTTTTGATGGTTGTTTACTCCTCTCAACAGCCCAAACAAGTTTCTAAAAGGATGAGTTTGCAACTACTTTACTTTTGGAGAAAATTCAAAACATTCATTATTCAATAGGGCCCAAACTATCAAAAACCAGCGGTTTCAATGAACACACATTTCTTGGTAGAATCATGCAGGACTGAAATTTTTGATGTTTTTCTACTCCTCTCATGAGCCCAAACAAGTCTCTAAAAGCATGAGTTTGCAACTACTTTACTTTTGGAGAAAATTCAAAACATTCATTATTCAATAGAGCCCAATAGCAAAAACCAGCGTTTTGAATGAAGAATCACATTTCTTGGTAGAATCATGCAGGATTGAAATTTTTGATGGTTTTTTACTCCTCTCAACAGCCCAAACAAGTTTCTAAAAGGATGAGTTTGCAACTACTTTACTTTTGGAGAAAATTCAAAACATTCATTATTCAATAGGGCCCAAACTATCAAAAACCAGCGGTTTGAATGAACACATTTCTTGGTAGAATCATGCAGGACTGAAATTTTTGATGTTTTTCTACTCCTCTCATGAGCCCAAACAAGTCTTTAAAAGCATGAGTTTGCAACTACTTTACTTTTGGAGAAAATTCAAAACATTCACCATTCAATAGAGCCCAATAGCAAAAATCAGGTTTTGAATGAAGAATCACATTTCTTGGTAAAATCATGCAGGATTGAAATTTTTGATGGTTTTTTACTCCTCTCAACAGCCCAAACAAGTTTCTAAAAGGATGAGTTTGCAACTACTTTACTTTTCGAGAAAATTCAAAACATTCATTATTCAATAGGGCCCAAACTATCAAAAACCAGCGGTTTCAATGAACACACATTTCTTGGTAGAATCATGCAGGACTGAAATTTTTGATGTTTTTCTACTCCTCTCATGAGCCCAAACAAGTCTCTAAAAGCATGAGTTTGCAACTACTTTACTTTTGGAGAAAATTCAAAACATTCATTATTCAATAGAGCCCAATAGCAAAAACCAGCGTTTTGAATGAAGAATCACATTTCTTGGTAGAATCATGCAGGATTGAAATTTTTGATGGTTTTTTACTCCTCTCAACAGCCCAAACAAGTTTCTAAAAGGATGAGTTTGCAACTACTTTACTTTTCGAGAAAATTCAAAACATTCATTATTCAATAGGGCCCAAACTATCAAAAACCAGCGGTTTCAATGAACACACATTTCTTGGTAGAATCATGCAGGACTGAAATTTTTGATGTTTTTCTACTCCTCTCATGAGCCCAAACAAGTCTCTAAAAGCATGAGTTTGCAACTACTTTACTTTTGGAGAAAATTCAAAACATTCATTATTCAATAGAGCCCAATAGCAAAAACCAGCGTTTTGAATGAAGAATCACATTTCTTGGTAGAATCATGCAGGATTGAAATTTTTGATGGTTTTTTACTCCTCTCAACAGCCCAAACAAGTTTCTAAAAGGATGAGTTTGCAACTACTTTACTTTTGGAGAAAATTCAAAACATTCATTATTCAATAGGGCCCAAACTATCAAAAAACAGCGGTTTGAATGAACACACATTTCTTGGTAGAATCATGCAGGACTGAAATTTTTGATGTTTTTCTACTCCTCTCATGAGCCCAAACAAGTCTCTAAAAGCATGAGTTTGCAACTACTTTACTTTTGGAGAAAATTCAAAACATTCATTATTCAATAGGGCCCAAACTATCAAAAACCAGCGGTTTGAATGAACACACATTTCTTGGTAGAATCATGCAGGACTGAAATTTTTGATGTTTTTCTACTCCTCTCATGAGCCCAAACAAGTCTCTAAAAGCATGAGTTTGCAACTACTTTACTTTTGGAGAAAATTCAAAACATTCATTATTCAATAGAGCACAATAGCAAAAACCAGCGTTTTGAATGAAGAATCACATTTCTTGGTAGAATCATGCAGGATTGAAATTTTTGATGGTTTTTTACTCCTCTCAACAGCCCAAACAAGTTTCTAAAAGGATGAGTTTGCAACTACTTTACTTTTGGAGAAAATTCAAAACATTCATTATTCAATAGGGCCCAAACTATCAAAAACCAGCCGTTTCAATGAACACACATGTCTTGGTAGAATCATGCAGGACTGAAATTTTTGATGTTTTTCTACTCATCTCATGAGCCCAAACAAGTCTCTAAAAGGATGAGTTTGCAACTACTTTACTTTTGGAGAAAATTCAAAACATTCATAATTCAATAGAGCCCAATAGCAAAAACCAGCGTTTTGAATGAAGAATCACATTTCTTGGTAGAATCATGCAGGATTGAAATTTTTGATGGTTTTTTACTCCTCTCAACAGCCCAAACAAGTTTCTAAAAGGATGAGTTTGCAACTACTTTACTTTTGGAGAAAATTCAAAACATTCATTATTCAATAGGGCCCAAACTATCAAAAACCAGCGGTTTCAATGAACACACATTTCTTGGTAGAATCATGCAGGACTGAAATTTTTGATGTTTTTCTACTCCTCTCATGAGCCCAAACAAGTCTCTAAAAGCATGAGTTTGCAACTACTTTACTTTTGGAGAAAATTCAAAACATTCATTATTCAATAGAGCCCAATAGCAAAAACCAGCGTTTTGAATGAAGAATCACATTTCTTGGTAGAATCATGCAGGATTGAAATTTTTGATGGTTTTTTACTCCTCTCAACAGCCCAAACAAGTTTCTAAAAGGATGAGTTTGCAACTACTTTACTTTTGGAGAAAATTCAAAACATTCATTATTCAATAGGGCCCAAACTATCAAAAACCAGCGGTTTCAATGAACACACATTTCTTGGTAGAATCATGCAGGACTGAAATTTTTGATGTTTTTCTACTCCTCTCATGAGCCCAAACAAGTCTCCAAAATCATGAGTTTGCAACTACTTTACTTTTGGAGAAAATTCAAAACATTCATTATTCAATAGAGCCCAATAGCAAAAACCAGCGTTTTGAATGAAGAATCACATTTCTTGGTAGAATCATGCAGGATTGAAATTTTTGATGGTTTTTTACTCCTCTCAACAGCCCAAACAAGTTTCTAAAAGGATGAGTTTGCAACTACTTTACTTTTGGAGAAAATTCAAAACATTCATTATTCAATAGGGCCCAAACTATCAAAAACCAGCGGTTTCAATGAACACACATTTCTTGGTAGAATCATGCAGGACTGAAATTTTTGATGTTTTTCTACTCCTCTCATGAGCCCAAACAAGTCTCTAAAAGCATGAGTTTGCAACTACTTTACTTTTGGAGAAAATTCAAAACATTCATTATTCAATAGAGCCCAATAGCAAAAACCAGCGTTTTGAATGAAGAATCACATTTCTTGGTAGAATCATGCAGGATTCAAATTTTTGATGGTTTTTAACTCCTCTCAACAGCCCAAACAAGTTTCTAAAAGGATGAGTTTGCAACTACTTTACTTTTGGAGAAAATTCAAAACATTCATTATTCAATAGGGCCCAAACTATCAAAAACCAGCGGTTTCAATGAACACACATTTCTTGGTAGAATCATGCAGGACTGAAATTTTTGATGTTTTTCTACTCCTCTCATGAGCCCAAACAAGTCTATAAAAGGATGAGTTTGCAACTACTTTACTTTTGGAGAAAATTCAAAACATTCACTATTCAATAGAGCCCAATAGCAAAAATCAGGTTTTGAATGAAGAATCACATTTCTTGGTAAAATCATGCAGGATTGAAATTTTTGATGGTTTTTTACTCCTCTCAACAGCCCAAACAAGTTTCTAAAAGGATGAGTTTGCAACTACTTTACTTTTGGAGAAAATTCAAAACATTCATTATTCAATAGGGCCCAAACTATCAAAAACCAGCCGTTTCAATGAACACACATGTCTTGGTAGAATCATGCAGGACTGAAATTTTTGATG
Source organism: Dendrobates tinctorius (assembly GCF_039654945.1). Taxonomy (NCBI): domain Eukaryota; kingdom Metazoa; phylum Chordata; class Amphibia; order Anura; family Dendrobatidae; genus Dendrobates; species Dendrobates tinctorius. The sequence continues at coordinate 22,083,808 of NW_027361793.1, forward strand.
TTGTTCTACTCATCTCATGAGCCCAAACAAGTCTCTAAAAGCATGAGTTTGCAACTACTTTACTTTTGGAGAAAATTCAAAACATTCATTATTCAATAGAGCCCAATAGCAAAAACCAGCGTTTTGAATGAAGAATCACATTTCTTGGTAGAATCATGCAGGATTGAAATTTTTGATGGTTTTTTACTCCTCTCAACAGCCCAAACAAGTTTCTAAAAGGATGAGTTTGCAACTACTTTACTTTTGGAGAAAATTCAAAACATTCATTATTCAATAGGGCCCAAACTATCAAAAACCAGCGGTTTCAATGAACACACATTTCTTGGTAGAATCATGCAGGACTGAAATTTTTGATGTTTTTCTACTCCTCTCATGAGCCCAAACAAGTCTCTAAAAGCATGAGTTTGCAACTACTTTACTTTTGGAGAAAATTCAAAACATTCATTATTCAATAGAGCCCAATAGCAAAAACCAGCGTTTTGAATGAAGAATCACATTTCTTGGTAGAATCATGCAGGATTGAAATTTTTGATGGTTTTTTACTCCTCTCAACAGCCCAAACAAGTTTCTAAAAGGAAGAGTTTGCAACTACTTTACTTTTGGAGAAAATTCAAAACATTCATTATTCAATAGGGCCCAAACTATCAAAAACCAGCGGTTTGAATGAACACATTTCTTGGTAGAATCATGCAGGACTGAAATTTTTGATGTTTTTCTACTCCTCTCATGAGCCCAAACAAGTCTCTAAAAGCATGAGTTTGCAACTACTTTACTTTTGGAGAAAATTCAAAACATTCACTATTCAATAGAGCCCAATTGCAAAAATCAGGTTTTGAATGAAGAATCACATTTCTTGGTAAAATCATGCAGGATTGAAATTTTTGATGGTTGTTTACTCCTCTCAACAGCCCAAACAAGTTTCTAAAAGGATGAGTTTGCAACTACTTTACTTTAGGAGAAAATTCAAAACATTCATTATTCAATAGGGCCCAAACTATCAAAAACCAGCGGTTTCAATGAACACACATTTCTTGGTAGAATCATGCAGGACTGAAATTTTTGATGTTTTTCTACTCCTCTCATGAGCCCAAACAAGTCTCTAAAAGCATGAGTTTGCAACTACTTTACTTTTGGAGAAAATTCAAAACATTCATTATTCAATAGAGCCCAATAGCAAAAACCAGCGTTTTGAATGAAGAATCACATTTCTTGGTAGAATCATGCAGGATTGAAATTTTTGATGGTTTTTTACTCCTCTCAACAGCCCAAACAAGTTTCTAAAAGGAAGAGTTTGCAACTACTTTACTTTTGGAGAAAATTCAAAACATTAATTATTCAATAGGGCCCAAACTATCAAAAACCAGCGGTTTGAATGAACACATTTCTTGGTAGAATCATGCAGGACTGAAATTTTGATGTTTTTCTACTCCTCTCATGAGCCCAAACAAGTCTCTAAAAGCATGAGTTTGCAACTACTTTACTTTTGGAGAAAATTCAAAACATTCACTATTCAATAGAGCCCAATTGCAAAAATCAGGTTTTGAATGAAGAATCACATTTCTTGGTAAAATCATGCAGGATTGAAATTTTTGATGGTTGTTTACTCCTCTCAACAGCCCAAACAAGTTTCTAAAAGGATGAGTTTGCAACTACTTTACTTTTGGAGAAAATTCAAAACATTCATTATTCAATAGGGCCCAAACTATCAAAAACCAGCGGTTTCAATGAACACACATTTCTTGGTAGAATCATGCAGGACTGAAATTTTTGATGTTTTTCTACTCCTCTCATGAGCCCAAACAAGTCTCTAAAAGCATGAGTTTGCAACTACTTTACTTTTGGAGAAAATTCAAAACATTCATTATTCAATAGAGCCCAATAGCAAAAACCAGCGTTTTGAATGAAGAATCACATTTCTTGGTAGAATCATGCAGGATTGAAATTTTTGATGGTTTTTTACTCCTCTCAACAGCCCAAACAAGTTTCTAAAAGGATGAGTTTGCAACTACTTTACTTTTGGAGAAAATTCAAAACATTCATTATTCAATAGGGCCCAAACTATCAAAAACCCGCGGTTTCAATGAACACACATTTCTTGGTAGAATCATGCAGGACTGAAATTTTTGATGTTTTTCTACTCCTCTCATGAGCCCAAACAAGTCTCTAAAAGCATGAGTTTGCAACTACTTTACTTTTGGAGAAAATTCAAAACATTCATTATTCAATAGAGCCCAATAGCAAAAACCAGCGTTTTGAATGAAGAATCACATTTCTTGGTAGAATCATGCAGGATTGAAATTTTTGATGGTTTTTTACTCCTCTCAACAGCCCAAACAATTTTCTAAAAGGATGAGTTTGCAACTACTTTACTTTTGGAGAAAATTCAAAACATTCATTATTCAATAGGGCCCAAACTATCAAAAACCAGCGGTTTCAATGAACACACATTTCTTGGTAGAATCATGCAGGACTGAAATTTTTGATGTTTTTCTACTCCTCTCAAGAGCCCAAAGAAGTCTCCAAAAGCATGAGTTTGCAACTACTTTACTTTTGGAGAAAATTCAAAACATTCATTATTCAATAGAGCCCAATAGCAAAAACCAGCGTTTTGAATGAAGAATCACATTTCTTGGTAGAATCATGCAGGATTGAAATTTTTGATGGTTTTTTACTCCTCTCAACAGCCCAAACAAGTTTCTAAAAGGATGAGTTTGCAACTACTTTACTTTTGGAGAAAATTCAAAACATTCATTATTCAATAGGGCCCAAACTATCAAAAACCAGCGGTTTCAATGAACACACATTTCTTGGTAGAATCATGCAGGACTGAAATTTTTGATGTTTTTCTACTCCTCTCATGAGCCCAAACAAGTCTCTAAAAGCATGAGTTTGCAACTACTTTACTTTTGGAGAAAATTCAAAACATTCATTATTCAATAGAGCCCAATAGCAAAAACCAGCGTTTTGAATGAAGAATCACATTTCTTGGTAGAATCATGCAGGATTGAAATTTTTGATGGTTTTTTACTCCTCTCAACAGCCCAAACAAGTTTCTAAAAGGATGAGTTTGCAACTACTTTACTTTTGGAGAAAATTCAAAACATTCATTATTCAATAGGGCCCAAACTATCAAAAACCAGCCGTTTCAATGAACACACATGTCTTGGTTGAATCATGCAGGACTGAAATTTTTGATGTTGTTCTACTCATCTCATGAGCCCAAACAAGTCTCTAAAAGCATGAGTTTGCAACTACTTTACTTTTGGAGAAAATTCAAAACATTCATTATTCAATAGAGCCCAATAGCAAAAACCAGCGTTTTGAATGAAGAATCACATTTCTTGGTAGAATCATGCAGGATTGAAATTTTTGATGGTTTTTTACTCCTCTCAACAGCCCAAACAAGTTTCTAAAAGGATGAGTTTGCAACTACTTTACTTTTGGAGAAAATTCAAAACATTCATTATTCAATAGGGCCCAAACTATCAAAAACCAGCCGTTTCAATGAACACACATGTCTTGGTAGAATCATGCAGGACTGAAATTTTTGATGTTGTTCTACTCATCTCATGAGCCCAAACAAGTCTCTAAAAGCATGAGTTTGCAACTACTTTACTTTTGGAGAAAATTCAAAACATTCATTATTCAATAGAGCCCAATAGCAAAAACCAGCGTTTTGAATGAAGAATCACATTTCTTGGTAGAATCATGCAGGATTGAAATTTTTGATGGTTTTTTACTCCTCTCAACAGCCCAAACAAGTTTCTAAAAGGATGAGTTTGCAACTACTTTACTTTTGGAGAAAATTCAAAACATTCATTATTCAATAGGGCCCAAACTATCAAAAACCAGCGGTTTCAATGAACACACATTTCTTGGTAGAATCATGCAGGACTGAAATTTTTGATGTTTTTCTACTCCTCTCATGAGCCCAAACAAGTCTCTAAAAGCATGAGTTTGCAACTACTTTACTTTTGGAGAAAATTCAAAACATTCATTATTCAATAGAGCCCAATAGCATAAACCAGCGTTTTGAATGAAGAATCACATTTCTTGGTAGAATCATGCAGGATTGAAATTTTTGATGGTTTTTTACTCCTCTCAACAGCCCAAACAAGTTTCTAAAAGGAAGAGTTTGCAACTACTTTACTTTTGGAGAAAATTCAAAACATTCATTATTCAATAGGGCCCAAACTATCAAAAACCAGCGGTTTGAATGAACACATTTCTTGGTAGAATCATGCAGGACTGAAATTTTTGATGTTTTTCTACTCCTCTCATGAGCCCAAACAAGTCTCTAAAAGCATGAGTTTGCAACTACTTTACTTTTGGAGAAAATTCAAAACATTCACTATTCAATAGAGCCCAATTGCAAAAATCAGGTTTTGAATGAAGAATCACATTTCTTGGTAAAATCATGCAGGATTGAAATTTTTGATGGTTGTTTACTCCTCTCAACAGCCCAAACAAGTTTCTAAAAGGATGAGTTTGCAACTACTTTACTTTTGGAGAAAATTCAAAACATTCATTATTCAATAGGGCCCAAACTATCAAAAACCAGCGGTTTCAATGAACACACATTTCTTGGTAGAATCATGCAGGACTGAAATTTTTGATGTTTTTCTACTCCTCTCATGAGCCCAAACAAGTCTCTAAAAGCATGAGTTTGCAACTACTTTACTTTTGGAGAAAATTCAAAACATTCATTATTCAATAGAGCCCAATAGCAAAAACCAGCGTTTTGAATGAAGAATCACATTTCTTGGTAGAATCATGCAGGATTGAAATTTTTGATGGTTTTTTACTCCTCTCAACAGCCCAAACAAGTTTCTAAAAGGAAGAGTTTGCAACTACTTTACTTTTGGAGAAAATTCAAAACATTAATTATTCAATAGGGCCCAAACTATCAAAAACCAGCGGTTTGAATGAACACATTTCTTGGTAGAATCATGCAGGACTGAAATTTTTGATGTTTTTCTACTCCTCTCATGAGCCCAAACAAGTCTCTAAAAGCATGAGTTTGCAACTACTTTACTTTTGGAGAAAATTCAAAACATTCACTATTCAATAGAGCCCAATTGCAAAAATCAGGTTTTGAATGAAGAATCACATTTCTTGGTAAAATCATGCAGGATTGAAATTTTTGATGGTTGTTTACTCCTCTCAACAGCCCAAACAAGTTTCTAAAAGGATGAGTTTGCAACTACTTTACTTTTGGAGAAAATTCAAAACATTCATTATTCAATAGGGCCCAAACTATCAAAAACCAGCGGTTTCAATGAACACACATTTCTTGGTAGAATCATGCAGGACTGAAATTTTTGATGTTTTTCTACTCCTCTCATGAGCCCAAACAAGTCTCTAAAAGCATGAGTTTGCAACTACTTTACTTTTGGAGAAAATTCAAAACATTCATTATTCAATAGAGCCCAATAGCAAAAACCAGCGTTTTGAATGAAGAATCACATTTCTTGGTAGAATCATGCAGGATTGAAATTTTTGATGGTTTTTTACTCCTCTCAACAGCCCAAACAAGTTTCTAAAAGGATGAGTTTGCAACTACTTTACTTTTGGAGAAAATTCAAAACATTCATTATTCAATAGGGCCCAAACTATCAAAAACCAGCGGTTTCAATGAACACACATTTCTTGGTAGAATCATGCAGGACTGAAATTTTTGATGTTTTTCTACTCCTCTCATGAGCCCAAACAAGTCTCTAAAAGCATGAGTTTGCAACTACTTTACTTTTGGAGAAAATTCAAAACATTCATTATTCAATAGAGCCCAATAGCAAAAACCAGCGTTTTGAATGAAGAATCACATTTCTTGGTAGAATCATGCAGGATTGAAATTTTTGATGGTTTTTTACTCCTCTCAACAGCCCAAACAAGTTTCTAAAAGGATGAGTTTGCAACTACTTTACTTTTGGAGAAAATTCAAAACATTCATTATTCAATAGGGCCCAAACTATCAAAAACCAGCGGTTTCAATGAACACACATTTCTTGGTAGAATCATGCAGGACTGAAATTTTTGATGTTTTTCTACTCCTCTCATGAGCCCAAACAAGTCTCCAAAAGCATGAGTTTGCAACTACTTTACTTTTGGAGAAAATTCAAAACATTCATTATTCAATAGAGCCCAATAGCAAAAACCAGCGTTTTGAATGAAGAATCACATTTCTTGGTAGAATCATGCAGGATTGAAATTTTTGATGGTTTTTTACTCCTCTCAACAGCCCAAACAAGTTTCTAAAAGGATGAGTTTGCAACTACTTTACTTTTGGAGAAAATTCAAAACATTCATTATTCAATAGGGCCCAAACTATCAAAAACCAGCGGTTTCAATGAACACACATTTCTTGGTAGAATCATGCAGGACTGAAATTTTTGATGTTTTTCTACTCCTCTCATGAGCCCAAACAAGTCTCTAAAAGCATGAGTTTGCAACTACTTTACTTTTGGAGAAAATTCAAAACATTCATTATTCAATAGAGCCCAATAGCAAAAACCAGCGTTTTGAATGAAGAATCACATTTCTTGGTAGAATCATGCAGGATTGAAATTTTTGATGGTTTTTTACTCCTCTCAACAGCCCAAACAAGTTTCTAAAAGGATGAGTTTGCAACTACTTTACTTTTGGAGAAAATTCAAAACATTCATTATTCATTAGGGCCCAAACTATCAAAAACCAGCGGTTTCAATGAACACACATTTCTTGGTAGAATCATGCAGGACTGAAATTTTTGATGTTTTTCTACTCCTCTCATGAGCCCAAACAAGTCTCTAAAAGCATGAGTTTGCAACTACTTTACTTTTGGAGAAAATTCAAAACATTCATTATTCAATAGAGCCCAATTGCAAAAACCAGCGTTTTGAATGAAGAATCACATTTCTTGGTAGAATCATGCAGGATTGAAATTTTTGATGGTTTTTTACTCCTCTCAACAGCCCAAACAAGTTTCTAAAAGGATGAGTTTGCAACTACTTTACTTTTGGAGAAAATTCAAAACATTCATTATTGAATAGGGCCCAAACTATCAAAAACCAGCGGTTTGAATGAACACATTTCTTGGTAGAATCATGCAGGACTGAAATTTTTGATGTTTTTCTACTCCTCTCATGAGCCCAAACAAGTCTCTAAAAGCATGAGTTTGCAACTACTTTACTTTTGGAGAAAATTCAAAACATTCACTATTCAATAGAGCCCAATAGCAAAAATCAGGTTTTGAATGAAGAATCACATTTCTTGGTAAAATCATGCAGGATTGAAATTTTTGATGGTTTTTTACTCCTCTCAACAGCCCAAACAAGTTTCTAAAAGGATGAGTTTGCAACTACTTTACTTTTCGAGAAAATTCAAAACATTCATTATTCAATAGGGCCCAAACTATCAAAAACCAGCGGTTTCAATGAACACACATTTCTTGGTAGAATCATGCAGGACTGAAATTTTTGATGTTTTTCTACTCCTCTCATGAGCCCAAACAAGTCTCTAAAAGCATGAGTTTGCAACTACTTTACTTTTGGAGAAAATTCAAAACATTCATTATTCAATAGAGCCCAATAGCAAAAACCAGCGTTTTGAATGAAGAATCACATTTCTTGGTAGAATCATGCAGGATTGAAATTTTTGATGGTTTTTTACTCCTCTCAACAGCCCAAACAAGTTTCTAAAAGGATGAGTTTGCAACTACTTTACTTTTGGAGAAAATTCAAAACATTCATTATTCAATAGGGCCCAAACTATCAAAAACCAGCGGTTTGAATGAACACATTTCTTGGTAGAATCATGCAGGACTGAAATTTTTGATGTTTTTCTACTCCTCTCATGAGCCCAAACAAGTCTCTAAAAGCATGAGTTTGCAACTACTTTACTTTTGGAGAAAATTCAAAACATTCACTATTCAATAGAGCCCAATAGCAAAAATCAGGTTTTGAATGAAGAATCACATTTCTTGGTAAAATCATGCAGGATTGAAATTTTTGATGGTTGTTTACTCCTCTCAACAGCCCAAACAAGTTTCTAAAAGGATGAGTTTGCAACTACTTTACTTTTGGAGAAAATTCAAAAAATTCATTATTCAATAGGGCCCAAACTATCAAAAACCAGCGGTTTCAATGAACACACATTTCTTGGTAGAATCATGCAGGACTGAAATTTTTGATGTTTTTCTACTCCTCTCATGAGCCCAAACAAGTCTCCAAAAGCATGAGTTTGCAACTACTTTACTTTTGGAGAAAATTCAAAACATTCATTATTCAATAGAGCCCAATAGCAAAAACCAGCGTTTTGAATGAAGAATCACATTTCTTGGTAGAATCATGCAGGATTGAAATTTTTGATGGTTTTTTACTCCTCTCAACAGCCCAAACAAGTTTCTAAAAGGATGAGTTTGCAACTACTTTACTTTTGGAGAAAATTCAAAACATTCATTATTCAATAGGGCCCAAACTATCAAAAACCAGCGGTTTCAATGAACACACATTTCTTGGTAGAATCATGCAGGACTGAAATTTTTGATGTTTTTCTACTCCTCTCATGAGCCCAAACAAGTCTCTAAAAGCATGAGTTTGCAACTACTTTACTTTTGGAGAAAATTCAAAACATTCATTATTCAATAGAGACCAATAGCAAAAACCAGCGTTTTGAATGAAGAATCACATTTCTTGGTAGAATCATGCAGGATTGAAATTTTTGATGGTTTTTTACTCCTCTCAACAGCCCAAACAAGTTTCTAAAAGGATGAGTTTGCAACTACTTTACTTTTGGAGAAAATTCAAAACATTCATTATTCAATAGGGCCCAAACTATCAAAAACCAGCGGTTTCAATGAACACACATTTCTTGGTAGAATCATGCAGGACTGAAATTTTTGATGTTTTTCTACTCCTCTCATGAGCCCAAACAAGTCTCTAAAAGGATGAGTTTGCAACTACTTTACTTTTGGAGAAAATTCAAAACATTCACTATTCAATAGAGCCCAATAGCAAAAATCAGGTTTTGAATGAAGAATCACATTTCTTGGTAAAATCATGCAGGATTGAAATTTTTGATGGTTTTTTACTCCTCTCAACAGCCCAAACAAGTTTCTAAAAGGATGAGTTTGCAACTACTTTACTTTTGGAGAAAATTCAAAACATTCATTATTCAATAGGGCCCAAACTATCAAAAACCAGCGGTTTGAATGAACACACATTTCTTGGTAGAATCATGCAGGACTGAAATTTTTGATGTTTTTCTACTCCTCTCATGAGCCCAAACAAGTCTCTAAAAGCATGAGTTTGCAACTACTTTACTTTTGGAGAAAATTCAAAACATTCATTATTCAATAGAGCCCAATAGCAAAAACCAGCGTTTTGAATGAAGAATCACATTTCTTGGTAGAATCATGCAGGATTGAAATTTTTGATGGTTTTTTACTCCTCTCAACAGCCCAAACAAGTTTCTAAAAGGATGAGTTTGCAACTACTTTACTTTTGGAGAAAATTCAAAACATTCATTATTCAATAGGGCCCAAACTATCAAAAACCAGCGGTTTGAATGAACACATTTCTTGGTAGAATCATGCAGGACTGAAATTTTTGATGTTTTTCTACTCCTCTCATGAGCCCAAACAAGTCTTTAAAAGCATGAGTTTGCAACTACTTTACTTTTGGAGAAAATTCAAAACATTCACTATTCAATAGAGCCCAATTGCAAAAATCAGGTTTTGAATGAAGAATCACATTTCTTGGTAAAATCATGCAGGATTGAAATTTTTGATGGTTGTTTACTCCTCTCAACAGCCCAAACAAGTTTCTAAAAGGATGAGTTTGCAACTACTTTACTTTTGGAGAAAATTCAAAACATTCATTATTCAATAGGGCCCAAACTATCAAAAACCAGCGGTTTCAATGAACACACATTTCTTGGTAGAATCATGCAGGACTGAAATTTTTGATGTTTTTCTACTCCTCTCATGAGCCCAAACAAGTCTCTAAAAGCATGAGTTTGCAACTACTTTACTTTTGGAGAAAATTCAAAACATTCATTATTCAATAGAGCCCAATAGCAAAAACCAGCGTTTTGAATGAAGAATCACATTTCTTGGTAGAATCATGCAGGATTGAAATTTTTGATGGTTTTTTACTCCTCTCAACAGCCCAAACAAGTTTCTAAAAGGATGAGTTTGCAACTACTTTACTTTTGGAGAAAATTCAAAACATTCATTATTCAATAGGGCCCAAACTATCAAAAACCAGCGGTTTGAATGAACACATTTCTTGGTAGAATCATGCAGGACTGAAATTTTTGATGTTTTTCTACTCCTCTCATGAGCCCAAACAAGTCTTTAAAAGCATGAGTTTGCAACTACTTTACTTTTGGAGAAAATTCAAAACATTCACCATTCAATAGAGCCCAATAGCAAAAATCAGGTTTTGAATGAAGAATCACATTTCTTGGTAAAATCATGCAGGATTGAAATTTTTGATGGTTTTTTACTCCTCTCAACAGCCCAAACAAGTTTCTAAAAGGATGAGTTTGCAACTACTTTACTTTTCGAGAAAATTCAAAACATTCATTATTCAATAGGGCCCAAACTATCAAAAACCAGCGGTTTCAATGAACACACATTTCTTGGTAGAATCATGCAGGACTGAAATTTTTGATGTTTTTCTACTCCTCTCATGAGCCCAAACAAGTCTCTAAAAGCATGAGTTTGCAACTACTTTACTTTTGGAGAAAATTCAAAACATTCATTATTCAATAGAGCCCAATAGCAAAAACCAGCGTTTTGAATGAAGAATCACATTTCTTGGTAGAATCATGCAGGATTGAAATTTTTGATGGTTTTTTACTCCTCTCAACAGCCCAAACAAGTTTCTAAAAGGATGAGTTTGCAACTACTTTACTTTTCGAGAAAATTCAAAACATTCATTATTCAATAGGGCCCAAACTATCAAAAACCAGCGGTTTCAATGAACACACATTTCTTGGTAGAATCATGCAGGACTGAAATTTTTGATGTTTTTCTACTCCTCTCATGAGCCCAAACAAGTCTCTAAAAGCATGAGTTTGCAACTACTTTACTTTTGGAGAAAATTCAAAACATTCATTATTCAATAGAGCCCAATAGCAAAAACCAGCGTTTTGAATGAAGAATCACATTTCTTGGTAGAATCATGCAGGATTTAAATTTTTGATGGTTTTTTACTCCTCTCAACAGCCCAAACAAGTTTCTAAAAGGATGAGTTTGCAACTACTTTACTTTTGGAGAAAATTCAAAACATTCATTATTCAATAGGGCCCAAACTATCAAAAAACAGCGGTTTGAATGAACACACATTTCTTGGTAGAATCATGCAGGACTGAAATTTTTGATGTTTTTCTACTCCTCTCATGAGCCCAAACAAGTCTCTAAAAGCATGAGTTTGCAACTACTTTACTTTTGGAGAAAATTCAAAACATTCATTATTCAATAGGGCCCAAACTATCAAAAACCAGCGGTTTGAATGAACACACATTTCTTGGTAGAATCATGCAGGACTGAAATTTTTGATGTTTTTCTACTCCTCTCATGAGCCCAAACAAGTCTCTAAAAGCATGAGTTTGCAACTACTTTACTTTTGTAGAAAATTCAAAACATTCATTATTCAATAGAGCACAATAGCAAAAACCAGCGTTTTGAATGAAGAATCACATTTCTTGGTAGAATCATGCAGGATTGAAATTTTTGATGGTTTTTTACTCCTCTCAACAGCCCAAACAAGTTTATAAAAGGATGAGTTTGCAACTACTTTACTTTTGGAGAAAATTCAAAACATTCATTATTCAATAGGGCCCAAACTATCAAAAACCAGCCGTTTCAATGAACACACATGTCTTGGTAGAATCATGCAGGACTGAAATTTTTGATGTTTTTCTACTCATCTCATGAGCCCAAACAAGTCTCTAAAAGGATGAGTTTGCAACTACTTTACTTTTGGAGAAAATTCAAAACATTCATAATTCAATAGAGCCCAATAGCAAAAACCAGCGTTTTGAATGAAGAATCACATTTCTTGGTAGAATCATGCAGGATTGAAATTTTTGATGGTTTTTTACTCCTCTCAACAGCCCAAACAAGTTTCTAAAAGGATGAGTTTGCAACTACTTTACTTTTGGAGAAAATTCAAAACATTCATTATTCAATAGGGCCCAAACTATCAAAAACCAGCGGTTTCAATGAACACACATTTCTTGGTAGAATCATGCAGGACTGAAATTTTTGATGTTTTTCTACTCCTCTCATGAGCCCAAACAAGTCTCTAAAAGCATGAGTTTGCAACTACTTTACTTTTGGAGAAAATTCAAAACATTCATTATTCAATAGAGCCCAATAGCAAAAACCAGCGTTTTGAATGAAGAATCACATTTCTTGGTAGAATCATGCAGGATTGAAATTTTTGATGGTTTTTTACTCCTCTCAACAGCCCAAACAAGTTTCTAAAAGGATGAGTTTGCAACTACTTTACTTTTGGAGAAAATTCAAAACATTCATTATTCAATAGGGCCCAAACTATCAAAAACCAGCGGTTTCAATGAACACACATTTCTTGGTAGAATCATGCAGGACTGAAATTTTTGATGTTTTTCTACTCCTCTCATGAGCCCAAACAAGTCTCCAAAATCATGAGTTTGCAACTACTTTACTTTTGGAGAAAATTCAAAACATTCATTATTCAATAGAGCCCAATAGCAAAAACCAGCGTTTTGAATGAAGAATCACATTTCTTGGTAGAATCATGCAGGATTGAAATTTTTGATGGTTTTTTACTCCTCTCAACAGCCCAAACAAGTTTCTAAAAGGATGAGTTTGCAACTACTTTACTTTTGGAGAAAATTCAAAACATTCATTATTCAATAGGGCCCAAACTATCAAAAACCAGCGGTTTCAATGAACACACATTTCTTGGTAGAATCATGCAGGACTGAAATTTTTGATGTTTTTCTACTCCTCTCATGAGCCCAAACAAGTCTCTAAAAGCATGAGTTTGCAACTACTTTACTTTTGGAGAAAATTCAAAACATTCATTATTCAATAGAGCCCAATAGCAAAAACCAGCGTTTTGAATGAAGAATCACATTTCTTGGTAGAATCATGCAGGATTCAAATTTTTGATGGTTTTTAACTCCTCTCAACAGCCCAAACAAGTTTCTAAAAGGATGAGTTTGCAACTACTTTACTTTTGGAGAAAATTCAAAACATTCATTATTCAATAGGGCCCAAACTATCAAAAACCAGCGGTTTCAATGAACACACATTTCTTGGTAGAATCATGCAGGACTGAAATTTTTGATGTTTTTCTACTCCTCTCATGAGCCCAAACAAGTCTATAAAAGGATGAGTTTGCAACTACTTTACTTTTGGAGAAAATTCAAAACATTCACTATTCAATAGAGCCCAATAGCAAAAATCAGGTTTTGAATGAAGAATCACATTTCTTGGTAAAATCATGCAGGATTGAAATTTTTGATGGTTTTTTACTCCTCTCAACAGCCCAAACAAGTTTCTAAAAGGATGAGTTTGCAACTACTTTACTTTTGGAGAAAATTCAAAACATTCATTATTCAATAGAGCCCAATAGCAAAAACCAGCGTTTTGAATGAAGAATCACATTTCTTGGTAGAATCATGCAGGATTGAAATTTTTGATGGTTTTTTACTCCTCTCAACAGCCCAAACAAGTTTCTAAAAGGATGAGTTTGCAACTTCTTTACTTTTGGAGAAAATTCAAAACATTCATTATTCAATAGGGCCCAAACTATCAAAAACCAGCGGTTTCAATGAACACACATTTCTTGGTAGAATCATGCAGGACTGAAATTTTTGATGTTTTTCTACTCCTCTCATGAGCCCAAACAAGTCTCTAAAAGCATGAGTTTGCAACTACTTTACTTTTGGAGAAAATTCAAAACATTCATTATTCAATAGAGCCCAATAGCAAAAACCAGCGTTTTGAATGAAGAATCACATTTCTTGGTAGAATCATGCAGGATTGAAATTTTTGATGGTTTTTTACTCCTCTCAACAGCCCAAACAAGTTTCTAAAAGGATGAGTTTGCAACTACTTTACTTTTGGAGAAAATTCAAAACATTCATTATTCAATAGGGCCCAAACTATCAAAAAACAGCGGTTTGAATGAACACACATTTCTTGGTAGAATCATGCAGGACTGAAATTTTTGATGTTTTTCTACTCCTCTCATGAGCCCAAACAAGTCTCTAAAAGCATGAGTTTGCATCTACTTTACTTTTGGAGAAAATTCAAAACATTCATTATTCAATAGAGCCCAATAGCAAAAACCAGCGTTTTGAATGAAGAATCACATTTCTTGGTAGAATCATGCAGGATTGAAATTTTTGATGGTTTTTTACTCCTCTCAACAGCCCAAACAAGTTTCTAAAAGGATGAGTTTGCAACTACTTTACTTTTGGAGAAAATTCAAAACATTCATTATTCAATAGGGCCCAAACTATCAAAAACCAGCGGTTTCAATGAACACACATTTCTTGGTAGAATCATGCAGGACTGAAATTTTTGATGTTTTTCTACTCCTCTCATGAGCCCAAACAAGTCTCTAAAAGCATGAGTTTGCAACTACTTTACTTTTGGAGAAAATTCAAAACATTCATTATTCAATAGAGCCCAATAGCAAAAACCAGCGTTTTGAATGAAGAATCACATTTCTTGGTAGAATCATGCAGGATTGAAATTTTTGATGGTTTTTTACTCCTCTCAACAGCCCAAACAAGTTTCTAAAAGGATGAGTTTGCAACTACTTTACTTTTGGAGAAAATTCAAAACATTCATTATTCAATAGGGCCCAAACTATCAAAAACCAGCGGTTTCAATGAACACACATTTCTTGGTAGAATCATGCAGGACTGAAATTTTTGATGTTTTTCTACTCCTCTCATGAGCCCAAACAAGTCTCCAAAAGCATGAGTTTGCAACTACTTTACTTTTGGAGAAAATTCAAAACATTCATTATTCAATAGAGCCCAATAGCAAAAACCAGCGTTTTGAATGAAGAATCACATTTCTTGGTAGAATCATGCAGGATTGAAATTTTTGATGCTTTTTTACTCCTCTCAACAGCCCAAACAAGTTTCTAAAAGGATGAGTTTGCAACTACTTTACTTTTGGAGAAAATTCAAAACATTCATTATTGAATAGGGCCCAAACTATCAAAAACCAGCGGTTTGAATGAACACATTTCTTGGTAGAATCATGCAGGACTGAAATTTTTGATGTTTTTCTACTCCTCTCATGAGCCCAAACAAGTCTCTAAAAGCATGAGTTTGCAACTACTTTACTTTTGGAGAAAATTCAAAACATTCACTATTCAATAGAGCCCAATAGCAAAAATCAGGTTTTGAATGAAGAATCACATTTCTTGGTAAAATCATGCAGGATTGAAATTTTTGATGGTTTTTTACTCCTCTCAACAGCCCAAACAAGTTTCTAAAAGGATGAGTTTGCAACTACTTTACTTTTCGAGAAAATTCAAAACATTCATTATTCAATAGGGCCCAAACTATCAAAAACCAGCGGTTTCAATGAACACACATTTCTTGGTAGAATCATGCAGGACTGAAATTTTTGATGTTTTTCTGCTCCTCTCATGAGCCCAAACAAGTCTCTAAAAGCATGAGTTTGCAACTACTTTACTTTTGGAGAAAATTCAAAACATTCATTATTCAATAGAGACCAATAGCAAAAACCAGCGTTTTGAATGAAGAATCACATTTCGTGGTAGAATCATGCAGGATTGAAATTTTTGATGGTTTTTTACTCCTCTCAACAGCCCAAACAAGTTTCTAAAAGGATGAGTTTGCAACTACTTTACTTTTGGAGAAAATTCAAAACATTCATTATTCAATAGGGCCCAAACTATCAAAAACCAGCGGTTTCAATGAACACACATTTCTTGGTAGAATCATGCAGGACTGAAATTTTTGATGTTTTTCTACTCCTCTCATGAGCCCAAACAAGTCTCTAAAAGGATGAGTTTGCAACTACTTTACTTTTGGAGAAAATTCAAAACATTCACTATTCAATAGAGCCCAATAGCAAAAATCAGGTTTTGAATGAAGAATCACATTTCTTGGTAAAATCATGCAGGATTGAAATTTTTGATGGTTTTTTACTCCTCTCAACAGCCCAAACAAGTTTCTAAAAGGATGAGTTTGCAACTACTTTACTTTTGGAGAAAATTCAAAACATTCATTATTCAATAGGGCCCAAACTATCAAAAACCAGCGGTTTGAATGAACACACATTTCTTGGTAGAATCATGCAGGACTGAAATTTTTGATGTTTTTCTACTCCTCTCATGAGCCCAAACAAGTCTCTAAAAGCATGAGTTTGCAACTACTTTACTTTTGGAGAAAATTCAAAACATTCATTATTCAATAGAGCCCAATAGCAAAAACCAGCGTTTTGAATGAAGAATCACATTTCTTGGTAGAATCATGCAGGATTGAAATTTTTGATGGTTTTTTACTCCTCTCAACAGCCCAAACAAGTTTCTAAAAGGATGAGTTTGCAACTACTTTACTTTTGGAGAAAATTCAAAACATTCATTATTCAATAGGGCCCAAACTATCAAAAACCAGCGGTTTGAATGAACACATTTCTTGGTAGAATCATGCAGGACTGAAATTTTTGATGTTTTTCTACTCCTCTCATGAGCCCAAACAAGTCTCTAAAAGCATGAGTTTGCAACTACTTTACTTTTGGAGAAAATTCAAAACATTCACTATTCAATAGAGCCCAATTGCAAAAATCAGGTTTTGAATGAAGAATCACATTTCTTGGTAAAATCATGCAGGATTGAAATTTTTGATGGTTGTTTACTCCTCTCAACAGCCCAAACAAGTTTCTAAAAGGATGAGTTTGCAACTACTTTACTTTTGGAGAAAATTCAAAACATTCATTATTCAATAGGGCCCAAACTATCAAAAACCAGCAGTTTGAATGAACACATTTCTTGGTAGAATCATGCAGGACTGAAATTTTTGATGTTTTTCTACTCCTCTCATGAGCCCAAACAAGTCTTTAAAAGCATGAGTTTGCAACTACTTTACTTTTGGAGAAAATTCAAAACATTCACCATTCAATAGAGCCCAATAGCAAAAATCAGGTTTTGAATGAAGAATCACATTTCTTGGTAAAATCATGCAGGATTGAAATTTTTGATGGTTTTTTACTCCTCTCAACAGCCCAAACAAGTTTCTAAAAGGATGAGTTTGCAACTACTTTACTTTTCGAGAAAATTCAAAACATTCATTATTCAATAGGGCCCAAACTATCAAAAACCAGCGGTTTCAATGAACACACATTTCTTGGTAGAATCATGCAGGACTGAAATTTTTGATGTTTTTCTACTCCTCTCATGAGCCCAAACAAGTCTCTAAAAGCATGAGTTTGCAACTACTTTACTTTTGGAGAAAATTCAAAACATTCATTATTCAATAGAGCCCAATAGCAAAAACCAGCGTTTTGAATGAAGAATCACATTTCTTGGTAGAATCATGCAGGATTGAAATTTTTGATGGTTTTTTACTCCTCTCAACAGCCCAAACAAGTTTCTAAAAGGATGAGTTTGCAACTACTTTACTTTTGGAGAAAATTCAAAACATTCATTATTCAATAGGGCCCAAACTATCAAAAACCAGCGGTTTCAATGAACACACATTTCTTGGTAGAATCATGCAGGACTGAAATTTTTGATGTTTTTCTACTCCTCTCATGAGCCCAAACAAGTCTCTAAAAGCATGAGTTTGCAACTACTTTACTTTTGGAGAAAATTCAAAACATTCATTATTCAATAGAGCCCAATAGCAAAAACCAGCGTTTTGAATGAAGAATCACATTTCTTGGTAGAATCATGCAGGATAGAAATTTTTGATGGTTTTTTACTCCTCTCAACAGCCCAAACAAGTTTCTAAAAGGATGAGTTTGCAACTACTTTACTTTTGGAGAAAATTCAAAACATTCATTATTCAATAGGGCCCAAACTATCAAAAAACAGCGGTTTGAATGAACACACATTTCTTGGTAGAATCATGCAGGACTGAAATTTTTGATGTTTTTCTACTCCTCTCATGAGCCCAAACAAGTATCTAAAAGCATGAGTTTGCAACTACTTTACTTTTGGAGAAAATTCAAAACATTCATTATTCAATAGGGCCCAAACTATCAAAAACCAGCGGTTTCAATGAACACACATTTCTTGGTAGAATCATGCAGGACTGAAATTTTTGATGTTTTTCTACTCCTCTCATGAGCCCAAACAAGTCTCTAAAAGCATGAGTTTGCAACTACTTTACTTTTGGAGAAAATTCAAAACATTCATTATTCAATAGAGCACAATAGCAAAAACCAGCGTTTTGAATGAAGAATCACATTTCTTGGTAGAATCATGCAGGATTGAAATTTTTGATGGTTTTTTACTCCTCTCAACAGCCCAAACAAGTTTCTAAAAGGATGAGTTTGCAACTACTTTACTTTTGGAGAAAATTCAAAACATTCATTATTCAATAGGGCCCAAACTATCAAAAACCAGCCGTTTCAATGAACACACATGTCTTGGTAGAATCATGCAGGACTGAAATTTTTGATGTTTTTCTACTCATCTCATGAGCCCAAACAAGTCTCTAAAAGGATGAGTTTGCAACTACTTTACTTTTGGAGAAAACTCAAAACATTCATAATTCAATAGAGCCCAATAGCAAAAACCAGCGTTTTGAATGAAGAATCACATTTCTTGGTAGAATCATGCAGGATTGAAATTTTTGATGGTTTTTTACTCCTCTCAACAGCCCAAACAAGTTTCTAAAAGGATGAGTTTGCAACTACTTTACTTTTGGAGAAAATTCAAAACATTCATTATTCAATAGGGCCCAAACTATCAAAAACCAGCGGTTTCAATGAACACACATTTCTTGGTAGAATCATGCAGGACTGAAATTTTTGATGTTTTTCTACTCCTCTCATGAGCCCAAACAAGTCTCTAAAAGCATGAGTTTGCAACTACTTTACTTTTGGAGAAAATTCAAAACATTCATTATTCAATAGAGCCCAATAGCAAAAACCAGCGTTTTGAATGAAGAATCACATTTCTTGGTAGAATCATGCAGGATTGAAATTTTTGATGGTTTTTTACTCCTCTCAACAGCCCAAACAAGTTTCTAAAAGGATGAGTTTGCAACTACTTTACTTTTGGAGAAAATTCAAAACATTCATTATTCAATAGGGCCCAAACTATCAAAAACCAGCGGTTTCAATGAACACACATTTCTTGGTAGAATCATGCAGGACTGAAATTTTTGATGTTTTTCTACTCCTCTCATGAGCCCAAACAAGTCTCCAAAATCATGAGTTTGCAACTACTTTACTTTTGGAGAAAATTCAAAACATTCATTATTCAATAGAGCCCAATAGCAAAAACCAGCGTTTTGAATGAAGAATCACATTTCTTGGTAGAATCATGCAGGATTGAAATTTTTGATGGTTTTTTACTCCTCTCAACAGCCCAAACAAGTTTCTAAAAGGATGAGTTTGCAACTACTTTACTTTTGGAGAAAATTCAAAACATTCATTATTCAATAGGGCCCAAACTATCAAAAACCAGCGGTTTCAATGAACACACATTTCTTGGTAGAATCATGCAGGACTGAAATTTTTGATGTTTTTCTACTCCTCTCATGAGCCCAAACAAGTCTCTAAAAGCATGAGTTTGCAACTAATTTACTTTTGGAGAAAATTCAAAACATTCATTATTCAATAGAGCCCAATAGCAAAAACCAGCGTTTTGAATGAAGAATCACATTTCTTGGTAGAATCATGCAGGATTGAAATTTTTGATGGTTTTTTACTCCTCTCAACAGCCCAAACAAGTTTCTAAAAGGATGAGTTTGCAACTACTTTACTTTTGGAGAAAATTCAAAACATTCATTATTCAATAGGGCCCAAACTATCAAAAACCAGCGGTTTCAATGAACACACATTTCTTGGTAGAATCATGCAGGACTGAAATTTTTGATGTTTTTCTACTCCTCTCATGAGCCCAAACAAGTCTCTAAAAGCATGAGTTTGCAACTACTTTACTTTTGGAGAAAATTCAAAACATTCATTATTCAATAGAGCCCAATAGCAAAAACCAGCGTTTTGAATGAAGAATCACATTTCTTGGTAGAATCATGCAGGATTGAAATTTTTGATGGTTTTTTACTCCTCTCAACAGCCCAAACAAGTTTCTAAAAGGATGAGTTTGCAACTACTTTACTTTTGGAGAAAATTCAAAACATTCATTATTCAATAGGGCCCAAACTATCAAAAACCAGCGGTTTCAATGAACACACATTTCTTGGTAGAATCATGCAGGACTGAAATTTTTGATGTTTTTCTACTCCTCTCATGAGCCCAAACAAGTCTCCAAAATCATGAGTTTGCAACTACTTTACTTTTGGAGAAAATTCAAAACATTCATTATTCAATAGAGCCCAATAGCAAAAACCAGCGTTTTGAATGAAGAATCACATTTCTTGGTAGAATCATGCAGGATTGAAATTTTTGATGGTTTTTTACTCCTCTCAACAGCCCAAACAAGTTTCTAAAAGGATGAGTTTGCAACTACTTTACTTTTGGAGAAAATTCAAAACATTCATTATTCAATAGGGCCCAAACTATCAAAAACCAGCGGTTTCAATGAACACACATTTCTTGGTAGAATCATGCAGGACTGAAATTTTTGATGTTTTTCTACTCCTCTCATGAGCCCAAACAAGTCTCTAAAAGCATGAGTTTGCAACTACTTTACTTTTGGAGAAAATTCAAAACATTCATTATTCAATAGAGCCCAATAGCAAAAACCAGCGTTTTGAATGAAGAATCACATTTCTTGGTAGAATCATGCAGGATTCAAATTTTTGATGGTTTTTTACTCCTCTCAACAGCCCAAACAAGTTTCTAAAAGGATGAGTTTGCAACTACTTTACTTTTGGAGAAAATTCAAAACATTCATTATTCAATAGGGCCCAAACTATCAAAAACCAGCGGTTTCAATGAACACACATTTCTTGGTAGAATCATGCAGGACTGAAATTTTTGATGTTTTTCTACTCCTCTCATGAGCCCAAACAAGTCTATAAAAGGATGAGTTTGCAACTACTTTACTTTTGGAGAAAATTCAAAACATTCACTATTCAATAGAGCCCAATAGCAAAAATCAGGTTTTGAATGAAGAATCACATTTCTTGGTAAAATCATGCAGGATTGAAATTTTTGATGGTTTTTTACTCCTCTCAACAGCCCAAACAAGTTTCTAAAAGGATGAGTTTGCAACTACTTTACTTTTGGAGAAAATTCAAAACATTCATTATTCAATAGAGCCCAATAGCAAAAACCAGCGTTTTGAATGAAGAATCACATTTCTTGGTAGAATCATGCAGGATTGAAATTTTTGATGGTTTTTTACTCCTCTCAACAGCCCAAACAAGTTTCTAAAAGGATGAGTTTGCAACTTCTTTACTTTTGGAGAAAATTCAAAACATTCATTATTCAATAGGGCCCAAACTATCAAAAACCAGCGGTTTCAATGAACACACATTTCTTGGTAGAATCATGCAGGACTGAAATTTTTGATGTTTTTCTACTCCTCTCATGAGCCCAAACAAGTCTCTAAAAGCATGAGTTTGCAACTACTTTACTTTTGGAGAAAATTCAAAACATTCATTATTCAATATAGCCCAATAGCAAAAACCAGCGTTTTGAATGAAGAATCACATTTCTTGGTAGAATCATGCAGGATTGAAATTTTTGATGGTTTTTTACTCCTCTCAACAGCCCAAACAAGTTTCTAAAAGGATGAGTTTGCAACTACTTTACTTTTGGAGAAAATTCAAAACATTCATTATTCAATAGGGCCCAAACTATCAAAAAACAGCGGTTTGAATGAACACACATTTCTTGGTAGAATCATGCAGGACTGAAATTTTTGATGTTTTTCTACTCCTCTCATGAGCCCAAACAAGTCTCTAAAAGCATGAGTTTGCATCTACTTTACTTTTGGAGAAAATTCAAAACATTCATTATTCAATAGAGCCCAATAGCAAAAACCAGCGTTTTGAATGAAGAATCACATTTCTTGGTAGAATCATGCAGGATTGAAATTTTTGATGGTTTTTTACTCCTCTCAACAGCCCAAACAAGTTTCTAAAAGGATGAGTTTGCAACTACTTTACTTTTGGAGAAAATTCAAAACATTCATTATTCAATAGGGCCCAAACTATCAAAAACCAGCGGTTTCAATGAACACACATTTCTTGGTAGAATCATGCAGGACTGAAATTTTTGATGTTTTTCTACTCCTCTCATGAGCCCAAACAAGTCTCTAAAAGCATGAGTTTGCAACTACTTTACTTTTGGAGAAAATTCAAAACATTCATTATTCAATAGAGCCCAATAGCAAAAACCAGCGTTTTGAATGAAGAATCACATTTCTTGGTAGAATCATGCAGGATTGAAATTTTTGATGGTTTTTTACTCCTCTCAACAGCCCAAACAAGTTTCTAAAAGGATGAGTTTGCAACTACTTTACTTTTGGAGAAAATTCAAAACATTCATTATTCAATAGGGCCCAAACTATCAAAAACCAGCGGTTTCAATGAACACACATTTCTTGGTAGAATCATGCAGGACTGAAATTTTTGATGTTTTTCTACTCCTCTCATGAGCCCAAACAAGTCTCCAAAAGCATGAGTTTGCAACTACTTTACTTTTGGAGAAAATTCAAAACATTCATTATTCAATAGAGCCCAATAGCAAAAACCAGCGTTTTGAATGAAGAATCACATTTCTTGGTAGAATCATGCAGGATTGAAATTTTTGATGCTTTTTTACTCCTCTCAACAGCCCAAACAAGTTTCTAAAAGGATGAGTTTGCAACTACTTTACTTTTGGAGAAAATTCAAAACATTCATTATTCAATAGGGCCCAAACTATCAAAAACCAGCGGTTTCAATGAACACACATTTCTTGGTAGAATCATGCAGGACTGAAATTTTTGATGTTTTTCTACTCCTCTCATGAGCCCAAACAAGTCTTTAAAAGCATGAGTTTGCAACTACTTTACTTTTGGAGAAAATTCAAAACATTCACCATTCAATAGAGCCCAATAGCAAAAATCAGGTTTTGAATGAAGAATCACATTTCTTGGTAAAATCATGCAGGATTGAAATTTTTGATGGTTTTTTACTCCTCTCAACAGCCCAAACAAGTTTCTAAAAGGATGAGTTTGCAACTACTTTACTTTTCGAGAAAATTCAAAACATTCATTATTCAATAGGGCCCAAACTATCAAAAACCAGCGGTTTCAATGAACACACATTTCTTGGTAGAATCATGCAGGACTGAAATTTTTGATGTTTTTCTACTCCTCTCATGAGCCCAAACAAGTCTCTAAAAGCATGAGTTTGCAACTACTTTACTTTTGGAGAAAATTCAAAACATTCATTATTCAATAGAGCCCAATAGCAAAAACCAGCGTTTTGAATGAAGAATCACATTTCTTGGTAGAATCATGCAGGATTGAAATTTTTGATGGTTTTTTACTCCTCTCAACAGCCCAAACAAGTTTCTAAAAGGATGAGTTTGCAACTACTTTACTTTTGGAGAAAATTCAAAACATTCATTATTCAATAGGGCCCAAACTATCAAAAACCAGCGGTTTCAATGAACACACATTTCTTGGTAGAATCATGCAGGACTGAAATTTTTGATGTTTTTCTACTCCTCTCATGAGCCCAAACAAGTCTCTAAAAGCATGAGTTTGCAACTACTTTACTTTTGGAGAAAATTCAAAACATTCATTATTCAATAGAGCCCAATAGCAAAAACCAGCGTTTTGAATGAAGAATCACATTTCTTGGTAGAATCATGCAGGATTGAAATTTTTGATGGTTTTTTACTCCTCTCAACAGCCCAAACAAGTTTCTAAAAGGATGAGTTTGCAACTACTTTACTTTTGGAGAAAATTCAAAACATTCATTATTCAATAGGGCCCAAACTATCAAAAAACAGCGGTTTGAATGAACACACATTTCTTGGTAGAATCATGCAGGACTGAAATTTTTGATGTTTTTCTACTCCTCTCATGAGCCCAAACAAGTCTCTAAAAGCATGAGTTTGCAACTACTTTACTTTTGGAGAAAATTCAAAACATTCATTATTCAATAGGGCCCAAACTATCAAAAACCAGCGGTTTGAATGAACACACATTTCTTGGTAGAATCATGCAGGACTGAAATTTTTGATGTTTTTCTACTCCTCTCATGAGCCCAAACAAGTCTCTAAAAGCATGAGTTTGCAACTACTTTACTTTTGGAGAAAATTCAAAACATTCATTATTCAATAGAGCACAATAGCAAAAACCAGCGTTTTGAATGAAGAATCACATTTCTTGGTAGAATCATGCAGGATTGAAATTTTTGATGGTTTTTTACTCCTCTCAACAGCCCAAACAAGTTTCTAAAAGGATGAGTTTGCAACTACTTTACTTTTGGAGAAAATTCAAAACATTCATTATTCAATAGGGCCCAAACTATCAAAAACCAGCGGTTTCAATGAACACACATTTCTTGGTAGAATCATGCAGGACTGAAATTTTTGATGTTTTTCTACTCCTCTCATGAGCCCAAACAAGTCTCTAAAAGCATGAGTTTGCAACTACTTTACTTTTGGAGAAAATTCAAAACATTCATTATTCAATAGAGCCCAATAGCAAAAACCAGCGTTTTGAATGAAGAATCACATTTCTTGGTAGAATCATGCAGGATTGAAATTTTTGATGGTTTTTTACTCCTCTCAACAGCCCAAACAAGTTTCTAAAAGGATGAGTTTGCAACTACTTTACTTTTGGAGAAAATTCAAAACATTCATTATTCAATAGGGCCCAAACTATCAAAAACCAGCGGTTTCAATGAACACACATTTCTTGGTAGAATCATGCAGGACTGAAATTTTTGATGTTTTTCTACTCCTCTCATGAGCCCAAACAAGTCTCCAAAATCATGAGTTTGCAACTACTTTACTTTTGGAGAAAATTCAAAACATTCATTATTCAATAGAGCCCAATAGCAAAAACCAGCGTTTTGAATGAAGAATCACATTTCTTGGTAGAATCATGCAGGATTGAAATTTTTGATGGTTTTTTACACCTCTCAACAGCCCAAACAAGTTTCTAAAAGGATGAGTTTGCAACTACTTTACTTTTGGAGAAAATTCAAAACATTCATTATTCAATAGGGCCCAAACTATCAAAAACCAGCGGTTTCAATGAACACACATTTCTTGGTAGAATCATGCAGGACTGAAATTTTTGATGTTTTTCTACTCCTCTCATGAGCCCAAACAAGTCTCTAAAAGCATGAGTTTGCAACTACTTTACTTTTGGAGAAAATTCAAAACATTCATTATTCAATAGAGCCCAATAGCAAAAACCAGCGTTTTGAATGAAGAATCACATTTCTTGGTAGAATCATGCAGGATTCAAATTTTTGATGGTTTTTTACTCCTCTCAACAGCCCAAACAAGTTTCTAAAAGGATGAGTTTGCAACTACTTTACTTTTGGAGAAAATTCAAAACATTCATTATTCAATAGGGCCCAAACTATCAAAAACCAGCGGTTTCAATGAACACACATTTCTTGGTAGAATCATGCAGGACTGAAATTTTTGATGTTTTTCTACTCCTCTCATGAGCCCAAACAAGTCTATAAAAGGATGAGTTTGCAACTACTTTACTTTTGGAGAAAATTCAAAACATTCACTATTCAATAGAGCCCAATAGCAAAAATCAGGTTTTGAATGAAGAATCACATTTCTTGGTAAAATCATGCAGGATTGAAATTTTTGATGGTTTTTTACTCCTCTCAACAGCCCAAACAAGTTTCTAAAAGGATGAGTTTGCAACTACTTTACTTTTGGAGAAAATTCAAAACATTCATTATTCAATAGAGCCCAATAGCAAAAACCAGCGTTTTGAATGAAGAATCACATTTCTTGGTAGAATCATGCAGGATTGAAATTTTTGATGGTTTTTTACTCCTCTCAACAGCCCAAACAAGTTTCTAAAAGGATGAGTTTGCAACTTCTTTACTTTTGGAGAAAATTCAAAACATTCATTATTCAATAGGGCCCAAACTATCAAAAACCAGCGGTTTCAATGAACACACATTTCTTGGTAGAATCATGCAGGACTGAAATTTTTGATGTTTTTCTACTCCTCTCATGAGCCCAAACAAGTCTCTAAAAGCATGAGTTTGCAACTACTTTACTTTTGGAGAAAATTCAAAACATTCATTATTCAATATAGCCCAATAGCAAAAACCAGCGTTTTGAATGAAGAATCACATTTCTTGGTAGAATCATGCAGGATTGAAATTTTTGATGGTTTTTTACTCCTCTCAACAGCCCAAACAAGTTTCTAAAAGGATGAGTTTGCAACTACTTTACTTTTGGAGAAAATTCAAAACATTCATTATTCAATAGGGCCCAAACTATCAAAAAACAGCGGTTTGAATGAACACACATTTCTTGGTAGAATCATGCAGGACTGAAATTTTTGATGTTTTTCTACTCCTCTCATGAGCCCAAACAAGTCTCTAAAAGCATGAGTTTGCATCTACTTTACTTTTGGAGAAAATTCAAAACATTCATTATTCAATAGAGCCCAATAGCAAAAACCAGCGTTTTGAATGAAGAATCACATTTCTTGGTAGAATCATGCAGGATTGAAATTTTTGATGGTTTTTTACTCCTCTCAACAGCCCAAACAAGTTTCTAAAAGGATGAGTTTGCAACTACTTTACTTTTGGAGAAAATTCAAAACATTCATTATTCAATAGGGCCCAAACTATCAAAAACCAGCGGTTTCAATGAACACACATTTCTTGGTAGAATCATGCAGGACTGAAATTTTTGATGTTTTTCTACTCCTCTCATGAGCCCAAACAAGTCTCTAAAAGCATGAGTTTGCAACTACTTTACTTTTGGAGAAAATTCAAAACATTCATTATTCAATAGAGCCCAATAGCAAAAACCAGCGTTTTGAATGAAGAATCACATTTCTTGGTAGAATCATGCAGGATTGAAATTTTTGATGGTTTTTTACTCCTCTCAACAGCCCAAACAAGTTTCTAAAAGGATGAGTTTGCAACTACTTTACTTTTGGAGAAAATTCAAAACATTCATTATTCAATAGGGCCCAAACTATCAAAAACCAGCGGTTTCAATGAACACACATTTCTTGGTAGAATCATGCAGGACTGAAATTTTTGATGTTTTTCTACTCCTCTCATGAGCCCAAACAAGTCTCCAAAAGCATGAGTTTGCAACTACTTTACTTTTGGAGAAAATTCAAAACATTCATTATTCAATAGAGCCCAATAGCAAAAACCAGCGTTTTGAATGAAGAATCACATTTCTTGGTAGAATCATGCAGGATTGAAATTTTTGATGCTTTTTTACTCCTCTCAACAGCCCAAACAAGTTTCTAAAAGGATGAGTTTGCAACTACTTTACTTTTGGAGAAAATTCAAAACATTCATTATTCAATAGGGCCCAAACTATCAAAAACCAGCGGTTTCAATGAACACACATTTCTTGGTAGAATCATGCAGGACTGAAATTTTTGATGTTTTTCTACTCCTCTCATGAGCCCAAACAAGTCTTTAAAAGCATGAGTTTGCAACTACTTTACTTTTGGAGAAAATTCAAAACATTCACCATTCAATAGAGCCCAATAGCAAAAATCAGGTTTTGAATGAAGAATCACATTTCTTGGTAAAATCATGCAGGATTGAAATTTTTGATGGTTTTTTACTCCTCTCAACAGCCCAAACAAGTTTCTAAAAGGATGAGTTTGCAACTACTTTACTTTTCGAGAAAATTCAAAACATTCATTATTCAATAGGGCCCAAACTATCAAAAACCAGCGGTTTCAATGAACACACATTTCTTGGTAGAATCATGCAGGACTGAAATTTTTGATGTTTTTCTACTCCTCTCATGAGCCCAAACAAGTCTCTAAAAGCATGAGTTTGCAACTACTTTACTTTTGGAGAAAATTCAAAACATTCATTATTCAATAGAGCCCAATAGCAAAAACCAGCGTTTTGAATGAAGAATCACATTTCTTGGTAGAATCATGCAGGATTGAAATTTTTGATGGTTTTTTACTCCTCTCAACAGCCCAAACAAGTTTCTAAAAGGATGAGTTTGCAACTACTTTACTTTTGGAGAAAATTCAAAACATTCATTATTCAATAGGGCCCAAACTATCAAAAACCAGCGGTTTCAATGAACACACATTTCTTGGTAGAATCATGCAGGACTGAAATTTTTGATGTTTTTCTACTCCTCTCATGAGCCCAAACAAGTCTCTAAAAGCATGAGTTTGCAACTACTTTACTTTTGGAGAAAATTCAAAACATTCATTATTCAATAGAGCCCAATAGCAAAAACCAGCGTTTTGAATGAAGAATCACATTTCTTGGTAGAATCATGCAGGATTGAAATTTTTGATGGTTTTTTACTCCTCTCAACAGCCCAAACAAGTTTCTAAAAGGATGAGTTTGCAACTACTTTACTTTTGGAGAAAATTCAAAACATTCATTATTCAATAGGGCCCAAACTATCAAAAAACAGCGGTTTGAATGAACACACATTTCTTGGTAGAATCATGCAGGACTGAAATTTTTGATGTTTTTCTACTCCTCTCATGAGCCCAAACAAGTCTCTAAAAGCATGAGTTTGCAACTACTTTACTTTTGGAGAAAATTCAAAACATTCATTATTCAATAGGGCCCAAACTATCAAAAACCAGCGGTTTGAATGAACACACATTTCTTGGTAGAATCATGCAGGACTGAAATTTTTGATGTTTTTCTACTCCTCTCATGAGCCCAAACAAGTCTCTAAAAGCATGAGTTTGCAACTACTTTACTTTTGGAGAAAATTCAAAACATTCATTATTCAATAGAGCACAATAGCAAAAACCAGCGTTTTGAATGAAGAATCACATTTCTTGGTAGAATCATGCAGGATTGAAATTTTTGATGGTTTTTTACTCCTCTCAACAGCCCAAACAAGTTTCTAAAAGGATGAGTTTGCAACTACTTTACTTTTGGAGAAAATTCAAAACATTCATTATTCAATAGGGCCCAAACTATCAAAAACCAGCCGTTTCAATGAACACACATGTCTTGGTAGAATCATGCAGGACTGAAATTTTTGATGTTTTTCTACTCATCTCATGAGCCCAAACAAGTCTCTAAAAGGATGAGTTTGCAACTACTTTACTTTTGGAGAAAATTCAAAACATTCATAATTCAATAGAGCCCAATAGCAAAAACCAGCGTTTTGAATGAAGAATCACATTTCTTGGTAGAATCATGCAGGATTGAAATTTTTGATGGTTTTTTACTCCTCTCAACAGCCCAAACAAGTTTCTAAAAGGATGAGTTTGCAACTACTTTACTTTTGGAGAAAATTCAAAACATTCATTATTCAATAGGGCCCAAACTATCAAAAACCAGCGGTTTCAATGAACACACATTTCTTGGTAGAATCATGCAGGACTGAAATTTTTGATGTTTTTCTACTCCTCTCATGAGCCCAAACAAGTCTCTAAAAGCATGAGTTTGCAACTACTTTACTTTTGGAGAAAATTCAAAACATTCATTATTCAATAGAGCCCAATAGCAAAAACCAGCGTTTTGAATGAAGAATCACATTTCTTGGTAGAATCATGCAGGATTGAAATTTTTGATGGTTTTTTACTCCTCTCAACAGCCCAAACAAGTTTCTAAAAGGATGAGTTTGCAACTACTTTACTTTTGGAGAAAATTCAAAACATTCATTATTCAATAGGGCCCAAACTATCAAAAACCAGCGGTTTCAATGAACACACATTTCTTGGTAGAATCATGCAGGACTGAAATTTTTGATGTTTTTCTACTCCTCTCATGAGCCCAAACAAGTCTCCAAAATCATGAGTTTGCAACTACTTTACTTTTGGAGAAAATTCAAAACATTCATTATTCAATAGAGCCCAATAGCAAAAACCAGCGTTTTGAATGAAGAATCACATTTCTTGGTAGAATCATGCAGGATTGAAATTTTTGATGGTTTTTTACTCCTCTCAACAGCCCAAACAAGTTTCTAAAAGGATGAGTTTGCAACTACTTTACTTTTGGAGAAAATTCAAAACATTCATTATTCAATAGGGCCCAAACTATCAAAAACCAGCGGTTTCAATGAACACACATTTCTTGGTAGAATCATGCAGGACTGAAATTTTTGATGTTTTTCTACTCCTCTCATGAGCCCAAACAAGTCTCTAAAAGCATGAGTTTGCAACTACTTTACTTTTGGAGAAAATTCAAAACATTCATTATTCAATAGAGCCCAATAGCAAAAACCAGCGTTTTGAATGAAGAATCACATTTCTTGGTAGAATCATGCAGGATTCAAATTTTTGATGGTTTTTTACTCCTCTCAACAGCCCAAACAAGTTTCTAAAAGGATGAGTTTGCAACTACTTTACTTTTGGAGAAAATTCAAAACATTCATTATTCAATAGGGCCCAAACTATCAAAAACCAGCGGTTTCAATGAACACACATTTCTTGGTAGAATCATGCAGGACTGAAATTTTTGATGTTTTTCTACTCCTCTCATGAGCCCAAACAAGTCTCTAAAAGGATGAGTTTGCAACTACTTTACTTTTGGAGAAAATTCAAAACATTCACTATTCAATAGAGCCCAATAGCAAAAATCAGGTTTTGAATGAAGAATCACATTTCTTGGTAAAATCATGCAGGATTGAAATTTTTGATGGTTTTTTACTCCTCTCAACAGCCCAAACAAGTTTCTAAAAGGATGAGTTTGCAACTACTTTACTTTTGGAGAAAATTCAAAACATTCATTATTCAATAGAGCCCAATAGCAAAAACCAGCGTTTTGAATGAAGAATCACATTTCTTGGTAGAATCATGCAGGATTGAAATTTTTGATGGTTTTTTACTCCTCTCAACAGCCCAAACAAGTTTCTAAAAGGATGAGTTTGCAACTACTTTACTTTTGGAGAAAATTCAAAACATTCATTATTCAATAGGGCCCAAACTATCAAAAACCAGCGGTTTCAATGAACACACATTTCTTGGTAGAATCATGCAGGACTGAAATTTTTGATGTTTTTCTACTCCTCTCATGAGCCCAAACAAGTCTCTAAAAGCATGAGTTTGCAACTACTTTACTTTTGGAGAAAATTCAAAACATTCATTATTCAATAGAGCCCAATAGCAAAAACCAGCGTTTTGAATGAAAAATCACATTTCTTGGTAGAATCATGCAGGATTGAAATTTTTGATGGTTTTTTACTCCTCTCAACAGCCCAAACAAGTTTCTAAAAGGATGAGTTTGCAACTACTTTACTTTTGGAGAAAATTCAAAACATTCATTATTCAATAGGGCCCAAACTATCAAAAAACAGCGGTTTGAATGAACACACATTTCTTGGTAGAATCATGCAGGACTGAAATTTTTGATGTTTTTCTACTCCTCTCATGAGCCCAAACAAGTCTCTAAAAGCATGAGTTTGCATCTACTTTACTTTTGGAGAAAATTCAAAACATTCATTATTCAATAGAGCCCAATAGCAAAAACCAGCGTTTTGAATGAAGAATCACATTTCTTGGTAGAATCATGCAGGATTGAAATTTTTGATGGTTTTTTACTCCTCTCAACAGCCCAAACAAGTTTCTAAAAGGATGAGTTTGCAACTACTTTACTTTTGGAGAAAATTCAAAACATTCATTATTCAATAGGGCCCAAACTATCAAAAAACAGCGGTTTCAATGAACACACATTTCTTGGTAGAATCATGCAGGACTGAAATTTTTGATGTTTTTCTACTCCTCTCATGAGCCCAAACAAGTCTCTAAAAGCATGAGTTTGCAACTACTTTACTTTTGGAGAAAATTCAAAACATTCATTATTCAATAGAGCCCAATAGCAAAAACCAGCGTTTTGAATGAAGAATCACATTTCTTGGTAGAATCATGCAGGATTGAAATTTTTGATGGTTTTTTACTCCTCTCAACAGCCCAAACAAGTTTCTAAAAGGATGAGTTTGCAACTACTTTACTTTTGGAGAAAATTCAAAACATTCATAATTCAATAGAGCCCAATAGCAAAAACCAGCGTTTTGAATGAAGAATCACATTTCTTGGTAGAATCATGCAGGATTGAAATTTTTGATGGTTTTTTACTCCTCTCAACAGCCCAAACAAGTTTCTAAAAGGATGAGTTTGCAACTACTTTACTTTTGGAGAAAATTCAAAACATTCATTATTCAATAGGGCCCAAACTATCAAAAACCAGCGGTTTGAATGAACACATTTCTTGGTAGAATCATGCAGGACTGAAATTTTTGATGTTTTTCTACTCCTCTCATGAGCCCAAACAAGTCTCTAAAAGCATGAGTTTGCAACTACTTTACTTTTGGAGAAAATTCAAAACATTCACCATTCAATAGAGCCCAATAGCAAAAATCAGGTTTTGAATGAAGAATCACATTTCTTGGTAAAATCATGCAGGATTGAAATTTTTGATGGTTTTTTACTCCTCTCAACAGCCCAAACAAGTTTCTAAAAGGATGAGTTTGCAACTACTTTACTTTTCGAGAAAATTCAAAACATTCATTATTCAATAGGGCCCAAAC
The DNA here is from genome assembly GCF_039654945.1 of Dendrobates tinctorius. Lineage (NCBI taxonomy): Eukaryota > Metazoa > Chordata > Amphibia > Anura > Dendrobatidae > Dendrobates > Dendrobates tinctorius. Next base: position 22,116,623 of record NW_027361793.1, read on the forward strand.
TATCAAAAACCAGCGGTTTCAATGAACACACATTTCTTGGTAGAATCATGCAGGACTGAAATTTTTGATGTTTTTCTACTCCTCTCATGAGCCCAAACAAGTCTCTAAAAGCATGAGTTTGCAACTACTTTACTTTTGGAGAAAATTCAAAACATTCATTATTCAATAGAGCCCAATAGCAAAAACCAGCATTCTTGGTAGAATCATGCAGGACTGAAATTTTTGATGTTTTTCTACTCCTCTCATGAGCCCAAACAAGTCTCTAAAGGCATGAGTTTGCAACTACTTTACTTTTGGAGAAAATTCAAAACATTCACTATTCAATAGAGCCCAATAGCAAAAATCAGGTTTTGAATGAAGAATCACATTTCTTGGTAAAATCATGCAGGATTGAAATTTTTGATGGTTGTTTACTCCTCTCAACAGCCCAAACAAGTTTCTAAAAGGATGAGTTTGCAACTACTTTACTTTTGGAGAAAATTCAAAACATTCATTATTCAATAGGGCCCAAACTATCAAAAACCAGCGGTTTCAATGAACACACATTTCTTGGTAGAATCATGCAGGACTGAAATTTTTGATGTTTTTCTACTCTTCTCATGAGCCCAAACAAGTCTCCAAAAGCATGAGTTTGCAACTACTTTACTTTTGGAGAAAATTCAAAACATTCATTATTCAATAGAGCCCAATAGCAAAAACCAGCGTTTTGAATGAAGAATCACATTTCTTGGTAGAATCATGCAGGATTGAAATTTTTGATGGTTTTTTACTCCTCTCAACAGCCCAAACAAGTTTCTAAAAGGATGAGTTTGCAACTACTTTACTTTTGGAGACAATTCAAAACATTCATTATTCAATAGGGCCCAAACTATCAAAAACCAGCGGTTTCAATGAACACACATTTCTTGGTAGAATCATGCAGGACTGAAATTTTTGATGTTTTTCTACTCCTCTCATGAGCCCAAACAAGTCTCTAAAAGGATGAGTTTGCAACTACTTTACTTTTGGAGAAAATTCAAAACATTCACTATTCAATAGAGCCCAATAGCAAAAATCAGGTTTTGAATGAAGAATCACATTTCTTGGTAAAATCATGCAGGATTGAAATTTTTGATGGTTTTTTACTCCTCTCAACAGCCCAAACAAGTTTCTAAAAGGATGAGTTTGCAACTACTTTACTTTTGGAGAAAATTCAAAACATTCATTATTCAATAGGGCCCAAACTATCAAAAACCAGCGGTTTGAATGAACACACATTTCTTGGTAGAATCATGCAGGACTGAAATTTTTGATGTTTTTCTACTCCTCTCATGAGCCCAAACAAGTCTCTAAAAGCATGAGTTTGCAACTACTTTACTTTTGGAGAAAATTCAAAACATTCATTATTCAATAGAGCCCAATAGCAAAAACCAGCGTTTTGAATGAAGAATCACATTTCTTGGTAGAATCATGCAGGATTGAAATTTTTGATGGTTTTTTACTCCTCTCAACAGCCCAAACAAGTTTCTAAAAGGATGAGTTTGCAACTACTTTACTTTTGGAGAAAATTCAAAACATTCATTATTCAATAGGGCCCAAACTATCAAAAACCAGCGGTTTGAATGAACACATTTCTTGGTAGAATCATGCAGGACTGAAATTTTTGATGTTTTTCTACTCCTCTCATGAGCCCAAACAAGTCTCTAAAAGCATGAGTTTGCAACTACTTTACTTTTGGAGAAAATTCAAAACATTCACTATTCAATAGAGCCCAATTGCAAAAATCAGGTTTTGAATGAAGAATCACATTTCTTGGTAAAATCATGCAGGATTGAAATTTTTGATGGTTGTTTACTCGTCTCAACAGCCCAAACAAGTTTCTAAAAGGATGAGTTTGCAACTACTTTACTTTTGGAGAAAATTCAAAACATTCATTATTCAATAGGGCCCAAACTATCAAAAACCAGCGGTTTCAATGAACACACATTTCTTGGTAGAATCATGCAGGACTGAAATTTTTGATGTTTTTCTACTCCTCTCATGAGCCCAAACAAGTCTCTAAAAGCATGAGTTTGCAACTACTTTACTTTTGGAGAAAATTCAAAACATTCATTATTCAATAGAGCCCAATGGCAAAAACCAGCGTTTTGAATGAAGAATCACATTTCTTGGTAGAATCATGCAGGATTGAAATTTTTGATGGTTTTTTACTCCTCTCAACAGCCCAAACAAGTTTCTAAAAGGATGAGTTTGCAACTACTTTACTTTTGGAGAAAATTCAAAACATTCATTATTCAATAGGGCCCAAACTATCAAAAACCAGCGGTTTGAATGAACACATTTCTTGGTAGAATCATGCAGGACTGAAATTTTTGATGTTTTTCTACTCCTCTCATGAGCCCAAACAAGTCTTTAAAAGCATGAGTTTGCAACTACTTTACTTTTGGAGAAAATTCAAAACATTCACCATTCAATAGAGCCCAATAGCAAAAATCAGGTTTTGAATGAAGAATCACATTTCTTGGTAAAATCATGCAGGATTGAAATTTTTGATGGTTTTTTACTCCTCTCAACAGCCCAAACAAGTTTCTAAAAGGATGAGTTTGCAACTACTTTACTTTTCGAGAAAATTCAAAACATTCATTATTCAATAGGGCCCAAACTATCAAAAACCAGCAGTTTCAATGAACACACATTTCTTGGTAGAATCATGCAGGACTGAAATTTTTGATGTTTTTCTACTCCTCTCATGAACCCAAACAAGTCTCTAAAAGCATGAGTTTGCAACTACTTTACTTTTGGAGAAAATTCAAAACATTCATTATTCAATAGAGCCCAATAGCAAAAACCAGCGTTTTGAATGAAGAATCACATTTCTTGGTAGAATCATGCAGGATTGAAATTTTTGATGGTTTTTTACTCCTCTCAACAGCCCAAACAAGTTTCTAAAAGGATGAGTTTGCAACTACTTTACTTTTCGAGAAAATTCAAAACATTCATTATTCAATAGGGCCCAAACTATCAAAAACCAGCGGTTTCAATGAACACACATTTCTTGGTAGAATCATGCAGGACTGAAATTTTTGATGTTTTTCTACTCCTCTCATGAGCCCAAACAAGTCTCTAAAAGCATGAGTTTGCAACTACTTTACTTTTGGAGAAAATTCAAAACATTCATTATTCAATAGAGCCCAATAGCAAAAACCAGCGTTTTGAATGAAGAATCACACTTCTTGGTAGAATCATGCAGGATTGAAATTTTTGATGGTTTTTTACTCCTCTCAACAGCCCAAACAAGTTTCTAAAAGGATGAGTTTGCAACTACTTTACTTTTGGAGAAAATTCAAAACATTCATTATTCAATAGGGCCCAAACTATCAAAAAACAGCGGTTTGAATGAACACACATTTCTTGGTAGAATCATGCAGGACTGAAATTTTTGATGTTTTTCTACTCCTCTCATGAGCCCAAACAAGTCTCTAAAAGCATGAGTTTGCAACTACTTTACTTTTGGAGAAAATTCAAAACATTCATTATTCAATAGGGCCCAAACTATCAAAAACCAGCGGTTTGAATGAACACACATTTCTTGGTAGAATCATGCAGGACTGAAATTTTTGATGTTTTTCTACTCCTCTCATGAGCCCAAACAAGTCTCTAAAAGCATGAGTTTGCAACTACTTTACTTTTGGAGAAAATTCAAAACATTCATTATTCAATAGAGCCCAATAGCAAAAACCAGCGTTTTGAATGAAGAATCACATTTCTTGGTAGAATCATGCAGGATTGAAATTTTTGATGGTTTTTTACTCCTCTCAACAGCCCAAACAAGTTTCTAAAAGGATGAGTTTGCAACTACTTTACTTTTGGAGAAAATTCAAAACATTCATTATTCAATAGGGCCCAAACTATCAAAAACCAGCGGTTTCAATGAACACACATTTCTTGGTAGAATCATGCAGGACTGAAATTTTTGATGTTTTTCTACTCCTCTCATGAGCCCAAACAAGTCTCTAAAAGGATGAGTTTGCAACTACTTTACTTTTGGAGAAAATTCAAAACATTCACTATTCAATAGAGCCCAATAGCAAAAATCAGGTTTTGAATGAAGAATCACATTTCTTGGTAAAATCATGCAGGATTGAAATTTTTGATGGTTTTTTACTCCTCTCAACAGCCCAAACAAGTTTCTAAAAGGATGAGTTTGCAACTACTTTACTTTTGGAGAAAATTCAAAACATTCATTATTCAATAGGGCCCAAACTATCAAAAACCAGCGGTTTGAATGAACACACATTTCTTGGTAGAATCATGCAGGACTGAAATTTTTGATGTTTTTCTACTCCTCTCATGAGCCCAAACAAGTCTCTAAAAGCATGAGTTTGCAACTACTTTACTTTTGGAGAAAATTCAAAACATTCATTATTCAATAGAGCCCAATAGCAAAAACCAGCGTTTTGAATGAAGAATCACATTTCTTGGTAGAATCATGCAGGATTGAAATTTTTGATGGTTTTTTACTCCTCTCAACAGCCCAAACAAGTTTCTAAAAGGATGAGTTTGCAACTACTTTACTTTTGGAGAAAATTCAAAACATTCATTATTCAATAGGGCCCAAACTATCAAAAACCAGCGGTTTGAATGAACACATTTCTTGGTAGAATCATGCAGGACTGAAATTTTTGATGTTTTTCTACTCCTCTCATGAGCCCAAACAAGTCTCTAAAAGCATGAGTTTGCAACTACTTTACTTTTGGAGAAAATTCAAAACATTCACTATTCAATAGAGCCCAATTGCAAAAATCAGGTTTTGAATGAAGAATCACATTTCTTGGTAAAATCATGCAGGATTGAAATTTTTGATGGTTGTTTACTCCTCTCAACAGCCCAAACAAGTTTCTAAAAGGATGAGTTTGCAACTACTTTACTTTTGGAGAAAATTCAAAACATTCATTATTCAATAGGGCCCAAACTATCAAAAACCAGCGGTTTGAATGAACACATTTCTTGGTAGAATCATGCAGGACTGAAATTTTTGATGTTTTTCTACTCCTCTCATGAGCCCAAACAAGTCTTTAAAAGCATGAGTTTGCAACTACTTTACTTTTGGAGAAAATTCAAAACATTCACCATTCAATAGAGCCCAATAGCAAAAATCAGGTTTTGAATGAAGAATCACATTTCTTGGTAAAATCATGCAGGATTGAAATTTTTGATGGTTTTTTACTCCTCTCAACAGCCCAAACAAGTTTCTAAAAGGATGAGTTTGCAACTACTTTACTTTTCGAGAAAATTCAAAACATTCATTATTCAATAGGGCCCAAACTATCAAAAACCAGCGGTTTCAATGAACACACATTTCTTGGTAGAATCATGCAGGACTGAAATTTTTGATGTTTTTCTACTCCTCTCATGAGCCCAAACAAGTCTCTAAAAGCATGAGTTTGCAACTACTTTACTTTTGGAGAAAATTCAAAACATTCATTATTCAATAGAGCCCAATAGCAAAAACCAGCGTTTTGAATGAAGAATCACATTTCTTGGTAGAATCATGCAGGATTGAAATTTTTGATGGTTTTTTACTCCTCTCAACAGCCCAAACAAGTTTCTAAAAGGATGAGTTTGCAACTACTTTACTTTTGGAGAAAATTCAAAACATTCATTATTCAATAGGGCCCAAACTATCAAAAACCAGCGGTTTCAATGAACACACATTTCTTGGTAGAATCATGCAGGACTGAAATTTTTGATGTTTTTCTACTCCTCTCATGAGCCCAAACAAGTCTCTAAAAGCATGAGTTTGCAACTACTTTACTTTTGGAGAAAATTCAAAACATTCATTATTCAATAGAGCCCAATAGCAAAAACCAGCGTTTTGAATGAAGAATCACATTTCTTGGTAGAATAATGCAGGATAGAAATTTTTGATGGTTTTTTACTCCTCTCAACAGCCCAAACAAGTTTCTAAAAGGATGAGTTTGCAACTACTTTACTTTTGGAGAAAATTCAAAACATTCATTATTCAATAGGGCCCAAACTATCAAAAAACAGCGGTTTGAATGAACACACATTTCTTGGTAGAATCATGCAGGACTGAAATTTTTGATGTTTTTCTACTCCTCTCATGAGCCCAAACAAGTATCTAAAAGCATGAGTTTGCAACTACTTTACTTTTGGAGAAAATTCAAAACATTCATTATTCAATAGGGCCCAAACTATCAAAAACCAGCGGTTTCAATGAACACACATTTCTTGGTAGAATCATGCAGGACTGAAATTTTTGATGTTTTTCTACTCCTCTCATGAGCCCAAACAAGTCTCTAAAAGCATGAGTTTGCAACTACTTTACTTTTGGAGAAAATTCAAAACATTCATTATTCAATAGAGCACAATAGCAAAAACCAGCGTTTTGAATGAAGAATCACATTTCTTGGTAGAATCATGCAGGATTGAAATTTTTGATGGTTTTTTACTCCTCTCAACAGCCCAAACAAGTTTCTAAAAGGATGAGTTTGCAACTACTTTACTTTTGGAGAAAATTCAAAACATTCATTATTCAATAGGGCCCAAACTATCAAAAACCAGCCGTTTCAATGAACACACATGTCTTGGTAGAATCATGCAGGACTGAAATTTTTGATGTTTTTCTACTCATCTCATGAGCCCAAACAAGTCTCTAAAAGGATGAGTTTGCAACTACTTTACTTTTGGAGAAAATTCAAAACATTCATAATTCAATAGAGCCCAATAGCAAAAACCAGCGTTTTGAATGAAGAATCACATTTCTTGGTAGAATCATGCAGGATTGAAATTTTTGATGGTTTTTTACTCCTCTCAACAGCCCAAACAAGTTTCTAAAAGGATGAGTTTGCAACTACTTTACTTTTGGAGAAAATTCAAAACATTCATTATTCAATAGGGCCCAAACTATCAAAAACCAGCGGTTTCAATGAACACACATTTCTTGGTAGAATCATGCAGGACTGAAATTTTTGATGTTTTTCTACTCCTCTCATGAGCCCAAACAAGTCTCTAAAAGCATGAGTTTGCAACTACTTTACTTTTGGAGAAAATTCAAAACATTCATTATTCAATAGAGCCCAATAGCAAAAACCAGCGTTTTGAATGAAGAATCACATTTCTTGGTAGAATCATGCAGGATTGAAATTTTTGATGGTTTTTTACTCCTCTCAACAGCCCAAACAAGTTTCTAAAAGGATGAGTTTGCAACTACTTTACTTTTGGAGAAAATTCAAAACATTCATTATTCAATAGGGCCCAAACTATCAAAAACCAGCGGTTTCAATGAACACACATTTCTTGGTAGAATCATGCAGGACTGAAATTTTTGATGTTTTTCTACTCCTCTCATGAGCCCAAACAAGTCTCCAAAATCATGAGTTTGCAACTACTTTACTTTTGGAGAAAATTCAAAACATTCATTATTCAATAGAGCCCAATAGCAAAAACCAGCGTTTTGAATGAAGAATCACATTTCTTGGTAGAATCATGCAGGATTGAAATTTTTGATGGTTTTTTACTCCTCTCAACAGCCCAAACAAGTTTCTAAAAGGATGAGTTTGCAACTACTTTACTTTTGGAGAAAATTCAAAACATTCATTATTCAATAGGGCCCAAACTATCAAAAACCAGCGGTTTCAATGAACACACATTTCTTGGTAGAATCATGCAGGACTGAAATTTTTGATGTTTTTCTACTCCTCTCATGAGCCCAAACAAGTCTCTAAAAGCATGAGTTTGCAACTACTTTACTTTTGGAGAAAATTCAAAACATTCATTATTCAATAGAGCCCAATAGCAAAAACCAGCGTTTTGAATGAAGAATCACATTTCTTGGTAGAATCATGCAGGATTCAAATTTTTGATGGATTTTTACTCCTCTCAACAGCCCAAACAAGTTTCTAAAAGGATGAGTTTGCAACTACTTTACTTTTGGAGAAAATTCAAAACATTCATTATTCAATAGGGCCCAAACTATCAAAAACCAGCGGTTTCAATGAACACACATTTCTTGGTAGAATCATGCAGGACTGAAATTTTTGATGTTTTTCTACTCCTCTCATGAGCCCAAACAAGTCTATAAAAGGATGAGTTTGCAACTACTTTACTTTTGGAGAAAATTCAAAACATTCACTATTCAATAGAGCCCAATAGCAAAAATCAGGTTTTGAATGAAGAATCACATTTCTTGGTAAAATCATGCAGGATTGAAATTTTTGATGGTTTTTTACTCCTCTCAACAGCCCAAACAAGTTTCTAAAAGGATGAGTTTGCAACTACTTTACTTTTGGAGAAAATTCAAAACATTCATTATTCAATAGAGCCCAATAGCAAAAACCAGCGTTTTGAATGAAGAATCACATTTCTTGGTAGAATCATGCAGGATTGAAATTTTTGATGGTTTTTTACTCCTCTCAACAGCCCAAACAAGTTTCTAAAAGGATGAGTTTGCAACTTCTTTACTTTTGGAGAAAATTCAAAACATTCATTATTCAATAGGGCCCAAACTATCAAAAACCAGCGGTTTCAATGAACACACATTTCTTGGTAGAATCATGCAGGACTGAAATTTTTGATGTTTTTCTACTCCTCTCATGAGCCCAAACAAGTCTCTAAAAGCATGAGTTTGCAACTACTTTACTTTTGGAGAAAATTCAAAACATTCATTATTCAATAGAGCCCAATAGCAAAAACCAGCGTTTTGAATGAAGAATCACATTTCTTGGTAGAATCATGCAGGATTGAAATTTTTGATGGTTTTTTACTCCTCTCAACAGCCCAAACAAGTTTCTAAAAGGATGAGTTTGCAACTACTTTACTTTTGGAGAAAATTCAAAACATTCATTATTCAATAGGGCCCAAACTATCAAAAAACAGCGGTTTGAATGAACACACATTTCTTGGTAGAATCATGCAGGACTGAAATTTTTGATGTTTTTCTACTCCTCTCATGAGCCCAAACAAGTCTCTAAAAGCATGAGTTTGCATCTACTTTACTTTTGGAGAAAATTCAAAACATTCATTATTCAATAGAGCCCAATAGCAAAAACCAGCGTTTTGAATGAAGAATCACATTTCTTGGTAGAATCATGCAGGATTGAAATTTTTGATGGTTTTTTACTCCTCTCAACAGCCCAAACAAGTTTCTAAAAGGATGAGTTTGCAACTACTTTACTTTTGGAGAAAATTCAAAACATTCATTATTCAATAGGGCCCAAACTATCAAAAACCAGCGGTTTCAATGAACACACATTTCTTGGTAGAATCATGCAGGACTGAAATTTTTGATGTTTTTCTACTCCTCTCATGAGCCCAAACAAGTCTCTAAAAGCATGAGTTTGCAACTACTTTACTTTTGGAGAAAATTCAAAACATTCATTATTCAATAGAGCCCAATAGCAAAAACCAGCGTTTTGAATGAAGAATCACATTTCTTGGTAGAATCATGCAGGATTGAAATTTTTGATGGTTTTTTACTCCTCTCAACAGCCCAAACAAGTTTCTAAAAGGATGAGTTTGCAACTACTTTACTTTTGGAGAAAATTCAAAACATTCATTATTCAATAGGGCCCAAACTATCAAAAACCAGCGGTTTCAATGAACACACATTTCTTGGTAGAATCATGCAGGACTGAAATTTTTGATGTTTTTCTACTCCTCTCATGAGCCCAAACAAGTCTCCAAAAGCATGAGTTTGCAACTACTTTACTTTTGGAGAAAATTCAAAACATTCATTATTCAATAGAGCCCAATAGCAAAAACCAGCGTTTTGAATGAAGAATCACATTTCTTGGTAGAATCATGCAGGATTGAAATTTTTGATGCTTTTTTACTCCTCTCAACAGCCCAAACAAGTTTCTAAAAGGATGAGTTTGCAACTACTTTACTTTTGGAGAAAATTCAAAACATTCATTATTCAATAGGGCCCAAACTATCAAAAACCAGCGGTTTCAATGAACACACATTTCTTGGTAGAATCATGCAGGACTGAAATTTTTGATGTTTTTCTACTCCTCTCATGAGCCCAAACAAGTCTTTAAAAGCATGAGTTTGCAACTACTTTACTTTTGGAGAAAATTCAAAACATTCACCATTCAATAGAGCCCAATAGCAAAAATCAGGTTTTGAATGAAGAATCACATTTCTTGGTAAAATCATGCAGGATTGAAATTTTTGATGGTTTTTTACTCCTCTCAACAGCCCAAACAAGTTTCTAAAAGGATGAGTTTGCAACTACTTTACTTTTCGAGAAAATTCAAAACATTCATTATTCAATAGGGCCCAAACTATCAAAAACCAGCGGTTTCAATGAACACACATTTCTTGGTAGAATCATGCAGGACTGAAATTTTTGATGTTTTTCTACTCCTCTCATGAGCCCAAACAAGTCTCTAAAAGCATGAGTTTGCAACTACTTTACTTTTGGAGAAAATTCAAAACATTCATTATTCAATAGAGCCCAATAGCAAAAACCAGCGTTTTGAATGAAGAATCACATTTCTTGGTAGAATCATGCAGGATTGAAATTTTTGATGGTTTTTTACTCCTCTCAACAGCCCAAACAAGTTTCTAAAAGGATGAGTTTGCAACTACTTTACTTTTCGAGAAAATTCAAAACATTCATTATTCAATAGGGCCCAAACTATCAAAAACCAGCGGTTTCAATGAACACACATTTCTTGGTAGAATCATGCAGGACTGAAATTTTTGATGTTTTTCTACTCCTCTCATGAGCCCAAACAAGTCTCTAAAAGCATGAGTTTGCAACTACTTTACTTTTGGAGAAAATTCAAAACATTCATTATTCAATAGAGCCCAATAGCAAAAACCAGCGTTTTGAATGAAGAATCACATTTCTTGGTAGAATCATGCAGGATTGAAATTTTTGATGGTTTTTTACTCCTCTCAACAGCCCAAACAAGTTTCTAAAAGGATGAGTTTGCAACTACTTTACTTTTGGAGAAAATTCAAAACATTCATTATTCAATAGGGCCCAAACTATCAAAAAACAGCGGTTTGAATGAACACACATTTCTTGGTAGAATCATGCAGGACTGAAATTTTTGATGTTTTTCTACTCCTCTCATGAGCCCAAACAAGTCTCTAAAAGCATGAGTTTGCAACTACTTTACTTTTGGAGAAAATTCAAAACATTCATTATTCAATAGGGCCCAAACTATCAAAAACCAGCGGTTTGAATGAACACACATTTCTTGGTAGAATCATGCAGGACTGAAATTTTTGATGTTTTTCTACTCCTCTCATGAGCCCAAACAAGTCTCTAAAAGCATGAGTTTGGGGGGGGCGTGGTTTGCAGAGGCCAGGAGTAGACGTGTTTTGCAAGAGCTCCTGAGATTCCTCTAAAAAAGCTACCTAAAGCTTACAAATAAGTGGACTTTATGCAACTATTTGCTGTGGAGGACCTGTGAGAACATGCCTGGAGCTACAGAGATGAAGAAAGAAAAAAATCCAGTGGATAAAAAGCTTCTTAAAGCATCGAGAAGCAAGAGGCCTGAAATTGCTGTGTCATCCCCGCTGTCTGGCTGGAGGAAGATGGCGGCTGCAGTGAAGCCAGTAGCACAGAGGAAGATTGAAGCGACTCCGATGTGGAGATCTGCTGGGTCACAGCCAGTCAACCGGATCATCGGTGGTGGACAAGGAAGGAAAAAAGAGATACCACCGGTTGTCAGCAGCGGGAGGAGAAGCGGCGGCAAAGGTACAGCGGCAGAGCAGAAGAGGAGCGGGACAGAAGAAGCGATGATGTCATCCTATGCCGGCGGGAAGCAGAGAGGCTGCGGGGTCGTCGTGGCAACGGAGAAGCTGGAGAACACAGCGAGGAAGCCCGTCGGGGATGCCGTGAATGGACGCAATGTTGCCGGAAGAGGAGAGGAAAGAGGCGGCAGAGCGGTCACAGCAGCGGTCACACCAAAGGAGGAGGAAGACCCGGTCCTGCTTTCTTCATCCGTGGCTCTGGCGGTAGCTGAGGGGAGGACCCGGGAGACCGGCGGCGATTCTACAGTGGCAGAGCAGAAGAGGAGCAGGGCGGAAGAAGCGGTGATGTCATCATATGCCGGTGAGAGGAAGAGAAGCTGCGGGGTCGCCGTGGCAATGGAGAAGCCGGAGATTGCAGCGGGGAAGCCTGTTGGGGCCTCGCTGAATGGACGTGATGGTGCAGGGAGAGGGGATAGAGGCAGCAGAGCGGTAGTAGCAGCGGTGACATCATTGGAGAGGGAAGAAGCCGCGGTCCCGCTTTCATCATCTGCGGTCCTGGCGGTGGCTGAGGGGAGGACCCGGGAGACCGGCGGTGAGTCTACAAGGACCTTGGTGGAGGCTGGTGTCTGGCGCAGGGAGGTGTCAGGCACCCTGGAACACAATCAAGCGCTCCATACAGCGGAAGAGGGAATTTTCATTGCAACTTGTGGAGCAGCTGAGGAGAGTTGTCGGGTGAGCGTCCAAGGGGCAGGAATCGGTTCAGGGTGGAAGGAGAAGAAAGAGGAGGGTCTGAGGTTGGAACCAGGGGGTGGCAGCCTGCGATATGAAGCTGCTGTATTTGTACCATCGGTACTCAGAGATGGGGGTGCCTGGACTCAGAAATTGGGGATAGGGGGGCAGGGGAACACCTCATTACAACAATGTTTAAATGGGGGGTACCCCTATACTCCTTCACAAAAGGAACAACTACAAAAAACTCAGAGGTTGCGGGATGTGGATGAAGAAGTTCATAATGGAGGGAGTGGATCTGTGGTTCAGTCGTGTGGGGCGATAAGCAAGGCATCCCTAAGAAATAATGGGGTTGAAAGCCCTGTTAATACAGGGAGACAGATGAGCGTAACCTTATGTAAGCCAAATGAGGCCATAAATAATAGCGGACAGAAATATAAAAAATCCAAATTGGGGGATGGGGAGAAAAAAGGGTTCCATATTGACTCTGTCAATTGCATATCATTTAAAGAGGATGTGTATCAAACGATGCTGGAAAGCTCCCAGTTTAATGAGATTACTTTTGGCGCCAATGATGATTTAGAAAGCATTTATACAATAGAATCCTCTGGCGGGGCTGATTCATACGAAGCGTATGGGAGCGATCCTTTTAATGATAAGATTTTGAATGGAACCTCATCTCCATATTCTACTTCTGAGGGGGATAATACTCCTGAAATTAATACTTCACTGATAGATGACATACCCGCCTCAGATGACCATCCATCAGAAGGTTTTGTAGCTAAAATGTGTACAGCCCTTTTAAAATCACTAGATGCCTCAGTAGAAAATCATATTACTCAGAGAAACTCATTTAAGCAAAAAGAATCCAAGGCCTCTGAAGTCTTCATTAAAAATCTTTTTAGGGATACTTTGCTGCGCCTGACTGATGACTCATATCCTAACTCTGCTAGAAACTTTGATAATACCACAAAAAGCCGAGAAGTACACGATTCTCAAGAAAACCATGAGCCCCGACCCTCTATCACTCTAAAATTGAATGACCTCCCTTATAAAAACCATGAGACACCAACAACACTAGCGGATGGTACCCATTTAACCTCTTTGATCTCCTCAGAGGTCTCTGGATGCTGTTTTCACAATACTAAGACGACAGATTCAATCAAAATTAAAAGTGATATATTACACTCAAGTGACTGTCAAATGTTATCTGTGCTCTCAGACTCATTGAATACTATTAAAAAGGACATTGCTTCTTTTAACTCCACCCTGGCCAATTATGAGGACTTTAAAAGAAAAAACAATGTTAAAATACGAGGGATACCTGAGTCAGTCCAGGCCTTCCAATTAAAGAGTTACATATCCTCAATGGTCACCTCCTTATTCCCCGCTGCTAACGAGAATTATCTAATTGAAAAAACTTTTCGGATACGCAGACCACCTGAGTTACCGCAAGATTTAGCAAGAGATGTTATCGTGTCGTTTCATCCAAACTGGTTAAGAAGTGCGTTCCTTGGACTGTCTAAAGATCCAGAATTCAAATCTTCCCGCTATAGTCATCTATCCTTTTTTAAAGACTTATCAAAAAGCACCTTGAAAAAAAGGAAGTCATTCTCCTCTACTACACGTGAACTGCTACGTGCCAAGATTCCATATTTTTGGACACAATCTTCGACTCTATTGGTGAAATATGCAGAGAGGCTGGTCCCCATCACTTCTCCAGACGAAGGGACTGATTTCTTAGAATTTTTAAGATCCTCCGCAAAATCTTTTCCTCCTTGAACTCAGACTATCACCGCGACTGAAAAATTGCCTTTAATATTTGTACTTGTTCCAAGTTCTCACATTGGTCTTAATTACTAATGTATTCCACTTTTTAATATTCTGGAATTGAACCGGACATTACCCCCAATAGGTCTTAGGGACATCAATGGTTGTCCCGGACGGGGCAGGCTACTATACCTCCTACATTCTACCTTATATATGTTTGTTAATTGACACATTGGAGGCGAATAAGGATAATTGGTTTTTTTTTGCAGGTACTGATAAGAAGACTTTAAATCATTCTAGTAAGATACGCAACTGATTGGTTACGTCGAGGTTGCAACTTTTAGTAGCTAACACAGATATGTGAAGTATAACATAATCCTGTGTATTGATTTTATTTCTACTGATATTTAACTTGACGATCATTCAAATGATTACTTGCATTTTTTTTAAGCTAATATGTAAAATTTTGTGATCTCTGATGTGTTGTGTATATAGTCTGCCTATTCCCCCATGCTTGGGGGTTTCCCTGTCTTTACAGGGAATTATGTTTCCCTACCCTTCCTTTGTTTTGTATTCCCTTCCTTTCCTCAAAAATTTGAAACTCTAATAAAGATTATTGGAAAATAAAAGCATGAGTTTGCAACTACTTTACTTTTGGAGAAAATTCAAAACATTCATTATTCAATAGAGCACAATAGCAAAAACCAGCGTTTTGAATGAAGAATCACATTTCTTGGTAGAATCATGCAGGATTGAAATTTTTGATGGTTTTTTACTCCTCTCAACAGCCCAAACAAGTTTCTAAAAGGATGAGTTTGCAACTACTTTACTTTTGGAGAAAATTCAAAACATTCATTATTCAATAGGGCCCAAACTATCAAAAACCAGCCGTTTCAATGAACACACATGTCTTGGTAGAATCATGCAGGACTGAAATTTTTGATGTTTTTCTACTCATCTCATGAGCCCAAACAAGTCTCTAAAAGGATGAGTTTGCAACTACTTTACTTTTGGAGAAAATTCAAAACATTCATAATTCAATAGAGCCCAATAGCAAAAACCAGCGTTTTGAATGAAGAATCACATTTCTTGGTAGAATCATGCAGGATTGAAATTTTTGATGGTTTTTTACTCCTCTCAACAGCCCAAACAAGTTTCTAAAAGGATGAGTTTGCAACTACTTTACTTTTGGAGAAAATTCAAAACATTCATTATTCAATAGGGCCCAAACTATCAAAAACCAGCGGTTTCAATGAACACACATTTCTTGGTAGAATCATGCAGGACTGAAATTTTTGATGTTTTTCTACTCCTCTCATGAGCCCAAACAAGTCTCTAAAAGCATGAGTTTGCAACTACTTTACTTTTGGAGAAAATTCAAAACATTCATTATTCAATAGAGCCCAATAGCAAAAACCAGCGTTTTGAATGAAGAATCACATTTCTTGGTAGAATCATGCAGGATTGAAATTTTTGATGGTTTTTTACTCCTCTCAACAGCCCAAACAAGTTTCTAAAAGGATGAGTTTGCAACTACTTTACTTTTGGAGAAAATTCAAAACATTCATTATTCAATAGGGCCCAAACTATCAAAAACCAGCGGTTTCAATGAACACACATTTCTTGGTAGAATCATGCAGGACTGAAATTTTTGATGTTTTTCTACTCCTCTCATGAGCCCAAACAAGTCTCCAAAATCATGAGTTTGCAACTACTTTACTTTTGGAGAAAATTCAAAACATTCATTATTCAATAGAGCCCAATAGCAAAAACCAGCGTTTTGAATGAAGAATCACATTTCTTGGTAGAATCATGCAGGATTGAAATTTTTGATGGTTTTTTACTCCTCTCAACAGCCCAAACAAGTTTCTAAAAGGATGAGTTTGCAACTACTTTACTTTTGGAGAAAATTCAAAACATTCATTATTCAATAGGGCCCAAACTATCAAAAACCAGCGGTTTCAATGAACACACATTTCTTGGTAGAATCATGCAGGACTGAAATTTTTGATGTTTTTCTACTCCTCTCATGAGCCCAAACAAGTCTCTAAAAGCATGAGTTTGCAACTACTTTACTTTTGGAGAAAATTCAAAACATTCATTATTCAATAGAGCCCAATAGCAAAAACCAGCGTTTTGAATGAAGAATCACATTTCTTGGTAGAATCATGCAGGATTCAAATTTTTGATGGTTTTTTACTCCTCTCAACAGCCCAAACAAGTTTCTAAAAGGATGAGTTTGCAACTACTTTACTTTTGGAGAAAATTCAAAACATTCATTATTCAATAGGGCCCAAACTATCAAAAACCAGCGGTTTCAATGAACACACATTTCTTGGTAGAATCATGCAGGACTGAAATTTTTGATGTTTTTCTACTCCTCTCATGAGCCCAAACAAGTCTCTAAAAGGATGAGTTTGCAACTACTTTACTTTTGGAGAAAATTCAAAACATTCACTATTCAATAGAGCCCAATAGCAAAAATCAGGTTTTGAATGAAGAATCACATTTCTTGGTAAAATCATGCAGGATTGAAATTTTTGATGGTTTTTTACTCCTCTCAACAGCCCAAACAAGTTTCTAAAAGGATGAGTTTGCAACTACTTTACTTTTGGAGAAAATTCAAAACATTCATTATTCAATAGAGCCCAATAGCAAAAACCAGCGTTTTGAATGAAGAATCACATTTCTTGGTAGAATCATGCAGGATTGAAATTTTTGATGGTTTTTTACTCCTCTCAACAGCCCAAACAAGTTTCTAAAAGGATGAGTTTGCAACTACTTTACTTTTGGAGAAAATTCAAAACATTCATTATTCAATAGGGCCCAAACTATCAAAAACCAGCGGTTTCAATGAACACACATTTCTTGGTAGAATCATGCAGGACTGAAATTTTTGATGTTTTTCTACTCCTCTCATGAGCCCAAACAAGTCTCTAAAAGCATGAGTTTGCAACTACTTTACTTTTGGAGAAAATTCAAAACATTCATTATTCAATAGAGCCCAATAGCAAAAACCAGCGTTTTGAATGAAAAATCACATTTCTTGGTAGAATCATGCAGGATTGAAATTTTTGATGGTTTTTTACTCCTCTCAACAGCCCAAACAAGTTTCTAAAAGGATGAGTTTGCAACTACTTTACTTTTGGAGAAAATTCAAAACATTCATTATTCAATAGGGCCCAAACTATCAAAAAACAGCGGTTTGAATGAACACACATTTCTTGGTAGAATCATGCAGGACTGAAATTTTTGATGTTTTTCTACTCCTCTCATGAGCCCAAACAAGTCTCTAAAAGCATGAGTTTGCATCTACTTTACTTTTGGAGAAAATTCAAAACATTCATTATTCAATAGAGCCCAATAGCAAAAACCAGCGTTTTGAATGAAGAATCACATTTCTTGGTAGAATCATGCAGGATTGAAATTTTTGATGGTTTTTTACTCCTCTCAACAGCCCAAACAAGTTTCTAAAAGGATGAGTTTGCAACTACTTTACTTTTGGAGAAAATTCAAAACATTCATTATTCAATAGGGCCCAAACTATCAAAAAACAGCGGTTTCAATGAACACACATTTCTTGGTAGAATCATGCAGGACTGAAATTTTTGATGTTTTTCTACTCCTCTCATGAGCCCAAACAAGTCTCTAAAAGCATGAGTTTGCAACTACTTTACTTTTGGAGAAAATTCAAAACATTCATTATTCAATAGAGCCCAATAGCAAAAACCAGCGTTTTGAATGAAGAATCACATTTCTTGGTAGAATCATGCAGGATTGAAATTTTTGATGGTTTTTTACTCCTCTCAACAGCCCAAACAAGTTTCTAAAAGGATGAGTTTGCAACTACTTTACTTTTGGAGAAAATTCAAAACATTCATAATTCAATAGAGCCCAATAGCAAAAACCAGCGTTTTGAATGAAGAATCACATTTCTTGGTAGAATCATGCAGGATTGAAATTTTTGATGGTTTTTTACTCCTCTCAACAGCCCAAACAAGTTTCTAAAAGGATGAGTTTGCAACTACTTTACTTTTGGAGAAAATTCAAAACATTCATTATTCAATAGGGCCCAAACTATCAAAAACCAGCGGTTTCAATGAACACACATTTCTTGGTAGAATCATGCAGGACTGAAATTTTTGATGTTTTTCTACTCCTCTCATGAGCCCAAACAAGTCTCCAAAATCATGAGTTTGCAACTACTTTACTTTTGGAGAAAATTCAAAACATTCATTATTCAATAGAGCCCAATAGCAAAAACCAGCGTTTTGAATGAAGAATCACATTTCTTGGTAGAATCATGCAGGATTGAAATTTTTGATGGTTTTTTACTCCTCTCAACAGCCCAAACAAGTTTCTAAAAGGATGAGTTTGCAACTACTTTACTTTTGGAGAAAATTCAAAACATTCATTATTCAATAGGGCCCAAACTATCAAAAACCAGCGGTTTCAATGAACACACATTTCTTGGTAGAATCATGCAGGACTGAAATTTTTGATGTTTTTCTACTCCTCTCATGAGCCCAAACAAGTCTCTAAAAGCATGAGTTTGCAACTACTTTACTTTTGGAGAAAATTCAAAACATTCATTATTCAATAGAGCCCAATAGCAAAAACCAGCGTTTTGAATGAAGAATCACATTTCTTGGTAGAATCATGCAGGATTCAAATTTTTGATGGTTTTTTACTCCTCTCAACAGCCCAAACAAGTTTCTAAAAGGATGAGTTTGCAACTACTTTACTTTTGGAGAAAATTCAAAACATTCATTATTCAATAGGGCCCAAACTATCAAAAACCAGCGGTTTCAATGAACACACATTTCTTGGTAGAATCATGCAGGACTGAAATTTTTGATGTTTTTCTACTCCTCTCATGAGCCCAAACAAGTCTATAAAAGGATGAGTTTGCAACTACTTTACTTTTGGAGAAAATTCAAAACATTCACTATTCAATAGAGCCCAATAGCAAAAATCAGGTTTTGAATGAAGAATCACATTTCTTGGTAAAATCATGCAGGATTGAAATTTTTGATGGTTTTTTACTCCTCTCAACAGCCCAAACAAGTTTCTAAAAGGATGAGTTTGCAACTACTTTACTTTTGGAGAAAATTCAAAACATTCATTATTCAATAGAGCCCAATAGCAAAAACCAGCGTTTTGAATGAAGAATCACATTTCTTGGTAGAATCATGCAGGATTGAAATTTTTGATGGTTTTTTACTCCTCTCAACAGCCCAAACAAGTTTCTAAAAGGATGAGTTTGCAACTTCTTTACTTTTGGAGAAAATTCAAAACATTCATTATTCAATAGGGCCCAAACTATCAAAAACCAGCGGTTTCAATGAACACACATTTCTTGGTAGAATCATGCAGGACTGAAATTTTTGATGTTTTTCTACTCCTCTCATGAGCCCAAACAAGTCTCTAAAAGCATGAGTTTGCAACTACTTTACTTTTGGAGAAAATTCAAAACATTCATTATTCAATAGAGCCCAATAGCAAAAACCAGCGTTTTGAATGAAGAATCACATTTCTTGGTAGAATCATGCAGGATTGAAATTTTTGATGGTTTTTTACTCCTCTCAACAGCCCAAACAAGTTTCTAAAAGGATGAGTTTGCAACTACTTTACTTTTGGAGAAAATTCAAAACATTCATTATTCAATAGGGCCCAAACTATCAAAAAACAGCGGTTTGAATGAACACACATTTCTTGGTAGAATCATGCAGGACTGAAATTTTTGATGTTTTTCTACTCCTCTCATGAGCCCAAACAAGTCTCTAAAAGCATGAGTTTGCATCTACTTTACTTTTGGAGAAAATTCAAAACATTCATTATTCAATAGAGCCCAATAGCAAAAACCAGCGTTTTGAATGAAGAATCACATTTCTTGGTAGAATCATGCAGGATTGAAATTTTTGATGGTTTTTTACTCCTCTCAACAGCCCAAACAAGTTTCTAAAAGGATGAGTTTGCAACTACTTTACTTTTGGAGAAAATTCAAAACATTCATTATTCAATAGGGCCCAAACTATCAAAAACCAGCGGTTTCAATGAACACACATTTCTTGGTAGAATCATGCAGGACTGAAATTTTTGATGTTTTTCTACTCCTCTCATGAGCCCAAACAAGTCTCTAAAAGCATGAGTTTGCAACTACTTTACTTTTGGAGAAAATTCAAAACATTCATTATTCAATAGAGCCCAATAGCAAAAACCAGCGTTTTGAATGAAGAATCACATTTCTTGGTAGAATCATGCAGGATTGAAATTTTTGATGGTTTTTTACTCCTCTCAACAGCCCAAACAAGTTTCTAAAAGGATGAGTTTGCAACTACTTTACTTTTGGAGAAAATTCAAAACATTCATTATTCAATAGGGCCCAAACTATCAAAAACCAGCGGTTTCAATGAACACACATTTCTTGGTAGAATCATGCAGGACTGAAATTTTTGATGTTTTTCTACTCCTCTCATGAGCCCAAACAAGTCTCCAAAAGCATGAGTTTGCAACTACTTTACTTTTGGAGAAAATTCAAAACATTCATTATTCAATAGAGCCCAATAGCAAAAACCAGCGTTTTGAATGAAGAATCACATTTCTTGGTAGAATCATGCAGGATTGAAATTTTTGATGCTTTTTTACTCCTCTCAACAGCCCAAACAAGTTTCTAAAAGGATGAGTTTGCAACTACTTTACTTTTGGAGAAAATTCAAAACATTCATTATTCAATAGGGCCCAAACTATCAAAAACCAGCGGTTTCAATGAACACACATTTCTTGGTAGAATCATGCAGGACTGAAATTTTTGATGTTTTTCTACTCCTCTCATGAGCCCAAACAAGTCTTTAAAAGCATGAGTTTGCAACTACTTTACTTTTGGAGAAAATTCAAAACATTCACCATTCAATAGAGCCCAATAGCAAAAATCAGGTTTTGAATGAAGAATCACATTTCTTGGTAAAATCATGCAGGATTGAAATTTTTGATGGTTTTTTACTCCTCTCAACAGCCCAAACAAGTTTCTAAAAGGATGAGTTTGCAACTACTTTACTTTTCGAGAAAATTCAAAACATTCATTATTCAATAGGGCCCAAACTATCAAAAACCAGCGGTTTCAATGAACACACATTTCTTGGTAGAATCATGCAGGACTGAAATTTTTGATGTTTTTCTACTCCTCTCATGAGCCCAAACAAGTCTCTAAAAGCATGAGTTTGCAACTACTTTACTTTTGGAGAAAATTCAAAACATTCATTATTCAATAGAGCCCAATAGCAAAAACCAGCGTTTTGAATGAAGAATCACATTTCTTGGTAGAATCATGCAGGATTGAAATTTTTGATGGTTTTTTACTCCTCTCAACAGCCCAAACAAGTTTCTAAAAGGATGAGTTTGCAACTACTTTACTTTTGGAGAAAATTCAAAACATTCATTATTCAATAGGGCCCAAACTATCAAAAACCAGCGGTTTCAATGAACACACATTTCTTGGTAGAATCATGCAGGACTGAAATTTTTGATGTTTTTCTACTCCTCTCATGAGCCCAAACAAGTCTCTAAAAGCATGAGTTTGCAACTACTTTACTTTTGGAGAAAATTCAAAACATTCATTATTCAATAGAGCCCAATAGCAAAAACCAGCGTTTTGAATGAAGAATCACATTTCTTGGTAGAATCATGCAGGATTGAAATTTTTGATGGTTTTTTACTCCTCTCAACAGCCCAAACAAGTTTCTAAAAGGATGAGTTTGCAACTACTTTACTTTTGGAGAAAATTCAAAACATTCATTATTCAATAGGGCCCAAACTATCAAAAAACAGCGGTTTGAATGAACACACATTTCTTGGTAGAATCATGCAGGACTGAAATTTTTGATGTTTTTCTACTCCTCTCATGAGCCCAAACAAGTCTCTAAAAGCATGAGTTTGAAACTACTTTACTTTTGGAGAAAATTCAAAACATTCATTATTCAATAGGGCCCAAACTATCAAAAACCAGCGGTTTGAATGAACACACATTTCTTGGTAGAATCATGCAGGACTGAAATTTTTGATGTTTTTCTACTCCTCTCATGAGCCCAAACAAGTCTCTAAAAGCATGAGTTTGCAACTACTTTACTTTTGGAGAAAATTCAAAACATTCATTATTCAATAGAGCACAATAGCAAAAACCAGCGTTTTGAATGAAGAATCACATTTCTTGGTAGAATCATGCAGGATTGAAATTTTTGATGGTTTTTTACTCCTCTCAACAGCCCAAACAAGTTTCTAAAAGGATGAGTTTGCAACTACTTTACTTTTGGAGAAAATTCAAAACATTCATTATTCAATAGGGCCCAAACTATCAAAAACCAGCCGTTTCAATGAACACACATGTCTTGGTAGAATCATGCAGGACTGAAATTTTTGATGTTTTTCTACTCATCTCATGAGCCCAAACAAGTCTCTAAAAGGATGAGTTTGCAACTACTTTACTTTTGGAGAAAATTCAAAACATTCATAATTCAATAGAGCCCAATAGCAAAAACCAGCGTTTTGAATGAAGAATCACATTTCTTGGTAGAATCATGCAGGATTGAAATTTTTGATGGTTTTTTACTCCTCTCAACAGCCCAAACAAGTTTCTAAAAGGATGAGTTTGCAACTACTTTACTTTTGGAGAAAATTCAAAACATTCATTATTCAATAGGGCCCAAACTATCAAAAACCAGCGGTTTCAATGAACACACATTTCTTGGTAGAATCATGCAGGACTGAAATTTTTGATGTTTTTCTACTCCTCTCATGAGCCCAAACAAGTCTCTAAAAGCATGAGTTTGCAACTACTTTACTTTTGGAGAAAATTCAAAACATTCATTATTCAATAGAGCCCAATAGCAAAAACCAGCGTTTTGAATGAAGAATCACATTTCTTGGTAGAATCATGCAGGATTGAAATTTTTGATGGTTTTTTACTCCTCTCAACAGCCCAAACAAGTTTCTAAAAGGATGAGTTTGCAACTACTTTACTTTTGGAGAAAATTCAAAACATTCATTATTCAATAGGGCCCAAACTATCAAAAACCAGCGGTTTCAATGAACACACATTTCTTGGTAGAATCATGCAGGACTGAAATTTTTGATGTTTTTCTACTCCTCTCATGAGCCCAAACAAGTCTCCAAAATCATGAGTTTGCAACTACTTTACTTTTGGAGAAAATTCAAAACATTCATTATTCAATAGAGCCCAATAGCAAAAACCAGCGTTTTGAATGAAGAATCACATTTCTTGGTAGAATCATGCAGGATTGAAATTTTTGATGGTTTTTTACTCCTCTCAACAGCCCAAACAAGTTTCTAAAAGGATGAGTTTGCAACTACTTTACTTTTGGAGAAAATTCAAAACATTCATTATTCAATAGGGCCCAAACTATCAAAAACCAGCGGTTTCAATGAACACACATTTCTTGGTAGAATCATGCAGGACTGAAATTTTTGATGTTTTTCTACTCCTCTCATGAGCCCAAACAAGTCTCTAAAAGCATGAGTTTGCAACTACTTTACTTTTGGAGAAAATTCAAAACATTCATTATTCAATAGAGCCCAATAGCAAAAACCAGCGTTTTGAATGAAGAATCACATTTCTTGGTAGAATCATGCAGGATTCAAATTTTTGATGGTTTTTTACTCCTCTCAACAGCCCAAACAAGTTTCTAAAAGGATGAGTTTGCAACTACTTTACTTTTGGAGAAAATTCAAAACATTCATTATTCAATAGGGCCCAAACTATCAAAAACCAGCGGTTTCAATGAACACACATTTCTTGGTAGAATCATGCAGGACTGAAATTTTTGATGTTTTTCTACTCCTCTCATGAGCCCAAACAAGTCTCTAAAAGGATGAGTTTGCAACTACTTTACTTTTGGAGAAAATTCAAAACATTCACTATTCAATAGAGCCCAATAGCAAAAATCAGGTTTTGAATGAAGAATCACATTTCTTGGTAAAATCATGCAGGATTGAAATTTTTGATGGTTTTTTACTCCTCTCAACAGCCCAAACAAGTTTCTAAAAGGATGAGTTTGCAACTACTTTACTTTTGGAGAAAATTCAAAACATTCATTATTCAATAGAGCCCAATAGCAAAAACCAGCGTTTTGAATGAAGAATCACATTTCTTGGTAGAATCATGCAGGATTGAAATTTTTGATGGTTTTTTACTCCTCTCAACAGCCCAAACAAGTTTCTAAAAGGATGAGTTTGCAACTACTTTACTTTTGGAGAAAATTCAAAACATTCATTATTCAATAGGGCCCAAACTATCAAAAACCAGCGGTTTCAATGAACACACATTTCTTGGTAGAATCATGCAGGACTGAAATTTTTGATGTTTTTCTACTCCTCTCATGAGCCCAAACAAGTCTCTAAAAGCATGAGTTTGCAACTACTTTACTTTTGGAGAAAATTCAAAACATTCATTATTCAATAGAGCCCAATAGCAAAAACCAGCGTTTTGAATGAAAAATCACATTTCTTGGTAGAATCATGCAGGATTGAAATTTTTGATGGTTTTTTACTCCTCTCAACAGCCCAAACAAGTTTCTAAAAGGATGAGTTTGCAACTACTTTACTTTTGGAGAAAATTCAAAACATTCATTATTCAATAGGGCCCAAACTATCAAAAAACAGCGGTTTGAATGAACACACATTTCTTGGTAGAATCATGCAGGACTGAAATTTTTGATGTTTTTCTACTCCTCTCATGAGCCCAAACAAGTCTCTAAAAGCATGAGTTTGCATCTACTTTACTTTTGGAGAAAATTCAAAACATTCATTATTCAATAGAGCCCAATAGCAAAAACCAGCGTTTTGAATGAAGAATCACATTTCTTGGTAGAATCATGCAGGATTGAAATTTTTGATGGTTTTTTACTCCTCTCAACAGCCCAAACAAGTTTCTAAAAGGATGAGTTTGCAACTACTTTACTTTTGGAGAAAATTCAAAACATTCATTATTCAATAGGGCCCAAACTATCAAAAAACAGCGGTTTCAATGAACACACATTTCTTGGTAGAATCATGCAGGACTGAAATTTTTGATGTTTTTCTACTCCTCTCATGAGCCCAAACAAGTCTCTAAAAGCATGAGTTTGCAACTACTTTACTTTTGGAGAAAATTCAAAACATTCATTATTCAATAGAGCCCAATAGCAAAAACCAGCGTTTTGAATGAAGAATCACATTTCTTGGTAGAATCATGCAGGATTGAAATTTTTGATGGTTTTTTACTCCTCTCAACAGCCCAAACAAGTTTCTAAAAGGATGAGTTTGCAACTACTTTACTTTTGGAGAAAATTCAAAACATTCATAATTCAATAGAGCCCAATAGCAAAAACCAGCGTTTTGAATGAAGAATCACATTTCTTGGTAGAATCATGCAGGATTGAAATTTTTGATGGTTTTTTACTCCTCTCAACAGCCCAAACAAGTTTCTAAAAGGATGAGTTTGCAACTACTTTACTTTTGGAGAAAATTCAAAACATTCATTATTCAATAGGGCCCAAACTATCAAAAACCAGCGGTTTGAATGAACACATTTCTTGGTAGAATCATGCAGGACTGAAATTTTTGATGTTTTTCTACTCCTCTCATGAGCCCAAACAAGTCTCTAAAAGCATGAGTTTGCAACTACTTTACTTTTGGAGAAAATTCAAAACATTCACCATTCAATAGAGCCCAATAGCAAAAATCAGGTTTTGAATGAAGAATCACATTTCTTGGTAAAATCATGCAGGATTGAAATTTTTGATGGTTTTTTACTCCTCTCAACAGCCCAAACAAGTTTCTAAAAGGATGAGTTTGCAACTACTTTACTTTTCGAGAAAATTCAAAACATTCATTATTCAATAGGGCCCAAACTATCAAAAACCAGCGGTTTCAATGAACACACATTTCTTGGTAGAATCATGCAGGACTGAAATTTTTGATGTTTTTCTACTCCTCTCATGAGCCCAAACAAGTCTCTAAAAGCATGAGTTTGCAACTACTTTACTTTTGGAGAAAATTCAAAACATTCATTATTCAATAGAGCCCAATAGCAAAAACCAGCATTCTTGGTAGAATCATGCAGGACTGAAATTTTTGATGTTTTTCTACTCCTCTCATGAGCCCAAACAAGTCTCTAAAGGCATGAGTTTGCAACTACTTTACTTTTGGAGAAAATTCAAAACATTCACTATTCAATAGAGCCCAATAGCAAAAATCAGGTTTTGAATGAAGAATCACATTTCTTGGTAAAATCATGCAGGATTGAAATTTTTGATGGTTGTTTACTCCTCTCAACAGCCCAAACAAGTTTCTAAAAGGATGAGTTTGCAACTACTTTACTTTTGGAGAAAATTCAAAACATTCATTATTCAATAGGGCCCAAACTATCAAAAACCAGCGGTTTCAATGAACACACATTTCTTGGTAGAATCATGCAGGACTGAAATTTTTGATGTTTTTCTACTCTTCTCATGAGCCCAAACAAGTCTCCAAAAGCATGAGTTTGCAACTACTTTACTTTTGGAGAAAATTCAAAACATTCATTATTCAATAGAGCCCAATAGCAAAAACCAGCGTTTTGAATGAAGAATCACATTTCTTGGTAGAATCATGCAGGATTGAAATTTTTGATGGTTTTTTACTCCTCTCAACAGCCCAAACAAGTTTCTAAAAGGATGAGTTTGCAACTACTTTACTTTTGGAGACAATTCAAAACATTCATTATTCAATAGGGCCCAAACTATCAAAAACCAGCGGTTTCAATGAACACACATTTCTTGGTAGAATCATGCAGGACTGAAATTTTTGATGTTTTTCTACTCCTCTCATGAGCCCAAACAAGTCTCTAAAAGGATGAGTTTGCAACTACTTTACTTTTGGAGAAAATTCAAAACATTCACTATTCAATAGAGCCCAATAGCAAAAATCAGGTTTTGAATGAAGAATCACATTTCTTGGTAAAATCATGCAGGATTGAAATTTTTGATGGTTTTTTACTCCTCTCAACAGCCCAAACAAGTTTCTAAAAGGATGAGTTTGCAACTACTTTACTTTTGGAGAAAATTCAAAACATTCATTATTCAATAGGGCCCAAACTATCAAAAACCAGCGGTTTGAATGAACACACATTTCTTGGTAGAATCATGCAGGACTGAAATTTTTGATGTTTTTCTACTCCTCTCATGAGCCCAAACAAGTCTCTAAAAGCATGAGTTTGCAACTACTTTACTTTTGGAGAAAATTCAAAACATTCATTATTCAATAGAGCCCAATAGCAAAAACCAGCGTTTTGAATGAAGAATCACATTTCTTGGTAGAATCATGCAGGATTGAAATTTTTGATGGTTTTTTACTCCTCTCAACAGCCCAAACAAGTTTCTAAAAGGATGAGTTTGCAACTACTTTACTTTTGGAGAAAATTCAAAACATTCATTATTCAATAGGGCCCAAACTATCAAAAACCAGCGGTTTGAATGAACACATTTCTTGGTAGAATCATGCAGGACTGAAATTTTTGATGTTTTTCTACTCCTCTCATGAGCCCAAACAAGTCTCTAAAAGCATGAGTTTGCAACTACTTTACTTTTGGAGAAAATTCAAAACATTCACTATTCAATAGAGCCCAATTGCAAAAATCAGGTTTTGAATGAAGAATCACATTTCTTGGTAAAATCATGCAGGATTGAAATTTTTGATGGTTGTTTACTCGTCTCAACAGCCCAAACAAGTTTCTAAAAGGATGAGTTTGCAACTACTTTACTTTTGGAGAAAATTCAAAACATTCATTATTCAATAGGGCCCAAACTATCAAAAACCAGCGGTTTCAATGAACACACATTTCTTGGTAGAATCATGCAGGACTGAAATTTTTGATGTTTTTCTACTCCTCTCATGAGCCCAAACAAGTCTCTAAAAGCATGAGTTTGCAACTACTTTACTTTTGGAGAAAATTCAAAACATTCATTATTCAATAGAGCCCAATGGCAAAAACCAGCGTTTTGAATGAAGAATCACATTTCTTGGTAGAATCATGCAGGATTGAAATTTTTGATGGTTTTTTACTCCTCTCAACAGCCCAAACAAGTTTCTAAAAGGATGAGTTTGCAACTACTTTACTTTTGGAGAAAATTCAAAACATTCATTATTCAATAGGGCCCAAACTATCAAAAACCAGCGGTTTGAATGAACACATTTCTTGGTAGAATCATGCAGGACTGAAATTTTTGATGTTTTTCTACTCCTCTCATGAGCCCAAACAAGTCTTTAAAAGCATGAGTTTGCAACTACTTTACTTTTGGAGAAAATTCAAAACATTCACCATTCAATAGAGCCCAATAGCAAAAATCAGGTTTTGAATGAAGAATCACATTTCTTGGTAAAATCATGCAGGATTGAAATTTTTGATGGTTTTTTACTCCTCTCAACAGCCCAAACAAGTTTCTAAAAGGATGAGTTTGCAACTACTTTACTTTTCGAGAAAATTCAAAACATTCATTATTCAATAGGGCCCAAACTATCAAAAACCAGCAGTTTCAATGAACACACATTTCTTGGTAGAATCATGCAGGACTGAAATTTTTGATGTTTTTCTACTCCTCTCATGAACCCAAACAAGTCTCTAAAAGCATGAGTTTGCAACTACTTTACTTTTGGAGAAAATTCAAAACATTCATTATTCAATAGAGCCCAATAGCAAAAACCAGCGTTTTGAATGAAGAATCACATTTCTTGGTAGAATCATGCAGGATTGAAATTTTTGATGGTTTTTTACTCCTCTCAACAGCCCAAACAAGTTTCTAAAAGGATGAGTTTGCAACTACTTTACTTTTCGAGAAAATTCAAAACATTCATTATTCAATAGGGCCCAAACTATCAAAAACCAGCGGTTTCAATGAACACAAATTTCTTGGTAGAATCATGCAGGACTGAAATTTTTGATGTTTTTCTACTCCTCTCATGAGCCCAAACAAGTCTCTAAAAGCATGAGTTTGCAACTACTTTACTTTTGGAGAAAATTCAAAACATTCATTATTCAATAGAGCCCAATAGCAAAAACCAGCGTTTTGAATGAAGAATCACATTTCTTGGTAGAATCATGCAGGATTGAAATTTTTGATGGTTTTTTACTCCTCTCAACAGCCCAAACAAGTTTCTAAAAGGATGAGTTTGCAACTACTTTACTTTTGGAGAAAATTCAAAACATTCATTATTCAATAGGGCCCAAACTATCAAAAAACAGCGGTTTGAATGAACACACATTTCTTGGTAGAATCATGCAGGACTGAAATTTTTGATGTTTTTCTACTCCTCTCATGAGCCCAAACAAGTCTCTAAAAGCATGAGTTTGCAACTACTTTACTTTTGGAGAAAATTCAAAACATTCATTATTCAATAGGGCCCAAACTATCAAAAACCAGCGGTTTGAATGAACACACATTTCTTGGTAGAATCATGCAGGACTGAAATTTTTGATGTTTTTCTACTCCTCTCATGAGCCCAAACAAGTCTCTAAAAGCATGAGTTTGCAACTACTTTACTTTTGGAGAAAATTCAAAACATTCATTATTCAATAGAGCACAATAGCAAAAACCAGCGTTTTGAATGAAGAATCACATTTCTTGGTAGAATCATGCAGGATTGAAATTTTTGATGGTTTTTTACTCCTCTCAACATCCCAAACAAGTTTCTAAAAGGATGCGTTTGCAACTACTTTACTTTTGGAGAAAATTCAAAACATTCATTATTCAATAGGGCCCAAACTATCAAAAACCAGCCGTTTCAATGAACACACATGTCT
The DNA here is from genome assembly GCF_039654945.1 of Dendrobates tinctorius. Taxonomy (NCBI): domain Eukaryota; kingdom Metazoa; phylum Chordata; class Amphibia; order Anura; family Dendrobatidae; genus Dendrobates; species Dendrobates tinctorius. The sequence continues at coordinate 22,146,663 of NW_027361793.1, forward strand.
TGGTAGAATCATGCAGGACTGAAATTTTTGATGTTTTTCTACTCATCTCATGAGCCCAAACAAGTCTCTAAAAGTATGAGTTTGCAACTACTTTACTTTTGGAGAAAATTCAAAACATTCATAATTCAATAGAGCCCAATAGCAAAAACCAGCGTTTTGAATGAAGAATCACATTTCTTGGTAGAATCATGCAGGATTGAAATTTTTGATGGTTTTTTACTCCTCTCAACAGCCCAAACAAGTTTCTAAAAGGATGAGTTTGCAACTACTTTACTTTTGGAGAAAATTCAAAACATTCATTATTCAATAGGGCCCAAACTATCAAAAACCAGCGGTTTCAATGAACACACATTTCTTGGTAGAATCATGCAGGACTGAAATTTTTGATGTTTTTCTACTCCTCTCATGAGCCCAAACAAGTCTCTAAAAGCATGAGTTTGCAACTACTTTACTTTTGGAGAAAATTCAAAACATTCATTATTCAATAGAGCCCAATAGCAAAAACCAGCGTTTTGAATGAAGAATCACATTTCTTGGTAGAATCATGCAGGATTGAAATTTTTGATGGTTTTTTACTCCTCTCAACAGCCCAAACAAGTTTCTAAAAGGATGAGTTTGCAACTACTTTACTTTTGGAGAAAATTCAAAACATTCATTATTCAATAGGGCCCAAACTATCAAAAACCAGCGGTTTCAATGAACACACATTTCTTGGTAGAATCATGCAGGACTGAAATTTTTGATGTTTTTCTACTCCTCTCATGAGCCCAAACAAGTCTCCAAAAGCATGAGTTTGCAACTACTTTACTTTTGGAGAAAATTCAAAACATTCATTATTCAATAGAGCCCAATAGCAAAAACCAGCGTTTTGAATGAAGAATCACATTTCTTGGTAGAATCATGCAGGATTGAAATTTTTGATGGTTTTTTACTCCTCTCAACAGCCCAAACAAGTTTCTAAAAGGATGAGTTTGCAACTACTTTACTTTTGGAGAAAATTCAAAACATTCATTATTCAATAGGGCCCAAACTATCAAAAACCAGCGGTTTCAATGAACACACATTTCTTGGTAGAATCATGCAGGACTGAAATTTTTGATGTTTTTCTACTCCTCTCATGAGCCCAAACAAGTCTCTAAAAGCATGAGTTTGCAACTACTTTACTTTTGGAGAAAATTCAAACCATTCACTATTCAATAGAGCCCAATAGCAAAAATCAGGTTTTGAATGAAGAATCACATTTCTTAGTAAAATCATGCAGGATTGAAATTTTTGATGGTTGTTTACTCCTCTCAACAGCCCAAACAAGTTTCTAAAAGGATGAGTTTGCAACTACTTTACTTTTGGAGAAAATTCAAAACATTCATTATTCAATAGGGCCCAAACTATCAAAAACCAGCGGTTTCAATGAACACACATTTCTTGGTAGAATCATGCAGGACTGAAATTTTTGATGTTTTTCTACTCCTCTCATGAGCCCAAACAAGTCTCCAAAAGCATGAGTTTGCAACTACTTTACTTTTGGAGAAAATTCAAAACATTCATTATTCAATAGAGCCCAATAGCAAAAACCAGCGTTTTGAATGAAGAATCACATTTCTTGGTAGAATCATGCAGGATTGAAATTTTTGATGGTTTTTTACTCCTCTCAACAGCCCAAACAAGTTTCTAAAAGGATGAGTTTGCAACTACTTTACTTTTGGAGAAAATTCAAAACATTCATTATTCAATAGGGCCCAAACTATCAAAAACCAGCGGTTTCAATGAACACACATTTCTTGATAGAATCATGCAGGACTGAAATTTTTGATGTTTTTCTACTCCTCTCATGAGCCCAAACAAGTCTCTAAAAGCATGAGTTTGCAACTACTTTACTTTTGGAGAAAATTCAAAACATTCATTATTCAATAGAGACCAATAGCAAAAACCAGCGTTTTGAATGAAGAATCACATTTCTTGGTAGAATCATGCAGGATTGAAATTTTTGATGGTTTTCTACTCCTCTCAACAGCCCAAACAAGTTTCTAAAAGGATGAGTTTGCAACTACTTTACTTTTGGAGAAAATTCAAAACATTCATTATTCAATAGGGCCCAAACTATCAAAAACCAGCGGTTTCAATGAACACACATTTCTTGGTAGAATCATGCAGGACTGAAATTTTTGATGTTTTTCTACTCCTCTCATGAGCCCAAACAAGTCTCAAAAAGGATGAGTTTGCAACTACTTTACTTTTGGAGAAAATTCAAAACATTCACTATTCAATAGAGCCCAATAGCAAAAATCAGGTTTTGAATGAAGAATCACATTTCTTGGTAAAATCATGCAGGATTGAAATTTTTGATGGTTTTTTACTCCTCTCAACAGCCCAAACAAGTTTCTAAAAGGATGAGTTTGCAACTACTTTACTTTTGGAGAAAATTCAAAACATTCATTATTCAATAGGGCCCAAACTATCAAAAACCAGCGGTTTGAATGAACACATTTCTTGGTAGAATCATGCAGGACTGAAATTTTTGATGTTTTTCTACTCCTCTCATGAGCCCAAACAAGTCTCTAAAAGCATGAGTTTGCAACTACTTTACTTTTGGAGAAAATTCAAAACATTCACTATTCAATAGAGCCCAATTGCAAAAATCAGGTTTTGAATGAAGAATCACATTTCTTGGTAAAATCATGCAGGATTGAAATTTTTGATGGTTGTTTACTCCTCTCAACAGCCCAAACAAGTTTCTAAAAGGATGAGTTTGCAACTACTTTACTTTTGGAGAAAATTCAAAACATTCATTATTCAATAGGGCCCAAACTATCAAAAACCAGCGGTTTCAATGAACACACATTTCTTGGTAGAATCATGCAGGACTGAAATTTTTGATGTTTTTCTACTCCTCTCATGAGCCCAAACAAGTCTCTAAAAGCATGAGTTTGCAACTACTTTACTTTTGGAGAAAATTCAAAACATTCATTATTCAATAGAGCCCAATAGCAAAAACCAGCGTTTTGAATGAAGAATCACATTTCTTGGTAGAATCATGCAGGATTGAAATTTTTGATGGTTTTTTACTCCTCTCAACAGCCCAAACAAGTTTCTAAAAGGATGAGTTTGCAACTACTTTACTTTTGGAGAAAATTCAAAACATTCATTATTCAATAGGGCCCAAACTATCAAAAACCAGCGGTTTGAATGAACACATTTCTTGGTAGAATCATGCAGGACTGAAATTTTTGATGTTTTTCTACTCCTCTCATGAGCCCAAACAAGTCTTTAAAAGCATGAGTTTGCAACTACTTTACTTTTGGAGAAAATTCAAAACATTCACCATTCAATAGAGCCCAATAGCAAAAATCAGGTTTTGAATGAAGAATCACATTTCTTGGTAAAATCATGCAGGATTGAAATTTTTGATGGTTTTTTACTCCTCTCAACAGCCCAAACAAGTTTCTAAAAGGATGAGTTTGCAACTACTTTACTTTTGGAGAAAATTCAAAACATTCATAATTCAATAGAGCCCAATAGCAAAAACCAGCGTTTTGAATGAAGAATCACATTTCTTGGTAGAATCATGCAGGATTGAAATTTTTGATGGTTTTTTACTCCTCTCAACAGCCCAAACAAGTTTCTAAAAGGATGAGTTTGCAACTACTTTACTTTTGGAGAAAATTCAAAACATTCATTATTCAATAGGGCCCAAACTATCAAAAACCAGCGGTTTGAATGAACACATTTCTTGGTAGAATCATGCAGGACTGAAATTTTTGATGTTTTTCTACTCCTCTCATGAGCCCAAACAAGTCTCTAAAAGCATGAGTTTGCAACTACTTTACTTTTGGAGAAAATTCAAAACATTCACCATTCAATAGAGCCCAATAGCAAAAATCAGGTTTTGAATGAAGAATCACATTTCTTGGTAAAATCATGCAGGATTGAAATTTTTGATGGTTTTTTACTCCTCTCAACAGCCCAAACAAGTTTCTAAAAGGATGAGTTTGCAACTACTTTACTTTTCGAGAAAATTCAAAACATTCATTATTCAATAGGGCCCAAACTATCAAAAACCAGCGGTTTCAATGAACACACATTTCTTGGTAGAATCATGCAGGACTGAAATTTTTGATGTTTTTCTACTCCTCTCATGAGCCCAAACAAGTCTCTAAAAGCATGAGTTTGCAACTACTTTACTTTTGGAGAAAATTCAAAACATTCATTATTCAATAGAGCCCAATAGCAAAAACCAGCGTTTTGAATGAAGAATCACATTTCTTGGTAGAATCATGCAGGATTGAAATTTTTGATGGTTTTTTACTCCTCTCAACAGCCCAAACAAGTTTCTAAAAGGATGAGTTTGCAACTACTTTACTTTTGGAGAAAATTCAAAACATTCATTATTCAATAGGGCCCAAACTATCAAAAACCAGCGGTTTGAATGAACACACATTTCTTGGTAGAATCATGCAGGACTGAAATTTTTGATGTTTTTCTACTCCTCTCATGAGCCCAAACAAGTCTCTAAAAGCATGAGTTTGCAACTACTTTACTTTTGGAGAAAATTCAAAACATTCATTATTCAATAGAGCCCAATAGCAAAAACCAGCGTTTTGAATGAAGAATCACATTTCTTGGTAGAATCATGCAGGATTGAAATTTTTGATGGTTTTTTACTCCTCTCAACAGCCCAAACAAGTTTCTAAAAGGATGAGTTTGCAACTACTTTACTTTTGGAGAAAATTCAAAACATTCATTATTCAATAGGGCCCAAACTATCAAAAACCAGCGGTTTGAATGAACACACATTTCTTGGTAGAATCATGCAGGACTGAAATTTTTGATGTTTTTCTACTCCTCTCATGAGCCCAAACAAGTCTCTAAAAGCATGAGTTTGCAACTACTTTACTTTTGGAGAAAATTCAAAACATTCATTATTCAATAGAGCCCAATAGCAAAAACCAGCGTTTTGAATGAAGAATCACATTTCTTGGTAGAATCATGCAGGATTGAAATTTTTGATGGTTTTTTACTCCTCTCAACAGCCCAAACAAGTTTCTAAAAGGATGAGTTTGCAACTACTTTACTTTTGGAGAAAATTCAAAACATTCATTATTCAATAGGGCCCAAACTATCAAAAACCAGCGGTTTGAATGAACACATTTCTTGGTAGAATCATGCAGGACTGAAATTTTTGATGTTTTTCTACTCCTCTCATGAGCCCAAACAAGTCTCTAAAAGCATGAGTTTGCAACTACTTTACTTTTGGAGAAAATTCAAAACATTCACTATTCAATAGAGCCCAATTGCAAAAATCAGGTTTTGAATGAAGAATCACATTTCTTGGTAAAATCATGCAGGATTGAAATTTTTGATGGTTGTTTACTCGTCTCAACAGCCCAAACAAGTTTCTAAAAGGATGAGTTTGCAACTACTTTACTTTTGGAGAAAATTCAAAACATTCATTATTCAATAGGGCCCAAACTATCAAAAACCAGCGGTTTCAATGAACACACATTTCTTGGTAGAATCATGCAGGACTGAAATTTTTGATGTTTTTCTACTCCTCTCATGAGCCCAAACAAGTCTCTAAAAGCATGAGTTTGCAACTACTTTACTTTTGGAGAAAATTCAAAACATTCATTATTCAATAGAGCCCAATGGCAAAAACCAGCGTTTTGAATGAAGAATCACATTTCTTGGTAGAATCATGCAGGATTGAAATTTTTGATGGTTTTTTACTCCTCTCAACAGCCCAAACAAGTTTCTAAAAGGATGAGTTTGCAACTACTTTACTTTTGGAGAAAATTCAAAACATTCATTATTCAATAGGGCCCAAACTATCAAAAACCAGCGGTTTGAATGAACACATTTCTTGGTAGAATCATGCAGGACTGAAATTTTTGATGTTTTTCTACTCCTCTCATGAGCCCAAACAAGTCTTTAAAAGCATGAGTTTGCAACTACTTTACTTTTGGAGAAAATTCAAAACATTCACCATTCAATAGAGCCCAATAGCAAAAATCAGGTTTTGAATGAAGAATCACATTTCTTGGTAAAATCATGCAGGATTGAAATTTTTGATGGTTTTTTACTCCTCTCAACAGCCCAAACAAGTTTCTAAAAGGATGAGTTTGCAACTACTTTACTTTTCGAGAAAATTCAAAACATTCATTATTCAATAGGGCCCAAACTATCAAAAACCAGCAGTTTCAATGAACACACATTTCTTGGTAGAATCATGCAGGACTGAAATTTTTGATGTTTTTCTACTCCTCTCATGAACCCAAACAAGTCTCTAAAAGCATGAGTTTGCAACTACTTTACTTTTGGAGAAAATTCAAAACATTCATTATTCAATAGAGCCCAATAGCAAAAACCAGCGTTTTGAATGAAGAATCACATTTCTTGGTAGAATCATGCAGGATTGAAATTTTTGATGGTTTTTTACTCCTCTCAACAGCCCAAACAAGTTTCTAAAAGGATGAGTTTGCAACTACTTTACTTTTCGAGAAAATTCAAAACATTCATTATTCAATAGGGCCCAAACTATCAAAAACCAGCGGTTTCAATGAACACAAATTTCTTGGTAGAATCATGCAGGACTGAAATTTTTGATGTTTTTCTACTCCTCTCATGAGCCCAAACAAGTCTCTAAAAGCATGAGTTTGCAACTACTTTACTTTTGGAGAAAATTCAAAACATTCATTATTCAATAGAGCCCAATAGCAAAAACCAGCGTTTTGAATGAAGAATCACATTTCTTGGTAGAATCATGCAGGATTGAAATTTTTGATGGTTTTTTACTCCTCTCAACAGCCCAAACAAGTTTCTAAAAGGATGAGTTTGCAACTACTTTACTTTTGGAGAAAATTCAAAACATTCATTATTCAATAGGGCCCAAACTATCAAAAAACAGCGGTTTGAATGAACACACATTTCTTGGTAGAATCATGCAGGACTGAAATTTTTGATGTTTTTCTACTCCTCTCATGAGCCCAAACAAGTCTCTAAAAGCATGAGTTTGCAACTACTTTACTTTTGGAGAAAATTCAAAACATTCATTATTCAATAGGGCCCAAACTATCAAAAACCAGCGGTTTGAATGAACACACATTTCTTGGTAGAATCATGCAGGACTGAAATTTTTGATGTTTTTCTACTCCTCTCATGAGCCCAAACAAGTCTCTAAAAGCATGAGTTTGCAACTACTTTACTTTTGGAGAAAATTCAAAACATTCATTATTCAATAGAGCACAATAGCAAAAACCAGCGTTTTGAATGAAGAATCACATTTCTTGGTAGAATCATGCAGGATTGAAATTTTTGATGGTTTTTTACTCCTCTCAACATCCCAAACAAGTTTCTAAAAGGATGCGTTTGCAACTACTTTACTTTTGGAGAAAATTCAAAACATTCATTATTCAATAGGGCCCAAACTATCAAAAACCAGCCGTTTCAATGAACACACATGTCTTGGTAGAATCATGCAGGACTGAAATTTTTGATGTTTTTCTACTCATCTCATGAGCCCAAACAAGTCTCTAAAAGTATGAGTTTGCAACTACTTTACTTTTGGAGAAAATTCAAAACATTCATAATTCAATAGAGCCCAATAGCAAAAACCAGCGTTTTGAATGAAGAATCACATTTCTTGGTAGAATCATGCAGGATTGAAATTTTTGATGGTTTTTTACTCCTCTCAACAGCCCAAACAAGTTTCTAAAAGGATGAGTTTGCAACTACTTTACTTTTGGAGAAAATTCAAAACATTCATTATTCAATAGGGCCCAAACTATCAAAAACCAGCGGTTTCAATGAACACACATTTCTTGGTAGAATCATGCAGGACTGAAATTTTTGATGTTTTTCTACTCCTCTCATGAGCCCAAACAAGTCTCTAAAAGCATGAGTTTGCAACTACTTTACTTTTGGAGAAAATTCAAAACATTCATTATTCAATAGAGCCCAATAGCAAAAACCAGCGTTTTGAATGAAGAATCACATTTCTTGGTAGAATCATGCAGGATTGAAATTTTTGATGGTTTTTTACTCCTCTCAACAGCCCAAACAAGTTTCTAAAAGGATGAGTTTGCAACTACTTTACTTTTGGAGAAAATTCAAAACATTCATTATTCAATAGGGCCCAAACTATCAAAAACCAGCGGTTTCAATGAACACACATTTCTTGGTAGAATCATGCAGGACTGAAATTTTTGATGTTTTTCTACTCCTCTCATGAGCCCAAACAAGTCTCCAAAAGCATGAGTTTGCAACTACTTTACTTTTGGAGAAAATTCAAAACATTCATTATTCAATAGAGCCCAATAGCAAAAACCAGCGTTTTGAATGAAGAATCACATTTCTTGGTAGAATCATGCAGGATTGAAATTTTTGATGGTTTTTTACTCCTCTCAACAGCCCAAACAAGTTTCTAAAAGGATGAGTTTGCAACTACTTTACTTTTGGAGAAAATTCAAAACATTCATTATTCAATAGGGCCCAAACTATCAAAAACCAGCGGTTTCAATGAACACACATTTCTTGGTAGAATCATGCAGGACTGAAATTTTTGATGTTTTTCTACTCCTCTCATGAGCCCAAACAAGTCTCTAAAAGCATGAGTTTGCAACTACTTTACTTTTGGAGAAAATTCAAACCATTCACTATTCAATAGAGCCCAATAGCAAAAATCAGGTTTTGAATGAAGAATCACATTTCTTAGTAAAATCATGCAGGATTGAAATTTTTGATGGTTGTTTACTCCTCTCAACAGCCCAAACAAGTTTCTAAAAGGATGAGTTTGCAACTACTTTACTTTTGGAGAAAATTCAAAACATTCATTATTCAATAGGGCCCAAACTATCAAAAACCAGCGGTTTCAATGAACACACATTTCTTGGTAGAATCATGCAGGACTGAAATTTTTGATGTTTTTCTACTCCTCTCATGAGCCCAAACAAGTCTCCAAAAGCATGAGTTTGCAACTACTTTACTTTTGGAGAAAATTCAAAACATTCATTATTCAATAGAGCCCAATAGCAAAAACCAGCGTTTTGAATGAAGAATCACATTTCTTGGTAGAATCATGCAGGATTGAAATTTTTGATGGTTTTTTACTCCTCTCAACAGCCCAAACAAGTTTCTAAAAGGATGAGTTTGCAACTACTTTACTTTTGGAGAAAATTCAAAACATTCATTATTCAATAGGGCCCAAACTATCAAAAACCAGCGGTTTCAATGAACACACATTTCTTGATAGAATCATGCAGGACTGAAATTTTTGATGTTTTTCTACTCCTCTCATGAGCCCAAACAAGTCTCTAAAAGCATGAGTTTGCAACTACTTTACTTTTGGAGAAAATTCAAAACATTCATTATTCAATAGAGACCAATAGCAAAAACCAGCGTTTTGAATGAAGAATCACATTTCTTGGTAGAATCATGCAGGATTGAAATTTTTGATGGTTTTCTACTCCTCTCAACAGCCCAAACAAGTTTCTAAAAGGATGAGTTTGCAACTACTTTACTTTTGGAGAAAATTCAAAACATTCATTATTCAATAGGGCCCAAACTATCAAAAACCAGCGGTTTCAATGAACACACATTTCTTGGTAGAATCATGCAGGACTGAAATTTTTGATGTTTTTCTACTCCTCTCATGAGCCCAAACAAGTCTCAAAAAGGATGAGTTTGCAACTACTTTACTTTTGGAGAAAATTCAAAACATTCACTATTCAATAGAGCCCAATAGCAAAAATCAGGTTTTGAATGAAGAATCACATTTCTTGGTAAAATCATGCAGGATTGAAATTTTTGATGGTTTTTTACTCCTCTCAACAGCCCAAACAAGTTTCTAAAAGGATGAGTTTGCAACTACTTTACTTTTGGAGAAAATTCAAAACATTCATTATTCAATAGGGCCCAAACTATCAAAAACCAGCGGTTTGAATGAACACATTTCTTGGTAGAATCATGCAGGACTGAAATTTTTGATGTTTTTCTACTCCTCTCATGAGCCCAAACAAGTCTCTAAAAGCATGAGTTTGCAACTACTTTACTTTTGGAGAAAATTCAAAACATTCACTATTCAATAGAGCCCAATTGCAAAAATCAGGTTTTGAATGAAGAATCACATTTCTTGGTAAAATCATGCAGGATTGAAATTTTTGATGGTTGTTTACTCCTCTCAACAGCCCAAACAAGTTTCTAAAAGGATGAGTTTGCAACTACTTTACTTTTGGAGAAAATTCAAAACATTCATTATTCAATAGGGCCCAAACTATCAAAAACCAGCGGTTTCAATGAACACACATTTCTTGGTAGAATCATGCAGGACTGAAATTTTTGATGTTTTTCTACTCCTCTCATGAGCCCAAACAAGTCTCTAAAAGCATGAGTTTGCAACTACTTTACTTTTGGAGAAAATTCAAAACATTCATTATTCAATAGAGCCCAATAGCAAAAACCAGCGTTTTGAATGAAGAATCACATTTCTTGGTAGAATCATGCAGGATTGAAATTTTTGATGGTTTTTTACTCCTCTCAACAGCCCAAACAAGTTTCTAAAAGGATGAGTTTGCAACTACTTTACTTTTGGAGAAAATTCAAAACATTCATTATTCAATAGGGCCCAAACTATCAAAAACCAGCGGTTTGAATGAACACATTTCTTGGTAGAATCATGCAGGACTGAAATTTTTGATGTTTTTCTACTCCTCTCATGAGCCCAAACAAGTCTTTAAAAGCATGAGTTTGCAACTACTTTACTTTTGGAGAAAATTCAAAACATTCACCATTCAATAGAGCCCAATAGCAAAAATCAGGTTTTGAATGAAGAATCACATTTCTTGGTAAAATCATGCAGGATTGAAATTTTTGATGGTTTTTTACTCCTCTCAACAGCCCAAACAAGTTTCTAAAAGGATGAGTTTGCAACTACTTTACTTTTGGAGAAAATTCAAAACATTCATAATTCAATAGAGCCCAATAGCAAAAACCAGCGTTTTGAATGAAGAATCACATTTCTTGGTAGAATCATGCAGGATTGAAATTTTTGATGGTTTTTTACTCCTCTCAACAGCCCAAACAAGTTTCTAAAAGGATGAGTTTGCAACTACTTTACTTTTGGAGAAAATTCAAAACATTCATTATTCAATAGGGCCCAAACTATCAAAAACCAGCGGTTTGAATGAACACATTTCTTGGTAGAATCATGCAGGACTGAAATTTTTGATGTTTTTCTACTCCTCTCATGAGCCCAAACAAGTCTCTAAAAGCATGAGTTTGCAACTACTTTACTTTTGGAGAAAATTCAAAACATTCACCATTCAATAGAGCCCAATAGCAAAAATCAGGTTTTGAATGAAGAATCACATTTCTTGGTAAAATCATGCAGGATTGAAATTTTTGATGGTTTTTTACTCCTCTCAACAGCCCAAACAAGTTTCTAAAAGGATGAGTTTGCAACTACTTTACTTTTCGAGAAAATTCAAAACATTCATTATTCAATAGGGCCCAAACTATCAAAAACCAGCGGTTTCAATGAACACACATTTCTTGGTAGAATCATGCAGGACTGAAATTTTTGATGTTTTTCTACTCCTCTCATGAGCCCAAACAAGTCTCTAAAAGCATGAGTTTGCAACTACTTTACTTTTGGAGAAAATTCAAAACATTCATTATTCAATAGAGCCCAATAGCAAAAACCAGCGTTTTGAATGAAGAATCACATTTCTTGGTAGAATCATGCAGGATTGAAATTTTTGATGGTTTTTTACTCCTCTCAACAGCCCAAACAAGTTTCTAAAAGGATGAGTTTGCAACTACTTTACTTTTGGAGAAAATTCAAAACATTCATTATTCAATAGGGCCCAAACTATCAAAAACCAGCGGTTTCAATGAACACATTTCTTGGTAGAATCATGCAGGACTGAAATTTTTGATGTTTTTCTACTCCTCTCATGAGCCCAAACAAGTCTCTAAAAGCATGAGTTTGCAACTACTTTACTTTTGGAGAAAATTCAAAACATTCACTATTCAATAGAGCCCAATAGCAAAAATCAGGTTTTGAATGAAGAATCACATTTCTTGGTAAAATCATGCAGGATTGAAATTTTTGATGGTTGTTTACTCCTCTCAACAGCCCAAACAAGTTTCTAAAAGGATGAGTTTGCAACTACTTTACTTTTGGAGAAAATTCAAAACATTCATTATTCAATAGGGCCCAAACTATCAAAAACCAGCGGTTTCAATGAACACACATTTCTTGGTAGAATCATGCAGGACTGAAATTTTTGATGTTTTTCTACTCCTCTCATGAGCCCAAACAAGTCTCTAAAAGGATGAGTTTGCAACTACTTTACTTTTGGAGAAAATTCAAAACATTCACTATTCAATAGAGCCCAATAGCAAAAATCAGGTTTTGAATGAAGAATCACATTTCTTGGTAAAATCATGCAGGATTGAAATTTTTGATGGTTTTTTACTCCTCTCAACAGCCCAAACAAGTTTCTAAAAGGATGAGTTTGCAACTACTTTACTTTTGGAGAAAATTCAAAACATTCATTATTCAATAGAGCCCAATAGCAAAAACCAGCGTTTTGAATGAAGAATCACATTTCTTGGTAGAATCATGCAGGATTGAAATTTTTGATGGTTTTTTACTCCTCTCAACAGCCCAAACAAGTTTCTAAAAGGATGAGTTTGCAACTACTTTACTTTTGGAGAAAATTCAAAACATTCATTACTCAATAGGGCCCAAACTATCAAAAACCAGCGGTTTCAATGAACACACATTTCTTGGTAGAATCATGCAGGACTGAAATTTTTGATGTTTTTCTACTCCTCTCATGAGCCCAAACAAGTCTGTAAAAGCATGAGTTTGCAACTACTTTACTTTTGGAGAAAATTCAAAACATTCATTATTCAATAGAGCCCAATAGCAAAAACCAGCGTTTTGAATGAAGAATCACATTTCTTGGTAGAATCATGCAGGATTGAAATTTTTGATGGTTTTTTACTCCTCTCAACAGCCCAAACAAGTTTCTAAAAGGATGAGTTTGCAACTACTTTACTTTTGGAGAAAATTCAAAACATTCATTATTCAATAGGGCCCAAACTATCAAAAACCAGCGGTTTGAATGAACACATTTCTTGGTAGAATCATGCAGGACTGAAATTTTTGATGTTTTTCTACTCCTCTCATGAGCCCAAACAAGTCTTTAAAAGCATGAGTTTGCAACTACTTTACTTTTGGAGAAAATTCAAAACATTCACCATTCAATAGAGCCCAATAGCAAAAATCAGGTTTTGAATGAAGAATCACATTTCTTGGTAAAATCATGCAGGATTGAAATTTTTGATGGTTTTTTACTCCTCTCAACAGCCCAAACAAGTTTCTAAAAGGATGAGTTTGCAACTACTTTACTTTTGGAGAAAATTCAAAACATTCATAATTCAATAGAGCCCAATAGCAAAAACCAGCGTTTTGAATGAAGAATCACATTTCTTGGTAGAATCATGCAGGATTGAAATTTTTGATGGTTTTTTACTCCTCTCAACAGCCCAAACAAGTTTCTAAAAGGATGAGTTTGCAACTACTTTACTTTTGGAGAAAATTCAAAACATTCATTATTCAATAGGGCCCAAACTATCAAAAACCAGCGGTTTGAATGAACACATTTCTTGGTAGAATCATGCAGGACTGAAATTTTTGATGTTTTTCTACTCCTCTCATGAGCCCAAACAAGTCTCTAAAAGCATGAGTTTGCAACTACTTTACTTTTGGAGAAAATTCAAAACATTCACCATTCAATAGAGCCCAATAGCAAAAATCAGGTTTTGAATGAAGAATCACATTTCTTGGTAAAATCATGCAGGATTGAAATTTTTGATGGTTTTTTACTCCTCTCAACAGCCCAAACAAGTTTCTAAAAGGATGAGTTTGCAACTACTTTACTTTTGGAGACAATTCAAAACATTCATTATTCAATAGGGCCCAAACTATCAAAAACCAGCGGTTTCAATGAACACACATTTCTTGGTAGAATCATGCAGGACTGAAATTTTTGATGTTTTTCTACTCCTCTCATGAGCCCAAACAAGTCTCTAAAAGGATGAGTTTGCAACTACTTTACTTTTGGAGAAAATTCAAAACATTCACTATTCAATAGAGCCCAATAGCAAAAATCAGGTTTTGAATGAAGAATCACATTTCTTGGTAAAATCATGCAGGATTGAAATTTTTGATGGTTTTTTACTCCTCTCAACAGCCCAAACAAGTTTCTAAAAGGATGAGTTTGCAACTACTTTACTTTTGGAGAAAATTCAAAACATTCATTATTCAATAGGGCCCAAACTATCAAAAACCAGCGGTTTGAATGAACACACATTTCTTGGTAGAATCATGCAGGACTGAAATTTTTGATGTTTTTCTACTCCTCTCATGAGCCCAAACAAGTCTCTAAAAGCATGAGTTTGCAACTACTTTACTTTTGGAGAAAATTCAAAACATTCATTATTCAATAGAGCCCAATAGCAAAAACCAGCGTTTTGAATGAAGAATCACATTTCTTGGTAGAATCATGCAGGATTGAAATTTTTGATGGTTTTTTACTCCTCTCAACAGCCCAAACAAGTTTCTAAAAGGATGAGTTTGCAACTACTTTACTTTTGGAGAAAATTCAAAACATTCATTATTCAATAGGGCCCAAACTATCAAAAACCAGCGGTTTGAATGAACACATTTCTTGGTAGAATCATGCAGGACTGAAATTTTTGATGTTTTTCTACTCCTCTCATGAGCCCAAACAAGTCTCTAAAAGCATGAGTTTGCAACTACTTTACTTTTGGAGAAAATTCAAAACATTCACTATTCAATAGAGCCCAATTGCAAAAATCAGGTTTTGAATGAAGAATCACATTTCTTGGTAAAATCATGCAGGATTGAAATTTTTGATGGTTGTTTACTCGTCTCAACAGCCCAAACAAGTTTCTAAAAGGATGAGTTTGCAACTACTTTACTTTTGGAGAAAATTCAAAACATTCATTATTCAATAGGGCCCAAACTATCAAAAACCAGCGGTTTCAATGAACACACATTTCTTGGTAGAATCATGCAGGACTGAAATTTTTGATGTTTTTCTACTCCTCTCATGAGCCCAAACAAGTCTCTAAAAGCATGAGTTTGCAACTACTTTACTTTTGGAGAAAATTCAAAACATTCATTATTCAATAGAGCCCAATGGCAAAAACCAGCGTTTTGAATGAAGAATCACATTTCTTGGTAGAATCATGCAGGATTGAAATTTTTGATGGTTTTTTACTCCTCTCAACAGCCCAAACAAGTTTCTAAAAGGATGAGTTTGCAACTACTTTACTTTTGGAGAAAATTCAAAACATTCATTATTCAATAGGGCCCAAACTATCAAAAACCAGCGGTTTGAATGAACACATTTCTTGGTAGAATCATGCAGGACTGAAATTTTTGATGTTTTTCTACTCCTCTCATGAGCCCAAACAAGTCTTTAAAAGCATGAGTTTGCAACTACTTTACTTTTGGAGAAAATTCAAAACATTCACCATTCAATAGAGCCCAATAGCAAAAATCAGGTTTTGAATGAAGAATCACATTTCTTGGTAAAATCATGCAGGATTGAAATTTTTGATGGTTTTTTACTCCTCTCAACAGCCCAAACAAGTTTCTAAAAGGATGAGTTTGCAACTACTTTACTTTTCGAGAAAATTCAAAACATTCATTATTCAATAGGGCCCAAATTATCAAAAACCAGCAGTTTCAATGAACACACATTTCTTGGTAGAATCATGCAGGACTGAAATTTTTGATGTTTTTCTACTCCTCTCATGAACCCAAACAAGTCTCTAAAAGCATGAGTTTGCAACTACTTTACTTTTGGAGAAAATTCAAAACATTCATTATTCAATAGAGCCCAATAGCAAAAACCAGCGTTTTGAATGAAGAATCACATTTCTTGGTAGAATCATGCAGGATTGAAATTTTTGATGGTTTTTTACTCCTCTCAACAGCCCAAACAAGTTTCTAAAAGGATGAGTTTGCAACTACTTTACTTTTGGAGAAAATTCAAAACATTCATTATTCAATAGGGCCCAAACTATCAAAAACCAGCGGTTTCAATGAACACACATTTCTTGGTAGAATCATGCAGGACTGAAATTTTTGATGTTTTTCTACTCCTCTCATGAGCCCAAACAAGTCTCTAAAAGCATGAGTTTGCAACTACTTTACTTTTGGAGAAAATTCAAAACATTCATTATTCAATAGAGCCCAATAGCAAAAACCAGCGTTTTGAATGAAGAATCACATTTCTTGGTAGAATCATGCAGGATTGAAATTTTTGATGGTTTTTTACTCCTCTCAACAGCCCAAACAAGTTTCTAAAAGGATGAGTTTGCAACTACTTTACTTTTGGAGAAAATTCAAAACATTCATTATTCAATAGGGCCCAAACTATCAAAAAACAGCGGTTTGAATGAACACACATTTCTTGGTAGAATCATGCAGGACTGAAATTTTTGATGTTTTTCTACTCCTCTCATGAGCCCAAACAAGTCTCTAAAAGCATGAGTTTGCAACTACTTTACTTTTGGAGAAAATTCAAAACATTCATTATTCAATAGGGCCCAAACTATCAAAAACCAGCGGTTTGAATGAACACACATTTCTTGGTAGAATCATGCAGGACTGAAATTTTTGATGTTTTTCTACTCCTCTCATGAGCCCAAACAGGTCTCTAAAAGCATGAGTTTGCAACTACTTTACTTTTGGAGAAAATTCAAAACATTCATTATTCAATAGAGCACAATAGCAAAAACCAGCGTTTTGAATGAAGAATCACATTTCTTGGTAGAATCATGCAGGATTGAAATTTTTGATGGTTTTTTACTCCTCTCAACATCCCAAACAAGTTTCTAAAAGGATGAGTTTGCAACTACTTTACTTTTGGAGAAAATTCAAAACATTCATTATTCAATAGGGCCCAAACTATCAAAAACCAGCCGTTTCAATGAACACACATGTCTTGGTAGAATCATGCAGGACTGAAATTTTTGATGTTTTTCTACTCATCTCATGAGCCCAAACAAGTCTCTAAAAGTATGAGTTTGCAACTACTTTACTTTTGGAGAAAATTCAAAACATTCATAATTCAATAGAGCCCAATAGCAAAAACCAGCGTTTTGAATGAAGAATCACATTTCTTGGTAGAATCATGCAGGATTGAAATTTTTGATGGTTTTTTACTCCTCTCAACAGCCCAAACAAGTTTCTAAAAGGATGAGTTTGCAACTACTTTACTTTTGGAGAAAATTCAAAACATTCATTATTCAATAGGGCCCAAACTATCAAAAACCAGCGGTTTCAATGAACACACATTTCTTGGTAGAATCATGCAGGACTGAAATTTTTGATGTTTTTCTACTCCTCTCATGAGCCCAAACAAGTCTCTAAAAGCATGAGTTTGCAACTACTTTACTTTTGGAGAAAATTCAAAACATTCATTATTCAATAGAGCCCAATAGCAAAAACCAGCGTTTTGAATGAAGAATCACATTTCTTGGTAGAATCATGCAGGATTGAAATTTTTGATGGTTTTTTACTCCTCTCAACAGCCCAAACAAGTTTCTAAAAGGATGAGTTTGCAACTACTTTACTTTTGGAGAAAATTCAAAACATTCATTATTCAATAGGGCCCAAACTATCAAAAACCAGCGGTTTCAATGAACACACATTTCTTGGTAGAATCATGCAGGACTGAAATTTTTGATGTTTTTCTACTCCTCTCATGAGCCCAAACAAGTCTCCAAAAGCATGAGTTTGCAACTACTTTACTTTTGGAGAAAATTCAAAACATTCATTATTCAATAGAGCCCAATAGCAAAAACCAGCGTTTTGAATGAAGAATCACATTTCTTGGTAGAATCATGCAGGATTGAAATTTTTGATGGTTTTTTACTCCTCTCAACAGCCCAAACAAGTTTCTAAAAGGATGAGTTTGCAACTACTTTACTTTTGGAGAAAATTCAAAACATTCATTATTCAATAGGGCCCAAACTATCAAAAACCAGCGGTTTCAATGAACACACATTTCTTGGTAGAATCATGCAGGACTGAAATTTTTGATGTTTTTCTACTCCTCTCATGAGCCCAAACAAGTCTCTAAAAGCATGAGTTTGCAACTACTTTACTTTTGGAGAAAATTCAAACCATTCACTATTCAATAGAGCCCAATAGCAAAAATCAGGTTTTGAATGAAGAATCACATTTCTTAGTAAAATCATGCAGGATTGAAATTTTTGATGGTTGTTTACTCCTCTCAACAGCCCAAACAAGTTTCTAAAAGGATGAGTTTGCAACTACTTTACTTTTGGAGAAAATTCAAAACATTCATTATTCAATAGGGCCCAAACTATCAAAAACCAGCGGTTTCAATGAACACACATTTCTTGGTAGAATCATGCAGGACTGAAATTTTTGATGTTTTTCTACTCCTCTCATGAGCCCAAACAAGTCTCTAAAAGCATGAGTTTGCAACTACTTTACTTTTGGAGAAAATTCAAACCATTCACTATTCAATAGAGCCCAATAGCAAAAATCAGGTTTTGAATGAAGAATCACATTTCTTAGTAAAATCATGCAGGATTGAAATTTTTGATGGTTGTTTACTCCTCTCAACAGCCCAAACAAGTTTCTAAAAGGATGAGTTTGCAACTACTTTACTTTTGGAGAAAATTCAAAACATTCATTATTCAATAGGGCCCAAACTATCAAAAACCAGCGGTTTCAATGAACACACATTTCTTGGTAGAATCATGCAGGACTGAAATTTTTGATGTTTTTCTACTCCTCTCATGAGCCCAAACAAGTCTCCAAAAGCATGAGTTTGCAAATACTTTACTTTTGGAGAAAATTCAAAACATTCATTATTCAATAGAGCCCAATAGCAAAAACCAGCGTTTTGAATGAAGAATCACATTTCTTGGTAGAATCATGCAGGATTGAAATTTTTGATGGTTTTTTACTCCTCTCAACAGCCCAAACAAGTTTCTAAAAGGATGAGTTTGCAACTACTTTACTTTTGGAGAAAATTCAAAACATTCATTATTCAATAGGGCCCAAACTATCAAAAACCAGCGGTTTCAATGAACACACATTTCTTGATAGAATCATGCAGGACTGAAATTTTTGATGTTTTTCTACTCCTCTCATGAGCCCAAACAAGTCTCTAAAAGCATGAGTTTGCAACTACTTTACTTTTGGAGAAAATTCAAAACATTCATTATTCAATAGAGACCAATAGCAAAAACCAGCGTTTTGAATGAAGAATCACATTTCTTGGTAGAATCATGCAGGATTGAAATTTTTGATGATTTTCTACTCCTCTCAACAGCCCAAACAAGTTTCTAAAAGGATGAGTTTGCAACTACTTTACTTTTGGAGAAAATTCAAAACATTCATTATTCAATAGGGCCCAAACTATCAAAAACCAGCGGTTTCAATGAACACACATTTCTTGGTAGAATCATGCAGGACTGAAATTTTTGATGTTTTTCTACTCCTCTCATGAGCCCAAACAAGTCTCTAAAAGGATGAGTTTGCAACTACTTTACTTTTGGAGAAAATTCAAAACATTCACTATTCAATAGAGCCCAATAGCAAAAATCAGGTTTTGAATGAAGAATCACATTTCTTGGTAAAATCATGCAGGATTGAAATTTTTGATGGTTTTTTACTCCTCTCAACAGCCCAAACAAGTTTCTAAAAGGATGAGTTTGCAACTACTTTACTTTTGGAGAAAATTCAAAACATTCATTATTCAATAGGGCCCAAACTATCAAAAACCAGCGGTTTGAATGAACACATTTCTTGGTAGAATCATGCAGGACTGAAATTTTTGATGTTTTTCTACTCCTCTCATGAGCCCAAACAAGTCTCTAAAAGCATGAGTTTGCAACTACTTTACTTTTGGAGAAAATTCAAAACATTCACT
Organism: Dendrobates tinctorius; assembly: GCF_039654945.1. NCBI lineage: Eukaryota > Metazoa > Chordata > Amphibia > Anura > Dendrobatidae > Dendrobates > Dendrobates tinctorius. The sequence continues at coordinate 22,166,672 of NW_027361793.1, forward strand.
ATTCAATAGAGCCCAATTGCAAAAATCAGGTTTTGAATGAAGAATCACATTTCTTGGTAAAATCATGCAGGATTGAAATTTTTGATGGTTGTTTACTCCTCTCAACAGCCCAAACAAGTTTCTAAAAGGATGAGTTTGCAACTACTTTACTTTTGGAGAAAATTCAAAACATTCATTATTCAATAGGGCCCAAACTATCAAAAACCAGCGGTTTCAATGAACACACATTTCTTGGTAGAATCATGCAGGACTGAAATTTTTGATGTTTTTCTACTCCTCTCATGAGCCCAAACAAGTCTCTAAAAGCATGAGTTTGCAACTACTTTACTTTTGGAGAAAATTCAAAACATTCATTATTCAATAGAGCCCAATAGCAAAAACCAGCGTTTTGAATGAAGAATCACATTTCTTGGTAGAATCATGCAGGATTGAAATTTTTGATGGTTTTTTACTCCTCTCAACAGCCCAAACAAGTTTCTAAAAGGATGAGTTTGCAACTACTTTACTTTTGGAGAAAATTCAAAACATTCATTATTCAATAGGGCCCAAACTATCAAAAACCAGCGGTTTGAATGAACACATTTCTTGGTAGAATCATGCAGGACTGAAATTTTTGATGTTTTTCTACTCCTCTCATGAGCCCAAACAAGTCTTTAAAAGCATGAGTTTGCAACTACTTTACTTTTGGAGAAAATTCAAAACATTCACCATTCAATAGAGCCCAATAGCAAAAATCAGGTTTTGAATGAAGAATCACATTTCTTGGTAAAATCATGCAGGATTGAAATTTTTGATGGTTTTTTACTCCTCTCAACAGCCCAAACAAGTTTCTAAAAGGATGAGTTTGCAACTACTTTACTTTTCGAGAAAATTCAAAACATTCATTATTCAATAGGGCCCAAACTATCAAAAACCAGCGGTTTCAATGAACACACATTTCTTGGTAGAATCATGCAGGACTGAAATTTTTGATGTTTTTCTACTCCTCTCATGAGCCCAAACAAGTCTCTAAAAGCATGAGTTTGCAACTACTTTACTTTTGGAGAAAATTCAAAACATTCATTATTCAATAGAGCCCAATAGCAAAAACCAGCGTTTTGAATGAAGAATCACATTTCTTGGTAGAATCATGCAGGATTGAAATTTTTGATGGTTTTTTACTCCTCTCAACAGCCCAAACAAGTTTCTAAAAGGATGAGTTTGCAACTACTTTACTTTTGGAGAAAATTCAAAACATTCATTATTCAATAGGGCCCAAACTATCAAAAACCAGCGGTTTCAATGAACACATTTCTTGGTAGAATCATGCAGGACTGAAATTTTTGATGTTTTTCTACTCCTCTCATGAGCCCAAACAAGTCTCTAAAAGCATGAGTTTGCAACTACTTTACTTTTGGAGAAAATTCAAAACATTCACTATTCAATAGAGCCCAATAGCAAAAATCAGGTTTTGAATGAAGAATCACATTTCTTGGTAAAATCATGCAGGATTGAAATTTTTGATGGTTGTTTACTCCTCTCAACAGCCCAAACAAGTTTCTAAAAGGATGAGTTTGCAACTACTTTACTTTTGGAGAAAATTCAAAACATTCATTATTCAATAGGGCCCAAACTATCAAAAACCAGCGGTTTCAATGAACACACATTTCTTGGTAGAATCATGCAGGACTGAAATTTTTGATGTTTTTCTACTCCTCTCATGAGCCCAAACAAGTCTCTAAAAGCATGAGTTTGCAACTACTTTACTTTTGGAGAAAATTCAAAACATTCACTATTCAATAGAGCCCAATTGCAAAAATCAGGTTTTGAATGAAGAATCACATTTCTTGGTAAAATCATGCAGGATTGAAATTTTTGATGGTTGTTTACTCCTCTCAACAGCCCAAACAAGTTTCTAAAAGGATGAGTTTGCAACTACTTTACTTTTGGAGAAAATTCAAAACATTCATTATTCAATAGGGCCCAAACTATCAAAAACCAGCGGTTTCAATGAACACACATTTCTTGGTAGAATCATGCAGGACTGAAATTTTTGATGTTTTTCTACTCCTCTCATGAGCCCAAACAAGTCTCTAAAAGCATGAGTTTGCAACTACTTTACTTTTGGAGAAAATTCAAAACATTCACTATTCAATAGAGCCCAATTGCAAAAATCAGGTTTTGAATGAAGAATCACATTTCTTGGTAAAATCATGCAGGATTGAAATTTTTGATGGTTTTTTACTCCTCTCAACAGCCCAAACAAGTTTCTAAAAGGATGAGTTTGCAACTACTTTACTTTTGGAGAAAATTCAAAACATTCATTATTCAATAGGGCCCAAACTATCAAAAACCAGCGGTTTCAATGAACACACATTTCTTGGTAGAATCATGCAGGACTGAAATTTTTGATGTTTTTCTACTCCTCTCATGAGCCCAAACAAGTCTCTAAAAGCATGAGTTTGCAACTACTTTACTTTTGGAGAAAATTCAAAACATTCATTATTCAATAGAGCCCAATAGCAAAAACCAGCGTTTTGAATGAAGAATCACATTTCTTGGTAGAATCATGCAGGATTCAAATTTTTGATGGTTTTTTACTCCTCTCAACAGCCCAAACAAGTTTCTAAAAGGATGAGTTTGCAACTACTTTACTTTTGGAGAAAATTCAAAACATTCATTATTCAATAGGGCCCAAACTATCAAAAACCAGCGGTTTCAATGAACACACATTTCTTGGTAGAATCATGCAGGACTGAAATTTTTGATGTTTTTCTACTCCTCTCATGAGCCCAAACAAGTCTCTAAAAGGATGAGTTTGCAACTACTTTACTTTTGGAGAAAATTCAAAACATTCACTATTCAATAGAGCCCAATAGCAAAAATCAGGTTTTGAATGAAGAATCACAATTCTTGGTAAAATCATGCAGGATTGAAATTTTTGATGGTTTTTTACTCCTCTCAACAGCCCAAACAAGTTTCTAAAAGGATGAGTTTGCAACTACTTTACTTTTGGAGAAAATTCAAAACATTCATTATTCAATAGAGCCCAATAGCAAAAACCAGCGTTTTGAATGAAAAATCACATTTCTTGGTAGAATCATGCAGGATTGAAATTTTTGATGGTTTTTTACTCCTCTCAACAGCCCAAACAAGTTTCTAAAAGGATGAGTTTGCAACTACTTTACTTTTGGAGAAAATTCAAAACATTCATTATTCAATAGGGCCCAAACTATCAAAAACCAGCGGTTTCAATGAACACACATTTCTTGGTAGAATCATGCAGGACTGAAATTTTTGATGTTTTTCTACTCCTCTCATGAGCCCAAACAAGTCTGTAAAAGCATGAGTTTGCAACTACTTTACTTTTGGAGAAAATTCAAAACATTCATTATTCAATAGAGCCCAATAGCAAAAACCAGCGTTTTGAATGAAGAATCACATTTCTTGGTAGAATCATGCAGGATTGAAATTTTTGATGGTTTTTTACTCCTCTCAACAGCCCAAACAAGTTTCTAAAAGGATGAGTTTGCAACTACTTTACTTTTGGAGAAAATTCAAAACATTCATTATTCAATAGGGCCCAAACTATCAAAAACCAGCGGTTTGAATGAACACATTTCTTGGTAGAATCATGCAGGACTGAAATTTTTGATGTTTTTCTACTCCTCTCATGAGCCCAAACAAGTCTTTAAAAGCATGAGTTTGCAACTACTTTACTTTTGGAGAAAATTCAAAACATTCACCATTCAATAGAGCCCAATAGCAAAAATCAGGTTTTGAATGAAGAATCACATTTCTTGGTAAAATCATGCAGGATTGAAATTTTTGATGGTTTTTTACTCCTCTCAACAGCCCAAACAAGTTTCTAAAAGGATGAGTTTGCAACTACTTTACTTTTGGAGAAAATTCAAAACATTCATAATTCAATAGAGCCCAATAGCAAAAACCAGCGTTTTGAATGAAGAATCACATTTCTTGGTAGAATCATGCAGGATTGAAATTTTTGATGGTTTTTTACTCCTCTCAACAGCCCAAACAAGTTTCTAAAAGGATGAGTTTGCAACTACTTTACTTTTGGAGAAAATTCAAAACATTCATTATTCAATAGGGCCCAAACTATCAAAAACCAGCGGTTTGAATGAACACATTTCTTGGTAGAATCATGCAGGACTGAAATTTTTGATGTTTTTCTACTCCTCTCATGAGCCCAAACAAGTCTCTAAAAGCATGAGTTTGCAACTACTTTACTTTTGGAGAAAATTCAAAACATTCACCATTCAATAGAGCCCAATAGCAAAAATCAGGTTTTGAATGAAGAATCACATTTCTTGGTAAAATCATGCAGGATTGAAATTTTTGATGGTTTTTTACTCCTCTCAACAGCCCAAACAAGTTTCTAAAAGGATGAGTTTGCAACTACTTTACTTTTCGAGAAAATTCAAAACATTCATTATTCAATAGGGCCCAAACTATCAAAAACCAGCGGTTTCAATGAACACACATTTCTTGGTAGAATCATGCAGGACTGAAATTTTTGATGTTTTTCTACTCCTCTCATGAGCCCAAACAAGTCTCTAAAAGCATGAGTTTGCAACTACTTTACTTTTGGAGAAAATTCAAAACATTCATTATTCAATAGAGCCCAATAGCAAAAACCAGCGTTTTGAATGAAGAATCACATTTCTTGGTAGAATCATGCAGGATTGAAATTTTTGATGGTTTTTTACTCCTCTCAACAGCCCAAACAAGTTTCTAAAAGGATGAGTTTGCAACTACTTTACTTTTGGAGAAAATTCAAAACATTCATTATTCAATAGGGCCCAAACTATCAAAAACCAGCGGTTTGAATGAACACATTTCTTGGTAGAATCATGCAGGACTGAAATTTTTGATGTTTTTCTACTCCTCTCATGAGCCCAAACAAGTCTCTAAAAGCATGAGTTTGCAACTACTTTACTTTTGGAGAAAATTCAAAACATTCACTATTCAATAGAGCCCAATAGCAAAAATCAGGTTTTGAATGAAGAATCACATTTCTTGGTAAAATCATGCAGGATTGAAATTTTTGATGGTTGTTTACTCCTCTCAACAGCCCAAACAAGTTTCTAAAAGGATGAGTTTGCAACTACTTTACTTTTGGAGAAAATTCAAAACATTCATTATTCAATAGGGCCCAAACTATCAAAAACCAGCGGTTTCAATGAACACACATTTCTTGGTAGAATCATGCAGGACTGAAATTTTTGATGTTTTTCTACTCCTCTCATGAGCCCAAACAAGTCTCTAAAAGCATGAGTTTGCAACTACTTTACTTTTGGAGAAAATTCAAAACATTCACTATTCAATAGAGCCCAATTGCAAAAATCAGGTTTTGAATGAAGAATCACATTTCTTGGTAAAATCATGCAGGATTGAAATTTTTGATGGTTTTTTACTCCTCTCAACAGCCCAAACAAGTTTCTAAAAGGATGAGTTTGCAACTACTTTACTTTTGGAGAAAATTCAAAACATTCATTATTCAATAGGGCCCAAACTATCAAAAACCAGCGGTTTCAATGAACACACATTTCTTGGTAGAATCATGCAGGACTGAAATTTTTGATGTTTTTCTACTCCTCTCATGAGCCCAAACAAGTCTCTAAAAGCATGAGTTTGCAACTACTTTACTTTTGGAGAAAATTCAAAACATTCATTATTCAATAGAGCCCAATAGCAAAAACCAGCGTTTTGAATGAAGAATCACATTTCTTGGTAGAATCATGCAGGATTCAAATTTTTGATGGTTTTTTACTCCTCTCAACAGCCCAAACAAGTTTCTAAAAGGATGAGTTTGCAACTACTTTACTTTTGGAGAAAATTCAAAACATTCATTATTCAATAGGGCCCAAACTATCAAAAACCAGCGGTTTCAATGAACACACATTTCTTGGTAGAATCATGCAGGACTGAAATTTTTGATGTTTTTCTACTCCTCTCATGAGCCCAAACAAGTCTCTAAAAGGATGAGTTTGCAACTACTTTACTTTTGGAGAAAATTCAAAACATTCACTATTCAATAGAGCCCAATAGCAAAAATCAGGTTTTGAATGAAGAATCACATTTCTTGGTAAAATCATGCAGGATTGAAATTTTTGATGGTTTTTTACTCCTCTCAACAGCCCAAACAAGTTTCTAAAAGGATGAGTTTGCAACTACTTTACTTTTGGAGAAAATTCAAAACATTCATTATTCAATAGAGCCCAATAGCAAAAACCAGCGTTTTGAATGAAGAATCACATTTCTTGGTAGAATCATGCAGGATTGAAATTTTTGATGGTTTTTTACTCCTCTCAACAGCCCAAACAAGTTTCTAAAAGGATGAGTTTGCAACTACTTTACTTTTGGAGAAAATTCAAAACATTCATTATTCAATAGGGCCCAAACTATCAAAAACCAGCGGTTTCAATGAACACACATTTCTTGGTAGAATCATGCAGGACTGAAATTTTTGATGTTTTTCTACTCCTCTCATGAGCCCAAACAAGTCTGTAAAAGCATGAGTTTGCAACTACTTTACTTTTGGAGAAAATTCAAAACATTCATTATTCAATAGAGCCCAATAGCAAAAACCAGCGTTTTGAATGAAGAATCACATTTCTTGGTAGAATCATGCAGGATTGAAATTTTTGATGGTTTTTTACTCCTCTCAAAAAGCCCAAACAAGTTTCTAAAAGGATGAGTTTGCAACTACTTTACTTTTGGAGAAAATTCAAAACATTCATTATTCAATAGGGCCCAAACTATCAAAAAACAGCGGTTTGAATGAACACACATTTCTTGGTAGAATCATGCAGGACTGAAATTTTTGATGTTTTTCTACTCCTCTCATGAGCCCAAACAAGTCTCTAAAAGCATGAGTTTGCAACTACTTTACTTTTGGAGAAAATTCAAAACTTTCATTATTTAATAGGGCCCAAACTATCAAAAACCAGCGGTTTGAATGAACACACATTTCTTGGTAGAATCATGCAGGACTGAAATTTTTGATGTTTTTCTACTCCTCTCATGAGCCCAAACAAGTCTCTAAAAGCATGAGTTTGCAACTACTTTACTTTTGGAGAAAATTCAAAACATTCATTATTCAATAGAGCCCAATAGCAAAAACCAGCGTTTTGAATGAAGAATCACATTTCTTGGTAGAATCATGCAGGATTGAAATTTTTGATGGTTTTTTACTCCTCTCAACAGCCCAAACAAGTTTCTAAAAGGATGAGTTTGCAACTACTTTACTTTTGGAGAAAATTCAAAACATTCATTATTCAATAGGGCCCAAACTATCAAAAAACAGCGGTTTGAATGAACACACATTTCTTGGTAGAATCATGCAGGACTGAAATTTTTGATGTTTTTCTACTCCTCTCATGAGCCCAAACAAGTCTCTAAAAGCATGAGTTTGCAACTACTTTACTTTTGGAGAAAATTCAAAACATTCATTATTCAATAGAGCCCAATAGCAAAAACCAGCGTTTTGAATGAAGAATCACATTTCTTGGTAGAATCATGCAGGATTGAAATTTTTGATGGTTTTTTACTCCTCTCAACAGCCCAAACAAGTTTCTAAAAGGATGAGTTTGCAACTACTTTACTTTTGGAGAAAATTCAAAACATTCATTATTCAATAGGGCCCAAACTATCAAAAACCAGCGGTTTCAATGAACACATATTTCTTGGTAGAATCATGCAGGACTGAAATTTTTGATGTTTTTCTACTCCTCTCATGAGCCCAAACAAGTCTCTAAAAGCATGAGTTTGCAACTACTTTACTTTTGGAGAAAATTCAAAACATTCATTATTCAATAGAGCCCAATAGCAAAAACCAGCGTTTTGAATGAAGAATCACATTTCTTGGTAGAATCATGCAGGATTGAAATTTTTGATGGTTTTTTACTCCTCTCAACAGCCCAAACAAGTTTCTAAAAGGATGAGTTTGCAACTACTTTACTTTTGGAGAAAATTCAAAACATTCATTATTCAATAGGGCCCAAACTATCAAAAACCAGCGGTTTCAATGAACACACATTTCTTGGTAGAATCATGCAGGACTGAAATTTTTGATGTTTTTCTACTCCTCTCATGAGCCCAAACAAGTCTCTAAAAGCATGAGTTTGCAACTACTTTACTTTTGGAGAAAATTCAAAACATTCATTATTCAATAGAGCCCAATAGCAAAAACCAGCGTTTTGAATGAAGAATCACATTTCTTGGTAGAATCATGCAGGATTGATATTTTTGATGGTTTTTTACTCCTCTCAACAGCCCAAACAAGTTTCTAAAAGGATGAGTTTGCAACTACTTTACTTTTGGAGAAAATTCAAAACATTCATTATTCAATAGGGCCCAAACTATCAAAAACCAGCGGTTTCAATGAACACACATTTCTTGGTAGAATCATGCAGGACTGAAATTTTTGATGTTTTTCTACTCCTCTCATGAGCCCAAACAAGTCTCTAAAAGCATGAGTTTGCAACTACTTTACTTTTGGAGAAAATTCAAAACATTCATTATTCAATAGGGCCCAAAATATCAAAAACCAGCGGTTTGAATGAACACACATTTCTTGGTAGAATCATGCAGGACTGAAATTTTTGATGTTTTTCTACTCCTCTCATGAGCCCAAACAAGTCTCTAAAAGCATGAGTTTGCAACTACTTTACATTTGGAGAAAATTCAAAACTTTCATTATTCAATAGAGCCCAATAGCAAAAACCAGCATTTTGAATGAAGAATCACATTTCTTGGTAGAATCATGCAGGATTGAAATTTTTGATGGTTTTTTACTCCTCTCAACAGCCCAAACAAGTTTCTAAAAGGATGAGTTTGCAACTACTTTACTTTTGGAGAAAATTCAAAACATTCATTATTCAATAGGGCCCAAACTATCAAAAACCAGCCATTTCAATGAACACACATGTCTTGGTAGAATCATGCAGGACTGAAATTTTTGATGTTGTTCTACTCATCTCATGAGCCCAAACAAGTCTCTAAAAGCATGAGTTTGCAACTACTTTACTTTTGGAGAAAATTCAAAACATTCATTATTCAATAGAGCCCAATAGCAAAAACCAGCGTTTTGAATGAAGAATCACATTTCTTGGTAGAATCATGCAGGATTGAAATTTTTGATGGTTTTTTACTCCTCTCAACAGCCCAAACAAGTTTCTAAAAGGATGAGTTTGCAACTACTTTACTTTTGGAGAAAATTCAAAACATTCATTATTCAATAGGGCCCAAACTATCAAAAACCAGCGGTTTCAATGAACACACATTTCTTGGTAGAATCATGCAGGACTGAAATTTTTGATGTTTTTCTACTCCTCTCATGAGCCCAAACAAGTCTCTAAAAGCATGAGTTTGCAACTACTTTACTTTTGGAGAAAATTCAAAACATTCATTATTCAATAGAGCCCAATAGCAAAAACCAGCGTTTTGAATGAAGAATCACATTTCTTGGTAGAATCATGCAGGATTGAAATTTTTGATGGTTTTTTACTCCTCTCAACAGCCCAAACAAGTTTCTAAAAGGAAGAGTTTGCAACTACTTTACTTTTGGAGAAAATTCAAAACATTCATTGTTCAATAGGGCCCAAACTATCAAAAACCAGCGGTTTGAATGAACACATTTCTTGGTAGAATCATGCAGGACTGAAATTTTTGATGTTTTTCTACTCCTCTCATGAGCCCAAACAAGTCTCTAAAAGCATGAGTTTGCAACTACTTTACTTTTGGAGAAAATTCAAAACATTCACTATTCAATAGAGCCCAATTGCAAAAATCAGGTTTTGAATGAAGAATCACATTTCTTGGTAAAATCATGCAGGATTGAAATTTTAGATGGTTGTTTACTCCTCTCAACAGCCCAAACAAGTTTCTAAAAGGATGAGTTTGCAACTACTTTACTTTTGGAGAAAATTCAAAACATTCATTATTCAATAGGGCCCAAACTATCAAAAACCAGCGGTTTCAATGAACACACATTTCTTGGTAGAATCATGCAGGACTGAAATTTTTGATGTTTTTCTACTCCTCTCATGAGCCCAAACAAGTCTCTAAAAGCATGAGTTTGCAACTACTTTACTTTTGGAGAAAATTCAAAACATTCATTATTCAATAGAGCCCAATAGCAAAAACCAGCGTTTTGAATGAAGAATCACATTTCTTGGTAGAATCATGCAGGATTGAAATTTTTGATGGTTTTTTACTCCTCTCAACAGCCCAAACAAGTTTCTAAAAGGATGAGTTTGCAACTACTTTACTTTTGGAGAAAATTCAAAACATTCATTATTCAATAGGGCCCAAACTATCAAAAACCAGCGGTTTCAATGAACACACATTTCTTGGTAGAATCATGCAGGACTGAAATTTTTGATGTTTTTCTACTCCTCTCATGAGCCCAAACAAGTCTCTAAAAGCATGAGTTTGCAACTACTTTACTTTTGGAGAAAATTCAAAACATTCATTATTCAATAGAGCCCAATAGCAAAAACCAGAGTTTTGAATGAAGAATCACATTTCTTGGTAGAATCATGCAGGATTGAAATTTTTGATGGTTTTTTACTCCTCTCAACAGCCCAAACAAGTTTCTAAAAGGATGAGTTTGCAACTACTTTACTTTTGGAGAAAATTCAAAACATTCATTATTCAATAGGGCCCAAACTATCAAAAACCAGCGGTTTCAATGAACACACATTTCTTGGTAGAATCATGCAGGACTGAAATTTTTGATGTTTTTCTACTCCTCTCATGAGCCCAAACAAGTCTCCAAAAGCATGAGTTTGCAACTACTTTACTTTTGGAGAAAATTCAAAACATTCATTATTCAATAGAGCCCAATTGCAAAAACCAGCGTTTTGAATGAAGAATCACATTTCTTGGTAGAATCATGCAGGATTGAAATTTTTGATGGTTTTTTACTCCTCTCAACAGCCCAAACAAGTTTCTAAAAGGATGAGTTTGCAACTACTTTACTTTTGGAGAAAATTCAAAACATTCATTATTGAATAGGGCCCAAACTATCAAAAACCAGCGGTTTGAATGAACACATTTCTTGGTAGAATCATGCAGGACTGAAATTTTTGATGTTTTTCTACTCCTCTCATGAGCCCAAACAAGTCTCTAAAAGCATGAGTTTGCAACTACTTTACTTTTGGAGAAAATTCAAAACATTCACTATTCAATAGAGCTCAATAGCAAAAATCAGGTTTTGAATGAAGAATCACATTTCTTGGTAAAATCATGCAGGATTGAAATTTTTGATGGTTTTTTACTCCTCTCAACAGCCCAAACAAGATTCTAAAAGGATGAGTTTGCAACTACTTTACTTTTGGAGAAAATTCAAAACATTCATAATTCAATAGAGCCCAATAGCAAAAACCAGCGTTTTGAATGAAGAATCACATTTCTTGGTAGAATCATGCAGGATTGAAATTTTTGATGGTTTTTTACTCCTCTCAACAGCCCAAACAAGTTTCTAAAAGGATGAGTTTGCAACTACTTTACTTTTGGAGAAAATTCAAAACATTCATTATTCAATAGGGCCCAAACTATCAAAAACCAGCGGTTTGAATGAACACATTTCTTGGTAGAATCATGCAGGACTGAAATTTTTGATGTTTTTCTACTCCTCTCATGATCCCAAACAAGTCTCTAAAAGCATGAGTTTGCAACTACTTTACTTTTGGAGAAAATTCAAAACATTCACCATTCAATAGAGCCCAATAGCAAAAATCATGTTTTGAATGAAGAATCACATTTCTTGGTAAAATCATGCAGGATTGAAATTTTTGATGGTTTTTTACTCCTCTCAACAGCCCAAACAAGTTTCTAAAAGGATGAGTTTGCAACTACTTTACTTTTCGAGAAAATTCAAAACATTCATTATTCAATAGGGCCCAAACTATCAAAAACCAGCGGTTTCAATGAACACACATTTCTTGGTAGAATCATGCAGGACTGAAATTTTTGATGTTTTTCTACTCCTCTCATGAGCCCAAACAAGTCTCTAAAAGCATGAGTTTGCAACTACTTTACTTTTGGAGAAAATTCAAAACATTCATTATTCAATAGAGCCCAATAGCAAAAACCAGCGTTTTGAATGAAGAATCACATTTCTTGGTAGAATCATGCAGGATTGAAATTTTTGATGGTTTTTTACTCCTCTCAACAGCCCAAACAAGTTTCTAAAAGGATGAGTTTGCAACTACTTTACTTTTGGAGAAAATTCAAAACATTCATTATTCAATAGGGCCCAAACTATCAAAAACCAGCGGTTTGAATGAACACATTTCTTGGTAGAATCATGCAGGACTGAAATTTTTGATGTTTTTCTACTCCTCTCATGAGCCCAAACAAGTCTCTAAAAGCATGAGTTTGCAACTACTTTACTTTTGGAGAAAATTCAAAACATTCACTATTCAATAGAGCCCAATAGCAAAAATCAGGTTTTGAATGAAGAATCACATTTCTTGGTAAAATCATGCAGGATTGAAATTTTTGATGGTTGTTTACTCCTCTCAACAGCCCAAACAAGTTTCTAAAAGGATGAGTTTGCAACTACTTTACTTTTGGAGAAAATTCAAAACATTCATTATTCAATAGGGCCCAAACTATCAAAAACCAGCGGTTTCAATGAACACACATTTCTTGGTAGAATCATGCAGGACTGAAATTTTTGATGTTTTTCTACTCCTCTCATGAGCCCAAACAAGTCTCCAAAAGCATGAGTTTGCAACTACTTTACTTTTGGAGAAAATTCAAAACATTCATTATTCAATAGAGCCCAATAGCAAAAACCAGCGTTTTGAATGAAGAATCACATTTCTTGGTAGAATCATGCAGGATTGAAATTTTTGATGGTTTTTTACTCCTCTCAACAGCCCAAACAAGTTTCTAAAAGGATGAGTTTGCAACTACTTTACTTTTGGAGAAAATTCAAAACATTCATTATTCAATAGGGCCCAAACTATCAAAAACCAGCGGTTTCAATGAACACACATTTCTTGGTAGAATCATGCAGGACTGAAATTTTTGATGTTTTTCTACTCCTCTCATGAGCCCAAACAAGTCTCTAAAAGCATGAGTTTGCAACTACTTTACTTTTGGAGAAAATTCAAAACATTCATTATTCAATAGAGACCAATAGCAAAAACCAGCGTTTTGAATGAAGAATCACATTTCTTGGTAGAATCATGCAGGATTGAAATTTTTGATGGTTTTTTACTCCTCTCAACAGCCCAAACAAGTTTCTAAAAGGATGAGTTTGCAACTACTTTACTTTTGGAGAAAATTCAAAACATTCATTATTCAATAGGGCCCAAACTATCAAAAACCAGCGGTTTCAATGAACACACATTTCTTGGTAGAATCATGCAGGACTGAAATTTTTGATGTTTTTCTACTCCTCTCATGAGCCCAAACAAGTCTCTAAAAGGATGAGTTTGCAACTACTTTACTTTTGGAGAAAATTCAAAACATTCACTATTCAATAGAGCCCAATAGCAAAAATCAGGTTTTGAATGAAGAATCACATTTCTTGGTAAAATCATGCAGGATTGAAATTTTTGATGGTTTTTTACTCCTCTCAACAGCCCAAACAAGTTTCTAAAAGGATGAGTTTGCAACTACTTTACTTTTGGAGAAAATTCAAAACATTCATTATTCAATAGGGCCCAAACTATCAAAAACCAGCGGTTTGAATGAACACACATTTCTTGGTAGAATCATGCAGGACTGAAATTTTTGATGTTTTTCTACTCCTCTCATGAGCCCAAACAAGTCTCTAAAAGCATGAGTTTGCAACTACTTTACTTTTGGAGAAAATTCAAAACATTCATTATTCAATAGAGCCCAATAGCAAAAACCAGCGTTTTGAATGAAGAATCACATTTCTTGGTAGAATCATGCAGGATTGAAATTTTTGATGGTTTTTTACTCCTCTCAACAGCCCAAACAAGTTTCTAAAAGGATGAGTTTGCAACTACTTTACTTTTGGAGAAAATTCAAAACATTCATTATTCAATAGGGCCCAAACTATCAAAAACCAGCGGTTTCAATGAACACACATTTCTTGGTAGAATCATGCAGGACTGAAATTTTTGATGTTTTTCTACTCCTCTCATGAGCCCAAACAAGTCTCTAAAAGCATGAGTTTGCAACTACTTTACTTTTGGAGAAAATTCTAAACATTCATTATTCAATAGAGCCCAATAGCAAAAACCAGCGTTTTGAATGAAGAATCACATTTCTTGGTAGAATCATGCAGGATTGAAATTTTTGATGGTTTTTTACTCCTCTCAACAGCCCAAACAAGTTTCTAAAAGGATGAGTTTGCAGCTACTTTACTTTTGGAGAAAATTCAAAACATTCATTATTCAATAGGGCCCAAACTATCAAAAACCAGCGGTTTGAATGAACACATTTCTTGGTAGAATCATGCAGGACTGAAATTTTTGATGTTTTTCTACTCCTCTCATGAGCCCAAACAAGTCTCTAAAAGCATGAGTTTGCAACTACTTTACTTTTGGAGAAAATTCAAAACATTCACTATTCAATAGAGCCCAATTGCAAAAATCAGGTTTTGAATGAAGAATCACATTTCTTGGTAAAATCATGCAGGATTGAAATTTTTGATGGTTGTTTACTCCTCTCAACAGCCCAAACAAGTTTCTAAAAGGATGAGTTTGCAACTACTTTACTTTTGGAGAAAATTCAAAACATTCATTATTCAATAGGGCCCAAACTATCAAAAACCAGCGGTTTCAATGAACACACATTTCTTGGTAGAATCATGCAGGACTGAAATTTTTGATGTTTTTCTACTCCTCTCATGAGCCCAAACAAGTCTCTAAAAGCATGAGTTTGCAACTACTTTACTTTTGGAGAAAATTCAAAACATTCATTATTCAATAGAGCCCAATAGCAAAAACCAGCGTTTTGAATGAAGAATCACATTTCTTGGTAGAATCATGCAGGATTGAAATTTTTGATGGTTTTTTACTCCTCTCAACAGCCCAAACAAGTTTCTAAAAGGATGAGTTTGCAACTACTTTACTTTTGGAGAAAATTCAAAACATTCATTATTCAATAGGGCCCAAACTATCAAAAACCAGCGGTTTGAATGAACACATTTCTTGGTAGAATCATGCAGGACTGAAATTTTTGATGTTTTTCTACTCCTCTCATGAGCCCAAACAAGTCTTTAAAAGCATGAGTTTGCAACTACTTTACTTTTGGAGAAAATTCAAAACATTCACCATTCAATAGAGCCCAATAGCAAAAATCAGGTTTTGAATGAAGAATCACATTTCTTGGTAAAATCATGCAGGATTGAAATTTTTGATGGTTTTTTACTCCTCTCAACAGCCCAAACAAGTTTCTAAAAGGATGAGTTTGCAACTACTTTACTTTTCGAGAAAATTCAAAACATTCATTATTCAATAGGGCCCAAACTATCAAAAACCAGCGGTTTCAATGAACACACATTTCTTGGTAGAATCATGCAGGACTGAAATTTTTGATGTTTTTCTACTCCTCTCATGAACCCAAACAAGTCTCTAAAAGCATGAGTTTGCAACTACTTTACTTTTGGAGAAAATTCAAAACATTCATTATTCAATAGAGCCCAATAGCAAAAACCAGCGTTTTGAATGAAGAATCACATTTCTTGGTAGAATCATGCAGGATTGAAATTTTTGATGGTTTTTTACTCCTCTCAACAGCCCAAACAAGTTTCTAAAAGGATGAGTTTGCAACTACTTTACTTTTGGAGAAAATTCAAAACATTCATTATTCAATAGGGCCCAAACTATCAAAAACCAGCGGTTTCAATGAACACACATTTCTTGGTAGAATCATGCAGGACTGAAATTTTTGATGTTTTTCTACTCCTCTCATGAGCCCAAACAAGTCTCCAAAAGCATGAGTTTGCAACTACTTTACTTTTGGAGAAAATTCAAAACATTCATTATTCAATAGAGCCCAATAGCAAAAACCAGCGTTTTGAATGAAGAATCACATTTCTTGGTAGAATCATGCAGGATTGAAATTTTTGATGGTTTTTTACTCCTCTCAACAGCCCAAACAAGTTTCTAAAAGGATGAGTTTGCAACTACTTTACTTTTGGAGAAAATTCAAAACATTCATTATTCAATAGGGCCCAAACTATCAAAAACCAGCGGTTTCAATGAACACACATTTCTTGGTAGAATCATGCAGGACTGAAATTTTTGATGTTTTTCTACTCCTCTCATGAGCCCAAACAAGTCTCTAAAAGCATGAGTTTGCAACTACTTTACTTTTGGAGAAAATTCAAAACATTCATTATTCAATAGAGCCCAATTGCAAAAACCAGCGTTTTGAATGAAGAATCACATTTCTTGGTAGAATCATGCAGGATTGAAATTTTTGATGGTTTTTTACTCCTCTCAACAGCCCAAACAAGATTCTAAAAGGATGAGTTTGCAACTACTTTACTTTTGGAGAAAATTCAAAACATTCATAATTCAATAGAGCCCAATAGCAAAAACCAGCGTTTTGAATGAAGAATCACATTTCTTGGTAGAATCATGCAGGATTGAAATTTTTGATGGTTTTTTACTCCTCTCAACAGCCCAAACAAGTTTCTAAAAGGATGAGTTTGCAACTACTTTACTTTTGGAGAAAATTCAAAACATTCATTATTCAATAGGGCCCAAACTATCAAAAACCAGCGGTTTGAATGAACACATTTCTTGGTAGAATCATGCAGGACTGAAATTTTTGATGTTTTTCTACTCCTCTCATGAGCCCAAACAAGTCTCTAAAAGCATGAGTTTGCAACTACTTTACTTTTGGAGAAAATTCAAAACATTCACCATTCAATAGAGCCCAATAGCAAAAATCAGGTTTTGAATGAAGAATCACATTTCTTGGTAAAATCATGCAGGATTGAAATTTTTGATGGTTTTTTACTCCTCTCAACAGCCCAAACAAGTTTCTAAAAGGATGAGTTTGCAACTACTTTACTTTTCGAGAAAATTCAAAACATTCATTATTCAATAGGGCCCAAACTATCAAAAACCAGCGGTTTCAATGAACACACATTTCTTGGTAGAATCATGCAGGACTGAAATTTTTGATGTTTTTCTACTCCTCTCATGAGCCCAAACAAGTCTCTAAAAGCATGAGTTTGCAACTACTTTACTTTTGGAGAAAATTCAAAACATTCATTATTCAATAGAGCCCAATAGCAAAAACCAGCGTTTTGAATGAAGAATCACATTTCTTGGTAGAATCATGCAGGATTGAAATTTTTGATGGTTTTTTACTCCTCTCAACAGCCCAAACAAGTTTCTAAAAGGATGAGTTTGCAACTACTTTACTTTTGGAGAAAATTCAAAACATTCATTATTCAATAGGGCCCAAACTATCAAAAACCAGCGGTTTCAATGAACACACATTTCTTGGTAGAATCATGCAGGACTGAAATTTTTGATGTTTTTCTACTCCTCTCATGAGCCCAAACAAGTCTCTAAAAGCATGAGTTTGCAACTACTTTACTTTTGGAGAAAATTCAAAACATTCATTATTCAATAGAGACCAATAGCAAAAACCAGCGTTTTGAATGAAGAATCACATTTCTTGGTAGAATCATGCAGGATTGAAATTTTTGATGGTTTTTTACTCCTCTCAACAGCCCAAACAAGTTTCTAAAAGGATGAGTTTGCAACTACTTTACTTTTGGAGAAAATTCAAAACATTCATTATTCAATAGGGCCCAAACTATCAAAAACCAGCGGTTTCAATGAACACACATTTCTTGCTAGAATCATGCAGGACTGAAATTTTTGATGTTTTTCTACTCCTCTCATGAGCCCAAACAAGTCTCTAAAAGGATGAGTTTGCAACTACTTTACTTTTGGAGAAAATTCAAAACATTCACTATTCAATAGAGCCCAATAGCAAAAATCAGGTTTTGAATGAAGAATCACATTTCTTGGTAAAATCATGCAGGATTGAAATTTTTGATGGTTTTTTACTCCTCTCAACAGCCCAAACAAGTTTCTAAAAGGATGAGTTTGCAACTACTTTACTTTTGGAGAAAATTCAAAACATTCATTATTCAATAGGGCCCAAACTATCAAAAACCAGCGGTTTGAATGAAGAATCACATTTCTTGGTAGAATCATGCAGGATTGAAATTTTTGATGGTTTTTTACTCCTCTCAACAGCCCAAACAAGTTTCTAAAAGGATGAGTTTGCAACTACTTTACTTTTGGAGAAAATTCAAAACATTCATTATTCAATAGGGCCCAAACTATCAAAAACCAGCGGTTTGAATGAACACATTTCTTGGTAGAATCATGCAGGACTGAAATTTTTGATGTTTTTCTACTCCTCTCATGAGCCCAAACAAGTCTCTAAAAGCATGAGTTTGCAACTACTTTACTTTTGGAGAAAATTCAAAACATTCACTATTCAATAGAGCCCAATAGCAAAAATCAGGTTTTGAATGAAGAATCACATTTCTTGGTAAAATCATGCAGGATTGAAATTTTTGATGGTTGTTTACTCCTCTCAACAGCCCAAACAAGTTTCTAAAAGGATGAGTTTGCAACTACTTTACTTTTGGAGAAAATTCAAAACATTCATTATTCAATAGGGCCCAAACTATCAAAAACCAGCGGTTTCAATGAACACACATTTCTTGGTAGAATCATGCAGGACTGAAATTTTTGATGTTTTTCTACTCCTCTCATGAGCCCAAACAAGTCTCTAAAAGCATGAGTTTGCAACTACTTTACTTTTGGAGAAAATTCAAAACATTCATTATTCAATAGAGCCCAATAGCAAAAACCAGCGTTTTGAATGAAGAATCACATTTCTTGGTAGAATCATGCAGGATTGAAATTTTTGATGGTTTTTTACTCCTCTCAACAGCCCAAACAAGTTTCTAAAAGGATGAGTTTGCAACTACTTTACTTTTGGAGAAAATTCAAAACATTCATTATTCAATAGGGCCCAAACTATCAAAAACCAGCGGTTTGAATGAACACATTTCTTGGTAGAATCATGCAGGACTGAAATTTTTGATGTTTTTCTACTCCTCTCATGAGCCCAAACAAGTCTCTAAAAGCATGAGTTTGCAACTACTTTACTTTTGGAGAAAATTCAAAACATTCACTATTCAATAGAGCCCAATTGCAAAAATCAGGTTTTGAATGAAGAATCACATTTCTTGGTAAAATCATGCAGGATTGAAATTTTTGATGGTTGTTTACTCCTCTCAACAGCCCAAACAAGTTTCTAAAAGGATGAGTTTGCAACTACTTTACTTTTGGAGAAAATTCAAAACATTCATTATTCAATAGGGCCCAAACTATCAAAAACCAGCGGTTTCAATGAACACACATTTCTTGGTAGAATCATGCAGGACTGAAATTTTTGATGTTTTTCTACTCCTCTCATGAGCCCAAACAAGTCTCTAAAAGCATGAGTTTGCAACTACTTTACTTTTGGAGAAAATTCAAAACATTCATTATTCAATAGAGCCCAATAGCAAAAACCAGCGTTTTGAATGAAGAATCACATTTCTTGGTAGAATCATGCAGGATTGAAATTTTTGATGGTTTTTTACTCCTCTCAACAGCCCAAACAAGTTTCTAAAAGGATGAGTTTGCAACTACTTTACTTTTGGAGAAAATTCAAAACATTCATTATTCAATAGGGCCCAAACTATCAAAAACCAGCGGTTTGAATGAACACATTTCTTGGTAGAATCATGCAGGACTGAAATTTTTGATGTTTTTCTACTCCTCTCATGAGCCCAAACAAGTCTTTAAAAGCATGAGTTTGCAACTACTTTACTTTTGGAGAAAATTCAAAACATTCACCATTCAATAGAGCCCAATAGCAAAAATCAGGTTTTGAATGAAGAATCACATTTCTTGGTAAAATCATGCAGGATTGAAATTTTTGATGGTTTTTTACTCCTCTCAACAGCCCAAACAAGTTTCTAAAAGGATGAGTTTGCAACTACTTTACTTTTCGAGAAAATTCAAAACATTCATTATTCAATAGGGCCCAAACTATCAAAAACCAGCGGTTTCAATGAACACACATTTCTTGGTAGAATCATGCAGGACTGAAATTTTTGATGTTTTTCTACTCCTCTCATGAACCCAAACAAGTCTCTAAAAGCATGAGTTTGCAACTACTTTACTTTTGGAGAAAATTCAAAACATTCATTATTCAATAGAGCCCAATAGCAAAAACCAGCGTTTTGAATGAAGAATCACATTTCTTGGTAGAATCATGCAGGATTGAAATTTTTGATGGTTTTTTACTCCTCTCAACAGCCCAAACAAGTTTCTAAAAGGATGAGTTTGCAACTACTTTACTTTTGGAGAAAATTCAAAACATTCATTATTCAATAGGGCCCAAACTATCAAAAACCAGCGGTTTCAATGAACACACATTTCTTGGTAGAATCATGCAGGACTGAAATTTTTGATGTTTTTCTACTCCTCTCATGAGCCCAAACAAGTCTCTAAAAGCATGAGTTTGCAACTACTTTATTTTGGAGAAAATTCAAAACATTCATTATTCAATAGAGCCCAATAGCAAAAACCAGCGTTTTGAATGAAGAATCACATTTCTTGGTAGAATCATGCAGGATTGAAATTTTTGATGGTTTTTTACTCCTCTCAACAGCCCAAACAAGTTTCTAAAAGGATGAGTTTGCAACTACTTTACTTTTGGAGAAAATTCAAAACATTCATTATTCAATAGGGCCCAAACTATCAAAAAACAGCGGTTTGAATGAACACACATTTCTTGGTAGAATCATGCAGGACTGAAATTTTTGATGTTTTTCTACTCCTCTCATGAGCCCAAACAAGTCTCTAAAAGCATGAGTTTGCAACTACTTTACTTTTGGAGAAAATTCAAAACATACATTATTCAATAGGGCCCAAACTATCAAAAACCAGCGGTTTGAATGAACACACATTTCTTGGTAGAATCATGCAGGACTGAAATTTTTGATGTTTTTCTACTCCTCTCATGAGCCCAAACAAGTCTCTAAAAGCATGAGTTTGCAACTACTTTACTTTTGGAGAAAATTCAAAACATTCATTATTCAATAGAGCACAATAGCAAAAACCAGCGTTTTGAATGAAGAATCACATTTCTTGGTAGAATCATGCAGGATTGAAATTTTTGATGGTTTTTTACTCCTCTCAACAGCCCAAACAAGTTTCTAAAAGGATGAGTTTGCAACTACTTTACTTTTGGAGAAAATTCAAAACATTCATTATTCAATAGGGCCCAAACTATCAAAAACCAGCCGTTTCAATGAACACACATGTCTTGGTAGAATCATGCAGGACTGAAATTTTTGATGTTTTTCTACTCATCTCATGAGCCCAAACAAGTCTCTAAAAGGATGAGTTTGCAACTACTTTACTTTTGGAGAAAATTCAAAACATTCATAATTCAATAGAGCCCAATAGCAAAAACCAGCGTTTTGAATGAAGAATCACATTTCTTGGTAGAATCATGCAGGATTGAAATTTTTGATGGTTTTTTACTCCTCTCAACAGCCCAAACAAGTTTCTAAAAGGATGAGTTTGCAACTACTTTACTTTTGGAGAAAATTCAAAACATTCATTATTCAATAGGGCCCAAACTATCAAAAACCAGCGGTTTGAATGAACACATTTCTTGGTAGAATCATGCAGGACTGAAATTTTTGATGTTTTTCTACTCCTCTCATGAGCCCAAACAAGTCTCTAAAAGCATGAGTTTGCAACTACTTTACTTTTGGAGAAAATTCAAAACATTCACTATTCAATAGAGCCCAGTTGCAAAAATCAGGTTTTGAATGAAGAATCACATTTCTTGGTAAAATCATGCAGGATTGAAATTTTTGATGGTTGTTTACTCCTCTCAACAGCCCAAACAAGTTTCTAAAAGGATGAGTTTGCAACTACTTTACTTTTGGAGAAAATTCAAAACATTCATTATTCAATAGGGCCCAAACTATCAAAAACCAGCGGTTTCAATGAACACACATTTCTTGGTAGAATCATGCAGGACTGAAATTTTTGATGTTTTTCTACTCCTCTCATGAGCCCAAACAAGTCTCTAAAAGCATGAGTTTGCAACTACTTTACTTTTGGAGAAAATTCAAAACATTCATTATTCAATAGAGCCCAATAGCAAAAACCAGCGTTTTGAATGAAGAATCACATTTCTTGGTAGAATCATGCAGGATTGAAATTTTTGATGGTTTTTTACTCCTCTCAACAGCCCAAACAAGTTTCTAAAAGGATGAGTTTGCAACTACTTTACTTTTGGAGAAAATTCAAAACATTCATTATTCAATAGGGCCCAAACTATCAAAAACCAGCGGTTTCAATGAACACACATTTCTTGGTAGAATCATGCAGGACTGAAATTTTTGATGTTTTTCTACTCCTCTCATGAGCCCAAACAAGTCTCTAAAAGCATGAGTTTGCAACTACTTTACTTTTGGAGAAAATTCAAAACATTCATTATTCAATAGAGCCCAATAGCAAAAACCAGCGTTTTGAATGAAGAATCACATTTCTTGGTAGAATCATGCAGGATTGAAATTTTTGATGGTTTTTTACTCCTCTCAACAGCCCAAACAAGTTTCTAAAAGGATGAGTTTGCAACTACTTTAGTTTTGGAGAAAATTCAAAACATTCATTATTCAATAGGGCCCAAACTATCAAAAACCAGCGGTTTCAATGAACACACATTTCTTGGTAGAATCATGCAGGACTGAAATTTTTGATGTTTTTCTACTCCTCTCATGAGCCCAAACAAGTCTCCAAAAGCATGAGTTTGCAACTACTTTACTTTTGGAGAAAATTCAAAACATTCATTATTCAATTGAGCCCAATAGCAAAAACCAGCGTTTTGAATGAAGAATCACATTTCTTGGTAGAAACATGCAGGATTGAAATTTTTGATGGTTTTTTACTCCTCTCAACAGCCCAAACAAGTTTCTAAAAGGATGAGTTTGCAACTACTTTACTTTTGGAGAAAATTCAAAACATTCATTATTCAATAGGGCCCAAACTATCAAAAACCAGCGGTTTCAATGAACACACATTTCTTGGTAGAATCATGCAGGACTGAAATTTTTGATGTTTTTCTACTCCTCTCATGAGCCCAAACAAGTCTCTAAAAGCATGAGTTTGCAACTACTTTACTTTTGGAGAAAATTCAAAACATTCATTATTCAATAGAGCCCAATAGCAAAAACCAGCGTTTTGAATGAAGAATCACATTTCTTGGTAGAATCATGCAGGATTGAAATTTTTGATGGTTTTTTACTCCTCTCAACAGCCCAAACAAGTTTCTAAAAGGATGAGTTTGCAACTACTTTACTTTTGGAGAAAATTCAAAACATTCATTATTCAATAGGGCCCAAACTATCAAAAACCAGCGGTTTCAATGAACACACATTTCTTGGTAGAATCATGCAGGACTGAAATTTTTGATGTTTTTCTACTCCTCTCATGAGCCCAAACAAGTCTCTAAAAGCATGAGTTTGCAACTACTTTACTTTTGGAGAAAATTCAAAACATTCATTATTCAATAGAGCCCAATAGCAAAAACCAGCGTTTTGAATGAAGAATCACATTTCTTGGTAGAATCATGCAGGATTGAAATTTTTGATGGTTTTTTACTCCTCTCAACAGCCCAAACAAGTTTCTAAAAGGATGAGTTTGCAACTACTTTACTTTTGGAGAAAATTCAAAACATTCATTATTCAATAGGGCCCAAACTATCAAAAAACAGCGGTTTGAATGAACACACATTTCTTGGTAGAATCATGCAGGACTGAAATTTTTGATGTTTTTCTACTCCTCTCATGAGCCCAAACAAGTCTCTAAAAGCATGAGTTTGCAACTACTTTACTTTTGGAGAAAATTCAAAACATACATTATTCAATAGGGCCCAAACTATCAAAAACCAGCGGTTTGAATGAACACACATTTCTTGGTAGAATCATGCAGGACTGAAATTTTTGATGTTTTTCTACTCCTCTCATGAGCCCAAACAAGTCTCTAAAAGCATGAGTTTGCAACTACTTTACTTTTGGAGAAAATTCAAAACATTCATTATTCAATAGAGCACAATAGCAAAAACCAGCGTTTTGAATGAAGAATCACATTTCTTGGTAGAATCATGCAGGATTGAAATTTTTGATGGTTTTTTACTCCTCTCAACAGCCCAAACAAGTTTCTAAAAGGATGAGTTTGCAACTACTTTACTTTTGGAGAAAATTCAAAACATTCATTATTCAATAGGGCCCAAACTATCAAAAACCAGCCGTTTCAATGAACACACATGTCTTGGTAGAATCATGCAGGACTGAAATTTTTGATGTTTTTCTACTCATCTCATGAGCCCAAACAAGTCTCTAAAAGGATGAGTTTGCAACTACTTTACTTTTGGAGAAAATTCAAAACATTCATAATTCAATAGAGCCCAATAGCAAAAACCATCGTTTTGAATGAAGAATCACATTTCTTGGTAGAATCATGCAGGATTGAAATTTTTGATGGTTTTTTACTCCTCTCAACAGCCCAAACAAGTTTCTAAAAGGATGAGTTTGCAACTACTTTACTTTTGGAGAAAATTCAAAACATTCATTATTCAATAGGGCCCAAACTATCAAAAACCAGCGGTTTGAATGAACACATTTCTTGGTAGAATCATGCAGGACTGAAATTTTTGATGTTTTTCTACTCCTCTCATGAGCCCAAACAAGTCTCTAAAAGCATGAGTTTGCAACTACTTTACTTTTGGAGAAAATTCAAAACATTCACTATTCAATAGAGCCCAATTGCAAAAATCAGGTTTTGAATGAAGAATCACATTTCTTGGTAAAATCATGCAGGATTGAAATTTTTGATGGTTGTTTACTCCTCTCAACAGCCCAAACAAGTTTCTAAAAGGATGAGTTTGCAACTACTTTACTTTTGGAGAAAATTCAAAACATTCATTATTCAATAGGGCCCAAACTATCAAAAACCAGCGGTTTCAATGAACACACATTTCTTGGTAGAATCATGCAGGACTGAAATTTTTGATGTTTTTCTACTCCTCTCATGAGCCCAAACAAGTCTCTAAAAGCATGAGTTTGCAACTACTTTACTTTTGGAGAAAATTCAAAACATTCATTATTCAATAGAGCCCAATAGCAAAAACCAGCGTTTTGAATGAAGAATCACATTTCTTGGTAGAATCATGCAGGATTGAAATTTTTGATGGTTTTTTACTCCTCTCAACAGCCCAAACAAGTTTCTAAAAGGATGAGTTTGCAACTACTTTACTTTTGGAGAAAATTCAAAACATTCATTATTCAATAGGGCCCAAACTATCAAAAACCAGCGGTTTGAATGAACACATTTCTTGGTAGAATCATGCAGGACTGAAATTTTTGATGTTTTTCTACTCCTCTCATGAGCCCAAACAAGTCTTTAAAAGCATGAGTTTGCAACTACTTTACTTTTGGAGAAAATTCAAAACATTCACCATTCAATAGAGCCCAATAGCAAAAATCAGGTTTTGAATGAAGAATCACATTTCTTGGTAAAATCATGCAGGATTGAAATTTTTGATGGTTTTTTACTCCTCTCAACAGCCCAAACAAGTTTCTAAAAGGATGAGTTTGCAACTACTTTACTTTTCGAGAAAATTCAAAACATTCATTATTCAATAGGGCCCAAACTATCAAAAACCAGCGGTTTCAATGAACACACATTTCTTGGTAGAATCATGCAGGACTGAAATTTTTGATGTTTTTCTACTCCTCTCATGAACCCAAACAAGTCTCTAAAAGCATGAGTTTGCAACTACTTTACTTTTGGAGAAAATTCAAAACATTCATTATTCAATAGAGCCCAATAGCAAAAACCAGCGTTTTGAATGAAGAATCACATTTCTTGGTAGAATCATGCAGGATTGAAATTTTTGATGGTTTTTTACTCCTCTCAACAGCCCAAACAAGTTTCTAAAAGGATGAGTTTGCAACTACTTTACTTTTGGAGAAAATTCAAAACATTCATTATTCAATAGGGCCCAAACTATCAAAAACCAGCGGTTTCAATGAACACACATTTCTTGGTAGAATCATGCAGGACTGAAATTTTTGATGTTTTTCTACTCCTCTCATGAGCCCAAACAAGTCTCTAAAAGCATGAGTTTGCAACTACTTTACTTTTGGAGAAAATTCAAAACATTCATTATTCAATAGAGCCCAATAGCAAAAACCAGCGTTTTGAATGAAGAATCACATTTCTTGGTAGAATCATGCAGGATTGAAATTTTTGATGGTTTTTTACTCCTCTCAACAGCCCAAACAAGTTTCTAAAAGGATGAGTTTGCAACTACTTTACTTTTGGAGAAAATTCAAAACATTCATTATTCAATAGGGCCCAAACTATCAAAAAACAGCGGTTTGAATGAACACACATTTCTTGGTAGAATCATGCAGGACTGAAATTTTTGATGTTTTTCTACTCCTCTCATGAGCCCAAACAAGTCTCTAAAAGCATGAGTTTGCAACTACTTTACTTTTGGAGAAAATTCAAAACAAACATTATTCAATAGGGCCCAAACTATCAAAAACCAGCGGTTTGAATGAACACACATTTCTTGGTAGAATCATGCAGGACTGAAATTTTTGATGTTTTTCTACTCCTCTCATGAGCCCAAACAAGTCTCTAAAAGCATGAGTTTGCAACTACTTTACTTTTGGAGAAAATTCAAAACATTCATTATTCAATAGAGCACAATAGCAAAAACCAGCGTTTTGAATGAAGAATCACATTTCTTGGTAGAATCATGCAGGATTGAAATTTTTGATGGTTTTTTACTCCTCTCAACAGCCCAAACAAGTTTCTAAAAGGATGAGTTTGCAACTACTTTACTTTTGGAGAAAATTCAAAACATTCATTATTCAATAGGGCCCAAACTATCAAAAACCAGCCGTTTCAATGAACACACATGTCTTGGTAGAATCATGCAGGACTGAAATTTTTGATGTTTTTCTACTCATCTCATGAGCCCAAACAAGTCTCTAAAAGGATGAGTTTGCAACTACTTTACTTTTGGAGAAAATTCAAAACATTCATAATTCAATAGAGCCCAATAGCAAAAACCAGCGTTTTGAATGAAGAATCACATTTCTTGGTAGAATCATGCAGGATTGAAATTTTTGATGGTTTTTTACTCCTCTCAACAGCCCAAACAAGTTTCTAAAAGGATGAGTTTGCAACTACTTTACTTTTGGAGAAAATTCAAAACATTCATTATTCAATAGGGCCCAAACTATCAAAAACCAGCGGTTTCAATGAACACACATTTCTTGGTAGAATCATGCAGGACTGAAATTTTTGATGTTTTTCTACTCCTCTCATGAGCCCAAACAAGTTTCTAAAAGCATGAGTTTGCAACTACTTTACTTTTGGAGAAAATTCAAAACATTCATTATTCAATAGAGCCCAATAGCAAAAACCAGCGTTTTGAATGAAGAATCACATTTCTTGGTAGAATCATGCAGGATTGAAATTTTTGATGGTTTTTTACTCCTCTCAACAGCCCAAACAAGTTTCTAAAAGGATGAGTTTGCAACTACTTTACTTTTGGAGAAAATTCAAAACATTCATTATTCAATAGGGCCCAAACTATCAAAAACCAGCGGTTTCAATGAACACACATTTCTTGGTAGAATCATGCAGGACTGAAATTTTTGATGTTTTTCTACTCCTCTCATGAGCCCAAACAAGTCTCCAAAAGCATGAGTTTGCAACTACTTTACTTTTGGAGAAAATTCAAAACATTCATTATTCAATAGAGCCCAATAGCAAAAACCAGCGTTTTGAATGAAGAATCACATTTCTTGGTAGAATCATGCAGGATTGAAATTTTTGATGGTTTTTTACTCCTCTCAACAGCCCAAACAAGTTTCTAAAAGGATGAGTTTGCAACTACTTTACTTTTGGAGAAAATTCAAAACATTCATTATTCAATAGGGCCCAAACTATCAAAAACCAGCGGTTTCAATGAACACACATTTCTTGGTAGAATCATGCAGGACTGAAATTTTTGATGTTTTTCTACTCCTCTCATGAGCCCAAACAAGTCTCTAAAAGCATGAGTTTGCATCTACTTTACTTTTGGAGAAAATTCAAAACATTCATTATTCAATAGAGCCCAATAGCAAAAACCAGCGTTTTGAATGAAGAATCACATTTCTTGGTAGAATCATGCAGGATTGAAATTTTTGATGGTTTTTTACTCCTCTCAACAGCCCAAACAAGTTTCTAAAAGGATGAGTTTGCAACTACTTTACTTTTGGAGAAAATTCAAAACATTCATTATTCAATAGGGCCCAAACTATCAAAAACCAGCGGTTTCAATGAACACACATTTCTTGGTAGAATCATGCAGGACTGAAATTTTTGATGTTTTTCTACTCCTCTCATGAGCCCAAACAAGTCTCCAAAAGCATGAGTTTGCAACTACTTTACTTTTGGAGAAAATTCAAAACATTCATTATTCAATAGAGCCCAATAGCAAAAACCAGCGTTTTGAATGAAGAATCACATTTCTTGGTAGAATCATGCAGGATTGAAATTTTTGATGGTTTTTTACTCCTCTCAACAGCCCAAACAAGTTTCTAAAAGGATGAGTTTGCAACTACTTTACTTTTGGAGAAAATTCAAAACATTCATTATTCAATAGGGCCCAAACTATCAAAAACCAGCGGTTTCAATGAACACACATTTCTTGGTAGAATCATGCAGGACTGAAATTTTTGATGTTTTTCTACTCCTCTCATGAGCCCAAACAAGTCTCTAAAAGCATGAGTTTGCAACTACTTTACTTTTGGAGAAAATTCAAAACATTCATTATTCAATAGAGCCCAATAGCAAAAACCAGCGTTTTGAATGAAGAATCACATTTCTTGGTAGAATCATGCAGGATTGAAATTTTTGATGGTTTTTTACTCCTCTCAACAGCCCAAACAAGTTTCTAAAAGGATGAGTTTGCAACTACTTTACTTTTGGAGAAAATTCAAAACATTCATTATTCAATAGGGCCCAAACTATCAAAAACCAGCGGTTTCAATGAACACACATTTCTTGGTAGAATCATGCAGGACTGAAATTTTTGATGTTTTTCTACTCCTCTCATGAGCACAAACAAGTCTCTAAAAGCATGAGTTTGCAACTACTTTACTTTTGGAGAAAATTCAAAACATTCATTATTCAATAGAGCCCAATTGCAAAAACCAGCGTTTTGAATGAAGAATCACATTTCTTGGTAGAATCATGCAGGATTGAAATTTTTGATGTTTTTTTACTCCTCTCAACAGCCCAAACAAGTTTCTAAAAGGATGAGTTTGCAACTACTTTACTTTTGGAGAAAATTCAAAACATTCATTATTGAATAGGGCCCAAACTATCAAAAACCAGCGGTTTGAATGAACACATTTCTTGGTAGAATCATGCAGGACTGAAATTTTTGATGTTTTTCTACTCCTCTCATGAGCCCAAACAAGTCTCTAAAAGCATGAGTTTGCAACTACTTTACTTTTGGAGAAAATTCAAAACATTCACTATTCAATAGAGCCCAATAGCAAAAATCAGGTTTTGAATGAAGAATCACATTTCTTGGTAAAATCATGCAGGATTGAAATTTTTGATGGTTTTTTACTCCTCTCAACAGCCCAAACAAGTTTCTAAAAGGATGAGTTTGCAACTACTTTACTTTTGGAGAAAATTCAAAACATTCATAATTCAATAGAGCCCAATAGCAAAAACCAGCGTTTTGAATGAAGAATCACATTTCTTGGTAGAATCATGCAGGATTGAAATTTTTGATGGTTTTTTACTCCTCTCAACAGCCCAAACAAGTTTCTAAAAGGATGAGTTTGCAACTACTTTACTTTTGGAGAAAATTCAAAACATTCATTATTCAATAGGGCCCAAACTATCAAAAACCAGCGGTTTGAATGAACACATTTCTTGGTAGAATCATGCAGGACTGAAATTTTTGATGTTTTTCTACTCCTCTCATGAGCCCAAACAAGTCTCTAAAAGCATGAGTTTGCAACTACTTTACTTTTGGAGAAAATTCAAAACATTCACCATTCAATAGAGCCCAATAGCAAAAATCAAGTTTTGAATGAAGAATCACATTTCTTGGTAAAATCATGCAGGATTGAAATTTTTGATGGTTTTTTACTCCTCTCAACAGCCCAAACAAGTTTCTAAAAGGATGAGTTTGCAACTACTTTACTTTTCGAGAAAATTCAAAACATTCATTATTCAATAGGGCCCAAACTATCAAAAACCAGCGGTTTCAATGAACACACATTTCTTGGTAGAATCATGCAGGACTGAAATTTTTGATGTTTTTCTACTCCTCTCATGAGCCCAAACAAGTCTCTAAAAGCATGAGTTTGCAACTACTTTACTTTTGGAGAAAATTCAAAACATTCATTATTCAATAGAGCCCAATAGCAAAAACCAGCGTTTTGAATGAAGAATCACATTTCTTGGTAGAATCATGCAGGATTGAAATTTTTGATGGTTTTTTACTCCTCTCAACAGCCCAAACAAGTTTCTAAAAGGATGAGTTTGCAACTACTTTACTTTTGGAGAAAATTCAAAACATTCATTATTCAATAGGGCCCAAACTATCAAAAAACAGCGGTTTGAATGAACACACATTTCTTGGTAGAATCATGCAGGACTGAAATTTTTGATGTTTTTCTACTCCTCTCATGAGCCCAAACAAGTCTCTAAAAGCATGAGTTTGCAACTACTTTACTTTTGGAGAAAATTCAAAACATTCATTATTCAATAGAGCACAATAGCAAAAACCAGCGTTTTGAATGAAGAATCACATTTCTTGGTAGAATCATGCAGGATTGAAATTTTTGATGGTTTTTTACTCCTCTCAACAGCCCAAACAAGTTTCTAAAAGGATGAGTTTGCAACTACTTTACTTTTGGAGAAAATTCAAAACATTCATTATTCAATAGGGCCCAAACTATCAAAAACCAGCCGTTTCAATGAACACACATGTCTTGGTAGAATCATGCAGGACTGAAATTTTTGATGTTTTTCTACTCATCTCATGAGCCCAAACAAGTCTCTAAAAGGATGA
Source organism: Dendrobates tinctorius (assembly GCF_039654945.1). Taxonomy (NCBI): domain Eukaryota; kingdom Metazoa; phylum Chordata; class Amphibia; order Anura; family Dendrobatidae; genus Dendrobates; species Dendrobates tinctorius. The sequence goes on from NW_027361793.1 coordinate 22,197,890, forward strand.
GTTTGCAACTACTTTACTTTTGGAGAAAATTCAAAACATTCATAATTCAATAGAGCCCAATAGCAAAAACCATCGTTTTGAATGAAGAATCACATTTCTTGGTAGAATCATGCAGGATTGAAATTTTTGATGGTTTTTTACTCCTCTCAACAGCCCAAACAAGTTTCTAAAAGGATGAGTTTGCAACTACTTTACTTTTGGAGAAAATTCAAAACATTCATTATTCAATAGGGCCCAAACTATCAAAAACCAGCGGTTTGAATGAACACATTTCTTGGTAGAATCATGCAGGACTGAAATTTTTGATGTTTTTCTACTCCTCTCATGAGCCCAAACAAGTCTCTAAAAGCATGAGTTTGCAACTACTTTACTTTTGGAGAAAATTCAAAACATTCACTATTCAATAGAGCCCAATTGCAAAAATCAGGTTTTGAATGAAGAATCACATTTCTTGGTAAAATCATGCAGGATTGAAATTTTTGATGGTTGTTTACTCCTCTCAACAGCCCAAACAAGTTTCTAAAAGGATGAGTTTGCAACTACTTTACTTTTGGAGAAAATTCAAAACATTCATTATTCAATAGGGCCCAAACTATCAAAAACCAGCGGTTTCAATGAACACACATTTCTTGGTAGAATCATGCAGGACTGAAATTTTTGATGTTTTTCTACTCCTCTCATGAGCCCAAACAAGTCTCTAAAAGCATGAGTTTGCAACTACTTTACTTTTGGAGAAAATTCAAAACATTCATTATTCAATAGAGCCCAATAGCAAAAACCAGCGTTTTGAATGAAGAATCACATTTCTTGGTAGAATCATGCAGGATTGAAATTTTTGATGGTTTTTTACTCCTCTCAACAGCCCAAACAAGTTTCTAAAAGGATGAGTTTGCAACTACTTTACTTTTGGAGAAAATTCAAAACATTCATTATTCAATAGGGCCCAAACTATCAAAAACCAGCGGTTTGAATGAACACATTTCTTGGTAGAATCATGCAGGACTGAAATTTTTGATGTTTTTCTACTCCTCTCATGAGCCCAAACAAGTCTTTAAAAGCATGAGTTTGCAACTACTTTACTTTTGGAGAAAATTCAAAACATTCACCATTCAATAGAGCCCAATAGCAAAAATCAGGTTTTGAATGAAGAATCACATTTCTTGGTAAAATCATGCAGGATTGAAATTTTTGATGGTTTTTTACTCCTCTCAACAGCCCAAACAAGTTTCTAAAAGGATGAGTTTGCAACTACTTTACTTTTCGAGAAAATTCAAAACATTCATTATTCAATAGGGCCCAAACTATCAAAAACCAGCGGTTTCAATGAACACACATTTCTTGGTAGAATCATGCAGGACTGAAATTTTTGATGTTTTTCTACTCCTCTCATGAACCCAAACAAGTCTCTAAAAGCATGAGTTTGCAACTACTTTACTTTTGGAGAAAATTCAAAACATTCATTATTCAATAGAGCCCAATAGCAAAAACCAGCGTTTTGAATGAAGAATCACATTTCTTGGTAGAATCATGCAGGATTGAAATTTTTGATGGTTTTTTACTCCTCTCAACAGCCCAAACAAGTTTCTAAAAGGATGAGTTTGCAACTACTTTACTTTTGGAGAAAATTCAAAACATTCATTATTCAATAGGGCCCAAACTATCAAAAACCAGCGGTTTCAATGAACACACATTTCTTGGTAGAATCATGCAGGACTGAAATTTTTGATGTTTTTCTACTCCTCTCATGAGCCCAAACAAGTCTCTAAAAGCATGAGTTTGCAACTACTTTACTTTTGGAGAAAATTCAAAACATTCATTATTCAATAGAGCCCAATAGCAAAAACCAGCGTTTTGAATGAAGAATCACATTTCTTGGTAGAATCATGCAGGATTGAAATTTTTGATGGTTTTTTACTCCTCTCAACAGCCCAAACAAGTTTCTAAAAGGATGAGTTTGCAACTACTTTACTTTTGGAGAAAATTCAAAACATTCATTATTCAATAGGGCCCAAACTATCAAAAAACAGCGGTTTGAATGAACACACATTTCTTGGTAGAATCATGCAGGACTGAAATTTTTGATGTTTTTCTACTCCTCTCATGAGCCCAAACAAGTCTCTAAAAGCATGAGTTTGCAACTACTTTACTTTTGGAGAAAATTCAAAACAAACATTATTCAATAGGGCCCAAACTATCAAAAACCAGCGGTTTGAATGAACACACATTTCTTGGTAGAATCATGCAGGACTGAAATTTTTGATGTTTTTCTACTCCTCTCATGAGCCCAAACAAGTCTCTAAAAGCATGAGTTTGCAACTACTTTACTTTTGGAGAAAATTCAAAACATTCATTATTCAATAGAGCACAATAGCAAAAACCAGCGTTTTGAATGAAGAATCACATTTCTTGGTAGAATCATGCAGGATTGAAATTTTTGATGGTTTTTTACTCCTCTCAACAGCCCAAACAAGTTTCTAAAAGGATGAGTTTGCAACTACTTTACTTTTGGAGAAAATTCAAAACATTCATTATTCAATAGGGCCCAAACTATCAAAAACCAGCCGTTTCAATGAACACACATGTCTTGGTAGAATCATGCAGGACTGAAATTTTTGATGTTTTTCTACTCATCTCATGAGCCCAAACAAGTCTCTAAAAGGATGAGTTTGCAACTACTTTACTTTTGGAGAAAATTCAAAACATTCATAATTCAATAGAGCCCAATAGCAAAAACCAGCGTTTTGAATGAAGAATCACATTTCTTGGTAGAATCATGCAGGATTGAAATTTTTGATGGTTTTTTACTCCTCTCAACAGCCCAAACAAGTTTCTAAAAGGATGAGTTTGCAACTACTTTACTTTTGGAGAAAATTCAAAACATTCATTATTCAATAGGGCCCAAACTATCAAAAACCAGCGGTTTCAATGAACACACATTTCTTGGTAGAATCATGCAGGACTGAAATTTTTGATGTTTTTCTACTCCTCTCATGAGCCCAAACAAGTTTCTAAAAGCATGAGTTTGCAACTACTTTACTTTTGGAGAAAATTCAAAACATTCATTATTCAATAGAGCCCAATTGCAAAAACCAGCGTTTTGAATGAAGAATCACATTTCTTGGTAGAATCATGCAGGATTGAAATTTTTGATGGTTTTTTACTCCTCTCAACAGCCCAAACAAGTTTCTAAAAGGATGAGTTTGCAACTACTTTACTTTTGGAGAAAATTCAAAACATTCATTATTCAATAGGGCCCAAACTATCAAAAACCAGCGGTTTCAATGAACACACATTTCTTGGTAGAATCATGCAGGACTGAAATTTTTGATGTTTTTCTACTCCTCTCATGAGCCCAAACAAGTCTCCAAAAGCATGAGTTTGCAACTACTTTACTTTTGGAGAAAATTCAAAACATTCATTATTCAATAGAGCCCAATAGCAAAAACCAGCGTTTTGAATGAAGAATCACATTTCTTGGTAGAATCATGCAGGATTGAAATTTTTGATGGTTTTTTACTCCTCTCAACAGCCCAAACAAGTTTCTAAAAGGATGAGTTTGCAACTACTTTACTTTTGGAGAAAATTCAAAACATTCATTATTCAATAGGGCCCAAACTATCAAAAACCAGCGGTTTCAATGAACACACATTTCTTGGTAGAATCATGCAGGACTGAAATTTTTGATGTTTTTCTACTCCTCTCATGAGCCCAAACAAGTCTCTAAAAGCATGAGTTTGCATCTACTTTACTTTTGGAGAAAATTCAAAACATTCATTATTCAATAGAGCCCAATAGCAAAAACCAGCGTTTTGAATGAAGAATCACATTTCTTGGTAGAATCATGCAGGATTGAAATTTTTGATGGTTTTTTACTCCTCTCAACAGCCCAAACAAGTTTCTAAAAGGATGAGTTTGCAACTACTTTACTTTTGGAGAAAATTCAAAACATTCATTATTCAATAGGGCCCAAACTATCAAAAACCAGCGGTTTCAATGAACACACATTTCTTGGTAGAATCATGCAGGACTGAAATTTTTGATGTTTTTCTACTCCTCTCATGAGCCCAAACAAGTCTCCAAAAGCATGAGTTTGCAACTACTTTACTTTTGGAGAAAATTCAAAACATTCATTATTCAATAGAGCCCAATAGCAAAAACCAGCGTTTTGAATGAAGAATCACATTTCTTGGTAGAATCATGCAGGATTGAAATTTTTGATGGTTTTTTACTCCTCTCAACAGCCCAAACAAGTTTCTAAAAGGATGAGTTTGCAACTACTTTACTTTTGGAGAAAATTCAAAACATTCATTATTCAATAGGGCCCAAACTATCAAAAACCAGCGGTTTCAATGAACACACATTTCTTGGTAGAATCATGCAGGACTGAAATTTTTGATGTTTTTCTACTCCTCTCATGAGCCCAAACAAGTCTCTAAAAGCATGAGTTTGCAACTACTTTACTTTTGGAGAAAATTCAAAACATTCATTATTCAATAGAGCCCAATAGCAAAAACCAGCGTTTTGAATGAAGAATCACATTTCTTGGTAGAATCATGCAGGATTGAAATTTTTGATGGTTTTTTACTCCTCTCAACAGCCCAAACAAGTTTCTAAAAGGATGAGTTTGCAACTACTTTACTTTTGGAGAAAATTCAAAACATTCATTATTCAATAGGGCCCAAACTATCAAAAACCAGCGGTTTCAATGAACACACATTTCTTGGTAGAATCATGCAGGACTGAAATTTTTGATGTTTTTCTACTCCTCTCATGAGCACAAACAAGTCTCTAAAAGCATGAGTTTGCAACTACTTTACTTTTGGAGAAAATTCAAAACATTCATTATTCAATAGAGCCCAATTGCAAAAACCAGCGTTTTGAATGAAGAATCACATTTCTTGGTAGAATCATGCAGGATTGAAATTTTTGATGTTTTTTTACTCCTCTCAACAGCCCAAACAAGTTTCTAAAAGGATGAGTTTGCAACTACTTTACTTTTGGAGAAAATTCAAAACATTCATTATTGAATAGGGCCCAAACTATCAAAAACCAGCGGTTTGAATGAACACATTTCTTGGTAGAATCATGCAGGACTGAAATTTTTGATGTTTTTCTACTCCTCTCATGAGCCCAAACAAGTCTCTAAAAGCATGAGTTTGCAACTACTTTACTTTTGGAGAAAATTCAAAACATTCACTATTCAATAGAGCCCAATAGCAAAAATCAGGTTTTGAATGAAGAATCACATTTCTTGGTAAAATCATGCAGGATTGAAATTTTTGATGGTTTTTTACTCCTCTCAACAGCCCAAACAAGTTTCTAAAAGGATGAGTTTGCAACTACTTTACTTTTGGAGAAAATTCAAAACATTCATAATTCAATAGAGCCCAATAGCAAAAACCAGCGTTTTGAATGAAGAATCACATTTCTTGGTAGAATCATGCAGGATTGAAATTTTTGATGGTTTTTTACTCCTCTCAACAGCCCAAACAAGTTTCTAAAAGGATGAGTTTGCAACTACTTTACTTTTGGAGAAAATTCAAAACATTCATTATTCAATAGGGCCCAAACTATCAAAAACCAGCGGTTTGAATGAACACATTTCTTGGTAGAATCATGCAGGACTGAAATTTTTGATGTTTTTCTACTCCTCTCATGAGCCCAAACAAGTCTCTAAAAGCATGAGTTTGCAACTACTTTACTTTTGGAGAAAATTCAAAACATTCACCATTCAATAGAGCCCAATAGCAAAAATCAAGTTTTGAATGAAGAATCACATTTCTTGGTAAAATCATGCAGGATTGAAATTTTTGATGGTTTTTTACTCCTCTCAACAGCCCAAACAAGTTTCTAAAAGGATGAGTTTGCAACTACTTTACTTTTCGAGAAAATTCAAAACATTCATTATTCAATAGGGCCCAAACTATCAAAAACCAGCGGTTTCAATGAACACACATTTCTTGGTAGAATCATGCAGGACTGAAATTTTTGATGTTTTTCTACTCCTCTCATGAGCCCAAACAAGTCTCTAAAAGCATGAGTTTGCAACTACTTTACTTTTGGAGAAAATTCAAAACATTCATTATTCAATAGAGCCCAATAGCAAAAACCAGCATTTTGAATGAAGAATCACATTTCTTGGTAGAATCATGCAGGATTGAAATTTTTGATGGTTTTTTACTCCTCTCAACAGCCCAAACAAGTTTCTAAAAGGATGAGTTTGCAACTACTTTACTTTTGGAGAAAATTCAAAACATTCATTATTCAATAGGGCCCAAACTATCAAAAACCAGCGGTTTGAATGAACACATTTCTTGGTAGAATCATGCAGGACTGAAATTTTTGATGTTTTTCTACTCCTCTCATGAGCCCAAACAAGTCTCTAAAGGCATGAGTTTGCAACTACTTTACTTTTGGAGAAAATTCAAAACATTCACTATTCAATAGAGCCCAATAGCAAAAATCAGGTTTTGAATGAAGAATCACATTTCTTGGTAAAATCATGCAGGATTGAAATTTTTGATGGTTGTTTACTCCTCTCAACAGCCCAAACAAGTTTCTAAAAGGATGAGTTTGCAACTACTTTACTTTTGGAGAAAATTCAAAACATTCATTATTCAATAGGGCCCAAACTATCAAAAACCAGCGGTTTCAATGAACACACATTTCTTGGTAGAATCATGCAGGACTGAAATTTTTGATGTTTTTCTACTCCTCTCATGAGCCCAAACAAGTCTCCAAAAGCATGAGTTTGCAACTACTTTACTTTTGGAGAAAATTCAAAACATTCATTATTCAATAGAGCCCAATAGCAAAAACCAGCGTTTTGAATGAAGAATCACATTTCTTGGTAGAATCATGCAGGATTGAAATTTTTGATATTTTTTTACTCCTCTCAACAGCCCAAACAAGTTTCTAAAAGGATGAGTTTGCAACTACTTTACTTTTGGAGAAAATTCAAAACATTCATTATTCAATAGGGCCCAAACTATCAAAAACCAGCGGTTTCAATGAACACACATTTCTTGGTAGAATCATGCAGGACTGAAATTTTTGATGTTTTTCTACTCCTCTCATGAGCCCAAACAAGTCTCTAAAAGGATGAGTTTGCAACTACTTTACTTTTGGAGAAAATTCAAAACATTCACTATTCAATAGAGCCCAATAGCAAAAATCAGGTTTTGAATGAAGAATCACATTTCTTGGTAAAATCATGCAGGATTGAAATTTTTGATGGTTTTTTACTCCTCTCAACAGCCCAAACAAGTTTCTAAAAGGATGAGTTTGCAACTACTTTACTTTTGGAGAAAATTCAAAACATTCATTATTCAATAGGGCCCAAACTATCAAAAACCAGCGGTTTGAATGAACACACATTTCTTGGTAGAATCATGCAGGACTGAAATTTTTGATGTTTTTCTACTCCTCTCATGAGCCCAAACAAGTCTCTAAAAGCATGAGTTTGCAACTACTTTACTTTTGGAGAAAATTCAAAACATTCATTATTCAATAGAGCCCAATAGCAAAAACCAGCGTTTTGAATGAAGAATCACATTTCTTGGTAGAATCATGCAGGATTGAAATTTTTGATGGTTTTTTACTCCTCTCAACAGCCCAAACAAGTTTCTAAAAGGATGAGTTTGCAACTACTTTACTTTTGGAGAAAATTCAAAACATTCATTATTCAATAGGGCCCAAACTATCAAAAACCAGCGGTTTGAATGAACACATTTATTGGTAGAATCATGCAGGACTGAAATTTTTGATGTTTTTCTACTCCTCTCATGAGCCCAAACAAGTCTCTAAAAGCATGAGTTTGCAACTACTTTACTTTTGGAGAAAATTCAAAACATTCACTATTCAATAGAGCCCAATTGCAAAAATCAGGTTTTGAATGAAGAATCACATTTCTTGGTAAAATCATGCAGGATTGAAATTTTTGATGGTTGTTTACTCCTCTCAACAGCCCAAACAAGTTTCTAAAAGGATGAGTTTGCAACTACTTTACTTTTGGAGAAAATTCAAAACATTCATTATTCAATAGGGCCCAAACTATCAAAAACCAGCCGTTTCAATGAACACACATTTCTTGGTAGAATCATGCAGGACTGAAATTTTTGATGTTTTTCTACTCCTCTCATGAGCCCAAACAAGTCTTTAAAAGCATGAGTTTGCAACTACTTTACTTTTGGAGAAAATTCAAAACATTCACCATTCAATAGAGCCCAATAGCAAAAATCAGGTTTTGAATGAAGAATCACATTTCTTGGTAAAATCATGCAGGATTGAAATTTTTGATGGTTTTTTACTCCTCTCAACAGCCCAAACAAGTTTCTAAAAGGATGAGTTTGCAACTACTTTACTTTTCGAGAAAATTCAAAACATTCATTATTCAATAGGGCCCAAACTATCAAAAACCAGCGGTTTCAATGAACACACATTTCTTGGTAGAATCATGCAGGACTGAAATTTTTGATGTTTTTCTACTCCTCTCATGAACCCAAACAAGTCTCTAAAAGCATGAGTTTGCAACTACTTTACTTTTGGAGAAAATTCAAAACATTCATTATTCAATAGAGCCCAATAGCAAAAACCAGCGTTTTGAATGAAGAATCACATTTCTTGGTAGAATCATGCAGGATTGAAATTTTTGATGGTTTTTTACTCCTCTCAACAGCCCAAACAAGTTTCTAAAAGGATGAGTTTGCAACTACTTTACTTTTGGAGAAAATTCAAAACATTCATTATTCAATAGGGCCCAAACTATCAAAAACCAGCGGTTTCAATGAACACACATTTCTTGGTAGAATCATGCAGGACTGAAATTTTTGATGTTTTTCTACTCCTCTCATGAGCCCAAACAAGTCTCTAAAAGCATGAGTTTGCAACTACTTTACTTTTGGAGAAAATTCAAAACATTCATTATTCAATAGAGCCCAATAGCAAAAACCAGCGTTTTGAATGAAGAATCACATTTCTTGGTAGAATCATGCAGGATTGAAATTTTTGATGGTTTTTTACTCCTCTCAACAGCCCAAACAAGTTTCTAAAAGGATGAGTTTGCAACTACTTTACTTTTGGAGAAAATTCAAAACATTCATTATTCAATAGGGCACAAACTATCAAAAAACAGCGGTTTGAATGAACACACATTTCTTGGTAGAATCATGCAGGATTGAAATTTTTGATGTTTTTCTACTCCTCTCATGAGCCCAAACAAGTCTCTAAAAGCATGAGTTTGCAACTACTTTACTTTTGGAGAAAATTCAAAACATTCATTATTCAATAGGGCCCAAACTATCAAAAACCAGCGGTTTGAATGAACACACATTTCTTGGTAGAATCATGCAGGACTGAAATTTTTGATGTTTTTCTACTCCTCTCATGAGCCCAAACAAGTCTCTAAAAGCATGAGTTTGCAACTACTTTACTTTTGGAGAAAATTCAAAACATTCATTATTCAATAGAGCACAATAGCAAAAACCAGCGTTTTGAATGAAGAATCACATTTCTTGGTAGAATCATGCAGGATTGAAATTTTTGATGGTTTTTTACTCCTCTCAACATCCCAAACAAGTTTCTAAAAGGATGAGTTTGCAACTACTTTACTTTTGGAGAAAATTCAAAACATTCATTATTCAATAGGGCCCAAACTATCAAAAACCAGCGGTTTCAATGAACACACATGTCTTGGTAGAATCATGCAGGACTGAAATTTTTGATGTATTTCTACTCATCTCATGAGCCCAAACAAGTCTCTAAAAGGATGAGTTTGCAACTACTTTACTTTTGGAGAAAATTCAAAACATTCATAATTCAATAGAGCCCAATAGCAAAAACCAGCGTTTTGAATGAAGAATCACATTTCTTGGTAGAATCATGCAGGATTGAAATTTTTGATGGTTTTTTACTCCTCTCAACAGCCCAAACAAGTTTCTAAAAGGATGAGTTTGCAACTACTTTACTTTTGGAGAAAATTCAAAACATTCATTATTCAATAGGGCCCAAACTATCAAAAACCAGCGGTTTCAATGAACACACATTTCTTGGTAGAATCATGCAGGACTGAAATTTTTGATGTTTTTCTACTCCTCTCATGAGCCCAAACAAGTCTCTAAAAGCATGAGTTTGCAACTACTTTACTTTTGGAGAAAATTCAAAACATTCATTATTCAATAGAGCCCAATAGCAAAAACCAGCGTTTTGAATGAAGAATCACATTTCTTGGTAGAATCATGCAGGATTGAAATTTTTGATGGTTTTTTACTCCTCTCAACAGCCCAAACAAGTTTCTAAAAGGATGAGTTTGCAACTACTTTACTTTTGGAGAAAATTCAAAACATTCATTATTCAATAGGGCCCAAACTATCAAAAACCAGCGGTTTCAATGAACACACATTTCTTGGTAGAATCATGCAGGACTGAAATTTTTGATGTTTTTCTACTCCTCTCATGAGCCCAAACAAGTCTCTAAAAGCATGAGTTTGCAACTACTTTACTTTTGGAGAAAATTCAAAACATTCATTATTCAATAGAGCCCAATAGCAAAAACCAGCGTTTTGAATGAAGAATCACATTTCTTGGTAGAATCATGCAGGATTGAAATTTTTGATGGTTTTTTACTCCTCTCAACAGCCCAAACAAGTTTCTAAAAGGAAGAGTTTGCAACTACTTTACTTTTGGAGAAAATTCAAAACATTCATTATTCAATAGGGCCCAAACTATCAAAAACCAGCGGTTTGAATGAACACATTTCTTGGTAGAATCATGCAGGACTGAAATTTTTGATGTTTTTCTACTCCTCTCATGAGCCCAAACAAGTCTCTAAAAGCATGAGTTTGCAACTACTTTACTTTTGGAGAAAATTCAAAACATTCACTATTCAATAGAGCCCAATTGCAAAAATCAGGTTTTGAATGAAGAATCACATTTCTTGGTAAAATCATGCAGGATTGAAATTTTTGATGGTTGTTTACTCCTCTCAACAGCCCAAACAAGTTTCTAAAAGGATGAGTTTGCAACTACTTTACTTTTGGAGAAAATTCAAAACATTCATTATTCAATAGGGCCCAAACTATCAAAAACCAGCGGTTTCAATGAACACACATTTCTTGGTAGAATCATGCAGGACTGAAATTTTTGATGTTTTTCTACTCCTCTCATGAGCCCAAACAAGTCTCTAAAAGCATGAGTTTGCAACTACTTTACTTTTGGAGAAAATTCAAAACATTCATTATTCAATAGAGCCCAATAGCAAAAACCAGCGTTTTGAATGAAGAATCACATTTCTTGGTAGAATCATGCAGGATTGAAATTTTTGATGGTTTTTTACTCCTCTCAACAGCCCAAACAAGTTTCTAAAAGGATGAGTTTGCAACTACTTTACTTTTGGAGAAAATTCAAAACATTCATTATTCAATAGGGCCCAAACTATCAAAAACCAGCGGTTTCAATGAACACACATTTCTTGGTAGAATCATGCAGGACTGAAATTTTTGATGTTTTTCTACTCCTCTCATGAGCCCAAACAAGTCTCTAAAAGCATGAGTTTGCAACTACTTTACTTTTGGAGAAAATTCAAAACATTCATTATTCAATAGAGCCCAATAGCAAAAACCAGCGTTTTGAATGAAGAATCACATTTCTTGGTAGAATCATGCAGGATTGAAATTTTTGATGGTTTTTTACTCCTCTCAACAGCCCAAACAAGTTTCTAAAAGGAAGAGTTTGCAACTACTTTACTTTTGGAGAAAATTCAAAACATTCATTATTCAATAGGGCCCAAACTATCAAAAACCAGCGGTTTGAATGAACACATTTCTTGGTAGAATCATGCAGGACTGAAATTTTTGATGTTTTTCTACTCCTCTCATGAGCCCAAACAAGTCTCTAAAAGCATGAGTTTGCAACTACTTTACTTTTGGAGAAAATTCAAAACATTCACTATTCAATAGAGCCCAATTGCAAAAATCAGGTTTTGAATGAAGAATCACATTTCTTGGTAAAATCATGCAGGATTGAAATTTTTGATGGTTGTTTACTCCTCTCAACAGCCCAAACAAGTTTCTAAAAGGATGAGTTTGCAACTACTTTACTTTTGGAGAAAATTCAAAACATTCATTATTCAATAGGGCCCAAACTATCAAAAACCAGCGGTTTCAATGAACACACATTTCTTGGTAGAATCATGCAGGACTGAAATTTTTGATGTTTTTCTACTCCTCTCATGAGCCCAAACAAGTCTCTAAAAGCATGAGTTTGCAACTACTTTACTTTTGGAGAAAATTCAAAACATTCATTATTCAATAGAGCCCAATAGCAAAAACCAGCGTTTTGAATGAAGAATCACATTTCTTGGTAGAATCATGCAGGATTGAAATTTTTGATGGTTTTTTACTCCTCTCAACAGCCCAAACAAGTTTCTAAAAGGATGAGTTTGCAACTACTTTACTTTTGGAGAAAATTCAAAACATTCATTATTCAATAGGGCCCAAACTATCAAAAACCAGCGGTTTCAATGAACACACATTTCTTGGTAGAATCATGCAGGACTGAAATTTTTGATGTTTTTCTACTCCTCTCATGAGCCCAAACAAGTCTCTAAAAGCATGAGTTTGCAACTACTTTACTTTTGGAGAAAATTCAAAACATTCATTATTCAATAGAGCCCAATAGCAAAAACCAGAGTTTTGAATGAAGAATCACATTTCTTGGTAGAATCATGCAGGATTGAAATTTTTGATGGTTTTTTACTCCTCTCAACAGCCCAAACAAGTTTCTAAAAGGATGAGTTTGCAACTACTTTACTTTTGGAGAAAATTCAAAACATTCATTATTCAATAGGGCCCAAACTATCAAAAACCAGCGGTTTCAATGAACACACATTTCTTGGTAGAATCATGCAGGACTGAAATTTTTGATGTTTTTCTACTCCTCTCATGAGCCCAAACAAGTCTCCAAAAGCATGAGTTTGCAACTACTTTACTTTTGGAGAAAATTCAAAACATTCATTATTCAATAGAGCCCAATAGCAAAAACCAGCGTTTTGAATGAAGAATCACATTTCTTGGTAGAATCATGCAGGATTGAAATTTTTGATGGTTTTTTACTCCTCTCAACAGCCCAAACAAGTTTCTAAAAGGATGAGTTTGCAACTACTTTACTTTTGGAGAAAATTCAAAACATTCATTATTCAATAGGGCCCAAACTATCAAAAACCAGCGGTTTCAATGAACACACATTTCTTGGTAGAATCATGCAGGACTGAAATTTTTGATGTTTTTCTACTCCTCTCATGAGCCCAAACAAGTCTCTAAAAGCATGAGTTTGCAACTACTTTACTTTTGGAGAAAATTCAAAACATTCATTATTCAATAGAGCCCAATTGCAAAAACCAGCGTTTTGAATGAAGAATCACATTTCTTGGTAGAATCATGCAGGATTGAAATTTTTGATGGTTTTTTACTCCTCTCAACAGCCCAAACAAGTTTCTAAAAGGATGAGTTTGCAACTACTTTACTTTTGGAGAAAATTCAAAACATTCATTATTGAATAGGGCCCAAACTATCAAAAACCAGCGGTTTGAATGAACACATTTCTTGGTAGAATCATGCAGGACTGAAATTTTTGATGTTTTTCTACTCCTCTCATGAGCCCAAACAAGTCTCTAAAAGCATGAGTTTGCAACTACTTTACTTTTGGAGAAAATTCAAAACATTCACTATTCAATAGAGCCCAATAGCAAAAATCAGGTTTTGAATGAAGAATCACATTTCTTGGTAAAATCATGCAGGATTGAAATTTTTGATGGTTTTTTACTCCTCTCAACAGCCCAAACAAGATTCTAAAAGGATGAGTTTGCAACTACTTTACTTTTGGAGAAAATTCAAAACATTCATAATTCAATAGAGCCCAATAGCAAAAACCAGCGTTTTGAATGAAGAATCACATTTCTTGGTAGAATCATGCAGGATTGAAATTTTTGATGGTTTTTTACTCCTCTCAACAGCCCAAACAAGATTCTAAAAGGAAGAGTTTGCAACTACTTTACTTTTGGAGAAAATTCAAAACATTCATTATTCAATAGAGCCCAATAGCAAAAACCAGCGTTTTGAATGAAGAATCACATTTCTTGGTAGAATCATGCAGGATTGAAATTTTTGATGGTTTTTTACTCCTCTCAACAGCCCAAACAAGATTCTAAAAGGATGAGTTTGCAACTACTTTACTTTTGGAGAAAATTCAAAACATTCATTATTCAATAGAGCCCAATAGCAAAAACCAGCGTTTTGAATGAAGAATCACATTTCTTGGTAGAATCATGCAGGATTGAAATTTTTGATGGTTTTTTACTCCTCTCAACAGCCCAAACAAGTTTCTAAAAGGATGAGTTTGCAACTACTTTACTTTTGGAGAAAATTCAAAACATTCATTATTCAATAGGGCCCAAACTATCAAAAACCAGCGGTTTGAATGAACACATTTCTTGGTAGAATCATGCAGGACTGAAATTTTTGATGTTTTTCTACTCCTCTCATGAGCCCAAACAAGTCTCTAAAAGCATGAGTTTGCAACTACTTTACTTTTGGAGAAAATTCAAAACATTCACTATTCAATAGAGCCCAATAGCAAAAATCAGGTTTTGAATGAAGAATCACATTTCTTGGTAAAATCATGCAGGATTGAAATTTTTGATGGTTTTTTACTCCTCTCAACAGCCCAAACAAGTTTCTAAAAGGATGAGTTTGCAACTACTTTACTTTTGGAGAAAATTCAAAACATTCATTATTCAATAGGGCCCAAACTATCAAAAACCAGCGGTTTCAATGAACACACATTTCTTGGTAGAATCATGCAGGACTGAAATTTTTGATGTTTTTCTACTCCTCTCATGAGCCCAAACAAGTCTCTAAAAGCATGAGTTTGCAACTACTTTACTTTTGGAGAAAATTCAAAACATTCATTATTCAATAGAGCCCAATAGCAAAAACCAGCGTTTTGAATGAAGAATCACATTTCTTGGTAGAATCATGCAGGATTGAAATTTTTGATGGTTTTTTACTCCTCTCAACAGCCCAAACACGTTTCTAAAAGGATGAGTTTGCAACTACTTTACTTTTGGAGAAAATTCAAAACATTCATTATTCAATAGGGCCCAAACTATCAAAAACCAGCGGTTTGAATGAACACATTTCTTGGTAGAATCATGCAGGACTGAAATTTTTGATGTTTTTCTACTCCTCTCATGAGCCCAAACAAGTCTCTAAAAGCATGAGTTTGCAACTACTTTACTTTTGGAGAAAATTCAAAACATTCACTATTCAATAGAGCCCAATTGCAAAAATCAGGTTTTGAATGAAGAATCACATTTCTTGGTAGAATCATGCAGGATTGAAATTTTTGATGGTTTTTTACTCCTCTCAACAGCCCAAACAAGTTTCTAAAAGGATGAGTTTGCAACTACTTTACTTTTGGAGAAAATTCAAAACATTCATTATTCAATAGGGCCCAAACTATCAAAAACCAGCGGTTTCAATGAACACACATTTCTTGGTAGAATCATGCAGGACTGAAATTTTTGATGTTTTTCTACTCCTCTCATGAGCCCAAACAAGTCTCTAAAAGCATGAGTTTGCAACTACTTTACTTTTGGAGAAAATTCAAAACATTCATTATTCAATAGAGCCCAATTGCAAAAACCAGCGTTTTGAATGAAGAATCACATTTCTTGGTAGAATCATGCAGGATTGAAATTTTTGATGGTTTTTTACTCCTCTCAACAGCCCAAACAAGTTTCTAAAAGGATGAGTTTGCAACTACTTTACTTTTGGAGAAAATTCAAAACATTCATTATTGAATAGGGCCCAAACTATCAAAAACCAGCGGTTTGAATGAACACATTTCTTGGTAGAATCATGCAGGACTGAAATTTTTGATGTTTTTCTACTCCTCTCATGAGCCCAAACAAGTCTCTAAAAGCATGAGTTTGCAACTACTTTACTTTTGGAGAAAATTCAAAACATTCATTATTCAATAGAGCCCAATAGCAAAAACCAGAGTTTTGAATGAAGAATCACATTTCTTGGTAGAATCATGCAGGATTGAAATTTTTGATGGTTTTTTACTCCTCTCAACAGCCCAAACAAGTTTCTAAAAGGATGAGTTTGCAACTACTTTACTTTTGGAGAAAATTCAAAACATTCATTATTCAATAGGGCCCAAACTATCAAAAACCAGCGGTTTCAATGAACACACATTTCTTGGTAGAATCATGCAGGACTGAAATTTTTGATGTTTTTCTACTCCTCTCATGAGCCCAAACAAGTCTCCAAAAGCATGAGTTTGCAACTACTTTACTTTTGGAGAAAATTCAAAACATTCATTATTCAATAGAGCCCAATAGCAAAAACCAGCGTTTTGAATGAAGAATCACATTTCTTGGTAGAATCATGCAGGATTGAAATTTTTGATGGTTTTTTACTCCTCTCAACAGCCCAAACAAGTTTCTAAAAGGATGAGTTTGCAACTACTTTACTTTTGGAGAAAATTCAAAACATTCATTATTCAATAGGGCCCAAACTATCAAAAACCAGCGGTTTCAATGAACACACATTTCTTGGTAGAATCATGCAGGACTGAAATTTTTGATGTTTTTCTACTCCTCTCATGAGCCCAAACAAGTCTCTAAAAGCATGAGTTTGCAACTACTTTACTTTTGGAGAAAATTCAAAACATTCATTATTCAATAGAGCCCAATAGCAAAAACCAGCGTTTTGAATGAAGAATCACATTTCTTGGTAGAATCATGCAGGATTGAAATTTTTGATGGTTTTTTACTCCTCTCAACAGCCCAAACAAGTTTCTAAAAGGATGAGTTTGCAACTACTTTACTTTTGGAGAAAATTCAAAACATTCATTATTCAATAGGGCCCAAACTATCAAAAAACAGCGGTTTCAATGAACACACATTTCTTGGTAGAATCATGCAGGACTGAAATTTTTGATGTTTTTCTACTCCTCTCATGAGCCCAAACAAGTCTCCAAAAGCATGAGTTTGCAACTACTTTACTTTTGGAGAAAATTCAAAACATTCATTATTCAATAGAGCCCAATAGCAAAAACCAGAGTTTTGAATGAAGAATCACATTTCTTGGTAGAATCATGCAGGATTGAAATTTTTGATGGTTTTTTACTCCTCTCAACAGCCCAAACAAGTTTCTAAAAGGATGAGTTTGCAACTACTTTACTTTTGGAGAAAATTCAAAACATTCATTATTCAATAGGGCCCAAACTATCAAAAAACAGCGGTTTCAATGAACACACATTTCTTGGTAGAATCATGCAGGACTGAAATTTTTGATGTTTTTCTACTCCTCTCATGAGCCCAAACAAGTCTCTAAAAGCATGAGTTTGCAACTACTTTACTTTTGGAGAAAATTCAAAACATTCACTATTCAATAGAGCCCAATAGCAAAAATCAGGTTTTGAATGAAGAATCACATTTCTTGGTAAAATCATGCAGGATTGAAATTTTTGATGGTTTTTTACTCCTCTCAACAGCCCAAACAAGATTCTAAAAGGATGAGTTTGCAACTACTTTACTTTTGGAGAAAATTCAAAACATTCATAATTCAATAGAGCCCAATAGCAAAAACCAGCGTTTTGAATGAAGAATCACATTTCTTGGTAGAATCATGCAGGATTGAAATTTTTGATGGTTTTTTACTCCTCTCAACAGCCCAAACAAGATTCTAAAAGGATGAGTTTGCAACTACTTTACTTTTGGAGAAAATTCAAAACATTCATTATTCAATAGAGCCCAATAGCAAAAACCAGCGTTTTGAATGAAGAATCACATTTCTTGGTAGAATCATGCAGGATTGAAATTTTTGATGGTTTTTTACTCCTCTCAACAGCCCAAACAAGATTCTAAAAGGATGAGTTTGCAACTACTTTACTTTTGGAGAAAATTCAAAACATTCATTATTCAATAGAGCCCAATAGCAAAAACCAGCGTTTTGAATGAAGAATCACATTTCTTGGTAGAATCATGCAGGATTGAAATTTTTGATGGTTTTTTACTCCTCTCAACAGCCCAAACAAGTTTCTAAAAGGATGAGTTTGCAACTACTTTACTTTTGGAGAAAATTCAAAACATTCATTATTCAATAGGGCCCAAACTATCAAAAACCAGCGGTTTGAATGAACACATTTCTTGGTAGAATCATGCAGGACTGAAATTTTTGATGTTTTTCTACTCCTCTCATGAGCCCAAACAAGTCTCTAAAAGCATGAGTTTGCAACTACTTTACTTTTGGAGAAAATTCAAAACATTCACTATTCAATAGAGCCCAATAGCAAAAATCAGGTTTTGAATGAAGAATCACATTTCTTGGTAAAATCATGCAGGATTGAAATTTTTGATGGTTGTTTACTCCTCTCAACAGCCCAAACAAGTTTCTAAAAGGATGAGTTTGCAACTACTTTACTTTTGGAGAAAATTCAAAACATTCATTATTCAATAGGGCCCAAACTATCAAAAACCAGCGGTTTCAATGAACACACATTTCTTGGTAGAATCATGCAGGACTGAAATTTTTGATGTTTTTCTACTCCTCTCATGAGCCCAAACAAGTCTCTAAAAGCATGAGTTTGCAACTACTTTACTTTTGGAGAAAATTCAAAACATTCATTATTCAATAGAGCCCAATAGCAAAAACCAGCGTTTTGAATGAAGAATCACATTTCTTGGTAGAATCATGCAGGATTGAAATTTTTGATGGTTTTTTACTCCTCTCAACAGCCCAAACAAGTTTCTAAAAGGATGAGTTTGCAACTACTTTACTTTTGGAGAAAATTCAAAACATTCATTATTCAATAGGGCCCAAACTATCAAAAACCAGCGGTTTGAATGAACACATTTCTTGGTAGAATCATGCAGGACTGAAATTTTTGATGTTTTTCTACTCCTCTCATGAGCCCAAACAAGTCTCTAAAAGCATGAGTTTGCAACTACTTTACTTTTGGAGAAAATTCAAAACATTCACTATTCAATAGAGCCCAATTGCAAAAATCAGGTTTTGAATGAAGAATCACATTTCTTGGTAAAATCATGCAGGATTGAAATTTTTGATGGTTGTTTACTCCTCTCAACAGCCCAAACAAGTTTCTAAAAGGATGAGTTTGCAACTACTTTACTTTTGGAGAAAATTCAAAACATTCATTATTCAATAGGGCCCAAACTATCAAAAACCAGCGGTTTCAATGAACACACATTTCTTGGTAGAATCATGCAGGACTGAAATTTTTGATGTTTTTCTACTCCTCTCATGAGCCCAAACAAGTCTCTAAAAGCATGAGTTTGCAACTACTTTACTTTTGGAGAAAATTCAAAACATTCATTATTCAATAGAGCCCAATAGCAAAAACCAGCGTTTTGAATGAATCATAGAATCATAGAATCGTAGAGTTGGAAGGGACCTCCTGGGCCATCTGGTCCAACCCCCTGCTCAAAGCAGGATTCGCTAAATCATCCCAGTCAGATGTCTGTCCAGCCTCTGTCTGAAGACTTCCATTGAAGGAGAACTCACCACTTCTCGTGGCAGCCTGTTCCACTCATTGATCACTCTAACTGTCAAAAAGTTTTTTCTAATATCTAATCTGTGTCTCTTCCCATTCAATTTCATCCCATTACTTCTAGTTTTTCCTTGTGCAAATGAGAATAAAGTTGATCCTTCTACAATGTGACAGCCCTTTAGATATTTGTAGACCGCTATTAAGTCTCCTCTCAGTCTTCTCTTTTGCAAACTAAACATTCCCAAATCCTGCAACCTTTCCTCATAAGACAGGGTTTGCAGACCGGTCACCATTCTGGTCGCTCTTTTCTGAACTTGCTCCAGTTTGTTGATGTCTTTTTTAAAATGTGGTGCCCAAAACTGGACACAATATTCCAGATGAGGTCTGACCAAAGAGGAGTAGAGGGAAATAATGACTTCACGTGATCTAGACTGTATGCTTCTGTTAATACATCCTAGAATTGCATTTGCCTTTTTTGCTGCTGCATCACACTGTTGACTCATATTCAGTCTGTGATCTACTAGTATACCCAAGTCTCTTTCACATGTGCTGTCACTTAGCCCTATTCCTCCCATTCTATATATGCTTTTTTCATTTTTATTGCCCAGATGTAGTACTTTGCATTTCTCCCTGTTAAAAACCATTCTGTTAGTTGCTGCCCACTTCTCCAGTTTATTTAAATCTTTTTGAATCCTCTCTCTCTCCTCTCTAGTATTAGCTATCCCTCCTAGCTTTGTGTCATCAGCAAATTTAATCAGTTTACCCTCAATTCCTTCATCTAAATCGTTGATAAAGATGTTGAACAATACAGGGCCCAGGACAGAGCCCTGTGGTACCCCACTTGAGACATTCTTCCAACTGGATGTGCAGCCATTTACGACCACTCTTTGGGTCCGATCACTAAGCCAGTTATGAATCCACCTAACAGTTGCCTTGTCCATTCCATACTTAGTCATTTTTTCAATAAGGATTGTATGAGAGACTTTGTCAAATGCTTTGCTGAAGTCAAGATATACTATATCTACAGCATTTCCTTGATCCACCCAATCAGTGATACCGTCATAGAAGGAAATTAAGTTAGTCTGACATGACTTATTAGTTAGAAACCCATGAAGAATCACATTTCTTGGTAGAATCATGCAGGATTGAAATTTTTGATGGTTTTTTACTCCTCTCAACAGCCCAAACAAGTTTCTAAAAGGATGAGTTTGCAACTACTTTACTTTTGGAGAAAATTCAAAACATTCATTATTCAATAGGGCCCAAACTATCAAAAACCAGCGGTTTGAATGAACACATTTCTTGGTAGAATCATGCAGGACTGAAATTTTTGATGTTTTTCTACTCCTCTCATGAGCCCAAACAAGTCTTTAAAAGCATGAGTTTGCAACTACTTTACTTTTGGAGAAAATTCAAAACATTCACCATTCAATAGAGCCCAATAGCAAAAATCAGGTTTTGAATGAAGAATCACATTTCTTGGTAAAATCATGCAGGATTGAAATTTTTGATGGTTTTTTACTCCTCTCAACAGCCCAAACAAGTTTCTAAAAGGATGAGTTTGCAACTACTTTACTTTTCGAGAAAATTCAAAACATTCATTATTCAATAGGGCCCAAACTATCAAAAACCAGCGGTTTGAATGAACACACATTTCTTGGTAGAATCATGCAGGACTGAAATTTTTGATGTTTTTCTACTCCTCTCATGAACCCAAACAAGTCTCTAAAAGCATGAGTTTGCAACTACTTTACTTTTGGAGAAAATTCAAAACATTCATTATTCAATAGAGCCCAATAGCAAAAACCAGCGTTTTGAATGAAGAATCACATTTCTTGGTAGAATCATGCAGGATTGAAATTTTTGATGGTTTTTTACTCCTCTCAACAGCCCAAACAAGTTTCTAAAAGGATGAGTTTGCAACTACTTTACTTTTGGAGAAAATTCAAAACATTCATTATTCAATAGGGCCCAAACTATCAAAAACCAGCGGTTTCAATGAACACACATTTCTTGGTAGAATCATGCAGGACTGAAATTTTTGATGTTTTTCTACTCCTCTCATGAGCCCAAACAAGTCTCTAAAAGCATGAGTTTGCAACTACTTTACTTTTTTAGAAAATTCAAAACATTCATTATTCAATAGAGCCCAATAGCAAAAACCAGCGTTTTGAATGAAGAATCACATTTCTTGGTAGAATCATGCAGGATTGAAATTTTTGATGGTTTTTTACTCCTCTCAACAGCCCAAACAAGTTTCTAAAAGGATGAGTTTGCAACTACTTTACTTTTGGAGAAAATTCAAAACATTCATTATTCAATAGGGCCCAAACTATCAAAAAACAGCGGTTTGAATGAACACACATTTCTTGGTAGAATCATGCAGGACTGAAATTTTTGATGTTTTTCTACTCCTCTCATGAGCCCAAACAAGTCTCTAAAAGGATGAGTTTGCAACTACTTTACTTTTGGAGAAAATTCAAAACAAACATTATTCAATAGGGCCCAAACTATCAAAAACCAGCGGTTTGAATGAACACACATTTCTTGGTAGAATCATGCAGGACTGAAATTTTTGATGTTTTTCTACTCCTCTCATGAGCCCAAACAAGTCTCTAAAAGCATGAGTTTGCAACTACTTTACTTTTGGAGAAAATTCAAAACATTCATTATTCAATAGAGCACAATAGCAAAAACCAGCGTTTTGAATGAAGAATCACATTTCTTGGTAGAATCATGCAGGATTGAAATTTTTGATGGTTTTTTACTCCTCTCAACAGCCCAAACAAGTTTCTAAAAGGATGAGTTTGCAACTACTTTACTTTTGGAGAAAATTCAAAACATTCATTTTTCAATAGGGCCCAAACTATCAAAAACCAGCCGTTTCAATGAACACACATGTCTTGGTAGAATCATGCAGGACTGAAATTTTTGATGTTTTTCTACTCATCTCATGAGCCCAAACAAGTCTCTAAAAGGATGAGTTTGCAACTACTTTACTTTTGGAGAAAATTCAAAACATTCATAATTCAATAGAGCCCAATAGCAAAAACCAGCGTTTTGAATGAAGAATCACATTTCTTGGTAGAATCATGCAGGATTGAAATTTTTGATGGTTTTTTACTCCTCTCAACAGCCCAAACAAGTTTCTAAAAGGATGAGTTTGCAACTACTTTACTTTTGGAGAAAATTCAAAACATTCATTATTCAATAGGGCCCAAACTATCAAAAACCAGCGGTTTGAATGAACACATTTCTTGGTAGAATCATGCAGGACTGAAATTTTTGATGTTTTTCTACTCCTCTCATGAGCCCAAACAAGTCTCTAAAAGCATGAGTTTGCAACTACTTTACTTTTGGAGAAAATTCAAAACATTCACTATTCAATAGAGCCCAATTGCAAAAATCAGGTTTTGAATGAAGAATCACATTTCTTGGTAAAATCAAGCAGGATTGAAATTTTTGATGGTTGTTTACTCCTCTCAACAGCCCAAACAAGTTTCTAAAAGGATGAGTTTGCAACTACTTTACTTTTGGAGAAAATTCAAAACATTCATTATTCAATAGGGCCCAAACTATCAAAAACCAGCGGTTTCAATGAACACACATTTCTTGGTAGAATCATGCAGGACTGAAATTTTTGATGTTTTTCTACTCCTCTCATGAGCCCAAACAAGTCTCTAAAAGCATGAGTTTGCAACTACTTTACTTTTGGAGAAAATTCAAAACATTCATTATTCAATAGAGCCCAATAGCAAAAACCAGCGTTTTGAATGAAGAATCACATTTCTTGGTAGAATCATGCAGGATTGAAATTTTTGATGGTTTTTTACTCCTCTCAACAGCCCAAACAAGTTTCTAAAAGGATGAGTTTGCAACTACTTTACTTTTGGAGAAAATTCAAAACATTCATTATTCAATAGGGCCCAAACTATCAAAAACCAGCGGTTTGAATGAACACATTTCTTGGTAGAATCATGCAGGACTGAAATTTTTGATGTTTTTCTACTCCTCTCATGAGCCCAAACAAGTCTTTAAAAGCATGAGTTTGCAACTACTCTACTTTTGGAGAAAATTCAAAACATTCATTAGAGCCCAATAGCAAAAATCAGGTTTTGAATGAAGAATCACATTTCTTGGTAAAATCATGCAGGATTGAAATTTTTGATGGTTTTTTACTCCTCTCAACAGCCCAAACAAGTTTCTAAAAGGATGAGTTTGCAACTACTTTACTTTTCGAGAAAATTCAAAACATTCATTATTCAATAGGGCCCAAACTATCAAAAACCAGCGGTTTCAATGAACACACATTTCTTGGTAGAATCATGCAGGACTGAAATTTTTGATGTTTTTCTACTCCTCTCATGAACCCAAACAAGTCTCTAAAAGCATGAGTTTGCAACTACTTTACTTTTGGAGAAAATTCAAAACATTCATTATTCAATAGAGCCCAATAGCAAAAACCAGCGTTTTGAATGAAGAATCACATTTCTTGGTAGAATCATGCAGGATTGAAATTTTTGATGGTTTTTTACTCCTCTCAACAGCCCAAACAAGTTTCTAAAAGGATGAGTTTGCAACTACTTTACTTTTGGAGAAAATTCAAAACATTCATTATTCAATAGGGCCCAAACTATCAAAAACCAGCGGTTTCAATGAACACACATTTCTTGGTAGAATCATGCAGGACTGAAATTTTTGATGTTTTTCTACTCCTCTCATGAGCCCAAACAAGTCTCTGAAAGCATGAGTTTGCAACTACTTTACTTTTGGAGAAAATTCAAAACATTCATTATTCAATAGAGCCCAATAGCAAAAACCAGCGTTTTGAATGAAGAATCACATTTCTTGGTAGAATCATGCAGGATTGAAATTTTTGATGGTTTTTTACTCCTCTCAACAGCCCAAACAAGTTTCTAAAAGGATGAGTTTGCAACTACTTTACTTTTGGAGAAAATTCAAAACATTCATTATTCAATAGGGCCCAAACTATCAAAAAACAGCGGTTTGAATGAACACACATTTCTTGGTAGAATCATGCAGGACTGAAATTTTTGATGTTTTTCTACTCCTCTCATGAGCCCAAACAAGTCTCTAAAAGCATGAGTTTGCAACTACTTTACTTTTGGAGAAAATTCAAAACATACATAATTCAATAGGGCCCAAACTATCAAAAACCAGCGGTTTGAATGAACACACATTTCTTGGTAGAATCATGCAGGACTGAAATTTTTGATGTTTTTCTACTCCTCTCATGAGCCCAAACAAGTCTCTAAAAGCATGAGTTTGCAACTACTTTACTTTTGGAGAAAATTCAAAACATTCATTATTCAATAGAGCACAATAGCAAAAACCAGCGTTTTGAATGAAGAATCACATTTCTTGGTAGAATCATGCAGGATTGAAATTTTTGATGGTTTTTTACTCCTCTCAACAGCCCAAACAAGTTTCTAAAAGGATGAGTTTGCAACTACTTTACTTTTGGAGAAAATTCAAAACATTCATTATTCAATAGGGCCCAAACTATCAAAAACCAGCCGTTTCAATGAACACACATGTCTTGGTAGAATCATGCAGGACTGAAATTTTTGATGTTTTTCTACTCATCTCATGAGCCCAAACAAGTCTCTAAAAGGATGAGTTTGCAACTACTTTACTTTTGGAGAAAATTCAAAACATTCATAATTCAATAGAGCCCAATAGCAAAAACCAGCGTTTTGAATGAAGAATCACATTTCTTGGTAGAATCATGCAGGATTGAAATTTTTGATGGTTTTTTACTCCTCTCAACAGCCCAAACAAGTTTCTAAAAGGATGAGTTTGCAACTACTTTACTTTTGGAGAAAATTCAAAACATTCATTATTCAATAGGGCCCAAACTATCAAAAACCAGCGGTTTCAATGAACACACATTTCTTGGTAGAATCATGCAGGACTGAAATTTTTGATGTTTTTCTACTCCTCTCATGAGCCCAAACAAGTCTCTAAAAGCATGAGTTTGCAACTACTTTACTTTTGGAGAAAATTCAAAACATTCATTATTCAATAGAGCCCAATAGCAAAAACCAGCGTTTTGAATGAAGAATCACATTTCTTGGTAGAATCATGCAGGATTGACATTTTTGATGGTTTTTTACTCCTCTCAACAGCCCAAACAAGTTTCTAAAAGGATGAGTTTGCAACTACTTTACTTTTGGAGAAAATTCAAAACATTCATTATTCAATAGGGCCCAAACTATCAAAAACCAGCGGTTTCAATGAACACACATTTCTTGGTAGAATCATGCAGGACTGAAATTTTTGATGTTTTTCTACTCCTCTCATGAGCCCAAACAAGTCTCCAAAAGCATGAGTTTGCAACTACTTTACTTTTGGAGAAAATTCAAAACATTCATTATTCAATAGAGCCCAATAGCAAAAACCAGCGTTTTGAATGAAGAATCACATTTCTTGGTAGAATCATGCAGGATTGAAATTTTTGATGGTTTTTTACTCCTCTCAACAGCCCAAACAAGTTTCTAAAAGGATGAGTTTGCAACTACTTTACTTTTGGAGAAAATTCAAAACATTCATTATTCAATAGGGCCCAAACTATCAAAAACCAGCGGTTTCAATGAACACACATTTCTTGGTAGAATCATGCAGGACTGAAATTTTTTATGTTTTTCTACTCCTCTCATGAGCCCAAACAAGTCTCTAAAAGCATGAGTTTGCATCTACTTTACTTTTGGAGAAAATTCAAAACATTCATTATTCAATAGAGCCCAATAGCAAAAACCAGCGTTTTGAATGAAGAATCACATTTCTTGGTAGAATCATGCAGGATTGAAATTTTTGATGGTTTTTTACTCCTCTCAACAGCCCAAACAAGTTTCTAAAAGGATGAGTTTGCAACTACTTTACTTTTGGAGAAAATTCAAAACATTCATTATTCAATAGGGCCCAAACTATCAAAAACCAGCGGTTTCAATGAACACACATTTCTTGGTAGAATCATGCAGGACTGAAATTTTTGATGTTTTTCTACTCCTCTCATGAGCCCAAACAAGTCTCTAAAAGCATGAGTTTGCAACTACTTTACTTTTGGAGAAAATTCAAAACATTCATTATTCAATAGAGCCCAATAGCAAAAACCAGCGTTTTGAATGAAGAATCACATTTCTTGGTAGAATCATGCAGGATTGAAATTTTTGATGGTTTTTTACTCCTCTCAACAGCCCAAACAAGTTTCTAAAAGGATGAGTTTGCAACTACTTTACTTTTGGAGAAAATTCAAAACATTCATTATTCAATAGGGCCCAAACTATCAAAAACCAGCGGTTTCAATGAACACACATTTCTTGGTAGAATCATGCAGGACTGAAATTTTTGATGTTTTTCTACTCCTCTCATGAGCCCAAACAAGTCTCCAAAAGCATGAGTTTGCAACTACTTTACTTTTGGAGAAAATTCAAAACATTCATTATTCAATAGAGCCCAATAGCAAAAACCAGCGTTTTGAATGAAGAATCACATTTCTTGGTAGAATCATGCAGGATTGAAATTTTTGATGGTTTTTTACTCCTCTCAACAGCCCAAACAAGTTTCTAAAAGGATGAGTTTGCAACTACTTTACTTTTGGAGAAAATTCAAAACATTCATTATTCAATAGGGCCCAAACTATCAAAAACCAGCGGTTTCAATGAACACACATTTCTTGGTAGAATCATGCAGGACTGAAATTTTTGATGTTTTTCTACTCCTCTCATGAGCCCAAACAAGTCTCTAAAAGCATGAGTTTGCAACTACTTTACTTTTGGAGAAAATTCAAAACATTCATTATTCAATAGAGCCCAATAGCAAAAACCAGCGTTTTGAATGAAGAATCACATTTCTTGGTAGAATCATGCAGGATTGAAATTTTTGATGGTTTTTTACTCCTCTCAACAGCCCAAACAAGTTTCTAAAAGGATGAGTTTGCAACTACTTTACTTTTGGAGAAAATTCAAAACATTCATTATTCAATAGGGCCCAAACTATCAAAAACCAGCGGTTTCAATGAACACACATTTCTTGGTAGAATCATGCAGGACTGAAATTTTTGATGTTTTTCTACTCCTCTCATGAGCACAAACAAGTCTCTAAAAGCATGAGTTTGCAACTACTTTACTTTTGGAGAAAATTCAAAACATTCATTATTCAATAGAGCCCAATTGCAAAAACCAGCGTTTTGAATGAAGAATCACATTTCTTGGTAGAATCATGCAGGATTGAAATTTTTGATGTTTTTTTACTCCTCTCAACAGCCCAAACAAGTTTCTAAAAGGATGAGTTTGCAACTACTTTACTTTTGGAGAAAATTCAAAACATTCATTATTGAATAGGGCCCAAACTATCAAAAACCAGCGGTTTGAATGAACACATTTCTTGGTAGAATCATGCAGGACTGAAATTTTTGATGTTTTTCTACTCCTCTCATGAGCCCAAACAAGTCTCTAAAAGCATGAGTTTGCAACTACTTTACTTTTGGAGAAAATTCAAAACATTCACTATTCAATAGAGCCCAATAGCAAAAATCAGGTTTTGAATGAAGAATCACATTTCTTGGTAAAATCATGCAGGATTGAAATTTTTGATGGTTTTTTACTCCTCTCAACAGCCCAAACAAGTTTCTAAAAGGATGAGTTTGCAAATACTTTACTTTTGGAGAAAATTCAAAACATTCATAATTCAATAGAGCCCAATAGCAAAAACCAGCGTTTTGAATGAAGAATCACATTTCTTGGTAGAATCATGCAGGATTGAAATTTTTGATGGTTTTTTACTCCTCTCAACAGCCCAAACAAGTTTCTAAAAGGATGAGTTTGCAACTACTTTACTTTTGGAGAAAATTCAAAACATTCATTATTCAATAGGGCCCAAACTATCAAAAACCAGCGGTTTGAATGAACACATTTCTTGGTAGAATCATGCAGGACTGAAATTTTTGATGTTTTTCTACTCCTCTCATGAGCCCAAACAAGTCTCTAAAAGCATGAGTTTGCAACTACTTTACTTTTGGAGAAAATTCAAAACATTCACCATTCAATAGAGCCCAATAGCAAAAATCAGGTTTTGAATGAAGAATCACATTTCTTGGTAAAATCATGCAGGATTGAAATTTTCGATGGTTTTTTACTCCTCTCAACAGCCCAAACAAGTTTCTAAAAGGATGAGTTTGCAACTACTTTACTTTTCGAGAAAATTCAAAACATTCATTATTCAATAGGGCCCAAACTATCAAAAACCAGCGGTTTCAATGAACACACATTTCTTGGTAGAATCATGCAGGACTGAAATTTTTGATGTTTTTCTACTCCTCTCATGAGCCCAAACAAGTCTCTAAAAGCATGAGTTTGCAACTACTTTACTTTTGGAGAAAATTCAAAAC
This sequence comes from Dendrobates tinctorius, assembly GCF_039654945.1. NCBI lineage: Eukaryota > Metazoa > Chordata > Amphibia > Anura > Dendrobatidae > Dendrobates > Dendrobates tinctorius. The sequence continues at coordinate 22,226,874 of NW_027361793.1, forward strand.
ATTCATTATTCAATAGAGCCCAATAGCAAAAACCAGCATTTTGAATGAAGAATCACATTTCTTGGTAGAATCATGCAGGATTGAAATTTTTGATGGTTTTTTACTCCTCTCAACAGCCCAAACAAGTTTCTAAAAGGATGAGTTTGCAACTACTTTACTTTTGGAGAAAATTCAAAACATTCATTATTCAATAGGGCCCAAACTATCAAAAACCAGCGGTTTGAATGATCACATTTCTTGGTAGAATCATGCAGGACTGAAATTTTTGATGTTTTTCTACTCCTCTCATGAGCCCAAACAAGTCTCTAAAGGCATGAGTTTGCAACTACTTTACTTTTGGAGAAAATTCAAAACATTCACTATTCAATAGAGCCCAATAGCAAAAATCAGGTTTTGAATGAAGAATCACATTTCTTGGTAAAATCATGCAGGATTGAAATTTTTGATGGTTTTTTACTCCTCTCAACAGCCCAAACAAGTTTCTAAAAGGATGAGTTTGCAACTACTTTACTTTTGGAGAAAATTCAAAACATTCATTATTCAATAGGGCCCAAACTATCAAAAACCAGCGGTTTCAATGAACACACATTTCTTGGTAGAATCATGCAGGACTGAAATTTTTGATGTTTTTCTACTCCTCTCATGAGCCCAAACAAGTCTCCAAAAGCATGAGTTTGCAACTACTTTACTTTTGGAGAAAATTCAAAACATTCATTATTCAATAGAGCCCAATAGCAAAAACCAGCGTTTTGAATGAAGAATCACATTTCTTGGTAGAATCATGCAGGATTGAAATTTTTGATGGTTTTTTACTCCTCTCAACAGCCCAAACAAGTTTCTAAAAGGATGAGTTTGCAACTACTTTACTTTTGGAGAAAATTCAAAACATTCATTATTCAATAGGGCCCAAACTATCAAAAACCAGCGGTTTCAATGAACACACATTTCTTGGTAGAATCATGCAGGACTGAAATTTTTGATGTTTTTCTACTCCTCTCATGAGCCCAAACAAGTCTCTAAAAGCATGAGTTTGCAACTACTTTACTTTTGGAGAAAATTCAAAACATTCATTATTCAATAGAGCCCAATAGCAAAAACCAGCGTTTTGAATGAAGAATCACATTTCTTGGTAGAATCATGCAGGATTGAAATTTTTGATGGTTTTTTACTCCTCTCAACAGCCCAAACAAGTTTCTAAAAGGATGAGTTTGCAACTACTTTACTTTTGGAGAAAATTCAAAACATTCATTATTCAATAGGGCCCAAACTATCAAAAACCAGCGGTTTCAATGAACACACATTTCTTGGTAGAATCATGCAGGACTGAAATTTTTGATGTTTTTCTACTCCTCTCATGAGCACAAACAAGTCTCTAAAAGCATGAGTTTGCAACTACTTTACTTTTGGAGAAAATTCAAAACATTCATTATTCAATAGAGCCCAATTGCAAAAACCAGCGTTTTGAATGAAGAATCACATTTCTTGGTAGAATCATGCAGGATTGAAATTTTTGATGGTTTTTTACTCCTCTCAACAGCCCAAACAAGTTTCTAAAAGGATGAGTTTGCAACTACTTTACTTTTGGAGAAAATTCAAAACATTCATTATTCAATAGGGCCCAAACTATCAAAAACCAGCGGTTTGAATGAACACATTTCTTGGTAGAATCATGCAGGACTGAAATTTTTGATGTTTTTCTACTCCTCTCATGAGCCCAAACAAGTCTCTAAAAGCATGAGTTTGCAACTACTTTACTTTTGGAGAAAATTCAAAACATTCACTATTCAATAGAGCCCAATAGCAAAAATCAGGTTTTGAATGAAGAATCACATTTCTTGGTAAAATCATGCAGGATTGAAATTTTTGATGGTTTTTTACTCCTCTCAACAGCCCAAACAAGTTTCTAAAAGGATGAGTTTGCAACTACTTTACTTTTGGAGAAAATTCAAAACATTCATAATTCAATAGAGCCCAATAGCAAAAACCAGCGTTTTGAATGAAGAATCACATTTCTTGGTAGAATCATGCAGGATTGAAATTTTTGATGGTTTTTTACTCCTCTCAACAGCCCAAACAAGTTTCTAAAAGGATGAGTTTGCAACTACTTTACTTTTGGAGAAAATTCAAAACATTCATTATTCAATAGGGCCCAAACTATCAAAAACCAGCGGTTTGAATGAACACATTTCTTGGTAGAATCATGCAGGACTGAAATTTTTGATGTTTTTCTACTCCTCTCATGAGCCCAAACAAGTCTCTAAAAGCATGAGTTTGCAACTACTTTACTTTTGGAGAAAATTCAAAACATTCACCATTCAATAGAGCCCAATAGCAAAAATCAGGTTTTGAATGAAGAATCACATTTCTTGGTAAAATCATGCAGGATTGAAATTTTTGATGGTTTTTTACTCCTCTCAACAGCCCAAACAAGTTTCTAAAAGGATGAGTTTGCAACTACTTTACTTTTGGAGAAAATTCAAAACATTCATTATTCAATAGGGCCCAAACTATCAAAAACCAGCGGTTTCAATGAACACACATTTCTTGGTAGAATCATGCAGGACTGAAATTTTTGATGTTTTTCTACTCCTCTCATGAGCCCAAACAAGTCTCTAAAAGCATGAGTTTGCAACTACTTTACTTTTGGAGAAAATTCAAAACATTCATTATTCAATAGAGCCCAATAGCAAAAACCAGCATTTTGAATGAAGAATCACATTTCTTGGTAGAATCATGCAGGATTGAAATTTTTGATGGTTTTTTACTCCTCTCAACAGCCCAAACAAGTTTCTAAAAGGATGAGTTTGCAACTACTTTACTTTTGGAGAAAATTCAAAACATTCATTATTCAATAGGGCCCAAACTATCAAAAACCAGCGGTTTGAATGAACACATTTCTTGGTAGAATCATGCAGGACTGAAATTTTTGATGTTTTTCTACTCCTCTCATGAGCCCAAACAAGTCTCTAAAGGCATGAGTTTGCAACTACTTTACTTTTGGAGAAAATTCAAAACATTCACTATTCAATAGAGCCCAATAGCAAAAATCAGGTTTTGAATGAAGAATCACATTTCTTGGTAAAATCATGCAGGATTGAAATTTTTGATGGTTGTTTACTCCTCTCAACAGCCCAAACAAGTTTCTAAAAGGATGAGTTTGCAACTACTTTACTTTTGGAGAAAATTCAAAACATTCATTATTCAATAGGGCCCAAACTATCAAAAACCAGCGGTTTCAATGAACACACATTTCTTGGTAGAATCATGCAGGACTGAAATTTTTGATGTTTTTCTACTCCTCTCATGAGCCCAAACAAGTCTCCAAAAGCATGAGTTTGCAACTACTTTACTTTTGGAGAAAATTCAAAACATTCATTATTCAATAGAGCCCAATAGCAAAAACCAGCGTTTTGAATGAAGAATCACATTTCTTGGTAGAATCATGCAGGATTGAAATTTTTGATGGTTTTTTACTCCTCTCAACAGCCCAAACAAGTTTCTAAAAGGATGAGTTTGCAACTACTTTACTTTTGGAGAAAATTCAAAACATTCATTATTCAATAGGGCCCAAACTATCAAAAACCAGCGGTTTCAATGAACACACATTTCTTGGTAGAATCATGCAGGACTGAAATTTTTGATGTTTTTCTACTCCTCTCATGAGCCCAAACAAGTCTCTAAAAGGATGAGTTTGCAACTACTTTACTTTTGGAGAAAATTCAAAACATTCACTATTCAATAGAGCCCAATAGCAAAAATCAGGTTTTGAATGAAGAATCACATTTCTTGGTAAAATCATGCAGGATTGAAATTTTTGATGGTTTTTTACTCCTCTCAACAGCCCAAACAAGTTTCTAAAAGGATGAGTTTGCAACTACTTTACTTTTGGAGAAAATTCAAAACATTCATTATTCAATAGGGCCCAAACTATCAAAAACCAGCGGTTTGAATGAACACACATTTCTTGGTAGAATCATGCAGGACTGAAATTTTTGATGTTTTTCTACTCCTCTCATGAGCCCAAACAAGTCTCTAAAAGCATGAGTTTGCAACTACTTTACTTTTGGAGAAAATTCAAAACATTCATTATTCAATAGAGCCCAATAGCAAAAACCAGCGTTTTGAATGAAGAATCACATTTCTTGGTAGAATCATGCAGGATTGAAATTTTTGATGGTTTTTTACTCCTCTCAACAGCCCAAACAAGTTTCTAAAAGGATGAGTTTGCAACTACTTTACTTTTGGAGAAAATTCAAAACATTCATTATTCAATAGGGCCCAAACTATCAAAAACCAGCGGTTTGAATGAACACATTTCTTGGTAGAATCATGCAGGACTGAAATTTTTGATGTTTTTCTACTCCTCTCATGAGCCCAAACAAGTCTCTAAAAGCATGAGTTTGCAACTACTTTACTTTTGGAGAAAATTCAAAACATTAACTATTCAATAGAGCCCAATTGCAAAAATCAGGTTTTGAATGAAGAATCACATTTCTTTGTAAAATCATGCAGGATTGAAATTTTTGATGGTTGTTTACTCCTCTCAACAGCCCAAACAAGTTTCTAAAAGGATGAGTTTGCAACTACTTTACTTTTGGAGAAAATTCAAAACATTCATTATTCAATAGGGCCCAAACTATCAAAAACCAGCGGTTTCAATGAACACACATTTCTTGGTAGAATCATGCAGGACTGAAATTTTTGATGTTTTTCTACTCCTCTCATGAGCCCAAACAAGTCTCTAAAAGCATGAGTTTGCAACTACTTTACTTTTGGAGAAAATTCAAAACATTCATTATTCAATAGAGCCCAATAGCAAAAACCAGCGTTTTGAATGAAGAATCACATTTCTTGGTAGAATCATGCAGGATTGAAATTTTTGATGGTTTTTTACTCCTCTCAACAGCCCAAACAAGTTTCTAAAAGGATGAGTTTGCAACTACTTTACTTTTGGAGAAAATTCAAAACATTCATTATTCAATAGGGCCCAAACTATCAAAAACCAGCGGTTTGAATGAACACATTTCTTGGTAGAATCATGCAGGACTGAAATTTTTGATGTTTTTCTACTCCTCTCATGAGCCCAAACAAGTCTCTAAAAGCATGAGTTTGCAACTACTTTACTTTTGGAGAAAATTCAAAACATTCACTATTCAATAGAGCCCAATTGCAAAAATCAGGTTTTGAATGAAGAATCACATTTCTTTGTAAAATCATGCAGGATTGAAATTTTTGATGGTTGTTTACTCCTCTCAACAGCCCAAACAAGTTTCTAAAAGGATGAGTTTGCAACTACTTTACTTTTGGAGAAAATTCAAAACATTCATTATTCAATAGGGCCCAAACTATCAAAAACCAGCGGTTTCAATGAACACACATTTCTTGGTAGAATCATGCAGGACTGAAATTTTTGATGTTTTTCTACTCCTCTCATGAGCCCAAACAAGTCTCTAAAAGCATGAGTTTGCAACTACTTTACTTTTGGAGAAAATTCAAAACATTCATTATTCAATAGGGCCCAAACTATCAAAAACCAGCGGTTTGAATGAACACACATTTCTTGGTAGAATCATGCAGGACTGAAATTTTTGATGTTTTTCTACTCCTCTCATGAGCCCAAACAAGTCTCTAAAAGCATGAGTTTGCAACTACTTTACTTTTGGAGAAAATTCAAAACATTCATTATTCAATAGAGCACAATAGCAAAAACCAGCGTTTTGAATGAAGAATCACATTTCTTGGTAGAATCATGCAGGATTGAAATTTTTGATGTTTTTTTACTCCTCTCAACATCCCAAACAAGTTTCTAAATGGATGAGTTTGCAACTACTTTACTTTTGGAGAAAATTCAAAACATTCATTATTCAATAGGGCCCAAACTATCAAAAACCAGCCGTTTCAATGAACACACATGTCTTGGTAGAATCATGCAGGACTGAAATTTTTGATGTTTTTCTACTCATCTCATGAGCCCAAACAAGTCTCTAAAAGGATGAGTTTGCAACTACTTTACTTTTGGAGAAAATTCAAAACATTCATAATTCAATAGAGCCCAATAGCAAAAACCAGCGTTTTGAATGAAGAATCACATTTCTTGGTAGAATCATGCAGGATTGAAATTTTTGATGGTTTTTTACTCCTCTCAACAGCCCAAACAAGTTTCTAAAAGGATGAGTTTGCAACTACTTTACTTTTGGAGAAAATTCAAAACATTCATTATTCAATAGGGCCCAAACTATCAAAAACCAGCGGTTTCAATGAACACACATTTCTTGGTAGAATCATGCAGGACTGAAATTTTTGATGTTTTTCTACTCCTCTCATGAGCCCAAACAAGTCTCTAAAAGCATGAGTTTGCAACTACTTTACTTTTGGAGAAAATTCAAAACATTCATTATTCAATACAGCCCAATAGCAAAAACCAGCGTTTTGAATGAAGAATCACATTTCTTGGTAGAATCATGCAGGATTGAAATTTTTGATGGTTTTTTACTCCTCTCAACAGCCCAAACAAGTTTCTAAAAGGATGAGTTTGCAACTACTTTACTTTTGGAGAAAATTCAAAACATTCATTATTCAATAGGGCCCAAACTATCAAAAACCAGCGGTTTCAATGAACACACATTTCTTGGTAGAATCATGCAGGACTGATATTTTTGATGTTTTTCTACTCCTCTCATGAGCCCAAACAAGTCTCTAAAAGCATGAGTTTGCAACTACTTTACTTTTGGAGAAAATTCAAAACATTCATTATTCAATAGAGCCCAATAGCAAAAACCAGCGTTTTGAATGAAGAATCACATTTCTTGGTAGAATCATGCAGGATTGAAATTTTTGATGGTTTTTTACTCCTCTCAACAGCCCAAACAAGTTTCTAAAAGGAAGAGTTTGCAACTACTTTACTTTTGGAGAAAATTCAAAACATTCATTATTCAATAGGGCCCAAACTATCAAAAACCAGCGGTTTGAATGAACACATTTCTTGGTAGAATCATGCAGGACTGAAATTTTTGATGTTTTTCTACTCCTCTCATGAGCCCAAACAAGTCTCTAAAAGCATGAGTTTGCAACTACTTTACTTTTGGAGAAAATTCAAAACATTCACTATTCAATAGAGCCCAATTGCAAAAATCAGGTTTTGAATGAAGAATCACATTTCTTGGTAAAATCATGCAGGATTGAAATTTTTGATGGTTGTTTACTCCTCTCAACAGCCCAAACAAGTTTCTAAAAGGATGAGTTTGCAACTACTTTACTTTTGGAGAAAATTCAAAACATTCATTATTCAATAGGGCCCAAACTATCAAAAACCAGCGGTTTCAATGAACACACATTTCTTGGTAGAATCATGCAGGACTGAAATTTTTGATGTTTTTCTACTCCTCTCATGAGCCCAAACAAGTCTCTAAAAGCATGAGTTTGCAACTACTTTACTTTTGGAGAAAATTCAAAACATTCATTATTCAATAGAGCCCAATAGCAAAAACCAGCGTTTTGAATGAAGAATCACATTTCTTGGTAGAATCATGCAGGATTGAAATTTTTGATGGTTTTTTACTCCTCTCAACAGCCCAAACAAGTTTCTAAAAGGATGAGTTTGCAACTACTTTACTTTTGGAGAAAATTCAAAACATTCATTATTCAATAGGGCCCAAACTATCAAAAACCAGCGGTTTCAATGAACACACATTTCTTGGTAGAATCATGCAGGACTGAAATTTTTGATGTTTTTCTACTCCTCTCATGAGCCCAAACAAGTCTCTAAAAGCATGAGTTTGCAACTACTTTACTTTTGGAGAAAATTCAAAACATTCATTATTCAATAGAGCCCAATAGCAAAAACCAGCGTTTTGAATGAAGAATCACATTTCTTGGTAGAATCATGCAGGATTGAAATTTTTGATGGTTTTTTACTCCTCTCAACAGCCCAAACAAGTTTCTAAAAGGAAGAGTTTGCAACTGCTTTACTTTTGGAGAAAATTCAAAACATTCATTATTCAATAGGGCCCAAACTATCAAAAACCAGCGGTTTGAATGAACACATTTCTTGGTAGAATCATGCAGGACTGAAATTTTTGATGTTTTTCTACTCCTCTCATGAGCCCAAACAAGTCTCTAAAAGCATGAGTTTGCAACTACTTTACTTTTGGAGAAAATTCAAAACATTCACTATTCAATAGAGCCCAATTGCAAAAATCAGGTTTTGAATGAAGAATCACATTTCTTGGTAAAATCATGCAGGATTGAAATTTTTGATGGTTGTTTACTCCTCTCAACAGCCCAAACAAGTTTCTAAAAGGATGAGTTTGCAACTACTTTACTTTTGGAGAAAATTCAAAACATTCATTATTCAATAGGGCCCAAACTATCAAAAACCAGCGGTTTCAATGAACACACATTTCTTGGTAGAATCATGCAGGACTGAAATTTTTGATGTTTTTCTACTCCTCTCATGAGCCCAAACAAGTCTCTAAAAGCATGAGTTTGCAACTACTTTACTTTTGGAGAAAATTCAAAACATTCATTATTCAATAGAGCCCAATAGCAAAAACCAGCGTTTTGAATGAAGAATCACATTTCTTGGTAGAATCATGCAGGATTGAAATTTTTGATGGTTTTTTACTCCTCTCAACAGCCCAAACAAGTTTCTAAAAGGATGAGTTTGCAACTACTTTACTTTTGGAGAAAATTCAAAACATTCATTATTCAATAGGGCCCAAACTATCAAAAACCAGCGGTTTCAATGAACACACATTTCTTGGTAGAATCATGCAGGACTGAAATTTTTGATGTTTTTCTACTCCTCTCATGAGCCCAAACAAGTCTCTAAAAGCATGAGTTTGCAACTACTTTACTTTTGGAGAAAATTCAAAACATTCATTATTCAATAGAGCCCAATAGCAAAAACCAGAGTTTTGAATGAAGAATCACATTTCTTGGTAGAATCATGCAGGATTGAAATTTTTGATGGTTTTTTACTCCTCTCAACAGCCCAAACAAGTTTCTAAAAGGATGAGTTTGCAACTACTTTACTTTTGGAGAAAATTCAAAACATTCATTATTCAATAGGGCCCAAACTATCAAAAACCAGCGGTTTCAATGAACACACATTTCTTGGTAGAATCATGCAGGACTGAAATTTTTGATGTTTTTCTACTCCTCTCATGAGCCCAAACAAGTCTCCAAAAGCATGAGTTTGCAACTACTTTACTTTTGGAGAAAATTCAAAACATTCATTATTCAATAGAGCCCAATAGCAAAAACCAGCGTTTTGAATGAAGAATCACATTTCTTGGTAGAATCATGCAGGATTGAAATTTTTGATGGTTTTTTACTCCTCTCAACAGCCCAAACAAGTTTCTAAAAGGATGAGCTTGCAACTACTTTACTTTTGGAGAAAATTCAAAACATTCATTATTCAATAGGGCCCAAACTATCAAAAACCAGCGGTTTCAATGAACACACATTTCTTGGTAGAATCATGCAGGACTGAAATTGTTGATGTTTTTCTACTCCTCTCATGAGCCCAAACAAGTCTCTAAAAGAATGAGTTTGCAACTACTTTACTTTTGGAGAAAATTCAAAACATTCATTATTCAATAGAGCCCAATAGCAAAAACCAGCGTTTTGAATGAAGAATCACATTTCTTGGTAGAATCATGCAGGATTGAAATTTTTGATGGTTTTTTACTCCTCTCAACAGCCCAAACAAGTTTCTAAAAGGATGAGTTTGCAACTACTTCACTTTTGGAGAAAATTCAAAACATTCATTATTCAATAGGGCCCAAACTATCAAAAACCAGCGGTTTCAATGAACACACATTTCTTGGTAGAATCATGCAGGACTGAAATTTTTGATGTTTTTCTACTCCTCTCATGAGCCCAAACAAGTCTCTAAAAGCATGAGTTTGCAACTACTTTACTTTTGGAGAAAATTCAAAACATTCATTATTCAATAGAGCCCAATTGCAAAAACCAGCGTTTTGAATGAAGAATCACATTTCTTGGTAGAATCATGCAGGATTGAAATTTTTGATGGTTTTTTACTCCTCTCAACAGCCCAAACAAGTTTCTAAAAGGATGAGTTTGCAACTACTTTACTTTTGGAGAAAATTCAAAACATTCATTATTGAATAGGGCCCAAACTATCAAAAACCAGCGGTTTGAATGAACACATTTCTTGGTAGAATCATGCAGGACTGAAATTTTTGATGTTTTTCTACTCCTCTCATGAGCCCAAACAAGTCTCTAAAAGCATGAGTTTGCAACTACTTTACTTTTGGAGAAAATTCAAAACATTCACTATTCAATAGAGCCCAATAGCAAAAATCAGGTTTTGAATGAAGAATCACATTTCTTGGTAAAATCATGCAGGATTGAAATTTTTGATGGTTTTTTACTCCTCTCAACAGCCCAAACAAGATTCTAAAAGGATGAGTTTGCAACTACTTTACTTTTGGAGAAAATTCAAAACATTCATAATTCAATAGAGCCCAATAGCAAAAACCAGCGTTTTGAATGAAGAATCACATTTCTTGGTAGAATCATGCAGGATTGAAATTTTTGATGGTTTTTTACTCCTCTCAACAGCCCAAACAAGTTTCTAAAAGGATGAGTTTGCAACTACTTTACTTTTGGAGAAAATTCAAAACATTCATTATTCAATAGGGCCCAAACTATCAAAAACCAGCGGTTTGAATGAACACATTTCTTGGTAGAATCATGCAGGACTGAAATTTTTGATGTTTTTCTACTCCTCTCATGAGCCCAAACAAGTCTCTAAAAGCATGAGTTTGCAACTACTTTACTTTTGGAGAAAATTCAAAACATTCACCATTCAATAGAGCCCAATAGCAAAAATCAGGTTTTGAATGAAGAATCACATTTCTTGGTAAAATCATGCAGGATTGAAATTTTTGATGGTTTTTTACTCCTCTCAACAGCCCAAACAAGTTTCTAAAAGGATGAGTTTGCAACTACTTTACTTTTCGAGAAAATTCAAAACATTCATTATTCAATAGGGCCCAAACTATCAAAAACCAGCGGTTTCAATGAACACACATTTCTTGGTAGAATCATGCAGGACTGAAATTTTTGATGTTTTTCTACTCCTCTCATGAGCCCAAACAAGTCTCTAAAAGCATGAGTTTGCAACTACTTTACTTTTGGAGAAAATTCAAAACATTCATTATTCAATAGAGCCCAATAGCAAAAACCAGCGTTTTGAATGAAGAATCACATTTCTTGGTAGAATCATGCAGGATTGAAATTTTTGATGGTTTTTTACTCCTCTCAACAGCCCAAACAAGTTTCTAAAAGGATGAGTTTGCAACTACTTTACTTTTGGAGAAAATTCAAAACATTCATTATTCAATAGGGCCCAAACTATCAAAAACCAGCGGTTTGAATGAACACACATTTCTTGGTAGAATCATGCAGGACTGAAATTTTTGATGTTTTTCTACTCCTCTCATGAGCCCAAACAAGTCTCTAAAAGCATGAGTTTGCAACTACTTTACTTTTGGAGAAAATTCAAAACATTCACTATTCAATAGAGCCCAATAGCAAAAATCAGGTTTTGAATGAAGAATCACATTTCTTGGTAAAATCATGCAGGATTGAAATTTTTGATGGTTGTTTACTCCTCTCAACAGCCCAAACAAGTTTCTAAAAGGATGAGTTTGCAACTACTTTACTTTTGGAGAAAATTCAAAACATTCATTATTCAATAGGGCCCAAACTATCAAAAACCAGCGGTTTCAATGAACACACATTTCTTGGTAGAATCATGCAGGACTGAAATTTTTGATGTTTTTCTACTCCTCTCATGAGCCCAAACAAGTCTCCAAAAGCATGAGTTTGCAACTACTTTACTTTTGGAGAAAATTCAAAACATTCATTATTCAATAGAGCCCAATAGCAAAAACCAGCGTTTTGAATGAAGAATCACATTTCTTGGTAGAATCATGCAGGATTGAAATTTTTGATGGTTTTTTACTCCTCTCAACAGCCCAAACAAGTTTCTAAAAGGATGAGTTTGCAACTACTTTACTTTTGGAGAAAATTCAAAACATTCATTATTCAATAGGGCCCAAACTATCAAAAACCAGCGGTTTGAATGAACACACATTTCTTGGTAGAATCATGCAGGACTGAAATTTTTGATGTTTTTCTACTCCTCTCATGAGCCCAAACAAGTCTCTAAAAGCATGAGTTTGCAACTACTTTACTTTTGGAGAAAATTCAAAACATTCATTATTCAATAGAGCACAATAGCAAAAACCAGCGTTTTGAATGAAGAATCACATTTCTTGGTAGAATCATGCAGGATTGAAATTTTTGATGGTTTTTTACTCCTCTCAACATCCCAAACAAGTTTCTAAATGGATGAGTTTGCAACTACTTTACTTTTGGAGAAAATTCAAAACATTCATTATTCAATAGGGCCCAAACTATCAAAAACCAGCCGTTTCAATGAACACACATGTCTTGGTAGAATCATGCAGGACTGAAATTTTTGATGTTTTTCTACTCATCTCATGAGCCCAAACAAGTCTCTAAAAGGATGAGTTTGCAACTACTTTACTTTTGGAGAAAATTCAAAACATTCATAATTCAATAGAGCCCAATAGCAAAAACCAGCGTTTTGAATGAAGAATCACATTTCTTGGTAGAATCATGCAGGATTGAAATTTTTGATGGTTTTTTACTCCTCTCAACAGCCCAAACAAGTTTCTAAAAGGATGAGTTTGCAACTACTTTACTTTTGGAGAAAATTCAAAACATTCATTATTCAATAGGGCCCAAACTATCAAAAACCAGCGGTTTCAATGAACACACATTTCTTGGTAGAATCATGCAGGACTGAAATTTTTGATGTTTTTCTACTCCTCTCATGAGCCCAAACAAGTCTCTAAAAGCATGAGTTTGCAACTACTTTACTTTTGGAGAAAATTCAAAACATTCACTATTCAATAGAGCCCAATAGCAAAAATCAGGTTTTGAATGAAGAATCACATTTCTTGGTAAAATCATGCAGGATTGAAATTTTTGATGGTTTTTTACTCCTCTCAACAGCCCAAACAAGATTCTAAAAGGATGAGTTTGCAACTACTTTACTTTTGGAGAAAATTCAAAACATTCATAATTCAATAGAGCCCAATAGCAAAAACCAGCGTTTTGAATGAAGAATCACATTTCTTGGTAGAATCATGCAGGATTGAAATTTTTGATGGTTTTTTACTCCTCTCAACAGCCCAAACAAGTTTCTAAAAGGATGAGTTTGCAACTACTTTACTTTTGGAGAAAATTCAAAACATTCATTATTCAATAGGGCCCAAACTATCAAAAACCAGCGGTTTGAATGAACACATTTCTTGGTAGAATCATGCAGGACTGAAATTTTTGATGTTTTTCTACTCCTCTCATGAGCCCAAACAAGTCTCTAAAAGCATGAGTTTGCAACTACTTTACTTTTGGAGAAAATTCAAAACATTCACCATTCAATAGAGCCCAATAGCAAAAATCAGGTTTTGAATGAAGAATCACATTTCTTGGTAAAATCATGCAGGATTGAAATTTTTGATGGTTTTTTACTCCTCTCAACAGCCCAAACAAGTTTCTAAAAGGATGAGTTTGCAACTACTTTACTTTTCGAGAAAATTCAAAACATTCATTATTCAATAGGGCCCAAACTATCAAAAACCAGCGGTTTCAATGAACACACATTTCTTGGTAGAATCATGCAGGACTGAAATTTTTGATGTTTTTCTACTCCTCTCATGAGCCCAAACAAGTCTCTAAAAGCATGAGTTTGCAACTACTTTACTTTTGGAGAAAATTCAAAACATTCATTATTCAATAGAGCCCAATAGCAAAAACCAGCGTTTTGAATGAAGAATCACATTTCTTGGTAGAATCATGCAGGATTGAAATTTTTGATGGTTTTTTACTCCTCTCAACAGCCCAAACAAGTTTCTAAAAGGATGAGTTTGCAACTACTTTACTTTTGGAGAAAATTCAAAACATTCATTATTCAATAGGGCCCAAACTATCAAAAACCAGCGGTTTGAATGAACACACATTTCTTGGTAGAATCATGCAGGACTGAAATTTTTGATGTTTTTCTACTCCTCTCATGAGCCCAAACAAGTCTCTAAAAGCATGAGTTTGCAACTACTTTACTTTTGGAGAAAATTCAAAACATTCACTATTCAATAGAGCCCAATAGCAAAAATCAGGTTTTGAATGAAGAATCACATTTCTTGGTAAAATCATGCAGGATTGAAATTTTTGATGGTTGTTTACTCCTCTCAACAGCCCAAACAAGTTTCTAAAAGGATGAGTTTGCAACTACTTTACTTTTGGAGAAAATTCAAAACATTCATTATTCAATAGGGCCCAAACTATCAAAAACCAGCGGTTTCAATGAACACACATTTCTTGGTAGAATCATGCAGGACTGAAATTTTTGATGTTTTTCTACTCCTCTCATGAGCCCAAACAAGTCTCCAAAAGCATGAGTTTGCAACTACTTTACTTTTGGAGAAAATTCAAAACATTCATTATTCAATAGAGCCCAATAGCAAAAACCAGCGTTTTGAATGAAGAATCACATTTCTTGGTAGAATCATGCAGGATTGAAATTTTTGATGGTTTTTTACTCCTCTCAACAGCCCAAACAAGTTTCTAAAAGGATGAGTTTGCAACTACTTTACTTTTGGAGAAAATTCAAAACATTCATTATTCAATAGGGCCCAAACTATCAAAAACCAGCGGTTTGAATGAACACACATTTCTTGGTAGAATCATGCAGGACTGAAATTTTTGATGTTTTTCTACTCCTCTCATGAGCCCAAACAAGTCTCTAAAAGCATGAGTTTGCAACTACTTTACTTTTGGAGAAAATTCAAAACATTCATTATTCAATAGAGCACAATAGCAAAAACCAGCGTTTTGAATGAAGAATCACATTTCTTGGTAGAATCATGCAGGATTGAAATTTTTGATGGTTTTTTACTCCTCTCAACATCCCAAACAAGTTTCTAAATGGATGAGTTTGCAACTACTTTACTTTTGGAGAAAATTCAAAACATTCATTATTCAATAGGGCCCAAACTATCAAAAACCAGCCGTTTCAATGAACACACATGTCTTGGTAGAATCATGCAGGACTGAAATTTTTGATGTTTTTCTACTCATCTCATGAGCCCAAACAAGTCTCTAAAAGGATGAGTTTGCAACTACTTTACTTTTGGAGAAAATTCAAAACATTCATAATTCAATAGAGCCCAATAGCAAAAACCAGCGTTTTGAATGAAGAATCACATTTCTTGGTAGAATCATGCAGGATTGAAATTTTTGATGGTTTTTTACTCCTCTCAACAGCCCAAACAAGTTTCTAAAAGGATGAGTTTGCAACTACTTTACTTTTGGAGAAAATTCAAAACATTCATTATTCAATAGGGCCCAAACTATCAAAAACCAGCGGTTTCAATGAACACACATTTCTTGGTAGAATCATGCAGGACTGAAATTTTTGATGTTTTTCTACTCCTCTCATGAGCCCAAACAAGTCTCTAAAAGCATGAGTTTGCAACTACTTTACTTTTGGAGAAAATTCAAAACATTCATTATTCAATAGAGCCCAATAGCAAAAACCAGCGTTTTGAATGAAGAATCACATTTCTTGGTAGAATCATGCAGGATTGAAATTTTTGATGGTTTTTTACTCCTCTCAACAGCCCAAACAAGTTTCTAAAAGGATGAGTTTGCAACTACTTTACTTTTCGAGAAAATTCAAAACATTCATTATTCAATAGGGCCCAAACTATCAAAAACCAGCGGTTTCAATGAACACACATTTCTTGGTAGAATCATGCAGGACTGAAATTTTTGATGTTTTTCTACTCCTCTCATGAGCCCAAACAAGTCTCTAAAAGCATGAGTTTGCAACTACTTTACTTTTGGAGAAAATTCAAAACATTCATTATTCAATAGAGCCCAATAGCAAAAACCAGCATTTTGAATGAAGAATCACATTTCTTGGTAGAATCATGCAGGATTGAAATTTTTGATGGTTTTTTACTCCTCTCAACAGCCCAAACAAGTTTCTAAAAGGAAGAGTTTGCAACTACTTTACTTTTGGAGAAAATTCAAAACATTCATTATTCAATAGGGCCCAAACTATCAAAAACCAGCGGTTTGAATGAACACATTTCTTGGTAGAATCATGCAGGACTGAAATTTTTGATGTTTTTCTACTCCTCTCATGAGCCCAAACAAGTCTCTAAAAGCATGAGTTTGCAACTACTTTACTTTTGGAGAAAATTCAAAACATTCATTATTCAATAGGGCCCAAACTATCAAAAACCAGCGGTTTCAATGAACACACATTTCTTGGTAGAATCATGCAGGACTGAAATTTTTGATGTTTTTCTACTCCTCTCATGAGCCCAAACAAGTCTCTAAAAGCATGAGTTTGCAACTACTTTACTTTTGGAGAAAATTCAAAACATTCATTATTCAATAGAGCCCAATAGCAAAAACCAGCGTTTTGAATGAAGAATCACATTTCTTGGTAGAATCATGCAGGATTGAAATTTTTGATGGTTTTTTACTCCTCTCAACAGCCCAAACAAGTTTCTAAAAGGATGAGTTTGCAACTACTTTACTTTTGGAGAAAATTCAAAACATTCATTATTCAATAGGGCCCAAACTATCAAAAACCAGCGGTTTCAATGAACACACATTTCTTGGTAGAATCATGCAGGACTGAAATTTTTGATGTTTTTCTACTCCTCTCATGAGCCCAAACAAGTCTCTAAAAGCATGAGTTTGCAACTACTTTACTTTTGGAGAAAATTCAAAACATTCATTATTCAATAGAGCCCAATAGCAAAAACCAGCGTTTTGAATGAAGAATCACATTTCTTGGTAGAATCATGCAGGATTGAAATTTTTGATGGTTTTTTACTCCTCTCAACAGCCCAAACAAGTTTCTAAAAGGAAGAGTTTGCAACTACTTTACTTTTGGAGAAAATTCAAAACATTCATTATTCAATAGGGCCCAAACTATCAAAAACCAGCGGTTTGAATGAACACATTTCTTGGTAGAATCATGCAGGACTGAAATTTTTGATGTTTTTCTACTCCTCTCATGAGCCCAAACAAGTCTCTAAAAGCATGAGTTTGCAACTACTTTACTTTTGGAGAAAATTCAAAACATTCACTATTCAATAGAGCCCAATTGCAAAAATCAGGTTTTGAATGAAGAATCACATTTCTTGGTAAAATCATGCAGGATTGAAATTTTTGATGGTTGTTTACTCCTCTCAACAGCCCAAACAAGTTTCTAAAAGGATGAGTTTGCAACTACTTTACTTTTGGAGAAAATTCAAAACATTCATTATTCAATAGGGCCCAAACTATCAAAAACCAGCGGTTTCAATGAACACACATTTCTTGGTAGAATCATGCAGGACTGAAATTTTTGATGTTTTTCTACTCCTCTCATGAGCCCAAACAAGTCTCTAAAAGCATGAGTTTGCAACTACTTTACTTTTGGAGAAAATTCAAAACATTCATTATTCAATAGAGCCCAATAGCAAAAACCAGCGTTTTGAATGAAGAATCACATTTCTTGGTAGAATCATGCAGGATTGAAATTTTTGATGGTTTTTTACTCCTCTCAACAGCCCAAACAAGTTTCTAAAAGGATGAGTTTGCAACTACTTTACTTTTGGAGAAAATTCAAAACATTCATTATTCAATAGGGCCCAAACTATCAAAAACCAGCGGTTTCAATGAACACACATTTCTTGGTAGAATCATGCAGGACTGAAATTTTTGATGTTTTTCTACTCCTCTCATGAGCCCAAACAAGTCTCTAAAAGCATGAGTTTGCAACTACTTTACTTTTGGAGAAAATTCAAAACATTCATTATTCAATAGAGCCCAATAGCAAAAACCAGAGTTTTGAATGAAGAATCACATTTCTTGGTAGAATCATGCAGGATTGAAATTTTTGATGGTTTTGTACTCCTCTCAACAGCCCAAACCAGTTTCTAAAAGGATGAGTTTGCAACTACTTTACTTTTGGAGAAAATTCAAAACATTCATTATTCAATAGGGCCCAAACTATCAAAAACCAGCGGTTTCAATGAACACACATTTCTTGGTAGAATCATGCAGGACTGAAATTTTTGATGTTTTTCTACTCCTCTCATGAGCCCAAACAAGTCTCCAAAAGCATGAGTTTGCAACTACTTTACTTTTGGAGAAAATTCAAAACATTCATTATTCAATAGAGCCCAATAGCAAAAACCAGCGTTTTGAATGAAGAATCACATTTCTTGGTAGAATCATGCAGGATTGAAATTTTTGATGGTTTTTTACTCCTCTCAACAGCCCAAACAAGTTTCTAAAAGGATGAGTTTGCAACTACTTTACTTTTGGAGAAAATTCAAAACATTCATTATTCAATAGGGCCCAAACTATCAAAAACCAGCGGTTTCAATGAACACACATTTCTTGGTAGAATCATGCAGGACTGAAATTTTTGATGTTTTTCTACTCCTCTCATGAGCCCAAACAAGTCTCTAAAAGAATGAGTTTGCAACTACTTTACTTTTGGAGAAAATTCAAAACATTCATTATTCAATAGAGCCCAATAGCAAAAACCAGCGTTTTGAATGAAGAATCACATTTCTTGGTAGAATCATGCAGGATTGAAATTTTTGATGGTTTTTTACTCCTCTCAACAGCCCAAACAAGTTTCTAAAAGGATGAGTTTGCAACTACTTTACTTTTGGAGAAAATTCAAAGCATTCATTATTCAATAGGGCCCAAACTATCAAAAACCAGCGGTTTCAATGAACACACATTTCTTGGTAGAATCATGCAGGACTGAAATTTTTGATGTTTTTCTACTCCTCTCATGAGCCCAAACAAGTCTCTAAAAGCATGAGTTTGCAACTACTTTACTTTTGGAGAAAATTCAAAACATTCATTATTCAATAGAGCCCAATAGCAAAAACCAGAGTTTTGAATGAAGAATCACATTTCTTGGTAGAATCATGCAGGATTGAAATTTTTGATGGTTTTTTACTCCTCTCAACAGCCCAAACAAGTTTCTAAAAGGATGAGTTTGCAACTACTTTACTTTTGGAGAAAATTCAAAACATTCATTATTCAATAGGGCCCAAACTATCAAAAACCAGCGGTTTCAATGAACACACATTTCTTGGTAGAATCATGCAGGACTGAAATTTTTGATGTTTTTCTACTCCTCTCATGAGCCCAAACAAGTCTCCAAAAGCATGAGTTTGCAACTACTTTACTTTTGGAGAAAATTCAAAACATTCATTATTCAATAGAGCCCAATAGCAAAAACCAGCGTTTTGAATGAAGAATCACATTTCTTGGTAGAATCATGCAGGATTGAAATTTTTGATGGTTTTTTACTCCTCTCAACAGCCCAAACAAGTTTCTAAAAGGATGAGTTTGCAACTACTTTACTTTTGGAGAAAATTCAAAACATTCATTATTCAATAGGGCCCAAACTATCAAAAACCAGCGGTTTCAATGAACACACATTTCTTGGTAGAATCATGCAGGACTGAAATTTTTGATGTTTTTCTACTCCTCTCATGAGCCCAAACAAGTCTCTAAAAGAATGAGTTTGCAACTACTTTACTTTTGGAGAAAATTCAAAACATTCATTATTCAATAGAGCCCAATAGCAAAAACCAGCGTTTTGAATGAAGAATCACATTTCTTGGTAGAATCATGCAGGATTGAAATTTTTGATGGTTTTTTACTCCTCTCAACAGCCCAAACAAGTTTCTAAAAGGATGAGTTTGCAACTACTTTACTTTTGGAGAAAATTCAAAACATTCATTATTCAATAGGGCCCAAACTATCAAAAACCAGCGGTTTCAATGAACACACATTTCTTGGTAGAATCATGCAGGACTGAAATTTTTGATGTTTTTCTACTCCTCTCATGAGCCCAAACAAGTCTCTAAAAGCATGAGTTTGCAACTACTTTACTTTTGGAGAAAATTCAAAACATTCATTATTCAATAGAGCCCAATTGCAAAAACCAGCGTTTTGAATGAAGAATCACATTTCTTGGTAGAATCATGCAGGATTGAAATTTTTGATGGTTTTTTACTCCTCTCAACAGCCCAAACAAGTTTCTAAAAGGATGAGTTTGCAACTACTTTACTTTTGGAGAAAATTCAAAACATTCATTATTGAATAGGGCCCAAACTATCAAAAACCAGCGGTTTGAATGAACACATTTCTTGGTAGAATCATGCAGGACTGAAATTTTTGATGTTTTTCTACTCCTCTCATGAGCCCAAACAAGTCTCTAAAAGCATGAGTTTGCAACTACTTTACTTTTGGAGAAAATTCAAAACATTCACTATTCAATAGAGCCCAATAGCAAAAATCAGGTTTTGAATGAAGAATCACATTTCTTGGTAAAATCATGCAGGATTGAAATTTTTGATGGTTTTTTACTCCTCTCAACAGCCCAAACAAGATTCTAAAAGGATGAGTTTGCAACTACTTTACTTTTGGAGAAAATTCAAAACATTCATAATTCAATAGAGCCCAATAGCAAAAACCAGCGTTTTGAATGAAGAATCACATTTCTTGGTAGAATCATGCAGGATTGAAATTTTTGATGGTTTTTTACTCCTCTCAACAGCCCAAACAAGTTTCTAAAAGGATGAGTTTGCAACTACTTTACTTTTGGAGAAAATTCAAAACATTCATTATTCAATAGGGCCCAAACTATCAAAAACCAGCGGTTTGAATGAACACATTTCTTGGTAGAATCATGCAGGACTGAAATTTTTGATGTTTTTCTACTCCTCTCATGAGCCCAAACAAGTCTCTAAAAGCATGAGTTTGCAACTACTTTACTTTTGGAGAAAATTCAAAACATTCACCATTCAATAGAGCCCAATAGCAAAAATCAGGTTTTGAATGAAGAATCACATTTCTTGGTAAAATCATGCAGGATTGAAATTTTTGATGGTTTTTTACTCCTCTCAACAGCCCAAACAAGTTTCTAAAAGGATGAGTTTGCAACTACTTTACTTTTCGAGAAAATTCAAAACATTCATTATTCAATAGGGCCCAAACTATCAAAAACCAGCGGTTTGAATGAACACACATTTCTTGGTAGAATCATGCAGGACTGAAATTTTTGATGTTTTTCTACTCCTCTCATGAGCCCAAACAAGTCTCTAAAAGCATGAGTTTGCAACTACTTTACTTTTGGAGAAAATTCAAAACATTCATTATTCAATAGAGCCCAATAGCAAAAACCAGCGTTTTGAATGAAGAATCACATTTCTTGGTAGAATCATGCAGGATTGAAATTTTTGATGGTTTTTTACTCCTCTCAACAGCCCAAACAAGTTTCTAAAAGGATGAGTTTGCAACTACTTTACTTTTGGAGAAAATTCAAAACATTCATTATTCAATAGGGCCCAAACTATCAAAAACCAGCGGTTTGAATGAACACATTTCTTGGTAGAATCATGCAGGACTGAAATTTTTGATGTTTTTCTACTCCTCTCATGAGCCCAAACAAGTCTCTAAAAGCATGAGTTTGCAACTACTTTACTTTTGGAGAAAATTCAAAACATTCACTATTCAATAGAGCCCAATAGCAAAAATCAGGTTTTGAATGAAGAATCACATTTCTTGGTAAAATCATGCAGGATTGAAATTTTTGATGGTTGTTTACTCCTCTCAACAGCCCAAACAAGTTTCTAAAAGGATGAGTTTGCAACTACTTTACTTTTGGAGAAAATTCAAAACATTCATTATTCAATAGGGCCCAAACTATCAAAAACCAGCGGTTTCAATGAACACACATTTCTTGGTAGAATCATGCAGGACTGAAATTTTTGATGTTTTTCTACTCCTCTCATGAGCCCAAACAAGTCTCTAAAAGCATGAGTTTGCAACTACTTTACTTTTGGAGAAAATTCAAAACATTCATTATTCAATAGAGCCCAATAGCAAAAACCAGCGTTTTGAATGAAGAATCACATTTCTTGGTAGAATCATGCAGGATTGAAATTTTTGATGGTTTTTTACTCCTCTCAACAGCCCAAACAAGTTTCTAAAAGGATGAGTTTGCAACTACTTTACTTTTGGAGAAAATTCAAAACATTCATTATTCAATAGGGCCCAAACTATCAAAAACCAGCGGTTTCAATGAACACACATTTCTTGGTAGAATCATGCAGGACTGAAATTTTTGATGTTTTTCTACTCCTCTCATGAGCCCAAACAAGTCTCTAAAAGCATGAGTTTGCAACTACTTTACTTTTGGAGAAAATTCAAAACAGTCATTATTCAATAGAGCCCAATAGCAAAAACCAGCGTTTTGAATGAAGAATCACATTTCTTGGTAGAATCATGCAGGATTGAAATTTTTGATGGTTTTTTACTCCTCTCAACAGCCCAAACAAGTTTCTAAAAGGATGAGTTTGCAACTACTTTACTTTTGGAGAAAATTCAAAACATTCATTATTCAATAGGGCCCAAACTATCAAAAAACAGCGGTTTGAATGAACACACATTTCTTGGTAGAATCATGCAGGACTGAAATTTTTGATGTTTTTCTACTCCTCTCATGAGCCCAAACAAGTCTCTAAAAGCATGAGTTTGCAACTACTTTACTTTTGGAGAAAATTCAAAACATACATTATTCAATAGGGCCCAAACTATCAAAAACCAGCGGTTTGAATGAACACACATTTCTTGGTAGAATCATGCAGGACTGAAATTTTTGATGTTTTTCTACTCCTCTCATGAGCCCAAACAAGTCTCTAAAAGCATGAGTTTGCAACTACTTTACTTTTGGAGAAAATTCAAAACATTCATTATTCAATAGAGCCCAATAGCAAAAACCAGCGTTTTGAATGAAGAATCACATTTCTTGGTAGAATCATGCAGGATTGAAATTTTTGATGTTTTTCTACTCCTCTCATGAGCCCAAACAAGTCTCTAAAAGCATGAGTTTGCAACTACTTTACATTTGGAGAAAATTCAAAACATTCATTATTCAACAGAGCCCAATAGCAAAAACCAGCGTTTTGAATGAAGAATCACATTTCTTGGTAGAATCATGCAGGATTGAAATTTTTGATGGTTTTTTACTCCTCTCAACAGCCCAAACAAGTTTCTAAAAGGATGAGTTTGCAACTACTTTACTTTTGGAGAAAATTCAAAACATTCATTATTCAATAGGGCCCAAACTATCAAAAACCAGCGGTTTCAATGAACACACATTTCTTGGTAGAATCATGCAGGACTGAAATTTTTGATGTTTTTCTACTCCTCTCATGAGCCCAAACAAGTCTCTAAAAGCATGAGTTTGCAACTACTTTACTTTTGGAGAAAATTCAAAACATTCATTATTCAATAGAGCCCAATTGCAAAAACCAGCGTTTTGAATGAAGAATCACATTTCTTGGTAGAATCATGCAGGATTGAAATTTTTGATGGTTTTTTACTCCTCTCAACAGCCCAAACAAGTTTCTAAAAGGATGAGTTTGCAACTACTTTACTTTTGGAGAAAATTCAAAACATTCATTATTGAATAGGGCCCAAACTATCAAAAACCAGCGGTTTGAATGAACACATTTCTTGGTAGAATCATGCAGGACTGAAATTTTTGATGTTTTTCTACTCCTCTCATGAGCCCAAACAAGTCTCTAAAAGCATGAGTTTGCAACTACTTTACTTTTGGAGAAAATTCAAAACATTCACTATTCAATAGAGCCCAATAGCAAAAATCAGGTTTTGAATGAAGAATCACATTTCTTGGTAAAATCATGCAGGATTGAAATTTTTGATGGTTTTTTACTCCTCTCAACAGCCCAAACAAGATTCTAAAAGGATGAGTTTGCAACTACTTTACTTTTGGAGAAAATTCAAAACATTCATAATTCAATAGAGCCCAATAGCAAAAACCAGCGTTTTGAATGAAGAATCACATTTCTTGGTAGAATCATGCAGGATTGAAATTTTTGATGGTTTTTTACTCCTCTCAACAGCCCAAACAAGTTTCTAAAAGGATGAGTTTGCAACTACTTTACTTTTGGAGAAAATTCAAAACATTCATTATTCAATAGGGCCCAAACTATCAAAAACCAGCGGTTTGAATGAACACATTTCTTGGTAGAATCATGCAGGACTGAAATTTTTGATGTTTTTCTACTCCTCTCATGAGCCCAAACAAGTCTCTAAAAGCATGAGTTTGCAACTACTTTACTTTTGGAGAAAATTCAAAACATTCACCATTCAATAGAGCCCAATAGCAAAAATCAGGTTTTGAATGAAGAATCACATTTCTTGGTAAAATCATGCAGGATTGAAATTTTTGATGGTTTTTTACTCCTCTCAACAGCCCAAACAAGTTTCTAAAAGGATGAGTTTGCAACTACTTTACTTTTCGAGAAAATTCAAAACATTCATTATTCAATAGGGCCCAAACTATCAAAAACCAGCGGTTTGAATGAACACACATTTCTTGGTAGAATCATGCAGGACTGAAATTTTTGATGTTTTTCTACTCCTCTCATGAGCCCAAACAAGTCTCTAAAAGCATGAGTTTGCAACTACTTTACTTTTGGAGAAAATTCAAAACATTCATTATTCAATAGAGCCCAATAGCAAAAACCAGCGTTTTGAATGAAGAATCACATTTCTTGGTAGAATCATGCAGGATTGAAATTTTTGATGGTTTTTTACTCCTCTCAACAGCCCAAACAAGTTTCTAAAAGGATGAGTTTGCAACTACTTTACTTTTGGAGAAAATTCAAAACATTCATTATTCAATAGGGCCCAAACTATCAAAAACCAGCGGTTTGAATGAACACATTTCTTGGTAGAATCATGCAGGACTGAAATTTTTGATGTTTTTCTACTCCTCTCATGAGCCCAAACAAGTCTCTAAAAGCATGAGTTTGCAACTACTTTACTTTTGGAGAAAATTCAAAACATTCACTATTCAATAGAGCCCAATAGCAAAAATCAGGTTTTGAATGAAGAATCACATTTCTTGGTAAAATCATGCAGGATTGAAATTTTTGATGGTTGTTTACTCCTCTCAACAGCCCAAACAAGTTTCTAAAAGGATGAGTTTGCAACTACTTTACTTTTGGAGAAAATTCAAAACATTCATTATTCAATAGGGCCCAAACTATCAAAAACCAGCGGTTTCAATGAACACACATTTCTTGGTAGAATCATGCAGGACTGAAATTTTTGATGTTTTTCTACTCCTCTCATGAGCCCAAACAAGTCTCTAAAAGCATGAGTTTGCAACTACTTTACTTTTGGAGAAAATTCAAAACATTCATTATTCAATAGAGCCCAATAGCAAAAACCAGCGTTTTGAATGAAGAATCACATTTCTTGGTAGAATCATGCAGGATTGAAATTTTTGATGGTTTTTTACTCCTCTCAACAGCCCAAACAAGTTTCTAAAAGGATGAGTTTGCAACTACTTTACTTTTGGAGAAAATTCAAAACATTCATTATTCAATAGGGCCCAAACTATCAAAAACCAGCGGTTTCAATGAACACACATTTCTTGGTAGAATCATGCAGGACTGAAATTTTTGATGTTTTTCTACTCCTCTCATGAGCCCAAACAAGTCTCTAAAAGCATGAGTTTGCAACTACTTTACTTTTGGAGAAAATTCAAAACAGTCATTATTCAATAGAGCCCAATAGCAAAAACCAGCGTTTTGAATGAAGAATCACATTTCTTGGTAGAATCATGCAGGATTGAAATTTTTGATGGTTTTTTACTCCTCTCAACAGCCCAAACAAGTTTCTAAAAGGATGAGTTTGCAACTACTTTACTTTTGGAGAAAATTCAAAACATTCATTATTCAATAGGGCCCAAACTATCAAAAAACAGCGGTTTGAATGAACACACATTTCTTGGTAGAATCATGCAGGACTGAAATTTTTGATGTTTTTCTACTCCTCTCATGAGCCCAAACAAGTCTCTAAAAGCATGAGTTTGCAACTACTTTACTTTTGGAGAAAATTCAAAACATACATTATTCAATAGGGCCCAAACTATCAAAAACCAGCGGTTTGAATGAACACACATTTCTTGGTAGAATCATGCAGGACTGAAATTTTTGATGTTTTTCTACTCCTCTCATGAGCCCAAACAAGTCTCTAAAAGCATGAGTTTGCAACTACTTTACTTTTGGAGAAAATTCAAAACATTCATTATTCAATAGAGCCCAATAGCAAAAACCAGCGTTTTGAATGAAGAATCACATTTCTTGGTAGAATCATGCAGGATTGAAATTTTTGATGTTTTTCTACTCCTCTCATGAGCCCAAACAAGTCTCTAAAAGCATGAGTTTGCAACTACTTTACATTTGGAGAAAATTCAAAACATTCATTATTCAACAGAGCCCAATAGCAAAAACCAGCGTTTTGAATGAAGAATCACATTTCTTGGTAGAATCATGCAGGATTGAAATTTTTGATGGTTTTTTACTCCTCTCAACAGCCCAAACAAGTTTCTAAAAGGATGAGTTTGCAACTACTTTACTTTTGGAGAAAATTCAAAACATTCATTATTCAATAGGGCCCAAACTATCAAAAACCAGTGGTTTCAATGAACACACATTTCTTGGTAGAATCATGCAGGACTGAAATTTTTGATGTTTTTCTACTCCTCTCATGAGCCCAAACAAGTCTCTAAAAGCATGAGTTTGCAACTACTTTACTTTTGGAGAAAATTCAAAACATTCATTATTCAATAGGGCCCAAACTATCAAAAACCAGCGGTTTCAATGAACACACATTTCTTGGTAGAATCATGCAGGACTGAAATTTTTGATGTTTTTCTACTCCTCTCATGAGCCCAAACAAGTCTCTAAAAGCATGAGTTTGCAACTACTTTACTTTTGGAGAAAATTCAAAACATTCATTATTCAATAGAGCCCAATAGCAAAAACCAGCGTTTTGAATGAAGAATCACATTTCTTGGTAGAATCATGCAGGATTGAAATTTTTGATGGTTTTTTACTCCTCTCAACAGCCCAAACAAGTTTCTAAAAGGATGAGTTTGCAACTACTTTACTTTTGGAGAAAATTCAAAACATTCATTATTCAATAGGGCCCAAACTATCAAAAACCAGCCGTTTCAATGAACACACATGTCTTGGTAGAATCATGCAGGACTGACATTTTTGATGTTTTTCTACTCATCTCATGAGCCCAAACAAGTCTCTAAAAGCATGAGTTTGCAACTACTTTACTTTTGGAGAAAATTCAAAAAATATTCATTATTCAATAGAGCCCAATAGCAAAAACCAGCGTTTTGAATGAAGAATCACATTTCTTGGTAGAATCATGCAGGATTGAAATTTTTGATGGTTTTTTACTCCTCTCAACAGCCCAAACAAGTTTCTAAAAGGATGAGTTTGCAACTACTTTACTTTTGGAGAAAATTCAAAACATTCATTATTCAATAGGGCCCAAACTATCAAAAACCAGCGGTTTCAATGAACACACATTTCTTGGTAGAATCATGCAGGACTGAAATTTTTGATGTTTTTCTACTCCTCTCATGAGCCCAAACAAGTCTCTAAAAGCATGAGTTTGCAACTACTTTACTTTTGGAGAAAATTCAAAACATTCATTATTCAATAGAGCCCAATAGCAAAAACCAGCGTTTTGAATGAAGAATCACATTTCTTGGTAGAATCATGCAGGATTGAAATTTTTGATGGTTTTTTACTCCTCTCAACAGCCCAAACAAGTTTGTAAAAGGATGAGTTTGCAACTACTTTACTTTTGGAGAAAATTCAAAACATTCATTATTCAATAGGGCCCAAACTATCAAAAACCAGCGGTTTCAATGAACACACATTTCTTGGTAGAATCATGCAGGACTGAAATTTTTGATGTTTTTCTACTCCTCTCATGAGCCCAAACAAGTCTCTAAAAGCATGAGTTTGCAACTACTTTACTTTTGGAGAAAATTCAAAACATTCATTATTCAATAGAGCCCAATAGCAAAAACCAGCGTTTTGAATGAAGAATCACATTTCTTGGTAGAATCATGCAGGATTGAAATTTTTGATGGTTTTTTACTCCTCTCAACAGCCCAAACAAGTTTCTAAAAGGATGAGTTTGCAACTACTTTACTTTTGGAGAAAATTCAAAACATTCATTATTCAATAGGGCCCAAACTATCAAAAACCAGTGGTTTCAATGAACACACATTTCTTGGTAGAATCATGCAGGACTGAAATTTTTGATGTTTTTCTACTCCTCTCATGAGCCCAAACAAGTCTCTAAAAGCATGAGTTTGCAACTACTTTACTTTTGGAGAAAATTCAAAACATTCATTATTCAATAGGGCCCAAACTATCAAAAACCAGCGGTTTGAATGAACACACATTTCTTGGTAGAATCATGCAGGACTGAAATTTTTGATGTTTTTCTACTCCTCTCATGAGCCCAAACAAGTCTCTAAAAGCATGAGTTTGCAACTACTTTACTTTTGGAGAAAATTCAAAACATTCATTATTCAATAGAGCCCAATAGCAAAAACCAGCGTTTTGAATGAAGAATCACATTTCTTGGTAGAATCATGCAGGATTGAAATTTTTGATGGTTTTTTACTCCTCTCAACAGCCCAAACAAGTTTCTAAAAGGATGAGTTTGCAACTACTTTACTTTTGGAGAAAATTCAAAACATTCATTATTCAATAGGGCCCAAACTATCAAAAACCAGCCGTTTCAATGAACACACATGTCTTGGTAGAATCATGCAGGACTGAAATTTTTGATGTTTTTCTACTCATCTCATGAGCCCAAACAAGTCTCTAAAAGGATGAGTTTGCAACTACTTTACTTTTGGAGAAAATTCAAAACATTCATAATTCAATAGAGCCCAATAGCAAAAACCAGCGTTTTGAATGAAGAATCACATTTCTTGGTAGAATCATGCAGGATTGAAATTTTTGATGGTTTTTTACTCCTCTCAACAGCCCAAACAAGTTTCTAAAAGGATGAGTTTGCAACTACTTTACTTTTGGAGAAAATTCAAAACATTCATTATTCAATAGGGCCCAAACTATCAAAAACCAGCGGTTTGAATGAACACATTTCTTGGTAGAATCATGCAGGACTGAAATTTTTGATGTTTTTCTACTCCTCTCATGAGCCCAAACAAGTCTCTAAAAGCATGAGTTTGCAACTACTTTACTTTTGGAGAAAATTCAAAACATTCATTATTCAATAGAGCCCAATAGCAAAAACCAGCGTTTTGAATGAAGAATCACATTTCTTGGTAGAATCATGCAGGATTGAAATTTTTGATGGTTTTTTACTCCTCTCAACAGCCCAAACAAGTTTCTAAAAGGATGAGTTTGCAACTACTTTACTTTTGGAGAAAATTCAAAACATTCATTATTCAATAGGGCCCAAACTATCAAAAACCAGCGGTTTGAATGAACACATTTCTTGGTAGAATCATGCAGGACTGAAATTTTTGATGTTTTTCTACTCCTCTCATGAGCCCAAACAAGTCTTTAAAAGCATGAGTTTGCAACTACTTTACTTTTGGAGAAAATTCAAAACATTCACCATTCAATAGAGCCCAATAGCAAAAATCAGGTTTTGAATGAAGAATCACATTTCTTGGTAAAATCATGCAGGATTGAAATTTTTGATGGTTTTTTACTCCTCTCAACAGCCCAAACAAGTTTCTAAAAGGATGAGTTTGCAACTACTTTACTTTTCGAGAAAATTCAAATCATTCATTATTCAATAGGGCCCAAACTATCAAAAACCAGCGGTTTCAATGAACACACATTTCTTGGTAGAATCATGCAGGACTGAAATTTTTGATGTTTTTCTACTCCTCTCATGAACCCAAACAAGTCTCTAAAAGCATGAGTTTGCAACTACTTTACTTTTGGAGAAAATTCAAAACATTCATTATTCAATAGAGCCCAATAGCAAAAACCAGCGTTTTGAATGAAGAATCACATTTCTTGGTAGAATCATGCAGGATTGAAATTTTTGATGGTTTTTTACTCCTCTCAACAGCCCAAACAAGTTTCTAAAAGGATGAGTTTGCAACTACTTTACTTTTGGAGAAAATTCAAAACATTCATTATTCAATAGGGCCCAAACTATCAAAAACCAGCGGTTTCAATGAACACACATTTCTTGGTAGAATCATGCAGGACTGAAATTTTTGATGTTTTTCTACTCCTCTCATGAGCCCAAACAAGTCTCTAAAAGCATGAGTTTGCAACTACTTTACTTTTGGAGAAAATTCAAAACATTCATTATTCAATAGAGCCCAATAGCAAAAACCAGCGTTTTGAATGAAGAATCACATTTCTTGGTAGAATCATGCAGGATTGAAATTTTTGATGGTTTTTTACTCCTCTCAACAGCCCAAACAAGTTTCTAAAAGGATGAGTTTGCAACTACTTTACTTTTGGAGAAAATTCAAAACATTCATTATTCAATAGGGCCCAAACTATCAAAAACCAGCGGTTTCAATGAACACACATTTCTTGGTAGAATCATGCAGGACTGAAATTTTTGATGTTTTTCTACTCCTCTCATGAGCCCAAACAAGTCTCTAAAAGGATGAGTTTGCAACTACTTTACTTTTGGAGAAAATTCAAAACATTCACTATTCAATAGAGCCCAATAGCAAAAATCAGGTTTTGAATGAAGAATCACATTTCTTGGTAAAATCATGCAGGATTGAAATTTTTGATGGTTTTTTACTCCTCTCAACAGCCCAAACAAGATTCTAAAAGGATGAGTTTGCAACTACTTTACTTTTGGAGAAAATTCAAAACATTCATTATTCAATAGGGCCCAAACTATCAAAAACCAGCGGTTTGAATGAACACACATTTCTTGGTAGAATCATGCAGGACTGAAATTTTTGATGTTTTTCTACTCCTCTCATGAGCCCAAACAAGTCTCTAAAAGCATGAGTTTGCAACTACTTTACTTTTGGAGAAAATTCAAAACATTCATTATTCAATAGAGCCCAATAGCAAAAACCAGCGTTTTGAATGAAGAATCACATTTCTTGGTAGAATCATGCAGGATTGAAATTTTTGATGGTTTTTTACTCCTCTCAACAGCCCAAACAAGTTTCTAAAAGGATGAGTTTGCAACTACTTTACTTTTGGAGAAAATTCAAAACATTCATTATTCAATAGGGCCCAAACTATCAAAAACCAGCGGTTTGAATGAACACATTTCTTGGTAGAATCATGCAGGACTGAAATTTTTGATGTTTTTCTACTCCTCTCATGAGCCCAAACAAGTCTCTAAAAGCATGAGTTTGCAACTACTTTACTTTTGGAGAAAATTCAAAACATTCACTATTCAATAGAGCCCAATAGCAAAAATCAGGTTTTGAATGAAGAATCACATTTCTTGGTAAAATCATGCAGGATTGAAATTTTTGATGGTTGTTTACTCCTCTCAACAGCCCAAACAAGTTTCTAAAAGGATGAGTTTGCAACTACTTTACTTTTGGAGAAAATTCAAAACATTCATTATTCAATAGGGCCCAAACTATCAAAAACCAGCGGTTTCAATGAACACACATTTCTTGGTAGAATCATGCAGGACTGAAATTTTTGATGTTTTTCTACTCCTCTCATGAGCCCAAACAAGTCTCTAAAAGCATGAGTTTGCAACTACTTTACTTTTGGAGAAAATTCAAAACATTCATTATTCAATAGAGCCCAATAGCAAAAACCAGCGTTTTGAATGAAGAATCACATTTCTTGGTAGAATCATGCAGGATTGAAATTTTTGATGGTTTTTTACTCCTCTCAACAGCCCAAACAAGTTTCTAAAAGGATGAGTTTGCAACTACTTTACTTTTGGAGAAAATTCAAAACATTCATTATTCAATAGGGCCCAAACTATCAAAAACCAGCGGTTTCAATGAACACACATTTCTTGGTAGAATCATGCAGGACTGAAATTTTTGATGTTTTTCTACTCCTCTCATGAGCCCAAACAAGTCTCCAAAAGCATGAGTTTGCAACTACTTTACTTTTGGAGAAAATTCAAAACATTCATTATTCAATAGAGCCCAATAGCAAAAACCAGCGTTTTGAATGAAGAATCACATTTCTTGGTAGAATCATGCAGGATTGAAATTTTTGATGGTTTTTTACTCCTCTCAACAGCCCAAACAAGTTTCTAAAAGGATGAGTTTGCAAATACTTTACTTTTGGAGAAAATTCAAAACATTCATTATTCAATAGGGCCCAAACTATCAAAAACCAGCGGTTTCAATGAACACACATTTCTTGGTAGAATCATGCAGGACTGAAATTTTTGATGTTTTTCTACTCCTCTCATGAGCCCAAACAAGTCTCTAAAAGCATGAGTTTGCAACTACTTTACTTTTGGAGAAAATTCAAAACATTCATTATTCAATAGAGCCCAATAGCAAAAACCAGCGTTTTGAATGAAGAATCACATTTCTTGGTAGAATCATGCAGGATTGAAATTTTTGATGGTTTTTTACTCCTCTCAACAGCCCAAACAAGTTTCTAAAAGGATGAGTTTGCAACTACTTTACTTTTGGAGAAAATTCAAAACATTCATTATTCAATAGGGCCCAAACTATCAAAAACCAGCGGTTTCAATGAACACACATTTCTTGGTAGAATCATGCAGGACTGAAATTTTTGATGTTTTTCTACTCCTCTCATGAGCACAAACAAGTCTCTAAAAGCATGAGTTTGCAACTACTTTACTTTTGGAGAAAATTCAAAACATTCATTATTCAATAGAGCCCAATTGCAAAAACCAGCGTTTTGAATGAAGAATCACATTTCTTGGTAGAATCATGCAGGATTGAAATTTTTGATGTTTTTTTACTCCTCTCAACAGCCCAAACAAGTTTCTAAAAGGATGAGTTTGCAACTACTTTACTTTTGGAGAAAATTCAAAACATTCATTATTGAATAGGGCCCAAACTATCAAAAACCAGCGGTTTGAATGAACACATTTCTTGGTAGAATCATGCAGGACTGAAATTTTTGATGTTTTTCTACTCCTCTCATGAGCCCAAACAAGTCTCTAAAAGCATGAGTTTGCAACTACTTTACTTTTGGAGAAAATTCAAAACATTCACTATTCAATAGAGCCCAATAGCAAAAATCAGGTTTTGAATGAAGAATCACATTTCTTGGTAAAATCATGCAGGATTGAAATTTTTGATGGTTTTTTACTCCTCTCAACAGCCCAAACAAGTTTCTAAAAGGATGAGTTTGCAACTACTTTACTTTTGGAGAAAATTCAAAACATTCATAATTCAATAGAGCACAATAGCAAAAACCAGCGTTTTGAATGAAGAATCACATTTCTTGGTAGAATCATGCAGGATTGAAATTTTTGATGGTTTTTTACTCCTCTCAACAGCCCAAACAAGTTTCTAAAAGGATGAGTTTGCAACTACTTTACTTTTGGAGAAAATTCAAAACATTCATTATTCAATAGGGCCCAAACTATCAAAAACCAGCCGTTTGAATGAACACATTTCTTGGTAGAATCATGCAGGACTGAAATTTTTGATGTTTTTCTACTCCTCTCATGAGCCCAAACAAGTCTCTAAAAGCATGAGTTTGCAACTACTTTACTTTTGGAGAAAATTCAAAACATTCACTATTCAATAGAGCCCAATTGCAAAAATCAGGTTTTGAATGAAGAATCACATTTCTTGGTAAAATCATGCAGGATTGAAATTTTTGATGGTTGTTTACTCCTCTCAACAGCCCAAACAAGTTTCTAAAAGGATGAGTTTGCAACTACTTTACTTTTGGAGAAAATTCAAAACATTCATTATTCAATAGGGCCCAAACTATCAAAAACCAGTGGTTTCAATGAACACACATTTCTTGGTAGAATCATGCAGGACTGAAATTTTTGATGTTTTTCTACTCCTCTCATGAGCCCAAACAAGTCTCTAAAAGCATGAGTTTGCAACTACTTTACTTTTGGAGAAAATTCAAAACATTCATTATTCAATAGAGCCAAATAGCAAAAACCAGCGTTTTGAATGAAGAATCACATTTCTTGGTAGAATCATGCAGGATTGAAATTTTTGATGGTTTTTTACTCCTTTCAACAGCCCAAACAAGTTTCTAAAAGGATGAGTTTGCAACTACTTTACTTTTGGAGAAAATTCAAAACATTCATTATTCAATAGGGCCCAAACTATCAAAAACCAGCGGTTTGAATGAACACATTTCTTGGTAGAATCATGCAGGACTGAAATTTTTGATGTTTTTCTACTCCTCTCATGAGCCCAAACAAGTCTTTAAAAGCATGAGTTTGCAACTACTTTACTTTTGGAGAAAATTCAAAACATTCACCATTCAATAGAGCCCAATAGCAAAAATCAGGTTTTGAATGAAGAATCACATTTCTTGGTAAAATCATGCAGGATTGAAATTTTTGATGGTTTTTTACTCCTCTCAACAGCCCAAACAAGTTTCTAAAAGGATGAGTTTGCAACTACTTTACTTTTCGAGAAAATTCAAAACATTCATTATTCAATAGGGCCCAAACTATCAAAAACCAGCGGTTTCAATGAACACACATTTCTTGGTAGAATCATGCAGGACTGAAATTTTTGATGTTTTTCTACTCCTCTCATGAGCCCAAACAAGTCTCTAAAAGCATGAGTTTGCAACTACTTTACTTTTGGAGAAAATTCAAAACATTCATTATTCAATAGAGCCCAATAGCAAAAACCAGCGTTTTGAATGAAGAATCACATTTCTTGGTAGAATCATGCAGGATTGAAATTTTTGATGGTTTTTTACTCCTCTCAACAGCCCAAACAAGTTTCTAAAAGGATGAGTTTGCAACTACTTTACTTTTGGAGAAAATTCAAAACATTCATTATTCAATAGGGCCCAAACTATCAAAAACCAGCGGTTTGAATGAACACATTTCTTGGTAGAATCATGCAGGACTGAAATTTTTGATGTTTTTCTACTCCTCTCATGAGCCCAAACAAGTCTCTAAAAGCATGAGTTTGCAACTACTTTACTTTTGGAGAAAATTCAAAACATTCACTATTCAATAGAGCCCAATAGCAAAAATCAGGTTTTGAATGAAGAATCACATTTCTTGGTAAAATCATGCAGGATTGAAATTTTTGATGGTTGTTTACTCCTCTCAACAGCCCAAACAAGTTTCTAAAAGGATGAGTTTGCAACTACTTTACTTTTGGAGAAAATTCAAAACATTCATTATTCAATAGGGCCCAAACTATCAAAAACCAGCGGTTTCAATGAACACACATTTCTTGGTAGAATCATGCAGGACTGAAATTTTTGATGTTTTTCTACTCCTCTCATGAGCCCAAACAAGTCTCTAAAAGCATGAGTTTGCAACTACTTTACTTTTGGAGAAAATTCAAAACATTCACTATTCAATAGAGCCCAATTGCAAAAATCAGGTTTTGAATGAAGAATCACATTTCTTGGTAAAATCATGCAGGATTGAAATTTTTGATGGTTTTTTACTCCTCTCAACAGCCCAAACAAGTTTCTAAAAGGATGAGTTTGCAACTACTTTACTTTTGGAGAAAATTCAAAACATTCATTATTCAATAGGGCCCAAACTATCAAAAACCAGCGGTTTGAATGAACACATTTCTTGGTAGAATCATGCAGGACTGAAATTTTTGATGTTTTTCTACTCCTCTCATGAGCCCAAACAAGTCTCTAAAGGCATGAGTTTGCAACTACTTTACTTTTGGAGAAAATTCAAAACATTCACTATTCAATAGAGCCCAATAGCAAAAATCAGGTTTTGAATGAAGAATCACATTTCTTGGTAAAATCATGCAGGATTGAAATTTTTGATGGTTGTTTACTCCTCTCAACAGCCCAAACAAGTTTCTAAAAGGATGAGTTTGCAACTACTTTACTTTTGGAGAAAATTCAAAACATTCATTATTCAATAGGGCCCAAACTATCAAAAACCAGCGGTTTCAATGAACACACATTTCTTGGTAGAATCATGCAGGACTGAAATTTTTGATGTTTTTCTACTCCTCTCATGAGCCCAAACAAGTCTCCAAAAGCATGAGTTTGCAACTACTTTACTTTTGGAGAAAATTCAAAACATTCATTATTCAATAGAGCCCAATAGCAAAAACCAGCGTTTTGAATGAAGAATCACATTTCTTGGTAGAATCATGCAGGATTGAAATTTTTGATGGTTTTTTACTCCTCTCAACAGCCCAAACAAGTTTCTAAAAGGATGAGTTTGCAACTACTTTACTTTTGGAGAAAATTCAAAACATTCATTATTCAATAGGGCCCAAACTATCAAAAACCAGCGGTTTCAATGAACACACATTTCTTGGTAGAATCATGCAGGACTGAAATTTTTGATGTTTTTCTACTCCTCTCATGAGCCCAAACAAGTCTCTAAAAGGATGAGTTTGCAACTACTTTACTTTTGGAGAAAATTCAAAACATTCACTATTCAATAGAGCCCAATAGCAAAAATCAGGTTTTGAATGAAGAATCACATTTCTTGGTAAAATCATGCAGGATTGAAATTTTTGATGGTTTTTTACTCCTCTCAACAGCCCAAACAAGTTTCTAAAAGGATGAGTTTGCAACTACTTTACTTTTGGAGAAAATTCAAAACATTCATTATTCAATAGGGCCCAAACTATCAAAAACCAGCGGTTTGAATGAACACACATTTCTTGGTAGAATCATGCAGGACTGAAATTTTTGATGTTTTTCTACTCCTCTCATGAGCCCAAACAAGTCTCTAAAAGCATGAGTTTGCAACTACTTTACTTTTGGAGAAAATTCAAAACATTCATTATTCAATAGAGCCCAATAGCAAAAACCAGCGTTTTGAATGAAGAATCACATTTCTTGGTAGAATCATGCAGGATTGAAATTTTTGATGGTTTTTTACTCCTCTCAACAGCCCAAACAAGTTTCTAAAAGGATGAGTTTGCAACTACTTTACTTTTGGAGAAAATTCAAAACATTCATTATTCAATAGGGCCCAAACTATGAAAAACCAGCGGTTTGAATGAACACATTTCTTGGTAGAATCATGCAGGACTGAAATTTTTGATGTTTTTCTACTCCTCTCATGAGCCCAAACAAGTCTCTAAAAGCATGAGTTTGCAACTACTTTACTTTTGGAGAAAATTCAAAACATTCACTATTCAATAGAGCCCAATTGCAAAAATCAGGTTTTGAATGAAGAATCACATTTCTTGGTAAAATCATGCAGGATTGAAATTTTTGATGGTTGTTTACTCCTCTCAACAGCCCAAACAAGTTTCTAAAAGGATGAGTTTGCAACTACTTTACTTTTGGAGAAAATTCAAAACATTCATTATTCAATAGGGCCCAAACTATCAAAAACCAGCGGTTTCAATGAACACACATTTCTTGGTAGAATCATGCAGGACTGAAATTTTTGATGTTTTTCTACTCCTCTCATGAGCCCAAACAAGTCTCTAAAAGCATGAGTTTGCAACTACTTTACTTTTGGAGAAAATTCAAAACATTCATTATTCAATAGAGCCCAATAGCAAAAACCAGCGTTTTGAATGAAGAATCACATTTCTTGGTAGAATCATGCAGGATTGAAATTTTTGATGGTTTTTTACTCCTCTCAACAGCCCAAACAAGTTTCTAAAAGGATGAGTTTGCAACTACTTTACTTTTGGAGAAAATTCAAAACATTCATTATTCAATAGGGCCCAAACTATCAAAAACCAGCGGTTTGAATGAACACATTTCTTGGTAAAATCATGCAGGACTGAAATTTTTGATGTTTTTCTACTCCTCTCATGAGCCCAAACAAGTCTTTAAAAGCATGAGTTTGCAACTACTTTACTTTTGGAGAAAATTCAAAACATTCACCATTCAATAGAGCCCAATAGCAAAAATCAGGTTTTGAATGAAGAATCACATTTCTTGGTAAAATCATGCAGGATTGAAATTTTTGATGGTTTTTTACTCCTCTCAACAGCCCAAACAAGTTTCTAAAAGGATGAGTTTGCAACTACTTTACTTTTCGAGAAAATTCAAAACATTCATTATTCAATAGGGCCCAAACTATCAAAAACCAGCGGTTTCAATGAACACACATTTCTTGGTAGAATCATGCAGGACTGAAATTTTTGATGTTTTTCTACTCCTCTCATGAACCCAAACAAGTCTCTAAAAGCATGAGTTTGCAACTACTTTACTTTTGGAGAAAATTCAAAACATTCATTATTCAATAGAGGCCAATAGCAAAAACCAGCGTTTTGAATGAAGAATCACATTTCTTGGTAGAATCATGCAGGATTGAAATTTTTGATGGTTTTTTACTCCTCTCAACAGCCCAAACAAGTTTCTAAAAGGATGAGTTTGCAACTACTTTACTTTTGGAGAAAATTCAAAACATTCATTATTCAATAGGGCCCAAACTATCAAAAAACAGCGGTTTGAATGAACACACATTTCTTGGTAGAATCATGCAGGACTGAAATTTTTGATGTTTTTCTACTCCTCTCATGAGCCCAAACAAGTCTCTAAAGGCATGAGTTTGCAACTACTTTACTTTTGGAGAAAATTCAAAACATTCACTATTCAATAGAGCCCAATAGCAAAAATCAGGTTTTGAATGAAGAATCACATTTCTTGGTAAAATCATGCAGGATTGAAATTTTTGATGGTTGTTTACTCCTCTCAACAGCCCAAACAAGTTTCTAAAAGGATGAGTTTGCAACTACTTTACTTTTGGAGAAAATTCAAAACATTCATTATTCAATAGGGCCCAAACTATCAAAAACCAGCGGTTTCAATGAACACACATTTCTTGGTAGAATCATGCAGGACTGAAATTTTTGATGTTTTTCTACTCCTCTCATGAGCCCAAACAAGTCTCCAAAAGCATGAGTTTGCAACTACTTTACTTTTGGAGAAAATTCAAAACATTCATTATTCAATAGAGCCCAATAGCAAAAACCAGCGTTTTGAATGAAGAATCACATTTCTTGGTAGAATCATGCAGGATTGAAATTTTTGATGGTTTTTTACTCCTCTCAACAGCCCAAACAAGTTTCTAAAAGGATGAGTTTGCAACTACTTTACTTTTGGAGAAAATTCAAAACATTCATTATTCAATAGGGCCCAAACTATCAAAAACCAGCGGTTTCAATGAACACACATTTCTTGGTAGAATCATGCAGGACTGAAATTTTTGATGTTTTTCTACTCCTCTCATGAGCCCAAACAAGTCTCTAAAAGGATGAGTTTGCAACTACTTTACTTTTGGAGAAAATTCAAAACATTCACTATTCAATAGAGCCCAATAGCAAAAATCAGGTTTTGAATGAAGAATCACATTTCTTGGTAAAATCATGCAGGATTGAAATTTTTGATGGTTTTTTACTCCTCTCAACAGCCCAAACAAGTTTCTAAAAGGATGAGTTTGCAACTACTTTACTTTTGGAGAAAATTCAAAACATTCATTATTCAATAGGGCCCAAACTATCAAAAACCAGCGGTTTGAATGAACACACATTTCTTGGTAGAATCATGCAGGACTGAAATTTTTGATGTTTTTCTACTCCTCTCATGAGCCCAAACAAGTCTCTAAAAGCATGAGTTTGCAACTACTTTACTTTTGGAGAAAATTCAAAACATTCATTATTCAATAGAGCCCAATAGCAAAAACCAGCGTTTTGAATGAAGAATCACATTTCTTGGTAGAATCATGCAGGATTGAAATTTTTGATGGTTTTTTACTCCTCTCAACAGCCCAAACAAGTTTCTAAAAGGATGAGTTTGCAACTACTTTACTTTTGGAGAAAATTCAAAACATTCATTATTCAATAGGGCCCAAACTATGAAAAACCAGCGGTTTGAATGAACACATTTCTTGGTAGAATCATGCAGGACTGAAATTTTTGATGTTTTTCTACTCCTCTCATGAGCCCAAACAAGTCTCTAAAAGCATGAGTTTGCAACTACTTTACTTTTGGAGAAAATTCAAAACATTCACTATTCAATAGAGCCCAATTGCAAAAATCAGGTTTTGAATGAAGAATCACATTTCTTGGTAAAATCATGCAGGATTGAAATTTTTGATGGTTGTTTACTCCTCTCAACAGCCCAAACAAGTTTCTAAAAGGATGAGTTTGCAACTACTTTACTTTTGGAGAAAATTCAAAACATTCATTATTCAATAGGGCCCAAACTATCAAAAACCAGCGGTTTCAATGAACACACATTTCTTGGTAGAATCATGCAGGACTGAAATTTTTGATGTTTTTCTACTCCTCTCATGAGCCCAAACAAGTCTCTAAAAGCATGAGTTTGCAACTACTTTACTTTTGGAGAAAATTCAAAACATTCATTATTCAATAGAGCCCAATAGCAAAAACCAGCGTTTTGAATGAAGAATCACATTTCTTGGTAGAATCATGCAGGATTGAAATTTTTGATGGTTTTTTACTCCTCTCAACAGCCCAAACAAGTTTCTAAAAGGATGAGTTTGCAACTACTTTACTTTTGGAGAAAATTCAAAACATTCATTATTCAATAGGGCCCAAACTATCAAAAACCAGCGGTTTGAATGAACACATTTCTTGGTAAAATCATGCAGGACTGAAATTTTTGATGTTTTTCTACTCCTCTCATGAGCCCAAACAAGTCTTTAAAAGCATGAGTTTGCAACTACTTTACTTTTGGAGAAAATTCAAAACATTCACCATTCAATAGAGCCCAATAGCAAAAATCAGGTTTTGAATGAAGAATCACATTTCTTGGTAAAATCATGCAGGATTGAAATTTTTGATGGTTTTTTACTCCTCTCAACAGCCCAAACAAGTTTCTAAAAGGATGAGTTTGCAACTACTTTACTTTTCGAGAAAATTCAAAACATTCATTATTCAATAGGGCCCAAACTATCAAAAACCAGCGGTTTCAATGAACACACATTTCTTGGTAGAATCATGCAGGACTGAAATTTTTGATGTTTTTCTACTCCTCTCATGAACCCAAACAAGTCTCTAAAAGCATGAGTTTGCAACTACTTTACTTTTGGAGAAAATTCAAAACATTCATTATTCAATAGAGGCCAATAGCAAAAACCAGCGTTTTGAATGAAGAATCACATTTCTTGGTAGAATCATGCAGGATTGAAATTTTTGATGGTTTTTTACTCCTCTCAACAGCCCAAACAAGTTTCTAAAAGGATGAGTTTGCAACTACTTTACTTTTGGAGAAAATTCAAAACATTCATTATTCAATAGGGCCCAAACTATCAAAAAACAGCGGTTTGAATGAACACACATTTCTTGGTAGAATCATGCAGGACTGAAATTTTTGATGTTTTTCTACTCCTCTCATGAGCCCAAACAAGTCTCTAAAAGCATGAGTTTGCAACTACTTTACTTTTGGAGAAAATTCAAAACATTCATTATTCAATAGAGCACAATAGCAAAAACCAGCGTTTTGAATGAAGAATCACATTTCTTGGTAGAATCATGCAGGATTGAAATTTTTGATGGTTTTTTACTCCTCTCAACATCCCAAACAAGTTTCTAAAAGGATGAGTTTGCAACTACTTTACTTTTGGAGAAAATTCAAAACATTCATTATTCAATAGGGCCCAAACTATCAAAAACCAGCCGTTTCAATGAACACACATGTCTTGGTAGAATCATGCAGGACTGAAATTTTTGATGTTTTTCTACTCATCTCATGAGCCCAAACAAGTCTCTAAAAGGATGAGTTTGCAACTACTTTACTTTTGGAGAAAATTCAAAACATTCATAATTCAATAGAGCCCAATAGCAAAAACCAGCGTTTTGAATGAAGAATCACATTTCTTGGTAGAATCATGCAGGATTGAAATTTTTGATGGTTTTTTACTCCTCTCAACAGCCCAAACAAGTTTCTAAAAGGATGAGTTTGCAACTACTTTACTTTTGGAGAAAATTCAAAACATTCATTATTCAATAGGGCCCAAACTATCAAAAACCAGCGGTTTCAATGAACACACATTTCTTGGTAGAATCATGCAGGACTGAAATTTTTGATGTTTTTCTACTCCTCTCATGAGCCCAAACAAGTCTCCAAAAGCATGAGTTTGCAACTACTTTACTTTTGGAGAAAATTCAAAACATTCATTATTCAATAGAGCCCAATAGCAAAAACCAGCGTTTTGAATGAAGAATCACATTTCTTGGTAGAATCATGCAGGATTGAAATTTTTGATGGTTTTTTACTCCTCTCAACAGCCCAAACAAGTTTCTAAAAGGATGAGTTTGCAACTACTTTACTTTTGGAGAAAATTCAAAACATTCATTATTCAATAGGGCCCAAACTATCAAAAACCAGCGGTTTCAATGAACACACATTTCTTGGTAGAATCATGCAGGACTGAAATTTTTGATGTTTTTCTACTCCTCTCATGAGCCCAAACAAGTCTCTAAAAGCATGAGTTTGCAACTACTTTACTTTTGGAGAAAATTCAAACCATTCACTATTCAATAGAGCCCAATAGCAAAAATCAGGTTTTGAATGAAGAATCACATTTCTTAGTAAAATCATGCAGGATTGAAATTTTTGATGGTTGTTTACTCCTCTCAACAGCCCAAACAAGTTTCTAAAAGGATGAGTTTGCAACTACTTTACTTTTGGAGAAAATTCAAAACATTCATTATTCAATAGGGCCCAAACTATCAAAAACCAGCGGTTTCAATGAACACACATTTCTTGGTAGAATCATGCAGGACTGAAATTTTTGATGTTTTTCTACTCCTCTCATGAGCCCAAACAAGTCTCCAAAAGCATGAGTTTGCAAATACTTTACTTTTGGAGAAAATTCAAAACATTCATTATTCAATAGAGCCCAATAGCAAAAACCAGCGTTTTGAATGAAGAATCACATTTCTTGGTAGAATCATGCAGGATTGAAATTTTTGATGGTTTTTTACTCCTCTCAACAGCCCAAACAAGTTTCTAAAAGGATGAGTTTGCAACTACTTTACTTTTGGAGAAAATTCAAAACATTCATTATTCAATAGGGCCCAAACTATCAAAAACCAGCGGTTTCAATGAACACACATTTCTTGGTAGAATCATGCAGGACTGAAATTTTTGATGTTTTTCTACTCCTCTCATGAGCCCAAACAAGTCTCTAAAAGCATGAGTTTGCAACTACTTTACTTTTGGAGAAAATTCAAAACATTCATTATTCAATAGAGCCCAATAGCAAAAACCAGCGTTTTGAATGAAGAATCACATTTCTTGGTAGAATCATGCAGGATTGAAATTTTTGATGGTTTTTTACTCCTCTCAACAGCCCAAACAAGTTTCTAAAAGGATGAGTTTGCAACTACTTTACTTTTGGAGAAAATTCAAAACATTCATTATTCAATAGGGCCCAAACTATCAAAAACCAGCGGTTTCAATGAACACATTTCTTGGTAGAATCATGCAGGACTGAAATTTTTGATGTTTTTCTACTCCTCTCATGAGCCCAAACAAGTCTCTAAAAGCATGAGTTTGCAACTACTTTACTTTTGGAGAAAATTCAAAACATTCACTATTCAATAGAGCCCAATTGCAAAAATCAGGTTTTGAATGAAGAATCACATTTCTTGGTAAAATCATGCAGGATTGAAATTTTTGATGGTTGTTTACTCCTCTCAACAGCCCAAACAAGTTTCTAAAAGGATGAGTTTGCAACTACTTTACTTTTGGAGAAAATTCAAAACATTCATTATTCAATAGGGCCCAAACTATCAAAAACCAGTGGTTTCAATGAACACACATTTCTTGGTAGAATCATGCAGGACTGAAATTTTTGATGTTTTTCTACTCCTCTCATGAGCCCAAACAAGTCTCTAAAAGCATGAGTTTGCAACTACTTTACTTTTGGAGAAAATTCAAAACATTCATTATTCAATAGAGCCAAATAGCAAAAACCAGCGTTTTGAATGAAGAATCACATTTCTTGGTAGAATCATGCAGGATTGAAATTTTTGATGGTTTTTTACTCCTTTCAACAGCCCAAACAAGTTTCTAAAAGGATGAGTTTGCAACTACTTTACTTTTGGAGAAAATTCAAAACATTCATTATTCAATAGGGCCCAAACTATCAAAAACCAGCGGTTTGAATGAACACATTTCTTGGTAGAATCATGCAGGACTGAAATTTTTGATGTTTTTCTACTCCTCTCATGAGCCCAAACAAGTCTTTAAAAGCATGAGTTTGCAACTACTTTACTTTTGGAGAAAATTCAAAACATTCACCATTCAATAGAGCCCAATAGCAAAAATCAGGTTTTGAATGAAGAATCACATTTCTTGGTAAAATCATGCAGGATTGAAATTTTTGATGGTTTTTTACTCCTCTCAACAGCCCAAACAAGTTTCTAAAAGGATGAGTTTGCAACTACTTTACTTTTCGAGAAAATTCAAAACATTCATTATTCAATAGGGCCCAAACTATCAAAAACCAGCGGTTTCAATGAACACACATTTCTTGGTAGAATCATGCAGGACTGAAATTTTTGATGTTTTTCTACTCCTCTCATGAGCCCAAACAAGTCTCTAAAAGCATGAGTTTGCAACTACTTTACTTTTGGAGAAAATTCAAAACATTCATTATTCAATAGAGCCCAATAGCAAAAACCAGCGTTTTGAATGAAGAATCACATTTCTTGGTAGAATCATGCAGGATTGAAATTTTTGATGG
Organism: Dendrobates tinctorius; assembly: GCF_039654945.1. Classification (NCBI taxonomy): domain Eukaryota; kingdom Metazoa; phylum Chordata; class Amphibia; order Anura; family Dendrobatidae; genus Dendrobates; species Dendrobates tinctorius. The sequence goes on from NW_027361793.1 coordinate 22,271,721, forward strand.
TTTTTTACTCCTCTCAACAGCCCAAACAAGTTTCTAAAAGGATGAGTTTGCAACTACTTTACTTTTGGAGAAAATTCAAAACATTCATTATTCAATAGGGCCCAAACTATCAAAAACCAGCGGTTTGAATGAACACATTTCTTGGTAGAATCATGCAGGACTGAAATTTTTGATGTTTTTCTACTCCTCTCATGAGCCCAAACAAGTCTCTAAAAGCATGAGTTTGCAACTACTTTACTTTTGGAGAAAATTCAAAACATTCACTATTCAATAGAGCCCAATAGCAAAAATCAGGTTTTGAATGAAGAATCACATTTCTTGGTAAAATCATGCAGGATTGAAATTTTTGATGGTTGTTTACTCCTCTCAACAGCCCAAACAAGTTTCTAAAAGGATGAGTTTGCAACTACTTTACTTTTGGAGAAAATTCAAAACATTCATTATTCAATAGGGCCCAAACTATCAAAAACCAGCGGTTTCAATGAACACACATTTCTTGGTAGAATCATGCAGGACTGAAATTTTTGATGTTTTTCTACTCCTCTCATGAGCCCAAACAAGTCTCTAAAAGCATGAGTTTGCAACTACTTTACTTTTGGAGAAAATTCAAAACATTCACTATTCAATAGAGCCCAATTGCAAAAATCAGGTTTTGAATGAAGAATCACATTTCTTGGTAAAATCATGCAGGATTGAAATTTTTGATGGTTTTTTACTCCTCTCAACAGCCCAAACAAGTTTCTAAAAGGATGAGTTTGCAACTACTTTACTTTTGGAGAAAATTCAAAACATTCATTATTCAATAGGGCCCAAACTATCAAAAACCAGCCGTTTCAATGAACACACATGTCTTGGTAGAATCATGCAGGACTGAAATTTTTGATGTTTTTCTACTCATCTCATGAGCCCAAACAAGTCTCTAAAAGGATGAGTTTGCAACTACTTTACTTTTGGAGAAAATTCAAAACATTCATAATTCAATAGAGCCCAATAGCAAAAACCAGCGTTTTGAATGAAGAATCACATTTCTTGGTAGAATCATGCAGGATTGAAATTTTTGATGGTTTTTTACTCCTCTCAACAGCCCAAACAAGTTTCTAAAAGGATGAGTTTGCAACTACTTTACTTTTGGAGAAAATTCAAAACATTCATTATTCAATAGGGCCCAAACTATCAAAAACCAGCGGTTTCAATGAACACACATTTCTTGGTAGAATCATGCAGGACTGAAATTTTTGATGTTTTTCTACTCCTCTCATGAGCCCAAACAAGTCTCCAAAAGCATGAGTTTGCAACTACTTTACTTTTGGAGAAAATTCAAAACATTCATTATTCAATAGAGCCCAATAGCAAAAACCAGCGTTTTGAATGAAGAATCACATTTCTTGGTAGAATCATGCAGGATTGAAATTTTTGATGGTTTTTTACTCCTCTCAACAGCCCAAACAAGTTTCTAAAAGGATGAGTTTGCAACTACTTTACTTTTGGAGAAAATTCAAAACATTCATTATTCAATAGGGCCCAAACTATCAAAAACCAGCGGTTTCAATGAACACACATTTCTTGGTAGAATCATGCAGGACTGAAATTTTTGATGTTTTTCTACTCCTCTCATGAGCCCAAACAAGTCTCTAAAAGCATGAGTTTGCAACTACTTTACTTTTGGAGAAAATTCAAACCATTCACTATTCAATAGAGCCCAATAGCAAAAATCAGGTTTTGAATGAAGAATCACATTTCTTAGTAAAATCATGCAGGATTGAAATTTTTGATGGTTGTTTACTCCTCTCAACAGCCCAAACAAGTTTCTAAAAGGATGAGTTTGCAACTACTTTACTTTTGGAGAAAATTCAAAACATTCATTATTCAATAGGGCCCAAACTATCAAAAACCAGCGGTTTCAATGAACACACATTTCTTGGTAGAATCATGCAGGACTGAAATTTTTGATGTTTTTCTACTCCTCTCATGAGCCCAAACAAGTCTCCAAAAGCATGAGTTTGCAAATACTTTACTTTTGGAGAAAATTCAAAACATTCATTATTCAATAGAGCCCAATAGCAAAAACCAGCGTTTTGAATGAAGAATCACATTTCTTGGTAGAATCATGCAGGATTGAAATTTTTGATGGTTTTTTACTCCTCTCAACAGCCCAAACAAGTTTCTAAAAGGATGAGTTTGCAACTACTTTACTTTTGGAGAAAATTCAAAACATTCATTATTCAATAGGGCCCAAACTATCAAAAACCAGCGGTTTCAATGAACACACATTTCTTGGTAGAATCATGCAGGACTGAAATTTTTGATGTTTTTCTACTCCTCTCATGAGCCCAAACAAGTCTCTAAAAGCATGAGTTTGCAACTACTTTACTTTTGGAGAAAATTCAAAACATTCATTATTCAATAGAGACCAATAGCAAAAACCAGCGTTTTGAATGAAGAATCACATTTCTTGGTAGAATCATGCAGGATTGAAATTTTTGATGGTTTTTTACTCCTCTCAACAGCCCAAACAAGTTTCTAAAAGGATGAGTTTGCAACTACTTTACTTTTGGAGAAAATTCAAAACATTCATTATTCAATAGGGCCCAAACTATCAAAAACCAGCGGTTTCAATGAACACATTTCTTGGTAGAATCATGCAGGACTGAAATTTTTGATGTTTTTCTACTCCTCTCATGAGCCCAAACAAGTCTCTAAAAGCATGAGTTTGCAACTACTTTACTTTTGGAGAAAATTCAAAACATTCACTATTCAATAGAGCCCAATTGCAAAAATCAGGTTTTGAATGAAGAATCACATTTCTTGGTAAAATCATGCAGGATTGAAATTTTTGATGGTTGTTTACTCCTCTCAACAGCCCAAACAAGTTTCTAAAAGGATGAGTTTGCAACTACTTTACTTTTGGAGAAAATTCAAAACATTCATTATTCAATAGGGCCCAAACTATCAAAAACCAGCGGTTTCAATGAACACACATTTCTTGGTAGAATCATGCAGGACTGAAATTTTTGATGTTTTTCTACTCCTCTCATGAGCCCAAACAAGTCTCTAAAAGCATGAGTTTGCAACTACTTTACTTTTGGAGAAAATTCAAAACATTCATTATTCAATAGAGCCCAATAGCAAAAACCAGCGTTTTGAATGAAGAATCACATTTCTTGGTAGAATCATGCAGGATTGAAATTTTTGATGGTTTTTTACTCCTTTCAACAGCCCAAACAAGTTTCTAAAAGGATGAGTTTGCAACTACTTTACTTTTGGAGAAAATTCAAAACATTCATTATTCAATAGGGCCCAAACTATCAAAAACCAGCGGTTTGAATGAACACATTTCTTGGTAGAATCATGCAGGACTGAAATTTTTGATGTTTTTCTACTCCTCTCATGAGCCCAAACAAGTCTTTAAAAGCATGAGTTTGCAACTACTTTACTTTTGGAGAAAATTCAAAACATTCACCATTCAATAGAGCCCAATAGCAAAAATCAGGTTTTGAATGAAGAATCACATTTCTTGGTAAAATCATGCAGGATTGAAATTTTTGATGGTTTTTTACTCCTCTCAACAGCCCAAACAAGTTTCTAAAAGGATGAGTTTGCAACTACTTTACTTTTGGAGAAAATTCAAAACATTCATTATTCAATAGGGCCCAAACTATCAAAAACCAGCGGTTTCAATGAACACACATTTCTTGGTAGAATCATGCAGGACTGAAATTTTTGATGTTTTTCTACTCCTCTCATGAGCCCAAACAAGACTCTAAAAGCATGAGTTTGCAACTACTTTACTTTTGGAGAAAATTCAAAACATTCATTATTCAATAGAGCCCAATAGCAAAAACCAGCGTTTTGAATGAAGAATCACATTTCTTGGTAGAATCATGCAGGATTCAAATTTTTGATGGTTTTTTACTCCTCTCAACAGCCCAAACAAGTTTCTAAAAGGATGAGTTTGCAACTACTTTACTTTTGGAGAAAATTCAAAACATTCATTATTCAATAGGGCCCAAACTATCAAAAACCAGCGGTTTGAATGAACACATTTCTTGGTAGAATCATGCAGGACTGAAATTTTTGATGTTTTTCTACTCCTCTCATGAGCCCAAACAAGTCTCTAAAAGGATGAGTTTGCAACTACTTTACTTTTGGAGAAAATTCAAAACATTCACTATTCAATAGAGCCCAATAGCAAAAATCAGGTTTTGAATGAAGAATCACATTTCTTGGTAAAATCATGCAGGATTGAAATTTTTGATGGTTTTTTACTCCTCTCAACAGCCCAAACAAGTTTCTAAAAGGATGAGTTTGCAACTACTTTACTTTTGGAGAAAATTCAAAACATTCATTATTCAATAGAGCCCAATAGCAAAAACCAGCGTTTTGAATGAAGAATCACATTTCTTGGTAGAATCATGCAGGATTGAAATTTTTGATGGTTTTTTACTCCTCTCAACAGCCCAAACAAGTTTCTAAAAGGATGAGTTTGCAACTACTTTACTTTTGGAGAAAATTCAAAACATTCATTATTCAATAGGGCCCAAACTATCAAAAACCAGCGGTTTCAATGAACACACATTTCTTGGTAGAATCATGCAGGACTGAAATTTTTGATGTTTTTCTACTCCTCTCATGAGCCCAAACAAGTCTCTAAAAGCATGAGTTTGCAACTACTTTACTTTTGGAGAAAATTCAAAACATTCATTATTCAATAGAGCCCAATAGCAAAAACCAGCGTTTTGAATGAAGAATCACATTTCTTGGTAGAATCATGCAGGATTGAAATTTTTGATGGTTTTTTACTCCTCTCAACAGCCCAAACAAGTTTCTAAAAGGATGAGTTTGCAACTACTTTACTTTTGGAGAAAATTCAAAACATTCATTATTCAATAGGGCCCAAACTATCAAAAAACAGCGGTTTGAATGAACACACATTTCTTGGTAGAATCATGCAGGACTGAAATTTTTGATGTTTTTCTACTCCTCTCATGAGCCCAAACAAGTCTCTAAAAGCATGAGTTTGCAACTACTTTACTTTTGGAGAAAATTCAAAACATTCACTATTCAATAGAGCCCAATTGCAAAAATCAGGTTTTGAATGAAGAATCACATTTCTTGGTAAAATCATGCAGGATTGAAATTTTTGATGGTTTTTTACTCCTCTCAACAGCCCAAACAAGTTTCTAAAAGGATGAGTTTGCAACTACTTTACTTTTGGAGAAAATTCAAAACATTCATTATTCAATAGGGCCCAAACTATCAAAAACCAGCGGTTTCAATGAACACACATTTCTTGGTAGAATCATGCAGGACTGAAATTTTTGATGTTTTTCTACTCCTCTCATGAGCCCAAACAAGTCTCTAAAAGCATGAGTTTGCAACTACTTTACTTTTGGAGAAAATTCAAAACATTCATTATTCAATAGAGCCCAATAGCAAAAACCAGCGTTTTGAATGAAGAATCACATTTCTTGGTAGAATCATGCAGGATTCAAATTTTTGATGGTTTTTTACTCCTCTCAACAGCCCAAACAAGTTTCTAAAAGGATGAGTTTGCAACTACTTTACTTTTGGAGAAAATTCAAAACATTCATTATTCAATAGGGCCCAAACTATCAAAAACCAGCGGTTTCAATGAACACACATTTCTTGGTAGAATCATGCAGGACTGAAATTTTTGATGTTTTTCTACTCCTCTCATGAGCCCAAACAAGTCTCTAAAAGGATGAGTTTGCAACTACTTTACTTTTGGAGAAAATTCAAAACATTCACTATTCAATAGAGCCCAATAGCAAAAATCAGGTTTTGAATGAAGAATCACATTTCTTGGTAAAATCATGCAGGATTGAAATTTTTGATGGTTTTTTACTCCTCTCAACAGCCCAAACAAGTTTCTAAAAGGATGAGTTTGCAACTACTTTACTTTTGGAGAAAATTCAAAACATTCATTATTCAATAGAGCCCAATAGCAAAAACCAGCGTTTTGAATGAAGAATCACATTTCTTGGTAGAATCATGCAGGATTGAAATTTTTGATGGTTTTTTACTCCTCTCAACAGCCCAAACAAGTTTCTAAAAGGATGAGTTTGCAACTACTTTACTTTTGGAGAAAATTCAAAACATTCATTATTCAATAGGGCCCAAACTATCAAAAACCAGCGGTTTCAATGAACACACATTTCTTGGTAGAATCATGCAGGACTGAAATTTTTGATGTTTTTCTACTCCTCTCATGAGCCCAAACAAGTCTCTAAAAGCATGAGTTTGCAACTACTTTACTTTTGGAGAAAATTCAAAACATTCATTATTCAATAGAGCCCAATAGCAAAAACCAGCGTTTTGAATGAAGAATCACATTTCTTGGTAGAATCATGCAGGATTGAAATTTTTGATGGTTTTTTACTCCTCTCAACAGCCCAAACAAGTTTCTAAAAGGATGAGTTTGCAACTACTTTACTTTTGGAGAAAATTCAAAACATTCATTATTCAATAGGGCCCAAACTATCAAAAAACAGCGGTTTGAATGAACACACATTTCTTGGTAGAATCATGCAGGACTGAAATTTTTGATGTTTTTCTACTCCTCTCATGAGCCCAAACAAGTCTCTAAAAGCATGAGTTTGCAACTACTTTACTTTTGGAGAAAATTCAAAACTTTCATTATTCAATAGGGCCCAAACTATCAAAAACCAGCGGTTTGAATGAACACACATTTCTTGGTAGAATCATGCAGGACTGAAATTTTTGATGTTTTTCTACTCCTCTCATGAGCCCAAACAAGTCTCTAAAAGCATGAGTTTGCAACTACTTTACTTTTGGAGAAAATTCAAAACATTCATTATTCAATAGAGCCCAATAGCAAAAACCAGCGTTTTGAATGAAGAATCACATTTCTTGGTAGAATCATGCAGGATTGAAATTTTTGATGGTTTTTTACTCCTCTCAACAGCCCAAACAAGTTTCTAAAAGGATGAGTTTGCAACTACTTTACTTTTGGAGAAAATTCAAAACATTCATTATTCAATAGGGCCCAAACTATCAAAAAACAGCGGTTTGAATGAACACACATTTCTTGGTAGAATCATGCAGGACTGAAATTTTTGATGTTTTTCTACTCCTCTCATGAGCCCAAACAAGTCTCTAAAAGCATGAGTTTGCAACTACTTTACTTTTGGAGAAAATTCAAAACATTCATTATTCAATAGAGCCCAATAGCAAAAACCAGCGTTTTGAATGAAGAATCACATTTCTTGGTAGAATCATGCAGGATTGAAATTTTTGATGGTTTTTTACTCCTCTCAACAGCCCAAACAAGTTTCTAAAAGGATGAGTTTGCAACTACTTTACTTTTGGAGAAAATTCAAAACATTCATTATTCAATAGGGCCCAAACTATCAAAAACCAGCGGTTTCAATGAACACATATTTCTTGGTAGAATCATGCAGGACTGAAATTTTTGATGTTTTTCTACTCCTCTCATGAGCCCAAACAAGTCTCTAAAAGCATGAGTTTGCAACTACTTTACTTTTGGAGAAAATTCAAAACATTCATTATTCAATAGGGCCCAAACTATCAAAAACCAGCGGTTTGAATGAACACACATTTCTTGGTAGAATCATGCAGGACTGAAATTTTTGATGTTTTTCTACTCCTCTCATGAGCCCAAACAAGTCTCTAAAAGCATGAGTTTGCAACTACTTTACTTTTGGAGAAAATTCAAAACATTCATTATTCAATAGAGCACAATAGCAAAAACCAGCGTTTTGAATGAAGAATCACATTTCTTGGTAGAATAATGCAGGATTGAAATTTTTGATGGTTTTTTACTCCTCTCAACATCCCAAACAAGTTTCTAAAAGGATGAGTTTGCAACTACTTTACTTTTGGAGAAAATTCAAAACATTCATTATTCAATAGGGCCCAAACTATCAAAAACCAGCCGTTTCAATGAACACACATGTCTTGGTAGAATCATGCAGGACTGAAATTTTTGATGTTTTTCTACTCATCTCATGAGCCCAAACAAGTCTCTAAAAGGATGAGTTTGCAACTACTTTACTTTTGGAGAAAATTCAAAACATTCATAATTCAATAGAGCCCAATAGCAAAAACCAGCGTTTTGAATGAAGAATCACATTTCTTGGTAGAATCATGCAGGATTGAAATTTTTGATGGTTTTTTACTCCTCTCAACAGCCCAAACAAGTTTCTAAAAGGATGAGTTTGCAACTACTTTACTTTTGGAGAAAATTCAAAACATTCATTATTCAATAGGGCCCAAACTATCAAAAACCAGCGGTTTCAATGAACACACATTTCTTGGTAGAATCATGCAGGACTGAAATTTTTGATGTTTTTCTACTCCTCTCATGAGCCCAAACAAGTCTCCAAAAGCATGAGTTTGCAACTACTTTACTTTTGGAGAAAATTCAAAACATTCATTATTCAATAGAGCCCAATAGCAAAAACCAGCGTTTTGAATGAAGAATCACATTTCTTGGTAGAATCATGCAGGATTGAAATTTTTGATGGTTTTTTACTCCTCTCAACAGCCCAAACAAGTTTCTAAAAGGATGAGTTTGCAACTACTTTACTTTTGGAGAAAATTCAAAACATTCATTATTCAATAGGGCCCAAACTATCAAAAACCAGCGGTTTCAATGAACACACATTTCTTGGTAGAATCATGCAGGACTGAAATTTTTGATGTTTTTCTACTCCTCTCATGAGCCCAAACAAGTCTCTAAAAGCATGAGTTTGCAACTACTTTACTTTTGGAGAAAATTCAAACCATTCACTATTCAATAGAGCCCAATAGCAAAAATCAGGTTTTGAATGAAGAATCACATTTCTTAGTAAAATCATGCAGGATTGAAATTTTTGATGGTTGTTTACTCCTCTCAACAGCCCAAACAAGTTTCTAAAAGGATGAGTTTGCAACTACTTTACTTTTGGAGAAAATTCAAAACATTCATTATTCAATAGGGCCCAAACTATCAAAAACCAGCGGTTTCAATGAACACACATTTCTTGGTAGAATCATGCAGGACTGAAATTTTTGATGTTTTTCTACTCCTCTCATGAGCCCAAACAAGTCTCCAAAAGCATGAGTTTGCAACTACTTTACTTTTGGAGAAAATTCAAAACATTCATTATTCAATAGAGCCCAATAGCAAAAACCAGCGTTTTGAATGAAGAATCACATTTCTTGGTAGAATCATGCAGGATTGAAATTTTTGATGGTTTTTTACTCCTCTCAACAGCCCAAACAAGTTTCTAAAAGGATGAGTTTGCAACTACTTTACTTTTGGAGAAAATTCAAAACATTCATTATTCAATAGGGCCCAAACTATCAAAAACCAGCGGTTTCAATGAACACACATTTCTTGGTAGAATCATGCAGGACTGAAATTTTTGATGTTTTTCTACTCCTCTCATGAGCCCAAACAAGTCTCTAAAAGCATGAGTTTGCAACTACTTTACTTTTGGAGAAAATTCAAAACATTCATTATTCAATAGAGACCAATAGCAAAAACCAGCGTTTTGAATGAAGAATCACATTTCTTGGTAGAATCATGCAGGATTGAAATTTTTGATGGTTTTTTACTCCTCTCAACAGCCCAAACAAGTTTCTAAAAGGATGAGTTTGCAACTACTTTACTTTTGGAGAAAATTCAAAACATTCATTATTCAATAGGGCCCAAACTATCAAAAACCAGCGGTTTCAATGAACACATTTCTTGGTAGAATCATGCAGGACTGAAATTTTTGATGTTTTTCTACTCCTCTCATGAGCCCAAACAAGTCTCTAAAAGCATGAGTTTGCAACTACTTTACTTTTGGAGAAAATTCAAAACATTCATTATTCAATAGAGCACAATAGCAAAAACCAGCGTTTTGAATGAAGAATCACATTTCTTGGTAGAATAATGCAGGATTGAAATTTTTGATGGTTTTTTACTCCTCTCAACATCCCAAACAAGTTTCTAAAAGGATGAGTTTGCAACTACTTTACTTTTGGAGAAAATTCAAAACATTCATTATTCAATAGGGCCCAAACTATCAAAAACCAGCCGTTTCAATGAACACACATGTCTTGGTAGAATCATGCAGGACTGAAATTTTTGATGTTTTTCTACTCATCTCATGAGCCCAAACAAGTCTCTAAAAGGATGAGTTTGCAACTACTTTACTTTTGGAGAAAATTCAAAACATTCATAATTCAATAGAGCCCAATAGCAAAAACCAGCGTTTTGAATGAAGAATCACATTTCTTGGTAGAATCATGCAGGATTGAAATTTTTGATGGTTTTTTACTCCTCTCAACAGCCCAAACAAGTTTCTAAAAGGATGAGTTTGCAACTACTTTACTTTTGGAGAAAATTCAAAACATTCATTATTCAATAGGGCCCAAACTATCAAAAACCAGCGGTTTCAATGAACACACATTTCTTGGTAGAATCATGCAGGACTGAAATTTTTGATGTTTTTCTACTCCTCTCATGAGCCCAAACAAGTCTCCAAAAGCATGAGTTTGCAACTACTTTACTTTTGGAGAAAATTCAAAACATTCATTATTCAATAGAGCCCAATAGCAAAAACCAGCGTTTTGAATGAAGAATCACATTTCTTGGTAGAATCATGCAGGATTGAAATTTTTGATGGTTTTTTACTCCTCTCAACAGCCCAAACAAGTTTCTAAAAGGATGAGTTTGCAACTACTTTACTTTTGGAGAAAATTCAAAACATTCATTATTCAATAGGGCCCAAACTATCAAAAACCAGCGGTTTCAATGAACACACATTTCTTGGTAGAATCATGCAGGACTGAAATTTTTGATGTTTTTCTACTCCTCTCATGAGCCCAAACAAGTCTCTAAAAGCATGAGTTTGCAACTACTTTACTTTTGGAGAAAATTCAAACCATTCACTATTCAATAGAGCCCAATAGCAAAAATCAGGTTTTGAATGAAGAATCACATTTCTTAGTAAAATCATGCAGGATTGAAATTTTTGATGGTTGTTTACTCCTCTCAACAGCCCAAACAAGTTTCTAAAAGGATGAGTTTGCAACTACTTTACTTTTGGAGAAAATTCAAAACATTCATTATTCAATAGGGCCCAAACTATCAAAAACCAGCGGTTTCAATGAACACACATTTCTTGGTAGAATCATGCAGGACTGAAATTTTTGATGTTTTTCTACTCCTCTCATGAGCCCAAACAAGTCTCCAAAAGCATGAGTTTGCAACTACTTTACTTTTGGAGAAAATTCAAAACATTCATTATTCAATAGAGCCCAATAGCAAAAACCAGCGTTTTGAATGAAGAATCACATTTCTTGGTAGAATCATGCAGGATTGAAATTTTTGATGGTTTTTTACTCCTCTCAACAGCCCAAACAAGTTTCTAAAAGGATGAGTTTGCAACTACTTTACTTTTGGAGAAAATTCAAAACATTCATTATTCAATAGGGCCCAAACTATCAAAAACCAGCGGTTTCAATGAACACACATTTCTTGGTAGAATCATGCAGGACTGAAATTTTTGATGTTTTTCTACTCCTCTCATGAGCCCAAACAAGTCTCTAAAAGCATGAGTTTGCAACTACTTTACTTTTGGAGAAAATTCAAAACATTCATTATTCAATAGAGACCAATAGCAAAAACCAGCGTTTTGAATGAAGAATCACATTTCTTGGTAGAATCATGCAGGATTGAAATTTTTGATGGTTTTTTACTCCTCTCAACAGCCCAAACAAGTTTCTAAAAGGATGAGTTTGCAACTACTTTACTTTTGGAGAAAATTCAAAACATTCATTATTCAATAGGGCCCAAACTATCAAAAACCAGCGGTTTCAATGAACACATTTCTTGGTAGAATCATGCAGGACTGAAATTTTTGATGTTTTTCTACTCCTCTCATGAGCCCAAACAAGTCTCTAAAAGCATGAGTTTGCAACTACTTTACTTTTGGAGAAAATTCAAAACATTCACTATTCAATAGAGCCCAATTGCAAAAATCAGGTTTTGAATGAAGAATCACATTTCTTGGTAAAATCATGCAGGATTGAAATTTTTGATGGTTGTTTACTCCTCTCAACAGCCCAAACAAGTTTCTAAAAGGATGAGTTTGCAACTACTTTACTTTTGGAGAAAATTCAAAACATTCATTATTCAATAGGGCCCAAACTATCAAAAACCAGCGGTTTGAATGAACACATTTCTTGGTAGAATCATGCAGGACTGAAATTTTTGATGTTTTTCTACTCCTCTCATGAGCCCAAACAAGTCTCTAAAAGCATGAGTTTGCAACTACTTTACTTTTGGAGAAAATTCAAAACATTCATTATTCAATAGAGCCCAATAGCAAAAACCAGCGTTTTGAATGAAGAATCACATTTCTTGGTAGAATCATGCAGGATTGAAATTTTTGATGGTTTTTTACTCCTCTCAACAGCCCAAACAAGTTTCTAAAAGGATGAGTTTGCAACTACTTTACTTTTGGAGAAAATTCAAAACATTCATTATTCAATAGGGCCCAAACTATCAAAAAACAGCGGTTTGAATGAACACACATTTCTTGGTAGAATCATGCAGGACTGAAATTTTTGATGTTTTTCTACTCCTCTCATGAGCCCAAACAAGTCTCTAAAAGCATGAGTTTGCAACTACTTTACTTTTGGAGAAAATTCAAAACTTTCATTATTCAATAGGGCCCAAACTATCAAAAACCAGCGGTTTGAATGAACACACATTTCTTGGTAGAATCATGCAGGACTGAAATTTTTGATGTTTTTCTACTCCTCTCATGAGCCCAAACAAGTCTCTAAAAGCATGAGTTTGCAACTACTTTACTTTTGGAGAAAATTCAAAACATTCATTATTCAATAGAGCCCAATAGCAAAAACCAGCGTTTTGAATGAAGAATCACATTTCTTGGTAGAATCATGCAGGATTGAAATTTTTGATGGTTTTTTACTCCTCTCAACAGCCCAAACAAGTTTCTAAAAGGATGAGTTTGCAACTACTTTACTTTTGGAGAAAATTCAAAACATTCATTATTCAATAGGGCCCAAACTATCAAAAAACAGCGGTTTGAATGAACACACATTTCTTGGTAGAATCATGCAGGACTGAAATTTTTGATGTTTTTCTACTCCTCTCATGAGCCCAAACAAGTCTCTAAAAGCATGAGTTTGCAACTACTTTACTTTTGGAGAAAATTCAAAACATTCATTATTCAATAGAGCCCAATAGCAAAAACCAGCGTTTTGAATGAAGAATCACATTTCTTGGTAGAATCATGCAGGATTGAAATTTTTGATGGTTTTTTACTCCTCTCAACAGCCCAAACAAGTTTCTAAAAGGATGAGTTTGCAACTACTTTACTTTTGGAGAAAATTCAAAACATTCATTATTCAATAGGGCCCAAACTATCAAAAACCAGCGGTTTCAATGAACACATATTTCTTGGTAGAATCATGCAGGACTGAAATTTTTGATGTTTTTCTACTCCTCTCATGAGCCCAAACAAGTCTCTAAAAGCATGAGTTTGCAACTACTTTACTTTTGGAGAAAATTCAAAACATTCATTATTCAATAGGGCCCAAACTATCAAAAACCAGCGGTTTGAATGAACACACATTTCTTGGTAGAATCATGCAGGACTGAAATTTTTGATGTTTTTCTACTCCTCTCATGAGCCCAAACAAGTCTCTAAAAGCATGAGTTTGCAACTACTTTACTTTTGGAGAAAATTCAAAACATTCATTATTCAATAGAGCACAATAGCAAAAACCAGCGTTTTGAATGAAGAATCACATTTCTTGGTAGAATAATGCAGGATTGAAATTTTTGATGGTTTTTTACTCCTCTCAACATCCCAAACAAGTTTCTAAAAGGATGAGTTTGCAACTACTTTACTTTTGGAGAAAATTCAAAACATTCATTATTCAATAGGGCCCAAACTATCAAAAACCAGCCGTTTCAATGAACACACATGTCTTGGTAGAATCATGCAGGACTGAAATTTTTGATGTTTTTCTACTCATCTCATGAGCCCAAACAAGTCTCTAAAAGGATGAGTTTGCAACTACTTTACTTTTGGAGAAAATTCAAAACATTCATAATTCAATAGAGCCCAATAGCAAAAACCAGCGTTTTGAATGAAGAATCACATTTCTTGGTAGAATCATGCAGGATTGAAATTTTTGATGGTTTTTTACTCCTCTCAACAGCCCAAACAAGTTTCTAAAAGGATGAGTTTGCAACTACTTTACTTTTGGAGAAAATTCAAAACATTCATTATTCAATAGGGCCCAAACTATCAAAAACCAGCGGTTTCAATGAACACACATTTCTTGGTAGAATCATGCAGGACTGAAATTTTTGATGTTTTTCTACTCCTCTCATGAGCCCAAACAAGTCTCTAAAAGCATGAGTTTGCAACTACTTTACTTTTGGAGAAAATTCAAAACATTCATTATTCAATAGAGACCAATAGCAAAAACCAGCGTTTTGAATGAAGAATCACATTTCTTGGTAGAATCATGCAGGATTGAAATTTTTGATGGTTTTTTACTCCTCTCAACAGCCCAAACAAGTTTCTAAAAGGATGAGTTTGCAACTACTTTACTTTTGGAGAAAATTCAAAACATTCATTATTCAATAGGGCCCAAACTATCAAAAACCAGCGGTTTCAATGAACACATTTCTTGGTAGAATCATGCAGGACTGAAATTTTTGATGTTTTTCTACTCCTCTCATGAGCCCAAACAAGTCTCTAAAAGCATGAGTTTGCAACTACTTTACTTTTGGAGAAAATTCAAAACTTTCATTATTCAATAGGGCCCAAACTATCAAAAACCAGCGGTTTGAATGAACACACATTTCTTGGTAGAATCATGCAGGACTGAAATTTTTGATGTTTTTCTACTCCTCTCATGAGCCCAAACAAGTCTCTAAAAGCATGAGTTTGCAACTACTTTACTTTTGGAGAAAATTCAAAACATTCATTATTCAATAGAGCCCAATAGCAAAAACCAGCGTTTTGAATGAAGAATCACATTTCTTGGTAGAATCATGCAGGATTGAAATTTTTGATGGTTTTTTACTCCTCTCAACAGCCCAAACAAGTTTCTAAAAGGATGAGTTTGCAACTACTTTACTTTTGGAGAAAATTCAAAACATTCATTATTCAATAGGGCCCAAACTATCAAAAAACAGCGGTTTGAATGAACACACATTTCTTGGTAGAATCATGCAGGACTGAAATTTTTGATGTTTTTCTACTCCTCTCATGAGCCCAAACAAGTCTCTAAAAGCATGAGTTTGCAACTACTTTACTTTTGGAGAAAATTCAAAACATTCATTATTCAATAGAGCCCAATAGCAAAAACCAGCGTTTTGAATGAAGAATCACATTTCTTGGTAGAATCATGCAGGATTGAAATTTTTGATGGTTTTTTACTCCTCTCAACAGCCCAAACAAGTTTCTAAAAGGATGAGTTTGCAACTACTTTACTTTTGGAGAAAATTCAAAACATTCATTATTCAATAGGGCCCAAACTATCAAAAACCAGCGGTTTCAATGAACACATATTTCTTGGTAGAATCATGCAGGACTGAAATTTTTGATGTTTTTCTACTCCTCTCATGAGCCCAAACAAGTCTCTAAAAGCATGAGTTTGCAACTACTTTACTTTTGGAGAAAATTCAAAACATTCATTATTCAATAGGGCCCAAACTATCAAAAACCAGCGGTTTGAATGAACACACATTTCTTGGTAGAATCATGCAGGACTGAAATTTTTGATGTTTTTCTACTCCTCTCATGAGCCCAAACAAGTCTCTAAAAGCATGAGTTTGCAACTACTTTACTTTTGGAGAAAATTCAAAACATTCATTATTCAATAGAGCACAATAGCAAAAACCAGCGTTTTGAATGAAGAATCACATTTCTTGGTAGAATAATGCAGGATTGAAATTTTTGATGGTTTTTTACTCCTCTCAACATCCCAAACAAGTTTCTAAAAGGATGAGTTTGCAACTACTTTACTTTTGGAGAAAATTCAAAACATTCATTATTCAATAGGGCCCAAACTATCAAAAACCAGCCGTTTCAATGAACACACATGTCTTGGTAGAATCATGCAGGACTGAAATTTTTGATGTTTTTCTACTCATCTCATGAGCCCAAACAAGTCTCTAAAAGGATGAGTTTGCAACTACTTTACTTTTGGAGAAAATTCAAAACATTCATAATTCAATAGAGCCCAATAGCAAAAACCAGCGTTTTGAATGAAGAATCACATTTCTTGGTAGAATCATGCAGGATTGAAATTTTTGATGGTTTTTTACTCCTCTCAACAGCCCAAACAAGTTTCTAAAAGGATGAGTTTGCAACTACTTTACTTTTGGAGAAAATTCAAAACATTCATTATTCAATAGGGCCCAAACTATCAAAAACCAGCGGTTTCAATGAACACACATTTCTTGGTAGAATCATGCAGGACTGAAATTTTTGATGTTTTTCTACTCCTCTCATGAGCCCAAACAAGTCTCTAAAAGCATGAGTTTGCAACTACTTTACTTTTGGAGAAAATTCAAAACATTCATTATTCAATAGAGACCAATAGCAAAAACCAGCGTTTTGAATGAAGAATCACATTTCTTGGTAGAATCATGCAGGATTGAAATTTTTGATGGTTTTTTACTCCTCTCAACAGCCCAAACAAGTTTCTAAAAGGATGAGTTTGCAACTACTTTACTTTTGGAGAAAATTCAAAACATTCATTATTCAATAGGGCCCAAACTATCAAAAACCAGCGGTTTCAATGAACACATTTCTTGGTAGAATCATGCAGGACTGAAATTTTTGATGTTTTTCTACTCCTCTCATGAGCCCAAACAAGTCTCTAAAAGCATGAGTTTGCAACTACTTTACTTTTGGAGAAAATTCAAAACATTCACTATTCAATAGAGCCCAATTGCAAAAATCAGGTTTTGAATGAAGAATCACATTTCTTGGTAAAATCATGCAGGATTGAAATTTTTGATGGTTGTTTACTCCTCTCAACAGCCCAAACAAGTTTCTAAAAGGATGAGTTTGCAACTACTTTACTTTTGGAGAAAATTCAAAACATTCATTATTCAATAGGGCCCAAACTATCAAAAACCAGCGGTTTGAATGAACACATTTCTTGGTAGAATCATGCAGGACTGAAATTTTTGATGTTTTTCTACTCCTCTCATGAGCCCAAACAAGTCTCTAAAAGCATGAGTTTGCAACTACTTTACTTTTGGAGAAAATTCAAAACATTCATTATTCAATAGAGCCCAATAGCAAAAACCAGCGTTTTGAATGAAGAATCACATTTCTTGGTAGAATCATGCAGGATTGAAATTTTTGATGGTTTTTTACTCCTCTCAACAGCCCAAACAAGTTTCTAAAAGGATGAGTTTGCAACTACTTTACTTTTGGAGAAAATTCAAAACATTCATTATTCAATAGGGCCCAAACTATCAAAAAACAGCGGTTTGAATGAACACACATTTCTTGGTAGAATCATGCAGGACTGAAATTTTTGATGTTTTTCTACTCCTCTCATGAGCCCAAACAAGTCTCTAAAAGCATGAGTTTGCAACTACTTTACTTTTGGAGAAAATTCAAAACTTTCATTATTCAATAGGGCCCAAACTATCAAAAACCAGCGGTTTGAATGAACACACATTTCTTGGTAGAATCATGCAGGACTGAAATTTTTGATGTTTTTCTACTCCTCTCATGAGCCCAAACAAGTCTCTAAAAGCATGAGTTTGCAACTACTTTACTTTTGGAGAAAATTCAAAACATTCATTATTCAATAGAGCCCAATAGCAAAAACCAGCGTTTTGAATGAAGAATCACATTTCTTGGTAGAATCATGCAGGATTGAAATTTTTGATGGTTTTTTACTCCTCTCAACAGCCCAAACAAGTTTCTAAAAGGATGAGTTTGCAACTACTTTACTTTTGGAGAAAATTCAAAACATTCATTATTCAATAGGGCCCAAACTATCAAAAAACAGCGGTTTGAATGAACACACATTTCTTGGTAGAATCATGCAGGACTGAAATTTTTGATGTTTTTCTACTCCTCTCATGAGCCCAAACAAGTCTCTAAAAGCATGAGTTTGCAACTACTTTACTTTTGGAGAAAATTCAAAACATTCATTATTCAATAGAGCCCAATAGCAAAAACCAGCGTTTTGAATGAAGAATCACATTTCTTGGTAGAATCATGCAGGATTGAAATTTTTGATGGTTTTTTACTCCTCTCAACAGCCCAAACAAGTTTCTAAAAGGATGAGTTTGCAACTACTTTACTTTTGGAGAAAATTCAAAACATTCATTATTCAATAGGGCCCAAACTATCAAAAACCAGCGGTTTCAATGAACACATATTTCTTGGTAGAATCATGCAGGACTGAAATTTTTGATGTTTTTCTACTCCTCTCATGAGCCCAAACAAGTCTCTAAAAGCATGAGTTTGCAACTACTTTACTTTTGGAGAAAATTCAAAACATTCATTATTCAATAGGGCCCAAACTATCAAAAACCAGCGGTTTGAATGAACACACATTTCTTGGTAGAATCATGCAGGACTGAAATTTTTGATGTTTTTCTACTCCTCTCATGAGCCCAAACAAGTCTCTAAAAGCATGAGTTTGCAACTACTTTACTTTTGGAGAAAATTCAAAACATTCATTATTCAATAGAGCACAATAGCAAAAACCAGCGTTTTGAATGAAGAATCACATTTCTTGGTAGAATAATGCAGGATTGAAATTTTTGATGGTTTTTTACTCCTCTCAACATCCCAAACAAGTTTCTAAAAGGATGAGTTTGCAACTACTTTACTTTTGGAGAAAATTCAAAACATTCATTATTCAATAGGGCCCAAACTATCAAAAACCAGCCGTTTCAATGAACACACATGTCTTGGTAGAATCATGCAGGACTGAAATTTTTGATGTTTTTCTACTCATCTCATGAGCCCAAACAAGTCTCTAAAAGGATGAGTTTGCAACTACTTTACTTTTGGAGAAAATTCAAAACATTCATAATTCAATAGAGCCCAATAGCAAAAACCAGCGTTTTGAATGAAGAATCACATTTCTTGGTAGAATCATGCAGGATTGAAATTTTTGATGGTTTTTTACTCCTCTCAACAGCCCAAACAAGTTTCTAAAAGGATGAGTTTGCAACTACTTTACTTTTGGAGAAAATTCAAAACATTCATTATTCAATAGGGCCCAAACTATCAAAAACCAGCGGTTTCAATGAACACACATTTCTTGGTAGAATCATGCAGGACTGAAATTTTTGATGTTTTTCTACTCCTCTCATGAGCCCAAACAAGTCTCCAAAAGCATGAGTTTGCAACTACTTTACTTTTGGAGAAAATTCAAAACATTCATTATTCAATAGAGCCCAATAGCAAAAACCAGCGTTTTGAATGAAGAATCACATTTCTTGGTAGAATCATGCAGGATTGAAATTTTTGATGGTTTTTTACTCCTCTCAACAGCCCAAACAAGTTTCTAAAAGGATGAGTTTGCAACTACTTTACTTTTGGAGAAAATTCAAAACATTCATTATTCAATAGGGCCCAAACTATCAAAAACCAGCGGTTTCAATGAACACACATTTCTTGGTAGAATCATGCAGGACTGAAATTTTTGATGTTTTTCTACTCCTCTCATGAGCCCAAACAAGTCTCTAAAAGCATGAGTTTGCAACTACTTTACTTTTGGAGAAAATTCAAACCATTCACTATTCAATAGAGCCCAATAGCAAAAATCAGGTTTTGAATGAAGAATCACATTTCTTAGTAAAATCATGCAGGATTGAAATTTTTGATGGTTGTTTACTCCTCTCAACAGCCCAAACAAGTTTCTAAAAGGATGAGTTTGCAACTACTTTACTTTTGGAGAAAATTCAAAACATTCATTATTCAATAGGGCCCAAACTATCAAAAACCAGCGGTTTCAATGAACACACATTTCTTGGTAGAATCATGCAGGACTGAAATTTTTGATGTTTTTCTACTCCTCTCATGAGCCCAAACAAGTCTCCAAAAGCATGAGTTTGCAACTACTTTACTTTTGGAGAAAATTCAAAACATTCATTATTCAATAGAGCCCAATAGCAAAAACCAGCGTTTTGAATGAAGAATCACATTTCTTGGTAGAATCATGCAGGATTGAAATTTTTGATGGTTTTTTACTCCTCTCAACAGCCCAAACAAGTTTCTAAAAGGATGAGTTTGCAACTACTTTACTTTTGGAGAAAATTCAAAACATTCATTATTCAATAGGGCCCAAACTATCAAAAACCAGCGGTTTCAATGAACACACATTTCTTGGTAGAATCATGCAGGACTGAAATTTTTGATGTTTTTCTACTCCTCTCATGAGCCCAAACAAGTCTCTAAAAGCATGAGTTTGCAACTACTTTACTTTTGGAGAAAATTCAAAACATTCATTATTCAATAGAGACCAATAGCAAAAACCAGCGTTTTGAATGAAGAATCACATTTCTTGGTAGAATCATGCAGGATTGAAATTTTTGATGGTTTTTTACTCCTCTCAACAGCCCAAACAAGTTTCTAAAAGGATGAGTTTGCAACTACTTTACTTTTGGAGAAAATTCAAAACATTCATTATTCAATAGGGCCCAAA
This sequence comes from Dendrobates tinctorius, assembly GCF_039654945.1. NCBI lineage: Eukaryota > Metazoa > Chordata > Amphibia > Anura > Dendrobatidae > Dendrobates > Dendrobates tinctorius. Next base: position 22,292,442 of record NW_027361793.1, read on the forward strand.
CTATCAAAAACCAGCGGTTTCAATGAACACATTTCTTGGTAGAATCATGCAGGACTGAAATTTTTGATGTTTTTCTACTCCTCTCATGAGCCCAAACAAGTCTCTAAAAGCATGAGTTTGCAACTACTTTACTTTTGGAGAAAATTCAAAACATTCACTATTCAATAGAGCCCAATTGCAAAAATCAGGTTTTGAATGAAGAATCACATTTCTTGGTAAAATCATGCAGGATTGAAATTTTTGATGGTTGTTTACTCCTCTCAACAGCCCAAACAAGTTTCTAAAAGGATGAGTTTGCAACTACTTTACTTTTGGAGAAAATTCAAAACATTCATTATTCAATAGGGCCCAAACTATCAAAAACCAGCGGTTTGAATGAACACATTTCTTGGTAGAATCATGCAGGACTGAAATTTTTGATGTTTTTCTACTCCTCTCATGAGCCCAAACAAGTCTTTAAAAGCATGAGTTTGCAACTACTTTACTTTTGGAGAAAATTCAAAACATTCACCATTCAATAGAGCCCAATAGCAAAAATCAGGTTTTGAATGAAGAATCACATTTCTTGGTAAAATCATGCAGGATTGAAATTTTTGATGGTTTTTTACTCCTCTCAACAGCCCAAACAAGTTTCTAAAAGGATGAGTTTGCAACTACTTTACTTTTGGAGAAAATTCAAAACATTCATAATTCAATAGAGCCCAATAGCAAAAACCAGCGTTTTGAATGAAGAATCACATTTCTTGGTAGAATCATGCAGGATTGAAATTTTTGATGGTTTTTTACTCCTCTCAACAGCCCAAACAAGTTTCTAAAAGGATGAGTTTGCAACTACTTTACTTTTGGAGAAAATTCAAAACATTCATTATTCAATAGGGCCCAAACTATCAAAAACCAGCGGTTTGAATGAACACATTTCTTGGTAGAATCATGCAGGACTGAAATTTTTGATGTTTTTCTACTCCTCTCATGAGCCCAAACAAGTCCCTAAAGCATGAGTTTGCAACTACTTTACTTTTGGAGAAAATTCAAAACATTCACCATTCAATAGAGCCCAATAGCAAAAATCAGGTTTTGAATGAAGAATCACATTTCTTGGTAAAATCATGCAGGATTGAAATTTTTGATGGTTTTTTACTCCTCTCAACAGCCCAAACAAGTTTCTAAAAGGATGAGTTTGCAACTACTTTACTTTTCGAGAAAATTCAAAACATTCATTATTCAATAGGGCCCAAACTATCAAAAACCAGCGGTTTCAATGAACACACATTTCTTGGTAGAATCATGCAGGACTGAAATTTTTGATGTTTTTCTACTCCTCTCATGAGCCCAAACAAGTCTCTAAAAGCATGAGTTTGCAACTACTTTACTTTTGGAGAAAATTCAAAACATTCATTATTCAATAGAGCCCAATAGCAAAAACCAGCGTTTTGAATGAAGAATCACATTTCTTGGTAGAATCATGCAGGATTGAAATTTTTGATGGTTTTTTACTCCTCTCAACAGCCCAAACAAGTTTCTAAAAGGATGAGTTTGCAACTACTTTACTTTTGGAGAAAATTCAAAACATTCATTATTCAATAGGGCCCAAAATATCAAAAACCAGCGGTTTGAATGAACACATTTCTTGGTAGAATCATGCAGGACTGAAATTTTTGATGTTTTTCTACTCCTCTCATGAGCCCAAACAAGTCTCTAAAAGCATGAGTTTGCAACTACTTTACTTTTGGAGAAAATTCAAAACATTCACTATTCAATAGAGCCCAATAGCAAAAATCAGGTTTTGAATGAAGAATCACATTTCTTGGTAAAATCATGCAGGATTGAAATTTTTGATGGTTGTTTACTCCTCTCAACAGCCCAAACAAGTTTCTAAAAGGATGAGTTTGCAACTACTTTACTTTTGGAGAAAATTCAAAACATTCATTATTCAATAGGGCCCAAACTATCAAAAACCAGCGGTTTCAATGAACACACATTTCTTGGTAGAATCATGCAGGACTGAAATTTTTGATGTTTTTCTACTCCTCTCATGAGCCCAAACAAGTCTCTAAAAGCATGAGTTTGCAACTACTTTACTTTTGGAGAAAATTCAAAACATTCACTATTCAATAGAGCCCAATTGCAAAAATCAGGTTTTGAATGAAGAATCACATTTCTTGGTAAAATCATGCAGGATTGAAATTTTTGATGGTTTTTTACTCCTCTCAACAGCCCAAACAAGTTTCTAAAAGGATGAGTTTGCAACTACTTTACTTTTGGAGAAAATTCAAAACATTCATTATTCAATAGGGCCCAAACTATCAAAAACCAGCGGTTTCAATGAACACACATTTCTTGGTAGAATCATGCAGGACTGAAATTTTTGATGTTTTTCTACTCCTCTCATGAGCCCAAACAAGTCTCTAAAAGCATGAGTTCGCAACTACTTTACTTTTGGAGAAAATTCAAAACATTCATTATTCAATAGAGCCCAATAGCAAAAACCAGCGTTTTGAATGAAGAATCACATTTCTTGGTAGAATCATGCAGGATTCAAATTTTTGATGGTTTTTTACTCCTCTCAACAGCCCAAACAAGTTTCTAAAAGGATGAGTTTGCAACTACTTTACTTTTGGAGAAAATTCAAAACATTCATTATTCAATAGGGCCCAAACTATCAAAAACCAGCGGTTTCAATGAACACACATTTCTTGGTAGAATCATGCAGGACTGAAATTTTTGATGTTTTTCTACTCCTCTCATGAGCCCAAACAAGTCTCTAAAAGGATGAGTTTGCAACTACTTTACTTTTGGAGAAAATTCAAAACATTCACTATTCAATAGAGCCCAATAGCAAAAATCAGGTTTTGAATGAAGAATCACATTTCTTGGTAAAATCATGCAGGATTGAAATTTTTGATGGTTTTTTACTCCTCTCAACAGCCCAAACAAGTTTCTAAAAGGATGAGTTTGCAACTACTTTACTTTTGGAGAAAATTCAAAACATTCATTATTCAATAGAGCCCAATAGCAAAAACCAGCGTTTTGAATGAAGAATCACATTTCTTGGTAGAATCATGCAGGATTGAAATTTTTGATGGTTTTTTACTCCTCTCAACAGCCCAAACAAGTTTCTAAAAGGATGAGTTTGCAACTACTTTACTTTTGGAGAAAATTCAAAACATTCATTATTCAATAGGGCCCAAACTATCAAAAACCAGCGGTTTCAATGAACACACATTTCTTGGTAGAATCATGCAGGACTGAAATTTTTGATGTTTTTCTACTCCTCTCATGAGCCCAAACAAGTCTCTAAAAGCATGAGTTTGCAACTACTTTACTTTTGGAGAAAATTCAAAACATTCATTATTCAATAGAGCCCAATAGCAAAAACCAGCGTTTTGAATGAAGAATCACATTTCTTGGTAGAATCATGCAGGATTGAAATTTTTGATGGTTTTTTACTCCTCTCAACAGCCCAAACAAGTTTCTAAAAGGATGAGTTTGCAACTACTTTACTTTTGGAGAAAATTCAAAACATTCATTATTCAATAGGGCCCAAACTATCAAAAAACAGCGGTTTGAATGAACACACATTTCTTGGTAGAATCATGCAGGACTGAAATTTTTGATGTTTTTCTACTCCTCTCATGAGCCCAAACAAGTCTCTAAAAGCATGAGTTTGCAACTACTTTACTTTTGGAGAAAATTCAAAACTTTCATTATTCAATAGGGCCCAAACTATCAAAAACCAGCGGTTTGAATGAACACACATTTCTTGGTAGAATCATGCAGGACTGAAATTTTTGATGTTTTTCTACTCCTCTCATGAGCCCAAACAAGTCTCTAAAAGCATGAGTTTGCAACTACTTTACTTTTGGAGAAAATTCAAAACATTCATTATTCAATAGAGCCCAATAGCAAAAACCAGCGTTTTGAATGAAGAATCACATTTCTTGGTAGAATCATGCAGGATTGAAATTTTTGATGGTTTTTTACTCCTCTCAACAGCCCAAACAAGTTTCTAAAAGGATGAGTTTGCAACTACTTTACTTTTGGAGAAAATTCAAAACATTCATTATTCAATAGGGCCCAAACTATCAAAAAACAGCGGTTTGAATGAACACACATTTCTTGGTAGAATCATGCAGGACTGAAATTTTTGATGTTTTTCTACTCCTCTCATGAGCCCAAACAAGTCTCTAAAAGCATGAGTTTGCAACTACTTTACTTTTGGAGAAAATTCAAAACATTCATTATTCAATAGAGCCCAATAGCAAAAACCAGCGTTTTGAATGAAGAATCACATTTCTTGGTAGAATCATGCAGGATTGAAATTTTTGATGGTTTTTTACTCCTCTCAACAGCCCAAACAAGTTTCTAAAAGGATGAGTTTGCAACTACTTTACTTTTGGAGAAAATTCAAAACATTCATTATTCAATAGGGCCCAAACTATCAAAAACCAGCGGTTTCAATGAACACATATTTCTTGGTAGAATCATGCAGGACTGAAATTTTTGATGTTTTTCTACTCCTCTCATGAGCCCAAACAAGTCTCTAAAGGCATGAGTTTGCAACTACTTTACTTTTGGAGAAAATTCAAAACATTCATTATTCAATAGAGCCCAATAGCAAAAACCAGCGTTTTGAATGAAGAATCACATTTCTTGGTAGAATCATGCAGGATTGAAATTTTTGATGGTTTTTTACTCCTCTCAACAGCCCAAACAAGTTTCTAAAAGGATGAGTTTGCAACTACTTTACTTTTGGAGAAAATTCAAAACATTCATTATTCAATAGGGCCCAAACTATCAAAAACCAGCGGTTTCAATGAACACACATTTCTTGGTAGAATCATGCAGGACTGAAATTTTTGATGTTTTTCTACTCCTCTCATGAGCCCAAACAAGTCTCTAAAAGCATGAGTTTGCAACTACTTTACTTTTGGAGAAAATTCAAAACATTCATTATTCAATAGAGCCCAATAGCAAAAACCAGCGTTTTGAATGAAGAATCACATTTCTTGGTAGAATCATGCAGGATTGATATTTTTGATGGTTTTTTACTCCTCTCAACAGCCCAAACAAGTTTCTAAAAGGATGAGTTTGGAACTACTTTACTTTTGGAGAAAATTCAAAACATTCATTATTCAATAGGGCCCAAACTATCAAAAACCAGCGGTTTCAATGAACACACATTTCTTGGTAGAATCATGCAGGACTGAAATTTTTGATGTTTTTCTACTCCTCTCATGAGCCCAAACAAGTCTCTAAAAGCATGAGTTTGCAACTACTTTACTTTTGGAGAAAATTCAAAACATTCATTATTCAATAGGGCCCAAAATATCAAAAACCAGCGGTTTGAATGAACACACATTTCTTGGTAGAATCATGCAGGACTGAAATTTTTGATGTTTTTCTACTCCTCTCATGAGCCCAAACAAGTCTCTAAAAGCATGAGTTTGCAACTACTTTACATTTGGAGAAAATTCAAAACTTTCATTATTCAATAGAGCCCAATAGCAAAAACCAGCATTTTGAATGAAGAATCACATTTCTTGGTAGAATCATGCAGGATTGAAATTTTTGATGGTTTTTTACTCCTCTCAACAGCCCAAACAAGTTTCTAAAAGGATGAGTTTGCAACTACTTTACTTTTGGAGAAAATTCAAAACATTCATTATTCAATAGGGCCCAAACTATCAAAAACCAGCCGTTTCAATGAACACACATGTCTTGGTAGAATCATGCAGGACTGAAATTTTTGATGTTGTTCTACTCATCTCATGAGCCCAAACAAGTCTCTAAAAGCATGAGTTTGCAACTACTTTACTTTTGGAGAAAATTCAAAACATTCATTATTCAATAGAGCCCAATAGCAAAAACCAGCGTTTTGAATGAAGAATCACATTTCTTGGTAGAATCATGCAGGATTGAAATTTTTGATGGTTTTTTACTCCTCTCAACAGCCCAAACAAGTTTCTAAAAGGATGAGTTTGCAACTACTTTACTTTTGGAGAAAATTCAAAACATTCATTATTCAATAGGGCCCAAACTATCAAAAACCAGCGGTTTCAATGAACACACATTTCTTGGTAGAATCATGCAGGACTGAAATTTTTGATGTTTTTCTACTCCTCTCATGAGCCCAAACAAGTCTCTAAAAGCATGAGTTTGCAACTACTTTACTTTTGGAGAAAATTCAAAACATTGGGGGGCGTGGCCAGCGTCTGAGCTGAATGGAAGCCTGAGCTCTGAGCTCCTCCACAGGGCAGCCTACCAAGCGCTATTAACAAGCGACTTACAAGCCAGGACTGGCTGAAAACTTGTGGGAACCTCCATAGGCACCAGCGGTGCCCCCACATAATGGATCCGCTTAATAGAAAAGCAGGAAAATCAAAAAATCTGGAGCGCTCTCCCCTCATGCTGAGGAGCCGAGATAGCGCCCGCCACACAGCAGCCACAGCCTGCAGCCCCAGCCTGAGCGGCGCACAGCGGGAGAGAACGCCACAGAGACTGAAACACGCAGTATTCAAGTCAGGGGGTAAGTCTGCCCCCATCCCTGCAAAAACCGCCGCTCCATATATTAAAGAAAGCGCTAAATTCAGTGTTAAAAGTAGCGCTGAGAAGAAGGAGGCAAAATATCGCGAGATTAACCGGGAAACAGACGGGATTGCGCAGCAAGTACGCAAATTGCGTACCTTAAGCAAAAATCTTGCGCAGCCTGTGAAATCTTGCACAGCAGCAACGCTCACAGCCGCTATGGAGGCCACAAATACAATAAGGGCCTCCTCATCTTGTCCAGATATCTCCACCATTTCAGACACCCCTCTAACGCCACCACAGAGGGAACTGTCCCCTGCCTCACAAAATAGCTGCAGATTAAGCAGTAGCTCGGCTGAGCTGCAAAGTGAGACGCAGATGGAGGACTTCTGCACTCCAGATAACCCCATGCCTGAAAACATTTTACATGTTTTGACTGAGGTAGAGGCTACCAACAAAGCAGCTTCAGAATTGTTCATAAAAAATATGGTGTGCCTTCTTGCAAAGACATTCCAAAAACAACTAGAGGGATATAATACAAACCTCCAAAACAATATAGACAGTCTGGGCCAGAGGGTGAATCACTTGGAGTCGAAAATGGAGGAGATAGTCCAGTCTCACAACAATTTGATAGACGAACATTATGCCTTAGAGAAAGAAGTTACCTTCCTAAAGTCAAGACTGATAGAACAAGAGGACAGGAGTAGGAGAAACAACCTTAAATTCAGAGGAATACCTGAGAATGTCAAGGACAGAGATCTTGATTCATATGTGCAAAAAATGCTCCATGCTATGCTCCCAGGTGCTTCCAAAGGAGACCTCTTAATAGAACGCATACACAGACTACCTAAGTCCAAATATGCCCCTGAAAGAGCTCCGCGGGATGTTATTGCATTCTTTCACTATTTTCTGACAAAGGAGGACATTTTGAGGAAGAGCAAGCAGTCACCCATCTTACCAAGACCATATGAGGGTATTAAGATCTTTGCAGACTTTTCAAAAGCCACGTTGCAAAAAAGGAGAGACTTTTTCCCTATCACTGCACACCTACGGGAGCACAGGGTGCTATACAGATGGGGCTTTCCTACAAAAATATTGGTCATGAAGGAAAACACTACTTTTGCCTTGTCTAACATTGATAACTGTGATAGATTCTTTCAGGACCTTGGTATTCCTCCAATGAAGAACTCATCTTTATCCTACAATCAAGAGAGGAGCAACTCTTCACGACAGCCAAGACGTTTGTCACAGTCCTGGACCACACAAAAGAAAAGATAATGGACTTGGTAGGTGTTGACCCTGGCTCTTGGCCTGAACTTTTATCCCCAAACACTAACCGAGAGATTTCTCTTGGTATCATTTCTTTTGAGAAATTCAACTTCCTTGTTAACAAGTTTGTTTTGTTCTAGGTTATTCCAGGTTATAACATGTTTCTATTCACAGGCACACCAGGCACTGACAACAAATTTCTAGAGAAATACCACTCTTTTTGGATATATGTCCAGATGGACTATTCTATCTTATTGAGTTATTTAACACATTTCTTTCTTTTTGATATATTATGGAGTTGAAAATCCTATCATTTAATGTAAATGGGCTTAATAGTCCCTTTAAAAGGTATGCTCTGTGGAAGGAGATCAAAAGATTGAAAGCAAATGTTGCTATGATACAGGAAACCCACCTCCTGGAAACTGATAATAACAGATTTAAAAACAAAGATTATCCTCAGATTTTCTTCTCCAACAACGAGGGAGGGAAAAAAGCTGGGGTGGCCATTGCCTCCCACAGAGACCTACCAGTGGTTATTTCAGATGTTTATAAAGACAATAAAGGCAGATATTTAATCATCAATTTTACCTTGGAGGGAATGGAATACACTGTGGTTAATGTATACGCCCCTAATGTGAGACAAATTAGCTTTCTCAATAAAGTCAAAAGAAAATTATCTAAATTTAGCAAGGGACAAATCATATGGGGGGGAGACTTTAATTGTATTGTTGACCCAAGCACTGATTGCTCATCCTCTGCTCCATACTACAGAAGTGTGAATTTGGGGAAGTGGCTGAGCAATGCTAACCTACACGACAGTTGTAAAATATTGAACCCTAATTCTAGAGAATACACCAGATTCTGCCCACACAACAGATCTTATACCAAAATAGATCATATATTTACCAGTTTTTCCTTACTAGATTCGTATATAGATTTCCAAACTGGCCCCATCACATGGTCGGACCATGCTCCAATTCTATTAACATTACAGGTTTCCTCTTCGACTCAAAGACACTACAATTGGAGATATAGCAAATTTGTAGTAGACTCCCCAGATAATATAGCAACAATAAAAAACACTATAATGAATTATTTTAAAGAAAATGACTCCCAGGAAATCTCCCCTGAAACCTTATGGTTAGCACATAAATGTGTCATTAGAGGCCACTTAATTCAGATGGCCTCAAGACAAAAGAGGGAAAGAGAGAGCAAACAGAGGCTGTTACTAGAACAAATCAAAAAACTTGAAGACCAGGCCAAAGTGGAAAAATCTTTTACTAAATACAAGGAGTTATACTCCCTTAGATTGGAATTTAGAAATCTTCTCATAAATATTTACGAAAAAAAGACTCTGTTTAACAGGGCAGGGTTTTACATAAATAACAACAAAAACTCAAAAACTATGGCAAATAGATTCAAACCCATAAATAAAAAGCATTTAATTAAAAAACTTTCCCAGAACTCAGTGAATATAGAAAAGCCAAGGGACATAGCTTTGGCTTTTGAAAAATACTACTCAAACCTTTACAATATAGGAAAAAATGGGACTTATCCCCCTCCTACAGAGGAGATGATAGATAATTTCCTGGGAGGAGTAGAGTTGAGATCTCTGTCTTCTGAGCAAAGGGAAATGCTTGATGCACCCTTCTCTGAGGGAGAGGTGTCTCTGGCAATAAAAAATTTCAAATGTAATAAGGCTCCTGGTCCAGACGGATTCCCTGTGGAATATTATAAAACATTTCAGGAAAATCTGGTCCCCTATTTAACAAACACCCTAAATTTTATAAAATCAAAAGGAACATGTAGTGCAGATATGCTGAGAGCCACCATAGTGGTAATCCCCAAACCGGACAAAGATCCCACCAAGATAGAAAACTATAGACCCATATCCCTCCTGAATGCAGACATCAAGGTCTATGCAAAAATACTGGCAGAAAGGGTGCAGGATGTTATCCAATATCTCATACATCCCGATCAAGTGGGTTTTGTAAAATTTAGACAGACTTCTGACAGTTCAAGAAGTGTCTTGCACCATATACACTTTTGTAACAAGAAAAAAATTCCCAGTCTGTTTGTGGCCCTTGATGCGGAGAAAGCTTTTGACCGCATCAATTGGACATATGCATTCGCAGTATTAAAGAAGATGGGTTTTGGTGAGGAGATGTTGAAAAGTGTTCAGGCTCTGTACTCCCAACCGTCTGCCTCTGTGCTGGTCAATAGCACGATGTCAGGGAAATTTGACATAACAAACGGAACAAGACAGGGATGCCCTCTGTCCCCAATTATTTTTATCCTGAGTCTGGAACCACTGGCTCAAAGGATAAGGGACTCGAGTGAGGTGAGGGGAGTACGGTTGGGAGATGTAGAGCATAAAATAAATTTATATGCAGACGATATCATACTCACACTGACAGATCCTGTTGAGTCATTGAAGGCGACTTGGGACATCATAGAGTTGTTTGGTTCAATATCATATTATAAACTCAATGTAAAAAAGACTAACGTTTTGTCACTATTTATTTCAGCCCCTATAAAACAGCAATTACAAGATAAGTACCCTTTTACTTGGGACTGCACTAAAATCCCATATCTAGGAATTTGGCTCACAAGCGACCTCACACACACAAGTGAGGTAAACATGGATAGCCTTTTGAAATCTCTTGACACTAAGTTGGGAGAATTGTCAAAAACCCCAGCCACTTGGTTGGGAAGAATAGTACTATATAAGATGTTCTGCCTCCCAAAGGTGTTGTTTTTGTATAGGAATGTCCCTCTGCCTTTATCAATGCAACACATACAAAAATTAACTCATCAAATGAACAGATTTATTTGGAATAATAAAAAGCCTAGAGTAAAGAAACACACACTACTTAAATCTAGAGAAAATGGGGGGATAGCCCTTCCAGACTTAGAGGCATATTACTTTGCCACCACAACTGAATTGACAAAAATGTGGCTCACAGAACAGACAGAATTGGGATGGCCAAAAATTGAAAGAGATTTAATGCCTAATAAAGAACCGACACTTTATGTTTCCTATTTTCTTCTGCACAGAGGAGAGATTGGAGACATAGAAAACCCAATACTCAGAGCCTCTATGCAGAGCTGGTCACATATGTGCAGGAGAAGGTTTAATGTCTCCCCTGTTTCAACCAAAAGACTGAGACTTCACTTTTTGGCACCTGTCAAGGTTTCTTTGAGACCCATGTTTGATAATTGGAAAACATTCCCCATTGCTTATGTGGATGATTTATTGGACAATAATAAAGTCATGCCTTTTGAGTTGGTCAAGGCTAAATTTAAAATCCCTAATACGGAATATATGAAATACCTCATACTCAAAGAGGAATATAACAAATTTAAGAGATATTTCTGCAAGATAGTTTTGGTCAACCATACCATTTATAATTTCCTAACCAGCACAACCCCCAGGCACAAGAGCTCTCTTAAACCCCTGTATAACTTCCTGACCGGCAAATACACCTTTTCTAAGGGTGGATGCTTTGAAAAATGGGAGACTACTCTGCAGAAGCAGATTTATGCCCCACAGTGGACATTGTCTTTTAAAACTGCAGTGAGGTCTACAAATTGCATGAACATTCTGGAAACACATTACAAACTAGTCCACAGATATTACTTGACCCCAAACAGGATTAAACATTTTGGGGAAGGGGGATCTGATCTGTGTTGGCGGGGATGCGGGTCTCAGGCTGACTTACTCCATATTTTCTGGGGATGCCCGGTACTGAAACCATACTGGCTTAAGGTCTCCAATTTGATTTCGATCATATGCAACTGGCGTGTTCAGTTGCACCCTGCCTTGGCCTTACTACTCATAGATATTTGCAGATTCAAAACAACAAAGTATTTGGTTGCCCACATTCTCATGTCTGCAATATACCTTATAGCGAAAGGTTGGAACAATAAGCAACCTCCGAACATTGCCACATTGATCATGTTGGTGGACAAACATTGTGTTTATGAAAAAATTCATTATATCAACAATATGTCAATAAAGTTATTTGACGACAGATGGCATAGATGGTTGAAACTCAAACCTAAGATAGAAGAAGAATTTATATCTTGATATCTTGATTTTTGCTCTTTTTGTGTGCCAAAATTTCACATATATTTGGTGTTTGCCTGTGCTGTTGTAATTGTTTTTCAAATCTATTTCAATTAATGTTAATTGTACATACTTTAAATGATGATATGATGTTCAGATACCATATGATGATGTCCTGATGTACATTATCTTGACTCTATTCGAACATGATATATATGAGGTATGTTTATACATTTCTATTATTTTGAAAACTCAATAAAAATATTGTTTAAGAAAATTCAAAACATTCATTATTCAATAGAGCCCAATAGCAAAAACCAGAGTTTTGAATGAAGAATCACATTTCTTGGTAGAATCATGCAGGATTGAAATTTTTGATGGTTTTTTACTCCTCTCAACAGCCCAAACAAGTTTCTAAAAGGATGAGTTTGCAACTACTTTACTTTTGGAGAAAATTCAAAACATTCATTATTCAATAGGGCCCAAACTATCAAAAACCAGCGGTTTCAATGAACACACATTTCTTGGTAGAATCATGCAGGACTGAAATTTTTGATGTTTTTCTACTCCTCTCATGAGCCCAAACAAGTCTCCAAAAGCATGAGTTTGCAACTACTTTACTTTTGGAGAAAATTCAAAACATTCATTATTCAATAGAGCCCAATAGAAAAACCAGCGTTTTGAATGAAGAATCACATTTCTTGGTAGAATCATGCAGGATTGAAATTTTTGATGGTTTTTTACTCCTCTCAACAGCCCAAACAAGTTTCTAAAAGGATGAGTTTGCAACTACTTTACTTTTGGAGAAAATTCAAAACATTCATTATTCAATAGGGCCCAAACTATCAAAAACCAGCGGTTTCAATGAACACACATTTCTTGGTAGAATCATGCAGGACTGAAATTTTTGATGTTTTTCTACTCCTCTCATGAGCCCAAACAAGTCTCTAAAAGAATGAGTTTGCAACTACTTTACTTTTGGAGAAAATTCAAAACATTCATTATTCAATAGAGCCCAATAGCAAAAACCAGCGTTTTGAATGAAGAATCACATTTCTTGGTAGAATCATGCAGGATTGAAATTTTTGATGGTTTTTTACTCCTCTCAACAGCCCAAACAAGTTTCTAAAAGGATGAGTTTGCAACTACTTTACTTTTGGAGAAAATTCAAAACATTCATTATTCAATAGGGCCCAAACTATCAAAAACCAGCGGTTTCAATGAACACACATTTCTTGGTAGAATCATGCAGGACTGAAATTTTTGATGTTTTTCTACTCCTCTCATGAGCCCAAACAAGTCTCTAAAAGCATGAGTTTGCAACTACTTTACTTTTGGAGAAAATTCAAAACATTCATTATTCAATAGAGCCCATTTGCAAAAACCAGCGTTTTGAATGAAGAATCACATTTCTTGGTAGAATCATGCAGGATTGAAATTTTTGATGGTTTTTTACTCCTCTCAACAGCCCAAACAAGTTTCTAAAAGGATGAGTTTGCAACTACTTTACTTTTGGAGAAAATTCAAAACATTCATTATTGAATAGGGCCCAAACTATCAAAAACCAGCGGTTTGAATGAACACATTTCTTGGTAGAATCATGCAGGACTGAAATTTTTGATGTTTTTCTACTCCTCTCATGAGCCCAAACAAGTCTCTAAAAGCATGAGTTTGCAACTACTTTACTTTTGGAGAAAATTCAAAACATTCACTATTCAATAGAGCCCAATAGCAAAAATCAGGTTTTGAATGAAGAATCACATTTCTTGGTAAAATCATGCAGGATTGAAATTTTTGATGGTTTTTTACTCCTCTCAACAGCCCAAACAAGATTCTAAAAGGATGAGTTTGCAACTACTTTACTTTTGGAGAAAATTCAAAACATTCATAATTCAATAGAGCCCAATAGCAAAAACCAGCGTTTTGAATGAAGAATCACATTTCTTGGTAGAATCATGCAGGATTGAAATTTTTGATGGTTTTTTACTCCTCTCAACAGCCCAAACAAGTTTCTAAAAGGATGAGTTTGCAACTACTTTACTTTTGGAGAAAATTCAAAACATTCATTATTCAATAGGGCCCAAACTATCAAAAACCAGCGGTTTGAATGAACACATTTCTTGGTAGAATCATGCAGGACTGAAATTTTTGATGTTTTTCTACTCCTCTCATGAGCCCAAACAAGTCTCTAAAAGCATGAGTTTGCAACTACTTTACTTTTGGAGAAAATTCAAAACATTCACTATTCAATAGAGCCCAATAGCAAAAATCAGGTTTTGAATGAAGAATCACATTTCTTGGTAAAATCATGCAGGATTGAAATTTTTGATGGTTGTTTACTCCTCTCAACAGCCCAAACAAGTTTCTAAAAGGATGAGTTTGCAACTACTTTACTTTTGGAGAAAATTCAAAACATTCATTATTCAATAGGGCCCAAACTATCAAAAACCAGCGGTTTCAATGAACACACATTTCTTGGTAGAATCATGCAGGACTGAAATTTTTGATGTTTTTCTACTCCTCTCATGAGCCCAAACAAGTCTCCAAAAGCATGAGTTTGCAACTACTTTACTTTTGGAGAAAATTCAAAACATTCATTATTCAATAGAGCCCAATAGCAAAAACCAGCGTTTTGAATGAAGAATCACATTTCTTGGTAGAATCATGCAGGATTGAAATTTTTGATGGTTTTTTACTCCTCTCAACAGCCCAAACAAGTTTCTAAAAGGATGAGTTTGCAACTACTTTACTTTTGGAGAAAATTCAAAACATTCATTATTCAATAGGGCCCAAACTATCAAAAACCATCGGTTTCAATGAACACACATTTCTTGGTAGAATCATGCAGGACTGAAATTTTTGATGTTTTTCTACTCCTCTCATGAGCCCAAACAAGTCTCTAAAAGCATGAGTTTGCAACTACTTTACTTTTGGAGAAAATTCAAAACATTCATTATTCAATAGAGACCAATAGCAAAAACCAGCGTTTTGAATGAAGAATCACATTTTTTGGTAGAATCATGCAGTATTGAAATTTTTGATGGTTTTTTACTCCTCTCAACAGCCCAAACAAGTTTCTAAAAGGATGAGTTTGCAACTACTTTACTTTTGGAGAAAATTCAAAACATTCATTATTCAATAGGGCCCAAACTATCAAAAACCAGCGGTTTCAATGAACACACATTTCTTGGTAGAATCATGCAGGACTGAAATTTTTGATGTTTTTCTACTCCTCTCATGAGCCCAAACAAGTCTCTAAAAGGATGAGTTTGCAACTACTTTACTTTTGGAGAAAATTCAAAACATTCACTATTCAATAGAGCCCAATAGCAAAAATCAGGTTTTGAATGAAGAATCACATTTCTTGGTAAAATCATGCAGGATTGAAATTTTTGATGGTTTTTTACTCCTCTCAACAGCCCAAACAAGTTTCTAAAAGGATGAGTTTGCAACTACTTTACTTTTGGAGAAAATTCAAAACATTCATTATTCAATAGGGCCCAAACTATCAAAAACCAGCGGTTTGAATGAACACACATTTCTTGGTAGAATCATGCAGGACTGAAATTTTTGATGTGTTTCTACTCCTCTCATGAGCCCAAACAAGTCTCTAAAAGCATGAGTTTGCAACTACTTTACTTTTGGAGAAAATTCAAAACATTCATTATTCAATAGAGCCCAATAGCAAAAACCAGCGTTTTGAATGAAGAATCACATTTCTTGGTAGAATCATGCAGGATTGAAATTTTTGATGGTTTTTTACTCCTCTCAACAGCCCAAACAAGTTTCTAAAAGGATGAGTTTGCAACTACTTTACTTTTGGAGAAAATTCAAAATATTCATTATTCAATAGGGCCCAAACTATCAAAAACCAGCGGTTTGAATGAACACATTTCTTGGTAGAATCATGCAGGACTGAAATTTTTGATGTTTTTCTACTCCTCTCATGAGCCCAAACAAGTCTCTAAAAGCATGAGTTTGCAACTACTTTACTTTTGGAGAAAATTCAAAACATTCATTATTCAATAGAGCCCAATAGCAAAAACCAGCGTTTTGAATGAAGAATCACATTTCTTGGTAGAATCATGCAGGATTGAAATTTTTGATGGTTTTTTACTCCTCTCAACAGCCCAAACAAGTTTCTAAAAGGATGAGTTTGCAACTACTTTACTTTTGGAGAAAATTCAAAACATTCATTATTCAATAGGGCCCAAACTATCAAAAACCAGCGGTTTGAATGAACACATTTCTTGGTAGAATCATGCAGGACTGAAATTTTTGATGTTTTTCTACTCCTCTCATGAGCCCAAACAAGTCTTTAAAAGCATGAGTTTGCAACTACTTTACTTTTGGAGAAAATTCAAAACATTCACCATTCAATAGAGCCCAATAGCAAAAATCAGGTTTTGAATGAAGAATCACATTTCTTGGTAATATCATGCAGGATTGAAATTTTTGATGGTTTTTTACTCCTCTCAACAGCCCAAACAAGTTTCTAAAAGGATGAGTTTGCAACTACTTTACTTTTCGAGAAAATTCAAAACATTCATTATTCAATAGGGCCCAAACTATCAAAAACCAGCGGTTTCAATGAACACACATTTCTTGGTAGAATCATGCAGGACTGAAATTTTTGATGTTTTTCTACTCCTCTCATGAACCCAAACAAGTCTCTAAAAGCATGAGTTTGCAACTACTTTACTTTTGGAGAAAATTCAAAACATTCATTATTCAATAGAGCCCAATAGCAAAAACCAGCGTTTTGAATGAAGAATCACATTTCTTGGTAGAATCATGCAGGATTGAAATTTTTGATGGTTTTTTACTCCTCTCAACAGCCCAAACAAGTTTCTAAAAGGATGAGTTTGCAACTACTTTACTTTTGGAGAAAATTCAAAACATTCATTATTCAATAGGGCCCAAACTATCAAAAAACAGCGGTTTGAATGAACACACATTTCTTGGTAGAATCATGCAGGACTGAAATTTTTGATGTTTTTCTACTCCTCTCATGAGCCCAAACAAGTCTCTAAAAGAATGAGTTTGCAACTACTTTACTTTTGGAGAAAATTCAAAACATTCATTATTCAATAGGGCCCAAACTATCAAAAACCAGCGGTTTGAATGAACACACATTTCTTGGTAGAATCATGCAGGACTGAAATTTTTGATGTTTTTCTACTCCTCTCATGAGCCCAAACAAGTCTCTAAAAGCATGAGTTTGCAACTACTTTACTTTTGGAGAAAATTCAAAACATTCATTATTCAATAGAGCACAATAGCAAAAACCAGCGTTTTGAATGAAGAATCACATTTCTTGGTAGAATCATGCAGGATTGAAATTTTTTATGGTTTTTTACTCCTCTCAACAGCCCAAACAAGTTTCTAAAAGGATGAGTTTGCAACTACTTTACTTTTGGAGAAAATTCAAAACATTCATTATTCAATAGGGCCCAAACTATCAAAAACCAGCCGTTTCAATGAACACACATGTCTTGGTAGAATCATGCAGGACTGAAATTTTTGATGTTTTTCTACTCATCTCATGAGCCCAAACAAGTCTCTAAAAGGATGAGTTTGCAACTACTTTACTTTTGGAGAAAATTCAAAACATTCATAATTCAATAGAGCCCAATAGCAAAAACCAGCGTTTTGAATGAAGAATCACATTTCTTGGTAGAATCATGCAGGATTGAAATTTTTGATGGTTTTTTACTCCTCTCAACAGCCCAAACAAGTTTCTAAAAGGATGAGTTTGCAACTACTTTACTTTTGGAGAAAATTCAAAACATTCATTATTCAATAGGGCCCAAACTATCAAAAACCAGCGGTTTCAATGAACACACATTTCTTGGTAGAATCATGCAGGACTGAAATTTTTGATGTTTTTCTACTCCTCTCATGAGCACAAACAAGTCTCTAAAAGCATGAGTTTGCAACTACTTTACTTTTGGAGAAAATTCAAAACATTCATTATTCAATAGAGCCCAATAGCAAAAACCAGCGTTTTGAATGAAGAATCACATTTCTTGGTAGAATCATGCAGGATTGAAATTTTTGATGGTTTTTTACTCCTCTCAACAGCCCAAACAAGTTTCTAAAAGGATGAGTTTGCAACTACTTTACTTTTGGAGAAAATTCAAAACATTCATTATTCAATAGGGCCCAAACTATCGAAAACCAGCGGTTTCAATGAACACACATTTCTTGGTAGAATCATGCAGGACTGAAATTTTTGATGTTTTTCTACTCCTCTCATGAGCCCAAACAAGTCTCCAAAAGCATGAGTTTGCAACTACTTTACTTTTGGAGAAAATTCAAAACATTCATTATTCAATAGAGCCCAATATCAAAAACCAGCGTTTTGAATGAAGAATCACATTTCTTGGTAGAATCATGCAGGATTGAAATTTTTGATGGTTTTTTACTCCTCTCAACAGCCCAAACAAGTTTCTAAAAGGATGAGTTTGCAACTACTTTACTTTTGGAGAAAATTCAAAACATTCATTATTCAATAGGGCCCAAACTATCAAAAACCAGCGGTTTCAATGAACACACATTTCTTGGTAGAATCATGCAGGACTGAAATTTTTGATGTTTTTCTACTCCTCTCATGAGCCCAAACAAGTCTCTAAAAGCATGAGTTTGCAACTACTTTACTTTTGGAGAAAATTCAAAACATTCATTATTCAATAGAGCCCAATAGCAAAAACCAGCGTTTTGAATGAAGAATCACATTTCTTGGTAGAATCATGCAGGATTGAAATTTTTGATGGTTTTTTACTCCTCTCAACAGCCCAAACAAGTTTCTAAAAGGATGAGTTTGCAACTACTTTACTTTTGGAGAAAATTCAAAACATTCATTATTCAATAGGGCCCAAACTATCAAAAACCAGCGGTTTCAATGAACACACATTTCTTGGTAGAATCATGCAGGACTGAAATTTTTGATGTTTTTCTACTCCTCTCATGAGCCCAAACAAGTCTCTAAAAGGATGAGTTTGCAACTACTTTACTTTTG
The DNA here is from genome assembly GCF_039654945.1 of Dendrobates tinctorius. Taxonomy (NCBI): domain Eukaryota; kingdom Metazoa; phylum Chordata; class Amphibia; order Anura; family Dendrobatidae; genus Dendrobates; species Dendrobates tinctorius. The sequence goes on from NW_027361793.1 coordinate 22,311,326, forward strand.
AAGAAAATTCAAAACATTCACTATTCAATAGAGCCCAATAGCAAAAATCAGGTTTTGAATGAAGAATCACATTTCTTGGTAAAATCATGCAGGATTGAAATTTTTGATGGTTTTTTACTCCTCTCAACAGCCCAAACAAGTTTCTAAAAGGATGAGTTTGCAACTACTTTACTTTTGGAGAAAATTCAAAACATTCATTATTCAATAGGGCCCAAACTATCAAAAACCAGCCGTTTGAATGAACACACATTTCTTGGTAGAATCATGCAGGACTGAAATTTTTGATGTTTTTCTACTCCTCTCATGAGCCCAAACAAGTCTCTAAAAGCATGAGTTTGCAACTACTTTACTTTTGGAGAAAATTCAAAACATTCATTATTCAATAGAGCCCAATAGCAAAAACCAGCGTTTTGAATGAAGAATCACATTTCTTGGTAGAATCATGCAGGATTGAAATTTTTGATGGTTTTTTACTCCTCTCAACAGCCCAAACAAGTTTCTAAAAGGATGAGTTTGCAACTACTTTACTTTTGGAGAAATTTCAAAACATTCATTATTCAATAGGGCCCAAACTATCAAAAACCAGCGGTTTGAATGAACACATTTCTTGGTAGAATCATGCAGGACTGAAATTTTTGATGTTTTTCTACTCCTCTCATGAGCCCAAACAAGTCTCTAAAAGCATGAGTTTGCAACTACTTTACTTTTGGAGAAAATTCAAAACATTCACTATTCAATAGAGCCCAATTGCAAAAATCAGGTTTTGAATGAAGAATCACATTTCTTGGTAAAATCATGCAGGATTGAAATTTTTGATGGTTGTTTACTCCTCTCAACAGCCCAAACAAGTTTCTTAAAGGATGAGTTTGCAACTACTTTACTTTTGGAGAAAATTCAAAACATTCATTATTCAATAGGGCCCAAACTATCAAAAACCAGCGGTTTCAATGAACACACATTTCTTGGTAGAATCATGCAGGACTGAAATTTTTGATGTTTTTCTACTCCTCTCATGAGCCCAAACAAGTCTCTAAAAGCATGAGTTTGCAACTACTTTACTTTTGGAGAAAATTCAAAACATTCATTATTCAATAGAGCCCAATAGCAAAAACCAGCGTTTTGAATGAAGAATCACATTTCTTGGTAGAATCATGCAGGATTGAAATTTTTGATGGTTTTTTACTCCTCTCAACAGCCCAAACAAGTTTCTAAAAGGATGAGTTTGCAACTACTTTACTTTTGGAGAAAATTCAAAACATTCATTATTCAATAGGGCCCAAACTATCAAAAACCAGCGGTTTGAATGAACACATTTCTTGGTAGAATCATGCAGGACTGAAATTTTTGATGTTTTTCTACTCCTCTCATGAGCCCAAACAAGTCTTTAAAAGCATGAGTTTGCAACTACTTTACTTTTGGAGAAAATTCAAAACATTCACCATTCAATAGAGCCCAATAGCAAAAATCAGGTTTTGAATGAAGAATCACATTTCTTGGTAAAATCATGCAGGATTGAAATTTTTGATGGTTTTTTACTCCTCTCAACAGCCCAAACAAGTTTCTAAAAGGATGAGTTTGCAACTACTTTACTTTTGGAGAAAATTCAAAACATTCATTATTCAATAGGGCCCAAACTATCAAAAACCAGCGGTTTCAATGAACACACATTTCTTGGTAGAATCATGCAGGACTGAAATTTTTGATGTTTTTCTACTCCTCTCATGAGCCCAAACAAGTCTCCAAAAGCATGAGTTTGCAACTACTTTACTTTTGGAGAAAATTCAAAACATTCATTATTCAATAGAGCCCAATAGCAAAAACCAGCGTTTTGAATGAAGAATCACATTTCTTGGTAGAATCATGCAGGATTGAAATTTTTGATGGTTTTTTACTCCTCTCAACAGCCCAAACAAGTCTTTAAAAGCATGAGTTTGCAACTACTTTACTTTTGGAGAAAATTCAAAACATTCACCATTCAATAGAGCCCAATAGCAAAAATCAGGTTTTGAATGAAGAATCACATTTCTTGGTAAAATCATGCAGGATTGAAATTTTTGATGGTTTTTTACTCCTCTCAACAGCCCAAACAAGTTTCTAAAAGGATGAGTTTGCAACTACTTTACTTTTCGAGAAAATTCAAAACATTCATTATTCAATAGGGCCCAAACTATCAAAAACCAGCGGTTTCAATGAACACACATTTCTTGGTAGAATCATGCAGGACTGAAATTTTTGATGTTTTTCTACTCCTCTCATGAACCCAAACAAGTCTCTAAAAGCATGAGTTTGCAACTACTTTACTTTTGGAGAAAATTCAAAACATTCATTATTCAATAGAGCCCAATAGCAAAAACCAGCGTTTTGAATGAAGAATCACATTTCTTGGTAGAATCATGCAGGATTGAAATTTTTGATGGTTTTTTACTCCTCTCAACAGCCCAAACAAGTTTCTAAAAGGATGAGTTTGCAACTACTTTACTTTTGGAGAAAATTCAAAACATTCATTATTCAATAGGGCCCAAACTATCAAAAACCAGCGGTTTCAATGAACACACATTTCTTGGTAGAATCATGCAGGACTGAAATTTTTGATGTTTTTCTACTCCTCTCATGAGCCCAAACAAGTCTCTAAAAGCATGAGTTTGCAACTACTTTACTTTTGGAGAAAATTCAAAACATTCATTATTCAATAGAGCCCAATAGCAAAAACCAGCGTTTTGAATGAAGAATCACATTTCTTGGTAGAATCATGCAGGATTGAAATTTTTGATGGTTTTTTACTCCTCTCAACAGCCCAAACAAGTTTCTAAAAGGATGAGTTTGCAACTACTTTACTTTTGGAGAAAATTCAAAACATTCATTATTCAATAGGGCCCAAACTATCAAAAAACAGCGGTTTGAATGAACACACATTTCTTGGTAGAATCATGCAGGACTGAAATTTTTGATGTTTTTCTACTCTCATGAGCCCAAACAAGTCTCTAAAAGCATGAGTTTGCAACTACTTTACTTTTGGAGAAAATTCAAAACATTCATTATTCAATAGGGCCCAAACTATCAAAAACCAGCGGTTTGAATGAACACACATTTCTTGGTAGAATCATGCAGGACTGAAATTTTTGATGTTTTTCTACTCCTCTCATGAGCCCAAACAAGTCTCTAAAAGCATGAGTTTGCAACTACTTTACTTTTGGAGAAAATTCAAAACATTCATTATTCAATAGAGCACAATAGCAAAAACCAGCGTTTTGAATGAAGAATCACATTTCTTGGTAGAATCATGCAGGATTGAAATTTTTGATGGTTTTTTACTCCTCTCAACAGCCCAAACAAGTTTCTAAAAGGATGAGTTTGCAACTACTTTACTTTTGGAGAAAATTCAAAACATTCATTATTCAATAGAGCCCAATAGCAAAAACCAGCGTTTTGAATGAAGAATCACATTTCTTGGTAGAATCATGCAGGATTGAAATTTTTGATGGTTTTTTACTCCTCTCAACAGCCCAAACAAGTTTCTAAAAGGATGAGTTTGCAACTACTTTACTTTTGGAGAAAATTCAAAACATTCATTATTCAATAGGGCCCAAACTATCAAAAACCAGCGGTTTCAATGAACACACATTTCTTGGTAGAATCATGCAGGACTGAAATTTTTGATGTTTTTCTACTCCTCTCATGAGCCCAAACAAGTCTCTAAAAGCATGAGTTTGCAACTACTTTACTTTTGGAGAAAATTCAAAACATTCATTATTCAATAGAGCCCAATAGCAAAAACCAGCGTTTTGAATGAAGAATCACATTTCTTGGTAGAATCATGCAGGATTGAAATTTTTGATGGTTTTTTACTCCTCTCAACAGCCCAAACAAGTTTCTAAAAGGATGAGTTTGCAACTACTTTACTTTTGGAGAAAATTCAAAACATTCATTATTCAATAGGGCTCAAACTATCAAAAACCAGCGGTTTGAATGAACACATTTCTTGGTAGAATCATGCAGGACTGAAATTTTTGATGTTTTTCTACTCCTCTCATGAGCCCAAACAAGTCTCTAAAAGCATGAGTTTGCAACTACTTTACTTTTGGAGAAAATTCAAAACATTCACTATTCAATAGAGCCCAATTGCAAAAATCAGGTTTTGAATGAAGAATCACATTTCTTGGTAAAATCATGCAGGATTGAAATTTTTGATGGTTGTTTACTCCTCTCAACAGCCCAAACAAGTTTCTAAAAGGATGAGTTTGCAACTACTTTACTTTTGGAGAAAATTCAAAACATTCATTATTCAATAGGGCCCAAACTATCAAAAACCAGCGGTTTCAATGAACACACATTTCTTGGTAGAATCATGCAGGACTGAAATTTTTGATGTTTTTCTACTCCTCTCATGAGCCCAAACAAGTCTCTAAAAGCATGAGTTTGCAACTACTTTACTTTTGGAGAAAATTCAAAACATTCATTATTCAATAGAGCCCAATAGCAAAAACCAGCGTTTTGAATGAAGAATCACATTTCTTGGTAGAATCATGCAGGATTGAAATTTTTGATGGTTTTTTACTCCTCTCAACAGCCCAAACAAGTTTCTAAAAGGATGAGTTTGCAACTACTTTACTTTTGGAGAAAATTCAAAACATTCATTATTCAATAGGGCCCAAACTATCAAAAACCAGCGGTTTGAATGAACACATTTCTTGGTAGAATCATGCAGGACTGAAATTTTTGATGTTTTTCTACTCCTCTCATGAGCCCAAACAAGTCTTTAAAAGCATGAGTTTGCAACTACTTTACTTTTGGAGAAAATTCAAAACATTCACCATTCAATAGAGCCCAATAGCAAAAATCAGGTTTTGAATGAAGAATCACATTTCTTGGTAAAATCATGCAGGATTGAAATTTTTGATGGTTTTTTACTCCTCTCAACAGCCCAAACAAGTTTCTAAAAGGATGAGTTTGCAACTACTTTACTTTTCGAGAAAATTCAAAACATTCATTATTCAATAGGGCCCAAACTATCAAAAACCAGCGGTTTCAATGAACACACATTTCTTGGTAGAATCATGCAGGACTGAAATTTTTGATGTTTTTCTACTCCTCTCATGAACCCAAACAAGTCTCTAAAAGCATGAGTTTGCAACTACTTTACTTTTGGAGAAAATTCAAAACATTCATTATTCAATAGAGCCCAATAGCAAAAACCAGCGTTTTGAATGAAGAATCACATTTCTTGGTAGAATCATGCAGGATTGAAATTTTTGATGGTTTTTTACTCCTCTCAACAGCCCAAACAAGTTTCTAAAAGGATGAGTTTGCAACTACTTTACTTTTGGAGAAAATTCAAAACATTCATTATTCAATAGGGCCCAAACTATCAAAAACCAGCGGTTTCAATGAACACACATTTCTTGGTAGAATCATGCAGGACTGAAATTTTTGATGTTTTTCTACTCCTCTCATGAGCCCAAACAAGTCTCTAAAAGCATGAGTTTGCAACTACTTTACTTTTGGAGAAAATTCAAAACATTCATTATTCAATAGAGCCCAATAGCAAAAACCAGCGTTTTGAATGAAGAATCACATTTCTTGGTAGAATCATGCAGGATTGAAATTTTTGATGGTTTTTTACTCCTCTCAACAGCCCAAACAAGTTTCTAAAAGGATGAGTTTGCAACTACTTTACTTTTGGAGAAAATTCAAAACATTCATTATTCAATAGGGCCCAAACTATCAAAAACCAGCGGTTTCAATGAACACACATTTCTTGGTAGAATCATGCAGGACTGAAATTTTTGATGTTTTTCTACTCCTCTCATGAGCCCAAACAAGTCTCTAAAAGCATGAGTTTGCAACTACTTTACTTTTGGAGAAAATTCAAAACATTCATTATTCAATAGAGCCCAATAGCAAAAACCAGCGTTTTGAATGAAGAATCACATTTCTTGGTAGAATCATGCAGGATTGAAATTTTTGATGGTTTTTTACTCCTCTCAACAGCCCAAACAAGTTTCTAAAAGGATGAGTTTGCAACTACTTTACTTTTGGAGAAAATTCAAAACATTCATTATTCAATAGGGCCCAAACTATCAAAAACCAGCGGTTTCAATGAACACACATTTCTTGGTAGAATCATGCAGGACTGAAATTTTTGATGTTTTTCTACTCCTCTCATGAGCCCAAACAAGTCTCTAAAAGCATGAGTTTGCAACTACTTTACTTTTGGAGAAAATTCAAAACATTCATTATTCAATAGGCCCCAAACTATCAAAAACCAGCGGTTTGAATGAACACACATTTCTTGGTAGAATCATGCAGGACTGAAATTTTTGATGTTTTTCTACTCCTCTCATGAGCCCAAACAAGTCTCTAAAAGCATGAGTTTGCAACTACTTTACTTTTGGAGAAAATTCAAAACATTCATTATTCAATAGAGCCCAATAGCAAAAACCAGCGTTTTGAATGAAGAATCACATTTCTTGGTAGAATCATGCAGGATTGAAATTTTTGATGGTTTTTTACTCCTCTCAACAGCCCAAACAAGTTTCTAAAAGGATGAGTTTGCAACTACTTTACTTTTGGAGAAAATTCAAAACATTCATTATTCAATAGGGCCCAAACTATCAAAAACCAGCCGTTTCAATGAACACACATGTCTTGGTAGAATCATGCAGGACTGAAATTTTTGATGTTTTTCTACTCATCTCATGAGCCCAAACAAGTCTCTAAAAGCATGAGTTTGCAACTACTTTACTTTTGGAGAAAATTCAAAACATTCATTATTCAATAGGGCCCAAACTATCAAAAACCAGCGGTTTCAATGAACACACATTTCTTGGTAGAATCATGCAGGACTGAAATTTTTGATGTTTTTCTACTCCTCTCATGAGCCCAAACAAGTCTCCAAAAGCATGAGTTTGCAACTACTTTACTTTTGGAGAAAATTCAAAACATTCATTATTCAATAGAGCCCAATAGCAAAAACCAGCGTTTTGAATGAAGAATCACATTTCTTGGTAGAATCATGCAGGATTGAAATTTTTGATGGTTTTTTACTCCTCTCAACAGCCCAAACAAGTTTCTAAAAGGATGAGTTTGCAACTACTTTACTTTTGGAGAAAATTCAAAACATTCATTATTCAATAGGGCCCAAACTATCAAAAACCAGCGGTTTCAATGAACACACATTTCTTGGTAGAATCATGCAGGACTGAAATTTTTGATGTTTTTCTACTCCTCTCATGAGCCCAAACAAGTCTCTAAAAGCATGAGTTTGCAACTACTTTACTTTTGGAGAAAATTCAAAACATTCATTATTCAATAGAGCCCAATAGCAAAAACCAGCGTTTTGAATGAAGAATCACATTTCTTGGTAGAATCATGCAGGATTGAAATTTTTGATGGTTTTTTACTCCTCTCAACAGCCCAAACAAGTTTCTAAAAGGATGAGTTTGCAACTACTTTACTTTTGGAGAAAATTCAAAACATTCATTATTCAATAGGGCCCAAACTATCAAAAACCAGCGGTTTCAATGAACACACATTTCTTGGTAGAATCATGCAGGACTGAAATTTTTGATGTTTTTCTACTCCTCTCATGAGCCCAAACAAGTCTCTAAAAGGATGAGTTTGCAACTACTTTACTTTTGGAGAAAATTCAAAACATTCACTATTCAATAGAGCCCAATAGCAAAAATCAGGTTTTGAATGAAGAATCACATTTCTTGGTAAAATCATGCAGGATTGAAATTTTTGATGGTTTTTTACTCCTCTCAACAGCCCAAACAAGTTTCTAAAAGGATGAGTTTGCAACTACTTTACTTTTGGAGAAAATTCAAAACATTCATTATTCAATAGAGCCCAATAGCAAAAACCAGCGTTTTGAATGAAGAATCACATTTCTTGGTAGAATCATGCAGGATTGACATTTTTGATGGTTTTTTACTCCTCTCAACAGCCCAAACAAGTTTCTAAAAGGATGAGTTTGCAACTACTTTACTTTTGGAGAAAATTCAAAACATTCATTATTCAATAGGGCCCAAACCATCAAAAACCAGCGGTTTCAATGAACACACATTTCTTGGTAGAATCATGCAGGACAGAAAATTTTTGATGTTTTTCTACTCCTCTCATGAGCCCAAACAAGTCTCTAAAAGCATGAGTTTGCAACTACTTTACTTTTGGAGAAAATTCAAAACATTCATTATTCAATAGAGCCCAATAGCAAAAACCAGCGTTTTGAATGAAGAATCACATTTCTTGGTAGAATCATGCAGGATTGAAATTTTTGATGGTTTTTTACTCCTCTCAACAGCCCAAACAAGTTTCTAAAAGGATGAGTTTGCAACTACTTTACTTTTGGAGAAAATTCAAAACATTCATTATTCAATAGGGCCCAAACTATCAAAAACCAGCCGTTTCAATGAACACACATGTCTTGGTAGAATCATGCAGGACTGAAATTTTTGATGTTTTTCTACTCATCTCATGAGCCCAAACAAGTCTCTAAAAGCATGAGTTTGCAACTACTTTACTTTTGGAGAAAATTCAAAACATTCATTATTCAATAGAGCCCAATAGCAAAAACCAGCGTTTTGAATGAAGAATCACATTTCTTGGTAGAATCATGCAGGATTGAAATTTTTGATGGTTTTTTACTCCTCTCAACAGCCCAAACAAGTTTCTAAAAGGATGAGTTTGCAACTACTTGCAACTACCAACTTGCAACTACTTGCAACTATCAAAAACCAGCGGTTTGAATGAACACATTTCTTGGTAGAATCATGCAGGACTGAAATTTTTGATGTTTTTCTACTCCTCTCATGAGCCCAAACAAGTCTCTAAAAGCATGAGTTTGCAACTACTTTACTTTTGGAGAAAATTCAAAACATTCACTATTCAATAGAGCCCAATAGCAAAAATCAGGTTTTGAATGAAGAATCACATTTCTTGGTAAAATCATGCAGGATTGAAATTTTTGATGGTTTTTTACTCCTCTCAACAGCCCAAACAAGTTTCTAAAAGGATGAGTTTGCAACTACTTTACTTTTGGAGAAAATTCAAAACATTCATTATTCAATAGGGCCCAAACTATCAAAAACCAGCCGTTTCAATGAACACACATGTCTTGGTAGAATCATGCAGGACTGAAGTTTTTGATGTTTTTCTACTCATCTCATGAGCCCAAACAAGTCTCTAAAAGCATGAGTTTGCAACTACTTTACTTTTGGAGAAAATTCAAAACATTCATTATTCAATAGAGCCCAATAGCAAAAACCAGCGTTTTGAATGAAGAATCACATTTCTTGGTAGAATCATGCAGGATTGAAATTTTTGATGGTTTTTTACTCCTCTCAACAGCCCAAACAAGTTTCTAAAAGGATGAGTTTGCAACTACTTTACTTTTGGAGAAAATTCAAAACATTCATTATTCAATAGGGCCCAAACTATCAAAAACCAGCCGTTTCAATGAACACACATTTCTTGGTAGAATCATGCAGGACTGAAATTTTTGATGTTTTTCTACTCATCTCATGAGCCCAAACAAGTCTCTAAAAGCATGAGTTTGCAACTACTTTACTTTTGGAGAAAATTCAAAACATTCATTATTCAATAGAGCCCAATAGCAAAAACCAGCGTTTTGAATGAAGAATCACATTTCTTGGTAGAATCATGCAGGATTGAAATTTTTGATGGTTTTTTACTCCTCTCAACAGCCCAAACAAGTTTCTAAAAGGATGAGTTTGCAACTACTTTACTTTTGGAGAAAATTCAAAACATTCATTATTCAATAGAGCCCAAACTATCAAAAACCAGCGGTTTGAATGAACACATTTCTTGGTAGAATCATGCAGGACTGAAATTTTTGATGTTTTTCTACTCCTCTCATGAGCCCAAACAAGTCTCTAAAAGCATGAGTTTGCAACTACTTTACTTTTGGAGAAAATTCAAAACATTCACTATTCAATAGAGCCCAATAGCAAAAATCAGGTTTTGAATGAAGAATCACATTTCTTGGTAAAATCATGCAGGATTGAAATTTTTGATGGTTTTTTACTCCTCTCAACAGCCCAAACAAGTTTCTAAAAGGATGAGTTTGCAACTACTTTACTTTTGGAGAAAATTCAAAACATTCATTATTCAATAGGGCCCAAACTATCAAAAACCAGCGGTTTCAATGAACACACATTTCTTGGTAGAATCATGCAGGACTGAAATTTTTGATGTTTTTCTACTCCTCTCATGAGCCCAAACAAGTCTCTAAAAGCATGAGTTTGCAACTACTTTACTTTTGGAGAAAATTCAAAACATTCATTATTCAATAGAGCCCAATAGCAAAAACCAGCGTTTTGAATGAAGAATCACATTTCTTGGTAGAATCATGCAGGATTGAAATTTTTGATGGTTTTTTACTCCTCTCAACAGCCCAAACAAGTTTCTAAAAGGATGAGTTTGCAACTACTTTACTTTTGGAGAAAATTCAAAACATTCATTATTCAATAGGGCCCAAACTATCAAAAACCAGCGGTTTCAATGAACACACATTTCTTGGTAGAATCATGCAGGACTGAAATTTTTGATGTTTTTCTACTCCTCTCATGAGCCCAAACAAGTCTCTAAAAGCATGAGTTTGCAACTACTTTACTTTTGGAGAAAATTCAAAACATTCATTATTCAATAGGGCCCAAACTATCAAAAACCAGCGGTTTGAATCAACACACATTTCTTGGTAGAATCATGCAGGACTGAAATTTTTGATGTTTTTCTACTCCTCTCATGCGCCCAAACAAGTCTCTAAAAGCATGAGTTTGCAACTACTTTACTTTTGGAGAAAATTCAAAACATTCATTATTCAATAGAGCCCAATAGCAAAAACCAGCGTTTTGAATGAAGAATCACATTTCTTGGTAGAATCATGCAGGATTGAAATTTTTGATGTTTTTTTACTCCTCTCAACAGCCCAAACAAGTTTCTAAAAGGATGAGTTTGCAACTACTTTACTTTTGGAGAAAATTCAAAACATTCATTATTCAATAGGGCCCAAACTATCAAAAACCAGCCGTTTCAATGAAAACACATGTCTTGGTAGAATCATGCAGGACTGAAATTTTTGATGTTTTTCTACTCATCTCATGAGCCCAAACAAGTCTCTAAAAGCATGAGTTTGCAACTACTTTACTTTTGGAGAAAATTCAAAACATTCATTATTCAATAGAGCCCAATAGCAAAAACCAGCGTTTTGAATGAAGAATCACATTTCTTGGTAGAATCATGCAGGATTGAAATTTTTGATGGTTTTTTACTCCTCTCAACAGCCCAAACAAGTTTCTAAAAGGATGAGTTTGCAACTACTTTACTTTTGGAGAAAATTCAAAACATTCATTATTCAATAGGGCCCAAACTATCAAAAACCAGCGGTTTGAATGAACACATTTCTTGGTAGAATCATGCAGGACTGAAATTTTTGATGTTTTTCTACTCCTTTCATGAGCCCAAACAAGTCTCTAAAAGCATGAGTTTGCAACTACTTTACTTTTGGAGAAAATTCAAAACATTCACTATTCAATAGAGCCCAATAGCAAAAATCAGGTTTTGAATGAAGAATCACATTTCTTGGTAAAATCATGCAGGATTGAAATTTTTGATGGTTTTTTACTCCTCTCAACAGCCCAAACAAGTTTCTAAAAGGATGAGTTTGCAACTACTTTACTTTTGGAGAAAATTCAAAACATTCATTATTCAATAGGGCCCAAACTATCAAAAAACAGCGGTTTCAATGAACACACATTTCTTGGTAGAATCATGCAGGACTGAAATTTTTGATGTTTTTCTACTCCTCTCATGAGCCCAAACAAGTCTCTAAAAGCATGAGTTTGCAACTACTTTACTTTTGGAGAAAATTCAAAACATTCATTATTCAATAGAGCCCAATAGCAAAAACCATGGTTTTGAATGAAGAATCACATTTCTTGGTAGAATCATGCAGGATTGAAATTTTTGATGGTTTTTTACTCCTCTCAACAGCCCAAACAAGTTTCTAAAAGGATGAGTTTGCAACTACTTTACTTTTGGAGAAAATTCAAAACATTCATTATTCAATAGGGCCCAAACTATCAAAAACCAGCGGTTTCAATGAACACACATTTCTTGGTAGAATCATGCAGGACTGAAATTTTTGATGTTTTTCTACTCCTCTCATGAGCCCAAACAAGTCTCTAAAAGCATGAGTTTGCAACTACTTTACTTTTGGAGAAAATTCAAAACATTCACTATTCAATAGAGCCCAATAGCAAAAACCAGCGTTTTGAATGAAGAATCACATTTCTTGGTAGAATCATGCAGGATTGAAATTTTTGATGGTTTTTTACTCCTCTCAACAGCCCAAACAAGTTTCTAAAAGGATGAGTTTGCAACTACTTTACTTTTGGAGAAAATTCAAAACATTCATTATTCAATAGGGCCCAAACTATCAAAAACCAGCGGTTTCAATGAACACACATTTCTTGGTAGAATCATGCAGGACTGAAATTTTTGATGTTTTTCTACTCCTCTCATGAGCCCAAACAAGTCTCTAAAAGCATGAGTTTGCAACTACTTTACTTTTGGAGAAAATTCAAAACATTCATTATTCAATAGAGCCCAATAGCAAAAACCAGCGTTTTGAATGAAGAATCACATTTCTTGGTAGAATCATGCAGGATTGAAATTTTTGATGGTTTTTTACTCCTCTCAACAGCCCAAACAAGTTTCTAAAAGGATGAGTTTGCAACTACTTTACTTTTGGAGAAAATTCAAAACATTCATTATTCAATAGGGCCCAAACTATCAAAAACCAGCGGTTTGAATGAACACATTTCTTGGTAGAATCATGCAGGACTGAAATTTTTGATGTTTTTCTACTCCTTTCATGAGCCCAAACAAGTCTCTAAAAGCATGAGTTTGCAACTACTTTACTTTTGGAGAAAATTCAAAACATTCACTATTCAATAGAGCCCAATAGCAAAAATCAGGTTTTGAATGAAGAATCACATTTCTTGGTAAAATCATGCAGGATTGAAATTTTTGATGGTTTTTTACTCCTCTCAACAGCCCAAACAAGTTTCTAAAAGGATGAGTTTGCAACTACTTTACTTTTGGAGAAAATTCAAAACATTCATTATTCAATAGGGCCCAAACTATCAAAAAACAGCGGTTTCAATGAACACACATTTCTTGGTAGAATCATGCAGGACTGAAATTTTTGATGTTTTTCTACTCCTCTCATGAGCCCAAACAAGTCTCTAAAAGCATGAGTTTGCAACTACTTTACTTTTGGAGAAAATTCAAAACATTCATTATTCAATAGAGCCCAATAGCAAAAACCATGGTTTTGAATGAAGAATCACATTTCTTGGTAGAATCATGCAGGATTGAAATTTTTGATGGTTTTTTACTCCTCTCAACAGCCCAAACAAGTTTCTAAAAGGATGAGTTTGCAACTACTTTACTTTTGGAGAAAATTCAAAACATTCATTATTCAATAGGGCCCAAACTATCAAAAACCAGCGGTTTCAATGAACACACATTTCTTGGTAGAATCATGCAGGACTGAAATTTTTGATGTTTTTCTACTCCTCTCATGAGCCCAAACAAGGCTCTAAAAGCATGAGTTTGCAACTACTTTACTTTTGGAGAAAATTCAAAACATTCATTATTCAATAGAGCCCAATAGCAAAAACCAGCGTTTTGAATGAAGAATCACATTTCTTGGTAGAATCATGCAGGATTGAAATTTTTGATGGTTTTTTACTCCTCTCAACAGCCCAAACAAGTTTCTAAAAGGATGAGTTTGCAACTACTTTACTTTTGGAGAAAATTCAAAACATTCATTATTCAATAGGGCCCAAACTATCAAAAACCAGCGGTTTCAATGAACACACATTTCTTGGTAGAATCATGCAGGACTGAAATTTTTGATGTTTTTCTACTCCTCTCATGAGCCCAAACAAGTCTCTAAAAGCATGAGTTTGCAACTACTTTACTTTTGGAGAAAATTCAAAACATTCATTATTCAATAGAGCCCAATAGCAAAAACCAGCGTTTTGAATGAAGAATCACATTTCTTGGTAGAATCATGCAGGATTGAAATTTTTGATGTTTTTCTACTCCTCTCATGAGCCCAAACAAGTTTCTAAAAGGATGAGTTTGCAACTACTTTACTTTTGGAGAAAATTCAAAACATTCATTATTCAATAGAGCCCAAACTATCAAAAACCAGCGGTTTGAATGAACACATTTCTTGGTAGAATCATGCAGGACTGAAATTTTTGATGTTTTTCTACTCCTCTCATGAGCCCAAACAAGTCTCTAAAAGCATGAGTTTGCAACTACTTTACTTTTGGAGAAAATTCAAAACATTCACTATTCAATAGAGCCCAATAGCAAAAATCAGGTTTTGAATGAAGAATCACATTTCTTGGTAAAATCATGCAGGATTGAAATTTTTGATGGTTTTTTACTCCTCTCAACAGCCCAAACAAGTTTCTAAAAGGATGAGTTTGCAACTACTTTACTTTTGGAGAAAATTCAAAACATTCATTATTCAATAGGGCCCAAACTATCAAAAACCAGCGGTTTCAATGAACACACATTTCTTGGTAGAATCATGCAGGACTGAAATTTTTGATGTTTTTCTACTCCTCTCATGAGCCCAAACAAGTCTCTAAAAGCATGAGTTTGCAACTACTTTACTTTTGGAGAAAATTCAAAACATTCATTATTCAATAGAGCCCAATAGCAAAAAACAGCGTTTTGAATGAAGAATCACATTTCTTGGTAGAATCATGCAGGATTGAAATTTTTGATGGTTTTTTACTCCTCTCAACAGCCCAAACAAGTTTCTAAAAGGATGAGTTTGCAACTACTTTACTTTTGGAGAAAATTCAAAACATTCATTATTCAATAGGGCCCAAACTATCAAAAAACAGCGGTTTCAATGAACACACATTTCTTGGTAGAATCATGCAGGACTGAAATTTTTGATGTTTTTCTACTCCTCATGAGCCCAAACAAGTCTCTAAAAGCATGAGTTTGCAACTACTTTACTTTTGGAGAAAATTCAAAACATTCATTATTCAATAGGGCCCAAACTATCAAAAACCAGCGGTTTGAATCAACACACATTTCTTGGTAGAATCATGCAGGACTGAAATTTTTGATGTTTTTCTACTCCTCTCATGAGCCCAAACAAGTCTCTAAAAGCATGAGTTTGCAACTACTTTAATTTTGGAGAAAATTCAAAACATTCATTATTCAATAGAGCCCAATAGCAAAAACCAGCGTTTTGAATGAAGAATCACATTTCTTGGTAGAATCATGCAGGATTGAAATTTTTGATGTTTTTTTACTCCTCTCAACAGCCCAAACAAGTTTCTAAAAGGATGAGTTTGCAACTACTTTACTTTTGGAGAAAATTCAAAACATTCATTATTCAATAGGGCCCAAACTATCAAAAACCAGCCGTTTCAATGAAAACACATGTCTTGGTAGAATCATGCAGGACTGAAATTTTTGATGTTTTTCTACTCATCTCATGAGCCCAAACAAGTCTCTAAAAGCATGAGTTTGCAACTACTTTACTTTTGGAGAAAATTCAAAACATTCATTATTCAATAGAGCCCAATAGCAAAAACCAGCGTTTTGAATGAAGAATCACATTTCTTGGTAGAATCATGCAGGATTGAAATTTTTGATGGTTTTTTACTCCTCTCAACAGCCCAAACAAGTTTCTAAAAGGATGAGTTTGCAACTACTTTACTTTTGGAGAAAATTCAAAACATTCATTATTCAATAGGGCCCAAACTATCAAAAACCAGCGGTTTGAATGAACACATTTCTTGGTAGAATCATGCAGGACTGAAATTTTTGATGTTTTTCTACTCCTTTCATGAGCCCAAACAAGTCTCTAAAAGCATGAGTTTGCAACTACTTTACTTTTGGAGAAAATTCAAAACATTCACTATTCAATAGAGCCCAATAGCAAAAATCAGGTTTTGAATGAAGAATCACATTTCTTGGTAAAATCATGCAGGATTGAAATTTTTGATGGTTTTTTACTCCTCTCAACAGCCCAAACAAGTTTCTAAAAGGATGAGTTTGCAACTACTTTACTTTTGGAGAAAATTCAAAACATTCATTATTCAATAGGGCCCAAACTATCAAAAAACAGCGGTTTCAATGAACACACATTTCTTGGTAGAATCATGCAGGACTGAAATTTTTGATGTTTTTCTACTCATCTCATGAGCCCAAACAAGTCTCTAAAAGCATGAGTTTGCAACTACTTTACTTTTGGAGAAAATTCAAAACATTCATTATTCAATAGAGCCCAATAGCAAAAACCATGGTTTTGAATGAAGAATCACATTTCTTGGTAGAATCATGCAGGATTGAAATTTTTGATGGTTTTTTACTCCTCTCAACAGCCCAAACAAGTTTCTAAAAGGATGAGTTTGCAACTACTTTACTTTTGGAGAAAATTCAAAACATTCATTATTCAATAGGGCCCAAACTATCAAAAACCAGCGGTTTCAATGAACACACATTTCTTGGTAGAATCATGCAGGACTGAAATTTTTGATGTTTTTCTACTCCTCTCATGAGCCCAAACAAGTCTCTAAAAGCATGAGTTTGCAACTACTTTACTTTTGGAGAAAATTCAAAACATTCATTATTCAATAGAGCCCAATAGCAAAAACCAGCGTTTTGAATGAAGAATCACATTTCTTGGTAGAATCATGCAGGATTGAAATTTTTGATGGTTTTTTACTCCTCTCAACAGCCCAAACAAGTTTCTAAAAGGATGAGTTTGCAACTACTTTACTTTTGGAGAAAATTCAAAACATTCATTATTCAATAGGGCCCAAACTATCAAAAACCAGCGGTTTCAATGAACACACATTTCTTGGTAGAATCATGCAGGACTGAAATTTTTGATGTTTTTCTACTCCTCTCATGAGCCCAAACAAGTCTCTAAAAGCATGAGTTTGCAACTACTTTACTTTTGGAGAAAATTCAAAACATTCATTATTCAATAGAGCCCAATAGCAAAAACCAGCGTTTTGAATGAAGAATCACATTTCTTGGTAGAATCATGCAGGATTGAAATTTTTGATGGTTTTTTACTCCTCTCAACAGCCCAAACAAGTTTCTAAAAGGATGAGTTTGCAACTACTTTACTTTTGGAGAAAATTCAAAACATTCATTATTCAATAGGGCCCAAACTATCAAAAACCAGCGGTTTGAATGAACACATTTCTTGGTAGAATCATGCAGGACTGAAATTTTTGATGTTTTTCTACTCCTTTCATGAGCCCAAACAAGTCTCTAAAAGCATGAGTTTGCAACTACTTTACTTTTGGAGAAAATTCAAAACATTCACTATTCAATAGAGCCCAATAGCAAAAATCAGGTTTTGAATGAAGAATCACATTTCTTGGTAAAATCATGCAGGATTGAAATTTTTGATGGTTTTTTACTCCTCTCAACAGCCCAAACAAGTTTCTAAAAGGATGAGTTTGCAACTACTTTACTTTTGGAGAAAATTCAAAACATTCATTATTCAATAGGGCCCAAACTATCAAAAAACAGCGGTTTCAATGAACACACATTTCTTGGTAGAATCATGCAGGACTGAAATTTTTGATGTTTTTCTACTCCTCTCATGAGCCCAAACAAGTCTCTAAAAGCATGAGTTTGCAACTACTTTACTTTTGGAGAAAATTCAAAACATTCATTATTCAATAGAGCCCAATAGCAAAAACCATGGTTTTGAATGAAGAATCACATTTCTAGGTAGAATCATGCAGGATTGAAATTTTTGATGGTTTTTTACTCCTCTCAACAGCCCAAACAAGTTTCTAAAAGGATGAGTTTGCAACTACTTTACTTTTGGAGAAAATTCAAAACATTCATTATTCAATAGGGCCCAAACTATCAAAAACCAGCGGTTTCAATGAACACACATTTCTTGGTAGAATCATGCAGGACTGAAATTTTTGATGTTTTTCTACTCCTCTCATGAGCCCAAACAAGTCTCTAAAAGCATGAGTTTGCAACTACTTTACTTTTGGAGAAAATTCAAAACATTCATTATTCAATAGAGCCCAATAGCAAAAACCAGCGTTTTGAATGAAGAATCACATTTCTTGGTAGAATCATGCAGGATTGAAATTTTTGATGGTTTTTTACTCCTCTCAACAGCCCAAACAAGTTTCTAAAAGGATGAGTTTGCAACTACTTTACTTTTGGAGAAAATTCAAAACATTCATTATTCAATAGGGCCCAAACTATCAAAAACCAGCGGTTTCAATGAACACACATTTCTTGGTAGAATCATGCAGGACTGAAATTTTTGATGTTTTTCTACTCCTCTCATAAGCCCAAACAAGTCTCTAAAAGCATGAGTTTGCAACTACTTTACTTTTGGAGAAAATTCAAAACATTCATTATTCAATAGAGCCCAATAGCAAAAACCAGCGTTTTGAATGAAGAATCACATTTCTTGGTAGAATCATGCAGGATTGAAATTTTTGATGGTTTTTTACTCCTCTCAACAGCCCAAACAAGTTTCTAAAAGGATGAGTTTGCAACTACTTTACTTTTGGAGAAAATTCAAAACATTCATTATTCAATAGGGCCCAAACTATCAAAAACCAGCGGTTTCAATGAACACACATTTCTTGGTAGAATCATGCAGGACTGAAATTTTTGATGTTTTTCTACTCCTCTCATGAGCCCAAACAAGTCTCTAAAAGCATGAGTTTGCAACTACTTTACTTTTGGAGAAAATTCAAAACATTCATTATTCAATAGAGCCCAATAGCAAAAACCAGCGTTTTGAATGAAGAATCACATTTCTTGGTAGAATCATGCAGGATTGAAATTTTTGATGGTTTTTTACTCCTCTCAACAGCCCAAACAAGTTTCTAAAAGGATGAGTTTGCAACTACTTTACTTTTGGAGAAAATTCAAAACATTCATTATTCAATAGGGCCCAAACTATCAAAAACCAGCGGTTTCAATGAACACACATTTCTTGGTAGAATCATGCAGGACTGAAATTTTTGATGTTTTTCTACTCCTCTCATGAGCCCAAACAAGTCTCTAAAAGCATGAGTTTGCAACTACTTTACTTTTGGAGAAAATTCAAAACATTCACTATTCAATAGAGCCCAATAGCAAAAACCAGCGTTTTGAATGAAGAATCACATTTCTTGGTAGAATCATGCAGGATTGAAATTTTTGATGGTTTTTTACTCCTCTCAACAGCCCAAACAAGTTTCTAAAAGGATGAGTTTGCAACTACTTTACTTTTGGAGAAAATTCAAAACATTCATTATTCAATAGGGCCCAAACTATCAAAAACCAGCGGTTTCAATGAACACACATTTCTTGGTAGAATCATGCAGGACTGAAATTTTTGATGTTTTTCTACTCCTCTCATGAGCCCAAACAAGTCTCTAAAAGCATGAGTTTGCAACTACTTTACTTTTGGAGAAAATTCAAAACATTCACTATTCAATAGAGCCCAATAGCAAAAATCAGGTTTTGAATGAAGAATCACATTTCTTGGTAAAATCATGCAGGATTGAAATTTTTGATGGTTTTTTACTCCTCTCAACAGCCCAAACAAGTTTCTAAAAGGATGAGTTTGCAACTACTTTACTTTTGGAGAAAATTCAAAACATTCATTATTCAATAGGGCCCAAACTATCAAAAAACAGCGGTTTCAATGAACACACATTTCTTGGTAGAATCATGCAGGACTGAAATTTTTGATGTTTTTCTACTCCTCTCATGAGCCCAAACAAGTCTCTAAAAGCATGAGTTTGCAACTACTTTACTTTTGGAGAAAATTCAAAACATTCATTATTCAATAGAGCCCAATAGCAAAAACCATGGTTTTGAATGAAGAATCACATTTCTTGGTAGAATCATGCAGGATTGAAATTTTTGATGGTTTTTTACTCCTCTCAACAGCCCAAACAAGTTTCTAAAAGGATGAGTTTGCAACTACTTTACTTTTGGAGAAAATTCAAAACATTCATTATTCAATAGGGCCCAAACTATCAAAAACCAGCGGTTTCAATGAACACACATTTCTTGGTAGAATCATGCAGGACTGAAATTTTTGATGTTTTTCTACTCCTCTCATGAGCCCAAACAAGGCTCTAAAAGCATGAGTTTGCAACTACTTTACTTTTGGAGAAAATTCAAAACATTCATTATTCAATAGAGCCCAATAGCAAAAACCAGCGTTTTGAATGAAGAATCACATTTCTTGGTAGAATCATGCAGGATTGAAATTTTTGATGGTTTTTTACTCCTCTCAACAGCCCAAACAAGTTTCTAAAAGGATGAGTTTGCAACTACTTTACTTTTGGAGAAAATTCAAAACATTCATTATTCAATAGGGCCCAAACTATCAAAAACCAGCGGTTTCAATGAACACACATTTCTTGGTAGAATCATGCAGGACTGAAATTTTTGATGTTTTTCTACTCCTCTCATGAGCCCAAACAAGTCTCTAAAAGCATGAGTTTGCAACTACTTTACTTTTGGAGAAAATTCAAAACATTCATTATTCAATAGAGCCCAATAGCAAAAACCAGCGTTTTGAATGAAGAATCACATTTCTTGGTAGAATCATGCAGGATTGAAATTTTTGATGTTTTTCTACTCCTCTCATGAGCCCAAACAAGTTTCTAAAAGGATGAGTTTGCAACTACTTTACTTTTGGAGAAAATTCAAAACATTCATTATTCAATAGAGCCCAAACTATCAAAAACCAGCGGTTTGAATGAACACATTTCTTGGTAGAATCATGCAGGACTGAAATTTTTGATGTTTTTCTACTCCTCTCATGAGCCCAAACAAGTCTCTAAAAGCATGAGTTTGCAACTACTTTACTTTTGGAGAAAATTCAAAACATTCACTATTCAATAGAGCCCAATAGCAAAAATCAGGTTTTGAATGAAGAATCACATTTCTTGGTAAAATCATGCAGGATTGAAATTTTTGATGGTTTTTTACTCCTCTCAACAGCCCAAACAAGTTTCTAAAAGGATGAGTTTGCAACTACTTTACTTTTGGAGAAAATTCAAAACATTCATTATTCAATAGGGCCCAAACTATCAAAAACCAGCGGTTTCAATGAACACACATTTCTTGGTAGAATCATGCAGGACTGAAATTTTTGATGTTTTTCTACTCCTCTCATGAGCCCAAACAAGTCTCTAAAAGCATGAGTTTGCAACTACTTTACTTTTGGAGAAAATTCAAAACATTCATTATTCAATAGAGCCCAATAGCAAAAAACAGCGTTTTGAATGAAGAATCACATTTCTTGGTAGAATCATGCAGGATTGAAATTTTTGATGGTTTTTTACTCCTCTCAACAGCCCAAACAAGTTTCTAAAAGGATGAGTTTGCAACTACTTTACTTTTGGAGAAAATTCAAAACATTCATTATTCAATAGGGCCCAAACTATCAAAAAACAGCGGTTTCAATGAACACACATTTCTTGGTAGAATCATGCAGGACTGAAATTTTTGATGTTTTTCTACTCCTCATGAGCCCAAACAAGTCTCTAAAAGCATGAGTTTGCAACTACTTTACTTTTGGAGAAAATTCAAAACATTCATTATTCAATAGGGCCCAAACTATCAAAAACCAGCGGTTTGAATCAACACACATTTCTTGGTAGAATCATGCAGGACTGAAATTTTTGATGTTTTTCTACTCCTCTCATGAGCCCAAACAAGTCTCTAAAAGCATGAGTTTGCAACTACTTTAATTTTGGAGAAAATTCAAAACATTCATTATTCAATAGAGCCCAATAGCAAAAACCAGCGTTTTGAATGAAGAATCACATTTCTTGGTAGAATCATGCAGGATTGAAATTTTTGATGTTTTTTTACTCCTCTCAACAGCCCAAACAAGTTTCTAAAAGGATGAGTTTGCAACTACTTTACTTTTGGAGAAAATTCAAAACATTCATTATTCAATAGGGCCCAAACTATCAAAAACCAGCCGTTTCAATGAAAACACATGTCTTGGTAGAATCATGCAGGACTGAAATTTTTGATGTTTTTCTACTCATCTCATGAGCCCAAACAAGTCTCTAAAAGCATGAGTTTGCAACTACTTTACTTTTGGAGAAAATTCAAAACATTCATTATTCAATAGAGCCCAATAGCAAAAACCAGCGTTTTGAATGAAGAATCACATTTCTTGGTAGAATCATGCAGGATTGAAATTTTTGATGGTTTTTTACTCCTCTCAACAGCCCAAACAAGTTTCTAAAAGGATGAGTTTGCAACTACTTTACTTTTGGAGAAAATTCAAAACATTCATTATTCAATAGGGCCCAAACTATCAAAAACCAGCGGTTTGAATGAACACATTTCTTGGTAGAATCATGCAGGACTGAAATTTTTGATGTTTTTCTACTCCTTTCATGAGCCCAAACAAGTCTCTAAAAGCATGAGTTTGCAACTACTTTACTTTTGGAGAAAATTCAAAACATTCACTATTCAATAGAGCCCAATAGCAAAAATCAGGTTTTGAATGAAGAATCACATTTCTTGGTAAAATCATGCAGGATTGAAATTTTTGATGGTTTTTTACTCCTCTCAACAGCCCAAACAAGTTTCTAAAAGGATGAGTTTGCAACTACTTTACTTTTGGAGAAAATTCAAAACATTCATTATTCAATAGGGCCCAAACTATCAAAAAACAGCGGTTTCAATGAACACACATTTCTTGGTAGAATCATGCAGGACTGAAATTTTTGATGTTTTTCTACTCATCTCATGAGCCCAAACAAGTCTCTAAAAGCATGAGTTTGCAACTACTTTACTTTTGGAGAAAATTCAAAACATTCATTATTCAATAGAGCCCAATAGCAAAAACCATGGTTTTGAATGAAGAATCACATTTCTTGGTAGAATCATGCAGGATTGAAATTTTTGATGGTTTTTTACTCCTCTCAACAGCCCAAACAAGTTTCTAAAAGGATGAGTTTGCAACTACTTTACTTTTGGAGAAAATTCAAAACATTCATTATTCAATAGGGCCCAAACTATCAAAAACCAGCGGTTTCAATGAACACACATTTCTTGGTAGAATCATGCAGGACTGAAATTTTTGATGTTTTTCTACTCCTCTCATGAGCCCAAACAAGTCTCTAAAAGCATGAGTTTGCAACTACTTTACTTTTGGAGAAAATTCAAAACATTCATTATTCAATAGAGCCCAATAGCAAAAACCAGCGTTTTGAATGAAGAATCACATTTCTTGGTAGAATCATGCAGGATTGAAATTTTTGATGGTTTTTTACTCCTCTCAACAGCCCAAACAAGTTTCTAAAAGGATGAGTTTGCAACTACTTTACTTTTGGAGAAAATTCAAAACATTCATTATTCAATAGGGCCCAAACTATCAAAAACCAGCGGTTTCAATGAACACACATTTCTTGGTAGAATCATGCAGGACTGAAATTTTTGATGTTTTTCTACTCCTCTCATGAGCCCAAACAAGTCTCTAAAAGCATGAGTTTGCAACTACTTTACTTTTGGAGAAAATTCAAAACATTCATTATTCAATAGAGCCCAATAGCAAAAACCAGCGTTTTGAATGAAGAATCACATTTCTTGGTAGAATCATGCAGGATTGAAATTTTTGATGGTTTTTTACTCCTCTCAACAGCCCAAACAAGTTTCTAAAAGGATGAGTTTGCAACTACTTTACTTTTGGAGAAAATTCAAAACATTCATTATTCAATAGGGCCCAAACTATCAAAAACCAGCGGTTTGAATGAACACATTTCTTGGTAGAATCATGCAGGACTGAAATTTTTGATGTTTTTCTACTCCTTTCATGAGCCCAAACAAGTCTCTAAAAGCATGAGTTTGCAACTACTTTACTTTTGGAGAAAATTCAAAACATTCACTATTCAATAGAGCCCAATAGCAAAAATCAGGTTTTGAATGAAGAATCACATTTCTTGGTAAAATCATGCAGGATTGAAATTTTTGATGGTTTTTTACTCCTCTCAACAGCCCAAACAAGTTTCTAAAAGGATGAGTTTGCAACTACTTTACTTTTGGAGAAAATTCAAAACATTCATTATTCAATAGGGCCCAAACTATCAAAAAACAGCGGTTTCAATGAACACACATTTCTTGGTAGAATCATGCAGGACTGAAATTTTTGATGTTTTTCTACTCCTCTCATGAGCCCAAACAAGTCTCTAAAAGCATGAGTTTGCAACTACTTTACTTTTGGAGAAAATTCAAAACATTCATTATTCAATAGAGCCCAATAGCAAAAACCATGGTTTTGAATGAAGAATCACATTTCTAGGTAGAATCATGCAGGATTGAAATTTTTGATGGTTTTTTACTCCTCTCAACAGCCCAAACAAGTTTCTAAAAGGATGAGTTTGCAACTACTTTACTTTTGGAGAAAATTCAAAACATTCATTATTCAATAGGGCCCAAACTATCAAAAACCAGCGGTTTCAATGAACACACATTTCTTGGTAGAATCATGCAGGACTGAAATTTTTGATGTTTTTCTACTCCTCTCATGAGCCCAAACAAGTCTCTAAAAGCATGAGTTTGCAACTACTTTACTTTTGGAGAAAATTCAAAACATTCATTATTCAATAGAGCCCAATAGCAAAAACCAGCGTTTTGAATGAAGAATCACATTTCTTGGTAGAATCATGCAGGATTGAAATTTTTGATGGTTTTTTACTCCTCTCAACAGCCCAAACAAGTTTCTAAAAGGATGAGTTTGCAACTACTTTACTTTTGGAGAAAATTCAAAACATTCATTATTCAATAGGGCCCAAACTATCAAAAACCAGCGGTTTCAATGAACACACATTTCTTGGTAGAATCATGCAGGACTGAAATTTTTGATGTTTTTCTACTCCTCTCATAAGCCCAAACAAGTCTCTAAAAGCATGAGTTTGCAACTACTTTACTTTTGGAGAAAATTCAAAACATTCATTATTCAATAGAGCCCAATAGCAAAAACCAGCGTTTTGAATGAAGAATCACATTTCTTGGTAGAATCATGCAGGATTGAAATTTTTGATGGTTTTTTACTCCTCTCAACAGCCCAAACAAGTTTCTAAAAGGATGAGTTTGCAACTACTTTACTTTTGGAGAAAATTCAAAACATTCATTATTCAATAGGGCCCAAACTATCAAAAACCAGCGGTTTCAATGAACACACATTTCTTGGTAGAATCATGCAGGACTGAAATTTTTGATGTTTTTCTACTCCTCTCATGAGCCCAAACAAGTCTCTAAAAGCATGAGTTTGCAACTACTTTACTTTTGGAGAAAATTCAAAACATTCATTATTCAATAGAGCCCAATAGCAAAAACCAGCGTTTTGAATGAAGAATCACATTTCTTGGTAGAATCATGCAGGATTGAAATTTTTGATGGTTTTTTACTCCTCTCAACAGCCCAAACAAGTTTCTAAAAGGATGAGTTTGCAAATACTTTACTTTTGGAGAAAATTCAAAACATTCATTATTCAATAGGGCCCAAACTATCAAAAACCAGCGGTTTCAATGAACACACATTTCTTGGTAGAATCATGCAGGACTGAAATTTTTGATGTTTTTCTACTCCTCTCATGAGCCCAAACAAGTCTCTAAAAGCATGAGTTTGCAACTACTTTACTTTTGGAGAAAATTCAAAACATTCATTATTCAATAGAGCCCAATAGCAAAAACCAGCGTTTTGAATGAAGAATCACATTTCTTGGTAGAATCATGCAGGATTGAAATTTTTGATGGTTTTTTACTCCTCTCAACAGCCCAAACAAGTTTCTAAAAGGATGAGTTTGCAACTACTTTACTTTTGGAGAAAATTCAAAACATTCATTATTCAATAGGGCCCAAACCATCAAAAACCAGCGGTTTCAATGAACACACATTTCTTGGTAGAATCATGCAGGACTGAAATTTTTGATGTTTTTCTACTCCTCTCATGAGCCCAAACAAGTCTCTAAAAGCATGAGTTTGCAACTACTTTACTTTTGGAGAAAATTCAAAACATTCATTATTCAATAGAGCCCAATAGCAAAAACCAGCGTTTTGAATGAAGAATCACATTTCTTGGTAGAATCATGCAGGATTGACATTTTTGATGGTTTTTTACTCCTCTCAACAGCCCAAACAAGTTTCTAAAAGGATGAGTTTGCAACTACTTTACTTTTGGAGAAAATTCAAAACATTCATTATTCAATAGGGCCCAAACTATCAAAAACCAGCGGTTTCAATGAACACACATTTCTTGGTAGAATCATGCAGGACTGAAATTTTTGATGTTTTTCTACTCCTCTCATGAGCCCAAACAAGTCTCTAAAAGCATGAGTTTGCAACTACTTTACTTTTGGAGAAAATTCAAAACATTCATTATTCAATAGAGCCCAATAGCAAAAACCAGCGTTTTGAATGAAGAATCACATTTCTTGGTAGAATCATGCAGGATTGAAATTTTTGATGGTTTTTTACTCCTCTCAACAGCCCAAACAAGTTTCTAAAAGGATGAGTTTGCAACTACTTTACTTTTGGAGAAAATTCAAAACATTCATTATTCAATAGGGCCCAAACTATCAAAAACCAGCGGTTTCAATGAACACACATTTCTTGGTAGAATCATGCAGGACTGAAATTTTTGATGTTTTTCTACTCCTCTCATGAGCCCAAACAAGTCTCTAAAAGCATGAGTTTGCAACTACTTTACTTTTGGAGAAAATTCAAAACATTCATTATTCAATAGAGCCCAATAGCAAAAACCAGCGTTTTGAATGAAGAATCACATTTCTTGGTAGAATCATGCAGGATTGAAATTTTTGATGGTTTTTTACTCCTCTCAACAGCCCAAACAAGTTTCTAAAAGGATGAGTTTGCAACTACTTTACTTTTGGAGAAAATTCAAAACATTCATTATTCAATAGGGCCCAAACTATCAAAAACCAGCGGTTTCAATGAACACACATTTCTTGGTAGAATGATGCAGGACTGAAATTTTTGATGTTTTTCTACTCCTCTCATGAGCCCAAACAAGTCTCTAAAAGCATGAGTTTGCAACTACTTTACTTTTGGAGAAAATTCAAAACATTCATTATTCAATAGGGCCCAAACTATCAAAAACCAGCGGTTTCAATGAACACACATTTCTTGGTAGAATCATGCAGGACTGAAATTTTTGATGTTTTTCTACTCCTCTCATGAGCCCAAACAAGTCTCTAAAAGCATGAGTTTGCAACTACTTTACTTTTGGAGAAAATTCAAAACATTCATTATTCAATAGAGCCCAATAGCAAAAACCAGCGATTTGAATGAAGAATCACATTTCTTGGTAGAATCATGCAGGATTGAAATTTTTGATGGTTTTTTACTCCTCTCAACAGCCCAAACAAGTTTCTAAAAGGATGAGTTTGCAACTACTTTACTTTTGGAGAAAATTCAAAACATTCATTATTCAATAGGGCCCAAACCATCAAAAACCAGCGGTTTCAATGAACACACATTTCTTGGTAGAATCATGCAGGACTGAAATTTTTGATGTTTTTCTACTCCTCTCATGAGCCCAAACAAGTCTCTAAAAGCATGAGTTTGCAACTACTTTACTTTTGGAGAAAATTCAAAACATTCATTATTCAATAGAGCCCAATAGCAAAAACCAGCGTTTTGAATGAAGAATCACATTTCTTGGTAGAATCATGCAGGATTGACATTTTTGATGGTTTTTTACTCCTCTCAACAGCCCAAACAAGTTTCTAAAAGGATGAGTTTGCAACTACTTTACTTTTGGAGAAAATTCAAAACATTCATTATTCAATAGGGCCCAAACTATCAAAAACCAGCCGTTTCAATGAACACACATGTCTTGGTAGAATCATGCAGGACTGAAATTTTTGATGTTTTTCTACTCATCTCATGAGCCCAAACAAGTCTCTAAAAGCATGAGTTTGCAACTACTTTACTTTTGGAGAAAATTCAAAACATTCATTATTCAATAGAGCCCAATAGCAAAAACCAGCGTTTTGAATGAAGAATCACATTTCTTGGTAGAATCATGCAGGATTGAAATTTTTGATGGTTTTTTACTCCTCTCAACAGCCCAAACAAGTTTCTAAAAGGATGAGTTTGCAACTACTTTACTTTTGGAGAAAATTCAAAACATTCATTATTCAATAGGGCCCAAACTATCAAAAACCAGCGGTTTGAATGAACACATTTCTTGGTAGAATCATGCAGGACTGAAATTTTTGATGTTTTTCTACTCCTCTCATGAGCCCAAACAAGTCTCTAAAAGCATGAGTTTGCAACTACTTTACTTTTGGAGAAAATTCAAAACATTCACTATTCAATAGAGCCCAATTGCAAAAATCAGGTTTTGAATGAAGAATCACATTTCTTGGTAAAATCATGCAGGATTGAAATTTTTGATGTTTTTTTACTCCTCTCAACAGCCCAAACAAGTTTCTAAAAGGATGAGTTTGCAACTACTTTACTTTTGGAGAAAATTCAAAACATTCATTATTCAATAGGGTCCAAACTATCAAAAACCAGCGGTTTCAATGAACACACATTTCTTGGTAGAATCATGCAGGACTGAAATTTTTGATGTTTTTCTACTCCACTCATGAGCCCAAACAAGTCTCTAAAAGCATGAGTTTGCAACCACTTTACTTTTGGAGAAAATTCAAAACATTCATTATTCAATAGAGCCCAATAGCAAAAACCAGCGTTTTGAATGAAGAATCACATTTCTTGGTAGAATCATGCAGGATTGAAATTTTTGATGGTTTTTTACTCCTCTCAACAGCCCAAACAAGTTTCTAAAAGGATGAGTTTGCAACTACTTTACTTTTGGAGAAAATTCAAAACATTCATTATTCAATAGGGCCCAAACTATCAAAAACCAGCGGTTTCAATGAACACACATTTCTTGGTAGAATCATGCAGGACTGAAATTTTTGATGTTTTTCTACTCCTCTCATGAGCCCAAACAAGTCTCTAAAAGCATGAGTTTGCAACTACTTTACTTTTGGAGAAAATTCAAAACATTCATTATTCAATAGGGCCCAAACTATCAAAAACCAGCGGTTTGAATCAACACACATTTCTTGGTAGAATCATGCAGGACTGAAATTTTTGATGTTTTTCTACTCCTCTCATGAGCCCAAACAAGTCTCTAAAAGCATGAGTTTGCAACTACTTTACTTTTGGAGAAAATTCAAAACATTCATTATTCAATAGAGCCCAATAGCAAAAACCAGCGTTTTGAATGAAGAATCACATTTCTTGGTAGAATCATGCAGGATTGAAATTTTTGATGGTTTTTTACTCCTCTCAACAGCCCAAACAAGTTTCTAAAAGGATGAGTTTGCAACTACTTTGCTTTTGGAGAAAATTCAAAACATTCATTATTCAATAGGGCCCAAACTATCAAAAACCAGCCGTTTCAATGAAAACACATGTCTTGGTAGAATCATGCAGGACTGAAATTTTTGATGTTTTTCTACTCATCTCATGAGCCCAAACAAGTCTCTAAAAGCATGAGTTTGCAACTACTTTACTTTTGGAGAAAATTCAAAACATTCATTATTCAATAGAGCCCAATAGCAAAAACCAGCGTTTTGAATGAAGAATCACATTTCTTGGTAGAATCATGCAGGATTGAAATTTTTGATGGTTTTTTACTCCTCTCAACAGCCCAAACAAGTTTCTAAAAGGATGAGTTTGCAACTACTTTACTTTTGGAGAAAATTCAAAACATTCATTATTCAATAGGGCCCAAACTATCAAAAACCAGCGGTTTGAATGAACACATTTCTTGGTAGAATCATGCAGGACTGAAATTTTTGATGTTTTTCTACTCCTTTCATGAGCCCAAACAAGTCTCTAAAAGCATGAGTTTGCAACTACTTTACTTTTGGAGAAAATTCAAAACATTCACTATTCAATAGAGCCCAATAGCAAAAATCAGGTTTTGAATGAAGAATCACATTTCTTGGTAGAATCATGCAGGATTGAAATTTTTGATGGTTTTTTACTCCTCTCAACAGCCCAAACAAGTTTCTAAAAGGATGAGTTTGCAACTACTTTACTTTTGGAGAAAATTCAAAACATTCATTATTCAATAGGGCCCAAACTATCAAAAACCAGCGGTTTCAATGAACACACATTTCTTGGTAGAATCATGCAGGACTGAAATTTTTGATGTTTTTCTACTCCTCTCATGAGCCCAAACAAGTCTCTAAAAGCATGAGTTTGCAACTACTTTACTTTTGGAGAAAATTCAAAACATTCATTATTCAATAGAGCCCAATAGCAAAAACCAGCGTTTTGAATGAAGAATCACATTTCTTGGTAGAATCATGCAGGACTGAAATTTTTGATGGTTTTTTACTCCTCTCAACAGCCCAAACAAGTTTCTAAAAGGATGAGTTTGCAACTACTTTACTTTTGGAGAAAATTCAAAACATTCATTATTCAATAGGGCCCAAACTATCAAAAACCAGCGGTTTCAATGAACACACATTTCTTGGTAGAATCATGCAGGACTGAAATTTTTGATGTTTTTCTACTCCTCTAATGAGCCCAAACAAGTCTCTAAAAGCATGAGTTTGCAACTACTTTACTTTTGGAGAAAATTCAAAACATTCATTATTCAATAGAGCCCAATAGCAAAAACCAGCGTTTTGAATGAAGAATCACATTTCTTGGTAGAATCATGCAGGATTGAAATTTTTGATGGTTTTTTACTCCTCTCAACAGCCCAAACAAGTTTCTAAAAGGATGAGTTTGCAACTACTTTACTTTTGGAGAAAATTCAAAACATTCATTATTCAATAGGGCCCAAACTATCAAAAACCAGCGGTTTCAATGAACACACATTTCTTGGTAGAATCATGCAGGACTGAAATTTTTGATGTTTTTCTACTCCTCTCATGAGCCCAAACAAGTCTCTAAAAGCATGAGTTTGCAACTACTTTACTTTTGGAGAAAATTCAAAACATTCATTATTCAATAGAGCCCAATAGCAAAAACCAGCGTTTTGAATGAAGAATCACATTTCTTGGTAGAATCATGCAGGATTGAAATTTTTGATGGTTTTTTACTCCTCTCAACAGCCCAAACAAGTTTCTAAAAGGATGAGTTTGCAACTACTTTACTTTTGGAGAAAATTCAAAACATTCATTATTCAATAGGGCCCAAACTATCAAAAACCAGCCGTTTCAATGAACACACATGTCTTGGTAGAATCATGCAGGACTGAAATTTTTGATGTTTTTCTACTCATCTCATGAGCCCAAACAAGTCTCTAAAAGCATGAGTTTGCAACTACTTTACTTTTGGAGAAAATTCAAAACATTCATTATTCAATAGAGCCCAATAGCAAAAACCAGCGTTTTGAATGAAGAATCACATTTCTTGGTAGAATCATGCAGGATTGAAATTTTTGATGGTTTTTTACTCCTCTCAACAGCCCAAACAAGTTCCTTATAGGATGAGTTTGCAACTACTTTACTTTTGGAGAAAATTCAAAACATTCATTATTCAATAGGGCCCAAACTATCAAAAACCAGCGGTTTCAATGAACACACATTTCTTGGTAGAATCATGCAGGACTGAAATTTTTGATGTTTTTCTACTCATCTCATGAGCCCAAACAAGTCTCTAAAAGCATGAGTTTGCAACTACTTTACTTTTGGAGAAAATTCAAAACATTCATTATTCAATAGAGCCCAATAGCAAAAACCAGCGTTTTGAATGAAGAATCACATTTCTTGGTAGAATCATGCAGGATTGAAATTTTTGATGTTTTTTTACTCCTCTCAACAGCCCAAACAAGTTTCTAAAAGGATGAGTTTGCAACTACTTTACTTTTGGAGAAAATTCAAAACATTCATTATTCAATAGGGCCCAAACTATCAAAAACCAGCGGTTTGAATGAACACATTTCTTGGTAGAATCATGCAGGACTGAAATTTTTGATGTTTTTCTACTCCTCTCATGAGCCCAAACAAGTCTCTAAAAGCATGAGTTTGCAACTACTTTACTTTTGGAGAAAATTCAAAACATTCACTATTCAATAGAGCCCAATAGCAAAAATCAGGTTTTGAATGAAGAATCACATTTCTTGGTAAAATCATGCAGGATTGAAATTTTTGATGGTTTTTACTCCTCTCAACAGCCCAAACAAGTTTCTAAAAGGATGAGTTTGCAACTACTTTACTTTTGGAGAAAATTCAAAACATTCATTATTCAATAGGGCCCAAACTATCAAAAACCAGCGGTTTCAATGAACACACATTTCTTGGTAGAATCATGCAGGACTGAAATTTTTGATGTTTTTCTACTCCTCTCATGAGCCCAAACAAGTCTCTAAAAGCATGAGTTTGCAACTACTTTACTTTTGGAGAAAATTCAAAACATTCATTATTCAATAGAGCCCAATAGCAAAAACCAGCGTTTTGAATGAAGAATCACATTTCTTGGTAGAATCATGCAGGATTGAAATTTTTGATGGTTTTTTACTCCTCTCAACAGCCCAAACAAGTTTCTAAAAGGATGAGTTTGCAACTACTTTACTTTTGGAGAAAATTCAAAACATTCATTATTCAATAGGGCCCAAACTATCAAAAACCAGCGGTTTCAATGAACACACATTTCTTGGTAGAATCATGCAGGACTGAAATTTTTGATGTTTTTCTACTCCTCTCATGAGCCCAAACAAGTCTCTAAAAGCATGAGTTTGCAACTACTTTACTTTTGGAGAAAATTCAAAACATTCATTATTCAATAGAGCCCAATAGCAAAAACCAGCGTTTTGAATGAAGAATCACATTTCTTGGTAGAATCATGCAGGATTGAAATTTTTGATGGTTTTTTACTCCTCTCAACAGCCCAAACAAGTTTCTAAAAGGATGAGTTTGCAACTACTTTACTTTTGGAGAAAATTCAAAACATTCATTATTCAATAGGGCCCAAACTATCAAAAACCAGCGGTTTCAATGAACACACATTTCTTGGTAGAATCATGCAGGACTGAAATTTTTGATGTTTTTCTACTCCTCTCATGAGCCCAAACAAGTCTCTAAAAGCATGAGTTTGCAACTACTTTACTTTTGGAGAAAATTCAAAACATTCATTATTCAATAGGGCCCAAACTATCAAAAACCAGCGGTTTCAAAGAACACACATTTCTTGGTAGAATCATGCAGGACTGAAATTTTTGATGTTTTTCTACTCCTCTCATGAGCCCAAACAAGTCTCTAAAAGCATGAGTTTGCAACTACTTTACTTTTGGAGAAAATTCAAAACATTCATTATTCAATAGAGCCCAATAGCAAAAACCAGCGTTTTGAATGAAGAATCACATTTCTTGGTAGAATCATGCAGGATTGAAATTTTTGATGGTTTTTTACTCCTCTCAACAGCCCAAACAAGTTTCTAAAAGGATGAGTTTGCAACTACTTTACTTTTGGAGAAAATTCAAAACATTCATTATTCAATAGGGCCCAAACTATCAAAAACCAGCCGTTTCAATGAACACACATGTCTTGGTAGAATCATGCAGGACTGAAATTTTTGATGTTTTTCTACTCATCTCATGAGCCCAAACAAGTCTCTAAAAGCATGAGTTTGCAACTACTTTACTTTTGGAGAAAATTCAAAACATTCATTATTCAATAGAGCCCAATAGCAAAAACCAGCGTTTTGAATGAAGAATCACATTTCTTGGTAGAATCATGCAGGATTGAAATTTTTGATGGTTTTTTACTCCTCTCAACAGCCCAAACAAGTTTCTAAAAGGATGAGTTTGCAACTACTTTACTTTTGGAGAAAATTCAAAACATTCATTATTCAATAGGGCCCAAACTATCAAAAACCAGCGGTTTCAATGAACACACATTTCTTGGTAGAATCATGCAGGACTGAAATTTTTGATGTTTTTCTACTCCTCTCATGAGCCCAAACAAGTCTCTAAAAGCATGAGTTTGCAACTACTTTACTTTTGGAGAAAATTCAAAACATTCACTATTCAATAGAGCCCAATAGCAAAAATCAGGTTTTGAATGAAGAATCACATTTCTTGGTAAAATCATGCAGGATTGAAATTTTTGATGGTTTTTTACTCCTCTCAACAGCCCAAACAAGTTTCTAAAAGGATGAGTTTGCAACTACTTTACTTTTGGAGAAAATTCAAAACATTCATTATTCAATAGGGCCCAAACTATCAAAAACCAGCGGTTTCAATGAACACACATTTCTTGGTAGAATCATGCAGGACTGAAATTTTTGATGTTTTTCTACTCCTCTCATGAGCCCAAACAAGTCTCTAAAAGCATGAGTTTGCAACTACTTTACTTTTGGAGAAAATTCAAAACATTCATTATTCAATAGAGCCCAATAGCAAAAACCAGCGTTTTGAATGAAGAATCACATTTCTTGGTAGAATCATGCAGGATTGAAATTTTTGATGGTTTTTTACTCCTCTCAACAGCCCAAACAAGTTTCTAAAAGGATGAGTTTGCAACTACTTTACTTTTGGAGAAAATTCAAAACATTCATTATTCAATAGGGCCCAAACTATCAAAAACCAGCGGTTTCAATGAACACACATTTCTTGGTAGAATCATGCAGGACTGAAATTTTTGATGTTTTTCTACTCCTCTCATGAGCCCAAACAAGTCTCTAAAAGCATGAGTTTGCAACTACTTTACTTTTGGAGAAAATTCAAAACATTCATTATTCAATAGGGCCCAAACTATCAAAAACCAGCGGTTTGAATCAACACACATTTCTTGGTAGAATCATGCAGGAATGAAATTTTTGATGGTTTTTCTACTCCTCTCATGAGCCCAAACAAGTCTCTAAAAGCATGAGTTTGCAACTACTTTACTTTTGGAGAAAATTCAAAACATTCATTATTCAATAGAGCCCAATAGCAAAAACCAGCGTTTTGAATGAAGAATCACATTTCTTGGTAGAATCATGCAGGATTGAAATTTTTGATGGTTTTTTACTCCTCTCAACAGCCCAAACAAGTTTCTAAAAGGATGAGTTTGCAACTACTTTACTTTTGGAGAAAATTCAAAACATTCATTATTCAATAGGGCCCAAACTATCAAAAACCAGCCGTTTCAATGAAAACACATGTCTTGGTAGAATCATGCAGGACTGAAATTTTTGATGTTTTTCTACTCATCTCATGAGCCCAAACAAGTCTCTAAAAGCATGAGTTTGCAACTACTTTACTTTTGGAGAAAATTCAAAACATTCATTATTCAATAGAGCCCAATAGCAAAAACCAGCGTTTTGAATGAAGAATCACATTTCTTGGTAGAATCATGCAGGATTGAAATTTTTGATGTTTTTTTACTCCTCTCAACAGCCCAAACAAGTTTCTAAAAGGATGAGTTTGCAACTACTTTACTTTTGGAGAAAATTCAAAACATTCATTATTCAATAGGGCCCAAACTATCAAAAACCAGCGGTTTGAATGAACACATTTCTTGGTAGAATCATGCAGGACTGAAATTTTTGATGTTTTTCTACTCCTTTCATGAGCCCAAACAAGTCTCTAAAAGCATGAGTTTGCAACTACTTTACTTTTGGAGAAAATTCAAAACATTCACTATTCAATAGAGCCCAATAGCAAAAATCAGGTTTTGAATGAAGAATCACATTTCTTGGTAAAATCATGCAGGATTGAAATTTTTGATGGTTTTTTACTCCTCTCAACAGCCCAAACAAGTTTCTAAAAGGATGAGTTTGCAACTACTTTACTTTTGGAGAAAATTCAAAACATTCATTATTCAATAGGGCCCAAACTATCAAAAACCAGCGGTTTCAATGAACACACATTTCTTGGTAGAATCATGCAGGACTGAAATTTTTGATGTTTTTCTACTCCTCTCATGAGCCCAAACAAGTCTCTAAAAGCATGAGTTTGCAACTACTTTACTTTTGGAGAAAATTCAAAACATTCATTATTCAATAGAGCCCAATAGCAAAAACCAGCGTTTTGAATGAAGAATCACATTTCTTGGTAGAATCATGCAGGATTGAAATTTTTGATGGTTTTTTACTCCTCTCAACAGCCCAAACAAGTTTCTAAAAGGATGAGTTTGCAACTACTTTACTTTTGGAGAAAATTCAAAACATTCATTATTCAATAGGGCCCAAACTATCAAAAACCAGCGGTTTCAATGAACACACATTTCTTGGTAGAATCATGCAGGACTGAAATTTTTGATGTTTTCCTACTCCTCTCATGAGCCCAAACAAGTCTCTAAAAGCATGAGTTTGCAACTACTTTACTTTTGGAGAAAATTCAAAACATTCATTATTCAATAGAGCCCAATAGCAAAAACCAGCGTTTTGAATGAAGAATCACATTTCTTGGTAGAATCATGCAGGATTGAAATTTTGGATGGTTTTTTACTCCTCTCAACAGCCCAAACAAGTTTCTAAAAGGATGAGTTTGCAACTACTTTACTTTTGGAGAAAATTCAAAACATTCATTATTCAATAGGGCCCAAACTATCAAAAACCAGCGGTTTCAATGAACACACATTTCTTGGTAGAATCATGCAGGACTGAAATTTTTGATGTTTTTCTACTCCTCTCATGAGCCCAAACAAGTCTCTAAAAGCATGAGTTTGCAACTACTTTACTTTTGGAGAAAATTCAAAACATTCATTATTCAATAGAGCCCAATAGCAAAAACCAGCGTTTTGAATGAAGAATCACATTTCTTGGTAGAATCATGCAGGATTGAAATTTTGGATGGTTTTTTACTCCTCTCAACAGCCCAAACAAGTTTCTAAAAGGATGAGTTTGCAACTACTTTACTTTTGGAGAAAATTCAAAACATTCATTATTCAATAGGGCCCAAACTATCAAAAACCAGCGGTTTCAATGAACACACATTTCTTGGTAGAATCATGCAGGACTGAAATTTTTGATGTTTTTCTACTCCTCTCATGAGCCCAAACAAGTCTCTAAAAGCATGAGTTTGCAACTACTTTACTTTTGGAGAAAATTCAAAACATTCATTATTCAATAGAGCCCAATAGCAAAAACCAGCGTTTTGAATGAAGAATCACATTTCTTGGTAGAATCATGCAGGATTGAAATTTTTGATGGTTTTTTACTCCTCTCAACAGCCCAAACAAGTTTCTAAAAGGATGAGTTTGCAACTACTTTACTTTTGGAGAAAATTCAAAACATTCATTATTCAATAGGGCCCAAACTATCAAAAACCAGCGGTTTGAATGAACACATTTCTTGGTAGAATCATGCAGGACTGACATTTTTGATGTTTTTCTACTCCTTTCATGAGCCCAAACAAGTCTCTAAAAGCATGAGTTTGCAACTACTTTACTTTTGGAGAAAATTCAAAACATTCACTATTCAATAGAGCCCAATAGCAAAAATCAGGTTTTGAATGAAGAATCACATTTCTTGGTAAAATCATGCAGGATTGAAATTTTTGATGGTTTTTTACTCCTCTCAACAGCCCAAACAAGTTTCTAAAAGGATGAGTTTGCAACTACTTTACTTTTGGAGATAATTCAAAACATTCATTATTCAATAGGGCCCAAACTATCAAAAACCAGCGATTTCAATGAACACACATTTCTTGGTAGAATCATGCAGGACTGAAATTTTTGATGTTTTTCTACTCCTCTCATGAGCCCAAACAAGTCTCTAAAAGCATGAGTTTGCAACTACTTTACTTTTGGAGAAAATTCAAAACATTCATTATTCAATAGAGCCCAATAGCAAAAACCAGCGTTTTGAATGAAGAATCACATTTCTTGGTAGAATCATGCAGGATTGAAATTTTTGATGGTTTTTTACTCCTCTCAACAGCCCAAACAAGTTTCTAAAAGGATGAGTTTGCAACTACTTTACTTTTGGAGAAAATTCAAAACATTCATTATTCAATAGGGCCCAAACTATCAAAAACCAGCGGTTTCAATGAACACACATTTCTTGGTAGAATCATGCAGGACTGAAATTTTTGATGTTTTCCTACTCCTCTCATGAGCCCAAACAAGTCTCTAAAAGCATGAGTTTGCAACTACTTTACTTTTGGAGAAAATTCAAAACATTCATTATTCAATAGAGCCCAATAGCAAAAACCAGCGTTTTGAATGAAGAATCACATTTCTTGGTAGAATCATGCAGGATTGAAATTTTGGATGGTTTTTTACTCCTCTCAACAGCCCAAACAAGTTTCTAAAAGGATGAGTTTGCAACTACTTTACTTTTGGAGAAAATTCAAAACATTCATTATTCAATAGGGCCCAAACTATCAAAAACCAGCGGTTTCAATGAACACACATTTCTTGGTAGAATCATGCAGGACTGAAATTTTTGATGTTTTTCTACTCCTCTCATGAGCCCAAACAAGTCTCTAAAAGCATGAGTTTGCAACTACTTTACTTTTGGAGAAAATTCAAAACATTCATTATTCAATAGAGCCCAATAGCAAAAACCAGCGTTTTGAATGAAGAATCACATTTCTTGGTAGAATCATGCAGGATTGAAATTTTTGATGGTTTTTTACTCCTCTCAACAGCCCAAACAAGTTTCTAAAAGGATGAGTTTGCAACTACTTTACTTTTGGAGAAAATTCAAAACATTCATTATTCAATAGGGCCCAAACTATCAAAAACCAGCGGTTTCAATGAACACACATTTCTTGGTAGAATCATGCAGGACTGAAATTTTTGATGTTTTTCTACTCCTCTCATGAGCCCAAACAAGTCTCTAAAAGCATGAGTTTGCAACTACTTTACTTTTGGAGAAAATTCAAAACATTCATTATTCAATAGGGCCCAAACTATCAAAAACCAGCGGTTTCAATGAACACACATTTCTTGGTAGAATCATGCAGGACTGAAATTTTTGATGTTTT
The DNA here is from genome assembly GCF_039654945.1 of Dendrobates tinctorius. NCBI lineage: Eukaryota > Metazoa > Chordata > Amphibia > Anura > Dendrobatidae > Dendrobates > Dendrobates tinctorius. The sequence continues at coordinate 22,350,335 of NW_027361793.1, forward strand.
TCTACTCCTCTCATGAGCCCAAACAAGTCTCTAAAAGCATGAGTTTGCAACTACTTTACTTTTGGAGAAAATTCAAAACATTCATTATTCAATAGAGCCCAATAGCAAAAACCAGCGTTTTGAATGAAGAATCACATTTCTTGGTAGAATCATGCAGGATTGAAATTTTTGATGGTTTTTTACTCCTCTCAACAGCCCAAACAAGTTTCTAAAAGGATGAGTTTGCAACTACTTTACTTTTGGAGAAAATTCAAAACATTCATTATTCAATAGGGCCCAAACTATCAAAAACCAGCGGTTTGAATGAACACATTTCTTGGTAGAATCATGCAGGACTGAAATTTTTGATGTTTTTCTACTCCTTTCATGAGCCCAAACAAGTCTCTAAAAGCATGAGTTTGCAACTACTTTACTTTTGGAGAAAATTCAAAACATTCACTATTCAATAGAGCCCAATAGCAAAAATCAGGTTTTGAATGAAGAATCACATTTCTTGGTAAAATCATGCAGGATTGAAATTTTTGATGGTTTTTTACTCCTCTCAACAGCCCAAACAAGTTTCTAAAAGGATGAGTTTGCAACTACTTTACTTTTGGAGAAAATTCAAAACATTCATTATTCAATAGGGCCCAAACTATCAAAAACCAGCGGTTTCAATGAACACACATTTCTTGGTAGAATCATGCAGGACTGAAATTTTTGATGTTTTTCTACTCCTCTCATGAGCCCAAACAAGTCTCTAAAAGCATGAGTTTGCAACTACTTTACTTTTGGAGAAAATTCAAAACATTCATTATTCAATAGAGCCCAATAGCAAAAACCAGCGTTTTGAATGAAGAATCACATTTCTTGGTAGATTCATGCAGGATTGAAATTTTTGATGGTTTTTTACTCCTCTCAACAGCCCAAACAAGTTTCTAAAAGGATGAGTTTGCAACTACTTTACTTTTGGAGAAAATTCAAAACATTCATTATTCAATAGGGCCCAAACTATCAAAAACCAGCGGTTTCAATGAACACACATTTCTTGGTAGAATCATGCAGGACTGAAATTTTTGATGTTTTTCTACTCCTCTCATGAGCCCAAACAAGTCTCTAAAAGCATGAGTTTGCAACTACTTTACTTTTGGAGAAAATTCAAAACATTCATTATTCAATAGAGCCCAATAGCAAAAACCAGCGTTTTGAATGAAGAATCACATTTCTTGGTAGAATCATGCAGGATTGAAATTTTTGATGGTTTTTTTTTTACTCCTCTCAACAGCCCAAACAAGTTTCTAAAAGGATGAGTTTGCAACTACTTTACTTTTGGAGAAAATTCAAAACATTCATTATTCAATAGGGCCCAAACTATCAAAAACCAGCGGTTTCAATGAACACACATTTCTTGGTAGAATCATGCAGGACTGAAATTTTTGATGTTTTCCTACTCCTCTCATGAGCCCAAACAAGTCTCTAAAAGCATGAGTTTGCAACTACTTTACTTTTGGAGAAAATTCAAAACATTCATTATTCAATAGAGCCCAATAGCAAAAACCAGCGTTTTGAATGAAGAATCACATTTCTTGGTAGAATCATGCAGGATTGAAATTTTGGATGGTTTTTTACTCCTCTCAACAGCCCAAACAAGTTTCTAAAAGGATGAGTTTGCAACTACTTTACTTTTGGAGAAAATTCAAAACATTCATTATTCAATAGGGCCCAAACTATCAAAAACCAGCGGTTTCAATGAACACACATTTCTTGGTAGAATCATGCAGGACTGAAATTTTTGATGTTTTTCTACTCCTCTCATGAGCCCAAACAAGTCTCTAAAAGCATGAGTTTGCAACTACTTTACTTTTGGAGAAAATTCAAAACATTCATTATTCAATAGAGCCCAATAGCAAAAACCAGCGTTTTGAATGAAGAATCACATTTCTTGGTAGAATCATGCAGGATTGAAATTTTTGATGGTTTTTTACTCCTCTCAACAGCCCAAACAAGTTTCTAAAAGGATGAGTTTGCAACTACTTTACTTTTGGAGAAAATTCAAAACATTCATTATTCAATAGGGCCCAAACTATCAAAAACCAGCGGTTTCAATGAACACACATTTCTTGGTAGAATCATGCAGGACTGAAATTTTTGATGTTTTTCTACTCCTCTCATGAGCCCAAACAAGTCTCTAAAAGCATGAGTTTGCAACTACTTTACTTTTGGAGAAAATTCAAAACATTCATTATTCAATAGGGCCCAAACTATCAAAAACCAGCGGTTTCAATGAACACACATTTCTTGGTAGAATCATGCAGGACTGAAATTTTTGATGTTTTTCTACTCCTCTCATGAGCCCAAACAAGTCTCTAAAAGCATGAGTTTGCAACTACTTTACTTTTGGAGAAAATTCAAAACATTCATTATTCAATAGAGCCCAATAGCAAAAACCAGCGTTTTGAATGAAGAATCACATTTCTTGGTAGAATCATGCAGGATTGAAATTTTTGATGGTTTTTTACTCCTCTCAACAGCCCAAACAAGTTTCTAAAAGGATGAGTTTGCAACTACTTTACTTTTGGAGAAAATTCAAAACATTCATTATTCAATAGGGCCCAAACTATCAAAAACCAGCGGTTTGAATGAACACATTTCTTGGTAGAATCATGCAGGACTGAAATTTTTGATGTTTTTCTACTCCTTTCATGAGCCCAAACAAGTCTCTAAAAGCATGAGTTTGCAACTACTTTACTTTTGGAGAAAATTCAAAACATTCACTATTCAATAGAGCCCAATAGCAAAAATCAGGTTTTGAATGAAGAATCACATTTCTTGGTAAAATCATGCAGGATTGAAATTTTTGATGGTTTTTTACTCCTCTCAACAGCCCAAACAAGTTTCTAAAAGGATGAGTTTGCAACTACTTTACTTTTGGAGAAAATTCAAAACATTCATTATTCAATAGGGCCCAAACTATCAAAAACCAGCGGTTTCAATGAACACACATTTCTTGGTAGAATCATGCAGGACTGAAATTTTTGATGTTTTTCTACTCCTCTCATGAGCCCAAACAAGTCTCTAAAAGCATGAGTTTGCAACTACTTTACTTTTGGAGAAAATTCAAAACATTCATTATTCAATAGAGCCCAATAGCAAAAACCATGGTTTTGAATGAAGAATCACATTTCTTGGTAGAATCATGCAGGATTGAAATTTTTGATGGTTTTTTACTCCTCTCAACAGCCCAAACAAGTTTCTAAAAGGATGAGTTTGCAACTACTTTACTTTTGGAGAAAATTCAAAACATTCATTATTCAATAGGGCCCAAACTATCAAAAACCAGCGGTTTCAATGAACACACATTTCTTGGTAGAATCATGCAGGACTGAAATTTTTGATGTTTTTCTACTCCTCTCATGAGCCCAAACAAGTCTCTAAAAGCATGAGTTTGCAACTACTTTACTTTTGGAGAAAATTCAAAACATTCATTATTCAATAGAGCCCAATAGCAAAAACCAGCGTTTTGAATGAAGAATCACATTTCTTGGTAGAATCATGCAGGATTGAAATTTTTGATGGTTTTTTTTTTACTCCTCTCAACAGCCCAAACAAGTTTCTAAAAGGATGAGTTTGCAACTACTTTACTTTTGGAGAAAATTCAAAACATTCATTATTCAATAGGGCCCAAACTATCAAAAACCAGCGGTTTCAATGAACACACATTTCTTGGTAGAATCATGCAGGACTGAAATTTTTGATGTTTTCCTACTCCTCTCATGAGCCCAAACAAGTCTCTAAAAGCATGAGTTTGCAACTACTTTACTTTTGGAGAAAATTCAAAACATTCATTATTCAATAGAGCCCAATAGCAAAAACCAGCGTTTTGAATGAAGAATCACATTTCTTGGTAGAATCATGCAGGATTGAAATTTTGGATGGTTTTTTACTCCTCTCAACAGCCCAAACAAGTTTCTAAAAGGATGAGTTTGCAACTACTTTACTTTTGGAGAAAATTCAAAACATTCATTATTCAATAGGGCCCAAACTATCAAAAACCAGCGGTTTCAATGAACACACATTTCTTGGTAGAATCATGCAGGACTGAAATTTTTGATGTTTTTCTACTCCTCTCATGAGCCCAAACAAGTCTCTAAAAGCATGAGTTTGCAACTACTTTACTTTTGGAGAAAATTCAAAACATTCATTATTCAATAGAGCCCAATAGCAAAAACCAGCGTTTTGAATGAAGAATCACATTTCTTGGTAGAATCATGCAGGATTGAAATTTTTGATGGTTTTTTACTCCTCTCAACAGCCCAAACAAGTTTCTAAAAGGATGAGTTTGCAACTACTTTACTTTTGGAGAAAATTCAAAACATTCATTATTCAATAGGGCCCAAACTATCAAAAACCAGCGGTTTCAATGAACACACATTTCTTGGTAGAATCATGCAGGACTGAAATTTTTGATGTTTTTCTACTCCTCTCATGAGCCCAAACAAGTCTCTAAAAGCATGAGTTTGCAACTACTTTACTTTTGGAGAAAATTCAAAACATTCATTATTCAATAGGGCCCAAACTATCAAAAACCAGCGGTTTCAATGAACACACATTTCTTGGTAGAATCATGCAGGACTGAAATTTTTGATGTTTTTCTACTCCTCTCATGAGCCCAAACAAGTCTCTAAAAGCATGAGTTTGCAACTACTTTACTTTTGGAGAAAATTCAAAACATTCATTATTCAATAGAGCCCAATAGCAAAAACCAGCGTTTTGAATGAAGAATCACATTTCTTGGTAGAATCATGCAGGATTGAAATTTTTGATGGTTTTTTACTCCTCTCAACAGCCCAAACAAGTTTCTAAAAGGATGAGTTTGCAACTACTTTACTTTTGGAGAAAATTCAAAACATTCATTATTCAATAGGGCCCAAACTATCAAAAACCAGCCGTTTCAATGAACACACATGTCTTGGTAGAATCATGCAGGACTGAAATTTTTGATGTTTTTCTACTCATCTCATGAGCCCAAACAAGTCTCTAAAAGCATGAGTTTGCAACTACTTTACTTTTGGAGAAAATTCAAAACATTCATTATTCAATAGAGCCCAATAGCAAAAACCAGCGTTTTGAATGAAGAATCACATTTCTTGGTAGAATCATGCAGGATTGAAATTTTTGATGGTTTTTTACTCCTCTCAACAGCCCAAACAAGTTTCTAAAAGGATGAGTTTGCAACTACTTTACTTTTGGAGAAAATTCAAAACATTCATTATTCAATAGGGCCCAAACTATCAAAAACCAGCGGTTTGAATGAACACATTTCTTGGTAGAATCATGCAGGACTGAAATTTTTGATGTTTTTCTACTCCTTTCATGAGCCCAAACAAGTCTCTAAAAGCATGAGTTTGCAACTACTTTACTTTTGGAGAAAATTCAAAACATTCACTATTCAATAGAGCCCAATAGCAAAAATCAGGTTTTGAATGAAGAATCACATTTCTTGGTAAAATCATGCAGGATTGAAATTTTTGATGGTTTTTTACTCCTCTCAACAGCCCAAACAAGTTTCTAAAAGGATGAGTTTGCAACTACTTTACTTTTGGAGAAAATTCAAAACATTCATTATTCAATAGGGCCCAAACTATCAAAAACCAGCGGTTTCAATGAACACACATTTCTTGGTAGAATCATGCAGGACTGAAATTTTTGATGTTTTTCTACTCCTCTCATGAGCCCAAACAAGTCTCTAAAAGCATGAGTTTGCAACTACTTTACTTTTGGAGAAAATTCAAAACATTCATTATTCAATAGAGCCCAATAGCAAAAACCATGGTTTTGAATGAAGAATCACATTTCTTGGTAGAATCATGCAGGATTGAAATTTTTGATGGTTTTTTACTCCTCTCAACAGCCCAAACAAGTTTCTAAAAGGATGAGTTTGCAACTACTTTACTTTTGGAGAAAATTCAAAACATTCATTATTCAATAGGGCCCAAACTATCAAAAACCAGCGGTTTCAATGAACACACATTTCTTGGTAGAATCATGCAGGACTGAAATTTTTGATGTTTTTCTACTCCTCTCATGAGCCCAAACAAGTCTCTAAAAGCATGAGTTTGCAACTACTTTACTTTTGGAGAAAATTCAAAACATTCATTATTCAATAGAGCCCAATAGCAAAAACCAGCGTTTTGAATGAAGAATCACATTTCTTGGTAGAATCATGCAGGATTGAAATTTTTGATGGTTTTTTTTTTACTCCTCTCAACAGCCCAAACAAGTTTCTAAAAGGATGAGTTTGCAACTACTTTACTTTTGGAGAAAATTCAAAACATTCATTATTCAATAGGGCCCAAACTATCAAAAACCAGCGGTTTCAATGAACACACATTTCTTGGTAGAATCATGCAGGACTGAAATTTTTGATGTTTTTCTACTCCTCTCATGAGCCCAAACAAGTCTCTAAAAGCATGAGTTTGCAACTACTTTACTTTTGGAGAAAATTCAAAACATTCATTATTCAATAGGGCCCAAACTATCAAAAACCAGCGGTTTCAATGAACACACATTTCTTGGTAGAATCATGCAGGACTGAAATTTTTGATGTTTTTCTACTCCTCTCATGAGCCCAAACAAGTCTCTAAAAGCATGAGTTTGCAACTACTTTACTTTTGGAGAAAATTCAAAACATTCATTATTCAATAGAGCCCAATAGCAAAAACCAGCGTTTTGAATGAAGAATCACATTTCTTGGTAGAATCATGCAGGATTGAAATTTTTGATGGTTTTTTACTCCTCTCAACAGCCCAAACAAGTTTCTAAAAGGATGAGTTTGCAACTACTTTACTTTTGGAGAAAATTCAAAACATTCATTATTCAATAGGGCCCAAACTATCAAAAACCAGCCGTTTCAATGAACACACATGTCTTGGTAGAATCATGCAGGACTGAAATTTTTGATGTTTTTCTACTCATCTCATGAGCCCAAACAAGTCTCTAAAAGCATGAGTTTGCAACTACTTTACTTTTGGAGAAAATTCAAAACATTCATTATTCAATAGAGCCCAATAGCAAAAACCAGCGTTTTGAATGAAGAATCACATTTCTTGGTAGAATCATGCAGGATTGAAATTTTTGATGGTTTTTTACTCCTCTCAACAGCCCAAACAAGTTTCTAAAAGGATGAGTTTGCAACTACTTTACTTTTGGAGAAAATTCAAAACATTCATTATTCAATAGGGCCCAAACTATCAAAAACCAGCGGTTTGAATGAACACATTTCTTGGTAGAATCATGCAGGACTGAAATTTTTGATGTTTTTCTACTCCTTTCATGAGCCCAAACAAGTCTCTAAAAGCATGAGTTTGCAACTACTTTACTTTTGGAGAAAATTCAAAACATTCACTATTCAATAGAGCCCAATAGCAAAAATCAGGTTTTGAATGAAGAATCACATTTCTTGGTAAAATCATGCAGGATTGAAATTTTTGATGGTTTTTTACTCCTCTCAACAGCCCAAACAAGTTTCTAAAAGGATGAGTTTGCAACTACTTTACTTTTGGAGAAAATTCAAAACATTCATTATTCAATAGGGCCCAAACTATCAAAAACCAGCGGTTTCAATGAACACACATTTCTTGGTAGAATCATGCAGGACTGAAATTTTTGATGTTTTTCTACTCCTCTCATGAGCCCAAACAAGTCTCTAAAAGCATGAGTTTGCAACTACTTTACTTTTGGAGAAAATTCAAAACATTCATTATTCAATAGAGCCCAATAGCAAAAACCATGGTTTTGAATGAAGAATCACATTTCTTGGTAGAATCATGCAGGATTGAAATTTTTGATGGTTTTTTACTCCTCTCAACAGCCCAAACAAGTTTCTAAAAGGATGAGTTTGCAACTACTTTACTTTTGGAGAAAATTCAAAACATTCATTATTCAATAGGGCCCAAACTATCAAAAACCAGCGGTTTCAATGAACACACATTTCTTGGTAGAATCATGCAGGACTGAAATTTTTGATGTTTTTCTACTCCTCTCATGAGCCCAAACAAGTCTCTAAAAGCATGAGTTTGCAACTACTTTACTTTTGGAGAAAATTCAAAACATTCATTATTCAATAGAGCCCAATAGCAAAAACCAGCGTTTTGAATGAAGAATCACATTTCTTGGTAGAATCATGCAGGATTGAAATTTTTGATGGTTTTTTTTTTACTCCTCTCAACAGCCCAAACAAGTTTCTAAAAGGATGAGTTTGCAACTACTTTACTTTTGGAGAAAATTCAAAACATTCATTATTCAATAGGGCCCAAACTATCAAAAACCAGCGGTTTCAATGAACACACATTTCTTGGTAGAATCATGCAGGACTGAAATTTTTGATGTTTTTCTACTCCTCTCATGAGCCCAAACAAGTCTCTAAAAGCATGAGTTTGCAACTACTTTACTTTTGGAGAAAATTCAAAACATTCATTATTCAATAGAGCCCAATAGCAAAAACCAGCGTTTTGAATGAAGAATCACATTTCTTGGTAGAATCATGCAGGATTGAAATTTTTGATGGTTTTTTACTCCTCTCAACAGCCCAAACAAGTTTCTAAAAGGATGAGTTTGCAACTACTTTACTTTTGGAGAAAATTCAAAACATTCATTATTCAATAGGGCCCAAACTATCAAAAACCAGCCGTTTCAATGAACACACATGTCTTGGTAGAATCATGCAGGACTGAAATTTTTGATGTTTTTCTACTCATCTCATGAGCCCAAACAAGTCTCTAAAAGCATGAGTTTGCAACTACTTTACTTTTGGAGAAAATTCAAAACATTCATTATTCAATAGAGCCCAATAGCAAAAACCAGCGTTTTGAATGAAGAATCACATTTCTTGGTAGAATCATGCAGGATTGAAATTTTTGATGGTTTTTTACTCTTCTCAACAGCCCAAACAAGTTTCTAAAAGGATGAGTTTGCAACTACTTTACTTTTGGAGAAAATTCAAAACATTCATTATTCAATAGGGCCCAAACTATCAAAAACCAGCGGTTTGAATGAACACATTTCTTGGTAGAATCATGCAGGACTGAAATTTTTGATGTTTTTCTACTCCTTTCATGAGCCCAAACAAGTCTCTAAAAGCATGAGTTTGCAACTACTTTACTTTTGGAGAAAATTCAAAACATTCACTATTCAATAGAGCCCAATAGCAAAAATCAGGTTTTGAATGAAGAATCACATTTCTTGGTAAAATCATGCAGGATTGAAATTTTTGATGGTTTTTTACTCCTCTCAACAGCCCAAACAAGTTTCTAAAAGGATGAGTTTGCAACTACTTTACTTTTGGAGAAAATTCAAAACATTCATTATTCAATAGGGCCCAAAGTATCAAAAACCAGCGGTTTCAATGAACACACATTTCTTGGTAGAATCATGCAGGACTGAAATTTTTGATGTTTTTCTACTCCTATCATGAGCCCAAACAAGTCTCTAAAAGCATGAGTTTGCAACTACTTTACTTTTGGAGAAAATTCAAAACATTCATTATTCAATAGAGCCCAATAGCAAAAACCAGCGTTTTGAATGAAGAATCACATTTCTTGATAGAATCATGCAGGATTGAAATTTTTGATGGTTTTTTACTCCTCTCAACAGCCCAAACAAGTTTCTAAAAGGATGAGTTTGCAACTACTTTACTTTTGGAGAAAATTCAAAACATTCATTATTCAATAGGGCCCAAACTATCAAAAACCAGCGGTTTGAATGAACACATTTCTTGGTAGAATCATGCAGGACTGAAATTTTTGATGTTTTTCTACTTTCATGAGCCCAAACAAGTCTCTAAAAGCATGAGTTTGCAACTACTTTACTTTTGGAGAAAATTCAAAACATTCACTATTCAATAGAGCCCAATAGCAAAAATCAGGTTTTGAATGAAGAATCACATTTCTTGGTAAAATCATGCAGGATTGAAATTTTTGATGGTTTTTTACTCCTCTCAACAGCCCAAACAAGTTTCTAAAAGGATGAGTTTGCAACTACTTTACTTTTGGAGAAAATTCAAAACATTCATTATTCAATAGGGCCCAAACTATCAAAAACCAGCGGTTTCAATGAACACACATTTCTTGGTAGAATCATGCAGGACTGAAATTTTTGATGTTTTTCTACTCCTCTCATGAGCCCAAACAAGTCTCTAAAAGCATGAGTTTGCAACTACTTTACTTTTGGAGAAAATTCAAAACATTCATTATTCAATAGAGCCCAATAGCAAAAACCATGGTTTTGAATGAAGAATCACATTTCTTGGTAGAATCATGCAGGATTGAAATTTTTGATGGTTTTTTACTCCTCTCAACAGCCCAAACAAGTTTCTAAAAGGATGAGTTTGCAACTACTTTACTTTTGGAGAAAATTCAAAACATTCATTATTCAATAGGGCCCAAACTATCAAAAACCAGCGGTTTCAATGAACACACATTTCTTGGTAGAATCATGCAGGACTGAAATTTTTGATGTTTTTCTACTCCTCTCATGAGCCCAAACAAGTCTCTAAAAGCATGAGTTTGCAACTACTTTACTTTTGGAGAAAATTCAAAACATTCATTATTCAATAGAGCCCAATAGCAAAAACCAGCGTTTTGAATGAAGAATCACATTTCTTGGTAGAATCATGCAGGATTGAAATTTTTGATGGTTTTTTTTTTACTCCTCTCAACAGCCCAAACAAGTTTCTAAAAGGATGAGTTTGCAACTACTTTACTTTTGGAGAAAATTCAAAACATTCATTATTCAATAGGGCCCAAACTATCAAAAACCAGCGGTTTCAATGAACACACATTTCTTGGTAGAATCATGCAGGACTGAAATTTTTGATGTTTTCCTACTCCTCTCATGAGCCCAAACAAGTCTCTAAAAGCATGAGTTTGCAACTACTTTACTTTTGGAGAAAATTCAAAACATTCATTATTCAATAGAGCCCAATAGCAAAAACCAGCGTTTTGAATGAAGAATCACATTTCTTGGTAGAATCATGCAGGATTGAAATTTTGGATGGTTTTTTACTCCTCTCAACAGCCCAAACAAGTTTCTAAAAGGATGAGTTTGCAACTACTTTACTTTTGGAGAAAATTCAAAACATTCATTATTCAATAGGGCCCAAACTATCAAAAACCAGCGGTTTCAATGAACACACATTTCTTGGTAGAATCATGCAGGACTGAAATTTTTGATGTTTTTCTACTCCTCTCATGAGCCCAAACAAGTCTCTAAAAGCATGAGTTTGCAACTACTTTACTTTTGGAGAAAATTCAAAACATTCATTATTCAATAGAGCCCAATAGCAAAAACCAGCGTTTTGAATGAAGAATCACATTTCTTGGTAGAATCATGCAGGATTGAAATTTTTGATGGTTTTTTACTCCTCTCAACAGCCCAAACAAGTTTCTAAAAGGATGAGTTTGCAACTACTTTACTTTTGGAGAAAATTCAAAACATTCATTATTCAATAGGGCCCAAACTATCAAAAACCAGCGGTTTCAATGAACACACATTTCTTGGTAGAATCATGCAGGACTGAAATTTTTGATGTTTTTCTACTCCTCTCATGAGCCCAAACAAGTCTCTAAAAGCATGAGTTTGCAACTACTTTACTTTTGGAGAAAATTCAAAACATTCATTATTCAATAGGGCCCAAACTATCAAAAACCAGCGGTTTCAATGAACACACATTTCTTGGTAGAATCATGCAGGACTGAAATTTTTGATGTTTTTCTACTCCTCTCATGAGCCCAAACAAGTCTCTAAAAGCATGAGTTTGCAACTACTTTACTTTTGGAGAAAATTCAAAACATTCATTATTCAATAGAGCCCAATAGCAAAAACCAGCGTTTTGAATGAAGAATCACATTTCTTGGTAGAATCATGCAGGATTGAAATTTTTGATGGTTTTTTACTCCTCTCAACAGCCAAACAAGTTTCTAAAAGGATGAGTTTGCAACTACTTTACTTTTGGAGAAAATTCAAAACATTCATTATTCAATAGGGCCCAAACTATCAAAAACCAGCCGTTTCAATGAACACACATGTCTTGGTAGAATCATGCAGGACTGAAATTTTTGATGTTTTTCTACTCATCTCATGAGCCCAAACAAGTCTCTAAAAGCATGAGTTTGCAACTACTTTACTTTTGGAGAAAATTCAAAACATTCATTATTCAATAGAGCCCAATAGCAAAAACCAGCGTTTTGAATGAAGAATCACATTTCTTGGTAGAATCATGCAGGATTGAAATTTTTGATGGTTTTTTACTCCTCTCAACAGCCCAAACAAGTTTCTAAAAGGATGAGTTTGCAACTACTTTACTTTTGGAGAAAATTCAAAACATTCATTATTCAATAGGGCCCAAACTATCAAAAACCAGCGGTTTGAATGAACACATTTCTTGGTAGAATCATGCAGGACTGAAATTTTTGATGTTTTTCTACTCCTTTCATGAGCCCAAACAAGTCTCTAAAAGCATGAGTTTGCAACTACTTTACTTTTGGAGAAAATTCAAAACATTCACTATTCAATAGAGCCCAATAGCAAAAATCAGGTTTTGAATGAAGAATCACATTTCTTGGTAAAATCATGCAGGATTGAAATTTTTGATGGTTTTTTACTCCTCTCAACAGCCCAAACAAGTTTCTAAAAGGATGAGTTTGCAACTACTTTACTTTTGGAGAAAATTCAAAACATTCATTATTCAATAGGGCCCAAACTATCAAAAACCAGCGGTTTCAATGAACACACATTTCTTGGTAGAATCATGCAGGACTGAAATTTTTGATGTTTTTCTACTCCTCTCATGAGCCCAAACAAGTCTCTAAAAGCATGAGTTTGCAACTACTTTACTTTTGGAGAAAATTCAAAACATTCATTATTCAATAGAGCCCAATAGCAAAAACCATGGTTTTGAATGAAGAATCACATTTCTTGGTAGAATCATGCAGGATTGAAATTTTTGATGGTTTTTTACTCCTCTCAACAGCCCAAACAAGTTTCTAAAAGGATGAGTTTGCAACTACTTTACTTTTGGAGAAAATTCAAAACATTCATTATTCAATAGGGCCCAAACTATCAAAAACCAGCGGTTTCAATGAACACACATTTCTTGGTAGAATCATGCAGGACTGAAATTTTTGATGTTTTTCTACTCCTCTCATGAGCCCAAACAAGTCTCTAAAAGCATGAGTTTGCAACTACTTTACTTTTGGAGAAAATTCAAAACATTCATTATTCAATAGAGCCCAATAGCAAAAACCAGCGTTTTGAATGAAGAATCACATTTCTTGGTAGAATCATGCAGGATTGAAATTTTTGATGGTTTTTTTTTTACTCCTCTCAACAGCCCAAACAAGTTTCTAAAAGGATGAGTTTGCAACTACTTTACTTTTGGAGAAAATTCAAAACATTCATTATTCAATAGGGCCCAAACTATCAAAAACCAGCGGTTTCAATGAACACACATTTCTTGGTAGAATCATGCAGGACTGAAATTTTTGATGTTTTTCTACTCCTCTCATGAGCCCAAACAAGTCTCTAAAAGCATGAGTTTGCAACTACTTTACTTTTGGAGAAAATTCAAAACATTCATTATTCAATAGAGCCCAATAGCAAAAACCAGCGTTTTGAATGAAGAATCACATTTCTTGGTAGAATCATGCAGGATTGAAATTTTTGATGGTTTTTTACTCCTCTCAACAGCCCAAACAAGTTTCTAAAAGGATGAGCTTGCAACTACTTTACTTTTGGAGAAAATTCAAAACATTCATTATTCAATAGGGCCCAAACTATCAAAAACCAGCCGTTTCAATGAACACACATGTCTTGGTAGAATCATGCAGGACTGAAATTTTTGATGTTTTTCTACTCCTTTCATGAGCCCAAACAAGTCTCTAAAAGCATGAGTTTGCAACTACTTTACTTTTGGAGAAAATTCAAAACATTCACTATTCAATAGAGCCCAATAGCAAAAATCAGGTTTTGAATGAAGAATCACATTTCTTGGTAAAATCATGCAGGATTGAAATTTTTGATGGTTTTTTACTCCTCTCAACAGCCCAAACAAGTTTCTAAAAGGATGAGTTTGCAACTACTTTACTTTTGGAGAAAATTCAAAACATTCATTATTCAATAGGGCCCAAAGTATCAAAAACCAGCGGTTTCAATGAACACACATTTCTTGGTAGAATCATGCAGGACTGAAATTTTTGATGTTTTTCTACTCCTCTCATGAGCCCAAACAAGTCTCTAAAAGCATGAGTTTGCAACTACTTTACTTTTGGAGAAAATTCAAAACATTCATTATTCAATAGAGCCCAATAGCAAAAACCAGCGTTTTGAATGAAGAATCACATTTCTTGGTAGAATCATGCAGGATTGAAATTTTTGATGGTTTTTTACTCCTCTCAACAGCCCAAACAAGTTTCTAAAAGGATGAGTTTGCAACTACTTTACTTTTGGAGAAAATTCAAAACATTCATTATTCAATAGGGCCCAAACTATCAAAAACCAGCCGTTTCAATGAACACACATGTCTTGGTAGAATCATGCAGGACTGAAATTTTTGATGTTTTTCTACTCATCTCATGAGCCCAAACAAGTCTCTAAAAGCATGAGTTTGCAACTACTTTACTTTTGGAGAAAATTCAAAACATTCATTATTCAATAGAGCCCAATAGCAAAAACCAGCGTTTTGAATGAAGAATCACATTTCTTGGTAGAATCATGCAGGATTGAAATTTTTGATGGTTTTTTACTCTTCTCAACAGCCCAAACAAGTTTCTAAAAGGATGAGTTTGCAACTACTTTACTTTTGGAGAAAATTCAAAACATTCATTATTCAATAGGGCCCAAACTATCAAAAACCAGCGGTTTGAATGAACACATTTCTTGGTAGAATCATGCAGGACTGAAATTTTTGATGTTTTTCTACTCCTTTCATGAGCCCAAACAAGTCTCTAAAAGCATGAGTTTGCAACTACTTTACTTTTGGAGAAAATTCAAAACATTCACTATTCAATAGAGCCCAATAGCAAAAATCAGGTTTTGAATGAAGAATCACATTTCTTGGTAAAATCATGCAGGATTGAAATTTTTGATGGTTTTTTACTCCTCTCAACAGCCCAAACAAGTTTCTAAAAGGATGAGTTTGCAACTACTTTACTTTTGGAGAAAATTCAAAACATTCATTATTCAATAGGGCCCAAAGTATCAAAAACCAGCGGTTTCAATGAACACACATTTCTTGGTAGAATCATGCAGGACTGAAATTTTTGATGTTTTTCTACTCCTCTCATGAGCCCAAACAAGTCTCTAAAAGCATGAGTTTGCAACTACTTTACTTTTGGAGAAAATTCAAAACATTCATTATTCAATAGAGCCCAATAGCAAAAACCAGCGTTTTGAATGAAGAATCACATTTCTTGGTAGAATCATGCAGGATTGAAATTTTTGATGGTTTTTTACTCCTCTCAACAGCCCAAACAAGTTTCTAAAAGGATGAGTTTGCAACTACTTTACTTTTGGAGAAAATTCAAAACATTCATTATTCAATAGGGCCCAAACTATCAAAAACCAGCGGTTTCAATGAACACACATTTCTTGGTAGAATCATGCAGGACTGAAATTTTTGATGTTTTCCTACTCCTCTCATGAGCCCAAACAAGTCTCTAAAAGCATGAGTTTGCAACTACTTTACTTTTGGAGAAAATTCAAAACATTCATTATTCAATAGAGCCCAATAGCAAAAACCAGCGTTTTGAATGAAGAATCACATTTCTTGGTAGAATCATGCAGGATTGAAATTTTGGATGGTTTTTTACTCCTCTCAACAGCCCAAACAAGTTTCTAAAAGGATGAGTTTGCAACTACTTTACTTTTGGAGAAAATTCAAAACATTCATTATTCAATAGGGCCCAAACTATCAAAAACCAGCGGTTTCAATGAACACACATTTCTTGGTAGAATCATGCAGGACTGAAATTTTTGATGTTTTTCTACTCCTCTCATGAGCCCAAACAAGTCTCTAAAAGCATGAGTTTGCAACTACTTTACTTTTGGAGAAAATTCAAAACATTCATTATTCAATAGAGCCCAATAGCAAAAACCAGCGTTTTGAATGAAGAATCACATTTCTTGGTAGAATCATGCAGGATTGAAATTTTTGATGGTTTTTTACTCCTCTCAACAGCCCAAACAAGTTTCTAAAAGGATGAGTTTGCAACTACTTTACTTTTGGAGAAAATTCAAAACATTCATTATTCAATAGGGCCCAAACTATCAAAAACCAGCGGTTTCAATGAACACACATTTCTTGGTAGAATCATGCAGGACTGAAATTTTTGATGTTTTTCTACTCCTCTCATGAGCCCAAACAAGTCTCTAAAAGCATGAGTTTGCAACTACTTTACTTTTGGAGAAAATTCAAAACATTCATTATTCAATAGGGCCCAAACTATCAAAAACCAGCGGTTTCAATGAACACACATTTCTTGGTAGAATCATGCAGGACTGAAATTTTTGATGTTTTTCTACTCCTCTCATGAGCCCAAACAAGTCTCTAAAAGCATGAGTTTGCAACTACTTTACTTTTGGAGAAAATTCAAAACATTCATTATTCAATAGAGCCCAATAGCAAAAACCAGCGTTTTGAATGAAGAATCACATTTCTTGGTAGAATCATGCAGGATTGAAATTTTTGATGGTTTTTTACTCCTCTCAACAGCCCAAACAAGTTTCTAAAAGGATGAGTTTGCAACTACTTTACTTTTGGAGAAAATTCAAAACATTCATTATTCAATAGGGCCCAAACTATCAAAAACCAGCCGTTTCAATGAACACACATGTCTTGGTAGAATCATGCAGGACTGAAATTTTTGATGTTTTTCTACTCATCTCATGAGCCCAAACAAGTCTCTAAAAGCATGAGTTTGCAACTACTTTACTTTTGGAGAAAATTCAAAACATTCATTATTCAATAGAGCCCAATAGCAAAAACCAGCGTTTTGAATGAAGAATCACATTTCTTGGTAGAATCATGCAGGATTGAAATTTTTGATGGTTTTTTACTCCTCTCAACAGCCCAAACAAGTTTCTAAAAGGATGAGTTTGCAACTACTTTACTTTTGGAGAAAATTCAAAACATTCATTATTCAATAGGGCCCAAACTATCAAAAACCAGCGGTTTGAATGAACACATTTCTTGGTAGAATCATGCAGGACTGAAATTTTTGATGTTTTTCTACTCCTTTCATGAGCCCAAACAAGTCTCTAAAAGCATGAGTTTGCAACTACTTTACTTTTGGAGAAAATTCAAAACATTCACTATTCAATAGAGCCCAATAGCAAAAATCAGGTTTTGAATGAAGAATCACATTTCTTGGTAAAATCATGCAGGATTGAAATTTTTGATGGTTTTTTACTCCTCTCAACAGCCCAAACAAGTTTCTAAAAGGATGAGTTTGCAACTACTTTACTTTTGGAGAAAATTCAAAACATTCATTATTCAATAGGGCCCAAACTATCAAAAACCAGCGGTTTCAATGAACACACATTTCTTGGTAGAATCATGCAGGACTGAAATTTTTGATGTTTTTCTACTCCTCTCATGAGCCCAAACAAGTCTCTAAAAGCATGAGTTTGCAACTACTTTACTTTTGGAGAAAATTCAAAACATTCATTATTCAATAGAGCCCAATAGCAAAAACCATGGTTTTGAATGAAGAATCACATTTCTTGGTAGAATCATGCAGGATTGAAATTTTTGATGGTTTTTTACTCCTCTCAACAGCCCAAACAAGTTTCTAAAAGGATGAGTTTGCAACTACTTTACTTTTGGAGAAAATTCAAAACATTCATTATTCAATAGGGCCCAAACTATCAAAAACCAGCGGTTTCAATGAACACACATTTCTTGGTAGAATCATGCAGGACTGAAATTTTTGATGTTTTTCTACTCCTCTCATGAGCCCAAACAAGTCTCTAAAAGCATGAGTTTGCAACTACTTTACTTTTGGAGAAAATTCAAAACATTCATTATTCAATAGAGCCCAATAGCAAAAACCAGCGTTTTGAATGAAGAATCACATTTCTTGGTAGAATCATGCAGGATTGAAATTTTTGATGGTTTTTTTTTTACTCCTCTCAACAGCCCAAACAAGTTTCTAAAAGGATGAGTTTGCAACTACTTTACTTTTGGAGAAAATTCAAAACATTCATTATTCAATAGGGCCCAAACTATCAAAAACCAGCGGTTTCAATGAACACACATTTCTTGGTAGAATCATGCAGGACTGAAATTTTTGATGTTTTTCTACTCCTCTCATGAGCCCAAACAAGTCTCTAAAAGCATGAGTTTGCAACTACTTTACTTTTGGAGAAAATTCAAAACATTCATTATTCAATAGAGCCCAATAGCAAAAACCAGCGTTTTGAATGAAGAATCACATTTCTTGGTAGAATCATGCAGGATTGAAATTTTTGATGGTTTTTTACTCCTCTCAACAGCCCAAACAAGTTTCTAAAAGGATGAGTTTGCAACTACTTTACTTTTGGAGAAAATTCAAAACATTCATTATTCAATAGGGCCCAAACTATCAAAAACCAGCCGTTTCAATGAACACACATGTCTTGGTAGAATCATGCAGGACTGAAATTTTTGATGTTTTTCTACTCATCTCATGAGCCCAAACAAGTCTCTAAAAGCATGAGTTTGCAACTACTTTACTTTTGGAGAAAATTCAAAACATTCATTATTCAATAGAGCCCAATAGCAAAAACCAGCGTTTTGAATGAAGAATCACATTTCTTGGTAGAATCATGCAGGATTGAAATTTTTGATGGTTTTTTACTCTTCTCAACAGCCCAAACAAGTTTCTAAAAGGATGAGTTTGCAACTACTTTACTTTTGGAGAAAATTCAAAACATTCATTATTCAATAGGGCCCAAACTATCAAAAACCAGCGGTTTGAATGAACACATTTCTTGGTAGAATCATGCAGGACTGAAATTTTTGATGTTTTTCTACTCCTTTCATGAGCCCAAACAAGTCTCTAAAAGCATGAGTTTGCAACTACTTTACTTTTGGAGAAAATTCAAAACATTCACTATTCAATAGAGCCCAATAGCAAAAATCAGGTTTTGAATGAAGAATCACATTTCTTGGTAAAATCATGCAGGATTGAAATTTTTGATGGTTTTTTACTCCTCTCAACAGCCCAAACAAGTTTCTAAAAGGATGAGTTTGCAACTACTTTACTTTTGGAGAAAATTCAAAACATTCATTATTCAATAGGGCCCAAAGTATCAAAAACCAGCGGTTTCAATGAACACACATTTCTTGGTAGAATCATGCAGGACTGAAATTTTTGATGTTTTTCTACTCCTATCATGAGCCCAAACAAGTCTCTAAAAGCATGAGTTTGCAACTACTTTACTTTTGGAGAAAATTCAAAACATTCATTATTCAATAGAGCCCAATAGCAAAAACCAGCGTTTTGAATGAAGAATCACATTTCTTGGTAGAATCATGCAGGATTGAAATTTTTGATGGTTTTTTACTCCTCTCAACAGCCCAAACAAGTTTCTAAAAGGATGAGTTTGCAACTACTTTACTTTTGGAGAAAATTCAAAACATTCATTATTCAATAGGGCCCAAACTATCAAAAACCAGCGGTTTGAATGAACACATTTCTTGGTAGAATCATGCAGGACTGAAATTTTTGATGTTTTTCTACTTTCATGAGCCCAAACAAGTCTCTAAAAGCATGAGTTTGCAACTACTTTACTTTTGGAGAAAATTCAAAACATTCACTATTCAATAGAGCCCAATAGCAAAAATCAGGTTTTGAATGAAGAATCACATTTCTTGGTAAAATCATGCAGGATTGAAATTTTTGATGGTTTTTTACTCCTCTCAACAGCCCAAACAAGTTTCTAAAAGGATGAGTTTGCAACTACTTTACTTTTGGAGAAAATTCAAAACATTCATTATTCAATAGGGCCCAAACTATCAAAAACCAGCGGTTTCAATGAACACACATTTCTTGGTAGAATCATGCAGGACTGAAATTTTTGATGTTTTTCTACTCCTCTCATGAGCCCAAACAAGTCTCTAAAAGCATGAGTTTGCAACTACTTTACTTTTGGAGAAAATTCAAAACATTCATTATTCAATAGAGCCCAATAGCAAAAACCATGGTTTTGAATGAAGAATCACATTTCTTGGTAGAATCATGCAGGATTGAAATTTTTGATGGTTTTTTACTCCTCTCAACAGCCCAAACAAGTTTCTAAAAGGATGAGTTTGCAACTACTTTACTTTTGGAGAAAATTCAAAACATTCATTATTCAATAGGGCCCAAACTATCAAAAACCAGCGGTTTCAATGAACACACATTTCTTGGTAGAATCATGCAGGACTGAAATTTTTGATGTTTTTCTACTCCTCTCATGAGCCCAAACAAGTCTCTAAAAGCATGAGTTTGCAACTACTTTACTTTTGGAGAAAATTCAAAACATTCATTATTCAATAGAGCCCAATAGCAAAAACCAGCGTTTTGAATGAAGAATCACATTTCTTGGTAGAATCATGCAGGATTGAAATTTTTGATGGTTTTTTTTTTACTCCTCTCAACAGCCCAAACAAGTTTCTAAAAGGATGAGTTTGCAACTACTTTACTTTTGGAGAAAATTCAAAACATTCATTATTCAATAGGGCCCAAACTATCAAAAACCAGCGGTTTCAATGAACACACATTTCTTGGTAGAATCATGCAGGACTGAAATTTTTGATGTTTTCCTACTCCTCTCATGAGCCCAAACAAGTCTCTAAAAGCATGAGTTTGCAACTACTTTACTTTTGGAGAAAATTCAAAACATTCATTATTCAATAGAGCCCAATAGCAAAAACCAGCGTTTTGAATGAAGAATCACATTTCTTGGTAGAATCATGCAGGATTGAAATTTTGGATGGTTTTTTACTCCTCTCAACAGCCCAAACAAGTTTCTAAAAGGATGAGTTTGCAACTACTTTACTTTTGGAGAAAATTCAAAACATTCATTATTCAATAGGGCCCAAACTATCAAAAACCAGCGGTTTCAATGAACACACATTTCTTGGTAGAATCATGCAGGACTGAAATTTTTGATGTTTTTCTACTCCTCTCATGAGCCCAAACAAGTCTCTAAAAGCATGAGTTTGCAACTACTTTACTTTTGGAGAAAATTCAAAACATTCATTATTCAATAGAGCCCAATAGCAAAAACCAGCGTTTTGAATGAAGAATCACATTTCTTGGTAGAATCATGCAGGATTGAAATTTTTGATGGTTTTTTACTCCTCTCAACAGCCCAAACAAGTTTCTAAAAGGATGAGTTTGCAACTACTTTACTTTTGGAGAAAATTCAAAACATTCATTATTCAATAGGGCCCAAACTATCAAAAACCAGCCGTTTCAATGAACACACATGTCTTGGTAGAATCATGCAGGACTGAAATTTTTGATGTTTTTCTACTCCTCTCATGAGCCCAAACAAGTCTCTAAAAGCATGAGTTTGCAACTACTTTACTTTTGGAGAAAATTCAAAACATTCATTATTCAATAGAGCCCAATAGCAAAAATCAGGTTTTGAATGAAGAATCACATTTCTTGGTAAAATCATGCAGGATTGAAATTTTTGATGGTTTTTTACTCCTCTCAACAGCCCAAACAAGTTTCTAAAAGGATGAGTTTGCAACTACTTTACTTTTGGAGAAAATTCAAAACATTCATTATTCAATAGGGCCCAAACTATCAAAAACCAGCGGTTTCAATGAACACACATTTCTTGGTAGAATCATGCAGGACTGAAATTTTTGATGTTTTTCTACTCCTCTCATGAGCCCAAACAAGTCTCTAAAAGCATGAGTTTGCAACTACTTTACTTTTGGAGAAAATTCAAAACATTCATTATTCAATAGAGCCCAATAGCAAAAACCATGGTTTTGAATGAAGAATCACATTTCTTGGTAGAATCATGCAGGATTGAAATTTTTGATGGTTTTTTACTCCTCTCAACAGCCCAAACAAGTTTCTAAAAGGATGAGTTTGCAACTACTTTACTTTTGGAGAAAATTCAAAACATTCATTATTCAATAGGGCCCAAACTATCAAAAACCAGCGGTTTCAATGAACACACATTTCTTGGTAGAATCATGCAGGACTGAAATTTTTGATGTTTTTCTACTCCTCTCATGAGCCCAAACAAGTCTCTAAAAGCATGAGTTTGCAACTACTTTACTTTTGGAGAAAATTCAAAACATTCATTATTCAATAGAGCCCAATAGCAAAAACCAGCGTTTTGAATGAAGAATCACATTTCTTGGTAGAATCATGCAGGATTGAAATTTTTGATGGTTTTTTTTTTACTCCTCTCAACAGCCCAAACAAGTTTCTAAAAGGATGAGTTTGCAACTACTTTACTTTTGGAGAAAATTCAAAACATTCATTATTCAATAGGGCCCAAACTATCAAAAACCAGCGGTTTCAATGAACACACATTTCTTGGTAGAATCATGCAGGACTGAAATTTTTGATGTTTTTCTACTCCTCTCATGAGCCCAAACAAGTCTCTAAAAGCATGAGTTTGCAACTACTTTACTTTTGGAGAAAATTCAAAACATTCATTATTCAATAGAGCCCAATAGCAAAAACCAGCGTTTTGAATGA
This sequence comes from Dendrobates tinctorius, assembly GCF_039654945.1. Lineage (NCBI taxonomy): Eukaryota > Metazoa > Chordata > Amphibia > Anura > Dendrobatidae > Dendrobates > Dendrobates tinctorius. The sequence continues at coordinate 22,373,062 of NW_027361793.1, forward strand.
AGAATCACATTTCTTGGTAGAATCATGCAGGATTGAAATTTTTGATGGTTTTTTACTCCTCTCAACAGCCCAAACAAGTTTCTAAAAGGATGAGTTTGCAACTACTTTACTTTTGGAGAAAATTCAAAACATTCATTATTCAATAGGGCCCAAACTATCAAAAACCAGCCGTTTCAATGAACACACATGTCTTGGTAGAATCATGCAGGACTGAAATTTTTGATGTTTTTCTACTCATCTCATGAGCCCAAACAAGTCTCTAAAAGCATGAGTTTGCAACTACTTTACTTTTGGAGAAAATTCAAAACATTCATTATTCAATAGAGCCCAATAGCAAAAACCAGCGTTTTGAATGAAGAATCACATTTCTTGGTAGAATCATGCAGGATTGAAATTTTTGATGGTTTTTTACTCTTCTCAACAGCCCAAACAAGTTTCTAAAAGGATGAGTTTGCAACTACTTTACTTTTGGAGAAAATTCAAAACATTCATTATTCAATAGGGCCCAAACTATCAAAAACCAGCGGTTTGAATGAACACATTTCTTGGTAGAATCATGCAGGACTGAAATTTTTGATGTTTTTCTACTCCTTTCATGAGCCCAAACAAGTCTCTAAAAGCATGAGTTTGCAACTACTTTACTTTTGGAGAAAATTCAAAACATTCACTATTCAATAGAGCCCAATAGCAAAAATCAGGTTTTGAATGAAGAATCACATTTCTTGGTAAAATCATGCAGGATTGAAATTTTTGATGGTTTTTTACTCCTCTCAACAGCCCAAACAAGTTTCTAAAAGGATGAGTTTGCAACTACTTTACTTTTGGAGAAAATTCAAAACATTCATTATTCAATAGGGCCCAAAGTATCAAAAACCAGCGGTTTCAATGAACACACATTTCTTGGTAGAATCATGCAGGACTGAAATTTTTGATGTTTTTCTACTCCTCTCATGAGCCCAAACAAGTCTCTAAAAGCATGAGTTTGCAACTACTTTACTTTTGGAGAAAATTCAAAACATTCATTATTCAATAGAGCAGAATAGCAAAAACCAGCGTTTTGAATGAAGAATCACATTTCTTGGTAGAATCATGCAGGATTGAAATTTTTGATGGTTTTTTACTCCTCTCAACAGCCCAAACAAGTTTCTAAAAGGATGAGTTTGCAACTACTTTACTTTTGGAGAAAATTCAAAACATTCATTATTCAATAGGGCCCAAACTATCAAAAACCAGCGGTTTGAATGAACACATTTCTTGGTAGAATCATGCAGGACTGAAATTTTTGATGTTTTTCTACTTTCATGAGCCCAAACAAGTCTCTAAAAGCATGAGTTTGCAACTACTTTACTTTTGGAGAAAATTCAAAACATTCACTATTCAATAGAGCCCAATAGCAAAAATCAGGTTTTGAATGAAGAATCACATTTCTTGGTAAAATCATGCAGGATTGAAATTTTTGATGGTTTTTTACTCCTCTCAACAGCCCAAACAAGTTTCTAAAAGGATGAGTTTGCAACTACTTTACTTTTGGAGAAAATTCAAAACATTCATTATTCAATAGGGCCCAAACTATCAAAAACCAGCGGTTTCAATGAACACACATTTCTTGGTAGAATCATGCAGGACTGAAATTTTTGATGTTTTTCTACTCCTCTCATGAGCCCAAACAAGTCTCTAAAAGCATGAGTTTGCAACTACTTTACTTTTGGAGAAAATTCAAAACATTCATTATTCAATAGAGCCCAATAGCAAAAACCAGCGTTTTGAATGAAGAATCACATTTCTTGGTAGAATCATGCAGGATTGAAATTTTTGATGGTTTTTTACTCCTCTCAACAGCCCAAACAAGTTTCTAAAAGGATGAGTTTGCAACTACTTTACTTTTGGAGAAAATTCAAAACATTCATTATTCAATAGGGCCCAAACTATCAAAAACCAGCGGTTTCAATGAACACACATTTCTTGGTAGAATCATGCAGGACTGAAATTTTTGATGTTTTCCTACTCCTCTCATGAGCCCAAACAAGTCTCTAAAAGCATGAGTTTGCAACTACTTTACTTTTGGAGAAAATTCAAAACATTCATTATTCAATAGAGCCCAATAGCAAAAACCAGCGTTTTGAATGAAGAATCACATTTCTTGGTAGAATCATGCAGGATTGAAATTTTGGATGGTTTTTTACTCCTCTCAACAGCCCAAACAAGTTTCTAAAAGGATGAGTTTGCAACTACTTTACTTTTGGAGAAAATTCAAAACATTCATTATTCAATAGGGCCCAAACTATCAAAAACCAGCGGTTTCAATGAACACACATTTCTTGGTAGAATCATGCAGGACTGAAATTTTTGATGTTTTTCTACTCCTCTCATGAGCCCAAACAAGTCTCTAAAAGCATGAGTTTGCAACTACTTTACTTTTGGAGAAAATTCAAAACATTCATTATTCAATAGAGCCCAATAGCAAAAACCAGCGTTTTGAATGAAGAATCACATTTCTTGGTAGAATCATGCAGGATTGAAATTTTTGATGGTTTTTTACTCCTCTCAACAGCCCAAACAAGTTTCTAAAAGGATGAGTTTGCAACTACTTTACTTTTGGAGAAAATTCAAAACATTCATTATTCAATAGGGCCCAAACTATCAAAAACCAGCGGTTTCAATGAACACACATTTCTTGGTAGAATCATGCAGGACTGAAATTTTTGATGTTTTTCTACTCCTCTCATGAGCCCAAACAAGTCTCTAAAAGCATGAGTTTGCAACTACTTTACTTTTGGAGAAAATTCAAAACATTCATTATTCAATAGAGCCCAATAGCAAAAACCAGCGTTTTGAATGAAGAATCACATTTCTTGGTAGAATCATGCAGGATTGAAATTTTTGATGGTTTTTTACTCCTCTCAACAGCCCAAACAAGTTTCTAAAAGGATGAGTTTGCAACTACTTTACTTTTGGAGAAAATTCAAAACATTCATTATTCAATAGGGCCCAAACTATCAAAAACCAGCGGTTTCAATGAACACACATTTCTTGGTAGAATCATGCAGGACTGAAATTTTTGATGTTTTTCTACTCCTCTCATGAGCCCAAACAAGTCTCTAAAAGCATGAGTTTGCAACTACTTTACTTTTGGAGAAAATTCAAAACATTCATTATTCAATAGGGCCCAAACTATCAAAAACCAGCGGTTTCAATGAACACACATTTCTTGGTAGAATCATGCAGGACTGAAATTTTTGATGTTTTTCTACTCCTCTCATGAGCCCAAACAGGTCTCTAAAAGCATGAGTTTGCAACTACTTTACTTTTGGAGAAAATTCAAAACATTCATTATTCAATAGAGCCCAATAGCAAAAACCAGCGTTTTGAATGAAGAATCACATTTCTTGGTAGAATCATGCAGGATTGAAATTTTTGATGGTTTTTTACTCCTCTCAACAGCCCAAACAAGTTTCTAAAAGGATGAGTTTGCAACTACTTTACTTTTGGAGAAAATTCAAAACATTCATTATTCAATAGGGCCCAAACTATCAAAAACCAGCCGTTTCAATGAACACACATGTCTTGGTAGAATCATGCAGGACTGAAATTTTTGATGTTTTTCTACTCATCTCATGAGCCCAAACAAGTCTCTAAAAGCATGAGTTTGCAACTACTTTACTTTTGGAGAAAATTCAAAACATTCATTATTCAATAGAGCCCAATAGCAAAAACCAGCGTTTTGAATGAAGAATCACATTTCTTGGTAGAATCATGCAGGATTGAAATTTTTGATGGTTTTTTACTCCTCTCAACAGCCCAAACAAGTTTCTAAAAGGATGAGTTTGCAACTACTTTACTTTTGGAGAAAATTCAAAACATTCATTATTCAATAGGGCCCAAACTATCAAAAACCAGCGGTTTGAATGAACACATTTCTTGGTAGAATCATGCAGGACTGAAATTTTTGATGTTTTTCTACTCCTTTCATGAGCCCAAACAAGTCTCTAAAAGCATGAGTTTGCAACTACTTTACTTTTGGAGAAAATTCAAAACATTCACTATTCAATAGAGCCCAATAGCAAAAATTAGGTTTTGAATGAAGAATCACATTTCTTGGTAAAATCATGCAGGATTGAAATTTTTGATGGTTTTTTACTCCTCTCAACAGCCCAAACAAGTTTCTAAAAGGATGAGTTTGCAACTACTTTACTTTTGGAGAAAATTCAAAACATTCATTATTCAATAGGGCCCAAACTATCAAAAACCAGCGGTTTCAATGAACACACATTTCTTGGTAGAATCATGCAGGACTGAAATTTTTGATGTTTTTCTACTCCTCTCATGAGCCCAAACAAGTCTCTAAAAGCATGAGTTTGCAACTACTTTACTTTTGGAGAAAATTCAAAACATTCATTATTCAATAGAGCCCAATAGCAAAAACCATGGTTTTGAATGAAGAATCACATTTCTTGGTAGAATCATGCAGGATTGAAATTTTTGATGGTTTTTTACTCCTCTCAACAGCCCAAACAAGTTTCTAAAAGGATGAGTTTGCAACTACTTTACTTTTGGAGAAAATTCAAAACATTCATTATTCAATAGGGCCCAAACTATCAAAAACCAGCGGTTTCAATGAACACACATTTCTTGGTAGAATCATGCAGGACTGAAATTTTTGATGTTTTTCTACTCCTCTCATGAGCCCAAACAAGTCTCTAAAAGCATGAGTTTGCAACTACTTTACTTTTGGAGAAAATTCAAAACATTCATTATTCAATAGAGCCCAATAGCAAAAACCAGCGTTTTGAATGAAGAATCACATTTCTTGGTAGAATCATGCAGGATTGAAATTTTTGATGGTTTTTTACTCCTCTCAACAGCCCAAACAAGTTTCTAAAAGGATGAGTTTGCAACTACTTTACTTTTGGAGAAAATTCAAAACATTCATTATTCAATAGGGCCCAAACTATCAAAAACCAGCGGTTTCAATGAACACACATTTCTTGGTAGAATCATGCAGGACTGAAATTTTTGATGTTTTTCTACTCCTCTCATGAGCCCAAACAAGTCTCTAAAAGCATGAGTTTGCAACTACTTTACTTTTGGAGAAAATTCAAAACATTCATTATTCAATAGGGCCCAAACTATCAAAAACCAGCGGTTTCAATGAACACACATTTCTTGGTAGAATCATGCAGGACTGAAATTTTTGATGTTTTTCTACTCCTCTCATGAGCCCAAACAAGTCTCTAAAAGCATGAGTTTGCAACTACTTTACTTTTGGAGAAAATTCAAAACATTCACTATTCAATAGAGCCCAATAGCAAAAATTAGGTTTTGAATGAAGAATCACATTTCTTGGTAAAATCATGCAGGATTGAAATTTTTGATGGTTTTTTACTCCTCTCAACAGCCCAAACAAGTTTCTAAAAGGATGAGTTTGCAACTACTTTACTTTTGGAGAAAATTCAAAACATTCATTATTCAATAGGGCCCAAACTATCAAAAACCAGCGGTTTCAATGAACACACATTTCTTGGTAGAATCATGCAGGACTGAAATTTTTGATGTTTTTCTACTCCTCTCATGAGCCCAAACAAGTCTCTAAAAGCATGAGTTTGCAACTACTTTACTTTTGGAGAAAATTCAAAACATTCATTATTCAATAGAGCCCAATAGCAAAAACCATGGTTTTGAATGAAGAATCACATTTCTTGGTAGAATCATGCAGGATTGAAATTTTTGATGGTTTTTTACTCCTCTCAACAGCCCAAACAAGTTTCTAAAAGGATGAGTTTGCAACTACTTTACTTTTGGAGAAAATTCAAAACATTCATTATTCAATAGGGCCCAAACTATCAAAAACCAGCGGTTTCAATGAACACACATTTCTTGGTAGAATCATGCAGGACTGAAATTTTTGATGTTTTTCTACTCCTCTCATGAGCCCAAACAAGTCTCTAAAAGCATGAGTTTGCAACTACTTTACTTTTGGAGAAAATTCAAAACATTCATTATTCAATAGAGCCCAATAGCAAAAACCAGCGTTTTGAATGAAGAATCACATTTCTTGGTAGAATCATGCAGGATTGAAATTTTTGATGGTTTTTTACTCCTCTCAACAGCCCAAACAAGTTTCTAAAAGGATGAGTTTGCAACTACTTTACTTTTGGAGAAAATTCAAAACATTCATTATTCAATAGGGCCCAAACTATCAAAAACCAGCGGTTTCAATGAACACACATTTCTTGGTAGAATCATGCAGGACTGAAATTTTTGATGTTTTTCTACTCCTCTCATGAGCCCAAACAAGTCTCTAAAAGCATGAGTTTGCAACTACTTTACTTTTGGAGAAAATTCAAAACATTCATTATTCAATAGGGCCCAAACTATCAAAAACCAGCGGTTTCAATGAACACACATTTCTTGGTAGAATCATGCAGGACTGAAATTTTTGATGTTTTTCTACTCCTCTCATGAGCCCAAACAAGTCTCTAAAAGCATGAGTTTGCAACTACTTTACTTTTGGAGAAAATTCAAAACATTCATTATTCAATAGAGCCCAATAGCAAAAACCAGCGTTTTGAATGAAGAATCACATTTCTTGGTAGAATCATGCAGGATTGAAATTTTTGATGGTTTTTTACTCCTCTCAACAGCCCAAACAAGTTTCTAAAAGGATGAGTTTGCAACTACTTTACTTTTGGAGAAAATTCAAAACATTCATTATTCAATAGGGCCCAAACTATCAAAAACCAGCGGTTTGAATGAACACATTTCTTGGTAGAATCATGCAGGACTGAAATTTTTGATGTTTTTCTACTCCTTTCATGAGCCCAAACAAGTCTCTAAAAGCATGAGTTTGCAACTACTTTACTTTTGGAGAAAATTCAAAACATTCACTATTCAATAGAGCCCAATAGCAAAAATTAGGTTTTGAATGAAGAATCACATTTCTTGGTAAAATCATGCAGGATTGAAATTTTTGATGGTTTTTTACTCCTCTCAACAGCCCAAACAAGTTTCTAAAAGGATGAGTTTGCAACTACTTTACTTTTGGAGAAAATTCAAAACATTCATTATTCAATAGGGCCCAAACTATCAAAAACCAGCGGTTTCAATGAACACACATTTCTTGGTAGAATCATGCAGGACTGAAATTTTTGATGTTTTTCTACTCCTCTCATGAGCCCAAACAAGTCTCTAAAAGCATGAGTTTGCAACTACTTTACTTTTGGAGAAAATTCAAAACATTCATTATTCAATAGAGCCCAATAGCAAAAACCATGGTTTTGAATGAAGAATCACATTTCTTGGTAGAATCATGCAGGATTGAAATTTTTGATGGTTTTTTACTCCTCTCAACAGCCCAAACAAGTTTCTAAAAGGATGAGTTTGCAACTACTTTACTTTTGGAGAAAATTCAAAACATTCATTATTCAATAGGGCCCAAACTATCAAAAACCAGCGGTTTCAATGAACACACATTTCTTGGTAGAATCATGCAGGACTGAAATTTTTGATGTTTTTCTACTCCTCTCATGAGCCCAAACAAGTCTCTAAAAGCATGAGTTTGCAACTACTTTACTTTTGGAGAAAATTCAAAACATTCATTATTCAATAGAGCCCAATAGCAAAAACCAGCGTTTTGAATGAAGAATCACATTTCTTGGTAGAATCATGCAGGATTGAAATTTTTGATGGTTTTTTACTCCTCTCAACAGCCCAAACAAGTTTCTAAAAGGATGAGTTTGCAACTACTTTACTTTTGGAGAAAATTCAAAACATTCATTATTCAATAGGGCCCAAACTATCAAAAACCAGCGGTTTCAATGAACACACATTTCTTGGTAGAATCATGCAGGACTGAAATTTTTGATGTTTTTCTACTCCTCTCATGAGCCCAAACAAGTCTCTAAAAGCATGAGTTTGCAACTACTTTACTTTTGGAGAAAATTCAAAACATTCATTATTCAATAGGGCCCAAACTATCAAAAACCAGCGGTTTCAATGAACACACATTTCTTGGTAGAATCATGCAGGACTGAAATTTTTGATGTTTTTCTACTCCTCTCATGAGCCCAAACAAGTCTCTAAAAGCATGAGTTTGCAACTACTTTACTTTTGGAGAAAATTCAAAACATTCACTATTCAATAGAGCCCAATAGCAAAAATTAGGTTTTGAATGAAGAATCACATTTCTTGGTAAAATCATGCAGGATTGAAATTTTTGATGGTTTTTTACTCCTCTCAACAGCCCAAACAAGTTTCTAAAAGGATGAGTTTGCAACTACTTTACTTTTGGAGAAAATTCAAAACATTCATTATTCAATAGGGCCCAAACTATCAAAAACCAGCGGTTTCAATGAACACACATTTCTTGGTAGAATCATGCAGGACTGAAATTTTTGATGTTTTTCTACTCCTCTCATGAGCCCAAACAAGTCTCTAAAAGCATGAGTTTGCAACTACTTTACTTTTGGAGAAAATTCAAAACATTCATTATTCAATAGAGCCCAATAGCAAAAACCATGGTTTTGAATGAAGAATCACATTTCTTGGTAGAATCATGCAGGATTGAAATTTTTGATGGTTTTTTACTCCTCTCAACAGCCCAAACAAGTTTCTAAAAGGATGAGTTTGCAACTACTTTACTTTTGGAGAAAATTCAAAACATTCATTATTCAATAGGGCCCAAACTATCAAAAACCAGCGGTTTCAATGAACACACATTTCTTGGTAGAATCATGCAGGACTGAAATTTTTGATGTTTTTCTACTCCTCTCATGAGCCCAAACAAGTCTCTAAAAGCATGAGTTTGCAACTACTTTACTTTTGGAGAAAATTCAAAACATTCATTATTCAATAGAGCCCAATAGCAAAAACCAGCGTTTTGAATGAAGAATCACATTTCTTGGTAGAATCATGCAGGATTGAAATTTTTGATGGTTTTTTACTCCTCTCAACAGCCCAAACAAGTTTCTAAAAGGATGAGTTTGCAACTACTTTACTTTTGGAGAAAATTCAAAACATTCATTATTCAATAGGGCCCAAACTATCAAAAACCAGCGGTTTCAATGAACACACATTTCTTGGTAGAATCATGCAGGACTGAAATTTTTGATGTTTTTCTACTCCTCTCATGAGCCCAAACAAGTCTCTAAAAGCATGAGTTTGCAACTACTTTACTTTTGGAGAAAATTCAAAACATTCATTATTCAATAGGGCCCAAACTATCAAAAACCAGCGGTTTCAATGAACACACATTTCTTGGTAGAATCATGCAGGACTGAAATTTTTGATGTTTTTCTACTCCTCTCATGAGCCCAAACAAGTCTCTAAAAGCATGAGTTTGCAACTACTTTACTTTTGGAGAAAATTCAAAACATTCATTATTCAATAGAGCCCAATAGCAAAAACCAGCGTTTTGAATGAAGAATCACATTTCTTGGTAGAATCATGCAGGATTGAAATTTTTGATGGTTTTTTACTCCTCTCAACAGCCCAAACAAGTTTCTAAAAGGATGAGTTTGCAACTACTTTACTTTTGGAGAAAATTCAAAACATTCATTATTCAATAGGGCCCAAACTATCAAAAACCAGCCGTTTCAATGAACACACATGTCTTGGTAGAATCATGCAGGACTGAAATTTTTGATGTTTTTCTACTCATCTCATGAGCCCAAACAAGTCTCTAAAAGCATGAGTTTGCAACTACTTTACTTTTGGAGAAAATTCAAAACATTCATTATTCAATAGAGCCCAATAGCAAAAACCAGCGTTTTGAATGAAGAATCACATTTCTTGGTAGAATCATGCAGGATTGAAATTTTTGATGGTTTTTTACTCCTCTCAACAGCCCAAACAAGTTTCTAAAAGGATGAGTTTGCAACTACTTTACTTTTGGAGAAAATTCAAAACATTCATTATTCAATAGGGCCCAAACTATCAAAAACCAGCGGTTTCAATGAACACACATTTCTTGGTAGAATCATGCAGGACTGAAATTTTTGATGTTTTTCTACTCCTCTCATGAGCCCAAACAAGTCTCTAAAAGCATGAGTTTGCAACTACTTTACTTTTGGAGAAAATTCAAAACATTCATTATTCAATAGAGCCCAATAGCAAAAACCAGCGTTTTGAATGAAGAATCACATTTCTTGGTTGAATCATGCAGGATTGAAATTTTTGATGGTTTTTTTTTTACTCCTCTCAACAGCCCAAACAAGTTTCTAAAAGGATGAGTTTGCAACTACTTTACTTTTGGAGAAAATTCAAAACATTCATTATTCAATAGGGCCCAAACTATCAAAAACCAGCGGTTTCAATGAACACACATTTCTTGGTAGAATCATGCAGGACTGAAATTTTTGATGTTTTTCTACTCCTCTCATGAGCCCAAACAAGTCTCTAAAAGCATGAGTTTGCAACTACTTTACTTTTGGAGAAAATTCAAAACATTGGGGGGGGCGTGGCCAGCGTCTGAGCTGAATGGAAGCCTGAGCTCTGAGCTCCTCCACAGGGCAGCCTACCAAGCGCTATTAACAAGCGATTTACAAGCCAGGACTGGCTGAAAACTTGTGGGAACCTCCATAGACACCAGCGGTGCCCCCACACTATGGATCTGCTTAGTAACAAAGCAGAAAAAGGAAAGAAAACAGAGCGCTCTCCCCTCATGCTGAGGAGCCAAGATGGCGCCCGCCTCACAGCAGCAGCCACAGCCTGCAGCCCCAGCCTGAGCGGTACACAGCGGCAAAGGACGCCACAGCGGCTGAAGCATGCAGCATTCAAGTCAGGGGGTAAGTCTACCCCTGCCCCAGCTAAAACCGCCGCTCTGCAGGCTAATAAAAGCGCTAATTTACACATTAAAAGTAGCGCTGAGGTGAAAGGAGCGAGATCTCGCGAGAGTGACCGGGGGACAAGCGAGACTACGCAACAGATACGCAATTTGCGTAACTTAAGCAAAAATACAGCGCAGCATGTGAATTATGGTGCAGCAGCACCGCTGACCGCTGATATGGAGGAGACAAATGTATTAAGGGGTTCCTCATCCTGTCCTGACATCTCCAATGTGTCAGATACTCCTCTAACACCATTACAGAGGGAAATGTCTCCTTCCTCAGTGACTAAACTCAGATTTAGCAGCAGCTCAGCTGAGATGCAACAGGAATTACAATCTGAGGACTCCTGTCCTTCTGATAATCCCATACCGGAAAACATCTTGCACGTTTTAACAGAGGTGGAGGCTACCAGTAATACAGCCTCAGAAATATTTATTAAAAACATGCTATGCCTTCTAGCAAAGACATTTCAGAAACAACTGGAGGGCTATAATACGAATCTCCAAAATAACATAGACGGTCTGGGCCAGAGAGTGGACCATCTTGAATCTAAAATGGAAGAATTGGTTAAATCCCATAATAATTTGATAGATGAACACTATGCCCTAGAAAAAGAGGTTGTCTTCTTGAAATCAAGGTTGATAGAGCAAGAAGACAGAAGTAGAAGAAACAACCTTAAATTCAGGGGAATACCTGAAAATGTCAAAGACAGAGACCTTAATGCATATGTGCAAAAGATGCTCCATACAATACTTCCAGGGGCCTCTAAAGGGGACCTATTGATGGAACGTATACACAGACTCCCCAAGTCCAAATATGCCCCAGACAGAGCCCCAAGAGATGTCATTGCATATTTTCATTATTTCCTGACAAAGGAGGACATTCTGAGGAGAAGTAAGCAATCACCCATATTACCAAGGCCATACGAGGATATCAAGATTTTTGCAGACTTCTCAAAAGCTACCCTACAGAAAAGGAGAGACTTCTTTTCAATCACTACACATCTGAGGAAACACAAGATTTTATACAGATGGGGTTTCCCTACAAAAATTCTAGTCATGAAAGAGAATACCACTTTTGCCTTGTCTAATATTGATAACTGTAATAGTTTTTTCCAAGATTTAGGTATCCCTCCACTGGAGACTCCACCATCATCATCATTCTACAATCAAGAAAGAAATATCCCCTTGCAGCAGCAAAGACGCCTTTCCCAGTCCTGGAATACGCAAAAAAAAAGAAAATAGACTTGGTGGGTACTGACCCTGGCTTTAGGCCTGAACTTTCTCTTTTTCACTCCCCACGTGATAACTGAGAGACATTCTCTCGGTACCATTTCTTTTGAGAAATCTAAATTTGTCTAGTTTATAAGTTTTGTTCTGTTCTAGGTTGTAACATGTTTTTGTTTACAGGCACACCAGGCACTAACAAAAAATCACTAAGGAAACCCACTGTCTTTTGGATATATTTTCGGGTGAAATGTTCTGTTTTAATGAATCATCTAATGCTTTTTTTCCTTCCTGACACATCATGGAATTGAGGGTACTGTCATTTAATGTAAATGGGCTCAATAGCCCATTCAAGAGATTTGCTTTGTGGAAGGAGATTAAAAAATTGAAGGCCAACATAGCAATGATACAAGAAACACACCTTCTAGAAATTGATAACACAAGACTCAAAAATAAAGACTTCCCTCAGATTTTCTTTTCTAATACTGAGGGAAAGAAAAAAGCTGGGGTGGCCATCGCCTTCCACAAAGATTTGCCAATAGTGGTCTCAGACATATATAGGGACAGCAATGGTAGACAACTTGCTATTAATTTTACTTTGGAGGGTGTGGAATATACAGTGGTAAACGTATATACCCCTAATGTCCGGCAAATTAATTTTCTAAATAAGGTCAAGAAGAAATTGTCCAATTTTAGTAGAGGTCACATAATCTGGGGAGGAGATTTTAATTGTATAGTTGACCCAAGTACTGATTGCTCATCTGATGCCCCATACTATAGAAGCGTGAATCTGGGAAGATGGTTGGGAGATTCCAATTTGCATGACAGCTGTAAGATATTGAATTCTACCTCAAAAGAATACACAAGATTTTGTCCACACAACAAGTCTTACACTAGGATTGATCATGTGTTCACTAGCTTCTCGCTACTAGACTCATACATAGACTTCCAGACTGGTCCTATTACATGGTCAGACCATGCCCCAATCCTACTGACCTTACATACTTCCTCCATGATCCCAAAACAATACAATTGGAGATACAGTAAATTCACTGTTGACTCCCCAGAAAACATATCATTAGCAAAGAATGTCTTAATGAACTACTTCAAAGAGAACTGTTCCCAAGAAATTACACCTGAAACATTGTGGCTAGCACACAAATGTGTCATTAGGGGTCATCTGATCCAAGTTGCTTCGAGACAAAAAAGGGCAAGAGAGAGCCAACAGAGGATGTTGTTAGAACAGATCCAAAAATTAGAATCCCAAGCTAAAGCAGACAAAAATTTTGCCAAATATAATGAATTGTACTCCCTTAGATTGGAACTTAGGAATCTCCTCATCAACTTATATGAGAAAAAGACTTTATTTAATAGGGCAGGGTTTTATGTTAATAATAATAAGTTCTCCAAAAATATGGCGAATAGGTTTAAACCCATAAATAAAAAACATCCAATCAAAAAAATAACCCAAAGCTCAAAAACTATAGAAAAACCCAAAGAGATAGCCCTAGCCTTTGAGAGTTACTATTCTAAATTATATAACATAGGAAACAATGGAGCTCATCCCTCTCCTTCACCAGAGATGATAAATAATTTTTTGGAAAAAGTAAAGCTGGGATCTTTGTCTCTAAAGCAGAAGGAGTCACTTGACGCACCCTTTACTGAGGGTGAGGTCTCTTTTGCGATGAATAATCTTAAAAATGACAAAGCTCCAGGTCCAGATGGCTTTCCTATAGAGTATTATAAAGAATTTACAAAGGAACTCATCCCACACTTAACTAATGCCCTGAATTTTATTAAATCAGAAGGAAAGTGCAGCACAGATATGCTGAGAGCCACAATAGTGGTGATTCCCAAACCAGATAAAGATTCGACCAAAATCGAAAATTATAGGCCTATTTCTCTCCTAAATGTGGATATCAAGATCTACGCAAAAATATTAGCAGAAAGATTACAGGACGTTGTTCCATTCCTTATACATCCCGATCAAGTCGGTTTTGTAAAATCTAGACAAACTTCAGACAGTTCTAGAAGTGTCCTGCATCACTTATATTCATGCTACAAAAATAGGATTTCCAGTTTGTTTGTGGCTCTTGACGCTGAAAAGGCCTTTGACCGAATCAATTGGGCCTATGCCTTTACAGTTTTGGAGAAAATGGGTTTTGGTGGGGAGATGATGAAAAGTATTCGAGCTTTATACTCTCGGCCATCTGCCTCTGTGCTGGTCAACAACACGATGTCAGATACATTTTTTATAACTAATGGGACAAGACAGGGATGTCCTCTATCCCCAATAATTTTTATCCTGAGCCTGGAACCCCTGGCTCAAATGATAAGGGATTCTGGTGAAGTACACGGTGTACAATTGAAAGATTCAGAGCATAAGATTAACCTCTATGCAGATGACATCATACTCACACTCACAAATCCAATTGATTCCCTGGAAAAGATATGGGATATCATAAATTTATTTGGCTCAGTTTCATACTATAAATTAAATGTAAAAAAGACTAATGTTCTATCACTTTTCCTTTCAGCCTCTACGAAACAACATTTAAGAGACAAGTATCCCTTTAATTGGGACTGTACCAGGATACCGTACTTAGGAATTTGGCTCACAGGTAACCCTATGCATATGAGTGAGGTAAACATGGATCATCTTCTACAGTCTCTCGACATTAAGTTGAGGGAACTGTCGAAGACCCCAGCCACATGGATGGGCAGAATAGTGCTATACAAGATGTTCTGCCTACCCAAAGTCCTATTTTTATACAGGAACGTCCCTCTGCCTATATCTACACAGTATATACAAAAACTAACACACCAGATGAATAAATTTATTTGGAGCAATGGGAAACCGAGAGTGAAAAAACGCACTCTACTTAAATCCAAGGAGAAGGGGGGGGTGGCCATACCAGATCTTGAGGCATATTATTATGCCACTATGACTGAACTGACAAAAGGCTGGTTTGTGGAACAGACAGACCTGGGGTGGCCAAACATTGAAAGAGATATGATGCCCAATAGGGAACCAGTTTTATTTATAACCTACTTCCTTCTACATAGAAGGGAAATTATGAAAATAGATAATCCCATACTTAAGGCCTCTATGTTGTGCTGGTCGTATGTATGCAAAAGAAAGACTAGCTCTTCCTCTTTTTCACTCGAGAGGTTGAGACTCCCTTATCTGTCTCCTATCAGGACTTCTCTAAGACCTATATTTGATAACTGGACCAAATTTCCGATCACCTTTGTAGATGACTTGATAGACAATAACAGAGTCATACCCTTTGAGTTATTAAAGAACAGATTTGGGGTTCCCAATTCGGAGTATATGACATATCTCCTACTCAAGGAAGAATACAACAAATATAAGAAATATCTTTTTAGAGTGGTTCCAATTGACCTTACTATTAACAATTTTCTATTTAATATGTCATCTAGACATAAGAGTTATCTTAGACCCTTATATAATAGCCTGACCAACAAAGACACCTTCACCAATGAAGGATGCTTTGAAAAATGGGAAACTACATTACAGAGACAGATATATGGTCCCCAGTGGATCTCCTCTCTTAAAATTGCAATCAAATCCACAAGATGTATGAATATATTAGAAACACATTACAAATTAATTCATAGATATTACCTTACCCCAAATAGATTGAAACATTTTGGAAGAGGGGGTTCTGGAATGTGTTGGCGTAACTGTGGATCTCAGGCAGATTTATTACATGTTTTTTGGGGATGCCCTGTGCTGAAGTTGTACTGGTCCAGGGTGTTCGATTTGCTTTCACTCATATGCAATTGGTGTATTCAACCACAACCTGCTCTAGCCTTGTTACTAATAGACATACATAGATTTAAAAGAAATAGGTTTCTGGTGGCTCATATCCTTATGTCTGCAGCCTTCCTTGTAGCGAAGGGTTGGAACAGGAAGCAACCTCCAGACATTGTCACCCTTATCTTACTGGTAGACAAACATTGTGTCTACGAGAAAATTCACTATATTAATAAAGGCTTAATTAAAATATTTGATGACAGATGGTATAAATGGACGGAACTAAAGTCTAAAATAGAAAAAGATTTCATATCCTGAACTCATATTTTATTTCTTATGGTTTATGATGTGCCAATATTTCACATAGTCAAGTGCCTAAATTTACCTTTCTTTTTTTTTATTGTCTCTTTCTGGTACTATGTGTTTAATGTTTACTACATTTATTCTCAATGTTGATATACTATTGAAATGTCATCATATTGTGACGTATTCATATTTTTTTTACTACAACTCTGAAAATTCTAATAAAAATTATTGTTAAAGAAAATTCAAAACATTCATTATTCAATAGAGCCCAATAGCAAAAACCAGCGTTTTGAATGAAGAATCACATTTCTTGGTAGAATCATGCAGGATTGAAATTTTTGATGGTTTTTTACTCCTCTCAACAGCCCAAACAAGTTTCTAAAAGGATGAGTTTGCAACTACTTTACTTTTGGAGAAAATTCAAAACATTCATTATTCAATAGGGCCCAAACTATCAAAAACCAGCGGTTTCAATGAACACACATTTCTTGGTAGAATCATGCAGGACTGAAATTTTTGATGTTTTTCTACTCCTCTCATGAGCCCAAACAAGTCTCTAAAAGTATGAGTTTGCAACTACTTTACTTTTGGAGAAAATTCAAAACATTCATTATTCAATAGAGCCCAATAGCAAAAACCAGCGTTTTGAATGAAGAATCACATTTCTTGGTAGAATCATGCAGGATTGAAATTTTTGATGGTTTTTTACTCCTCTCAACAGCCCAAACAAGTTTCTAAAAGGATGAGTTTGCAACTACTTTACTTTTGGAGAAAATTCAAAACATTCATTATTCAATAGGGCCCAAACTATCAAAAACCAGCCGTTTCAATGAACACACATGTCTTGGTAGAATCATGCAGGACTGAAATTTTTGATGTTTTTCTACTCCTCTCATGAGCCCAAACAAGTCTCTAAAAGCATGAGTTTGCAACTACTTTACTTTTGGAGAAAATTCAAAACATTCATTATTCAATAGAGCCCAATAGCAAAAACCAGCGTTTTGAATGAAGAATCACATTTCTTGGTAGAATCATGCAGGATTGAAATTTTTGATGGTTTTTTACTCCTCTCAACAGCCCAAACAAGTTTCTAAAAGGATGAGTTTGCAACTACTTTACTTTTGGAGAAAATTCAAAACATTCATTATTCAATAGGGCCCAAACTATCAAAAACCAGCGGTTTCAATGAACACACATTTCTTGGTAGAATCATGCAGGACTGAAATTTTTGATGTTTTTCTACTCCTCTCATGAGCCCAAACAAGTCTCTAAAAGCATGAGTTTGCAACTACTTTACTTTTGGAGAAAATTCAAAACATTCATTATTCAATAGAGCCCAATAGCAAAAACCAGCGTTTTGAATGAAGAATCACATTTCTTGGTAGAATCATGCAGGATTGAAATTTTTGATGGTTTTTTACTCCTCTCAACAGCCCAAACAAGTTTCTAAAAGGATGAGTTTGCAACTACTTTACTTTTGGAGAAAATTCAAAACATTCATTATTCAATAGGGCCCAAACTATCAAAAACCAGCGGTTTCAATGAACACACATTTCTTGGTAGAATCATGCAGGACTGAAATTTTTGATGTTTTTCTACTCCTCTCATGAGCCCAAACAAGTCTCTAAAAGCATGAGTTTGCAACTACTTTACTTTTGGAGAAAATTCAAAACATTCATTATTCAATAGGGCCCAAACTATCAAAAACCAGCGGTTTCAATGAACACACATTTCTTGGTAGAATCATGCAGGACTGAAATTTTTGATGTTTTTCTACTCCTCTCATGAGCCCAAACAAGTCTCTAAAAGCATGAGTTTGCAACTACTTTACTTTTGGAGAAAATTCAAAACATTCATTATTCAATAGAGCCCAATAGCAAAAACCAGCGTTTTGAATGAAGAATCACATTTCTTGGTAGAATCATGCAGGATTGAAATTTTTGATGGTTTTTTACTCCTCTCAACAGCCCAAACAAGTTTCTAAAAGGATGAGTTTGCAACTACTTTACTTTTGGAGAAAATTCAAAACATTCATTATTCAATAGGGCCCAAACTATCAAAAACCAGCCGTTTCAATGAACACAGATGTCTTGGTAGAATCATGCAGGACTGAAATTTTTGATGTTTTTCTACTCATCTCATGAGCCCAAACAAGTCTCTAAAAGCATGAGTTTGCAACTACTTTACTTTTGGAGAAAATTCAAAACATTCATTATTCAATAGAGCCCAATAGCAAAAACCAGCGTTTTGAATGAAGAATCACATTTCTTGGTAGAATCATGCAGGATTGAAATTTTTGATGGTTTTTTACTCCTCTCAACAGCCCAAACAAGTTTCTAAAAGGATGAGTTTGCAACTACTTTACTTTTGGAGAAAATTCAAAACATTCATTATTCAATAGGGCCCAAACTATCAAAAACCAGCGGTTTGAATGAACACATTTCTTGGTAGAATCATGCAGGACTGAAATTTTTGATGTTTTTCTACTCCTCTCATGAGCCCAAACAAGTCTCTAAAAGCATGAGTTTGCAACTACTTTACTTTTGGAGAAAATTCAAAACATTCACTACTCAATAGAGCCCAATAGCAAAAATCAGGTTTTGAATGAAGAATCACATTTCTTGGTAAAATCATGCAGGATTGAAATTTTTGATGGTTTTTTACTCCTCTCAACAGCCCAAACAAGTTTCTAAAAGGATGAGTTTGCAACTACTTTACTTTTGGAGAAAATTCAAAACATTCATTATTCAATAGGGCCCAAACTATCAAAAACCAGCGGTTTCAATGAACACACATTTCTTGGTAGAATCATGCAGGACTGAAATTTTTGATGTTTTTCTACTCCTCTCTTGAGCCCAAACAAGTCTCTAAAAGCATGAGTTTGCAACTACTTTACTTTTGGAGAAAATTCAAAACATTCATTATTCAATAGAGCCCAATAGCAAAAACCAGCGTTTTGAATGAAGAATCACATTTCTTGGTAGAATCATGCAGGATTGAAATTTTTGATGGTTTTTTACTCCTCTCAACAGCCCAAACAAGTTTCTAAAAGGATGAGTTTGCAACTACTTTACTTTTGGAGAAAATTCAAAACATTCATTATTCAATAGGGCCCAAACTATCAAAAACCAGCGGTTTCAATGAACACACATTTCTTGGTAGAATCATGCAGGACTGAAATTTTTGATGTTTTTCTACTCCTCTCATGAGCCCAAACAAGTCTCTAAAAGCATGAGTTTGCAACTACTTTACTTTTGGAGAAAATTCAAAACATTCATTATTCAATAGGGCCCAAACTATCAAAAACCAGTGGTTTGAATCAACACACATTTCTTGGTAGAATCATGCAGGACTGAAATTTTTGATGTTTTTCTACTCCTCTCATGAGCCCAAACAAGTCTCTAAAAGCATGAGTTTGCAACTACTTTACTTTTGGAGAAAATTCAAAACATTCATTATTCAATAGAGCCCAATAGCAAAAACCAGCGTTTTGAATGAAGAATCACATTTCTTGGTAGAATCATGCAGGATTGAAATTTTTGATGGTTTTTTACTCCTCTCAACAGCCCAAACAAGTTTCTAAAAGGATGAGTTTGCAACTACTTTACTTTTGGAGAAAATTCAAAACATTCATTATTCAATAGGGCCCAAACTATCAAAAACCAGCCGTTTCAATGAAAACACATGTCTTGGTAGAATCATGCAGGACTGAAATTTTTGATGTTTTTCTACTCATCTCATGAGCCCAAACAAGTCTCTAAAAGCATGAGTTTGCAACTACTTTACTTTTGGAGAAAATTCAAAACATTCATTATTCAATAGAGCCCAATAGCAAAAACCAGCGTTTTGAATGAAGAATCACATTTCTTGGTAGAATCATGCAGGATTGAAATTTTTGATGGTTTTTTACTCCTCTCAACAGCCCAAACAAGTTTCTAAAAGGATGAGTTTGCAACTACTTTACTTTTGGAGAAAATTCAAAACATTCATTATTCAATAGGGCCCAAACTATCAAAAACCAGCGGTTTGAATGAACACATTTCTTGGTAGAATCATGCAGGACTGAAATTTTTGATGTTTTTCTACTCCTTTCATGAGCCCAAACAAGTCTCTAAAAGCATGAGTTTGCAACTACTTTACTTTTGGAGAAAATTCAAAACATTCATTATTCAATAGGGCCCAAACTATCAAAAACCAGCCGTTTCAATGAACACAGATGTCTTGGTAGAATCATGCAGGACTGAAATTTTTGATGTTTTTCTACTCATCTCATGAGCCCAAACAAGTCTCTAAAAGCATGAGTTTGCAACTACTTTACTTTTGGAGAAAATTCAAAACATTCATTATTCAATAGAGCCCAATAGCAAAAACCAGCGTTTTGAATGAAGAATCACATTTCTTGGTAGAATCATGCAGTATTGAAATTTTTGATGGTTTTTTACTCCTCTCAACAGCCCAAACAAGTTTCTAAAAGGATGAGTTTGCAACTACTTTACTTTTGGAGAAAATTCAAAACATTCATTATTCAATAGGGCCCAAACTATCAAAAACCAGCGGTTTGAATGAACACATTTCTTGGTAGAATCATGCAGGACTGAAATTTTTGATGTTTTTCTACTCCTCTCATGAGCCCAAACAAGTCTCTAAAAGCATGAGTTTGCAACTACTTTACTTTTGGAGAAAATTCAAAACATTCACTACTCAATAGAGCCCAATAGCAAAAATCAGGTTTTGAATGAAGAATCACATTTCTTGGTAAAATCATGCAGGATTGAAATTTTTGATGGTTTTTTACTCCTCTCAACAGCCCAAACAAGTTTCTAAAAGGATGAGTTTGCAACTACTTTACTTTTGGAGAAAATTCAAAACATTCATTATTCAATAGGGCCCAAACTATCAAAAACCAGCGGTTTCAATGAACACACATTTCTTGGTAGAATCATGCAGGACTGAAATTTTTGATGTTTTTCTACTCCTCTCATGAGCCCAAACAAGTCTCTAAAAGCATGAGTTTGCAACTACTTTACTTTTGGAGAAAATTCAAAACATTCATTATTCAATAGAGCCCAATAGCAAAAACCAGCGTTTTGAATGAAGAATCACATTTCTTGGTAGAATCATGCAGGATTGAAATTTTTGATGGTTTTTTACTCCTCTCAACAGCCCAAACAAGTTTCTAAAAGGATGAGCTTGCAACTACTTTACTTTTGGAGAAAATTCAAAACATTCATTATTCAATAGGGCCCAAACTATCAAAAACCAGCGGTTTCAATGAACACACATTTCTTGGTAGAATCATGCAGGACTGAAATTTTTGATGTTTTTCTACTCCTCTCATGAGCCCAAACAAGTCTCTAAAAGCATGAGTTTGCAACTACTTTACTTTTGGAGAAAATTCAAAACATTCATTATTCAATAGGGCCCAAACTATCAAAAACCAGCGGTTTGAATCAACACACATTTCTTGGTAGAATCATGCAGGACTGAAATTTTTGATGTTTTTCTACTCCTCTCATGAGCCCAAACAAGTCGCTAAAAGCATGAGTTTGCAACTACTTTACTTTTGGAGAAAATTCAAAACATTCATTATTCAATAGAGCCCAATAGCAAAAACCAGCGTTTTGAATGAAGAATCACATTTCTTGGTAGAATCATGCAGGATTGAAATTTTTGATGGTTTTTTACTCCTCTCAACAGCCCAAACAAGTTTCTAAAAGGATGAGTTTGCAACTACTTTACTTTTGGAGAAAATTCAAAACATTCATTATTCAATAGGGCCCAAACTATCAAAAACCAGCCGTTTCAATGAAAACACATGTCTTGGTAGAATCATGCAGGACTGAAATTTTTGATGTTTTTCTACTCATCTCATGAGCCCAAACAAGTCTCTAAAAGCATGAGTTTGCAACTACTTTACTTTTGGAGAAAATTCAAAACATTCATTATTCAATAGAGCCCAATAGCAAAAACCAGCGTTTTGAATGAAGAATCACATTTCTTGGTAGAATCATGCAGGATTGAAATTTTTGATGGTTTTTTACTCCTCTCAACAGCCCAAACAAGTTTCTAAAAGGATGAGTTTGCAACTACTTTACTTTTGGAGAAAATTCAAAACATTCATTATTCAATAGGGCCCAAACTATCAAAAACCAGCGGTTTGAATGAACACATTTCTTGGTAGAATCATGCAGGACTGAAATTTTTGATGTTTTTCTACTCCTTTCATGAGCCCAAACAAGTCTCTAAAAGCATGAGTTTGCAACTACTTTACTTTTGGAGAAAATTCAAAACATTCACTATTCAATAGAGCCCAATAGCAAAAATCAGGTTTTGAATGAAGAATCACATTTCTTGGTAAAATCATGCAGGATTGAAATTTTTGATGGTTTTTTACTCCTCTCAACAGCCCAAACAAGTTTCTAAAAGGATGAGTTTGCAACTACTTTACTTTTGGAGAAAATTCAAAACATTCATTATTCAATAGGGCCCAAACTATCAAAAACCAGCGGATTCAATGAACACACATTTCTTGGTAGAATCATGCAGGACTGAAATTTTTGATGTTTTTCTACTCCTCTCATGAGCCCAAACAAGTCTCTAAAAGCATGAGTTTGCAACTACTTTACTTTTGGAGAAAATTCAAAACATTCATTATTCAATAGAGCCCAATAGCAAAAACCATGGTTTTGAATGAAGAATCACATTTCTTGGTAGAATCATGCAGGATTGAAATTTTTGATGGTTTTTTACTCCTCTCAACAGCCCAAACAAGTTTCTAAAAGGATGAGTTTGCAACTACTTTACTTTTGGAGAAAATTCAAAACATTCATTATTCAATAGGGCCCAAACTATCAAAAACCAGCGGTTTCAATGAACACACATTTCTTGGTAGAATCATGCAGGACTGAAATTTTTGATGTTTTTCTACTCCTCTCATGAGCCCAAACAAGTCTCTAAAAGCATGAGTTTGCAACTACTTTACTTTTGGAGAAAATTCAAAACATTCATTATTCAATAGAGCCCAATAGCAAAAACCAGCGTTTTGAATGAAGAATCACATTTCTTGGTAGAATCATGCAGGATTGAAATTTTTGATGGTTTTTTACTCCTCTCAACAGCCCAAACAAGTTTCTAAAAGGATGAGTTTGCAACTACTTTACTTTTGGAGAAAATTCAAAACATTCATTATTCAATAGGGCCCAAACTATCAAAAACCAGCGGTTTCAATGAACACACATTTCTTGGTAGAATCATGCAGGACTGAAATTTTTGATGTTTTTCTACTCCTCTCATGAGCCCAAACAAGTCTCTAAAAGCATGAGTTTGCAACTACTTTACTTTTGGAGAAAATTCAAAACATTCATTATTCAATAGAGCCCAATAGCAAAAACCAGCGTTTTGAAAGAAGAATCACATTTCTTGGTAGAATCATGCAGGATTGAAATTTTTGATGGTTTTTTACTCCTCTCAACAGCCCAAACAAGTTTCTAAAAGGATGAGTTTGCAACTACTTTACTTTTGGAGAAAATTCAAAACATTCATTATTCAATAGGGCCCAAACTATCAAAAACCAGCGGTTTCAATGAACACACATTTCTTGGTAGAATCATGCAGGACTGAAATTTTTGATGTTTTTCTACTCCTCTCATGAGCCCAAACAAGTCTCTAAAAGCATGAGTTTGCAACTACTTTACTTTTGGAGAAAATTCAAAACATTCATTATTCAATAGAGTCCAATAGCAAAAACCAGCGTTTTGAATGAAGAATCACATTTCTTGGTAGAATCATGCAGGATTGAAATTTTTGATGGTTTTTTACTCCTCTCAACAGCCCAAACAAGTTTCTAAAAGGATGAGTTTGCAACTACTTTACTTTTGGAGAAAATTCAAAACATTCATTATTCAATAGGGCCCAAACTATCAAAAACCAGCGGTTTCAATGAACACACATTTCTTGGTAGAATCATGCAGGACTGAAATTTTTGATGTTTTTCTACTCATCTCATGAGCCCAAACAAGTCTCTAAAAGCATGAGTTTGCAACTACTTTACTTTTGGAGAAAATTCAAAACATTCATTATTCAATAGAGCCCAATAGCAAAAACCAGCGTTTTGAATGAAGAATCACATTTCTTGGTAGAATCATGCAGGATTGAAATTTTTGATGGTTTTTTACTCCTCTCAACAGCCCAAACAAGTTTCTAAAAGGATGAGTTTGCAACTACTTTACTTTTGGAGAAAATTCAAAACATTCATTATTCAATAGGGCCCAAACTATCAAAAACCAGCGGTTTGAATGAACACATTTCTTGGTAGAATCATGCAGGACTGAAATTTTTGATGTTTTTCTACTCCTTTCATGAGCCCAAACAAGTCTCTAAAAGCAAGCGTTTGCAACTACTTTACTTTTGGAGAAAATTCAAAACATTCACTATTCAATAGAGCCCAATAGCAAAAATCAGGTTTTGAATGAAGAATC
Organism: Dendrobates tinctorius; assembly: GCF_039654945.1. Taxonomy (NCBI): domain Eukaryota; kingdom Metazoa; phylum Chordata; class Amphibia; order Anura; family Dendrobatidae; genus Dendrobates; species Dendrobates tinctorius. The sequence goes on from NW_027361793.1 coordinate 22,397,675, forward strand.
ACATTTCTTGGTAAAATCATGCAGGATTGTAATTTTTGATGGTTTTTTACTCCTCTCAACAGCCCAAACAAGTTTCTAAAAGGATGAGTTTGCAACTACTTTACTTTTGGAGAAAATTCAAAACATTCATTATTCAATAGGGCCCAAACTATCAAAAACCAGCGGTTTCAATGAACACACATTTCTTGGTAGAATCATGCAGGACTTAAATTTTTGATGTTTTTCTACTCCTCTCATGAGCCCAAACAAGTCTCTAAAAGCATGAGTTTGCAACTACTTTACTTTTGGAGAAAATTCAAAACATTCATTATTCAATAGAGCCCAATAGCAAAAACCATGGTTTTGAATGAAGAATCACATTTCTTGGTAGAATCATGCTGGATTGAAATTTTTGATGGTTTTTTACTCCTCTCAACAGCCCAAACAAGTTTCTAAAAGGATGATTTTGCAACTACTTTACTTTTGGAGAAAATTCAAAACATTCATTATTCAATAGGGCCCAAACTATCAAAAACCAGCGGTTTCAATGAACACACATTTCTTGGTAGAATCATGCAGGACTGAAATTTTTGATGTTTTTCTACTCCTCTCATGAGCCCAAACAAGTCTCTAAAAGCATGAGTTTGCAACTACTTTACTTTTGGAGAAAATTCAAAACATTCATTATTCAATAGAGCCCAATAGCAAAAACCAGCGTTTTGAATGAAGAATCACATTTCTTGGTAGAATCATGCAGGATTGAAATTTTTGATGGTTTTTTACTCCTCTCAACAGCCCAAACAAGTTTCTAAAAGGATGAGTTTGCAACTACTTTACTTTTGGAGAAAATTCAAAACATTCATTATTCAATAGGGCCCAAACTATCAAAAACCAGCGGTTTCAATGAACACACATGTCTTGGTAGAATCATGCAGGACTGAAATTTTTGATGTTTTTCTACTCCTCTCATGAGCCCAAACAAGTCTCTAAAAGCATGAGTTTGCAACTACTTTACTTTTGGAGAAAATTCAAAACATTCATTATTCAATAGGGCCCAAACTATCAAAAACCAGCGGTTTCAATGAACACACATTTCTTGGTAGAATCATGCAGGACTGAAATTTTTGATGTTTTTCTATTCCTCTCATGAGCCCAAACAAGTCTCTAAAAGCATGAGTTTGCAACTACTTTACTTTTGGAGAAAATTCAAAACATTCATTATTCAATAGAGCCCAATAGCAAAAACCAGCGTTTTGAATGAAGAATCACATTTCTTGGTAGAATCATGCAGGATTGAAATTTTTGATGGTTTTTTACTCCTCTCAACAGCCCAAACAAGTTTCTAAAAGGATGAGTTTGCAACTACTTTACTTTTGGAGAAAATTCAAAACATTCATTATTCAATAGGGCCCAAACTATCAAAAACCAGCCGTTTCAATGAACACACATGTCTTGGTAGAATCATGCAGGACTGAAATTTTTGATGTTTTTCTACTCCTCTCATGAGCCCAAACAAGTCTCTAAAAGCATGAGTTTGCAACTACTTTACTTTTGGAGACAATTCAAAACATTCATTATTCAATAGAGCCCAATAGCAAAAACCAGCGTTTTGAATGAAGAATCACATTTCTTGGTAGAATCATGCAGGATTGAAATTTTTGATGGTTTTTTACTCCTCTCAACAGCCCAAACAAGTTTCTAAAAGGATGAGTTTGCAACTACTTTACTTTTGGAGAAAATTCAAAACATTCATTATTCAATAGGGCCCAAACTATCAAAAACCAGCGGTTTCAATGAACACACATTTCTTGGTAGAATCATGCAGGACTGAAATTTTTGATGTTTTTCTACTCCTCTCATGAGCCCAAACAAGTCTCTAAAAGCATGAGTTTGCAACTACTTTACTTTTGGAGAAAATTCAAAACATTCATTATTCAATAGAGCCCAATAGCAAAAACCAGCGTTTTGAATGAAGAATCACATTTCTTGGTAGAATCATGCAGGATTGAAATTTTTGATGGTTTTTTACTCCTCTCAACAGCCCAAACAAGTTTCTAAAAGGATGAGTTTGCAACTACTTTACTTTTGGAGAAAATTCAAAACATTCATTATTCAATAGGGCCCAAACTATCAAAAACCAGCGGTTTCAATGAACACACATTTCTTGGTAGAATCATGCAGGACTGAAATTTTTGATGTTTTTCTACTCCTCTCATGAGCCCAAACAAGTCTCTAAAAGCATGAGTTTGCAACTACTTTACTTTTGGAGAAAATTCAAAACATTCATTATTCAATAGGGCCCAAACTATCAAAAACCAGCGGTTTCAATGAACACACATTTCTTGGTAGAATCATGCAGGACTGAAATTTTTGATGTTTTTCTACTCCTCTCATGAGCCCAAACAAGTCTCTAAAAGCATGAGTTTGCAACTACTTTACTTTTGGAGAAAATTCAAAACATTCATTATTCAATAGAGCCCAATAGCAAAAACCAGCGTTTTGAATGAAGAATCACATTTCTTGGTAGAATCATGCAGGATTGAAATTTTTGATGGTTTTTTACTCCTCTCAACAGCCCAAACAAGTTTCTAAAAGGATGAGTTTGCAACTACTTTACTTTTGGAGAAAATTCAAAAAATTCATTATTCAATAGGGCCCAAACTATCAAAAACCAGCCGTTTCAATGAACACACATGTCTTGGTAGAATCATGCAGGACTGAAATTTTTGATGTTTTTCTACTCATCTCATGAGCCCAAACAAGTCTCTAAAAGCATGAGTTTGCAACTACTTTACTTTTGGAGAAAATTCAAAACATTCATTATTCAATAGAGCCCAATAGCAAAAACCAGCGTTTTGAATGAAGAATCACATTTCTTGGTAGAATCATGCAGGATTGAAATTTTTGATGGTTTTTTACTCCTCTCAACAGCCCAAACAAGTTTCTAAAAGGATGAGTTTGCAACTACTTTACTTTTGGAGAAAATTCAAAACATTCATTATTCAATAGGGCCCAAACTATCAAAAACCAGCGGTTTGAATGAACACATTTCTTGGTAGAATCATGCAGGACTGAAATTTTTGATGTTTTTCTACTCCTCTCATGAGCCCAAACAAGTCTCTAAAAGCATGAGTTTGCAACTACTTTACTTTTGGAGAAAATTCAAAACATTCACTATTCAATAGAGCCCAATAGCAAAAATCAGGTTTTGAATGAAGAATCACATTTCTTGGTAGAATCATGCAAGATTGAAATTTTTGATGTTTTTTTACTCCTCTCAACAGCCCAAACAAGTTTCTAAAAGGATGAGTTTGCAACTACTTTACTTTTGGAGAAAATTCAAAACATTCATTATTCAATAGGGCCCAAACTATCAAAAACCAGCGGTTTCAATGAACACACATTTCTTGGTAGAATCATGCAGGACTGAAATTTTTGATGTTTTTCTACTCCTCTCATGAGCCCAAACAAGTCTCTAAAAGCATGAGTTTGCAACTACTTTACTTTTGGAGAAAATTCAAAACATTCATTATTCAATAGAGCCCAATAACAAAAACCAGCGTTTAGAATGAAGAATCACATTTCTTGGTAGAATCATGCAGGATTGAAATTTTTGATGGTTTTTTACTCCTCTCAACAGCCCAAACAAGTTTCTAAAAGGATGAGTTTGCAACTACTTTACTTTTGGAGAAAATTCAAAACATTCATTATTCAATAGGGCCCAAACTATCAAAAACCAGCGGTTTGAATGAACACATTTCTTGGTAGATTCATGCAGGACTGAAATTTTTGATGTTTTTCTACTCCTTTCATGAGCCTAAACAAGTCTCTAAAAGCATGAGTTTGCAACTACTTTACTTTTGGAGAAAATTCAAAACATTCATTATTCAATAGAGCCCAATAGCAAAAACCAGCGTTTTGAATGAAGAATCACATTTCTTGGTAGAATCATGCAGGATTGAAATTTTTGATGGTTTTTTACTCCTCTCAACAGCCCAAACAAGTTTCTAAAAGGATGAGTTTGCAACTACTTTACTTTTGGAGAAAATTCAAAACATTCATTATTCAATAGGGCCCAAACTATCAAAAACCAGCGGTTTCAATGAACACACATTTCTTGGTAGAATCATGCAGGACTGAAATTTTTGATGTTTTTCTACTCCTCTCATGAGCCCAAACAAGTCTCTAAAAGCATGAGTTTGCAACTACTTTACTTTTGGAGAAAATTCAAAACATTCATTATTGAATAGAGTCCAATAGCAAAAACCAGCGTTTTGAATGAAGAATCACATTTCTTGGTAGAATCATGCAGGATTGAAATTTTTGATGGTTTTTTACTCCTCTCAACAGCCCAAACAAGTTTCTAAAAGGATGAGTTTGCAACTACTTTACTTTTGGAGAAAATTCAAAACATTCATTATTCAATAGGGCCCAAACTATCAAAAACCAGCGGTTTCAATGAACACACATTTCTTGGTAGAATCATGCAGGACTGAAATTTTTGATGTTTTTCTACTCATCTCATGAGCCCAAACAAGTCTCTAAAAGCATGAGTTTGCAACTACTTTACTTTTGGAGAAAATTCAAAACATTCATTATTCAATAGAGCCCAATAGCAAAAACCAGCGTTTTGAATGAAGAATCACATTTCTTGGTAGAATCATGCAGGATTGAAATTTTTGATGGTTTTTTACTCCTCTCAACAGCCCAAACAAGTTTCTAAAAGGATGAGTTTGCAACTACTTTACTTTTGGAGAAAATTCAAAACATTCATTATTCAATAGGGCCCAAACTATCAAAAACCAGCGGTTTGAATGAACACATTTCTTGGTAGAATCATGCAGGACTGAAATTTTTGATGTTTTTCTACTCCTTTCATGAGCCCAAACAAGTCTCTAAAAGCAAGAGTTTGCAACTACTTTACTTTTGGAGAAAATTCAAAACATTCACTATTCAATAGAGCCCAATAGCAAAAATCAGGTTTTGAATGAAGAATCACATTTCTTGGTAAAATCATGCAGGATTGAAATTTTTGATGGTTTTTTACTCCTCTCAACAGCCCAAACAAGTTTCTAAAAGGATGAGTTTGCAACTACTTTACTTTTGGAGAAAATTCAAAACATTCATTATTCAATAGGGCCCAAACTATCAAAAACCAGCGGTTTCAATGAACACACATTTCTTGGTAGAATCATGCAGGACTGAAATTTTTGATGTTTTTCTACTCCTCTCATGAGCCCAAACAAGTCTCTAAAAGCATGAGTTTGCAACTACTTTACTTTTGGAGAAAATTCAAAACATTCATTATTCAATAGAGCCCAATAGCAAAAACCATGGTTTTGAATGAAGAATCACATTTCTTGGTAGAATCATGCTGGATTGAAATTTTTGATGGTTTTTTACTCCTCTCAACAGCCCAAACAAGTTTCTAAAAGGATGAGTTTGCAACTACTTTACTTTTGGAGAAAATTCAAAACATTCATTATTCAATAGGGCCCAAACTATCAAAAACCAGCGGTTTCAATGAACACACATTTCTTGGTAGAATCCTGCAGGACTGAAATTTTTGATGTTTTTCTACTCCTCTCATGAGCCCAAACAAGTCTCTAAAAGCATGAGTTTGCAACTACTTTACTTTTGGAGAAAATTCAAAACATTCATTATTCAATAGAGCCCAATAGCAAAAACCAGCGTTTTGAATGAAGAATCACATTTCTTGGTAGAATCATGCAGGATTGAAATTTTTGATGGTTTTTTACTCCTCTCAACAGCCCAAACAAGTTTCTAAAAGGATGAGTTTGCAACTACTTTACTTTTGGAGAAAATTCAAAACATTCATTATTCAATAGGGCCCAAACTATCAAAAACCAGCGGTTTCAATGAACACACATTTCTTGGTAGAATCATGCAGGACTGAAATTTTTGATGTTTTTCTACTCCTCTCATGAGCCCAAACAAGTCTCTAAAAGCATGAGTTTGCAACTACTTTACTTTTGGAGAAAATTCAAAACATTCATTATTCAATAGAGCCCAATAGCAAAAACCAGCGTTTTGAATGAAGAATCACATTTCTTGGTAGAATCATGCAGGATTGAAATTTTTGATGGTTTTTTACTCCTCTCAACAGCCCAAACAAGTTTCTAAAAGGATGAGTTTGCAACTACTTTACTTTTGGAGAAAATTCAAAACATTCATTATTCAATAGGGCCCAAACTATCAAAAACCAGCCGTTTCAATGAACACACGTCTTGGTAGAATCATGCAGGACTGAAATTTTTGATGTTTTTCTACTCCTCTCATGAGCCCAAACAAGTCTCTAAAAGCATGAGTTTGCAACTACTTTACTTTTGGAGAAAATTCAAAACATTCATTATTCAATAGAGCCCAATAGCAAAAACCAGCGTTTTGAATGAAGAATCACATTTCTTGGTAGAATCATGCAGGATTGAAATTTTTGATGGTTTTTTACTCCTCTCAACAGCCCAAACAAGTTTCTAAAAGGATGAGTTTGCAACTACTTTACTTTTGGAGAAAATTCAAAACATTCATTATTCAATAGGGCCCAAACTATCAAAAACCAGCGGTTTCAATGAACACACATTTCTTGGTAGAATCATGCAGGACTGAAATTTTTGATGTTTTTCTACTCCTCTCATGAGCCCAAACAAGTCTCTAAAAGCATGAGTTTGCAACTACTTTACTTTTGGAGAAAATTCAAAACATTCATTATTCAATAGAGCCCAATAGCAAAAACCAGCGTTTTGAATGAAGAATCACATTTCTTGGTAGAATCATGCAGGATTGAAATTTTTGTTGGTTTTTTACTCCTCTCAACAGCCCAAACAAGTTTCTAAAAGGATGAGTTTGCAACTACTTTACTTTTGGAGAAAATTCAAAACATTCATTATTCAATAGGGCCCAAACTATCAAAAACCAGCGGTTTCAATGAACACACATTTCTTGGTAGAATCATGCAGGACTGAAATTTTTGATGTTTTTCTACTCCTCTCATGAGCCCAAACAAGTCTCTAAACGCATGAGTTTGCAACTACTTTACTTTTGGAGAAAATTCAAAACATTCATTATTCAATAGGGCCCAAACTATCAAAAACCAGCGGTTTGAATCAACACACATTTCTTGGTAGAATCATGCAGGACTGAAATTTTTGATGTTTTTCTACTCCTCTCATGAGCCCAAACAAGTCTCTAAAAGCATGAGTTTGCAACTACTTTACTTTTGGAGAAAATTCAAAACATTCATTATTCAATAGAGCCCAATAGCAAAAACCAGCGTTTTGAATGAAGAATCACATTTCTTGGTAGAATCATGCAGGATTGAAATTTTTGATGGTTTTTTACTCCTCTCAACAGCCCAAACAAGTTTCTAAAAGGATGAGTTTGCAACTACTTTACTTTTGGAGAAAATTCAAAACATTCATTATTCAATAGGGCCCAAACTATCAAAAACCAGCCGTTTCAATGAACACAGATGTCTTGGTAGAATCATGCAGGACTGAAATTTTTGATGTTTTTCTACTCATCTCATGAGCCCAAACAAGTCTCTAAAAGCATGAGTTTGCAACTACTTTACTTTTGGAGAAAATTCAAAACATTCATTATTCAATAGAGCCCAATAGCAAAAACCAGCGTTTTGAATGAAGAATCACATTTCTTGGTAGAATCATGCAGGATTGAAATTTTTGATGGTTTTTTACTCCTCTCAACAGCCCAAACAAGTTTCTAAAAGGATGAGTTTGCAACTACTTTACTTTTGGAGAAAATTCAAAACATTCATTATTCAATAGGGCCCAAACTATCAAAAACCAGCGGTTTCAATGAACACACATTTCTTGGTAGAATCATGCAGGACTGAAATTTTTGATGTTTTTCTACTCCTCTCATGAGCCCAAACAAGTCTCTAAAAGCATGAGTTTGCAACTACTTTACTTTTGGAGAAAATTCAAAACATTCATTATTCAATAGAGTCCAATAGCAAAAACCAGCATTTTGAATGAAGAATCACATTTCTTGGTAGAATCATGCAGGATTGAAATTTTTGATGGTTTTTTACTCCTCTCAACAGCCCAAACAAGTTTCTAAAAGGATGAGTTTGCAACTACTTTACTTTTGGAGAAAATTCAAAACATTCATTATTCAATAGGGCCCAAACTATCAAAAACCAGCGGTTTCAATGAACACACATTTCTTGGTAGAATCATGCAGGACTGAAATTTTTGATGTTTTTCTACTCATCTCATGAGCCCAAACAAGTCTCTAAAAGCATGAGTTTGCAACTACTTTACTTTTGGAGAAAATTCAAAACATTCATTATTCAATAGAACCCAATAGCAAAAACCAGCGTTTTGAATGAAGAATCACATTTCTTGGTAGAATCATGCAGGATTGAAATTTTTGATGGTTTTTTGCTCCTCTCAACAGCCCAAACAAGTTTCTAAAAGGATGAGTTTGCAACTACTTTACTTTTGGAGAAAATTCAAAACATTCATTATTCAATAGGGCCCAAACTATCAAAAACCAGCGGTTTGAATGAACACATTTCTTGGTAGAATCATGCAGGACTGAAATTTTTGATGTTTTTCTACTCCTTTCATGAGCCCAAACAAGTCTCTAAAAGCAAGAGTTTGCAACTACTTTACTTTTGGAGAAAATTCAAAACATTCACTATTCAATAGAGCCCAATAGCAAAAATCAGGTTTTGAATGAAGAATCACATTTCTTGGTAAAATCATGCAGGATTGAAATTTTTGATGGTTTTTTACTCCTCTCAACAGCCCAAACAAGTTTCTAAAAGGATGAGTTTGCAACTACTTTACTTTTGGAGAAAATTCAAAACATTCATTATTCAATAGGGCCCAAACTATCAAAAACCAGCGGTTTCAATGAACACACATTTCTTGGTAGAATCATGCAGGACTGAAATTTTTGATGTTTTTCTACTCCTCTCATGAGCCCAAACAAGTCTCTAAAAGCATGAGTTTGCAACTACTTTACTTTTGGAGAAAATTCAAAACATTCATTATTCAATAGAGCCCAATAGCAAAAACCATGGTTTTGAATGAAGAATCACATTTCTTGGTAGAATCATGCTGGATTGAAATTTTTGATGGTTTTTTACTCCTCTCAACAGCCCAAACAAGTTTCTAAAAGGATGAGTTTGCAACTACTTTACTTTTGGAGAAAATTCAAAACATTCATTATTCAATAGGGCCCAAACTATCAAAAACCAGCGGTTTCAATGAACACACATTTCTTGGTAGAATCCTGCAGGACTGAAATTTTTGATGTTTTTCTACTCCTCTCATGAGCCCAAACAAGTCTCTAAAAGCATGAGTTTGCAACTACTTTACTTTTGGAGAAAATTCAAAACATTCATTATTCAATAGAGCCCAATAGCAAAAACCAGCGTTTTGAATGAAGAATCACATTTCTTGGTAGAATCATGCAGGATTGAAATTTTTGATGGTTTTTTACTCCTCTCAACAGCCCAAACAAGTTTCTAAAAGGATGAGTTTGTAACTACTTTACTTTTGGAGAAAATTCAAAACATTCATTATTCAATAGGGCCCAAACTATCAAAAACCAGCGGTTTGAATCAACACACATTTCTTGGTAGAATCATGCAGGACTGAAATTTTTGATGTTTTTCTAATCCTCTCATGAGCCCAAACAAGTCTCTAAAAGCATGAGTTTGCAACTACTTTACTTTTGGAGAAAATTCAAAACATTCACTATTCAATAGAGCCCAATAGCAAAAATCAGGTTTTGAATGAAGAATCACATTTCTTGGTAAAATCATGCAGGATTGAAATTTTTGATGGTTTTTTACTCCTCTCAACAGCCCAAACAAGTTTCTAAAAGGATGAGTTTGCAACTACTTTACTTTTGGAGAAAATTCAAAACATTCATTATTCAATAGGGCCCAAACTATCAAAAACCAGCGGTTTCAATGAACACACATTTCTTGGTAGAATCATGCAGGACTGAAATTTTTGATGTTTTTCTACTCCTCTCATGAGCCCAAACAAGTCTCTAAAAGCATGAGTTTGCAACTACTTTACTTTTGGAGAAAATTCAAAACATTCATTATTCAATAGAGCCCAATAGCAAAAACCAGCGTTTTGAATGAAGAATCACATTTCTTGGTAGAATCATGCAGGATTGAAATTTTTGATGGTTTTTTACTCCTCTCAACAGCCCAAACAAGTTTCTAAAAGGATGAGTTTGCAACTACTTTACTTTTGGAGAAAATTCAAAACATTCATTATTCAATAGGTCCCAAACTATCAAAAACCAGCGGTTTGAATGAACACATTTCTTGGTAGAATCATGCAGGACTGAAATTTTTGATGTTTTTCTACTCCTCTCATGAGCCCAAACAAGTCTCTAAAAGCATGAGTTTGCAACTACTTTACTTTTGGAGAAAATTCAAAACATTCATTATTCAATAAAGCCCAATAGCAAAAAACAGCGTTTTGAATGAAGAATCACATTTCTTGGTAGAATCATGCAGGATTGAAATTTTTGATGGTTTTTTACTCCTCTCAACAGCCCAAACAAGTTTCTAAAAGGATGAGTTTGCAACTACTTTACTTTTGGAGAAAATTCAAAACATTCATTATTCAATAGGGCCCAAACTATCAAAAACCAGCCGTTTCAATGAACACACATGTCTTGGTAGAATCATGCAGGACTGAAATTTTTGATGTTTTTCTACTCATCTCATGAGCCCAAACAAGTCTCTAAAAGCATGAGTTTGCAACTAATTTACTTTTGGAGAAAATTCAAAACATTCATTATTCAATAGAGCCCAATAGCAAAAACCAGCGTTTTGAATGAAGAATCACATTTCTTGGTAGAATCATGCAGGATTGAAATTTTTGATGGTTTTTTACTCCTCTCAACAGCCCAAACAAGTTTCTAAAAGGATGAGTTTGCAACTACTTTACTTTTGGAGAAAATTCAAAACATTCATTATTCAATAGGGCCCAAACTATCAAAAACCAGCGGTTTGAATGAACACATTTCTTGGTAGAATCATGCAGGACTGAAATTTTTGATGTTTTTCTACTCCTCTCATGAGCCCAAACAAGTCTCTAAAAGCATGAGTTTGCAACTACTTTACTTTTGGAGAAAATTCAAAACATTCACTATTCAATAGAGCCCAATAGCAAAAATCAGGTTTTGAATGAAGAATCACATTTCTTGGTAAAATCATGCAGGATTGAAATTTTTGATGGTTTTTTACTCCTCTCAGCAGCCCAAACAAGTTTCTAAAAGGATGAGTTTGCAACTACTTTACTTTTGGAGAAAATTCAAAACATTCATTATTCAATAGGGCCCAAACTATCAAAAACCAGCGGTTTCAATGAACACACATTTCTTGGTAGAATCATGCAGGACTGAAATTTTTGATGTTTTTCTACTCCTCTCATGAGCCCAAACAAGTCTCTAAAAGCATGAGTTTGCAACTACTTTACTTTTGGAGAAAATTCAAAACATTCATTATTCATTAGAGCCCAATAGCAAAAACCAGCGTTTTGAATGAAGAATCATATTTCTTGGTAGAATCATGCAGGATTGAAATTTTTGATGGTTTTTTACTCCTCTCAACAGCCCAAACAAGTTTCTAAAAGGATGAGTTTGCAACTACTTTACTTTTGGAGAAAATTCAAAACATTCATTATTCAATAGGGCCCAAACTATCAAAAACCAGCGGTTTCAATGAACACACATTTCTTGGTAGAATCATGCAGGACTGAAATTTTTGATGTTTTTCTACTCCTCTCATGAGCCCAAACAAGTCTCTAAAAGCATGAGTTTGCAACTACTTTACTTTTGGAGAAAATTCAAAACATTCATTATTCAATAGGGCCCAAACTATCAAAAACCAGCGGTTTGAATCAACACACATTTCTTGGTAGAATCATGCAGGACTGAAATTTTTGATGTTTTTCTACTCCTCTCATGAGCCCAAACAAGTCTCTAAAAGCATGAGTTTGCAACTACTTTACTTTTGTAGAAAATTCAAAACATTCATTATTCAATAGAGCCCAATAGCAAAAACCAGCGTTTTGAATGAAGAATCACACTTCTTGGTAGAATCATGCAGGATTGAAATTTTTGATGGTTTTTTACTCCTCTCAACAGCCCAAACAAGTTTCTAAAAGGATGAGTTTGCAACTACTTTACTTTTGGAGTAAATTCAAAACATTCATTATTCAATAGGGCCCAAACTATCAAAAACCAGCGGTTTCAATGAACACACATGTCTTGGTAGAATCATGCAGGACTGAAATTTTTGATGTTTTTCTACTCCTCTCATGAGCCCAAACAAGTCTCTAAAAGCATGAGTTTGCAACTACTTTACTTTTGGAGAAAATTCAAAACATTCACTATTCAATAGAGCCCAATAGCAAAAATCAGGTTTTGAATGAAGAATCACATTTCTTGGTAAAATCATGCAGGATTGAAATTTTTGATGGTTTTTTACTCCTCTCAACAGCCCAAACAAGTTTCTAAAAGGATGAGTTTGCAACTACTTTACTTTTGGAGAAAATTCAAAACATTCATTATTCAATAGGGCCCAAACTATCAAAAACCAGCGGTTTCAATGAACACACATTTCTTGGTAGAATCATGCAGGACTGAAATTTTTGATGTTTTTCTACTCCTCTCATGAGCCCAAACAAGTCTCTAAAAGCATGAGTTTGCAACTACTTTACTTTTGGAGAAAATTCAAAACATTCATTATTCAATAGAGCCCAATAGCAAAAACCAGCGTTTTGAATGAAGAATCACATTTCTTGGTAGAATCATGCAGGATTGAAATTTTTGATGGTTTTTTACTCCTCTCAACAGCCCAAACAAGTTTCTAAAAGGATGAGTTTGCAACTACTTTACTTTTGGAGAAAATTCAAAACATTCATTATTCAATAGGGCCCAAACTATCAAAAACCAGCGGTTTGAATGAACACATTTCTTGGTAGAATCATGCAGGACTGAAATTTTTGATGTTTTTCTACTCCTCTCATGAGCCCAAACAAGTCTCTAAAAGCATGAGTTTGCAACTACTTTACTTTTGGAGAAAATTCAAAACATTCATTATTCAATAGGGCCCAAACTATCAAAAACCAGCGGTTTGAATCAACACACATTTCTTGGTAGAATCATGCAGGACTGAAATTTTTGATGTTTTTCTACTCCTCTCATGAGCCCAAACAAGTCTCTAAAAGCATGAGTTTGCCAACTACTTTACTTTTGGAGAAAATTCAAAACATTCACTATTCAATAGAGCCCAATAGCAAAAACCAGCGTTTTGAATGAAGAATCACATTTCTTGGTAGAATCATGCAGGATTGAAATTTTTGATGGTTTTTTACTCCTCTCAACAGCCCAAACAAGTTTCTAAAAGGATGAGTTTGCAACTACTTTACTTTTGGAGAAAATTCAAAACATTCATTATTCAATAGGGCCCAAACTATCAAAAACCAGCGGTTTGAATGAACACATTTCTTGGTAGAATCATGCAGGACTGAAATTTTTGATGTTTTTCTACTCCTCTCATGAGCCCAAACAAGTCTCTAAAAGCATGAGTTTGCAACTACTTTACTTTTGGAGAAAATTCAAAACATTCACTATTCAATAGAGCCCAATAGCAAAAATCAGGTTTTGAATGAAGAATCACATTTCTTGGTAAAATCATGCAGGATTGAAATTTTTTATGGTTTTTTACTCCTCTCAACAGCCCAAACAAGTTTCTAAAAGGATGAGTTTGCAACTACTTTACTTTTGGAGAAAATTCAAAACATTCATTATTCAATAGGGCCCAAACTATCAAAAACCAGCGGTTTGAATGAACACATTTCTTGGTAGAATCATGCAGGACTGAAATTTTTGATGTTTTTCTACTCCTCTCATGAGCCCAAACAAGTCTCTAAAAGCATGAGTTTGCAACTACTTTACTTTTGGAGAAAATTCAAAACATTCACTATTCAATAGAGCCCAATAGCAAAAATCAGGTTTTGAATGAAGAATCACATTTCTTGGTAGAATCATGCAGGATTGAAATTTTTGATGGTTTTTTACTCCTCTCAACAGCCCAAACAAGTTTCTAAAAGGATGAGTTTGCAACTACTTTACTTTTGGAGAAAATTCAAAACATTCATTATTCAATAGGGCCCAAACTATCAAAAACCAGCGGTTTCAATGAACACACATTTCTTGGTAGAATCATGCAGGACTGAAATTTTTGATGTTTTTCTACTCCTCTCATGAGCCCAAACAAGTCTATAAAAGCATGAGTTTGCAACTACTTTACTTTTGGAGAAAATTCAAAACATTCATTATTCAATAGAGCCCAATAGCAAAAACCAGCGTTTTGAATGAAGAATCACATTTCTTGGTAGAATCATGCAGGATTGAAATTTTTGATTTTTTTTTACTCCTCTCAACAGCCCAAACAAGTTTCTAAAAGGATGAGTTTGCAACTACTTTACTTTTGGAGAAAATTCAAAACATTCATTATTCAATAGGGCCCAAACTATCAAAAACCAGCGGTTTCAATGAACACACATTTCTTGGTAGAATCATGCAGGACTGAAATTTTTGATGTTTTTCTACTCCTCTCATGAGCCCAAACAAGTCTCTAAAAGCATGAGTTTGCAACTACTTTACTTTTGGAGAAAATTCAAAACATTCATTATTCAATAGGGCCCAAACTATCAAAAACCAGCGGTTTGAATCAACACACATTTCTTGGTAGAATCATGCAGGACTGAAATTTTTGATGTTTTTCTACTCCTCTCATGAGCCCAAACAAGTCTCTAAAAGCATGAGTTTGCAACTACTTTACTTTTGGAGAAAATTCAAAACATTCACTATTCAATAGAGCCCAATAGCAAAAATCAGGTTTTGAATGAAGAATCACATTTCTTGGTAAAATCATGCAGGATTGAAATTTTTGATGGTTTTTTACTCCTCTCAACAGCCCAAACAAGTTTCTAAAAGGATGAGTTTGCAACTACTTTACTTTTGGAGAATATTCAAAACATTCATTATTCAATAGGGCCCAAACTATCAAAAACCAGCGGTTTCAATGAACACACATTTCTTGGTAGAATCATGCAGGACTGAAATTTTTGATGTTTTTCTACTCCTCTCATGAGCCCAACCAAGTCTCTAAAAGCATGAGTTTGCATCTACTTTACTTTTGGAGAAAATTCAAAACATTCATTATTCAATAGAGCCCAATAGCAAAAACCAGCGTTTTGAATGAAGAATCACATTTCTTGGTAGAATCATGCAGGATTGAAATTTTTGATGGTTTTTTACTCCTCTCAACAGCCCAAACAAGTTTCTAAAAGGATGAGTTTGCAACTACTTTACTTTTGGAGAAAATTCAAAACATTCATTATTCAATAGGGCCCAAACTATCAAAAACCAGCCGTTTCAATGAACACACATGTCTTGGTAGAATCATGCAGGACTGAAATTTTTGATGTTTTTCTACTCATCTCATGAGCCCAAACAAGTCTCTAAAAGCATGAGTTTGCAACTACTTTACTTTTGGAGAAAATTCAAAACATTCATTATTCAATAGAGCCCAATAGCAAAAACCAGCGTTTTGAATGAAGAATCACATTTCTTGGTAGAATCATGCAGGATTGAAATTTTTGATCGTTTTTTACTCCTCTCAACAGCCCAAACAAGTTTCTAAAAGGATGAGTTTGCAACTACTTTACTTTTGGAGAAAATTCAAAACATTCATTATTCAATAGGGCCCAAACTATCAAAAACCAGCGGTTTCAATGAACACACATTTCTTGGTAGAATCATGCAGGACTGAAATTTTTGATGTTTTTCTACTCCTCTCATGAGCCCAAACAAGTCTCTAAAAGCATGAGTTTGCAACTACTTTACTTTTGGAGAAAATTCAAAACATTCATTATTCAATAGAGCCCAATAGCAAAAACCAGCGTTTTGAATGAAGAATCACATTTCTTGGTAGAATCATGCAGGATTGAAATTTTTGATGGTTTTTTACTCCTCTCAACAGCCCAAACAAGTTTCTAAAAGGATGAGTTTGCAACTACTTTACTTTTGGAGAAAATTCAAAACATTCATTATTCAATAGGGCCCAAACTATCAAAAACCAGCGGTTTGAATGAACACATTTCTTGGTAGAATCATGCAGGACTGAAATTTTTGATGTTTTTCTACTCCTCTCATGAGCCCAAACAAGTCTCTAAAAGCATGAGTTTGCAACTACTTTACTTTTGGAGAAAATTCAAAACATTCGCTATTCAATAGAGCCCAATAGCAAAAATCAGGTTTTGAATGAAGAATCACATTTCTTGGTAGAATCATGCAGGATTGAAATTTTTGATGGTTTTTTACTCCTCTCAACAGCCCAAACAAGTTTCTAAAAGGATGAGTTTGCAACTACTTTACTTTTGGAGAAAATTCAAAACATTCATTATTCAATAGGGCCCAAACTATCAAAAACCAGCGGTTTCAATGAACACACATTTCTTGGTAGAATCATGCAGGACTGAAATTTTTGATGTTTTTCTACTCCTCTCATGAGCCCAAACAAGTCTCTAAAAGCATGAGTTTGCAACTACTTTACTTTTGGAGAAAATTCAAAACATTCATTATTCAATAGGGCCCAAACTATCAAAAACCAGCGGTTTGAATCAACACACATTTCTTGGTAGAATCATGCAGGACTGAAATTTTTGATGTTTTTCTACTCCTCTCATGAGCCCAAACAAGTCTCTAAAAGCATGAGTTTGCAACTACTTTACTTTTGGAGAAAATTCAAAACATTCATTATTCAATAGAGCCCAATAGCAAAAACCAGCGTTTTGAATGAAGAATCACATTTCTTGGTAGAATCATGCAGGATGGAAATTTTTGATGGTTTTTTACTCCTCTCAACAGCCCAAACAAGTTTCTAAAAGGATGAGTTTGCAACTACTTTACTTTTGGAGAAAATTCAAAACATTCATTATTCAATAGGGCCCAAACTATCAAAAACCAGCGGTTTCAATGAACACACATTTCTTGGTAGAATCATGCAGGACTGAAATTTTTGATGTTTTTCTACTCCTCTCATGAGCCCAAACAAGTCTCTAAAAGCATGAGTTTGCAACTACTTTACTTTTGGAGAAAATTCAAAACATTCATTATTCAATAGAGCCCAATAGCAAAAACCAGCGTTTTGAATGAAGAATCACATTTCTTGGTAGAATCATGCAGGATTGAAATTTTTGATGGTTTTTTACTCCTCTCAACAGCCCAAACAAGTTTCTAAAAGGATGAGTTTGTAACTACTTTACTTTTGGAGAAAATTCAAAACATTCATTATTCAATAGGGCCCAAACTATCAAAAACCAGCGGTTTGAATGAACACATTTCTTGGTAGAATCATGCAGGACTGAAATTTTTGATGTTTTTCTACTCCTCTCATGAGCCCAAACAAGTCTCTAAAAGCATGAGTTTGCAACTACTTTACTTTTGGAGAAAATTCAAAACATTCACTATTCAATAGAGCCCAATAGCAAAAATCAGGTTTTGAATGAAGAATCACATTTCTTGGTAGAATCATGCAGGATTGAAATTTTTGATGGTTTTTTACTCCTCTCAACAGCCCAAACAAGTTTCTAAAAGGATGAGTTTGCAACTACTTTACTTTTGGAGAAAATTCAAAACATTCATTATTCAATAGGGCCCAAACTATCAAAAACCAGCGGTTTCAATGAACACACATTTCTTGGTAGAATCATGCAGGACTGAAATTTTTGATGTTTTTCTACTCCTCTCATGAGCCCAAACAAGTCTATAAAAGCATGAGTTTGCAACTACTTTACTTTTGGAGAAAATTCAAAACATTCATTATTCAATAGAGCCCAATAGCAAAAACCAGCGTTTTGAATGAAGAATCACATTTCTTGGTAGAATCATGCAGGATTGAAATTTTTGATGGTTTTTTACTCCTCTCAACAGCCCAAACAAGTTTCTAAAAGGATGAGTTTGCAACTACTTTACTTTTGGAGAAAATTCAAAACATTCATTATTCAATAGGGCCCAAACTATCAAAAACCAGCCGTTTCAATGAACACACATTTCTTGGTAGAATCATGCAGGACTGAAATTTTTGATGTTTTTCTACTCCTCTCATGAGCCCAAACAAGTCTCTAAAAGCATGAGTTTGCAACTACTTTACTTTTGGAGAAAATTCAAAACATTCACTATTCAATAGAGCCCAATAGCAAAAATCAGGTTTTGAATGAAGAATCACATTTCTTGGTAAAATCATGCAGGATTGAAATTTTTGATGGTTTTTTACTCCTCTCAACAGCCCAAACAAGTTTCTAAAAGGATGAGTTTGCAACTACTTTACTTTTGGAGAAAATTCAAAACATTCATTATTCAATAGGGCCCAAACTATCAAAAACCAGCGGTTTCAATGAACACACATTTCTTGGTAGAATCATGCAGGACTGAAATTTTTGATGTTTTTCTACTCCTCTCATGAGCCCAAACAAGTCTCTAAAAGCATGAGTTTGCAACTACTTTACTTTTGGAGAAAATTCAAAACATTCATTATTCAATAGAGCCCAATAGCAAAAACCAGCGTTTTGAATGAAGAATCACATTTCTTGGTAGAATCATGCAGGATTGAAATTTTTGATGGTTTTTTACTCCTCTCAACAGCCCAAACAAGTTTCTAAAAGGATGAGTTTGCAACTACTTTACTTTTGGAGAAAATTCAAAACATTCATTATTCAATAGGGCCCAAACTATCAAAAACCAGCCGTTTCAATGAACACACATGTCTTGGTAGAATCATGCAGGACTGAAATTTTTGATGTTTTTCTACTCATCTCATGAGCCCAAACAAGTCTCTAAAAGCATGAGTTTGCAACTACTTTACTTTTGGAGAAAATTCAAAACATTCATTATTCAATAGAGCCCAATAGCAAAAACCAGCGTTTTGAATGAAGAATCACATTTCTTGGTAGAATCATGCAGGATTGAAATTTTTGATCGTTTTTTACTCCTCTCAACAGCCCAAACAAGTTTCTAAAAGGATGAGTTTGCAACTACTTTACTTTTGGAGAAAATTCAAAACATTCATTATTCAATAGGGCCCAAACTATCAAAAACCAGCGGTTTCAATGAACACACATTTCTTGGTAGAATCATGCAGGACTGAAATTTTTGATGTTTTTCTACTCCTCTCATGAGCCCAAACAAGTCTCTAAAAGCATGAGTTTGCAACTACTTTACTTTTGGAGAAAATTCAAAACATTCATTATTCAATAGAGCCCAATAGCAAAAACCAGCGTTTTGAATGAAGAATCACATTTCTTGGTAGAATCATGCAGGATTGAAATTTTTGATGGTTTTTTACTCCTCTCAACAGCCCAAACAAGTTTCTAAAAGGATGAGTTTGCAACTACTTTACTTTTGGAGAAAATTCAAAACATTCATTATTCAATAGGGCCCAAACTATCAAAAACCAGCGGTTTGAATGAACACATTTCTTGGTAGAATCATGCAGGACTGAAATTTTTGATGTTTTTCTACTCCTCTCATGAGCCCAAACAAGTCTCTAAAAGCATGAGTTTGCAACTACTTTACTTTTGGAGAAAATTCAAAACATTCGCTATTCAATAGAGCCCAATAGCAAAAATCAGGTTTTGAATGAAGAATCACATTTCTTGGTAGAATCATGCAGGATTGAAATTTTTGATGGTTTTTTACTCCTCTCAACAGCCCAAACAAGTTTCTAAAAGGATGAGTTTGCAACTACTTTACTTTTGGAGAAAATTCAAAACATTCATTATTCAATAGGGCCCAAACTATCAAAAACCAGCGGTTTCAATGAACACACATTTCTTGGTAGAATCATGCAGGACTGAAATTTTTGATGTTTTTCTACTCCTCTCATGAGCCCAAACAAGTCTCTAAAAGCATGAGTTTGCAACTACTTTACTTTTGGAGAAAATTCAAAACATTCATTATTCAATAGGGCCCAAACTATCAAAAACCAGCGGTTTGAATCAACACACATTTCTTGGTAGAATCATGCAGGACTGAAATTTTTGATGTTTTTCTACTCCTCTCATGAGCCCAAACAAGTCTCTAAAAGCATGAGTTTGCAACTACTTTACTTTTGGAGAAAATTCAAAACATTCATTATTCAATAGAGCCCAATAGCAAAAACCAGCGTTTTGAATGAAGAATCACATTTCTTGGTAGAATCATGCAGGATGGAAATTTTTGATGGTTTTTTACTCCTCTCAACAGCCCAAACAAGTTTCTAAAAGGATGAGTTTGCAACTACTTTACTTTTGGAGAAAATTCAAAACATTCATTATTCAATAGGGCCCAAACTATCAAAAACCAGCGGTTTCAATGAACACACATTTCTTTGTAGAATCATGCAGGACTGAAATTTTTGATGTTTTTCTACTCCTCTCATGAGCCCAAACAAGTCTCTAAAAGCATGAGTTTGCAACTACTTTACTTTTGGAGAAAATTCAAAACATTCATTATTCAATAGAGCCCAATAGCAAAAACCAGCGTTTTGAATGAAGAATCACATTTCTTGGTAGAATCATGCAGGATTGAAATTTTTGATGGTTTTTTACTCCTCTCAACAGCCCAAACAAGTTTCTAAAAGGATGAGTTTGTAACTACTTTACTTTTGGAGAAAATTCAAAACATTCATTATTCAATAGGGCCCAAACTATCAAAAACCAGCGGTTTGAATGAACACATTTCTTGGTAGAATCATGCAGGACTGAAATTTTTGATGTTTTTCTACTCCTCTCATGAGCCCAAACAAGTCTCTAAAAGCAAGAGTTTGCAACTACTTTACTTTTGGAGAAAATTCAAAACATTCACTATTCAATAGAGCCCAATAGCAAAAATCAGGTTTTGAATGAAGAATCACATTTCTTGGTAGAATCATGCAGGATTGAAATTTTTGATGGTTTTTTACTCCTCTCAACAGCCCAAACAAGTTTCTAAAAGGATGAGTTTGCAACTACTTTACTTTTGGAGAAAATTCAAAACATTCATTATTCAATAGGGCCCAAACTATCAAAAACCAGCGGTTTCAATGAACACACATTTCTTGGTAGAATCATGCAGGACTGAAATTTTTGATGTTTTTCTACTCCTCTCATGAGCCCAAACAAGTCTATAAAAGCATGAGTTTGCAACTACTTTACTTTTGGAGAAAATTCAAAACATTCATTATTCAATAGAGCCCAATAGCAAAAACCAGCGTTTTGAATGAAGAATCACATTTCTTGGTAGAATCATGCAGGATTGAAATTTTTGATGGTTTTTTACTCCTCTCAACAGCCCAAACAAGTTTCTAAAAGGATGAGTTTGCAACTACTTTACTTTTGGAGAAAATTCAAAACATTCATTATTCAATAGGGCCCAAACTATCAAAAACCAGCCGTTTCAATGAACACACATTTCTTGGTAGAATCATGCAGGACTGAAATTTTTGATGTTTTTCTACTCCTCTCATGAGCCCAAACAAGTCTCTAAAAGCATGAGTTTGCAACTACTTTACTTTTGGAGAAAATTCAAAACATTCATTATTCAATAGGGCCCAAACTATCAAAAACCAGCGGTTTGAATCAACACACATTTCTTGGTAGAATCATGCAGGACTGAAATTTTTGATGTTTTTCTACTCCTCTCATGAGCCCAAACAAGTCTCTAAAAGCATGAGTTTGCAACTACTTTACTTTTGGAGAAAATTCAAAACATTCACTATTCAATAGAGCCCAATAGCAAAAATCAGGTTTTGAATGAAGAATCACATTTCTTGGTAAAATCATGCAGGATTGAAATTTTTGATGGTTTTTTACTCCTCTCAACAGCCCAAACAAGTTTCTAAAAGGATGAGTTTGCAACTACTTTACTTTTGGAGAAAATTCAAAACATTCATTATTCAATAGGGCCCAAACTATCAAAAACCAGCGGTTTCAATGAACACACATTTCTTGGTAGAATCATGCAGGACTGAAATTTTTGATGTTTTTCTACTCCTCTCATGAGCCCAAACAAGTCTCTAAAAGCATGAGTTTGCAACTACTTTACTTTTGGAGAAAATTCAAAACATTCATTATTCAATAGAGCCCAATAGCAAAAACCAGCGTTTTGAATGAAGAATCACATTTCTTGGTAGAATCATGCAGGATGGAAATTTTTGATGGTTTTTTACTCCTCTCAACAGCCCAAACAAGTTTCTAAAAGGATGAGTTTGCAACTACTTTACTTTTGGAGAAAATTCAAAACATTCATTATTCAATAGGGCCCAAACTATCAAAAACCAGCGGTTTCAATGAACACACATTTCTTGGTAGAATCATGCAGGACTGAAATTTTTGATGTTTTTCTACTCCTCTCATGAGCCCAAACAAGTCTCTAAAAGCATGAGTTTGCAACTACTTTACTTTTGGAGAAAATTCAAAACATTCATTATTCAATAGAGCCCAATAGCAAAAACCAGCGTTTTGAATGAAGAATCACATTTCTTGGTAGAATCATGCAGGACTGAAATTTTTGATGTTTTTCTACTCCTCTCATGAGCCCAAACAAGTCTCTAAAAGCATGAGTTTGCAACTACTTTACTTTTGGAGAAAATTCAAAACATTCATTATTCAATAGAGCCCAATAGCAAAAACCAGCGTTTTGAATGAAGAATCACATTTCTTGGTAGAATCATGCAGGATTGAAATTTTTGATGGTTTTTTACTCCTCTCAACAGCCCAAACAAGTTTCTAAAAGGATGAGTTTGTAACTACTTTACTTTTGGAGAAAATTCAAAACATTCATTATTCAATAGGGCCCAAACTATCAAAAACCAGCGGTTTGAATGAACACATTTCTTGGTAGAATCATGCAGGACTGAAATTTTTGATGTTTTTCTACTCCTCTCATCAGCCCAAACAAGTCTCTAAAAGCATGAGTTTGCAACTACTTTACTTTTGGAGAAAATTCAAAACATTCACTATTCAATAGAGCCCAATAGCAAAAATCAGGTTTTGAATGAAGAATCACATTTCTTGGTAGAATCATGCAGGATTGAAATTTTTGATGGTTTTTTACTCCTCTCAACAGCCCAAACAAGTTTCTAAAAGGATGAGTTTGCAACTACTTTACTTTTGGAGAAAATTCAAAACATTCATTATTCAATAGGGCCCAAACTATCAAAAACCAGCGGTTTCAATGAACACACATTTCTTGGTAGAATCATGCAGGACTGAAATTTTTGATGTTTTTCTACTCCTCTCATGAGCCCAAACAAGTCTATAAAAGCATGAGTTTGCAACTACTTTACTTTTGGAGAAAATTCAAAACATTCATTATTCAATAGAGCCCAATAGCAAAAACCAGCGTTTTGAATGAAGAATCACATTTCTTGGTAGAATCATGCAGGATTGAAATTTTTGATGGTTTTTTACTCCTCTCAACAGCCCAAACAAGTTTCTAAAAGGATGAGTTTGCAACTACTTTACTTTTGGAGAAAATTCAAAACATTCATTATTCAATAGGGCCCAAACTATCAAAAACCAGCCGTTTCAATGAACACACATTTCTTGGTAGAATCATGCAGGACTGAAATTTTTGATGTTTTTCTACTCCTCTCATGAGCCCAAACAAGTCTCTAAAAGCATGAGTTTGCAACTACTTTACTTTTGGAGAAAATTCAAAACATTCATTATTCAATAGGGCCCAAACTATCAAAAACCAGCGGTTTGAATCAACACACATTTCTTGGTAGAATCATGCAGGACTGAAATTTTTGATGTTTTTCTACTCCTCTCATGAGCCCAAACAAGTCTCTAAAAGCATGAGTTTGCAACTACTTTACTTTTGGAGAAAATTCAAAACATTCACTATTCAATAGAGCCCAATAGCAAAAATCAGGTTTTGAATGAAGAATCACATTTCTTGGTAAAATCATGCAGGATTGAAATTTTTGATGGTTTTTTTACTCCTCTCAACAGCCCAAACAAGTTTCTAAAAGGATGAGTTTGCAACTACTTTACTTTTGGAGAAAATTCAAAACATTCATTATTCAATAGGGCCCAAACTATCAAAAACCAGCGGTTTCAATGAACACACATTTCTTGGTAGAATCATGCAGGACTGAAATTTTTGATGTTTTTCTACTCCTCTCATGAGCCCAAACAAGTCTCTAAAAGCATGAGTTTGCAACTACTTTACTTTTGGAGAAAATTCAAAACATTCATTATTCAATAGAGCCCAATAGCAAAAACCAGCGTTTTGAATGAAGAATCACATTTCTTGGTAGAATCATGCAGGATTGAAATTTTTGATGGTTTTTTACTCCTCTCAACAGCCCAAACAAGTTTCTAAAAGGATGAGTTTGCAACTACTTTACTTTTGGAGAAAATTCAAAACATTCATTATTCAATAGGGCCCAAACTATCAAAAACCAGCCGTTTCAATGAACACACATGTCTTGGTAGAATCATGCAGGACTGAAATTTTTGATGTTTTTCTACTCATCTCATGAGCCCAAACAAGTCTCTAAAAGCATGAGTTTGCAACTACTTTACTTTTGGAGAAAATTCAAAACATTCACTATTCAATAGAGCCCAATAGCAAAAATCAGGTTTTGAATGAAGAATCACATTTCTTGGTAGAATCATGCAAGATTGAAATTTTTGATGGTTTTTTACTCCTCTCAACAGCCCAAACAAGTTTCTAAAAGGATGAGTTTGCAACTACTTTACTTTTGGAGAAAATTCAAAACATTCATTATTCAATAGGGCCCAAACTATCAAAAACCAGCGGTTTCAATGAACACACATTTCTTGGTAGAATCATGCAGGACTGAAATTTTTGATGTTTTTCTACTCCTCTCATGAGCCCAAACAAGTCTCTAAAAGCATGAGTTTGCAACTACTTTACTTTTGGAGAAAATTCAAAACATTCATTATTCAATAGAGCCCAATAGCAAAAACCAGCGTTTTGAATGAAGAATCACATTTCTTGGTAGAATCATGCAGGATTGAAATTTTTGATGGTTTTTTACTCCTCTCAACAGCCCAAACAAGTTTCTAAAAGGATGAGTTTGCAACTACTTTACTTTTGGAGAAAATTCAAAACATTCATTATTCAATAGGGCCCAAACTATCAAAAACCAGCGGTTTCAATGAACACACATTTCTTGGTAGAATCATGCAGGACTGAAATTTTTGATGTTTTTCAACTCCTCTCATGAGCCCAAACAAGTCTCTAAAAGCATGAGTTTGCAACTACTTTACTTTTGGAGAAAATTCAAAACATTCATTATTCAATAGGGCCCAAACTATCAAAAACCAGCGGTTTGAATCAACACACATTTCTTGGTAGAATCATGCAGGACTGAAATTTTTGATGTTTTTCTACTCCTCTCATGAGCCCAAACAAGTCTCTAAAAGCATGAGTTTGCAACTACTTTACTTTTGGAGAAAATTCAAAACATTCATTATTCAATAGAGCCCAATAGCAAAAACCAGCGTTTTGAATGAAGAATCACATTTCTTGGTAGAATCATGCAGGATTGAAATTTTTGATGGTTTTTTACTCCTCTCAACAGCCCAAACAAGTTTCTAAAAGGATGAGTTTGCAACTACTTTACTTTTGGAGAAAATTCAAAACATTCATTATTCAATAGGGCCCAAACTATCAAAAACCAGCGGTTTCAATGAACACACATTTCTTGGTAGAATCATGCAGGACTGAAATTTTTGATGTTTTTCTACTCCTCTCATGAGCCCAAACAAGTCTATAAAAGCATGAGTTTGCAACTACTTTACTTTTGGAGAAAATTCAAAACATTCATTATTCAATAGAGCCCAATAGCAAAAACCAGCGTTTTGAATGAAGAATCACATTTCTTGGTAGAATCATGCAGGATTGAAATTTTTGATGGTTTTTTACTCCTCTCAACAGCCCAAACAAGTTTCTAAAAGGATGAGTTTGCAACTACTTTACTTTTGGAGAAAATTCAAAACATTCATTATTCAATAGGGCCCAAACTATCAAAAACCAGCCGTTTCAATGAACACACATTTCTTGGTAGAATCATGCAGGACTGAAATTTTTGATGTTTTTCTACTCCTCTCATGAGCCCAAACAAGTCTCTAAAAGCATGAGTTTGCAACTACTTTACTTTTGGAGAAAATTCAAAACATTCATTATTCAATAGGGCCCAAACTATCAAAAACCAGCGGTTTGAATCAACACACATTTCTTGGTAGAATCATGCAGGACTGAAATTTTTGATGTTTTTCTACTCCTCTCATGAGCCCAAACAAGTCTCTAAAAGCATGAGTTTGCAACTACTTTACTTTTGGAGAAAATTCAAAACATTCACTATTCAATAGAGCCCAATAGCAAAAATCAGGTTTTGAATGAAGAATCACATTTCTTGGTAAAATCATGCAGGATTGAAATTTTTGATGGTTTTTTTACTCCTCTCAACAGCCCAAACAAGTTTCTAAAAGGATGAGTTTGCAACTACTTTACTTTTGGAGAAAATTCAAAACATTCATTATTCAATAGGGCCCAAACTATCAAAAACCAGCGGTTTCAATGAACACACATTTCTTGGTAGAATCATGCAGGACTGAAATTTTTGATGTTTTTCTACTCCTCTCATGAGCCCAAACAAGTCTCTAAAAGCATGAGTTTGCAACTACTTTACTTTTGGAGAAAATTCAAAACATTCATTATTCAATAGAGCCCAATAGCAAAAACCAGCGTTTTGAATGAAGAATCACATTTCTTGGTAGAATCATGCAGGATTGAAATTTTTGATGGTTTTTTACTCCTCTCAACAGCCCAAACAAGTTTCTAAAAGGATGAGTTTGCAACTACTTTACTTTTGGAGAAAATTCAAAACATTCATTATTCAATAGGGCCCAAACTATCAAAAACCAGCCGTTTCAATGAACACACATGTCTTGGTAGAATCATGCAGGACTGAAATTTTTGATGTTTTTCTACTCATCTCATGAGCCCAAACAAGTCTCTAAAAGCATGAGTTTGCAACTACTTTACTTTTGGAGAAAATTCAAAACATTCACTATTCAATAGAGCCCAATAGCAAAAATCAGGTTTTGAATGAAGAATCACATTTCTTGGTAGAATCATGCAAGATTGAAATTTTTGATGGTTTTTTACTCCTCTCAACAGCCCAAACAAGTTTCTAAAAGGATGAGTTTGCAACTACTTTACTTTTGGAGAAAATTCAAAACATTCATTATTCAATAGGGCCCAAACTATCAAAAACCAGCGGTTTCAATGAACACACATTTCTTGGTAGAATCATGCAGGACTGAAATTTTTGATGTTTTTCTACTCCTCTCATGAGCCCAAACAAGTCTCTAAAAGCATGAGTTTGCAACTACTTTACTTTTGGAGAAAATTCAAAACATTCATTATTCAATAGAGCCCAATAGCAAAAACCAGCGTTTTGAATGAAGAATCACATTTCTTGGTAGAATCATGCAGGATTGAAATTTTTGATGGTTTTTTACTCCTCTCAACAGCCCAAACAAGTTTCTAAAAGGATGAGTTTGCAACTACTTTACTTTTGGAGAAAATTCAAAACATTCATTATTCAATAGGGCCCAAACTATCAAAAACCAGCGGTTTCAATGAACACACATTTCTTGGTAGAATCATGCAGGACTGAAATTTTTGATGTTTTTCAACTCCTCTCATGAGCCCAAACAAGTCTCTAAAAGCATGAGTTTGCAACTACTTTACTTTTGGAGAAAATTCAAAACATTCATTATTCAATAGGGCCCAAACTATCAAAAACCAGCGGTTTGAATCAACACACATTTCTTGGTAGAATCATGCAGGACTGAAATTTTTGATGTTTTTCTACTCCTCTCATGAGCCCAAACAAGTCTCTAAAAGCATGAGTTTGCAACTACTTTACATTTGGAGAAAATTCAAAACATTCATTATTCAATAGAGCCCAATAGCAAAAACCAGCGTTTTGAATGAAGAATCACATTTCTTGGTAGAATCATGCAGGATTGAAATTTTTGATGGTTTTTTACTCCTCTCAACAGCCCAAACAAGTTTCTAAAAGGATGAGTTTGCAACTACTTTACTTTTGGAGAAAATTCAAAACATTCATTATTCAATAGGGCCCAAACTATCAAAAACCAGCGGTTTCAATGAACACACATTTCTTGGTAGAATCATGCAGGACTGAAATTTTTGATGTTTTTCTACTCCTCTCATGAGCCCAAACAAGTCTCTAAAAGCATGAGTTTGCAACTACTTTACTTTTGGAGAAAATTCAAAACATTCATTATTCAATAGAGCCCAATAGCAAAAACCAGCGTTTTGAATGAAGAATCACATTTCTTGGTAGAATCATGCAGGATTGAAATTTTTGATGGTTTTTTACTCCACTCAACAGCCCAAACAAGTTTCTAAAAGGATGAGTTTGTAACTACTTTACTTTTGGAGAAAATTCAAAACATTCATTATTCAATAGGGCCCAAACTATCAAAAACCAGCGGTTTGAATCAACACACATTTCTTGGTAGAATCATGCAGGACTGAAATTTTTGATGTTTTTCTAATCCTCTCATGAGCCCAAACAAGTCTCTAAAAGCATGAGTTTGCAACTACTTTACTTTTGGAGAAAATTCAAAACATTCACTATTCAATAGAGCCCAATAGCAAAAATCAGGTTTTGAATGAAGAATCACATTTCTTGGTAAAATCATGCAGGATTGAAATTTTTGATGGTTTTTTACTCCTCTCAACAGCCCAAACAAGTTTCTAAAAGGATGAGTTTGCAACTACTTTACTTTTGGAGAAAATTCAAAACATTCATTATTCAATAGGGCCCAAACTATCAAAAACCAGCGGTTTCAATGAACACACATTTCTTGGTAGAATCATGCAGGACTGAAATTTTTGATGTTTTTCTACTCCTCTCATGAGCCCAAACAAGTCTCTAAAAGCATGAGTTTGCAACTACTTTACTTTTGGAGAAAATTCAAAACATTCATTATTCAATAGAGCCCAATAGCAAAAACCAGCGTTTTGAATGAAGAATCACATTTCTTGGTAGAATCATGCAGGATTGAAATTTTTGATGGTTTTTTACTCCTCTCAACAGCCCAAACAAGTTTCTAAAAGGATGAGTTTGCAACTACTTTACTTTTGGAGAAAATTCAAAACATTCATTATTCAATAGGTCCCAAACTATCAAAAACCAGCGGTTTGAATGAACACATTTCTTGGTAGAATCATGCAGGACTGAAATTTTTGATGTTTTTCTACTCCTCTCATGAGCCCAAACAAGTCTCTAAAAGCATGAGTTTGCAACTACTTTACTTTTGGAGAAAATTCAAAACATTCATTATTCAATAAAGCCCAATAGCAAAAAACAGCGTTTTGAATGAAGAATCACATTTCTTGGTAGAATCATGCAGGATTGAAATTTTTGATGGTTTTTTACTCCTCTCAACAGCCCAAACAAGTTTCTAAAAGGATGAGTTTGCAACTACTTTACTTTTGGAGAAAATTCAAAACATTCATTATTCAATAGGGCCCAAACTATCAAAAACCAGCCGTTTCAATGAACACACATGTCTTGGTAGAATCATGCAGGACTGAAATTTTTGATGTTTTTCTACTCATCTCATGAGCCCAAACAAGTCTCTAAAAGCATGAGTTTGCAACTAATTTACTTTTGGAGAAAATTCAAAACATTCATTATTCAATAGAGCCCAATAGCAAAAACCAGCGTTTTGAATGAAGAATCACATTTCTTGGTAGAATCATGCAGGATTGAAATTTTTGATGGTTTTTTACTCCTCTCAACAGCCCAAACAAGTTTCTAAAAGGATGAGTTTGCAACTACTTTACTTTTGGAGAAAATTCAAAACATTCATTATTCAATAGGGCCCAAACTATCAAAAACCAGCGGTTTCAATGAACACACATTTCTTGGTAGAATCATGCAGGACTGAAATTTTTGATGTTTTTCTACTCCTCTCATGAGCCCAAACAAGTCTCTAAAAGCATGAGTTTGCAACTACTTTACTTTTGGAGAAAATTCAAAACATTCATTATTCAATAGAGCCCAATAGCAAAAACCAGCGTTTTGAATGAAGAATCACATTTCTTGGTAGAATCATGCAGGATTGAAATTTTTGATGGTTTTTTACTCCTCTCAACAGCCCAAACAAGTTTCTAAAAGGATGAGTTTGCAACTACTTTACTTTTGGAGAAAATTCAAAACATTCATTATTCAATAGGGCCCAAACTATCAAAAACCAGCGGTTTCAATGAACACACATTTCTTGGTAGAATCATGCAGGACTGAAATTTTTGATGTTTTTCAACTCCTCTCATGAGCCCAAACAAGTCTCTAAAAGCATGAGTTTGCAACTACTTTACTTTTGGAGAAAATTCAAAACATTCATTATTCAATAGGGCCCAAACTATCAAAAACCAGCGGTTTGAATCAACACACATTTCTTGGTAGAATCATGCAGGACTGAAATTTTTGATGTTTTTCTACTCCTCTCATGAGCCCAAACAAGTCTCTAAAAGCATGAGTTTGCAACTACTTTACATTTGGAGAAAATTCAAAACATTCATTATTCAATAGAGCCCAATAGCAAAAACCAGCGTTTTGAATGAAGAATCACATTTCTTGGTAGAATCATGCAGGATTGAAATTTTTGATGGTTTTTTACTCCTCTCAACAGCCCAAACAAGTTTCTAAAAGGATGAGTTTGCAACTACTTTACTTTTGGAGAAAATTCAAAACATTCATTATTCAATAGGGCCCAAACTATCAAAAACCAGCGGTTTCAATGAACACACATTTCTTGGTAGAATCATGCAGGACTGAAATTTTTGATGTTTTTCTACTCCTCTCATGAGCCCAAACAAGTCTCTAAAAGCATGAGTTTGCAACTACTTTACTTTTGGAGAAAATTCAAAACATTCATTATTCAATAGAGCCCAATAGCAAAAACCAGCGTTTTGAATGAAGAATCACATTTCTTGGTAGAATCATGCAGGATTGAAATTTTTGATGGTTTTTTACTCCACTCAACAGCCCAAACAAGTTTCTAAAAGGATGAGTTTGTAACTACTTTACTTTTGGAGAAAATTCAAAACATTCATTATTCAATAGGGCCCAAACTATCAAAAACCAGCGGTTTGAATCAACACACATTTCTTGGTAGAATCATGCAGGACTGAAATTTTTGATGTTTTTCTAATCCTCTCATGAGCCCAAACAAGTCTCTAAAAGCATGAGTTTGCAACTACTTTACTTTTGGAGAAAATTCAAAACATTCACTATTCAATAGAGCCCAATAGCAAAAATCAGGTTTTGAATGAAGAATCACATTTCTTGGTAAAATCATGCAGGATTGAAATTTTTGATGGTTTTTTACTCCTCTCAACAGCCCAAACAAGTTTCTAAAAGGATGAGTTTGCAACTACTTTACTTTTGGAGAAAATTCAAAACATTCATTATTCAATAGGGCCCAAACTATCAAAAACCAGCGGTTTCAATGAACACACATTTCTTGGTAGAATCATGCAGGACTGAAATTTTTGATGTTTTTCTACTCCTCTCATGAGCCCAAACAAGTCTCTAAAAGCATGAGTTTGCAACTACTTTACTTTTGGAGAAAATTCAAAACATTCATTATTCAATAGAGCCCAATAGCAAAAACCAGCGTTTTGAATGAAGAATCACATTTCTTGGTAGAATCATGCAGGATTGAAATTTTTGATGGTTTTTTACTCCTCTCAACAGCCCAAACAAGTTTCTAAAAGGATGAGTTTGCAACTACTTTACTTTTGGAGAAAATTCAAAACATTCATTATTCAATAGGTCCCAAACTATCAAAAACCAGCGGTTTGAATGAACACATTTCTTGGTAGAATCATGCAGGACTGAAATTTTTGATGTTTTTCTACTCCTCTCATGAGCCCAAACAAGTCTCTAAAAGCATGAGTTTGCAACTACTTTACTTTTGGAGAAAATTCAAAACATTCATTATTCAATAAAGCCCAATAGCAAAAAACAGCGTTTTGAATGAAGAATCACATTTCTTGGTAGAATCATGCAGGATTGAAATTTTTGATGGTTTTTTACTCCTCTCAACAGCCCAAACAAGTTTCTAAAAGGATGAGTTTGCAACTACTTTACTTTTGGAGAAAATTCAAAACATTCATTATTCAATAGGGCCCAAACTATCAAAAACCAGCCGTTTCAATGAACACACATGTCTTGGTAGAATCATGCAGGACTGAAATTTTTGATGTTTTTCTACTCATCTCATGAGCCCAAACAAGTCTCTAAAAGCATGAGTTTGCAACTAATTTACTTTTGGAGAAAATTCAAAACATTCATTATTCAATAGAGCCCAATAGCAAAAACCAGCGTTTTGAATGAAGAATCACATTTCTTGGTAGAATCATGCAGGATTGAAATTTTTGATGGTTTTTTACTCCTCTCAACAGCCCAAACAAGTTTCTAAAAGGATGAGTTTGCAACTACTTTACTTTTGGAGAAAATTCAAAACATTCATTATTCAATAGGGCCCAAACTATCAAAAACCAGCGGTTTGAATGAACACATTTCTTGGTAGAATCATGCAGGACTGAAATTTTTGATGTTTTTCTACTCCTCTCATGAGCCCAAACAAGTCTCTAAAAGCATGAGTTTGCAACTACTTTACTTTTGGAGAAAATTCAAAACATTCACTATTCAATAGAGCCCAATAGCAAAAATCAGGTTTTGAATGAAGAATCACATTTCTTGGTAAAATCATGCAGGATTGAAATTTTTGATGGTTTTTTACTCCTCTCAGCAGCCCAAACAAGTTTCTAAAAGGATGAGTTGCAACTACTTTACTTTTGGAGAAAATTCAAAACATTCATTATTCAATAGGGCCCAAACTATCAAAAACCAGCGGTTTCAATGAACACACATTTCTTGGTAGAATCATGCAGGACTGAAATTTTTGATGTTTTTCTACTCCTCTCATGAGCCCAAACAAGTCTCTAAAAGCATGAGTTTGCAACTACTTTACTTTTGGAGAAAATTCAAAACATTCATTATTCAATAGAGCCCAATAGCAAAAACCAGCGTTTTGAATGAAGAATCACATTTCTTGGTAGAATCATGCAGGATTGAAATTTTTGATGGTTTTTTACTCCTCTCAACAGCCCAAACAAGTTTCTAAAAGGATGAGTTTGCAACTACTTTACTTTTGGAGAAAATTCAAAACATTCATTATTCAATAGGGCCCAAACTATCAAAAACCAGCGGTTTCAATGAACACACATTTCTTGGTAGAATCATGCAGGACTGAAATTTTTGATGTTTTTCTACTCCTCTCATGAGCCCAAACAAGTCTCTAAAAGCATGAGTTTGCAACTACTTTACTTTTGGAGAAAATTCAAAACATTCATTATTCAATAGGGCCCAAACTATCAAAAACCAGCGGTTTGAATCAACACACATTTCTTGGTAGAATCATGCAGGACTGAAATTTTTGATGTTTTTCTACTCCTCTCAAGAGCCCAAACAAGTCTCTAAAAGCATGAGTTTGCAACTACTTTACTTTTGTAGAAAATTCAAAACATTCATTATTCAATAGAGCCCAATAGCAAAAACCAGCGTTTTGAATGAAGAATCACACTTCTTGGTAGAATCATGCAGGATTGAAATTTTTGATGGTTTTTTACTCCTCTCAACAGCCCAAACAAGTTTCTAAAAGGATGAGTTTGCAACTACTTTACTTTTGGAGTAAATTCAAAACATTCATTATTCAATAGGGCCCAAACTATCAAAAACCAGCGGTTTCAATGAACACACATGTCTTGGTAGAATCATGCAGGACTGAAATTTTTGATGTTTTTCTACTCCTCTCATGAGCCCAAACAAGTCTCTAAAAGCATGAGTTTGCAACTACTTTACTTTTGGAGAAAATTCAAAACATTCACTATTCAATAGAGCCCAATAGCAAAAATCAGGTTTTGAATGAAGAATCACATTTCTTGGTAAAATCATGCAGGACTGAAATTTTTGATGGTTTTTTACTCCTCTCAACAGCCCAAACAAGTTTCTAAAAGGATGAGTTTGCAACTACTTTACTTTTGGAGAAAATTCAAAACATTCATTATTCAATAGGGCCCAAACTATCAAAAACCAGCGGTTTCAATGAACACACATTTCTTGGTAGAATCATGCAGGACTGAAATTTTTGATGTTTTTCTACTCCTCTCATGAGCCCAAACAAGTCTCTAAAAGCATGAGTTTGCAACTACTTTACTTTTGGAGAAAATTCAAAACATTCATTATTCAATAGAGCCCAATAGCAAAAACCAGCGTTTTGAATGAAGAATCACATTTCTTGGTAGAATCATGCAGGATTGAAATTTTTGATGGTTTTTTACTCCTCTCAACAGCCCAAACAAGTTTCTAAAAGGATGAGTTTGCAACTACTTTACTTTTGGAGAAAATTCAAAACATTCATTATTCAATAGGTCCCAAACTATCAAAAACCAGCGGTTTCAATGAACACACATTTCTTGGTAGAATCATGCAGGACTGAAATTTTTGATGTTTTTCTACTCCTCTCATGAGCCCAAACAAGTCTCTAAAAGCATGAGTTTGCAACTACTTTACTTTTGGAGAAAATTCAAAACATTCATTATTCAATAGGGCCCAAACTATCAAAAACCAGCGGTTTGAATCAACACACATTTCTTGGTAGAATCATGCAGGACTGAAATTTTTGATGTTTTTCTACTCCTCTCATGAGCCCAAACAAGTCTCTAAAAGCATGAGTTTGCCAACTACTTTACTTTTGGAGAAAATTCAAAACATTCACTATTCAATAGAGCCCAATAGCAAAAACCAGCGTTTTGAATGAAGAATCACATTTCTTGGTAGAATCATGCAGGATTGAAATTTTTGATGGTTTTTTACTCCTCTCAACAGCCCAAACAAGTTTCTAAAAGGATGAGTTTGCAACTACTTTACTTTTGGAGAAAATTCAAAACATTCATTATTCAATAGGGCCCAAACTATCAAAAACCAGCGGTTTGAATGAACACATTTCTTGGTAGAATCATGCAGGACTGAAATTTTTGATGTTTTTCTACTCCTCTCATGAGCCCAAACAAGTCTCTAAAAGCATGAGTTTGCAACTACTTTACTTTTGGAGAAAATTCAAAACATTCACTATTCAATAGAGCCCAATAGCAAAAATCAGGTTTTGAATGAAGAATCACATTTCTTGGTAAAATCATGCAGGATTGAAATTTTTTATGGTTTTTTACTCCTCTCAACAGCCCAAACAAGTTTCTAAAAGGATGAGTTTGCAACTACTTTACTTTTGGAGAAAATTCAAAACATTCATTATTCAATAGGGCCCAAACTATCAAAAACCAGCGGTTTGAATGAACACATTTCTTGGTAGAATCATGCAGGACTGAAATTTTTGATGTTTTTCTACTCCTCTCATGAGCCCAAACAAGTCTCTAAAAGCATGAGTTTGCAACTACTTTACTTTTGGAGAAAATTCAAAACATTCACTATTCAATAGAGCCCAATAGCAAAAATCAGGTTTTGAATGAAGAATCACATTTCTTGGTAGAATCATGCAGGATTGAAATTTTTGATGGTTTTTTACTCCTCTCAACAGCCCAAACAAGTTTCTAAAAGGATGAGTTTGCAACTACTTTACTTTTGGAGAAAATTCAAAACATTCATTATTCAATAGGGCCCAAACTATCAAAAACCAGCGGTTTCAATGAACACACATTTCTTGGTAGAATCATGCAGGACTGAAATTTTTGATGTTTTTCTACTCCTCTCATGAGCCCAAACAAGTCTATAAAAGCATGAGTTTGCAACTACTTTACTTTTGGAGAAAATTCAAAACATTCATTATTCAATAGAGCCCAATAGCAAAAACCAGCGTTTTGAATGAAGAATCACATTTCTTGGTAGAATCATGCAGGATTGAAATTTTTGATTTTTTTTTACTCCTCTCAACAGCCCAAACAAGTTTCTAAAAGGATGAGTTTGCAACTACTTTACTTTTGGAGAAAATTCAAAACATTCATTATTCAATAGGGCCCAAACTATCAAAAACCAGCGGTTTCAATGAACACACATTTCTTGGTAGAATCATGCAGGACTGAAATTTTTGATGTTTTTCTACTCCTCTCATGAGCCCAAACAAGTCTCTAAAAGCATGAGTTTGCAACTACTTTACTTTTGGAGAAAATTCAAAACATTCATTATTCAATAGGGCCCAAACTATCAAAAACCAGCGGTTTGAATCAACACACATTTCTTGGTAGAATCATGCAGGACTGAAATTTTTGATGTTTTTCTACTCCTCTCATGAGCCCAAACAAGTCTCTAAAAGCATGAGTTTGCAACTACTTTACTTTTGGAGAAAATTCAAAACATTCACTATTCAATAGAGCCCAATAGCAAAAATCAGGTTTTGAATGAAGAATCACATTTCTTGGTAAAATCATGCAGGATTGAAATTTTTGATGGTTTTTTACTCCTCTCAACAGCCCAAACAAGTTTCTAAAAGGATGAGTTTGCAACTACTTTACTTTTGGAGAATATTCAAAACATTCATTATTCAATAGGGCCCAAACTATCAAAAACCAGCGGTTTCAATGAACACACATTTCTTGGTAGAATCATGCAGGACTGAAATTTTTGATGTTTTTCTACTCCTCTCATGAGCCCAAACAAGTCTCTAAAAGCATGAGTTTGCATCTACTTTACTTTTGGAGAAAATTCAAAACATTCATTATTCAATAGAGCCCAATAGCAAAAACCAGCGTTTTGAATGAAGAATCACATTTCTTGGTAGAATCATGCAGGATTGAAATTTTTGATGGTTTTTTACTCCTCTCAACAGCCCAAACAAGTTTCTAAAAGGATGAGTTTGCAACTACTTTACTTTTGGAGAAAATTCAAAACATTCATTATTCAATAGGGCCCAAACTATCAAAAACCAGCCGTTTCAATGAACACACATGTCTTGGTAGAATCATGCAGGACTGAAATTTTTGATGTTTTTCTACTCATCTCATGAGCCCAAACAAGTCTCTAAAAGCATGAGTTTGCAACTACTTTACTTTTGGAGAAAATTCAAAACATTCATTATTCAATAGAGCCCAATAGCAAAAACCAGCGTTTTGAATGAAGAATCACATTTCTTGGTAGAATCATGCAGGATTGAAATTTTTGATGGTTTTTTACTCCTCTCAACAGCCCAAACAAGTTTCTAAAAGGATGAGTTTGCAACTACTTTACTTTTGGAGAAAATTCAAAACATTCATTATTCAATAGGGCCCAAACTATCAAAAACCAGCGGTTTCAATGAACACACATTTCTTGGTAGACTCATGCAGGACTGAAATTTTTGATGTTTTTCTACTCCTCTCATGAGCCCAAACAAGTCTCTAAAAGCATGAGTTTGCAACTACTTTACTTTTGGAGAAAATTCAAAACATTCATTATTCAATAGAGCCCAATAGCAAAAACCAGCGTTTTGAATGAAGAATCACATTTCTTGGTAGAATCATGCAGGATTGAAATTTTTGATGGTTTTTTACTCCTCTCAACAGCCCAAACAAGTTTCTAAAAGGATGAGTTTGCAACTACTTTACTTTTGGAGAAAATTCAAAACATTCATTATTCAATAGGGCCCAAACTATCAAAAACCAGCGGTTTGAATGAACACATTTCTTGGTAGAATCATGCAGGACTGAAATTTTTGATGTTTTTCTACTCCTCTCATGAGCCCAAACAAGTCTCTAAAAGCATGAGTTTGCAACTACTTTACTTTTGGAGAAAATTCAAAACATTCGCTATTCAATAGAGCCCAATAGCAAAAATCAGGTTTTGAATGAAGAATCACATTTCTTGGTAGAATCATGCAAGATTGAAATTTTTGATGGTTTTTTACTCCTCTCAACAGCCCAAACAAGTTTCTAAAAGGATGAGTTTGCAACTACTTTACTTTTGGAGAAAATTCAAAACATTCATTATTCAATAGGGCCCAAACTATCAAAAACCAGCGGTTTCAATGAACACACATTTCTTGGTAGAATCATGCAGGACTGAAATTTTTGATGTTTTTCTACTCCTCTCATGAGCCCAAACAAGTCTCTAAAAGCATGAGTTTGCAACTACTTTACTTTTGGAGAAAATTCAAAACATTCATTATTCAATAGAGCCCAATAGCAAAAACCAGCGTTTTGAATGAAGAATCACATTTCTTGGTAGAATCATGCAGGATTGAAATTTTTGATGGTTTTTTACTCCTCTCAACAGCCCAAACAAGTTTCTAAAAGGATGAGTTTGCAACTACTTTACTTTTGGAGAAAATTCAAAACATTCATTATTCAATAGGGCCCAAACTATCAAAAACCAGCGGTTTCAATGAACACACATTTCTTGGTAGAATCATGCAGGACTGAAATTTTTGATGTTTTTCTACTCCTCTCATGAGCCCAAACAAGTCTCTAAAAGCATGAGTTTGCAACTACTTTACTTTTGGAGAAAATTCAAAACATTCATTATTCAATAGGGCCCAAACTATCAAAAACCAGCGGTTTGAATCAACACACATTTCTTGGTAGAATCATGCAGGACTGAAATTTTTGATGTTTTTCTACTCCTCTCATGAGCCCAAACAAGTCTCTAAAAGCATGAGTTTGCAACTACTTTACTTTTGGAGAAAATTCAAAACATTCATTATTCAATAGAGCCCAATAGCAAAAACCAGCGTTTTGAATGAAGAATCACATTTCTTGGTAGAATCATGCAGGATGGAAATTTTTGATGGTTTTTTACTCCTCTCAACAGCCCAAACAAGTTTCTAAAAGGATGAGTTTGCAACTACTTTACTTTTGGAGAAAATTCAAAACATTCATTATTCAATAGGGCCCAAACTATCAAAAACCAGCGGTTTCAATGAACACACATTTCTTGGTAGAATCATGCAGGACTGAAATTTTTGATGTTTTTCTACTCCTCTCATGAGCCCAAACAAGTCTCTAAAAGCATGAGTTTGCAACTACTTTACTTTTGGAGAAAATTCAAAACATTCATTATTCAATAGAGCCCAATAGCAAAAACCAGCGTTTTGAATGAAGAATCACATTTCTTGGTAGAATCATGCAGGATTGAAATTTTTGATGGTTTTTTACTCCTCTCAACAGCCCAAACAAGTTTCTAAAAGGATGAGTTTGTAACTACTTTACTTTTGGAGAAAATTCAAAACATTCATTATTCAATAGGGCCCAAACTATCAAAAACCAGCGGTTTGAATGAACACATTTCTTGGTAGAATCATGCAGGACTGAAATTTTTGATGTTTTTCTACTCCTCTCATGAGCCCAAACAAGTCTCTAAAAGCATGAGTTTGCAACTACTTTACTTTTGGAGAAAATTCAAAACATTCACTATTCAATAGAGCCCAATAGCAAAAATCAGGTTTTGAATGAAGAATCACATTTCTTGGTAGAATCATGCAGGATTGAAATTTTTGATGGTTTTTTACTCCTCTCAACAGCCCAAACAAGTTTCTAAAAGGATGAGTTTGCAACTACTTTACTTTTGGAGAAAATTCAAAACATTCATTATTCAATAGGGCCCAAACTATCAAAAACCAGCGGTTTCAATGAACACACATTTCTTGGTAGAATCACGCAGGACTGAAATTTTTGATGTTTTTCTACTCCTCTCATGAGCCCAAACAAGTCTATAAAAGCATGAGTTTGCAACTACTTTACTTTTGGAGAAAATTCAAAACATTCATTATTCAATAGAGCCCAATAGCAAAAACCAGCGTTTTGAATGAAGAATCACATTTCTTGGTAGAATCATGCAGGATTGAAATTTTTGATGGTTTTTTACTCCTCTCAACAGCCCAAACAAGTTTCTAAAAGGATGAGTTTGCAACTACTTTACTTTTGGAGAAAATTCAAAACATTCATTATTCAATAGGGCCCAAACTATCAAAAACCAGCCGTTTCAATGAACACACATTTCTTGGTAGAATCATGCAGGACTGAAATTTTTGATGTTTTTCTACTCCTCTCATGAGCCCAAACAAGTCTCTAAAAGCATGAGTTTGCAACTACTTTACTTTTGGAGAAAATTCAAAACATTCATTATTCAATAGGGCCCAAACTATCAAAAACCAGCGGTTTGAATCAACACACATTTCTTGGTAGAATCATGCAGGACTGAAATTTTTGATGTTTTTCTACTCCTCTCATGAGCCCAAACAAGTCTCTAAAAGCATGAGTTTGCAACTACTTTACTTTTGGAGAAAATTCAAAACATTCACTATTCAATAGAGCCCAATAGCAAAAATCAGGTTTTGAATGAAGAATCACATTTCTTGGTAAAATCATGCAGGATTGAAATTTTTGATGGTTTTTTACTCCTCTCAACAGCCCAAACAAGTTTCTAAAAGGATGAGTTTGCAACTACTTTACTTTTGGAGAAAATTCAAAACATTCATTATTCAATAGGGCCCAAACTATCAAAAACCAGCGGTTTCAATGAACACACATTTCTTGGTAGAATCATGCAGGACTGCAATTTTTGATGTTTTTCTACTCCTCTCATGAGCCCAAACAAGTCTCTAAAAGCATGAGTTTGCAACTACTTTACTTTTGGAGAAAATTCAAAACATTCATTATTCAATAGAGCCCAATAGCAAAAACCAGCGTTTTGAATGAAGAATCACATTTCTTGGTAGAATCATGCAGGATTGAAATTTTTGATGGTTTTTTACTCCTCTCAACAGCCCAAACAAGTTTCTAAAAGGATGAGTTTGCAACTACTTTACTTTTGGAGAAAATTCAAAACATTCATTATTCAATAGGGCCCAAACTATCAAAAACCAGCCGTTTCAATGAACACACATGTCTTGGTAGAATCATGCAGGACTGAAATTTTTGATGTTTTTCTACTCATCTCATGAGCCCAAACAAGTCTCTAAAAGCATGAGTTTGCAACTACTTTACTTTTGGAGAAAATTCAAAACATTCATTATTCAATAGAGCCCAATAGCAAAAACCAGCGTTTTGAATGAAGAATCACATTTCTTGGTAGAATCATGCAGGATTGAAATTTTTGATGGTTTTTTACTCCTCTCAACAGCCCAAACAAGTTTCTAAAAGGATGAGTTTGCAACTACTTTACTTTTGGAGAAAATTCAAAACATTCATTATTCAATAGGGCCCAAACTATCAAAAACCAGCGGTTTGAATGAACACATTTCTTGGTAGAATCATGCAGGACTGAAATTTTTGATGTTTTTCTACTCCTCTCATGAGCCCAAACAAGTCTCTAAAAGCATGAGTTTGCAACTACTTTACTTTTGGAGAAAATTCAAAACATTCACTATTCAATAGAGCCCAATAGCAAAAATCAGGTTTTGAATGAAGAATCACATTTCTTGGTAGAATCATGCAAGATTGAAATTTTTGATGGTTTTTTACTCCTCTCAACAGCCCAAACAAGTTTCTAAAAGGATGAGTTTGCAACTACTTTACTTTTGGAGAAAATTCAAAACATTCATTATTCAATAGGGCCCAAACTATCAAAAACCAGCGGTTTCAATGAACACACATTTCTTGGTAGAATCATGCAGGACTGAAATTTTTGATGTTTTTCTACTCCTCTCATGAGCCCAAACAAGTCTCTAAAAGCATGAGTTTGCAACTACTTTACTTTTGGAGAAAATTCAAAACATTCATTATTCAATAGGGCCCAAACTATCAAAAACCAGCGGTATGAATCAACACACATTTCTTGGTAGAATCATGCAGGACTGAAATTTTTGATGTTTTTCTACTCCTCTCATGAGCCCAAACAAGTCTCTAAAAGCATGAGTTTGCAACTACTTTACTTTTGGAGAAAATTCAAAACATTCATTATTCAATAGAGCCCAATAGCAAAAACCAGCGTTTTGAATGAAGAATCACATTTCTTGGTAGAATCATGCAGGATTGAAATTTTTGATGGTTTTTTACTCCTCTCAACAGCCCAAACAAGTTTCTAAAAGGATGAGTTTGCAACTACTTTACTTTTGGAGAAAATTCAAAACATTCATTATTCAATAGGGCCCAAACTATCAAAAACCAGCCGTTTCAATGAACACACATTTCTTGGTAGAATCATGCAGGACTGAAATTTTTGATGTTTTTCTACTCCTCTCATGAGCCCAAACAAGTCTCTAAAAGCATGAGTTTGCAACTACTTTACTTTTGGAGAAAATTCAAAACATTCATTATTCAATAGGGCCCAAACTATCAAAAACCAGCGGTTTGAATCAACACACATTTCTTGGTAGAATCATGCAGGACTGAAATTTTTGATGTTTTTCTACTCCTCTCATGAGCCCAAACAAGTCTCTAAAAGCATGAGTTTGCAACTACTTTACTTTTGGAGAAAATTCAAAACATTCACTATTCAATAGAGCCCAATAGCAAAAATCAGGTTTTGAATGAAGAATCACATTTCTTGGTAAAATCATGCAGGATTGAAATTTTTGATGGTTTTTTACTCCTCTCAACAGCCCAAACAAGTTTCTAAAAGGATGAGTTTGCAACTACTTTACTTTTGGAGAAAATTCAAAACATTCATTATTCAATAGGGCCCAAACTATCAAAAACCAGCGGTTTCAATGAACACACATTTCTTGGTAGAATCATGCAGGACTGCAATTTTTGATGTTTTTCTACTCCTCTCATGAGCCCAAACAAGTCTCTAAAAGCATGAGTTTGCAACTACTTTACTTTTGGAGAAAATTCAAAACATTCATTATTCAATAGAGCCCAATAGCAAAAACCAGCGT
Source organism: Dendrobates tinctorius (assembly GCF_039654945.1). Lineage (NCBI taxonomy): Eukaryota > Metazoa > Chordata > Amphibia > Anura > Dendrobatidae > Dendrobates > Dendrobates tinctorius. The sequence continues at coordinate 22,440,661 of NW_027361793.1, forward strand.
TTTGAATGAAGAATCACATTTCTTGGTAGAATCATGCAGGATTGAAATTTTTGATGGTTTTTTACTCCTCTCAACAGCCCAAACAAGTTTCTAAAAGGATGAGTTTGCAACTACTTTACTTTTGGAGAAAATTCAAAACATTCATTATTCAATAGGGCCCAAACTATCAAAAACCAGCCGTTTCAATGAACACACATGTCTTGGTAGAATCATGCAGGACTGAAATTTTTGATGTTTTTCTACTCATCTCATGAGCCCAAACAAGTCTCTAAAAGCATGAGTTTGCAACTACTTTACTTTTGGAGAAAATTCAAAACATTCATTATTCAATAGAGCCCAATAGCAAAAACCAGCGTTTTGAATGAAGAATCACATTTCTTGGTAGAATCATGCAGGATTGAAATTTTTGATGGTTTTTTACTCCTCTCAACAGCCCAAACAAGTTTCTAAAAGGATGAGTTTGCAACTACTTTACTTTTGGAGAAAATTCAAAACATTCATTATTCAATAGGGCCCAAACTATCAAAAACCAGCGGTTTGAATGAACACATTTCTTGGTAGAATCATGCAGGACTGAAATTTTTGATGTTTTTCTACTCCTCTCATGAGCCCAAACAAGTCTCTAAAAGCATGAGTTTGCAACTACTTTACTTTTGGAGAAAATTCAAAACATTCACTATTCAATAGAGCCCAATAGCAAAAATCAGGTTTTGAATGAAGAATCACATTTCTTGGTAGAATCATGCAAGATTGAAATTTTTGATGGTTTTTTACTCCTCTCAACAGCCCAAACAAGTTTCTAAAAGGATGAGTTTGCAACTACTTTACTTTTGGAGAAAATTCAAAACATTCATTATTCAATAGGGCCCAAACTATCAAAAACCAGCGGTTTCAATGAACACACATTTCTTGGTAGAATCATGCAGGACTGAAATTTTTGATGTTTTTCTACTCCTCTCATGAGCCCAAACAAGTCTCTAAAAGCATGAGTTTGCAACTACTTTACTTTTGGAGAAAATTCAAAACATTCATTATTCAATAGGGCCCAAACTATCAAAAACCAGCGGTATGAATCAACACACATTTCTTGGTAGAATCATGCAGGACTGAAATTTTTGATGTTTTTCTACTCCTCTCATGAGCCCAAACAAGTCTCTAAAAGCATGAGTTTGCAACTACTTTACTTTTGGAGAAAATTCAAAACATTCATTATTCAATAGAGCCCAATAGCAAAAACCAGCGTTTTGAATGAAGAATCACATTTCTTGGTAGAATCATGCAGGATGGAAATTTTTGATGGTTTTTTACTCCTCTCAACAGCCCAAACAAGTTTCTAAAAGGATGAGTTTGCAACTACTTTACTTTTGGAGAAAATTCAAAACATTCATTATTCAATAGGGCCCAAACTATCAAAAACCAGCGGTTTCAATGAACACACATTTCTTGGTAGAATCATGCAGGACTGAAATTTTTGATGTTTTTCTACTCCTCTCATGAGCCCAAACAAGTCTCTAAAAGCATGAGTTTGCAACTACTTTACTTTTGGAGAAAATTCAAAACATTCATTATTCAATAGAGCCCAATAGCAAAAACCAGCGTTTTGAATGAAGAATCACATTTCTTGGTAGAATCATGCAGGATTGAAATTTTTGATGGTTTTTTACTCCTCTCAACAGCCCAAACAAGTTTCTAAAAGGATGAGTTTGTAACTACTTTACTTTTGGAGAAAATTCAAAACATTCATTATTCAATAGGGCCCAAACTATCAAAAACCAGCGGTTTGAATGAACACATTTCTTGGTAGAATCATGCAGGACTGAAATTTTTGATGTTTTTCTACTCCTCTCATGAGCCCAAACAAGTCTCTAAAAGCATGAGTTTGCAACTACTTTACTTTTGGAGAAAATTCAAAACATTCACTATTCAATAGAGCCCAATAGCAAAAATCAGGTTTTGAATGAAGAATCACATTTCTTGGTAGAATCATGCAGGATTGAAATTTTTGATGGTTTTTTACTCCTCTCAACAGCCCAAACAAGTTTCTAAAAGGATGAGTTTGCAACTACTTTACTTTTGGAGAAAATTCAAAACATTCATTATTCAATAGGGCCCAAACTATCAAAAACCAGCGGTTTCAATGAACACACATTTCTTGGTAGAATCATGCAGGACTGAAATTTTTGATGTTTTTCTACTCCTCTCATGAGCCCAAACAAGTCTATAAAAGCATGAGTTTGCAACTACTTTACTTTTGGAGAAAATTCAAAACATTCATTATTCAATAGAGCCCAATAGCAAAAACCAGCGTTTTGAATGAAGAATCACATTTCTTGGTAGAATCATGCAGGATTGAAATTTTTGATGGTTTTTTACTCCTCTCAACAGCCCAAACAAGTTTCTAAAAGGATGAGTTTGCAACTACTTTACTTTTGGAGAAAATTCAAAACATTCATTATTCAATAGGGCCCAAACTATCAAAAACCAGCCGTTTCAATGAACACACATTTCTTGGTAGAATCATGCAGGACTGAAATTTTTGATGTTTTTCTACTCCTCTCATGAGCCCAAACAAGTCTCTAAAAGCATGAGTTTGCAACTACTTTACTTTTGGAGAAAATTCAAAACATTCATTATTCAATAGGGCCCAAACTATCAAAAACCAGCGGTTTGAATCAACACACATTTCTTGGTAGAATCATGCAGGACTGAAATTTTTGATGTTTTTCTACTCCTCTCATGAGCCCAAACAAGTCTCTAAAAGCATGAGTTTGCAACTACTTTACTTTTGGAGAAAATTCAAAACATTCACTATTCAATAGAGCCCAATAGCAAAAATCAGGTTTTGAATGAAGAATCACATTTCTTGGTAAAATCATGCAGGATTGAAATTTTTGATGGTTTTTTTACTCCTCTCAACAGCCCAAACAAGTTTCTAAAAGGATGAGTTTGCAACTACTTTACTTTTGGAGAAAATTCAAAACATTCATTATTCAATAGGGCCCAAACTATCAAAAACCAGCGGTTTCAATGAACACACATTTCTTGGTAGAATCATGCAGGACTGAAATTTTTGATGTTTTTCTACTCCTCTCATGAGCCCAAACAAGTCTCTAAAAGCATGAGTTTGCAACTACTTTACTTTTGGAGAAAATTCAAAACATTCATTATTCAATAGAGCCCAATAGCAAAAACCAGCGTTTTGAATGAAGAATCACATTTCTTGGTAGAATCATGCAGGATTGAAATTTTTGATGGTTTTTTACTCCTCTCAACAGCCCAAACAAGTTTCTAAAAGGATGAGTTTGCAACTACTTTACTTTTGGAGAAAATTCAAAACATTCATTATTCAATAGGGCCCAAACTATCAAAAACCAGCCGTTTCAATGAACACACATGTCTTGGTAGAATCATGCAGGACTGAAATTTTTGATGTTTTTCTACTCATCTCATGAGCCCAAACAAGTCTCTAAAAGCATGAGTTTGCAACTACTTTACTTTTGGAGAAAATTCAAAACATTCATTATTCAATAGAGCCCAATAGCAAAAACCAGCGTTTTGAATGAAGAATCACATTTCTTGGTAGAATCATGCAGGATTGAAATTTTTGATGGTTTTTTACTCCTCTCAACAGCCCAAACAAGTTTCTAAAAGGATGAGTTTGCAACTACTTTACTTTTGGAGAAAATTCAAAACATTCATTATTCAATAGGGCCCAAACTATCAAAAACCAGCGGTTTGAATGAACACATTTCTTGGTAGAATCATGCAGGACTGAAATTTTTGATGTTTTTCTACTCCTCTCATGAGCCCAAACAAGTCTCTAAAAGCATGAGTTTGCAACTACTTTACTTTTGGAGAAAATTCAAAACATTCACTATTCAATAGAGCCCAATAGCAAAAATCAGGTTTTGAATGAAGAATCACATTTCTTGGTAGAATCATGCAAGATTGAAATTTTTGATGGTTTTTTACTCCTCTCAACAGCCCAAACAAGTTTCTAAAAGGATGAGTTTGCAACTACTTTACTTTTGGAGAAAATTCAAAACATTCATTATTCAATAGGGCCCAAACTATCAGAAACCAGCGGTTTCAATGAACACACATTTCTTGGTAGAATCATGCAGGACTGAAATTTTTGATGTTTTTCTACTCCTCTCATGAGCCCAAACAAGTCTCTAAAAGCATGAGTTTGCAACTACTTTACTTTTGGAGAAAATTCAAAACATTCATTATTCAATAGGGCCCAAACTATCAAAAACCAGCGGTTTGAATCAACACACATTTCTTGGTAGAATCATGCAGGACTGAAATTTTTGATGTTTTTCTACTCCTCTTATGAGCCCAAACAAGTCTCTAAAAGCATGAGTTTGCAACTACTTTACTTTTGGAGAAAATTCAAAACATTCATTATTCAATAGAGCCCAATAGCAAAAACCAGCGTTTTGAATGAAGAATCACATTTCTTGGTAGAATCATGCAGGATGGAAATTTTTGATGGTTTTTTACTCCTCTCAACAGCCCAAACAAGTTTCTAAAAGGATGAGTTTGCAACTACTTTACTTTTGGAGAAAATTCAAAACATTCATTATTCAATAGGGCCCAAACTATCAAAAACCAGCGGTTTCAATGAACACACATTTCTTGGTAGAATCATGCAGGACTGAAATTTTTGATGTTTTTCTACTCCTCTCATGAGCCCAAACAAGTCTCTAAAAGCATGAGTTTGCAACTACTTTACTTTTGGAGAAAATTCAAAACATTCATTATTCAATAGAGCCCAATAGCAAAAACCAGCGTTTTGAATGAAGAATCACATTTCTTGGTAGAATCATGCAGGATTGAAATTTTTGATGGTTTTTTACTCCTCTCAACAGCCCAAACAAGTTTCTAAAAGGATGAGTTTGTAACTACTTTACTTTTGGAGAAAATTCAAAACATTCATTATTCAATAGGGCCCAAACTATCAAAAACCAGCGGTTTGAATGAACACATTTCTTGGTAGAATCATGCAGGACTGAAATTTTTGATGTTTTTCTACTCCTCTCATGAGCCCAAACAAGTCTCTAAAAGCATGAGTTTGCAACTACTTTACTTTTGGAGAAAATTCAAAACATTCACTATTCAATAGAGCCCAATAGCAAAAATCAGGTTTTGAATGAAGAATCACATTTCTTGGTAAAATCATGCAGGATTGAAATTTTTGATGGTTTTTTACTCCTCTCAACAGCCCAAACAAGTTTCTAAAAGGATGAGTTTGCAACTACTTTACTTTTGGAGAAAATTCAAAACATTCATTATTCAATAGGGCCCAAACTATCAAAAACCAGCGGTTTCAATGAACACACATTTCTTGGTAGAATCATGCAGGACTGAAATTTTTGATGTTTTTCTACTCCTCTCATGAGCCCAAACAAGTCTCTAAAAGCATGAGTTTGCAACTACTTTACTTTTGGAGAAAATTCAAAACATTCATTATTCAATAGAGCCCAATAGCAAAAACCAGCGTTTTGAATGAAGAATCACATTTCTTGGTAGAATCATGCAGGATTGAAATTTTTGATGGTTTTTTACTCCTCTCAACAGCCCAAACAAGTTTCTAAAAGGATGAGTTTGCAACTACTTTACTTTTGGAGAAAATTCAAAACATTCATTATTCACTAGGTCCCAAACTATCAAAAACCAGCGGTTTGAATGAACACATTTCTTGGTAGAATCATGCAGGACTGAAATTTTTGATGTTTTTCTACTCCTCTCATGAGCCCAAACAAGTCTCTAAAAGCATGAGTTTGCAACTACTTTACTTTTGGAGAAAATTCAAAACATTCATTATTCAATAGGGCCCAAACTATCAAACCAGCGGTTTGAATCAACACACATTTCTTGGTAGAATCATGCAGGATTGAAATTTTTGATGGTTTTTTACTCCTCTCAACAGCCCAAACAAGTTTCTAAAAGGATGAGTTTGCAACTACTTTACTTTTGGAGAAAATTCAAAACATTCATTATTCAATAGGGCCCAAACTATCAAAAACCAGCGGTTTCAATGAACACACATTTCTTGGTAGAATCATGCAGGACTGAAATTTTTGATGTTTTTCTACTCCTCTCATGAGCCCAAACAAGTCTCTAAAAGCATGAGTTTGCAACTACTTTACTTTTGGAGAAAATTCAAAACATTCATTATTCAATAGAGCCCAATAGCAAAAACCAGCGTTTTGAATGAAGAATCACATTTCTTGGTAGAATCATGCAGGATTGAAATTTTTGATGGTTTTTTACTCCTCTCAACAGCCCAAACAAGTTTCTAAAAGGATGAGTTTGCAACTACTTTACTTTTGGAGAAAATTCAAAACATTCATTATTCAATAGGGCCCAAACTATCAAAAACCAGCGGTTTGAATGAACACATTTCTTGGTAGAATCATGCAGGACTGAAATTTTTGATGTTTTTCTACTCCTCTCATGAGCCCAAACAAGTCTCTAAAAGCATGAGTTTGCAACTACTTTACTTTTGGAGAAAATTCAAAACATTCACTATTCAATAGAGCCCAATAGCAAAAATCAGGTTTTGAATGAAGAATCACATTTCTTGGTAGAATCATGCAAGATTGAAATTTTTGATGGTTTTTTACTCCTCTCAACAGCCCAAACAAGTTTCTAAAAGGATGAGTTTGCAACTACTTTACTTTTGGAGAAAATTCAAAACATTCATTATTCAATAGGGCCCAAACTATCAAAAACCAGCGGTTTCAATGAACACACATTTCTTGGTAGAATCATGCAGGACTGAAATTTTTGATGTTTTTCTACTCCTCTCATGAGCCCAAACAAGTCTCTAAAAGCATGAGTTTGCAACTACTTTACTTTTGGAGAAAATTCAAAACATTCATTATTCAATAGAGCCCAATAGCAAAAACCAGCGTTTTGAATGAAGAATCACATTTCTTGGTAGAATCATGCAGGATTGAAATTTTTGATGGTTTTTTACTCCTCTCAACAGCCCAAACAAGTTTCTAAAAGGATGAGTTTGCAACTACTTTACTTTTGGAGAAAATTCAAAACATTCATTATTCAATAGGGCCCAAACTATCAAAAACCAGCGGTTTCAATGAACACACATTTCTTGGTAGAATCATGCAGGACTGAAATTTTTGATGTTTTTCTACTCCTCTCATGAGCCCAAACAAGTCTCTAAAAGCATGAGTTTGCAACTACTTTACTTTTGGAGAAAATTCAAAACATTCATTATTCAATAGGGCCCAAACTATCAAAAACCAGCGGTTTGAATCAACACACATTTCTTGGTAGAATCATGCAGGACTGAAATTTTTGATGTTTTTCTACTCCTCTCATGAGCCCAAACAAGTCTCTAAAAGCATGAGTTTGCAACTACTTTACTTTTGGAGAAAATTCAAAACATTCATTATTCAATAGAGCCCAATAGCAAAAACCAGCGTTTTGAATGAAGAATCACATTTCTTGGTAGAATCATGCAGGATGGAAATTTTTGATGGTTTTTTACTCCTCTCAACAGCCCAAACAAGTTTCTAAAAGGATGAGTTTGCAACTACTTTACTTTTGGAGAAAATTCAAAACATTCATTATTCAATAGGGCCCAAACTATCAAAAACCAGCGGTTTCAATGAACACACATTTCTTGGTAGAATCATGCAGGACTGAAATTTTTGATGTTTTTCTACTCCTCTCATGAGCCCAAACAAGTCTCTAAAAGCATGAGTTTGCAACTACTTTACTTTTGGAGAAAATTCAAAACATTCATTATTCAATAGAGCCCAATAGCAAAAACCAGCGTTTTGAATGAAGAATCACATTTCTTGGTAGAATCATGCAGGATTGAAATTTTTGATGGTTTTTTACTCCTCTCAACAGCCCAAACAAGTTTCTAAAAGGATGAGTTTGTAACTACTTTACTTTTGGAGAAAATTCAAAACATTCATTATTCAATAGGGCCCAAACTATCAAAAACCAGCGGTTTGAATCAACACACATTTCTTGGTAGAATCATGCAGGACTGAAATTTTTGATGTTTTTCTACTCCTCTCATGAGCCCAAACAAGTCTCTAAAAGCATGAGTTTGCAACTACTTTACTTTTGGAGAAAATTCAAAACATTCACTATTCAATAGAGCCCAATAGCAAAAATCAGGTTTTGAATGAAGAATCACATTTCTTGGTAAAATCATGCAGGATTGAAATTTTTGATGGTTTTTTACTCCTCTCAACAGCCCAAACAAGTTTCTAAAAGGATGAGTTTGCAACTACTTTACTTTTGGAGAAAATTCAAAACATTCATTATTCAATAGGGCCCAAACTATCAAAAACCAGCGGTTTCAATGAACACACATTTCTTGGTAGAATCATGCAGGACTGAAATTTTTGATGTTTTTCTACTCCTCTCATGAGCCCAAACAAGTCTCTAAAAGCATGAGTTTGCAACTACTTTACTTTTGGAGAAAATTCAAAACATTCATTATTCAATAGAGCCCAATAGCAAAAACCAGCGTTTTGAATGAAGAATCACATTTCTTGGTAGAATCATGCAGGATTGAAATTTTTGATGGTTTTTTACTCCTCTCAACAGCCCAAACAAGTTTCTAAAAGGATGAGTTTGCAACTACTTTACTTTTGGAGAAAATTCAAAACATTCATTATTCAATAGGTCCCAAACTATCAAAAACCAGCGGTTTGAATGAACACATTTCTTGGTAGAATCATGCAGGACTGAAATTTTTGATGTTTTTCTACTCCTCTCATGAGCCCAAACAAGTCTCTAAAAGCATGAGTTTGCAACTACTTTACTTTTGGAGAAAATTCAAAACATTCATTATTCAATAGGGCCCAAACTATCAAACCAGCGGTTTGAATCAACACACATTTCTTGGTAGAATCATGCAGGACTGAAATTTTTGATGTTTTCTACTCCTCTCATGAGCCCAAACAAGTCTCTAAAAGCATGAGTTTGCAACTACTTTACTTTTGGAGAAAATTCAAAACATTCATTATTCAATAGAGCCCAATAGCAAAAACCAGCGTTTTGAATGAAGAATCACATTTCTTGGTAGAATCATGCAGGATTGAAATTTTTGATGGTTTTTTACTCCTCTCAACAGCCCAAACAAGTTTCTAAAAGGATGAGTTTGTAACTACTTTACTTTTGGAGAAAATTCAAAACATTCATTATTCAATAGGGCCCAAACTATCAAAAACCAGCGGTTTGAATGAACACATTTCTTGGTAGAATCATGCAGGACTGAAATTTTTGATGTTTTTCTACTCCTCTCATGAGCCCAAACAAGTCTCTAAAAGCATGAGTTTGCAACTACTTTACTTTTGGAGAAAATTCAAAACATTCATTATTCAATAGAGCCCAATAGCAAAAACCAGCGTTTTGAATGAAGAATCACATTTCTTGGTAGAATCATGCAGGATTGAAATTTTTGATGGTTTTTTACTCCTCTCAACAGCCCAAACAAGTTTCTAAAAGGATGAGTTTGCAACTACTTTACTTTTGGAGAAAATTCAAAACATTCATTATTCAATAGGTCCCAAACTATCAAAAACCAGCGGTTTGAATGAACACATTTCTTGGTAGAATCATGCAGGACTGAAATTTTTGATGTTTTTCTACTCCTCTCATGAGCCCAAACAAGTCTCTAAAAGCATGAGTTTGCAACTACTTTACTTTTGGAGAAAATTCAAAACATTCATTATTCAATAGAGCCCAATAGCAAAAACCAGCGTTTTGAATGAAGAATCACATTTCTTGGTAGAATCATGCAGGATTGAAATTTTTGATGGTTTTTTACTCCTCTCAACAGCCCAAACAAGTTTCTAAAAGGATGAGTTTGCAACTACTTTACTTTTGGAGAAAATTCAAAACATTCATTATTCAATAGGGCCCAAACTATCAAAAACCAGCCGTTTCAATGAACACACATGTCTTGGTAGAATCATGCAGGACTGAAATTTTTGATGTTTTTCTACTCATCTCATGAGCCCAAACAAGTCTCTAAAAGCATGAGTTTGCAACTACTTTACTTTTGGAGAAAATTCAAAACATTCATTATTCAATAGAGCCCAATAGCAAAAACCAGCGTTTTGAATGAAGAATCACATTTCTTGGTAGAATCATGCAGGATTGAAATTTTTGATGGTTTTTTACTCCTCTCAACAGCCCAAACAAGTTTCTAAAAGGATGAGTTTGCAACTACTTTACTTTTGGAGAAAATTCAAAACATTCATTATTCAATAGGGCCCAAACTATCAAAAACCAGCGGTTTCAATGAACACACATTTCTTGGTAGAATCATGCAGGACTGAAATTTTTGATGTTTTTCTACTCCTCTCATGAGCCCAAACAAGTCTCTAAAAGCATGAGTTTGCAACTACTTTACTTTTGGAGAAAATTCAAAACATTCATTATTCAATAGAGCCCAATAGCAAAAACCAGCGTTTTGAATGAAGAATCACATTTCTTGGTAGAATCATGCAGGATTGAAATTTTTGATGGTTTTTTACTCCTCTCAACAGCCCAAACAAGTTTCTAAAAGGATGAGTTTGCAACTACTTTACTTTTGGAGAAAATTCAAAACATTCATTATTCAATAGGGCCCAAACTATCAAAAACCAGCGGTTTCAATGAACACACATTTCTTGGTAGAATCATGCAGGACTGAAATTTTTGATGTTTTTCTACTCCTCTCATGAGCCCAAACAAGTCTCTAAAAGCATGAGTTTGCAACTACTTTACTTTTGGAGAAAATTCAAAACATTCATTATTCAATAGGGCCCAAACTATCAAAAACCAGCGGTTTGAATCAACACACATTTCTTGGTAGAATCATGCAGGACTGAAATTTTTGATGTTTTTCTACTCCTCTCATGAGCCCAAACAAGTCTCTAAAAGCATGAGTTTGCAACTACTTTATTTTTGGAGAAAATTCAAAACATTCATTATTCAATAGAGCCCAATAGCAAAAACCAGCGTTTTGAATGAAGAATCACATTTCTTGGTAGAATCATGCAGGATGGAAATTTTTGATGGTTTTTTACTCCTCTCAACAGCACAAACAAGTTTCTAAAAGGATGAGTTTGCAACTACTTTACTTTTGGAGAAAATTCAAAACATTCATTATTCAATAGGGCCCAAACTATCAAAAACCAGCGGTTTCAATGAACACACATTTCTTGGTAGAATCATGCAGGACTGAAATTTTTGATGTTTTTCTACTCCTCTCATGAGCCCAAACAAGTCTCTAAAAGCATGAGTTTGCAACTACTTTACTTTTGGAGAAAATTCAAAACATTCATTATTCAATAGAGCCCAATAGCAAAAACCAGCGTTTTGAATGAAGAATCACATTTCTTGGTAGAATCATGCAGGATTGAAATTTTTGATGGTTTTTTACTCCTCACAACAGCCCAAACAAGTTTCTAAAAGGATGAGTTTGTAACTACTTTACTTTTGGAGAAAATTCAAAACATTCATTATTCAATAGGGCCCAAACTATCAAAAACCAGCGGTTTGAATCAACACACATTTCTTGGTAGAATCATGCAGGACTGAAATTTTTGATGTTTTTCTACTCCTCTCATGAGCCCAAACAAGTCTCTAAAAGCATGAGTTTGCAACTACTTTACTTTTGGAGAAAATTCAAAACATTCACTATTCAATAGAGCCCAATAGCAAAAATCAGGTTTTGAATGAAGAATCACATTTCTTGGTAAAATCATGCAGGATTGAAATTTTTGATGGTTTTTTACTCCTCTCAACAGCCCAAACAAGTTTCTAAAAGGATGAGTTTGCAACTACTTTACTTTTGGAGAAAATTCAAAACATTCATTATTCAATAGGGCCCAAACTATCAAAAACCAGCGGTTTCAATGAACACACATTTCTTGGTAGAATCATGCAGGACTGAAATTTTTGATGTTTTTCTACTCCTCTCATGAGCCCAAACAAGTCTCTAAAAGCATGAGTTTGCAACTACTTTACTTTTGGAGAAAATTCAAAACATTCATTATTCAATAGAGCCCAATAGCAAAAACCAGCGTTTTGAATGAAGAATCACATTTCTTGGTAGAATCATGCAGGATTGAAATTTTTGATGGTTTTTTACTCCTCTCAACAGCCCAAACAAGTTTCTAAAAGGATGAGTTTGCAACTACTTTACTTTTGGAGAAAATTCAAAACATTCATTATTCACTAGGTCCCAAACTATCAAAAACCAGCGGTTTGAATGAACACATTTCTTGGTAGAATCATGCAGGACTGAAATTTTTGATGTTTTTCTACTCCTCTCATGAGCCCAAACAAGTCTCTAAAAGCATGAGTTTGCAACTACTTTACTTTTGGAGAAAATTCAAAACATTCATTATTCAATAGGGCCCAAACTATCAAACCAGCGGTTTGAATCAACACACATTTCTTGGTAGAATCATGCAGGACTGAAATTTTTGATGTTTTTCTACTCCTCTCATGAGCCCAAACAAGTCTCTAAAAGCATGAGTTTGCAACTACTTTACTTTTGGAGAAAATTCAAAACATTCATTATTCAATAAAGCCCAATAGCAAAAAACAGCGTTTTGAATGAAGAATCACATTTCTTGGTAGAATCATGCAGGATTGAAATTTTTGATGGTTTTTTACTCCTCTCAACAGCCCAAACAAGTTTCTAAAAGGATGAGTTTGCAACTACTTTACTTTTGGAGAAAATTCAAAACATTCATTATTCAATAGGGCCCAAACTATCAAAAACCAGCCGTTTCAATGAAAACACATGTCTTGGTAGAATCATGCAGGACTGAAATTTTTGATGTTTTTCTACTCATCTCATGAGCCCAAACAAGTCTCTAAAAGCATGAGTTTGCAACTAATTTACTTTTGGAGAAAATTCAAAACATTCATTATTCAATAGAGCCCAATAGCAAAAACCAGCGTTTTGAATGAAGAATCACATTTCTTGGTAGAATCATGCAGGATTGAAATTTTTGATGGTTTTTTACTCCTCTCAACAGCCCAAACAAGTTTCTAAAAGGATGAGTTTGTAACTACTTTACTTTTAGAGAAAATTCAAAACATTCATTATTCAATAGGGCCCAAACTATCAAAAACCAGCGGTTTGAATGAACACATTTCTTGGTAGAATCATGCAGGACTGAAATTTTTGATGTTTTTCTACTCCTCTCATGAGCCCAAACAAGTCTCTAAAAGCATGAGTTTGCAACTACTTTACTTTGGAGAAAATTCAAAACATTCACTATTCAATAGAGCCCAATAGCAAAAATCAGGTTTTGAATGAAGAATCACATTTCTTGGTAAAATCATGCAGGATTGAAATTTTTGATGGTTTTTTACTCCTCTCAACAGCCCAAACAAGTTTCTAAAAGGATGAGTTTGCAACTACTTTACTTTTGGAGAAAATTCAAAACATTCATTATTCAATAGGGCCCAAACTATCAAAAACCAGCGGTTTCAATGAACACACATTTCTTGGTAGAATCATGCAGGACTGAAATTTTTGATGTTTTTCTACTCCTCTCATGAGCCCAAACAAGTCTCTAAAAGCATGAGTTTGCAACTACTTTACTTTTGGAGAAAATTCAAAACATTCATTATTCAATAGAGCCCAATAGCAAAAACCAGCGTTTTGAATGAAGAATCACATTTCTTGGTAGAATCATGCAGGATTGAAATTTTTGATGGTTTTTTACTCCTCTCAACAGCCCAAACAAGTTTCTAAAAGGATGAGTTTGCAACTACTTTACTTTTGGAGAAAATTCAAAACATTCATTATTCAATAGGGCCCAAACTATCAAAAACCAGCCGTTTCAATGAACACACATGTCTTGGTAGAATCATGCAGGACTGAAATTTTTGATGTTTTTCTACTCATCTCATGAGCCCAAACAAGTCTCTAAAAGCATGAGTTTGCAACTACTTTACTTTTGGAGAAAATTCAAAACATTCATTATTCAATAGAGCCCAATAGCAAAAACCAGCGTTTTGAATGAAGAATCACATTTCTTGGTAGAATCATGCAGGATTGAAATTTTTGATGGTTTTTTACTCCTCTCAACAGCCCAAACAAGTTTCTAAAAGGATGAGTTTGCAACTACTTTACTTTTGGAGAAAATTCAATGGGGCGTGGCTTGCAGGGGAGCAGAGCAGTCGTGTTTTCGGGAGCTCCTGCTCTTCCCTAACTTAAGCTAAAAGAAGATTGCTTATTTGTGGAGTAATTGGACTGCAAATCAAAGAGAACATGCCTGGACGAAGATATAAGAAGAAAAAAGCGGCCCCATGGGAGAAAAAACACTTGGCAGGACTAAGAGGCTCCGGTGAGGCACCCGACCTAGGCCTTCCTCATGCTGAAGGTAAACAACAGAGGCCGCCACAATATTCTAATCACCGGCGGGGTGGAGGAGGGGAGGAATGCCCACATGGAGTCCTGACAGCATGCAGAACGACAGCGGTGAATTCCCTTGCATCTGGCGCGGTCCCTGCTTCAGTTGATCGGAGCGGGGGGCCCGCGGGGAGAGCTGCGGCTGTGCAGTTGCGGGGAAGCAGCGGCAGTGAAGCTTGTGAAGCGGTCCCTGCTTTGACTGATGAGAGAGGGGAGACCGTCGTGAGAGCCGTGGCTGTGCAGCTGCGGGGAAGTAGCGGCGGTGGAGCTCCTGCAGCGCTGCGGTGTGGAGATCCTGCAGCGGTGAGTTCCCCTACTTGTGGAGCAGTCTCTGCTTCGGCTGCCGGGAGCAGGAGGATCAGGATGAAAGCCGCAGCTGTGCAGTTGCAGGGAAGCAGCGGCGGTGAAGCTTGTGGAGCGGTCCCTGCTTTAACTTATGAGAGAGGAGAGACCGACGTGAGAGCCGTGGCTGTGCAGCTGCAGGCGCCGCGGTGTGGAGCTGCATATACATCATCTTTGGGCCTGCAAAGAAGAACTTCAGATCCATTGGGAGTTTACACAGGAACCAAATCTTCGGCGGTGGATTCTTTTGTTCTGGCTTCAGTTGAGAGGTGCGGGGGAGCCGCGGCTAAGCCGCTACAGAAGAACATCAAAGAGAAATCTCCTGCAACACCGCCTTATGAACCGGCCGGTTCACCCTTTGTTATTGAGCATATGAAACCATCAGGAGACCAAACAGTGAGTGGGGTGTTGGCGGAGGAGCCCCCTGGGCTTAGTGCGGTCCCAGCTGTAGTTGTTAAAAGCCCGGGAAATTCAGTTGGAGTCATGGCCGTGCACCTGGGGGAGTATGGTTGTGGGGAAACCTCTGCATTGCCGCTGCATAAATATGCCGAAGGTTCATCTTTAATTACTTCTACTGCAACTTTAATAACCTCTAACGCATATCCCAACAGTGTTTTGCGATGCGATGCAGTGGAATTTATTCCGGCACAACCGTTTAACCAGCAATTAAATGGGGAGACAAATATAAAGCCACTACTGCATTGTGGGGGGGTCCCATCCCCCTCTGAGCTAGGTGATAGTGTGGAGCCTCAAAATGATATTAATAAGGGTCCACAAAAAAATGGATCTTTGCATTCGCCAAAAAAGGGGTTGGAGCAACCAGTTTCTGTTTCCACCAAACAATCACTGGCTGATTTCTGTTATAAGCTTTTTGCAGACATTAATAAAAAAACTGATGAGGACATTAGATCTAGACTCAACAATTCTGAAATTAAAGACCTGTCTCCTTCTCCTCCTCCTCTTCCTACTACTAACGCAGATTTAAACCATAACAAATCAGATATATCGTCTGATGGCGGGGAGGAGTCAGAAAGTGTTTGCTCTGATGGATCTCTTGAGGAGGTGGTCTCTACTATAAGCTCAGAAAGTGACTTGATTGATAGTAGTGTTATGGATGAGGCATTTTCAACATGTTCTTTTAATTCGGAGAGTTCTGTCGGCCATGGGGACTCTGGAGACGAGCAGATTTCTAACGAGGATAAACCTACTATAGCTAAAAAGAATAATGATGCTGATACTGAGGAGACATCTCTTGATTTATTGTCGCTGGACAATATAATGGTTTCTGGGGAGTATCCCGCTGACGATTTTCTGGTTAAATTATGTAAAGCTTTCTTGACCTCATTGAATGGCCTGGGAGTTGTCGGTGGGGGAGACTCGGGAACTGACAAAGTTAAAGCAATAGGAAACTTGATTAAGCAACTCATGAAGGACATATTATTGATAGTAGTCAGCGATAATATAATAAAACCTAACTCCACACCTGACATTTCTCTTCAAAGTGCAGAATCTACTTCTAAAAAATTTGAATTCTCGTCTTCTGAAAAAGCTTCAGATTTTCATGAACTCTCGGACTCTGTGAAGAAAATACAGAATGATATTGCCTCTTTTAGATGCTGCTTGTCCAATTTTGAGGATTTAAAGAGAAAGAATAATATAAAAATCAGAGGCATTCCTGAGTCAATCCAACCATCCCGACTTAAGGAGTACGTCTCTTCAATGGTGTCTTATTTAGTTCCGGAAACTAAAGGGAAAAACCTTATTGAGAAAATATTTAGGATTAGAAGACCTTCTTCTTTGCCACCTGATCTAGCCAGTGATGTCATCGTTTCATTCTATCCTAATTGGGTGAGCAATACCCTCCTTGGCGTATCCAGAGATTCAAACTTCCTCTCGTCACCTTACAGTAACTTAACTTTCTTCAAAGATCTATCCAGATTCACTATACAAAAACGCAGATCATTTTTCCAGACAACAACTTGGCTTCGAAATGCTCATATTAGTTATAATTGGACCCAATCATCAACATTACTTGTGAATTTTGCTTCCAAGTTGGTTCACATTCGATCTCCGGAGGAGGGTTTGGACTTCCTTAAAAATACCGGACTGATCCCTATTGTCTCTCCTTCTAATACTCTTCGTCCATCTGCACAGGACCTCCGTCTCCATCATACATGAACTTTGGACTCCCTTGGATCTTCTCTATTGTGGACTGTCAGGGTTTGTTTCTCCTTATTTTGATTTGCAACTGAAATAACTTCAAGATTTGTGGTTGCTTGCTCCACTAAGATAATCTGAGAATAAAAAAAGCCGAACTTTCCTCCTCCTATTGGTCTTTGGGTACTGGATACTCGGACCAACGCGACAAGTTTGCATATAACATTTGAGTTACTTAAATTTTTTTTTTGTGTACTAGTATATGTATGCTTGTCCTCATACAATAGGAGTTTATTCACTCCTAAAACACTACAAAGAAACATACTGTTAGTCTTTGTCTTGGCTCTTCTTTATGGGGTTTTTCAATCCCCACTATATCGAAGAGACAAGACACTTTAGTATAGTTTATTTCCCTCCTTTCTTCCCTCTGTTCTACCCTTTGTACGTCTCAATAAAGCAACTTAAAACTTACTCCGAACCCCTTACCCTTCCTTTCCCTTTGCCTTATTGTAATATCTACACTTAAACATCAATGTTAAACTATTGCTGTTATCTTGAAAACTTAATAAAGTTCTTTGAAAATGGAGAAAATTCAAAACATTCATTATTCAATAGGGCCCAAACTATCAAAAACCAGCGGTTTCAATGAACACACATTTCTTGGTAGAATCATGCAGGACTGAAATTTTTGATGTTTTTCTACTCCTCTCATGAGCCCAAACAAGTCTCTAAAAGCATGAGTTTGCAACTACTTTACTTTTGGAGAAAATTCAAAACATTCATTATTCAATAGAGCCCAATAGCAAAAACCAGCGTTTTGAATGAAGAATCACATTTCTTGGTAGAATCATGCAGGATTGAAATTTTTGATGGTTTTTTACTCCTCTCAACAGCCCAAACAAGTTTCTAAAAGGATGAGTTTGCAACTACTTTACTTTTGGAGAAAATTCAAAACATTCATTATTCAATAGGGCCCAAACTATCAAAAACCAGCGGTTTCAATGAACACACATTTCTTGGTAGAATCATGCAGGACTGAAATTTTTGATGTTTTTCTACTCCTCTCATGAGCCCAAACAAGTCTCTAAAAGCATGAGTTTGCAACTACTTTACTTTTGGAGAAAATTCAAAACATTCATTATTCAATAGGGCCCAAACTATCAAAAACCAGCGGTTTGAATCAACACACATTTCTTGGTAGAATCATGCAGGACTGAAATTTTTGATGTTTTTCTACTCCTCTCATGAGCCCAAACAAGTCTCTAAAAGCATGAGTTTGCAACTACTTTATTTTTGGAGAAAATTCAAAACATTCATTATTCAATAGAGCCCAATAGCAAAAACCAGCGTTTTGAATGAAGAATCACATTTCTTGGTAGAATCATGCAGGATGGAAATTTTTGATGGTTTTTTACTCCTCTCAACAGCCCAAACAAGTTTCTAAAAGGATGAGTTTGCAACTACTTTACTTTTGGAGAAAATTCAAAACATTCATTATTCAATAGGGCCCAAACTATCAAAAACCAGCGGTTTCAATGAACACACATTTCTTGGTAGAATCATGCAGGACTGAAATTTTTGATGTTTTTCTACTCCTCTCATGAGCCCAAACAAGTCTCTAAAAGCATGAGTTTGCAACTACTTTACTTTTGGAGAAAATTCAAAACATTCATTATTCAATAGAGCCCAATAGCAAAAACCAGCGTTTTGAATGAAGAATCACATTTCTTGGTAGAATCATGCAGGATTGAAATTTTTGATGGTTTTTTACTCCTCTCAACAGCCCAAACAAGTTTCTAAAAGGATGAGTTTGTAACTACTTTACTTTTGGAGAAAATTCAAAACATTCATTATTCAATAGGGCCCAAACTATCAAAAACCAGCGGTTTGAATCAACACACATTTCTTGGTAGAATCATGCAGGACTGAAATTTTTGATGTTTTTCTACTCCTCTCATGAGCCCAAACAAGTCTCTAAAAGCATGAGTTTGCAACTACTTTACTTTTGGAGAAAATTCAAAACATTCACTATTCAATAGAGCCCAATAGCAAAAATCAGGTTTTGAATGAAGAATCACATTTCTTGGTAAAATCATGCAGGATTGAAATTTTTGATGGTTTTTTACTCCTCTCAACAGCCCAAACAAGTTTCTAAAAGGATGAGTTTGCAACTACTTTACTTTTGGAGAAAATTCAAAACATTCATTATTCAATAGGGCCCAAACTATCAAAAACCAGCGGTTTCAATGAACACACATTTCTTGGTAGAATCATGCAGGACTGAAATTTTTGATGTTTTTCTACTCCTCTCATGAGCCCAAACAAGTCTCTAAAAGCATGAGTTTGCAACTACTTTACTTTTGGAGAAAATTCAAAACATTCATTATTCAATAGAGCCCAATAGCAAAAACCAGCGTTTTGAATGAAGAATCACATTTCTTGGTAGAATCATGCAGGATTGAAATTTTTGATGGTTTTTTACTCCTCTCAACAGCCCAAACAAGTTTCTAAAAGGATGAGTTTGCAACTACTTTACTTTTGGAGAAAATTCAAAACATTCATTATTCAATAGGTCCCAAACTATCAAAAACCAGCGGTTTGAATGAACACATTTCTTGGTAGAATCATGCAGGACTGAAATTTTTGATGTTTTTCTACTCCTCTCATGAGCCCAAACAAGTCTCTAAAAGCATGAGTTTGCAACTACTTTACTTTTGGAGAAAATTCAAAACATTCATTATTCAATAGGGCCCAAACTATCAAAAACCAGCGGTTTGAATCAACACACATTTCTTGGTAGAATCATGCAGGACTGAAATTTTTGATGTTTTTCTACTCCTCTCATGAGCCCAAACAAGTCTCTAAAAGCATGAGTTTGCAACTACTTTACTTTTGGAGAAAATTCAAAACATTCATTATTCAATAAAGCCCAATAGCAAAAAACAGCGTTTTGAATGAAGAATCACATTTCTTGGTAGAATCATGCAGGATTGAAATTTTTGATGGTTTTTTACTCCTCTCAACAGCCCAAGCAAGTTTCTAAAAGGATGAGTTTGCAACTACTTTACTTTTGGAGAAAATTCAAAACATTCATTATTCAATAGGGC
This sequence comes from Dendrobates tinctorius, assembly GCF_039654945.1. Classification (NCBI taxonomy): domain Eukaryota; kingdom Metazoa; phylum Chordata; class Amphibia; order Anura; family Dendrobatidae; genus Dendrobates; species Dendrobates tinctorius. The sequence goes on from NW_027361793.1 coordinate 22,460,689, forward strand.
CCAAACTATCAAAAACCAGCCGTTTCAATGAACACACATGTCTTGGTAGAATCATGCAGGACTGAAATTTTTGATGTTTTTCTACTCATCTCATGAGCCCAAACAAGTCTCTAAAAGCATGAGTTTGCAACTAATTTACTTTTGGAGAAAATTCAAAACATTCCTTATTCAATAGAGCCCAATAGCAAAAACCAGCGTTTTGAATGAAGAATCACATTTCTTGGTAGAATCATGCAGGATTGAAATTTTTGATGGTTTTTTACTCCTCTCAACAGCCCAAACAAGTTTCTAAAAGGATGAGTTTGCAACTACTTTACTTTTGGAGAAAATTCAAAACATTCATTATTCAATAGGGCCCAAACTATCAAAAACCAGAGGTTTGAATGAACACATTTCTTGGTAGAATCATGCAGGACTGAAATTTTTGATGTTTTTCTACTCCTCTCATGAGCCCAAACAAGTCTCTAAAAGCATGAGTTTGCAACTACTTTACTTTTGGAGAAAATTCAAAACATTCACTATTCAATAGAGCCCAATAGCAAAAATCAGGTTTTGAATGAAGAATCACATTTCTTGGTAAAATCATGCAGGATTGAAATTTTTGATGGTTTTTTACTCCTCTCAGCAGCCCAAACAAGTTTCTAAAAGGATGAGTTTGCAACTACTTTACTTTTGGAGAAAATTCAAAACATTCATTATTCAATAGGGCCCAAACTATCAAAAACCAGCGGTTTCAATGAACACACATTTCTTGGTAGAATCATGCAGGATTGAAATTTTTGATGGTTTTTTACTCCTCTCAACAGCCCAAACAAGTTTCTAAAAGGATGAGTTTGCAACTACTTTACTTTTGGAGAAAATTCAAAACATTCATTATTCAATAGGGCCCAAACTATCAAAAACCAGCGGTTTCAATGAACACACATTTCTTGGTAGAATCATGCAGGACTGAAATTTTTGATGTTTTTCTACTCCTCTCATGAGCCCAAACAAGTCTCTAAAAGCATGAGTTTGCAACTACTTTACTTTTGGAGAAAATTCAAAACATTCATTATTCAATAGGGCCCAAACTATCAAAAACCAGCGGTTTCAATGAACACACATTTCTTGGTAGAATCATGCAGGACTGAAATTTTTGATGTTTTTCTACTCCTCTCATGAGCCCAAACAAGTCTCTAAAAGCATGAGTTTGCAACTACTTTACTTTTGGAGAAAATTCAAAACATTCATTATTCAATAGAGCCCAATAGCAAAAACCAGCGTTTTGAATGAAGAATCACATTTCTTGGTAGAATCATGCAGGATTGAAATTTTTGATGGTTTTTTACTCCTCTCAACAGCCCAAACAAGTTTCTAAAAGGATGAGTTTGTAACTACTTTACTTTTGGAGAAAATTCAAAACATTCATTATTCAATAGGGCCCAAACTATCAAAAACCAGCGGTTTGAATCAACACACATTTCTTGGTAGAATCATGCAGGACTGAAATTTTTGATGTTTTTCTACTCCTCTCATGAGCCCAAACAAGTCTCTAAAAGCATGAGTTTGCAACTACTTTACTTTTGGAGAAAATTCAAAACATTCACTATTCAATAGAGCCCAATAGCAAAAATCAGGTTTTGAATGAAGAATCACATTTCTTGGTAAAATCATGCAGGATTGAAATTTTTGATGGTTTTTTACTCCTCTCAACAGCCCAAACAAGTTTCTAAAAGGATGAGTTTGCAACTACTTTACTTTTGGAGAAAATTCAAAACATTCATTATTCAATAGGGCCCAAACTATCAAAAACCAGCGGTTTCAATGAACACACATTTCTTGGTAGAATCATGCAGGACTGAAATTTTTGATGTTTTTCTACTCCTCTCATGAGCCCAAACAAGTCTCTAAAAGCATGAGTTTGCAACTACTTTACTTTTGGAGAAAATTCAAAACATTCATTATTCAATAGAGCCCAATAGCAAAAACCAGCGTTTTGAATGAAGAATCACATTTCTTGGTAGAATCATGCAGGATTGAAATTTTTGATGGTTTTTTACTCCTCTCAACAGCCCAAACAAGTTTCTAAAAGGATGAGTTTGCAACTACTTTACTTTTGGAGAAAATTCAAAACATTCATTATTCAATATGTCCCAAACTATCAAAAACCAGCGGTTTGAATGAACACATTTCTTGGTAGAATCATGCAGGACTGAAATTTTTGATGTTTTTCTACTCCTCTCATGAGCCCAAACAAGTCTCTAAAAGCATGAGTTTGCAACTACTTTACTTTTGGAGAAAATTCAAAACATTCATTATTCAATAGGGCCCAAACTATCAAACCAGCGGTTTGAATCAACACACATTTCTTGGTAGAATCATGCAGGACTGAAATTTTTGATGTTTTTCTACTCCTCTCATGAGCCCAAACAAGTCTCTAAAAGCATGAGTTTGCAACTACTTTACTTTTGGAGAAAATTCAAAACATTCATTATTCAATAAAGCCCAATAGCAAAAAACAGCGTTTTGAATGAAGAATCACATTTCTTGGTAGAATCATGCAGGATTGAAATTTTTGATGGTTTTTTACTCCTCTCAACAGCCCAAACAAGTTTCTAAAAGGATGAGTTTGCAACTACTTTACTTTTGGAGAAAATTCAAAACATTCATTATTCAATAGGGCCCAAACTATCAAAAACCAGCCGTTTCAATGAAAACACATGTCTTGGTAGAATCATGCAGGACTGAAATTTTTGATGTTTTTCTACTCATCTCATGAGCCCAAACAAGTCTCTAAAAGCATGAGTTTGCAACTAATTTACTTTTGGAGAAAATTCAAAACATTCATTATTCAATAGAGCCCAATAGCAAAAACCAGCGTTTTGAATGAAGAATCACATTTCTTGGTAGAATCATGCAGGATTGAAATTTTTGATGGTTTTTTACTCCTCTCAACAGCCCAAACAAGTTTCTAAAAGGATGAGTTTGTAACTACTTTACTTTTAGAGAAAATTCAAAACATTCATTATTCAATAGGGCCCAAACTATCAAAAACCAGCGGTTTGAATGAACACATTTCTTGGTAGAATCATGCAGGACTGAAATTTTTGATGTTTTTCTACTCCTCTCATGAGCCCAAACAAGTCTCTAAAAGCATGAGTTTGCAACTACTTTACTTTGGAGAAAATTCAAAACATTCACTATTCAATAGAGCCCAATAGCAAAAATCAGGTTTTGAATGAAGAATCACATTTCTTGGTAAAATCATGCAGGATTGAAATTTTTGATGGTTTTTTACTCCTCTCAACAGCCCAAACAAGTTTCTAAAAGGATGAGTTTGCAACTACTTTACTTTTGGAGAAAATTCAAAACATTCATTATTCAATAGGGCCCAAACTATCAAAAACCAGCGGTTTCAATGAACACACATTTCTTGGTAGAATCATGCAGGACTGAAATTTTTGATGTTTTTCTACTCCTCTCATGAGCCCAAACAAGTCTCTAAAAGCATGAGTTTGCAAATACTTTACTTTTGGAGAAAATTCAAAACATTCATTATTCAATAGAGCCCAATAGCAAAAACCAGCGTTTTGAATGAAGAATCACATTTCTTGGTAGAATCATGCAGGATTGAAATTTTTGATGGTTTTTTACTCCTCTCAACAGCCCAAACAAGTTTCTAAAAGGATGAGTTTGCAACTACTTTACTTTTGGAGAAAATTCAAAACATTCATTATTCAATAGGGCCCAAACTATCAAAAACCAGCCGTTTCAATGAACACACATGTCTTGGTAGAATCATGCAGGACTGAAATTTTTGATGTTTTTCTACTCATCTCATGAGCCCAAACAAGTCTCTAAAAGCATGAGTTTGCAACTACTTTACTTTTGGAGAAAATTCAAAACATTCATTATTCAATAGAGCCCAATAGCAAAAACCAGCGTTTTGAATGAAGAATCACATTTCTTGGTAGAATCATGCAGGATTGAAATTTTTGATGGTTTTTTACTCCTCTCAACAGCCCAAACAAGTTTCTAAAAGGATGAGTTTGCAACTACTTTACTTTTGGAGAAAATTCAAAACATTCATTATTCAATAGGGCCCAAACTATCAAAAACCAGCGGTTTCAATGAACACACATTTCTTGGTAGAATCATGCAGGACTGAAATTTTTGATGTTTTTCTACTCCTCTCATGAGCCCAAACAAGTCTCTAAAAGCATGAGTTTGCAACTACTTTACTTTTGGAGAAAATTCAAAACATTCATTATTCAATAGAGCCCAATAGCAAAAACCAGCGTTTTGAATGAAGAATCACATTTCTTGGTAGAATCATGCAGGATTGAAATTTTTGATGGTTTTTTACTCCTCTCAACAGCCCAAACAAGTTTCTAAAAGGATGAGTTTGCAACTACTTTACTTTTGGAGAAAATTCAAAACATTCATTATTCAATAGGGCCCAAACTATCAAAAACCAGCGGTTTCAATGAACACACATTTCTTGGTAGAATCATGCAGGACTGAAATTTTTGATGTTTTTCTACTCCTCTCATGAGCCCAAACAAGTCTCTAAAAGCATGAGTTTGCAACTACTTTACTTTTGGAGAAAATTCAAAACATTCATTATTCAATAGGGCCCAAACTATCAAAAACCAGCGGTTTGAATCAACACACATTTCTTGGTAGAATCATGCAGGACTGAAATTTTTGATGTTTTTCTACTCCTCTCATGAGCCCAAACAAGTCTCTAAAAGCATGAGTTTGCAACTACTTTATTTTTGGAGAAAATTCAAAACATTCATTATTCAATAGAGCCCAATAGCAAAAACCAGCGTTTTGAATGAAGAATCACATTTCTTGGTAGAATCATGCAGGATGGAAATTTTTGATGGTTTTTTACTCCTCTCAACAGCCCAAACAAGTTTCTAAAAGGATGAGTTTGTAACTACTTTACTTTTGGAGAAAATTCAAAACATTCATTATTCAATAGGGCCCAAACTATCAAAAACCAGCGGTTTCAATGAACACACATTTCTTGGTAGAATCATGCAGGACTGAAATTTTTGATGTTTTTCTACTCCTCTCATGAGCCCAAACAAGTCTCTAAAAGCATGAGTTTGCAACTACTTTACTTTTGGAGAAAATTCAAAACATTCATTATTCAATAGAGCCCAATAGCAAAAACCAGCGTTTTGAATGAAGAATCACATTTCTTGGTAGAATCATGCAGGATTGAAATTTTTGATGGTTTTTTACTCCTCTCAACAGCCCAAACAAGTTTCTAAAAGGATGAGTTTGTAACTACTTTACTTTTGGAGAAAATTCAAAACATTCATTATTCAATAGGGCCCAAACTATCAAAAACCAGCGGTTTGAATCAACACACATTTCTTGGTAGAATCATGCAGGACTGAAATTTTTGATGTTTTTCTACTCCTCTCATGAGCCCAAACAAGTCTCTAAAAGCATGAGTTTGCAACTACTTTACTTTTGGAGAAAATTCAAAACATTCACTATTCAATAGAGCCCAATAGCAAAAATCAGGTTTTGAATGAAGAATCACATTTCTTGGTAAAATCATGCAGGATTGAAATTTTTGATGGTTTTTTACTCCTCTCAACAGCCCAAACAAGTTTCTAAAAGGATGAGTTTGCAACTACTTTACTTTTGGAGAAAATTCAAAACATTCATTATTCAATAGGGCCCAAACTATCAAAAACCAGCGGTTTCAATGAACACACATTTCTTGGTAGAATCATGCAGGACTGAAATTTTTGATGTTTTTCTACTCCTCTCATGAGCCCAAACAAGTCTCTAAAAGCATGAGTTTGCAACTACTTTACTTTTGGAGAAAATTCAAAACATTCATTATTCAATAGAGCCCAATAGCAAAAACCAGCGTTTTGAATGAAGAATCACATTTCTTGGTAGAATCATGCAGGATTGAAATTTTTGATGGTTTTTTACTCCTCTCAACAGCCCAAACAAGTTTCTAAAAGGATGAGTTTGCAACTACTTTACTTTTGGAGAAAATTCAAAACATTCATTATTCAATAGGTCCCAAACTATCAAAAACCAGCGGTTTGAATGAACACATTTCTTGGTAGAATCATGCAGGACTGAAATTTTTGATGTTTTTCTACTCCTCTCATGAGCCCAAACAAGTCTCTAAAAGCATGAGTTTGCAACTACTTTACTTTGGAGAAAATTCAAAACATTCACTATTCAATAGAGCCCAATAGCAAAAATCAGGTTTTGAATGAAGAATCACATTTCTTGGTAAAATCATGCAGGATTGAAATTTTTGATGGTTTTTTACTCCTCTCAACAGCCCAAACAAGTTTCTAAAAGGATGAGTTTGCAACTACTTTACTTTTGGAGAAAATTCAAAACATTCATTATTCAATAGGGCCCAAACTATCAAAAACCAGCGGTTTCAATGAACACACATTTCTTGGTAGAATCATGCAGGACTGAAATTTTTGATGTTTTTCTACTCCTCTCATGAGCCCAAACAAGTCTCTAAAAGCATGAGTTTGCAACTACTTTACTTTTGGAGAAAATTCAAAACATTCATTATTCAATAGAGCCCAATAGCAAAAACCAGCGTTTTGAATGAAGAATCACATTTCTTGGTAGAATCATGCAGGATTGAAATTTTTGATGGTTTTTTACTCCTCTCAACAGCCCAAACAAGTTTCTAAAAGGATGAGTTTGCAACTACTTTACTTTTGGAGAAAATTCAAAACATTCATTATTCAATAGGGCCCAAACTATCAAAAACCAGCCGTTTCAATGAACACACATGTCTTGGTAGAATCATGCAGGACTGAAATTTTTGATGTTTTTCTACTCATCTCATGAGCCCAAACAAGTCTCTAAAAGCATGAGTTTGCAACTACTTTACTTTTGGAGAAAATTCAAAACATTCATTATTCAATAGAGCCCAATAGCAAAAACCAGCGTTTTGAATGAAGAATCACATTTCTTGGTAGAATCATGCAGGATTGAAATTTTTGATGGTTTTTTACTCCTCTCAACAGCCCAAACAAGTTTCTAAAAGGATGAGTTTGCAACTACTTTACTTTTGGAGAAAATTCAATGGGGCGTGGCTTGCAGGGGAGCAGAGCAGTCGTGTTTTCGGGAGCTCCTGCTCTTCCCTAACTTAAGCTAAAAGAAGATTGCTTATTTGTGGAGTAATTGGACTGCAAATCAAAGAGAACATGCCTGGACGAAGATATAAGAAGAAAAAAGCGGCCCCATGGGAGAAAAAACACTTGGCAGGACTAAGAGGCTCCGGTGAGGCACCCGACCTAGGCCTTCCTCATGCTGAAGGTAAACAACAGAGGCCGCCACAATATTCTAATCACCGGCGGGGTGGAGGAGGGGAGGAATGCCCACATGGAGTCCTGACAGCATGCAGAACGACAGCGGTGAATTCCCTTGCATCTGGCGCGGTCCCTGCTTCAGTTGATCGGAGCGGGGGGCCCGCGGGGAGAGCTGCGGCTGTGCAGTTGCGGGGAAGCAGCGGCAGTGAAGCTTGTGAAGCGGTCCCTGCTTTGACTGATGAGAGAGGGGAGACCGTCGTGAGAGCCGTGGCTGTGCAGCTGCGGGGAAGTAGCGGCGGTGGAGCTCCTGCAGCGCTGCGGTGTGGAGATCCTGCAGCGGTGAGTTCCCCTACTTGTGGAGCAGTCTCTGCTTCGGCTGCCGGGAGCAGGAGGATCAGGATGAAAGCCGCAGCTGTGCAGTTGCAGGGAAGCAGCGGCGGTGAAGCTTGTGGAGCGGTCCCTGCTTTAACTTATGAGAGAGGAGAGACCGACGTGAGAGCCGTGGCTGTGCAGCTGCAGGCGCCGCGGTGTGGAGCTGCATATACATCATCTTTGGGCCTGCAAAGAAGAACTTCAGATCCATTGGGAGTTTACACAGGAACCAAATCTTCGGCGGTGGATTCTTTTGTTCTGGCTTCAGTTGAGAGGTGCGGGGGAGCCGCGGCTAAGCCGCTACAGAAGAACATCAAAGAGAAATCTCCTGCAACACCGCCTTATGAACCGGCCGGTTCACCCTTTGTTATTGAGCATATGAAACCATCAGGAGACCAAACAGTGAGTGGGGTGTTGGCGGAGGAGCCCCCTGGGCTTAGTGCGGTCCCAGCTGTAGTTGTTAAAAGCCCGGGAAATTCAGTTGGAGTCATGGCCGTGCACCTGGGGGAGTATGGTTGTGGGGAAACCTCTGCATTGCCGCTGCATAAATATGCCGAAGGTTCATCTTTAATTACTTCTACTGCAACTTTAATAACCTCTAACGCATATCCCAACAGTGTTTTGCGATGCGATGCAGTGGAATTTATTCCGGCACAACCGTTTAACCAGCAATTAAATGGGGAGACAAATATAAAGCCACTACTGCATTGTGGGGGGGTCCCATCCCCCTCTGAGCTAGGTGATAGTGTGGAGCCTCAAAATGATATTAATAAGGGTCCACAAAAAAATGGATCTTTGCATTCGCCAAAAAAGGGGTTGGAGCAACCAGTTTCTGTTTCCACCAAACAATCACTGGCTGATTTCTGTTATAAGCTTTTTGCAGACATTAATAAAAAAACTGATGAGGACATTAGATCTAGACTCAACAATTCTGAAATTAAAGACCTGTCTCCTTCTCCTCCTCCTCTTCCTACTACTAACGCAGATTTAAACCATAACAAATCAGATATATCGTCTGATGGCGGGGAGGAGTCAGAAAGTGTTTGCTCTGATGGATCTCTTGAGGAGGTGGTCTCTACTATAAGCTCAGAAAGTGACTTGATTGATAGTAGTGTTATGGATGAGGCATTTTCAACATGTTCTTTTAATTCGGAGAGTTCTGTCGGCCATGGGGACTCTGGAGACGAGCAGATTTCTAACGAGGATAAACCTACTATAGCTAAAAAGAATAATGATGCTGATACTGAGGAGACATCTCTTGATTTATTGTCGCTGGACAATATAATGGTTTCTGGGGAGTATCCCGCTGACGATTTTCTGGTTAAATTATGTAAAGCTTTCTTGACCTCATTGAATGGCCTGGGAGTTGTCGGTGGGGGAGACTCGGGAACTGACAAAGTTAAAGCAATAGGAAACTTGATTAAGCAACTCATGAAGGACATATTATTGATAGTAGTCAGCGATAATATAATAAAACCTAACTCCACACCTGACATTTCTCTTCAAAGTGCAGAATCTACTTCTAAAAAATTTGAATTCTCGTCTTCTGAAAAAGCTTCAGATTTTCATGAACTCTCGGACTCTGTGAAGAAAATACAGAATGATATTGCCTCTTTTAGATGCTGCTTGTCCAATTTTGAGGATTTAAAGAGAAAGAATAATATAAAAATCAGAGGCATTCCTGAGTCAATCCAACCATCCCGACTTAAGGAGTACGTCTCTTCAATGGTGTCTTATTTAGTTCCGGAAACTAAAGGGAAAAACCTTATTGAGAAAATATTTAGGATTAGAAGACCTTCTTCTTTGCCACCTGATCTAGCCAGTGATGTCATCGTTTCATTCTATCCTAATTGGGTGAGCAATACCCTCCTTGGCGTATCCAGAGATTCAAACTTCCTCTCGTCACCTTACAGTAACTTAACTTTCTTCAAAGATCTATCCAGATTCACTATACAAAAACGCAGATCATTTTTCCAGACAACAACTTGGCTTCGAAATGCTCATATTAGTTATAATTGGACCCAATCATCAACATTACTTGTGAATTTTGCTTCCAAGTTGGTTCACATTCGATCTCCGGAGGAGGGTTTGGACTTCCTTAAAAATACCGGACTGATCCCTATTGTCTCTCCTTCTAATACTCTTCGTCCATCTGCACAGGACCTCCGTCTCCATCATACATGAACTTTGGACTCCCTTGGATCTTCTCTATTGTGGACTGTCAGGGTTTGTTTCTCCTTATTTTGATTTGCAACTGAAATAACTTCAAGATTTGTGGTTGCTTGCTCCACTAAGATAATCTGAGAATAAAAAAAGCCGAACTTTCCTCCTCCTATTGGTCTTTGGGTACTGGATACTCGGACCAACGCGACAAGTTTGCATATAACATTTGAGTTACTTAAATTTTTTTTTTGTGTACTAGTATATGTATGCTTGTCCTCATACAATAGGAGTTTATTCACTCCTAAAACACTACAAAGAAACATACTGTTAGTCTTTGTCTTGGCTCTTCTTTATGGGGTTTTTCAATCCCCACTATATCGAAGAGACAAGACACTTTAGTATAGTTTATTTCCCTCCTTTCTTCCCTCTGTTCTACCCTTTGTACGTCTCAATAAAGCAACTTAAAACTTACTCCGAACCCCTTACCCTTCCTTTCCCTTTGCCTTATTGTAATATCTACACTTAAACATCAATGTTAAACTATTGCTGTTATCTTGAAAACTTAATAAAGTTCTTTGAAAATGGAGAAAATTCAAAACATTCATTATTCAATAGGGCCCAAACTATCAAAAACCAGCGGTTTCAATGAACACACATTTCTTGGTAGAATCATGCAGGACTGAAATTTTTGATGTTTTTCTACTCCTCTCATGAGCCCAAACAAGTCTCTAAAAGCATGAGTTTGCAACTACTTTACTTTTGGAGAAAATTCAAAACATTCATTATTCAATAGAGCCCAATAGCAAAAACCAGCGTTTTGAATGAAGAATCACATTTCTTGGTAGAATCATGCAGGATTGAAATTTTTGATGGTTTTTTACTCCTCTCAACAGCCCAAACAAGTTTCTAAAAGGATGAGTTTGCAACTACTTTACTTTTGGAGAAAATTCAAAACATTCATTATTCAATAGGGCCCAAACTATCAAAAACCAGCGGTTTCAATGAACACACATTTCTTGGTAGAATCATGCAGGACTGAAATTTTTGATGTTTTTCTACTCCTCTCATGAGCCCAAACAAGTCTCTAAAAGCATGAGTTTGCAACTACTTTACTTTTGGAGAAAATTCAAAACATTCATTATTCAATAGGGCCCAAACTATCAAAAACCAGCGGTTTGAATCAACACACATTTCTTGGTAGAATCATGCAGGACTGAAATTTTTGATGTTTTTCTACTCCTCTCATGAGCCCAAACAAGTCTCTAAAAGCATGAGTTTGCAACTACTTTATTTTTGGAGAAAATTCAAAACATTCATTATTCAATAGAGCCCAATAGCAAAAACCAGCGTTTTGAATGAAGAATCACATTTCTTGGTAGAATCATGCAGGATGGAAATTTTTGATGGTTTTTTACTCCTCTCAACAGCCCAAACAAGTTTCTAAAAGGATGAGTTTGCAACTACTTTACTTTTGGAGAAAATTCAAAACATTCATTATTCAATAGGGCCCAAACTATCAAAAACCAGCGGTTTCAATGAACACACATTTCTTGGTAGAATCATGCAGGACTGAAATTTTTGATGTTTTTCTACTCCTCTCATGAGCCCAAACAAGTCTCTAAAAGCATGAGTTTGCAACTACTTTACTTTTGGAGAAAATTCAAAACATTCATTATTCAATAGAGCCCAATAGCAAAAACCAGCGTTTTGAATGAAGAATCACATTTCTTGGTAGAATCATGCAGGATTGAAATTTTTGATGGTTTTTTACTCCTCTCAACAGCCCAAACAAGTTTCTAAAAGGATGAGTTTGTAACTACTTTACTTTTGGAGAAAATTCAAAACATTCATTATTCAATAGGGCCCAAACTATCAAAAACCAGCGGTTTGAATCAACACACATTTCTTGGTAGAATCATGCAGGACTGAAATTTTTGATGTTTTTCTACTCCTCTCATGAGCCCAAACAAGTCTCTAAAAGCATGAGTTTGCAACTACTTTACTTTTGGAGAAAATTCAAAACATTCACTATTCAATAGAGCCCAATAGCAAAAATCAGGTTTTGAATGAAGAATCACATTTCTTGGTAAAATCATGCAGGATTGAAATTTTTGATGGTTTTTTACTCCTCTCAACAGCCCAAACAAGTTTCTAAAAGGATGAGTTTGCAACTACTTTACTTTTGGAGAAAATTCAAAACATTCATTATTCAATAGGGCCCAAACTATCAAAAACCAGCGGTTTCAATGAACACACATTTCTTGGTAGAATCATGCAGGACTGAAATTTTTGATGTTTTTCTACTCCTCTCATGAGCCCAAACAAGTCTCTAAAAGCATGAGTTTGCAACTACTTTACTTTTGGAGAAAATTCAAAACATTCATTATTCAATAGAGCCCAATAGCAAAAACCAGCGTTTTGAATGAAGAATCACATTTCTTGGTAGAATCATGCAGGATTGAAATTTTTGATGGTTTTTTACTCCTCTCAACAGCCCAAACAAGTTTCTAAAAGGATGAGTTTGCAACTACTTTACTTTTGGAGAAAATTCAAAACATTCATTATTCAATAGGTCCCAAACTATCAAAAACCAGCGGTTTGAATGAACACATTTCTTGGTAGAATCATGCAGGACTGAAATTTTTGATGTTTTTCTACTCCTCTCATGAGCCCAAACAAGTCTCTAAAAGCATGAGTTTGCAACTACTTTACTTTTGGAGAAAATTCAAAACATTCATTATTCAATAGGGCCCAAACTATCAAAAACCAGCGGTTTGAATCAACACACATTTCTTGGTAGAATCATGCAGGACTGAAATTTTTGATGTTTTTCTACTCCTCTCATGAGCCCAAACAAGTCTCTAAAAGCATGAGTTTGCAACTACTTTACTTTTGGAGAAAATTCAAAACATTCATTATTCAATAAAGCCCAATAGCAAAAAACAGCGTTTTGAATGAAGAATCACATTTCTTGGTAGAATCATGCAGGATTGAAATTTTTGATGGTTTTTTACTCCTCTCAACAGCCCAAGCAAGTTTCTAAAAGGATGAGTTTGCAACTACTTTACTTTTGGAGAAAATTCAAAACATTCATTATTCAATAGGGCCCAAACTATCAAAAACCAGCCGTTTCAATGAACACACATGTCTTGGTAGAATCATGCAGGACTGAAATTTTTGATGTTTTTCTACTCATCTCATGAGCCCAAACAAGTCTCTAAAAGCATGAGTTTGCAACTAATTTACTTTTGGAGAAAATTCAAAACATTCCTTATTCAATAGAGCCCAATAGCAAAAACCAGCGTTTTGAATGAAGAATCACATTTCTTGGTAGAATCATGCAGGATTGAAATTTTTGATGGTTTTTTACTCCTCTCAACAGCCCAAACAAGTTTCTAAAAGGATGAGTTTGCAACTACTTTACTTTTGGAGAAAATTCAAAACATTCATTATTCAATAGGGCCCAAACTATCAAAAACCAGAGGTTTGAATGAACACATTTCTTGGTAGAATCATGCAGGACTGAAATTTTTGATGTTTTTCTACTCCTCTCATGAGCCCAAACAAGTCTCTAAAAGCATGAGTTTGCAACTACTTTACTTTTGGAGAAAATTCAAAACATTCACTATTCAATAGAGCCCAATAGCAAAAATCAGGTTTTGAATGAAGAATCACATTTCTTGGTAAAATCATGCAGGATTGAAATTTTTGATGGTTTTTTACTCCTCTCAACAGCCCAAACAAGTTTCTAAAAGGATGAGTTTGCAACTACTTTACTTTTGGAGAAAATTCAAAACATTCATTATTCAATAGGGCCCAAACTATCAAAAACCAGCGGTTTCAATGAACACACATTTCTTGGTAGAATCATGCAGGACTGAAATTTTTGATGTTTTTCTACTCCTCTCATGAGCCCAAACAAGTCTCTAAAAGCATGAGTTTGCAACTACTTTACTTTTGGAGAAAATTCAAAACATTCATTATTCAATAGGGCCCAAACTATCAAAAACCAGCGGTTTCAATGAACACACATTTCTTGGTAGAATCATGCAGGACTGAAATTTTTGATGTTTTTCTACTCCTCTCATGAGCCCAAACAAGTCTCTAAAAGCATGAGTTTGCAACTACTTTACTTTTGGAGAAAATTCAAAACATTCATTATTCAATAGAGCCCAATAGCAAAAACCAGCGTTTTGAATGAAGAATCACATTTCTTGGTAGAATCATGCAGGATTGAAATTTTTGATGGTTTTTTACTCCTCTCAACAGCCCAAACAAGTTTCTAAAAGGATGAGTTTGTAACTACTTTACTTTTGGAGAAAATTCAAAACATTCATTATTCAATAGGGCCCAAACTATCAAAAACCAGCGGTTTGAATCAACACACATTTCTTGGTAGAATCATGCAGGACTGAAATTTTTGATGTTTTTCTACTCCTCTCATGAGCCCAAACAAGTCTCTAAAAGCATGAGTTTGCAACTACTTTACTTTTGGAGAAAATTCAAAACATTCACTATTCAATAGAGCCCAATAGCAAAAATCAGGTTTTGAATGAAGAATCACATTTCTTGGTAAAATCATGCAGGATTGAAATTTTTGATGGTTTTTTACTCCTCTCAACAGCCCAAACAAGTTTCTAAAAGGATGAGTTTGCAACTACTTTACTTTTGGAGAAAATTCAAAACATTCATTATTCAATAGGGCCCAAACTATCAAAAACCAGCGGTTTCAATGAACACACATTTCTTGGTAGAATCATGCAGGACTGAAATTTTTGATGTTTTTCTACTCCTCTCATGAGCCCAAACAAGTCTCTAAAAGCATGAGTTTGCAACTACTTTACTTTTGGAGAAAATTCAAAACATTCATTATTCAATAGAGCCCAATAGCAAAAACCAGCGTTTTGAATGAAGAATCACATTTCTTGGTAGAATCATGCAGGATTGAAATTTTTGATGGTTTTTTACTCCTCTCAACAGCCCAAACAAGTTTCTAAAAGGATGAGTTTGCAACTACTTTACTTTTGGAGAAAATTCAAAACATTCATTATTCAATATGTCCCAAACTATCAAAAACCAGCGGTTTGAATGAACACATTTCTTGGTAGAATCATGCAGGACTGAAATTTTTGATGTTTTTCTACTCCTCTCATGAGCCCAAACAAGTCTCTAAAAGCATGAGTTTGCAACTACTTTACTTTTGGAGAAAATTCAAAACATTCATTATTCAATAGGGCCCAAACTATCAAACCAGCGGTTTGAATCAACACACATTTCTTGGTAGAATCATGCAGGACTGAAATTTTTGATGTTTTTCTACTCCTCTCATGAGCCCAAACAAGTCTCTAAAAGCATGAGTTTGCAACTACTTTACTTTTGGAGAAAATTCAAAACATTCATTATTCAATAAAGCCCAATAGCAAAAAACAGCGTTTTGAATGAAGAATCACATTTCTTGGTAGAATCATGCAGGATTGAAATTTTTGATGGTTTTTTACTCCTCTCAACAGCCCAAACAAGTTTCTAAAAGGATGAGTTTGCAACTACTTTACTTTTGGAGAAAATTCAAAACATTCATTATTCAATAGGGCCCAAACTATCAAAAACCAGCCGTTTCAATGAAAACACATGTCTTGGTAGAATCATGCAGGACTGAAATTTTTGATGTTTTTCTACTCATCTCATGAGCCCAAACAAGTCTCTAAAAGCATGAGTTTGCAACTAATTTACTTTTGGAGAAAATTCAAAACATTCATTATTCAATAGAGCCCAATAGCAAAAACCAGCGTTTTGAATGAAGAATCACATTTCTTGGTAGAATCATGCAGGATTGAAATTTTTGATGGTTTTTTACTCCTCTCAACAGCCCAAACAAGTTTCTAAAAGGATGAGTTTGTAACTACTTTACTTTTAGAGAAAATTCAAAACATTCATTATTCAATAGGGCCCAAACTATCAAAAACCAGCGGTTTGAATGAACACATTTCTTGGTAGAATCATGCAGGACTGAAATTTTTGATGTTTTTCTACTCCTCTCATGAGCCCAAACAAGTCTCTAAAAGCATGAGTTTGCAACTACTTTACTTTGGAGAAAATTCAAAACATTCACTATTCAATAGAGCCCAATAGCAAAAATCAGGTTTTGAATGAAGAATCACATTTCTTGGTAAAATCATGCAGGATTGAAATTTTTGATGGTTTTTTACTCCTCTCAACAGCCCAAACAAGTTTCTAAAAGGATGAGTTTGCAACTACTTTACTTTTGGAGAAAATTCAAAACATTCATTATTCAATAGGGCCCAAACTATCAAAAACCAGCGGTTTCAATGAACACACATTTCTTGGTAGAATCATGCAGGACTGAAATTTTTGATGTTTTTCTACTCCTCTCATGAGCCCAAACAAGTCTCTAAAAGCATGAGTTTGCAAATACTTTACTTTTGGAGAAAATTCAAAACATTCATTATTCAATAGAGCCCAATAGCAAAAACCAGCGTTTTGAATGAAGAATCACATTTCTTGGTAGAATCATGCAGGATTGAAATTTTTGATGGTTTTTTACTCCTCTCAACAGCCCAAACAAGTTTCTAAAAGGATGAGTTTGCAACTACTTTACTTTTGGAGAAAATTCAAAACATTCATTATTCAATAGGGCCCAAACTATCAAAAACCAGCCGTTTCAATGAACACACATGTCTTGGTAGAATCATGCAGGACTGAAATTTTTGATGTTTTTCTACTCATCTCATGAGCCCAAACAAGTCTCTAAAAGCATGAGTTTGCAACTACTTTACTTTTGGAGAAAATTCAAAACATTCATTATTCAATAGAGCCCAATAGCAAAAACCAGCGTTTTGAATGAAGAATCACATTTCTTGGTAGAATCATGCAGGATTGAAATTTTTGATGGTTTTTTACTCCTCTCAACAGCCCAAACAAGTTTCTAAAAGGATGAGTTTGCAACTACTTTACTTTTGGAGAAAATTCAAAACATTCATTATTCAATAGGGCCCAAACTATCAAAAACCAGCGGTTTCAATGAACACACATTTCTTGGTAGAATCATGCAGGACTGAAATTTTTGATGTTTTTCTACTCCTCTCATGAGCCCAAACAAGTCTCTAAAAGCATGAGTTTGCAACTACTTTACTTTTGGAGAAAATTCAAAACATTCATTATTCAATAGAGCCCAATAGCAAAAACCAGCGTTTTGAATGAAGAATCACATTTCTTGGTAGAATCATGCAGGATTGAAATTTTTGATGGTTTTTTACTCCTCTCAACAGCCCAAACAAGTTTCTAAAAGGATGAGTTTGCAACTACTTTACTTTTGGAGAAAATTCAAAACATTCATTATTCAATAGGGCCCAAACTATCAAAAACCAGCGGTTTCAATGAACACACATTTCTTGGTAGAATCATGCAGGACTGAAATTTTTGATGTTTTTCTACTCCTCTCATGAGCCCAAACAAGTCTCTAAAAGCATGAGTTTGCAACTACTTTACTTTTGGAGAAAATTCAAAACATTCATTATTCAATAGGGCCCAAACTATCAAAAACCAGCGGTTTGAATCAACACACATTTCTTGGTAGAATCATGCAGGACTGAAATTTTTGATGTTTTTCTACTCCTCTCATGAGCCCAAACAAGTCTCTAAAAGCATGAGTTTGCAACTACTTTATTTTTGGAGAAAATTCAAAACATTCATTATTCAATAGAGCCCAATAGCAAAAACCAGCGTTTTGAATGAAGAATCACATTTCTTGGTAGAATCATGCAGGATGGAAATTTTTGATGGTTTTTTACTCCTCTCAACAGCCCAAACAAGTTTCTAAAAGGATGAGTTTGTAACTACTTTACTTTTGGAGAAAATTCAAAACATTCATTATTCAATAGGGCCCAAACTATCAAAAACCAGCGGTTTCAATGAACACACATTTCTTGGTAGAATCATGCAGGACTGAAATTTTTGATGTTTTTCTACTCCTCTCATGAGCCCAAACAAGTCTCTAAAAGCATGAGTTTGCAACTACTTTACTTTTGGAGAAAATTCAAAACATTCATTATTCAATAGAGCCCAATAGCAAAAACCAGCGTTTTGAATGAAGAATCACATTTCTTGGTAGAATCATGCAGGATTGAAATTTTTGATGGTTTTTTACTCCTCTCAACAGCCCAAACAAGTTTCTAAAAGGATGAGTTTGTAACTACTTTACTTTTGGAGAAAATTCAAAACATTCATTATTCAATAGGGCCCAAACTATCAAAAACCAGCGGTTTGAATCAACACACATTTCTTGGTAGAATCATGCAGGACTGAAATTTTTGATGTTTTTCTACTCCTCTCATGAGCCCAAACAAGTCTCTAAAAGCATGAGTTTGCAACTACTTTACTTTTGGAGAAAATTCAAAACATTCACTATTCAATAGAGCCCAATAGCAAAAATCAGGTTTTGAATGAAGAATCACATTTCTTGGTAAAATCATGCAGGATTGAAATTTTTGATGGTTTTTTACTCCTCTCAACAGCCCAAACAAGTTTCTAAAAGGATGAGTTTGCAACTACTTTACTTTTGGAGAAAATTCAAAACATTCATTATTCAATAGGGCCCAAACTATCAAAAACCAGCGGTTTCAATGAACACACATTTCTTGGTAGAATCATGCAGGACTGAAATTTTTGATGTTTTTCTACTCCTCTCATGAGCCCAAACAAGTCTCTAAAAGCATGAGTTTGCAACTACTTTACTTTTGGAGAAAATTCAAAACATTCATTATTCAATAGAGCCCAATAGCAAAAACCAGCGTTTTGAATGAAGAATCACATTTCTTGGTAGAATCATGCAGGATTGAAATTTTTGATGGTTTTTTACTCCTCTCAACAGCCCAAACAAGTTTCTAAAAGGATGAGTTTGCAACTACTTTACTTTTGGAGAAAATTCAAAACATTCATTATTCAATAGGTCCCAAACTATCAAAAACCAGCGGTTTGAATGAACACATTTCTTGGTAGAATCATGCAGGACTGAAATTTTTGATGTTTTTCTACTCCTCTCATGAGCCCAAACAAGTCTCTAAAAGCATGAGTTTGCAACTACTTTACTTTTGGAGAAAATTCAAAACATTCATTATTCAATAGGGCCCAAACTATCAAAAACCAGCGGTTTGAATCAACACACATTTCTTGGTAGAATCATGCAGGACTGAAATTTTTGATGTTTTTCTACTCCTCTCATGAGCCCAAACAAGTCTCTAAAAGCATGAGTTTGCAACTACTTTACTTTTGGAGAAAATTCAAAACATTCATTATTCAATAAAGCCCAATAGCAAAAAACAGCGTTTTGAATGAAGAATCACATTTCTTGGTAGAATCATGCAGGATTGAAATTTTTGATGGTTTTTTACTCCTCTCAACAGCCCAAGCAAGTTTCTAAAAGGATGAGTTTGCAACTACTTTACTTTTGGAGAAAATTCAAAACATTCATTATTCAATAGGGCCCAAACTATCAAAAACCAGCCGTTTCAATGAACACACATGTCTTGGTAGAATCATGCAGGACTGAAATTTTTGATGTTTTTCTACTCATCTCATGAGCCCAAACAAGTCTCTAAAAGCATGAGTTTGCAACTAATTTACTTTTGGAGAAAATTCAAAACATTCATTATTCAATAGAGCCCAATAGCAAAAACCAGCGTTTTGAATGAAGAATCACATTTCTTGGTAGAATCATGCAGGATTGAAATTTTTGATGGTTTTTTACTCCTCTCAACAGCCCAAACAAGTTTCTAAAAGGATGAGTTTGCAACTACTTTACTTTTGGAGAAAATTCAAAACATTCATTATTCAATAGGGCCCAAACTATCAAAAACCAGAGGTTTGAATGAACACATTTCTTGGTAGAATCATGCAGGACTGAAATTTTTGATGTTTTTCTACTCCTCTCATGAGCCCAAACAAGTCTCTAAAAGCATGAGTTTGCAACTACTTTACTTTTGGAGAAAATTCAAAACATTCACTATTCAATAGAGCCCAATAGCAAAAATCAGGTTTTGAATGAAGAATCACATTTCTTGGTAAAATCATGCAGGATTGAAATTTTTGATGGTTTTTTACTCCTCTCAGCAGCCCAAACAAGTTTCTAAAAGGATGAGTTTGCAACTACTTTACTTTTGGAGAAAATTCAAAACATTCATTATTCAATAGGGCCCAAACTATCAAAAACCAGCGGTTTCAATGAACACACATTTCTTGGTAGAATCATGCAGGATTGAAATTTTTGATGGTTTTTTACTCCTCTCAACAGCCCAAACAAGTTTCTAAAAGGATGAGTTTGCAACTACTTTACTTTTGGAGAAAATTCAAAACATTCATTATTCAATAGGGCCCAAACTATCAAAAACCAGCGGTTTCAATGAACACACATTTCTTGGTAGAATCATGCAGGACTGAAATTTTTGATGTTTTTCTACTCCTCTCATGAGCCCAAACAAGTCTCTAAAAGCATGAGTTTGCAACTACTTTACTTTTGGAGAAAATTCAAAACATTCATTATTCAATAGGGCCCAAACTATCAAAAACCAGCGGTTTGAATCAACACACATTTCTTGGTAGAATCATGCAGGACTGAAATTTTTGATGTTTTTCTACTCCTCTCATGAGCCCAAACAAGTCTCTAAAAGCATGAGTTTGCAACTACTTTACTTTTGTAGAAAATTCAAAACATTCATTATTCAATAGAGCCCAATAGCAAAAACCAGCGTTTTGAATGAAGAATCACACTTCTTGGTAGAATCATGCAGGATTGAAATTTTTGATGGTTTTTTACTCCTCTCAACAGCCCAAACAAGTTTCTAAAAGGATGAGTTTGCAACTACTTTACTTTTGGAGTAAATTCAAAACATTCATTATTCAATAGGGCCCAAACTATCAAAAAACAGCGGTTTCAATGAACACACATGTCTTGGTAGAATCATGCAGGACTGAAATTTTTGATGTTTTTCTACTCCTCTCATGAGCCCAAACAAGTCTCTAAAAGCATGAGTTTGCAACTACTTTACTTTTGGAGAAAATTCAAAACATTCACTATTCAATAGAGCCCAATAGCAAAAATCAGGTTTTGAATGAAGAATCACATTTCTTGGTAAAATCATGCAGGATTGAAATTTTTGATGGTTTTTTACTCCTCTCAACAGCCCAAACAAGTTTCTAAAAGGATGAGTTTGCAACTACTTTACTTTTGGAGAAAATTCAAAACATTCATTATTCAATAGGGCCCAAACTATCAAAAACCAGCGGTTTCAATGAACACACATTTCTTGGTAGAATCATGCAGGACTGAAATTTTTGATGTTTTTCTACTCCTCTCATGAGCCCAAACAAGTCTCTAAAAGCATGAGTTTGCAACTACTTTACTTTTGGAGAAAATTCAAAACATTCATTATTCAATAGAGCCCAATAGCAAAAACCAGCGTTTTGAATGAAGAATCACATTTCTTGGTAGAATCATGCAGGATTGAAATTTTTGATGGTTTTTTACTCCTCTCAACAGCCCAAACAAGTTTCTAAAAAGATGAGTTTGCAACTACTTTACTTTTGGAGAAAATTCAAAACATTCATTATTCAATAGGGCCCAAACTATCAAAAACCAGCGGTTTCAATGAACACACATTTCTTGGTAGAATCATGCAGGACTGAAATTTTTTATGTTTTTCTACTCCTCTCATGAGCCCAAACAAGTCTCTAAAAGCATGAGTTTGCAACTACTTTACTTTTGGAGAAAATTCAAAACATTCATTATTCAATAGGGCCCAAACTATCAAAAACCAGCGGTTTGAATCAACACACATTTCTTGGTAGAATCATGCAGGACTGAAATTTTTGATGTTTTTCTACTCCTCTCATGAGCCCAAACAAGTCTCTAAAAGCATGAGTTTGCCAACTACTTTACTTTTGGAGAAAATTCAAAACATTCACTATTCAATAGAGCCCAATAGCAAAAACCAGCGTTTTGAATGAAGAATCACATTTCTTGGTAGAATCATGCAGGATTGAAATTTTTGATGGTTTTTTACTCCTCTCAACAGCCCAAACAAGTTTCTAAAAGGATGAGTTTGCAACTACTTTACTTTTGGAGAAAATTCAAAACATTCATTATTCAATAGGGCCCAAACTATCAAAAACCAGCGGTTTGAATGAACACATTTCTTGGTAGAATCATGCAGGACTGAAATTTTTGTTGTTTTTCTACTCCTCTCATGAGCCCAAACAAGTCTCTAAAAGCATGAGTTTGCAACTACTTTACTTTTGGAGAAAATTCAAAACATTCACTATTCAATAGAGCCCAATAGCAAAAATCAGGTTTTGAATGAAGAATCACATTTCTTGGTAAAATCATGCAGGATTGAAATTTTTTATGGTTTTTTACTCCTCTCAACAGCCCAAACAAGTTTCTAAAAGGATGAGTTTGCAACTACTTTACTTTTGGAGAAAATTCAAAACATTCATTATTCAATAGGGCCCAAACTATCAAAAACCAGCGGTTTCAATGAACACACATTTCTTGGTAGAATCATGCAGGACTGAAATTTTTGATGTTTTTCTACTCCTCTCATGAGCCCAAACAAGTCTCTAAAAGCATGAGTTTGCAACTACTTTACTTTTGTAGAAAATTCAAAACATTCATTATTCAATAGAGCCCAATAGCAAAAACCAGCGTTTTGAATGAAGAATCACACTTCTTGGTAGAATCATGCAGGATTGAAATTTTTGATGGTTTTTTACTCCTCTCAACAGCCCAAACAAGTTTCTAAAAGGATGAGTTTGCAACTACTTTACTTTTGGAGAAAATTCAAAACATTCATTATTCAATAGGGCCCAAACTATCAAAAACCAGCCGTTTCAATGAACACACATGTCTTGGTAGAATCATGCGGGACTGAAATTTTTGATGTTTTTCTACTCCTCTCATGAGCCCAAACAAGTCTCTAAAAGCATGAGTTTGCATCTACTTTACTTTTGGAGAAAATTCAAAACATTCATTATTCATTAGAGCCCAATAGCAAAAACCAGCGTTTTGAATGAAGAATCACATTTCTTGGTAGAATCATGCAGGATTGAAATTTTTGATGGTTTTTTACTCCTCTCAACAGCCCAAACAAGTTTCTAAAAGGATGAGTTTGCAACTACTTTACTTTTGGAGAAAATTCAAAACATTCATTATTCAATAGAGCCCAATAGCAAAAACCAGCGTTTTGAATGAAGAATCACATTTCTTGGTAGAATCATGCAGGATTGAAATTTTTGATGGTTTTTTACTCCTCTCAACAGCCCAAACAAGTTTCTAAAAAGATGAGTTTGCAACTACTTTACTTTTGGAGAAAATTCAAAACATTCATTATTCAATAGGGCCCAAACTATCAAAAACCAGCGGTTTCAATGAACACACATTTCTTGGTAGAATCATGCAGGACTGAAATTTTTGATGTTTTTCTACTCCTCTCATGAGCCCAAACAAGTCTCTAAAAGCATGAGTTTGCAACTACTTTACTTTTGGAGAAAATTCAAAACATTCATTATTCAATAGGGCCCAAACTATCAAAAACCAGCGGTTTGAATCAACACACATTTCTTGGTAGAATCATGCAGGACTGAAATTTTTGATGTTTTTCTACTCCTCTCATGAGCCCAAACAAGTCTCTAAAAGCATGAGTTTGCCAACTACTTTACTTTTGGAGAAAATTCAAAACATTCACTATTCAATAGAGCCCAATAGCAAAAACCAGCGTTTTGAATGAAGAATCACATTTCTTGGTAGAATCATGCAGGATTGAAATTTTTGATGGTTTTTTACTCCTCTCAACAGCCCAAACAAGTTTCTAAAAGGATGAGTTTGCAACTACTTTACTTTTGGAGAAAATTCAAAACATTCATTATTCAATAGGGCCCAAACTATCAAAAACCAGCGGTTTGAATGAACACATTTCTTGGTAGAATCATGCAGGACTGAAATTTTTGTTGTTTTTCTACTCCTCTCATGAGCCCAAACAAGTCTCTAAAAGCATGAGTTTGCAACTACTTTACTTTTGGAGAAAATTCAAAACATTCACTATTCAATAGAGCCCAATAGCAAAAATCAGGTTTTGAATGAAGAATCACATTTCTTGGTAAAATCATGCAGGATTGAAATTTTTTATGGTTTTTTACTCCTCTCAACAGCCCAAACAAGTTTCTAAAAGGATGAGTTTGCAACTACTTTACTTTTGGAGAAAATTCAAAACATTCATTATTCAATAGGGCCCAAACTATCAAAAACCAGCGGTTTCAATGAACACACATTTCTTGGTAGAATCATGCAGGACTGAAATTTTTGATGTTTTTCTACTCCTCTCATGAGCCCAAACAAGTCTCTAAAAGCATGAGTTTGCAACTACTTTACTTTTGTAGAAAATTCAAAACATTCATTATTCAATAGAGCCCAATAGCAAAAACCAGCGTTTTGAATGAAGAATCACACTTCTTGGTAGAATCATGCAGGATTGAAATTTTTGATGGTTTTTTACTCCTCTCAACAGCCCAAACAAGTTTCTAAAAGGATGAGTTTGCAACTACTTTACTTTTGGAGAAAATTCAAAACATTCATTATTCAATAGGGCCCAAACTATCAAAAACCAGCCGTTTCAATGAACACACATGTCTTGGTAGAATCATGCGGGACTGAAATTTTTGATGTTTTTCTACTCCTCTCATGAGCCCAAACAAGTCTCTAAAAGCATGAGTTTGCAACTACTTTACTTTTGGAGAAAATTCAAAACATTCCTTATTCAATAGGGCCCAAACTATCAAAAACCAGCGGTTTCAATGAACACACATTTCTTGGTAGAATCATGCAGGACTGAAATTTTTGATGTTTTTCTACTCCTCTCATGAGCCCAAACAAGTCTCTAAAAGCATGAGTTTGCAACTACTTTACTTTTGGAGAAAATTCAAAACATTCATTATTCAATAGAGCCCAATAGCAAAAACCAGCGTTTTGAATGAAGAATCACATTTCTTGGTAGAATCATGCAGGATTGAAATTTTTGATGGTTTTTTACTCCTCTCAACAGCCCAAACAAGTTTCTAAAAGGATGAGTTTGCAACTACTTTACTTTTGGAGAAAATTCAAAACATTCATTATTCAATAGGGCCCAAACTATCAAAAACCAGCGGTTTCAATGAACACACATTTCTTGGTAGAATCATGCAGGACTGAAATTTTTGATGTTTTTCTACTCCTCTCATGAGCCCAAACAAGTCTCTAAAAGCATGAGTTTGCAACTACTTTACTTTTGGAGAAAATTCAAAACATTCATTATTCAATAGGGCCCAAACTATCAAAAACCAGCGGTTTGAATCAACACACATTTCTTGGTAGAATCATGCAGGACTGAAATTTTTGATGTTTTTCTACTCCTCTCATGAGCCCAAACAAGTCTCTAAAAGCATGAGTTTGCAACTACTTTACTTTTCGAGAAAATTCAAAACATTCACTATTCAATAGAGCCCAATAGCAAAAATCAGGTTTTGAATGAAGAATCACATTTCTTGGTAAAATCATGCAGGATTGAAATTTTTGATGGTTTTTTACTCCTCTCAACAGCCCAAACAAGTTTCTAAAAGGATGAGTTTGCAACTACTTTACTTTTGGAGAAAATTCAAAACATTCATTATTCAATAGGGCCCAAACTATCAAAAACCAGCGGTTTCAATGAACACACATTTCTTGGTAGAATCATGCAGGACTGAAATTTTTGATGTTTTTCTACTCCTCTCATGAGCCCAAACAAGTCTCTAAAAGCATGAGTTTGCATCTACTTTACTTTTGGAGAAAATTCAAAACATTCATTATTCATTAGAGCCCAATAGCAAAAACCAGCGTTTTGAATGAAGAATCACATTTCTTGGTAGAATCATGCAGGATTGAAATTTTTGATGGTTTTTTACTCCTCTCAACAGCCCAAACAAGTTTCTAAAAGGATGAGTTTGCAACTACTTTACTTTTGGAGAAAATTCAAAACATTCATTATTCAATAGGGCCCAAACTATCAAAAACCAGCCGTTTCAATGAACACACATGTCTTGGTAGAATCATGCAGGACTGAAATTTTTGATGTTTTTCTACTCATCTCATGAGCCCAAACAAGTCTCTAAAAGCATGAGTTTGCAACTACTTTACTTTTGGAGAAAATTCAAAACATTCATTATTCAATAGAGCCCAATAGCAAAAACCAGCGTTTTGAATGAAGAATCACATTTCTTGGTAGAATCATGCAGGATTGAAATTTTTGATGGTTTTTTACTCCTCTCAACAGCCCAAACAAGTTTCTAAAAGGATGAGTTTGCAACTACTTTACTTTTGGAGAAAATTCAAAACATTCATTATTCAATAGGGCCCAAACTATCAAAAACCAGCGGTTTCAATGAACACACATTTCTTGGTAGAATCATGCAGGACTGAAATTTTTGATGTTTTTCTACTCCTCTCATGAGCCCAAACAAGTCTCTAAAAGCATGAGTTTGCAACTACTTTACTTTTGGAGAAAATTCAAAACATTCATTATTCAATAGAGCCCAATAGCAAAAACCAGCGTTTTGAATGAAGAATCACATTTCTTGGTAGAATCATGCAGGATTGAAATTTTTGATGGTTTTTTACTCCTCTCAACAGCCCAAACAAGTTTCTAAAAGGATGAGTTTGCAACTACTTTACTTTTGGAGAAAATTCAAAACATTCATTATTCAATAGGGCCCAAACTATCAAAAAACAGCGGTTTGAATGAACACATTTCTTGGTAGAATCATGCAGGACTGAAATTTTTGATGTTTTTCTACTCCTCTCATGAGCCCAAACAAGTCTCTAAAAGCATGAGTTTGCAACTACTTTACTTTTGGAGAAAATTCAAAACATTCACTATTCAATAGAGCCCAATAGCAAAAATCAGGTTTTGAATGAAGAATCACATTTCTTGGTAGAATCATGCAAGATTGAAATTTTTGATGGTTTTTTACTCCTCTCAACAGCCCAAACAAGTTTCTAAAAGGATGAGTTTGCAACTACTTTACTTTTGGAGAAAATTCAAAACATTCATTATTCAATAGGGCCCAAACTATCAAAAACCAGCGGTTTCAATGAACACACATTTCTTGGTAGAATCATGCAGGACTGAAATTTTTGATGTTTTTCTACTCCTCTCATGAGCCCAAACAAGTCTCTAAAAGCATGAGTTTGCAACTACTTTACTTTTGGAGAAAATTCAAAACATTCATTATTCAATAGAGCCCAATAGCAAAAACCAGCGTTTTGAATGAAGAATCACATTTCTTGGTAGAATCATGCAGGATTGAAATTTTTGATGGTTTTTTACTCCTCTCAACAGCCCAAACAAGTTTCTAAAAGGATGAGTTTGCAACTACTTTACTTTTGGAGAAAATTCAAAACATTCATTATTCAATAGGGCCCAAACTATCAAAAACCAGCGGTTTCAATGAACACACATTTCTTGGTAGAATCATGCAGGACTGAAATTTTTGATGTTTTTCTACTCCTCTCATGAGCCCAAACAAGTCTCTAAAAGCATGAGTTTGCAACTACTTTACTTTTGGAGAAAATTCAAAACATTCATTATTCAATAGGGCCCAAACTATCAAAAACCAGCGGTTTGAATCAACACACATTTCTTGGTAGAATCATGCAGGACTGAAATTTTTGATGTTTTTCTACTCCTCTCATGAGCCCAAACAAGTCTCTAAAAGCATGAGTTTGCAACTACTTTACTTTTGGAGAAAATTCAAAACATTCATTATTCAATAGAGCCCAATAGCAAAAACCAGCGTTTTGAATGAAGAATCACATTTCTTGGTAGAATCATGCAGGATGGAAATTTTTGATGGTTTTTTACTCCTCTCAACAGCCCAAACAAGTTTCTAAAAGGATGAGTTTGCAACTACTTTACTTTTGGAGAAAATTCAAAACATTCATTATTCAATAGGGCCCAAACTATCAAAAACCAGCGGTTTCAATGAACACACATTTCTTGGTAGAATCATGCAGGACTGAAATTTTTGATGTTTTTCTACTCCTCTCATGAGCCCAAACAAGTCTCTAAAAGCATGAGTTTGCAACTACTTTACTTTTGGAGAAAATTCAAAACATTCATTATTCAATAGAGCCCAATAGCAAAAACCAGCGTTTTGAATGAAGAATCACATTTCTTGGTAGAATCATGCAGGATTGAAATTTTTGATGGTTTTTTACTCCTCTCAACAGCCCAAACAAGTTTCTAAAAGGATGAGTTTGTAACTACTTTACTTTTGGAGAAAATTCAAAACATTCATTATTCAATAGGGCCCAAACTATCAAAAACCAGCGGTTTGAATGAACACATTTCTTGGTAGAATCATGCAGGACTGAAATTTTTGATGTTTTTCTACTCCTCTCATGAGCCCAAACAAGTCTCTAAAAGCATGAGTTTGCAACTACTTTACTTTTGGAGAAAATTCAAAACATTCACTATTCAATAGAGCCCAATAGCAAAAATCAGGTTTTGAATGAAGAATCACATTTCTTGGTAGAATCATGCAGGATTGAAATTTTTGATGGTTTTTTACTCCTCTCAACAGCCCAAACAAGTTTCTAAAAGGATGAGTTTGCAACTACTTTACTTTTGGAGAAAATTCAAAACATTCATTATTCAATAGGGCCCAAACTATCAAAAACCAGCGGTTTCAATGAACACACATTTCTTGGTAGAATCATGCAGGACTGAAATTTTTGATGTTTTTCTACTCCTCTCATGAGCCCAAACAAGTCTATAAAAGCATGAGTTTGCAACTACTTTACCTTTGGAGAAAATTCAAAACATTCATTATTCAATAGAGCCCAATAGCAAAAACCAGCGTTTTGAATGAAGAATCACATTTCTTGGTAGAATCATGCAGGATTGAAATTTTTGATGGTTTTTTACTCCTCTCAACAGCCCAAACAAGTTTCTAAAAGGATGAGTTTGCAACTACTTTACTTTTGGAGAAAATTCAAAACATTCATTATTCAATAGGGCCCAAACTATCAAAAACCAGCGGTTTCAATGAACACACATTTCTTGGTAGAATCATGCAGGCCTGAAATTTTTGATGTTTTTCTACTCCTCTCATGAGCCCAAACAAGTCTCTAAAAGCATGAGTTTGCAACTACTTTACTTTTGGAGAAAATTCAAAACATTCATTATTCAATAGGGCCCAAACTATCAAAAACCAGCGGTTTGAATCAACACACATTTCTTGGTAGAATCATGCAGGACTGAAATTTTTGATGTTTTTCTACTCCTCTCATGAGCCCAAACAAGTCTCTAAAAGCATGAGTTTGCAACTACTTTACTTTTGGAGAAAATTCAAAACATTCACTATTCAATAGAGCCCAATAGCAAAAATCAGGTTTTGAATGAAGAATCACATTTCTTGGTAAAATCATGCAGGATTGAAATTTTTGATGGTTTTTTACTCCTCTCAACAGCCCAAACAAGTTTCTAAAAGGATGAGTTTGCAACTACTTTACTTTTGGAGAAAATTCAAAACATTCATTATTCAATAGGGCCCAAACTATCAAAAACCAGCGGTTTCAATGAACACACATTTCTTGGTAGAATCATGCAGGACTGAAATTTTTGATGTTTTTCTACTCCTCTCATGAGCCCAAACAAGTCTCTAAAAGCATGAGTTTGCAACTACTTTACTTTTGGAGAAAATTCAAAACATTCATTATTCAATAGGGCCCAAACTATCAAAAACCAGCGGTTTGAATCAACACACATTTCTTGGTAGAATCATGCAGGACTGAAATTTTTGATGTTTTTCTACTCCTCTCATGAGCCCAAACAAGTCTCTAAAAGCATGAGTTTGCAACTACTTTACTTTTGGAGAAAATTCAAAACATTCATTATTCAATAGAGCCCAATAGCAAAAACCAGCGTTTTGAATGAAGAATCACATTTCTTGGTAGAATCATGCAGGATGGAAATTTTTGATGGTTTTTTACTCCTCTCAACAGCCCAAACAAGTTTCTAAAAGGATGAGTTTGCAACTACTTTACTTTTGGAGAAAATTCAAAACATTCATTATTCAATAGGGCCCAAACTATCAAAAACCAGCGGTTTCAATGAACACACATTTCTTGGTAGAATCATGCAGGACTGAAATTTTTGATGTTTTTCTACTCCTCTCATGAGCCCAAACAAGTCTCTAAAAGCATGAGTTTGCAACTACTTTACTTTTGGAGAAAATTCAAAACATTCATTATTCAATAGAGCCCAATAGCAAAAACCAGCGTTTTGAATGAAGAATCACATTTCTTGGTAGAATCATGCAGGATTGAAATTTTTGATGGTTTTTTACTCCTCTCAACAGCCCAAACAAGTTTCTAAAAGGATGAGTTTGTAACTACTTTACTTTTGGAGAAAATTCAAAACATTCATTATTCAATAGGGCCCAAACTATCAAAAACCAGCGGTTTGAATGAACACATTTCTTGGTAGAATCATGCAGGACTGAAATTTTTGATGTTTTTCTACTCCTCTCATGAGCCCAAACAAGTCTCTAAAAGCATGAGTTTGCAACTACTTTACTTTTGGAGAAAATTCAAAACATTCACTATTCAATAGAGCCCAATAGCAAAAATCAGGTTTTGAATGAAGAATCACATTTCTTGGTAGAATCATGCAGGATTGAAATTTTTGATGGTTTTTTACTCCTCTCAACAGCCCAAACAAGTTTCTAAAAGGATGAGTTTGCAACTACTTTACTTTTGGAGAAAATTCAAAACATTCATTATTCAATAGGGCCCAAACTATCAAAAACCAGCGGTTTCAATGAACACACATTTCTTGGTAGAATCATGCAGGACTGAAATTTTTGATGTTTTTCTACTCCTCTCATGAGCCCAAACAAGTCTATAAAAGCATGAGTTTGCAACTACTTTACTTTTGGAGAAAATTCAAAACATTCATTATTCAATAGAGCCCAATAGCAAAAACCAGCGTTTTGAATGAAGAATCACATTTCTTGGTAGAATCATGCAGGATTGAAATTTTTGATGGTTTTTTACTCCTCTCAACAGCCCAAACAAGTTTCTAAAAGGATGAGTTTGCAACTACTTTACTTTTGGAGAAAATTCAAAACATTCATTATTCAATAGGGCCCAAACTATCAAAAACCAGCGGTTTCAATGAACACACATTTCTTGGTAGAATCATGCAGGACTGAAATTTTTGATGTTTTTCTACTCCTCTCATGAGCCCAATCAAGTCTCTAAAAGCATGAGTTTGCAACTACTTTACTTTTGGAGAAAATTCAAAACATTCATTATTCAATAGAGCCCAATAGCAAAAACCAGCGTTTTGAATGAAGAATCACATTTCTTGGTAGAATCATGCAGGATTGAAATTTTTGATGGTTTTTTACTCCTCTCAACAGCCCAAACAAGTTTCTAAAAGGATGAGTTTGCAACTACTTTACTTTTGGAGAAAATTCAAAACATTCATTATTCAATAGGGCCCAAACTATCAAAAACCAGCCGTTTCAATGAACACACATGTCTTGGTAGAATCATGCAGGACTGAAATTTTTGATGTTTTTCTACTCATCTCATGAGCCCAAACAAGTCTCTAAAAGCATGAGTTTGCAACTACTTTACTTTTGGAGAAAATTCAAAACATTCATTATTCAATAGAGCCCAATAGCAAAAACCAGCGTTTTGAATGAAGAATCACATTTCTTGGTAGAATCATGCAGGATTGAAATTTTTGATGGTTTTTTACTCCTCTCAACAGCCCAAACAAGTTTCTAAAAGGATGAGTTTGCAACTACTTTACTTTTGGAGAAAATTCAAAACATTCATTATTCAATAGGGCCCAAACTATCAAAAACCAGCGGTTTCAATGAACACACATTTCTTGGTAGAATCATGCAGGACTGAAATTTTTGATGTTTTTCTACTCCTCTCATGAGCCCAAACAAGTCTCTAAAAGCATGAGTTTGCAACTACTTTACTTTTGGAGAAAATTCAAAACATTCATTATTCAATAGAGCCCAATAGCAAAAACCAGCGTTTTGAATGAAGAATCACATTTCTTGGTAGAATCATGCAGGATTGAAATTTTTGATGGTTTTTTACTCCTCTCAACAGCCCAAACAAGTTTCTAAAAGGATGAGTTTGCAACTACTTTACTTTTGGAGAAAATTCAAAACATTCATTATTCAATAGGGCCCAAACTATCAAAAACCAGCGGTTTGAATGAACACATTTCTTGGTAGAATCATGCAGGACTGAAATTTTTGATGTTTTTCTACTCCTCTCATGAGCCCAAACAAGTCTCTAAAAGCATGAGTTTGCAACTACTTTACTTTTGGAGAAAATTCAAAACATTCACTATTCAATAGAGCCCAATAGCAAAAATCAGGTTTTGAATGAAGAATCACATTTCTTGGTAGAATCATGCAAGATTGAAATTTTTGATGGTTTTTTACTCCTCTCAACAGCCCAAACAAGTTTCTAAAAGGATGAGTTTGCAACTACTTTACTTTTGGAGAAAATTCAAAACATTCATTATTCAATAGGGCCCAAACTATCAAAAACCAGCGGTTTCAATGAACACACATTTCTTGGTAGAATCATGCAGGACTGAAATTTTTGATGTTTTTCTACTCCTCTCATGAGCCCAAACAAGTCTCTAAAAGCATGAGTTTGCAACTACTTTACTTTTGGAGAAAATTCAAAACATTCATTATTCAATAGAGCCCAATAGCAAAAACCAGCGTTTTGAATGAAGAATCACATTTCTTGGTAGAATCATGCAGGATTGAAATTTTTGATGGTTTTTTACTCCTCTCAACAGCCCAAACAAGTTTCTAAAAGGATGAGTTTGCAACTACTTTACTTTTGGAGAAAATTCAAAACATTCATTATTCAATAGGGCCCAAACTATCAAAAACCAGCGGTTTCAATGAACACACATTTCTTGGTAGAATCATGCAGGACTGAAATTTTTGATGTTTTTCTACTCCTCTCATGAGCCCAAACAAGTCTCTAAAAGCATGAGTTTGCAACTACTTTACTTTTGGAGAAAATTCAAAACATTCATTATTCAATAGGGCCCAAACTATCAAAAACCAGCGGTTTGAATCAACACACATTTCTTGGTAGAATCATGCAGGACTGAAATTTTTGATGTTTTTCTACTCCTCTCATGAGCCCAAACAAGTCTCTAAAAGCATGAGTTTGCAACTACTTTACTTTTGGAGAAAATTCAAAACATTCATTATTCAATAGAGCCCAATAGCAAAAACCAGCGTTTTGAATGAAGAATCACATTTCTTGGTAGAATCATGCAGGATGGAAATTTTTGATGGTTTTTTACTCCTCTCAACAGCCCAAACAAGTTTCTAAAAGGATGAGTTTGCAACTACTTTACTTTTGGAGAAAATTCAAAACATTCATTATTCAATAGGGCCCAAACTATCAAAAACCAGCGGTTTCAATGAACACACATTTCTTGGTAGAATCATGCAGGACTGAAATTTTTGATGTTTTTCTACTCCTCTCATGAGCCCAAACAAGTCTCTAAAAGCATGAGTTTGCAACTACTTTACTTTTGGAGAAAATTCAAAACATTCATTATTCAATAGAGCCCAATAGCAAAAACCAGCGTTTTGAATGAAGAATCACATTTCTTGGTAGAATCATGCAGGATTGAAATTTTTGATGGTTTTTTACTCCTCTCAACAGCCCAAACAAGTTTCTAAAAGGATGAGTTTGCAACTACTTTACTTTTGGAGAAAATTCAAAACATTCATTATTCAATAGGGCCCAAACTATCAAAAACCAGCGGTTTGAATGAACACATTTCTTGGTAGAATCATGCAGGACTGAAATTTTTGATGTTTATCTACTCCTCTCATGAGCCCAAACAAGTCTCTAAAAGCATGAGTTTGCAACTACTTTACTTTTGGAGAAAATTCAAAACATTCACTATTCAATAGAGCCCAATAGCAAAAATCAGGTTTTGAATGAAGAATCACATTTCTTGGTAGAATCATGCAAGATTGAAATTTTTGATGGTTTTTTACTCCTCTCAACAGCCCAAACAAGTTTCTAAAAGGATGAGTTTGCAACTACTTTACTTTTGGAGAAAATTCAAAACATTCATTATTCAATAGGGCCCAAACTATCAAAAACCAGCGGTTTCAATGAACACACATTTCTTGGTAGAATCATGCAGGACTGAAATTTTTGATGTTTTTCTACTCCTCTCATGAGCCCAAACAAGTCTCTAAAAGCATGAGTTTGCAACTACTTTACTTTTGGAGAAAATTCAAAACATTCATTATTCAATAGAGCCCAATAGCAAAAACCAGCGTTTTGAATGAAGAATCACATTTCTTGGTAGAATCATGCAGGATTGAAATTTTTGATGGTTTTTTACTCCTCTCAACAGCCCAAACAAGTTTCTAAAAGGATGAGTTTGCAACTACTTTACTT
Organism: Dendrobates tinctorius; assembly: GCF_039654945.1. Classification (NCBI taxonomy): domain Eukaryota; kingdom Metazoa; phylum Chordata; class Amphibia; order Anura; family Dendrobatidae; genus Dendrobates; species Dendrobates tinctorius. The sequence continues at coordinate 22,495,099 of NW_027361793.1, forward strand.
TTGGAGAAAATTCAAAACATTCATTATTCAATAGGGCCCAAACTATCAAAAACCAGCGGTTTCAATGAACACACATTTCTTGGTAGAATCATGCAGGACTGAAATTTTTGATGTTTTTCTACTCCTCTCATGAGCCCAAACAAGTCTCTAAAAGCATGAGTTTGCAACTACTTTACTTTTGGAGAAAATTCAAAACATTCATTATTCAATAGGGCCCAAACTATCAAAAACCAGCGGTTTGAATCAACACACATTTCTTGGTAGAATCATGCAGGACTGAAATTTTTGATGTTTTTCTACTCCTCTCATGAGCCCAAACAAGTCTCTAAAAGCATGAGTTTGCAACTACTTTACTTTTGGAGAAAATTCAAAACATTCATTATTCAATAGAGCCCAATAGCAAAAACCAGCGTTTTGAATGAAGAATCACATTTCTTGGTAGAATCATGCAGGATGGAAATTTTTGATGGTTTTTTACTCCTCTCAACAGCCCAAACAAGTTTCTAAAAGGATGAGTTTGCAACTACTTTACTTTTGGAGAAAATTCAAAACATTCATTATTCAATAGGGCCCAAACTATCAAAAACCAGCGGTTTCAATGAACACACATTTCTTGGTAGAATCATGCAGGACTGAAATTTTTGATGTTTTTCTACTCCTCTCATGAGCCCAAACAAGTCTCTAAAAGCATGAGTTTGCAACTACTTTACTTTTGGAGAAAATTCAAAACATTCATTATTCAATAGAGCCCAATAGCAAAAACCAGCGTTTTGAATGAAGAATCACATTTCTTGGTAGAATCATGCAGGATTGAAATTTTTGATGGTTTTTTACTCCTCTCAACAGCCCAAACAAGTTTCTAAAAGGATGAGTTTGTAACTACTTTACTTTTGGAGAAAATTCAAAACATTCATTATTCAATAGGGCCCAAACTATCAAAAACCAGCGGTTTGAATGAACACATTTCTTGGTAGAATCATGCAGGACTGAAATTTTTGATGTTTTTCTACTCCTCTCATGAGCCCAAACAAGTCTCTAAAAGCATGAGTTTGCAACTACTTTACTTTTGGAGAAAATTCAAAACATTCACTATTCAATAGAGCCCAATAGCAAAAATCAGGTTTTGAATGAAGAATCACATTTCTTGGTAGAATCATGCAGGATTGAAATTTTTGACGGTTTTTTACTCCTCTCAACAGCCCAAACAAGTTTCTAAAAGGATGAGTTTGCAACTACTTTACTTTTGGAGAAAATTCAAAACATTCATTATTCAATAGGGCCCAAACTATCAAAAACCAGCGGTTTCAATGAACACACATTTCTTGGTAGAATCATGCAGGACTGAAATTTTTGATGTTTTTCTACTCCTCTCATGAGCCCAAACAAGTCTATAAAAGCATGAGTTTGCAACTACTTTACTTTTGGAGAAAATTCAAAACATTCATTATTCAATAGAGCCCAATAGCAAAAACCAGCGTTTTGAATGAAGAATCACATTTCTTGGTAGAATCATGCAGGATTGAAATTTTTGATGGTTTTTTACTCCTCTCAACAGCCCAAACAAGTTTCTAAAAGGATGAGTTTGCAACTACTTTACTTTTGGAGAAAATTCAAAACATTCATTATTCAATAGGGCCCAAACTATCAAAAACCAGCGGTTTCAATGAACACACATTTCTTGGTAGAATCATGCAGGACTGAAATTTTTGATGTTTTTCTACTCCTCTCATGAGCCCAAACAAGTCTCTAAAAGCATGAGTTTGCAACTACTTTACTTTTGGAGAAAATTCAAAACATTCATTATTCAATAGGGCCCAAACTATCAAAAACCAGCGGTTTGAATCAACACACATTTCTTGGTAGAATCATGCAGGACTGAAATTTTTGATGTTTTTCTACTCCTCTCATGAGCCCAAACAAGTCTCTAAAAGCATGAGTTTGCAACTACTTTACTTTTGGAGAAAATTCAAAACATTCACTATTCAATAGAGCCCAATAGCAAAAATCAGGTTTTGAATGAAGAATCACATTTCTTGGTAAAATCATGCAGGATTGAAATTTTTGATGGTTTTTTACTCCTCTCAACAGCCCAAAAAAGTTTCTAAAAGGATGAGTTTGCAACTACTTTACTTTTGGAGAAAATTCAAAACATTCATTATTCAATAGGGCCCAAACTATCAAAAACCAGCGGTTTCAATGAACACACATTTCTTGGTAGAATCATGCAGGACTGAAATTTTTGATGTTTTTCTACTCCTCTCATGAGCCCAAACAAGTCTCTAAAAGCATGAGTTTGCAACTACTTTACTTTTGGAGAAAATTCAAAACATTCATTATTCAATAGAGCCCAATAGCAAAAACCAGCGTTTTGAATGAAGAATCACATTTCTTGGTAGAATCATGCAGGATTGAAATTTTTGATGGTTTTTTACTCCTCTCAACAGCCCAAACAAGTTTCTAAAAGGATGAGTTTGCAACTACTTTACTTTTGGAGAAAATTCAAAACATTCATTATTCAATAGGGCCCAAACTATCAAAAACCAGCGGTTTCAATGAACACACATTTCTTGGTAGAATCATGCAGGACTGAAATTTTTGATGTTTTTCTACTCCTCTCATGAGCCCAAACAAGTCTCTAAAAGCATGAGTTTGCAACTACTTTACTTTTGGAGAAAATTCAAAACATTCATTATTCAATAGGGCCCAAACTATCAAAAACCAGCGGTTTGAATCAACACACATTTCTTGGTAGAATCATGCAGGACTGAAATTTTTGATGTTTTTCTACTCCTCTCATGAGCCCAAACAAGTCTCTAAAAGCATGAGTTTGCAACTAATTTACTTTTGGAGAAAATTCAAAACATTCATTATTCAATAGAGCCCAATAGCAAAAACCAGCGTTTTGAATGAAGAATCACATTTCTTGGTAGAATCATGCAGGATTGAAATTTTTGATGGTTTTTTACTCCTCTCAACAGCCCAAACAAGTTTCTAAAAGGATGAGTTTGCAACTACTTTACTTTTGGAGAAAATTCAAAACATTCATTATTCAATAGGGCCCAAACTATCAAAAACCAGCGGTTTGAATGAACACATTTCTTGGTAGAATCATGCAGGACTGAAATTTTTGATGTTTTTCTACTCCTCTCATGAGCCCAAACAAGTCTCTAAAAGCATGAGTTTGCAACTACTTTACTTTTGGAGAAAATTCAAAACATTCACTATTCAATAGAGCCCAATAGCAAAAATCAGGTTTTGAATGAAGAATCACATTTCTTGGTAAAATCATGCAGGATTGAAATTTTTGATGTTTTTTTACTCCTCTCAGCAGCCCAAACAAGTTTCTAAAAGGATGAGTTTGCAACTACTTTACTTTTGGAGAAAATTCAAAACATTCATTATTCAATAGGGCCCAAACTATCAAAAACTAGCCATTTCAATGAACACACATGTCTTGGTAGAATCATGCAGGACTGAAATTTTTGATGTTTTTCTACTCCTCTCATGAGCCCAAACAAGTCTCTAAAAGCATGAGTTTGCAACTACTTTACTTTTGGAGAAAATTCAAAACATTCACTATTCAATAGAGCCCAATAGCAAAAATCAGGTTTTGAATGAAGAATCACATTTCTTGGTAAAATCATGCAGGATTGAAATTTTTGATGGTTTTTTACTCCTCTCAACAGCCCAAACAAGTTTCTAAAAGGATGAGTTTGCAACTACTTTACTTTTGGAGAAAATTCAAAACATTCATTATTCAATAGGGCCCAAACTATCAAAAACCAGCGGTTTCAATGAACACACATTTCTTGGTAGAATCATGCAGGACTGAAATTTTTGATGTTTTTCTACTCATCTCATGAGCCCAAACAAGTCTCTAAAAGCATGAGTTTGCAACTACTTTACTTTTGGAGAAAATTCAAAACATTCATTATTCAATAGAGCCCAATAGCAAAAACCAGCGTTTTGAATGAAGAATCACATTTCTTGGTAGAATCATGCAGGATTGAAATTTTTGATGGTTTTTTACTCCTCTCAACAGCCCAAACAAGTTTCTAAAAGGATGAGTTTGCAACTACTTTACTTTTGGAGAAAATTCAAAACATTCATTATTCAATAGGGCCCAAACTATCAAAAACCAGCGGTTTGAATGAACACATTTCTTGGTAGAATCATGCAGGACTGAAATTTTTGATGTTTTTCTACTCCTCTCATGAGCCCAAACAAGTCTCTAAAAGCATGAGTTTGCAACTACTTTACTTTTGGAGAAAATTCAAAACATTCACTATTCAATAGAGCCCAATAGCAAAAATCAGGTTTTGAATGAAGAATCACATTTCTTGGTAGAATCATGCAAGATTGAAATTTTTGATGGTTTTTTACTCCTCTCAACAGCCCAAACAAGTTTCTAAAAGGATGAGTTTGCAACTACTTTACTTTTGGAGAAAATTCAAAACATTCATTATTCAATAGGGCCCAAACTATCAAAAACCAGCGGTTTCAATGAACACACATTTCTTGGTAGAATCATGCAGGACTGAAATTTTTGATGTTTTTCTACTCCTCTCATGAGCCCAAACAAGTCTCTAAAAGCATGAGTTTGCAACTACTTTACTTTTGGAGAAAATTCAAAACATTCATTATTCAATAGAGCCCAATAGCAAAAACCAGCGTTTTGAATGAAGAATCACATTTCTTGGTAGAATCATGCAGGATTGAAATTTTTGATGGTTTTTTACTCCTCTCAACAGCCCAAACAAGTTTCTAAAAGGATGAGTTTGCAACTACTTTACTTTTGGAGAAAATTCAAAACATTCATTATTCAATAGGGCCCAAACTATCAAAAACCAGCGGTTTCAATGAACACACATTTCTTGGTAGAATCATGCAGGACTGAAATTTTTGATGTTTTTCTACTCCTCTCATGAGCCCAAACAAGTCTCTAAAAGCATGAGTTTGCAACTACTTTACTTTTGGAGAAAATTCAAAACATTCATTATTCAATAGGGCCCAAACTATCAAAAACCAGCGGTTTGAATCAACACACATTTCTTGGTAGAATCATGCAGGACTGAAATTTTTGATGTTTTTCTACTCCTCTCATGAGCCCAAACAAGTCTCTAAAAGCATGAGTTTGCAACTACTTTACTTTTGGAGAAAATTCAAAACATTCATTATTCAATAGAGCCCAATAGCAAAAACCAGCGTTTTGAATGAAGAATCACATTTCTTGGTAGAATCATGCAGGATGGAAATTTTTGATGGTTTTTTACTCCTCTCAACAGCCCAAACAAGTTTCTAAAAGGATGAGTTTGCAACTACTTTACTTTTGGAGAAAATTCAAAACATTCATTATTCAATAGGGCCCAAACTATCAAAAACCAGCGGTTTCAATGAACACACATTTCTTGGTAGAATCATGCAGGACTGAAATTTTTGATGTTTTTCTACTCCTCTCATGAGCCCAAACAAGTCTCTAAAAGCATGAGTTTGCAACTACTTTACTTTTGGAGAAAATTCAAAACATTCATTATTCAATAGAGCCCAATAGCAAAAACCAGCGTTTTGAATGAAGAATCACATTTCTTGGTAGAATCATGCAGGATTGAAATTTTTGATGGTTTTTTACTCCTCTCAACAGCCCAAACAAGTTTCTAAAAGGATGAGTTTGTAACTACTTTACTTTTGGAGAAAATTCAAAACATTCATTATTCAATAGGGCCCAAACTATCAAAAACCAGCGGTTTGAATGAACACATTTCTTGGTAGAATCATGCAGGACTGAAATTTTTGATGTTTTTCTACTCCTCTCATGAGCCCAAACAAGTCTCTAAAAGCATGAGTTTGCAACTACTTTACTTTTGGAGAAAATTCAAAACATTCACTATTCAATAGAGCCCAATAGCAAAAATCAGGTTTTGAATGAAGAATCACATTTCTTGGTAGAATCATGCAAGATTGAAATTTTTGATGGTTTTTTACTCCTCTCAACAGCCCAAACAAGTTTCTAAAAGGATGAGTTTGCAACTACTTTACTTTTGGAGAAAATTCAAAACATTCATTATTCAATAGGGCCCAAACTATCAAAAACCAGCGGTTTCAATGAACACACATTTCTTGGTAGAATCATGCAGGACTGAAATTTTTGATGTTTTTCTACTCCTCTCATGAGCCCAAACAAGTCTCTAAAAGCATGAGTTTGCAACTACTTTACTTTTGGAGAAAATTCAAAACATTCATTATTCAATAGAGCCCAATAGCAAAAACCAGCGTTTTGAATGAAGAATCACATTTCTTGGTAGAATCATGCAGGATTGAAATTTTTGATGGTTTTTTACTCCTCTCAACAGCCCAAACAAGTTTCTAAAAGGATGAGTTTGCAACTACTTTACTTTTGGAGAAAATTCAAAACATTCATTATTCAATAGGGCCCAAACTATCAAAAACCAGCGGTTTCAATGAACACACATTTCTTGGTAGAATCATGCAGGACTGAAATTTTTGATGTTTTTCTACTCCTCTCATGAGCCCAAACAAGTCTCTAAAAGCATGAGTTTGCAACTACTTTACTTTTGGAGAAAATTCAAAACATTCATTATTCAATAGGGCCCAAACTATCAAAAACCAGCGGTTTGAATCAACACACATTTCTTGGTAGAATCATGCAGGACTGAAATTTTTGATGTTTTTCTACTCCTCTCATGAGCCCAAACAAGTCTCTAAAAGCATGAGTTTGCAACTACTTTACTTTTGGAGAAAATTCAAAACATTCATTATTCAATAGAGCCCAATAGCAAAAACCAGCGTTTTGAATGAAGAATCACATTTCTTGGTAGAATCATGCAGGATGGAAATTTTTGATGGTTTTTTACTCCTCTCAACAGCCCAAACAAGTTTCTAAAAGGATGAGTTTGCAACTACTTTACTTTTGGAGAAAATTCAAAACATTCATTATTCAATAGGGCCCAAACTATCAAAAACCAGCGGTTTCAATGAACACACATTTCTTGGTAGAATCATGCAGGACTGAAATTTTTGATGTTTTTCTACTCCTCTCATGAGCCCAAACAAGTCTCTAAAAGCATGAGTTTGCAACTACTTTACTTTTGGAGAAAATTCAAAACATTCATTATTCAATAGAGCCCAATAGCAAAAACCAGCGTTTTGAATGAAGAATCACATTTCTTGGTAGAATCATGCAGGATTGAAATTTTTGATGGTTTTTTACTCCTCTCAACAGCCCAAACAAGTTTCTAAAAGGATGAGTTTGTAACTACTTTACTTTTGGAGAAAATTCAAAACATTCATTATTCAATAGGGCCCAAACTATCAAAAACCAGCGGTTTGAATGAACACATTTCTTGGTAGAATCATGCAGGACTGAAATTTTTGATGTTTTTCTACTCCTCTCATGAGCCCAAACAAGTCTCTAAAAGCATGAGTTTGCAACTACTTTACTTTTGGAGAAAATTCAAAACATTCACTATTCAATAGAGCCCAATAGCAAAAATCAGGTTTTGAATGAAGAATCACATTTCTTGGTAGAATCATGCAGGATTGAAATTTTTGACGGTTTTTTACTCCTCTCAACAGCCCAAACAAGTTTCTAAAAGGATGAGTTTGCAACTACTTTACTTTTGGAGAAAATTCAAAACATTCATTATTCAATAGGGCCCAAACTATCAAAAACCAGCGGTTTCAATGAACACACATTTCTTGGTAGAATCATGCAGGACTGAAATTTTTGATGTTTTTCTACTCCTCTCATGAGCCCAAACAAGTCTATAAAAGCATGAGTTTGCAACTACTTTACTTTTGGAGAAAATTCAAAACATTCATTATTCAATAGAGCCCAATAGCAAAAACCAGCGTTTTGAATGAAGAATCACATTTCTTGGTAGAATCATGCAGGATTGAAATTTTTGATGGTTTTTTTACTCCTCTCAACAGCCCAAACAAGTTTCTAAAAGGATGAGTTTGCAACTACTTTACTTTTGGAGAAAATTCAAAACATTCATTATTCAATAGGGCCCAAACTATCAAAAACCAGCGGTTTCAATGAACACACATTTCTTGGTAGAATCATGCAGGACTGAAATTTTTGATGTTTTTCTACTCCTCTCATGAGCCCAAACAAGTCTCTAAAAGCATGAGTTTGCAACTACTTTACTTTTGGAGAAAATTCAAAACATTCATTATTCAATAGGGCCCAAACTATCAAAAACCAGCGGTTTGAATCAACACACATTTCTTGGTAGAATCATGCAGGACTGAAATTTTTGATGTTTTTCTACTCCTCTCATGAGCCCAAACAAGTCTCTAAAAGCATGAGTTTGCAACTACTTTACTTTTGGAGAAAATTCAAAACATTCATTATTCAATAGAGCCCAATAGCAAAAACCAGCGTTTTGAATGAAGAATCACATTTCTTGGTAGAATCATGCAGGATGGAAATTTTTGATGGTTTTTTACTCCTCTCAACAGCCCAAACAAGTTTCTAAAAGGATGAGTTTGCAACTACTTTACTTTTGGAGAAAATTCAAAACATTCATTATTCAATAGGGCCCAAACTATCAAAAACCAGCGGTTTCAATGAACACACATTTCTTGGTAGAATCATGCAGGACTGAAATTTTTGATGTTTTTCTACTCCTCTCATGAGCCCAAACAAGTCTCTAAAAGCATGAGTTTGCAACTACTTTACTTTTGGAGAAAATTCAAAACATTCATTATTCAATAGAGCCCAATAGCAAAAACCAGCGTTTTGAATGAAGAATCACATTTCTTGGTAGAATCATGCAGGATTGAAATTTTTGATGGTTTTTTACTCCTCTCAACAGCCCAAACAAGTTTCTAAAAGGATGAGTTTGTAACTACTTTACTTTTGGAGAAAATTCAAAACATTCATTATTCAATAGGGCCCAAACTATCAAAAACCAGCGGTTTGAATGAACACATTTCTTGGTAGAATCATGCAGGACTGAAATTTTTGATGTTTTTCTACTCCTCTCATGAGCCCAAACAAGTCTCTAAAAGCATGAGTTTGCAACTACTTTACTTTTGGAGAAAATTCAAAACATTCACTATTCAATAGAGCCCAATAGCAAAAATCAGGTTTTGAATGAAGAATCACATTTCTTGGTAGAATCATGCAGGATTGAAATTTTTGACGGTTTTTTACTCCTCTCAACAGCCCAAACAAGTTTCTAAAAGGATGAGTTTGCAACTACTTTACTTTTGGAGAAAATTCAAAACATTCATTATTCAATAGGGCCCAAACTATCAAAAACCAGCGGTTTCAATGAACACACATTTCTTGGTAGAATCATGCAGGACTGAAATTTTTGATGTTTTTCTACTCCTCTCATGAGCCCAAACAAGTCTATAAAAGCATGAGTTTGCAACTACTTTACTTTTGGAGAAAATTCAAAACATTCATTATTCAATAGAGCCCAATAGCAAAAACCAGCGTTTTGAATGAAGAATCACATTTCTTGGTAGAATCATGCAGGATTGAAATTTTTGATGGTTTTTTACTCCTCTCAACAGCCCAAACAAGTTTCTAAAAGGATGAGTTTGCAACTACTTTACTTTTGGAGAAAATTCAAAACATTCATTATTCAATAGGGCCCAAACTATCAAAAACCAGCGGTTTCAATGAACACACATTTCTTGGTAGAATCATGCAGGACTGAAATTTTTGATGTTTTTCTACTCCTCTCATGAGCCCAAACAAGTCTCTAAAAGCATGAGTTTGCAACTACTTTACTTTTGGAGAAAATTCAAAACATTCATTATTCAATAGGGCCCAAACTATCAAAAACCAGCGGTTTGAATCAACACACATTTCTTGGTAGAATCATGCAGGACTGAAATTTTTGATGTTTTTCTACTCCTCTCATGAGCCCAAACAAGTCTCTAAAAGCATGAGTTTGCAACTACTTTACTTTTGGAGAAAATTCAAAACATTCACTATTCAATAGAGCCCAATAGCAAAAATCAGGTTTTGAATAGTGTTGAGCATTCCGATACCGCAAGTATCGGGTATCGGCCGATATCAGCGGTATCGGAATTCCGATACTTAATTCCGATACTTTTTTCATATCGGATTCCGGGATCGGAATCGGAATAGGAAGTTCCCATCATGCTATGAGCCTGCTTGCTTTGATTAAGCCAATGGGAATCCTCCGAAGTGTGGGCACATCCTGTTAGGCATGTAGGCATGTTAACTATTGGCATGGCTGTGATTGGCTGCCGAAATGATGTCATGATGCACTATAAAAGCCACCGCAGCCGCCATTTCTGGTCACTCTGCTGTGAATTCAGTTAGGGACAGGCTGCTGTAGAAGACTGTGAGGGACAGTTAGAAATAGCGATTCTAAAAACAATATTGTGCTTTATCCAGGCTACATAAACCACCACTGTAGCTTGCTTTTCCCTAGCAGCGCTGTTTTCACAGCTGTCTGCAAGGGCTGTGTGAGTGCAGCTCACGCTGTGGAGTGGGTCCTGCAGCCACGTCAGGCTGTAGGCCACCCAGTGTGATCACTGCTGCCTCATACATCTTTTATTTTTTGAGCTGCATTTTTTAAATAATTTCAATCTAGTGTGCTTCCATCCGTATCCATATACGTTGGTTGCAAACACTAGTAGTAGACAGCGGAGCCTTTCTGCAGCCTTTCAGTGCTAGTGTCCACTTTGCTGCACTGTTCACGGCTGTCTGAGAGGTCTCTGACTGTGTGTGAGTGCAGCTCACGCTGAGTAGTGTGTCCTGCAGCTACGTCTGGCTGTAGGACGCTCAGCGTGCGTCACTGCCTCACACATATTTTTATTTGAGTGCAGCTCATTTTTTCTTCTATTAGTGTGCATCCATCCGTCTCCATCTACGGTGGTTGCAAACACTATATAGGAGTACACAGCGGAGCCTTTCTGCAGCCTGTCAGTGCCAGTGCCCACTTAGCTGCACTGTTGACGGCTGTCTGAGAGGTCTCTGACTGTGTGTGAGTGCAGCTCACGCTGAGTAGAGTGTCCTGCAGCTACGTCTGGTTGTAGGACGCTCAACGTGCGTCACTGCCTCACACATATTTGTCTCTGAGTGCAGCTCATTTTTTCTTCTCCTATTAGTGTGCATCCATCCGTATCCATCAACATTGGTTGGTTGCAAACACTATATAGGAGTAGATAGAGGAGCCTTTTTTTCTGGCTTGTGCCCTGCCGGCGCAGCCAGATTAGTATTACCCAATTTTTTTGGAGCCTCATCTTTTGCATTGTAGGTTACCTGCCTGCATTGTAATAGCTCCAAAAAGTTGGTGATACTATCAGTTTCAATTCTTTGTTCTCATACTTTGAGTTTGTTTCAAACAAAGAAACCACATAAAAAGTTCACCAAACACTACATTTTGAACTTGTGTAGGCCACATCAGCTCCTATTAAAGTCTAGTCCACACACACACACTTCATAAAATTAGTGTTTCTTGTACCTGTAACCAGCTGTTCAGGAATAAGCACACTAAGGCCCCCCTTTGTCCTTTTTTGCCTATCTTAAGCAGTCTTGCAAGATGAAGAAGGCAGGGAGTAAGGCGCGGGGGCGTGGGCGTGGGCGTGGAGTTTCAGCAGGGAGAGGACGTGGGGATTCTGCAGGGAGAGGACGTGGGGATTCTACAGGTAGAGGACGTGGGGATTCTGGGCCTGCTGCGGGCACCAGTGGATCAGCATCCCCCAGTTTTAGCAGGCAACAGTCCTTTATGCGCAGCTTTGTAGGACCTCAACGTACCCCACTGCTGCGGGAGGAACAAATTGAAGCCGTTGTCGGATGGATGGCAGCTAACGCATCGACTTCAATTACTTCCGCATCCTCTCAGGGTCAGAGCACCGAAGAGCAACCATCTGTCTCTTCACCACCTGCCAAAGTGCCCAGGCAGTCAGAGAGACATGGACAGGAGCCATCACAATCTCTACTTCTGTTCTCGGAATCTGTTGGCTTGGAAAGAGGGGGCCAGCCAAGCAGCATTCCTGAATGTGAAGAAGAGGGAGTATGCAGTGATGCGCAACTTCTTTGTCCCTCTGAATCTGAAGAGGCGAGTGGGCCAGTGCCTATGGTCAGCACACCTCAGTACGCATCAGATGATGACGAGACTCAGTTGCCACTTTCTGGTGCGTACGGTGCTGGCGAGACAACCCCGGAGAAGCAGCTGTTTGAAGAGGGGAGGGAAGATGATGAGGTCCTTGACCCATCATGGCGTGAGCAACAGGAAGGTGGTGGGAGCAGCTCGGAGGAAGAGATTCCCCTACCGGCCAAAACAGGAGGCAGAGGGAGGGGGAAGACTTGGTTGCCTGTACCCTCCACTTCGGCACCCGTTAGGAGCATTCCTCCTTCCAAAGGCAAACCGGGCGCTCACAAGAGTTGCAGTGCGTGGTCCTTTTTTGACACAGTTGCAGATGACATTTGCTTTGTCAAATGCAAGCTGTGTCATCAGAGAGTCAAAAGAGGGAGAAATGTCAGCAACCTCAATACCACAAATATGTGGAAACATGTGCGCACCAAGCACGAGTTGGAGTTGCATAGACACCCTCAAGACGTAGGCCAACGTACAGCACCACCTACCACCTCTTCAGTTCGTGTTGGGCCCTCTTCCTCCAGCTCACACACTGCTGGTTCGGCTTCCTCACAGGATCGCCAAGGAAGAACCTCTGCCACTGTTGTCCGGAGACCCTGTCAGATTCCACCCATAACAGCACGTTCCCATCCATCACAGCCATCGGTAGCACAGGCATGGGATAAAAGGCGCCCTTACTCGGCAAACCATCCCCGAGCACAGTCTCTGAATGCTGGCATTGCCAAACTTCTGGCAGTTGAAATGCTGTCATTCAGGCTGGTGGACACTGACACCTTCCGGGACTTAATGGCATTGGCAGTCCCCCAATACAACGTGCCCAGCCGCTTTTATTTCAGCAGGCGAGCCGTCCCTGCCCTGCAGAAACATGTTGAGGGCAAAATAAAACATGCGCTACTAAACGCCGTTAGTAGCAAGGTCCACCTGACCACCGATGCGTGGACCAGTAACCATGGACAGGGACGATACCTTTCCCTCACTGCCCACTGGGTCAATGTTGTGGAGCCGGGTACGGATCTGGAGAGTGGCGCTGTACGTGTTCTTCCAACGCCACGGATTGCAGGACTCCAGTCTGTACACATAGACTCCTCCTCCTACTCAAGTTCCTCAGAAACAGCAGAGCAGGAGCCTGTTACGACCGATATGAGCACAGCCGTGGCCAAACGTCAACAGGCTGTACTCAAATTAATTTCTTTGGGGAATCGAAGCCACACAGCGCAGGAGCTCTGGAATGCTATCAAGCTGGAGAGCGATGTGTGGTTTGGGCCAGCGAATCTCCAGCCGGGCTTGGTAGTGTGTGACAATGGCCGAAATCTGGTGGCAGCTCTTGGCCTAGGCAACCTCACACACATCCCATGTCTGGCACATGTTCTTAACTTGGTCGTGCAGAGCTTTCTGAGGGACTATCCGGATCTTGATGCACTGTTGCACAAGGTCCGCATAGAGTGCGCTCACTTGCGACGTTCCAGCACGGCAAGATCGCGCCTCGCTGCTCTGCAGCGACGATTTGGCCTTCCAGAACATCGCATCATATGTGACCTACCCACCCGGTGGAATTCAACGTTACATATGTTGGAGAGGTTGTGTGAGCAGCAGGCAGCAGTCATGGAGTACCAGCTGCATCAGGCGCAAACAAGTCGCACTGTGCGCCGTTCACACTTCAGCACCATTGAGTGGGCCTCTATGAAGGACATCTGCCTCGTTTTGCGTGCCTTCGATGAATCCACGCGGATGGCGAGTGCAGATGATGCACTAGTCAGCATGACTGTCCCCCTTATCTGCCTGCTTCAACAAACACTGCAAGCACTAAGGGATGAGGTTTCAGAAGAGGTGGAGGATGAGGAGTCCCAAATGCCATCTGCTTCTGGACAGTCTGCGCTACGTGTTTCCTCACAAAGGCCTAGGCAGGGGACACTTTGTGAGGAGGATGAGGAGGAGTCGATGGAGGAGGAAGACATCTCTCCAGAGGAGGGAGGTACACAAACCTCTACTCAGTATGTACAGCGAGGGTGGGGTGATGCAGAGCAGGTCGAGGTCACGCCTCAAACAGGGGACAGCGGTTCTTTGGCAGTTGGGAGTCTGCAGCACATGGTTGATTTCATGCTGCAGTGCCTGAGAAACGACCGCCGCATCGCCCACATTCTCGTCTCGGCTGATTATTGGGTGTACACCCTCCTAGATCCTCGCTACCGGGACAGCGTACAAAGGTTCATACCAACGTTGAACCGGGAGCGTAAAATGCGGGAGTACGAAGAGTCACTGGTGCAGTCCATAATGTTTTCCATTCCACCCGACAGCATTGTTGCAAGTGCTTTACAAAGCAGCTCTGTGCGTCGAGGCAGTGGAGGAAACTCTGCACAAAGAGGGAGCAGAGGCAGTGCCGCAGCACAAGGCAAGACCACTATGGCCCAAATGTGGCAAAGTTTTGTGTGTCCACCACAATTGTCTACACCATCAGCGACGCCTCGAGTCAGCAGGAGGCAACGCTTCCGTCAGATGGTGTCAGACTACATGTCTTGCCCTGTCGCTGTACTCCCAGATGGCTCTTCCCCCTTCAAGTTTTGGGTCTCTAAGCTGGATACATGGCCAGAGCTTAGCCAGTATGCATTGGAGGTGCTGGCTTGCCCTGCTGCCAGTGTATTATCGGAACGTGTCTTTAGAGCCGCAGGTGGTGTACTAACAGACCGTCGCACGCGACTATCTTCCGATAATGTTGACCGGCTGACTTTTCTGAAAATGAACAAGGCCTGGATCTCCAAAGACTTTGCCATTCCTCTTACAGACTAAATTAGTGGTTGGCAACTGTATCCAGGTCTGCTGGTGTGTTCATTTTTCTACCACCTGAACTATAATCCCTGTGCTTCAACACAGCCAGTTGTCGCTCAGATGTGTCGTCTGCACAGAGAAACACACTAGCTCCTGTGTTACTGGGGTTCAGTAATGCCAGCTGATCCCCTGCTGTGTGGACGGCAGAGTCACCAGCTCCATCAACATTCAAACCACTACTGATTTTTAACCGTGCCCAACTTAGGTCTCTGGCTCCACTGTCTCTACTATTTCCCCTGACCTCCAACCCCGCCATCTACATCTCTGAAGTGGCGTCAGCACAATCTACACTTGTTCCTGTGTTCCTGTGGCTCAGTCCCATCAGTTTATCCCCTGATGTGTGTCCGGCAAGGTCTCCTGCTCTGTCCACATTCCCATAACCAGTAGTGGGAATGAGGACAGAGCTGGCGAACTTGCCGGACAAACATCAGGGGATCAACTGATGGGACTGAGCACCAGTAACACAGGAACAAGTGTAGATTGTGCTGACGCCACTTCAGAGATGTAGCTGGCGGGGTTGGAGGCCAGGGTAAATAGTAGAGACAGTGGAGCCAGAGGCCTAAGTGGAGCATGGTTAGAATCAGTAGTAGTCCACAACCTCCATAAAAACCGCTGCCCATTGGCCTCTGCATGCGGCATGCGTAATCCTGGGCACCAACAGCGTCAGTTGGTGTTCAGAAGTGTCGTCTCCACAGAGCCAAACACATTCGTTCAAGTGTTAGTGGGGTTCAGCACTGCCAGCTGTTCCCCTGCTGTGGAGATGGCAAGTCTCCTGCTGCATTCACCTGCCAAAATCCAGTAGGCCCCAGCCTGCTCCTCGCCTAATCCTGGGCTCCAACAGCGTCAGTTGGTGTTCAGAAGTGTCGTCTCCACAGAGCCAAACACATTCGTTCAAGTGTTAGTGGGGTTCAGCACTGCCAGCTGTTCCCCTGCTGTGGAGATGGCAAGTCTCCTGCTGCCTTCACCTGCCAAAATCCAGTAGGCCCCAGCCTGCTCCTCGCCTAATCCTGGGCTCCAACAGCGTCAGTTGGTGTTCAGAAGTGTCGTCTCCACAGAGCCAAACACGTTCGTTCAAGTGTTAGTGGGGTTCAGCACTGCCAGCTGTTCCCCTGCTGTGGAGATGGCAAGTCTCCTGCTGCCTTCACCTGCCAAAATCCAGTAGGCCCCAGCCTGCTCCTCGCCTAATCCTGGGCTCCAACAGCGTCAGTTGGTGTTCAGAAGTGTCGTCTCCACAGAGCCAAACACGTTCGTTCAAGTGTTAGTGGGGTTCAGCACTGCCAGCTGTTCCCCTGCTGTGGAGATGGCAAGTCTCCTGCTGCCTTCACCTGCCAAAATCCAGTAGGCCCCAGCCTGCTCCTCGCCTAATCCTGGGCTCCAACAGCGTCAGTTGGTGTTCAGAAGTGTCGTCTCCACAGAACCAAACACATTCGTTCAAGTGTTAGTGGGGTTCAGCACTGCCAGCTGTTCCCCTGCTGTGGAGATGGCAAGTCTCCTGCTGCATTCACCTGCCAAAATCCAGTAGGCCCCAGCCTGCTCCTCGCCTAATCCTGGGCTCCAACAGCGTCAGTTGGTGTTCAGAAGTGTCGTCTCCACAGAACCAAACACATTCGTTCAAGTGTTAGTGGGGTTCAGCACTGCCAGCTGTTCCCCTGCTGTGGAGATGGCAAGTCTCCTGCTGCATTCACCTGCCAAAATCCAGTAGGCCCCAGCCTGCTCCTCGCCTAATCCTGGGCTCCAACAGCGTCAGTTGGTGTTCAGAAGTGTCGTCTCCACAGAACCAAACACGTTCGTTCAAGTGTTAGTGGGGTTCAGCACTGCCAGCTGTTCCCCTGCTGTGGAGATGGCAAGTCTCCTGCTGCCTTCACCTGCCAAAATCCAGTAGGCCCCAGCCTGCTCCTCGCCTAATCCTGGGCTCCAACAGCGTCAGTTGGTGTTCAGAAGTGTCATCTCCACAGAGCCAAACACGTTCGTTCAAGTGTTAGTGGGGTTCAGCACTGCCAGCTGTTCCCCTGCTGTGGAGATGGCAAGTCTCCTGCTGCCTTCACCTGCCAAAATCCAGTAGGCCCCAGCCTGCTCCTCGCCTAATCCTGGGCTCCAACAGCGTCAGTTGGTGTTCAGAAGTGTCGTCTCCACAGAACCAAACACATTCGTTCAAGTGTTAGTGGGGTTCAGCACTGCCAGCTGTTCCCCTGCTGTGGAGATGGCAAGTCTCCTGCTGCCTTCACCTGCCAAAATCCAGTAGGCCCCAGCCTGCTCCTCGCCTAATCCTGGGCTCCAACAGCGTCAGTTGGTGTTCAGAAGTGTCGTCTCCACAGAACCAAACACGTTCGTTCAAGTGTTAGTGGGGTTCAGCACTGCCAGCTGTTCCCCTGCTGTGGAGATGGCAAGTCTCCTGCTGCATTCACCTGCCAAAATCCAGTAGGCCCCAGCCTGCTCCTCGCCTAATCCTGGGCTCCAACAGCGTCAGTTGGTGTTCAGAAGTGTCGTCTCCACAGAACCAAACACGTTCGTTCAAGTGTTAGTGGGGTTCAGCACTGCCAGCTGTTCCCCTGCTGTGGAGATGGCAAGTCTCCTGCTGCCTTCACCTGCCAAAATCCAGTAGGCCCCAGCCTGCTCCTCGCCTAATCCTGGGCTCCAACAGCGTCAGTTGGTGTTCAGAAGTGTCGTCTCCACAGAACCAAACACATTCGTTCAAGTGTTAGTGGGGTTCAGCACTGCCAGCTGTTCCCCTGCTGTGGAGATGGCAAGTCTCCTGCTGCATTCACCTGCCAAAATCCAGTAGGCCCCAGCCTGCTCCTCGCCTAATCCTGGGCTCCAACAGCGTCAGTTGGTGTTCAGAAGTGTCGTCTCCACAGAACCAAACACATTCGTTCAAGTGTTAGTGGGGTTCAGCACTGCCAGCTGTTCCCCTGCTGTGGAGATGTCAAGTCTCCTGCTGCATTCACCTGCCAAAATCCAGTAGGCCCCAGCCTGCTCCTCGCCTAATCCTGGGCTCCAACAGCGTCAGTTGGTGTTCAGAAGTGTCGTCTCCACAGAACCAAACACGTTCGTTCAAGTGTTAGTGGGGTTCAGCACTGCCAGCTGTTCCCCTGCTGTGGAGATGGCAAGTCTCCTGCTGCCTTCACCTGCCAAAATCCAGTAGGCCCCAGCCTGCTCCTCGCCTAATCCTGGGCTCCAACAGCGTCAGTTGGTGTTCAGAAGTGTCGTCTCCACAGAACCAAACACGTTCGTTCAAGTGTTAGTGGGGTTCAGCACTGCCAGCTGTTCCCCTGCTGTGGAGATGGCAAGTCTCCTGCTGCCTTCACCTGCCAAAATCCAGTAGGCCCCAGCCTGCTCCTCGCCTAATCCTGGGCTCCAACAGCGTCAGTTGGTGTTCAGAAGTGTCGTCTCCACAGAACCAAACACGTTCGTTCAAGTGTTAGTGGGGTTCAGCACTGCCAGCTGTTCCCCTGCTGTGGAGATGGCAGTCTCTCCTGCTGTCTCCGCATTACAAAGACAGTAGGCCTCTGCCTACACCCTCCTATTTCCTGGGCTTCAACACAGCCAGTTGTAGTTCGGAAGTGCCGTCCACACGGAAAGAGACACTTGCTCCCGTGTCTCAGTGGGGTTCAGTAACGTCAGCTGATCCCCTGCTGTGTGGATGGCAGTCTCTCCTGCTGTAAACTCATTCAAAATACAGTAGGCCTCTGCCTACACCCTCCTATTTCCTGGGCTTCAACACAGCCAGTTGTAGTTCGGAAGTGCCGTCCACACGGAAAGAGATACTTGCTCCCGTGTCTCAGTGGGGTTCAGTAACGTCAGCTGATCCCCTGCTGTGTGGATGGCAGTCTCTCCTGCTGTCACCTCATTCAAAATACAGTAGGCCTCTGCCTACACCCTCCTATTTCCTGGGCTTCAACACAGCCAGTTGTAGTTCGGAAGTGCCGTCCACACGGAAAGAGACACTTGCTCCCGTGTCTCAGTGGGGTTCAGTAACGTCAGCTGATCCCCTGCTGTGTGGATGGCAGTCTCTCCTGCTGTAAACTCATTCAAAATACAGTAGGCCTCTGCCTACACCCTCCTATTTCCTGGGCTTCAACACAGCCAGTTGTAGTTCGGAAGTGCCGTCCACACGGAAAGAGATACTTGCTCCCGTGTCTCAGTGGGGTTCAGTAACGTCAGCTGATCCCCTGCTGTGTGGATGGCAGTCTCTCCTGCTGTCACCTCATTCAAAATACAGTAGGCCTCTGCCTACACCCTCCTATTTCCTGGGCTTCAACACAGCCAGTTGTAGTTCGGAAGTGCCGTCCACACGGAAAGAGACACTTGCTCCCGTGTCTCAGTGGGGTTCAGTAACGTCAGCTGATCCCCTGCTGTGTGGATGGCAGTCTCTCCTGCTGTCACCTCATTCAAAATACAGTAGGCCTCTGCCTACACCCTCCTATTTCCTGGGCTTCAACACAGCCAGTTGTAGTTCGGAAGTGCCGTCCACACGGAAAGAGATACTTGCTCCCGTGTCTCAGTGGGGTTCAGTAACGTCAGCTGATCCCCTGCTGTGTGGATGGCAGTCTCTCCTGCTGTAAACTCATTCAAAATACAGTAGGCCTCTGCCTACACCCTCCTATTTCCTGGGCTTCAACACAGCCAGTTGTAGTTCGGAAGTGCCGTCCACACGGAAAGAGACACTTGCTCCCGTGTCTCAGTGGGGTTCAGTAACGTCAGCTGATCCCCTGCTGTGTGGATGGCAGTCTCTCCTGCTGTCACCTCATTCAAAATACAGTAGGCCTCTGCCTACACCCTCCTATTTCCTGGGCTTCAACACAGCCAGTTGTAGTTCGGAAGTGCCGTCCACACGGAAAGAGATACTTGCTCCCGTGTCTCAGTGGGGTTCAGTAATGTCAGCTGATCCCCTGCTGTGTGGATGGCAGTCTCTCCTGCTGTAAACTCATTCAAAATACAGTAGGCCTCTGCCTACACCCTCCTATTTCCTGGGCTTCAACACAGCCAGTTGTAGTTCGGAAGTGCCGTCCACACGGAAAGAGACACTTGCTCCCGTGTCTCAGTGGGGTTCAGTAACGTCAGCTGATCCCCTGCTGTGTGGATGGCAGTCTCTCCTGCTGTCACCTCATTCAAAATACAGTAGGCCTCTGCCTACACCCTCCTATTTCCTGGGCTTCAACACAGCCAGTTGTAGTTCGGAAGTGCCGTCCACACGGAAAGAGATACTTGCTCCCGTGTCTCAGTGGGGTTCAGTAACGTCAGCTGATCCCCTGCTGTGTGGATGGCAGTCTCTCCTGCTGTAAACTCATTCAAAATACAGTAGGCCTCTGCCTACACCCTCCTATTTCCTGGGCTTCAACACAGCCAGTTGTAGTTCGGAAGTGCCGTCCACACGGAAAGAGATACTTGCTCCCGTGTCTCAGTGGGGTTCAGTAACGTCAGCTGATCCCCTGCTGTGTGGATGGCAGTCTCTCCTGCTGTAAACTCATTCAAAATACAGTAGGCCTCTGCCTACACCCTCCTATTTCCTGGGCTTCAACACAGCCAGTTGTAGTTCGGAAGTGCCGTCCACACGGAAAGAGACACTTGCTCCCGTGTCTCAGTGGGGTTCAGTAACGTCAGCTGATCCCCTGCTGTGTGGATGGCAGTCTCTCCTGCTGTCACCTCATTCAAAATTCAGTAGGCCTCTGCCTACACCCTCCTATTTCCTGGGCTTCAACACAGCCAGTTGTAGTTCGGAAGTGCCGTCCACACGGAAAGAGATACTTGCTCCCGTGTCTCAGTGGGGTTCAGTAACGTCAGCTGATCCCCTGCTGTGTGGATGGCAGTCTCTCCTGCTGTAAACTCATTCAAAATACAGTAGGCCTCTGCCTACACCCTCCTATTTCCTGGGCTTCAACACAGCCAGTTGTAGTTCGGAAGTGCCGTCCACACGGAAAGAGATACTTGCTCCCGTGTCTCAGTGGGGTTCAGTAATGTCAGCTGATCCCCTGCTGTGTGGATGGCAAAGTCTCCTGCTGCCTACACAGTCGTACCACTACTGATTTTTAACCGTGCTCCAATTAGGCCTGTGGCTCCACTGTCTCTCGTATTTCCCCTGTCCTCCAACCCTGCCAGTTACAGCTCCGAAGTGGCGTCTGCACAATCCACACTTGTTCCTGTGTTACAGGTGTTCAGTCCGATCAGTTAATCCCCTGATGTGTGTCCGGCAATGTCGCCTGCTCTGTCCACATTCCCATTATCGGAATGTGGACAGAGCAGGCGACATTGCCGGACACACATCAGGGGATTAACTGACCGGACTGAACACCTGTAACACAGGAACAAGTGTGGATTGTGCAGACGCCACTTCGGAGCTGTAACTGGCGGGGTTGGAGGACAGGGGAAATACGAAAATCAGTGAATCCACAGGCCTAAGTGGAGCTTGGTTCAAATTAGTAGTCTACAACCGATCTTAAAATTTCTTCAATGCAGCCTAAGCCTGCTCCGTGCTTGTCCCTGGGCTTCAACACAGCCAGTTGTTGCTCGGAAGTGCCGTCTTCACAGAGTAAAACACTAGCTCCTGTGTTTGTGGGGTTCAGTAACGTCAGCTGTTCCCCTGCTGTTTTGATGGCAATCTGTCCTGCTGCCTCCCAATTGACAGCACATCAGGCCTCAGCCTGCTAAGTGCTTGTCCTGGGCTCCAACATCGCCAGTTGCTGCTCATAACTGACTTTGGCACGGGTACTCCCTCCTGCCCAGCTTGGTTCCAGCCCTGCCTGCTGTTTCCGGGAAGTGTCAATGTCAGTTTGCCACCCCAAGTTGCCATGTCGTGTTGCGGTTGGGTTAGCCGAGGCTAGGGTGCCAGCAGTTTAGGTGCTTCCTATGTGGACTGCGGGTTCTGGTAAGAAAGGTTTGTTCCATAGTGCCAGTAGGACAAGCACCCCCTGTAGGACTGTGTGATTCGGTAACTGCGGCCAGCTTGCGGCATGCCAACTTTGCTTTTCAGGGGTAACTTCTGATACCCCTCCGGGTTCCAGCACCGTCAGCTGGTTCTCATCAGAGCCTTTGGCCTAGGTGCCTCCATCTCGGTATCCGAGTTCCAGCAACGTCTGCTGGTCCTTGGTAGTGCTTTGTAGCACAGGTACCTCCTGCTTAGTAACCGGGTTCCAGCACCGTCAGCTGGTCCTCGGTTGTGCCATTGGCTCTTATTCCTTCTGCTGCCCCTCCGGGTGCCAGCACTGTCAGCTGGTCCTCGCTATTTCCATTTGCTCTTGCAGCTTATGCTACCCCTCCGGGTTCCAGCACCGTCAGCTGGTTCTCGTCAGAGCCTTTGGCCTAGGTGCCTCCATCTCGGTATCCGAGTTCCGGCAACGTCTGCTGGTCCTTGGTAGTGCTTTGTAGCACAGGTACCTCCTGCTTAGTAACCGGGTTCCAGCACCGTCAGCTGGTCCTCGGTTGTGCCATTGGCTCTTATTCCTTCTGCTGCCCCTCCGGGTGCCAGCACTGTCAGCTGGTCCTCGCTATTTCCATTTGCTCTTGCAGCTTATGCTACCCCTCCGGGTTCCAGCACCGTCAGCTGGTTCTCGTCAGAGCGTTTGGCCTAGGTGCCTCCATCTCGGTATCCGAGTTCCGGCAACGTCTGCTGGTCCTTGGTAGTGCTTTGTAGCACAGGTACCTCCTGCTTAGTAACCGGGTTCCAGCACCGTCAGCTGGTCCTCGGTAGTGCCATTGGCTCTTGTTCCTTCTGCTGCCCCTCCGGGTGCCAGTACCGTCAGCTGGTTCAAGAGGACAAAGAACAGGAAGACAACCACCAAGATGCAGAACAACAAGAGAGAGAAGACAAAGAAGCATAAAAAAAACAAAGCAGAAGAACATTAAGCATAAGACTAATACTCTGAGCAAATTATATTATCTTATTTATAAGCAGAAGAAGACTAAGCAGTGTATGGGGGTGAGTCCGTTCCTCCTCGTGGTGCCCCTGGAAAAGGCCTGCTTCTGCAGGCCAAACTGAACGCGGACAAATCCTGTTGTAAATCTTTTGTGACAGGCAGAACGGAAGGTGTAAACTTCTAACTTTTCTAGATAACAACTACAGGAATGCCTGACACAAACAAGAATATGATGAAGAAGAATAGGAAGAAGATGAAGAAGCTGAATATGTAGAATAATAATTGTTGAATAAGAAGAATATGAAGAATGTAAGAAAAGGAAGAAGAAGAAGAAGAAGAAGAAGAAGAAGAAGAAGAAGAAGAAGAAGAAGAAGAAGAAGAATGTAAAAAAAGGAAGTAGAAGAAGAAGAAGAAGAATGTAAAAAAAGGAATAAGAAGAAGAATGTAAAAAAAGGAAGTAGAAGAAGAAGAAGAAGAATGTAAAAAAAGGAAGTAGAAGAAGAAGAAAAAGAATGTAAAAAAAGGAAGTAGAAGAAGAAGACATACATGTCTGGCAAAATATAAATGAGGCTAACATAGTCAATATCTTTGTAACTCCTAACATCTTTAAAAAAAAAAGTTTAATTCCTGCTATTCCATTTGATTGGGCTAAACCTCTATGGCTTTAATGTCTCCTCCACCTCCCACAATACATTCTACATTATTCTTAGTTGTTTTTCTTCATGTAGAATTAACCTACAAGGAAAGAAAGGGGTTTTTTTAATTCTGATATTTTATCCCCATTGACTTGCATTGGTTCCCGGTATCGGAATCGGCGATACCGATACTTTTTTTTAAGATCGGCCGATCCATTCCGATCCGATATTTTCAAGTATCGGCTGGTATCGCTCAACTCTAGTTTTGAATGAAGAATCACATTTCTTGGTAAAATCATGCAGGATTGAAATTTTTGATGGTTTTTTACTCCTCTCAACAGCCCAAACAAGTTTCTAAAAGGATGAGTTTGCAACTACTTTACTTTTGGAGAAAATTCAAAACATTCATTATTCAATAGGGCCCAAACTATCAAAAACCAGCGGTTTCAATGAACACACATTTCTTGGTAGAATCATGCAGGACTGAAATTTTTGATGTTTTTCTACTCCTCTCATGAGCCCAAACAAGTCTCTAAAAGCATGAGTTTGCAACTACTTTACTTTTGGAGAAAATTCAAAACATTCATTATTCAATAGAGCCCAATAGCAAAAACCAGCGTTTTGAATGAAGAATCACATTTCTTGGTAGAATCATGCAGGATTGAAATTTTTGATGGTTTTTTACTCCTCTCAACAGCCCAAACAAGTTTCTAAAAGGATGAGTTTGCAACTACTTTACTTTTGGAGAAAATTCAAAACATTCATTATTCAATAGGGCCCAAACTATCAAAAACCAGCGGTTTCAATGAACACACATTTCTTGGTAGAATCATGCAGGACTGAAATTTTTGATGTTTTTCTACTCCTCTCATGAGCCCAAACAAGTCTCTAAAAGCATGAGTTTGCAACTACTTTACTTTTGGAGAAAATTCAAAACATTCATTATTCAATAGGGCCCAAACTATCAAAAACCAGCGGTTTGAATCAACACACATTTCTTGGTAGAATCATGCAGGACTGAAATTTTTGATGTTTTTCTACTCCTCTCATGAGCCCAAACAAGTCTCTAAAAGCATGAGTTTGCAACTACTTTACTTTTGGAGAAAATTCAAAACATTCATTATTCAATAAAGCCCAATAGCAAAAAACAGCGTTTTGAATGAAGAATCACATTTCTTGGTAGAATCATGCAGGATTGAAATTTTTGATGGTTTTTTACTCCTCTCAACAGCCCAAACAAGTTTCTAAAAGGATGAGTTTGCAACTACTTTACTTTTGGAGAAAATTCAAAACATTCATTATTCAATAGGGCCCAAACTATCAAAAACCAGCCGTTTCAATGAACACACATGTCTTGGTAGAATCATGCAGGACTGAAATTTTTGATGTTTTTCTACTCATCTCATGAGCCCAAACAAGTCTCTAAAAGCATGAGTTTGCAACTAATTTACTTTTGGAGAAAATTCAAAACATTCATTATTCAATAGAGCCCAATAGCAAAAACCAGCGTTTTGAATGAAGAATCACATTTCTTGGTAGAATCATGCAGGATTGAAATTTTTGATGGTTTTTTACTCCTCTCAACAGCCCAAACAAGTTTCTAAAAGGATGAGTTTGCAACTACTTTACTTTTGGAGAAAATTCAAAACATTCATTATTCAATAGGGCCCAAACTATCAAAAACCAGCGGTTTGAATGAACACATTTCTTGGTAGAATCATGCAGGACTGAAATTTTTGATGTTTTTCTACTCCTCTCATGAGCCCAAACAAGTCTCTAAAAGCATGAGTTTGCAACTACTTTACTTTTGGAGAAAATTCAAAACATTCACTATTCAATAGAGCCCAATAGCAAAAATCAGGTTTTGAATGAAGAATCACATTTCTTGGTAAAATCATGCAGGATTGAAATTTTTGATGTTTTTTTACTCCTCTCAGCAGCCCAAACAAGTTTCTAAAAGGATGAGTTTGCAACTACTTTACTTTTGGAGAAAATTCAAAACATTCATTATTCAATAGGGCCCAAACTATCAAAAACCAGCGGTTTCAATGAACACACATTTCTTGGTAGAATCATGCAGGACTGAAATTTTTGATGTTTTTCTACTCCTCTCATGAGCCCAAACAAGTCTCTAAAAGCATGAGTTTGCAACTACTTTACTTTTGGAGAAAATTCAAAACATTCATTATTCAATAGAGCCCAATAGCAAAAACCAGCGTTTTGAATGAAGAATCACATTTCTTGGTAGAATCATGCAGGATTGAAATTTTTGATGGTTTTTTACTCCTCTCAACAGCCCAAACAAGTTTCTAAAAGGATGAGTTTGCAACTACTTTACTTTTGGAGAAAATTCAAAACATTCATTATTCAATAGGGCCCAAACTATCAAAAACCAGCGGTTTCAATGAACACACATTTCTTGGTAGAATCATGCAGGACTGAAATTTTTGATGTTTTTCTACTCCTCTCATGAGCCCAAACAAGTCTCTAAAAGCATGAGTTTGCAACTACTTTACTTTTGTAGAAAATTCAAAACATTCATTATTCAATAGAGCCCAATAGCAAAAACCAGCGTTTTGAATGAAGAATCACACTTCTTGGTAGAATCATGCAGGATTGAAATTTTTGATGGTTTTTTACTCCTCTCAACAGCCCAAACAAGTTTCTAAAAGGATGAGTTTGCAACTACTTTACTTTTGGAGTAAATTCAAAACATTCATTATTCAAT
Source organism: Dendrobates tinctorius (assembly GCF_039654945.1). Lineage (NCBI taxonomy): Eukaryota > Metazoa > Chordata > Amphibia > Anura > Dendrobatidae > Dendrobates > Dendrobates tinctorius. The sequence goes on from NW_027361793.1 coordinate 22,521,248, forward strand.
AGGGCCCAAACTATCAAAAACCAGCCATTTCAATGAACACACATGTCTTGGTAGAATCATGCAGGACTGAAATTTTTGATGTTTTTCTACTCCTCTCATGAGCCCAAACAAGTCTCTAAAAGCATGAGTTTGCAACTACTTTACTTTTGGAGAAAATTCAAAACATTCACTATTCAATAGAGCCCAATAGCAAAAATCAGGTTTTGAATGAAGAATCACATTTCTTGGTAAAATCATGCAGGATTGAAATTTTTGATGGTTTTTTACTCCTCTCAACAGCCCAAACAAGTTTCTAAAAGGATGAGTTTGCAACTACTTTACTTTTGGAGAAAATTCAAAACATTCATTATTCAATAGGGCCCAAACTATCAAAAACCAGCGGTTTCAATGAACACACATTTCTTGGTAGAATCATGCAGGACTGAAATTTTTGATGTTTTTCTACTCCTCTCATGAGCCCAAACAAGTCTCTAAAAGCATGAGTTTGCAACTACTTTACTTTTGGAGAAAATTCAAAACATTCATTATTCAATAGAGCCCAATAGCAAAAACCAGCGTTTTGAATGAAGAATCACATTTCTTGGTAGAATCATGCAGGATTGAAATTTTTGATGGTTTTTTACTCCTCTCAACAGCCCAAACAAGTTTCTAAAAGGATGAGTTTGCAACTACTTTACTTTTGGAGAAAATTCAAAGCATTCATTATTCAATAGGGCCCAAACTATCAAAAACCAGCGGTTTCAATGAACACACATTTCTTGGTAGAATCATGCAGGACTGAAATTTTTGATGTTTTTCTACTCCTCTCATGAGCCCAAACAAGTCTCTAAAAGCATGAGTTTGCAACTACTTTACTTTTGGAGAAAATTCAAAACATTCATTATTCAATAGGGCCCAAACTATCAAAAACCATCGGTTTGAATCAACACACATTTCTTGGTAGAATCATGCAGGACTGAAATTTTTGATGTTTTTCTACTCCTCTCATGAGCCCAAACAAGTCTCTAAAAGCATGAGTTTGCCAACTACTTTACTTTTGGAGAAAATTCAAAACATTCACTATTCAATAGAGCCCAATAGCAAAAACCAGCGTTTTGAATGAAGAATCACATTTCTTGGTAAAATCATGCAGGATTGAAATTTTTTATGGTTTTTTACTCCTCTCAACAGCCCAAACAAGTTTCTAAAAGGATGAGTTTGCAACTACTTTACTTTTGGAGAAAATTCAAAACGTTCATTATTCAATAGGGCCCAAACTATCAAAAACCAGCGGTTTCAATGAACACACATTTCTTGGTAGAATCATGCAGGACTGAAATTTTTGATGTTTTTCTACTCCTCTCATGAGCCCAAACAAGTCTCTAAAAGCATGAGTTTGCAACTACTTTACTTTTGGAAATTCAAAACATTCATTATTCAATAGAGCCCAATAGCAAAAACCAGCGTTTTGAATGAAGAATCACATTTCTTGGTAGAATCATGCAGGATTGAAATTTTTGATGGATTTTTACTCCTCTCAACAGCCCAAACAAGTTTCTAAAAGGATGAGTTTGTAACTACTTTACTTTTGGAGAAAATTCAAAACATTCATTATTCAATAGGGCCCAAACTATCAAAAACCAGCGGTTTGAATGAACACATTTCTTGGTAGAATCATGCAGGACTGAAATTTTTGATGTTTTTCTACTCCTCTCATGAGCCCAAACAAGTCTCTAAAAGCATGAGTTTGCAACTACTTTACTTTTGTAGAAAATTCAAAACATTCATTATTCAATAGAGCCCAATAGCAAAAACCAGCGTTTTGAATGAAGAATCACACTTCTTGGTAGAATCATGCAGGATTGAAATTTTTGATGGTTTTTTACTCCTCTCAACAGCCCAAACAAGTTTCTAAAAGGATGAGTTTGCAACTACTTTACTTTTGGAGAAAATTCAAAACATTCATTATTCAATAGGGCCCAAACTATCAAAAACCAGCGGTTTGAATGAACACATTTCTTGGTAGAATCATGCAGGACTGAAATTTTTGATGTTTTTCTACTCCTCTCATGAGCCCAAACAAGTCTCTAAAAGCATGAGTTTGCAACTACTTTACTTTTGGAGAAAATTCAAAACATTCACTATTCAATAGAGCCCAATAGCAAAAATCAGGTTTTGAATGAAGAATCACATTTCTTGGTAGAATCATGCAAGATTGAAATTTTTGATGTTTTTTTACTCCTCTCAACAGCCCAAACAAGTTTCTAAAAGGATGAGTTTGCAACTACTTTACTTTTGGAGAAAATTCAAAACATTCATTATTCAATAGGGCCCAAACTATCAAAAACCAGCGGTTTCAATGAACACACATTTCTTGGTAGAATCATGCAGGACTGAAATTTTTGATGTTTTTCTACTCCTCTCATGAGCCCAAACAAGTCTCTAAAAGCATGAGTTTGCAACTACTTTACTTTTGGAGAAAATTCAAAACATTCATTATTCAATAGAGCCCAATAACAAAAACCAGCGTTTTGAATGAAGAATCACATTTCTTGGTAGAATCATGCAGGATTGAAATTTTTGATGGTTTTTTACTCCTCTCAACAGCCCAAACAAGTTTCTAAAAGGATGAGTTTGCAACTACTTTACTTTTGGAGAAAATTCAAAACATTCATTATTCAATAGGGCCCAAACTATCAAAAACCAGCGGTTTGAATGAACACATTTCTTGGTAGATTCATGCAGGACTGAAATTTTTGATGTTTTTCTACTCCTTTCATGAGCCTAAACAAGTCTCTAAAAGCATGAGTTTGCAACTACTTTACTTTTGGAGAAAATTCAAAACATTCATTATTCAATAGAGCCCAATAGCAAAAACCAGCGTTTAGAATGAAGAATCACATTTCTTGGTAGAATCATGCAGGATTGAAATTTTTGATGGTTTTTTACTCCTCTCAACAGCCCAAACAAGTTTCTAAAAGGATGAGTTTGCAACTACTTTACTTTTGGAGAAAATTCAAAACATTCATTATTCAATAGGGCCCAAACTATCAAAAACCAGCGGTTTCAATGAACACACATTTCTTGGTAGAATCATGCAGGACTGAAATTTTTGATGTTTTTCTACTCCTCTCATGAGCCCAAACAAGTCTCTAAAAGCATGAGTTTGCAACTACTTTACTTTTGGAGAAAATTCAAAACATTCATTATTCAATAGAGTCCAATAGCAAAAACCAGCGTTTTGAATGAAGAATCACATTTCTTGGTAGAATCATGCAGGATTGAAATTTTTGATGGTTTTTTACTCCTCTCAACAGCCCAAACAAGTTTCTAAAAGGATGAGTTTGCAACTACTTTACTTTTGGAGAAAATTCAAAACATTCATTATTCAATAGGGCCCAAACTATCAAAAACCAGCGGTTTCAATGAACACACATTTCTTGGTAGAATCATGCAGGACTGAAATTTTTGATGTTTTTCTACTCATCTCATGAGCCCAAACAAGTCTCTAAAAGCATGAGTTTGCAACTACTTTACTTTTGGAGAAAATTCAAAACATTCATTATTCAATAGAGCCCAATAGCAAAAACCAGCGTTTTGAATGAAGAATCACATTTCTTGGTAGAATCATGCAGGATTGAAATTTTTGATGGTTTTTTACTCCTCTCAACAGCCCAAACAAGTTTCTAAAAGGATGAGTTTGCAACTACTTTACTTTTGGAGAAAATTCAAAACATTCATTATTCAATAGGGCCCAAACTATCAAAAACCAGCGGTTTGAATGAACACATTTCTTGGTAGAATCATGCAGGACTGAAATTTTTGATGTTTTTCTACTCCTTTCATGAGCCCAAACAAGTCTCTAAAAGCAAGAGTTTGCAACTACTTTACTTTTGGAGAAAATTCAAAACATTCACTATTCAATAGAGCCCAATAGCAAAAATCAGGTTTTGAATGAAGAATCACATTTCTTGGTAAAATCATGCAGGATTGAAATTTTTGATGGTTTTTTACTCCTCTCAACAGCCCAAACAAGTTTCTAAAAGGATGAGTTTGCAACTACTTTACTTTTGGAGAAAATTCAAAACATTCATTATTCAATAGGGCCCAAACTATCAAAAACCAGCGGTTTCAATGAACACACATTTCTTGGTAGAATCATGCAGGACTGAAATTTTTGATGTTTTTCTACTCCTCTCATGAGCCCAAACAAGTCTCTAAAAGCATGAGTTTGCAACTACTTTACTTTTGGAGAAAATTCAAAACATTCATTATTCAATAGAGCCCAATAGCAAAAACCATGGTTTTGAATGAAGAATCACATTTCTTGGTAGAATCATGCTGGATTGAAATTTTTGATGGTTTTTTACTCCTCTCAACAGCCCAAACAAGTTTCTAAAAGGATGAGTTTGCAACTACTTTACTTTTGGAGAAAATTCAAAACATTCATTATTCAATAGGGCCCAAACTATCAAAAACCAGCGGTTTCAATGAACACACATTTCTTGGTAGAATCCTGCAGGACTGAAATTTTTGATGTTTTTCTACTCCTCTCATGAGCCCAAACAAGTCTCTAAAAGCATGAGTTTGCAACTACTTTACTTTTGGAGAAAATTCAAGAGGGGCGTGGCTTGCAGGGGAGCAGAGCAGTCGTGTTTTCGGGAGCTCCTGCTCTTCCCTAACTTAAGCTAAAAGAAGATTGCTTATTTGTGGAGTAATTGGACTGCAAATCAAAGAGAACATGCCTGGACGAAGATATAAGAAGAAAAAAGCGGCCCCATGGGAGAAAAAACACTTTGCAGGACTAAGAGGCTCCGGTGAGGCACCCGACCTAGGCCTTCCTCATGCTGAAGGTAAACAACAGAGGCCGCCACAATATTCTAATCACCGGCGGGGTGGAGGAGGGGAGGAATGCCCACGTGGAGTCCTGACAGCATGCAGAACGACAGCGGTGAATTCCCTTGCATCTGGCGCGGTCCCTGCTTCAGTTGATCGGAGCGGGGGGCCCGCGGGGAGAGCTGCGGCTGTGCAGTTGCGGGGAAGCAGCGGCAGTGAAGCTTGTGAAGCGGTCCCTGCTTTGACTGATGAGAGAGGGGAGACCGTCGTGAGAGCCGTGGCTGTGCAGCTGCGGGGAAGTAGCGGCGGTGGAGCTCCTGCAGCGCTGCGGTGTGGAGATCCTGCAGCGGTGAGTTCCCCTACTTGTGGAGCAGTCTCTGCTTCGGCTGCCGGGAGCGGGAGGATCAGGATGAAAGCCGCAGCTGTGCAGTTGCAGGGAAGCAGCGGCGGTGAAGCTTGTGGAGCGGTCCCTGCTTTAACTTATGAGAGAGGAGAGACCGACGTGAGAGCCGTGGCTGTGCAGCTGCAGGCGCCGCGGTGTGGAGCTGCATATACATCATCTTTGGGCCTGCAAAGAAGAACTCCAGATCCATTGGGAGTTTACACAGGAACCAAATCTTCGGCGGTGGATTCTTTTGTTCTGGCTTCAGTTGAGAGGTGCGGGGGAGCCGCGGCTAAGCCGCTACAGAAGAACATCAAAGAGAAATCTCCTGCAACACCGCCTTATGAACCGGCCGGTTCACCCTTTGTTACTGAGCATATGAAACCATCAGGAGACCAAACAGTGAGTGGGGTGTTGGCGGAGGAGCCCCCTGGGCTTAGTGCGGTCCCAGCTGTAGTTGTTAAAAGCCCGGGAAATTCAGTTGGAGTCATGGCCGTGCACCTGGGGGAGTATGGTTGTGGGGAAACCTCTGCATTGCCGCTGCATAAATATGCCGAAGGTTCATCTTTAATTACTTCTACTGCAACTTTAATAACCTCTAACGCATATCCCAACAGTGTTTTGCGATGCGATGCAGTGGAATTTATTCCGGCACATCCGTTTAACCAGCAATTAAATGGGGAGACAAATATAAAGCCACTACTGCATTGTGGGGGGGTCCCATCCCCCTCTGAGCTAGGTGATAGTGTGGAGCCTCAAAATGATATTAATAAGGGTCCACAAAAAAATGGATCTTTGCATTCGCCAAAAAAGGGGTTGGAGCAACCAGTTTCTGTTTCCACCAAACAATCACTGGCTGATTTCTGTTATAAGCTTTTTGCAGACATTAATAAAAAAACTGATGAGGACATTAGATCTAGACTCAACAATTCTGAAATTAAAGACCTGTCTCCTTCTCCTCCTCCTCTTCCTACTACTAACGCAGATTTAAACCATAACAAATCAGATATATCGTCTGATGGCGGGGAGGAGTCAGAAAGTGTTTGCTCTGATAGATCTCTTGAGGAGGTGGTCTCTACTATAAGCTCAGAAAGTGACTTGATTGATAGTAGTGTTATGGATGAGGCATTTTCAACATGTTCTTTTAATTCGGAGAGTTCTGTCGGCCATGGGGACTCTGGAGACGAGCAGATTTCTAACGAGGATAAACCTACTATAGCTAAAAAGAATAATGATGCTGATACTGAGGAGACATCTCTTGATTTATTGTCGCTGGACAATATAATGGTTTCTGGGGAGTATCCCGCTGACGATTTTCTGGTTAAATTATGCAAAGCTTTCTTGACCTCATTGAATGGCCTGGGAGTTGTCGGTGGGGGAGACTCGGGAACTGACAAAGTTAAAGCAATAGGAAACTTGATTAAGCAACTCATGAAGGACATATTATTGATAGTAGTCAGCGATAATATAATAAAACCTAACTCCACACCTGACATTTCTCTTCAAAGTGCAGAATCTACTTCTAAAAAATTTGAATTCTCGTCTTCTGAAAAAGCTTCAGATTTTCATGAACTCTCGGACTCTGTGAAGAAAATACAGAATGATATTGCCTCTTTTAGATGCTGCTTGTCCAATTTTGAGGATTTAAAGAGAAAGAATAATATAAAAATCAGAGGCATTCCTGAGTCAATCCAACCATCCCGACTTAAGGAGTACGTCTCTTCAATGGTGTCTTATTTAGTTCCGGAAACTAAAGGGAAAAACCTTATTGAGAAAATATTTAGGATTAGAAGACCTTCTTCTTTGCCACCTGATCTAGCCAGTGATGTCATCGTTTCATTCTATCCTAATTGGGTGAGCAATACCCTCCTTGGCGTATCCAGAGATTCAAACTTCCTCTCGTCACCTTACAGTAACTTAACTTTCTTCAAAGATCTATCCAGATTCACTATACAAAAACGCAGATCATTTTTCCAGACAACAACTTGGCTTCGAAATGCTCATATTAGTTATAATTGGACCCAATCATCAACATTACTTGTGAATTTTGCTTCCAAGTTGGTTCACATTCGATCTCCGGAGGAGGGTTTGGACTTCCTTAAAAATACCGGACTGATCCCTATTGTCTCTCCTTCTAATACTCTTCGTCCATCTGCACAGGACCTCCGTCTCCATCATACATGAACTTTGGACTCCCTTGGATCTTCTCTATTGTGGACTGTCAGGGTTTGTTTCTCCTTATTTTGATTTGCAACTGAAATAACTTCAAGATTTGTGGTTGCTTGCTCCACTAAGATAATCTGAGAATAAAAAAAAGCCGAACTTTCCTCCTCCTATTGGTCTTTGGGTACTGGATACTCGGACCAACGCGACAAGTTTGCATATAACATTTGAGTTACTTAAATTTTTTTTGTGTACTAGTATATGTATGCTTGTCCTCATACAATAGGAGTTTATTCACTCCTAAAACACTACAAAGAAACATACTGTTAGTCTTTGTCTTGGCTCTTCTTTATGGGGTTTTTCAATCCCCACTATATCGAAGAGACAAGACACTTTAGTATAGTTTATTTCCCTCCTTTCTTCCCTCTGTTCTACCCTTTGTACGTCTCAATAAAGCAACTTAAAACTTACTCCGAACCCCTTACCCTTCCTTTCCCTTTGCCTTATTGTAATATCTACACTTAAACATCAATGTTAAACTATTGCTGTTATCTTGAAAACTTAATAAAGTTCTTTGAAAATGGAGAAAATTCAAAACATTCATTATTCAATAGAGCCCAATAGCAAAAACCAGCGTTTTGAATGAAGAATCACATTTCTTGGTAGAATCATGCAGGATTGAAATTTTTGATGGTTTTTTACTCCTCTCAACAGCCCAAACAAGTTTCTAAAAGGATGAGTTTGCAACTACTTTACTTTTGGAGAAAATTCAAAACATTCATTATTCAATAGGGCCCAAACTATCAAAAACCAGCGGTTTCAATGAACACACATTTCTTGGTAGAATCATGCAGGACTGAAATTTTTGATGTTTTTCTACTCCTCTCATGAGCCCAAACAAGTCTCTAAAAGCATGAGTTTGCAACTACTTTACTTTTGGAAAAAATTCAAAACATTCATTATTCAATAGGGCCCAAACTATCAAAAACCAGCGGTTTCAATGAACACACATTTCTTGGTAGAATCATGCAGGACTGAAATTTTTGATGTTTTTCTACTCCTCTCATGAGCCCAAACAAGTCTCTAAAAGCATGAGTTTGCAACTACTTTACTTTTGGAGAAAATTCAAAACATTCATTATTCAATAGAGCCCAATAGCAAAAACCAGCGTTTTGAATGAAGAATCACATTTCTTGGTAGAATCATGCAGGATTGAAATTTTTGATGGTTTTTTACTCCTCTCAACAGCCCAAACAAGTTTCTAAAAGGATGAGTTTGCAACTACTTTACTTTTGGAGAAAATTCAAAACATTCATTATTCAATAGGGCCCAAACTATCAAAAACCAGCCGTTTCAATGAACACACGTCTTGGTAGAATCATGCAGGACTGAAATTTTTGATGTTTTTCTACTCCTCTCATGAGCCCAAACAAGTCTCTAAAAGCATGAGTTTGCAACTACTTTACTTTTGGAGAAAATTCAAAACATTCATTATTCAATAGAGCCCAATAGCAAAAACCAGCGTTTTGAATGAAGAATCACATTTCTTGGTAGAATCATGCAGGATTGAAATTTTTGATGGTTTTTTACTCCTCTCAACAGCCCAAACAAGTTTCTAAAAGGATGAGTTTGCAACTACTTTACTTTTGGAGAAAATTCAAAACATTCATTATTCAATAGGGCCCAAACTATCAAAAACCAGCCGTTTCAATGAACACAGATGTCTTGGTAGAATCATGCAGGACTGAAATTTTTGATGTTTTTCTACTCATCTCATGAGCCCAAACAAGTCTCTAAAAGCATGAGTTTGCAACTACTTTACTTTTGGAGAAAATTCAAAACATTCATTATTCAATAGAGCCCAATAGCAAAAACCAGCGTTTTGAATGAAGAATCACATTTCTTGGTAGAATCATGCAGGATTGAAATTTTTGATGGTTTTTTACTCCTCTCAACAGCCCAAACAAGTTTCTAAAAGGATGAGTTTGCAACTACTTTACTTTTGGAGAAAATTCAAAACATTCATTATTCAATAGGGCCCAAACTATCAAAAACCAGCGGTTTGAATGAACACATTTCTTGGTAGAATCATGCAGGACTGAAATTTTTGATGTTTTTCTACTCCTCTCATGAGCCCAAACAAGTCTCTAAAAGCATGAGTTTGCAACTACTTTACTTTTGGAGAAAATTCAAAACATTCACTACTCAATAGAGCCCAATAGCAAAAATCAGGTTTTGAATGAAGAATCACATTTCTTGGTAAAATCATGCAGGATTGAAATTTTTGATGGTTTTTTACTCCTCTCAACAGCCCAAACAAGTTTCTAAAAGGATGAGTTTGCAACTACTTTACTTTTGGAGAAAATTCAAAACATTCATTATTCAATAGGGCCCAAACTATCAAAAACCAGCGGTTTCAATGAACACACATTTCTTGGTAGAATCATGCAGGACTGAAATTTTTGATGTTTTTCTACTCCTCTCATGAGCCCAAACAAGTCTCTAAAAGCATGAGTTTGCAACTACTTTACTTTTGGAGAAAATTCAAAACATTCATTATTCAATAGGGCCCAAACTATCAAAAACCAGCGGTTTCAATGAACACACATTTCTTGGTAGAATCATGCAGGACTGAAATTTTTGATGTTTTTCTACTCCTCTCATGAGCCCAAACAAGTCTCTAAAAGCATGAGTTTGCAACTACTTTACTTTTGGAGAAAATTCAAAACATTCATTATTCAATAGAGCCCAATAGCAAAAACCAGCGTTTTGAATGAAGAATCACATTTCTTGGTAGAATCATGCAGGATTGAAATTTTTGATGGTTTTTTACTCCTCTCAACAGCCCAAACAAGTTTCTAAAAGGATGAGTTTGCAACTACTTTACTTTTGGAGAAAATTCAAAACATTCATTATTCAATAGGGCCCAAACTATCAAAAACCAGCGGTTTCAATGAACACACATTTCTTGGTAGAATCATGCAGGACTGAAATTTTTGATGTTTTTCTACTCCTCTCATGAGCCCAAACAAGTCTCTAAAAGCATGAGTTTGCAACTACTTTACTTTTGGAGAAAATTCAAAACATTCATTATTCAATAGGGCCCAAACTATCAAAAACCAGCGGTTTGAATCAACACACATTTCTTGGTAGAATCATGCAGGACTGAAATTTTTGATGTTTTTCTACTCCTCTCATGAGCCCAAACAAGTCTCTAAAAGCATGAGTTTGCAACTACTTTACTTTTGGAGAAAATTCAAAACATTCATTATTCAATAGAGCCCAATAGCAAAAACCAGCGTTTTGAATGAAGAATCACATTTCTTGGTAGAATCATGCAGGATTGAAATTTTTGATGGTTTTTTACTCCTCTCAACAGCCCAAACAAGTTTCTAAAAGGATGAGTTTGCAACTACTTTACTTTTGGAGAAAATTCAAAACATTCATTATTCAATAGGGCCCAAACTATCAAAAACCAGCCGTTTCAATGAAAACACATGTCTTGGTAGAATCATGCAGGACTGAAATTTTTGATGTTTTTCTACTCATCTCATGAGCCCAAACAAGTCTCTAAAAGCATGAGTTTGCAACTACTTTACTTTTGGAGAAAATTCAAAACATTCATTATTCAATAGAGCCCAATAGCAAAAACCAGCGTTTTGAATGAAGAATCACATTTCTTGGTAGAATCATGCAGGATTGAAATTTTTGATGGTTTTTTACTCCTCTCAACAGCCCAAACAAGTTTCTAAAAGGATGAGTTTGCAACTACTTTACTTTTGGAGAAAATTCAAAACATTCATTATTCAATAGGGCCCAAACTATCAAAAACCAGCGGTTTGAATGAACACATTTCTTGGTAGAATCATGCAGGACTGAAATTTTTGATGTTTTTCTACTCCTTTCATGAGCCCAAACAAGTCTCTAAAAGCATGAGTTTGCAACTACTTTACTTTTGGAGAAAATTCAAAACATTCACTATTCAATAGAGCCCAATAGCAAAAATCAGGTTTTGAATGAAGAATCACATTTCTTGGTAAAATCATGCAGGATTGAAATTTTTGATGGTTTTTTACTCCTCTCAACAGCCCAAACAAGTTTCTAAAAGGATGAGTTTGCAACTACTTTACTTTTGGAGAAAATTCAAAACATTCATTATTCAATAGGGCCCAAACTATCAAAAACCAGCGGATTCAATGAACACACATTTCTTGGTAGAATCATGCAGGACTGAAATTTTTGATGTTTTTCTACTCCTCTCATGAGCCCAAACAAGTCTCTAAAAGCATGAGTTTGCAACTACTTTACTTTTGGAGAAAATTCAAAACATTCATTATTCAATAGAGCCCAATAGCAAAAACCATGGTTTTGAATGAAGAATCCTATTTCTTGGTAGAATCATGCAGGATTGAAATTTTTGATGGTTTTTTACTCCTCTCAACAGCCCAAACAAGTTTCTAAAAGGATGAGTTTGCAACTACTTTACTTTTGGAGAAAATTCAAAACATTCATTATTCAATAGGGCCCAAACTATCAAAAACCAGCGGTTTGAATGAACACATTTCTTGGTAGAATCCTGCAGGACTGAAATTTTTGATGTTTTTCTACTCCTTTCATGAGCCCAAACAAGTCTCTAAAAGCAAGAGTTTGCAACTACTTTACTTTTGGAGAAAATTCAAAACATTCACTATTCAATAGAGCCCAATAGCAAAAATCAGGTTTTGAATGAAGAATCACATTTCTTGGTAAAATCATGCAGGATTGTAATTTTTGATGGTTTTTTACTCCTCTCAACAGCCCAAACAAGTTTCTAAAAGGATGAGTTTGCAACTACTTTACTTTTGGAGAAAATTCAAAACATTCATTATTCAATAGTGCCCAAACTATCAAAAACCAGCGGTTTCAATGAACACACATTTCTTGGTAGAATCATGCAGGACTGAAATTTTTGATGTTTTTCTACTCCTCTCATGAGCCCAAACAAGTCTCTAAAAGCATGAGTTTGCAACTACTTTACTTTTGGAGAAAATTCAAAACATTCATTATTCAATAGAGCCCAATAGCAAAAACCATGGTTTTGAATGAAGAATCACATTTCTTGGTAGAATCATGCTGGATTGAAATTTTTGATGGTTTTTTACTCCTCTCAACAGCCCAAACAAGTTTCTAAAAGGATGAGTTTGCAACTACTTTACTTTTGGAGAAAATTCAAAACATTCATTATTCAATAGGGCCCAAACTATCAAAAACCAGCGGTTTCAATGAACACACATTTCTTGGTAGAATCATGCAGGACTGAAATTTTTGATGTTTTTCTACTCCTCTCATGAGCCCAAACAAGTCTCTAAAAGCATGAGTTTGCAACTACTTTACTTTTGGAGAAAATTCAAAACATTCATTATTCAATAGAGCCCAATAGCAAAAACCAGCGTTTTGAATGAAGAATCACATTTCTTGGTAGAATCATGCAGGATTCAAATTTTTGATGGTTTTTTACTCCTCTCAACAGCCCAAACAAGTTTCTAAAAGGATGAGTTTGCAACTACTTTACTTTTGGAGAAAATTCAAAACATTCATTATTCAATAGGGCCCAAACTATCAAAAACCAGCGGTTTCAATGAACACACATTTCTTGGTAGAATCATGCAGGACTGAAATTTTTGATGTTTTTCTACTCCTCTCATGAGCCCAAACAAGTCTCTAAAAGCATGAGTTTGCAACTACTTTACTTTTGGAGAAAATTCAAAACATTCATTATTCAATAGAGTCCAATAGCAAAAACCAGCGTTTTGAATGAAGAATCACATTTCTTGGTAGAATCATGCAGGATTGAAATTTTTGATGGTTTTTTACTCCTCTCAACAGCCCAAACAAGTTTCTAAAAGGATGAGTTTGCAACTACTTTACTTTTGGAGAAAATTCAAAACATTCATTATTCAATAGGGCCCAAACTATCAAAAACCAGCGGTTTCAATGAACACACATTTCTTGGTAGAATCATGCAGGACTGAAATTTTTGATGTTTTTCTACTCATCTCATGAGCCCAAACAAGTCTCTAAAAGCATGAGTTTGCAACTACTTTACTTTTGGAGAAAATTCAAAACATTCATTATTCAATAGAGCCCAATAGCAAAAACCAGCGTTTTGAATGAAGAATCACATTTCTTGGTAGAATCATGCAGGATTGAAATTTTTGATGGTTTTTTACTCCTCTCAACAGCCCAAACAAGTTTCTAAAAGGATGAGTTTGCAACTACTTTACTTTTGGAGAAAATTCAAAACATTCATTATTCAATAGGGCCCAAACTATCAAAAACCAGCGGTTTGAATGAACACATTTCTTGGTAGAATCATGCAGGACTGAAATTTTTGATGTTTTTCTACTCCTTTCATGAGCCCAAACAAGTCTCTAAAAGCAAGAGTTTGCAACTACTTTACTTTTGGAGAAAATTCAAAACATTCACTATTCAATAGAGCCCAATAGCAAAAATCAGGTTTTGAATGAAGAATCACATTTCTTGGTAGAATCATGCTGGATTGAAATTTTTGATGGTTTTTTACTCCTCTCAACAGCCCAAACAAGTTTCTAAAAGGATGAGTTTGCAACTACTTTACTTTTGGAGAAAATTCAAAACATTCATTATTCAATAGGGCCCAAACTATCAAAAACCAGCGGTTTCAATGAACACACATTTCTTGGTAGAATCATGCAGGACTGAAATTTTTGATGTTTTTCTACTCCTCTCATGAGCCCAAACAAGTCTCTAAAAGCATGAGTTTGCAACTACTTTACTTTTGGAGAAAATTCAAAACATTCATTATTCAATAGAGCCCAATAGCAAAAACCATGGTTTTGAATGAAGAATCACATTTCTTGGTAGAATCATGCTGGATTGAAATTTTTGATGGTTTTTTACTCCTCTCAACAGCCCAAACAAGTTTCTAAAAGGATGAGTTTGCAACTACTTTACTTTTGGAGAAAATTCAAAACATTCATTATTCAATAGGGCCCAAACTATCAAAAACCAGCGGTTTCAATGAACACACATTTCTTGGTAGAATCCTGCAGGACTGAAATTTTTGATGTTTTTCTACTCCTCTCATGAGCCCAAACAAGTCTCTAAAAGCATGAGTTTGCAACTACTTTACTTTTGGAGAAAATTCAAAACATTCATTATTCAATAGAGCCCAATAGCAAAAACCAGCGTTTTGAATGAAGAATCACATTTCTTGGTAGAATCATGCAGGATTGAAATTTTTGATGGTTTTTTACTCCTCTCAACAGCCCAAACAAGTTTCTAAAAGGATGAGTTTGCAACTACTTTACTTTTGGAGAAAATTCAAAACATTCATTATTCAATAGGGCCCAAACTATCAAAAACCAGCGGTTTCAATGAACACACATTTCTTGGTAGAATCATGCAGGACTGAAATTTTTGATGTTTTTCTACTCCTCTCATGAGCCCAAACAAGTCTCTAAAAGCATGAGTTTGCAACTACTTTACTTTTGGAAAAAATTCAAAACATTCATTATTCAATAGGGCCCAAACTATCAAAAACCAGCGGTTTCAATGAACACACATTTCTTGGTAGAATCATGCAGGACTGAAATTTTTGATGTTTTTCTACTCCTCTCATGAGCCCAAACAAGTCTCTAAAAGCATGAGTTTGCAACTACTTTACTTTTGGAGAAAATTCAAAACATTCATTATTCAATAGAGCCCAATAGCAAAAACCAGCGTTTTGAATGAAGAATCACATTTCTTGGTAGAATCATGCAGGATTGAAATTTTTGATGGTTTTTTACTCCTCTCAACAGCCCAAACAAGTTTCTAAAAGGATGAGTTTGCAACTACTTTACTTTTGGAGAAAATTCAAAACATTCATTATTCAATAGGGCCCAAACTATCAAAAACCAGCCGTTTCAATGAACACACGTCTTGGTAGAATCATGCAGGACTGAAATTTTTGATGTTTTTCTACTCCTCTCATGAGCCCAAACAAGTCTCTAAAAGCATGAGTTTGCAACTACTTTACTTTTGGAGAAAATTCAAAACATTCATTATTCAATAGAGCCCAATAGCAAAAACCAGCGTTTTGAATGAAGAATCACATTTCTTGGTAGAATCATGCAGGATTGAAATTTTTGATGGTTTTTTACTCCTCTCAACAGCCCAAACAAGTTTCTAAAAGGATGAGTTTGCAACTACTTTACTTTTGGAGAAAATTCAAAACATTCATTATTCAATAGGGCCCAAACTATCAAAAACCAGCCGTTTCAATGAACACAGATGTCTTGGTAGAATCATGCAGGACTGAAATTTTTGATGTTTTTCTACTCATCTCATGAGCCCAAACAAGTCTCTAAAAGCATGAGTTTGCAACTACTTTACTTTTGGAGAAAATTCAAAACATTCATTATTCAATAGAGCCCAATAGCAAAAACCAGCGTTTTGAATGAAGAATCACATTTCTTGGTAGAATCATGCAGGATTGAAATTTTTGATGGTTTTTTACTCCTCTCAACAGCCCAAACAAGTTTCTAAAAGGATGAGTTTGCAACTACTTTACTTTTGGAGAAAATTCAAAACATTCATTATTCAATAGGGCCCAAACTATCAAAAACCAGCGGTTTGAATGAACACATTTCTTGGTAGAATCATGCAGGACTGAAATTTTTGATGTTTTTCTACTCCTCTCATGAGCCCAAACAAGTCTCTAAAAGCATGAGTTTGCAACTACTTTACTTTTGGAGAAAATTCAAAACATTCACTACTCAATAGAGCCCAATAGCAAAAATCAGGTTTTGAATGAAGAATCACATTTCTTGGTAAAATCATGCAGGATTGAAATTTTTGATGGTTTTTTACTCCTCTCAACAGCCCAAACAAGTTTCTAAAAGGATGAGTTTGCAACTACTTTACTTTTGGAGAAAATTCAAAACATTCATTATTCAATAGGGCCCAAACTATCAAAAACCAGCGGTTTCAATGAACACACATTTCTTGGTAGAATCATGCAGGACTGAAATTTTTGATGTTTTTCTACTCCTCTCATGAGCCCAAACAAGTCTCTAAAAGCATGAGTTTGCAACTACTTTACTTTTGGAGAAAATTCAAAACATTCATTATTCAATAGAGCCCAATAGCAAAAACCAGCGTTTTGAATGAAGAATCACATTTCTTGGTAGAATCATGCAGGATTGAAATTTTTGATGGTTTTTTACTCCTCTCAACAGCCCAAACAAGTTTCTAAAAGGATGAGTTTGCAACTACTTTACTTTTGGAGAAAATTCAAAACATTCATTATTCAATAGGGCACAAACTATCAAAAACCAGCGGTTTCAATGAACACACATTTCTTGGTAGAATCATGCAGGACTGAAATTTTTGATGTTTTTCTACTCCTCTCATGAGCCCAAACAAGTCTCTAAAAGCATGAGTTTGCAACTACTTTACTTTTGGAGAAAATTCAAAACATTCATTATTCAATAGCGCCCAAACTATCAAAAACCAGCGGTTTGAATCAACACACATTTCTTGGTAGAATCATGCAGGACTGAAATTTTTGATGTTTTTCTACTCCTCTCATGAGCCCAAACAAGTCTCTAAAAGCATGAGTTTGCAACTACTTTACTTTTGGAGAAAATTCAAAACATTCATTATTCAATAGAGCCCAATAGCAAAAACCAGCGTTTTGAATGAAGAATCACATTTCTTGGTAGAATCATGCAGGATTGAAATTTTTGATGGTTTTTTACTCCTCTCAACAGCCCAAACAAGTTTCTAAAAGGATGAGTTTGCAACTACTTTACTTTTGGAGAAAATTCAAAACATTCATTATTCAATAGGGCCCAAACTATCAAAAACCAGCCGTTTCAATGAAAACACATGTCTTGGTAGAATCATGCAGGACTGAAATTTTTGATGTTTTTCTACTCATCTCATGAGCCCAAACAAGTCTCTAAAAGCATGAGTTTGCAACTACTTTACTTTTGGAGAAAATTCAAAACATTCATTATTCAATAGAGACCAATAGCAAAAACCAGCGTTTTGAATGAAGAATCACATTTCTTGGTAGAATCATGCAGGATTGAAATTTTTGATGGTTTTTTACTCCTCTCAACAGCCCAAACAAGTTTCTAAAAGGATGAGTTTGCAACTACTTTACTTTTGGAGAAAATTCAAAACATTCATTATTCAATAGGGCCCAAACTATCAAAAACCAGCGGTTTGAATGAACACATTTCTTGGTAGAATCATGCAGGACTGAAATTTTTGATGTTTTTCTACTCCTTTCATGAGCCCAAACAAGTCTCTAAAAGCATGAGTTTGCAACTACTTTACTTTTGGAGAAAATTCAAAACATTCACTATTCAATAGAGCCCAATAGCAAAAATCAGGTTTTGAATGAAGAATCACATTTCTTGGTAAAATCATGCAGGATTGAAATTTTTGATGGTTTTTTACTCCTCTCAACAGCCCAAACAAGTTTCTAAAAGGATGAGTTTGCAACTACTTTACTTTTGGAGAAAATTCAAAACATTCATTATTCAATAGGGCCCAAACTATCAAAAACCAGCGGATTCAATGAACACACATTTCTTGGTAGAATCATGCAGGACTGAAATTTTTGATGTTTTTCTACTCCTCTCATGAGCCCAAACAAGTCTCTAAAAGCATGAGTTTGCAACTACTTTACTTTTGGAGAAAATTCAAAACATTCATTATTCAATAGAGCCCAATAGCAAAAACCATGGTTTTGAATGAAGAATCACATTTCTTGGTAGAATCATGCAGGATTGAAATTTTTGATGGTTTTTTACTCCTCTCAACAGCCCAAACAAGTTTCTAAAAGGATGAGTTTGCAACTACTTTACTTTTGGAGAAAATTCAAAACATTCATTATTCAATAGGGCCCAAACTATCAAAAACCAGCGGTTTGAATGAACACATTTCTTGGTAGAATCCTGCAGGACTGAAATTTTTGATGTTTTTCTACTCCTTTCATGAGCCCAAACAAGTCTCTAAAAGCAAGAGTTTGCAACTACTTTACTTTTGGAGAAAATTCAAAACATTCACTATTCAATAGAGCCCAATAGCAAAAATCAGGTTTTGAATGAAGAATCACATTTCTTGGTAAAATCATGCAGGATTGTAATTTTTGATGGTTTTTTACTCCTCTCAACAGCCCAAACAAGTTTCTAAAAGGATGAGTTTGCAACTACTTTACTTTTGGAGAAAATTCAAAACATTCATTATTCAATAGTGCCCAAACTATCAAAAACCAGCGGTTTCAATGAACACACATTTCTTGGTAGAATCATGCAGGACTGAAATTTTTGATGTTTTTCTACTCCTCTCATGAGCCCAAACAAGTCTCTAAAAGCATGAGTTTGCAACTACTTTACTTTTGGAGAAAATTCAAAACATTCATTATTCAATAGAGCCCAATAGCAAAAACCATGGTTTTGAATGAAGAATCACATTTCTTGGTAGAATCATGCTGGATTGAAATTTTTGATGGTTTTTTACTCCTCTCAACAGCCCAAACAAGTTTCTAAAAGGATGAGTTTGCAACTACTTTACTTTTGGAGAAAATTCAAAACATTCATTATTCAATAGGGCCCAAACTATCAAAAACCAGCGGTTTCAATGAACACACATTTCTTGGTAGAATCATGCAGGACTGAAATTTTTGATGTTTTTCTACTCCTCTCATGAGCCCAAACAAGTCTCTAAAAGCATGAGTTTGCAACTACTTTACTTTTGGAGAAAATTCAAAACATTCATTATTCAATAGAGCCCAATAGCAAAAACCAGCGTTTTGAATGAAGAATCACATTTCTTGGTAGAATCATGCAGGATTGAAATTTTTGATGGTTTTTTACTCCTCTCAACAGCCCAAACAAGTTTCTAAAAGGATGAGTTTGCAACTACTTTACTTTTGGAGAAAATTCAAAACATTCATTATTCAATAGGGCCCAAACTATCAAAAACCAGCGGTTTCAATGAACACACATTTCTTGGTAGAATCATGCAGGACTGAAATTTTTGATGTTTTTCTACTCCTCTCATGAGCCCAAGCAAGTCTCTAAAAGCATGAGTTTGCAACTACTTTACTTTTGGAGAAAATTCAAAACATTCATTATTCAATAGAGCCCAATAGCAAAAACCAGCGTTTTGAATGAAGAATCACATTTCTTGGTAGAATCATGCAGGATTGAAATTTTTGATGGTTTTTTACTCCTCTCAACAGCCCAAACAAGTTTCTAAAAGGATGAGTTTGCAACTACTTTACTTTTGGAGAAAATTCAAAACATTCATTATTCAATAGGGCCCAAACTATCAAAAACCAGCCGTTTCAATGAACACACATGTCTTGGTAGAATCATGCAGGACTGAAATTTTTGATGTTTTTCTACTCATCTCATGAGCCCAAACAAGTCTCTAAAAGCATGAGTTTGCAACTACTTTACTTTTGGAGAAAATTCAAAACATTCATTATTCAATAGAGACCAATAGCAAAAACCAGCGTTTTGAATGAAGAATCACATTTCTTGGTAGAATCATGCAGGATTGAAATTTTTGATGGTTTTTTACTCCTCTCAACAGCCCAAACAAGTTTCTAAAAGGATGAGTTTGCAACTACTTTACTTTTGGAGAAAATTCAAAACATTCATTATTCAATAGGGCCCAAACTATCAAAAACCAGCGGTTTGAATGAACACATTTCTTGGTAGAATCATGCAGGACTGAAATTTTTGATGTTTTTCTACTCCTTTCATGAGCCCAAACAAGTCTCTAAAAGCATGAGTTTGCAACTACTTTACTTTTGGAGAAAATTCAAAACATTCACTATTCAATAGAGCCCAATAGCAAAAATCAGGTTTTGAATGAAGAATCACATTTCTTGGTAAAATCATGCAGGATTGAAATTTTTGATGGTTTTTTACTCCTCTCAACAGCCCAAACAAGTTTCTAAAAGGATGAGTTTGCAACTACTTTACTTTTGGAGAAAATTCAAAACATTCATTATTCAATAGGGCCCAAACTATCAAAAACCAGCGGATTCAATGAACACACATTTCTTGGTAGAATCATGCAGGACTGAAATTTTTGATGTTTTTCTACTCCTCTCATGAGCCCAAACAAGTCTCTAAAAGCATGAGTTTGCAACTACTTTACTTTTGGAGAAAATTCAAAACATTCATTATTCAATAGAGCCCAATAGCAAAAACCATGGTTTTGAATGAAGAATCACATTTCTTGGTAGAATCATGCAGGATTGAAATTTTTGATGGTTTTTTACTCCTCTCAACAGCCCAAACAAGTTTCTAAAAGGATGAGTTTGCAACTACTTTACTTTTGGAGAAAATTCAAAACATTCATTATTCAATAGGGCCCAAACTATCAAAAACCAGCGGTTTGAATGAACACATTTCTTGGTAGAATCCTGCAGGACTGAAATTTTTGATGTTTTTCTACTCCTTTCATGAGCCCAAACAAGTCTCTAAATGCAAGAGTTTGCAACTACTTTACTTTTGGAGAAAATTCAAAACATTCACTATTCAATAGAGCCCAATAGCAAAAATCAGGTTTTGAATGAAGAATCACATTTCTTGGTAAAATCATGCAGGGTTGTAATTTTTGATGGTTTTTTACTCCTCTCAACAGCCCAAACAAGTTTCTAAAAGGATGAGTTTGCAACTACTTTACTTTTGGAGAAAATTCAAAACATTCATTATTCAATAGTGCCCAAACTATCAAAAACCAGCGGTTTCAATGAACACACATTTCTTGGTAGAATCATGCAGGACTGAAATTTTTGATGTTTTTCTACTCCTCTCATGAGCCCAAACAAGTCTCTAAAAGCATGAGTTTGCAACTACTTTACTTTTGGAGAAAATTCAAAACATTCATTATTCAATAGAGCCCAATAGCAAAAACCATGGTTTTGAATGAAGAATCACATTTCTTGGTAGAATCATGCTGGATTGAAATTTTTGATGGTTTTTTACTCCTCTCAACAGCCCAAACAAGTTTCTAAAAGGATGAGTTTGCAACTACTTTACTTTTGGAGAAAATTCAAAACATTCATTATTCAATAGGGCCCAAACTATCAAAAACCAGCGGTTTCAATGAACACACATTTCTTGGTAGAATCATGCAGGACTGAAATTTTTGATGTTTTTCTACTCCTCTCATGAGCCCAAACAAGTCTCTAAAAGCATGAGTTTGCAACTACTTTACTTTTGGAGAAAATTCAAAACATTCATTATTCAATAGAGCCCAATAGCAAAAACCAGCGTTTTGAATGAAGAATCACATTTCTTGGTAGAATCATGCAGGATTGAAATTTTTGATGGTTTTTTACTCCTCTCAACAGCCCAAACAAGTTTCTAAAAGGATGAGTTTGCAACTACTTTACTTTTGGAGAAAATTCAAAACATTCATTATTCAATAGGGCCCAAACTATCAAAAACCAGCGGTTTCAATGAACACACATTTCTTGGTAGAATCATGCAGGACTGAAATTTTTGATGTTTTTCTACTCCTCTCATGAGCCCAAGCAAGTCTCTAAAAGCATGAGTTTGCAACTACTTTACTTTTGGAGAAAATTCAAAACATTCATTATTCAATAGAGCCCAATAGCAAAAACCAGCGTTTTGAATGAAGAATCACATTTCTTGGTAGAATCATGCAGGATTGAAATTTTTGATGGTTTTTTACTCCTCTCAACAGCCCAAACAAGTTTCTAAAAGGATGAGTTTGCAACTACTTTACTTTTGGAGAAAATTCAAAACATTCATTATTCAATAGGGCCCAAACTATCAAAAACCAGCCGTTTCAATGAACACACATGTCTTGGTAGAATCATGCAGGACTGAAATTTTTGATGTTTTTCTACTCCTCTCATGAGCCCAAACAAGTCTCTAAAAGCATGAGTTTGCAACTACTTTACTTTTGGAGAAAATTCAAAACATTCACTATTCAATAGAGCCCAATAGCAAAAATCAGGTTTTGAATGAAGAATCACATTTCTTGGTAGAATCATGCAAGATTGAAATTTTTGATGGTTTTTTACTCCTCTCAACAGCCCAAACAAGTTTCTAAAAGGATGAGTTTGCAACTACTTTACTTTTGGAGAAAATTCAAAACATTCATTATTCAATAGGGCCCAAACTATCAAAAACCAGCGGTTTCAATGAACACACATTTCTTGGTAGAATCATGCAGGACTGAAATTTTTGATGTTTTTCTACTCCTCTTATGAGCCCAAACAAGTCTCTAAAAGCATGAGTTTGCAACTACTTTACTTTTGGAGAAAATTCAAAACATTCATTATTCAATAGGGCCCAAACTATCAAAAACCAGCGGTTTGAATCAACACACATTTCTTGGTAGAATCATGCAGGACTGAAATTTTTGATGTTTTTCTACTCCTCTCATGAGCCCAAACAAGTCTCTAAAAGCATGAGTTTGCAACTACTTTACTTTTGGAGAAAATTCAAAACATTCATTATTCAATAGAGCCCAATAGCAAAAACCAGCGTTTTGAATGAAGAATCACATTTCTTGGTAGAATCATGCAGGATGGAAATTTTTGATGGTTTTTTACTCCTCTCAACAGCCCAAACAAGTTTCTAAAAGGATGAGTTTGCAACTACTTTACTTTTGGAGAAAATTCAAAACATTCATTATTCAATAGGGCCCAAACTATCAAAAACCAGCCGTTTCAATGAACACACATTTCTTGGTAGAATCATGCAGGACTGAAATTTTTGATGTTTTTCTACTCCTCTCATGAGCCCAAACAAGTCTCTAAAAGCATGAGTTTGCAACTACTTTACTTTTGGAGAAAATTCAAAACATTCATTATTCAATAGAGCCCAATAGCAAAAACCAGCGTTTTGAATGAAGAATCACATTTCTTGGTAGAATCATGCAGGATTGAAATTTTTGATGGTTTTTTACTCCTCTCAACAGCCCAAACAAGTTTCTAAAAGGATGAGTTTGTAACTACTTTACTTTTGGAGAAAATTCAAAACATTCATTATTCAATAGGGCCCAAACTATCAAAAACCAGCGGTTTGAATGAACACATTTCTTGGTAGAATCATGCAGGACTGAAATTTTTGATGTTTTTCTACTCCTCTCATGAGCCCAAACAAGTCTCTAAAAGCATGAGTTTGCAACTACTTTACTTTTGGAGAAAATTCAAAACATTCACTATTCAATAGAGCCCAATAGCAAAAATCAGGTTTTGAATGAAGAATCACATTTCTTGGTAAAATCATGCAGGATTGAAATTTTTGATGGTTTTTTACTCCTCTCAACAGCCCAAACAAGTTTCTAAAAGGATGAGTTTGCAACTACTTTACTTTTGGAGAAAATTCAAAACATTCATTATTCAATAGGGCCCAAACTATCAAAAACCAGCGGTTTCAATGAACACACATTTCTTGGTAGAATCATGCAGGACTGAAATTTTTGATGTTTTTCTACTCCTCTCATGAGCCCAAACAAGTCTCTAAAAGCATGAGTTTGCAACTACTTTACTTTTGGAGAAAATTCAAAACATTCATTATTCAATAGAGCCCAATAGCAAAAACCAGCGTTTTGAATGAAGAATCACATTTCTTGGTAGAATCATGCAGGATTGAAATTTTTGATGGTTTTTTACTCCTCTCAACAGCCCAAACAAGTTTCTAAAAGGATGAGTTTGCAACTACTTTACTTTTGGAGAAAATTCAAAACATTCATTATTCAATAGGGCCCAAACTATCAAAAACCAGCCGTTTCAATGAACACACATGTCTTGGTAGAATCATGCAGGACTGAAATTTTTGATGTTTTTCTACTCATCTCATGAGCCCAAACAAGTCTCTAAAAGCATGAGTTTGCAACTACTTTACTTTTGGAGAAAATTCAAAACATTCATTATTCAATAGAGCCCAATAGCAAAAACCAGCGTTTTGAATGAAGAATCACATTTCTTGGTAGAATCATGCAGGATTGAAATTTTTGATGGTTTTTTACTCCTCTCAACAGCCCAAACAAGTTTCTAAAAGGATGAGTTTGCAACTACTTTACTTTTGGAGAAAATTCAAAACATTCATTATTCAATAGGGCCCAAACTATCAAAAACCAGCGGTTTCAATGAACACACATTTCTTGGTAGAATCATGCAGGACTGAAATTTTTGATGTTTTTCTACTCCTCTCATGAGCCCAAACAAGTCTCTAAAAGCATGAGTTTGCAATTACTTTACTTTTGGAGAAAATTCAAAACATTCATTATTCAATAGAGCCCAATAGCAAAAACCAGCGTTTTGAATGAAGAATCACATTTCTTGGTAGAATCATGCAGGATTGAAATTTTTGATGGTTTTTTACTCCTCTCAACAGCCCAAACAAGTTTCTAAAAGGATGAGTTTGCAACTACTTTACTTTTGGAGAAAATTCAAAACATTCATTATTCAATAGGGCCCAAACTATCAAAAACCAGCGGTTTGAATGAACACATTTCTTGGTAGAATCATGCAGGACTGAAATTTTTGATGTTTTTCTACTCCTCTCATGAGCCCAAACAAGTCTCTAAAAGCATGAGTTTGCAACTACTTTACTTTTGGAGAAAATTCAAAACATTCACTATTCAATAGAGCCCAATAGCAAAAATCAGGTTTTGAATGAAGAATCACATTTCTTGGTAGAATCATGCAAGATTGAAATTTTTGATGGTTTTTTACTCCTCTCAACAGCCCAAACAAGTTTCTAAAAGGATGAGTTTGCAACTACTTTACTTTTGGAGAAAATTCAAAACATTCATTATTCAATAGGGCCCAAACTATCAAAAACCAGCGGTTTCAATGAACACACATTTCTTGGTAGAATCATGCAGGACTGAAATTTTTGATGTTTTTCTACTCCTCTCATGAGCCCAAACAAGTCTCTAAAAGCATGAGTTTGCAACTACTTTACTTTTGGAGAAAATTCAAAACATTCATTATTCAATAGAGCCCAATAGCAAAAACCAGCGTTTTGAATGAAGAATCACATTTCTTGGTAGAATCATGCAGGATTGAAATTTTTGATGGTTTTTTACTCCTCTCAACAGCCCAAACAAGTTTCTAAAAGGATGAGTTTGCAACTACTTTACTTTTGGAGAAAATTCAAAACATTCATTATTCAATAGAGCCCAAACTATCAAAAACCAGCGGTTTCAATGAACACACATTTCTTGGTAGAATCATGCAGGACTGAAATTTTTGATGTTTTTCTACTCCTCTCATGAGCCCAAACAAGTCTCTAAAAGCATGAGTTTGCAACTACTTTACTTTTGGAGAAAATTCAAAACATTCATTATTCAATAGGGCCCAAACTATCAAAAACCAGCGGTTTGAATCAACACACATTTCTTGGTAGAATCATGCAGGACTGAAATTTTTGATGTTTTTCTACTCCTCTCATGAGCCCAAACAAGTCTCTAAAAGCATGAGTTTGCAACTACTTTACTTTTGGAGAAAATTCAAAACATTCATTATTCAATAGAGCCCAATAGCAAAAACCAGCGTTTTGAATGAAGAATCACATTTCTTGGTAGAATCATGCAGGATTGAAATTTTTGATGGTTTTTTACTCCTCTCAACAGCCCAAACAAGTTTCTAAAAGGATGAGTTTGCAACTACTTTACTTTTGGAGAAAATTCAAAACATTCATTATTCAATAGGGCCCAAACTATCAAAAACCAGCGGTTTCAATGAACACACATTTCTTGGTAGAATCATGCAGGACTGAAATTTTTGATGTTTTTCTACTCCTCTCATGAGCCCAAACAAGTCTCTAAAAGCATGAGTTTGCAACTATTTACTTTTGGAGAAAATTCAAAACATTCATTATTCAATAGAGCCCAATAGCAAAAACCAGCGTTTTGAATGAAGAATCACATTTCTTGGTAGAATCATGCAGGATTGAAATTTTTGATGGTTTTTTACTCCTCTCAACAGCCCAAACAAGTTTCTAAAAGGATGAGTTTGTAACTACTTTACTTTTGGAGAAAATTCAAAACATTCATTATTCAATAGGGCCCAAACTATCAAAAACCAGCGGTTTGAATCAACACACATTTCTTGGTAGAATCATGCAGGACTGAAATTTTTGATGTTTTTCTACTCCTCTCATGAGCCCAAACAAGTCTCTAAAAGCATGAGTTTGCAACTACTTTACTTTTGGAGAAAATTCAAAACATTCACTATTCAATAGAGCCCAATAGCAAAAATCAGGTTTTGAATGAAGAATCACATTTCTTGGTAGAATCATGCAAGATTGAAATTTTTGATGGTTTTTTACTCCTCTCAACAGCCCAAACAAGTTTCTAAAAGGATGAGTTTGCAACTACTTTACTTTTGGAGAAAATTCAAAACATTCATTATTCAATAGGGCCCAAACTATCAAAAACCAGCGGTTTCAATGAACACACATTTCTTGGTAGAATCATGCAGGACTGAAATTTTTGATGTTTTTCTACTCCTCTCATGAGCCCAAACAAGTCTCTAAAAGCATGAGTTTGCAACTACTTTACTTTTGGAGAAAATTCAAAACATTCATTATTCAATAGAGCCCAATAGCAAAAACCAGCGTTTTGAATGAAGAATCACATTTCTTGGTAGAATCATGCAGGATTGAAATTTTTGATGGTTTTTTACTCCTCTCAACAGCCCAAACAAGTTTCTAAAAGGATGAGTTTGCAACTACTTTACTTTTGGAGAAAATTCAAAACATTCATTATTCAATAGGGCCCAAACTATCAAAAACCAGCGGTTTCAATGAACACACATTTCTTGGTAGAATCATGCAGGACTGAAATTTTTGATGTTTTTCTACTCCTCTCATGAGCCCAAACAAGTCTCTAAAAGCATGAGTTTGCAACTACTTTACTTTTGGAGAAAATTCAAAACATTCATTATTCAATAGGGCCCAAACTATCAAAAACCAGCGGTTTGAATCAACACACATTTCTTGGTAGAATCATGCAGGACTGAAATTTTTGATGTTTTTCTACTCCTCTCATGAGCCCAAACAAGTCTCTAAAAGCATGAGTTTGCAACTACTTTACTTTTGGAGAAAATTCAAAACATTCATTATTCAATAAAGCCCAATAGCAAAAAACAGCGTTTTGAATGAAGAATCACATTTCTTGGTAGAATCATGCAGGATTGAAATTTTTGATGGTTTTTTACTCCTCTCAACAGCCCAAACAAGTTTCTAAAAGGATGAGTTTGCAACTACTTTACTTTTGGAGAAAATTCAAAACATTCATTATTCAATAGGGCCCAAACTATCAAAAACCAGCCGTTTCAATGAACACACATGTCTTGGTAGAATCATGCAGGACTGAAATTTTTGATGTTTTTCTACTCATCTCATGAGCCCAAACAAGTCTCTAAAAGCATGAGTTTGCAACTAATTTACTTTTGGAGAAAATTCAAAACATTCATTATTCAATAGAGCCCAATAGCAAAAACCAGCGTTTTGAATGAAGAATCACATTTCTTGGTAGAATCATGCAGGATTAAAATTTTTGATGGTTTTTTACTCCTCTCAACAGCCCAAACAAGTTTCTAAAAGGATGAGTTTGCAACTACTTTACTTTTGGAGAAAATTCAAAACATTCATTATTCAATAGGGCCCAAACTATCAAAAACCAGCGGTTTGAATGAACACATTTCTTGGTAGAATCATGCAGGACTGAAATTTTTGATGTTTTTCTACTCCTCTCATGAGCCCAAACAAGTCTCTAAAAGCATGAGTTTGCAACTACTTTACTTTTGGAGAAAATTCAAAACATTCACTATTCAATAGAGCCCAATAGCAAAAATCAGGTTTTGAATGAAGAATCACATTTCTTGGTAAAATCATGCAGGATTGAAATTTTTGATGGTTTTTTACTCCTCTCAGCAGCCCAAACAAGTTTCTAAAAGGATGAGTTTGCAACTACTTTACTTTTGGAGAAAATTCAAAACATTCATTATTCAATAGGGCCCAAACTATCAAAAACCAGCGGTTTCAATGAACACACATTTCTTGGTAGAATCATGCAGGACTGAAATTTTTGATGTTTTTCTACTCCTCTCATGAGCCCAAACAAGTCTCTAAAAGCATGAGTTTGCAACTACTTTACTTTTGGAGAAAATTCAAAACATTCACTATTCAATAGAGCCCAATAGCAAAAATCAGGTTTTGAATGAAGAATCACATTTCTTGGTAGAATCATGCAAGATTGAAATTTTTGATGGTTTTTTACTCCTCTCAACAGCCCAAACAAGTTTCTAAAAGGATGAGTTTGCAACTACTTTACTTTTGGAGAAAATTCAAAACATTCATTATTCAATAGGGCCCAAACTATCAAAAACCAGCGGTTTCAATGAACACACATTTCTTGGTAGAATCATGCAGGACTGAAATTTTTGATGTTTTTCTACTCCTCTCATGAGCCCAAACAAGTCTCTAAAAGCATGAGTTTGCAACTACTTTACTTTTGGAGAAAATTCAAAACATTCATTATTCAATAGAGCCCAATAGCAAAAACCAGCGTTTTGAATGAAGAATCACATTTCTTGGTAGAATCATGCAGGATTGAAATTTTTGATGGTTTTTTACTCCTCTCAACAGCCCAAACAAGTTTCTAAAAGGATGAGTTTGCAACTACTTTACTTTTGGAGAAAATTCAAAACATTCATTATTCAATAGGGCCCAAACTATCAAAAACCAGCGGTTTCAATGAACACACATTTCTTGGTAGAATCATGCAGGACTGAAATTTTTGATGTTTTTCTACTCCTCTCATGAGCCCAAACAAGTCTCTAAAAGCATGAGTTTGCAACTACTTTACTTTTGGAGAAAATTCAAAACATTCATTATTCAATAGGGCCAAACTATCAAAAACCAGCGGTTTGAATCAACACACATTTCTTGGTAGAATCATGCAGGACTGAAATTTTTGATGTTTTTCTACTCCTCTCATGAGCCCAAACAAGTCTCTAAAAGCATGAGTTTGCAACTACTTTACTTTTGGAGAAAATTCAAAACATTCATTATTCAATAAAGCCCAATAGCAAAAAACAGCGTTTTGAATGAAGAATCACATTTCTTGGTAGAATCATGCAGGATTGAAATTTTTGATGGTTTTTTACTCCTCTCAACAGCCCAAACAAGTTTCTAAAAGGATGAGTTTGCAACTACTTTACTTTTGGAGAAAATTCAAAACATTCATTATTCAATAGGGCCCAAACTATCAAAAACCAGCCGTTTCAATGAACACACATGTCTTGGTAGAATCATGCAGGACTGAAATTTTTGATGTTTTTCTACTCATCTCATGAGCCCAAACAAGTCTCTAAAAGCATGAGTTTGCAACTAATTTACTTTTGGAGAAAATTCAAAACATTCATTATTCAATAGAGCCCAATAGCAAAAACCAGCGTTTTGAATGAAGAATCACATTTCTTGGTAGAATCATGCAGGATTAAAATTTTTGATGGTTTTTTACTCCTCTCAACAGCCCAAACAAGTTTCTAAAAGGATGAGTTTGCAACTACTTTACTTTTGGAGAAAATTCAAAACATTCATTATTCAATAGGGCCCAAACTATCAAAAACCAGCGGTTTGAATGAACACATTTCTTGGTAGAATCATGCAGGACTGAAATTTTTGATGTTTTTCTACTCCTCTCATGAGCCCAAACAAGTCTCTAAAAGCATGAGTTTGCAACTACTTTACTTTTGGAGAAAATTCAAAACATTCACTATTCAATAGAGCCCAATAGCAAAAATCAGGTTTTGAATGAAGAATCACATTTCTTGGTAAAATCATGCAGGATTGAAATTTTTGATGGTTTTTTACTCCTCTCAGCAGCCCAAACAAGTTTCTAAAAGGATGAGTTTGCAACTACTTTACTTTTGGAGAAAATTCAAAACATTCATTATTCAATAGGGCCCAAACTATCAAAAACCAGCGGTTTCAATGAACACACATTTCTTGGTAGAATCATGCAGGACTGAAATTTTTGATGTTTTTCTACTCCTCTCATGAGCCCAAACAAGTCTCTAAAAGCATGAGTTTGCAACTACTTTACTTTTGGAGAAAATTCAAAACATTCATTATTCAATAGAGCCCAATAGCAAAAACCATGGTTTTGAATGAAGAATCACATTTCTTGGTAGAATCATGCAGGATTGAAATTTTTGATGGTTTTTTACTCCTCTCAACAGCCCAAACAAGTTTCTAAAAGGATGAGTTTGCAACTACTTTACTTTTGGAGAAAATTCAAAACATTCATTATTCAATAGGGCCCAAACTATCAAAAACCAGCGGTTTGAATGAACACATTTCTTGGTAGAATCATGCAGGACTGAAATTTTTGATGTTTTTCTACTCCTTTCATGAGCCCAAACAAGTCTCTAAAAGCAAGAGTTTGCAACTACTTTACTTTTGGAGAAAATTCAAAACATTCACTATTCAATAGAGCCCAATAGCAAAAATCAGGTTTTGAATGAAGAATCACATTTCTTGGTAAAATCATGCAGGATTGTAATTTTTGATGGTTTTTTACTCCTCTCAACAGCCCAAACAAGTTTCTAAAAGGATGAGTTTGCAACTACTTTACTTTTGGAGAAAATTCAAAACATTCATTATTCAATAGGGCCCAAACTATCAAAAACCAGCGGTTTCAATGAACACACATTTCTTGGTAGAATCATGCAGGACTGAAATTTTTGATGTTTTTCTACTCCTCTCATGAGCCCAAACAAGTCTCTAAAAGCATGAGTTTGCAACTACTTTACTTTTGGAGAAAATTCAAAACATTCATTATTCAATAGAGCCCAATAGCAAAAACCATGGTTTTGAATGAAGAATCACATTTCTTGGTAGAATCATGCTGGATTGAAATTTTTGATGGTTTTTTACTCCTCTCAACAGCCCAAACAAGTTTCTAAAAGGATGAGTTTGCAACTACTTTACTTTTGGAGAAAATTCAAAACATTCATTATTCAATAGGGCCCAAACTATCAAAAACCAGCGGTTTCAATGAACACACATTTCTTGGTAGAATCATGCAGGACTGAAATTTTTGATGTTTTTCTACTCCTCTCATGAGCCCAAACAAGTCTCTAAAAGCATGAGTTTGCAACTACTTTACTTTTGGAGAAAATTCAAAACATTCATTATTCAATAGAGCCCAATAGCAAAAACCAGCGTTTTGAATGAAGAATCACATTTCTTGGTAGAATCATGCAGGATTGAAATTTTTGATGGTTTTTTACTCCTCTCAACAGCCCAAACAAGTTTCTAAAAGGATGAGTTTGCAACTACTTTACTTTTGGAGAAAATTCAAAACATTCATTATTCAATAGGGCCCAAACTATCAAAAACCAGCGGTTTCAATGAACACACATTTCTTGGTAGAATCATGCAGGACTGAAATTTTTGATGTTTTTCTACTCCTCTCATGAGCCCAAACAAGTCTCTAAAAGCATGAGTTTGCAACTACTTTACTTTTGGAGAAAATTCAAAACATTCATTATTCAATAGAGCCCAATAGCAAAAACCAGCGTTTTGAATGAAGAATCACATTTATTGGTAGAATCATGCAGGATTGAAATTTTTGATGGTTTTTTACTCCTCTCAACAGCCCAAACAAGTTTCTAAAAGGATGAGTTTGCAACTACTTTACTTTTGGAGAAAATTCAAAACATTCATTATTCAATAGGGCCCAAACTATCAAAAACCAGCCGTTTCAATGAACACACATGTCTTGGTAGAATCATGCAGGACTGAAATTTTTGATGTTTTTCTACTCCTCTCATGAGCCCAAACAAGTCTCTAAAAGCATGAGTTTGCAACTACTTTACTTTTGGAGAAAATTCAAAACATTCACTATTCAATAGAGCCCAATAGCAAAAATCAGGTTTTGAATGAAGAATCACATTTCTTGGTAGAATCATGCAAGATTGAAATTTTTGATGGTTTTTTACTCCTCTCAACAGCCCAAACAAGTTTCTAAAAGGATGAGTTTGCAACTACTTTACTTTTGGAGAAAATTCAAAACATTCATTATTCAATAGGGCCCAAACTATCAAAAACCAGCGGTTTCAATGAACACACATTTCTTGGTAGAATCATGCAGGACTGAAATTTTTGATGTTTTTCTACTCCTCTCATGAGCCCAAACAAGTCTCTAAAAGCATGAGTTTGCAACTACTTTACTTTTGGAGAAAATTCAAAACATTCATTATTCAATAGGGCCCAAACTATCAAAAACCAGCGGTTTGAATCAACACACATTTCTTGGTAGAATCATGCAGGACTGAAATTTTTGATGTTTTTCTACTCCTCTCATGAGCCCAAACAAGTCTCTAAAAGCATGAGTTTGCAACTACTTTACTTTTGGAGAAAATTCAAAACATTCATTATTCAATAGAGCCCAATAGCAAAAACCAGCGTTTTGAATGAAGAATCACATTTCTTGGTAGAATCATGCAGGATGGAAATTTTTGATGGTTTTTTACTCCTCTCAACAGCCCAAACAAGTTTCTAAAAGGATGAGTTTGCAACTACTTTACTTTTGGAGAAAATTCAAAACATTCATTATTCAATAGGGCCCAAACTATCAAAAACCAGCGGTTTCAATGAACACACATTTCTTGGTAGAATCATGCAGGACTGAAATTTTTGATGTTTTTCTACTCCTCTCATGAGCCCAAACAAGTCTCTAAAAGCATGAGTTTGCAACTACTTTACTTTTGGAGAAAATTCAAAACATTCATTATTCAATAGAGCCCAATAGCAAAAACCAGCGTTTTGAATGAAGAATCACATTTATTGGTAGAATCATGCAGGATTGAAATTTTTGATGGTTTTTTACTCCTCTCAACAGCCCAAACAAGTTTCTAAAAGGATGAGTTTGTAACTACTTTACTTTTGGAGAAAATTCAAAACATTCATTATTCAATAGGGCCCAAACTATCAAAAACCAGCGGTTTGAATGAACACATTTCTTGGTAGAATCATGCAGGACTGAAATTTTTGATGTTTTTCTACTCCTCTCATGAGCCCAAACAAGTCTCTAAAAGCATGAGTTTGCAACTACTTTACTTTTGGAGAAAATTCAAAACATTCACTATTCAATAGAGCCCAATAGCAAAAATCAGGTTTTGAATGAAGAATCACATTTCTTGGTAAAATCATGCAGGATTGAAATTTTTGATGGTTTTTTACTCCTCTCAACAGCCCAAACAAGTTTCTAAAAGGATGAGTTTGCAACTACTTTACTTTTGGAGAAAATTCAAAACATTCATTATTCAATAGGGCCCAAACTATCAAAAACCAGCGGTTTGAATCAACACACATTTCTTGGTAGAATCATGCAGGACTGAAATTTTTGATGTTTTTCTACTCCTCTCATGAGCCCAAACAAGTCTCTAAAAGCATGAGTTTGCAACTACTTTACTTTTGGAGAAAATTCAAAACATTCATTATTCAATAGAGCCCAATAGCAAAAACCAGCGTTTTGAATGAAGAATCACATTTCTTGGTAGAATCATGCAGGATTGAAATTTTTGATGGTTTTTTACTCCTCTCAACAGCCCAAACAAGTTTCTAAAAGGATGAGTTTGCAACTACTTTACTTTTGGAGAAAATTCAAAACATTCATTATTCAATAGGGCCCAAACTATCAAAAACCAGCCGTTTCAATGAACACACATGTCTTGGTAGAATCATGCAGGACTGAAATTTTTGATGTTTTTCTACTCATCTCATGAGCCCAAACAAGTCTCTAAAAGCATGAGTTTGCAACTACTTTACTTTTGGAGAAAATTCAAAACATTCATTATTCAATAGAGCCCAATAGCAAAAACCAGCGTTTTGAATGAAGAATCACATTTCTTGGTAGAATCATGCAGGATTGAAATTTTTGATGGTTTTTTACTCCTCTCAACAGCCCAAACAAGTTTCTAAAAGGATGAGTTTGCAACTACTTTACTTTTGGAGAAAATTCAAAACATTCATTATTCAATAGGGCCCAAACTATCAAAAACCAGCGGTTTGAATGAACACATTTCTTGGTAGAATCATGCAGGACTGAAATTTTTGATGTTTTTCTACTCCTCTCATGAGCCCAAACAAGTCTCTAAAAGCATGAGTTTGCAACTACTTTACTTTTGGAGAAAATTCAAAACATTCACTATTCAATAGAGCCCAATAGCAAAAATCAGGTTTTGAATGAAGAATCACATTTCTTGGTAGAATCATGCAAGATTGAAATTTTTGATGGTTTTTTACTCCTCTCAACAGCCCAAACAAGTTTCTAAAAGGATGAGTTTGCAACTACTTTACTTTTGGAGAAAATTCAAAACATTCATTATTCAATAGGGCCCAAACTATCAAAAACCAGCGGTTTCAATGAACACACATTTCTTGGTAGAATCATGCAGGACTGAAATTTTTGATGTTTTTCTACTCCTCTCATGAGCCCAAACAAGTCTCTAAAAGCATGAGTTTGCAACTACTTTACTTTTGGAGAAAATTCAAAACATTCATTATTCAATAGAGCCCAATAGCAAAAACCAGCGTTTTGAATGAAGAATCACATTTCTTGGTAGAATCATGCAGGATTGAAATTTTTGATGGTTTTTTACTCCTCTCAACAGCCCAAACAAGTTTCTAAAAGGATGAGTTTGCAACTACTTTACTTTTGGAGAAAATTCAAAACATTCATTATTCAATAGGGCCCAAACTATCAAAAACCAGCGGTTTCAATGAACACACATTTCTTGGTAGAATCATGCAGGACTGAAATTTTTGATGTTTTTCTACTCCTCTCATGAGCCCAAACAAGTCTCTAAAAGCATGAGTTTGCAACTACTTTACTTTTGGAGAAAATTCAAAACATTCATTATTCAATAGAGCCCAATAGCAAAAACCAGCGTTTTGAATGAAGAATCACATTTCTTGGTAGAATCATGCAGGATTGAAATTTTTGATGGTTTTTTACTCCTCTCAACAGCCCAAACAAGTTTCTAAAAGGATGAGTTTGCAACTACTTTACTTTTGGAGAAAATTCAAAACATTCATTATTCAATAGGGCCCAAACTATCAAAAACCAGCGGTTTCAATGAACACACATTTCTTGGTAGAATCATGCAGGACTGAAATTTTTGATGTTTTTCTACTCCTCTCATGAGCCCAAACAAGTCTCTAAAAGCATGAGTTTGCAACTACTTTACTTTTGGAGAAAATTCAAAACATTCATTATTCATTAGAGCCCAATAGCAAAAACCAGCGTTTTGAATGAAGAATCACATTTCTTGGTAGAATCATGCAGGATTGAAATTTTTGATGGTTTTTTACTCCTCTCAACAGCCCAAACAAGTTTCTAAAAGGATGAGTTTGTAACTACTTTACTTTTGGAGAAAATTCAAAACATTCATTATTCAATAGGGCCCAAACTATCAAAAACCAGCGGTTTGAATCAACACACATTTCTTGGTAGAATCATGCAGGACTGAAATTTTTGATGTTTTTCTACTCCTCTCATGAGCCCAAACAAGTCTCTAAAAGCATGAGTTTGCAACTACTTTACTTTTGGAGAAAATTCAAAACATTCACTATTCAATAGAGCCCAATAGCAAAAATCAGGTTTTGAATGAAGAATCACATTTCTTGGTAAAATCATGCAGGATTGAAATTTTTGATGGTTTTTTACTCCTCTCAACAGCCCAAAAAAGTTTCTAAAAGGATGAGTTTGCAACTACTTTACTTTTGGAGAAAATTCAAAACATTCATTATTCAATAGGGCCCAAACTATCAAAAACCAGCCGTTTCAATGAACACACATTTCTTGGTAGAATCATGCAGGACTGAAATTTTTGATGTTTTTCTACTCCTCTCATGAGCCCAAACAAGTCTCTAAAAGCATGAGTTTGCAACTACTTTACTTTTGGAGAAAATTCAAAACATTCATTATTCAATAGAGCCCAATAGCAAAAACCAGCGTTTTGAATGAAGAATCACATTTCTTGGTAGAATCATGCAGGATTGAAATTTTTGATGGTTTTTTACTCCTCTCAACAGCCCAAACAAGTTTCTAAAAGGATGAGTTTGCAACTACTTTACTTTTGGAGAAAATTCAAAACATTCATTATTCAATAGGTCCCAAACTATCAAAAACCAGCGGTTTGAATGAACACATTTCTTGGTAGAATCATGCAGGACTGAAATTTTTGATGTTTTTCTACTCCTCTCATGAGCCCAAACAAGTCTCTAAAAGCATGAGTTTGCAACTACTTTACTTTTGGAGAAAATTCAAAACATTCATTATTCAATAGGGCCCAAACTATCAAAAACCAGCGGTTTGAATCAACACACATTTCTTGGTAGAATCATGCAGGACTGAAATTTTTGATGTTTTTCTACTCCTCTCATGAGCCCAAACAAGTCTCTAAAAGCATGAGTTTGCAACTACTTTACTTTTGGAGAAAATTCAAAACATTCATTATTCAATAAAGCCCAATAGCAAAAAACAGCGTTTTGAATGAAGAATCACATTTCTTGGTAAAATCATGCAGGATTGAAATTTTTGATGGTTTTTTACTCCTCTCAGCAGCCCAATCAAGTTTCTAAAAGGATGAGTTTGCAACTACTTTACTTTTGGAGAAAATTCAAAACATTCATTATTCAATAGGGCCCAAACTATCAAAAACCAGCGGTTTCAATGAACACACATTTCTTGGTAGAATCATGCAGGACTGAAATTTTTGATGTTTTTCTACTCCTCTCATGAGCCCAAACAAGTCTCTAAAAGCATGAGTTTGCAACTACTTTACTTTTGGAGAAAATTCAAAACATTCATTATTCAATAGAGCCCAATAGCAAAAACCATGGTTTTGAATGAAGAATCACATTTCTTGGTAGAATCATGCAGGATTGAAATTTTTGATGGTTTTTTACTCCTCTCAACAGCCCAAACAAGTTTCTAAAAGGATGAGTTTGCAACTACTTTACTTTTGGAGAAAATTCAAAACATTCATTATTCAATAGGGCCCAAACTATCAAAAACCAGCGGTTTGAATGAACACATTTCTTGGTAGAATCATGCAGGACTGAAATTTTTGATGTTTTTCTACTCCTTTCATGAGCCCAAACAAGTCTCTAAAAGCAAGAGTTTGCAACTACTTTACTTTTGGAGAAAATTCAAAACATTCACTATTCAATAGAGCCCAATAGCAAAAATCAGGTTTTGAATGAAGAATCACATTTCTTGGTAAAATCATGCAGGATTGTAATTTTTGATGGTTTTTTACTCCTCTCAACAGCCCAAACAAGTTTCTAAAAGGATGAGTTTGCAACTACTTTACTTTTGGAGAAAATTCAAAACATTCATTATTCAATAGGGCCCAAACTATCAAAAACCAGCGGTTTCAATGAACACACATTTCTTGGTAGAATCATGCAGGACTGAAATTTTTGATGTTTTTCTACTCCTCTCATGAGCCCAAACAAGTCTCTAAAAGCATGAGTTTGCAACTACTTTACTTTTGGAGAAAATTCAAAACATTCATTATTCAATAGAGCCCAATAGCAAAAACCATGGTTTTGAATGAAGAATCACATTTCTTGGTAGAATCATGCTGGATTGAAATTTTTGATGGTTTTTTACTCCTCTCAACAGCCCAAA
Organism: Dendrobates tinctorius; assembly: GCF_039654945.1. Lineage (NCBI taxonomy): Eukaryota > Metazoa > Chordata > Amphibia > Anura > Dendrobatidae > Dendrobates > Dendrobates tinctorius. Next base: position 22,559,346 of record NW_027361793.1, read on the forward strand.
CAAGTTTCTAAAAGGATGAGTTTGCAACTACTTTACTTTTGGAGAAAATTCAAAACATTCATTATTCAATAGGGCCCAAACTATCAAAAACCAGCCGTTTCAATGAACACACATTTCTTGGTAGAATCATGCAGGACTGAAATTTTTGATGTTTTTCTACTCCTCTCATGAGCCCAAACAAGTCTCTAAAAGCATGAGTTTGCAACTACTTTACTTTTGGAGAAAATTCAAAACATTCATTATTCAATAGAGCCCAATAGCAAAAACCAGCGTTTTGAATGAAGAATCACATTTCTTGGTAGAATCATGCAGGATTGAAATTTTTGATGGTTTTTTACTCCTCTCAACAGCCCAAACAAGTTTCTAAAAGGATGAGTTTGCAACTACTTTACTTTTGGAGAAAATTCAAAACATTCATTATTCAATAGGTCCCAAACTATCAAAAACCAGCGGTTTGAATGAACACATTTCTTGGTAGAATCATGCAGGACTGAAATTTTTGATGTTTTTCTACTCCTCTCATGAGCCCAAACAAGTCTCTAAAAGCATGAGTTTGCAACTACTTTACTTTTGGAGAAAATTCAAAACATTCATTATTCAATAGGGCCCAAACTATCAAAAACCAGCGGTTTGAATCAACACACATTTCTTGGTAGAATCATGCAGGACTGAAATTTTTGATGTTTTTCTACTCCTCTCATGAGCCCAAACAAGTCTCTAAAAGCATGAGTTTGCAACTACTTTACTTTTGGAGAAAATTCAAAACATTCATTATTCAATAAAGCCCAATAGCAAAAAACAGCGTTTTGAATGAAGAATCACATTTCTTGGTAGAATCATGCAGGATTGAAATTTTTGATGGTTTTTTACTCCTCTCAACAGCCCAAACAAGTTTCTAAAAGGATGAGTTTGCAACTACTTTACTTTTGGAGAAAATTCAAAACATTCATTATTCAATAGGGCCCAAACTATCAAAAACCAGCCGTTTCAATGAACACACATGTCTTGGTAGAATCATGCAGGACTGAAATTTTTGATGTTTTTCTACTCATCTCATGAGCCCAAACAAGTCTCTAAAAGCATGAGTTTGCAACTAATTTACTTTTGGAGAAAATTCAAAACATTCATTATTCAATAGAGCCCAATAGCAAAAACCAGCGTTTTGAATGAAGAATCACATTTCTTGGTAGAATCATGCAGGATTGAAATTTTTGATGGTTTTTTACTCCTCTCAACAGCCCAAACAAGTTTCTAAAAGGATGAGTTTGCAACTACTTTACTTTTGGAGAAAATTCAAAACATTCATTATTCAATAGGGCCCAAACTATCAAAAACCAGCGGTTTGAATGAACACATTTCTTGGTAGAATCATGCAGGACTGAAATTTTTGATGTTTTTCTACTCCTCTCATGAGCCCAAACAAGTCTCTAAAAGCATGAGTTTGCAACTACTTTACTTTTGGAGAAAATTCAAAACATTCACTATTCAATAGAGCCCAATAGCAAAAATCAGGTTTTGAATGAAGAATCACATTTCTTGGTAAAATCATGCAGGATTGAAATTTTTGATGGTTTTTTACTCCTCTCAGCAGCCCAAACAAGTTTCTAAAAGGATGAGTTTGCAACTACTTTACTTTTGGAGAAAATTCAAAACATTCATTATTCAATAGGGCCCAAACTATCAAAAACCAGCGGTTTCAATGAACACACATTTCTTGGTAGAATCATGCAGGACTGAAATTTTTGATGTTTTTCTACTCCTCTCATGAGCCCAAACAAGTCTCTAAAAGCATGAGTTTGCAACTACTTTACTTTTGGAGAAAATTCAAAACATTCATTATTCAATAGAGCCCAATAGCAAAAACCAGCGTTTTGAATGAAGAATCACATTTCTTGGTAGAATCATGCAGGATTGAAATTTTTGATGGTTTTTTACTCCTCTCAACAGCCCAAACAAGTTTCTAAAAGGATGAGTTTGCAACTACTTTACTTTTGGAGAAAATTCAAAACATTCATTATTCAATAGGGCCCAAACTATCAAAAACCAGCGGTTTCAATGAACACACATTTCTTGGTAGAATCATGCAGGACTGAAATTTTTGATGTTTTTCTACTCCTCTCATGAGCCCAAACAAGTCTCTAAAAGCATGAGTTTGCAACTACTTTACTTTTGGAGAAAATTCAAAACATTCATTATTCAATAGGGCCCAAACTATCAAAAACCAGCGGTTTGAATCAACACACATTTCTTGGTAGAATCATGCAGGACTGAAATTTTTGATGTTTTTCTACTCCTCTCATGAGCCCAAACAAGTCTCTAAAAGCATGAGTTTGCAACTACTTTACTTTTGGAGAAAATTCAAAACATTCATTATTCAATAGAGCCCAATAGCAAAAACCAGCGTTTTGAATGAAGAATCACATTTCTTGGTAGAATCATGCAGGATTGAAATTTTTGATGTTTTTTACTCCTCTCAACAGCCCAAACAAGTTTCTAAAAGGATGAGTTTGCAACTACTTTACTTTTGGAGAAAATTCAAAACATTCATTATTCAATAGGGCCCAAACTATCAAAAACCAGCGGTTTCAATGAACACACATTTCTTGGTAGAATCATGCAGGACTGAAATTTTTGATGTTTTTCTACTCCTCTCATGAGCCCAAACAAGTCTCTAAAAGCATGAGTTTGCAACTATTTACTTTTGGAGAAAATTCAAAACATTCATTATTCAATAGAGCCCAATAGCAAAAACCAGCGTTTTGAATGAAGAATCACATTTCTTGGTAGAATCATGCAGGATTGAAATTTTTGATGGTTTTTTACTCCTCTCAACAGCCCAAACAAGTTTCTAAAAGGATGAGTTTGTAACTACTTTACTTTTGGAGAAAATTCAAAACATTCATTATTCAATAGGGCCCAAACTATCAAAAACCAGCGGTTTGAATCAACACACATTTCTTGGTAGAATCATGCAGGACTGAAATTTTTGATGTTTTTCTACTCCTCTCATGAGCCCAAACAAGTCTCTAAAAGCATGAGTTTGCAACTACTTTACTTTTGGAGAAAATTCAAAACATTCACTATTCAATAGAGCCCAATAGCAAAAATCAGGTTTTGAATGAAGAATCACATTTCTTGGTAGAATCATGCAAGATTGAAATTTTTGATGGTTTTTTACTCCTCTCAACAGCCCAAACAAGTTTCTAAAAGGATGAGTTTGCAACTACTTTACTTTTGGAGAAAATTCAAAACATTCATTATTCAATAGGGCCCAAACTATCAAAAACCAGCGGTTTCAATGAACACACATTTCTTGGTAGAATCATGCAGGACTGAAATTTTTGATGTTTTTCTACTCCTCTCATGAGCCCAAACAAGTCTCTAAAAGCATGAGTTTGCAACTACTTTACTTTTGGAGAAAATTCAAAACATTCATTATTCAATAGAGCCCAATAGCAAAAACCAGCGTTTTGAATGAAGAATCACATTTCTTGGTAGAATCATGCAGGATTGAAATTTTTGATGGTTTTTTACTCCTCTCAACAGCCCAAACAAGTTTCTAAAAGGATGAGTTTGCAACTACTTTACTTTTGGAGAAAATTCAAAACATTCATTATTCAATAGGGCCCAAACTATCAAAAACCAGCGGTTTCAATGAACACACATTTCTTGGTAGAATCATGCAGGACTGAAATTTTTGATGTTTTTCTACTCCTCTCATGAGCCCAAACAAGTCTCTAAAAGCATGAGTTTGCAACTACTTTACTTTTGGAGAAAATTCAAAACATTCATTATTCAATAGAGCCCAATAGCAAAAACCAGCGTTTTGAATGAAGAATCACATTTCTTGGTAGAATCATGCAGGATTGAAATTTTTGATGGTTTTTTACTCCTCTCAACAGCCCAAACAAGTTTCTAAAAGGATGAGTTTGCAACTACTTTACTTTTGGAGAAAATTCAAAACATTCATTATTCAATAGGGCCCAAACTATCAAAAACCAGCGGTTTCAATGAACACACATTTCTTGGTAGAATCATGCAGGACTGAAATTTTTGATGTTTTTCTACTCCTCTCATGAGCCCAAACAAGTCTCTAAAAGCATGAGTTTGCAACTACTTTACTTTTGGAGAAAATTCAAAACATTCATTATTCATTAGAGCCCAATAGCAAAAACCAGCGTTTTGAATGAAGAATCACATTTCTTGGTAGAATCATGCAGGATTGAAATTTTTGATGGTTTTTTACTCCTCTCAACAGCCCAAACAAGTTTCTAAAAGGATGAGTTTGTAACTACTTTACTTTTGGAGAAAATTCAAAACATTCATTATTCAATAGGGCCCAAACTATCAAAAACCAGCGGTTTGAATCAACACACATTTCTTGGTAGAATCATGCAGGACTGAAATTTTTGATGTTTTTCTACTCCTCTCATGAGCCCAAACAAGTCTCTAAAAGCATGAGTTTGCAACTACTTTACTTTTGGAGAAAATTCAAAACATTCACTATTCAATAGAGCCCAATAGCAAAAATCAGGTTTTGAATGAAGAATCACATTTCTTGGTAAAATCATGCAGGATTGAAATTTTTGATGGTTTTTTACTCCTCTCAACAGCCCAAACAAGTTTCTAAAAGGATGAGTTTGCAACTACTTTACTTTTGGAGAAAATTCAAAACATTCATTATTCAATAGGGCCCAAACTATCAAAAACCAGCCGTTTCAATGAACACACATTTCTTGGTAGAATCATGCAGGACTGAAATTTTTGATGTTTTTCTACTCCTCTCATGAGCCCAAACAAGTCTCTAAAAGCATGAGTTTGCAACTACTTTACTTTTGGAGAAAATTCAAAACATTCATTATTCAATAGAGCCCAATAGCAAAAACCAGCGTTTTGAATGAAGAATCACATTTCTTGGTAGAATCATGCAGGATTGAAATTTTTGATGGTTTTTTACTCCTCTCAACAGCCCAAACAAGTTTCTAAAAGGATGAGTTTGCAACTACTTTACTTTTGGAGAAAATTCAAAACATTCATTATTCAATAGGTCCCAAACTATCAAAAACCAGCGGTTTGAATGAACACATTTCTTGGTAGAATCATGCAGGACTGAAATTTTTGATGTTTTTCTACTCCTCTCATGAGCCCAAACAAGTCTCTAAAAGCATGAGTTTGCAACTACTTTACTTTTGGAGAAAATTCAAAACATTCATTATTCAATAGGGCCCAAACTATCAAAAACCAGCGGTTTGAATCAACACACATTTCTTGGTAGAATCATGCAGGACTGAAATTTTTGATGTTTTTCTACTCCTCTCATGAGCCCAAACAAGTCTCTAAAAGCATGAGTTTGCAACTACTTTACTTTTGGAGAAAATTCAAAACATTCATTATTCAATAAAGCCCAATAGCAAAAAACAGCGTTTTGAATGAAGAATCACATTTCTTGGTAGAATCATGCAGGATTGAAATTTTTGATGGTTTTTTACTCCTCTCAACAGCCCAAACAAGTTTCTAAAAGGATGAGTTTGCAACTACTTTACTTTTGGAGAAAATTCAAAACATTCATTATTCAATAGGGCCCAAACTATCAAAAACCAGCCGTTTCAATGAACACACATGTCTTGGTAGAATCATGCAGGACTGAAATTTTTGATGTTTTTCTACTCATCTCATGAGCCCAAACAAGTCTCTAAAAGCATGAGTTTGCAACTAATTTACTTTTGGAGAAAATTCAAAACATTCATTATTCAATAGAGCCCAATAGCAAAAACCAGCGTTTTGAATGAAGAATCACATTTCTTGGTAGAATCATGCAGGATTGAAATTTTTGATGGTTTTTTACTCCTCTCAACAGCCCAAACAAGTTTCTAAAAGGATGAGTTTGCAACTACTTTACTTTTGGAGAAAATTCAAAACATTCATTATTCAATAGGGCCCAAACTATCAAAAACCAGCGGTTTGAATGAACACATTTCTTGGTAGAATCATGCAGGACTGAAATTTTTGATGTTTTTCTACTCCTCTCATGAGCCCAAACAAGTCTCTAAAAGCATGAGTTTGCAACTACTTTACTTTTGGAGAAAATTCAAAACATTCACTATTCAATAGAGCCCAATAGCAAAAATCAGGTTTTGAATGAAGAATCACATTTCTTGGTAAAATCATGCAGGATTGAAATTTTTGATGGTTTTTTACTCCTCTCAGCAGCCCAAACAAGTTTCTAAAAGGATGAGTTTGCAACTACTTTACTTTTGGAGAAAATTCAAAACATTCATTATTCAATAGGGCCCAAACTATCAAAAACCAGCGGTTTCAATGAACACACATTTCTTGGTAGAATCATGCAGGACTGAAATTTTTGATGTTTTTCTACTCCTCTCATGAGCCCAAACAAGTCTCTAAAAGCATGAGTTTGCAACTACTTTACTTTTGGAGAAAATTCAAAACATTCATTATTCAATAGAGCCCAATAGCAAAAACCAGCGTTTTGAATGAAGAATCACATTTCTTGGTAGAATCATGCAGGATTGAAATTTTTGATGGTTTTTTACTCCTCTCAACAGCCCAAACAAGTTTCTAAAAGGATGAGTTTGCAACTACTTTACTTTTGGAGAAAATTCAAAACATTCATTATTCAATAGGGCCCAAACTATCAAAAACCAGCGGTTTCAATGAACACACATTTCTTGGTAGAATCATGCAGGACTGAAATTTTTGATGTTTTTCTACTCCTCTCATGAGCCCAAACAAGTCTCTAAAAGCATGAGTTTGCAACTACTTTACTTTTGGAGAAAATTCAAAACATTCATTATTCAATAGGGCCCAAACTATCAAAAACCAGCGGTTTGAATCAACACACATTTCTTGGTAGAATCATGCAGGACTGAAATTTTTGATGTTTTTCTACTCCTCTCATGAGCCCAAACAAGTCTCTAAAAGCATGAGTTTGCAACTACTTTACTTTTGGAGAAAATTCAAAACATTCATTATTCAATAGAGCCCAATAGCAAAAACCAGCGTTTTGAATGAAGAATCACATTTCTTGGTAGAATCATGCAGGATTGAAATTTTTGATGTTTTTTACTCCTCTCAACAGCCCAAACAAGTTTCTAAAAGGATGAGTTTGCAACTACTTTACTTTTGGAGAAAATTCAAAACATTCATTATTCAATAGGGCCCAAACTATCAAAAACCAGCGGTTTCAATGAACACACATTTCTTGGTAGAATCATGCAGGACTGAAATTTTTGATGTTTTTCTACTCCTCTCATGAGCCCAAACAAGTCTCTAAAAGCATGAGTTTGCAACTATTTACTTTTGGAGAAAATTCAAAACATTCATTATTCAATAGAGCCCAATAGCAAAAACCAGAGTTTTGAATGAAGAATCACATTTCTTGGTAGAATCATGCAGGATTGAAATTTTTGATGGTTTTTTACTCCTCTCAACAGCCCAAACAAGTTTCTAAAAGGATGAGTTTGTAACTACTTTACTTTTGGAGAAAATTCAAAACATTCATTATTCAATAGGGCCCAAACTATCAAAAACCAGCGGTTTGAATCAACACACATTTCTTGGTAGAATCATGCAGGACTGAAATTTTTGATGTTTTTCTACTCCTCTCATGAGCCCAAACAAGTCTCTAAAAGCATGAGTTTGCAACTACTTTACTTTTGGAGAAAATTCAAAACATTCACTATTCAATAGAGCCCAATAGCAAAAATCAGGTTTTGAATGAAGAATCACATTTCTTGGTAGAATCATGCAAGATTGAAATTTTTGATGGTTTTTTACTCCTCTCAACAGCCCAAACAAGTTTCTAAAAGGATGAGTTTGCAACTACTTTACTTTTGGAGAAAATTCAAAACATTCATTATTCAATAGGGCCCAAACTATCAAAAACCAGCGGTTTCAATGAACACACATTTCTTGGTAGAATCATGCAGGACTGAAATTTTTGATGTTTTTCTACTCCTCTCATGAGCCCAAACAAGTCTCTAAAAGCATGAGTTTGCAACTACTTTACTTTTGGAGAAAATTCAAAACATTCATTATTCAATAGAGCCCAATAGCAAAAACCAGCGTTTTGAATGAAGAATCACATTTCTTGGTAGAATCATGCAGGATTGAAATTTTTGATGGTTTTTTACTCCTCTCAACAGCCCAAACAAGTTTCTAAAAGGATGAGTTTGCAACTACTTTACTTTTGGAGAAAATTCAAAACATTCATTATTCAATAGGGCCCAAACTATCAAAAACCAGCGGTTTCAATGAACACACATTTCTTGGTAGAATCATGCAGGACTGAAATTTTTGATGTTTTTCTACTCCTCTCATGAGCCCAAACAAGTCTCTAAAAGCATGAGTTTGCAACTACTTTACTTTTGGAGAAAATTCAAAACATTCATTATTCAATAGGGCCCAAACTATCAAAAACCAGCGGTTTGAATCAACACACATTTCTTGGTAGAATCATGCAGGACTGAAATTTTTGATGTTTTTCTACTCCTCTCATGAGCCCAAACAAGTCTCTAAAAGCATGAGTTTGCAACTACTTTACTTTTGGAGAAAATTCAAAACATTCATTATTCAATAAAGCCCAATAGCAAAAAACAGCGTTTTGAATGAAGAATCACATTTCTTGGTAGAATCATGCAGGATTGAAATTTTTGATGGTTTTTTACTCCTCTCAACAGCCCAAACAAGTTTCTAAAAGGATGAGTTTGCAACTACTTTACTTTTGGAGAAAATTCAAAACATTCATTATTCAATAGGGCCCAAACTATCAAAAACCAGCCGTTTCAATGAACACACATGTCTTGGTAGAATCATGCAGGACTGAAATTTTTGATGTTTTTCTACTCATCTCATGAGCCCAAACAAGTCTCTAAAAGCATGAGTTTGCAACTAATTTACTTTTGGAGAAAATTCAAAACATTCATTATTCAATAGAGCCCAATAGCAAAAACCAGCGTTTTGAATGAAGAATCACATTTCTTGGTAGAATCATGCAGGTTTAAAATTTTTGATGGTTTTTTACTCCTCTCAACAGCCCAAACAAGTTTCTAAAAGGATGAGTTTGCAACTACTTTACTTTTGGAGAAAATTCAAAACATTCATTATTCAATAGGGCCCAAACTATCAAAAACCAGCGGTTTGAATGAACACATTTCTTGGTAGAATCATGCAGGACTGAAATTTTTGATGTTTTTCTACTCCTCTCATGAGCCCAAACAAGTCTCTAAAAGCATGAGTTTGCAACTACTTTACTTTTGGAGAAAATTCAAAACATTCACTATTCAATAGAGCCCAATAGCAAAAATCAGGTTTTGAATGAAGAATCACATTTCTTGGTAAAATCATGCAGGATTGAAATTTTTGATGGTTTTTTACTCCTCTCAGCAGCCCAAACAAGTTTCTAAAAGGATGAGTTTGCAACTACTTTACTTTTGGAGAAAATTCAAAACATTCATTATTCAATAAAGCCCAATAGCAAAAAACAGCGTTTTGAATGAAGAATCACATTTCTTGGTAGAATCATGCAGGATTGAAATTTTTGATGGTTTTTTACTCCTCTCAACAGCCCAAACAAGTTTCTAAAAGGATGAGTTTGCAACTACTTTACTTTTGGAGAAAATTCAAAACATTCATTATTCAATAGGGCCCAAACTATCAAAAACCAGCCGTTTCAATGAACACACATGTCTTGGTAGAATCATGCAGGACTGAAATTTTTGATGTTTTTCTACTCATCTCATGAGCCCAAACAAGTCTCTAAAAGCATGAGTTTGCAACTAATTTACTTTTGGAGAAAATTCAAAACATTCATTATTCAATAGAGCCCAATAGCAAAAACCAGCGTTTTGAATGAAGAATCACATTTCTTGGTAGAATCATGCAGGTTTAAAATTTTTGATGGTTTTTTACTCCTCTCAACAGCCCAAACAAGTTTCTAAAAGGATGAGTTTGCAACTACTTTACTTTTGGAGAAAATTCAAAACATTCATTATTCAATAGGGCCCAAACTATCAAAAACCAGCGGTTTGAATGAACACATTTCTTGGTAGAATCATGCAGGACTGAAATTTTTGATGTTTTTCTACTCCTCTCATGAGCCCAAACAAGTCTCTAAAAGCATGAGTTTGCAACTACTTTACTTTTGGAGAAAATTCAAAACATTCACTATTCAATAGAGCCCAATAGCAAAAATCAGGTTTTGAATGAAGAATCACATTTCTTGGTAAAATCATGCAGGATTGAAATTTTTGATGGTTTTTTACTCCTCTCAGCAGCCCAAACAAGTTTCTAAAAGGATGAGTTTGCAACTACTTTACTTTTGGAGAAAATTCAAAACATTCATTATTCAATAGGGCCCAAACTATCAAAAACCAGCGGTTTCAATGAACACACATTTCTTGGTAGAATCATGCAGGACTGAAATTTTTGATGTTTTTCTACTCCTCTCATGAGCCCAAACAAGTCTCTAAAAGCATGAGTTTGCAACTACTTTACTTTTGGAGAAAATTCAAAACATTCATTATTCAATAGAGCCCAATAGCAAAAACCATGGTTTTGAATGAAGAATCACATTTCTTGGTAGAATCATGCAGGATTGAAATTTTTGATGGTTTTTTACTCCTCTCAACAGCCCAAACAAGTTTCTAAAAGGATGAGTTTGCAACTACTTTACTTTTGGAGAAAATTCAAAACATTCATTATTCAATAGGGCCCAAACTATCAAAAACCAGCGGTTTGAATGAACACATTTCTTGGTAGAATCATGCAGGACTGAAATTTTTGATGTTTTTCTACTCCTTTCATGAGCCCAAACAAGTCTCTAAAAGCAAGAGTTTGCAACTACTTTACTTTTGGAGAAAATTCAAAACATTCACTATTCAATAGAGCCCAATAGCAAAAATCAGGTTTTGAATGAAGAATCACATTTCTTGGTAAAATCATGCAGGATTGTAATTTTTGATGGTTTTTTACTCCTCTCAACAGCCCAAACAAGTTTCTAAAAGGATGAGTTTGCAACTACTTTACTTTTGGAGAAAATTCAAAACATTCATTATTCAATAGGGCCCAAACTATCAAAAACCAGCGGTTTCAATGAACACACATTTCTTGGTAGAATCATGCAGGACTCAAATTTTTGATGTTTTTCTACTCCTCTCATGAGCCCAAACAAGTCTCTAAAAGCATGAGTTTGCAACTACTTTACTTTTGGAGAAAATTCAAAACATTCATTATTCAATAGAGCCCAATAGCAAAAACCAGCGTTTTGAATGAAGAATCACATTTCTTGGTAGAATCATGCAGGATTGAAATTTTTGATGGTTTTTTACTCCTCTCAACAGCCCAAACAAGTTTCTAAAAGGATGAGTTTGCAACTACTTTACTTTTGGAGAAAATTCAAAACATTCATTATTCAATAGGGCCCAAACTATCAAAAACCAGCCGTTTCAATGAACACACATTTCTTGGTAGAATCATGCAGGACTGAAATTTTTGATGTTTTTCTACTCCTCTCATGAGCCCAAACAAGTCTCTAAAAGCATGAGTTTGCAACTACTTTACTTTTGGAGAAAATTCAAAACATTCATTATTCAATAGAGCCCAATAGCAAAAACCAGCGTTTTGAATGAAGAATCACATTTCTTGGTAGAATCATGCAGGATTGAAATTTTTGATGGTTTTTTACTCCTCTCAACAGCCCAAACAAGTTTCTAAAAGGATGAGTTTGCAACTACTTTACTTTTGGAGAAAATTCAAAACATTCATTATTCAATAGGGCCCAAACTATCAAAAACCAGCCGTTTCAATGAACACACATGTCTTGGTAGAATCATGCAGGACTGAAATTTTTGATGTTTTTCTACTCCTCTCATGAGCCCAAACAAGTCTCTAAAAGCATGAGTTTGCAACTACTTTACTTTTGGAGAAAATTCAAAACATTCACTATTCAATAGAGCCCAATAGCAAAAATCAGGTTTTGAATGAAGAATCACATTTCTTGGTAGAATCATGCAAGATTGAAATTTTTGATGGTTTTTTACTCCTCTCAACAGCCCAAACAAGTTTCTAAAAGGATGAGTTTGCAACTACTTTACTTTTGGAGAAAATTCAAAACATTCATTATTCAATAGGGCCCAAACTATCAAAAACCAGCGGTTTCAATGAACACACATTTCTTGGTAGAATCATGCAGGACTGAAATTTTTGATGTTTTTCTACTCCTCTCATGAGCCCAAACAAGTCTCTAAAAGCATGAGTTTGCAACTACTTTACTTTTGGAGAAAATTCAAAACATTCATTATTCAATAGGGCCCAAACTATCAAAAACCAGCGGTTTGAATCAACACACATTTCTTGGTAGAATCATGCAGGACTGAAATTTTTGATGTTTTTCTACTCCTCTCATGAGCCCAAACAAGTCTCTAAAAGCATGAGTTTGCAACTACTTTACTTTTGGAGAAAATTCAAAACATTCATTATTCAATAGAGCCCAATAGCAAAAACCAGCGTTTTGAATGAAGAATCACATTTCTTGGTAGAATCATGCAGGATGGAAATTTTTGATGGTTTTTTACTCCTCTCAACAGCCCAAACAAGTTTCTAAAAGGATGAGTTTGCAACTACTTTACTTTTGGAGAAAATTCAAAACATTCATTATTCAATAGGGCCCAAACTATCAAAAACCAGCGGTTTCAATGAACACACATTTCTTGGTAGAATCATGCAGGACTGAAATTTTTGATGTTTTTCTACTCCTCTCATGAGCCCAAACAAGTCTCTAAAAGCATGAGTTTGCAACTACTTTACTTTTGGAGAAAATTCAAAACATTCATTATTCAATAGAGCCCAATAGCAAAAACCAGCGTTTTGAATGAAGAATCACATTTCTTGGTAGAATCATGCAGGATTGAAATTTTTGATGGTTTTTTACTCCTCTCAACAGCCCAAACAAGTTTCTAAAAGGATGAGTTTGTAACTACTTTACTTTTGGAGAAAATTCAAAACATTCATTATTCAATAGGGCCCAAACTATCAAAAACCAGCGGTTTGAATGAACACATTTCTTGGTAGAATCATGCAGGACTGAAATTTTTGATGTTTTTCTACTCCTCTCATGAGCCCAAACAAGTCTCTAAAAGCATGAGTTTGCAACTACTTTACTTTTGGAGAAAATTCAAAACATTCACTATTCAATAGAGCCCAATAGCAAAAATCAGGTTTTGAATGAAGAATCACATTTCTTGGTAAAATCATGCAGGATTGAAATTTTTGATGGTTTTTTACTCCTCTCAACAGCCCAAACAAGTTTCTAAAAGGATGAGTTTGCAACTACTTTACTTTTGGAGAAAATTCAAAACATTCATTATTCAATAGGGCCCAAACTATCAAAAACCAGCGGTTTGAATCAACACACATTTCTTGGTAGAATCATGCAGGACTGAAATTTTTGATGTTTTTCTACTCCTCTCATGAGCCCAAACAAGTCTCTAAAAGCATGAGTTTGCAACTACTTTACTTTTGGAGAAAATTCAAAACATTCATTATTCAATAGAGCCCAATAGCAAAAACCAGCGTTTTGAATGAAGAATCACATTTCTTGGTAGAATCATGCAGGATTGAAATTTTTGATGGTTTTTTACTCCTCTCAACAGCCCAAACAAGTTTCTAAAAGGATGAGTTTGCAACTACTTTACTTTTGGAGAAAATTCAAAACATTCATTATTCAATAGGGCCCAAACTATCAAAAACCAGCCGTTTCAATGAACACACATGTCTTGGTAGAATCATGCAGGACTGAAATTTTTGATGTTTTTCTACTCATCTCATGAGCCCAAACAAGTCTCTAAAAGCATGAGTTTGCAACTACTTTACTTTTGGAGAAAATTCAAAACATTCATTATTCAATAGAGCCCAATAGCAAAAACCAGCGTTTTGAATGAAGAATCACATTTCTTGGTAGAATCATGCAGGATTGAAATTTTTGATGGTTTTTTACTCCTCTCAACAGCCCAAACAAGTTTCTAAAAGGATGAGTTTGCAACTACTTTACTTTTGGAGAAAATTCAAAACATTCATTATTCAATAGGGCCCAAACTATCAAAAACCAGCGGTTTCAATGAACACACATTTCTTGGTAGAATCATGCAGGACTGAAATTTTTGATGTTTTTCTACTCCTCTCATGAGCCCAAACAAGTCTCTAAAAGCATGAGTTTGCAACTACTTTACTTTTGGAGAAAATTCAAAACATTCATTATTCAATAGAGCCCAATAGCAAAAACCAGCGTTTTGAATGAAGAATCACATTTCTTGGTAGAATCATGCAGGATTGAAATTTTTGATGGTTTTTTACTCCTCTCAACAGCCCAAACAAGTTTCTAAAAGGATGAGTTTGCAACTACTTTACTTTTGGAGAAAATTCAAAACATTCATTATTCAATAGGGCCCAAACTATCAAAAACCAGCGGTTTGAATGAACACATTTCTTGGTAGAATCATGCAGGACTGAAATTTTTGATGTTTTTCTACTCCTCTCATGAGCCCAAACAAGTCTCTAAAAGCATGAGTTTGCAACTACTTTACTTTTGGAGAAAATTCAAAACATTCACTATTCAATAGAGCCCAATAGCAAAAATCAGGTTTTGAATGAAGAATCACATTTCTTGGTAGAATCATGCAAGATTGAAATTTTTGATGGTTTTTTACTCCTCTCAACAGCCCAAACAAGTTTCTAAAAGGATGAGTTTGCAACTACTTTACTTTTGGAGAAAATTCAAAACATTCATTATTCAATAGGGCCCAAACTATCAAAAACCAGCGGTTTCAATGAACACACATTTCTTGGTAGAATCATGCAGGACTGAAATTTTTGATGTTTTTCTACTCCTCTCATGAGCCCAAACAAGTCTCTAAAAGCATGAGTTTGCAACTACTTTACTTTTGGAGAAAATTCAAAACATTCATTATTCAATAGAGCCCAATAGCAAAAACCAGCGTTTTGAATGAAGAATCACATTTCTTGGTAGAATCATGCAGGATTGAAATTTTTGATGGTTTTTTACTCCTCTCAACAGCCCAAACAAGTTTCTAAAAGGATGAGTTTGCAACTACTTTACTTTTGGAGAAAATTCAAAACATTCATTATTCAATAGGGCCCAAACTATCAAAAACCAGCGGTTTCAATGAACACACATTTCTTGGTAGAATCATGCAGGACTGAAATTTTTGATGTTTTTCTACTCCTCTCATGAGCCCAAACAAGTCTCTAAAAGCATGAGTTTGCAACTACTTTACTTTTGGAGAAAATTCAAAACATTCATTATTCAATAGGGCCCAAACTATCAAAAACCAGCGGTTTGAATCAACACACATTTCTTGGTAGAATCATGCAGGACTGAAATTTTTGATGTTTTTCTACTCCTCTCATGAGCCCAAACAAGTCTCTAAAAGCATGAGTTTGCAACTACTTTACTTTTGGAGAAAATTCAAAACATTCATTATTCAATAGAGCCCAATAGCAAAAACCAGCGTTTTGAATGAAGAATCACATTTCTTGGTAGAATCATGCAGGATGGAAATTTTTGATGGTTTTTTACTCCTCTCAACAGCCCAAACAAGTTTCTAAAAGGATGAGTTTGCAACTACTTTACTTTTGGAGAAAATTCAAAACATTCATTATTCAATAGGGCCCAAACTATCAAAAACCAGCGGTTTCAATGAACACACATTTCTTGGTAGAATCATGCAGGACTGAAATTTTTGATGTTTTTCTACTCCTCTCATGAGCCCAAACAAGTCTCTAAAAGCATGAGTTTGCAACTACTTTACTTTTGGAGAAAATTCAAAACATTCATTATTCAATAGAGCCCAATAGCAAAAACCAGCGTTTTGAATGAAGAATCACATTTCTTGGTAGAATCATGCAGGATTGAAATTTTTGATGGTTTTTTACTCCTCTCAACAGCCCAAACAAGTTTCTAAAAGGATGAGTTTGTAACTACTTTACTTTTGGAGAAAATTCAAAACATTCATTATTCAATAGGGCCCAAACTATCAAAAACCAGCGGTTTGAATCAACACACATTTCTTGGTAGAATCATGCAGGACTGAAATTTTTGATGTTTTTCTACTCCTCTCATGAGCCCAAACAAGTCTCTAAAAGCATGAGTTTGCAACTACTTTACTTTTGGAGAAAATTCAAAACATTCACTATTCAATAGAGCCCAATAGCAAAAATCAGGTTTTGAATGAAGAATCACATTTCTTGGTAAAATCATGCAGGATTGAAATTTTTGATGGTTTTTTACTCCTCTCAACAGCCCAAACAAGTTTCTAAAAGGATGAGTTTGCAACTACTTTACTTTTGGAGAAAATTCAAAACATTCATTATTCAATAGGGCCCAAACTATCAAAAACCAGCCGTTTCAATGAACACACATTTCTTGGTAGAATCATGCAGGACTGAAATTTTTGATGTTTTTCTACTCCTCTCATGAGCCCAAACAAGTCTCTAAAAGCATGAGTTTGCAACTACTTTACTTTTGGAGAAAATTCAAAACATTCATTATTCAATAGAGCCCAATAGCAAAAACCAGCGTTTTGAATGAAGAATCACATTTCTTGGTAGAATCATGCAGGATTGAAATTTTTGATGGTTTTTTTACTCCTCTCAACAGCCCAAACAAGTTTCTAAAAGGATGAGTTTGCAACTACTTTACTTTTGGAGAAAATTCAAAACATTCATTATTCAATAGGTCCCAAACTATCAAAAACCAGCGGTTTGAATGAACACATTTCTTGGTAGAATCATGCAGGACTGAAATTTTTGATGTTTTTCTACTCCTCTCATGAGCCCAAACAAGTCTCTAAAAGCATGAGTTTGCAACTACTTTACTTTTGGAGAAAATTCAAAACATTCATTATTCAATAGGGCCCAAACTATCAAAAACCAGCGGTTTGAATCAACACACATTTCTTGGTAGAATCATGCAGGACTGAAATTTTTGATGTTTTTCTACTCCTCTCATGAGCCCAAACAAGTCTCTAAAAGCATGAGTTTGCAACTACTTTACTTTTGGAGAAAATTCAAAACATTCATTATTCAATAGAGCCCAATAGCAAAAACCAGCGTTTTGAATGAAGAATCACATTTCTTGGTAGAATCATGCAGGATTGAAATTTTTGATGGTTTTTTACTCCTCTCAACAGCCCAAACAAGTTTCTAAAAGGATGAGTTTGCAACTACTTTACTTTTGGAGAAAATTCAAAACATTCATTATTCAATAGGGCCCAAACTATCAAAAACCAGCGGTTTCAATGAACACACATTTCTTGGTAGAATCATGCAGGACTGAAATTTTTGATGTTTTTCTACTCCTCTCATGAGCCCAAACAAGTCTCTAAAAGCATGAGTTTGCAACTACTTTACTTTTGGAGAAAATTCAAAACATTCATTATTCAATAGAGCCCAATAGCAAAAACCAGCGTTTTGAATGAAGAATCACATTTCTTGGTAGAATCATGCAGGATTGAAATTTTTGATGGTTTTTTACTCCTCTCAACAGCCCAAACAAGTTTCTAAAAGGATGAGTTTGTAACTACTTTACTTTTGGAGAAAATTCAAAACATTCATTATTCAATAGGGCCCAAACTATCAAAAACCAGCGGTTTGAATCAACACACATTTCTTGGTAGAATCATGCAGGACTGAAATTTTTGATGTTTTTCTACTCCTCTCATGAGCCCAAACAAGTCTCTAAAAGCATGAGTTTGCAACTACTTTACTTTTGGAGAAAATTCAAAACATTCACTATTCAATAGAGCCCAATAGCAAAAATCAGGTTTTGAATGAAGAATCACATTTCTTGGTAAAATCATGCAGGATTGAAATTTTTGATGGTTTTTTACTCCTCTCAACAGCCCAAACAAGTTTCTAAAAGGATGAGTTTGCAACTACTTTACTTTTGGAGAAAATTCAAAACATTCATTATTCAATAGGGCCCAAACTATCAAAAACCAGCCGTTTCAATGAACACACATTTCTTGGTAGAATCATGCAGGACTGAAATTTTTGATGTTTTTCTACTCCTCTCATGAGCCCAAACAAGTCTCTAAAAGCATGAGTTTGCAACTACTTTACTTTTGGAGAAAATTCAAAACATTCATTATTCAATAGAGCCCAATAGCAAAAACCAGCGTTTTGAATGAAGAATCACATTTCTTGGTAGAATCATGCAGGATTGAAATTTTTGATGGTTTTTTTACTCCTCTCAACAGCCCAAACAAGTTTCTAAAAGGATGAGTTTGCAACTACTTTACTTTTGGAGAAAATTCAAAACATTCATTATTCAATAGGTCCCAAACTATCAAAAACCAGCGGTTTGAATGAACACATTTCTTGGTAGAATCATGCAGGACTGAAATTTTTGATGTTTTTCTACTCCTCTCATGAGCCCAAACAAGTCTCTAAAAGCATGAGTTTGCAACTACTTTACTTTTGGAGAAAATTCAAAACATTCATTATTCAATAGGGCCCAAACTATCAAAAACCAGCGGTTTGAATCAACACACATTTCTTGGTAGAATCATGCAGGACTGAAATTTTTGATGTTTTTCTACTCCTCTCATGAGCCCAAACAAGTCTCTAAAAGCATGAGTTTGCAACTACTTTACTTTTGGAGAAAATTCAAAACATTCATTATTCAATAAAGCCCAATAGCAAAAAACAGCGTTTTGAATGAAGAATCACATTTCTTGGTAGAATCATGCAGGATTGAAATTTTTGATGGTTTTTTACTCCTCTCAACAGCCCAAACAAGTTTCTAAAAGGATGAGTTTGCAACTACTTTACTTTTGGAGAAAATTCAAAACATTCATTATTCAATAGGGCCCAAACTATCAAAAACCAGCCGTTTCAATGAACACACATGTCTTGGTAGAATCATGCAGGACTGAAATTTTTGATGTTTTTCTACTCATCTCATGAGCCCAAACAAGTCTCTAAAAGCATGAGTTTGCAACTAATTTACTTTTGGAGAAAATTCAAAACATTCATTATTCAATAGAGCCCAATAGCAAAAACCAGCGTTTTGAATGAAGAATCACATTTCTTGGTAGAATCATGCAGGATTGAAATTTTTGATGGTTTTTTACTCCTCTCAACAGCCCAAACAAGTTTCTAAAAGGATGAGTTTGCAACTACTTTACTTTTGGAGAAAATTCAAAACATTCATTATTCAATAGGGCCCAAACTATCAAAAACCAGCGGTTTGAATGAACACATTTCTTGGTAGAATCATGCAGGACTGAAATTTTTGATGTTTTTCTACTCCTCTCATGAGCCCAAACAAGTCTCTAAAAGCATGAGTTTGCAACTACTTTACTTTTGGAGAAAATTCAAAACATTCACTATTCAATAGAGCCCAATAGCAAAAATCAGGTTTTGAATGAAGAATCACATTTCTTGGTAAAATCATGCAGGATTGAAATTTTTGATGGTTTTTTACTCCTCTCAGCAGCCCAAACAAGTTTCTAAAAGGATGAGTTTGCAACTACTTTACTTTTGGAGAAAATTCAAAACATTCATTATTCAATAGGGCCCAAACTATCAAAAACCAGCGGTTTCAATGAACACACATTTCTTGGTAGAATCATGCAGGACTGAAATTTTTGATGTTTTTCTACTCCTCTCATGAGCCCAAACAAGTCTCTAAAAGCATGAGTTTGCAACTACTTTACTTTTGGAGAAAATTCAAAACATTCATTATTCAATAGAGCCCAATAGCAAAAACCAGCGTTTTGAATGAAGAATCACATTTCTTGGTAGAATCATGCAGGATTGAAATTTTTGATGGTTTTTTACTCCTCTCAACAGCCCAAACAAGTTTCTAAAAGGATGAGTTTGCAACTACTTTACTTTTGGAGAAAATTCAAAACATTCATTATTCAATAGGGCCCAAACTATCAAAAACCAGCGGTTTCAATGAACACACATTTCTTGGTAGAATCATGCAGGACTGAAATTTTTGATGTTTTTCTACTCCTCTCATGAGCCCAAACAAGTCTCTAAAAGCATGAGTTTGCAACTACTTTACTTTTGGAGAAAATTCAAAACATTCATTATTCAATAGGGCCCAAACTATCAAAAACCAGCGGTTTGAATCAACACACATTTCTTGGTAGAATCATGCAGGACTGAAATTTTTGATGTTTTTCTACTCCTCTCATGAGCCCAAACAAGTCTCTAAAAGCATGAGTTTGCAACTACTTTACTTTTGGAGAAAATTCAAAACATTCATTATTCAATAGAGCCCAATAGCAAAAACCAGCGTTTTGAATGAAGAATCACATTTCTTGGTAGAATCATGCAGGATTGAAATTTTTGATGGTTTTTTACTCCTCTCAACAGCCCAAACAAGTTTCTAAAAGGATGAGTTTGCAACTACTTTACTTTTGGAGAAAATTCAAAACATTCATTATTCAATAGGGCCCAAACTATCAAAAACCAGCGGTTTCAATGAACACACATTTCTTGGTAGAATCATGCAGGACTGAAATTTTTGATGTTTTTCTACTCCTCTCATGAGCCCAAACAAGTCTCTAAAAGCATGAGTTTGCAACTATTTACTTTTGGAGAAAATTCAAAACATTCATTATTCAATAGAGCCCAATAGCAAAAACCAGCGTTTTGAATGAAGAATCACATTTCTTGGTAGAATCATGCAGGATTGAAATTTTTGATGGCTTTTTACTCCTCTCAACAGCCCAAACAAGTTTCTAAAAGGATGAGTTTGTAACTACTTTACTTTTGGAGAAAATTCAAAACATTCATTATTCAATAGGGCCCAAACTATCAAAAACCAGCGGTTTGAATCAACACACATTTCTTGGTAGAATCATGCAGGACTGAAATTTTTGATGTTTTTCTACTCCTCTCATGAGCCCAAACAAGTCTCTAAAAGCATGAGTTTGCAACTACTTTACTTTTGGAGAAAATTCAAAACATTCACTATTCAATAGAGCCCAATAGCAAAAATCAGGTTTTGAATGAAGAATCACATTTCTTGGTAGAATCATGCAAGATTGAAATTTTTGATGGTTTTTTACTCCTCTCAACAGCCCAAACAAGTTTCTAAAAGGATGAGTTTGCAACTACTTTACTTTTGGAGAAAATTCAAAACATTCATTATTCAATAGGGCCCAAACTATCAAAAACCAGCGGTTTCAATGAACACACATTTCTTGGTAGAATCATGCAGGACTGAAATTTTTGATGTTTTTCTACTCCTCTCATGAGCCCAAACAAGTCTCTAAAAGCATGAGTTTGCAACTACTTTACTTTTGGAGAAAATTCAAAACATTCATTATTCAATAGAGCCCAATAGCAAAAACCAGCGTTTTGAATGAAGAATCACATTTCTTGGTAGAATCATGCAGGATTGAAATTTTTGATGGTTTTTTACTCCTCTCAACAGCCCAAACAAGTTTCTAAAAGGATGAGTTTGCAACTACTTTACTTTTGGAGAAAATTCAAAACATTCATTATTCAATAGGGCCCAAACTATCAAAAACCAGCGGTTTCAATGAACACACATTTCTTGGTAGAATCATGCAGGACTGAAATTTTTGATGTTTTTCTACTCCTCTCATGAGCCCAAACAAGTCTCTAAAAGCATGAGTTTGCAACTACTTTACTTTTGGAGAAAATTCAAAACATTCATTATTCAATAGGGCCCAAACTATCAAAAACCAGCGGTTTGAATCAACACACATTTCTTGGTAGAATCATGCAGGACTGAAATTTTTGATGTTTTTCTACTCCTCTCATGAGCCCAAACAAGTCTCTAAAAGCATGAGTTTGCAACTACTTTACTTTTGGAGAAAATTCAAAACATTCATTATTCAATAAAGCCCAATAGCAAAAAACAGCGTTTTGAATGAAGAATCACATTTCTTGGTAGAATCATGCAGGATTGAAATTTTTGATGGTTTTTTACTCCTCTCAACAGCCCAAACAAGTTTCTAAAAGGATGAGTTTGCAACTACTTTACTTTTGGAGAAAATTCAAAACATTCATTATTCAATAGGGCCCAAACTATCAAAAACCAGCCGTTTCAATGAACACACATGTCTTGGTAGAATCATGCAGGACTGAAATTTTTGATGTTTTTCTACTCATCTCATGAGCCCAAACAAGTCTCTAAAAGCATGAGTTTGCAACTAATTTACTTTTGGAGAAAATTCAAAACATTCATTATTCAATAGAGCCCAATAGCAAAAACCAGCGTTTTGAATGAAGAATCACATTTCTTGGTAGAATCATGCAGGATTGAAATTTTTGATGGTTTTTTACTCCTCTCAACAGCCCAAACAAGTTTCTAAAAGGATGAGTTTGCAACTACTTTACTTTTGGAGAAAATTCAAAACATTCATTATTCAATAGGGCCCAAACTATCAAAAACCAGCGGTTTCAATGAACACACATTTCTTGGTAGAATCATGCAGGACTGAAATTTTTGATGTTTTTCTACTCCTCTCATGAGCCCAAACAAGTCTCTAAAAGCATGAGTTTGCAACTACTTTACTTTTGGAGAAAATTCAAAACATTCATTATTCAATAGGGCCCAAACTATCAAAAACCAGCGGTTTGAATCAACACACATTTCTTGGTAGAATCATGCAGGACTGAAATTTTTGATGTTTTTCTACTCCTCTCATGAGCCCAAACAAGTCTCTAAAAGCATGAGTTTGCAACTACTTTACTTTTGGAGAAAATTCAAAACATTCATTATTCAATAAAGCCCAATAGCAAAAAACAGCGTTTTGAATGAAGAATCACATTTCTTGGTAGAATCATGCAGGATTGAAATTTTTGATGGTTTTTTACTCCTCTCAACAGCCCAAACAAGTTTCTAAAAGGATGAGTTTGCAACTACTTTACTTTTGGAGAAAATTCAAAACATTCATTATTCAATAGGGCCCAAACTATCAAAAACCAGCCGTTTCAATGAACACACATGTCTTGGTAGAATCATGCAGGACTGAAATTTTTGATGTTTTTCTACTCATCTCATGAGCCCAAACAAGTCTCTAAAAGCATGAGTTTGCAACTAATTTACTTTTGGAGAAAATTCAAAACATTCATTATTCAATAGAGCCCAATAGCAAAAACCAGCGTTTTGAATGAAGAATCACATTTCTTGGTAGAATCATGCAGGATTAAAATTTTTGATGGTTTTTTACTCCTCTCAACAGCCCAAACAAGTTTCTAAAAGGATGAGTTTGCAACTACTTTACTTTTGGAGAAAATTCAAAACATTCATTATTCAATAGGGCCCAAACTATCAAAAACCAGCGGTTTGAATGAACACATTTCTTGGTAGAATCATGCAGGACTGAAATTTTTGATGTTTTTCTACTCCTCTCATGAGCCCAAACAAGTCTCTAAAAGCATGAGTTTGCAACTACTTTACTTTTGGAGAAAATTCAAAACATTCACTATTCAATAGAGCCCAATAGCAAAAATCAGGTTTTGAATGAAGAATCACATTTCTTGGTAAAATCATGCAGGATTGAAATTTTTGATGGTTTTTTACTCCTCTCAGCAGCCCAAACAAGTTTCTAAAAGGATGAGTTTGCAACTACTTTACTTTTGGAGAAAATTCAAAACATTCATTATTCAATAGGGCCCAAACTATCAAAAACCAGCGGTTTCAATGAACACACATTTCTTGGTAGAATCATGCAGGACTGAAATTTTTGATGTTTTTCTACTCCTCTCATGAGCCCAAACAAGTCTCTAAAAGCATGAGTTTGCAACTACTTTACTTTTGGAGAAAATTCAAAACATTCATTATTCAATAGAGCCCAATAGCAAAAACCATGGTTTTGAATGAAGAATCACATTTCTTGGTAGAATCATGCAGGATTGAAATTTTTGATGGTTTTTTACTCCTCTCAACAGCCCAAACAAGTTTCTAAAAGGATGAGTTTGCAACTACTTTACTTTTGGAGAAAATTCAAAACATTCATTATTCAATAGGGCCCAAACTATCAAAAACCAGCGGTTTGAATGAACACATTTCTTGGTAGAATCATGCAGGACTGAAATTTTTGATGTTTTTCTACTCCTTTCATGAGCCCAAACAAGTCTCTAAAAGCAAGAGTTTGCAACTACTTTACTTTTGGAGAAAATTCAAAACATTCACTATTCAATAGAGCCCAATAGCAAAAATCAGGTTTTGAATGAAGAATCACATTTCTTGGTAAAATCATGCAGGATTGTAATTTTTGATGGTTTTTTACTCCTCTCAACAGCCCAAACAAGTTTCTAAAAGGATGAGTTTGCAACTACTTTACTTTTGGAGAAAATTCAAAACATTCATTATTCAATAGGGCCCAAACTATCAAAAACCAGCGGTTTCAATGAACACACATTTCTTGGTAGAATCATGCAGGACTGAAATTTTTGATGTTTTTCTACTCCTCTCATGAGCCCAAACAAGTCTCTAAAAGCATGAGTTTGCAACTACTTTACTTTTGGAGAAAATTCAAAACATTCATTATTCAATAGAGCCCAATAGCAAAAACCAGCGTTTTGAATGAAGAATCACATTTCTTGGTAGAATCATGCAGGATTGAAATTTTTGATGGTTTTTTACTCCTCTCAACAGCCCAAACAAGTTTCTAAAAGGATGAGTTTGCAACTACTTTACTTTTGGAGAAAATTCAAAACATTCATTATTCAATAGGGCCCAAACTATCAAAAACCAGCGGTTTCAATGAACACACATTTCTTGGTAGAATCATGCAGGACTGAAATTTTTGATGTTTTTCTACTCCTCTCATGAGCCCAAACAAGTCTCTAAAAGCATGAGTTTGCAACTACTTTACTTTTGGAGAAAATTCAAAACATTCATTATTCAATAGAGCCCAATAGCAAAAACCAGCGTTTTGAATGAAGAATCACATTTCTTGGTAGAATCATGCAGGATTGAAATTTTTGATGGTTTTTTTACTCCTCTCAACAGCCCAAACAAGTTTCTAAAAGGATGAGTTTGCAACTACTTTACTTTTGGAGAAAATTCAAAACATTCATTATTCAATAGGTCCCAAACTATCAAAAACCAGCGGTTTGAATGAACACATTTCTTGGTAGAATCATGCAGGACTGAAATTTTTGATGTTTTTCTACTCCTCTCATGAGCCCAAACAAGTCTCTAAAAGCATGAGTTTGCAACTACTTTACTTTTGGAGAAAATTCAAAACATTCATTATTCAATAGGGCCCAAACTATCAAAAACCAGCGGTTTGAATCAACACACATTTCTTGGTAGAATCATGCAGGACTGAAATTTTTGATGTTTTTCTACTCCTCTCATGAGCCCAAACAAGTCTCTAAAAGCATGAGTTTGCAACTACTTTACTTTTGGAGAAAATTCAAAACATTCATTATTCAATAAAGCCCAATAGCAAAAAACAGCGTTTTGAATGAAGAATCACATTTCTTGGTAGAATCATGCAGGATTGAAATTTTTGATGGTTTTTTACTCCTCTCAACAGCCCAAACAAGTTTCTAAAAGGATGAGTTTGCAACTACTTTACTTTTGGAGAAAATTCAAAACATTCATTATTCAATAGGGCCCAAACTATCAAAAACCAGCCGTTTCAATGAACACACATGTCTTGGTAGAATCATGCAGGACTGAAATTTTTGATGTTTTTCTACTCATCTCATGAGCCCAAACAAGTCTCTAAAAGCATGAGTTTGCAACTAATTTACTTTTGGAGAAAATTCAAAACATTCATTATTCAATAGAGCCCAATAGCAAAAACCAGCGTTTTGAATGAAGAATCACATTTCTTGGTAGAATCATGCAGGATTGAAATTTTTGATGGTTTTTTACTCCTCTCAACAGCCCAAACAAGTTTCTAAAAGGATGAGTTTGCAACTACTTTACTTTTGGAGAAAATTCAAAACATTCATTATTCAATAGGGCCCAAACTATCAAAAACCAGCGGTTTGAATGAACACATTTCTTGGTAGAATCATGCAGGACTGAAATTTTTGATGTTTTTCTACTCCTCTCATGAGCCCAAACAAGTCTCTAAAAGCATGAGTTTGCAACTACTTTACTTTTGGAGAAAATTCAAAACATTCACTATTCAATAGAGCCCAATAGCAAAAATCAGGTTTTGAATGAAGAATCACATTTCTTGGTAAAATCATGCAGGATTGAAATTTTTGATGGTTTTTTACTCCTCTCAGCAGCCCAAACAAGTTTCTAAAAGGATGAGTTTGCAACTACTTTACTTTTGGAGAAAATTCAAAACATTCATTATTCAATAGGGCCCAAACTATCAAAAACCAGCGGTTTCAATGAACACACATTTCTTGGTAGAATCATGCAGGACTGAAATTTTTGATGTTTTTCTACTCCTCTCATGAGCCCAAACAAGTCTCTAAAAGCATGAGTTTGCAACTACTTTACTTTTGGAGAAAATTCAAAACATTCATTATTCAATAGAGCCCAATAGCAAAAACCAGCGTTTTGAATGAAGAATCACATTTCTTGGTAGAATCATGCAGGATTGAAATTTTTGATGGTTTTTTACTCCTCTCAACAGCCCAAACAAGTTTCTAAAAGGATGAGTTTGCAACTACTTTACTTTTGGAGAAAATTCAAAACATTCATTATTCAATAGGGCCCAAACTATCAAAAACCAGCGGTTTCAATGAACACACATTTCTTGGTAGAATCATGCAGGACTGAAATTTTTGATGTTTTTCTACTCCTCTCATGAGCCCAAACAAGTCTCTAAAAGCATGAGTTTGCAACTACTTTACTTTTGGAGAAAATTCAAAACATTCATTATTCAATAGGGCCCAAACTATCAAAAACCAGCGGTTTGAATCAACACACATTTCTTGGTAGAATCATGCAGGACTGAAATTTTTGATGTTTTTCTACTCCTCTCATGAGCCCAAACAAGTCTCTAAAAGCATGAGTTTGCAACTACTTTACTTTTGGAGAAAATTCAAAACATTCATTATTCAATAGAGCCCAATAGCAAAAACCAGCGTTTTGAATGAAGAATCACATTTCTTGGTAGAATCATGCAGGATTGAAATTTTTGATGGTTTTTTACTCCTCTCAACAGCCCAAACAAGTTTCTAAAAGGATGAGTTTGCAACTACTTTACTTTTGGAGAAAATTCAAAACATTCATTATTCAATAGGGCCCAAACTATCAAAAACCAGCGGTTTCAATGAACACACATTTCTTGGTAGAATCATGCAGGACTGAAATTTTTGATGTTTTTCTACTCCTCTCATGAGCCCAAACAAGTCTCTAAAAGCATGAGTTTGCAACTATTTACTTTTGGAGAAAATTCAAAACATTCATTATTCAATAGAGCCCAATAGCAAAAACCAGCGTTTTGAATGAAGAATCACATTTCTTGGTAGAATCATGCAGGATTGAAATTTTTGATGGCTTTTTACTCCTCTCAACAGCCCAAACAAGTTTCTAAAAGGATGAGTTTGTAACTACTTTACTTTTGGAGAAAATTCAAAACATTCATTATTCAATAGGGCCCAAACTATCAAAAACCAGCGGTTTGAATCAACACACATTTCTTGGTAGAATCATGCAGGACTGAAATTTTTGATGTTTTTCTACTCCTCTCATGAGCCCAAACAAGTCTCTAAAAGCATGAGTTTGCAACTACTTTACTTTTGGAGAAAATTCAAAACATTCACTATTCAATAGAGCCCAATAGCAAAAATCAGGTTTTGAATGAAGAATCACATTTCTTGGTAGAATCATGCAAGATTGAAATTTTTGATGGTTTTTTACTCCTCTCAACAGCCCAAACAAGTTTCTAAAAGGATGAGTTTGCAACTACTTTACTTTTGGAGAAAATTCAAAACATTCATTATTCAATAGGGCCCAAACTATCAAAAACCAGCGGTTTCAATGAACACACATTTCTTGGTAGAATCATGCAGGACTGAAATTTTTGATGTTTTTCTACTCCTCTCATGAGCCCAAACAAGTCTCTAAAAGCATGAGTTTGCAACTACTTTACTTTTGGAGAAAATTCAAAACATTCATTATTCAATAGAGCCCAATAGCAAAAACCAGCGTTTTGAATGAAGAATCACATTTCTTGGTAGAATCATGCAGGATTGAAATTTTTGATGGTTTTTTACTCCTCTCAACAGCCCAAACAAGTTTCTAAAAGGATGAGTTTGCAACTACTTTACTTTTGGAGAAAATTCAAAACATTCATTATTCAATAGGGCCCAAACTATCAAAAACCAGCGGTTTCAATGAACACACATTTCTTGGTAGAATCATGCAGGACTGAAATTTTTGATGTTTTTCTACTCCTCTCATGAGCCCAAACAAGTCTCTAAAAGCATGAGTTTGCAACTACTTTACTTTTGGAGAAAATTCAAAACATTCATTATTCAATAGGGCCCAAACTATCAAAAACCAGCGGTTTGAATCAACACACATTTCTTGGTAGAATCATGCAGGACTGAAATTTTTGATGTTTTTCTACTCCTCTCATGAGCCCAAACAAGTCTCTAAAAGCATGAGTTTGCAACTACTTTACTTTTGGAGAAAATTCAAAACATTCATTATTCAATAAAGCCCAATAGCAAAAAACAGCGTTTTGAATGAAGAATCACATTTCTTGGTAGAATCATGCAGGATTGAAATTTTTGATGGTTTTTTACTCCTCTCAACAGCCCAAACAAGTTTCTAAAAGGATGAGTTTGCAACTACTTTACTTTTGGAGAAAATTCAAAACATTCATTATTCAATAGGGCCCAAACTATCAAAAACCAGCCGTTTCAATGAACACACATGTCTTGGTAGAATCATGCAGGACTGAAATTTTTGATGTTTTTCTACTCATCTCATGAGCCCAAACAAGTCTCTAAAAGCATGAGTTTGCAACTAATTTACTTTTGGAGAAAATTCAAAACATTCATTATTCAATAGAGCCCAATAGCAAAAACCAGCGTTTTGAATGAAGAATCACATTTCTTGGTAGAATCATGCAGGATTGAAATTTTTGATGGTTTTTTACTCCTCTCAACAGCCCAAACAAGTTTCTAAAAGGATGAGTTTGCAACTACTTTACTTTTGGAGAAAATTCAAAACATTCATTATTCAATAGGGCCCAAACTATCAAAAACCAGCGGTTTCAATGAACACACATTTCTTGGTAGAATCATGCAGGACTGAAATTTTTGATGTTTTTCTACTCCTCTCATGAGCCCAAACAAGTCTCTAAAAGCATGAGTTTGCAACTACTTTACTTTTGGAGAAAATTCAAAACATTCATTATTCAATAGGGCCCAAACTATCAAAAACCAGCGGTTTGAATCAACACACATTTCTTGGTAGAATCATGCAGGACTGAAATTTTTGATGTTTTTCTACTCCTCTCATGAGCCCAAACAAGTCTCTAAAAGCATGAGTTTGCAACTACTTTACTTTTGGAGAAAATTCAAAACATTCATTATTCAATAAAGCCCAATAGCAAAAAACAGCGTTTTGAATGAAGAATCACATTTCTTGGTAGAATCATGCAGGATTGAAATTTTTGATGGTTTTTTACTCCTCTCAACAGCCCAAACAAGTTTCTAAAAGGATGAGTTTGCAACTACTTTACTTTTGGAGAAAATTCAAAACATTCATTATTCAATAGGGCCCAAACTATCAAAAACCAGCCGTTTCAATGAACACACATGTCTTGGTAGAATCATGCAGGACTGAAATTTTTGATGTTTTTCTACTCATCTCATGAGCCCAAACAAGTCTCTAAAAGCATGAGTTTGCAACTAATTTACTTTTGGAGAAAATTCAAAACATTCATTATTCAATAGAGCCCAATAGCAAAAACCAGCGTTTTGAATGAAGAATCACATTTCTTGGTAGAATCATGCAGGATTAAAATTTTTGATGGTTTTTTACTCCTCTCAACAGCCCAAACAAGTTTCTAAAAGGATGAGTTTGCAACTACTTTACTTTTGGAGAAAATTCAAAACATTCATTATTCAATAGGGCCCAAACTATCAAAAACCAGCGGTTTGAATGAACACATTTCTTGGTAGAATCATGCAGGACTGAAATTTTTGATGTTTTTCTACTCCTCTCATGAGCCCAAACAAGTCTCTAAAAGCATGAGTTTGCAACTACTTTACTTTTGGAGAAAATTCAAAACATTCACTATTCAATAGAGCCCAATAGCAAAAATCAGGTTTTGAATGAAGAATCACATTTCTTGGTAAAATCATGCAGGATTGAAATTTTTGATGGTTTTTTACTCCTCTCAGCAGCCCAAACAAGTTTCTAAAAGGATGAGTTTGCAACTACTTTACTTTTGGAGAAAATTCAAAACATTCATTATTCAATAGGGCCCAAACTATCAAAAACCAGCGGTTTCAATGAACACACATTTCTTGGTAGAATCATGCAGGACTGAAATTTTTGATGTTTTTCTACTCCTCTCATGAGCCCAAACAAGTCTCTAAAAGCATGAGTTTGCAACTACTTTACTTTTGGAGAAAATTCAAAACATTCATTATTCAATAGAGCCCAATAGCAAAAACCATGGTTTTGAATGAAGAATCACATTTCTTGGTAGAATCATGCAGGATTGAAATTTTTGATGGTTTTTTACTCCTCTCAACAGCCCAAACAAGTTTCTAAAAGGATGAGTTTGCAACTACTTTACTTTTGGAGAAAATTCAAAACATTCATTATTCAATAGGGCCCAAACTATCAAAAACCAGCGGTTTGAATGAACACATTTCTTGGTAGAATCATGCAGGACTGAAATTTTTGATGTTTTTCTACTCCTTTCATGAGCCCAAACAAGTCTCTAAAAGCAAGAGTTTGCAACTACTTTACTTTTGGAGAAAATTCAAAACATTCACTATTCAATAGAGCCCAATAGCAAAAATCAGGTTTTGAATGAAGAATCACATTTCTTGGTAAAATCATGCAGGATTGTAATTTTTGATGGTTTTTTACTCCTCTCAACAGCCCAAACAAGTTTCTAAAAGGATGAGTTTGCAACTACTTTACTTTTGGAGAAAATTCAAAACATTCATTATTCAATAGGGCCCAAACTATCAAAAACCAGCGGTTTCAATGAACACACATTTCTTGGTAGAATCATGCAGGACTGAAATTTTTGATGTTTTTCTACTCCTCTCATGAGCCCAAACAAGTCTCTAAAAGCATGAGTTTGCAACTATTTACTTTTGGAGAAAATTCAAAACATTCATTATTCAATAGAGCCCAATAGCAAAAACCAGCGTTTTGAATGAAGAATCACATTTCTTGGTAGAATCATGCAGGATTGAAATTTTTGATGGCTTTTTACTCCTCTCAACAGCCCAAACAAGTTTCTAAAAGGATGAGTTTGTAACTACTTTACTTTTGGAGAAAATTCAAAACATTCATTATTCAATAGGGCCCAAACTATCAAAAACCAGCGGTTTGAATCAACACACATTTCTTGGTAGAATCATGCAGGACTGAAATTTTTGATGTTTTTCTACTCCTCTCATGAGCCCAAACAAGTCTCTAAAAGCATGAGTTTGCAACTACTTTACTTTTGGAGAAAATTCAAAACATTCACTATTCAATAGAGCCCAATAGCAAAAATCAGGTTTTGAATGAAGAATCACATTTCTTGGTAGAATCATGCAAGATTGAAATTTTTGATGGTTTTTTACTCCTCTCAACAGCCCAAACAAGTTTCTAAAAGGATGAGTTTGCAACTACTTTACTTTTGGAGAAAATTCAAAACATTCATTATTCAATAGGGCCCAAACTATCAAAAACCAGCGGTTTCAATGAACACACATTTCTTGGTAGAATCATGCAGGACTGAAATTTTTGATGTTTTTCTACTCCTCTCATGAGCCCAAACAAGTCTCTAAAAGCATGAGTTTGCAACTACTTTACTTTTGGAGAAAATTCAAAACATTCATTATTCAATAGAGCCCAATAGCAAAAACCAGCGTTTTGAATGAAGAATCACATTTCTTGGTAGAATCATGCAGGATTGAAATTTTTGATGGTTTTTTACTCCTCTCAACAGCCCAAACAAGTTTCTAAAAGGATGAGTTTGCAACTACTTTACTTTTGGAGAAAATTCAAAACATTCATTATTCAATAGGGCCCAAACTATCAAAAACCAGCGGTTTCAATGAACACACATTTCTTGGTAGAATCATGCAGGACTGAAATTTTTGATGTTTTTCTACTCCTCTCATGAGCCCAAACAAGTCTCTAAAAGCATGAGTTTGCAACTACTTTACTTTTGGAGAAAATTCAAAACATTCATTATTCAATAGGGCCCAAACTATCAAAAACCAGCGGTTTGAATCAACACACATTTCTTGGTAGAATCATGCAGGACTGAAATTTTTGATGTTTTTCTACTCCTCTCATGAGCCCAAACAAGTCTCTAAAAGCATGAGTTTGCAACTACTTTACTTTTGGAGAAAATTCAAAACATTCATTATTCAATAAAGCCCAATAGCAAAAAACAGCGTTTTGAATGAAGAATCACATTTCTTGGTAGAATCATGCAGGATTGAAATTTTTGATGGTTTTTTACTCCTCTCAACAGCCCAAACAAGTTTCTAAAAGGATGAGTTTGCAACTACTTTACTTTTGGAGAAAATTCAAAACATTCATTATTCAATAGGGCCCAAACTATCAAAAACCAGCCGTTTCAATGAACACACATGTCTTGGTAGAATCATGCAGGACTGAAATTTTTGATGTTTTTCTACTCATCTCATGAGCCCAAACAAGTCTCTAAAAGCATGAGTTTGCAACTAATTTACTTTTGGAGAAAATTCAAAACATTCATTATTCAATAGAGCCCAATAGCAAAAACCAGCGTTTTGAATGAAGAATCACATTTCTTGGTAGAATCATGCAGGATTGAAATTTTTGATGGTTTTTTACTCCTCTCAACAGCCCAAACAAGTTTCTAAAAGGATGAGTTTGCAACTACTTTACTTTTGGAGAAAATTCAAAACATTCATTATTCAATAGGGCCCAAACTATCAAAAACCAGCGGTTTCAATGAACACACATTTCTTGGTAGAATCATGCAGGACTGAAATTTTTGATGTTTTTCTACTCCTCTCATGAGCCCAAACAAGTCTCTAAAAGCATGAGTTTGCAACTACTTTACTTTTGGAGAAAATTCAAAACATTCATTATTCAATAGGGCCCAAACTATCAAAAACCAGCGGTTTGAATCAACACACATTTCTTGGTAGAATCATGCAGGACTGAAATTTTTGATGTTTTTCTACTCCTCTCATGAGCCCAAACAAGTCTCTAAAAGCATGAGTTTGCAACTACTTTACTTTTGGAGAAAATTCAAAACATTCATTATTCAATAAAGCCCAATAGCAAAAAACAGCGTTTTGAATGAAGAATCACATTTCTTGGTAGAATCATGCAGGATTGAAATTTTTGATGGTTTTTTACTCCTCTCAACAGCCCAAACAAGTTTCTAAAAGGATGAGTTTGCAACTACTTTACTTTTGGAGAAAATTCAAAACATTCATTATTCAATAGGGCCCAAACTATCAAAAACCAGCCGTTTCAATGAACACACATGTCTTGGTAGAATCATGCAGGACTGAAATTTTTGATGTTTTTCTACTCATCTCATGAGCCCAAACAAGTCTCTAAAAGCATGAGTTTGCAACTAATTTACTTTTGGAGAAAATTCAAAACATTCATTATTCAATAGAGCCCAATAGCAAAAACCAGCGTTTTGAATGAAGAATCACATTTCTTGGTAGAATCATGCAGGATTAAAATTTTTGATGGTTTTTTACTCCTCTCAACAGCCCAAACAAGTTTCTAAAAGGATGAGTTTGCAACTACTTTACTTTTGGAGAAAATTCAAAACATTCATTATTCAATAGGGCCCAAACTATCAAAAACCAGCGGTTTGAATGAACACATTTCTTGGTAGAATCATGCAGGACTGAAATTTTTGATGTTTTTCTACTCCTCTCATGAGCCCAAACAAGTCTCTAAAAGCATGAGTTTGCAACTACTTTACTTTTGGAGAAAATTCAAAACATTCACTATTCAATAGAGCCCAATAGCAAAAATCAGGTTTTGAATGAAGAATCACATTTCTTGGTAAAATCATGCAGGATTGAAATTTTTGATGGTTTTTTACTCCTCTCAGCAGCCCAAACAAGTTTCTAAAAGGATGAGTTTGCAACTACTTTACTTTTGGAGAAAATTCAAAACATTCATTATTCAATAGGGCCCAAACTATCAAAAACCAGCGGTTTCAATGAACACACATTTCTTGGTAGAATCATGCAGGACTGAAATTTTTGATGTTTTTCTACTCCTCTCATGAGCCCAAACAAGTCTCTAAAAGCATGAGTTTGCAACTACTTTACTTTTGGAGAAAATTCAAAACATTCATTATTCAATAGAGCCCAATAGCAAAAACCATGGTTTTGAATGAAGAATCACATTTCTTGGTAGAATCATGCAGGATTGAAATTTTTGATGGTTTTTTACTCCTCTCAACAGCCCAAACAAGTTTCTAAAAGGATGAGTTTGCAACTACTTTACTTTTGGAGAAAATTCAAAACATTCATTATTCAATAGGGCCCAAACTATCAAAAACCAGCGGTTTGAATGAACACATTTCTTGGTAGAATCATGCAGGACTGAAATTTTTGATGTTTTTCTACTCCTTTCATGAGCCCAAACAAGTCTCTAAAAGCAAGAGTTTGCAACTACTTTACTTTTGGAGAAAATTCAAAACATTCACTATTCAATAGAGCCCAATAGCAAAAATCAGGTTTTGAATGAAGAATCACATTTCTTGGTAAAATCATGCAGGATTGTAATTTTTGATGGTTTTTTACTCCTCTCAACAGCCCAAACAAGTTTCTAAAAGGATGAGTTTGCAACTACTTTACTTTTGGAGAAAATTCAAAACATTCATTATTCAATAGGGCCCAAACTATCAAAAACCAGCGGTTTCAATGAACACACATTTCTTGGTAGAATCATGCAGGACTGAAATTTTTGATGTTTTTCTACTCCTCTCATGAGCCCAAACAAGTCTCTAAAAGCATGAGTTTGCAACTACTTTACTTTTGGAGAAAATTCAAAACATTCATTATTCAATAGAGCCCAATAGCAAAAACCATGGTTTTGAATGAAGAATCACATTTCTTGGTAGAATCATGCTGGATTGAAATTTTTGATGGTTTTTTACTCCTCTCAACAGCCCAAACAAGTTTCTAAAAGGATGAGTTTGCAACTACTTTACTTTTGGAGAAAATTCAAAACATTCATTATTCAATAGGGCCCAAACTATCAAAAACCAGCGGTTTCAATGAACACACATTTCTTGGTAGAATCATGCAGGACTGAAATTTTTGATGTTTTTCTACTCCTCTCATGAGCCCAAACAAGTCTCTAAAAGCATGAGTTTGCAACTACTTTACTTTTGGAGAAAATTCAAAACATTCATTATTCAATAGGGCCCAAACTATCAAAAACCAGCGGTTTGAATCAACACACATTTCTTGGTAGAATCATGCAGGACTGAAATTTTTGATGTTTTTCTACTCCTCTCATGAGCCCAAACAAGTCTCTAAAAGCATGAGTTTGCAACTACTTTACTTTTGGAGAAAATTCAAAACATTCATTATTCAATAGAGCCCAATAGCAAAAACCAGCGTTTTGAATGAAGAATCACATTTCTTGGTAGAATCATGCAGGATGGAAATTTTTGATGGTTTTTTACTCCTCTCAACAGCCCAAACAAGTTTCTAAAAGGATGAGTTTGCAACTACTTTACTTTTGGAGAAAATTCAAAACATTCATTATTCAATAGGGCCCAAACTATCAAAAACCAGCGGTTTCAATGAACACACATTTCTTGGTAGAATCATGCAGGACTGAAATTTTTGATGTTTTTCTACTCCTCTCATGAGCCCAAACAAGTCTCTAAAAGCATGAGTTTGCAACTACTTTACTTTTGGAGAAAATTCAAAACATTCATTATTCAATAGAGCCCAATAGCAAAAACCAGCGTTTTGAATGAAGAATCACATTTCTTGGTAGAATCATGCAGGATTGAAATTTTTGATGGTTTTTTACTCCTCTCAACAGCCCAAACAAGTTTCTAAAAGGATGAGTTTGTAACTACTTTACTTTTGGAGAAAATTCAAAACATTCATTATTCAATAGGGCCCAAACTATCAAAAACCAGCGGTTTGAATGAACACATTTCTTGGTAGAATCATGCAGGACTGAAATTTTTGATGTTTTTCTACTCCTCTCATGAGCCCAAACAAGTCTCTAAAAGCATGAGTTTGCAACTACTTTACTTTTGGAGAAAATTCAAAACATTCACTATTCAATAGAGCCCAATAGCAAAAATCAGGTTTTGAATGAAGAATCACATTTCTTGGTAAAATCATGCAGGATTGAAATTTTTGATGGTTTTTTACTCCTCTCAACAGCCCAAACAAGTTTCTAAAAGGATGAGTTTGCAACTACTTTACTTTTGGAGAAAATTCAAAACATTCATTATTCAATAGGGCCCAAACTATCAAAAACCAGCGGTTTGAATCAACACACATTTCTTGGTAGAATCATGCAGGACTGAAATTTTTGATGTTTTTCTACTCCTCTCATGAGCCCAAACAAGTCTCTAAAAGCATGAGTTTGCAACTACTTTACTTTTGGAGAAAATTCAAAACATTCATTATTCAATAGAGCCCAATAGCAAAAACCAGCGTTTTGAATGAAGAATCACATTTCTTGGTAGAATCATGCAGGATTGAAATTTTTGATGGTTTTTTACTCCTCTCAACAGCCCAAACAAGTTTCTAAAAGGATGAGTTTGCAACTACTTTACTTTTGGAGAAAATTCAAAACATTCATTATTCAATAGGGCCCAAACTATCAAAAACCAGCCGTTTCAATGAACACACATGTCTTGGTAGAATCATGCAGGACTGAAATTTTTGATGTTTTTCTACTCATCTCATGAGCCCAAACAAGTCTCTAAAAGCATGAGTTTGCAACTACTTTACTTTTGGAGAAAATTCAAAACATTCATTATTCAATAGAGCCCAATAGCAAAAACCAGCGTTTTGAATGAAGAATCACATTTCTTGGTAGAATCATGCAGGATTGAAATTTTTGATGGTTTTTTACTCCTCTCAACAGCCCAAACAAGTTTCTAAAAGGATGAGTTTGCAACTACTTTACTTTTGGAGAAAATTCAAAACATTCATTATTCAATAGGGCCCAAACTATCAAAAACCAGCGGTTTCAATGAACACACATTTCTTGGTAGAATCATGCAGGACTGAAATTTTTGATGTTTTTCTACTCCTCTCATGAGCCCAAACAAGTCTCTAAAAGCATGAGTTTGCAACTACTTTACTTTTGGAGAAAATTCAAAACATTCATTATTCAATAGAGCCCAATAGCAAAAACCAGCGTTTTGAATGAAGAATCACATTTCTTGGTAGAATCATGCAGGATTGAAATTTTTGATGGTTTTTTACTCCTCTCAACAGCCCAAACAAGTTTCTAAAAGGATGAGTTTGCAACTACTTTACTTTTGGAGAAAATTCAAAACATTCATTATTCAATAGGGCCCAAACTATCAAAAACCAGCGGTTTGAATGAACACATTTCTTGGTAGAATCATGCAGGACTGAAATTTTTGATGTTTTTCTACTCCTCTCATGAGCCCAAACAAGTCTCTAAAAGCATGAGTTTGCAACTACTTTACTTTTGGAGAAAATTCAAAACATTCACTATTCAATAGAGCCCAATAGCAAAAATCAGGTTTTGAATGAAGAATCACATTTCTTGGTAGAATCATGCAAGATTGAAATTTTTGATGGTTTTTTACTCCTCTCAACAGCCCAAACAAGTTTCTAAAAGGATGAGTTTGCAACTACTTTACTTTTGGAGAAAATTCAAAACATTCATTATTCAATAGGGCCCAAACTATCAAAAACCAGCCGTTTCAATGAACACACATTTCTTGGTAGAATCATGCAGGACTGAAATTTTTGATGTTTTTCTACTCCTCTCATGAGCCCAAACAAGTCTCTAAAAGCATGAGTTTGCAACTACTTTACTTTTGGAGAAAATTCAAAACATTCATTATTCAATAGAGCCCAATAGCAAAAACCAGCGTTTTGAATGAAGAATCACATTTCTTGGTAGAATCATGCAGGATTGAAATTTTTGATGGTTTTTTACTCCTCTCAACAGCCCAAACAAGTTTCTAAAAGGATGAGTTTGCAACTACTTTACTTTTGGAGAAAATTCAAAACATTCATTATTCAATAGGGCCCAAACTATCAAAAACCAGCGGT
Source organism: Dendrobates tinctorius (assembly GCF_039654945.1). Classification (NCBI taxonomy): domain Eukaryota; kingdom Metazoa; phylum Chordata; class Amphibia; order Anura; family Dendrobatidae; genus Dendrobates; species Dendrobates tinctorius. Next base: position 22,597,818 of record NW_027361793.1, read on the forward strand.
TTCAATGAACACACATTTCTTGGTAGAATCATGCAGGACTGAAATTTTTGATGTTTTTCTACTCCTCTCATGAGCCCAAACAAGTCTCTAAAAGCATGAGTTTGCAACTACTTTACTTTTGGAGAAAATTCAAAACATTCATTATTCAATAGGGCCCAAACTATCAAAAACCAGCGGTTTGAATCAACACACATTTCTTGGTAGAATCATGCAGGACTGAAATTTTTGATGTTTTTCTACTCCTCTCATGAGCCCAAACAAGTCTCTAAAAGCATGAGTTTGCAACTACTTTACTTTTGGAGAAAATTCAAAACATTCATTATTCAATAGAGCCCAATAGCAAAAACCAGCGTTTTGAATGAAGAATCACATTTCTTGGTAGAATCATGCAGGATGGAAATTTTTGATGGTTTTTTACTCCTCTCAACAGCCCAAACAAGTTTCTAAAAGGATGAGTTTGCAACTACTTTACTTTTGGAGAAAATTCAAAACATTCATTATTCAATAGGGCCCAAACTATCAAAAACCAGCGGTTTCAATGAACACACATTTCTTGGTAGAATCATGCAGGACTGAAATTTTTGATGTTTTTCTACTCCTCTCATGAGCCCAAACAAGTCTCTAAAAGCATGAGTTTGCAACTACTTTACTTTTGGAGAAAATTCAAAACATTCATTATTCAATAGAGCCCAATAGCAAAAACCAGCGTTTTGAATGAAGAATCACATTTCTTGGTAGAATCATGCAGGATTGAAATTTTTGATGGTTTTTTACTCCTCTCAACAGCCCAAACAAGTTTCTAAAAGGATGAGTTTGTAACTACTTTACTTTTGGAGAAAATTCAAAACATTCATTATTCAATAGGGCCCAAACTATCAAAAACCAGCGGTTTGAATGAACACATTTCTTGGTAGAATCATGCAGGACTGAAATTTTTGATGTTTTTCTACTCCTCTCATGAGCCCAAACAAGTCTCTAAAAGCATGAGTTTGCAACTACTTTACTTTTGGAGAAAATTCAAAACATTCACTATTCAATAGAGCCCAATAGCAAAAATCAGGTTTTGAATGAAGAATCACATTTCTTGGTAGAATCATGCAGGATTGAAATTTTTGATGGTTTTTTACTCCTCTCAACAGCCCAAACAAGTTTCTAAAAGGATGAGTTTGCAACTACTTTACTTTTGGAGAAAATTCAAAACATTCATTATTCAATAGGGCCCAAACTATCAAAAACCAGCGGTTTCAATGAACACACATTTCTTGGTAGAATCATGCAGGACTGAAATTTTTGATGTTTTTCTACTCCTCTCATGAGCCCAAACAAGTCTATAAAAGCATGAGTTTGCAACTACTTTACTTTTGGAGAAAATTCAAAACATTCATTATTCAATAGAGCCCAATAGCAAAAACCAGCGTTTTGAATGAAGAATCACATTTCTTGGTAGAATCATGCAGGATTGAAATTTTTGATGGTTTTTTACTCCTCTCAACAGCCCAAACAAGTTTCTAAAAGGATGAGTTTGCAACTACTTTACTTTTGGAGAAAATTCAAAACATTCATTATTCAATAGGGCCCAAACTATCAAAAACCAGCGGTTTCAATGAACACACATTTCTTGGTAGAATCATGCAGGACTGAAATTTTTGATGTTTTTCTACTCCTCTCATGAGCCCAAACAAGTCTCTAAAAGCATGAGTTTGCAACTACTTTACTTTTGGAGAAAATTCAAAACATTCATTATTCAATAGGGCCCAAACTATCAAAAACCAGCGGTTTGAATCAACACACATTTCTTGGTAGAATCATGCAGGACTGAAATTTTTGATGTTTTTCTACTCCTCTCATGAGCCCAAACAAGTCTCTAAAAGCATGAGTTGCAACTACTTTACTTTTGGAGAAAATTCAAAACATTCACTATTCAATAGAGCCCAATAGCAAAAATCAGGTTTTGAATGAAGAATCACATTTCTTGGTAAAATCATGCAGGATTGAAATTTTTGATGGTTTTTTACTCCTCTCAACAGCCCAAACAAGTTTCTAAAAGGATGAGTTTGCAACTACTTTACTTTTGGAGAAAATTCAAAACATTCATTATTCAATAGGGCCCAAACTATCAAAAACCAGCGGTTTCAATGAACACACATTTCTTGGTAGAATCATGCAGGACTGAAATTTTTGATGTTTTTCTACTCCTCTCATGAGCCCAAACAAGTCTCTAAAAGCATGAGTTTGCAACTACTTTACTTTTGGAGAAAATTCAAAACATTCATTATTCAATAGAGCCCAATAGCAAAAACCAGCGTTTTGAATGAAGAATCACATTTCTTGGTAGAATCATGCAGGATTGAAATTTTTGATGGTTTTTTACTCCTCTCAACAGCCCAAACAAGTTTCTAAAAGGATGAGTTTGCAACTACTTTACTTTTGGAGAAAATTCAAAGCATTCATTATTCAATAGGGCCCAAACTATCAAAAACCAGCCGTTTCAATGAACACACATGTCTTGGTAGAATCATGCAGGACTGAAATTTTTGATGTTTTTCTACTCATCTCATGAGCCCAAACAAGTCTCTAAAAGCATGAGTTTGCAACTACTTTACTTTTGGAGAAAATTCAAAACATTCATTATTCAATAGAGCCCAATAGCAAAAACCAGCGTTTTGAATGAAGAATCACATTTCTTGGTAGAATCATGCAGGATTGAAATTTTTGATGGTTTTTTACTCCTCTCAACAGCCCAAACAAGTTTCTAAAAGGATGAGTTTGCAACTACTTTACTTTTGGAGAAAATTCAAAACATTCATTATTCAATAGGGCCCAAACTATCAAAAACCAGCCGTTTCAATGAACACACATGTCTTGGTAGAATCATGCAGGACTGAAATTTTTGATGTTTTTCTACTCCTCTCATGAGCCCAAACAAGTCTCTAAAAGCATGAGTTTGCAACTACTTTACTTTTGGAGAAAATTCAAAACATTCACTATTCAATAGAGCCCAATAGCAAAAATCAGGTTTTGAATGAAGAATCACATTTCTTGGTAGAATCATGCAAGATTGAAATTTTTGATGGTTTTTTACTCCTCTCAACAGCCCAAACAAGTTTCTAAAAGGATGAGTTTGCAACTACTTTACTTTTGGAGAAAATTCAAAACATTCATTATTCAATAGGGCCCAAACTATCAAAAACCAGCGGTTTCAATGAACACACATTTCTTGGTAGAATCATGCAGGACTGAAATTTTTGATGTTTTTCTACTCCTCTTATGAGCCCAAACAAGTCTCTAAAAGCATGAGTTTGCAACTACTTTACTTTTGGAGAAAATTCAAAACATTCATTATTCAATAGGGCCCAAACTATCAAAAACCAGCGGTTTGAATCAACACACATTTCTTGGTAGAATCATGCAGGACTGAAATTTTTGATGTTTTTCTACTCCTCTCATGAGCCCAAACAAGTCTCTAAAAGCATGAGTTTGCAACTACTTTACTTTTGGAGAAAATTCAAAACATTCATTATTCAATAGAGCCCAATAGCAAAAACCAGCGTTTTGAATGAAGAATCACATTTCTTGGTAGAATCATGCAGGATTGAAATTTTTGATGGTTTTTTACTCCTCTCAACAGCCCAAACAAGTTTCTAAAAGGATGAGTTTGCAACTACTTTACTTTTGGAGAAAATTCAAAACATTCATTATTCAATAGAGCCCAAACTATCAAAAACCAGCGGTTTCAATGAACACACATTTCTTGGTAGAATCATGCAGGACTGAAATTTTTGATGTTTTTCTACTCCTCTCATGAGCCCAAACAAGTCTCTAAAAGCATGAGTTTGCAACTACTTTACTTTTGGAGAAAATTCAAAACATTCATTATTCAATAGGGCCCAAACTATCAAAAACCAGCGGTTTGAATCAACACACATTTCTTGGTAGAATCATGCAGGACTGAAATTTTTGATGTTTTTCTACTCCTCTCATGAGCCCAAACAAGTCTCTAAAAGCATGAGTTTGCAACTACTTTACTTTTGGAGAAAATTCAAAACATTCATTATTCAATAGAGCCCAATAGCAAAAACCAGCGTTTTGAATGAAGAATCACATTTCTTGGTAGAATCATGCAGGATTGAAATTTTTGATGGTTTTTTACTCCTCTCAACAGCCCAAACAAGTTTCTAAAAGGATGAGTTTGCAACTACTTTACTTTTGGAGAAAATTCAAAACATTCATTATTCAATAGGGCCCAAACTATCAAAAACCAGCGGTTTCAATGAACACACATTTCTTGGTAGAATCATGCAGGACTGAAATTTTTGATGTTTTTCTACTCCTCTCATGAGCCCAAACAAGTCTCCAAAAGCATGAGTTTGCAACTATTTACTTTTGGAGAAAATTCAAAACATTCATTATTCAATAGAGCCCAATAGCAAAAACCAGCGTTTTGAATGAAGAATCACATTTCTTGGTAGAATCATGCAGGATTGAAATTTTTGATGGTTTTTTACTCCTCTCAACAGCCCAAACAAGTTTCTAAAAGGATGAGTTTGTAACTACTTTACTTTTGGAGAAAATTCAAAACATTCATTATTCAATAGGGCCCAAACTATCAAAAACCAGCGGTTTGAATCAACACACATTTCTTGGTAGAATCATGCAGGACTGAAATTTTTGATGTTTTTCTACTCCTCTCATGAGCCCAAACAAGTCTCTAAAAGCATGAGTTTGCAACTACTTTACTTTTGGAGAAAATTCAAAACATTCACTATTCAATAGAGCCCAATAGCAAAAATCAGGTTTTGAATGAAGAATCACATTTCTTGGTAGAATCATGCAAGATTGAAATTTTTGATGGTTTTTTACTCCTCTCAACAGCCCAAACAAGTTTCTAAAAGGATGAGTTTGCAACTACTTTACTTTTGGAGAAAATTCAAAACATTCATTATTCAATAGGGCCCAAACTATCAAAAACCAGCGGTTTCAATGAACACACATTTCTTGGTAGAATCATGCAGGACTGAAATTTTTGATGTTTTTCTACTCCTCTCATGAGCCCAAACAAGTCTCTAAAAGCATAAGTTTGCAACTACTTTACTTTTGGAGAAAATTCAAAACATTCATTATTCAATAGAGCCCAATAGCAAAAACCAGCGTTTTGAATGAAGAATCACATTTCTTGGTAGAATCATGCAGGATTGAAATTTTTGATGGTTTTTTACTCCTCTCAACAGCCCAAACAAGTTTCTAAAAGGATGAGTTTGCAACTACTTTACTTTTGGAGAAAATTCAAAACATTCATTATTCAATAGGGCCCAAACTATCAAAAACCAGCGGTTTCAATGAACACACATTTCTTGGTAGAATCATGCAGGACTGAAATTTTTGATGTTTTTCTACTCCTCTCATGAGCCCAAACAAGTCTCTAAAAGCATGAGTTTGCAACTACTTTACTTTTGGAGAAAATTCAAAACATTCATTATTCAATAGGGCCCAAACTATCAAAAACCAGCGGTTTGAATCAACACACATTTCTTGGTAGAATCATGCAGGACTGAAATTTTTGATGTTTTTCTACTCCTCTCATGAGCCCAAACAAGTCTCTAAAAGCATGAGTTTGCAACTACTTTACTTTTGGAGAAAATTCAAAACATTCATTATTCAATAAAGCCCAATAGCAAAAAACAGCGTTTTGAATGAAGAATCACATTTCTTGGTAGAATCATGCAGGATTGAAATTTTTGATGGTTTTTTACTCCTCTCAACAGCCCAAACAAGTTTCTAAAAGGATGAGTTTGCAACTACTTTACTTTTGGAGAAAATTCAAAACATTCATTATTCAATAGGGCCCAAACTATCAAAAACCAGCCGTTTCAATGAACACACATGTCTTGGTAGAATCATGCAGGACTGAAATTTTTGATGTTTTTCTACTCATCTCATGAGCCCAAACAAGTCTCTAAAAGCATGAGTTTGCAACTAATTTACTTTTGGAGAAAATTCAAAACATTCATTATTCAATAGAGCCCAATAGCAAAAACCAGCGTTTTGAATGAAGAATCACATTTCTTGGTAGAATCATGCAGGATTAAAATTTTTGATGGTTTTTTACTCCTCTCAACAGCCCAAACAAGTTTCTAAAAGGATGAGTTTGCAACTACTTTACTTTTGGAGAAAATTCAAAACATTCATTATTCAATAGGGCCCAAACTATCAAAAACCAGCGGTTTGAATGAACACATTTCTTGGTAGAATCATGCAGGACTGAAATTTTTGATGTTTTTCTACTCCTCTCATGAGCCCAAACAAGTCTCTAAAAGCATGAGTTTGCAAATACTTTACTTTTGGAGAAAATTCAAAACATTCACTATTCAATAGAGCCCAATAGCAAAAATCAGGTTTTGAATGAAGAATCACATTTCTTGGTAAAATCATGCAGGATTGAAATTTTTGATGGTTTTTTACTCCTCTCAGCAGCCCAAACAAGTTTCTAAAAGGATGAGTTTGCAACTACTTTACTTTTGGAGAAAATTCAAAACATTCATTATTCAATAGGGCCCAAACTATCAAAAACCAGCGGTTTCAATGAACACACATTTCTTGGTAGAATCATGCAGGACTGAAATTTTTGATGTTTTTCTACTCCTCTCATGAGCCCAAACAAGTCTCTAAAAGCATGAGTTTGCAACTACTTTACTTTTGGAGAAAATTCAAAACATTCATTATTCAATAGAGCCCAATAGCAAAAACCATGGTTTTGAATGAAGAATCACATTTCTTGGTAGAATCATGCAGGATTGAAATTTTTGATGGTTTTTTACTCCTCTCAACAGCCCAAACAAGTTTCTAAAAGGATGAGTTTGCAACTACTTTACTTTTGGAGAAAATTCAAAACATTCATTATTCAATAGGGCCCAAACTATCAAAAACTAGCGGTTTGAATGAACACATTTCTTGGTAGAATCATGCAGGACTGAAATTTTTGATGTTTTTCTACTCCTTTCATGAGCCCAAACAAGTCTCTAAAAGCAAGAGTTTGCAACTACTTTACTTTTGGAGAAAATTCAAAACATTCACTATTCAATAGAGCCCAATAGCAAAAATCAGGTTTTGAATGAAGAATCACATTTCTTGGTAAAATCATGCAGGATTGTAATTTTTGATGGTTTTTTACTCCTCTCAACAGCCCAAACAAGTTTCTAAAAGGATGAGTTTGCAACTACTTTACTTTTGGAGAAAATTCAAAACATTCATTATTCAATAGGGCCCAAACTATCAAAAACCAGCGGTTTCAATGAACACACATTTCTTGGTAGAATCATGCAGGACTGAAATTTTTGATGTTTTTCTACTCCTCTCATGAGCCCAAACAAGTCTCTAAAAGCATGAGTTTGCAACTACTTTACTTTTGGAGAAAATTCAAAACATTCATTATTCAATAGAGCCCAATAGCAAAAACCATGGTTTTGAATGAAGAATCACATTTCTTGGTAGAATCATGCTGGATTGAAATTTTTGATGGTTTTTTACTCCTCTCAACAGCCCAAACAAGTTTCTAAAAGGATGAGTTTGCAACTACTTTACTTTTGGAGAAAATTCAAAACATTCATTATTCAATAGGGCCCAAACTATCAAAAACCAGCGGTTTCAATGAACACACATTTCTTGGTAGAATCATGCAGGACTGAAATTTTTGATGTTTTTCTACTCCTCTCATGAGCCCAAACAAGTCTCTAAAAGCATGAGTTTGCAACTACTTTACTTTTGGAGAAAATTCAAAACATTCATTATTCAATAGAGCCCAATAGCAAAAACCAGCGTTTTGAATGAAGAATCACATTTCTTGGTAGAATCATGCAGGATTGAAATTTTTGATGGTTTTTTACTCCTCTCAACAGCCCAAACAAGTTTCTAAAAGGATGAGTTTGCAACTACTTTACTTTTGGAGAAAATTCAAAACATTCATTATTCAATAGGGCCCAAACTATCAAAAACCAGCGGTTTCAATGAACACACATTTCTTGGTAGAATCATGCAGGACTGAAATTTTTGATGTTTTTCTACTCCTCTCATGAGCCCAAACAAGTCTCTAAAAGCATGAGTTTGCAACTACTTTACTTTTGGAGAAAATTCAAAACATTCATTATTCAATAGAGCCCAATAGCAAAAACCAGCGTTTTGAATGAAGAATCACATTTCTTGGTAGAATCATGCAGGATTGAAATTTTTGATGGTTTTTTACTCCTCTCAACAGCCCAAACAAGTTTCTAAAAGGATGAGTTTGCAACTACTTTACTTTTGGAGAAAATTCAAAACATTCATTATTCAATAGGGCCCAAACTATCAAAAACCAGCCGTTTCAATGAACACACATGTCTTGGTAGAATCATGCAGGACTGAAATTTTTGATGTTTTTCTACTCCTCTCATGAGCCCAAACAAGTCTCTAAAAGCATGAGTTTGCAACTACTTTACTTTTGGAGAAAATTCAAAACATTCACTATTCAATAGAGCCCAATAGCAAAAATCAGGTTTTGAATGAAGAATCACATTTCTTGGTAGAATCATGCAAGATTGAAATTTTTGATGGTTTTTTACTCCTCTCAACAGCCCAAACAAGTTTCTAAAAGGATGAGTTTGCAACTACTTTACTTTTGGAGAAAATTCAAAACATTCATTATTCAATAGGGCCCAAACTATCAAAAACCAGCGGTTTCAATGAACACACATTTCTTGGTAGAATCATGCAGGACTGAAATTTTTGATGTTTTTCTACTCCTCTCATGAGCCCAAACAAGTCTCTAAAAGCATGAGTTTGCAACTACTTTACTTTTGGAGAAAATTCAAAACATTCATTATTCAATAGGGCCCAAACTATCAAAAACCAGCGGTTTGAATCAACACACATTTCTTGGTAGAATCATGCAGGACTGAAATTTTTGATGTTTTTCTACTCCTCTCATGAGCCCAAACAAGTCTCTAAAAGCATGAGTTTGCAACTACTTTACTTTTGGAGAAAATTCAAAACATTCATTATTCAATAGAGCCCAATAGCAAAAACCAGCGTTTTGAATGAAGAATCACATTTCTTGGTAGAATCATGCAGGATGGAAATTTTTGATGGTTTTTTACTCCTCTCAACAGCCCAAACAAGTTTCTAAAAGGATGAGTTTGCAACTACTTTACTTTTGGAGAAAATTCAAAACATTCATTATTCAATAGGGCCCAAACTATCAAAAACCAGTGGTTTCAATGAACACACATTTCTTGGTAGAATCATGCAGGACTGAAATTTTTGATGTTTTTCTACTCCTCTCATGAGCCCAAACAAGTCTCTAAAAGCATGAGTTTGCAACTACTTTACTTTTGGAGAAAATTCAAAACATTCATTATTCAATAGAGCCCAATAGCAAAAACCAGCGTTTTGAATGAAGAATCACATTTATTGGTAGAATCATGCAGGATTGAAATTTTTGATGGTTTTTTACTCCTCTCAACAGCCCAAACAAGTTTCTAAAAGGATGAGTTTGTAACTACTTTACTTTTGGAGAAAATTCAAAACATTCATTATTCAATAGGGCCCAAACTATCAAAAACCAGCGGTTTGAATGAACACATTTCTTGGTAGAATCATGCAGGACTGAAATTTTTGATGTTTTTCTACTCCTCTCATGAGCCCAAACAAGTCTCTAAAAGCATGAGTTTGCAACTACTTTACTTTTGGAGAAAATTCAAAACATTCACTATTCAATAGAGCCCAATAGCAAAAATCAGGTTTTGAATGAAGAATCACATTTCTTGGTAAAATCATGCAGGATTGAAATTTTTGATGGTTTTTTACTCCTCTCAACAGCCCAAACAAGTTTCTAAAAGGATGAGTTTGCAACTACTTTACTTTTGGAGAAAATTCAAAACATTCATTATTCAATAGGGCCCAAACTATCAAAAACCAGCGGTTTGAATCAACACACATTTCTTGGTAGAATCATGCAGGACTGAAATTTTTGATGTTTTTCTACTCCTCTCATGAGCCCAAACAAGTCTCTAAAAGCATGAGTTTGCAACTACTTTACTTTTGGAGAAAATTCAAAACATTCATTATTCAATAGAGCCCAATAGCAAAAACCAGCGTTTTGAATGAAGAATCACATTTCTTGGTAGAATCATGCAGGATTGAAATTTTTGATGGTTTTTTACTCCTCTCAACAGCCCAAACAAGTTTCTAAAAGGATGAGTTTGCAACTACTTTACTTTTGGAGAAAATTCAAAACATTCATTATTCAATAGGGCCCAAACTATCAAAAACCAGCCGTTTCAATGAACACACATGTCTTGGTAGAATCATGCAGGACTGAAATTTTTGATGTTTTTCTACTCATCTCATGAGCCCAAACAAGTCTCTAAAAGCATGAGTTTGCAACTACTTTACTTTTGGAGAAAATTCAAAACATTCATTATTCAATAGAGCCCAATAGCAAAAACCAGCGTTTTGAATGAAGAATCACATTTCTTGGTAGAATCATGCAGGATTGAAATTTTTGATGGTTTTTTACTCCTCTCAACAGCCCAAACAAGTTTCTAAAAGGATGAGTTTGCAACTACTTTACTTTTGGAGAAAATTCAAAACATTCATTATTCAATAGGGCCCAAACTATCAAAAACCAGCGGTTTCAATGAACACACATTTCTTGGTAGAATCATGCAGGACTGAAATTTTTGATGTTTTTCTACTCCTCTCATGAGCCCAAACAAGTCTCTAAAAGCATGAGTTTGCAACTACTTTACTTTTGGAGAAAATTCAAAACATTCATTATTCAATAGAGCCCAATAGCAAAAACCAGCGTTTTGAATGAAGAATCACATTTCTTGGTAGAATCATGCAGGATTGAAATTTTTGATGGTTTTTTACTCCTCTCAACAGCCCAAACAAGTTTCTAAAAGGATGAGTTTGCAACTACTTTACTTTTGGAGAAAATTCAAAACATTCATTATTCAATAGGGCCCAAACTATCAAAAACCAGCGGTTTGAATGAACACATTTCTTGGTAGAATCATGCAGGACTGAAATTTTTGATGTTTTTCTACTCCTCTCATGAGCCCAAACAAGTCTCTAAAAGCATGAGTTTGCAACTACTTTACTTTTGGAGAAAATTCAAAACATTCACTATTCAATAGAGCCCAATAGCAAAAATCAGGTTTTGAATGAAGAATCACATTTCTTGGTAGAATCATGCAAGATTGAAATTTTTGATGGTTTTTTACTCCTCTCAACAGCCCAAACAAGTTTCTAAAAGGATGAGTTTGCAACTACTTTACTTTTGGAGAAAATTCAAAACATTCATTAATCAATAGGGCCCAAACTATCAAAAACCAGCGGTTTCAATGAACACACATTTCTTGGTAGAATCATGCAGGACTGAAATTTTTGATGTTTTTCTACTCCTCTCATGAGCCCAAACAAGTCTCTAAAAGCATGAGTTTGCAACTACTTTACTTTTGGAGAAAATTCAAAACATTCATTATTCAATAGAGCCCAATAGCAAAAACCAGCGTTTTGAATGAAGAATCACATTTCTTGGTAGAATCATGCAGGATTGAAATTTTTGATGGTTTTTTACTCCTCTCAACAGCCCAAACAAGTTTCTAAAAGGATGAGTTTGCAACTACTTTACTTTTGGAGAAAATTCAAAACATTCATTATTCAATAGGGCCCAAACTATCAAAAACCAGCGGTTTCAATGAACACACATTTCTTGGTAGAATCATGCAGGACTGAAATTTTTGATGTTTTTCTACTCCTCTCATGAGCCCAAACAAGTCTCTAAAAGCATGAGTTTGCAACTACTTTACTTTTGGAGAAAATTCAAAACATTCATTATTCAATAGAGCCCAATAGCAAAAACCAGCGTTTTGAATGAAGAATCACATTTCTTGGTAGAATCATGCAGGATTGAAATTTTTGATGGTTTTTTACTCCTCTCAACAGCCCAAACAAGTTTCTAAAAGGATGAGTTTGCAACTACTTTACTTTTGGAGAAAATTCAAAACATTCATTATTCAATAGGGCCCAAACTATCAAAAACCAGCGGTTTCAATGAACACACATTTCTTGGTAGAATCATGCAGGACTGAAATTTTTGATGTTTTTCTACTCCTCTCATGAGCCCAAACAAGTCTCTAAAAGCATGAGTTTGCAACTACTTTACTTTTGGAGAAAATTCAAAACATTCATTATTCAATAGAGCCCAATAGCAAAAACCAGCGTTTTGAATGAAGAATCACATTTCTTGGTAGAATCATGCAGGATTGAAATTTTTGATGGTTTTTTACTCCTCTCAACAGCCCAAACAAGTTTCTAAAAGGATGAGTTTGTAACTACTTTACTTTTGGAGAAAATTCAAAACATTCATTATTCAATAGGGCCCAAACTATCAAAAACCAGCGGTTTGAATCAACACACATTTCTTGGTAGAATCATGCAGGACTGAAATTTTTGATGTTTTTCTACTCCTCTCATGAGCCCAAACAAGTCTCTAAAAGCATGAGTTTGCAACTACTTTACTTTTGGAGAAAATTCAAAACATTCACTATTCAATAGAGCCCAATAGCAAAAATCAGGTTTTGAATGAAGAATCACATTTCTTGGTAAAATCATGCAGGATTGAAATTTTTGATGGTTTTTTACTCCTCTCAACAGCCCAAACAAGTTTCTAAAAGGATGAGTTTGCAACTACTTTACTTTTGGAGAAAATTCAAAACATTCATTATTCAATAGGGCCCAAACTATCAAAAACCAGCCGTTTCAATGAACACACATTTCTTGGTAGAATCATGCAGGACTGAAATTTTTGATGTTTTTCTACTCCTCTCATGAGCCCAAACAAGTCTCTAAAAGCATGAGTTTGCAACTACTTTACTTTTGGAGAAAATTCAAAACATTCATTATTCAATAGAGCCCAATAGCAAAAACCAGCGTTTTGAATGAAGAATCACATTTCTTGGTAGAATCATGCAGGATTGAAATTTTTGATGGTTTTTTACTCCTCTCAACAGCCCAAACAAGTTTCTAAAAGGATGAGTTTGCAACTACTTTACTTTTGGAGAAAATTCAAAACATTCATTATTCAATAGGTCCCAAACTATCAAAAACCAGCGGTTTGAATGAACACATTTCTTGGTAGAATCATGCAGGACTGAAATTTTTGATGTTTTTCTACTCCTCTCATGAGCCCAAACAAGTCTCTAAAAGCATGAGTTTGCAACTACTTTACTTTTGGAGAAAATTCAAAACATTCATTATTCAATAGGGCCCAAACTATCAAAAACCAGCGGTTTGAATCAACACACATTTCTTGGTAGAATCATGCAGGACTGAAATTTTTGATGTTTTTCTACTCCTCTCATGAGCCCAAACAAGTCTCTAAAAGCATGAGTTTGCAACTACTTTACTTTTGGAGAAAATTCAAAACATTCATTATTCAATAAAGCCCAATAGCAAAAAACAGCGTTTTGAATGAAGAATCACATTTCTTGGTAGAATCATGCAGGATTGAAATTTTTGATGGTTTTTTACTCCTCTCAACAGCCCAAACAAGTTTCTAAAAGGATGAGTTTGCAACTACTTTACTTTTGGAGAAAATTCAAAACATTCATTATTCAATAGGGCCCAAACTATCAAAAACCAGCCGTTTCAATGAACACACATGTCTTGGTAGAATCATGCAGGACTGAAATTTTTGATGTTTTTCTACTCATCTCATGAGCCCAAACAAGTCTCTAAAAGCATGAGTTTGCAACTACTTTACTTTTGGAGAAAATTCAAAACATTCATTATTCAATAGAGCCCAATAGCAAAAACCAGCGTTTTGAATGAAGAATCACATTTCTTGGTAGAATCATGCAGGATTGAAATTTTTGATGGTTTTTTACTCCTCTCAACAGCCCAAACAAGTTTCTAAAAGGATGAGTTTGCAACTACTTTACTTTTGGAGAAAATTCAAAACATTCATTATTCAATAGGGCCCAAACTATCAAAAACCAGCGGTTTCAATGAACACACATTTCTTGGTAGAATCATGCAGGACTGAAATTTTTGATGTTTTTCTACTCCTCTCATGAGCCCAAACAAGTCTCTAAAAGCATGAGTTTGCAACTATTTACTTTTGGAGAAAATTCAAAACATTCATTATTCAATAGAGCCCAATAGCAAAAACCAGCGTTTTGAATGAAGAATCACATTTCTTGGTAGAATCATGCAGGATTGAAATTTTTGATGGTTTTTTACTCCTCTCAACAGCCCAAACAAGTTTCTAAAAGGATGAGTTTGTAACTACTTTACTTTTGGAGAAAATTCAAAACATTCATTATTCAATAGGGCCCAAACTATCAAAAACCAGCGGTTTGAATCAACACACATTTCTTGGTAGAATCATGCAGGACTGAAATTTTTGATGTTTTTCTACTCCTCTCATGAGCCCAAACAAGTCTCTAAAAGCATGAGTTTGCAACTACTTTACTTTTGGAGAAAATTCAAAACATTCACTATTCAATAGAGCCCAATAGCAAAAATCAGGTTTTGAATGAAGAATCACATTTCTTGGTAGAATCATGCAAGATTTAAATTTTTGATGGTTTTTTACTCCTCTCAACAGCCCAAACAAGTTTCTAAAAGGATGAGTTTGCAACTACTTTACTTTTGGAGAAAATTCAAAACATTCATTATTCAATAGGGCCCAAACTATCAAAAACCAGCGGTTTCAATGAACACACATTTCTTGGTAGAATCATGCAGGACTGAAATTTTTGATGTTTTTCTACTCCTCTCATGAGCCCAAACAAGTCTCTAAAAGCATGAGTTTGCAACTACTTTACTTTTGGAGAAAATTCAAAACATTCATTATTCAATAGAGCCCAATAGCAAAAACCAGCGTTTTGAATGAAGAATCACATTTCTTGGTAGAATCATGCAGGATTGAAATTTTTGATGGTTTTTTACTCCTCTCAACAGCCCAAACAAGTTTCTAAAAGGATGAGTTTGCAACTACTTTACTTTTGGAGAAAATTCAAAACATTCATTATTCAATAGGGCCCAAACTATCAAAAACCAGCGGTTTCAATGAACACACATTTCTTGGTAGAATCATGCAGGACTGAAATTTTTGAT
Source organism: Dendrobates tinctorius (assembly GCF_039654945.1). Taxonomy (NCBI): domain Eukaryota; kingdom Metazoa; phylum Chordata; class Amphibia; order Anura; family Dendrobatidae; genus Dendrobates; species Dendrobates tinctorius. Next base: position 22,612,974 of record NW_027361793.1, read on the forward strand.
GTTTTTCTACTCCTCTCATGAGCCCAAACAAGTCTCTAAAAGCATGAGTTTGCAACTACTTTACTTTTGGAGAAAATTCAAAACATTCATTATTCAATAGGGCCCAAACTATCAAAAACCAGCGGTTTGAATCAACACACATTTCTTGGTAGAATCATGCAGGACTGAAATTTTTGATGTTTTTCTACTCCTCTCATGAGCCCAAACAAGTCTCTAAAAGCATGAGTTTGCAACTACTTTACTTTTGGAGAAAATTCAAAACATTCATTATTCAATAAAGCCCAATAGCAAAAAACAGCGTTTTGAATGAAGAATCACATTTCTTGGTAGAATCATGCAGGATTGAAATTTTTGATGGTTTTTTACTCCTCTCAACAGCCCAAACAAGTTTCTAAAAGGATGAGTTTGCAACTACTTTACTTTTGGAGAAAATTCAAAACATTCATTATTCAATAGGGCCCAAACTATCAAAAACCAGCCGTTTCAATGAACACACATGTCTTGGTAGAATCATGCAGGACTGAAATTTTTGATGTTTTTCTACTCATCTCATGAGCCCAAACAAGTCTCTAAAAGCATGAGTTTGCAACTATTTACTTTTGTAGAAAATTCAAAACATTCATTATTCAATAGAGCCCAATAGCAAAAACCAGCGTTTTGAATGAAGAATCACATTTCTTGGTAGAATCATGCAGGATTGAAATTTTTGATGGTTTTTTACTCCTCTCAACAGCCCAAACAAGTTTCTAAAAGGATGAGTTTGTAACTACTTTACTTTTGGAGAAAATTCAAAACATTCATTATTCAATAGGGCCCAAACTATCAAAAACCAGCGGTTTGAATCAACACACATTTCTTGGTAGAATCATGCAGGACTGAAATTTTTGATGTTTTTCTACTCCTCTCATGAGCCCAAACAAGTCTCTAAAAGCATGAGTTTGCAACTACTTTACTTTTGGAGAAAATTCAAAACATTCACTATTCAATAGAGCCCAATAGCAAAAATCAGGTTTTGAATGAAGAATCACATTTCTTGGTAGAATCATGCAAGATTGAAATTTTTGATGGTTTTTTACTCCTCTCAACAGCCCAAACAAGTTTCTAAAAGGATGAGTTTGCAACTACTTTACTTTTGGAGAAAATTCAAAACATTCATTATTCAATAGGGCCCAAACTATCAAAAACCAGCGGTTTCAATGAACACACATTTCTTGGTAGAATCATGCAGGACTGAAATTTTTGATGTTTTTCTACTCCTCTCATGAGCCCAAACAAGTCTCTAAAAGCATGAGTTTGCAACTACTTTACTTTTGGAGAAAATTCAAAACATTCATTATTCAATAGAGCCCAATAGCAAAAACCAGCGTTTTGAATGAAGAATCACATTTCTTGGTAGAATCATGCAGGATTGAAATTTTTGATGGTTTTTTACTCCTCTCAACAGCCCAAACAAGTTTCTAAAAGGATGAGTTTGCAACTACTTTACTTTTGGAGAAAATTCAAAACATTCATTATTCAATAGGGCCCAAACTATCAAAAACCAGCGGTTTCAATGAACACACATTTCTTGGTAGAATCATGCAGGACTGAAATTTTTGATGTTTTTCTACTCCTCTCATGAGCCCAAACAAGTCTCTAAAAGCATGAGTTTGCAACTACTTTACTTTTGGAGAAAATTCAAAACATTCATTATTCAATAGGGCCCAAACTATCAAAAACCAGCGGTTTGAATCAACACACATTTCTTGGTAGAATCATGCAGGACTGAAATTTTTGATGTTTTTCTACTCCTCTCATGAGCCCAAACAAGTCTCTAAAAGCATGAGTTTGCAACTACTTTACTTTTGGAGAAAATTCAAAACATTCATTATTCAATAAAGCCCAATAGCAAAAAACAGCGTTTTGAATGAAGAATCACATTTCTTGGTAGAATCATGCAGGATTGAAATTTTTGATGGTTTTTTACTCCTCTCAACAGCCCAAACAAGTTTCTAAAAGGATGAGTTTGCAACTACTTTACTTTTGGAGAAAATTCAAAACATTCATTATTCAATAGGGCCCAAACTATCAAAAACCAGCCGTTTCAATGAACACACATGTCTTGGTAGAATCATGCAGGACTGAAATTTTTGATGTTTTTCTACTCATCTCATGAGCCCAAACAAGTCTCTAAAAGCATGAGTTTGCAACTAATTTACTTTTGGAGAAAATTCAAAACATTCATTATTCAATAGAGCCCAATAGCAAAAACCAGCGTTTTGAATGAAGAATCACATTTCTTGGTAGAATCATGCAGGATTAAAATTTTTGATGGTTTTTTACTCCTCTCAACAGCCCAAACAAGTTTCTAAAAGGATGAGTTTGCAACTACTTTACTTTTGGAGAAAATTCAAAACATTCATTATTCAATAGGGCCCAAACTATCAAAAACCAGCGGTTTGAATGAACACATTTCTTGGTAGAATCATGCAGGACTGAAATTTTTGATGTTTTTCTACTCCTCTCATGAGCCCAAACAAGTCTCTAAAAGCATGAGTTTGCAACTACTTTACTTTTGGAGAAAATTCAAAACATTCACTATTCAATAGAGCCCAATAGCAAAAATCAGGTTTTGAATGAAGAATCACATTTCTTGGTAAAATCATGCAGGATTGAAATTTTTGATGGTTTTTTACTCCTCTCAGCAGCCCAAACAAGTTTCTAAAAGGATGAGTTTGCAACTACTTTACTTTTGGAGAAAATTCAAAACATTCATTATTCAATAGGGCCCAAACTATCAAAAACCAGCGGTTTCAATGAACACACATTTCTTGGTAGAATCATGCAGGACTGAAATTTTTGATGTTTTTCTACTCCTCTCATCAGCCCAAACAAGTCTCTAAAAGCATGAGTTTGCAACTACTTTACTTTTGGAGAAAATTCAAAACATTCATTATTCAATAGAGCCCAATAGCAAAAACCATGGTTTTGAATGAAGAATCACATTTCTTGGTAGAATCATGCAGGATTGAAATTTTTGATGGTTTTTTACTCCTCTCAACAGCCCAAACAAGTTTCTAAAAGGATGAGTTTGCAACTACTTTACTTTTGGAGAAAATTCAAAACATTCATTATTCAATAGGGCCCAAACTATCAAAAACCAGCGGTTTGAATGAACACATTTCTTGGTAGAATCATGCAGGACTGAAATTTTTGATGTTTTTCTACTCCTTTCATGAGCCCAAACAAGTCTCTAAAAGCAAGAGTTTGCAACTACTTTACTTTTGGAGAAAATTCAAAACATTCACTATTCAATAGAGCCCAATAGCAAAAATCAGGTTTTGAATGAAGAATCACATTTCTTGGTAAAATCATGCAGGATTGTAATTTTTGATGGTTTTTTACTCCTCTCAACAGCCCAAACAAGTTTCTAAAAGGATGAGTTTGCAACTACTTTACTTTTGGAGAAAATTCAAAACATTCATTATTCAATAGGGCCCAAACTATCAAAAACCAGCGGTTTCAATGAACACACATTTCTTGGTAGAATCATGCAGGACTGAAATTTTTGATGTTTTTCTACTCCTCTCATGAGCCCAAACAAGTCTCTAAAAGCATGAGTTTGCAACTACTTTACTTTTGGAGAAAATTCAAAACATTCATTATTCAATAGAGCCCAATAGCAAAAACCATGGTTTTGAATGAAGAATCACATTTCTTGGTAGAATCATGCTGGATTGAAATTTTTGATGGTTTTTTACTCCTCTCAACAGCCCAAACAAGTTTCTAAAAGGATGAGTTTGCAACTACTTTACTTTTGGAGAAAATTCAAAACATTCATTATTCAATAGGGCCCAAACTATCAAAAACCAGCGGTTTCAATGAACACACATTTCTTGGTAGAATCATGCAGGACTGAAATTTTTGATGTTTTTCTACTCCTCTCATGAGCCCAAACAAGTCTCTAAAAGCATGAGTTTGCAACTACTTTACTTTTGGAGAAAATTCAAAACATTCATTATTCAATAGAGCCCAATAGCAAAAACCAGCGTTTTGAATGAAGAATCACATTTCTTGGTAGAATCATGCAGGATTGAAATTTTTGATGGTTTTTTACTCCTCTCAACAGCCCAAACAAGTTTCTAAAAGGATGAGTTTGCAACTACTTTACTTTTGGAGAAAATTCAAAACATTCATTATTCAATAGGGCCCAAACTATCAAAAACCAGCGGTTTCAATGAACACACATTTCTTGGTAGAATCATGCAGGACTGAAATTTTTGATGTTTTTCTACTCCTCTCATGAGCCCAAACAAGTCTCTAAAAGCATGAGTTTGCAACTACTTTACTTTTGGAGAAAATTCAAAACATTCATTATTCAATAGAGCCCAATAGCAAAAACCAGCGTTTTGAATGAAGAATCACATTTCTTGGTAGAATCATGCAGGATTGAAATTTTTGATGGTTTTTTACTCCTCTCAACAGCCCAAACAAGTTTCTAAAAGGATGAGTTTGCAACTACTTTACTTTTGGAGAAAATTCAAAACATTCATTATTCAATAGGGCCCAAACTATCAAAAACCAGCCGTTTCAATGAACACACATGTCTTGGTAGAATCATGCAGGACTGAAATTTTTGATGTTTTTCTACTCCTCTCATGAGCCCAAACAAGTCTCTAAAAGCATGAGTTTGCAACTACTTTACTTTTGGAGAAAATTCAAAACATTCACTATTCAATAGAGCCCAATAGCAAAAATCAGGTTTTGAATGAAGAATCACATTTCTTGGTAGAATCATGCAAGATTGAAATTTTTGATGGTTTTTTACTCCTCTCAACAGCCCAAACAAGTTTCTAAAAGGATGAGTTTGCAACTACTTTACTTTTGGAGAAAATTCAAAACATTCATTATTCAATAGGGCCCAAACTATCAAAAACCAGCGGTTTCAATGAACACACATTTCTTGGTAGAATCATGCAGGACTGAAATTTTTGATGTTTTTCTACTCCTCTCATGAGCCCAAACAAGTCTCTAAAAGCATGAGTTTGCAACTACTTTACTTTTGGAGAAAATTCAAAACATTCATTATTCAATAGGGCCCAAACTATCAAAAACCAGCGGTTTGAATCAACACACATTTCTTGGTAGAATCATGCAGGACTGAAATTTTTGATGTTTTTCTACTCCTCTCATGAGCCCAAACAAGTCTCTAAAAGCATGAGTTTGCAACTACTTTACTTTTGGAGAAAATTCAAAACATTCATTATTCAATAGAGCCCAATAGCAAAAACCAGCGTTTTGAATGAAGAATCACATTTCTTGGTAGAATCATGCAGGATGGAAATTTTTGATGGTTTTTTACTCCTCTCAACAGCCCAAACAAGTTTCTAAAAGGATGAGTTTGCAACTACTTTACTTTTGGAGAAAATTCAAAACATTCTTTATTCAATAGGGCCCAAACTATCAAAAACCAGCGGTTTCAATGAACACACATTTCTTGGTAGAATCATGCAGGACTGAAATTTTTGATGTTTTTCTACTCCTCTCATGAGCCCAAACAAGTCTCTAAAAGCATGAGTTTGCAACTACTTTACTTTTGGAGAAAATTCAAAACATTCATTATTCAATAGAGCCCAATAGCAAAAACCAGCGTTTTGAATGAAGAATCACATTTCTTGGTAGAATCATGCAGGATTGAAATTTTTGATGGTTTTTTACTCCTCTCAACAGCCCAAACAAGTTTCTAAAAGGATGAGTTTGTAACTACTTTACTTTTGGAGAAAATTCAAAACATTCATTATTCAATAGGGCCCAAACTATCAAAAACCAGCGGTTTGAATGAACACATTTCTTGGTAGAATCATGCAGGACTGAAATTTTTGATGTTTTTCTACTCCTCTCATGAGCCCAAACAAGTCTCTAAAAGCATGAGTTTGCAACTACTTTACTTTTGGAGAAAATTCAAAACATTCACTATTCAATAGAGCCCAATAGCAAAAATCAGGTTTTGAATGAAGAATCACATTTCTTGGTAAAATCATGCAGGATTGAAATTTTTGATGGTTTTTTACTCCTCTCAACAGCCCAAACAAGTTTCTAAAAGGATGAGTTTGCAACTACTTTACTTTTGGAGAAAATTCAAAACATTCATTATTCAATAGGGCCCAAACTATCAAAAACCAGCGGTTTGAATCAACACACATTTCTTGGTAGAATCATGCAGGACTGAAATTTTTGATGTTTTTCTACTCCTCTCATGAGCCCAAACAAGTCTCTAAAAGCATGAGTTTGCAACTACTTTACTTTTGGAGAAAATTCAAAACATTCATTATTCAATAGAGCCCAATAGCAAAAACCAGCGTTTTGAATGAAGAATCACATTTCTTGGTAGAATCATGCAGGATTGAAATTTTTGATGGTTTTTTACTCCTCTCAACAGCCCAAACAAGTTTCTAAAAGGATGAGTTTGCAACTACTTTACTTTTGGAGAAAATTCAAAACATTCATTATTCAATAGGGCCCAAACTATCAAAAACCAGCCGTTTCAATGAACACACATGTCTTGGTAGAATCATGCAGGACTGAAATTTTTGATGTTTTTCTACTCATCTCATGAGCCCAAACAAGTCTCTAAAAGCATGAGTTTGCAACTACTTTACTTTTGGAGAAAATTCAAAACATTCATTATTCAATAGAGCCCAATAGCAAAAACCAGCGTTTTGAATGAAGAATCACATTTCTTGGTAGAATCATGCAGGATTGAAATTTTTGATGGTTTTTTACTCCTCTCAACAGCCCAAACAAGTTTCTAAAAGGATGAGTTTGCAACTACTTTACTTTTGGAGAAAATTCAAAACATTCATTATTCAATAGGGCCCAAACTATCAAAAACCAGCGGTTTCAATGAACACACATTTCTTGGTAGAATCATGCAGGACTGAAATTTTTGATGTTTTTCTACTCCTCTCATGAGCCCAAACAAGTCTCTAAAAGCATGAGTTTGCAACTACTTTACTTTTGGAGAAAATTCAAAACATTCATTATTCAATAGAGCCCAATAGCAAAAACCAGCGTTTTGAATGAAGAATCACATTTCTTGGTAGAATCATGCAGGATTGAAATTTTTGATGGTTTTTTACTCCTCTCAACAGCCCAAACAAGTTTCTAAAAGGATGAGTTTGCAACTACTTTACTTTTGGAGAAAATTCAAAACATTCATTATTCAATAGGGCCCAAACTATCAAAAACCAGCGGTTTGAATGAACACATTTCTTGGTAGAATCATGCAGGACTGAAATTTTTGATGTTTTTCTACTCCTCTCATGAGCCCAAACAAGTCTCTAAAAGCATGAGTTTGCAACTACTTTACTTTTGGAGAAAATTCAAAACATTCACTATTCAATAGAGCCCAATAGCAAAAATCAGGTTTTGAATGAAGAATCACATTTCTTGGTAGAATCATGCAAGATTGAAATTTTTGATGGTTTTTTACTCCTCTCAACAGCCCAAACAAGTTTCTAAAAGGATGAGTTTGCAACTACTTTACTTTTGGAGAAAATTCAAAACATTCATTATTCAATAGGGCCCAAACTATCAAAAACCAGCGGTTTCAATGAACACACATTTCTTGGTAGAATCATGCAGGACTGAAATTTTTGATGTTTTTCTACTCCTCTCATGAGCCCAAACAAGTCTCTAAAAGCATGAGTTTGCAACTACTTTACTTTTGGAGAAAATTCAAAACATTCATTATTCAATAGGGCCCAAACTATCAAAAACCAGCGGTTTGAATCAACACACATTTCTTGGTAGAATCATGCAGGACTGAAATTTTTGATGTTTTTCTACTCCTCTCATGAGCCCAAACAAGTCTCTAAAAGCATGAGTTTGCAACTACTTTACTTTTGGAGAAAATTCAAAACATTCATTATTCAATAGAGCCCAATAGCAAAAACCAGCGTTTTGAATGAAGAATCACATTTCTTGGTAGAATCATGCAGGATTGAAATTTTTGATGGTTTTTTACTCCTCTCAACAGCCCAAACAAGTTTCTAAAAGGATGAGTTTGCAACTACTTTACTTTTGGAGAAAATTCAAAACATTCATTATTCAATAGGGCCCAAACTATCAAAAACCAGCGGTTTCAATGAACACACATTTCTTGGTAGAATCATGCAGGACTGAAATTTTTGATGTTTTTCTACTCCTCTCATGAGCCCAAACAAGTCTCTAAAAGCATGAGTTTGCAACTACTTTACTTTTGGAGAAAATTCAAAACATTCATTATTCAATAGAGCCCAATAGCAAAAACCAGCGTTTTGAATGAAGAATCACATTTCTTGGTAGAATCATGCAGGATTGAAATTTTTGATGGTTTTTTACTCCTCTCAACAGCCCAAACAAGTTTCTAAAAGGATGAGTTTGTAACTACTTTACTTTTGGAGAAAATTCAAAACATTCATTATTCAATAGGGCCCAAACAATCAAAAACCAGCGGTTTGAATCAACACACATTTCTTGGTAGAATCATGCAGGACTGAAATTTTTGATGTTTTTCTACTCCTCTCATGAGCCCAAACAAGTCTCTAAAAGCATGAGTTTGCAACTACTTTACTTTTGGAGAAAATTCAAAACATTCACTATTCAATAGAGCCCAATAGCAAAAATCAGGTTTTGAATGAAGAATCACATTTCTTGGTAAAATCATGCAGGACTGAAATTTTTGATGGTTTTTTACTCCTCTCAACAGCCCAAACAAGTTTCTAAAAGGATGAGTTTGCAACTACTTTACTTTTGGAGAAAATTCAAAACATTCATTATTCAATAGGGCCCAAACTATCAAAAACCAGCCGTTTCAATGAACACACATTTCTTGGTAGAATCATGCAGGACTGAAATTTTTGATGTTTTTCTACTCCTCTCATGAGCCCAAACAAGTCTCTAAAAGCATGAGTTTGCAACTACTTTACTTTTGGAGAAAATTCAAAACATTCATTATTCAATAGAGCCCAATAGCAAAAACCAGCGTTTTGAATGAAGAATCACATTTCTTGGTAGAATCATGCAGGATTGAAATTTTTGATGGTTTTTTACTCCTCTCAACAGCCCAAACAAGTTTCTAAAAGGATGAGTTTGCAACTACTTTACTTTTGGAGAAAATTCAAAACATTCATTATTCAATAGGTCCCAAACTATCAAAAACCAGCGGTTTGAATGAACACATTTCTTGGTAGAATCATGCAGGACTGAAATTTTTGATGTTTTTCTACTCCTCTCATGAGCCCAAACAAGTCTCTAAAAGCATGAGTTTGCAACTACTTTACTTTTGGAGAAAATTCAAAACATTCATTATTCAATAGGGCCCAAACTATCAAAAACCAGCGGTTTGAATCAACACACATTTCTTGGTAGAATCATGCAGGACTGAAATTTTTGATGTTTTTCTACTCCTCTCATGAGCCCAAACAAGTCTCTAAAAGCATGAGTTTGCAACTACTTTACTTTTGGAGAAAATTCAAAACATTCATTATTCAATAAAGCCCAATAGCAAAAAACAGCGTTTTGAATGAAGAATCACATTTCTTGGTAGAATCATGCAGGATTGAAATTTTTGATGGTTTTTTACTCCTCTCAACAGCCCAAACAAGTTTCTAAAAGGATGAGTTTGCAACTACTTTACTTTTGGAGAAAATTCAAAACATTCATTATTCAATAGGGCCCAAACTATCAAAAACCAGCCGTTTCAATGAACACACATGTCTTGGTAGAATCATGCAGGACTGAAATTTTTGATGTTTTTCTACTCATCTCATGAGCCCAAACAAGTCTCTAAAAGCATGAGTTTGCAACTAATTTACTTTTGGAGAAAATTCAAAACATTCATTATTCAATAGAGCCCAATAGCAAAAACCAGCGTTTTGAATGAAGAATCACATTTCTTGGTAGAATCATGCAGGATTGAAATTTTTGATGGTTTTTTACTCCTCTCAACAGCCCAAACAAGTTTCTAAAAGGATGAGTTTGCAACTACTTTACTTTTGGAGAAAATTCAAAACATTCATTATTCAATAGGGCCCAAACTATCAAAAACCAGCGGTTTGAATGAACACATTTCTTGGTAGAATCATGCAGGACTGAAATTTTTGATGTTTTTCTACTCCTCTCATGAGCCCAAACAAGTCTCTAAAAGCATGAGTTTGCAACTACTTTACTTTTGGAGAAAATTCAAAACATTCACTATTCAATAGAGCCCAATAGCAAAAATCAGGTTTTGAATGAAGAATCACATTTCTTGGTAAAATCATGCAGGATTGAAATTTTTGATGGTTTTTTACTCCTCTCAGCAGCCCAAACAAGTTTCTAAAAGGATGAGTTTGCAACTACTTTACTTTTGGAGAAAATTCAAAACATTCATTATTCAATAGGGCCCAAACTATCAAAAACCAGCGGTTTCAATGAACACACATTTCTTGGTAGAATCATGCAGGACTGAAATTTTTGATGTTTTTCTACTCCTCTCATGAGCCCAAACAAGTCTCTAAAAGCATGAGTTTGCAACTACTTTACTTTTGGAGAAAATTCAAAACATTCATTATTCAATAGAGCCCAATAGCAAAAACCAGCGTTTTGAATGAAGAATCACATTTCTTGGTAGAATCATGCAGGATTGAAATTTTTGATGGTTTTTTACTCCTCTCAACAGCCCAAACAAGTTTCTAAAAGGATGAGTTTGCAACTACTTTACTTTTGGAGAAAATTCAAAACATTCATTATTCAATAGGGCCCAAACTATCAAAAACCAGCGGTTTCAATGAACACACATTTCTTGGTAGAATCATGCAGGACTGAAATTTTTGATGTTTTTCTACTCCTCTCATGAGCCCAAACAAGTCTCTAAAAGCATGAGTTTGCAACTACTTTACTTTTGGAGAAAATTCAAAACATTCATTATTCAATAGGGCCCAAACTATCAAAAACCAGCGGTTTGAATCAACACACATTTCTTGGTAGAATCATGCAGGACTGAAATTTTTGATGTTTTTCTACTCCTCTCATGAGCCCAAACAAGTCTCTAAAAGCATGAGTTTGCAACTACTTTACTTTTGGAGAAAATTCAAAACATTCATTATTCAATAGAGCCCAATAGCAAAAACCAGCGTTTTGAATGAAGAATCACATTTCTTGGTAGAATCATGCAGGATTGAAATTTTTGATGGTTTTTTACTCCTCTCAACAGCCCAAACAAGTTTCTAAAAGGATGAGTTTGCAACTACTTTACTTTTGGAGAAAATTCAAAACATTCATTATTCAATAGGGCCCAAACTATCAAAAACCAGTGGTTTCAATGAACACACATTTCTTGGTAGAATCATGCAGGACTGAAATTTTTGATGTTTTTCTACTCCTCTCATGAGCCCAAACAAGTCTCTAAAAGCATGAGTTTGCAACTATTTACTTTTGGAGAAAATTCAAAACATTCATTATTCAATAGAGCCCAATAGCAAAAACCAGCGTTTTGAATGAAGAATCACATTTCTTGGTAGAATCATGCAGGATTGAAATTTTTGATGGTTTTTTACTCCTCTCAACAGCCCAAACAAGTTTCTAAAAGGATGAGTTTGTAACTACTTTACTTTTGGAGAAAATTCAAAACATTCATTATTCAATAGGGCCCAAACTATCAAAAACCAGCGGTTTGAATCAACACACATTTCTTGGTAGAATCATGCAGGACTGAAATTTTTGATGTTTTTCTACTCCTCTCATGAGCCCAAACAAGTCTCTAAAAGCATGAGTTTGCAACTACTTTACTTTTGGAGAAAATTCAAAACATTCACTATTCAATAGAGCCCAATAGCAAAAATCAGCTTTTGAATGAAGAATCACATTTCTTGGTAGAATCATGCAAGATTGAAATTTTTGATGGTTTTTTACTCCTCTCAACAGCCCAAACAAGTTTCTAAAAGGATGAGTTTGCAACTACTTTACTTTTGGAGAAAATTCAAAACATTCATTATTCAATAGGGCCCAAACTATCAAAAACCAGCGGTTTCAATGAACACACATTTCTTGGTAGAATCATGCAGGACTGAAATTTTTGATGTTTTTCTACTCCTCTCATGAGCCCAAACAAGTCTCTAAAAGCATGAGTTTGCAACTACTTTACTTTTGGAGAAAATTCAAAACATTCATTATTCAATAGAGCCCAATAGCAAAAACCAGCGTTTTGAATGAAGAATCACATTTCTTGGTAGAATCATGCAGGATTGAAATTTTTGATGGTTTTTTACTCCTCTCAACAGCCCAAACAAGTTTCTAAAAGGATGAGTTTGCAACTACTTTACTTTTGGAGAAAATTCAAAACATTCATTATTCAATAGGGCCCAAACTATCAAAAACCAGCGGTTTCAATGAACACACATTTCTTGGTAGAATCATGCAGGACTGAAATTTTTGATGTTTTTCTACTCCTCTCATGAGCCCAAACAAGTCTCTAAAAGCATGAGTTTGCAACTACTTTACTTTTGGAGAAAATTCAAAACATTCATTATTCAATAGGGCCCAAACTATCAAAAACCAGCGGTTTGAATCAACACACATTTCTTGGTAGAATCATGCAGGACTGAAATTTTTGATGTTTTTCTACTCCTCTCATGAGCCCAAACAAGTCTCTAAAAGCATGAGTTTGCAACTACTTTACTTTTGGAGAAAATTCAAAACATTCATTATTCAATAAAGCCCAATAGCAAAAAACAGCGTTTTGAATGAAGAATCACATTTCTTGGTAGAATCATGCAGGATTGAAATTTTTGATGGTTTTTTACTCCTCTCAACAGCCCAAACAAGTTTCTAAAAGGATGAGTTTGCAACTACTTTACTTTTGGAGAAAATTCAAAACATTCATTATTCAATAGGGCCCAAACTATCAAAAACCAGCCGTTTCAATGAACACACATGTCTTGGTAGAATCATGCAGGACTGAAATTTTTGATGTTTTTCTACACATCTCATGAGCCCAAACAAGTCTCTAAAAGCATGAGTTTGCAACTAATTTACTTTTGGAGAAAATTCAAAACATTCATTATTCAATAGAGCCCAATAGCAAAAACCAGCGTTTTGAATGAAGAATCACATTTCTTGGTAGAATCATGCAGGATTGAAATTTTTGATGGTTTTTTACTCCTCTCAACAGCCCAAACAAGTTTCTAAAAGGATGAGTTTGCAACTACTTTACTTTTGGAGAAAATTCAAAACATTCATTATTCAATAGGGCCCAAACTATCAAAAACCAGCGGTTTCAATGAACACACATTTCTTGGTAGAATCATGCAGGACTGAAATTTTTGATGTTTTTCTACTCCTCTCATGAGCCCAAACAAGTCTCTAAAAGCATGAGTTTGCAACTACTTTACTTTTGGAGAAAATTCAAAACATTCATTATTCAATAGGGCCCAAACTATCAAAAACCAGCGGTTTGAATCAACACACATTTCTTGGTAGAATCATGCAGGACTGAAATTTTTGATGTTTTTCTACTCCTCTCATGAGCCCAAACAAGTCTCTAAAAGCATGAGTTTGCAACTACTTTACTTTTGGAGAAAATTCAAAACATTCATTATTCAATAAAGCCCAATAGCAAAAAACAGCGTTTTGAATGAAGAATCACATTTCTTGGTAGAATCATGCAGGATTGAAATTTTTGATGGTTTTTTACTCCTCTCAACAGCCCAAACAAGTTTCTAAAAGGATGAGTTTGCAACTACTTTACTTTTGGAGAAAATTCAAAACATTCATTATTCAATAGGGCCCAAACTATCAAAAACCAGCCGTTTCAATGAACACACATGTCTTGGTAGAATCATGCAGGACTGAAATTTTTGATGTTTTTCTACTCATCTCATGAGCCCAAACAAGTCTCTAAAAGCATGAGTTTGCAACTAATTTACTTTTGGAGAAAATTCAAAACATTCATTATTCAATAGAGCCCAATAGCAAAAACCAGCGTTTTGAATGAAGAATCACATTTCTTGGTAGAATCATGCAGGATTAAAATTTTTGATGGTTTTTTACTCCTCTCAACAGCCCAAACAAGTTTCTAAAAGGATGAGTTTGCAACTACTTTACTTTTGGAGAAAATTCAAAACATTCATTATTCAATAGGGCCCAAACTATCAAAAACCAGCGGTTTGAATGAACACATTTCTTGGTAGAATCATGCAGGACTGAAATTTTTGATGTTTTTCTACTCCTCTCATGAGCCCAAACAAGTCTCTAAAAGCATGAGTTTGCAACTACTTTACTTTTGGAGAAAATTCAAAACATTCACTATTCAATAGAGCCCAATAGCAAAAATCAGGTTTTGAATGAAGAATCACATTTCTTGGTAAAATCATGCAGGATTGAAATTTTTGATGGTTTTTTACTCCTCTCAGCAGCCCAAACAAGTTTCTAAAAGGATGAGTTTGCAACTACTTTACTTTTGGAGAAAATTCAAAACATTCATTATTCAATAGGGCCCAAACTATCAAAAACCAGCGGTTTCAATGAACACACATTTCTTGGTAGAATCATGCAGGACTGAAATTTTTGATGTTTTTCTACTCCTCTCATGAGCCCAAACAAGTCTCTAAAAGCATGAGTTTGCAACTACTTTACTTTTGGAGAAAATTCAAAACATTCATTATTCAATAGAGCCCAATAGCAAAAACCATGGTTTTGAATGAAGAATCACATTTCTTGGTAGAATCATGCAGGATTGAAATTTTTGATGGTTTTTTACTCCTCTCAACAGCCCAAACAAGTTTCTAAAAGGATGAGTTTGCAACTACTTTACTTTTGGAGAAAATTCAAAACATTCATTATTCAATAGGGCCCAAACTATCAAAAACCAGCGGTTTGAATGAACACATTTCTTGGTAGAATCATGCAGGACTGAAATTTTTGATGTTTTTCTACTCCTTTCATGAGCCCAAACAAGTCTCTAAAAGCAAGAGTTTGCAACTACTTTACTTTTGGAGAAAATTCAAAACATTCACTATTCAATAGAGCCCAATAGCAAAAATCAGGTTTTGAATGAAGAATCACATTTCTTGGTAAAATCATGCAGGATTGTAATTTTTGATGGTTTTTTACTCCTCTCAACAGCCCAAACAAGTTTCTAAAAGGATGAGTTTGCAACTACTTTACTTTTGGAGAAAATTCAAAACATTCATTATTCAATAGGGCCCAAACTATCAAAAACCAGCGGTTTCAATGAACACACATTTCTTGGTAGAATCATGCAGGACTGAAATTTTTGATGTTTTTCTACTCCTCTCATGAGCCCAAACAAGTCTCTAAAAGCATGAGTTTGCAACTACTTTACTTTTGGAGAAAATTCAAAACATTCATTATTCAATAGAGCCCAATAGCAAAAACCATGGTTTTGAATGAAGAATCACATTTCTTGGTAGAATCATGCTGGATTGAAATTTTTGATGGTTTTTTACTCCTCTCAACAGCCCAAACAAGTTTCTAAAAGGATGAGTTTGCAACTACTTTACTTTTGGAGAAAATTCAAAACATTCATTATTCAATAGGGCCCAAACTATCAAAAACCAGCGGTTTCAATGAACACACATTTCTTGGTAGAATCATGCAGGACTGAAATTTTTGATGTTTTTCTACTCCTCTCATGAGCCCAAACAAGTCTCTAAGAGCATGAGTTTGCAACTACTTTACTTTTGGAGAAAATTCAAAACATTCATTATTCAATAGAGCCCAATAGCAAAAACCAGCGTTTTGAATGAAGAATCACATTTCTTGGTAGAATCATGCAGGATTGAAATTTTTGATGGTTTTTTACTCCTCTCAACAGCCCAAACAAGTTTCTAAAAGGATGAGTTTGCAACTACTTTACTTTTGGAGAAAATTCAAAACATTCATTATTCAATAGGGCCCAAACTATCAAAAACCAGCGGTTTCAATGAACACACATTTCTTGGTAGAATCATGCAGGACTGAAATTTTTGATGTTTTTCTACTCCTCTCATGAGCCCAAACAAGTCTCTAAAAGCATGAGTTTGCAACTACTTTACTTTTGGAGAAAATTCAAAACATTCATTATTCAATAGAGCCCAATAGCAAAAACCAGCGTTTTGAATGAAGAATCACATTTCTTGGTAGAATCATGCAGGATTGAAATTTTTGATGGTTTTTTACTCCTCTCAACAGCCCAAACAAGTTTCTAAAAGGATGAGTTTGCAACTACTTTACTTTTGGAGAAAATTCAAAACATTCATTATTCAATAGGGCCCAAACTATCAAAAACCAGCCGTTTCAATGAACACACATGTCTTGGTAGAATCATGCAGGACTGAAATTTTTGATGTTTTTCTACTCCTCTCATGAGCCCAAACAAGTCTCTAAAAGCATGAGTTTGCAACTACTTTACTTTTGGAGAAAATTCAAAACATTCACTATTCAATAGAGCCCAATAGCAAAAATCAGGTTTTGAATGAAGAATCACATTTCTTGGTAGAATCATGCAAGATTGAAATTTTTGATGGTTTTTTACTCCTCTCAACAGCCCAAACAAGTTTCTAAAAGGATGAGTTTGCAACTACTTTACTTTTGGAGAAAATTCAAAACATTCATTATTCAATAGAGCCCAATAGCAAAAACCATGGTTTTGAATGAAGAATCACATTTCTTGGTAGAATCATGCAGGATTGAAATTTTTGATGGTTTTTTACTCCTCTCAACAGCCCAAACAAGTTTCTAAAAGGATGAGTTTGCAACTACTTTACTTTTGGAGAAAATTCAAAACATTCATTATTCAATAGGGCCCAAACTATCAAAAACCAGCGGTTTGAATGAACACATTTCTTGGTAGAATCATGCAGGACTGAAATTTTTGATGTTTTTCTACTCCTTTCATGAGCCCAAACAAGTCTCTAAAAGCAAGAGTTTGCAACTACTTTACTTTTGGAGAAAATTCAAAACATTCATTATTCAATAGAGCCCAATAGCAAAAATCAGGTTTTGAATGAAGAATCACATTTCTTGGTAAAATCATGCAGGATTGTAATTTTTGATGGTTTTTTACTCCTCTCAACAGCCCAAACAAGTTTCTAAAAGGATGAGTTTGCAACTACTTTACTTTTGGAGAAAATTCAAAACATTCATTATTCAATAGGGCCCAAACTATCAAAAACCAGCGGTTTCAATGAACACACATTTCTTGGTAGAATCATGCAGGACTGAAATTTTTGATGTTTTTCTACTCCTCTCATGAGCCCAAACAAGTCTCTAAAAGCATGAGTTTGCAACTACTTTACTTTTGGAGAAAATTCAAAACATTCATTATTCAATAGAGCCCAATAGCAAAAACCATGGTTTTGAATGAAGAATCACATTTCTTGGTAGAATCATGCTGGATTGAAATTTTTGATGGTTTTTTACTCCTCTCAACAGCCCAAACAAGTTTCTAAAAGGATGAGTTTGCAACTACTTTACTTTTGGAGAAAATTCAAAACATTCATTATTCAATAGGGCCCAAACTATCAAAAACCAGCGGTTTCAATGAACACACATTTCTTGGTAGAATCATGCAGGACTGAAATTTTTGATGTTTTTCTACTCCTCTCATGAGCCCAAACAAGTCTCTAAAAGCATGAGTTTGCAACTACTTTACTTTTGGAGAAAATTCAAAACATTCATTATTCAATAGAGCCCAATAGCAAAAACCAGCGTTTTGAATGAAGAATCACATTTCTTGGTAGAATCATGCAGGATTGAAATTTTTGATGGTTTTTTACTCCTCTCAACAGCCCAAACAAGTTTCTAAAAGGATGAGTTTGCAACTACTTTACTTTTGGAGAAAATTCAAAACATTCATTATTCAATAGGGCCCAAACTATCAAAAACCAGCGGTTTCAATGAACACACATTTCTTGGTAGAATCATGCAGGACTGAAATTTTTGATGTTTTTCTACTCCTCTCATGAGCCCAAACAAGTCTCTAAAAGCATGAGTTTGCAACTACTTTACTTTTGGAGAAAATTCAAAACATTCACTATTCAATAGAGCCCAATAGCAAAAATCAGGTTTTGAATGAAGAATCACATTTCTTGGTAGAATCATGCAAGATTGAAATTTTTGATGGTTTTTTACTCCTCTCAACAGCCCAAACAAGTTTCTAAAAGGATGAGTTTGCAACTACTTTACTTTTGGAGAAAATTCAAAACATTCATTATTCAATAGGGCCCAAACTATCAAAAACCAGCGGTTTCAATGAACACACATTTCTTGGTAGAATCATGCAGGACTGAAATTTTTGATGTTTTTCTACTCCTCTCATGAGCCCAAACAAGTCTCTAAAAGCATGAGTTTGCAACTACTTTACTTTTGGAGAAAATTCAAAACATTTATTATTCAATAGGGCCCAAACTATCAAAAACCAGCGGTTTGAATCAACACACATTTCTTGGTAGAATCATGCAGGACTGAAATTTTTGATGTTTTTCTACTCCTCTCATGAGCCCAAACAAGTCTCTAAAAGCATGAGTTTGCAACTACTTTACTTTTGGAGAAAATTCAAAACATTCATTATTCAATAGAGCCCAATAGCAAAAACCAGCGTTTTGAATGAAGAATCACATTTCTTGGTAGAATCATGCAGGATGGAAATTTTTGATGGTTTTTTACTCCTCTCAACAGCCCAAACAAGTTTCTAAAAGGATGAGTTTGCAACTACTTTACTTTTGGAGAAAATTCAAAACATTCATTATTCAATAGGGCCCAAACTATCAAAAACCAGCGGTTTCAATGAACACACATTTCTTGGTAGAATCATGCAGGACTGAAATTTTTGATGTTTTTCTACTCCTCTCATGAGCCCAAACAAGTCTCTAAAAGCATGAGTTTGCAACTACTTTACTTTTGGAGAAAATTCAAAACATTCATTATTCAATAGAGCCCAATAGCAAAAACCAGCGTTTTGAATGAAGAATCACATTTCTTGGTAGAATCATGCAGGATTGAAATTTTTGATGGTTTTTTACTCCTCTCAACAGCCCAAACAAGTTTCTAAAAGGATGAGTTTGTAACTACTTTACTTTTGGAGAAAATTCAAAACATTCATTATTCAATAGGGCCCAAACTATCAAAAACCAGCGGTTTGAATGAACACATTTCTTGGTAGAATCATGCAGGACTGAAATTTTTGATGTTTTTCTACTCCTCTCATGAGCCCAAACAAGTCTCTAAAAGCATGAGTTTGCAACTACTTTACTTTTGGAGAAAATTCAAAACATTCACTATTCAATAGAGCCCAATAGCAAAAATCAGGTTTTGAATGAAGAATCACATTTCTTGGTAAAATCATGCAGGATTGAAATTTTTGATGGTTTTTTACTCCTCTCAACAGCCCAAACAAGTTTCTAAAAGGATGAGTTTGCAACTACTTTACTTTTGGAGAAAATTCAAAACATTCATTATTCAATAGGGCCCAAACTATCAAAAACCAGCGGTTTCAATGAACACACATTTCTTGGTAGAATCATGCAGGACTGAAATTTTTGATGTTTTTCTACTCATCTCATGAGCCCAAACAAGTCTCTAAAAGCATGAGTTTGCAACTACTTTACTTTTGGAGAAAATTCAAAACATTCATTATTCAATAGAGCCCAATAGCAAAAACCAGCGTTTTGAATGAAGAATCACATTTCTTGGTAGAATCATGCAGGATTGAAATTTTTGATGGTTTTTTACTCCTCTCAACAGCCCAAACAAGTTTCTAAAAGGATGAGTTTGCAACTACTTTACTTTTGGAGAAAATTCAAAACATTCATTATTCAATAGGGCCCAAACTATCAAAAACCAGCGGTTTCAATGAACACACATTTCTTGGTAGAATCATGCAGGACTGAAATTTTTGATGTTTTTCTACTCCTCTCATGAGCCCAAACAAGTCTCTAAAAGCATGAGTTTGCAACTACTTTACTTTTGGAGAAAATTCAAAACATTCATTATTCAATAGAGCCCAATAGCAAAAACCAGCGTTTTGAATGAAGAATCACATTTCTTGGTAGAATCATGCAGGATTGAAATTTTTGATGGTTTTTTACTCCTCTCAACAGCCCAAACAAGTTTCTAAAAGGATGAGTTTGCAACTACTTTACTTTTGGAGAAAATTCAAAACATTCATTATTCAATAGGGCCCAAACTATCAAAAACCAGCGGTTTGAATGAACACATTTCTTGGTAGAATCATGCAGGACTGAAATTTTTGATGTTTTTCTACTCCTCTCATGAGCCCAAACAAGTCTCTAAAAGCATGAGTTTGCAACTACTTTACTTTTGGAGAAAATTCAAAACATTCACTATTCAATAGAGCCCAATAGCAAAAATCAGGTTTTGAATGAAGAATCACATTTCTTGGTAGAATCATGCAAGATTGAAATTTTTGATGGTTTTTTACTCCTCTCAACAGCCCAAACAAGTTTCTAAAAGGATGAGTTTGCAACTACTTTACTTTTGGAGAAAATTCAAAACATTCATTATTCAATAGGGCCCAAACTATCAAAAACCAGCGGTTTCAATGAACACACATTTCTTGGTAGAATCATGCAGGACTGAAATTTTTGATGTTTTTCTACTCCTCTCATGAGCCCAAACAAGTCTCTAAAAGCATGAGTTTGCAACTACTTTACTTTTGGAGAAAATTCAAAACATTCATTATTCAATAGAGCCCAATAGCAAAAACCAGCGTTTTGAATGAAGAATCACATTTCTTGGTAGAATCATGCAGGATTGAAATTTTTGATGGTTTTTTACTCCTCTCAACAGCCAAAACAAGTTTCTAAAAGGATGAGTTTGCAACTACTTTACTTTTGGAGAAAATTCAAAACATTCATTATTCAATAGGGCCCAAACTATCAAAAACCAGCGGTTTCAATGAACACACATTTCTTGGTAGAATCATGCAGGACTGAAATTTTTGATGTTTTTCTACTCCTCTCATGAGCCCAAACAAGTCTCTAAAAGCATGAGTTTGCAACTACTTTACTTTTGGAGAAAATTCAAAACATTCATTATTCAATAGGGCCCAAACTATCAAAAACCAGCGGTTTGAATCAACACACATTTCTTGGTAGAATCATGCAGGACTGAAATTTTTGATGTTTTTCTACTCCTCTCATGAGCCCAAACAAGTCTCTAAAAGCATGAGTTTGCAACTACTTTACTTTTGGAGAAAATTCAAAACATTCATTATTCAATAGAGCCCAATAGCAAAAACCAGCGTTTTGAATGAAGAATCACATTTCTTGGTAGAATCATGCAGGATGGAAATTTTTGATGGTTTTTTACTACTCTCAACAGCCCAAACAAGTTTCTAAAAGGATGAGTTTGCAACTACTTTACTTTTGGAGAAAATTCAAAACATTCATTATTCAATAGGGCCCAAACTATCAAAAACCAGCGGTTTCAATGAACACACATTTCTTGGTAGAATCATGCAGGACTGAAATTTTTGATGTTTTTCTACTCCTCTCATGAGCCCAAACAAGTCTCTAAAAGCATGAGTTTGCAACTACTTTACTTTTGGAGAAAATTCAAAACATTCATTATTCAATAGAGCCCAATAGCAAAAACCAGCGTTTTGAATGAAGAATCACATTTCTTGGTAGAATCATGCAGGATTGAAATTTTTGATGGTTTTTTACTCCTCTCAACAGCCCAAACAAGTTTCTAAAAGGATGAGTTTGTAACTACTTTACTTTTGGAGAAAATTCAAAACATTCATTATTCAATAGGGCCCAAACTATCAAAAACCAGCGGTTTGAATGAACACATTTCTTGGTAGAATCATGCAGGACTGAAATTTTTGATGTTTTTCTACTCCTCTCATGAGCCCAAACAAGTCTCTAAAAGCATGAGTTTGCAACTACTTTACTTTTGGAGAAAATTCAAAACATTCACTATTCAATAGAGCCCAATAGCAAAAATCAGGTTTTGAATGAAGAATCACATTTCTTGGTAGAATCATGCAGGATTGAAATTTTTGATGGTTTTTTACTCCTCTCAACAGCCCAAACAAGTTTCTAAAAGGATGAGTTTGCAACTACTTTACTTTTGGAGAAAATTCAAAACATTCATTATTCAATAGGGCCCAAACTATCAAAAACCAGCGGTTTCAATGAACACACATTTCTTGGTAGAATCATGCAGGACTGAAATTTTTGATGTTTTTCTACTCCTCTCATGAGCCCAAACAAGTCTCTAAAAGCATGAGTTTGCAACTACTTTACTTTTGGAGAAAATTCAAAACATTCATTATTCAATAGAGCCCAATAGCAAAAACCAGCGTTTTGAATGAAGAATCACATTTCTTGGTAGAATCATGCAGGATTGAAATTTTTGATGGTTTTTTACTCCTCTCAACAGCCCAAACAAGTTTCTAAAAGGATGAGTTTGCAACTACTTTACTTTTGGAGAAAATTCAAAACATTCATTATTCAATAGGGCCCAAACTATCAAAAACCAGCGGTTTCAATGAACACACATTTCTTGGTAGAATCATGCAGGACTGAAATTTTTGATGTTTTTCTACTCCTCTCATGAGCCCAAACAAGTCTCTAAAAGCATGAGTTTGGGGGCGTGGCCTGAGCATGAAGGAGTGAGGACGTGTTTGCTCGGGGCTCCTGCTCATCTGCCTGTGATAAGCGACATAGAAGCGACAGAAATCTTTCAAACAAGAATTTTTATCTGCTATAAGAATCCGGATGTTATTGGGATCGTTTTGACACCAAGAACGTGAGAATTAAGCCAGAAACAGCGGAGCTACAGCTATAAAGAAGAGGCGGGGGTGTTTTCCCGCGCTGGACAGAGCGGGAGAGCCGGCGGCTAAGCTTGCAGGAGCAGGAGAAAGAGAGATAGCTTGAAAGACTGTCTATCTCCCGGAGACCTGCCTTTGAGGCTGGGAGGGTTGGTGGACAGCCAGATTCTTGGAGACCGAGGTCAGTGTTATATACTGCCGCTGCTGCCTGCCTGCCGAAGAGGAGAGAGGCCTATGAGAGGAGCGCCTTGAAGATCAAAGGAACCGGACTCTTCCCTTATCCTGTGAAGGGGAGGAAAACGCTGATAGGGAGAAGAGAACTGTCGCTGCATATTGATACGGAGGTGGAGAAGGTACGGAGCTGCAGGACT
This sequence comes from Dendrobates tinctorius, assembly GCF_039654945.1. Lineage (NCBI taxonomy): Eukaryota > Metazoa > Chordata > Amphibia > Anura > Dendrobatidae > Dendrobates > Dendrobates tinctorius. The sequence goes on from NW_027361793.1 coordinate 22,636,143, forward strand.
TGGAGCGTGACATCAGCAGCTGCTGCATTTACAGACCCGCCGCGGTTTTTCAGGTGCGGTACTTCAGTGGTGGTCGGGATCCTGTGGGAGCCTGTTGGAGGTGATTTGGGGCCACATTTGGAACAGTTTAAGCCCTGGCACACCAGGATACGTGGAGGATTGGAAAAGTTATAGCTTAAAATCCTCGGCGGGGCTCATAGAAGCAGGAGGGTGATTGACAGCGGCTGCTGGCGCTTGCCTCCTGCGGTTGCCGGCGCTTGGTCCTGACATAGCTCCTGGACTTTTGGGAGTTTCTGGAGATTTGGTTCTGGTTTTGGCTTGGAGCTGAGACGGAGAAGGAGGACGGAGCTACAAGACTTGGAGCCTAACATCAACGGGTGCCGCATTCATAGACCCGCCGCGGTTTTTTCGGGAACGGTGCAACGGTCGTGGTCCGGATCATCGGGGAGCCTGTTGGAGGAGGTCTGGGATTACGTTTGGAGTGATTTGAGCCCTGGTATACCGGAATCCATTGAAGATTGGAGGAGATCTAGCCTAAAATCCTCGGCGGGGTTAGAAGCATAGAAGAAGGAAGTGATTGACAGCGGCTTCCGACGCTTGGACCCGCTGTGGCCCTTGGACTTCTGGGCTCTTCTGGAGATCGGACCTTTGCAGACAACTTGTTTTTCGGACCCTGAAAGACATCGAGGTTCGAAGAGGATCTGCTATAAGTATCTCTTGGGGGTCTTTCACCGTGGCTGCAGCGCTTTGGTGGAAGATTTATGAAGCCTTCATGTCCTATCTGTTTATCTATTAGAGTAAGTGGAGTACAAATTGGATATCTGCTGGTATTAGTCTATAATCTAGTTTTATCTGGTCACATTAGAAAATATAGTTGATTGAGGAAGCAAAGGGGTGAATTACATATACAGATATAGAAAATCGGCTTTTTCTATTGTCTCATATATATATATATATATATATTAATATTGTTGTTACTGTCTGGGGAAAGGCGTGGGGAGGATTTTGTGAAGTTGCTCCAAAAGTTTTTGGAGCTCAATTAAAAATTTGGTCATAGGGGGAAGGATCAGATATACAGTAACCTGCTGATAATTGGCAAATTTGATGTCTCTCCAATACTCTTGCTAATTTGGGGAGGAGAAAGGGGGAGATCTTGGTTTAGCTCTGTTAATTTTTTTTTTTTTTAAAGAAAGTAGAAAAATTAAAGAGGCAGCAGGTTTATACTTTATTAACAGTACTAAAGTATTTCATATGTACAGAAGACGGCTGTTTATGAGAAAAATTTACACCAATTGTTATTGTGCTGTTGTAAAACTCTGATAAGTTTTCTGACCCTTTTTTTAGTACTAATTAATAACTATTAAGGATAGCCATACTAAAATTTGGTATCAATACTCTGTAAATTAAGCCACTTCAGTTGATATGATGGCAGGAGGGGGAGCTAAATTTAAATCTGTTTTTAAACTTAATGAACCTTCCGCAAATAAAAATCAAAAGGGAAAACAAAATCAAAATAAGTCATATAATAGGACCTTTGAAGATTTACCTAATCTACTAAGTCCTATTAAATCAAGGTCTCCATTAAAAAGAGACCCACAGAATACTCAACCTCCCATAACGCCCCCAAATAAACCTTCAAAGAAGGAAGTAGAAAGTAAAAATTTAGACTTAAATCCTCCCATACAGATTCCCATAAATAAGGAACTTAATCTCGAGGAAATGGACACTTCTAGGTCTACCAAAAGAAAAGGTCCTAACTCAAGGGACGATGAAAGGAGATCGATTACAGCTGGAGCTGAGGATAATTCAGATTATTCCTCACCGGACAGCAGTCCTAATAGACAGCGTTCTAAAAAAGATCGTTCGTTATCACCACAGATTTCACAAAAAGGATTCGCTCCCATTGAACCAGATGAACTCCTAGCTTCCGAGAAAGGAGTGACAGAAGGTTTTATGGCCAGATTCTGTAAAATGTTTAATGAATCTATTACTCGGGGGTTTGAAGATCAGAATAAGACACTTAGCGAAATAAGTAAAACCTTTACCCAGAGATTAGAAAAGAGTGAAAATAGAATCTTGGTAGTTGAAAACAAAACGGATACCTTACTCAAACAGAACTCCGAACTCAAAATGGAATTACAGACACTGAAGACTAAGTTGATGGATGTGGAGGATAGAAGTAGGAGGAACAACCTTAAAATTAGAGGCATCCCTGAGAATATTTTGCAGGATGACCTTTTGGGATACACAAAAACTATATTTAGAAAGGCTCTTCCTGACTTACCGGTCTCGGAATTTAGGATTGATAGAATTCATCGCATTCCCCGTCCTAGAGGCCTGTCCGTTGATAAGCCAAGAGACACTATCCTTCATATGCACTATTATGAAACTAAGGAAAAAATATTATCTTACATTAGAGATAGTGGAAGTTTTCCAGATCCCTACGCCAACATAAAGGTTTTCGGAGATTTTTCCAAGGCAACTATGGATTTTAGGAGATCTTTTAGAGAAGTAAACGCAAAAATAAAGGATCTTGGGATCTCGTACAGATGGGGCTTCCCTGCTAAACTTTTGGTCTGGTATAGAGAGAAAACAATTCCTTTTTTCACGCCAGATGAAGCTATGTTATTTGTCCAATCATTTCAAGATGGTATTGGTTGAGCTTATTAGTAATAGGACATAGTTATTTTTTTTTTCTTTTCTCGTGCTACTCTCTTTGGTGCCTTCATGATCCTTAAAAATGGGAAGATTTCATAAAAATATAGGTGTTTGGGTAGAAGTGTTAACCACTTTTTTTTTAACCCCAAACTAGGTGAGAATCCTTCTAGATTGGATTCCTCCAGGGAAACTCATTTGAGTTTATTTTTGAATTTTTTTATTTCTGATTTTATTTGTTCTTTATACTTTATTTGTATTGTAGTTACATTTCTACTGTTTGGTACCGGTTGTGTGTTTATCAAAGGTCTCGCTTGGATTCGGTCTACCTTTTCTCTTGTATTAAAGTAGGAATAGCATGAAACTTAAAATTCTATCCTTTAATGTTAGGGGTTTAAATATCCCTTATAAGAGACATGCTCTATGGAAGGAAATTGAATACAATAAAGCAGACATTGTTTGTCTGCAAGAAGTTAAGTTTGCCAGGGGAAATCATCCTTATTTTCAGGATAAGAAATTCTCACACATGTTCCAATCTCTTCAAGGAAAAAAGAAAGCGGGGGTTATTACGCTCATAAAAAACAATATCCCATTTGAGTTGATAGAAGAATTTATAGACCCACAAGGGAGGTACCATATTTTAGTCTGCCATTTAAATCATACACTCTGCACAATAGTCAATATATATGCACCAAACAAAAAGACTATATCATATCTGAACAGGTTAATGGGCAAGATCGACAAAGTTAGGAGAGGGATGATTATACTCGCGGGAGATTTCAATATAGTCCCTGATAGCAAAATGGATTCCTCTTCTCTGGTCCGTTATAAAGCACCTTCCCTTAACAACTGGTTAGTTTCACATGAGTTCTTTGATATATTTCGCTGTTTGAACACTTCCTCACGCGAATATACCCACTACTCAGATACGCACAAGACATCGTCTAGAATAGATTTAATACTTACTGATGTTTTTGCTATCTCCAAATTTAAAAGTGTCAATATTTTGGGGAAATCTATATCGGATCATGTTCCCATTATAGCGGAATTTGAAATAGGAGCATACTCAGAAAATACATTCCTTTGGAAGGCCAATTCTTCTCTGTTTAAAAATCCGGAACATAGAACAATTATTTCAGATACAATTTCCAATTTTTTTAAAGAAAATGATATTGATGATGTGAACCAGTTTATTCTCTGGAACGCCCATAAGGCAGTGTTGAGGGGACACTTAATCCAACTTTCATCCAAATTAAAGAAAATTAGGAGACAGAAAATTAAAAACCTCCAATCTCAAATAAAATTAAAAGAGGATTCTCAACATAGTTTATCGGTTTCATCTTCGGAGGTCCAATTAGAAATCTTGAAATTAAGACAAGAATTGAAAATTTTAATTATGACTGAATATGACGCGGCTATCAAAAACTCGAAATTCAAACTTTATTCATCTATTAATAAACCGACTGCTTATATGATGAGAAGATTTAAACAAGATAGGATTAGTAAGAGGATAATTAGAGTCAAATCCAATAGTGGGGATATCAAAACTCATCCTTCTGACATTGCGAACATCTTCGCAGATTATTTTCAAGGTCTGTACAATCTATCTACAGATTCTGATACACCGCAACCCGATATTACATCGATAGGTGCATTCTTAGATAAACTAAATCTTCCCCAGATTGATTCTCTGGACTTAGACCATATAAATAGGCCTATCTCCACAGATGAAATCGTTGATGCAATCAATAAACTTAAGGCTCAGAAGTCACCAGGGCCTGATGGATTCATTAATGAGTATTATAAGACTTTTCAACAGCTTTTGACTCCCCATTTGGTAAATGTATTTAATTTGGCTTCCTGTCAGGGTTCCTTCCCAAAGGAAATGTTGGAAGCGACTATAGTTATGATACCTAAGGAAGGGGGGGACCCTGATAGGGTTCAAAGTTACAGGCCAATCTCACTTATCAATGGGGATGTCAAGTTATACTCAAAAATATGGGCCGAGAGACTAAAGAAGATTCTACCTTCCTTAGTTAAAGATGACCAGATTGGATTCGTTGAGAGTCGCCAGGCGTCTGATGGGACCAGAAGGATTTTGAATATATTGAACGATGCAAAGTTTTCTACTGTTCCTTCGGTTCTGGTCACATTAGACGCCGAGAAAGCTTTTGATAGGCTAGATTGGAACTATCTTGGAAGGGTACTTTTGAAGTTTGGATTTAATGATACATTCATATCCTCGATTATGGCCTTATATTCAGAACCATGCGCAAAAGTTTATACTAATAACCACCTGTCAAAGTTATTTTCTATCTCAAATGGTACGAGACAGGGGTGTCCCCTTTCCCCACTTCTATTTGTTTTAGCAATAGAACCATTAGCAGAAAAAATTAGATCTAACCCAAATATCCATGGCCTAGAAATGTTACAGCGTTCTTTTAAAATTAGTTTGTTCGCAGATGACATAGTATTGACTCTTTTAGATCCAGAGATTTCTATTGCGGCATTGATGGTAGATTTGAAGGAATTCTCGAATATTTCATATTTTAAAATCAATCACTCAAAGTCAAAGATTCTGTCTTTTAATTTAAATTATCAGGAAAAAGAGCGGCTTGAGAGTCTTTCAAACTTCTCAGGAAAAGAGGAAGAAGTCAGATATTTAGGGATAATATTGACAAATAAATTCCAGTCAATTATCCCACTCAATATCAATAACCTAATCAAAACTATTACTATAGACTTTACAAATTTTAAGCGAATTACTCTATCCTTATTTGGAAGGATACTGGCTGTAAAGTCTTTTATTTTGCCTAAAATATTATATTTATTCAGAACCCTACCTGTTAATATCCCATCGGCCCATTTGTCTAAAATCCAAGCGTTAATTAACTCTTTTATTTGGGATGATAAAAAACCCAGAATTGCCTCAAACGTTCTTTATAAAAACAAAGAAAATGGAGGTTTGGGATTGCCGAATATTACGGCATATTACCAAGCCTTGTTAATTAAAGCCAGTCTCCTTTGGTTTAAACAAACTAAGTCTCCGGCGTGGGTGGTTTTAGAAGAGAATCAAAGTAACAATAACCTACTTTATAATATTTTCTATAATAATATTCTTGGCTATAAGCAAAATTTACCTTCACACCCCATATTTCAAGCTATACTTTTGGCCTGGAAAAGTTTTATTCGGCCGGGAAGGAATTGGAATAAAATAAGACAATTGAATAATATACCGTTATCCTTATTATCAATCATTTACAAGCTTTCAATTCCAGATATTTGGTCTACATGCAACATTAAGAAAATAGGAGACTTGTATAATGGGACTTTCCTTTCATTTAGCGAAATTAAATTAAAGTTTAATCTCCCTTCTTCAGAAATCTTTTTCTTTATTGTTCTTAAAGATCATATTAAAAAACTCATTAACCTTAAACCACTAAATTTGGATATATTGGCTTTATTCATGGGAAACTTAGAAAAGAGAAGCGTCTGGAATTTAAAAAACATATACAAAATTTTTAATAGAGATACAGTTATATTAAAAACGACATTTATGAAACGCTGGGAGACTGACTTAAACATAACTCCTTCATTAGAACAATGGCAAGATGCTCTCAAACTTTCTTATACCTCAACAATCTCGATGTCGTTACGTGAATCGTACTACAAAATAGTCACAAGATGGTATTATACTCCATCGAGATTGTTTTTTATAAATCGTGGCACTTCCAACTTATGCTGGAGAGAGTGTGGATCGGTAGGGAATTTATTCCACATATTCTGGGGATGCCCAAACCTTAGAAGCTTATGGAGAGAGGTTTCGGCTCATATAAATACATTTTTAGGTAGAAGGTTAGATATATCTCCCTGTATGGCTCTTTTGCTCCTAGATCTGGAACATCTAGATTTTTCATCGAACCTTATGATAGCACACATTCTATTAGTAGTGAAAAACTCCATAGCAGCACATTGGAGGAAAATTGATCCTCCAAAATTTGATGATATACTCCATAATCTTTTGGTCCACAGTGCACTAGAAAGGCGCTTTGCTTTACAAAACAATTATCTGGTCAAGTACAATAAGAAATGGGGCGCATGGAATAAGCTCTTTATTACTTAACTGGTACCTTTAGAAATCTGTTCTTAGGTCTTGACGAATCCAAGTGAGACTATACTTCATACTTCATATTTCACATTTTAGAGTCTGGTGCTTAGTTTTAAGTATAGCTTTAAATTAGAATTTAGCTTAAGTTTTGGATAATGATCCTTGGCTTCACGCCATTGTTTAAATGTACTGACATTTCTTATATTCATGTATAAACAAGGTACTCTCATTGAGTTTTCTATTGTATTCCCTTCCCTTCCTTTCCTCTGTTACCCTCCCTATTTCCCCTTCCTTTTATGTTTGTTTAAAACTTGGAAAATTCTAATAAAAATTATTGGAAAATAAAAGCATGAGTTTGCAACTACTTTACTTTTGGAGAAAATTCAAAACATTCATTATTCAATAGGGCCCAAACTATCAAAAACCAGCGGTTTGAATCAACACACATTTCTTGGTAGAATCATGCAGGACTGAAATTTTTGATGTTTTTCTACTCCTCTCATGAGCCCAAACAAGTCTCTAAAAGCATGAGTTGCAACTACTTTACTTTTGGAGAAAATTCAAAACATTCACTATTCAATAGAGCCCAATAGCAAAAATCAGGTTTTGAATGAAGAATCACATTTCTTGGTAAAATCATGCAGGATTGAAATTTTTGATGGTTTTTTACTCCTCTCAACAGCCCAAACAAGTTTCTAAAAGGATGAGTTTGCAACTACTTTACTTTTGGAGAAAATTCAAAACATTCATTATTCAATAGGGCCCAAACTATCAAAAACCAGCGGTTTCAATGAACACACATTTCTTGGTAGAATCATGCAGGACTGAAATTTTTGATGTTTTTCTACTCCTCTCATGAGCCCAAACAAGTCTCTAAAAGCATGAGTTTGCAACTACTTTACTTTTGGAGAAAATTCAAAACATTCATTATTCAATAGAGCCCAATAGCAAAAACCAGCGTTTTGAATGAAGAATCACATTTCTTGGTAGAATCATGCAGGATTGAAATTTTTGATGGTTTTTTACTCCTCTCAACAGCCCAAACAAGTTTCTAAAAGGATGAGTTTGCAACTACTTTACTTTTGGAGAAAATTCAAAACATTCATTATTCAATAGGGCCCAAACTATCAAAAACCAGCCGTTTCAATGAACACACATGTCTTGGTAGAATCATGCAGGACTGAAATTTTTGATGTTTTTCTACTCCTCTCATGAGCCCAAACAAGTCTCTAAAAGCATGAGTTTGCAACTACTTTACTTTTGGAGAAAATTCAAAACATTCATTATTCAATAGAGCCCAATAGCAAAAACCAGCGTTTTGAATGAAGAATCACATTTCTTGGTAGAATCATGCAGGATTGAAATTTTTGATGGTTTTTTACTCCTCTCAACAGCCCAAACAAGTTTCTAAAAGGATGAGTTTGCAACTACTTTACTTTTGGAGAAAATTCAAAACATTCATTATTCAATAGGGCCCAAACTATCAAAAACCAGCGGTTTGAATGAACACATTTCTTGGTAGAATCATGCAGGACTGAAATTTTTGATGTTTTTCTACTCCTCTCATGAGCCCAAACAAGTCTCTAAAAGCATGAGTTTGCAACTACTTTACTTTTGGAGAAAATTCAAAACATTCACTATTCAATAGAGCCCAATAGCAAAAATCAGGTTTTGAATGAAGAATCACATTTCTTGGTAGAATCATGCAAGATTGAAATTTTTGATGGTTTTTTACTCCTCTCAACAGCCCAAACAAGTTTCTAAAAGGATGAGTTTGCAACTACTTTACTTTTGGAGAAAATTCAAAACATTCATTATTCAATAGGGCCCAAACTATCAAAAACCAGCGGTTTGAATCAACACACATTTCTTGGTAGAATCATGCAGGACTGAAATTTTTGATGTTTTTCTACTCCTCTCATGAGCCCAAACAAGTCTCTAAAAGCATGAGTTTGCAACTACTTTACTTTTGGAGAAAATTCAAAACATTCATTATTCAATAGAGCCCAATAGCAAAAACCAGCGTTTTGAATGAAGAATCACATTTCTTGGTAGAATCATGCAGGATGGAAATTTTTGATGGTTTTTTACTCCTCTCAACAGCCCAAACAAGTTTCTAAAAGGATGAGTTTGCAACTACTTTACTTTTGGAGAAAATTCAAAACATTCATTATTCAATAGGGCCCAAACTATCAAAAACCAGCGGTTTCAATGAACACACATTTCTTGGTAGAATCATGCAGGACTGAAATTTTTGATGTTTTTCTACTCCTCTCATGAGCCCAAACAAGTCTCTAAAAGCATGAGTTTGCAACTACTTTACTTTTGGAGAAAATTCAAAACATTCATTATTCAATAGAGCCCAATAGCAAAAACCAGCGTTTTGAATGAAGAATCACATTTCTTGGTAGAATCATGCAGGATTGAAATTTTTGATGGTTTTTTACTCCTCTCAACAGCCCAAACAAGTTTCTAAAAGGATGAGTTTGTAACTACTTTACTTTTGGAGAAAATTCAAAACATTCATTATTCAATAGGGCCCAAACTATCAAAAACCAGCGGTTTGAATGAACACATTTCTTGGTAGAATCATGCAGGACTGAAATTTTTGATGTTTTTCTACTCCTCTCATGAGCCCAAACAAGTCTCTAAAAGCATGAGTTTGCAACTACTTTACTTTTGGAGAAAATTCAAAACATTCACTATTCAATAGAGCCCAATAGCAAAAATCAGGTTTTGAATGAAGAATCACATTTCTTGGTAAAATCATGCAGGATTGAAATTTTTGATGGTTTTTTACTCCTCTCAACAGCCCAAACAAGTTTCTAAAAGGATGAGTTTGCAACTACTTTACTTTTGGAGAAAATTCAAAACATTCATTATTCAATAGGGCCCAAACTATCAAAAACCAGCGGTTTCAATGAACACACATTTCTTGGTAGAATCATGCAGGACTGAAATTTTTGATGTTTTTCTACTCCTCTCATGAGCCCAAACAAGTCTCTAAAAGCATGAGTTTGCAACTACTTTACTTTTGGAGAAAATTCAAAACATTCATTATTCAATAGAGCCCAATAGCAAAAACCAGCGTTTTGAATGAAGAATCACATTTCTTGGTAGAATCATGCAGGATTGAAATTTTTGATGGTTTTTTACTCCTCTCAACAGCCCAAACAAGTTTCTAAAAGGATGAGTTTGCAACTACTTTACTTTTGGAGAAAATTCAAAACATTCATTATTCAATAGGGCCCAAACTATCAAAAACCAGCCGTTTCAATGAACACACATGTCTTGGTAGAATCATGCAGGACTGAAATTTTTGATGTTTTTCTACTCATCTCATGAGCCCAAACAAGTCTCTAAAAGCATGAGTTTGCAACTACTTTACTTTTGGAGAAAATTCAAAACATTCATTATTCAATAGAGCCCAATAGCAAAAACCAGCGTTTTGAATGAAGAATCACATTTCTTGGTAGAATCATGCAGGATTGAAATTTTTGATGGTTTTTTACTCCTCTCAACAGCCCAAACAAGTTTCTAAAAGGATGAGTTTGCAACTACTTTACTTTTGGAGAAAATTCAAAACATTCATTATTCAATAGGGCCCAAACTATCAAAAACCAGCGGTTTCAATGAACACACATTTCTTGGTAGAATCATGCAGGACTGAAATTTTTGATGTTTTTCTACTCCTCTCATGAGCCCAAACAAGTCTCTAAAAGCATGAGTTTGCAACTACTTTACTTTTGGAGAAAATTCAAAACATTCATTATTCAATAGAGCCCAATAGCAAAAACCAGCGTTTTGAATGAAGAATCACATTTCTTGGTAGAATCATGCAGGATTGAAATTTTTGATGGTTTTTTACTCCTCTCAACAGCCCAAACAAGTTTCTAAAAGGATGAGTTTGCAACTACTTTACTTTTGGAGAAAATTCAAAACATTCATTATTCAATAGGGCCCAAACTATCAAAAACCAGCGGTTTGAATGAACACATTTCTTGGTAGAATCATGCAGGACTGAAATTTTTGATGTTTTTCTACTCCTCTCATGAGCCCAAACAAGTCTCTAAAAGCATGAGTTTGCAACTACTTTACTTTTGGAGAAAATTCAAAACATTCACTATTCAATAGAGCCCAATAGCAAAAATCAGGTTTTGAATGAAGAATCACATTTCTTGGTAGAATCATGCAAGATTGAAATTTTTGATGGTTTTTTACTCCTCTCAACAGCCCAAACAAGTTTCTAAAAGGATGAGTTTGCAACTACTTTACTTTTGGAGAAAATTCAAAACATTCATTATTCAATAGGGCCCAAACTATCAAAAACCAGCGGTTTCAATGAACACACATTTCTTGGTAGAATCATGCAGGACTGAAATTTTTGATGTTTTTCTACTCCTCTCATGAGCCCAAACAAGTCTCTAAAAGCATGAGTTTGCAACTACTTTACTTTTGGAGAAAATTCAAAACATTCATTATTCAATAGAGCCCAATAGCAAAAACCAGCGTTTTGAATGAAGAATCACATTTCTTGGTAGAATCATGCAGGATTGAAATTTTTGATGGTTTTTTACTCCTCTCAACAGCCCAAACAAGTTTCTAAAAGGATGAGTTTGCAACTACTTTACTTTTGGAGAAAATTCAAAACATTCATTATTCAATAGGGCCCAAACTATCAAAAACCAGCGGTTTCAATGAACACACATTTCTTGGTAGAATCATGCAGGACTGAAATTTTTGATGTTTTTCTACTCCTCTCATGAGCCCAAACAAGTCTCTAAAAGCATGAGTTTGCAACTACTTTACTTTTGGAGAAAATTCAAAACATTCATTATTCAATAGGGCCCAAACTATCAAAAACCAGCGGTTTGAATCAACACACATTTCTTGGTAGAATCATGCAGGACTGAAATTTTTGATGTTTTTCTACTCCTCTCATGAGCCCAAACAAGTCTCTAAAAGCATGAGTTTGCAACTACTTTACTTTTGGAGAAAATTCAAAACATTCATTATTCAATAGAGCCCAATAGCAAAAACCAGCGTTTTGAATGAAGAATCACATTTCTTGGTAGAATCATGCAGGATTGAAATTTTTGATGGTTTTTTACTCCTCTCAACAGCCCAAACAAGTTTCTAAAAGGATGAGTTTGCAACTACTTTACTTTTGGAGAAAATTCAAAACATTCATTATTCAATAGGGCCCAAACTATCAAAAACCAGCGGTTTGAATGAACACATTTCTTGGTAGAATCATGCAGGACTGAAATTTTTGATGTTTTTCTACTCCTCTCATGAGCCCAAACAAGTCTCTAAAAGCATGAGTTTGCAACTACTTTACTTTTGGAGAAAATTCAAAACATTCACTATTCAATAGAGCCCAATAGCAAAAATCAGGTTTTGAATGAAGAATCACATTTCTTGGTAGAATCATGCAAGATTGAAATTTTTGATGGTTTTTTACTCCTCTCAACAGCCCAAACAAGTTTCTAAAAGGATGAGTTTGCAACTACTTTACTTTTGGAGAAAATTCAAAACATTCATTATTCAATAGGGCCCAAACTATCAAAAACCAGCGGTTTCAATGAACACACATTTCTTGGTAGAATCATGCAGGACTGAAATTTTTGATGTTTTTCTACTCCTCTCATGAGCCCAAACAAGTCTCTAAAAGCATGAGTTTGCAACTACTTTACTTTTGGAGAAAATTCAAAACATTCATTATTCAATAGGGCCCAAACTATCAAAAACCAGCGGTTTGAATCAACACACATTTCTTGGTAGAATCATGCAGGACTGAAATTTTTGATGTTTTTCTACTCCTCTCATGAGCCCAAACAAGTCTCTAAAAGCATGAGTTTGCAACTACTTTACTTTTGGAGAAAATTCAAAACATTCATTATTCAATAGAGCCCAATAGCAAAAACCAGCGTTTTGAATGAAGAATCACATTTCTTGGTAGAATCATGCAGGATGGAAATTTTTGATGGTTTTTTACTCCTCTCAACAGCCCAAACAAGTTTCTAAAAGGATGAGTTTGCAACTACTTTACTTTTGGAGAAAATTCAAAACATTCATTATTCAATAGGGCCCAAACTATCAAAAACCAGCGGTTTCAATGAACACACATTTCTTGGTAGAATCATGCAGGACTGAAATTTTTGATGTTTTTCTACTCCTCTCATGAGCCCAAACAAGTCTCTAAAAGCATGAGTTTGCAACTACTTTACTTTTGGAGAAAATTCAAAACATTCATTATTCAATAGAGCCCAATAGCAAAAACCAGCGTTTTGAATGAAGAATCACATTTCTTGGTAGAATCATGCAGGATTGAAATTTTTGATGGTTTTTTACTCCTCTCAACAGCCCAAACAAGTTTCTAAAACGATGAGTTTGTAACTACTTTACTTTTGGAGAAAATTCAAAACATTCATTATTCAATAGGGCCCAAACTATCAAAAACCAGCGGTTTGAATGAACACATTTCTTGGTAGAATCATGCAGGACTGAAATTTTTGATGTTTTTCTACTCCTCTCATGAGCCCAAACAAGTCTCTAAAAGCATGAGTTTGCAACTACTTTACTTTTGGAGAAAATTCAAAACATTCACTATTCAATAGAGCCCAATAGCAAAAATCAGGTTTTGAATGAAGAATCACATTTCTTGGTAAAATCATGCAGGATTGAAATTTTTGATGGTTTTTTACTCCTCTCAACAGCCCAAACAAGTTTCTAAAAGGATGAGTTTGCAACTACTTTACTTTTGGAGAAAATTCAAAACATTCATTATTCAATAGGGCCCAAACTATCAAAAACCAGCGGTTTCAATGAACACACATTTCTTGGTAGAATCATGCAGGACTGAAATTTTTGATGTTTTTCTACTCCTCTCATGAGCCCAAACAAGTCTCTAAAAGCATGAGTTTGCAACTACTTTACTTTTGGAGAAAATTCAAAACATTCATTATTCAATAGAGCCCAATAGCAAAAACCAGCGTTTTGAATGAAGAATCACATTTCTTGGTAGAATCATGCAGGATTGAAATTTTTGATGGTTTTTTACTCCTCTCAACAGCCCAAACAAGTTTCTAAAAGGATGAGTTTGCAACTACTTTACTTTTGGAGAAAATTCAAAACATTCATTATTCAATAGGGCCCAAACTATCAAAAACCAGCCGTTTCAATGAACACACATGTCTTGGTAGAATCATGCAGGACTGAAATTTTTGATGTTTTTCTACTCATCTCATGAGCCCAAACAAGTCTCTAAAAGCATGAGTTTGCAACTACTTTACTTTGGAGAAAATTCAAAACATTCATTATTCAATAGAGCCCAATAGCAAAAACCAGCGTTTTGAATGAAGAATCACATTTCTTGGTAGAATCATGCAGGATTGAAATTTTTGATGGTTTTTTACTCCTCTCAACAGCCCAAACAAGTTTCTAAAAGGATGAGTTTGCAACTACTTTACTTTTGGAGAAAATTCAAAACATTCATTATTCAATAGGGCCCAAACTATCAAAAACCAGCGGTTTCAATGAACACACATTTCTTGGTAGAATCATGCAGGACTGAAATTTTTGATGTTTTTCTACTCCTCTCATGAGCCCAAACAAGTCTCTAAAAGCATGAGTTTGCAACTACTTTACTTTTGGAGAAAATTCAAAACATTCATTATTCAATAGAGCCCAATAGCAAAAACCAGCGTTTTGAATGAAGAATCACATTTCTTGGTAGAATCATGCAGGATTGAAATTTTTGATGGTTTTTTACTCCTCTCAACAGCCCAAACAAGTTTCTAAAAGGATGAGTTTGCAACTACTTTACTTTTGGAGAAAATTCAAAACATTCATTATTCAATAGGGCCCAAACTATCAAAAACCAGCGGTTTGAATGAACACATTTCTTGGTAGAATCATGCAGGACTGAAATTTTTGATGTTTTTCTACTCCTCTCATGAGCCCAAACAAGTCTCTAAAAGCATGAGTTTGCAACTACTTTACTTTTGGAGAAAATTCAAAACATTCACTATTCAATAGAGCCCAATAGCAAAAATCAGGTTTTGAATGAAGAATCACATTTCTTGGTAGAATCATGCAAGATTGAAATTTTTGATGGTTTTTTACTCCTCTCAACAGCCCAAACAAGTTTCTAAAAGGATGAGTTTGCAACTACTTTACTTTTGGAGAAAATTCAAAACATTCATTATTCAATAGGGCCCAAACTATCAAAAACCAGCGGTTTCAATGAACACACATTTCTTGGTAGAATCATGCAGGACTGAAATTTTTGATGTTTTTCTACTCCTCTCATGAGCCCAAACAAGTCTCTAAAAGCATGAGTTTGCAACTACTTTACTTTTGGAGAAAATTCAAAACATTCATTATTCAATAGAGCCCAATAGCAAAAACCAGCGTTTTGAATGAAGAATCACATTTCTTGGTAGAATCATGCAGGATTGAAATTTTTGATGGTTTTTTACTCCTCTCAACAGCCCAAACAAGTTTCTAAAAGGATGAGTTTGCAACTACTTTACTTTTGGAGAAAATTCAAAACATTCATTATTCAATAGGGCCCAAACTATCAAAAACCAGCGGTTTCAATGAACACACATTTCTTGGTAGAATCATGCAGGACTGAAATTTTTGATGTTTTTCTACTCCTCTCATGAGCCCAAACAAGTCTCTAAAAGCATGAGTTTGCAACTACTTTACTTTTGGAGAAAATTCAAAACATTCATTATTCAATAGGGCCCAAACTATCAAAAACCAGCGGTTTGAATCAACACACATTTCTTGGTAGAATCATGCAGGACTGAAATTTTTGATGTTTTTCTACTCCTCTCATGAGCCCAAACAAGTCTCTAAAAGCATGAGTTTGCAACTACTTTACTTTTGGAGAAAATTCAAAACATTCATTATTCAATAGAGCCCAATAGCAAAAACCAGCGTTTTGAATGAAGAATCACATTTCTTGGTAGAATCATGCAGGATGGAAATTTTTGATGGTTTTTTACTCCTCTCAACAGCCCAAACAAGTTTCTAAAAGGATGAGTTTGCAACTACTTTACTTTTGGAGAAAATTCAAAACATTCATTATTCAATAGGGCCCAAACTATCAAAAACCAGCGGTTTCAATGAACACACATTTCTTGGTAGAATCATGCAGGACTGAAATTTTTGATGTTTTTCTACTCCTCTCATGAGCCCAAACAAGTCTCTAAAAGCATGAGTTTGCAACTACTTTACTTTTGGAGAAAATTCAAAACATTCATTATTCAATAGAGCCCAATAGCAAAAACCAGCGTTTTGAATGAAGAATCACATTTCTTGGTAGAATCATGCAGGATTGAAATTTTTGATGGTTTTTTACTCCTCTCAACAGCCCAAACAAGTTTCTAAAAGGATGAGTTTGTAACTACTTTTCTTTTGGAGAAAATTCAAAACATTCATTATTCAATAGGGCCCAAACTATCAAAAACCAGCGGTTTGAATCAACACACATTTCTTGGTAGAATCATGCAGGACTGAAATTTTTGATGTTTTTCTACTCCTCTCATGAGCCCAAACAAGTCTCTAAAAGCATGAGTTTGCAACTACTTTACTTTTGGAGAAAATTCAAAACATTCACTATTCAATAGAGCCCAATAGCAAAAATCAGGTTTTGAATGAAGAATCACATTTCTTGGTAAAATCATGCAGGATTGAAATTTTTGATGGTTTTTTACTCCTCTCAACAGCCCAAACAAGTTTCTAAAAGGATGAGTTTGCAACTACTTTACTTTTGGAGAAAATTCAAAACATTCATTATTCAATAGGGCCCAAACTATCAAAAACCAGCGGTTTCAATGAACACACATTTCTTGGTAGAATCATGCAGGACTGAAATTTTTGATGTTTTTCTACTCCTCTCATGAGCCCAAACAAGTCTCTAAAAGCATGAGTTTGCAACTACTTTACTTTTGGAGAAAATTCAAAACATTCACTATTCAATAGAGCCCAATAGCAAAAATCAGGTTTTGAATGAAGAATCACATTTCTTGGTAGAATCATGCAAGATTGAAATTTTTGATGGTTTTTTACTCCTCTCAACAGCCCAAACAAGTTTCTAAAAGGTTGAGTTTGCAACTACTTTACTTTTGGAGAAAATTCAAAACATTCATTATTCAATAGGGCCCAAACTATCAAAAACCAGCGGTTTCAATGAACACACATTTCTTGGTAGAATCATGCAGGACTGAAATTTTTGATGTTTTTCTACTCCTCTCATGAGCCCAAACAAGTCTCTAAAAGCATGAGTTTGCAACTACTTTACTTTTGGAGAAAATTCAAAACATTCATTATTCAATAGGGCCCAAACTATCAAAAACCAGCGGTTTGAATCAACACACATTTCTTGGTAGAATCATGCAGGACTGAAATTTTTGATGTTTTTCTACTCCTCTCATGAGCCCAAACAAGTCTCTAAAAGCATGAGTTTGCAACTACTTTACTTTTGGAGAAAATTCAAAACATTCATTATTCAATAGAGCCCAATAGCAAAAACCAGCGTTTTGAATGAAGAATCACATTTCTTGGTAGAATCATGCAGGATTGAAATTTTTGATGGTTTTTTACTCCTCTCAACAGCCCAAACAAGTTTCTAAAAGGATGAGTTTGTAACTACTTTACTTTTGGAGAAAATTCAAAACATTCATTATTCAATAGGGCCCAAACTATCAAAAACCAGCGGTTTGAATGAACACATTTCTTGGTAGAATCATGCAGGACTGAAATTTTTGATGTTTTTCTACTCCTCTCATGAGCCCAAACAAGTCTCTAAAAGCATGAGTTTGCAACTACTTTACTTTTGGAGAAAATTCAAAACATTCACTATTCAATAGAGCCCAATAGCAAAAATCAGGTTTTGAATGAAGAATCACATTTCTTGGTAAAATCATGCAGGATTGAAATTTTTGATGTTTTTTTACTCCTCTCAACAGCCCAAACAAGTTTCTAAAAGGATGAGTTTGCAACTACTTTACTTTTGGAGAAAATTCAAAACATTCATTATTCAATAGGGCCCAAACTATCAAAAACCAGCGGTTTCAATGAACACACATTTCTTGGTAGAATCATGCAGGACTGAAATTTTTGATGTTTTTCTACTCCTCTCATGAGCCCAAACAAGTCTCTAAAAGCATGAGTTTGCAACTACTTTACTTTTGGAGAAAATTCAAAACATTCATTATTCAATAGAGCCCAATAGCAAAAACCAGCGTTTTGAATGAAGAATCACATTTCTTGGTAGAATCATGCAGGATTGAAATTTTTGATGGTTTTTTACTCCTCTCAACAGCCCAAACAAGTTTCTAAAAGGATGAGTTTGCAACTACTTTACTTTTGGAGAAAATTCAAAACATTCATTATTCAATAGGGCCCAAACTATCAAAAACCAGCCGTTTCAATGAACACACATGTCTTGGTAGAATCATGCAGGACTGAAATTTTTGATGTTTTTCTACTCATCTCATGAGCCCAAACAAGTCTCTAAAAGCATGAGTTTGCAACTACTTTACTTTTGGAGAAAATTCAAAACATTCATTATTCAATAGAGCCCAATAGCAAAAACCAGCGTTTTGAATGAAGAATCACATTTCTTGGTAGAATCATGCAGGATTGAAATTTTTGATGGTTTTTTACTCCTCTCAACAGCCCAAACAAGTTTCTAAAAGGATGAGTTTGCAACTACTTTACTTTTGGAGAAAATTCAAAACATTCATTATTCAATAGGGCCCAAACTATCAAAAACCAGCGGTTTGAATGAACACATTTCTTGGTAGAATCATGCAGGACTGAAATTTTTGACGTTTTTCTACTCCTCTCATGAGCCCAAACAAGTCTCTAAAAGCATGAGTTTGCAACTACTTTACTTTTGGAGAAAATTCAAAACATTCACTATTCAATAGAGCCCAATAGCAAAAATCAGGTTTTGAATGAAGAATCACATTTCTTGGTAGAATCATGCAAGATTGAAATTTTTGATGGTTTTTTACTCCTCTCAACAGCCCAAACAAGTTTCTAAAAGGATGAGTTTGCAACTACTTTACTTTTGGAGAAAATTCAAAACATTCATTATTCAATAGGGCCCAAACTATCAAAAACCAGCGGTTTCAATGAACACACATTTCTTGGTAGAATCATGCAGGACTGAAATTTTTGATGTTTTTCTACTCCTCTCATGAGCCCAAACAAGTCTCTAAAAGCATGAGTTTGCAACTACTTTACTTTTGGAGAAAATTCAAAACATTCATTATTCAATAGAGCCCAATAGCAAAAACCAGCGTTTTGAATGAAGAATCACATTTCTTGGTAGAATCATGCAGGATTGAAATTTTTGATGGTTTTTTACTCCTCTCAACAGCCCAAACAAGTTTCTAAAAGGATGAGTTTGCAACTACTTTACTTTTGGAGAAAATTCAAAACATTCATTATTCAATAGGGCCCAAACTATCAAAAACCAGCGGTTTCAATGAACACACATTTCTTGGTAGAATCATGCAGGACTGAAATTTTTGATGTTTTTCTACTCCTCTCATGAGCCCAAACAAGTCTCTAAAAGCATGAGTTTGCAACTACTTTACTTTTGGAGAAAATTCAAAACATTCATTATTCAATAGGGCCCAAACTATCAAAAACCAGCGGTTTGAATCAACACACATTTCTTGGTAGAATCATGCAGGACTGAAATTTTTGATGTTTTTCTACTCCTCTCATGAGCCCAAACAAGTCTCTAAAAGCATGAGTTTGCAACTACTTTACTTTTGGAGAAAATTCAAAACATTCATTATTCAATAGAGCCCAATAGCAAAAACCAGCGTTTTGAATGAAGAATCACATTTCTTGGTAGAATCATGCAGGATGGAAATTTTTGATGGTTTTTTACTCCTCTCAACAGCCCAAACAAGTTTCTAAAAGGATGAGTTTGCAACTACTTTACTTTTGGAGAAAATTCAAAACATTCATTATTCAATAGGGCCCAAACTATCAAAAACCAGCGGTTTCAATGAACACACATTTCTTGGTAGAATCATGCAGGACTGAAATTTTTGATGTTTTTCTACTCCTCTCATGAGCCCAAACAAGTCTCTAAAAGCATGAGTTTGCAACTACTTTACTTTTGGAGAAAATTCAAAACATTCATTATTCAATAGAGCCCAATAGCAAAAACCAGCGTTTTGAATGAAGAATCACATTTCTTGGTAGAATCATGCAGGATTGAAATTTTTGATGGTTTTTTACTCCTCTCAACAGCCCAAACAAGTTTCTAAAAGGATGAGTTTGTAACTACTTTACTTTTGGAGAAAATTCAAAACATTCATTATTCAATAGGGCCCAAACTATCAAAAACCAGCGGTTTGAATCAACACACATTTCTTGGTAGAATCATGCAGGACTGAAATTTTTGATGTTTTTCTACTCCTCTCATGAGCCCAAACAAGTCTCTAAAAGCATGAGTTTGCAACTACTTTACTTTTGGAGAAAATTCAAAACATTCACTATTCAATAGAGCCCAATAGCAAAAATCAGGTTTTGAATGAAGAATCACATTTCTTGGTAAAATCATGCAGGATTGAAATTTTTGATGGTTTTTTACTCCTCTCAACAGCCCAAACAAGTTTCTAAAAGGATGAGTTTGCAACTACTTTACTTTTGGAGAAAATTCAAAACATTCATTATTCAATAGGGCCCAAACTATCAAAAACCAGCGGTTTCAATGAACACACATTTCTTGGTAGAATCATGCAGGACTGAAATTTTTGATGTTTTTCTACTCCTCTCATGAGCCCAAACAAGTCTCTAAAAGCATGAGTTTGCAACTACTTTACTTTTGGAGAAAATTCAAAACATTCATTATTCAATAGAGCCCAATAGCAAAAACCAGCGTTTTGAATGAAGAATCACATTTCTTGGTAGAATCATGCAGGATTGAAATTTTTGATGGTTTTTTACTCCTCTCAACAGCCCAAACAAGTTTCTAAAAGGATGAGTTTGCAACTACTTTACTTTTGGAGAAAATTCAAAACATTCATTATTCAATAGGGCCCAAACTATCAAAAACCAGCGGTTTCAATGAACACACATTTCTTGGTAGAATCATGCAGGACTGAAATTTTTGATGTTTTTCTACTCCTCTCATGAGCCCAAACAAGTCTCTAAAAGCATGAGTTTGCAACTACTTTACTTTTGGAGAAAATTCAAAACATTCATTATTCAATAGGGCCCAAACTATCAAAAACCAGCGGTTTGAATCAACACACATTTCTTGGTAGAATCATGCAGGACTGAAATTTTTGATGTTTTTCTACTCCTCTCATGAGCCCAAACAAGTCTCTAAAAGCATGAGTTTGCAACTACTTTACTTTTGGAGAAAATTCAAAACATTCATTATTCAATAGAGCCCAATAGCAAAAACCAGCGTTTTGAATGAAGAATCACATTTCTTGGTAGAATCATGCAGGATGGAAATTTTTGATGGTTTTTTACTCCTCTCAACAGCCCAAACAAGTTTCTAAAAGGATGAGTTTGCAACTACTTTACTTTTGGAGAAAATTCAAAACATTCATTATTCAATAGGGCCCAAACTATCAAAAACCAGCGGTTTCAATGAACACACATTTCTTGGTAGAATCATGCAGGACTGAAATTTTTGATGTTTTTCTACTCCTCTCATGAGCCCAAACAAGTCTCTAAAAGCATGAGTTTGCAACTACTTTACTTTTGGAGAAAATTCAAAACATTCATTATTCAATAGAGCCCAATAGCAAAAACCAGCGTTTTGAATGAAGAATCACATTTCTTGGTAGAATCATGCAGGATTGAAATTTTTGATGGTTTTTTACTCCTCTCAACAGCCCAAACAAGTTTCTAAAAGGATGAGTTTGTAACTACTTTACTTTTGGAGAAAATTCAAAACATTCATTATTCAATAGGGCCCAAACTATCAAAAACCAGCGGTTTGAATCAACACACATTTCTTGGTAGAATCATGCAGGACTGAAATTTTTGATGTTTTTCTACTCCTCTCATGAGCCCAAACAAGTCTCTAAAAGCATGAGTTTGCAACTACTTTACTTTTGGAGAAAATTCAAAACATTCACTATTCAATAGAGCCCAATAGCAAAAATCAGGTTTTGAATGAAGAATCACATTTCTTGGTAAAATCATGCAGGATTGAAATTTTTGATGGTTTTTTACTCCTCTCAACAGCCCAAACAAGTTTCTAAAAGGATGAGTTTGCAACTACTTTACTTTTGGAGAAAATTCAAAACATTCATTATTCAATAGGGCCCAAACTATCAAAAACCAGCGGTTTCAATGAACACACATTTCTTGGTAGAATCATGCAGGACTGAAATTTTTGATGTTTTTCTACTCCTCTCATGAGCCCAAACAAGTCTCTAAAAGCATGAGTTTGCAACTACTTTACTTTTGGAGAAAATTCAAAACATTCATTATTCAATAGAGCCCAATAGCAAAAACCAGCGTTTTGAATGAAGAATCACATTTCTTGGTAGAATCATGCAGGATTGAAATTTTTGATGGTTTTTTACTCCTCTCAACAGCCCAAACAAGTTTCTAAAAGGATGAGTTTGCAACTACTTTACTTTTGGAGAAAATTCAAAACATTCATTATTCAATAGGTCCCAAACTATCAAAAACCAGCGGTTTGAATGAACACATTTCTTGGTAGAATCATGCAGGACTGAAATTTTTGATGTTTTTCTACTCCTCTCATGAGCCCAAACAAGTCTCTAAAAGCATGAGTTTGCAACTACTTTACTTTTGGAGAAAATTCAAAACATTCATTATTCAATAGGGCCCAAACTATCAAAAACCAGCGGTTTGAATCAACACACATTTCTTGGTAGAATCATGCAGGACTGAAATTTTTGATGTTTTTCTACTCCTCTCATGAGCCCAAACAAGTCTCTAAAAGCATGAGTTTGCAACTACTTTACTTTTGGAGAAAATTCAAAACATTCATTATTCAATAAAGCCCAATAGCAAAAAACAGCGTTTTGAATGAAGAATCACATTTCTTGGTAGAATCATGCAGGATTGAAATTTTTGATGGTTTTTTACTCCTCTCAACAGCCCAAACAAGTTTCTAAAAGGATGAGTTTGCAACTACTTTACTTTTGGAGAAAATTCAAAACATTCATTATTCAATAGGGCCCAAACTATCAAAAACCAGCCGTTTCAATGAACACACATGTCTTGGTAGAATCATGCAGGACTGAAATTTTTGATGTTTTTCTACTCATCTCATGAGCCCAAACAAGTCTCTAAAAGCATGAGTTTGCAACTAATTTACTTTTGGAGAAAATTCAAAACATTCATTATTCAATAGAGCCCAATAGCAAAAACCAGCGTTTTGAATGAAGAATCACATTTCTTGGTAGAATCATGCAGGATTGAAATTTTTGATGGTTTTTTACTCCTCTCAACAGCCCAAACAAGTTTCTAAAAGGATGAGTTTGTAACTACTTTACTTTTGGAGAAAATTCAAAACATTCATTATTCAATAGGGCCCAAACTATCAAAAACCAGCGGTTTGAATGAACACATTTCTTGGTAGAATCATGCAGGACTGAAATTTTTGATGTTTTTCTACTCCTCTCATGAGCCCAAACAAGTCTCTAAAAGCATGAGTTTGCAACTACTTTACTTTTGGAGAAAATTCAAAACATTCACTATTCAATAGAGCCCAATAGCAAAAATCAGGTTTTGAATGAAGAATCACATTTCTTGGTAAAATCATGCAGGATTGAAATTTTTGATGGTTTTTTACTCCTCTCAACAGCCCAAACAAGTTTCTAAAAGGATGAGTTTGCAACTACTTTACTTTTGGAGAAAATTCAAAACATTCATTATTCAATAGGGCCCAAACTATCAAAAACCAGCGGTTTCAATGAACACACATTTCTTGGTAGAATCATGCAGGACTGAAATTTTTGATGTTTTTCTACTCCTCTCATGAGCCCAAACAAGTCTCTAAAAGCATGAGTTTGCAACTACTTTACTTTTGGAGAAAATTCAAAACATTCATTATTCAATAGAGCCCAATAGCAAAAACCAGCGTTTTGAATGAAGAATCACATTTCTTGGTAGAATCATGCAGGATTGAAATTTTTGATGGTTTTTTACTCCTCTCAACAGCCCAAACAAGTTTCTAAAAGGATGAGTTTGCAACTACTTTACTTTTGGAGAAAATTCAAAACATTCATTATTCAATAGGGCCCAAACTATCAAAAACCAGCCGTTTCAATGAACACACATGTCTTGGTAGAATCATGCAGGACTGAAATTTTTGATGTTTTTCTACTCATCTCATGAGCCCAAACAAGTCTCTAAAAGCATGAGTTTGCAACTACTTTACTTTTGGAGAAAATTCAAAACATTCATTATTCAATAGAGCCCAATAGCAAAAACCAGCGTTTTGAATGAAGAATCACATTTCTTGGTAGAATCATGCAGGATTGAAATTTTTGATGGTTTTTTACTCCTCTCAACAGCCCAAACAAGTTTCTAAAAGGATGAGTTTGCAACTACTTTACTTTTGGAGAAAATTCAAAACATTCATTATTCAATAGGGCCCAAACTATCAAAAACCAGCGGTTTCAATGAACACACATTTCTTGGTAGAATCATGCAGGACTGAAATTTTTGATGTTTTTCTACTCCTCTCATGAGCCCAAACAAGTCTCTAAAAGCATGAGTTTGCAACTACTTTACTTTTGGAGAAAATTCAAAACATTCATTATTCAATAGAGCCCAATAGCAAAAACCAGCGTTTTGAATGAAGAATCACATTTCTTGGTAGAATCATGCAGGATTGAAATTTTTGATGGTTTTTTACTCCTCTCAACAGCCCAAACAAGTTTCTAAAAGGATGAGTTTGCAACTACTTTACTTTTGGAGAAAATTCAAAACATTCATTATTCAATAGGGCCCAAACTATCAAAAACCAGCGGTTTGAATGAACACATTTCTTGGTAGAATCATGCAGGACTGAAATTTTTGATGTTTTTCTACTCCTCTCATGAGCCCAAACAAGTCTCTAAAAGCATGAGTTTGCAACTACTTTACTTTTGGAGAAAATTCAAAACATTCACTATTCAATAGAGCCCAATAGCAAAAATCAGGTTTTGAATGAAGAATCACATTTCTTGGTAGAATCATGCAAGATTGAAATTTTTGATGGTTTTTTACTCCTCTCAACAGCCCAAACAAGTTTCTAAAAGGATGAGTTTGCAACTACTTTACTTTTGGAGAAAATTCAAAACATTCATTATTCAATAGAGCCCAATAGCAAAAACCAGCGTTTTGAATGAAGAATCACATTTCTTGGTAGAATCATGCAGGATTGAAATTTTTGATGGTTTTTTACTCCTCTCAACAGCCCAAACAAGTTTCTAAAAGGATGAGTTTGCAACTACTTTACTTTTGGAGAAAATTCAAAACATTCATTATTCAATAGGGCCCAAACTATCAAAAACCAGCGGTTTCAATGAACACACATTTCTTGGTAGAATCATGCAGGACTGAAATTTTTGATGTTTTTCTACTCCTCTCATGAGCCCAAACAAGTCTCTAAAAGCATGAGTTTGCAACTACTTTACTTTTGGAGAAAATTCAAAACATTCATTATTCAATAGAGCCCAATAGCAAAAACCAGCGTTTTGAATGAAGAATCACATTTCTTGGTAGAATCATGCAGGATTGAAATTTTTGATGGTTTTTTACTCCTCTCAACAGCCCAAACAAGTTTCTAAAAGGATGAGTTTGCATCTACTTTACTTTTGGAGAAAATTCAAAACATTCATTATTCAATAGGGCCCAAACTATCAAAAACCAGCGGTTTGAATGAACACATTTCTTGGTAGAATCATGCAGGACTGAAATTTTTGATGTTTTTCTACTCCTCTCATGAGCCCAAACAAGTCTCTAAAAGCATGAGTTTGCAACTACTTTACTTTTGGAGAAAATTCAAAACATTCACTATTCAATAGAGCCCAATAGCAAAAATCAGGTTTTGAATGAAGAATCACATTTCTTGGTAGAATCATGCAAGATTGAAATTTTTGATGGTTTTTTACTCCTCTCAACAGCCCAAACAAGTTTCTAAAAGGATGAGTTTGCAACTACTTTACTTTTGGAGAAAATTCAAAACATTCATTATTCAATAGGGCCCAAACTATCAAAAACCAGCGGTTTCAATGAACACACATTTCTTGGTAGAATCATGCAGGACTGAAATTTTTGATGTTTTTCTACTCCTCTCATGAGCCCAAACAAGTCTCTAAAAGCATGAGTTTGCAACTACTTTACTTTTGGAGAAAATTCAAAACATTCATTATTCAATAGAGCCCAATAGCAAAAACCAGCGTTTTGAATGAAGAATCACATTTCTTGGTAGAATCATGCAGGATTGAAATTTTTGATGGTTTTTTACTCCTCTCAACAGCCCAAACAAGTTTCTAAAAGGATGAGTTTGCAACTACTTTACTTTTGGAGAAAATTCAAAACATTCATTATTCAATAGGGCCCAAACTATCAAAAACCAGCGGTTTCAATGAACACACATTTCTTGGTAGAATCATGCAGGACTGAAATTTTTGATGTTTTTCTACTCCTCTCATGAGCCCAAACAAGTCTCTAAAAGCATGAGTTTGCAACTACTTTACTTTTGGAGAAAATTCAAAACATTCATTATTCAATAGGGCCCAAACTATCAAAAACCAGCGGTTTGAATCATAGAATCATAGAATCATAGAATCATAGAATCATAGAATCGTAGAGTTGGAAGGGACCTCCTGGGCCATCTGGTCCAACCCCCTGCTCAAAGCAGGATTCGCTAAATCATCCCAGTCAGATGTCTGTCCAGCCTCTGTTTGAAGACTTCCATTGAAGGAGAACTCACCACTTCTCGTGGCAGCCTGTTCCACTCATTGATCACTCTAACTGTCAAAAAGTTTTTTCTAATATCTAATCTGTGTCTCCTCCCATTCAGTTTCATCCCATTGCTTCTAGTCTTTCCTTGTGCAAATGAGAATAAAGTTGATCCTTCTACAATGTGACAGCCCTTTAGATATTTGTAGACAGCTATTAAGTCTCCTCTCAGTCTTCTCTTTTGCAAACTAAACATTCCCAAATCCTGCAACCTTTCCTCATAAGACAGGGTTTGCAGACCGGTCACCATTCTGGTCGCTCTTTTCTGAACTTGCTCCAGTTTGTTGATGTCTTTTTTAAAATGTGGTGCCCAAAACTGGACACAATATTCCAGATGAGGTCTGACCAAAGAGGAGTAGAGGGAAATAATGACTTCACGTGATCTAGACTGTATGCTTCTGTTAATACATCCTAGAATTGCATTTGCCTTTTTTGCTGCTGCATCACACTGTTGACTCATATTCAGTCTGTGATCTATTAGTATACCCAAGTCTTTTTCACATGTGCTGTCACTTAGCCCTATTCCTCCCATTCTATATATGCTTTTTCCATTTTTATTGCCCAGATGTAGTACTTTGCATTTCTCCCTGTTAAAAACCATTCTGTTAGTTGCTGCCCACTTCTCCAGTTTATTTAAATCTTTTTGAATCCTCTCTCTCTCTTCTCTAGTATTAGCTATCCCTCCTAGCTTTGTGTCATCAGCAAATTTAATCAGTTTACCCTCAATTCCTTCATCTAAATCGTTGATAAAGATGTTGAACAATACAGGGCCCAGGACAGAGCCCTGTGGTACCCCACTTGAGACATTCTTCCAACTGGATGTGCAGCCATTTACGACCACTCTTTGGGTCCGATCACTAAGCCAGTTATGAATCCACCTAACAGTTGCCTTGTCCATTCCATACTTAATCATTTTTTCAATAAGGATTGTATGAGAGACTTTGTCAAATACTTTGCTGAAGTCAAGATATACTATATCTACAGAATTTCCTTGATCCACCCAATCAGTGATACCGTCATAGAAGGAAATTAAGTTAGTCTGACATGACTTATTAGTTACAAACCCATGCTGACTCTGTTTAATCACTTCATTCTTATCCAGGTATTGACATACATGTTGTTTAATAATTTGTTCAAAGATCTTTCCTGGTATAGAAGTCAGACTCACCGGCCTATAGTTGCCTGGGTCCACCTTCTTCCCCTTTTTGAAGATAGGAACAACATTTGCTCTTCTCCAGTCTTCTGGCACTTCTCCTGTTCTCCAAGAATTTTCAAAGATTATAGAGAGGGGTTCAAAAATTTCTTCTGCTATCTCCTTCAGTACTCTGGGGTGTAATTCATCTGGACCTGGAGACTTGAATTCATTTAGGCTAGCTAAGTGTTTCCTCACTATCTTTCTGTTTATAGATATCCTGGATTCTTCTATTCCCTTAATAGGACAGTGAATAACAGTTGATGTTACATTTCGTTTCTGAGAGAAAACAGATGCAAAATAGGAATTTAAAAGTTCAGCCTTCTCAGCATCCTGTCTTACCATTTCATCATTTTCATCCTGTAAAAATCCTATAGCATCTTTGACTTTTCTTTTACTTTTGACATATCCCCAAAATCCTTTATTATTGCTTTTGACATCTCTTGCAAGCCTCAATTCATATTCAGCTTTAGCTAATCTGATTTGTGCCCTGCAGGTTCTGCAGACAGCATTATATTCCTCTTTAGATATGCCTCCCTCTTTCCATTTTATAAACATTTTTTTCTTCCTTTTTAGCATGTGCTTAAGTTCTGTGTTCATCCATCCTGGTTTCCTTAACTGCTTCCTATTCTTCCCTCTTTTCGGAATTGTTAACAACTGTGCTTTGAGAATTTCATTTTTCAAGATTTCCCATCCTTCCTGGACATTTTTGTCTTTAAGGATATCCAGCCATTGGATCCCTCCAATTCTCTTTCTGAATCCCTTAAAATCTGCCTTTCTGAAATCTAACCTTGACGTCTGAGTCTTCACAGGTCTTCCGCCTCTAGTTATCCAAAATTCTAAAATAGCATGGTCGCTACCTCCTAGGGTCCCAGCCACTTTTACCTCCTCAACCATTTCCTCCCTGTTTATAAGGATTAGATCCAAGGTAGCAGTTCCCCTTGTTTTCTCCCTTACCTTTTGGAAGATAAAGTTGTCAGCAAGAGAGGATAAGAATTTCCTTGACCTGTTAGTTTTGCCTGAGAGAGATTCCCAACAAATGTCTGGATAGTTGAAATCTCCCATGACAACTATGTCATATTTTTTGGAGAACTTGGCCATTTGATGCATAAAGAGTTCATCCATAGCTTCAGCTTGCACAGGCGGCCTGTAGTAAATGCCTACAATGGTGTCCTTTCCATTGTTCTGTCCTTGTATTCTTACCCAAACAGTTTCCACAGAACTCCCAGTCTCTGAAGCTTCAATCTCTGTGCAGATATACGCGTTTCTAACATACAATGCGACACCCCCTCCTCGTTTATCAAGTCTGTGTCTTGCAAATAAGTTGTATCCTTCTAGTCTTGTATTCCAATCATGTGTATTGTCCCACCAAGTTTCAGTGATTCCAATGACATCATATTTCTTTTCCTGTGTTAGTAGTTCCAATTCTCCTTGTTTGTTGCCCATGCTTTGTGCATTAGTATAGAAACATTTTAGTTTGTGATTGGTTTCTCTTTCTCCAATATTTTTATTAATTAGATTCTTTCGTCTTTGTTCTTCCTTTCCACTTCTAATAGCAGAGTTCTCAATAGCATTTGTCAGGTGTATGGCTTTTTCTGGTCTTTTGCTTCCCTTCCCATGTTGTTCTAGTTTAAAGCTCTCCTTACAAGTGTAGCAAGGCGACTTCCAAATACATGCTTACCAGTCTTCGTAAGGTGCACCCCATCTCTAGCAAGTAGTCCATCGTATAAGTAGTTCACTCCGTGATCCAGAAATCCAAATCGTTGCTGACGGCACCATCGACGTAGCCAGTTGTTCACCTGCAGAATCTTATTCCACCTCCTTGTTCCATGGCCATCCACTGGGAGGATGGAAGAGAAGACCACTTGCGCTCCCAGTTCTTTCACTTTCTTGCCTAAGTCTTCAAAGTCTCTGCAGATGGTTTCCAGGTCGTTTCTTGCAGTGTCATTTGTCCCCACATGTAGTAGCAGGAATGGGTAGTCATCTGTAGGTCTGAAGAGTCCTGATATCCTGTCAGACACATCTTTAATTTTTGCACCTGGAAGACAACACATTTCTCTTGAAGTTATATCCGGTCTGCAGATAGTGGCCTCAGTTCCTCTCAACAGGGAATCCCCCATGACCACCACTCTCCGTTTCTTCTTCACATCATTTTTCTTTCTCCATCCAGGAGGACTCTGAAGGCGTACAAGGTTGCTGCTTGTTGGCAAAGTCTTATCCTGATGTATTTCTTCATTGTTTTCCTGCGTGAGAGCCTGGTACTGGTTTCTGAGCAGTATGGGTGCTGACTGCCTCCTGATCCTCCTGCTTCTCTGGGTCACATGTCTCCATTCCTCTGTTTCTTCAGGTGCACTTCGAATTTCTTCTCTTTCTGTAACATGAAGAGATAATTCTGCTCTGTCCAAGAACTCTTCACCTTCCTTAATGATCTTCAACGTAGCTAACCTCTCTTCGAGATTTTGCAACTTTTCCTCCAACAGGGACACAAGCTTGCATTTGTGGCATGTGAAGTTTGGCTTTTCCACTGGTAAGTCTGTGAACATGTAGCAAGAAATGCAGCTCACCAAATGGCTCCTGGCCTCTTCCATCTTGAGATTTCTTAAAAACGATGAAAGATGAGCCCAAATCCTATCGGCGCGCGGTTTTTCCGATTTCCTCTTTTCAGCTGCAACGGCCAAAACCCAGTGATCGTTGAGCTCGCGGAGACTCTTCACTTATCCCAGAAGGCACTGGGAATATGCAAATGATCTCCTCAAGACTCTTCCCCTGGTTTTCCGATTTCCTCTTTTCAGCTGCAACGGCCAAAACCCAGTGATCGTTGCGCTCGCGGAGACTCTTCACTTATCCCAGAAGGCACTGGGAATATGCAAATGATCTCCTCAAGACTCTTCCCCTGGTTTTCCGATTTCCTCTTTTCAGCTGCAACGGCCAAAACCCAGTGATCGTTGCGCTCGCGGAGACTCTTCACTTATCCCAGAAGGCACTGGGAATATGCAAATGATCTCCTCAAGACTCTTCCCCTGGTTTTCCGATTTCCTCTTTTCAGCTGCAACGGCCAAAACCCAGTGATCGTTGAGCTCGCGGAGACTCTTCACTTATCCCAGAAGGCACTGGGAATATGCAAATGATCTCCTCAAGACTCTTCCCCTGGTTTTCCGATTTCCTCTTTTCAGCTGCAACGGCCAAAACCCAGTGATCGTTGAGCTCGCGGAGACTCTTCACTTATCCCAGAAGGCACTGGGAATATGCAAATGATCTCCTCAAGACTCTTCCCCTGGTTTTCCGATTTCCTCTTTTCAGCTGCAACGGCCAAAACCCAGTGATCGTTGCGCTCGCGGAGACTCTTCACTTATCCCAGAAGGCACTGGGAATATGCAAATGATCTCCTCAAGACTCTTCCCCTGGTTTTCCGATTTCCTCTTTTCAGCTGCAACGGCCAAAACCCAGTGATCGTTGAGCTCGCGGAGACTCTTCACTTATCCCAGAAGGCACTGGGAATATGCAAATGATCTCCTCAAGACTCTTCCCCTGGTTTTCCGATTTCCTCTTTTCAGCTGCAACGGCCAAAACCCAGTGATCGTTGAGCTCGCGGAGACTCTTCACTTATCCCAGAAGGCACTGGGAATATGCAAATGATCTCCTCAAGACTCTTCCCCTGGTTTTTGCCGCCGGCGCTTGCGCAGTGAACGACAGCTGAAAGTCCCAAGTCTCCACACGCGCCCCGAAGGCTGACGTATTTCTCAGCGCGACTCCATCCCGGCCGGAAGTGCCCCCCCTTGTAGAAATGGGTTTATGAACTCAACTTCATTCCGGCAGAAGCCTGTGTTTTCGTCAGACGTCGGTGACCGACCCGGGCCAGATTTCATCTGAAATCTGGCAAAACTTGACAATACACTCCATTATTCCGGTCTGTGAACCTAAGTGGAGATGGACAAGGACAGAAGTCACGTGACTGAAAGCATATTAAAATTTACCTTGGAAATCATATACCTGCTAACTGGAGAGTATTATGGCCCAACAAAGAAGTCCAGGAAGCATGTGACATCTAGCATTCACAGCAATGTGTCAGGAGGTTGGAGCAGGACCCAGCATCTAATCTCGGAGCCCCAGTCTCACTTATCGATGCATGAGAGCAGCAATGATCAGAAGATTCTGGAACTCGCCAACAAAATAATTGAGCTGCTGAGCAGAGGGGTCCCTGACAATTTTCAAGATAAAGATGATGATTCTTCAATGGAGGAGTGGGATTATTTAGAAAGCTGCAAGAATCCTAACATGGATATCAAGTTGGAAACTCGCCAAAGCTGCACATCACCTGATTTCACTGATGATGCAGAAAAAAACCTGGTGTTTGAATCAACACACATTTCTTGGTAGAATCATGCAGGACTGAAATTTTTGATGTTTTTCTACTCCTCTCATGAGCCCAAACAAGTCTCTAAAAGCATGAGTTTGCAACTACTTTACTTTTGGAGAAAATTCAAAACATTCATTATTCAATAGAGCCCAATAGCAAAAACCAGCGTTTTGAATGAAGAATCACATTTCTTGGTAGAATCATGCAGGATTGAAATTTTTGATGGTTTTTTACTCCTCTCAACAGCCCAAACAAGTTTCTAAAAGGATGAGTTTGCAACTACTTTACTTTTGGAGAAAATTCAAAACATTCATTATTCAATAGGGCCCAAACTATCAAAAACCAGCGGTTTCAATGAACACACATTTCTTGGTAGAATCATGCAGGACTGAAATTTTTGATGTTTTTCTACTCCTCTCATGAGCCCAAACAAGTCTCTAAAAGCATGAGTTTGCAACTACTTTACTTTTGGAGAAAATTCAAAACATTCATTATTCAATAGGGCCCAAACTATCAAAAACCAGCGGTTTGAATCAACACACATTTCTTGGTAGAATCATGCAGGACTGAAATTTTTGATGTTTTTCTACTCCTCTCATGAGCCCAAACAAGTCTCTAAAAGCATGAGTTTGCCAACTACTTTACTTTTGGAGAAAATTCAAAACATTCACTATTCAATAGAGCCCAATAGCAAAAACCAGCGTTTTGAATGAAGAATCACATTTCTTGGTAGAATCATGCAGGATTGAAATTTTTGATGGTTTTTTACTCCTCTCAACAGCCCAAACAAGTTTCTAAAAGGATGAGTTTGCAACTACTTTACTTTTGGAGAAAATTCAAAACATTCATTATTCAATAGGGCCCAAACTATCAAAAACCAGCGGTTTGAATGAACACATTTCTTGGTAGAATCATGCAGGACTGAAATTTTTGTTGTTTTTCTACTCCTCTCATGAGCCCAAACAAGTCTCTAAAAGCATGAGTTTGCAACTACTTTACTTTTGGAGAAAATTCAAAACATTCACTATTCAATAGAGCCCAATAGCAAAAATCAGGTTTTGAATGAAGAATCACATTTCTTGGTAAAATCATGCAGGATTGAAATTTTTTATGGTTTTTTACTCCTCTCAACAGCCCAAACAAGTTTCTAAAAGGATGAGTTTGCAACTACTTTACTTTTGGAGAAAATTCAAAACATTCATTATTCAATAGGGCCCAAACTATCAAAAACCAGCGGTTTCAATGAACACACATTTCTTGGTAGAATCATGCAGGACTGAAATTTTTGATGTTTTTCTACTCCTCTCATGAGCCCAAACAAGTCTCTAAAAGCATGAGTTTGCAACTACTTTACTTTTGGAGAAAATTCAAAACATTCATTATTCAATAGAGCCCAATAGCAAAAACCAGCGTTTTGAATGAAGAATCACATTTCTTGGTAGAATCATGCAGGATTGAAATTTTTGATGGTTTTTTACTCCTCTCAACAGCCCAAACAAGTTTCTAAAAGGATGAGTTTGCAACTACTTTACTTTTGGAGAAAATTCAAAACATTCATTATTCAATAGGGCCCAAACTATCAAAAACCAGCGGTTTCAATGAACACACATTTCTTGGTAGAATCATGCATGACTGAAATTTTTGATGTTTTTCTACTCCTCTCATGAGCCCAAACAAGTCTCTAAAAGCATGAGTTTGCAACTACTTTACTTTTGGAGAAAATTCAAAACATTCATTATTCAATAGGGCCCAAACTATCAAAAACCAGCGGTTTGAATCAACACACATTTCTTGGTAGAATCATGCAGGACTGAAATTTTTGATGTTTTTCTACTCCTCTCATGAGCCCAAACAAGTCTCTAAAAGCATGAGTTTGCAACTACTTTACTTTTGTAGAAAATTCAAAACATTCATTATTCAATAGAGCCCAATAGCAAAAACCAGCGTTTTGAATGAAGAATCACACTTCTTGGTAGAATCATGCAGGATTGAAATTTTTGATGGTTTTTTACTCCTCTCAACAGCCCAAACATGTTTCTAAAAGGATGAGTTTGCAACTACTTTACTTTTGGAGAAAATTCAAAACATTCATTATTCAATAGGGCCCAAACTATCAAAAACCAGCCGTTTCAATGAACACACATGTCTTGGTAGAATCATGCAGGACTGAAATTTTTGATGTTTTTCTACTCCTCTCATGAGCCCAAACAAGTCTCTAAAAGCATGAGTTTGCAACTACTTTACTTTTGGAGAAAATTCAAAACATTCCTTATTCAATAGGGCCCAAACTATCAAAAACCAGCGGTTTCAATGAACACACATTTCTTGGTAGAATCATGCAGGACTGAAATTTTTGATGTTTTTCTACTCCTCTCATGAGCCCAAACAAGTCTCTAAAAGCATGAGTTTGCAACTACTTTACTTTTGGAGAAAATTCAAAACATTCATTATTCAATAGAGCCCAATAGCAAAAACCAGCGTTTTGAATGAAGAATCACATTTCTTGGTAGAATCATGCAGGATTGAAATTTTTGATGGTTTTTTACTCCTCTCAACAGCCCAAACAAGTTTCTAAAAGGATGAGTTTGCAACTACTTTACTTTTGGAGAAAATTCAAAACATTCATTATTCAATAGGGCCCAAACTATCAAAAACCAGCGGTTTGAATGAACACATTTCTTGGTAGAATCATGCAGGACTGAAATTTTTGATGTTTTTCTACTCCTCTCATGAGCCCAAACAAGTCTCTAAAAGCATGAGTTTGCAACTACTTTACTTTTGGAGAAAATTCAAAACATTCACTATTCAATAGAGCCCAATAGCAAAAATCAGGTTTTGAATGAAGAATCACATTTCTTGGTAGAATCATGCAAGATTGAAATTTTTGATGGTTTTTTACTCCTCTCAACAGCCCAAACAAGTTTCTAAAAGGATGAGTTTGCAACTACTTTACTTTTGGAGAAAATTCAAAACATTCATTATTCAATAGGGCCCAAACTATCAAAAACCAGCGGTTTCAATGAACACACATTTCTTGGTAGAATCATGCAGGACTGAAATTTTTGATGTTTTTCTACTCCTCTCATGAGCCCAAACAAGTCTCTAAAAGCATGAGTTTGCAACTACTTTACTTTTGGAGAAAATTCAAAACATTCACTATTCAATAGAGCCCAATAGCAAAAATCAGGTTTTGAATGAAGAATCACATTTCTTGGTAAAATCATGCAGGATTGAAATTTTTGATGGTTTTTTACTCCTCTCAACAGCCCAAACAAGTTTCTAAAAGGATGAGTTTGCAACTACTTTACTTTTGGAGAAAATTCAAAACATTCATTATTCAATAGGGCCCAAACTATCAAAAACCAGCGGTTTCAATGAACACACATTTCTTGGTAGAATCATGCAGGACTGAAATTTTTGATGTTTTTCTACTCCTCTCATGAGCCCAAACAAGTCTCTAAAAGCATGAGTTTGCAACTACTTTACTTTTGGAGAAAATTCAAAACATTCATTATTCAATAGGGCCCAAACTATCAAAAACCAGCGGTTTGAATCAACACACATTTCTTGGTAGAATCATGCAGGACTGAAATTTTTGATGTTTTTCTACTCCTCTCATGAGCCCAAACAAGTCTCTAAAAGCATGAGTTTGCAACTACTTTACTTTTGGAGAAAATTCAAAACATTCATTATTCAATAGAGCCCAATAGCAAAGACCAGCGTTTTGAATGAAGAATCACATTTCTTGGTAGAATCATGCAGGATGGAAATTTTTGATGGTTTTTTACTCCTCTCAACAGCCCAAACAAGTTTCTAAAAGGATGAGTTTGCGACTACTTTACTTTTGGAGAAAATTCAAAACATTCATTATTCAATAGGGCCCAAACTATCAAAAACCAGCGGTTTCAATGAACACACATTTCTTGGTAGAATCATGCAGGACTGAAATTTTTGATGTTTTTCTACTCCTCTCATGAGCCCAAACAAGTCTCTAAAAGCATGAGTTTGCAACTACTTTACTTTTGGAGAAAATTCAAAACATTCATTATTCAATAGAGCCCAATAGCAAAAACCAGCGTTTTGAATGAAGAATCACATTTCTTGGTAGAATCATGCAGGATTGAAATTTTTGATGGTTTTTTACTCCTCTCAACAGCCCAAACAAGTTTCTAAAAGGATGAGTTTGTAACTACTTTACTTTTGGAGAAAATTCAAAACATTCATTATTCAATAGGGCCCAAACTATCAAAAACCAGCGGTTTGAATGAACACATTTCTTGGTAGAATCATGCAGGACTGAAATTTTTGATGTTTTTCTACTCCTCTCATGAGCCCAAACAAGTCTCTAAAAGCATGAGTTTGCAACTACTTTACTTTTGGAGAAAATTCAAAACATTCACTATTCAATAGAGCCCAATAGCAAAAATCAGGTTTTGAATGAAGAATCACATTTCTTGGTAGAATCATGCAGGATTGAAATTTTTGATGGTTTTTTACTCCTCTCAACAGCCCAAACAAGTTTCTAAAAGGATGAGTTTGCAACTACTTTACTTTTGGAGAAAATTCAAAACATTCATTATTCAATAGGGCCCAAACTATCAAAAACCAGCGGTTTCAATGAACACACATTTCTTGGTAGAATCATGCAGGACTGAAATTTTTGATGTTTTTCTACTCCTCTCATGAGCCCAAACAAGTCTATAAAAGCATGAGTTTGCAACTACTTTACTTTTGGAGAAAATTCAAAACATTCATTATTCAATAGAGCCCAATAGCAAAAACCAGCGTTTTGAATGAAGAATCACATTTCTTGGTAGAATCATGCAGGATTGAAATTTTTGATGGTTTTTTACTCCTCTCAACAGCCCAAACAAGTTTCTAAAAGGATGAGTTTGCAACTACTTTACTTTTGGAGAAAATTCAAAACATTCATTATTCAATAGGGCCCAAACTATCAAAAACCAGCGGTTTCAATGAACACACATTTCTTGGTAGAATCATGCAGGACTGAAATTTTTGATGTTTTTCTACTCCTCTCATGAGCCCAAACAAGTCTCTAAAAGCATGAGTTTGCAACTACTTTACTTTTGGAGAAAATTCAAAACATTCATTATTCAATAGGGCCCAAACTATCAAAAACCAGCGGTTTGAATCAACACACATTTCTTGGTAGAATCATGCAGGACTGAAATTTTTGATGTTTTTCTACTCCTCTCATGAGCCCAAACAAGTCTCTAAAAGCATGAGTTTGCAACTACTTTACTTTTGGAGAAAATTCAAAACATTCACTATTCAATAGAGCCCAATAGCAAAAATCAGGTTTTGAATGAAGAATCACATTTCTTGGTAAAATCATGCAGGATTGAAATTTTTGATGGTTTTTTACTCCTCTCAACAGCCCAAACAAGTTTCTAAAAGGATGAGTTTGCAACTACTTTACTTTTGGAGAAAATTCAAAACATTCATTATTCAATAGGGCCCAAACTATCAAAAACCAGCGGTTTCAATGAACACACATTTCTTGGTAGAATCATGCAGGACTGAAATTTTTGATGTTTTTCTACTCCTCTCATGAGCCCAAACAAGTCTCTAAAAGCATGAGTTTGCAACTACTTTACTTTTGGAGAAAATTCAAAACATTCATTATTCAATAGAGCCCAATAGCAAAAACCAGCGTTTTGAATGAAGAATCACATTTCTTGGTAGAATCATGCAGGATTGAAATTTTTGATGGTTTTTTACTCCTCTCAACAGCCCAAACAAGTTTCTAAAAGGATGAGTTTGCAACTACTTTACTTTTGGAGAAAATTCAAAACATTCATTATTCAATAGGGCCCAAACTATCAAAAACCAGCGGTTTCAATGAACACACATTTCTTGGTAGAATCATGCAGGACTGAAATTTTTGATGTTTATCTACTCCTCTCATGAGCCCAAACAAGTCTCTAAAAGCATGAGTTTGCAACTACTTTACTTTTGGAGAAAATTCAAAACATTCATTATTCAATAGAGCCCAATAGCAAAAACCAGCGTTTTGAATGAAGAATCACATTTCTTGGTAGAATCATGCAGGATTGAAATTTTTGATGGTTTTTTACTCCTCTCAACAGCCCAAACAAGTTTCTAAAAGGATGAGTTTGCAACTACTTTACTTTTGGAGAAAATTCAAAACATTCATTATTCAATAGGGCCCAAACTATCAAAAACCAGCGGTTTGAATGAACACATTTCTTGGTAGAATCATGCAGGACTGAAATTTTTTATGTTTTTCTACTCCTCTCATGAGCCCAAACAAGTCTCTAAAAGCATGAGTTTGCAACTACTTTACTTTTGGAGAAAATTCAAAACATTCACTATTCAATAGAGCCCAATAGCAAAAATCAGGTTTTGAATGAAGAATCACATTTCTTGGTAAAATCATGCAGGATTGAAATTTTTGATGGTTTTTTACTCCTCTCAACAGCCCAAACAAGTTTCTAAAAGGATGAGTTTGCAACTACTTTACTTTTGGAGAAAATTCAAAACATTCATTATTCAATAGGGCCCAAACTATCAAAAACCAGCGGTTTCAATGAACACACATTTCTTGGTAGAATCATGCAGGACTGAAATTTTTGATGTTTTTCTACTCCTCTCATGAGCCCAAACAAGTCTCTAAAAGCATGAGTTTGCAACTACTTTACTTTTGGAGAAAATTCAAAACATTCATTATTCAATAGAGCCCAATAGCAAAAACCAGCGTTTTGAATGAAGAATCACATTTCTTGGTAGAATCATGCAGGATTGAAATTTTTGATGGTTTTTTACTCCTCTCAACAGCCCAAACAAGTTTCTAAAAGGATGAGTTTGCAACTACTTTACTTTTGGAGAAAATTCAAAACATTCATTATTCAATAGGGCCCAAACTATCAAAAACCAGCGGTTTCAATGAACACACATTTCTTGGTAGAATCATGCAGGACTGAAATTTTTGATGTTTTTCTACTCCTCTCATGAGCCCAAACAAGTCTCTAAAAGCATGAGTTTGCAACTACTTTACTTTTGGAGAAAATTCAAAACATTCATTATTCAATAGGGCCCAAACTATCAAAAACCAGCGGTTTGAATCAACACACATTTCTTGGTAGAATCATGCAGGACTGAAATTTTTGATGTTTTTCTACTCCTCTCATGAGCCCAAACAAGACTCTAAAAGCATGAGTTTGCAACTACTTTACTTTTGGAGAAAATTCAAAACATTCATTATTCAATAAAGCCCAATAGCAAAAAACAGCGTTTTGAATGAAGAATCACATTTCTTGGTAGAATCATGCAGGATTGAAATTTTTGATGGTTTTTTACTCCTCTCAACAGCCCAAACAAGTTTCTAAAAGGATGAGTTTGCA
This sequence comes from Dendrobates tinctorius, assembly GCF_039654945.1. Taxonomy (NCBI): domain Eukaryota; kingdom Metazoa; phylum Chordata; class Amphibia; order Anura; family Dendrobatidae; genus Dendrobates; species Dendrobates tinctorius. The sequence goes on from NW_027361793.1 coordinate 22,675,835, forward strand.
ACTACTTTACTTTTGGAGAAAATTCAAAACATTCATTATTCAATAGGGCCCAAACTATCAAAAACCAGCCGTTTCAATGAACACACATGTCTTGGTAGAATCATGCAGGACTGAAATTTTTGATGTTTTTCTACTCATCTCATGAGCCCAAACAAGTCTCTAAAAGCATGAGTTTGCAACTAATTTACTTTTGGAGAAAATTCAAAACATTCATTATTCAATAGAGCCCAATAGCAAAAACCAGCGTTTTGAATGAAGAATCACATTTCTTGGTAGAATCATGCAGGATTGAAATTTTTGATGGTTTTTTACTCCTCTCAACAGCCCAAACAAGTTTCTAAAAGGATGAGTTTGCAACTACTTTACTTTTGGAGAAAATTCAAAACATTCATTATTCAATAGGGCCCAAACTATCAAAAACCAGCGGTTTGAATGAACACATTTCTTGGTAGAATCATGCAGGACTGAAATTTTTGATGTTTTTCTACTCCTCTCATGAGCCCAAACAAGTCTCTAAAAGCATGAGTTTGCAACTACTTTACTTTTGGAGAAAATTCAAAACATTCACTATTCAATAGAGCCCAATAGCAAAAATCAGGTTTTGAATGAAGAATCACATTTCTTGGTAAAATCATGCAGGATTGAAATTTTTGATGGTTTTTTACTCCTCTCAGCAGCCCAAACAAGTTTCTAAAAGGATGAGTTTGCAACTACTTTACTTTTGGAGAAAATTCAAAACATTCATTATTCAATAGGGCCCAAACTATCAAAAACCAGCGGTTTCAATGAACACACATTTCTTGGTAGAATCATGCAGGACTGAAATTTTTGATGTTTTTCTACTCCTCTCATGAGCCCAAACAAGTCTCTAAAAGCATGAGTTTGCAACTACTTTACTTTTGGAGAAAATTCAAAACATTCATTATTCAATAGAGCCCAATAGCAAAAACCAGCGTTTTGAATGAAGAATCACATTTCTTGGTAGAATCATGCAGGATTGAAATTTTTGATGTTTTTTTACTCCTCTCAACAGCCCAAACAAGTTTCTAAAAGGATGAGTTTGCAACTACTTTACTTTTGGAGAAAATTCAAAACATTCATTATTCAATAGGGCCCAAACTATCAAAAACCAGCGGTTTCAATGAACACACATTTCTTGGTAGAATCATGCAGGACTGAAATTTTTGATGTTTTTCTACTCCTCTCATGAGCCCAAACAAGTCTCTAAAAGCATGAGTTTGCAACTACTTTACTTTTGTAGAAAATTCAAAACATTCATTATTCAATAGAGCCCAATAGCAAAAACCAGCGTTTTGAATGAAGAATCACACTTCTTGGTAGAATCATGCAGGATTGAAATTTTTGATGGTTTTTTACTCCTCTCAACAGCCCAAACAAGTTTCTAAAAGGATGAGTTTGCAACTACTTTACTTTTGGAGTAAATTCAAAACATTCATTATTCAATAGGGCCCAAACTATCAAAAACCAGCCATTTCAATGAACACACATGTCTTGGTAGAATCATGCAGGACTGAAATTTTTGATGTTTTTCTACTCCTCTCATGAGCCCAAACAAGTCTCTAAAAGCATGAGTTTGCAACTACTTTACTTTTGGAGAAAATTCAAAACATTCACTATTCAATAGAGCCCAATAGCAAAAATCAGGTTTTGAATGAAGAATCACATTTCTTGGTAAAATCATGCAGGATTGAAATTTTTGATGGTTTTTTACTCCTCTCAACAGCCCAAACAAGTTTCTAAAAGGATGAGTTTGCAACTACTTTACTTTTGGAGAAAATTCAAAACATTCATTATTCAATAGGGCCCAAACTATCAAAAACCAGCGGTTTCAATGAACACACATTTCTTGGTAGAATCATGCAGGACTGAAATTTTTGATGTTTTTCTACTCCTCTCATGAGCCCAAACAAGTCTCTAAAAGCATGAGTTTGCAACTACTTTACTTTTGGAGAAAATTCAAAACATTCATTATTCAATAGAGCCCAATAGCAAAAACCAGCGTTTTGAATGAAGAATCACATTTCTTGGTAGAATCATGCAGGATTGAAATTTTTGATGGTTTTTTACTCCTCTCAACAGCCCAAACAAGTTTCTAAAAGGATGAGTTTGCAACTACTTTACTTTTGGAGAAAATTCAAAACATTCATTATTCAATAGGGCCCAAACTATCAAAAACCAGCGGTTTCAATGAACACACATTTCTTGGTAGAATCATGCAGGACTGAAATTTTTGATGTTTTTCTACTCCTCTCATGAGCCCAAACAAGTCTCTAAAAGCATGAGTTTGCAACTACTTTACTTTTGGAGAAAATTCAAAACATTCATTATTCAATAGGGCCCAAACTATCAAAAACCAGCGGTTTGAATCAACACACATTTCTTGGTAGAATCATGCAGGACTGAAATTTTTGATGTTTTTCTACTCCTCTCATGAGCCCAAACAAGTCTCTAAAAGCATGAGTTTGCCAACTACTTTACTTTTGGAGAAAATTCAAAACATTCACTATTCAATAGAGCCCAATAGCAAAAACCAGCGTTTTGAATGAAGAATCACATTTCTTGGTAGAATCATGCAGGATTGAAATTTTTGATGGTTTTTTACTCCTCTCAACAGCCCAAACAAGTTTCTAAAAGGATGAGTTTGCAACTACTTTACTTTTGGAGAAAATTCAAAACATTCATTATTCAATAGGGCCCAAACTATCAAAAACCAGCGGTTTGAATGAACACATTTCTTGGTAGAATCATGCAGGACTGAAATTTTTGATGTTTTTCTACTCCTCTCATGAGCCCAAACAAGTCTCTAAAAGCATGAGTTTGCAACTACTTTACTTTTGGAGAAAATTCAAAACATTCACTATTCAATAGAGCCCAATAGCAAAAATCAGGTTTTGAATGAAGAATCACATTTCTTGGTAGAATCATGCAAGATTGAAATTTTTGATGGTTTTTTACTCCTCTCAACAGCCCAAACAAGTTTCTAAAAGGATGAGTTTGCAACTACTTTACTTTTGGAGAAAATTCAAAACATTCATTATTCAATAGGGCCCAAACTATCAAAAACCAGCGGTTTCAATGAACACACATTTCTTGGTAGAATCATGCAGGACTGAAATTTTTGATGTTTTTCTACTCCTCTCATGAGCCCAAACAAGTCTCTAAAAGCATGAGTTTGCAACTACTTTACTTTTGGAGAAAATTCAAAACATTCATTATTCAATAGAGCCCAATAGCAAAAACCAGCGTTTTGAATGAAGAATCACATTTCTTGGTAGAATCATGCAGGATTGAAATTTTTGATGGTTTTTTACTCCTCTCAACAGCCCAAACAAGTTTCTAAAAGGATGAGTTTGCAACTACTTTACTTTTGGAGAAAATTCAAAACATTCATTATTCAATAGGGCCCAAACTATCAAAAACCAGCGGTTTCAATGAACACACATTTCTTGGTAGAATCATGCAGGACTGAAATTTTTGATGTTTTTCTACTCCTCTCATGAGCCCAAACAAGTCTCTAAAAGCATGAGTTTGCAACTACTTTACTTTTGGAGAAAATTCAAAACATTCATTATTCAATAGGGCCCAAACTATCAAAAACCAGCGGTTTGAATCAACACGCATTTCTTGGTAGAATCATGCAGGACTGAAATTTTTGATGTTTTTCTACTCCTCTCATGAGCCCAAACAAGTCTCTAAAAGCATGAGTTTGCAACTACTTTACTTTTGGAGAAAATTCAAAACATTCATTATTCAATAGAGCCCAATAGCAAAAACCAGCGTTTTGAATGAAGAATCACATTTCTTGGTAGAATCATGCAGGATGGAAATTTTTGATGGTTTTTTACTCCTCTCAACAGCCCAAACAAGTTTCTAAAAGGATGAGTTTGCAACTACTTTACTTTTGGAGAAAATTCAAAACATTCATTATTCAATAGGGCCCAAACTATCAAAAACCAGCGGTTTCAATGAACACACATTTCTTGGTAGAATCATGCAGGACTGAAATTTTTGATGTTTTTCTACTCCTCTCATGAGCCCAAACAAGTCTCTAAAAGCATGAGTTTGCAACTACTTTACTTTTGGAGAAAATTCAAAACATTCACTATTCAATAGAGCCCAATAGCAAAAATCAGGTTTTGAATGAAGAATCACATTTCTTGGTAGAATCATGCAGGATTGAAATTTTTGATGGTTTTTTACTCCTCTCAACAGCCCAAACAAGTTTCTAAAAGGATGAGTTTGCAACTACTTTACTTTTGGAGAAAATTCAAAACATTCATTATTCAATAGGGCCCAAACTATCAAAAACCAGCGGTTTCAATGAACACACATTTCTTGGTAGAATCATGCAGGACTGAAATTTTTGATGTTTTTCTACTCCTCTCATGAGCCCAAACAAGTCTATAAAAGCATGAGTTTGCAACTACTTTACTTTTGGAGAAAATTCAAAACATTCATTATTCAATAGAGCCCAATAGCAAAAACCAGCGTTTTGAATGAAGAATCACATTTCTTGGTAGAATCATGCAGGATTGAAATTTTTGATGGTTTTTTACTCCTCTCAACAGCCCAAACAAGTTTCTAAAAGGATGAGTTTGCAACTACTTTACTTTTGGAGAAAATTCAAAACATTCATTATTCAATAGGGCCCAAACTATCAAAAACCAGCGGTTTCAATGAACACACATTTCTTGGTAGAATCATGCAGGACTGAAATTTTTGATGTTTTTCTACTCCTCTCATGAGCCCAAACAAGTCTCTAAAAGCATGAGTTTGCAACTACTTTACTTTTGGAGAAAATTCAAAACATTCATTATTCAATAGGGCCCAAACTATCAAAAACCAGCGGTTTGAATCAACACACATTTCTTGGTAGAATCATGCAGGACTGAAATTTTTGATGTTTTTCTACTCCTCTCATGAGCCCAAACAAGTCTCTAAAAGCATGAGTTTGCAACTACTTTACTTTTGGAGAAAATTCAAAACATTCACTATTCAATAGAGCCCAATAGCAAAAATCAGGTTTTGAATGAAGAATCACATTTCTTGGTAAAATCATGCAGGATTGAAATTTTTGATGGTTTTTTACTCCTCTCAACAGCCCAAACAAGTTTCTAAAAGGATGAGTTTGCAACTACTTTACTTTTGGAGAAAATTCAAAACATTCATTATTCAATAGGGCCCAAACTATCAAAAACCAGCGGTTTCAATGAACACACATTTCTTGGTAGAATCATGCAGGACTGAAATTTTTGATGTTTTTCTACTCCTCTCATGAGCCCAAACAAGTCTCTAAAAGCATGAGTTTGCAACTACTTTACTTTTGGAGAAAATTCAAAACATTCATTATTCAATAGGGCCCAAACTATCAAAAACCAGCGGTTTGAATCAACACACATTTCTTGGTAGAATCATGCAGGACTGAAATTTTTGATGTTTTTCTACTCCTCTCATGAGCCCAAACAAGTCTCTAAAAGCATGAGTTTGCAACTACTTTACTTTTGGAGAAAATTCAAAACATTCATTATTCAATAGAGCCCAATAGCAAAAACCAGCGTTTTGAATGAAGAATCACATTTCTTGGTAGAATCATGCAGGATGGAAATTTTTGATGGTTTTTTACTCCTCTCAACAGCCCAAACAAGTTTCTAAAAGGATGAGTTTGCAACTACTTTACTTTTGGAGAAAATTCAAAACATTCATTATTCAATAGGGCCCAAACTATCAAAAACCAGCGGTTTCAATGAACACACATTTCTTGGTAGAATCATGCAGGACTGAAATTTTTGATGTTTTTCTACTCCTCTCATGAGCCCAAACAAGTCTCTAAAAGCATGAGTTTGCAACTACTTTACTTTTGGAGAAAATTCAAAACATTCACTATTCAATAGAGCCCAATAGCAAAAATCAGGTTTTGAATGAAGAATCACATTTCTTGGTAGAATCATGCAGGATTGAAATTTTTGATGGTTTTGTACTCCTCTCAACAGCCCAAACAAGTTTCTAAAAGGATGAGTTTGCAACTACTTTACTTTTGGAGAAAATTCAAAACATTCATTATTCAATAGGGCCCAAACTATCAAAAACCAGCGGTTTCAATGAACACACATTTCTTGGTAGAATCATGCAGGACTGAAATTTTTGATGTTTTTCTACTCCTCTCATGAGCCCAAACAAGTCTATAAAAGCATGAGTTTGCAACTACTTTACTTTTGGAGAAAATTCAAAACATTCATTATTCAATAGAGCCCAATAGCAAAAACCAGCGTTTTGAATGAAGAATCACATTTCTTGGTAGAATCATGCAGGATTGAAATTTTTGATGGTTTTTTACTCCTCTCAACAGCCCAAACAAGTTTCTAAAAGGATGAGTTTGCAACTACTTTACTTTTGGAGAAAATTCAAAACATTCATTATTCAATAGGGCCCAAACTATCAAAAACCAGCGGTTTCAATGAACACACATTTCTTGGTAGAATCATGCAGGACTGAAATTTTTGATGTTTTTCTACTCCTCTCATGAGCCCAAACAAGTCTCTAAAAGCATGAGTTTGCAACTACTTTACTTTTGGAGAAAATTCAAAACATTCATTATTCAATAGGGCCCAAACTATCAAAAACCAGCGGTTTGAATCAACACACATTTCTTGGTAGAATCATGCAGGACTGAAATTTTTGATGTTTTTCTACTCCTCTCATGAGCCCAAACAAGTCTCTAAAAGCATGAGTTTGCAACTACTTTACTTTTGGAGAAAATTCAAAACATTCACTATTCAATAGAGCCCAATAGCAAAAATCAGGTTTTGAATGAAGAATCACATTTCTTGGTAAAATCATGCAGGATTGAAATTTTTGATGGTTTTTTACTCCTCTCAACAGCCCAAACAAGTTTCTAAAAGGATGAGTTTGCAACTACTTTACTTTTGGAGAAAATTCAAAACATTCATTATTCAATAGGGCCCAAACTATCAAAAACCAGCGGTTTCAATGAACACACATTTCTTGGTAGAATCATGCAGGACTGAAATTTTTGATGTTTTTCTACTCCTCTCATGAGCCCAAACAAGTCTCTAAAAGCATGAGTTTGCAACTACTTTACTTTTGGAGAAAATTCAAAACATTCATTATTCAATAGGGCCCAAACTATCAAAAACCAGCGGTTTGAATCAACACACATTTCTTGGTAGAATCATGCAGGACTGAAATTTTTGATGTTTTTCTACTCCTCTCATGAGCCCAAACAAGTCTCTAAAAGCATGAGTTTGCAACTACTTTACTTTTGGAGAAAATTCAAAACATTCATTATTCAATAGAGCCCAATAGCAAAGACCAGCGTTTTGAATGAAGAATCACATTTCTTGGTAGAATCATGCAGGATGGAAATTTTTGATGGTTTTTTACTCCTCTCAACAGCCCAAACAAGTTTCTAAAAGGATGAGTTTGCGACTACTTTACTTTTGGAGAAAATTCAAAACATTCATTATTCAATAGGGCCCAAACTATCAAAAACCAGCGGTTTCAATGAACACACATTTCTTGGTAGAATCATGCAGGACTGAAATTTTTGATGTTTTTCTACTCCTCTCATGAGCCCAAACAAGTCTCTAAAAGCATGAGTTTGCAACTACTTTACTTTTGGAGAAAATTCAAAACATTCATTATTCAATAGAGCCCAATAGCAAAAACCAGCGTTTTGAATGAAGAATCACATTTCTTGGTAGAATCATGCAGGATTGAAATTTTTGATGGTTTTTTACTCCTCTCAACAGCCCAAACAAGTTTCTAAAAGGATGAGTTTGTAACTACTTTACTTTTGGAGAAAATTCAAAACATTCATTATTCAATAGGGCCCAAACTATCAAAAACCAGCGGTTTGAATGAACACATTTCTTGGTAGAATCATGCAGGACTGAAATTTTTGATGTTTTTCTACTCCTCTCATGAGCCCAAACAAGTCTCTAAAAGCATGAGTTTGCAACTACTTTACTTTTGGAGAAAATTCAAAACATTCACTATTCAATAGAGCCCAATAGCAAAAATCAGGTTTTGAATGAAGAATCACATTTCTTGGTAGAATCATGCAGGATTGAAATTTTTGATGGTTTTTTACTCCTCTCAACAGCCCAAACAAGTTTCTAAAAGGATGAGTTTGCAACTACTTTACTTTTGGAGAAAATTCAAAACATTCATTATTCAATAGGGCCCAAACTATCAAAAACCAGCGGTTTCAATGAACACACATTTCTTGGTAGAATCATGCAGGACTGAAATTTTTGATGTTTTTCTACTCCTCTCATGAGCCCAAACAAGTCTATAAAAGCATGAGTTTGCAACTACTTTACTTTTGGAGAAAATTCAAAACATTCATTATTCAATAGAGCCCAATAGCAAAAACCAGCGTTTTGAATGAAGAATCACATTTCTTGGTAGAATCATGCAGGATTGAAATTTTTGATGGTTTTTTACTCCTCTCAACAGCCCAAACAAGTTTCTAAAAGGATGAGTTTGCAACTACTTTACTTTTGGAGAAAATTCAAAACATTCATTATTCAATAGGGCCCAAACTATCAAAAACCAGCGGTTTCAATGAACACACATTTCTTGGTAGAATCATGCAGGACTGAAATTTTTGATGTTTTTCTACTCCTCTCATGAGCCCAAACAAGTCTCTAAAAGCATGAGTTTGCAACTACTTTACTTTTGGAGAAAATTCAAAACATTCATTATTCAATAGGGCCCAAACTATCAAAAACCAGCGGTTTGAATCAACACACATTTTTTGGTAGAATCATGCAGGACTGAAATTTTTGATGTTTTTCTACTCCTCTCATGAGCCCAAACAAGTCTCTAAAAGCATGAGTTTGCAACTACTTTACTTTTGGAGAAAATTCAAAACATTCACTATTCAATAGAGCCCAATAGCAAAAATCAGGTTTTGAATGAAGAATCACATTTCTTGGTAAAATCATGCAGGATTGAAATTTTTGATGGTTTTTTACTCCTCTCAACAGCCCAAACAAGTTTCTAAAAGGATGAGTTTGCAACTACTTTACTTTTGGAGAAAATTCAAAACATTCATTATTCAATAGGGCCCAAACTATCAAAAACCAGCGGTTTCAATGAACACACATTTCTTGGTAGAATCATGCAGGACTGAAATTTTTGATGTTTTTCTACTCCTCTCATGAGCCCAAACAAGTCTCTAAAAGCATGAGTTTGCAACTACTTTACTTTTGGAGAAAATTCAAAACATTCATTATTCAATAGAGCCCAATAGCAAAAACCAGCGTTTTGAATGAAGAATCACATTTCTTGGTAGAATCATGCAGGATTGAAATTTTTGATGGTTTTTTACTCCTCTCAACAGCCCAAACAAGTTTCTAAAAGGATGAGTTTGCAACTACTTTACTTTTGGAGAAAATTCAAAACATTCATTATTCAATAGGGCCCAAACTATCAAAAACCAGCCGTTTCAATGAACACACATGTCTTGGTAGAATCATGCAGGACTGAAATTTTTGATGTTTTTCTACTCATCTCATGAGCCCAAACAAGTCTCTAAAAGCATGAGTTTGCAACTACTTTACTTTTGGAGAAAATTCAAAACATTCATTATTCAATAGAGCCCAATAGCAAAAACCAGCGTTTTGAATGAAGAATCACATTTCTTGGTAGAATCATGCAGGATTGAAATTTTTGATGGTTTTTTACTCCTCTCAACAGCCCAAACAAGTTTCTAAAAGGATGAGTTTGCAACTACTTTACTTTTGGAGAAAATTCAAAACATTCATTATTCAATAGGGCCCAAACTATCAAAAACCAGCGGTTTCAATGAACACACATTTCTTGGTAGAATCATGCAGGACTGAAATTTTTGATGTTTTTCTACTCCTCTCATGAGCCCAAACAAGTCTCTAAAAGCATGAGTTTGCAACTACTTTACTTTTGGAGAAAATTCAAAACATTCATTATTCAATAGAGCCCAATAGCAAAAACCAGCGTTTTGAATGAAGAATCACATTTCTTGGTAGAATCATGCAGGATTGAAATTTTTGATGGTTTTTTACTCCTCTCAACAGCCCAAACAAGTTTCTAAAAGGATGAGTTTGCAACTACTTTACTTTTGGAGAAAATTCAAAACATTCATTATTCAATAGGGCCCAAACTATCAAAAACCAGCGGTTTGAATGAACACATTTCTTGGTAGAATCATGCAGGACTGAAATTTTTGATGTTTTTCTACTCCTCTCATGAGCCCAAACAAGTCTCTAAAAGCATGAGTTTGCAACTACTTTACTTTTGGAGAAAATTCAAAACATTCACTATTCAATAGAGCCCAATAGCAAAAATCAGGTTTTGAATGAAGAATCACATTTCTTGGTAGAATCATGCAAGATTGAAATTTTTGATGGTTTTTTACTCCTCTCAACAGCCCAAACAAGTTTCTAAAAGGATGAGTTTGCAACTACTTTACTTTTGGAGAAAATTCAAAACATTCATTATTCAATAGGGCCCAAACTATCAAAAACCAGCGGTTTCAATGAACACACATTTCTTGGTAGAATCATGCAGGACTGAAATTTTTGATGTTTTTCTACTCCTCTCATGAGCCCAAACAAGTCTCTAAAAGCATGAGTTTGCAACTACTTTACTTTTGGAGAAAATTCAAAACATTCATTATTCAATAGAGCCCAATAGCAAAAACCAGCGTTTTGAATGAAGAATCACATTTCTTGGTAGAATCATGCAGGATTGAAATTTTTGATGGTTTTTTACTCCTCTCAACAGCCCAAACAAGTTTCTAAAAGGATGAGTTTGCAACTACTTTACTTTTGGAGAAAATTCAAAACATTCATTATTCAATAGGGCCCAAACTATCAAAAACCAGCTGTTTCAATGAACACACATTTCTTGGTAGAATCATGCAGGACTGAAATTTTTGATGTTTTTCTACTCCTCTCATGAGCCCAAACAAGTCTCTAAAAGCATGAGTTTGCAACTACTTTACTTTTGGAGAAAATTCAAAACATTCATTATTCAATAGGGCCCAAACTATCAAAAACCAGCGGTTTGAATCAACACACATTTCTTGGTAGAATCATGCAGGACTGAAATTTTTGATGTTTTTCTACTCCTCTCATGAGCCCAAACAAGTCTCTAAAAGCATGAGTTTGCAACTACTTTACTTTTGGAGAAAATTCAAAACATTCATTATTCAATAGAGCCCAATAGCAAAAACCAGCGTTTTGAATGAAGAATCACATTTCTTGGTAGAATCATGCAGGATGGAAATTTTTGATGGTTTTTTACTCCTCTCAACAGCCCAAACAAGTTTCTAAAAGGATGAGTTTGCAACTACTTTACTTTTGGAGAAAATTCAAAACATTCATTATTCAATAGGGCCCAAACTATCAAAAACCAGCGGTTTCAATGAACACACATTTCTTGGTAGAATCATGCAGGACTGAAATTTTTGATGTTTTTCTACTCCTCTCATGAGCCCAAACAAGTCTCTAAAAGCATGAGTTTGCAACTACTTTACTTTTGGAGAAAATTCAAAACATTCATTATTCAATAGAGCCCAATAGCAAAAACCAGCGTTTTGAATGAAGAATCACATTTCTTGGTAGAATCATGCAGGATTGAAATTTTTGATGGTTTTTTACTCCTCTCAACAGCCCAAACAAGTTTCTAAAAGGATGAGTTTGTAACTACTTTACTTTTGGAGAAAATTCAAAACATTCATTATTCAATAGGGCCCAAACTATCAAAAACCAGCGGTTTGAATGAACACATTTCTTGGTAGAATCATGCAGGACTGAAATTTTTGATGTTTTTCTACTCCTCTCATGAGCCCAAACAAGTCTCTAAAAGCATGAGTTTGCAACTACTTTACTTTTGGAGAAAATTCAAAACATTCACTATTCAATAGAGCCCAATAGCAAAAATCAGGTTTTGAATGAAGAATCACATTTCTTGGTAGAATCATGCAGGATTGAAATTTTTGACGGTTTTTTACTCCTCTCAACAGCCCAAACAAGTTTCTAAAAGGATGAGTTTGCAACTACTTTACTTTTGGAGAAAATTCAAAACATTCATTATTCAATAGGGCCCAAACTATCAAAAACCAGCGGTTTCAATGAACACACATTTCTTGGTAGAATCATGCAGGACTGAAATTTTTGATGTTTTTCTACTCCTCTCATGAGCCCAAACAAGTCTATAAAAGCATGAGTTTGCAACTACTTTACTTTTGGAGAAAATTCAAAACATTCATTATTCAATAGAGCCCAATAGCAAAAACCAGCGTTTTGAATGAAGAATCACATTTCTTGGTAGAATCATGCAGGATTGAAATTTTTGATGGTTTTTTACTCCTCTCAACAGCCCAAACAAGTTTCTAAAAGGATGAGTTTGCAACTACTTTACTTTTGGAGAAAATTCAAAACATTCATTATTCAATAGGGCCCAAACTATCAAAAACCAGCGGTTTCAATGAACACACATTTCTTGGTAGAATCATGCAGGACTGAAATTTTTGATGTTTTTCTACTCCTCTCATGAGCCCAAACAAGTCTCTAAAAGCATGAGTTTGCAACTACTTTACTTTTGGAGAAAATTCAAAACATTCATTATTCAATAGGGCCCAAACTATCAAAAACCAGCGGTTTGAATCAACACACATTTCTTGGTAGAATCATGCAGGACTGAAATTTTTGATGTTTTTCTACTCCTCTCATGAGCCCAAACAAGTCTCTAAAAGCATGAGTTTGCAACTACTTTACTTTTGGAGAAAATTCAAAACATTCACTATTCAATAGAGCCCAATAGCAAAAATCAGGTTTTGAATGAAGAATCACATTTCTTGGTAAAATCATGCAGGATTGAAATTTTTGATGGTTTTTTACTCCTCTCAACAGCCCAAACAAGTTTCTAAAAGGATGAGTTTGCAACTACTTTACTTTTGGAGAAAATTCAAAACATTCATTATTCAATAGGGCCCAAACTATCAAAAACCAGCGGTTTCAATGAACACACATTTCTTGGTAGAATCATGCAGGACTGAAATTTTTGATGTTTTTCTACTCCTCTCATGAGCCCAAACAAGTCTCTAAAAGCATGAGTTTGCAACTACTTTACTTTTGGAGAAAATTCAAAACATTCATTATTCAATAGAGCCCAATAGCAAAAACCAGCGTTTTGAATGAAGAATCACATTTCTTGGTAGAATCATGCAGGATTGAAATTTTTGATGGTTTTTTACTCCTCTCAACAGCCCAAACAAGTTTCTAAAAGGATGAGTTTGCAACTACTTTACTTTTGGAGAAAATTCAAAACATTCATTATTCAATAGGGCCCAAACTATCAAAAACCAGCGGTTTCAATGAACACACATTTCTTGGTAGAATCATGCAGGACTGAAATTTTTGATGTTTTTCTACTCCTCTCATGAGCCCAAACAAGTCTCTAAAAGCATGAGTTTGCAACTACTTTACTTTTGGAGAAAATTCAAAACATTCATTATTCAATAGGGCCCAAACTATCAAAAACCAGCGGTTTGAATCAACACACATTTCTTGGTAGAATCATGCAGGACTGAAATTTTTGATGTTTTTCTACTCCTCTCATGAGCCCAAACAAGTCTCTAAAAGCATGAGTTTGCAACTACTTTACTTTTGGAGAAAATTCAAAACATTCATTATTCAATAAAGCCCAATAGCAAAAAACAGCGTTTTGAATGAAGAATCACATTTCTTGGTAGAATCATGCAGGATTGAAATTTTTGATGGTTTTTTACTCCTCTCAACAGCCCAAACAAGTTTCTAAAAGGATGAGTTTGCAACTACTTTACTTTTGGAGAAAATTCAAAACATTCATTATTCAATAGGGCCCAAACTATCAAAAACCAGCCGTTTCAATGAACACACATGTCTTGGTAGAATCATGCAGGACTGAAATTTTTGATGTTTTTCTACTCATCTCATGAGCCCAAACAAGTATCTAAAAGCATGAGTTTGCAACTAATTTACTTTTGGAGAAAATTCAAAACATTCATTATTCAATAGAGCCCAATAGCAAAAGCCAGCGTTTTGAATGAAGAATCACATTTCTTGGTAGAATCATGCAGGATTGAAATTTTTGATGGTTTTTTACTCCTCTCAACAGCCCAAACAAGTTTCTAAAAGGATGAGTTTGCAACTACTTTACTTTTGGAGAAAATTCAAAACATTCATTATTCAATAGGGCCCAAACTATCAAAAACCAGCGGTTTCAATGAACACATTTCTTGGTAGAATCATGCAGGACTGAAATTTTTGATGTTTTTCTACTCCTCTCATGAGCCCAAACAAGTCTCTAAAAGCATGAGTTTGCAACTACTTTACTTTTGGAGAAAATTCAAAACATTCACTATTCAATAGAGCCCAATAGCAAAAATCAGGTTTTGAATGAAGAATCACATTTCTTGGTAAAATCATGCAGGATTGAAATTTTTGATGGTTTTTTACTCCTCTCAGCAGCCCAAACAAGTTTCTAAAAGGATGAGTTTGCAACTACTTTACTTTTGGAGAAAATTCAAAACATTCATTATTCAATAGGGCCCAAACTATCAAAAACCAGCGGTTTCAATGAACACACATTTCTTGGTAGAATCATGCAGGACTGAAATTTTTGATGTTTTTCTACTCCTCTCATGAGCCCAAACAAGTCTCTAAAAGCATGAGTTTGCAACTACTTTACTTTTGGAGAAAATTCAAAACATTCATTATTCAATAGAGCCCAATAGCAAAAACCAGCGTTTTGAATGAAGAATCACATTTCTTGGTAGAATCATGCAGGATTGAAATTTTTGATGGTTTTTTACTCCTCTCAACAGCCCAAACAAGTTTCTAAAAGGATGAGTTTGCAACTACTTTACTTTTGGAGAAAATTCAAAACATTCATTATTCAATAGGGCCCAAACTATCAAAAACCAGCGGTTTCAATGAACACACATTTCTTGGTAGAATCATGCAGGACTGAAATTTTTGATGTTTTTCTACTCCTCTCATGAGCCCAAACAAGTCTCTAAAAGCATGAGTTTGCAACTACTTTACTTTTGGAGAAAATTCAAAACATTCATTATTCAATAGGGCCCAAACTATCAAAAACCAGCGGTTTGAATCAACACACATTTCTTGGTAGAATCATGCAGGACTGAAATTTTTGATGTTTTTCTACTCCTCTCATGAGCCCAAACAAGTCTCTAAAAGCATGAGTTTGCAACTACTTTACTTTTGGAGAAAATTCAAAACATTCATTATTCAATAGAGCCCAATAGCAAAAACCAGCGTTTTGAATGAAGAATCACATTTCTTGGTAGAATCATGCAGGATGGAAATTTTTGATGGTTTTTTACTCCTCTCAACAGCCCAAACAAGTTTCTAAAAGGATGAGTTTGCAACTACTTTACTTTTGGAGAAAATTCAAAACATTCATTATTCAATAGGGCCCAAACTATCAAAAACCAGCGGTTTCAATGAACACACATTTCTTGGTAGAATCATGCAGGACTGAAATTTTTGATGTTTTTCTACTCCTCTCATGAGCCCAAACAAGTCTCTAAAAGCATGAGTTTGCAACTACTTTACTTTTGGAGAAAATTCAAAACATTCATTATTCAATAGAGCCCAATAGCAAAAACCAGCGTTTTGAATGAAGAATCACATTTCTTGGTAGAATCATGCAGGATTGAAATTTTTGATGGTTTTTTACTCCTCTCAACAGCCCAAACAAGTTTCTAAAAGGATGAGTTTGTAACTACTTTACTTTTGGAGAAAATTCAAAACATTCATTATTCAATAGGGCCCAAACTATCAAAAACCAGCGGTTTGAATGAACACATTTCTTGGTAGAATCATGCAGGACTGAAATTTTTGATGTTTTTCTACTCCTCTCATGAGCCCAAACAAGTCTCTATAAGCATGAGTTTGCAACTACTTTACTTTTGGAGAAAATTCAAAACATTCACTATTCAATAGAGCCCAATAGCAAAAATCAGGTTTTGAATGAAGAATCACATTTCTTGGTAGAATCATGCAGGATTGAAATTTTTGATGGTTTTTTACTCCTCTCAACAGCCCAAACAAGTTTCTAAAAGGATGAGTTTGCAACTACTTTACTTTTGGAGAAAATTCAAAACATTCATTATTCAATAGGGCCCAAACTATCAAAAACCAGCGGTTTCAATGAACACACATTTCTTGGTAGAATCATGCAGGACTGAAATTTTTGATGTTTTTCTACTCCTCTCATGAACCCAAACAAGTCTATAAAAGCATGAGTTTGCAACTACTTTACTTTTGGAGAAAATTCAAAACATTCATTATTCAATAGAGCCCAATAGCAAAAACCAGCGTTTTGAATGAAGAATCACATTTCTTGGTAGAATCATGCAGGATTGAAATTTTTGATGGTTTTTTACTCCTCTCAACAGCCCAAACAAGTTTCTAAAAGGATGAGTTTGCAACTACTTTACTTTTGGAGAAAATTCAAAACATTCATTATTCAATAGGGCCCAAACTATCAAAAACCAGCGGTTTCAATGAACACACATTTCTTGGTAGAATCATGCAGGACTGAAATTTTTGATGTTTTTCTACTCCTCTCATGAGCCCAAACAAGTCTCTAAAAGCATGAGTTTGCAACTACTTTACTTTTGGAGAAAATTCAAAACATTCATTATTCAATAGGGCCCAAACTATCAAAAACCAGCGGTTTGAATCAACACACATTTCTTGGTAGAATCATGCAGGACTGAAATTTTTGATGTTTTTCTACTCCTCTCATGAGCCCAAACAAGTCTCTAAAAGCATGAGTTTGCAACTACTTTACTTTTGGAGAAAATTCAAAACATTCACTATTCAATAGAGCCCAATAGCAAAAATCAGGTTTTGAATGAAGAATCACATTTCTTGGTAAAATCATGCAGGATTGAAATTTTTGATGGTTTTTTACTCCTCTCAACAGCCCAAACAAGTTTCTAAAAGGATGAGTTTGCAACTACTTTACTTTTGGAGAAAATTCAAAACATTCATTATTCAATAGGGCCCAAACTATCAAAAACCAGCGGTTTCAATGAACACACATTTCTTGGTAGAATCATGCAGGACTGAAATTTTTGATGTTTTTCTACTCCTCTCATGAGCCCAAACAAGTCTCTAAAAGCATGAGTTTGCAACTACTTTACTTTTGGAGAAAATTCAAAACATTCATTATTCAATAGGGCCCAAACTATCAAAAACCAGCGGTTTGAATCAACACACATTTCTTGGTAGAATCATGCAGGACTGAAATTTTTGATGTTTTTCTACTCCTCTCATGAGCCCAAACAAGTCTCTAAAAGCATGAGTTTGCAACTACTTTACTTTTGGAGAAAATTCAAAACATTCATTATTCAATAGAGCCCAATAGCAAAAACCAGCGTTTTGAATGAAGAATCACATTTCTTGGTAGAATCATGCAGGATGGAAATTTTTGATGGTTTTTTACTCCTCTCAACAGCCCAAACAAGTTTCTAAAAGGATGAGTTTGCAACTACTTTACTTTTGGAGAAAATTCAAAACATTCATTATTCAATAGGGCCCAAACTATCAAAAACCAGCGGTTTCAATGAACACACATTTCTTGGTAGAATCATGCAGGACTGAAATTTTTGATGTTTTTCTACTCCTCTCATGAGCCCAAACAAGTCTCTAAAAGCATGAGTTTGCAACTACTTTACTTTTGGAGAAAATTCAAAACATTCATTATTCAATAGAGCCCAATAGCAAAAACCAGCGTTTTGAATGAAGAATCACATTTCTTGGTAGAATCATGCAGGATTGAAATTTTTGATGGTTTTTTACTCCTCTCAACAGCCCAAACAAGTTTCTAAAAGGATGAGTTTGTAACTACTTTACTTTTGGAGAAAATTCAAAACATTCATTATTCAATAGGGCCCAAACTATCAAAAACCAGCGGTTTGAATGAACACATTTCTTGGTAGAATCATGCAGGACTGAAATTTTTGATGTTTTTCTACTCCTCTCATGAGCCCAAACAAGTCTCTAAAAGCATGAGTTTGCAACTACTTTACTTTTGGAGAAAATTCAAAACATTCACTATTCAATAGAGCCCAATAGCAAAAATCAGGTTTTGAATGAAGAATCACATTTCTTGGTAGAATCATGCAGGATTGAAATTTTTGATGGTTTTTTACTCCTCTCAACAGCCCAAACAAGTTTCTAAAAGGATGAGTTTGCAACTACTTTACTTTTGGAGAAAATTCAAAACATTCATTATTCAATAGGGCCCAAACTATCAAAAACCAGCGGTTTCAATGAACACACATTTCTTGGTAGAATCATGCAGGACTGAAATTTTTGATGTTTTTCTACTCCTCTCATGAGCCCAAACAAGTCTATAAAAGCATGAGTTTGCAACTACTTTACTTTTGGAGAAAATTCAAAACATTCATTATTCAATAGAGCCCAATAGCAAAAACCAGCGTTTTGAATGAAGAATCACATTTCTTGGTAGAATCATGCAGGATTGAAATTTTTGATGGTTTTTTACTCCTCTCAACAGCCCAAACAAGTTTCTAAAAGGATGAGTTTGCAACTACTTTACTTTTGGAGAAAATTCAAAACATTCATTATTCAATAGGGCCCAAACTATCAAAAACCAGCGGTTTCAATGAACACACATTTCTTGGTAGAATCATGCAGGACTGAAATTTTTGATGTTTTTCTACTCCTCTCATGAGCCCAAACAAGTCTCTAAAAGCATGAGTTTGCAACTACTTTACTTTTGGAGAAAATTCAAAACATTCATTATTCAATAGGGCCCAAACTATCAAAAACCAGCGGTTTGAATCAACACACATTTCTTGGTAGAATCATGCAGGACTGAAATTTTTGATGTTTTTCTACTCCTCTCATGAGCCCAAACAAGTCTCTAAAAGCATGAGTTTGCAACTACTTTACTTTTGGAGAAAATTCAAAACATTCACTATTCAATAGAGCCCAATAGCAAAAATCAGGTTTTGAATGAAGAATCACATTTCTTGGTAAAATCATGCAGGATTGAAATTTTTGATGGTTTTTTACTCCTCTCAACAGCCCAAACAAGTTTCTAAAAGGATGAGTTTGCAACTACTTTACTTTTGGAGAAAATTCAAAACATTCATTATTCAATAGGGCCCAAACTATCAAAAACCAGCGGTTTGAATGAACACACATTTTTTGGTAGAATCATGCAGGACTGAAATTTTTGATGTTTTTCTACTCCTCTCATGAGCCCAAACAAGTCTCTAAAAGCATGAGTTTGCAACTACTTTACTTTTGGAGAAAATTCAAAACATTCATTATTCAATAGAGCCCAATAGCAAAAACCAGCGTTTTGAATGAAGAATCACATTTCTTGGTAGAATCATGCAGGATTGAAATTTTTGATGGTTTTTTACTCCTCTCAACAGCCCAAACAAGTTTCTAAAAGGATGAGTTTGCAACTACTTTACTTTTGGAGAAAATTCAAAACATTCATTATTCAATAGGGCCCAAACTATCAAAAACCAGCCGTTTCAATGAACACACATGTCTTGGTAGAATCATGCAGGATTGAAATTTTTGATGTTTTTCTACTCATCTCATGAGCCCAAACAAGTCTCTAAAAGCATGAGTTTGCAACTACTTTACTTTTGGAGAAAATGCAAAACATTCATTATTCAATAGAGCCCAATAGCAAAAACCAGCGTTTTGAATGAAGAATCACATTTCTTGGTAGAATCATGCAGGATTGAAATTTTTGATGGTTTTTTACTCCTCTCAACAGCCCAAACAAGTTTCTAAAAGGATGAGTTTGCAACTACTTTACTTTTGGAGAAAATTCAAAACATTCATTATTCAATAGGGCCCAAACTATCAAAAACCAGCGGTTTGAATGAACACATTTCTTGGTAGAATCATGCAGGACTGAAATTTTTGATGTTTTTCTACTCCTCTCATGAGCCCAAACAAGTCTCTAAAAGCATGAGTTTGCAACTACTTTACTTTTGGAGAAAATTCAAAACATTCACTATTCAATAGAGCCCAATAGCAAAAATCAGGTTTTGAATGAAGAATCACATTTCTTGGTAGAATCATGCAAGATTGAAATTTTTGATGGTTTTTTACTCCTCTCAACAGCCCAAACAAGTTTCTAAAAGGATGAGTTTGCAACTACTTTACTTTTGGAGAAAATTCAAAACATTCATTATTCAATAGGGCCCAAACTATCAAAAACCAGCGGTTTCAATGAACACACATTTCTTGGTAGAATCATGCAGGACTGAAATTTTTGATGTTTTTCTACTCCTCTCATGAGCCCAAACAAGTCTCTAAAAGCATGAGTTTGCAACTACTTTACTTTTGGAGAAAATTCAAAACATTCATTATTCAATAGAGCCCAATAGCAAAAACCAGCGTTTTGAATGAAGAATCACATTTCTTGGTAGAATCATGCAGGATTGAAATTTTTGATGGTTTTTTACTCCTCTCAACAGCCCAAACAAGTTTCTAAAAGGATGAGTTTGCAACTACTTTACTTTTGGAGAAAATTCAAAACATTCATTATTCAATAGGGCCCAAACTATCAAAAACCAGCGGTTTCAATGAACACACATTTCTTGGTAGAATCATGCAGGACTGAAATTTTTGATGTTTTTCTACTCCTCCCATGAGCCCAAACAAGTCTCTAAAAGCATGAGTTTGCAACTACTTTACTTTTGGAGAAAATTCAAAACATTCATTATTCAATAGGGCCCAAACTATCAAAAACCAGCGGTTTGAATCAACACACATTTCTTGGTAGAATCATGCAGGACTGAAATTTTTGATGTTTTTCTACTCCTCTCATGAGCCCAAACAAGTCTCTAAAAGCATGAGTTTGCAACTACTTTACTTTTGGAGAAAATTCAAAACATTCATTATTCAATAGAGCCCAATAGCAAAAACCAGCGTTTTGAATGAAGAATCACATTTCTTGGTAGAATCATGCAGGATGGAAATTTTTGATGGTTTTTTACTCCTCTCAACAGCCCAAACAAGTTTCTAAAAGGATGAGTTTGCAACTACTTTACTTTTGGAGAAAATTCAAAACATTCATTATTCAATAGGGCCCAAACTATCAAAAACCAGCGGTTTCAATGAACACACATTTCTTGGTAGAATCATGCAGGACTGAAATTTTTGATGTTTTTCTACTCCTCTCATGAGCCCAAACAAGTCTCTAAAAGCATGAGTTTGCAACTACTTTACTGTTGGAGAAAATTCAAAACATTCATTATTCAATAGAGCCCAATAGCAAAAACCAGCGTTTTGAATGAAGAATCACATTTCTTGGTAGAATCATGCAGGATTGAAATTTTTGATGGTTTTTTACTCCTCTCAACAGCCCAAACAAGTTTCTAAAAGGATGAGTTTGTAACTACTTTACTTTTGGAGAAAATTCAAAACATTCATTATTCAATAGGGCCCAAACTATCAAAAACCAGCGGTTTGAATGAACACATTTCTTGGTAGAATCATGCAGGACTGAAATTTTTGATGTTTTTCTACTCCTCTCATGAGCCCAAACAAGTCTCTAAAAGCATGAGTTTGCAACTACTTTACTTTTGGAGAAAATTCAAAACATTCACTATTCAATAGAGCCCAATAGCAAAAATCAGGTTTTGAATGAAGAATCACATTTCTTGGTAGAATCATGCAGGATTGAAATTTTTGACGGCTTTTTACTCCTCTCAACAGCCCAAACAAGTTTCTAAAAGGATGAGTTTGCAACTACTTTACTTTTGGAGAAAATTCAAAACATTCATTATTCAATAGGGCCCAAACTATCAAAAACCAGCGGTTTCAATGAACACACATTTCTTGGTAGAATCATGCAGGACTGAAATTTTTGATGTTTTTCTACTCCTCTCATGAGCCCAAACAAGTCTATAAAAGCATGAGTTTGCAACTACTTTACTTTTGGAGAAAATTCAAAATATTCATTATTCAATAGAGCCCAATAGCAAAAACCAGCGTTTTGAATGAAGAATCACATTTCTTGGTAGAATCATGCAGGATTGAAATTTTTGATGGTTTTTTACTCCTCTCAACAGCCCAAACAAGTTTCTAAAAGGATGAGTTTGCAACTACTTTACTTTTGGAGAAAATTCAAAACATTCATTATTCAATAGGGCCCAAACTATCAAAAACCAGCGGTTTCAATGAACACACATTTCTTGGTAGAATCATGCAGGACTGAAATTTTTGAAGTTTTTCTACTCCTCTCATGAGCCCAAACAAGTCTCTAAAAGCATGAGTTTGCAACTACTTTACTTTTGGAGAAAATTCAAAACATTCATTATTCAATAGGGCCCAAACTATCAAAAACCAGCGGTTTGAATCAACACACATTTCTTGGTAGAATCATGCAGGACTGAAATTTTTGATGTTTTTCTACTCCTCTCATGAGCCCAAACAAGTCTCTAAAAGCATGAGTTTGCAACTACTTTACTTTTGGAGAAAATTCAAAACATTCACTATTCAATAGAGCCCAATAGCAAAAATCAGGTTTTGAATGAAGAATCACATTTCTTGGTAAAATCATGCAGGATTGAAATTTTTGATGGTTTTTTACTCCTCTCAACAGCCCAAACAAGTTTCTAAAAGGATGAGTTTGCAACTACTTTACTTTTGGAGAAAATTCAAAACATTCATTATTCAATAGAGCCCAATAGCAAAAACCAGCGTTTTGAATGAAGAATCACATTTCTTGGTAGAATCATGCAGGATTGAAATTTTTGATGGTTTTTTACTCCTCTCAACAGCCCAAACAAGTTTCTAAAAGGATGAGTTTGTAACTACTTTACTTTTGGAGAAAATTCAAAACATTCATTATTCAATAGGGCCCAAACTATCAAAAACCAGCGGTTTGAATGAACACATTTCTTGGTAGAATCATGCAGGACTGAAATTTTTGATGTTTTTCTACTCCTCTCATGAGCCCAAACAAGTCTCTAAAAGCATGAGTTTGCAACTACTTTACTTTTGGAGAAAATTCAAAACATTCACTATTCAATAGAGCCCAATAGCAAAAATCAGGTTTTGAATGAAGAATCACATTTCTTGGTAGAATCATGCAGGATTGAAATTTTTGACGGCTTTTTACTCCTCTCAACAGCCCAAACAAGTTTCTAAAAGGATGAGTTTGCAACTACTTTACTTTTGGAGAAAATTCAAAACATTCATTATTCAATAGGGCCCAAACTATCAAAAACCAGCGGTTTCAATGAACACACATTTCTTGGTAGAATCATGCAGGACTGAAATTTTTGATGTTTTTCTACTCCTCTCATGAGCCCAAACAAGTCTATAAAAGCATGAGTTTGCAACTACTTTACTTTTGGAGAAAATTCAAAATATTCATTATTCAATAGAGCCCAATAGCAAAAACCAGCGTTTTGAATGAAGAATCACATTTCTTGGTAGAATCATGCAGGATTGAAATTTTTGATGGTTTTTTACTCCTCTCAACAGCCCAAACAAGTTTCTAAAAGGATGAGTTTGCAACTACTTTACTTTTGGAGAAAATTCAAAACATTCATTATTCAATAGGGCCCAAACTATCAAAAACCAGCGGTTTCAATGAACACACATTTCTTGGTAGAATCATGCAGGACTGAAATTTTTGAAGTTTTTCTACTCCTCTCATGAGCCCAAACAAGTCTCTAAAAGCATGAGTTTGCAACTACTTTACTTTTGGAGAAAATTCAAAACATTCATTATTCAATAGGGCCCAAACTATCAAAAACCAGCGGTTTGAATCAACACACATTTCTTGGTAGAATCATGCAGGACTGAAATTTTTGATGTTTTTCTACTCCTCTCATGAGCCCAAACAAGTCTCTAAAAGCATGAGTTTGCAACTACTTTACTTTTGGAGAAAATTCAAAACATTCACTATTCAATAGAGCCCAATAGCAAAAATCAGGTTTTGAATGAAGAATCACATTTCTTGGTAAAATCATGCAGGATTGAAATTTTTGATGGTTTTTTACTCCTCTCAACAGCCCAAACAAGTTTCTAAAAGGATGAGTTTGCAACTACTTTACTTTTGGAGAAAATTCAAAACATTCATTATTCAATAGGGCCCAAACTATCAAAAACCAGCGGTTTCAATGAACACACATTTCTTGGTAGAATCATGCAGGACTGAAATTTTTGATGTTTTTCTACTCCTCTCATGAGCCCAAACAAGTCTCTAAAAGCATGAGTTTGCAACTACTTTACTTTTGGAGAAAATTCAAAACATTCATTATTCAATAGAGCCCAATAGCAAAAACCAGCGTTTTGAATGAAGAATCACATTTCTTGGTAGAATCATGCAGGATTGAAATTTTTGATGGTTTTTTACTCCTCTCAACAGCCCAAACAAGTTTCTAAAAGGATGAGTTTGCAACTACTTTACTTTTGGAGAAAATTCAAAACATTCATTATTCAATAGGGCCCAAACTATCAAAAACCAGCGGTTTCAATGAACACACATTTCTTGGTAGAATCATGCAGGACTGAAATTTTTGATGTTTTTCTACTCCTCTCATGAGCCCAAACAAGTCTCTAAAAGCATGAGTTTGAAACTACTTTACTTTTGGAGAAAATTCAAAACATTCATTATTCAATAGGGCCCAAACTATCAAAAACCAGCGGTTTGAATCAACACACATTTCTTGGTAGAATCATGCAGGACTGAAATTTTTGATGTTTTTCTACTCCTCTCATGAGCCCAAACAAGTCTCTAAAAGCATGAGTTTGCAACTACTTTACTTTTGGAGAAAATTCAAAACATTCATTATTCAATAAAGCCCAATAGCAAAAAACAGCGTTTTGAATGAAGAATCACATTTCTTGGTAGAATCATGCAGGATTGAAATTTTTGATGGTTTTTTACTCCTCTCAACAGCCCAAACAAGTTTCTAAAAGGATGAGTTTGCAACTACTTTACTTTTGGAGAAAATTCAAAACATTCATTATTCAATAGGGCCCAAACTATCAAAAACCAGCCGTTTCAATGAACACACATGTCTTGGTAGAATCATGCAGGACTGAAATTTTTGATGTTTTTCTACTCATCTCATGAGCCCAAACAAGTCTCTAAAAGCATGAGTTTGCAACTAATTTACTTTTGGAGAAAATTCAAAACATTCATTATTCAATAGAGCCCAATAGCAAAAACCAGCGTTTTGAATGAAGAATCACATTTCTTGGTAGAATCATGCAGGATTGAAATTTTTGATGGTTTTTTACTCCTCTCAACAGCCCAAACAAGTTTCTAAAAGGATGAGTTTGCAACTACTTTACTTTTGGAGAAAATTCAAAACATTCATTATTCAATAGGGCCCAAACTATCAAAAACCAGCGGTTTGAATGAACACATTTCTTGGTAGAATCATGCAGGACTGAAATTTTTGATGTTTTTCTACTCCTCTCATGAGCCCAAACAAGTCTCTAAAAGCATGAGTTTGCAACTACTTTACTTTTGGAGAAAATTCAAAACATTCACTATTCAATAGAGCCCAATAGCAAAAATCAGGTTTTGAATGAAGAATCACATTTCTTGGTAAAATCATGCAGGATTGAAATTTTTGATGGTTTTTTACTCCTCTCAGCAGCCCAAACAAGTTTCTAAAAGGATGAGTTTGCAACTACTTTACTTTTGGAGAAAATTCAAAACATTCATTATTCAATAGGGCCCAAACTATCAAAAACCAGCGGTTTCAATGAACACACATTTCTTGGTAGAATCATGCAGGACTGAAATTTTTGATGTTTTTCTACTCCTCTCATGAGCCCAAACAAGTCTCTAAAAGCATGAGTTTGCAACTACTTTACTTTTGGAGAAAATTCAAAACATTCATTATTCAATAGAGCCCAATAGCAAAAACCAGCGTTTTGAATGAAGAATCACATTTCTTGGTAGAATCATGCAGGATTGAAATTTTTGATGGTTTTTTACTCCTCTCAACAGCCCAAACAAGTTTCTAAAAGGATGAGTTTGCAACTACTTTACTTTTGGAGAAAATTCAAAACATTCATTATTCAATAGGGCCCAAACTATCAAAAACCAGCGGTTTCAATGAACACACATTTCTTGGTAGAATCATGCAGGACTGAAATTTTTGATGTTTTTCTACTCCTCTCATGAGCCCAAACAAGTCTCTAAAAGCATGAGTTTGCAACTACTTTACTTTTGTAGAAAATTCAAAACATTCATTATTCAATAGAGCCCAATAGCAAAAACCAGCGTTTTGAATGAAGAATCACACTTCTTGGTAGAATCATGTAGGATTGAAATTTTTGATGGTTTTTTACTCCTCTCAACAGCCCAAACAAGTTTCTAAAAGGATGAGTTTGCAACTACTTTACTTTTGGAGTAAATTCAAAACATTCATTATTCAATAGGGCCCAAACTATCAAAAACCAGCCATTTCAATGAACACACATGTCTTGGTAGAATCATGCAGGACTGAAATTTTTGATGTTTTTCTACTCCTCTCATGAGCCCAAACAAGTCTCTAAAAGCATGAGTTTGCAACTACTTTACTTTTCGAGAAAATTCAAAACATTCACTATTCAATAGAGCCCAATAGCAAAAATCAGGTTTTGAATGAAGAATCACATTTCTTGGTAAAATCATGCAGGATTGAAATTTTTGATGGTTTTTTACTCCTCTCAACAGCCCAAACAAGTTTCTAAAAGGATGAGTTTGCAACTACTTTACTTTTGGAGAAAATTCAAAACATTCATTATTCAATAGGGCCCAAACTATCAAAAACCAGCGGTTTCAATGAACACACATTTCTTGGTAGAATCATGCAGGACTGAAATTTTTGATGTTTTTCTACTCCTCTCATGAGCCCAAACAAGTCTCTAAAAGCATGAGTTTGCAACTACTTTACTTTTGGAGAAAATTCAAAACATTCATTATTCAATAGAGCCCAATAGCAAAAACCAGCGTTTTGAATGAAGAATCACATTTCTTGGTAGAATCATGCAGGATTGAAATTTTTGATGGTTTTTTACTCCTCTCAACAGCCCAAACAAGTTTCTAAAAGGATGAGTTTGCAACTACTTTACTTTTGGAGAAAATTCAAAACATTCATTATTCAATAGGGCCCAAACTATCAAAAACCAGCGGTTTCAATGAACACACATTTCTTGGTAGAATCATGCAGGACTGAAATTTTTGATGTTTTTCTACTCCTCTCATGAGCCCAAACAAGTCTCTAAAAGCATGAGTTTGCAACTACTTTACTTTTGGAGAAAATTCAAAACATTCATTATTCAATAGGGCCCAAACTATCAAAAACCAGCGGTTTGAATCAACACACATTTCTTGGTAGAATCATGCAGGACTGAAATTTTTGATGTTTTTCTACTCCTCTCATGAGCCCAAACAAGTCTCTAAAAGCATGAGTTTGCCAACTACTTTAATTTTTTGGAGAAAATTCAAAACATTCACTATTCAATAGAGCCCAATAGCAAAAACCAGCGTTTTGAATGAAGAATCACATTTCTTGGTAGAATCATGCAGGATTGAAATTTTTGATGGTTTTTTACTCCTCTCAACAGCCCAAACAAGTTTCTAAAAGGATGAGTTTGCAACTACTTTACTTTTGGAGAAAATTCAAAACATTCATTATTCAATAGGGCCCAAACTATCAAAAACCAGCGGTTTGAATGAACACATTTCTTGGTAGAATCATGCAGGACTGAAATTTTTGATGTTTTTCTACTCCTCTCATGAGCCCAAACAAGTCTCTAAAAGCATGAGTTTGCAACTACTTTACTTTTGGAGAAAATTCAAAACATTCACTATTCAATAGAGCCCAATAGCAAAAATCAGGTTTTGAATGAAGAATCACATTTCTTGGTAAAATCATGCAGGATTGAAATTTTTGATGGTTTTTTACTCCTCTCAACAGCCCAAACAAGTTTCTAAAAGGATGAGTTTGCAACTACTTTACTTTTGGAGAAAATTCAAAACGTTCATTATTCAATAGGGCCCAAACTATCAAAAACCAGCGGTTTCAATGAACACACATTTCTTGGTAGAATCATGCAGGACTGAAATTTTTGATGTTTTTCTACTCCTCTCATGAGCCCAAACAAGTCTCTAAAAGCATGAGTTTGCAACTACTTTACTTTTGGAAATTCAAAACATTCATTATTCAATAGAGCCCAATAGCAAAAACCAGCGTTTTGAATGAAGAATCACATTTCTTGGTAGAATCATGCAGGATTGAAATTTTTGATGGTTTTTTACTCCTCTCAACAGCCCAAACAAGTTTCTAAAAGGATGAGTTTGCAACTACTTTACTTTTGGAGAAAATTCAAAACATTCATTATTCAATAGGGCCCAAACTATCAAAAACCAGCGGTTTCAATGAACACACATTTCTTGGTAGAATCATGCAGGACTGAAATTTTTGATGTTTTTCTACTCCTCTCATGAGCCCAAACAAGTCTCTAAAAGCATGAGTTTGCAACTACTTTACTTTTGGAGAAAATTCAAAACATTCATTATTCAATAGGGCCCAAACTATCAAAAACCAGCGGTTTGAATCAACACACATTTCTTGGTAGAATCATGCAGGACTGAAATTTTTGATGTTTTTCTACTCCTCTCATGAGCCCAAACAAGTCTCTAAAAGCATGAGTTTGCAACTACTTTACTTTTGTAGAAAATTCAAAACATTCATTATTCAATAGAGCCCAATAGCAAAAACCAGCGTTTTGAATGAAGAATCACACTTCTTGGTAGAATCATGCAGGATTGAAATTTTTGATGGTTTTTTACTCCTCTCAACAGCCCAAACAAGTTTCTAAAAGGATGAGTTTGCAACTACTTTACTTTTGGAGAAAATTCAAAACATTCATTATTCAATAGGGCCCAAACTATCAAAAACCAGCCGTTTCAATGAACACACATGTCTTGGTAGAATCATGCAGGACTGAAATTTTTGATGTTTTTCTACTCCTCTCATGAGCCCAAACAAGTCTCTAAAAGCATGAGTTTGCAACTACTTTACTTTTGGAGAAAATTCAAAACATTCACTATTCAATAGAGCCCAATAGCAAAAATCAGGTTTTGAATGAAGAATCACATTTCTTGGTAAAATCATGCAGGATTGAAATTTTTGATGGTTTTTTACTCCTCTCAACAGCCCAAACAAGTTTCTAAAAGGATGAGTTTGCAACTACTTTACTTTTGGAGAAAATTCAAAACATTCATTATTCAATAGGGCCCAAACTATCAAAAACCAGCGGTTTCAATGAACACACATTTCTTGGTAGAATCATGCAGGACTGAAATTTTTGATGTTTTTCTACTCCTCTCATGAGCCCAAACAAGTCTCTAAAAGCATGAGTTTGCAACTACTTTACTTTTGGAGAAAATTCAAAACATTCATTATTCAATAGAGCCCAATAGCAAAAACCAGCGTTTTGAATGAAGAATCACATTTCTTGGTAGAATCATGCAGGATTGAAATTTTTGATGGTTTTTTACTCCTCTCAACAGCCCAAACAAGTTTCTAAAAGGATGAGTTT
Source organism: Dendrobates tinctorius (assembly GCF_039654945.1). NCBI lineage: Eukaryota > Metazoa > Chordata > Amphibia > Anura > Dendrobatidae > Dendrobates > Dendrobates tinctorius. The sequence goes on from NW_027361793.1 coordinate 22,705,507, forward strand.
GCAACTACTTTACTTTTGGAGAAAATTCAAAACATTCATTATTCAATAGGGCCCAAACTATCAAAAACCAGCGGTTTCAATGAACACACATTTCTTGGTAGAATCATGCAGGACTGAAATTTTTGATGTTTTTCTACTCCTCTCATGAGCCCAAACAAGTCTCTAAAAGCATGAGTTTGCAACTACTTTACTTTTGGAGAAAATTCAAAACATTCATTATTCAATAGGGCCCAAACTATCAAAAACCAGCGGTTTGAATCAACACACATTTCTTGGTAGAATCATGCAGGACTGAAATTTTTGATGTTTTTCTACTCCTCTCATGAGCCCAAACAAGTCTCTAAAAGCATGAGTTTGCAACTACTTTACTTTTGGAGAAAATTCAAAACATTCATTATTCAATAGAGCCCAATAGCAAAAACCAGCGTTTTGAATGAAGAATCACATTTCTTGGTAGAATCATGCAGGATTGAAATTTTTGATGGTTTTTTACTCCTCTCAACAGCCCAAACAAGTTTCTAAAAGGATGAGTTTGCAACTACTTTACTTTTGGAGAAAATTCAAAACATTCATTATTCAATAGGGCCCAAACTATCAAAAACCAGCGGTTTCAATGAACACACATTTCTTGGTAGAATCATGCAGGACTGAAATTTTTGATGTTTTTCTACTCCTCTCATGAGCCCAAACAAGTCTCTAAAAGCATGAGTTTGCAACTACTTTACTTTTGGAGAAAATTCAAAACATTCATTATTCAATAGGGCCCAAACTATCAAAAACCAGCGGTTTGAATCAACACACATTTCTTGGTAGAATCATGCAGGACTGAAATTTTTGATGTTTTTCTACTCCTCTCATGAGCCCAAACAAGTCTCTAAAAGCATGAGTTTGCAACTACTTTACTTTTGTAGAAAATTCAAAACATTCATTATTCAATAGAGCCCAATAGCAAAAACCAGCGTTTTGAATGAAGAATCACACTTCTTGGTAGAATCATGCAGGATTGAAATTTTTGATGGTTTTTTACTCCTCTCAACAGCCCAAACAAGTTTCTAAAAGGATGAGTTTGCAACTACTTTACTTTTGGAGAAAATTCAAAACATTCATTATTCAATAGGGCCCAAACTATCAAAAACCAGCCGTTTCAATGAACACACATGTCTTGGTAGAATCATGCAGGACTGAAATTTTTGATGTTTTTCTACTCCTCTCATGAGCCCAAACAAGTCTCTAAAAGCATGAGTTTGCAACTACTTTACTTTTGGAGAAAATTCAAAACATTCACTATTCAATAGAGCCCAATAGCAAAAATCAGGTTTTGAATGAAGAATCACATTTCTTGGTAAAATCATGCAGGATTGAAATTTTTGATGGTTTTTTACTCCTCTCAACAGCCCAAACAAGTTTCTAAAAGGATGAGTTTGCAACTACTTTACTTTTGGAGAAAATTCAAAACATTCATTATTCAATAGGGCCCAAACTATCAAAAACCAGCGGTTTCAATGAACACACATTTCTTGGTAGAATCATGCAGGACTGAAATTTTTGATGTTTTTCTACTCCTCTCATGAGCCCAAACAAGTCTCTAAAAGCATGAGTTTGCAACTACTTTACTTTTGGAGAAAATTCAAAACATTCATTATTCAATAGAGCCCAATAGCAAAAACCAGCGTTTTGAATGAAGAATCACATTTCTTGGTAGAATCATGCAGGATTGAAATTTTTGATGGTTTTTTACTCCTCTCAACAGCCCAAACAAGTTTCTAAAAGGATGAGTTTGCAACTACTTTACTTTTGGAGAAAATTCAAAACATTCATTATTCAATAGGGCCCAAACTATCAAAAACCAGCGGTTTCAATGAACACACATTTCTTGGTAGAATCATGCAGGACTGAAATTTTTGATGTTTTTCTACTCCTCTCATGAGCCCAAACAAGTCTCTAAAAGCATGAGTTTGCAACTACTTTACTTTTGGAGAAAATTCAAAACATTCATTATTCAATAGGGCCCAAACTATCAAAAACCAGCGGTTTGAATCAACACACATTTCTTGGTAGAATCATGCAGGACTGAAATTTTTGATGTTTTTCTACTCCTCTCATGAGCCCAAACAAGTCTCTAAAAGCATGAGTTTGCAACTACTTTACTTTTGGAGAAAATTCAAAACATTCATTATTCAATAGAGCCCAATAGCAAAAACCAGCGTTTTGAATGAAGAATCACATTTCTTGGTAGAATCATGCAGGATTGAAATTTTTGATGGTTTTTTACTCCTCTCAACAGCCCAAACAAGTTTCTAAAAGGATGAGTTTGCAACTACTTTACTTTTGGAGAAAATTCAAAACATTCATTATTCAATAGGGCCCAAACTATCAAAAACCAGCCGTTTCAATGAACACACATGTCTTGGTAGAATCATGCAGGACTGAAATTTTTGATGTTTTTCTACTCATCTCATGAGCCCAAACAAGTCTCTAAAAGGATAAGTTTGCAACTACTTTACTTTTGGAGAAAATTCAAAACATTCATTATTCAATAGAGCCCAATAGCAAAAACCAGCGTTTTGAATGAAGAATCACATTTCTTGGTAGAATCATGCAGGATTGAAATTTTTGATGGTTTTTTACTCCTCTCAACAGCCCAAACAAGTTTCTAAAAGGATGAGTTTGCAACTACTTTACTTTTGGAGAAAATTCAAAACATTCATTATTCAATAGGGCCCAAACTATCAAAAACCAGCGGTTTCAATGAACACACATTTCTTGGTAGAATCATGCAGGACTGAAATTTTTGATGTTTTTCTACTCCTCTCATGAGCCCAAACAAGTCTCTAAAAGCATGAGTTTGCAACTACTTTACTTTTGGAGAAAATTCAAAACATTCACTATTCAATAGAGCCCAATAGCAAAAATCAGGTTTTGAATGAAGAATCACATTTCTTGGTAAAATCATGCAGGATTGAAATTTTTGATGTTTTTTTACTCCTCTCAACAGCCCAAACAAGTTTCTAAAAGGATGAGTTTGCAACTACTTTACTTTTGGAGAAAATTCAAAACATTCATTATTCAATAGGGCCCAAACTATCAAAAACCAGCGGTTTCAATGAACACACATTTCTTGGTAGAATCATGCAGGACTGAAATTTTTGATGTTTTTCTACTCCTCTCATGAGCCCAAACAAGTCTCTAAAAGCATGAGTTTGCAACTACTTTACTTTTGGAGAAAATTCAAAACATTCATTATTCAATAGAGCCCAATAGCAAAAACCAGCGTTTTGAATGAAGAATCACATTTCTTGGTAGAATCATGCAGGATTGAAATTTTTGATGGTTTTTTACTCCTCTCAACAGCCCAAACAAGTTTCTAAAAGGATGAGTTTGCAACTACTTTACTTTTGGAGAAAATTCAAAACATTCATTATTCAATAGGGCCCAAACTATCAAAAACCAGCGGTTTGAATGAACACACATTTCTTGGTAGAATCATGCAGGACTGAAATTTTTGATGTTTTTCTACTCCTCTCATGAGCCCAAACAAGTCTCTAAAAGCATGAGTTTGCAACTACTTTACTTTTGGAGAAAATTCAAAACATTCATTATTCAATAGAGCCCAATAGCAAAAACCAGCGTTTTGAATGAAGAATCACATTTCTTGGTAGAATCATGCAGGATTGAAATTTTTGATGGTTTTTTTACTCCTCTCAACAGCCCAAACAAGTTTCTAAAAGGATGAGTTTGCAACTACTTTACTTTTGGAGAAAATTCAAAACATTCATTATTCAATAGGGCCCAAACTATCAAAAACCAGCCGTTTCAATGAACACACATGTCTTGGTAGAATCATGCAGGACTGAAATTTTTGATGTTTTTCTACTCATCTCATGAGCCCAAACAAGTCTCTAAAAGCATGAGTTTGCAACTACTTTACTTTTGGAGAAAATTCAAAACATTCATTATTCAATAGGGCCCAAACTATCAAAAACCAGCGGTTTGAATCAACACACATTTCTTGGTAGAATCATGCAGGACTGAAATTTTTGATGTTTTTTCTACTCCTCTCATGAGCCCAAACAAGTCTCTAAAAGCATGAGTTTGCAACTACTTTACTTTTGTAGAAAATTCAAAACATTCATTATTCAATAGAGCCCAATAGCAAAAACCAGCGTTTTGAATGAAGAATCACATTTCTTGGTAGAATCATGCAGGATTGAAATTTTTGATGGTTTTTTACTCCTCTCAACAGCCCAAACAAGTTTCTAAAAGGATGAGTTTGCAACTACTTTACTTTTGGAGAAAATTCAAAACATTCATTATTCAATAGGGCCCAAACTATCAAAAACCAGCGGTTTCAATGAACACTCATTTCTTGGTAGAATCATGCAGGACTGAAATTTTTGATGTTTTTCTACTCCTCTCATGAGCCCAAACAAGTCTCTAAAAGCATGAGTTTGCAACTACTTTACTTTTGGAGAAAATTCAAAACATTCATTATTCAATAGGGCCCAAACTATCAAAAACCAGCGGTTTGAATCAACACACATTTCTTGGTAGAATCATGCAGGACTGACATTTTTGATGTTTTTCTACTCCTCTCATGAGCCCAAACAAGTCTCTAAAAGCATGAGTTTGCAACTACTTTATTTTTGTAGAAAATTCAAAACATTCATTATTCAATAGAGCCCAATAGCAAAAACCAGCGTTTTGAATGAAGAATCACATTTCTTGGTAGAATCATGCAGGATTGAAATTTTTGATGGTTTTTTACTCCTCTCAACAGCCCAAACAAGTTTCTAAAAGGATGAGTTTGCAACTACTTTACTTTTGGAGAAAATTCAAAACATTGGGGGGCGTGGCCAGCGTCTGAGCTGAATGGAAGCCTGAGCTCTGAGCTCCTCCACAGGGCAGCCTACCAAGCGCTATTAACAAGCGACTTACAAGCCAGGACTGGCTGAAAACTTGTGGGAACCTCCATAGGCACCAGCGGTGCCCCCACATAATGGATCCGCTTAATAGAAAAGCAGGAAAATCAAAAAATCTGGAGCGCTCTCCCCTCATGCTGAGGAGCCAAGATGGCGCCCGCCACACAGCAGCCACAGCCTGCAGCCCCAGCCTGAGCGGCGCACAGCGGGAGAGAACGCCACAGAGACTGAAACACGCAGTATTCAAGTCAGGGGGTAAGTCTGCCCCCATCCCTGCAAAAACCGCCGCTCCATATATTAAAGAAAGCGCTAAATTCAGTGTTAAAAGTAGCGCTGAGAAGAAGGAGGCAAAATATCGCGAGATTAACCGGGAAACAGACGGGATTGCGCAGCAAGTACGCAAATTGCGTACCTTAAGCAAAAATCTTGCGCAGCCTGTGAAATCTTGCACAGCAGCAACGCTCACAGCCGCTATGGAGGCCACAAATACAATAAGGGCCTCCTCATCTTGTCCAGATATCTCCACCATTTCAGACACCCCTCTAACGCCACCACAGAGGGAACTGTCCCCTGCCTCACAAAATAGCTGCAGATTAAGCAGTAGCTCGGCTGAGCTGCAAAGTGAGACGCAGATGGAGGACTTCTGCACTCCAGATAACCCCATGCCTGAAAACATTTTACATGTTTTGACTGAGGTAGAGGCTACCAACAAAGCAGCTTCAGAATTGTTCATAAAAAATATGGTGTGCCTTCTTGCAAAGACATTCCAAAAACAACTAGAGGGATATAATACAAACCTCCAAAACAATATAGACAGTCTGGGCCAGAGGGTGAATCACTTGGAGTCGAAAATGGAGGAGATAGTCCAGTCTCACAACAATTTGATAGACGAACATTATGCCTTAGAGAAAGAAGTTACCTTCCTAAAGTCAAGACTGATAGAACAAGAGGACAGGAGCAGGAGAAACAACCTTAAATTCAGAGGAATACCTGAGAATGTCAAGGACAGAGATCTTGATTCATATGTGCAAAAAATGCTCCATGCTATGCTCCCAGGTGCTTCCAAAGGAGACCTCTTAATAGAACGCATACACAGACTACCTAAGTCCAAATATGCCCCTGAAAGAGCTCCGCGGGATGTTATTGCATTCTTTCACTATTTTCTGACAAAGGAGGACATTTTGAGGAAGAGCAAGCAGTCACCCATCTTACCAAGACCATATGAGGGTATTAAGATCTTTGCAGACTTTTCAAAAGCCACGTTGCAAAAAAGGAGAGACTTTTTCCCTATCACTGCACACCTACGGGAGCACAGGGTGCTATACAGATGGGGCTTTCCTACAAAAATATTGGTCATGAAGGAAAACACTACTTTTGCCTTGTCTAACATTGATAACTGTGATAGATTCTTTCAGGACCTTGGTATTCCTCCAATGAAGAACTCATCTTTATCCTACAATCAAGAGAGGAGCAACTCTTCACGACAGCCAAGACGTTTGTCACAGTCCTGGACCACACAAAAGAAAAGATAATGGACTTGGTAGGTGTTGACCCTGGCTCTTGGCCTGAACTTTTATCCCCAAACACTAACCGAGAGATTTCTCTTGGTATCATTTCTTTTGAGAAATTCAACTTCCTTGTTAACAAGTTTGTTTTGTTCTAGGTTATTCCAGGTTATAACATGTTTCTATTCACAGGCACACCAGGCACTGACAACAAATTTCTAGAGAAATACCACTCTTTTTGGATATATGTCCAGATGGACTATTCTATCTTATTGAGTTATTTAACACATTTCTTTCTTTTTGATATATTATGGAGTTGAAAATCCTATCATTTAATGTAAATGGGCTTAATAGTCCCTTTAAAAGGTATGCTCTGTGGAAGGAGATCAAAAGATTGAAAGCAAATGTTGCTATGATACAGGAAACCCACCTCCTGGAAACTGATAATAACAGATTTAAAAACAAAGATTATCCTCAGATTTTCTTCTCCAACAACGAGGGAGGGAAAAAAGCTGGGGTGGCCATTGCCTTCCACAGAGACCTACCAGTGGTTATTTCAGATGTTTATAAAGACAATAAAGGCAGATATTTAATCATCAATTTTACCTTGGAGGGAATGGAATACACTGTGGTTAATGTATACGCCCCTAATGTGAGACAAATTAGCTTTCTCAATAAAGTCAAAAGAAAATTATCTAAATTTAGCAAGGGACAAATCATATGGGGGGGAGACTTTAATTGTATTGTTGACCCAAGCACTGATTGCTCATCCTCTGCTCCATACTACAGAAGTGTGAATTTGGGGAAGTGGCTGAGCAATGCTAACCTACACGACAGTTGTAAAATATTGAACCCTAATTCTAGAGAATACACCAGATTCTGCCCACACAACAGATCTTATACCAAAATAGATCATATATTTACCAGTTTTTCCTTACTAGATTCGTATATAGATTTCCAAACTGGCCCCATCACATGGTCGGACCATGCTCCAATTCTATTAACATTACAGGTTTCCTCTTCGACTCAAAGACACTACAATTGGAGATATAGCAAATTTGTAGTAGACTCCCCAGATAATATAGCAACAATAAAAAACACTATAATGAATTATTTTAAAGAAAATGACTCCCAGGAAATCTCCCCTGAAACCTTATGGTTAGCACATAAATGTGTCGTTAGAGGCCACTTAATTCAGATGGCCTCAAGACAAAAGAGGGAAAGAGAGAGCAAACAGAGGCTGTTACTAGAACAAATCAAAAAACTTGAAGACCAGGCCAAAGTGGAAAAATCTTTTACTAAATACAAGGAGTTATACTCCCTTAGATTGGAATTTAGAAATCTTCTCATAAATATTTACGAAAAAAAGACTCTGTTTAACAGGGCAGGGTTTTACATAAATAACAACAAAAACTCAAAAACTATGGCAAATAGATTCAAACCCATAAATAAAAAGCATTTAATTAAAAAACTTTCCCAGAACTCAGTGAATATAGAAAAGCCAAGGGACATAGCTTTGGCTTTTGAAAAATACTACTCAAACCTTTACAATATAGGAAAAAATGGGACTTATCCCCCTCCTACAGAGGAGATGATAGATAATTTCCTGGGAGGAGTAGAGTTGAGATCTCTGTCTTCTGAGCAAAGGGAAATGCTTGATGCACCCTTCTCTGAGGGAGAGGTGTCTCTGGCAATAAAAAATCTCAAATGTAATAAGGCTCCTGGTCCAGACGGATTCCCTGTGGAATATTATAAAACATTTCAGGAAAATCTGGTCCCCTATTTAACAAACACCCTAAATTTTATAAAATCAAAAGGAACATGTAGTGCAGATATGCTGAGAGCCACCATAGTGGTAATCCCCAAACCGGACAAAGATCCCACCAAGATAGAAAACTATAGACCCATATCCCTCCTGAATGCAGACATCAAGGTCTATGCAAAAATACTGGCAGAAAGGGTGCAAGATGTTATCCAATATCTCATACATCCCGATCAAGTGGGTTTTGTAAAATTTAGACAGACTTCTGACAGTTCAAGAAGTGTCTTGCACCATATACACTTTTGTAACAAGAAAAAAATTCCCAGTCTGTTTGTGGCCCTTGATGCGGAGAAAGCTTTTGACCGCATCAATTGGACATATGCATTCGCAGTATTAAAGAAGATGGGTTTTGGTGAGGAGATGTTGAAAAGTGTTCAGGCTCTGTACTCCCAACCGTCTGCCTCTGTGCTGGTCAATAGCACGATGTCAGGGAAATTTGACATAACAAACGGAACAAGACAGGGATGCCCTCTGTCCCCAATTATTTTTATCCTGAGTCTGGAACCACTGGCTCAAAGGATAAGGGACTCGAGTGAGGTGAGGGGAGTACGGTTGGGAGATGTAGAGCATAAAATAAATTTATATGCAGACGATATCATACTCACACTGACAGATCCTGTTGAGTCATTGAAGGCGACTTGGGACATCATAGAGTTGTTTGGTTCAATATCATATTATAAACTCAATGTAAAAAAGACTAACGTTTTGTCACTATTTATTTCAGCCCCTATAAAACAGCAATTACAAGATAAGTACCCTTTTACTTGGGACTGCACTAAAATCCCATATCTAGGAATTTGGCTCACAAGCGACCTCACACACACAAGTGAGGTAAACATGGATAGCCTTTTGAAATCTCTTGACACTAAGTTGGGAGAATTGTCAAAAACCCCAGCCACTTGGTTGGGAAGAATAGTACTATATAAGATGTTCTGCCTCCCAAAGGTGTTGTTTTTGTATAGGAATGTCCCTCTGCCTTTATCAATGCAACACATACAAAAATTAACTCATCAAATGAACAGATTTATTTGGAATAATAAAAAGCCTAGAGTAAAGAAACACACACTACTTAAATCTAGAGAAAATGGGGGGATAGCCCTTCCAGACTTAGAGGCATATTACTTTGCCACCACAACTGAATTGACAAAAATGTGGCTCACAGAACAGACAGAATTGGGATGGCCAAAAATTGAAAGAGATTTAATGCCTAATAAAGAACCGACACTTTATGTTTCCTATTTTCTTCTGCACAGAGGAGAGATTGGAGACATAGAAAACCCAATACTCAGAGCCTCTATGCAGAGTTGGTCACATATGTGCAGGAGAAGGTTTAATGTCTCCCCTGTTTCAACCAAAAGACTGAGACTTCACTTTTTGGCACCTGTCAAGGTTTCTTTGAGACCCATGTTTGATAATTGGAAAACATTCCCCATTGCTTATGTGGATGATTTATTGGACAATAATAAAGTCATGCCTTTTGAGTTGGTCAAGGCTAAATTTAAAATCCCTAATACGGAATATATGAAATACCTCATACTCAAAGAGGAATATAACAAATTTAAGAGATATTTCTGCAAGATAGTTTTGGTCAACCATACCATTTATAATTTCCTAACCAGCACAACCCCCAGGCACAAGAGCTCTCTTAAACCCCTGTATAACTTCCTGACCGGCAAATACACCTTTTCTAAGGGTGGATGCTTTGAAAAATGGGAGACTACTCTGCAGAAGCAGATTTATGCCCCACAGTGGACATTGTCTTTTAAAACTGCAGTGAGGTCTACAAATTGCATGAACATTCTGGAAACACATTACAAACTAGTCCACAGATATTACTTGACCCCAAACAGGATTAAACATTTTGGGGAAGGGGGATCTGATCTGTGTTGGCGGGGATGCGGGTCTCAGGCTGACTTACTCCATATTTTCTGGGGATGCCCGGTACTGAAACCATACTGGCTTAAGGTCTCCAATTTGATTTCGATCATATGCAACTGGCGTGTTCAGTTGCACCCTGCCTTGGCCTTACTACTCATAGATATTTGCAGATTCAAAACAACAAAGTATTTGGTTGCCCACATTCTCATGTCTGCAATATACCTTATAGCGAAAGGTTGGAACAATAAGCAACCTCCGAACATTGCCACATTGATCATGTTGGTGGACAAACATTGTGTTTATGAAAAAATTCATTATATCAACAATATGTCAATAAAGTTATTTGACGACAGATGGCATAGATGGTTGAAACTCAAACCTAAGATAGAAGAAGAATTTATATCTTGATATCTTGATTTTTGCTCTTTTTGTGTGCCAAAATTTCACATATATTTGGTGTTTGCCTGTGCTGTTGTAATTGTTTTTCAAATCTATTTCAATTAATGTTAATTGTACATACTTTAAATGATGATATGATGTTCAGATACCATATGATGATGTCCTGATGTACATTATCTTGACTCTATTCGAGCATGATATATATGAGGTATGTTTATACATTTCTATTATTTTGAAAACTCAATAAAAATATTGTTTAAGAAAATTCAAAACATTCATTATTCAATAGGGCCCAAACTATCAAAAACCAGCCGTTTCAATGAACACACATGTCTTCGTAGAATCATGCAGGACTGAAATTTTTGATGTTTTTCTACTCCTCTCATGAGCCCAAACAAGTCTCTAAAAGCATGAGTTTGCAACTACTTTACTTTTGGAGAAAATTCAAAACATTCACTATTCAATAGAGCCCAATAGCAAAAATCAGGTTTTGAATGAAGAATCACATTTCTTGGTAAAATCATGCAGGATTGAAATTTTTGATGTTTTTTTACTCCTCTCAACAGCCCAAACAAGTTTCTAAAAGGATGAGTTTGCAACTACTTTACTTTTGGAGAAAATTCAAAACATTCATTATTCAATAGGGCCCAAACTATCAAAAACCAGCGGTTTCAATGAACACACATTTCTTGGTAGAATCATGCAGGACTGAAATTTTTGATGTTTTTCTACTCCTCTCATGAGCCCAAACAAGTCTCTAAAAGCATGAGTTTGCAACTACTTTACTTTTGGAGAAAATTCAAAACATTCATTATTCAATAGAGCCCAATAGCAAAAACCAGCGTTTTGAATGAAGAATCACATTTCTTGGTAGAATCATGCAGGATTGAAATTTTTGATGGTTTTTTACTCCTCTCAACAGCCCAAACAAGTTTCTAAAAGGATGAGTTTGCAACTACTTTACTTTTGGAGAAAATTCAAAACATTCATTATTCAATAGGGCCCAAACTATCAAAAACCAGCGGTTTGAATGAACACACATTTCTTGGTAGAATCATGCAGGACTGAAATTTTTGATGTTTTTCTACTCCTCTCATGAGCCCAAACAAGTCTCTAAAAGCATGAGTTTGCAACTACTTTACTTTTGGAGAAAATTCAAAACATTCATTATTCAATAGAGCCCAATAGCAAAAACCAGCGTTTTGAATGAAGAATCACATTTCTTGGTAGAATCATGCAGGATTGAAATTTTTGATGGTTTTTTTACTCCTCTCAACAGCCCAAACAAGTTTCTAAAAGGATGAGTTTGCAACTACTTTACTTTTGGAGAAAATTCAAAACATTCATTATTCAATAGGGCCCAAACTATCAAAAACCAGCCGTTTCAATGAACACACATGTCTTGGTAGAATCATGCAGGACTGAAATTTTTGATGTTTTTCTACTCATCTCATGAGCCCAAACAAGTCTCTAAAAGCATGAGTTTGCAACTACTTTACTTTTGGAGAAAATTCAAAACATTCATTATTCAATAGGGCCCAAACTATCAAAAACCAGCGGTTTGAATCAACACACATTTCTTGGTAGAATCATGCAGGACTGAAATTTTTGATGTTTTTTCTACTCCTCTCATGAGCCCAAACAAGTCTCTAAAAGCATGAGTTTGCAACTACTTTACTTTTGTAGAAAATTCAAAACATTCATTATTCAATAGAGCCCAATAGCAAAAACCAGCGTTTTGAATGAAGAATCACATTTCTTGGTAGAATCATGCAGGATTGAAATTTTTGATGGTTTTTTACTCCTCTCAACAGCCCAAACAAGTTTCTAAAAGGATGAGTTTGCAACTACTTTACTTTTGGAGAAAATTCAAAACATTCATTATTCAATAGGGCCCAAACTATCAAAAACCAGCGGTTTCAATGAACACTCATTTCTTGGTAGAATCATGCAGGACTGAAATTTTTGATGTTTTTCTACTCCTCTCATGAGCCCAAACAAGTCTCTAAAAGCATGAGTTTGCAACTACTTTACTTTTGGAGAAAATTCAAAACATTCATTATTCAATAGGGCCCAAACTATCAAAAACCAGCGGTTTGAATCAACACACATTTCTTGGTAGAATCATGCAGGACTGACATTTTTGATGTTTTTCTACTCCTCTCATGAGCCCAAACAAGTCTCTAAAAGCATGAGTTTGCAACTACTTTATTTTTGTAGAAAATTCAAAACATTCATTATTCAATAGAGCCCAATAGCAAAAACCAGCGTTTTGAATGAAGAATCACATTTCTTGGTAGAATCATGCAGGATTGAAATTTTTGATGGTTTTTTACTCCTCTCAACAGCCCAAACAAGTTTCTAAAAGGATGAGTTTGCAACTACTTTACTTTTGGAGAAAATTCAAAACATTGGGGGGCGTGGCCAGCGTCTGAGCTGAATGGAAGCCTGAGCTCTGAGCTCCTCCACAGGGCAGCCTACCAAGCGCTATTAACAAGCGACTTACAAGCCAGGACTGGCTGAAAACTTGTGGGAACCTCCATAGGCACCAGCGGTGCCCCCACATAATGGATCCGCTTAATAGAAAAGCAGGAAAATCAAAAAATCTGGAGCGCTCTCCCCTCATGCTGAGGAGCCAAGATGGCGCCCGCCACACAGCAGCCACAGCCTGCAGCCCCAGCCTGAGCGGCGCACAGCGGGAGAGAACGCCACAGAGACTGAAACACGCAGTATTCAAGTCAGGGGGTAAGTCTGCCCCCATCCCTGCAAAAACCGCCGCTCCATATATTAAAGAAAGCGCTAAATTCAGTGTTAAAAGTAGCGCTGAGAAGAAGGAGGCAAAATATCGCGAGATTAACCGGGAAACAGACGGGATTGCGCAGCAAGTACGCAAATTGCGTACCTTAAGCAAAAATCTTGCGCAGCCTGTGAAATCTTGCACAGCAGCAACGCTCACAGCCGCTATGGAGGCCACAAATACAATAAGGGCCTCCTCATCTTGTCCAGATATCTCCACCATTTCAGACACCCCTCTAACGCCACCACAGAGGGAACTGTCCCCTGCCTCACAAAATAGCTGCAGATTAAGCAGTAGCTCGGCTGAGCTGCAAAGTGAGACGCAGATGGAGGACTTCTGCACTCCAGATAACCCCATGCCTGAAAACATTTTACATGTTTTGACTGAGGTAGAGGCTACCAACAAAGCAGCTTCAGAATTGTTCATAAAAAATATGGTGTGCCTTCTTGCAAAGACATTCCAAAAACAACTAGAGGGATATAATACAAACCTCCAAAACAATATAGACAGTCTGGGCCAGAGGGTGAATCACTTGGAGTCGAAAATGGAGGAGATAGTCCAGTCTCACAACAATTTGATAGACGAACATTATGCCTTAGAGAAAGAAGTTACCTTCCTAAAGTCAAGACTGATAGAACAAGAGGACAGGAGCAGGAGAAACAACCTTAAATTCAGAGGAATACCTGAGAATGTCAAGGACAGAGATCTTGATTCATATGTGCAAAAAATGCTCCATGCTATGCTCCCAGGTGCTTCCAAAGGAGACCTCTTAATAGAACGCATACACAGACTACCTAAGTCCAAATATGCCCCTGAAAGAGCTCCGCGGGATGTTATTGCATTCTTTCACTATTTTCTGACAAAGGAGGACATTTTGAGGAAGAGCAAGCAGTCACCCATCTTACCAAGACCATATGAGGGTATTAAGATCTTTGCAGACTTTTCAAAAGCCACGTTGCAAAAAAGGAGAGACTTTTTCCCTATCACTGCACACCTACGGGAGCACAGGGTGCTATACAGATGGGGCTTTCCTACAAAAATATTGGTCATGAAGGAAAACACTACTTTTGCCTTGTCTAACATTGATAACTGTGATAGATTCTTTCAGGACCTTGGTATTCCTCCAATGAAGAACTCATCTTTATCCTACAATCAAGAGAGGAGCAACTCTTCACGACAGCCAAGACGTTTGTCACAGTCCTGGACCACACAAAAGAAAAGATAATGGACTTGGTAGGTGTTGACCCTGGCTCTTGGCCTGAACTTTTATCCCCAAACACTAACCGAGAGATTTCTCTTGGTATCATTTCTTTTGAGAAATTCAACTTCCTTGTTAACAAGTTTGTTTTGTTCTAGGTTATTCCAGGTTATAACATGTTTCTATTCACAGGCACACCAGGCACTGACAACAAATTTCTAGAGAAATACCACTCTTTTTGGATATATGTCCAGATGGACTATTCTATCTTATTGAGTTATTTAACACATTTCTTTCTTTTTGATATATTATGGAGTTGAAAATCCTATCATTTAATGTAAATGGGCTTAATAGTCCCTTTAAAAGGTATGCTCTGTGGAAGGAGATCAAAAGATTGAAAGCAAATGTTGCTATGATACAGGAAACCCACCTCCTGGAAACTGATAATAACAGATTTAAAAACAAAGATTATCCTCAGATTTTCTTCTCCAACAACGAGGGAGGGAAAAAAGCTGGGGTGGCCATTGCCTTCCACAGAGACCTACCAGTGGTTATTTCAGATGTTTATAAAGACAATAAAGGCAGATATTTAATCATCAATTTTACCTTGGAGGGAATGGAATACACTGTGGTTAATGTATACGCCCCTAATGTGAGACAAATTAGCTTTCTCAATAAAGTCAAAAGAAAATTATCTAAATTTAGCAAGGGACAAATCATATGGGGGGGAGACTTTAATTGTATTGTTGACCCAAGCACTGATTGCTCATCCTCTGCTCCATACTACAGAAGTGTGAATTTGGGGAAGTGGCTGAGCAATGCTAACCTACACGACAGTTGTAAAATATTGAACCCTAATTCTAGAGAATACACCAGATTCTGCCCACACAACAGATCTTATACCAAAATAGATCATATATTTACCAGTTTTTCCTTACTAGATTCGTATATAGATTTCCAAACTGGCCCCATCACATGGTCGGACCATGCTCCAATTCTATTAACATTACAGGTTTCCTCTTCGACTCAAAGACACTACAATTGGAGATATAGCAAATTTGTAGTAGACTCCCCAGATAATATAGCAACAATAAAAAACACTATAATGAATTATTTTAAAGAAAATGACTCCCAGGAAATCTCCCCTGAAACCTTATGGTTAGCACATAAATGTGTCGTTAGAGGCCACTTAATTCAGATGGCCTCAAGACAAAAGAGGGAAAGAGAGAGCAAACAGAGGCTGTTACTAGAACAAATCAAAAAACTTGAAGACCAGGCCAAAGTGGAAAAATCTTTTACTAAATACAAGGAGTTATACTCCCTTAGATTGGAATTTAGAAATCTTCTCATAAATATTTACGAAAAAAAGACTCTGTTTAACAGGGCAGGGTTTTACATAAATAACAACAAAAACTCAAAAACTATGGCAAATAGATTCAAACCCATAAATAAAAAGCATTTAATTAAAAAACTTTCCCAGAACTCAGTGAATATAGAAAAGCCAAGGGACATAGCTTTGGCTTTTGAAAAATACTACTCAAACCTTTACAATATAGGAAAAAATGGGACTTATCCCCCTCCTACAGAGGAGATGATAGATAATTTCCTGGGAGGAGTAGAGTTGAGATCTCTGTCTTCTGAGCAAAGGGAAATGCTTGATGCACCCTTCTCTGAGGGAGAGGTGTCTCTGGCAATAAAAAATCTCAAATGTAATAAGGCTCCTGGTCCAGACGGATTCCCTGTGGAATATTATAAAACATTTCAGGAAAATCTGGTCCCCTATTTAACAAACACCCTAAATTTTATAAAATCAAAAGGAACATGTAGTGCAGATATGCTGAGAGCCACCATAGTGGTAATCCCCAAACCGGACAAAGATCCCACCAAGATAGAAAACTATAGACCCATATCCCTCCTGAATGCAGACATCAAGGTCTATGCAAAAATACTGGCAGAAAGGGTGCAAGATGTTATCCAATATCTCATACATCCCGATCAAGTGGGTTTTGTAAAATTTAGACAGACTTCTGACAGTTCAAGAAGTGTCTTGCACCATATACACTTTTGTAACAAGAAAAAAATTCCCAGTCTGTTTGTGGCCCTTGATGCGGAGAAAGCTTTTGACCGCATCAATTGGACATATGCATTCGCAGTATTAAAGAAGATGGGTTTTGGTGAGGAGATGTTGAAAAGTGTTCAGGCTCTGTACTCCCAACCGTCTGCCTCTGTGCTGGTCAATAGCACGATGTCAGGGAAATTTGACATAACAAACGGAACAAGACAGGGATGCCCTCTGTCCCCAATTATTTTTATCCTGAGTCTGGAACCACTGGCTCAAAGGATAAGGGACTCGAGTGAGGTGAGGGGAGTACGGTTGGGAGATGTAGAGCATAAAATAAATTTATATGCAGACGATATCATACTCACACTGACAGATCCTGTTGAGTCATTGAAGGCGACTTGGGACATCATAGAGTTGTTTGGTTCAATATCATATTATAAACTCAATGTAAAAAAGACTAACGTTTTGTCACTATTTATTTCAGCCCCTATAAAACAGCAATTACAAGATAAGTACCCTTTTACTTGGGACTGCACTAAAATCCCATATCTAGGAATTTGGCTCACAAGCGACCTCACACACACAAGTGAGGTAAACATGGATAGCCTTTTGAAATCTCTTGACACTAAGTTGGGAGAATTGTCAAAAACCCCAGCCACTTGGTTGGGAAGAATAGTACTATATAAGATGTTCTGCCTCCCAAAGGTGTTGTTTTTGTATAGGAATGTCCCTCTGCCTTTATCAATGCAACACATACAAAAATTAACTCATCAAATGAACAGATTTATTTGGAATAATAAAAAGCCTAGAGTAAAGAAACACACACTACTTAAATCTAGAGAAAATGGGGGGATAGCCCTTCCAGACTTAGAGGCATATTACTTTGCCACCACAACTGAATTGACAAAAATGTGGCTCACAGAACAGACAGAATTGGGATGGCCAAAAATTGAAAGAGATTTAATGCCTAATAAAGAACCGACACTTTATGTTTCCTATTTTCTTCTGCACAGAGGAGAGATTGGAGACATAGAAAACCCAATACTCAGAGCCTCTATGCAGAGTTGGTCACATATGTGCAGGAGAAGGTTTAATGTCTCCCCTGTTTCAACCAAAAGACTGAGACTTCACTTTTTGGCACCTGTCAAGGTTTCTTTGAGACCCATGTTTGATAATTGGAAAACATTCCCCATTGCTTATGTGGATGATTTATTGGACAATAATAAAGTCATGCCTTTTGAGTTGGTCAAGGCTAAATTTAAAATCCCTAATACGGAATATATGAAATACCTCATACTCAAAGAGGAATATAACAAATTTAAGAGATATTTCTGCAAGATAGTTTTGGTCAACCATACCATTTATAATTTCCTAACCAGCACAACCCCCAGGCACAAGAGCTCTCTTAAACCCCTGTATAACTTCCTGACCGGCAAATACACCTTTTCTAAGGGTGGATGCTTTGAAAAATGGGAGACTACTCTGCAGAAGCAGATTTATGCCCCACAGTGGACATTGTCTTTTAAAACTGCAGTGAGGTCTACAAATTGCATGAACATTCTGGAAACACATTACAAACTAGTCCACAGATATTACTTGACCCCAAACAGGATTAAACATTTTGGGGAAGGGGGATCTGATCTGTGTTGGCGGGGATGCGGGTCTCAGGCTGACTTACTCCATATTTTCTGGGGATGCCCGGTACTGAAACCATACTGGCTTAAGGTCTCCAATTTGATTTCGATCATATGCAACTGGCGTGTTCAGTTGCACCCTGCCTTGGCCTTACTACTCATAGATATTTGCAGATTCAAAACAACAAAGTATTTGGTTGCCCACATTCTCATGTCTGCAATATACCTTATAGCGAAAGGTTGGAACAATAAGCAACCTCCGAACATTGCCACATTGATCATGTTGGTGGACAAACATTGTGTTTATGAAAAAATTCATTATATCAACAATATGTCAATAAAGTTATTTGACGACAGATGGCATAGATGGTTGAAACTCAAACCTAAGATAGAAGAAGAATTTATATCTTGATATCTTGATTTTTGCTCTTTTTGTGTGCCAAAATTTCACATATATTTGGTGTTTGCCTGTGCTGTTGTAATTGTTTTTCAAATCTATTTCAATTAATGTTAATTGTACATACTTTAAATGATGATATGATGTTCAGATACCATATGATGATGTCCTGATGTACATTATCTTGACTCTATTCGAGCATGATATATATGAGGTATGTTTATACATTTCTATTATTTTGAAAACTCAATAAAAATATTGTTTAAGAAAATTCAAAACATTCATTATTCAATAGGGCCCAAACTATCAAAAACCAGCCGTTTCAATGAACACACATGTCTTCGTAGAATCATGCAGGACTGAAATTTTTGATGTTTTTCTACTCCTCTCATGAGCCCAAACAAGTCTCTAAAAGCATGAGTTTGCAACTACTTTACTTTTGGAGAAAATTCAAAACATTCACTATTCAATAGAGCCCAATAGCAAAAATCAGGTTTTGAATGAAGAATCACATTTCTTGGTAAAATCATGCAGGATTGAAATTTTTGATGGTTTTTTACTCCTCTCAACAGCCCAAACAAGTTTCTAAAAGGATGAGTTTGCAACTACTTTACTTTTGGAGAAAATTCAAAACATTCATTATTCAATAGGGCCCAAACTATCAAAAACCAGCGGTTTCAATGAACACACATTTCTTGGTAGAATCATGCAGGACTGAAATTTTTGATGTTTTTCTACTCCTCTCATGAGCCCAAACAAGTCTCTAAAAGCATGAGTTTGCAACTACTTTACTTTTGGAGAAAATTCAAAACATTCATTATTCAATAGAGCCCAATAGCAAAAACCAGCATTTTGAATGAAGAATCACATTTCTTGGTAGAATCATGCAGGATTGAAATTTTTGATGGTTTTTTACTCCTCTCAACAGCCCAAACAAGTTTCTAAAAGGATGAGTTTGCAACTACTTTACTTTTGGAGAAAATTCAAAACATTCATTATTCAATAGGGCCCAAACTATCAAAAACCAGCGGTTTCAATGAACACACATTTCTTGGTAGAATCATGCAGGACTGAAATTTTTGATGTTTTTCTACTCCTCTCATGAGCCCAAACAAGTCTCTAAAAGCATGAGTTTGCAACTACTTTACTTTTGGAGAAAATTCAAAACATTCATTATTCAATAGGGCCCAAACTATCAAAAACCAGCGGTTTGAATCAACACACATTTCTTGGTAGAATCATGCAGGACTGAAATTTTTGATGTTTTTCTACTCCTCTCATGAGCCCAAACAAGTCTCTAAAAGCATGAGTTTGCAACTACTTTACTTTTGGAGAAAATTCAAAACATTCATTATTCAATAGAGCCCAATAGCAAAAACCAGCGTTTTGAATGAAGAATCACATTTCTTGGTAGAATCATGCAGGATTGAAATTTTTGATGGTTTTTTACTCCTCTCAACAGCCCAAACAAGTTTCTAAAAGGATGAGTTTGCAACTACTTTACTTTTGGAGAAAATTCAAATCATTCATTATTCAATAGGGCCCAAACTATCAAAAACCAGCCGTTTCAATGAACACACATGTCTTGGTAGAATCATGCAGGACTGAAATTTTTGATGTTTTTCTACTCATCTCATGAGCCCAAACAAGTCTCTAAAAGCATAAGTTTGCAACTACTTTACTTTTGGAGAAAATTCAAAACATTCATTATTCAATAGAGCCCAATAGCAAAAACCAGCGTTTTGAATGAAGAATCACATTTCTTGGTAGAATCATGCAGGATTTAAATTTTTGATGGTTTTTTACTCCTCTCAACAGCCCAAACAAGTTTCTAAAAGGATGAGTTTGCAACTACTTTACTTTTGGAGAAAATTCAAAACATTCATTATTCAATAGGGCCCAAACTATCAAAAACCAGCGGTTTGAATGAACACATTTCTTGGTAGAATCATGCAGGACTGAAATTTTTGATGGTTTTTTACTCCTCTCAACAGCCCAAACAAGTTTCTAAAAGGATGAGTTTGCAACTACTTTACTTTTGGAGAAAATTCAAAACATTCATTATTCAATAGGGCCCAAACTATCAAAAACCAGCGGTTTGAATGAACACATTTCTTGGTAGAATCATGCAGGACTGAAATTTTTGATGTTTTTCTACTCCTCTCATGAGCCCAAACAAGTCTCTAAAAGCATGAGTTTGCAACTACTTTACTTTTGGAGAAAATTCAAAACATTCACTATTCAATAGAGCCCAATAGCAAAAATCAGGTTTTGAATGAAGAATCACATTTCTTGGTAAAATCATGCAGGATTGAAATTTTTGATGGTTTTTTACTCCTCTCAACAGCCCAAACAAGTTTCTAAAAGGATGAGTTTGCAACTACTTTACTTTTGGAGAAAATTCAAAACATTCATTATTCAATAGGGCCCAAACTATCAAAAACCAGCGGTTTCAATGAACACACATTTCTTGGTAGAATCATGCAGGACTGAAATTTTTGATGTTTTTCTACTCCTCTCATGAGCCCAAACAAGTCTCTAAAAGCATGAGTTTGCAACTACTTTACTTTTGGAGAAAATTCAAAACATTCATTATTCAATAGAGCCCAGTAGCAAAAACCAGCGTTTTGAATGAAGAATCACATTTCTTGGTAGAATCATGCAGGATTGAAATTTTTGATGGTTTTTTACTCCTCTCAACAGCCCAAACAAGTTTCTAAAAGGATGAGTTTGCAACTACTTTACTTTTGGAGAAAATTCAAAACATTCATTATTCAATAGGGCCCAAACTATCAAAAACCAGCCGTTTCAATGAACACACATGTCTTCGTAGAATCATGCAGGACTGAAATTTTTGATGTTTTTCTACTCCTCTCATGAGCCCAAACAAGTCTCTAAAAGCATGAGTTTGCAACTACTTTACTTTTGGAGAAAATTCAAAACATTCACTATTCAATAGAGCCCAATAGCAAAAATCAGGTTTTGAATGAAGAATCACATTTCTTGGTAAAATCATGCAGGATTGAAATTTTTGATGGTTTTTTACTCCTCTCAACAGCCCAAACAAGTTTCTAAAAGGATGAGTTTGCAACTACTTTACTTTTGGAGAAAATTCAAAACATTCATTATTCAATAGGGCCCAAACTATCAAAAACCAGCGGTTTCAATGAACACACATTTCTTGGTAGAATCATGCAGGACTGAAATTTTTGATGTTTTTCTACTCCTCTCATGAGCCCAAACAAGTCTCTAAAAGCATGAGTTTGCAACTACTTTACTTTTGGAGAAAATTCAAAACATTCATTATTCAATAGAGCCCAATAGCAAAAACCAGCGTTTTGAATGAAGAATCACATTTCTTGGTAGAATCATGCAGGATTGAAATTTTTGATGGTTTTTTACTCCTCTCAACAGCCCAAACAAGTTTCTAAAAGGATGAGTTTGCAACTACTTTACTTTTGGAGAAAATTCAAAACATTCATTATTCAATAGGGCCCAAACTATCAAAAACCAGCGGTTTCAATGAACACACATTTCTTGGTAGAATCATGCAGGACTGAAATTTTTGATGTTTTTCTACTCCTCTCATGAGCCCAAACAAGTCTCTAAAAGCATGAGTTTGCAACTACTTTACTTTTGGAGAAAATTCAAAACATTCATTATTCAATAGGGCCCAAACTATCAAAAACCAGCGGTTTGAATCAACACACATTTCTTGGTAGAATCATGCAGGACTGAAATTTTTGATGTTTTTCTACTCCTCTCAACAGCCCAAACAAGTCTCTAAAAGCATGAGTTTGCAACTACTTTACTTTTGGAGAAAATTCAAAACATTCATTATTCAATAGAGCCCAATAGCAAAAACCAGCGTTTTGAATGAAGAATCACATTTCTTGGTAGAATCATGCAGGATTGAAATTTTTGATGGTTTTTTACTCCTCTCAACAGCCCAAACAAGTTTCTAAAAGGATGAGTTTGCAACTACTTTACTTTTGGAGAAAATTCAAATCATTCATTATTCAATAGGGCCCAAACTATCAAAAACCAGCCGTTTCAATGAACACACATGTCTTGGTAGAATCATGCAGGACTGAAATTTTTGATGTTTTTCTACTCATCTCATGAGCCCAAACAAGTCTCTAAAAGCATAAGTTTGCAACTACTTTACTTTTGGAGAAAATTCAAAACATTCATTATTCAATAGAGCCCAATAGCAAAAACCAGCGTTTTGAATGAAGAATCACATTTCTTGGTAGAATCATGCAGGATTTAAATTTTTGATGGTTTTTTACTCCTCTCAACAGCCCAAACAAGTTTCTAAAAGGATGAGTTTGCAACTACTTTACTTTTGGAGAAAATTCAAAACATTCATTATTCAATAGGGCCCAAACTATCAAAAACCAGCGGTTTGAATGAACACATTTCTTGGTAGAATCATGCAGGACTGAAATTTTTGATGTTTTTCTACTCCTCTCATGAGCCCAAACAAGTCTCTAAAAGCATGAGTTTGCAACTACTTTACTTTTGGAGAAAATTCAAAACATTCATTATTCAATAGAGCCCAGTAGCAAAAACCAGCGTTTTGAATGAAGAATCACATTTCTTGGTAGAATCATGCAGGATTCAAATTTTTGATGGTTTTTTACTCCTCTCAACAGCCCAAACAAGTTTCTAAAAGGATGAGTTTGCAACTACTTTACTTTTGGAGAAAATTCAAAACATTCATTATTCAATAGGGCCCAAACTATCAAAAACCAGCGGTTTCAATGAACACACATTTCTTGGTAGAATCATGCAGGACTGAAATTTTTGATGTTTTTCTACTCCTCTCATGAGCCCAAACAAGTCTCTAAAAGCATGAGTTTGCAACTACTTTACTTTTGGAGAAAATTCAAAACATTCATTATTCAATAGAGCCCAATAGCAAAAACCAGCGTTTTGAATGAAGAATCACATTTCTTGGTAGAATCATGCAGGATTGAAATTTTTGATGGTTTTTTACTCCTCTCAACAGCCCAAACAAGTTTCTAAAAGGATGAGTTTGCAACTACTTTACTTTTGGAGAAAATTCAAAACATTCATTATTCAATAGGGCCCAAACTATCAAAAACCAGCGGTTTCAATGAACACACATTTCTTGGTAGAATCATGCAGGACTGAAATTTTTGATGTTTTTCTACTCCTCTCATTAGCCCAAACATGTCTCTAAAAGCATGAGTTTGCAACTACTTTACTTTTGGAGAAAATTCAAAACATTCATTATTCAATAGAGCCCAATAGCAAAAACCAGCGTTTGAATGATGAATCACATTTCTTGGTAGAATCATGCAGGATTGAAATTTTTGATGGTTTTTTACTCCTCTCAACAGCCCAAACAAGTTTCTAAAAGGATGAGTTTGCAACTACTTTACTTTTGGAGAAAATTCAAAACATTCATTATTCAATAGGGCCCAAACTATCAAAAACCAGCGGTTTCAATGAACACACATTTCTTGGTAGAATCATGCAGGACTGAAATTTTTGATTTTTTTCGACTCCTCTCATGAGCCCAAACAAGTCTCTAAAAGCATGAGTTTGCAACTACTTTACTTTTGGAGAAAATTCAAAACATTCATTATTCAATAGGGCCCAAACTATCAAAAACCAGCGGTTTGAATGAACACACATTTCTTGGTAGAATCATGCAGGACTGAAATTTTTGATGTTTTTCTACTCCTCTCATGAGCCCAAACAAGTCTCTAAAAGCATGAGTTTGCAACTACTTTACTTTTGGAGAAAATTCAAAACATTCATTATTCAATAGAGCCCAATAGCAAAAACCAGCGTTTTGAATGAAGAATCACATTTCTTGGTAGAATCATGCAGGATTGAAATTTTTGATGGTTTTTTACTCCTCTCAACAGCCCAAACAAGTTTCTAAAAGGATGAGTTTGCAACTACTTTACTTTTGGAGAAAATTCAAATCATTCATTATTCAATAGGGCCCAAACTATCAAAAACCAGCCGTTTCAATGAACACACATGTCTTGGTAGAATCATGCAGGACTGAAATTTTTGATGTTTTTCTACTCCTCTCATGAGCCCAAACAAGTCTCTAAAAGCATGAGTTTGCAACTACTTTACTTTTGGAGAAAATTCAAAACATTCATTATTCAATAGAGCCCAGTAGCAAAAACCAGCGTTTTGAATGAAGAATCACATTTCTTGGTAGAATCATGCAGGATTCAAATTTTTGATGGTTTTTTACTCCTCTCAACAGCCCAAACAAGTTTCCAAAAGGATGAGTTTGCAACTACTTTACTTTTGGAGAAAATTCAAAACATTCATTATTCAATAGGGCCCAAACTATCAAAAACCAGCGGTTTCAATGAACACACATTTCTTGGTAGAATCATGCAGGACTGAAATTTTTGATGTTTTTCTACTCCTCTCATGAGCCCAAACAAGTCTCTAAAAGCATGAGTTTGCAACTACTTTACTTTTGGAGAAAATTCAAAACATTCATTATTCAATAGAGCCCAATAGCAAAAACCAGCGTTTTGAATGAAGAATCACATTTCTTGGTAGAATCATGCAGGATTGAAATTTTTGATGGTTTTTTACTCCTCTCAACAGCCCAAACAAGTTTCTAAAAGGATGAGTTTGCAACTACTTTACTTTTGGAGAAAATTCAAAACATTCATTATTCAATAGGGCCCAAACTATCAAAAACCAGCGGTTTCAATGAACACACATTTCTTGGTAGAATCATGCAGGACTGAAATTTTTGATGTTTTTCTACTCCTCTCATTAGCCCAAACATGTCTCTAAAAGCATGAGTTTGCAACTACTTTACTTTTGGAGAAAATTCAAAACATTCATTATTCAATAGAGCCCAATAGCAAAAACCAGCGTTTGAATGATGAATCACATTTCTTGGTAGAATCATGCAGGATTGAAATTTTTGATGGTTTTTTACTCCTCTCAACAGCCCAAACAAGTTTCTAAAAGGATGAGTTTGCAACTACTTTACTTTTGGAGAAAATTCAAAACATTCATTATTCAATAGGGCCCAAACTATCAAAAACCAGCGGTTTCAATGAACACACATTTCTTGGTAGAATCATGCAGGACTGAAATTTTTGATTTTTTTCGACTCCTCTCATGAGCCCAAACAAGTCTCTAAAAGCATGAGTTTGCAACTACTTTACTTTTGGAGAAAATTCAAAACATTCATTATTCAATAGGGCCCAAACTATCAAAAACCAGCGGTTTGAATCAACACACATTTCTTGGTAGAATCATGCAGGACTGAAATTTTTGATGTTTTTCTACTCCTCTCATGAGCCCAAACAAGTCTCTAAAAGCATGAGTTTGCAACTACTTTACTTTTGGAGAAAATTCAAAACATTCATTATTCAATAGGGCCCAAACTATCAAAAACCAGCGGTTTCAATGAACACACATTTCTTGGTAGAATCATGCAGGACTGAAATTTTTGATGTTTTTCTACTCCTCTCATGAGCCCAAACAAGTCTCTAAAAGGATGAGTTTGCAACTACTTTACTTTTGGAGAAAATTCAAAACATTCACTATTCAATAGAGCCCAATAGCAAAAATCAGGTTTTGAATGAAGAATCACATTTCTTGGTAAAATCATGCAGGATTGAAATTTTTGATGGTTTTTTACTCCTCTCAACAGCCCAAACAAGTTTCTAAAAGGATGAGTTTGCAACTACTTTACTTTTGGAGAAAATTCAAAACATTCATTATTCAATAGAGCCCAATAGCAAAAACCAGCGTTTTGAATGAAGAATCACATTTCTTGGTAGAATCATGCAGGATTTAAATTTTTGATGGTTTTTTACTCCTCTCAACAGCCCAAACAAGTTTCTAAAAGGATGAGTTTGCAACTACTTTACTTTTGGAGAAAATTCAAAACATTCATTATTCAATAGGGCCCAAACTATCAAAAACCAGCGGTTTGAATGAACACATTTCTTGGTAGAATCATGCAGGACTGAAATTTTTGATGTTTTTCTACTCCTCTCATGAGCCCAAACAAGTCTCTAAAAGCATGAGTTTGCAACTACTTTACTTTTGGAGAAAATTCAAAACATTCACCATTCAATAGAGCCCAATAGCAAAAATCAGGTTTTGAATGAAGAATCACATTTCTTGGTAAAATCATGCAGGATTGAAATTTTTGATGGTTTTTTACTACTCTCAACAGCCCAAACAAGTTTCTAAAAGGATGAGTTTGCAACTACTTTACTTTTCGACAAAATTCAAAACATTCATTATTCAATAGGGCCCAAACTATCAAAAACCAGCGGTTTCAATGAACACACATTTCTTGGTAGAATCATGCAGGACTGAAATTTTTGATGTTTTTCTACTCCTCTCATGAGCCCAAACAAGTCTCTAAAAGCATGCGTTTGCAACTACTTTACTTTTGGAGAAAATTCAAAACATTCATTATTCAATAGAGCCCAATAGCAAAAACCAGCGTTTTGAATGAAGAATCACATTTCTTGGTAGAATCATGCAGGATTGAAATTTTTGATGGTTTTTTACTCCTCTCAACAGCCCAAACAAGTTTCTAAAAGGATGAGTTTGCAACTACTTTACTTTTGGAGAAAATTCAAAACATTCATTATTCAATAGGGCCCAAACTATCAAAAACCAGCCGTTTCAATGAACACACATGTCTTGGTAGAATCATGCAGGACTGAAATTTTTGATGTTTTTCTACTCATCTCATGAGCCCAAACAAGTCTCTAAAAGCATGAGTTTGCAACTACTTTACTTTTGGAGAAAATTCAAAACATTCACTATTCAATAGAGCCCAATAGCAAAAACCAGCGTTTTGAATGAAGAATCACATTTCTTGGTAGAATCATGCAGGATTGAAATTTTTGATAGTTTTTTACTCCTCTCAACAGCCCAAACAAGTTTCTAAAAGGATGAGTTTGCAACTACTTTACTTTTGGAGAAAATTCAAAACATTCATTATTCAATAGAGCCCAATAGCAAAAACCAGCGTTTTGAATGAAGAATCACATTTCTTGGTAGAATCATGCAGGATTGAAATTTTTGATGGTTTTTTACTCCTCTCAACAGCCCAAACAAGTTTCTAAAAGGATGAGTTTTCAACTACTTTACTTTTGGAGAAAATTCAAAACATTCATTATTCAATAGGGCCCTAAACTATCAAAAACCAGAGGTTTGAATGAACACATTTCTTGGTAGAATCATGCAGGACTGAAATTTTTGATGTTTTTCTACTCCTCTCATGAGCCCAAACAAGTCTCTAAAAGCATGAGTTTGCAACTACTTTACTTTTGGAGAAAATTCAATACATTCACCATTCAATAGAGCCCAATAGCAAAAATCAGGTTTTGAATGAAGAATCACATTTCTTGGTAAAATCATGCAGGATTGAAATTTTTGATGGTTTTTTACTACTCTCAACAGCCCAAACAAGTTTCTAAAAGGATGAGTTTGCAACTACTTTACTTTTCGACAAAATTCAAAACATTCATTATTCAATAGGGCCCAAACTATCAAAAACCAGCGGTTTCAATGAACACACATTTCTTGGTAGAATCATGCAGGACTGAAATTTTTGATGTTTTTCTACTCCTCTCATGAGCCCAAACAAGTCTCTAAAAGCATGAGTTTGCAACTACTTTACTTTTGGAGAAAATTCAAAACATTCATTATTCAATAGAGCCCAATAGCAAAAACCAGCGTTTTGAATGAAGAATCACATTTCTTGGTAGAATCATGCAGGATTGAAATTTTTGATGGTTTTTTACTCCTCTCAACAGCCCAAACAAGTTTCTAAAAGGATGAGTTTGCAACTACTTTACTTTTGGAGAAAATTCAAAACATTCATTATTCAATAGGGCCCAAACTATCAAAAACCAGCCGTTTCAATGAACACACATGTCTTGGTAGAATCATGCAGGACTGAAATTTTTGATGTTTTTCTACTCATCTCATGAGCCCAAACAAGTCTCTAAAAGCATGAGTTTGCAACTACTTTACTTTTGGAGAAAATTCAAAACATTTTTTTGTGTGCCAAAATTTCACATATATTTGGTGTTTGCCTGTGCTGTTGTAATTGTTTTTCAAATCTATTTCAATTAATGTTAATTGTACATACTTTAAATGATGATATGATGTTCAGATACCATATGATGATGTCCTGATGTACATTATCTTGACTCTATTCGAACATGATATATATGAGGTATGTTTATACATTCCTATTATTTTGAAAACTCAATAAAAATATTGTTTAAGAAAATTCAAAACATTCACTATTCAATAGAGCCCAATAGCAAAAACCAGCGTTTTGAATGAAGAATCACATTTCTTGGTAGAATCATGCAGGATTGAAATTTTTGATGGTTTTTTACTCCTCTCAACAGCCCAAACAAGTTTCTAAAAGGATGAGTTTGCAACTACTTTACTTTTGGAGAAAATTCAAAACATTCATTATTCAATAGGGCCCAAACTATCAAAAACCAGCGGTTTGAATGAACACATTTCTTGGTAGAATCATGCAGGACTGAAATTTTTGATGTTTTTCTACTCCTCTCATGAGCCCAAACAAGTCTCTAAAAGCATGAGTTTGCAACTACTTTACTTTTGGAGAAAATTCAAAACATTCACTATTCAATAGAGCCCAATAGCAAAAATCAGGTTTTGAATGAAGAATCACATTTCTTGGTAAAATCATGCAGGATTGAAATTTTTGATGGTTTTTTACTCCTCTCAACAGCCCAAACAAGTTTCTAAAAGGATGAGTTTGCAACTACTTTACTTTTGGAGAAAATTCAAAACATTCATTATTCAATAGGGCCCAAACTATCAAAAACCAGCGGTTTCAATGAACACACATTTCTTGGTAGAATCATGCAGGACTGAAATTTTTGATGTTTTTCTACTCCTCTCATGAGCCCAAACAAGTCTCTAAAAGCATGAGTTTGCAACTACTTTACTTTTGGAGAAAATTCAAAACATTCATTATTCAATAGAGCCCAATAGCAAAAACCAGCGTTTTGAATGAAGAATCACATTTCTTGGTAGAATCATGCAGGATTGAAATTTTTGATGGTTATTTACTCCTCTCAACAGCCCAAACAAGTTTCTAAAAGGATGAGTTTGCAACTACTTTACTTTTGGAGAAAATTCAAAACATTCATTATTCAATAGGGCCCAAACTATCAAAAACCAGCGGTTTCAATGAACACACATTTCTTGGTAGAATCATGCAGGACTGAAATTTTTGATGTTTTTCTACTCCTCTCATGAGCCCAAACAAGTCTCTAAAAGCATGAGTTTGCAACTACTTTACTTTTGGAGAAAATTCAAAACATTCATTATTCAATAGGGCCCAAACTATCAAAAACCAGCGGTTTGAATCAACACACATTTCTTGGTAGAATCATGCAGGACTGAAATTTTTGATGTTTTTCTACTCCTCTCATGAGCCCAAACAAGTCTCTAAAAGCATGAGTTTGCAACTACTTTACTTTTGTAGAAAATTCAAAACATTCATTATTCAATAGAGCCCAATAGCAAAAACCAGCGTTTTGAATGAAGAATCACACTTCTTGGTAGAATCATGCAGGATTGAAATTTTTCATGGTTTTTTACTCCTCTCAACAGCCCAAACAAGTTTCTAAAAGGATGAGTTTGCAACTACTTTACTTTTGGAGAAAATTCAAAACATTCATTATTCAATAGGGCCCAAACTATCAAAAACCAGCCGTTTCAATGAACACACATGTCTTGGTAGAATCATGCAGGACTGAAATTTTTGATGTTTTTCTACTCCTCTCATGAGCCCAAACAAGTCTCTAAAAGCATGAGTTTGCAACTACTTTACTTTTCGAGAAAATTCAAAACATTCACTATTCAATAGAGCCCAATAGCAAAAATCAGGTTTTGAATGAAGAATCACATTTCTTGGTAAAATCATGCAGGATTGAAATTTTTGATGGTTTTTTACTCCTCTCAACAGCCCAAACAAGTTTCTAAAAGGATGAGTTTGCAACTACTTTACTTTTGGAGAAAATTCAAAACATTCATTATTCAATAGTGCCCAAACTATCAAAAACCAGCGGTTTCAATGAACACACATTTCTTGGTAGAATCATGCAGGACTGAAATTTTTGATGTTTTTCTACTCCTCTCATGAGCCCAAGAAAGTCTCTAAAAGCATGAGTTTGCAACTACTTTACTTTTGGAGAAAATTCAAAACATTCATTATTCAATAGAGCCCAATAGCAAAAACCAGCGTTTTGAATGAAGAATCACATTTCTTGGTAGAATCATGCAGGATTGAAATTTTTGATGGTGTTTTACTCCTCTCAACAGCCCAAACAAGTTTCTAAAAGGATGAGTTTGCAACTACTTTACTTTTGGAGAAAATTCAAAACATTCATTATTCAATAGGGCCCAAACTATCAAAAACCAGCGGTTTCAATGAACACACATTTCTTGGTAGAATCATGCAGGACTGAAATTTTTGATGTTTTTCTACTCCTCTCATGAGCCCAAACAAGTCTCTAAAAGCATGAGTTTGCAACTACTTTACTTTTGGAGAAAATTCAAAACATTCATTATTCAATAGGGCCCAAACTATCAAAAACCAGCGGTTTGAATCAACACACATTTCTTGGTAGAATCATGCAGGACTGAAATTTTTGATGTTTTTCTACTCCTCTCATGAGCCCAAACAAGTCTCTAAAAGCATGAGTTTGCAACTACTTTACTTTTGGAGAAAATTCAAAACATTCATTATTCAATAGAGCCCAATAGCAAAAACCAGCGTTTTGAATGAAGAATCACAGTTCTTGGTAGAATCATGCAGGATTGAAATTTTTGATGGTTTTTTACTCCTCTCAACAGCCCAAACAAGTTTCTAAAAGGATGAGTTTGCAACTACTTTACTTTTGGAGAAAATTCAAAACATTCATTATTCAATAGGGCCCAAACTATCAAAAACCAGCGGTTTCAATGAACACACATTTCTTGGTAGAATCATGCAGGACTGAAATTTTTGATGTTTTTCTACTCCTCTCATGAGCCCAAACAAGTTTCTAAAAGCATGAGTTTGCAACTACTTTACTTTTGGAGAAAATTCAAAACATTCATTATTCAATAGGGCCCAAACTATCAAAAACCAGCGGTTTGAATCAACACACATTTCTTGGTAGAATCATGCAGGACTGAAATTTTTGATGTTTTTCTACTCCTCTCATGAGCCCAAACAAGTCTCTAAAAGCATGAGTTTGCAACTACTTTACTTTTGGAGAAAATTCAAAACATTCATTATTCAATAGAGCCCAATAGCAAAAACCAGCGTTTTGAATGAAGAATCACATTTCTTGGTAGAATCATGCAGGATTGAAATTTTTGATGGTTTTTTACTCCTCTCAACAGCCCAAACAAGTTTCTAAAAGGATGAGTTTGCAACTACTTTACTTTTGGAGAAAATTCAAAACATTCATTATTCAATAGGGCCCAAACTATCAAAAACCAGCGGTTTCAATGAACACACATTTCTTGGTAGAATCATGCAGGACTGAAATTTTTGATGTTTTTCTACTCCTCTCATGAGCCCAAACAAGTCTCTAAAAGCATGAGTTTGCAACTACTTTACTTTTGGAGAAAATTCAAAACATTCATTATTCAATAGGGCCCAAACTATCAAAAACCAGCGGTTTGAATCAACACACATTTCTTGGTAGAATCATGCAGGACTGAAATTTTTGATGTTTTTCTACTCCTCTCATGAGCCCAAACAAGTCTCTAAAAGCATGAGTTTGCAACTACTTTACTTTTGTAGAAAATTCAAAACATTCATTATTCAATAGAGCCCAATAGCAAAAACCAGCGTTTTGAATGAAGAATCACACTTCTTGGTAGAATCATGCAGGATTGAAATTTTTTATGGTTTTTTACTCCTCTCAACAGCCCAAACAAGTTTCTAAAAGGATGAGTTTGCAACTACTTTACTTTTGGAGAAAATTCAAAACATTCATTATTCAATAGGGCCCAAACTATCAAAAACCAGCCGTTTCAATGAACACACATGTCTTGGTAGAATCATGCAGGACTGAAATTTTTGATGTTTTTCTACTCCTCTCATGAGCCCAAACAAGTCTCTAAAAGCATGAGTTTGCAACTACTTTACTTTTCGAGAAAATTCAAAACATTCACTATTCAATAGAGCCCAATAGCAAAAATCAGGTTTTGAATGAAGAATCACATTTCTTGGTAAAATCATGCAGGATTGAAATTTTTGATGGTTTTTTACTCCTCTCAACAGCCCAAACAAGTTTCTAAAAGGATGAGTTTGCAACTACTTTACTTTTGGAGAAAATTCAAAACATTCATTATTCAATAGTGCCCAAACTATCAAAAACCAGCGGTTTCAATGAACACACATTTCTTGGTAGAATCATGCAGGACTGAAATTTTTGATGTTTTTCTACTCCTCTCATGAGCCCAAGAAAGTCTCTAAAAGCATGAGTTTGCAACTACTTTACTTTTGGAGAAAATTCAAAACATTCATTATTCAATAGAGCCCAATAGCAAAAACCAGCGTTTTGAATGAAGAATCACATTTCTTGGTAGAATCATGCAGGATTGAAATTTTTGATGGTGTTTTACTCCTCTCAACAGCCCAAACAAGTTTCTAAAAGGATGAGTTTGCAACTACTTTACTTTTGGAGAAAATTCAAAACATTCATTATTCAATAGGGCCCAAACTATCAAAAACCAGCGGTTTCAATGAACACACATTTCTTGGTAGAATCATGCAGGACTGAAATTTTTGATGTTTTTCTACTCCTCTCATGAGCCCAAGAAAGTCTCTAAAAGCATGAGTTTGCAACTACTTTACTTTTGGAGAAAATTCAAAACATTCATTATTCAATAGAGCCCAATAGCAAAAACCAGCGTTTTGAATGAAGAATCACATTTCTTGGTAGAATCATGCAGGATTGAAATTTTTGATGGTTTTTTACTCCTCTCAACAGCCCAAACAAGTTTCTAAAAGGATGAGTTTGCAACTACTTTACTTTTGGAGAAAATTCAAAACATTCATTATTCAATAGAGCCCAATAGCAAAAACCAGCGTTTTGAATGAAGAATCACATTTCTTGGTAGAATCATGCAGGATTGAAATTTTTGATGGTTTTTTACTCCTCTCAACAGCCCAAACAAGTTTCTAAAAGGATGAGTTTTCAACTACTTTACTTTTGGAGAAAATTCAAAACATTCATTATTCAATAGGGCCCTAAACTATCAAAAACCAGCGGTTTGAATGAACACATTTCTTGGTAGAATCATGCAGGACTGAAATTTTTGATGTTTTTCTACTCCTCTCATGAGCCCAAACAAGTCTCTAAAAGCATGAGTTTGCAACTACTTTACTTTTGGAGAAAATTCAATACATTCACCATTCAATAGAGCCCAATAGCAAAAATCAGGTTTTGAATGAAGAATCACATTTCTTGGTAAAATCATGCAGGATTGAAATTTTTGATGGTTTTTTACTACTCTCAACAGCCCAAACAAGTTTCTAAAAGGATGAGTTTGCAACTACTTTACTTTTCGACAAAATTCAAAACATTCATTATTCAATAGGGCCCAAACTATCAAAAACCAGCGGTTTCAATGAACACACATTTCTTGGTAGAATCATGCAGGACTGAAATTTTTGATGTTTTTCTACTCCTCTCATGAGCCCAAACAAGTCTCTAAAAGCATGAGTTTGCAACTACTTTACTTTTGGAGAAAATTCAAAACATTCATTATTCAATAGAGCCCAATAGCAAAAACCAGCGTTTTGAATGAAGAATCACATTTCTTGGTAGAATCATGCAGGATTGAAATTTTTGATGGTTTTTTACTCCTCTCAACAGCCCAAACAAGTTTCTAAAAGGATGAGTTTGCAACTACTTTACTTTTGGAGAAAATTCAAAACATTCATTATTCAATAGGGCCCAAACTATCAAAAACCAGCCGTTTCAATGAACACACATGTCTTGGTAGAATCATGCAGGACTGAAATTTTTGATGTTTTTCTACTCATCTCATGAGCCCAAACAAGTCTCTAAAAGCATGAGTTTGCAACTACTTTACTTTTGGAGAAAATTCAAAACATTTTTTTGTGTGCCAAAATTTCACATATATTTGGTGTTTGCCTGTGCTGTTGTAATTGTTTTTCAAATCTATTTCAATTAATGTTAATTGTACATACTTTAAATGATGATATGATGTTCAGATACCATATGATGATGTCCTGATGTACATTATCTTGACTCTATTCGAACATGATATATATGAGGTATGTTTATACATTCCTATTATTTTGAAAACTCAATAAAAATATTGTTTAAGAAAATTCAAAACATTCACTATTCAATAGAGCCCAATAGCAAAAACCAGCGTTTTGAATGAAGAATCACATTTCTTGGTAGAATCATGCAGGATTGAAATTTTTGATGGTTTTTTACTCCTCTCAACAGCCCAAACAAGTTTCTAAAAGGATGAGTTTGCAACTACTTTACTTTTGGAGAAAATTCAAAACATTCATTATTCAATAGGGCCCAAACTATCAAAAACCAGCGGTTTGAATGAACACATTTCTTGGTAGAATCATGCAGGACTGAAATTTTTGATGTTTTTCTACTCCTCTCATGAGCCCAAACAAGTCTCTAAAAGCATGAGTTTGCAACTACTTTACTTTTGGAGAAAATTCAAAACATTCACTATTCAATAGAGCCCAATAGCAAAAATCAGGTTTTGAATGAAGAATCACATTTCTTGGTAAAATCATGCAGGATTGAAATTTTTGATGGTTTTTTACTCCTCTCAACAGCCCAAACAAGTTTCTAAAAGGATGAGTTTGCAACTACTTTACTTTTGGAGAAAATTCAAAACATTCATTATTCAATAGGGCCCAAACTATCAAAAACCAGCGGTTTCAATGAACACACATTTCTTGGTAGAATCATGCAGGACTGAAATTTTTGATGTTTTTCTACTCCTCTCATGAGCCCAAACAAGTCTCTAAAAGCATGAGTTTGCAACTACTTTACTTTTGGAGAAAATTCAAAACATTCATTATTCAATAGAGCCCAATAGCAAAAACCAGCGTTTTGAATGAAGAATCACATTTCTTGGTAGAATCATGCAGGATTGAAATTTTTGATGGTTATTTACTCCTCTCAACAGCCCAAACAAGTTTCTAAAAGGATGAGTTTGCAACTACTTTACTTTTGGAGAAAATTCAAAACATTCATTATTCAATAGGGCCCAAACTATCAAAAACCAGCGGTTTCAATGAACACACATTTCTTGGTAGAATCATGCAGGACTGAAATTTTTGATGTTTTTCTACTCCTCTCATGAGCCCAAACAAGTCTCTAAAAGCATGAGTTTGCAACTACTTTACTTTTGGAGAAAATTCAAAACATTCATTATTCAATAGGGCCCAAACTATCAAAAACCAGCGGTTTGAATCAACACACATTTCTTGGTAGAATCATGCAGGACTGAAATTTTTGATGTTTTTCTACTCCTCTCATGAGCCCAAACAAGTCTCTAAAAGCATGAGTTTGCAACTACTTTACTTTTGTAGAAAATTCAAAACATTCATTATTCAATAGAGCCCAATAGCAAAAACCAGCGTTTTGAATGAAGAATCACACTTCTTGGTAGAATCATGCAGGATTGAAATTTTTTATGGTTTTTTACTCCTCTCAACAGCCCAAACAAGTTTCTAAAAGGATGAGTTTGCAACTACTTTACTTTTGGAGAAAATTCAAAACATTCATTATTCAATAGGGCCCAAACTATCAAAAACCAGCCGTTTCAATGAACACACATGTCTTGGTAGAATCATGCAGGACTGAAATTTTTGATGTTTTTCTACTCCTCTCATGAGCCCAAACAAGTCTCTAAAAGCATGAGTTTGCAACTACTTTACTTTTCGAGAAAATTCAAAACATTCACTATTCAAAAGAGCCCAATAGCAAAAATCAGGTTTTGAATGAAGAATCACATTTCTTGGTAAAATCATGCAGGATTGAAATTTTTGATGGTTTTTTACTCCTCTCAACAGCCCAAACAAGTTTCTAAAAGGATGAGTTTGCAACTACTTTACTTTTGGAGAAAATTCAAAACATTCATTATTCAATAGTGCCCAAACTATCAAAAACCAGCGGTTTCAATGAACACACATTTCTTGGTAGAATCATGCAGGACTGAAATTTTTGATGTTTTTCTACTCCTCTCATGAGCCCAAGAAAGTCTCTAAAAGCATGAGTTTGCAACTACTTTACTTTTGGAGAAAATTCAAAACATTCATTATTCAATAGAGCCCAATAGCAAAAACCAGCGTTTTGAATGAAGAATCACATTTCTTGGTAGAATCATGCAGGATTGAAATTTTTGATGGTGTTTTACTCCTCTCAACAGCCCAAACAAGTTTCTAAAAGGATGAGTTTGCAACTACTTTACTTTTGGAGAAAATTCAAAACATTCATTATTCAATAGGGCCCAAACTATCAAAAACCAGCGGTTTCAATGAACACACATTTCTTGGTAGAATCATGCAGGACTGAAATTTTTGATGTTTTTCTACTCCTCTCATGAGCCCAAACAAGTCTCTAAAAGCATGAGTTTGCAACTACTTTACTTTTGGAGAAAATTCAAAACATTCATTATTCAATAGGGCCCAAACTATCAAAAACCAGCGGTTTGAATCAACACACATTTCTTGGTAGAATCATGCAGGACTGAAATTTTTGATGTTTTTCTACTCCTCTCATGAGCCCAAACAAGTCTCTAAAAGCATGAGTTTGCAACTACTTTACTTTTGGAGAAAATTCAAAACATTCATTATTCAATAGGGCCCAAACTATCAAAAACCAGCGGTTTGAATGAACACATTTCTTGGTAGAATCATGCAGGACTGAAATTTTTGATGTTTTTCTACTCCTCTCATGAGCCCAAACAAGTCTCTAAAAGCATGAGTTTGCAACTACTTTACTTTTGGAGAAAATTCAAAACATTCACTATTCAATAGAGCCCAATAGCAAAAATCAGGTTTTGAATGAAGAATCACATTTCTTGGTAAAATCATGCAGGATTGAAATTTTTGATGGTTTTTTACTCCTCTCAACAGCCCAAACAAGTTTCTAAAAGGATGAGTTTGCAACTACTTTACTTTTGGAGAAAATTCAAAACATTCATTATTCAATAGGGCCCAAACTATCAAAAACCAGCGGTTTCAATGAACACACATTTCTTGGTAGAATCATGCAGGACTGAAATTTTTGATGTTTTTCTACTCCTCTCATGAGCCCAAACAAGTCTCTAAAAGCATGAGTTTGCAACTACTTTACTTTTGGAGAAAATTCAAAACATTCATTATTCAATAGAGCCCAATAGCAAAAACCAGCGTTTTGAATGAAGAATCACATTTCTTGGTAGAATCATGCAGGATTGAAATTTTTGATGGTTATTTACTCCTCTCAACAGCCCAAACAAGTTTCTAAAAGGATGAGTTTGCAACTACTTTACTTTTGGAGAAAATTCAAAACATTCATTATTCAATAGGGCCCAAACTATCAAAAACCAGCGGTTTCAATGAACACACATTTCTTGGTAGAATCATGCAGGACTGAAATTTTTGATGTTTTTCTACTCCTCTCATGAGCCCAAACAAGTCTCTAAAAGCATGAG
Source organism: Dendrobates tinctorius (assembly GCF_039654945.1). Classification (NCBI taxonomy): domain Eukaryota; kingdom Metazoa; phylum Chordata; class Amphibia; order Anura; family Dendrobatidae; genus Dendrobates; species Dendrobates tinctorius. The sequence continues at coordinate 22,743,876 of NW_027361793.1, forward strand.
TTTGCAACTACTTTACTTTTGGAGAAAATTCAAAACATTCATTATTCAATAGGGCCCAAACTATCAAAAACCAGCGGTTTGAATCAACACACATTTCTTGGTAGAATCATGCAGGACTGAAATTTTTGATGTTTTTCTACTCCTCTCATGAGCCCAAACAAGTCTCTAAAAGCATGAGTTTGCAACTACTTTACTTTTGTAGAAAATTCAAAACATTCATTATTCAATAGAGCCCAATAGCAAAAACCAGCGTTTTGAATGAAGAATCACACTTCTTGGTAGAATCATGCAGGATTGAAATTTTTTATGGTTTTTTACTCCTCTCAACAGCCCAAACAAGTTTCTAAAAGGATGAGTTTGCAACTACTTTACTTTTGGAGAAAATTCAAAACATTCATTATTCAATAGGGCCCAAACTATCAAAAACCAGCCGTTTCAATGAACACACATGTCTTGGTAGAATCATGCAGGACTGAAATTTTTGATGTTTTTCTACTCCTCTCATGAGCCCAAACAAGTCTCTAAAAGCATGAGTTTGCAACTACTTTACTTTTCGAGAAAATTCAAAACATTCACTATTCAATAGAGCCCAATAGCAAAAATCAGGTTTTGAATGAAGAATCACATTTCTTGGTAAAATCATGCAGGATTGAAATTTTTGATGGTTTTTTACTCCTCTCAACAGCCCAAACAAGTTTCTAAAAGGATGAGTTTGCAACTACTTTACTTTTGGAGAAAATTCAAAACATTCATTATTCAATAGTGCCCAAACTATCAAAAACCAGCGGTTTCAATGAACACACATTTCTTGGTAGAATCATGCAGGACTGAAATTTTTGATGTTTTTCTACTCCTCTCATGAGCCCAAGAAAGTCTCTAAAAGCATGAGTTTGCAACTACTTTACTTTTGGAGAAAATTCAAAACATTCATTATTCAATAGAGCCCAATAGCAAAAACCAGCGTTTTGAATGAAGAATCACATTTCTTGGTAGAATCATGCAGGATTGAAATTTTTGATGGTGTTTTACTCCTCTCAACAGCCCAAACAAGTTTCTAAAAGGATGAGTTTGCAACTACTTTACTTTTGGAGAAAATTCAAAACATTCATTATTCAATAGGGCCCAAACTATCAAAAACCAGCGGTTTCAATGAACACACATTTCTTGGTAGAATCATGCAGGACTGAAATTTTTGATGTTTTTCTACTCCTCTCATGAGCCCAAACAAGTCTCTAAAAGCATGAGTTTGCAACTACTTTACTTTTGGAGAAAATTCAAAACATTCATTATTCAATAGGGCCCAAACTATCAAAAACCAGCGGTTTGAATCAACACACATTTCTTGGTAGAATCATGCAGGACTGAAATTTTTGATGTTTTTCTACTCCTCTCATGAGCCCAAACAAGTCTCTAAAAGCATGAGTTTGCAACTACTTTACTTTTGTAGAAAATTCAAAACATTCATTATTCAATAGAGCCCAATAGCAAAAACCAGCGTTTTGAATGAAGAATCACACTTCTTGGTAGAATCATGCAGGATTGAAATTTTTTATGGTTTTTTACTCCTCTCAACAGCCCAAACAAGTTTCTAAAAGGATGAGTTTGCAACTACTTTACTTTTGGAGAAAATTCAAAACATTCATTATTCAATAGGGCCCAAACTATCAAAAACCAGCCGTTTCAATGAACACACATGTCTTGGTAGAATCATGCAGGACTGAAATTTTTGATGTTTTTCTACTCCTCTCATGAGCCCAAACAAGTCTCTAAAAGCATGAGTTTGCAACTACTTTACTTTTCGAGAAAATTCAAAACATTCACTATTCAATAGAGCCCAATAGCAAAAATCAGGTTTTGAATGAAGAATCACATTTCTTGGTAAAATCATGCAGGATTGAAATTTTTGATGGTTTTTTACTCCTCTCAACAGCCCAAACAAGTTTCTAAAAGGATGAGTTTGCAACTACTTTACTTTTGGAGAAAATTCAAAACATTCATTATTCAATAGTGCCCAAACTATCAAAAACCAGCGGTTTCAATGAACACACATTTCTTGGTAGAATCATGCAGGACTGAAATTTTTGATGTTTTTCTACTCCTCTCATGAGCCCAAGAAAGTCTCTAAAAGCATGAGTTTGCAACTACTTTACTTTTGGAGAAAATTCAAAACATTCATTATTCAATAGAGCCCAATAGCAAAAACCAGCGTTTTGAATGAAGAATCACATTTCTTGGTAGAATCATGCAGGATTGAAATTTTTGATGGTGTTTTACTCCTCTCAACAGCCCAAACAAGTTTCTAAAAGGATGAGTTTGCAACTACTTTACTTTTGGAGAAAATTCAAAACATTCATTATTCAATAGGGCCCAAACTATCAAAAACCAGCGGTTTCAATGAACACACATTTCTTGGTAGAATCATGCAGGACTGAAATTTTTGATGTTTTTCTACTCCTCTCATGAGCCCAAACAAGTCTCTAAAAGCATGAGTTTGCAACTACTTTACTTTTGGAGAAAATTCAAAACATTCATTATTCAATAGGGCCCAAACTATCAAAAACCAGCGGTTTGAATCAACACACATTTCTTGGTAGAATCATGCAGGACTGAAATTTTTGATGTTTTTCTACTCCTCTCATGAGCCCAAACAAGTCTCTAAAAGCATGAGTTTGCAACTACTTTACTTTTGGAGAAAATTCAAAACATTCATTATTCAATAGGGCCCAAACTATCAAAAACCAGCGGTTTGAATGAACACATTTCTTGGTAGAATCATGCAGGACTGAAATTTTTGATGTTTTTCTACTCCTCTCATGAGCCCAAACAAGTCTCTAAAAGCATGAGTTTGCAACTACTTTACTTTTGGAGAAAATTCAAAACATTCACTATTCAATAGAGCCCAATAGCAAAAATCAGGTTTTGAATGAAGAATCACATTTCTTGGTAAAATCATGCAGGATTGAAATTTTTGATGGTTTTTTACTCCTCTCAACAGCCCAAACAAGTTTCTAAAAGGATGAGTTTGCAACTACTTTACTTTTGGAGAAAATTCAAAACATTCATTATTCAATAGGGCCCAAACTATCAAAAACCAGCGGTTTCAATGAACACACATTTCTTGGTAGAATCATGCAGGACTGAAATTTTTGATGTTTTTCTACTCCTCTCATGAGCCCAAACAAGTCTCTAAAAGCATGAGTTTGCAACTACTTTACTTTTGGAGAAAATTCAAAACATTCATTATTCAATAGAGCCCAATAGCAAAAACCAGCGTTTTGAATGAAGAATCACATTTCTTGGTAGAATCATGCAGGATTGAAATTTTTGATGGTTATTTACTCCTCTCAACAGCCCAAACAAGTTTCTAAAAGGATGAGTTTGCAACTACTTTACTTTTGGAGAAAATTCAAAACATTCATTATTCAATAGGGCCCAAACTATCAAAAACCAGCGGTTTCAATGAACACACATTTCTTGGTAGAATCATGCAGGACTGAAATTTTTGATGTTTTTCTACTCCTCTCATGAGCCCAAACAAGTCTCTAAAAGCATGAGTTTGCAACTACTTTACTTTTGGAGAAAATTCAAAACATTCATTATTCAATAGGGCCCAAACTATCAAAAACCAGCGGTTTGAATCAACACACATTTCTTGGTAGAATCATGCAGGACTGAAATTTTTGATGTTTTTCTACTCCTCTCATGAGCCCAAACAAGTCTCTAAAAGCATGAGTTTGCAACTACTTTACTTTTGTAGAAAATTCAAAACATTCATTATTCAATAGAGCCCAATAGCAAAAACCAGCGTTTTGAATGAAGAATCACACTTCTTGGTAGAATCATGCAGGATTGAAATTTTTTATGGTTTTTTACTCCTCTCAACAGCCCAAACAAGTTTCTAAAAGGATGAGTTTGCAACTACTTTACTTTTGGAGAAAATTCAAAACATTCATTATTCAATAGGGCCCAAACTATCAAAAACCAGCCGTTTCAATGAACACACATGTCTTGGTAGAATCATGCAGGACTGAAATTTTTGATGTTTTTCTACTCCTCTCATGAGCCCAAACAAGTCTCTAAAAGCATGAGTTTGCAACTACTTTACTTTTCGAGAAAATTCAAAACATTCACTATTCAATAGAGCCCAATAGCAAAAATCAGGTTTTGAATGAAGAATCACATTTCTTGGTAAAATCATGCAGGATTGAAATTTTTGATGGTTTTTTACTCCTCTCAACAGCCCAAACAAGTTTCTAAAAGGATGAGTTTGCAACTACTTTACTTTTGGAGAAAATTCAAAACATTCATTATTCAATAGTGCCCAAACTATCAAAAACCAGCGGTTTCAATGAACACACATTTCTTGGTAGAATCATGCAGGACTGAAATTTTTGATGTTTTTCTACTCCTCTCATGAGCCCAAGAAAGTCTCTAAAAGCATGAGTTTGCAACTACTTTACTTTTGGAGAAAATTCAAAACATTCATTATTCAATAGAGCCCAATAGCAAAAACCAGCGTTTTGAATGAAGAATCACATTTCTTGGTAGAATCATGCAGGATTGAAATTTTTGATGGTGTTTTACTCCTCTCAACAGCCCAAACAAGTTTCTAAAAGGATGAGTTTGCAACTACTTTACTTTTGGAGAAAATTCAAAACATTCATTATTCAATAGGGCCCAAACTATCAAAAACCAGCGGTTTCAATGAACACACATTTCTTGGTAGAATCATGCAGGACTGAAATTTTTGATGTTTTTCTACTCCTCTCATGAGCCCAAACAAGTCTCTAAAAGCATGAGTTTGCAACTACTTTACTTTTGGAGAAAATTCAAAACATTCATTATTCAATAGGGCCCAAACTATCAAAAACCAGCGGTTTGAATCAACACACATTTCTTGGTAGAATCATGCAGGACTGAAATTTTTGATGTTTTTCTACTCCTCTCATGAGCCCAAACAAGTCTCTAAAAGCATGAGTTTGCAACTACTTTACTTTTGGAGAAAATTCAAAACATTCATTATTCAATAGAGCCCAATAGCAAAAACCAGCGTTTTGAATGAAGAATCACAGTTCTTGGTAGAATCATGCAGGATTGAAATTTTTGATGGTTTTTTACTCCTCTCAACAGCCCAAACAAGTTTCTAAAAGGATGAGTTTGCAACTACTTTACTTTTGGAGAAAATTCAAAACATTCATTATTCAATAGGGCCCAAACTATCAAAAACCAGCGGTTTCAATGAACACACATTTCTTGGTAGAATCATGCAGGACTGAAATTTTTGATGTTTTTCTACTCCTCTCATGAGCCCAAACAAGTTTCTAAAAGCATGAGTTTGCAACTACTTTACTTTTGGAGAAAATTCAAAACATTCATTATTCAATAGGGCCCAAACTATCAAAAACCAGCGGTTTGAATCAACACACATTTCTTGGTAGAATCATGCAGGACTGAAATTTTTGATGTTTTTCTACTCCTCTCATGAGCCCAAACAAGTCTCTAAAAGCATGAGTTTGCAACTACTTTACTTTTGGAGAAAATTCAAAACATTCATTATTCAATAGAGCCCAATAGCAAAAACCAGCGTTTTGAATGAAGAATCACATTTCTTGGTAGAATCATGCAGGATTGAAATTTTTGATGGTTTTTTACTCCTCTCAACAGCCCAAACAAGTTTCTAAAAGGATGAGTTTGCAACTACTTTACTTTTGGAGAAAATTCAAAACATTCATTATTCAATAGGGCCCAAACTATCAAAAACCAGCGGTTTCAATGAACACACATTTCTTGGTAGAATCATGCAGGACTGAAATTTTTGATGTTTTTCTACTCCTCTCATGAGCCCAAACAAGTCTCTAAAAGCATGAGTTTGCAACTACTTTACTTTTGGAGAAAATTCAAAACATTCATTATTCAATAGGGCCCAAACTATCAAAAACCAGCGGTTTGAATCAACACACATTTCTTGGTAGAATCATGCAGGACTGAAATTTTTGATGTTTTTCTACTCCTCTCATGAGCCCAAACAAGTCTCTAAAAGCATGAGTTTGCAACTACTTTACTTTTGTAGAAAATTCAAAACATTCATTATTCAATAGAGCCCAATAGCAAAAACCAGCGTTTTGAATGAAGAATCACACTTCTTGGTAGAATCATGCAGGATTGAAATTTTTTATGGTTTTTTACTCCTCTCAACAGCCCAAACAAGTTTCTAAAAGGATGAGTTTGCAACTACTTTACTTTTGGAGAAAATTCAAAACATTCATTATTCAATAGGGCCCAAACTATCAAAAACCAGCCGTTTCAATGAACACACATGTCTTGGTAGAATCATGCAGGACTGAAATTTTTGATGTTTTTCTACTCCTCTCATGAGCCCAAACAAGTCTCTAAAAGCATGAGTTTGCAACTACTTTACTTTTCGAGAAAATTCAAAACATTCACTATTCAATAGAGCCCAATAGCAAAAATCAGGTTTTGAATGAAGAATCACATTTCTTGGTAAAATCATGCAGGATTGAAATTTTTGATGGTTTTTTACTCCTCTCAACAGCCCAAACAAGTTTCTAAAAGGATGAGTTTGCAACTACTTTACTTTTGGAGAAAATTCAAAACATTCATTATTCAATAGTGCCCAAACTATCAAAAACCAGCGGTTTCAATGAACACACATTTCTTGGTAGAATCATGCAGGACTGAAATTTTTGATGTTTTTCTACTCCTCTCATGAGCCCAAGAAAGTCTCTAAAAGCATGAGTTTGCAACTACTTTACTTTTGGAGAAAATTCAAAACATTCATTATTCAATAGAGCCCAATAGCAAAAACCAGCGTTTTGAATGAAGAATCACATTTCTTGGTAGAATCATGCAGGATTGAAATTTTTGATGGTGTTTTACTCCTCTCAACAGCCCAAACAAGTTTCTAAAAGGATGAGTTTGCAACTACTTTACTTTTGGAGAAAATTCAAAACATTCATTATTCAATAGGGCCCAAACTATCAAAAACCAGCGGTTTCAATGAACACACATTTCTTGGTAGAATCATGCAGGACTGAAATTTTTGATGCTTTTCTACTCCTCTCATGAGCCCAAACAAGTCTCTAAAAGCATGAGTTTGCAACTACTTTACTTTTGGAGAAAATTCAAAACATTCATTATTCAATAGGGCCCAAACTATCAAAAACCAGCGGTTTGAATCAACACACATTTCTTGGTAGAATCATGCAGGACTGAAATTTTTGATGTTTTTCTACTCCTCTCATGAGCCCAAACAAGTCTCTAAAAGCATGAGTTTGCAACTACTTTACTTTTGGAGAAAATTCAAAACATTCATTATTCAATAGAGCCCAATAGCAAAAACCAGCGTTTTGAATGAAGAATCACAGTTCTTGGTAGAATCATGCAGGATTGAAATTTTTGATGGTTTTTTACTCCTCTCAACAGCCCAAACAAGTTTCTAAAAGGATGAGTTTCCAACTACTTTACTTTTGGAGAAAATTCAAAACATTCATTATTCAATAGGGCCCAAACTATCAAAAACCAGCGGTTTCAATGAACACACATTTCTTGGTAGAATCATGCAGGACTGAAATTTTTGATGTTTTTCTACTCCTCTCATGAGCCCAAACAAGTCTCTAAAAGCATGAGTTTGCAACTACTTTACTTTTGGAGAAAATTCAAAACATTCATTATTCAATAGGGCCCAAACTATCAAAAACCAGCGGTTTGAATCAACACACATTTCTTGGTAGAATCATGCAGGACTGAAATTTTTGATGTTTTTCTACTCCTCTCATGAGCCCAAACAAGTCTCTAAAAGCATGAGTTTGCAACTACTTTACTTTTGTAGAAAATTCAAAACATTCATTATTCAATAGAGCCCAATAGCAAAAGCCAGCGTTTTGAATGAAGAATCACACTTCTTGGTAGAATCATGCAGGATTGAAATTTTTGATGGTTTTTTACTCCTCTCAACAGCCCAAACAAGTTTCTAAAAGGATGAGTATGCAACTACTTTACTTTTGGAGAAAATTCAAAACATTCATTATTCAATAGGGCCCAAACTATCAAAAACCAGCGGTTTGAATGAACACATTTCTTGGTAGAATCATGCAGGACTGAAATTTTTGATGTTTTTCTACTCCTCTCATGAGCCCAAACAAGTCTCTAAAAGCATGAGTTTGCAACTACTTTACTTTTGGAGAAAATTCAAAACATTCACTATTCAATAGAGCCCAATAGCAAAAATCAGGTTTTGAATGAAGAATCACATTTCTTGGTAAAATCATGCAGGATTGAAATTTTTGATGGTTTTTTACTCCTCTCAACAGCCCAAACAAGTTTCTAAAAGGATGAGTTTGCAACTACTTTACTTTTGGAGAAAATTCAAAACATTCATTATTCAATAGGGCCCAAACTATCAAAAACCAGCGGTTTCAATGAACACACATTTCTTGGTAGAATCATGCAGGACTGAAATTTTTGATGTTTTTCTACTCCTCTCATGAGCCCAAACAAGTCTCTAAAAGCATGAGTTTGCAACTACTTTACTTTTGGAGAAAATTCAAAACATTCATTATTCAATAGAGCCCAATAGCAAAAACCAGCGTTTTGAATGAAGAATCACATTTCTTGGTAGAATCATGCAGGATTGAAATTTTTGATGGTTTTTTACTCCTCTCAACAGCCCAAACAAGTTTCTAAAAGGATGAGTTAGCAACTACTTTACTTTTGGAGAAAATTCAAAACATTCATTATTCAATAGGGCCCAAACTATCAAAAACCAGCGGTTTCAATGAACACACATTTCTTGGTAGAATCATGCAGGACTGAAATTTTTGATGTTTTTCTACTCCTCTCATGAGCCCAAACAAGTCTCTAAAAGCATGAGTTTGCAACTACTTTACTTTTGGAGAAAATTCAAAACATTCATTATTCAATAGAGCCCAATAGCAAAAACCAGCGTTTTGAATGAAGAATCACATTTCTTGGTAGAATCATGCAGGATTGAAATTTTTGATGGTTTTTTACTCCTCTCAACAGCCCAAACAAGTTTCTAAAAGGATGAGTTTGCAACTACTTTACTTTTGGAGAAAATTCAAAACATTCATTATTCAATAGGGCCCAAACTATCAAAAACCAGCCGTTTCAATGAACACACATGTCTTGGTAGAATCATGCAGGACTGAAATTTTTGATGTTTTTCTACTCATCTCATGAGCCCAAACAAGTCTCTAAAAGCATGAGTTTGCAACTACTTTACTTTTGGAGAAAATTCAAAACATTCATTATTCAATAGGGCCCAAACTATCAAAAACCAGCGGTTTGAATCAACACACATTTCTTGGTAGAATCATGCAGGACTGAAATTTTTGATGTTTTTTCTACTCCTCTCATGAGCCCAAACAAGTCTCTAAAAGCATGAGTTTGCAACTACTTTACTTTTGTAGAAAATTCAAAACGTTCATTATTCAATAGAGCCCAATAGCAAAAACCAGCGTTTTGAATGAAGAATCACATTTCTTGGTAGAATCATGCAGGATTGAAATTTTTGATGGTTTTTTACTCCTCTCAACAGCCCAAACAAGTTTCTAAAAGGATGAGTTTGCAACTACTTTACTTTTGGAGAAAATTCAAAACATTCATTATTCAATAGGGCCCAAACTATCAAAAACCAGCGGTTTGAATGAACACACATTTCTTGGTAGAATCATGCAGGACTGAAATTTTTGATGTTTTTCTACTCCTCTCATGAGCCCAAACAAGTCTCTAAAAGCATGAGTTTGCAACTACTTTACTTTTGGAGAAAATTCAAAACATTCATTATTCAATAGGGCCCAAACTATCAAAAACCAGCGGTTTGAATGAACACACATTTCTTGGTAGAATCATGCAGGACTGAAATTTTTGATGTTTTTCTACTCCTCTCATGAGCCCAAACAAGTCTCTAAAAGCATGAGTTTGCAACTACTTTACTTTTGGAGAAAATTCAAAACATTCATTATTCAATAGGGCCCAAACTATCAAAAACCAGCGGTTTGAATCAACACACATTTCTTGGTAGAATCATGCAGGACTGAAATTTTTGATGTTTTTCTACTCCTCTCATGAGCCCAAACAAGTCTCTAAAAGCATGAGTTTGCAACTACTTTACTTTTGAAGAAAATTCAAAACATTCATTATTCAATAGAGCCCAATAGCAAAAACCAGCGTTTTGAATGAAGAATCACATTTCTTGGTAGAATCATGCAGGATTGAAATTTTTGATGGTGTTTTACTCCTCTCAACAGCCCAAACAAGTTTCTAAAAGGATGAGTTTGCAACTACTTTACTTTTGGAGAAAATTCAAAACATTCATTATTCAATAGGGCCCAAACTATCAAAAACCAGCGGTTTCAATGAACACACATTTCTTGGTAGAATCATGCAGGACTGAAATTTTTGATGTTTTTCTACTCCTCTCATGAGCCCAAACAAGTCTCTAAAAGCATGAGTTTGCAACTACTTTACTTTTGGAGAAAATTCAAAACATTCATTATTCAATAGGGCCCAAACTATCAAAAACCAGCGGTTTGAATCAACACACATTTCTTGGTAGAATCATGCAGGACTGAAATTTTTGATGTTTTTCTACTCCTCTCATGAGCCCAAACAAGTCTCTAAAAGCATGAGTTTGCAACTACTTTACTTTTGGAGAAAATTCAAAACATTCATTATTCAATAGAGCCCAATAGCAAAAACCAGCGTTTTGAATGAAGAATCACAGTTCTTGGTAGAATCATGCAGGATTGAAATTTTTGATGGTTTTTTACTCCTCTCAACAGCCCAAACAAGTTTCTAAAAGGATGAGTTTGCAACTACTTTACTTTTGGAGAAAATTCAAAACATTCATTATTCAATAGGGCCCAAACTATCAAAAACCAGCGGTTTCAATGAACACACATTTCTTGGTAGAATCATGCAGGACTGAAATTTTTGATGTTTTTCTACTCCTCTCATGAGCCCAAACAAGTTTCTAAAAGCATGAGTTTGCAACTACTTTACTTTTGGAGAAAATTCAAAACATTCATTATTCAATAGGGCCCAAACTATCAAAAACCAGCGGTTTGAATCAACACACATTTCTTGGTAGAATCATGCAGGACTGAAATTTTTGATGTTTTTCTACTCCTCTCATGAGCCCAAACAAGTCTCTAAAAGCATGAGTTTGCAACTACTTTACTTTTGGAGAAAATTCAAAACATTCATTATTCAATAGAGCCCAATAGCAAAAACCAGCGTTTTGAATGAAGAATCACATTTCTTGGTAGAATCATGCAGGATTGAAATTTTTGATGGTTTTTTACTCCTCTCAACAGCCCAAACAAGTTTCTAAAAGGATGAGTTTGCAACTACTTTACTTTTGGAGAAAATTCAAAACATTCATTATTCAATAGGGCCCAAACTATCAAAAACCAGCGGTTTCAATGAACACACATTTCTTGGTAGAATCATGCAGGACTGAAATTTTTGATGTTTTTCTACTCCTCTCATGAGCCCAAACAAGTCTCTAAAAGCATGAGTTTGCAACTACTTTACTTTTGGAGAAAATTCAAAACATTCATTATTCAATAGGGCCCAAACTATCAAAAACCAGCGGTTTGAATCAACACACATTTCTTGGTAGAATCATGCAGGACTGAAATTTTTGATGTTTTTCTACTCCTCTCATGAGCCCAAACAAGTCTCTAAAAGCATGAGTTTGCAACTACTTTACTTTTGTAGAAAATTCAAAACATTCATTATTCAATAGAGCCCAATAGCAAAAACCAGCGTTTTGAATGAAGAATCACACTTCTTGGTAGAATCATGCAGGATTGAAATTTTTTATGGTTTTTTACTCCTCTCAACAGCCCAAACAAGTTTCTAAAAGGATGAGTTTGCAACTACTTTACTTTTGGAGAAAATTCAAAACATTCATTATTCAATAGGGCCCAAACTATCAAAAACCAGCCGTTTCAATGAACACACATGTCTTGGTAGAATCATGCAGGACTGAAATTTTTGATGTTTTTCTACTCCTCTCATGAGCCCAAACAAGTCTCTAAAAGCATGAGTTTGCAACTACTTTACTTTTCGAGAAAATTCAAAACATTCACTATTCAATAGAGCCCAATAGCAAAAATCAGGTTTTGAATGAAGAATCACATTTCTTGGTAAAATCATGCAGGATTGAAATTTTTGATGGTTTTTTACTCCTCTCAACAGCCCAAACAAGTTTCTAAAAGGATGAGTTTGCAACTACTTTACTTTTGGAGAAAATTCAAAACATTCATTATTCAATAGTGCCCAAACTATCAAAAACCAGCGGTTTCAATGAACACACATTTCTTGGTAGAATCATGCAGGACTGAAATTTTTGATGTTTTTCTACTCCTCTCATGAGCCCAAGAAAGTCTCTAAAAGCATGAGTTTGCAACTACTTTACTTTTGGAGAAAATTCAAAACATTCATTATTCAATAGAGCCCAATAGCAAAAACCAGCGTTTTGAATGAAGAATCACATTTCTTGGTAGAATCATGCAGGATTGAAATTTTTGATGGTGTTTTACTCCTCTCAACAGCCCAAACAAGTTTCTAAAAGGATGAGTTTGCAACTACTTTACTTTTGGAGAAAATTCAAAACATTCATTATTCAATAGGGCCCAAACTATCAAAAACCAGCGGTTTCAATGAACACACATTTCTTGGTAGAATCATGCAGGACTGAAATTTTTGATGTTTTTCTACTCCTCTCATGAGCCCAAACAAGTCTCTAAAAGCATGAGTTTGCAACTACTTTACTTTTGGAGAAAATTCAAAACATTCATTATTCAATAGGGCCCAAACTATCAAAAACCAGCGGTTTGAATCAACACACATTTCTTGGTAGAATCATGCAGGACTGAAATTTTTGATGTTTTTCTACTCCTCTCATGAGCCCAAACAAGTCTCTAAAAGCATGAGTTTGCAACTACTTTACTTTTGGAGAAAATTCAAAACATTCATTATTCAATAGAGCCCAATAGCAAAAACCAGCGTTTTGAATGAAGAATCACAGTTCTTGGTAGAATCATGCAGGATTGAAATTTTTGATGGTTTTTTACTCCTCTCAACAGCCCAAACAAGTTTCTAAAAGGATGAGTTTCCAACTACTTTACTTTTGGAGAAAATTCAAAACATTCATTATTCAATAGGGCCCAAACTATCAAAAACCAGCGGTTTCAATGAACACACATTTCTTGGTAGAATCATGCAGGACTGAAATTTTTGATGTTTTTCTACTCCTCTCATGAGCCCAAACAAGTCTCTAAAAGCATGAGTTTGCAACTACTTTACTTTTGGAGAAAATTCAAAACATTCATTATTCAATAGGGCCCAAACTATCAAAAACCAGCGGTTTGAATCAACACACATTTCTTGGTAGAATCATGCAGGACTGAAATTTTTGATGTTTTTCTACTCCTCTCATGAGCCCAAACAAGTCTCTAAAAGCATGAGTTTGCAACTACTTTACTTTTGTAGAAAATTCAAAACATTCATTATTCAATAGAGCCCAATAGCAAAAGCCAGCGTTTTGAATGAAGAATCACACTTCTTGGTAGAATCATGCAGGATTGAAATTTTTGATGGTTTTTTACTCCTCTCAACAGCCCAAACAAGTTTCTAAAAGGATGAGTATGCAACTACTTTACTTTTGGAGAAAATTCAAAACATTCATTATTCAATAGGGCCCAAACTATCAAAAACCAGCGGTTTGAATGAACACATTTCTTGGTAGAATCATGCAGGACTGAAATTTTTGATGTTTTTCTACTCCTCTCATGAGCCCAAACAAGTCTCTAAAAGCATGAGTTTGCAACTACTTTACTTTTGGAGAAAATTCAAAACATTCACTATTCAATAGAGCCCAATAGCAAAAATCAGGTTTTGAATGAAGAATCACATTTCTTGGTAAAATCATGCAGGATTGAAATTTTTGATGGTTTTTTACTCCTCTCAACAGCCCAAACAAGTTTCTAAAAGGATGAGTTTGCAACTACTTTACTTTTGGAGAAAATTCAAAACATTCATTATTCAATAGGGCCCAAACTATCAAAAACCAGCGGTTTCAATGAACACACATTTCTTGGTAGAATCATGCAGGACTGAAATTTTTGATGTTTTTCTACTCCTCTCATGAGCCCAAACAAGTCTCTAAAAGCATGAGTTTGCAACTACTTTACTTTTGGAGAAAATTCAAAACATTCATTATTCAATAGAGCCCAATAGCAAAAACCAGCGTTTTGAATGAAGAATCACATTTCTTGGTAGAATCATGCAGGATTGAAATTTTTGATGGTTTTTTACTCCTCTCAACAGCCCAAACAAGTTTCTAAAAGGATGAGTTTGCAACTACTTTACTTTTGGAGAAAATTCAAAACATTCATTATTCAATAGGGCCCAAACTATCAAAAACCAGCGGTTTCAATGAACACACATTTCTTGGTAGAATCATGCAGGACTGAAATTTTTGATGTTTTTCTACTCCTCTCATGAGCCCAAACAAGTCTCTAAAAGCATGAGTTTGCAACTACTTTACTTTTGGAGAAAATTCAAAACATTCATTATTCAATAGAGCCCAATAGCAAAAACCAGCGTTTTGAATGAAGAATCACATTTCTTGGTAGAATCATGCAGGATTGAAATTTTTGATGGTTTTTTACTCCTCTCAACAGCCCAAACAAGTTTCTAAAAGGATGAGTTTGCAACTACTTTTCTTTTGGAGAAAATTCAAAACATTCATTATTCAATAGGGCCCAAACTATCAAAAACCAGCCGTTTCAATGAACACACATGTCTTGGTAGAATCATGCAGGACTGAAATTTTTGATGTTTTTCTACTCATCTCATGAGCCCAAACAAGTCTCTAAAAGCATGAGTTTGCAACTACTTTACTTTTGGAGAAAATTCAAAACATTCATTATTCAATAGGGCCCAAACTATCAAAAACCAGCGGTTTGAATCAACACACATTTCTTGGTAGAATCATGCAGGACTGAAATTTTTGATGTTTTTTCTACTCCTCTCATGAGCCCAAACAAGTCTCTAAAAGCATGAGTTTGCAACTACTTTACTTTTGTAGAAAATTCAAAACGTTCATTATTCAATAGAGCCCAATAGCAAAAACCAGCGTTTTGAATGAAGAATCACATTTCTTGGTAGAATCATGCAGGATTGAAATTTTTGATGGTTTTTTACTCCTCTCAACAGCCCAAACAAGTTTCTAAAAGGATGAGTTTGCAACTACTTTACTTTTGGAGAAAATTCAAAACATTCATTATTCAATAGGGCCCAAACTATCAAAAACCAGCGGTTTGAATGAACACACATTTCTTGGTAGAATCATGCAGGACTGAAATTTTTGATGTTTTTCTACTCCTCTCATGAGCCCAAACAAGTCTCTAAAAGCATGAGTTTGCAACTACTTTACTTTTGGAGAAAATTCAAAACATTCATTATTCAATAGGGCCCAAACTATCAAAAACCAGCGGTTTGAATGAACACACATTTCTTGGTAGAATCATGCAGGACTGAAATTTTTGATGTTTTTCTACTCCTCTCATGAGCCCAAACAAGTCTCTAAAAGCATGAGTTTGCAACTACTTTACTTTTGGAGAAAATTCAAAACATTCATTATTCAATAGGGCCCAAACTATCAAAAACCAGCGGTTTGAATCAACACACATTTCTTGGTAGAATCATGCAGGACTGAAATTTTTGATGTTTTTCTACTCCTCTCATGAGCCCAAACAAGTCTCTAAAAGCATGAGTTTGCAACTACTTTACTTTTGAAGAAAATTCAAAACATTCATTATTCAATAGAGCCCAATAGCAAAAACCAGCGTTTTGAATGAAGAATCACATTTCTTGGTAGAATCATGCAGGATTGAAATTTTTGATGGTTTTTTACTCCTCTCAACAGCCCAAACAAGTTTCTAAAAGGATGAGTTTGCAACTACTTTACTTTTGGAGAAAATTCAAAACATTCATTATTCAATAGGTCCCAAACTATCAAAAACCAGCGGTTTCAATGAACACACATTTCTTGGTAGAATCATGCAGGACTGAAATTTTTGATGTTTTTCTACTCCTCTCATGAGCCCAAACAAGTCTCTAAAAGCATGAGTTTGCAACTACTTTACTTTTGGAGAAAATTCAAAACATTCATTATTCAATAGGGCCCAAACTATCAAAAACCAGCGGTTTGAATCAACACACATTTCTTGGTAGAATCATGCAGGACTGAAATTTTTGATGTTTTTCTACTCCTCTCATGAGCCCAAACAAGTCTCTAAAAGCATGAGTTTGCAACTACTTTACTTTTGTAGAAAATTCAAAACATTCATTATTCAATAGAGCCCAATAGCAAAAACCAGCGTTTTGAATGAAGAATCACACTTCTTGGTAGAATCATGCAGGATTGAAATTTTTGATGGTTTTTTACTCCTCTCAACAGCCCAAACAAGTTTCTAAAAGGATGAGTTTGCAACTACTTTACTTTTGGAGAAAATTCAAAACATTCATTATTCAATAGGGCCCAAACTATCAAAAACTAGCCGTTTCAATGAACACACATGTCTTGGTAGAATCATGCAGGACTGAAATTTTTGATGTTTTTCTACTCCTCTCATGAGCCCAAACAAGTCTCTAAAAGCATGAGTTTGCAACTACTTTACTTTTGGAGAAAATTCAAAACATTCACTATTCAATAGAGCCCAATAGCAAAAATCAGGTTTTGAATGAAGAATCACATTTCTTGGTAAAATCATGCAGGATTGAAATTTTTGATGGTTTTTTACTCCTCTCAACAGCCCAAACAAGTTTCTAAAAGGATGAGTTTGCAACTACTTTACTTTTGGAGAAAATTCAAGTAGAAGAAATAACATTAAGCTGAGAGGAATCTCCGAAAAAATTAATCAGAAGGGTTTACAAAAATACGTCAAGGAGATTTTAGTTAAGATCTTACCTTCTATCCCTGAGTTAGAACTAATGATAGATAGAATTCATAGACTCCCTCGCCCAGCATCCATCTCGACTGAGGTTCCTAGAGACACTATCCTGAGATTTCACTTCTACTCCACCAAAGAAAAATTCTTAAACTACCTTAAAACCAACAAACTTCTTCCCCATCCTTATGATCATATCAAATCATATGCTGACCTTTCAAAAGACACTATTCAAACAAGGAAAGGTTTTAATGAAGTCACAACATTACTAAGGAAAAAAGGTGTGATTTATAGGTGGGGGTTTCCTACTAAACTATTGATAAACCATGGCGGCAAGTTTACAACAATTTTGTCTCCACAAGAAGGAAAGCATTTCATTAAATCCTTGGATGAGAGGAATGAAGCTCCAGGGTGAAAAATGTAAATCCGAATTGTTTTATCACTTACATTTTGTGTTATGCAGGAGGCTTCCTGTAGAGTTTCACGAACTTTTCCCCATTTTTAGGAAGTTTACCCAGGATTTTGGTATTTTCTTCCTATTTATGTTATTATTTGTATTTCTGTATTGTTTTTAGAGTTAAGTTTATGGTTAAGATACTGTCATTCAATGTGAGGGGTTTGAATAGTCCTGTCAAGAGATATCTCACATGGAGAGAGATTAGGGGCAGCAAAGCAGATATCATCTGCCTTCAAGAGGTGAAACTAGCCAGGGAAGGACACCCTAAATTTGAAAATAAAAATTTTCCACATATATTTAAATCTCTAAACGAGAAAAAAAGAGCAGGTGTTTTAATCTTAATTAAAAACACAATCTCATTCGAAATTATCAGTGAATTCTCTGATTGTGCAGGCAGATATTTGATTCTTATCTGCTTAATCGACAATCAATTGACAACACTGGTGAACATTTATGCCCCCTGTAATGGACAAATGAGTTTCTTCAATGGTCTGGACAAAAAAATTCAGGAAGTAAAAAGAGGTACCACTGTCCTAGTAGGTGATTTCAACATTGTTCCGGATGGATCACTGGATTCTACTTCTCCCACTAGATCCTTATTCCCTGAACTCAAACGCTGGCTTTGTAACCATGAATATTTAGACGTTTTTAGGTGTCTCAACACATCCTCTTTGGAATATACTCACTTCTCAGAGGCACACAAATCTTTTTCCAGAATTGATTTATTCTTAACAGACACATTCTCAATTTCAAAATTTAAAAAAATAGAAATTCTACCCAAAACATTTTCAGACCACTCCCCAATTGTTGCTGAGATTTCTCTTGGTAGGTCGGCCAAATTTAAATCTCAGTGGAGATGTGATTCATCACTTCTATTCAACCCAAACCTAAAAAAGGAAATAGAATTGGCTTTAAACAATTATTTTATGGAGAATGACATAAACAACATATGCCCATTTACCCTATGGAATGCTCACAAAGCAGTGATTAGAGGTGTAATGACCCATTTAGCCTTCACCAAAAAAAAGATAAGTAAGGAAAAAATACATAAAATACAATCAGACTTAAAAAATTTAGAAGAAACCATACAAAAATCATCCCATATACCACCCAATATCCATTCAGAAATCCTAAAATTAAGAATAGATCTGAGATCGGAACTATTTGGTGAATATGATAAATATGCTAAATCCATGAGGTCTAATTTTTATTCATCATACAACAAGCCGACTAAACTCATGGCACAAAAATTTAGAACAATAAGAATTAAAAGCAGAATCAATAGAATTAAACATAATGGCTCTATACTAGAACATCCCAAGAAGATCGTAGATGCCTTTGCAGAATATTACTCTTCTATTTACAATTTAAAATCAGATCAGGAAACACAGCAACCTGATAGCCAAAGAATTGATGATTTTCTTACGTCTTTAAATTTACCTAAGGTTACCACCCAACAATTATTAAATCTAGAGGCCCCCTTTTCTGCGTCGGAAATTTCAGAAGCCATTAAATCACTCAAAAAGAAAAAAGCTCCGGGACCCGATGGATACTCTAACGAGTATTACCAAACCTTCCAATCTATCTTAACCCCTTATTTGGTCCAAGTTTTTGACAAAGCATCTTGGTCTGGCGCCTTTCCCTCTGAAATGTTACGGGCCAATATAATTCTAATACCCAAACCCAAAGGAGACCTGGAGTCAGTTAAAAACTATAGACCCATTTCATTAATAAACACAGATGTCAAATTATTTTCAAAAATCATAGCTAATAGACTAAAGAACATCCTTCCAAACATTATCCATAAAGATCAGCTTGGATTCATTGAGGGACGCCAGACAATCGACGGTACTAGGAGAACACTGAATCTGATTAATTTCATCAAGAGGAAAAAAATCCCCTCACTCCTTTTGGCTTTAGACGCAGAGAAAGCCTTTGATAGGGTTAATTGGGAGTTCCTAAAAGCAACCTTAAACAAATTCGGCTTTAGTAACAAAATAATAAAAACAATAATGGCACTATATTCAAACCCTTCCGCAAATGTCTATGCAAATAGTCATCTATCCAACCAAATTATGATATCTAATGGTACCAGACAGGGATGCCCACTTTCCCCCCTCTTATTTGCGTTGATAATGGAACCTCTAGCGGAAGCAATAAGAGCTAATGGTGATATTCGCGGTATCCAGATAGGAGACAACCAATCTAAGATCAGCCTCTTCGCTGATGACATTATCCTGAGCTTGTCAGATCCACTGAATTCAATCAAAGAGGTTCTATCAACTATCGAACGTTTTTCTGGGATCTCATTTTACAAAATCAACGAGACCAAATCCAAAATACTAGATTTCTTTCTTAATGATCTTACTATCTCAAACATTAAGAGGATCTCCAGCTTCGATTGGGAAAAGGAGGATATTTCATATTTAGGTATCAGTTTAACTAGAAATTTTAGGAAAACAGTGGAGATAAATTTGCAGAATATTATAAAAAAAACCCAGAACGAATTAAATAGTTTCTCGAGTCAGGAAATCTCATGGGTAGGCAGAATAATTTTATTTAAACTTTTTACCCTCCCAAAAATACTTTATACCTTCAGAGCAATACCATTATTTATCCCATTAAAATATCTCAGGAAGCTTCAGTCCAATATAAATAAATTCATATGGAATAAGAAAAGAGCAAGAGTAGCATCACACATTTTAACTAGAAATAAACTTAATGGCGGACTCGCCCTTCCAAACATAATTAATTATTACTATGCTAATCTAATCAAGCAATCCTTTTTTTGGGTAAATACAAACAATGCTCCAGCATGGGTAGAAATTGAGATGTACTTCAACAAAAATAAAACTCTTCTAAAGGCAATCTTGGAATGTCTTATGTCATCCACCCCTTCATATTATGATTCCCCAACAATTTCTGCAACCCTTTCAGCATGGAAACAATTAGCTAGGCCCCAAATTAAAAAGAGTCAGAGCCAAAGATATGTTCAATTAAAAAATGTTCCTATTAAATTTCTCGGTCTGATAGTGGAAAAAGAAATTCCGGCAGATTGGAACAAATCAGGTATTAGGGTAATAGGAGATCTGTATGACGGTAGGAAATTCTTAAGCAACGAAACACTAAAGACTCAAAAGAATTTTTCTTTCCAGGATTTCAATCTCTTTTCTCTGCTCAAAAAATATATACTAAAATTTATAAGGAAAAAATCATTTATAACGGAATCTACTAGTCTGCTACTTTGTAATCCTAATGTTAAACTCCACTGGAGATCGAGAAATATTTACGATTTCTTAAATGGTTCGGAGGATCTAGAGAAGACCCCATATATGCTAAATTGGGAGAATGATATTAATATTTCAGTCTCTATGGAACAATGGAAACAGGCTTTTAAAAGGACATATTCGTCTAATATTTGCGCCTCTCTACATGAGTCCTTTTATAAATTGATATCTAGGTGGTACTTTACGCCAGTAAAATTAGCCAGAATATTCCCAGGTAGATCTTCAGATTGCTGGAGAAACTGTGGGTTTATAGGTTCGCTTTTGCATGTTTTCTGGGAATGTCCTAATATTAGGCCTTTGTGGTTGGAGATCTCTAGGTTAATTAACGAGGTGACAAAACAAAAAATTACCCTAACACCACAAATGGCATTATTGTCCTTAAATCTTGATGAGATCCATCCTTCCCATATCCCAACAGTCATTCATTTGTTTCTTATAACAAAGAATGCCATAGCATCTCTATGGAATGAAAATGCAACGCCCAAACTCAGTGATATTACTGATAGAATGTCGTTGCACTGTTCATACGAGAAAAGTCATGCTATGGCAAATAACTACTTCGCAACATTCAGTAAAAGATGGAAATCCTGGATATGCTTCGCCTCAGATCAAAATTTATCTGAAATCACTTGCTCCTGATCTCTCCTACTGTGTGATTCAGTTAATTTGCTATTCATTTACGCTGTAATGCTCTTCCCCTGATTATACTTTATAAAGTGAACATTTCCCTTTCAAAACAGAAATAAAGATATATAAACATTACTTTAGTTTATTGTAGGACTATATCGTTGTACCTTAAATATATTACTACTGTTAAGGTATATATATTCTATGTAGGACTATCTTGGTGTACTTCAAATATATTACTACGGTTAAGGTATATATATTTTATATGTTATTATTAGATACTCCTACTGAATACTCATGTTACTACAATACTGTTATTTCTGTATATCCTACGGCTATAGGTATGACGTAAAAATATTACTGTTAATGTTATGTAAAATTTTAATAAAGTTGTTTGAAAATGGAGAAAATTCAAAACATTCATTATTCAATAGTGCCCAAACTATCAAAAACCAGCGGTTTCAATGAACACACATTTCTTGGTAGAATCATGCAGGACTGAAATTTTTGATGTTTTTCTACTCCGCTCATGAGCCCAAACAAGTCTCTAAAAGCATGAGTTTGCAACTACTTTACTTTTGGAGAAAATTCAAAACATTCATTATTCAATAGAGCCCAATAGCAAAAACCAGCGTTTTGAATGAAGAATCACATTTCTTGGTAGAATCATGCAGGATTGAAATTTTTGATGGTTTTTTACTCCTCTCAACAGCCCAAACAAGTTTCTAAAAGGATGAGTTTGCAACTACTTTACTTTTGGAGAAAATTCAAAACATTCATTATTCAATAGGGCCCAAACTATCAAAAACCAGCGGTTTCAATGAACACACATTTCTTGGTAGAATCATGCAGGACTGAAATTTTTGATGTTTTTCTACTCCTCTCATGAGCCCAAACAAGTCTCTAAAAGCATGAGTTTGCAACTACTTTACTTTTGGAGAAAATTCAAAACATTCATTATTCAATAGGGCCCAAACTATCAAAAACCAGCGGTTTGAATCAACACACATTTCTTGATAGAATCATGCAGGACTGAAATTTTTGATGTTTTTCTACTCCTCTCATGAGCCCAAACAAGTCTCTAAAAGCATGAGTTTGCAACTACTTTACTTTTGGAGAAAATTCAAAACATTCATTATTCAATAGAGCCCAATAGCAAAAACCAGCGTTTTGAATGAAGAATCACATTTCTTGGTAGAATCATGCAGGATTGAAATTTTTGATGGTTTTTTACTCCTCTCAACAGCCCAAACAAGTTTCTAAAAGGATGAGTTTGCAACTACTTTACTTTTGGAGAAAATTCAAAACATTCATTATTCAATAGGGCCCAAACTATCAAAAACCAGCCGTTTCAATGAACACACATGTCTTGGTAGAATCATGCAGGACTGAAATTTTTGATGTTTTTCTACTCATCTCATGAGCCCAAACAAGTCTCTAAAAGCATAAGTTTGCAACTACTTTACTTTTGGAGAAAATTCAAAACATTCATTATTCAATAGAGCCCAATAGCAAAAACCAGCGTTTTGAATGAAGAATCACATTTCTTGGTAGAATCATGCAGGATTGAAATTTTTGATGGTTTTTTACTCCTCTCAACAGCCCAAACAAGTTTCTAAAAGGATGAGTTTGCAACTACTTTACTTTTGGAGAAAATTCAAAACATTCATTATTCAATAGGGCCCAAACTATCAAAAACAAGCGGTTTGAATGAACACATTTCTTGGTAGAATCATGCAGGACTGAAATTTTTGATGTTTTTCTACTCCTCTCATGAGCCCAAACAAGTCTCTAAAAGCATGAGTTTGCAACTACTTTACTTTTGGAGAAAATTCAAAACATTCACTATTCAATAGAGCCCAATAGCAAAAATCAGGTTTTGAATGAAGAATCACATTTCTTGGTAAAATCATGCAGGATTGAAATTTTTGATGGTTTTTTACTCCTCTCAACAGCCCAAACAAGTTTCTAAAAGGATGAGTTTGCAACTACTTTACTTTTGGAGAAAATTCAAAACATTCATTATTCAATAGGGACCAAACTATCAAAAACCAGCGTTTTCAATGAACACACATTTCTTGGTAGAATCATGCAGGACTGAAATTTTTGATGTTTTTCTACTCCTCTCATGAGCCCAAACAAGTCTCTAAAAGCATGAGTTTGCAACTACTTTACTTTTGGAGAAAATTCAAAACATTCATTATTCAATAGAGCCCAATAGCAAAAACCAGCGTTTTGAATGAAGAATCACATTTCTTGGTAGAATCATGCAGGATTGAAATTTTTGATGGTTTTTTACTCCTCTCAACAGCCCAAACAAGTTTCTAAAAGGATGAGTTAGCAACTACTTTACTTTTGGAGAAAATTCAAAACATTCATTATTCAATAGGGCCCAAACCATCAAAAACCAGCGGTTTCAATGAACACACATTTCTTGGTAGAATCATGCAGGACTGAAATTTTTGATGTTTTTCTACTCCTCTCATGAGCCCAAACAAGTCTCTAAAAGCATGAGTTTGCAACTACTTTACTTTTGGAGAAAATTCAAAACATTCATTATTCAATAGAGCCCAATAGCAAAAACCAGCGTTTTGAATGAAGAATCACATTTCTTGGTAGAATCATGCAGGATTGAAATTTTTGATGGTTTTTTACTCCTCTCAACAGCCCAAACAAGTTTCTAAAAGGATGAGTTTGCAACTACTTTACTTTTGGAGAAAATTCAAAACATTCATTATTCAATAGGGCCCAAACTATCAAAAACCAGCCGTTTCAATGAACACACATGTCTTGGTAGAATCATGCAGGACTGAAATTTTTGATGTTTTTCTACTCATCTCATGAGCCCAAACAAGTCTCTAAAAGCATGAGTTTGCAACTACTTTACTTTTGGAGAAAATTCAAAACATTCATTATTCAATAGGGCCCAAACTATCAAAAACCACCGGTTTGAATCAACACACATTTCTTGGTAGAATCATGCAGGACTGAAATTTTTGATGTTTTTTCTACTCCTCTCATGAGCCCAAACAAGTCTCTAAAAGCATGAGTTTGCAACTACTTTACTTTTGTAGAAAATTCAAAACATTCATTATTCAATAGAGCCCAATAGCAAAAACCAGCGTTTTGAATGAAGAATCACATTTCTTGGTAGAATCATGCAGGATTGAAATTTTTGATGGTTTTTTACTCCTCTCAACAGCCCAAACAAGTTTCTAAAAGGATGAGTTTGCAACTACTTTACTTTTGGAGAAAATTCAAAACATTCATTATTCAATAGGGCCCAAACTATCAAAAACCAGCGGTTTGAATGAACACACATTACTTGGTAGAATCATGCAGGACTGAAATTTTTGATGTTTTTCTACTCCTCTCATGAGCCCAAACAAGTTTCTAAAAGCATGAGTTTGCAACTACTTTACTTTTGGAGAAAATTCAAAACATTCATTATTCAATAGGGCCCAAACTATCAAAAACCAGCAGTTTGAATGAACACACATTTCTTGGTAGAATCATGCAGGACTGAAATTTTTGATGTTTTTCTACTCCTCTCATGAGCCCAAACAAGTCTCTAAAAGCATGAGTTTGCAACTACTT
The DNA here is from genome assembly GCF_039654945.1 of Dendrobates tinctorius. NCBI lineage: Eukaryota > Metazoa > Chordata > Amphibia > Anura > Dendrobatidae > Dendrobates > Dendrobates tinctorius. The sequence continues at coordinate 22,768,850 of NW_027361793.1, forward strand.
TACTTTTGGAGAAAATTCAAAACATTCATTATTCAATAGAGCCCAATAGCAAAAACCAGCGTTTTGAATGAAGAATCACATTTCTTGGTAGAATCATGCAGGATTGAAATTTTTGATGGTTTTTTACTCCTCTCAACAGCCCAAACAAGTTTCTAAAAGGATGAGTTTGCAACTACTTTACTTTTGGAGAAAATTCAAAACATTCATTATTCAATAGGGACCAAACTATCAAAAACCAGCGGTTTGAATGAACACATTTCTTGGTAGAATCATGCAGGACTGAAATTTTTGATGTTTTTCTACTCCTCTCATGAGCCCAAACAAGTCTCTAAAAGCATGAGTTTGCAACTACTTTACTTTTGGAGAAAATTCAAAACATTCACTATTCAATAGAGCCCAATAGCAAAAATCAGGTTTTGAATGAAGAATCACATTTCTTGGTAAAATCATGCAGGATTGAAATTTTTGATGGTTTTTTACTCCTCTCAACAGCCCAAACAAGTTTCTAAAAGGATGAGTTTGCAACTACTTTACTTTTGGAGAAAATTCAAAACATTCATTATTCAATAGGGCCCAAACTATCAAAAACCAGCGGTTTCAATGAACACACATTTCTTGGTAGAATCATGCAGGACTGAAATTTTTGATGTTTTTCTACTCCTCTCATGAGCCCAAACAAGTCTCTAAAAGCATGAGTTTGCAACTACTTTACTTTTGGAGAAAATTCAAAACATTCATTATTCAATAGAGCCCAGTAGCAAAAACCAGCGTTTTGAATGAAGAATCACATTTCTTGGTAGAATCATGCAGGATTCAAATTTTTGATGTTTTTTTACTCCTCTCAACAGCCCAAACAAGTTTCTAAAAGGATGAGTTTGCAACTACTTTACTTTTGGAGAAAATTCAAAACATTCATTATTCAATAGGGCCCAAACTATCAAAAACCAGCGGTTTCAATGAACACACATTTCTTGGTAGAATCATGCAGGACTGAAATTTTTGATGTTTTTCTACTCCTCTCATGAGCCCAAACAAGTCTCTAAAAGCATGAGTTTGCAACTACTTTACTTTTGGAGAAAATTCAAAACATTCATTATTCAATAGAGCCCAATAGCAAAAATCAGGTTTTGAATGAAGAATCACATTTCTTGGTAAAATCATGAAGGATTGAAATTTTTGATGGTTTTTTACTGCTCTCAACAGCCCAAACAAGTTTCTAAAAGGATGAGTTTGCAACTACTTTACTTTTCGAGAAAATTCAAAACATTCATTATTCAATAGGGCCCAAACTATCAAAAACCAGCGGTTTCAATGAACACACATTTCTTGGTAGAATCATGCAGGACTGAAATTTTTGATGTTTTTCTACTCCTCTCATGAGCCCAAACAAGTCTCTAAAAGGATGAGTTTGCAACTACTTTACTTTTGGAGAAAATTCAAAACATTCACTATTCAATAGAGCCCAATAGCAAAAATCAGGTTTTGAATGAAGAATCACATTTCTTGGTAAAATCATGCAGGATTGAAATTTTTGATGGTTTTTTACTCCTCTCAACAGCCCAAACAAGTTTCTAAAAGGATGAGTTTGCAACTACTTTACTTTTGGAGAAAATTCAAAACATTCATTATTCAATAGAGCCCAATAGCAAAAACCAGCGTTTTGAATGAAGAATCACATTTCTTGGTAGAATCATGCAGGATTGAAATTTTTGATGGTTTTTTACTCCTCTCAACAGCCCAAACAAGTTTCTAAAAGGATGAGTTTGCAACTACTTTACTTTTGGAGAAAATTCAAAACATTCATTATTCAATAGGGCCCAAACTATCAAAAACCAGCGGTTTGAATGAACACATTTCTTGGTAGAATCATGCAGGACTGAAATTTTTGATGTTTTTCTACTCCTCTCATGAGCCCAAACAAGTCTCTAAAAGCATGAGTTTGCAACTACTTTACTTTTGGAGAAAATTCAAAACATTCACCATTCAATAGAGCCCAATAGCAAAAATCAGGTTTTGAATGAAGAATCACATTTCTTGGTAAAATCATGCAGGATTGAAATTTTTGATGGTTTTTTACTACTCTCAACAGCCCAAACAAGTTTCTAAAAGGATGAGTTTGCAACTACTTTACTTTTCGAGAAAATTCAAAACATTCATTATTCAATAGGGCCCAAACTATCAAAAACCAGCGGTTTCAATGAACACACATTTCTTGGTAGAATCATGCAGGACTGAAATTTTTGATGTTTTTCTACTCCTCTCATGAGCCCAAACAAGTCTCTAAAAGCATGAGTTTGCAACTACTTTACTTTTGGAGAAAATTCAAAACATTCATTATTCAATAGAGCCCAATAGCAAAAACCAGCGTTTTGAATGAAGAATCACATTTCTTGGTAGAATCATGCAGGATTGAAATTTTTGATGGTTTTTTACTCCTCTCAACAGCCCAAACAAGTTTCTAAAAGGATGAGTTTGCAACTACTTTACTTTTGGAGAAAATTCAAAACATTCATTATTCAATAGGGCCCAAACTATCAAAAACCAGCGGTTTCAATGAACACACATTTCTTGGTAGAATCATGCAGGACTGAAATTTTTGATGTTTTTCTACTCCTCTCATGAGCCTAAACAAGTCTCTAAAAGCATGAGTTTGCAACTACTTTACTTTTGGAGAAAATTCAAAACATTCATTATTCAATAGAGCCCAATAGCAAAAACCAGAGTTTTGAATGAAGAATCACATTTCTTGGTAGAATCATGCAGGATTGAAATTTTTGATGGTTTTTTACTCCTCTCAACAGCCCAAACAAGTTTCTAAAAGGATGAGTTTGCAACTACTTTACTTTTGGAGAAAATTCAAAACATTCATTATTCAATAGGGCCCAAACTATCAAAAACCAGCGGATTGAATGAACACACATTTCTTGGTAGAATCATGCAGGACTGACATTTTTGATGTTTTTCTACTCCTCTCATGAGCCCAAACAAGTCTCTAAAAGCATGAGTTTGCAACTACTTTACTTTTGGAGAAAATTCAAAACATTCATTATACAATAGGGCCCAAACTATCAAAAACCAGCGGTTTGAATGAACACACATTTCTTGGTAGAATCATGCAGGACTGAAATTTTTGATGTTTTTCTACTCCTCTCATGAGCCCAAACAAGTCTCTAAAAGCATGAGTTTGCAACTACTTTACTTTTAGAGAAAATTCAAAACATTCATTATTCAATAGAGCCCAATAGCAAAAACCAGCGTTTTGAATGAAGAATCACATTTCTTGGTAGAATCATGCAGGATTGAAATTTTTGATGGTTTTTTACTCCTCTCAACAGCCCAAACAAGTTTCTAAAAGGATGAGTTTGCAACTACTTTACTTTTGGAGAAAATTCAAAACATTCATTATTCAATAGGGCCCAAACTATCAAAAACCAGCGGTTTCAATGAACACACATGTCTTGGTAGAATCATGCAGGACTGAAATTTTTGATGTTTTTCTACTCCTCTCATGAGCCCAAACAAGTCTCTAAAAGCATGAGTTTGCAACTACTTTACTTTTGGAGAAAATTCAAAACATTCACTATTCAATAGAACCCAATAGCAAAAATCAGGTTTTGAATGAAGAATCACATTTCTTGGTAAAATCATGCAGGATTGAAATTTTTGATGGTTTTTTACTCCTCTCAACAGCCCAAACAAGTTTCTAAAAGGATGAGTTTGCAACTACTTTACTTTTGGAGAAAATTCAAAACATTCATTATTCAATAGTGCCCAAACTATCAAAAACCAGCGGTTTCAATGAACACACATTTCTTGGTAGAATCATGCAGGACTGAAATTTTTGATGTTTTTCTACTCCGCTCATGAGCCCAAACAAGTCTCTAAAAGCATGAGTTTGCAACTACTTTACTTTTGGAGAAAATTCAAAACATTCATTATTCAATAGAGCCCAATAGCAAAAACCAGCGTTTTGAATGAAGAATCACATTTCTTGGTAGAATCATGCAGGATTGAAATTTTTGATGGTTTTTTACTCCTCTCAACAGCCCAAACAAGTTTCTAAAAGGATGAGTTTGCAACTACTTTACTTTTGGAGAAAATTCAAAACATTCATTATTCAATAGGGCCCAAACTATCAAAAACCAGCGGTTTCAATGAACACACATTTCTTGGTAGAATCATGCAGGACTGAAATTTTTGATGTTTTTCTACTCCTCTCATGAGCCCAAACAAGTCTCTAAAAGCATGAGTTTGCAACTACTTTACTTTTGGAGAAAATTCAAAACATTCATTATTCAATAGGGCCCAAACTATCAAAAACCAGCGGTTTGAATCAACACACATTTCTTGGTAGAATCATGCAGGACTGAAATTTTTGATGTTTTTCTACTCCTCTCATGAGCCCAAACAAGTCTCTAAAAGCATGAGTTTGCAACTACTTTACTTTTGGAGAAAATTCAAAACATTCATTATTCAATAGAGCCCAATAGCAAAAACCAGCGTTTTGAATGAAGAATCACATTTCTTGGTAGAATCATGCAGGATTGAAATTTTTGATGGTTTTTTACTCCTCTCAACAGCCCAAACAAGTTTCTAAAAGGATGAGTTTGCAACTACTTTACTTTTGGAGAAAATTCAAAACATTCATTATTCAATAGGGCCCAAACTATCAAAAACCAGCCGTTTCAATGAACACACATGTCTTGGTAGAATCATGCAGGACTGAAATTTTTGATGTTTTTCTACTCATCTCATGAGCCCAAACAAGTCTCTAAAAGCATAAGTTTGCAACTACTTTACTTTTGGAGAAAATTCAAAACATTCATTATTCAATAGAGCCCAATAGCAAAAACCAGCGTTTTGAATGAAGAATCACATTTCTTGGTAGAATCATGCAGGATTTAAATTTTTGATGGTTTTTTACTCCTCTCAACAGCCCAAACAAGTTTCTAAAAGGATGAGTTTGCAACTACTTTACTTTTGGAGAAAATTCAAAACATTCATTATTCAATAGGGCCCAAACTATCAAAAACCAGCGGTTTGAATGAACACATTTCTTGGTAGAATCATGCAGGACTGAAATTTTTGATGGTTTTTTACTCCTCTCAACAGCCCAAACAAGTTTCTAAAAGGATGAGTTTGCAACTACTTTACTTTTGGAGAAAATTCAAAACATTCATTATTCAATAGGGCCCAAACTATCAAAAACCAGCGGTTTGAATGAACACATTTCTTGGTAGAATCATGCAGGACTGAAATTTTTGATGTTTTTCTACTCCTCTCATGAGCCCAAACAAGTCTCTAAAAGCATGAGTTTGCAACTACTTTACTTTTGGAGAAAATTCAAAACATTCACTATTCAATAGAGCCCAATAGCAAAAATCAGGTTTTGAATGAAGAATCACATTTCTTGGTAAAATCATGCAGGATTGAAATTTTTGATGGTTTTTTACTCCTCTCAACAGCCCAAACAAGTTTCTAAAAGGATGAGTTTGCAACTACTTTACTTTTGGAGAAAATTCAAAACATTCATTATTCAATAGGGCCCAAACTATCAAAAACCAGCGGTTTCAATGAACACACATTTCTTGGTAGAATCATGCAGGACTGAAATTTTTGATGTTTTTCTACTCCTCTCATGAGCCCAAACAAGTCTCTAAAAGCATGAGTTTGCAACTACTTTACTTTTGGAGAAAATTCAAAACATTCATTATTCAATAGAGCCCAGTAGCAAAAACCAGCGTTTTGAATGAAGAATCACATTTCTTGGTAGAATCATGCAGGATTGAAATTTTTGATGGTTTTTTACTCCTCTCAACAGCCCAAACAAGTTTCTAAAAGGATGAGTTTGCAACTACTTTACTTTTGGAGAAAATTCAAAACATTCATTATTCAATAGGGCCCAAACTATCAAAAACCAGCCGTTTCAATGAACACACATGTCTTCGTAGAATCATGCAGGACTGAAATTTTTGATGTTTTTCTACTCCTCTCATGAGCCCAAACAAGTCTCTAAAAGCATGAGTTTGCAACTACTTTACTTTTGGAGAAAATTCAAAACATTCACTATTCAATAGAGCCCAATAGCAAAAATCAGGTTTTGAATGAAGAATCACATTTCTTGGTAAAATCATGCAGGATTGAAATTTTTGATGGTTTTTTACTCCTCTCAACAGCCCAAACAAGTTTCTAAAAGGATGAGTTTGCAACTACTTTACTTTTGGAGAAAATTCAAAACATTCATTATTCAATAGGGCCCAAACTATCAAAAACCAGCGGTTTCAATGAACACACATTTCTTGGTAGAATCATGCAGGACTGAAATTTTTGATGTTTTTCTACTCCTCTCATGAGCCCAAACAAGTCTCTAAAAGCATGAGTTTGCAACTACTTTACTTTTGGAGAAAATTCAAAACATTCATTATTCAATAGAGCCCAATAGCAAAAACCAGCGTTTTGAATGAAGAATCACATTTCTTGGTAGAATCATGCAGGATTTAAATTTTTGATGGTTTTTTACTCCTCTCAACAGCCCAAACAAGTTTCTAAAAGGATGAGTTTGCAACTACTTTACTTTTGGAGAAAATTCAAAACATTCATTATTCAATAGGGCCCAAACTATCAAAAACCAGCGGTTTGAATGAACACATTTCTTGGTAGAATCATGCAGGACTGAAATTTTTGATGTTTTTCTACTCCTCTCATGAGCCCAAACAAGTCTCTAAAAGCATGAGTTTGCAACTACTTTACTTTTGGAGAAAATTCAAAACATTCACTATTCAATAGAGCCCAATAGCAAAAATCAGGTTTTGAATGAAGAATCACATTTCTTGGTAAAATCATGCAGGATTGAAATTTTTGATGGTTTTTTACTCCTCTCAACAGCCCAAACAAGTTTCTAAAAGGATGAGTTTGCAACTACTTTACTTTTGGAGAAAATTCAAAACATTCATTATTCAATAGGGCCCAAACTATCAAAAACCAGCGGTTTCAATGAACACACATTTCTTGGTAGAATCATGCAGGACTGAAATTTTTGATGTTTTTCTACTCCTCTCATGAGCCCAAACAAGTCTCTAAAAGCATGAGTTTGCAACTACTTTACTTTTGGAGAAAATTCAAAACATTCATTATTCAATAGAGCCCAGTAGCAAAAACCAGCGTTTTGAATGAAGAATCACATTTCTTGGTAGAATCATGCAGGATTCAAATTTTTGATGGTTTTTTACTCCTCTCAACAGCCCAAACAAGTTTCTAAAAGGATGAGTTTGCAACTACTTTACTTTTGGAGAAAATTCAAAACATTCATTATTCAATAGGGCCCAAACTATCAAAAATCAGCGGTTTCAATGAACACACATTTCTTGGTAGAATCATGCAGGACTGAAATTTTTGATGTTTTTCTACTCCTCTCATGAGCCCAAACAAGTCTCTAAAAGCATGAGTTTGCAACTACTTTACTTTTGGAGAAAATTCAAAACATTCATTATTCAATAGAGCCCAATAGCAAAAACCAGCGTTTTGAATGAAGAATCACATTTCTTGGTAGAATCATGCAGGATTGAAATTTTTGATGGTTTTTTACTCCTCTCAACAGCCCAAACAAGTTTCTAAAAGGATGAGTTTGCAACTACTTTACTTTTGGAGAAAATTCAAAACATTCATTATTCAATAGGGCCCAAACTATCAAAAACCAGCGGTTTCAATGAACACACATTTCTTGGTAGAATCATGCAGGACTGAAATTTTTGATGTTTTTCTACTCCTCTCATTAGCCCAAACATGTCTCTAAAAGCATGAGTTTGCAACTACTTTACTTTTGGAGAAAATTCAAAACATTCATTATTCAATAGAGCCCAATAGCAAAAACCAGCGTTTGAATGATGAATCTCATTTCTTGGTAGAATCATGCAGGATTGAAATTTTTGATGGTTTTTTACTCCTCTCAACAGCCCAAACAAGTTTCTAAAAGGATGAGTTTGCAACTACTTTACTTTTGGAGAAAATTCAAAACATTCATTATTCAATAGGGCCCAAACTATCAAAAACCAGCGGTTTCAATGAACACACATTTCTTGGTAGAATCATGCAGGACTGAAATTTTTGATTTTTTTCGACTCCTGTCATGAGCCCAAACAAGTCTCTAAAAGCATGAGTTTGCAACTACTTTACTTTTGGAGAAAATTCAAAACATTCATTATTCAATAGGGCCCAAACTATCAAAAACCAGCCGTTTCAATGAACACACATGTCTTGGTAGAATCATGCAGGACTGAAATTTTTGATGTTTTTCTACTCCTCTCATGAGCCCAAACAAGTCTCTAAAAGCATGAGTTTGCAACTACTTTACTTTTGGAGAAAATTCAAAACATTCATTATTCAATAGAGCCCAATAGCAAAAACCAGCGTTTTGAATGAAGAATCACATTTCTTGGTAGAATCATGCAGGATTGAAATTTTTGATGGTTTTTTACTCCTCTCAACAGCCCAAACAAGTTTCTAAAAGGATGAGTTTGCAACTACTTTACTTTTGGAGAAAATTCAAATCATTCATTATTCAATAGGGCCCAAACTATCAAAAACCAGCCGCTTCAATGAACACACATGTCTTGGTAGAATCATGCAGGACTGAAATTTTTGATGTTTTTCTACTCCTCTCATGAGCCCAAACAAGTCTCTAAAAGCATGAGTTTGCAACTACTTTACTTTTGGAGAAAATTCAAAACATTCATTATTCAATAGAGCCCAGTAGCAAAAACCAGCGTTTTGAATGAAGAATCACATTTCTTGGTAGAATCATGCAGGATTCAAATTTTTGATGGTTTTTTACTCCTCTCAACAGCCCAAACAAGTTTCCAAAAGGATGAGTTTGCAACTACTTTACTTTTGGAGAAAATTCAAAACATTCATTATTCAATAGGGCCCAAACTATCAAAAACCAGCGGTTTCAATGAACACACATTTCTTGGTAGAATCATGCAGGACTGAAATTTTTGATGTTTTTCTACTCCTCTCATGAGCCCAAACAAGTCTCTAAAAGCATGAGTTTGCAACTACTTTACTTTTGGAGAAAATTCAAAACATTCATTATTCAATAGAGCCCAATAGCAAAAACCAGCGTTTTGAATGAAGAATCACATTTCTTGGTAGAATCATGCAGGATTGAAATTTTTGATGGTTTTTTACTCCTCTCAACAGCCCAAACAAGTTTCTAAAAGGATGAGTTTGCAACTACTTTACTTTTGGAGAAAATTCAAAACATTCATTATTCAATAGGGCCCAAACTATCAAAAACCAGCGGTTTCAATGAACACACATTTCTTGGTAGAATCATGCAGGACTGAAATTTTTGATGTTTTTCTACTCCTCTCATTAGCCCAAACATGTCTCTAAAAGCATGAGTTTGCAACTACTTTACTTTTGGAGAAAATTCAAAACATTCATTATTCAATAGAGCCCAATAGCAAAAACCAGCGTTTGAATGATGAATCACATTTCTTGGTAGAATCATGCAGGATTGAAATTTTTGATGGTTTTTTACTCCTCTCAACAGCCCAAACAAGTTTCTAAAAGGATGAGTTTGCAACTACTTTACTTTTGGAGAAAATTCAAAACATTCATTATTCAATAGGGCCCAAACTATCAAAAACCAGCGGTTTCAATGAACACACATTTCTTGGTAGAATCATGCAGGACTGAAATTTTTGATTTTTTTCGACTCCTCTCATGAGCCCAAACAAGTCTCTAAAAGCATGAGTTTGCAACTACTTTACTTTTGGAGAAAATTCAAAACATTCATTATTCAATAGGGCCCAAACTATCAAAAACCAGCGGTTTGAATGAACACATTTCTTGGTAGAATCATGCAGGACTGAAATTTTTGATGGTTTTTTACTCCTCTCAACAGCCCAAACAAGTTTCTAAAAGGATGAGTTTGCAACTACTTTACTTTTGGAGAAAATTCAAAACATTCATTATTCAATAGGGCCCAAACTATCAAAAACCAGCGGTTTGAATGAACACATTTCTTGGTAGAATCATGCAGGACTGAAATTTTTGATGTTTTTCTACTCCTCTCATGAGCCCAAACAAGTCTCTAAAAGCATGAGTTTGCAACTACTTTACTTTTGGAGAAAATTCAAAACATTCACTATTCAATAGAGCCCAATAGCAAAAATCAGGTTTTGAATGAAGAATCACATTTCTTGGTAAAATCATGCAGGATTGAAATTTTTGATGGTTTTTTACTCCTCTCAACAGCCCAAACAAGTTTCCTAAAGGATGAGTTTGCAACTACTTTACTTTTGGAGAAAATTCAAAACATTCATTATTCAATAGGGCCCAAACTATCAAAAACCAGCGGTTTCAATGAACACACATTTCTTGGTAGAATCATGCAGGACTGAAATTTTTGATGTTTTTCTACTCCTCTCATGAGCCCAAACAAGTCTCTAAAAGCATGAGTTTGCAACTACTTTACTTTTGGAGAAAATTCAAAACATTCATTATTCAATAGAGCCCAGTAGCAAAAACCAGCGTTTTGAATGAAGAATCACATTTCTTGGTAGAATCATGCAGGATTGAAATTTTTGATGGTTTTTTACTCCTCTCAACAGCCCAAACAAGTTTCTAAAAGGATGAGTTTGCAACTACTTTACTTTTGGAGAAAATTCAAAACATTCATTATTCAATAGGGCCCAAACTATCAAAAACCAGCCGTTTCAATGAACACACATGTCTTCGTAGAATCATGCAGGACTGAAATTTTTGATGTTTTTCTACTCCTCTCATGAGCCCAAACAAGTCTCTAAAAGCATGAGTTTGCAACTACTTTACTTTTGGAGAAAATTCAAAACATTCACTATTCAATAGAGCCCAATAGCAAAAATCAGGTTTTGAATGAAGAATCACATTTCTTGGTAAAATCATGCAGGATTGAAATTTTTGATGGTTTTTTACTCCTCTCAACAGCCCAAACAAGTTTCTAAAAGGATGAGTTTGCAACTACTTTACTTTTGGAGAAAATTCAAAACATTCATTATTCAATAGGGCCCAAACTATCAAAAACCAGCGGTTTCAATGAACACACATTTCTTGGTAGAATCATGCAGGACTGAAATTTTTGATGTTTTTCTACTCCTCTCATGAGCCCAAACAAGTCTCTAAAAGCATGAGTTTGCAACTACTTTACTTTTGGAGAAAATTCAAAACATTCATTATTCAATAGAGCCCAATAGCAAAAACCAGCGTTTTGAATGAAGAATCACATTTCTTGGTAGAATCATGCAGGATTTAAATTTTTGATGGTTTTTTACTCCTCTCAACAGCCCAAACAAGTTTCTAAAAGGATGAGTTTGCAACTACTTTACTTTTGGAGAAAATTCAAAACATTCATTATTCAATAGGGCCCAAACTATCAAAAACCAGCGGTTTGAATGAACACATTTCTTGGTAGAATCATGCAGGACTGAAATTTTTGATGTTTTTCTACTCCTCTCATGAGCCCAAACAAGTCTCTAAAAGCATGAGTTTGCAACTACTTTACTTTTGGAGAAAATTCAAAACATTCACTATTCAATAGAGCCCAATAGCAAAAATCAGGTTTTGAATGAAGAATCACATTTCTTGGTAAAATCATGCAGGATTGAAATTTTTGATGGTTTTTTACTCCTCTCAACAGCCCAAACAAGTTTCTAAAAGGATGAGTTTGCAACTACTTTACTTTTGGAGAAAATTCAAAACATTCATTATTCAATAGGGCCCAAACTATCAAAAACCAGCGGTTTCAATGAACACACATTTCTTGGTAGAATCATGCAGGACTGAAATTTTTGATGTTTTTCTACTCCTCTCATGAGCCCAAACAAGTCTCTAAAAGCATGAGTTTGCAACTACTTTACTTTTGGAGAAAATTCAAAACATTCATTATTCAATAGAGCCCAGTAGCAAAAACCAGCGTTTTGAATGAAGAATCACATTTCTTGGTAGAATCATGCAGGATTCAAATTTTTGATGGTTTTTTACTCCTCTCAACAGCCCAAACAAGTTTCTAAAAGGATGAGTTTGCAACTACTTTACTTTTGGAGAAAATTCAAAACATTCATTATTCAATAGGGCCCAAACTATCAAAAATCAGCGGTTTCAATGAACACACATTTCTTGGTAGAATCATGCAGGACTGAAATTTTTGATGTTTTTCTACTCCTCTCATGAGCCCAAACAAGTCTCTAAAAGCATGAGTTTGCAACTACTTTACTTTTGGAGAAAATTCAAAACATTCATTATTCAATAGAGCCCAATAGCAAAAACCAGCGTTTTGAATGAAGAATCACATTTCTTGGTAGAATCATGCAGGATTGAAATTTTTGATGGTTTTTTACTCCTCTCAACAGCCCAAACAAGTTTCTAAAAGGATGAGTTTGCAACTACTTTACTTTTGGAGAAAATTCAAAACATTCATTATTCAATAGGGCCCAAACTATCAAAAACCAGCGGTTTCAATGAACACACATTTCTTGGTAGAATCATGCAGGACTGAAATTTTTGATGTTTTTCTACTCCTCTCATTAGCCCAAACATGTCTCTAAAAGCATGAGTTTGCAACTACTTTACTTTTGGAGAAAATTCAAAACATTCATTATTCAATAGAGCCCAATAGCAAAAACCAGCGTTTGAATGATGAATCTCATTTCTTGGTAGAATCATGCAGGATTGAAATTTTTGATGGTTTTTTACTCCTCTCAACAGCCCAAACAAGTTTCTAAAAGGATGAGTTTGCAACTACTTTACTTTTGGAGAAAATTCAAAACATTCATTATTCAATAGGGCCCAAACTATCAAAAACCAGCGGTTTCAATGAACACACATTTCTTGGTAGAATCATGCAGGACTGAAATTTTTGATTTTTTTCGACTCCTGTCATGAGCCCAAACAAGTCTCTAAAAGCATGAGTTTGCAACTACTTTACTTTTGGAGAAAATTCAAAACATTCATTATTCAATAGGGCCCAAACTATCAAAAACCAGCCGTTTCAATGAACACACATGTCTTGGTAGAATCATGCAGGACTGAAATTTTTGATGTTTTTCTACTCCTCTCATGAGCCCAAACAAGTCTCTAAAAGCATGAGTTTGCAACTACTTTACTTTTGGAGAAAATTCAAAACATTCATTATTCAATAGAGCCCAATAGCAAAAACCAGCGTTTTGAATGAAGAATCACATTTCTTGGTAGAATCATGCAGGATTGAAATTTTTGATGGTTTTTTACTCCTCTCAACAGCCCAAACAAGTTTCTAAAAGGATGAGTTTGCAACTACTTTACTTTTGGAGAAAATTCAAATCATTCATTATTCAATAGGGCCCAAACTATCAAAAACCAGCCGTTTCAATGAACACACATGTCTTGGTAGAATCATGCAGGACTGAAATTTTTGATGTTTTTCTACTCCTCTCATGAGCCCAAACAAGTCTCTAAAAGCATGAGTTTGCAACTACTTTACTTTTGGAGAAAATTCAAAACATTCATTATTCAATAGAGCCCAGTAGCAAAAACCAGCGTTTTGAATGAAGAATCACATTTCTTGGTAGAATCATGCAGGATTCAAATTTTTGATGGTTTTTTACTCCTCTCAACAGCCCAAACAAGTTTCCAAAAGGATGAGTTTGCAACTACTTTACTTTTGGAGAAAATTCAAAACATTCATTATTCAATAGGGCCCAAACTATCAAAAACCAGCGGTTTCAATGAACACACATTTCTTGGTAGAATCATGCAGGACTGAAATTTTTGATGTTTTTCTACTCCTCTCATGAGCCCAAACAAGTCTCTAAAAGCATGAGTTTGCAACTACTTTACTTTTGGAGAAAATTCAAAACATTCATTATTCAATAGAGCCCAATAGCAAAAACCAGCGTTTTGAATGAAGAATCACATTTCTTGGTAGAATCATGCAGGATTGAAATTTTTGATGGTTTTTTACTCCTCTCAACAGCCCAAACAAGTTTCTAAAAGGATGAGTTTGCAACTACTTTACTTTTGGAGAAAATTCAAAACATTCATTATTCAATAGGGCCCAAACTATCAAAAACCAGCGGTTTCAATGAACACACATTTCTTGGTAGAATCATGCAGGACTGAAATTTTTGATGTTTTTCTACTCCTCTCATTAGCCCAAACATGTCTCTAAAAGCATGAGTTTGCAACTACTTTACTTTTGGAGAAAATTCAAAACATTCATTATTCAATAGAGCCCAATAGCAAAAACCAGCGTTTGAATGATGAATCACATTTCTTGGTAGAATCATGCAGGATTGAAATTTTTGATGGTTTTTTACTCCTCTCAACAGCCCAAACAAGTTTCTAAAAGGATGAGTTTGCAACTACTTTACTTTTGGAGAAAATTCAAAACATTCATTATTCAATAGGGCCCAAACTATCAAAAACCAGCGGTTTCAATGAACACACATTTCTTGGTAGAATCATGCAGGACTGAAATTTTTGATTTTTTTCGACTCCTCTCATGAGCCCAAACAAGTCTCTAAAAGCATGAGTTTGCAACTACTTTACTTTTGGAGAAAATTCAAAACATTCATTATTCAATAGGGCCCAAACTATCAAAAACCAGCGGTTTGAATCAACACACATTTCTTGGTAGAATCATGCAGGACTGAAATTTTTGATGTTTTTCTACTCCTCTCATGAGCCCAAACAAGTCTCTAAAAGCATGAGTTTGCAACTACTTTACTTTTGGAGAAAATTCAAAACATTCATTATTCAATAGAGTCCAATAGCAAAAACCAGCGTTTTGAATGAAGAATCACATTTCTTGGTAGAATCATGCAGGATTGAAATTTTTGATGGTTTTTTACTCCTCTCAACAGCCCAAACAAGTTTCTAAAAGGATGAGTTTGCAACTACTTTACTTTTGGAGAAAATTCAAAACATTCATTATTCAATAGGGCCCAAACTATCAAAAACCAGCGGTTTCAATGAACACACATTTCTTGGTAGAATCATGCAGGACTGAAATTTTTGATGTTTTTCTACTCCTCTCATGAGCCCAAACAAGTCTCTAAAAGAATGAGTTTGCAACTACTTTACTTTTGGAGAAAATTCAAAACATTCACTATTCAATAGAGCCCAATAGCAAAAATCAGGTTTTGAATGAAGAATCACATTTCTTGGTAAAATCATGCAGGATTGAAATTTTTGATGGTTTTTTACTCCTCTCAACAGCCCAAACAAGTTTCTAAAAGGATGAGTTTGCAACTACTTTACTTTTGGAGAAAATTCAAAACATTCATTATTCAATAGAGCCCAATAGCAAAAACCAGCGTTTTGAATGAAGAATCACATTTCTTGGTAGAATCATGCAGGATTTAAATTTTTGATGGTTTTTTACTCCTCTCAACAGCCCAAACAAGTTTCTAAAAGGATGAGTTTGCAACTACTTTACTTTTGGAGAAAATTCAAAACATTCATTATTCAATAGGGCCCAAACTATCAAAAACCAGCGGTTTGAATGAACACATTTCTTGGTAGAATCATGCAGGACTGAAATTTTTGATGTTTTTCTACTCCTCTCATGAGCCCAAACAAGTCTCTAAAAGCATGAGTTTGCAACTACTTTACTTTTGGAGAAAATTCAAAACATTCACCATTCAATAGAGCCCAATAGCAAAAATCAGGTTTTGAATGAAGAATCACATTTCTTGGTAAAATCATGCAGGATTGAAATTTTTGATGGTTTTTTACTACTCTCAACAGCCCAAACAAGTTTCTAAAAGGATGAGTTTGCAACTACTTTACTTTTCGACAAAATTCAAAACATTCATTATTCAATAGGGCCCAAACTATCAAAAACCAGCGGTTTCAATGAACACACATTTCTTGGTAGAATCATGCAGGACTGAAATTTTTGATGTTTTTCTACTCCTCTCATGAGCCCAAACAAGTCTCTAAAAGCATGCGTTTGCAACTACTTTACTTTTGGAGAAAATTCAAAACATTCATTATTCAATAGAGCCCAATAGCAAAAACCAGCGTTTTGAATGAAGAATCACATTTCTTGGTAGAATCATGCAGGATTGAAATTTTTGATGGTTTTTTACTCCTCTCAACAGCCCAAACAAGTTTCTAAAAGGATGAGTTTGCAACTACTTTACTTTTGGAGAAAATTCAAAACATTCATTATTCAATAGGGCCCAAACTATCAAAAACCAGCCGTTTCAATGAACACACATGTCTTGGTAGAATCATGCAGGACTGAAATTTTTGATGTTTTTCTACTCATCTCATGAGCCCAAACAAGTCTCTAAAAGCATGAGTTTGCAACTACTTTACTTTTGGAGAAAATTCAAAACATTCACTATTCAATAGAGCCCAATAGCAAAAACCAGCGTTTTGAATGAAGAATCACATTTCTTGGTAGAATCATGCAGGATTGAAATTTTTGATGGTTTTTTACTCCTCTCAACAGCCCAAACAAGTTTCTAAAAGGATGAGTTTGCAACTACTTTACTTTTGGAGAAAATTCAAAACATTCATTATTCAATAGAGCCCAATAGCAAAAACCAGCGTTTTGAATGAAGAATCACATTTCTTGGTAGAATCATGCAGGATTGAAATTTTTGATGGTTTTTTACTCCTCTCAACAGCCCAAACAAGTTTCTAAAAGGATGAGTTTTCAACTACTTTACTTTTGGAGAAAATTCAAAACATTCATTATTCAATAGGGCCCTAAACTATCAAAAACCAGCGGTTTGAATGAACACATTTCTTGGTAGAATCATGCAGGACTGAAATTTTTGATGTTTTTCTACTCCTCTCATGAGCCCAAACAAGTCTCTAAAAGCATGAGTTTGCAACTACTTTACTTTTGGAGAAAATTCAAAACATTCACCATTCAATAGAGCCCAATAGCAAAAATCAGGTTTTGAATGAAGAATCACATTTCTTGGTAAAATCATGCAGGATTGAAATTTTTGATGGTTTTTTACTACTCTCAACAGCCCAAACAAGTTTCTAAAAGGATGAGTTTGCAACTACTTTACTTTTCGACAAAATTCAAAACATTCATTATTCAATAGGGCCCAAACTATCAAAAACCAGCGGTTTCAATGAACACACATTTCTTGGTAGAATCATGCAGGACTGAAATTTTTGATGTTTTTCTACTCCTCTCATGAGCCCAAACAAGTCTCTAAAAGCATGAGTTTGCAACTACTTTACTTTTGGAGAAAATTCAAAACATTCATTATTCAATAGAGCCCAATAGCAAAAACCAGCGTTTTGAATGAAGAATCACATTTCTTGGTAGAATCATGCAGGATTGAAATTTTTGATGGTTTTTTACTCCTCTCAACAGCCCAAACAAGTTTCTAAAAGGATGAGTTTGCAACTACTTTACTTTTGGAGAAAATTCAAAACATTCATTATTCAATAGGGCCCAAACTATCAAAAACCAGCCGTTTCAATGAACACACATGTCTTGGTAGAATCATGCAGGACTGAAATTTTTGATGTTTTTCTACTCATCTCATGAGCCCAAACAAGTCTCTAAAAGCATGAGTTTGCAACTACTTTACTTTTGGAGAAAATTCAAAACATTTTTTTGTGTGCCAAAATTTCACATATATTTGGTGTTTGCCTGTGCTGTTGTAATTGTTTTTCAAATCTATTTCAATTAATGTTAATTGTACATACTTTAAATGATGATATGATGTTCAGATACCATATGATGATGTCCTGATGTACATTATCTTGACTCTATTCGAACATGATATATATGAGGTATGTTTATACATTCCTATTATTTTGAAAACTCAATAAAAATATTGTTTAAGAAAATTCAAAACATTCACTATTCAATAGAGCCCAATAGCAAAAACAAGCGTTTTGAATGAAGAATCACATTTCTTGGTAGAATCATGCAGGATTGAAATTTTTGATGGTTTTTTACTCCTCTCAACAGCCCAAACAAGTTTCTAAAAGGATGAGTTTGCAACTACTTTACTTTTGGAGAAAATTCAAAACATTCATTATTCAATAGGGCCCAAACTATCAAAAACCAGCGGTTTGAATGAACACATTTCTTGGTAGAATCATGCAGGACTGAAATTTTTGATGTTTTTCTACTCCTCTCATGAGCCCAAACAAGTCTCTAAAAGCATGAGTTTGCAACTACTTTACTTTTGGAGAAAATTCAAAACATTCACTATTCAATAGAGCCCAATAGCAAAAATCAGGTTTTGAATGAAGAATCACATTTCTTGGTAAAATCATGCAGGATTGAAATTTTTGATGGTTTTTTACTCCTCTCAACAGCCCAAACAAGTTTCTAAAAGGATGAGTTTGCAACTACTTTACTTTTGGAGAAAATTCAAAACATTCATT
Organism: Dendrobates tinctorius; assembly: GCF_039654945.1. Taxonomy (NCBI): domain Eukaryota; kingdom Metazoa; phylum Chordata; class Amphibia; order Anura; family Dendrobatidae; genus Dendrobates; species Dendrobates tinctorius. The sequence goes on from NW_027361793.1 coordinate 22,787,246, forward strand.
ATTCAATAGGGCCCAAACTATCAAAAACCAGCGGTTTCAATGAACACACATTTCTTGGTAGAATCATGCAGGACTGAAATTTTTGATGTTTTTCTACTCCTCTCATGAGCCCAAACAAGTCTCTAAAAGCATGAGTTTGCAACTACTTTACTTTTGGAGAAAATTCAAAACATTCATTATTCAATAGAGCCCAATAGCAAAAACCAGCGTTTTGAATGAAGAATCACATTTCTTGGTAGAATCATGCAGGATTGAAATTTTTGATGGTTTTTTACTCCTCTCAACAGCCCAAACAAGTTTCTAAAAGGATGAGTTTGCAACTACTTTACTTTTGGAGAAAATTCAAAACATTCATTATTCAATAGGGCCCAAACTATCAAAAACCAGCGGTTTCAATGAACACACATTTCTTGGTAGAATCATGCAGGACTGAAATTTTTGATGTTTTTCTACTCCTCTCATGAGCCCAAACAAGTCTCTAAAAGCATGAGTTTGCAACTACTTTACTTTTGGAGAAAATTCAAAACATTCATTATTCAATAGGGCCCAAACTATCAAAAACCAGCGGTTTGAATCAACACACATTTCTTGGTAGAATCATGCAGGACTGAAATTTTTGATGTTTTTCTACTCCTCTCATGAGCCCAAACAAGTCTCTAAAAGCATGAGTTTGCAACTACTTTACTTTTGTAGAAAATTCAAAACATTCATTATTCAATAGAGCCCAATAGCAAAAACCAGCGTTTTGAATGAAGAATCACACTTCTTGGTAGAATCATGCAGGATTGAAATTTTTTATGGTTTTTTACTCCTCTCAACAGCCCAAACAAGTTTCTAAAAGGATGAGTTTGCAACTACTTTACTTTTGGAGAAAATTCAAAACATTCATTATTCAATAGGGCCCAAACTATCAAAAACCAGCGGTTTCAATGAACACACATTTCTTGGTAGAATCATGCAGGACTGAAATTTTTGATGTTTTTCTACTCCTCTCATTAGCCCAAACATGTCTCTAAAAGCATGAGTTTGCAACTACTTTACTTTTGGAGAAAATTCAAAACATTCATTATTCAATAGAGCCCAATAGCAAAAACCAGCGTTTGAATGATGAATCACATTTCTTGGTAGAATCATGCAGGATTGAAATTTTTGATGGTTTTTTACTCCTCTCAACAGCCCAAACAAGTTTCTAAAAGGATGAGTTTGCAACTACTTTACTTTTGGAGAAAATTCAAAACATTCATTATTCAATAGGGCCCAAACTATCAAAAACCAGCGGTTTCAATGAACACACATTTCTTGGTAGAATCATGCAGGACTGAAATTTTTGATTTTTTTCGACTCCTCTCATGAGCCCAAACAAGTCTCTAAAAGCATGAGTTTGCAACTACTTTACTTTTGGAGAAAATTCAAAAAATTCATTATTCAATAGGGCCCAAACTATCAAAAACCAGCGGTTTGAATGAACACACATTTCTTGGTAGAATCATGCAGGACTGAAATTTTTGATGTTTTTCTACTCCTCTCATGAGCCCAAACAAGTCTCTAAAAGCATGAGTTTGCAACTACTTTACTTTTGGAGAAAATTCAAAACATTCATTATTCAATAGAGCCCAATAGCAAAAACCAGCGTTTTGAATGAAGAATCACATTTCTTGGTAGAATCATGCAGGATTGAAATTTTTGATGGTTTTTTACTCCTCTCAACAGCCCAAACAAGTTTCTAAAAGGATGAGTTTGCAACTACTTTACTTTTGGAGAAAATTCAAATCATTCATTATTCAATAGGGCCCAAACTATCAAAAACCAGCCGTTTCAATGAACACACATGTCTTGGTAGAATCATGCAGGACTGAAATTTTTGATGTTTTTCTACTCCTCTCATGAGCCCAAACAAGTCTCTAAAAGCATGAGTTTGCAACTACTTTACTTTTGGAGAAAATTCAAAACATTCATTATTCAATAGAGCCCAGTAGCAAAAACCAGCGTTTTGAATGAAGAATCACATTTCTTGGTAGAATCATGCAGGATTCAAATTTTTGATGGTTTTTTACTCCTCTCAACAGCCCAAACAAGTTTCCAAAAGGATGAGTTTGCAACTACTTTACTTTTGGAGAAAATTCAAAACATTCATTATTCAATAGGGCACAAACTATCAAAAACCAGCGGTTTCAATGAACACACATTTCTTGGTAGAATCACGCAGGACTGAAATTTTTGATGTTTTTCTACTCCTCTCATGAGCCCAAACAAGTCTCTAAAAGCATGAGTTTGCAACTACTTTACTTTTGGAGAAAATTCAAAACATTCATTATTCAATAGAGCCCAATAGCAAAAACCAGCGTTTTGAATGAAGAATCACATTTCTTGGTAGAATCATGCAGGATTGAAATTTTTGATGGTTTTTTACTCCTCTCAACAGCCCAAACAAGTTTCTAAAAGGATGAGTTTGCAACTACTTTACTTTTGGAGAAAATTCAAAACATTCATTATTCAATAGGGCCCAAACTATCAAAAACCAGCGGTTTCAATGAACACACATTTCTTGGTAGAATCATGCAGGACTGAAATTTTTGATGTTTTTCTACTCCTCTCATTAGCCCAAACATGTCTCTAAAAGCATGAGTTTGCAACTACTTTACTTTTGGAGAAAATTCAAAACATTCATTATTCAATAGAGCCCAATAGCAAAAACCAGCGTTTGAATGATGAATCACATTTCTTGGTAGAATCATGCAGGATTGAAATTTTTGATGGTTTTTTACTCCTCTCAACAGCCCAAACAAGTTTCTAAAAGGATGAGTTTGCAACTACTTTACTTTTGGAGAAAATTCAAAACATTCATTATTCAATAGGGCCCAAACTATCAAAAACCAGCGGTTTCAATGAACACACATTTCTTGGTAGAATCATGCAGGACTGAAATTTTTGATGTTTTTCTACTCCTCTCATGAGCCCAAACAAGTCTCTAAAAGGATGAGTTTGCAACTACTTTACTTTTGGAGAAAATTCAAAACATTCACTATTCAATAGAGCCCAATAGCAAAAATCAGGTTTTGAATGAAGAATCACATTTCTTGGTAAAATCATGCAGGATTGAAATTTTTGATGGTTTTTTACTCCTCTCAACAGCCCAAACAATTTTCTAAAAGGATGAGTTTGCAACTACTTTACTTTTGGAGAAAATTCAAAACATTCATTATTCAATAGAGCCCAATAGCAAAAACCAGCGTTTTGAATGAAGAATCACATTTCTTGGTAGAATCATGCAGGATTTAAATTTTTGATGGTTTTTTACTCCTCTCAACAGCCCAAACAAGTTTCTAAAAGGATGAGTTTGCAACTACTTTACTTTTGGAGAAAATTCAAAACATTCATTATTCAATAGGGCCCAAACTATCAAAAACCAGCGGTTTGAATGAACACATTTCTTGGTAGAATCATGCAGGACTGAAATTTTTGATGTTTTTCTACTCCTCTCATGAGCCCAAACAAGTCTCTAAAAGCATGCGTTTGCAACTACTTTACTTTTGGAGAAAATTCAAAACATTCATTATTCAATAGAGCCCAATAGCAAAAACCAGCATTTTGAATGAAGAATCACATTTCTTGGTAGAATCATGCAGGATTGAAATTTTTGATGGTTTTTTACTCCTCTCAACAGCCCAAACAAGTTTCTAAAAGGATGAGTTTGCAACTACTTTACTTTTGGAGAAAATTCAAAACATTCATTATTCAATAGGGCCCAAACTATCAAAAACCAGCCGTTTCAATGAACACACATGTCTTGGTAGAATCATGCAGGACTGAAATTTTTGATGTTTTTCTACTCATCTCATGAGCCCAAACAAGTCTCTAAAAGCATGAGTTTGCAACTACTTTACTTTTGGAGAAAATTCAAAACATTCACTATTCAATAGAGCCCAATAGCAAAAACCAGCGTTTTGAATGAAGAATCACATTTCTTGGTAGAATCATGCAGGATTGAAATTTTTGATGGTTTTTTACTCCTCTCAACAGCCCAAACAAGTTTCTAAAAGGATGAGTTTGCAACTACTTTACTTTTGGAGAAAATTCAAAACATTCATTATTCAATAGAGCCCAATAGCAAAAACCAGCGTTTTGAATGAAGAATCACATTTCTTGGTAGAATCATGCAGGATTGAAATTTTTGATGGTTTTTTACTCCTCTCAACAGCCCAAACAAGTTTCTAAAAGGATGAGTTTTCAACTACTTTACTTTTGGAGAAAATTCAAAACATTCACCATTCAATAGAGCCCAATAGCAAAAATCAGGTTTTGAATGAAGAATCACATTTCTTGGTAAAATCATGCAGGATTGAAATTTTTGATGGTTTTTTACTACTCTCAACAGCCCAAACAAGTTTCTAAAAGGATGAGTTTGCAACTACTTTACTTTTCGACAAAATTCAAAACATTCATTATTCAATAGGGCCCAAACTATCAAAAACCAGCGGTTTCAATGAACACACATTTCTTGGTAGAATCATGCAGGACTGAAATTTTTGATGTTTTTCTACTCCTCTCATGAGCCCAAACAAGTCTCTAAAAGCATGCGTTTGCAACTACTTTACTTTTGGAGAAAATTCAAAACATTCATTATTCAATAGAGCCCAATAGCAAAAACCAGCATTTTGAATGAAGAATCACATTTCTTGGTAGAATCATGCAGGATTGAAATTTTTGATGGTTTTTTACTCCTCTCAACAGCCCAAACAAGTTTCTAAAAGGATGAGTTTGCAACTACTTTACTTTTGGAGAAAATTCAAAACATTCATTATTCAATAGGGCCCAAACTATCAAAAACCAGCCGTTTCAATGAACACACATGTCTTGGTAGAATCATGCAGGACTGAAATTTTTGATGTTTTTCTACTCATCTCATGAGCCCAAACAAGTCTCTAAAAGCATGAGTTTGCAACTACTTTACTTTTGGAGAAAATTCAAAACATTCACTATTCAATAGAGCCCAATAGCAAAAACCAGCGTTTTGAATGAAGAATCACATTTCTTGGTAGAATCATGCAGGATTGAAATTTTTGATGGTTTTTTACTCCTCTCAACAGCCCAAACAAGTTTCTAAAAGGATGAGTTTGCAACTACTTTACTTTTGGAGAAAATTCAAAACATTCATTATTCAATAGAGCCCAATAGCAAAAACCAGCGTTTTGAATGAAGAATCACATTTCTTGGTAGAATCATGCAGGATTGAAATTTTTGATGGTTTTTTACTCCTCTCAACAGCCCAAACAAGTTTCTAAAAGGATGAGTTTTCAACTACTTTACTTTTGGAGAAAATTCAAAACATTCATTATTCAATAGGGCCCTAAACTATCAAAAACCAGCGGTTTGAATGAACACATTTCTTGGTAGAATCATGCAGGACTGAAATTTTTGATGTTTTTCTACTCCTCTCATGAGCCCAAACAAGTCTCTAAAAGCATGAGTTTGCAACTACTTTACTTTTGGAGAAAATTCAAAACATTCACCATTCAATAGAGCCCAATAGCAAAAATCAGGTTTTGAATGAAGAATCACATTTCTTGGTAAAATCATGCAGGATTGAAATTTTTGATGGTTTTTTACTACTCTCAACAGCCCAAACAAGTTTCTAAAAGGATGAGTTTGCAACTACTTTACTTTTCGACAAAATTCAAAACATTCATTATTCAATAGGGCCCAAACTATCAAAAACCAGCGGTTTCAATGAACACACATTTCTTGGTAGAATCATGCAGGACTGAAATTTTTGATGTTTTTCTACTCCTCTCATGAGCCCAAACAAGTCTCTAAAAGCATGAGTTTGCAACTACTTTACTTTTGGAGAAAATTCAAAACATTCATTATTCAATAGAGCCCAATAGCAAAAACCAGCGTTTTGAATGAAGAATCACATTTCTTGGTAGAATCATGCAGGATTGAAATTTTTGATGGTTTTTTACTCCTCTCAACAGCCCAAACAAGTTTCTAAAAGGATGAGTTTGCAACTACTTTACTTTTGGAGAAAATTCAAAACATTCATTATTCAATAGGGCCCAAACTATCAAAAACCAGCCGTTTCAATGAACACACATGTCTTGGTAGAATCATGCAGGACTGAAATTTTTGATGTTTTTCTACTCATCTCATGAGCCCAAACAAGTCTCTAAAAGCATGAGTTTGCAACTACTTTACTTTTGGAGAAAATTCAAAACATTTTTTTGTGTGCCAAAATTTCACATATATTTGGTGTTTGCCTGTGCTGTTGTAATTGTTTTTCAAATCTATTTCAATTAATGTTAATTGTACATACTTTAAATGATGATATGATGTTCAGATACCATATGATGATGTCCTGATGTACATTATCTTGACTCTATTCGAACATGATATATATGAGGTATGTTTATACATTCCTATTATTTTGAAAACTCAATAAAAATATTGTTTAAGAAAATTCAAAACATTCACTATTCAATAGAGCCCAATAGCAAAAACCAGCGTTTTGAATGAAGAATCACATTTCTTGGTAGAATCATGCAGGATTGAAATTTTTGATGGTTTTTTACTCCTCTCAACAGCCCAAACAAGTTTCTAAAAGGATGAGTTTGCAACTACTTTACTTTTGGAGAAAATTCAAAACATTCATTATTCAATAGGGCCCAAACTATCAAAAACCAGCGGTTTGAATGAACACATTTCTTGGTAGAATCATGCAGGACTGAAATTTTTGATGTTTTTCTACTCCTCTCATGAGCCCAAACAAGTCTCTAAAAGCATGAGTTTGCAACTACTTTACTTTTGGAGAAAATTCAAAACATTCACTATTCAATAGAGCCCAATAGCAAAAATCAGGTTTTGAATGAAGAATCACATTTCTTGGTAAAATCATGCAGGATTGAAATTTTTGATGGTTTTTTACTCCTCTCAACAGCCCAAACAAGTTTCTAAAAGGATGAGTTTGCAACTACTTTACTTTTGGAGAAAATTCAAAACATTCATTATTCAATAGGGCCCAAACTATCAAAAACCAGCGGTTTCAATGAACACACATTTCTTGGTAGAATCATGCAGGACTGAAATTTTTGATGTTTTTCTACTCCTCTCATGAGCCCAAACAAGTCTCTAAAAGCATGAGTTTGCAACTACTTTACTTTTGGAGAAAATTCAAAACATTCATTATTCAATAGAGCCCAATAGCAAAAACCAGCGTTTTGAATGAAGAATCACATTTCTTGGTAGAATCATGCAGGATTGAAATTTTTGATGGTTTTTTACTCCTCTCAACAGCCCAAACAAGTTTCTAAAAGGATGAGTTTGCAACTACTTTACTTTTGGAGAAAATTCAAAACATTCATTATTCAATAGGGCCATAAACTATCAAAAACCAGCGGTTTGAATGAACACATTTCTTGGTAGAATCATGCAGGACTGAAATTTTTGATGTTTTTCTACTCCTCTCATGAGCCCAAACAAGTCTCTAAAAGCATGAGTTTGCAACTACTTTACTTTTGGAGAAAATTCAAAACATTCACCATTCAATAGAGCCCAATAGCAAAAATCAGGTTTTGAATGAAGAATCACATTTCTTGGTAAAATCATGCAGGATTGAAATTTTTGATGGTTTTTTACTACTCTCAACAGCCCAAACAAGTTTCTAAAAGGATGAGTTTGCAACTACTTTACTTTTCGACAAAATTCAAAACATTCATTATTCAATAGGGCCCAAACTATCAAAAACCAGCGGTTTCAATGAACACACATTTCTTGGTAGAATCATGCAGGACTGAAATTTTTGATGTTTTTCTACTCCTCTCATGAGCCCAAACAAGTCTCTAAAAGCATGAGTTTGCAACTACTTTACTTTTGGAGAAAATTCAAAACATTCATTATTCAATAGAGCCCAATAGCAAAAACCAGCGTTTTGAATGAAGAATCACATTTCTTGGTAGAATCATGCAGGATTGAAATTTTTGATGGTTTTTTACTCCTCTCAACAGCCCAAACAAGTTTCTAAAAGGATGAGTTTGCAACTACTTTACTTTTGGAGAAAATTCAAAACATTCATTATTCAATAGGGCCCAAACTATCAAAAACCAGCCGTTTCAATGAACACACATGTCTTGGTAGAATCATGCAGGACTGAAATTTTTGATGTTTTTCTACTCATCTCATGAGCCCAAACAAGTCTCTAAAAGCATGAGTTTGCAACTACTTTACTTTTGGAGAAAATTCAAAACATTTTTTTGTGTGCCAAAATTTCACATATATTTGGTGTTTGCCTGTGCTGTTGTAATTGTTTTTCAAATCTATTTCAATTAATGTTAATTGTACATACTTTAAATGATGATATGATGTTCAGATACCATATGATGATGTCCTGATGTACATTATCTTGACTCTATTCGAACATGATATATATGAGGTATGTTTATACATTCCTATTATTTTGAAAACTCAATAAAAATATTGTTTAAGAAAATTCAAAACATTCACTATTCAATAGAGCCCAATAGCAAAAACCAGCGTTTTGAATGAAGAATCACATTTCTTGGTAGAATCATGCAGGATTGAAATTTTTGATGGTTTTTTACTCCTCTCAACAGCCCAAACAAGTTTCTAAAAGGATGAGTTTGCAACTACTTTACTTTTGGAGAAAATTCAAAACATTCATTATTCAATAGGGCCCAAACTATCAAAAACCAGCGGTTTGAATGAACACATTTCTTGGTAGAATCATGCAGGACTGAAATTTTTGATGTTTTTCTACTCCTCTCATGAGCCCAAACAAGTCTCTAAAAGCATGAGTTTGCAACTACTTTACTTTTGGAGAAAATTCAAAACATTCACTATTCAATAGAGCCCAATAGCAAAAATCAGGTTTTGAATGAAGAATCACATTTCTTGGTAAAATCATGCAGGATTGAAATTTTTGATGGTTTTTTACTCCTCTCAACAGCCCAAACAAGTTTCTAAAAGGATGAGTTTGCAACTACTTTACTTTTGGAGAAAATTCAAAACATTCATTATTCAATAGGGCCCAAACTATCAAAAACCAGCGGTTTCAATGAACACACATTTCTTGGTAGAATCATGCAGGACTGAAATTTTTGATGTTTTTCTACTCCTCTCATGAGCCCAAACAAGTCTCTAAAAGCATGAGTTTGCAACTACTTTACTTTTGGAGAAAATTCAAAACATTCATTATTCAATAGAGCCCAATAGCAAAAACCAGCGTTTTGAATGAAGAATCACATTTCTTGGTAGAATCATGCAGGATTGAAATTTTTGATGGTTTTTTACTCCTCTCAACAGCCCAAACAAGTTTCTAAAAGGATGAGTTTGCAACTACTTTACTTTTGGAGAAAATTCAAAACATTCATTATTCAATAGGGCCCAAACTATCAAAAACCAGCGGTTTCAATGAACACACATTTCTTGGTAGAATCATGCAGGACTGAAATTTTTGATGTTTTTCTACTCCTCTCATGAGCCCAAACAAGTCTCTAAAAGCATGAGTTTGCAACTACTTTACTTTTGGAGAAAATTCAAAACATTCATTATTCAATAGGGCCCAAACTATCAAAAACCAGCGGTTTGAATCAACACACATTTCTTGGTAGAATCATGCAGGACTGAAATTTTTGATGTTTTTCTACTCCTCTCATGAGCCCAAACAAGTCTCTAAAAGCATGAGTTTGCAACTACTTTACTTTTGTAGAAAATTCAAAACATTCATTATTCAATAGAGCCCAATAGCAAAAACCAGCGTTTTGAATGAAGAATCACACTTCTTGGTAGAATCATGCAGGATTGAAATTTTTTATGGTTTTTTACTCCTCTCAACAGCCCAAACAAGTTTCTAAAAGGATGAGTTTGCAACTACTTTACTTTTGGAGAAAATTCAAAACATTCATTATTCAATAGGGCCCAAACTATCAAAAACCAGCCGTTTCAATGAACACACATGTCTTGGTAGAATCATGCAGGACTGAAATTTTTGATGTTTTTCTACTCCTCTCATGAGCCCAAACAAGTCTCTAAAAGCATGAGTTTGCAACTACTTTACTTTTCGAGAAAATTCAAAACATTCACTATTCAATAGAGCCCAATAGCAAAAATCAGGTTTTGAATGAAGAATCACATTTCTTGGTAAAATCATGCAGGATTGAAATTTTTGATGGTTTTTTACTCCTCTCAACAGCCCAAACAAGTTTCTAAAAGGATGAGTTTGCAACTACTTTACTTTTGGAGAAAATTCAAAACATTCATTATTCAATAGTGCCCAAACTATCAAAAACCAGCGGTTTCAATGAACACACATTTCTTGGTAGAATCATGCAGGACTGAAATTTTTGATGTTTTTCTACTCCTCTCATGAGCCCAAGAAAGTCTCTAAAAGCATGAGTTTGCAACTACTTTACTTTTGGAGAAAATTCAAAACATTCATTATTCAATAGAGCCCAATAGCAAAAACCAGCGTTTTGAATGAAGAATCACATTTCTTGGTAGAATCATGCAGGATTGAAATTTTTGATGGTGTTTTACTCCTCTCAACAGCCCAAACAAGTTTCTAAAAGGATGAGTTTGCAACTACTTTACTTTTGGAGAAAATTCAAAACATTCATTATTCAATAGGGCCCAAACTATCAAAAACCAGCGGTTTCAATGAACACACATTTCTTGGTAGAATCATGCAGGACTGAAATTTTTGATGTTTTTCTACTCCTCTCATGAGCCCAAACAAGTCTCTAAAAGCATGAGTTTGCAACTACTTTACTTTTGGAGAAAATTCAAAACATTCATTATTCAATAGGGCCCAAACTATCAAAAACCAGCGGTTTGAATCAACACACATTTCTTGGTAGAATCATGCAGGACTGAAATTTTTGATGTTTTTCTACTCCTCTCATGAGCCCAAACAAGTCTCTAAAAGCATGAGTTTGCAACTACTTTACTTTTGGAGAAAATTCAAAACATTCATTATTCAATAGAGCCCAATAGCAAAAACCAGCGTTTTGAATGAAGAATCACAGTTCTTGGTAGAATCATGCAGGATTGAAATTTTTGATGGTTTTTTACTCCTCTCAACAGCCCAAACAAGTTTCTAAAAGGATGAGTTTGCAACTACTTTACTTTTGGAGAAAATTCAAAACATTCATTATTCAATAGGGCCCAAACTATCAAAAACCAGCGGTTTCAATGAACACACATTTCTTGGTAGAATCATGCAGGACTGAAATTTTTGATGTTTTTCTACTCCTCTCATGAGCCCAAACAAGTTTCTAAAAGCATGAGTTTGCAACTACTTTACTTTTGGAGAAAATTCAAAACATTCATTATTCAATAGGGCCCAAACTATCAAAAACCAGCGGTTTGAATCAACACACATTTCTTGGTAGAATCATGCAGGACTGAAATTTTTGATGTTTTTCTACTCCTCTCATGAGCCCAAACAAGTCTCTAAAAGCATGAGTTTGCAACTACTTTACTTTTGGAGAAAATTCAAAACATTCATTATTCAATAGAGCCCAATAGCAAAAACCAGCGTTTTGAATGAAGAATCACATTTCTTGGTAGAATCATGCAGGATTGAAATTTTTGATGGTTTTTTACTCCTCTCAACAGCCCAAACAAGTTTCTAAAAGGATGAGTTTGCAACTACTTTACTTTTGGAGAAAATTCAAAACATTCATTATTCAATAGGGCCCAAACTATCAAAAACCAGCGGTTTTAATGAACACACATTTCTTGGTAGAATCATGCAGGACTGAAATTTTTGATGTTTTTCTATTCCTCTCATGAGCCCAAACAAGTCTCTAAAAGCATGAGTTTGCAACTACTTTACTTTTGGAGAAAATTCAAAACATTCATTATTCAATAGGGCCCAAACTATCAAAAACCAGCGGTTTGAATCAACACACATTTCTTGGTAGAATCATGCAGGACTGAAATTTTTGATGTTTTTCTACTCCTCTCATGAGCCCAAACAAGTCTCTAAAAGCATGAGTTTGCAACTACTTTACTTTTGTAGAAAATTCAAAACATTCATTATTCAATAGAGCCCAATAGCAAAAACCAGCGTTTTGAATGAAGAATCACACTTCTTGGTAGAATCATGCAGGATTGAAATTTTTTATGGTTTTTTACTCCTCTCAACAGCCCAAACAAGTTTCTAAAAGGATGAGTTTGCAACTACTTTACTTTTGGAGAAAATTCAAAACATTCATTATTCAATAGGGCCCAAACTATCAAAAACCAGCCGTTTCAATGAACACACATGTCTTGGTAGAATCATGCAGGACTGAAATTTTTGATGTTTTTCTACTCCTCTCATGAGCCCAAACAAGTCTCTAAAAGCATGAGTTTGCAACTACTTTACTTTTCGAGAAAATTCAAAACATTCACTATTCAATAGAGCCCAATAGCAAAAATCAGGTTTTGAATGAAGAATCACATTTCTTGGTAAAATCATGCAGGATTGAAATTTTTGATGGTTTTTTACTCCTCTCAACAGCCCAAACAAGTTTCTAAAAGGATGAGTTTGCAACTACTTTACTTTTGGAGAAAATTCAAAACATTCATTATTCAATAGTGCCCAAACTATCAAAAACCAGCGGTTTCAATGAACACACATTTCTTGGTAGAATCATGCAGGACTGAAATTTTTGATGTTTTTCTACTCCTCTCATGAGCCCAAGAAAGTCTCTAAAAGCATGAGTTTGCAACTACTTTACTTTTGGAGAAAATTCAAAACATTCATTATTCAATAGAGCCCAATAGCAAAAACCAGCGTTTTGAATGAAGAATCACATTTCTTGGTAGAATCATGCAGGATTGAAATTTTTGATGGTGTTTTACTCCTCTCAACAGCCCAAACAAGTTTCTAAAAGGATGAGTTTGCAACTACTTTACTTTTGGAGAAAATTCAAAACATTCATTATTCAATAGGGCCCAAACTATCAAAAACCAGCGGTTTCAATGAACACACATTTCTTGGTAGAATCATGCAGGACTGAAATTTTTGATGTTTTTCTACTCCTCTCATGAGCCCAAACAAGTCTCTAAAAGCATGAGTTTGCAACTACTTTACTTTTGGAGAAAATTCAAAACATTCATTATTCAATAGGGCCCAAACTATCAAAAACCAGCGGTTTGAATCAACACACATTTCTTGGTAGAATCATGCAGGACTGAAATTTTTGATGTTTTTCTACTCCTCTCATGAGCCCAAACAAGTCTCTAAAAGCATGAGTTTGCAACTACTTTACTTTTGGAGAAAATTCAAAACATTCATTATTCAATAGAGCCCAATAGCAAAAACCAGCGTTTTGAATGAAGAATCACAGTTCTTGGTAGAATCATGCAGGATTGAAATTTTTGATGGTTTTTTACTCCTCTCAACAGCCCAAACAAGTTTCTAAAAGGATGAGTTTCCAACTACTTTACTTTTGGAGAAAATTCAAAACATTCATTATTCAATAGGGCCCAAACTATCAAAAACCAGCGGTTTCAATGAACACACATTTCTTGGTAGAATCATGCAGGACTGAAATTTTTGATGTTTTTCTACTCCTCTCATGAGCCCAAACAAGTCTCTAAAAGCATGAGTTTGCAACTACTTTACTTTTGGAGAAAATTCAAAACATTCATTATTCAATAGGGCCCAAACTATCAAAAACCAGCGGTTTGAATCAACACACATTTCTTGGTAGAATCATGCAGGACTGAAATTTTTGATGTTTTTCTACTCCTCTCATGAGCCCAAACAAGTCTCTAAAAGCATGAGTTTGCAACTACTTTACTTTTGTAGAAAATTCAAACCATTCATTATTCAATAGAGCCCAATAGCAAAAGCCAGCGTTTTGAATGAAGAATCACACTTCTTGGTAGAATCATGCAGGATTGAAATTTTTGATGGTTTTTTACTCCTCTCAACAGCCCAAACAAGTTTCTAAAAGGATGAGTATGCAACTACTTTACTTTTGGAGAAAATTCAAAACATTCATTATTCAATAGGGCCCAAACTATCAAAAACCAGCGGTTTGAATGAACACATTTCTTGGTAGAATCATGCAGGACTGAAATTTTTGATGTTTTTCTACTCCTCTCATGAGCCCAAACAAGTCTCTAAAAGCATGAGTTTGCAACTACTTTACTTTTGGAGAAAATTCAAAACATTCATTATTCAATAGGGCCCAAACTATCAAAAACCAGCGGTTTGAATGAACACACATTTCTTGGTAGAATCATGCAGGACTGAAATTTTTGATGTTTTTCTACTCCTCTCATGAGCCCAAACAAGTCTCTAAAAGCATGAGTTTGCAACTACTTTACTTTTGTAGAAAATTCAAAACATTCATTATTCAATAGAGCCCAATAGCAAAAACCAGCGTTTTGAATGAAGAATCACACTTCTTGGTAGAATCATGCAGGATTGAAATTTTTGATGGTTTTTTACTCCTCTCAACAGCCCAAACAAGTTTCTAAAAGGATGAGTTTGCAACTACTTTACTTTTGGAGAAAATTCAAAACATTCATTATTCAATAGGGCCCAAACTATCAAAAACTAGCCGTTTCAATGAACACACATGTCTTGGTAGAATCATGCAGGACTGAAATTTTTGATGTTTTTCTACTCCTCTCATGAGCCCAAACAAGTCTCTAAAAGCATGAGTTTGCAACTACTTTACTTTTGGAGAAAATTCAAAACATTCACTATTCAATAGAGCCCAATAGCAAAAATCAGGTTTTGAATGAAGAATCACATTTCTTGGTAAAATCATGCAGGATTGAAATTTTTGATGGTTTTTTACTCCTCTCAACAGCCCAAACAAGTTTCTAAAAGGATGAGTTTGCAACTACTTTACTTTTGGAGAAAATTCAAAACATTCATTATTCAATAGTGCCCAAACTATCAAAAACCAGCGGTTTCAATGAACACACATTTCTTGGTAGAATCATGCAGGACTGAAATTTTTGATGTTTTTCTACTCCGCTCATGAGCCCAAACAAGTCTCTAAAAGCATGAGTTTGCAACTACTTTACTTTTGGAGAAAATTCAAAACATTCATTATTCAATAGAGCCCAATAGCAAAAACCAGCGTTTTGAATGAAGAATCACATTTCTTGGTAGAATCATGCAGGATTGAAATTTTTGATGGTTTTTTACTCCTCTCAACAGCCCAAACAAGTTTCTAAAAGGATGAGTTTGCAACTACTTTACTTTTGGAGAAAATTCAAAACATTCATTATTCAATAGGGCCCAAACTATCAAAAACCAGCGGTTTCAATGAACACACATTTCTTGGTAGAATCATGCAGGACTGAAATTTTTGATGTTTTTCTACTCCTCTCATGAGCCCAAACAAGTCTCTAAAAGCATGAGTTTGCAACTACTTTACTTTTGGAGAAAATTCAAAACATTCATTATTCAATAGGGCCCAAACTATCAAAAACCAGCGGTTTGAATCAACACACATTTCTTGGTAGAATCATGCAGGACTGAAATTTTTGATGTTTTTCTACTCCTCTCATGAGCCCAAACAAGTCTCTAAAAGCATGAGTTTGCAACTACTTTACTTTTGGAGAAAATTCAAAACATTCATTATTCAATAGAGCCCAATAGCAAAAACCAGCGTTTTGAATGAAGAATCACATTTCTTGGTAGAATCATGCAGGATTGAAATTTTTGATGGTTTTTTACTCCTCTCAACAGCCCAAACAAGTTTCTAAAAGGATGAGTTTGCAACTACTTTACTTTTGGAGAAAATTCAAAACATTCATTATTCAATAGGGCCCAAACTATCAAAAACCAGCCGTTTCAATGAACACACATGTCTTGGTAGAATCATGCAGGACTGAAATTTTTGATGTTTTTCTACTCATCTCATGAGCCCAAACAAGTCTCTAAAAGCATAAGTTTGCAACTACTTTACTTTTGGAGAAAATTCAAAACATTCATTATTCAATAGAGCCCAATAGCAAAAACCAGCGTTTTGAATGAAGAATCACATTTCTTGGTAGAATCATGCAGGATTGAAATTTTTGATGGTTTTTTACTCCTCTCAACAGCCCAAACA
Organism: Dendrobates tinctorius; assembly: GCF_039654945.1. Lineage (NCBI taxonomy): Eukaryota > Metazoa > Chordata > Amphibia > Anura > Dendrobatidae > Dendrobates > Dendrobates tinctorius. Next base: position 22,803,328 of record NW_027361793.1, read on the forward strand.
AGTTTCTAAAAGGATGAGTTTGCAACTACTTTACTTTTGGAGAAAATTCAAAACATTCATTATTCAATAGGGCCCAAACTATCAAAAACCAGCGGTTTGAATGAACACATTTCTTGGTAGAATCATGCAGGACTGAAATTTTTGATGTTTTTCTACTCCTCTCATGAGCCCAAACAAGTCTCTAAAAGCATGAGTTTGCAACTACTTTACTTTTGGAGAAAATTCAAAACATTCACTATTCAATAGAGCCCAATAGCAAAAATCAGGTTTTGAATGAAGAATCACATTTCTTGGTAAAATCATGCAGGATTGAAATTTTTGATGGTTTTTTACTCCTCTCAACAGCCCAAACAAGTTTCTAAAAGGATGAGTTTGCAACTACTTTACTTTTGGAGAAAATTCAAAACATTCATTATTCAATAGGGACCAAACTATCAAAAACCAGCGGTTTCAATGAACACACATTTCTTGGTAGAATCATGCAGGACTGAAATTTTTGATGTTTTTCTACTCCTCTCATGAGCCCAAACAAGTCTCTAAAAGCATGAGTTTGCAACTACTTTACTTTTGGAGAAAATTCAAAACATTCATTATTCAATAGAGCCCAATAGCAAAAACCAGCGTTTTGAATGAAGAATCACATTTCTTGGTAGAATCATGCAGGATTGAAATTTTTGATGGTTTTTTACTCCTCTCAACAGCCCAAACAAGTTTCTAAAAGGATGAGTTAGCAACTACTTTACTTTTGGAGAAAATTCAAAACATTCATTATTCAATAGGGCCCAAACCATCAAAAACCAGCGGTTTCAATGAACACACATTTCTTGGTAGAATCATGCAGGACTGAAATTTTTGATGTTTTTCTACTCCTCTCATGAGCCCAAACAAGTCTCTAAAAGCATGAGTTTGCAACTACTTTACTTTTGGAGAAAATTCAAAACATTCATTATTCAATAGAGCCCAATAGCAAAAACCAGCGTTTTGAATGAAGAATCACATTTCTTGGTAGAATCATGCAGGATTGAAATTTTTGATGGTTTTTTACTCCTCTCAACAGCCCAAACAAGTTTCTAAAAGGATGAGTTTGCAACTACTTTACTTTTGGAGAAAATTCAAAACATTCATTATTCAATAGGGCCCAAACTATCAAAAACCAGCCGTTTCAATGAACACACATGTCTTGGTAGAATCATGCAGGACTGAAATTTTTGATGTTTTTCTACTCATCTCATGAGCCCAAACAAGTCTCTAAAAGCATGAGTTTGCAACTACTTTACTTTTGGAGAAAATTCAAAACATTCATTATTCAATAGGGCCCAAACTATCAAAAACCACCGGTTTGAATCAACACACATTTCTTGGTAGAATCATGCAGGACTGAAATTTTTGATGTTTTTTCTACTCCTCTCATGAGCCCAAACAAGTCTCTAAAAGCATGAGTTTGCAACTACTTTACTTTTGTAGAAAATTCAAAACATTCATTATTCAATAGAGCCCAATAGCAAAAACCAGCGTTTTGAATGAAGAATCACATTTCTTGGTAGAATCATGCAGGATTGAAATTTTTGATGGTTTTTTACTCCTCTCAACAGCCCAAACAAGTTTCTAAAAGGATGAGTTTGCAACTACTTTACTTTTGGAGAAAATTCAAAACATTCATTATTCAATAGGGCCCAAACTATCAAAAACCAGCGGTTTGAATGAACACACATTACTTGGTAGAATCATGCAGGACTGAAATTTTTGATGTTTTTCTACTCCTCTCATGAGCCCAAACAAGTTTCTAAAAGCATGAGTTTGCAACTACTTTACTTTTGGAGAAAATTCAAAACATTCATTATTCAATAGGGCCCAAACTATCAAAAACCAGCAGTTTGAATGAACACACATTTCTTGGTAGAATCATGCAGGACTGAAATTTTTGATGTTTTTCTACTCCTCTCATGAGCCCAAACAAGTCTCTAAAAGCATGAGTTTGCAACTACTTTACTTTTGGAGAAAATTCAAAACATTCATTATTCAATAGAGCCCAATAGCAAAAAACAGCGTTTTGAATGAAGAATCACATTTCTTGGTAGAATCATGCAGGATTGAAATTTTTGATGGTTTTTTACTCCTCTCAACAGCCCAAACAAGTTTCTAAAAGGATGAGTTTGCAACTACTTTACTTTTGGAGAAAATTCAAAACATTCATTATTCAATAGGGACCAAACTATCAAAAACCAGCGGTTTGAATGAACACATTTCTTGCTAGAATCATGCAGGACTGAAATTTTTGATGTTTTTCTACTCCTCTCATGAGCCCAAACAAGTCTCTAAAAGCATGAGTTTGCAACTACTTTACTTTTGGAGAAAATTCAAAACATTCACTATTCAATAGAGCCCAATAGCAAAAATCAGGTTTTGAATGAAGAATCACATTTCTTGGTAAAATCATGCAGGATTGAAATTTTTGATGGTTTTTTACTCCTCTCAACAGCCCAAACAAGTTTCTAAAAGGATGAGTTTGCAACTACTTTACTTTTGGAGAAAATTCAAAACATTCATTATTCAATAGGGCCCAAACTATCAAAAACCAGCGGTTTCAATGAACACACATTTCTTGGTAGAATCATGCAGGACTGAAATTTTTGATGTTTTTCTACTCCTCTCATGAGCCCAAACAAGTCTCTAAAAGCATGAGTTTGCAACTACTTTACTTTTGGAGAAAATTCAAAACATTCATTATTCAATAGAGCCCAGTAGCAAAAACCAGCGTTTTGAATGAAGAATCACATTTCTTGGTAGAATCATGCAGGATTCAAATTTTTGATGTTTTTTTACTCCTCTCAACAGCCCAAACAAGTTTCTAAAAGGATGAGTTTGCAACTACTTTACTTTTGGAGAAAATTCAAAACATTCATTATTCAATAGGGCCCAAACTATCAAAAACCAGCGGTTTCAATGAACACACATTTCTTGGTAGAATCATGCAGGACTGAAATTTTTGATGTTTTTCTACTCCTCTCATGAGCCCAAACAAGTCTCTAAAAGCATGAGTTTGCAACTACTTTACTTTTGGAGAAAATTCAAAACATTCATTATTCAATAGAGCCCAATAGCAAAAATCAGGTTTTGAATGAAGAATCACATTTCTTGGTAAAATCAAGAAGGATTGAAATTTTTGATGGTTTTTTACTGCTCTCAACAGCCCAAACAAGTTTCTAAAAGGATGAGTTTGCAACTACTTTACTTTTCGAGAAAATTCAAAACATTCATTATTCAATAGGGCCCAAACTATCAAAAACCAGCGGTTTCAATGAACACACATTTCTTGGTAGAATCATGCAGGACTGAAATTTTTGATGTTTTTCTACTCCTCTCATGAGCCCAAACAAGTCTCTAAAAGCATGAGTTTGCAACTACTTTACTTTTGGAGAAAATTCAAAACATTCATTATTCAATAGAGCCCAATAGCAAAAACCAGCGTTTTGAATGAAGAATCACATTTCTTGGTAGAATCATGCAGGATTAAAATTTTTGATGGTTTTTTACTCCTCTCAACAGCCCAAACAAGTTTCTAAAAGGATGAGTTTGCAACTACTTTACTTTTGGAGAAAATTCAAAACATTCATTATTCAATAGGGCCCAAACTATCAAAAACCAGCGGTTTCAATGAACACACATTTCTTGGTAGAATCATGCAGGACTGAAATTTTTGATGTTTTTCTACTCCTCTCATGAGCCCAAACAAGTCTCTAAAAGGATGAGTTTGCAACTACTTTACTTTTGGAGAAAATTCAAAACATTCACTATACAATAGAGCCCAATAGCAAAAATCAGGTTTTGAATGAAGAATCACATTTCTTGGTAAAATCATGCAGGATTGAAATTTTTGATGGTTTTTTACTCCTCTCAACAGCCCAAACAAGTTTCTAAAAGGATGAGTTTGCAACTACTTTACTTTTGGAGAAAATTCAAAACATTCATTATTCAATAGAGCCCAATAGCAAAAACCAGCGTTTTGAATGAAGAATCACATTTCTTGGTAGAATCATGCAGGATTGAAATTTTTGATGGTTTTTTACTCCTCTCAACAGCCCAAACAAGTTTCTAAAAGGATGAGTTTGCAACTACTTTACTTTTGGAGAAAATTCAAAACATTCATTATTCAATAGGGCCCAAACTATCAAAAACCAGCGGTTTGAATGAACACATTTCTTGGTAGAATCATGCAGGACTGAAATTTTTGATGTTTTTCTACTCCTCTCATGAGCCCAAACAAGTCTCTAAAAGCATGAGTTTGCAACTACTTTACTTTTGGAGAAAATTCAAAACATTCACCATTCAATAGAGCCCAATAGCAAAAATCAGGTTTTGAATGAAGAATCACATTTCTTGGTAAAATCATGCAGGATTGAAATTTTTGATGGTTTTTTACTACTCTCAACAGCCCAAACAAGTTTCTAAAAGGATGAGTTTGCAACTACTTTACTTTTCGAGAAAATTCAAAACATTCATTATTCAATAGGGCCCAAACTATCAAAAACCAGCGGTTTCAATGAACACACATTTCTTGGTAGAATCATGCAGGACTGAAATTTTTGATGTTTTTCTACTCCTCTCATGAGCCCAAACAAGTCTCTAAAAGCATGAGTTTGCAACTACTTTACTTTTGGAGAAAATTCAAAACATTCATTATTCAATAGAGCCCAATAGCAAAAACCAGCGTTTTGAATGAAGAATCACATTTCTTGGTAGAATCATGCAGGATTGAAATTTTTGATGGTTTTTTACTCCTCTCAACAGCCCAAACAAGTTTCTAAAAGGATGAGTTTGCAACTACTTTACTTTTGGAGAAAATTCAAAACATTCATTATTCAATAGGGCCCAAACTATCAAAAACCAGCGGTTTCAATGAACACACATTTCTTGGTAGAATCATGCAGGACTGAAATTTTTGATGTTTTTCTACTCCTCTCATGAGCCTAAACAAGTCTCTAAAAGCATGAGTTTGCAACTACTTTACTTTTGGAGAAAATTCAAAACATTCATTATTCAATAGAGCCCAATAGCAAAAACCAGCGTTTTGAATGAAGAATCACATTTCTTGGTAGAATCATGCAGGATTGAAATTTTTGATGGTTTTTTACTCCTCTCAACAGCCCAAACAAGTTTCTAAAAGGATGAGTTTGCAACTACTTTACTTTTGGAGAAAATTCAAAACATTCATTATTCAATAGGGCCCAAACTATCAAAAACCAGCGGTTTGAATGAACACACATTTCTTGGTAGAATCATGCAGGACTGACATTTTTGATGTTTTTCTACTCCTCTCATGAGCCCAAACAAGTCTCTAAAAGCATGAGTTTGCAACTACTTTACTTTTGGAGAAAATTCAAAACATTCATTATTCAATAGGGCCCAAACTATCAAAAACCAGCGGTTTGAATGAACACACATTTCTTGGTAGAATCATGCAGGACTGAAATTTTTGATGTTTTTCTACTCCTCTCATGAGCCCAAACAAGTCTCTAAAAGCATGAGTTTGCAACTACTTTACTTTTAGAGAAAATTCAAAACATTCATTATTCAATAGAGCCCAATAGCAAAAACCAGCGTTTTGAATGAAGAATCACATTTCTTGGTAGAATCATGCAGGATTGAAATTTTTGATGGTTTTTTACTCCTCTCAACAGCCCAAACAAGTTTCTAAAAGGATGAGTTTGCAACTACTTTACTTTTGGAGAAAATTCAAAACATTCATTATTCAATAGGGCCCAAACTATCAAAAACCAGCCGTTTCAATGAACACACATGTCTTGGTAGAATCATGAAGGACTGAAATTTTTGATGTTTTTCTACTCATCTCATGAGCCCAAACAAGTCTCTAAAAGCATGAGTTTGCAACTACTTTACTTTTGGAGAAAATTCAAAACATTCATTATTCAATAGAGCCCAATAGCAAAAACCAGCGTTTTGAATGAAGAATCACATTTCTTGGTAGAATCATGCAGGATTGAAATTTTTGATGGTTTTTTACTCCTCTCAACAGCCCAAACAAGTTTCTAAAAGGATGAGTTTGCAACTACTTTACTTTTGGAGAAAATTCAAAACATTCATTATTCAATAGGGCCCAAACTATCAAAAACCAGCGGTTTCAATGAACACACATTTCTTGGTAGAATCATGCAGGACTGAAATTTTTGATGTTTTTCTACTCCTCTCATGAGCCCAAACAAGTCTCTAAAAGCATGAGTTTGCAACTACTTTACTTTTGGAGAAAATTCAAAACATTCATTATTCAATAGAGCCCAATAGCAAAAACCAGCGTTTTGAATGAAGAATCACATTTCTTGGTAAAATCATGCAGGATTGAAATTTTTGATGGTTTTTTACTCCTCTCAACAGCCCAAACAAGTTTCTAAAAGGATGAGTTTGCAACTACTTTACTTTTGGAGAAAATTCAAAACATTCATTATTCAATAGGGCCCAAACTATCAAAAACCAGCGGTTTGAATGAACACATTTCTTGGTAGAATCATGCAGGACTGAAATTTTTGATGTTTTTCTACTCCTCTCATGAGCCCAAACAAGTCTCTAAAAGCATGAGTTTGCAACTACTTTACTTTTGGAGAAAATTCAAAACATTCACTATTCAATAGAGCCCAATAGCAAAAATCAGGTTTTGAATGAAGAATCACATTTCTTGGTAGAATCATGCAAGATTGAAATTTTTGATGTTTTTTTACTCCTCTCAACAGCCCAAACAAGTTTCTAAAAGGATGAGTTTGCAACTACTTTACTTTTGGAGAAAATTCAAAACATTCATTATTCAATAGGGCCCAAACTATCAAAAACCAGCGGTTTCAATGAACACACATTTCTTGGTAGAATCATGCAGGACTGAAATTTTTGATGTTTTTCTACTCCTCTCATGAGCCCAAACAAGTCTCTAAAAGCATGAGTTTGCAACTACTTTACTTTTGGAGAAAATTCAAAACATTCATTATTCAATAGAGCCCAATAGCAAAAACCAGCGTTTTGAATGAAGAATCACATTTCTTGGTACAATCATGCAGGATTGAAATTTTTGATGGTTTTTTACTCCTCTCAACAGCCCAAACAAGTTTCTAAAAGGATGAGTTTGCAACTACTTTACTTTTGGAGAAAATTCAAAACATTCATTATTCAATAGGGCCCAAACTATCAAAAACCAGCGGTTTCAATGAACACACATTTCTTGGTAGAATCATGCAGGACTGAAATTTTTGATGTTTTTCTACTCCTCTCATGAGCCCAAACAAGTCTCTAAAAGCATGAGTTTGCAACTACTTTACTTTTGGAGAAAATTCAAAACATTCATTATTCAATAGAGCCCAATAGCAAAAACCAGCGTTTTGAATGAAGAATCACATTTTTTGGTAGAATCATGCAGGATTGAAATTTTTGATGGTTTTTTACTCCCCTCAACAGCCCAAACAAGTTTCTAAAAGGATGAGTTTGCAAATACTTTACTTTTGGAGAAAATTCAAAACATTCATTATTCAATAGGGCCCAAACTATCAAAAACCAGCGGTTTCAATGAACACACATTTCTTGGTAGAATCATGCAGGACTGAAATTTTTGATGTTTTTCTACTCCTCTCATGAGCCCAAACAAGTCTCTAAAAGCATGAGTTTGCAACTACTTTACTTTTGGAAAAAATTCAAAACATTCATTATTCAATAGAGCCCAATAGCAAAAACCAGCGTTTTGAATGAAGAATCACATTTCTTGGTAGAATCATGCAGGATTGAAATTTTTGATGGTTTTTTACTCCTCTCAACAGCCCAAACAAGTTTCTAAAAGGATGAGTTTGCAACTACTTTACTTTTGGAGAAAATTCAAAACATTCATTATTCAATAGGGCCCAAACTATCAAAAACCAGCGGTTTCAATGAACACACATTTCTTGGTAGAATCATGCAGGACTGAAATTTTTGATGTTTTTCTACTCCTCTCATGAGCCCAAACAAGTCTCTAAAAGCATGAGTTTGCAACTACTTTACTTTTGGAGAAAATTCAAAACATTCATTATTCAATAGAGCCCAATAGCAAAAACCAGCGTTTTGAATGAAGAATCACATTTCTTGGTAGAATCATGCAGGATTGAAATTTTTGATGGTTTTTTACTCCTCTCAACAGCCCAAACAAGTTTCTAAAAGGATGAGTTTGCAACTACTTTACTTTTGGAGAAAATTCAAAACATTCATTATTCAATAGGGCCCAAACTATCAAAAACCAGCCGTTTCAATGAACACACATGTCTTGGTAGAATCATGCAGGACTGAAATTTTTGATGTTTTTCTACTCATCTCATGAGCCCAAACAAGTCTCTAAAAGCATGAGTTTGCAACTACTTTACTTTTGGAGAAAATTCAAAACATTCATTATTCAATAGAGCCCAATAGCAAAAACCAGCGTTTTGAATGAAGAATCACATTTCTTGGTAGAATCATGCAGGATTGAAATTTTTGATGGTTTTTTACTCCTCTCAACAGCCCAAACAAGTTTCTAAAAGGATGAGTTTGCAACTACTTTACTTTTGGAGAAAATTCAAAACATTCATTATTCAATAGGGCCCAAACTATCAAAAACCAGCGGTTTCAATGAACACACATTTCTTGGTAGAATCATGCAGGACTGAAATTTTTGATGTTTTTCTACTCCTCTCATGAGCCCAAACAAGTCTCTAAAAGCATGAGTTTGCAACTACTTTACTTTTGGAGAAAATTCAAAACATTCATTATTCAATAGAGCTCAATAGCAAAAACCAGCGTTTTGAATGAAGAATCACATTTCTTGGTAGAATCATGCAGGATTGAAATTTTTGATGGTTTTTTACTCCTCTCAACAGCCCAAACAAGTTTCTAAAAGGATGAGTTTGCAACTACTTTACTTTTGGAGAAAATTCAAAACATTCATTATTCAATAGGGCCCAAACTATCAAAAACCAGCTGTTTCAATGAACACACATTTCTTGGTAGAATCATGCAGGACTGAAATTTTTGATGTTTTTCTACTCCTCTCATGAGCCCAAACAAGTCTCTAAAAGCATGAGTTTTCAACTACTTTACTTTTGGAGAAAATTCAAAACATTCATTATTCAATAGGGCCCAAACTATCAAAAACCAGCGGTTTCAATGAACACACATTTCTTGGTAGAATCATGCAGGACTGAAATTTTTGATGTTTTTCTACTCCTCTCATGAGCCCAAACAAGTCTCTAAAAGCATGAGTTTGCAACTACTTTACTTTTGGAGAAAATTCAAAACATTCATTATTCAATAGAGCCCAATAGCAAAAACCAGCGTTTTGAATGAAGAATCACATTTCTTGGTAGAATCATGCAGGATTGAAATTTTTGATGGTTTTTTACTCCTCTCAACAGCCCAAACAAGTTTCTAAAAGGATGAGTTTGCAACTACTTTACTTTTGGAGAAAATTCAAAACATTCATTATTCAATAGGGCCCAAACTATCAAAAACCAGCCGTTTCAATGAACACACATGTCTTGGTAGAATCATGCAGGACTGAAATTTTTGATGTTTTTCTACTCATCTCATGAGCCCAAACAAGTCTCTAAAAGCATGAGTTTGCAACTACTTTACTTTTGGAGAAAATTCAAAACATTCATTATTCAATAGAGCCCAATAGCAAAAACCAGCGTTTTGAATGAAGAATCACATTTCTTGGTACAATCATGCAGGATTGAAATTTTTGATGGTTTTTTACTCCTCTCAACAGCCCAAACAAGTTTCTAAAAGGATGAGTTTGCAACTACTTTACTTTTGGAGAAAATTCAAAACATTCATTATTCAATAGGGCCCAAACTATCAAAAACCAGCGGTTTGAATGAACACATTTCTTGGTAGAATCATGCAGGACTGAAATTTTTGATGTTTTTCTACTCCTCTCATGAGCCCAAACAAGTCTCTAAAAGCATGAGTTTGCAACTACTTTACTTTTGGAGAAAATTCAAAACATTCACTATTCAATAGAGCCCAATAGCAAAAATCAGGCTTTGAATGAAGAATCAAATTTCTTGGTAGAATCATGCAAGATTGAAATTTTTGATGGTTTTTTACTCCTCTCAACAGCCCAAACAAGTTTCTAAAAGGATGAGTTTGCAACTACTTTACTTTTGGAGAAAATTCAAAACATTCATTATTCAATAGGGCCCAAACTATCAAAAACCAGCGGTTTCAATGAACACACATTTCTTGGTAGAATCATGCAGGACTGAAATTTTTGATGTTTTTCTACTCCTCTCATGAGCCCAAACAAGTCTCTAAAAGCATGAGTTTGCAACTACTTTACTTTTGGAGAAAATTCAAAACATTCATTATTCAATAGAGCCCAATAACAAAAACCAGCATTTTGAATGAAGAATCACATTTCTTGGTAGAATCATGCAGGATTGAAATTTTTGATGGTTTTTTACTCCTCTCAACAGCCCAAACAAGTTTCTAAAAGGATGAGTTTGCAACTACTTTACTTTTGGAGAAAATTCAAAACATTCATTATTCAATAGGGCCCAAACTATCAAAACCAGCGGTTTGAATGAACACATTTCTTGGTAGAATCATGCAGGACTGAAATTTTTGATGTTTTTCTACTCCTTTCATGAGCCCAAACAAGTCTCTAAAAGCAAGAGTTTGCAACTACTTTACTTTTGGAGAAAATTCAAAACATTCACTATTCAATAGAGCCCAATAGCAAAAATCAGGTTTTGAATGAAGAATCACATTTCTTGGTAAAATCATGCAGGATTGAAATTTTTGATGGTTTTTTACTCCTCTCAACAGCCCAAACAAGTTTCTAAAAGGATGAGTTTGCAACTACTTTACTTTTGGAGAAAATTCAAAACATTCATTATTCAATAGGGCCCAAACTATCAAAAACCAGCGGTTTCAATGAACACACATTTCTTGGTAGAATCATGCAGGACTGAAATTTTTGATGTTTTTCTACTCCTCTCATGAGCCCAAACAAGTCTCTAAAAGCATGAGTTTGCAACTACTTTACTTTTGGAGAAAATTCAAAACATTCATTATTCAATAGAGCCCAATAGCAAAAACCAGCGTTTTGAATGAAGAATCACATTTCTTGGTAGAATCATGCAGGATTGAAATTTTTGATGGTTTTTTACTCCTCTCAACAGCCCAAACAAGTTTCTAAAAGGATGAGTTTGCAACTACTTTACTTTTGGAGAAAATTCAAAACATTCATTATTCAATAGGGCCCAAACTATCAAAAACCAGCGGTTTCAATGAACACACATTTCTTGGTAGAATCATGCAGGACTGAAATTTTTGATGTTTTTCTACTCCTCTCATGAGCCCAAACAAGTCTCTAAAAGCATGAGTTTGCAACTACTTTACTTTTGGAGAAAATTCAAAACATTCATTATTCAATAGAGCCCAATAGCAAAAACCAGCGTTTTGAATGAAGAATCACATTTCTTGGTAGAATCATGCAGGATTGAAATTTTTGATGGTTTTTTACTCCTCTCAACAGCCCAAACAAGTTTCTAAAAGGATGAGTTTGCAACTACTTTACTTTTGGAGAAAATTCAAAACATTCATTATTCAATAGGGCCCAAACTATCAAAAACCAGCGGTTTCAATGAACACACATTTCTTGGTAGAATCATGCAGGACTGAAATTTTTGATGTTTTTCTACTCCTCTCATGAGCCCAAACAAGTCTCTAAAAGCATGAGTTTGCAACTACTTTACTTTTGGAGAAAATTCAAAACATTCATTATTCAATAGGGCCCAAACTATCAAAAACCAGCGGTTTGAATCAACACACATTTCTTGGTAGAATCATGCAGGACTGAAATTTTTGATGTTTTTCTACTCCTCTCATGAGCCCAAACAAGTCTCTAAAAGCATGAGTTTGCAACTACTTTACTTTTGGAGAAAATTCAAAACATTCATTATTCAATAGAGCCCAATAGCAAAAACCAGCGTTTTGAATGAAGAATCACATTTCTTGGTAGAATCATGCAGGATTGAAATTTTTGATGTTTTTTTACTCCTCTCAACAGCCCAAACAAGTTTCTAAAAGGATGAGTTTGCAACTACTTTACTTTTGGAGAAAATTCAAAACATTCATTATTCAATAGGGCCCAAACTATCAAAAACCAGCCGTTTCAATGAACACACATGTCTTGGTAGAATCATGCAGGACTGAAATTTTTGATGTTTTTCTACTCATCTCATGAGCCCAAACAAGTCTCTAAAAGCATGAGTTTGCAACTACTTTACTTTTGGAGAAAATTCAAAACATTCATTATTCAATAGAGCCCAATAGCAAAATCCAGCGTTTTGAATGAAGAATCACATTTCTTGGTAGAATCATGCAGGATTGAAATTTTTGATGGTTTTTTACTCCTCTCAACAGCCCAAACAAGTTTCTAAAAGGATGAGTTTGCAACTACTTTACTTTTGGAGAAAATTCAAAACATTCATTATTCAATAGGGCCCAAAATATCAAAAACCAGCGGTTTCAATGAACACACATTTCTTGGTAGAATCATGCAGGACTGAAATTTTTGATGTTTTTCTACTCCTCTCATGAGCCCAAACAAGTCTCTAAAAGCATGAGTTTGCAACTACTTTACTTTTGGAGAAAATTCAAAACATTCATTATTCAATAGAGCCCAATAGCAAAAACCAGCGTTTTGAATGAAGAATCACATTTCTTGGTAGAATCATGCAGGATTGAAATTTTTGATGGTTTTTTACTCCTCTCAACAGCCCAAACAAGTTTCTAAAAGGATGAGTTTGCAACTACTTTACTTTTGGAGAAAATTCAAAACATTCATTATTCAATAGGGCCCAAACTATCAAAAACCAGCGGTTTGAATGAACACATTTCTTGGTAGAATCATGCAGGACTGAAATTTTTGATGTTTTTCTACTCCTCTCATGAGCCCAAACAAGTCTCTAAAAGCATGAGTTTGCAACTACTTTACTTTTGGAGAAAATTCAAAACATTCACTATTCAATAGAGCCCAATAGCAAAAATCAGGTTTTGAATGAAGAATCACATTTCTTGGTAAAATCATGCAGGATTGAAATTTTTGATGGTTTTTTACTCCTCTCAACAGCCCAAACAAGTTTCTAAAAGGATGAGTTTGCAACTACTTTACTTTTGGAGAAAATTCAAAACATTCATTATTCAATAGGGCCCAAACTATCAAAAACCAGCGGTTTCAATGAACACACATTTCTTGGTAGAATCATGCAGGACTGAAATTTTTGATGTTTTTCTACTCCTCTCATGAGCCCAAACAAGTCTCTAAAAGCATGAGTTTGCAACTACTTTACTTTTGGAGAAAATTCAAAACATTCATTATTCAATAGAGCCCAATAGCAAAAACCAGCGTTTTGAATGAAGAATCACATTTCTTGGTAGAATCATGCAGGATTGAAATTTTTGATGGTTTTTTACTCCTCTCAACAGCCCAAACAAGTTTCTAAAAGGATGAGTTTGCAACTACTTTACTTTTGGAGAAAATTCAAAACATTCATTATTCAATAGGGCCCAAACTATCAAAAACCAGCAGTTTGAATGAACACATTTCTTGGTAGGATCATGCAGGACTGAAATTTTTGATGTTTTTCTACTCCTCTCATGAGCCCAAACAAGTGTATAAAAGCATGAGTTTGCAACTACTTTACTTTTGGAGAAAATTCAAAACATTCATTATTCAATAGGGCCCAAACTATCAAAAACCAGCGGTTTGAATCAACACACATTTCTTGGTAGAATCATGCAGGACTGAAATTTTTGATGTTTTTCTACTCCTCTCATGAGCCCAAACAAGTCTCTAAAAGCATGAGTTTGCAACTACATTACTTTTGGAGAAAATTCAAAACATTCATTATTCAATAGAGCCCAATAGCAAAAACCAGCATTTTGAATGAAGAATCACATTTCTTGGTAGAATCATGCAGGATTGAAATTTTTGATGTTTTTTTACTCCTCTCAACAGCCCAAACAAGTTTCTAAAAGGATGAGTTTGCAACTACTTTACTTTTGGAGAAAATTCAAAACATTCATTATTCAATAGGGCCCAAACTATCAAAAACCAGCCGTTTCAATGAACACACATGTCTTGGTAGAATCATGCAGGACTGAAATTTTTGATGTTTTTCTACTCATCTCATGAGCCCAAACAAGTCTCTAAAAGCATGAGTTTGCAACTACTTTACTTTTGGAGAAAATTCCAAACATTCATTATTCAATAGAGCCCAATAGCAAAAACCAGCGTTTTGAATGAAGAATCACATTTCTTGGTAGAATCATGCAGGACTGAAATTTTTGATGTTTTTCTACTCCTCTCATGAGCCCAAACAAGTCTCTAAAAGCATGAGTTTGCAACTACTTTACTTTTGGAGAAAATTCAAAACATTCATTATTCAATAGAGCCCAATAGCAAAAACCAGCGTTTTGAATGAAGAATCACATTTCTTGGTAGAATCATGCAGGATTGAAATTTTTGATGGTTTTTTACTCCTCTCAACAGCCCAAACAAGTTTCTAAAAGGATGAGTTTGCAACTACTTTACTTTTGGAGAAAATTCAAAACATTCATTATTCAATAGGGCCCAAACTATCAAAAACCAGCGGTTTGAATGAACACACATTTCTTGGTAGAATCATGCAGGACTGAAATTTTTGATGTTTTTCTACTCCTCTCATGAGCCCAAACAAGTCTCTAAAAGCATGAGTTTGCAACTACTTTACTTTTGGAGAAAATTCAAAACATTCATTATTCAATAGGGCCCAAACTATCAAAAACCAGCGGTTTCAATGAACACACATTTCTTGGTAGAATCATGCAGGACTGAAATTTTTGATGTTTTTCTACTCCTCTCATGAGCCCAAACAAGTCTCTAAAAGCATGAGTTTGCAACTACTTTACTTTTGGAGAAAATTCAAAACATTCATTATTCAATAGGGCCCAAACTATCAAAAACCAGCGGTTTGAATCAACACACATTTCTTGGTAGAATCATGCAGGACTGAAATTTTTGATGTTTTTCTACTCCTCTCATGAGCCCAAACAAGTCTCTAAAAGCATGAGTTTGCAACTACTTTACTTTTGGAGAAAATTCAAAACATTCATTATTCAATAGAGCCCAATAGCAAAAACCAGCGTTTTGAATGAAGAATCACATTTCTTGGTAGAATCATGCAGGATTGAAATTTTTGATGGTTTTTTACTCCTCTCAACAGCCCAAACAAGTTTCTAAAAGGATGAGTTTGCAACTACTTTACTTTTGGAGAAAATTCAAAACATTCCTTATTCAATAGGGCCCAAACTATCAAAAACCAGCGGTTTCAATGAACACACATTTCTTGGTAGAATCATGCAGGACTGAAATTTTTGATGTTTTTCTACTCCTCTCATGAGCCCAAAAAAGTCTCTAAAAGCATGAGTTTGCAACTACTTTACTTTTGGAGAAAATTCAAAACATTCATTATTCAATAGAGCCCAATAGCAAAAACCAGCGTTTTGAATGAAGAATCACATTTCTTGGTAGAATCATGCAGGATTGAAATTTTTGATGGTTTTTTACTCCTCTCAACAGCCCAAACAAGTTTCTAAAAGGATGAGTTTGCAACTACTTTACTTTTGGAGAAAATTCAAAACATTCATTATTCAATAGGGCCCAAACTATCAAAAACCAGCCGTTTCAATGAACACACATGTCTTGGTAGAATCATGCAGGACTGAAATTTTTGATGTTTTTCTACTCATCTCATGAGCCCAAACAAGTCTCTAAAAGCATGAGTTTGCAACTACTTTACTTTTGGAGAAAATTCAAAACATTCATTATTCAATAGAGCCCAATAGCAAAAACCAGCGTTTTGAATGAAGAATCACATTTCTTGGTAGAATCATGCAGGATTGAAATTTTTGATGGTTTTTTACTCCTCTCAACAGCCCAAACAAGTTTCTAAAAGGATGAGTTTGCAACCACTTTACTTTTGGAGAAAATTCAAAACATTCATTATTCAATAGGGCCCAAACTATCAAAAACCAGCGGTTTGAATGAACACATTTCTTGGTAGAATCATGCAGGACTGAAATTTTTGATGTTTTTCTACTCCTCTCATGAGCCCAAACAAGTCTCTAAAAGCATGAGTTTGCAACTACTTTACTTTTGGAGAAAATTCAAAACATTCACTATTCAATAGAGCCCAATAGCAAAAATCAGGTTTTGAATGAAGAATCACATTTCTTGGTAAAATCATGCAGGATTGAAATTTTTGATGGTTTTTTACTCCTCTCAACAGCCCAAACAAGTTTCTAAAAGGATGAGTTTGCAACTACTTTACTTTTGGAGAAAATTCAAAACATTCATTATTCAATAGGGCCCAAACTATCAAAAACCAGCGGTTTCAATGAACACACATTTCTTGGTAGAATCATGCAGGACTGAAATTTTTGATGTTTTTCTACTCCTCTCATGAGCCCAAACAAGTCTCTAAAAGCATGAGTTTGCAACTACTTTACTTTTGGAGAAAATTCAAAACATTCATTATTCAATAGAGCCCAATAGCAAAAACCAGCGTTTTGAATGAAGAATCACATTTCTTGGTAGAATCATGCAGGATTGAAATTTTTGATGGTTTTTTACTCCTCTCAACAGCCCAAACAAGTTTCTAAAAGGATGAGTTTGCAACTACTTTACTTTTGGAGAAAATTCAAAACATTCATTATTCAATAGGGCCCAAACTATCAAAAACCAGCGGTTTCAATGAACACACATTTCTTGGTAGAATCATGCAGGACTGAAGTTTTTGATGTTTTTCTACTCCTCTCATGAGCCCAAACAAGTCTCTAAAAGCATGAGTTTGCAACTACTTTACTTTTGGAGAAAATTCAAAACATTCATTATTCAATAGAGCCCAATAGCAAAAACCAGCGTTTTGAATGAAGAATCACATTTCTTGGTAAAATCATGCAGGATTGAAATTTTTGATGGTTTTTTACTCCTCTCAACAGCCCAAACAAGTTTCTAAAAGGATGAGTTTGCAACTACTTTACTTTTGGAGAAAAATCAAAACATTCATTATTCAATAGGGCCCAAACTATCAAAAACCAGCGGTTTCAATGAACACACATTTCTTGGTAGGATCATGCAGGACTGAAATTTTTGATGTTTTTCTACTCCTCTCATGAGCCCAAACAAGTGTATAAAAGCATGAGTTTGCAACTACTTTACTTTTGGAGAAAATTCAAAACATTCATTATTCAATAGGGCCCAAACTATCAAAAACCAGCGGTTTGAATCAACACACATTTCTTGGTAGAATCATGCAGGACTGAAATTTTTGATGTTTTTCTACTCCTCTCATGAGCCCAAACAAGTCTCTAAAAGCATGAGTTTGCAACTACTTTACTTTTGGAGAAAATTCAAAACATTCATTATTCAATAGAGCCCAATAGCAAAAACCAGCGTTTTGAATGAAGAATCACATTTCTTGGTAGAATCATGCAGGATTGAAATTTTTGATGTTTTTTTACTCCTCTCAACAGCCCAAACAAGTTTCTAAAAGGATGAGTTTGCAACTACTTTACTTTTGGAGAAAATTCAAAACATTCATTATTCAATAGGGCCCAAACTATCAAAAACCAGCCGTTTCAATGAACACACATGTCTTGGTAGAATCATGCAGGACTGAAATTTTTGATGTTTTTCTACTCATCTCATGAGCCCAAACAAGTCTCTAAAAGCATGAGTTTGCAACTACTTTACTTTTGGAGAAAATTCAAAACATTCATTATTCAATAGAGCCCAATAGCAAAAACCAGCGTTTTGAATGAAGAATCACATTTCTTGGTAGAATCATGCAGGATTGAAATTTTTGATGGTTTTTTACTCCTCTCAACAGCCCAAACAAGTTTCTAAAAGGATGAGTTTGCAACTACTTTACTTTTGGAGAAAATTCAAAACATTCATTATTCAATAGGGCCCAAACTATCAAAAACCAGCGGTTTGAATGAACACATTTCTTGGTAGAATCATGCAGGACTGAAATTTTTGATGTTTTTCTACTCCTCTCATGAGCCCAAACAAGTCTCTAAAAGCATGAGTTTGCAACTACTTTACTTTTGGAGAAAATTCAAAACATTCACTATTCAATAGAGCCCAATAGCAAAAATCAGGTTTTGAATGAAGAATCACATTTCTTGGTAGAATCATGCAGGATTGAAATTTTTGATGGTTTTTTACTCCTCTCAACAGCCCAAACAAGTTTCTAAAAGGATGAGTTTGCAACTACTTTACTTTTGGAGAAAATTCAAAACATTCATTATTCAATAGGGCCCAAACTATCAAAAACCAGCGGTTTCAATGAACACACATTTCTTGGTAGAATCATGCAGGACTGAAATTTTTGATGTTTTTCTACTCCTCTCATGAGCCCAAACAAGTGTGTAAAAGCATGAGTTTGCAACTACTTTACTTTTGGAGAAAATTCAAAACATTCATTATTCAATAGAGCCCAATAGCAAAAACCAGCATTTTGAATGAAGAATCACATTTCTTGGTAGAATCATGCAGGATTGAAATTTTTGATGGTTTTTTACTCCTCTCAACAGCCCAAACAAGTTTCTAAAAGGATGAGTTTGCAACTACTTTACTTTTGGAGAAAATTCAAAACATTCATTATTCAATAGGGCCCAAACTATCAAAAACCAGCGGTTTCAATGAACACACATTTCTTGGTAGAATCATGCAGGACTGAAATTTTTGATGTTTTTCTACTCCTCTCATGAGCCCAAACAAGTCTCTAAAAGCATGAGTTTGCAACTACTTTACTTTTGGAGAAAATTCAAAACATTCATTATTCAATAGGGCCCAAACTATCAAAAACCAGCGGTTTGAATCAACACACATTTCTTGGTAGAATCATGCAGGACTGAAATTTTTGATGTTTTTCTACTCCTCTCATGAGCCCAAACAAGTCTCTAAAAGCATGAGTTTGCAACTACTTTACTTTTGGAGAAAATTCAAAACATTCATTATTCAATAGAGCCCAATAGCAAAAACCAGCGTTTTGAATGAAGAATCACATTTCTTGGTAGAATCATGCAGGATTGAAATTTTTGATGGTTTTTTACTCCTCTCAACAGCCCAAACAAGTTTCTAAAAGGATGAGTTTGCAACTACTTTACTTTTGGAGAAAATTCAAAACATTCATTATTCAATAGGGCCCAAACTATCAAAAACCAGCGGTTTCAATGAACACACATTTCTTGGTAGAATCATGCAGGACTGAAATTTTTGATGTTTTTCTACTCCTCTCATGAGCCCAAACAAGTCTCTAAAAGCATGAGTTTGCAACTACTTTACTTTTGGAGAAAATTCAAAACATTCATTATTCAATAGAGCCCAATAGCAAAAACCAGCGTTTTGAATGAAGAATCACATTTCTTGGTAGAATCATGCAGGATTGAAATTTTTGATGGTTTTTTACTCCTCTCAACAGCCCAAACAAGTTTCTAAAAGGATGAGTTTGCAACTACTTTACTTTTGGAGAAAATTCAAAACATTCATTATTCAATAGGGCCCAAACTATCAAAAACCAGCCGTTTCAATGAACACACATGTCTTGGTAGAATCATGCAGGACTGAAATTTTTGATGTTTTTCTACTCATCTCATGAGCCCAAACAAGTCTCTAAAAGCATGAGTTTGCAACTACTTTACTTTTGGAGAAAATTCAAAACATTCATTATTCAATAGAGCCCAATAGCAAAAACCAGCGTTTTGAATGAAGAATCACATTTCTTGGTAGAATCATGCAGGATTGAAATTTTTGATGGTTTTTTACTCCTCTCAACAGCCCAAACAAGTTTCTAAAAGGATGAGTTTGCAACTACTTTACTTTTGGAGAAAATTCAAAACATTCATTATTCAATAGGGCCCAAACTATCAAAAACCAGCGGTTTGAATGAACACATTTCTTGGTAGAATCATGCAGGACTGAAATTTTTGATGTTTTTCTACTCCTCTCTTGAGCCCAAACAAGTCTCTAAAAGCATGAGTTTGCAACTACTTTACTTTTGGAGAAAATTCAAAACATTCATTATTCAATAGGGCCCAAACTATCAAAAACCAGCGGTTTCAATGAACACAAATTTCTTGGTAGAATCATGCAGGACTGAAATTTTTGATGTTTTTCTACTCCTCTCATGAGCCCAAACAAGTCTCTAAAAGCATGAGTTTGCAACTACTTTACTTTTGGAGAAAATTCAAAACATTCATTATTCAATAGGGCCCAAACTATCAAAAACCAGCGGTTTGAATCAACACACATTTCTTGGTAGAATCATGCAGGACTGAAATTTTTGATGTTTTTCTACTCCTCTCATGAGCCCAAACAAGTCTCTAAAAGCATGAGTTTGCAACTACTTTACTTTTGGAGAAAATTCAAAACATTCATTATTCAATAGAGCCCAATAGCAAAAACCAGCGTTTTGAATGAAGAATCACATTTCTTGGTAGAATCATGCAGGATTGAAATTTTTGATGGTTTTTTACTCCTCTCAACAGCCCAAACAAGTTTCTAAAAGGATGAGTTTGCAACTACTTTACTTTTGGAGAAAATTCAAAACATTCATTATTCAATAGGGCCCAAACTATCAAAAACCAGCCGTTTCAATGAACACACATGTCTTGGTAGAATCATGCAGGACTGAAATTTTTGATGTTTTTCTACTCATCTCATGAGCCCAAACAAGTCTCTAAAAGCATGAGTTTGCAACTACTTTACTTTTGGAGAAAATTCAAAACATTCATTATTCAATAGAGCCCAATAGCAAAAACCAGCGTTTTGAATGAAGAATCACATTTCTTGGTAGAATCATGCAGGATTGAAATTTTTGATGGTTTTTTACTCCTCTCAACAGCCCAAACAAGTTTCTAAAAGGATGAGTTTGCAACTACTTTACTTTTGGAGAAAATTCAAAACATTCATTATTCAATAGGGCCCAAACTATCAAAAACCAGCGGTTTGAATGAACACATTTCTTGGTAGAATCATGCAGGACTGAAATTTTTGATGTTTTTCTACTCCTCTCATGAGCCCAAACAAGTCTCTAAAAGCATGAGTTTGCAACTACTTTACTTTTGGAGAAAATTCAAAACATTCACTATTCAATAGAGCCCAATAGCAAAAATCAGGTTTTGAATGAAGAATCACATTTCTTGGTAAAATCATGCAGGATTGAAATTTTTGATGGTTTTTTACTCCTCTCAACAGCCCAAACAAGTTTCTAAAAGGATGAGTTTGCAACTACTTTACTTTTGGAGAAAATTCAAAACATTCATTATTCAATAGGGCTCAAACTATCAAAAACCAGCGGTTTCAATGAACACACATTTCTTGGTAGAATCATGCAGGACTGAAATTTTTGATGTTTTTCTACTCCGCTCATGAGCCCAAACAAGTCTCTAAAAGCATGAGTTTGCAACTACTTTACTTTTGGAGAAAATTCAAAACATTCATTATTCAATAGAGCCCAATAGCAAAAACCAGCGTTTTGAATGAAGAATCACATTTCTTGGTAGAATCATGCAGGATTGAAATTTTTGATGGTTTTTTACTCCTCTCAACAGCCCAAACAAGTTTCTAAAAGGATGAGTTTGCAACTACTTTACTTTTGGAGAAAATTCAAAACATTCATTATTCAATAGGGCCCAAACTATCAAAAACCAGCTGTTTCAATGAACACACATTTCTTGGTAGAATCATGCAGGACTGAAATTTTTGATGTTTTTCTACTCCTCTCATGAGCCCAAACAAGTCTCTAAAAGCATGAGTTTTCAACTACTTTACTTTTGGAGAAAATTCAAAACATTCATTATTCAATAGGGCCCAAACTATCAAAAACCAGCGGTTTCAATGAACACACATTTCTTGGTAGAATCATGCAGGACTGAAATTTTTGATGTTTTTCTACTCCTCTCATGAGCCCAAACAAGTCTCTAAAAGCATGAGTTTGCAACTACTTTACTTTTGGAGAAAATTCAAAACATTCATTATTCAATAGAGCCCAATAGCAAAAACCAGCGTTTTGAATGAAGAATCACATTTCTTGGTAGAATCATGCAGGATTGAAATTTTTGATGGTTTTTTACTCCTCTCAACAGCCCAAACAAGTTTCTAAAAGGATGAGTTTGCAACTACTTTACTTTTGGAGAAAATTCAAAACATTCATTATTCAATAGGGCCCAAACTATCAAAAACCAGCCGTTTCAATGAACACACATGTCTTGGTAGAATCATGCAGGACTGAAATTTTTGATGTTTTTCTACTCATCTCATGAGCCCAAACAAGTCTCTAAAAGCATGAGTTTGCAACTACTTTACTTTTGGAGAAAATTCAAAACATTCATTATTCAATAGAGCCCAATAGCAAAAACCAGCGTTTTGAATGAAGAATCACATTTCTTGGTACAATCATGCAGGATTGAAATTTTTGATGGTTTTTTACTCCTCTCAACAGCCCAAACAAGTTTCTAAAAGGATGAGTTTGCAACTACTTTACTTTTGGAGAAAATTCAAAACATTCATTATTCAATAGGGCCCAAACTATCAAAAACCAGCGGTTTGAATGAACACATTTCTTGGTAGAATCATGCAGGACTGAAATTTTTGATGTTTTTCTACTCCTCTCATGAGCCCAAACAAGTCTCTAAAAGCATGAGTTTGCAACTACTTTACTTTTGGAGAAAATTCAAAACATTCACTATTCAATAGAGCCCAATAGCAAAAATCAGGCTTTGAATGAAGAATCAAATTTCTTGGTAGAATCATGCAAGATTGAAATTTTTGATGGTTTTTTACTCCTCTCAACAGCCCAAACAAGTTTCTAAAAGGATGAGTTTGCAACTACTTTACTTTTGGAGAAAATTCAAAACATTCATTATTCAATAGGGCCCAAACTATCAAAAACCAGCGGTTTCAATGAACACACATTTCTTGGTAGAATCATGCAGGACTGAAATTTTTGATGTTTTTCTACTCCTCTCATGAGCCCAAACAAGTCTCTAAAAGCATGAGTTTGCAACTACTTTACTTTTGGAGAAAATTCAAAACATTCATTATTCAATAGAGCCCAATAACAAAAACCAGCATTTTGAATGAAGAATCACATTTCTTGGTAGAATCATGCAGGATTGAAATTTTTGATGGTTTTTTACTCCTCTCAACAGCCCAAACAAGTTTCTAAAAGGATGAGTTTGCAACTACTTTACTTTTGGAGAAAATTCAAAACATTCATTATTCAATAGGGCCCAAACTATCAAAACCAGCGGTTTGAATGAACACATTTCTTGGTAGAATCATGCAGGACTGAAATTTTTGATGTTTTTCTACTCCTTTCATGAGCCCAAACAAGTCTCTAAAAGCAAGAGTTTGCAACTACTTTACTTTTGGAGAAAATTCAAAACATTCACTATTCAATAGAGCCCAATAGCAAAAATCAGGTTTTGAATGAAGAATCACATTTCTTGGTAAAATCATGCAGGATTGAAATTTTTGATGGTTTTTTACTCCTCTCAACAGCCCAAACAAGTTTCTAAAAGGATGAGTTTGCAACTACTTTACTTTTGGAGAAAATTCAAAACATTCATTATTCAATAGGGCCCAAACTATCAAAAACCAGCGGTTTCAATGAACACACATTTCTTGGTAGAATCATGCAGGACTGAAATTTTTGATGTTTTTCTACTCCTCTCATGAGCCCAAACAAGTCTCTAAAAGCATGAGTTTGCAACTACTTTACTTTTGGAGAAAATTCAAAACATTCATTATTCAATAGAGCCCAATAGCAAAAACCAGCGTTTTGAATGAAGAATCACATTTCTTGGTAGAATCATGCAGGATTGAAATTTTTGATGGTTTTTTACTCCTCTCAACAGCCCAAACAAGTTTCTAAAAGGATGAGTTTGCAACTACTTTACTTTTGGAGAAAATTCAAAACATTCATTATTCAATAGGGCCCAAACTATCAAAAACCAGCGGTTTCAATGAACACACATTTCTTGGTAGAATCATGCAGGACTGAAATTTTTGATGTTTTTCTACTCCTCTCATGAGCCCAAACAAGTCTCTAAAAGCATGAGTTTGCAACTACTTTACTTTTGGAGAAAATTCAAAACATTCATTATTCAATAGAGCCCAATAGCAAAAACCAGCGTTTTGAATGAAGAATCACATTTCTTGGTAGAATCATGCAGGATTGAAATTTTTGATGGTTTTTTACTCCTCTCAACAGCCCAAACAAGTTTCTAAAAGGATGAGTTTGCAACTACTTTACTTTTGGAGAAAATTCAAAACATTCATTATTCAATAGGGCCCAAACTATCAAAAACCAGCGGTTTCAATGAACACACATTTCTTGGTAGAATCATGCAGGACTGAAATTTTTGATGTTTTTCTACTCCTCTCATGAGCCCAAACAAGTCTCTAAAAGCATGAGTTTGCAACTACTTTACTTTTGGAGAAAATTCAAAACATTCATTATTCAATAGGGCCCAAACTATCAAAAACCAGCGGTTTGAATCAACACACATTTCTTGGTAGAATCATGCAGGACTGAAATTTTTGATGTTTTTCTACTCCTCTCATGAGCCCAAACAAGTCTCTAAAAGCATGAGTTTGCAACTACTTTACTTTTGGAGAAAATTCAAAACATTCATTATTCAATAGAGCCCAATAGCAAAAACCAGCGTTTTGAATGAAGAATCACATTTCTTGGTAGAATCATGCAGGATTGAAATTTTTGATGTTTTTTTACTCCTCTCAACAGCCCAAACAAGTTTCTAAAAGGATGAGTTTGCAACTACTTTACTTTTGGAGAAAATTCAAAACATTCATTATTCAATAGGGCCCAAACTATCAAAAACCAGCCGTTTCAATGAACACACATGTCTTGGTAGAATCATGCAGGACTGAAATTTTTGATGTTTTTCTACTCATCTCATGAGCCCAAACAAGTCTCTAAAAGCATGAGTTTGCAACTACTTTACTTTTGGAGAAAATTCAAAACATTCATTATTCAATAGAGCCCAATAGCAAAATCCAGCGTTTTGAATGAAGAATCACATTTCTTGGTAGAATCATGCAGGATTGAAATTTTTGATGGTTTTTTACTCCTCTCAACAGCCCAAACAAGTTTCTAAAAGGATGAGTTTGCAACTACTTTACTTTTGGAGAAAATTCAAAACATTCATTATTCAATAGGGCCCAAAATATCAAAAACCAGCGGTTTCAATGAACACACATTTCTTGGTAGAATCATGCAGGACTGAAATTTTTGATGTTTTTCTACTCCTCTCATGAGCCCAAACAAGTCTCTAAAAGCATGAGTTTGCAACTACTTTACTTTTGGAGAAAATTCAAAACATTCATTATTCAATAGAGCCCAATAGCAAAAACCAGCGTTTTGAATGAAGAATCACATTTCTTGGTAGAATCATGCAGGATTGAAATTTTTGATGGTTTTTTACTCCTCTCAACAGCCCAAACAAGTTTCTAAAAGGATGAGTTTGCAACTACTTTACTTTTGGAGAAAATTCAAAACATTCATTATTCAATAGGGCCCAAACTATCAAAAACCAGCGGTTTGAATGAACACATTTCTTGGTAGAATCATGCAGGACTGAAATTTTTGATGTTTTTCTACTCCTCTCATGAGCCCAAACAAGTCTCTAAAAGCATGAGTTTGCAACTACTTTACTTTTGGAGAAAATTCAAAACATTCACTATTCAATAGAGCCCAATAGCAAAAATCAGGTTTTGAATGAAGAATCACATTTCTTGGTAAAATCATGCAGGATTGAAATTTTTGATGGTTTTTTACTCCTCTCAACAGCCCAAACAAGTTTCTAAAAGGATGAGTTTGCAACTACTTTACTTTTGGAGAAAATTCAAAACATTCATTATTCAATAGGGCCCAAACTATCAAAAACCAGCGGTTTCAATGAACACACATTTCTTGGTAGAATCATGCAGGACTGAAATTTTTGATGTTTTTCTACTCCTCTCATGAGCCCAAACAAGTCTCTAAAAGCATGAGTTTGCAACTACTTTACTTTTGGAGAAAATTCAAAACATTCATTATTCAATAGAGCCCAATAGCAAAAACCAGCGTTTTGAATGAAGAATCACATTTCTTGGTAGAATCATGCAGGATTGAAATTTTTGATGGTTTTTTACTCCTCTCAACAGCCCAAACAAGTTTCTAAAAGGATGAGTTTGCAACTACTTTACTTTTGGAGAAAATTCAAAACATTCATTATTCAATAGGGCCCAAACTATCAAAAACCAGCGGTTTGAATGAACACATTTCTTGGTAGGATCATGCAGGACTGAAATTTTTGATGTTTTTCTACTCCTCTCATGAGCCCAAACAAGTGTATAAAAGCATGAGTTTGCAACTACTTTACTTTTGGAGAAAATTCAAAACATTCATTATTCAATAGGGCCCAAACTATCAAAAACCAGCGGTTTGAATCAACACACATTTCTTGGTAGAATCATGCAGGACTGAAATTTTTGATGTTTTTCTACTCCTCTCATGAGCCCAAACAAGTCTCTAAAAGCATGAGTTTGCAACTACATTACTTTTGGAGAAAATTCAAAACATTCATTATTCAATAGAGCCCAATAGCAAAAACCAGCATTTTGAATGAAGAATCACATTTCTTGGTAGAATCATGCAGGATTGAAATTTTTGATGTTTTTTTACTCCTCTCAACAGCCCAAACAAGTTTCTAAAAGGATGAGTTTGCAACTACTTTACTTTTGGAGAAAATTCAAAACATTCATTATTCAATAGGGCCCAAACTATCAAAAACCAGCCGTTTCAATGAACACACATGTCTTGGTAGAATCATGCAGGACTGAAATTTTTGATGTTTTTCTACTCATCTCATGAGCCCAAACAAGTCTCTAAAAGCATGAGTTTGCAACTACTTTACTTTTGGAGAAAATTCCAAACATTCATTATTCAATAGAGCCCAATAGCAAAAACCAGCGTTTTGAATGAAGAATCACATTTCTTGGTAGAATCATGCAGGACTGAAATTTTTGATGTTTTTCTACTCCTCTCATGAGCCCAAACAAGTCTCTAAAAGCATGAGTTTGCAACTACTTTACTTTTGGAGAAAATTCAAAACATTCATTATTCAATAGAGCCCAATAGCAAAAACCAGCGTTTTGAATGAAGAATCACATTTCTTGGTAGAATCATGCAGGATTGAAATTTTTGATGGTTTTTTACTCCTCTCAACAGCCCAAACAAGTTTCTAAAAGGATGAGTTTGCAACTACTTTACTTTTGGAGAAAATTCAAAACATTCATTATTCAATAGGGCCCAAACTATCAAAAACCAGCGGTTTGAATGAACACACATTTCTTGGTAGAATCATGCAGGACTGAAATTTTTGATGTTTTTCTACTCCTCTCATGAGCCCAAACAAGTCTCTAAAAGCATGAGTTTGCAACTACTTTACTTTTGGAGAAAATTCAAAACATTCATTATTCAATAGGGCCCAAACTATCAAAAACCAGCGGTTTCAATGAACACACATTTCTTGGTAGAATCATGCAGGACTGAAATTTTTGATGTTTTTCTACTCCTCTCATGAGCCCAAACAAGTCTCTAAAAGCATGAGTTTGCAACTACTTTACTTTTGGAGAAAATTCAAAACATTCATTATTCAATAGGGCCCAAACTATCAAAAACCAGCGGTTTGAATCAACACACATTTCTTGGTAGAATCATGCAGGACTGAAATTTTTGATGTTTTTCTACTCCTCTCATGAGCCCAAACAAGTCTCTAAAAGCATGAGTTTGCAACTACTTTACTTTTGGAGAAAATTCAAAACATTCATTATTCAATAGAGCCCAATAGCAAAAACCAGCGTTTTGAATGAAGAATCACATTTCTTGGTAGAATCATGCAGGATTGAAATTTTTGATGGTTTTTTACTCCTCTCAACAGCCCAAACAAGTTTCTAAAAGGATGAGTTTGCAACTACTTTACTTTTGGAGAAAATTCAAAACATTCCTTATTCAATAGGGCCCAAACTATCAAAAACCAGCGGTTTCAATGAACACACATTTCTTGGTAGAATCATGCAGGACTGAAATTTTTGATGTTTTTCTACTCCTCTCATGAGCCCAAAAAAGTCTCTAAAAGCATGAGTTTGCAACTACTTTACTTTTGGAGAAAATTCAAAACATTCATTATTCAATAGAGCCCAATAGCAAAAACCAGCGTTTTGAATGAAGAATCACATTTCTTGGTAGAATCATGCAGGATTGAAATTTTTGATGGTTTTTTACTCCTCTCAACAGCCCAAACAAGTTTCTAAAAGGATGAGTTTGCAACTACTTTACTTTTGGAGAAAATTCAAAACATTCATTATTCAATAGGGCCCAAACTATCAAAAACCAGCCGTTTCAATGAACACACATGTCTTGGTAGAATCATGCAGGACTGAAATTTTTGATGTTTTTCTACACATCTCATGAGCCAAAACAAGTCTCTAAAAGCATGAGTTTGCAACTACTTTACTTTTGGAGAAAATTCAAAACATTCATTATTCAATAGAGCCCAATAGCAAAAACCAGCGTTTTGAATGAAGAATCACATTTCTTGGTAGAATCATGCAGGATTGAAATTTTTGATGGTTTTTTACTCCTCTCAACAGCCCAAACAAGTTTCTAAAAGGATGAGTTTGCAACCACTTTACTTTTGGAGAAAATTCAAAACATTCATTATTCAATAGGGCCCAAACTATCAAAAACCAGCGGTTTGAATGAACACATTTCTTGGTAGAATCATGCAGGACTGAAATTTTTGATGTTTTTCTACTCCTCTCATGAGCCCAAACAAGTCTCTAAAAGCATGAGTTTGCAACTACTTTACTTTTGGAGAAAATTCAAAACATTCACTATTCAATAGAGCCCAATAGCAAAAATCAGGTTTTGAATGAAGAATCACATTTCTTGGTAAAATCATGCAGGATTGAAATTTTTGATGGTTTTTTACTCCTCTCAACAGCCCAAACAAGTTTCTAAAAGGATGAGTTTGCAACTACTTTACTTTTGGAGAAAATTCAAAACATTCATTATTCAATAGGGCCCAAACTATCAAAAACCAGCGGTTTCAATGAACACACATTTCTTGGTAGAATCATGCAGGACTGAAATTTTTGATGTTTTTCTACTCCTCTCATGAGCCCAAACAAGTCTCTAAAAGCATGAGTTTGCAACTACTTTACTTTTGGAGAAAATTCAAAACATTCATTATTCAATAGAGCCCAATAGCAAAAACCAGCGTTTTGAATGAAGAATCACATTTCTTGGTAGAATCATGCAGGATTGAAATTTTTGATGGTTTTTTACTCCTCTCAACAGCCCAAACAAGTTTCTAAAAGGATGAGTTTGCAACTACTTTACTTTTGGAGAAAATTCAAAACATTCATTATTCAATAGGGCCCAAACTATCAAAAACCAGCGGTTTCAATGAACACACATTTCTTGGTAGAATCATGCAGGACTGAAGTTTTTGATGTTTTTCTACTCCTCTCATGAGCCCAAACAAGTCTCTAAAAGCATGAGTTTGCAACTACTTTACTTTTGGAGAAAATTCAAAACATTCATTATTCAATAGAGCCCAATAGCAAAAACCAGCGTTTTGAATGAAGAATCACATTTCTTGGTAAAATCATGCAGGATTGAAATTTTTGATGGTTTTTTACTCCTCTCAACAGCCCAAACAAGTTTCTAAAAGGATGAGTTTGCAACTACTTTACTTTTGGAGAAAAATCAAAACATTCATTATTCAATAGGGCCCAAACTATCAAAAACCAGCGGTTTCAATGAACACACATTTCTTGGTAGGATCATGCAGGACTGAAATTTTTGATGTTTTTCTACTCCTCTCATGAGCCCAAACAAGTGTATAAAAGCATGAGTTTGCAACTACTTTACTTTTGGAGAAAATTCAAAACATTCATTATTCAATAGGGCCCAAACTATCAAAAACCAGCGGTTTGAATCAACACACATTTCTTGGTAGAATCATGCAGGACTGAAATTTTTGATGTTTTTCTACTCCTCTCATGAGCCCAAACAAGTCTCTAAAAGCATGAGTTTGCAACTACTTTACTTTTGGAGAAAATTCAAAACATTCATTATTCAATAGAGC
Source organism: Dendrobates tinctorius (assembly GCF_039654945.1). Taxonomy (NCBI): domain Eukaryota; kingdom Metazoa; phylum Chordata; class Amphibia; order Anura; family Dendrobatidae; genus Dendrobates; species Dendrobates tinctorius. Next base: position 22,833,610 of record NW_027361793.1, read on the forward strand.
CCAATAGCAAAAACCAGCGTTTTGAATGAAGAATCACATTTCTTGGTAGAATCATGCAGGATTGAAATTTTTGATGTTTTTTTACTCCTCTCAACAGCCCAAACAAGTTTCTAAAAGGATGAGTTTGCAACTACTTTACTTTTGGAGAAAATTCAAAACATTCATTATTCAATAGGGCCCAAACTATCAAAAACCAGCCGTTTCAATGAACACACATGTCTTGGTAGAATCATGCAGGACTGAAATTTTTGATGTTTTTCTACTCATCTCATGAGCCCAAACAAGTCTCTAAAAGCATGAGTTTGCAACTACTTTACTTTTGGAGAAAATTCAAAACATTCATTATTCAATAGAGCCCAATAGCAAAAACCAGCGTTTTGAATGAAGAATCACATTTCTTGGTAGAATCATGCAGGATTGAAATTTTTGATGGTTTTTTACTCCTCTCAACAGCCCAAACAAGTTTCTAAAAGGATGAGTTTGCAACTACTTTACTTTTGGAGAAAATTCAAAACATTCATTATTCAATAGGGCCCAAACTATCAAAAACCAGCGGTTTGAATGAACACATTTCTTGGTAGAATCATGCAGGACTGAAATTTTTGATGTTTTTCTACTCCTCTCATGAGCCCAAACAAGTCTCTAAAAGCATGAGTTTGCAACTACTTTACTTTTGGAGAAAATTCAAAACATTCACTATTCAATAGAGCCCAATAGCAAAAATCAGGTTTTGAATGAAGAATCACATTTCTTGGTAGAATCATGCAGGATTGAAATTTTTGATGGTTTTTTACTCCTCTCAACAGCCCAAACAAGTTTCTAAAAGGATGAGTTTGCAACTACTTTACTTTTGGAGAAAATTCAAAACATTCATTATTCAATAGGGCCCAAACTATCAAAAACCAGCGGTTTCAATGAACACACATTTCTTGGTAGAATCATGCAGGACTGAAATTTTTGATGTTTTTCTACTCCTCTCATGAGCCCAAACAAGTGTGTAAAAGCATGAGTTTGCAACTACTTTACTTTTGGAGAAAATTCAAAACATTCATTATTCAATAGAGCCCAATAGCAAAAACCAGCATTTTGAATGAAGAATCACATTTCTTGGTAGAATCATGCAGGATTGAAATTTTTGATGGTTTTTTACTCCTCTCAACAGCCCAAACAAGTTTCTAAAAGGATGAGTTTGCAACTACTTTACTTTTGGAGAAAATTCAAAACATTCATTATTCAATAGGGCCCAAACTATCAAAAACCAGCGGTTTCAATGAACACACATTTCTTGGTAGAATCATGCAGGACTGAAATTTTTGATGTTTTTCTACTCCTCTCATGAGCCCAAACAAGTCTCTAAAAGCATGAGTTTGCAACTACTTTACTTTTGGAGAAAATTCAAAACATTCATTATTCAATAGGGCCCAAACTATCAAAAACCAGCGGTTTGAATCAACACACATTTCTTGGTAGAATCATGCAGGACTGAAATTTTTGATGTTTTTCTACTCCTCTCATGAGCCCAAACAAGTCTCTAAAAGCATGAGTTTGCAACTACTTTACTTTTGGAGAAAATTCAAAACATTCATTATTCAATAGAGCCCAATAGCAAAAACCAGCGTTTTGAATGAAGAATCACATTTCTTGGTAGAATCATGCAGGATTGAAATTTTTGATGGTTTTTTACTCCTCTCAACAGCCCAAACAAGTTTCTAAAAGGATGAGTTTGCAACTACTTTACTTTTGGAGAAAATTCAAAACATTCATTATTCAATAGGGCCCAAACTATCAAAAACCAGCGGTTTCAATGAACACACATTTCTTGGTAGAATCATGCAGGACTGAAATTTTTGATGTTTTTCTACTCCTCTCATGAGCCCAAACAAGTCTCTAAAAGCATGAGTTTGCAACTACTTTACTTTTGGAGAAAATTCAAAACATTCATTATTCAATAGAGCCCAATAGCAAAAACCAGCGTTTTGAATGAAGAATCACATTTCTTGGTAGAATCATGCAGGATTGAAATTTTTGATGGTTTTTTACTCCTCTCAACAGCCCAAACAAGTTTCTAAAAGGATGAGTTTGCAACTACTTTACTTTTGGAGAAAATTCAAAACATTCATTATTCAATAGGGCCCAAACTATCAAAAACCAGCCGTTTCAATGAACACACATGTCTTGGTAGAATCATGCAGGACTGAAATTTTTGATGTTTTTCTACTCATCTCATGAGCCCAAACAAGTCTCTAAAAGCATGAGTTTGCAACTACTTTACTTTTGGAGAAAATTCAAAACATTCATTATTCAATAGAGCCCAATAGCAAAAACCAGCGTTTTGAATGAAGAATCACATTTCTTGGTAGAATCATGCAGGATTGAAATTTTTGATGGTTTTTTACTCCTCTCAACAGCCCAAACAAGTTTCTAAAAGGATGAGTTTGCAACTACTTTACTTTTGGAGAAAATTCAAAACATTCATTATTCAATAGGGCCCAAACTATCAAAAACCAGCGGTTTGAATGAACACATTTCTTGGTAGAATCATGCAGGACTGAAATTTTTGATGTTTTTCTACTCCTCTCTTGAGCCCAAACAAGTCTCTAAAAGCATGAGTTTGCAACTACTTTACTTTTGGAGAAAATTCAAAACATTCATTATTCAATAGGGCCCAAACTATCAAAAACCAGCGGTTTCAATGAACACAAATTTCTTGGTAGAATCATGCAGGACTGAAATTTTTGATGTTTTTCTACTCCTCTCATGAGCCCAAACAAGTCTCTAAAAGCATGAGTTTGCAACTACTTTACTTTTGGAGAAAATTCAAAACATTCATTATTCAATAGGGCCCAAACTATCAAAAACCAGCGGTTTGAATCAACACACATTTCTTGGTAGAATCATGCAGGACTGAAATTTTTGATGTTTTTCTACTCCTCTCATGAGCCCAAACAAGTCTCTAAAAGCATGAGTTTGCAACTACTTTACTTTTGGAGAAAATTCAAAACATTCATTATTCAATAGAGCCCAATAGCAAAAACCAGCGTTTTGAATGAAGAATCACATTTCTTGGTAGAATCATGCAGGATTGAAATTTTTGATGGTTTTTTACTCCTCTCAACAGCCCAAACAAGTTTCTAAAAGGATGAGTTTGCAACTACTTTACTTTTGGAGAAAATTCAAAACATTCATTATTCAATAGGGCCCAAACTATCAAAAACCAGCGGTTTCAATGAACACACATTTCTTGGTAGAATCATGCAGGACTGAAATTTTTGATGTTTTTCTACTCCTCTCATGAGCCCAAACAAGTCTCTAAAAGCATGAGTTTGCAACTACTTTACTTTTGGAGAAAATTCAAAACATTCATTATTCAATAGAGCCCAATAGCAAAAACCAGCGTTTTGAATGAAGAATCACATTTCTTGGTAGAATCATGCAGGATTGAAATTTTTGATGGTTTTTTACTCCTCTCAACAGCCCAAACAAGTTTCTAAAAGGATGAGTTTGCAACTACTTTACTTTTGGAGAAAATTCAAAACATTCATTATTCAATAGGGCCCAAACTATCAAAAACCAGCCGTTTCAATGAACACACATGTCTTGGTAGAATCATGGAGGACTGAAATTTTTGATGTTTTTCTACTCATCTCATGAGCCCAAACAAGTCTCTAAAAGCATGAGTTTGCAACTACTTTACTTTTGGAGAAAATTCAAAACATTCATTATTCAATAGAGCCCAATAGCAAAAACCAGCGTTTTGAATGAAGAATCACATTTCTTGGTAGAATCATGCAGGATTGAAATTTTTGATGGTTTTTTACTCCTCTCAACAGCCCAAACAAGTTTCTAAAAGGATGAGTTTGCAACTACTTTACTTTTGGAGAAAATTCAAAACATTCATTATTCAATAGGGCCCAAACTATCAAAAACCAGCGGTTTGAATGAACACATTTCTTGGTAGAATCATGCAGGACTGAAATTTTTGATGTTTTTCTACTCCTCTCATGAGCCCAAACAAGTCTCTAAAAGCATGAGTTTGCAACTACTTTACTTTTGGAGAAAATTCAAAACATTCACTATTCAATAGAGCCCAATAGCAAAAATCAGGTTTTGAATGAAGAATCACATTTCTTGGTAAAATCATGCAGGATTGAAATTTTTGATGGTTTTTTACTCCTCTCAACAGCCCAAACAAGTTTCTAAAAGGATGAGTTTGCAACTACTTTACTTTTGGAGAAAATTCAAAACATTCATTATTCAATAGGGCTCAAACTATCAAAAACCAGCGGTTTCAATGAACACACATTTCTTGGTAGAATCATGCAGGACTAAAATTTTTGATGTTTTTCTACTCCGCTCATGAGCCCAAACAAGTCTCTAAAAGCATGAGTTTGCAACTACTTTACTTTTGGAGAAAATTCAAAACATTCATTATTCAATAGAGCCCAATAGCAAAAACCAGCGTTTTGAATGAAGAATCACATTTCTTGGTAGAATCATGCAGGATTGAAATTTTTGATGGTTTTTTACTCCTCTCAACAGCCCAAACAAGTTTCTAAAAGGATGAGTTTGCAACTACTTTACTTTTGGAGAAAATTCAAAACATTCATTATTCAATAGGGCCCAAACTATCAAAAACCAGCGGTTTCAATGAACACACATTTCTTGGTAGAATCATGCAGGACTGAAATTTTTGATGTTTTTCTACTCCTCTCATGAGCCCAAACAAGTCTCTAAAAGCATGAGTTTGCAACTACTTTACTTTTGGAGAAAATTCAAAACATTCATTATTCAATAGGGCCCAAACTATCAAAAACCAGCGGTTTGAATCAACACACATTTCTTGGTAGAATCATGCAGGACTGAAATTTTTGATGTTTTTCTACTCCTCTCATGAGCCCAAACAAGTCTCTAAAAGCATGAGTTTGCAACTACTTTACTTTTGGAGAAAATTCAAAACATTCATTATTCAATAGAGCCCAATAGCAAAAACCAGCGTTTTGAATGAAGAATCACAGTTCTTGGTAGAATCATGCAGGATTGAAATTTTTGATGGTTTTTTACTCCTCTCAACAGCCCAAACAAGTTTCTAAAAGGATGAGTTTCCAACTACTTTACTTTTGGAGAAAATTCAAAACATTCATTATTCAATAGGGCCCAAACTATCAAAAACCAGCGGTTTCAATGAACACACATTTCTTGGTAGAATCATGCAGGACTGAAATTTTTGATGTTTTTCTACTCCTCTCATGAGCCCAAACAAGTCTCTAAAAGCATGAGTTTGCAACTACTTTACTTTTGGAGAAAATTCAAAACATTCATTATTCAATAGGGCCCAAACTATCAAAAACCAGCGGTTTGAATCAACACACATTTCTTGGTAGAATCATGCAGGACTGAAATTTTTGATGTTTTTCTACTCCTCTCATGAGCCCAAACAAGTCTCTAAAAGCATGAGTTTGCAACTACTTTACTTTTGTAGAAAATTCAAACCATTCATTATTCAATAGAGCCCAATAGCAAAAGCCAGCGTTTTGAATGAAGAATCACACTTCTTGGTAGAATCATGCAGGATTGAAATTTTTGATGGTTTTTTACTCCTCTCAACAGCCCAAACAAGTTTCTAAAAGGATGAGTATGCAACTACTTTACTTTTGGAGAAAATTCAAAACATTCATTATTCAATAGGGCCCAAACTATCAAAAACCAGCGGTTTGAATGAACACATTTCTTGGTAGAATCATGCAGGACTGAAATTTTTGATGTTTTTCTACTCCTCTCATGAGCCCAAACAAGTCTCTAAAAGCATGAGTTTGCAACTACTTTACTTTTGGAGAAAATTCAAAACATTCATTATTCAATAGGGCCCAAACTATCAAAAACCAGCGGTTTGAATGAACACACATTTCTTGGTAGAATCATGCAGGACTGAAATTTTTGATGTTTTTCTACTCCTCTCATGAGCCCAAACAAGTCTCTAAAAGCATGAGTTTGCAACTACTTTACTTTTGTAGAAAATTCAAAACATTCATTATTCAATAGAGCCCAATAGCAAAAACCAGCGTTTTGAATGAAGAATCACACTTCTTGGTAGAATCATGCAGGATTGAAATTTTTGATGGTTTTTTACTCCTCTCAACAGCCCAAACAAGTTTCTAAAAGGATGAGTTTGCAACTACTTTACTTTTGGAGAAAATTCAAAACATTCATTATTCAATAGGGCCCAAACTATCAAAAACTAGCCGTTTCAATGAACACACATGTCTTGGTAGAATCATGCAGGACTGAAATTTTTGATGTTTTTCTACTCCTCTCATGAGCCCAAACAAGTCTCTAAAAGCATGAGTTTGCAACTACTTTACTTTTGGAGAAAATTCAAAACATTCACTATTCAATAGAGCCCAATAGCAAAAATCAGGTTTTGAATGAAGAATCACATTTCTTGGTAAAATCATGCAGGATTGAAATTTTTGATGGTTTTTTACTCCTCTCAACAGCCCAAACAAGTTTCTAAAAGGATGAGTTTGCAACTACTTTACTTTTGGAGAAAATTCAAAACATTCATTATTCAATAGTGCCCAAACTATCAAAAACCAGCGGTTTCAATGAACACACATTTCTTGGTAGAATCATGCAGGACTGAAATTTTTGATGTTTTTCTACTCCGCTCATGAGCCCAAACAAGTCTCTAAAAGCATGAGTTTGCAACTACTTTACTTTTGGAGAAAATTCAAAACATTCATTATTCAATAGAGCCCAATAGCAAAAACCAGCGTTTTGAATGAAGAATCACATTTCTTGGTAGAATCATGCAGGATTGAAATTTTTGATGGTTTTTTACTCCTCTCAACAGCCCAAACAAGTTTCTAAAAGGATGAGTTTGCAACTACTTTACTTTTGGAGAAAATTCAAAACATTCATTATTCAATAGGGCCCAAACTATCAAAAACCAGCGGTTTCAATGAACACACATTTCTTGGTAGAATCATGCAGGACTGAAATTTTTGATGTTTTTCTACTCCTCTCATGAGCCCAAACAAGTCTCTAAAAGCATGAGTTTGCAACTACTTTACTTTTGGAGAAAATTCAAAACATTCACTATTCAATAGAGCCCAATAGCAAAAATCAGGTTTTGAATGAAGAATCACATTTCTTGGTAGAATCATGCAGGATTGAAATTTTTGATGGTTTTTTACTCCTCTCAACAGCCCAAACAAGTTTCTAAAAGGATGAGTTTGCAACTACTTTACTTTTGGAGAAAATTCAAAACATTCATTATTCAATAGGGCCCAAACTATCAAAAACCAGCGGTTTCAATGAACACACATTTCTTGGTAGAATCATGCAGGACTGAAATTTTTGATGTTTTTCTACTCCTCTCATGAGCCCAAACAAGTGTGTAAAAGCATGAGTTTGCAACTACTTTACTTTTGGAGAAAATTCAAAACATTCATTATTCAATAGAGCCCAATAGCAAAAACCAGCATTTTGAATGAAGAATCACATTTCTTGGTAGAATCATGCAGGATTGAAATTTTTGATGGTTTTTTACTCCTCTCAACAGCCCAAACAAGTTTCTAAAAGGATGAGTTTGCAACTACTTTACTTTTGGAGAAAATTCAAAACATTCATTATTCAATAGGGCCCAAACTATCAAAAACCAGCGGTTTCAATGAACACACATTTCTTGGTAGAATCATGCAGGACTGAAATTTTTGATGTTTTTCTACTCCTCTCATGAGCCCAAACAAGTCTCTAAAAGCATGAGTTTGCAACTACTTTACTTTTGGAGAAAATTCAAAACATTCATTATTCAATAGGGCCCAAACTATCAAAAACCAGCGGTTTGAATCAACACACATTTCTTGGTAGAATCATGCAGGACTGAAATTTTTGATGTTTTTCTACTCCTCTCATGAGCCCAAACAAGTCTCTAAAAGCATGAGTTTGCAACTACTTTACTTTTGGAGAAAATTCAAAACATTCATTATTCAATAGAGCCCAATAGCAAAAACCAGCGTTTTGAATGAAGAATCACATTTCTTGGTAGAATCATGCAGGATTGAAATTTTTGATGGTTTTTTACTCCTCTCAACAGCCCAAACAAGTTTCTAAAAGGATGAGTTTGCAACTACTTTACTTTTGGAGAAAATTCAAAACATTCATTATTCAATAGGGCCCAAACTATCAAAAACCAGCGGTTTCAATGAACACACATTTCTTGGTAGAATCATGCAGGACTGAAATTTTTGATGTTTTTCTACTCCTCTCATGAGCCCAAACAAGTCTCTAAAAGCATGAGTTTGCAACTACTTTACTTTTGGAGAAAATTCAAAACATTCATTATTCAATAGAGCCCAATAGCAAAAACCAGCGTTTTGAATGAAGAATCACATTTCTTGGTAGAATCATGCAGGATTGAAATTTTTGATGGTTTTTTACTCCTCTCAACAGCCCAAACAAGTTTCTAAAAGGATGAGTTTGCAACTACTTTACTTTTGGAGAAAATTCAAAACATTCATTATTCAATAGGGCCCAAACTATCAAAAACCAGCCGTTTCAATGAACACACATGTCTTGGTAGAATCATGCAGGACTGAAATTTTTGATGTTTTTCTACTCATCTCATGAGCCCAAACAAGTCTCTAAAAGCATGAGTTTGCAACTACTTTACTTTTGGAGAAAATTCAAAACATTCATTATTCAATAGAGCCCAATAGCAAAAACCAGCGTTTTGAATGAAGAATCACATTTCTTGGTAGAATCATGCAGGATTGAAATTTTTGATGGTTTTTTACTCCTCTCAACAGCCCAAACAAGTTTCTAAAAGGATGAGTTTGCAACTACTTTACTTTTGGAGAAAATTCAAAACATTCATTATTCAATAGGGCCCAAACTATCAAAAACCAGCGGTTTGAATGAACACATTTCTTGGTAGAATCATGCAGGACTGAAATTTTTGATGTTTTTCTACTCCTCTCTTGAGCCCAAACAAGTCTCTAAAAGCATGAGTTTGCAACTACTTTACTTTTGGAGAAAATTCAAAACATTCATTATTCAATAGGGCCCAAACTATCAAAAACCAGCGGTTTCAATGAACACAAATTTCTTGGTAGAATCATGCAGGACTGAAATTTTTGATGTTTTTCTACTCCTCTCATGAGCCCAAACAAGTCTCTAAAAGCATGAGTTTGCAACTACTTTACTTTTGGAGAAAATTCAAAACATTCATTATTCAATAGGGCCCAAACTATCAAAAACCAGCGGTTTGAATCAACACACATTTCTTGGTAGAATCATGCAGGACTGAAATTTTTGATGTTTTTCTACTCCTCTCATGAGCCCAAACAAGTCTCTAAAAGCATGAGTTTGCAACTACTTTACTTTTGGAGAAAATTCAAAACATTCATTATTCAATAGAGCCCAATAGCAAAAACCAGCGTTTTGAATGAAGAATCACATTTCTTGGTAGAATCATGCAGGATTGAAATTTTTGATGGTTTTTTACTCCTCTCAACAGCCCAAACAAGTTTCTAAAAGGATGAGTTTGCAACTACTTTACTTTTGGAGAAAATTCAAAACATTCATTATTCAATAGGGCCCAAACTATCAAAAACCAGCGGTTTCAATGAACACACATTTCTTGGTAGAATCATGCAGGACTGAAATTTTTGATGTTTTTCTACTCCTCTCATGAGCCCAAACAAGTCTCTAAAAGCATGAGTTTGCAACTACTTTACTTTTGGAGAAAATTCAAAACATTCATTATTCAATAGAGCCCAATAGCAAAAACCAGCGTTTTGAATGAAGAATCACATTTCTTGGTAGAATCATGCAGGATTGAAATTTTTGATGGTTTTTTACTCCTCTCAACAGCCCAAACAAGTTTCTAAAAGGATGAGTTTGCAACTACTTTACTTTTGGAGAAAATTCAAAACATTCATTATTCAATAGGGCCCAAACTATCAAAAACCAGCCGTTTCAATGAACACACATGTCTTGGTAGAATCATGGAGGACTGAAATTTTTGATGTTTTTCTACTCATCTCATGAGCCCAAACAAGTCTCTAAAAGCATGAGTTTGCAACTACTTTACTTTTGGAGAAAATTCAAAACATTCATTATTCAATAGAGCCCAATAGCAAAAACCAGCGTTTTGAATGAAGAATCACATTTCTTGGTAGAATCATGCAGGATTGAAATTTTTGATGGTTTTTTACTCCTCTCAACAGCCCAAACAAGTTTCTAAAAGGATGAGTTTGCAACTACTTTACTTTTGGAGAAAATTCAAAACATTCATTATTCAATAGGGCCCAAACTATCAAAAACCAGCGGTTTGAATGAACACATTTCTTGGTAGAATCATGCAGGACTGAAATTTTTGATGTTTTTCTACTCCTCTCATGAGCCCAAACAAGTCTCTAAAAGCATGAGTTTGCAACTACTTTACTTTTGGAGAAAATTCAAAACATTCACTATTCAATAGAGCCCAATAGCAAAAATCAGGTTTTGAATGAAGAATCACATTTCTTGGTAAAATCATGCAGGATTGAAATTTTTGATGGTTTTTTACTCCTCTCAACAGCCCAAACAAGTTTCTAAAAGGATGAGTTTGCAACTACTTTACTTTTGGAGAAAATTCAAAACATTCATTATTCAATAGGGCTCAAACTATCAAAAACCAGCGGTTTCAATGAACACACATTTCTTGGTAGAATCATGCAGGACTGAAATTTTTGATGTTTTTCTACTCCGCTCATGAGCCCAAACAAGTCTCTAAAAGCATGAGTTTGCAACTACTTTACTTTTGGAGAAAATTCAAAACATTCATTATTCAATAGAGCCCAATAGCAAAAACCAGCGTTTTGAATGAAGAATCACATTTCTTGGTAGAATCATGCAGGATTGAAATTTTTGATGGTTTTTTACTCCTCTCAACAGCCCAAACAAGTTTCTAAAAGGATGAGTTTGCAACTACTTTACTTTTGGAGAAAATTCAAAACATTCATTATTCAATAGGGCCCAAACTATCAAAAACCAGCGGTTTCAATGAACACACATTTCTTGGTAGAATCATGCAGGACTGAAATTTTTGATGTTTTTCTACTCCTCTCATGAGCCCAAACAAGTCTCTAAAAGCATGAGTTTGCAACTACTTTACTTTTGGAGAAAATTCAAAACATTCATTATTCAATAGGGCCCAAACTATCAAAAACCAGCGGTTTGAATCAACACACATTTCTTGGTAGAATCATGCAGGACTGAAATTTTTGATGTTTTTCTACTCCTCTCATGAGCCCAAACAAGTCTCTAAAAGCATGAGTTTGCAACTACTTTACTTTTGGAGAAAATTCAAAACATTCATTATTCAATAGAGCCCAATAGCAAAAACCAGCGTTTTGAATGAAGAATCACAGTTCTTGGTAGAATCATGCAGGATTGAAATTTTTGATGGTTTTTTACTCCTCTCAACAGCCCAAACAAGTTTCTAAAAGGATGAGTTTCCAACTACTTTACTTTTGGAGAAAATTCAAAACATTCATTATTCAATAGGGCCCAAACTATCAAAAACCAGCGGTTTCAATGAACACACATTTCTTGGTAGAATCATGCAGGACTGAAATTTTTGATGTTTTTCTACTCCTCTCATGAGCCCAAACAAGTCTCTAAAAGCATGAGTTTGCAACTACTTTACTTTTGGAGAAAATTCAAAACATTCATTATTCAATAGGGCCCAAACTATCAAAAACCAGCGGTTTGAATCAACACACATTTCTTGGTAGAATCATGCAGGACTGAAATTTTTGATGTTTTTCTACTCCTCTCATGAGCCCAAACAAGTCTCTAAAAGCATGAGTTTGCAACTACTTTACTTTTGTAGAAAATTCAAACCATTCATTATTCAATAGAGCCCAATAGCAAAAGCCAGCGTTTTGAATGAAGAATCACACTTCTTGGTAGAATCATGCAGGATTGAAATTTTTGATGGTTTTTTACTCCTCTCAACAGCCCAAACAAGTTTCTAAAAGGATGAGTATGCAACTACTTTACTTTTGGAGAAAATTCAAAACATTCATTATTCAATAGGGCCCAAACTATCAAAAACCAGCGGTTTGAATGAACACATTTCTTGGTAGAATCATGCAGGACTGAAATTTTTGATGTTTTTCTACTCCTCTCATGAGCCCAAACAAGTCTCTAAAAGCATGAGTTTGCAACTACTTTACTTTTGGAGAAAATTCAAAACATTCATTATTCAATAGGGCCCAAACTATCAAAAACCAGCGGTTTGAATGAACACACATTTCTTGGTAGAATCATGCAGGACTGAAATTTTTGATGTTTTTCTACTCCTCTCATGAGCCCAAACAAGTCTCTAAAAGCATGAGTTTGCAACTACTTTACTTTTGTAGAAAATTCAAAACATTCATTATTCAATAGAGCCCAATAGCAAAAACCAGCGTTTTGAATGAAGAATCACACTTCTTGGTAGAATCATGCAGGATTGAAATTTTTGATGGTTTTTTACTCCTCTCAACAGCCCAAACAAGTTTCTAAAAGGATGAGTTTGCAACTACTTTACTTTTGGAGAAAATTCAAAACATTCATTATTCAATAGGGCCCAAACTATCAAAAACTAGCCGTTTCAATGAACACACATGTCTTGGTAGAATCATGCAGGACTGAAATTTTTGATGTTTTTCTACTCCTCTCATGAGCCCAAACAAGTCTCTAAAAGCATGAGTTTGCAACTACTTTACTTTTGGAGAAAATTCAAAACATTCACTATTCAATAGAGCCCAATAGCAAAAATCAGGTTTTGAATGAAGAATCACATTTCTTGGTAAAATCATGCAGGATTGAAATTTTTGATGGTTTTTTACTCCTCTCAACAGCCCAAACAAGTTTCTAAAAGGATGAGTTTGCAACTACTTTACTTTTGGAGAAAATTCAAAACATTCATTATTCAATAGTGCCCAAACTATCAAAAACCAGCGGTTTCAATGAACACACATTTCTTGGTAGAATCATGCAGGACTGAAATTTTTGATGTTTTTCTACTCCGCTCATGAGCCCAAACAAGTCTCTAAAAGCATGAGTTTGCAACTACTTTACTTTTGGAGAAAATTCAAAACATTCATTATTCAATAGAGCCCAATAGCAAAAACCAGCGTTTTGAATGAAGAATCACATTTCTTGGTAGAATCATGCAGGATTGAAATTTTTGATGGTTTTTTACTCCTCTCAACAGCCCAAACAAGTTTCTAAAAGGATGAGTTTGCAACTACTTTACTTTTGGAGAAAATTCAAAACATTCATTATTCAATAGGGCCCAAACTATCAAAAACCAGCGGTTTCAATGAACACACATTTCTTGGTAGAATCATGCAGGACTGAAATTTTTGATGTTTTTCTACTCCTCTCATGAGCCCAAACAAGTCTCTAAAAGCATGAGTTTGCAACTACTTTACTTTTGGAGAAAATTCAAAACATTCATTATTCAATAGGGCCCAAACTATCAAAAACCAGCGGTTTGAATCAACACACATTTCTTGGTAGAATCATGCAGGACTGAAATTTTTGATGTTTTTCTACTCCTCTCATGAGCCCAAACAAGTCTCTAAAAGCATGAGTTTGCAACTACTTTACTTTTGGAGAAAATTCAAAACATTCATTATTCAATAGAGCCCAATAGCAAAAACCAGCGTTTTGAATGAAGAATCACATTTCTTGGTAGAATCATGCAGGATTGAAATTTTTGATGGTTTTTTACTCCTCTCAACAGCCCAAACAAGTTTCTAAAAGGATGAGTTTGCAACTACTTTACTTTTGGAGAAAATTCAAAACATTCATTATTCAATAGGGCCCAAACTATCAAAAACCAGCCGTTTCAATGAACACACATTTCTTGGTAGAATCATGCAGGACTGAAATTTTTGATGTTTTTCTACTCCTCTCATGAGCCCAAACAAGTCTCTAAAAGCATGAGTTTGCAACTACTTTACTTTTGGAGAAAATTCAAAACATTCATTATTCAATAGAGCCCAATAGCAAAAACCAGCGTTTTGAATGAAGAATCACATTTCTTGGTAGAATCATGCAGGATTAAAATTTTTGATGGTTTTTTACTCCTCTCAACAGCCCAAACAAGTTTCTAAAAGGATGAGTTTGCAACTACTTTACTTTTGGAGAAAATTCAAAACATTCATTATTCAATAGGGCCCAAACTATCAAAAACCAGCGGTTTCAATGAACACACATTTCTTGGTAGAATCATGCAGGACTGAAATTTTTGATGTTTTTCTACTCCTCTCATGAGCCCAAACAAGTCTCTAAAAGGATGAGTTTGCAACTACTTTACTTTTGGAGAAAATTCAAAACATTCACTATACAATAGAGCCCAATAGCAAAAATCAGGTTTTGAATGAAGAATCACATTTCTTGGTAAAATCATGCAGGATTGAAATTTTTGATGGTTTTTTACTCCTCTCAACAGCCCAAACAAGTTTCTAAAAGGATGAGTTTGCAACTACTTTACTTTTGGAGAAAATTCAAAACATTCATTATTCAATAGAGCCCAATAGCAAAAACCAGCGTTTTGAATGAAGAATCACATTTCTTGGTAGAATCATGCAGGATTGAAATTTTTGATGGTTTTTTACTCCTCTCAACAGCCCAAACAAGTTTCTAAAAGGATGAGTTTGCAACTACTTTACTTTTGGAGAAAATTCAAAACATTCATTATTCAATAGGGCCCAAACTATCAAAAACCAGCGGTTTGAATGAACACATTTCTTGGTAGAATCATGCAGGACTGAAATTTTTGATGTTTTTCTACTCCTCTCATGAGCCCAAACAAGTCTCTAAAAGCATGAGTTTGCAACTACTTTACTTTTGGAGAAAATTCAAAACATTCACCATTCAATAGAGCCCAATAGCAAAAATCAGGTTTTGAATGAAGAATCACATTTCTTGGTAAAATCATGCAGGATTGAAATTTTTGATGGTTTTTTACTACTCTCAACAGCCCAAACAAGTTTCTAAAAGGATGAGTTTGCAACTACTTTACTTTTCGAGAAAATTCAAAACATTCATTATTCAATAGGGCCCAAACTATCAAAAACCAGCGGTTTCAATGAACACACATTTCTTGGTAGAATCATGCAGGACTGAAATTTTTGATGTTTTTCTACTCCTCTCATGAGCCCAAACAAGTCTCTAAAAGCATGAGTTTGCAACTACTTTACTTTTGGAGAAAATTCAAAACATTCATTATTCAATAGAGCCCAATAGCAAAAACCAGCGTTTTGAATGAAGAATCACATTTCTTGGTAGAATCATGCAGGATTGAAATTTTTGATGGTTTTTTACTCCTCTCAACAGCCCAAACAAGTTTCTAAAAGGATGAGTTTGCAACTACTTTACTTTTGGAGAAAATTCAAAACATTCATTATTCAATAGGGCCCAAACTATCAAAAACCAGCGGTTTCAATGAACACACATTTCTTGGTAGAATCATGCAGGACTGAAATTTTTGATGTTTTTCTACTCCTCTCATGAGCCTAAACAAGTCTCTAAAAGCATGAGTTTGCAACTACTTTACTTTTGGAGAAAATTCAAAACATTCATTATTCAATAGAGCCCAATAGCAAAAACCAGCGTTTTGAATGAAGAATCACATTTCTTGGTAGAATCATGCAGGATTGAAATTTTTGATGGTTTTTTACTCCTCTCAACAGCCCAAACAAGTTTCTAAAAGGATGAGTTTGCAACTACTTTACTTTTGGAGAAAATTCAAAACATTCATTATTCAATAGGGCCCAAACTATCAAAAACCAGCGGTTTGAATGAACACACATTTCTTGGTAGAATCATGCAGGACTGACATTTTTGATGTTTTTCTACTCCTCTCATGAGCCCAAACAAGTCTCTAAAAGCATGAGTTTGCAACTACTTTACTTTTGGAGAAAATTCAAAACATTCATTATTCAATAGGGCCCAAACTATCAAAAACCAGCGGTTTGAATGAACACACATTTCTTGGTAGAATCATGCAGGACTGAAATTTTTGATGTTTTTCTACTCCTCTCATGAGCCCAAACAAGTCTCTAAAAGCATGAGTTTGCAACTACTTTACTTTTAGAGAAAATTCAAAACATTCATTATTCAATAGAGCCCAATAGCAAAAACCAGCGTTTTGAATGAAGAATCACATTTCTTGGTAGAATCATGCAGGATTGAAATTTTTGATGGTTTTTTACTCCTCTCAACAGCCCAAACAAGTTTCTAAAAGGATGAGTTTGCAACTACTTTACTTTTGGAGAAAATTCAAAACATTCATTATTCAATAGGGCCCAAACTATCAAAAACCAGCCGTTTCAATGAACACACATGTCTTGGTAGAATCATGCAGGACTGAAATTTTTGATGTTTTTCTACTCATCTCATGAGCCCAAACAAGTCTCTAAAAGCATGAGTTTGCAACTACTTTACTTTTGGAGAAAATTCAAAACATTCATTATTCAATAGAGCCCAATAGCAAAAACCAGCGTTTTGAATGAAGAATCACATTTCTTGGTAGAATCATGCAGGATTGAAATTTTTGATGGTTTTTTACTCCTCTCAACAGCCCAAACAAGTTTCTAAAAGGATGAGTTTGCAACTACTTTACTTTTGGAGAAAATTCAAAACATTCATTATTCAATAGGGCCCAAACTATCAAAAACCAGCGGTTTCAATGAACACACATTTCTTGGTAGAATCATGCAGGACTGAAATTTTTGATGTTTTTCTACTCCTCTCATGAGCCCAAACAAGTCTCTAAAAGCATGAGTTTGCAACTACTTTACTTTTGGAGAAAATTCAAAACATTCATTATTCAATAGAGCCCAATAGCAAAAACCAGCGTTTTGAATGAAGAATCACATTTCTTGGTAAAATCATGCAGGATTGAAATTTTTGATGGTTTTTTACTCCTCTCAACAGCCCAAACAAGTTTCTAAAAGGATGAGTTTGCAACTACTTTACTTTTGGAGAAAATTCAAAACATTCATTATTCAATAGGGCCCAAACTATCAAAAACCAGCGGTTTGAATGAACACATTTCTTGGTAGAATCATGCAGGACTGAAATTTTTGATGTTTTTCTACTCCTCTCATGAGCCCAAACAAGTCTCTAAAAGCATGAGTTTGCAACTACTTTACTTTTGGAGAAAATTCAAAACATTCACTATTCAATAGAGCCCAATAGCAAAAATCAGGTTTTGAATGAAGAATCACATTTCTTGGTAGAATCATGCAAGATTGAAATTTTTGATGTTTTTTTACTCCTCTCAACAGCCCAAACAAGTTTCTAAAAGGATGAGTTTGCAACTACTTTACTTTTGGAGAAAATTCAAAACATTCATTATTCAATAGGGCCCAAACTATCAAAAACCAGCGGTTTCAATGAACACACATTTCTTGGTAGAATCATGCAGGACTGAAATTTTTGATGTTTTTCTACTCCTCTCATGAGCCCAAACAAGTCTCTAAAAGCATGAGTTTGCAACTACTTTACTTTTGGAGAAAATTCAAAACATTCATTATTCAATAGAGCCCAATAGCAAAAACCAGCGTTTTGAATGAAGAATCACATTTCTTGGTACAATCATGCAGGATTGAAATTTTTGATGGTTTTTTACTCCTCTCAACAGCCCAAACAAGTTTCTAAAAGGATGAGTTTGCAACTACTTTACTTTTGGAGAAAATTCAAAACATTCATTATTCAATAGGGCCCAAACTATCAAAAACCAGCGGTTTCAATGAACACACATTTCTTGGTAGAATCATGCAGGACTGAAATTTTTGATGTTTTTCTACTCCTCTCATGAGCCCAAACAAGTCTCTAAAAGCATGAGTTTGCAACTACTTTACTTTTGGAGAAAATTCAAAACATTCATTATTCAATAGAGCCCAATAGCAAAAACCAGCGTTTTGAATGAAGAATCACATTTTTTGGTAGAATCATGCAGGATTGAAATTTTTGATGGTTTTTTACTCCCCTCAACAGCCCAAACAAGTTTCTAAAAGGATGAGTTTGCAAATACTTTACTTTTGGAGAAAATTCAAAACATTCATTATTCAATAGGGCCCAAACTATCAAAAACCAGCGGTTTCAATGAACACACATTTCTTGGTAGAATCATGCAGGACTGAAATTTTTGATGTTTTTCTACTCCTCTCATGAGCCCAAACAAGTCTCTAAAAGCATGAGTTTGCAACTACTTTACTTTTGGAAAAAATTCAAAACATTCATTATTCAATAGAGCCCAATAGCAAAAACCAGCGTTTTGAATGAAGAATCACATTTCTTGGTAGAATCATGCAGGATTGAAATTTTTGATGGTTTTTTACTCCTCTCAACAGCCCAAACAAGTTTCTAAAAGGATGAGTTTGCAACTACTTTACTTTTGGAGAAAATTCAAAACATTCATTATTCAATAGGGCCCAAACTATCAAAAACCAGCGGTTTCAATGAACACACATTTCTTGGTAGAATCATGCAGGACTGAAATTTTTGATGTTTTTCTACTCCTCTCATGAGCCCAAACAAGTCTCTAAAAGCATGAGTTTGCAACTACTTTACTTTTGGAGAAAATTCAAAACATTCATTATTCAATAGAGCCCAATAGCAAAAACCAGCGTTTTGAATGAAGAATCACATTTCTTGGTAGAATCATGCAGGATTGAAATTTTTGATGGTTTTTTACTCCTCTCAACAGCCCAAACAAGTTTCTAAAAGGATGAGTTTGCAACTACTTTACTTTTGGAGAAAATTCAAAACATTCATTATTCAATAGGGCCCAAACTATCAAAAACCAGCCGTTTCAATGAACACACATGTCTTGGTAGAATCATGCAGGACTGAAATTTTTGATGTTTTTCTACTCATCTCATGAGCCCAAACAAGTCTCTAAAAGCATGAGTTTGCAACTACTTTACTTTTGGAGAAAATTCAAAACATTCATTATTCAATAGAGCCCAATAGCAAAAACCAGCGTTTTGAATGAAGAATCACATTTCTTGGTAGAATCATGCAGGATTGAAATTTTTGATGGTTTTTTACTCCTCTCAACAGCCCAAACAAGTTTCTAAAAGGATGAGTTTGCAACTACTTTACTTTTGGAGAAAATTCAAAACATTCATTATTCAATAGGGCCCAAACTATCAAAAACCAGCGGTTTCAATGAACACACATTTCTTGGTAGAATCATGCAGGACTGAAATTTTTGATGTTTTTCTACTCCTCTCATGAGCCCAAACAAGTCTCTAAAAGCATGAGTTTGCAACTACTTTACTTTTGGAGAAAATTCAAAACATTCATTATTCAATAGAGCTCAATAGCAAAAACCAGCGTTTTGAATGAAGAATCACATTTCTTGGTAGAATCATGCAGGATTGAAATTTTTGATGGTTTTTTACTCCTCTCAACAGCCCAAACAAGTTTCTAAAAGGATGAGTTTGCAACTACTTTACTTTTGGAGAAAATTCAAAACATTCATTATTCAATAGGGCCCAAACTATCAAAAACCAGCTGTTTCAATGAACACACATTTCTTGGTAGAATCATGCAGGACTGAAATTTTTGATGTTTTTCTACTCCTCTCATGAGCCCAAACAAGTCTCTAAAAGCATGAGTTTTCAACTACTTTACTTTTGGAGAAAATTCAAAACATTCATTATTCAATAGGGCCCAAACTATCAAAAACCAGCGGTTTCAATGAACACACATTTCTTGGTAGAATCATGCAGGACTGAAATTTTTGATGTTTTTCTACTCCTCTCATGAGCCCAAACAAGTCTCTAAAAGCATGAGTTTGCAACTACTTTACTTTTGGAGAAAATTCAAAACATTCATTATTCAATAGAGCCCAATAGCAAAAACCAGCGTTTTGAATGAAGAATCACATTTCTTGGTAGAATCATGCAGGATTGAAATTTTTGATGGTTTTTTACTCCTCTCAACAGCCCAAACAAGTTTCTAAAAGGATGAGTTTGCAACTACTTTACTTTTGGAGAAAATTCAAAACATTCATTATTCAATAGGGCCCAAACTATCAAAAACCAGCCGTTTCAATGAACACACATGTCTTGGTAGAATCATGCAGGACTGAAATTTTTGATGTTTTTCTACTCATCTCATGAGCCCAAACAAGTCTCTAAAAGCATGAGTTTGCAACTACTTTACTTTTGGAGAAAATTCAAAACATTCATTATTCAATAGAGCCCAATAGCAAAAACCAGCGTTTTGAATGAAGAATCACATTTCTTGGTACAATCATGCAGGATTGAAATTTTTGATGGTTTTTTACTCCTCTCAACAGCCCAAACAAGTTTCTAAAAGGATGAGTTTGCAACTACTTTACTTTTGGAGAAAATTCAAAACATTCATTATTCAATAGGGCCCAAACTATCAAAAACCAGCGGTTTGAATGAACACATTTCTTGGTAGAATCATGCAGGACTGAAATTTTTGATGTTTTTCTACTCCTCTCATGAGCCCAAACAAGTCTCTAAAAGCATGAGTTTGCAACTACTTTACTTTTGGAGAAAATTCAAAACATTCACTATTCAATAGAGCCCAATAGCAAAAATCAGGCTTTGAATGAAGAATCAAATTTCTTGGTAGAATCATGCAAGATTGAAATTTTTGATGGTTTTTTACTCCTCTCAACAGCCCAAACAAGTTTCTAAAAGGATGAGTTTGCAACTACTTTACTTTTGGAGAAAATTCAAAACATTCATTATTCAATAGGGCCCAAACTATCAAAAACCAGCGGTTTCAATGAACACACATTTCTTGGTAGAATCATGCAGGACTGAAATTTTTGATGTTTTTCTACTCCTCTCATGAGCCCAAACAAGTCTCTAAAAGCATGAGTTTGCAACTACTTTACTTTTGGAGAAAATTCAAAACATTCATTATTCAATAGAGCCCAATAACAAAAACCAGCATTTTGAATGAAGAATCACATTTCTTGGTAGAATCATGCAGGATTGAAATTTTTGATGGTTTTTTACTCCTCTCAACAGCCCAAACAAGTTTCTAAAAGGATGAGTTTGCAACTACTTTACTTTTGGAGAAAATTCAAAACATTCATTATTCAATAGGGCCCAAACTATCAAAACCAGCGGTTTGAATGAACACATTTCTTGGTAGAATCATGCAGGACTGAAATTTTTGATGTTTTTCTACTCCTTTCATGAGCCCAAACAAGTCTCTAAAAGCAAGAGTTTGCAACTACTTTACTTTTGGAGAAAATTCAAAACATTCACTATTCAATAGAGCCCAATAGCAAAAATCAGGTTTTGAATGAAGAATCACATTTCTTGGTAAAATCATGCAGGATTGAAATTTTTGATGGTTTTTTACTCCTCTCAACAGCCCAAACAAGTTTCTAAAAGGATGAGTTTGCAACTACTTTACTTTTGGAGAAAATTCAAAACATTCATTATTCAATAGGGCCCAAACTATCAAAAACCAGCGGTTTCAATGAACACACATTTCTTGGTAGAATCATGCAGGACTGAAATTTTTGATGTTTTTCTACTCCTCTCATGAGCCCAAACAAGTCTCTAAAAGCATGAGTTTGCAACTACTTTACTTTTGGAGAAAATTCAAAACATTCATTATTCAATAGAGCCCAATAGCAAAAACCAGCGTTTTGAATGAAGAATCACATTTCTTGGTAGAATCATGCAGGATTGAAATTTTTGATGGTTTTTTACTCCTCTCAACAGCCCAAACAAGTTTCTAAAAGGATGAGTTTGCAACTACTTTACTTTTGGAGAAAATTCAAAACATTCATTATTCAATAGGGCCCAAACTATCAAAAACCAGCGGTTTCAATGAACACACATTTCTTGGTAGAATCATGCAGGACTGAAATTTTTGATGTTTTTCTACTCCTCTCATGAGCCCAAACAAGTCTCTAAAAGCATGAGTTTGCAACTACTTTACTTTTGGAGAAAATTCAAAACATTCATTATTCAATAGAGCCCAATAGCAAAAACCAGCGTTTTGAATGAAGAATCACATTTCTTGGTAGAATCATGCAGGATTGAAATTTTTGATGGTTTTTTACTCCTCTCAACAGCCCAAACAAGTTTCTAAAAGGATGAGTTTGCAACTACTTTACTTTTGGAGAAAATTCAAAACATTCATTATTCAATAGGGCCCAAACTATCAAAAACCAGCGGTTTCAATGAACACACATTTCTTGGTAGAATCATGCAGGACTGAAATTTTTGATGTTTTTCTACTCCTCTCATGAGCCCAAACAAGTCTCTAAAAGCATGAGTTTGCAACTACTTTACTTTTGGAGAAAATTCAAAACATTCATTATTCAATAGGGCCCAAACTATCAAAAACCAGCGGTTTGAATCAACACACATTTCTTGGTAGAATCATGCAGGACTGAAATTTTTGATGTTTTTCTACTCCTCTCATGAGCCCAAACAAGTCTCTAAAAGCATGAGTTTGCAACTACTTTACTTTTGGAGAAAATTCAAAACATTCATTATTCAATAGAGCCCAATAGCAAAAACCAGCGTTTTGAATGAAGAATCACATTTCTTGGTAGAATCATGCAGGATTGAAATTTTTGATGTTTTTTTACTCCTCTCAACAGCCCAAACAAGTTTCTAAAAGGATGAGTTTGCAACTACTTTACTTTTGGAGAAAATTCAAAACATTCATTATTCAATAGGGCCCAAACTATCAAAAACCAGCCGTTTCAATGAACACACATGTCTTGGTAGAATCATGCAGGACTGAAATTTTTGATGTTTTTCTACTCATCTCATGAGCCCAAACAAGTCTCTAAAAGCATGAGTTTGCAACTACTTTACTTTTGGAGAAAATTCAAAACATTCATTATTCAATAGAGCCCAATAGCAAAATCCAGCGTTTTGAATGAAGAATCACATTTCTTGGTAGAATCATGCAGGATTGAAATTTTTGATGGTTTTTTACTCCTCTCAACAGCCCAAACAAGTTTCTAAAAGGATGAGTTTGCAACTACTTTACTTTTGGAGAAAATTCAAAACATTCATTATTCAATAGGGCCCAAAATATCAAAAACCAGCGGTTTCAATGAACACACATTTCTTGGTAGAATCATGCAGGACTGAAATTTTTGATGTTTTTCTACTCCTCTCATGAGCCCAAACAAGTCTCTAAAAGCATGAGTTTGCAACTACTTTACTTTTGGAGAAAATTCAAAACATTCATTATTCAATAGAGCCCAATAGCAAAAACCAGCGTTTTGAATGAAGAATCACATTTCTTGGTAGAATCATGCAGGATTGAAATTTTTGATGGTTTTTTACTCCTCTCAACAGCCCAAACAAGTTTCTAAAAGGATGAGTTTGCAACTACTTTACTTTTGGAGAAAATTCAAAACATTCATTATTCAATAGGGCCCAAACTATCAAAAACCAGCGGTTTGAATGAACACATTTCTTGGTAGAATCATGCAGGACTGAAATTTTTGATGTTTTTCTACTCCTCTCATGAGCCCAAACAAGTCTCTAAAAGCATGAGTTTGCAACTACTTTACTTTTGGAGAAAATTCAAAACATTCACTATTCAATAGAGCCCAATAGCAAAAATCAGGTTTTGAATGAAGAATCACATTTCTTGGTAAAATCATGCAGGATTGAAATTTTTGATGGTTTTTTACTCCTCTCAACAGCCCAAACAAGTTTCTAAAAGGATGAGTTTGCAACTACTTTACTTTTGGAGAAAATTCAAAACATTCATTATTCAATAGGGCCCAAACTATCAAAAACCAGCGGTTTCAATGAACACACATTTCTTGGTAGAATCATGCAGGACTGAAATTTTTGATGTTTTTCTACTCCTCTCATGAGCCCAAACAAGTCTCTAAAAGCATGAGTTTGCAACTACTTTACTTTTGGAGAAAATTCAAAACATTCATTATTCAATAGAGCCCAATAGCAAAAACCAGCGTTTTGAATGAAGAATCACATTTCTTGGTAGAATCATGCAGGATTGAAATTTTTGATGGTTTTTTACTCCTCTCAACAGCCCAAACAAGTTTCTAAAAGGATGAGTTTGCAACTACTTTACTTTTGGAGAAAATTCAAAACATTCATTATTCAATAGGGCCCAAACTATCAAAAACCAGCAGTTTGAATGAACACATTTCTTGGTAGGATCATGCAGGACTGAAATTTTTGATGTTTTTCTACTCCTCTCATGAGCCCAAACAAGTGTATAAAAGCATGAGTTTGCAACTACTTTACTTTTGGAGAAAATTCAAAACATTCATTATTCAATAGGGCCCAAACTATCAAAAACCAGCGGTTTGAATCAACACACATTTCTTGGTAGAATCATGCAGGACTGAAATTTTTGATGTTTTTCTACTCCTCTCATGAGCCCAAACAAGTCTCTAAAAGCATGAGTTTGCAACTACATTACTTTTGGAGAAAATTCAAAACATTCATTATTCAATAGAGCCCAATAGCAAAAACCAGCATTTTGAATGAAGAATCACATTTCTTGGTAGAATCATGCAGGATTGAAATTTTTGATGTTTTTTTACTCCTCTCAACAGCCCAAACAAGTTTCTAAAAGGATGAGTTTGCAACTACTTTACTTTTGGAGAAAATTCAAAACATTCATTATTCAATAGGGCCCAAACTATCAAAAACCAGCCGTTTCAATGAACACACATGTCTTGGTAGAATCATGCAGGACTGAAATTTTTGATGTTTTTCTACTCATCTCATGAGCCCAAACAAGTCTCTAAAAGCATGAGTTTGCAACTACTTTACTTTTGGAGAAAATTCCAAACATTCATTATTCAATAGAGCCCAATAGCAAAAACCAGCGTTTTGAATGAAGAATCACATTTCTTGGTAGAATCATGCAGGACTGAAATTTTTGATGTTTTTCTACTCCTCTCATGAGCCCAAACAAGTCTCTAAAAGCATGAGTTTGCAACTACTTTACTTTTGGAGAAAATTCAAAACATTCATTATTCAATAGAGCCCAATAGCAAAAACCAGCGTTTTGAATGAAGAATCACATTTCTTGGTAGAATCATGCAGGATTGAAATTTTTGATGGTTTTTTACTCCTCTCAACAGCCCAAACAAGTTTCTAAAAGGATGAGTTTGCAACTACTTTACTTTTGGAGAAAATTCAAAACATTCATTATTCAATAGGGCCCAAACTATCAAAAACCAGCGGTTTGAATGAACACACATTTCTTGGTAGAATCATGCAGGACTGAAATTTTTGATGTTTTTCTACTCCTCTCATGAGCCCAAACAAGTCTCTAAAAGCATGAGTTTGCAACTACTTTACTTTTGGAGAAAATTCAAAACATTCATTATTCAATAGGGCCCAAACTATCAAAAACCAGCGGTTTCAATGAACACACATTTCTTGGTAGAATCATGCAGGACTGAAATTTTTGATGTTTTTCTACTCCTCTCATGAGCCCAAACAAGTCTCTAAAAGCATGAGTTTGCAACTACTTTACTTTTGGAGAAAATTCAAAACATTCATTATTCAATAGGGCCCAAACTATCAAAAACCAGCGGTTTGAATCAACACACATTTCTTGGTAGAATCATGCAGGACTGAAATTTTTGATGTTTTTCTACTCCTCTCATGAGCCCAAACAAGTCTCTAAAAGCATGAGTTTGCAACTACTTTACTTTTGGAGAAAATTCAAAACATTCATTATTCAATAGAGCCCAATAGCAAAAACCAGCGTTTTGAATGAAGAATCACATTTCTTGGTAGAATCATGCAGGATTGAAATTTTTGATGGTTTTTTACTCCTCTCAACAGCCCAAACAAGTTTCTAAAAGGATGAGTTTGCAACTACTTTACTTTTGGAGAAAATTCAAAACATTCCTTATTCAATAGGGCCCAAACTATCAAAAACCAGCGGTTTCAATGAACACACATTTCTTGGTAGAATCATGCAGGACTGAAATTTTTGATGTTTTTCTACTCCTCTCATGAGCCCAAAAAAGTCTCTAAAAGCATGAGTTTGCAACTACTTTACTTTTGGAGAAAATTCAAAACATTCATTATTCAATAGAGCCCAATAGCAAAAACCAGCGTTTTGAATGAAGAATCACATTTCTTGGTAGAATCATGCAGGATTGAAATTTTTGATGGTTTTTTACTCCTCTCAACAGCCCAAACAAGTTTCTAAAAGGATGAGTTTGCAACTACTTTACTTTTGGAGAAAATTCAAAACATTCATTATTCAATAGGGCCCAAACTATCAAAAACCAGCCGTTTCAATGAACACACATGTCTTGGTAGAATCATGCAGGACTGAAATTTTTGATGTTTTTCTACTCATCTCATGAGCCCAAACAAGTCTCTAAAAGCATGAGTTTGCAACTACTTTACTTTTGGAGAAAATTCAAAACATTCATTATTCAATAGAGCCCAATAGCAAAAACCAGCGTTTTGAATGAAGAATCACATTTCTTGGTAGAATCATGCAGGATTGAAATTTTTGATGGTTTTTTACTCCTCTCAACAGCCCAAACAAGTTTCTAAAAGGATGAGTTTGCAACCACTTTACTTTTGGAGAAAATTCAAAACATTCATTATTCAATAGGGCCCAAACTATCAAAAACCAGCGGTTTGAATGAACACATTTCTTGGTAGAATCATGCAGGACTGAAATTTTTGATGTTTTTCTACTCCTCTCATGAGCCCAAACAAGTCTCTAAAAGCATGAGTTTGCAACTACTTTACTTTTGGAGAAAATTCAAAACATTCACTATTCAATAGAGCCCAATAGCAAAAATCAGGTTTTGAATGAAGAATCACATTTCTTGGTAAAATCATGCAGGATTGAAATTTTTGATGGTTTTTTACTCCTCTCAACAGCCCAAACAAGTTTCTAAAAGGATGAGTTTGCAACTACTTTACTTTTGGAGAAAATTCAAAACATTCATTATTCAATAGGGCCCAAACTATCAAAAACCAGCGGTTTCAATGAACACACATTTCTTGGTAGAATCATGCAGGACTGAAATTTTTGATGTTTTTCTACTCCTCTCATGAGCCCAAACAAGTCTCTAAAAGCATGAGTTTGCAACTACTTTACTTTTGGAGAAAATTCAAAACATTCATTATTCAATAGAGCCCAATAGCAAAAACCAGCGTTTTGAATGAAGAATCACATTTCTTGGTAGAATCATGCAGGATTGAAATTTTTGATGGTTTTTTACTCCTCTCAACAGCCCAAACAAGTTTCTAAAAGGATGAGTTTGCAACTACTTTACTTTTGGAGAAAATTCAAAACATTCATTATTCAATAGGGCCCAAACTATCAAAAACCAGCGGTTTCAATGAACACACATTTCTTGGTAGAATCATGCAGGACTGAAGTTTTTGATGTTTTTCTACTCCTCTCATGAGCCCAAACAAGTCTCTAAAAGCATGAGTTTGCAACTACTTTACTTTTGGAGAAAATTCAAAACATTCATTATTCAATAGAGCCCAATAGCAAAAACCAGCGTTTTGAATGAAGAATCACATTTCTTGGTAAAATCATGCAGGATTGAAATTTTTGATGGTTTTTTACTCCTCTCAACAGCCCAAACAAGTTTCTAAAAGGATGAGTTTGCAACTACTTTACTTTTGGAGAAAAATCAAAACATTCATTATTCAATAGGGCCCAAACTATCAAAAACCAGCGGTTTCAATGAACACACATTTCTTGGTAGGATCATGCAGGACTGAAATTTTTGATGTTTTTCTACTCCTCTCATGAGCCCAAACAAGTGTATAAAAGCATGAGTTTGCAACTACTTTACTTTTGGAGAAAATTCAAAACATTCATTATTCAATAGGGCCCAAACTATCAAAAACCAGCGGTTTGAATCAACACACATTTCTTGGTAGAATCATGCAGGACTGAAATTTTTGATGTTTTTCTACTCCTCTCATGAGCCCAAACAAGTCTCTAAAAGCATGAGTTTGCAACTACTTTACTTTTGGAGAAAATTCAAAACATTCATTATTCAATAGAGCCCAATAGCAAAAACCAGCGTTTTGAATGAAGAATCACATTTCTTGGTAGAATCATGCAGGATTGAAATTTTTGATGTTTTTTTACTCCTCTCAACAGCCCAAACAAGTTTCTAAAAGGATGAGTTTGCAACTACTTTACTTTTGGAGAAAATTCAAAACATTCATTATTCAATAGGGCCCAAACTATCAAAAACCAGCCGTTTCAATGAACACACATGTCTTGGTAGAATCATGCAGGACTGAAATTTTTGATGTTTTTCTACTCATCTCATGAGCCCAAACAAGTCTCTAAAAGCATGAGTTTGCAACTACTTTACTTTTGGAGAAAATTCAAAACATTCATTATTCAATAGAGCCCAATAGCAAAAACCAGCGTTTTGAATGAAGAATCACATTTCTTGGTAGAATCATGCAGGATTGAAATTTTTGATGGTTTTTTACTCCTCTCAACAGCCCAAACAAGTTTCTAAAAGGATGAGTTTGCAACTACTTTACTTTTGGAGAAAATTCAAAACATTCATTATTCAATAGGGCCCAAACTATCAAAAACCAGCGGTTTGAATGAACACATTTCTTGGTAGAATCATGCAGGACTGAAATTTTTGATGTTTTTCTACTCCTCTCATGAGCCCAAACAAGTCTCTAAAAGCATGAGTTTGCAACTACTTTACTTTTGGAGAAAATTCAAAACATTCACTATTCAATAGAGCCCAATAGCAAAAATCAGGTTTTGAATGAAGAATCACATTTCTTGGTAGAATCATGCAGGATTGAAATTTTTGATGGTTTTTTACTCCTCTCAACAGCCCAAACAAGTTTCTAAAAGGATGAGTTTGCAACTACTTTACTTTTGGAGAAAATTCAAAACATTCATTATTCAATAGGGCCCAAACTATCAAAAACCAGCGGTTTCAATGAACACACATTTCTTGGTAGAATCATGCAGGACTGAAATTTTTGATGTTTTTCTACTCCTCTCATGAGCCCAAACAAGTGTGTAAAAGCATGAGTTTGCAACTACTTTACTTTTGGAGAAAATTCAAAACATTCATTATTCAATAGAGCCCAATAGCAAAAACCAGCATTTTGAATGAAGAATCACATTTCTTGGTAGAATCATGCAGGATTGAAATTTTTGATGGTTTTTTACTCCTCTCAACAGCCCAAACAAGTTTCTAAAAGGATGAGTTTGCAACTACTTTACTTTTGGAGAAAATTCAAAACATTCATTATTCAATAGGGCCCAAACTATCAAAAACCAGCGGTTTCAATGAACACACATTTCTTGGTAGAATCATGCAGGACTGAAATTTTTGATGTTTTTCTACTCCTCTCATGAGCCCAAACAAGTCTCTAAAAGCATGAGTTTGCAACTACTTTACTTTTGGAGAAAATTCAAAACATTCATTATTCAATAGGGCCCAAACTATCAAAAACCAGCGGTTTGAATCAACACACATTTCTTGGTAGAATCATGCAGGACTGAAATTTTTGATGTTTTTCTACTCCTCTCATGAGCCCAAACAAGTCTCTAAAAGCATGAGTTTGCAACTACTTTACTTTTGGAGAAAATTCAAAACATTCATTATTCAATAGAGCCCAATAGCAAAAACCAGCGTTTTGAATGAAGAATCACATTTCTTGGTAGAATCATGCAGGATTGAAATTTTTGATGGTTTTTTACTCCTCTCAACAGCCCAAACAAGTTTCTAAAAGGATGAGTTTGCAACTACTTTACTTTTGGAGAAAATTCAAAACATTCATTATTCAATAGGGCCCAAACTATCAAAAACCAGCGGTTTCAATGAACACACATTTCTTGGTAGAATCATGCAGGACTGAAATTTTTGATGTTTTTCTACTCCTCTCATGAGCCCAAACAAGTCTCTAAAAGCATGAGTTTGCAACTACTTTACTTTTGGAGAAAATTCAAAACATTCATTATTCAATAGAGCCCAATAGCAAAAACCAGCGTTTTGAATGAAGAATCACATTTCTTGGTAGAATCATGCAGGATTGAAATTTTTGATGGTTTTTTACTCCTCTCAACAGCCCAAACAAGTTTCTAAAAGGATGAGTTTGCAACTACTTTACTTTTGGAGAAAATTCAAAACATTAATTATTCAATAGGGCCCAAACTATCAAAAACCAGCCGTTTCAATGAACACACATGTCTTGGTAGAATCATGCAGGACTGAAATTTTTGATGTTTTTCTACTCATCTCATGAGCCCAAACAAGTCTCTAAAAGCATGAGTTTGCAACTACTTTACTTTTGGAGAAAATTCAAAACATTCATTATTCAATAGAGCCCAATAGCAAAAACCAGCGTTTTGAATGAAGAATCACATTTCTTGGTAGAATCATGCAGGATTGAAATTTTTGATGGTTTTTTACTCCTCTCAACAGCCCAAACAAGTTTCTAAAAGGATGAGTTTGCAACTACTTTACTTTTGGAGAAAATTCAAAACATTCATTATTCAATAGGGCCCAAACTATCAAAAACCAGCGGTTTGAATGAACACATTTCTTGGTAGAATCATGCAGGACTGAAATTTTTGATGTTTTTCTACTCCTCTCTTGAGCCCAAACAAGTCTCTAAAAGCATGAGTTTGCAACTACTTTACTTTTGGAGAAAATTCAAAACATTCATTATTCAATAGGGCCCAAACTATCAAAAACCAGCGGTTTCAATGAACACAAATTTCTTGGTAGAATCATGCAGGACTGAAATTTTTGATGTTTTTCTACTCCTCTCATGAGCCCAAACAAGTCTCTAAAAGCATGAGTTTGCAACTACTTTACTTTTGGAGAAAATTCAAAACATTCATTATTCAATAGGGCCCAAACTATCAAAAACCAGCGGTTTGAATCAACACACATTTCTTGGTAGAATCATGCAGGACTGAAATTTTTGATGTTTTTCTACTCCTCTCATGAGCCCAAACAAGTCTCTAAAAGCATGAGTTTGCAACTACTTTACTTTTGGAGAAAATTCAAAACATTCATTATTCAATAGAGCCCAATAGCAAAAACCAGCGTTTTGAATGAAGAATCACATTTCTTGGTAGAATCATGCAGGATTGAAATTTTTGATGGTTTTTTACTCCTCTCAACAGCCCAAACAAGTTTCTAAAAGGATGAGTTTGCAACTACTTTACTTTTGGAGAAAATTCAAAACATTCATTATTCAATAGGGCCCAAACTATCAAAAACCAGCGGTTTCAATGAACACACATTTCTTGGTAGAATCATGCAGGACTGAAATTTTTGATGTTTTTCTACTCCTCTCATGAGCCCAAACAAGTCTCTAAAAGCATGAGTTTGCAACTACTTTACTTTTGGAGAAAATTCAAAACATTCATTATTCAATAGAGCCCAATAGCAAAAACCAGCGTTTTGAATGAAGAATCACATTTCTTGGTAGAATCATGCAGGATTGAAATTTTTGATGGTTTTTTACTCCTCTCAACAGCCCAAACAAGTTTCTAAAAGGATGAGTTTGCAACTACTTTACTTTTGGAGAAAATTCAAAACATTCATTATTCAATAGGGCCCAAACTATCAAAAACCAGCCGTTTCAATGAACACACATGTCTTGGTAGAATCATGCAGGACTGAAATTTTTGATGTTTTTCTACTCATCTCATGAGCCCAAACAAGTCTCTAAAAGCATGAGTTTGCAACTACTTTACTTTTGGAGAAAATTCAAAACATTCATTATTCAATAGAGCCCAATAGCAAAAACCAGCGTTTTGAATGAAGAATCACATTTCTTGGTAGAATCATGCAGGATTGAAATTTTTGATGGTTTTTTACTCCTCTCAACAGCCCAAACAAGTTTCTAAAAGGATGAGTTTGCAACTACTTTACTTTTGGAGAAAATTCAAAACATTCATTATTCAATAGGGCCCAAACTATCAAAAACCAGCGGTTTGAATGAACACATTTCTTGGTAGAATCATGCAGGACTGAAATTTTTGATGTTTTTCTACTCCTCTCATGAGCCCAAACAAGTCTCTAAAAGCATGAGTTTGCAACTACTTTACTTTTGGAGAAAATTCAAAACATTCACTATTCAATAGAGCCCAATAGCAAAAATCAGGTTTTGAATGAAGAATCACATTTCTTGGTAAAATCATGCAGGATTGAAATTTTTGATGGTTTTTTACTCCTCTCAACAGCCCAAACAAGTTTCTAAAAGGATGAGTTTGCAACTACTTTACTTTTGGAGAAAATTCAAAACATTCATTATTCAATAGGGCTCAAACTATCAAAAACCAGCGGTTTCAATGAACACACATTTCTTGGTAGAATCATGCAGGACTGAAATTTTTGATGTTTTTCTACTCCGCTCATGAGCCCAAACAAGTCTCTAAAAGCATGAGTTTGCAACTACTTTACTTTTGGAGAAAATTCAAAACATTCATTATTCAATAGAGCCCAATAGCAAAAACCAGCGTTTTGAATGAAGAATCACATTTCTTGGTAGAATCATGCAGGATTGAAATTTTTGATGGTTTTTTACTCCTCTCAACAGCCCAAACAAGTTTCTAAAAGGATGAGTTTGCAACTACTTTACTTTTGGAGAAAATTCAAAACATTCATTATTCAATAGGGCCCAAACTATCAAAAACCAGCTGTTTCAATGAACACACATTTCTTGGTAGAATCATGCAGGACTGAAATTTTTGATGTTTTTCTACTCCTCTCATGAGCCCAAACAAGTCTCTAAAAGCATGAGTTTTCAACTACTTTACTTTTGGAGAAAATTCAAAACATTCATTATTCAATAGGGCCCAAACTATCAAAAACCAGCGGTTTCAATGAACACACATTTCTTGGTAGAATCATGCAGGACTGAAATTTTTGATGTTTTTCTACTCCTCTCATGAGCCCAAACAAGTCTCTAAAAGCATGAGTTTGCAACTACTTTACTTTTGGAGAAAATTCAAAACATTCATTATTCAATAGAGCCCAATAGCAAAAACCAGCGTTTTGAATGAAGAATCACATTTCTTGGTAGAATCATGCAGGATTGAAATTTTTGATGGTTTTTTACTCCTCTCAACAGCCCAAACAAGTTTCTAAAAGGATGAGTTTGCAACTACTTTACTTTTGGAGAAAATTCAAAACATTCATTATTCAATAGGGCCCAAACTATCAAAAACCAGCCGTTTCAATGAACACACATGTCTTGGTAGAATCATGCAGGACTGAAATTTTTGATGTTTTTCTACTCATCTCATGAGCCCAAACAAGTCTCTAAAAGCATGAGTTTGCAACTACTTTACTTTTGGAGAAAATTCAAAACATTCATTATTCAATAGAGCCCAATAGCAAAAACCAGCGTTTTGAATGAAGAATCACATTTCTTGGTACAATCATGCAGGATTGAAATTTTTGATGGTTTTTTACTCCTCTCAACAGCCCAAACAAGTTTCTAAAAGGATGAGTTTGCAACTACTTTACTTTTGGAGAAAATTCAAAACATTCATTATTCAATAGGGCCCAAACTATCAAAAACCAGCGGTTTGAATGAACACATTTCTTGGTAGAATCATGCAGGACTGAAATTTTTGATGTTTTTCTACTCCTCTCATGAGCCCAAACAAGTCTCTAAAAGCATGAGTTTGCAACTACTTTACTTTTGGAGAAAATTCAAAACATTCACTATTCAATAGAGCCCAATAGCAAAAATCAGGCTTTGAATGAAGAATCAAATTTCTTGGTAGAATCATGCAAGATTGAAATTTTTGATGGTTTTTTACTCCTCTCAACAGCCCAAACAAGTTTCTAAAAGGATGAGTTTGCAACTACTTTACTTTTGGAGAAAATTCAAAACATTCATTATTCAATAGGGCCCAAACTATCAAAAACCAGCGGTTTCAATGAACACACATTTCTTGGTAGAATCATGCAGGACTGAAATTTTTGATGTTTTTCTACTCCTCTCATGAGCCCAAACAAGTCTCTAAAAGCATGAGTTTGCAACTACTTTACTTTTGGAGAAAATTCAAAACATTCATTATTCAATAGAGCCCAATAACAAAAACCAGCATTTTGAATGAAGAATCACATTTCTTGGTAGAATCATGCAGGATTGAAATTTTTGATGGTTTTTTACTCCTCTCAACAGCCCAAACAAGTTTCTAAAAGGATGAGTTTGCAACTACTTTACTTTTGGAGAAAATTCAAAACATTCATTATTCAATAGGGCCCAAACTATCAAAACCAGCGGTTTGAATGAACACATTTCTTGGTAGAATCATGCAGGACTGAAATTTTTGATGTTTTTCTACTCCTTTCATGAGCCCAAACAAGTCTCTAAAAGCAAGAGTTTGCAACTACTTTACTTTTGGAGAAAATTCAAAACATTCACTATTCAATAGAGCCCAATAGCAAAAATCAGGTTTTGAATGAAGAATCACATTTCTTGGTAAAATCATGCAGGATTGAAATTTTTGATGGTTTTTTACTCCTCTCAACAGCCCAAACAAGTTTCTAAAAGGATGAGTTTGCAACTACTTTACTTTTGGAGAAAATTCAAAACATTCATTATTCAATAGGGCCCAAACTATCAAAAACCAGCGGTTTCAATGAACACACATTTCTTGGTAGAATCATGCAGGACTGAAATTTTTGATGTTTTTCTACTCCTCTCATGAGCCCAAACAAGTCTCTAAAAGCATGAGTTTGCAACTACTTTACTTTTGGAGAAAATTCAAAACATTCATTATTCAATAGAGCCCAATAGCAAAAACCAGCGTTTTGAATGAAGAATCACATTTCTTGGTAGAATCATGCAGGATTGAAATTTTTGATGGTTTTTTACTCCTCTCAACAGCCCAAACAAGTTTCTAAAAGGATGAGTTTGCAACTACTTTACTTTTGGAGAAAATTCAAAACATTCATTATTCAATAGGGCCCAAACTATCAAAAACCAGCGGTTTCAATGAACACACATTTCTTGGTAGAATCATGCAGGACTGAAATTTTTGATGTTTTTCTACTCCTCTCATGAGCCCAAACAAGTCTCTAAAAGCATGAGTTTGCAACTACTTTACTTTTGGAGAAAATTCAAAACATTCATTATTCAATAGAGCCCAATAGCAAAAACCAGCGTTTTGAATGAAGAATCACATTTCTTGGTAGAATCATGCAGGATTGAAATTTTTGATGGTTTTTTACTCCTCTCAACAGCCCAAACAAGTTTCTAAAAGGATGAGTTTGCAACTACTTTACTTTTGGAGAAAATTCAAAGCATTCATTATTCAATAGGGCCCAAACTATCAAAAACCAGCGGTTTCAATGAACACACATTTCTTGGTAGAATCATGCAGGACTGAAATTTTTGATGTTTTTCTACTCCTCTCATGAGCCCAAACAAGTCTCTAAAAGCATGAGTTTGCAACTACTTTACTTTTGGAGAAAATTCAAAACATTCATTATTCAATAGGGCCCAAACTATCAAAAACCAGCGGTTTGAATCAACACACATTTCTTGGTAGAATCATGCAGGACTGAAATTTTTGATGTTTTTCTACTCCTCTCATGAGCCCAAACAAGTCTCTAAAAGCATGAGTTTGCAACTACTTTACTTTTGGAGAAAATTCAAAACATTCATTATTCAATAGAGCCCAATAGCAAAAACCAGCGTTTTGAATGAAGAATCACATTTCTTGGTAGAATCATGCAGGATTGAAATTTTTGATGTTTTTTTACTCCTCTCAACAGCCCAAACAAGTTTCTAAAAGGATGAGTTTGCAACTACTTTACTTTTGGAGAAAATTCAAAACATTCATTATTCAATAGGGCCCAAACTATCAAAAACCAGCCGTTTCAATGAACACACATGTCTTGGTAGAATCATGCAGGACTGAAATTTTTGATGTTTTTCTACTCATCTCATGAGCCCAAACAAGTCTCTAAAAGCATGAGTTTGCAACTACTTTACTTTTGGAGAAAATTCAAAACATTCATTATTCAATAGAGCCCAATAGCAAAATCCAGCGTTTTGAATGAAGAATCACATTTCTTGGTAGAATCATGCAGGATTGAAATTTTTGATGGTTTTTTACTCCTCTCAACAGCCCAAACAAGTTTCTAAAAGGATGAGTTTGCAACTACTTTACTTTTGGAGAAAATTCAAAACATTCATTATTCAATAGGGCCCAAAATATCAAAAACCAGCGGTTTCAATGAACACACATTTCTTGGTAGAATCATGCAGGACTGAAATTTTTGATGTTTTTCTACTCCTCTCATGAGCCCAAACAAGTCTCTAAAAGCATGAGTTTGCAACTACTTTACTTTTGGAGAAAATTCAAAACATTCATTATTCAATAGAGCCCAATAGCAAAAACCAGCGTTTTGAATGAAGAATCACATTTCTTGGTAGAATCATGCAGGATTGAAATTTTTGATGGTTTTTTACTCCTCTCAACAGCCCAAACAAGTTTCTAAAAGGATGAGTTTGCAACTACTTTACTTTTGGAGAAAATTCAAAACATTCATTATTCAATAGGGCCCAAACTATCAAAAACCAGCGGTTTGAATGAACACATTTCTTGGTAGAATCATGCAGGACTGAAATTTTTGATGTTTTTCTACTCCTCTCATGAGCCCAAACAAGTCTCTAAAAGCATGAGTTTGCAACTACTTTACTTTTGGAGAAAATTCAAAACATTCACTATTCAATAGAGCCCAATAGCAAAAATCAGGTTTTGAATGAAGAATCACATTTCTTGGTAAAATCATGCAGGATTGAAATTTTTGATGGTTTTTTACTCCTCTCAACAGCCCAAACAAGTTTCTAAAAGGATGAGTTTGCAACTACTTTACTTTTGGAGAAAATTCAAAACATTCATTATTCAATAGGGCCCAAACTATCAAAAACCAGCGGTTTCAATGAACACACATTTCTTGGTAGAATCATGCAGGACTGAAATTTTTGATGTTTTTCTACTCCTCTCATGAGCCCAAACAAGTCTCTAAAAGCATGAGTTTGCAACTACTTTACTTTTGGAGAAAATTCAAAACATTCATTATTCAATAGAGCCCAATAGCAAAAACCAGCGTTTTGAATGAAGAATCACATTTCTTGGTAGAATCATGCAGGATTGAAATTTTTGATGGTTTTTTACTCCTCTCAACAGCCCAAACAAGTTTCTAAAAGGATGAGTTTGCAACTACTTTACTTTTGGAGAAAATTCAAAACATTCATTATTCAATAGGGCCCAAACTATCAAAAACCAGCGGTTTGAATGAACACATTTCTTGGTAGGATCATGCAGGACTGAAATTTTTGATGTTTTTCTACTCCTCTCATGAGCCCAAACAAGTGTATAAAAGCATGAGTTTGCAACTACTTTACTTTTGGAGAAAATTCAAAACATTCATTATTCAATAGGGCCCAAACTATCAAAAACCAGCGGTTTGAATCAACACACATTTCTTGGTAGAATCATGCAGGACTGAAATTTTTGATGTTTTTCTACTCCTCTCATGAGCCCAAACAAGTCTCTAAAAGCATGAGTTTGCAACTACATTACTTTTGGAGAAAATTCAAAACATTCATTATTCAATAGAGCCCAATAGCAAAAACCAGCATTTTGAATGAAGAATCACATTTCTTGGTAGAATCATGCAGGATTGAAATTTTTGATGTTTTTTTACTCCTCTCAACAGCCCAAACAAGTTTCTAAAAGGATGAGTTTGCAACTACTTTACTTTTGGAGAAAATTCAAAACATTCATTATTCAATAGGGCCCAAACTATCAAAAACCAGCCGTTTCAATGAACACACATGTCTTGGTAGAATCATGCAGGACTGAAATTTTTGATGTTTTTCTACTCATCTCATGAGCCCAAACAAGTCTCTAAAAGCATGAGTTTGCAACTACTTTACTTTTGGAGAAAATTCCAAACATTCATTATTCAATAGAGCCCAATAGCAAAAACCAGCGTTTTGAATGAAGAATCACATTTCTTGGTAGAATCATGCAGGACTGAAATTTTTGATGTTTTTCTACTCCTCTCATGAGCCCAAACAAGTCTCTAAAAGCATGAGTTTGCAACTACTTTACTTTTGGAGAAAATTCAAAACATTCATTATTCAATAGAGCCCAATAGCAAAAACCAGCGTTTTGAATGAAGAATCACATTTCTTGGTAGAATCATGCAGGATTGAAATTTTTGATGGTTTTTTACTCCTCTCAACAGCCCAAACAAGTTTCTAAAAGGATGAGTTTGCAACTACTTTACTTTTGGAGAAAATTCAAAACATTCATTATTCAATAGGGCCCAAACTATCAAAAACCAGCGGTTTGAATGAACACACATTTCTTGGTAGAATCATGCAGGACTGAAATTTTTGATGTTTTTCTACTCCTCTCATGAGCCCAAACAAGTCTCTAAAAGCATGAGTTTGCAACTACTTTACTTTTGGAGAAAATTCAAAACATTCATTATTCAATAGGGCCCAAACTATCAAAAACCAGCGGTTTCAATGAACACACATTTCTTGGTAGAATCATGCAGGACTGAAATTTTTGATGTTTTTCTACTCCTCTCATGAGCCCAAACAAGTCTCTAAAAGCATGAGTTTGCAACTACTTTACTTTTGGAGAAAATTCAAAACATTCATTATTCAATAGGGCCCAAACTATCAAAAACCAGCGGTTTGAATCAACACACATTTCTTGGTAGAATCATGCAGGACTGAAATTTTTGATGTTTTTCTACTCCTCTCATGAGCCCAAACAAGTCTCTAAAAGCATGAGTTTGCAACTACTTTACTTTTGGAGAAAATTCAAAACATTCATTATTCAATAGAGCCCAATAGCAAAAACCAGCGTTTTGAATGAAGAATCACATTTCTTGGTAGAATCATGCAGGATTGAAATTTTTGATGGTTTTTTACTCCTCTCAACAGCCCAAACAAGTTTCTAAAAGGATGAGTTTGCAACTACTTTACTTTTGGAGAAAATTCAAAACATTCCTTATTCAATAGGGCCCAAACTATCAAAAACCAGCGGTTTCAATGAACACACATTTCTTGGTAGAATCATGCAGGACTGAAATTTTTGATGTTTTTCTACTCCTCTCATGAGCCCAAAAAAGTCTCTAAAAGCATGAGTTTGCAACTACTTTACTTTTGGAGAAAATTCAAAACATTCATTATTCAATAGAGCCCAATAGCAAAAACCAGCGTTTTGAATGAAGAATCACATTTCTTGGTAGAATCATGCAGGATTGAAATTTTTGATGGTTTTTTACTCCTCTCAACAGCCCAAACAAGTTTCTAAAAGGATGAGTTTGCAACTACTTTACTTTTGGAGAAAATTCAAAACATTCATTATTCAATAGGGCCCAAACTATCAAAAACCAGCCGTTTCAATGAACACACATGTCTTGGTAGAATCATGCAGGACTGAAATTTTTGATGTTTTTCTACTCATCTCATGAGCCCAAACAAGTCTCTAAAAGCATGAGTTTGCAACTACTTTACTTTTGGAGAAAATTCAAAACATTCATTATTCAATAGAGCCCAATAGCAAAAACCAGCGTTTTGAATGAAGAATCACATTTCTTGGTAGAATCATGCAGGATTGAAATTTTTGATGGTTTTTTACTCCTCTCAACAGCCCAAACAAGTTTCTAAAAGGATGAGTTTGCAACCACTTTACTTTTGGAGAAAATTCAAAACATTCATTATTCAATAGGGCCCAAACTATCAAAAACCAGCGGTTTGAATGAACACATTTCTTGGTAGAATCATGCAGGACTGAAATTTTTGATGTTTTTCTACTCCTCTCATGAGCCCAAACAAGTCTCTAAAAGCATGAGTTTGCAACTACTTTACTTTTGGAGAAAATTCAAAACATTCACTATTCAATAGAGCCCAATAGCAAAAATCAGGTTTTGAATGAAGAATCACATTTCTTGGTAAAATCATGCAGGATTGAAATTTTTGATGGTTTTTTACTCCTCTCAACAGCCCAAACAAGTTTCTAAAAGGATGAGTTTGCAACTACTTTACTTTTGGAGAAAATTCAAAACATTCATTATTCAATAGGGCCCAAACTATCAAAAACCAGCGGTTTCAATGAACACACATTTCTTGGTAGAATCATGCAGGACTGAAATTTTTGATGTTTTTCTACTCCTCTCATGAGCCCAAACAAGTCTCTAAAAGCATGAGTTTGCAACTACTTTACTTTTGGAGAAAATTCAAAACATTCATTATTCAATAGAGCCCAATAGCAAAAACCAGCGTTTTGAATGAAGAATCACATTTCTTGGTAGAATCATGCAGGATTGAAATTTTTGATGGTTTTTTACTCCTCTCAACAGCCCAAACAAGTTTCTAAAAGGATGAGTTTGCAACTACTTTACTTTTGGAGAAAATTCAAAACATTCATTATTCAATAGGGCCCAAACTATCAAAAACCAGCGGTTTCAATGAACACACATTTCTTGGTAGAATCATGCAGGACTGAAGTTTTTGATGTTTTTCTACTCCTCTCATGAGCCCAAACAAGTCTCTAAAAGCATGAGTTTGCAACTACTTTACTTTTGGAGAAAATTCAAAACATTCATTATTCAATAGAGCCCAATAGCAAAAACCAGCGTTTTGAATGAAGAATCACATTTCTTGGTAAAATCATGCAGGATTGAAATTTTTGATGGTTTTTTACTCCTCTCAACAGCCCAAACAAGTTTCTAAAAGGATGAGTTTGCAACTACTTTACTTTTGGAGAAAAATCAAAACATTCATTATTCAATAGGGCCCAAACTATCAAAAACCAGCGGTTTCAATGAACACACATTTCTTGGTAGGATCATGCAGGACTGAAATTTTTGATGTTTTTCTACTCCTCTCATGAGCCCAAACAAGTGTATAAAAGCATGAGTTTGCAACTACT
Organism: Dendrobates tinctorius; assembly: GCF_039654945.1. Lineage (NCBI taxonomy): Eukaryota > Metazoa > Chordata > Amphibia > Anura > Dendrobatidae > Dendrobates > Dendrobates tinctorius. Next base: position 22,874,620 of record NW_027361793.1, read on the forward strand.
TTACTTTTGGAGAAAATTCAAAACATTCATTATTCAATAGGGCCCAAACTATCAAAAACCAGCGGTTTGAATCAACACACATTTCTTGGTAGAATCATGCAGGACTGAAATTTTTGATGTTTTTCTACTCCTCTCATGAGCCCAAACAAGTCTCTAAAAGCATGAGTTTGCAACTACTTTACTTTTGGAGAAAATTCAAAACATTCATTATTCAATAGAGCCCAATAGCAAAAACCAGCGTTTTGAATGAAGAATCACATTTCTTGGTAGAATCATGCAGGATTGAAATTTTTGATGTTTTTTTACTCCTCTCAACAGCCCAAACAAGTTTCTAAAAGGATGAGTTTGCAACTACTTTACTTTTGGAGAAAATTCAAAACATTCATTATTCAATAGGGCCCAAACTATCAAAAACCAGCCGTTTCAATGAACACACATGTCTTGGTAGAATCATGCAGGACTGAAATTTTTGATGTTTTTCTACTCATCTCATGAGCCCAAACAAGTCTCTAAAAGCATGAGTTTGCAACTACTTTACTTTTGGAGAAAATTCAAAACATTCATTATTCAATAGAGCCCAATAGCAAAAACCAGCGTTTTGAATGAAGAATCACATTTCTTGGTAGAATCATGCAGGATTGAAATTTTTGATGGTTTTTTACTCCTCTCAACAGCCCAAACAAGTTTCTAAAAGGATGAGTTTGCAACTACTTTACTTTTGGAGAAAATTCAAAACATTCATTATTCAATAGGGCCCAAACTATCAAAAACCAGCGGTTTGAATGAACACATTTCTTGGTAGAATCATGCAGGACTGAAATTTTTGATGTTTTTCTACTCCTCTCATGAGCCCAAACAAGTCTCTAAAAGCATGAGTTTGCAACTACTTTACTTTTGGAGAAAATTCAAAACATTCACTATTCAATAGAGCCCAATAGCAAAAATCAGGTTTTGAATGAAGAATCACATTTCTTGGTAGAATCATGCAGGATTGAAATTTTTGATGGTTTTTTACTCCTCTCAACAGCCCAAACAAGTTTCTAAAAGGATGAGTTTGCAACTACTTTACTTTTGGAGAAAATTCAAAACATTCATTATTCAATAGGGCCCAAACTATCAAAAACCAGCGGTTTCAATGAACACACATTTCTTGGTAGAATCATGCAGGACTGAAATTTTTGATGTTTTTCTACTCCTCTCATGAGCCCAAACAAGTGTGTAAAAGCATGAGTTTGCAACTACTTTACTTTTGGAGAAAATTCAAAACATTCATTATTCAATAGAGCCCAATAGCAAAAACCAGCATTTTGAATGAAGAATCACATTTCTTGGTAGAATCATGCAGGATTGAAATTTTTGATGGTTTTTTACTCCTCTCAACAGCCCAAACAAGTTTCTAAAAGGATGAGTTTGCAACTACTTTACTTTTGGAGAAAATTCAAAACATTCATTATTCAATAGGGCCCAAACTATCAAAAACCAGCGGTTTCAATGAACACACATTTCTTGGTAGAATCATGCAGGACTGAAATTTTTGATGTTTTTCTACTCCTCTCATGAGCCCAAACAAGTCTCTAAAAGCATGAGTTTGCAACTACTTTACTTTTGGAGAAAATTCAAAACATTCATTATTCAATAGGGCCCAAACTATCAAAAACCAGCGGTTTGAATCAACACACATTTCTTGGTAGAATCATGCAGGACTGAAATTTTTGATGTTTTTCTACTCCTCTCATGAGCCCAAACAAGTCTCTAAAAGCATGAGTTTGCAACTACTTTACTTTTGGAGAAAATTCAAAACATTCATTATTCAATAGAGCCCAATAGCAAAAACCAGCGTTTTGAATGAAGAATCACATTTCTTGGTAGAATCATGCAGGATTGAAATTTTTGATGGTTTTTTACTCCTCTCAACAGCCCAAACAAGTTTCTAAAAGGATGAGTTTGCAACTACTTTACTTTTGGAGAAAATTCAAAACATTCATTATTCAATAGGGCCCAAACTATCAAAAACCAGCGGTTTCAATGAACACACATTTCTTGGTAGAATCATGCAGGACTGAAATTTTTGATGTTTTTCTACTCCTCTCATGAGCCCAAACAAGTCTCTAAAAGCATGAGTTTGCAACTACTTTACCTTTGGAGAAAATTCAAAACATTCATTATTCAATAGAGCCCAATAGCAAAAACCAGCGTTTTGAATGAAGAATCACATTTCTTGGTAGAATCATGCAGGATTGAAATTTTTGATGGTTTTTTACTCCTCTCAACAGCCCAAACAAGTTTCTAAAAGGATGAGTTTGCAACTACTTTACTTTTGGAGAAAATTCAAAACATTCATTATTCAATAGGGCCCAAACTATCAAAAACCAGCCGTTTCAATGAACACACATGTCTTGGTAGAATCATGCAGGACTGAAATTTTTGATGTTTTTCTACTCATCTCATGAGCCCAAACAAGTCTCTAAAAGCATGAGTTTGCAACTACTTTACTTTTGGAGAAAATTCAAAACATTCATTATTCAATAGAGCCCAATAGCAAAAACCAGCGTTTTGAATGAAGAATCACATTTCTTGGTAGAATCATGCAGGATTGAAATTTTTGATGGTTTTTTACTCCTCTCAACAGCCCAAACAAGTTTCTAAAAGGATGAGTTTGCAACTACTTTACTTTTGGAGAAAATTCAAAACATTCATTATTCAATAGGGCCCAAACTATCAAAAACCAGCGGTTTGAATGAACACATTTCTTGGTAGAATCATGCAGGACTGAAATTTTTGATGTTTTTCTACTCCTCTCTTGAGCCCAAACAAGTCTCTAAAAGCATGAGTTTGCAACTACTTTACTTTTGGAGAAAATTCAAAACATTCATTATTCAATAGGGCCCAAACTATCAAAAACCAGCGGTTTCAATGAACACAAATTTCTTGGTAGAATCATGCAGGACTGAAATTTTTGATGTTTTTCTACTCCTCTCATGAGCCCAAACAAGTCTCTAAAAGCATGAGTTTGCAACTACTTTACTTTTGGAGAAAATTCAAAACATTCATTATTCAATAGGGCCCAAACTATCAAAAACCAGCGGTTTGAATCAACACACATTTCTTGGTAGAATCATGCAGGACTGAAATTTTTGATGTTTTTCTACTCCTCTCATGAGCCCAAACAAGTCTCTAAAAGCATGAGTTTGCAACTACTTTACTTTTGGAGAAAATTCAAAACATTCATTATTCAATAGAGCCCAATAGCAAAAACCAGCGTTTTGAATGAAGAATCACATTTCTTGGTAGAATCATGCAGGATTGAAATTTTTGATGGTTTTTTACTCCTCTCAACAGCCCAAACAAGTTTCTAAAAGGATGAGTTTGCAACTACTTTACTTTTGGAGAAAATTCAAAACATTCATTATTCAATAGGGCCCAAACTATCAAAAACCAGCGGTTTCAATGAACACACATTTCTTGGTAGAATCATGCAGGACTGAAATTTTTGATGTTTTTCTACTCCTCTCATGAGCCCAAACAAGTCTCTAAAAGCATGAGTTTGCAACTACTTTACTTTTGGAGAAAATTCAAAACATTCATTATTCAATAGAGCCCAATAGCAAAAACCAGCGTTTTGAATGAAGAATCACATTTCTTGGTAGAATCATGCAGGATTGAAATTTTTGATGGTTTTTTACTCCTCTCAACAGCCCAAACAAGTTTCTAAAAGGATGAGTTTGCAACTACTTTACTTTTGGAGAAAATTCAAAACATTCATTATTCAATAGGGCCCAAACTATCAAAAACCAGCCGTTTCAATGAACACACATGTCTTGGTAGAATCATGCAGGACTGAAATTTTTGATGTTTTTCTACTCATCTCATGAGCCCAAACAAGTCTCTAAAAGCATGAGTTTGCAACTACTTTACTTTTGGAGAAAATTCAAAACATTCATTATTCAATAGAGCCCAATAGCAAAAACCAGCGTTTTGAATGAAGAATCACATTTCTTGGTAGAATCATGCAGGATTGAAATTTTTGATGGTTTTTTACTCCTCTCAACAGCCCAAACAAGTTTCTAAAAGGATGAGTTTGCAACTACTTTACTTTTGGAGAAAATTCAAAACATTCATTATTCAATAGGGCCCAAACTATCAAAAACCAGCGGTTTGAATGAACACATTTCTTGGTAGAATCATGCAGGACTGAAATTTTTGATGTTTTTCTACTCCTCTCATGAGCCCAAACAAGTCTCTAAAAGCATGAGTTTGCAACTACTTTACTTTTGGAGAAAATTCAAAACATTCACTATTCAATAGAGCCCAATAGCAAAAATCAGGTTTTGAATGAAGAATCACATTTCTTGGTAAAATCATGCAGGATTGAAATTTTTGATGGTTTTTTACTCCTCTCAACAGCCCAAACAAGTTTCTAAAAGGATGAGTTTGCAACTACTTTACTTTTGGAGAAAATTCAAAACATTCATTATTCAATAGGGCTCAAACTATCAAAAACCAGCGGTTTCAATGAACACACATTTCTTGGTAGAATCATGCAGGACTGAAATTTTTGATGTTTTTCTACTCCGCTCATGAGCCCAAACAAGTCTCTAAAAGCATGAGTTTGCAACTACTTTACTTTTGGAGAAAATTCAAAACATTCATTATTCAATAGAGCCCAATAGCAAAAACCAGCGTTTTGAATGAAGAATCACATTTCTTGGTAGAATCATGCAGGATTGAAATTTTTGATGGTTTTTTACTCCTCTCAACAGCCCAAACAAGTTTCTAAAAGGATGAGTTTGCAACTACTTTACTTTTGGAGAAAATTCAAAACATTCATTATTCAATAGGGCCCAAACTATCAAAAACCAGCGGTTTCAATGAACACACATTTCTTGGTAGAATCATGCAGGACTGAAATTTTTGATGTTTTTCTACCCCTCTCATGAGCCCAAACAAGTCTCTAAAAGCATGAGTTTGCAACTACTTTACTTTTGGAGAAAATTCAAAACATTCATTATTCAATAGAGCCCAATAGCAAAAACCAGCGTTTTGAATGAAGAATCACTTTTCTTGGTAGAATCATGCAGGATTGAAATTTTTGATGGTTTTTTACTCCTCTCAACAGCCCAAACAAGTTTCTAAAAGGATGAGTTTGCAACTACTTTACTTTTGGAGAAAATTCAAAACATTCATTATTCAATAGGGCCCAAACTATCAAAAACCAGCGGTTTCAATGAACACACATTTCTTGGTAGAATCATGCAGGACTGAAATTTTTGATGTTTTTCTACTCCTCTCTTGAGCCCAAACATGTCTCTAAAAGCATGAGTTTGCAACTACTTTACTTTTGGAGAAAATTCAAAACATTCATTATTCAATAGAGCCCAATAGCAAAAACCAGCGTTTGAATGAAGAATCACATTTCTTGGTAGAATCATGCAGGATTGAAATTTTTGATGGTTTTTTACTCCTCTCAACAGCCCAAACAAGTTTCTAAAAGGATGAGTTTGCAACTACTTTACTTTTGGAGAAAATTCAAAACATTCATTATTCAATAGGGCCCAAACTATCAAAAACCAGCGGTTTCAATGAACACACATTTCTTGGTAGAATCATGCAGGACTGAAATTTTTGATGTTTTTCTACTCCTCTCATGAGCCCAAACAAGTCTCTAAAAGCATGAGTTTGCAACTACTTTACTTTTGGAGAAAATTCAAAACATTCATTATTCAATAGGGCCCAAACTATCAAAAACCAGCGGTTTGAATCAACACACATTTCTTGGTAGAATCATGCAGGACTGAAATTTTTGATGTTTTTCTACTCCTCTCATGAGCCCAAACAAGTCTCTAAAAGCATGAGTTTGCAACTACTTTACTTTTGGAGAAAATTCAAAACATTCATTATTCAATAGAGCCCAATAGCAAAAACCAGCGTTTTGAATGAAGAATCACATTTCTTGGTAGAATCATGCAGGATTGAAATTTTTGATGGTTTTTTACTCCTCTCAACAGCCCAAACAAGTTTCTAAAAGGATGAGTTTGCAACTACTTTACTTTTGGAGAAAATTCAAAACATTCATTATTCAATAGGGCCCAAACTATCAAAAACCAGCGGTTTCAATGAACACACATTTCTTGGTAGAATCATGAGGGACTGAAATTTTTGATGTTTTTCTACTCCTCTCATGAGCCCAAACAAGTCTCTAAAAGCATGAGTTTGCAACTACTTTACTTTTGGAGAAAATTCAAAACATTCATTATTCAATAGAGCCCAATAGCAAAAACCAGCGTTTTGAATGAAGAATCATATTTCTTGGTAGAATCATGCAGGATTGAAATTTTTGATGGTTTTTTACTCCTCTCAACAGCCCAAACAAGTTTCTAAAAGGATGAGTTTGCAACTACTTTACTTTTGGAGAAAATTCAAAACATTCATTATTCAATAGGGCCCAAACTATCAAAAACCAGCGGTTTCAATGAACACACATTTCTTGGTAGAATCATGCAGGACTGAAATTTTTGATGTTTTTCTACTCCTCTCATGAGCCCAAACAAGTCTATAAAAGCATGAGTTTGCAACTACTTTACTTTTGGAGAAAATTCAAAACATTCATTATTCAATAGAGCCCAATAGCAAAAACCAGCGTTTTGAATGAAGAATCACATTTCTTGGTAGAATCATGCAGGATTGAAATTTTTGATGGTTTTTTACTCCTCTCAACAGCCCAAACAAGTTTCTAAAAGGATGAGTTTGCAACTACTTTACTTTTGGAGAAAATTCAAAACATTCATTATTCAATAGGGCCCAAACTATCAAAAACCAGCGGTTTCAATGAACACACATTTCTTGGTAGAATCACGCAAGACTGAAATTTTTGATGTTTTTCTACTCCTCTCATGAGCCCAAACAAGTCTCTAAAAGCATGAGTTTGCAACTACTTTACTTTTGGAGAAAATTCAAAACATTCATTATTCAATAGGGCCCAAACTATCAAAAACCAGCGGTTTGAATCAACACACATTTCTTGGTAGAATCATGCAGGACTGAAATTTTTGATGTTTTTCTACTCCTCTCATGAGCCCAAACAAGTCTCTAAAAGCATGAGTTTGCAACTACTTTACTTTTGGAGAAAATTCAAAACATTCATTATTCAATAGAGCCCAATTGCAAAAACCAGCGTTTTGAATGAAGAATCACATTTCTTGGTAGAATCATGCAGGATTGAAATTTTTGATGGTTTTTTACTCCTCTCAACAGCCCAAACAAGTTTCTAAAAGGATGAGTTTGCAACTACTTTACTTTTGGAGAAAATTCAAAACATTCATTATTCAATAGGGCCCAAACTATCAAAAACCAGCCGTTTCAATGAACACACATGTCTTGGTAGAATCATGCAGGACTGAAATTTTTGATGTTTTTCTACTCCTCTCATGAGCACAAACAAGTTTCTAAAAGCATGAGTTTGCAACTACTTTACTTTTGGAGAAAATTCAAAACATTCATTATTCAATAGAGCCCAATAGCAAAAATCAGGTTTTGAATGAAGAATCACATTTCTTGGTAAAATCATGCAGGATTGAAATTTTTGATGTTTTTCTACTCCTCTCATGAGCCCAAACAAGTCTCTAAAAGCATGAGTTTGCAACTACTTTACTTTTGGAGAAAATTCAAAACATTCATTATTCAATAGGGCCCAAACTATCAAAAACCAGCGGTTTGAATCAACACACATTTCTTGGTAGAATCATGCAGGACTGAAATTTTTGATGTTTTTCTACTCCTCTCATGAGCCCAAACAAGTCTCTAAAAGCATGAGTTTGCAACTACTTTACTTTTGGAGAAAATTCAAAACATTCATTATTCAATAGAGCCCAATAGCAAAAACCAGCGTTTTGAATGAAGAATCACATTTCTTGGTAGAATCATGCAGGATTGAAATTTTTGATGGTTTTTTACTCCTCTCAACAGCCCAAACAAGTTTCTAAAAGGATGAGTTTGCAACTACTTTACTTTTGGAGAAAATTCAAAACATTCATTATTCAATAGGGCCCAAACTATCAAAAACCAGCGGTTTCAATGAACACACATTTCTTGGTAGAATCATGCAGGACTCAAATTTTTGATGTTTTTCTACTCCTCTCATGAGCCCAAACAAGTCTCTAAAAGCATGAGTTTGCAACTACTTTACTTTTGTAGAAAATTCAAAACATTCATTATTCAATAGAGCCCAATAGCAAAAACCAGCGTTTTGAATGAAGAATCACATTTCTTGGTAGAATCATGCAGGATTGAAATTTTTGATGGTTTTTTACTCCTCTCAACAGCCCAAACAAGTTTCTAAAATGATGAGTTTGCAACTACTTTACTTTTGGAGAAAATTCAAAACATTCATTATTCAATAGGGCCCAAACTATCAAAAACCAGCCGTTTCAATGAACACACATGTCTTGGTAGAATCATGCAGGACTGAAATTTTTGATGTTTTTCTACTCCTCTCATGAGCCCAAACAAGTCTCTAAAAGCATGAGTTTGCAACTACTTTACTTTTGGAGAAAATTCAAAACATTCACTATTCAATAGAGCCCAATAGCAAAAATCAGGTTTTGAATGAAGAATCACATTTCTTGGTAAAATCATGCAGGATTGAAATTTTTGATGGTTTTTTACTCCTCTCAACAGCCCAAACAAGTTTCTAAAAGGATGAGTTTGCAACTACTTTACTTTTGGAGAAAATTCAAAACATTCATTATTCAATAGGGCCCAAACTATCAAAAACCAGCCGTTTCAATGAACACACATGTCTTGGTAGAATCATGCAGGACTGAAATTTTTGATGTTTTTCTACTCATCTCATGAGCCCAAACAAGTCTCTAAAAGCATGAGTTTGCAACTACTTTACTTTTGGAGAAAATTCAAAACATTCATTATTCAATAGAGCCCAATAGCAAAAACCAGCGTTTGAATGAAGAATCACATTTCTTGGTAGAATCATGCAGGATTGAAATTTTTGATGGTTTTTTACTCCTCTCAACAGCCCAAACAAGTTTCTAAAAGGATGAGTTTGCAACTACTTTACTTTTGGAGAAAATTCAAAACATTCATTATTCAATAGGGCCCAAACTATCAAAAACCAGCGGTTTCAATGAACACACATTTCTTGGTAGAATCATGCAGGACTGAAATTTTTGATGTTTTTCTACTCCACTCATGAGCCCAAACAAGTCTCTAAAAGCATGAGTTTGCAACTACTTTACTTTTGGAGAAAATTCAAAACATTCATTATTCAATAGGGCCCAAACTATCAAAAACCAGCGGTTTGAATCAACACACATTTCTTGGTAGAATCATGCAGGACTGAAATTTTTGATGTTTTTCTACTCCTCTCATGAGCCCAAACAAGTCTCTAAAAGCATGAGTTTGCAACTACTTTACTTTTGGAGAAAATTCAAAACATTCATTATTCAATAGAGCCCAATAGCAAAAACCAGCGTTTTGAATGAAGAATCACATTTCTTGGTAGAATCATGCAGGATTGAAATTTTTGATGGTTTTTTACTCCTCTCAACAGCCCAAACAAGTTTCTAAAAGGATGAGTTTGCAACTACTTTACTTTTGGAGAAAATTCAAAACATTCATTATTCAATAGGGCCCAAACTATCAAAAACCAGCGGTTTCAATGAACACACATTTCTTGGTAGAATCATGAGGGACTGAAATTTTTGATGTTTTTCTACTCCTCTCATGAGCCCAAACAAGTCTCTAAAAGCATGAGTTTGCAACTACTTTACTTTTGGAGAAAATTCAAAACATTCATTATTCAATAGAGCCCAATAGCAAAAACCAGCGTTTTGAATGAAGAATCATATTTCTTGGTAGAATCATGCAGGATTGAAATTTTTGATGGTTTTTTACTCCTCTCAACAGCCCAAACAAGTTTCTAAAAGGATGAGTTTGCAACTACTTTACTTTTGGAGAAAATTCAAAACATTCATTATTCAATAGGGCCCAAACTATCAAAAACCAGCGGTTTCAATGAACACACATTTCTTGGTAGAATCATGCAGGACTGAAATTTTTGATGTTTTTCTACTCCTCTCATGAGCCCAAACAAGTCTATAAAAGCATGAGTTTGCAACTACTTTACTTTTGGAGAAAATTCAAAACATTCATTATTCAATAGAGCCCAATAGCAAAAACCAGCGTTTTGAATGAAGAATCACATTTCTTGGTAGAATCATGCAGGATTGAAATTTTTGATGGTTTTTTACTCCTCTCAACAGCCCAAACAAGTTTCTAAAAGGATGAGTTTGCAACTACTTTACTTTTGGAGAAAATTCAAAACATTCATTATTCAATAGGGCCCAAACTATCAAAAACCAGCGGTTTCAATGAACACACATTTCTTGGTAGAATCACGCAAGACTGAAATTTTTGATGTTTTTCTACTCCTCTCATGAGCCCAAACAAGTCTCTAAAAGCATGAGTTTGCAACTACTTTACTTTTGGAGAAAATTCAAAACATTCATTATTCAATAGGGCCCAAACTATCAAAAACCAGCGGTTTGAATCAACACACATTTCTTGGTAGAATCATGCAGGACTGAAATTTTTGATGTTTTTCTACTCCTCTCATGAGCCCAAACAAGTCTCTAAAAGCATGAGTTTGCAACTACTTTACTTTTGGAGAAAATTCAAAACATTCATTATTCAATAGAGCCCAATTGCAAAAACCAGCGTTTTGAATGAAGAATCACATTTCTTGGTAGAATCATGCAGGATTGAAATTTTTGATGGTTTTTTACTCCTCTCAACAGCCCAAACAAGTTTCTAAAAGGATGAGTTTGCAACTACTTTACTTTTGGAGAAAATTCAAAACATTCATTATTCAATAGGGCCCAAACTATCAAAAACCAGCCGTTTCAATGAACACACATGTCTTGGTAGAATCATGCAGGACTGAAATTTTTGATGTTTTTCTACTCCTCTCATGAGCACAAACAAGTTTCTAAAAGCATGAGTTTGCAACTACTTTACTTTTGGAGAAAATTCAAAACATTCATTATTCAATAGAGCCCAATAGCAAAAATCAGGTTTTGAATGAAGAATCACATTTCTTGGTAAAATCATGCAGGATTGAAATTTTTGATGTTTTTCTACTCCTCTCATGAGCCCAAACAAGTCTCTAAAAGCATGAGTTTGCAACTACTTTACTTTTGGAGAAAATTCAAAACATTCATTATTCAATAGGGCCCAAACTATCAAAAACCAGCGGTTTGAATCAACACACATTTCTTGGTAGAATCATGCAGGACTGAAATTTTTGATGTTTTTCTACTCCTCTCATGAGCCCAAACAAGTCTCTAAAAGCATGAGTTTGCAACTACTTTACTTTTGGAGAAAATTCAAAACATTCATTATTCAATAGAGCCCAATAGCAAAAACCAGCGTTTTGAATGAAGAATCACATTTCTTGGTAGAATCATGCAGGATTGAAATTTTTGATGGTTTTTTACTCCTCTCAACAGCCCAAACAAGTTTCTAAAAGGATGAGTTTGCAACTACTTTACTTTTGGAGAAAATTCAAAACATTCATTATTCAATAGGGCCCAAACTATCAAAAACCAGCGGTTTCAATGAACACACATTTCTTGGTAGAATCATGCAGGACTCAAATTTTTGATGTTTTTCTACTCCTCTCATGAGCCCAAACAAGTCTCTAAAAGCATGAGTTTGCAACTACTTTACTTTTGTAGAAAATTCAAAACATTCATTATTCAATAGAGCCCAATAGCAAAAACCAGCGTTTTGAATGAAGAATCACATTTCTTGGTAGAATCATGCAGGATTGAAATTTTTGATGGTTTTTTACTCCTCTCAACAGCCCAAACAAGTTTCTAAAATGATGAGTTTGCAACTACTTTACTTTTGGAGAAAATTCAAAACATTCATTATTCAATAGGGCCCAAACTATCAAAAACCAGCCGTTTCAATGAACACACATGTCTTGGTAGAATCATGCAGGACTGAAATTTTTGATGTTTTTCTACTCCTCTCATGAGCCCAAACAAGTCTCTAAAAGCATGAGTTTGCAACTACTTTACTTTTGGAGAAAATTCAAAACATTCACTATTCAATAGAGCCCAATAGCAAAAATCAGGTTTTGAATGAAGAATCACATTTCTTGGTAAAATCATGCAGGATTGAAATTTTTGATGGTTTTTTACTCCTCTCAACAGCCCAAACAAGTTTCTAAAAGGATGAGTTTGCAACTACTTTACTTTTGGAGAAAATTCAAAACATTCATTATTCAATAGGGCCCAAACTATCAAAAACCAGCCGTTTCAATGAACACACATGTCTTGGTAGAATCATGCAGGACTGAAATTTTTGATGTTTTTCTACTCATCTCATGAGCCCAAACAAGTCTCTAAAAGCATGAGTTTGCAACTACTTTACTTTTGGAGAAAATTCAAAACATTCATTATTCAATAGAGCCCAATAGCAAAAACCAGCGTTTGAATGAAGAATCACATTTCTTGGTAGAATCATGCAGGATTGAAATTTTTGATGGTTTTTTACTCCTCTCAACAGCCCAAACAAGTTTCTAAAAGGATGAGTTTGCAACTACTTTACTTTTGGAGAAAATTCAAAACATTCATTATTCAATAGGGCCCAAACTATCAAAAACCAGCGGTTTCAATGAACACACATTTCTTGGTAGAATCATGCAGGACTGAAATTTTTGATGTTTTTCTACTCCTCTCATGAGCCCAAACAAGTCTCTAAAAGCATGAGTTTGCAACTACTTTACTTTTGGAGAAAATTCAAAACATTCATTATTCAATAGGGCCCAAACTATCAAAAACCAGCGGTTTGAATCAACACACATTTCTTGGTAGAATCATGCAGGACTGAAATTTTTGATGTTTTTCTACTCCTCTCATGAGCCCAAACAAGTCTCTAAAAGCATGAGTTTGCAACTACTTTACTTTTGGAGAAAATTCAAAACATTCATTATTCAATAGAGCCCAATAGCAAAAACCAGCGTTTTGAATGAAGAATCACATTTCTTGGTAGAATCATGCAGGATTGAAATTTTTGATGGTTTTTTACTCCTCTCAACAGCCCAAACAAGTTTCTAAAAGGATGAGTTTGCAACTACTTTACTTTTGGAGAAAATTCAAAACATTCATTATTCAATAGGGCCCAAACTATCAAAAACCAGCGGTTTCAATGAACACACATTTCTTGGTAGAATCATGAGGGACTGAAATTTTTGATGTTTTTCTACTCCTCTCATGAGCCCAAACAAGTCTCTAAAAGCATGAGTTTGCAACTACTTTACTTTTGGAGAAAATTCAAAACATTCATTATTCAATAGAGCCCAATAGCAAAAACCAGCGTTTTGAATGAAGAATCATATTTCTTGGTAGAATCATGCAGGATTGAAATTTTTGATGGTTTTTTACTCCTCTCAACAGCCCAAACAAGTTTCTAAAAGGATGAGTTTGCAACTACTTTACTTTTGGAGAAAATTCAAAACATTCATTATTCAATAGGGCCCAAACTATCAAAAACCAGCGGTTTCAATGAACACACATTTCTTGGTAGAATCATGCAGGACTGAAATTTTTGATGTTTTTCTACTCCTCTCATGAGCCCAAACAAGTCTATAAAAGCATGAGTTTGCAACTACTTTACTTTTGGAGAAAATTCAAAACATTCATTATTCAATAGAGCCCAATAGCAAAAACCAGCGTTTTGAATGAAGAATCACATTTCTTGGTAGAATCATGCAGGATTGAAATTTTTGATGGTTTTTTACTCCTCTCAACAGCCCAAACAAGTTTCTAAAAGGATGAGTTTGCAACTACTTTACTTTTGGAGAAAATTCAAAACATTCATTATTCAATAGGGCCCAAACTATCAAAAACCAGCGGTTTCAATGAACACACATTTCTTGGTAGAATCACGCAAGACTGAAATTTTTGATGTTTTTCTACTCCTCTCATGAGCCCAAACAAGTCTCTAAAAGCATGAGTTTGCAACTACTTTACTTTTGGAGAAAATTCAAAACATTCATTATTCAATAGGGCCCAAACTATCAAAAACCAGCGGTTTGAATCAACACACATTTCTTGGTAGAATCATGCAGGACTGAAATTTTTGATGTTTTTCTACTCCTCTCATGAGCCCAAACAAGTCTCTAAAAGCATGAGTTTGCAACTACTTTACTTTTGGAGAAAATTCAAAACATTCATTATTCAATAGAGCCCAATTGCAAAAACCAGCGTTTTGAATGAAGAATCACATTTCTTGGTAGAATCATGCAGGATTGAAATTTTTGATGGTTTTTTACTCCTCTCAACAGCCCAAACAAGTTTCTAAAAGGATGAGTTTGCAACTACTTTACTTTTGGAGAAAATTCAAAACATTCATTATTCAATAGGGCCCAAACTATCAAAAACCAGCCGTTTCAATGAACACACATGTCTTGGTAGAATCATGCAGGACTGAAATTTTTGATGTTTTTCTACTCCTCTCATGAGCACAAACAAGTTTCTAAAAGCATGAGTTTGCAACTACTTTACTTTTGGAGAAAATTCAAAACATTCATTATTCAATAGAGCCCAATAGCAAAAATCAGGTTTTGAATGAAGAATCACATTTCTTGGTAAAATCATGCAGGATTGAAATTTTTGATGTTTTTCTACTCCTCTCATGAGCCCAAACAAGTCTCTAAAAGCATGAGTTTGCAACTACTTTACTTTTGGAGAAAATTCAAAACATTCATTATTCAATAGGGCCCAAACTATCAAAAACCAGCGGTTTGAATCAACACACATTTCTTGGTAGAATCATGCAGGACTGAAATTTTTGATGTTTTTCTACTCCTCTCATGAGCCCAAACAAGTCTCTAAAAGCATGAGTTTGCAACTACTTTACTTTTGGAGAAAATTCAAAACATTCATTATTCAATAGAGCCCAATAGCAAAAACCAGCGTTTTGAATGAAGAATCACATTTCTTGGTAGAATCATGCAGGATTGAAATTTTTGATGGTTTTTTACTCCTCTCAACAGCCCAAACAAGTTTCTAAAAGGATGAGTTTGCAACTACTTTACTTTTGGAGAAAATTCAAAACATTCATTATTCAATAGGGCCCAAACTATCAAAAACCAGCGGTTTCAATGAACACACATTTCTTGGTAGAATCATGCAGGACTCAAATTTTTGATGTTTTTCTACTCCTCTCATGAGCCCAAACAAGTCTCTAAAAGCATGAGTTTGCAACTACTTTACTTTTGTAGAAAATTCAAAACATTCATTATTCAATAGAGCCCAATAGCAAAAACCAGCGTTTTGAATGAAGAATCACATTTCTTGGTAGAATCATGCAGGATTGAAATTTTTGATGGTTTTTTACTCCTCTCAACAGCCCAAACAAGTTTCTAAAATGATGAGTTTGCAACTACTTTACTTTTGGAGAAAATTCAAAACATTCATTATTCAATAGGGCCCAAACTATCAAAAACCAGCCGTTTCAATGAACACACATGTCTTGGTAGAATCATGCAGGACTGAAATTTTTGATGTTTTTCTACTCCTCTCATGAGCCCAAACAAGTCTCTAAAAGCATGAGTTTGCAACTACTTTACTTTTGGAGAAAATTCAAAACATTCACTATTCAATAGAGCCCAATAGCAAAAATCAGGTTTTGAATGAAGAATCACATTTCTTGGTAAAATCATGCAGGATTGAAATTTTTGATGGTTTTTTACTCCTCTCAACAGCCCAAACAAGTTTCTAAAAGGATGAGTTTGCAACTACTTTACTTTTGGAGAAAATTCAAAACATTCATTATTCAATAGGGCCCAAACTATCAAAAACCAGCCGTTTCAATGAACACACATGTCTTGGTAGAATCATGCAGGACTGAAATTTTTGATGTTTTTCTACTCATCTCATGAGCCCAAACAAGTCTCTAAAAGCATGAGTTTGCAACTACTTTACTTTTGGAGAAAATTCAAAACATTCATTATTCAATAGAGCCCAATAGCAAAAACCAGCGTTTTGAATGAAGAATCACATTTCTTGGTAGAATCATGCAGGATTGAAATTTTTGATGGTTTTTTACTCCTCTCAACAGCCCAAACAAGTTTCTAAAAGGATGAGTTTGCAACTACTTTACTTTTGGAGAAAATTCAAAACATTCATTATTCAATAGGGCCCAAACTATCAAAAACCAGCGGTTTGAATGAACACATTTCTTGGTAGAATCATGCAGGACTGAAATTTTTGATGTTTTTCTACTCCTTTCATGAGCCCAAACAAGTCTCTAAAAGCATGAGTTTGCAACTACTTTACTTTTGGATAAAATTCAAAACATTCACTATTCAATAGAGCACAATAGCAAAAATCAGGTTTTGAATGAAGAATCACATTTCTTGGTAAAATCATGCAGGATTGAAATTTTTGATGGTTTTTTACTCCTCTCAACAGCCCAAACAAGTTTCTAAAAGGATGAGTTTGCAACTACTTTACTTTTGGAGAAAATTCAAAACATTCATTATTCAATAGGGCCCAAACTATCAAAAACCAGCGGTTTCAATGAACACACATTTCTTGGTAGAATCATGCAGGACTGAAATTTTTGATGTTTTTCTACTCCTCTCATGAGCCCAAACAAGTCTCTAAAAGCATGAGTTTGCAACTACTTTACTTTTGGAGAAAATTCAAAACATTCATTATTCAATAGAGCCCAATAGCAAAAACCAGCGTTTTGAATGAAGAATCACATTTCTTGGTAGAATCATGCAGGATTGAAATTTTTGATGGTTTTTTACTCCTCTCAACAGCCCAAACAAGTTTCTAAAAGGATGAGTTTGCAACTACTTTACTTTTGGAGAAAATTCAAAACATTCATTATTCAATAGGGCCCAAACTATCAAAAACCAGCGGTTTCAATGAACACACATTTCTTGGTAGAATCATGCAGGACTGAAATTTTTGATGTTTTTCTACTCCTCTCATGAGCCCAAACAAGTCTCTAAAAGCATGAGTTTGCAACTACTTTACTTTTGGAGAAAATTCAAAACATTCATTATTCAATAGAGCCCAATAGCAAAAACCAGCGTTTTGAATGAAGAATCACATTTTTTGGTAGAATCATGCAGGATTGAAATTTTTGATGGTTTTTTACTCCCCTCAACAGCCCAAACAAGTTTCTAAAAGGATGAGTTTGCAACTACTTTACTTTTGGAGAAAATTCAAAACATTCATTATTCAATAGGGCCCAAACTATCAAAAACCAGCGGTTTCAATGAACACACATTTCTTGGTAGAATCATGCAGGACTGAAATTTTTGATGTTTTTCTACTCCTCTCATGAGCCCAAACAAGTCTCTAAAAGCATGAGTTTGCAACTACTTTACTTTTGGAGAAAATTCAAAACATTCATTATTCAATAGAGCCCAATAGCAAAAACCAGCGTTTTGAATGAAGAATCACATTTCTTGGTAGAATCATGCAGGATTGAAATTTTTGATGGTTTTTTACTCCCCTCAACAGCCCAAACAAGTTTCTAAAAGGATGAGTTTGCAACTACTTTACTTTTGGAGAAAATTCAAAACATTCATTATTCAATAGGGCCCAAACTATCAAAAACCAGCGGTTTCAATGAACACACATTTCTTGGTAGAATCATGCAGGACTGAAATTTTTGATGTTTTTCTACTCCTCTCATGAGCCCAAACAAGTCTCTAAAAGCATGAGTTTGCAACTACTTTACTTTTGGAGAAAATTCAAAACATTCATTATTCAATAGAGCCCAATAGCAAAAACCAGCGTTTTGAATGAAGAATCACATTTCTTGGTAGAATCATGCAGGATTGAAATTTTTGATGGTTTTTTACTCCTCTCAACAGCCCAAACAAGTTTCTAAAAGGATGAGTTTGCAACTACTTTACTTTTGGAGAAAATTCAAAACATTCATTATTCAATAGGGCCCAAACTATCAAAAACCAGCGGTTTCAATGAACACACATTTCTTGGTAGAATCATGCAGGACTGAAATTTTTGATGTTTTTCTACTCCTCTCATGAGCCCAAACAAGTCTCTAAAAGCATGAGTTTGCAACTACTTTACTTCTGGAGAAAATTCAAAACATTCATTATTCAATAGGGCCCAAACTATCAAAAACCAGCGGTTTCAATGAACACACATTTCTTGGTAGAATCATGCAGGACTGAAATTTTTGATGTTTTTCTACTCATCTCATGAGCCCAAACAAGTCTCTAAAAGCATGAGTTTGCAACTACTTTACTTTTGGAGAAAATTCAAAACATTCATTATTCAATAGAGCCCAATAGCAAAAACCAGCGTTTTGAATGAAGAATCACATTTCTTGGTAGAATCATGCAGGATTGAAATTTTTGATGGTTTTTTACTCCTCTCAACAGCCCAAACAAGTTTCTAAAAGGATGAGTTTGCAACTACTTTACTTTTGGAGAAAATTCAAAACATTCATTATTCAATAGGGCCCAAACTATCAAAAACCAGCCGTTTCAATGAACACACATGTCTTGGTAGAATCATGCAGGACTGAAATTTTTGATGTTTTTCTACTCATCTCATGAGCCCAAACAAGTCTCTAAAAGCATGAGTTTGCAACTACTTTACTTTTGGAGAAAATTCAAAACATTCATTATTCAATAGAGCCCAATAGCAAAAACCAGCGTTTTGAATGAAGAATCACATTTCTTGGTAGAATCATGCAGGATTGAAATTTTTGATGGTTTTTTACTCCTCTCAACAGCCCAAACAAGTTTCTAAAAGGATGAGTTTGCAACTACTTTACTTTTGGAGAAAATTCAAAACATTCATTATTCAATAGGGCCCAAACTATCAAAAACCAGCGGTTTCAATGAACACACATTTCTTGGTAGAATCATGCAGGACTGAAATTTTTGATGTTTTTCTACTCCTCTCATGAGCCCAAACCAAACAAGTCTCTAAAAGCATGAGTTTGCAACTACTTTACTTTTGGAGAAAATTCAAAACATTCATTATTCAATAGGGCCCAAACTATCAAAAACCAGCGGTTTGAATCAACACACATTTCTTGGTAGAATCATGCAGGACTGAAATTTTTGATGTTTTTCTACTCCTCTCATGAGCCCAAACAAGTCTCTAAAAGCATGAGTTTGGGGGGGGCGTGGTTTGCAGGGGCCAGGAGCAGACGTGCTTTGCAAGAGCTCCTGAGATTCCCCTAAAAGAAGCTACCTAAAGCCTACAAGAAGTGGATTTTCTGCAACTATCTGATGTGGAAGACCTATGGGAACATGCCAGGAACTAAAGAAATGAAGAAGGAGGAATATCCAGTGGCTAAAAAGCTTTCTGCAGGGGCTGGAAAGAAGCGGCCTGAAAATGCTGTGTCATCTCCGCTGTCTGGTGGAAGAAAGATGGCGGCGGCAGAGAAGCCTGTGACTAAGAAGATGGAAGCGCTGCCGCTGAAGGAGCCTACCGGCTCAAAATCAAGCAACCGGAGCATTTACAGAGAACTGGGAAGAAGGGTGATGACGTCACCACCGGCTCCCGGCGGCAGGAGGAGAGGCAGTAATACTGCTGCAGCAACTGTACAGAAGAAGAGCGTGGAACCGGCACTACAGAAGAGGCCTGTCTGGATGCTGTCATCTAGCTCAGGGGTGAGGAGCGGGCCAAGGAATGCAGCGGTAATTTCTCCCCAGGCGGCCGGCAAGAAGGATCGCATGGTTGCCGTGGAGACAGAGAAGCAGGAGATTACAGCGGTGAGTCCCGTCGGGGCCTTGCTGGGACGCGACGCAGAGGGAGATGGAGGAGGCAGAGCGGGAACAGCAGCGGTGACCTTATTTGTGATGGAGGAAGCCACGGCTACACTCTCCATACTTGATGCGGCTTTGTCAGCAGCTGGAGGATCCGGGGGACATCGGGAACCTGGCGACAGAGGTCAGGATATAATACGGCCGGCGATGGGACTGCAGAGGACAGCGCGATCTTTGCAGCGGCTGGTGCTGGACACAGGTGGGGCGTCAGATGCCCGGAGACAGGGACTGGAGCTTCATACAACAGGCGGTGGAAGGTCGGTGCTTATGTCTGGGGAAGAGACTGATGGGAGTAATGGAGTGAACATACAAGGGACAGAAGTCGGAACATGGCGGGGGGAGATGGGAGTGGAATGTTTTGAACCAGGAGAAGGCAACTTGAGATATGATGCAGCGGTGTTTGTGCCTGCAACACTCAGAAATGGAGGTGCCTGGACTCAACCGTTGGGGGAGGAGGAACGGGGGAAAACTCCGTCACAGCAGAGCATGAATTGGGAATTATACTTCAATTCATCACAAGGGGAACAATTAAAAACCATAAATGAGCAGAAGGCTCTGGATGAGGCCTTAAATTATAAAAAAGAATTAGTAGAATATGGAGGGAAGGGATCTGTGGATCGGTCATCTGGGGTGATTAATAACACAATATTTTTAGAAAACAATGCTACTAAAATCCCTGAGGTCCAGGAGTGTAAAAAACAACATTCTAAACAATTCAAATTGGGGGATGGGGAAAAAAATGGATTTCATACAGACCCTACCAATTTTATAGCATTTAAAGGGGAGGCATACCAAAAAAAGATGGCAAGTTCCCAGATAAATGAGATTACATTTGGTTTTGATGATGATCTGGAGAGCATTTATACTACAGAATCCTTTTATGAAGTTGATTCATATGAAGTAAATGGTAGTGATAAGATTTTATCTTCATACTCTTCCTCTGAGGGAAATAGTACTTCTGAGATTAACACTACGTTGATAGACGACATACCCGCCTCAGGTGACCATCCTTCAGAAGATTTCGTAACCAAAATGTGTGTTGCCCTCTTGAAATCATTAGATGTTTCGGTAGAAAACCATACTATCCAGAGTAACTTATTTAAACAAAACGAGTTCAAGGCATCTGAAATCTTTATTAAAAATCTTTTTAGGGACACTTTATTGCGCCTCACCGACGACTCCTATCCTAATTCTGCTAGAAATTTTAAAACCACCATAAAAAATCTTGAAATTCCCGACCCCCATGGAAAGCATGAGTCCCGACCCCCTATTACTTTAAAATTGACCGACCTTCCTAATGGAAATCACAAGTCATCAACAATACTAGCCGACGATACACATTTAATTGCTCCGATTTCTTCAAGGGCTTCTGGATGTTATCCCCATGATCCAGAGATAATTGAGTCACTCAAACCTAAAAACAACATATTACAATCAAGCGACTCCCATATGCTGTCCGCGTTTTCAGACTCACTGAATGCTATTAAAAAGGACATTGCTTCTTTCAACTCCACCTTGTCCAATTATGAAGATTTTAAAAGAAAAAACAATGTAAAAATACGAGGAATTCCTGAGTCAGTTCAGGTCTTCCAGCTAAAGAGTTACATATCCTCAATGGTCACCTCCTTATTCCCCAATGCCAACGAAGCTTATCTGATTGAAAAAACTTTTCGAATACGCAGACCACTTGAACTGCCGCAAGATTTAGCAAGAGATGTTATTGTGTCGTTTCATCCAAACTGGTTAAGAAGTGCGCTTCTTGGACTGTCTAAAGATCCAGAATTCAAATCTTCCCGCTATAGTCATCTATCCTTTTTTAAAGACTTATCAAAAAGCACCTTGAAAAAAAGGAAGTCATTCTCCTCTACTACACGTGAACTGCTACGTGCCAAGATTCCATATTTTTGGACACAATCTTCGACTCTATTGGTGAAATATGCAGAGAGGCTGGTCCCCATCACTTCTCCAGACGAAGGGACTGATTTCTTAGAATTTTTAAGATCCTCCGCAAAATCTTTTCCTCCTTGAACTCAGACTATCACCGCGACTGAAAAATTGCCTTTAATATTTGTACTTGTTCCAAGTTCTCACATTGGTCTTAATTACTAATGTATTCCACTTTTTAATATTCTGGAATTGAACCGGACATTCCCCCCAATAGGTCTTAGGGACATCAATGGTTGTCCCGGACGGGGCAGGCTACTATACCTCCTACATTCTACCTTATATATGTTTGTTAATTGACACATTGGAGGCGAATAAGGATAATTGTTTTTTTTTTTTTTGCAGGTACTGATAAGAAGACTTTAAATCATTCTAGTAAGATACGCAACTGGTTGGTTACGTCGAGGTTGCAACTTTTAGTAGCTAACACAGATATGTGAAGTATAACATAATCCTGTGTATTGATTTTACTTCTACTGATATTTAACTTGACGATCATTCAAATGATTACTTGCATTTTTTTAAGCTAATATGTAAAATTTTGTGATCTCTGATGTGTTGTGTATATAGTCTGCCTATTCCCCCATGCTTGGGGGTTTCCCTGTCTTTACAGGGAATTATGTTTCCCTACCCTTCCTTTGTTTTGTATTCCCTTCCTTTCCTCAAAAATTTGAAACTCTAATAAAGATTATTGGAAAATAAAAGCATGAGTTTGCAACTACTTTACTTTTGGAGAAAATTCAAAACATTCATTATTCAATAGAGCCCAATAGCAAAAACCAGCGTTTTGAATGAAGAATCACATTTCTTGGTAGAATCATGCAGGATTGAAATTTTTGATGGTTTTTTACTCCTCTCAACAGCCCAAACAAGTTTCTAAAAGGATGAGTTTGCAACTACTTTACTTTTGGAGAAAATTCAAAACATTCATTATTCAATAGGGCCCAAACTATCAAAAACCAGCCGTTTCAATGAACACACATGTCTTGGTAGAATCATGCAGGACTGAAATTTTTGATGTTTTTCTACTCCTCTCATGAGCCCAAACAAGTCTCTAAAAGCATGAGTTTGCAACTACTTTACTTTTGGAGAAAATTCAAAACATTCACTATTCAATAGAGCCCAATAGCAAAAATCAGGTTTTGAATGAAGAATCACATTTCTTGGTAAAATCATGCAGGATTGAAATTTTTGATGGTTTTTTACTCCTCTCAACAGCCCAAACAAGTTTCTAAAAGGATGAGTTTGCAACTACTTTACTTTTGGAGAAAATTCAAAACATTCATTATTCAATAGGGCCCAAACTATCAAAAACCAGCGGTTTGAATGAAC
This sequence comes from Dendrobates tinctorius, assembly GCF_039654945.1. Lineage (NCBI taxonomy): Eukaryota > Metazoa > Chordata > Amphibia > Anura > Dendrobatidae > Dendrobates > Dendrobates tinctorius. The sequence continues at coordinate 22,897,751 of NW_027361793.1, forward strand.
ACATTTCTTGGTAGAATCATGCAGGACTGAAATTTTTGATGTTTTTCTACTCCTTTCATGAGCCCAAACAAGTCTCTAAAAGCATGAGTTTGCAACTACTTTACTTTTGGAGAAAATTCAAAACATTCACTATTCAATAGAGCACAATAGCAAAAATCAGGTTTTGAATGAAGAATCACATTTCTTGGTAAAATCATGCAGGATTGAAATTTTTGATGGTTTTTTACTCCTCTCAACAGCCCAAACAAGTTTCTAAAAGGATGAGTTTGCAACTACTTTACTTTTGGAGAAAATTCAAAACATTCATTATTCAATAGGGCCCAAACTATCAAAAACCAGCGGTTTCAATGAACACACATTTCTTGGTAGAATCATGCAGGACTGAAATTTTTGATGTTTTTCTACTCCTCTCATGAGCCCAAACAAGTCTCTAAAAGCATGAGTTTGCAACTACTTTACTTTTGGAGAAAATTCAAAACATTCATTATTCAATAGAGCCCAATAGCAAAAACCAGCGTTTTGAATGAAGAATCACATTTCTTGGTAGAATCATGCAGGATTGAAATTTTTGATGGTTTTTTACTCCTCTCAACAGCCCAAACAAGTTTCTAAAAGGATGAGTTTGCAACTACTTTACTTTTGGAGAAAATTCAAAACATTCATTATTCAATAGGGCCCAAACTATCAAAAACCAGCGGTTTCAATGAACACACATTTCTTGGTAGAATCATGCAGGACTGAAATTTTTGATGTTTTTCTACTCCTCTCATGAGCCCAAACAAGTCTCTAAAAGCATGAGTTTGCAACTACTTTACTTTTGGAGAAAATTCAAAACATTCATTATTCAATAGAGCCCAATAGCAAAAACCAGCGTTTTGAATGAAGAATCACATTTTTTGGTAGAATCATGCAGGATTGAAATTTTTGATGGTTTTTTACTCCCCTCAACAGCCCAAACAAGTTTCTAAAAGGATGAGTTTGCAACTACTTTACTTTTGGAGAAAATTCAAAACATTCATTATTCAATAGGGCCCAAACTATCAAAAACCAGCGGTTTCAATGAACACACATTTCTTGGTAGAATCATGCAGGACTGAAATTTTTGATGTTTTTCTACTCCTCTCATGAGCCCAAACAAGTCTCTAAAAGCATGAGTTTGCAACTACTTTACTTTTGGAGAAAATTCAAAACATTCATTATTCAATAGAGCCCAATAGCAAAAACCAGTGTTTTGAATGAAGAATCACATTTCTTGGTAGAATCATGCAGGATTGAAATTTTTGATGGTTTTTTACTCCCCTCAACAGCCCAAACAAGTTTCTAAAACGATGAGTTTGCAACTACTTTACTTTTGGAGAAAATTCAAAACATTCATTATTCAATAGGGCCCAAACTATCAAAAACCAGCGGTTTCAATGAACACACATTTCTTGGTAGAATCATGCAGGACTGAAATTTTTGATGTTTTTCTACTCCTCTCATGAGCCCAAACAAGTCTCTAAAAGCATGAGTTTGCAACTACTTTACTTTTGGAGAAAATTCAAAACATTCATTATTCAATAGAGCCCAATAGCAAAAACCAGCGTTTTGAATGAAGAATCACATTTCTTGGTAGAATCATGCAGGATTGAAATTTTTGATGGTTTTTTACTCCTCTCAACAGCCCAAACAAGTTTCTAAAAGGATGAGTTTGCAACTACTTTACTTTTGGAGAAAATTCAAAACATTCATTATTCAATAGGGCCCAAACTATCAAAAACCAGCGGTTTCAATGAACACACATTTCTTGGTAGAATCATGCAGGACTGAAATTTTTGATGTTTTTCTACTCCTCTCATGAGCCCAAACAAGTCTCTAAAAGCATGAGTTTGCAACTACTTTACTTCTGGAGAAAATTCAAAACATTCATTATTCAATAGGGCCCAAACTATCAAAAACCAGCGGTTTCAATGAACACACATTTCTTGGTAGAATCATGCAGGACTGAAATTTTTGATGTTTTTCTACTCCTCTCATGAGCCCAAACAAGTCTCTAAAAGCATGAGTTTGCAACTACTTTACTTTTGGAGAAAATTCAAAACATTCATTATTCAATAGAGCCCAATAGCAAAAACCAGCGTTTTGAATGAAGAATCACATTTCTTGGTAGAATCATGCAGGATTGAAATTTTTGATGGTTTTTTACTCCTCTCAACAGCCCAAACAAGTTTCTAAAAGGATGAGTTTGCAACTACTTTACTTTTGGAGAAAATTCAAAACATTCATTATTCAATAGGGCCCAAACTATCAAAAACCAGCCGTTTCAATGAACACACATGTCTTGGTAGAATCATGCAGGACTGAAATTTTTGATGTTTTTCTACTCATCTCATGAGCCCAAACAAGTCTCTAAAAGCATGAGTTTGCAACTACTTTACTTTTGGAGAAAATTCAAAACATTCATTATTCAATAGAGCCCAATAGCAAAAACCAGCGTTTTGAATGAAGAATCACATTTCTTGGTAGAATCATGCAGGATTGAAATTTTTGATGGTTTTTTACTCCTCTCAACAGCCCAAACAAGTTTCTAAAAGGATGAGTTTGCAACTACTTTACTTTTGGAGAAAATTCAAAACATTCATTATTCAATAGGGCCCAAACTATCAAAAACCAGCGGTTTCAATGAACACACATTTCTTGGTAGAATCATGCAGGACTGAAATTTTTGATGTTTTTCTACTCCTCTCATGAGCCCAAACAAGTCTCTAAAAGCATGAGTTTGCAACTACTTTACTTTTGGAGAAAATTCAAAACATTCATTATTCAATAGAGCCCAATAGCAAAAACCAGCGTTTTGAATGAAGAATCACATTTCTTGGTAGAATCATGCAGGATTGAAATTTTTGATGGTTTTTTACTCCTCTCAACAGCCCAAACAAGTTTCTAAAAGGATGAGTTTGCAACTACTTTACTTTTGGAGAAAATTCAAAACATTCATTATTCAATAGGGCCCAAACTATCAAAAACCAGCGGTTTCAATGAACACACATTTCTTGGTAGAATCATGCAGGACTGAAATTTTTGATGTTTTTCTACTCCTCTCATGAGCCCAAACAAGTCTCCAAAAGCATGAGTTTGCAACTACTTTACTTTTGGAGAAAATTCAAAACATTCATTATTCAATAGAGCCCAATAGCAAAAACCAGCGTTTTGAATGAAGAATCACATTTCTTGGTAGAATCATGCAGGATTGAAATTTTTGATGGTTTTTTACTCCTCTCAACAGCCCAAACAAGTTTCTAAAAGGATGAGTTTGCAACTACTTTACTTTTGGAGAAAATTCAAAACATTCATTATTCAATAGGGCCCAAACTATCAAAAACCAGCGGTTTCAATGAACACACATTTCTTGGTAGAATCATGCAGGACTGAAATTTTTGATGTTTTTCTACTCCTCTCATGAGCCCAAACAAGTCTCTAAAAGCATGAGTTTGCAACTACTTTACTTTTGGAGAAAATTCAAACCATTCACTATTCAATAGAGCCCAATAGCAAAAATCAGGTTTTGAATGAAGAATCACATTTCTTGGTAAAATCATGCAGGATTGAAATTTTTGATGGTTGTTTACTCCTCTCAACAGCCCAAACAAGTTTCTAAAAGGATGAGTTTGCAACTACTTTACTTTTGGAGAAAATTCAAAACATTCATTATTCAATAGGGCCCAAACTATCAAAAACCAGCGGTTTCAATGAACACACATTTCTTGGTAGAATCATGCAGGACTGAAATTTTTGATGTTTTTCTACTCCTCTCATGAGCCCAAACAAGTCTCCAAAAGCATGAGTTTGCAACTACTTTACTTTTGGAGAAAATTCAAAACATTCATTATTCAATAGAGCCCAATAGCAAAAACCAGCGTTTTGAATGAAGAATCACATTTCTTGGTAGAATCATGCAGGATTGAAATTTTTGATGGTTTTTTACTCCTCTCAACAGCCCAAACAAGTTTCTAAAAGGATGAGTTTGCAACTACTTTACTTTTGGAGAAAATTCAAAACATTCATTATTCAATAGGGCCCAAACTATCAAAAACCAGCGGTTTCAATGAACACACATTTCTTGGTAGAATCATGCAGGACTGAAATTTTTGATGTTTTTCTACTCCTCTCATGAGCCCAAACAAGTCTCTAAAAGCATGAGTTTGCAACTACTTTACTTTTGGAGAAAATTCAAAACATTCATTATTCAATAGAGACCAATAGCAAAAACCAGCGTTTTGAATGAAGAATCACATTTCTTGGTAGAATCATGCAGGATTGAAATTTTTGATGGTTTTTAACTCCTCTCAACAGCCCAAACAAGTTTCTAAAAGGATGAGTTTGCAACTACTTTACTTTTGGAGAAAATTCAAAACATTCATTATTCAATAGGGCCCAAACTATCAAAAACCAGCGGTTTCAATGAACACACATTTCTTGGTAGAATCATGCAGGACTGAAATTTTTGATGTTTTTCTACTCCTCTCATGAGCCCAAACAAGTCTCTAAAAGGATGAGTTTGCAACTACTTTACTTTTGGAGAAAATTCAAAACATTCACTATTCAATAGAGCCCAATAGCAAAAATCAGGTTTTGAATGAAGAATCACATTTCTTGGTAAAATCATGCAGGATTGAAATTTTTGATGGTTTTTTACTCCTCTCAACAGCCCAAACAAGTTTCTAAAAGGATGAGTTTGCAACTACTTTACTTTTGGAGAAAATTCAAAACATTCATTATTCAATAGGGCCCAAACTATCAAAAACCAGCGGTTTGAATGAACACATTTCTTGGTAGAATCATGCAGGACTGAAATTTTTGATGTTTTTCTACTCCTCTCATGAGCCCAAACAAGTCTCTAAAAGCATGAGTTTGCAACTACTTTACTTTTGGAGAAAATTCAAAACATTCACTATTCAATAGAGCCCAATTGCAAAAATCAGGTTTTGAATGAAGAATCACATTTCTTGGTAAAATCATGCAGGATTGAAATTTTTGATGGTTGTTTACTCCTCTCAACAGCCCAAACAAGTTTCTAAAAGGATGAGTTTGCAACTACTTTACTTTTGGAGAAAATTCAAAACATTCATTATTCAATAGGGCCCAAACTATCAAAAACCAGCGGTTTCAATGAACACACATTTCTTGGTAGAATCATGCAGGACTGAAATTTTTGATGTTTTTCTACTCCTCTCATGAGCCCAAACAAGTCTCTAAAAGCATGAGTTTGCAACTACTTTACTTTTGGAGAAAATTCAAAACATTCATTATTCAATAGAGCCCAATAGCAAAAACCAGCGTTTTGAATGAAGAATCACATTTCTTGGTAGAATCATGCAGGATTGAAATTTTTGATGGTTTTTTACTCCTCTCAACAGCCCAAACAAGTTTCTAAAAGGATGAGTTTGCAACTACTTTACTTTTGGAGAAAATTCAAAACATTCATTATTCAATAGGGCCCAAACTATCAAAAACCAGCGGTTTGAATGAACACATTTCTTGGTAGAATCATGCAGGACTGAAATTTTTGATGTTTTTCTACTCCTCTCATGAGCCCAAACAAGTCTTTAAAAGCATGAGTTTGCAACTACTTTACTTTTGGAGAAAATTCAAAACATTCACCATTCAATAGAGCCCAATAGCAAAAATCAGGTTTTGAATGAAGAATCACATTTCTTGGTAAAATCATGCAGGATTGAAATTTTTGATGGTTTTTTACTCCTCTCAACAGCCCAAACAAGTTTCTAAAAGGATGAGTTTGCAACTACTTTACTTTTGGAGAAAATTCAAAACATTCATAATTCAATAGAGCCCAATAGCAAAAACCAGCGTTTTGAATGAAGAATCACATTTCTTGGTAGAATCATGCAGGATTGAAATTTTTGATGGTTTTTTACTCCTCTCAACAGCCCAAACAAGTTTCTAAAAGGATGAGTTTGCAACTACTTTACTTTTGGAGAAAATTCAAAACATTCATTATTCAATAGGGCCCAAACTATCAAAAACCAGCGGTTTGAATGAACACATTTCTTGGTAGAATCATGCAGGACTGAAATTTTTGATGTTTTTCTACTCCTCTCATGAGCCCAAACAAGTCTCTAAAAGCATGAGTTTGCAACTACTTTACTTTTGGAGAAAATTCAAAACATTCACCATTCAATAGAGCCCAATAGCAAAAATCAGGTTTTGAATGAAGAATCACATTTCTTGGTAAAATCATGCAGGATTGAAATTTTTGATGGTTTTTTACTCCTCTCAACAGCCCAAACAAGTTACTAAAAGGATGAGTTTGCAACTACTTTACTTTTCGAGAAAATTCAAAACATTCATTATTCAATAGGGCCCAAACTATCAAAAACCAGCGGTTTCAATGAACACACATTTCTTGGTAGAATCATGCAGGACTGAAATTTTTGATGTTTTTCTACTCCTCTCATGAGCCCAAACAAGTCTCTAAAAGCATGAGTTTGCAACTACTTTACTTTTGGAGAAAATTCAAAACATTCATTATTCAATAGAGCCCAATAGCAAAAACCAGCGTTTTGAATGAAGAATCACATTTCTTGGTAGAATCATGCAGGATTGAAATTTTTGATGGTTTTTTACTCCTCTCAACAGCCCAAACAAGTTTCTAAAAGGATGAGTTTGCAACTACTTTACTTTTGGAGAAAATTCAAAACATTCATTATTCAATAGGGCCCAAACTATCAAAAACCAGCGGTTTGAATGAACACATTTCTTGGTAGAATCATGCAGGACTGAAATTTTTGATGTTTTTCTACTCCTCTCATGAGCCCAAACAAGTCTCTAAAAGCATGAGTTTGCAACTACTTTACTTTTGGAGAAAATTCAAAACATTCACTATTCAATAGAGCCCAATAGCAAAAATCAGGTTTTGAATGAAGAATCACATTTCTTGGTAAAATCATGCAGGATTGAAATTTTTGATGGTTGTTTACTCCTCTCAACAGCCCAAACAAGTTTCTAAAAGGATGAGTTTGCAACTACTTTACTTTTGGAGAAAATTCAAAACATTCATTATTCAATAGGGCCCAAACTATCAAAAACCAGCGGTTTCAATGAACACACATTTCTTGGTAGAATCATGCAGGACTGAAATTTTTGATGTTTTTCTACTCCTCTCATGAGCCCAAACAAGTGACTAAAAGCATGAGTTTGCAACTACTTTACTTTTGGAGAAAATTCAAAACATTCACTATTCAATAGAGCCCAATTGCAAAAATCAGGTTTTGAATGAAGAATCACATTTCTTGGTAAAATCATGCAGGATTGAAATTTTTGATGGTTTTTTACTCCTCTCAACAGCCCAAACAAGTTTCTAAAAGGATGAGTTTGCAACTACTTTACTTTTGGAGAAAATTCAAAACATTCATTATTCAATAGGGCCCAAACTATCAAAAACCAGCGGTTTCAATGAACACACATTTCTTGGTAGAATCATGCAGGACTCAAATTTTTGATGTTTTTCTACTCCTCTCATGAGCCCAAACAAGTCTCTAAAAGCATGAGTTTGCAACTACTTTACTTTTGGAGAAAATTCAAAACATTCATTATTCAATAGAGCCCAATAGCAAAAACCAGCGTTTTGAATGAAGAATCACATTTCTTGGTAGAATCATGCAGGATTCAAATTTTTGATGGTTTTTTACTCCTCTCAACAGCCCAAACAAGTTTCTAAAAGGATGAGTTTGCAACTACTTTACTTTTGGAGAAAATTCAAAACATTCATTATTCAATAGGGCCCAAACTATCAAAAACCAGCGGTTTCAATGAACACACATTTCTTGGTAGAATCATGCAGGACTGAAATTTTTGATGTTTTTCTACTCCTCTCATGAGCCCAAACAAGTCTGTAAAAGGATGAGTTTGCAACTACTTTACTTTTGGAGAAAATTCAAAACATTCACTATTCAATAGAGCCCAATAGCAAAAATCAGGTTTTGAATGAAGAATCACATTTCTTGGTAAAATCATGCAGGATTGAAATTTTTGATGGTTTTTTACTCCTCTCAACAGCCCAAACAAGTTTCTAAAAGGATGAGTTTGCAACTACTTTACTTTTGGAGAAAATTCAAAACATTCATTATTCAATAGAGCCCAATAGCAAAAACCAGCGTTTTGAATGAAGAATCACATTTCTTGGTAGAATCATGCAGGATTGAAATTTTTGATGGTTTTTTACTCCTCTCAACAGCCCAAACAAGTTTCTAAAAGGATGAGTTTGCAACTACTTTACTTTTGGAGAAAATTCAAAACATTCATTATTCAATAGAGCCCAATAGCAAAAACCAGCGTTTTGAATGAAGAATCACATTTCTTGGTAGAATCATGCAGGATTGAAATTTTTGATGGTTTTTTACTCCTCTCAACAGCCCAAACAAGTTTCTAAAAGGATGAGTTTGCAACTACTTTACTTTTGGAGAAAATTCAAAACATTCATTATTCAATAGGGCCCAAACTATCAAAAAACAGCGGTTTGAATGAACACACATTTCTTGGTAGAATCATGCAGGACTGAAATTTTTGATGTTTTTCTACTCCTCTCATGAGCCCAAACAAGTCTCTAAAAGCATGAGTTTGCAACTACTTTACTTTTGGAGAAAATTCAAAACATTCATTATTCAATAGAGCCCAATAGCAAAAACCAGCGTTTTGAATGAAGAATCACATTTCTTGGTAGAATCATGCAGGATTGAAATTTTTGATGGTTTTTTACTCCTCTCAACAGCCCAAACAAGTTTCTAAAAGGATGAGTTTGCAACTACTTTACTTTTGGAGAAAATTCAAAACATTCATTATTCAATAGAGCCCAATAGCAAAAACCAGCGTTTTGAATGAAGAATCACATTTCTTGGTAGAATCATGCAGGATTGAAATTTTTGATGGTTTTTTACTCCTCTCAACAGCCCAAACAAGTTTCTAAAAGGATGAGTTTGCAACTACTTTACTTTTGGAGAAAATTCAAAACATTCATTATTCAATAGGGCCCAAACTATCAAAAAACAGCGGTTTGAATGAACACACATTTCTTGGTAGAATCATGCAGGACTGAAATTTTTGATGTTTTTCTACTCCTCTCATGAGCCCAAACAAGTCTCTAAAAGCATGAGTTTGCAACTACTTTACTTTTGGAGAAAATTCGAAACATTCATTATTCAATAGAGCCCAATAGCAAAAACCAGCGTTTTGAATGAAGAATCACATTTCTTGGTAGAATCATGCAGGATTGAAATTTTTGATGGTTTTTTACTCCTCTCAACAGCCCAAACAAGTTTCTAAAAGGATGAGTTTGCAACTACTTTACTTTTGGAGAAAATTCAAAACATTCATTATTCAATAGGGCCCAAACTATCAAAAACCAGCGGTTTCAATGAACACATATTTCTTGGTAGAATCATGCAGGACTGAAATTTTTGATGTTTTTCTACTCCTCTCATGAGCCCAAACAAGTCTCTAAAAGCATGAGTTTGCAACTACTTTACTTTTGGAGAAAATTCAAAACATTTATTATTCAATAGAGCCCAATAGCAAAAACCAGCGTTTTGAATGAAGAATCACATTTCTTGGTAGAATCATGCAGGATTGAAATTTTTGATGGTTTTTTACTCCTCTCAACAGCCCAAACAAGTTTCTAAAAGGATGAGTTTGCAACTACTTTACTTTTGGAGAAAATTCAAAACATTCATTATTCAATAGGGCCCAAACTATCAAAAACCAGCGGTTTCAATGAACACACATTTCTTGGTAGAATCATGCAGGACTGAAATTTTTGATGTTTTTCTACTCCTCTCATGAGCCCAAACAAGTCTCTAAAAGCATGAGTTTGCAACTACTTTACTTTTGGAGAAAATTCAAAACATTCATTATTCAATAGAGCCCAATAGCAAAAACCAGCGTTTTGAATGAAGAATCACATTTCTTGGTAGAATCATGCAGGATTGATATTTTTGATGGTTTTTTACTCCTCTCAACAGCCCAAACAAGTTTCTAAAAGGATGAGTTTGCAACTACTTTACTTTTGGAGAAAATTCAAAACATTCATTATTCAATAGGGCCCAAACTATCAAAAACCAGCGGTTTCAATGAACACACATTTCTTGGTAGAATCATGCAGGACTGAAATTTTTGATGTTTTTCTACTCCTCTCATGAGCCCAAACAAGTCTCTAAAAGCATGAGTTTGCAACTACTTTACTTTTGGAGAAAATTCAAAACATTCATTATTCAATAGGGCCCAAAATATCAAAAACCAGCGGTTTGAATGAACACATTTCTTGGTAGAATCATGCAGGACTGAAATTTTTGATGTTTTTCTACTCCTCTCATGAGCCCAAACAAGTCTCTAAAAGCATGAGTTTGCAACTACTTTACTTTTGGAGAAAATTCAAAACATTCACTATTCAATAGAGCCCAATAGCAAAAATCAGGTTTTGAATGAAGAATCACATTTCTTGGTAAAATCATGCAGGATTGAAATTTTTGATGGTTGTTTACTCCTCTCAACAGCCCAAACAAGTTTCTAAAAGGATGAGTTTGCAACTACTTTACTTTTGGAGAAAATTCAAAACATTCATTATTCAATAGGGCCCAAACTATCAAAAACCAGCGGTTTCAATGAACACACATTTCTTGGTAGAATCATGCAGGACTGAAATTTTTGATGTTTTTCTACTCCTCTCATGAGCCCAAACAAGTCTCTAAAAGCATGAGTTTGCAACTACTTTACTTTTGGAGAAAATTCAAAACATTCACCATTCAATAGAGCCCAATAGCAAAAATCAGGTTTTGAATGAAGAATCACATTTCTTGGTAAAATCATGCAGGATTGAAATTTTTGATGGTTTTTTACTCCTCTCAACAGCCCAAACAAGTTTCTAAAAGGATGAGTTTGCAACTACTTTACTTTTCGAGAAAATTCAAAACATTCATTATTCAATAGGGCCCAAACTATCAAAAACCAGCGGTTTCAATGAACACACATTTCTTGGTAGAATCATGCAGGACTGAAATTTTTGATGTTTTTCTACTCCTCTCATGAGCCCAAACAAGTCTCTAAAAGCATGAGTTTGCAACTACTTTACTTTTGGAGAAAATTCAAAACATTCATTATTCAATAGAGCCCAATAGCAAAAACCAGCGTTTTGAATGAAGAATCACATTTTTTGGTAAAATCATGCAGGATTGAAATTTTTGATGGTTTTTTACTCCTCTCAACAGCCCAAACAAGTTTCTAAAAGGATGAGTTTGCAACTACTTTACTTTTGGAGAAAATTCAAAACATTCATTATTCAATAGGGCCCAAACTATCAAAAACCAGCGGTTTGAATGAACACATTTCTTGGTAGAATCATGCAGGACTGAAATTTTTGATGTTTTTCTACTCCTCTCATGAGCCCAAACAAGTCTCTAAAAGCATGAGTTTGCAACTACTTTACTTTTGGAGAAAATTCAAAACATTCACTATTCAATAGAGCCCAATAGCAAAAATCAGGTTTTGAATGAAGAATCACATTTCTTGGTAAAATCATGCAGGATTGAAATTTTTGATGGTTGTTTACTCCTCTCAACAGCCCAAACAAGTTTCTAAAAGGATGAGTTTGCAACTACTTTACTTTTGGAGAAAATTCAAAACATTCATTATTCAATAGGGCCCAAACTATCAAAAACCAGCGGTTTCAATGAACACACATTTCTTGGTAGAATCATGCAGGACTGAAATTTTTGATGTTTTTCTACTCCTCTCATGAGCCCAAACAAGTGACTAAAAGCATGAGTTTGCAACTACTTTACTTTTGGAGAAAATTCAAAACATTCACTATTCAATAGAGCCCAATTGCAAAAATCAGGTTTTGAATGAAGAATCACATTTCTTGGTAAAATCATGCAGGATTGAAATTTTTGATGGTTTTTTACTCCTCTCAACAGCCCAAACAAGTTTCTAAAAGGATGAGTTTGCAACTACTTTACTTTTGGAGAAAATTCAAAACATTCATTATTCAATAGGGCCCAAACTATCAAAAACCAGCGGTTTCAATGAACACACATTTCTTGGTAGAATCATGCAGGACTCAAATTTTTGATGTTTTTCTACTCCTCTCATGAGCCCAAACAAGTCTCTAAAAGCATGAGTTTGCAACTACTTTACTTTTGGAGAAAATTCAAAACATTCATTATTCAATAGAGCCCAATAGCAAAAACCAGCGTTTTGAATGAAGAATCACATTTCTTGGTAGAATCATGCAGGATTCAAATTTTTGATGGTTTTTTACTCCTCTCAACAGCCCAAACAAGTTTCTAAAAGGATGAGTTTGCAACTACTTTACTTTTGGAGAAAATTCAAAACATTCATTATTCAATAGGGCCCAAACTATCAAAAACCAGCGGTTTCAATGAACACACATTTCTTGGTAGAATCATGCAGGACTGAAATTTTTGATGTTTTTCTACTCCTCTCATGAGCCCAAACAAGTCTGTAAAAGGATGAGTTTGCAACTACTTTACTTTTGGAGAAAATTCAAAACATTCACTATTCAATAGAGCCCAATAGCAAAAATCAGGTTTTGAATGAAGAATCACATTTCTTGGTAGAATCATGCAGGATTGAAATTTTTGATGGTTTTTTACTCCTCTCAACAGCCCAAACAAGTCTCTAAAAGCATGAGTTTGCAACTACTTTACTTTTGGAGAAAATTCAAAACATTCATTATTCAATAGAGCCCAATAGCAAAAACCAGCGTTTTGAATGAAGAATCACATTTCTTGGTAGAATCATGCAGGATTGAAATTTTTGATGGTTTTTTACTCCTCTCAACAGCCCAAACAAGTTTCTAAAAGGATGAGTTTGCAACTACTTTACTTTTGGAGAAAATTCAAAACATTCATTATTCAATAGGGCCCAAACTATCAAAAACCAGCGGTTTGAATGAACACATTTCTTGGTAGAATCATGCAGGACTGAAATTTTTGATGTTTTTCTACTCCTCTCATGAGCCCAAACAAGTCTCTAAAAGCATGAGTTTGCAACTACTTTACTTTTGGAGAAAATTCAAAACATTCACTATTCAATAGAGCCCAATAGCAAAAATCAGGTTTTGAATGAAGAATCACATTTCTTGGTAAAATCATGCAGGATTGAAATTTTTGATGGTTGTTTACTCCTCTCAACAGCCCAAACAAGTTTCTAAAAGGATGAGTTTGCAACTACTTTACTTTTGGAGAAAATTCAAAACATTCATTATTCAATAGGGCCCAAACTATCAAAAACCAGCGGTTTCAATGAACACACATTTCTTGGTAGAATCATGCAGGACTGAAATTTTTGATGTTTTTCTACTCCTCTCATGAGCCCAAACAAGTGACTAAAAGCATGAGTTTGCAACTACTTTACTTTTGGAGAAAATTCAAAACATTCACTATTCAATAGAGCCCAATTGCAAAAATCAGGTTTTGAATGAAGAATCACATTTCTTGGTAAAATCATGCAGGATTGAAATTTTTGATGGTTTTTTACTCCTCTCAACAGCCCAAACAAGTTTCTAAAAGGATGAGTTTGCAACTACTTTACTTTTGGAGAAAATTCAAAACATTCATTATTCAATAGGGCCCAAACTATCAAAAACCAGCGGTTTCAATGAACACACATTTCTTGGTAGAATCATGCAGGACTCAAATTTTTGATGTTTTTCTACTCCTCTCATGAGCCCAAACAAGTCTCTAAAAGCATGAGTTTGCAACTACTTTACTTTTGGAGAAAATTCAAAACATTCATTATTCAATAGAGCCCAATAGCAAAAACCAGCGTTTTGAATGAAGAATCACATTTCTTGGTAGAATCATGCAGGATTCAAATTTTTGATGGTTTTTTACTCCTCTCAACAGCCCAAACAAGTTTCTAAAAGGATGAGTTTGCAACTACTTTACTTTTGGAGAAAATTCAAAACATTCATTATTCAATAGGGCCCAAACTATCAAAAACCAGCGGTTTCAATGAACACACATTTCTTGGTAGAATCATGCAGGACTGAAATTTTTGATGTTTTTCTACTCCTCTCATGAGCCCAAACAAGTCTGTAAAAGGATGAGTTTGCAACTACTTTACTTTTGGAGAAAATTCAAAACATTCACTATTCAATAGAGCCCAATAGCAAAAATCAGGTTTTGAATGAAGAATCACATTTCTTGGTAAAATCATGCAGGATTGAAATTTTTGATGGTTTTTTACTCCTCTCAACAGCCCAAACAAGTTTCTAAAAGGATGAGTTTGCAACTACTTTACTTTTGGAGAAAATTCAAAACATTCATTATTCAATAGAGCCCAATAGCAAAAACCAGCGTTTTGAATGAAGAATCACATTTCTTGGTAGAATCATGCAGGATTGAAATTTTTGATGGTTTTTTACTCCTCTCAACAGCCCAAACAAGTTTCTAAAAGGATGAGTTTGCAACTACTTTACTTTTGGAGAAAATTCAAAACATTCATTATTCAATAGAGCCCAATAGCAAAAACCAGCGTTTTGAATGAAGAATCACATTTCTTGGTAGAATCATGCAGGATTGAAATTTTTGATGGTTTTTTACTCCTCTCAACAGCCCAAACAAGTTTCTAAAAGGATGAGTTTGCAACTACTTTACTTTTGGAGAAAATTCAAAACATTCATTATTCAATAGGGCCCAAACTATCAAAAAACAGCGGTTTGAATGAACACACATTTCTTGGTAGAATCATGCAGGACTGAAATTTTTGATGTTTTTCTACTCCTCTCATGAGCCCAAACAAGTCTCTAAAAGCATGAGTTTGCAACTACTTTACTTTTGGAGAAAATTCGAAACATTCATTATTCAATAGAGCCCAATAGCAAAAACCAGCGTTTTGAATGAAGAATCACATTTCTTGGTAGAATCATGCAGGATTGAAATTTTTGATGGTTTTTTACTCCTCTCAACAGCCCAAACAAGTTTCTAAAAGGATGAGTTTGCAACTACTTTACTTTTGGAGAAAATTCAAAACATTCATTATTCAATAGAGCCCAATAGCAAAAACCAGCGTTTTGAATGAAGAATCACATTTCTTGGTAGAATCATGCAGGATTGAAATTTTTGATGGTTTTTTACTCCTCTCAACAGCCCAAACAAGTTTCTAAAAGGATGAGTTTGCAACTACTTTACTTTTGGAGAAAATTCAAAACATTCATTATTCAATAGGGCCCAAACTATCAAAAAACAGCGGTTTGAATGAACACACATTTCTTGGTAGAATCATGCAGGACTGAAATTTTTGATGTTTTTCTACTCCTCTCATGAGCCCAAACAAGTCTCTAAAAGCATGAGTTTGCAACTACTTTACTTTTGGAGAAAATTCGAAACATTCATTATTCAATAGAGCCCAATAGCAAAAACCAGCGTTTTGAATGAAGAATCACATTTCTTGGTAGAATCATGCAGGATTGAAATTTTTGATGGTTTTTTACTCCTCTCAACAGCCCAAACAAGTTTCTAAAAGGATGAGTTTGCAACTACTTTACTTTTGGAGAAAATTCAAAACATTCATTATTCAATAGGGCCCAAACTATCAAAAACCAGCGGTTTCAATGAACACATATTTCTTGGTAGAATCATGCAGGACTGAAATTTTTGATGTTTTTCTACTCCTCTCATGAGCCCAAACAAGTCTCTAAAAGCATGAGTTTGCAACTACTTTACTTTTGGAGAAAATTCAAAACATTTATTATTCAATAGAGCCCAATAGCAAAAACCAGCGTTTTGAATGAAGAATCACATTTCTTGGTAGAATCATGCAGGATTGAAATTTTTGATGGTTTTTTACTCCTCTCAACAGCCCAAACAAGTTTCTAAAAGGATGAGTTTGCAACTACTTTACTTTTGGAGAAAATTCAAAACATTCATTATTCAATAGGGCCCAAACTATCAAAAACCAGCGGTTTCAATGAACACACATTTCTTGGTAGAATCATGCAGGACTGAAATTTTTGATGTTTTTCTACTCCTCTCATGAGCCCAAACAAGTCTCTAAAAGCATGAGTTTGCAACTACTTTACTTTTGGAGAAAATTCAAAACATTCATTATTCAATAGAGCCCAATAGCAAAAACCAGCGTTTTGAATGAAGAATCACATTTCTTGGTAGAATCATGCAGGATTGATATTTTTGATGGTTTTTTACTCCTCTCAACAGCCCAAACAAGTTTCTAAAAGGATGAGTTTGCAACTACTTTACTTTTGGAGAAAATTCAAAACATTCATTATTCAATAGGGCCCAAACTATCAAAAACCAGCGGTTTCAATGAACACACATTTCTTGGTAGAATCATGCAGGACTGAAATTTTTGATGTTTTTCTACTCCTCTCATGAGCCCAAACAAGTCTCTAAAAGCATGAGTTTGCAACTACTTTACTTTTGGAGAAAATTCAAAACATTCATTATTCAATAGGGCCCAAAATATCAAAAACCAGCGGTTTGAATGAACACATTTCTTGGTAGAATCATGCAGGACTGAAATTTTTGATGTTTTTCTACTCCTCTCATGAGCCCAAACAAGTCTCTAAAAGCATGAGTTTGCAACTACTTTACTTTTGGAGAAAATTCAAAACATTCACTATTCAATAGAGCCCAATAGCAAAAATCAGGTTTTGAATGAAGAATCACATTTCTTGGTAAAATCATGCAGGATTGAAATTTTTGATGGTTGTTTACTCCTCTCAACAGCCCAAACAAGTTTCTAAAAGGATGAGTTTGCAACTACTTTACTTTTGGAGAAAATTCAAAACATTCATTATTCAATAGGGCCCAAACTATCAAAAACCAGCGGTTTCAATGAACACACATTTCTTGGTAGAATCATGCAGGACTGAAATTTTTGATGTTTTTCTACTCCTCTCATGAGCCCAAACAAGTCTCTAAAAGCATGAGTTTGCAACTACTTTACTTTTGGAGAAAATTCAAAACATTCACTATTCAATAGAGCCCAATTGCAAAAATCAGGTTTTGAATGAAGAATCACATTTCTTGGTAAAATCATGCAGGATTGAAATTTTTGATGGTTTTTTACTCCTCTCAACAGCCCAAACAAGTTTCTAAAAGGATGAGTTTGCAACTACTTTACTTTTGGAGAAAATTCAAAACATTCATTATTCAATAGGGCCCAAACTATCAAAAACCAGCGGTTTCAATGAACACACATTTCTTGGTAGAATCATGCAGGACTCAAATTTTTGATGTTTTTCTACTCCTCTCATGAGCCCAAACAAGTCTCTAAAAGCATGAGTTTGCAACTACTTTACTTTTGGAGAAAATTCAAAACATTCATTATTCAATAGAGCCCAATAGCAAAAACCAGCGTTTTGAATGAAGAATCACATTTCTTGGTAGAATCATGCAGGATTCAAATTTTTGATGGTTTTTTACTCCTCTCAACAGCCCAAACAAGTTTCTAAAAGGATGAGTTTGCAACTACTTTACTTTTGGAGAAAATTCAAAACATTCATTATTCAATAGGGCCCAAACTATCAAAAACCAGCGGTTTCAATGAACACACATTTCTTGGTAGAATCATGCAGGACTGAAATTTTTGATGTTTTTCTACTCCTCTCATGAGCCCAAACAAGTCTCTAAAAGGATGAGTTTGCAACTACTTTACTTTTGGAGAAAATTCAAAACATTCACTATTCAATAGAGCCCAATAGCAAAAATCAGGTTTTGAATGAAGAATCACATTTCTTGGTAAAATCATGCAGGATTGAAATTTTTGATGGTTTTTTACTCCTCTCAACAGCCCAAACAAGTTTCTAAAAGGATGAGTTTGCAACTACTTTACTTTTGGAGAAAATTCAAAACATTCATTATTCAATAGAGTCCAATAGCAAAAACCAGCGTTTTGAATGAAGAATCACATTTCTTGGTAGAATCATGCAGGATTGAAATTTTTGATGGTTTTTTACTCCTCTCAACAGCCCAAACAAGTTTCTAAAAGGATGAGTTTGCAACTACTTTACTTTTGGAGAAAATTCAAAACATTCATTATTCAATAGGGCCCAAACTATCAAAAACCAGCGGTTTCAATGAACACACATTTCTTGGTAGAATCATGCAGGACTGAAATTTTTGATGTTTTTCTACTCCTCTCATGAGCCCAAACAAGTCTCTAAAAGCATGAGTTTGCAACTACTTTACTTTTGGAGAAAATTCAAAACATTCATTATTCAATAGAGCCCAATAGCAAAAACCAGCGTTTTGAATGAAGAATCACATTTCTTGGTAGAATCATGCAGGATTGAAATTTTTGATGGTTTTTTACTCCTCTCAACAGCCCAAACAAGTTTCTAAAAGGATGAGTTTGCAACTACTTTACTTTTGGAGAAAATTCAAAACATTCATTATTCAATAGGGCCCAAACTATCAAAAAACAGCGGTTTGAATGAACACACATTTCTTGGTAGAATCATGCAGGACTGAAATTTTTGATGTTTTTCTACTCCTCTCATGAGCCCAAACAAGTCTCTAAAAGCATGAGTTTGCAACTACTTTACTTTTGGAGAAAATTCAAAACTTTCATTATTCAATAGGGCCCAAACTATCAAAAACCAGCGGTTTGAATGAACACACATTTCTTGGTAGAATCATGCAGGACTGAAATTTTTGATGTTTTTCTACTCCTCTCATGAGCCCAAACAAGTCTCTAAAAGCATGAGTTTGCAACTACTTTACTTTTGGAGAAAATTCAAAACATTCATTATTCAATAGAGCCCAATAGCAAAAACCAGCGTTTTGAATGAAGAATCACATTTCTTGGTAGAATCATGCAGGATTGAAATTTTTGATGGTTTTTTACTCCTCTCAACAGCCCAAACAAGTTTCTAAAAGGATGAGTTTGCAACTACTTTACTTTTGGAGAAAATTCAAAACATTCATTATTCAATAGGGCCCAAACTATCAAAAAACAGCGGTTTGAATGAACACACATTTCTTGGTAGAATCATGCAGGACTGAAATTTTTGATGTTTTTCTACTCCTCTCATGAGCCCAAACAAGTCTCTAAAAGCATGAGTTTGCAACTACTTTACTTTTGGAGAAAATTCAAAACATTCATTATTCAATAGAGCCCAATAGCAAAAACCAGCGTTTTGAATGAAGAACCACATTTCTTGGTAGAATCATGCAGGATTGAAATTTTTGATGGTTTTTTACTCCTCTCAACAGCCCAAACAAGTTTCTAAAAGGATGAGTTTGCAACTACTTTACTTTTGGAGAAAATTCAAAACATTCATTATTCAATAGGGCCCAAACTATCAAAAACCAGCGGTTTCAATGAACACATATTTCTTGGTAGAATCATGCAGGACTGAAATTTTTGATGTTTTTCTACTCCTCTCATGAGCCCAAACAAGTCTCTAAAAGCATGAGTTTGCAACTACTTTACTTTTGGAGAAAATTCAAAACATTCATTATTCAATAGAGCCCAATAGCAAAAACCAGCGTTTTGAATGAAGAATCACATTTCTTGGTAGAATCATGCAGGATTGAAATTTTTGATGGTTTTTTACTCCTCTCAACAGCCCAAACAAGTTTCTAAAAGGATGAGTTTGCAACTACTTTACTTTTGGAGAAAATTCAAAACATTCATTATTCAATAGGGCCCAAACTATCAAAAACCAGCGGTTTCAATGAACACACATTTCTTGGTAGAATCATGCAGGACTGAAATTTTTGATGTTTTTCTACTCCTCTCATGAGCCCAAACAAGTCTCTAAAAGCATGAGTTTGCAACTACTTTACTTTTGGAGAAAATTCAAAACATTCATTATTCAATAGAGCCCAATAGCAAAAACCAGCGTTTTGAATGAAGAATCACATTTCTTGGTAGAATCATGCAGGATTGATATTTTTGATGGTTTTTTACTCCTCTCAACAGCCCAAACAAGTTTCTAAAAGGATGAGTTTGCAACTACTTTACTTTTGGAGAAAATTCAAAACATTCATTATTCAATAGGGCCCAAACTATCAAAAACCAGCGGTTTCAATGAACACACATTTCTTGGTAGAATCATGCAGGACTGAAATTTTTGATGTTTTTCTACTCCTCTCATGAGCCCAAACAAGTCTCTAAAAGCATGAGTTTGCAACTACTTTACTTTTGGAGAAAATTCAAAACATTCATTATTCAATAGGGCCCAAAATATCAAAAACCAGCGGTTTGAATGAACACACATTTCTTGGTAGAATCATGCAGGACTGAAATTTTTGATGTTTTTCTACTCTCATGAGCCCAAACAAGTCTCTAAAAGCATGAGTTTGCAACTACTTTACATTTGGAGAAAATTCAAAACTTTCATTATTCAATAGATCCCAATAGCAAAAACCAGCATTTTGAATGAAGAATCACATTTCTTGGTAGAATCATGCAGGATTGAAATTTTTGATGGTTTTTTACTCCTCTCAACAGCCCAAACAAGTTTCTAAAAGGATGAGTTTGCAACTACTTTACTTTTGGAGAAAATTCAAAACATTCATTATTCAATAGGGCCCAAACTATCAAAAACCAGCCGTTTCAATGAACACACATGTCTTGGTAGAATCATGCAGGACTGAAATTTTTGATGTTGTTCTACTCATCTCATGAGCCCAAACAAGTCTCTAAAAGC
Organism: Dendrobates tinctorius; assembly: GCF_039654945.1. NCBI lineage: Eukaryota > Metazoa > Chordata > Amphibia > Anura > Dendrobatidae > Dendrobates > Dendrobates tinctorius. The sequence goes on from NW_027361793.1 coordinate 22,918,443, forward strand.
ATGAGTTTGCAACTACTTTACTTTTGGAGAAAATTCAAAACATTCATTATTCAATAGAGCCCAATAGCAAAAACCAGCGTTTTGAATGAAGAATCACATTTCTTGGTAGAATCATGCAGGATTGAAATTTTTGATGGTTTTTTACTCCTCTCAACAGCCCAAACAAGTTTCTAAAAGGATGAGTTTGCAACTACTTTACTTTTGGAGAAAATTCAAAACATTCATTATTCAATAGGGCCCAAACTATCAAAAACCAGCGGTTTCAATGAACACACATTTCTTGGTAGAATCATGCAGGACTGAAATTTTTGATGTTTTTCTACTCCTCTCATGAGCCCAAACAAGTCTCTAAAAGCATGAGTTTGCAACTACTTTACTTTTGGAGAAAATTCAAAACATTCATTATTCAATAGAGCCCAATAGCAAAAACCAGCGTTTTGAATGAAGAATCACATTTCTTGGTAGAATCATGCAGGATTGAAATTTTTGATGGTTTTTTACTCCTCTCAACAGCCCAAACAAGTTTCTAAAAGGAAGAGTTTGCAACTACTTTACTTTTGGAGAAAATTCAAAACATTCATTATTCAATAGGGCCCAAACTATCAAAAACCAGCGGTTTGAATGAACACATTTCTTGGTAGAATCATGCAGGACTGAAATTTTTGATGTTTTTCTACTCCTCTCATGAGCCCAAACAAGTCTCTAAAAGCATGAGTTTGCAACTACTTTACTTTTGGAGAAAATTCAAAACATTCACTATTCAATAGAGCCCAATTGCAAAAATCAGGTTTTGAATGAAGAATCACATTTCTTGGTAAAATCATGCAGGATTGAAATTTTTGATGGTTGTTTACTCCTCTCAACAGCCCAAACAAGTTTCTAAAAGGATGAGTTTGCAACTACTTTACTTTTGGAGAAAATTCAAAACATTCATTATTCAATAGGGCCCAAACTATCAAAAACCAGCGGTTTCAATGAACACACATTTCTTGGTAGAATCATGCAGGACTGAAATTTTTGATGTTTTTCTACTCCTCTCATGAGCCCAAACAAGTCTCTAAAAGCATGAGTTTGCAACTACTTTACTTTTGGAGAAAATTCAAAACATTCATTATTCAATAGAGCCCAATAGCAAAAACCAGCGTTTTGAATGAAGAATCACATTTCTTGGTAGAATCATGCAGGATTGAAATTTTTGATGGTTTTTTACTCCTCTCAACAGCCCAAACAAGTTTCTAAAAGGATGAGTTTGCAACTACTTTACTTTTGGAGAAAATTCAAAACATTCATTATTCAATAGGGCCCAAACTATCAAAAACCAGCGGTTTCAATGAACACACATTTCTTGGTAGAATCATGCAGGACTGAAATTTTTGATGTTTTTCTACTCCTCTCATGAGCCCAAACAAGTCTCTAAAAGCATGAGTTTGCAACTACTTTACTTTTGGAGAAAATTCAAAACATTCATTATTCAATAGAGCCCAATTGCAAAAACCAGCGTTTTGAATGAAGAATCACATTTCTTGGTAGAATCATGCAGGATTGAAATTTTTGATGGTTTTTTACTCCTCTCAACAGCCCAAACAAGTTTCTACAAGGATGAGTTTGCAACTACTTTACTTTTGGAGAAAATTCAAAACATTCATTATTGAATAGGGCCCAAACTATCAAAAACCAGCGGTTTGAATGAACACATTTCTTGGTAGAATCATGCAGGACTGAAATTTTTGATGTTTTTCTACTCCTCTCATGAGCCCAAACAAGTCTCTAAAAGCATGAGTTTGCAACTACTTTACTTTTGGAGAAAATTCAAAACATTCACTATTCAATAGAGCCCAATAGCAAAAATCAGGTTTTGAATGAAGAATCACATTTCTTGGTAAAATCATGCAGGATTGAAATTTTTGATGGTTTTTTACTCCTCTCAACAGCCCAAACAAGATTCTAAAAGGATGAGTTTGCAACTACTTTACTTTTGGAGAAAATTCAAAACATTCATAATTCAATAGAGCCCAATAGCAAAAACCAGCGTTTTGAATGAAGAATCACATTTCTTGGTAGAATCATGCAGGATTGAAATTTTTGATGGTTTTTTACTCCTCTCAACAGCCCAAACAAGTTTCTAAAAGGATGAGTTTGCAACTACTTTACTTTTGGAAAAAATTCAAAACATTCATTATTCAATAGGGCCCAAACTATCAAAAACCAGCGGTTTGAATGAACACATTTCTTGGTAGAATCATGCAGGACTGAAATTTTTGATGTTTTTCTACTCCTCTCATGAGCCCAAACAAGTCTCTAAAAGCATGAGTTTACAACTACTTTACTTTTGGAGAAAATTCAAAACATTCACCATTCAATAGAGCCCAATAGCAAAAATCAGGTTTTGAATGAAGAATCACATTTCTTGGTAAAATCATGCAGGATTGAAATTTTTGATGGTTTTTTACTCCTCTCAACAGCCCAAACAAGTTTCTAAAAGGATGAGTTTGCAACTACTTTACTTTTCGAGAAAATTCAAAACATTCATTATTCAATAGGGCCCAAACTATCAAAAACCAGCGGTTTCAATGAACACACATTTCTTGGTAGAATCATGCAGGACTGAAATTTTTGATGTTTTTCTACTCCTCTCATGAGCCCAAACAAGTCTCTAAAAGCATGAGTTTGCAACTACTTTACTTTTGGAGAAAATTCAAAACATTCATTATTCAATAGAGCCCAATAGCAAAAACCAGCGTTTTGAATGAAGAATCACATTTCTTGGTAGAATCATGCAGGATTGAAATTTTTGATGGTTTTTTACTCCTCTCAACAGCCCAAACAAGTTTCTAAAAGGATGAGTTTGCAACTACTTTACTTTTGGAGAAAATTCAAAACATTCATTATTCAATAGGGCCCAAACTATCAAAAACCAGCGGTTTGAATGAACACATTTCTTGGTAGAATCATGCAGGACTGAAATTTTTGATGTTTTTCTACTCCTCTCATGAGCCCAAACAAGTCTCTAAAAGCATGAGTTTGCAACTACTTTACTTTTGGAGAAAATTCAAAACATTCACTATTCAATAGAGCCCAATAGCAAAAATCAGGTTTTGAATGAAGAATCACATTTCTTGGTAAAATCATGCAGGATTGAAATTTTTGATGGTTGTTTACTCCTCTCAACAGCCCAAACAAGTTTCTAAAAGGATGAGTTTGCAACTACTTTACTTTTGGAGAAAATTCAAAACATTCATTATTCAATAGGGCCCAAACTATCAAAAACCAGCGGTTTCAATGAACACACATTTCTTGGTAGAATCATGCAGGACTGAAATTTTTGATGTTTTTCTACTCCTCTCATGAGCCCAAACAAGTCTCCAAAAGCATGAGTTTGCAACTACTTTACTTTTGGAGAAAATTCAAAACATTCATTATTCAATAGAGCCCAATAGCAAAAACCAGCGTTTTGAATGAAGAATCACATTTCTTGGTAGAATCATGCAGGATTGAAATTTTTGATGGTTTTTTACTCCTCTCAACAGCCCAAACAAGTTTCTAAAAGGATGAGTTTGCAACTACTTTACTTTTGGAGAAAATTCAAAACATTCATTATTCAATAGGGCCCAAACTATCAAAAACCAGCGGTTTCAATGAACACACATTTCTTGGTAGAATCATGCAGGACTGAAATTTTTGATGTTTTTCTACTCCTCTCATGAGCCCAAACAAGTCTCTAAAAGCATGAGTTTGCAACTACTTTACTTTTGGAGAAAATTCAAAACATTCATTATTCAATAGAGACCAATAGCAAAAACCAGCGTTTTGAATGAAGAATCACATTTCTTGGTAGAATCATGCAGGATTGAAATTTTTGATGGTTTTTTACTCCTCTCAACAGCCCAAACAAGTTTCTAAAAGGATGAGTTTGCAACTACTTTACTTTTGGAGAAAATTCAAAACATTCATTATTCAATAGGGCCCAAACTATCAAAAACCAGCGGTTTCAATGAACACACATTTCTTGGTAGAATCATGCAGGACTGAAATTTTTGATGTTTTTCTACTCCTCTCATGAGCCCAAACAAGTCTCTAAAAGGATGAGTTTGCAACTACTTTACTTTTGGAGAAAATTCAAAACATTCACTATTCAATAGAGCCCAATAGCAAAAATCAGGTTTTGAATGAAGAATCACATTTCTTGGTAAAATCATGCAGGATTGAAATTTTTGATGGTTTTTTACTCCTCTCAACAGCCCAAACAAGTTTCTAAAAGGATGAGTTTGCAACTACTTTACTTTTGGAGAAAATTCAAAACATTCATTATTCAATAGGGCCCAAACTATCAAAAACCAGCGGTTTGAATGAACACACATTTCTTGGTAGAATCATGCAGGACTGAAATTTTTGATGTTTTTCTACTCCTCTCATGAGCCCAAACAAGTCTCTAAAAGCATGAGTTTGCAACTACTTTACTTTTGGAGAAAATTCAAAACATTCATTATTCAATAGAGCCCAATAGCAAAAACCAGCGTTTTGAATGAAGAATCACATTTCTTGGTAGAATCATGCAGGATTGAAATTTTTGATGGTTTTTTACTCCTCTCAACAGCCCAAACAAGTTTCTAAAAGGATGAGTTTGCAACTACTTTACTTTTGGAGAAAATTCAAAACATTCATTATTCAATAGGGCCCAAACTATCAAAAACCAGCGGTTTGAATGAACACATTTCTTGGTAGAATCATGCAGGACTGAAATTTTTGATGTTTTTCTACTCCTCTCATGAGCCCAAACAAGTCTCTAAAAGCATGAGTTTGCAACTACTTTACTTTTGGAGAAAATTCAAAACATTCACTATTCATTAGAGCCCAATAGCAAAAATCAGGTTTTGAATGAAGAATCACATTTCTTGGTAAAATCATGCAGGATTGAAATTTTTGATGGTTGTTTACTCCTCTCAACAGCCCAAACAAGTTTCTAAAAGGATGAGTTTGCAACTACTTTACTTTTGGAGAAAATTCAAAACATTCATTATTCAATAGGGCCCAAACTATCAAAAACCAGCGGTTTGAATGAACACATTTCTTGGTAGAATCATGCAGGACTGAAATTTTTGATGTTTTTCTACTCCTCTCATGAGCCCAAACAAGTCTTTAAAAGCATGAGTTTGCAACTACTTTACTTTTGGAGAAAATTCAAAACATTCACCATTCAATAGAGCCCAATAGCAAAAATCAGGTTTTGAATGAAGAATCACATTTCTTGGTAAAATCATGCAGGATTGAAATTTTTGATGGTTTTTTACTCCTCTCAACAGCCCAAACAAGTTTCTAAAAGGATGAGTTTGCAACTACTTTACTTTTCGAGAAAATTCAAAACATTCATTATTCAATAGGGCCCAAACTATCAAAAACCAGCGGTTTCAATGAACACACATTTCTTGGTAGAATCATGCAGGACTGAAATTTTTGATGTTTTTCTACTCCTCTCATGAACCCAAACAAGTCTCTAAAAGCATGAGTTTGCAACTACTTTACTTTTGGAGAAAATTCAAAACATTCATTATTCAATAGAGCCCAATAGCAAAAACCAGCGTTTTGAATGAAGAATCTCATTTCTTGGTAGAATCATGCAGGATTGAAAGTTTTGATGGTTTTTTACTCCTCTCAACAGCCCAAACAAGTTTCTAAAAGGATGAGTTTGCAACTACTTTACTTTTGGAGAAAATTCAAAACATTCATTATTCAATAGGGCCCAAACTATCAAAAACCAGCGGTTTCAATGAACACACATTTCTTGGTAGAATCATGCAGGACTGAAATTTTTGATGTTTTTCTATTCCTCTCATGAGCCCAAACAAGTCTCTAAAAGCATGAGTTTGCAACTACTTTACTTTTGGAGAAAATTCAAAACATTCATTATTCAATAGAGCCCAATAGCAAAAACCAGCGTTTTGAATGAAGAATCACATTTCTTGGTAGAATCATGCAGGATTGAAATTTTTGATGGTTTTTTACTCCTCTCAACAGCCCAAACAAGTTTCTAAAAGGATGAGTTTGCAACTACTTTACTTTTGGAGAAAATTCAAAACATTCATTATTCAATAGGGCCCAAACTATCAAAAAACAGCGGTTTGAATGAACACACATTTCTTGGTAGAATCATGCAGGACTGAAATTTTTGATGTTTTTCTACTCCTCTCATGAGCCCAAACAAGTCTCTAAAAGAATGAGTTTGCAACTACTTTACTTTTGGAGAAAATTCAAAACATTCATTATTCAATAGGGCCCAAACTATCAAAAACCAGTGGTTTGAATGAACACACATTTCTTGGTAGAATCATGCAGGACTGAAATTTTTGATGTTTTTCTACTCCTCTCATGAGCCCAAACAAGTCTCTAAAAGCATGAGTTTGCAACTACTTTACTTTTGGAGAAAATTCAAAACATTCATTATTCAATAGAGCACAATAGCAAAAACCAGCGTTTTGAATGAAGAATCACATTTCTTGGTAGAATCATGCAGGATTGAAATTTTTGATGGTTTTTTACTCCTCTCAACAGCCCAAACAAGTTTCTAAAAGGATGAGTTTGCAACTACTTTACTTTTGGAGAAAATTCAAAACATTCATTATTCAATAGGGCCCAAACTATCAAAAACCAGCCGTTTCAATGAACACACATGTCTTGGTAGAATCATGCAGGACTGAAATTTTTGATGTTTTTCTACTCATCTCATGAGCCCAAACAAGTCTCTAAAAGGATGAGTTTGCAACTACTTTACTTTTGGAGAAAATTCAAAACATTCATAATTCAATAGAGCCCAATAGCAAAAACCAGCGTTTTGAATGAAGAATCACATTTCTTGGTAGAATCATGCAGGATTGAAATTTTTGATGGTTTTTTACTCCTCTCAACAGCCCAAACAAGTTTCTAAAAGGATGAGTTTGCAACTACTTTACTTTTGGAGAAAATTCAAAACATTCATTATTCAATAGGGCCCAAACTATCAAAAACCAGCGGTTTGAATGAACACATTTCTTGGTAGAATCATGCAGGACTGAAATTTTTGATGTTTTTCTACTCCTCTCATGAGCCCAAACAAGTCTCTAAAAGCATGAGTTTGCAACTACTTTACTTTTGGAGAAAATTCAAAACATTCACTATTCAATAGAGCCCAATAGCAAAAATCAGGTTTTGAATGAAGAATCACATTTCTTGGTAAAATCATGCAGGATTGAAATTTTTGATGGTTGTTTACTCCTCTCAACAGCCCAAACAAGTTTCTAAAAGGATGAGTTTGCAACTACTTTACTTTTGGAGAAAATTCAAAACATTCATTATTCAATAGGGCCCAAACTATCAAAAACCAGCGGTTTCAATGAACACACATTTCTTGGTAGAATCATGCAGGACTGAAATTTTTGATGTTTTTCTACTCCTCTCATGAGCCCAAACAAGTCTCCAAAAGCATGAGTTTGCAACTACTTTACTTTTGGAGAAAATTCAAAACATTCATTATTCAATAGAGCCCAATAGCAAAAACCAGCGTTTTGAATGAAGAATCACATTTCTTGGTAGAATCATGCAGGATTGAAATTTTTGATGGTTTTTTACTCCTCTCAACAGCCCAAACAAGTTTCTAAAAGGATGAGTTTGCAACTACTTTACTTTTGGAGAAAATTCAAAACATTCATTATTCAATAGGGCCCAAACTATCAAAAACCAGCGGTTTGAATGAACACATTTCTTGGTAGAATCATGCAGGACTGAAATTTTTGATGTTTTTCTACTCCTCTCATGAGCCCAAACAAGTCTCTAAAAGCATGAGTTTGCAACTACTTTACTTTTGGAGAAAATTCAAAACATTCACCATTCAATAGAGCCCAATAGCAAAAATCAGGTTTTGAATGAAGAATCACATTTCTTGGTAAAATCATGCAGGATTGAAATTTTTGATGGTTTTTTACTCCTCTCAACAGCCCAAACAAGTTTCTAAAAGGATGAGTTTGCAACTACTTTACTTTTCGAGAAAATTCAAAACATTCATTATTCAATAGGGCCCAAACTATCAAAAACCAGCGGTTTCAATGAACACACATTTCTTGGTAGAATCATGCAGGACTGAAATTTTTGATGTTTTTCTACTCCTCTCATGAGCCCAAACAAGTCTCTAAAAGCATGAGTTTGCAACTACTTTACTTTTGGAGAAAATTCAAAACATTCATTATTCAATAGAGCCCAATAGCAAAAACCAGCGTTTTGAATGAAGAATCACATTTCTTGGTAGAATCATGCAGGATTGAAATTTTTGATGGTTTTTTACTCCTCTCAACAGCCCAAACAAGTTTCTAAAAGGATGAGTTTGCAACTACTTTACTTTTGGAGAAAATTCAAAACATTCATTATTCAATAGGGCCCAAACTATCAAAAACCAGCGGTTTGAATGAACACATTTCTTGGTAGAATCATGCAGGACTGAAATTTTTGATGTTTTTCTACTCCTCTCATGAGCCCAAACAAGTCTCTAAAAGCATGAGTTTGCAACTACTTTACTTTTGGAGAAAATTCAAAACATTCACTATTCAATAGAGCCCAATAGCAAAAATCAGGTTTTGAATGAAGAATCACATTTCTTGGTAAAATCATGCAGGATTGAAATTTTTGATGGTTGTTTACTCCTCTCAACAGCCCAAACAAGTTTCTAAAAGGATGAGTTTGCAACTACTTTACTTTTGGAGAAAATTCAAAACATTCATTATTCAATAGGGCCCAAACTATCAAAAACCAGCGGTTTCAATGAACACACATTTCTTGGTAGAATCATGCAGGACTGAAATTTTTGATGTTTTTCTACTCCTCTCATGAGCCCAAACAAGTCTCTAAAAGCATGAGTTTGCAACTACTTTACTTTTGGAGAAAATTCAAAACATTCACTATTCAATAGAGCCCAATTGCAAAAATCAGGTTTTGAATGAAGAATCACATTTCTTGGTAAAATCATGCAGGATTGAAATTTTTGATGGTTTTTTACTCCTCTCAACAGCCCAAACAAGTTTCTAAAAGGATGAGTTTGCAACTACTTTACTTTTGGAGAAAATTCAAAACATTCATTATTCAATAGGGCCCAAACTATCAAAAACCAGCGGTTTCAATGAACACACATTTCTTGGTAGAATCATGCAGGACTCAAATTTTTGATGTTTTTCTACTCCTCTCATGAGCCCAAACAAGTCTCTAAAAGCATGAGTTTGCAACTACTTTACTTTTGGAGAAAATTCAAAACATTCATTATTCAATAGAGCCCAATAGCAAAAACCAGCGTTTTGAATGAAGAATCACATTTCTTGGTAGAATCATGCAGGATTCAAATTTTTGATGGTTTTTTACTCCTCTCAACAGCCCAAACAAGTTTCTAAAAGGATGAGTTTGCAACTACTTTACTTTTGGAGAAAATTCAAAACATTCATTATTCAATAGGGCCCAAACTATCAAAAACCAGCGGTTTCAATGAACACACATTTCTTGGTAGAATCATGCAGGACTGAAATTTTTGATGTTTTTCTACTCCTCTCATGAGCCCAAACAAGTCTCTAAAAGGATGAGTTTGCAACTACTTTACTTTTGGAGAAAATTCAAAACATTCACTATTCAATAGAGCCCAATAGCAAAAATCAGGTTTTGAATGAAGAATCACATTTCTTGGTAAAATCATGCAGGATTGAAATTTTTGATGGTTTTTTACTTCTCTCAACAGCCCAAACAAGTTTCTAAAAGGATGAGTTTGCAACTACTTTACTTTTGGAGAAAATTCAAAACATTCATTATTCAATAGAGCCCAATAGCAAAAACCAGCGTTTTGAATGAAGAATCACATTTCTTGGTAGAATCATGCAGGATTGAAATTTTTGATGGTTTTTTACTCCTCTCAACAGCCCAAACAAGTTTCTAAAAGGATGAGTTTGCAACTACTTTACTTTTGGAGAAAATTCAAAACATTCATTATTCAATAGGGCCCAAACTATCAAAAACCAGCGGTTTCAATGAACACACATTTCTTGGTAGAATCATGCAGGACTGAAATTTTTGATGTTTTTCTACTCCTCTCATGAGCCCAAACAAGTCTCTAAAAGCATGAGTTTGCAACTACTTTACTTTTGGAGAAAATTCAAAACATTCATTATTCAATAGAGCCCAATAGCAAAAACCAGCGTTTTGAATGAAGAATCACATTTCTTGGTAGAATCATGCAGGATTGAAATTTTTGATGGTTTTTTACTCCTCTCAACAGCCCAAACAAGTTTCTAAAAGGTTGAGTTTGCAACTACTTTACTTTTGGAGAAAATTCAAAACATTCATTATTCAATAGGGCCCAAACTATCAAAAAACAGCGGTTTGAATGAACACACATTTCTTGGTAGAATCATGCAGGACTGAAATTTTTGATGTTTTTCTACTCCTCTCATGAGCCCAAACAAGTCTCTAAAAGCATGAGTTTGCAACTACTTTACTTTTGGAGAAAATTCAAAACTTTCATTATTCAATAGGGCCCAAACTATCAAAAACCAGCGGTTTGAATGAACACACATTTCTTGGTAGAATCATGCAGGACTGAAATTTTTGATGTTTTTCTACTCCTCTCATGAGCCCAAACAAGTCTCTAAAAGCATGAGTTTGCAACTACTTTACTTTTGGAGAAAATTCAAAACATTCATTATTCAATAGAGCCCAATAGCAAAAACCAGCGTTTTGAATGAAGAATCACATTTCTTGGTAGAATCATGCAGGATTGAAATTTTTGATGGTTTTTTACTCCTCTCAACAGCCCAAACAAGTTTCTAAAAGGATGAGTTTGCAACTACTTTACTTTTGGAGAAAATTCAAAACATTCATTATTCAATAGGGCCCAAACTATCAAAAACCAGCGGTTTCAATGAACACATATTTCTTGGTAGAATCATGCAGGACTGAAATTTTTGATGTTTTTCTACTCCTCTCATGAGCCCAAACAAGTCTCTAAAAGCATGAGTTTGCAACTACTTTACTTTTGGAGAAAATTCAAAACATTCATTATTCAATAGAGCCCAATAGCAAAAACCAGCGTTTTGAATGAAGAATCACATTTCTTGGTAGAATCATGCAGGATTGAAATTTTTGATGGTTTTTTACTCCTCTCAACAGCCCAAACAAGTTTCTAAAAGGATGAGTTTGCAACTACTTTACTTTTGGAGAAAATTCAAAACATTCATTATTCAATAGGGCCCAAACTATCAAAAACCAGCGGTTTCAATGAACACACATTTCTTGGTAGAATCATGCAGGACTGAAATTTTTGATGTTTTTCTACTCCTCTCATGAGCCCAAACAAGTCTCTAAAAGCATGAGTTTGCAACTACTTTACTTTTGGAGAAAATTCAAAACATTCATTATTCAATAGAGCCCAATAGCAAAAACCAGCGTTTTGAATGAAGAATCACATTTCTTGGTAGAATCATGCAGGATTGATATTTTTGATGGTTTTTTACTCCTCTCAACAGCCCAAACAAGTTTCTAAAAGGATGAGTTTGCAACTACTTTACTTTTGGAGAAAATTCAAAACATTCATTATTCAATAGGGCCCAAACTATCAAAAACCAGCGGTTTCAATGAACACACATTTCTTGGTAGAATCATGCAGGACTGAAATTTTTGATGTTTTTCTACTCCTCTCATGAGCCCAAACAAGTCTCTAAAAGCATGAGTTTGCAACTACTTTACTTTTGGAGAAAATTCAAAACATTCATTATTCAATAGGGCCCAAAATATCAAAAACCAGCGGTTTGAATGAACACACATTTCTTGGTAGAATCATGCAGGACTGAAATTTTTGATGTTTTTCTACTCTCATGAGCCCAAACAAGTCTCTAAAAGCATGAGTTTGCAACTACTTTACATTTGGAGAAAATTCAAAACTTTCATTATTCAATAGATCCCAATAGCAAAAACCAGCATTTTGAATGAAGAATCACATTTCTTGGTAGAATCATGCAGGATTGAAATTTTTGATGGTTTTTTACTCCTCTCAACAGCCCAAACAAGTTTCTAAAAGGATGAGTTTGCAACTACTTTACTTTTGCAACTACTTTACATTTGGAGAAAATTCAAAACTTTCATTATTCAATAGATCCCAATAGCAAAAACCAGCATTTTGAATGAAGAATCACATTTCTTGGTAGAATCATGCAGGATTGAAATTTTTGATGGTTTTTTACTCCTCTCAACAGCCCAAACAAGTTTCTAAAAGGATGAGTTTGCAACTACTTTACTTTTGGAGAAAATTCAAAACATTCATTATTCAATAGGGCCCAAACTATCAAAAACCAGCCGTTTCAATGAACACACATGTCTTGGTAGAATCATGCAGGACTGAAATTTTTGATGTTGTTCTACTCATCTCATGAGCCCAAACAAGTCTCTAAAAGCATGAGTTTGCAACTACTTTACTTTTGGAGAAAATTCAAAACATTCATTATTCAATAGAGCCCAATAGCAAAAACCAGCGTTTTGAATGAAGAATCACATTTCTTGGTAGAATCATGCAGGATTGAAATTTTTGATGGTTTTTTACTCCTCTCAACAGCCCAAACAAGTTTCTAAAAGGATGAGTTTGCAACTACTTTACTTTTGGAGAAAATTCAAAACATTCATTATTCAATAGGGCCCAAACTATCAAAAACCAGCGGTTTCAATGAACACACATTTCTTGGTAGAATCATGCAGGACTGAAATTTTTGATGTTTTTCTACTCCTCTCATGAGCCCAAACAAGTCTCTAAAAGCATGAGTTTGCAACTACTTTACTTTTGGAGAAAATTCAAAACATTCATTATTCAATAGAGCCCAATTGCAAAAACCAGCGTTTTGAATGAAGAATCACATTTCTTGGTAGAATCATGCAGGATTGAAATTTTTGATGGTTTTTTACTCCTCTCAACAGCCCAAACAAGTTTCTACAAGGATGAGTTTGCAACTACTTTACTTTTGGAGAAAATTCAAAACATTCATTATTGAATAGGGCCCAAACTATCAAAAACCAGCGGTTTGAATGAACACATTTCTTGGTAGAATCATGCAGGACTGAAATTTTTGATGTTTTTCTACTCCTCTCATGAGCCCAAACAAGTCTCTAAAAGCATGAGTTTGCAACTACTTTACTTTTGGAGAAAATTCAAAACATTCACTATTCAATAGAGCCCAATAGCAAAAATCAGGTTTTGAATGAAGAATCACATTTCTTGGTAAAATCATGCAGGATTGAAATTTTTGATGGTTTTTTACTCCTCTCAACAGCCCAAACAAGATTCTAAAAGGATGAGTTTGCAACTACTTTACTTTTGGAGAAAATTCAAAACATTCATAATTCAATAGAGCCCAATAGCAAAAACCAGCGTTTTGAATGAAGAATCACATTTCTTGGTAGAATCATGCAGGATTGAAATTTTTGATGGTTTTTTACTCCTCTCAACAGCCCAAACAAGTTTCTAAAAGGATGAGTTTGCAACTACTTTACTTTTGGAGAAAATTCAAAACATTCATTATTCAATAGGGCCCAAACTATCAAAAACCAGCGGTTTGAATGAACACATTTCTTGGTAGAATCATGCAGGACTGAAATTTTTGATGTTTTTCTACTCCTCTCATGAGCCCAAACAAGTCTCTAAAAGCATGAGTTTACAACTACTTTACTTTTGGAGAAAATTCAAAACATTCACCATTCAATAGAGCCCAATAGCAAAAATCAGGTTTTGAATGAAGAATCACATTTCTTGGTAAAATCATGCAGGATTGAAATTTTTGATGGTTTTTTACTCCTCTCAACAGTCCAAACAAGTTTCTAAAAGGATGAGTTTGCAACTACTTTACTTTTCGAGAAAATTCAAAACATTCATTATTCAATAGGGCCCAAACTATCAAAAACCAGCGGTTTCAATGAACACACATTTCTTGGTAGAATCATGCAGGACTGAAATTTTTGATGTTTTTCTACTCCTCTCATGAGCCCAAACAAGTCTCTAAAAGCATGAGTTTGCAACTACTTTACTTTTGGAGAAAATTCAAAACATTCATTATTCAATAGAGCCCAATAGCAAAAACCAGCGTTTTGAATGAAGAATCACATTTCTTGGTAGAATCATGCAGGATTGAAATTTTTGATGGTTTTTTACTCCTCTCAACAGCCCAAACAAGTTTCTAAAAGGATGAGTTTGCAACTACTTTACTTTTGGAGAAAATTCAAAACATTCATTATTCAATAGGGCCCAAACTATCAAAAACCAGCGGTTTGAATGAACACATTTCTTGGTAGAATCATGCAGGACTGAAATTTTTGATGTTTTTCTACTCCTCTCATGAGCCCAAACAAGTCTCTAAAAGCATGAGTTTGCAACTACTTTACTTTTGGAGAAAATTCAAAACATTCACTATTCAATAGAGCCCAATAGCAAAAATCAGGTTTTGAATGAAGAATCACATTTCTTGGTAAAATCATGCAGGATTGAAATTTTTGATGGTTGTTTACTCCTCTCAACAGCCCAAACAAGTTTCTAAAAGGATGAGTTTGCAACTACTTTACTTTTGGAGAAAATTCAAAACATTCATTATTCAATAGGGCCCAAACTATCAAAAACCAGCGGTTTCAATGAACACACATTTCTTGGTAGAATCATGCAGGACTGAAATTTTTGATGTTTTTCTACTCCTCTCATGAGCCCAAACAAGTCTCCAAAAGCATGAGTTTGCAACTACTTTACTTTTGGAGAAAATTCAAAACATTCATTATTCAATAGAGCCCAATAGCAAAAACCAGCGTTTTGAATGAAGAATCACATTTCTTAGTAGAATCATGCAGGATTGAAATTTTTGATGGTTTTTTACTCCTCTCAACAGCCCAAACAAGTTTCTAAAAGGATGAGTTTGCAACTACTTTACTTTTGGAGAAAATTCAAAACATTCATTATTCAATAGGGCCCAAACTATCAAAAACCAGCGGTTTCAATGAACACACATTTCTTGGTAGAATCATGCAGGACTGAAATTTTTGATGTTTTTCTACTCCTCTCATGAGCCCAAACAAGTCTCTAAAAGCATGAGTTTGCAACTACTTTACTTTTGGAGAAAATTCAAAACATTCATTATTCAATAGAGACCAATAGCAAAAACCAGCGTTTTGAATGAAGAATCACATTTCTTGGTAGAATCATGCAGGATTGAAATTTTTGATGGTTTTTTACTCCTCTCAACAGCCCAAACAAGTTTCTAAAAGGATGAGTTTGCAACTACTTTACTTTTGGAGAAAATCCAAAACATTCATTATTCAATAGGGCCCAAACTATCAAAAACCAGCGGTTTCAATGAACACACATTTCTTGGTAGAATCATGCAGGACTGAAATTTTTGATGTTTTTCTACTCCTCTCATGAGCCCAAACAAGTCTCTAAAAGGATGAGTTTGCAACTACTTTACTTTTGGAGAAAATTCAAAACATTCACTATTCAATAGAGCCCAATAGCAAAAATCAGGTTTTGAATGAAGAATCACATTTCTTGGTAAAATCATGCAGGATTGAAATTTTTGATGGTTTTTTACTCCTCTCAACAGCCCAAACAAGTTTCTAAAAGGATGAGTTTGCAACTACTTTACTTTTGGAGAAAATTCAAAACATTCATTATTCAATAGGGCCCAAACTATCAAAAACCAGCGGTTTGAATGAACACACATTTCTTGGTAGAATCATGCAGGACTGAAATTTTTGATGTTTTTCTACTCCTCTCATGAGCCCAAACAAGTCTCTAAAAGCATGAGTTTGCAACTACTTTACTTTTGGAGAAAATTCAAAACATTCATTATTCAATAGAGCCCAATAGCAAAAACCAGCGTTTTGAATGAAGAATCACATTTCTTGGTAGAATCATGCAGGATTGAAATTTTTGATGGTTTTTTACTCCTCTCAACAGCCCAAACAAGTTTCTAAAAGGATGAGTTTGCAACTACTTTACTTTTGGAGAAAATTCAAAACATTCATTATTCAATAGGGCCCAAACTATCAAAAAACAGCGGTTTGAATGAACACACATTTCTTGGTAGAATCATGCAGGACTGAAATTTTTGATGTTTTTCTACTCCTCTCATGAGCCCAAACAAGTCTCTAAAAGCATGAGTTTGCAACTACTTTACTTTTGGAGAAAATTCAAAACTTTCATTATTCAATAGGGCCCAAACTATCAAAAACCAGCGGTTTCAATGAACACATATTTCTTGGTAGAATCATGCAGGACTGAAATTTTTGATGTTTTTCTACTCCTCTCATGAGCCCAAACAAGTCTCTAAAAGCATGAGTTTGCAACTACTTTACTTTTGGAGAAAATTCAAAACATTCATTATTCAATAGAGCCCAATAGCAAAAACCAGCGTTTTGAATGAAGAATCACATTTCTTGGTAGAATCATGCAGGATTGAAATTTTTGATGGTTTTTTACTCCTCTCAACAGCCCAAACAAGTTTCTAAAAGGATGAGTTTGCAACTACTTTACTTTTGGAGAAAATTCAAAACATTCATTATTCAATAGGGCCCAAACTATCAAAAACCAGCGGTTTCAATGAACACACATTTCTTGGTAGAATCATGCAGGACTGAAATTTTTGATGTTTTTCTACTCCTCTCATGAGCCCAAACAAGTCTCTAAAAGCATGAGTTTGCAACTACTTTACTTTTGGAGAAAATTCAAAACATTCATTATTCAATAGAGCCCAATAGCAAAAACCAGCGTTTTGAATGAAGAATCACATTTCTTGGTAGAATCATGCAGGATTGATATTTTTGATGGTTTTTTACTCCTCTCAACAGCCCAAACAAGTTTCTAAAAGGATGAGTTTGCAACTACTTTACTTTTGGAGAAAATTCAAAACATTCATTATTCAATAGGGCCCAAACTATCAAAAACCAGCGGTTTCAATGAACACACATTTCTTGGTAGAATCATGCAGGACTGAAATTTTTGATGTTTTTCTACTCCTCTCATGAGCCCAAACAAGTCTCTAAAAGCATGAGTTTGCAACTACTTTACTTTTGGAGAAAATTCAAAACATTCATTATTCAATAGGGCCCAAAATATCAAAAACCAGCGGTTTGAATGAACACACATTTCTTGGTAGAATCATGCAGGACTGAAATTTTTGATGTTTTTCTACTCTCATGAGCCCAAACAAGTCTCTAAAAGCATGAGTTTGCAACTACTTTACATTTGGAGAAAATTCAAAACTTTCATTATTCAATAGATCCCAATAGCAAAAACCAGCATTTTGAATGAAGAATCACATTTCTTGGTAGAATCATGCAGGATTGAAATTTTTGATGGTTTTTTACTCCTCTCAACAGCCCAAACAAGTTTCTAAAAGGATGAGTTTGCAACTACTTTACTTTTGCAACTACTTTACATTTGGAGAAAATTCAAAACTTTCATTATTCAATAGATCCCAATAGCAAAAACCAGCATTTTGAATGAAGAATCACATTTCTTGGTAGAATCATGCAGGATTGAAATTTTTGATGGTTTTTTACTCCTCTCAACAGCCCAAACAAGTTTCTAAAAGGATGAGTTTGCAACTACTTTACTTTTGGAGAAAATTCAAAACATTCATTATTCAATAGGGCCCAAACTATCAAAAACCAGCCGTTTCAATGAACACACATGTCTTGGTAGAATCATGCAGGACTGAAATTTTTGATGTTGTTCTACTCATCTCATGAGCCCAAACAAGTCTCTAAAAGCATGAGTTTGCAACTACTTTACTTTTGGAGAAAATTCAAAACATTCATTATTCAATAGAGCCCAATAGCAAAAACCAGCGTTTTGAATGAAGAATCACATTTCTTGGTAGAATCATGCAGGATTGAAATTTTTGATGGTTTTTTACTCCTCTCAACAGCCCAAACAAGTTTCTAAAAGGATGAGTTTGCAACTACTTTACTTTTGGAGAAAATTCAAAACATTCATTATTCAATAGGGCCCAAACTATCAAAAACCAGCGGTTTCAATGAACACACATTTCTTGGTAGAATCATGCAGGACTGAAATTTTTGATGTTTTTCTACTCCTCTCATGAGCCCAAACAAGTCTCTAAAAGCATGAGTTTGCAACTACTTTACTTTTGGAGAAAATTCAAAACATTCATTATTCAATAGAGCCCAATTGCAAAAACCAGCGTTTTGAATGAAGAATCACATTTCTTGGTAGAATCATGCAGGATTGAAATTTTTGATGGTTTTTTACTCCTCTCAACAGCCCAAACAAGTTTCTACAAGGATGAGTTTGCAACTACTTTACTTTTGGAGAAAATTCAAAACATTCATTATTGAATAGGGCCCAAACTATCAAAAACCAGCGGTTTGAATGAACACATTTCTTGGTAGAATCATGCAGGACTGAAATTTTTGATGTTTTTCTACTCCTCTCATGAGCCCAAACAAGTCTCTAAAAGCATGAGTTTGCAACTACTTTACTTTTGGAGAAAATTCAAAACATTCATTATTCAATAGGGCCCAAAATATCAAAAACCAGCGGTTTGAATGAACACACATTTCTTGGTAGAATCATGCAGGACTGAAATTTTTGATGTTTTTCTACTCTCATGAGCCCAAACAAGTCTCTAAAAGCATGAGTTTGCAACTACTTTACATTTGGAGAAAATTCAAAACTTTCATTATTCAATAGATCCCAATAGCAAAAACCAGCATTTTGAATGAAGAATCACATTTCTTGGTAGAATCATGCAGGATTGAAATTTTTGATGGTTTTTTACTCCTCTCAACAGCTCAAACAAGTTTCTAAAAGGATGAGTTTGCAACTACTTTACTTTTGCAACTACTTTACATTTGGAGAAAATTCAAAACTTTCATTATTCAATAGATCCCAATAGCAAAAACCAGCATTTTGAATGAAGAATCACATTTCTTGGTAGAATCATGCAGGATTGAAATTTTTGATGGTTTTTTACTCCTCTCAACAGCCCAAACAAGTTTCTAAAAGGATGAGTTTGCAACTACTTTACTTTTGGAGAAAATTCAAAACATTCATTATTCAATAGGGCCCAAACTATCAAAAACCAGCCGTTTCAATGAACACACATTTCTTGGTAGAATCATGCAGGACTGAAATTTTTGATGTTTTTCTACTCCTCTCATGAGCCCAAACAAGTCTCTAAAAGCATGAGTTTGCAACTACTTTACTTTTGGAGAAAATTCAAAACATTCATTATTCAATAGAGCCCAATTGCAAAAACCAGCGTTTTGAATGAAGAATCACATTTCTTGGTAGAATCATGCAGGATTGAAATTTTTGATGGTTTTTTACTCCTCTCAACAGCCCAAACAAGTTTCTACAAGGATGAGTTTGCAACTACTTTACTTTTGGAGAAAATTCAAAACATTCATTATTGAATAGGGCCCAAACTATCAAAAACCAGCGGTTTGAATGAACACATTTCTTGGTAGAATCATGCAGGACTGAAATTTTTGATGTTTTTCTACTCCTCTCATGAGCCCAAACAAGTCTCTAAAAGCATGAGTTTGCAACTACTTTACTTTTGGAGAAAATTCAAAACATTCACTATTCAATAGAGCCCAATAGCAAAAATCAGGTTTTGAATGAAGAATCACATTTCTTGGTAAAATCATGCAGGATTGAAATTTTTGATGGTTTTTTACTCCTCTCAACAGCCCAAACAAGATTCTAAAAGGATGAGTTTGCAACTACTTTACTTTTGGAGAAAATTCAAAACATTCATAATTCAATAGAGCCCAATAGCAAAAACCAGCGTTTTGAATGAAGAATCACATTTCTTGGTAGAATCATGCAGGATTGAAATTTTTGATGGTTTTTTACTCCTCTCAACAGCCCAAACAAGTTTCTAAAAGGATGAGTTTGCAACTACTTTACTTTTGGAGAAAATTCAAAACATTCATTATTCAATAGGGCCCAAACTATCAAAAACCAGCGGTTTGAATGAACACATTTCTTGGTAGAATCATGCAGGACTGAAATTTTTGATGTTTTTCTACTCCTCTCATGAGCCCAAACAAGTCTCTAAAAGCATGAGTTTACAACTACTTTACTTTTGGAGAAAATTCAAAACATTCACCATTCAATAGAGCCCAATAGCAAAAATCAGGTTTTGAATGAAGAATCACATTTCTTGGTAAAATCATGCAGGATTGAAATTTTTGATGGTTTTTTACTCCTCTCAACAGTCCAAACAAGTTTCTAAAAGGATGAGTTTGCAACTACTTTACTTTTCGAGAAAATTCAAAACATTCATTATTCAATAGGGCCCAAACTATCAAAAACCAGCGGTTTCAATGAACACACATTTCTTGGTAGAATCATGCAGGACTGAAATTTTTGATGTTTTTCTACTCCTCTCATGAGCCCAAACAAGTCTCTAAAAGCATGAGTTTGCAACTACTTTACTTTTGGAGAAAATTCAAAACATTCATTATTCAATAGAGCCCAATAGCAAAAACCAGCGTTTTGAATGAAGAATCACATTTCTTGGTAGAATCATGCAGGATTGAAATTTTTGATGGTTTTTTACTCCTCTCAACAGCCCAAACAAGTTTCTAAAAGGATGAGTTTGCAACTACTTTACTTTTGGAGAAAATTCAAAACATTCATTATTCAATAGGGCCCAAACTATCAAAAACCAGCGGTTTGAATGAACACATTTCTTGGTAGAATCATGCAGGACTGAAATTTTTGATGTTTTTCTACTCCTCTCATGAGCCCAAACAAGTCTCTAAAAGCATGAGTTTGCAACTACTTTACTTTTGGAGAAAATTCAAAACATTCACTATTCAATAGAGCCCAATAGCAAAAATCAGGTTTTGAATGAAGAATCACATTTCTTGGTAAAATCATGCAGGATTGAAATTTTTGATGGTTGTTTACTCCTCTCAACAGCCCAAACAAGTTTCTAAAAGGATGAGTTTGCAACTACTTTACTTTTGGAGAAAATTCAAAACATTCATTATTCAATAGGGCCCAAACTATCAAAAACCAGCGGTTTCAATGAACACACATTTCTTGGTAGAATCATGCAGGACTGAAATTTTTGATGTTTTTCTACTCCTCTCATGAGCCCAAACAAGTCTCCAAAAGCATGAGTTTGCAACTACTTTACTTTTGGAGAAAATTCAAAACATTCATTATTCAATAGAGCCCAATAGCAAAAACCAGCGTTTTGAATGAAGAATCACATTTCTTAGTAGAATCATGCAGGATTGAAATTTTTGATGGTTTTTTACTCCTCTCAACAGCCCAAACAAGTTTCTAAAAGGATGAGTTTGCAACTACTTTACTTTTGGAGAAAATTCAAAACATTCATTATTCAATAGGGCCCAAACTATCAAAAACCAGCGGTTTCAATGAACACACATTTCTTGGTAGAATCATGCAGGACTGAAATTTTTGATGTTTTTCTACTCCTCTCATGAGCCCAAACAAGTCTCTAAAAGCATGAGTTTGCAACTACTTTACTTTTGGAGAAAATTCAAAACATTCATTATTCAATAGAGACCAATAGCAAAAACCAGCGTTTTGAATGAAGAATCACATTTCTTGGTAGAATCATGCAGGATTGAAATTTTTGATGGTTTTTTACTCCTCTCAACAGCCCAAACAAGTTTCTAAAAGGATGAGTTTGCAACTACTTTACTTTTGGAGAAAATTCAAAACATTCATTATTCAATAGGGCCCAAACTATCAAAAACCAGCGGTTTCAATGAACACACATTTCTTGGTAGAATCATGCAGGACTGAAATTTTTGATGTTTTTCTACTCCTCTCATGAGCCCAAACAAGTCTCTAAAAGGATGAGTTTGCAACTACTTTACTTTTGGAGAAAATTCAAAACATTCACTATTCAATAGAGCCCAATAGCAAAAATCAGGTTTTGAATGAAGAATCACATTTCTTGGTAAAATCATGCAGGATTGAAATTTTTGATGGTTTTTTACTCCTCTCAACAGTCCAAACAAGTTTCTAAAAGGATGAGTTTGCAACTACTTTACTTTTGGAGAAAATTCAAAACATTCATTATTCAATAGGGCCCAAACTATCAAAAACCAGCGGTTTGAATGAACACACATTTCTTGGTAGAATCATGCAGGACTGAAATTTTTGATGTTTTTCTACTCCTCTCATGAGCCCAAACAAGTCTCTAAAAGCATGAGTTTGCAACTACTTTACTTTTGGAGAAAATTCAAAACATTCATTATTCAATAGAGCCCAATAGCAAAAACCAGCGTTTTGAATGAAGAATCACATTTCTTGGTAGAATCATGCAGGATTGAAATTTTTGATGGTTTTTTACTCCTCTCAACAGCCCAAACAAGTTTCTAAAAGGATGAGTTTGCAACTACTTTACTTTTGGAGAAAATTCAAAACATTCATTATTCAATAGGGCCCAAACTATCAAAAACCAGCGGTTTGAATGAACACATTTCTTGGTAGAATCATGCAGGACTGAAATTTTTGATGTTTTTCTACTCCTCTCATGAGCCCAAACAAGTCTCTAAAAGCATGAGTTTGCAACTACTTTACTTTTGGAGAAAATTCAAAACATTCACTATTCATTAGAGCCCAATAGCAAAAATCAGGTTTTGAATGAAGAATCACATTTCTTGGTAAAATCATGCAGGATTGAAATTTTTGATGGTTGTTTACTCCTCTCAACAGCCCAAACAAGTTTCTAAAAGGATGAGTTTGCAACTACTTTACTTTTGGAGAAAATTCAAAACATTCATTATTCAATAGGGCCCAAACTATCAAAAACCAGCGGTTTCAATGAACACACATTTCTTGGTAGAATCATGCAGGACTGAAATTTTTGATGTTTTTCTACTCCTCTCATGAGCCCAAACAAGTCTCTAAAAGCATGAGTTTGCAACTACTTTACTTTTGGAGAAAATTCAAAACATTCATTATTCAATAGAGCCCAATAGCAAAAACCAGCGTTTTGAATGAAGAATCACATTTCTTGGTAGAATCATGCAGGATTGAAATTTTTGATGGTTTTTTACTCCTCTCAACAGCCCAAACAAGTTTCTAAAAGGATGAGTTTGCAACTACTTTACTTTTGGAGAAAATTCAAAACATTCATTATTCAATAGGGCCCAAACTATCAAAAACCAGCGGTTTGAATGAACACATTTCTTGGTAGAATCATGCAGGACTGAAATTTTTGATGTTTTTCTACTCCTCTCATGAGCCCAAACAAGTCTCTAAAAGCATGAGTTTGCAACTACTTTACTTTTGGAGAAAATTCAAAACATTCACTATTCAATAGAGCCCAATAGCAAAAATCAGGTTTTGAATGAAGAATCACATTTCTTGGTAAAATCATGCAGGATTGAAATTTTTGATGGTTGTTTACTCCTCTCAACAGCCCAAACAAGTTTCTAAAAGGATGAGTTTGCAACTACTTTACTTTTGGAGAAAATTCAAAACATTCATTATTCAATAGGGCCCAAACTATCAAAAACCAGCGGTTTCAATGAACACACATTTCTTGGTAGAATCATGCAGGACTGAAATTTTTGATGTTTTTCTACTCCTCTCATGAGCCCAAACAAGTCTCCAAAAGCATGAGTTTGCAACTACTTTACTTTTGGAGAAAATTCAAAACATTCATTATTCAATAGAGCCCAATAGCAAAAACCAGCGTTTTGAATGAAGAATCACATTTCTTAGTAGAATCATGCAGGATTGAAATTTTTGATGGTTTTTTACTCCTCTCAACAGCCCAAACAAGTTTCTAAAAGGATGAGTTTGCAACTACTTTACTTTTGGAGAAAATTCAAAACATTCATTATTCAATAGGGCCCAAACTATCAAAAACCAGCGGTTTCAATGAACACACATTTCTTGGTAGAATCATGCAGGACTGAAATTTTTGATGTTTTTCTACTCCTCTCATGAGCCCAAACAAGTCTCTAAAAGCATGAGTTTGCAACTACTTTACTTTTGGAGAAAATTCAAAACATTCATTATTCAATAGAGACCAATAGCAAAAACCAGCGTTTTGAATGAAGAATCACATTTCTTGGTAGAATCATGCAGGATTGAAATTTTTGATGGTTTTTTACTCCTCTCAACAGCCCAAACAAGTTTCTAAAAGGATGAGTTTGCAACTACTTTACTTTTGGAGAAAATTCAAAACATTCATTATTCAATAGGGCCCAAACTATCAAAAACCAGCGGTTTCAATGAACACACATTTCTTGGTAGAATCATGCAGGACTGAAATTTTTGATGTTTTTCTACTCCTCTCATGAGCCCAAACAAGTCTCTAAAAGGATGAGTTTGCAACTACTTTACTTTTGGAGAAAATTCAAAACATTCACTATTCAATAGAGCCCAATAGCAAAAATCAGGTTTTGAATGAAGAATCACATTTCTTGGTAAAATCATGCAGGATTGAAATTTTTGATGGTTTTTTACTCCTCTCAACAGCCCAAACAAGTTTCTAAAAGGATGAGTTTGCAACTACTTTACTTTTGGAGAAAATTCAAAACATTCATTATTCAATAGGGCCCAAACTATCAAAAACCAGCGGTTTGAATGAACACACATTTCTTGGTAGAATCATGCAGGACTGAAATTTTTGATGTTTTTCTACTCCTCTCATGAGCCCAAACAAGTCTCTAAAAGCATGAGTTTGCAACTACTTTACTTTTGGAGAAAATTCAAAACATTCATTATTCAATAGAGCCCAATAGCAAAAACCAGCGTTTTGAATGAAGAATCACATTTCTTGGTAGAATCATGCAGGATTGAAATTTTTGATGGTTTTTTACTCCTCTCAACAGCCCAAACAAGTTTCTAAAAGGATGAGTTTGCAACTACTTTACTTTTGGAGAAAATTCAAAACATTCATTATTCAATAGGGCCCAAACTATCAAAAACCAGCGGTTTCAATGAACACACATTTCTTGGTAGAATCATGCAGGACTGAAATTTTTGATGTTTTTCTACTCCTCTCATGAGCCCAAACAAGTCTCTAAAAGGATGAGTTTGCAACTACTTTACTTTTGGAGAAAATTCAAAACATTCACTATTCAATAGAGCCCAATAGCAAAAATCAGGTTTTGAATGAAGAATCACATTTCTTGGTAAAATCATGCAGGATTGAAATTTTTGATGGTTTTTTACTCCTCTCAACAGCCCAAACAAGTTTCTAAAAGGATGAGTTTGCAACTACTTTACTTTTGGAGAAAATTCAAAACATTCATTATTCAATAGGGCCCAAACTATCAAAAACCAGCGGTTTGAATGAACACACATTTCTTGGTAGAATCATGCAGGACTGAAATTTTTGATGTTTTTCTACTCCTCTCATGAGCCCAAACAAGTCTCTAAAAGCATGAGTTTGCAACTACTTTACTTTTGGAGAAAATTCAAAACATTCATTATTCAATAGAGCCCAATAGCAAAAACCAGCGTTTTGAATGAAGAATCACATTTCTTGGTAGAATCATGCAGGATTGAAATTTTTGATGGTTTTTTACTCCTCTCAACAGCCCAAACAAGTTTCTAAAAGGATGAGTTTGCAACTACTTTACTTTTGGAGAAAATTCAAAACATTCATTATTCAATAGGGCCCAAACTATCAAAAACCAGCGGTTTGAATGAACACATTTCTTGGTAGAATCATGCAGGACTGAAATTTTTGATGTTTTTCTACTCCTCTCATGAGCCCAAACAAGTCTCTAAAAGCATGAGTTTGCAACTACTTTACTTTTGGAGAAAATTCAAAACATTCACTATTCATTAGAGCCCAATAGCAAAAATCAGGTTTTGAATGAAGAATCACATTTCTTGGTAAAATCATGCAGGATTGAAATTTTTGATGGTTGTTTACTCCTCTCAACAGCCCAAACAAGTTTCTAAAAGGATGAGTTTGCAACTACTTTACTTTTGGAGAAAATTCAAAACATTCATTATTCAATAGGGCCCAAACTATCAAAAACCAGCGGTTTCAATGAACACACATTTCTTGGTAGAATCATGCAGGACTGAAATTTTTGATGTTTTTCTACTCCTCTCATGAGCCCAAACAAGTCTCTAAAAGCATGAGTTTGCAACTACTTTACTTTTGGAGAAAATTCAAAACATTCATTATTCAATAGAGCCCAATAGCAAAAACCAGCGTTTTGAATGAAGAATCACATTTCTTGGTAGAATCATGCAGGATTGAAATTTTTGATGGTTTTTTACTCCTCTCAACAGCCCAAACAAGTTTCTAAAAGGATGAGTTTGCAACTACTTTACTTTTGGAGAAAATTCAAAACATTCATTATTCAATAGGGCCCAAACTATCAAAAACCAGCGGTTTCAATGAACACATATTTCTTGGTAGAATCATGCAGGACTGAAATTTTTGATGTTTTTCTACTCCTCTCATGAGCCCAAACAAGTCTCTAAAAGCATGAGTTTGCAACTACTTTACTTTTGGAGAAAATTCAAAACATTCATTATTCAATAGAGCCCAATAGCAAAAACCAGCGTTTTGAATGAAGAATCACATTTCTTGGTAGAATCATGCAGGATTGAAATTTTTGATGGTTTTTTACTCCTCTCAACAGCCCAAACAAGTTTCTAAAAGGATGAGTTTGCAACTACTTTACTTTTGGAGAAAATTCAAAACATTCATTATTCAATAGGGCCCAAACTATCAAAAACCAGCGGTTTCAATGAACACACATTTCTTGGTAGAATCATGCAGGACTGAAATTTTTGATGTTTTTCTACTCCTCTCATGAGCCCAAACAAGTCTCTAAAAGCATGAGTTTGCAACTACTTTACTTTTGGAGAAAATTCAAAACATTCATTATTCAATAGAGCCCAATAGCAAAAACCAGCGTTTTGAATGAAGAATCACATTTCTTGGTAGAATCATGCAGGATTGATATTTTTGATGGTTTTTTACTCCTCTCAACAGCCCAAACAAGTTTCTAAAAGGATGAGTTTGCAACTACTTTACTTTTGGAGAAAATTCAAAACATTCATTATTCAATAGGGCCCAAACTATCAAAAACCAGCGGTTTCAATGAACACACATTTCTTGGTAGAATCATGCAGGACTGAAATTTTTGATGTTTTTCTACTCCTCTCATGAGCCCAAACAAGTCTCTAAAAGCATGAGTTTGCAACTACTTTACTTTTGGAGAAAATTCAAAACATTCATTATTCAATAGGGCCCAAAATATCAAAAACCAGCGGTTTGAATGAACACACATTTCTTGGTAGAATCATGCAGGACTGAAATTTTTGATGTTTTTCTACTCTCATGAGCCCAAACAAGTCTCTAAAAGCATGAGTTTGCAACTACTTTACATTTGGAGAAAATTCAAAACTTTCATTATTCAATAGATCCCAATAGCAAAAACCAGCATTTTGAATGAAGAATCACATTTCTTGGTAGAATCATGCAGGATTGAAATTTTTGATGGTTTTTTACTCCTCTCAACAGCCCAAACAAGTTTCTAAAAGGATGAGTTTGCAACTACTTTACTTTTGCAACTACTTTACATTTGGAGAAAATTCAAAACTTTCATTATTCAATAGATCCCAATAGCAAAAACCAGCATTTTGAATGAAGAATCACATTTCTTGGTAGAATCATGCAGGATTGAAATTTTTGATGGTTTTTTACTCCTCTCAACAGCCCAAACAAGTTTCTAAAAGGATGAGTTTGCAACTACTTTACTTTTGGAGAAAATTCAAAACATTCATTATTCAATAGGGCCCAAACTATCAAAAACCAGCCGTTTCAATGAACACACATGTCTTGGTAGAATCATGCAGGACTGAAATTTTTGATGTTGTTCTACTCATCTCATGAGCCCAAACAAGTCTCTAAAAGCATGAGTTTGCAACTACTTTACTTTTGGAGAAAATTCAAAACATTCATTATTCAATAGAGCCCAATAGCAAAAACCAGCGTTTTGAATGAAGAATCACATTTCTTGGTAGAATCATGCAGGATTGAAATTTTTGATGGTTTTTTACTCCTCTCAACAGCCCAAACAAGTTTCTAAAAGGATGAGTTTGCAACTACTTTACTTTTGGAGAAAATTCAAAACATTCATTATTCAATAGGGCCCAAACTATCAAAAACCAGCGGTTTCAATGAACACACATTTCTTGGTAGAATCATGCAGGACTGAAATTTTTGATGTTTTTCTACTCCTCTCATGAGCCCAAACAAGTCTCTAAAAGCATGAGTTTGCAACTACTTTACTTTTGGAGAAAATTCAAAACATTCATTATTCAATAGAGCCCAATTGCAAAAACCAGCGTTTTGAATGAAGAATCACATTTCTTGGTAGAATCATGCAGGATTGAAATTTTTGATGGTTTTTTACTCCTCTCAACAGCCCAAACAAGTTTCTACAAGGATGAGTTTGCAACTACTTTACTTTTGGAGAAAATTCAAAACATTCATTATTGAATAGGGCCCAAACTATCAAAAACCAGCGGTTTGAATGAACACATTTCTTGGTAGAATCATGCAGGACTGAAATTTTTGATGTTTTTCTACTCCTCTCATGAGCCCAAACAAGTCTCTAAAAGCATGAGTTTGCAACTACTTTACTTTTGGAGAAAATTCAAAACATTCACTATTCAATAGAGCCCAATAGCAAAAATCAGGTTTTGAATGAAGAATCACATTTCTTGGTAAAATCATGCAGGATTGAAATTTTTGATGGTTTTTTACTCCTCTCAACAGCCCAAACAAGATTCTAAAAGGATGAGTTTGCAACTACTTTACTTTTGGAGAAAATTCAAAACATTCATAATTCAATAGAGCCCAATAGCAAAAACCAGCGTTTTGAATGAAGAATCACATTTCTTGGTAGAATCATGCAGGATTGAAATTTTTGATGGTTTTTTACTCCTCTCAACAGCCCAAACAAGTTTCTAAAAGGATGAGTTTGCAACTACTTTACTTTTGGAGAAAATTCAAAACATTCATTATTCAATAGGGCCCAAACTATCAAAAACCAGCGGTTTGAATGAACACATTTCTTGGTAGAATCATGCAGGACTGAAATTTTTGATGTTTTTCTACTCCTCTCATGAGCCCAAACAAGTCTCTAAATGCATGAGTTTACAACTACTTTACTTTTGGAGAAAATTCAAAACATTCACCATTCAATAGAGCCCAATAGCAAAAATCAGGTTTTGAATGAAGAATCACATTTCTTGGTAAAATCATGCAGGATTGAAATTTTTGATGGTTTTTTACTCCTCTCAACAGTCCAAACAAGTTTCTAAAAGGATGAGTTTGCAACTACTTTACTTTTCGAGAAAATTCAAAACATTCATTATTCAATAGGGCCCAAACTATCAAAAACCAGCGGTTTCAATGAACACACATTTCTTGGTAGAATCATGCAGGACTGAAATTTTTGATGTTTTTCTACTCCTCTCATGAGCCCAAACAAGTCTCTAAAAGCATGAGTTTGCAACTACTTTACTTTTGGAGAAAATTCAAAACATTCATTATTCAATAGAGCCCAATAGCAAAAACCAGCGTTTTGAATGAAGAATCACATTTCTTGGTAGAATCATGCAGGATTGAAATTTTTGATGGTTTTTTACTCCTCTCAACAGCCCAAACAAGTTTCTAAAAGGATGAGTTTGCAACTACTTTACTTTTGGAGAAAATTCAAAACATTCATTATTCAATAGGGCCCAAACTATCAAAAACCAGCGGTTTGAATGAACACATTTCTTGGTAGAATCATGCAGGACTGAAATTTTTGATGTTTTTCTACTCCTCTCATGAGCCCAAACAAGTCTCTAAAAGCATGAGTTTGCAACTACTTTACTTTTGGAGAAAATTCAAAACATTCACTATTCAATAGAGCCCAATAGCAAAAATCAGGTTTTGAATGAAGAATCACATTTCTTGGTAAAATCATGCAGGATTGAAATTTTTGATGGTTGTTTACTCCTCTCAACAGCCCAAACAAGTTTCTAAAAGGATGAGTTTGCAACTACTTTACTTTTGGAGAAAATTCAAAACATTCATTATTCAATAGGGCCCAAACTATCAAAAACCAGCGGTTTCAATGAACACACATTTCTTGGTAGAATCATGCAGGACTGAAATTTTTGATGTTTTTCTACTCCTCTCATGAGCCCAAACAAGTCTCCAAAAGCATGAGTTTGCAACTACTTTACTTTTGGAGAAAATTCAAAACATTCATTATTCAATAGAGCCCAATAGCAAAAACCAGCGTTTTGAATGAAGAATCACATTTCTTAGTAGAATCATGCAGGATTGAAATTTTTGATGGTTTTTTTCTCCTCTCAACAGCCCAAACAAGTTTCTAAAAGGATGAGTTTGCAACTACTTTACTTTTGGAGAAAATTCAAAACATTCATTATTCAATAGGGCCCAAACTATCAAAAACCAGCGGTTTCAATGAACACACATTTCTTGGTAGAATCATGCAGGACTGAAATTTTTGATGTTTTTCTACTCCTCTCATGAGCCCAAACAAGTCTCTAAAAGCATGAGTTTGCAACTACTTTACTTTTGGAGAAAATTCAAAACATTCATTATTCAATAGAGACCAATAGCAAAAACCAGCGTTTTGAATGAAGAATCACATTTCTTGGTAGAATCATGCAGGATTGAAATTTTTGATGGTTTTTTACTCCTCTCAACAGCCCAAACAAGTTTCTAAAAGGATGAGTTTGCAACTACTTTACTTTTGGAGAAAATTCAAAACATTCATTATTCAATAGGGCCCAAACTATCAAAAACCAGCGGTTTCAATGAACACACATTTCTTGGTAGAATCATGCAGGACTGAAATTTTTGATGTTTTTCTACTCCTCTCATGAGCCCAAACAAGTCTCTAAAAGGATGAGTTTGCAACTACTTTACTTTTGGAGAAAATTCAAAACATTCACTATTCAATAGAGCCCAATAGCAAAAATCAGGTTTTGAATGAAGAATCACATTTCTTGGTAAAATCATGCAGGATTGAAATTTTTGATGGTTTTTTACTCCTCTCAACAGCCCAAACAAGTTTCTAAAAGGATGAGTTTGCAACTACTTTACTTTTGGAGAAAATTCAAAACATTCATTATTCAATAGGGCCCAAACTATCAAAAACCAGCGGTTTGAATGAACACACATTTCTTGGTAGAATCATGCAGGACTGAAATTTTTGATGTTTTTCTACTCCTCTCATGAGCCCAAACAAGTCTCTAAAAGCATGAGTTTGCAACTACTTTACTTTTGGAGAAAATTCAAAACATTGGGGGGCGTGGCCAGCGTCTGAGCTGAATGGAAGCCTGAGCTCTGAGCTCCTCCACAGGGCAGCCTACCAAGCGCTATTAACAAGCGACTTACAAGCCAGGACTGGCTGAAAACTTGTGGGAACCTCCATAGGCACCAGCGGTGCCCCCACATAATGGATCCGCTTAATAGAAAAGCAGGAAAATCAAAAAATCTGGAGCGCTCTCCCCTCATGCTGAGGAGCCAAGATGGCGCCCGCCACACAGCAGCCACAGCCTGCAGCCCCAGCCTGAGCGGCGCACAGCGGGAGAGAACGCCACAGAGACTGAAACACGCAGTATTCAAGTCAGGGGGTAAGTCTGCCCCCATCCCTGCAAAAACCGCCGCTCCATATATTAAAGAAAGCGCTAAATTCAGTGTTAAAAGTAGCGCTGAGAAGAAGGAGGCAAAATATCGCGAGATTAACCGGGAAACAGACGGGATTGCGCAGCAAGTACGCAAATTGCGTACCTTAAGCAAAAATCTTGCGCAGCCTGTGAAATCTTGCACAGCAGCAACGCTCACAGCCGCTATGGAGGCCACAAATACAATAAGGGCCTCCTCATCTTGTCCAGATATCTCCACAATTTCAGACACCCCTCTAACGCCACCACAGAGGGAACTGTCCCCTGCCTCACAAAATAGCTGCAGATTAAGCAGTAGCTCGGCTGAGCTGCAAAGTGAGACGCAGATGGAGGACTTCTGCACTCCAGATAACCCCATGCCTGAAAACTTTTTACATGTTTTGACTGAGGTAGAGGCTACCAACAAAGCAGCTTCAGAAATGTTCATAAAAAATATGGTGTGCCTTCTTGCAAAGACATTCCAAAAACAACTAGAGGGATATAATACAAACCTCCAAAACAATATAGACAGTCTGGGTCAGAGGGTGAATCACTTGGAGTCGAAAATGGAGGAGATAGTCCAGTCTCACAACAATTTGATAGACGAACATTATGCCTTAGAGAAAGAAGTTACCTTCCTAAAGTCAAGACTGATAGAACAAGAGGACAGGAGTAGGAGAAACAACCTTAAATTCAGAGGAATACCTGAGAATGTCAAGGACAGAGATCTTGATTCATATGTGCAAAAAATGCTCCATGCTATGCTCCCAGGTGCTTCCAAAGGAGACCTCTTAATAGAACGCATACACAGACTACCTAAGTCCAAATATGCCCCTGAAAGAGCTCCGCGGGATGTTATTGCATTCTTTCACTATTTTCTGACAAAGGAGGACATTTTGAGGAAGAGCAAGCAGTCACCCATCTTACCAAGACCATATGAGGGTATTAAGATCTTTGCAGACTTTTCAAAAGCCACGTTGCAAAAAAGGAGAGACTTTTTCCCTATCACTGCACACCTACGGGAGCACAGGGTGCTATACAGATGGGGCTTTCCTACAAAAATATTGGTCATGAAGGAAAACACTACTTTTGCCTTATCTAACATTGATAACTGTGATAGATTCTTTCAGGACCTTGGTATTCCTCCAATGAAGAACTCATCTTTATCCTACAATCAAGAGAGGAGCAACTCTTCACGACAGCCAAGACGTTTGTCACAGTCCTGGACCACACAAAAGAAAAGATAATGGACTTGGTAGGTGTTGACCCTGGCTCTTGGCCTGAACTTTCATCCCCAAACACTAACCGAGAGATTTCTCTTGGTATCATTTCTTTTGAGAAATTCACCTTCCTTGTTAACAAGTTTGTTTTGTTCTAGGTTATTCCAGGTTATAACATGTTTCTATTCACAGGCACACCAGGCACTGACAACAAATTTCTAGAGAAATACCACTCTTCTTGGATATATGTCCAGATGGACTATTCTATCTTATTGAGTTATTTAACACATTTCTTTCTTTTTGATATATTATGGAGTTGAAAATCCTATCATTTAATGTAAATGGGCTTAATAGTCCCTTTAAAAGGTATGCTCTGTGGAAGGAGATCAAAAGATTGAAAGCAAATGTTGCTATGATACAGGAAACCCACCTCCTGGAAACTGATAATAACAGATTTAAAAACAAAGATTATCCTCAGATTTTCTTCTCCAACAACGAGGGAGGGAAAAAAGCTGGGGTGGCCATTGCCTTCCACAGAGACCTACCAGTGGTTATTTCAGATGTTTATAAAGACAATAAAGGCAGATATTTAATCATCAATTTTACCTTGGAGGGAATGGAATACACTGTGGTTAATGTATACGCCCCTAATGTGAGACAAATTAGCTTTCTCAATAAAGTCAAAAGAAAATTATCCAAATTTAGCAAGGGACAAATCATATGGGGGGGAGACTTTAATTGTATTGTTGACCCAAGCACTGATTGCTCATCCTCTGCTCCATACTACAGAAGTGTGAATTTGGGGAAGTGGCTGAGCAATGCTAACCTGCACGACAGTTGTAAAATATTGAACCCTAATTCTAGAGAATACACCAGATTCTGCCCACACAACAGATCTTATACCAAAATAGATCATATATTTACCAGTTTTTCCTTACTAGATTCGTATATAGATTTCCAAACTGGCCCCATCACATGGTCGGACCATGCTCCAATTCTATTAACATTACAGGTTTCCTCTTCGACTCAAAGACACTACAATTGGAGATATAGCAAATTTGTAGTAGACTCCCCAGATAATATAGCAACAATAAAAAACACTATAATGAATTATTTTAAAGAAAATGACTCCCAGGAAATCTCCCCTGAAACCTTATGGTTAGCACATAAATGTGTCATTAGAGGCCACTTAATTCAGATGGCCTCAAGACAAAAGAGGGAAAGAGAGAGCAAACAGAGGCTGTTACTAGAACAAATCAAAAAACTTGAAGACCAGGCCAAAGTGGAAAAATCTTTTACTAAATACAAGGAGTTATACTCCCTTAGATTGGAATTTAGAAATCTTCTCATAAATATTTACGAAAAAAAGACTCTGTTTAACAGGGCAGGGTTCTACATAAATAACAACAAAAACTCAAAAACTATGGCAAATAGATTCAAACCCATAAATAAAAAGCATTTAATTAAAAAACTTTCCCAGAACTCAGTGAATATAGAAAAGCCAAGGGACATAGCTTTGGCTTTTGAAAAATACTACTCAAACCTTTACAATATAGGGAAAAATGGGACTTATCCCCCTCCTACAGAGGAGATGATAGATAATTTCCTGGGAGGAGTAGAGTTGAGATCTCTGTCTTCTGAGCAAAGGGAAATGCTTGATGCACCCTTCTCTGAGGGAGAGGTCTCTCTGGCAATAAAAAATCTCAAATGTAATAAGGCTCCTGGTCCAGACGGATTCCCTGTGGAATATTATAAAACATTTCAGGAAAATCTGGTCCCCTATTTAACAAACACCCTAAATTTTATAAAATCAAAAGGAACATGTAGTGCAGATATGCTGAGAGCCACCATAGTGGTAATCCCCAAACCGGACAAAGATCCCACCAAGATAGAAAACTATAGACCCATATCCCTCCTGAATGCAGACATCAAGGTCTATGCAAAAATACTGGCAGAAAGGGTGCAGGATGTTATCCAATATCTCATACATCCCGATCAAGTGGGTTTTGTAAAATTTAGACAGACTTCTGACAGTTCAAGAAGTGTCTTGCACCATATACACTTTTGTAACAAGAAAAAAATTCCCAGTCTGTTTGTGGCCCTTGATGCGGAGAAAGCTTTTGACCGCATCAATTGGACATATGCATTCGCAGTATTAAAGAAGATGGGTTTTGGTGAGGAGATGTTGAAAAGTGTTCAGGCTCTGTACTCCCAACCGTCTGCCTCTGTGCTGGTCAATAGCACGATGTCAGGGAAATTTGACATAACAAACGGAACAAGACAGGGATGCCCTCTGTCCCCAATTATTTTTATCCTGAGTCTGGAACCACTGGCTCAAAGGATAAGGGACTCGAGTGAGGTGAGGGGAGTACGGTTGGGAGATGTAGAGCATAAAATAAATTTATATGCAGACGATATCATACTCACACTGACAGATCCTGTTGAGTCGTTGAAGGCGACTTGGGACATCATAGAGTTGTTTGGTTCAATATCATATTATAAACTCAATGTAAAAAAGACTAACGTTTTGTCACTATTTATTTCAGCCCCTATAAAACAGCAATTACAAGATAAGTACCCTTTTACTTGGGACTGCACTAAAATCCCATATCTAGGAATTTGGCTCACAAGCGACCTCACACACACAAGTGAGGTAAACATAGATAGCCTTTTGAAATCCCTTGACACTAAGTTGGGAGAATTGTCAAAAACCCCAGCCACTTGGTTGGGAAGAATAGTACTATATAAGATGTTCTGCCTCCCAAAGGTGTTGTTTTTGTACAGGAATGTCCCTCTGCCTTTATCAATGCAACACATACAAAAATTAACTCATCAAATGAACAGATTTATTTGGAATAATAAAAAGCCTAGGGTAAAGAAACACACACTACTTAAATCTAGAGAAAATGGGGGGATAGCCCTTCCAGACTTGGAGGCGTATTACTTTGCCACCACAACTGAATTGACAAAAATGTGGCTCACAGAACAGACAGAATTGGGATGGCCAAAAATTGAAAGAGATTTAATGCCTAATAAAGAACCGACACTTTATGTTTCCTATTTTCTTCTGCACAGAGGAGAGATTGGAGACATAGAAAACCCAATACTCAGAGCCTCTGTGCAGAGCTGGTCACATATGTGCAGGAGAAGGTTTAATGTCTCCCCTGTTTCAACCAAAAGACTGAGACTTCACTTTTTGGCACCTGTCAAGGTTTCTTTGAGACCCATGTTTGATAACTGGAAAACATTCCCCATTGCTTATGTGGATGATTTATTGGACAATAATAAAGTCATGCCTTTTGAGTTGGTCAAGGCTAAATTTAAAATCCCTAATACGGAATATATGAAATACCTCATACTCAAAGAGGAATATAACAAATTTAAGAGATATTTCTGCAAGATAGTTTTGGTCAACCATACCATTTATAATTTCCTAACCAGCACAACCCCCAGGCACAAGAGCTCTCTTAAACCCCTGTATAACTTCCTGACCGGCAAATACACCTTTTCTAAGGGTGGATGCTTTGAAAAATGGGAGACTACTCTGCAGAAGCAGATTTGTGCCCCACAGTGGACATTGTCTTTTAAGACTGCAGTGAGGTCTACAAATTGCATGAACATTTTGGAAACACATTACAAACTAGTCCACAGATATTACTTGACCCCAAACAGGATTAAACATTTTGGGGAAGGGGGATCTGATCTGTGTTGGCGGGGATGCGGGTCTCAGGCTGACTTACTCCATATTTTCTGGGGATGCCCGGTACTGAAACCATACTGGCTTAAGGTCTCCAATTTGATTTCGATCATATGCAACTGGCGTGTTCAGTTGCACCCTGCCTTGGCCTTACTACTCATAGATATTTGCAGATTCAAAACAACAAAGTATTTGGTTGCCCACATACTCATGTCTGCAATATACCTTATAGCGAAAGGTTGGAACAACAAGCAACCTCCGAACATTGCCACATTGATCATGTTGGTGGACAAACATTGTGTTTATGAAAAAATTCATTATATTAACAATATGTCAATAAAGTTATTTGACGACAGATGGCATAGATGGTTGAAACTCAAATCTAAGATAGAAGAAGAATTTATATCTTGATATCTTGATTTTTGCTCTTTTTGTGTGCCAAAATTTCACATGTATTTGGTGTTTGCCTGTACTGTTGTAATTGTTTTTCAAATCTATTTTAATTAATGTTAATTGTACATACTTTAAATGATGATATGATGTTCAGATACCATATGATGATGTCCTGATGTACATTATCTTGACTCTATTCGAACATGATATATATGAGGTATGTTTATACATTCCTATTATTTTGAAAACTCAATAAAAATATTGTTTAAGAAAATTCAAAACATTCATTATTCAATAGAGCCCAATAGCAAAAACCAGCGTTTTGAATGAAGAATCACATTTCTTGGTAGAATCATGCAGGATTGAAATTTTTGATGGTTTTTTACTCCTCTCAACAGCCCAAACAAGTTTCTAAAAGGATGAGTTTGCAACTACTTTACTTTTGGAGAAAATTCAAAACATTCATTATTCAATAGGGCCCAAACTATCAAAAACCAGCGGTTTGAATGAACACATTTCTTGGTAGAATCATGCAGGACTGAAATTTTTGATGTTTTTCTACTCCTCTCATGAGCCCAAACAAGTCTCTAAAAGCATGAGTTTGCAACTACTTTACTTTTGGAGAAAATTCAAAACATTCACTATTCATTAGAGCCCAATAGCAAAAATCAGGTTTTGAATGAAGAATCACATTTCTTGGTAAAATCATGCAGGATTGAAATTTTTGATGGTTGTTTACTCCTCTCAACAGCCCAAACAAGTTTCTAAAAGGATGAGTTTGCAACTACTTTACTTTTGGAGAAAATTCAAAACATTCACTATTCAATAGATCCCAATAGCAAAAACCAGCATTTTGAATGAAGAATCACATTTCTTGGTAGAATCATGCAGGATTGAAATTTTTGATGGTTTTTTACTCCTCTCAACAGCCCAAACAAGTTTCTAAAAGGATGAGTTTGCAACTACTTTACTTTTGCAACTACTTTACATTTGGAGAAAATTCAAAACTTTCATTATTCAATAGATCCCAATAGCAAAAACCAGCATTTTGAATGAAGAATCACATTTCTTGGTAGAATCATGCAGGATTGAAATTTTTGATGGTTTTTTACTCCTCTCAACAGCCCAAACAAGTTTCTAAAAGGATGAGTTTGCAACTACTTTACTTTTGGAGAAAATTCAAAACATTCATTATTCAATAGGGCCCAAACTATCAAAAACCAGCCGTTTCAATGAACACACATGTCTTGGTAGAATCATGCAGGACTGAAATTTTTGATGTTGTTCTACTCATCTCATGAGCCCAAACAAGTCTCTAAAAGCATGAGTTTGCAACTACTTTACTTTTGGAGAAAATTCAAAACATTCATTATTCAATAGAGCCCAATAGCAAAAACCAGCGTTTTGAATGAAGAATCACATTTCTTGGTAGAATCATGCAGGATTGAAATTTTTGATGGTTTTTTACTCCTCTCAACAGCCCAAACAAGTTTCTAAAAGGATGAGTTTGCAACTACTTTACTTTTGGAGAAAATTCAAAACATTCATTATTCAATAGGGCCCAAACTATCAAAAACCAGCGGTTTCAATGAACACACATTTCTTGGTAGAATCATGCAGGACTGAAATTTTTGATGTTTTTCTACTCCTCTCATGAGCCCAAACAAGTCTCTAAAAGCATGAGTTTGCAACTACTTTACTTTTGGAGAAAATTCAAAACATTCACTATTCAATAGAGCCCAATTGCAAAAATCAGGTTTTGAATGAAGAATCACATTTCTTGGTAAAATCATGCAGGATTGAAATTTTTGATGGTTTTTTACTCCTCTCAACAGCCCAAACAAGTTTCTAAAAGGATGAGTTTGCAACTACTTTACTTTTGGAGAAAATTCAAAACATTCATTATTCAATAGGGCCCAAACTATCAAAAACCAGCGGTTTCAATGAACACACATTTCTTGGTAGAATCATGCAGGACTCAAATTTTTGATGTTTTTCTACTCCTCTCATGAGCCCAAACAAGTCTCTAAAAGCATGAGTTTGCAACTACTTTACTTTTGGAGAAAATTCAAAACATTCATTATTCAATAGAGCCCAATAGCAAAAACCAGCGTTTTGAATGAAGAATCACATTTCTTGGTAGAATCATGCAGGATTCAAATTTTTGATGGTTTTTTACTCCTCTCAACAGCCCAAACAAGTTTCTAAAAGGATGAGTTTGCAACTACTTTACTTTTGGAGAAAATTCAAAACATTCATTATTCAATAGGGCCCAAACTATCAAAAACCAGAGGTTTCAATGAACACACATTTCTTGGTAGAATCATGCAGGACTGAAATTTTTGATGTTTTTCTACTCCTCTCATGAGCCCAAACAAGTCTCTAAAAGGATGAGTTTGCAACTACTTTACTTTTGGAGAAAATTCAAAACATTCACTATTCAATAGAGCCCAATAGCAAAAATCAGGTTTTGAATGAAGAATCACATTTCTTGGTAAAATCATGCAGGATTGAAATTTTTGATGGTTTTTTACTTCTCTCAACAGCCCAAACAAGTTTCTAAAAGGATGAGTTTGCAACTACTTTACTTTTGGAGAAAATTCAAAACATTCATTATTCAATAGAGCCCAATAGCAAAAACCAGCGTTTTGAATGAAGAATCACATTTCTTGGTAGAATCATGCAGGATTGAAATTTTTGATGGTTTTTTACTCCTCTCAACAGCCCAAACAAGTTTCTAAAAGGATGAGTTTGCAACTACTTTACTTTTGGAGAAAATTCAAAACATTCATTATTCAATAGGGCCCAAACTATCAAAAACCAGCGGTTTCAATGAACACACATTTCTTGGTAGAATCATGCAGGACTGAAATTTTTGATGTTTTTCTACTCCTCTCATGAGCCCAAACAAGTCTCTAAAAGCATGAGTTTGCAACTACTTTACTTTTGGAGAAAATTCAAAACATTCATTATTCAATAGAGCCCAATAGCAAAAACCAGCGTTTTGAATGAAGAATCACATTTCTTGGTAGAATCATGCAGGATTGAAATTTTTGATGGTTTTTTACTCCTCTCAACAGCCCAAACAAGTTTCTAAAAGGTTGAGTTTGCAACTACTTTACTTTTGGAGAAAATTCAAAACATTCATTATTCAATAGGGCCCAAACTATCAAAAAACAGCGGTTTGAATGAACACACATTTCTTGGTAGAATCATGCAGGACTGAAATTTTTGATGTTTTTCTACTCCTCTCATGAGCCCAAACAAGTCTCTAAAAGCATGAGTTTGCAACTACTTTACTTTTGGAGAAAATTCAAAACTTTCATTATTCAATAGGGCCCAAACTATCAAAAACCAGCGGTTTGAATGAACACACATTTCTTGGTAGAATCATGCAGGACTGAAATTTTTGATGTTTTTCTACTCCTCTCATGAGCCCAAACAAGTCTCTAAAAGCATGAGTTTGCAACTACTTTACTTTTGGAGAAAATTCAAAACATTCATTATTCAATAGAGCCCAATAGCAAAAACCAGCGTTTTGAATGAAGAATCACATTTCTTGGTAGAATCATGCAGGATTGAAATTTTTGATGGTTTTTTACTCCTCTCAACAGCCCAAACAAGTTTCTAAAAGGATGAGTTTGCAACTACTTTACTTTTGGAGAAAATTCAAAACATTCATTATTCAATAGGGCCCAAACTATCAAAAACCAGCGGTTTCAATGAACACATATTTCTTGGTAGAATCATGCAGGACTGAAATTTTTGATGTTTTTCTACTCCTCTCATGAGCCCAAACAAGTCTCTAAAAGCATGAGTTTGCAACTACTTTACTTTTGGAGAAAATTCAAAACATTCATTATTCAATAGAGCCCAATAGCAAAAACCAGCGTTTTGAATGAAGAATCACATTTCTTGGTAGAATCATGCAGGATTGAAATTTTTGATGGTTTTTTACTCCTCTCAACAGCCCAAACAAGTTTCTAAAAGGATGAGTTTGCAACTACTTTACTTTTGGAGAAAATTCAAAACATTCATTATTCAATAGGGCCCAAACTATCAAAAACCAGCGGTTTCAATGAACACACATTTCTTGGTAGAATCATGCAGGACTGAAATTTTTGATGTTTTTCTACTCCTCTCATGAGCCCAAACAAGTCTCTAAAAGCATGAGTTTGCAACTACTTTACTTTTGGAGAAAATTCAAAACATTCATTATTCAATAGAGCCCAATAGCAAAAACCAGCGTTTTGAATGAAGAATCACATTTCTTGGTAGAATCATGCAGGATTGATATTTTTGATGGTTTTTTACTCCTCTCAACAGCCCAAACAAGTTTCTAAAAGGATGAGTTTGCAACTACTTTACTTTTGGAGAAAATTCAAAACATTCATTATTCAATAGGGCCCAAACTATCAAAAACCAGCGGTTTCAATGAACACACATTTCTTGGTAGAATCATGCAGGACTGAAATTTTTGATGTTTTTCTACTCCTCTCATGAGCCCAAACAAGTCTCTAAAAGCATGAGTTTGCAACTACTTTACTTTTGGAGAAAATTCAAAACATTCATTATTCAATAGGGCCCAAAATATCAAAAACCAGCGGTTTGAATGAACACACATTTCTTGGTAGAATCATGCAGGACTGAAATTTTTGATGTTTTTCTACTCTCATGAGCCCAAACAAGTCTCTAAAAGCATGAGTTTGCAACTACTTTACATTTGGAGAAAATTCAAAACTTTCATTATTCAATAGATCCCAATAGCAAAAACCAGCATTTTGAATGAAGAATCACATTTCTTGGTAGAATCATGCAGGATTGAAATTTTTGATGGTTTTTTACTCCTCTCAACAGCCCAAACAAGTTTCTAAAAGGATGAGTTTGCAACTACTTTACTTTTGCAACTACTTTACATTTGGAGAAAATTCAAAACTTTCATTATTCAATAGATCCCAATAGCAAAAACCAGCATTTTGAATGAAGAATCACATTTCTTGGTAGAATCATGCAGGATTGAAATTTTTGATGGTTTTTTACTCCTCTCAACAGCCCAAACAAGTTTCTAAAAGGATGAGTTTGCAACTACTTTACTTTTGGAGAAAATTCAAAACATTCATTATTCAATAGGGCCCAAACTATCAAAAACCAGCCGTTTCAATGAACACACATGTCTTGGTAGAATCATGCAGGACTGAAATTTTTGATGTTGTTCTACTCATCTCATGAGCCCAAACAAGTCTCTAAAAGCATGAGTTTGCAACTACTTTACTTTTGGAGAAAATTCAAAACATTCATTATTCAATAGAGCCCAATAGCAAAAACCAGCGTTTTGAATGAAGAATCACATTTCTTGGTAGAATCATGCAGGATTGAAATTTTTGATGGTTTTTTACTCCTCTCAACAGCCCAAACAAGTTTCTAAAAGGATGAGTTTGCAACTACTTTACTTTTGGAGAAAATTCAAAACATTCATTATTCAATAGGGCCCAAACTATCAAAAACCAGCGGTTTCAATGAACACACATTTCTTGGTAGAATCATGCAGGACTGAAATTTTTGATGTTTTTCTACTCCTCTCATGAGCCCAAACAAGTCTCTAAAAGCATGAGTTTGCAACTACTTTACTTTTGGAGAAAATTCAAAACATTCATTATTCAATAGAGCCCAATTGCAAAAACCAGCGTTTTGAATGAAGAATCACATTTCTTGGTAGAATCATGCAGGATTGAAATTTTTGATGGTTTTTTACTCCTCTCAACAGCCCAAACAAGTTTCTACAAGGATGAGTTTGCAACTACTTTACTTTTGGAGAAAATTCAAAACATTCATTATTGAATAGGGCCCAAACTATCAAAAACCAGCGGTTTGAATGAACACATTTCTTGGTAGAATCATGCAGGACTGAAATTTTTGATGTTTTTCTACTCCTCTCATGAGCCCAAACAAGTCTCTAAAAGCATGAGTTTGCAACTACTTTACTTTTGGAGAAAATTCAAAACATTCACTATTCAATAGAGCCCAATAGCAAAAATCAGGTTTTGAATGAAGAATCACATTTCTTGGTAAAATCATGCAGGATTGAAATTTTTGATGGTTTTTTACTCCTCTCAACAGCCCAAACAAGATTCTAAAAGGATGAGTTTGCAACTACTTTACTTTTGGAGAAAATTCAAAACATTCATAATTCAATAGAGCCCAATAGCAAAAACCAGCGTTTTGAATGAAGAATCACATTTCTTGGTAGAATCATGCAGGATTGAAATTTTTGATGGTTTTTTACTCCTCTCAACAGCCCAAACAAGTTTCTAAAAGGATGAGTTTGCAACTACTTTACTTTTGGAGAAAATTCAAAACATTCATTATTCAATAGGGCCCAAACTATCAAAAACCAGCGGTTTGAATGAACACATTTCTTGGTAGAATCATGCAGGACTGAAATTTTTGATGTTTTTCTACTCCTCTCATGAGC
The DNA here is from genome assembly GCF_039654945.1 of Dendrobates tinctorius. NCBI lineage: Eukaryota > Metazoa > Chordata > Amphibia > Anura > Dendrobatidae > Dendrobates > Dendrobates tinctorius. The sequence continues at coordinate 22,961,942 of NW_027361793.1, forward strand.
CCAAACAAGTCTCTAAAAGCATGAGTTTACAACTACTTTACTTTTGGAGAAAATTCAAAACATTCACCATTCAATAGAGCCCAATAGCAAAAATCAGGTTTTGAATGAAGAATCACATTTCTTGGTAAAATCATGCAGGATTGAAATTTTTGATGGTTTTTTACTCCTCTCAACAGTCCAAACAAGTTTCTAAAAGGATGAGTTTGCAACTACTTTACTTTTCGAGAAAATTCAAAACATTCATTATTCAATAGGGCCCAAACTATCAAAAACCAGCGGTTTCAATGAACACACATTTCTTGGTAGAATCATGCAGGACTGAAATTTTTGATGTTTTTCTACTCCTCTCATGAGCCCAAACAAGTCTCTAAAAGCATGAGTTTGCAACTACTTTACTTTTGGAGAAAATTCAAAACATTCATTATTCAATAGAGCCCAATAGCAAAAACCAGCGTTTTGAATGAAGAATCACATTTCTTGGTAGAATCATGCAGGATTGAAATTTTTGATGGTTTTTTACTCCTCTCAACAGCCCAAACAAGTTTCTAAAAGGATGAGTTTGCAACTACTTTACTTTTGGAGAAAATTCAAAACATTCATTATTCAATAGGGCCCAAACTATCAAAAACCAGCGGTTTGAATGAACACATTTCTTGGTAGAATCATGCAGGACTGAAATTTTTGATGTTTTTCTACTCCTCTCATGAGCCCAAACAAGTCTCTAAAAGCATGAGTTTGCAACTACTTTACTTTTGGAGAAAATTCAAAACATTCACTATTCAATAGAGCCCAATAGCAAAAATCAGGTTTTGAATGAAGAATCACATTTCTTGGTAAAATCATGCAGGATTGAAATTTTTGATGGTTGTTTACTCCTCTCAACAGCCCAAACAAGTTTCTAAAAGGATGAGTTTGCAACTACTTTACTTTTGGAGAAAATTCAAAACATTCATTATTCAATAGGGCCCAAACTATCAAAAACCAGCGGTTTCAATGAACACACATTTCTTGGTAGAATCATGCAGGACTGAAATTTTTGATGTTTTTCTACTCCTCTCATGAGCCCAAACAAGTCTCCAAAAGCATGAGTTTGCAACTACTTTACTTTTGGAGAAAATTCAAAACATTCATTATTCAATAGAGCCCAATAGCAAAAACCAGCGTTTTGAATGAAGAATCACATTTCTTAGTAGAATCATGCAGGATTGAAATTTTTGATGGTTTTTTACTCCTCTCAACAGCCCAAACAAGTTTCTAAAAGGATGAGTTTGCAACTACTTTACTTTTGGAGAAAATTCAAAACATTCATTATTCAATAGGGCCCAAACTATCAAAAACCAGCGGTTTCAATGAACACACATTTCTTGGTAGAATCATGCAGGACTGAAATTTTTGATGTTTTTCTACTCCTCTCATGAGCCCAAACAAGTCTCTAAAAGCATGAGTTTGCAACTACTTTACTTTTGGAGAAAATTCAAAACATTCATTATTCAATAGAGACCAATAGCAAAAACCAGCGTTTTGAATGAAGAATCACATTTCTTGGTAGAATCATGCAGGATTGAAATTTTTGATGGTTTTTTACTCCTCTCAACAGCCCAAACAAGTTTCTAAAAGGATGAGTTTGCAACTACTTTACTTTTGGAGAAAATCCAAAACATTCATTATTCAATAGGGCCCAAACTATCAAAAACCAGCGGTTTCAATGAACACACATTTCTTGGTAGAATCATGCAGGACTGAAATTTTTGATGTTTTTCTACTCCTCTCATGAGCCCAAACAAGTCTCTAAAAGGATGAGTTTGCAACTACTTTACTTTTGGAGAAAATTCAAAACATTCACTATTCAATAGAGCCCAATAGCAAAAATCAGGTTTTGAATGAAGAATCACATTTCTTGGTAAAATCATGCAGGATTGAAATTTTTGATGGTTTTTTACTCCTCTCAACAGCCCAAACAAGTTTCTAAAAGGATGAGTTTGCAACTACTTTACTTTTGGAGAAAATTCAAAACATTCATTATTCAATAGGGCCCAAACTATCAAAAACCAGCGGTTTGAATGAACACACATTTCTTGGTAGAATCATGCAGGACTGAAATTTTTGATGTTTTTCTACTCCTCTCATGAGCCCAAACAAGTCTCTAAAAGCATGAGTTTGCAACTACTTTACTTTTGGAGAAAATTCAAAACATTCATTATTCAATAGAGCCCAATAGCAAAAACCAGCGTTTTGAATGAAGAATCACATTTCTTGGTAGAATCATGCAGGATTGAAATTTTTGATGGTTTTTTACTCCTCTCAACAGCCCAAACAAGTTTCTAAAAGGATGAGTTTGCAACTACTTTACTTTTGGAGAAAATTCAAAACATTCATTATTCAATAGGGCCCAAACTATCAAAAAACAGCGGTTTGAATGAACACACATTTCTTGGTAGAATCATGCAGGACTGAAATTTTTGATGTTTTTCTACTCCTCTCATGAGCCCAAACAAGTCTCTAAAAGCATGAGTTTGCAACTACTTTACTTTTGGAGAAAATTCAAAACTTTCATTATTCAATAGGGCCCAAACTATCAAAAACCAGCGGTTTCAATGAACACATATTTCTTGGTAGAATCATGCAGGACTGAAATTTTTGATGTTTTTCTACTCCTCTCATGAGCCCAAACAAGTCTCTAAAAGCATGAGTTTGCAACTACTTTACTTTTGGAGAAAATTCAAAACATTCATTATTCAATAGAGCCCAATAGCAAAAACCAGCGTTTTGAATGAAGAATCACATTTCTTGGTAGAATCATGCAGGATTGAAATTTTTGATGGTTTTTTACTCCTCTCAACAGCCCAAACAAGTTTCTAAAAGGATGAGTTTGCAACTACTTTACTTTTGGAGAAAATTCAAAACATTCATTATTCAATAGGGCCCAAACTATCAAAAACCAGCGGTTTCAATGAACACACATTTCTTGGTAGAATCATGCAGGACTGAAATTTTTGATGTTTTTCTACTCCTCTCATGAGCCCAAACAAGTCTCTAAAAGCATGAGTTTGCAACTACTTTACTTTTGGAGAAAATTCAAAACATTCATTATTCAATAGAGCCCAATAGCAAAAACCAGCGTTTTGAATGAAGAATCACATTTCTTGGTAGAATCATGCAGGATTGATATTTTTGATGGTTTTTTACTCCTCTCAACAGCCCAAACAAGTTTCTAAAAGGATGAGTTTGCAACTACTTTACTTTTGGAGAAAATTCAAAACATTCATTATTCAATAGGGCCCAAACTATCAAAAACCAGCGGTTTCAATGAACACACATTTCTTGGTAGAATCATGCAGGACTGAAATTTTTGATGTTTTTCTACTCCTCTCATGAGCCCAAACAAGTCTCTAAAAGCATGAGTTTGCAACTACTTTACTTTTGGAGAAAATTCAAAACATTCATTATTCAATAGGGCCCAAAATATCAAAAACCAGCGGTTTGAATGAACACACATTTCTTGGTAGAATCATGCAGGACTGAAATTTTTGATGTTTTTCTACTCTCATGAGCCCAAACAAGTCTCTAAAAGCATGAGTTTGCAACTACTTTACATTTGGAGAAAATTCAAAACTTTCATTATTCAATAGATCCCAATAGCAAAAACCAGCATTTTGAATGAAGAATCACATTTCTTGGTAGAATCATGCAGGATTGAAATTTTTGATGGTTTTTTACTCCTCTCAACAGCCCAAACAAGTTTCTAAAAGGATGAGTTTGCAACTACTTTACTTTTGCAACTACTTTACATTTGGAGAAAATTCAAAACTTTCATTATTCAATAGATCCCAATAGCAAAAACCAGCATTTTGAATGAAGAATCACATTTCTTGGTAGAATCATGCAGGATTGAAATTTTTGATGGTTTTTTACTCCTCTCAACAGCCCAAACAAGTTTCTAAAAGGATGAGTTTGCAACTACTTTACTTTTGGAGAAAATTCAAAACATTCATTATTCAATAGGGCCCAAACTATCAAAAACCAGCCGTTTCAATGAACACACATGTCTTGGTAGAATCATGCAGGACTGAAATTTTTGATGTTGTTCTACTCATCTCATGAGCCCAAACAAGTCTCTAAAAGCATGAGTTTGCAACTACTTTACTTTTGGAGAAAATTCAAAACATTCATTATTCAATAGAGCCCAATAGCAAAAACCAGCGTTTTGAATGAAGAATCACATTTCTTGGTAGAATCATGCAGGATTGAAATTTTTGATGGTTTTTTACTCCTCTCAACAGCCCAAACAAGTTTCTAAAAGGATGAGTTTGCAACTACTTTACTTTTGGAGAAAATTCAAAACATTCATTATTCAATAGGGCCCAAACTATCAAAAACCAGCGGTTTCAATGAACACACATTTCTTGGTAGAATCATGCAGGACTGAAATTTTTGATGTTTTTCTACTCCTCTCATGAGCCCAAACAAGTCTCTAAAAGCATGAGTTTGCAACTACTTTACTTTTGGAGAAAATTCAAAACATTCATTATTCAATAGAGCCCAATTGCAAAAACCAGCGTTTTGAATGAAGAATCACATTTCTTGGTAGAATCATGCAGGATTGAAATTTTTGATGGTTTTTTACTCCTCTCAACAGCCCAAACAAGTTTCTACAAGGATGAGTTTGCAACTACTTTACTTTTGGAGAAAATTCAAAACATTCATTATTGAATAGGGCCCAAACTATCAAAAACCAGCGGTTTGAATGAACACATTTCTTGGTAGAATCATGCAGGACTGAAATTTTTGATGTTTTTCTACTCCTCTCATGAGCCCAAACAAGTCTCTAAAAGCATGAGTTTGCAACTACTTTACTTTTGGAGAAAATTCAAAACATTCATTATTCAATAGGGCCCAAAATATCAAAAACCAGCGGTTTGAATGAACACACATTTCTTGGTAGAATCATGCAGGACTGAAATTTTTGATGTTTTTCTACTCTCATGAGCCCAAACAAGTCTCTAAAAGCATGAGTTTGCAACTACTTTACATTTGGAGAAAATTCAAAACTTTCATTATTCAATAGATCCCAATAGCAAAAACCAGCATTTTGAATGAAGAATCACATTTCTTGGTAGAATCATGCAGGATTGAAATTTTTGATGGTTTTTTACTCCTCTCAACAGCTCAAACAAGTTTCTAAAAGGATGAGTTTGCAACTACTTTACTTTTGCAACTACTTTACATTTGGAGAAAATTCAAAACTTTCATTATTCAATAGATCCCAATAGCAAAAACCAGCATTTTGAATGAAGAATCACATTTCTTGGTAGAATCATGCAGGATTGAAATTTTTGATGGTTTTTTACTCCTCTCAACAGCCCAAACAAGTTTCTAAAAGGATGAGTTTGCAACTACTTTACTTTTGGAGAAAATTCAAAACATTCATTATTCAATAGGGCCCAAACTATCAAAAACCAGCCGTTTCAATGAACACACATTTCTTGGTAGAATCATGCAGGACTGAAATTTTTGATGTTTTTCTACTCCTCTCATGAGCCCAAACAAGTCTCTAAAAGCATGAGTTTGCAACTACTTTACTTTTGGAGAAAATTCAAAACATTCATTATTCAATAGAGCCCAATTGCAAAAACCAGCGTTTTGAATGAAGAATCACATTTCTTGGTAGAATCATGCAGGATTGAAATTTTTGATGGTTTTTTACTCCTCTCAACAGCCCAAACAAGTTTCTACAAGGATGAGTTTGCAACTACTTTACTTTTGGAGAAAATTCAAAACATTCATTATTGAATAGGGCCCAAACTATCAAAAACCAGCGGTTTGAATGAACACATTTCTTGGTAGAATCATGCAGGACTGAAATTTTTGATGTTTTTCTACTCCTCTCATGAGCCCAAACAAGTCTCTAAAAGCATGAGTTTGCAACTACTTTACTTTTGGAGAAAATTCAAAACATTCACTATTCAATAGAGCCCAATAGCAAAAATCAGGTTTTGAATGAAGAATCACATTTCTTGGTAAAATCATGCAGGATTGAAATTTTTGATGGTTTTTTACTCCTCTCAACAGCCCAAACAAGATTCTAAAAGGATGAGTTTGCAACTACTTTACTTTTGGAGAAAATTCAAAACATTCATAATTCAATAGAGCCCAATAGCAAAAACCAGCGTTTTGAATGAAGAATCACATTTCTTGGTAGAATCATGCAGGATTGAAATTTTTGATGGTTTTTTACTCCTCTCAACAGCCCAAACAAGTTTCTAAAAGGATGAGTTTGCAACTACTTTACTTTTGGAGAAAATTCAAAACATTCATTATTCAATAGGGCCCAAACTATCAAAAACCAGCGGTTTGAATGAACACATTTCTTGGTAGAATCATGCAGGACTGAAATTTTTGATGTTTTTCTACTCCTCTCATGAGCCCAAACAAGTCTCTAAAAGCATGAGTTTACAACTACTTTACTTTTGGAGAAAATTCAAAACATTCACCATTCAATAGAGCCCAATAGCAAAAATCAGGTTTTGAATGAAGAATCACATTTCTTGGTAAAATCATGCAGGATTGAAATTTTTGATGGTTTTTTACTCCTCTCAACAGTCCAAACAAGTTTCTAAAAGGATGAGTTTGCAACTACTTTACTTTTCGAGAAAATTCAAAACATTCATTATTCAATAGGGCCCAAACTATCAAAAACCAGCGGTTTCAATGAACACACATTTCTTGGTAGAATCATGCAGGACTGAAATTTTTGATGTTTTTCTACTCCTCTCATGAGCCCAAACAAGTCTCTAAAAGCATGAGTTTGCAACTACTTTACTTTTGGAGAAAATTCAAAACATTCATTATTCAATAGAGCCCAATAGCAAAAACCAGCGTTTTGAATGAAGAATCACATTTCTTGGTAGAATCATGCAGGATTGAAATTTTTGATGGTTTTTTACTCCTCTCAACAGCCCAAACAAGTTTCTAAAAGGATGAGTTTGCAACTACTTTACTTTTGGAGAAAATTCAAAACATTCATTATTCAATAGGGCCCAAACTATCAAAAACCAGCGGTTTGAATGAACACATTTCTTGGTAGAATCATGCAGGACTGAAATTTTTGATGTTTTTCTACTCCTCTCATGAGCCCAAACAAGTCTCTAAAAGCATGAGTTTGCAACTACTTTACTTTTGGAGAAAATTCAAAACATTCACTATTCAATAGAGCCCAATAGCAAAAATCAGGTTTTGAATGAAGAATCACATTTCTTGGTAAAATCATGCAGGATTGAAATTTTTGATGGTTGTTTACTCCTCTCAACAGCCCAAACAAGTTTCTAAAAGGATGAGTTTGCAACTACTTTACTTTTGGAGAAAATTCAAAACATTCATTATTCAATAGGGCCCAAACTATCAAAAACCAGCGGTTTCAATGAACACACATTTCTTGGTAGAATCATGCAGGACTGAAATTTTTGATGTTTTTCTACTCCTCTCATGAGCCCAAACAAGTCTCCAAAAGCATGAGTTTGCAACTACTTTACTTTTGGAGAAAATTCAAAACATTCATTATTCAATAGAGCCCAATAGCAAAAACCAGCGTTTTGAATGAAGAATCACATTTCTTAGTAGAATCATGCAGGATTGAAATTTTTGATGGTTTTTTACTCCTCTCAACAGCCCAAACAAGTTTCTAAAAGGATGAGTTTGCAACTACTTTACTTTTGGAGAAAATTCAAAACATTCATTATTCAATAGGGCCCAAACTATCAAAAACCAGCGGTTTCAATGAACACACATTTCTTGGTAGAATCATGCAGGACTGAAATTTTTGATGTTTTTCTACTCCTCTCATGAGCCCAAACAAGTCTCTAAAAGCATGAGTTTGCAACTACTTTACTTTTGGAGAAAATTCAAAACATTCATTATTCAATAGAGACCAATAGCAAAAACCAGCGTTTTGAATGAAGAATCACATTTCTTGGTAGAATCATGCAGGATTGAAATTTTTGATGGTTTTTTACTCCTCTCAACAGCCCAAACAAGTTTCTAAAAGGATGAGTTTGCAACTACTTTACTTTTGGAGAAAATTCAAAACATTCATTATTCAATAGGGCCCAAACTATCAAAAACCAGCGGTTTCAATGAACACACATTTCTTGGTAGAATCATGCAGGACTGAAATTTTTGATGTTTTTCTACTCCTCTCATGAGCCCAAACAAGTCTCTAAAAGGATGAGTTTGCAACTACTTTACTTTTGGAGAAAATTCAAAACATTCACTATTCAATAGAGCCCAATAGCAAAAATCAGGTTTTGAATGAAGAATCACATTTCTTGGTAAAATCATGCAGGATTGAAATTTTTGATGGTTTTTTACTCCTCTCAACAGTCCAAACAAGTTTCTAAAAGGATGAGTTTGCAACTACTTTACTTTTGGAGAAAATTCAAAACATTCATTATTCAATAGGGCCCAAACTATCAAAAACCAGCGGTTTGAATGAACACACATTTCTTGGTAGAATCATGCAGGACTGAAATTTTTGATGTTTTTCTACTCCTCTCATGAGCCCAAACAAGTCTCTAAAAGCATGAGTTTGCAACTACTTTACTTTTGGAGAAAATTCAAAACATTCATTATTCAATAGAGCCCAATAGCAAAAACCAGCGTTTTGAATGAAGAATCACATTTCTTGGTAGAATCATGCAGGATTGAAATTTTTGATGGTTTTTTACTCCTCTCAACAGCCCAAACAAGTTTCTAAAAGGATGAGTTTGCAACTACTTTACTTTTGGAGAAAATTCAAAACATTCATTATTCAATAGGGCCCAAACTATCAAAAACCAGCGGTTTGAATGAACACATTTCTTGGTAGAATCATGCAGGACTGAAATTTTTGATGTTTTTCTACTCCTCTCATGAGCCCAAACAAGTCTCTAAAAGCATGAGTTTGCAACTACTTTACTTTTGGAGAAAATTCAAAACATTCACTATTCATTAGAGCCCAATAGCAAAAATCAGGTTTTGAATGAAGAATCACATTTCTTGGTAAAATCATGCAGGATTGAAATTTTTGATGGTTGTTTACTCCTCTCAACAGCCCAAACAAGTTTCTAAAAGGATGAGTTTGCAACTACTTTACTTTTGGAGAAAATTCAAAACATTCATTATTCAATAGGGCCCAAACTATCAAAAACCAGCGGTTTCAATGAACACACATTTCTTGGTAGAATCATGCAGGACTGAAATTTTTGATGTTTTTCTACTCCTCTCATGAGCCCAAACAAGTCTCTAAAAGCATGAGTTTGCAACTACTTTACTTTTGGAGAAAATTCAAAACATTCATTATTCAATAGAGCCCAATAGCAAAAACCAGCGTTTTGAATGAAGAATCACATTTCTTGGTAGAATCATGCAGGATTGAAATTTTTGATGGTTTTTTACTCCTCTCAACAGCCCAAACAAGTTTCTAAAAGGATGAGTTTGCAACTACTTTACTTTTGGAGAAAATTCAAAACATTCATTATTCAATAGGGCCCAAACTATCAAAAACCAGCGGTTTGAATGAACACATTTCTTGGTAGAATCATGCAGGACTGAAATTTTTGATGTTTTTCTACTCCTCTCATGAGCCCAAACAAGTCTCTAAAAGCATGAGTTTGCAACTACTTTACTTTTGGAGAAAATTCAAAACATTCACTATTCAATAGAGCCCAATAGCAAAAATCAGGTTTTGAATGAAGAATCACATTTCTTGGTAAAATCATGCAGGATTGAAATTTTTGATGGTTGTTTACTCCTCTCAACAGCCCAAACAAGTTTCTAAAAGGATGAGTTTGCAACTACTTTACTTTTGGAGAAAATTCAAAACATTCATTATTCAATAGGGCCCAAACTATCAAAAACCAGCGGTTTCAATGAACACACATTTCTTGGTAGAATCATGCAGGACTGAAATTTTTGATGTTTTTCTACTCCTCTCATGAGCCCAAACAAGTCTCCAAAAGCATGAGTTTGCAACTACTTTACTTTTGGAGAAAATTCAAAACATTCATTATTCAATAGAGCCCAATAGCAAAAACCAGCGTTTTGAATGAAGAATCACATTTCTTAGTAGAATCATGCAGGATTGAAATTTTTGATGGTTTTTTACTCCTCTCAACAGCCCAAACAAGTTTCTAAAAGGATGAGTTTGCAACTACTTTACTTTTGGAGAAAATTCAAAACATTCATTATTCAATAGGGCCCAAACTATCAAAAACCAGCGGTTTCAATGAACACACATTTCTTGGTAGAATCATGCAGGACTGAAATTTTTGATGTTTTTCTACTCCTCTCATGAGCCCAAACAAGTCTCTAAAAGCATGAGTTTGCAACTACTTTACTTTTGGAGAAAATTCAAAACATTCATTATTCAATAGAGACCAATAGCAAAAACCAGCGTTTTGAATGAAGAATCACATTTCTTGGTAGAATCATGCAGGATTGAAATTTTTGATGGTTTTTTACTCCTCTCAACAGCCCAAACAAGTTTCTAAAAGGATGAGTTTGCAACTACTTTACTTTTGGAGAAAATTCAAAACATTCATTATTCAATAGGGCCCAAACTATCAAAAACCAGCGGTTTCAATGAACACACATTTCTTGGTAGAATCATGCAGGACTGAAATTTTTGATGTTTTTCTACTCCTCTCATGAGCCCAAACAAGTCTCTAAAAGGATGAGTTTGCAACTACTTTACTTTTGGAGAAAATTCAAAACATTCACTATTCAATAGAGCCCAATAGCAAAAATCAGGTTTTGAATGAAGAATCACATTTCTTGGTAAAATCATGCAGGATTGAAATTTTTGATGGTTTTTTACTCCTCTCAACAGCCCAAACAAGTTTCTAAAAGGATGAGTTTGCAACTACTTTACTTTTGGAGAAAATTCAAAACATTCATTATTCAATAGGGCCCAAACTATCAAAAACCAGCGGTTTGAATGAACACACATTTCTTGGTAGAATCATGCAGGACTGAAATTTTTGATGTTTTTCTACTCCTCTCATGAGCCCAAACAAGTCTCTAAAAGCATGAGTTTGCAACTACTTTACTTTTGGAGAAAATTCAAAACATTCATTATTCAATAGAGCCCAATAGCAAAAACCAGCGTTTTGAATGAAGAATCACATTTCTTGGTAGAATCATGCAGGATTGAAATTTTTGATGGTTTTTTACTCCTCTCAACAGCCCAAACAAGTTTCTAAAAGGATGAGTTTGCAACTACTTTACTTTTGGAGAAAATTCAAAACATTCATTATTCAATAGGGCCCAAACTATCAAAAACCAGCGGTTTCAATGAACACACATTTCTTGGTAGAATCATGCAGGACTGAAATTTTTGATGTTTTTCTACTCCTCTCATGAGCCCAAACAAGTCTCTAAAAGGATGAGTTTGCAACTACTTTACTTTTGGAGAAAATTCAAAACATTCACTATTCAATAGAGCCCAATAGCAAAAATCAGGTTTTGAATGAAGAATCACATTTCTTGGTAAAATCATGCAGGATTGAAATTTTTGATGGTTTTTTACTCCTCTCAACAGCCCAAACAAGTTTCTAAAAGGATGAGTTTGCAACTACTTTACTTTTGGAGAAAATTCAAAACATTCATTATTCAATAGGGCCCAAACTATCAAAAACCAGCGGTTTGAATGAACACACATTTCTTGGTAGAATCATGCAGGACTGAAATTTTTGATGTTTTTCTACTCCTCTCATGAGCCCAAACAAGTCTCTAAAAGCATGAGTTTGCAACTACTTTACTTTTGGAGAAAATTCAAAACATTCATTATTCAATAGAGCCCAATAGCAAAAACCAGCGTTTTGAATGAAGAATCACATTTCTTGGTAGAATCATGCAGGATTGAAATTTTTGATGGTTTTTTACTCCTCTCAACAGCCCAAACAAGTTTCTAAAAGGATGAGTTTGCAACTACTTTACTTTTGGAGAAAATTCAAAACATTCATTATTCAATAGGGCCCAAACTATCAAAAACCAGCGGTTTGAATGAACACATTTCTTGGTAGAATCATGCAGGACTGAAATTTTTGATGTTTTTCTACTCCTCTCATGAGCCCAAACAAGTCTCTAAAAGCATGAGTTTGCAACTACTTTACTTTTGGAGAAAATTCAAAACATTCACTATTCATTAGAGCCCAATAGCAAAAATCAGGTTTTGAATGAAGAATCACATTTCTTGGTAAAATCATGCAGGATTGAAATTTTTGATGGTTGTTTACTCCTCTCAACAGCCCAAACAAGTTTCTAAAAGGATGAGTTTGCAACTACTTTACTTTTGGAGAAAATTCAAAACATTCATTATTCAATAGGGCCCAAACTATCAAAAACCAGCGGTTTCAATGAACACACATTTCTTGGTAGAATCATGCAGGACTGAAATTTTTGATGTTTTTCTACTCCTCTCATGAGCCCAAACAAGTCTCTAAAAGCATGAGTTTGCAACTACTTTACTTTTGGAGAAAATTCAAAACATTCATTATTCAATAGAGCCCAATAGCAAAAACCAGCGTTTTGAATGAAGAATCACATTTCTTGGTAGAATCATGCAGGATTGAAATTTTTGATGGTTTTTTACTCCTCTCAACAGCCCAAACAAGTTTCTAAAAGGATGAGTTTGCAACTACTTTACTTTTGGAGAAAATTCAAAACATTCATTATTCAATAGGGCCCAAACTATCAAAAACCAGCGGTTTCAATGAACACATATTTCTTGGTAGAATCATGCAGGACTGAAATTTTTGATGTTTTTCTACTCCTCTCATGAGCCCAAACAAGTCTCTAAAAGCATGAGTTTGCAACTACTTTACTTTTGGAGAAAATTCAAAACATTCATTATTCAATAGAGCCCAATAGCAAAAACCAGCGTTTTGAATGAAGAATCACATTTCTTGGTAGAATCATGCAGGATTGAAATTTTTGATGGTTTTTTACTCCTCTCAACAGCCCAAACAAGTTTCTAAAAGGATGAGTTTGCAACTACTTTACTTTTGGAGAAAATTCAAAACATTCATTATTCAATAGGGCCCAAACTATCAAAAACCAGCGGTTTCAATGAACACACATTTCTTGGTAGAATCATGCAGGACTGAAATTTTTGATGTTTTTCTACTCCTCTCATGAGCCCAAACAAGTCTCTAAAAGCATGAGTTTGCAACTACTTTACTTTTGGAGAAAATTCAAAACATTCATTATTCAATAGAGCCCAATAGCAAAAACCAGCGTTTTGAATGAAGAATCACATTTCTTGGTAGAATCATGCAGGATTGATATTTTTGATGGTTTTTTACTCCTCTCAACAGCCCAAACAAGTTTCTAAAAGGATGAGTTTGCAACTACTTTACTTTTGGAGAAAATTCAAAACATTCATTATTCAATAGGGCCCAAACTATCAAAAACCAGCGGTTTCAATGAACACACATTTCTTGGTAGAATCATGCAGGACTGAAATTTTTGATGTTTTTCTACTCCTCTCATGAGCCCAAACAAGTCTCTAAAAGCATGAGTTTGCAACTACTTTACTTTTGGAGAAAATTCAAAACATTCATTATTCAATAGGGCCCAAAATATCAAAAACCAGCGGTTTGAATGAACACACATTTCTTGGTAGAATCATGCAGGACTGAAATTTTTGATGTTTTTCTACTCTCATGAGCCCAAACAAGTCTCTAAAAGCATGAGTTTGCAACTACTTTACATTTGGAGAAAATTCAAAACTTTCATTATTCAATAGATCCCAATAGCAAAAACCAGCATTTTGAATGAAGAATCACATTTCTTGGTAGAATCATGCAGGATTGAAATTTTTGATGGTTTTTTACTCCTCTCAACAGCCCAAACAAGTTTCTAAAAGGATGAGTTTGCAACTACTTTACTTTTGCAACTACTTTACATTTGGAGAAAATTCAAAACTTTCATTATTCAATAGATCCCAATAGCAAAAACCAGCATTTTGAATGAAGAATCACATTTCTTGGTAGAATCATGCAGGATTGAAATTTTTGATGGTTTTTTACTCCTCTCAACAGCCCAAACAAGTTTCTAAAAGGATGAGTTTGCAACTACTTTACTTTTGGAGAAAATTCAAAACATTCATTATTCAATAGGGCCCAAACTATCAAAAACCAGCCGTTTCAATGAACACACATGTCTTGGTAGAATCATGCAGGACTGAAATTTTTGATGTTGTTCTACTCATCTCATGAGCCCAAACAAGTCTCTAAAAGCATGAGTTTGCAACTACTTTACTTTTGGAGAAAATTCAAAACATTCATTATTCAATAGAGCCCAATAGCAAAAACCAGCGTTTTGAATGAAGAATCACATTTCTTGGTAGAATCATGCAGGATTGAAATTTTTGATGGTTTTTTACTCCTCTCAACAGCCCAAACAAGTTTCTAAAAGGATGAGTTTGCAACTACTTTACTTTTGGAGAAAATTCAAAACATTCATTATTCAATAGGGCCCAAACTATCAAAAACCAGCGGTTTCAATGAACACACATTTCTTGGTAGAATCATGCAGGACTGAAATTTTTGATGTTTTTCTACTCCTCTCATGAGCCCAAACAAGTCTCTAAAAGCATGAGTTTGCAACTACTTTACTTTTGGAGAAAATTCAAAACATTCATTATTCAATAGAGCCCAATTGCAAAAACCAGCGTTTTGAATGAAGAATCACATTTCTTGGTAGAATCATGCAGGATTGAAATTTTTGATGGTTTTTTACTCCTCTCAACAGCCCAAACAAGTTTCTACAAGGATGAGTTTGCAACTACTTTACTTTTGGAGAAAATTCAAAACATTCATTATTGAATAGGGCCCAAACTATCAAAAACCAGCGGTTTGAATGAACACATTTCTTGGTAGAATCATGCAGGACTGAAATTTTTGATGTTTTTCTACTCCTCTCATGAGCCCAAACAAGTCTCTAAAAGCATGAGTTTGCAACTACTTTACTTTTGGAGAAAATTCAAAACATTCACTATTCAATAGAGCCCAATAGCAAAAATCAGGTTTTGAATGAAGAATCACATTTCTTGGTAAAATCATGCAGGATTGAAATTTTTGATGGTTTTTTACTCCTCTCAACAGCCCAAACAAGATTCTAAAAGGATGAGTTTGCAACTACTTTACTTTTGGAGAAAATTCAAAACATTCATAATTCAATAGAGCCCAATAGCAAAAACCAGCGTTTTGAATGAAGAATCACATTTCTTGGTAGAATCATGCAGGATTGAAATTTTTGATGGTTTTTTACTCCTCTCAACAGCCCAAACAAGTTTCTAAAAGGATGAGTTTGCAACTACTTTACTTTTGGAGAAAATTCAAAACATTCATTATTCAATAGGGCCCAAACTATCAAAAACCAGCGGTTTGAATGAACACATTTCTTGGTAGAATCATGCAGGACTGAAATTTTTGATGTTTTTCTACTCCTCTCATGAGCCCAAACAAGTCTCTAAATGCATGAGTTTACAACTACTTTACTTTTGGAGAAAATTCAAAACATTCACCATTCAATAGAGCCCAATAGCAAAAATCAGGTTTTGAATGAAGAATCACATTTCTTGGTAAAATCATGCAGGATTGAAATTTTTGATGGTTTTTTACTCCTCTCAACAGTCCAAACAAGTTTCTAAAAGGATGAGTTTGCAACTACTTTACTTTTCGAGAAAATTCAAAACATTCATTATTCAATAGGGCCCAAACTATCAAAAACCAGCGGTTTCAATGAACACACATTTCTTGGTAGAATCATGCAGGACTGAAATTTTTGATGTTTTTCTACTCCTCTCATGAGCCCAAACAAGTCTCTAAAAGCATGAGTTTGCAACTACTTTACTTTTGGAGAAAATTCAAAACATTCATTATTCAATAGAGCCCAATAGCAAAAACCAGCGTTTTGAATGAAGAATCACATTTCTTGGTAGAATCATGCAGGATTGAAATTTTTGATGGTTTTTTACTCCTCTCAACAGCCCAAACAAGTTTCTAAAAGGATGAGTTTGCAACTACTTTACTTTTGGAGAAAATTCAAAACATTCATTATTCAATAGGGCCCAAACTATCAAAAACCAGCGGTTTGAATGAACACATTTCTTGGTAGAATCATGCAGGACTGAAATTTTTGATGTTTTTCTACTCCTCTCATGAGCCCAAACAAGTCTCTAAAAGCATGAGTTTGCAACTACTTTACTTTTGGAGAAAATTCAAAACATTCACTATTCAATAGAGCCCAATAGCAAAAATCAGGTTTTGAATGAAGAATCACATTTCTTGGTAAAATCATGCAGGATTGAAATTTTTGATGGTTGTTTACTCCTCTCAACAGCCCAAACAAGTTTCTAAAAGGATGAGTTTGCAACTACTTTACTTTTGGAGAAAATTCAAAACATTCATTATTCAATAGGGCCCAAACTATCAAAAACCAGCGGTTTCAATGAACACACATTTCTTGGTAGAATCATGCAGGACTGAAATTTTTGATGTTTTTCTACTCCTCTCATGAGCCCAAACAAGTCTCCAAAAGCATGAGTTTGCAACTACTTTACTTTTGGAGAAAATTCAAAACATTCATTATTCAATAGAGCCCAATAGCAAAAACCAGCGTTTTGAATGAAGAATCACATTTCTTAGTAGAATCATGCAGGATTGAAATTTTTGATGGTTTTTTTCTCCTCTCAACAGCCCAAACAAGTTTCTAAAAGGATGAGTTTGCAACTACTTTACTTTTCGAGAAAATTCAAAACATTCATTATTCAATAGGGCCCAAACTATCAAAAACCAGCGGTTTCAATGAACACACATTTCTTGGTAGAATCATGCAGGACTGAAATTTTTGATGTTTTTCTACTCCTCTCATGAGCCCAAACAAGTCTCTAAAAGCATGAGTTTGCAACTACTTTACTTTTGGAGAAAATTCAAAACATTCATTATTCAATAGAGACCAATAGCAAAAACCAGCGTTTTGAATGAAGAATCACATTTCTTGGTAGAATCATGCAGGATTGAAATTTTTGATGGTTTTTTACTCCTCTCAACAGCCCAAACAAGTTTCTAAAAGGATGAGTTTGCAACTACTTTACTTTTGGAGAAAATTCAAAACATTCATTATTCAATAGGGCCCAAACTATCAAAAACCAGCGGTTTCAATGAACACACATTTCTTGGTAGAATCATGCAGGACTGAAATTTTTGATGTTTTTCTACTCCTCTCATGAGCCCAAACAAGTCTCTAAAAGGATGAGTTTGCAACTACTTTACTTTTGGAGAAAATTCAAAACATTCACTATTCAATAGAGCCCAATAGCAAAAATCAGGTTTTGAATGAAGAATCACATTTCTTGGTAAAATCATGCAGGATTGAAATTTTTGATGGTTTTTTACTCCTCTCAACAGCCCAAACAAGTTTCTAAAAGGATGAGTTTGCAACTACTTTACTTTTGGAGAAAATTCAAAACATTCATTATTCAATAGGGCCCAAACTATCAAAAACCAGCGGTTTGAATGAACACACATTTCTTGGTAGAATCATGCAGGACTGAAATTTTTGATGTTTTTCTACTCCTCTCATGAGCCCAAACAAGTCTCTAAAAGCATGAGTTTGCAACTACTTTACTTTTGGAGAAAATTCAAAACATTGGGGGGCGTGGCCAGCGTCTGAGCTGAATGGAAGCCTGAGCTCTGAGCTCCTCCACAGGGCAGCCTACCAAGCGCTATTAACAAGCGACTTACAAGCCAGGACTGGCTGAAAACTTGTGGGAACCTCCATAGGCACCAGCGGTGCCCCCACATAATGGATCCGCTTAATAGAAAAGCAGGAAAATCAAAAAATCTGGAGCGCTCTCCCCTCATGCTGAGGAGCCAAGATGGCGCCCGCCACACAGCAGCCACAGCCTGCAGCCCCAGCCTGAGCGGCGCACAGCGGGAGAGAACGCCACAGAGACTGAAACACGCAGTATTCAAGTCAGGGGGTAAGTCTGCCCCCATCCCTGCAAAAACCGCCGCTCCATATATTAAAGAAAGCGCTAAATTCAGTGTTAAAAGTAGCGCTGAGAAGAAGGAGGCAAAATATCGCGAGATTAACCGGGAAACAGACGGGATTGCGCAGCAAGTACGCAAATTGCGTACCTTAAGCAAAAATCTTGCGCAGCCTGTGAAATCTTGCACAGCAGCAACGCTCACAGCCGCTATGGAGGCCACAAATACAATAAGGGCCTCCTCATCTTGTCCAGATATCTCCACAATTTCAGACACCCCTCTAACGCCACCACAGAGGGAACTGTCCCCTGCCTCACAAAATAGCTGCAGATTAAGCAGTAGCTCGGCTGAGCTGCAAAGTGAGACGCAGATGGAGGACTTCTGCACTCCAGATAACCCCATGCCTGAAAACTTTTTACATGTTTTGACTGAGGTAGAGGCTACCAACAAAGCAGCTTCAGAAATGTTCATAAAAAATATGGTGTGCCTTCTTGCAAAGACATTCCAAAAACAACTAGAGGGATATAATACAAACCTCCAAAACAATATAGACAGTCTGGGTCAGAGGGTGAATCACTTGGAGTCGAAAATGGAGGAGATAGTCCAGTCTCACAACAATTTGATAGACGAACATTATGCCTTAGAGAAAGAAGTTACCTTCCTAAAGTCAAGACTGATAGAACAAGAGGACAGGAGTAGGAGAAACAACCTTAAATTCAGAGGAATACCTGAGAATGTCAAGGACAGAGATCTTGATTCATATGTGCAAAAAATGCTCCATGCTATGCTCCCAGGTGCTTCCAAAGGAGACCTCTTAATAGAACGCATACACAGACTACCTAAGTCCAAATATGCCCCTGAAAGAGCTCCGCGGGATGTTATTGCATTCTTTCACTATTTTCTGACAAAGGAGGACATTTTGAGGAAGAGCAAGCAGTCACCCATCTTACCAAGACCATATGAGGGTATTAAGATCTTTGCAGACTTTTCAAAAGCCACGTTGCAAAAAAGGAGAGACTTTTTCCCTATCACTGCACACCTACGGGAGCACAGGGTGCTATACAGATGGGGCTTTCCTACAAAAATATTGGTCATGAAGGAAAACACTACTTTTGCCTTATCTAACATTGATAACTGTGATAGATTCTTTCAGGACCTTGGTATTCCTCCAATGAAGAACTCATCTTTATCCTACAATCAAGAGAGGAGCAACTCTTCACGACAGCCAAGACGTTTGTCACAGTCCTGGACCACACAAAAGAAAAGATAATGGACTTGGTAGGTGTTGACCCTGGCTCTTGGCCTGAACTTTCATCCCCAAACACTAACCGAGAGATTTCTCTTGGTATCATTTCTTTTGAGAAATTCACCTTCCTTGTTAACAAGTTTGTTTTGTTCTAGGTTATTCCAGGTTATAACATGTTTCTATTCACAGGCACACCAGGCACTGACAACAAATTTCTAGAGAAATACCACTCTTCTTGGATATATGTCCAGATGGACTATTCTATCTTATTGAGTTATTTAACACATTTCTTTCTTTTTGATATATTATGGAGTTGAAAATCCTATCATTTAATGTAAATGGGCTTAATAGTCCCTTTAAAAGGTATGCTCTGTGGAAGGAGATCAAAAGATTGAAAGCAAATGTTGCTATGATACAGGAAACCCACCTCCTGGAAACTGATAATAACAGATTTAAAAACAAAGATTATCCTCAGATTTTCTTCTCCAACAACGAGGGAGGGAAAAAAGCTGGGGTGGCCATTGCCTTCCACAGAGACCTACCAGTGGTTATTTCAGATGTTTATAAAGACAATAAAGGCAGATATTTAATCATCAATTTTACCTTGGAGGGAATGGAATACACTGTGGTTAATGTATACGCCCCTAATGTGAGACAAATTAGCTTTCTCAATAAAGTCAAAAGAAAATTATCCAAATTTAGCAAGGGACAAATCATATGGGGGGGAGACTTTAATTGTATTGTTGACCCAAGCACTGATTGCTCATCCTCTGCTCCATACTACAGAAGTGTGAATTTGGGGAAGTGGCTGAGCAATGCTAACCTGCACGACAGTTGTAAAATATTGAACCCTAATTCTAGAGAATACACCAGATTCTGCCCACACAACAGATCTTATACCAAAATAGATCATATATTTACCAGTTTTTCCTTACTAGATTCGTATATAGATTTCCAAACTGGCCCCATCACATGGTCGGACCATGCTCCAATTCTATTAACATTACAGGTTTCCTCTTCGACTCAAAGACACTACAATTGGAGATATAGCAAATTTGTAGTAGACTCCCCAGATAATATAGCAACAATAAAAAACACTATAATGAATTATTTTAAAGAAAATGACTCCCAGGAAATCTCCCCTGAAACCTTATGGTTAGCACATAAATGTGTCATTAGAGGCCACTTAATTCAGATGGCCTCAAGACAAAAGAGGGAAAGAGAGAGCAAACAGAGGCTGTTACTAGAACAAATCAAAAAACTTGAAGACCAGGCCAAAGTGGAAAAATCTTTTACTAAATACAAGGAGTTATACTCCCTTAGATTGGAATTTAGAAATCTTCTCATAAATATTTACGAAAAAAAGACTCTGTTTAACAGGGCAGGGTTCTACATAAATAACAACAAAAACTCAAAAACTATGGCAAATAGATTCAAACCCATAAATAAAAAGCATTTAATTAAAAAACTTTCCCAGAACTCAGTGAATATAGAAAAGCCAAGGGACATAGCTTTGGCTTTTGAAAAATACTACTCAAACCTTTACAATATAGGGAAAAATGGGACTTATCCCCCTCCTACAGAGGAGATGATAGATAATTTCCTGGGAGGAGTAGAGTTGAGATCTCTGTCTTCTGAGCAAAGGGAAATGCTTGATGCACCCTTCTCTGAGGGAGAGGTCTCTCTGGCAATAAAAAATCTCAAATGTAATAAGGCTCCTGGTCCAGACGGATTCCCTGTGGAATATTATAAAACATTTCAGGAAAATCTGGTCCCCTATTTAACAAACACCCTAAATTTTATAAAATCAAAAGGAACATGTAGTGCAGATATGCTGAGAGCCACCATAGTGGTAATCCCCAAACCGGACAAAGATCCCACCAAGATAGAAAACTATAGACCCATATCCCTCCTGAATGCAGACATCAAGGTCTATGCAAAAATACTGGCAGAAAGGGTGCAGGATGTTATCCAATATCTCATACATCCCGATCAAGTGGGTTTTGTAAAATTTAGACAGACTTCTGACAGTTCAAGAAGTGTCTTGCACCATATACACTTTTGTAACAAGAAAAAAATTCCCAGTCTGTTTGTGGCCCTTGATGCGGAGAAAGCTTTTGACCGCATCAATTGGACATATGCATTCGCAGTATTAAAGAAGATGGGTTTTGGTGAGGAGATGTTGAAAAGTGTTCAGGCTCTGTACTCCCAACCGTCTGCCTCTGTGCTGGTCAATAGCACGATGTCAGGGAAATTTGACATAACAAACGGAACAAGACAGGGATGCCCTCTGTCCCCAATTATTTTTATCCTGAGTCTGGAACCACTGGCTCAAAGGATAAGGGACTCGAGTGAGGTGAGGGGAGTACGGTTGGGAGATGTAGAGCATAAAATAAATTTATATGCAGACGATATCATACTCACACTGACAGATCCTGTTGAGTCGTTGAAGGCGACTTGGGACATCATAGAGTTGTTTGGTTCAATATCATATTATAAACTCAATGTAAAAAAGACTAACGTTTTGTCACTATTTATTTCAGCCCCTATAAAACAGCAATTACAAGATAAGTACCCTTTTACTTGGGACTGCACTAAAATCCCATATCTAGGAATTTGGCTCACAAGCGACCTCACACACACAAGTGAGGTAAACATAGATAGCCTTTTGAAATCCCTTGACACTAAGTTGGGAGAATTGTCAAAAACCCCAGCCACTTGGTTGGGAAGAATAGTACTATATAAGATGTTCTGCCTCCCAAAGGTGTTGTTTTTGTACAGGAATGTCCCTCTGCCTTTATCAATGCAACACATACAAAAATTAACTCATCAAATGAACAGATTTATTTGGAATAATAAAAAGCCTAGGGTAAAGAAACACACACTACTTAAATCTAGAGAAAATGGGGGGATAGCCCTTCCAGACTTGGAGGCGTATTACTTTGCCACCACAACTGAATTGACAAAAATGTGGCTCACAGAACAGACAGAATTGGGATGGCCAAAAATTGAAAGAGATTTAATGCCTAATAAAGAACCGACACTTTATGTTTCCTATTTTCTTCTGCACAGAGGAGAGATTGGAGACATAGAAAACCCAATACTCAGAGCCTCTGTGCAGAGCTGGTCACATATGTGCAGGAGAAGGTTTAATGTCTCCCCTGTTTCAACCAAAAGACTGAGACTTCACTTTTTGGCACCTGTCAAGGTTTCTTTGAGACCCATGTTTGATAACTGGAAAACATTCCCCATTGCTTATGTGGATGATTTATTGGACAATAATAAAGTCATGCCTTTTGAGTTGGTCAAGGCTAAATTTAAAATCCCTAATACGGAATATATGAAATACCTCATACTCAAAGAGGAATATAACAAATTTAAGAGATATTTCTGCAAGATAGTTTTGGTCAACCATACCATTTATAATTTCCTAACCAGCACAACCCCCAGGCACAAGAGCTCTCTTAAACCCCTGTATAACTTCCTGACCGGCAAATACACCTTTTCTAAGGGTGGATGCTTTGAAAAATGGGAGACTACTCTGCAGAAGCAGATTTGTGCCCCACAGTGGACATTGTCTTTTAAGACTGCAGTGAGGTCTACAAATTGCATGAACATTTTGGAAACACATTACAAACTAGTCCACAGATATTACTTGACCCCAAACAGGATTAAACATTTTGGGGAAGGGGGATCTGATCTGTGTTGGCGGGGATGCGGGTCTCAGGCTGACTTACTCCATATTTTCTGGGGATGCCCGGTACTGAAACCATACTGGCTTAAGGTCTCCAATTTGATTTCGATCATATGCAACTGGCGTGTTCAGTTGCACCCTGCCTTGGCCTTACTACTCATAGATATTTGCAGATTCAAAACAACAAAGTATTTGGTTGCCCACATACTCATGTCTGCAATATACCTTATAGCGAAAGGTTGGAACAACAAGCAACCTCCGAACATTGCCACATTGATCATGTTGGTGGACAAACATTGTGTTTATGAAAAAATTCATTATATTAACAATATGTCAATAAAGTTATTTGACGACAGATGGCATAGATGGTTGAAACTCAAATCTAAGATAGAAGAAGAATTTATATCTTGATATCTTGATTTTTGCTCTTTTTGTGTGCCAAAATTTCACATGTATTTGGTGTTTGCCTGTACTGTTGTAATTGTTTTTCAAATCTATTTTAATTAATGTTAATTGTACATACTTTAAATGATGATATGATGTTCAGATACCATATGATGATGTCCTGATGTACATTATCTTGACTCTATTCGAACATGATATATATGAGGTATGTTTATACATTCCTATTATTTTGAAAACTCAATAAAAATATTGTTTAAGAAAATTCAAAACATTCATTATTCAATAGAGCCCAATAGCAAAAACCAGCGTTTTGAATGAAGAATCACATTTCTTGGTAGAATCATGCAGGATTGAAATTTTTGATGGTTTTTTACTCCTCTCAACAGCCCAAACAAGTTTCTAAAAGGATGAGTTTGCAACTACTTTACTTTTGGAGAAAATTCAAAACATTCATTATTCAATAGGGCCCAAACTATCAAAAACCAGCGGTTTGAATGAACACATTTCTTGGTAGAATCATGCAGGACTGAAATTTTTGATGTTTTTCTACTCCTCTCATGAGCCCAAACAAGTCTCTAAAAGCATGAGTTTGCAACTACTTTACTTTTGGAGAAAATTCAAAACATTCACTATTCATTAGAGCCCAATAGCAAAAATCAGGTTTTGAATGAAGAATCACATTTCTTGGTAAAATCATGCAGGATTGAAATTTTTGATGGTTGTTTACTCCTCTCAACAGCCCAAACAAGTTTCTAAAAGGATGAGTTTGCAACTACTTTACTTTTGGAGAAAATTCAAAACATTCATTATTCAATAGGGCCCAAACTATCAAAAACCAGCGGTTTGAATGAACACATTTCTTGGTAGAATCATGCAGGACTGAAATTTTTGATGTTTTTCTACTCCTCTCATGAGCCCAAACAAGTCTTTAAAAGCATGAGTTTGCAACTACTTTACTTTTGGAGAAAATTCAAAACATTCACCATTCAATAGAGCCCAATAGCAAAAATCAGGTTTTGAATGAAGAATCACATTTCTTGGTAAAATCATGCAGGATTGAAATTTTTGATGGTTTTTTACTCCTCTCAACAGCCCAAACAAGTTTCTAAAAGGATGAGTTTGCAACTACTTTACTTTTCGAGAAAATTCAAAACATTCATTATTCAATAGGGCCCAAACTATCAAAAACCAGCGGTTTCAATGAACACACATTTCTTGGTAGAATCATGCAGGACTGAAATTTTTGATGTTTTTCTACTCCTCTCATGAACCCAAACAAGTCTCTAAAAGCATGAGTTTGCAACTACTTTACTTTTGGAGAAAATTCAAAACATTCATTATTCAATAGAGCCCAATAGCAAAAACCAGCGTTTTGAATGAAGAATCTCATTTCTTGGTAGAATCATGCAGGATTGAAAGTTTTGATGGTTTTTTACTCCTCTCAACAGCCCAAACAAGTTTCTAAAAGGATGAGTTTGCAACTACTTTACTTTTGGAGAAAATTCAAAACATTCATTATTCAATAGGGCCCAAACTATCAAAAACCAGCGGTTTCAATGAACACACATTTCTTGGTAGAATCATGCAGGACTGAAATTTTTGATGTTTTTCTATTCCTCTCATGAGCCCAAACAAGTCTCTAAAAGCATGAGTTTGCAACTACTTTACTTTTGGAGAAAATTCAAAACATTCATTATTCAATAGAGCCCAATAGCAAAAACCAGCGTTTTGAATGAAGAATCACATTTCTTGGTAGAATCATGCAGGATTGAAATTTTTGATGGTTTTTTACTCCTCTCAACAGCCCAAACAAGTTTCTAAAAGGATGAGTTTGCAACTACTTTACTTTTGGAGAAAATTCAAAACATTCATTATTCAATAGGGCCCAAACTATCAAAAAACAGCGGTTTGAATGAACACACATTTCTTGGTAGAATCATGCAGGACTGAAATTTTTGATGTTTTTCTACTCCTCTCATGAGCCCAAACAAGTCTCTAAAAGAATGAGTTTGCAACTACTTTACTTTTGGAGAAAATTCAAAACATTCATTATTCAATAGGGCCCAAACTATCAAAAACCAGTGGTTTGAATGAACACACATTTCTTGGTAGAATCATGCAGGACTGAAATTTTTGATGTTTTTCTACTCCTCTCATGAGCCCAAACAAGTCTCTAAAAGCATGAGTTTGCAACTACTTTACTTTTGGAGAAAATTCAAAACATTCATTATTCAATAGAGCACAATAGCAAAAACCAGCGTTTTGAATGAAGAATCACATTTCTTGGTAGAATCATGCAGGATTGAAATTTTTGATGGTTTTTTACTCCTCTCAACAGCCCAAACAAGTTTCTAAAAGGATGAGTTTGCAACTACTTTACTTTTGGAGAAAATTCAAAACATTCATTATTCAATAGGGCCCAAACTATCAAAAACCAGCCGTTTCAATGAACACACATGTCTTGGTAGAATCATGCAGGACTGAAATTTTTGATGTTTTTCTACTCATCTCATGAGCCCAAACAAGTCTCTAAAAGGATGAGTTTGCAACTACTTTACTTTTGGAGAAAATTCAAAACATTCATAATTCAATAGAGCCCAATAGCAAAAACCAGCGTTTTGAATGAAGAATCACATTTCTTGGTAGAATCATGCAGGATTGAAATTTTTGATGGTTTTTTACTCCTCTCAACAGCCCAAACAAGTTTCTAAAAGGATGAGTTTGCAACTACTTTACTTTTGGAGAAAATTCAAAACATTCATTATTCAATAGGGCCCAAACTATCAAAAACCAGCGGTTTGAATGAACACATTTCTTGGTAGAATCATGCAGGACTGAAATTTTTGATGTTTTTCTACTCCTCTCATGAGCCCAAACAAGTCTCTAAAAGCATGAGTTTGCAACTACTTTACTTTTGGAGAAAATTCAAAACATTCACTATTCAATAGAGTCCAATAGCAAAAATCAGGTTTTGAATGAAGAATCACATTTCTTGGTAAAATCATGCAGGATTGAAATTTTTGATGGTTGTTTACTCCTCTCAACAGCCCAAACAAGTTTCTAAAAGGATGAGTTTGCAACTACTTTACTTTTGGAGAAAATTCAAAACATTCATTATTCAATAGGGCCCAAACTATCAAAAACCAGCGGTTTCAATGAACACACATTTCTTGGTAGAATCATGCAGGACTGAAATTTTTGATGTTTTTCTACTCCTCTCATGAGCCCAAACAAGTCTCTAAAAGCATGAGTTTGCAACTACTTTACTTTTGGAGAAAATTCAAAACATTCATTATTCAATAGAGCCCAATAGCAAAAACCAGCGTTTTGAATGAAGAATCACATTTCTTGGTAGAATCATGCAGGATTGAAATTTTTGATGGTTTTTTACTCCTCTCAACAGCCCAAACAAGTTTCTAAAAGGATGAGTTTGCAACTACTTTACTTTTGGAGAAAATTCAAAACATTCATTATTCAATAGGGCCCAAACTATCAAAAACCAGCGGTTTGAATGAACACATTTCTTGGTAGAATCATGCAGGACTGAAATTTTTGATGTTTTTCTACTCCTCTCATGAGCCCAAACAAGTCTCTAAAAGCATGAGTTTGCAACTACTTTACTTTTGGAGAAAATTCAAAACATTCACTATTCATAAGAGCCCAATAGCAAAAATCAGGTTTTGAATGAAGAATCACATTTCTTGGTAAAATCATGCAGGATTGAAATTTTTGATGGTTGTTTACTCCTCTCAACAGCCCAAACAAGTTTCTAAAAGGATGAGTTTGCAACTACTTTACTTTTGGAGAAAATTCAAAACATTCATTATTCAATAGGGCCCAAACTATCAAAAACCAGCGGTTTGAATGAACACATTTCTTGGTAGAATCATGCAGGACTGAAATTTTTGATGTTTTTCTACTCCTCTCATGAGCCCAAACAAGTCTTTAAAAGCATGAGTTTGCAACTACTTTACTTTTGGAGAAAATTCAAAACATTCACCATTCAATAGAGCCCAATAGCAAAAATCAGGTTTTGAATGAAGAATCACATTTCTTGGTAAAATCATGCAGGATTGAAATTTTTGATGGTTTTTTACTCCTCTCAACAGCCCAAACAAGTTTCTAAAAGGATGAGTTTGCAACTACTTTACTTTTCGAGAAAATTCAAAACATTCATTATTCAATAGGGCCCAAACTATCAAAAACCAGCGGTTTCAATGAACACACATTTCTTGGTAGAATCATGCAGGACTGAAATTTTTGATGTTTTTCTATTCCTCTCATGAGCCCAAACAAGTCTCTAAAAGCATGAGTTTGCAACTACTTTACTTTTGGAGAAAATTCAAAACATTCATTATTCAATAGAGCCCAATAGCAAAAACCAGCGTTTTGAATGAAGAATCACATTTCTTGGTAGAATCATGCAGGATTGAAATTTTTGATGGTTTTTTACTCCTCTCAACAGCCCAAACAAGTTTCTAAAAGGATGAGTTTGCAACTACTTTACTTTTGGAGAAAATTCAAAACATTCATTATTCAATAGGGCCCAAACTATCAAAAAACAGCGGTTTGAATGAACACACATTTCTTGGTAGAATCATGCAGGACTGAAATTTTTGATGTTTTTCTACTCCTCTCATGAGCCCAAACAAGTCTCTAAAAGAATGAGTTTGCAACTACTTTACTTTTGGAGAAAATTCAAAACATTCATTATTCAATAGGGCCCAAACTATCAAAAACCAGTGGTTTGAATGAACACACATTTCTTGGTAGAATCATGCAGGACTGAAATTTTTGATGTTTTTCTACTCCTCTCATGAGCCCAAACAAGTCTCTAAAAGCATGAGTTTGCAACTACTTTACTTTTGGAGAAAATTCAAAACATTCATTATTCAATAGAGCACAATAGCAAAAACCAGCGTTTTGAATGAAGAATCACATTTCTTGGTAGAATCATGCAGGATTGAAATTTTTGATGGTTTTTTACTCCTCTCAACAGCCCAAACAAGTTTCTAAAAGGATGAGTTTGCAACTACTTTACTTTTGGAGAAAATTCAAAACATTCATTATTCAATAGGGCCCAAACTATCAAAAACCAGCCGTTTCAATGAACACACATGTCTTGGTAGAATCATGCAGGACTGAAATTTTTGATGTTTTTCTACTCATCTCATGAGCCCAAACAAGTCTCTAAAAGGATGAGTTTGCAACTACTTTACTTTTGGAGAAAATTCAAAACATTCATAATTCAATAGAGCCCAATAGCAAAAACCAGCGTTTTGAATGAAGAATCACATTTCTTGGTAGAATCATGCAGGATTGAAATTTTTGATGGTTTTTTACTCCTCTCAACAGCCCAAACAAGTTTCTAAAAGGATGAGTTTGCAACTACTTTACTTTTGGAGAAAATTCAAAACATTCATTATTCAATAGGGCCCAAACTATCGAAAACCAGCGGTTTCAATGAACACACATTTCTTGGTAGAATCATGCAGGACTGAAATTTTTGATGTTTTTCTACTCCTCTCATGAGCCCAAACAAGTCTCCAAAAGCATGAGTTTGCAACTACTTTACTTTTGGAGAAAATTCAAAACATTCATTATTCAATAGAGCCCAATAGCAAAAACCAGCGTTTTGAATGAAGAATCACATTTCTTGGTAGAATCATGCAGGATTGAAATTTTTGATGGTTTTTTACTCCTCTCAACAGCCCAAACAAGTTTCTAAAAGGATGAGTTTGCAACTACTTTACTTTTGGAGAAAATTCAAAACATTCATTATTCAATAGGGCCCAAACTATCAAAAACCAGCGGTTTCAATGAACACACATTTCTTGGTAGAATCATGCAGGACTGAAATTTTTGATGTTTTTCTACTCCTCTCATGAGCCCAAACAAGTCTCTAAAAGCATGAGTTTGCAACTACTTTACTTTTGGAGAAAATTCAAAACATTCATTATTCAATAGAGCCCAATAGCAAAAACCAGCGTTTTGAATGAAGAATCACATTTCTTGGTAGAATCATGCAGGATTGAAATTTTTGATGGTTTTTTACTCCTCTCAACAGCCCAAACAAGTTTCTAAAAGGATGAGTTTGCAACTACTTTACTTTTGGAGAAAATTCAAAACATTCATTATTCAATAGGGCCCAAACTATCAAAAACCAGCGGTTTCAATGAACACACATTTCTTGGTAGAATCATGCAGGACTGAAATTTTTGATGTTTTTCTACTCCTCTCATGAGCCCAAACAAGTCTCTAAAAGGATGAGTTTGCAACTACTTTACTTTTGGAGAAAATTCAAAACATTCACTATTCAATAGAGCCCAATAGCAAAAATCAGGTTTTGAATGAAGAATCACATTTCTTGGTAAAATCATGCAGGATTGAAATTTTTGATGGTTTTTTACTCCTCTCAACAGCCCAAACAAGTTTCTAAAAGGATGAGTTTGCAACTACTTTACTTTTGGAGAAAATTCAAAACATTCATTATTCAATAGGGCCCAAACTATCAAAAACCAGCGGTTTGAATGAACACACATTTCTTGGTAGAATCATGCAGGACTGAAATTTTTGATGTTTTTCTACTCCTCTCATGAGCCCAAACAAGTCTCTAAAAGCATGAGTTTGCAACTACTTTACTTTTGGAGAAAATTCAAAACATTCATTATTCAATAGAGCCCAATAGCAAAAACCAGCGTTTTGAATGAAGAATCACATTTCTTGGTAGAATCATGCAGGATTGAAATTTTTGATGGTTTTTTACTCCTCTCAACAGCCCAAACAAGTTTCTAAAAGGATGAGTTTGCAACTACTTTACTTTTGGAGAAAATTCAAAACATTCATTATTCAATAGGGCCCAAACTATCAAAAACCAGCGGTTTGAATGAACACATTTCTTGGTAGAATCATGCAGGACTGAAATTTTTGATGTTTTTCTACTCCTCTCATGAGCCCAAACAAGTCTCTAAAAGCATGAGTTTGCAACTACTTTACTTTTGGAGAAAATTCAAAACATTCACTATTCAATAGAGCCCAATTGCAAAAACCAGCGTTTTGAATGAAGAATCACATTTCTTGGTAAAATCATGCAGGATTGAAATTTTTGATGGTTGTTTACTCCTCTCAACAGCCCAAACAAGTTTCTAAAAGGATGAGTTTGCAACTACTTTACTTTTGGAGAAAATTCAAAACATTCATTATTCAATAGGGCCCAAACTATCAAAAACCAGCGGTTTCAATGAACACACATTTCTTGGTAGAATCATGCAGGACTGAAATTTTTGATGTTTTTCTACTCCTCTCATGAGCCCAAACAAGTCTAAAAGCATGAGTTTGCAACTACTTTACTTTTGGAGAAAATTCAAAACATTCATTATTCAATAGAGCCCAATAGCAAAAACCAGCGTTTTGAATGAAGAATCACATTTCTTGGTAGAATCATGCAGGATTGAAATTTTTGATGGTTTTTTACTCCTCTCAACAGCCCAAACAAGTTTCTAAAAGGATGAGTTTGCAACTACTTTACTTTTGGAGAAAATTCAAAACATTCATTATTCAATAGGGCCCAAACTATCAAAAACCAGCGGTTTGAATGAACACATTTCTTGGTAGAATCATGCAGGACTGAAATTTTTGATGTTTTTCTACTCCTCTCATGAGCCCAAACAAGTCTTTAAAAGCATGAGTTTGCAACTACTTTACTTTTGGAGAAAATTCAAAACATTCACCATTCAATAGAGCCCAATAGCAAAAATCAGGTTTTGAATGAAGAATCACATTTCTTGGTAAAATCATGCAGGATTGAAATTTTTGATGGTTTTTTACTCCTCTCAACAGCCCAAACAAGTTTCTAAAAGGATGAGTTTGCAACTACTTTACTTTTGGAGAAAATTCAAAACATTCATTATTCAATAGGGCCCAAACTATCAAAAACCAGCGGTTTCAATGAACACACATTTCTTGGTAGAATCATGCAGGACTGAAATTTTTGATGTTTTTCTACTCCTCTCATGAACCCAAACAAGTCTCTAAAGGCATGAGTTTGCAACTACTTTACTTTTGGAGAAAATTCAAAACATTCATAATTCAATAGAGCCCAATAGCAAAAACCAGCGTTTTGAATGAAGAATCACATTTCTTGGTAGAATCATGCAGGATTGAAATTTTTGATGGTTTTTTACTCCTCTCAACAGCCCAAACAAGTTTCTAAAAGGATGAGTTTGCAACTACTTTACTTTTGGAGAAAATTCAAAACATTCATTATTCAATAGGGCCCAAACTATCAAAAACCAGCGGTTTCAATGAACACACATTTCTTGGTAGAATCATGCAGGACTGAAATTTTTGATGTTTTTCTACTCCTCTCATGAGCCCAAACAAGTCTCTAAAAGCATGAGTTTGCAACTACTTTACTTTTGGAGAAAATTCAAAACATTCATTATTCAATAGAGCCCAATAGCAAAAACCAGCGTTTTGAATGAAGAATCACATTTCTTGGTAGAATCATGCAGGATTGAAATTTTTGATGGTTTTTTACTCCTCTCAACAGCCCAAACAAGTTTCTAAAAGGATGAGTTTGCAACTACTTTACTTTTGGAGAAAATTCAAAACATTCATTATTCAATAGGGCCCAAACTATCAAAAACCAGCGGTTTCAATGAACACACATTTCTTGGTAGAATCATGCAGGACTGAAATTTTTGATGTTTTTCTACTCCTCTCATGAGCCCAAACAAGTCTCCAAAAGCATGAGTTTGCAACTACTTTACTTTTGGAGAAAATTCAAAACATTCATTATTCAATAGAGCCCAATAGCAAAAACCAGCGTTTTGAATGAAGAATCACATTTCTTGGTAGAATCATGCAGGATTGAAATTTTTGATGGTTTTTTACTCCTCTCAACAGCCCAAACAAGTTTCTAAAAGGATGAGTTTGCAACTACTTTACTTTTAGAGAAAATTCAAAACATTCATTATTCAATAGGGCCCAAACTATAAAAAACCAGCGGTTTCAATGAACACACATTTCTTGGTAGAATCATGCAGGACTGAAATTTTTGATGTTTTTCTACTCCTCTCATGAGCCCAAACAAGTCTCTAAAAGGATGAGTTTGCAACTACTTTACTTTTGGAGAAAATTCAAAACATTCACTATTCAATAGAGCCCAATAGCAAAAATCAGGTTTTGAATGAAGAATCACATTTCTTGGTAAAATCATGCAGGATTGAAATTTTTGATGGTTTTTTACTCCTCTCAACAGCCCAAACAAGTTTCTAAAAGGATGAGTTTGCAACTACTTTACTTTTGGAGAAAATTCAAAACATTCATTATTCAATAGAGCCCAATAGCAAAAACCAGCGTTTTGAATGAAGAATCACATTTCTTGGTAGAATCATGCAGGATTGAAATTTTTGATGGTTTTTTACTCCTCTCAACAGCCCAAACAAGTTTCTAAAAGGATGAGTTTGCAACTACTTTACTTTTGGAGAAAATTCAAAACATTCATTATTAGAGTTGAGCGATACCAGCCGATACTTGAAAATATCGGATCGGAATGGATCGGCCGATCTTAAAAAAAAGTATCGGTATCGCCGATTCCGATACCGGGAACCAATGCAAGTCAATGGGGCCAAAATATCGGAATTAAAAAAAACCCTTTCTTTCCTTGTAGGTTAATTCTACATGAAGAAAAACAACTAAGAATAATGTAGAATGTATTGTGGGAGGTGGAGGAGACATTAAAGCCATAGAGGTTTAGCCCAATCAAATGGAATAGCAGGAATGAAACTTTTTTTTTTAAAGATGTTAGGAGTTACAAAGATATTGACTATGTTAGCCTCATTTATATTTTGCCAGACATGTATGTCTTCTTCTTCTACTTCCTTTTTTTACATTCTTCTTCTTCTTCTTCTACTTCCTTTTTTTACATTCTTCTTCTTCTTCTTCTACTTCCTTTTTTTACATTCTTCTTCTTATTCCTTTTTTTACATTCTTCTTCTTCTTCTTCTACTTCCTTTTTTTACATTCTTCTTCTTCTTCTTCTTCTTCTTCTTCTTCTTCTTCTTCTTCTTCTTCTTCTTCCTTTTCTTACATTCTTCATATTCTTCTTATTCAACAATTATTATTCTACATATTCAGCTTCTTCATCTTCTTCCTATTCTTCTTCATCATATTCTTGTTTGTGTCAGGCATTCCTGTAGTTGTTATCTAGAAAAGTTAGAAGTTTACACCTTCCGTTCTGCCTGTCACAAAAGATTTACAACAGGATTTGTCCGCGTTCAGTTTGGCCTGCAGAAGCAGGCCTTTTCCAGGGGCACCACGAGGAGGAACGGACTCACCCCCATACACTGCTTAGTCTTCTTCTGCTTATAAATAAGATAATATCATTTGCTCAGAGTATTAGTCTTATGCTTAATGTTCTTCTGCTTTGTTTTTTTTATGCTTCTTTGTCTTCTCTCTCTTGTTGTTCTGCATCTTGGTGGTTGTCTTCCTGTTCTTTGTCCTCTTGAACCAGCTGACGGTACTGGCACCCGGAGGGGCAGCAGAAGGAACAAGAGCCAATGGCACTACCGAGGACCAGCTGACGGTGCTGGAACCCGGTTACTAAGCAGGAGGTACCTGTGCTACAAAGCACTACCAAGGACCAGCAGACGTTGCCGGAACTCGGATACCGAGATGGAGGCACCTAGGCCAAACGCTCTGACGAGAACCAGCTGACGGTGCTGGAACCCGGAGGGGTAGCATAAGCTGCAAGAGCAAATGGAAATAGCGAGGACCAGCTGACAGTGCTGGCACCCGGAGGGGCAGCAGAAGGAATAAGAGCCAATGGCACAACCGAGGACCAGCTGACGGTGCTGGAACCCGGTTACTAAGCAGGAGGTACCTGTGCTACAAAGCACTACCAAGGACCAGCAGACGTTGCCGGAACTCGGATACCGAGATGGAGGCACCTAGGCCAAAGGCTCTGACGAGAACCAGCTGACGGTGCTGGAACCCGGAGGGGTAGCATAAGCTGCAAGAGCAAATGGAAATAGCGAGGACCAGCTGACAGTGCTGGCACCCGGAGGGGCAGCAGAAGGAATAAGAGCCAATGGCACAACCGAGGACCAGCTGACGGTGCTGGAACCCGGTTACTAAGCAGGAGGTACCTGTGCTACAAAGCACTACCAAGGACCAGCAGACGTTGCTGGAACTCGGATACCGAGATGGAGGCACCTAGGCCAAAGGCTCTGATGAGAACCAGCTGACGGTGCTGGAACCCGGAGGGGTATCAGAAGTTACCCCTGAAAAGCAAAGTTGGCATGCCGCAAGCTGGCCGCAGTTACCGAATCACACAGTCCTACAGGGGGTTCTTGTCCTACTGGCACTATGGAACAAACCTTTCTTACCAGAACCCGCAGTCCACATAGGAAGCACCTAAACTGCTGGCACCCTAGCCTCGGCTAACCCAACCGCAACACGACATGGCAACTTGGGGTGGCAAACTGACATTGACACTTCCCGGAAACAGCAGGCAGGGCTGGAACCAAGCTGGGCAGGAGGGAGTACCCGTGCCAAAGTCAGTTATGAGCAGCAACTGGCGATGTTGGAGCCCAGGACAAGCACTTAGCAGGCTGAGGCCTGATGTGCTGTCAATTGGGAGGCAGCAGGACAGATTGCCATCAAAACAGCAGGGGAACAGCTGACGTTACTGAACCCCACAAACACAGGAGCTAGTGTTTTACTCTGTGAAGACGGCACTTCCGAGCAACAACTGGCTGTGTTGAAGCCCAGGGACAAGCACGGAGCAGGCTTAGGCTGCATTGAAGAAATTTTAAGATCGGTTGTAGACTACTAATTTGAACCAAGCTCCACTTAGGCCTGTGGATTCACTGATTTTCGTATTTCCCCTGTCCTCCAACCCCGCCAGTTACAGCTCCGAAGTGGCGTCTGCACAATCCACACTTGTTCCTGTGTTACAGGTGTTCAGTCCAGTCAGTTAATCCCCTGATGTGTGTCCGGCAATGTCGCCTGCTCTGTCCACATTCCGATAATGGGAATGTGGACAGAGCAGGCGACATTGCCGGACACACATCAGGGGATTAACTGATCGGACTGAACACCTGTAACACAGGAACAAGTGTGGATTGTGCAGACGCCACTTCGGAGCTGTAACTGGCAGGGTTGGAGGACAGGGGAAATACGAGAGACAGTGGAGCCACAGGCCTAATTGGAGCACGGTTAAAAATCAGTAGTGGTACGACTGTGTAGGCAGCAGGAGACTTTGCCATCCACACAGCAGGGGATCAGCTGACATTACTGAACCCCACTGAGACACGGGAGCAAGTATCTCTTTCCGTGTGGACGGCACTTCCGAACTACAACTGGCTGTGTTGAAGCCCAGGAAATAGGAGGGTGTAGGCAGAGGCCTACTGTATTTTGAATGAGTTTACAGCAGGAGAGACTGCCATCCACACAGCAGGGGATCAGCTGACGTTACTGAACCCCACTGAGACACGGGAGCAAGTATCTCTTTCCGTGTGGACGGCACTTCCGAACTACAACTGGCTGTGTTGAAGCCCAGGAAATAGGAGGGTGTAGGCAGAGGCCTACTGAATTTTGAATGAGGTGACAGCAGGAGAGACTGCCATCCACACAGCAGGGGATCAGCTGACGTTACTGAACCCCACTGAGACACGGGAGCAAGTGTCTCTTTCCGTGTGGACGGCACTTCCGAACTACAACTGGCTGTGTTGAAGCCCAGGAAATAGGAGGGTGTAGGCAGAGGCCTACTGTATTTTGAATGAGTTTACAGCAGGAGAGACTGCCATCCACACAGCAGGGGATCAGCTGACGTTACTGAACCCCACTGAGACACGGGAGCAAGTATCTCTTTCCGTGTGGACGGCACTTCCGAACTACAACTGGCTGTGTTGAAGCCCAGGAAATAGGAGGGTGTAGGCAGAGGCCTACTGAATTTTGAATGAGGTGACAGCAGGAGAGACTGCCATCCACACAGCAGGGGATCAGCTGACGTTACTGAACCCCACTGAGACACGGGAGCAAGTATCTCTTTCCGTGTGGACGGCACTTCCGAACTACAACTGGCTGTGTTGAAGCCCAGGAAATAGGAGGGTGTAGGCAGAGGCCTACTGTATTTTGAATGAGTTTACAGCAGGAGAGACTGCCATCCACACAGCAGGGGATCAGCTGACGTTACTGAACCCCACTGAGACACGGGAGCAAGTATCTCTTTCCGTGTGGACGGCACTTCCGAACTACAACTGGCTGTGTTGAAGCCCAGGAAATAGGAGGGTGTAGGCAGAGGCCTACTGAATTTTGAATGAGGTGACAGCAGGAGAGACTGCCATCCACACAGCAGGGGATCAGCTGACGTTACTGAACCCCACTGAGACACGGGAGCAAGTATCTCTTTCCGTGTGGACGGCACTTCCGAACTACAACTGGCTGTGTTGAAGCCCAGGAAATAGGAGGGTGTAGGCAGAGGCCTACTGTATTTTGAATGAGTTTACAGCAGGAGAGACTGCCATCCACACAGCAGGGGATCAGCTGACGTTACTGAACCCCACTGAGACACGGGAGCAAGTATCTCTTTCCGTGTGGACGGCACTTCCGAACTACAACTGGCTGTGTTGAAGCCCAGGAAATAGGAGGGTGTAGGCAGAGGCCTACTGAATTTTGAATGAGGTGACAGCAGGAGAGACTGCCATCCACACAGCAGGGGATCAGCTGACGTTACTGAACCCCACTGAGACACGGGAGCAAGTATCTCTTTCCGTGTGGACGGCACTTCCGAACTACAACTGGCTGTGTTGAAGCCCAGGAAATAGGAGGGTGTAGGCAGAGGCCTACTGAATTTTGAATGAGGTGACAGCAGGAGAGACTGCCATCCACACAGCAGGGGATCAGCTGACGTTACTGAACCCCACTGAGACACGGGAGCAAGTATCTCTTTCCGTGTGGACGGCACTTCCGAACTACAACTGGCTGTGTTGAAGCCCAGGAAATAGGAGGGTGTAGGCAGAGGCCTACTGTATTTTGAATGAGTTTACAGCAGGAGAGACTGCCATCCACACAGCAGGGGATCAGCTGACGTTACTGAACCCCACTGAGACACGGGAGCAAGTGTCTCTTTCCGTGTGGACGGCACTTCCGAACTACAACTGGCTGTGTTGAAGCCCAGGAAATAGGAGGGTGTAGGCAGAGGCCTACTGTATTTTGAATGAGTTTACAGCAGGAGAGACTGCCATCCACACAGCAGGGGATCAGCTGACGTTACTGAACCCCACTGAGACACGGGAGCAAGTATCTCTTTCCGTGTGGACGGCACTTCCGAACTACAACTGGCTGTGTTGAAGCCCAGGAAATAGGAGGGTGTAGGCAGAGGCCTACTGAATTTTGAATGAGGTGACAGCAGGAGAGACTGCCATCCACACAGCAGGGGATCAGCTGACGTTACTGAACCCCACTGAGACACGGGAGCAAGTGTCTCTTTCCGTGTGGACGGCACTTCCGAACTACAACTGGCTGTGTTGAAGCCCAGGAAATAGGAGGGTGTAGGCAGAGGCCTACTGTATTTTGAATGAGTTTACAGCAGGAGAGACTGCCATCCACACAGCAGGGGATCAGCTGACGTTACTGAACCCCACTGAGACACGGGAGCAAGTGTCTCTTTCCGTGTGGACGGCACTTCCGAACTACAACTGGCTGTGTTGAAGCCCAGGAAATAGGAGGGTGTAGGCAGAGGCCTACTGAATTTTGAATGAGGTGACAGCAGGAGAGACTGCCATCCACACAGCAGGGGATCAGCTGACGTTACTGAACCCCACTGAGACACGGGAGCAAGTATCTCTTTCCGTGTGGACGGCACTTCCGAACTACAACTGGCTGTGTTGAAGCCCAGGAAATAGGAGGGTGTAGGCAGAGGCCTACTGTATTTTGAATGAGTTTACAGCAGGAGAGACTGCCATCCACACAGCAGGGGATCAGCTGACGTTACTGAACCCCACTGAGACACGGGAGCAAGTGTCTCTTTCCGTGTGGACGGCACTTCCGAACTACAACTGGCTGTGTTGAAGCCCAGGAAATAGGAGGGTGTAGGCAGAGGCCTACTGTATTTTGAATGAGTTTACAGCAGGAGAGACTGCCATCCACACAGCAGGGGATCAGCTGACGTTACTGAACCCCACTGAGACACGGGAGCAAGTATCTCTTTCCGTGTGGACGGCACTTCCGAACTACAACTGGCTGTGTTGAAGCCCAGGAAATAGGAGGGTGTAGGCAGAGGCCTACTGTATTTTGAATGAGTTTACAGCAGGAGAGACTGCCATCCACACAGCAGGGGATCAGCTGACGTTACTGAACCCCACTGAGACACGGGAGCAAGTATCTCTTTCCGTGTGGACGGCACTTCCGAACTACAACTGGCTGTGTTGAAGCCCAGGAAATAGGAGGGTGTAGGCAGAGGCCTACTGTCTTTGTAATGCGGAGACAGCAGGAGAGACTGCCATCTCCACAGCAGGGGAACAGCTGGCAGTGCTGAACCCCACTAACACTTGAACGAATGTGTTTGGCTCTGTGGAGACGACACTTCTGAACACCAACTGACGCTGTTGGAGCCCAGGATTAGGCGAGGAGCAGGCTGGGGCCTACTGGATTTTGGCAGGTGAAGGCAGCAGGAGACTTGCCATCTCCACAGCAGGGGAACAGCTGGCAGTGCTGAACCCCACTAACACTTGAACGAATGTGTTTGGTTCTGTGGAGACGACACTTCTGAACACCAACTGACGCTGTTGGAGCCCAGGATTAGGCGAGGAGCAGGCTGGGGCCTAATGGTTTTTGGCAGGTGAATGCAGCAGGAGACTTGCCATCTCCACAGCAGGGGAACAGCTGGCAGTGCTGAACCCCACTAACACTTGAACGAACGTGTTTGGCTCTGTGGAGACGACACTTCTGAACACCAACTGACGCTGTTGGAGCCCAGGATTAGGCGAGGAGCAGGCTGGGGCCTACTGGATTTTGGCAGGTGAAGGCAGCAGGAGACTTGCCATCTCCACAGCAGGGGAACAGCTGGCAGTGCTGAACCCCACTAACACTTGAACGAATGTGTTTGGCTCTGTGGAGACGACACTTCTGAACACCAACTGACGCTGTTGGAGCCCAGGATTAGGCGAGGAGCAGGCTGGGGCCTACTGGATTTTGGCAGGTGAAGGCAGCAGGAGACTTGCCATCTCCACAGCAGGGGAACAGCTGGCAGTGCTGAACCCCACTAACACTTGAACGAATGTGTTTGGTTCTGTGGAGACGACACTTCTGAACACCAACTGACGCTGTTGGAGCCCAGGATTAGGCGAGGAGCAGGCTGGGGCCTACTGGATTTTGGCAGGTGAAGGCAGCAGGAGACTTGCCATCTCCACAGCAGGGGAACAGCTGGCAGTGCTGAACCCCACTAACACTTGAACGAATGTGTTTGGTTCTGTGGAGACGACACTTCTGAACACCAACTGACGCTGTTGGAGCCCAGGATTAGGCGAGGAGCAGGCTGGGGCCTACTGGATTTTGGCAGGTGAATGCAGCAGGAGACTTGCCATCTCCACAGCAGGGGAACAGCTGGCAGTGCTGAACCCCACTAACACTTGAACGAACGTGTTTGGCTCTGTGGAGACGACACTTCTGAACACCAACTGACGCTGTTGGAGCCCAGGATTAGGCGAGGAGCAGGCTGGGGCCTACTGGATTTTGGCAGGTGAAGGCAGCAGGAGACTTGCCATCTCCACAGCAGGGGAACAGCTGGCAGTGCTGAACCCCACTAACACTTGAACGAATGTGTTTGGTTCTGTGGAGACGACACTTCTGAACACCAACTGACGCTGTTGGAGCCCAGGATTAGGCGAGGAGCAGGCTGGGGCCTACTGGATTTTGGCAGGTGAAGGCAGCAGGAGACTTGCCATCTCCACAGCAGGGGAACAGCTGGCAGTGCTGAACCCCACTAACACTTGAACGAATGTGTTTGGTTCTGTGGAGACGACACTTCTGAACACCAACTGACGCTGTTGGAGCCCAGGATTAGGCGAGGAGCAGGCTGGGGCCTACTGGATTTTGGCAGGTGAATGCAGCAGGAGACTTGCCATCTCCACAGCAGGGGAACAGCTGGCAGTGCTGAACCCCACTAACACTTGAACGAACGTGTTTGGCTCTGTGGAGACGACACTTCTGAACACCAACTGACGCTGTTGGAGCCCAGGATTA
Source organism: Dendrobates tinctorius (assembly GCF_039654945.1). Classification (NCBI taxonomy): domain Eukaryota; kingdom Metazoa; phylum Chordata; class Amphibia; order Anura; family Dendrobatidae; genus Dendrobates; species Dendrobates tinctorius. Next base: position 23,002,566 of record NW_027361793.1, read on the forward strand.
GGCGAGGAGCAGGCTGGGGCCTACTGGATTTTGGCAGGTGAAGGCAGCAGGAGACTTGCCATCTCCACAGCAGGGGAACAGCTGGCAGTGCTGAACCCCACTAACACTTGAACGAATGTGTTTGGCTCTGTGGAGACGACACTTCTGAACACCAACTGACGCTGTTGGTGCCCAGGATTACGCATGCCGCATGCAGAGGCCAATGGGCAGCGGTTTTTATGGAGGTTGTGGACTACTACTGATTCTAACCATGCTCCACTTAGGCCTCTGGCTCCACTGTCTCTACTATTTACCCTGGCCTCCAACCCCGCCAGCTACATCTCTGAAGTGGCGTCAGCACAATCTACACTTGTTCCTGTGTTACTGGTGCTCAGTCCCATCAGTTGATCCCCTGATGTTTGTCCGGCAAGTTCGCCAGCTCTGTCCTCATTCCCACTACTGGTTATGGGAATGTGGACAGAGCAGGAGACCTTGCCGGACACACATCAGGGGATAAACTGATGGGACTGAGCCACAGGAACACAGGAACAAGTGTAGATTGTGCTGACGCCACTTCAGAGATGTAGATGGCGGGGTTGGAGGTCAGGGGAAATAGTAGAGACAGTGGAGCCAGAGACCTAAGTTGGGCACGGTTAAAAATCAGTAGTGGTTTGAATGTTGATGGAGCTGGTGACTCTGCCGTCCACACAGCAGGGGATCAGCTGGCATTACTGAACCCCAGTAACACAGGAGCTAGTGTGTTTCTCTGTGCAGACGACACATCTGAGCGACAACTGGCTGTGTTGAAGCACAGGGATTATAGTTCAGGTGGTAGAAAAATGAACACACCAGCAGACCTGGATACAGTTGCCAACCACTAATTTAGTCTGTAAGAGGAATGGCAAAGTCTTTGGAGATCCAGGCCTTGTTCATTTTCAGAAAAGTCAGCCGGTCAACATTATCGGAAGATAGTCGCGTGCGACGGTCTGTTAGTACACCACCTGCGGCACTAAAGACACGTTCCGATAATACACTGGCAGCAGGGCAAGCCAGCACCTCCAATGCATACTGGCTAAGCTCTGGCCATGTATCCAGCTTAGAGACCCAAAACTTGAAGGGGGAAGAGCCATCTGGGAGTACAGCGACAGGGCAAGACATGTAGTCTGACACCATCTGACGGAAGCGTTGCCTCCTGCTGACTCGAGGCGTCGCTGATGGTGTAGACAATTGTGGTGGACACACAAAACTTTGCCACATTTGGGCCATAGTGGTCTTGCCTTGTGCTGCGGCACTGCCTCTGCTCCCTCTTTGTGCAGAGTTTCCTCCACTGCCTCGACGCACAGAGCTGCTTTGTAAAGCACTTGCAACAATGCTGTCGGGTGGAATGGAAAACATTATGGACTGCACCAGTGACTCTTCGTACTCCCGCATTTTACGCTCCCGGTTCAACGTTGGTATGAGCCTTTGTACGCTGTCCCGGTAGCGAGGATCTAGGAGGGTGTACACCCAATAATCAGCCGAGACGAGAATGTGGGCGATGCGGCGGTCGTTTCTCAGGCACTGCAGCATGAAATCAACCATGTGCTGCAGACTCCCAACTGCCAAAGAACCGCTGTCCCCTGTTTGAGGCGTGACCTCGACCTGCTCTGCATCACCCCACCCTCGCTGTACATACTGAGTAGAGGTTTGTGTACCTCCCTCCTCTGGAGAGATGTCTTCCTCCTCCATCGACTCCTCCTCATCCTCCTCACAAAGTGTCCCCTGCCTAGGCCTTTGTGAGGAAACACGTAGCGCAGACTGTCCAGAAGCAGATGGCATTTGGGACTCCTCATCCTCCACCTCTTCTGAAACCTCATCCCTTAGTGCTTGCAGTGTTTGTTGAAGCAGGCAGATAAGGGGGACAGTCATGCTGACTAGTGCATCATCTGCACTCGCCATCCGCGTGGATTCATCGAAGGCACGCAAAACGAGGCAGATGTCCTTCATAGAGGCCCACTCAATGGTGCTGAAGTGTGAACGGCGCACAGTGCGACTTGTTTGCGCCTGATGCAGCTGGTACTCCATGACTGCTGCCTGCTGCTCACACAACCGCTCCAACATATGTAACGTTGAATTCCACCGGGTGGGTAGGTCACATATGATGCGATGTTCTGGAAGGCCAAATCGTCGCTGCAGAGCAGCGAGGCGCGATCTTGCCGTGCTGGAACGTCGCAAGTGAGCGCACTCTATGCGGACCTTGTGCAACAGTGCATCAAGATCCGGATAGTCCCTCAGAAAGCTCTGCACGACCAAGTTAAGAACATGTGCCAGACATGGGATGTGTGTGAGGTTGCCTAGGCCAAGAGCTGCCACCAGATTTCGGCCATTGTCACACACTACCAAGCCCGGCTGGAGATTCGCTGGCCCAAACCACACATCGCTCTCCAGCTTGATAGCATTCCAGAGCTCCTGCGCTGTGTGGCTTCGATTCCCCAAAGAAATTAATTTGAGTACAGCCTGTTGACGTTTGGCCACGGCTGTGCTCATATCGGTCGTAACAGGCTCCTGCTCTGCTGTTTCTGAGGAACTTGAGTAGGAGGAGGAGTCTATGTGTACAGACTGGAGTCCTGCAATCCGTGGCGTTGGAAGAACACGTACAGCGCCACTCTCCAGATCCGTACCCGGCTCCACAACATTGACCCAGTGGGCAGTGAGGGAAAGGTATCGTCCCTGTCCATGGTTACTGGTCCACGCATCGGTGGTCAGGTGGACCTTGCTACTAACGGCGTTTAGTAGCGCATGTTTTATTTTGCCCTCAACATGTTTCTGCAGGGCAGGGACGGCTCGCCTGCTGAAATAAAAGCGGCTGGGCACGTTGTATTGGGGGACTGCCAATGCCATTAAGTCCCGGAAGGTGTCAGTGTCCACCAGCCTGAATGACAGCATTTCAACTGCCAGAAGTTTGGCAATGCCAGCATTCAGAGACTGTGCTCGGGGATGGTTTGCCGAGTAAGGGCGCCTTTTATCCCATGCCTGTGCTACCGATGGCTGTGATGGATGGGAACGTGCTGTTATGGGTGGAATCTGACAGGGTCTCCGGACAACAGTGGCAGAGGTTCTTCCTTGGCGATCCTGTGAGGAAGCCGAACCAGCAGTGTGTGAGCTGGAGGAAGAGGGCCCAACACGAACTGAAGAGGTGGTAGGTGGTGCTGTACGTTGGCCTACGTCTTGAGGGTGTCTATGCAACTCCAACTCGTGCTTGGTGCGCACATGTTTCCACATATTTGTGGTATTGAGGTTGCTGACATTTCTCCCTCTTTTGACTCTCTGATGACACAGCTTGCATTTGACAAAGCAAATGTCATCTGCAACTGTGTCAAAAAAGGACCACGCACTGCAACTCTTGTGAGCGCCCGGTTTGCCTTTGGAAGGAGGAATGCTCCTAACGGGTGCCGAAGTGGAGGGTACAGGCAACCAAGTCTTCCCCCTCCCTCTGCCTCCTGTTTTGGCCGGTAGGGGAATCTCTTCCTCCGAGCTGCTCCCACCACCTTCCTGTTGCTCACGCCATGATGGGTCAAGGACCTCATCATCTTCCCTCCCCTCTTCAAACAGCTGCTTCTCCGGGGTTGTCTCGCCAGCACCGTACGCACCAGAAAGTGGCAACTGAGTCTCGTCATCATCTGATGCGTACTGAGGTGTGCTGACCATAGGCACTGGCCCACTCGCCTCTTCAGATTCAGAGGGACAAAGAAGTTGCGCATCACTGCATACTCCCTCTTCTTCACATTCAGGAATGCTGCTTGGCTGGCCCCCTCTTTCCAAGCCAACAGATTCCGAGAACAGAAGTAGAGATTGTGATGGCTCCTGTCCATGTCTCTCTGACTGCCTGGGCACTTTGGCAGGTGGTGAAGAGACAGATGGTTGCTCTTCGGTGCTCTGACCCTGAGAGGATGCGGAAGTAATTGAAGTCGATGCGTTAGCTGCCATCCATCCGACAACGGCTTCAATTTGTTCCTCCCGCAGCAGTGGGGTACGTTGAGGTCCTACAAAGCTGCGCATAAAGGACTGTTGCCTGCTAAAACTGGGGGATGCTGATCCACTGGTGCCCGCAGCAGGCCCAGAATCCCCACGTCCTCTACCTGTAGAATCCCCACGTCCTCTCCCTGCAGAATCCCCACGTCCTCTCCCTGCTGAAACTCCACGCCCACGCCCACGCCCCCGCGCCTTACTCCCTGCCTTCTTCATCTTGCAAGACTGCTTAAGATAGGCAAAAAAGGACAAAGGGGGGCCTTAGTGTGCTTATTCCTGAACAGCTGGTTACAGGTACAAGAAACACTAATTTTATGAAGTGTGTGTGTGTGGACTAGACTTTAATAGGAGCTGATGTGGCCTACACAAGTTCAAAATGTAGTGTTTGGTGAACTTTTTATGTGGTTTCTTTGTTTGAAACAAACTCAAAGTATGAGAACAAAGAATTGAAACTGATAGTATCACCAACTTTTTGGAGCTATTACAATGCAGGCAGGTAACCTACAATGCAAAAGATGAGGCTCCAAAAAAATTGGGTAATACTAATCTGGCTGCGCCGGCAGGGCACAAGCCAGAAAAAAAGGCTCCTCTATCTACTCCTATATAGTGTTTGCAACCAACCAATGTTGATGGATACGGATGGATGCACACTAATAGGAGAAGAAAAAATGAGCTGCACTCAGAGACAAATATGTGTGAGGCAGTGACGCACGTTGAGCGTCCTACAACCAGACGTAGCTGCAGGACACTCTACTCAGCGTGAGCTGCACTCACACACAGTCAGAGACCTCTCAGACAGCCGTCAACAGTGCAGCTAAGTGGGCACTGGCACTGACAGGCTGCAGAAAGGCTCCGCTGTGTACTCCTATATAGTGTTTGCAACCACCGTAGATGGAGATGGATGGATGCACACTAATAGAAGAAAAAATGAGCTGCACTCAAATAAAAATATGTGTGAGGCAGTGACGCACGCTGAGCGTCCTACAGCCAGACGTAGCTGCAGGACACACTACTCAGCGTGAGCTGCACTCACACACAGTCAGAGACCTCTCAGACAGCCGTGAACAGTGCAGCAAAGTGGACACTAGCACTGAAAGGCTGCAGAAAGGCTCCGCTGTCTACTACTAGTGTTTGCAACCAACGTATATGGATACGGATGGAAGCACACTAGATTGAAATTATTTAAAAAATGCAGCTCAAAAAATAAAAGATGTATGAGGCAGCAGTGATCACACTGGGTGGCCTACAGCCTGACGTGGCTGCAGGACCCACTCCACAGCGTGAGCTGCACTCACACAGCCCTTGCAGACAGCTGTGAAAACAGCGCTGCTAGGGAAAAGCAAGCTACAGTGGTGGTTTATGTAGCCTGGATAAAGCACAATATTGTTTTTAGAATCGCTATTTCTAACTGTCCCTCACAGTCTTCTACAGCAGCCTGTCCCTAACTGAATTCACAGCAGAGTGACCAGAAATGGCGGCTGCGGTGGCTTTTATAGTGCATCATGACATCATTTCGGCAGCCAATCACAGCCATGCCAATAGTTAACATGCCTACATGCCTAACAGGATGTGCCCACACTTCGGAGGATTCCCATTGGCTTAATCAAAGCAAGCAGGCTCATAGCATGATGGGAACTTCCTATTCCGATTCCGATCCCGGAATCCGATATGAAAAAAGTATCGGAATTGAGTATCGGAATTCCGATACCGCTGATATCGGCCGATACCCGATACTTGCGGTATCGGAATGCTCAACACTATTCATTATTCAATAGGGCCCAAACTATCAAAAACCAGCGGTTTCAATGAACACACATTTCTTGGTAGAATCATGCAGGACTGAAATTTTTGATGTTTTTCTACTCCTCTCATGAGCCCAAACAAGTCTCTAAAAGCATGAGTTTGCAACTACTTTACTTTTGGAGAAAATTCAAAACATTCATTATTCAATAGAGCCCAATAGCAAAAACCAGCGTTTTGAATGAAGAATCACATTTCTTGGTAGAATCATGCAGGATTGAAATTTTTGATGGTTTTTTACTCCTCTCAACAGCCCAAACAAGTTTCTAAAAGGATGAGTTTGCAACTACTTTACTTTTGGAGAAAATTCAAAACATTCATTATTCAATAGGGCCCAAACTATCAAAAAACAGCGGTTTGAATGAACACACATTTCTTGGTAGAATCATGCAGGACTGAAATTTTTGATGTTTTTCTACTCCTCTCATGAGCCCAAACAAGTCTCTAAAAGCATGAGTTTGCAACTACTTTACTTTTGGAGAAAATTCAAAACATTCATTATTCAATAGAGCCCAATAGCAAAAACCAGCGTTTTGAATGAAGAATCACATTTCTTGGTAGAATCATGCAGGATTGAAATTTTTGATGGTTTTTTACTCCTCTCAACAGCCCAAACAAGTTTCTAAAAGGATGAGTTTGCAACTACTTTACTTTTGGAGAAAATTCAAAACATTCATTATTCAATAGGGCCCAAACTATCAAAAACCAGCCGTTTCAATGAACACACATGTCTTGGTAGAATCATGCAGGACTGAAATTTTTGATGTTTTTCTACTCATCTCATGAGCCCAAACAAGTCTCTAAAAGCATGAGTTTGCAACTACTTTACTTTTGGAGAAAATTCAAAACATTCATTATTCAATAGAGCCCAATAGCAAAAACCAGCGTTTTGAATGAAGAATCACATTTCTTGGTAGAATCATGCAGGATTGAAATTTTTGATAGTTTTTTACTCCTCTCAACAGCCCAAACAAGTTTCTAAAAGGATGAGTTTGCAACTACTTTACTTTTGGAGAAAATTCAAAACATTCATTATTCAATAGGGCCCAAACTATCAAAAACCAGCGGTTTGAATGAACACATTTCTTGGTAGAATCATGCAGGACTGAAATTTTTGATGTTTTTCTACTCCTCTCATGAGCCCAAACAAGTCTCTAAAAGCATGAGTTTGCAACTACTTTACTTTTGGAGAAAATTCAAAACATTCACTATTCAATAGAGCCCAATAGCAAAAATCAGGTTTTGAATGAAGAATCACATTTCTTGGTAAAATCATGCAGGATTGAAATTTTTGATGGTTGTTTACTCCTCTCAACAGCCCAAACAAGTTTCTAAAAGGATGAGTTTGCAACTACTTTACTTTTGGAGAAAATTCAAAACATTCATTATTCAATAGGGCCCAAACTATCAAAAACCAGCGGTTTCAATGAACACACATTTCTTGGTAGAATCATGCAGGACTGAAATTTTTGATGTTTTTCTACTCCTCTCATGAGCCCAAACAAGTCTCCAAAAGCATGAGTTTGCAACTACTTTACTTTTGGAGAAAATTCAAAACATTCATTATTCAATAGAGCCCAATAGCAAAAACCAGCGTTTTGAATGAAGAATCACATTTCTTGGTAGAATCATGCAGGATTGAAATTTTTGATGGTTTTTTACTCCTCTCAACAGCCCAAACAAGTTTCTAAAAGGATGAGTTTGCAACTACTTTACTTTTGGAGAAAATTCAAAACATTCATTATTCAATAGGGCCCAAACTATCAAAAACCAGCGGTTTCAATGAACACACATTTCTTGGTAGAATCATGCAGGACTGAAATTTTTGATGTTTTTCTACTCCTCTCATGAGCCCAAACAAGTCTCTAAAAGCATGAGTTTGCAACTACTTTACTTTTGGAGAAAATTCAAAACATTCATTATTCAATAGAGACCAATAGCAAAAACCAGCGTTTTGAATGAAGAATCACATTTCTTGGTAGAATCATGCAGGATTGAAATTTTTGATGGTTTTTTACTCCTCTCAACAGCCCAAACAAGGTTCTAAAAGGATGAGTTTGCAACTACTTTACTTTTGGAGAAAATTCAAAACATTCATTATTCAATAGGGCCCAAACTATCAAAAACCAGCGGTTTCAATGAACACACATTTCTTGGTAGAATCATGCAGGACTGAAATTTTTGATGTTTTTCTACTCCTCTCATGAGCCCAAACAAGTCTCTAAAAGGATGAGTTTGCAACTACTTTACTTTTGGAGAAAATTCAAAACATTCACTATTCAATAGAGCCCAATAGCAAAAATCAGGTTTTGAATGAAGAATCACATTTCTTGGTAAAATCATGCAGGATTGAAATTTTTGATGGTTTTTTACTCCTCTCAACAGCCCAAACAAGTTTCTAAAAGGATGAGTTTGCAACTACTTTACTTTTGGAGAAAATTCAAAACATTCATTATTCAATAGGGCCCAAACTATCAAAAACCAGCGGTTTGAATGAACACACATTTCTTGGTAGAATCATGCAGGACTGAAATTTTTGATGTTTTTCTACTCCTCTCATGAGCCCAAACAAGTCTCTAAAAGCATGAGTTTGCAACTACTTTACTTTTGGAGAAAATTCAAAACATTCATTATTCAATAGAGCCCAATAGCAAAAACCAGCGTTTTGAATGAAGAATCACATTTCTTGGTAGAATCATGCAGGATTGAAATTTTTGATGTTTTTTACTCCTCTCAACAGCCCAAACAAGTTTCTAAAAGGATGAGTTTGCAACTACTTTACTTTTGGAGAAAATTCAAAACATTCATTATTCAATAGGGCCCAAACTATCAAAAACCAGCGGTTTGAATGAACACATTTCTTGGTAGAATCATGCAGGACTGAAATTTTTGATGTTTTTCTACTCCTCTCATGAACCCAAACAAGTCTCTAAAAGCATGAGTTTGCAACTACTTTACTTTTGGAGAAAATTCAAAACATTCATTATTCAATAGAGCCCAATAGCAAAAACCAGCGTTTTGAATGAAGAATCTCATTTCTTGGTAGAATCATGCAGGATTGAAAGTTTTGATGGTTTTTTACTCCTCTCAACAGCCCAAACAAGTTTCTAAAAGGATGAGTTTGCAACTACTTTACTTTTGGAGAAAATTCAAAACATTCATTATTCAATAGGGCCCAAACTATCAAAAAACAGCGGTTTCAATGAACACACATTTCTTGGTAGAATCATGCAGGACTGAAATTTTTGATGTTTTTCTATTCCTCTCATGAGCCCAAACAAGTCTCTAAAAGCATGAGTTTGCAACTACTTTACTTTTGGAGAAAATTCAAAACATTCATTATTCAATAGAGCCCAATAGCAAAAACCAGCGTTTTGAATGAAGAATCACATTTCTTGGTAGAATCATGCAGGATTGAAATTTTTGATGGTTTTTTACTCCTCTCAACAGCCCAAACAAGTTTCTAAAAGGATGAGTTTGCAACTACTTTACTTTTGGAGAAAATTCAAAACATTCATTATTCAATAGGGCCCAAACTATCAAAAAACAGCGGTTTGAATGAACACACATTTCTTGGTAGAATCATGCAGGACTGAAATTTTTGATGTTTTTCTACTCCTCTCATGAGCCCAAACAAGTCTCTAAAAGAATGAGTTTGCAACTACTTTACTTTTGGAGAAAATTCAAAACATTCATTTTTCAATAGGGCCCAAACTATCAAAAACCAGTGGTTTGAATGAACACACATTTCTTGGTAGAATCATGCAGGACTGAAATTTTTGATGTTTTTCTACTCCTCTCATGAGCCCAAACAAGTCTCTAAAAGCATGAGTTTGCAACTACTTTACTTTTGGAGAAAATTCAAAACATTCATTATTCAATAGAGCACAATAGCAAAAACCAGCGTTTTGAATGAAGAATCACATTTCTTGGTAGAATCATGCAGGATTGAAATTTTTGATGGTTTTTTACTCCTCTCAACAGCCCAAACAAGTTTCTAAAAGGATGAGTTTGCAACTACTTTACTTTTGGAGAAAATTCAAAACATTCATTATTCAATAGGGCCCAAACTATCAAAAACCAGCCGTTTCAATGAACACACATGTCTTGGTAGAATCATGCAGGACTGAAATTTTTGATGTTTTTCTACTCATCTCATGAGCCCAAACAAGTCTCTAAAAGGATGAGTTTGCAACTACTTTACTTTTGGAGAAAATTCAAAACATTCATAATTCAATAGAGCCCAATAGCAAAAACCAGCGTTTTGAATGAAGAATCACATTTCTTGGTAGAATCATGCAGGATTGAAATTTTTGATGGTTTTTTACTCCTCTCAACAGCCCAAACAAGTTTCTAAAAGGATGAGTTTGCAACTACTTTACTTTTGGAGAAAATTCAAAACATTCATTATTCAATAGGGCCCAAACTATCGAAAACCAGCGGTTTCAATGAACACACATTTCTTGGTAGAATCATGCAGGACTGAAATTTTTGATGTTTTTCTACTCCTCTCATGAGCCCAAACAAGTCTCCAAAAGCATGAGTTTGCAACTACTTTACTTTTGGAGAAAATTCAAAACATTCATTATTCAATAGAGCCCAATAGCAAAAACCAGCGTTTTGAATGAAGAATCACATTTCTTGGTAGAATCATGCAGGATTGAAATTTTTGATGGTTTTTTACTCCTCTCAACAGCCCAAACAAGTTTCTAAAAGGATGAGTTTGCAACTACTTTACTTTTGGAGAAAATTCAAAACATTCATTATTCAATAGGGCCCAAACTATCAAAAACCAGCGGTTTCAATGAACACACATTTCTTGGTAGAATCATGCAGGACTGAAATTTTTGATGTTTTTCTACTCCTCTCATGAGCCCAAACAAGTCTCTAAAAGCATGAGTTTGCAACTACTTTACTTTTGGAGAAAATTCAAAACATTCATTATTCAATAGAGCCCAATAGCAAAAACCAGCGTTTTGAATGAAGAATCACATTTCTTGGTAGAATCATGCAGGATTGAAATTTTTGATGGTTTTTTACTCCTCTCAACAGCCCAAACAAGTTTCTAAAAGGATGAGTTTGCAACTACTTTACTTTTGGAGAAAATTCAAAACATTCATTATTCAATAGGGCCCAAACTATCAAAAACCAGCGGTTTCAATGAACACACATTTCTTGGTAGAATCATGCAGGACTGAAATTTTTGATGTTTTTCTACTCCTCTCATGAGCCCAAACAAGTCTCTAAAAGGATGAGTTTGCAACTACTTTACTTTTGGAGAAAATTCAAAACATTCACTATTCAATAGAGCCCAATAGCAAAAATCAGGTTTTGAATGAAGAATCACATTTCTTGGTAAAATCATGCAGGATTGAAATTTTTGATGGTTTTTTACTCCTCTCAACAGCCCAAACAAGTTTCTAAAAGGATGAGTTTGCAACTACTTTACTTTTGGAGAAAATTCAAAACATTCATTATTCAATAGGGCCCAAACTATCAAAAACCAGCGGTTTGAATGAACACACATTTCTTGGTAGAATCATGCAGGACTGAAATTTTTGATGTTTTTCTACTCCTCTCATGAGCCCAAACAAGTCTCTAAAAGCATGAGTTTGCAACTACTTTACTTTTGGAGAAAATTCAAAACATTCATTATTCAATAGAGCCCAATAGCAAAAACCAGCGTTTTGAATGAAGAATCACATTTCTTGGTAGAATCATGCAGGATTGAAATTTTTGATGGTTTTTTACTCCTCTCAACAGCCCAAACAAGTTTCTAAAAGGATGAGTTTGCAACTACTTTACTTTTGGAGAAAATTCAAAACATTCATTATTCAATAGGGCCCAAACTATCAAAAACCAGCGGTTTGAATGAACACATTTCTTGGTAGAATCATGCAGGACTGAAATTTTTGATGTTTTTCTACTCCTCTCATGAGCCCAAACAAGTCTCTAAAAGCATGAGTTTGCAACTACTTTACTTTTGGAGAAAATTCAAAACATTCACTATTCAATAGAGCCCAATTGCAAAAACCAGCGTTTTGAATGAAGAATCACATTTCTTGGTAAAATCATGCAGGATTGAAATTTTTGATGGTTGTTTACTCCTCTCAACAGCCCAAACAAGTTTCTAAAAGGATGAGTTTGCAACTACTTTACTTTTGGAGAAAATTCAAAACATTCATTATTCAATAGGGCCCAAACTATCAAAAACCAGCGGTTTCAATGAACACACATTTCTTGGTAGAATCATGCAGGACTGAAATTTTTGATGTTTTTCTACTCCTCTCATGAGCCCAAACAAGTCTCTAAAAGCATGAGTTTGCAACTACTTTACTTTTGGAGAAAATTCAAAACATTCATTATTCAATAGAGCCCAATAGCAAAAACCAGCGTTTTGAATGAAGAATCACATTTCTTGGTAGAATCATGCAGGATTGAAATTTTTGATGGTTTTTTACTCCTCTCAACAGCCCAAACAAGTTTCTAAAAGGATGAGTTTGCAACTACTTTACTTTTGGAGAAAATTCAAAACATTCATTATTCAATAGGGCCCAATAGCAAAAACCAGCGTTTTGAATGAAGAATCTCATTTCTTGGTAGAATCATGCAGGATTGAAAGTTTTGATGGTTTTTTACTCCTCTCAACAGCCCAAACAAGTTTCTAAAAGGATGAGTTTGCAACTACTTTACTTTTGGAGAAAATTCAAAACATTCATTATTCAATAGGGCCCAAACTATCAAAAAACAGCGGTTTCAATGAACACACATTTCTTGGTAGAATCATGCAGGACTGAAATTTTTGATGTTTTTCTATTCCTCTCATGAGCCCAAACAAGTCTCTAAAAGCATGAGTTTGCAACTACTTTACTTTTGGAGAAAATTCAAAACATTCATTATTCAATAGAGCCCAATAGCAAAAACCAGCGTTTTGAATGAAGAATCACATTTCTTGGTAGAATCATGCAGGATTGAAATTTTTGATGGTTTTTTACTCCTCTCAACAGCCCAAACAAGTTTCTAAAAGGATGAGTTTGCAACTACTTTACTTTTGGAGAAAATTCAAAACATTCATTATTCAATAGGGCCCAAACTATCAAAAAACAGCGGTTTGAATGAACACACATTTCTTGGTAGAATCATGCAGGACTGAAATTTTTGATGTTTTTCTACTCCTCTCATGAGCCCAAACAAGTCTCTAAAAGAATGAGTTTGCAACTACTTTACTTTTGGAGAAAATTCAAAACATTCATTATTCAATAGGGCCCAAACTATCAAAAACCAGTGGTTTGAATGAACACACATTTCTTGGTAGAATCATGCAGGACTGAAATTTTTGATGTTTTTCTACTCCTCTCATGAGCCCAAACAAGTCTCTAAAAGCATGAGTTTGCAACTACTTTACTTTTGGAGAAAATTCAAAACATTCATTATTCAATAGAGCACAATAGCAAAAACCAGCGTTTTGAATGAAGAATCACATTTCTTGGTAGAATCATGCAGGATTGAAATTTTTGATGGTTTTTTACTCCTCTCAACAGCCCAAACAAGTTTCTAAAAGGATGAGTTTGCAACTACTTTACTTTTGGAGAAAATTCAAAACATTCATTATTCAATAGGGCCCAAACTATCAAAAACCAGCCGTTTCAATGAACACACATGTCTTGGTAGAATCATGCAGGACTGAAATTTTTGATGTTTTTCTACTCATCTCATGAGCCCAAACAAGTCTCTAAAAGGATGAGTTTGCAACTACTTTACTTTTGGAGAAAATTCAAAACATTCATAATTCAATAGAGCCCAATAGCAAAAACCAGCGTTTTGAATGAAGAATCACATTTCTTGGTAGAATCATGCAGGATTGAAATTTTTGATGGTTTTTTACTCCTCTCAACAGCCCAAACAAGTTTCTAAAAGGATGAGTTTGCAACTACTTTACTTTTGGAGAAAATTCAAAACATTCATTATTCAATAGGGCCCAAACTATCGAAAACCAGCGGTTTCAATGAACACACATTTCTTGGTAGAATCATGCAGGACTGAAATTTTTGATGTTTTTCTACTCCTCTCATGAGCCCAAACAAGTCTCCAAAAGCATGAGTTTGCAACTACTTTACTTTTGGAGAAAATTCAAAACATTCATTATTCAATAGAGCCCAATAGCAAAAACCAGCGTTTTGAATGAAGAATCACATTTCTTGGTAGAATCATGCAGGATTGAAATTTTTGATGGTTTTTTACTCCTCTCAACAGCCCAAACAAGTTTCTAAAAGGATGAGTTTGCAACTACTTTACTTTTGGAGAAAATTCAAAACATTCATTATTCAATAGGGCCCAAACTATCAAAAACCAGCGGTTTCAATGAACACACATTTCTTGGTAGAATCATGCAGGACTGAAATTTTTGATGTTTTTCTACTCCTCTCATGAGCCCAAACAAGTCTCTAAAAGCATGAGTTTGCAACTACTTTACTTTTGGAGAAAATTCAAAACATTCATTATTCAATAGAGCCCAATAGCAAAAACCAGCGTTTTGAATGAAGAATCACATTTCTTGGTAGAATCATGCAGGATTGAAATTTTTGATGGTTTTTTACTCCTCTCAACAGCCCAAACAAGTTTCTAAAAGGATGAGTTTGCAACTACTTTACTTTTGGAGAAAATTCAAAACATTCATTATTCAATAGGGCCCAAACTATCAAAAACCAGCGGTTTGAATGAACACATTTCTTGGTAGAATCATGCAGGACTGAAATTTTTGATGTTTTTCCACTCCTCTCATGAGCCCAAACAAGTCTCTAAAAGCATGAGTTTGCAACTACTTTACTTTTGGAGAAAATTCAAAACATTCACTATTCAATAGAGCCCAATTGCAAAAATCAGGTTTTGAATGAAGAATCACATTTCTTGGTAAAATCATGCAGGATTGAAATTTTTGATGGTTGTTTACTCCTCTCAACAGCCCAAACAAGTTTCTAAAAGGATGAGTTTGCAACTACTTTACTTTTGGAGAAAATTCAAAACATTCATTATTCAATAGGGCCCAAACTATCAAAAACCAGCGGTTTCAATGAACACACATTTCTTGGTAGAATCATGCAGGACTGAAATTTTTGATGTTTTTCTACTCCTCTCATGAGCCCAAACAAGTCACTAAAAGCATGAGTTTGCAACTACTTTACTTTTGGAGAAAATTCAAAACATTCATTATTCAATAGAGCCCAATAGCAAAAACCAGCGTTTTGAATGAAGAATCACATTTCTTGGTAGAATCATGCACGATTGAAATTTTTGATGGTTTTTTACTCCTCTCAACAGCCCAAACAAGTTTCTAAAAGGATGAGTTTGCAACTACTTTACTTTTGGAGAAAATTCAAAACATTCATTATTCAATAGGGCCCAAACTATCAAAAACCAGCGGTTTGAATGAACACATTTCTTGGTAGAATCATGCAGGACTGAAATTTTTGATGTTTTTCTACTCCTCTCATGAGCCCAAACAAGTCTTTAAAAGCATGAGTTTGCAACTACTTTACTTTTGGAGAAAATTCAAAACATTCACCATTCAATAGAGCCCAATAGCAAAAATCAGGTTTTGAATGAAGAATCACATTTCTTGGTAAAATCATGCAGGATTGAAATTTTTGATGGTTTTTTACTCCTCTCAACAGCCCAAACAAGTTTCTAAAAGGATGAGTTTGCAACTACTTTACTTTTCGAGAAAATTCAAAACATTCATTATTCAATAGGGCCCAAACTATCAAAAACCAGCAGTTTCAATGAACACACATTTCTTGGTAGAATCATGCAGGACTGAAATTTTTGATGTTTTTCTACTCCTCTCATGAACCCAAACAAGTCTCTAAAAGCATGAGTTTGCAACTACTTTACTTTTGGAGAAAATTCAAAACATTCATTATTCAATAGAGCCCAATAGCAAAAACCAGCGTTTTGAATGAAGAATCACATTTCTTGGTAGAATCATGCAGGATTGAAATTTTTGATGGTTTTTTACTCCTCTCAACAGCCCAAACAAGTTTCTAAAAGGATGAGTTTGCAACTACTTTACTTTTGGAGAAAATTCAAAACATTCATTATTCAATAGGGCCCAAACTATCAAAAACCAGCGGTTTCAATGAACACACATTTCTTGGTAGAATCATGCAGGACTGAAATTTTTGATGTTTTTCTACTCCTCTCATGAGCCCAAACAAGTCTCTAAAAGCATGAGTTTGCAACTACTTTACTTTTGGAGAAAATTCAAAACATTCATTATTCAATAGAGCCCAATAGCAAAAACCAGCGTTTTGAATGAAGAATCACATTTCTTGGTAGAATCATGCAGGATTGAAATTTTTGATTGTTTTTTACTCCTCTCAACAGCCCAAACAAGTTTCTAAAAGGATGAGTTTGCAACTACTTTACTTTTGGAGAAAATTCAAAACATTCATTATTCAATAGGGCCCAAACTATCAAAAAACAGCGGTTTGAATGAACACACATTTCTTGGTAGAATCATGCAGGACTGAAATTTTTGATGTTTGTCTACTCCTCTCATGAGCCCAAACAAGTCTCTAAAAGCATGAGTTTGCAACTACTTTACTTTTGGAGAAAATTCAAAACATTCATTATTCAATAGGGCCCAAACTATCAAAAACCAGCGGTTTGAATGAACACACATTTCTTGGTAGAATCATGCAGGACTGAAATTTTTGATGTTTTTCTACTCCTCTCATGAGCCCAAACAAGTCTCTAAAAGCATGAGTTTGCAACTACTTTACTTTTGGAGAAAATTCAAAACATTCATTATTCAATAGAGCCCAATAGCAAAAACCAGCGTTTTGAATGAAGAATCACATTTCTTGGTAGAATCATGCAGGATTGAAATTTTTGATGGTTTTTTACTCCTCTCAACAGCCCAAACAAGTTTCTAAAAGGATGAGTTTGCAACTACTTTACTTTTGGAGAAAATTCAAAACATTCATTATTCAATAGGGCCCAAACTATCAAAAACCAGCCGTTTCAATGAACACACATGTCTTGGTAGAATCATGCAGGACTGAAATTTTTGATGTTTTTCTACTCATCTCATGAGCCCAAACAAGTCTCTAAAAGCATGAGTTTGCAACTACTTTACTTTTGGAGAAAATTCAAAACATTCATTATTCAATAGAGCCCAATAGCAAAAACCAGCGTTTTGAATGAAGAATCACATTTCTTGGTAGAATCATGCAGGATTGAAATTTTTGATGGTTTTTTACTCCTCTCAACAGCCCAAACAAGTTTCTAAAAGGATGAGTTTGCAACTACTTTACTTTTGGAGAAAATTCAAAACATTCATTATTCAATAGGGCCCAAACTATCAAAAACCAGCGGTTTGAATGAACACATTTCTTGGTAGAATCATGCAGGACTGAAATTTTTGATGTTTTTCTACTCCTCTCATGAGCCCAAACAAGTCTCTAAAAGCATGAGTTTGCAACTACTTTACTTTTGGAGAAAATTCAAAACATTCACTATTCAATAGAGCCCAATTGCAAAAATCAGGTTTTGAATGAAGAATCACATTTCTTGGTAAAATCATGCAGGATTGAAATTTTTGATGGTTGTTTACTCCTCTCAACAGCCCAAACAAGTTTCTAAAAGGATGAGTTTGCAACTACTTTACTTTTGGAGAAAATTCAAAACATTCATTATTCAATAGGGCCCAAACTATCAAAAACCAGCGGTTTCAATGAACACACATTTCTTGGTAGAATCATGCAGGACTGAAATTTTTGATGTTTTTCTACTCCTCTCATGAGCCCAAACAAGTCTCTAAAAGCATGAGTTTGCAACTACTTTACTTTTGGAGAAAATTCAAAACATTCATTATTCAATAGAGCCCAATAGCAAAAACCAGCGTTTTGAATGAAGAATCACATTTCTTGGTAGAATCATGCAGGATTGAAATTTTTGATGGTTTTTTACTCCTCTCAACAGCCCAAACAAGTTTCTAAAAGGATGAGTTTGCAACTACTTTACTTTTGGAGAAAATTCAAAACATTCATTATTCAATAGGGCCCAAACTATCAAAAACCAGCGGTTTGAATGAACACATTTCTTGGTAGAATCATGCAGGACTGAAATTTTTGATGTTTTTCTACTCCTCTCATGAGCCCAAACAAGTCTTTAAAAGCATGAGTTTGCAACTACTTTACTTTTGGAGAAAATTCAAAACATTCACCATTCAATAGAGCCCAATAGCAAAAATCAGGTTTTGAATGAAGAATCACATTTCTTGGTAAAATCATGCAGGATTGAAATTTTTGATGGTTTTTTACTCCTCTCAACAGCCCAAACAAGTTTCTAAAAGGATGAGTTTGCAACTACTTTACTTTTGGAGAAAATTCAAAACATTCATTATTCAATAGGGCCCAAACTATCAAAAACCAGCGGTTTCAATGAACACACATTTCTTGGTAGAATCATGCAGGACTGAAATTTTTGATGTTTTTCTACTCCTCTCATGAACCCAAACAAGTCTCTAAAAGCATGAGTTTGCAACTACTTTACTTTTGGAGAAAATTCAAAACATTCATTATTCAATAGAGCCCAATAGCAAAAACCAGCGTTTTGAATGAAGAATCACATTTCTTGGTAGAATCATGCAGGATTGAAATTTTTGATGGTTTTTTACTCCTCTCAACAGCCCAAACAAGTTTCTAAAAGGATGAGTTTGCAACTACTTTACTTTTGGAGAAAATTCAAAACATTCATTATTCAATAGGGCCCAAACTATCAAAAACCAGCGGTTTCAATGAACACACATTTCTTGGTAGAATCATGCAGGACTGAAATTTTTGATGTTTTTCTACTCCTCTCATGAGCCCAAACAAGTCTCTAAAAGCATGAGTTTGCAACTACTTTACTTTTGGAGAAAATTCAAAACATTCATTATTCAATAGAGCCCAATAGCAAAAACCAGCGTTTTGAATGAAGAATCACATTTCTTGGTAGAATCATGCAGGATTGAAATTTTTGATGGTTTTTTACTCCTCTCAACAGCCCAAACAAGTTTCTAAAAGGATGAGTTTGCAACTACTTTACTTTTGGAGAAAATTCAAAACATTCATTATTCAATAGGGCCCAAACTATCAAAAAACAGCGGTTTGAATGAACACACATTTCTTGGTAGAATCATGCAGGACTGAAATTTTTGATGTTTTTCTACTCCTCTCATGAGCCCAAACAAGTCTCTAAAAGCATGAGTTTGCAACTACTTTACTTTTGGAGAAAATTCAAAACATTCATTATTCAATAGGGCCCAAACTATCAAAAACCAGCGGTTTGAATGAACACACATTTCTTGGTAGAATCATGCAGGACTGAAATTTTTGATGTTTTTCTACTCCTCTCATGAGCCCAAACAAGTCTCTAAAAGCATGAGTTTGCAACTACTTTACTTTTGGAGAAAATTCAAAACATTCATTATTCAATAGAGCACAATAGCAAAAACCAGCGTTTTGAATGAAGAATCACATTTCTTGGTAGAATCATGCAGGATTGAAAATTTTGATGGTTTTTTACTCCTCTCAACAGCCCAAACAAGTTTCTAAAAGGATGAGTTTGCAACTACTTTACTTTTGTAGAAAATTCAAAACATTCATTATTCAATAGAGCCCAATAGCAAAAACCAGCGTTTTGAATGAAGAATCACATTTCTTGGTAGAATCATGCAGGATTGAAATTTTTGATGGTTTTTTACTCCTCTCAACAGCCCAAACAAGTTTCTAAAAGGATGAGTTTGCAACTACTTTACTTTTGGAGAAAATTCAAAACATTCATTATTCAATAGGGCCCAAACTATCAAAAACCAGCGGTTTCAATGAACACACATTTCTTGGTAGAATCATGCAGGACTGAAATTTTTGATGTTTTTCTACTCCTCTCATGAGCCCAAACAAGTCTCTAAAAGCATGAGTTTGCAACTACTTTACTTTTGGAGAAAATTCAAAACATTCATTATTCAATAGAGCCCAATAGCAAAAACCAGCGTTTTGAATGAAGAATCACATTTCTTGGTAGAATCATGCAGGATTGAAATTTTTGATGGTTTTTTACTCCTCTCAACAGCCCAAACAAGTTTCTAAAAGGATGAGTTTGCAACTACTTTACTTTTGGAGAAAATTCAAAACATTCATTATTCAATAGGGCCCAAACTATCAAAAACCAGCGGTTTGAATGAACACATTTCTTGGTAGAATCATGCAGGACTGAAATTTTTGATGTTTTTCTACTCCTCTCATGAGCCCAAACAAGTCTCTAAAAGCATGAGTTTGCAACTACTTTACTTTTGGAGAAAATTCAAAACATTCACTATTCAATAGAGCCCAATTGCAAAAATCAGGTTTTGAATGAAGAATCACATTTCTTGGTAAAATCATGCAGGATTGAAATTTTTGATGGTTGTTTACTCCTCTCAACAGCCCAAACAAGTTTCTAAAAGGATGAGTTTGCAACTACTTTACTTTTGGAGAAAATTCAAAACATTCATTATTCAATAGGGCCCAAACTATCAAAAACCAGCGGTTTCAATGAACACACATTTCTTGGTAGAATCATGCAGGACTGAAATTTTTGATGTTTTTCTACTCCTCTCATGAGCCCAAACAAGTCTCTAAAAGCATGAGTTTGCAACTACTTTACTTTTGGAGAAAATTCAAAACATTCATTATTCAATAGAGCCCAATAGCAAAAACCAGCGTTTTGAATGAAGAATCACATTTCTTGGTAGAATCATGCAGGATTGAAATTTTTGATGGTTTTTTACTCCTCTCAACAGCCCAAACAAGTTTCTAAAAGGATGAGTTTGCAACTACTTTACTTTTGGAGAAAATTCAAAACATTCATTATTCAATAGGGCCCAAACTATCAAAAACCAGCGGTTTGAATGAACACATTTCTTGGTAGAATCATGCAGGACTGAAATTTTTGATGTTTTTCTACTCCTCTCATGAGCCCAAACAAGTCTTTAAAAGCATGAGTTTGCAACTACTTTACTTTTGGAGAAAATTCAAAACATTCACCATTCAATAGAGCCCAATAGCAAAAATCAGGTTTTGAATGAAGAATCACATTTCTTGGTAAAATCATGCAGGATTGAAATTTTTGATGGTTTTTTACTCCTCTCAACAGCCCAAACAAGTTTCTAAAAGGATGAGTTTGCAACTACTTTACTTTTCGAGAAAATTCAAAACATTCATTATTCAATAGGGCCCAAACTATCAAAAACCAGCGGTTTCAATGAACACACATTTCTTGGTAGAATCATGCAGGACTGAAATTTTTGATGTTTTTCTACTCCTCTCATGAACCCAAACAAGTCTCTAAAAGCATGAGTTTGCAACTACTTTACTTTTGGAGAAAATTCAAAACATTCATTATTCAATAGAGCCCAATAGCAAAAACCAGCGTTTTGAATGAAGAATCACATTTCTTGGTAGAATCATGCAGGATTGAAATTTTTGATGGTTTTTTACTCCTCTCAACAGCCCAAACAAGTTTCTAAAAGGATGAGTTTGCAACTACTTTACTTTTGGAGAAAATTCAAAACATTCATTATTCAATAGGGCCCAAACTATCAAAAACCAGCGGTTTCAATGAACACACATTTCTTGGTAGAATCATGCAGGACTGAAATTTTTGATGTTTTTCTACTCCTCTCATGAGCCCAAACAAGTCTCTAAAAGCATGAGTTTGCAACTACTTTACTTTTGGAGAAAATTCAAAACATTCATTATTCAATAGAGCCCAATAGCAAAAACCAGCGTTTTGAATGAAGAATCACATTTCTTGGTAGAATCATGCAGGATTGAAATTTTTGATGGTTTTTTACTCCTCTCAACAGCCCAAACAAGTTTCTAAAAGGATGAGTTTGCAACTACTTTACTTTTGGAGAAAATTCAAAACATTCATTATTCAATAGGGCCCAAACTATCAAAAACCAGCGGTTTCAATGAACACACATTTCTTGGTAGAATCATGCAGGACTGAAATTTTTGATGTTTTTCTACTCCTCTCATGAGCCCAAACAAGTCTCTAAAAGCATGAGTTTGCAACTACTTTACTTTTGGAGAAAATTCAAAACATTCATTATTCAATAGGGCCCAAACTATCAAAAACCAGCGGTTTGAATGAACACACATTTCTTGGTAGAATCATGCAGGACTGAAATTTTTGATGTTTTTCTACTCCTCTCATGAGCCCAAACAAGTCTCTAAAAGCATGAGTTTGCAACTACTTTACTTTTTGAGAAAATTCAAAACATTCATTATTCAATAGAGCCCAATAGCAAAAACCAGCGTTTTGAATGAAGAATCACATTTCTTGGTAGAATCATGCAGGATTGAAATTTTTGATGGTTTTTTACTCCTCTCAACAGCCCAAACAAGTTTCTAAAAGGATGAGTTTGCAACTACTTTACTTTTGGAGAAAATTCAAAACATTCATTATTCAATAGGGCCCAAACTATCAAAAACCAGCCGTTTCAATGAACACACATGTCTTGGTAGAATCATGCAGGACTGAAATTTTTGATGTTTTTCTACTCATCTCATGAGCCCAAACAAGTCTCTAAAAGCATGAGTTTGCAACTACTTTACTTTTGGAGAAAATTCAAAACATTCATTATTCAATAGGGCCCAAACTATCAAAAACCAGCGGTTTCAATGAACACACATTTCTTGGTAGAATCATGCAGGACTGAAATTTTTGATGTTTTTCTACTCCTCTCATGAGCCCAAACAAGTCTCTAAAAGCATGAGTTTGCAACTACTTTACTTTTGGAGAAAATTCAAAACATTCATTATTCAATAGAGCCCAATAGCAAAAACCAGCGTTTTGAATGAAGAATCACATTTCTTGGTAGAATCATGCAGGATTGAAATTTTTGATGGTTTTTTACTCCTCTCAACAGCCCAAACAAGTTTCTAAAAGGATGAGTTTGCAACTACTTTACTTTTGGAGAAAATTCAAAACATTCATTATTCAATAGGGCCCAAACTATCAAAAAACAGCGGTTTGAATGAACACACATTTCTTGGTAGAATCATGCAGGACTGAAATTTTTGATGTTTTTCTACTCCTCTCATGAGCCCAAACAAGTCTCTAAAAGCATGAGTTTGCAACTACTTTACTTTTGGAGAAAATTCAAAACATTCATTATTCAATAGGGCCCAAACTATCAAAAACCAGCGGTTTGAATGAACACACATTTCTTGGTAGAATCATGCAGGACTGAAATTTTTGATGTTTTTCTACTCCTCTCATGAGCCCAAACAAGTCTCTAAAAGCATGAGTTTGCAACTACTTTACTTTTGGAGAAAATTCAAAACATTCATTATTCAATAGAGCACAATAGCAAAAACCAGCGTTTTGAATGAAGAATCACATTTCTTGGTAGAATCATGCAGGATTGAAAATTTTGATGGTTTTTTACTCCTCTCAACAGCCCAAACAAGTTTCTAAAAGGATGAGTTTGCAACTACTTTACTTTTGTAGAAAATTCAAAACATTCATTATTCAATAGAGCCCAATAGCAAAAACCAGCGTTTTGAATGAAGAATCACATTTCTTGGTAGAATCATGCAGGATTGAAATTTTTGATGGTTTTTTACTCCTCTCAACAGCCCAAACAAGTTTCTAAAAGGATGAGTTTGCAACTACTTTACTTTTGGA
The DNA here is from genome assembly GCF_039654945.1 of Dendrobates tinctorius. Taxonomy (NCBI): domain Eukaryota; kingdom Metazoa; phylum Chordata; class Amphibia; order Anura; family Dendrobatidae; genus Dendrobates; species Dendrobates tinctorius. The sequence continues at coordinate 23,026,071 of NW_027361793.1, forward strand.
GAAAATTCAAAACATTCATTATTCAATAGGGCCCAAACTATCAAAAACCAGCGGTTTCAATGAACACACATTTCTTGGTAGAATCATGCAGGACTGAAATTTTTGATGTTTTTCTACTCCTCTCATGAGCCCAAACAAGTCTCTAAAAGCATGAGTTTGCAACTACTTTACTTTTGGAGAAAATTCAAAACATTCATTATTCAATAGAGCCCAATAGCAAAAACCAGCGTTTTGAATGAAGAATCACATTTTTTGGTAGAATCATGCAGGATTGAAATTTTTGATGGTTTTTTACTCCTCTCAACAGCCCAAACAAGTTTCTAAAAGGATGAGTTTGCAACTACTTTACTTTTGGAGAAAATTCAAAACATTCATTATTCAATAGGGCCCAAACTATCAAAAACCAGCGGTTTGAATGAACACATTTCTTGGTAGAATCATGCAGGACTGAAATTTTTGATGTTTTTCTACTCCTCTCATGAGCCCAAACAAGTCTCTAAAAGCATGACTTTGCAACTACTTTACTTTTGGAGAAAATTCAAAACATTCACTATTCAATAGAGCCCAATTGCAAAAATCAGGTTTTGAATGAAGAATCACATTTCTTGGTAAAATCATGCAGGATTGAAATTTTTGATGGTTGTTTACTCCTCTCAACAGCCCAAACAAGTTTCTAAAAGGATGAGTTTGCAACTACTTTACTTTTGGAGAAAATTCAAAACATTCATTATTCAATAGGGCCCAAACTATCAAAAACCAGCGGTTTCAATGAACACACATTTCTTGGTAGAATCATGCAGGACTGAAATTTTTGATGTTTTTCTACTCCTCTCATGAGCCCAAACAAGTCTCTAAAAGCATGAGTTTGCAACTACTTTACTTTTGGAGAAAATTCAAAACATTCATTATTCAATAGAGCCCAATAGCAAAAACCAGCGTTTTGAATGAAGAATCACATTTCTTGGTAGAATCATGCAGGATTGACATTTTTGATGGTTTTTTACTCCTCTCAACAGCCCAAACAAGTTTCTAAAAGGATGAGTTTGCAACTACTTTACTTTTGGAGAAAATTCAAAACATTCATTATTCAATAGGGCCCAAACTATCAAAAACCAGCGGTTTGAATGAACACATTTCTTGGTAGAATCATGCAGGACTGAAATTTTTGATGTTTTTCTACTCCTCTCATGAGCCCAAACAAGTCTTTAAAAGCATGAGTTTGCAACTACTTTACTTTTGGAGAAAATTCAAAACATTCACCATTCAATAGAGCCCAATAGCAAAAATCAGGTTTTGAATGAAGAATCACATTTCTTGGTAAAATCATGCAGGATTGAAATTTTTGATGGTTTTTTACTCCTCTCAACAGCCCAAACAAGTTTCTAAAAGGATGAGTTTGCAACTACTTTACTTTTCGAGAAAATTCAAAACATTCATTATTCAATAGGGCCCAAACTATCAAAAACCAGCGGTTTCAATGAACACACATTTCTTGGTAGAATCATGCAGGACTGAAATTTTTGATGTTTTTCTACTCCTCTCATGAACTCAAACAAGTCTCTAAAAGCATGAGTTTGCAACTACTTTACTTTTGGAGAAAATTCAAAACATTCATTATTCAATAGAGCCCAATAGCAAAAACCAGCGTTTTGAATGAAGAATCACATTTCTTGGTAGAATCATGCAGGATTGAAATTTTTGATGGTTTTTTACTCCTCTCAACAGCCCAAACAAGTTTCTAAAAGGATGAGTTTGCAACTACTTTACTTTTGGAGAAAATTCAAAACATTCATTATTCAATAGGGCCCAAACTATCAAAAACCAGCGGTTTCAATGAACACACATTTCTTGGTAGAATCATGCAGGACTGAAATTTTTGATGTTTTTCTACTCCTCTCATGAGCCCAAACAAGTCTCTAAAAGCATGAGTTTGCAACTACTTTACTTTTGGAGAAAATTCAAAACATTCATTATTCAATAGAGCCCAATAGCAAAAACCAGCGTTTTGAATGAAGAATCACATTTCTTGGTAGAATCATGCAGGATTGAAATTTTTGATGGTTTTTTACTCCTCTCAACAGCCCAAACAAGTTTCTAAAAGGATGAGTTTGCAACTACTTTACTTTTGGAGAAAATTCAAAACATTCATTATTCAATAGGGCCCAAACTATCAAAAACCAGCGGTTTCAATGAACACACATTTCTTGGTAGAATCATGCAGGACTGAAATTTTTGATGTTTTTCTACTCCTCTCATGAGCCCAAACAAGTCTCTAAAAGCATGAGTTTGCAACTACTTTACTTTTGGAGAAAATTCAAAACATTCATTATTCAATAGAGCCCAATAGCAAAAACCAGCGTTTTGAATGAAGAATCACATTTCTTGGTAGAATCATGCAGGATTGAAATTTTTGATGGTTTTTTACTCCTCTCAACAGCCCAAACAAGTTTCTAAAAGGATGAGTTTGCAACTACTTTACTTTTGGAGAAAATTCAAAACATTCATTATTCAATAGGGCCCAAACTATCAAAAACCAGCGGTTTCAATGAACACACATTTCTTGGTAGAATCATGCAGGACTGAAATTTTTGATGTTTTTCTACTCCTCTCATGAGCCCAAACAAGTCTCTAAAAGCATGAGTTTGCAACTACTTTACTTTTGGAGAAAATTCAAAACATTCATTATTCAATAGAGCCCAATAGCAAAAACCAGCGTTTTGAATGAAGAATCACATTTCTTGGTAGAATCATGCAGGATTGAAATTTTTGATGGTTTTTTACTCCTCTCAACAGCCCAAACAAGTTTCTAAAAGGATGAGTTTGCAACTACTTTACTTTTGGAGAAAATTCAAAACATTCATTATTCAATAGGGCCTAAACTATCAAAAACCAGCGGTTTCAATGAACACACATTTCTTGGTAGAATCATGCAGGACTGAAATTTTTGATGTTTTTCTACTCCTCTCATGAGCCCAAACAAGTCTCTAAAAGCATGAGTTTGCAACTACTTTACTTTTGGAGAAAATTCAAAACATTCATTATTCAATAGGGCCCAAACTATCAAAAACCAGCGGTTTCAATGAACACACATTTCTTGGTAGAATCATGCAGGACTGAAATTTTTGATGTTTTTCTACTCCTCTCATGAGCCCAAACAAGTCTCTAAAAGCATGAGTTTGCAACTACTTTACTTTTGGAGAAAATTCAAAACATTCATTATTCAATAGAGCCCAATAGCAAAAACCAGCGTTTTGAATGAAGAATCACATTTCTTGGTAGAATCATGCAGGATTGAAATTTTTGATGGTTTTTTACTCCTCTCAACAGCCCAAACAAGTTTCTAAAAGGATGAGTTTGCAACTACTTTACTTTTGGAGAAAATTCAAAACATTCATTATTCAATAGGGCCCAAACTATCAAAAACCAGCCGTTTCAATGAACACACATTTCTTGGTAGAATCATGCAGGACTGAAATTTTTGATGTTTTTCTACTCATCTCATGAGCCCAAACAAGTCTCTAAAAGCATGAGTTTGCAACTACTTTACTTTTGGAGAAAATTCAAAACATTCATTATTCAATAGAGCCCAATAGCAAAAACCAGCGTTTTGAATGAAGAATCACATTTCTTGGTAGAATCATGCAGGATTGAAATTTTTGATGGTTTTTTACTCCTCTCAACAGCCCAAACAAGTTTCTAAAAGGATGAGTTTGCAACTACTTTACTTTTGGAGAAAATTCAAAACATGCATTATTCAATAGGGCCCAAACTATCAAAAACCAGCGGTTTGAATGAACACATTTCTTGGTAGAATCATGCAGGACTGAAATTTTTGATGTTTTTCTACTCCTCTCATGAGCCCAAACAAGTCTCTAAAAGCATGAGTTTGCAACTACTTTACTTTTGGAGAAAATTCAAAACATTCACTATTCAATAGAGCCCAATAGCAAAAATCAGGTTTTGAATGAAGAATCACATTTCTTGGTAGAATCATGCAGGATTGAAATTTTTGATGGTTTTTTACTCCTCTCAACAGCCCAAACAAGTTTCTAAAAGGATGAGTTTGCAACTACTTTACTTTTGGAGAAAATTCAAAACATTCATTATTCAATAGGGCCCAAACTATCAAAAACCAGCCGTTTCAATGAAAACACATGTCTTGGTAGAATCATGCAGGACTGAAATTTTTGATGTTTTTCTACTCCTCTCATGAGCCCAAACAAGTCTCTAAAAGCATGAGTTTGCAACTACTTTACTTTTGGAGAAAATTCAAAACATTCATTATTCAATAGGGCCCAAACTATCAAAAACCAGCGGTTTGAATCAACACACATTTCTTGGTAGAATCATGCAGGACTGAAATTTTTGATGTTTTTCTACTCCTCTCATGAGCCCAAACAAGTCTCTAAAAGCATGAGTTTGCAACTACTTTACTTTTGGAGAAAATTCAAAACATTCATTATTCAATAGAGCCCAATAGCAAAAACCAGCGTTTTGAATGAAGAATCACATTTCTTGGTAGAATCATGCAGGATTGAAATTTTTGATGGTTTTTTACTCCTCTCAACAGCCCAAACAAGTTTCTAAAAGGATGAGTTTGCAACTACTTTACTTTTGGAGAAAATTCAAAACATTCATTATTCAATAGGGCCCAAACTATCAAAAACCAGCGGTTTGAATGAACACATTTCTTGGTAGAATCATGCAGGACTGAAATTTTTGATGTTTTTCTACTCCTTTCATGAGCCCAAACAAGTCTCTAAAAGCATGAGTTTGCAACTACTTTACTTTTGGAGAAAATTCAAAACATTCACTATTCAATAGAGCCCAATAGCAAAAATCAGGTTTTGAATGAAGAATCACATTTCTTGGTAGAATCATGCAGGATTGAAATTTTTGATGGTTTTTTACTCCTCTCAACAGCCCAAACAAGTTTCTAAAAGGATGAGTTTGCAACTACTTTACTTTTGGAGAAAATTCAAAACATTCATTATTCAATAGGGCCCAAACTATCAAAAACCAGCGGTTTCAATGAACACACATTTCTTGGTAGAATCATGCAGGACTGAAATTTTTGATGTTTTTCTACTCCTCTCATGAGCCCAAACAAGTCTCTAAAAGCATGAGTTTGCAACTACTTTACTTTTGGAGAAAATTCAAAACATTCATTATTCAATAGAGCCCAATAGCAAAAACCAGCGTTTTGAATGAAGAATCACATTTCTTGGTAGAATCATGCAGGATTGAAATTTTTGATGGTTTTTTACTCCTCTCAACAGCCCAAACAAGTTTCTAAAAGGATGAGTTTGCAACTACTTTACTTTTGGAGAAAATTCAAAACATTCATTATTCAATAGGGCCCAAACTATCAAAAACCAGCCGTTTCAATGAACACACATTTCTTGGTAGAATCATGCAGGACTGAAATTTTTGATGTTTTTCTACTCCTCTCATGAGCCCAAACAAGTCTCTAAAAGCATGAGTTTGCAACTACTTTACTTTTGGAGAAAATTCAAAACATTCATTATTCAATAGAGCCCAATAGCAAAAACCAGCGTTTTGAATGAAGAATCACATTTCTTGGTAGAATCATGCAGGATTGAAATTTTTGATGGTTTTTTACTCCTCTCAACAGCCCAAACAAGTTTCTAAAAGGATGAGTTTGCAACTACTTTACTTTTGGAGAAAATTCAAAACATTCATTATTCAATAGGGCCCAAACTATCAAAAACCAGCGGTTTCAATGAACACACATTTCTTGGTAGAATCATGCAGGACTGAAATTTTTGATGTTTTTCTACTCCTCTCATGAGCCCAAACAAGTCTCTAAAAGCATGAGTTTGCAACTACTTTACTTTTGGAGAAAATTCAAAACATTCATTATTCAATAGAGCCCAATAGCAAAAACCAGCGTTTTGAATGAAGAATCACATTTCTTGGTAGAATCATGCAGGATTGAAATTTTTGATGGTTTTTTACTCCTCTCAACAGCCCAAACAAGTTTCTAAAAGGATGAGTTTGCAACTACTTTACTTTTGGAGAAAATTCAAAACATTCATTATTCAATAGGGCCCAAACTATCAAAAACCAGCGGTTTCAATGAACACACATTTCTTGGTAGAATCATGCAGGACTGAAATTTTTGATGTTTTTCTACTCCTCTCATGAGCCCAAACAAGTCTCTAAAAGCATGAGTTTGCAACTACTTTACTTTTGGAGAAAATTCAAAACATTCATTATTCAATAGGGCCCAAACTATCAAAAACCAGCGGTTTCAATGAACACACATTTCTTGGTAGAATCATGCAGGACTGAAATTTTTGATGTTTTTCTACTCCTCTCATGAGCCCAAACAAGTCTCTAAAAGCATGAGTTTGCAACTACTTTACTTTTGGAGAAAATTCAAAACATTCATTATTCAATAGAGCCCAATAGCAAAAACCAGCGTTTTGAATGAAGAATCACATTTCTTGGTAGAATCATGCAGGATTGAAATTTTTGATGGTTTTTTACTCCTCTCAACAGCCCAAACAAGTTTCTAAAAGGATGAGTTTGCAACTACTTTACTTTTGGAGAAAATTCAAAACATTCATTATTCAATAGGGCCCAAACTATCAAAAACCAGCCGTTTCAATGAACACACATGTCTTGGTAGAATCATGCAGGACTGAAATTTTTGATGTTTTTCTACTCATCTCATGAGCCCAAACAAGTCTCTAAAAGCATGAGTTTGCAACTACTTTACTTTTGGAGAAAATTCAAAACATTCATTATTCAATAGAGCCCAATAGCAAAAACCAGCGTTTTGAATGAAGAATCACATTTCTTGGTAGAATCATGCAGGATTGAAATTTTTGATGGTTTTTTACTCCTCTCAACAGCCCAAACAAGTTTCTAAAAGGATGAGTTTGCAACTACTTTACTTTTGGAGAAAATTCAAAACATTCATTATTCAATAGGGCCCAAACTATCAAAAACCAGCCGTTTCAATGAACACACATTTCTTGGTAGAATCATGCAGGACTGAAATTTTTGATGTTTTTCTACTCATCTCATGAGCCCAAACAAGTCTCTAAAAGCATGAGTTTGCAACTACTTTACTTTTGGAGAAAATTCAAAACATTCATTATTCAATAGAGCCCAATAGCAAAAACCAGCGTTTTGAATGAAGAATCACATTTCTTGGTAGAATCATGCAGGATTGAAATTTTTGATGGTTTTTTACTCCTCTCAACAGCCCAAACAAGTTTCTAAAAGGATGAGTTTGCAACTACTTTACTTTTGGAGAAAATTCAAAACATTCATTATTCAATAGGGCCCAAACTATCAAAAACCAGCGGTTTGAATGAACACATTTCTTGGTAGAATCATGCAGGACTGAAATTTTTGATGTTTTTCTACTCCTCTCATGAGCCCAAACAAGTCTCTAAAAGCATGAGTTTGCAACTACTTTACTTTTGGAGAAAATTCAAAACATTCACTATTCAATAGAGCCCAATAGCAAAAATCAGGTTTTGAATGAAGAATCACATTTCTTGGTAAAATCATGCAGGATTGAAATTTTTGATGGTTTTTTACTCCTCTCAACAGCCCAAACAAGTTTCTAAAAGGATGAGTTTGCAACTACTTTACTTTTGGAGAAAATTCAAAACATTCATTATTCAATAGGGCCCAAACTATCAAAAACCAGCGGTTTCAATGAACACACATTTCTTGGTAGAATCATGCAGGACTGAAATTTTTGATGTTTTTCTACTCCTCTCATGAGCCCAAACAAGTCTCTAAAAGCATGAGTTTGCAACTACTTTACTTTTGGAGAAAATTCAAAACATTCATTATTCAATAGAGCCCAATAGCAAAAACCAGCGTTTTGAATGAAGAATCACATTTCTTGGTAGAATCATGCAGGATTGAAATTTTTGATGGTTTTTTACTCCTCTCAACAGCCCAAACAAGTTTCTAAAAGGATGAGTTTGCAACTACTTTACTTTTGGAGAAAATTCAAAACATTCATTATTCAATAGGGCCCAAACTATCAAAAACCAGCGGTTTCAATGAACACACATTTCTTGGTAGAATCATGCAGGACTGAAATTTTTGATGTTTTTCTACTCCTCTCATGAGCCCAAACAAGTCTCTAAAAGCATGAGTTTGCAACTACTTTACTTTTGGAGAAAATTCAAAACATTCATTATTCAATAGGGCCCAAACTATCAAAAACCAGCGGTTTGAATCAACACACATTTCTTGGTAGAATCATGCAGGACTGAAATTTTTGATGTTTTTCTACTCCTCTCATGAGCCCAAACAAGTCTCTAAAAGCATGAGTTTGCAACTACTTTACTTTTGGAGAAAATTCAAAACATTCATTATTCAATAGAGCCCAATAGCAAAAACCAGCGTTTTGAATGAAGAATCACATTTCTTGGTAGAATCATGCAGGATTGAAATTTTTGATGTTTTTTTACTCCTCTCAACAGCCCAAACAAGTTTCTAAAAGGATGAGTTTGCAACTACTTTACTTTTGGAGAAAATTCAAAACATTCATTATTCAATAGGGCCCAAACTATCAAAAACCAGCCGTTTCAATGAAAACACATGTCTTGGTAGAATCATGCAGGTCTGAAATTTTTGATGTTTTTCTACTCATCTCATGAGCCCAAACAAGTCTCTAAAAGCATGAGTTTGCAACTACTTTACTTTTGGAGAAAATTCAAAACATTCATTATTCAATAGAGCCCAATAGCAAAAACCAGCGTTTTGAATGAAGAATCACATTTCTTGGTAGAATCATGCAGGATTGAAATTTTTGATGGTTTTTTACTCCTCTAAACAGCCCAAACAAGTTTCTAAAAGGATGAGTTTGCAACTACTTTACTTTTGGAGAAAATTCAAAACATTCATTATTCAATAGGGCCCAAACTATCAAAAACCAGCGGTTTGAATGAACACATTTCTTGGTAGAATCATGCAGGACTGAAATTTTTGATGTTTTTCTACTCCTTTCATGAGCCCAAACAAGTCTCTAAAAGCATGAGTTTGCAACTACTTTACTTTTGGAGAAAATTCAAAACATTCACTATTCAATAGAGCCCAATAGCAAAAATCAGGTTTTGAATGAAGAATCACATTTCTTGGTAAAATCATGCAGGATTGAAATTTTTGATGGTTTTTTACTCCTCTCAACAGCCCAAACAAGTTTCTAAAAGGATGAGTTTGCAACTACTTTACTTTTGGAGAAAATTCAAAACATTCATTATTCAATAGGGCCCAAACTATCAAAAAACAGCGGTTTCAATGAACACACATTTCTTGGTAGAATCATGCAGGACTGAAATTTTTGATGTTTTTCTACTCCTCTCATGAGCCCAAACAAGTCTCTAAAAGCATGAGTTTGCAACTACTTTACTTTTGGAGAAAATTCAAAACATTCATTATTCAATAGAGCCCAATAGCAAAAACCATGGTTTTGAATGAAGAATCACATTTCTTGGTAGAATCATGCAGGATTGAAATTTTTGATGGTTTTTTACTCCTCTCAACAGCCCAAACAAGTTTCTAAAAGGATGAGTTTGCAACTACTTTACTTTTGGAGAAAATTCAAAACATTCATTATTCAATAGGGCCCAAACTATCAAAAACCAGCGGTTTCAATGAACACACATTTCTTGGTAGAATCATGCAGGACTGAAATTTTTGATGTTTTTCTACTCCTCTCATGAGCCCAAACAAGTCTCTAAAAGCATGAGTTTGCAACTACTTTACTTTTGGAGAAAATTCAAAACATTCATTATTCAATAGAGCCCAATAGCAAAAACCAGCGTTTTGAATGAAGAATCACATTTCTTGGTAGAATCATGCAGGATTGAATTTTTTGATGGTTTTTTACTCCTCTCAACAGACCAAACAAGTTTCTAAAAGGATGAGTTTGCAACTACTTTACTTTTGGAGAAAATTCAAAACATTCATTATTCAATAGGGCCCAAACTATCAAAAACCAGCGGTTTCAATGAACACACATTTCTTGGTAGAATCATGCAGGACTGAAATTTTTGATGTTTTTCTACTCCTCTCATGAGCCCAAACAAGTCTCTAAAAGCATGAGTTTGCAACTACTTTACTTTTGGAGAAAATTCAAAACATTCATTATTCAATAGAGCCCAATAGCAAAAACCAGCGTTTTGAATGAAGAATCACATTTCTTGGTAGAATCATGCAGGATTGAAATTTTTGATGGTTTTTTACTCCTCTCAACAGCCCAAACAAGTTTCTAAAAGGATGAGTTTGCAACTACTTTACTTTTGGAGAAAATTCAAAACATTCATTATTCAATAGGGCCCAAACTATCAAAAACCAGCGGTTTCAATGAACACACATTTCTTGGTAGAATCATGCAGGACTGAAATTTTTGATGTTTTTCTACTCCTCTCATGAGCCCAAACAAGTCTCTAAAAGCATGAGTTTGCAACTACTTTACTTTTGGAGAAAATTCAAAACATTCATTATTCAATAGAGCCCAATAGCAAAAACCAGCGTTTTGAATGAAGAATCACATTTCTTGGTAGAATCATGCAGGATTGAAATTTTTGATGGTTTTTTACTCCTCTCAACAGCCCAAACAAGTTTCTAAAAGGATGAGTTTGCAACTACTTTACTTTTGGAGAAAATTCAAAACATTCATTATTCAATAGGGCCCAAACTATCAAAAACCAGCGGTTTGAATGAACACACATTTCTTGGTAGAATCATGCAGGACTGAAATTTTTGATGTTTTTCTACTCCTCTCATGAGCCCAAACAAGTCTCTAAAAGCATGAGTTTGCAACTACTTTACTTTTGGAGAAAATTCAAAACATTCATTATTCAATAGAGCCCAATAGCAAAAACCATGGTTTTGAATGAAGAATCACATTTCTTGGTAGAATCATGCAGGATTGAAATTTTTGATGGTTTTTTACTCCTCTCAACAGCCCAAACAAGTTTCTAAAAGGATGAGTTTGCAACTACTTTACTTTTGGAGAAAATTCAAAACATTCATTATTCAATAGGGCCCAAACTATCAAAAACCAGCGGTTTCAATGAACACACATTTCTTGGTAGAATCATGCAGGACTGAAATTTTTGATGTTTTTCTACTCCTCTCATGAGCCCAAACAAGTCTCTAAAAGCATGAGTTTGCAACTACTTTACTTTTGGAGAAAATTCAAAACATTCATTATTCAATAGAGCCCAATAGCAAAAACCAGCGTTTTGAATGAAGAATCACATTTCTTGGTAGAATCATGCAGGATTGAAATTTTTGATGGTTTTTTACTCCTCTCAACAGCCCAAACAAGTTTCTAAAAGGATGAGTTTGCAACTACTTTACTTTTGGAGAAAATTCAAAACATTCATTATTCAATAGGGCCCAAACTATCAAAAACCAGCGGTTTCAATGAACACACATTTCTTGGTAGAATCATGCAGGACTGAAATTTTTGATGTTTTTCTACTCCTCTCATGAGCCCAAACAAGTCTCTAAAAGCATGAGTTTGCAACTACTTTACTTTTGGAGAAAATTCAAAACATTCATTATTCAATAGAGCCCAATAGCAAAAACCAGCGTTTTGAATGAAGAATCACATTTCTTGGTAGAATCATGCAGGATTGAAATTTTTGATGGTTTTTTACTCCTCTCAACAGCCCAAACAAGTTTCTAAAAGGATGAGTTTGCAACTACTTTACTTTTGGAGAAAATTCAAAGCATTCATTATTCAATAGGGCCCAAACTATCAAAAACCAGCGGTTTCAATGAACACACATTTCTTGGTAGAATCATGCAGAACTGAAATTTTTGATGTTTTTCTACTCCTCTCATGAGCCCAAACAAGTCTCTAAAAGCATGAGTTTGCAACTACTTTACTTTTGGAGAAAATTCAAAACATTCATTATTCAATAGAGCCCAATAGCAAAAACCAGCGTTTTGAATGAAGAATCACATTTCTTGGTAGAATCATGCAGGATTGAAATTTTTGATGGTTTTTTACTCCTCTCAACAGCCCAAACAAGTTTCTAAAAGGATGAGTTTGCAACTACTTTACTTTTGGAGAAAATTCAAAACATTCATTATTCAATAGGGCCCAAACTATCAAAAACCAGCGGTTTCAATGAACACACATTTCTTGGTAGAATCATGCAGGACTGAAATTTTTGATGTTTTTCTACTCCTCTCATGAGCCCAAACAAGTCTCTAAAAGCATGAGTTTGCAACTACTTTACTTTTGGAGAAAATTCAAAACATTCATTATTCAATAGAGCCCAATAGCAAAAACCAGCGTTTTGAATGAAGAATCACATTTCTTGGTAGAATCATGCAGGATTGAAATTTTTGATGGTTTTTTACTCCTCTCAACAGCCCAAACAAGTTTCTAAAAGGATGAGTTTGCAACTACTTTACTTTTGGAGAAAATTCAAAACATTCATTATTCAATAGGGCCCAAACTATCAAAAACCAGCGGTTTCAATGAACACGCATTTCTTGGTAGAATCATGCAGGACTGAAATTTTTGATGTTTTTCTACTCCTCTCATGAGCCCAAACAAGTCTCTAATAGCATGAGTTTGCAACTACTTTACTTTTGGAGAAAATTCAAAACATTCATTATTCAAAAGAGCCCAATAGCAAAAACCAGCGTTTTGAATGAAGAATCACATTTCTTGGTAGAATCATGCAGGATTGAAATTTTTGATGGTTTTTTACTCCTCTCAACAGCCCAAACAAGTTTCTAAAAGGATGAGTTTGCAACTACTTTACTTTTGGAGAAAATTCAAAACATTCATTATTCAATAGGGCCCAAACTATCAAAAACCAGCGGTTTCAATGAACACACATTTCTTGGTAGAATCATGCAGGACTGAAATTTTTGATGTTTTTCTACTCCTCTCATGAGCCCAAACAAGTCTCTAAAAGCATGAGTTTGCAACTACTTTACTTTTGGAGAAAATTCAAAACATTCATTATTCAATAGGGCCCAAACTATCAAAAACCAGCGGTTTCAATGAACACACATTTCTTGGTAGAATCATGCAGGACTGAAATTTTTGATGTTTTTCTACTCCTCTCATGAGCCCAAACAAGTCTCTAAAAGCATGAGTTTGCAACTACTTTACTTTTGGAGAAAATTCAAAACATTCATTATTCAATAGAGCCCAATAGCAAAAACCAGCGTTTTGAATGAAGAATCACATTTCTTGGTAGAATCATGCAGGATTGAAATTTTTTATGGTTTTTTACTCCTCTCAACAGCCCAAACAAGTTTCTAAAAGGATGAGTTTGCAACTACTTTACTTTTGGAGAAAATTCAAAACATTCATTATTCAATAGGGCCCAAACTATCAAAAACCAGCGGTTTGAATGAACACATTTCTTGGTAGAATCATGCAGGACTGAAATTTTTGATGTTTTTCTACTCCTTTCATGAGCCCAAACAAGTCTCTAAAAGCATGAGTTTGCAACTACTTTACTTTTGGAGAAAATTCAAAACATTCACTATTCAATAGAGCCCAATAGCAAAAATCAGGTTTTGAATGAAGAATCACATTTCTTGGTAGAATCATGCAGGATTGAAATTTTTGATGGTTTTTTACTCCTCTCAACAGCCCAAACAAGTTTCTAAAAGGATGAGTTTGCAACTACTTTACTTTTGGAGAAAATTCAAAACATTCATTATTCAATAGGGCCCAAACTATCAAAAACCAGCGGTTTCAATGAACACACATTTCTTGGTAGAATCATGCAGGACTGAAATTTTTGATGTTTTTCTACTCCTCTCATGAGCCCAAACAAGTCTCTAAAAGCATGAGTTTGCAACTACTTTACTTTTGGAGAAAATTCAAAACATTCATTATTCAATAGAGCCCAATAGCAAAAACCAGCGTTTTGAATGAAGAATCACATTTCTTGGTAGAATCATGCAGGATTGAAATTTTTGATGGTTTTTTACTCCTCTCAACAGCCCAAACAAGTTTCTAAAAGGATGAGTTTGCAACTACTTTACTTTTGGAGAAAATTCAAAACATTCATTATTCAATAGGGCCCAAACTATCAAAAACCAGCGGTTTCAATGAACACACATTTCTTGGTAGAATCATGCAGGACTGAAATTTTTGATGTTTTTCTACTCCTCTCATGAGCCCAAACAAGTCTCTAAAAGCATGAGTTTGCAACTACTTTACTTTTGGAGAAAATTCAAAACATTCATTATTCAATAGAGCCCAATAGCAAAAACCAGCGTTTTGAATGAAGAATCACATTTCTTGGTAGAATCATGCAGGATTGAAATTTTTGATGGTTTTTTACTCCTCTCAACAGCCCAAACAAGTTTCTAAAAGGATGAGTTTGCAACTACTTTACTTTTGGAGAAAATTCAAAACATTCATTATTCAATAGGGCCCAAACTATCAAAAACCAGCGGTTTCAATGAACACACATTTCTTGGTAGAATCATGCAGGACTGAAATTTTTGATGTTTTTCTACTCCTCTCATGAGCCCAAACAAGTCTCTAAAAGCATGAGTTTGCAACTACTTTACTTTTGGAGAAAATTCAAAACATTCATTATTCAATAGAGCCCAATAGCAAAAACCAGCGTTTTGAATGAAGAATCACATTTCTTGGTAGAATCATGCAGGATTGAAATTTTTGATGGTTTTTTACTCCTCTCAACAGCCCAAACAAGTTTCTAAAAGGATGAGTTTGCAACTACTTTACTTTTGGAGAAAATTCAAAACATTCATTATTCAATAGGGCCCAAACTATCAAAAACCAGCGGTTTCAATGAACACACATTTCTTGGTAGAATCATGCAGGACTGAAATTTTTGATGTTTTTCTACTCCTCTCATGAGCCCAAACAAGTCTCTAAAAGCATGAGTTTACAACTACTTTACTTTTGGAGAAAATTCAAAACATTCATTATTCAATAGGGCCCAAACTATCAAAAACCAGCGGTTTCAATGAACACACATTTCTTGGTAGAATCATGCAGGACTGAAATTTTTGATGTTTTTCTACTCCTCTCATGAGCCCAAACAAGTCTCTAAAAGCATGAGTTTGCAACTACTTTACTTTTGGAGAAAATTCAAAACATTCATTATTCAATAGAGCCCAATAGCAAAAACCAGCGTTTTGAATGAAGAATCACATTTCTTGGTAGAATCATGCAGGATTGAAATTTTTTATGGTTTTTTACTCCTCTCAACAGCCCAAACAAGTTTCTAAAAGGATGAGTTTGCAACTACTTTACTTTTGGAGAAAATTCAAAACATTCATTATTCAATAGGGCCCAAACTATCAAAAACCAGCCGTTTCAATGAACACACATGTCTTGGTAGAATCATGCAGGACTGAAATTTTTGATGTTTTTCTACTCATCTCATGAGCCCAAACAAGTCTCTAAAAGCATGAGTTTGCAACTACTTTACTTTTGGAGAAAATTCAAAACATTCATTATTCAATAGAGCCCAATAGCAAAAACCAGCGTTTTGAATGAAGAATCACATTTCTTGGTAGAATCATGCAGGATTGAAATTTTTGATGGTTTTTTACTCCTCTCAACAGCCCAAACAAGTTTCTAAAAGGATGAGTTTGCAACTACTTTACTTTTGGAGAAAATTCAAAACATTCATTATTCAATAGGGCCCAAACTATCAAAAACCAGCCGTTTCAATGAACACACATTTCTTGGTAGAATCATGCAGGACTGAAATTTTTGATGTTTTTCTACTCATCTCATGAGCCCAAACAAGTCTCTAAAAGCATGAGTTTGCAACTACTTTACTTTTGGAGAAAATTCAAAACATTCATTATTCAATAGAGCCCAATAGCAAAAACCAGCGTTTTGAATGAAGAATCACATTTCTTGGTAGAATCATGCAGGATTGAAATTTTTGATGGTTTTTTACTCCTCTCAACAGCCCAAACAAGTTTCTAAAAGGATGAGTTTGCAACTACTTTACTTTTGGAGAAAATTCAAAACATTCATTATTCAATAGGGCCCAAACTATCAAAAACCAGCGGTTTGAATGAACACATTTCTTGGTAGAATCATGCAGGACTGAAATTTTTGATGTTTTTCTACTCCTCTCATGAGCCCAAACAAGTCTCTAAAAGCATGAGTTTGCAACTACTTTACTTTTGGAGAAAATTCAAAACATTCACTATTCAATAGAGCCCAATAGCAAAAATCAGGTTTTGAATGAAGAATCACATTTCTTGGTAAAATCATGCAGGATTGAAATTTTTGATGGTTTTTTACTCCTCTCAACAGCCCAAACAAGTTTCTAAAAGGATGAGTTTGCAACTACTTTACTTTTGGAGAAAATTCAAAACATTCATTATTCAATAGGGCCCAAACTATCAAAAACCAGCGGTTTCAATGAACACACATTTCTTGGTAGAATCATGCAGGACTGAAATTTTTGATGTTTTTCTACTCCTCTCATGAGCCCAAACAAGTCTCTAAAAGCATGAGTTTGCAACTACTTTACTTTTGGAGAAAATTCAAAACATTCATTATTCAATAGGGCCCAAACTATCAAAAACCAGCGGTTTGAATCAACACACATTTCTTGGTAGAATCATGCAGGACTGAAATTTTTGATGTTTTTCTACTCCTCTCATGAGCCCAAACAAGTCTCTAAAAGCATGAGTTTGCAACTACTTTACTTTTGGAGAAAATTCAAAACATTCATTATTCAATAGAGCCCAATAGCAAAAACCAGCGTTTTGAATGAAGAATCACATTTCTTGGTAGAATCATGCAGGATTGAAATTTTTGATGTTTTTTTACTCCTCTCAACAGCCCAAACAAGTTTCTAAAAGGATGAGTTTGCAACTACTTTACTTTTGGAGAAAATTCAAAACATTCATTATTCAATAGGGCCCAAACTATCAAAAACCAGCCGTTTCAATGAAAACACATGTCTTGGTAGAATCATGCAGGTCTGAAATTTTTGATGTTTTTCTACTCATCTCATGAGCCCAAACAAGTCTCTAAAAGCATGAGTTTGCAACTACTTTACTTTTGGAGAAAATTCAAAACATTCATTATTCAATAGAGCCCAATAGCAAAAACCAGCGTTTTGAATGAAGAATCACATTTCTTGGTAGAATCATGCAGGATTGAAATTTTTGATGGTTTTTTACTCCTCTAAACAGCCCAAACAAGTTTCTAAAAGGATGAGTTTGCAACTACTTTACTTTTGGAGAAAATTCAAAACATTCATTATTCAATAGGGCCCAAACTATCAAAAACCAGCGGTTTGAATGAACACATTTCTTGGTAGAATCATGCAGGACTGAAATTTTTGATGTTTTTCTACTCCTTTCATGAGCCCAAACAAGTCTCTAAAAGCATGAGTTTGCAACTACTTTACTTTTGGAGAAAATTCAAAACATTCACTATTCAATAGAGCCCAATAGCAAAAATCAGGTTTTGAATGAAGAATCACATTTCTTGGTAAAATCATGCAGGATTGAAATTTTTGATGGTTTTTTACTCCTCTCAACAGCCCAAACAAGTTTCTAAAAGGATGAGTTTGCAACTACTTTACTTTTGGAGAAAATTCAAAACATTCATTATTCAATAGGGCCCAAACTATCAAAAAACAGCGGTTTCAATGAACACACATTTCTTGGTAGAATCATGCAGGACTGAAATTTTTGATGTTTTTCTACTCCTCTCATGAGCCCAAACAAGTCTCTAAAAGCATGAGTTTGCAACTACTTTACTTTTGGAGAAAATTCAAAACATTCATTATTCAATAGAGCCCAATAGCAAAAACCATGGTTTTGAATGAAGAATCACATTTCTTGGTAGAATCATGCAGGATTGAAATTTTTGATGGTTTTTTACTCCTCTCAACAGCCCAAACAAGTTTCTAAAAGGATGAGTTTGCAACTACTTTACTTTTGGAGAAAATTCAAAACATTCATTATTCAATAGGGCCCAAACTATCAAAAACCAGCGGTTTCAATGAACACACATTTCTTGGTAGAATCATGCAGGACTGAAATTTTTGATGTTTTTCTACTCCTCTCATGAGCCCAAACAAGTCTCTAAAAGCATGAGTTTGCAACTACTTTACTTTTGGAGAAAATTCAAAACATTCATTATTCAATAGAGCCCAATAGCAAAAACCAGCGTTTTGAATGAAGAATCACATTTCTTGGTAGAATCATGCAGGATTGAATTTTTTGATGGTTTTTTACTCCTCTCAACAGACCAAACAAGTTTCTAAAAGGATGAGTTTGCAACTACTTTACTTTTGGAGAAAATTCAAAACATTCATTATTCAATAGGGCCCAAACTATCAAAAACCAGCGGTTTCAATGAACACACATTTCTTGGTAGAATCATGCAGGACTGAAATTTTTGATGTTTTTCTACTCCTCTCATGAGCCCAAACAAGTCTCTAAAAGCATGAGTTTGCAACTACTTTACTTTTGGAGAAAATTCAAAACATTCATTATTCAATAGAGCCCAATAGCAAAAACCAGCGTTTTGAATGAAGAATCACATTTCTTGGTAGAATCATGCAGGATTGAAATTTTTGATGGTTTTTTACTCCTCTCAACAGCCCAAACAAGTTTCTAAAAGGATGAGTTTGCAACTACTTTACTTTTGGAGAAAATTCAAAACATTCATTATTCAATAGGGCCCAAACTATCAAAAACCAGATGTTTCAATGAACACACATTTCTTGGTAGAATCATGCAGGACTGAAATTTTTGATGTTTTTCTACTCCTCTCATGAGCCCAAACAAGTCTCTAAAAGCATGAGTTTGCAACTACTTTACTTTTGGAGAAAATTCAAAACATTCATTATTCAATAGAGCCCAATAGCAAAAACCAGCGTTTTGAATGAAGAATCACATTTCTTGGTAGAATCATGCAGGATTGAAATTTTTGATGGTTTTTTACTCCTCTCAACAGCCCAAACAAGTTTCTAAAAGGATGAGTTTGCAACTACTTTACTTTTGGAGAAAATTCAAAACATTCATTATTCAATAGGGCCCAAACTATCAAAAACCAGCGGTTTGAATGAACACACATTTCTTGGTAGAATCATGCAGGACTGAAATTTTTGATGTTTTTCTACTCCTCTCATGAGCCCAAACAAGTCTCTAAAAGCATGAGTTTGCAACTACTTTACTTTTGGAGAAAATTCAAAACATTCATTATTCAATAGAGCCCAATAGCAAAAACCATGGTTTTGAATGAAGAATCACATTTCTTGGTAGAATCATGCAGGATTGAAATTTTTGATGGTTTTTTACTCCTCTCAACAGCCCAAACAAGTTTCTAAAAGGATGAGTTTGCAACTACTTTACTTTTGGAGAAAATTCAAAACATTCATTATTCAATAGGGCCCAAACTATCAAAAACCAGCGGTTTCAATGAACACACATTTCTTGGTAGAATCATGCAGGACTGAAATTTTTGATGTTTTTCTACTCCTCTCATGAGCCCAAACAAGTCTCTAAAAGCATGAGTTTGCAACTACTTTACTTTTGGAGAAAATTCAAAACATTCATTATTCAATAGAGCCCAATAGCAAAAACCAGCGTTTTGAATGAAGAATCACATTTCTTGGTAGAATCATGCAGGATTGAAATTTTTGATGGTTTTTTACTCCTCTCAACAGCCCAAACAAGTTTCTAAAAGGATGAGTTTGCAACTACTTTACTTTTGGAGAAAATTCAAAACATTCATTATTCAATAGGGCCCAAACTATCAAAAACCAGCGGTTTCAATGAACACACATTTCTTGGTAGAATCATGCAGGACTGAAATTTTTGATGTTTTTCTACTCCTCTCATGAGCCCAAACAAGTCTCTAAAAGCATGAGTTTGCAACTACTTTACTTTTGGAGAAAATTCAAAACATTCATTATTCAATAGAGCCCAATAGCAAAAACCAGCGTTTTGAATGAAGAATCACATTTCTTGGTAGAATCATGCAGGATTGAAATTTTTGATGGTTTTTTACTCCTCTCAACAGCCCAAACAAGTTTCTAAAAGGATGAGTTTGCAACTACTTTACTTTTGGAGAAAATTCAAAACATTCATTATTCAATAGGGCCCAAACTATCAAAAACCAGCGGTTTCAATGAACACACATTTCTTGGTAGAATCATGCAGAACTGAAATTTTTGATGTTTTTCTACTCCTCTCATGAGCCCAAACAAGTCTCTAAAAGCATGAGTTTGCAACTACTTTACTTTTGGAGAAAATTCAAAACATTCATTATTCAATAGAGCCCAATAGCAAAAACCAGCGTTTTGAATGAAGAATCACATTTCTTGGTAGAATCATGCAGGATTGAAATTTTTGATGGTTTTTTACTCCTCTCAACAGCCCAAACAAGTTTCTAAAAGGATGAGTTTGCAACTACTTTACTTTTGGAGAAAATTCAAAACATTCATTATTCAATAGGGCCCAAACTATCAAAAACCAGCGGTTTCAATGAACACACATTTCTTGGTAGAATCATGCAGGACTGAAATTTTTGATGTTTTTCTACTCCTCTCATGAGCCCAAACAAGTCTCTAAAAGCATGAGTTTGCAACTACTTTACTTTTGGAGAAAATTCAAAACATTCATTATTCAATAGAGCCCAATAGCAAAAACCAGCGTTTTGAATGAAGAATCACATTTCTTGGTAGAATCATGCAGGATTGAAATTTTTGATGGTTTTTTACTCCTCTCAACAGCCCAAACAAGTTTCTAAAAGGATGAGTTTGCAACTACTTTACTTTTGGAGAAAATTCAAAACATTCATTATTCAATAGGGCCCAAACTATCAAAAACCAGCGGTTTCAATGAACACACATTTCTTGGTAGAATCATGCAGGACTGAAATTTTTGATGTTTTTCTACTCCTCTCATGAGCCCAAACAAGTCTCTAATAGCATGAGTTTGCAACTACTTTACTTTTGGAGAAAATTCAAAACATTCATTATTCAAAAGAGCCCAATAGCAAAAACCAGCGTTTTGAATGAAGAATCACATTTCTTGGTAGAATCATGCAGGATTGAAATTTTTGATGGTTTTTTACTCCTCTCAACAGCCCAAACAAGTTTCTAAAAGGATGAGTTTGCAACTACTTTACTTTTGGAGAAAATTCAAAACATTCATTATTCAATAGGGCCCAAACTATCAAAAACCAGCGGTTTCAATGAACACACATTTCTTGGTAGAATCATGCAGGACTGAAATTTTTGATGTTTTTCTACTCCTCTCATGAGCCCAAACAAGTCTCTAAAAGCATGAGTTTGCAACTACTTTACTTTTGGAGAAAATTCAAAACATTCATTATTCAATAGGGCCCAAACTATCAAAAACCAGCGGTTTCAATGAACACACATTTCTTGGTAGAATCATGCAGGACTGAAATTTTTGATGTTTTTCTACTCCTCTCATGAGCCCAAACAAGTCTCTAAAAGCATGAGTTTGCAACTACTTTACTTTTGGAGAAAATTCAAAACATTCATTATTCAATAGAGCCCAATAGCAAAAACCAGCGTTTTGAATGAAGAATCACATTTCTTGGTAGAATCATGCAGGATTGAAATTTTTTATGGTTTTTTACTCCTCTCAACAGCCCAAACAAGTTTCTAAAAGGATGAGTTTGCAACTACTTTACTTTTGGAGAAAATTCAAAACATTCATTATTCAATAGGGCCCAAACTATCAAAAACCAGCCGTTTCAATGAACACACATGTCTTGGTAGAATCATGCAGGACTGAAATTTTTGATGTTTTTCTACTCCTCTCATGAGCCCAAACAAGTCTCTAAAAGCATGAGTTTGCAACTACTTTACTTTTGGAGAAAATTCAAAACATTCATTATTCAATAGAGCCCAATAGCAAAAACCAGCGTTTTGAATGAAGAATCACATTTCTTGGTAGAATCATGCAGGATTGAAATTTTTGATGGTTTTTTACTCCTCTCAACAGCCCAAACAAGTTTCTAAAAGGATGAGTTTGCAACTACTTTACTTTTGGAGAAAATTCAAAACATTCATTATTCAATAGGGCCCAAACTATCAAAAACCAGCGGTTTCAATGAACACACATTTCTTGGTAGAATCATGCAGGACTGAAATTTTTGATGTTTTTCTACTCCTCTCATGAGCCCAAACAAGTCTCTAAAAGCATGAGTTTGCAACTACTTTACTTTTGGAGAAAATTCAAAACATTCATTATTCAATAGGGCCCAAACTATCAAAAACCAGCGGTTTGAATCAACACACATTTCTTGGTAGAATCATGCAGGACTGAAATTTTTGATGTTTTTCTACTCCTCTCATGAGCCCAAACAAGTCTCTAAAAGCATGAGTTTGCAACTACTTTACTTTTGGAGAAAATTCAAAACATTCATTATTCAATAGAGCCCAATAGCAAAAACCAGCGTTTTGAATGAAGAATCACATTTTTTGGTAGAATCATGCAGGATTGAAATTTTTTATGGTTTTTTACTCCTCTCAACAGCCCAAACAAGTTTCTAAAAGGATGAGTTTGCAACTACTTTACTTTTGGAGAAAATTCAAAACATTCATTATTCAATAGGGCCCAAACTATCAAAAACCAGCCGTTTCAATGAACACACATGTCTTGGTAGAATCATGCAGGACTGAAATTTTTGATGTTTTTCTACTCATCTCATGAGCCCAAACAAGTCTCTAAAAGCATGAGTTTGCAACTACTTTACTTTTGGAGAAAATTCAAAACATTCATTATTCAATAGAGCCCAATAGCAAAAACCAGCGTTTTGAATGAAGAATCACATTTCTTGGTAGAATCATGCAGGATTGAAATTTTTGATGGTTTTTTACTCCTCTCAACAGCCCAAACAAGTTTCTAAAAGGATGAGTTTGCAACTACTTTACTTTTGGAGAAAATTCAAAACATTCATTATTCAATAGGGCCCAAACTATCAAAAACCAGCCGTTTCAATGAAAACACATTTCTTGGTAGAATCATGCAGGACTGAAATTTTTGATGTTTTTCTACTCATCTCATGAGCCCAAACAAGTCTCTAAAAGCATGAGTTTGCAACTACTTTACTTTTGGAGAAAATTCAAAACATTCATTATTCAATAGAGCCCAATAGCAAAAACCAGCGTTTTGAATGAAGAATCACATTTCTTGGTAGAATCATGCAGGATTGAAATTTTTGATGGTTTTTTACTCCTCTCAACAGCCCAAACAAGTTTCTAAAAGGATGAGTTTGCAACTACTTTACTTTTGGAGAAAATTCAAAACATTCATTATTCAATAGGGCCCAAACTATCAAAAACCAGCGGTTTGAATGAACACATTTCTTGGTAGAATCATGCAGGACTGAAATTTTTGATGTTTTTCTAC
This sequence comes from Dendrobates tinctorius, assembly GCF_039654945.1. Taxonomy (NCBI): domain Eukaryota; kingdom Metazoa; phylum Chordata; class Amphibia; order Anura; family Dendrobatidae; genus Dendrobates; species Dendrobates tinctorius. Next base: position 23,049,477 of record NW_027361793.1, read on the forward strand.
TCCTCTCATGAGCCCAAACAAGTCTCTAAAAGCATGAGTTTGCAACTACTTTACTTTTGGAGAAAATTCAAAACATTCACTATTCAATAGAGCCCAATAGCAAAAATCAGGTTTTGAATGAAGAATCACATTTCTTGGTAAAATCATGCAGGATTGAAATTTTTGATGGTTTTTTACTCCTCTCAACAGCCCAAACAAGTTTCTAAAAGGATGAGTTTGCAACTACTTTACTTTTGGAGAAAATTCAAAACATTCATTATTCAATAGGGCCCAAACTATCAAAAACCAGCGGTTTGAATGAACACACATTTCTTGGTAGAATCATGCAGGACTGAAATTTTTGATGTTTTTCTACTCCTCTCATGAGCCCAAACAAGTCTCTAAAAGCATGAGTTTGCAACTACTTTACTTTTGGAGAAAATTCAAAACATTCATTATTCAATAGAGCCCAATAGCAAAAACCAGCGTTTTGAATGAAGAATCACATTTCTTGGTAGAATCATGCAGGATTGAAATTTTTGATGGTTTTTTACTCCTCTCAACAGCCCAAACAAGTTTCTAAAAGGATGAGTTTGCAACTACTTTACTTTTGGAGAAAATTCAAAACATTCATTATTCAATAGGGCCCAAACTATCAAAAACCAGCGGTTTCAATGAACACACATTTCTTGGTAGAATCATGCAGGACTGAAATTTTTGATGTTTTTCTACTCCTCTCATGAGCCCAAACAAGTCTCTAAAAGCATGAGTTTGCAACTACTTTACTTTTGGAGAAAATTCAAAACATTCATTATTCAATAGGGCCCAAACTATCAAAAACCAGCGGTTTGAATCAACACACATTTCTTGGTAGAATCATGCAGGACTGAAATTTTTGATGTTTTTCTACTCCTCTCATGAGCCCAAACAAGTCTCTAAAAGCATGAGTTTGCAACTACTTTACTTTTGGAGAAAATTCAAAACATTCATTATTCAATAGAGCCCAATAGCAAAAACCAGCGTTTTGAATGAAGAATCACATTTCTTGGTAGAATCATGCAGGATTGAAATTTTTGATGTTTTTTTACTCCTCTCAACAGCCCAAACAAGTTTCTAAAAGGATGAGTTTGCAACTACTTTACTTTTGGAGAAAATTCAAAACATTCATTATTCAATAGGGCCCAAACTATCAAAAACCAGCCGTTTCAATGAAAACACATGTCTTGGTAGAATCATGCAGGACTGAAATTTTTGATGTTTTTCTACTCATCTCATGAGCCCAAACAAGTCTCTAAAAGCATGAGTTTGCAACTACTTTACTTTTGGAGAAAATTCAAAACATTCATTATTCAATAGAGCCCAATAGCAAAAACCAGCGTTTTGAATGAAGAATCACATTTCTTGGTAGAATCATGCAGGATTGAAATTTTTGATGGTTTTTTACTCCTCTCAACAGCCCAAACAAGTTTCTAAAAGGATGAGTTTGCAACTACTTTACTTTTGGAGAAAATTCAAAACATTCATTATTCAATAGGGCCCAAACTATCAAAAACCAGCGGTTTGAATGAACACATTTCTTGGTAGAATCATGCAGGACTGAAATTTTTGATGTTTTTCTACTCCTTTCATGAGCCCAAACAAGTCTCTAAAAGCATGAGTTTGCAACTACTTTACTTTTGGAGAAAATTCAAAACATTCACTATTCAATAGAGCCCAATAGCAAAAATCAGGTTTTGAATGAAGAATCACATTTCTTGGTAAAATCATGCAGGATTGAAATTTTTGATGGTTTTTTACTCCTCTCAACAGCCCAAACAAGTTTCTAAAAGGATGAGTTTGCAACTACTTTACTTTTGGAGAAAATTCAAAACATTCATTATTCAATAGGGCCCAAACTATCAAAAAACAGCGGTTTCAATGAACACACATTTCTTGGTAGAATCATGCAGGACTGAAATTTTTGATGTTTTTCTACTCCTCTCATGAGCCCAAACAAGTCTCTAAAAGCATGAGTTTGCAACTACTTTACTTTTGGAGAAAATTCAAAACATTCATTATTCAATAGAGCCCAATAGCAAAAACCATGGTTTTGAATGAAGAATCACATTTCTTGGTAGAATCATGCAGGATTGAAATTTTTGATGGTTTTTTACTCCTCTCAACAGCCCAAACAAGTTTCTAAAAGGATGAGTTTGCAACTACTTTACTTTTGGAGAAAATTCAAAACATTCATTATTCAATAGGGCCCAAACTATCAAAAACCAGCGGTTTCAATGAACACACATTTCTTGGTAGAATCATGCAGGACTGAAATTTTTGATGTTTTTCTACTCCTCTCATGAGCCCAAACAAGTCTCTAAAAGCATGAGTTTGCAACTACTTTACTTTTGGAGAAAATTCAAAACATTCATTATTCAATAGAGCCCAATAGCAAAAACCAGCGTTTTGAATGAAGAATCACATTTCTTGGTAGAATCATGCAGGATTGAATTTTTTGATGGTTTTTTACTCCTCTCAACAGACCAAACAAGTTTCTAAAAGGATGAGTTTGCAACTACTTTACTTTTGGAGAAAATTCAAAACATTCATTATTCAATAGGGCCCAAACTATCAAAAACCAGCGGTTTCAATGAACACACATTTCTTGGTAGAATCATGCAGGACTGAAATTTTTGATGTTTTTCTACTCCTCTCATGAGCCCAAACAAGTCTCTAAAAGCATGAGTTTGCAACTACTTTACTTTTGGAGAAAATTCAAAACATTCATTATTCAATAGAGCCCAATAGCAAAAACCAGCGTTTTGAATGAAGAATCACATTTCTTGGTAGAATCATGCAGGATTGAAATTTTTGATGGTTTTTTACTCCTCTCAACAGCCCAAACAAGTTTCTAAAAGGATGAGTTTGCAACTACTTTACTTTTGGAGAAAATTCAAAACATTCATTATTCAATAGGGCCCAAACTATCAAAAACCAGCGGTTTCAATGAACACACATTTCTTGGTAGAATCATGCAGGACTGAAATTTTTGATGTTTTTCTACTCCTCTCATGAGCCCAAACAAGTCTCTAAAAGCATGAGTTTGCAACTACTTTACTTTTGGAGAAAATTCAAAACATTCATTATTCAATAGAGCCCAATAGCAAAAACCAGCGTTTTGAATGAAGAATCACATTTCTTGGTAGAATCATGCAGGATTGAAATTTTTGATGGTTTTTTACTCCTCTCAACAGCCCAAACAAGTTTCTAAAAGGATGAGTTTGCAACTACTTTACTTTTGGAGAAAATTCAAAACATTCATTATTCAATAGGGCCCAAACTATCAAAAAACAGCGGTTTGAATGAACACACATTTCTTGGTAGAATCATGCAGGACTGAAATTTTTGATGTTTTTCTACTCCTCTCATGAGCCCAAACAAGTCTCTAAAAGCATGAGTTTGCAACTACTTTACTTTTGGAGAAAATTCAAAACATTCATTATTCAACAGAGCCCAATAGCAAAAACCATGGTTTTGAATGAAGAATCACATTTCTTGGTAGAATCATGCAGGATTGAAATTTTTGATGGTTTTTTACTCCTCTCAACAGCCCAAACAAGTTTCTAAAAGGATGAGTTTGCAACTACTTTACTTTTGGAGAAAATTCAAAACATTCATTATTCAATAGGGCCCAAACTATCAAAAACCAGCGGTTTCAATGAACACACATTTCTTGGTAGAATCATGCAGGACTGAAATTTTTGATGTTTTTCTACTCCTCTCATGAGCCCAAACAAGTCTCTAATAGCATGAGTTTGCAACTACTTTACTTTTGGAGAAAATTCAAAACATTCATTATTCAATAGAGCCCAATAGCAAAAACCAGCGTTTTGAATGAAGAATCACATTTCTTGGTAGAATCATGCAGGATTGAAATTTTTGATGGTTTTTTACTCCTCTCAACAGCCCAAACAAGTTTCTAAAAGGATGAGTTTGCAACTACTTTACTTTTGGAGAAAATTCAAAACATTCATTATTCAATAGGGCCCAAACTATCAAAAACCAGCGGTTTCAATGAACACACATTTCTTGGTAGAATCATGCAGGACTGAAATTTTTGATGTTTTTCTACTCCTCTCATGAGCCCAAACAAGTCTCTAAAAGCATGAGTTTGCAACTACTTTACTTTTGGAGAAAATTCAAAACATTCATTATTCAATAGAGCCCAATAGCAAAAACCAGCGTTTTGAATGAAGAATCACATTTCTTGGTAGAATCATGCAGGATTGAATTTTTTGATGGTTTTTTACTCCTCTCAACAGACCAAACAAGTTTCTAAAAGGATGAGTTTGCAACTACTTTACTTTTGGAGAAAATTCAAAACATTCATTATTCAATAGGGCCCAAACTATCAAAAACCAGCGGTTTCAATGAACACACATTTCTTGGTAGAATCATGCAGGACTGAAATTTTTGATGTTTTTCTACTCCTCTCATGAGCCCAAACAAGTCTCTAAAAGCATGAGTTTGCAACTACTTTACTTTTGGAGAAAATTCAAAACATTCATTATTCAATAGAGCCCAATAGCAAAAACCAGCGTTTTGAATGAAGAATCACATTTCTTGGTAGAATCATGCAGGATTGAAATTTTTGATGGTTTTTTACTCCTCTCAACAGCCCAAACAAGTTTCTAAAAGGATGAGTTTGCAACTACTTTACTTTTGGAGAAAATTCAAAACATTCATTATTCAATAGGGCCCAAACTATCAAAAACCAGCGGTTTCAATGAACACACATTTCTTGGTAGAATCATGCAGGACTGAAATTTTTGATGTTTTTCTACTCCTCTCATGAGCCCAAACAAGTCTCTAAAAGCATGAGTTTGCAACTACTTTACTTTTGGAGAAAATTCAAAACATTCATTATTCAATAGAGCCCAATAGCAAAAACCAGCGTTTTGAATGAAGAATCACATTTCTTGGTAGAATCATGCAGGATTGAAATTTTTGATGGTTTTTTACTCCTCTCAACAGCCCAAACAAGTTTCTAAAAGGATGAGTTTGCAACTACTTTACTTTTGGAGAAAATTCAAAACATTCATTATTCAATAGGGCCCAAACTATCAAAAACCAGCGGTTTGAATGAACACACATTTCTTGGTAGAATCATGCAGGACTGAAATTTTTGATGTTTTTCTACTCCTCTCATGAGCCCAAACAAGTCTCTAAAAGCATGAGTTTGCAACTACTTTACTTTTGGAGAAAATTCAAAACATTCATTATTCAACAGAGCCCAATAGCAAAAACCATGGTTTTGAATGAAGAATCACATTTCTTGGTAGAATCATGCAGGATTGAAATTTTTGATGGTTTTTTACTCCTCTCAACAGCCCAAACAAGTTTCTAAAAGGATGAGTTTGCAACTACTTTACTTTTGGAGAAAATTCAAAACATTCATTATTCAATAGGGCCCAAACTATCAAAAACCAGCGGTTTGAATGAACACACATTTCTTGGTAGAATCATGCAGGACTGAAATTTTTGATGTTTTTCTACTCCTCTCATGAGCCCAAACAAGTCTCTAAAAGCATGAGTTTGCAACTACTTTACTTTTGGAGAAAATTCAAAACATTCATTATTCAATAGAGCCCAATAGCAAAAACCAGCGTTTTGAATGAAGAATCACATTTCTTGGTAGAATCATGCAGGATTGAAATTTTTGATGGTTTTTTACTCCTCTCAACAGCCCAAACAAGTTTCTAAAAGGATGAGTTTGCAACTACTTTACTTTTGGAGAAAATTCAAAACATTCATTATTCAATAGGGCCCAAACTATCAAAAACCAGCGGTTTCAATGAACACACATTTCTTGGTAGAATCATGCAGGACTGAAATTTTTGATGTTTTTCTACTCCTCTCATGAGCCCAAACAAGTCTCTAAAAGCATGAGTTTGCAACTACTTTACTTTTGGAGAAAATTCAAAACATTCATTATTCAATAGGGCCCAAACTATCAAAAACCAGCGGTTTGAATCAACACACATTTCTTGGTAGAATCATGCAGGACTGAAATTTTTGATGTTTTTCTACTCCTCTCATGAGCCCAAACAAGTCTCTAAAAGCATGAGTTTGCAACTACTTTACTTTTGGAGAAAATTCAAAACATTCATTATTCAATAGAGCCCAATAGCAAAAACCAGCGTTTTGAATGAAGAATCACATTTCTTGGTAGAATCATGCAGGATTGAAATTTTTGATGTTTTTTTACTCCTCTCAACAGCCCAAACAAGTTTCTAAAAGGATGAGTTTGCAACTACTTTACTTTTGGAGAAAATTCAAAACATTCATTATTCAATAGGGCCCAAACTATCAAAAACCAGCCGTTTCAATGAAAACACATGTCTTGGTAGAATCATGCAGGACTGAAATTTTTGATGTTTTTCTACTCATCTCATGAGCCCAAACAAGTCTCTAAAAGCATGAGTTTGCAACTACTTTACTTTTGGAGAAAATTCAAAACATTCATTATTCAATAGAGCCCAATAGCAAAAACCAGCGTTTTGAATGAAGAATCACATTTCTTGGTAGAATCATGCAGGATTGAAATTTTTGATGGTTTTTTACTCCTCTCAACAGCCCAAACAAGTTTCTAAAAGGATGAGTTTGCAACTACTTTACTTTTGGAGAAAATTCAAAACATTCATTATTCAATAGGGCCCAAACTATCAAAAACCAGCGGTTTGAATGAACACATTTCTTGGTAGAATCATGCAGGACTGAAATTTTTGATGTTTTTCTACTCCTTTCATGAGCCCAAACAAGTCTCTAAAAGCATGAGTTTGCAACTACTTTACTTTTGGAGAAAATTCAAAACATTCACTATTCAATAGAGCCCAATAGCAAAAATCAGGTTTTGAATGAAGAATCACATTTCTTGGTAAAATCATGCAGGATTGAAATTTTTGATGGTTTTTTACTCCTCTCAACAGCCCAAACAAGTTTCTAAAAGGATGAGTTTGCAACTACTTTACTTTTGGAGAAAATTCAAAACATTCATTATTCAATAGGGCCCAAACTATCAAAAAACAGCGGTTTCAATGAACACACATTTCTTGGTAGAATCATGCAGGACTGAAATTTTTGATGTTTTTCTACTCCTCTCATGAGCCCAAACAAGTCTCTAAAAGCATGAGTTTGCAACTACTTTACTTTTGGAGAAAATTCAAAACATTCATTATTCAATAGAGCCCAATAGCAAAAACCATGGTTTTGAATGAAGAATCACATTTCTTGGTAGAATCATGCAGGATTGAAATTTTTGATGGTTTTTTACTCCTCTCAACAGCCCAAACAAGTTTCTAAAAGGATGAGTTTGCAACTACTTTACTTTTGGAGAAAATTCAAAACATTCATTATTCAATAGGGCCCAAACTATCAAAAACCAGCGGTTTCAATGAACACACATTTCTTGGTAGAATCATGCAGGACTGAAATTTTTGATGTTTTTCTACTCCTCTCATGAGCCCAAACAAGTCTCTAAAAGCATGAGTTTGCAACTACTTTACTTTTGGAGAAAATTCAAAACATTCATTATTCAATAGAGCCCAATAGCAAAAACCAGCGTTTTGAATGAAGAATCACATTTCTTGGTAGAATCATGCAGGATTGAATTTTTTGATGGTTTTTTACTCCTCTCAACAGACCAAACAAGTTTCTAAAAGGATGAGTTTGCAACTACTTTACTTTTGGAGAAAATTCAAAACATTCATTATTCAATAGGGCCCAAACTATCAAAAACCAGCGGTTTCAATGAACACACATTTCTTGGTAGAATCATGCAGGACTGAAATTTTTGATGTTTTTCTACTCCTCTCATGAGCCCAAACAAGTCTCTAAAAGCATGAGTTTGCAACTACTTTACTTTTGGAGAAAATTCAAAACATTCATTATTCAATAGAGCCCAATAGCAAAAACCAGCGTTTTGAATGAAGAATCACATTTCTTGGTAGAATCATGCAGGATTGAAATTTTTGATGGTTTTTTACTCCTCTCAACAGCCCAAACAAGTTTCTAAAAGGATGAGTTTGCAACTACTTTACTTTTGGAGAAAATTCAAAACATTCATTATTCAATAGGGCCCAAACTATCAAAAACCAGCGGTTTCAATGAACACACATTTCTTGGTAGAATCATGCAGGACTGAAATTTTTGATGTTTTTCTACTCCTCTCATGAGCCCAAACAAGTCTCTAAAAGCATGAGTTTGCAACTACTTTACTTTTGGAGAAAATTCAAAACATTCATTATTCAATAGAGCCCAATAGCAAAAACCAGCGTTTTGAATGAAGAATCACATTTCTTGGTAGAATCATGCAGGATTGAAATTTTTGATGGTTTTTTACTCCTCTCAACAGCCCAAACAAGTTTCTAAAAGGATGAGTTTGCAACTACTTTACTTTTGGAGAAAATTCAAAACATTCATTATTCAATAGGGCCCAAACTATCAAAAAACAGCGGTTTGAATGAACACACATTTCTTGGTAGAATCATGCAGGACTGAAATTTTTGATGTTTTTCTACTCCTCTCATGAGCCCAAACAAGTCTCTAAAAGCATGAGTTTGCAACTACTTTACTTTTGGAGAAAATTCAAAACATTCATTATTCAACAGAGCCCAATAGCAAAAACCATGGTTTTGAATGAAGAATCACATTTCTTGGTAGAATCATGCAGGATTGAAATTTTTGATGGTTTTTTACTCCTCTCAACAGCCCAAACAAGTTTCTAAAAGGATGAGTTTGCAACTACTTTACTTTTGGAGAAAATTCAAAACATTCATTATTCAATAGGGCCCAAACTATCAAAAACCAGCGGTTTCAATGAACACACATTTCTTGGTAGAATCATGCAGGACTGAAATTTTTGATGTTTTTCTACTCCTCTCATGAGCCCAAACAAGTCTCTAATAGCATGAGTTTGCAACTACTTTACTTTTGGAGAAAATTCAAAACATTCATTATTCAATAGAGCCCAATAGCAAAAACCAGCGTTTTGAATGAAGAATCACATTTCTTGGTAGAATCATGCAGGATTGAAATTTTTGATGGTTTTTTACTCCTCTCAACAGCCCAAACAAGTTTCTAAAAGGATGAGTTTGCAACTACTTTACTTTTGGAGAAAATTCAAAACATTCATTATTCAATAGGGCCCAAACTATCAAAAACCAGCGGTTTCAATGAACACACATTTCTTGGTAGAATCATGCAGGACTGAAATTTTTGATGTTTTTCTACTCCTCTCATGAGCCCAAACAAGTCTCTAAAAGCATGAGTTTGCAACTACTTTACTTTTGGAGAAAATTCAAAACATTCATTATTCAATAGAGCCCAATAGCAAAAACCAGCGTTTTGAATGAAGAATCACATTTCTTGGTAGAATCATGCAGGATTGAATTTTTTGATGGTTTTTTACTCCTCTCAACAGACCAAACAAGTTTCTAAAAGGATGAGTTTGCAACTACTTTACTTTTGGAGAAAATTCAAAACATTCATTATTCAATAGGGCCCAAACTATCAAAAACCAGCGGTTTCAATGAACACACATTTCTTGGTAGAATCATGCAGGACTGAAATTTTTGATGTTTTTCTACTCCTCTCATGAGCCCAAACAAGTCTCTAAAAGCATGAGTTTGCAACTACTTTACTTTTGGAGAAAATTCAAAACATTCATTATTCAATAGAGCCCAATAGCAAAAACCAGCGTTTTGAATGAAGAATCACATTTCTTGGTAGAATCATGCAGGATTGAAATTTTTGATGGTTTTTTACTCCTCTCAACAGCCCAAACAAGTTTCTAAAAGGATGAGTTTGCAACTACTTTACTTTTGGAGAAAATTCAAAACATTCATTATTCAATAGGGCCCAAACTATCAAAAACCAGCGGTTTCAATGAACACACATTTCTTGGTAGAATCATGCAGGACTGAAATTTTTGATGTTTTTCTACTCCTCTCATGAGCCCAAACAAGTCTCTAAAAGCATGAGTTTGCAACTACTTTACTTTTGGAGAAAATTCAAAACATTCATTATTCAATAGAGCCCAATAGCAAAAACCAGCGTTTTGAATGAAGAATCACATTTCTTGGTAGAATCATGCAGGATTGAAATTTTTGATGGTTTTTTACTCCTCTCAACAGCCCAAACAAGTTTCTAAAAGGATGAGTTTGCAACTACTTTACTTTTGGAGAAAATTCAAAACATTCATTATTCAATAGGGCCCAAACTATCAAAAACCAGCGGTTTGAATGAACACACATTTCTTGGTAGAATCATGCAGGACTGAAATTTTTGATGTTTTTCTACTCCTCTCATGAGCCCAAACAAGTCTCTAAAAGCATGAGTTTGCAACTACTTTACTTTTGGAGAAAATTCAAAACATTCATTATTCAACAGAGCCCAATAGCAAAAACCATGGTTTTGAATGAAGAATCACATTTCTTGGTAGAATCATGCAGGATTGAAATTTTTGATGGTTTTTTACTCCTCTCAACAGCCCAAACAAGTTTCTAAAAGGATGAGTTTGCAACTACTTTACTTTTGGAGAAAATTCAAAACATTCATTATTCAATAGGGCCCAAACTATCAAAAACCAGCGGTTTCAATGAACACACATTTCTTGGTAGAATCATGCAGGACTGAAATTTTTGATGTTTTTCTACTCCTCTCATGAGCCCAAACAAGTCTCTAATAGCATGAGTTTGCAACTACTTTACTTTTGGAGAAAATTCAAAACATTCATTATTCAATAGAGCCCAATAGCAAAAACCAGCGTTTTGAATGAAGAATCACATTTCTTGGTAGAATCATGCAGGATTGAAATTTTTGATGGTTTTTTACTCCTCTCAACAGCCCAAACAAGTTTCTAAAAGGATGAGTTTGCAACTACTTTACTTTTGGAGAAAATTCAAAACATTCATTATTCAATAGGGCCCAAACTATCAAAAACCAGCGGTTTCAATGAACACACATTTCTTGGTAGAATCATGCAGGACTGAAATTTTTGATGTTTTTCTACTCCTCTCATGAGCCCAAACAAGTCTCTAAAAGCATGAGTTTGCAACTACTTTACTTTTGGAGAAAATTCAAAACATTCATTATTCAATAGGGCCCAAACTATCAAAAACCAGCGGTTTCAATGAACACACATTTCTTGGTAGAATCATGCAGGACTGAAATTTTTGATGTTTTTCTACTCCTCTCATGAGCCCAAACAAGTCTCTAAAAGCATGAGTTTGCAACTACTTTACTTTTGGAGAAAATTCAAAACATTCATTATTCAATAGAGCCCAATAGCAAAAACCAGCGTTTTGAATGAAGAATCACATTTCTTGGTAGAATCATGCAGGATTGAAATTTTTTATGGTTTTTTACTCCTCTCAACAGCCCAAACAAGTTTCTAAAAGGATGAGTTTGCAACTACTTTACTTTTGGAGAAAATTCAAAACATTCATTATTCAATAGGGCCCAAACTATCAAAAACCAGCCGTTTCAATGAACACACATGTCTTGGTAGAATCATGCAGGACTGAAATTTTTGATGTTTTTCTACTCATCTCATGAGCCCAAACAAGTCTCTAAAAGCATGAGTTTGCAACTACTTTACTTTTGGAGAAAATTCAAAACATTCATTATTCAATAGAGCCCAATAGCAAAAACCAGCGTTTTGAATGAAGAATCACATTTCTTGGTAGAATCATGCAGGATTGAAATTTTTGATGGTTTTTTACTCCTCTCAACAGCCCAAACAAGTTTCTAAAAGGATGAGTTTGCAACTACTTTACTTTTGGAGAAAATTCAAAACATTCATTATTCAATAGGGCCCAAACTATCAAAAACCAGCCGTTTCAATGAACACACATTTCTTGGTAGAATGATGCAGGACTGAAATTTTTGATGTTTTTCTACTCCTCTCATGAGCCCAAACAAGTCTCTAAAAGCATGAGTTTGCAACTACTTTACTTTTGGAGAAAATTCAAAACATTCATTATTCAATAGGGCCCAAACTATCAAAAACCAGCGGTTTCAATGAACACACATTTCTTGGTAGAATCATGCAGGACTGAAATTTTTGATGTTTTTCTACTCATCTCATGAGCCCAAACAAGTCTCTAAAAGCATGAGTTTGCAACTACTTTACTTTTGGAGAAAATTCAAAACATTCATTATTCAATAGAGCCCAATAGCAAAAACCAGCGTTTTGAATGAAGAATCACATTTCTTGGTAGAATCATGCAGGATTGAAATTTTTGATGGTTTTTTACTCCTCTCAACAGCCCAAACAAGTTTCTAAAAGGATGAGTTTGCAACTACTTTACTTTTGGAGAAAATTCAAAACATTCATTATTCAATAGGGCCCAAACTATCAAAAACCAGCGGTTTGAATGAACACATTTCTTGGTAGAATCATGCAGGACTGAAATTTTTGATGTTTTTCTACTCCTCTCATGAGCCCAAACAAGTCTCTAAAAGCATGAGTTTGCAACTACTTTACTTTTGGAGAAAATTCAAAACATTCACTATTCAATAGAGCCCAATAGCAAAAATCAGGTTTTGAATGAAGAATCACATTTCTTGGTAAAATCATGCAGGATTGAAATTTTTGATGGTTTTTTACTCCTCTCAACAGCCCAAACAAGTTTCTAAAAGGATGAGTTTGCAACTACTTTACTTTTGGAGAAAATTCAAAACATTCATTATTCAATAGGGCCCAAACTATCAAAAACCAGCGGTTTCAATGAACACACATTTCTTGGTAGAATCATGCAGGACTGAAATTTTTGATGTTTTTCTACTCCTCTCATGAGCCCAAACAAGTCTCTAAAAGCATGAGTTTGCAACTACTTTACTTTTGGAGAAAATTCAAAACATTCATTATTCAATAGAGCCCAATAGCAAAAACCAGCGTTTTGAATGAAGAATCACATTTCTTGGTAGAATCATGCAGGATTGAAATTTTTGATGGTTTTTTACTCCTCTCAACAGCCCAAACAAGTTTCTAAAAGGATGAGTTTGCAACTACTTTACTTTTGGAGAAAATTCAAAACATTCATTATTCAATAGGGCCCAAACTATCAAAAACCAGCGGTTTCAATGAACACACATTTCTTGGTAGAATCATGCAGGACTGAAATTTTTGATGTTTTTCTACTCCTCTCATGAGCCCAAACAAGTCTCTAAAAGCATGAGTTTGCAACTACTTTACTTTTGGAGAAAATTCAAAACATTCATTATTCAATAGAGCCCAATAGCAAAAACCAGCGTTTTGAATGAAGAATCACATTTCTTGGTAGAATCATGCAGGATTGAAATTTTTGATGGTTTTTTACTCCTCTCAACAGCCCAAACAAGTTTCTAAAAGGATGAGTTTGCAACTACTTTACTTTTGGAGAAAATTCAAAACATTCATTATTCAATAGGGCCCAAACTATCAAAAACCAGCGGTTTGAATGAACACACATTTCTTGGTAGAATCATGCAGGACTGAAATTTTTGATGTTTTTCTACTCCTCTCATGAGCCCAAACAAGTCTCTAAAAGCATGAGTTTGCAACTACTTTACTTTTGGAGAAAATTCAAAACATTCATTATTCAACAGAGCCCAATAGCAAAAACCATGGTTTTGAATGAAGAATCACATTTCTTGGTAGAATCATGCAGGATTGAAATTTTTGATGGTTTTTTACTCCTCTCAACAGCCCAAACAAGTTTCTAAAAGGATGAGTTTGCAACTACTTTACTTTTGGAGAAAATTCAAAACATTCATTATTCAATAGGGCCCAAACTATCAAAAACCAGCGGTTTCAATGAACACACATTTCTTGGTAGAATCATGCAGGACTGAAATTTTTGATGTTTTTCTACTCCTCTCATGAGCCCAAACAAGTCTCTAATAGCATGAGTTTGCAACTACTTTACTTTTGGAGAAAATTCAAAACATTCATTATTCAATAGAGCCCAATAGCAAAAACCAGCGTTTTGAATGAAGAATCACATTTCTTGGTAGAATCATGCAGGATTGAAATTTTTGATGGTTTTTTACTCCTCTCAACAGCCCAAACAAGTTTCTAAAAGGATGAGTTTGCAACTACTTTACTTTTGGAGAAAATTCAAAACATTCATTATTCAATAGGGCCCAAACTATCAAAAACCAGCGGTTTCAATGAACACACATTTCTTGGTAGAATCATGCAGGACTGAAATTTTTGATGTTTTTCTACTCCTCTCATGAGCCCAAACAAGTCTCTAAAAGCATGAGTTTGCAACTACTTTACTTTTGGAGAAAATTCAAAACATTCATTATTCAATAGGGCCCAAACTATCAAAAACCAGCGGTTTCAATGAACACACATTTCTTGGTAGAATCATGCAGGACTGAAATTTTTGATGTTTTTCTACTCCTCTCATGAGCCCAAACAAGTCTCTAAAAGCATGAGTTTGCAACTACTTTACTTTTGGAGAAAATTCAAAACATTCATTATTCAATAGAGCCCAATAGCAAAAACCAGCGTTTTGAATGAAGAATCACATTTCTTGGTAGAATCATGCAGGATTGAAATTTTTTATGGTTTTTTACTCCTCTCAACAGCCCAAACAAGTTTCTAAAAGGATGAGTTTGCAACTACTTTACTTTTGGAGAAAATTCAAAACATTCATTATTCAATAGGGCCCAAACTATCAAAAACCAGCCGTTTCAATGAACACACATGTCTTGGTAGAATCATGCAGGACTGAAATTTTTGATGTTTTTCTACTCATCTCATGAGCCCAAACAAGTCTCTAAAAGCATGAGTTTGCAACTACTTTACTTTTGGAGAAAATTCAAAACATTCATTATTCAATAGAGCCCAATAGCAAAAACCAGCGTTTTGAATGAAGAATCACATTTCTTGGTAGAATCATGCAGGATTGAAATTTTTGATGGTTTTTTACTCCTCTCAACAGCCCAAACAAGTTTCTAAAAGGATGAGTTTGCAACTACTTTACTTTTGGAGAAAATTCAAAACATTCATTATTCAATAGGGCCCAAACTATCAAAAACCAGCCGTTTCAATGAACACACATTTCTTGGTAGAATGATGCAGGACTGAAATTTTTGATGTTTTTCTACTCCTCTCATGAGCCCAAACAAGTCTCTAAAAGCATGAGTTTGCAACTACTTTACTTTTGGAGAAAATTCAAAACATTCATTATTCAATAGGGCCCAAACTATCAAAAACCAGCGGTTTCAATGAACACACATTTCTTGGTAGAATCATGCAGGACTGAAATTTTTGATGTTTTTCTACTCATCTCATGAGCCCAAACAAGTCTCTAAAAGCATGAGTTTGCAACTACTTTACTTTTGGAGAAAATTCAAAACATTCATTATTCAATAGAGCCCAATAGCAAAAACCAGCGTTTTGAAAGAAGAATCACATTTCTTGGTAGAATCATGCAGGATTGAAATTTTTGATGGTTTTTTACTCCTCTCAACAGCCCAAACAAGTTTCTAAAAGGATGAGTTTGCAACTACTTTACTTTTGGAGAAAATTCAAAACATTCATTATTCAATAGGGCCCAAACTATCAAAAACCAGCGGTTTGAATGAACACATTTCTTGGTAGAATCATGCAGGACTGAAATTTTTGATGTTTTTCTACTCCTCTCATGAGCCCAAACAAGTCTCTAAAAGCATGAGTTTGCAACTACTTTACTTTTGGAGAAAATTCAAAACATTCACTATTCAATAGAGCCCAATAGCAAAAATCAGGTTTTGAATGAAGAATCACATTTCTTGGTAAAATCATGCAGGATTGAAATTTTTGATGGTTTTTTACTCCTCTCAACAGCCCAAACAAGTTTCTAAAAGGATGAGTTTGCAACTACTTTACTTTTGGAGAAAATTCAAAACATTCATTATTCAATAGGGCCCAAACTATCAAAAACCAGCGGTTTCAATGAACACACATTTCTTGGTAGAATCATGCAGGACTGAAATTTTTGATGTTTTTCTACTCCTCTCATGAGCCCAAACAAGTCTCTAAAAGCATGAGTTTGCAACTACTTTACTTTTGGAGAAAATTCAAAACATTCATTATTCAATAGAGCCCAATAGCAAAAACCAGCGTTTTGAATGAAGAATCACATTTCTTGGTAGAATCATGCAGGATTGAAATTTTTGATGGTTTTTTACTCCTCTCAACAGCCCAAACAAGTTTCTAAAAGGATGAGTTTGCAACTACTTTACTTTTGGAGAAAATTCAAAACATTCATTATTCAATAGGGCCCAAACTATCAAAAACCAGCGGTTTCAATGAACACACATTTCTTGGTAGAATCATGCAGGACTGAAATTTTTGATGTTTTTCTACTCCTCTCATGAGCCCAAACAAGTCTCTAAAAGCATGAGTTTGCAACTACTTTACTTTTGGAGAAAATTCAAAACATTCATTATTCAATAGGGCCCAAACTATCAAAAACCAGCGGTTTGAATCAACACACATTTCTTGGTAGAATCATGCAGGACTGAAATTTTTGATGTTTTTCTACTCCTCTCATGAGCCCAAACAAGTCTCTAAAAGCATGAGTTTGCAACTACTTTACTTTTGGAGAAAATTCAAAACATTCATTATTCAATAGAGCCCAATAGCAAAAACCAGCGTTTTGAATGAAGAATCACATTTCTTGGTAGAATCATGCAGGATTGAAATTTTTGATGTTTTTTTACTCCTCTCAACAGCCCAAACAAGTTTCTAAAACGATGAGTTTGCAACTACTTTACTTTTGGAGAAAATTCAAAACATTCATTATTCATTAGGGCCCAAACTATCAAAAACCAGCCGTTTCAATGAAAACACATGTCTTGGTAGAATCATGCAGGTCTGAAATTTTTGATGTTTTTCTACTCATCTCATGAGCCCAAACAAGTCTCTAAAAGCATGAGTTTGCAACTACTTTACTTTTGGAGAAAATTCAAAACATTCATTATTCAATAGAGCCCAATAGCAAAAACCAGCGTTTTGAATGAAGAATCACATTTCTTGGTAGAATCATGCAGGATTGAAATTTTTGATGGTTTTTTACTCCTCTAAACAGCCCAAACAAGTTTCTAAAAGGATGAGTTTGCAACTACTTTACTTTTGGAGAAAATTCAAAACATTCATTATTCAATAGGGCCCAAACTATCAAAAACCAGCGGTTTGAATGAACACATTTCTTGGTAGAATCATGCAGGACTGAAATTTTTGATGTTTTTCTACTCCTTTCATGAGCCCAAACAAGTCTCTAAAAGCATGAGTTTGCAACTACTTTACTTTTGGAGAAAATTCAAAACATTCACTATTCAATAGAGCCCAATAGCAAAAATCAGGTTTTGAATGAAGAATCACATTTCTTGGTAAAATCATGCAGGATTGAAATTTTTGATGGTTTTTTACTCCTCTCAACAGCCCAAACAAGTTTCTAAAAGGATGAGTTTGCAACTACTTTACTTTTGGAGAAAATTCAAAACATTCATTATTCAATAGGGCCCAAACTATCAAAAACCAGCGGTTTCAATGAACACACATTTCTTGGTAGAATCATGCAGGACTGAAATTTTTGATGTTTTTCTACTCCTCTCATGAGCCCAAACAAGTCTCTAAAAGCATGAGTTTGCAACTACTTTACTTTTGGAGAAAATTCAAAACATTCATTATTCAATAGAGCCCAATAGCAAAAACCATGGTTTTGAATGAAGAATCACATTTCTTGGTAGAATCATGCAGGATTGAAATTTTTGATGGTTTTTTACTCCTCTCAACAGCCCAAACAAGTTTCTAAAAGGATGAGTTTGCAACTACTTTACTTTTGGAGAAAATTCAAAACATTCATTATTCAATAGGGCCCAAACTATCAAAAACCAGCGGTTTCAATGAACACACATTTCTTGGTAGAATCATGCAGGACTGAAATTTTTGATGTTTTTCTACTCCTCTCATGAGCCCAAACAAGTCTCTAAAAGCATGAGTTTGCAACTACTTTACTTTTGGAGAAAATTCAAAACATTCATTATTCAATAGAGCCCAATAGCAAAAACCAGCGTTTTGAATGAAGAATCACATTTCTTGGTAGAATCATGCAGGATTGAATTTTTTGATGGTTTTTTACTCCTCTCAACAGACCAAACAAGTTTCTAAAAGGATGAGTTTGCAACTACTTTACTTTTGGAGAAAATTCAAAACATTCATTATTCAATAGGGCCCAAACTATCAAAAACCAGCGGTTTCAATGAACACACATTTCTTGGTAGAATCATGCAGGACTGAAATTTTTGATGTTTTTCTACTCCTCTCATGAGCCCAAACAAGTCTCTAAAAGCATGAGTTTGCAACTACTTTACTTTTGGAGAAAATTCAAAACATTCATTATTCAATAGAGCCCAATAGCAAAAACCAGCGTTTTGAATGAAGAATCACATTTCTTGGTAGAATCATGCAGGATTGAAATTTTTGATGGTTTTTTACTCCTCTCAACAGCCCAAACAAGTTTCTAAAAGGATGAGTTTGCAACTACTTTACTTTTGGAGAAAATTCAAAACATTCATTATTCAATAGGGCCCAAACTATCAAAAACCAGCGGTTTCAATGAACACACATTTCTTGGTAGAATCATGCAGGACTGAAATTTTTGATGTTTTTCTACTCCTCTCATGAGCCCAAACAAGTCTCTAAAAGCATGAGTTTGCAACTACTTTACTTTTGGAGAAAATTCAAAACATTCATTATTCAATAGAGCCCAATAGCAAAAACCAGCGTTTTGAATGAAGAATCACATTTCTTGGTAGAATCATGCAGGATTGAAATTTTTGATGGTTTTTTACTCCTCTCAACAGCCCAAACAAGTTTCTAAAAGGATGAGTTTGCAACTACTTTACTTTTGGAGAAAATTCAAAACATTCATTATTCAATAGGGCCCAAACTATCAAAAACCAGCGGTTTGAATGAACACACATTTCTTGGTAGAATCATGCAGGACTGAAATTTTTGATGTTTTTCTACTCCTCTCATGAGCCCAAACAAGTCTCTAAAAGCATGAGTTTGCAACTACTTTACTTTTGGAGAAAATTCAAAACATTCATTATTCAATAGAGCCCAATAGCAAAAACCATGGTTTTGAATGAAGAATCACATTTCTTGGTAGAATCATGCAGGATTGAAATTTTTGATGGTTTTTTACTCCTCTCAACAGCCCAAACAAGTTTCTAAAAGGATGAGTTTGCAACTACTTTACTTTTGGAGAAAATTCAAAACATTCATTATTCAATAGGGCCCAAACTATCAAAAACCAGCGGTTTCAATGAACACACATTTCTTGGTAGAATCATGCAGGACTGAAATTTTTGATGTTTTTCTACTCCTCTCATGAGCCCAAACAAGTCTCTAAAAGCATGAGTTTGCAACTACTTTACTTTTGGAGAAAATTCAAAACATTCATTATTCAATAGAGCCCAATAGCAAAAACCAGCGTTTTGAATGAAGAATCACATTTCTTGGTAGAATCATGCAGGATTGAAATTTTTGATGGTTTTTTACTCCTCTCAACAGCCCAAACAAGTTTCTAAAAGGATGAGTTTGCAACTACTTTACTTTTGGAGAAAATTCAAAACATTCATTATTCAATAGGGCCCAAACTATCAAAAACCAGCGGTTTCAATGAACACACATTTCTTGGTAGAATCATGCAGGACTGAAATTTTTGATGTTTTTCTACTCCTCTCATGAGCCCAAACAAGTCTCTAAAAGCATGAGTTTGCAACTACTTTACTTTTGGAGAAAATTCAAAACATTCATTATTCAATAGAGCCCAATAGCAAAAACCAGCGTTTTGAATGAAGAATCACATTTCTTGGTAGAATCATGCAGGATTGAAATTTTTGATGGTTTTTTACTCCTCTCAACAGCCCAAACAAGTTTCTAAAAGGATGAGTTTGCAACTACTTTACTTTTGGAGAAAATTCAAAACATTCATTATTCAATAGGGCCCAAACTATCAAAAACCAGCGGTTTCAATGAACACACATTTCTTGGTAGAATCATGCAGAACTGAAATTTTTGATGTTTTTCTACTCCTCTCATGAGCCCAAACAAGTCTCTAAAAGCATGAGTTTGCAACTACTTTACTTTTGGAGAAAATTCAAAACATTCATTATTCAATAGAGCCCAATAGCAAAAACCAGCGTTTTGAATGAAGAATCACATTTCTTGGTAGAATCATGCAGGATTGAAATTTTTGATGGTTTTTTACTCCTCTCAACAGCCCAAACAAGTTTCTAAAAGGATGAGTTTGCAACTACTTTACTTTTGGAGAAAATTCAAAACATTCATTATTCAATAGGGCCCAAACTATCAAAAACCAGCGGTTTCAATGAACACACATTTCTTGGTAGAATCATGCAGGACTGAAATTTTTGATGTTTTTCTACTCCTCTCATGAGCCCAAACAAGTCTCTAAAAGCATGAGTTTGCAACTACTTTACTTTTGGAGAAAATTCAAAACATTCATTATTCAATAGAGCCCAATAGCAAAAACCAGCGTTTTGAATGAAGAATCACATTTCTTGGTAGAATCATGCAGGATTGAAATTTTTGATGGTTTTTTACTCCTCTCAACAGCCCAAACAAGTTTCTAAAAGGATGAGTTTGCAACTACTTTACTTTTGGAGAAAATTCAAAACATTCATTATTCAATAGGGCCCAAACTATCAAAAACCAGCGGTTTCAATGAACACACATTTCTTGGTAGAATCATGCAGGACTGAAATTTTTGATGTTTTTCTACTCCTCTCATGAGCCCAAACAAGTCTCTAATAGCATGAGTTTGCAACTACTTTACTTTTGGAGAAAATTCAAAACATTCATTATTCAAAAGAGCCCAATAGCAAAAACCAGCGTTTTGAATGAAGAATCACATTTCTTGGTAGAATCATGCAGGATTGAAATTTTTGATGGTTTTTTACTCCTCTCAACAGCCCAAACAAGTTTCTAAAAGGATGAGTTTGCAACTACTTTACTTTTGGAGAAAATTCAAAACATTCATTATTCAATAGGGCCCAAACTATCAAAAACCAGCGGTTTCAATGAACACACATTTCTTGGTAGAATCATGCAGGACTGAAATTTTTGATGTTTTTCTACTCCTCTCATGAGCCCAAACAAGTCTCTAAAAGCATGAGTTTGCAACTACTTTACTTTTGGAGAAAATTCAAGGGGGCGTGGCTTGCAGGGGAGCAGAGCAGACGTGTTTTCTAGGAGCTCCTGCTTTCCCCTACTCTAAGCTTACAAAAAGATTGCTAACTTGTGGAATAATCCAGCCACGGATTAATAAGAAGATGCCTAAGAGGTGCAGCAAGAAAAACAGAAGGGTCCCAGTGAGAAAAGACCGTTTAACGGGTCCAAGAAGCCTGGGGAGTCTGTCGGGCCCAAGCCTCCACGCTGGATGTAAACAACCCAGCCATGTGACTGATCAACGCAGCGGGAAGAAAAAACAAGGAGCCAGCGAGACCCAGAGGGCAGATCAGACTTTAATGGTGAGCTCCCTTGGGTGCAGAGAGGCCCCGACACTAGCTGACAGTGTTTTGAGAGGAGATCGGCAGACCGCGCTGACTGTTGGAGCTGTGATGCGGCAGGAGAGAAGCGGCGGTGGAGTCTCTGTGGCATCGCGGGTGGAACCAGTTGGGACATCTCCAGACAGATCTTCTACACCTGGAAGACCGAGTGGACGTGTGGGGACTGTGGCAGCGTGGTCTTTGACAGCTGCAGCGGTCCCTGCTTCACAAAATCAAAGCGGGGAGACCGCGGTGAAGGCTGAAACCGCGTTGCTGCAGAGGAGCGGCGGTGGAGACGTTGCGGCGCCGCTGCTGAGATCAGGTGTGCCACCCCCCGATGGGTCTTCTGCAGCGGGAGATCCACGCAGATCTACTGTGACATCAGCGGTGAGGTCCCCGGCACCTGGAGAAATCCCCGCTTTGAAGGATCATAGCGGGGAGATCGCGGTGAAAGCCGCGGCCGCGCGACAGTGGAGGAGCCGCGACGGGGGATCTCCTTCCTTTCCTTCTTCTCCGGTGAGCGGATCCGGGGGGTCGCCCATCTGTGGTGGATCTGGGGATATTAAGGGACAGTCGGGAGTCCGATCAGCGGCATGCATAGGGCCGCTGAGGGCTTCTGAAGTCAGGGCCACACAGGCTTCAGGGGAGAACTTTGGTCAGATGACTACATCTGGTGCTGCAACAGCGCGGCCATTGGAATATAGCAGTGCTGAGGTTCCTGCGCCTTTGTTGGATTCTGGTGTCCGCACAGCACTATCGGCGGAGGAGGAAAGTGGGGGAAAAGAGTCTGACGTTGTAGTAATGCTCCAGGAGAGATGTAGCAGAGCCGAAACGATTGCATTACCGCTACTTAAATCTACCGCAGATTTATCATTATGTACACCTGTTACATCATTAACACCTTCTATCAAACATTTTAATAGTGTTTTGCGACATGATGCAGCGGAATTTTCACCATTAAACACACCTAAACAATTATTAGATGGGGAGATAAAATCACCGTACTATGGGGGGGGCCGGTCATCCCGTGGGATAGATCTCAATATGGGATTTCAAAAAAGTGTTGGGGACAAGCGATTATTAGTAGATTCTGGTGTTGACAAGGGGCTACAAAAAAATGGCTTTCATGAAAAATCAGTCTGTGTTTCCTCTAGACAGGAAGAGTTTGGGGGGGATGATCTTTTCCAGTCTATGAAAGAAGAGATATGGGCTTTGATTGCTCGATTCGAAAGCACCCTCCTCACTTTATACACTAATGGGGAGTCCTCTTCTAATGACCAGTCAGGTTTAAATTATAAAAAGTCAGAAACTTCGTCCGACGGTGGGGAGGAATCAGAAAATGTAGATTCGGAGGTCTTTGGGGAGGAGGTAGCCTCTCTTGGAGACTCAAAAAACGATTTGATTGATTCAACTGATATAAGCAATACGGATGAGGCATCTTCGTTGCGTTCCTTTATTTCTGAGAACTCTATCAGCTATGGAGAATCCGGAAGTGGTGACTCTTCTCAGGATGATAAAACTAATATAGCTCAAGAGAAGACGCAGACTGATGTTAAGGAGGTATTTATTGATCCATCCTCGCTATATAATATATGGGTTCCTGGGAGCTGCCCCGTTGAGGATTTACTAGTTAAATCATGCAAAACTTTTTTGACTTCGTTGAATGATCTGGGGATTGGCAATGTGGGAGACCCGGGAATAGACAAAATTAAACTATTAGGAAACTCGATTAAGCAACTTATGAAAAATATTTTTTCAATTATAGTCAGCGAGAATGTAATAAAACCTAACACCACACTTGACATTTCTCTCTCTACAGTAAAACCTACGTTTAAACAATTTGAATTCTCCTCTATTGAAGCATCAAAATTTCATGAGCTCTCGGATTCTTTGAGGGATTTACAGAAGGAGATTGCCTCATTCAGATGTTCTTTGTCCAATTTTGAGGATTTGAAGAGGAAAAATAATGTAAAAATCAGGGGTATTCCCGAGTCAGTTCAACCAACTCGATTGAGGGAATACGTTTCCTCAATGATTTCTTATTTATTTCCGGAAACTAAAGGAAAAAATCTAATTGAGAGGATATTTAGGATTCGTAGACCTTCCTCCCTACTGTCTGACTTAACTAGAGATGTCATTGTCACATTTTATCCTAACTGGGTCAGAAACACCCTCCTTGGTTTATCAAAAAATTCTAGCTTTCTTTCATCTCCCTATCAAAACTTAGTTTTCTTTAAGGATTTGTGTAAGAACACCATACAAAAACGCAGGTCATTTTTACAAATAACAACTGTGCTTCGTCGGGCTAATATTGATTATAATTGGTCCCAAACTTCTACATTAATCGTGAGATATGCTTCAAACATAATTCATATTCTGTCTCCGCGGGATGGTATGGACTTCCTTAGAAATGCTCGACTTATTTCTAACAATTGTCTTCCCAAAACTTTACACCCATCTGTACAAGACCTCCGCTTACACCATACTTGAACTTTGGATCTTACTTGGATTTTATTATCGGGAAACTTTGGACTCACTTGGACCTCTCAAAAGCTTTTTACATATATGTCAGATTAAAATTATGATCTGTGGTTTATGTTCCATGAGCTGATTTGAGAAAAAAGCTGAACTTTCCCCCCATATGGTCCTTGGGTATTGATTACTCGGACCAATAACGACGGGTTTACTTACAATTACGTTTAAATATTTAAGTGTTATTAATATTTTGATTACAGGTGTCATATGACAGGTTTAGGTTTATTAAGTGTTATTAATACCTTTTATAAGTGTCATGTGACAGGTGCAGAGGCTTACTATAGCTAGAGGCATTTGAAAGCAGACTTAAAGCGTTATTTACTTTTTTTTGGGGCATATTAATGTATGTATGCCTGTCCAAAATACTTTAGGGGCTTATAACCCCCAATTCAATACTCAATAGATAACTGTTAGTCTGTCCTGTCTCTTCCTTATGGGGTATGTTCATGCCCATTCATATTGAGGAGACATGACCCTTTTAGATTTATAATTAGACGACTTTATAGCATCTTATTTCTACACGTAACTTACTGTTATGTTTCCCTTTGTTCCTTCCTTACCCCTCCTTTTGTTTTTTTTCCTTTGTGTGTTTCATTAAAGCAACTTTAAACCCATTCCGAAACCCCTACCCCTTTCTTCCCTTGACACTTATGAATGTATCTGCTACTTGAAAGTCATGTTATTATACTACTGTTATTTTGTAAACCACATTGAAATATGATGATGAACAATATAACTGTTAAGTAGAAAAACTTAATAAAGTTTATTGAAAATGGAGAAAATTCAAAACATTCATTATTCAATAGGGCCCAAACTATCAAAAACCAGCGGTTTCAATGAACACACATTTCTTGGTAGAATCATGCAGGACTGAAATTTTTGATGTTTTTCTACTCCTCTCATGAGCCCAAACAAGTCTCTAAAAGCATGAGTTTGCAACTACTTTACTTTTGGAGAAAATTCAAAACATTCATTATTCAATAGAGCCCAATAGCAAAAACCAGCGTTTTGAATGAAGAATCACATTTCTTGGTAGAATCATGCAGGATTGAAATTTTTTATGGTTTTTTACTCCTCTCAACAGCCCAAACAAGTTTCTAAAAGGATGAGTTTGCAACTACTTTACTTTTGGAGAAAATTCAAAACATTCATTATTCAATAGGGCCCAAACTATCAAAAACCAGCGGTTTGAATGAACACATTTCTTGGTAGAATCATGCAGGACTGAAATTTTTGATGTTTTTCTACTCCTTTCATGAGCCCAAACAAGTCTCTAAAAGCATGAGTTTGCAACTACTTTACTTTTGGAGAAAATTCAAAACATTCACTATTCAATAGAGCCCAATAGCAAAAATCAGGTTTTGAATGAAGAATCACATTTCTTGGTAGAATCATGCAGGATTGAAATTTTTGATGGTTTTTTACTCCTCTCAACAGCCCAAACAAGTTTCTAAAAGGATGAGTTTGCAACTACTTTACTTTTGGAGAAAATTCAAAACATTCATTATTCAATAGGGCCCAAACTATCAAAAACCAGCGGTTTCAATGAACACACATTTCTTGGTAGAATCATGCAGGACTGAAATTTTTGATGTTTTTCTACTCCTCTCATGAGCCCAAACAAGTCTCTAAAAGCATGAGTTTGCAACTACTTTACTTTTGGAGAAAATTCAAAACATTCATTATTCAATAGGGCCCAAACTATCAAAAACCAGCGGTTTGAATCAACACACATTTCTTGGTAGAATCATGCAGGACTGAAATTTTTGATGTTTTTCTACTCCTCTCATGAGCCCAAACAAGTCTCTAAAAGCATGAGTTTGCAACTACTTTACTTTTGGAGAAAATTCAAAACATTCACTATTCAATAGAGCCCAATAGCAAAAATCAGGTTTTGAATGAAGAATCACATTTCTTGGTAAAATCATGCAGGATTGAAATTTTTGATGGTTTTTTACTCCTCTCAACAGCCCAAACAAGTTTCTAAAAGGATGAGTTTGCAACTACTTTACTTTTGGAGAAAATTCAAAACATTCATTATTCAATAGGGCCCAAACTATCAAAAACCAGCGGTTTCAATGAACACACATTTCTTGGTAGAATCATGCAGGACTGAAATTTTTGATGTTTTTCTACTCCTCTCATGAGCCCAAACAAGTCTCTAAAAGCATGAGTTTGCAACTACTTTACTTTTGGAGAAAATTCAAAACATTCATTATTCAATAGAGCCCAATAGCAAAAACCAGCGTTTTGAATGAAGAATCACATTTCTTGGTAGAATCATGCAGGATTGAAATTTTTGATGGTTTTTTACTCCTCTCAACAGCCCAAACAAGTTTCTAAAAGGATGAGTTTGCAACTACTTTACTTTTGGAGAAAATTCAAAACATTCATTATTCAATAGGGCCCAAACTATCAAAAACCAGCGGTTTCAATGAACACACATTTCTTGGTAGAATCATGCAGGACTGAAATTTTTGATGTTTTTCTACTCCTCTCATGAGCCCAAACAAGTCTCTAAAAGCATGAGTTTGCAACTACTTTACTTTTGGAGAAAATTCAAAACATTCATTATTCAATAGGGCCCAAACTATCAAAAACCAGCGGTTTGAATCAACACACATTTCTTGGTAGAATCATGCAGGACTGAAATTTTTGATGTTTTTCTACTCCTCTCATGAGCCCAAACAAGTCTCTAAAAGCATGAGTTTGCAACTACTTTACTTTTGGAGAAAATTCAAAACATTCATTATTCAATAGAGCCCAATAGCAAAAACCAGCGTTTTGAATGAAGAATCACATTTCTTGGTAGAATCATGCAGGATTGAAATTTTTGATGTTTTTTTACTCCTCTCAACAGCCCAAACAAGTTTCTAAAACGATGAGTTTGCAACTACTTTACTTTTGGAGAAAATTCAAAACATTCATTATTCAATAGGGCCCAAACTATCAAAAACCAGCCGTTTCAATGAAAACACATGTCTTGGTAGAATCATGCAGGTCTGAAATTTTTGATGTTTTTCTACTCATCTCATGAGCCCAAACAAGTCTCTAAAAGCATGAGTTTGCAACTACTTTACTTTTGGAGAAAATTCAAAACATTCATTATTCAATAGAGCCCAATAGCAAAAACCAGCGTTTTGAATGAAGAATCACATTTCTTGGTAGAATCATGCAGGATTGAAATTTTTGATGGTTTTTTACTCCTCTAAACAGCCCAAACAAGTTTCTAAAAGGATGAGTTTGCAACTACTTTACTTTTGGAGAAAATTCAAAACATTCATTATTCAATAGGGCCCAAACTATCAAAAACCAGCGGTTTGAATGAACACATTTCTTGGTAGAATCATGCAGGACTGAAATTTTTGATGTTTTTCTACTCCTTTCATGAGCCCAAACAAGTCTCTAAAAGCATGAGTTTGCAACTACTTTACTTTTGGAGAAAATTCAAAACATTCACTATTCAATAGAGCCCAATAGCAAAAATCAGGTTTTGAATGAAGAATCACATTTCTTGGTAAAATCATGCAGGATTGAAATTTTTGATGGTTTTTTACTCCTCTCAACAGCCCAAACAAGTTTCTAAAAGGATGAGTTTGCAACTACTTTACTTTTGGAGAAAATTCAAAACATTCATTATTCAATAGGGCCCAAACTATCAAAAAACAGCGGTTTCAATGAACACACATTTCTTGGTAGAATCATGCAGGACTGAAATTTTTGATGTTTTTCTACTCCTCTCATGAGCCCAAACAAGTCTCTAAAAGCATGAGTTTGCAACTACTTTACTTTTGGAGAAAATTCAAAACATTCATTATTCAATAGAGCCCAATAGCAAAAACCATGGTTTTGAATGAAGAATCACATTTCTTGGTAGAATCATGCAGGATTGAAATTTTTGATGGTTTTTTACTCCTCTCAACAGCCCAAACAAGTTTCTAAAAGGATGAGTTTGCAACTACTTTACTTTTGGAGAAAATTCAAAACATTCATTATTCAATAGGGCCCAAACTATCAAAAACCAGCGGTTTCAATGAACACACATTTCTTGGTAGAATCATGCAGGACTGAAATTTTTGATGTTTTTCTACTCCTCTCATGAGCCCAAACAAGTCTCTAAAAGCATGAGTTTGCAACTACTTTACTTTTGGAGAAAATTCAAAACATTCATTATTCAATAGAGCCCAATAGCAAAAACCAGCGTTTTGAATGAAGAATCACATTTCTTGGTAGAATCATGCAGGATTGAATTTTTTGATGGTTTTTTACTCCTCTCAACAGACCAAACAAGTTTCTAAAAGGATGAGTTTGCAACTACTTTACTTTTGGAGAAAATTCAAAACATTCATTATTCAATAGGGCCCAAACTATCAAAAACCAGCGGTTTCAATGAACACACATTTCTTGGTAGAATCATGCAGGACTGAAATTTTTGATGTTTTTCTACTCCTCTCATGAGCCCAAACAAGTCTCTAAAAGCATGAGTTTGCAACTACTTTACTTTTGGAGAAAATTCAAAACATTCATTATTCAATAGAGCCCAATAGCAAAAACCAGCGTTTTGAATGAAGAATCACATTTCTTGGTAGAATCATGCAGGATTGAAATTTTTGATGGTTTTTTACTCCTCTCAACAGCCCAAACAAGTTTCTAAAAGGATGAGTTTGCAACTACTTTACTTTTGGAGAAAATTCAAAACATTCATTATTCAATAGGGCCCAAACTATCAAAAACCAGCGGTTTCAATGAACACACATTTCTTGGTAGAATCATGCAGGACTGAAATTTTTGATGTTTTTCTACTCCTCTCATGAGCCCAAACAAGTCTCTAAAAGCATGAGTTTGCAACTACTTTACTTTTAGAGAAAATTCAAAACATTCATTATTCAATAGAGCCCAATAGCAAAAACCAGCGTTTTGAATGAAGAATCACATTTCTTGGTAGAATCATGCAGGATTGAAATTTTTGATGGTTTTTTACTCCTCTCAACAGCCCAAACAAGTTTCTAAAAGGATGAGTTTGCAACTACTTTACTTTTGGAGAAAATTCAAAACATTCATTATTCAATAGGGCCCAAACTATCAAAAACCAGCGGTTTGAATGAACACACATTTCTTGGTAGAATCATGCAGGACTGAAATTTTTGATGTTTTTCTACTCCTCTCATGAGCCCAAACAAGTCTCTAAAAGCATGAGTTTGCAACTACTTTACTTTTGGAGAAAATTCAAAACATTCATTATTCAATAGAGCCCAATAGCAAAAACCATGGTTTTGAATGAAGAATCACATTTCTTGGTAGAATCATGCAGGATTGAAATTTTTGATGGTTTTTTACTCCTCTCAACAGCCCAAACAAGTTTCTAAAAGGATGAGTTTGCAACTACTTTACTTTTGGAGAAAATTCAAAACATTCATTATTCAATAGGGCCCAAACTATCAAAAACCAGCGGTTTCAATGAACACACATTTCTTGGTAGAATCATGCAGGACTGAAATTTTTGATGTTTTTCTACTCCTCTCATGAGCCCAAACAAGTCTCTAAAAGCATGAGTTTGCAACTACTTTACTTTTGGAGAAAATTCAAAACATTCATTATTCAATAGAGCCCAATAGCAAAAACCAGCGTTTTGAATGAAGAATCACATTTCTTGGTAGAATCATGCAGGATTGAAATTTTTGATGGTTTTTTACTCCTCTCAACAGCCCAAACAAGTTTCTAAAAGGATGAGTTTGCAACTACTTTACTTTTGGAGAAAATTCAAAACATTCATTATTCAATAGGGCCCAAACTATCAAAAACCAGCGGTTTCAATGAACACACATTTCTTGGTAGAATCATGCAGGACTGAAATTTTTGATGTTTTTCTACTCCTCTCATGAGCCCAAACAAGTCTCTAAAAGCATGAGTTTGCAACTACTTTACTTTTGGAGAAAATTCAAAACATTCATTATTCAATAGAGCCCAATAGCAAAAACCAGCGTTTTGAATGAAGAATCACATTTCTTGGTAGAATCATGCAGGATTGAAATTTTTGATGGTTTTTTACTCCTCTCAACAGCCCAAACAAGTTTCTAAAAGGATGAGTTTGCAACTACTTTACTTTTGGAGAAAATTCAAAACATTCATTATTCAATAGGGCCCAAACTATCAAAAACCAGCGGTTTCAATGAACACACATTTCTTGGTAGAATCATGCAGAACTGAAATTTTTGATGTTTTTCTACTCCTCTCATGAGCCCAAACAAGTCTCTAAAAGCATGAGTTTGCAACTACTTTACTTTTGGAGAAAATTCAAAACATTCATTATTCAATAGAGCCCAATAGCAAAAACCAGCGTTTTGAATGAAGAATCACATTTCTTGGTAGAATCATGCAGGATTGAAATTTTTGATGGTTTTTTACTCCTCTCAACAGCCCAAACAAGTTTCTAAAAGGATGAGTTTGCAACTACTTTACTTTTGGAGAAAATTCAAAACATTCATTATTCAATAGGGCCCAAACTATCAAAAACCAGCGGTTTCAATGAACACACATTTCTTGGTAGAATCATGCAGGACTGAAATTTTTGATGTTTTTCTACTCCTCTCATGAGCCCAAACAAGTCTCTAAAAGCATGAGTTTGCAACTACTTTACTTTTGGAGAAAATTCAAAACATTCATTATTCAATAGAGCCCAATAGCAAAAACCAGCGTTTTGAATGAAGAATCACATTTCTTGGTAGAATCATGCAGGATTGAAATTTTTTATGGTTTTTTACTCCTCTCAACAGCCCAAACAAGTTTCTAAAAGGATGAGTTTGCAACTACTTTACTTTTGGAGAAAATTCAAAACATTCATTATTCAATAGGGCCCAAACTATCAAAAACCAGCGGTTTCAATGAACACACATTTCTTGGTAGAATCATGCAGGACTGAAATTTTTGATGTTTTTCTACTCCTCTCATGAGCCCAAACAAGTCTCTAATAGCATGAGTTTGCAACTACTTTACTTTTGGAGAAAATTCAAAACATTCATTATTCAAAAGAGCCCAATAGCAAAAACCAGCGTTTTGAATGAAGAATCACATTTCTTGGTAGAATCATGCAGGATTGAAATTTTTGATGGTTTTTTACTCCTCTCAACAGCCCAAACAAGTTTCTAAAAGGATGAGTTTGCAACTACTTTACTTTTGGAGAAAATTCAAAACATTCATTATTCAATAGGGCCCAAACTATCAAAAACCAGCGGTTTCAATGAACACACATTTCTTGGTAGAATCATGCAGGACTGAAATTTTTGATGTTTTTCTACTCCTCTCATGAGCCCAAACAAGTCTCTAAAAGCATGAGTTTGCAACTACTTTACTTTTGGAGAAAATTCAAAACATTCATTATTCAATAGGGCCCAAACTATCAAAAACCAGCGGTTTCAATGAACACACATTTCTTGGTAGAATCATGCAGGACTGAAATTTTTGATGTTTTTCTACTCCTCTCATGAGCCCAAACAAGTCTCTAAAAGCATGAGTTTGCAACTACTTTACTTTTGGAGAAAATTCAAAACATTCATTATTCAATAGAGCCCAATAGCAAAAACCAGCGTTTTGAATGAAGAATCACATTTCTTGGTAGAATCATGCAGGATTGAAATTTTTTATGGTTTTTTACTCCTCTCAACAGCCCAAACAAGTTTCTAAAAGGATGAGTTTGCAACTACTTTACTTTTGGAGAAAATTCAAAACATTCATTATTCAATAGGGCCCAAACTATCAAAAACCAGCGGTTTGAATGAACACATTTCTTGGTAGAATCATGCAGGACTGAAATTTTTGATGTTTTTCTACTCCTTTCATGAGCCCAAACAAGTCTCTAAAAGCATGAGTTTGCAACTACTTTACTTTTGGAGAAAATTCAAAACATTCACTATTCAATAGAGCCCAATAGCAAAAATCAGGTTTTGAATGAAGAATCACATTTCTTGGTAGAATCATGCAGGATTGAAATTTTTGATGGTTTTTTACTCCTCTCAACAGCCCAAACAAGTTTCTAAAAGGATGAGTTTGCAACTACTTTACTTTTGGAGAAAATTCAAAACATTCATTATTCAATAGGGCCCAAACTATCAAAAACCAGCGGTTTCAATGAACACACATTTCTTGGTAGAATCATGCAGGACTGAAATTTTTGATGTTTTTCTACTCCTCTCATGAGCCCAAACAAGTCTCTAAAAGCATGAGTTTGCAACTACTTTACTTTTGGAGAAAATTCAAAACATTCATTATTCAATAGAGCCCAATAGCAAAAACCAGCGTTTTGAATGAAGAATCACATTTCTTGGTAGAATCATGCAGGATTGAAATTTTTGATGGTTTTTTACTCCTCTCAACAGCCCAAACAAGTTTCTAAAAGGATGAGTTTGCAACTACTTTACTTTTGGAGAAAATTCAAAACATTCATTATTCAATAGGGCCCAAACTATCAAAAACCAGCGGTTTCAATGAACACACATTTCTTGGTAGAATCATGCAGGACTGAAATTTTTGATGTTTTTCTACTCCTCTCATGAGCCCAAACAAGTCTCTAAAAGCATGAGTTTGCAACTACTTTACTTTTGGAGAAAATTCAAAACATTCATTATTCAATAGAGCCCAATAGCAAAAACCAGCGTTTTGAATGAAGAATCACATTTCTTGGTAGAATCATGCAGGATTGAAATTTTTGATGGTTTTTTACTCCTCTCAACAGCCCAAACAAGTTTCTAAAAGGATGAGTTTGCAACTACTTTACTTTTGGAGAAAATTCAAAACATTCATTATTCAATAGGGCCCAAACTATCAAAAACCAGCGGTTTCAATGAACACACATTTCTTGGTAGAATCATGCAGGACTGAAATTTTTGATGTTTTTCTACTCCTCTCATGAGCCCAAACAAGTCTCTAAAAGCATGAGTTTGCAACTACTTTACTTTTGGAGAAAATTCAAAACATTCATTATTCAATAGAGCCCAATAGCAAAAACCAGCGTTTTGAATGAAGAATCACATTTCTTGGTAGAATCATGCAGGATTGAAATTTTTGATGGTTTTTTACTCCTCTCAACAGCCCAAACAAGTTTCTAAAAGGATGAGTTTGCAACTACTTTACTTTTGGAGAAAATTCAAAACATTCATTATTCAATAGGGCCCAAACTATCAAAAACCAGCGGTTTCAATGAACACACATTTCTTGGTAGAATCATGCAGGACTGAAATTTTTGATGTTTTTCTACTCCTCTCATGAGCCCAAACAAGTCTCTAAAAGCATGAGTTTACAACTACTTTACTTTTGGAGAAAATTCAAAACATTCATTATTCAATAGGGCCCAAACTATCAAAAACCAGCGGTTTCAATGAACACACATTTCTTGGTAGAATCATGCAGGACTGAAATTTTTGATGTTTTTCTACTCCTCTCATGAGCCCAAACAAGTCTCTAAAAGCATGAGTTTGCAACTACTTTACTTTTGGAGAAAATTCAAAACATTCATTATTCAATAGAGCCCAATAGCAAAAACCAGCGTTTTGAATGAAGAATCACATTTCTTGGTAGAATCATGCAGGATTGAAATTTTTTATGGTTTTTTACTCCTCTCAACAGCCCAAACAAGTTTCTAAAAGGATGAGTTTGCAACTACTTTACTTTTGGAGAAAATTCAAAACATTCATTATTCAATAGGGCCCAAACTATCAAAAACCAGCCGTTTCAATGAACACACATGTCTTGGTAGAATCATGCAGGACTGAAATTTTTGATGTTTTTCTACTCATCTCATGAGCCCAAACAAGTCTCTAAAAGCATGAGTTTGCAACTACTTTACTTTTGGAGAAAATTCAAAACATTCATTATTCAATAGAGCCCAATAGCAAAAACCAGCGTTTTGAATGAAGAATCACATTTCTTGGTAGAATCATGCAGGATTGAAATTTTTGATGGTTTTTTACTCCTCTCAACAGCCCAAACAAGTTTCTAAAAGGATGAGTTTGCAACTACTTTACTTTTGGAGAAAATTCAAAACATTCATTATTCAATAGGGCCCAAACTATCAAAAACCAGCCGTTTCAATGAACACACATTTCTTGGTAGAATCATGCAGGACTGAAATTTTTGATGTTTTTCTACTCATCTCATGAGCCCAAACAAGTCTCTAAAAGCATGAGTTTGCAACTACTTTACTTTTGGAGAAAATTCAAAACATTCATTATTCAATAGAGCCCAATAGCAAAAACCAGCGTTTTGAATGAAGAATCACATTTCTTGGTAGAATCATGCAGGATTGAAATTTTTGATGGTTTTTTACTCCTCTCAACAGCCCAAACAAGTTTCTAAAAGGATGAGTTTGCAACTACTTTACTTTTGGAGAAAATTCAAAACATTCATTATTCAATAGGGCCCAAACTATCAAAAACCAGCGGTTTGAATGAACACATTTCTTGGTAGAATCATGCAGGACTGAAATTTTTGATGTTTTTCTACTCCTTTCATGAGCCCAAACAAGTCTCTAAAAGCATGAGTTTGCAACTACTTTACTTTTGGAGAAAATTCAAAACATTCACTATTCAATAGAGCCCAATAGCAAAAATCAGGTTTTGAATGAAGAATCACATTTCTTGGTAGAATCATGCAGGATTGAAATTTTTGATGGTTTTTTACTCCTCTCAACAGCCCAAACAAGTTTCTAAAAGGATGAGTTTGCAACTACTTTACTTTTGGAGAAAATTCAAAACATTCATTATTCAATAGGGCCCAAACTATCAAAAACCAGCGGTTTCAATGAACACACATTTCTTGGTAGAATCATGCAGGACTGAAATTTTTGATGTTTTTCTACTCCTCTCATGAGCCCAAACAAGTCTCTAAAAGCATGAGTTTGCAACTACTTTACTTTTGGAGAAAATTCAAAACATTCATTATTCAATAGAGCCCAATAGCAAAAACCAGCGTTTTGAATGAAGAATCACATTTCTTGGTAGAATCATGCAGGATTGAAATTTTTGATGGTTTTTTACTCCTCTCAACAGCCCAAACAAGTTTCTAAAAGGATGAGTTTGCAACTACTTTACTTTTGGAGAAAATTCAAAACATTCATTATTCAATAGGGCCCAAACTATCAAAAACCAGCGGTTTGAATGAACACACATTTCTTGGTAGAATCATGCAGGACTGAAATTTTTGATGTTTTTCTACTCCTCTCATGAGCCCAAACAAGTCTCTAAAAGCATGAGTTTGCAACTACTTTACTTTTGGAGAAAATTCAAAACATTCATTATTCAATAGAGCCCAATAGCAAAAACCAGCGTTTTGAATGAAGAATCACATTTCTTGGTAGAATCATGCAGGATTGAAATTTTTGATGGTTTTTTACTCCTCTCAACAGCCCAAACAAGTTTCTAAAAGGATGAGTTTGCAACTACTTTACTTTTGGAGAAAATTCAAAACATTCATTATTCAATAGGGCCCAAACTATCAAAAACCAGCGGTTTCAATGAACACACATTTCTTGGTAGAATCATGCAGGACTGAAATTTTTGATGTTTTTCTACTCCTCTCATGAGCCCAAACAAGTCTCTAAAAGCATGAGTTTGCAACTACTTTACTTTTGGAGAAAATTCAAAACATTCATTATTCAATAGAGCCCAATAGCAAAAACCAGCGTTTTGAATGAAGAATCACATTTCTTGGTAGAATCATGCAGGATTGAAATTTTTGATGGTTTTTTACTCCTCTCAACAGCCCAAACAAGTTTCTAAAAGGATGAGTTTGCAACTACTTTACTTTTGGAGAAAATTCAAAACATTCATTATTCAATAGGGCCCAAACTATCAAAAACCAGCGGTTTCAATGAACACACATTTCTTGGTAGAATCATGCAGGACTGAAATTTTTGATGTTTTTCTACTCCTCTCATGAGCCCAAACAAGTCTCTAAAAGCATGAGTTTACAACTACTTTACTTTTGGAGAAAATTCAAAACATTCATTATTCAATAGGGCCCAAACTATCAAAAACCAGCGGTTTCAATGAACACACATTTCTTGGTAGAATCATGCAGGACTGAAATTTTTGATGTTTTTCTACTCCTCTCATGAGCCCAAACAAGTCTCTAAAAGCATGAGTTTGCAACTACTTTACTTTTGGAGAAAATTCAAAACATTCATTATTCAATAGAGCCCAATAGCAAAAACCAGCGTTTTGAATGAAGAATCACATTTCTTGGTAGAATCATGCAGGATTGAAATTTTTTATGGTTTTTTACTCCTCTCAACAGCCCAAACAAGTTTCTAAAAGGATGAGTTTGCAACTACTTTACTTTTGGAGAAAATTCAAAACATTCATTATTCAATAGGGCCCAAACTATCAAAAACCAGCCGTTTCAATGAACACACATGTCTTGGTAGAATCATGCAGGACTGAAATTTTTGATGTTTTTCTACTCATCTCATGAGCCCAAACAAGTCTCTAAAAGCATGAGTTTGCAACTACTTTACTTTTGGAGAAAATTCAAAACATTCATTATTCAATAGAGCCCAATAGCAAAAACCAGCGTTTTGAATGAAGAATCACATTTCTTGGTAGAATCATGCAGGATTGAAATTTTTGATGGTTTTTTACTCCTCTCAACAGCCCAAACAAGTTTCTAAAAGGATGAGTTTGCAACTACTTTACTTTTGGAGAAAATTCAAAACATTCATTATTCAATAGGGCCCAAACTATCAAAAACCAGCGGTTTGAATGAACACATTTCTTGGTAGAATCATGCAGGACTGAAATTTTTGATGTTTTTCTACTCCTTTCATGAGCCCAAACAAGTCTCTAAAAGCATGAGTTTGCAACTACTTTACTTTTGGAGAAAATTCAAAACATTCACTATTCAATAGAGCCCAATAGCAAAAATCAGGTTTTGAATGAAGAATCACATTTCTTGGTAAAATCATGCAGGATTGAAATTTTTGATGGTTTTTTACTCCTCTCAACAGCCCAAACAAGTTTCTAAAAGGATGAGTTTGCAACTACTTTACTTTTGGAGAAAATTCAAAACATTCATTATTCAATAGGGCCCAAACTATCAAAAAACAGCGGTTTCAATGAACACACATTTCTTGGTAGAATCATGCAGGACTGAAATTTTTGATGTTTTTCTACTCCTCTCATGAGCCCAAACAAGTCTCTAAAAGCATGAGTTTGCAACTACTTTACTTTTGGAGAAAATTCAAAACATTCATTATTCAATAGAGCCCAATAGCAAAAACCATGGTTTTGAATGAAGAATCACATTTCTTGGTAGAATCATGCAGGATTGAAATTTTTGATGGTTTTTTACTCCTCTCAACAGCCCAAACAAGTTTCTAAAAGGATGAGTTTGCAACTACTTTACTTTTGGAGAAAATTCAAAACATTCATTATTCAATAGGGCCCAAACTATCAAAAACCAGCGGTTTCAATGAACACACATTTCTTGGTAGAATCATGCAGGACTGAAATTTTTGATGTTTTTCTACTCCTCTCATGAGCCCAAACAAGTCTCTAAAAGCATGAGTTTGCAACTACTTTACTTTTGGAGAAAATTCAAAACATTCATTATTCAATAGAGCCCAATAGCAAAAACCAGCGTTTTGAATGAAGAATCACATTTCTTGGTAGAATCATGCAGGATTGAATTTTTTGATGGTTTTTTACTCCTCTCAACACACCAAACAAGTTTCTAAAAGGATGAGTTTGCAACTACTTTACTTTTGGAGAAAATTCAAAACATTCATTATTCAATAGGGCCCAAACTATCAAAAACCAGCGGTTTCAATGAACACACATTTCTTGGTAGAATCATGCAGGACTGAAATTTTTGATGTTTTTCTACTCCTCTCATGAGCCCAAACAAGTCTCTAAAAGCATGAGTTTGCAACTACTTTACTTTTGGAGAAAATTCAAAACATTCATTATTCAATAGAGCCCAATAGCAAAAACCAGCGTTTTGAATGAAGAATCACATTTCTTGGTAGAATCATGCAGGATTGAAATTTTTGATGGTTTTTTACTCCTCTCAACAGCCCAAACAAGTTTCTAAAAGGATGAGTTTGCAACTACTTTACTTTTGGAGAAAATTCAAAACATTCATTATTCAATAGGGCCCAAACTATCAAAAACCAGCGGTTTCAATGAACACACATTTCTTGGTAGAATCATGCAGGACTGAAATTTTTGATGTTTTTCTACTCCTCTCATGAGCCCAAACAAGTCTCTAAAAGCATGAGTTTGCAACTACTTTACTTTTGGAGAAAATTCAAAACATTCATTATTCAATAGAGCCCAATAGCAAAAACCAGCGTTTTGAATGAAGAATCACATTTCTTGGTAGAATCATGCAGGATTGAAATTTTTGATGGTTTTTTACTCCTCTCAACAGCCCAAACAAGTTTCTAAAAGGATGAGTTTGCAACTACTTTACTTTTGGAGAAAATTCAAAACATTCATTATTCAATAGGGCCCAAACTATCAAAAACCAGCGGTTTCAATGAACACACATTTCTTGGTAGAATCATGCAGGACTGAAATTTTTGATGTTTTTCTACTCCTCTCATGAGCCCAAACAAGTCTCTAAAAGCATGAGTTTACAACTACTTTACTTTTGGAGAAAATTCAAAACATTCATTATTCAATAGGGCCCAAACTATCAAAAACCAGCGGTTTCAATGAACACACATTTCTTGGTAGAATCATGCAGGACTGAAATTTTTGATGTTTTTCTACTCCTCTCATGAGCCCAAACAAGTCTCTAAAAGCATGAGTTTGCAACTACTTTACTTTTGGAGAAAATTCAAAACATTCATTATTCAATAGAGCCCAATAGCAAAAACCAGCGTTTTGAATGAAGAATCACATTTCTTGGTAGAATCATGCAGGATTGAAATTTTTTATGGTTTTTTACTCCTCTCAACAGCCCAAACAAGTTTCTAAAAGGATGAGTTTGCAACTACTTTACTTTTGGAGAAAATTCAAAACATTCATTATTCAATAGGGCCCAAACTATCAAAAACCAGCCGTTTCAATGAACACACATGTCTTGGTAGAATCATGCAGGACTGAAATTTTTGATGTTTTTCTACTCATCTCATGAGCCCAAACAAGTCTCTAAAAGCATGAGTTTGCAACTACTTTACTTTTGGAGAAAATTCAAAACATTCATTATTCAATAGAGCCCAATAGCAAAAACCAGCGTTTTGAATGAAGAATCACATTTCTTGGTAGAATCATGCAGGATTGAAATTTTTGATGGTTTTTTACTCCTCTCAACAGCCCAAACAAGTTTCTAAAAGGATGAGTTTGCAACTACTTTACTTTTGGAGAAAATTCAAAACATTCATTATTCAATAGGGCCCAAACTATCAAAAACCAGCCGTTTCAATGAACACACATTTCTTGGTAGAATCATGCAGGACTGAAATTTTTGATGTTTTTCTACTCATCTCATGAGCCCAAACAAGTCTCTAAAAGCATGAGTTTGCAACTACTTTACTTTTGGAGAAAATTCAAAACATTCATTATTCAATAGAGCCCAATAGCAAAAACCAGCGTTTTGAATGAAGAATCACATTTCTTGGTAGAATCATGCAGGATTGAAATTTTTGATGGTTTTTTACTCCTCTCAACAGCCCAAACAAGTTTCTAAAAGGATGAGTTTGCAACTACTTTACTTTTGGAGAAAATTCAAAACATTCATTATTCAATAGGGCCCAAACTATCAAAAACCAGCGGTTTGAATGAACACATTTCTTGGTAGAATCATGCAGGACTGAAATTTTTGATGTTT
This sequence comes from Dendrobates tinctorius, assembly GCF_039654945.1. NCBI lineage: Eukaryota > Metazoa > Chordata > Amphibia > Anura > Dendrobatidae > Dendrobates > Dendrobates tinctorius. The sequence continues at coordinate 23,089,410 of NW_027361793.1, forward strand.
TTCTACTCCTCTCATGAGCCCAAACAAGTCTCTAAAAGCATGAGTTTGCAACTACTTTACTTTTGGAGAAAATTCAAAACATTCACTATTCAATAGAGCCCAATAGCAAAAATCAGGTTTTGAATGAAGAATCACATTTCTTGATAAAATCATGCAGGATTGAAATTTTTGATGGTTTTTTACTCCTCTCAACAGCCCAAACAAGTTTCTAAAAGGATGAGTTTGCAACTACTTTACTTTTGGAGAAAATTCAAAACATTCATTATTCAATAGGGCCCAAACTATCAAAAACCAGCGGTTTCAATGAACACACATTTCTTGGTAGAATCATGCAGGACTGAAATTTTTGATGTTTTTCTACTCCTCTCATGAGCCCAAACAAGTCTCTAAAAGCATGAGTTTGCAACTACTTTACTTTTGGAGAAAATTCAAAACATTCATTATTCAATAGAGCCCAATAGCAAAAACCAGCGTTTTGAATGAAGAATCACATTTCTTGGTAGAATCATGCAGGATTGAAATTTTTGATGGTTTTTTACTCCTCTCAACAGCCCAAACAAGTTTCTAAAAGGATGAGTTTGCAACTACTTTACTTTTGGAGAAAATTCAAAACATTCATTATTCAATAGGGCCCAAACTATCAAAAACCAGCGGTTTCAATGAACACACATTTCTTGGTAGAATCATGCAGGACTGAAATTTTTGATGTTTTTCTACTCCTCTCATGAGCCCAAACAAGTCTCTAAAAGCATGAGTTTGCAACTACTTTACTTTTGGAGAAAATTCAAAACATTCATTATTCAATAGGGCCCAAACTATCAAAAACCAGCGGTTTGAATCAACACACATTTCTTGGTAGAATCATGCAGGACTGAAATTTTTGATGTTTTTCTACTCCTCTCATGAGCCCAAACAAGTCTCTAAAAGCATGAGTTTGCAACTACTTTACTTTTGGAGAAAATTCAAAACATTCATTATTCAATAGAGCCCAATAGCAAAAACCAGCGTTTTGAATGAAGAATCACATTTCTTGGTAGAATCATGCAGGATTGAAATTTTTGATGTTTTTTTACTCCTCTCAACAGCCCAAACAAGTTTCTAAAAGGATGAGTTTGCAACTACTTTACTTTTGGAGAAAATTCAAAACATTCATTATTCAATAGGGCCCAAACTATCAAAAACCAGCCGTTTCAATGAAAACACATGTCTTGGTAGAATCATGCAGGTCTGAAATTTTTGATGTTTTTCTACTCATCTCATGAGCCCAAACAAGTCTCTAAAAGCATGAGTTTGCAACTACTTTACTTTTGGAGAAAATTCAAAACATTCATTATTCAATAGAGCCCAATAGCAAAAACCAGCGTTTTGAATGAAGAATCACATTTCTTGGTAGAATCATGCAGGATTGAAATTTTTGATGGTTTTTTACTCCTCTAAACAGCCCAAACAAGTTTCTAAAAGGATGAGTTTGCAACTACTTTACTTTTGGAGAAAATTCAAAACATTCATTATTCAATAGGGCCCAAACTATCAAAAACCAGCGGTTTGAATGAACACATTTCTTGGTAGAATCATGCAGGACTGAAATTTTTGATGTTTTTCTACTCCTTTCATGAGCCCAAACAAGTCTCTAAAAGCATGAGTTTGCAACTACTTTACTTTTGGAGAAAATTCAAAACATTCACTATTCAATAGAGCCCAATAGCAAAAATCAGGTTTTGAATGAAGAATCACATTTCTTGGTAAAATCATGCAGGATTGAAATTTTTGATGGTTTTTTACTCCTCTCAACAGCCCAAACAAGTTTCTAAAAGGATGAGTTTGCAACTACTTTACTTTTGGAGAAAATTCAAAACATTCATTATTCAATAGGGCCCAAACTATCAAAAAACAGCGGTTTCAATGAACACACATTTCTTGGTAGAATCATGCAGGACTGAAATTTTTGATGTTTTTCTACTCCTCTCATGAGCCCAAACAAGTCTCTAAAAGCATGAGTTTGCAACTACTTTACTTTTGGAGAAAATTCAAAACATTCATTATTCAATAGAGCCCAATAGCAAAAACCATGGTTTTGAATGAAGAATCACATTTCTTGGTAGAATCATGCAGGATTGAAATTTTTGATGGTTTTTTACTCCTCTCAACAGCCCAAACAAGTTTCTAAAAGGATGAGTTTGCAACTACTTTACTTTTGGAGAAAATTCAAAACATTCATTATTCAATAGGGCCCAAACTATCAAAAACCAGCGGTTTCAATGAACACACATTTCTTGGTAGAATCATGCAGGACTGAAATTTTTGATGTTTTTCTACTCCTCTCATGAGCCCAAACAAGTCTCTAAAAGCATGAGTTTGCAACTACTTTACTTTTGGAGAAAATTCAAAACATTCATTATTCAATAGAGCCCAATAGCAAAAACCAGCGTTTTGAATGAAGAATCACATTTCTTGGTAGAATCATGCAGGATTGAATTTTTTGATGGTTTTTTACTCCTCTCAACAGACCAAACAAGTTTCTAAAAGGATGAGTTTGCAACTACTTTACTTTTGGAGAAAATTCAAAACATTCATTATTCAATAGGGCCCAAACTATCAAAAACCAGCGGTTTCAATGAACACACATTTCTTGGTAGAATCATGCAGGACTGAAATTTTTGATGTTTTTCTACTCCTCTCATGAGCCCAAACAAGTCTCTAAAAGCATGAGTTTGCAACTACTTTACTTTTGGAGAAAATTCAAAACATTCATTATTCAATAGAGCCCAATAGCAAAAACCAGCGTTTTGAATGAAGAATCACATTTCTTGGTAGAATCATGCAGGATTGAAATTTTTTATGGTTTTTTACTCCTCTCAACAGCCCAAACAAGTTTCTAAAAGGATGAGTTTGCAACTACTTTACTTTTGGAGAAAATTCAAAACATTCATTATTCAATAGGGCCCAAACTATCAAAAACCAGCGGTTTCAATGAACACACATTTCTTGGTAGAATCATGCAGGACTGAAATTTTTGATGTTTTTCTACTCCTCTCATGAGCCCAAACAAGTCTCTAAAAGCATGAGTTTGCAACTACTTTACTTTTGGAGAAAATTCAAAACATTCATTATTCAATAGAGCCCAATAGCAAAAACCAGCGTTTTGAATGAAGAATCACATTTCTTGGTAGAATCATGCAGGATTGAAATTTTTGATGGTTTTTTACTCCTCTCAACAGCCCAAACAAGTTTCTAAAAGGATGAGTTTGCAACTACTTTACTTTTGGAGAAAATTCAAAACATTCATTATTCAATAGGGCCCAAACTATCAAAAACCAGCGGTTTGAATGAACACACATTTCTTGGTAGAATCATGCAGGACTGAAATTTTTGATGTTTTTCTACTCCTCTCATGAGCCCAAACAAGTCTCTAAAAGCATGAGTTTGCAACTACTTTACTTTTGGAGAAAATTCAAAACATTCATTATTCAATAGAGCCCAATAGCAAAAACCATGGTTTTGAATGAAGAATCACATTTCTTGGTAGAATCATGCAGGATTGAAATTTTTGATGGTTTTTTACTCCTCTCAACAGCCCAAACAAGTTTCTAAAAGGATGAGTTTGCAACTACTTTACTTTTGGAGAAAATTCAAAACATTCATTATTCAATAGGGCCCAAACTATCAAAAACCAGCGGTTTCAATGAACACACATTTCTTGGTAGAATCATGCAGGACTGAAATTTTTGATGTTTTTCTACTCCTCTCATGAGCCCAAACAAGTCTCTAAAAGCATGAGTTTGCAACTACTTTACTTTTGGAGAAAATTCAAAACATTCATTATTCAATAGAGCCCAATAGCAAAAACCAGCGTTTTGAATGAAGAATCACATTTCTTGGTAGAATCATGCAGGATTGAAATTTTTGATGGTTTTTTACTCCTCTCAACAGCCCAAACAAGTTTCTAAAAGGATGAGTTTGCAACTACTTTACTTTTGGAGAAAATTCAAAACATTCATTATTCAATAGGGCCCAAACTATCAAAAACCAGCGGTTTCAATGAACACACATTTCTTGGTAGAATCATGCAGGACTGAAATTTTTGATGTTTTTCTACTCCTCTCATGAGCCCAAACAAGTCTCTAAAAGCATGAGTTTGCAACTACTTTACTTTTGGAGAAAATTCAAAACATTCATTATTCAATAGAGCCCAATAGCAAAAACCAGCGTTTTGAATGAAGAATCACATTTCTTGGTAGAATCATGCAGGATTGAAATTTTTGATGGTTTTTTACTCCTCTCAACAGCCCAAACAAGTTTCTAAAAGGATGAGTTTGCAACTACTTTACTTTTGGAGAAAATTCAAAACATTCATTATTCAATAGGGCCCAAACTATCAAAAACCAGCGGTTTCAATGAACACACATTTCTTGGTAGAATCATGCAGAACTGAAATTTTTGATGTTTTTCTACTCCTCTCATGAGCCCAAACAAGTCTCTAAAAGCATGAGTTTGCAACTACTTTACTTTTGGAGAAAATTCAAAACATTCATTATTCAATAGAGCCCAATAGCAAAAACCAGCGTTTTGAATGAAGAATCACATTTCTTGGTAGAATCATGCAGGATTGAAATTTTTGATGGTTTTTTACTCCTCTCAACAGCCCAAACAAGTTTCTAAAAGGATGAGTTTGCAACTACTTTACTTTTGGAGAAAATTCAAAACATTCATTATTCAATAGGGCCCAAACTATCAAAAACCAGCGGTTTCAATGAACACACATTTCTTGGTAGAATCATGCAGGACTGAAATTTTTGATGTTTTTCTACTCCTCTCATGAGCCCAAACAAGTCTCTAAAAGCATGAGTTTGCAACTACTTTACTTTTGGAGAAAATTCAAAACATTCATTATTCAATAGAGCCCAATAGCAAAAACCAGCGTTTTGAATGAAGAATCACATTTCTTGGTAGAATCATGCAGGATTGAAATTTTTGATGGTTTTTTACTCCTCTCAACAGCCCAAACAAGTTTCTAAAAGGATGAGTTTGCAACTACTTTACTTTTGGAGAAAATTCAAAACATTCATTATTCAATAGGGCCCAAACTATCAAAAACCAGCGGTTTCAATGAACACACATTTCTTGGTAGAATCATGCAGGACTGAAATTTTTGATGTTTTTCTACTCCTCTCATGAGCCCAAACAAGTCTCTAATAGCATGAGTTTGCAACTACTTTACTTTTGGAGAAAATTCAAAACATTCATTATTCAAAAGAGCCCAATAGCAAAAACCAGCGTTTTGAATGAAGAATCACATTTCTTGGTAGAATCATGCAGGATTGAAATTTTTGATGGTTTTTTACTCCTCTCAACAGCCCAAACAAGTTTCTAAAAGGATGAGTTTGCAACTACTTTACTTTTGGAGAAAATTCAAAACATTCATTATTCAATAGGGCCCAAACTATCAAAAACCAGCGGTGTCAATGAACACACATTTCTTGGTAGAATCATGCAGGACTGAAATTTTTGATGTTTTTCTACTCCTCTCATGAGCCCAAACAAGTCTCTAAAAGCATGAGTTTGCAACTACTTTACTTTTGGAGAAAATTCAAAACATTCATTATTCAATAGGGCCCAAACTATCAAAAACCAGCGGTTTCAATGAACACACATTTCTTGGTAGAATCATGCAGGACTGAAATTTTTGATGTTTTTCTACTCCTCTCATGAGCCCAAACAAGTCTCTAAAAGCATGAGTTTGCAACTACTTTACTTTTGGAGAAAATTCAAAACATTCATTATTCAATAGAGCCCAATAGCAAAAACCAGCGTTTTGAATGAAGAATCACATTTCTTGGTAGAATCATGCAGGATTGAAATTTTTTATGGTTTTTTACTCCTCTCAACAGCCCAAACAAGTTTCTAAAAGGATGAGTTTGCAACTACTTTACTTTTGGAGAAAATTCAAAACATTCATTATTCAATAGGGCCCAAACTATCAAAAACCAGCGGTTTGAATGAACACATTTCTTGGTAGAATCATGCAGGACTGAAATTTTTGATGTTTTTCTACTCCTTTCATGAGCCCAAACAAGTCTCTAAAAGCATGAGTTTGCAACTACTTTACTTTTGGAGAAAATTCAAAACATTCACTATTCAATAGAGCCCAATAGCAAAAATCAGGTTTTGAATGAAGAATCACATTTCTTGGTAGAATCATGCAGGATTGAAATTTTTGATGGTTTTTTACTCCTCTCAACAGCCCAAACAAGTTTCTAAAAGGATGAGTTTGCAACTACTTTACTTTTGGAGAAAATTCAAAACATTCATTATTCAATAGGGCCCAAACTATCAAAAACCAGCGGTTTCAATGAACACACATTTCTTGGTAGAATCATGCAGGACTGAAATTTTTGATGTTTTTCTACTCCTCTCATGAGCCCAAACAAGTCTCTAAAAGCATGAGTTTGCAACTACTTTACTTTTGGAGAAAATTCAAAACATTCATTATTCAATAGAGCCCAATAGCAAAAACCAGCGTTTTGAATGAAGAATCACATTTCTTGGTAGAATCATGCAGGATTGAAATTTTTGATGGTTTTTTACTCCTCTCAACAGCCCAAACAAGTTTCTAAAAGGATGAGTTTGCAACTACTTTACTTTTGGAGAAAATTCAAAACATTCATTATTCAATAGGGCCCAAACTATCAAAAACCAGCGGTTTGAATGAACACACATTTCTTGGTAGAATCATGCAGGACTGAAATTTTTGATGTTTTTCTACTCCTCTCATGAGCCCAAACAAGTCTCTAAAAGCATGAGTTTGCAACTACTTTACTTTTGGAGAAAATTCAAAACATTCATTATTCAATAGAGCCCAATAGCAAAAACCAGCGTTTTGAATGAAGAATCACATTTCTTGGTAGAATCATGCAGGATTGAAATTTTTGATGGTTTTTTACTCCTCTCAACAGCCCAAACAAGTTTCTAAAAGGATGAGTTTGCAACTACTTTACTTTTGGAGAAAATTCAAAACATTCATTATTCAATAGGGCCCAAACTATCAAAAACCAGCGGTTTCAATGAACACACATTTCTTGGTAGAATCATGCAGGACTGAAATTTTTGATGTTTTTCTACTCCTCTCATGAGCCCAAACAAGTCTCTAAAAGCATGAGTTTGCAACTACTTTACTTTTGGAGAAAATTCAAAACATTCATTATTCAATAGAGCCCAATAGCAAAAACCAGCGTTTTGAATGAAGAATCACATTTCTTGGTAGAATCATGCAGGATTGAAATTTTTGATGGTTTTTTACTCCTCTCAACAGCCCAAACAAGTTTCTAAAAGGATGAGTTTGCAACTACTTTACTTTTGGAGAAAATTCAAAACATTCATTATTCAATAGGGCCCAAACTATCAAAAACCAGCGGTTTCAATGAACACACATTTCTTGGTAGAATCATGCAGGACTGAAATTTTTGATGTTTTTCTACTCCTCTCATGAGCCCAAACAAGTCTCTAAAAGCATGAGTTTACAACTACTTTACTTTTGGAGAAAATTCAAAACATTCATTATTCAATAGGGCCCAAACTATCAAAAACCAGCGGTTTCAATGAACACACATTTCTTGGTAGAATCATGCAGGACTGAAATTTTTGATGTTTTTCTACTCCTCTCATGAGCCCAAACAAGTCTCTAAAAGCATGAGTTTGCAACTACTTTACTTTTGGAGAAAATTCAAAACATTCATTATTCAATAGAGCCCAATAGCAAAAACCAGCGTTTTGAATGAAGAATCACATTTCTTGGTAGAATCATGCAGGATTGAAATTTTTTATGGTTTTTTACTCCTCTCAACAGCCCAAACAAGTTTCTAAAAGGATGAGTTTGCAACTACTTTACTTTTGGAGAAAATTCAAAACATTCATTATTCAATAGGGCCCAAACTATCAAAAACCAGCCGTTTCAATGAACACACATGTCTTGGTAGAATCATGCAGGACTGAAATTTTTGATGTTTTTCTACTCATCTCATGAGCCCAAACAAGTCTCTAAAAGCATGAGTTTGCAACTACTTTACTTTTGGAGAAAATTCAAAACATTCATTATTCAATAGAGCCCAATAGCAAAAACCAGCGTTTTGAATGAAGAATCACATTTCTTGGTAGAATCATGCAGGATTGAAATTTTTGATGGTTTTTTACTCCTCTCAACAGCCCAAACAAGTTTCTAAAAGGATGAGTTTGCAACTACTTTACTTTTGGAGAAAATTCAAAACATTCATTATTCAATAGGGCCCAAACTATCAAAAACCAGCCGTTTCAATGAACACACATTTCTTGGTAGAATCATGCAGGACTGAAATTTTTGATGTTTTTCTACTCATCTCATGAGCCCAAACAAGTCTCTAAAAGCATGAGTTTGCAACTACTTTACTTTTGGAGAAAATTCAAAACATTCATTATTCAATAGAGCCCAATAGCAAAAACCAGCGTTTTGAATGAAGAATCACATTTCTTGGTAGAATCATGCAGGATTGAAATTTTTGATGGTTTTTTACTCCTCTCAACAGCCCAAACAAGTTTCTAAAAGGATGAGTTTGCAACTACTTTACTTTTGGAGAAAATTCAAAACATTCATTATTCAATAGGGCCCAAACTATCAAAAACCAGCGGTTTGAATGAACACATTTCTTGGTAGAATCATGCAGGACTGAAATTTTTGATGTTTTTCTACTCCTCTCATGAGCCCAAACAAGTCTCTAAAAGCATGAGTTTGCAACTACTTTACTTTTGGAGAAAATTCAAAACATTCACTATTCAATAGAGCCCAATAGCAAAAATCAGGTTTTGAATGAAGAATCACATTTCTTGGTAAAATCATGCAGGATTGAAATTTTTGATGGTTTTTTACTCCTCTCAACAGCCCAAACAAGTTTCTAAAAGGATGAGTTTGCAACTACTTTACTTTTGGAGAAAATTCAAAACATTCATTATTCAATAGGGCCCAAACTATCAAAAACCAGCGGTTTCAATGAACACACATTTCTTGGTAGAATCATGCAGGACTGAAATTTTTGATGTTTTTCTACTCCTCTCATGAGCCCAAACAAGTCTCTAAAAGCATGAGTTTGCAACTACTTTACTTTTGGAGAAAATTCAAAACATTCATTATTCAATAGAGCCCAATAGCAAAAACCAGCGTTTTGAATGAAGAATCACATTTCTTGGTAGAATCATGCAGGATTGAAATTTTTGATGGTTTTTTACTCCTCTCAACAGCCCAAACAAGTTTCTAAAAGGATGAGTTTGCAACTACTTTACTTTTGGAGAAAATTCAAAACATTCATTATTCAATAGGGCCCAAACTATCAAAAACCAGCGGTTTCAATGAACACACATTTCTTGGTAGAATCATGCAGGACTGAAATTTTTGATGTTTTTCTACTCCTCTCATGAGCCCAAACAAGTCTCTAAAAGCATGAGTTTGCAACTACTTTACTTTTGGAGAAAATTCAAAACATTCATTATTCAATAGGGCCCAAACTATCAAAAACCAGCGGTTTGAATCAACACACATTTCTTGGTAGAATCATGCAGGACTGAAATTTTTGATGTTTTTCTACTCCTCTCATGAGCCCAAACAAGTCTCTAAAAGCATGAGTTTGCAACTACTTTACTTTTGGAGAAAATTCAAAACATTCATTATTCAATAGAGCCCAATAGCAAAAACCAGCGTTTTGAATGAAGAATCACATTTCTTGGTAGAATCATGCAGGATTGAAATTTTTGATGTTTTTTTACTCCTCTCAACAGCCCAAACAAGTTTCTAAAAGGATGAGTTTGCAACTACTTTACTTTTGGAGAAAATTCAAAACATTCATTATTCAATAGGGCCCAAACTATCAAAAACCAGCCGTTTCAATGAAAACACATGTCTTGGTAGAATCATGCAGGTCTGAAATTTTTGATGTTTTTCTACTCATCTCATGAGCCCAAACAAGTCTCTAAAAGCATGAGTTTGCAACTACTTTACTTTTGGAGAAAATTCAAAACATTCATTATTCAATAGAGCCCAATAGCAAAAACCAGCGTTTTGAATGAAGAATCACATTTCTTGGTAGAATCATGCAGGATTGAAATTTTTGATGGTTTTTTACTCCTCTAAACAGCCCAAACAAGTTTCTAAAAGGATGAGTTTGCAACTACTTTACTTTTGGAGAAAATTCAAAACATTCATTATTCAATAGGGCCCAAACTATCAAAAACCAGCGGTTTGAATGAACACATTTCTTGGTAGAATCATGCAGGACTGAAATTTTTGATGTTTTTCTACTCCTTTCATGAGCCCAAACAAGTCTCTAAAAGCATGAGTTTGCAACTACTTTACTTTTGGAGAAAATTCAAAACATTCACTATTCAATAGAGCCCAATAGCAAAAATCAGGTTTTGAATGAAGAATCACATTTCTTGGTAAAATCATGCAGGATTGAAATTTTTGATGGTTTTTTACTCCTCTCAACAGCCCAAACAAGTTTCTAAAAGGATGAGTTTGCAACTACTTTACTTTTGGAGAAAATTCAAAACATTCATTATTCAATAGGGCCCAAACTATCAAAAAACAGCGGTTTCAATGAACACACATTTCTTGGTAGAATCATGCAGGACTGAAATTTTTGATGTTTTTCTACTCCTCTCATGAGCCCAAACAAGTCTCTAAAAGCATGAGTTTGCAACTACTTTACTTTTGGAGAAAATTCAAAACATTCATTATTCAATAGAGCCCAATAGCAAAAACCATGGTTTTGAATGAAGAATCACATTTCTTGGTAGAATCATGCAGGATTGAAATTTTTGATGGTTTTTTACTCCTCTCAACAGCCCAAACAAGTTTCTAAAAGGATGAGTTTGCAACTACTTTACTTTTGGAGAAAATTCAAAACATTCATTATTCAATAGGGCCCAAACTATCAAAAACCAGCGGTTTCAATGAACACACATTTCTTGGTAGAATCATGCAGGACTGAAATTTTTGATGTTTTTCTACTCCTCTCATGAGCCCAAACAAGTCTCTAAAAGCATGAGTTTGCAACTACTTTACTTTTGGAGAAAATTCAAAACATTCATTATTCAATAGAGCCCAATAGCAAAAACCAGCGTTTTGAATGAAGAATCACATTTCTTGGTAGAATCATGCAGGATTGAATTTTTTGATGGTTTTTTACTCCTCTCAACACACCAAACAAGTTTCTAAAAGGATGAGTTTGCAACTACTTTACTTTTGGAGAAAATTCAAAACATTCATTATTCAATAGGGCCCAAACTATCAAAAACCAGCGGTTTCAATGAACACACATTTCTTGGTAGAATCATGCAGGACTGAAATTTTTGATGTTTTTCTACTCCTCTCATGAGCCCAAACAAGTCTCTAAAAGCATGAGTTTGCAACTACTTTACTTTTGGAGAAAATTCAAAACATTCATTATTCAATAGAGCCCAATAGCAAAAACCAGCGTTTTGAATGAAGAATCACATTTCTTGGTAGAATCATGCAGGATTGAATTTTTTGATGGTTTTTTACTCCTCTCAACACACCAAACAAGTTTCTAAAAGGATGAGTTTGCAACTACTTTACTTTTGGAGAAAATTCAAAACATTCATTATTCAATAGGGCCCAAACTATCAAAAACCAGCGGTTTCAATGAACACACATTTCTTGGTAGAATCATGCAGGACTGAAATTTTTGATGTTTTTCTACTCCTCTCATGAGCCCAAACAAGTCTCTAAAAGCATGAGTTTGCAACTACTTTACTTTTGGAGAAAATTCAAAACATTCATTATTCAATAGAGCCCAATAGCAAAAACCAGCGTTTTGAATGAAGAATCACATTTCTTGGTAGAATCATGCAGGATTGAAATTTTTGATGGTTTTTTACTCCTCTCAACAGCCCAAACAAGTTTCTAAAAGGATGAGTTTGCAACTACTTTACTTTTGGAGAAAATTCAAAACATTCATTATTCAATAGGGCCCAAACTATCAAAAACCAGCGGTTTCAATGAACACACATTTCTTGGTAGAATCATGCAGGACTGAAATTTTTGATGTTTTTCTACTCCTCTCATGAGCCCAAACAAGTCTCTAAAAGCATGAGTTTGCAACTACTTTACTTTTGGAGAAAATTCAAAACATTCATTATTCTATAGAGCCCAATAGCAAAAACCAGCGTTTTGAATGAAGAATCACATTTCTTGGTAGAATCATGCAGGATTGAAATTTTTGATGGTTTTTTACTCCTCTCAACAGCCCAAACAAGTTTCTAAAAGGATGAGTTTGCAACTACTTTACTTTTGGAGAAAATTCAAAACATTCATTATTCAATAGGGCCCAAACTATCAAAAACCAGCGGTTTGAATGAACACACATTTCTTGGTAGAATCATGCAGGACTGAAATTTTTGATGTTTTTCTACTCCTCTCATGAGCCCAAACAAGTCTCTAAAAGCATGAGTTTGCAACTACTTTACTTTTGGAGAAAATTCAAAACATTCATTATTCAATAGAGCCCAATAGCAAAAACCATGGTTTTGAATGAAGAATCACATTTCTTGGTAGAATCATGCAGGATTGAAATTTTTGATGGTTTTTTACTCCTCTCAACAGCCCAAACAAGTTTCTAAAAGGATGAGTTTGCAACTACTTTACTTTTGGAGAAAATTCAAAACATTCATTATTCAATAGGGCCCAAACTATCAAAAACCAGCGGTTTCAATGAACACACATTTCTTGGTAGAATCATGCAGGACTGAAATTTTTGATGTTTTTCTACTCCTCTCATGAGCCCAAACAAGTCTCTAAAAGCATGAGTTTGCAACTACTTTACTTTTGGAGAAAATTCAAAACATTCATTATTCAATAGAGCCCAATAGCAAAAACCAGCGTTTTGAATGAAGAATCACATTTCTTGGTAGAATCATGCAGGATTGAAATTTTTGATGTTTTTTTACTCCTCTCAACAGCCCAAACAAGTTTCTAAAAGGATGAGTTTGCAACTACTTTACTTTTGGAGAAAATTCAAAACATTCATTATTCAATAGGGCCCAAACTATCAAAAACCAGCGGTTTCAATGAACACACATTTCTTGGTAGAATCATGCAGGACTGAAATTTTTGATGTTTTTCTACTCCTCTCATGAGCCCAAACAAGTCTCTAAAAGCATGAGTTTGCAACTACTTTACTTTTGGAGAAAATTCAAAACATTCATTATTCAATAGAGCCCAATAGCAAAAACCAGCGTTTTGAATGAAGAATCACATTTCTTGGTAGAATCATGCAGGATTGAAATTTTTGATGGTTTTTTACTCCTCTCAACAGCCCAAACAAGTTTCTAAAAGGATGAGTTTGCAACTACTTTACTTTTGGAGAAAATTCAAAACATTCATTATTCAATAGGGCCCAAACTATCAAAAACCAGCGGTTTCAATGAACACACATTTCTTGGTAGAATCATGCAGAACTGAAATTTTTGATGTTTTTCTACTCCTCTCATGAGCCCAAACAAGTCTCTAAAAGCATGAGTTTGCAACTACTTTACTTTTGGAGAAAATTCAAAACATTCATTATTCAATAGAGCCCAATAGCAAAAACCAGCGTTTTGAATGAAGAATCACATTTCTTGGTAGAATCATGCAGGATTGAAATTTTTGATGGTTTTTTACTCCTCTCAACAGCCCAAACAAGTTTCTAAAAGGATGAGTTTGCAACTACTTTACTTTTGGAGAAAATTCAAAACATTCATTATTCAATAGGGCCCAAACTATCAAAAACCAGCGGTTTCAATGAACACACATTTCTTGGTAGAATCATGCAGGACTGAAATTTTTGATGTTTTTCTACTCCTCTCATGAGCCCAAACAAGTCTCTAATAGCATGAGTTTGCAACTACTTTACTTTTGGAGAAAATTCAAAACATTCATTATTCAAAAGAGCCCAATAGCAAAAACCAGCGTTTTGAATGAAGAATCACATTTCTTGGTAGAATCATGCAGGATTGAAATTTTTGATGGTTTTTTACTCCTCTCAACAGCCCAAACAAGTTTCTAAAAGGATGAGTTTGCAACTACTTTACTTTTGGAGAAAATTCAAAACATTCATTATTCAATAGGGCCCAAACTATCAAAAACCAGCGGTTTCAATGAACACACATTTCTTGGTAGAATCATGCAGGACTGAAATTTTTGATGTTTTTCTACTCCTCTCATGAGCCCAAACAAGTCTCTAAAAGCATGAGTTTGCAACTACTTTACTTTTGGAGAAAATTCAAAACATTCATTATTCAATAGGGCCCAAACTATCAAAAACCAGCGGTTTCAATGAACACACATTTCTTGGTAGAATCATGCAGGACTGAAATTTTTGATGTTTTTCTACTCCTCTCATGAGCCCAAACAAGTCTCTAAAAGCATGAGTTTGCAACTACTTTACTTTTGGAGAAAATTCAAAACATTCATTATTCAATAGAGCCCAATAGCAAAAACCAGCGTTTTGAATGAAGAATCACATTTCTTGGTAGAATCATGCAGGATTGAAATTTTTTATGGTTTTTTACTCCTCTCAACAGCCCAAACAAGTTTCTAAAAGGATGAGTTTGCAACTACTTTACTTTTGGAGAAAATTCAAAACATTCATTATTCAATAGGGCCCAAACTATCAAAAACCAGCCGTTTCAATGAACACACATGTCTTGGTAGAATCATGCAGGACTGAAATTTTTGATGTTTTTCTACTCCTCTCATGAGCCCAAACAAGTCTCTAAAAGCATGAGTTTGCAACTACTTTACTTTTGGAGAAAATTCAAAACATTCATTATTCAATAGAGCCCAATAGCAAAAACCAGCGTTTTGAATGAAGAATCACATTTCTTGGTAGAATCATGCAGGATTGAAATTTTTGATTGTTTTTTACTCCTCTCAACAGCCCAAACAAGTTTCTAAAAGGATGAGTTTGCAACTACTTTACTTTTGGAGAAAATTCAAAACATACATTATTCAATAGGGCCCAAACTATCAAAAACCAGCGGTTTCAATGAACACACATTTCTTGGTAGAATCATGCAGGACTGAAATTTTTGATGTTTTTCTACTCCTCTCATGAACCCAAACAAGTCTCTAAAAGCATGAGTTTGCAACTACTTTACTTTTGGAGAAAATTCAAAACATTCATTATTCAATAGGGCCCAAACTATCAAAAAACAGC
This sequence comes from Dendrobates tinctorius, assembly GCF_039654945.1. Classification (NCBI taxonomy): domain Eukaryota; kingdom Metazoa; phylum Chordata; class Amphibia; order Anura; family Dendrobatidae; genus Dendrobates; species Dendrobates tinctorius. The sequence continues at coordinate 23,104,646 of NW_027361793.1, forward strand.
GGTTTGAATCAACACACATTTCTTGGTAGAATCATGCAGGACTGAAATTTTTGATGTTTTTCTACTCCTCTCATGAGCCCAAACAAGTCTCTAAAAGCATGAGTTTGCAACTACTTTACTTTTGGAGAAAATTCAAAACATTCATTATTCAATAGAGCCCAATAGCAAAAACCAGCGTTTTGAATGAAGAATCACATTTTTTGGTAGAATCATGCAGGATTGAAATTTTTTATGGTTTTTTACTCCTCTCAACAGCCCAAACAAGTTTCTAAAAGGATGAGTTTGCAACTACTTTACTTTTGGAGAAAATTCAAAACATTCATTATTCAATAGGGCCCAAACTATCAAAAACCAGCCGTTTCAATGAACACACATGTCTTGGTAGAATCATGCAGGACTGAAATTTTTGATGTTTTTCTACTCATCTCATGAGCCCAAACAAGTCTCTAAAAGCATGAGTTTGCAACTACTTTACTTTTGGAGAAAATTCAAAACATTCATTATTCAATAGAGCCCAATAGCAAAAACCAGCGTTTTGAATGAAGAATCACATTTCTTGGTAGAATCATGCAGGATTGAAATTTTTGATGGTTTTTTACTCCTCTCAACAGCCCAAACAAGTTTCTAAAAGGATGAGTTTGCAACTACTTTACTTTTGGAGAAAATTCAAAACATTCATTATTCAATAGGGCCCAAACTATCAAAAACCAGCCGTTTCAATGAAAACACATTTCTTGGTAGAATCATGCAGGACTGAAATTTTTGATGTTTTTCTACTCATCTCATGAGCCCAAACAAGTCTCTAAAAGCATGAGTTTGCAACTACTTTACTTTTGGAGAAAATTCAAAACATTCATTATTCAATAGAGCCCAATAGCAAAAACCAGCGTTTTGAATGAAGAATCACATTTCTTGGTAGAATCATGCAGGATTGAAATTTTTGATGGTTTTTTACTCCTCTCAACAGCCCAAACAAGTTTCTAAAAGGATGAGTTTGCAACTACTTTACTTTTGGAGAAAATTCAAAACATTCATTATTCAATAGGGCCCAAACTATCAAAAACCAGCGGTTTGAATGAACACATTTCTTGGTAGAATCATGCAGGACTGAAATTTTTGATGTTTTTCTACTCCTCTCATGAGCCCAAACAAGTCTCTAAAAGCATGAGTTTGCAACTACTTTACTTTTGGAGAAAATTCAAAACATTCACTATTCAATAGAGCCCAATAGCAAAAATCAGGTTTTGAATGAAGAATCACATTTCTTGGTAAAATCATGCAGGATTGAAATTTTTGATGGTTTTTTACTCCTCTCAACAGCCCAAACAAGTTTCTAAAAGGATGAGTTTGCAACTACTTTACTTTTGGAGAAAATTCAAAACATTCATTATTCAATAGGGCCCAAACTATCAAAAACCAGCGGTTTCAATGAACACACATTTCTTGGTAGAATCATGCAGGACTGAAATTTTTGATGTTTTTCTACTCCTCTCATGAGCCCAAACAAGTCTCTAAAAGCATGAGTTTGCAACTACTTTACTTTTGGAGAAAATTCAAAACATTCATTATTCAATAGAGCCCAATAGCAAAAACCAGCGTTTTGAATGAAGAATCACATTTCTTGGTAGAATCATGCAGGATTGAAATTTTTGATGGTTTTTTACTCCTCTCAACAGCCCAAACAAGTTTCTAAAAGGATGAGTTTGCAACTACTTTACTTTTGGAGAAAATTCAAAACATTCATTATTCAATAGGGCCCAAACTATCAAAAACCAGCGGTTTCAATGAACACACATTTCTTGGTAGAATCATGCAGGACTGAAATTTTTGATGTTTTTCTACTCCTCTCATGAGCCCAAACAAGTCTCTAAAAGCATGAGTTTGCAACTACTTTACTTTTGGAGAAAATTCAAAACATTCATTATTCAATAGAGCCCAAACTATCAAAAACCAGCGGTTTGAATCAACACACATTTCTTGGTAGAATCATGCAGGACTGAAATTTTTGATGTTTTTCTACTCCTCTCATGAGCCCAAACAAGTCTCTAAAAGCATGAGTTTGCAACTACTTTACTTTTGGAGAAAATTCAAAACATTCATTATTCAATAGAGCCCAATAGCAAAAACCAGCGTTTTGAATGAAGAATCACATTTCTTGGTAGAATCATGCAGGATTGAAATTTTTGATGTTTTTTTACTCCTCTCAACAGCCCAAACAAGTTTCTAAAAGGATGAGTTTGCAACTACTTTACTTTTGGAGAAAATTCAAAACATTCATTATTCAATAGGGCCCAAACTATCAAAAACCAGCCGTTTCAATGAAAACACATGTCTTGGTAGAATCATGCAGGACTGAAATTTTTGATGTTTTTCTACTCATCTCATGAGCCCAAACAAGTCTCTAAAAGCATGAGTTTGCAACTACTTTACTTTTGGAGAAAATTCAAAACATTCATTATTCAATAGAGCCCAATAGCAAAAACCAGCGTTTTGAATGAAGAATCACATTTCTTGGTAGAATCATGCAGGATTGAAATTTTTGATGGTTTTTTACTCCTCTCAACAGCCCAAACAAGTTTCTAAAAGGATGAGTTTGCAACTACTTTACTTTTGGAGAAAATTCAAAACATTCATTATTCAATAGGGCCCAAACTATCAAAAACCAGCGGTTTGAATGAACACACATTTCTTGGTAGAATCATGCAGGACTGAAATTTTTGATGTTTTTCTACTCCTCTCATGAGCCCAAACAAGTCTCTAAAAGCATGAGTTTGCAACTACTTTACTTTTGGAGAAAATTCAAAACATTCATTATTCAATAGAGCCCAATAGCAAAAACCAGCGTTTTGAATGAAGAATCACATTTCTTGGTAGAATCATGCAGGATTGAAATTTTTATGGTTTTTTACTCCTCTCAACAGCCCAAACAAGTTTCTAAAAGGATGAGTTTGCAACTACTTTACTTTTGGAGAAAATTCAAAACATTCATTATTCAATAGGGCCCAAACTATCAAAAACCAGCGGTTTCAATGAACACACATTTCTTGGTAGAATCATGCAGGACTGAAATTTTTGATGTTTTTCTACTCCTCTCATGAGCCCAAACAAGTCTCTAAAAGCATGAGTTTGCAACTACTTTACTTTTGGAGAAAATTCAAAACATTCATTATTCAATAGAGCCCAATAGCAAAAACCAGCGTTTTGAATGAAGAATCACATTTCTTGGTAGAATCATGCAGGATTGAAATTTTTGATGGTTTTTTACTCCTCTCAACAGCCCAAACAAGTTTCTAAAAGGATGAGTTTGCAACTACTTTACTTTTGGAGAAAATTCAAAACATTCATTATTCAATAGGGCCCAAACTATCAAAAACCAGCGGTTTCAATGAACACACATTTCTTGGTAGAATCATGCAGGACTGAAATTTTTGATGTTTTTCTACTCCTCTCATGAGCCCAAACAAGTCTCTAAAAGCATGAGTTTACAACTACTTTACTTTTGGAGAAAATTCAAAACATTCATTATTCAATAGGGCCCAAACTATCAAAAACCAGCGGTTTCAATGAACACACATTTCTTGGTAGAATCATGCAGGACTGAAATTTTTGATGTTTTTCTACTCCTCTCATGAGCCCAAACAAGTCTCTAAAAGCATGAGTTTGCAACTACTTTACTTTTGGAGAAAATTCAAAACATTCATTATTCAATAGAGCCCAATAGCAAAAACCAGCGTTTTGAATGAAGAATCACATTTCTTGGTAGAATCATGCAGGATTGAAATTTTTTATGGTTTTTTACTCCTCTCAACAGCCCAAACAAGTTTCTAAAAGGATGAGTTTGCAACTACTTTACTTTTGGAGAAAATTCAAAACATTCATTATTCAATAGGGCCCAAACTATCAAAAACCAGCCGTTTCAATGAACACACATGTCTTGGTAGAATCATGCAGGACTGAAATTTTTGATGTTTTTCTACTCATCTCATGAGCCCAAACAAGTCTCTAAAAGCATGAGTTTGCAACTACTTTACTTTTGGAGAAAATTCAAAACATTCATTATTCAATAGAGCCCAATAGCAAAAACCAGCGTTTTGAATGAAGAATCACATTTCTTGGTAGAATCATGCAGGATTGAAATTTTTGATGGTTTTTTACTCCTCTCAACAGCCCAAACAAGTTTCTAAAAGGATGAGTTTGCAACTACTTTACTTTTGGAGAAAATTCAAAACATTCATTATTCAATAGGGCCCAAACTATCAAAAACCAGCCGTTTCAATGAACACACATTTCTTGGTAGAATCATGCAGGACTGAAATTTTTGATGTTTTTCTACTCATCTCATGAGCCCAAACAAGTCTCTAAAAGCATGAGTTTGCAACTACTTTACTTTTGGAGAAAATTCAAAACATTCATTATTCAATAGAGCCCAATAGCAAAAACCAGCGTTTTGAATGAAGAATCACATTTCTTGGTAGAATCATGCAGGATTGAAATTTTTGATGGTTTTTTACTCCTCTCAACAGCCCAAACAAGTTTCTAAAAGGATGAGTTTGCAACTACTTTACTTTTGGAGAAAATTCAAAACATTCATTATTCAATAGGGCCCAAACTATCAAAAACCAGCGGTTTGAATGAACACATTTCTTGGTAGAATCATGCAGGACTGAAATTTTTGATGTTTTTCTACTCCTCTCATGAGCCCAAACAAGTCTCTAAAAGCATGAGTTTGCAACTACTTTACTTTTGGAGAAAATTCAAAACATTCACTATTCAATAGAGCCCAATAGCAAAAATCAGGTTTTGAATGAAGAATCACATTTCTTGGTAAAATCATGCAGGATTGAAATTTTTGATGGTTTTTTACTCCTCTCAACAGCCCAAACAAGTTTCTAAAAGGATGAGTTTGCAACTACTTTACTTTTGGAGAAAATTCAAAACATTCATTATTCAATAGGGCCCAAACTATCAAAAACCAGCGGTTTCAATGAACACACATTTCTTGGTAGAATCATGCAGGACTGAAATTTTTGATGTTTTTCTACTCCTCTCATGAGCCCAAACAAGTCTCTAAAAGCATGAGTTTGCAACTACTTTACTTTTGGAGAAAATTCAAAACATTCATTATTCAATAGAGCCCAATAGCAAAAACCAGCGTTTTGAATGAAGAATCACATTTCTTGGTAGAATCATGCAGGATTGAAATTTTTGATGGTTTTTTACTCCTCTCAACAGCCCAAACAAGTTTCTAAAAGGATGAGTTTGCAACTACTTTACTTTTGGAGAAAATTCAAAACATTCATTATTCAATAGGGCCCAAACTATCAAAAACCAGCGGTTTCAATGAACACACATTTCTTGGTAGAATCATGCAGGACTGAAATTTTTGATGTTTTTCTACTCCTCTCATGAGCCCAAACAAGTCTCTAAAAGCATGAGTTTGCAACTACTTTACTTTTGGAGAAAATTCAAAACATTCATTATTCAATAGGGCCCAAACTATCAAAAACCAGCGGTTTGAATCAACACACATTTCTTGGTAGAATCATGCAGGACTGAAATTTTTGATGTTTTTCTACTCCTCTCATGAGCCCAAACAAGTCTCTAAAAGCATGAGTTTGCAACTACTTTACTTTTGGAGAAAATTCAAAACATTCATTATTCAATAGAGCCCAATAGCAAAAACCAGCGTTTTGAATGAAGAATCACATTTCTTGGTAGAATCATGCAGGATTGAAATTTTTGATGTTTTTTTACTCCTCTCAACAGCCCAAACAAGTTTCTAAAAGGATGAGTTTGCAACTACTTTACTTTTGGAGAAAATTCAAAACATTCATTATTCAATAGGGCCCAAACTATCAAAAACCAGCCGTTTCAATGAAAACACATGTCTTGGTAGAATCATGCAGGTCTGAAATTTTTGATGTTTTTCTACTCATCTCATGAGCCCAAACAAGTCTCTAAAAGCATGAGTTTGCAACTACTTTACTTTTGGAGAAAATTCAAAACATTCATTATTCAATAGAGCCCAATAGCAAAAACCAGCGTTTTGAATGAAGAATCACATTTCTTGGTAGAATCATGCAGGATTGAAATTTTTGATGGTTTTTTACTCCTCTAAACAGCCCAAACAAGTTTCTAAAAGGATGAGTTTGCAACTACTTTACTTTTGGAGAAAATTCAAAACATTCATTATTCAATAGGGCCCAAACTATCAAAAACCAGCGGTTTGAATGAACACATTTCTTGGTAGAATCATGCAGGACTGAAATTTTTGATGTTTTTCTACTCCTTTCATGAGCCCAAACAAGTCTCTAAAAGCATGAGTTTGCAACTACTTTACTTTTGGAGAAAATTCAAAACATTCACTATTCAATAGAGCCCAATAGCAAAAATCAGGTTTTGAATGAAGAATCACATTTCTTGGTAAAATCATGCAGGATTGAAATTTTTGATGGTTTTTTACTCCTCTCAACAGCCCAAACAAGTTTCTAAAAGGATGAGTTTGCAACTACTTTACTTTTGGAGAAAATTCAAAACATTCATTATTCAATAGGGCCCAAACTATCAAAAAACAGCGGTTTCAATGAACACACATTTCTTGGTAGAATCATGCAGGACTGAAATTTTTGATGTTTTTCTACTCCTCTCATGAGCCCAAACAAGTCTCTAAAAGCATGAGTTTGCAACTACTTTACTTTTGGAGAAAATTCAAAACATTCATTATTCAATAGAGCCCAATAGCAAAAACCATGGTTTTGAATGAAGAATCACATTTCTTGGTAGAATCATGCAGGATTGAAATTTTTGATGGTTTTTTACTCCTCTCAACAGCCCAAACAAGTTTCTAAAAGGATGAGTTTGCAACTACTTTACTTTTGGAGAAAATTCAAAACATTCATTATTCAATAGGGCCCAAACTATCAAAAACCAGCGGTTTCAATGAACACACATTTCTTGGTAGAATCATGCAGGACTGAAATTTTTGATGTTTTTCTACTCCTCTCATGAGCCCAAACAAGTCTCTAAAAGCATGAGTTTGCAACTACTTTACTTTTGGAGAAAATTCAAAACATTCATTATTCAATAGAGCCCAATAGCAAAAACCAGCGTTTTGAATGAAGAATCACATTTCTTGGTAGAATCATGCAGGATTGAAATTTTTGATGGTTTTTTACTCCTCTCAACAGCCCAAACAAGTTTCTAAAAGGATGAGTTTGCAACTACTTTACTTTTGGAGAAAATTCAAAACATTCATTATTCAATAGGGCCCAAACTATCAAAAACCAGCGGTTTCAATGAACACACATTTCTTGGTAGAATCATGCAGAACTGAAATTTTTGATGTTTTTCTACTCCTCTCATGAGCCCAAACAAGTCTCTAAAAGCATGAGTTTGCAACTACTTTACTTTTGGAGAAAATTCAAAACATTCATTATTCAATAGAGCCCAATAGCAAAAACCAGCGTTTTGAATGAAGAATCACATTTCTTGGTAGAATCATGCAGGATTGAAATTTTTGATGGTTTTTTACTCCTCTCAACAGCCCAAACAAGTTTCTAAAAGGATGAGTTTGCAACTACTTTACTTTTGGAGAAAATTCAAAACATTCATTATTCAATAGGGCCCAAACTATCAAAAACCAGCGGTTTCAATGAACACACATTTCTTGGTAGAATCATGCAGGACTGAAATTTTTGATGTTTTTCTACTCCTCTCATGAGCCCAAACAAGTCTCTAATAGCATGAGTTTGCAACTACTTTACTTTTGGAGAAAATTCAAAACATTCATTATTCAAAAGAGCCCAATAGCAAAAACCAGCGTTTTGAATGAAGAATCACATTTCTTGGTAGAATCATGCAGGATTGAAATTTTTGATGGTTTTTTACTCCTCTCAACAGCCCAAACAAGTTTCTAAAAGGATGAGTTTGCAACTACTTTACTTTTGGAGAAAATTCAAAACATTCATTATTCAATAGGGCCCAAACTATCAAAAACCAGCGGTTTCAATGAACACACATTTCTTGGTAGAATCATGCAGGACTGAAATTTTTGATGTTTTTCTACTCCTCTCATGAGCCCAAACAAGTCTCTAAAAGCATGAGTTTGCAACTACTTTACTTTTGGAGAAAATTCAAAACATTCATTATTCAATAGGGCCCAAACTATCAAAAACCAGCGGTTTCAATGAACACACATTTCTTGGTAGAATCATGCAGGACTGAAATTTTTGATGTTTTTCTACTCCTCTCATGAGCCCAAACAAGTCTCTAAAAGCATGAGTTTGCAACTACTTTACTTTTGGAGAAAATTCAAAACATTCATTATTCAATAGAGCCCAATAGCAAAAACCAGCGTTTTGAATGAAGAATCACATTTCTTGGTAGAATCATGCAGGATTGAAATTTTTTATGGTTTTTTACTCCTCTCAACAGCCCAAACAAGTTTCTAAAAGGATGAGTTTGCAACTACTTTACTTTTGGAGAAAATTCAAAACATTCATTATTCAATAGGGCCCAAACTATCAAAAACCAGCCGTTTCAATGAACACACATGTCTTGGTAGAATCATGCAGGACTGAAATTTTTGATGTTTTTCTACTCCTCTCATGAGCCCAAACAAGTCTCTAAAAGCATGAGTTTGCAACTACTTTACTTTTGGAGAAAATTCAAAACATTCATTATTCAATAGAGCCCAATAGCAAAAACCAGCGTTTTGAATGAAGAATCACATTTCTTGGTAGAATCATGCAGGATTGAAATTTTTGATGGTTTTTTACTCCTCTCAACAGCCCAAACAAGTTTCTAAAAGGATGAGTTTGCAACTACTTTACTTTTGGAGAAAATTCAAAACATACATTATTCAATAGGGCCCAAACTATCAAAAACCAGCGGTTTCAATGAACACACATTTCTTGGTAGAATCATGCAGGACTGAAATTTTTGATGTTTTTCTACTCCTCTCATGAACCCAAACAAGTCTCTAAAAGCATGAGTTTGCAACTACTTTACTTTTGGAGAAAATTCAAAACATTCATTATTCAATAGGGCCCAAACTATCAAAAACCAGCGGTTTGAATCAACACACATTTCTTGGTAGAATCATGCAGGACTGAAATTTTTGATGTTTTTCTACTCCTCTCATGAGCCCAAACAAGTCTCTAAAAGCATGAGTTTGCAACTACTTTACTTTTGGAGAAAATTCAAAACATTCATTATTCAATAGAGCCCAATAGCAAAAACCAGCGTTTTGAATGAAGAATCACATTTTTTGGTAGAATCATGCAGGATTGAAATTTTTTATGGTTTTTTACTCCTCTCAACAGCCCAAACAAGTTTCTAAAAGGATGAGTTTGCAACTACTTTACTTTTGGAGAAAATTCAAAACATTCATTATTCAATAGGGCCCAAACTATCAAAAACCAGCCGTTTCAATGAACACACATGTCTTGGTAGAATCATGCAGGACTGAAATTTTTGATGTTTTTCTACTCATCTCATGAGCCCAAACAAGTCTCTAAAAGCATGAGTTTGCAACTACTTTACTTTTGGAGAAAATTCAAAACATTCATTATTCAATAGAGCCCAATAGCAAAAACCAGCGTTTTGAATGAAGAATCACATTTCTTGGTAGAATCATGCAGGATTGAAATTTTTGATGGTTTTTTACTCCTCTCAACAGCCCAAACAAGTTTCTAAAAGGATGAGTTTGCAACTACTTTACTTTTGGAGAAAATTCAAAACATTCATTATTCAATAGGGCCCAAACTATCAAAAACCAGCCGTTTCAATGAAAACACATTTCTTGGTAGAATCATGCAGGACTGAAATTTTTGATGTTTTTCTACTCATCTCATGAGCCCAAACAAGTCTCTAAAAGCATGAGTTTGCAACTACTTTACTTTTGGAGAAAATTCAAAACATTCATTATTCAATAGAGCCCAATAGCAAAAACCAGCGTTTTGAATGAAGAATCACATTTCTTGGTAGAATCATGCAGGATTGAAATTTTTGATGGTTTTTTACTCCTCTCAACAGCCCAAACAAGTTTCTAAAAGGATGAGTTTGCAACTACTTTACTTTTGGAGAAAATTCAAAACATTCATTATTCAATAGGGCCCAAACTATCAAAAACCAGCGGTTTGAATGAACACATTTCTTGGTAGAATCATGCAGGACTGAAATTTTTGATGTTTTTCTACTCCTCTCATGAGCCCAAACAAGTCTCTAAAAGCATGAGTTTGCAACTACTTTACTTTTGGAGAAAATTCAAAACATTCACTATTCAATAGAGCCCAATAGCAAAAATCAGGTTTTGAATGAAGAATCACATTTCTTGGTAAAATCATGCAGGATTGAAATTTTTGATGGTTTTTTACTCCTCTCAACAGCCCAAACAAGTTTCTAAAAGGATGAGTTTGCAACTACTTTACTTTTGGAGAAAATTCAAAACATTCATTATTCAATAGGGCCCAAACTATCAAAAACCAGCGGTTTCAATGAACACACATTTCTTGGTAGAATCATGCAGGACTGAAATTTTTGATGTTTTTCTACTCCTCTCATGAGCCCAAACAAGTCTCTAAAAGCATGAGTTTGCAACTACTTTACTTTTGGAGAAAATTCAAAACATTCATTATTCAATAGAGCCCAATAGCAAAAACCAGCGTTTTGAATGAAGAATCACATTTCTTGGTAGAATCATGCAGGATTGAAATTTTTGATGGTTTTTTACTCCTCTCAACAGCCCAAACAAGTTTCTAAAAGGATGAGTTTGCAACTACTTTACTTTTGGAGAAAATTCAAAACATTCATTATTCAATAGGGCCCAAACTATCAAAAACCAGCGGTTTCAATGAACACACATTTCTTGGTAGAATCATGCAGGACTGAAATTTTTGATGTTTTTCTACTCCTCTCATGAGCCCAAACAAGTCTCTAAAAGCATGAGTTTGCAACTACTTTACTTTTGGAGAAAATTCAAAACATTCATTATACAATAGAGCCCAAACTATCAAAAACCAGCGGTTTGAATCAACACACATTTCTTGGTAGAATCATGCAGGACTGAAATTTTTGATGTTTTTCTACTCCTCTCATGAGCCCAAACAAGTCTCTAAAAGCATGAGTTTGCAACTACTTTACTTTTGGAGAAAATTCAAAACATTCATTATTCAATAGAGCCCAATAGCAAAAACCAGCGTTTTGAATGAAGAATCACATTTCTTGGTAGAATCATGCAGGATTGAAATTTTTGATGTTTTTTTACTCCTCTCAACAGCCCAAACAAGTTTCTAAAAGGATGAGTTTGCAACTACTTTACTTTTGGAGAAAATTCAAAACATTCATTATTCAATAGGGCCCAAACTATCAAAAACCAGCCGTTTCAATGAAAACACATGTCTTGGTAGAATCATGCAGGACTGAAATTTTTGATGTTTTTCTACTCATCTCATGAGCCCAAACAAGTCTCTAAAAGCATGAGTTTGCAACTACTTTACTTTTGGAGAAAATTCAAAACATTCATTATTCAATAGAGCCCAATAGCAAAAACCAGCGTTTTGAATGAAGAATCACATTTCTTGGTAGAATCATGCAGGATTGAAATTTTTGATGGTTTTTTACTCCTCTCAACAGCCCAAACAAGTTTCTAAAAGGATGAGTTTGCAACTACTTTACTTTTGGAGAAAATTCAAAACATTCATTATTCAATAGGGCCCAAACTATCAAAAACCAGCGGTTTGAATGAACACATTTCTTGGTAGAATCATGCAGGACTGAAATTTTTGATGTTTTTCTACTCCTTTCATGAGCCCAAACAAGTCTCTAAAAGCATGAGTTTGCAACTACTTTACTTTTGGAGAAAATTCAAAACATTCACTATTCAATAGAGCCCAATAGCAAAAATCAGGTTTTGAATGAAGAATCACATTTCTTGGTAAAATCATGCAGGATTGAAATTTTTGATGGTTTTTTACTCCTCTCAACAGCCCAAACAAGTTTCTAAAAGGATGAGTTTGCAACTACTTTACTTTTGGAGAAAATTCAAAACATTCATTATTCAATAGGGCCCAAACTATCAAAAAACAGCGGTTTCAATGAACACACATTTCTTGGTAGAATCATGCAGGACTGAAATTTTTGATGTTTTTCTACTCCTCTCATGAGCCCAAACAAGTCTCTAAAAGCATGAGTTTGCAACTACTTTACTTTTGGAGAAAATTCAAAACATTCATTATTCAATAGAGCCCAATAGCAAAAACCATGGTTTTGAATGAAGAATCACATTTCTTGGTAGAATCATGCAGGATTGAAATTTTTGATGGTTTTTTACTCCTCTCAACAGCCCAAACAAGTTTCTAAAAGGATGAGTTTGCAACTACTTTACTTTTGGAGAAAATTCAAAACATTCATTATTCAATAGGGCCCAAACTATCAAAAACCAGCGGTTTCAATGAACACACATTTCTTGGTAGAATCATGCAGGACTGAAATTTTTGATGTTTTTCTACTCCTCTCATGAGCCCAAACAAGTCTCTAAAAGCATGAGTTTGCAACTACTTTACTTTTGGAGAAAATTCAAAACATTCATTATTCAATAGAGCCCAATAGCAAAAACCAGCGTTTTGAATGAAGAATCACATTTCTTGGTAGAATCATGCAGGATTGAATTTTTTGATGGTTTTTTACTCCTCTCAACAGACCAAACAAGTTTCTAAAAGGATGAGTTTGCAACTACTTTACTTTTGGAGAAAATTCAAAACATTCATTATTCAATAGGGCCCAAACTATCAAAAACCAGCGGTTTCAATGAACACACATTTCTTGGTAGAATCATGCAGGACTGAAATTTTTGATGTTTTTCTACTCCTCTCATGAGCCCAAACAAGTCTCTAAAAGCATGAGTTTGCAACTACTTTACTTTTGGAGAAAATTCAAAACATTCATTATTCAATAGAGCCCAATAGCAAAAACCAGCGTTTTGAATGAAGAATCACATTTCTTGGTAGAATCATGCAGGATTGAAATTTTTGATGGTTTTTTTACTCCTCTCAACAGCCCAAACAAGTTTCTAAAAGGATGAGTTTGCAACTACTTTACTTTTGGAGAAAATTCAAAAGGGCGTGGCTTGGAGCTCGATGGAGCAGGCTGTGTGAGCTCTGAGCTCTGAGGAAGCCATCCTTGTTAAGCGACGAAGAAAACAAACAAGAAGAATTTTGCCACAAAAATATATTGGACTTAAGAGACCTCGTTCCCAGGAATATTTTGAGACCTTCCTGGAGTCTCTAAGTTGGATTATTCCCAAGATACAGCCCTTTGAATCTGGAGGTGTAGTGACTCAGCAGGTTTTTCCCGCGCCTGCCTTCAGCTGCAGTGGCGCGGCTAAGCAGAGGAGAGAGGAGACGCTGAAGATACTGGCGGGAAAACTAAAAACAGCAGGGGCTTGGGAGCCTGCATAAAGAAGAGGTCAGTGCAGCCGGTACCAGCGGTGGCCCTCGGAAGATTAGAGGACCTGCAACACAGCACAGCAGTGCTGGGGAAAACAGCGGTGCCGGCAACTGAATACAGAGAAAGAGAAAGGAAGAAAGTGCAGCGGCGTCTAAGGAGGAGAGCGGGGGATTAACCAGTGGTGGAGTGACCCGGCGGGAATATCTCTGCTTCTGCTCTCCATTATAACGAAAAGCCCAGGCAAAGGAGAAGAAGAAGCTGCGTGAACTTGCGGGAATTGGCGGGAAAACTAACAGAGGGGGCTCGCGGCCCGGGAGTCAGCTGAAAGAGAAGGACTTTGTTGCGGAGACCAGCGGTGGCCCTCGGAAGATCAGAGGACCAGCGGCGCTGCAGTGCTGGTGAAAATAGCGGCGCCGGCAATTAAGTTGAGAAGAAGAGATCTGAAGACAGTGCAGCGGCGCTTGGGGAGGAGAGCGGGAGATCGATCAACGGTGGAGGACTCTTTCACTTCTGCTCTTCACTAAAATCGAGCGCCCAGACAAAGGTGAGGAGATCGCTGCTAGATAAAAAGACAAGGGAGAAGAAGAGGAGGATCGGTTTACCGGGGAAAAAGACCAGCGACGCATTAAGAAAAGAGCGGGAGAAGCAGATCTTACTAACGGTGGATTGATTTAAACTTTCCCGCGCTTGCTCTTCACAGCAGCGGCGCGCACAAGCGGAGAGGAGGGGAATCTCTGAAGAAAAAGGCGCGAATTCAAACAGTGAGTGTTACCTGTCTTGGAGTGCAAATTAGATACTTTATAGAGAACAACTTATTGTTAGAAACTGTCATCAGAGGTCCAACATCAAAAACAGAGTTCGGTGTGTGTGGGTCCAGACCAGGAGCGAAGCCAAAGAATCCTGAGCAACAAGTTGGAGGATAAATAGGACTTGGTGCCAACAAAAAATCTACAGGGCGGAAAGTCTGAAGTGGTGGCTGACGTATTTGTTGGGGAACTCGGTGGACATTTTGAAGGACTTAATAACTACACGACTGAGTGACAACCATTGGAAAGTCTTCTGCAGTGGGTGAGTGAACGTCTCTGAGGCTGTTATACTAATAGGAGCAGTGGTGGAGTAGTATTGCGGAGGACCTTTTAGCAGCAATTCCTTGTCAGTTCGAGTTCCATACGGGGATTCCCCGAACGGGTCTGTTCTCGATAGAGCGATTCAGTGGTAGTTCCATAGCAACGATCTACGACTGGGAGCAGCAGTAGAGCAGTGCGCTCGTGGGTTCTGAGTGCTGTACCTTATAGAAGGAAGTGCCGAGGTTTCTGCTGGTCGTGGGAACGAGCATCGTGGGACCTGAAAGCAGAGGAGCAGCACGTAAATCGACGATATTATAGAATAGACTTACAAGGTGTCGAAGCTACATTAGAAGGAACAGATTGATACTGGTGCCCCGACTGGAGTGCTCTGCTTTGGATCTTCAGGTTTTCTGACCATTTGTTTACAGGGATTTTGACTCTGAAGTGTTATTTACAAAATTGTCTTTCTTTGCAGTGGTGTCTTTTTCTACTTATTGTGATTTGTTTGGTCTTAGTTGAGGATTTGATATAATAGTTTCCTTATCTTGTATTATAAATAGGCTTGTGTATATCTTACTGGGGATAATCTAAACCGATCCTTCCTGTTATTTAATCTATACTTGCTCTGATACACTTAAACTGTAACAGGTATTGATATTTACTCTTGGCCTAATAATTACTAGACAGGGATACCCTTTTCATTGGCATAATGAGTCAGAGAAACAGTAAAACTAAACAACTAAAGGAAAAGCCTCATAAATCAGACTCAACAGAGCTAGATCAAGCTATCTGTATTAGCCCCCCTACCACTCCTAAAAGTACTAAATTCTCGATTGGGCAGAAAGGGAACACTAATATGATGCAGGAATTAGATATCATCCAAACAGAGATGGACACGACTGTAAAGAGAAAGACTAAGAGAGACGAGCCTAAATTAGGGAGTCCTTCTGTTCTTTCAGACGAAGAAGAATTTTATGAAGCTTCTCCCATACAAAGCCCAGATAAATGTAGGCCTAGATTAGATTTTAGCTCTGTCAGTGAGGACTCAAGTACTCTTACAGGCCTTGATGATATTCAGGCCTCGGAGAAGGGGGCTTCGGAACAATATATCAAAGATATAATGCAAGCCCTTAATAGATCTTTAAAATCTACTTTGGATGAAAACACTAACCGCTTACAAGTTAAAATTGATACAATTAATACTAGGATTGATAAAAATGTCACCAAGATAGAGGTTCTGGAGAAAAAATCTGAGGCCTTTCAAAAACAACAATATGATACTCAAAAAGAGATTACTTTTCTACGTAACAAATTAGCTGATCTCGAGGATCGTAGTAGAAGAAACAACTTAAAATTGAGAGGTATTTCAGAAAAGATAAACCAAAATAGCTTACAGAATTATGTTAAAGAAATATTAATTAAAATCTTGCCAACTATTCCAGAACCAGAACTTATGATTGATAGGATACATAGACTCCCTCGCCCTGGATCCTTACCATCCGATGTCCCTAGAGACACTATACTTAGATTCCATTTCTTCTCCACGAAAGAAAAATTCTTAAATTACCTAAGAACTAATAAACTTCTCCCTCACCCTTATGACCATATCAAATCGTTTGCGGACCTCTCTAAAGATACTATTCAGTCAAGAAAAAACTTTAATGAGGTAACTACTTTATTAAGGAAGAAAGGCGTGATGTACAGGTGGGGGTTCCCTACTAAACTCCTCATTAGCCAGGGTGGTAGGGTGATTTCGATTTTGTCTCCACAGGAGGGTATGAAGTTTCTTGATTCCATCGATAAAAGAGGAGAGACTCCGGGCTGAAGAAAAATTTATATATATATCAATTTCTTCTTTTCGTGTGGGAGGCTTCCTACAGAGATACACGAACTTTCCCCATTTGGAAGCTTATCTGCGAGTTGCAGTTGCTTCCTCTATTGGTGTTGCGGTTTATTTGTTCATTGTTTTTTAGTTTATGGTTAAGATTTTATCTTTCAATGTTAGGGGTTTAAATAGTCCCGTTAAAAGGTACTGGACATGGAGAGAGATCAAAAGAAGCAAAGCAGACATAATCTGTCTCCAGGAAGTGAAATTAGCTAAATCAGGGCATCCTGGATTAGAAAACAAGAATTTCCCACATTCATTTAAATCTTTAAATGAGTCTAAAAAGGCCGGAGTGATTACTTTGATTAAAAATTCAATTTCTTTTGAAATAATTGAACAGATTTCCGACTTAGAGGGAAGATACCTAATTTTAATATGTCTGATAGAAAACCAATTAACCACCCTAGTTAATGTTTATGCGCCTAATGATGGCCAGATGCGCTACTTTAATAATCTGGAAAAGAAAATACAGGAGGTTAAAAAAGGTACACTGATTGTGGCTGGGGACTTTAATATTGTCCCTAATGGTGTTTATGATTCCACTTCTCCCACCAGATCAGCTTTTCCAGAGTTAGGTAATTGGCTTATTAATCATGAATATTTAGACATTTTCAGGTGTCTTAATACTTCTTCCCTGGAATTTACCCACTATTCATCGGTCCATAAAACCTTTTCTAGATTAGTCCTTTTTATTACAGATTCCCTTTCCATTTCCAAATTCAAAAAAATCGAGATCCTTCCCAGAACCTTTTCAGATCACGCGCCTGTTTTATGTGAAGTTCTACTAGGTAGAGCAACAAGTCATCACCCATTATGGAGATGTAATTCTTCACTATTACACAAGCCTGATTCAAAAAAAGAAATCGAATCGTCAATTACAAATTTTTTTTTAGAAAATGATACAGACGGCATGAGCCCTTTTTCAATTTGGAATGCCCATAAGGCAGTTGTTAGGGGTACGATGATACATATTTCCTATAAAAATAAAAAAATGAATCAAACAGAGATAAATAAAATACAATTAGAATTAAAACACAAAGAGGACACTCAGAAAAAATTAACTCATCCCTCCACAAATCTCCATCTGGAAATTATCAAACTTAGAACTAAATTAAGAGCGATCCTTTTTAATGAATATGAAAAATTTGCTAAAAGCATGAAATCGAATTATTACTCTTCTTTTAACAAGCCGACTAAGATTATGGCCCAAAAATTTAAAATGAATAGAATCAAAAACAGGATCAATAAAATTAAACATAACGGTGAACACCTAGTTAACCCGGCAGATATAGTCAACAAATTTGCTGACTATTATACTTCATTATATAATCTTAAAGATGACCGAAGTATTTCACAACCAAATAAACAAAAAATTAATGAGTTTCTTACACATCTTACTTTACCCAAACTTTCTAATCAACAATTATCATCTCTTGAGGTTCCCTTCTCAGATCTTGAGGTACTTGAGGCCATTAAATCACTCAAAACTAAGAAATCACCGGGTCCTGATGGTTTTTCAAATGACTATTACTTGACCTTTGCCTCTTTATTGACTCCGTATTTAACTAGGGTTTTTAATAGAGCTTCTGAAACTGGGAAATTTCCTCAAGAGATGCTGCAGGCCATTATATCCTTAATTCCTAAACCGAAAGGAGATTTAGATTCTGTCAAAAACTATAGGCCTATATCACTAATTAATACCGATGTTAAAATTTATTCTAAAATTATCGCTACAAGAATGAAAAAAATACTACCAAACATAGTTCATAGAGATCAATTGGGCTTTATAACTGGTCGACAAACTAGCGATGGAACTAGGAGAATATTTAATTTAATAGACCATATCAAAACCAAAAAGATTCCATCATTACTCCTTGCTCTGGACGCTGAAAAAGCCTTTGACAGAGTCAATTGGCAATTTTTAACCGCCACCCTAAACAAATTTGGTTTCGGTTCTAAACTAATAAATACAATAATGGCACTTTATTCGTCCCCTTCTGCTAATATATATGCTAATAACCATCTATCTAAGCAAATTTTGATTACAAATGGTACTAGACAAGGATGTCCCCTTTCGCCTTTACTTTTTGCGTTAATAATGGAACCTCTAGCAGAAACTATTAGATCCAGCCAATTTGTCAAGGGCATCCAAATAGGTGAGACACAATATAAGATAGGATTATTTGCTGACGATATTATATTAAGTCTCTCAAACCCGCTAGATTCAATTAAAGGTGTTCTTCCTATTATTGAAAAATTCTCTAGGGTCTCCTTTTATAGAATAAATGACACGAAATCGAAAATTCTAGATTTTTTCCTTAGCAATGAAACCATCACTAGTATTAAAAACATTACCAAATTCGAATGGGAAAAAGATGCAATTTTGTATTTAGGCATCTCCATAACTAGGAATTTTGCCAAAACCATTGAAGTGAATATGCAGAATCTCATTAAAAGTACTCAAATCGAATTTAATACTCATTCTAAGCATGAAATTTCGTGGGTAGGGAGGATAGTTCTCTTCAAACTTCTCACTCTCCCTAAGATACTTTACATTTTCAGGTGTTTGCCTCTTTCCATTCCCCTTAAATATATCAGACAATTGCAATCCTTAGTAAACAAATTTGTTTCTAATGGAAAAAGAGCTAGAGTAGCATTCCTTTCACTTACTAGAGGGAAAATTGAAGGAGGTTTAGCCCTTCCTAACTTAGTTAATTATTACTACTCGAATCTCATAATGCAATCCCTACCATGGTTTAATCAGGATAATTGCCCAATATGGGTAGATATAGAAAGATGCTGGAACAAAAATACTCCGCTATCAAGACTGATTTTGGATGGGTTGACATCATTTAATTGCTTATCACATCTTCCTCCAACAACATCAGCCACACTACTAGCTTGGAAAAACTTAGCCAAACCTCAAATACACACCAAAAAAGGCTCCAAATACCAACAAATTAAAAATATCTCTCTTAAAACTTTTGGTTTAATATTGGAAAAGGAAATTCCTTCAAATTGGGAAAAGGTTGGTATTAAAAAACTAGCGGACTTGCATAATGGTAAACAATTTTTCTGCAACAATTCACTCCGAATTAAATTTAATCTTTCTACTGATGACTTTCAATTTCTATCTAACTTAAAGAAACTTATTAAGAAGCTTTTGAGAAAAAGAACTTTTCTGACAGACTCCACAAGCTTATTGATATGTAATCCCGGTAATAAATACTATTGGAAGTCGAGAAATATTTACGATTTTCTTAATTCTAGTAATGCACCAGAAAAAACCACTTTTATGCTCAACTGGGAAAAGGACCTCAACATTTCGAGAACTCAACAACAATGGTCTAAAGCACTAAAATCAACATACTCGTCTAATATATGTGCTAATCTTCACGAATCATTTTTTAAAATCCTGTCTAGATGGTACTTTACCCCCTTTAAACTAGCAAAAATCTTTCCTGGTAGATCCCCTGATTGCTGGAGGAATTGTGGTGAAGTTGGTAGTTTACTCCACATGTTCTGGGATTGTTCAAGAATCAGACCTTTATGGTCCGAAATCTCTGACTTAATTAACAAGATCACTAAAACTAAAATCATTTTAACTCCACATAAGGCCTTGTTATCCCTGGATCTTGAAGATATTCATCCCCATCACCGATCCGTTGTTATCCATTTATTCTTAATAACCAAAAATGCGATAGCTATCTTTTGGAAAGAAGACTCAATTCCCAGACTTAGTGACATCATTGATAAAATGAATCTTCATGATTCATACGAAAAAAGCCATGCTATCGCTAATAACTACTATATGACTTATTGTAAGAGGTGGAAATGTTGGTCAGATTTTAACACTTCCTAGCTTAGCTTTGATCTCTCTCATTCACTCCTAGTCCAATTTGATTTTATTAGGGTTATTGTTTATTATATACAACTCCCTAACCGCATTATTGCTTTATTAAACAACGGTTAATTTGTATTTGAATTTACTCCTATTGTACCTGCAATTTTGGTAATTGTACTGTTATTGTTAGTTGTTTATCTCAACTGATCTCATAATTGTAAAATTACTGTTATATTTCCCCTCCCCCTCCCCCCCTTTATCCTTCTTTCCTTTTACCTCGTGGTTTGACCTTTGTGTGTCTCAATAAAACAACTAAAAATCATTCCAAACTTCTTTCCCTTCCCATACCTTCCCCCAACCCCCCCCTCCCCTCTTTCTTTATTTATTACATATGTGACATCTACATTGGAATCCCATTGGAAGACATTACTGTTATTATATTTTAAAATTTAATAAAGTTCATTGAAAATGGAGAAAATTCAAAACATTCATTATTCAATAGGGCCCAAACTATCAAAAACCAGCGGTTTCAATGAACACACATTTCTTGGTAGAATCATGCAGAACTGAAATTTTTGATGTTTTTCTACTCCTCTCATGAGCCCAAACAAGTCTCTAAAAGCATGAGTTTGCAACTACTTTACTTTTGGAGAAAATTCAAAACATTCATTATTCAATAGAGCCCAATAGCAAAAACCAGCGTTTTGAATGAAGAATCACATTTCTTGGTAGAATCATGCAGGATTGAAATTTTTGATGGTTTTTTACTCCTCTCAACAGCCCAAACAAGTTTCTAAAAGGATGAGTTTGCAACTACTTTACTTTTGGAGAAAATTCAAAACATTCATTATTCAATAGGGCCCAAACTATCAAAAACCAGCGGTTTCAATGAACACACATTTCTTGGTAGAATCATGCAGGACTGAAATTTTTGATGTTTTTCTACTCCTCTCATGAGCCCAAACAAGTCTCTAAAAGCATGAGTTTGCAACTACTTTACTTTTGGAGAAAATTCAAAACATTCATTATTCAATAGAGCCCAATAGCAAAAACCAGCGTTTTGAATGAAGAATCACATTTCTTGGTAGAATCATGCAGGATTGAAATTTTTGATGGTTTTTTACTCCTCTCAACAGCCCAAACAAGTTTCTAAAAGGATGAGTTTGCAACTACTTTACTTTTGGAGAAAATTCAAAACATTCATTATTCAATAGGGCCCAAACTATCAAAAACCAGCGGTTTCAATGAACACACATTTCTTGGTAGAATCATGCAGGACTGAAATTTTTGATGTTTTTCTACTCCTCTCATGAGCCCAAACAAGTCTCTAATAGCATGAGTTTGCAACTACTTTACTTTTGGAGAAAATTCAAAACATTCATTATTCAAAAGAGCCCAATAGCAAAAACCAGCGTTTTGAATGAAGAATCACATTTCTTGGTAGAATCATGCAGGATTGAAATTTTTGATGGTTTTTTACTCCTCTCAACAGCCCAAACAAGTTTCTAAAAGGATGAGTTTGCAACTACTTTACTTTTGGAGAAAATTCAAAACATTCATTATTCAATAGGGCCCAAACTATCAAAAACCAGCGGTTTCAATGAACACACATTTCTTGGTAGAATCATGCAGGACTGAAATTTTTGATGTTTTTCTACTCCTCTCATGAGCCCAAACAAGTCTCTAAAAGCATGAGTTTGCAACTACTTTACTTTTGGAGAAAATTCAAAACATTCATTATTCAATAGGGCCCAAACTATCAAAAACCAGCGGTTTCAATGAACACACATTTCTTGGTAGAATCATGCAGGACTGAAATTTTTGATGTTTTTCTACTCCTCTCATGAGCCCAAACAAGTCTCTAAAAGCATGAGTTTGCAACTACTTTACTTTTGGAGAAAATTCAAAACATTCATTATTCAATAGAGCCCAATAGCAAAAACCAGCGTTTTGAATGAAGAATCACATTTCTTGGTAGAATCATGCAGGATTGAAATTTTTTATGGTTTTTTACTCCTCTCAACAGCCCAAACAAGTTTCTAAAAGGATGAGTTTGCAACTACTTTACTTTTGGAGAAAATTCAAAACATTCATTATTCAATAGGGCCCAAACTATCAAAAACCAGCGGTTTGAATGAACACATTTCTTGGTAGAATCATGCAGGACTGAAATTTTTGATGTTTTTCTACTCCTTTCATGAGCCCAAACAAGTCTCTAAAAGCATGAGTTTGCAACTACTTTACTTTTGGAGAAAATTCAAAACATTCACTATTCAATAGAGCCCAATAGCAAAAATCAGGTTTTGAATGAAGAATCACATTTCTTGGTAGAATCATGCAGGATTGAAATTTTTGATGGTTTTTTACTCCTCTCAACAGCCCAAACAAGTTTCTAAAAGGATGAGTTTGCAACTACTTTACTTTTGGAGAAAATTCAAAACATTCATTATTCAATAGGGCCCAAACTATCAAAAACCAGCGGTTTCAATGAACACACATTTCTTGGTAGAATCATGCAGGACTGAAATTTTTGATGTTTTTCTACTCCTCTCATGAGCCCAAACAAGTCTCTAAAAGCATGAGTTTGCAACTACTTTACTTTTGGAGAAAATTCAAAACATTCATTATTCAATAGGGCCCAAACTATCAAAAACCAGCGGTTTCAATGAACACACATTTCTTGGTAGAATCATGCAGGACTGAAATTTTTGATGTTTTTCTACTCCTCTCATGAGCCCAAACAAGTCTCTAAAAGCATGAGTTTGCAACTACTTTACTTTTGGAGAAAATTCAAAACATTCATTATTCAATAGAGCCCAATAGCAAAAACCAGCGTTTTGAATGAAGAATCACATTTCTTGGTAGAATCATGCAGGATTGAAATTTTTTATGGTTTTTTACTCCTCTCAACAGCCCAAACAAGTTTCTAAAAGGATGAGTTTGCAACTACTTTACTTTTGGAGAAAATTCAAAACATTCATTATTCAATAGGGCCCAAACTATCAAAAACCAGCCGTTTCAATGAACACACATGTCTTGGTAGAATCATGCAGGACTGAAATTTTTGATGTTTTTCTACTCCTCTCATGAGCCCAAACAAGTCTCTAAAAGCATGAGTGTGCAACTACTTTACTTTTGGAGAAAATTCAAAACATTCATTATTCAATAGAGCCCAATAGCAAAAACCAGCGTTTTGAATGAAGAATCACATTTCTTGGTAGAATCATGCAGGATTGAAATTTTTGATGGTTTTTTACTCCTCTCAACAGCCCAAACAAGTTTCTAAAAGGATGAGTTTGCAACTACTTTACTTTTGGAGAAAATTCAAAACATACATTATTCAATAGGGCCCAAACTATCAAAAACCAGCGGTTTCAATGAACACACATTTCTTGGTAGAATCATGCAGGACTGAAATTTTTGATGTTTTTCTACTCCTCTCATGAGCCCAAACAAGTCTCTAAAAGCATGAGTTTGCAACTACTTTACTTTTGGAGAAAATTCAAAACATTCATTATTCAATAGGGCCCAAACTATCAAAAACCAGCGGTTTGAATCAACACACATTTCTTGGTAGAATCATGCAGGACTGAAATTTTTGATGTTTTTCTACTCCTCTCATGAGCCCAAACAAGTCTCTAAAAGCATGAGTTTGCAACTACTTTACTTTTGGAGAAAATTCAAAACATTCATTATTCAATAGAGCCCAATAGCAAAAACCAGCGTTTTGAATGAAGAATCACATTTTTTGGTAGAATCATGCAGGATTGAAATTTTTTATGGTTTTTTACTCCTCTCAACAGCCCAAACAAGTTTCTAAAAGGATGAGTTTGCAACTACTTTACTTTTGGAGAAAATTCAAAACATTCATTATTCAATAGGGCCCAAACTATCAAAAACCAGCCGTTTCAATGAACACACATGTCTTGGTAGAATCATGCAGGACTGAAATTTTTGATGTTTTTCTACTCATCTCATGAGCCCAAACAAGTCTCTAAAAGCATGAGTTTGCAACTACTTACTTTTGGAGAAAATTCAAAACATTCATTATTCAATAGAGCCCAATAGCAAAAACCAGCGTTTTGAATGAAGAATCACATTTCTTGGTAGAATCATGCAGGATTGAAATTTTTGATGGTTTTTTACTCCTCTCAACAGCCCAAACAAGTTTCTAAAAGGATGAGTTTGCAACTACTTTACTTTTGGAGAAAATTCAAAACATTCATTATTCAATAGGGCCCAAACTATCAAAAACCAGCCGTTTCAATGAAAACACATTTCTTGGTAGAATCATGCAGGACTGAAATTTTTGATGTTTTTCTACTCATCTCATGAGCCCAAACAAGTCTCTAAAAGCATGAGTTTGCAACTACTTTACTTTTGGAGAAAATTCAAAACATTCATTATTCAATAGAGCCCAATAGCAAAAACCAGCGTTTTGAATGAAGAATCACATTTCTTGGTAGAATCATGCAGGATTGAAATTTTTGATGGTTTTTTACTCCTCTCAACAGCCCAAACAAGTTTCTAAAAGGATGAGTTTGCAACTACTTTACTTTTGGAGAAAATTCAAAACATTCATTATTCAATAGGGCCCAAACTATCAAAAACCAGCGGTTTGAATGAACACATTTCTTGGTAGAATCATGCAGGACTGAAATTTTTGATGTTTTTCTACTCCTCTCATGAGCCCAAACAAGTCTCTAAAAGCATGAGTTTGCAACTACTTTACTTTTGGAGAAAATTCAAAACATTCACTATTCAATAGAGCCCAATAGCAAAAATCAGGTTTTGAATGAAGAATCACATTTCTTGGTAAAATCATGCAGGATTGAAATTTTTGATGGTTTTTTACTCCTCTCAACAGCCCAAACAAGTTTCTAAAAGGATGAGTTTGCAACTACTTTACTTTTGGAGAAAATTCAAAACATTCATTATTCAATAGGGCCCAAACTATCAAAAACCAGCGGTTTCAATGAACACACATTTCTTGGTAGAATCATGCAGGACTGAAATTTTTGATGTTTTTCTACTCCTCTCATGAGCCCAAACAAGTCTCTAAAAGCATGAGTTTGCAACTACTTTACTTTTGGAGAAAATTCAAAACATTCATTATTCAATAGGGCCCAAACTATCAAAAACCAGCGGTTTGAATCAACACACATTTCTTGGTAGAATCATGCAGGACTGAAATTTTTGATGTTTTTCTACTCCTCTCATGAGCCCAAACAAGTCTCTAAAAGCATGAGTTTGCAACTACTTTACTTTTGGAGAAAATTCAAAACATTCATTATTCAATAGAGCCCAATAGCAAAAACCAGCGTTTTGAATGAAGAATCACATTTCTTGGTAGAATCATGCAGGATTGAAATTTTTGATGTTTTTTTACTCCTCTCAACAGCCCAAACAAGTTTCTAAAAGGATGAGTTTGCAACTACTTTACTTTTGGAGAAAATTCAAAACATTCATTATTCAATAGGGCCCAAACTATCAAAAACCAGCCGTTTCAATGAAAACACATGTCTTGGTAGAATCATGCAGGACTGAAATTTTTGATGTTTTTCTACTCATCTCATGAGCCCAAACAAGTCTCTAAAAGCATGAGTTTGCAACTACTTTACTTTTGGAGAAAATTCAAAACATTCATTATTCAATAGAGCCCAATAGCAAAAACCAGCGTTTTGAATGAAGAATCACATTTCTTGGTAGAATCATGCAGGATTGAAATTTTTGATGGTTTTTTACTCCTCTCAACAGCCCAAACAAGTTTCTAAAAGGATGAGTTTGCAACTACTTTACTTTTGGAGAAAATTCAAAACATTCATTATTCAATAGGGCCCAAACTATCAAAAACCAGCGGTTTGAATGAACACATTTCTTGGTAGAAACATGCAGGACTGAAATTTTTGATGTTTTTCTACTCCTTTCATGAGCCCAAACAAGTCTCTAAAAGCATGAGTTTGCAACTACTTTACTTTTGGAGAAAATTCAAAACATTCACTATTCAATAGAGCCCAATAGCAAAAATCAGGTTTTGAATGAAGAATCACATTTCTTGGTAAAATCATGCAGGATTGAAATTTTTGATGGTTTTTTACTCCTCTCAACAGCCCAAACAAGTTTCTAAAAGGATGAGTTTGCAACTACTTTACTTTTGGAGAAAATTCAAAACATTCATTATTCAATAGAGCCCAATAGCAAAAACCATGGTTTTGAATGAAGAATCACATTTCTTGGTAGAATCATGCAGGATTGAAATTTTTGATGGTTTTTTACTCCTCTCAACAGCCCATACAAGTTTCTAAAAGGATGAGTTTGCAACTACTTTACTTTTGGAGAAAATTCAAAACATTCATTATTCAATAGGGCCCAAACTATCAAAAACCAGCGGTTTCAATGAACACACATTTCTTGGTAGAATCATGCAGGACTGAAATTTTTGATGTTTTTCTACTCCTCTCATGAGCCCAAACAAGTCTCTAAAAGCATGAGTTTGCAACTACTTTACTTTTGGAGAAAATTCAAAACATTCATTATTCAATAGAGCCCAATAGCAAAAACCAGCGTTTTGAATGAAGAATCACATTTCTTGGTAGAATCATGCAGGATTGAATTTTTTGATGGTTTTTTACTCCTCTCAACAGACCAAACAAGTTTCTAAAAGGATGAGTTTGCAACTACTTTACTTTTGGAGAAAATTCAAAACATTCATTATTCAATAGGGCCCAAACTATCAAAAACCAGCGGTTTCAATGAACACACATTTCTTGGTAGAATCATGCAGGACTGAAATTTTTGATGTTTTTCTACTCCTCTCATGAGCCCAAACAAGTCTCTAAAAGCATGAGTTTGCAACTACTTTACTTTTGGAGAAAATTCAAAACATTCATTATTCAATAGAGCCCAATAGCAAAAACCAGCGTTTTGAATGAAGAATCACATTTCTTGGTAGAATCATGCAGGATTGAAATTTTTGATGGTTTTTTACTCCTCTCAACAGCCCAAACAAGTTTCTAAAAGGATGAGTTTGCAACTACTTTACTTTTGGAGAAAATTCAAAACATTCATTATTCAATAGGGCCCAAACTATCAAAAACCAGCGGTTTCAATGAACACACATTTCTTGGTAGAATCATGCAGGACTGAAATTTTTGATGTTTTTCTACTCCTCTCATGAGCCCAAACAAGTCTCTAAAAGCATGAGTTTGCAACTACTTTACTTTTGGAGAAAATTCAAAACATTCATTATTCAATAGAGCCCAATAGCAAAAACCAGCGTTTTGAATGAAGAATCACATTTCTTGGTAAAATCATGCAGGATTGAAATTTTTGATGGTTTTTTACTCCTCTCAACAGCCCAAACAAGTTTCTAAAAGGATGAGTTTGCAACTACTTTACTTTTGGAGAAAATTCAAAACATTCATTATTCAATAGGGCCCAAACTATCAAAAACCAGCGGTTTGAATGAACACACATTTCTTGGTAGAATCATGCAGGACTGAAATTTTTGATGTTTTTCTACTCCTCTCATGAGCCCAAACAAGTCTCTAAAAGCATGAGTTTGCAACTACTTTACTTTTGGAGAAAATTCAAAACATTCATTATTCAACAGAGCCCAATAGCAAAAACCATGGTTTTGAATGAAGAATCACATTTCTTGGTAGAATCATGCAGGATTGAAATTTTTGATGGTTTTTTACTCCTCTCAACAGCCCAAACAAGTTTCTAAAAGGATGAGTTTGCAACTACTTTACTTTTGGAGAAAATTCAAAACATTCATTATTCAATAGGGCCCAAACTATCAAAAACCAGCGGTTTCAATGAACACACATTTCTTGGTAGAATCATGCAGGACTGAAATTTTTGATGTTTTTCTACTCCTCTCATGAGCCCAAACAAGTCTCTAATAGCATGAGTTTGCAACTACTTTACTTTTGGAGAAAATTCAAAACATTCATTATTCAATAGAGCCCAATAGCAAAAACCAGCGTTTTGAATGAAGAATCACATTTCTTGGTAGAATCATGCAGGATTGAAATTTTTGATGGTTTTTTACTCCTCTCAACAGCCCAAACAAGTTTCTAAAAGGATGAGTTTGCAACTACTTTACTTTTGGAGAAAATTCAAAACATTCATTATTCAATAGGGCCCAAACTATCAAAAACCAGCGGTTTCAATGAACACACATTTCTTGGTAGAATCATGCAGGACTGAAATTTTTGATGTTTTTCTACTCCTCTCATGAGCCCAAACAAGTCTCTAAAAGCATGAGTTTGCAACTACTTTACTTTTGGAGAAAATTCAAAACATTCATTATTCAATAGAGCCCAATAGCAAAAACCAGCGTTTTGAATGAAGAATCACATTTCTTGGTAGAATCATGCAGGATTGAATTTTTTGATGGTTTTTTACTCCTCTCAACAGACCAAACAAGTTTCTAAAAGGATGAGTTTGCAACTACTTTACTTTTGGAGAAAATTCAAAACATTCATTATTCAATAGGGCCCAAACTATCAAAAACCAGCGGTTTCAATGAACACACATTTCTTGGTAGAATCATGCAGGACTGAAATTTTTGATGTTTTTCTACTCCTCTCATGAGCCCAAACAAGTCTCTAAAAGCATGAGTTTGCAACTACTTTACTTTTGGAGAAAATTCAAAACATTCATTATTCAATAGAGCCCAATAGCAAAAACCAGCGTTTTGAATGAAGAATCACATTTCTTGGTAGAATCATGCAGGATTGAAATTTTTGATGGTTTTTTACTCCTCTCAACAGCCCAAACAAGTTTCTAAAAGGATGAGTTTGCAACTACTTTACTTTTGGAGAAAATTCAAAACATTCATTATTCAATAGGGCCCAAACTATCAAAAACCAGCGGTTTGAATGAACACACATTTCTTGGTAGAATCATGCAGGACTGAAATTTTTGATGTTTTTCTACTCCTCTCATGAGCCCAAACAAGTCTCTAAAAGCATGAGTTTGCAACTACTTTACTTTTGGAGAAAATTCAAAACATTCATTATTCAACAGAGCCCAATAGCAAAAACCATGGTTTTGAATGAAGAATCACATTTCTTGGTAGAATCATGCAGGATTGAAATTTTTGATGGTTTTTTACTCCTCTCAACAGCCCAAACAAGTTTCTAAAAGGATGAGTTTGCAACTACTTTACTTTTGGAGAAAATTCAAAACATTCATTATTCAATAGGGCCCAAACTATCAAAAACCAGCGGTTTCAATGAACACACATTTCTTGGTAGAATCATGCAGGACTGAAATTTTTGATGTTTTTCTACTCCTCTCATGAGCCCAAACAAGTCTCTAATAGCATGAGTTTGCAACTACTTTACTTTTGGAGAAAATTCAAAACATTCATTATTCAATAGAGCCCAATAGCAAAAACCAGCGTTTTGAATGAAGAACCACATTTCTTGGTAGAATCATGCAGGATTGAAATTTTTGATGGTTTTTTACTCCTCTCAACAGCCCAAACAAGTTTCTAAAAGGATGAGTTTGCAACTACTTTACTTTTGGAGAAAATTCAAAACATTCATTATTCAATAGGGCCCAAACTATCAAAAACCAGCGGTTTCAATGAACACACATTTCTTGGTAGAATCATGCAGGACTGAAATTTTTGATGTTTTTCTACTCCTCTCATGAGCCCAAACAAGTCTCTAAAAGCATGAGTTTGCAACTACTTTACTTTTGGAGAAAATTCAAAACATTCATTATTCAATAGGGCCCAAACTATCAAAAACCAGCGGTTTCAATGAACACACATTTCTTGGTAGAATCATGCAGGACTGAAATTTTTGATGTTTTTCTACTCCTCTCATGAGCCCAAACAAGTCTCTAAAAGCATGAGTTTGCAACTACTTTACTTTTGGAGAAAATTCAAAACATTCATTATTCAATAGAGTCCAATAGCAAAAACCAGCGTTTTGAATGAAGAATCACATTTCTTGGTAGAATCATGCAGGATTGAAATTTTTGATGGTTTTTTACTCCTCTCAACAGCCCAAACAAGTTTCTAAAAGGATGAGTTTGCAACTACTTTACTTTTGGAGAAAATTCAAAACATTCATTATTCAATAGGGCCCAAACTATCAAAAACCAGCGGTTTGAATGAACACACATTTCTTGGTAGAATCATGCAGGACTGAAATTTTTGATGTTTTTCTACTCCTCTCATGAGCCCAAACAAGTCTCTAAAAGCATGAGTTTGCAACTACTTTACTTTTGGAGAAAATTCAAAACATTCATTATTCAACAGAGCCCAATAGCAAAAACCATGGTTTTGAATGAAGAATCACATTTCTTGGTAGAATCATGCAGGATTGAAATTTTTGATGGTTTTTTACTCCTCTCAACAGCCCAAACAAGTTTCTAAAAGGATGAGTTTGCAACTACTTTACTTTTGGAGAAAATTCAAAACATTCATTATTCAATAGGGCCCAAACTATCAAAAACCAGCGGTTTCAATGAACACACATTTCTTGGTAGAATCATGCAGGACTGAAATTTTTGATGTTTTTCTACTCCTCTCATGAGCCCAAACAAGTCTCTAATAGCATGAGTTTGCAACTACTTTACTTTTGGAGAAAATTCAAAACATTCATTATTCAATAGAGCCCAATAGCAAAAACCAGCGTTTTGAATGAAGAATCACATTTCTTGGTAGAATCATGCAGGATTGAAATTTTTGATGGTTTTTTACTCCTCTCAACAGCCCAAACAAGTTTCTAAAAGGATGAGTTTGCAACTACTTTACTTTTGGAGAAAATTCAAAACATTCATTATTCAATAGGGCCCAAACTATCAAAAACCAGCGGTTTCAATGAACACACATTTCTTGGTAGAATCATGCAGGACTGAAATTTTTGATGTTTTTCTACTCCTCTCATGAGCCCAAACAAGTCTCTAAAAGCATGAGTTTGCAACTACTTTACTTTTGGAGAAAATTCAAAACATTCATTATTCAATAGAGCCCAATAGCAAAAACCAGCGTTTTGAATGAAGAATCACATTTCTTGGTAGAATCATGCAGGATTGAATTTTTTGATGGTTTTTTACTCCTCTCAACAGACCAAACAAGTTTCTAAAAGGATGAGTTTGCAACTACTTTACTTTTGGAGAAAATTCAAAACATTCATTATTCAATAGGGCCCAAACTATCAAAAACCAGCGGTTTCAATGAACACACATTTCTTGGTAGAATCATGCAGGACTGAAATTTTTGATGTTTTTCTACTCCTCTCATGAGCCCAAACAAGTCTCTAAAAGCATGAGTTTGCAACTACTTTACTTTTGGAGAAAATTCAAAACATTCATTATTCAATAGAGCCCAATAGCAAAAACCAGCGTTTTGAATGAAGAATCACATTTCTTGGTAGAATCATGCAGGATTGAAATTTTTGATGGTTTTTTACTCCTCTCAACAGCCCAAACAAGTTTCTAAAAGGATGAGTTTGCAACTACTTTACTTTTGGAGAAAATTCAAAACATTCATTATTCAATAGGGCCCAAACTATCAAAAACCAGCGGTTTGAATGAACACACATTTCTTGGTAGAATCATGCAGGACTGAAATTTTTGATGTTTTTCTACTCCTCTCATGAGCCCAAACAAGTCTCTAAAAGCATGAGTTTGCAACTACTTTACTTTTGGAGAAAATTCAAAACATTCATTATTCAACAGAGCCCAATAGCAAAAACCATGGTTTTGAATGAAGAATCACATTTCTTGGTAGAATCATGCAGGATTGAAATTTTTGATGGTTTTTTACTCCTCTCAACAGCCCAAACAAGTTTCTAAAAGGATGAGTTTGCAACTACTTTACTTTTGGAGAAAATTCAAAACATTCATTATTCAATAGGGCCCAAACTATCAAAAACCAGCGGTTTCAATGAACACACATTTCTTGGTAGAATCATGCAGGACTGAAATTTTTGATGTTTTTCTACTCCTCTCATGAGCCCAAACAAGTCTCTAATAGCATGAGTTTGCAACTACTTTACTTTTGGAGAAAATTCAAAACATTCATTATTCAATAGAGCCCAATAGCAAAAACCAGCGTTTTGAATGAAGAATCACATTTCTTGGTAGAATCATGCAGGATTGAAATTTTTGATGGTTTTTTACTCCTCTCAACAGCCCAAACAAGTTTCTAAAAGGATGAGTTTGCAACTACTTTACTTTTGGAGAAAATTCAAAACATTCATTATTCAATAGGGCCCAAACTATCAAAAACCAGCGGTTTCAATGAACACACATTTCTTGGTAGAATCATGCAGGACTGAAATTTTTGATGTTTTTCTACTCCTCTCATGAGCCCAAACAAGTCTCTAAAAGCATGAGTTTGCAACTACTTTACTTTTGGAGAAAATTCAAAACATTCATTATTCAATAGGGCCCAAACTATCAAAAACCAGCGGTTTCAATGAACACACATTTCTTGGTAGAATCATGCAGGACTGAAATTTTTGATGTTTTTCTACTCCTCTCATGAGCCCAAACAAGTCTCTAAAAGCATGAGTTTGCAACTACTTTACTTTTGGAGAAAATTCAAAACATTCATTATTCAATAGAGCCCAATAGCAAAAACCAGCGTTTTGAATGAAGAATCACATTTCTTGGTAGAATCATGCAGGATTGAAATTTTTTATGGTTTTTTACTCCTCTCAACAGCCCAAACAAGTTTCTAAAAGGATGAGTTTGCAACTACTTTACTTTTGGAGAAAATTCAAAACATTCATTATTCAATAGGGCCCAAACTATCAAAAACCAGCCGTTTCAATGAACACACATGTCTTGGTAGAATCATGCAGGACTGAAATTTTTGATGTTTTTCTACTCATCTCATGAGCCCAAACAAGTCTCTAAAAGCATGAGTTTGCAACTACTTTACTTTTGGAGAAAATTCAAAACATTCATTATTCAATAGAGCCCAATAGCAAAAACCAGCGTTTTGAATGAAGAATCACATTTCTTGGTAGAATCATGCAGGATTGAAATTTTTGATGGTTTTTTACTCCTCTCAACAGCCCAAACAAGTTTCTAAAAGGATGAGTTTGCAACTACTTTACTTTTGGAGAAAATTCAAAACATTCATTATTCAATAGGGCCCAAACTATCAAAAACCAGCCGTTTCAATGAACACACATTTCTTGGTAGAATGATGCAGGACTGAAATTTTTGATGTTTTTCTACTCCTCTCATGAGCCCAAACAAGTCTCTAAAAGCATGAGTTTGCAACTACTTTACTTTTGGAGAAAATTCAAAACATTCATTATTCAATAGGGCCCAAACTATCAAAAACCAGCGGTTTCAATGAACACACATTTCTTGGTAGAATCATGCAGGACTGAAATTTTTGATGTTTTTCTACTCCTCTCATGAGCCCAAACAAGTCTCTAAAAGCATGAGTTTGCAACTACTTTACTTTTGGAGAAAATTCAAAACATTCATTATTCAATAGAGCCCAATAGCAAAAACCAGCGTTTTGAATGAAGAATCACATTTCTTGGTAGAATCATGTAGGATTGAAATTTTTGATGGTTTTTTACTCCTCTCAACAGCCCAAACAAGTTTCTAAAAGGATGAGTTTGCAACTACTTTACTTTTGGAGAAAATTCAAAACATTCATTATTCAATAGGGCCCAAACTATCAAAAACCAGCGGTTTCAATGAACACACATTTCTTGGTAGAATCATGCAGGACTGAAATTTTTGATGTTTTTCTACTCCTCTCATGAGCCCAAACAAGTCTCTAAAAGCATGAGTTTGCAACTACTTTACTTTTGGAGAAAATTCAAAACATTCATTATTCAATAGAGCCCAATAGCAAAAACCAGCGTTTTGAATGAAGAATCACATTTCTTGGTAGAATCATGCAGGATTGAAATTTTTGATGGTTTTTTACTCCTCTCAACAGCCCAAACAAGTTTCTAAAAGGATGAGTTTGCAACTACTTTACTTTTGGAGAAAATTCAAAACATTCATTATTCAATAGGGCCCAAACTATCAAAAACCAGCGGTTTCAATGAACACACATTTCTTGGTAGAATCATGCAGGACTGAAATTTTTGATGTTTTTCTACTCCTCTCATGAGCCCAAACAAGTCTCTAAAAGCATGAGTTTGCAACTACTTTACTTTTGGAGAAAATTCAAAACATTCATTATTCAATAGAGCCCAATAGCAAAAACCAGCGTTTTGAATGAAGAATCACATTTCTTGGTAGAATCATGCAGGATTGAAATTTTTGATGGTTTTTTACTCCTCTCAACAGCCCAAACAAGTTTCTAAAAGGATGAGTTTGCAACTACTTTACTTTTGGAGAAAATTCAAAACATTCATTATTCAATAGGGCCCAAACTATCAAAAACCAGCGGTTTCAATGAACACACATTTCTTGGTAGAATCATGCAGGACTGAAATTTTTGATGTTTTTCTACTCCTCTCATGAGCCCAAACAAGTCTCTAAAAGCATGAGTTTGCAACTACTTTACTTTTGGAGAAAATTCAAAACATTCATTATTCAATAGGGCCCAAACTATCAAAAACCAGCGGTTTCAATGAACACACATTTCTTGGTAGAATCATGCAGGACTGAAATTTTTGATGTTTTTCTACTCCTCTCATGAGCCCAAACAAGTCTCTAAAAGCATGAGTTTGCAACTACTTTACTTTTGGAGAAAATTCAAAACATTCATTATTCAATAGAGCCCAATAGCAAAAACCAGCGTTTTGAATGAAGAATCACATTTCTTGGTAGAATCATGCAGGATTGAAATTTTTTATGGTTTTTTACTCCTCTCAACAGCCCAAACAAGTTTCTAAAAGGATGAGTTTGCAACTACTTTACTTTTGGAGAAAATTCAAAACATTCATTATTCAATAGGGCCCAAACTATCAAAAACCAGCCGTTTCAATGAACACACATGTCTTGGTAGAATCATGCAGGACTGAAATTTTTGATGTTTTTCTACTCATCTCATGAGCCCAAACAAGTCTCTAAAAGCATGAGTTTGCAACTACTTTACTTTTGGAGAAAATTCAAAACATTCATTATTCAATAGAGCCCAATAGCAAAAACCAGCGTTTTGAATGAAGAATCACATTTCTTGGTAGAATCATGCAGGATTGAAATTTTTGATGGTTTTTTACTCCTCTCAACAGCCCAAACAAGTTTCTAAAAGGATGAGTTTGCAACTACTTTACTTTTGGAGAAAATTCAAAACATTCATTATTCAATAGGGCCCAAACTATCAAAAACCAGCCGTTTCAATGAAAACACATTTCTTGGTAGAATCATGCAGGACTGAAATTTTTGATGTTTTTCTACTCATCTCATGAGCCCAAACAAGTCTCTAAAAGCATGAGTTTGCAACTACTTTACTTTTGGAGAAAATTCAAAACATTCATTATTCAATAGAGCCCAATAGCAAAAACCAGCGTTTTGAATGAAGAATCACATTTCTTGGTAGAATCATGCAGGATTGAAATTTTTGATGGTTTTTTACTCCTCTCAACAGCCCAAACAAGTTTCTAAAAGGATGAGTTTGCAACTACTTTACTTTTGGAGAAAATTCAAAACATTCATTATTCAATAGGGCCCAAACTATCAAAAACCAGCGGTTTGAATGAACACATTTCTTGGTAGAATCATGCAGGACTGAAATTTTTGATGTTTTTCTACTCCTCTCATGAGCCCAAACAAGTCTCTAAAAGCATGAGTTTGCAACTACTTTACTTTTGGAGAAAATTCAAAACATTCACTATTCAATAGAGCCCAATAGCAAAAATCAGGTTTTGAATGAAGAATCACATTTCTTGGTAAAATCATGCAGGATTGAAATTTTTGATGGTTTTTTACTCCTCTCAACAGCCCAAACAAGTTTCTAAAAGGATGAGTTTGCAACTACTTTACTTTTGGAGAAAATTCAAAACATTCATTATTCAATAGGGCCCAAACTATCAAAAACCAGCGGTTTCAATGAACACACATTTCTTGGTAGAATCATGCAGGACTGAAATTTTTGATGTTTTTCTACTCCTCTCATGAGCCCAAACAAGTCTCTAAAAGCATGAGTTTGCAACTACTTTACTTTTGGAGAAAATTCAAAACATTCATTATTCAATAGAGCCCAATAGCAAAAACCAGCGTTTTGAATGAAGAATCACATTTCTTGGTAGAATCATGCAGGATTGAAATTTTTGATGGTTTTTTACTCCTCTCAACAGCCCAAACAAGTTTCTAAAAGGATGAGTTTGCAACTACTTTACTTTTGGAGAAAATTCAAAACATTCATTATTCAATAGGGCCCAAACTATCAAAAACCAGCGGTTTCAATGAACACACATTTCTTGGTAGAATCATGCAGGACTGAAATTTTTGATGTTTTTCTACTCCTCTCATGAGCCCAAACAAGTCTCTAAAAGCATGAGTTTGCAACTACTTTACTTTTGGAGAAAATTCAAAACATTCATTATTCAATAGAGCCCAATAGCAAAAACCAGCGTTTTGAATGAAGAATCACATTTCTTGGTAGAATCATGCAGGATTGAAATTTTTGATGGTTTTTTACTCCTCTCAACAGCCCAAACAAGTTTCTAAAAGGATGAGTTTGCAACTACTTTACTTTTGGAGAAAATTCAAAACATTCATTATTCAATAGGGCCCAAACTATCAAAAACCAGCGGTTTGAATGAACACACATTTCTTGGTAGAATCATGCAGGACTGAAATTTTTGATGTTTTTCTACTCCTCTCATGAGCCCAAACAAGTCTCTAAAAGCATGAGTTTGCAACTACTTTACTTTTGGAGAAAATTCAAAACATTCATTATTCAACAGAGCCCAATAGCAAAAACCATGGTTTTGAATGAAGAATCACATTTCTTGGTAGAATCATGCAGGATTGAAATTTTTGATGGTTTTTTACTCCTCTCAACAGCCCAAACAAGTTTCTAAAAGGATGAGTTTGCAACTACTTTACTTTTGGAGAAAATTCAAAACATTCATTATTCAATAGGGCCCAAACTATCAAAAACCAGCGGTTTCAATGAACACACATTTCTTGGTAGAATCATGCAGGACTGAAATTTTTGATGTTTTTCTACTCCTCTCATGAGCCCAAACAAGTCTCTAATAGCATGAGTTTGCAACTACTTTACTTTTGGAGAAAATTCAAAACATTCATTATTCAATAGAGCCCAATAGCAAAAACCAGCGTTTTGAATGAAGAATCACATTTCTTGGTAGAATCATGCAGGATTGAAATTTTTGATGGTTTTTTACTCCTCTCAACAGCCCAAACAAGTTTCTAAAAGGATGAGTTTGCAACTACTTTACTTTTGGAGAAAATTCAAAACATTCATTATTCAATAGGGCCCAAACTATCAAAAACCAGCGGTTTCAATGAACACACATTTCTTGGTAGAATCATGCAGGACTGAAATTTTTGATGTTTTTCTACTCCTCTCATGAGCCCAAACAAGTCTCTAAAAGCATGAGTTTGCAACTACTTTACTTTTGGAGAAAATTCAAAACATTCATTATTCAATAGGGCCCAAACTATCAAAAACCAGCGGTTTCAATGAACACACATTTCTTGGTAGAATCATGCAGGACTGAAATTTTTGATGTTTTTCTACTCCTCTCATGAGCCCAAACAAGTCTCTAAAAGCATGAGTTTGCAACTACTTTACTTTTGGAGAAAATTCAAAACATTCATTATTCAATAGAGCCCAATAGCAAAAACCAGCGTTTTGAATGAAGAATCACATTTCTTGGTAGAATCATGCAGGATTGAAATTTTTTATGGTTTTTTACTCCTCTCAACAGCCCAAACAAGTTTCTAAAAGGATGAGTTTGCAACTACTTTACTTTTGGAGAAAATTCAAAACATTCATTATTCAATAGGGCCCAAACTATCAAAAACCAGCCGTTTCAATGAACACACATGTCTTGGTAGAATCATGCAGGACTGAAATTTTTGATGTTTTTCTACTCATCTCATGAGCCCAAACAAGTCTCTAAAAGCATGAGTTTGCAACTACTTTACTTTTGGAGAAAATTCAAAACATTCATTATTCAATAGAGCCCAATAGCAAAAACCAGCGTTTTGAATGAAGAATCACATTTCTTGGTAGAATCATGCAGGATTGAAATTTTTGATGGTTTTTTACTCCTCTCAACAGCCCAAACAAGTTTCTAAAAGGATGAGTTTGCAACTACTTTACTTTTGGAGAAAATTCAAAACATTCATTATTCAATAGGGCCCAAACTATCAAAAACCAGCCGTTTCAATGAACACACATTTCTTGGTAGAATGATGCAGGACTGAAATTTTTGATGTTTTTCTACTCCTCTCATGAGCCCAAACAAGTCTCTAAAAGCATGAGTTTGCAACTACTTTACTTTTGGAGAAAATTCAAAACATTCATTATTCAATAGGGCCCAAACTATCAAAAACCAGCGGTTTCAATGAACACACATTTCTTGGTAGAATCATGCAGGACTGAAATTTTTGATGTTTTTCTACTCCTCTCATGAGCCCAAACAAGTCTCTAAAAGCATGAGTTTGCAACTACTTTACTTTTGGAGAAAATTCAAAACATTCATTATTCAATAGAGCCCAATAGCAAAAACCAGCGTTTTGAATGAAGAATCACATTTCTTGGTAGAATCATGTAGGATTGAAATTTTTGATGGTTTTTTACTCCTCTCAACAGCCCAAACAAGTTTCTAAAAGGATGAGTTTGCAACTACTTTACTTTTGGAGAAAATTCAAAACATTCATTATTCAATAGGGCCCAAACTATCAAAAACCAGCGGTTTCAATGAACACACATTTCTTGGTAGAATCATGCAGGACTGAAATTTTTGATGTTTTTCTACTCCTCTCATGAGCCCAAACAAGTCTCTAAAAGCATGAGTTTGCAACTACTTTACTTTTGGAGAAAATTCAAAACATTCATTATTCAATAGAGCCCAATAGCAAAAACCAGCGTTTTGAATGAAGAATCACATTTCTTGGTAGAATCATGCAGGATTGAAATTTTTGATGGTTTTTTACTCCTCTCAACAGCCCAAACAAGTTTCTAAAAGGATGAGTTTGCAACTACTTTACTTTTGGAGAAAATTCAAAACATTCATTATTCAATAGGGCCCAAACTATCAAAAACCAGCGGTTTCAATGAACACACATTTCTTGGTAGAATCATGCAGGACTGAAATTTTTGATGTTTTTCTACTCCTCTCATGAGCCCAAACAAGTCTCTAAAAGCATGAGTTTGCAACTACTTTACTTTTGGAGAAAATTCAAAACATTCATTATTCAATAGAGCCCAATAGCAAAAACCAGCGTTTTGAATGAAGAATCACATTTCTTGGTAGAATCATGCAGGATTGAAATTTTTGATGGTTTTTTACTCCTCTCAACAGCCCAAACAAGTTTCTAAAAGGATGAGTTTGCAACTACTTTACTTTTGGAGAAAATTCAAAACATTCATTATTCAATAGGGCCCAAACTATCAAAAACCAGCGGTTTCAATGAACACACATTTCTTGGTAGAATCATGCAGGACTGAAATTTTTGATGTTTTTCTACTCCTCTCATGAGCCCAAACAAGTCTCTAAAAGCATGAGTTTGCAACTACTTTACTTTTGGAGAAAATTCAAAACATTCATTATTCAATAGGGCCCAAACTATCAAAAACCAGCGGTTTCAATGAACACACATTTCTTGGTAGAATCATGCAGGACTGAAATTTTTGATGTTTTTCTACTCCTCTCATGAGCCCAAACAAGTCTCTAAAAGCATGAGTTTGCAACTACTTTACTTTTGGAGAAAATTCAAAACATTCATTATTCAATAGAGCCCAATAGCAAAAACCAGCGTTTTGAATGAAGAATCACATTTCTTGGTAGAATCATGCAGGATTGAAATTTTTTATGGTTTTTTACTCCTCTCAACAGCCCAAACAAGTTTCTAAAAGGATGAGTTTGCAACTACTTTACTTTTGGAGAAAATTCAAAACATTCATTATTCAATAGGGCCCAAACTATCGAAAACCAGCCGTTTCAATGAACACACATGTCTTGGTAGAATCATGCAGGACTGAAATTTTTGATGTTTTTCTACTCATCTCATGAGCCCAAACAAGTCTCTAAAAGCATGAGTTTGCAACTACTTTACTTTTGGAGAAAATTCAAAACATTCATTATTCAATAGAGCCCAATAGCAAAAACCAGCGTTTTGAATGAAGAATCACATTTCTTGGTAGAATCATGCAGGATTGAAATTTTTGATGGTTTTTTACTCCTCTCAACAGCCCAAACAAGTTTCTAAAAGGATGAGTTTGCAACTACTTTACTTTTGGAGAAAATTCAAAACATTCATTATTCAATAGGGCCCAAACTATCAAAAACCAGCCGTTTCAATGAAAACACATTTCTTGGTAGAATCATGCAGGACTGAAATTTTTGATGTTTTTCTACTCATCTCATGAGCCCAAACAAGTCTCTAAAAGCATGAGTTTGCAACTACTTTACTTTTGGAGAAAATTCAAAACATTCATTATTCAATAGAGCCCAATAGCAAAAACCAGCGTTTTGAATGAAGAATCACATTTCTTGGTAGAATCATGCAGGATTGAAATTTTTGATGGTTTTTTACTCCTCTCAACAGCCCAAACAGGTTTCTAAAAGGATGAGTTTGCAACTACTTTACTTTTGGAGAAAATTCAAAACATTCATTATTCAATAGGGCCCAAACTATCAAAAACCAGCGGTTTGAATGAACACATTTCTTGGTAGAATCATGCAGGACTGAAATTTTTGATGTTTTTCTACTCCTCTCATGAGCCCAAACAAGTCTCTAAAAGCATGAGTTTGCAACTACTTTACTTTTGGAGAAAATTCAAAACATTCACTATTCAATAGAGCCCAATAGCAAAAATCAGGTTTTGAATGAAGAATCACATTTCTTGGTAAAATCATGCAGGATTGAAATTTTTGATGGTTTTTTACTCCTCTCAACAGCCCAAACAAGTTTCTAAAAGGATGAGTTTGCAACTACTTTACTTTTGGAGAAAATTCAAAACATTCATTATTCAATAGGGCCCAAACTATCAAAAACCAGCGGTTTCAATGAACACACATTTCTTGGTAGAATCATGCAGGACTGAAATTTTTGATGTTTTTCTACTCCTCTCATGAGCCCAAACAAGTCTCTAAAAGCATGAGTTTGCAACTACTTTACTTTTGGAGAAAATTCAAAACATTCATTATTCAATAGAGCCCAATAGCAAAAACCAGCGTTTTGAATGAAGAATCACATTTCTTGGTAGAATCATGCAGGATTGAAATTTTTGATGGTTTTTTACTCCTCTCAACAGCCCAAACAAGTTTCTAAAAGGATGAGTTTGCAACTACTTTACTTTTGCAGAAAATTCAAAACATTCATTATTCAATAGGGCCCAAACTATCAAAAACCAGCGGTTTCAATGAACACACATTTCTTGGTAGAATCATGCAGGACTGAAATTTTTGATGTTTTTCTACTCCTCTCATGAGCCCAAACAAGTCTCTAAAAGCATGAGTTTGCAACTACTTTACTTTTGGAGAAAATTCAAAACATTCATTATTCAATAGGGCCCAAACTATCAAAAACCAGCGGTTTCAATGAACACACATTTCTTGGTAGAATCATGCAGGACTGAAATTTTTGATGTTTTTCTACTCCTCTCATGAGCCCAAACAAGTCTCTAAAAGCATGAGTTTGCAACTACTTTACTTTTGGAGAAAATTCAAAACATTCATTATTCAATAGAGCCCAATAGCAAAAACCAGCGTTTTGAATGAAGAATCACATTTCTTGGTAGAATCATGCAGGATTGAAATTTTTTATGGTTTTTTACTCCTCTCAACAGCCCAAACAAGTTTCTAAAAGGATGAGTTTGCAACTACTTTACTTTTGGAGAAAATTCAAAACATTCATTATTCAATAGGGCCCAAACTATCAAAAACCAGCTGTTTCAATGAACACACATGTCTTGGTAGAATCATGCAGGACTGAAATTTTTGATGTTTTTCTACTCATCTCATGAGCCCAAACAAGTCTCTAAAAGCATGAGTTTGCAACTACTTTACTTTTGGAGAAAATTCAAAACATTCATTATTCAATAGAGCCCAATAGCAAAAACCAGCGTTTTGAATGAAGAATCACATTTCTTGGTAGAATCATGCAGGATTGAAATTTTTGATGGTTTTTTACTCCTCTCAACAGCCCAAACAAGTTTCTAAAAGGATGAGTTTGCAACTA
This sequence comes from Dendrobates tinctorius, assembly GCF_039654945.1. Classification (NCBI taxonomy): domain Eukaryota; kingdom Metazoa; phylum Chordata; class Amphibia; order Anura; family Dendrobatidae; genus Dendrobates; species Dendrobates tinctorius. Next base: position 23,147,226 of record NW_027361793.1, read on the forward strand.
CTTTACTTTTGGAGAAAATTCAAAACATTCATTATTCAATAGGGCCCAAACTATCAAAAACCAGCCGTTTCAATGAACACACATTTCTTGGTAGAATGATGCAGGACTGAAATTTTTGATGTTTTTCTACTCCTCTCATGAGCCCAAACAAGTCTCTAAAAGCATGAGTTTGCAACTACTTTACTTTTGGAGAAAATTCAAAACATTCATTATTCAATAGGGCCCAAACTATCAAAAACCAGCGGTTTCAATGAACACACATTTCTTGGTAGAATCATGCAGGACTGAAATTTTTGATGTTTTTCTACTCCTCTCATGAGCCCAAACAAGTCTCTAAAAGCATGAGTTTGCAACTACTTTACTTTTGGAGAAAATTCAAAACATTCATTATTCAATAGAGCCCAATAGCAAAAACCAGCGTTTTGAATGAAGAATCACATTTCTTGGTAGAATCATGTAGGATTGAAATTTTTGATGGTTTTTTACTCCTCTCAACAGCCCAAACAAGTTTCTAAAAGGATGAGTTTGCAACTACTTTACTTTTGGAGAAAATTCAAAACATTCATTATTCAATAGGGCCCAAACTATCAAAAACCAGCGGTTTCAATGAACACACATTTCTTGGTAGAATCATGCAGGACTGAAATTTTTGATGTTTTTCTACTCCTCTCATGAGCCCAAACAAGTCTCTAAAAGCATGAGTTTGCAACTACTTTACTTTTGGAGAAAATTCAAAACATTCATTATTCAATAGAGCCCAATAGCAAAAACCAGCGTTTTGAATGAAGAATCACATTTCTTGGTAGAATCATGCAGGATTGAAATTTTTGATGGTTTTTTACTCCTCTCAACAGCCCAAACAAGTTTCTAAAAGGATGAGTTTGCAACTACTTTACTTTTGGAGAAAATTCAAAACATTAATTATTCAATAGGGCCCAAACTATCAAAAACCAGCGGTTTCAATGAACACACATTTCTTGGTAGAATCATGCAGGACTGAAATTTTTGATGTTTTTCTACTCCTCTCATGAGCCCAAACAAGTCTCTAAAAGCATGAGTTTGCAACTACTTTACTTTTGGAGAAAATTCAAAACATTCATTATTCAATAGAGCCCAATAGCAAAAACCAGCGTTTTGAATGAAGAATCACATTTCTTGGTAGAATCATGCAGGATTGAAATTTTTGATGGTTTTTTACTCCTCTCAACAGCCCAAACAAGTTTCTAAAAGGATGAGTTTGCAACTACTTTACTTTTGGAGAAAATTCAAAACATTCATTATTCAATAGGGCCCAAACTATCAAAAACCAGCGGTTTCAATGAACACACATTTCTTGGTAGAATCAAGCAGGACTGAAATTTTTGATGTTTTTCTACTCCTCTCATGAGCCCAAACAAGTCTCTAAAAGCATGAGTTTGCAACTACTTTACTTTTGGAGAAAATTCAAAACATTCATTATTCAATAGGGCCCAAACTATCAAAAACCAGCGGTTTCAATGAACACACATTTCTTGGTAGAATCATGCAGGACTGAAATTTTTGATGTTTTTCTTCTCCTCTCATGAGCCCAAACAAGTCTCTAAAAGCATGAGTTTGCAACTACTTTACTTTTGGAGAAAATTCAAAACATTCATTATTCAATAGAGCCCAATAGCAAAAACCAGCGTTTTGAATGAAGAATCACATTTCTTGGTAGAATCATGCAGGATTGAAATTTTTTATGGTTTTTTACTCCTCTCAACAGCCCAAACAAGTTTCTAAAAGGATGAGTTTGCAACTACTTTACTTTTGGAGAAAATTCAAAACATTCATTATTCAATAGGGCCCAAACTATCAAAAACCAGCCGTTTCAATGAACACACATGTCTTGGTAGAATCATGCAGGACTGAAATTTTTGATGTTTTTCTACTCATCTCATGAGCCCAAACAAGTCTCTAAAAGCATGAGTTTGCAACTACTTTACTTTTGGAGAAAATTCAAAACATTCATTATTCAATAGAGCCCAATAGCAAAAACCAGCGTTTTGAATGAAGAATCACATTTCTTGGTAGAATCATGCAGGATTGAAATTTTTGATGGTTTTTTACTCCTCTCAACAGCCCAAACAAGTTTCTAAAAGGATGAGTTTGCAACTACTTTACTTTTGGAGAAAATTCAAAACATTCATTATTCAATAGGGCCCAAACTATCAAAAACCAGCCGTTTCAATGAAAACACATTTCTTGGTAGAATCATGCAGGACTGAAATTTTTGATGTTTTTCTACTCATCTCATGAGCCCAAACAAGTCTCTAAAAGCATGAGTTTGCAACTACTTTACTTTTGGAGAAAATTCAAAACATTCATTATTCAATAGAGCCCAATAGCAAAAACCAGCGTTTTGAATGAAGAATCACATTTCTTGGTAGAATCATGCAGGATTGAAATTTTTGATGGTTTTTTACTCCTCTCAACAGCCCAAACAAGTTTCTAAAAGGATGAGTTTGCAACTACTTTACTTTTGGAGAAAATTCAAAACATTCATTATTCAATAGGGCCCAAACTATCAAAAACCAGCGGTTTGAATGAACACATTTCTTGGTAGAATCATGCAGGACTGAAATTTTTGATGTTTTTCTACTCCTCTCATGAGCCCAAACAAGTCTCTAAAAGCATGAGTTTGCAACTACTTTACTTTTGGAGAAAATTCAAAACATTCACTATTCAATAGAGCCCAATAGCAAAAATCAGGTTTTGAATGAAGAATCACATTTCTTGGTAAAATCATGCAGGATTGAAATTTTTGATGGTTTTTTACTCCTCTCAACAGCCCAAACAAGTTTCTAAAAGGATGAGTTTGCAACTACTTTACTTTTGGAGAAAATTCAAAACATTCATTATTCAATAGGGCCCAAACTATCAAAAACCAGCGGTTTCAATGAACACACATTTCTTGGTAGAATCATGCAGGACTGAAATTTTTGATGTTTTTCTACTCCTCTCATGAGCCCAAACAAGTCTCTAAAAGCATGAGTTTGCAACTACTTTACTTTTGGAGAAAATTCAAAACATTCATTATTCAATAGAGCCCAATAGCAAAAACCAGCGTTGTGAATGAAGAATCACATTTCTTGGTAGAATCATGCAGGATTGAAATTTTTGATGGTTTTTTACTCCTCTCAACAGCCCAAACAAGTTTCTAAAAGGATGAGTTTGCAACTACTTTACTTTTGGAGAAAATTCAAAACATTCATTATTCAATAGGGCCCAAACTATCAAAAACCAGCGGTTTCAATGAACACACATTTCTTGGTAGAATCATGCAGGACTGAAATTTTTGATGTTTTTCTACTCCTCTCATGAGCCCAAACAAGTCTCTAAAAGCATGAGTTTGCAACTACTTTACTTTTGGAGAAAATTCAAAACATTCATTATTCAATAGGGCCCAAACTATCAAAAACCAGCGGTTTGAATCAACACACATTTCTTGGTAGAATCATGCAGGACTGAAATTTTTGATGTTTTTCTACTCCTCTCATGAGCCCAAACAAGTCTCTAAAAGCATGAGTTTGCAACTACTTTACTTTTGGAGAAAATTCAAAACATTCATTATTCAATAGAGCCCAATAGCAAAAACCAGCGTTTTGAATGAAGAATCATATTTCTTGGTAGAATCATGCAGGATTGAAATTTTTGATGTTTTTTTACTCCTCTCAACAGCCCAAACAAGTTTCTAAAAGGATGAGTTTGCAACTACTTTACTTTTGGAGAAAATTCAAAACATTCATTATTCAATAGGGCCCAAACTATCAAAAACCAGCCGTTTCAATGAAAACACATGTCTTGGTAGAATCATGCAGGACTGAAATTTTTGATGTTTTTCTACTCATCTCATGAGCCCAAACAAGTCTCTAAAAGCATGAGTTTGCAACTACTTTACTTTTGGAGAAAATTCAAAACATTCATTATTCAATAGAGCCCAATAGCAAAAACCAGCGTTTTGAATGAAGAATCACATTTCTTGGTAGAATCATGCAGGATTGAAATTTTTGATGGTTTTTTACTCCTCTCAACAGCCCAAACAAGTTTCTAAAAGGATGAGTTTGCAACTACTTTACTTTTGGAGAAAATTCAAAACATTCATTATTCAATAGGGCCCAAACTATCAAAAACCAGCGGTTTGAATGAACACATTTCTTGGTAGAATCATGCAGGACTGAAATTTTTGATGTTTTTCTACTCCTTTCATGAGCCCAAACAAGTCTCTAAAAGCATGAGTTTGCAACTACTTTACTTTTGGAGAAAATTCAAAACATTCACTATTCAATAGAGCCCAATAGCAAAAATCAGGTTTTGAATGAAGAATCACATTTCTTGGTAAAATCATGCAGGATTGAAATTTTTGATGGTTTTTTACTCCTCTCAACAGCCCAAACAAGTTTCTAAAAGGATGAGTTTGCAACTACTTTACTTTTGGAGAAAATTCAAAACATTCATTATTCAATAGGGCCCAAACTATCAAAAACCAGCGGTTTCAATGAACACACATTTCTTGGTAGAATCATGCAGGACTGAAATTTTTGATGTTTTTCTACTCCTCTCATGAGCCCAAACAAGTCTCTAAAAGCATGAGTTTGCAACTACTTTACTTTTGGAGAAAATTCAAAACATTCATTATTCAATAGAGCCCAATAGCAAAAACCATGGTTTTGAATGAAGAATCACATTTCTTGGTAGAATCATGCAGGATTGAAATTTTTGATGGTTTTTTACTCCTCTCAACAGCCCAAACAAGTTTCTAAAAGGATGAGTTTGCAACTACTTTACTTTTGGAGAAAATTCAAAACATTCATTATTCAATAGGGCCCAAACTATCAAAAACCAGCGGTTTCAATGAACACACATTTCTTGGTAGAATCATGCAGGACTGAAATTTTTGATGTTTTTCTACTCCTCTCATGAGCCCAAACAAGTCTCTAAAAGCATGAGTTTGCAACTACTTTACTTTTGGAGAAAATTCAAAACATTCATTATTCAATAGAGCCCAATAGCAAAAACCAGCGTTTTGAATGAAGAATCACATTTCTTGGTAGAATCATGCAGGATTGAATTTTTTGATGGTTTTTTACTCCTCTCAACAGACCAAACAAGTTTCTAAAAGGATGAGTTTGCAAGTACTTTACTTTTGGAGAAAATTCAAAACATTCATTATTCAATAGGGCCCAAACTATCAAAAACCAGCGGTTTCAATGAACACACATTTCTTGGTAGAATCATGCAGGACTGAAATTTTTGATGTTTTTCTACTCCTCTCATGAGCCCAAACAAGTCTCTAAAAGCATGAGTTTGCAACTACTTTACTTTTGGAGAAAATTCAAAACATTCATTATTCAATAGAGCCCAATAGCAAAAACCAGCGTTTTGAATGAAGAATCACATTTCTTGGTAGAATCATGCAGGATTGAAATTTTTGATGGTTTTTTACTCCTGTCAACAGCCCAAACAAGTTTCTAAAAGGATGAGTTTGCAACTACTTTACTTTTGGAGAAAATTCAAAACATTCATTATTCAATAGGGCCCAAACTATCAAAAACCAGCGGTTTCAATGAACACACATTTCTTGGTAGAATCATGCAGGACTGAAATTTTTGATGTTTTTCTACTCCTCTCATGAGCCCAAACAAGTCTCTAAAAGCATGAGTTTGCAACTACTTTACTTTTGGAGAAAATTCAAAACATTCATTATTCAATAGAGCCCAATAGCAAAAACCAGCGTTTTGAATGAAGAATCACATTTCTTGGTAGAATCATGCAGGATTGAAATTTTTGATGGTTTTTTACTCCTCTCAACAGCCCAAACAAGTTTCTAAAAGGATGAGTTTGCAACTACTTTACTTTTGGAGAAAATTCAAAACATTCATTATTCAATAGGGCCCAAACTATCAAAAACCAGCGGTTTGAATGAACACACATTTCTTGGTAGAATCATGCAGGACTGAAATTTTTGATGTTTTTCTACTCCTCTCATGAGCCCAAACAAGTCTCTAAAAGCATGAGTTTGCAACTACTTTACTTTTGGAGAAAATTCAAAACATTCATTATTCAACAGAGCCCAATAGCAAAAACCATGGTTTTGAATGAAGAATCACATTTCTTGGTAGAATCATGCAGGATTGAAATTTTTGATGGTTTTTTACTCCTCTCAACAGCCCAAACAAGTTTCTAAAAGGATGAGTTTGCAACTACTTTACTTTTGGAGAAAATTCAAAACATTCATTATTCAATAGGGCCCAAACTATCAAAAACCAGCGGTTTCAATGAACACACATTTCTTGGTAGAATCATGCAGGACTGAAATTTTTGATGTTTTTCTACTCCTCTCATGAGCCCAAACAAGTCTCTAAAAGCATGAGTTTGCAACTACTTTACTTTTGGAGAAAATTCAAAACATTCATTATTCAATAGAGCCCAATAGCAAAAACCAGCGTTTTGAATGAAGAATCACATTTCTTGGTAGAATCATGCAGGATTGAAATTTTTGAAGGTTTTTTACTCCTCTCAACAGCCCAAACAAGTTTCTAAAAGGATGAGTTTGCAACTACTTTACTTTTGGAGAAAATTCAAAACATTCATTATTCAATAGGGCCCAAACTATCAAAAACCAGCGGTTTCAATGAACACACATTTCTTGGTAGAATCATGCAGGACTGAAATTTTTGATGTTTTTCTACTCCTCTCATGAGCCCAAACAAGTCTCTAAAAGCATGAGTTTGCAACTACTTTACTTTTGGAGAAAATTCAAAACATTCATTATTCAATAGAGCCCAATAGCAAAAACCAGCGTTTTGAATGAAGAATCACATTTCTTGGTAGAATCATGCAGGATTGAAATTTTTGATGGTTTTTTACTCCTCTCAACAGCCCAAACAAGTTTCTAAAAGGATGAGTTTGCAACTACTTTACTTTTGGAGAAAATTCAAAACATTCATTATTCAATAGGGCCCAAACTATCAAAAACCAGCGGTTTCAATGAACACACATTTCTTGGTAGAATCATGCAGGACTGAAATTTTTGATGTTTTTCTACTCCTCTCATGAGCCCAAACAAGTCTCTAAAAGCATGAGTTTGCAACTACTTTACTTTTGGAGAAAATTCAAAACATTCATTATTCAATAGAGCCCAATAGCAAAAACCAGCGTTTTGAATGAAGAATCACATTTCTTGGTAGAATCATGCAGGATTGAAATTTTTGATGGTTTTTTACTCCTCTCAACAGCCCAAACAAGTTTCTAAAAGGATGAGTTTGCAACTACTTTACTTTTGGAGAAAATTCAAAACATTCATTATTCAATAGGGCCCAAACTATCAAAAACCAGCGGTTTCAATGAACACACATTTCTTGGTAGAATCATGCAGGACTGAAATTTTTGATGTTTTTCTACTCCTCTCATGAGCCCAAACAAGTCTCTAAAAGCATGAGTTTGCAACTACTTTACTTTTGGAGAAAATTCAAAACATTCATTATTCAATAGGGCCCAAACTATCAAAAACCAGCGGTTTCAATGAACACACATTTCTTGGTAGAATCATGCAGGACTGAAATTTTTGATGTTTTTCTACTCCTCTCATGAGCCCAAACAAGTCTCTAAAAGCATGAGTTTGCAACTACTTTACTTTTGGAGAAAATTCAAAACATTCATTATTCAATAGAGCCCAATAGCAAAAACCAGCATTTTGAATGAAGAATCACATTTCTTGGTAGAATCATGCAGGATTGAAATTTTTTATGGTTTTTTACTCCTCTCAACAGCCCAAACAAGTTTCTAAAAGGATGAGTTTGCAACTACTTTACTTTTGGAGAAAATTCAAAACATTCATTATTCAATAGGGCCCAAACTATCAAAAACCAGCCGTTTCAATGAACACACATGTCTTGGTAGAATCATGCAGGACTGAAATTTTTGATGTTTTTCTACTCATCTCATGAGCCCAAACAAGTCTCTAAAAGCATGAGTTTGCAACTACTTTACTTTTGGAGAAAATTCAAAACATTCATTATTCAATAGAGCCCAATAGCAAAAACCAGCGTTTTGAATGAAGAATCACATTTCTTGGTAGAATCATGCAGGATTGAAATTTTTGATGGTTTTTTACTCCTCTCAACAGCCCAAACAAGTTTCTAAAAGGATGAGTTTGCAACTACTTTACTTTTGGAGAAAATTCAAAACATTCATTATTCAATAGGGCCCAAACTATCAAAAACCAGCGGTTTGAATGAACACATTTCTTGGTAGAATCATGCAGGACTGAAATTTTTGATGTTTTTCTACTCCTCTCATGAGCCCAAACAAGTCTCTAAAAGCATGAGTTTGCAACTACTTTACTTTTGGAGAAAATTCAAAACATTCACTATTCAATAGAGCCCAATAGCAAAAATCAGGTTTTGAATGAAGAATCACATTTCTTGGTAAAATCATGCAGGATTGAAATTTTTGATGGTTTTTTACTCCTCTCAACAGCCCAAACAAGTTTCTAAAAGGATGAGTTTGCAACTACTTTACTTTTGGAGAAAATTCAAAACATTCATTATTCAATAGGGCCCAAACTATCAAAAACCAGCGGTTTCAATGAACACACATTTCTTGGTAGAATCATGCAGGACTGAAATTTTTGATGTTTTTCTACTCCTCTCATGAGCCCAAACAAGTCTCTAAAAGCATGAGTTTGCAACTACTTTACTTTTGGAGAAAATTCAAAACATTCATTATTCAATAGAGCCCAATAGCAAAAACCAGCGTTTTGAATGAAGAATCACATTTCTTGGTAGAATCATGCAGGATTGAAATTTTTGATGGTTTTTTACTCCTCTCAACAGCCCAAACAAGTTTCTAAAAGGATGAGTTTGCAACTACTTTACTTTTGGAGAAAATTCAAAACATTCATTATTCAATAGGGCCCAAACTATCAAAAACCAGCGGTTTCAATGAACACACATTTCTTGGTAGAATCATGCAGGACTGAAATTTTTGATGTTTTTCTACTCCTCTCATGAGCCCAAACAAGTCTCTAAAAGCATGAGTTTGCAACTACTTTACTTTTGGAGAAAATTCAAAACATTCATTATTCAATAGGGCCCAAACTATCAAAAACCAGCGGTTTGAATCAACACACATTTCTTGGTAGAATCATGCAGGACTGAAATTTTTGATGTTTTTCTACTCCTCTCATGAGCCCAAACAAGTCTCTAAAAGCATGAGTTTGCAACTACTTTACTTTTGGAGAAAATTCAAAACATTCATTATTCAATAGAGCCCAATAGCAAAAACCAGCGTTTTGAATGAAGAATCACATTTCTTGGTAGAATCATGCAGGATTGAAATTTTTGATGTTTTTTTACTCCTCTCAACAGCCCAAACAAGTTTCTAAAAGGATGAGTTTGCAACTACTTTACTTTTGGAGAAAATTCAAAACATTCATTATTCAATAGGGCCCAAACTATCAAAAACCAGCCGTTTCAATGAAAACACATGTCTTGGTAGAATCATGCAGGACTGAAATTTTTGATGTTTTTCTACTCATCTCATGAGCCCAAACAAGTCTCTAAAAGCATGAGTTTGCAACTACTTTACTTTTGGAGAAAATTCAAAACATTCATTATTCAATAGAGCCCAATAGCAAAAACCAGCGTTTTGAATGAAGAATCACATTTCTTGGTAGAATCATGCAGGATTGAAATTTTTGATGGTTTTTTACTCCTCTCAACAGCCCAAACAAGTTTCTAAAAGGATGAGTTTGCAACTACTTTACTTTTGGAGAAAATTCAAAACATTCATTATTCAATAGGGTCCAAACTATCAAAAACCAGCGGTTTGAATGAACACATTTCTTGGTAGAATCATGCAGGACTGAAATTTTTGATGTTTTTCTACTCCTTTCATGAGCCCAAACAAGTCTCTAAAAGCATGAGTTTGCAACTACTTTACTTTTGGAGAAAATTCAAAACATTCACTATTCAATAGAGCCCAATAGCAAAAATCAGGTTTTGAATGAAGAATCACATTTCTTGGTAAAATCATGCAGGATTGAAATTTTTGATGGTTTTTTACTCCTCTCAACAGCCCAAACAAGTTTCTAAAAGGATGAGTTTGCAACTACTTTACTTTTGGAGAAAATTCAAAACATTCATTATTCAATAGGGCCCAAACTATCAAAAAACAGCGGTTTCAATGAACACACATTTCTTGGTAGAATCATGCAGGACTGAAATTTTTGATGTTTTTCTACTCCTCTCATGAGCCCAAACAAGTCTCTAAAAGCATGAGTTTGCAACTACTTTACTTTTGGAGAAAATTCAAAACATTCATTATTCAATAGAGCCCAATAGCAAAAACCATGGTTTTGAATGAAGAATCACATTTCTTGGTAGAATCATGCAGGATTGAAATTTTTGATGGTTTTTTACTCCTCTCAACAGCCCAAACAAGTTTCTAAAAGGATGAGTTTGCAACTACTTTACTTTTGGAGAAAATTCAAAACATTCATTATTCAATAGGGCCCAAACTATCAAAAACCAGCGGTTTCAATGAACACACATTTCTTGGTAGAATCATGCAGGACTGAAATTTTTGATGTTTTTCTACTCCTCTCATGAGCCCAAACAAGTCTCTAAAAGCATGAGTTTGCAACTACTTTACTTTTGGAGAAAATTCAAAACATTCATTATTCAATAGAGCCCAATAGCAAAAACCAGCGTTTTGAATGAAGAATCACATTTCTTGGTAGAATCATGCAGGATTGAATTTTTTGATGGTTTTTTACTCCTCTCAACAGACCAAACAAGTTTCTAAAAGGATGAGTTTGCAACTACTTTACTTTTGGAGAAAATTCAAAACATTCATTATTCAATAGGGCCCAAACTATCAAAAACCAGCGGTTTCAATGAACACACATTTCTTGGTAGAATCATGCAGGACTGAAATTTTTGATGTTTTTCTACTCCTCTCATGAGCCCAAACAAGTCTCTAAAAGCATGAGTTTGCAACTACTTTACTTTTGGAGAAAATTCAAAACATTCATTATTCAATAGAGCCCAATAGCAAAAACCAGCGTTTTGAATGAAGAATCACATTTCTTGGTAGAATCATGCAGGATTGAAATTTTTGATGGTTTTTTACTCCTCTCAACAGCCCAAACAAGTTTCTAAAAGGATGAGTTTGCAACTACTTTACTTTTGGAGAAAATTCAAAACATTCATTATTCAATAGGGCCCAAACTATCAAAAACCAGCGGTTTCAATGAACACACATTTCTTGGTAGAATCATGCAGGACTGAAATTTTTGATGTTTTTCTACTCCTCTCATGAGCCCAAACAAGTCTCTAAAAGCATGAGTTTGCAACTACTTTACTTTTGGAGAAAATTCAAAACATTCATTATTCAATAGAGCCCAATAGCAAAAACCAGCGTTTTGAATGAAGAATCACATTTCTTGGTAGAATCATGCAGGATTGAAATTTTTGATGGTTTTTTACTCCTCTCAACAGCCCAAACAAGTTTCTAAAAGGATGAGTTTGCAACTACTTTACTTTTGGAGAAAATTCAAAACATTCATTATTCAATAGGGCCCAAACTATCAAAAACCAGCGGTTTGAATGAACACACATTTCTTGGTAGAATCATGCAGGACTGAAATTTTTGATGTTTTTCTACTCCTCTCATGAGCCCAAACAAGTCTCTAAAAGCATGAGTTTGCAACTACTTTACTTTTGGAGAAAATTCAAAACATTCATTATTCAATAGAGCCCAATAGCAAAAACCATGGTTTTGAATGAAGAATCACATTTCTTGGTAGAATCATGCAGGATTGAAATTTTTGATGGTTTTTTACTCCTCTCAACAGCCCAAACAAGTTTCTAAAAGGATGAGTTTGCAACTACTTTACTTTTGGAGAAAATTCAAAACATTCATTATTCAATAGGGCCCAAACTATCAAAAACCAGCGGTTTCAATGAACACACATTTCTTGGTAGAATCATGCAGGACTGAAATTTTTGATGTTTTTCTACTCCTCTCATGAGCCCAAACAAGTCTCTAAAAGCATGAGTTTGCAACTACTTTACTTTTGGAGAAAATTCAAAACATTCATTATTCAATAGAGCCCAATAGCAAAAACCAGCGTTTTGAATGAAGAATCACATTTCTTGGTAGAATCATGCAGGATTGAAATTTTTGATAGTTTTTTACTCCTCTCAACAGCCCAAACAAGTTTCTAAAAGGATGAGTTTGCAACTACTTTACTTTTGGAGAAAATTCAAAACATTCATTATTCAATAGGGCCCAAACTATCAAAAACCAGCGGTTTCAATGAACACACATTTCTTGGTAGAATCATGCAGGACTGAAATTTTTGATGTTTTTCTACTCCTCTCATGAGCCCAAACAAGTCTCTAAAAGCATGAGTTTGCAACTACTTTACTTTTGGAGAAAATTCAAAACATTCATTATTCAATAGAGCCCAATTGCAAAAATCAGGTTTTGAATGAAGAATCACATTTCTTGGTAAAATCATGCAGGATTGAAATTTTTGATGGTTGTTTACTCCTCTCAACAGCCCAAACAAGTTTCTAAAAGGATGAGTTTGCAACTACTTTACTTTTGGAGAAAATTCAAAACATTCATTATTCAATAGGGCCCAAACTATCAAAAACCAGCGGTTTCAATGAACACACATTTCTTGGTAGAATCATGCAGGACTGAAATTTTTGATGTTTTTCTACTCCTCTCATGAGCCCAAACAAGTCTCTAAAAGCATGAGTTTGCAACTACTTTACTTTTGGAGAAAATTCAAAACATTCATTATTCAATAGAGCCCAATAGCAAAAACCAGCGTTTTGAATGAAGAATCACATTTCTTGGTAGAATCATGCAGGATTGAAATTTTTGATGGTTTTTTACTCCTCTCAACAGCCCAAACAAGTTTCTAAAAGGATGAGTTTGCAACTACTTTACTTTTGGAGAAAATTCAAAACATTCATTATTCAATAGGGCCCAAACTATCAAAAACCAGCGGTTTGAATGAACACATTTCTTGGTAGAATCATGCAGGACTGAAATTTTTGATGTTTTTCTACTCCTCTCATGAGCCCAAACAAGTCTTTAAAAGCATGAGTTTGCAACTACTTTACTTTTGGAGAAAATTCAAAACATTCACCATTCAATAGAGCCCAATAGCAAAAATCAGGTTTTGAATGAAGAATCACATTTCTTGGTAAAATCATGCAGGATTGAAATTTTTGATGGTTTTTTACTCCTCTCAACAGCCCAAACAAGTTTCTAAAAGGATGAGTTTGCAACTACTTTACTTTTCGAGAAAATTCAAAACATTCATTATTCAATAGGGCCCAAACTATCAAAAACCAGCGGTTTCAATGAACACACATTTCTTGGTAGAATCATGCAGGACTGAAATTTTTGATGTTTTTCTACTCCTCTCATGAACTCAAACAAGTCTCTAAAAGCATGAGTTTGCAACTACTTTACTTTTGGAGAAAATTCAAAACATTCATTATTCAATAGAGCCCAATAGCAAAAACCAGCGTTTTGAATGAAGAATCACATTTCTTGGTAGAATCATGCAGGATTGAAATTTTTGATGTTTTTTTACTCCTCTCAACAGCCCAAACAAGTTTCTAAAAGGATGAGTTTGCAACTACTTTACTTTTGGAGAAAATTCAAAACATTCATTATTCAATAGGGCCCAAACTATCAAAAACCAGCCGTTTCAATGAAAACACATGTCTTGGTAGAATCATGCAGGACTGAAATTTTTGATGTTTTTCTACTCATCTCATGAGCCCAAACAAGTCTCTAAAAGCATGAGTTTGCAACTACTTTACTTTTGGAGAAAATTCAAAACATTCATTATTCAATAGAGCCCAATAGCAAAAACCATGGTTTTGAATGAAGAATCACATTTCTTGGTAGAATCATGCAGGATTGAAATTTTTGATGGTTTTTTACTCCTCTCAACAGCCCAAACAAGTTTCTAAAAGGATGAGTTTGCAACTACTTTACTTTTGGAGAAAATTCAAAACATTCATTATTCAATAGGGCCCAAACTATCAAAAACCAGCGGTTTGAATGAACACATTTCTTGGTAGAATCATGCAGGACTGAAATTTTTGATGTTTTTCTACTCCTTTCATGAGCCCAAACAAGTCTCTAAAAGCATGAGTTTGCAACTACTTTACTTTTGGAGAAAATTCAAAACATTCACTATTCATTAGAGCCCAATAGCAAAAATCAGGTTTTGAATGAAGAATCACATTTCTTGGTAAAATCATGCAGGATTGAAATTTTTGATGGTTTTTTACTCCTCTCAACAGCCCAAACAAGTTTCTAAAAGGATGAGTTTGCAACTACTTTACTTTTGGAGAAAATTCAAAACATTCATTATTCAATAGGGCCCAAACTATCAAAAAACAGCGGTTTCAATGAACACACATTTCTTGGTAGAATCATGCAGGACTGAAATTTTTGATGTTTTTCTACTCCTCTCATGAGCCCAAACAAGTCTCTAAAAGCATGAGTTTGCAACTACTTTACTTTTGGAGAAAATTCAAAACATTCATTATTCAATAGAGCCCAATAGCAAAAACCATGGTTTTGAATGAAGAATCACATTTCTTGGTAGAATCATGCAGGATTGAAATTTTTGATGGTTTTTTACTCCTCTCAACAGCCCAAACAAGTTTCTAAAAGGATGAGTTTGCAACTACTTTACTTTTGGAGAAAATTCAAAACATTCATTATTCAATAGGGCCCAAACTATCAAAAACCAGCGGTTTCAATGAACACACATTTCTTGGTAGAATCATGCAGGACTGAAATTTTTGATGTTTTTCTACTCCTCTCATGAGCCCAAACAAGTCTCTAAAAGCATGAGTTTGCAACTACTTTACTTTTGGAGAAAATTCAAAACATTCATTATTCAATAGAGCCCAATAGCAAAAACCAGCGTTTTGAATGAAGAATCACATTTCTTGGTAGAATCATGCAGGATTGAATTTTTTGATGGTTTTTTACTCCTCTCAACAGACCAAACAAGTTTCTAAAAGGATGAGTTTGCAACTACTTTACTTTTGGAGAAAATTCAAAACATTCATTATTCAATAGGGCCCAAACTATCAAAAACCAGCGGTTTCAATGAACACACATTTCTTGGTAGAATCATGCAGGACTGAAATTTTTGATGTTTTTCTACTCCTCTCATGAGCCCAAACAAGTCTCTAAAAGCATGAGTTTGCAACTACTTTACTTTTGGAGAAAATTCAAAACATTCATTATTCAATAGAGCCCAATAGCAAAAACCAGCGTTTTGAATGAAGAATCACATTTCTTGGTAGAATCATGCAGGATTGAAATTTTTGATGGTTTTTTACTCCTCTCAACAGCCCAAACAAGTTTCTAAAAGGATGAGTTTGCAACTACTTTACTTTTGGAGAAAATTCAAAACATTCATTATTCAATAGGGCCCAAACTATCAAAAACCAGCGGTTTCAATGAACACACATTTCTTGGTAGAATCATGCAGGACTGAAATTTTTGATGTTTTTCTACTCCTCTCATGAGCCCAAACAAGTCTCTAAAAGCATGAGTTTGCAACTACTTTACTTTTGGAGAAAATTCAAAACATTCATTATTCAACAGAGCCCAATAGCAAAAACCATGGTTTTGAATGAAGAATCACATTTCTTGGTAGAATCATGCAGGATTGAAATTTTTGATGGTTTTTTACTCCTCTCAACAGCCCAAACAAGTTTCTAAAAGGATGAGTTTGCAACTACTTTACTTTTGGAGAAAATTCAAAACATTCATTATTCAATAGGGCCCAAACTATCAAAAACCAGCGGTTTCAATGAACACACATTTCTTGGTAGAATCATGCAGGACTGAAATTTTTGATGTTTTTCTACTCCTCTCATGAGCCCAAACAAGTCTCTAAAAGCATGAGTTTGCAACTACTTTACTTTTGGAGAAAATTCAAAACATTCATTATTCAATAGAGCCCAATAGCAAAAACCAGCGTTTTGAATGAAGAATCACATTTCTTGGTAGAATCATGCAGGATTGAAATTTTTGAAGGTTTTTTACTCCTCTCAACAGCCCAAACAAGTTTCTAAAAGGATGAGTTTGCAACTACTTTACTTTTGGAGAAAATTCAAAACATTCATTATTCAATAGGGCCCAAACTATCAAAAACCAGCGGTTTCAATGAACACACATTTCTTGGTAGAATCATGCAGGACTGAAATTTTTGATGTTTTTCTACTCCTCTCATGAGCCCAAACAAGTCTCTAAAAGCATGAGTTTGCAACTACTTTACTTTTGGAGAAAATTCAAAACATTCATTATTCAATAGAGCCCAATAGCAAAAACCAGCGTTTTGAATGAAGAATCACATTTCTTGGTAGAATCATGCAGGATTGAAATTTTTGATGGTTTTTTACTCCTCTCAACAGCCCAAACAAGTTTCTAAAAGGATGAGTTTGCAACTACTTTACTTTTGGAGAAAATTCAAAACATTCATTATTCAATAGGGCCCAAACTATCAAAAACCAGCGGTTTGAATGAACACACATTTCTTGGTAGAATCATGCAGGACTGAAATTTTTGATGTTTTTCTACTCCTCTCATGAGCCCAAACAAGTCTCTAAAAGCATGAGTTTGCAACTACTTTACTTTTGGAGAAAATTCAAAACATTCATTATTCAATAGAGCCCAATAGCAAAAACCAGCGTTTTGAATGAAGAATCACATTTCTTGGTAGAATCATGCAGGATTGAAATTTTTGATGGTTTTTTACTCCTCTCAACAGCCCAAACAAGTTTCTAAAAGGATGAGTTTGCAACTACTTTACTTTTGGAGAAAATTCAAAACATTCATTATTCAATAGGGCCCAAACTATCAAAAACCAGCGGTTTCAATGAACACACATTTCTTGGTAGAATCATGCAGGACTGAAATTTTTGATGTTTTTCTACTCCTCTCATGAGCCCAAACAAGTCTCTAAAAGCATGAGTTTGCAACTACTTTACTTTTGGAGAAAATTCAAAACATTCATTATTCAATAGAGCCCAATAGCAAAAACCAGCGTTTTGAATGAAGAATCACATTTCTTGGTAGAATCATGCAGGATTGAAATTTTTGATAGTTTTTTACTCCTCTCAACAGCCCAAACAAGTTTCTAAAAGGATGAGTTTGCAACTACTTTACTTTTGGAGAAAATTCAAAACATTCATTATTCAATAGGGCCCAAACTATCAAAAACCAGCGGTTTCAATGAACACACATTTCTTGGTAGAATCATGCAGGACTGAAATTTTTGATGTTTTTCTACTCCTCTCATGAGCCCAAACAAGTCTCTAAAAGCATGAGTTTGCAACTACTTTACTTTTGGAGAAAATTCAAAACATTCATTATTCAATAGAGCCCAATTGCAAAAATCAGGTTTTGAATGAAGAATCACATTTCTTGGTAAAATCATGCAGGATTGAAATTTTTGATGGTTGTTTACTCCTCTCAACAGCCCAAACAAGTTTCTAAAAGGATGAGTTTGCAACTACTTTACTTTTGGAGAAAATTCAAAACATTCATTATTCAATAGGGCCCAAACTATCAAAAACCAGCGGTTTGAATGAACACATTTCTTGGTAGAATCATGCAGGACTGAAATTTTTGATGTTTTTCTACTCCTCTCATGAGCCCAAACAAGTCTTTAAAAGCATGAGTTTGCAACTACTTTACTTTTGGAGAAAATTCAAAACATTCACCATTCAATAGAGCCCAATAGCAAAAATCAGGTTTTGAATGAAGAATCACATTTCTTGGTAAAATCATGCAGGATTGAAATTTTTGATGGTTTTTTACTCCTCTCAACAGCCCAAACAAGTTTCTAAAAGGATGAGTTTGCAACTACTTTACTTTTCGAGAAAATTCAAAACATTCATTATTCAATAGGGCCCAAACTATCAAAAACCAGCGGTTTCAATGAACACACATTTCTTGGTAGAATCATGCAGGACTGAAATTTTTGATGTTTTTCTACTCCTCTCATGAACTCAAACAAGTCTCTAAAAGCATGAGTTTGCAACTACTTTACTTTTGGAGAAAATTCAAAACATTCATTATTCAATAGAGCCCAATAGCAAAAACCAGCGTTTTGAATGAAGAATCACATTTCTTGGTAGAATCATGCAGGATTGAAATTTTTGATGTTTTTTTACTCCTCTCAACAGCCCAAACAAGTTTCTAAAAGGATGAGTTTGCAACTACTTTACTTTTGGAGAAAATTCAAAACATTCATTATTCAATAGGGCCCAAACTATCAAAAACCAGCCGTTTCAATGAAAACACATGTCTTGGTAGAATCATGCAGGACTGAAATTTTTGATGTTTTTCTACTCATCTCATGAGCCCAAACAAGTCTCTAAAAGCATGAGTTTGCAACTACTTTACTTTTGGAGAAAATTCAAAACATTCATTATTCAATAGAGCCCAATAGCAAAAACCAGCGTTTTGAATGAAGAATCACATTTCTTGGTAGAATCATGCAGGATTGAAATTTTTGATGGTTTTTTACTCCTCTCAACAGCCCAAACAAGTTTCTAAAAGGATGAGTTTGCAACTACTTTACTTTTGGAGAAAATTCAAAACATTCATTATTCAATAGGGCCCAAACTATCAAAAACCAGCGGTTTGAATGAACACATTTCTTGGTAGAATCATGCAGGACTGAAATTTTTGATGTTTTTCTACTCCTTTCATGAGCCCAAACAAGTCTCTAAAAGCATGAGTTTGCAACTACTTTACTTTTGGAGAAAATTCAAAACATTCACTATTCAATAGAGCCCAATAGCAAAAATCAGGTTTTGAATGAAGAATCACATTTCTTGGTAAAATCATGCAGGATTGAAATTTTTGATGGTTTTTTACTCCTCTCAACAGCCCAAACAAGTTTCTAAAAGGATGAGTTTGCAACTACTTTACTTTTGGAGAAAATTCAAAACATTCATTATTCAATAGGGCCCAAACTATCAAAAAACAGCGGTTTCAATGAACACACATTTCTTGGTAGAATCATGCAGGACTGAAATTTTTGATGTTTTTCTACTCCTCTCATGAGCCCAAACAAGTCTCTAAAAGCATGAGTTTGCAACTACTTTACTTTTGGAGAAAATTCAAAACATTCATTATTCAATAGAGCCCAATAGCAAAAACCATGGTTTTGAATGAAGAATCACATTTCTTGGTAGAATCATGCAGGATTGAAATTTTTGATGGTTTTTTACTCCTCTCAACAGCCCAAACAAGTTTCTAAAAGGATGAGTTTGCAACTACTTTACTTTTGGAGAAAATTCAAAACATTCATTATTCAATAGGGCCCAAACTATCAAAAACCAGCGGTTTCAATGAACACACATTTCTTGGTAGAATCATGCAGGACTGAAATTTTTGATGTTTTTCTACTCCTCTCATGAGCCCAAACAAGTCTCTAAAAGCATGAGTTTGCAACTACTTTACTTTTGGAGAAAATTCAAAACATTCATTATTCAATAGAGCCCAATAGCAAAAACCAGCGTTTTGAATGAAGAATCACATTTCTTGGTAGAATCATGCAGGATTGAATTTTTTGATGGTTTTTTACTCCTCTCAACAGACCAAACAAGTTTCTAAAAGGATGAGTTTGCAACTACTTTACTTTTGGAGAAAATTCAAAACATTCATTATTCAATAGGGCCCAAACTATCAAAAACCAGCGGTTTCAATGAACACACATTTCTTGGTAGAATCATGCAGGACTGAAATTTTTGAAGTTTTTCTACTCCTCTCATGAGCCCAAACAAGTCTCTAAAAGCATGAGTTTGCAACTACTTTACTTTTGGAGAAAATTCAAAACATTCATTATTCAATAGAGCCCAATAGCAAAAACCAGCGTTTTGAATGAAGAATCACATTTCTTGGTAGAATCATGCAGGATTGAAATTTTTGATGGTTTTTTACTCCTCTCAACAGCCCAAACAAGTTTCTAAAAGGATGAGTTTGCAACTACTTTACTTTTGGAGAAAATTCAAAACATTCATTATTCAATAGGGCCCAAACTATCAAAAACCAGCGGTTTCAATGAACACACATTTCTTGGTAGAATCATGCAGGACTGAAATTTTTGATGTTTTTCTACTCCTCTCATGAGCCCAAACAAGTCTCTAAAAGCATGAGTTTGCAACTACTTTACTTTTGGAGAAAATTCAAAACATTCATTATTCAATAGAGCCCAATAGCAAAAACCAGCGTTTTGAATGAAGAATCACATTTCTTGGTAGAATCATGCAGGATTGAAATTTTTGATGGTTTTTTACTCCTCTCAACAGCCCAAACAAGTTTCTAAAAGGATGAGTTTGCAACTACTTTACTTTTGGAGAAAATTCAAAACATTCATTATTCAATAGGGCCCAAACTATCAAAAACCAGCGGTTTGAATGAACACACATTTCTTGGTAGAATCATGCAGGACTGAAATTTTTGATGTTTTTCTACTCCTCTCATGAGCCCAAACAAGTCTCTAAAAGCATGAGTTTGCAACTACTTTACTTTTGGAGAAAATTCAAAACATTCATTATTCAACAGAGCCCAATAGCAAAAACCATGGTTTTGAATGAAGAATCACATTTCTTGGTAGAATCATGCAGGATTGAAATTTTTGAAGGTTTTTTACTCCTCTCAACAGCCCAAACAAGTTTCTAAAAGGATGAGTTTGCAACTACTTTACTTTTGGAGAAAATTCAAAACATTCATTATTCAATAGGGCCCAAACTATCAAAAACCAGCGGTTTCAATGAACACACATTTCTTGGTAGAATCATGCAGGACTGAAATTTTTGATGTTTTTCTACTCCTCTCATGAGCCCAAACAAGTCTCTAAAAGCATGAGTTTGCAACTACTTTACTTTTGGAGAAAATTCAAAACATTCATTATTCAATAGAGCCCAATAGCAAAAACCAGCGTTTTGAATGAAGAATCACATTTCTTGGTAGAATCATGCAGGATTGAAATTTTTGATGGTTTTTTACTCCTCTCAACAGCCCAAACAAGTTTCTAAAAGGATGAGTTTGCAACTACTTTACTTTTGGAGAAAATTCAAAACATTCATTATTCAATAGGGCCCAAACTATCAAAAACCAGCGGTTTCAATGAACACACATTTCTTGGTAGAATCATGCAGGACTGAAATTTTTGATGTTTTTCTACTCCTCTCATGAGCCCAAACAAGTCTCTAAAAGCATGAGTTTGCAACTACTTTACTTTTGGAGAAAATTCAAAACATTCATTATTCAATAGAGCCCAATAGCAAAAACCAGCGTTTTGAATGAAGAATCACATTTCTTGGTAGAATCATGCAGGATTGAAATTTTTGATGGTTTTTTACTCCTCTCAACAGCCCAAACAAGTTTCTAAAAGGATGAGTTTGCAACTACTTTACTTTTGGAGAAAATTCAAAACATTCATTATTCAATAGGGCCCAAACTATCAAAAACCAGCGGTTTCAATGAACACACATTTCTTGGTAGAATCATGCAGGACTGAAATTTTTGATGTTTTTCTACTCCTCTCATGAGCCCAAACAAGTCTCTAAAAGCATGAGTTTGCAACTACTTTACTTTTGGAGAAAATTCAAAACATTCATTATTCAATAGGGCCCAAACTATCAAAAACCAGCGGTTTCAATGAACACACATTTCTTGGTAGAATCATGCAGGACTGAAATTTTTGATGTTTTTCTACTCCTCTCATGAGCCCAAACAAGTCTCTAAAAGCATGAGTTTGCAACTACTTTACTTTTGGAGAAAATTCAAAACATTCATTATTCAATAGAGCCCAATAGCAAAAACCAGCGTTTTGAATGAAGAATCACATTTCTTGGTAGAATCATGCAGGATTGAAATTTTTGATGGTTTTTTACTCCTCTCAACAGCCCAAACAAGTTTCTAAAAGGATGAGTTTGCAACTACTTTACTTTTGGAGAAAATTCAAAACATTCATTATTCAATAGGGCCCAAACTATCAAAAACCAGCCGTTTCAATGAACACACATGTCTTGGTAGAATCATGCAGGACTGAAATTTTTGATGTTTTTCTACTCATCTCATGAGCCCAAACAAGTCTCTAAAAGCATGAGTTTGCAACTACTTTACTTTTGGAGAAAATTCAAAACATTCATTATTCAATAGAGCCCAATAGCAAAAACCAGCGTTTTGAATGAAGAATCACATTTCTTGGTAGAATCATGCAGGATTGAAATTTTTGATGGTTTTTTACTCCTCTCAACAGCCCAAACAAGTTTCTAAAAGGATGAGTTTGCAACTACTTTACTTTTGGAGAAAATTCAAAACATTCATTATTCAATAGGGCCCAAACTATCAAAAACCAGCCGTTTCAATGAAAACACATTTCTTGGTAGAATCATGCAGGACTGAAATTTTTGATGTTTTTCTACTCATCTCATGAGCCCAAACAAGTCTCTAAAAGCATGAGTTTGCAACTACTTTACTTTTGGAGAAAATTCAAAACATTCATTATTCAATAGAGCCCAATAGCAAAAACCAGCGTTTTGAATGAAGAATCACATTTCTTGGTAGAATCATGCAGGATTGAAATTTTTGATGGTTTTTTACTCCTCTCAACAGCCCAAACAAGTTTCTAAAAGGATGAGTTTGCAACTACTTTACTTTTGGAGAAAATTCAAAACATTCATTATTCAATAGGGCCCAAACTATCAAAAACCAGCGGTTTGAATGAACACATTTCTTGGTAGAATCATGCAGGACTGAAATTTTTGATGTTTTTCTACTCCTCTCATGAGCCCAAACAAGTCTCTAAAAGCATGAGTTTGCAACTACTTTACTTTTGGAGAAAATTCAAAACATTCACTATTCAATAGAGCCCAATAGCAAAAATCAGGTTTTGAATGAAGAATCACATTTCTTGGTAAAATCATGCAGGATTGAAATTTTTGATGGTTTTTTACTCCTCTCAACAGCCCAAACAAGTTTCTAAAAGGATGAGTTTGCAACTACTTTACTTTTGGAGAAAATTCAAAACATTCATTATTCAATAGGGCCCAAACTATCAAAAACCAGCGGTTTCAATGAACACACATTTCTTGGTAGAATCATGCAGGACTGAAATTTTTGATGTTTTTCTACTCCTCTCATGAGCCCAAACAAGTCTCTAAAAGCATGAGTTTGCAACTACTTTACTTTTGGAGAAAATTCAAAACATTCATTATTCAATAGAGCCCAATAGCAAAAACCAGCGTTTTGAATGAAGAATCACATTTCTTGGTAGAATCATGCAGGATTGAAATTTTTGATGGTTTTTTACTCCTCTCAACAGCCCAAACAAGTTTCTAAAAGGATGAGTTTGCAACTACTTTACTTTTGGAGAAAATTCAAAACATTCATTATTCAATAGGGCCCAAACTATCAAAAACCAGCGGTTTCAATGAACACACATTTCTTGGTAGAATCATGCAGGACTGAAATTTTTGATGTTTTTCTACTCCTCTCATGAGCCCAAACAAGTCTCTAAAAGCATGAGTTTGCAACTACTTTACTTTTGGAGAAAATTCAAAACATTCATTATTCAATAGAGCCCAATAGCAAAAACCAGCGTTTTGAATGAAGAATCACATTTCTTGGTAGAATCATGCAGGATTGAAATTTTTTATGGTTTTTTACTCCTCTCAACAGCCCAAACAAGTTTCTAAAAGGATGAGTTTGCAACTACTTTACTTTTGGAGAAAATTCAAAACATTCATTATTCAATAGGGCCCAAACTATCAAAAACCAGCCGTTTCAATGAACACACATGTCTTGGTAGAATCATGCAGGACTGAAATTTTTGATGTTTTTCTACTCATCTCATGAGCCCAAACAAGTCTCTAAAAGCATGAGTTTGCAACTACTTTACTTTTGGAGAAAATTCAAAACATTCATTATTCAATAGAGCCCAATAGCAAAAACCAGCGTTTTGAATGAAGAATCACATTTCTTGGTAGAATCATGCAGGATTGAAATTTTTGATGGTTTTTTACTCCTCTCAACAGCCCAAACAAGTTTCTAAAAGGATGAGTTTGCAACTACTTTACTTTTGGAGAAAATTCAAAACATTCATTATTCAATAGGGCCCAAACTATCAAAAACCAGCCGTTTCAATGAAAACACATTTCTTGGTAGAATCATGCAGGACTGAAATTTTTGATGTTTTTCTACTTATCTCATGAGCCCAAACAAGTCTCTAAAAGCATGAGTTTGCAACTACTTTACTTTTGGAGAAAATTCAAAACATTCATTATTCAATAGAGCCCAATAGCAAAAACCAGCGTTTTGAATGAAGAATCACATTTCTTGGTAGAATCATGCAGGATTGAAATTTTTGATGGTTTTTTACTCCTCTCAACAGCCCAAACAAGTTTCTAAAAGGATGAGTTTGCAACTACTTTACTTTTGGAGAAAATTCAAAACATTCATTATTCAATAGGGCCCAAACTATCAAAAACCAGCGGTTTCAATGAACACACATTTCTTGGTAGAATCATGCAGGACTGAAATTTTTGATGTTTTTCTACTCCTCTCATGAGCCCAAACAAGTCTCTAAAAGCATGAGTTTGCAACTACTTTACTTTTGGAGAAAATTCAAAACATTCATTATTCAATAGGGCCCAAACTATCAAAAACCAGCGGTTTCAATGAACACACATTTCTTGGTAGAATCATGCAGGACTGAAATTTTTGATGTTTTTCTACTCCTCTCATGAGCCCAAACAAGTCTCTAAAAGCATGAGTTTGCAACTACTTTACTTTTGGAGAAAATTCAAAACATTCATTATTCAATAGAGCCCAATAGCAAAAACCAGCGTTTTGAATGAAGAATCACATTTCTTGGTAGAATCATGCAGGATTGAAATTTTTGATGGTTTTTTACTCCTCTCAACAGCCCAAACAAGTTTCTAAAAGGATGAGTTTGCAACTACTTTACTTTTGGAGAAAATTCAAAACATTCATTATTCAATAGGGCCCAAACTATCAAAAACCAGCCGTTTCAATGAACACACATGTCTTGGTAGAATCATGCAGGACTGAAATTTTTGATGTTTTTCTACTCATCTCATGAGCCCAAACAAGTCTCTAAAAGCATGAGTTTGCAACTACTTTACTTTTGGAGAAAATTCAAAACATTCATTATTCAATAGAGCCCAATAGCAAAAACCAGCGTTTTGAATGAAGAATCACATTTCTTGGTAGAATCATGCAGGATTGAAATTTTTGATGGTTTTTTACTCCTCTCAACAGCCCAAACAAGTTTCTAAAAGGATGAGTTTGCAACTACTTTACTTTTGGAGAAAATTCAAAACATTCATTATTCAATAGGGCCCAAACTATCAAAAACCAGCCGTTTCAATGAAAACACATTTCTTGGTAGAATCATGCAGGACTGAAATTTTTGATGTTTTTCTACTCATCTCATGAGCCCAAACAAGTCTCTAAAAGCATGAGTTTGCAACTACTTTACTTTTGGAGAAAATTCAAAACATTCATTATTCAATAGAGCCCAATAGCAAAAACCAGCGTTTTGAATGAAGAATCACATTTCTTGGTAGAATCATGCAGGATTGAAATTTTTGATGGTTTTTTACTCCTCTCAACAGCCCAAACAAGTTTCTAAAAGGATGAGTTTGCAACTACTTTACTTTTGGAGAAAATTCAAAACATTCATTATTCAATAGGGCCCAAACTATCAAAAACCAGCGGTTTGAATGAACACATTTCTTGGTAGAATCATGCAGGACTGAAATTTTTGATGTTTTTCTACTCCTCTCATGAGCCCAAACAAGTCTCTAAAAGCATGAGTTTGCAACTACTTTACTTTTGGAGAAAATTCAAAACATTCACTATTCAATAGAGCCCAATAGCAAAAATCAGGTTTTGAATGAAGAATCACATTTCTTGGTAAAATCATGCAGGATTGAAATTTTTGATGGTTTTTTACTCCTCTCAACAGCCCAAACAAGTTTCTAAAAGGATGAGTTTGCAACTACTTTACTTTTGGAGAAAATTCAAAACATTCATTATTCAATAGGGCCCAAACTATCAAAAACCAGCGGTTTCAATGAACACACATTTCTTGGTAGAATCATGCAGGACTGAAATTTTTGATGTTTTTCTACTCCTCTCATGAGCCCAAACAAGTCTCTAAAAGCATGAGTTTGCAACTACTTTACTTTTGGAGAAAATTCAAAACATTCATTATTCAATAGAGCCCAATAGCAAAAACCAGCGTTTTGAATGAAGAATCACATTTCTTGGTAGAATCATGCAGGATTGAAATTTTTGATGGTTTTTTACTCCTCTCAACAGCCCAAACAAGTTTCTAAAAGGATGAGTTTGCAACTACTTTACTTTTGGAGAAAATTCAAAACATTCATTATTCAATAGGGCCCAAACTATCAAAAACCAGCGGTTTCAATGAACACACATTTCTTGGTAGAATCATGCAGGACTGAAATTTTTGATGTTTTTCTACTCCTCTCATGAGCCCAAACAAGTCTCTAAAAGCATGAGTTTGCAACTACTTTACTTTTGGAGAAAATTCAAAACATTCATTATTCAATAGAGCCCAATAGCAAAAACCAGCGTTTTGAATGAAGAATCACATTTCTTGGTAGAATCATGCAGGATTGAAATTTTTTATGGTTTTTTACTCCTCTCAACAGCCCAAACAAGTTTCTAAAAGGATGAGTTTGCAACTACTTTACTTTTGGAGAAAATTCAAAACATTCATTATTCAATAGGGCCCAAACTATCAAAAACCAGCCGTTTCAATGAACACACATGTCTTGGTAGAATCATGCAGGACTGAAATTTTTGATGTTTTTCTACTCATCTCATGAGCCCAAACAAGTCTCTAAAAGCATGAGTTTGCAACTACTTTACTTTTGGAGAAAATTCAAAACATTCATTATTCAATAGAGCCCAATAGCAAAAACCAGCGTTTTGAATGAAGAATCACATTTCTTGGTAGAATCATGCAGGATTGAAATTTTTGATGGTTTTTTACTCCTCTCAACAGCCCAAACAAGTTTCTAAAAGGATGAGTTTGCAACTACTTTACTTTTGGAGAAAATTCAAAACATTCATTATTCAATAGGGCCCAAACTATCAAAAACCAGCCGTTTCAATGAAAACACATTTCTTGGTAGAATCATGCAGGACTGAAATTTTTGATGTTTTTCTACTTATCTCATGAGCCCAAACAAGTCTCTAAAAGCATGAGTTTGCAACTACTTTACTTTTGGAGAAAATTCAAAACATTCATTATTCAATAGAGCCCAATAGCAAAAACCAGCGTTTTGAATGAAGAATCACATTTCTTGGTAGAATCATGCAGGATTGAAATTTTTGATGGTTTTTTACTCCTCTCAACAGCCCAAACAAGTTTCTAAAAGGATGAGTTTGCAACTACTTTACTTTTGGAGAAAATTCAAAACATTCATTATTCAATAGGGCCCAAACTATCAAAAACCAGCGGTTTGAATGAACACATTTCTTGGTAGAATCATGCAGGACTGAAATTTTTGATGTTTTTCTACTCCTCTCATGAGCCCAAACAAGTCTCTAAAAGCATGAGTTTGCAACTACTTTACTTTTGGAGAAAATTCAAAACATTCACTATTCAATAGAGCCCAATAGCAAAAATCAGGTTTTGAATGAAGAATCACATTTCTTGGTAAAATCATGCAGGATTGAAATTTTTGATGGTTTTTTACTCCTCTCAACAGCCCAAACAAGTTTCTAAAAGGATGAGTTTGCAACTACTTTACTTTTGGAGAAAATTCAAAACATTCATTATTCAATAGGGCCCAAACTATCAAAAACCAGCGGTTTCAATGAACACACATTTCTTGGTAGAATCATGCAGGACTGAAATTTTTGATGTTTTTCTACTCCTCTCATGAGCCCAAACAAGTCTCTAAAAGCATGAGTTTGCAACTACTTTACTTTTGGAGAAAATTCAAAACATTCATTATTCAATAGAGCCCAATAGCAAAAACCAGCGTTTTGAATGAAGAATCACATTTCTTGGTAGAATCATGCAGGATTGAAATTTTTGATGGTTTTTTACTCCTCTCAACAGCCCAAACAAGTTTCTAAAAGGATGAGTTTGCAACTACTTTACTTTTGGAGAAAATTCAAAACATTCATTATTCAATAGGGCCCAAACTATCAAAAACCAGCGGTTTCAATGAACACACATTTCTTGGTAGAATCATGCAGGACTGAAATTTTTGATGTTTTTCTACTCCTCTCATGAGCCCAAACAAGTCTCTAAAAGCATGAGTTTGCAACTACTTTACTTTTGGAGAAAATTCAAAACATTCATTATTCAATAGAGCCCAATAGCAAAAACCAGCGTTTTGAATGAAGAATCACATTTCTTGGTAGAATCATGCAGGATTGAAATTTTTGATGGTTTTTTACTCCTCTCAACAGCCCAAACAAGTTTCTAAAAGGATGAGTTTGCAACTACTTTACTTTTGGAGAAAATTCAAAACATTCATTATTCAATAGGGCCCAAACTATCAAAAACCAGCGGTTTCAATGAACACACATTTCTTGGTAGAATCATGCAGGACTGAAATTTTTGATGTTTTTCTACTCCTCTCATGAGCCCAAACAAGTCTCTAAAAGCATGAGTTTGCAACTACTTTACTTTTGGAGAAAATTCAAAACATTCATTATTCAATAGAGCCCAATAGCAAAAACCAGCGTTTTGAATGAAGAATCACATTTCTTGGTAGAATCATGCAGGATTGAAATTTTTGATGGTTTTTTACTCCTCTCAACAGCCCAAACAAGTTTCTAAAAGGATGAGTTTGCAACTACTTTACTTTTGGAGAAAATTCAAAACATTCATTATTCAATAGGGCCCAAACTATCAAAAACCAGCGGTTTCAATGAACACACATTTCTTGGTAGAATCATGCAGGACTGAAATTTTTGATGTTTTTCTACTCCTCTCATGAGCCCAAACAAGTCTCTAAAAGCATGAGTTTGCAACTACTTTACTTTTGGAGAAAATTCAAAACATTCATTATTCAATAGGGCCCAAACTATCAAAAACCAGCGGTTTCAATGAACACACATTTCTTGGTAGAATCATGCAGGACTGAAATTTTTGATGTTTTTCTACTCCTCTCATGAGCCCAAACAAGTCTCTAAAAGCATGAGTTTGCAACTACTTTACTTTTGGAGAAAATTCAAAACATTCATTATTCAATAGAGCCCAATAGCAAAAACCAGCGTTTTGAATGAAGAATCACATTTCTTGGTAGAATCATGCAGGATTGAAATTTTTTATGGTTTTTTACTCCTCTCAACAGCCCAAACAAGTTTCTAAAAGGATGAGTTTGCAACTACTTTACTTTTGGAGAAAATTCAAAACATTCATTATTCAATAGGGCCCAAACTATCAAAAACCAGCCGTTTCAATGAACACACATGTCTTGGTAGAATCATGCAGGACTGAAATTTTTGATGTTTTTCTACTCATCTCATGAGCCCAAACAAGTCTCTAAAAGCATGAGTTTGCAACTACTTTACTTTTGGAGAAAATTCAAAACATTCATTATTCAATAGAGCCCAATAGCAAAAACCAGCGTTTTGAATGAAGAATCACATTTCTTGGTAGAATCATGCAGGATTGAAATTTTTGATGGTTTTTTACTCCTCTCAACAGCCCAAACAAGTTTCTAAAAGGATGAGTTTGCAACTACTTTACTTTTGGAGAAAATTCAAAACATTCATTATTCAATAGGGCCCAAACTATCAAAAACCAGCCGTTTCAATGAAAACACATTTCTTGGTAGAATCATGCAGGACTGAAATTTTTGATGTTTTTCTACACATCTCATGAGCCCAAACAAGTCTCTAAAAGCATGAGTTTGCAACTACTTTACTTTTGGAGAAAATTCAAAACATTCATTATTCAATAGAGCCCAATAGCAAAAACCAGCGTTTTGAATGAAGAATCACATTTCTTGGTAGAATCATGCAGGATTGAAATTTTTGATGGTTTTTTACTCCTCTCAACAGCCCAAACAAGTTTCTAAAAGGATGAGTTTGCAACTACTTTACTTTTGGAGAAAATTCAAAACATTCATTATTCAATAGGGCCCAAACTATCAAAAACCAGCGGTTTGAATGAACACATTTCTTGGTAGAATCATGCAGGACTGAAATTTTTGATGTTTTTCTACTCCTCTCATGAGCCCAAACAAGTCTCTAAAAGCATGAGTTTGCAACTACTTTACTTTTGGAGAAAATTCAAAACATTCACTATTCAATAGAGCCCAATAGCAAAAATCAGGTTTTGAATGAAGAATCACATTTCTTGGTAAAATCATGCAGGATTGAAATTTTTGATGGTTTTTTACTCCTCTCAACAGCCCAAACAAGTTTCTAAAAGGATGAGTTTGCAACTACTTTACTTTTGGAGAAAATTCAAAACATTCATTATTCAATAGGGCCCAAACTATCAAAAACCAGCGGTTTCAATGAACACACATTTCTTGGTAGAATCATGCAGGACTGAAATTTTTGATGTTTTTCTACTCCTCTCATGAGCCCAAACAAGTCTCTAAAAGCATGAGTTTGCAACTACTTTACTTTTGGAGAAAATTCAAAACATTCATTATTCAATAGAGCCCAATAGCAAAAACCAGCGTTTTGAATGAAGAATCACATTTCTTGGTAGAATCATGCAGGATTGAAATTTTTGATGGTTTTTTACTCCTCTCAACAGCCCAAACAAGTTTCTAAAAGGATGAGTTTGCAACTACTTTACTTTTGGAGAAAATTCAAAACATTCATTATTCAATAGGGCCCAAACTATCAAAAACCAGCGGTTTCAATGAACACACATTTCTTGGTAGAATCATGCAGGACTGAAATTTTTGATGTTTTTCTACTCCTCTCATGAGCCCAAACAAGTCTCTAAAAGCATGAGTTTGCAACTACTTTACTTTTGGAGAAAATTCAAAACATTCATTATTCAATAGGGCCCAAACTATCAAAAACCAGCGGTTTGAATCAACACACATTTCTTGGTAGAATCATGCAGGACTGAAATTTTTGATGTTTTTCTACTCCTCTCATGAGCCCAAACAAGTCTCTAAAAGCATGAGTTTGCAACTACTTTACTTTTGGAGAAAATTCAAAACATTCATTATTCAATAGAGCCCAATAGCAAAAACCAGCGTTTTGAATGAAGAATCACATTTCTTGGTAGAATCATGCAGGATTGAAATTTTTGATGGTTTTTTACTCCTCTCAACAGCCCAAACAAGTTTCTAAAAGGATGAGTTTGCAACTACTTTACTTTTGGAGAAAATTCAAAACATTCATTATTCAATAGGGCCCAAACTATCAAAAACCAGCCGTTTCAATGAACACACATTTCTTGGTAGAATGATGCAGGACTGAAATTTTTGATGTTTTTCTACTCCTCTCATGAGCCCAAACAAGTCTCTAAAAGCATGAGTTTGCAACTACTTTACTTTTGGAGAAAATTCAAAACATTCATTATTCAATAGGGCCCAAACTATCAAAAACCAGCGGTTTCAATGAACACACATTTCTTGGTAGAATCATGCAGGATTGAAATTTTTGATGGTTTTTTACTCCTCTCAACAGCCCAAACAAGTTTCTAAAAGGATGAGTTTGCAACTACTTTACTTTTGGAGAAAATTCAAAACATTCATTATTCAATAGGGCCCAAACTATCAAAAACCAGCGGTTTGAATGAACACATTTCTTGGTAGAATCATGCAGGACTGAAATTTTTGATGTTTTTCTACTCCTCTCATGAGCCCAAACAAGTCTCTAAAAGCATGAGTTTGCAACTACTTTACTTTTGGAGAAAATTCAAAACATTCATTATTCAATAGAGCCCAATAGCAAAAACCAGCGTTTTGAATGAAGAATCACATTTCTTGGTAGAATCATGCAGGATTGAAATTTTTGATGGTTTTTTACTCCTCTCAACAGCCCAAACAAGTTTCTAAAAGGATGAGTTTGCAACTACTTTACTTTTGGAGAAAATTCAAAACATTCATTATTCAATAGGGCCCAAACTATCAAAAACCAGCGGTTTCAATGAACACACATTTCTTGGTAGAATCATGCAGGACTGAAATTTTTGATGTTTTTCTACTCCTCTCATGAGCCCAAACAAGTCTCTAAAAGCATGAGTTTGCAACTACTTTACTTTTGGAGAAAATTCAAAACATTCACTATTCAATAGAGCCCAATAGCAAAAATCAGGTTTTGAATGAAGAATCACATTTCTTGGTAAAATCATGCAGGATTGAAATTTTTGATGGTTTTTTACTCCTCTCAACAGCCCAAACAAGTTTCTAAAAGGATGAGTTTGCAACTACTTTACTTTTGGAGAAAATTCAAAACATTCATTATTCAATAGGGCCCAAACTATCAAAAACCAGCGGTTTCAATGAACACACATTTCTTGGTAGAATCATGCAGGACTGAAATTTTTGATGTTTTTCTACTCCTCTCATGAGCCCAAACAAGTCTCTAAAAGCATGAGTTTGCAACTACTTTACTTTTGGAGAAAATTCAAAACATTCATTATTCAATAGGGCCCAAACTATCAAAAACCAGCCGTTTCAATGAACACACATGTCTTGGTAGAATCATGCAGGACTGAAATTTTTGATGTTTTTCTACTCATCTCATGAGCCCAAACAAGTCTCTAAAAGCATGAGTTTGCAACTACTTTACTTTTGGAGAAAATTCAAAACATTCATTATTCAATAGAGCCCAATAGCAAAAACCAGCGTTTTGAATGAAGAATCACATTTCTTGGTAGAATCATGCAGGATTGAAATTTTTGATGGTTTTTTACTCCTCTCAACAGCCCAAACAAGTTTCTAAAAGGATGAGTTTGCAACTACTTTACTTTTGGAGAAAATTCAAAACATTCATTATTCAATAGGGCCCAAACTATCAAAAACCAGCCGTTTCAATGAAAACACATTTCTTGGTAGAATCATGCAGGACTGAAATTTTTGATGTTTTTCTACACATCTCATGAGCCCAAACAAGTCTCTAAAAGCATGAGTTTGCAACTACTTTACTTTTGGAGAAAATTCAAAACATTCATTATTCAATAGAGCCCAATAGCAAAAACCAGCGTTTTGAATGAAGAATCACATTTCTTGGTAGAATCATGCAGGATTGAAATTTTTGATGGTTTTTTACTCCTCTCAACAGCCCAAACAAGTTTCTAAAAGGATGAGTTTGCAACTACTTTACTTTTGGAGAAAATTCAAAACATTCATTATTCAATAGGGCCCAAACTATCAAAAACCAGCGGTTTGAATGAACACATTTCTTGGTAGAATCATGCAGGACTGAAATTTTTGATGTTTTTCTACTCCTCTCATGAGCCCAAACAAGTCTCTAAAAGCATGAGTTTGCAACTACTTTACTTTTGGAGAAAATTCAAAACATTCACTATTCAATAGAGCCCAATAGCAAAAATCAGGTTTTGAATGAAGAATCACATTTCTTGGTAAAATCATGCAGGATTGAAATTTTTGATGGTTTTTTACTCCTCTCAACAGCCCAAACAAGTTTCTAAAAGGATGAGTTTGCAACTACTTTACTTTTGGAGAAAATTCAAAACATTCATTATTCAATAGGGCCCAAACTATCAAAAACCAGCGGTTTCAATGAACACACATTTCTTGGTAGAATCATGCAGGACTGAAATTTTTGATGTTTTTCTACTCCTCTCATGAGCCCAAACAAGTCTCTAAAAGCATGAGTTTGCAACTACTTTACTTTTGGAGAAAATTCAAAACATTCATTATTCAATAGAGCCCAATAGCAAAAACCAGCGTTTTGAATGAAGAATCACATTTCTTGGTAGAATCATGCAGGATTGAAATTTTTGATGGTTTTTTACTCCTCTCAACAGCCCAAACAAGTTTCTAAAAGGATGAGTTTGCAACTACTTTACTTTTGGAGAAAATTCAAAACATTCATTATTCAATAGGGCCCAAACTATCAAAAACCAGCGGTTTCAATGAACACACATTTCTTGGTAGAATCATGCAGGACTGAAATTTTTGATGTTTTTCTACTCCTCTCATGAGCCCAAACAAGTCTCTAAAAGCATGAGTTTGCAACTACTTTACTTTTGGAGAAAATTCAAAACATTCATTATTCAATAGGGCCCAAACTATCAAAAACCAGCGGTTTGAATCAACACACATTTCTTGGTAGAATCATGCAGGACTGAAATTTTTGATGTTTTTCTACTCCTCTCATGAGCCCAAACAAGTCTCTAAAAGCATGAGTTTGCAACTACTTTACTTTTGGAGAAAATTCAAAACATTCATTATTCAATAGAGCCCAATAGCAAAAACCAGCGTTTTGAATGAAGAATCACATTTCTTGGTAGAATCATGCAGGATTGAAATTTTTGATGGTTTTTTACTCCTCTCAACAGCCCAAACAAGTTTCTAAAAGGATGAGTTTGCAACTACTTTACTTTTGGAGAAAATTCAAAACATTCATTATTCAATAGGGCCCAAACTATCAAAAACCAGCCGTTTCAATGAACACACATTTCTTGGTAGAATGATGCAGGACTGAAATTTTTGATGTTTTTCTACTCCTCTCATGAGCCCAAACAAGTCTCTAAAAGCATGAGTTTGCAACTACTTTACTTTTGGAGAAAATTCAAAACATTCATTATTCAATAGGGCCCAAACTATCAAAAACCAGCGGTTTCAATGAACACACATTTCTTGGTAGAATCATGCAGGATTGAAATTTTTGATGGTTTTTTACTCCTCTCAACAGCCCAAACAAGTTTCTAAAAGGATGAGTTTGCAACTACTTTACTTTTGGAGAAAATTCAAAACATTCATTATTCAATAGGGCCCAAACTATCAAAAACCAGCGGTTTGAATGAACACATTTCTTGGTAGAATCATGCAGGACTGAAATTTTTGATGTTTTTCTACTCCTCTCATGAGCACAAACAAGTCTCTAAAAGCATGAGTTTGCAACTACTTTACTTTTGGAGAAAATTCAAAACATTCACTATTCAATAGAGCCCAATAGCAAAAATCAGGTTTTGAATGAAGAATCACATTTCTTGGTAAAATCATGCAGGATTGAAATTTTTGATGGTTTTTTACTCCTCTCAACAGCCCAAACAAGTTTCTAAAAGGATGAGTTTGCAACTACTTTACTTTTGGAGAAAATTCAAAACATTCATTATTCAATAGGGCCCAAACTATCAAAAACCAGCGGTTTCAATGAACACACATTTCTTGGTAGAATCATGCAGGACTGAAATTTTTGATGTTTTTCTACTCCTCTCATGAGCCCAAACAAGTCTCTAAAAGCATGAGTTTGCAACTACTTTACTTTTGGAGAAAATTCAAAACATTCATTATTCAATAGAGCCCAATAGCAAAAACCAGCGTTTTGAATGAAGAATCACATTTCTTGGTAGAATCATGCAGGATTGAAATTTTTGATGGTTTTTTACTCCTCTCAACAGCCCAAACAAGTTTCTAAAAGGATGAGTTTGCAACTACTTTACTTTTGGAGAAAATTCAAAACATTCATTATTCAATAGGGCCCAAACTATCAAAAACCAGCGGTTTCAATGAACACACATTTCTTGGTAGAATCATGCAGGACTGAAATTTTTGATGTTTTTCTACTCCTCTCATGAGCCCAAACAAGTCTCTAAAAGCATGAGTTTGCAACTACTTTACTTTTGGAGAAAATTCAAAACATTCACTATTCAATAGAGCCCAATAGCAAAAATCAGGTTTTGAATGAAGAATCACATTTCTTGGTAAAATCATGCAGGATTGAAATTTTTGATGGTTTTTTACTCCTCTCAACAGCCCAAACAAGTTTCTAAAAGGATGAGTTTGCAACTACTTTACTTTTGGAGAAAATTCAAAACATTCATTATTCAATAGGGCCCAAACTATCAAAAACCAGCGGTTTCAATGAACACACATTTCTTGGTAGAATCATGCAGGACTGAAATTTTTGATGTTTTTCTACTCCTCTCATGAGCCCAAACAAGTCTCTAAAAGCATGAGTTTGCAACTACTTTACTTTTGGAGAAAATTCAAAACATTCATTATTCAATAGAGCCCAATAGCAAAAACCAGCGTTTTGAATGAAGAATCACATTTCTTGGTAGAATCATGCAGGATTGAAATTTTTGATGGTTTTTTACTCCTCTCAACAGCCCAAACAAGTTTCTAAAAGGATGAGTTTGCAACTACTTTACTTTTGGAGAAAATTCAAAACATTCATTATTCAATAGGGCCCAAACTATCAAAAACCAGCGGTTTCAATGAACACACATTTCTTGGTAGAATCATGCAGGACTGAAATTTTTGATGTTTTTCTACTCCTCTCATGAGCCCAAACAAGTCTCTAAAAGCATGAGTTTGCAACTACTTTACTTTTGGAGAAAATTCAAAACATTCATTATTCAATAGGGCCCAAACTATCAAAAACCAGCGGTTTGAATCAACACACATTTCTTGGTAGAATCATGCAGGACTGAAATTTTTGATGTTTTTCTACTCCTCTCATGAGCCCAAACAAGTCTCTAAAAGCATGAGTTTGCAACTACTTTACTTTTGGAGAAAATTCAAAACATTCATTATTCAATAGAGCCCAATAGCAAAAACCAGCGTTTTGAATGAAGAATCACATTTCTTGGTAGAATCATGCAGGATTGAAATTTTTGATGGTTTTTTACTCCTCTCAACAGCCCAAACAAGTTTCTAAAAGGATGAGTTTGCAACTACTTTACTTTTGGAGAAAATTCAAAACATTCATTATTCAATAGGGCCCAAACTATCAAAAACCAGCCGTTTCAATGAACACACATTTCTTGGTAGAATGATGCAGGACTGAAATTTTTGATGTTTTTCTACTCCTCTCATGAGCCCAAACAAGTCTCTAAAAGCATGAGTTTGCAACTACTTTACTTTTGGAGAAAATTCAAAACATTCATTATTCAATAGGGCCCAAACTATCAAAAACCAGCGGTTTCAATGAACACACATTTCTTGGTAGAATCATGCAGGATTGAAATTTTTGATGGTTTTTTACTCCTCTCAACAGCCCAAACAAGTTTCTAAAAGGATGAGTTTGCAACTACTTTACTTTTGGAGAAAATTCAAAACATTCATTATTCAATAGGGCCCAAACTATCAAAAACCAGCGGTTTGAATGAACACATTTCTTGGTAGAATCATGCAGGACTGAAATTTTTGATGTTTTTCTACTCCTCTCATGAGCCCAAACAAGTCTCTAAAAGCATGAGTTTGCAACTACTTTACTTTTGGAGAAAATTCAAAACATTCACTATTCAATAGAGCCCAATAGCAAAAATCAGGTTTTGAATGAAGAATCACATTTCTTGGTAAAATCATGCAGGATTGAAATTTTTGATGGTTTTTTACTCCTCTCAACAG
Source organism: Dendrobates tinctorius (assembly GCF_039654945.1). Classification (NCBI taxonomy): domain Eukaryota; kingdom Metazoa; phylum Chordata; class Amphibia; order Anura; family Dendrobatidae; genus Dendrobates; species Dendrobates tinctorius. Next base: position 23,184,875 of record NW_027361793.1, read on the forward strand.
CCCAAACAAGTTTCTAAAAGGATGAGTTTGCAACTACTTTACTTTTGGAGAAAATTCAAAACATTCATTATTCAATAGGGCCCAAACTATCAAAAACCAGCGGTTTCAATGAACACACATTTCTTGGTAGAATCATGCAGGACTGAAATTTTTGATGTTTTTCTACTCCTCTCATGAGCCCAAACAAGTCTCTAAAAGCATGAGTTTGCAACTACTTTACTTTTGGAGAAAATTCAAAACATTCATTATTCAATAGAGCCCAATAGCAAAAACCAGCGTTTTGAATGAAGAATCACATTTCTTGGTAGAATCATGCAGGATTGAAATTTTTGATGGTTTTTTACTCCTCTCAACAGCCCAAACAAGTTTCTAAAAGGATGAGTTTGCAACTACTTTACTTTTGGAGAAAATTCAAAACATTCATTATTCAATAGGGCCCAAACTATCAAAAACCAGCGGTTTCAATGAACACACATTTCTTGGTAGAATCATGCAGGACTGAAATTTTTGATGTTTTTCTACTCCTCTCATGAGCCCAAACAAGTCTCTAAAAGCATGAGTTTGCAACTACTTTACTTTTGGAGAAAATTCAAAACATTCATTATTCAATAGAGCCCAATAGCAAAAACCAGCGTTTTGAATGAAGAATCACATTTCTTGGTAGAATCATGCAGGATTGAAATTTTTGATGGTTTTTTACTCCTCTCAACAGCCCAAACAAGTTTCTAAAAGGATGAGTTTGCAACTACTTTACTTTTGGAGAAAATTCAAAACATTCATTATTCAATAGGGCCCAAACTATCAAAAACCAGCGGTTTCAATGAACACACATTTCTTGGTAGAATCATGCAGGACTGAAATTTTTGATGTTTTTCTACTCCTCTCATGAGCCCAAACAAGTCTCTAAAAGCATGAGTTTGCAACTACTTTACTTTTGGAGAAAATTCAAAACATTCATTATTCAATAGAGCCCAATAGCAAAAACCAGCGTTTTGAATGAAGAATCACATTTCTTGGTAGAATCATGCAGGATTGAAATTTTTTATGGTTTTTTACTCCTCTCAACAGCCCAAACAAGTTTCTAAAAGGATGAGTTTGCAACTACTTTACTTTTGGAGAAAATTCAAAACATTCATTATTCAATAGGGCCCAAACTATCAAAAACCAGCCGTTTCAATGAACACACATGTCTTGGTAGAATCATGCAGGACTGAAATTTTTGATGTTTTTCTACTCATCTCATGAGCCCAAACAAGTCTCTAAAAGCATGAGTTTGCAACTACTTTACTTTTGGAGAAAATTCAAAACATTCATTATTCAATAGAGCCCAATAGCAAAAACCAGCGTTTTGAATGAAGAATCACATTTCTTGGTAGAATCATGCAGGATTGAAATTTTTGATGGTTTTTTACTCCTCTCAACAGCCCAAACAAGTTTCTAAAAGGATGAGTTTGCAACTACTTTACTTTTGGAGAAAATTCAAAACATTCATTAATCAATAGGGCCCAAACTATCAAAAACCAGCCGTTTCAATGAAAACACATTTCTTGGTAGAATCATGCAGGACTGAAATTTTTGATGTTTTTCTACTTATCTCATGAGCCCAAACAAGTCTCTAAAAGCATGAGTTTGCAACTACTTTACTTTTGGAGAAAATTCAAAACATTCATTATTCAATAGAGCCCAATAGCAAAAACCAGCGTTTTGAATGAAGAATCACATTTCTTGGTAGAATCATGCAGGATTGAAATTTTTGATGGTTTTTTACTCCTCTCAACAGCCCAAACAAGTTTCTAAAAGGATGAGTTTGCAACTACTTTACTTTTGGAGAAAATTCAAAACATTCATTATTCAATAGGGCCCAAACTATCAAAAACCAGCGGTTTGAATGAACACATTTCTTGGTAGAATCATGCAGGACTGAAATTTTTGATGTTTTTCTACTCCTCTCATGAGCCCAAACAAGTCTCTAAAAGCATGAGTTTGCAACTACTTTACTTTTGGAGAAAATTCAAAACATTCACTATTCAATAGAGCCCAATAGCAAAAATCAGGTTTTGAATGAAGAATCACATTTCTTGGTAAAATCATGCAGGATTGAAATTTTTGATGGTTTTTTACTCCTCTCAACAGCCCAAACAAGTTTCTAAAAGGATGAGTTTGCAACTACTTTACTTTTGGAGAAAATTCAAAACATTCATTATTCAATAGGGCCCAAACTATCAAAAACCAGCGGTTTCAATGAACACACATTTCTTGGTAGAATCATGCAGGACTGAAATTTTTGATGTTTTTCTACTCCTCTCATGAGCCCAAACAAGTCTCTAAAAGCATGAGTTTGCAACTACTTTACTTTTGGAGAAAATTCAAAACATTCATTATTCAATAGAGCCCAATAGCAAAAACCAGCGTTTTGAATGAAGAATCACATTTCTTGGTAGAATCATGCAGGATTGAAATTTTTGATGGTTTTTTACTCCTCTCAACAGCCCAAACAAGTTTCTAAAAGGATGAGTTTGCAACTACTTTACTTTTGGAGAAAATTCAAAACATTCATTATTCAATAGGGCCCAAACTATCAAAAACCAGCGGTTTCAATGAACACACATTTCTTGGTAGAATCATGCAGGACTGAAATTTTTGATGTTTTTCTACTCCTCTCATGAGCCCAAACAAGTCTCTAAAAGCATGAGTTTGCAACTACTTTACTTTTGGAGAAAATTCAAAACATTCATTATTCAATAGGGCCCAAACTATCAAAAACCAGCGGTTTGAATCAACACACATTTCTTGGTAGAATCATGCAGGACTGAAATTTTTGATGTTTTTCTACTCCTCTCATGAGCCCAAACAAGTCTCTAAAAGCATGAGTTTGCAACTACTTTACTTTTGGAGAAAATTCAAAACATTCATTATTCAATAGAGCCCAATAGCAAAAACCAGCGTTTTGAATGAAGAATGACATTTCTTGGTAGAATCATGCAGGATTGAAATTTTTGATGTTTTTTTACTCCTCTCAACAGCCCAAACAAGTTTCTAAAAGGATGAGTTTGCAACTACTTTACTTTTGGAGAAAATTCAAAACATTCATTATTCAATAGGGGCCAAACTATCAAAAACCAGCCGTTTCAATGTAAACACATGTCTTGGTAGAATCATGCAGGACTGAAATTTTTGATGTTTTTCTACTCATCTCATGAGCCCAAACAAGTCTCTAAAAGCATGAGTTTGCAACTACTTTACTTTTGGAGAAAATTCAAAACATTCATTATTCAATAGAGCCCAATAGCAAAAACCAGCGTTTTGAATGAAGAATCACATTTCTTGGTAGAATCATGCAGGATTGAAATTTTTGATGGTTTTTTACTCCTCTCAACAGCCCAAACAAGTTTCTAAAAGGATGAGTTTGCAACTACTTTACTTTTGGAGAAAATTCAAAACATTCATTATTCAATAGGGCCCAAACTATCAAAAACCAGCGGTTTGAATGAACACATTTCTTGGTAGAATCATGCAGGACTGAAATTTTTGATGTTTTTCTACTCCTTTCATGAGCCCAAACAAGTCTCTAAAAGCATGAGTTTGCAACTACTTTACTTTTGGAGAAAATTCAAAACATTCACTATTCAATAGAGCCCAATAGCAAAAATCAGGTTTTGAATGAAGAATCACATTTCTTGGTAAAATCATGCAGGATTGAAATTTTTGATGGTTTTTTACTCCTCTCAACAGCCCAAACAAGTTTCTAAAAGGATGAGTTTGCAACTACTTTACTTTTGGAGAAAATTCAAAACATTCATTATTCAATAGGGCCCAAACTATCAAAAAACAGCGGTTTCAATGAACACACATTTCTTGGTAGAATCATGCAGGACTGAAATTTTTGATGTTTTTCTACTCCTCTCATGAGCCCAAACAAGTCTCTAAAAGCATGAGTTTGCAACTACTTTACTTTTGGAGAAAATTCAAAACATTCATTATTCAATAGAGCCCAATAGCAAAAACCATGGTTTTGAATGAAGAATCACATTTCTTGGTAGAATCATGCAGGATTGAAATTTTTGATGGTTTTTTACTCCTCTCAACAGCCCAAACAAGTTTCTAAAAGGATGAGTTTGCAACTACTTTACTTTTGGAGAAAATTCAAAACATTCATTATTCAATAGGGCCCAAACTATCAAAAACCAGCGGTTTCAATGAACACACATTTCTTGGTAGAATCATGCAGGACTGAAATTTTTGATGTTTTTCTACTCCTCTCATGAGCCCAAACAAGTCTCTAAAAGCATGAGTTTGCAACTACTTTATTTTTGGAGAAAATTCAAAACATTCATTATTCAATAGAGCCCAATAGCAAAAACCAGCGTTTTGAATGAAGAATCACATTTCTTGGTAGAATCATGCAGGATTGAAATTTTTGATGGTTTTTTACTCCTCTCAACAGCCCAAACAAGTTTCTAAAAGGTTGAGTTTGCAACTACTTTACTTTTGGAGAAAATTCAAAACATTCATTATTCAATAGGGCCCAAACTATCAAAAACCAGCCGTTTCAATGAAAACACATGTCTTGGTAGAATCATGCAGGACTGAAATTTTTGATGTTTTTCTACTCATCTCATGAGCCCAAACAAGTCTCTAAAAGCATGAGTTTGCAACTACTTTACTTTTGGAGAAAATTCAAAACATTCATTATTCAATAGAGCCCAATAGCAAAAACCAGCGTTTTGAATGAAGAATCACATTTCTTGGTAGAATCATGCAGGATTGAAATTTTTGATGGTTTTTTACTCCTCTCAACAGCCCAAACAAGTTTCTAAAAGGATGAGTTTGCAACTACTTTACTTTTGGAGAAAATTCAAAACATTCATTATTCAATAGGGCCCAAACTATCAAAAACCAGCGGTTTGAATGAACACATTTCTTGGTAGAATCATGCAGGACTGAAATTTTTGATGTTTTTCTACTCCTTTCATGAGCCCAAACAAGTCTCTAAAAGCATGAGTTTGCAACTACTTTACTTTTGGAGAAAATTCAAAACATTCACTATTCAATAGAGCCCAATAGCAAAAATCAGGTTTTGAATGAAGAATCACATTTCTTGGTAGAATCATGCAGGATTGAAATTTTTGATGGTTTTTTACTCCTCTCAACAGCCCAAACAAGTTTCTAAAAGGATGAGTTTGCAACTACTTTACTTTTGGAGAAAATTCAAAACATTCATTATTCAATAGGGCCCAAACTATCAAAAACCAGCGGTTTCAATGAACACACATTTCTTGGTAGAATCATGCAGGACTGAAATTTTTGATGTTTTTCTACTCCTCTCATGAGCCCAAACAAGTCTCTAAAAGCATGAGTTTGCAACTACTTTACTTTTGGAGAAAATTCAAAACATTCATTATTCAATAGAGCCCAATAGCAAAAACCAGCGTTTTGAATGAAGAATCACATTTCTTGGTAGAATCATGCAGGATTGAAATTTTTGATGGTTTTTTACTCCTCTCAACAGCCCAAACAAGTTTCTAAAAGGATGAGTTTGCAACTACTTTACTTTTGGAGAAAATTCAAAACATTCATTATTCAATAGGGCCCAAACTATCAAAAACCAGCGGTTTCAATGAACACACATTTCTTGGTAGAATCATGCAGGACTGAAATTTTTGATGTTTTTCTACTCCTCTCATGAGCCCAAACAAGTCTCTAAAAGCATGAGTTTGCAACTACTTTACTTTTGGAGAAAATTCAAAACATTCATTATTCAATAGAGCCCAATAGCAAAAACCAGCGTTTTGAATGAAGAATCACATTTCTTGGTAGAATCATGCAGGATTGAAATTTTTGATGGTTTTTTACTCCTCTCAACAGCCCAAACAAGTTTCTAAAAGGATGAGTTTGCAACTACTTTACTTTTGGAGAAAATTCAAAACATTCATTATTCAATAGGGCCCAAACTATCAAAAACCAGCGGTTTCAATGAACACACATTTCTTGGTAGAATCATGCAGAACTGAAATTTTTGATGTTTTTCTACTCCTCTCATGAGCCCAAACAAGTCTCTAAAAGCATGAGTTTGCAACTACTTTACTTTTGGAGAAAATTCAAAACATTCATTATTCAATAGAGCCCAATAGCAAAAACCAGCGTTTTGAATGAAGAATCACATTTCTTGGTAGAATCATGCAGGATTGAAATTTTTGATGGTTTTTTACTCCTCTCAACAGCCCAAACAAGTTTCTAAAAGGATGAGTTTGCAACTACTTTACTTTTGGAGAAAATTCAAAACATTCATTATTCAATAGGGCCCAAACTATCAAAAACCAGCGGTTTCAATGAACACACATTTCTTGGTAGAATGATGCAGGACTGAAATTTTTGATGTTTTTCTACTCCTCTCATGAGCCCAAACAAGTCTCTAAAAGCATGAGTTTGCAACTACTTTACTTTTGGAGAAAATTCAAAACATTCATTATTCAATAGGGCCCAAACTATCAAAAACCAGCGGTTTCAATGAACACACATTTCTTGGTAGAATCATGCAGGACTGAAATTTTTGATGTTTTTCTACTCCTCTCATGAGCCCAAACAAGTCTCTAAAAGCATGAGTTTGCAACTACTTTACTTTTGGAGAAAATTCAAAACATTCATTATTCAATAGAGCCCAATAGCAAAAACCAGCGTTTTGAATGAAGAATCACATTTCTTGGTAGAATCATGCAGGATTGAAATTTTTGATGGTTTTTTACTCCTCTCAACAGCCCAAACAAGTTTCTAAAAGGATGAGTTTGCAACTACTTTACTTTTGGAGAAAATTCAAAACATTCATTATTCAATAGGGCCCAAACCATCAAAAACCAGCGGTTTTAATGAACACACATTTCTTGGTAGAATCATGCAGGACTATAATTTTTGATGTTTTTCTACTCCTCTCATGAGCCCAAACAAGTCTCTAAAAGCATGAGTTTGCAACTACTTTACTTTTGGAGAAAATTCAAAACATTCATTATTCAATAGAGCCCAATAGCAAAAACCAGCGTTTTGAATGAAGAATCACATTTCTTGGTAGAATCATGCAGGATTGACATTTTTGATGGTTTTTTACTCCTCTCAACAGCCCAAACAAGTTTCTAAAAGGATGAGTTTGCAACTACTTTACTTTTGGAGAAAATTCAAAACATTCATTATTCAATAGGGCCCAAACTATCAAAAACCAGCGGTTTCAATGAACACACATTTCTTGGTAGAATCATGCAGGACTGAAATTTTTGATGTTTTTCTACTCCTCTCATGAGCCCAAACAAGTCTCTAAAAGCATGAGTTTGCAACTACTTTACTTTTGGAGAAAATTCAAAACATTCATTATTCAATAGAGCCCAATAGCAAAAACCAGCGTTTTGAATGAAGAATCACATTTCTTGGTAGAATCATGCAGGATTGAAATTTTTGATGGTTTTTTACTCCTCTCAACAGCCCAAACAAGTTTCTAAAAGGATGAGTTTGCAACTACTTTACTTTTGGAGAAAATTCAAAACATTCATTATTCAATAGGGCCCAAACTATCAAAAACCAGCGGTTTCAATGAATACACATTTCTTGGTAGAATCATGCAGGACTGAAATTTTTGATGTTTTTCTACTCCTCTCATGAGCCCAAACAAGTCTCTAAAAGCATGAGTTTGCAACTACTTTACTTTTGGAGAAAATTCAAAACATTCATTATTCAATAGAGCCCAATAGCAAAAACCAGCGTTTTGAATGAAGAATCACATTTCTTGGTAGAATCATGCAGGATTGAAATTTTTGATGGTTTTTTACTCCTCTCAACAGCCCAAACAAGTTTCTAAAAGGATGAGTTTGCAACTACTTTACTTTTGGAGAAAATTCAAAACATTCATTATTCAATAGGGCCCAAACTATCAAAAACCAGCGGTTTCAATGAACACACATTTCTTGGTAGAATCATGCAGGACTGAAATTTTTGATGTTTTTCTACTCCTCTCATGAGCCCAAACAAGTCTCTAAAAGCATGAGTTTGCAACTACTTTACTTTTGGAGAAAATTCAAAACATTCATTATTCAATAGGGCCCAAACTATCAAAAACCAGCGGTTTGAATCAACACACATTTCTTGGTAGAATCATGCAGGACTGAAATTTTTGATGTTTTTCTACTCCTCTCATGAGCCCAAACAAGTCTCTAAAAGCATGAGTTTGCAACTACTTTACTTTTGGAGAAAATTCAAAACATTCATTATTCAATAGAGCCCAATAGCAAAAACCAGCGTTTTGAATGAAGAATCACATTTCTTGGTAGAATCATGCAGGATTGAAATTTTTGATGGTTTTTTACTCCTCTCAACAGCCCAAACAAGTTTCTAAAAGGATGAGTTTGCAACTACTTTACTTTTGGAGAAAATTCAAAACATTCATTATTCAATAGGGCCCAAACTATCAAAAACCAGCCGTTTCAATGAACACACATTTCTTGGTAGAATGATGCAGGACTGAAATTTTTGATGTTTTTCTACTCCTCTCATGAGCCCAAACAAGTCTCTAAAAGCATGAGTTTGCAACTACTTTACTTTTGGAGAAAATTCAAAACATTCATTATTCAATAGGGCCCAAACTATCAAAAACCAGCGGTTTCAATGAACACACATTTCTTGGTAGAATCATGCAGGATTGAAATTTTTGATGGTTTTTTACTCCTCTCAACAGCCCAAACAAGTTTCTAAAAGGATGAGTTTGCAACTACTTTACTTTTGGAGAAAATTCAAAACATTCATTATTCAATAGGGCCCAAACTATCAAAAACCAGCGGTTTGAATGAACACATTTCTTGGTAGAATCATGCAGGACTGAAATTTTTGATGTTTTTCTACTCCTCTCATGAGCCCAAACAAGTCTCTAAAAGCATGAGTTTGCAACTACTTTACTTTTGGAGAAAATTCAAAACATTCACTATTCAATAGAGCCCAATAGCAAAAATCAGGTTTTGAATGAAGAATCACATTTCTTGGTAAAATCATGCAGGATTGAAATTTTTGATGGTTTTTTACTCCTCTCAACAGCCCAAACATGTTTCTAAAAGGATGAGTTTGCAACTACTTTACTTTTGGAGAAAATTCAAAACATTCATTATTCAATAGGGCCCAAACTATCAAAAACCAGCGGTTTCAATGAACACACATTTCTTGGTAGAATCATGCAGGACTGAAATTTTTGATGTTTTTCTACTCCTCTCATGAGCCCAAACAAGTCTCTAAAAGCATGAGTTTGCAACTACTTTACTTTTGGAGAAAATTCAAAACATTCATTATTCAATAGAGCCCAATAGCAAAAACCAGCGTTTTGAATGAAGAATCACATTTCTTGGTAGAATCATGCAGGATTGAAATTTTTGATGGTTTTTTACTCCTCTCAACAGCCCAAACAAGTTTCTAAAAGGATGAGTTTGCAACTACTTTACTTTTGGAGAAAATTCAAAACATTCATTATTCAATAGGGCCCAAACTATCAAAAACCAGCGGTTTCAATGAACACACATTTCTTGGTAGAATCATGCAGGACTGAAATTTTTGATGTTTTTCTACTCCTCTCATGAGCCCAAACAAGTCTCTAAAAGCATGAGTTTGCAACTACTTTACTTTTGGAGAAAATTCAAAACATTCATTATTCAATAGAGCCCAATAGCAAAAACCAGCGTTTTGAATGAAGAATCACATTTCTTGGTAGAATCATGCAGGATTGAAATTTTTGATGGTTTTTTACTCCTCTCAACAGCCCAAACAAGTTTCTAAAAGGATGAGTTTGCAACTACTTTACTTTTGGAGAAAATTCAAAACATTCATTATTCAATAGGGCCCAAACTATCAAAAACCAGCGGTTTCAATGAACACACATTTCTTGGTAGAATCATGGAGGACTGAAATTTTTGATGTTTTTCTACTCCTCTCATGAGCCCAAACAAGTCTCTAAAAGCATGAGTTTGCAACTACTTTACTTTTGGAGAAAATTCAAAACATTCATTATTCAATAGAGCCCAATAGCAAAAACCAGCGTTTTGAATGAAGAATCACATTTCTTGGTAGAATCATGCAGGATTGAAATTTTTTATGGTTTTTTACTCCTCTCAACAGCCCAAACAAGTTTCTAAAAGGATGAGTTTGCAACTACTTTACTTTTGGAGAAAATTCAAAACATTCATTATTCAATAGGGCCCAAACTATCAAAAACCAGCCGTTTCAATGAACACACATGTCTTGGTAGAATCATGCAGGACTGAAATTTTTGATGTTTTTCTACTCATCTCATGAGCCCAAACAAGTCTCTAAAAGCATGAGTTTGCAACTACTTTACTTTTGGAGAAAATTCAAAACATTCATTATTCAATAGGGCCCAAACTATCAAAAACCAGCCGTTTCAATGAAAACACATTTCTTGGTAGAATCATGCAGGACTGAAATTTTTGATGTTTTTCTACTTATCTCATGAGCCCAAACAAGTCTCTAAAAGCATGAGTTTGCAACTACTTTACTTTTGGAGAAAATTCAAAACATTCATTATTCAATAGAGCCCAATAGCAAAAACCAGCGTTTTGAATGAAGAATCACATTTCTTGGTAGAATCATGCAGGATTGAAATTTTTGATGGTTTTTTACTCCTCTCAACAGCCCAAACAAGTTTCTAAAAGGATGAGTTTGCAACTACTTTACTTTTGGAGAAAATTCAAAACATTCATTATTCAATAGGGCCCAAACTATCAAAAACCAGCCGTTTCAATGAAAACACATTTCTTGGTAGAATCATGCAGGACTGAAATTTTTGATGTTTTTCTACTTATCTCATGAGCCCAAACAAGTCTCTAAAAGCATGAGTTTGCAACTACTTTACTTTTGGAGAAAATTCAAAACATTCATTATTCAATAGAGCCCAATAGCAAAAACCAGCGTTTTGAATGAAGAATCACATTTCTTGGTAGAATCATGCAGGATTGAAATTTTTGATGGTTTTTTACTCCTCTCAACAGCCCAAACAAGTTTCTAAAAGGATGAGTTTGCAACTACTTTACTTTTGGAGAAAATTCAAAACATTCATTATTCAATAGGGCCCAAACTATCAAAAACCAGCGGTTTGAATGAACACATTTCTTGGTAGAATCATGCAGGACTGAAATTTTTGATGTTTTTCTACTCCTCTCATGAGCCCAAACAAGTCTCTAAAAGCATGAGTTTGCAACTACTTTACTTTTGGAGAAAATTCAAAACATTCACTATTCAATAGAGCCCAATAGCAAAAATCAGGTTTTGAATGAAGAATCACATTTCTTGGTAAAATCATGCAGGATTGAAATTTTTGATGGTTTTTTACTCCTCTCAACAGCCCAAACAAGTTTCTAAAAGGATGAGTTTGCAACTACTTTACTTTTGGAGAAAATTCAAAACATTCATTATTCAATAGGGCCCAAACTATCAAAAACCAGCGGTTTCAATGAACACACATTTCTTGGTAGAATCATGCAGGACTGAAATTTTTGATGTTTTTCTACTCCTCTCATGAGCCCAAACAAGTCTCTAAAAGCATGAGTTTGCAACTACTTTACTTTTGGAGAAAATTCAAAACATTCATTATTCAATAGAGCCCAATAGCAAAAACCAGCGTTTTGAATGAAGAATCACATTTCTTGGTAGAATCATGCAGGATTGAAATTTTTGATGGTTTTTTACTCCTCTCAACAGCCCAAACAAGTTTCTAAAAGGATGAGTTTGCAACTACTTTACTTTTGGAGAAAATTCAAAACATTCATTATTCAATAGGGCCCAAACTATCAAAAACCAGCGGTTTCAATGAACACACATTTCTTGGTAGAATCATGGAGGACTGAAATTTTTGATGTTTTTCTACTCCTCTCATGAGCCCAAACAAGTCTCTAAAAGCATGAGTTTGCAACTACTTTACTTTTGGAGAAAATTCAAAACATTCATTATTCAATAGAGCCCAATAGCAAAAACCAGCGTTTTGAATGAAGAATCACATTTCTTGGTAGAATCATGCAGGATTGAAATTTTTTATGGTTTTTTACTCCTCTCAACAGCCCAAACAAGTTTCTAAAAGGATGAGTTTGCAACTACTTTACTTTTGGAGAAAATTCAAAACATTCATTATTCAATAGGGCCCAAACTATCAAAAACCAGCCGTTTCAATGAACACACATGTCTTGGTAGAATCATGCAGGACTGAAATTTTTGATGTTTTTCTACTCATCTCATGAGCCCAAACAAGTCTCTAAAAGCATGAGTTTGCAACTACTTTACTTTTGGAGAAAATTCAAAACATTCATTATTCAATAGGGCCCAAACTATCAAAAACCAGCCGTTTCAATGAAAACACATTTCTTGGTAGAATCATGCAGGACTGAAATTTTTGATGTTTTTCTACTTATCTCATGAGCCCAAACAAGTCTCTAAAAGCATGAGTTTGCAACTACTTTACTTTTGGAGAAAATTCAAAACATTCATTATTCAATAGAGCCCAATAGCAAAAACCAGCGTTTTGAATGAAGAATCACATTTCTTGGTAGAATCATGCAGGATTGAAATTTTTGATGGTTTTTTACTCCTCTCAACAGCCCAAACAAGTTTCTAAAAGGATGAGTTTGCAACTACTTTACTTTTGGAGAAAATTCAAAACATTCATTATTCAATAGGGCCCAAACTATCAAAAACCAGCCGTTTCAATGAAAACACATTTCTTGGTAGAATCATGCAGGACTGAAATTTTTGATGTTTTTCTACTTATCTCATGAGCCCAAACAAGTCTCTAAAAGCATGAGTTTGCAACTACTTTACTTTTGGAGAAAATTCAAAACATTCATTATTCAATAGAGCCCAATAGCAAAAACCAGCGTTTTGAATGAAGAATCACATTTCTTGGTAGAATCATGCAGGATTGAAATTTTTGATGGTTTTTTACTCCTCTCAACAGCCCAAACAAGTTTCTAAAAGGATGAGTTTGCAACTACTTTACTTTTGGAGAAAATTCAAAACATTCATTATTCAATAGGGCCCAAACTATCAAAAACCAGCGGTTTGAATGAACACATTTCTTGGTAGAATCATGCAGGACTGAAATTTTTGATGTTTTTCTACTCCTCTCATGAGCCCAAACAAGTCTCTAAAAGCATGAGTTTGCAACTACTTTACTTTTGGAGAAAATTCAAAACATTCACTATTCAATAGAGCCCAATAGCAAAAATCAGGTTTTGAATGAAGAATCACATTTCTTGGTAAAATCATGCAGGATTGAAATTTTTGATGGTTTTTTACTCCTCTCAACAGCCCAAACAAGTTTCTAAAAGGATGAGTTTGCAACTACTTTACTTTTGGAGAAAATTCAAAACATTCATTATTCAATAGGGCCCAAACTATCAAAAACCAGCGGTTTCAATGAACACACATTTCTTGGTAGAATCATGCAGGACTGAAATTTTTGATGTTTTTCTACTCCTCTCATGAGCCCAAACAAGTCTCTAAAAGCATGAGTTTGCAACTACTTTACTTTTGGAGAAAATTCAAAACATTCATTATTCAATAGAGCCCAATAGCAAAAACCAGCGTTTTGAATGAAGAATCACATTTCTTGGTAGAATCATGCAGGATTGAAATTTTTGATGGTTTTTTACTCCTCTCAACAGCCCAAACAAGTTTCTAAAAGGATGAGTTTGCAACTACTTTACTTTTGGAGAAAATTCAAAACATTCATTATTCAATAGGGCCCAAACTATCAAAAACCAGCGGTTTCAATGAACACACATTTCTTGGTAGAATCATGCAGGACTGAAATTTTTGATGTTTTTCTACTCCTCTCATGAGCCCAAACAAGTCTCTAAAAGCATGAGTTTGCAACTACTTTACTTTTGGAGAAAATTCAAAACATTCATTATTCAATAGGGCCCAAACTATCAAAAACCAGCGGTTTGAATCAACACACATTTCTTGGTAGAATCATGCAGGACTGAAATTTTTGATGTTTTTCTACTCCTCTCATGAGCCCAAACAAGTCTCTAAAAGCATGAGTTTGCAACTACTTTACTTTTGGAGAAAATTCAAAACATTCATTATTCAATAGAGCCCAATAGCAAAAACCAGCGTTTTGAATGAAGAATGACATTTCTTGGTAGAATCATGCAGGATTGAAATTTTTGATGTTTTTTTACTCCTCTCAACAGCCCAAACAAGTTTCTAAAAGGATGAGTTTGCAACTACTTTACTTTTGGAGAAAATTCAAAACATTCATTATTCAATAGGGCCCAAACTATCAAAAACCAGCCGTTTCAATGTAAACACATGTCTTGGTAGAATCATGCAGGACTGAAATTTTTGATGTTTTTCTACTCATCTCATGAGCCCAAACAAGTCTCTAAAAGCATGAGTTTGCAACTACTTTACTTTTGGAGAAAATTCAAAACATTCATTATTCAATAGAGCCCAATAGCAAAAACCAGCGTTTTGAATGAAGAATCACATTTCTTGGTAGAATCATGCAGGATTGAAATTTTTGATGGTTTTTTACTCCTCTCAACAGCCCAAACAAGTTTCTAAAAGGTTGAGTTTGCAACTACTTTACTTTTGGAGAAAATTCAAAACATTCATTATTCAATAGGGCCCAAACTATCAAAAACCAGCCGTTTCAATGAAAACACATGTCTTGGTAGAATCATGCAGGACTGAAATTTTTGATGTTTTTCTACTCATCTCATGAGCCCAAACAAGTCTCTAAAAGCATGAGTTTGCAACTACTTTACTTTTGGAGAAAATTCAAAACATTCATTATTCAATAGAGCCCAATAGCAAAAACCAGCGTTTTGAATGAAGAATCACATTTCTTGGTAGAATCATGCAGGATTGAAATTTTTGATGGTTTTTTACTCCTCTCAACAGCCCAAACAAGTTTCTAAAAGGATGAGTTTGCAACTACTTTACTTTTGGAGAAAATTCAAAACATTCATTATTCAATAGGGCCCAAACTATCAAAAACCAGCGGTTTGAATGAACACATTTCTTGGTAGAATCATGCAGGACTGAAATTTTTGATGTTTTTCTACTCCTTTCATGAGCCCAAACAAGTCTCTAAAAGCATGAGTTTGCAACTACTTTACTTTTGGAGAAAATTCAAAACATTCACTATTCAATAGAGCCCAATAGCAAAAATCAGGTTTTGAATGAAGAATCACATTTCTTGGTAGAATCATGCAGGATTGAAATTTTTGATGGTTTTTTACTCCTCTCAACAGCCCAAACAAGTTTCTAAAAGGATGAGTTTGCAACTACTTTACTTTTGGAGAAAATTCAAAACATTCATTATTCAATAGGGCCCAAACTATCAAAAACCAGCGGTTTCAATGAACACACATTTCTTGGTAGAATCATGCAGGACTGAAATTTTTGATGTTTTTCTACTCCTCTCATGAGCCCAAACAAGTCTCTAAAAGCATGAGTTTGCAACTACTTTACTTTTGGAGAAAATTCAAAACATTCATTATTCAATAGAGCCCAATAGCAAAAACCAGCGTTTTGAATGAAGAATCACATTTCTTGGTAGAATCATGCAGGATTGAAATTTTTGATGGTTTTTTACTCCTCTCAACAGCCCAAACAAGTTTCTAAAAGGATGAGTTTGCAACTACTTTACTTTTGGAGAAAATTCAAAACATTCATTATTCAATAGGGCCCAAACTATCAAAAACCAGCGGTTTCAATGAACACACATTTCTTGGTAGAATCATGCAGGACTGAAATTTTTGATGTTTTTCTACTCCTCTCATGAGCCCAAACAAGTCTCTAAAAGCATGAGTTTGCAACTACTTTACTTTTGGAGAAAATTCAAAACATTCATTATTCAATAGAGCCCAATAGCAAAAACCAGCGTTTTGAATGAAGAATCACATTTCTTGGTAGAATCATGCAGGATTGAAATTTTTGATGGTTTTTTACTCCTCTCAACAGCCCAAACAAGTTTCTAAAAGGATGAGTTTGCAACTACTTTACTTTTGGAGAAAATTCAAAACATTCATTATTCAATAGGGCCCAAACTATCAAAAACCAGCGGTTTCAATGAACACACATTTCTTGGTAGAATCATGCAGAACTGAAATTTTTGATGTTTTTCTACTCCTCTCATGAGCCCAAACAAGTCTCTAAAAGCATGAGTTTGCAACTACTTTACTTTTGGAGAAAATTCAAAACATTCATTATTCAATAGAGCCCAATAGCAAAAACCAGCGTTTTGAATGAAGAATCACATTTCTTGGTAGAATCATGCAGGATTGAAATTTTTGATGGTTTTTTACTCCTCTCAACAGCCCAAACAAGTTTCTAAAAGGATGAGTTTGCAACTACTTTACTTTTGGAGAAAATTCAAAACATTCATTATTCAATAGGGCCCAAACTATCAAAAACCAGCGGTTTCAATGAACACACATTTCTTGGTAGAATGATGCAGGACTGAAATTTTTGATGTTTTTCTACTCCTCTCATGAGCCCAAACAAGTCTCTAAAAGCATGAGTTTGCAACTACTTTACTTTTGGAGAAAATTCAAAACATTCATTATTCAATAGGGCCCAAACTATCAAAAACCAGCGGTTTCAATGAACACACATTTCTTGGTAGAATCATGCAGGACTGAAATTTTTGATGTTTTTCTACTCCTCTCATGAGCCCAAACAAGTCTCTAAAAGCATGAGTTTGCAACTACTTTACTTTTGGAGAAAATTCAAAACATTCATTATTCAATAGAGCCCAATAGCAAAAACCAGCGTTTTGAATGAAGAATCACATTTCTTGGTAGAATCATGCAGGATTGAAATTTTTGATGGTTTTTTACTCCTCTCAACAGCCCAAACAAGTTTCTAAAAGGATGAGTTTGCAACTACTTTACTTTTGGAGAAAATTCAAAACATTCATTATTCAATAGGGCCCAAACCATCAAAAACCAGCGGTTTCAATGAACACACATTTCTTGGTAGAATCATGCAGGACTATAATTTTTGATGTTTTTCTACTCCTCTCATGAGCCCAAACAAGTCTCTAAAAGCATGAGTTTGCAACTACTTTACTTTTGGAGAAAATTCAAAACATTCATTATTCAATAGAGCCCAATAGCAAAAACCAGCGTTTTGAATGAAGAATCACATTTCTTGGTAGAATCATGCAGGATTGACATTTTTGATGGTTTTTTACTCCTCTCAACAGCCCAAACAAGTTTCTAAAAGGATGAGTTTGCAACTACTTTACTTTTGGAGAAAATTCAAAACATTCATTATTCAATAGGGCCCAAACTATCAAAAACCAGCGGTTTCAATGAACACACATTTCTTGGTAGAATCATGCAGGACTGAAATTTTTGATGTTTTTCTACTCCTCTCATGAGCCCAAACAAGTCTCTAAAAGCATGAGTTTGCAACTACTTTACTTTTGGAGAAAATTCAAAACATTCATTATTCAATAGAGCCCAATAGCAAAAACCAGCGTTTTGAATGAAGAATCACATTTCTTGGTAGAATCATGCAGGATTGAAATTTTTGATGGTTTTTTACTCCTCTCAACAGCCCAAACAAGTTTCTAAAAGGATGAGTTTGCAACTACTTTACTTTTGGAGAAAATTCAAAACATTCATTATTCAATAGGGCCCAAACTATCAAAAACCAGCGGTTTCAATGAATACACATTTCTTGGTAGAATCATGCAGGACTGAAATTTTTGATGTTTTTCTACTCCTCTCATGAGCCCAAACAAGTCTCTAAAAGCATGAGTTTGCAACTACTTTACTTTTGGAGAAAATTCAAAACATTCATTATTCAATAGAGCCCAATAGCAAAAACCAGCGTTTTGAATGAAGAATCACATTTCTTGGTAGAATCATGCAGGATTGAAATTTTTGATGGTTTTTTACTCCTCTCAACAGCCCAAACAAGTTTCTAAAAGGATGAGTTTGCAACTACTTTACTTTTGGAGAAAATTCAAAACATTCATTATTCAATAGGGCCCAAACTATCAAAAACCAGCGGTTTCAATGAACACACATTTCTTGGTAGAATGATGCAGGACTGAAATTTTTGATGTTTTTCTACTCCTCTCATGAGCCCAAACAAGTCTCTAAAAGCATGAGTTTGCAACTACTTTACTTTTGGAGAAAATTCAAAACATTCATTATTCAATAGGGCCCAAACTATCAAAAACCAGCGGTTTCAATGAACACACATTTCTTGGTAGAATCATGCAGGACTGAAATTTTTGATGTTTTTCTACTCCTCTCATGAGCCCAAACAAGTCTCTAAAAGCATGAGTTTGCAACTACTTTACTTTTGGAGAAAATTCAAAACATTCATTATTCAATAGAGCCCAATAGCAAAAACCAGCGTTTTGAATGAAGAATCACATTTCTTGGTAGAATCATGCAGGATTGAAATTTTTGATGGTTTTTTACTCCTTTCAGCAGCCCAAACAAGTTTCTAAAAGGATGAGTTTGCAACTACTTTACTTTTGCAGAAAATTCAAAACATTCATTATTCAATAGGGCCCAAACCATCAAAAACCAGCGGTTTCAATGAACACACATTTCTTGGTAGAATCATGCAGGACTGAAATTTTTGATGTTTTTCTACTCCTCTCATGAGCCCAAACAAGTCTCTAAAAGCATGAGTTTGCAACTACTTTACTTTTGGAGAAAATTCAAAACATTCATTATTCAATAGAGCCCAATAGCAAAAACCAGCGTTTTGAATGAAGAATCACATTTCTTGGTAGAATCATGCAGGATTGACATTTTTGATGGTTTTTTACTCCTCTCAACAGCCCAAACAAGTTTCTAAAAGGATGAGTTTGCAACTACTTTACTTTTGGAGAAAATTCAAAACATTCATTATTCAATAGGGCCCAAACTATCAAAAACCAGCCGTTTCAATGAACACACATGTCTTGGTAGAATCATGCAGGACTGAAATTTTTGATGTTTTTCTACTCATCTCATGAGCCCAAACAAGTCTCTAAAAGCATGAGTTTGCAACTACTTTACTTTTGGAGAAAATTCAAAACATTCATTATTCAATAGAGCCCAATAGCAAAAACCAGCGTTTTGAATGAAGAATCACATTTCTTGGTAGAATCATGCAGGATTGACATTTTTGATGGTTTTTTACTCCTCTCAACAGCCCAAACAAGTTTCTAAAAGGATGAGTTTGCAACTACTTTACTTTTGGAGAAAATTCAAAACATTCATTATTCAATAGGGCCCAAACTATCAAAAACCAGCCGTTTCAATGAACACACATGTCTTGGTAGAATCATGCAGGACTGAAATTTTTGATGTTTTTCTACTCATCTCATGAGCCCAAACAAGTCTCTAAAAGCATGAGTTTGCAACTACTTTACTTTTGGAGAAAATTCAAAACATTCATTATTCGATAGAGCCCAATAGCAAAAACCAGCGTTTTGAATGAAAAATCACATTTCTTGGTAGAATCATGCAGGATTGAAATTTTTGATGGTTTTTTACTCCTCTCAACAGCCCAAACAAGTTTCTAAAAGGATGAGTTTGCAACTACTTTACTTTTGGAGAAAATTCAAAACATTCATTATTCAATAGGGCCCAAACTATCAAAAACCAGCGGTTTGAATGAACACATTTCTTGGTAGAATCATGCAGGACTGAAATTTTTGATGTTTTTCTACTCCTCTCATGAGCCCAAACAAGTCTCTAAAAGCATGAGTTTGCAACTACTTTACTTTTGGAGAAAATTCAAAACATTCACTATTCAATAGAGCCCAATTGCAAAAATCAGGTTTTGAATGAAGAATCACATTTCTTGGTAAAATCATGCAGGATTGAAATTTTTGATGGTTTTTTACTCCTCTCAACAGCCCAAACAAGTTTCTAAAAGGATGAGTTTGCAACTACTTTACTTTTGGAGAAAATTCAAAACATTCATTATTCAATAGGGCCCAAACTATCAAAAACCAGCGGTTTCAATGAACACACATTTCTTGGTAGAATCATGCAGGACTGAAATTTTTGATGTTTTTCTACTCCTCTCATGAGCCCAAACAAGTCTCTAAAAGCATGAGTTTGCAACTACTTTACTTTTGGAGAAAATTCAAAACATTCATTATTCAATAGAGCCCAATAGCAAAAACCAGCGTTTTGAATGAAGAATCACATTTCATGGTAGAATCATGCAGGATTGAAATTTTTGATGGTTTTTTACTCCTCTCAACAGCCCAAACAAGTTTCTAAAAGGATGAGTTTGCAACTACTTTACTTTTGGAGAAAATTCAAAACATTCATTATTCAATAGGGCCCAAACTATCAAAAACCAGCGGTTTCAATGAACACACATTTCTTGGTAGAATCATGCAGGACTGAAATTTTTGATGTTTTTCTACTCCTCTCATGAGCCCAAACAAGTCTCTAAAAGCATGAGTTTGCAACTACTTTACTTTTGGAGAAAATTCAAAACATTCATTATTCAATAGGGCCCAAACTATCAAAAACCAGCGGTTTGAATCAACACACATTTCTTGGTAGAATCATGCAGGACT
Organism: Dendrobates tinctorius; assembly: GCF_039654945.1. NCBI lineage: Eukaryota > Metazoa > Chordata > Amphibia > Anura > Dendrobatidae > Dendrobates > Dendrobates tinctorius. The sequence continues at coordinate 23,205,465 of NW_027361793.1, forward strand.
GAAATTTTTGATGTTTTTCTACTCCTCTCATGAGCCCAAACAAGTCTCTAAAAGCATGAGTTTGCAACTACTTTATTTTTGGAGAAAATTCAAAACATTCATTATTCAATAGAGCCCAATAGCAAAAACCAGCGTTTTGAATGAAGAATCACATTTCTTGGTAGAATCATGCAGGATTGAAATTTTTGATGGTTTTTTACTCCTCTCAACAGCCCAAACAAGTTTCTAAAAGGATGAGTTTGCAACTACTTTACTTTTGGAGAAAATTCAAAACATTCATTATTCAATAGGGCCCAAACTATCAAAAACCAGCCGTTTCAATGAAAACACATGTCTTGGTAGAATCATGCAGGACTGAAATTTTTGATGTTTTTCTACTCATCTCATGAGCCCAAACAAGTCTCTAAAAGCATGAGTTTGCAACTACTTTACTTTTGGAGAAAATTCAAAACATTCATTATTCAATAGAGCCCAATAGCAAAAACCAGCGTTTTGAATGAAGAATCACATTTCTTGGTAGAATCATGCAGGATTGAAATTTTTGATGGTTTTTTACTCCTCTCAACAGCCCAAACAAGTTTCTAAAAGGATGAGTTTGCAACTACTTTACTTTTGGAGAAAATTCAAAACATTCATTATTCAATAGGGCCCAAACTATCAAAAACCAGCGGTTTGAATGAACACATTTCTTGGTAGAATCATGCAGGACTGAAATTTTTGATGTTTTTCTACTCCTTTCATGAGCCCAAACAAGTCTCTAAAAGCATGAGTTTGCAACTACTTTACTTTTGGAGAAAATTCAAAACATTCACTATTCAATAGAGCCCAATAGCAAAAATCAGGTTTTGAATGAAGAATCACATTTCTTGGTAGAATCATGCAGGATTGAAATTTTTGATGGTTTTTTACTCCTCTCAACAGCCCAAACAAGTTTCTAAAAGGATGAGTTTGCAACTACTTTACTTTTGGAGAAAATTCAAAACATTCATTATTCAATAGGGCCCAAACTATCAAAAACCAGCGGTTTCAATGAACACACATTTCTTGGTAGAATCATGCAGGACTGAAATTTTTGATGTTTTTCTACTCCTCTCATGAGCCCAAACAAGTCTCTAAAAGCATGAGTTTGCAACTACTTTACTTTTGGAGAAAATTCAAAACATTCATTATTCAATAGAGCCCAATAGCAAAAACCAGCGTTTTGAATGAAGAATCACATTTCTTGGTAGAATCATGCAGGATTGAAATTTTTGATGGTTTTTTACTCCTCTCAACAGCCCAAACAAGTTTCTAAAAGGATGAGTTTGCAACTACTTTACTTTTGGAGAAAATTCAAAACATTGGGGGCGTGGCCAGCGTCTGAGCTGAATGGAAGCCTGAGCTCTGAGCTCCTCCACAGGGCAGCCTACCAAGCGCTATTAACAAGCGACTTACAAGCCAGGACTGGCTGAAAACTTGTGGGAACCTCCATAGGCACCAGCGGTGCCCCCACATAATGGATCCGCTTAATAGAAAAGCAGGAAAATCAAAAAATCTGGAGCGCTCTCCCCTCATGCTGAGGAGCCAAGATGGCGCCCGCCACACAGCAGCCACAGCCTGCAGCCCCAGCCTGAGCGGCGCACAGCGGGAGAGAACGCCACAGAGACTGAAACACGCAGTATTCAAGTCAGGGGGTAAGTCTGCCCCCATCCCTGCAAAAACCGCCGCTCCATATATTAAAGAAAGCGCTAAATTCAGTGTTAAAAGTAGCGCTGAGAAGAAGGAGGCAAAATATCGCGAGATTAACCGGGAAACAGACGGGATTGCGCAGCAAGTACGCAAATTGCGTACCTTAAGCAAAAATCTTGCGCAGCCTGTGAAATCTTGCACAGCAGCAACGCTCACAGCCGCTATGGAGGCCACAAATACAATAAGGGCCTCCTCATCTTGTCCAGATATCTCCACAATTTCAGACACCCCTCTAACGCCACCACAGAGGGAACTGTCCCCTGCCTCACAAAATAGCTGCAGATTAAGCAGTAGCTCGGCTGAGCTGCAAAGTGAGACGCAGATGGAGGACTTCTGCACTCCAGATAACCCCATGCCTGAAAACTTTTTACATGTTTTGACTGAGGTAGAGGCTACCAACAAAGCAGCTTCAGAAATGTTCATAAAAAATATGGTGTGCCTTCTTGCAAAGACATTCCAAAAACAACTAGAGGGATATAATACAAACCTCCAAAACAATATAGACAGTCTGGGTCAGAGGGTGAATCACTTGGAGTCGAAAATGGAGGAGATAGTCCAGTCTCACAACAATTTGATAGACGAACATTATGCCTTAGAGAAAGAAGTTACCTTCCTAAAGTCAAGACTGATAGAACAAGAGGACAGGAGTAGGAGAAACAACCTTAAATTCAGAGGAATACCTGAGAATGTCAAGGACAGAGATCTTGATTCATATGTGCAAAAAATGCTCCATGCTATGCTCCCAGGTGCTTCCAAAGGAGACCTCTTAATAGAACGCATACACAGACTACCTAAGTCCAAATATGCCCCTGAAAGAGCTCCGCGGGATGTTATTGCATTCTTTCACTATTTTCTGACAAAGGAGGACATTTTGAGGAAGAGCAAGCAGTCACCCATCTTACCAAGACCATATGAGGGTATTAAGATCTTTGCAGACTTTTCAAAAGCCACGTTGCAAAAAAGGAGAGACTTTTTCCCTATCACTGCACACCTACGGGAGCACAGGGTGCTATACAGATGGGGCTTTCCTACAAAAATATTGGTCATGAAGGAAAACACTACTTTTGCCTTATCTAACATTGATAACTGTGATAGATTCTTTCAGGACCTTGGTATTCCTCCAATGAAGAACTCATCTTTATCCTACAATCAAGAGAGGAGCAACTCTTCACGACAGCCAAGACGTTTGTCACAGTCCTGGACCACACAAAAGAAAAGATAATGGACTTGGTAGGTGTTGACCCTGGCTCTTGGCCTGAACTTTCATCCCCAAACACTAACCGAGAGATTTCTCTTGGTATCATTTCTTTTGAGAAATTCACCTTCCTTGTTAACAAGTTTGTTTTGTTCTAGGTTATTCCAGGTTATAACATGTTTCTATTCACAGGCACACCAGGCACTGACAACAAATTTCTAGAGAAATACCACTCTTCTTGGATATATGTCCAGATGGACTATTCTATCTTATTGAGTTATTTAACACATTTCTTTCTTTTTGATATATTATGGAGTTGAAAATCCTATCATTTAATGTAAATGGGCTTAATAGTCCCTTTAAAAGGTATGCTCTGTGGAAGGAGATCAAAAGATTGAAAGCAAATGTTGCTATGATACAGGAAACCCACCTCCTGGAAACTGATAATAACAGATTTAAAAACAAAGATTATCCTCAGATTTTCTTCTCCAACAACGAGGGAGGGAAAAAAGCTGGGGTGGCCATTGCCTTCCACAGAGACCTACCAGTGGTTATTTCAGATGTTTATAAAGACAATAAAGGCAGATATTTAATCATCAATTTTACCTTGGAGGGAATGGAATACACTGTGGTTAATGTATACGCCCCTAATGTGAGACAAATTAGCTTTCTCAATAAAGTCAAAAGAAAATTATCCAAATTTAGCAAGGGACAAATCATATGGGGGGGAGACTTTAATTGTATTGTTGACCCAAGCACTGATTGCTCATCCTCTGCTCCATACTACAGAAGTGTGAATTTGGGGAAGTGGCTGAGCAATGCTAACCTGCACGACAGTTGTAAAATATTGAACCCTAATTCTAGAGAATACACCAGATTCTGCCCACACAACAGATCTTATACCAAAATAGATCATATATTTACCAGTTTTTCCTTACTAGATTCGTATATAGATTTCCAAACTGGCCCCATCACATGGTCGGACCATGCTCCAATTCTATTAACATTACAGGTTTCCTCTTCGACTCAAAGACACTACAATTGGAGATATAGCAAATTTGTAGTAGACTCCCCAGATAATATAGCAACAATAAAAAACACTATAATGAATTATTTTAAAGAAAATGACTCCCAGGAAATCTCCCCTGAAACCTTATGGTTAGCACATAAATGTGTCATTAGAGGCCACTTAATTCAGATGGCCTCAAGACAAAAGAGGGAAAGAGAGAGCAAACAGAGGCTGTTACTAGAACAAATCAAAAAACTTGAAGACCAGGCCAAAGTGGAAAAATCTTTTACTAAATACAAGGAGTTATACTCCCTTAGATTGGAATTTAGAAATCTTCTCATAAATATTTACGAAAAAAAGACTCTGTTTAACAGGGCAGGGTTCTACATAAATAACAACAAAAACTCAAAAACTATGGCAAATAGATTCAAACCCATAAATAAAAAGCATTTAATTAAAAAACTTTCCCAGAACTCAGTGAATATAGAAAAGCCAAGGGACATAGCTTTGGCTTTTGAAAAATACTACTCAAACCTTTACAATATAGGGAAAAATGGGACTTATCCCCCTCCTACAGAGGAGATGATAGATAATTTCCTGGGAGGAGTAGAGTTGAGATCTCTGTCTTCTGAGCAAAGGGAAATGCTTGATGCACCCTTCTCTGAGGGAGAGGTCTCTCTGGCAATAAAAAATCTCAAATGTAATAAGGCTCCTGGTCCAGACGGATTCCCTGTGGAATATTATAAAACATTTCAGGAAAATCTGGTCCCCTATTTAACAAACACCCTAAATTTTATAAAATCAAAAGGAACATGTAGTGCAGATATGCTGAGAGCCACCATAGTGGTAATCCCCAAACCGGACAAAGATCCCACCAAGATAGAAAACTATAGACCCATATCCCTCCTGAATGCAGACATCAAGGTCTATGCAAAAATACTGGCAGAAAGGGTGCAGGATGTTATCCAATATCTCATACATCCCGATCAAGTGGGTTTTGTAAAATTTAGACAGACTTCTGACAGTTCAAGAAGTGTCTTGCACCATATACACTTTTGTAACAAGAAAAAAATTCCCAGTCTGTTTGTGGCCCTTGATGCGGAGAAAGCTTTTGACCGCATCAATTGGACATATGCATTCGCAGTATTAAAGAAGATGGGTTTTGGTGAGGAGATGTTGAAAAGTGTTCAGGCTCTGTACTCCCAACCGTCTGCCTCTGTGCTGGTCAATAGCACGATGTCAGGGAAATTTGACATAACAAACGGAACAAGACAGGGATGCCCTCTGTCCCCAATTATTTTTATCCTGAGTCTGGAACCACTGGCTCAAAGGATAAGGGACTCGAGTGAGGTGAGGGGAGTACGGTTGGGAGATGTAGAGCATAAAATAAATTTATATGCAGACGATATCATACTCACACTGACAGATCCTGTTGAGTCGTTGAAGGCGACTTGGGACATCATAGAGTTGTTTGGTTCAATATCATATTATAAACTCAATGTAAAAAAGACTAACGTTTTGTCACTATTTATTTCAGCCCCTATAAAACAGCAATTACAAGATAAGTACCCTTTTACTTGGGACTGCACTAAAATCCCATATCTAGGAATTTGGCTCACAAGCGACCTCACACACACAAGTGAGGTAAACATAGATAGCCTTTTGAAATCCCTTGACACTAAGTTGGGAGAATTGTCAAAAACCCCAGCCACTTGGTTGGGAAGAATAGTACTATATAAGATGTTCTGCCTCCCAAAGGTGTTGTTTTTGTACAGGAATGTCCCTCTGCCTTTATCAATGCAACACATACAAAAATTAACTCATCAAATGAACAGATTTATTTGGAATAATAAAAAGCCTAGGGTAAAGAAACACACACTACTTAAATCTAGAGAAAATGGGGGGATAGCCCTTCCAGACTTGGAGGCGTATTACTTTGCCACCACAACTGAATTGACAAAAATGTGGCTCACAGAACAGACAGAATTGGGATGGCCAAAAATTGAAAGAGATTTAATGCCTAATAAAGAACCGACACTTTATGTTTCCTATTTTCTTCTGCACAGAGGAGAGATTGGAGACATAGAAAACCCAATACTCAGAGCCTCTGTGCAGAGCTGGTCACATATGTGCAGGAGAAGGTTTAATGTCTCCCCTGTTTCAACCAAAAGACTGAGACTTCACTTTTTGGCACCTGTCAAGGTTTCTTTGAGACCCATGTTTGATAACTGGAAAACATTCCCCATTGCTTATGTGGATGATTTATTGGACAATAATAAAGTCATGCCTTTTGAGTTGGTCAAGGCTAAATTTAAAATCCCTAATACGGAATATATGAAATACCTCATACTCAAAGAGGAATATAACAAATTTAAGAGATATTTCTGCAAGATAGTTTTGGTCAACCATACCATTTATAATTTCCTAACCAGCACAACCCCCAGGCACAAGAGCTCTCTTAAACCCCTGTATAACTTCCTGACCGGCAAATACACCTTTTCTAAGGGTGGATGCTTTGAAAAATGGGAGACTACTCTGCAGAAGCAGATTTGTGCCCCACAGTGGACATTGTCTTTTAAGACTGCAGTGAGGTCTACAAATTGCATGAACATTTTGGAAACACATTACAAACTAGTCCACAGATATTACTTGACCCCAAACAGGATTAAACATTTTGGGGAAGGGGGATCTGATCTGTGTTGGCGGGGATGCGGGTCTCAGGCTGACTTACTCCATATTTTCTGGGGATGCCCGGTACTGAAACCATACTGGCTTAAGGTCTCCAATTTGATTTCGATCATATGCAACTGGCGTGTTCAGTTGCACCCTGCCTTGGCCTTACTACTCATAGATATTTGCAGATTCAAAACAACAAAGTATTTGGTTGCCCACATACTCATGTCTGCAATATACCTTATAGCGAAAGGTTGGAACAACAAGCAACCTCCGAACATTGCCACATTGATCATGTTGGTGGACAAACATTGTGTTTATGAAAAAATTCATTATATTAACAATATGTCAATAAAGTTATTTGACGACAGATGGCATAGATGGTTGAAACTCAAATCTAAGATAGAAGAAGAATTTATATCTTGATATCTTGATTTTTGCTCTTTTTGTGTGCCAAAATTTCACATGTATTTGGTGTTTGCCTGTACTGTTGTAATTGTTTTTCAAATCTATTTCAATTAATGTTAATTGTACATACTTTAAATGATGATATGATGTTCAGATACCATATGATGATGTCCTGATGTACATTATCTTGACTCTATTCGAACATGATATATATGAGGTATGTTTATACATTCCTATTATTTTGAAAACTCAATAAAAATATTGTTTAAGAAAATTCAAAACATTCATTATTCAATAGGGCCCAAACTATCAAAAACCAGCGGTTTCAATGAACACACATTTCTTGGTAGAATCATGCAGGACTGAAATTTTTGATGTTTTTCTACTCCTCTCATGAGCCCAAACAAGTCTCTAAAAGCATGAGTTTGCAACTACTTTACTTTTGGAGAAAATTCAAAACATTCATTATTCAATAGAGCCCAATAGCAAAAACCAGCGTTTTGAATGAAGAATCACATTTCTTGGTAGAATCATGCAGGATTGAAATTTTTGATGGTTTTTTACTCCTCTCAACAGCCCAAACAAGTTTCTAAAAGGATGAGTTTGCAACTACTTTACTTTTGGAGAAAATTCAAAACATTCATTATTCAATAGGGCCCAAACTATCAAAAACCAGCCGTTTCAATGAACACACATGTCTTGGTAGAATCATGCAGGACTGAAATTTTTGATGTTTTTCTACTCATCTCATGAGCCCAAACAAGTCTCTAAAAGCATGAGTTTGCAACTACTTTACTTTTGGAGAAAATTCAAAACATTCATTATTCAATAGAGCCCAATAGCAAAAACCAGCGTTTTGAATGAAGAATCACATTTCTTGGTAGAATCATGCAGGATTGAAATTTTTGATGGTTTTTTACTCCTCTCAACAGCCCAAACAAGTTTCTAAAAGGATGAGTTTGCAACTACTTTACTTTTGGAGAAAATTCAAAACATTCATTATTCAATAGGGCCCAAACTATCAAAAACCAGCGGTTTGAATGAACACATTTCTTGGTAGAATCATGCAGGACTGAAATTTTTGATGTTTTTCTACTCCTCTCATGAGCCCAAACAAGTCTCTAAAAGCATGAGTTTGCAACTACTTTACTTTTGGAGAAAATTCAAAACATTCATTATTCAATAGAGCCCAATAGCAAAAACCAGCGTTTTGAATGAAGAATCACATTTCTTGGTAGAATCATGCAGGATTGAAATTTTTGATGGTTTTTTACTCCTCTCAACAGCCCAAACAAGTTTCTAAAAGGATGAGTTTGCAACTACTTTACTTTTGGAGAAAATTCAAAACATTCATTATTCAATAGGGCCCAAACTATCAAAAACCAGCGGTTTCAATGAACACACATTTCTTGGTAGAATCATGCAGGACTGAAATTTTTGATGTTTTTCTACTCCTCTCATGAGCCCAAACAAGTCTCTAAAAGCATGAGTTTGCAACTACTTTACTTTTGGAGAAAATTCAAAACATTCATTATTCAATAGAGCCCAATAGCAAAAACCAGCGTTTTGAATGAAGAATCACATTTCTTGGTAGAATCATGCAGGATTGAAATTTTTGATGGTTTTTTACTCCTCTCAACAGCCCAAACAAGTTTCTAAAAGGATGAGTTTGCAACTACTTTACTTTTGGAGAAAATTCAAAACATTCATTATTCAATAGGGCCCAAACTATCAAAAACCAGCGGTTTCAATGAACACACATTTCTTGGTAGAATCATGCAGGACTGAAATTTTTGATGTTTTTCTACTCCTCTCATGAGCCCAAACAAGTCTCTAAAAGCATGAGTTTGCAACTACTTTACTTTTGGAGAAAATTCAAAACATTCATTATTCAATAGAGCCCAATAGCAAAAACCAGCGTTTTGAATGAAGAATCACATTTCTTGGTAGAATCATGCAGGATTGAAATTTTTGATGGTTTTTTACTCCTCTCAACAGCCCAAACAAGTTTCTAAAAGGATGAGTTTGCAACTACTTTACTTTTGGAGAAAATTCAAAACATTCATTATTCAATAGGGCCCAAACTATCAAAAACCAGCCGTTTCAATGAAAACACATGTCTTGGTAGAATCATGCAGGACTGAAATTTTTGATGTTTTTCTACTCATCTCATGAGCCCAAACAAGTCTCTAAAAGCATGAGTTTGCAACTACTTTACTTTTGGAGAAAATTCAAAACATTCATTATTCAATAGAGCCCAATAGCAAAAACCAGCGTTTTGAATGAAGAATCACATTTCTTGGTAGAATCATGCAGGATTGAAATTTTTGATGGTTTTTTACTCCTCTCAACAGCCCAAACAAGTTTCTAAAAGGATGAGTTTGCAACTACTTTACTTTTGGAGAAAATTCAAAACATTCATTATTCAATAGGGCCCAAACTATCAAAAACCAGCGGTTTCAATGAACACACATTTCTTGGTAGAATCATGCAGGACTGAAATTTTTGATGTTTTTCTACTCCTCTCATGAGCCCAAACAAGTCTCTAAAAGCATGAGTTTGCAACTACTTTACTTTTGGAGAAAATTCAAAACATTCATTATTCAATAGAGCCCAATAGCAAAAACCAGCGTTTTGAATGAAGAATCACATTTCTTGGTAGAATCATGCAGGATTGAAATTTTTGATGGTTTTTTACTCCTCTGAACAGCCCAAACAAGTTTCTAAAAGGATGAGTTTGCAACTACTTTACTTTTGGAGAAAATTCAAAACATTCATTATTCAATAGGGCCCAAACTATCAAAAACCAGCGGTTTCAATGAACACACATTTCTTGGTAGAATCATGCAGGACTGAAATTTTTGATGTTTTTCTACTCCTCTCATGAGCCCAAACAAGTCTCTAAAAGCATGAGTTTGCAACTACTTTACTTTTGGAGAAAATTCAAAACATTCATTATTCAATAGAGCCCAATAGCAAAAACCAGCGTTTTGAATGAAGAATCACATTTCTTGGTAGAATCATGCAGGATTGAAATTTTTGATGGTTTTTTACTCCTCTCAACAGCCCAAACAAGTTTCTAAAAGGATGAGTTTGCAACTACTTTACTTTTGGAGAAAATTCAAAACATTCATTATTCAATAGCGCCCAAACTATCAAAAACCAGCGGTTTCAATGAACACACATTTCTTGGTAGAATCATGCAGAACTGAAATTTTTGATGTTTTTCTACTCCTCTCATGAGCCCAAACAAGTCTCTAAAAGCATGAGTTTGCAACTACTTTACTTTTGGAGAAAATTCAAAACATTCATTATTCAATAGAGCCCAATAGCAAAAACCAGCGTTTTGAATGAAGAATCACATTTCTTGGTAGAATCATGCAGGATTGAAATTTTTGATGGTTTTTTACTCCTCTCAACAGCCCAAACAAGTTTCTAAAAGGATGAGTTTGCAACTACTTTACTTTTGGAGAAAATTCAAAACATTCATTATTCAATAGGGCCCAAACTATCAAAAACCAGCGGTTTCAATGAACACACATTTCTTGGTAGAATGATGCAGGACTGAAATTTTTGATGTTTTTCTACTCCTCTCATGAGCCCAAACAAGTCTCTAAAAGCATGAGTTTGCAACTACTTTACTTTTGGAGAAAATTCAAAACATTCATTATTCAATAGGGCCCAAACTATCAAAAACCAGCGGTTTCAATGAACACACATTTCTTGGTAGAATCATGCAGGACTGAAATTTTTGATGTTTTTCTACTCCTCTCATGAGCCCAAACAAGTCTCTAAAAGCATGAGTTTGCAACTACTTTACTTTTGGAGAAAATTCAAAACATTCATTATTCAATAGAGCCCAATAGCAAAAACCAGCGTTTTGAATGAAGAATCACATTTCTTGGTAGAATCATGCAGGATTGAAATTTTTGATGGTTTTTTACTCCTCTCAACAGCCCAAACAAGTTTCTAAAAGGATGAGTTTGCAACTACTTTACTTTTGGAGAAAATTCAAAACATTCATTATTCAATAGGGCCCAAACTATCAAAAACCAGCGGTTTGAATGAACACACATTTCTTGGTAGAATCATGCAGGACTGAAATTTTTGATGTTTTTCTACTCCTCTCATGAGCCCAAACAAGTCTCTAAAAGCATGAGTTTGCAACTACTTTACTTTTGGAGAAAATTCAAAACATTCATTATTCAATAGAGCCCAATAGCAAAAACCATGGTTTTGAATGAAGAATCACATTTCTTGGTAGAATCATGCAGGATTGAAATTTTTGATGGTTTTTTACTCCTCTCAACAGCCCAAACAAGTTTCTAAAAGGATGAGTTTGCAACTACTTTACTTTTGGAGAAAATTCAAAACATTCATTATTCAATAGGGCCCAAACTATCAAAAACCAGCGGTTTCAATGAACACACATTTCTTGGTAGAATCATGCAGGACTGAAATTTTTGATGTTTTTCTACTCCTCTCATGAGCCCAAACAAGTCTCTAAAAGCATGAGTTTGCAACTACTTTACTTTTGGAGAAAATTCAAAACATTCATTATTCAATAGAGCCCAATAGCAAAAACCAGCGTTTTGAATGAAGAATCACATTTCTTGGTAGAATCATGCAGGATTGAAATTTTTGATGGTTTTTTACTCCTCTCAACAGCCCAAACAAGTTTCTAAAAGGATGAGTTTGCAACTACTTTACTTTTGGAGAAAATTCAAAACATTCATTATTCAATAGGGCCCAAACTATCAAAAACCAGCGGTTTCAATGAACACACATTTCTTGGTAGAATCATGCAGGACTGAAATTTTTGATGTTTTTCTACTCCTCTCATGAGCCCAAACAAGTCTCTAAAAGCATGAGTTTGCAACTACTTTACTTTTGGAGAAAATTCAAAACATTCATTATTCAATAGAGCCCAATAGCAAAAACCAGCGTTTTGAATGAAGAATCACATTTCTTGGTAGAATCATGCAGGATTGAAATTTTTGATGGTTTTTTACTCCTCTCAACAGCCCAAACAAGTTTCTAAAAGGATGAGTTTGCAACTACTTTACTTTTGGAGAAAATTCAAAACATTCATTATTCAATAGGGCCCAAACTATCAAAAACCAGCCGTTTCAATGAAAACACATGTCTTGGTAGAATCATGCAGGACTGAAATTTTTGATGTTTTTCTACTCATCTCATGAGCCCAAACAAGTCTCTAAAAGCATGAGTTTGCAACTACTTTACTTTTGGAGAAAATTCAAAACATTCATTATTCAATAGAGCCCAATAGCAAAAACCAGCGTTTTGAATGAACAATCACATTTCTTGGTAGAATCATGCAGGATTGAAATTTTTGATGGTTTTTTACTCCTCTCAACAGCCCAAACAAGTTTCTAAAAGGATGAGTTTGCAACTACTTTACTTTTGGAGAAAATTCAAAACATTCATTATTCAATAGGGCCCAAACTATCAAAAACCAGCGGTTTCAATGAACACACATTTCTTGGTAGAATCATGCAGGACTGAAATTTTTGATGTTTTTCTACTCCTCTCATGAGCCCAAACAAGTCTCTAAAAGCATGAGTTTGCAACTACTTTACTTTTGGAGAAAATTCAAAACATTCATTATTCAATAGAGCCCAATAGCAAAAACCAGCGTTTTGAATGAAGAATCACATTTCTTGGTAGAATCATGCAGGATTGAAATTTTTGATGGTTTTTTACTCCTCTCAACAGCCCAAACAAGTTTCTAAAAGGATGAGTTTGCAACTACTTTACTTTTGGAGAAAATTCAAAACATTCATTATTCAATAGGGCCCAAACTATCAAAAACCAGCGGTTTCAATGAACACACATTTCTTGGTAGAATCATGCAGGACTGAAATTTTTGATGTTTTTCTACTCCTCTCATGAGCCCAAACAAGTCTCTAAAAGCATGAGTTTGCAACTACTTTACTTTTGGAGAAAATTCAAAACATTCATTATTCAATAGAGCCCAATAGCAAAAACCAGCGTTTTGAATGAAGAATCACATTTCTTGGTAGAATCATGCAGGATTGAAATTTTTGATGGTTTTTTACTCCTCTCAACAGCCCAAACAAGTTTCTAAAAGGATGAGTTTGCAACTACTTTACTTTTGGAGAAAATTCAAAACATTCATTATTCAATAGGGCCCAAACTATCAAAAACCAGCGGTTTCAATGAACACACATGTCTTGGTAGAATCATGCAGAACTGAAATTTTTGATGTTTTTCTACTCCTCTCATGAGCCCAAACAAGTCTCTAAAAGCATGAGTTTGCAACTACTTTACTTTTGGAGAAAATTCAAAACATTCATTATTCAATAGAGCCCAATAGCAAAAACCAGCGTTTTGAATGAAGAATCACATTTCTTGGTAGAATCATGCAGGATTGAAATTTTTGATGGTTTTTTACTCCTCTCAACAGCCCAAACAAGTTTCTAAAAGGATGAGTTTGCAACTACTTTACTTTTGGAGAAAATTCAAAACATTCATTATTCAATAGGGCCCAAACTATCAAAAACCAGCGGTTTCAATGAACACACATTTCTTGGTAGAATGATGCAGGACTGAAATTTTTGATGTTTTTCTACTCCTCTCATGAGCCCAAACAAGTCTCTAAAAGCATGAGTTTGCAACTACTTTACTTTTGGAGAAAATTCAAAACATTCATTATTCAATAGGGCCCAAACTATCAAAAACCAGCGGTTTCAATGAACACACATTTCTTGGTAGAATCATGCAGGACTGAAATTTTTGATGTTTTTCTACTCCTCTCATGAGCCCAAACAAGTCTCTAAAAGCATGAGTTTGCAACTACTTTACTTTTGGAGAAAATTCAAAACATTCATTATTCAATAGAGCCCAATAGCAAAAACCAGCGTTTTGAATGAAGAATCACATTTCTTGGTAGAATCATGCAGGATTGAAATTTTTGATGGTTTTTTACTCCTCTCAACAGCCCAAACAAGTTTCTAAAAGGATGAGTTTGCAACTACTTTACTTTTGGAGAAAATTCAAAACATTCATTATTCAATAGGGCCCAAACTATCAAAAACCAGCGGTTTCAATGAACACACATTTCTTGGTAGAATCATGCAGGACTGAAATTTTTGATGTTTTTCTACTCCTCTCATGAGCCCAAACAAGTCTCTAAAAGCATGAGTTTGCAACTACTTTACTTTTGGAGAAAATTCAAAACATTCATTATTCAATAGAGCCCAATAGCAAAAACCAGCGTTTTGAATGAAGAATCACATTTCTTGGTAGAATCATGCAGGATTGAAATTTTTGATGGTTTTTTACTCCTCTCAACAGCCCAAACAAGTTTCTAAAAGGATGAGTTTGCAACTACTTTACTTTTGGAGAAAATTCAAAACATTCATTATTCAATAGGGCCCAAACTATCAAAAACCAGCGGTTTCAATGAACACACATTTCTTGGTAGAATCATGCAGGACTGAAATTTTTGATGTTTTTCTACTCCTCTCATGAGCCCAAACAAGTCTCTAAAAGCATGAGTTTGCAACTACTTTACTTTTGGAGAAAATTCAAAACATTCATTATTCAATAGAGCCCAATAGCAAAAACCAGCGTTTTGAATGAAGAATCACATTTCTTGGTAGAATCATGCAGGATTGAAATTTTTGATGGTTTTTTACTCCTCTCAACAGCCCAAACAAGTTTCTAAAAGGATGAGTTTGCAACTACTTTACTTTTGGAGAAAATTCAAAACATTCATTATTCAATAGGGCCCAAACTATCAAAAACCAGCGGTTTCAATGAACACACATTTCTTGGTAGAATCATGCAGGACTGAAATTTTTGATGTTTTTCTACTCCTCTCATGAGCCCAAACAAGTCTCTAAAAGCATGAGTTTGCAACTACTTTACTTTTGGAGAAAATTCAAAACATTCATTATTCAATAGGGCCCAAACTATCAAAAACCAGCGGTTTCAATGAACACACATTTCTTGGTAGAATCATGCAGGACTGAAATTTTTGATGTTTTTCTACTCCTCTCATGAGCCCAAACAAGTCTCTAAAAGCATGAGTTTGCAACTACTTTACTTTTGGAGAAAATTCAAAACATTCATTATTCAATAGAGCCCAATAGCAAAAACCAGCGTTTTGAATGAAGAATCACATTTCTTGGTAGAATCATGCAGGATTGAAATTTTTGATGGTTTTTTACTCCTCTCAACAGCCCAAACAAGTTTCTAAAAGGATGAGTTTGCAACTACTTTACTTTTGGAGAAAATTCAAAACATTCATTATTCAATAGGGCCCAAACTATCAAAAACCAGCGGTTTCAATGAACACACATTTCTTGGTAGAATCATGCAGGACTGAAATTTTTGATGTTTTTCTACTCCTCTCATGAGCCCAAACAAGTCTCTAAAAGCATGAGTTTGCAACTACTTTACTTTTGGAGAAAATTCAAAACATTCATTATTCAATAGGGCCCAAACTATCAAAAACCAGCGGTTTGAATCAACACACATTTCTTGGTAGAATCATGCAGGACTGAAATTTTTGATGTTTTTCTACTCCTCTCATGAGCCCAAACAAGTCTCTAAAAGCATGAGTTTGCAACTACTTTACTTTTGGAGAAAATTCAAAACATTCATTATTCAATAGAGCCCAATAGCAAAAACCAGCGTTTTGAATGAAGAATCACATTTCTTGGTAGAATCATGCAGGATTGAAATTTTTGATGTTTTTTTACTCCTCTCAACAGCCCAAACAAGTTTCTAAAAGGATGAGTTTGCAACTACTTTACTTTTGGAGAAAATTCAAAACATTCATTATTCAATAGGGCCCAAACTATCAAAAACCAGCCGTTTCAATGAAAACACATGTCTTGGTAGAATCATGCAGGACTGAAATTTTTGATGTTTTTCTACTCATCTCATGAGCCCAAACAAGTCTCTAAAAGCATGAGTTTGCAACTACTTTACTTTTGGAGAAAATTCAAAACATTCATTATTCAATAGAGCCCAATAGCAAAAACCAGCGTTTTGAATGAAGAATCACATTTCTTGGTAGAATCATGCAGGATTGAAATTTTTGATGGTTTTTTACTCCTCTCAACAGCCCAAACAAGTTTCTAAAAGGATGAGTTTGCAACTACTTTACTTTTGGAGAAAATTCAAAACATTCATTATTCAATAGGGCCCAAACTATCAAAAACCAGCGGTTTGAATGAACACATTTCTTGGTAGAATCATGCAGGACTGAAATTTTTGATGTTTTTCTACTCCTTTCATTAGCCCAAACAAGTCTCTAAAAGCATGAGTTTGCAACTACTTTACTTTTGGAGAAAATTCAAAACATTCACTATTCAATAGAGCCCAATAGCAAAAATCAGGTTTTGAATGAAGAATCACATTTCTTGGTAAAATCATGCAGGATTGAAATTTTTGATGGTTTTTTACTCCTCTCAACAGCCCAAACAAGTTTCTAAAAGGATGAGTTTGCAACTACTTTACTTTTGGAGAAAATTCAAAACATTCATTATTCAATAGGGCCCAAACTATCAAAAAACAGCGGTTTCAATGAACACACATTTCTTGGTAGAATCATGCAGGACTGAAATTTTTGATGTTTTTCTACTCCTCTCATGAGCCCAAACAAGTCTCTAAAAGCATGAGTTTGCAACTACTTTACTTTTGGAGAAAATTCAAAACATTCATTATTCAATAGAGCCCAATAGCAAAAACCATGGTTTTGAATGAAGAATCACATTTCTTGGTAGAATCATGCAGGATTGAAATTTTTGATGGTTTTTTACTCCTCTCAACAGCCCAAACAAGTTTCTAAAAGGATGAGTTTGCAACTACTTTACTTTTGGAGAAAATTCAAAACATTCATTATTCAATAGGGCCCAAACTATCAAAAACCAGCGGTTTCAATGAACACACATTTCTTGGTAGAATCATGCAGGACTGAAATTTTTGATGTTTTTCTACTCCTCTCATGAGCCCAAACAAGTCTCTAAAAGCATGAGTTTGCAACTACTTTACTTTTGGAGAAAATTCAAAACATTCATTATTCAATAGAGCCCAATAGCAAAAACCAGCGTTTTGAATGAAGAATCACATTTCTTGGTAGAATCATGCAGGATTGAAATTTTTGATGGTTTTTTACTCCTCTCAACAGCCCAAACAAGTTTCTAAAAGGATGAGTTTGCAACTACTTTACTTTTGGAGAAAATTCAAAACATTCATTATTCAATAGGGCCCAAACTATCAAAAACCAGCGGTTTCAATGAACACACATTTCTTGGTAGAATCATGCAGGACTGAAATTTTTGATGTTTTTCTACTCCTCTCATGAGCCCAAACAAGTCTCTAAAAGCATGAGTTTGCAACTACTTTACTTTTGGAGAAAATTCAAAACATTCATTATTCAATAGAGCCCAATAGCAAAAACCAGCGTTTTGAATGAAGAATCACATTTCTTGGTAGAATCATGCAGGATTGAAATTTTTGATGGTTTTTTACTCCTCTCAACAGCCCAAACAAGTTTCTAAAAGGATGAGTTTGCAACTACTTTACTTTTGGAGAAAATTCAAAACATTCATTATTCAATAGGGCCCAAACTATCAAAAACCAGCGGTTTGAATGAACACACATTTCTTGGTAGAATCATGCAGGACTGAAATTTTTGATGTTTTTCTACTCCTCTCATGAGCCCAAACAAGTCTCTAAAAGCATGAGTTTGCAACTACTTTACTTTTGGAGAAAATTCAAAACATTCATTATTCAATAGAGCCCAATAGCAAAAACCATGGTTTTGAATGAAGAATCACATTTCTTGGTAGAATCATGCAGGATTGAAATTTTTGATGGTTTTTTACTCCTCTCAACAGCCCAAACAAGTTTCTAAAAGGATGAGTTTGCAACTACTTTACTTTTGGAGAAAATTCAAAACATTCATTATTCAATAGGGCCCAAACTATCAAAAACCAGCGGTTTCAATGAACACACATTTCTTGGTAGAATCATGCAGAACTGAAATTTTTGATGTTTTTCTACTCCTCTCATGAGCCCAAACAAGTCTCTAAAAGCATGAGTTTGCAACTACTTTACTTTTGGAGAAAATTCAAAACATTCATTATTCAATAGGGCCCAAACTATCAAAAACCAGCGGTTTCAATGAACACACATTTCTTGGTAGAATCATGCAGGACTGAAATTTTTGATGTTTTTCTACTCCTCTCATGAGCCCAAACAAGTCTCTAAAATCATGAGTTTGCAACTACTTTACTTTTGGAGAAAATTCAAAACATTCATTATTCAATAGAGCCCAATAGCAAAAACCAGCGTTTTGAATGAAGAATCACATTTCTTGGTAGAATCATGCAGGATTGAAATTTTTGATGGTTTTTTACTCCTCTCAACAGCCCAAACAAGTTTCTAAAAGGATGAGTTTGCAACTACTTTACTTTTGGAGAAAATTCAAAACATTCATTATTCAATAGGGCCCAAACCATCAAAAACCAGCGGTTTCAATGAACACACATTTCTTGGTAGAATCATGCAGGACTGAAATTTTTGATGTTTTTCTACTCCTCTCATGAGCCCAAACAAGTCTCTAAAAGCATGAGTTTGCAACTACTTTACTTTTGGAGAAAATTCAAAACATTCATTATTCAATAGAGCCCAATAGCAAAAACCAGCGTTTTGAATGAAGAATCACATTTCTTGGTAGAATCATGCAGGATTGAAATTTTTGATGGTTTTTTACTCCTCTCAACAGCCCAAACAAGTTTCTAAAAGGATGAGTTTGCAACTACTTTACTTTTGGAGAAAATTCAAAACATTCATTATTCAATAGGGCCCAAACTATCAAAAACCAGCGGTTTGAATGAACACATTTCTTGGTAGAATCATGCAGGACTGAAATTTTTGATGTTTTTCTACTCCTCTCATGAGCCCAAACAAGTCTCTAAAAGCATGAGTTTGCAACTACTTTACTTTTGGAGAAAATTCAAAACATTCACTATTCAATAGAGCCCAATTGCAAAAATCAGGTTTTGAATGAAGAATCACATTTCTTGGTAAAATCATGCAGGATTGAAATTTTTGATGGTTTTTTACTCCTCTCAACAGCCCAAACAAGTTTCTAAAAGGATGAGTTTGCAACTACTTTACTTTTGGAGAAAATTCAAAACATTCATTATTCAATAGGGCCCAAACTATCAAAAACCAGCGGTTTCAATGAACACACATTTCTTGGTAGAATCATGCAGGACTGAAATTTTTGATGTTTTTCTACTCCTCTCATGAGCCCAAACAAGTCTCTAAAAGCATGAGTTTGCAACTACTTTACTTTTGGAGAAAATTCAAAACATTCATTATTCAATAGAGCCCAATAGCAAAAACCAGCGTTTTGAATGAAGAATCACATTTCTTGGTAGAATCATGCAGGATTGAAATTTTTGATGGTTTTTTACTCCTCTCAACAGCCCAAACAAGTTTCTAAAAGGATGAGTTTGCAACTACTTTACTTTTGGAGAAAATTCAAAACATTCATTATTCAATAGGGCCCAAACTATCAAAAACCAGCGGTTTCAATGAACACACATTTCTTGGTAGAATCATGCAGGACTGAAATTTTTGATGTTTTTCTACTCCTCTCATGAGCCCAAACAAGTCTCTAAAAGCATGAGTTTGCAACTACTTTACTTTTGGAGAAAATTCAAAACATTCATTATTCAATAGGGCCCAAACTATCAAAAACCAGCGGTTTGAATCAACACACATTTCTTGGTAGAATCATGCAGGACTGAAATTTTTGATGTTTTTCTACTCCTCTCATGAGCCCAAACAAGTCTCTAAAAGCATGAGTTTGCAACTACTTTACTTTTGGAGAAAATTCAAAACATTCATTATTCAATAGAGCCCAATAGCAAAAACCAGCGTTTTGAATGAAGAATCACATTTCTTGGTAGAATCATGCAGGATTGAAATTTTTGATGGTTTTTTACTCCTCTCAACAGCCCAAACAAGTTTCTAAAAGGATGAGTTTGCAACTACTTTACTTTTGGAGAAAATTCAAAACATTCATTATTCAATAGGGCCCAAACTATCAAAAACCAGCCGTTTCAATGAAAACACATGTCTTGGTAGAATCATGCAGGACTGAAATTTTTGATGTTTTTCTACTCATCTCATGAGCCCAAACAAGTCTCTAAAAGCATGAGTTTGCAACTACTTTACTTTTGGAGAAAATTCAAAACATTCATTATTCAATAGAGCCCAATAGCAAAAACCAGCGTTTTGAATGAAGAATCACATTTCTTGGTAGAATCATGCAGGATTGAAATTTTTGATGGTTTTTTACTCCTCTCAACAGCCCAAACAAGTTTCTAAAAGGATGAGTTTGCAACTACTTTACTTTTGGAGAAAATTCAAAACATTCATTATTCAATAGGGCCCAAACTATTAAAAACCAGCGGTTTGAATGAACACATTTCTTGGTAGAATCATGCAGGACTGAAATTTTTGATGTTTTTCTACTCCTTTCATGAGCCCAAACAAGTCTCTAAAAGCATGAGTTTGCAACTACTTTACTTTTGGAGAAAATTCAAAACATTCACTATTCAATAGAGCCCAATAGCAAAAATCAGGTTTTGAATGAAGAATCACATTTCTTGGTAGAATCATGCAGGATTGAAATTTTTGATGGTTTTTTACTCCTCTCAACAGCCCAAACAAGTTTCTAAAAGGATGAGTTTGCAACTACTTTACTTTTGGAGAAAATTCAAAACATTCATTATTCAATAGGGCCCAAACTATCAAAAACCAGCGGTTTCAATGAACACACATTTCTTGGTAGAATCATGCAGGACTGAAATTTTTGATGTTTTTCTACTCCTCTCATGAGCCCAAACAAGTCTCTAAAAGCATGAGTTTGCAACTACTTTACTTTTGGAGAAAATTCAAAACATTCATTATTCAATAGAGCCCAATAGCAAAAACCAGCGTTTTGAATGAAGAATCACATTTCTTGGTAGAATCATGCAGGATTGAAATTTTTGATGGTTTTTTACTCCTCTCAACAGCCCAAACAAGTTTCTAAAAGGATGAGTTTGCAACTACTTTACTTTTGGAGAAAATTCAAAACATTCATTATTCAATAGGGCCCAAACTATCAAAAACCAGCGGTTTCAATGAACACACATTTCTTGGTAGAATCATGCAGGACTGAAATTTTTGATGTTTTTCTACTCCTCTCATGAGCCCAAACAAGTCTCTAAAAGCATGAGTTTGCAACTACTTTACTTTTGGAGAAAATTCAAAACATTCATTATTCAATAGAGCCCAATAGCAAAAACCAGCGTTTTGAATGAAGAATCACATTTCTTGGTAGAATCATGCAGGATTGAAATTTTTGATGGTTTTTTACTCCTCTCAACAGCCCAAACAAGTTTCTAAAAGGATGAGTTTGCAACTACTTTACTTTTGGAGAAAATTCAAAACATTCATTATTCAATAGGGCCCAAACTATCAAAAACCAGCCGTTTCAATGAACACACATGTCTTGGTAGAATCATGCAGGACTGAAATTTTTGATGTTTTTCTACTCCTCTCATGAGCCCAAACAAGTCTCTAAAAGCATGAGTTTGCAACTACTTTACTTTTGGAGAAAATTCAAAACATTCATTATTCAATAGAGCCCAATAGCAAAAACCAGCGTTTTGAATGAAGAATCACATTTCTTGGTAGAATCATGCAGGATTGAAATTTTTGATGGTTTTTTACTCCTCTCAACAGCCCAAACAAGTTTCTAAAAGGATGAGTTTGCAACTACTTTACTTTTGGAGAAAATTCAAAACATTCATTATTCAATAGGGCCCAAACTATCAAAAACCAGCGGTTTGAATGAACACATTTCTTGGTAGAATCATGCAGGACTGAAATTTTTGATGTTTTTCTACTCCTCTCATGAGCCCAAACAAGTCTCTAAAAGCATGAGATTGCAACTACTTTACTTTTGGAGAAAATTCAAAACATTCACTATTCAATAGAGCCCAATTGCAAAAATCAGGTTTTGAATGAAGAATCACATTTCTTGGTAAAATCATGCAGGATTGAAATTTTTGATGGTTTTTTACTCCTCTCAACAGCCCAAACAAGTTTCTAAAAGGATGAGTTTGCAACTACTTTACTTTTGGAGAAAATTCAAAACATTCATTATTCAATAGGGCCCAAACTATCAAAAACCAGCGGTTTCAATGAACACACATTTCTTGGTAGAATCATGCAGGACTGAAATTTTTGATGTTTTTCTACTCCTCTCATGAGCCCAAACAAGTCTCTAAAAGCATGAGTTTGCAACTACTTTACTTTTGGAGAAAATTCAAAACATTCATTATTCAATAGAGCCCAATAGCAAAAACCAGCGTTTTGAATGAAGAATCACATTTCTTGGTAGAATCATGCAGGATTGAAATTTTTGATGGTTTTTTACTCCTCTCAACAGCCCAAACAAGTTTCTAAAAGGATGAGTTTGCAACTACTTTACTTTTGGAGAAAATTCAAAACATTCATTATTCAATAGGGCCCAAACTATCAAAAACCAGCGGTTTCAATGAACACACATTTCTTGGTAGAATCATGCAGGACTGAAATTTTTGATGTTTTTCTACTCCTCTCATGAGCCCAAACAAGTCTCTAAAAGCATGAGTTTGCAACTACTTTACTTTTGGAGAAAATTCAAAACATTCATTATTCAATAGGGCCCAAACTATCAAAAACCAGCGGTTTGAATCAACACACATTTCTTGGTAGAATCATGCAGGACTGAAATTTTTGATGTTTTTCTACTCCTCTCATGAGCCCAAACAAGTCTCTAAAAGCATGAGTTTGCAACTACTTTACTTTTGGAGAAAATTCAAAACATTCATTATTCAATAGAGCCCAATAGCAAAAACCAGCGTTTTGAATGAAGAATCACATTTCTTGGTAGAATCATGCAGGATTGAAATTTTTGATGGTTTTTTACTCCTCTCAACAGCCCAAACAAGTTTCTAAAAGGATGAGTTTGCAACTACTTTACTTTTGGAGAAAATTCAAAACATTCATTATTCAATAGGGCCCAAACTATCAAAAACCAGCCGTTTCAATGAAAACACATGTCTTGGTAGAATCATGCAGGACTGAAATTTTTGATGTTTTTCTACTCATCTCATGAGCCCAAACAAGTCTCTAAAAGCATGAGTTTGCAACTACTTTACTTTTGGAGAAAATTCAAAACATTCATTATTCAATAGAGCCCAATAGCAAAAACCAGCGTTTTGAATGAAGAATCACATTTCTTGGTAGAATCATGCAGGATTGAAATTTTTGATGGTTTTTTACTCCTCTCAACAGCCCAAACAAGTTTCTAAAAGGATGAGTTTGCAACTACTTTACTTTTGGAGAAAATTCAAAACATTCATTTTTCAATAGGGCCCAAAATATCAAAAACCAGCGGTTTCAATGAACACACATTTCTTGGTAGAATCATGCAGGACTGAAATTTTTGATGTTTTTCTACTCCTCTCATGAGCCCAAACAAGTCTCTAAAAGCATGAGTTTGCAACTACTTTACTTTTGGAGAAAATTCAAAACATTCATTATTCAATAGAGCCCAATAGCAAAAACCAGCGTTTTGAATGAAGAATCACATTTCTTGGTAGAATCATGCAGGATTGAAATTTTTGATGGTTTTTTACTCCTCTCAACAGCCCAAACAAGTTTCTAAAAGGATGAGTTTGCAACTACTTTACTTTTGGAGAAAATTCAAAACATTCATTATTCAATAGGGCCCAAACTATCAAAAACCAGCGGTTTCAATGAACACACATTTCTTGGTAGAATCATGCAGGACTGAAATTTTTGATGTTTTTCTACTCCTCTCATGAGCCCAAACAAGTCTCTAAAAGCATGAGTTTGCAACTACTTTACTTTTGGAGAAAATTCAAAACATTCATTATTCAATAGAGCCCAATAGCAAAAACCAGCGTTTTGAATGAAGAATCACATTTCTTGGTAGAATCATGCAGGATTGAAATTTTTGATGGTTTTTTACTCCTCTCAACAGCCCAAACAAGTTTCTAAAAGGATGAGTTTGCAACTACTTTACTTTTGGAGAAAATTCAAAACATTCATTATTCAATAGGGCCCAAACTATCAAAAACCAGCGGTTTCAATGAACACACATTTCTTGGTAGAATCATGCAGGACTGAAATTTTTGATGTTTTTCTACTCCTCTCATGAGCCCAAACAAGTCTCTAAAAGCATGAGTTTGCAACTACTTTACTTTTGGAGAAAATTCAAAACATTCACTATTCAATAGAGCCCAATAGCAAAAACCAGCGTTTTGAATGAAGAATCACATTTCTTGGTAGAATCATGCAGGATTGAAATTTTTGATGGTTTTTTACTCCTCTCAACAGCCCAAACAAGTTTCTAAAAGGATGAGTTTGCAACTACTTTACTTTTGGAGAAAATTCAAAACATTCATTATTCAATAGGGCCCAAACTATCAAAAACCAGCGGTTTCAATGAACACACATTTCTTGGTAGAATCATGCAGGACTGAAATTTTTGATGTTTTTCTACTCCTCTCATGAGCCCAAACAAGTCTCTAAAAGCATGAGTTTGCAACTACTTTACTTTTGGAGAAAATTCAAAACATTCATTATTCAATAGAGCCCAATAGCAAAAACCAGCGTTTTGAATGAAGAATCACATTTCTTGGTAGAATCATGCAGGATTGAAATTTTTGATGGTTTTTTACTCCTCTCAACAGCCCAAACAAGTTTCTAAAAGGATGAGTTTGCAACTACTTTACTTTTGGAGAAAATTCAAAACATTCATTATTCAATAGGGCCCAAACTATCAAGAACCAGCGGTTTCAATGAACACACATTTCTTGGTAGAATCATGCAGGACTGAAATTTTTGATGTTTTTCTACTCCTCTCATGAGCCCAAACAAGTCTCTAAAAGCATGAGTTTGCAACTACTTTACTTTTGGAGAAAATTCAAAACATTCATTATTCAATAGGGCCCAAACTATCAAAAACCAGCGGTTTCAATGAACACACATTTCTTGGTAGAATCATGCAGGACTGAAATTTTTGATGTTTTTCTACTCCTCTCATGAGCCCAAACAAGTCTCTAAAAGCATGAGTTTGCAACTACTTTACTTTTGGAGAAAATTCAAAACATTCATTATTCAATAGAGCCCAATAGCAAAAACCAGCGTTTTGAATGAAGAATCACATTTCTTGGTAGAATCATGCAGGATTGAAATTTTTGATGGTTTTTTACTCCTCTCAACAGCCCAAACAAGTTTCTAAAAGGATGAGTTTGCAACTACTTTACTTTTGGAGAAAATTCAAAACATTCATTATTCAATAGGGCCCAAACTATCAAAAACCAGCGGTTTCAATGAACACACATTTCTTGGTAGAATCATGCAGGACTGAAATTTTTGATGTTTTCCTACTCCTCTCATGAGCCCAAACAAGTCTCTAAAAGCATGAGTTTGCAACTACTTTACTTTTGGAGAAAATTCAAAACATTCATTATTCAATAGAGCCCAATAGCAAAAACCAGCGTTTTGAATGAAGAATCACATTTCTTGGTAGAATCATGCAGGATTGAAATTTTGGATGGTTTTTTACTCCTCTCAACAGCCCAAACAAGTTTCTAAAAGGATGAGTTTGCAACTACTTTACTTTTGGAGAAAATTCAAAACATTCATTATTCAATAGGGCCCAAACTATCAAAAACCAGCGGTTTCAATGAACACACATTTCTTGGTAGAATCATGCAGGACTGAAATTTTTGATGTTTTTCTACTCCTCTCATGAGCCCAAACAAGTCTCTAAAAGCATGAGTTTGCAACTACTTTACTTTTGGAGAAAATTCAAAACATTCATTATTCAATAGAGCCCAATAGCAAAAACCAGCGTTTTGAATGAAGAATCACATTTCTTGGTAGAATCATGCAGGATTGAAATTTTTGATGGTTTTTTACTCCTCTCAACAGCCCAAACAAGTTTCTAAAAGGATGAGTTTGCAACTACTTTACTTTTGGAGAAAATTCAAAACATTCATTATTCAATAGGGCCCAAACTATCAAAAACCAGCGGTTTCAATGAACACACATTTCTTGGTAGAATCATGCAGGACTGAAATTTTTGATGTTTTTCTACTCCTCTCATGAGCCCAAACAAGTCTCTAAAAGCATGAGTTTGCAACTACTTTACTTTTGGAGAAAATTCAAAACATTCATTATTCAATAGGGCCCAAACTATCAAAAACCAGCGGTTTCAATGAACACACATTTCTTGGTAGAATCATGCAGGACTGAAATTTTTGATGTTTTTCTACTCCTCTCATGAGCCCAAACAAGTCTCTAAAAGCATGAGTTTGCAACTACTTTACTTTTGGAGAAAATTCAAAACATTCATTATTCAATAGAGCCCAATAGCAAAAACCAGCGTTTTGAATGAAGAATCACATTTCTTGGTAGAATCATGCAGGATTGAAATTTTTGATGGTTTTTTACTCCTCTCAACAGCCCAAACAAGTTTCTAAAAGGATGAGTTTGCAACTACTTTACTTTTGGAGAAAATTCAAAACATTCATTATTCAATAGGGCCCAAACTATCAAAAACCAGCCGTTTCAATGAACACACATGTCTTGGTAGAGTCATGCAGGACTGAAATTTTTGATGTTTTTCTACTCATCTCATGAGCCCAAACAAGTCTCTAAAAGCATGAGTTTGCAACTACTTTACTTTTGGAGAAAATTCAAAACATTCATTATTCAATAGAGCCCAATAGCAAAAACCAGCGTTTTGAATGAAGAATCACATTTCTTGGTAGAATCATGCAGGATTGAAATTTTTGATGGTTTTTTACTCCTCTCAACAGCCCAAACAAGTTTCTAAAAGGATGAGTTTGCAACTACTTTACTTTTGGAGAAAATTCAAAACATTCATTATTCAATAGGGCCCAAACTATCAAAAACCAGCGGTTTGAATGAACACATTTCTTGGTAGAATCATGCAGGACTGAAATTTTTGATGTTTTTCTACTCCTTTCATGAGCCCAAACAAGTCTCTAAAAGCATGAGTTTGCAACTACTTTACTTTTGGAGAAAATTCAAAACATTCACTATTCAATAGAGCCCAATAGCAAAAATCAGGTTTTGAATGAAGAATCACATTTCTTGGTAAAATCATGCAGGATTGAAATTTTTGATGGTTTTTTACTCCTCTCAACAGCCCAAACAAGTTTCTAAAAGGATGAGTTTGCAACTACTTTACTTTTGGAGAAAATTCAAAACATTCATTATTCAATAGGGCCCAAACTATCAAAAACCAGCGGTTTCAATGAACACACATTTCTTGGTAGAATCATGCAGGACTGAAATTTTTGATGTTTTTCTACTCCTCTCATGAGCCCAAACAAGTCTCTAAAAGCATGAGTTTGCAACTACTTTACTTTTGGAGAAAATTCAAAACATTCATTATTCAATAGAGCCCAATAGCAAAAACCAGCGTTTTGAATGAAGAATCACATTTCTTGGTAGAATCATGCAGGATTGAAATTTTTGATGGTTTTTTACTCATCTCAACAGCCCAAACAAGTTTCTAAAAGGATGAGTTTGCAACTACTTTACTTTTGGAGAAAATTCAAAACATTCATTATTCAATAGGGCCCAAACTATCAAAAACCAGCGGTTTGAATGAACACATTTCTTGGTAGAATCATGCAGGACTGAAATTTTTGATGTTTTTCTACTCCTTTCATGAGCCCAAACAAGTCTCTAAAAGCATGAGTTTGCAACTACTTTACTTTTGGAGAAAATTCAAAACATTCACTATTCAATAGAGCCCAATAGAAAAATCAGGTTTTGAATGAAGAATCACATTTCTTGGTAAAATCATGCAGGATTGAAATTTTTGATGGTTTTTTACTCCTCTCAACAGCCCAAACAAGTTTCTAAAAGGATGAGTTTGCAACTACTTTACTTTTGGAGATAATTCAAAACATTCATTATTCAATAGGGCCCAAACTATCAAAAACCAGCGGTTTCAATGAACACACATTTCTTGGTAGAATCATGCAGGACTGAAATTTTTGATGTTTTTCTACTCCTCTCATGAGCCCAAACAAGTCTCTAAAAGCATGAGTTTGCAACTACTTTACTTTTGGAGAAAATTCAAAACATTCATTATTCAATAGAGCCCAATAGCAAAAACCAGCGTTTTGAATGAAGAATCACATTTCTTGGTAGAATCATGCAGGATTGAAATTTTTGATGGTTTTTTACTCCTCTCAACAGCCCAAACAAGTTTCTAAAAGGATGAGTTTGCAACTACTTTACTTTTGGAGAAAATTCAAAACATTCATTATTCAATAGGGCCCAAAATATCAAAAACCAGCGGTTTCAATGAACACACATTTCTTGGTAGAATCATGCAGGACTGAAATTTTTGATGTTTTCCTACTCCTCTCATGAGCCCAAACAAGTCTCTAAAAGCATGAGTTTGCAACTACTTTACTTTTGGAGAAAATTCAAAACATTCATTATTCAATAGAGCCCAATAGCAAAAACCAGCGTTTTGAATGAAGAATCACATTTCTTGGTAGAATCATGCAGGATTGAAATTTTGGATGGTTTTTTACTCCTCTCAACAGCCCAAACAAGTTTCTAAAAGGATGAGTTTGCAACTACTTTACTTTTGGAGAAAATTCAAAACATTCATTATTCAATAGGGCCCAAACTATCAAAAACCAGCGGTTTCAATGAACACACATTTCTTGGTAGAATCATGCAGGACTGAAATTTTTGATGTTTTTCTACTCCTCTCATGAGCCCAAACAAGTCTCTAAAAGCATGAGTTTGCAACTACTTTACTTTTGGAGAAAATTCAAAACATTTATTATTCAATAGAGCCCAATAGCAAAAACCAGCGTTTTGAATGAAGAATCACATTTCTTGGTAGAATCATGCAGGATTGAAATTTTTGATGGTTTTTTACTCCTCTCAACAGCCCAAACAAGTTTCTAAAAGGATGAGTTTGCAACTACTTTACTTTTGGAGAAAATTCAAAACATTCATTATTCAATAGGGCCCAAACTATCAAAAACCAGCGGTTTCAATGAACACACATTTCTTGGTAGAATCATGCAGGACTGAAATTTTTGATGTTTTTCTACTCCTCTCATGAGCCCAAACAAGTCTCTAAAAGCATGAGTTTGCAACTACTTTACTTTTGGAGAAAATTCAAAACATTCATTATTCAATAGAGCCCAATAGCAAAAACCAGCGTTTTGAATGAAGAATCACATTTCTTGGTAGAATCATGCAGGATTGAAATTTTTGATGGTTTTTTACTCCTCTCAACAGCCCAAACAAGTTTCTAAAAGGATGAGTTTGCAACTACTTTACTTTTGGAGAAAATTCAAAACATTCATTATTCAATAGGGCCCAAACTATCAAAAACCAGCGGTTTCAATGAACACACATTTCTTGGTAGAATCATGCAGGACTGAAATTTTTGATGTTTTTCTACTCCTCTCATGAGCCCAAACAAGTCTCTAAAAGCATGAGTTTGCAACTACTTTACTTTTGGAGAAAATTCAAAACATTCATTATTCAATAGGGCCCAAACTATCAAAAACCAGCGGTTTCAATGAACACACATTTCTTGGTAGAATCATGCAGGACTGAAATTTTTGATGTTTTCTACTCCTCTCATGAGCCCAAACAAGTCTCTAAAAGCATGAGTTTGCAACTACTTTACTTTTGGAGAAAATTCAAAACATTCATTATTCAATAGAGCCCAATAGCAAAAACCAGCGTTTTGAATGAAGAATCACATTTCTTGGTAGAATCGTGCAGGATTGAAATTTTTGATGGTTTTTTACTCCTCTCAACAGCCCAAACAAGTTTCTAAAAGGATGAGTTTGCAACTACTTTACTTTTGGAGAAAATTCAAAACATTCATTATTCAATAGGGCCCAAACTATCAAAAACCAGCCGTTTCAATGAACACACATGTCTTGGTAGAATCATGCAGGACTGAAATTTTTGATGTTTTTCTACTCATCTCATGAGCCCAAACAAGTCTCTAAAAGCATGAGTTTGCAACTACTTTACTTTTGGAGAAAATTCAAAACATTCATTATTCAATAGAGCCCAATAGCAAAAACCAGCGTTTTGAATGAAGAATCACATTTCTTGGTAGAATCATGCAGGATTGAAATTTTTGATGGTTTTTTACTCCTCTCAACAGCCCAAACAAGTTTCTAAAAGGATGAGTTTGCAACTACTTTACTTTTGGAGAAAATTCAAAACATTCATTATTCAATAGGGCCCAAACTATCAAAAACCAGCGGTTTGAATGAACACATTTCTTGGTAGAATCATGCAGGACTGAAATTTTTGATGTTTTTCTACTCCTTTCATGAGCCCAAACAAGTCTCTAAAAGCATGAGTTTGCAACTACTTTACTTTTGGAGAAAATTCAAAACATTCACTATTCAATAGAGCCCAATAGCAAAAATCAGGTTTTGAATGAAGAATCACATTTCTTGGTAAAATCATGCAGGATTGAAATTTTTGATGGTTTTTTACTCCTCTCAACAGCCCAAACAAGTTTCTAAAAGGATGAGTTTGCAACTACTTTACTTTTGGAGAAAATTCAAAACATTCATTATTCAATAGGGCCCAAACTATCAAAAACCAGCGGTTTCAATGAACACACATTTCTTGGTAGAATCATGCAGGACTGAAATTTTTGATGTTTTTCTACTCCTCTCATGAGCCCAAACAAGTCTCTAAAAGCATGAGTTTGCAACTACTTTACTTTTGGAGAAAATTCAAAACATTCATTATTCAATAGAGCCCAATAGCAAAAACCATGGTTTTGAATGAAGAATCACATTTCTTGGTAGAATCATGCAGGATTGAAATTTTTGATGGTTTTTTACTCCTCTCAACAGCCCAAACAAGTTTCTAAAAGGATGAGTTTGCAACTACTTTACTTTTGGAGAAAATTCAAAACATTCATTATTCAATAGGGCCCAAACTATCAAAAACCAGCGGTTTCAATGAACACACATTTCTTGGTAGAATCATGCAGGACTGAAATTTTTGATGTTTTTCTACTCCTCTCATGAGCCCAAACAAGTCTCTAAAAGCATGAGTTTGCAACTACTTTACTTTTGGAGAAAATTCAAAACATTCATTATTCAATAGAGCCCAATAGCAAAAACCAGCGTTTTGAATGAAGAATCACATTTCTTGGTAGAATCATGCAGGATTGAAATTTTTGATGGTTTTTTTTTTACTCCTCTCAACAGCCCAAACAAGTTTCTAAAAGGATGAGTTTGCAACTACTTTACTTTTGGAGAAAATTCAAAACATTCATTATTCAATAGGGCCCAAACTATCAAAAACCAGCGGTTTCAATGAACACACATTTCTTGGTAGAATCATGCAGGACTGAAATTTTTGATGTTTTTCTACTCCTCTCATGAGCCCAAACAAGTCTCTAAAAGCATGAGTTTGCAACTACTTTACTTTTGGAGAAAATTCAAAACATTCATTATTCAATAGAGCCCAATAGCAAAAACCAGCGTTTTGAATGAAGAATCACATTTCTTGGTAGAATCATGCAGGATTGAAATTTTTGATGGATTTTTACTCCTCTCAACAGCCCAAACAAGTTTCTAAAAGGATGAGTTTGCAACTACTTTACTTTTGGAGAAAATTCAAAACATTCATTATTCAATAGGGCCCAAACTATCAAAAACCAGCGGTTTGAATGAACACATTTCTTGGTAGAATCATGCAGGACTGAAATTTTTGATGTTTTTCTACTCCTTTCATGAGCCCAAACAAGTCTCTAAAAGCATGAGTTTGCAACTACTTTACTTTTGGAGAAAATTCAAAACATTCACTATTCAATAGAGCCCAATAGCAAAAATCAGGTTTTGAATGAAGAATCACATTTCTTGGTAAAATCATGCAGGATTGAAATTTTTGATGGTTTTTTACTCCACTCAACAGCCCAAACAAGTTTCTAAAAGGATGAGTTTGCAACTACTTTACTTTTGGAGAAAATTCAAAACATTCATTATTCAATAGGGCCCAAACTATCAAAAACCAGCGGTTTCAATGAACACACATTTCTTGGTAGAATCATGCAGGACTGAAGTTTTTGATGTTTTTCTACTCCTCTCATGAGCCCAAACAAGTCTCTAAAAGCATGAGTTTGCAACTACTTTACTTTTGGAGAAAATTCAAAACATTCATTATTCAATAGAGCCCAATAGCAAAAACCAGCATTTTGAATGAAGAATCACATTTCTTGGTAGAATCATGCAGGATTGAAATTTTTGATGGTTTTTTACTCCTCTCAACAGCCCAAACAAGTTTCTAAAAGGATGAGTTTGCAACTACTTTACTTTTGGAGAAAATTCAAAACATTCATTATTCAATAGGGCCCAAACTATCAAAAACCAGCGGTTTGAATGAACACATTTCTTGGTAGAATCATGCAGGACTGAAATTTTTGATGTTTTTCTACTCCTTTCATGAGCCCAAACAAGTCTCTAAAAGCATGAGTTTGCAACTACTTTACTTTTGGAGAAAATTCAAAACATTCACTATTCAATAGAGCCCAATAGCAAAAATCAGGTTTTGAATGAAGAATCACATTTCTTGGTAGAATCATGCAGGATTGAAATTTTTGATGGTTTTTTACTCCTCTCAACAGCCCAAACAAGTTTCTAAAAGGATGAGTTTGCAACTACTTTACTTTTGGAGAAAATTCAAAACATTCATTATTCAATAGGGCCCAAACTATCAAAAACCAGCGGTTTCAATGAACACACATTTCTTGGTAGAATCATGCAGGACTGAAATTTTTGATGTTTTTCTACTCCTCTCATGAGCCCAAACAAGTCTCTAAAAGCATGAGTTTGCAACTACTTTACTTTTGGAGAAAATTCAAAACATTCATTATTCAATAGAGCCCAATAGCAAAAACCAGCGTTTTGAATGAAGAATCACATTTCTTGGTAGAATCATGCAGGATTGAAATTTTTGATGGTTTTTTACTCCTCTCAACAGCCCAAACAAGTTTCTAAAAGGATGAGTTTGCAACTACTTTACTTTTGGAGAAAATTCAAAACATTCATTATTCAATAGGGCCCAAACTATCAAAAACCAGCGGTTTGAATGAACACATTTCTTGGTAGAATCATGCAGGACTGAAATTTTTGATGTTTTTCTACTCCTTTCATGAGCCCAAACAAGTCTCTAAAAGCATGAGTTTGCAACTACTTTACTTTTGGAGAAAATTCAAAACATTCACTATTCAATAGAGCCCAATAGCAAAAATCAGGTTTTGAATGAAGAATCACATTTCTTGGTAGAATCATGCAGGATTGAAATTTTTGATGGTTTTTTACTCCTCTCAACAGCCCAAACAAGTTTCTAAAAGGATGAGTTTGCAACTACTTTACTTTTGGAGAAAATTCAAAACATTCATTATTCAATAGGGCCCAAACTATCAAAAACCAGCGGTTTCAATGAACACACATTTCTTGGTAGAATCATGCAGGACTGAAATTTTTGATGTTTTTCTACTCCTCTCATGAGCCCAAACAAGTCTCTAAAAGCATGAGTTTGCAACTACTTTACTTTTGGAGAAAATTCAAAACATTCATTATTCAATAGAGCCCAATAGCAAAAACCAGCGTTTTGAATGAAGAATCACATTTCTTGGTAGAATCATGCAGGATTGAAATTTTTGATGGTTTTTTACTCCTCTCAACAGCCCAAACAAGTTTCTAAAAGGATGAGTTTGCAACTACTTTACTTTTGGAGAAAATTCAAAACATTCATTATTCAATAGGGCCCAAACTATCAAAAACCAGCGGTTTCAATGAACACACATTTCTTGGTAGAATCATGCAGGACTGAAATTTTTGATGTTTTTCTACTCCTCTCATGAGCCCAAACAAGTCTCTAAAAGCATGAGTTTGCAACTACTTTACTTTTGGAGAAAATTCAAAACATTCATTATTCAATAGAGCCCAATAGCAAAAACCAGCGTTTTGAATGAAGAATCACATTTCTTGGTAGAATCATGCAGGATTGAAATTTTTGATGGTTTTTTACTCCTCTCAACAGCCCAAACAAGTTTCTAAAAGGATGAGTTTGCAACTACTTTACTTTTGGAGAAAATTCAAAACATTCATTATTCAATAGGGCCCAAACTATCAAAAACCAGCGGTTTCAATGAACACACATTTCTTGGTAGAATCATGCAGGACTGAAATTTTTGATGTTTTCCTACTCCTCTCATGAGCCCAAACAAGTCTCTAAAAGCATGAGTTTGCAACTACTTTACTTTTGGAGAAAATTCAAAACATTCATTATTCAATAGAGCCCAATAGCAAAAACCAGCGTTTTGAATGAAGAATCACATTTCTTGGTAGAATCATGCAGGATTGAAATTTTGGATGGTTTTTTACTCCTCTCAACAGCCCAAACAAGTTTCTAAAAGGATGAGTTTGCAACTACTTTACTTTTGGAGAAAATTCAAAACATTCATTATTCAATAGGGCCCAAACTATCAAAAACCAGCGGTTTCAATGAACACACATTTCTTGGTAGAATCATGCAGGACTGAAATTTTTGATGTTTTTCTACTCCTCTCATGAGCCCAAACAAGTCTCTAAAAGCATGAGTTTGCAACTACTTTACTTTTGGAGAAAATTCAAAACATTCATTATTCAATAGAGCCCAATAGCAAAAACCAGCGTTTTGAATGAAGAATCACATTTCTTGGTAGAATCATGCAGGATTGAAATTTTTGATGGTTTTTTACTCCTCTCAACAGCCCAAACAAGTTTCTAAAAGGATGAGTTTGCAACTACTTTACTTTTGGAGAAAATTCAAAACATTCATTATTCAATAGGGCCCAAACTATCAAAAACCAGCGGTTTCAATGAACACACATTTCTTGGTAGAATCATGCAGGACTGAAATTTTTGATGTTTTTCTACTCCTCTCATGAGCCCAAACAAGTCTCTAAAAGCATGAGTTTGCAACTACTTTACTTTTGGAGAAAATTCAAAACATTCATTATTCAATAGAGCCCAATAGCAAAAACCAGCGTTTTGAATGAAGAATCACATTTCTTGGTAGAATCATGCAGGATTGAAATTTTTGATGGTTTTTTACTCCTCTCAACAGCCCAAACAAGTTTCTAAAAGGATGAGTTTGCAACTACTTTACTTTTGGAGAAAATTCAAAACATTCATTATTCAATAGGGCCCAAACTATCAAAAACCAGCGGTTTCAATGAACACACATTTCTTGGTAGAATCATGCAGGACTGAAATTTTTGATGTTTTTCTACTCCTCTCATGAGCCCAAACAAGTCTCTAAAAGCATGAGTTTGCAACTACTTTACTTTTGGAGAAAATTCAAAACATTCATTATTCAATAGGGCCCAAACTATCAAAAACCAGCGGTTTCAATGAACACACATTTCTTGGTAGAATCATGCAGGACTGAAATTTTTGATGTTTTTCTACTCCTCTCATGAGCCCAAACAAGTCTCTAAAAGCATGAGTTTGCAACTACTTTACTTTTGGAGAAAATTCAAAACATTCATTATTCAATAGAGCCCAATAGCAAAAACCAGCGTTTTGAATGAAGAATCACATTTCTTGGTAGAATCATGCAGGATTGAAATTTTTGATGGTTTTTTACTCCTCTCAACAGCCCAAACAAGTTTCTAAAAGGATGAGTTTGCAACTACTTTACTTTTGGAGAAAATTCAAAACATTCATTATTCAATAGGGCCCAAACTATCAAAAACCAGCCGTTTCAATGAACACACATGTCTTGGTAGAATCATGCAGGACTGAAATTTTTGATGTTTTTCTACTCATCTCATGAGCCCAAACAAGTCTCTAAAAGCATGAGTTTGCAACTACTTTACTTTTGGAGAAAATTCAAAACATTCATTATTCAATAGAGCCCAATAGCAAAAACCAGCGTTTTGAATGAAGAATCACATTTCTTGGTAGAATCATGCAGGATTGAAATTTTTGATGGTTTTTTACTCCTCTCAACAGCCCAAACAAGTTTCTAAAAGGATGAGTTTGCAACTACTTTACTTTTGGAGAAAATTCAAAACATTCATTATTCAATAGGGCCCAAACTATCAAAAACCAGCGGTTTGAATGAACACATTTCTTGGTAGAATCATGCAGGACTGAAATTTTTGATGTTTTTCTACTCCTTTCATGAGCCCAAACAAGTCTCTAAAAGCATGAGTTTGCAACTACTTTACTTTTGGAGAAAATTCAAAACATTCACTATTCAATAGAGCCCATTAGCAAAAATCAGGTTTTGAATGAAGAATCACATTTCTTGGTAAAATCATGCAGGATTGAAATTTTTGATGGTTTTTTACTCCTCTCAACAGCCCAAACAAGTTTCTAAAAGGATGAGTTTGCAACTACTTTACTTTTGGAGAAAATTCAAAACATTCATTATTCAATAGGGCCCAAACTATCAAAAACCAGCGGTTTCAATGAACACACATTTCTTGGTAGAATCATGCAGGACTGAAATTTTTGATGTTTTTCTACTCCTCTCATGAGCCCAAACAAGTCTCTAAAAGCATGAGTTTGCAACTACTTTACTTTTGGAGAAAATTCAAAACATTCATTATTCAATAGAGCCCAATAGCAAAAACCATGGTTTTGAATGAAGAATCACATTTCTTGGTAGAATCATGCAGGATTGAAATTTTTGATGGTTTTTTACTCCTCTCAACAGCCCAAACAAGTTTCTAAAAGGATGAGTTTGCAACTACTTTACTTTTGGAGAAAATTCAAAACATTCATTATTCAATAGGGCCCAAACTATCAAAAACCAGCGGTTTCAATGAACACACATTTCTTGGTAGAATCATGCAGGACTGAAATTTTTGATGTTTTTCTACTCCTCTCATGAGCCCAAACAAGTCTCTAAAAGCATGAGTTTGCAACTACTTTACTTTTGGAGAAAATTCAAAACATTCATTATTCAATAGAGCCCAATAGCAAAAACCAGCGTTTTGAATGAAGAATCACATTTCTTGGTAGAATCATGCAGGATTGAAATTTTTGATGGTTTTTTTTTTACTCCTCTCAACAGCCCAAACAAGTTTCTAAAAGGATGAGTTTGCAACTACTTTACTTTTGGAGAAAATTCAAAACATTCATTATTCAATAGGGCCCAAACTATCAAAAACCAGCGGTTTCAATGAACACACATTTCTTGGTAGAATCATGCAGGACTGAAATTTTTGATGTTTTTCTACTCCTCTCATGAGCCCAAACAAGTCTCTAAAAGCATGAGTTTGCAACTACTTTACTTTTGGAGAAAATTCAAAACATTGGGGGGGCGTGGCCAGCGTCTGAGCTGAATGGAAGCCTGAGCTCTGAGCTCCTCCACAGGGCAGCCTACCAAGCGCTATTAACAAGCGATTTACAAGCCAGGACTGGCTGAAAACTTGTGGGAACCTCCATAGACACCAGCGGTGCCCCCACACTATGGATCTGCTTAGTAACAAAGCAGAAAAAGGAAAGAAAACAGAGCGCTCTCCCCTCATGCTGAGGAGCCAAGATGGCGCCCGCCTCACAGCAGCAGCCACAGCCTGCAGCCCCAGCCTGAGCGGTACACAGCGGCACAGTACGCCACAGCGGCTGAAGCATGCAGCATTCAAGTCAGGGGGTAAGTCTACCCCTGCCCCAGCTAAAACCGCCGCTCTGCAGGCTAATAAAAGCGCTAATTTACACATTAAAAGTAGCGCTGAGGTGAAAGGAGCGAGATCTCGCGAGAGTGACCGGGGGACAAGCGAGACTACGCAACAGATACGCAATTTGCGTAACTTAAGCAAAAATACAGCGCAGCATGTGAATTATGGTGCAGCAGCACCGCTGACCGCTGATATGGAGGAGACAAATGTATTAAGGGGTTCCTCATCCTGTCCTGACATCTCCAATGTGTCAGATACTCCTCTAACACCATTACAGAGGGAAATGTCTCCTTCCTCAGTGACTAAACGCAGATTTAGCAGCAGCTCAGCTGAGATGCAACAGGAATTACAATCTGAGGACTCCTGTCCTTCTGATAATCCCATACCGGAGAACATCTTGCACGTTTTAACAGAGGTGGAGGCTACCAGTAATACAGCCTCAGAAATATTTATTAAAAACATGCTATGCCTTCTAGCAAAGACATTTCAGAAACAACTGGAGGGCTATAATACGAATCTCCAAAATAACATAGACGGTCTGGGCCAGAGAGTGGACCATCTTGAATCTAAAATGGAAGAATTGGTTAAATCCCATAATAATTTGATAGATGAACACTATGCCCTAGAAAAAGAGGTTGTCTTCTTGAAATCAAGGTTGATAGAGCAAGAAGACAGAAGTAGAAGAAACAACCTTAAATTCAGGGGAATACCTGAAAATGTCAAAGACAGAGACCTTAATGCATATGTGCAAAAGATGCTCCATACAATACTTCCAGGGGCCTCTAAAGGGGACCTATTGATGGAACGTATACACAGACTCCCCAAGTCCAAATATGCCCCAGACAGAGCCCCAAGAGATGTCATTGCATATTTTCATTATTTCCTGACAAAGGAGGACATTCTGAGGAGAAGTAAGCAATCACCCATATTACCAAGGCCATACGAGGATATCAAGATTTTTGCAGACTTCTCAAAAGCTACCCTACAGAAAAGGAGAGACTTCTTTCCAATCACTACACATCTGAGGAAACACAAGATTTTATACAGATGGGGTTTCCCTACAAAAATTCTAGTCATGAAAGAGAATACCACTTTTGCCTTGTCTAATATTGATAACTGTAATAGTTTTTTCCAAGATTTAGGTATCCCTCCACTGGAGACTCCACCATCATCATCATTCTACAATCAAGAAAGAAATATCCCCTTGCAGCAGCAAAGACGCCTTTCCCAGTCCTGGAATACGCAAAAAAAAAGAAAATAGACTTGGTGGGTACTGACCCTGGCTTTAGGCCTGAACTTTCTCTTTTTCACTCCCCACGTGATAACTGAGAGACATTCTCTCGGTACCATTTCTTTTGAGAAATCTAAATTTGTCTAGTTTATAAGTTTTGTTCTGTTCTAAGTTGTAACATGTTTTTGTTTACAGGCACACCAGGCACTAACAAAAAATCACTAAGGAAACCCACTGTCTTTTGGATATATTTTCGGGTGAAATGTTCTGTTTTAATGAATCATCTAATGCTTTTTTTCCTTCCTGACACATCATGGAATTGAGGGTACTGTCATTTAATGTAAATGGGCTCAATAGCCCATTCAAGAGATTTGCTTTGTGGAAGGAGATTAAAAAATTGAAGGCCAACATAGCAATGATACAAGAAACACACCTTCTAGAAATTGATAACACAAGACTCAAAAATAAAGACTTCCCTCAGATTTTCTTTTCTAATACTGAGGGAAAGAAAAAAGCTGGGGTGGCCATCGCCTTCCACAAAGATTTGCCAATAGTGGTCTCAGACATATATAGGGACAGCAATGGTAGACAACTTGCTATTAATTTTACTTTGGAGGGTGTGGAATATACAGTGGTAAACGTATATACCCCTAATGTCCGGCAAATTAATTTTCTAAATAAGGTCAAGAAGAAATTGTCCAATTTTAGTAGAGGTCACATAATCTGGGGAGGAGATTTTAATTGTATAGTTGACCCAAGTACTGATTGCTCATCTGATGCCCCATACTATAGAAGCGTGAATCTGGGAAGATGGTTGGGAGATTCCAATTTGCATGACAGCTGTAAGATATTGAATTCTACCTCAAAAGAATACACAAGATTTTGTCCACACAACAAGTCTTACACTAGGATTGATCATGTGTTCACTAGCTTCTCGCTACTAGACTCATACATAGACTTCCAGACTGGTCCTATTACATGGTCAGACCATGCCCCAATCCTACTGACCTTACATACTTCCTCCATGATCCCAAAACAATACAATTGGAGATACAGTAAATTCACTGTTGACTCCCCAGAAAACATATCATTAGCAAAGAATGTCTTAATGAACTACTTCAAAGAGAACTGTTCCCAAGAAATTACACCTGAAACATTGTGGCTAGCACACAAATGTGTCATTAGGGGTCATCTGATCCAAGTTGCTTCGAGACAAAAAAGGGCAAGAGAGAGCCAACAGAGGATGTTGTTAGAACAGATCCAAAAATTAGAATCCCAAGCTAAAGCAGACAAAAATTTTGCCAAATATAATGAATTGTACTCCCTTAGATTGGAACTTAGGAATCTCCTCATCAACTTATATGAGAAAAAGACTTTATTTAATAGGGCAGGGTTTTATGTTAATAATAATAAGTTCTCCAAAAATATGGCGAATAGGTTTAAACCCATAAATAAAAAACATCCAATCAAAAAAATAACCCAAAGCTCAAAAACTATAGAAAAACCCAAAGAGATAGCCCTAGCCTTTGAGAGTTACTATTCTAAATTATATAACATAGGAAACAATGGAGCTCATCCCTCTCCTTCACCAGAGATGATAAATAATTTTTTGGAAAAAGTAAAGCTGGGATCTTTGTCTCTAAAGCAGAAGGAGTCACTTGACGCACCCTTTACTGAGGGTGAGGTCTCTTTTGCGATGAATAATCTTAAAAATGACAAAGCTCCAGGTCCAGATGGCTTTCCTATAGAGTATTATAAAGAATTTACAAAGGAACTCATCCCACACTTAACTAATGCCCTGAATTTTATTAAATCAGAAGGAAAGTGCAGCACAGATATGCTGAGAGCCACAATAGTGGTGATTCCCAAACCAGATAAAGATTCGACCAAAATCGAAAATTATAGGCCTATTTCTCTCCTAAATGTGGATATCAAGATCTACGCAAAAATATTAGCAGAAAGATTACAGGACGTTGTTCCATTCCTTATACATCCCGATCAAGTCGGTTTTGTAAAATCTAGACAAACTTCAGACAGTTCTAGAAGTGTCCTGCATCACTTATATTCATGCTACAAAAATAGGATTTCCAGTTTGTTTGTGGCTCTTGACGCTGAAAAGGCCTTTGACCGAATCAATTGGGCCTATGCCTTTACAGTTTTGGAGAAAATGGGTTTTGGTGGGGAGATGATGAAAAGTATTCGAGCTTTATACTCTCGGCCATCTGCCTCTGTGCTGGTCAACAACACGATGTCAGATACATTTTTTATAACTAATGGGACAAGACAGGGATGTCCTCTATCCCCAATAATTTTTATCCTGAGCCTGGAACCCCTGGCTCAAATGATAAGGGATTCTGGTGAAGTACACGGTGTACAATTGAAAGATTCAGAGCATAAGATTAACCTCTATGCAGATGACATCATACTCACACTCACAAATCCAATTGATTCCCTGGAAAAGATATGGGATATCATAAATTTATTTGGCTCAGTTTCATACTATAAATTAAATGTAAAAAAGACTAATGTTCTATCACTTTTCCTTTCAGCCTCTACGAAACAACATTTAAGAGACAAGTATCCCTTTAATTGGGACTGTACCAGGATACCGTACTTAGGAATTTGGCTCACAGGTAACCCTATGCATATGAGTGAGGTAAACATGGATCATCTTCTACAGTCTCTCGACATTAAGTTGAGGGAACTGTCGAAGACCCCAGCCACATGGATGGGCAGAATAGTGCTATACAAGATGTTCTGCCTACCCAAAGTCCTATTTTTATACAGGAACGTCCCTCTGCCTATATCTACACAGTATATACAAAAACTAACACACCAGATGAATAAATTTATTTGGAGCAATGGGAAACCGAGAGTGAAAAAACGCACTCTACTTAAATCCAAGGAGAAGGGGGGGTGGCCATACCAGATCTTGAGGCATATTATTATGCCACTATGACTGAACTGACAAAAGGCTGGTTTGTGGAACAGACAGACCTGGGGTGGCCAAACATTGAAAGAGATATGATGCCCAATAGGGAACCAGTTTTATTTATAACCTACTTCCTTCTACATAGAAGGGAAATTATGAAAATAGATAATCCCATACTTAAGGCCTCTATGTTGTGCTGGTCGTATGTATGCCAAAGAAAGACTAGCTCTTCCTCTTTTTCACTTGAGAGGTTGAGACTCCCTTATCTGTCTCCTATCAGGACTTCTCTAAGACCTATATTTGATAACTGGACCAAATTTCCGATCACCTTTGTAGATGACTTGATAGACAATAACAGAGTCATACCCTTTGAGTTATTAAAGAACAGATTTGGGGTTCCCAATTCGGAGTATATGACATATCTCCTACTCAAGGAAGAATACAACAAATATAAGAAATATCTTTTTAGAGTGGTTCCAATTGACCTTACTATTAACAATTTTCTATTTAATATGTCATCTAGACATAAGAGTTATCTTAGACCCTTATATAATAGCCTGACCAACAAAGACACCTTCACCAATGAAGGATGCTTTGAAAAATGGGAAACTACATTACAGAGACAGATATATGGTCCCCAGTGGATCTCCTCTCTTAAAATTGCAATCAAATCCACAAGATGTATGAATATATTAGAAACACATTACAAATTAATTCATAGATATTACCTTACCCCAAATAGATTGAAACATTTTGGAAGAGGGGGTTCTGGAATGTGTTGGCGTAACTGTGGATCTCAGGCAGATTTATTACATGTTTTTTGGGGATGCCCTGTGCTGAAGTTGTACTAGTCCAGGGTGTTCGATTTGCTTTCACTCATATGCAATTGGTGTATTCAACCACAACCTGCTCTAGCCTTGTTACTAATAGACATACATAGATTTAAAAGAAATAGGTTTCTGGTGGCTCATATCCTTATGTCTGCAGCCTTCCTTGT
Organism: Dendrobates tinctorius; assembly: GCF_039654945.1. Classification (NCBI taxonomy): domain Eukaryota; kingdom Metazoa; phylum Chordata; class Amphibia; order Anura; family Dendrobatidae; genus Dendrobates; species Dendrobates tinctorius. Next base: position 23,248,515 of record NW_027361793.1, read on the forward strand.
AGCGAAGGGTTGGAACAGGAAGCAACCTCCAGACATTGTCACCCTTATCTTACTGGTAGACAAACATTGTGTCTACGAGAAAATTCACTATATTAATAAAGGCTTAATTAAAATATTTGATGACAGATGGTATAAATGGACGGAACTAAAGTCTAAAATAGAAAAAGATTTCATATCCTGAACTCATATTTTATTTCTTATGGTTTATGATGTGCCAATATTTCACATAGTCAAGTGCCTAAATTTACCTTTCTTTTTTTTTATTGTCTCTTTCTGGTACTATGTGTTTAATGTTTACTACATTTATTCTCAATGTTGATATACTATTGAAATGTCATCATATTGTGACGTATTCATATTTTTTTTACTACAACTCTGAAAATTCTAATAAAAATTATTGTTAAAGAAAATTCAAAACATTCATTATTCAATAGAGCCCAATAGCAAAAACCAGCGTTTTGAATGAAGAATCACATTTCTTGGTAGAATCATGCAGGATTGAAATTTTTGATGGTTTTTTACTCCTCTCAACAGCCCAAACAAGTTTCTAAAAGGATGAGTTTGCAACTACTTTACTTTTGGAGAAAATTCAAAACATTCATTATTCAATAGGGCCCAAACTATCAAAAACCAGCGGTTTCAATGAACACACATTTCTTGGTAGAATCATGCAGGACTGAAATTTTTTGATGTTTTTCTACTCCTCTCATGAGCCCAAACAAGTCTCTAAAAGCATGAGTTTGCAACTACTTTACTTTTGGAGAAAATTCAAAACATTCATTATTCAATAGAGCCCAATAGCAAAAACCAGCGTTTTGAATGAAGAATCACATTTCTTGGTAGAATCATGCAGGATTGAAATTTTTGATGGTTTTTTACTCCTCTCAACAGCCCAAACAAGTTTCTAAAAGGATGAGTTTGCAACTACTTTACTTTTGGAGAAAATTCAAAACATTCATTATTCAATAGGGCCCAAACTATCAAAAACCAGCGGTTTCAATGAACACACATTTCTTGGTAGAATCATGCAGGACTGAAATTTTTGATGTTTTTCTACTCCTCTCATGAGCCCAAACAAGTCTCTAAAAGCATGAGTTTGCAACTACTTTACTTTTGGAGAAAATTCAAAACATTCATTATTCAATAGGGCCCAAACTATCAAAAACCAGCGGTTTCAATGAACACACATTTCTTGGTAGAATCATGCAGGACTGAAATTTTTGATGTTTTTCTACTCCTCTCATGAGCCCAAACAAGTCTCTAAAAGTATGAGTTTGCAACTACTTTACTTTTGGAGAAAATTCAAAACATTCATTATTCAATAGAGCCCAATAGCAAAAACCAGCGTTTTGAATGAAGAATCACATTTCTTGGTAGAATCATGCAGGATTGAAATTTTTGATGGTTTTTTACTCCTCTCAACAGCCCAAACAAGTTTCTAAAAGGATGAGTTTGCAACTACTTTACTTTTGGAGAAAATTCAAAACATTCATTATTCAATAGGGCCCAAACTATCAAAAACCAGCCGTTTCAATGAACACACATGTCTTGGTAGAATCATGCAGGACTGAAATTTTTGATGTTTTTCTACTCCTCTCATGAGCCCAAACAAGTCTCTAAAAGCATGAGTTTGCAACTACTTTACTTTTGGAGAAAATTCAAAACATTCATTATTCAATAGAGCCCAATAGCAAAAACCAGCGTTTTGAATGAAGAATCACATTTCTTGGTAGAATCATGCAGGATTGAAATTTTTGATGGTTTTTTACTCCTCTCAACAGCCCAAACAAGTTTCTAAAAGGATGAGTTTGCAACTACTTTACTTTTGGAGAAAATTCAAAACATTCATTATTCAATAGGGCCCAAACTATCAAAAACCAGCGGTTTCAATGAACACACATTTCTTGGTAGAATCATGCAGGACTGAAATTTTTGATGTTTTTCTACTCCTCTCATGAGCCCAAACAAGTCTCTAAAAGCATGAGTTTGCAACTACTTTACTTTTGGAGAAAATTCAAAACATTCATTATTCAATAGAGCCCAATAGCAAAAACCAGCGTTTTGAATGAAGAATCACATTTCTTGGTAGAATCATGCAGGATTGAAATTTTTGATGGTTTTTTACTCCTCTCAACAGCCCAAACAAGTTTCTAAAAGGATGAGTTTGCAACTACTTTACTTTTGGAGAAAATTCAAAACATTCATTATTCAATAGGGCCCAAACTATCAAAAACCAGCGGTTTCAATGAACACACATTTCTTGGTAGAATCATGCAGGACTGAAATTTTTGATGTTTTTCTACTCCTCTCATGAGCCCAAACAAGTCTCTAAAAGCATGAGTTTGCAACTACTTTACTTTTGGAGAAAATTCAAAACATTCATTATTCAATAGGGCCCAAACTATCAAAAACCAGCGGTTTCAATGAACACACATTTCTTGGTAGAATCATGCAGGACTGAAATTTTTGATGTTTTTCTACTCCTCTCATGAGCCCAAACAAGTCTCTAAAAGCATGAGTTTGCAACTACTTTACTTTTGGAGAAAATTCAAAACATTCATTATTCAATAGAGCCCAATAGCAAAAACCAGCGTTTTGAATGAAGAATCACATTTCTTGGTAGAATCATGCAGGATTGAAATTTTTGATGGTTTTTTACTCCTCTCAACAGCCCAAACAAGTTTCTAAAAGGATGAGTTTGCAACTACTTTACTTTTGGAGAAAATTCAAAACATTCATTATTCAATAGGGCCCAAACTATCAAAAACCAGCGGTTTGAATGAACACATTTCTTGGTAGAATCATGCAGGACTGAAATTTTTGATGTTTTTCTACTCCTCTCATGAGCCCAAACAAGTCTCTAAAAGCATGAGTTTGCAACTACTTTACTTTTGGAGAAAATTCAAAACATTCACTACTCAATAGAGCCCAATAGCAAAAATCAGGTTTTGAATGAAGAATCACATTTCTTGGTAAAATCATGCAGGATTGAAATTTTTGATGGTTTTTTACTCCTCTCAACAGCCCAAACAAGTTTCTAAAAGGATGAGTTTGCAACTACTTTACTTTTGGAGAAAATTCAAAACATTCATTATTCAATAGGGCCCAAACTATCAAAAACCAGCGGTTTCAATGAACACACATTTCTTGGTAGAATCATGCAGGACTGAAATTTTTGATGTTTTTCTACTCCTCTCATGAGCCCAAACAAGTCTCTAAAAGCATGAGTTTGCAACTACTTTACTTTTGGAGAAAATTCAAAACATTCATTATTCAATAGAGCCCAATAGCAAAAACCAGCGTTTTGAATGAAGAATCACATTTCTTGGTAGAATCATGCAGGATTGAAATTTTTGATGGTTTTTTACTCCTCTCAACAGCCCAAACAAGTTTCTAAAAGGATGAGTTTGCAACTACTTTACTTTTGGAGAAAATTCAAAACATTCATTATTCAATAGGGCCCAAACTATCAAAAACCAGCGGTTTCAATGAACACACATTTCTTGGTAGAATCATGCAGGACTGAAATTTTTGATGTTTTTCTACTCCTCTCATGAGCCCAAACAAGTCTCTAAAAGCATGAGTTTGCAACTACTTTACTTTTGGAGAAAATTCAAAACATTCATTATTCAATAGGGCCCAAACTATCAAAAACCAGCGGTTTCAATGAACACACATTTCTTGGTAGAATCATGCAGGACTGAAATTTTTGATGTTTTTCTACTCCTCTCATGAGCCCAAACAAGTCTCTAAAAGCATGAGTTTGCAACTACTTTACTTTTGGAGAAAATTCAAAACATTCATTATTCAATAGAGCCCAATAGCAAAAACCAGCGTTTTGAATGAAGAATCACATTTCTTGGTAGAATCATGCAGGATTGAAATTTTTGATGGTTTTTTACTCCTCTCAACAGCCCAAACAAGTTTCTAAAAGGATGAGTTTGCAACTACTTTACTTTTGGAGAAAATTCAAAACATTCATTATTCAATAGGGCCCAAACTATCAAAAACCAGCCGTTTCAATGAAAACACATGTCTTGGTAGAATCATGCAGGACTGAAATTTTTGATGTTTTTCTACTCATCTCATGAGCCCAAACAAGTCTCTAAAAGCATGAGTTTGCAACTACTTTACTTTTGGAGAAAATTCAAAACATTCATTATTCAATAGAGCCCAATAGCAAAAACCAGCGTTTTGAATGAAGAATCACATTTCTTGGTAGAATCATGCAGGATTGAAATTTTTGATGGTTTTTTACTCCTCTCAACAGCCCAAACAAGTTTCTAAAAGGATGAGTTTGCAACTACTTTACTTTTGGAGAAAATTCAAAACATTCATTATTCAATAGGGCCCAAACTATCAAAAACCAGCGGTTTGAATGAACACATTTCTTGGTAGAATCATGCAGGACTGAAATTTTTGATGTTTTTCTACTCCTTTCATGAGCCCAAACAAGTCTCTAAAAGCATGAGTTTGCAACTACTTTACTTTTGGAGAAAATTCAAAACATTCACTATTCAATAGAGCCCAATAGCAAAAATCAGGTTTTGAATGAAGAATCACATTTCTTGGTAAAATCATGCAGGATTGAAATTTTTGATGGTTTTTTACTCCTCTCAACAGCCCAAACAAGTTTCTAAAATGATGAGTTTGCAACTACTTTACTTTTGGAGAAAATTCAAAACATTCATTATTCAATAGGGCCCAAACTATCAAAAACCAGCGGTTTCAATGAACACACATTTCTTGGTAGAATCATGCAGGACTGAAATTTTTGATGTTTTCCTACTCCTCTCATGAGCCCAAACAAGTCTCTAAAAGCATGAGTTTGCAACTACTTTACTTTTGGAGAAAATTCAAAACATTCATTATTCAATAGGGCCCAAACTATCAAAAACCAGCGGTTTCAATGAACACACATTTCTTGGTAGAATCATGCAGGACTGAAATTTTTGATGTTTTTCTACTCCTCTCATGAGCCCAAACAAGTCTCTAAAAGCATGAGTTTGCAACTACTTTACTTTTGGAGAAAATTCAAAACATTCATTATTCAATAGAGCCCAATAGCAAAAACCAGCGTTTTGAATGAAGAATCACATTTCTTGGTAGAATCATGCAGGATTGAAATTTTTGATGGTTTTTTACTCCTCTCAACAGCCCAAACAAGTTTCTAAAAGGATGAGTTTGCAACTACTTTACTTTTGGAGAAAATTCAAAACATTCATTATTCAATAGGGCCCAAACTATCAAAAACCAGCCGTTTCAATGAACACACATGTCTTGGTAGAATCATGCAGGACTGAAATTTTTGATGTTTTTCTACTCATCTCATGAGCCCAAACAAGTCTCTAAAAGCATGAGTTTGCAACTACTTTACTTTTGGAGAAAATTCAAAACATTCATTATTCAATAGAGCCCAATAGCAAAAACCAGCGTTTTGAATGAAGAATCACATTTCTTGGTAGAATCATGCAGGATTGAAATTTTTGATGGTTTTTTACTCCTCTCAACAGCCCAAACAAGTTTCTAAAAGGATGAGTTTGCAACTACTTTACTTTTGGAGAAAATTCAAAACATTCATTATTCAATAGGGCCCAAACTATCAAAAACCAGCGGTTTCAATGAACACACATTTCTTGGTAGAATCATGCAGGACTGAAATTTTTGATGTTTTTCTACTCCTCTCATGAGCCCAAACAAGTCTCTAAAAGCATGAGTTTGCAACTACTTTACTTTTGGAGAAAATTCAAAACATTCATTATTCAATAGAGCCCAATAGCAAAAACCATGGTTTTGAATGAAGAATCACATTTCTTGGTAGAATCATGCAGGATTGAAATTTTTGATGGTTTTTTACTCCTCTCAACAGCCCAAACAAGTTTCTAAAAGGATGAGTTTGCAACTACTTTACTTTTGGAGAAAATTCAAAACATTCATTATTCAATAGGGCCCAAACTATCAAAAACCAGCGGTTTCAATGAACACACATTTCTTGGTAGAATCATGCAGGACTGAAATTTTTGATGTTTTTCTACTCCTCTCATGAGCCCAAACAAGTCTCTAAAAGCATGAGTTTGCAACTACTTTACTTTTGGAGAAAATTCAAAACATTCATTATTCAATAGAGCCCAATAGCAAAAACCAGCGTTTTGAATGAAGAATCACATTTCTTGGTAGAATCATGCAGGATTGAAATTTTTGATGGTTTTTTTTTTACTCCTCTCAACAGCCCAAACAAGTTTCTAAAAGGATGAGTTTGCAACTACTTTACTTTTGGAGAAAATTCAAAACATTCATTATTCAATAGGGCCCAAACTATCAAAAACCAGCGGTTTCAATGAACACACATTTCTTGGTAGAATCATGCAGGACTGAAATTTTTGATGTTTTTCTACTCCTCTCATGATCCCAAACAAGTCTCTAAAAGCATGAGTTTGCAACTACTTTACTTTTGGAGAAAATTCAAAACATTGGGGGGGCGTGGCCAGCGTCTGAGCTGAATGGAAGCCTGAGCTCTGAGCTCCTCCACAGGGCAGCCTACCAAGCGCTATTAACAAGCGATTTACAAGCCAGGACTGGCTGAAAACTTGTGGGAACCTCCATAGACACCAGCGGTGCCCCCACACTATGGATCTGCTTAGTAACAAAGCAGAAAAAGGAAAGAAAACAGAGCGCTCTCCCCTCATGCTGAGGAGCCAAGATGGCGCCCGCCTCACAGCAGCAGCCACAGCCTGCAGCCCCAGCCTGAGCGGTACACAGCGGCAAAGGACGCCACAGCGGCTGAAGCATGCAGCATTCAAGTCAGGGGGTAAGTCTACCCCTGCCCCAGCTAAAACCGCCGCTCTGCAGGCTAATAAAAGCGCTAATTTACACATTAAAAGTAGCGCTGAGGTGAAAGGAGCGAGATCTCGCGAGAGTGACCGGGGGACAAGCGAGACTACGCAACAGATACGCAATTTGCGTAACTTAAGCAAAAATACAGCGCAGCATGTGAATTATGGTGCAGCAGCACCGCTGACCGCTGATATGGAGGAGACAAATGTATTAAGGGGTTCCTCATCCTGTCCTGACATCTCCAATGTGTCAGATACTCCTCTAACACCATTACAGAGGGAAATGTCTCCTTCCTCAGTGACTAAACGCAGATTTAGCAGCAGCTCAGCTGAGATGCAACAGGAATTACAATCTGAGGACTCCTGTCCTTCTGATAATCCCATACCGGAGAACATCTTGCACGTTTTAACAGAGGTGGAGGCTACCAGTAATACAGCCTCAGAAATATTTATTAAAAACATGCTATGCCTTCTAGCAAAGACATTTCAGAAACAACTGGAGGGCTATAATACGAATCTCCAAAATAACATAGACGGTCTGGGCCAGAGAGTGGACCATCTTGAATCTAAAATGGAAGAATTGGTTAAATCCCATAATAATTTGATAGATGAACACTATGCCCTAGAAAAAGAGGTTGTCTTCTTGAAATCAAGGTTGATAGAGCAAGAAGACAGAAGTAGAAGAAACAACCTTAAATTCAGGGGAATACCTGAAAATGTCAAAGACAGAGACCTTAATGCATATGTGCAAAAGATGCTCCATACAATACTTCCAGGGGCCTCTAAAGGGGACCTATTGATGGAACGTATACACAGACTCCCCAAGTCCAAATATGCCCCAGACAGAGCCCCAAGAGATGTCATTGCATATTTTCATTATTTCCTGACAAAGGAGGACATTCTGAGGAGAAGTAAGCAATCACCCATATTACCAAGGCCATACGAGGATATCAAGATTTTTGCAGACTTCTCAAAAGCTACCCTACAGAAAAGGAGAGACTTCTTTCCAATCACTACACATCTGAGGAAACACAAGATTTTATACAGATGGGGTTTCCCTACAAAAATTCTAGTCATGAAAGAGAATACCACTTTTGCCTTGTCTAATATTGATAACTGTAATAGTTTTTTCCAAGATTTAGGTATCCCTCCACTGGAGACTCCACCATCATCATCATTCTACAATCAAGAAAGAAATATCCCCTTGCAGCAGCAAAGACGCCTTTCCCAGTCCTGGAATACGCAAAAAAAAAGAAAATAGACTTGGTGGGTACTGACCCTGGCTTTAGGCCTGAACTTTCTCTTTTTCACTCCCCACGTGATAACTGAGAGACATTCTCTCGGTACCATTTCTTTTGATAAATCTAAATTTGTCTAGTTTATAAGTTTTGTTCTGTTCTAGGTTGTAACATGTTTTTGTTTACAGGCACACCAGGCACTAACAAAAAATCACTAAGGAAACCCACTGTCTTTTGGATATATTTTCGGGTGAAATGTTCTGTTTTAATGAATCATCTAATGCTTTTTTTCCTTCCTGACACATCATGGAATTGAGGGTACTGTCATTTAATGTAAATGGGCTCAATAGCCCATTCAAGAGATTTGCTTTGTGGAAGGAGATTAAAAAATTGAAGGCCAACATAGCAATGATACAAGAAACACACCTTCTAGAAATTGATAACACAAGACTCAAAAATAAAGACTTCCCTCAGATTTTCTTTTCTAATACTGAGGGAAAGAAAAAAGCTGGGGTGGCCATCGCCTTCCACAAAGATTTGCCAATAGTGGTCTCAGACATATATAGGGACAGCAATGGTAGACAACTTGCTATTAATTTTACTTTGGAGGGTGTGGAATATACAGTGGTAAACGTATATACCCCTAATGTCCGGCAAATTAATTTTCTAAATAAGGTCAAGAAGAAATTGTCCAATTTTAGTAGAGGTCACATAATCTGGGGAGGAGATTTTAATTGTATAGTTGACCCAAGTACTGATTGCTCATCTGATGCCCCATACTATAGAAGCGTGAATCTGGGAAGATGGTTGGGAGATTCCAATTTGCATGACAGCTGTAAGATATTGAATTCTACCTCAAAAGAATACACAAGATTTTGTCCACACAACAAGTCTTACACTAGGATTGATCATGTGTTCACTAGCTTCTCGCTACTAGACTCATACATAGACTTCCAGACTGGTCCTATTACATGGTCAGACCATGCCCCAATCCTACTGACCTTACATACTTCCTCCATGATCCCAAAACAATACAATTGGAGATACAGTAAATTCACTGTTGACTCCCCAGAAAACATATCATTAGCAAAGAATGTCTTAATGAACTACTTCAAAGAGAACTGTTCCCAAGAAATTACACCTGAAACATTGTGGCTAGCACACAAATGTGTCATTAGGGGTCATCTGATCCAAGTTGCTTCGAGACAAAAAAGGGCAAGAGAGAGCCAACAGAGGATGTTGTTAGAACAGATCCAAAAATTAGAATCCCAAGCTAAAGCAGACAAAAATTTTGCCAAATATAATGAATTGTACTCCCTTAGATTGGAACTTAGGAATCTCCTCATCAACTTATATGAGAAAAAGACTTTATTTAATAGGGCAGGGTTTTATGTTAATAATAATAAGTTCTCCAAAAATATGGCGAATAGGTTTAAACCCATAAATAAAAAACATCCAATCAAAAAAATAACCCAAAGCTCAAAAACTATAGAAAAACCCAAAGAGATAGCCCTAGCCTTTGAGAGTTACTATTCTAAATTATATAACATAGGAAACAATGGAGCTCATCCCTCTCCTTCACCAGAGATGATAAATAATTTTTTGGAAAAAGTAAAGCTGGGATCTTTGTCTCTAAAGCAGAAGGAGTCACTTGACGCACCCTTTACTGAGGGTGAGGTCTCTTTTGCGATGAATAATCTTAAAAATGACAAAGCTCCAGGTCCAGATGGCTTTCCTATAGAGTATTATAAAGAATTTACAAAGGAACTCATCCCACACTTAACTAATGCCCTGAATTTTATTAAATCAGAAGGAAAGTGCAGCACAGATATGCTGAGAGCCACAATAGTGGTGATTCCCAAACCAGATAAAGATTCGACCAAAATCGAAAATTATAGGCCTATTTCTCTCCTAAATGTGGATATCAAGATCTACGCAAAAATATTAGCAGAAAGATTACAGGACGTTGTTCCATTCCTTATACATCCCGATCAAGTCGGTTTTGTAAAATCTAGACAAACTTCAGACAGTTCTAGAAGTGTCCTGCATCACTTATATTCATGCTACAAAAATAGGATTTCCAGTTTGTTTGTGGCTCTTGACGCTGAAAAGGCCTTTGACCGAATCAATTGGGCCTATGCCTTTACAGTTTTGGAGAAAATGGGTTTTGGTGGGGAGATGATGAAAAGTATTCGAGCTTTATACTCTCGGCCATCTGCCTCTGTGCTGGTCAACAACACGATGTCAGATACATTTTTTATAACTAATGGGACAAGACAGGGATGTCCTCTATCCCCAATAATTTTTATCCTGAGCCTGGAACCCCTGGCTCAAATGATAAGGGATTCTGGTGAAGTACACGGTGTACAATTGAAAGATTCAGAGCATAAGATTAACCTCTATGCAGATGACATCATACTCACACTCACAAATCCAATTGATTCCCTGGAAAAGATATGGGATATCATAAATTTATTTGGCTCAGTTTCATACTATAAATTAAATGTAAAAAAGACTAATGTTCTATCACTTTTCCTTTCAGCCTCTACGAAACAACATTTAAGAGACAAGTATCCCTTTAATTGGGACTGTACCAGGATACCGTACTTAGGAATTTGGCTCACAGGTAACCCTATGCATATGAGTGAGGTAAACATGGATCATCTTCTACAGTCTCTCGACATTAAGTTGAGGGAACTGTCGAAGACCCCAGCCACATGGATGGGCAGAATAGTGCTATACAAGATGTTCTGCCTACCCAAAGTCCTATTTTTATACAGGAACGTCCCTCTGCCTATATCTACACAGTATATACAAAAACTAACACACCAGATGAATAAATTTATTTGGAGCAATGGGAAACCGAGAGTGAAAAAACACACTCTACTTAAATCCAAGGAGAAGGGGGGGTGGCCATACCAGATCTTGAGGCATATTATTATGCCACTATGACTGAACTGACAAAAGGCTGGTTTGTGGAACAGACAGACCTGGGGTGGCCAAACATTGAAAGAGATATGATGCCCAATAGGGAACCAGTTTTATTTATAACCTACTTCCTTCTACATAGAAGGGAAATTATGAAAATAGATAATCCCATACTTAAGGCCTCTATGTTGTGCTGGTCGTATGTATGCAAAAGAAAGACTAGCTCTTCCTCTTTTTCACTCGAGAGGTTGAGACTCCCTTATCTGTCTCCTATCAGGACTTCTCTAAGACCTATATTTGATAACTGGACCAAATTTCCGATCACCTTTGTAGATGACTTGATAGACAATAACAGAGTCATACCCTTTGAGTTATTAAAGAACAGATTTGGGGTTCCCAATTCGGAGTATATGACATATCTCCTACTCAAGGAAGAATACAACAAATATAAGAAATATCTTTTTAGAGTGGTTCCAATTGACCTTACTATTAACAATTTTCTATTTAATATGTCATCTAGACATAAGAGTTATCTTAGACCCTTATATAATAGCCTGACCAACAAAGACACCTTCACCAATGAAGGATGCTTTGAAAAATGGGAAACTACATTACAGAGACAGATATATGGTCCCCAGTGGATCTCCTCTCTTAAAATTGCAATCAAATCCACAAGATGTATGAATATATTAGAAACACATTACAAATTAATTCATAGATATTACCTTACCCCAAATAGATTGAAACATTTTGGAAGAGGGGGTTCTGGAATGTGTTGGCGTAACTGTGGATCTCAGGCAGATTTATTACATGTTTTTTGGGGATGCCCTGTGCTGAAGTTGTACTGGTCCAGGGTGTTCGATTTGCTTTCACTCATATGCAATTGGTGTATTCAACCACAACCTGCTCTAGCCTTGTTACTAATAGACATACATAGATTTAAAAGAAATAGGTTTCTGGTGGCTCATATCCTTATGTCTGCAGCCTTCCTTGTAGCGAAGGGTTGGAACAGGAAGCAACCTCCAGACATTGTCACCCTTATCTTACTGGTAGACAAACATTGTGTCTACGAGAAAATTCACTATATTAATAAAGGCTTAATTAAAATATTTGATGACAGATGGTATAAATGGACGGAACTAAAGTCTAAAATAGAAAAAGATTTCATATCCTGAACTCATATTTTATTTCTTATGGTTTATGATGTGCCAATATTTCACATAGTCAAGTGCCTAAATTTACCTTTCTTTTTTTTTATTGTCTCTTTCTGGTACTATGTGTTTAATGTTTACTACATTTATTCTCAATGTTGATATACTATTGAAATGTCATCATATTGTGACGTATTCATATTTTTTTTACTACAACTCTGAAAATTCTAATAAAAATTATTGTTAAAGAAAATTCAAAACATTCATTATTCAATAGAGCCCAATAGCAAAAACCAGCGTTTTGAATGAAGAATCACATTTCTTGGTAGAATCATGCAGGATTGAAATTTTTGATGGTTTTTTACTCCTCTCAACAGCCCAAACAAGTTTCTAAAAGGATGAGTTTGCAACTACTTTACTTTTGGAGAAAATTCAAAACATTCATTATTCAATAGGGCCCAAACTATCAAAAACCAGCGGTTTCAATGAACACACATTTCTTGGTAGAATCATGCAGGACTGAAATTTTTGATGTTTTTCTACTCCTCTCATGAGCCCAAACAAGTCTCTAAAAGCATGAGTTTGCAACTACTTTACTTTTGGAGAAAATTCAAAACATTCATTATTCAATAGAGCCCAATAGCAAAAACCAGCGTTTTGAATGAAGAATCACATTTCTTGGTAGAATCATGCAGGATTGAAATTTTTGATGGTTTTTTACTCCTCTCAACAGCCCAAACAAGTTTCTAAAAGGATGAGTTTGCAACTACTTTACTTTTGGAGAAAATTCAAAACATTCATTATTCAATAGGGCCCAAACTATCAAAAACCAGCGGTTTCAATGAACACACATTTCTTGGTAGAATCATGCAGGACTGAAATTTTTGATGTTTTTCTACTCCTCTCATGAGCCCAAACAAGTCTCTAAAAGCATGAGTTTGCAACTACTTTACTTTTGGAGAAAATTCAAAACATTCATTATTCAATAGGGCCCAAACTATCAAAAACCAGCGGTTTCAATGAACACACATTTCTTGGTAGAATCATGCAGGACTGAAATTTTTGATGTTTTTCTACTCCTCTCATGAGCCCAAACAAGTCTCTAAAAGTATGAGTTTGCAACTACTTTACTTTTGGAGAAAATTCAAAACATTCATTATTCAATAGAGCCCAATAGCAAAAACCAGCGTTTTGAATGAAGAATCACATTTCTTGGTAGAATCATGCAGGATTGAAATTTTTGATGGTTTTTTACTCCTCTCAACAGCCCAAACAAGTTTCTAAAAGGATGAGTTTGCAACTACTTTACTTTTGGAGAAAATTCAAAACATTCATTATTCAATAGGGCCCAAACTATCAAAAACCAGCCGTTTCAATGAACACACATGTCTTGGTAGAATCATGCAGGACTGAAATTTTTGATGTTTTTCTACTCCTCTCATGAGCCCAAACAAGTCTCTAAAAGCATGAGTTTGCAACTACTTTACTTTTGGAGAAAATTCAAAACATTCATTATTCAATAGAGCCCAATAGCAAAAACCAGCGTTTTGAATGAAGAATCACATTTCTTGGTAGAATCATGCAGGATTGAAATTTTTGATGGTTTTTTACTCCTCTCAACAGCCCAAACAAGTTTCTAAAAGGATGAGTTTGCAACTACTTTACTTTTGGAGAAAATTCAAAACATTCATTATTCAATAGGGCCCAAACTATCAAAAACCAGCGGTTTCAATGAACACACATTTCTTGGTAGAATCATGCAGGACTGAAATTTTTGATGTTTTTCTACTCCTCTCATGAGCCCAAACAAGTCTCTAAAAGCATGAGTTTGCAACTACTTTACTTTTGGAGAAAATTCAAAACATTCATTATTCAATAGAGCCCAATAGCAAAAACCAGCGTTTTGAATGAAGAATCACATTTCTTGGTAGAATCATGCAGGATTGAAATTTTTGATGGTTTTTTACTCCTCTCAACAGCCCAAACAAGTTTCTAAAAGGATGAGTTTGCAACTACTTTACTTTTGGAGAAAATTCAAAACATTCATTATTCAATAGGGCCCAAACTATCAAAAACCAGCGGTTTCAATGAACACACATTTCTTGGTAGAATCATGCAGGACTGAAATTTTTGATGTTTTTCTACTCCTCTCATGAGCCCAAACAAGTCTCTAAAAGCATGAGTTTGCAACTACTTTACTTTTGGAGAAAATTCAAAACATTCATTATTCAATAGGGCCCAAACTATCAAAAACCAGCGGTTTCAATGAACACACATTTCTTGGTAGAATCATGCAGGACTGAAATTTTTGATGTTTTTCTACTCCTCTCATGAGCCCAAACAAGTCTCTAAAAGCATGAGTTTGCAACTACTTTACTTTTGGAGAAAATTCAAAACATTCATTATTCAATAGAGCCCAATAGCAAAAACCAGCGTTTTGAATGAAGAATCACATTTCTTGGTAGAATCATGCAGGATTGAAATTTTTGATGGTTTTTTACTCCTCTCAACAGCCCAAACAAGTTTCTAAAAGGATGAGTTTGCAACTACTTTACTTTTGGAGAAAATTCAAAACATTCATTATTCAATAGGGCCCAAACTATCAAAAACCAGCCGTTTCAATGAACACAGATGTCTTGGTAGAATCATGCAGGACTGAAATTTTTGATGTTTTTCTACTCATCTCATGAGCCCAAACAAGTCTCTAAAAGCATGAGTTTGCAACTACTTTACTTTTGGAGAAAATTCAAAACATTCATTATTCAATAGAGCCCAATAGCAAAAACCAGCGTTTTGAATGAAGAATCACATTTCTTGGTAGAATCATGCAGGATTGAAATTTTTGATGGTTTTTTACTCCTCTCAACAGCCCAAACAAGTTTCTAAAAGGATGAGTTTGCAACTACTTTACTTTTGGAGAAAATTCAAAACATTCATTATTCAATAGGGCCCAAACTATCAAAAACCAGCGGTTTGAATGAACACATTTCTTGGTAGAATCATGCAGGACTGAAATTTTTGATGTTTTTCTACTCCTCTCATGAGCCCAAACAAGTCTCTAAAAGCATGAGTTTGCAACTACTTTACTTTTGGAGAAAATTCAAAACATTCACTACTCAATAGAGCCCAATAGCAAAAATCAGGTTTTGAATGAAGAATCACATTTCTTGGTAAAATCATGCAGGATTGAAATTTTTGATGGTTTTTTACTCCTCTCAACAGCCCAAACAAGTTTCTAAAAGGATGAGTTTGCAACTACTTTACTTTTGGAGAAAATTCAAAACATTCATTATTCAATAGGGCCCAAACTATCAAAAACCAGCGGTTTCAATGAACACACATTTCTTGGTAGAATCATGCAGGACTGAAATTTTTGATGTTTTTCTACTCCTCTCATGAGCCCAAACAAGTCTCTAAAAGCATGAGTTTGCAACTACTTTACTTTTGGAGAAAATTCAAAACATTCATTATTCAATAGAGCCCAATAGCAAAAACCAGCGTTTTGAATGAAGAATCACATTTCTTGGTAGAATCATGCAGGATTGAAATTTTTGATGGTTTTTTACTCCTCTCAACAGCCCAAACAAGTTTCTAAAAGGATGAGTTTGCAACTACTTTACTTTTGGAGAAAATTCAAAACATTCATTATTCAATAGGGCCCAAACTATCAAAAACCAGCGGTTTCAATGAACACACATTTCTTGGTAGAATCATGCAGGACTGAAATTTTTTATGTTTTTCTACTCCTCTCATGAGCCCAAACAAGTCTCTAAAAGCATGAGTTTGCAACTACTTTACTTTTGGAGAAAATTCAAAACATTCATTATTCAATAGGGCCCAAACTATCAAAAACCAGCGGTTTGAATCAACACACATTTCTTGGTAGAATCATGCAGGACTGAAATTTTTGATGTTTTTCTACTCCTCTCATGAGCCCAAACAAGTCTCTAAAAGCATGAGTTTGCAACTACTTTACTTTTGGAGAAAATTCAAAACATTCATTATTCAATAGAGCCCAATAGCAAAAACCAGCGTTTTGAATGAAGAATCACATTTCTTGGTAGAATCATGCAGGATTGAAATTTTTGATGGTTTTTTACTCCTCTCAACAGCCCAAACAAGTTTCTAAAAGGATGAGTTTGCAACTACTTTACTTTTGGAGAAAATTCAAAACATTCATTATTCAATAGGGCCCAAACTATCAAAAACCAGCCGTTTCAATGAAAACACGTGTCTTGGTAGAATCATGCAGGACTGAAATTTTTGATGTTTTTCTACTCATCTCATGAGCCCAAACAAGTCTCTAAAAGCATGAGTTTGCAACTACTTTACTTTTGGAGAAAATTCAAAACATTCATTATTCAATAGAGTCCAATAGCAAAAACCAGCGTTTTGAATGAAGAATCACATTTCTTGGTAGAATCATGCAGGATTGAAATTTTTGATGGTTTTTTACTCCTCTCAACAGCCCAAACAAGTTTCTAAAAGGATGAGTTTGCAACTACTTTACTTTTGGAGAAAATTCAAAACATTCATTATTCAATAGGGCCCAAACTATCAAAAACCAGCGGTTTGAATGAACACATTTCTTGGTAGAATCATGCAGGACTGAAATTTTTGATGTTTTTCTACTCCTTTCATGAGCCCAAACAAGTCTCTAAAAGCATGAGTTTGCAACTACTTTACTTTTGGAGAAAATTCAAAACATTCACTATTCAAGAGAGCCCAATAGCAAAAATCAGGTTTTGAATGAAGAATCACATTTCTTGGTAAAATCATGCAGGATTGAAATTTTTGATGGTTTTTTACTCCTCTCAACAGCCCAAACAAGTTTCTAAAAGGATGAGTTTGCAACTACTTTACTTTTGGAGAAAATTCAAAACATTCATTATTCAATAGGGCCCAAACTATCAAAAACCAGCGGTTTCAATGAACACACATTTCTTGGTAGAATCATGCAGGACTGAAATTTTTGATGTTTTTCTACTCCTCTCATGAGCCCAAACAAGTCTCTAAAAGCATGAGTTTGCAACTACTTTACTTTTGGAGAAAATTCAAAACATTCATTATTCAATAGAGCCCAATAGCAAAAACCATGGTTTTGAATGAAGAATCACATTTCTTGGTAGAATCATGCAGGATTGAAATTTTTGATGGTTTTTTACTCCTCTCAACAGCCCAAACAAGTTTCTAAAAGGATGAGTTTGCAACTACTTTACTTTTGGAGAAAATTCAAAACATTCATTATTCAATAGGTCCCAAACTATCAAAAACCAGCGGTTTCAATGAACACACATTTCTTGGTAGAATCATGCAGGACTGAAATTTTTGATGTTTTTCTACTCCTCTCATGAGCCCAAACAAGTCTCTAAAAGCATGAGTTTGCAACTACTTTACTTTTGGAGAAAATTCAAAACATTCATTATTCAATAGAGCCCAATAGCAAAAACCAGCGTTATGAAAGAAGAATCACATTTCTTGGTAGAATCATGCAGGATTGAAATTTTTGATGGTTTTTTACTCCTCTCAACAGCCCAAACAAGTTTCTAAAAGGATGAGTTTGCAACTACTTTACTTTTGGAGAAAATTCAAAACATTCATTATTCAATAGGGCCCAAACTATCAAAAACCAGCGGTTTCAATGAACACACATTTCTTGGTAGAATCATGCAGGACTGAAATTTTTGATGTTTTTCTACCCCTCTCATGAGCCCAAACAAGTCTCTAAAAGCATGAGTTTGCAACTACTTTACTTTTGGAGAAAATTCAAAACATTCATTATTCAATAGAGTCCAATAGCAAAAACCAGCGTTTTGAATGAAGAATCACATTTCTTGGTAGAATCATGCAGGATTGAAATTTTTGATGGTTTTTTACTCCTCTCAACAGCCCAAACAAGTTTCTAAAAGGATGAGTTTGCAACTACTTTACTTTTGGAGAAAATTCAAAACATTCATTATTCAATAGGGCCCAAACTATCAAAAACCAGCGGTTTCAATGAACACACATTTCTTGGTAGAATCATGCAGGACTGAAATTTTTGATATTTTTCTACTCATCTCATGAGCCCAAACAAGTCTCTAAAAGCATGAGTTTGCAACTACTTTACTTTTGGAGAAAATTCAAACCATTCATTATTCAATAGAGCCCAATAGCAAAAACCAGCGTTTTGAATGAAGAATCACATTTCTTGGTAGAATCATGCAGCATTGAAATTTTTGATGGTTTTTTACTCCTCTCAACAGCCCAAACAAGTTTCTAAAAGGATGAGTTTGCAACTACTTTACTTTTGGAGAAAATTCAAAACATTCATTATTCAATAGGGCCCAAACTATCAAAAACCAGCGGTTTGAATGAACACATTTCTTGGTAGAATCATGCAGGACTGAAATTTTTGATGTTTTTCTACTCCTTTCATGAGCCCAAACAAGTCTCTAAAAGCAAGAGTTTGCAACTACTTTACTTTTGGAGAAAATTCAAAACATTCACTATTCAATAGAGCCCAATAGCAAAAATCAGGTTTTGAATGAAGAATCACATTTCTTGGTAAAATCATGCAGGATTGAAATTTTTGATGGTTTTTTACTCCTCTCAACAGCCCAAACAAGTTTCTAAAAGGATGAGTTTGCAAGTACTTTACTTTTGGAGAAAATTCAAAACATTCATTATTCAATAGGGCCCAAACTATCAAAAACCAGCGGTTTCAATGAACACACATTTCTTGGTAGAATCATGCAGGACTGAAATTTTTGATGTTTTTCTACTCCTCTCATGAGCCCAAACAAGTCTCTAAAAGCATGAGTTTGCAACTACTTTACTTTTGGAGAAAATTCAAAACATTCATTATTCAATAGAGCCCAATAGCAAAAACCATGGTTTTGAATGAAGAATCACATTTCTTGGTAGAATCATGCTGGATTGAAATTTTTGATGGTTTTTTACTCCTCTCAACAGCCCAAACAAGTTTCTAAAAGGATGAGTTTGCAACTACTTTACTTTTGGAGAAAATTCAAAACATTCATTATTCAATAGGGCCCAAACTATCAAAAACCAGCGGTTTCAATGAACACACATTTCTTGGTAGAATCATGCAGGACTGAAATTTTTGATGTTTTTCTACTCCTCTCATGAGCCCAAACAAGTCTCTAAAAGCATGAGTTTGCAACTACTTTACTTTTGGAGAAAATTCAAAACATTCATTATTCAATAGAGCCCAATAGCAAAAACCAGCGTTTTGAATGAAGAATCACATTTCTTGGTAGAATCATGCAGGATTGAAATTTTTGATGGTTTTTTACTCCTCTCAACAGCCCAAACAAGTTTCTAAAAGGATGAGTTTGCAACTACTTTACTTTTGGAGAAAATTCAAAACATTCATTATTCAATAGGGCCCAAACTATCAAAAACCAGCGGTTTCAATGAACACACATTTCTTGGTAGAATCATGCAGGACTGAAATTTTTGATGTTTTTCTACTCCTCTCATGAGCCCAAACAAGTCTCTAAAAGCATGAGTTTGCAACTACTTTACTTTTGGAGAAAATTCAAAACATTCATTATTCAATAGGGCCCAAACTATCAAAAACCAGCGGTTTCAATGAACACACATTTCTTGGTAGAATCATGCAGGACTGAAATTTTTGATGTTTTTCTACTCCTCTCATGAGCCCAAACAAGTCTCTAAAAGCATGAGTTTGCAACTACTTTACTTTTGGAGAAAATTCAAAACATTCATTATTCAATAGAGCCCAATAGCAAAAACCAGCGTTTTGAATGAAGAATCACATTTCTTGGTAGAATCATGCAGGATTGAAATTTTTGATGGTTTTTTACTCCTCTCAACAGCCCAAACAAGTTTCTAAAAGGATGAGTTTGCAACTACTTTACTTTTGGAGAAAATTCAAAACATTCATTATTCAATAGGGCCCAAACTATCAAAAACCAGCCGTTTCAATGAACACACATGTCTTGGTAGAATCATGCAGGACTGAAATTTTTGATGTTTTTCTACTCCTCTCATGAGCCCAAACAAGTCTCTAAAAGCATGAGTTTGCAACTACTTTACTTTTGGAGAAAATTCAAAACATTCATTATTCAATAGAGCCCAATATCAAAAACCAGCGTTTTGAATGAAGAATCACATTTCTTGGTAGAATCATGCAGGATTGAAATTTTTGATGGTTTTTTACTCCTCTCAACAGCCCAAACAAGTTTCTAAAAGGATGAGTTTGCAACTACTTTACTTTTGGAGAAAATTCAAAACATTCATTATTCAATAGGGCCCAAACTATCAAAAACCAGCGGTTTGAATGAACACATTTCTTGGTAGAATCATGCAGGACTGAAATTTTTGATGTTTTTCTACTCCTTTCATGAGCCCAAACAAGTCTCTAAAAGCATGAGTTTGCAACTACTTTACTTTTGGAGAAAATTCAAAACATTCACTATTCAATAGAGCCCAATAGCAAAAATCAGGTTTTGAATGAAGAATCACATTTCTTGGTAAAATCATGCAGGATTGAAATTTTTGATGGTTTTTTACTCCTCTCAACAGCCCAAACAAGTTTCTAAAAGGATGAGTTTGCAACTACTTTACTTTTGGAGAAAATTCAAAACATTCATTATTCAATAGGGCCCAAACTATCAAAAACCAGCGGTTTCAATGAACACACATTTCTTGGTAGAATCATGCAGGACTGAAATTTTTGATGTTTTTCTACTCCTCTCATGAGCCCAAACAAGTCTCTAAAAGCATGAGTTTGCAACTACTTTACTTTTGGAGAAAATTCAAAACATTCATTATTCAATAGAGCCCAATAGCAAAAACCAGCGTTTTGAATGAAGAATCACATTTCTTGGTAGAATCATGCAGGATTGAAATTTTTGATGGTTTTTTACTCCTCTCAACAGCCCAAACAAGTTTCTAAAAGGATGAGTTTGCAACTACTTTACTTTTGGAGAAAATTCAAAACATTCATTATTCAATAGGGCCCAAACTATCAAAAACCAGCGGTTTGAATGAACACATTTATTGGTAGAATCATGCAGGACTGAAATTTTTGATGTTTTTCTACTCCTTTCATGAGCCCAAACAAGTCTCTAAAAGCATGAGTTTGCAACTACTTTACTTTTGGAGAAAATTCAAAACATTCACTATTCAATAGAGCCCAATAGCAAAAATCAGGTTTTGAATGAAGAATCACATTTCTTGGTAAAATCATGCAGGATTGAAATTTTTGTTGGTTTTTTACTCCTCTCAACAGCCCAAACAAGTTTCTAAAAGGATGAGTTTGCAACTACTTTACTTTTGGAGATAATTCAAAACATTCATTATTCAATAGGGCCCAAACTATCAAAAACCAGCGGTTTCAATGAACACACATTTCTTGGTAGAATCATGCAGGACTGAAATTTTTGATGTTTTTCTACTCCTCTCATGAGCCCAAACAAGTCTCTAAAAGCATGAGTTTGCAACTACTTTACTTTTGGAGAAAATTCAAAACATTCATTATTCAATAGAGCCCAATAGCAAAAACCAGCGTTTTGAATGAAGAATCACATTTCTTGGTAGAATCATGCAGGATTGAAATTTTTGATGGTTTTTTACTCCTCTCAACAGCCCAAACAAGTTTCTAAAACGATGAGTTTGCAACTACTTTACTTTTGGAGAAAATTCAAAACATTCATTATTCAATAGGGCCCAAAATATCAAAAACCAGCGGTTTCAATGAACACACATTTCTTGGTAGAATCATGCAGGACTGAAATTTTTGATGTTTTCCTACTCCTCTCATGAGCCCAAACAAGTCTCTAAAAGCATGAGTTTGCAACTACTTTACTTTTGGAGAAAATTCAAAACATTCATTATTCAATAGAGCCCAATAGCAAAAACCAGCGTTTTGAATGAAGAATCACATTTCTTGGTAGAATCATGCAGGATTGAAATTTTGGATGGTTTTTTTACTCCTCTCAACAGCCCAAACAAGTTTCTAAAAGGATGAGTTTGCAACTACTTTACTTTTGGAGAAAATTCAAAACATTCATTATTCAATAGGGCCCAAACTATCAAAAACCAGCGGTTTCAATGAACACACATTTCTTGGTAGAATCATGCAGGACTGAAATTTTTGATGTTTTTCTACTCCTCTCATGAGCCCAAACAAGTCTCTAAAAGCATGAGTTTGCAACTACTTTACTTTTGGAGAAAATTCAAAACATTTATTATTCAATAGAGCCCAATAGCAAAAACCAGCGTTTTGAATGAAGAATCACATTTCTTGGTAGAATCATGCAGGATTGAAATTTTTGATGGTTTTTTACTCCTCTCAACAGCCCAAACAAGTTTCTAAAAGGATGAGTTTGCAACTACTTTACTTTTGGAGAAAATTCAAAACATTCATTATTCAATAGGGCCCAAACTATCAAAAACCAGCGGTTTCAATGAACACACATTTCTTGGTAGAATCATGCAGGACTGAAATTTTTGATGTTTTTCTACTCCTCTCATGAGCCCAAACAAGTCTCTAAAAGCATGAGTTTGCAACTACTTTACTTTTGGAGAAAATTCAAAACATTCATTATTCAATAGAGCCCAATAGCAAAAACCAGCGTTTTGAATGAAGAATCACATTTCTTGGTAGAATCATGCAGGATTGAAATTTTTGATGGTTTTTTACTCCTCTCAACAGCCCAAACAAGTTTCTAAAAGGATGAGTTTGCAACTACTTTACTTTTGGAGAAAATTCAAAACATTCATTATTCAATAGGTCCCAAACTATCAAAAACCAGCGGTTTCAATGAACACACATTTCTTGGTAGAATCATGCAGGACTGAAATTTTTGATGTTTTTCTACTCCTCTCATGAGCCCAAACAAGTCTCTAAAAGCATGAGTTTGCAACTACTTTACTTTTGGAGAAAATTCAAAACATTCATTATTCAATAGAGCCCAATAGCAAAAACCAGCGTTATGAAAGAAGAATCACATTTCTTGGTAGAATCATGCAGGATTGAAATTTTTGATGGTTTTTTACTCCTCTCAACAGCCCAAACAAGTTTCTAAAAGGATGAGTTTGCAACTACTTTACTTTTGGAGAAAATTCAAAACATTCATTATTCAATAGGGCCCAAACTATCAAAAACCAGCGGTTTCAATGAACACACATTTCTTGGTAGAATCATGCAGGACTGAAATTTTTGATGTTTTTCTACCCCTCTCATGAGCCCAAACAAGTCTCTAAAAGCATGAGTTTGCAACTACTTTACTTTTGGAGAAAATTCAAAACATTCATTATTCAATAGAGTCCAATAGCAAAAACCAGCGTTTTGAATGAAGAATCACATTTCTTGGTAGAATCATGCAGGATTGAAATTTTTGATGGTTTTTTACTCCTCTCAACAGCCCAAACAAGTTTCTAAAAGGATGAGTTTGCAACTACTTTACTTTTGGAGAAAATTCAAAACATTCATTATTCAATAGGGCCCAAACTATCAAAAACCAGCGGTTTCAATGAACACACATTTCTTGGTAGAATCATGCAGGACTGAAATTTTTGATATTTTTCTACTCATCTCATGAGCCCAAACAAGTCTCTAAAAGCATGAGTTTGCAACTACTTTACTTTTGGAGAAAATTCAAACCATTCATTATTCAATAGAGCCCAATAGCAAAAACCAGCGTTTTGAATGAAGAATCACATTTCTTGGTAGAATCATGCAGCATTGAAATTTTTGATGGTTTTTTACTCCTCTCAACAGCCCAAACAAGTTTCTAAAAGGATGAGTTTGCAACTACTTTACTTTTGGAGAAAATTCAAAACATTCATTATTCAATAGGGCCCAAACTATCAAAAACCAGCGGTTTGAATGAACACATTTCTTGGTAGAATCATGCAGGACTGAAATTTTTGATGTTTTTCTACTCCTTTCATGAGCCCAAACAAGTCTCTAAAAGCAAGAGTTTGCAACTACTTTACTTTTGGAGAAAATTCAAAACATTCACTATTCAATAGAGCCCAATAGCAAAAATCAGGTTTTGAATGAAGAATCACATTTCTTGGTAAAATCATGCAGGATTGAAATTTTTGATGGTTTTTTACTCCTCTCAACAGCCCAAACAAGTTTCTAAAAGGATGAGTTTGCAAGTACTTTACTTTTGGAGAAAATTCAAAACATTCATTATTCAATAGGGCCCAAACTATCAAAAACCAGCGGTTTCAATGAACACACATTTCTTGGTAGAATCATGCAGGACTGAAATTTTTGATGTTTTTCTACTCCTCTCATGAGCCCAAACAAGTCTCTAAAAGCATGAGTTTGCAACTACTTTACTTTTGGAGAAAATTCAAAACATTCATTATTCAATAGAGCCCAATAGCAAAAACCATGGTTTTGAATGAAGAATCACATTTCTTGGTAGAATCATGCTGGATTGAAATTTTTGATGGTTTTTTACTCCTCTCAACAGCCCAAACAAGTTTCTAAAAGGATGAGTTTGCAACTACTTTACTTTTGGAGAAAATTCAAAACATTCATTATTCAATAGGGCCCAAACTATCAAAAACCAGCGGTTTCAATGAACACACATTTCTTGGTAGAATCATGCAGGACTGAAATTTTTGATGTTTTTCTACTCCTCTCATGAGCCCAAACAAGTCTCTAAAAGCATGAGTTTGCAACTACTTTACTTTTGGAGAAAATTCAAAACATTCATTATTCAATAGAGCCCAATAGCAAAAACCAGCGTTTTGAATGAAGAATCACATTTCTTGGTAGAATCATGCAGGATTGAAATTTTTGATGGTTTTTTACTCCTCTCAACAGCCCAAACAAGTTTCTAAAAGGATGAGTTTGCAACTACTTTACTTTTGGAGAAAATTCAAAACATTCATTATTCAATAGGGCCCAAACTATCAAAAACCAGCGGTTTCAATGAACACACATTTCTTGGTAGAATCATGCAGGACTGAAATTTTTGATGTTTTTCTACTCCTCTCATGAGCCCAAACAAGTCTCTAAAAGCATGAGTTTGCAACTACTTTACTTTTGGAGAAAATTCAAAACATTCATTATTCAATAGGGCCCAAACTATCAAAAACCAGCGGTTTCAATGAACACACATTTCTTGGTAGAATCATGCAGGACTGAAATTTTTGATGTTTTTCTACTCCTCTCATGAGCCCAAACAAGTCTCTAAAAGCATGAGTTTGCAACTACTTTACTTTTGGAGAAAATTCAAAACATTCATTATTCAATAGAGCCCAATAGCAAAAACCAGCGTTTTGAATGAAGAATCACATTTCTTGGTAGAATCATGCAGGATTGAAATTTTTGATGGTTTTTTACTCCTCTCAACAGCCCAAACAAGTTTCTAAAAGGATGAGTTTGCAACTACTTTACTTTTGGAGAAAATTCAAAACATTCATTATTCAATAGGGCCCAAACTATCAAAAACCAGCCGTTTCAATGAACACACATGTCTTGGTAGAATCATGCAGGACTGAAATTTTTGATGTTTTTCTACTCCTCTCATGAGCCCAAACAAGTCTCTAAAAGCATGAGTTTGCAACTACTTTACTTTTGGAGAAAATTCAAAACATTCATTATTCAATAGAGCCCAATAGCAAAAACCAGCGTTTTGAATGAAGAATCACATTTCTTGGTAGAATCATGCAGGATTGAAATTTTTGATGGTTTTTTACTCCTCTCAACAGCCCAAACAAGTTTCTAAAAGGATGAGTTTGCAACTACTTTACTTTTGGAGAAAATTCAAAACATTCATTATTCAATAGGGCCCAAACTATCAAAAACCAGCGGTTTGAATGAACACATTTCTTGGTAGAATCATGCAGGACTGAAATTTTTGATGTTTTTCTACTCCTTTCATGAGCCCAAACAAGTCTCTAAAAGCATGAGTTTGCAACTACTTTACTTTTGGAGAAAATTCAAAACATTCACTATTCAATAGAGCCCAATAGCAAAAATCAGGTTTTGAATGAAGAATCACATTTCTTGGTAAAATCATGCAGGATTGAAATTTTTGATGGTTTTTTACTCCTCTCAACAGCCCAAACAAGTTTCTAAAAGGATGAGTTTGCAACTACTTTACTTTTGGAGAAAATTCAAAACATTCATTATTCAATAGGGCCCAAACTATCAAAAACCAGCGGTTTCAATGAACACACATTTCTTGGTAGAATCATGCAGGACTGAAATTTTTGATGTTTTTCTACTCCTCTCATGAGCCCAAACAAGTCTCTAAAAGCATGAGTTTGCAACTACTTTACTTTTGGAGAAAATTCAAAACATTCATTATTCAATAGAGCCCAATAGCAAAAACCAGCGTTTTGAATGAAGAATCACATTTCTTGGTAGAATCATGCAGGATTGAAATTTTTGATGGTTTTTTACTCCTCTCAACAGCCCAAACAAGTTTCTAAAAGGATGAGTTTGCAACTACTTTACTTTTGGAGAAAATTCAAAACATTCATTATTCAATAGGGCCCAAACTATCAAAAACCAGCGGTTTGAATGAACACATTTATTGGTAGAATCATGCAGGACTGAAATTTTTGATGTTTTTCTACTCCTTTCATGAGCCCAAACAAGTCTCTAAAAGCATGAGTTTGCAACTACTTTACTTTTGGAGAAAATTCAAAACATTCACTATTCAATAGAGCCCAATAGCAAAAATCAGGTTTTGAATGAAGAATCACATTTCTTGGTAAAATCATGCAGGATTGAAATTTTTGTTGGTTTTTTACTCCTCTCAACAGCCCAAACAAGTTTCTAAAAGGATGAGTTTGCAACTACTTTACTTTTGGAGATAATTCAAAACATTCATTATTCAATAGGGCCCAAACTATCAAAAACCAGCGGTTTCAATGAACACACATTTCTTGGTAGAATCATGCAGGACTGAAATTTTTGATGTTTTTCTACTCCTCTCATGAGCCCAAACAAGTCTCTAAAAGCATGAGTTTGCAACTACTTTACTTTTGGAGAAAATTCAAAACATTCATTATTCAATAGAGCCCAATAGCAAAAACCAGCGTTTTGAATGAAGAATCACATTTCTTGGTAGAATCATGCAGGATTGAAATTTTTGATGGTTTTTTACTCCTCTCAACAGCCCAAACAAGTTTCTAAAACGATGAGTTTGCAACTACTTTACTTTTGGAGAAAATTCAAAACATTCATTATTCAATAGGGCCCAAAATATCAAAAACCAGCGGTTTCAATGAACACACATTTCTTGGTAGAATCATGCAGGACTGAAATTTTTGATGTTTTCCTACTCCTCTCATGAGCCCAAACAAGTCTCTAAAAGCATGAGTTTGCAACTACTTTACTTTTGGAGAAAATTCAAAACATTCATTATTCAATAGAGCCCAATAGCAAAAACCAGCGTTTTGAATGAAGAATCACATTTCTTGGTAGAATCATGCAGGATTGAAATTTTGGATGGTTTTTTTACTCCTCTCAACAGCCCAAACAAGTTTCTAAAAGGATGAGTTTGCAACTACTTTACTTTTGGAGAAAATTCAAAACATTCATTATTCAATAGGGCCCAAACTATCAAAAACCAGCGGTTTCAATGAACACACATTTCTTGGTAGAATCATGCAGGACTGAAATTTTTGATGTTTTTCTACTCCTCTCATGAGCCCAAACAAGTCTCTAAAAGCATGAGTTTGCAACTACTTTACTTTTGGAGAAAATTCAAAACATTTATTATTCAATAGAGCCCAATAGCAAAAACCAGCGTTTTGAATGAAGAATCACATTTCTTGGTAGAATCATGCAGGATTGAAATTTTTGATGGTTTTTTACTCCTCTCAACAGCCCAAACAAGTTTCTAAAAGGATGAGTTTGCAACTACTTTACTTTTGGAGAAAATTCAAAACATTCATTATTCAATAGGGCCCAAACTATCAAAAACCAGCGGTTTCAATGAACACACATTTCTTGGTAGAATCATGCAGGACTGAAATTTTTGATGTTTTTCTACTCCTCTCATGAGCCCAAACAAGTCTCTAAAAGCATGAGTTTGCAACTACTTTACTTTTGGAGAAAATTCAAAACATTCATTATTCAATAGAGCCCAATAGCAAAAACCAGCGTTTTGAATGAAGAATCACATTTCTTGGTAGAATCATGCAGGATTGAAATTTTTGATGGTTTTTTACTCCTCTCAACAGCCCAAACAAGTTTCTAAAAGGATGAGTTTGCAACTACTTTACTTTTGGAGAAAATTCAAAACATTCATTATTCAATAGGGCCCAAACTATCAAAAACCAGCGGTTTCAATGAACACACATTTCTTGGTAGAATCATGCAGGACTGAAATTTTTGATGTTTTTCTACTCCTCTCATGAGCCCAAACAAGTCTCTAAAAGCATGAGTTTGCAACTACTTTACTTTTGGAGAAAATTCAAAACATTCATTATTCAATAGGGCCCAAACTATCAAAAACCAGCGGTTTCAATGAACACACATTTCTTGGTAGAATCATGCAGGACTGAAATTTTTGATGTTTTCTACTCCTCTCATGAGCCCAAACAAGTCTCTAAAAGCATGAGTTTGCAACTACTTTACTTTTGGAGAAAATTCAAAACATTCATTATTCAATAGAGCCCAATAGCAAAAACCAGCGTTTTGAATGAAGAATCACATTTCTTGGTAGAATCGTGCAGGATTGAAATTTTTGATGGTTTTTTACTCCTCTCAACAGCCCAAACAAGTTTCTAAAAGGATGAGTTTGCAACTACTTTACTTTTGGAGAAAATTCAAAACATTCATTATTCAATAGGGCCCAAACTATCAAAAACCAGCCGTTTCAATGAACACACATGTCTTGGTAGAATCATGCAGGACTGAAATTTTTGATGTTTTTCTACTCATCTCATGAGCCCAAACAAGTCTCTAAAAGCATGAGTTTGCAACTACTTTACTTTTGGAGAAAATTCAAAACATTCATTATTCAATAGAGCCCAATAGCAAAAACCAGCGTTTTGAATGAAGAATCACATTTCTTGGTAGAATCATGCAGGATTGAAATTTTTGATGGTTTTTTACTCCTCTCAACAGCCCAAACAAGTTTCTAAAAGGATGAGTTTGCAACTACTTTACTTTTGGAGAAAATTCAAAACATTCATTATTCAATAGGGCCCAAACTATCAAAAACCAGCGGTTTGAATGAACACATTTCTTGGTAGAATCATGCAGGACTGAAATTTTTGATGTTTTTCTACTCCTTTCATGAGCCCAAACAAGTCTCTAAAAGCATGAGTTTGCAACTACTTTACTTTTGGAGAAAATTCAAAACATTCACTATTCAATAGAGCCCAATAGCAAAAATCAGGTTTTGAATGAAGAATCACATTTCTTGGTAAAATCATGCAGGATTGAAATTTTTGATGGTTTTTTACTCCTCTCAACAGCCCAAACAAGTTTCTAAAAGGATGAGTTTGCAACTACTT
The DNA here is from genome assembly GCF_039654945.1 of Dendrobates tinctorius. Lineage (NCBI taxonomy): Eukaryota > Metazoa > Chordata > Amphibia > Anura > Dendrobatidae > Dendrobates > Dendrobates tinctorius. The sequence goes on from NW_027361793.1 coordinate 23,278,143, forward strand.
TACTTTTGGAGAAAATTCAAAACATTCATTATTCAATAGGGCCCAAACTATCAAAAACCAGCGGTTTCAATGAACACACATTTCTTGGTAGAATCATGCAGGACTGAAATTTTTGATGTTTTTCTACTCCTCTCATGAGCCCAAACAAGTCTCTAAAAGCATGAGTTTGCAACTACTTTACTTTTGGAGAAAATTCAAAACATTCATTATTCAATAGAGCCCAATAGCAAAAACCATGGTTTTGAATGAAGAATCACATTTCTTGGTAGAATCATGCAGGATTGAAATTTTTGATGGTTTTTTACTCCTCTCAACAGCCCAAACAAGTTTCTAAAAGGATGAGTTTGCAACTACTTTACTTTTGGAGAAAATTCAAAACATTCATTATTCAATAGGGCCCAAACTATCAAAAACCAGCGGTTTCAATGAACACACATTTCTTGGTAGAATCATGCAGGACTGAAATTTTTGATGTTTTTCTACTCCTCTCATGAGCCCAAACAAGTCTCTAAAAGCATGAGTTTGCAACTACTTTACTTTTGGAGAAAATTCAAAACATTCATTATTCAATAGAGCCCAATAGCAAAAACCAGCGTTTTGAATGAAGAATCACATTTCTTGGTAGAATCATGCAGGATTGAAATTTTTGATGGATTTTTACTCCTCTCAACAGCCCAAACAAGTTTCTAAAAGGATGAGTTTGCAACTACTTTACTTTTGGAGAAAATTCAAAACATTCATTATTCAATAGGGCCCAAACTATCAAAAACCAGCGGTTTGAATGAACACATTTCTTGGTAGAATCATGCAGGACTGAAATTTTTGATGTTTTTCTACTCCTTTCATGAGCCCAAACAAGTCTCTAAAAGCATGAGTTTGCAACTACTTTACTTTTGGAGAAAATTCAAAACATTCACTATTCAATAGAGCCCAATAGCAAAAATCAGGTTTTGAATGAAGAATCACATTTCTTGGTAAAATCATGCAGGATTGAAATTTTTGATGGTTTTTTACTCCTCTCAACAGCCCAAACAAGTTTCTAAAAGGATGAGTTTGCAACTACTTTACTTTTGGAGAAAATTCAAAACATTCATTATTCAATAGGGCCCAAACTATCAAAAACCAGCGGTTTCAATGAACACACATTTCTTGGTAGAATCATGCAGGACTGAAGTTTTTGATGTTTTTCTACTCCTCTCATGAGCCCAAACAAGTCTCTAAAAGCATGAGTTTGCAACTACTTTACTTTTGGAGAAAATTCAAAACATTCATTATTCAATAGAGCCCAATAGCAAAAACCAGCATTTTGAATGAAGAATCACATTTCTTGGTAGAATCATGCAGGATTGAAATTTTTGATGGTTTTTTACTCCTCTCAACAGCCCAAACAAGTTTCTAAAAGGATGAGTTTGCAACTACTTTACTTTTGGAGAAAATTCAAAACATTCATTATTCAATAGGGCCCAAACTATCAAAAACCAGCGGTTTGAATGAACACATTTCTTGGTAGAATCATGCAGGACTGAAATTTTTGATGTTTTTCTACTCCTTTCATGAGCCCAAACAAGTCTCTAAAAGCATGAGTTTGCAACTACTTTACTTTTGGAGAAAATTCAAAACATTCACTATTCAATAGAGCCCAATAGCAAAAATCAGGTTTTGAATGAAGAATCACATTTCTTGGTAGAATCATGCAGGATTGAAATTTTTGATGGTTTTTTACTCCTCTCAACAGCCCAAACAAGTTTCTAAAAGGATGAGTTTGCAACTACTTTACTTTTGGAGAAAATTCAAAACATTCATTATTCAATAGGGCCCAAACTATCAAAAACCAGCGGTTTCAATGAACACACATTTCTTGGTAGAATCATGCAGGACTGAAATTTTTGATGTTTTTCTACTCCTCTCATGAGCCCAAACAAGTCTCTAAAAGCATGAGTTTGCAACTACTTTACTTTTGGAGAAAATTCAAAACATTCATTATTCAATAGAGCCCAATAGCAAAAACCAGCGTTTTGAATGAAGAATCACATTTCTTGGTAGAATCATGCAGGATTGAAATTTTTGATGGTTTTTTACTCCTCTCAACAGACCAAACAAGTTTCTAAAAGGATGAGTTTGCAACTACTTTACTTTTGGAGAAAATTCAAAACATTCATTATTCAATAGGGCCCAAACTATCAAAAACCAGCGGTTTGAATGAACACATTTCTTGGTAGAATCATGCAGGACTGAAATTTTTGATGTTTTTCTACTCCTTTCATGAGCCCAAACAAGTCTCTAAAAGCATGAGTTTGCAACTACTTTACTTTTGGAGAAAATTCAAAACATTCACTATTCAATAGAGCCCAATAGCAAAAATCAGGTTTTGAATGAAGAATCACATTTCTTGGTAGAATCATGCAGGATTGAAATTTTTGATGGTTTTTTACTCCTCTCAACAGCCCAAACAAGTTTCTAAAAGGATGAGTTTGCAACTACTTTACTTTTGGAGAAAATACAAAACATTCATTATTCAATAGGGCCCAAACTATCAAAAACCAGCGGTTTCAATGAACACACATTTCTTGGTAGAATCATGCAGGACTGAAATTTTTGATGTTTTTCTACTCCTCTCATGAGCCCAAACAAGTCTCTAAAAGCATGAGTTTGCAACTACTTTACTTTTGGAGAAAATTCAAAACATTCATTATTCAATAGAGCCCAATAGCAAAAACCAGCGTTTTGAATGAAGAATCACATTTCTTGGTAGAATCATGCAGGATTGAAATTTTTGATGGTTTTTTACTCCTCTCAACAGCCCAAACAAGTTTCTAAAAGGATGAGTTTGCAACTACTTTACTTTTGGAGAAAATTCAAAACATTCATTATTCAATAGGGCCCAAACTATCAAAAACCAGCGGTTTCAATGAACACACATTTCTTGGTAGAATCATGCAGGACTGAAATTTTTGATGTTTTTCTACTCCTCTCATGAGCCCAAACAAGTCTCTAAAAGCATGAGTTTGCAACTACTTTACTTTTGGAGAAAATTCAAAACATTCATTATTCAATAGAGCCCAATAGCAAAAACCAGCGTTTTGAATGAAGAATCACATTTCTTGGTAGAATCATGCAGGATTGAAATTTTTGATGGTTTTTTACTCCTCTCAACAGCCCAAACAAGTTTCTAAAAGGATGAGTTTGCAACTACTTTACTTTTGGAGAAAATTCAAAACATTCATTATTCAATAGGGCCCAAACTATCAAAAACCAGCGGTTTCAATGAACACACATTTCTTGGTAGAATCATGCAGGACTGAAATTTTTGATGTTTTCCTACTCCTCTCATGAGCCCAAACAAGTCTCTAAAAGCATGAGTTTGCAACTACTTTACTTTTGGAGAAAATTCAAAACATTCATTATTCAATAGAGCCCAATAGCAAAAACCAGCGTTTTGAATGAAGAATCACATTTCTTGGTAGAATCATGCAGGATTGAAATTTTGGATGGTTTTTTACTCCTCTCAACAGCCCAAACAAGTTTCTAAAAGGATGAGTTTGCAACTACTTTACTTTTGGAGAAAATTCAAAACATTCATTATTCAATAGGGCCCAAACTATCAAAAACCAGCGGTTTCAATGAACACACATTTCTTGGTAGAATCATGCAGGACTGAAATTTTTGATGTTTTTCTACTCCTCTCATGAGCCCAAACAAGTCTCTAAAAGCATGAGTTTGCAACTACTTTACTTTTGGAGAAAATTCAAAACATTCATTATTCAATAGAGCCCAATAGCAAAAACCAGCGTTTTGAATGAAGAATCACATTTCTTGGTAGAATCATGCAGGATTGAAATTTTTGATGGTTTTTTACTCCTCTCAACAGCCCAAACAAGTTTCTAAAAGGATGAGTTTGCAACTACTTTACTTTTGGAGAAAATTCAAAACATTCATTATTCAATAGGGCCCAAACTATCAAAAACCAGCGGTTTCAATGAACACACATTTCTTGGTAGAATCATGCAGGACTGAAATTTTTGATGTTTTTCTACTCCTCTCATGAGCCCAAACAAGTCTCTAAAAGCATGAGTTTGCAACTACTTTACTTTTGGAGAAAATTCAAAACATTCATTATTCAATAGAGCCCAATAGCAAAAACCAGCGTTTTGAATGAAGAATCACATTTCTTGGTAGAATCATGCAGGATTGAAATTTTTGATGGTTTTTTACTCCTCTCAACAGCCCAAACAAGTTTCTAAAAGGATGAGTTTGCAACTACTTTACTTTTGGAGAAAATTCAAAACATTCATTATTCAATAGGGCCCAAACTATCAAAAACCAGCGGTTTCAATGAACACACATTTCTTGGTAGAATCATGCAGGACTGAAATTTTTGATGTTTTTCTACTCCTCTCATGAGCCCAAACAAGTCTCTAAAAGCATGAGTTTGCAACTACTTTACTTTTGGAGAAAATTCAAAACATTCATTATTCAATAGGGCCCAAACTATCAAAAACCAGCGGTTTCAATGAACACACATTTCTTGGTAGAATCATGCAGGACTGAAATTTTTGATGTTTTTCTACTCCTCTCATGAGCCCAAACAAGTCTCTAAAAGCATGAGTTTGCAACTACTTTACTTTTGGAGAAAATTCAAAACATTCATTATTCAATAGAGCCCAATAGCAAAAACCAGCGTTTTGAATGAAGAATCACATTTCTTGGTAGAATCATGCAGGATTGAAATTTTTGATGGTTTTTTACTCCTCTCAACAGCCCAAACAAGTTTCTAAAAGGATGAGTTTGCAACTACTTTACTTTTGGAGAAAATTCAAAACATTCATTATTCAATAGGGCCCAAACTATCAAAAACCAGCCGTTTCAATGAACACACATGTCTTGGTAGAATCATGCAGGACTGAAATTTTTGATGTTTTTCTACTCATCTCATGAGCCCAAACAAGTCTCTAAAAGCATGAGTTTGCAACTACTTTACTTTTGGAGAAAATTCAAAACATTCATTATTCAATAGAGCCCAATAGCAAAAACCAGCGTTTTGAATGAAGAATCACATTTCTTGGTAGAATCATGCAGGATTGAAATTTTTGATGGTTTTTTACTCCTCTCAACAGCCCAAACAAGTTTCTAAAAGGATGAGTTTGCAACTACTTTACTTTTGGAGAAAATTCAAAACATTCATTATTCAATAGGGCCCAAACTATCAAAAACCAGCGGTTTGAATGAACACATTTCTTGGTAGAATCATGCAGGACTGAAATTTTTGATGTTTTTCTACTCCTTTCATGAGCCCAAACAAGTCTCTAAAAGCATGAGTTTGCAACTACTTTACTTTTGGAGAAAATTCAAAACATTCACTATTCAATAGAGCCCAATAGCAAAAATCAGGTTTTGAATGAAGAATCACATTTCTTGGTAAAATCATGCAGGATTGAAATTTTTGATGGTTTTTTACTCCTCTCAACAGCCCAAACAAGTTTCTAAAAGGATGAGTTTGCAACTACTTTACTTTTGGAGAAAATTCAAAACATTCATTATTCAATAGGGCCCAAACTATCAAAAACCAGCGGTTTCAATGAACACACATTTCTTGGTAGAATCATGCAGGACTGAAATTTTTGATGTTTTTCTACTCCTCTCATGAGCCCAAACAAGTCTCTAAAAGCATGAGTTTGCAACTACTTTACTTTTGGAGAAAATTCAAAACATTCATTATTCAATAGAGCCCAATAGCAAAAACCATGGTTTTGAATGAAGAATCACATTTCTTGGTAGAATCATGCAGGATTGAAATTTTTGATGGTTTTTTACTCCTCTCAACAGCCCAAACAAGTTTCTAAAAGGATGAGTTTGCAACTACTTTACTTTTGGAGAAAATTCAAAACATTCATTATTCAATAGGGCCCAAACTATCAAAAACCAGCGGTTTCAATGAACACACATTTCTTGGTAGAATCATGCAGGACTGAAATTTTTGATGTTTTTCTACTCCTCTCATGAGCCCAAACAAGTCTCTAAAAGCATGAGTTTGCAACTACTTTACTTTTGGAGAAAATTCAAAACATTCATTATTCAATAGAGCCCAATAGCAAAAACCAGCGTTTTGAATGAAGAATCACATTTCTTGGTAGAATCATGCAGGATTGAAATTTTTGATGGTTTTTTTTTTACTCCTCTCAACAGCCCAAACAAGTTTCTAAAAGGATGAGTTTGCAACTACTTTACTTTTGGAGAAAATTCAAAACATTCATTATTCAATAGGGCCCAAACTATCAAAAACCAGCGGTTTCAATGAACACACATTTCTTGGTAGAATCATGCAGGACTGAAATTTTTGATGTTTTTCTACTCCTCTCATGAGCCCAAACAAGTCTCTAAAAGCATGAGTTTGCAACTACTTTACTTTTGGAGAAAATTCAAAACATTGGGGGGGCGTGGCCAGCGTCTGAGCTGAATGGAAGCCTGAGCTCTGAGCTCCTCCACAGGGCAGCCTACCAAGCGCTATTAACAAGCGATTTACAAGCCAGGACTGGCTGAAAACTTGTGGGAACCTCCATAGACACCAGCGGTGCCCCCACACTATGGATCTGCTTAGTAACAAAGCAGAAAAAGGAAAGAAAACAGAGCGCTCTCCCCTCATGCTGAGGAGCCAAGATGGCGCCCGCCTCACAGCAGCAGCCACAGCCTGCAGCCCCAGCCTGAGCGGTACACAGCGGCACAGTACGCCACAGCGGCTGAAGCATGCAGCATTCAAGTCAGGGGGTAAGTCTACCCCTGCCCCAGCTAAAACCGCCGCTCTGCAGGCTAATAAAAGCGCTAATTTACACATTAAAAGTAGCGCTGAGGTGAAAGGAGCGAGATCTCGCGAGAGTGACCGGGGGACAAGCGAGACTACGCAACAGATACGCAATTTGCGTAACTTAAGCAAAAATACAGCGCAGCATGTGAATTATGGTGCAGCAGCACCGCTGACCGCTGATATGGAGGAGACAAATGTATTAAGGGGTTCCTCATCCTGTCCTGACATCTCCAATGTGTCAGATACTCCTCTAACACCATTACAGAGGGAAATGTCTCCTTCCTCAGTGACTAAACGCAGATTTAGCAGCAGCTCAGCTGAGATGCAACAGGAATTACAATCTGAGGACTCCTGTCCTTCTGATAATCCCATACCGGAGAACATCTTGCACGTTTTAACAGAGGTGGAGGCTACCAGTAATACAGCCTCAGAAATATTTATTAAAAACATGCTATGCCTTCTAGCAAAGACATTTCAGAAACAACTGGAGGGCTATAATACGAATCTCCAAAATAACATAGACGGTCTGGGCCAGAGAGTGGACCATCTTGAATCTAAAATGGAAGAATTGGTTAAATCCCATAATAATTTGATAGATGAACACTATGCCCTAGAAAAAGAGGTTGTCTTCTTGAAATCAAGGTTGATAGAGCAAGAAGACAGAAGTAGAAGAAACAACCTTAAATTCAGGGGAATACCTGAAAATGTCAAAGACAGAGACCTTAATGCATATGTGCAAAAGATGCTCCATACAATACTTCCAGGGGCCTCTAAAGGGGACCTATTGATGGAACGTATACACAGACTCCCCAAGTCCAAATATGCCCCAGACAGAGCCCCAAGAGATGTCATTGCATATTTTCATTATTTCCTGACAAAGGAGGACATTCTGAGGAGAAGTAAGCAATCACCCATATTACCAAGGCCATACGAGGATATCAAGATTTTTGCAGACTTCTCAAAAGCTACCCTACAGAAAAGGAGAGACTTCTTTCCAATCACTACACATCTGAGGAAACACAAGATTTTATACAGATGGGGTTTCCCTACAAAAATTCTAGTCATGAAAGAGAATACCACTTTTGCCTTGTCTAATATTGATAACTGTAATAGTTTTTTCCAAGATTTAGGTATCCCTCCACTGGAGACTCCACCATCATCATCATTCTACAATCAAGAAAGAAATATCCCCTTGCAGCAGCAAAGACGCCTTTCCCAGTCCTGGAATACGCAAAAAAAAAGAAAATAGACTTGGTGGGTACTGACCCTGGCTTTAGGCCTGAACTTTCTCTTTTTCACTCCCCACGTGATAACTGAGAGACATTCTCTCGGTACCATTTCTTTTGAGAAATCTAAATTTGTCTAGTTTATAAGTTTTGTTCTGTTCTAAGTTGTAACATGTTTTTGTTTACAGGCACACCAGGCACTAACAAAAAATCACTAAGGAAACCCACTGTCTTTTGGATATATTTTCGGGTGAAATGTTCTGTTTTAATGAATCATCTAATGCTTTTTTTCCTTCCTGACACATCACGGAATTGAGGGTACTGTCATTTAATGTAAATGGGCTCAATAGCCCATTCAAGAGATTTGCTTTGTGGAAGGAGATTAAAAAATTGAAGGCCAACATAGCAATGATACAAGAAACACACCTTCTAGAAATTGATAACACAAGACTCAAAAATAAAGACTTCCCTCAGATTTTCTTTTCTAATACTGAGGGAAAGAAAAAAGCTGGGGTGGCCATCGCCTTCCACAAAGATTTGCCAATAGTGGTCTCAGACATATATAGGGACAGCAATGGTAGACAACTTGCTATTAATTTTACTTTGGAGGGTGTGGAATATACAGTGGTAAACGTATATACCCCTAATGTCCGGCAAATTAATTTTCTAAATAAGGTCAAGAAGAAATTGTCCAATTTTAGTAGAGGTCACATAATCTGGGGAGGAGATTTTAATTGTATAGTTGACCCAAGTACTGATTGCTCATCTGATGCCCCATACTATAGAAGCGTGAATCTGGGAAGATGGTTGGGAGATTCCAATTTGCATGACAGCTGTAAGATATTGAATTCTACCTCAAAAGAATACACAAGATTTTGTCCACACAACAAGTCTTACACTAGGATTGATCATGTGTTCACTAGCTTCTCGCTACTAGACTCATACATAGACTTCCAGACTGGTCCTATTACATGGTCAGACCATGCCCCAATCCTACTGACCTTACATACTTCCTCCATGATCCCAAAACAATACAATTGGAGATACAGTAAATTCACTGTTGACTCCCCAGAAAACATATCATTAGCAAAGAATGTCTTAATGAACTACTTCAAAGAGAACTGTTCCCAAGAAATTACACCTGAAACATTGTGGCTAGCACACAAATGTGTCATTAGGGGTCATCTGATCCAAGTTGCTTCGAGACAAAAAAGGGCAAGAGAGAGCCAACAGAGGATGTTGTTAGAACAGATCCAAAAATTAGAATCCCAAGCTAAAGCAGACAAAAATTTTGCCAAATATAATGAATTGTACTCCCTTAGATTGGAACTTAGGAATCTCCTCATCAACTTATATGAGAAAAAGACTTTATTTAATAGGGCAGGGTTTTATGTTAATAATAATAAGTTCTCCAAAAATATGGCGAATAGGTTTAAACCCATAAATAAAAAACATCCAATCAAAAAAATAACCCAAAGCTCAAAAACTATAGAAAAACCCAAAGAGATAGCCCTAGCCTTTGAGAGTTACTATTCTAAATTATATAACATAGGAAACAATGGAGCTCATCCCTCTCCTTCACCAGAGATGATAAATAATTTTTTGGAAAAAGTAAAGCTGGGATCTTTGTCTCTAAAGCAGAAGGAGTCACTTGACGCACCCTTTACTGAGGGTGAGGTCTCTTTTGCGATGAATAATCTTAAAAATGACAAAGCTCCAGGTCCAGATGGCTTTCCTATAGAGTATTATAAAGAATTTACAAAGGAACTCATCCCACACTTAACTAATGCCCTGAATTTTATTAAATCAGAAGGAAAGTGCAGCACAGATATGCTGAGAGCCACAATAGTGGTGATTCCCAAACCAGATAAAGATTCGACCAAAATCGAAAATTATAGGCCTATTTCTCTCCTAAATGTGGATATCAAGATCTACGCAAAAATATTAGCAGAAAGATTACAGGACGTTGTTCCATTCCTTATACATCCCGATCAAGTCGGTTTTGTAAAATCTAGACAAACTTCAGACAGTTCTAGAAGTGTCCTGCATCACTTATATTCATGCTACAAAAATAGGATTTCCAGTTTGTTTGTGGCTCTTGACGCTGAAAAGGCCTTTGACCGAATCAATTGGGCCTATGCCTTTACAGTTTTGGAGAAAATGGGTTTTGGTGGGGAGATGATGAAAAGTATTCGAGCTTTATACTCTCGGCCATCTGCCTCTGTGCTGGTCAACAACATGATGTCAGATACATTTTTTATAACTAATGGGACAAGACAGGGATGTCCTCTATCCCCAATAATTTTTATCCTGAGCCTGGAACCCCTGGCTCAAATGATAAGGGATTCTGGTGAAGTACACGGTGTACAATTGAAAGATTCAGAGCATAAGATTAACCTCTATGCAGATGACATCATACTCACACTCACAAATCCAATTGATTCCCTGGAAAAGATATGGGATATCATAAATTTATTTGGCTCAGTTTCATACTATAAATTAAATGTAAAAAAGACTAATGTTCTATCACTTTTCCTTTCAGCCTCTACGAAACAACATTTAAGAGACAAGTATCCCTTTAATTGGGACTGTACCAGGATACCGTACTTAGGAATTTGGCTCACAGGTAACCCTATGCATATGAGTGAGGTAAACATGGATCATCTTCTACAGTCTCTCGACATTAAGTTGAGGGAACTGTCGAAGACCCCAGCCACATGGATGGGCAGAATAGTGCTATACAAGATGTTCTGCCTACCCAAAGTCCTATTTTTATACAGGAACGTCCCTCTGCCTATATCTACACAGTATATACAAAAACTAACACACCAGATGAATAAATTTATTTGGAGCAATGGGAAACCGAGAGTGAAAAAACGCACTCTACTTAAATCCAAGGAGAAGGGGGGGTGGCCATACCAGATCTTGAGGCATATTATTATGCCACTATGACTGAACTGACAAAAGGCTGGTTTGTGGAACAGACAGACCTGGGGTGGCCAAACATTGAAAGAGATATGATGCCCAATAGGGAACCAGTTTTATTTATAACCTACTTCCTTCTACATAGAAGGGAAATTATGAAAATAGATAATCCCATACTTAAGGCCTCTATGTTGTGCTGGTCGTATGTATGCAAAAGAAAGACTAGCTCTTCCTCTTTTTCACTTGAGAGGTTGAGACTCCCTTATCTGTCTCCTATCAGGACTTCTCTAAGACCTATATTTGATAACTGGACCAAATTTCCGATCACCTTTGTAGATGACTTGATAGACAATAACAGAGTCATACCCTTTGAGTTATTAAAGAACAGATTTGGGGTTCCCAATTCGGAGTATATGACATATCTCCTACTCAAGGAAGAATACAACAAATATAAGAAATATCTTTTTAGAGTGGTTCCAATTGACCTTACTATTAACAATTTTCTATTTAATATGTCATCTAGACATAAGAGTTATCTTAGACCCTTATATAATAGCCTGACCAACAAAGACACCTTCACCAATGAAGGATGCTTTGAAAAATGGGAAACTACATTACAGAGACAGATATATGGTCCCCAGTGGATCTCCTCTCTTAAAATTGCAATCAAATCCACAAGATGTATGAATATATTAGAAACACATTACAAATTAATTCATAGATATTACCTTACCCCAAATAGATTGAAACATTTTGGAAGAGGGGGTTCTGGAATGTGTTGGCGTAACTGTGGATCTCAGGCAGATTTATTACATGTTTTTTGGGGATGCCCTGTGCTGAAGTTGTACTGGTCCAGGGTGTTCGATTTGCTTTCACTCATATGCAATTGGTGTATTCAACCACAACCTGCTCTAGCCTTGTTACTAATAGACATACATAGATTTAAAAGAAATAGGTTTCTGGTGGCTCATATCCTTATGTCTGCAGCCTTCCTTGTAGCGAAGGGTTGGAACAGGAAGCAACCTCCAGACATTGTCACCCTTATCTTACTGGTAGACAAACATTGTGTCTACGAGAAAATTCACTATATTAATAAAGGCTTAATTAAAATATTTGATGACAGATGGTATAAATGGACGGAACTAAAGTCTAAAATAGAAAAAGATTTCATATCCTGAACTCATATTTTATTTCTTATGGTTTATGATGTGCCAATATTTCACATAGTCAAGTGCCTAAATTTACCTTTCTTTTTTTTTATTGTCTCTTTCTGGTACTATGTGTTTAATGTTTACTACATTTATTCTCAATGTTGATATACTATTGAAATGTCATCATATTGTGACGTATTCATATTTTTTTTACTACAACTCTGAAAATTCTAATAAAAATTATTGTTAAAGAAAATTCAAAACATTCATTATTCAATAGAGCCCAATAGCAAAAACCAGCGTTTTGAATGAAGAATCACATTTCTTGGTAGAATCATGCAGGATTGAAATTTTTGATGGTTTTTTACTCCTCTCAACAGCCCAAACAAGTTTCTAAAAGGATGAGTTTGCAACTACTTTACTTTTGGAGAAAATTCAAAACATTCATTATTCAATAGGGCCCAAACTATCAAAAACCAGCGGTTTCAATGAACACACATTTCTTGGTAGAATCATGCAGGACTGAAATTTTTTGATGTTTTTCTACTCCTCTCATGAGCCCAAACAAGTCTCTAAAAGCATGAGTTTGCAACTACTTTACTTTTGGAGAAAATTCAAAACATTCATTATTCAATAGAGCCCAATAGCAAAAACCAGCGTTTTGAATGAAGAATCACATTTCTTGGTAGAATCATGCAGGATTGAAATTTTTGATGGTTTTTTACTCCTCTCAACAGCCCAAACAAGTTTCTAAAAGGATGAGTTTGCAACTACTTTACTTTTGGAGAAAATTCAAAACATTCATTATTCAATAGGGCCCAAACTATCAAAAACCAGCGGTTTCAATGAACACACATTTCTTGGTAGAATCATGCAGGACTGAAATTTTTGATGTTTTTCTACTCCTCTCATGAGCCCAAACAAGTCTCTAAAAGCATGAGTTTGCAACTACTTTACTTTTGGAGAAAATTCAAAACATTCATTATTCAATAGGGCCCAAACTATCAAAAACCAGCGGTTTCAATGAACACACATTTCTTGGTAGAATCATGCAGGACTGAAATTTTTGATGTTTTTCTACTCCTCTCATGAGCCCAAACAAGTCTCTAAAAGTATGAGTTTGCAACTACTTTACTTTTGGAGAAAATTCAAAACATTCATTATTCAATAGAGCCCAATAGCAAAAACCAGCGTTTTGAATGAAGAATCACATTTCTTGGTAGAATCATGCAGGATTGAAATTTTTGATGGTTTTTTACTCCTCTCAACAGCCCAAACAAGTTTCTAAAAGGATGAGTTTGCAACTACTTTACTTTTGGAGAAAATTCAAAACATTCATTATTCAATAGGGCCCAAACTATCAAAAACCAGCGGTTTCAATGAACACACATTTCTTGGTAGAATCATGCAGGACTGAAATTTTTGATGTTTTTCTACTCCTCTCATGAGCCCAAACAAGTCTCTAAAAGCATGAGTTTGCAACTACTTTACTTTTGGAGAAAATTCAAAACATTCATTATTCAATAGAGCCCAATAGCAAAAACCAGCGTTTTGAATGAAGAATCACATTTCTTGGTAGAATCATGCAGGATTGAAATTTTTGATGGTTTTTTACTCCTCTCAACAGCCCAAACAAGTTTCTAAAAGGATGAGTTTGCAACTACTTTACTTTTGGAGAAAATTCAAAACATTCATTATTCAATAGGGCCCAAACTATCAAAAACCAGCGGTTTCAATGAACACACATTTCTTGGTAGAATCATGCAGGACTGAAATTTTTGATGTTTTTCTACTCCTCTCATGAGCCCAAACAAGTCTCTAAAAGCATGAGTTTGCAACTACTTTACTTTTGGAGAAAATTCAAAACATTCATTATTCAATAGGGCCCAAACTATCAAAAACCAGCGGTTTCAATGAACACACATTTCTTGGTAGAATCATGCAGGACTGAAATTTTTGATGTTTTTCTACTCCTCTCATGAGCCCAAACAAGTCTCTAAAAGCATGAGTTTGCAACTACTTTACTTTTGGAGAAAATTCAAAACATTCATTATTCAATAGAGCCCAATAGCAAAAACCAGCGTTTTGAATGAAGAATCACATTTCTTGGTAGAATCATGCAGGATTGAAATTTTTGATGGTTTTTTACTCCTCTCAACAGCCCAAACAAGTTTCTAAAAGGATGAGTTTGCAACTACTTTACTTTTGGAGAAAATTCAAAACATTCATTATTCAATAGGGCCCAAACTATCAAAAACCAGCGGTTTGAATGAACACATTTCTTGGTAGAATCATGCAGGACTGAAATTTTTGATGTTTTTCTACTCCTCTCATGAGCCCAAACAAGTCTCTAAAAGCATGAGTTTGCAACTACTTTACTTTTGGAGAAAATTCAAAACATTCACTACTCAATAGAGCCCAATAGCAAAAATCAGGTTTTGAATGAAGAATCACATTTCTTGGTAAAATCATGCAGGATTGAAATTTTTGATGGTTTTTTACTCCTCTCAACAGCCCAAACAAGTTTCTAAAAGGATGAGTTTGCAACTACTTTACTTTTGGAGAAAATTCAAAACATTCATTATTCAATAGGGCCCAAACTATCAAAAACCAGCGGTTTCAATGAACACACATTTCTTGGTAGAATCATGCAGGACTGAAATTTTTGATGTTTTTCTACTCCTCTCATGAGCCCAAACAAGTCTCTAAAAGCATGAGTTTGCAACTACTTTACTTTTGGAGAAAATTCAAAACATTCATTATTCAATAGAGCCCAATAGCAAAAACCAGCGTTTTGAATGAAGAATCACATTTCTTGGTAGAATCATGCAGGATTGAAATTTTTGATGGTTTTTTACTCCTCTCAACAGCCCAAACAAGTTTCTAAAAGGATGAGTTTGCAACTACTTTACTTTTGGAGAAAATTCAAAACATTCATTATTCAATAGGGCCCAAACTATCAAAAACCAGCGGTTTCAATGAACACACATTTCTTGGTAGAATCATGCAGGACTGAAATTTTTGATGTTTTTCTACTCCTCTCATGAGCCCAAACAAGTCTCTAAAAGCATGAGTTTGCAACTACTTTACTTTTGGAGAAAATTCAAAACATTCATTATTCAATAGGGCCCAAACTATCAAAAACCAGCGGTTTCAATGAACACACATTTCTTGGTAGAATCATGCAGGACTGAAATTTTTGATGTTTTTCTACTCCTCTCATGAGCCCAAACAAGTCTCTAAAAGCATGAGTTTGCAACTACTTTACTTTTGGAGAAAATTCAAAACATTCATTATTCAATAGAGCCCAATAGCAAAAACCAGCGTTTTGAATGAAGAATCACATTTCTTGGTAGAATCATGCAGGATTGAAATTTTTGATGGTTTTTTACTCCTCTCAACAGCCCAAACAAGTTTCTAAAAGGATGAATTTGCAACTACTTTACTTTTGGAGAAAATTCAAAACATTCATTATTCAATAGGGCCCAAACTATCAAAAACCAGCCGTTTCAATGAAAACACATGTCTTGGTAGAATCATGCAGGACTGAAATTTTTGATGTTTTTCTACTCATCTCATGAGCCCAAACAAGTCTCTAAAAGCATGAGTTTGCAACTACTTTACTTTTGGAGAAAATTCAAAACATTCATTATTCAATAGAGCCCAATAGCAAAAACCAGCGTTTTGAATGAAGAATCACATTTCTTGGTAGAATCATGCAGGATTGAAATTTTTGATGGTTTTTTACTCCTCTCAACAGCCCAAACAAGTTTCTAAAAGGATGAGTTTGCAACTACTTTACTTTTGGAGAAAATTCAAAACATTCATTATTCAATAGGGCCCAAACTATCAAAAACCAGCGGTTTGAATGAACACATTTCTTGGTAGAATCATGCAGGACTGAAATTTTTGATGTTTTTCTACTCCTTTCATGAGCCCAAACAAGTCTCTAAAAGCATGAGTTTGCAACTACTTTACTTTTGGAGAAAATTCAAAACATTCACTATTCAATAGAGCCCAATAGCAAAAATCAGGTTTTGAATGAAGAATCACATTTCTTGGTAAAATCATGCAGGATTGAAATTTTTGATGGTTTTTTACTCCTCTCAACAGCCCAAACAAGTTTCTAAAATGATGAGTTTGCAACTACTTTACTTTTGGAGAAAATTCAAAACATTCATTATTCAATAGGGCCCAAACTATCAAAAACCAGCGGTTTCAATGAACACACATTTCTTGGTAGAATCATGCAGGACTGAAATTTTTGATGTTTTTCTACTCCTCTCATGAGCCCAAACAAGTCTCTAAAAGCATGAGTTTGCAACTACTTTACTTTTGGAGAAAATTCAAAACATTCATTATTCAATAGGGCCCAAACTATCAAAAACCAGCGGTTTCAATGAACACACATTTCTTGGTAGAATCATGCAGGACTGAAATTTTTGATGTTTTTCTACTCCTCTCATGAGCCCAAACAAGTCTCTAAAAGCATGAGTTTGCAACTACTTTACTTTTGGAGAAAATTCAAAACATTCATTATTCAATAGAGCCCAATAGCAAAAACCAGCGTTTTGAATGAAGAATCACATTTCTTGGTAGAATCATGCAGGATTGAAATTTTTGATGGTTTTTTACTCCTCTCAACAGCCCAAACAAGTTTCTAAAAGGATGAGTTTGCAACTACTTTACTTTTGGAGAAAATTCAAAACATTCATTATTCAATAGGGCCCAAACTATCAAAAACCAGCCGTTTCAATGAACACACATGTCTTGGTAGAATCATGCAGGACTGAAATTTTTGATGTTTTTCTACTCATCTCATGAGCCCAAACAAGTCTCTAAAAGCATGAGTTTGCAACTACTTTACTTTTGGAGAAAATTCAAAACATTCATTATTCAATAGAGCCCAATAGCAAAAACCAGCGTTTTGAATGAAGAATCACATTTCTTGGTAGAATCATGCAGGATTGAAATTTTTGATGGTTTTTTACTCCTCTCAACAGCCCAAACAAGTTTCTAAAAGGATGAGTTTGCAACTACTTTACTTTTGGAGAAAATTCAAAACATTCATTATTCAATAGGGCCCAAACTATCAAAAACCAGCGGTTTCAATGAACACACATTTCTTGGTAGAATCATGCAGGACTGAAATTTTTGATGTTTTTCTACTCCTCTCATGAGCCCAAACAAGTCTCTAAAAGCATGAGTTTGCAACTACTTTACTTTTGGAGAAAATTCAAAACATTCATTATTCAATAGAGCCCAATAGCAAAAACCATGGTTTTGAATGAAGAATCACATTTCTTGGTAGAATCATGCAGGATTGAAATTTTTGATGGTTTTTTACTCCTCTCAACAGCCCAAACAAGTTTCTAAAAGGATGAGTTTGCAACTACTTTACTTTTGGAGAAAATTCAAAACATTCATTATTCAATAGGGCCCAAACTATCAAAAACCAGCGGTTTCAATGAACACACATTTCTTGGTAGAATCATGCAGGACTGAAATTTTTGATGTTTTTCTACTCCTCTCATGAGCCCAAACAAGTCTCTAAAAGCATGAGTTTGCAACTACTTTACTTTTGGAGAAAATTCAAAACATTCATTATTCAATAGAGCCCAATAGCAAAAACCAGCGTTTTGAATGAAGAATCACATTTCTTGGTAGAATCATGCAGGATTGAAATTTTTGATGGTTTTTTTTTTACTCCTCTCAACAGCCCAAACAAGTTTCTAAAAGGATGAGTTTGCAACTACTTTACTTTTGGAGAAAATTCAAAACATTCATTATTCAATAGGGCCCAAACTATCAAAAACCAGCGGTTTCAATGAACACACATTTCTTGGTAGAATCATGCAGGACTGAAATTTTTGATGTTTTTCTACTCCTCTCATGATCCCAAACAAGTCTCTAAAAGCATGAGTTTGCAACTACTTTACTTTTGGAGAAAATTCAAAACATTGGGGGGGCGTGGCCAGCGTCTGAGCTGAATGGAAGCCTGAGCTCTGAGCTCCTCCACAGGGCAGCCTACCAAGCGCTATTAACAAGCGATTTACAAGCCAGGACTGGCTGAAAACTTGTGGGAACCTCCATAGACACCAGCGGTGCCCCCACACTATGGATCTGCTTAGTAACAAAGCAGAAAAAGGAAAGAAAACAGAGCGCTCTCCCCTCATGCTGAGGAGCCAAGATGGCGCCCGCCTCACAGCAGCAGCCACAGCCTGCAGCCCCAGCCTGAGCGGTACACAGCGGCAAAGGACGCCACAGCGGCTGAAGCATGCAGCATTCAAGTCAGGGGGTAAGTCTACCCCTGCCCCAGCTAAAACCGCCGCTCTGCAGGCTAATAAAAGCGCTAATTTACACATTAAAAGTAGCGCTGAGGTGAAAGGAGCGAGATCTCGCGAGAGTGACCGGGGGACAAGCGAGACTACGCAACAGATACGCAATTTGCGTAACTTAAGCAAAAATACAGCGCAGCATGTGAATTATGGTGCAGCAGCACCGCTGACCGCTGATATGGAGGAGACAAATGTATTAAGGGGTTCCTCATCCTGTCCTGACATCTCCAATGTGTCAGATACTCCTCTAACACCATTACAGAGGGAAATGTCTCCTTCCTCAGTGACTAAACGCAGATTTAGCAGCAGCTCAGCTGAGATGCAACAGGAATTACAATCTGAGGACTCCTGTCCTTCTGATAATCCCATACCGGAGAACATCTTGCACGTTTTAACAGAGGTGGAGGCTACCAGTAATACAGCCTCAGAAATATTTATTAAAAACATGCTATGCCTTCTAGCAAAGACATTTCAGAAACAACTGGAGGGCTATAATACGAATCTCCAAAATAACATAGACGGTCTGGGCCAGAGAGTGGACCATCTTGAATCTAAAATGGAAGAATTGGTTAAATCCCATAATAATTTGATAGATGAACACTATGCCCTAGAAAAAGAGGTTGTCTTCTTGAAATCAAGGTTGATAGAGCAAGAAGACAGAAGTAGAAGAAACAACCTTAAATTCAGGGGAATACCTGAAAATGTCAAAGACAGAGACCTTAATGCATATGTGCAAAAGATGCTCCATACAATACTTCCAGGGGCCTCTAAAGGGGACCTATTGATGGAACGTATACACAGACTCCCCAAGTCCAAATATGCCCCAGACAGAGCCCCAAGAGATGTCATTGCATATTTTCATTATTTCCTGACAAAGGAGGACATTCTGAGGAGAAGTAAGCAATCACCCATATTACCAAGGCCATACGAGGATATCAAGATTTTTGCAGACTTCTCAAAAGCTACCCTACAGAAAAGGAGAGACTTCTTTCCAATCACTACACATCTGAGGAAACACAAGATTTTATACAGATGGGGTTTCCCTACAAAAATTCTAGTCATGAAAGAGAATACCACTTTTGCCTTGTCTAATATTGATAACTGTAATAGTTTTTTCCAAGATTTAGGTATCCCTCCACTGGAGACTCCACCATCATCATCATTCTACAATCAAGAAAGAAATATCCCCTTGCAGCAGCAAAGACGCCTTTCCCAGTCCTGGAATACGCAAAAAAAAAGAAAATAGACTTGGTGGGTACTGACCCTGGCTTTAGGCCTGAACTTTCTCTTTTTCACTCCCCACGTGATAACTGAGAGACATTCTCTCGGTACCATTTCTTTTGAGAAATCTAAATTTGTCTAGTTTATAAGTTTTGTTCTGTTCTAGGTTGTAACATGTTTTTGTTTACAGGCACACCAGGCACTAACAAAAAATCACTAAGGAAACCCACTGTCTTTTGGATATATTTTCGGGTGAAATGTTCTGTTTTAATGAATCATCTAATGCTTTTTTTCCTTCCTGACACATCATGGAATTGAGGGTACTGTCATTTAATGTAAATGGGCTCAATAGCCCATTCAAGAGATTTGCTTTGTGGAAGGAGATTAAAAAATTGAAGGCCAACATAGCAATGATACAAGAAACACACCTTCTAGAAATTGATAACACAAGACTCAAAAATAAAGACTTCCCTCAGATTTTCTTTTCTAATACTGAGGGAAAGAAAAAAGCTGGGGTGGCCATCGCCTTCCACAAAGATTTGCCAATAGTGGTCTCAGACATATATAGGGACAGCAATGGTAGACAACTTGCTATTAATTTTACTTTGGAGGGTGTGGAATATACAGTGGTAAACGTATATACCCCTAATGTCCGGCAAATTAATTTTCTAAATAAGGTCAAGAAGAAATTGTCCAATTTTAGTAGAGGTCACATAATCTGGGGAGGAGATTTTAATTGTATAGTTGACCCAAGTACTGATTGCTCATCTGATGCCCCATACTATAGAAGCGTGAATCTGGGAAGATGGTTGGGAGATTCCAATTTGCATGACAGCTGTAAGATATTGAATTCTACCTCAAAAGAATACACAAGATTTTGTCCACACAACAAGTCTTACACTAGGATTGATCATGTGTTCACTAGCTTCTCGCTACTAGACTCATACATAGACTTCCAGACTGGTCCTATTACATGGTCAGACCATGCCCCAATCCTACTGACCTTACATACTTCCTCCATGATCCCAAAACAATACAATTGGAGATACAGTAAATTCACTGTTGACTCCCCAGAAAACATATCATTAGCAAAGAATGTCTTAATGAACTACTTCAAAGAGAACTGTTCCCAAGAAATTACACCTGAAACATTGTGGCTAGCACACAAATGTGTCATTAGGGGTCATCTGATCCAAGTTGCTTCGAGACAAAAAAGGGCAAGAGAGAGCCAACAGAGGATGTTGTTAGAACAGATCCAAAAATTAGAATCCCAAGCTAAAGCAGACAAAAATTTTGCCAAATATAATGAATTGTACTCCCTTAGATTGGAACTTAGGAATCTCCTCATCAACTTATATGAGAAAAAGACTTTATTTAATAGGGCAGGGTTTTATGTTAATAATAATAAGTTCTCCAAAAATATGGCGAATAGGTTTAAACCCATAAATAAAAAACATCCAATCAAAAAAATAACCCAAAGCTCAAAAACTATAGAAAAACCCAAAGAGATAGCCCTAGCCTTTGAGAGTTACTATTCTAAATTATATAACATAGGAAACAATGGAGCTCATCCCTCTCCTTCACCAGAGATGATAAATAATTTTTTGGAAAAAGTAAAGCTGGGATCTTTGTCTCTAAAGCAGAAGGAGTCACTTGACGCACCCTTTACTGAGGGTGAGGTCTCTTTTGCGATGAATAATCTTAAAAATGACAAAGCTCCAGGTCCAGATGGCTTTCCTATAGAGTATTATAAAGAATTTACAAAGGAACTCATCCCACACTTAACTAATGCCCTGAATTTTATTAAATCAGAAGGAAAGTGCAGCACAGATATGCTGAGAGCCACAATAGTGGTGATTCCCAAACCAGATAAAGATTCGACCAAAATCGAAAATTATAGGCCTATTTCTCTCCTAAATGTGGATATCAAGATCTACGCAAAAATATTAGCAGAAAGATTACAGGACGTTGTTCCATTCCTTATACATCCCGATCAAGTCGGTTTTGTAAAATCTAGACAAACTTCAGACAGTTCTAGAAGTGTCCTGCATCACTTATATTCATGCTACAAAAATAGGATTTCCAGTTTGTTTGTGGCTCTTGACGCTGAAAAGGCCTTTGACCGAATCAATTGGGCCTATGCCTTTACAGTTTTGGAGAAAATGGGTTTTGGTGGGGAGATGATGAAAAGTATTCGAGCTTTATACTCTCGGCCATCTGCCTCTGTGCTGGTCAACAACACGATGTCAGATACATTTTTTATAACTAATGGGACAAGACAGGGATGTCCTCTATCCCCAATAATTTTTATCCTGAGCCTGGAACCCCTGGCTCAAATGATAAGGGATTCTGGTGAAGTACACGGTGTACAATTGAAAGATTCAGAGCATAAGATTAACCTCTATGCAGATGACATCATACTCACACTCACAAATCCAATTGATTCCCTGGAAAAGATATGGGATATCATAAATTTATTTGGCTCAGTTTCATACTATAAATTAAATGTAAAAAAGACTAATGTTCTATCACTTTTCCTTTCAGCCTCTACGAAACAACATTTAAGAGACAAGTATCCCTTTAATTGGGACTGTACCAGGATACCGTACTTAGGAATTTGGCTCACAGGTAACCCTATGCATATGAGTGAGGTAAACATGGATCATCTTCTACAGTCTCTCGACATTAAGTTGAGGGAACTGTCGAAGACCCCAGCCACATGGATGGGCAGAATAGTGCTATACAAGATGTTCTGCCTACCCAAAGTCCTATTTTTATACAGGAACGTCCCTCTGCCTATATCTACACAGTATATACAAAAACTAACACACCAGATGAATAAATTTATTTGGAGCAATGGGAAACCGAGAGTGAAAAAACACACTCTACTTAAATCCAAGGAGAAGGGGGGGTGGCCATACCAGATCTTGAGGCATATTATTATGCCACTATGACTGAACTGACAAAAGGCTGGTTTGTGGAACAGACAGACCTGGGGTGGCCAAACATTGAAAGAGATATGATGCCCAATAGGGAACCAGTTTTATTTATAACCTACTTCCTTCTACATAGAAGGGAAATTATGAGAATAGATAATCCCATACTTAAGGCCTCTATGTTGTGCTGGTCGTATGTATGCAAAAGAAAGACTAGCTCTTCCTCTTTTTCACTCGAGAGGTTGAGACTCCCTTATCTGTCTCCTATCAGGACTTCTCTAAGACCTATATTTGATAACTGGACCAAATTTCCGATCACCTTTGTAGATGACTTGATAGACAATAACAGAGTCATACCCTTTGAGTTATTAAAGAACAGATTTGGGGTTCCCAATTCGGAGTATATGACATATCTCCTACTCAAGGAAGAATACAACAAATATAAGAAATATCTTTTTAGAGTGGTTCCAATTGACCTTACTATTAACAATTTTCTATTTAATATGTCATCTAGACATAAGAGTTATCTTAGACCCTTATATAATAGCCTGACCAACAAAGACACCTTCACCAATGAAGGATGCTTTGAAAAATGGGAAACTACATTACAGAGACAGATATATGGTCCCCAGTGGATCTCCTCTCTTAAAATTGCAATCAAATCCACAAGATGTATGAATATATTAGAAACACATTACAAATTAATTCATAGATATTACCTTACCCCAAATAGATTGAAACATTTTGGAAGAGGGGGTTCTGGAATGTGTTGGCGTAACTGTGGATCTCAGGCAGATTTATTACATGTTTTTTGGGGATGCCCTGTGCTGAAGTTGTACTGGTCCAGGGTGTTCGATTTGCTTTCACTCATATGCAATTGGTGTATTCAACCACAACCTGCTCTAGCCTTGTTACTAATAGACATACATAGATTTAAAAGAAATAGGTTTCTGGTGGCTCATATCCTTATGTCTGCAGCCTTCCTTGTAGCGAAGGGTTGGAACAGGAAGCAACCTCCAGACATTGTCACCCTTATCTTACTGGTAGACAAACATTGTGTCTACGAGAAAATTCACTATATTAATAAAGGCTTAATTAAAATATTTGATGACAGATGGTATAAATGGACGGAACTAAAGTCTAAAATAGAAAAAGATTTCATATCCTGAACTCATATTTTATTTCTTATGGTTTATGATGTGCCAATATTTCACATAGTCAAGTGGCTAAATTTACCTTTCTTTTTTTTTATTGTCTCTTTCTGGTACTATGTGTTTAATGTTTACTACATTTATTCTCAATGTTGATATACTATTGAAATGTCATCATATTGTGACGTATTCATATTTTTTTTACTACAACTCTGAAAATTCTAATAAAAATTATTGTTAAAGAAAATTCAAAACATTCATTATTCAATAGAGCCCAATAGCAAAAACCAGCGTTTTGAATGAAGAATCACATTTCTTGGTAGAATCATGCAGGATTGAAATTTTTGATGGTTTTTTACTCCTCTCAACAGCCCAAACAAGTTTCTAAAAGGATGAGCTTGCAACTACTTTACTTTTGGAGAAAATTCAAAACATTCATTATTCAATAGGGCCCAAACTATCAAAAACCAGCGGTTTCAATGAACACACATTTCTTGGTAGAATCATGCAGGACTGAAATTTTTGATGTTTTTCTACTCCTCTCATGAGCCCAAACAAGTCTCTAAAAGCATGAGTTTGCAACTACTTTACTTTTGGAGAAAATTCAAAACATTCATTATTCAATAGAGCCCAATAGCAAAAACCAGCGTTTTGAATGAAGAATCACATTTCTTGGTAGAATCATGCAGGATTGAAATTTTTGATGGTTTTTTACTCCTCTCAACAGCCCAAACAAGTTTCTAAAAGGATGAGTTTGCAACTACTTTACTTTTGGAGAAAATTCAAAACATTCATTATTCAATAGGGCCCAAACTATCAAAAACCAGCGGTTTCAATGAACACACATTTCTTGGTAGAATCATGCAGGACTGAAATTTTTGATGTTTTTCTACTCCTCTCATGAGCCCAAACAAGTCTCTAAAAGCATGAGTTTGCAACTACTTTACTTTTGGAGAAAATTCAAAACATTCATTATTCAATAGGGCCCAAACTATCAAAAACCAGCGGTTTCAATGAACACACATTTCTTGGTAGAATCATGCAGGACTGAAATTTTTGATGTTTTTCTACTCCTCTCATGAGCCCAAACAAGTCTCTAAAAGTATGAGTTTGCAACTACTTTACTTTTGGAGAAAATTCAAAACATTCATTATTCAATAGAGCCCAATAGCAAAAACCAGCGTTTTGAATGAAGAATCACATTTCTTGGTAGAATCATGCAGGATTGAAATTTTTGATGGTTTTTTACTCCTCTCAACAGCCCAAACAAGTTTCTAAAAGGATGAGTTTGCAACTACTTTACTTTTGGAGAAAATTCAAAACATTCATTATTCAATAGGGCCCAAACTATCAAAAACCAGCCGTTTCAATGAACACACATGTCTTGGTAGAATCATGCAGGACTGAAATTTTTGATGTTTTTCTACTCCTCTCATGAGCCCAAACAAGTCTCTAAAAGCATGAGTTTGCAACTACTTTACTTTTGGAGAAAATTCAAAACATTCATTATTCAATAGAGCCCAATAGCAAAAACCAGCGTTTTGAATGAAGAATCACATTTCTTGGTAGAATCATGCAGGATTGAAATTTTTGATGGTTTTTTACTCCTCTCAACAGCCCAAACAAGTTTCTAAAAGGATGAGTTTGCAACTACTTTACTTTTGGAGAAAATTCAAAACATTCATTATTCAATAGGGCCCAAACTATCAAAAACCAGCGGTTTCAATGAACACACATTTCTTGGTAGAATCATGCAGGACTGAAATTTTTGATGTTTTTCTACTCCTCTCATGAGCCCAAACAAGTCTCTAAAAGCATGAGTTTGCAACTACTTTACTTTTGGAGAAAATTCAAAACATTCATTATTCAATAGAGCCCAATAGCAAAAACCAGCGTTTTGAATGAAGAATCACATTTCTTGGTAGAATCATGCAGGATTGAAATTTTTGATGGTTTTTTACTCCTCTCAACAGCCCAAACAAGTTTCTAAAAGGATGAGTTTGCAACTACTTTACTTTTGGAGAAAATTCAAAACATTCATTATTCAATAGGGCCCAAACTATCAAAAACCAGCGGTTTCAATGAACACACATTTCTTGGTAGAATCATGCAGGACTGAAATTTTTGATGTTTTTCTACTCCTCTCATGAGCCCAAACAAGTCTCTAAAAGCATGAGTTTGCAACTACTTTACTTTTGGAGAAAATTCAAAACATTCATTATTCAATAGGGCCCAAACTATCAAAAACCAGCGGTTTCAATGAACACACATTTCTTGGTAGAATCATGCAGGACTGAAATTTTTGATGTTTTTCTACTCCTCTCATGAGCCCAAACAAGTCTCTAAAAGCATGAGTTTGCAACTACTTTACTTTTGGAGAAAATTCAAAACATTCATTATTCAATAGAGCCCAATAGCAAAAACCAGCGTTTTGAATGAAGAATCACATTTCTTGGTAGAATCATGCAGGATTGAAATTTTTGATGGTTTTTTACTCCTCTCAACAGCCCAAACAAGTTTCTAAAAGGATGAGTTTGCAACTACTTTACTTTTGGAGAAAATTCAAAACATTCATTATTCAATAGGGCCCAAACTATCAAAAACCAGCCGTTTCAATGAACACAGATGTCTTGGTAGAATCATGCAGGACTGAAATTTTTGATGTTTTTCTACTCATCTCATGAGCCCAAACAAGTCTCTAAAAGCATGAGTTTGCAACTACTTTACTTTTGGAGAAAATTCAAAACATTCATTATTCAATAGAGCCCAATAGCAAAAACCAGCGTTTTGAATGAAGAATCACATTTCTTGGTAGAATCATGCAGGATTGAAATTTTTGATGGTTTTTTACTCCTCTCAACAGCCCAAACAAGTTTCTAAAAGGATGAGTTTGCAACTACTTTACTTTTGGAGAAAATTCAAAACATTCATTATTCAATAGGGCCCAAACTATCAAAAACCAGCGGTTTGAATGAACACATTTCTTGGTAGAATCATGCAGGACTGAAATTTTTGATGTTTTTCTACTCCTCTCATGAGCCCAAACAAGTCACTAAAAGCATGAGTTTGCAACTACTTTACTTTTGGAGAAAATTCAAAACATTCACTACTCAATAGAGCCCAATAGCAAAAATCAGGTTTTGAATGAAGAATCACATTTCTTGGTAAAATCATGCAGGATTGAAATTTTTGATGGTTTTTTACTCCTCTCAACAGCCCAAACAAGTTTCTAAAAGGATGAGTTTGCAACTACTTTACTTTTGGAGAAAATTCAAAACATTCATTATTCAATAGGGCCCAAACTATCAAAAACCAGCGGTTTCAATGAACACACATTTCTTGGTACAATCATGCAGGACTGAAATTTTTGATGTTTTTCTACTCCTCTCATGAGCCCAAACAAGTCTCTAAAAGCATGAGTTTGCAACTACTTTACTTTTGGAGAAAATTCAAAACATTCATTATTCAATAGAGCCCAATAGCAAAAACCAGCGTTTTGAATGAAGAATCACATTTCTTGGTAGAATCATGCAGGATTGAAATTTTTGATGGTTTTTTACTCCTCTCAACAGCCCAAACAAGTTTCTAAAAGGATGAGTTTGCAACTACTTTACTTTTGGAGAAAATTCAAAACATTCATTATTCAATAGGGCCCAAACTATCAAAAACCAGCGGTTTCAATGAACACACATTTCTTGGTAGAATCATGCAGGACTGAAATTTTTTATGTTTTTCTACTCCTCTCATGAGCCCAAACAAGTCTCTAAAAGCATGAGTTTGCAACTACTTTACTTTTGGAGAAAATTCAAAACATTCATTATTCAATAGGGCCCAAACTATCAAAAACCAGCGGTTTGAATCAACACACATTTCTTGGTAGAATCATGCAGGACTGAAATTTTTGATGTTTTTCTACTCCTCTCATGAGCCCAAACAAGTCTCTAAAAGCATGAGTTTGCAACTACTTTACTTTTGGAGAAAATTCAAAACATTCATTATTCAATAGAGCCCAATAGCAAAAACCAGCGTTTTGAATGAAGAATCACATTTCTTGGTAGAATCATGCAGGATTGAAATTTTTGATGGTTTTTTACTCCTCTCAACAGCCCAAACAAGTTTCTAAAAGGATGAGTTTGCAACTACTTTACTTTTGGAGAAAATTCAAAACATTCATTATTCAATAGGGCCCAAACTATCAAAAACCAGCGGTTTGAATGAACACATTTCTTGGTAGAATCATGCAGGACTGAAATTTTTGATGTTTTTCTACTCCTTTCATGAGCCCAAACAAGTCTCTAAAAGCATGAGTTTGCAACTACTTTACTTTTGGAGAAAATTCAAAACATTCACTATTCAATAGAGCCCAATAGCAAAAATCAGGTTTTGAATGAAGAATCACATTTCTTGGTAAAATCATGCAGGATTGAAATTTTTGATGGTTTTTTACTCCTCTCAACAGCCCAAACAAGTTTCTAAAAGGATGAGTTTGCAACTACTTTACTTTTGGAGAAAATTCAAAACATTCATTATTCAATAGGGCCCAAACTATCAAAAACCAGCGGTTTCAATGAACACACATTTCTTGGTAGAATCATGCAGGACTGAAATTTTTGATGTTTTTCTACTCCTCTCATGAGCCCAAACAAGTCTCTAAAAGCATGAGTTTGCAACTACTTTACTTTTGGAGAAAATTCAAAACATTCATTATTCAATAGAGCCCAATAGCAAAAACCATGGTTTTGAATGAAGAATCACATTTCTTGGTAGAATCATGCAGGATTGAAATTTTTGATGGTTTTTTACTCCTCTCAACAGCCCAAACAAGTTTCTAAAAGGATGAGTTTGCAACTACTTTACTTTTGGAGAAAATTCAAAACATTCATTATTCAATAGGTCCCAAACTATCAAAAACCAGCGGTTTCAATGAACACACATTTCTTGGTAGAATCATGCAGGACTGAAATTTTTGATGTTTTTCTACTCCTCTCATGAGCCCAAACAAGTCTCTAAAAGCATGAGTTTGCAACTACTTTACTTTTGGAGAAAATTCAAAACATTCATTATTCAATAGAGCCCAATAGCAAAAACCAGCGTTATGAAAGAAGAATCACATTTCTTGGTAGAATCATGCAGGATTGAAATTTTTGATGGTTTTTTACTCCTCTCAACAGCCCAAACAAGTTTCTAAAAGGATGAGTTTGCAACTACTTTACTTTTGGAGAAAATTCAAAACATTCATTATTCAATAGGGCCCAAACTATCAAAAACCAGCGGTTTCAATGAACACACATTTCTTGGTAGAATCATGCAGGACTGAAATTTTTGATGTTTTTCTACCCCTCTCATGAGCCCAAACAAGTCTCTAAAAGCATGAGTTTGCAACTACTTTACTTTTGGAGAAAATTCAAAACATTCATTATTCAATAGAGTCCAATAGCAAAAACCAGCGTTTTGAATGAAGAATCACATTTCTTGGTAGAATCATGCAGGATTGAAATTTTTGATGGTTTTTTACTCCTCTCAACAGCCCAAACAAGTTTCTAAAAGGATGAGTATGCAACTACTTTACTTTTGGAGAAAATTCAAAACATTCATTATTCAATAGGGCCCAAACTATCAAAAACCAGCGGTTTCAATGAACACACATTTCTTGGTAGAATCATGCAGGACTGAAATTTTTGATATTTTTCTACTCATCTCATGAGCCCAAACAAGTCTCTAAAAGCATGAGTTTGCAACTACTTTACTTTTGGAGAAAATTCAAAACATTCATTATTCAATAGAGCCCAATAGCAAAAACCAGCGTTTTGAATGAAGAATCACATTTCTTGGTAGAATCATGCAGCATTGAAATTTTTGATGGTTTTTTACTCCTCTCAACAGCCCAAACAAGTTTCTAAAAGGATGAGTTTGCAACTACTTTACTTTTGGAGAAAATTCAAAACATTCATTATTCAATAGGGCCCAAACTATCAAAAACCAGCGGTTTGAATGAACACATTTCTTGGTAGAATCATGCAGGACTGAAATTTTTGATGTTTTTCTACTCCTTTCATGAGCCCAAACAAGTCTCTAAAAGCAAGAGTTTGCAACTACTTTACTTTTGGAGAAAATTCAAAACATTCACTATTCAATAGAGCCCAATAGCAAAAATCAGGTTTTGAATGAAGAATCACATTTCTTGGTAAAATCATGCAGGATTGAAATTTTTGATGGTTTTTTACTCCTCTCAACAGCCCAAACAAGTTTCTAAAAGGATGAGTTTGCAAGTACTTTACTTTTGGAGAAAATTCAAAACATTCATTATTCAATAGGGCCCAAACTATCAAAAACCAGCGGTTTCAATGAACACACATTTCTTGGTAGAATCATGCAGGACTGAAATTTTTGATGTTTTTCTACTCCTCTCATGAGCCCAAACAAGTCTCTAAAAGCATGAGTTTGCAACTACTTTACTTTTGGAGAAAATTCAAAACATTCATTATTCAATAGAGCCCAATAGCAAAAACCATGGTTTTGAATGAAGAATCACATTTCTTGGTAGAATCATGCTGGATTGAAATTTTTGATGGTTTTTTACTCCTCTCAACAGCCCAAACAAGTTTCTAAAAGGATGAGTTTGCAACTACTTTACTTTTGGAGAAAATTCAAAACATTCATTATTCAATAGGGCCCAAACTATCAAAAACCAGCGGTTTCAATGAACACACATTTCTTGGTAGAATCCTGCAGGACTGAAATTTTTGATGTTTTTCTACTCCTCTCATGAGCCCAAACAAGTCTCTAAAAGCATGAGTTTGCAACTACTTTACTTTTGGAGAAAATTCAAAACATTCATTATTCAATAGAGCCCAATAGCAAAAACCAGCGTTTTGAATGAAGAATCACATTTCTTGGTAGAATCATGCAGGATTGAAATTTTTGATGGTTTTTTACTCCTCTCAACAGCCCAAACAAGTTTCTAAAAGGATGAGTTTGCAACTACTTTACTTTTGGAGAAAATTCAAAACATTCATTATTCAATAGGGCCCAAACTATCAAAAACCAGCGGTTTCAATGAACACACATTTCTTGGTAGAATCATGCAGGACTGAAATTTTTGATGTTTTTCTACTCCTCTCATGAGCCCAAACAAGTCTCTAAAAGCATGAGTTTGCAACTACTTTACTTTTGGAGAAAATTCAAAACATTCATTATTCAATAGGGCCCAAACTATCAAAAACCAGCGGTTTCAATGAACACACATTTCTTGGTAGAATCATGCAGGACTGAAATTTTTGATGTTTTCCTACTCCTCTCATGAGCCCAAACAAGTCTCTAAAAGCATGAGTTTGCAACTACTTTACTTTTGGAGAAAATTCAAAACATTCATTATTCAATAGAGCCCAATAGCAAAAACCAGCGTTTTGAATGAAGAATCACATTTCTTGGTAGAATCATGCAGGATTGAAATTTTTGATGGTTTTTTACTCCTCTCAACAGCCCAAACAAGTTTCTAAAAGGATGAGTTTGCAACTACTTTACTTTTGGAGAAAATTCAAAACATTCATTATTCAATAGGGCCCAAACTATCAAAAACCAGCCGTTTCAATGAACACACATGTCTTGGTAGAATCATGCAGGACTGAAATTTTTGATGTTTTTCTACTCCTCTCATGAGCCCAAACAAGTCTCTAAAAGCATGAGTTTGCAACTACTTTACTTTTGGAGAAAATTCAAAACATTCATTATTCAATAGAGCCCAATAGCAAAAACCAGCGTTTTGAATGAAGAATCACATTTCTTGGTAGAATCATGCAGGATTGAAATTTTTGATGGTTTTTTACTCCTCTCAACAGCCCAAACAAGTTTCTAAAAGGATGAGTTTGCAACTACTTTACTTTTGGAGAAAATTCAAAACATTCATTATTCAATAGGGCCCAAACTATCAAAAACCAGCGGTTTCAATGAACACACATTTCTTGGTAGAATCATGCAGGACTGAAATTTTTGATGTTTTTCTACTCCTCTCATGAGCCCAAACAAGTCTCTAAAAGCATGAGTTTGCAACTACTTTACTTTTGGAGAAAATTCAAAACATTCATTATTCAATAGAGCCCAATAGCAAAAACCAGCGTTTTGAATGAAGAATCACATTTCTTGGTAGAATCATGCAGGATTGAAATTTTTGATGGTTTTTTACTCCTCTCAACAGCCCAAACAAGTTTCTAAAAGGATGAGTTTGCAACTACTTTACTTTTGGAGAAAATTCAAAACATTCATTATTCAATAGGGCCCAAACTATCAAAAACCAGCGGTTTCAATGAACACACATTTCTTGGTAGAATCATGCAGGACTGAAATTTTTGATGTTTTTCTACTCCTCTCATGAGCCCAAACAAGTCTCTAAAAGCATGAGTTTGCAACTACTTTACTTTTGGAGAAAATTCAAAACATTCATTATTCAATAGGGCCCAAACTATCAAAAACCAGCGGTTTGAATCAACACACATTTCTTGGTAGAATCATGCAGGACTGAAATTTTTGATGTTTTTCTACTCCTCTCATGAGCCCAAACAAGTCTCTAAAAGCATGAGTTTGCAACTACTTTACTTTTGGAGAAAATTCAAAACATTCATTATTCAATAGAGCCCAATAGCAAAAACCAGCGTTTTGAATGAAGAATCACATTTCTTGGTAGAATCATGCAGGATTGAAATTTTTGATGGTTTTTTACTCCTCTCAACAGCCCAAACAAGTTTCTAAAAGGATGAGTTTGCAACTACTTTACTTTTGGAGAAAATTCAAAACATTCATTATTCAATAGGGCCCAAACTATCAAAAACCAGCGGTTTCAATGAACACACATTTCTTGGTAGAATCATGCAGGACTGAAATTTTTGATGTTTTTCTACTCCTCTCATGAGCCCAAACAAGTCTCTAAAAGCATGAGTTTGCAACTACTTTACTTTTGGAGAAAATTCAAAACATTCATTATTCAATAGAGCCCAATAGCAAAAACCAGCGTTTTGAAAGAAGAATCACATTTCTTGGTAGAATCATGCAGGATTGAAATTTTTGATGGTTTTTTACTCCTCTCAACAGCCCAAACAAGTTTCTAAAAGGATGAGTTGGCAACTACTTTACTTTTGGAGAAAATTCAAAACATTCATTATTCAATAGGGCCCAAACTATCAAAAACCAGCGGTTTCAATGAACACACATTTCTTGGTAGAATCATGCAGGACTGAAATTTTTGATGTTTTTCTACTCCTCTCATGAGCCCAAACAAGTCTCTAAAAGCATGAGTTTGCAACTACTTTACTTTTGGAGAAAATTCAAAACATTCATTATTCAATAGAGTCCAATAGCAAAAACCAGCGTTTTGAATGAAGAATCACATTTCTTGGTAGAATCATGCAGGATTGAAATTTTTGATGGTTTTTTACTCCTCTCAACAGCCCAAACAAGTTTCTAAAAGGATGAGTTTGCAACTACTTTACTTTTGGAGAAAATTCAAAACATTCATTATTCAATAGGGCCCAAACTATCAAAAACCAGCGGTTTCAATGAACACACATTTCTTGGTAGAATCATGCAGGACTGAAATTTTTGATGTTTTTCTACTCATCTCATGAGCCCAAACAAGTCTCTAAAAGCATGAGTTTGCAACTACTTTACTTTTGGAGAAAATTCAAAACATTCATTATTCAATAGAGCCCAATAGCAAAAACCAGCGTTTTGAATGAAGAATCACATTTCTTGGTAGAATCATGCAGCATTGAAATTTTTGATGGTTTTTTACTCCTCTCAACAGCCCAAACAAGTTTCTAAAAGGATGAGTTTGCAACTACTTTACTTTTGGAGAAAATTCAAAACATTCATTATTCAATAGGGCCCAAACTATCAAAAACCAGCGGTTTGAATGAACACATTTCTTGGTAGAATCATGCAGGACTGAAATTTTTGATGTTTTTCTACTCCTTTCATGAGCCCAAACAAGTCTCTAAAAGCAAGAGTTTGCAACTACTTTACTTTTGGAGAAAATTCAAAACATTCACTATTCAATAGAGCCCAATAGCAAAAATCAGGTTTTGAATGAAGAATCACATTTCTTGGTAAAATCATGCAGGATTGAAATTTTTGATGGTTTTTTACTCCTCTCAACAGCCCAAACAAGTTTCTAAAAGGATGAGTTTGCAACTACTTTACTTTTGGAGAAAATTCAAAACATTCATTATTCAATAGGGCCCAAACTATCAAAAACCAGCGGTTTCAATGAACACACATTTCTTGGTAGAATCCTGCAGGACTGAAATTTTTGATGTTTTTCTACTCCTCTCATGAGCCCAAACAAGTCTCTAAAAGCATGAGTTTGCAACTACTTTACTTTTGGAGAAAATTCAAAACATTCATTATTCAATAGAGCCCAATAGCAAAAACCAGCGTTTTGAATGAAGAATCACATTTCTTGGTAGAATCATGCAGGATTGAAATTTTTGATGGTTTTTTACTCCTCTCAACAGCCCAAACAAGTTTCTAAAAGGATGAGTTTGCAACTACTTTACTTTTGGAGAAAATTCAAAACATTCATTATTCAATAGGGCCCAAACTATCAAAAACCAGCGGTTTCAATGAACACACATTTCTTGGTAGAATCATGCAGGACTGAAATTTTTGATGTTTTTCTACTCCTCTCATGAGCCCAAACAAGTCTCTAAAAGCATGAGTTTGCAACTACTTTACTTTTGGAGAAAATTCAAAACATTCATTATTCAATAGGGCCCAAACTATCAAAAACCAGCGGTTTCAATGAACACACATTTCTTGGTAGAATCATGCAGGACTGAAATTTTTGATGTTTTTCTACTCCTCTCATGAGCCCAAACAAGTCTCTAAAAGCATGAGTTTGCAACTACTTTACTTTTGGAGAAAATTCAAAACATTCATTATTCAATAGAGCCCAATAGCAAAAACCAGCGTTTTGAATGAAGAATCACATTTCTTGGTAGAATCATGCAGGATTGAAATTTTTGATGGTTTTTTACTCCTCTCAACAGCCCAAACAAGTTTCTAAAAGGATGAGTTTGCAACTACTTTACTTTTGGAGAAAATTCAAAACATTCATTATTCAATAGGGCCCAAACTATCAAAAACCAGCCGTTTCAATGAACACACATGTCTTGGTAGAATCATGCAGGACTGAAATTTTTGATGTTTTTCTACTCCTCTCATGAGCCCAAACAAGTCTCTAAAAGCATGAGTTTGCAACTACTTTACTTTTGGAGAAAATTCAAAACATTCATTATTCAATAGGGCCCAAACTATCAAAAACCAGCGGTTTGAATCAACACACATTTCTTGGTAGAATCATGCAGGACTGAAATTTTTGATGTTTTTCTACTCCTCTCATGAGCCCAAACAAGTCTCTAAAAGCATGAGTTTGCAACTACTTTACTTTTGGAGAAAATTCAAAACATTCATTATTCAATAGAGCCCAATAGCAAAAACCAGCGTTTTGAATGAAGAATCACATTTCTTGGTAGAATCATGCAGGATTGAAATTTTTGATGGTTTTTTACTCCTCTCAACAGCCCAAACAAGTTTCTAAAAGGATGAGTTTGCAACTACTTTACTTTTGGAGAAAATTCAAAACATTCATTATTCAATAGGGCCCAAACTATCAAAAACCAGCCGTTTCAATGAAAACACATGTCTTGGTAGAATCATGCAGGACTGAAATTTTTGATGTTTTTCTACTCATCTCATGAGCCCAAACAAGTCTCTAAAAGCATGAGTTTGCAACTACTTTACTTTTGGAGAAAATTCAAAACATTCATTATTCAATAGAGCCCAATAGCAAAAACCAGCGTTTTGAATGAAGAATCACATTTCTTGGTAGAATCATGCAGGATTGAAATTTTTGATGGTTTTTTACTCCTCTCAACAGCCCAAACAAGTTTCTAAAAGGATGAGTTTGCAACTACTTTACTTTTGGAGAAAATTCAAAACATTCATTATTCAATAGGGCCCAAACTATCAAAAACCAGCGGTTTGAATGAACACATTTCTTGGTAGAATCATGCAGGACTGAAATTTTTGATGTTTTTCTACTCCTTTCATGAGCCCAAACAAGTCTCTAAAAGCATGAGTTTGCAACTACTTTACTTTTGGAGAAAATTCAAAACATTCACTATTCAATAGAGCCCAATAGCAAAAATCAGGTTTTGAATGAAGAATCACATTTCTTGGTAAAATCATGCAGGATTGAAATTTTTGATGGTTTTTTACTCCTCTCAACAGCCCAAACAAGTTTCTAAAAGGATGAGTTTGCAACTACTTTACTTTTGGAGAAAATTCAAAACATTCATTATTCAATAGGGCCCAAACTATCAAAAACCAGCGGTTTCAATGAACACACATTTCTTGGTAGAATCATGCAGGACTGAAATTTTTGATGTTTTTCTACTCCTCTCATGAGCCCAAACAAGTCTCTAAAAGCATGAGTTTGCAACTACTTTACTTTTGGAGAAAATTCAAAACATTCATTATTCAATAGAGCCCAATAGCAAAAACCATGGTTTTGAATGAAGAATCACATTTCTTGGTAGAATCATGCAGGATTGAAATTTTTGATGGTTTTTTACTCCTCTCAACAGCCCAAACAAGTTTCTAAAAGGATGAGTTTGCAACTACTTTACTTTTGGAGAAAATTCAAAACATTCATTATTCAATAGGTCCCAAACTATCAAAAACCAGCGGTTTCAATGAACACACATTTCTTGGTAGAATCATGCAGGACTGAAATTTTTGATGTTTTTCTACTCCTCTCATGAGCCCAAACAAGTCTCTAAAAGCATGAGTTTGCAACTACTTTACTTTTGGAGAAAATTCAAAACATTCATTATTCAATAGAGCCCAATAGCAAAAACCAGCGTTATGAAAGAAGAATCACATTTCTTGGTAGAATCATGCAGGATTGAAATTTTTGATGGTTTTTTACTCCTCTCAACAGCCCAAACAAGTTTCTAAAAGGATGAGTTTGCAACTACTTTACTTTTGGAGAAAATTCAAAACATTCATTATTCAATAGGGCCCAAACTATCAAAAACCAGCGGTTTCAATGAACACACATTTCTTGGTAGAATCATGCAGGACTGAAATTTTTGATGTTTTTCTACCCCTCTCATGAGCCCAAACAAGTCTCTAAAAGCATGAGTTTGCAACTACTTTACTTTTGGAGAAAATTCAAAACATTCATTATTCAATAGAGTCCAATAGCAAAAACCAGCGTTTTGAATGAAGAATCACATTTCTTGGTAGAATCATGCAGGATTGAAATTTTTGATGGTTTTTTACTCCTCTCAACAGCCCAAACAAGTTTCTAAAAGGATGAGTTTGCAACTACTTTACTTTTGGAGAAAATTCAAAACATTCATTATTCAATAGGGCCCAAACTATCAAAAACCAGCGGTTTCAATGAACACACATTTCTTGGTAGAATCATGCAGGACTGAAATTTTTGATATTTTTCTACTCATCTCATGAGCCCAAACAAGTCTCTAAAAGCATGAGTTTGCAACTACTTTACTTTTGGAGAAAATTCAAAACATTCATTATTCAATAGAGCCCAATAGCAAAAACCAGCGTTTTGAATGAAGAATCACATTTCTTGGTAGAATCATGCAGCATTGAAATTTTTGATGGTTTTTTACTCCTCTCAACAGCCCAAACAAGTTTCTAAAAGGATGAGTTTGCAACTACTTTACTTTTGGAGAAAATTCAAAACATTCATTATTCAATAGGGCCCAAACTATCAAAAACCAGCGGTTTGAATGAACACATTTCTTGGTAGAATCATGCAGGACTGAAATTTTTGATGTTTTTCTACTCCTTTCATGAGCCCAAACAAGTCTCTAAAAGCAAGAGTTTGCAACTACTTTACTTTTGGAGAAAATTCAAAACATTCACTATTCAATAGAGCCCAATAGCAAAAATCAGGTTTTGAATGAAGAATCACATTTCTTGGTAAAATCATGCAGGATTGAAATTTTTGATGGTTTTTTACTCCTCTCAACAGCCCAAACAAGTTTCTAAAAGGATGAGTTTGCAAGTACTTTACTTTTGGAGAAAATTCAAAACATTCATTATTCAATAGGGCCCAAACTATCAAAAACCAGCGGTTTCAATGAACACACATTTCTTGGTAGAATCATGCAGGACTGAAATTTTTGATGTTTTTCTACTCCTCTCATGAGCCCAAACAAGTCTCTAAAAGCATGAGTTTGCAACTACTTTACTTTTGGAGAAAATTCAAAACATTCATTATTCAATAGAGCCCAATAGCAAAAACCATGGTTTTGAATGAAGAATCACATTTCTTGGTAGAATCATGCTGGATTGAAATTTTTGATGGTTTTTTACTCCTCTCAACAGCCCAAACAAGTTTCTAAAAGGATGAGTTTGCAACTACTTTACTTTTGGAGAAAATTCAAAACATTCATTATTCAATAGGGCCCAAACTATCAAAAACCAGCGGTTTCAATGAACACACATTTCTTGGTAGAATCCTGCAGGACTGAAATTTTTGATGTTTTTCTACTCCTCTCATGAGCCCAAACAAGTCTCTAAAAGCATGAGTTTGCAACTACTTTACTTTTGGAGAAAATTCAAAACATTCATTATTCAATAGAGCCCAATAGCAAAAACCAGCGTTTTGAATGAAGAATCACATTTCTTGGTAGAATCATGCAGGATTGAAATTTTTGATGGTTTTTTACTCCTCTCAACAGCCCAAACAAGTTTCTAAAAGGATGAGTTTGCAACTACTTTACTTTTGGAGAAAATTCAAAACATTCATTATTCAATAGGGCCCAAACTATCAAAAACCAGCGGTTTCAATGAACACACATTTCTTGGTAGAATCATGCAGGACTGAAATTTTTGATGTTTTTCTACTCCTCTCATGAGCCCAAACAAGTCTCTAAAAGCATGAGTTTGCAACTACTTTACTTTTGGAGAAAATTCAAAACATTCATTATTCAATAGGGCCCAAACTATCAAAAACCAGCGGTTTCAATGAACACACATTTCTTGGTAGAATCATGCAGGACTGAAATTTTTGATGTTTTCCTACTCCTCTCATGAGCCCAAACAAGTCTCTAAAAGCATGAGTTTGCAACTACTTTACTTTTGGAGAAAATTCAAAACATTCATTATTCAATAGAGCCCAATAGCAAAAACCAGCGTTTTGAATGAAGAATCACATTTCTTGGTAGAATCATGCAGGATTGAAATTTTTGATGGTTTTTTACTCCTCTCAACAGCCCAAACAAGTTTCTAAAAGGATGAGTTTGCAACTACTTTACTTTTGGAGAAAATTCAAAACATTCATTATTCAATAGGGCCCAAACTATCAAAAACCAGCCGTTTCAATGAACACACATGTCTTGGTAGAATCATGCAGGACTGAAATTTTTGATGTTTTTCTACTCCTCTCATGAGCCCAAACAAGTCTCTAAAAGCATGAGTTTGCAACTACTTTACTTTTGGAGAAAATTCAAAACATTCATTATTCAATAGAGCCCAATAGCAAAAACCAGCGTTTTGAATGAAGAATCACATTTCTTGGTAGAATCATGCAGGATTGAAATTTTTGATGGTTTTTTACTCCTCTCAACAGCCCAAACAAGTTTCTAAAAGGATGAGTTTGCAACTACTTTACTTTTGGAGAAAATTCAAAACATTCATTATTCAATAGGGCCCAAACTATCAAAAACCAGCGGTTTCAATGAACACACATTTCTTGGTAGAATCATGCAGGACTGAAATTTTTGATGTTTTTCTACTCCTCTCATGAGCCCAAACAAGTCTCTAAAAGCATGAGTTTGCAACTACTTTACTTTTGGAGAAAATTCAAAACATTCATTATTCAATAGAGCCCAATAGCAAAAACCAGCGTTTTGAATGAAGAATCACATTTCTTGGTAGAATCATGCAGGATTGAAATTTTTGATGGTTTTTTACTCCTCTCAACAGCCCAAACAAGTTTCTAAAAGGATGAGTTTGCAACTACTTTACTTTTGGAGAAAATTCAAAACATTCATTATTCAATAGGGCCCAAACTATCAAAAACCAGCGGTTTCAATGAACACACATTTCTTGGTAGAATCATGCAGGACTGAAATTTTTGATGTTTTTCTACTCCTCTCATGAGCCCAAACAAGTCTCTAAAAGCATGAGTTTGCAACTACTTTACTTTTGGAGAAAATTCAAAACATTCATTATTCAATAGGGCCCAAACTATCAAAAACCAGCGGTTTGAATCAACACACATTTCTTGGTAGAATCATGCAGGACTGAAATTTTTGATGTTTTTCTACTCCTCTCATGAGCCCAAACAAGTCTCTAAAAGCATGAGTTTGCAACTACTTTACTTTTGGAGAAAATTCAAAACATTCATTATTCAATAGAGCCCAATAGCAAAAACCAGCGTTTTGAATGAAGAATCACATTTCTTGGTAGAATCATGCAGGATTGAAATTTTTGATGGTTTTTTACTCCTCTCAACAGCCCAAACAAGTTTCTAAAAGGATGAGTTTGCAACTACTTTACTTTTGGAGAAAATTCAAAACATTCATTATTCAATAGGGCCCAAACTATCAAAAACCAGCGGTTTCAATGAACACACATTTCTTGGTAGAATCATGCAGGACTGAAATTTTTGATGTTTTTCTACTCCTCTCATGAGCCCAAACAAGTCTCTAAAAGCATGAGTTTGCAACTACTTTACTTTTGGAGAAAATTCAAAACATTCATTATTCAATAGAGCCCAATAGCAAAAACCAGCGTTTTGAAAGAAGAATCACATTTCTTGGTAGAATCATGCAGGATTGAAATTTTTGATGGTTTTTTACTCCTCTCAACAGCCCAAACAAGTTTCTAAAAGGATGAGTTGGCAACTACTTTACTTTTGGAGAAAATTCAAAACATTCATTATTCAATAGGGCCCAAACTATCAAAAACCAGCGGTTTCAATGAACACACATTTCTTGGTAGAATCATGCAGGACTGAAATTTTTGATGTTTTTCTACTCCTCTCATGAGCCCAAACAAGTCTCTAAAAGCATGAGTTTGCAACTACTTTACTTTTGGAGAAAATTCAAAACATTCATTATTCAATAGAGTCCAATAGCAAAAACCAGCGTTTTGAATGAAGAATCACATTTCTTGGTAGAATCATGCAGGATTGAAATTTTTGATGGTTTTTTACTCCTCTCAACAGCCCAAACAAGTTTCTAAAAGGATGAGTTTGCAACTACTTTACTTTTGGAGAAAATTCAAAACATTCATTATTCAATAGGGCCCAAACTATCAAAAACCAGCGGTTTCAATGAACACACATTTCTTGGTAGAATCATGCAGGACTGAAATTTTTGATGTTTTTCTACTCATCTCATGAGCCCAAACAAGTCTCTAAAAGCATGAGTTTGCAACTACTTTACTTTTGGAGAAAATTCAAAACATTCATTATTCAATAGAGCCCAATAGCAAAAACCAGCGTTTTGAATGAAGAATCACATTTCTTGGTAGAATCATGCAGCATTGAAATTTTTGATGG
The DNA here is from genome assembly GCF_039654945.1 of Dendrobates tinctorius. Lineage (NCBI taxonomy): Eukaryota > Metazoa > Chordata > Amphibia > Anura > Dendrobatidae > Dendrobates > Dendrobates tinctorius. Next base: position 23,319,489 of record NW_027361793.1, read on the forward strand.
TTTTTTACTCCTCTCAACAGCCCAAACAAGTTTCTAAAAGGATGAGTTTGCAACTACTTTACTTTTGGAGAAAATTCAAAACATTCATTATTCAATAGGGCCCAAACTATCAAAAACCAGCGGTTTGAATGAACACATTTCTTGGTAGAATCATGCAGGACTGAAATTTTTGATGTTTTTCTACTCCTTTCATGAGCCCAAACAAGTCTCTAAAAGCAAGAGTTTGCAACTACTTTACTTTTGGAGAAAATTCAAAACATTCACTATTCAATAGAGCCCAATAGCAAAAATCAGGTTTTGAATGAAGAATCACATTTCTTGGTAAAATCATGCAGGATTGAAATTTTTGATGGTTTTTTACTCCTCTCAACAGCCCAAACAAGTTTCTAAAAGGATGAGTTTGCAACTACTTTACTTTTGGAGAAAATTCAAAACATTCATTATTCAATAGGGCCCAAACTATCAAAAACCAGCGGTTTCAATGAACACACATTTCTTGGTAGAATCCTGCAGGACTGAAATTTTTGATGTTTTTCTACTCCTCTCATGAGCCCAAACAAGTCTCTAAAAGCATGAGTTTGCAACTACTTTACTTTTGGAGAAAATTCAAAACATTCATTATTCAATAGAGCCCAATAGCAAAAACCAGCGTTTTGAATGAAGAATCACATTTCTTGGTAGAATCATGCAGGATTGAAATTTTTGATGGTTTTTTACTCCTCTCAACAGCCCAAACAAGTTTCTAAAAGGATGAGTTTGCAACTACTTTACTTTTGGAGAAAATTCAAAACATTCATTATTCAATAGGGCCCAAACTATCAAAAACCAGCGGTTTCAATGAACACACATTTCTTGGTAGAATCATGCAGGACTGAAATTTTTGATGTTTTTCTACTCCTCTCATGAGCCCAAACAAGTCTCTAAAAGCATGAGTTTGCAACTACTTTACTTTTGGAGAAAATTCAAAACATTCATTATTCAATAGGGCCCAAACTATCAAAAACCAGCGGTTTCAATGAACACACATTTCTTGGTAGAATCATGCAGGACTGAAATTTTTGATGTTTTTCTACTCCTCTCATGAGCCCAAACAAGTCTCTAAAAGCATGAGTTTGCAACTACTTTACTTTTGGAGAAAATTCAAAACATTCATTATTCAATAGAGCCCAATAGCAAAAACCAGCGTTTTGAATGAAGAATCACATTTCTTGGTAGAATCATGCAGGATTGAAATTTTTGATGGTTTTTTACTCCTCTCAACAGCCCAAACAAGTTTCTAAAAGGATGAGTTTGCAACTACTTTACTTTTGGAGAAAATTCAAAACATTCATTATTCAATAGGGCCCAAACTATCAAAAACCAGCCGTTTCAATGAACACACATGTCTTGGTAGAATCATGCAGGACTGAAATTTTTGATGTTTTTCTACTCCTCTCATGAGCCCAAACAAGTCTCTAAAAGCATGAGTTTGCAACTACTTTACTTTTGGAGAAAATTCAAAACATTCATTATTCAATAGGGCCCAAACTATCAAAAACCAGCGGTTTGAATCAACACACATTTCTTGGTAGAATCATGCAGGACTGAAATTTTTGATGTTTTTCTACTCCTCTCATGAGCCCAAACAAGTCTCTAAAAGCATGAGTTTGCAACTACTTTACTTTTGGAGAAAATTCAAAACATTCATTATTCAATAGATCCCAATAGCAAAAACCAGCGTTTTGAATGAAGAATCACATTTCTTGGTAGAATCATGCAGGATTGAAATTTTTGATGGTTTTTTACTCCTCTCAACAGCCCAAACAAGTTTCTAAAAGGATGAGTTTGCAACTACTTTACTTTTGGAGAAAATTCAAAACATTCATTATTCAATAGGGCCCAAACTATCAAAAACCAGCCGTTTCAATGAAAACACATGTCTTGGTAGAATCATGCAGGACTGAAATTTTTGATGTTTTTCTACTCATCTCATGAGCCCAAACAAGTCTCTAAAAGCATGAGTTTGCAACTACTTTACTTTTGGAGAAAATTCAAAACATTCATTATTCAATAGAGCCCAATAGCAAAAACCAGCGTTTTGAATGAAGAATCACATTTCTTGGTAGAATCATGCAGGATTGAAATTTTTGATGGTTTTTTACTCCTCTCAACAGCCCAAACAAGTTTCTAAAAGGATGAGTTTGCAACTACTTTACTTTTGGAGAAAATTCAAAACATTCATTATTCAATAGGGCCCAAACTATCAAAAACCAGCGGTTTGAATGAACACATTTCTTGGTAGAATCATGCAGGACTGAAATTTTTGATGTTTTTCTACTCCTTTCATGAGCCCAAACAAGTCTCTAAAAGCATGAGTTTGCAACTACTTTACTTTTGGAGAAAATTCAAAACATTCACTATTCAATAGAGCCCAATAGCAAAAATCAGGTTTTGAATGAAGAATCACATTTCTTGGTAGAATCATGCAGGATTGAAATTTTTGATGGTTTTTTACTCCTCTCAACAGCCCAAACAAGTTTCTAAAAGGATGAGTTTGCAACTACTTTACTTTTGGAGAAAATTCAAAACATTCATTATTCAATAGGGCCCAAACTATCAAAAACCAGCGGTTTCAATGAACACACATTTCTTGGTAGAATCATGCAGGACTGAAATTTTTGATGTTTTTCTACTCCTCTCATGAGCCCAAACAAGTCTCTAAAAGCATGAGTTTGCAACTACTTTACTTTTGGAGAAAATTCAAAACATTCATTATTCAATAGAGCCCAATAGCAAAAACCAGCGTTTTGAATGAAGAATCACATTTCTTGGTAGAATCATGCAGGATTGAAATTTTTGATGGTTTTTTACTCCTCTCAACAGCCCAAACAAGTTTCTAAAAGGATGAGTTTGCAACTACTTTACTTTTGGAGAAAATTCAAAACATTCATTATTCAATAGGGCCCAAACTATCAAAAACCAGCGGTTTCAATGAACACACATTTCTTGGTAGAATCATGCAGGACTGAAATTTTTGATGTTTTTCTACTCCTCTCATGAGCCCAAACAAGTCTCTAAAAGCATGAGTTTGCAACTACTTTACTTTTGGAGAAAATTCAAAACATTCATTATTCAATAGGGCCCAAACTATCAAAAACCAGCGGTTTGAATCAACACACATTTCTTGGTAGAATCATGCAGGACTGAAATTTTTGATGTTTTTCTACTCCTCTCATGAGCCCAAACAAGTCTCTAAAAGCATGAGTTTGCAACTACTTTACTTTTGGAGAAAATTCAAAACATTCATTATTCAATAGAGCCCAATAGCAAAAACCAGCGTTTTGAATGAAGAATCACATTTCTTGGTAGAATCATGCAGGATTGAAATTTTTGATGGTTTTTTACTCCTCTCAACAGCCCAAACAAGTTTCTAAAAGGATGAGTTTGCAACTACTTTACTTTTGGAGAAAATTCAAAACATTCATTATTCAATAGGGCCCAAACTATCAAAAACCAGCGGTTTGAATGAACACATTTCTTGGTAGAATCATGCAGGACTGAAATTTTTGATGTTTTTCTACTCCTCTCATGAGCCCAAACAAGTCTCTAAAAGCATGAGTTTGCAACTACTTTACTTTTGGAGAAAATTCAAAACATTCACTATTCAAGAGAGCCCAATTGCAAAAATCAGGTTTTGAATGAAGAATCACATTTCTTGGTAAAATCATGCAGGATTGAAATTTTTGATGGTTTTTTACTCCTCTCAACAGCCCAAACAAGTTTCTAAAAGGATGAGTTTGCAACTACTTTACTTTTGGAGAAAATTCAAAACATTCATTATTCAATAGGGCCCAAACTATCAAAAACCAGCGGTTTCAATGAACACACATTTCTTGGTAGAATCATGCAGGACTGAAATTTTTGATGTTTTTCTACTCCTCTCATGAGCCCAAACAAGTCTCTAAAAGCATGAGTTTGCAACTACTTTACTTTTGGAGAAAATTCAAAACATTCATTATTCAATAGAGCCCAATAGCAAAAACCAGCGTTTTGAATGAAGAATCACATTTCTTGGTAGAATCATGCAGGATTGAAATTTTTGATGGTTTTTTACTCCTCTCAACAGCCCAAACAAGTTTCTAAAAGGATGAGTTTGCAACTACTTTACTTTTGGAGAAAATTCAAAACATTCATTATTCAATAGGGCCCAAACTATCAAAAACCAGCGGTTTCAATGAACACACATTTCTTGGTAGAATCATGCAGGACTGAAATTTTTGATGTTTTTCTACTCCTCTCATGAGCCCAAACAAGTCTCTAAAAGCATGAGTTTGCAACTACTTTACTTTTGGAGAAAATTCAAAACATTCATTATTCAATAGAGCCCAATAGCAAAAACCAGCGTTTTGAATGAAGAATCACATTTCTTGGTAGAATCATGCAGGATTGAAATTTTTGATGGTTTTTTACTCCTCTCAACAGCCCAAACAAGTTTCTAAAAGGATGAGTTTGCAACTACTTTACTTTTGGAGAAAATTCAAAACATTCATTATTCAATAGGGCCCAAACTATCAAAAACCAGCCGTTTCAATGAAAACACATGTCTTGGTAGAATCATGCATGACTGAAATTTTTGATGTTTTTCTACTCATCTCATGAGCCCAAACAAGTCTCTAAAAGCATGAGTTTGCAACTACTTTACTTTTGGAGAAAATTCAAAACATTCATTATTCAATAGAGCCCAATAGCAAAAACCAGCGTTTTGAATGAAGAATCACATTTCTTGGTAGAATCATGCAGGATTGAAATTTTTGATGGTTTTTTACTCCTCTCAACAGCCCAAACAAGTTTCTAAAAGGATGAGTTTGCAACTACTTTACTTTTGGAGAAAATTCAAAACATTCATTATTCAATAGGGCCCAAACTATCAAAAACCAGCCGTTTCAATGAACACACATGTCTTGGTAGAATCATGCAGGACTGAAATTTTTGATGTTTTTCTACTCCTCTCATGAGCCCAAACAAGTCTCTAAAAGCATGAGTTTGCAACTACTTTACTTTTGGAGAAAATTCAAAACATTCATTATTCAATAGGGCCCAAACTATCAAAAACCAGCGGTTTGAATCAACACACATTTCTTGGTAGAATCATGCAGGACTGAAATTTTTGATGTTTTTCTACTCCTCTCATGAGCCCAAACAAGTCTCTAAAAGCATGAGTTTGCAACTACTTTACTTTTGGAGAAAATTCAAAACATTCATTATTCAATAGAGCCCAATAGCAAAAACCAGCGTTTTGAATGAAGAATCACATTTCTTGGTAGAATCATGCAGGATTGAAATTTTTGATGGTTTTTTACTCCTCTCAACAGCCCAAACAAGTTTCTAAAAGGATGAGTTTGCAACTACTTTACTTTTGGAGAAAATTCAAAACATTCATTATTCAATAGGGCCCAAACTATCAAAAACCAGCCGTTTCAATGAAAACACATGTCTTGGTAGAATCATGCAGGACTGAAATTTTTGATGTTTTTCTACTCATCTCATGAGCCCAAACAAGTCTCTAAAAGCATGAGTTTGCAACTACTTTACTTTTGGAGAAAATTCAAAACATTCATTATTCAATAGAGCCCAATAGCAAAAACCAGCGTTTTGAATGAAGAATCACATTTCTTGGTAGAATCATGCAGGATTGAAATTTTTGATGGTTTTTTACTCCTCTCAACAGCCCAAACAAGTTTCTAAAAGGATGAGTTTGCAACTACTTTACTTTTGGAGAAAATTCAAAACATTCATTATTCAATAGGGCCCAAACTATCAAAAACCAGCGGTTTGAATGAACACATTTCTTGGTAGAATCATGCAGGACTGAAATTTTTGATGTTTTTCTACTCCTTTCATGAGCCCAAACAAGTCTCTAAAAGCATGAGTTTGCAACTACTTTACTTTTGGAGAAAATTCAAAACATTCACTATTCAATAGAGCCCAATAGCAAAAATCAGGTTTTGAATGAAGAATCACATTTCTTGGTAGAATCATGCAGGATTGAAATTTTTGATGGTTTTTTACTCCTCTCAACAGCCCAAACAAGTTTCTAAAAGGATGAGTTTGCAACTACTTTACTTTTGGAGAAAATTCAAAACATTCATTATTCAATAGGGCCCAAACTATCAAAAACCAGCGGTTTCAATGAACACACATTTCTTGGTAGAATCATGCAGGACTGAAATTTTTGATGTTTTTCTACTCCTCTCATGAGCCCAAACAAGTCTCTAAAAGCATGAGTTTGCAACTACTTTACTTTTGGAGAAAATTCAAAACATTCATTATTCAATAGAGCCCAATAGCAAAAACCAGCGTTTTGAATGAAGAATCACATTTCTTGGTAGAATCATGCAGGATTGAAATTTTTGATGGTTTTTTACTCCTCTCAACAGCCCAAACAAGTTTCTAAAAGGATGAGTTTGCAACTACTTTACTTTTGGAGAAAATTCAAAACATTCATTATTCAATAGGGCCCAAACTATCAAAAACCAGCGGTTTCAATGAACACACATTTCTTGGTAGAATCATGCAGGACTGAAATTTTTGATGTTTTTCTACTCCTCTCATGAGCCCAAACAAGTCTCTAAAAGCATGAGTTTGCAACTACTTTACTTTTGGAGAAAATTCAAAACATTCATTATTCAATAGGGCCCAAACTATCAAAAACCAGCGGTTTGAATCAACACACATTTCTTGGTAGAATCATGCAGGACTGAAATTTTTGATGTTTTTCTACTCCTCTCATGAGCCCAAACAAGTCTCTAAAAGCATGAGTTTGCAACTACTTTACTTTTGGAGAAAATTCAAAACATTCATTATTCAATAGAGCCCAATAGCAAAAACCAGCGTTTTGAATGAAGAATCACATTTCTTGGTAGAATCATGCAGGATTGAAATTTTTGATGGTTTTTTACTCCTCTCAACAGCCCAAACAAGTTTCTAAAAGGATGAGTTTGCAACTACTTTACTTTTGGAGAAAATTCAAAACATTCATTATTCAATAGGGCCCAAACTATCAAAAACCAGCCGTTTCAATGAAAACACATGTCTTGGTAGAATCATGCAGGACTGAAATTTTTGATGTTTTTCTACTCATCTCATGAGCCCAAACAAGTCTCTAAAAGCATGAGTTTGCAACTACTTTACTTTTGGAGAAAATTCAAAACATTCATTATTCAATAGAGCCCAATAGCAAAAACCAGCGTTTTGAATGAAGAATCACATTTCTTGGTAGAATCATGCAGGATTGAAATTTTTGATGGTTTTTTACTCCTCTCAACAGCCCAAACAAGTTTCTAAAAGGATGAGTTTGCAACTACTTTACTTTTGGAGAAAATTCAAAACATTCATTATTCAATAGGGCCCAAACTATCAAAAACCAGCGGTTTGAATGAACACATTTCTTGGTAGAATCATGCAGGACTGAAATTTTTGATGTTTTTCTACTCCTTTCATGAGCCCAAACAAGTCTCTAAAAGCATGAGTTTGCAACTACTTTACTTTTGGAGAAAATTCAAAACATTCACTATTCAATAGAGCCCAATAGCAAAAATCAGGTTTTGAATGAAGAATCACATTTCTTGGTAGAATCATGCAGGATTGAAATTTTTGATGGTTTTTTACTCCTCTCAACAGCCCAAACAAGTTTCTAAAAGGATGAGTTTGCAACTACTTTACTTTTGGAGAAAATTCAAAACATTCATTATTCAATAGGGCCCAAACTATCAAAAACCAGCGGTTTCAATGAACACACATTTCTTGGTAGAATCATGCAGGACTGAAATTTTTGATGTTTTTCTACTCCTCTCATGAGCCCAAACAAGTCTCTAAAAGCATGAGTTTGCAACTACTTTACTTTTGGAGAAAATTCAAAACATTCATTATTCAATAGAGCCCAATAGCAAAAACCAGCGTTTTGAATGAAGAATCACATTTCTTGGTAGAATCATGCAGGATTGAAATTTTTGATGGTTTTTTACTCCTCTCAACAGCCCAAACAAGTTTCTAAAAGGATGAGTTTGCAACTACTTTACTTTTGGAGAAAATTCAAAACATTCATTATTCAATAGGGCCCAAACTATCAAAAACCAGCGGTTTCAATGAACACACATTTCTTGGTAGAATCATGCAGGACTGAAACTTTTGATGTTTTTCTACTCCTCTCATGAGCCCAAACAAGTCTCTAAAAGCATGAGTTTGCAACTACTTTACTTTTGGAGAAAATTCAAAACATTCATTATTCAATAGAGCCCAATAGCAAAAACCAGCGTTTTGAATGAAGAATCACATTTGGTAGAATCATGCAGGATTGAAATTTTTGATGGTTTTTTACTCCTCTCAACAGCCCAAACAAGTTTCTAAAAGGATGAGTTTGCAACTACTTTACTTTTGGAGAAAATTCAAAACATTCATTATTCAATAGGGCCCAAACTATCAAAAACCAGCCGTTTCAATGAACACACATGTCTTGGTAGAATCATGCAGGACTGAAATTTTTGATGTTTTTCTACTCATCTCATGAGCCCAAACAAGTCTCTAAAAGCATGAGTTTGCAACTACTTTACTTTTGGAGAAAATTCAAAACATTCATTATTCAATAGAGCCCAATAGCAAAAACCAGCGTTTTGAATGAAGAATCACATTTCTTGGTAGAATCATGCAGGATTGAAATTTTTGATGGTTTTTTACTCCTCTCAACAGCCCAAACAAGTTTCTAAAAGGATGAGTTTGCAACTACTTTACTTTTGGAGAAAATTCAAAACATTCATTATTCAATAGGGCCCAAACTATCAAAAACCAGCGGTTTGAATGAACACATTTCTTGGTAGAATCATGCAGGACTGAAATTTTTGATGTTTTTCTACTCCTCTCATGAGCCCAAACAAGTCTCTAAAAGCATGAGTTTGCAACTACTTTACTTTTGGAGAAAATTCAAAACATTCACTATTCAAGAGAGCCCAATTGCAAAAATCAGGTTTTGAATGAAGAATCACATTTCTTGGTAAAATCATGCAGGATTGAAATTTTTGATGGTTTTTTACTCCTCTCAACAGCCCAAACAAGTTTCTAAAAGGATGAGTTTGCAACTACTTTACTTTTGGAGAAAATTCAAAACATTCATTATTCAATAGGGCCCAAACTATCAAAAACCAGCGGTTTCAATGAACACACATTTCTTGGTAGAATCATGCAGGACTGAAATTTTTGATGTTTTTCTACTCCTCTCATGAGCCCAAACAAGTCTCTAAAAGCATGAGTTTGCAACTACTTTACTTTTGGAGAAAATTCAAAACATTCATTATTCAATAGAGCCCAATAGCAAAAACCAGCGTTTTGAATGAAGAATCACATTTCTTGGTAGAATCATGCAGGATTGAAATTTTTGATGGTTTTTTACTCCTCTCAACAGCCCAAACAAGTTTCTAAAAGGATGAGTTTGCAACTACTTTACTTTTGGAGAAAATTCAAAACATTCATTATTCAATAGGGCCCAAACTATCAAAAACCAGCGGTTTCAATGAACACACATTTCTTGGTAGAATCATGCAGGACTGAAATTTTTGATGTTTTTCTACTCCTCTCATGAGCCCAAACAAGTCTCTAAAAGCATGAGTTTGCAACTACTTTACTTTTGGAGAAAATTCAAAACATTCATTATTCAATAGAGCCCAATAGCAAAAACCAGCGTTTTGAATGAAGAATCACATTTCTTGGTAGAATCATGCAGGATTGAAATTTTTGATGGTTTTTTACTCCTCTCAACAGCCCAAACAAGTTTCTAAAAGGATGAGTTTGCAACTACTTTACTTTTGGAGAAAATTCAAAACATTCATTATTCAATAGGGCCCAAACTATCAAAAACCAGCGGTTTCAATGAACACACATTTCTTGGTAGAATCATGCAGGACTGAAATTTTTGATGTTTTTCTACTCCTCTCATGAGCCCAAACAAGTCTCTAAAAGCATGAGTTTGCAACTACTTTACTTTTGGAGAAAATTCAAAACATTCATTATTCAATAGGGCCCAAACTATCAAAAACCAGCGGTTTGAATCAACACACATTTCTTGGTAGAATCATGCAGGACTGAAATTTTTGATGTTTTTCTACTCCTCTCATGAGCCCAAACAAGTCTCTAAAAGCAAGAGTTTGCAACTACTTTACTTTTGGAGAAAATTCAAAACATTCATTATTCAATAGAGCCCAATAGCAAAAACCAGCGTTTTGAATGAAGAATCACATTTCTTGGTAGAATCATGCAGGATTGAAATTTTTGATGGTTTTTTACTCCTCTCAACAGCCCAAACAAGTTTCTAAAAGGATGAGTTTGCAACTACTTTACTTTTGGAGAAAATTCAAAACATTCATTATTCAATAGGGCCCAAACTATCAAAAACCAGCCGTTTCAATGAAAACACATGTCTTGGTAGAATCATGCAGGACTGAAATTTTTGATGTTTTTCTACTCATCTCATGAGCCCAAACAAGTCTCTAAAAGCATGAGTTTGCAACTACTTTACTTTTGGAGAAAATTCAAAACATTCATTATTCAATAGAGCCCAATAGCAAAAACCAGCGTTTTGAATGAAGAATCACATTTCTTGGTAGAATCATGCAGGATTGAAATTTTTGATGGTTTTTTACTCCTCTCAACAGCCCAAACAAGTTTCTAAAAGGATGAGTTTGCAACTACTTTACTTTTGGAGAAAATTCAAAACATTCATTATTCAATAGGGCCCAAACTATCAAAAACCAGCGGTTTGAATGAACACATTTCTTGGTAGAATCATGCAGGACTGAAATTTTTGATGTTTTTCTACTCCTTTCATGAGCCCAAACAAGTCTCTAAAAGCATGAGTTTGCAACTACTTTACTTTTGGAGAAAATTCAAAACATTCACTATTCAATAGAGCCCAATAGCAAAAATCAGGTTTTGAATGAAGAATCACATTTCTTGGTAGAATCATGCAGGATTGAAATTTTTGATGGTTTTTTACTCCTCTCAACAGCCCAAACAAGTTTCTAAAAGGATGAGTTTGCAACTACTTTACTTTTGGAGAAAATTCAAAACATTCATTATTCAATAGGGCCCAAACTATCAAAAACCAGCGGTTTCAATGAACACACATTTCTTGGTAGAATCATGCAGGACTGAAATTTTTGATGTTTTTCTACTCCTCTCATGAGCCCAAACAAGTCTCTAAAAGCATGAGTTTGCAACTACTTTACTTTTGGAGAAAATTCAAAACATTCATTATTCAATAGAGCCCAATAGCAAAAACCAGCGTTTTGAATGAAGAATCACATTTCTTGGTAGAATCATGCAGGATTGAAATTTTTGATGGTTTTTTACTCCTCTCAACAGCCCAAACAAGTTTCTAAAAGGATGAGTTTGCAACTACTTTACTTTTGGAGAAAATTCAAAACATTCATTATTCAATAGGGCCCAAACTATCAAAAACCAGCGGTTTCAATGAACACACATTTCTTGGTAGAATCATGCAGGACTGAAACTTTTGATGTTTTTCTACTCCTCTCATGAGCCCAAACAAGTCTCTAAAAGCATGAGTTTGCAACTACTTTACTTTTGGAGAAAATTCAAAACATTCATTATTCAATAGAGCCCAATAGCAAAAACCAGCGTTTTGAATGAAGAATCACATTTGGTAGAATCATGCAGGATTGAAATTTTTGATGGTTTTTTACTCCTCTCAACAGCCCAAACAAGTTTCTAAAAGGATGAGTTTGCAACTACTTTACTTTTGGAGAAAATTCAAAACATTCATTATTCAATAGGGCCCAAACTATCAAAAACCAGCCGTTTCAATGAACACACATGTCTTGGTAGAATCATGCAGGACTGAAATTTTTGATGTTTTTCTACTCATCTCATGAGCCCAAACAAGTCTCTAAAAGCATGAGTTTGCAACTACTTTACTTTTGGAGAAAATTCAAAACATTCATTATTCAATAGAGCCCAATAGCAAAAACCAGCGTTTTGAATGAAGAATCACATTTCTTGGTAGAATCATGCAGGATTGAAATTTTTGATGGTTTTTTACTCCTCTCAACAGCCCAAACAAGTTTCTAAAAGGATGAGTTTGCAACTACTTTACTTTTGGAGAAAATTCAAAACATTCATTATTCAATAGGGCCCAAACTATCAAAAACCAGCGGTTTGAATGAACACATTTCTTGGTAGAATCATGCAGGACTGAAATTTTTGATGTTTTTCTACTCCTCTCATGAGCCCAAACAAGTCTCTAAAAGCATGAGTTTGCAACTACTTTACTTTTGGAGAAAATTCAAAACATTCACTATTCAAGAGAGCCCAATTGCAAAAATCAGGTTTTGAATGAAGAATCACATTTCTTGGTAAAATCATGCAGGATTGAAATTTTTGATGGTTTTTTACTCCTCTCAACAGCCCAAACAAGTTTCTAAAAGGATGAGTTTGCAACTACTTTACTTTTGGAGAAAATTCAAAACATTCATTATTCAATAGGGCCCAAACTATCAAAAACCAGCGTTTTCAATGAACACACATTTCTTGGTAGAATCATGCAGGACTGAAATTTTTGATGTTTTTCTACTCCTCTCATGAGCCCAAACAAGTCTCTAAAAGCATGAGTTTGCAACTACTTTACTTTTGGAGAAAATTCAAAACATTCATTATTCAATAGAGCCCAATAGCAAAAACCAGCGTTTTGAATGAAGAATCACATTTCTTGGTAGAATCATGCAGGATTGAAATTTTTGATGGTTTTTTACTCCTCTCAACAGCCCAAACAAGTTTCTAAAAGGATGAGTTTGCAACTACTTTACTTTTGGAGAAAATTCAAAACATTCATTATTCAATAGGGCCCAAACTATCAAAAACCAGCGGTTTCAATGAACACACATTTCTTGGTAGAATCATGCAGGACTGAAATTTTTGATGTTTTTCTACTCCTCTCATGAGCCCAAACAAGTCTCTAAAAGCATGAGTTTGCAACTACTTTACTTTTGGAGAAAATTCAAAACATTCATTATTCAATAGAGCCCAATAGCAAAAACCAGCGTTTTGAATGAAGAATCACATTTCTTGGTAGAATCATGCAGGATTGAAATTTTTGATGGTTTTTTACTCCTCTCAACAGCCCAAACAAGTTTCTAAAAGGATGAGTTTGCAACTACTTTACTTTTGGAGAAAATTCAAAACATTCATTATTCAATAGGGCCCAAACTATCAAAAACCAGCCGTTTCAATGAAAACACATGTCTTGGTAGAATCATGCAGGACTGAAATTTTTGATGTTTTTCTACTCATCTCATGAGCCCAAACAAGTCTCTAAAAGCATGAGTTTGCAACTACTTTACTTTTGGAGAAAATTCAAAACATTCATTATTCAATAGAGCCCAATAGCAAAAACCAGCGTTTTGAATGAAGAATCACATTTCTTGGTAGAATCATGCAGGATTGAAATTTTTGATGGTTTTTTACTCCTCTCAACAGCCCAAACAAGTTTCTAAAAGGATGAGTTTGCAACTACTTTACTTTTGGAGAAAATTCAAAACATTCATTATTCAATAGGGCCCAAACTATCAAAAACCAGCGGTTTCAATGAACACACATTTCTTGGTAGAATCATGCAGGACTGAAATTTTTGATGTTTTTCTACTCCTCTCATGAGCCCAAACAAGTCTCTAAAAGCATGAGTTTGCAACTACTTTACTTTTGGAGAAAATTCAAAACATTCATTATTCAATAGAGCCCAATAGCAAAAACCAGCGTTTTGAATGAAGAATCACATTTCTTGGTAGAATCATGCAGGATTGAAATTTTTGATGGTTTTTTACTCCTCTCAACAGCCCAAACAAGTTTCTAAAAGGATGAGTTTGCAACTACTTTACTTTTGGAGAAAATTCAAAACATTCATTATTCAATAGGGCCCAAACTATCAAAAACCAACGGTTTCAATGAACACACATTTCTTGGTAGAATCATGCAGGACTGAAATTTTTGATGTTTTTCTACTCCTCTCATGAGCCCAAACAAGTCTCTAAAAGCATGAGTGTGCAACTACTTTACTTTTGGAGAAAATTCAAAACATTCATTATTCAATAGAGCCCAATAGCAAAAACCAGCGTTTTGAATGAAGAATCACATTTCTTGGTAGAATCATGCAGGATTGAAATTTTTGATGGTTTTTTACTCCTCTCAACAGCCCAAACAAGTTTCTAAAAGGATGAGTTTGCAACTACTTTACTTTTGGAGAAAATTCAAAACATTCATTATTCAATAGGGCCCAAACTATCAAAAACCAGCGGTTTCAATGAACACACATTTCTTGGTAGAATCATGCAGAACTGAAATTTTTGATGTTTTTCTACTCCTCTCATGAGCCCAAACAAGTCTCTAAAAGCATGAGTTTGCAACTACTTTACTTTTGGAGAAAATTCAAAACATTCATTATTCAATAGAGCCCAATAGCAAAAACCAGCGTTTTGAATGAAAAATCACATTTCTTGGTAGAATCATGCAGGATTGAAATTTTTGATGGTTTTTTACTCCTCTCAACAGCCCAAACAAGTTTCTAAAAGGATGAGTTTGCAACTACTTTACTTTTGGAGAAAATTCAAAACATTCATTATTCAATAGGGCCCAAACTATCAAAAACCAGCGGTTTCAATGAACACACATTTCTTGGTAGAATGATGCAGGACTGAAATTTTTGATGTTTTTCTACTCCTCTCATGAGCCCAAACAAGTCTCTAAAAGCATGAGTTTGCAACTACTTTACTTTTGGAGAAAATTCAAAACATTCATTATTCAATAGGGCCCAAACTATCAAAAACCAGCGGTTTCAATGAACACACATTTCTTGGTAGAATCATGCAGGACTGAAATTTTTGATGTTTTTCTACTCCTCTCATGAGCCCAAACAAGTCTCTAAAAGCATGAGTTTGCAACTACTTTACTTTTGGAGAAAATTCAAAACATTCATTATTCAATAGAGCCCAATAGCAAAAACCAGCGTTTTGAATGAAGAATCACATTTCTTGGTAGAATCATGCAGGATTGAAATTTTTGATGGTTTTTTACTCCTCTCAACAGCCCAAACAAGTTTCTAAAAGGATGAGTTTGCAACTACTTTACTTTTGGAGAAAATTCAAAACATTCATTATTCAATAGGGCCCAAACTATCAAAAACCAGCGGTTTCAATGAACACACATTTCTTGGTAGAATCATGCAGGACTGAAATTTTTGATGTTTTTCTACTCCTCTCATGAGCCCAAACAAGTCTCTAAAAGCATGAGTTTGCAACTACTTTACTTTTGGAGAAAATTCAAAACATTCATTATTCAATAGAGCCCAATAGCAAAAACCAGCGTTTTGAATGAAGAATCACATTTCTTGGTAGAATCATGCAGGATTGAAATTTTTGATGGTTTTTTACTCCTCTCAACAGCCCAAACAAGTTTCTAAAAGGATGAGTTTGCAACTACTTTACTTTTGGAGAAAATTCAAAACATTCATTATTCAATAGGGCCCAAACTATCAAAAACCAGCGGTTTCAATGAACACACATTTCTTGGTAGAATCATGCAGGACTGAAATTTTTGATGTTTTTCTACTCCTCTCATGAGCCCAAACAAGTCTCTAAAAGCATGAGTTTGCAACTACTTTACTTTTGGAGAAAATTCAAAACATTCATTATTCAATAGGGCCCAAACTATCAAAAACCAGCGGTTTCAATGAACACACATTTCTTGGTAGAATCATGCAGGACTGAAATTTTTGATGTTTTTCTACTCCTCTCATGAGCCCAAACAAGTCTCTAAAAGCATGAGTTTGCAACTACTTTACTTTTGGAGAAAATTCAAAACATTCATTATTCAATAGAGCCCAATAGCAAAAACCAGCGTTTTGAATGAAGAATCACATTTCTTGGTAGAATCATGCAGGATTGAAATTTTTTATGGTTTTTTACTCCTCTCAACAGCCCAAACAAGTTTCTAAAAGGATGAGTTTGCAACTACTTTACTTTTGGAGAAAATTCAAAACATTCATTATTCAATAGGGCCCAAACTATCAAAAACCAGCCGTTTCAATGAACACACGTCTTGGTAGAATCATGCAGGACTGAAATTTTTGATGTTTTTCTACTCATCTCATGAGCCCAAACAAGTCTCTAAAAGCATGAGTTTGCAACTACTTTACTTTTGGAGAAAATTCAAAACATTCATTATTCAATAGAGCCCAATAGCAAAAACCAGCGTTTTGAATGAAGAATCACATTTCTTGGTAGAATCATGCAGGATTGAAATTTTTGATGGTTTTTTACTCCTCTCAACAGCCCAAACAAGTTTCTAAAAGGATGAGTTTGCAACTACTTTACTTTTGGAGAAAATTCAAAACATTCATTATTCAATAGGGCCCAAACTATCAAAAACCAGCCGTTTCAATGAAAACACATTTCTTGGTAGAATCATGCAGGACTGAAATTTTTGATGTTTTTCTACTCATCTCATGAGCCCAAAACAAGTCTCTAAAAGCATGAGTTTGCAACTACTTTACTTTTGGAGAAAATTCAAAACATTCATTATTCAATAGAGCCCAATAGCAAAAACCAGCGTTTTGAATGAAGAATCACATTTCTTGGTAGAATCATGCAGGATTGAAATTTTTGATGGTTTTTTACTCCTCTCAACAGCCCAAACAAGTTTCTAAAAGGATGAGTTTGCAACTACTTTACTTTTGGAGAAAATTCAAAACATTCATTATTCAATAGGGCCCAAACTATCAAAAACCAGCGGTTTGAATGAACACATTTCTTGGTAGAATCATGCAGGACTGAAATTTTTGATGTTTTTCTACTCCTCTCATGAGCCCAAACAAGTCTCTAAAAGCATGAGTTTGCAACTACTTTACTTTTGGAGAAAATTCAAAACATTCACTATTCAATAGAGCCCCATAGCAAAAATCAGGTTTTGAATGAAGAATCACATTTCTTGGTAAAATCATGCAGGATTGAAATTTTTGATGGTTTTTTACTCCTCTCAACAGCCCAAACAAGTTTTTAAAAGGATGAGTTTGCAACTACTTTACTTTTGGAGAAAATTCAAAACATTCATTATTCAATAGGGCCCAAACTATCAAAAACCAGCGGTTTCAATGAACACACATTTCTTGGTAGAATCATGCAGGACTGAAATTTTTGATGTTTTTCTACTCCTCTCATGAGCCCAAACAAGTCTCTAAAAGCATGAGTTTGCAACTACTTTACTTTTGGAGAAAATTCAAAACATTCATTATTCAATAGAGCCCAATAGCAAAAACCAGCGTTTTGAATGAAGAATCACATTTCTTGGTAGAATCATGCAGGATTGAAATTTTTGATGGTTTTTTACTCCTCTCAACAGCCCAAACAAGTTTCTAAAAGGATGAGTTTGCAACTACTTTACTTTTGGAGAAAATTCAAAACATTCATTATTCAATAGGGCCCAAACTATCAAAAACCAGCGGTTTCAATGAACACACATTTCTTGGTAGAATCATGCAGGACTGAAATTTTTGATGTTTTTCTACTCCTCTCATGAGCCCAAACAAGTCTCTAAAAGCATGAGTTTGCAACTACTTTACTTTTGGAGAAAATTCAAAACATTCATTATTCAATAGAGCCCAATAGCAAAAACCAGCGTTTTGAATGAAGAATCACATTTCTTGGTAGAATCATGCAGGATTGAAATTTTTGATGTTTTTTTACTCCTCTCAACAGCCCAAACAAGTTTCTAAAAGGATGAGTTTGCAACTACTTTACTTTTGGAGAAAATTCAAAACATTCATTATTCAATAGGGCCCAAACTATCAAAAACCAGCCGTTTCAATGAAAACACATGTCTTGGTAGAATCATGCAGGACTGAAATTTTTGATGTTTTTTTACTCATCTCATGAGCCCAAACAAGTCTCTAAAAGCATGAGTTTGCAACTACTTTACTTTTGGAGAAAATTCAAAACATTCATTATTCAATAGAGCCCAATAGCAAAAACCAGCGTTTTGAATGAAGAATCACATTTCTTGGTAGAATCATGCAGGATTGAAATTTTTGATGGTTTTTTACTCCTCTCAACAGCCCAAACAAGTTTCTAAAAGGATGAGTTTGCAACTACTTTACTTTTGGAGAAAATTCAAAACATTCATTATTCAATAGGGCCCAAACTATCAAAAAACAGCGGTTTCAATGAACACACATTTCTTGGTAGAATCATGCAGGACTGAAATTTTTGATGTTTTTCTACTCCTCTCATGAGCCCAAACAAGTCTCTAAAAGCATGAGTTTGCAACTACTTTACTTTTGGAGAAAATTCAAAACATTCATTATTCAATAGAGCCCAAAAGCAAAAACCAGCGTTTTGAATGAAGAATCACATTTCTTGGTAGAATCATGCAGGATTGAAATTTTTGATGGTTTTTTACTCCTCTCAACAGCCCAAACAAGTTTCTAAAAGGATGAGTTTGCAACTACTTTACTTTTGGAGAAAATTCAAAACATTCATTATTCAATAGGGCCCAAACTATCAAAAACCAGCGGTTTCAATGAACACACATTTCTTGGTAGAATCATGCAGGACTGAAATTTTTGATGTTTTTCTACTCCTCTCATGAGCCCAAACAAGTCTCTAAAAGCATGAGTTTGCAACTACTTTACTTTTGGAGAAAATTCAAAACATTCATTATTCAATAGAGCCCAATAGCAAAAACCAGCGTTTTGAATGAAGAATCACATTTCTTGGTAGAATCATGCAGGATTGAAATTTTTGATGGTTTTTTACTCCTCTCAACAGCCCAAACAAGTTTCTAAAAGGATGAGTTTGCAACTACTTTACTTTTGGAGAAAATTCAAAACATTCATTATTCAATAGGGCCCAAACTATCAAAAACCAGCGGTTTCAATGAACACACATTTCTTGGTAGAATGATGCAGGACTGAAATTTTTGATGTTTTTCTACTCCTCTCATGAGCCCAAACAAGTCTCTAAAAGCATGAGTTTGCAACTACTTTACTTTTGGAGAAAATTCAAAACATTCATTATTCAATAGGGCCCAAACTATCAAAAACCAGCGGTTTCAATGAACACACATTTCTTGGTAGAATCATGCAGGACTGAAATTTTTGATGTTTTTCTACTCCTCTCATGAGCCCAAACAAGTCTCTAAAAGCATGAGTTTGCAACTACTTTACTTTTGGAGAAAATTCAAAACATTCATTATTCAATAGAGCCCAATAGCAAAAACCAGCGTTTTGAATGAAGAATCACATTTCTTGGTAGAATCATGCAGGATTGAAATTTTTGATGTTTTTTTACTCCTCTCAACAGCCCAAACAAGTTTCTAAAAGGATGAGTTTGCAACTACTTTACTTTTGGAGAAAATTCAAAACATTCATTATTCAATAGGGCCCAAACTATCAAAAACCAGCCGTTTCAATGAAAACACATGTCTTGGTAGAATCATGCAGGACTGAAATTTTTGATGTTTTTTTACTCATCTCATGAGCCCAAACAAGTCTCTAAAAGCATGAGTTTGCAACTACTTTACTTTTGGAGAAAATTCAAAACATTCATTATTCAATAGAGCCCAATAGCAAAAACCAGCGTTTTGAATGAAGAATCACATTTCTTGGTAGAATCATGCAGGATTGAAATTTTTGATGGTTTTTTACTCCTCTCAACAGCCCAAACAAGTTTCTAAAAGGATGAGTTTGCAACTACTTTACTTTTGGAGAAAATTCAAAACATTCATTATTCAATAGGGCCCAAACTATCAAAAAACAGCGGTTTCAATGAACACACATTTCTTGGTAGAATCATGCAGGACTGAAATTTTTGATGTTTTTCTACTCCTCTCATGAGCCCAAACAAGTCTCTAAAAGCATGAGTTTGCAACTACTTTACTTTTGGAGAAAATTCAAAACATTCATTATTCAATAGAGCCCAAAAGCAAAAACCAGCGTTTTGAATGAAGAATCACATTTCTTGGTAGAATCATGCAGGATTGAAATTTTTGATGGTTTTTTACTCCTCTCAACAGCCCAAACAAGTTTCTAAAAGGATGAGTTTGCAACTACTTTACTTTTGGAGAAAATTCAAAACATTCATTATTCAATAGGGCCCAAACTATCAAAAACCAGCGGTTTCAATGAACACACATTTCTTGGTAGAATCATGCAGGACTGAAATTTTTGATGTTTTTCTACTCCTCTCATGAGCCCAAACAAGTCTCTAAAAGCATGAGTTTGCAACTACTTTACTTTTGGAGAAAATTCAAAACATTCATTATTCAATAGAGCCCAATAGCAAAAACCAGCGTTTTGAATGAAGAATCACATTTCTTGGTAGAATCATGCAGGATTGAAATTTTTGATGGTTTTTTACTCCTCTCAACAGCCCAAACAAGTTTCTAAAAGGATGAGTTTGCAACTACTTTACTTTTGGAGAAAATTCAAAACATTCATTATTCAATAGGGCCCAAACTATCAAAAACCAGCGGTTTCAATGAACACACATTTCTTGGTAGAATGATGCAGGACTGAAATTTTTGATGTTTTTCTACTCCTCTCATGAGCCCAAACAAGTCTCTAAAAGCATGAGTTTGCAACTACTTTACTTTTGGAGAAAATTCAAAACATTCATTATTCAATAGGGCCCAAACTATCAAAAACCAGCGGTTTCAATGAACACACATTTCTTGGTAGAATCATGCAGGACTGAAATTTTTGATGTTTTTCTACTCCTCTCATGAGCCCAAACAAGTCTCTAAAAGCATGAGTTTGCAACTACTTTACTTTTGGAGAAAATTCAAAACATTCATTATTCAATAGAGCCCAATAGCAAAAACCAGCGTTTTGAATGAAGAATCACATTTCTTGGTAGAATCATGCAGGATTGAAATTTTTGATGGTTTTTTACTCCTCTCAACAGCCCAAACAAGTTTCTAAAAGGATGAGTTTGCAACTACTTTACTTTTGGAGAAAATTCAAAACATTCATTATTCAATAGGGCCCAAACCATCAAAAACCAGCGGTTTCAATGAACACACATTTCTTGGTAGAATCATGCAGGACTATAATTATTGATGTTTTTCTACTCCTCTCATGAGCCCAAACAAGTCTCTAAAAGCATGAGTTTGCAACTACTTTACTTTTGGAGAAAATTCAAAACATTCATTATTCAATAGAGCCCAATAGCAAAAACCAGCGTTTTGAATGAAGAATCACATTTCTTGGTAGAATCATGCAGGATTGACATTTTTGATGGTTTTTTACTCCTCTCAACAGCCCAAACAAGTTTCTAAAAGGATGAGTTTGCAACTACTTTACTTTTGGAGAAAATTCAAAACATTCATTATTCAATAGGGCCCAAACTATCAAAAACCAGCGGTTTCAATGAACACACATTTCTTGGTAGAATGATGCAGGACTGAAATTTTTGATGTTTTTCTACTCCTCTCATGAGCCCAAACAAGTCTCTAAAAGCATGAGTTTGCAACTACTTTACTTTTGGAGAAAATTCAAAACATTCATTATTCAATAGAGCCCAATAGCAAAAACCAGCGTTTTGAATGAAGAATCACATTTCTTGGTAGAATCATGCAGGATTGAAATTTTTGATGGTTTTTTACTCCTCTCAACAGCCCAAACAAGTTTCTAAAAGGATGAGTTTGCAACTACTTTACTTTTGGAGAAAATTCAAAACATTCATTATTCAATAGGGCCCAAACTATCAAAAACCAGCGGTTTCAATGAATACACATTTCTTGGTAGAATCATGCAGGACTGAAATTTTTGATGTTTTTCTACTCCTCTCATGAGCCCAAACAAGTCTCTAAAAGCATGAGTTTGCAACTACTTTACTTTTGGAGAAAATTCAAAACATTCATTATTCAATAGAGCCCAATAGCAAAAACCAGCGTTTTGAATGAAGAATCACATTTCTTGGTAGAATCATGCAGGATTGAAATTTTTGATGGTTTTTTACTCCTCTCAACAGCCCAAACAAGTTTCTAAAAGGATGAGTTTGCAACTACTTTACTTTTGGAGAAAATTCAAAACATTCATTATTCAATAGGGCCCAAACTATCAAAAACCAGCGGTTTCAATGAACACACATTTCTTGGTAGAATGATGCAGGACTGAAATTTTTGATGTTTTTCTACTCCTCTCATGAGCCCAAACAAGTCTCTAAAAGCATGAGTTTGCAACTACTTTACTTTTGGAGAAAATTCAAAACATTCATTATTCAATAGGGCCCAAACTATCAAAAACCAGCGGTTTCAATGAACACACATTTCTTGGTAGAATCATGCAGGACTGAAATTTTTGATGTTTTTCTACTCCTCTCATGAGCCCAAACAAGTCTCTAAAAGCATGAGTTTGCAACTACTTTACTTTTGGAGAAAATTCAAAACATTCATTATTCAATAGAGCCCAATAGCAAAAACCAGCGTTTTGAATGAAGAATCACATTTCTTGGTAGAATCATGCAGGATTGAAATTTTTGATGGTTTTTTACTCCTCTCAGCAGCCCAAACAAGTTTCTAAAAGGATGAGTTTGCAACTACTTTACTTTTGGAGAAAATTCAAAACATTCATTATTCAATAGGGCCCAAACCATCAAAAACCAGCGGTTTCAATGAACACACATTTCTTGGTAGAATCATGCAGGACTGAAATTTTTGATGTTTTTCTACTCCTCTCATGAGCCCAAACAAGTCTCTAAAAGCATGAGTTTGCAACTACTTTACTTTTGGAGAAAATTCAAAACATTCATTATTCAATAGAGCCCAATAGCAAAAACCAGCGTTTTGAATGAAGAATCACATTTCTTGGTAGAATCATGCAGGATTGACATTTTTGATGGTTTTTTACTCCTCTCAACAGCCCAAACAAGTTTCTAAAAGGATGAGTTTGCAACTACTTTACTTTTGGAGAAAATTCAAAACATTCATTATTCAATAGGGCCCAAACTATCAAAAACCAGCCGTTTCAATGAACACACATGTCTTGGTAGAATCATGCAGGACTGAAATTTTTGATGTTTTTCTACTCATCTCATGAGCCCAAACAAGTCTCTAAAAGCATGAGTTTGCAACTACTTTACTTTTGGAGAAAATTCAAAACATTCATTATTCAATAGAGCCCAATAGCAAAAACCAGCGTTTTGAATGAAGAATCACATTTCTTGGTAGAATCATGCAGGATTGAAATTTTTGATGGTTTTTTACTCCTCTCAACAGCCCAAACAAGTTTCTAAAAGGATGAGTTTGCAACTACTTTACTTTTGGAGAAAATTCAAAACATTCATTATTCAATAGGGCCCAAACTATCAAAAACCAGCGGTTTGAATGAACACATTTCTTGGTAGAATCATGCAGGACTGAAATTTTTGATGTTTTTCTACTCCTCTCATGAGCCCAAACAAGTCTCTAAAAGCATGAGTTTGCAACTACTTTACTTTTGGAGAAAATTCAAAACATTCACTATTCAATAGAGCCCAATAGCAAAAATCAGGTTTTGAATGAAGAATCACATTTCTTGGTAGAATCATGCAGGATTGAAATTTTTGATGGTTTTTTACTCCTCTCAACAGCCCAAACAAGTTTCTAAAAGGATGAGTTTGCAACTACTTTACTTTTGGAGAAAATTCAAAACATTCATTATTCAATAGGGCCCAAACTATCAAAAACCAGCCGTTTCAATGAAAACACATGTCTTGGTAGAATCATGCAGGACTGAAATTTTTGATGTTTTTCTACTCCTCTCATGAGCCCAAACAAGTCTCTAAAAGCATGAGTTTGCAACTACTTTACTTTTGGAGAAAATTCAAAACATTCATTATTCAATAGGGCCCAAACTATCAAAAACCAGCGGTTTGAATCAACACACATTTCTTGGTAGAATCATGCAGGACTGAAATTTTTGATGTTTTTCTACTCCTCTCATGAGCCCAAACAAGTCTCTAAAAGCATGAGTTTGCAACTACTTTACTTTTGGAGAAAATTCAAAACATTCATTATTCAATAGAGCCCAATAGCAAAAACCAGCGTTTTGAATGAAGAATCACATTTCTTGGTAGAATCATGCAGGATTGAAATTTTTGATGGTTTTTTACTCCTCTCAACAGCCCAAACAAGTTTCTAAAAGGATGAGTTTGCAACTACTTTACTTTTGGAGAAAATTCAAAACATTCATTATTCAATAGGGCCCAAACTATCAAAAACCAGCCGTTTCAATGAAAACACATGTCTTGGTAGAATCATGCAGGACTGAAATTTTTGATGTTTTTCTACTCATCTCATGAGCCCAAACAAGTCTCTAAAAGCATGAGTTTGCAACTACTTTACTTTTGGAGAAAATTCAAAACATTCATTATTCAATAGAGCCCAATAGCAAAAACCAGCGTTTTGAATGAAGAATCACATTTCTTGGTAGAATCATGCAGGATTGAAATTTTTGATGGTTTTTTACTCCTCTCAACAGCCCAAACAAGTTTCTAAAAGGATGAGTTTGCAACTACTTTACTTTTGGAGAAAATTCAAAACATTCATTATTCAATAGGGCCCAAACTATCAAAAACCAGCGGTTTGAATGAACACATTTCTTGGTAGAATCATGCAGGACTGAAATTTTTGATGTTTTTCTACTCCTTTCATGAGCCCAAACAAGTCTCTAAAAGCATGAGTTTGCAACTACTTTACTTTTGGAGAAAATTCAAAACATTCACTATTCAATAGAGCCCAATAGCAAAAATCAGGTTTTGAATGAAGAATCACATTTCTTGGTAGAATCATGCAGGATTGAAATTTTTGATGGTTTTTTACTCCTCTCAACAGCCCAAACAAGTTTCTAAAAGGATGAGTTTGCAACTACTTTACTTTTGGAGAAAATTCAAAACATTCATTATTCAATAGGGCCCAAACTATCAAAAACCAGCGGTTTCAATGAACACACATTTCTTGGTAGAATCATGCAGGACTGAAATTTTTGATGTTTTTCTACTCCTCTCATGAGCCCAAACAAGTCTCTAAAAGCATGAGTTTGCAACTACTTTACTTTTGGAGAAAATTCAAAACATTCATTATTCAATAGAGCCCAATAGCAAAAACCAGCGTTTTGAATGAAGAATCACATTTCTTGGTAGAATCATGCAGGATTGAAATTTTTGATGGTTTTTTACTCCTCTCAACAGCCCAAACAAGTTTCTAAAAGGATGAGTTTGCAACTACTTTACTTTTGGAGAAAATTCAAAACATTCATTATTCAATAGGGCCCAAACTATCAAAAACCAGCGGTTTCAATGAACACACATTTCTTGGTAGAATCATGCAGGACTGAAATTTTTGATGTTTTTCTACTCCTCTCATGAGCCCAAACAAGTCTCTAAAAGCATGAGTTTGCAACTACTTTACTTTTGGAGAAAATTCAAAACATTCATTATTCAATAGAGCCCAATAGCAAAAACCAGCGTTTTGAATGAAGAATCACATTTCTTGGTAGAATCATGCAGGATTGAAATTTTTGATGGTTTTTTACTCCTCTCAACAGCCCAAACAAGTTTCTAAAAGGATGAGTTTGCAACTACTTTACTTTTGGAGAAAATTCAAAACATTCATTATTCAATAGGGCCCAAACTATCAAAAACCAGCGGTTTCAATGAACACACATTTCTTGGTAGAATCATGCAGGACTGAAATTTTTGATGTTTTTCTACTCCTCTCATGAGCCCAAACAAGTCTCTAAAAGCATGAGTTTGCAACTACTTTACTTTTGGAGAAAATTCAAAACATTCATTATTCAATAGAGCCCAATAGCAAAAACCAGCGTTTTGAATGAAGAATCACATTTCTTGGTAGAATCATGCAGGATTGAAATTTTTGATGGTTTTTTACTCCTCTCAACAGCCCAAACAAGTTTCTAAAAGGATGAGTTTGCAACTACTTTACTTTTGGAGAAAATTCAAAACATTCATTATTCAATAGGGCCCAAACTATCAAAAACCAGCGGTTTCAATGAACACACATTTCTTGGTAGAATCATGCAGGACTGAAATTTTTGATGTTTTTCTACTCCTCTCATGAGCCCAAACAAGTCTCTAAAAGCATGAGTTTGCAACTACTTTACTTTTGGAGAAAATTCAAAACATTCATTATTCAATAGGGCCCAAACTATCAAAAACCAGCGGTTTCAATGAACACACATTTCTTGGTAGAATCATGCAGGACTGAAATTTTTGATGTTTTTCTACTCCTCTCATGAGCCCAAACAAGTCTCTAAAAGCATGAGTTTGCAACTACTTTACTTTTGGAGAAAATTCAAAACATTCATTATTCAATAGAGCCCAATAGCAAAAACCAGCGTTTTGAATGAAGAATCACATTTCTTGGTAGAATCATGCAGGATTGAAATTTTTCATGGTTTTTTACTCCTCTCAACAGCCCAAACAAGTTTCTAAAAGGATGAGTTTGCAACTACTTTACTTTTGGAGAAAATTCAAAACATTCATTATTCAATAGGGCCCAAACTATCAAAAACCAGCCGTTTCAATGAACACACGTCTTGGTAGAATCATGCAGGACTGAAATTTTTGATGTTTTTCTACTCATCTCATGAGCCCAAACAAGTCTCTAAAAGCATGAGTTTGCAACTACTTTACTTTTGGAGAAAATTCAAAACATTCATTATTCAATAGAGCCCAATAGCAAAAACCAGCGTTTTGAATGAAGAATCACATTTCTTGGTAGAATCATGCAGGATTGAAATTTTTGATGGTTTTTTACTCCTCTCAACAGCCCAAACAAGTTTCTAAAAGGATGAGTTTGCAACTACTTTACTTTTGGAGAAAATTCAAAACATTCATTATTCAATAGGGCCCAAACTATCAAAAACCAGCCGTTTCAATGAAAACACATTTCTTGGTAGAATCATGCAGGACTGAAATTTTTGATGTTTTTCTACTCATCTCATGAGCCCAAACAAGTCTCTAAAAGCATGAGTTTGCAACTACTTTACTTTTGGAGAAAATTCAAAACATTCATTATTCAATAGAGCCCAATAGCAAAAACCAGCGTTTTGAATGAAGAATCACATTTCTTGGTAGAATCATGCAGGATTGAAATTTTTGATGGTTTTTTACTCCTCTCAACAGCCCAAACAAGTTTCTAAAAGGATGAGTTTGCAACTACTTTACTTTTGGAGAAAATTCAAAACATTCATTATTCAATAGGGCCCAAACTATCAAAAACCAGCGGTTTGAATGAACACATTTCTTGGTAGAATCATGCAGGACTGAAATTTTTGATGTTTTTCTACTCCTCTCATGAGCCCAAACAAGTCTCTAAAAGCATGAGTTTGCAACTACTTTACTTTTGGAGAAAATTCAAAACATTCACTATTCAATAGAGCCCAATAGCAAAAATCAGGTTTTGAATGAAGAATCACATTTCTTGGTAAAATCATGCAGGATTGAAATTTTTGATGGTTTTTTACTCCTCTCAACAGCCCAAACAAGTTTCTAAAAGGATGAGTTTGCAACTACTTTACTTTTGGAGAAAATTCAAAACATTCATTATTCAATAGGGCCCAAACTATCAAAAACCAGCGGTTTCAATGAACACACATTTCTTGGTAGAATCATGCAGGACTGAAATTTTTGATGTTTTTCTACTCCTCTCATGAGCCCAAACAAGTCTCTAAAAGCATGAGTTTGCAACTACTTTACTTTTGGAGAAAATTCAAAACATTCATTATTCAATAGAGCCCAATAGCAAAAACCAGCGTTTTGAATGAAGAATCACATTTCTTGGTAGAATCATGCAGGATTGAAATTTTTGATGGTTTTTTACTCCTCTCAACAGCCCAAACAAGTTTCTAAAAGGATGAGTTTGCAACTACTTTACTTTTGGAGAAAATTCAAAACATTCATTATTCAATAGGGCCCAAACTATCAAAAACCAGCGGTTTCAATGAACACACATTTCTTGGTAGAATCATGCAGGACTGAAATTTTTGATGTTTTTCTACTCCTCTCATGAGCCCAAACAAGTCTCTAAAAGCATGAGTTTGCAACTACTTTACTTTTGGAGAAAATTCAAAACATTCATTATTCAATAGGGCCCAAACTATCAAAAACCAGCGGTTTGAATCAACACACATTTCTTGGTAGAATCATGCAGGACTGAAATTTTTGATGTTTTTCTACTCCTCTCATGAGCCCAAACAAGTCTCTAAAAGCATGAGTTTGCAACTACTTTACTTTTGGAGAAAATTCAAAACATTCATTATTCAATAGAGCCCAATAGCAAAAACCAGCGTTTTGAATGAAGAATCACATTTCTTGGTAGAATCATGCAGGATTGAAATTTTTGATGTTTTTTTACTCCTCTCAACAGCCCAAACAAGTTTCTAAAAGGATGAGTTTGCAACTACTTTACTTTTGGAGAAAATTCAAAACATTCATTATTCAATAGGGCCCAAACTATCAAAAACCAGCCGTTTCAATGAAAACACATGTCTTGGTAGAATCATGCAGGACTGAAATTTTTGATGTTTTTCTACTCATCTCATGAGCCCAAACAAGTCTCTAAAAGCATGAGTTTGCAACTACTTTACTTTTGGAGAAAATTCAAAACATTCATTATTCAATAGAGCCCAATAGCAAAAACCAGCGTTTTGAATGAAGAATCACATTTCTTGGTAGAATCATGCAGGATTGAAATTTTTGATGGTTTTTTACTCCTCTCAACAGCCCAAACAAGTTTCTAAAAGGATGAGTTTGCAACTACTTTACTTTTGGAGAAAATTCAAAACATTCATTATTCAATAGGGCCCAAACTATCAAAAAACAGCGGTTTCAATGAACACACATTTCTTGGTAGAATCATGCAGGACTGAAATTTTTGATGTTTTTCTACTCCTCTCATGAGCCCAAACAAGTCTCTAAAAGCATGAGTTTGCAACTACTTTACTTTTGGAGAAAATTCAAAACATTCATTATTCAATAGAGCCCAATAGCAAAAACCAGCGTTTTGAATGAAGAATCACATTTCTTGGTAGAATCATGCAGGATTGAAATTTTTGATGGTTTTTTACTCCTCTCAACAGCCCAAACAAGTTTCTAAAAGGATGAGTTTGCAACTACTTTACTTTTGGAGAAAATTCAAAACATTCATTATTCAATAGGGCCCAAACTATCAAAAACCAGCGGTTTCAATGAACACACATTTCTTGGTAGAATCATGCAGGACTGAAATTTTTGATGTTTTTCTACTCCTCTCATGAGCCCAAACAAGTCTCTAAAAGCATGAGTTTGCAACTACTTTACTTTTGGAGAAAATTCAAAACATTCATTATTCAATAGAGCCCAATAGCAAAAACCAGCGTTTTGAATGAAGAATCACATTTCTTGGTAGAATCATGCAGGATTGAAATTTTTGATGGTTTTTTACTCCTCTCAACAGCCCAAACAAGTTTCTAAAAGGATGAGTTTGCAACTACTTTACTTTTGGAGAAAATTCAAAACATTCATTATTCAATAGGGCCCAAACTATCAAAAACCAGCGGTTTCAATGAACACACATTTCTTGGTAGAATGATGCAGGACTGAAATTTTTGATGTTTTTCTACTCCTCTCATGAGCCCAAACAAGTCTCTAAAAGCATGAGTTTGCAACTACTTTACTTTTGGAGAAAATTCAAAACATTCATTATTCAATAGGGCCCAAACTATCAAAAACCAGCGGTTTCAATGAACACACATTTCTTGGTAGAATCATGCAGGACTGAAATTTTTGATGTTTTTCTACTCCTCTCATGAGCCCAAACAAGTCTCTAAAAGCATGAGTTTGCAACTACTTTACTGAAAATTCAAAACATTCATTATTCAATAGAGCCCAATAGCAAAAACCAGCGTTTTGAATGAAGAATCACATTTCTTGGTAGAATCATGCAGGATTGAAATTTTTGATGGTTTTTTACTCCTCTCAACAGCCCAAACAAGTTTCTAAAAGGATGAGTTTGCAACTACTTTACTTTTGGAGAAAATTCAAAACATTCATTATTCAATAGGGCCCAAACCATCAAAAACCAGCGGTTTCAATGAACACACATTTCTTGGTAGAATCATGCAGGACTATAATTTTTGATGTTTTTCTACTCCTCTCATGAGCCCAAACAAGTCTCTAAAAGCATGAGTTTGCAACTACTTTACTTTTGGAGAAAATTCAAAACATTCATTATTCAATAGAGCCCAATAGCAAAAACCAGCGTTTTGAATGAAGAATCACATTTCTTGGTAGAATCATGCAGGATTGACATTTTTGATGGTTTTTTACTCCTCTCAACAGCCCAAACAAGTTTCTAAAAGGATGAGTTTGCAACTACTTTACTTTTGGAGAAAATTCAAAACATTCATTATTCAATAGGGCCCAAACTATCAAAAACCAGCGGTTTCAATGAACACACATTTCTTGGTAGAATCATGCAGGACTGAAATTTTTGATGTTTTTCTACTCCTCTCATGAGCCCAAACAAGTCTCTAAAAGCATGAGTTTGCAACTACTTTACTTTTGGAGAAAATTCAAAACATTCATTATTCAATAGAGCCCAATAGCAAAAACCAGCGTTTTGAATGAAGAATCACATTTCTTGGTAGAATCATGCAGGATTGAAATTTTTGATGGTTTTTTACTCCTCTCAACAGCCCAAACAAGTTTCTAAAAGGATGAGTTTGCAACTACTTTACTTTTGGAGAAAATTCAAAACATTCATTATTCAATAGGGCCCAAACTATCAAAAACCAGCGGTTTGAATGAACACATTTCTTGGTAGAATCATGCAGGACTGAAATTTTTGATGTTTTTCTACTCCTCTCATGAGCCCAAACAAGTCTCTAAAAGCATGAGTTTGCAACTACTTTACTTTTGGAGAAAATTCAAAACATTCACTATTCAATAGAGCCCAATAGCAAAAATCAGGTTTTGAATGAAGAATCACATTTCTTGGTAAAATCATGCAGGATTGAAATTTTTGATGGTTTTTTACTCCTCTCAACAGCCCAAACAAGTTTCTAAAAGGATGAGTTTGCAACTACTTTACTTTTGGAGAAAATTCAAACCATTCATTATTCAATAGGGCCCAAACTATCAAAAACCAGCGGTTTCAATGAACACACATTTCTTGGTAGAATCATGCAGGACTGAAATTTTTGATGTTTTTCTACTCCTCTCATGAGCCCAAACAAGTCTCTAAAAGCATGAGTTTGCAACTACTTTACTGAAAATTCAAAACATTCATTATTCAATAGAGCCCAATAGCAAAAACCAGCGTTTTGAATGAAGAATCACATTTCTTGGTAGAATCATGCAGGATTGAAATTTTTGATGGTTTTTTACTCCTCTCAACAGCCCAAACAAGTTTCTAAAAGGATGAGTTTGCAACTACTTTACTTTTGGAGAAAATTCAAAACATTCATTATTCAATAGGGCCTAAACCATCAAAAACCAGCGGTTTCAATGAACACACATTTCTTGGTAGAATCATGCAGGACTATAATTTTTGATGTTTTTCTACTCCTCTCATGAGCCCAAACAAGTCTCTAAAAGCATGAGTTTGCAACTACTTTACTTTTGGAGAAAATTCAAAACATTCATTATTCAATAGAGCCCAATAGCAAAAACCAGCGTTTTGAATGAAGAATCACATTTCTTGGTAGAATCATGCAGGATTGACATTTTTGATGGTTTTTTACTCCTCTCAACAGCCCAAACAAGTTTCTAAAAGGATGAGTTTGCAACTACTTTACTTTTGGAGAAAATTCAAAACATTCATTATTCAATAGGGCCCAAACTATCAAAAACCAGCGGTTTCAATGAACACACATTTCTTGGTAGAATCATGCAGGACTGAAATTTTTGATGTTTTTCTACTCCTCTCATGAGCCCAAACAAGTCTCTAAAAGCATGAGTTTGCAACTACTTTACTTTTGGAGAAAATTCAAAACATTCATTATTCAATAGAGCCCAATAGCAAAAACCAGCGTTTTGAATGAAGAATCACATTTCTTGGTAGAATCATGCAGGATTGAAATTTTTGATGGTTTTTTACTCCTCTCAACAGCCCAAACAAGTTTCTAAAAGGATGAGTTTGCAACTACTTTACTTTTGGAGAAAATTCAAAACATTCATTATTCAATAGGGCCCAAACTATCAAAAACCAGCGGTTTGAATGAACACATTTCTTGGTAGAATCATGCAGGACTGAAATTTTTGATGTTTTTCTACTCCTCTCATGAGCCCAAACAAGTCTCTAAAAGCATGAGTTTGCAACTACTTTACTTTTGGAGAAAATTCAAAACATTCACTATTCAATAGAGCCCAATAGCAAAAATCAGGTTTTGAATGAAGAATCACATTTCTTGGTAAAATCATGCAGGATTGAAATTTTTGATGGTTTTTTACTCCTCTCAACAGCCCAAACAAGTTTCTAAAAGGATGAGTTTGCAACTACTTTACTTTTGGAGAAAATTCAAAACATTCATTATTCAATAGGGCCCAAACTATCAAAAACCAGCGGTTTCAATGAACACACATTTCTTGGTAGAATCATGCAGGACTGAAATTTTTGATGTTTTTCTACTCCTCTCATGAGCCCAAACAAGTCTCTAAAAGCATGAGTTTGCAACTACTTTACTTTTGGAGAAAATTCAAAACATTCATTATTCAATAGAGCCCAATAGCAAAAACCAGCGTTTTGAATGAAGAATCACATTTCTTGGTAGAATCATGCAGGATTGAAATTTTTGATGGTTTTTTACTCCTCTCAACAGCCCAAACAAGTTTCTAAAAGGATGAGTTTGCAACTACTTTACTTTTGGAGAAAATTCAAAACATTCATTATTCAATAGGGCCCAAACTATCAAAAACCAGCGGTTTCAATGAACACACATTTCTTGGTAGAATCATGCAGGACTGAAATTTTTGATGTTTTTCTACTCCTCTCATGAGCCCAAACAAGTCTCTAAAAGCATGAGTTTGCAACTACTTTACTTTTGGAGAAAATTCAAAACATTCATTATTCAATAGGGCCCAAACTATCAAAAACCAGCGGTTTGAATCAACACACATTTCTTGGTAGAATCATGCAGGACTGAAATTTTTGATGTTTTTCTACTCCTCTCATGAGCCCAAACAAGTCTCTAAAAGCATGAGTTTGCAACTACTTTACTTTTGGAGAAAATTCAAAACATTCATTATTCAATAGAGCCCAATAGCAAAAACCAGCGTTTTGAATGAAGAATCACATTTCTTGGTAGAATCATGCAGGATTGAAATTTTTGATGTTTTTTTACTCCTCTCAACAGCCCAAACAAGTTTCTAAAAGGATGAGTTTGCAACTACTTTACTTTTGGAGAAAATTCAAAACATTCATTATTCAATAGGGCCCAAACTATCAAAAACCAGCCGTTTCAATGAAAACACATGTCTTGGTAGAATCATGCAGGACTGAAATTTTTGATGTTTTTCTACTCATCTCATGAGCCCAAACAAGTCTCTAAAAGCATGAGTTTGCAACTACTTTACTTTTGGAGAAAATTCAAAACATTCATTATTCAATAGAGCCCAATAGCAAAAACCAGCGTTTTGAATGAAGAATCACATTTCTTGGTAGAATCATGCAGGATTGAAATTTTTGATGGTTTTTTACTCCTCTCAACAGCCCAAACAAGTTTCTAAAAGAATGAGTTTGCAACTACTTTACTTTTGGAGAAAATTCAAAACATTCATTATTCAATAGGGCCCAAACTATCAAAAAACAGCGGTTTCAATGAACACACATTTCTTGGTAGAATCATGCAGGACTGAAATTTTTGATGTTTTTCTACTCCTCTCATGAGCCCAAACAAGTCTCTAAAAGCATGAGTTTGCAACTACTTTACTTTTGGAGAAAATTCAAAACATTCATTATTCAATAGAGCCCAATAGCAAAAACCAGCGTTTTGAATGAAGAATCACATTTCTTGGTAGAATCATGCAGGATTGAAATTTTTGATGGTTTTTTACTCCTCTCAACAGCCCAAACAAGTTTCTAAAAGGATGAGTTTGCAACTACTTTACTTTTGGAGAAAATTCAAAACATTCATTATTCAATAGGGCCCAAACTATCAAAAACCAGCGGTTTCAATGAACACACATTTCTTGGTAGAATCATGCAGGACTGAAATTTTTGATGTTTTTCTACTCCTCTCATGAGCCCAAACAAGTCTCTAAAAGCATGAGTTTGCAACTACTTTACTTTTGGAGAAAATTCAAAACATTCATTATTCAATAGAGCCCAATAGCAAAAACCAGCGTTTTGAATGAAGAATCACATTTCTTGGTAGAATCATGCAGGATTGAAATTTTTGATGGTTTTTTACTCCTCTCAACAGCCCAAACAAGTTTCTAAAAGGATGAGTTTGCAACTACTTTACTTTTGGAGAAAATTCAAAACATTCATTATTCAATAGGGGCCAAACTATCAAAAACCAGCGGTTTCAATGAACACACATTTCTTTTTAGAATGATGCAGGACTGAAATTTTTGATGTTTTTCTACTCCTCTCATGAGCCCAAACAAGTCTCTAAAAGCATGAGTTTGCAACTACTTTACTTTTGGAGAAAATTCAAAACATTCATTATTCAATAGGGCCCAAACTATCAAAAACCAGCGGTTTCAATGAACACACATTTCTTGGTAGAATCATGCAGGACTGAAATTTTTGATGTTTTTCTACTCCTCTCATGAGCCCAAACAAGTCTCTAAAAGCATGAGTTTGCAACTACTTTACTTTTGGAGAAAATTCAAAACATTCATTATTCAATAGAGCCCAATAGCAAAAACCAGCGTTTTGAATGAAGAATCACATTTCTTGGTAGAATCATGCAGGATTGAAATTTTTGATGGTTTTTTACTCCTCTCAACAGCCCAAACAAGTTTCTAAAAGGATGAGTTTGCAACTACTTTACTTTTGGAGAAAATTCAAAACATTCATTATTCAATAGGGCCCAAACCATCAAAAACCAGCGGTTTCAATGAACACACATTTCTTGGTAGAATCATGCAGGACTATAATTTTTGATGTTTTTCTACTCCTCTCATGAGCCCAAACAAGTCTCTAAAAGCATGAGTTTGCAACTACTTTACTTTTGGAGAAAATTCAAAACATTCATTATTCAATAGAGCCCAATAGCAAAAACCAGCGTTTTGAATGAAGAATCACATTTCTTGGTAGAATCATGCAGGATTGACATTTTTGATGGTTTTTTACTCCTCTCAACAGCCCAAACAAGTTTCTAAAAGGATGAGTTTGCAACTACTTTACTTTTGGAGAAAATTCAAAACATTCATTATTCAATAGGGCCCAAACTATCAAAAAACAGCGGTTTCAATGAACACACATTTCTTGGTAGAATCATGCAGGACTGAAATTTTTGATGTTTTTCTACTCCTCTCATGAGCCCAAACAAGTCTCTAAAAGCATGAGTTTGCAACTACTTTACTTTTGGAGAAAATTCAAAACATTCATTATTCAATAGAGCCCAATAGCAAAAACCAGCGTTTTGAATGAAGAATCACATTTCTTGGTAGAATCATGCAGGATTGAAATTTTTGATGGTTTTTTACTCCTCTCAACAGCCCAAACAAGTTTCTAAAAGGATGAGTTTGCAACTACTTTACTTTTGGAGAAAATTCAAAACATTCATTATTCAATAGGGCCCAAACTATCAAAAACCAGCGGTTTCAATGAACACACATTTCTTGGTAGAATCATGCAGGACTGAAATTTTTGATGTTTTTCTACTCCTCTCATGAGCCCAAACAAGTCTCTAAAAGCATGAGTTTGCAACTACTTTACTTTTGGAGAAAATTCAAAACATTCATTATTCAATAGAGCCCAATAGCAAAAACCAGCGTTTTGAATGAAGAATCACATTTCTTGGTAGAATCATGCAGGATTGAAATTTTTGATGGTTTTTTACTCCTCTCAACAGCCCAAACAAGTTTCTAAAAGGATGAGTTTGCAACTACTTTACTTTTGGAGAAAATTCAAAACATTCATTATTCAATAGGGCCCAAACTATCAAAAACCAGCGGTTTCAATGAACACACATTTCTTGGTAGAATGATGCAGGACTGAAATTTTTGATGTTTTTCTACTCCTCTCATGAGCCCAAACAAGTCTCTAAAAGCATGAGTTTGCAACTACTTTACTTTTGGAGAAAATTCAAAACATTCATTATTCAATAGGGCCCAAACTATCAAAAACCAGCGGTTTCAATGAACACACATTTCTTGGTAGAATCATGCAGGACTGAAATTTTTGATGTTTTTCTACTCCTCTCATGAGCCCAAACAAGTCTCTAAAAGCATGAGTTTGCAACTACTTTACTGAAAATTCAAAACATTCATTATTCAATAGAGCCCAATAGCAAAAACCAGCGTTTTGAATGAAGAATCACATTTCTTGGTAGAATCATGCAGGATTGAAATTTTTGATGGTTTTTTACTCCTCTCAACAGCCCAAACAAGTTTCTAAAAGGATGAGTTTGCAACTACTTTACTTTTGGAGAAAATTCAAAACATTCATTATTCAATAGGGCCCAAACCATCAAAAACCAGCGGTTTCAATGAACACACATTTCTTGGTAGAATCATGCAGGACTATAATTTTTGATGTTTTTCTACTCCTCTCATGAGCCCAAACAAGTCTCTAAAAGCATGAGTTTGCAACTACTTTACTTTTGGAGAAAATTCAAAACATTCATTATTCAATAGAGCCCAATAGCAAAAACCAGCGTTTTGAATGAAGAATCACATTTCTTGGTAGAATCATGCAGGATTGACATTTTTGATGGTTTTTTACTCCTCTCAACAGCCCAAACAAGTTTCTAAAAGGATGAGTTTGCAACTACTTTACTTTTGGAGAAAATTCAAAACATTCATTATTCAATAGGGCCCAAACTATCAAAAACCAGCGGTTTCAATGAACACACATTTCTTGGTAGAATCATGCAGGACTGAAATTTTTGATGTTTTTCTACTCCTCTCATGAGCCCAAACAAGTCTCTAAAAGCATGAGTTTGCAACTACTTTACTTTTGGAGAAAATTCAAAACATTCATTATTCAATAGAGCCCAATAGCAAAAACCAGCGTTTTGAATGAAGAATCACATTTCTTGGTAGAATCATGCAGGATTGAAATTTTTGATGGTTTTTTACTCCTCTCAACAGCCCAAACAAGTTTCTAAAAGGATGAGTTTGCAACTACTTTACTTTTGGAGAAAATTCAAAACATTCATTATTCAATAGGGCCCAAACTATCAAAAACCAGCGGTTTGAATGAACACATTTCTTGGTAGAATCATGCAGGACTGAAATTTTTGATGTTTTTCTACTCCTCTCATGAGCCCAAACAAGTCTCTAAAAGCATGAGTTTGCAACTACTTTACTTTTGGAGAAAATTCAAAACATTCACTATTCAATAGAGCCCAATAGCAAAAATCAGGTTTTGAATGAAGAATCACATTTCTTGGTAAAATCATGCAGGATTGAAATTTTTGATGGTTTTTTACTCCTCTCAACAGCCCAAACAAGTTTCTAAAAGGATGAGTTTGCAACTACTTTACTTTTGGAGAAAATTCAAACCATTCATTATTCAATAGGGCCCAAACTATCAAAAACCAGCGGTTTCAATGAACACACATTTCTTGGTAGAATCATGCAGGACTGAAATTTTTGATGTTTTTCTACTCCTCTCATGAGCCCAAACAAGTCTCTAAAAGCATGAGTTTGCAACTACTTTACTGAAAATTCAAAACATTCATTATTCAATAGAGCCCAATAGCAAAAACCAGCGTTTTGAATGAAGAATCACATTTCTTGGTAGAATCATGCAGGATTGAAATTTTTGATGGTTTTTTACTCCTCTCAACAGCCCAAACAAGTTTCTAAAAGGATGAGTTTGCAACTACTTTACTTTTGGAGAAAATTCAAAACATTCATTATTCAATAGGGCCTAAACCATCAAAAACCAGCGGTTTCAATGAACACACATTTCTTGGTAGAATCATGCAGGACTATAATTTTTGATGTTTTTCTACTCCTCTCATGAGCCCAAACAAGTCTCTAAAAGCATGAGTTTGCAACTACTTTACTTTTGGAGAAAATTCAAAACATTCATTATTCAATAGAGCCCAATAGCAAAAACCAGCGTTTTGAATGAAGAATCACATTTCTTGGTAGAATCATGCAGGATTGACATTTTTGATGGTTTTTTACTCCTCTCAACAGCCCAAACAAGTTTCTAAAAGGATGAGTTTGCAACTACTTTACTTTTGGAGAAAATTCAAAACATTCATTATTCAATAGGGCCCAAACTATCAAAAACCAGCGGTTTCAATGAACACACATTTCTTGGTAGAATCATGCAGGACTGAAATTTTTGATGTTTTTCTACTCCTCTCATGAGCCCAAACAAGTCTCTAAAAGCATGAGTTTGCAACTACTTTACTTTTGGAGAAAATTCAAAACATTCATTATTCAATAGAGCCCAATAGCAAAAACCAGCGTTTTGAATGAAGAATCACATTTCTTGGTAGAATCATGCAGGATTGAAATTTTTGATGGTTTTTTACTCCTCTCAACAGCCCAAACAAGTTTCTAAAAGGATGAGTTTGCAACTACTTTACTTTTGGAGAAAATTCAAAACATTCATTATTCAATAGGGCCCAAACTATCAAAAACCAGCGGTTTGAATGAACACATTTCTTGGTAGAATCATGCAGGACTGAAATTTTTGATGTTTTTCTACTCCTCTCATGAGCCCAAACAAGTCTCTAAAAGCATGAGTTTGCAACTACTTTACTTTTGGAGAAAATTCAAAACATTCACTATTCAATAGAGCCCAATAGCAAAAATCAGGTTTTGAATGAAGAATCACATTTCTTGGTAAAATCATGCAGGATTGAAATTTTTGATGGTTTTTTACTCCTCTCAACAGCCCAAACAAGTTTCTAAAAGGATGAGTTTGCAACTACTTTACTTTTGGAGAAAATTCAAAACATTCATTATTCAATAGGGCCCAAACTATCAAAAACCAGCGGTTTCAATGAACACACATTTCTTGGTAGAATCATGCAGGACTGAAATTTTTGATGTTTTTCTACTCCTCTCATGAGCCCAAACAAGTCTCTAAAAGCATGAGTTTGCAACTACTTTACTTTTGGAGAAAATTCAAAACATTCATTATTCAATAGAGCCCAATAGCAAAAACCAGCGTTTTGAATGAAGAATCACATTTCTTGGTAGAATCATGCAGGATTGAAATTTTTGATGGTTTTTTACTCCTCTCAACAGCCCAAACAAGTTTCTAAAAGGATGAGTTTGCAACTACTTTACTTTTGGAGAAAATTCAAAACATTCATTATTCAATAGGGCCCAAACTATCAAAAACCAGCGGTTTCAATGAACACACATTTCTTGGTAGAATCATGCAGGACTGAAATTTTTGATGTTTTTCTACTCCTCTCATGAGCCCAAACAAGTCTCTAAAAGCATGAGTTTGCAACTACTTTACTTTTGGAGAAAATTCAAAACATTCATTATTCAATAGGGCCCAAACTATCAAAAACCAGCGGTTTGAATCAACACACATTTCTTGGTAGAATCATGCAGGACTGAAATTTTTGATGTTTTTCTACTCCTCTCATGAGCCCAAACAAGTCTCTAAAAGCATGAGTTTGCAACTACTTTACTTTTGGAGAAAATTCAAAACATTCATTATTCAATAGAGCCCAATAGCAAAAACCAGCGTTTTGAATGAAGAATCACATTTCTTGGTAGAATCATGCAGGATTGAAATTTTTGATGTTTTTTTACTCCTCTCAACAGCCCAAACAAGTTTCTAAAAGGATGAGTTTGCAACTACTTTACTTTTGGAGAAAATTCAAAACATTCATTATTCAATAGGGCCCAAACTATCAAAAACCAGCCGTTTCAATGAAAACACATGTCTTGGTAGAATCATGCAGGACTGAAATTTTTGATGTTTTTCTACTCATCTCATGAGCCCAAACAAGTCTCTAAAAGCATGAGTTTGCAACTACTTTACTTTTGGAGAAAATTCAAAACATTCATTATTCAATAGAGCCCAATAGCAAAAACCAGCGTTTTGAATGAAGAATCACATTTCTTGGTAGAATCATGCAGGATTGAAATTTTTGATGGTTTTTTACTCCTCTCAACAGCCCAAACAAGTTTCTAAAAGAATGAGTTTGCAACTACTTTACTTTTGGAGAAAATTCAAAACATTCATTATTCAATAGGGCCCAAACTATCAAAAAACAGCGGTTTCAATGAACACACATTTCTTGGTAGAATCATGCAGGACTGAAATTTTTGATGTTTTTCTACTCCTCTCATGAGCCCAAACAAGTCTCTAAAAGCATGAGTTTGCAACTACTTTACTTTTGGAGAAAATTCAAAACATTCATTATTCAATAGAGCCCAATAGCAAAAACCAGCGTTTTGAATGAAGAATCACATTTCTTGGTAGAATCATGCAGGATTGAAATTTTTGATGGTTTTTTACTCCTCTCAACAGCCCAAACAAGTTTCTAAAAGGATGAGTTTGCAACTACTTTACTTTTGGAGAAAATTCAAAACATTCATTATTCAATAGGGCCCAAACTATCAAAAACCAGCGGTTTCAATGAACACACATTTCTTGGTAGAATCATGCAGGACTGAAATTTTTGATGTTTTTCTACTCCTCTCATGAGCCCAAACAAGTCTCTAAAAGCATGAGTTTGCAACTACTTTACTTTTGGAGAAAATTCAAAACATTCATTATTCAATAGAGCCCAATAGCAAAAACCAGCGTTTTGAATGAAGAATCACATTTCTTGGTAGAATCATGCAGGATTGAAATTTTTGATGGTTTTTTACTCCTCTCAACAGCCCAAACAAGTTTCTAAAAGGATGAGTTTGCAACTACTTTACTTTTGGAGAAAATTCAAAACATTCATTATTCAATAGGGGCCAAACTATCAAAAACCAGCGGTTTCAATGAACACACATTTCTTTTTAGAATGATGCAGGACTGAAATTTTTGATGTTTTTCTACTCCTCTCATGAGCCCAAACAAGTCTCTAAAAGCATGAGTTTGCAACTACTTTACTTTTGGAGAAAATTCAAAACATTCATTATTCAATAGGGCCCAAACTATCAAAAACCAGCGGTTTCAATGAACACACATTTCTTGGTAGAATCATGCAGGACTGAAATTTTTGATGTTTTTCTACTCCTCTCATGAGCCCAAACAAGTCTCTAAAAGCATGAGTTTGCAACTACTTTACTTTTGGAGAAAATTCAAAACATTCATTATTCAATAGAGCCCAATAGCAAAAACCAGCGTTTTGAATGAAGAATCACATTTCTTGGTAGAATCATGCAGGATTGAAATTTTTGATGGTTTTTTACTCCTCTCAACAGCCCAAACAAGTTTCTAAAAGGATGAGTTTGCAACTACTTTACTTTTGGAGAAAATTCAAAACATTCATTATTCAATAGGGCCCAAACCATCAAAAACCAGCGGTTTCAATGAACACACATTTCTTGGTAGAATCATGCAGGACTATAATTTTTGATGTTTTTCTACTCCTCTCATGAGCCCAAACAAGTCTCTAAAAGCATGAGTTTGCAACTACTTTACTTTTGGAGAAAATTCAAAACATTCATTATTCAATAGAGCCCAATAGCAAAAACCAGCGTTTTGAATGAAGAATCACATTTCTTGGTAGAATCATGCAGGATTGACATTTTTGATGGTTTTTTACTCCTCTCAACAGCCCAAACAAGTTTCTAAAAGGATGAGTTTGCAACTACTTTACTTTTGGAGAAAATTCAAAACATTCATTATTCAATAGGGCCCAAACTATCAAAAACCAGCGGTTTCAATGAACACACATTTCTTGGTAGAATCATGCAGGACTGAAATTTTTGATGTTTTTCTACTCCTCTCATGAGCCCAAACAAGTCTCTAAAAGCATGAGTTTGCAACTACTTTACTTTTGGAGAAAATTCAAAACATTCATTATTCAATAGAGCCCAATAGCAAAAACCAGCGTTTTGAATGAAGAATCACATTTCTTGGTAGAATCATGCAGGATTGAAATTTTTGATGGTTTTTTACTCCTCTCAACAGCCCAAACAAGTTTCTAAAAGGATGAGTTTGCAACTACTTTACTTTTGGAGAAAATTCAAAACATTCATTATTCAATAGGGCCCAAACTATCAAAAACCAGCGGTTTCAATGAATACACATTTCTTGGTAGAATCATGCAGGACTGAAATTTTTGATGTTTTTCTACTCCTCTCATGAGCCCAAACAAGTCTCTAAAAGCATGAGTTTGCAACTACTTTACTTTTGGAGAAAATTCAAAACATTCATTATTCAATAGAGCCCAATAGCAAAAACCAGCGTTTTGAATGAAGAATCACATTTCTTGGTAGAATCATGCAGGATTGAAATTTTTGATGGTTTTTTACTCCTCTCAGCAGCCCAAACAAGTTTCTAAAAGGATGAGTTTGCAACTACTTTACTTTTGGAGAAAATTCAAAACATTCATTATTCAATAGGGCCCAAACTATCAAAAACCAGCGGTTTCAATGAACACACATTTCTTGGTAGAATGATGCAGGACTGAAATTTTTGATGTTTTTCTACTCCTCTCATGAGCCCAAACAAGTCTCTAAAAGCATGAGTTTGCAACTACTTTACTTTTGGAGAAAATTCAAAACATTCATTATTCAATAGGGCCCAAACTATCAAAAACCAGCGGTTTCAATGAACACACATTTCTTGGTAGAATCATGCAGGACTGAAATTTTTGATGTTTTTCTACTCCTCTCATGAGCCCAAACAAGTCTCTAAAAGCATGAGTTTGCAACTACTTTACTTTTGGAGAAAATTCAAAACATTCATTATTCAATAGAGCCCAATAGCAAAAACCAGCGTTTTGAATGAAGAATCACATTTCTTGGTAGAATCATGCAGGATTGAAATTTTTGATGGTTTTTTACTCCTCTCAGCAGCCCAAACAAGTTTCTAAAAGGATGAGTTTGCAACTACTTTACTTTTGGAGAAAATTCAAAACATTCATTATTCAATAGGGCCCAAACCATCAAAAACCAGCAGTTTCAATGAACACACATTTCTTGGTAGAATCATGCAGGACTGAAATTTTTGATGTTTTTCTACTCCTCTCATGAGCCCAAACAAGTCTCTAAAAGCATGAGTTTGCAACTACTTTACTTTTGGAGAAAATTCAAAACATTCATTATTCAATAGAGCCCAATAGCAAAAACCAGCGTTTTGAATGAAGAATCACATTTCTTGGTAGAATCATGCAGGATTGACATTTTTGATGGTTTTTTACTCCTCTCAACAGCCCAAACAAGTTTCTAAAAGGATGAGTTTGCAACTACTTTACTTTTGGAGAAAATTCAAAACATTCATTATTCAATAGGGCCCAAACTATCAAAAACCAGCCGTTTCAATGAACACACATGTCTTGGTAGAATCATGCAGGACTGAAATTTTTGATGTTTTTCTACTCATCTCATGAGCCCAAACAAGTCTCTAAAAGCATGAGTTTGCAACTACTTTACTTTTGGAGAAAATTCAAAACATTCATTATTCAATAGAGCCCAATAGCAAAAACCAGCGTTTTGAATGAAGAATCACATTTCTTGGTAGAATCATGCAGGATTGAA
Source organism: Dendrobates tinctorius (assembly GCF_039654945.1). Taxonomy (NCBI): domain Eukaryota; kingdom Metazoa; phylum Chordata; class Amphibia; order Anura; family Dendrobatidae; genus Dendrobates; species Dendrobates tinctorius. The sequence continues at coordinate 23,363,363 of NW_027361793.1, forward strand.
ATTTTTGATGGTTTTTTACTCCTCTCAACAGCCCAAACAAGTTTCTAAAAGGATGAGTTTGCAACTACTTTACTTTTGGAGAAAATTCAAAACATTCATTATTCAATAGGGCCCAAACTATCAAAAACCAGCGGTTTGAATGAACACATTTCTTGGTAGAATCATGCAGGACTGAAATTTTTGATGTTTTTCTACTCCTCTCATGAGCCCAAACAAGTCTCTAAAAGCATGAGTTTGCAACTACTTTACTTTTGGAGAAAATTCAAAACATTCACTATTCAATAGAGCCCAATTGCAAAAATCAGGTTTTGAATGAAGAATCACATTTCTTGGTAAAATCATGCAGGATTGAAATTTTTGATGGTTTTTTACTCCTCTCAACAGCCCAAACAAGTTTCTAAAAGGATGAGTTTGCAACTACTTTACTTTTGGAGAAAATTCAAAACATTCATTATTCAATAGGGCCCAAACTATCAAAAACCAGCGGTTTCAATGAACACACATTTCTTGGTAGAATCATGCAGGACTGAAATTTTTGATGTTTTTCTACTCCTCTCATGAGCCCAAACAAGTCTCTAAAAGCATGAGTTTGCAACTACTTTACTTTTGGAGAAAATTCAAAACATTCATTATTCAATAGAGCCCAATAGCAAAAACCAGCGTTTTGAATGAAGAATCACATTTCTTGGTAGAATCATGCAGGATTGAAATTTTTGATGGTTTTTTACTCCTCTCAACAGCCCAAACAAGTTTCTAAAAGGATGAGTTTGCAACTACTTTACTTTTGGAGAAAATTCAAAACATTCATTATTCAATAGGGCCCAAACTATCAAAAACCAGCCGTTTCAATGAAAACACATGTCTTGGTAGAATCATGCAGGACTGAAATTTTTGATGTTTTTCTACTCATCTCATGAGCCCAAACAAGTCTCTAAAAGCATGAGTTTGCAACTACTTTACTTTTGGAGAAAATTCAAAACATTCATTATTCAATAGAGCCCAATAGCAAAAACCAGCGTTTTGAATGAAGAATCACATTTCTTGGTAGAATCATGCAGGATTGAAATTTTTGATGGTTTTTTACTCCTCTCAACAGCCCAAACAAGTTTCTAAAAGGATGAGTTTGCAACTACTTTACTTTTGGAGAAAATTCAAAACATTCATTATTCAATAGGGCCCAAACTATCAAAAACCAGCGGTTTCAATGAACACACATTTCTTGGTAGAATCATGCAGGACTGAAATTTTTGATGTTTTTCTACTCCTCTCATGAGCCCAAACAAGTCTCTAAAAGCATGAGTTTGCCACTACTTTACTTTTGGAGAAAATTCAAAACATTCATTATTCAATAGAGCCCAATAGCAAAAACCAGCGTTTTGAATGAAGAATCACATTTCTTGGTAGAATCATGCAGGATTGAAATTTTTGATGGTTTTTTACTCCTCTCAACAGCCCAAACAAGTTTCTAAAAGGATGAGTTTGCAACTACTTTACTTTTGGAGAAAATTCAAAACATTCATTATTCAATAGGGCCCAAACTATCAAAAACCAGCCGTTTCAATGAAAACACATGTCTTGGTAGAATCATGCAGGACTGAAATTTTTGATGTTTTTCTACTCATCTCATGAGCCCAAACAAGTCTCTAAAAGCATGAGTTTGCCACTACTTTACTTTTGGAGAAAATTCAAAACATTCATTATTCAATAGAGCCCAATAGCAAAAACCAGCGTTTTGAATGAAGAATCACATTTCTTGGTAGAATCATGCAGGATTGAAATTTTTGATGGTTTTTTACTCCTCTCAACAGCCCAAACAAGTTTCTAAAAGGATGAGTTTGCAACTACTTTACTTTTGGAGAAAATTCAAAACATTCATTATTCAATAGGGCCCAAACTATCAAAAACCAGCGGTTTCAATGAACACACATTTCTTGGTAGAATCATGCAGGATTGAAATTTTTTATGGTTTTTTACTCCTCTCAACAGCCCAAACAAGTTTCTAAAAGGATGAGTTTGCAACTACTTTACTTTTGGAGAAAATTCAAAACATTCATTATTCAATAGGGCCCAAACTATCAAAAACCAGCGGTTTCAATGAACACACATTTCTTGGTAGAATCATGCAGGACTGAAATTTTTGATGTTTTTCTACTCCTCTCATGAGCCCAAACAAGTCTCTAAAAGCATGAGTTTGCAACTACTTTACTTTTGGAGAAAATTCAAAACATTCATTATTCAATAGAGCCCAATAGCAAAAACCAGCGTTTTGAATGAAGAATCACATTTCTTGGTAGAATCATGCAGGATTGAAATTTTTGATGGTTTTTTACTCCTCTCAACAGCCCAAACAAGTTTCTAAAAGGATGAGTTTGCAACTACTTTACTTTTGGAGAAAATTCAAAACATTCATTATTCAATAGGGCCCAAACTATCAAAAACCAGCCGTTTCAATGAACACACATTTCTTGGTAGAATCATGCAGGACTGAAATTTTTGATGTTTTTCTACTCATCTCATGAGCCCAAACAAGTCTCTAAAAGCATGAGTTTGCAACTACTTTACTTTTGGAGAAAATTCAAAACATTCATTATTCAATAGAGCCCAATAGCAAAAACCAGCGTTTTGAATGAAGAATCACATTTCTTGGTAGAATCATGCAGGATTGAAATTTTTGATGGTTTTTTACTCCTCTCAACAGCCCAAACAAGTTTCTAAAAGGATGAGTTTGCAACTACTTTACTTTTGGAGAAAATTCAAAACATTCATTATTCAATAGGGCCCAAACTATCAAAAACCAGCGGTTTGAATGAACACATTTCTTGGTAGAATCATGCAGGACTGAAATTTTTGATGTTTTTCTACTCCTCTCATGAGCCCAAACAAGTCTCTAAAAGCATGAGTTTGCAACTACTTTACTTTTGGAGAAAATTCAAAACATTCACTATTCAATAGAGCCCAATAGCAAAAATCAGGTTTTGAATGAAGAATCACATTTCTTGGTAAAATCATGCAGGATTGAAATTTTTGATGGTTTTTTACTCCTCTCAACAGCCCAAACAAGTTTCTAAAAGGATGAGTTTGCAACTACTTTACTTTTGGAGAAAATTCAAAACATTCATTATTCAATAGGGCCCAAACTATCAAAAACCAGCGGTTTCAATGAACACACATTTCTTGGTAGAATCATGCAGGACTGAAATTTTTGATGTTTTTCTACTCCTCTCATGAGCCCAAACAAGTCTCTAAAAGCATGAGTTTGCAACTACTTTACTTTTGGAGAAAATTCAAAACATTCATTATTCAATAGAGCCCAATAGCAAAAACCATGGTTTTGAATGAAGAATCACATTTCTTGGTAGAATCATGCAGGATTGAAATTTTTGATGGTTTTTTACTCCTCTCAACAGCCCAAACAAGTTTCTAAAAGGATGAGTTTGCAACTACTTTACTTTTGGAGAAAATTCAAAACATTCATTATTCAATAGGGCCCAAACTATCAAAAACCAGCGGTTTCAATGAACACACATTTCTTGGTAGAATCATGCAGGACTGAAATTTTTGATGTTTTTCTACTCCTCTCATGAGCCCAAACAAGTCTCTAAAAGCATGAGTTTGCAACTACTTTACTTTTGGAGAAAATTCAAAACATTCATTATTCAATAGGGCCCAAACTATCAAAAACCAGCGGTTTGAATCAACACACATTTCTTGGTAGAATCATGCAGGACTGAAATTTTTGATGTTTTTCTACTCCTCTCATGAGCCCAAACAAGTCTCTAAAAGCATGAGTTTGCAACTACTTTACTTTTGGAGAAAATTCAAAACATTCATTATTCAATAGAGCCCAATAGCAAAAACCAGCGTTTTGAATGAAGAATCACATTTCTTGGTAGAATCATGCAGGATTGAAATTTTTGATGGTTTTTTACTCCTCTCAACAGCCCAAACAAGTTTCTAAAAGGATGAGTTTGCAACTACTTTACTTTTGGAGAAAATTCAAAACATTCATTATTCAATAGGGCCCAAACTATCAAAAACCAGCCGTTTCAATGAAAACACATGTCTTGGTAGAATCATGCAGGACTGAAATTTTTGATGTTTTTCTACTCATCTCATGAGCCCAAACAAGTCTCTAAAAGCATGAGTTTGCAACTACTTTACTTTTGGAGAAAATTCAAAACATTCATTATTCAATAGAGCCCAATAGCAAAAACCAGCGTTTTGAATGAAGAATCACATTTCTTGGTAGAATCATGCAGGATTGAAATTTTTGATGGTTTTTTACTCCTCTCAACAGCCCAAACAAGTTTCTAAAAGGATGAGTTTGCAACTACTTTACTTTTGGAGAAAATTCAAAACATTCATTATTCAATAGGGCCCAAACTATCAAAAACCAGCGGTTTGAATGAACACATTTCTTGGTAGAATCATGCAGGACTGAAATTTTTGATGTTTTTCTACTCCTTTCATTAGCCCAAACAAGTCTCTAAAAGCATGAGTTTGCAACTACTTTACTTTTGGAGAAAATTCAAAACATTCATTATTCAATAGAGCCCAATAGCAAAAACCAGGTTTTGAATGAAGAATCACATTTCTTGGTAGAATCATGCAGGATTGAAATTTTTGATGGTTTTTTACTCCTCTCAACAGCCCAAACAAGTTTCTAAAAGGATGAGTTTGCAACTACTTTACTTTTGGAGAAAATTCAAAACATTCATTATTCAATAGAGCCCAAACTATCAAAAACCAGCGGTTTCAATGAACACACATTTCTTGGTAGAATCATGCAGGACTGAAATTTTTGATGTTTTTCTACTCCTCTCATGAGCCCAAACAAGTCTCTAAAAGCATGAGTTTGCAACTACTTTACTTTTGGAGAAAATTCAAAACATTCATTATTCAATAGAGCCCAATAGCAAAAACCAGCGTTTTGAATGAAGAATCACATTTCTTGGTAGAATCATGCAGGATTGAAATTTTTGATGGTTTTTTACTCCTCTCAACAGCCCAAACAAGTTTCTAAAAGGATGAGTTTGCAACTACTTTACTTTTGGAGAAAATTCAAAACATTCATTATTCAATAGGGCCCAAACTATCAAAAACCAGCGGTTTCAATGAACACACATTTCTTGGTAGAATCATGCAGGACTGAAATTTTTGATGTTTTTCTACTCCTCTCATGAGCCCAAACAAGTCTCTAAAAGCATGAGTTTGCAACTACTTTACTTTTGGAGAAAATTCAAAACATTCATTATTCAATAGAGCCCAATAGCAAAAACCAGCGTTTTGAATGAAGAATCACATTTCTTGGTAGAATCATGCAGGATTGAAATTTTTGATGGTTTTTTACTCCTCTCAACAGCCCAAACAAGTTTCTAAAAGGATGAGTTTGCAACTACTTTACTTTTGGAGAAAATTCAAAACATTCATTATTCAATAGGGCCCAAACTATCAAAAACCAGCGGTTTCAATGAACACACATTTCTTGGTAGAATCATGCAGGACTGAAATTTTTGATGTTTTTCTACTCCTCTCATGAGCCCAAACAAGTCTCTAAAAGCATGAGTTTGCAACTACTTTACTTTTGGAGAAAATTCAAAACATTCATTATTCAATAGAGCCCAATAGCAAAAACCAGCGTTTTGAATGAAGAATCACATTTCTTGGTAGAATCATGCAGGATTGAAATTTTTGATGGTTTTTTACTCCTCTCAACAGCCCAAACAAGTTTCTAAAAGGATGAGTTTGCAACTACTTTACTTTTGGAGAAAATTCAAAACATTCATTATTCAATAGGGCCCAAACTATCAAAAACCAGCGGTTTGAATGAACACACATTTCTTGGTAGAATCATGCAGGACTGAAATTTTTGATGTTTTTCTACTCCTCTCATGAGCCCAAACAAGTCTCTAAAAGCATGAGTTTGCAACTACTTTACTTTTGGAGAAAATTCAAAACATTCATTATTCAATAGAGCCCAATAGCAAAAACCATGGTTTTGAATGAAGAATCACATTTCTTGGTAGAATCATGCAGGATTGAAATTTTTGATGGTTTTTTACTCCTCTCAACAGCCCAAACAAGTTTCTAAAAGGATGAGTTTGCAACTACTTTACTTTTGGAGAAAATTCAAAACATTCATTATTCAATAGGGCCCAAACTATCAAAAACCAGCGGTTTCAATGAACACACATTTCTTGGTAGAATCATGCAGGACTGAAATTTTTGATGTTTTTCTACTCCTCTCATGAGCCCAAACAAGTCTCTAAAAGCATGAGTTTGCAACTACTTTACTTTTGGAGAAAATTCAAAACATTCATTATTCAATAGAGCCCAATAGCAAAAACCAGCGTTTTGAATGAAGAATCACATTTCTTGGTAGAATCATGCAGGATTGAAATTTTTGATGGTTTTTTACTCCTCTCAACAGCCCAAACAAGTTTCTAAAAGGATGAGTTTGCAACTACTTTACTTTTGGAGAAAATTCAAAACATTCATTATTCAATAGGGCCCAAACTATCAAAAACCAGCGGTTTGAATGAACACATTTCTTGGTAGAATCATGCAGGACTGAAATTTTTGATGTTTTTCTACTCCTCTCATGAGCCCAAACAAGTCTCTAAAAGCATGAGTTTGCAACTACTTTACTTTTGGAGAAAATTCAAAACATTCACTATTCAATAGAGCCCAATTGCAAAAATCAGGTTTTGAATGAAGAATCACATTTCTTGGTAAAATCATGCAGGATTGAAATTTTTGATGGTTTTTTACTCCTCTCAACAGCCCAAACAAGTTTCTAAAAGGATGAGTTTGCAACTACTTTACTTTTGGAGAAAATTCAAAACATTCATTATTCAATAGGGCCCAAACTATCAAAAACCAGCGGTTTCAATGAACACACATTTCTTGGTAGAATCATGCAGGACTGAAATTTTTGATGTTTTTCTACTCCTCTCATGAGCCCAAACAAGTCTCTAAAAGCATGAGTTTGCAACTACTTTACTTTTGGAGAAAATTCAAAACATTCATTATTCAATAGAGCCCAATAGCAAAAACCAGCGTTTTGAATGAAGAATCACATTTCTTGGTAGAATCATGCAGGATTGAAATTTTTGATGGTTTTTTACTCCTCTCAACAGCCCAAACAAGTTTCTAAAAGGATGAGTTTGCAACTACTTTACTTTTGGAGAAAATTCAAAACATTCATTATTCAATAGGGCCCAAACTATCAAAAACCAGCGGTTTCAATGAACACACATTTCTTGGTAGAATCATGCAGGACTGAAATTTTTGATGTTTTTCTACTCCTCTCATGAGCCCAAACAAGTCTCTAAAAGCATGAGTTTGCAACTACTTTACTTTTGGAGAAAATTCAAAACATTCATTATTCAATAGGGCCCAAACTATCAAAAACCAGCGGTTTGAATCAACACACATTTCTTGGTAGAATCATGCAGGACTGAAATTTTTGATGTTTTTCTACTCCTCTCATGAGCCCAAACAAGTCTCTAAAAGCATGAGTTTGCAACTACTTTACTTTTGGAGAAAATTCAAAACATTCATTATTCAATAGAGCCCAATAGCAAAAACCAGCGTTTTGAATGAAGAATCACATTTCTTGGTAGAATCATGCAGGATTGAAATTTTTGATGGTTTTTTACTCCTCTCAACAGCCCAAACAAGTTTCTAAAAGGATGAGTTTGCAACTACTTTACTTTTGGAGAAAATTCAAAACATTCATTATTCAATAGGGCCCAAACTATCAAAAACCAGCCGTTTCAATGAAAACACATGTCTTGGTAGAATCATGCAGGACTGAAATTTTTGATGTTTTTCTACTCATCTCATGAGCCCAAACAAGTCTCTAAAAGCATGAGTTTGCAACTACTTTACTTTTGGAGAAAATTCAAAACATTCATTATTCAATAGAGCCCAATAGCAAAAACCAGCGTTTTGAATGAAGAATCACATTTCTTGGTAGAATCATGCAGGATTGAAATTTTTGATGGTTTTTTACTCCTCTCAACAGCCCAAACAAGTTTCTAAAAGGATGAGTTTGCAACTACTTTACTTTTGGAGAAAATTCAAAACATTCATTATTCAATAGGGCCCAAACTATCAAAAACCAGCGGTTTGAATGAACACATTTCTTGGTAGAATCATGCAGGACTGAAATTTTTGATGTTTTTCTACTCCTTTCATGAGCCCAAACAAGTCTCTAAAAGCATGAGTTTGCAACTACTTTACTTTTGGAGAAAATTCAAAACATTCACTATTCAATAGAGCCCAATAGCAAAAATCAGGTTTTGAATGAAGAATCACATTTCTTGGTAGAATCATGCAGGATTGAAATTTTTGATGGTTTTTTACTCCTCTCAACAGCCCAAACAAGTTTCTAAAAGGATGAGTTTGCAACTACTTTACTTTTGGAGAAAATTCAAAACATTCATTATTCAATAGGGCCCAAACTATCAAAAACCAGCGGTTTCAATGAACACACATTTCTTGGTAGAATCATGCAGGACTGAAATTTTTGATGTTTTTCTACTCCTCTCATGAGCCCAAACAAGTCTCTAAAAGCATGAGTTTGCAACTACTTTACTTTTGGAGAAAATTCAAAACATTCATTATTCAATAGAGCCCAATAGCAAAAACCAGCGTTTTGAATGAAGAATCACATTTCTTGGTAGAATCATGCAGGATTGAAATTTTTGATGGTTTTTTACTCCTCTCAACAGCCCAAACAAGTTTCTAAAAGGATGAGTTTGCAACTACTTTACTTTTGGAGAAAATTCAAAACATTCATTATTCAATAGGGCCCAAACTATCAAAAACCAGCGGTTTCAATGAACACACATTTCTTGGTAGAATCATGCAGGACTGAAATTTTTGATGTTTTTCTACTCCTCTCATGAGCCCAAACAAGTCTCTAAAAGCATGAGTTTGCAACTACTTTACTTTTGGAGAAAATTCAAAACATTCATTATTCAATAGAGCCCAATAGCAAAAACCAGCGTTTTGAATGAAGAATCACATTTCTTGGTAGAATCATGCAGGATTGAAATTTTTGATGGTTTTTTACTCCTCTCAACAGCCCAAACAAGTTTCTAAAAGGATGAGTTTGCAACTACTTTACTTTTGGAGAAAATTCAAAACATTCATTATTCAATAGGGCCCAAACTATCAAAAACCAGCCGTTTCAATGAACACACATGTCTTGGTAGAATCATGCAGGACTGAAATTTTTGATGTTTTTCTACTCCTCTCATGAGCCCAAACAAGTCTCTAAAAGCATGAGTTTGCAACTACTTTACTTTTGGAGAAAATTCAAAACATTCATTATTCAATAGAGCCCAATAGCAAAAACCAGCGTTTTGAATGAAGAATCACATTTCTTGGTAGAATCATGCAGGATTGAAATTTTTGATGGTTTTTTACTCCTCTCAACAGCGCAAACAAGTTTCTAAAAGGATGAGTTTGCAACTACTTTACTTTTGGAGAAAATTCAAAACATTCATTATTCAATAGGGCCCAAACTATCAAAAACCAGCGGTTTGAATGAACACATTTCTTGGTAGAATCATGCAGGACTGAAATTTTTGATGTTTTTCTACTCCTCTCATGAGCCCAAACAAGTCTCTAAAAGCATGAGTTTGCAACTACTTTACTTTTGGAGAAAATTCAAAACATTCACTATTCAATAGAGCCCAATAGCAAAAATCAGGTTTTGAATGAAGAATCACATTTCTTGGTAAAATCATGCAGGATTGAAATTTTTGATGGTTTTTTACTCCTCTCAACAGCCCAAACAAGTTTCTAAAAGGATGAGTTTGCAACTACTTTACTTTTGGAGAAAATTCAAAACATTCATTATTCAAAAGGGCCCAAACTATCAAAAACCAGCGGTTTCAATGAACACACATTTCTTGGTAGAATCATGCAGGACTGAAATTTTTGATGTTTTTCTACTCCTCTCATGAGCCCAAACAAGTCTCTAAAAGCATGAGTTTGCAACTACTTTACTTTTGGAGAAAATTCAAAACATTCATTATTCAATAGAGCCCAATAGCAAAAACCAGCGTTTTGAATGAAGAATCACATTTCTTGGTAGAATCATGCAGGATTGAAATTTTTGATGGTTTTTTACTCCTCTCAACAGCCCAAACAAGTTTCTAAAAGGATGAGTTTGCAACTACTTTACTTTTGGAGAAAATTCAAAACATTCATTATTCAATAGGGCCCAAACTATCAAAAACCAGCGGTTTCAATGAACACACATTTCTTGGTAGAATCATGCAGGACTGAAATTTTTGATGTTTTTCTACTCCTCTCATGAGCCCAAACAAGTCTCTAAAAGCATGAGTTTGCAACTACTTTACTTTTGGAGAAAATTCAAAACATTCATTATTCAATAGGGCCCAAACTATCAAAAACCAGCGGTTTGAATCAACACACATTTCTTGGTAGAATCATGCAGGACTGAAATTTTTGATGTTTTTCTACTCCTCTCATGAGCCCAAACAAGTCTCTAAAAGCATGAGTTTGCAACTACTTTACTTTTGGAGAAAATTCAAAACATTCATTATTCAATAGAGCCCAATAGCAAAAACCAGCATTTTGAATGAAGAATCACATTTCTTGGTAGAATCATGCAGGATTGAAATTTTTGATGGTTTTTTACTCCTCTCAACAGCCCAAACAAGTTTCTAAAAGGATGAGTTTGCAACTACTTTACTTTTGGAGAAAATTCAAAACATTCATTTTTCAATAGGGCCCAAAATATCAAAAACCAGCGGTTTCAATGAACACACATTTCTTGGTAGAATCATGCAGGACTGAAATTTTTGATGTTTTTCTACTCCTCTCATGAGCCCAAACAAGTCTCTAAAAGCATGAGTTTGCAACTACTTTACTTTTGGAGAAAATTCAAAACATTCATTATTCAATAGAGCCCAATAGCAAAAACCAGCGTTTTGAATGAAGAATCACATTTCTTGGTAGAATCATGCAGGATTGAAATTTTTGATGGTTTTTTACTCCTCTCAACAGCCCAAACAAGTTTCTAAAAGGATGAGTTTGCAACTACTTTACTTTTGGAGAAAATTCAAAACATTCATTATTCAATAGGGCCCAAACTATCAAAAACCAGCGGTTTCAATGAACACACATTTCTTGGTAGAATCATGCAGGACTGAAATTTTTGATGTTTTTCTACTCCTCTCATGAGCCCAAACAAGTCTCTATAAGCATGAGTTTGCAACTACTTTACTTTTGGAGAAAATTCAAAACATTCATTATTCAATAGGGCCCAAACTATCAAAAACCAGCGGTTTGAATCAACACACATTTCTTGGTAGAATCATGCAGGACTGAAATTTTTGATGTTTTTCTACTCCTCTCATGAGCCCAAACAAGTCTCTAAAAGCATGAGTTTGCAACTACTTTACTTTTGGAGAAAATTCAAAACATTCATTATTCAATAGAGCCCAATAGCAAAAACCAGCGTTTTGAATGAAGAATCACATTTCTTGGTAGAATCATGCAGGATTGAAATTTTTGATGGTTTTTTACTCCTCTCAACAGCCCAAACAAGTTTCTAAAAGGATGAGTTTGCAACTACTTTACTTTTGGAGAAAATTCAAAACATTCATTATTCAATAGGGCCCAAACTATCAAAAACCAGCCGTTTCAATGAAAACACATGTCTTGGTAGAATCATGCAGGACTGAAATTTTTGATGTTTTTCTACTCATCTCATGAGCCCAAACAAGTCTCTAAAAGCATGAGTTTGCAACTACTTTACTTTTGGAGAAAATTCAAAACATTCATTATTCAATAGAGCCCAATAGCAAAAACCAGCGTTTTGAATGAAGAATCACATTTCTTGGTAGAATCATGCAGGATTGAAATTTTTGATGGTTTTTTACTCCTCTCAACAGCCCAAACAAGTTTCTAAAAGGATGAGTTTGCAACTACTTTACTTTTGGAGAAAATTCAAAACATTCATTTTTCAATAGGGCCCAAAATATCAAAAACCAGCGGTTTCAATGAACACACATTTCTTGGTAGAATCATGCAGGACTGAAATTTTTGATGTTTTTCTACTCCTCTCATGAGCCCAAACAAGTCTCTAAAAGCATGAGTTTGCAACTACTTTACTTTTGGAGAAAATTCAAAACATTCATTATTCAATAGAGCCCAATAGCAAAAACCAGCGTTTTGAATGAAGAATCACATTTCTTGGTAGAATCATGCAGGATTGAAATTTTTGATGGTTTTTTACTCCTCTCAACAGCCCAAACAAGTTTCTAAAAGGATGAGTTTGCAACTACTTTACTTTTGGAGAAAATTCAAAACATTCATTATTCAATAGGGCCCAAACTATCAAAAACCAGCGGTTTCAATGAACACACATTTCTTGGTAGAATCATGCAGGACTGAAATTTTTGATGTTTTTCTACTCCTCTCATGAGCCCAAACAAGTCTCTAAATGCATGAGTTTGCAACTACTTTACTTTTGGAGAAAATTCAAAACATTCATTATTCAATAGAGCCCAATAGCAAAAACCAGCGTTTTGAATGAAGAATCACATTTCTTGGTAGAATCATGCAGGATTGAAATTTTTGATGGTTTTTTACTCCTCTCAACAGCCCAAACAAGTTTCTAAAAGGATGAGTTTGCAACTACTTTACTTTTGGAGAAAATTCAAAACATTCATTATTCAATAGGGCCCAAACTATCAAAAACCAGCGGTTTCAATGAACACACATTTCTTGGTAGAATCATGCAGGACTGAAATTTTTGATGTTTTTCTACTCCTCTCATGAGCCCAAACAAGTCTCTAAAAGCATGAGTTTGCAACTACTTTACTTTTGGAGAAAATTCAAAACATTCACTATTCAATAGAGCCCAATAGCAAAAACCAGCGTTTTGAATGAAGAATCACATTTCTTGGTAGAATCATGCAGGATTGAAATTTTTGATGGTTTTTTACTCCTCTCAACAGCCCAAACAAGTTTCTAAAAGGATGAGTTTGCAACTACTTTACTTTTGGAGAAAATTCAAAACATTCATTATTCAATAGGGCCCAAACTATCAAAAACCAGCGGTTTCAATGAACACACATTTCTTGGTAGAATCATGCAGGACTGAAATTTTTGATGTTTTTCTACTCCTCTCATGAGCCCAAACAAGTCTCTAAAAGCATGAGTTTGCAACTACTTTACTTTTGGAGAAAATTCAAAACATTCATTATTCAATAGAGCCCAATAGCAAAAACCAGCGTTTTGAATGAAGAATCACATTTCTTGGTAGAATCATGCAGGATTGAAATTTTTGATGGTTTTTTACTCCTCTCAACAGCCCAAACAAGTTTCTAAAAGGATGAGTTTGCAACTACTTTACTTTTGGAGAAAATTCAAAACATTCATTATTCAATAGGGCCCAAACTATCAAAAACCAGCGGTTTCAATGAACACACATTTCTTGGTAGAATCATGCAGGACTGAAATTTTTGATGTTTTTCTACTCCTCTCATGAGCCCAAACAAGTCTCTAAAAGCATGAGTTTGCAACTACTTTACTTTTGGAGAAAATTCAAAACATTCATTATTCAATAGGGCCCAAACTATCAAAAACCAGCGGTTTCAATGAACACACATTTCTTGGTAGAATCATGCAGGACTGAAATTTTTGATGTTTTTCTACTCCTCTCATGAGCCCAAACAAGTCTCTAAAAGCATGAGTTTGCAACTACTTTACTTTTGGAGAAAATTCAAAACATTCATTATTCAATAGAGCCCAATAGCAAAAACCAGCGTTTTGAATGAAGAATCACATTTCTTGGTAGAATCATGCAGGATTGAAATTTTTGATGGTTTTTTACTCCTCTCAACAGCCCAAACAAGTTTCTGAAAGGATGAGTTTGCAACTACTTTACTTTTGGAGAAAATTCAAAACATTCATTATTCAATAGGGCCCAAACTATCAAAAACCAGCCGTTTCAATGAACACACATTTCTTGGTAGAATCATGCAGGACTGAAATTTTTGATGTTTTCCTACTCCTCTCATGAGCCCAAACAAGTCTCTAAAAGCATGAGTTTGCAACTACTTTACTTTTGGAGAAAATTCAAAACATTCATTATTCAATAGAGCCCAATAGCAAAAACCAGCGTTTTGAATGAAGAATCACATTTCTTGGTAGAATCATGCAGGATTGAAATTTTGGATGGTTTTTTACTCCTCTCAACAGCCCAAACAAGTTTCTAAAAGGATGAGTTTGCAACTACTTTACTTTTGGAGAAAATTCAAAACATTCATTATTCAATAGGGCCCAAACTATCAAAAACCAGCGGTTTCAATGAACACACATTTCTTGGTAGAATCATGCAGGACTGAAATTTTTGATGTTTTTCTACTCCTCTCATGAGCCCAAACAAGTCTCTAAAAGCATGAGTTTGCAACTACTTTACTTTTGGAGAAAATTCAAAACATTCATTATTCAATAGAGTCCAATAGCAAAAACCAGCGTTTTGAATGAAGAATCACATTTCTTGGTAGAATCATGCAGGATTGAAATTTTTGATGGTTTTTTACTCCTCTCAACAGCCCAAACAAGTTTCTAAAAGGATGAGTTTGCAACTACTTTACTTTTGGAGAAAATTCAAAACATTCATTATTCAATAGGGCCCAAACTATCAAAAACCAGCGGTTTCAATGAACACACATTTCTTGGTAGAATCATGCAGGACTGAAATTTTTGATGTTTTTCTACTCCTCTCATGAGCCCAAACAAGTCTCTAAAAGCATGAGTTTGCAACTACTTTACTTTTGGAGAAAATTCAAAACATTCATTATTCAATAGGGCCCAAACTATCAAAAACCAGCGGTTTCAATGAACACACATTTCTTGGTAGAATCATGCAGGACTGAAATTTTTGATGTTTTTCTACTCCTCTCATGAGCCCAAACAAGTCTCTAAAAGCATGAGTTTGCAACTACTTTACTTTTGGAGAAAATTCAAAACATTCATTATTCAATAGAGCCCAATAGCAAAAACCAGCGTTTTGAATGAAGAATCACATTTCTTGGTAGAATCATGCAGGATTGAAATTTTTGATGGTTTTTTACTCCTCTCAACAGCCCAAACAAGTTTCTAAAAGGATGAGTTTGCAACTACTTTACTTTTGGAGAAAATTCAAAACATTCATTATTCAATAGGGCCCAAACTATCAAAAACCAGCGGTTTCAATGAACACACATTTCTTGGTAGAATCATGCAGGACTGAAATTTTTGATGTTTTCCTACTCCTCTCATGAGCCCAAACAAGTCTCTAAAAGCATGAGTTTGCAACTACTTTACTTTTGGAGAAAATTCAAAACATTCATTATTCAATAGAGCCCAATAGCAAAAACCAGCGTTTTGAATGAAGAATCACATTTCTTGGTACAATCATGCAGGATTGAAATTTTGGATGGTTTTTTACTCCTCTCAACAGCCCAAACAAGTTTCTAAAAGGATGAGTTTGCAACTACTTTACTTTTGGAGAAAATTCAAAACATTCATTATTCAATAGGGCCCAAACTATCAAAAACCAGCGGTTTCAATGAACACACATTTCTTGGTAGAATCATGCAGGACTGAAATTTTTGATGTTTTTCTACTCCTCTCATGAGCCCAAACAAGTCTCTAAAAGCATGAGTTTGCAACTACTTTACTTTTGGAGAAAATTCAAAACATTCATTATTCAATAGAGCCCAATAGCAAAAACCAGCGTTTTGAATGAAGAATCACATTTCTTGGTAGAATCATGCAGGATTGAAATTTTTGATGGTTTTTTACTCCTCTCAACAGCCCAAACAAGTTTCTAAAAGGATGAGTTTGCAACTACTTTACTTTTGGAGAAAATTCAAAACATTCATTATTCAATAGGGCCCAAACTATCAAAAACCAGCGGTTTCAATGAACACACATTTCTTGGTAGAATCATGCAGGACTGAAATTTTTGATGTTTTTCTACTCCTCTCATGAGCCCAAACAAGTCTCTAAAAGCATGAGTTTGCAACTACTTTACTTTTGGAGAAAATTCAAAACATTCATTATTCAATAGGGCCCAAACTATCAAAAACCAGCGGTTTCAATGAACACACATTTCTTGGTAGAATCATGCAGGACTGAAATTTTTGATGTTTTTCTACTCCTCTCATGAGCCCAAACAAGTCTCTAAAAGCATGAGTTTGCAACTACTTTACTTTTGGAGAAAATTCAAAACATTCATTATTCAATAGAGCCCAATAGCAAAAACCAGCGTTTTGAATGAAGAATCACATTTCTTGGTAGAATCATGCAGGATTGAAATTTTTGATGGTTTTTTACTCCTCTCAACAGCCCAAACAAGTTTCTAAAAGGATGAGTTTGCAACTACTTTACTTTTGGAGAAAATTCAAAACATTCATTATTCAATAGGGCCCAAACTATCAAAAACCAGCCGTTTCAATGAACACACATGTCTTGGTAGAATCATGCAGGACTGAAATTTTTGATGTTTTTCTACTCATCTCATGAGCCCAAACAAGTCTCTAAAAGCATGAGTTTGCAACTACTTTACTTTTGGAGAAAATTCAAAACATTCATTATTCAATAGAGCCCAATAGCAAAAACCAGCGTTTTGAATGAAGAATCACATTTCTTGGTAGAATCATGCAGGATTGAAATTTTTGATGGTTTTTTACTCCTCTCAACAGCCCAAACAAGTTTCTAAAAGGATGAGTTTGCAACTACTTTACTTTTGGAGAAAATTCAAAACATTCATTATTCAATAGGGCCCAAACTATCAAAAACCAGCGGTTTGAATGAACACATTTCTTGGTAGAATCATGCAGGACTGAAATTTTTGATGTTTTTCTACTCCTTTCATGAGCCCAAACAAGTCTCTAAAAGCATGAGTTTGCAACTACTTTACTTTTGGAGAAAATTCAAAACATTCACTATTCAATAGAGCCCAATAGCAAAAATCAGGTTTTGAATGAAGAATCACATTTCTTGGTAAAATCATGCAGGATTGAAATTTTTGATGGTTTTTTACTCCTCTCAACAGCCCAAACAAGTTTCTAAAAGGATGAGTTTGCAACTACTTTACTTTTGGAGAAAATTCAAAACATTCATTATTCAATAGGGCCCAAACTATCAAAAACCAGCGGTTTCAATGAACACACATTTCTTGGTAGAATCATGCAGGACTGAAATTTTTGATGTTTTTCTACTCCTCTCATGAGCCCAAACAAGTCTCTAAAAGCATGAGTTTGCAACTACTTTACTTTTGGAGAAAATTCAAAACATTCATTATTCAATAGAGCCCAATAGCAAAAACCAGCGTTTTGAATGAAGAATCACATTTCTTGGTAGAATCATGCAGGATTGAAATTTTTGATGGTTTTTTACTCCTCTCAACAGCCCAAACAAGTTTCTAAAAGGATGAGTTTGCAACTACTTTACTTTTGGAGAAAATTCAAAACATTCATTATTCAATAGGGCCCAAACTATCAAAAACCAGCGGTTTGAATGAACACATTTCTTGGTAGAATCATGCAGGACTGAAATTTTTGATGTTTTTCTACTCCTTTCATGAGCCCAAACAAGTCTCTAAAAGCATGAGTTTGCAACTACTTTACTTTTGGAGAAAATTCAAAACATTCACTATTCAATAGAGCCCAATAGCAAAAATCAGGTTTTGAATGAAGAATCACATTTCTTGGTAAAATCATGCAGGATTGAAATTTTTGATGGTTTTTTACTCCTCTCAACAGCCCAAACAAGTTTCTAAAAGGATGAGTTTGCAACTACTTTACTTTTGGAGATAATTCAAAACATTCATTATTCAATAGGGCCCAAACTATCAAAAACCAGCGGTTTCAATGAACACACATTTCTTGGTAGAATCATGCAGGACTGAAATTTTTGATGTTTTTCTACTCCTCTCATGAGCCCAAACAAGTCTCTAAAAGCATGAGTTTGCAACTACTTTACTTTTGGAGAAAATTCAAAACAATCATTATTCAATAGAGCCCAATAGCAAAAACCAGCGTTTTGAATGAAGAATCACATTTCTTGGTAGAATCATGCAGGATTGAAATTTTTGATGGTTTTTTACTCCTCTCAACAGCCCAAACAAGTTTCTAAAAGGATGAGTTTGCAACTACTTTACTTTTGGAGAAAATTCAAAACATTCATTATTCAATAGGGCCCAAAATATCAAAAACCAGCGGTTTCAATGAACACACATTTCTTGGTAGAATCATGCAGGACTGAAATTTTTGATGTTTTCCTACTCCTCTCATGAGCCCAAACAAGTCTCTAAAAGCATGAGTTTGCAACTACTTTGCTTTTGGAGAAAATTCAAAACATTCATTATTCAATAGAGCCCAATAGCAAAAACCAGCGTTTTGAATGAAGAATCACATTTCTTGGTAGAATCATGCAGGATTGAAATTTTGGATGGTTTTTTACTCCTCTCAACAGCCCAAACAAGTTTCTAAAAGGATGAGTTTGCAACTACTTTACTTTTGGAGAAAATTCAAAACATTCATTATTCAATAGGGCCCAAACTATCAAAAACCAGCGGTTTCAATGAACACACATTTCTTGGTAGAATCATGCAGGACTGAAATTTTTGATGTTTTTCTACTCCTCTCATGAGCCCAAACAAGTCTCTAAAAGCATGAGTTTGCAACTACTTTACTTTTGGAGAAAATTCAAAACATTCATTATTCAATAGAGCCCAATAGCAAAAACCAGCGTTTTGAATGAAGAATCACATTTCTTGGTAGAATCATGCAGGATTGAAATTTTTGATGGTTTTTTACTCCTCTCAACAGCCCAAACAAGTTTCTAAAAGGATGAGTTTGCAACTACTTTACTTTTGGAGAAAATTCAAAACATTCATTATTCAATAGGGCCCAAACTATCAAAAACCAGCGGTTTCAATGAACACACATTTCTTGGTAGAATCATGCAGGACTGAAATTTTTGATGTTTTTCTACTCCTCTCATGAGCCCAAACAAGTCTCTAAAAGCATGAGTTTGCAACTACTTTACTTTTGGAGAAAATTCAAAACATTCATTATTCAATAGAGCCCAATAGCAAAAACCAGCGTTTTGAATGAAGAATCACATTTCTTGGTAGAATCATGCAGGATTGAAATTTTTGATGGTTTTTTACTCCTCTCAACAGCCCAAACAAGTTTCTAAAAGGATGAGTTTGCAACTACTTTACTTTTGGAGAAAATTCAAAACATTCATTATTCAATAGGGCCCAAACTATCAAAAACCAGCGGTTTCAATGAACACACATTTCTTGGTAGAATCATGCAGGACTGAAATTTTTGATGTTTTTCTACTCCTCTCATGAGCCCAAACAAGTCTCTAAAAGCATGAGTTTGCAACTACTTTACTTTTGGAGAAAATTCAAAACATTCATTATTCAATAGGGCCCAAACTATCAAAAACCAGCGGTTTCAATGAACACACATTTCTTGGTAGAATCATGCAGGACTGAAATTTTTGATGTTTTTCTACTCCTCTCATGAGCCCAAACAAGTCTCTAAAAGCATGAGTTTGCAACTACTTTACTTTTGGAGAAAATTCAAAACATTCACTATTCAATAGAGCCCAATAGCAAAAACCAGCGTTTTGAATGAAGAATCACATTTCTTGGTAGAATCATGCAGGATTGAAATTTTTGATGGTTTTTTACTCCTCTCAACAGCCCAAACAAGTTTCTAAAAGGATGAGTTTGCAACTACTTTACTTTTGGAGAAAATTCAAAACATTCATTATTCAATAGGGCCCAAACTATCAAAAACCAGCGGTTTGAATGAACACATTTCTTGGTAGAATCATGCAGGACTGAAATTTTTGATGTTTTTCTACTCCTTTCATGAGCCCAAACAAGTCTCTAAAAGCATGAGTTTGCAACTACTTTACTTTTGGAGAAAATTCAAAACATTCACTATTCAATAGAGCCCAATAGCAAAAATCAGGTTTTGAATGAAGAATCACATTTCTTGGTAAAATCATGCAGGATTGAAATTTTTGATGGTTTTTTACTCCTCTCAACAGCCCAAACAAGTTTCTAAAAGGATGAGTTTGCAACTACTTTACTTTTGGAGAAAATTCAAAACATTCATTATTCAATAGGGCCCAAACTATCAAAAACCAGCGGTTTCAATGAACACACATTTCTTGGTAGAATCATGCAGGACTGAAATTTTTGATGTTTTTCTACTCCTCTCATGAGCCCAAACAAGTCTCTAAAAGCATGAGTTTGCAACTACTTTACTTTTGGAGAAAATTCAAAACATTCATTATTCAATAGAGCCCAATAGCAAAAACCATGGTTTTGAATGAAGAATCACATTTCTTGGTAGAATCATGCAGGATTGAAATTTTTGATGGTTTTTTACTCCTCTCAACAGCCCAAACAAGTTTCTAAAAGGATGAGTTTGCAACTACTTTACTTTTGGAGAAAATTCAAAACATTCATTATTCAATAGGGCCCAAACTATCAAAAACCAGCGGTTTCAATGAACACACATTTCTTGGTAGAATCATGCAGGACTGAAATTTTTGATGTTTTTCTACTCCTCTCATGAGCCCAAACAAGTCTCTAAAAGCATGAGTTTGCAACTACTTTACTTTTGGAGAAAATTCAAAACATTCATTATTCAATAGAGCCCAATAGCAAAAACCAGCGTTTTGAATGAAGAATCACATTTCTTGGTAGAATCATGCAGGATTGAAATTTTTGATGGTTTTTTACTCCTCTCAACAGCCCAAACAAGTTTCTAAAAGGATGAGTTTGCAACTACTTTACTTTTGGAGAAAATTCAAAACATTCATTATTCAATAGGGCCCAAACTATCAAAAACCAGCGGTTTGAATGAACACATTTCTTGGTAGAATCATGCAGGACTGAAATTTTTGATGTTTTTCTACTCCTTTCATGAGCCCAAACAAGTCTCTAAAAGCATGAGTTTGCAACTACTTTACTTTTGGAGAAAATTCAAAACATTCACTATTCAATAGAGCCCAATAGCAAAAATCAGGTTTTGAATGAAGAATCACATTTCTTGGTAAAATCATGCAGGATTGAAATTTTTGATGGTTTTTTACTCCTCTCAACAGCCCAAACAAGTTTCTAAAAGGATGAGTTTGCAACTACTTTACTTTTGGAGAAAATTCAAAACATTCATTATTCAATAGGGCCCAAACTATCAAAAACCAGCGGTTTCAATGAACACACATTTCTTGGTAGAATCATGCAGGACTGAAGTTTTTGATGTTTTTCTACTCCTCTCATGAGCCCAAACAAGTCTCTAAAAGCATGAGTTTGCAACTACTTTACTTTTGGAGAAAATTCAAAACATTCATTATTCAATAGAGCCCAATAGCAAAAACCAGCATTTTGAATGAAGAATCACATTTCTTGGTAGAATCATGCAGGATTGAAATTTTTGATGGTTTTTTACTCCTCTCAACAGCCCAAACAAGTTTCTAAAAGGATGAGTTTGCAACTACTTTACTTTTGGAGAAAATTCAAAACATTCATTATTCAATAGGGCCCAAACTATCAAAAACCAGCGGTTTGAATGAACACATTTCTTGGTAGAATCATGCAGGACTGAAATTTTTGATGTTTTTCTACTCCTTTCATGAGCCCAAACAAGTCTCTAAAAGCATGAGTTTGCAACTACTTTACTTTTGGAGAAAATTCAAAACATTCACTATTCAATAGAGCCCAATAGCAAAAATCAGGTTTTGAATGAAGAATCACATTTCTTGGTAGAATCATGCAGGATTGAAATTTTTGATGGTTTTTTACTCCTCTCAACAGCCCAAACAAGTTTCTAAAAGGATGAGTTTGCAACTACTTTACTTTTGGAGAAAATTCAAAACATTCATTATTCAATAGGGCCCAAACTATCAAAAACCAGCGGTTTCAATGAACACACATTTCTTGGTAGAATCATGCAGGACTGAAATTTTTGATGTTTTTCTACTCCTCTCATGAGCCCAAACAAGTCTCTAAAAGCATGAGTTTGCAACTACTTTACTTTTGGAGAAAATTCAAAACATTCATTATTCAATAGAGCCCAATAGCAAAAACCAGCGTTTTGAATGAAGAATCACATTTCTTGGTAGAATCATGCAGGATTGAAATTTTTGATGGTTTTTTACTCCTCTCAACAGCCCAAACAAGTTTCTAAAAGGATGAGTTTGCAACTACTTTACTTTTGGAGAAAATTCAAAACATTCATTATTCAATAGGGCCCAAACTATCAAAAACCAGCGGTTTGAATGAACACATTTCTTGGTAGAATCATGCAGGACTGAAATTTTTGATGTTTTTCTACTCCTTTCATGAGCCCAAACAAGTCTCTAAAAGCATGAGTTTGCAACTACTTTACTTTTGGAGAAAATTCAAAACATTCACTATTCAATAGAGCCCAATAGCAAAAATCAGGTTTTGAATGAAGAATCACATTTCTTGGTAGAATCATGCAGGATTGAAATTTTTGATGGTTTTTTACTCCTCTCAACAGCCCAAACAAGTTTCTAAAAGGATGAGTTTGCAACTACTTTACTTTTGGAGAAAATTCAAAACATTCATTATTCAATAGGGCCCAAACTATCAAAAACCAGCGGTTTCAATGAACACACATTTCTTGGTAGAATCATGCAGGACTGAAATTTTTGATGTTTTTCTACTCCTCTCATGAGCCCAAACAAGTCTCTAAAAGCATGAGTTTGCAACTACTTTACTTTTGGAGAAAATTCAAAACATTCATTATTCAATAGAGCCCAATAGCAAAAACCAGCGTTTTGAATGAAGAATCACATTTCTTGGTAGAATCATGCAGGATTGAAATTTTTGATGTTTTTTACTCCTCTCAACAGCCCAAACAAGTTTCTAAAAGGATGAGTTTGCAACTACTTTACTTTTGGAGAAAATTCAAAACATTCATTATTCAATAGGGCCCAAACTATCAAAAACCAGCGGTTTCAATGAACACACATTTCTTGGTAGAATCATGCAGGACTGAAATTTTTGATGTTTTTCTACTCCTCTCATGAGCCCAAACAAGTCTCTAAAAGCATGAGTTTGCAACTACTTTACTTTTGGAGAAAATTCAAAACATTCATTATTCAATAGAGCCCAATAGCAAAAACCAGCGTTTTGAATGAAGAATCACATTTCTTGGTAGAATCATGCAGGATTGAAATTTTTGATGGTTTTTTACTCCTCTCAACAGCCCAAACAAGTTTCTAAAAGGATGAGTTTGCAACTACTTTACTTTTGGAGAAAATTCAAAACATTCATTATTCAATAGGGCCCAAACTATCAAAAACCAGCGGTTTCAATGAACACACATTTCTTGGTAGAATCATGCAGGACTGAAATTTTTGATGTTTTCCTACTCCTCTCATGAGCCCAAACAAGTCTCTAAAAGCATGAGTTTGCAACTACTTTACTTTTGGAGAAAATTCAAAACATTCATTATTCAATAGAGCCCAATAGCAAAAACCAGCGTTTTGAATGAAGAATCACATTTCTTGGTAGAATCATGCAGGATTGAAATTTTGGATGGTTTTTTACTCCTCTCAACAGCCCAAACAAGTTTCTAAAAGGATGAGTTTGCAACTACTTTACTTTTGGAGAAAATTCAAAACATTCATTATTCAATAGGGCCCAAACTATCAAAAACCAGCGGTTTCAATGAACACACATTTCTTGGTAGAATCATGCAGGACTGAAATTTTTGATGTTTTTCTACTCCTCTCATGAGCCCAAACAAGTCTCTAAAAGCATGAGTTTGCAACTACTTTACTTTTGGAGAAAATTCAAAACATTCATTATTCAATAGAGCCCAATAGCAAAAACCAGCGTTTTGAATGAAGAATCACATTTCTTGGTAGAATCATGCAGGATTGAAATTTTTGATGGTTTTTTACTCCTCTCAACAGCCCAAACAAGTTTCTAAAAGGATGAGTTTGCAACTACTTTACTTTTGGAGAAAATTCAAAACATTCATTATTCAATAGGGCCCAAACTATCAAAAACCAGCGGTTTCAATGAACACACATTTCTTGGTAGAATCATGCAGGACTGAAATTTTTGATGTTTTTCTACTCCTCTCATGAGCCCAAACAAGTCTCTAAAAGCATGAGTTTGCAACTACTTTACTTTTGGAGAAAATTCAAAACATTCATTATTCAATAGAGCCCAATAGCAAAAACCAGCGTTTTGAATGAAGAATCACATTTCTTGGTAGAATCATGCAGGATTGAAATTTTTGATGGTTTTTTACTCCTCTCAACAGCCCAAACAAGTTTCTAAAAGGATGAGTTTGCAACTACTTTACTTTTGGAGAAAATTCAAAACATTCATTATTCAATAGGGCCCAAACTATCAAAAACCAGCGGTTTCAATGAACACACATTTCTTGGTAGAATCATGCAGGACTGAAATTTTTGATGTTTTTCTACTCCTCTCATGAGCCCAAACAAGTCTCTAAAAGCATGAGTTTGCAACTACTTTACTTTTGGAGAAAATTCAAAACATTCATTATTCAATAGGGCCCAAACTATCAAAAACCAGCGGTTTCAATGAACACACATTTCTTGGTAGAATCATGCAGGACTGAAATTTTTGATGTTTTTCTACTCCTCTCATGAGCCCAAACAAGTCTCTAAAAGCATGAGTTTGCAACTACTTTACTTTTGGAGAAAATTCAAAACATTCATTATTCAATAGAGCCCAATAGCAAAAACCAGCGTTTTGAATGAAGAATCACATTTCTTGGTAGAATCATGCAGGATTGAAATTTTTGATGGTTTTTTACTCCTCTCAACAGCCCAAACAAGTTTCTAAAAGGATGAGTTTGCAACTACTTTACTTTTGGAGAAAATTCAAAACATTCATTATTCAATAGGGCCCAAACTATCAAAAACCAGCCGTTTCAATGAACACACATGTCTTGGTAGAATCATGCAGGACTGAAATTTTTGATGTTTTTCTACTCATCTCATGAGCCCAAACAAGTCTCTAAAAGCATGAGTTTGCAACTACTTTACTTTTGGAGAAAATTCAAAACATTCATTATTCAATAGAGCCCAATAGCAAAAACCAGCGTTTTGAATGAAGAATCACATTTCTTGGTAGAATCATGCAGGATTGAAATTTTTGATGGTTTTTTACTCCTCTCAACAGCCCAAACAAGTTTCTAAAAGGATGAGTTTGCAACTACTTTACTTTTGGAGAAAATTCAAAACATTCATTATTCAATAGGGCCCAAACTATCAAAAACCAGCGGTTTGAATGAACACATTTCTTGGTAGAATCATGCAGGACTGAAATTTTTGATGTTTTTCTACTCCTTTCATGAGCCCAAACAAGTCTCTAAAAGCATGAGTTTGCAACTACTTTACTTTTGGAGAAAATTCAAAACATTCACTATTCAATAGAGCCCAATAGCAAAAATCAGGTTTTGAATGAAGAATCACATTTCTTGGTAAAATCATGCAGGATTGAAATTTTTGATGGTTTTTTACTCCTCTCAACAGCCCAAACAAGTTTCTAAAAGGATGAGTTTGCAACTACTTTACTTTTGGAGAAAATTCAAAACATTCATTATTCAATAGGGCCCAAACTATCAAAAACCAGCGGTTTCAATGAACACACATTTCTTGGTAGAATCATGCAGGACTGAAATTTTTGATGTTTTTCTACTCCTCTCATGAGCCCAAACAAGTCTCTAAAAGCATGAGTTTGCAACTACTTTACTTTTGGAGAAAATTCAAAACATTCATTATTCAATAGAGCCCAATAGCAAAAACCATGGTTTTGAATGAAGAATCACATTTCTTGGTAGAATCATGCAGGATTGAAATTTTTGATGGTTTTTTACTCCTCTCAACAGCCCAAACAAGTTTCTAAAAGGATGAGTTTGCAACTACTTTACTTTTGGAGAAAATTCAAAACATTCATTATTCAATAGGGCCCAAACTATCAAAAACCAGCGGTTTCAATGAACACACATTTCTTGGTAGAATCATGCAGGACTGAAATTTTTGATGTTTTTCTACTCCTCTCATGAGCCCAAACAAGTCTCTAAAAGCATGAGTTTGCAACTACTTTACTTTTGGAGAAAATTCAAAACATTCATTATTCAATAGAGCCCAATAGCAAAAACCAGCGTTTTGAATGAAGAATCACATTTCTTGGTAGAATCATGCAGGATTGAAATTTTTGATGGTTTTTTTTTTACTCCTCTCAACAGCCCAAACAAGTTTCTAAAAGGATGAGTTTGCAACTACTTTACTTTTGGAGAAAATTCAAAACATTCATTATTCAATAGGGCCCAAACTATCAAAAACCAGCGGTTTCAATGAACACACATTTCTTGGTAGAATCATGCAGGACTGAAATTTTTGATGTTTTTCTACTCCTCTCATGAGCCCAAACAAGTCTCTAAAAGCATGAGTTTGCAACTACTTTACTTTTGGAGAAAATTCAAAACATTGGGGGGGCGTGGCCAGCGTCTGAGCTGAATGGAAGCCTGAGCTCTGAGCTCCTCCACAGGGCAGCCTACCAAGCGCTATTAACAAGCGATTTACAAGCCAGGACTGGCTGAAAACTTGTGGGAACCTCCATAGACACCAGCGGTGCCCCCACACTATGGATCTGCTTAGTAACAAAGCAGAAAAAGGAAAGAAAACAGAGCGCTCTCCCCTCATGCTGAGGAGCCAAGATGGCGCCCGCCTCACAGCAGCAGCCACAGCCTGCAGCCCCAGCCTGAGCGGTACACAGCGGCAAAGGACGCCACAGCGGCTGAAGCATGCAGCATTCAAGTCAGGGGGTAAGTCTACCCCTGCCCCAGCTAAAACCGCCGCTCTGCAGGCTAATAAAAGCGCTAATTTACACATTAAAAGTAGCGCTGAGGTGAAAGGAGCGAGATCTCGCGAGAGTGACCGGGGGACAAGCGAGACTACGCAACAGATACGCAATTTGCGTAACTTAAGCAAAAATACAGCGCAGCATGTGAATTATGGTGCAGCAGCACCGCTGACCGCTGATATGGAGGAGACAAATGTATTAAGGGGTTCCTCATCCTGTCCTGACATCTCCAATGTGTCAGATACTCCTCTAACACCATTACAGAGGGAAATGTCTCCTTCCTCAGTGACTAAACGCAGATTTAGCAGCAGCTCAGCTGAGATGCAACAGGAATTACAATCTGAGGACTCCTGTCCTTCTGATAATCCCATACCGGAGAACATCTTGCACGTTTTAACAGAGGTGGAGGCTACCAGTAATACAGCCTCAGAAATATTTATTAAAAACATGCTATGCCTTCTAGCAAAGACATTTCAGAAACAACTGGAGGGCTATAATACGAATCTCCAAAATAACATAGACGGTCTGGGCCAGAGAGTGGACCATCTTGAATCTAAAATGGAAGAATTGGTTAAATCCCATAATAATTTGATAGATGAACACTATGCCCTAGAAAAAGAGGTTGTCTTCTTGAAATCAAGGTTGATAGAGCAAGAAGACAGAAGTAGAAGAAACAACCTTAAATTCAGGGGAATACCTGAAAATGTCAAAGACAGAGACCTTAATGCATATGTGCAAAAGATGCTCCATACAATACTTCCAGGGGCCTCTAAAGGGGACCTATTGATGGAACGTATACACAGACTCCCCAAGTCCAAATATGCCCCAGACAGAGCCCCAAGAGATGTCATTGCATATTTTCATTATTTCCTGACAAAGGAGGACATTCTGAGGAGAAGTAAGCAATCACCCATATTACCAAGGCCATACGAGGATATCAAGATTTTTGCAGACTTCTCAAAAGCTACCCTACAGAAAAGGAGAGACTTCTTTCCAATCACTACACATCTGAGGAAACACAAGATTTTATACAGATGGGGTTTCCCTACAAAAATTCTAGTCATGAAAGAGAATACCACTTTTGCCTTGTCTAATATTGATAACTGTAATAGTTTTTTCCAAGATTTAGGTATCCCTCCACTGGAGACTCCACCATCATCATCATTCTACAATCAAGAAAGAAATATCCCCTTGCAGCAGCAAAGACGCCTTTCCCAGTCCTGGAATACGCAAAAAAAAAGAAAATAGACTTGGTGGGTACTGACCCTGGCTTTAGGCCTGAACTTTCTCTTTTTCACTCCCCACGTGATAACTGAGAGACATTCTCTCGGTACCATTTCTTTTGAGAAATCTAAATTTGTCTAGTTTATAAGTTTTGTTCTGTTCTAGGTTGTAACATGTTTTTGTTTACAGGCACACCAGGCACTAACAAAAAATCACTAAGGAAACCCACTGTCTTTTGGATATATTTTCGGGTGAAATGTTCTGTTTTAATGAATCATCTAATGCTTTTTTTCCTTCCTGACACATCATGGAATTGAGGGTACTGTCATTTAATGTAAATGGGCTCAATAGCCCATTCAAGAGATTTGCTTTGTGGAAGGAGATTAAAAAATTGAAGGCCAACATAGCAATGATACAAGAAACACACCTTCTAGAAATTGATAACACAAGACTCAAAAATAAAGACTTCCCTCAGATTTTCTTTTCTAATACTGAGGGAAAGAAAAAAGCTGGGGTGGCCATCGCCTTCCACAAAGATTTGCCAATAGTGGTCTCAGACATATATAGGGACAGCAATGGTAGACAACTTGCTATTAATTTTACTTTGGAGGGTGTGGAATATACAGTGGTAAACGTATATACCCCTAATGTCCGGCAAATTAATTTTCTAAATAAGGTCAAGAAGAAATTGTCCAATTTTAGTAGAGGTCACATAATCTGGGGAGGAGATTTTAATTGTATAGTTGACCCAAGTACTGATTGCTCATCTGATGCCCCATACTATAGAAGCGTGAATCTGGGAAGATGGTTGGGAGATTCCAATTTGCATGACAGCTGTAAGATATTGAATTCTACCTCAAAAGAATACACAAGATTTTGTCCACACAACAAGTCTTACACTAGGATTGATCATGTGTTCACTAGCTTCTCGCTACTAGACTCATACATAGACTTCCAGACTGGTCCTATTACATGGTCAGACCATGCCCCAATCCTACTGACCTTACATACTTCCTCCATGATCCCAAAACAATACAATTGGAGATACAGTAAATTCACTGTTGACTCCCCAGAAAACATATCATTAGCAAAGAATGTCTTAATGAACTACTTCAAAGAGAACTGTTCCCAAGAAATTACACCTGAAACATTGTGGCTAGCACACAAATGTGTCATTAGGGGTCATCTGATCCAAGTTGCTTCGAGACAAAAAAGGGCAAGAGAGAGCCAACAGAGGATGTTGTTAGAACAGATCCAAAAATTAGAATCCCAAGCTAAAGCAGACAAAAATTTTGCCAAATATAATGAATTGTACTCCCTTAGATTGGAACTTAGGAATCTCCTCATCAACTTATATGAGAAAAAGACTTTATTTAATAGGGCAGGGTTTTATGTTAATAATAATAAGTTCTCCAAAAATATGGCGAATAGGTTTAAACCCATAAATAAAAAACATCCAATCAAAAAAATAACCCAAAGCTCAAAAACTATAGAAAAACCCAAAGAGATAGCCCTAGCCTTTGAGAGTTACTATTCTAAATTATATAACATAGGAAACAATGGAGCTCATCCCTCTCCTTCACCAGAGATGATAAATAATTTTTTGGAAAAAGTAAAGCTGGGATCTTTGTCTCTAAAGCAGAAGGAGTCACTTGACGCACCCTTTACTGAGGGTGAGGTCTCTTTTGCGATGAATAATCTTAAAAATGACAAAGCTCCAGGTCCAGATGGCTTTCCTATAGAGTATTATAAAGAATTTACAAAGGAACTCATCCCACACTTAACTAATGCCCTGAATTTTATTAAATCAGAAGGAAAGTGCAGCACAGATATGCTGAGAGCCACAATAGTGGTGATTCCCAAACCAGATAAAGATTCGACCAAAATCGAAAATTATAGGCCTATTTCTCTCCTAAATGTGGATATCAAGATCTACGCAAAAATATTAGCAGAAAGATTACAGGACGTTGTTCCATTCCTTATACATCCCGATCAAGTCGGTTTTGTAAAATCTAGACAAACTTCAGACAGTTCTAGAAGTGTCCTGCATCACTTATATTCATGCTACAAAAATAGGATTTCCAGTTTGTTTGTGGCTCTTGACGCTGAAAAGGCCTTTGACCGAATCAATTGGGCCTATGCCTTTACAGTTTTGGAGAAAATGGGTTTTGGTGGGGAGATGATGAAAAGTATTCGAGCTTTATACTCTCGGCCATCTGCCTCTGTGCTGGTCAACAACACGATGTCAGATACATTTTTTATAACTAATGGGACAAGACAGGGATGTCCTCTATCCCCAATAATTTTTATCCTGAGCCTGGAACCCCTGGCTCAAATGATAAGGGATTCTGGTGAAGTACACGGTGTACAATTGAAAGATTCAGAGCATAAGATTAACCTCTATGCAGATGACATCATACTCACACTCACAAATCCAATTGATTCCCTGGAAAAGATATGGGATATCATAAATTTATTTGGCTCAGTTTCATACTATAAATTAAATGTAAAAAAGACTAATGTTCTATCACTTTTCCTTTCAGCCTCTACGAAACAACATTTAAGAGACAAGTATCCCTTTAATTGGGACTGTACCAGGATACCGTACTTAGGAATTTGGCTCACAGGTAACCCTATGCATATGAGTGAGGTAAACATGGATCATCTTCTACAGTCTCTCGACATTAAGTTGAGGGAACTGTCGAAGACCCCAGCCACATGGATGGGCAGAATAGTGCTATACAAGATGTTCTGCCTACCCAAAGTCCTATTTTTATACAGGAACGTCCCTCTGCCTATATCTACACAGTATATACAAAAACTAACACACCAGATGAATAAATTTATTTGGAGCAATGGGAAACCGAGAGTGAAAAAACGCACTCTACTTAAATCCAAGGAGAAGGGGGGGTGGCCATACCAGATCTTGAGGCATATTATTATGCCACTATGACTGAACTGACAAAAGGCTGGTTTGTGGAACAGACAGACCTGGGGTGGCCAAACATTGAAAGAGATATGATGCCCAATAGGGAACCAGTTTTATTTATAACCTACTTCCTTCTACATAGAAGGGAAATTATGAAAATAGATAATCCCATACTTAAGGCCTCTATGTTGTGCTGGTCGTATGTATGCAAAAGAAAGACTAGCTCTTCCTCTTTTTCACTCGAGAGGTTGAGACTCCCTTATCTGTCTCCTATCAGGACTTCTCTAAGACCTATATTTGATAACTGGACCAAATTTCCGATCACCTTTGTAGATGACTTGATAGACAATAACAGAGTCATACCCTTTGAGTTATTAAAGAACAGATTTGGGGTTCCCAATTCGGAGTATATGACATATCTCCTACTCAAGGAAGAATACAACAAATATAAGAAATATCTTTTTAGAGTGGTTCCAATTGACCTTACTATTAACAATTTTCTATTTAATATGTCATCTAGACATAAGAGTTATCTTAGACCCTTATATAATAGCCTGACCAACAAAGACACCTTCACCAATGAAGGATGCTTTGAAAAATGGGAAACTACATTACAGAGACAGATATATGGTCCCCAGTGGATCTCCTCTCTTAAAATTGCAATCAAATCCACAAGATGTATGAATATATTAGAAACACATTACAAATTAATTCATAGATATTACCTTACCCCA
Organism: Dendrobates tinctorius; assembly: GCF_039654945.1. Classification (NCBI taxonomy): domain Eukaryota; kingdom Metazoa; phylum Chordata; class Amphibia; order Anura; family Dendrobatidae; genus Dendrobates; species Dendrobates tinctorius. The sequence continues at coordinate 23,395,206 of NW_027361793.1, forward strand.
AATAGATTGAAACATTTTGGAAGAGGGGGTTCTGGAATGTGTTGGCGTAACTGTGGATCTCAGGCAGATTTATTACATGTTTTTTGGGGATGCCCTGTGCTGAAGTTGTACTGGTCCAGGGTGTTCGATTTGCTTTCACTCATATGCAATTGGTGTATTCAACCACAACCTGCTCTAGCCTTGTTACTAATAGACATACATAGATTTAAAAGAAATAGGTTTCTGGTGGCTCATATCCTTATGTCTGCAGCCTTCCTTGTAGCGAAGGGTTGGAACAGGAAGCAACCTCCAGACATTGTCACCCTTATCTTACTGGTAGACAAACATTGTGTCTACGAGAAAATTCACTATATTAATAAAGGCTTAATTAAAATATTTGATGACAGATGGTATAAATGGACGGAACTAAAGTCTAAAATAGAAAAAGATTTCATATCCTGAACTCATATTTTATTTCTTATGGTTTATGATGTGCCAATATTTCACATAGTCAAGTGCCTAAATTTACCTTTCTTTTTTTTTATTGTCTCTTTCTGGTACTATGTGTTTAATGTTTACTACATTTATTCTCAATGTTGATATACTATTGAAATGTCATCATATTGTGACGTATTCATATTTTTTTTACTACAACTCTGAAAATTCTAATAAAAATTATTGTTAAAGAAAATTCAAAACATTCATTATTCAATAGAGCCCAATAGCAAAAACCAGCGTTTTGAATGAAGAATCACATTTCTTGGTAGAATCATGCAGGATTGAAATTTTTGATGGTTTTTTACTCCTCTCAACAGCCCAAACAAGTTTCTAAAAGGATGAGTTTGCAACTACTTTACTTTTGGAGAAAATTCAAAACATTCATTATTCAATAGGGCCCAAACTATCAAAAACCAGCGGTTTCAATGAACACACATTTCTTGGTAGAATCATGCAGGACTGAAATTTTTGATGTTTTTCTACTCCTCTCATGAGCCCAAACAAGTCTCTAAAAGCATGAGTTTGCAACTACTTTACTTTTGGAGAAAATTCAAAACATTCATTATTCAATAGAGCCCAATAGCAAAAACCAGCGTTTTGAATGAAGAATCACATTTCTTGGTAGAATCATGCAGGATTGAAATTTTTGATGGTTTTTTACTCCTCTCAACAGCCCAAACAAGTTTCTAAAAGGATGAGTTTGCAACTACTTTACTTTTGGAGAAAATTCAAAACATTCATTATTCAATAGGGCCCAAACTATCAAAAACCAGCGGTTTCAATGAACACACATTTCTTGGTAGAATCATGCAGGACTGAAATTTTTGATGTTTTTCTACTCCTCTCATGAGCCCAAACAAGTCTCTAAAAGCATGAGTTTGCAACTACTTTACTTTTGGAGAAAATTCAAAACATTCATTATTCAATAGGGCCCAAACTATCAAAAACCAGCGGTTTCAATGAACACACATTTCTTGGTAGAATCATGCAGGACTGAAATTTTTGATGTTTTTCTACTCCTCTCATGAGCCCAAACAAGTCTCTAAAAGTATGAGTTTGCAACTACTTTACTTTTGGAGAAAATTCAAAACATTCATTATTCAATAGAGCCCAATAGCAAAAACCAGCGTTTTGAATGAAGAATCACATTTCTTGGTAGAATCATGCAGGATTGAAATTTTTGATGGTTTTTTACTCCTCTCAACAGCCCAAACAAGTTTCTAAAAGGATGAGTTTGCAACTACTTTACTTTTGGAGAAAATTCAAAACATTCATTATTCAATAGGGCCCAAACTATCAAAAACCAGCCGTTTCAATGAACACACATGTCTTGGTAGAATCATGCAGGACTGAAATTTTTGATGTTTTTCTACTCCTCTCATGAGCCCAAACAAGTCTCTAAAAGCATGAGTTTGCAACTACTTTACTTTTGGAGAAAATTCAAAACATTCATTATTCAATAGAGCCCAATAGCAAAAACCAGCGTTTTGAATGAAGAATCACATTTCTTGGTAGAATCATGCAGGATTGAAATTTTTGATGGTTTTTTACTCCTCTCAACAGCCCAAACAAGTTTCTAAAAGGATGAGTTTGCAACTACTTTACTTTTGGAGAAAATTCAAAACATTCATTATTCAATAGGGCCCAAACTATCAAAAACCAGCGGTTTCAATGAACACACATTTCTTGGTAGAATCATGCAGGACTGAAATTTTTGATGTTTTTCTACTCCTCTCATGAGCCCAAACAAGTCTCTAAAAGCATGAGTTTGCAACTACTTTACTTTTGGAGAAAATTCAAAACATTCATTATTCAATAGAGCCCAATAGCAAAAACCAGCGTTTTGAATGAAGAATCACATTTCTTGGTAGAATCATGCAGGATTGAAATTTTTGATGGTTTTTTACTCCTCTCAACAGCCCAAACAAGTTTCTAAAAGGATGAGTTTGCAACTACTTTACTTTTGGAGAAAATTCAAAACATTCATTATTCAATAGGGCCCAAACTATCAAAAACCAGCGGTTTCAATGAACACACATTTCTTGGTAGAATCATGCAGGACTGAAATTTTTGATGTTTTTCTACTCCTCTCATGAGCCCAAACAAGTCTCTAAAAGCATGAGTTTGCAACTACTTTACTTTTGGAGAAAATTCAAAACATTCATTATTCAATAGGGCCCAAACTATCAAAAACCAGCGGTTTCAATGAACATACATTTCTTGGTAGAATCATGCAGGACTGAAATTTTTGATGTTTTTCTACTCCTCTCATGAGCCCAAACAAGTCTCTAAAAGCATGAGTTTGCAACTACTTTACTTTTGGAGAAAATTCAAAACATTCATTATTCAATAGAGCCCAATAGCAAAAACCAGCGTTTTGAATGAAGAATCACATTTCTTGGTAGAATCATGCAGGATTGAAATTTTTGATGGTTTTTTACTCCTCTCAACAGCCCAAACAAGTTTCTAAAAGGATGAGTTTGCAACTACTTTACTTTTGGAGAAAATTCAAAACATTCATTATTCAATAGGGCCCAAACTATCAAAAACCAGCCGTTTCAATGAACACAGATGTCTTGGTAGAATCATGCAGGACTGAAATTTTTGATGTTTTTCTACTCATCTCATGAGCCCAAACAAGTCTCTAAAAGCATGAGTTTGCAACTACTTTACTTTTGGAGAAAATTCAAAACATTCATTATTCAATAGAGCCCAATAGCAAAAACCAGCGTTTTGAATGAAGAATCACATTTCTTGGTAGAATCATGCAGGATTGAAATTTTTGATGGTTTTTTACTCCTCTCAACAGCCCAAACAAGTTTCTAAAAGGATGAGTTTGCAACTACTTTACTTTTGGAGAAAATTCAAAACATTCATTATTCAATAGGGCCCAAACTATCAAAAACCAGCGGTTTGAATGAACACATTTCTTGGTAGAATCATGCAGGACTGAAATTTTTGATGTTTTTCTACTCCTCTCATGAGCCCAAACAAGTCTCTAAAAGCATGAGTTTGCAACTACTTTACTTTTGGAGAAAATTCAAAACATTCACTACTCAATAGAGCCCAATAGCAAAAATCAGGTTTTGAATGAAGAATCACATTTCTTGGTAAAATCATGCAGGATTGAAATTTTTGATGGTTTTTTACTCCTCTCAACAGCCCAAACAAGTTTCTAAAAGGATGAGTTTGCAACTACTTTACTTTTGGAGAAAATTCAAAACATTCATTATTCAATAGGGCCCAAACTATCAAAAACCAGCGGTTTCAATGAACACACATTTCTTGGTAGAATCATGCAGGACTGAAATTTTTGATGTTTTTCTACTCCTCTCATGAGCCCAAACAAGTCTCTAAAAGCATGAGTTTGCAACTACTTTACTTTTGGAGAAAATTCAAAACATTCATTATTCAATAGAGCCCAATAGCAAAAACCAGCGTTTTGAATGAAGAATCACATTTCTTGGTAGAATCATGCAGGATTGAAATTTTTGATGGTTTTTTACTCCTCTCAACAGCCCAAACAAGTTTCTAAAAGGATGAGTTTGCAACTACTTTACTTTTGGAGAAAATTCAAAACATTCATTATTCAATAGGGCCCAAACTATCAAAAACCAGCGGTTTCAATGAACACACATTTCTTGGTAGAATCATGCAGGACTGAAATTTTTGATGTTTTTCTACTCCTCTCATGAGCCCAAACAAGTCTCTAAAAGCATGAGTTTGCAACTACTTTACTTTTGGAGAAAATTCAAAACATTCATTATTCAATAGGGCCCAAACTATCAAAAACCAGCGGTTTGAATCAACACACATTTCTTGGTAGAATCATGCAGGACTGAAATTTTTGATGTTTTTCTACTCCTCTCATGAGCCCAAACAAGTCTCTAAAAGCATGAGTTTGCAACTACTTTACTTTTGGAGAAAATTCAAAACATTCATTATTCAATAGAGCCCAATAGCAAAAACCAGCGTTTTGAATGAAGAATCACATTTCTTGGTAGAATCATGCAGGATTGAAATTTTTGATGGTTTTTTACTCCTCTCAACAGCCCAAACAAGTTTCTAAAAGGATGAGTTTGCAACTACTTTACTTTTGGAGAAAATTCAAAACATTCATTATTCAATAGGGCCCAAACTATCAAAAACCAGCCGTTTCAATGAAAACACATGTCTTGGTAGAATCATGCAGGACTGAAATTTTTGATGTTTTTCTACTCATCTCATGAGCCCAAACAAGTCTCTAAAAGCATGAGTTTGCAACTACTTTACTTTTGGAGAAAATTCAAAACATTCATTATTCAATAGAGTCCAATAGCAAAAACCAGCGTTTTGAATGAAGAATCACATTTCTTGGTAGAATCATGCAGGATTGAAATTTTTGATGGTTTTTTACTCCTCTCAACAGCCCAAACAAGTTTCTAAAAGGATGAGTTTGCAACTACTTTACTTTTGGAGAAAATTCAAAACATTCATTATTCAATAGGGCCCAAACTATCAAAAACCAGCGGTTTGAATGAACACATTTCTTGGTAGAATCATGCAGGACTGAAATTTTTGATGTTTTTCTACTCCTTTCATGAGCCCAAACAAGTCTCTAAAAGCATGAGTTTGCAACTACTTTACTTTTGGAGAAAATTCAAAACATTCACTATTCAATAGAGCCCAATAGCAAAAATCAGGTTTTGAATGAAGAATCACATTTCTTGGTAAAATCATGCAGGATTGAAATTTTTGATGGTTTTTTACTCCTCTCAACAGCCCAAACAAGTTTCTAAAAGGATGAGTTTGCAACTACTTTACTTTTGGAGAAAATTCAAAACATTCATTATTCAATAGGGCCCAAACTATCAAAAACCAGCGGTTTCAATGAACACACATTTCTTGGTAGAATCATGCAGGACTGAAATTTTTGATGTTTTTCTACTCCTCTCATGAGCCCAAACAAGTCTCTAAAAGCATGAGTTTGCAACTACTTTACTTTTGGAGAAAATTCAAAACATTCATTATTCAATAGAGCCCAATAGCAAAAACCATGGTTTTGAATGAAGAATCACATTTCTTGGTAGAATCATGCAGGATTGAAATTTTTGATGGTTTTTTACTCCTCTCAACAGCCCAAACAAGTTTCTAAAAGGATGAGTTTGCAACTACTTTACTTTTGGAGAAAATTCAAAACATTCATTATTCAATAGGGCCCAAACTATCAAAAACCAGCGGTTTCAATGAACACACATTTCTTGGTAGAATCATGCAGGACTGAAATTTTTGATGTTTTTCTACTCCTCTCATGAGCCCAAACAAGTCTCTAAAAGCATGAGTTTGCAACTACTTTACTTTTGGAGAAAATTCAAAACATTCATTATTCAATAGAGCCCAATAGCAAAAACCAGCGTTTTGAATGAAGAATCACATTTCTTGGTAGAATCATGCAGGATTGAAATTTTTGATGGTTTTTTACTCCTCTCAACAGCCCAAACAAGTTTCTAAAAGGATGAGTTTGCAACTACTTTACTTTTGGAGAAAATTCAAAACATTCATTATTCAATAGGGCCCAAACTATCAAAAACCAGCGGTTTCAATGAACACACATTTCTTGGTAGAATCATGCAGGACTGAAATTTTTGATGTTTTTCTACTCCTCTCATGAGCCCAAACAAGTCTCTAAAAGCATGAGTTTGCAACTACTTTACTTTTGGAGAAAATTCAAAACATTCATTATTCAATAGAGCCCAATAGCAAAAACCAGCGTTATGAAAGAAGAATCACATTTCTTGGTAGAATCATGCAGGATTGAAATTTTTGATGGTTTTTTACTCCTCTCAACAGCCCAAACAAGTTTCTAAAAGGATGAGTTTGCAACTACTTTACTTTTGGAGAAAATTCAAAACATTCATTATTCAATAGGGCCCAAACTATCAAAAACCAGCGGTTTCAATGAACACACATTTCTTGGTAGAATCATGCAGGACTGAAATTTTTGATGTTTTTCTACCCCTCTCATGAGCCCAAACAAGTCTCTAAAAGCATGAGTTTGCAACTACTTTACTTTTGGAGAAAATTCAAAACATTCATTATTCAATAGAGTCCAATAGCAAAAACCAGCGTTTTGAATGAAGAATCACATTTCTTGGTAGAATCATGCAGGATTGAAATTTTTGATGGTTTTTTACTCCTCTCAACAGCCCAAACAAGTTTCTAAAAGGATGAGTTTGCAACTACTTTACTTTTGGAGAAAATTCAAAACATTCATTATTCAATAGGGCCCAAACTATCAAAAACCAGCGGTTTCAATGAACACACATTTCTTGGTAGAATCATGCAGGACTGAAATTTTTGATATTTTTCTACTCATCTCATGAGCCCAAACAAGTCTCTAAAAGCATGAGTTTGCAACTACTTTACTTTTGGAGAAAATTCAAAACATTCATTATTCAATAGAGCCCAATAGCAAAAACCAGCGTTTTGAATGAAGAATCACATTTCTTGGTAGAATCATGCAGGATTGAAATTTTTGATGGTTTTTTACTCCTCTCAACAGCCCAAACAAGTTTCTAAAAGGATGAGTTTGCAACTACTTTACTTTTGGAGAAAATTCAAAACATTCATTATTCAATAGGGCCCAAACTATCAAAAACCAGCGGTTTGAATGAACACATTTCTTGGTAGAATCATGCAGGACTGAAATTTTTGATGTTTTTCTACTCCTTTCATGAGCCCAAACAAGTCTCTAAAAGCAAGAGTTTGCAACTACTTTACTTTTGGAGAAAATTCAAAACATTCACTATTCAATAGAGCCCAATAGCAAAAATCAGGTTTTGAATGAAGAATCACATTTCTTGGTAAAATCATGCAGGATTGAAATTTTTGATGGTTTTTTACTCCTCTCAACAGCCCAAACAAGTTTCTAAAAGGATGAGTTTGCAAGTACTTTACTTTTGGAGAAAATTCAAAACATTCATTATTCAATAGGGCCCAAACTATCAAAAACCAGCGGTTTCAATGAACACACATTTCTTGGTAGAATCATGCAGGACTGAAATTTTTGATGTTTTTCTACTCCTCTCATGAGCCCAAACAAGTCTCTAAAAGCATGAGTTTGCAACTACTTTACTTTTGGAGAAAATTCAAAACATTCATTATTCAATAGAGCCCAATAGCAAAAACCATGGTTTTGAATGAAGAATCACATTTCTTGGTAGAATCATGCTGGATTGAAATTTTTGATGGTTTTTTACTCCTCTCAACAGCCCAAACAAGTTTCTAAAAGGATGAGTTTGCAACTACTTTACTTTTGGAGAAAATTCAAAACATTCATTATTCAATAGGGCCCAAACTATCAAAAACCAGCGGTTTCAATGAACACACATTTCTTGGTAGAATCCTGCAGGACTGAAATTTTTGATGTTTTTCTACTCCTCTCATGAGCCCAAACAAGTCTCTAAAAGCATGAGTTTGCAACTACTTTACTTTTGGAGAAAATTCAAAACATTCATTATTCAATAGAGCCCAATAGCAAAAACCAGCGTTTTGAATGAAGAATCACATTTCTTGGTAGAATCATGCAGGATTGAAATTTTTGATGGTTTTTTACTCCTCTCAACAGCCCAAACAAGTTTCTAAAAGGATGAGTTTGCAACTACTTTACTTTTGGAGAAAATTCAAAACATTCATTATTCAATAGGGCCCAAACTATCAAAAACCAGCGGTTTCAATGAACACACATTTCTTGGTAGAATCATGCAGGACTGAAATTTTTGATGTTTTTCTACTCCTCTCATGAGCCCAAACAAGTCTCTAAAAGCATGAGTTTGCAACTACTTTACTTTTGGAGAAAATTCAAAACATTCATTATTCAATAGGGCCCAAACTATCAAAAACCAGCGGTTTCAATGAACACACATTTCTTGGTAGAATCATGCAGGACTGAAATTTTTGATGTTTTTCTACTCCTCTCATGAGCCCAAACAAGTCTCTAAAAGCATGAGTTTGCAACTACTTTACTTTTGGAGAAAATTCAAAACATTCATTATTCAATAGAGCCCAATAGCAAAAACCAGCGTTTTGAATGAAGAATCACATTTCTTGGTAGAATCATGCAGGATTGAAATTTTTGATGGTTTTTTACTCCTCTCAACAGCCCAAACAAGTTTCTAAAAGGATGAGTTTGCAACTACTTTACTTTTGGAGAAAATTCAAAACATTCATTATTCAATAGGGCCCAAACTATCAAAAACCAGCCGTTTCAATGAACACACATGTCTTGGTAGAATCATGCAGGACTGAAATTTTTGATGTTTTTCTACTCCTCTCATGAGCCCAAACAAGTCTCTAACAGCATGAGTTTGCAACTACTTTACTTTTGGAGAAAATTCAAAACATTCATTATTCAATAGAGCCCAATAGCAAAAACCAGCGTTTTGAATGAAGAATCACATTTCTTGGTAGAATCATGCAGGATTGAAATTTTTGATGGTTTTTTACTCCTCTCAACAGCCCAAACAAGTTTCTAAAAGGATGAGTTTGCAACTACTTTACTTTTGGAGAAAATTCAAAACATTCATTATTCAATAGGGCCCAAACTATCAAAAACCAGCGGTTTCAATGAACACACATTTCTTGGTAGAATCATGCAGGACTGAAATTTTTGATGTTTTTCTACTCCTCTCATGAGCCCAAACAAGTCTCTAAAAGCATGAGTTTGCAACTACTTTACTTTTGGAGAAAATTCAAAACATTCATTATTCAATAGAGCCCAATAGCAAAAACCAGCGTTTTGAATGAAGAATCACATTTCTTGGTAGAATCATGCAGGATTGAAATTTTTGATGGTTTTTTACTCCTCTCAACAGCCCAAACAAGTTTCTAAAAGGATGAGTTTGCAACTACTTTACTTTTGGAGAAAATTCAAAACATTCATTATTCAATAGGGCCCAAACTATCAAAAACCAGCGGTTTCAATGAACACACATTTCTTGGTAGAATCATGCAGGACTGAAATTTTTGATGTTTTTCTACTCCTCTCATGAGCCCAAACAAGTCTCTAAAAGCATGAGTTTGCAACTACTTTACTTTTGGAGAAAATTCAAAACATTCATTATTCAATAGGGCCCAAACTATCAAAAACCAGCGGTTTGAATCAACACACATTTCTTGGTAGAATCATGCAGGACTGAAATTTTTGATGTTTTTCTACTCCTCTCATGAGCCCAAACAAGTCTCTAAAAGCATGAGTTTGCAACTACTTTACTTTTGGAGAAAATTCAAAACATTCATTATTCAATAGAGCCCAATAGCAAAAACCAGCGTTTTGAATGAAGAATCACATTTCTTGGTAGAATCATGCAGGATTGAAATTTTTGATGGTTTTTTACTCCTCTCAACAGCCCAAACAAGTTTCTAAAAGGATGAGTTTGCAACTACTTTACTTTTGGAGAAAATTCAAAACATTCATTATTCAATAGGGCCCAAACTATCAAAAACCAGCGGTTTCAATGAACACACATTTCTTGGTAGAATCATGCAGGACTGAAATTTTTGATGTTTTTCTACTCCTCTCATGAGCCCAAACAAGTCTCTAAAAGCATGAGTTTGCAAATACTTTACTTTTGGAGAAAATTCAAAACATTCATTATTCAATAGAGCCCAATAGCAAAAACCAGCGTTTTGAAAGAAGAATCACATTTCTTGGTAGAATCATGCAGGATTGAAATTTTTGATGGTTTTTTACTCCTCTCAACAGCCCAAACAAGTTTCTAAAAGGATGAGTTTGCAACTACTTTACTTTTGGAGAAAATTCAAAACATTCATTATTCAATAGGGCCCAAACTATCAAAAACCAGCGGTTTCAATGAACACACATTTCTTGGTAGAATCATGCAGGACTGAAATTTTTGATGTTTTTCTACTCCTCTCATGAGCCCAAACAAGTCTCTAAAAGCATGAGTTTGCAACTACTTTACTTTTGGAGAAAATTCAAAACATTCATTATTCAATAGAGTCCAATAGCAAAAACCAGCGTTTTGAATGAAGAATCACATTTCTTGGTAGAATCATGCAGGATTGAAATTTTTGATGGTTTTTTACTCCTCTCAACAGCCCAAACAAGTTTCTAAAAGGATGAGTTTGCAACTACTTTACTTTTGGAGAAAATTCAAAACATTCATTATTCAATAGGGCCCAAACTATCAAAAACCAGCGGTTTCAATGAACACACATTTCTTGGTAGAATCATGCAGGACTGAAATTTTTGATGTTTTTCTACTCATCTCATGAGCCCAAACAAGTCTCTAAAAGCATGAGTTTGCAACTACTTTACTTTTGGAGAAAATTCAAAACATTCATTATTCAATAGAGCCCAATAGCAAAAACCAGCGTTTTGAATGAAGAATCACATTTCTTGGTAGAATCATGCAGCATTGAAATTTTTGATGGTTTTTTACTCCTCTCAACAGCCCAAACAAGTTTCTAAAAGGATGAGTTTGCAACTACTTTACTTTTGGAGAAAATTCAAAACATTCATTATTCAATAGGGCCCAAACTATCAAAAACCAGCGGTTTGAATGAACACATTTCTTGGTAGAATCATGCAGGACTGAAATTTTTGATGTTTTTCTACTCCTTTCATGAGCCCAAACAAGTCTCTAAAAGCAAGAGTTTGCAACTACTTTACTTTTGGAGAAAATTCAAAACATTCACTATTCAATAGAGCCCAATAGCAAAAATCAGGTTTTGAATGAAGAATCACATTTCTTGGTAGAATCATGCAGGATTGAAATTTTTGATGGTTTTTTACTCCTCTCAACAGCCCAAACAAGTTTCTAAAAGGATGAGTTTGCAACTACTTTACTTTTGGAGAAAATTCAAAACATTCATTATTCAATAGGGCCCAAACTATCAAAAACCAGCGGTTTCAATGAACACACATTTCTTGGTAGAATCATGCAGGACTGAAATTTTTGATGTTTTTCTACTCCTCTCATGAGCCCAAACAAGTCTCTAAAAGCATGAGTTTGCAACTACTTTACTTTTGGAGAAAATTCAAAACATTCATTATTCAATAGAGCCCAATAGCAAAAACCATGGTTTTGAATGAAGAATCACATTTCTTGGTAGAATCATGCTGGATTGAAATTTTTGATGGTTTTTTACTCCTCTCAACAGCCCAAACAAGTTTCTAAAAGGATGAGTTTGCAACTACTTTACTTTTGGAGAAAATTCAAAACATTCATTATTCAATAGGGCCCAAACTATCAAAAACCAGCGGTTTCAATGAACACACATTTCTTGGTAGAATCCTGCAGGACTGAAATTTTTGATGTTTTTCTACTCCTCTCATGAGCCCAAACAAGTCTCTAAAAGCATGAGTTTGCAACTACTTTACTTTTGGAGAAAATTCAAAACATTCATTATTCAATAGAGCCCAATAGCAAAAACCAGCGTTTTGAATGAAGAATCACATTTCTTGGTAGAATCATGCAGGATTGAAATTTTTGATGGTTTTTTACTCCTCTCAACAGCCCAAACAAGTTTCTAAAAGGATGAGTTTGCAACTACTTTACTTTTGGAGAAAATTCAAAACATTCATTATTCAATAGGGCCCAAACTATCAAAAACCAGCGGTTTCAATGAACACACATTTCTTGGTAGAATCATGCAGGACTGAAATTTTTGATGTTTTTCTACTCCTCTCATGAGCCCAAACAAGTCTCTAAAAGCATGAGTTTGCAACTACTTTACTTTTGGAGAAAATTCAAAACATTCATTATTCAATAGGGCCCAAACTATCAAAAACCAGCGGTTTCAATGAACACACATTTCTTGGTAGAATCATGCAGGACTGAAATTTTTGATGTTTTTCTACTCCTCTCATGAGCCCAAACAAGTCTCTAAAAGCATGAGTTTGCAACTACTTTACTTTTGGAGAAAATTCAAAACATTCATTATTCAATAGAGCCCAATAGCAAAAACCAGCGTTTTGAATGAAGAATCACATTTCTTGGTAGAATCATGCAGGATTGAAATTTTTGATGGTTTTTTACTCCTCTCAACAGCCCAAACAAGTTTCTAAAAGGATGAGTTTGCAACTACTTTACTTTTGGAGAAAATTCAAAACATTCATTATTCAATAGAGCCCAATAGCAAAAACCAGCGTTTTGAATGAAGAATCACATTTCTTGGTAGAATCATGCAGGATTGAAATTTTTGATGGTTTTTTACTCCTCTCAACAGCCCAAACAAGTTTCTAAAAGGATGAGTTTGCAACTACTTTACTTTTGGAGAAAATTCAAAACATTCATTATTCAATAGGGCCCAAACTATCAAAAACCAGCGGTTTGAATCAACACACATTTCTTGGTAGAATCATGCAGGACTGAAATTTTTGATGTTTTTCTACTCCTCTCATGAGCCCAAACAAGTCTCTAAAAGCATGAGTTTGCAACTACTTTACTTTTGGAGAAAATTCAAAACATTCATTATTCAATAGGGCCCAAACTATCAAAAACCAGCGGTTTGAATCAACACACATTTCTTGGTAGAATCATGCAGGACTGAAATTTTTGATGTTTTTCTACTCCTCTCATGAGCCCAAACAAGTCTCTAAAAGCATGAGTTTGCAACTACTTTACTTTTGGAGAAAATTCAAAACATTCATTATTCAATAGAGCCCAATAGCAAAAACCAGCGTTTTGAATGAAGAATCACATTTCTTGGTAGAATCATGCAGGATTGAAATTTTTGATGGTTTTTTACTCCTCTCAACAGCCCAAACAAGTTTCTAAAAGGATGAGTTTGCAACTACTTTACTTTTGGAGAAAATTCAAAACATTCATTATTCAATAGGGCCCAAACTATCAAAAACCAGCGGTTTGAATGAACACATTTCTTGGTAGAATCATGCAGGACTGAAATTTTTGATGTTTTTCTACTCCTCTCATGAGCCCAAACAAGTCTCTAAAAGCATGAGTTTGCAACTACTTTACTTTTGGAGAAAATTCAAAACATTCACTATTCAATAGAGCCCAATAGCAAAAATCAGGTTTTGAATGAAGAATCACATTTCTTGGTAAAATCATGCAGGATTGAAATTTTTGATGGTTTTTTACTCCTCTCAACAGCCCAAACAAGTTTCTAAAAGGATGAGTTTGCAACTACTTTACTTTTGGAGAAAATTCAAAACATTCATTATTCAATAGGGCCCAAACTATCAAAAACCAGCGGTTTCAATGAACACACATTTCTTGGTAGAATCATGCAGGACTGAAATTTTTGATGTTTTTCTACTCCTCTCATGAGCCCAAACAAGTCTCTAAAAGCATGAGTTTGCAACTACTTTACTTTTGGAGAAAATTCAAAACATTCATTATTCAATAGAGCCCAATAGCAAAAACCAGCGTTTTGAATGAAGAATCACATTTCTTGGTAGAATCATGCAGGATTGAAATTTTTGATGGTTTTTTACTCCTCTCAACAGCCCAAACAAGTTTCTAAAAGGATGAGTTTGCAACTACTTTACTTTTGGAGAAAATTCAAAACATTCATTATTCAATAGGGCCCAAACTATCAAAAACCAGCGGTTTCAATGAACACACATTTCTTGGTAGAATCATGCAGGACTGAAATTTTTGATGTTTTTCTACTCCTCTCATGAGCCCAAACAAGTCTCTAAAAGCATGAGTTTGCAACTACTTTACTTTTGGAGAAAATTCAAAACATTCATTATTCAATAGAGCCCAATAGCAAAAACCAGCGTTTTGAATGAAGAATCACATTTCTTGGTAGAATCATGCAGGATTGAAATTTTTGATGGTTTTTTACTCCTCTCAACAGCCCAAACAAGTTTCTAAAAGGATGAGTTTGCAACTACTTTACTTTTGGAGAAAATTCAAAACATTCATTATTCAATAGGGCCCAAACTATCAAAAACCAGCCGTTTCAATGAACACACATGTCTTGGTAGAATCATGCAGGACTGAAATTTTTGATGTTTTTCTACTCATCTCATGAGCCCAAACAAGTCTCTAAAAGCATGAGTTTGCAACTACTTTACTTTTGGAGAAAATTCAAAACATTCATTATTCAATAGAGCCCAATAGCAAAAACCAGCGTTTTGAATGAAGAATCACATTTCTTGGTAGAATCATGCAGGATTGAAATTTTTGATGGTTTTTTACTCCTCTCAACAGCCCAAATAAGTTTCTAAAAGGATGAGTTTGCAACTACTTTACTTTTGGAGAAAATTCAAAACATTCATTATTCAATAGGGCCCAAACTATCAAAAACCAGCGGTTTCAATGAACACACATTTCTTGGTAGAATCATGCAGGACTGAAATTTTTGATGTTTTTCTACTCCTCTCATGAGCCCAAACAAGTCTCTAAAAGCATGAGTTTGCAACTACTTTACTTTTGGAGAAAATTCAAAACATTCATTATTCAATAGAGCCCAATAGCAAAAACCAGCGTTTTGAATGAAGAATCACATTTCTTGGTAGAATCATGCAGGATTGAAATTTTTGATGGTTTTTTACTCCTCTCAACAGCCCAAACAAGTTTCTAAAAGGATGAGTTTGCAACTACTTTACTTTTGGAGAAAATTCAAAACATTCATTATTCAATAGGGCCCAAACTATCAAAAACCAGCGGTTTGAATGAACACATTTCTTGGTAGAATCATGCAGGACTGAAATTTTTGATGTTTTTCTACTCCTCTCATGAGCCCAAACAAGTCTCTAAAAGCATGAGTTTGCAACTACTTTACTTTTGGAGAAAATTCAAAACATTCACTATTCAATAGAGCCCAATAGCAAAAATCAGGTTTTGAATGAAGAATCGCATTTCTTGGTAGAATCATGCAAGATTGAAATTTTTGATGGTTTTTTACTCCTCTCAACAGCCCAAACAAGTTTCTAAAAGGATGAGTTTGCAACTACTTTACTTTTGGAGAAAATTCAAAACATTCATTATTCAATAGGGCCCAAACTATCAAAAACCAGCGGTTTCAATGAACACACATTTCTTGGTAGAATCATGCAGGACTGAAATTTTTGATGTTTTTCTACTCCTCTCATGAGCCCAAACAAGTCTCTAAAAGCATGAGTTTGCAACTACTTTACTTTTGGAGAAAATTCAAAACATTCATTATTCAATAGAGCCCAATAGCAAAAACCAGCGTTTTGAATGAAGAATCACATTTCTTGGTAGAATCATGCAGGATTGAAATTTTTGATGGTTTTTTACTCCTCTCAACAGCCCAAACAAGTTTCTAAAAGGATGAGTTTGCAACTACTTTACTTTTGGAGAAAATTCAAAACATTCATTATTCAATAGGGCCCAAACTATCAAAAACCAGCGGTTTCAATGAACACACATTTCTTGGTAGAATCATGCAGGACTGAAATTTTTGATGTTTTTCTACTCCTCTCATGAGCCCAAACAAGTCTCTAAAAGCATGAGTTTGCAACTACTTTACTTTTGGAGAAAATTCAAAACATTCATTATTCAATAGAGCCCAATAGCAAAAACCAGCGTTTTGAATGAAGAATCACATTTCTTGGTAGAATCATGCAGGATTGAAATTTTTGATGGTTTTTTACTCCTCTCAACAGCCCAAACAAGTTTCTAAAAGGATGAGTTTGCAACTACTTTACTTTTGGAGAAAATTCAAAACATTCATTATTCAATAGGGCCCAAACTATCAAAAACCAGCGGTTTCAATGAACACACATTTCTTGGTAGAATCATGCAGGACTGAAATTTTTGATGTTTTTCTACTCCTCTCATGAGCCCAAACAAGTCTCTAAAAGCATGAGTTTGCAACTACTTTACTTTTGGAGAAAATTCAAAACATTCATTATTCAATAGGGCCCAAACTATCAAAAACCAGCGGTTTGAATCAACACACATTTCTTGGTAGAATCATGCAGGACTGAAATTTTTGATGTTTTTCTACTCCTCTCATGAGCCCAAACAAGTCTCTAAAAGCATGAGTTTGCAACTACTTTACTTTTGGAGAAAATTCAAAACATTCATTATTCAATAGAGCCCAATAGCAAAAACCAGCGTTTTGAATGAAGAATCACATTTCTTGGTAGAATCATGCAGGATTGAAATTTTTGATGGTTTTTTACTCCTCTCAACAGCCCAAACAAGTTTCTAAAAGGATGAGTTTGCAAATACTTTACTTTTGGAGAAAATTCAAAACATTCATTATTCAATAGGGCCCAAACTATCAAAAACCAGCCGTTTCAATGAAAACACATGTCTTGGTAGAATCATGCAGGACTGAAATTTTTGATGTTTTTCTACTCATCTCATGAGCCCAAACAAGTCTCTAAAAGCATGAGTTTGCAACTACTTTACTTTTGGAGAAAATTCAAAACATTCATTATTCAATAGAGTCCAATAGCAAAAACCAGCGTTTTGAATGAAGAATCACATTTCTTGGTAGAATCATGCAGGATTGAAATTTTTGATGGTTTTTTACTCCTCTCAACAGCCCAAACAAGTTTCTAAAAGGATGAGTTTGCAACTACTTTACTTTTGGAGAAAATTCAAAACATTCATTATTCAATAGGGCCCAAACTATCAAAAACCAGCGGTTTGAATGAACACATTTCTTGGTAGAATCATGCAGGACTGAAATTTTTGATGTTTTTCTACTCCTTTCATGAGCCCAAACAAGTCTCTAAAAGCATGAGTTTGCAACTACTTTACTTTTGGAGAAAATTCAAAACATTCACTATTCAATAGAGCCCAATAGCAAAAATCAGGTTTTGAATGAAGAATCACATTTCTTGGTAAAATCATGCAGGATTGAAATTTTTGATGGTTTTTTACTCCTCTCAACAGCCCAAACAAGTTTCTAAAAGGATGAGTTTGCAACTACTTTACTTTTGGAGAAAATTCAAAACATTCATTATTCAATAGGGCCCAAACTATCAAAAACCAGCGGTTTCAATGAACACACATTTCTTGGTAGAATCATGCAGGACTGAAATTTTTGATGTTTTTCTACTCCTCTCATGAGCCCAAACAAGTCTCTAAAAGCATGAGTTTGCAACTACTTTACTTTTGGAGAAAATTCAAAACATTCATTATTCAATAGAGCCCAATAGCAAAAACCATGGTTTTGAATGAAGAATCACATTTCTTGGTAGAATCATGCAGGATTGAAATTTTTGATGGTTTTTTACTCCTCTCAACAGCCCAAACAAGTTTCTAAAAGGATGAGTTTGCAACTACTTTACTTTTGGAGAAAATTCAAAACATTCATTATTCAATAGGGCCCAAACTATCAAAAACCAGCGGTTTCAATGAACACACATTTCTTGGTAGAATCATGCAGGACTGAAATTTTTGATGTTTTTCTACTCCTCTCATGAGCCCAAACAAGTCTCTAAAAGCATGAGTTTGCAACTACTTTACTTTTGGAGAAAATTCAAAACATTCATTATTCAATAGAGCCCAATAGCAAAAACCAGCGTTTTGAATGAAGAATCACATTTCTTGGTAGAATCATGCAGGATTGAAATTTTTGATGGTTTTTTACTCCTCTCAACAGCCCAAACAAGTTTCTAAAAGGATGAGTTTGCAACTACTTTACTTTTGGAGAAAATTCAAAACATTCATTATTCAATAGGGCCCAAACTATCAAAAACCAGCGGTTTCAATGAACACACATTTCTTGGTAGAATCATGCAGGACTGAAATTTTTGATGTTTTTCTACTCCTCTCATGAGCCCAAACAAGTCTCTAAAAGCATGAGTTTGCAACTACTTTACTTTTGGAGAAAATTCAAAACATTCATTATTCAATAGAGCCCAATAGCAAAAACCAGCGTTATGAAAGAAGAATCACATTTCTTGGTAGAATCATGCAGGATTGAAATTTTTGATGGTTTTTTACTCCTCTCAACAGCCCAAACAAGTTTCTAAAAGGATGAGTTTGCAACTACTTTACTTTTGGAGAAAATTCAAAACATTCATTATTCAATAGGGCCCAAACTATCAAAAACCAGCGGTTTCAATGAACACACATTTCTTGGTAGAATCATGCAGGACTGAAATTTTTGATGTTTTTCTACCCCTCTCATGAGCCCAAACAAGTCTCTAAAAGCATGAGTTTGCAACTACTTTACTTTTGGAGAAAATTCAAAACATTCATTATTCAATAGAGTCCAATAGCAAAAACCAGCGTTTTGAATGAAGAATCACATTTCTTGGTAGAATCATGCAGGATTGAAATTTTTGATGGTTTTTTACTCCTCTCAACAGCCCAAACAAGTTTCTAAAAGGATGAGTTTGCAACTACTTTACTTTTGGAGAAAATTCAAAACATTCATTATTCAATAGGGCCCAAACTATCAAAAACCAGCGGTTTCAATGAACACACATTTCTTGGTAGAATCATGCAGGACTGAAATTTTTGATATTTTTCTACTCATCTCATGAGCCCAAACAAGTCTCTAAAAGCATGAGTTTGCAACTACTTTACTTTTGGAGAAAATTCAAAACATTCATTATTCAATAGAGCCCAATAGCAAAAACCAGCGTTTTGAATGAAGAATCACATTTCTTGGTAGAATCATGCAGGATTGAAATTTTTGATGGTTTTTTACTCCTCTCAACAGCCCAAACAAGTTTCTAAAAGGATGAGTTTGCAACTACTTTACTTTTGGAGAAAATTCAAAACATTCATTATTCAATAGGGCCCAAACTATCAAAAACCAGCGGTTTGAATGAACACATTTCTTGGTAGAATCATGCAGGACTGAAATTTTTGATGTTTTTCTACTCCTTTCATGAGCCCAAACAAGTCTCTAAAAGCAAGAGTTTGCAACTACTTTACTTTTGGAGAAAATTCAAAACATTCACTATTCAATAGAGCCCAATAGCAAAAATCAGGTTTTGAATGAAGAATCACATTTCTTGGTAAAATCATGCAGGATTGAAATTTTTGATGGTTTTTTACTCCTCTCAACAGCCCAAACAAGTTTCTAAAAGGATGAGTTTGCAAGTACTTTACTTTTGGAGAAAATTCAAAACATTCATTATTCAATAGGGCCCAAACTATCAAAAACCAGCGGTTTCAATGAACACACATTTCTTGGTAGAATCATGCAGGACTGAAATTTTTGATGTTTTTCTACTCCTCTCATGAGCCCAAACAAGTCTCTAAAAGCATGAGTTTGCAACTACTTTACTTTTGGAGAAAATTCAAAACATTCATTATTCAATAGAGCCCAATAGCAAAAACCATGGTTTTGAATGAAGAATCACATTTCTTGGTAGAATCATGCTGGATTGAAATTTTTGATGGTTTTTTACTCCTCTCAACAGCCCAAACAAGTTTCTAAAAGGATGAGTTTGCAACTACTTTACTTTTGGAGAAAATTCAAAACATTCATTATTCAATAGGGCCCAAACTATCAAAAACCAGCGGTTTCAATGAACACACATTTCTTGGTAGAATCCTGCAGGACTGAAATTTTTGATGTTTTTCTACTCCTCTCATGAGCCCAAACAAGTCTCTAAAAGCATGAGTTTGCAACTACTTTACTTTTGGAGAAAATTCAAAACATTCATTATTCAATAGAGCCCAATAGCAAAAACCAGCGTTTTGAATGAAGAATCACATTTCTTGGTAGAATAATGCAGGATTGAAATTTTTGATGGTTTTTTACTCCTCTCAACAGCCCAAACAAGTTTCTAAAAGGATGAGTTTGCAACTACTTTACTTTTGGAGAAAATTCAAAACATTCATTATTCAATAGGGCCCAAACTATCAAAAACCAGCGGTTTCAATGAACACACATTTCTTGGTAGAATCATGCAGGACTGAAATTTTTGATGTTTTTCTACTCCTCTCATGAGCCCAAACAAGTCTCTAAAAGCATGAGTTTGCAACTACTTTACTTTTGGAGAAAATTCAAAACATTCATTATTCAATAGGGCCCAAACTATCAAAAACCAGCGGTTTCAATGAACACACATTTCTTGGTAGAATCATGCAGGACTGAAATTTTTGATGTTTTTCTACTCCTCTCATGAGCCCAAACAAGTCTCTAAAAGCATGAGTTTGCAACTACTTTACTTTTGGAGAAAATTCAAAACATTCATTATTCAATAGAGCCCAATAGCAAAAACCAGCGTTTTGAATGAAGAATCACATTTCTTGGTAGAATCATGCAGGATTGAAATTTTTGATGGTTTTTTACTCCTCTCAACAGCCCAAACAAGTTTCTAAAAGGATGAGTTTGCAACTACTTTACTTTTGGAGAAAATTCAAAACATTCATTATTCAATAGGGCCCAAACTATCAAAAACCAGCCGTTTCAATGAACACACATGTCTTGGTAGAATCATGCAGGACTGAAATTTTTGATGTTTTTCTACTCCTCTCATGAGCCCAAACAAGTCTCTAACAGCATGAGTTTGCAACTACTTTACTTTTGGAGAAAATTCAAAACATTCATTATTCAATAGAGCCCAATAGCAAAAACCAGCGTTTTGAATGAAGAATCACATTTCTTGGTAGAATCATGCAGGATTGAAATTTTTGATGGTTTTTTACTCCTCTCAACAGCCCAAACAAGTTTCTAAAAGGATGAGTTTGCAACTACTTTACTTTTGGAGAAAATTCAAAACATTCATTATTCAATAGGGCCCAAACTATCAAAAACCAGCGGTTTCAATGAACACACATTTCTTGGTAGAATCATGCAGGACTGAAATTTTTGATGTTTTTCTACTCCTCTCATGAGCCCAAACAAGTCTCTAAAAGCATGAGTTTGCAACTACTTTACTTTTGGAGAAAATTCAAAACATTCATTATTCAATAGAGCCCAATAGCAAAAACCAGCGTTTTGAATGAAGAATCACATTTCTTGGTAGAATCATGCAGGATTGAAATTTTTGATGGTTTTTTACTCCTCTCAACAGCCCAAACAAGTTTCTAAAAGGATGAGTTTGCAACTACTTTACTTTTGGAGAAAATTCAAAACATTCATTATTCAATAGGGCCCAAACTATCAAAAACCAGCGGTTTCAATGAACACACATTTCTTGGTAGAATCATGCAGGACTGAAATTTTTGATGTTTTTCTACTCCTCTCATGAGCCCAAACAAGTCTCTAAAAGCATGAGTTTGCAACTACTTTACTTTTGGAGAAAATTCAAAACATTCATTATTCAATAGGGCCCAAACTATCAAAAACCAGCGGTTTGAATCAACACACATTTCTTGGTAGAATCATGCAGGACTGAAATTTTTGATGTTTTTCTACTCCTCTCATGAGCCCAAACAAGTCTCTAAAAGCATGAGTTTGCAACTACTTTACTTTTGGAGAAAATTCAAAACATTCATTATTCAATAGAGCCCAATAGCAAAAACCAGCGTTTTGAATGAAGAATCACATTTCTTGGTAGAATCATGCAGGATTGAAATTTTTGATGGTTTTTTACTCCTCTCAACAGCCCAAACAAGTTTCTAAAAGGATGAGTTTGCAACTACTTTACTTTTGGAGAAAATTCAAAACATTCATTATTCAATAGGGCCCAAACTATCAAAAACCAGCGGTTTCAATGAACACACATTTCTTGGTAGAATCATGCAGGACTGAAATTTTTGATGTTTTTCTACTCCTCTCATGAGCCCAAACAAGTCTCTAAAAGCATGAGTTTGCAACTACTTTACTTTTGGAGAAAATTCAAAACATTCATTATTCAATAGAGCCCAATAGCAAAAACCAGCGTTTTGAATGAAGAATCACATTTCTTGGTAGAATCATGCAGGATTGAAATTTTTGATGGTTTTTTACTCCTCTCAACAGCCCAAACAAGTTTCTAAAAGGATGAGTTTGCAACTACTTTACTTTTGGAGAAAATTCAAAACATTCATTATTCAATAGAGCCCAAACTATCAAAAACCAGCCGTTTCAATGAACACACATGTCTTGGTAGAATCATGCAGGACTGAAATTTTTGATGTTTTTCTACTCCTCTCATGAGCCCAAACAAGTCTCTAAAAGCATGAGTTTGCAACTACTTTACTTTTGGAGAAAATTCAAAACATTCATTATTCAATAGAGCCCAATAGCAAAAACCAGCGTTTTGAATGAAGAATCACATTTCTTGGTAGAATCATGCAGGATTGAAATTTTTGATGGTTTTTTACTCCTCTCAACAGCCCAAACAAGTTTCTAAAAGGATGAGTTTGCAACTACTTTACTTTTGGAGAAAATTCAAAACATTCATTATTCAATAGGGCCCAAACTATCAAAAACCAGCGGTTTCAATGAACACACATTTCTTGGTAGAATCATGCAGGACTGAAATTTTTGATGTTTTTCTACTCCTCTCATGAGCCCAAACAAGTCTCTAAAAGCATGAGTTTGCAACTACTTTACTTTTGGAGAAAATTCAAAACATTCATTATTCAATAGAGCCCAATAGCAAAAACCAGCGTTTTGAATGAAGAATCACATTTCTTGGTAGAATCATGCAGGATTGAAATTTTTGATGGTTTTTTACTCCTCTCAACAGCCCAAACAAGTTTCTAAAAGGATGAGTTTGCAACTACTTTACTTTTGGAGAAAATTCAAAACATTCATTATTCAATAGGGCCCAAACTATCAAAAACCAGCGGTTTCAATGAACACACATTTCTTGGTAGAATCATGCAGGACTGAAATTTTTGATGTTTTTCTACTCCTCTCATGAGCCCAAACAAGTCTCTAAAAGCATGAGTTTGCAACTACTTTACTTTTGGAGAAAATTCAAAACATTCATTATTCAATAGGGCCCAAACTATCAAAAACCAGCGGTTTGAATCAACACACATTTCTTGGTAGAATCATGCAGGACTGAAATTTTTGATGTTTTTCTACTCCTCTCATGAGCCCAAACAAGTCTCTAAAAGCATGAGTTTGCAACTACTTTACTTTTGGAGAAAATTCAAAACATTCATTATTCAATAGAGCCCAATAGCAAAAACCAGCGTTTTGAATGAAGAATCACATTTCTTGGTAGAATCATGCAGGATTGAAATTTTTGATGGTTTTTTACTCCTCTCAACAGCCCAAACAAGTTTCTAAAAGGATGAGTTTGCAACTACTTTACTTTTGGAGAAAATTCAAAACATTCATTATTCAATAGGGCCCAAACTATCAAAAACCAGCGGTTTGAATGAACACATTTCTTGGTAGAATCATGCAGGACTGAAATTTTTGATGTTTTTCTACTCCTCTCATGAGCCCAAACAAGTCTCTAAAAGCATGAGTTTGCAACTACTTTACTTTTGGAGAAAATTCAAAACATTCACTATTCAATAGAGCCCAATAGCAAAAATCAGGTTTTGAATGAAGAATCACATTTCTTGGTAAAATCATGCAGGATTGAAATTTTTGATGGTTTTTTACTCCTCTCAACAGCCCAAACAAGTTTCTAAAAGGATGAGTTTGCAACTACTTTACTTTTGGAGAAAATTCAAAACATTCATTATTCAATAGGGCCCAAACTATCAAAAACCAGCGGTTTCAATGAACACACATTTCTTGGTAGAATCATGCAGGACTGAAATTTTTGATGTTTTTCTACTCCTCTCATGAGCCCAAACAAGTCTCTAAAAGCATGAGTTTGCAACTACTTTACTTTTGGAGAAAATTCAAAACATTCATTATTCAATAGAGCCCAATAGCAAAAACCAGCGTTTTGAATGAAGAATCACATTTCTTGGTAGAATCATGCAGGATTGAAATTTTTGATGGTTTTTTACTCCTCTCAACAGCCCAAACAAGTTTCTAAAAGGATGAGTTTGCAACTACTTTACTTTTGGAGAAAATTCAAAACATTCATTATTCAATAGGGCCCAAACTATCAAAAACCAGCGGTTTCAATGAACACACATTTCTTGGTAGAATCATGCAGGACTGAAATTTTTGATGTTTTTCTACTCCTCTCATGAGCCCAAACAAGTCTCTAAAAGCATGAGTTTGCAACTACTTTACTTTTGGAGAAAATTCAAAACATTCATTATTCAATAGAGCCCAATAGCAAAAACCAGCGTTTTGAATGAAGAATCACATTTCTTGGTAGAATCATGCAGGATTGAAATTTTTGACGGTTTTTTACTCCTCTCAACAGCCCAAACAAGTTTCTAAAAGGATGAGTTTGCAACTACTTTACTTTTGGAGAAAATTCAAAACATTCATTATTCAATAGGGCCCAAACTATCAAAAACCAGCCGTTTCAATGAACACACATGTCTTGGTAGAATCATGCAGGACTGAAATTTTTGATGTTTTTCTACTCCTCTCATGAGCCCAAACAAGTCTCTAAAAGCATGAGTTTGCAACTACTTTACTTTTGGAGAAAATTCAAAACATTCATTATTCAATAGAGCCCAATAGCAAAAACCAGCGTTTTGAATGAAGAATCACATTTCTTGGTAGAATCATGCAGGATTGAAATTTTTGATGGTTTTTTACTCCTCTCAACAGCCCAAACAAGTTTCTAAAAGGATGAGTTTGCAACTACTTTACTTTTGGAGAAAATTCAAAACATTCATTATTCAATAGGGCCCAAACTATCAAAAACCAGCGGTTTGAATGAACACATTTCTTGGTAGAATCATGCAGGACTGAAATTTTTGATGTTTTTCTACTCCTCTCATGAGCCCAAACAAGTCTCTAAAAGCATGAGTTTGCAACTACTTTACTTTTGGAGAAAATTCAAAACATTCACTATTCAATAGAGCCCAATAGCAAAAATCAGGTTTTGAATGAAGAATCGCATTTCTTGGTAGAATCATGCAAGATTGAAATTTTTGATGGTTTTTTACTCCTCTCAACAGCCCAAACAAGTTTCTAAAAGGATGAGTTTGCAACTACTTTACTTTTGGAGAAAATTCAAAACATTCATTATTCAATAGGGCCCAAACTATCAAAAACCAGCGGTTTCAATGAACACACATTTCTTGGTAGAATCATGCAGGACTGAAATTTTTGATGTTTTTCTACTCCTCTCATGAGCCCAAACAAGTCTCTAAAAGCATGAGTTTGCAACTACTTTACTTTTGGAGAAAATTCAAAACATTCATTATTCAATAGAGCCCAATAGCAAAAACCAGCGTTTTGAATGAAGAATCACATTTCTTGGTAGAATCATGCAGGATTGAAATTTTTGATGGTTTTTTACTCCTCTCAACAGCCCAAACAAGTTTCTAAAAGGATGAGTTTGCAACTACTTTACTTTTGGAGAAAATTCAAAACATTCATTATTCAATAGGGCCCAAACTATCAAAAACCAGCGGTTTCAATGAACACACATTTCTTGGTAGAATCATGCAGGACTGAAATTTTTGATGTTTTTCTACTCCTCTCATGAGCCCAAACAAGTCTCTAAAAGCATGAGTTTGCAACTACTTTACTTTTGGAGAAAATTCAAAACATTCATTATTCAATAGGGCCCAAACTATCAAAAACCAGCGGTTTGAATCAACACACATTTCTTGGTAGAATCATGCAGGACTGAAATTTTTGATGTTTTTCTACTCCTCTCATGAGCCCAAACAAGTCTCTAAAAGCATGAGTTTGCAACTACTTTACTTTTGGAGAAAATTCAAAACGTTCATTATTCAATAGAGCCCAATAGCAAAAACCAGCGTTTTGAATGAAGAATCACATTTCTTGGTAGAATCATGCAGGATGGAAATTTTTGATGGTTTTTTACTCCTCTCAACAGCCCAAACAAGTTTCTAAAAGGATGAGTTTGCAACTACTTTACTTTTGGAGAAAATTCAAAACATTCATTATTCAATAGGGCCCAAACTATCAAAAACCAGCGGTTTCAATGAACACACATTTCTTGGTAGAATCATGCAGGACTGAAATTTTTGATGTTTTTCTACTCCTCTCATGAGCCCAAACAAGTCTCTAAAAGCATGAGTTTGCAACTACTTTACTTTTGGAGAAAATTCAAAACATTCATTATTCAATAGAGCCCAATAGCAAAAACCAGCGTTTTGAATGAAGAATCACATTTCTTGGTAGAATCATGCAGGATTGAAATTTTTGATGGTTTTTTACTCCTCTCAACAGCCCAAACAAGTTTCTAAAAGGATGAGTTTGTAACTACTTTACTTTTGGAGAAAATTCAAAACATTCATTATTCAATAGGGCCCAAACTATCAAAAACCAGCGGTTTGAGTGAACACATTTCTTGGTAGAATCATGCAGGACTGAAATTTTTGATGTTTTTCTACTCCTCTCATGAGCCCAAACAAGTCTCTAAAAGCATGAGTTTGCAACTACTTTACTTTTGGAGAAAATTCAAAACATTCACTATTCAATAGAGCCCAATAGCAAAAATCAGGTTTTGAATGAAGAATCACATTTCTTGGTAGAATCATGCAGGATTGAAATTTTTGATGGTTTTTTACTCCTCTCAACAGCCCAAACAAGTTTCTAAAAGGATGAGTTTGCAACTACTTTACTTTTGGAGAAAATTCAAAACATTCATTATTCAATAGGGCCCAAACTATCAAAAACCAGCGGTTTCAATGAACACACATTTCTTGGTAGAATCATGCAGGACTGAAATTTTTGATGTTTTTCTACTCCTCTCATGAGCCCAAACAAGTCTATAAAAGCATGAGTTTGCAACTACTTTACTTTTGGAGAAAATTCAAAACATTCATTATTCAATAGAGCCCAATAGCAAAAACCAGCGTTTTGAATGAAGAATCACATTTCTTGGTAGAATCATGCAGGATTGAAATTTTTGATGGTTTTTTACTCCTCTCAACAGCCCAAACAAGTTTCTAAAAGGATGAGTTTGCAACTACTTTACTTTTGGAGAAAATTCAAAACATTCATTATTCAATAGGGCCCAAACTATCAAAAACCAGCGGTTTCAATGAACACACATTTCTTGGTAGAATCATGCAGGACTGAAATTTTTGATGTTTTTCTACTCCTCTCATGAGCCCAAACAAGTCTCTAAAAGCATGAGTTTGCAACTACTTTACTTTTGGAGAAAATTCAAAACATTCATTATTCAATAGGGCCCAAACTATCGAAAACCAGCGGTTTGAATCAACACACATTTCTTGGTAGAATCATGCAGGACTGAAATTTTTGATGTTTTTCTACTCCTCTCATGAGCCCAAACAAGTCTCTAAAAGCATGAGTTTGCAACTACTTTACTTTTGGAGAAAATTCAAAACATTCACTATTCAATAGAGCCCAATAGCAAAAATCAGGTTTTGAATGAAGAATCACATTTCTTGGTAAAATCATGCAGGATTTAAATTTTTGATGGTTTTTTACTCCTCTCAACAGCCCAAACAAGTTTCTAAAAGGATGAGTTTGCAACTACTTTACTTTTGGAGAAAATTCAAAACATTCATTATTCAATAGGGCCCAAACTATCAAAAACCAGCGGTTTCAATGAACACACATTTCTTGGTAGAATCATGCAGGACTGAAATTTTTGATGTTTTTCTACTCCTCTCATGAGCCCAAACAAGTCTCTAAAAGCATGAGTTTGCATCTACTTTACTTTTGGAGAAAATTCAAAACATTCATTATTCAATAGAGCCCAATAGCAAAAACCAGCGTTTTGAATGAAGAATCACATTTCTTGGTAGAATCATGCAGGATTGAAATTTTTGATGGTTTTTTACTCCTCTCAACAGCCCAAACAAGTTTCTAAAAGGATGAGTTTGCAACTACTTTACTTTTGGAGAAAATTCAAAACATTCATTATTCAATAGGGCCCAAACTATCAAAAACCAGCGGTTTGAATGAACACATTTCTTGGTAGAATCATGCAGGACTGAAATTTTTGATGTTTTTCTACTCCTCTCATGAGCCCAAACAAGTCTCTAAAAGCATGAGTTTGCAACTACTTTACTTTTGGAGAAAATTCAAAACATTCACTATTCAATAGAGCCCAATAGCAAAAATCAGGTTTTGAATGAAGAATCACATTTCTTGGTAGAATCATGCAGGATTGAAATTTTTGATGGTTTTTTACTCCTCTCAACAGCCCAAACAAGTTTCTAAAAGGATGAGTTTGCAACTACTTTACTTTTGGAGAAAATTCAAAACATTCATTATTCAATAGGGCCCAAACTATCAAAAACCAGCGGTTTCAATGAACACACATTTCTTGGTAGAATCATGCAGGACTGAAATTTTTGATGTTTTTCTACTCCTCTCATGAGCCCAAACAAGTCTCTAAAAGCATGAGTTTGCAACTACTTTACTTTTGGAGAAAATTCAAAACATTCATTATTCAATAGGGCCCAAACTATCAAAAACCAGCGGTTTGAATCAACACACATTTCTTGGTAGAATCATGCAGGACTGAAATTTTTGATGTTTTTCTACTCCTCTCATGAGCCCAAACAAGTCTCTAAAAGCATGAGTTTGCAACTACTTTACTTTTGGAGAAAATTCAAAACATTCATTATTCAATAGAGCCCAATAGCAAAAACCAGCGTTTTGAATGAAGAATCACATTTCTTGGTAGAATCATGCAGGATTGAAATTTTTGATGGTTTTTTACTCCTCTCAACAGCCCAAACAAGTTTCTAAAAGGATGAGTTTGTAACTACTTTACTTTTGGAGAAAATTCAAAACATTCATTATTCAATAGGGCCCAAACTATCAAAAACCAGCGGTTTGAATGAACATATTTCTTGGTAGAATCATGCAGGACTGAAATTTTTGATGTTTTTCTACTCCTCTCATGAGCCCAAACAAGTCTCTAAAAGCATGAGTTTGCAACTACTTTACTTTTGGAGAAAATTCAAAACATTCACTATTCAATAGAGCCTAATAGCAAAAATCAGGTTTTGAATGAAGTATCACATTTCTTGGTAGAATCATGCAGGATTGAAATTTTTGATGGTTTTTTACTCCGCTCAACAGCCCAAACAAGTTTCTAAAAGGATGAGTTTGCAACTACTTTACTTTTGGAGAAAATTCAAAACATTCATTATTCAATAGGGCCCAAACTATCAAAAACCAGCGGTTTCAATGAACACACATTTCTTGGTAGAATCATGCAGGACTGAAATTTTTGATGTTTTTCTACTCCTCTCATGAGCCCAAACAAGTCTCTAAAAGCATGAGTTTGCAACTACTTTACTTTTGGAGAAAATTCAAAACATTCATTATTCAATAGAGCCCAATAGCAAAAACCAGCGTTTTGAATGAAGAATCACATTTCTTGGTAGAATCATGCAGGATTGAAATTTTTGATGGTTTTTTACTCCTCTCAACAGCCCAAACAAGTTTCTAAAAGGATGAGTTTGCAACTACTTTACTTTTGGAGAAAATTCAAAACATTCATTATTCAATAGGGCCCAAACTATCAAAAACCAGCGGTTTCAATGAACACACATTTCTTGGTAGAATCATGCAGGACTGAAATTTTTGATGTTTTTCTACTCCTCTCATGAGCCCAAACAAGTCTCTAAAAGCATGAGTTTGCAACTACTTTACTTTTGGAGAAAATTCAAAACATTCATTATTCAATAGGGCCCAAACTATCAAAAACCAGCGGTTTGAATCAACACACATTTCTTGGTAGAATCATGCAGGACTGATATTTTTGATGTTTTTCTACTCCTCTCATGAGCCCAAACAAGTCTCTAAAAGCATGAGTTTGCAACTACTTTACTTTTGGAGAAAATTCAAAACATTCATTATTCAATAGAGCCCAATAGCAAAAACCAGCGTTTTGAATGAAGAATCACATTTCTTGGTAGAAGCATGCAGGATGGAAATTTTTGATGGTTTTTTACTCCTCTCAACAGCCCAAACAAGTTTCTAAAAGGATGAGTTTGCAACTACTTTACTTTTGGAGAAAATTCAAAACATTCATTATTCAATAGGGCCCAAACTATCAAAAACCAGCGGTTTCAATGAACACACATTTCTTGGTAGAATCATGCAGGACTGAAATTTTTGATGTTTTTCTACTCCTCTCATGAGCCCAAACAAGTCTCTAAAAGCATGAGTTTGCAACTACTTTACTTTTGGAGAAAATTCAAAACATTCATTATTCAATAGAGCCCAATAGCAAAAACCAGCGTTTTGAATGAAGAATCACATTTCTTGGTAGAATCATGCAGGATTGAAATTTTTGATGGTTTTTTACTCCTCTCAACAGCCCAAACAAGTTTCTAAAAGGATGAGTTTGCAACTACTTTACTTTTGGAGAAAATTCAAAACATTCATTATTCAATAGGGCCCAAACTATCAAAAACCAGCGGTTTGAATGAACACATTTCTTGGTAGAATCATGCAGGACTGAAATTTTTGATGTTTTTCTACTCCTCTCATGAGCCCAAACAAGTCTCTAAAAGCATGAGTTTGCAACTACTTTACTTTTGGAGAAAATTCAAAACATTCACTATTCAATAGAGCCCAATAGCAAAAATCAGGTTTTGAATGAAGAATCACATTTCTTGGTAGAATCATGCAAGATTGAAATTTTTGATGGTTTTTTACTCCTCTCAACAGCCCAAACAAGTTTCTAAAAGGATGAGTTTGCAACTACTTTACTTTTGGAGAAAATTCAAAACATTCATTATTCAATAGGGCCCAAACTATCAAAAACCAGCGGTTTCAATGAACACACATTTCTTGGTAGAATCATGCAGGACTGAAATTTTTGATGTTTTTCTACTCCTCTCATGAGCCCAAACAAGTCTCTAAAAGCATGAGTTTGCAACTACTTTACTTTTGGAGAAAATTCAAAACATTCATTATTCAATAGGGCCCAAACTATCAAAAACCAGCGGTTTGAATCAACACACATTTCTTGGTAGAATCATGCAGGACTGAAATTTTTGATGTTTTTCTACTCCTCTCATGAGCCCAAACAAGTCTCTAAAAGCATGAGTTTGCAACTACTTTACTTTTGGAGAAAATTCAAAACATTCATTATTCAATAGAGCCCAATAGCAAAAACCAGCGTTTTGAATGAAGAATCACATTTCTTGGTAGAAGCATGCAGGATGGAAATTTTTGATGGTTTTTTACTCCTCTCAACAGCCCAAACAAGTTGCTAAAAGGATGAGTTTGCAACTACTTTACTTTTGGAGAAAATTCAAAACATTCATTATTCAATAGGGCCCAAACTATCAAAAACCAGCGGTTTCAATGAACACACATTTCTTGGTAGAATCATGCAGGACTGAAATTTTTGATGTTTTTCTACTCCTCTCATGAGCCCAAACAAGTCTCTAAAAGCATGAGTTTGCAACTACTTTACTTTTGGAGAAAATTCAAAACATTCACTATTCAATAGAGCCCAATAGCAAAAATCAGGTTTTGAATGAAGAATCACATTTCTTGGTAAAATCATGCAGGATTGAAATTTTTGATGGTTTTTTACTCCTCTCAACAGCCCAAACAAGTTTCTAAAAGGATGAGTTTGCAACTACTTTACTTTTGGAGAAAATTCAAAACATTCATTATTCAATAGGGCCCAAACTATCAAAAACCAGCGGTTTCAATGAACACACATTTCTTGGTAGAATCATGCAGGACTGAAATTTTTGATGTTTTTCTACTCCTCTCATGAGCCCAAACAAGTCTCTAAAAGCATGAGTTTGCAACTACTTTACTTTTGGAGAAAATTCAAAACATTCATTATTCAATAGAGCCCAATAGCAAAAACCAGCGTTTTGAATGAAGAATCACATTTCTTGGTAGAATCATGCAGGATTGAAATTTTTGATGGTTTTTTACTCCTCTCAACAGCCCAAACAAGTTTCTAAAAGGATGAGTTTGCAACTACTTTACTTTTGGAGAAAATTCAAAACATTCATTATTCAATAGGGCCCAAACTATCAAAAACCAGCCGTTTCAATGAACACACATGTCTTGGTAGAATCATGCAGGACTGAAATTTTTGATGTTTTTCTACTCATCTCATGAGCCCAAACAAGTCTCTAAAAGCATGAGTTTGCAACTACTTTACTTTTGGAGAAAATTCAAAACATTCATTATTCAATAGAGCCCAATAGCAAAAACCAGCGTTTTGAATGAAGAATCACATTTCTTGGTAGAATCATGCAGGATTGAAATTTTTGATGGTTTTTTACTCCTCTCAACAGCCCAAACAAGTTTCTAAAAGGATGAGTTTGCAACTACTTTACTTTTGGAGAAAATTCAAAACATTCATTATTCAATAGGGCCCAAACTATCAAAAACCAGCGGTTTCAATGAACACACATTTCTTGGTAGAATCATGCAGGACTGAAATTTTTGATGTTTTTCTACTCCTCTCATGAGCCCAAACAAGTCTCTAAAAGCATGAGTTTGCAACTACTTTACTTTTGGAGAAAATTCAAAACATTCATTATTCAATAGAGCCCAATAGCAAAAACCAGCGTTTTGAATGAAGAATCACATTTCTTGGTAGAATCATGCAGGATTGAAATTTTTGATGGTTTTTTACTCCTCTCAACAGCCCAAACAAGTTTCTAAAAGGATGAGTTTGCAACTACTTTACTTTTGGAGAAAATTCAAAACATTCATTATTCAATAGGGCCCAAACTATCAAAAACCAGCGGTTTGAATGAACACATTTCTTGGTAGAATCATGCAGGACTGAAATTTTTGATGTTTTTCTACTCCTCTCATGAGCCCAAACAAGTCTCTAAAAGCATGAGTTTGCAACTACTTTACTTTTGGAGAAAATTCAAAACATTCACTATTCAATAGAGCCCAATAGCAAAAATCAGGTTTTGAATGAAGAATCACATTTCTTGGTAGAATCATGCAAGATTGAAATTTTTGATGGTTTTTTACTCCTCTCAACAGCCCAAACAAGTTTCTAAAAGGATGAGTTTGCAACTACTTTACTTTTGGAGAAAATTCAAAACATTCATTATTCAATAGGGCCCAAACTATCAAAAACCAGCGGTTTCAATGAACACACATTTCTTGGTAGAATCATGCAGGACTGAAATTTTTGATGTTTTTCTACTCCTCTCATGAGCCCAAACAAGTCTCTAAAAGCATGAGTTTGCAACTACTTTACTTTTGGAGAAAATTCAAAACATTCATTATTCAATAGAGCCCAATAGCAAAAACCAGCGTTTTGAATGAAGAATCACATTTCTTGGTAGAATCATGCAGGATTGAAATTTTTGATGGTTTTTTACTCCTCTCAACAGCCCAAACAAGTTTCTAAAAGGATGAGTTTGCAACTACTTTACTTTTGGAGAAAATTCAAAACATTCATTATTCAATAGGGCCCAAACTATCAAAAACCAGCGGTTTCAATGAACACACATTTCTTGGTAGAATCATGCAGGACTGAAATTTTTGATGTTTTTCTACTCCTCTCATGAGCCCAAACAAGTCTCTAAAAGCATGAGTTTGCAACTACTTTACTTTTGGAGAAAATTCAAAACATTCATTATTCAATAGGGCCCAAACTATCAAAAACCAGCGGTTTGAATCAACACACATTTCTTGGTAGAATCATGCAGGACTGAAATTTTTGATGTTTTTCTACTCCTCTCATGAGCCCAAACAAGTCTCTAAAAGCATGAGTTTGCAACTACTTTACTTTTGGAGAAAATTCAAAACATTCATTATTCAATAGAGCCCAATAGCAAAAACCAGCGTTTTGAATGAAGAATCACATTTCTTGGTAGAATCATGCAGGATGGAAATTTTTGATGGTTTTTTACTCCTCTCAACAGCCCAAACAAGTTTCTAAAAGGATGAGTTTGCAACTACTTTACTTTTGGAGAAAATTCAAAACATTCATTATTCAATAGGGCCCAAACTATCAAAAACCAGCGGTTTCAATGAACACACATTTCTTGGTAGAATCATGCAGGACTGAAATTTTTGATGTTTTTCTACTCCTCTCATGAGCCCAAACAAGTCTCTAAAAGCATGAGTTTGCAACTACTTTACTTTTGGAGAAAATTCAAAACATTCATTATTCAATAGAGCCCAATAGCAAAAACCAGCGTTTTGAATGAAGAATCACATTTCTTGGTAGAATCATGCAGGATTGAAATTTTTGATGGTTTTTTACTCCTCTCAACAGCCCAAACAAGTTTCTAAAAGGATGAGTTTGTAACTACTTTACTTTTGGAGAAAATTCAAAACATTCATTATTCAATAGGGCCCAAACTATCAAAAACCAGCGGTTTGAATGAACATATTTCTTGGTAGAATCATGCAGGACTGAAATTTTTGATGTTTTTCTACTCCTCTCATGAGCCCAAACAAGTCTCTAAAAGCATGAGTTTGCAACTACTTTACTTTTGGAGAAAATTCAAAACATTCACTATTCAATAGAGCCCAATTGCAAAAATCAGTTTTTGAATGAAGAATCACATTTCTTGGTAGAATCATGCAGGATTGAAATTTTTGATGGTTTTTTACTCCTCTCAACAGCCCAAACAAGTTTCTAAAAGGATGAGTTTGCAACTACTTTACTTTTGGAGAAAATTCAAAACATTCATTATTCAATAGGGCCCAAACTATCAAAAACCAGCGGTTTCAATGAACACACATTTCTTGGTAGAATCATGCAGGACTGAAATTTTTGATGTTTTTCTACTCCTCTCATGAGCCCAAACAAGTCTATAAAAGCATGAGTTTGCAACTACTTTACTTTTGGAGAAAATTCAAAACATTCATTATTCAATAGAGCCCAATAGCAAAAACCAGCGTTTTGAATGAAGAATCACATTTCTTGGTAGAATCATGCAGGATTGAAATTTTTGATGTTTTTTTACTCCTCTCAACAGCCCAAACAAGTTTCTAAAAGGATGAGTTTGCAACTACTTTACTTTTGGAGAAAATTCAAAACATTCATTATTCAATAGGGCCCAAACTATCAAAAACCAGCGGTTTCAATGAACACACATTTCTTGGTAGAATCATGCAGGACTGAAATTTTTGATGTTTTTCTACTCCTCTCATGAGCCCAAACAAGTCTCTAAAAGCATGAGTTTGCAACTACTTTACTTTTGGAGAAAATTCAAAACATTCATTATTCAATAGGGCCCAAACTATCAAAAACCAGCGGTTTGAATCAACACACATTTCTTGGTAGAATCATGCAGGACTGAAATTTTTGATGTTTTTCTACTCCTCTCATGAGCCCAAACAAGTCTCTAAAAGCATGAGTTTGCAACTACTTTACTTTTGGAGAAAATTCAAAACATTCATTATTCAATAGAGCCCAATAGCAAAAACCAGCGTTTTGAATGAAGAATCACATTTCTTGGTAGAATCATGCAGGATGGAAATTTTTGATGGTTTTTTACTCCTCTCAACAGCCCAAACAAGTTTCTAAAAGGATGAGTTTGCAACTACTTTACTTTTGGAGAAAATTCAAAACATTCATTATTCAATAGGGCCCAAACTATCAAAAACCAGCGGTTTCAATGAACACACATTTCTTGGTAGAATCATGCAGGACTGAAATTTTTGATGTTTTTCTACTCCTCTCATGAGCCCAAACAAGTCTATAAAAGCATGAGTTTGCAACTACTTTACTTTTGGAGAAAATTCAAAACATTCATTATTCAATAGAGCCCAATAGCAAAAACCAGCGTTTTGAATGAAGAATCACATTTCTTGGTAGAATCATGCAGGATTGAAATTTTTGATGGTTTTTTACTCCTCTCAACAGCCCAAACAAGTTTCTAAAAGGATGAGTTTGTAACTACTTTACTTTTGGAGAAAATTCAAAACATTCATTATTCAATAGGGCCCAAACTATCAAAAACCAGCGGTTTGAATGAACACATTTCTTGGTAGAATCATGCAGGACTGAAATTTTTGATGTTTTTCTACTCCTCTCATGAGCCCAAACAAGTCTCTAAAAGCATGAGTTTGCAACTACTTTACTTTTGGAGAAAATTCAAAACATTCACTATTCAATAGAGCCCAATAGCAAAAATCAGGTTTTGAATGAAGAATCACATTTCTTGGTAAAATCATGCAGGATTGAAATTTTTGATGGTTTTTTACTCCTCTCAACAGCCCAAACAAGTTTCTAAAAGGATGAGTTTGCAACTACTTTACTTTTGGAGAAAATTCAAAACATTCATTATTCAATAGGGCCCAAACTATCAAAAACCAGCGGTTTCAATGAACACACATTTCTTGGTAGAATCATGCAGGACTGAAATTTTTGATGTTTTTCTACTCCTCTCATGAGCCCAAACAAGTCTCTAAAAGCATGAGTTTGCAACTACTTTACTTTTGGAGAAAATTCAAAACATTCATTATTCAATAGAGCCCAATAGCAAAAACCAGCGTTTTGAATGAAGAATCACATTTCTTGGTAGAATCATGCAGGATTGAAATTTTTGATGGTTTTTTACTCCTCTCAACAGCCCAAACAAGTTTCTAAAAGGATGAGTTTGCAACTACTTTACTTTTGGAGAAAATTCAAAACATTCATTATTCAATAGGGCCCAAACTATCAAAAACCAGCCGTTTCAATGAACACACATGTCTTGGTAGAATCATGCAGGACTGAAATTTTTGATGTTTTTCTACTCATCTCATGAGCCCAAACAAGTCTCTAAAAGCATGAGTTTGCAACTACTTTACTTTTGGAGAAAATTCAAAACATTCATTATTCAATAGAGCCCAATAGCAAAAACCAGCGTTTTGAATGAAGAATCACATTTCTTGGTAGAATCATGCAGGATTGAAATTTTTGATGGTTTTTTACTCCTCTCAACAGCCCAAACAAGTTTCTAAAAGGATGAGTTTGCAACTACTTTACTTTTGGAGAAAATTCAAAACATTCATTATTCAATAGGGCCCAAACTATCAAAAACCAGCAGTTTCAATGAACACACATTTCTTGGTAGAATCATGCAGGACTGAAATTTTTGATGTTTTTCTACTCCTCTCATGAGCCCAAACAAGTCTCTAAAAGCATGAGTTTGCAACTACTTTACTTTTGGAGAAAATTCAAAACATTCATTATTCAATAGAGCCCAATAGCAAAAACCAGCGTTTTGAATGAAGAATCACATTTCTTGGTAGAATCATGCAGGATTGAAATTTTTGATGGTTTTTTACTCCTCTCAACAGCCCAAACAAGTTTCTAAAAGGATGAGTTTGCAACTACTTTACTTTTGGAGAAAATTCAAAACATTCATTATTCAATAGGGCCCAAACTATCAAAAACCAGCGGTTTGAATGAACACATTTCTTGGTAGAATCATGCAGGACTGAAATTTTTGATGTTTTTCTACTCCTCTCATGAGCCCAAACAAGTCTCTAAAAGCATGAGTTTGCAACTACTTTACTTTTGGAGAAAATTCAAAACATTCACTATTCAATAGAGCCCAATAGCAAAAATCAGGTTTTGAATGAAGAATCACATTTCTTGGTAGAATCATGCAAGATTGAAATTTTTGATGGTTTTTTACTCCTCTCAACAGCCCAAACAAGTTTCTAAAAGGATGAGTTTGCAACTACTTTACTTTTGGAGAAAATTCAAAACATTCATTATTCAATAGGGCCCAAACTATCAAAAACCAGCGGTTTCAATGAACACACATTTCTTGGTAGAATCATGCAGGACTGAAATTTTTGATGTTTTTCTACTCCTCTCATGAGCCCAAACAAGTCTCTAAAAGCATGAGTTTGCAACTACTTTACTTTTGGAGAAAATTCAAAACATTCATTATTCAATAGAGCCCAATAGCAAAAACCAGCGTTTTGAATGAAGAATCACATTTCTTGGTAGAATCATGCAGGATTGAAATTTTTGATGGTTTTTTACTCCTCTCAACAGCCCAAACAAGTTTCTAAAAGGATGAGTTTGCAACTACTTTACTTTTGGAGAAAATTCAAAACATTCATTATTCAATAGGGCCCAAACTATCAAAAACCAGCGGTTTCAATGAACACACATTTCTTGGTAGAATCATGCAGGACTGAAATTTTTGATGTTTTTCTACTCCTCTCATGAGCCCAAACAAGTCTCTAAAAGCATGAGTTTGCAACTACTTTACTTTTGGAGAAAATTCAAAACATTCATTATTCAATAGGGCCCAAACTATCAAAAACCAGCGGTTTGAATCAACACACATTTCTTGGTAGAATCATGCAGGACTGAAATTTTTGATGTTTTTCTACTCCTCTCATGAGCCCAAACAAGTCTCTAAAAGCATGAGTTTGCAACTACTTTACTTTTGGAGAAAATTCAAAACATTCATTATTCAATAGAGCCCAATAGCAAAAACCAGCGTTTTGAATGAAGAATCACATTTCTTGGTAGAATCATGCAGGATGGAAATTTTTGATGGTTTTTTACTCCTCTCAACAGCCCAAACAAGTTTCTAAAAGGATGAGTTTGCAACTACTTTACTTTTGGAGAAAATTCAAAACATTCATTATTCAATAGGGCCCAAACTATCAAAAACCAGCGGTTTCAATGAACACACATTTCTTGGTAGAATCATGCAGGACTGAAATTTTTGATGTTTTTCTACTCCTCTCATGAGCCCAAACAAGTCTCTAAAAGCATGAGTTTGCAACTACTTTACTTTTGGAGAAAATTCAAAACATTCATTATTCAATAGAGCCCAATAGCAAAAACCAGCGTTTTGAATGAAGAATCACATTTCTTGGTAGAATCATGCAGGATTGAAATTTTTGATGGTTTTTTACTCCTCTCAACAGCCCAAACAAGTTTCTAAAAGGATGAGTTTGTAACTACTTTACTTTTGGAGAAAATTCAAAACATTCATTATTCAATAGGGCCCAAACTATCAAAAACCAGCGGTTTGAATGAACATATTTCTTGGTAGAATCATGCAGGACTGAAATTTTTGATGTTTTTCTACTCCTCTCATGAGCCCAAACAAGTCTCTAAAAGCATGAGTTTGCAACTACTTTACTTTTGGAGAAAATTCAAAACATTCACTATTCAATAGAGCCCAATAGCAAAAATCAGGTTTTGAATGAAGAATCACATTTCTTGGTAGAATCATGCAGGATTGAAATTTTTGATGGTTTTTTACTCCTCTCAACAGCCCAAACAAGTTTCTAAAAGGATGAGTTTGCAACTACTTTACTTTTGGAGAAAATTCAAAACATTCATTATTCAATAGGGCCCAAACTATCAAAAACCAGCGGTTTCAATGAACACACATTTCTTGGTAGAATCATGCAGGACTGAAATTTTTGATGTTTTTCTACTCCTCTCATGAGCCCAAACAAGTCTATAAAAGCATGAGTTTGCAACTACTTTACTTTTGGAGAAAATTCAAAACATTCATTATTCAATAGAGCCCAATAGCAAAAACCAGCGTTTTGAATGAAGAATCACATTTCTTGGTAGAATCATGCAGGATTGAAATTTTTGATGGTTTTTTACTCCTCTCAACAGCCCAAACAAGTTTCTAAAAGGATGAGTTTGCAACTACTTTACTTTTGGAGAAAATTCAAAACATTCATTATTCAATAGGGCCCAAACTATCAAAAACCAGCGGTTTCAATGAACACACATTTCTTGGTAGAATCATGCAGGACTGAAATTTTTGATGTTTTTCTACTCCTCTCATGAGCCCAAACAAGTCTCTAAAAGCATGAGTTTGCAACTACTTTACTTTTGGAGAAAATTCAAAACATTCATTATTCAATAGGGCCCAAACTATCAAAAACCAGCGGTTTGAATCAACACACATTTCTTGGTAGAATCATGCAGGACTGAAATTTTTGATGTTTTTCTACTCCTCTCATGAGCCCAAACAAGTCTCTAAAAGCATGAGTTTGCAACTACTTTACTTTTGGAGAAAATTCAAAACATTCACTATTCAATAGAGCCCAATAGCAAAAATCAGGTTTTGAATGAAGAATCACATTTCTTGGTAAAATCATGCAGGATTGAAATTTTTGATGGTTTTTTACTCCTCTCAACAGCCCAAACAAGTTTCTAAAAGGATGAGTTTGCAACTACTTTACTTTTGGAGAAAATTCAAAACATTCATTATTCAATAGGGCCCAAACTATCAAAAACCAGCGGTTTCAATGAACACACATTTCTTGGTAGAATCATGCAGGACTGAAATTTTTGATGTTTTTCTACTCCTCTCATGAGCCCAAACAAGTCTCTAAAAGCATGAGTTTGCAACTACTTTACTTTTGGCGAAAATTCAAAACATTCATTATTCAATAGAGCCCAATAGCAAAAACCAGCGTTTTGAATGAAGAATCACATTTCTTGGTAGAATCATGCAGGATTGAAATTTTTGATGGTTTTTTTACTCCTCTCAACAGCCCAAACAAGTTTCTAAAAGGATGAGTTTGCAACTACTTTACTTTTGGAGAAAATTCAAAACATTCATTATTCAATAGGGCCCAAACTATCAAAAACCAGCCGTTTCAATGAACACACATGTCTTGGTAGAATCATGCAGGACTGAAATTTTTGATGTTTTTCTACTCATCTCATGAGCCCAAACAAGTCTCTAAAAGCATGAGTTTGCAACTACTTTACTTTTGGAGAAAATTCAAAACATTCATTATTCAATAGAGCCCAATAGCAAAAACCAGCGTTTTGAATGAAGAATCACATTTCTTGGTAGAATCATGCAGGATTGAAATTTTTGATGGTTTTTTACTCCTCTCAACAGCCCAAACAAGTTTCTAAAAGGATGAGTTTGCAACTACTTTACTTTTGGAGAAAATTCAAAACATTCATTATTCGATAGGGCCCAAACTATCAAAAACCAGCGGTTTCAATGAACACACATTTCCTGGTAGAATCATGCAGGACTGAAATTTTTGATGTTTTTCTACTCCTCTCATGAGCCCAAACAAGTCTCTAAAAGCATGAGTTTGCAACTACTTTACTTTTGGAGAAAATTCAAAACATTCATTATTCAATAGAGCCCAATAGCAAAAACCAGCGTTTTGAATGAAGAATCACATTTCTTGGTAGAATCATGCAGGATTGAAATTTTTGATGGTTTTTTACTCCTCTCAACAGCCCAAACAAGTTTCTAAAAGGATGAGTTTGCAACTACTTTACTTTTGGAGAAAATTCAAAACATTCATTATTCAATAGGGCCCAAACTATCAAAAACCAGTGGTTTGAATGAACACATTTCTTGGTAGAATCATGCAGGACTGAAATTTTTGATGTTTTTCTACTCCTCTCATGAGCCCAAACAAGTCTCTAAAAGCATGAGTTTGCAACTACTTTACTTTTGGAGAAAATTCAAAACATTCATTATTCAATAGAGCCCAATAGCAAAAACCAGCGTTTTGAATGAAGAATCACATTTCTTGGTAGAATCATGCAGGATTGAAATTTTTGATGGTTTTTTACTCCTCTCAACAGCCCAAACAAGTTTCTAAAAGGATGAGTTTCCAACTACTTTACTTTTGGAGAAAATTCAAAACATTCATTATTCAATAGGTCCCAAACTATCAAAAACCAGCGGTTTGAATGAACACATTTCTTGGTAGAATCATGCAGGACTGAAATTTTTGATGTTTTTCTACTCCTCTCATGAGCCCAAACAAGTCTCTAAAAGCATGAGTTTGCAACTACTTTACTTTTGGAGAAAATTCAAAACATTCATTATTCAATAGGGCCCAAACTATCAAAAACCAGCGGTTTGACTCAACACACATTTCTTGGTAGAATCATGCAGGACTGAAATTTTTGATGTTTTTCTACTCCTCTCATGAGCCCAAACAAGTCTCTAAAAGCATGAGTTTGCAACTACTTTACTTTTGGAGAAAATTCAAAACATTCATTATTCAATAAAGCCCAATAGCAAAAAACAGCGTTTTGAATGAAGAATCACATTTCTTGGTAGAATCATGCAGGATTGAAATTTTTGATGGTTTTTTACTCCTCTCAACAGCCCAAACAAGTTTCTAAAAGGATGAGTTTGCAACTACTTTACTTTTGGAGAAAATTCAAAACATTCATTATTCAATAGGGCCCAAACTATCAAAAACCAGCCGTTTCAATGAACACACATGTCTTGGTAGAATCATGCAGGACTGAAATTTTTGATGTTTTTCTACTCATCTCATGAGCCCAAACAAGTCTCTAAAAGCATGAGTTTGCAACTAATTTACTTTTGGAGAAAATTCAAAACATTCATTATTCAATAGAGCCCAATAGCAAAAACCAGCGTTTTGAATGAAGAATCACATTTCTTGGTAGAATCATGCAGGATTGAAATTTTTGATGGTTTTTTACTCCTCTCAACAGCCCAAACAAGTTTCTAAAAGGATGAGTTTGCAACTACTTTACTTTTGGAGAAAATTCAAAACATTCATTATTCAATAGGGCCCAAACTATCAAAAACCAGCGGTTTGAATGAACACATTTCTTGGTAGAATCATGCAGGACTGAAATTTTTGATGTTTTTCTACTCCTCTCATGAGCCCAAACAAGTCTCTAAAAGCATGAGTTTGCAACTACTTTACTTTTGGAGAAAATTCAAAACATTCACTATTCAATAGAGCCCAATAGCAAAAATCAGGTTTTGAATGAAGAATCACATTTCTTGGTAAAATCATGCAGGATTGAAATTTTTGATGGTTTTTTACTCCTCTCAGCAGCCCAAACAAGTTTCTAAAAGGATGAGTTTGCAACTACTTTACTTTTGGAGAAAATTCAAAACATTCATTATTCAATAGGGCCCAAACTATCAAAAACCAGCGGTTTCAATGAACACACATTTCTTGGTAGAATCATGCAGGACTGAAATTTTTGATGTTTTTCTACTCCTCTCATGAGCCCAAACAAGTCTCTAAAAGCATGAGTTTGCAACTACTTTACTTTTGGAGAAAATTCAAAACATTCATTATTCAATAGAGCCCAATAGCAAAAACCAGCGTTTTGAATGA
The DNA here is from genome assembly GCF_039654945.1 of Dendrobates tinctorius. Lineage (NCBI taxonomy): Eukaryota > Metazoa > Chordata > Amphibia > Anura > Dendrobatidae > Dendrobates > Dendrobates tinctorius. The sequence continues at coordinate 23,438,586 of NW_027361793.1, forward strand.
AGAATCACATTTCTTGGTAGAATCATGCAGGATTGAAATTTTTGATGGTTTTTTACTCCTCTCAACAGCCCAAACAAGTTTCTAAAAGGATGAGTTTGCAACTACTTTACTTTTGGAGAAAATTCAAAACATTCATTATTCAATAGGGCCCAAACTATCAAAAACCAGCGGTTTCAATGAACACACATTTCTTGGTAGAATCATGCAGGACTGAAATTTTTGATGTTTTTCTACTCCTCTCATGAGCCCAAACAAGTCTCTAAAAGCATGAGTTTGCAACTACTTTACTTTTGGAGAAAATTCAAAACATTCATTATTCAATAGGGCCCAAACTATCAAAAACCAGCGGTTTGAATCAACACACATTTCTTGGTAGAATCATGCAGGACTGAAATTTTTGATGTTTTTCTACTCCTCTCATGAGCCCAAACAAGTCTCTAAAAGCATGAGTTTGCAACTACTTTACTTTTGTAGAAAATTCAAAACATTCATTATTCAATAGAGCCCAATAGCAAAAACCAGCGTTTTGAATGAAGAATCACATTTCTTGGTAGAATCATGCAGGATTGAAATTTTTGATGGTTTTTTACTCCTCTCAACAGCCCAAACAAGTTTCTAAAAGGATGAGTTTGCAACTACTTTACTTTTGGAGAAAATTCAAAACATTGGGGGGCGTGGCCAGCGTCTGAGCTGAATGGAAGCCTGAGCTCTGAGCTCCTCCACAGGGCAGCCTACCAAGCGCTATTAACAAGCGACTTACAAGCCAGGACTGGCTGAAAACTTGTGGGAACCTCCATAGGCACCAGCGGTGCCCCCACATAATGGATCCGCTTAATAGAAAAGCAGGAAAATCAAAAAATCTGGAGCGCTCTCCCCTCATGCTGAGGAGCCAAGATGGCGCCCGCCACACAGCAGCCACAGCCTGCAGCCCCAGCCTGAGCGGCGCACAGCGGGAGAGAACGCCACAGAGACTGAAACACGCAGTATTCAAGTCAGGGGGTAAGTCTGCCCCCATCCCTGCAAAAACCGCCGCTCCATATATTAAAGAAAGCGCTAAATTCAGTGTTAAAAGTAGCGCTGAGAAGAAGGAGGCAAAATATCGCGAGATTAACCGGGAAACAGACGGGATTGCGCAGCAAGTACGCAAATTGCGTACCTTAAGCAAAAATCTTGCGCAGCCTGTGAAATCTTGCACAGCAGCAACGCTCACAGCCGCTATGGAGGCCACAAATACAATAAGGGCCTCCTCATCTTGTCCAGATATCTCCACCATTTCAGACACCCCTCTAACGCCACCACAGAGGGAACTGTCCCCTGCCTCACAAAATAGCTGCAGATTAAGCAGTAGCTCGGCTGAGCTGCAAAGTGAGACGCAGATGGAGGACTTCTGCACTCCAGATAACCCCATGCCTGAAAACATTTTACATGTTTTGACTGAGGTAGAGGCTACCAACAAAGCAGCTTCAGAATTGTTCATAAAAAATATGGTGTGCCTTCTTGCAAAGACATTCCAAAAACAACTAGAGGGATATAATACAAACCTCCAAAACAATATAGACAGTCTGGGCCAGAGGGTGAATCACTTGGAGTCGAAAATGGAGGAGATAGTCCAGTCTCACAACAATTTGATAGACGAACATTATGCCTTAGAGAAAGAAGTTACCTTCCTAAAGTCAAGACTGATAGAACAAGAGGACAGGAGCAGGAGAAACAACCTTAAATTCAGAGGAATACCTGAGAATGTCAAGGACAGAGATCTTGATTCATATGTGCAAAAAATGCTCCATGCTATGCTCCCAGGTGCTTCCAAAGGAGACCTCTTAATAGAACGCATACACAGACTACCTAAGTCCAAATATGCCCCTGAAAGAGCTCCGCGGGATGTTATTGCATTCTTTCACTATTTTCTGACAAAGGAGGACATTTTGAGGAAGAGCAAGCAGTCACCCATCTTACCAAGACCATATGAGGGTATTAAGATCTTTGCAGACTTTTCAAAAGCCACGTTGCAAAAAAGGAGAGACTTTTTCCCTATCACTGCACACCTACGGGAGCACAGGGTGCTATACAGATGGGGCTTTCCTACAAAAATATTGGTCATGAAGGAAAACACTACTTTTGCCTTGTCTAACATTGATAACTGTGATAGATTCTTTCAGGACCTTGGTATTCCTCCAATGAAGAACTCATCTTTATCCTACAATCAAGAGAGGAGCAACTCTTCACGACAGCCAAGATGTTTGTCACAGTCCTGGACCACACAAAAGAAAAGATAATGGACTTGGTAGGTGTTGACCCTGGCTCTTGGCCTGAACTTTTATCCCCAAACACTAACCGAGAGATTTCTCTTGGTATCATTTCTTTTGAGAAATTCAACTTCCTTGTTAACAAGTTTGTTTTGTTCTAGGTTATTCCAGGTTATAACATGTTTCTATTCACAGGCACACCAGGCACTGACAACAAATTTCTAGAGAAATACCACTCTTTTTGGATATATGTCCAGATGGACTATTCTATCTTATTGAGTTATTTAACACATTTCTTTCTTTTTGATATATTATGGAGTTGAAAATCCTATCATTTAATGTAAATGGGCTTAATAGTCCCTTTAAAAGGTATGCTCTGTGGAAGGAGATCAAAAGATTGAAAGCAAATGTTGCTATGATACAGGAAACCCACCTCCTGGAAACTGATAATAACAGATTTAAAAACAAAGATTATCCTCAGATTTTCTTCTCCAACAACGAGGGAGGGAAAAAAGCTGGGGTGGCCATTGCCTTCCACAGAGACCTACCAGTGGTTATTTCAGATGTTTATAAAGACAATAAAGGCAGATATTTAATCATCAATTTTACCTTGGAGGGAATGGAATACACTGTGGTTAATGTATACGCCCCTAATGTGAGACAAATTAGCTTTCTCAATAAAGTCAAAAGAAAATTATCTAAATTTAGCAAGGGACAAATCATATGGGGGGGAGACTTTAATTGTATTGTTGACCCAAGCACTGATTGCTCATCCTCTGCTCCATACTACAGAAGTGTGAATTTGGGGAAGTGGCTGAGCAATGCTAACCTACACGACAGTTGTAAAATATTGAACCCTAATTCTAGAGAATACACCAGATTCTGCCCACACAACAGATCTTATACCAAAATAGATCATATATTTACCAGTTTTTCCTTACTAGATTCGTATATAGATTTCCAAACTGGCCCCATCACATGGTCGGACCATGCTCCAATTCTATTAACATTACAGGTTTCCTCTTCGACTCAAAGACACTACAATTGGAGATATAGCAAATTTGTAGTAGACTCCCCAGATAATATAGCAACAATAAAAAACACTATAATGAATTATTTTAAAGAAAATGACTCCCAGGAAATCTCCCCTGAAACCTTATGGTTAGCACATAAATGTGTCGTTAGAGGCCACTTAATTCAGATGGCCTCAAGACAAAAGAGGGAAAGAGAGAGCAAACAGAGGCTGTTACTAGAACAAATCAAAAAACTTGAAGACCAGGCCAAAGTGGAAAAATCTTTTACTAAATACAAGGAGTTATACTCCCTTAGATTGGAATTTAGAAATCTTCTCATAAATATTTACGAAAAAAAGACTCTGTTTAACAGGGCAGGGTTTTACATAAATAACAACAAAAACTCAAAAACTATGGCAAATAGATTCAAACCCATAAATAAAAAGCATTTAATTAAAAAACTTTCCCAGAACTCAGTGAATATAGAAAAGCCAAGGGACATAGCTTTGGCTTTTGAAAAATACTACTCAAACCTTTACAATATAGGAAAAAATGGGACTTATCCCCCTCCTACAGAGGAGATGATAGATAATTTCCTGGGAGGAGTAGAGTTGAGATCTCTGTCTTCTGAGCAAAGGGAAATGCTTGATGCACCCTTCTCTGAGGGAGAGGTGTCTCTGGCAATAAAAAATCTCAAATGTAATAAGGCTCCTGGTCCAGACGGATTCCCTGTGGAATATTATAAAACATTTCAGGAAAATCTGGTCCCCTATTTAACAAACACCCTAAATTTTATAAAATCAAAAGGAACATGTAGTGCAGATATGCTGAGAGCCACCATAGTGGTAATCCCCAAACCGGACAAAGATCCCACCAAGATAGAAAACTATAGACCCATATCCCTCCTGAATGCAGACATCAAGGTCTATGCAAAAATACTGGCAGAAAGGGTGCAAGATGTTATCCAATATCTCATACATCCCGATCAAGTGGGTTTTGTAAAATTTAGACAGACTTCTGACAGTTCAAGAAGTGTCTTGCACCATATACACTTTTGTAACAAGAAAAAAATTCCCAGTCTGTTTGTGGCCCTTGATGCGGAGAAAGCTTTTGACCGCATCAATTGGACATATGCATTCGCAGTATTAAAGAAGATGGGTTTTGGTGAGGAGATGTTGAAAAGTGTTCAGGCTCTGTACTCCCAACCGTCTGCCTCTGTGCTGGTCAATAGCACGATGTCAGGGAAATTTGACATAACAAACGGAACAAGACAGGGATGCCCTCTGTCCCCAATTATTTTTATCCTGAGTCTGGAACCACTGGCTCAAAGGATAAGGGACTCGAGTGAGGTGAGGGGAGTACGGTTGGGAGATGTAGAGCATAAAATAAATTTATATGCAGACGATATCATACTCACACTGACAGATCCTGTTGAGTCATTGAAGGCGACTTGGGACATCATAGAGTTGTTTGGTTCAATATCATATTATAAACTCAATGTAAAAAAGACTAACGTTTTGTCACTATTTATTTCAGCCCCTATAAAACAGCAATTACAAGATAAGTACCCTTTTACTTGGGACTGCACTAAAATCCCATATCTAGGAATTTGGCTCACAAGCGACCTCACACACACAAGTGAGGTAAACATGGATAGCCTTTTGAAATCTCTTGACACTAAGTTGGGAGAATTGTCAAAAACCCCAGCCACTTGGTTGGGAAGAATAGTACTATATAAGATGTTCTGCCTCCCAAAGGTGTTGTTTTTGTATAGGAATGTCCCTCTGCCTTTATCAATGCAACACATACAAAAATTAACTCATCAAATGAACAGATTTATTTGGAATAATAAAAAGCCTAGAGTAAAGAAACACACACTACTTAAATCTAGAGAAAATGGGGGGATAGCCCTTCCAGACTTAGAGGCATATTACTTTGCCACCACAACTGAATTGACAAAAATGTGGCTCACAGAACAGACAGAATTGGGATGGCCAAAAATTGAAAGAGATTTAATGCCTAATAAAGAACCGACACTTTATGTTTCCTATTTTCTTCTGCACAGAGGAGAGATTGGAGACATAGAAAACCCAATACTCAGAGCCTCTATGCAGAGCTGGTCACATATGTGCAGGAGAAGGTTTAATGTCTCCCCTGTTTCAACCAAAAGACTGAGACTTCACTTTTTGGCACCTGTCAAGGTTTCTTTGAGACCCATGTTTGATAATTGGAAAACATTCCCCATTGCTTATGTGGATGATTTATTGGACAATAATAAAGTCATGCCTTTTGAGTTGGTCAAGGCTAAATTTAAAATCCCTAATACGGAATATATGAAATACCTCATACTCAAAGAGGAATATAACAAATTTAAGAGATATTTCTGCAAGATAGTTTTGGTCAACCATACCATTTATAATTTCCTAACCAGCACAACCCCCAGGCACAAGAGCTCTCTTAAACCCCTGTATAACTTCCTGACCGGCAAATACACCTTTTCTAAGGGTGGATGTTTTGAAAAATGGGAGACTACTCTGCAGAAGCAGATTTATGCCCCACAGTGGACATTGTCTTTTAAAACTGCAGTGAGGTCTACAAATTGCATGAACATTCTGGAAACACATTACAAACTAGTCCACAGATATTACTTGACCCCAAACAGGATTAAACATTTTGGGGAAGGGGGATCTGATCTGTGTTGGCGGGGATGCGGGTCTCAGGCTGACTTACTCCATATTTTCTGGGGATGCCCGGTACTGAAACCATACTGGCTTAAGGTCTCCAATTTGATTTCGATCATATGCAACTGGCGTGTTCAGTTGCACCCTGCCTTGGCCTTACTACTCATAGATATTTGCAGATTCAAAACAACAAAGTATTTGGTTGCCCACATTCTCATGTCTGCAATATACCTTATAGCGAAAGGTTGGAACAATAAGCAACCTCCGAACATTGCCACATTGATCATGTTGGTGGACAAACATTGTGTTTATGAAAAAATTCATTATATCAACAATATGTCAATAAAGTTATTTGACGACAGATGGCATAGATGGTTGAAACTCAAATCTAAGATAGAAGAAGAATTTATATCTTGATATTTTGATTTTTGCTCTTTTTGTGTGCCAAAATTTCACATATATTTGGTGTTTGCCTGTGCTGTTGTAATTGTTTTTCAAATCTATTTCAATTAATGTTAATTGTACATACTTTAAATGATGATATGATGTTCAGATACCATATGATGATGTCCTGATGTACATTATCTTGACTCTATTCGAACATGATATATATGAGGTATGTTTATACATTCCTATTATTTTGAAAACTCAATAAAAATATTGTTTAAGAAAATTCAAAACATTCATTATTCAATAGAGCCCAATAGCAAAAACCAGCGTTTTGAATGAAGAATCACACTTCTTGGTAGAATCATGCAGGATTGAAATTTTTGATGGTTTTTTACTCCTCTCAACAGCCCAAACAAGTTTCTAAAAGGATGAGTTTGCAACTACTTTACTTTTGGAGTAAATTTAAAACATTCATTATTCAATAGGGCCCAAACTATCAAAAACCAGCCGTTTCAATGAACACACATGTCTTGGTAGAATCATGCAGGACTGAAATTTTTGATGTTTTTCTACTCCTCTCATGAGCCCAAACAAGTCTCTAAAAGCATGAGTTTGCAACTACTTTACTTTTGGAGAAAATTCAAAACATTCACTATTCAATAGAGCCCAATAGCAAAAATCAGGTTTTGAATGAAGAATCACATTTCTTGGTAAAATCATGCAGGATTGAAATTTTTGATGGTTTTTTACTCCTCTCAACAGCCCAAACAAGTTTCTAAAAGGATGAGTTTGCAACTACTTTACTTTTGGAGAAAATTCAAAACATTCATTATTCAATAGGGCCCAAACTATCAAAAACCAGCGGTTTCAATGAACACACATTTCTTGGTAGAATCATGCAGGACTGAAATTTTTGATGTTTTTCTACTCCTCTCATGAGCCCAAACAAGTCTCTAAAAGCATGAGTTTGCAACTACTTTACTTTTGGAGAAAATTCAAAACATTCATTATTCAATAGAGCCCAATAGCAAAAACCAGCGTTTTGAATGAAGAATCACATTTCTTGGTAGAATCATGCAGGATTGAAATTTTTGATGGTTTTTTACTCCTCTCAACAGCCCAAACAAGTTTCTAAAAGGATGAGTTTGCAACTACTTTACTTTTGGAGAAAATTCAAAACATTCATTATTCAATAGGGCCCAAACTATCAAAAACCAGCGGTTTCAATGAACACACATTTCTTGGTAGAATCATGCAGGACTGAAATTTTTGATGTTTTTCTACTCCTCTCATGAGCCCAAACAAGTCTCTAAAAGCATGAGTTTGCAACTACTTTACTTTTGGAGAAAATTCAAAACATTCATTATTCAATAGAGCCCAATAGCAAAAACCAGCGTTTTGAATGAAGAATCACATTTCTTGGTAGAATCATGCAGGATTGAAATTTTTGATGGTTTTTTACTCCTCTCAACAGCCCAAACAAGTTTCTAAAAGGATGAGTTTGCAACTACTTTACTTTTGGAGAAAATTCAAAACATTCATTATTCAATAGGGCCCAAACTATCAAAAACCAGCGGTTTCAATGAACACACATTTCTTGGTAGAATCATGCAGGACTGAAATTTTTGATGTTTTTCTACTCCTCTCATGAGCCCAAACAAGTCTCTAAAAGCATGAGTTTGCAACTACTTTACTTTTGGAGAAAATTCAAAACATTCATTATTCAATAGGGCCCAAACTATCAAAAACCAGCGGTTTGAATCAACACACATTTCTTGGTAGAATCATGCAGGACTGAAATTTTTGATGTTTTTCTACTCCTCTCATGAGCCCAAACAAGTCTCTAAAAGCATGAGTTTGCAACTACTTTACTTTTGGAGAAAATTCAAAACATTCATTATTCAATAGAGCCCAATAGCAAAAACCAGCGTTTTGAATGAAGAATCACACTTCTTGGTAGAATCATGCAGGATTGAAATTTTTGATGGTTTTTTACTCCTCTCAACAGCCCAAACAAGTTTCTAAAAGCATGAGTTTGCAACTACTTTACTTTTGCAGAAAATTCAAAACATTCATTATTCAATAGGGCCCAAACTATCAAAAACCAGCCGTTTGAATGAACACACATGTCTTGGTAGAATCATGCAGGACTGAAATTTTTGATGTTTTTCTACTCCTCTCATGAGCCCAAACAAGTCTATAAAAGCATGAGTTTGCAACTACTTTACTTTTGGAGAAAATTCAAAACATTCATTATTCAATAGAGCCCAATAGCAAAAACCAGCGTTTTGAATGAAGAATCACATTTCTTGGTAGAATCATGCAGGATTGAAATTTTTGATGGTTTTTTACTCCTCTCAACAGCCCAAACAAGTTTCTAAAAGGATGAGTTTGCAACTACTTTACTTTTGGAGAAAATTCAAAACATTCATTATTCAATAGGGCCCAAACTATCAAAAACCAGCGGTTTCAATGAACACACATTTCTTGGTAGAATCATGCAGGACTGAAATTTTTGATGTTTTTCTACTCCTCTCATGAGCCCAAACAAGTCTCTAAAAGCATGAGTTTGCAACTACTTTACTTTTGGAGAAAATTCAAAACATTCATTATTCAATAGGGCCCAAACTATCAAAAACCAGCGGTTTGAATCAACACACATTTCTTGGTAGAATCATGCAGGACTGAAATTTTTGATGTTTTTCTACTCCTCTCATGAGCCCAAACAAGTCTCTAAAAGCATGAGTTTGCAACTACTTTACTTTTGGAGAAAATTCAAAACATTCACTATTCAATAGAGCCCAATAGCAAAAATCAGGTTTTGAATGAAGAACCACATTTCTTGGTAAAATCATGCAGGATTGAAATTTTTGATGGTTTTTTACTCCTCTCAACAGCCCAAACAAGTTTCTAAAAGGATGAGTTTGCAACTACTTTACTTTTGGAGAAAATTCAAAACATTCATTATTCAATAGGGCCCAAACTATCAAAAACCAGCGGTTTGAATCAACACACATTTCTTGGTAGAATCATGCAGGACTGAAATTTTTGATGTTTTTCTACTCCTCTCATGAGCCCAAACAAGTCTCTAAAAGCATGAGTTTGCATCTACTTTACTTTTGGAGAAAATTCAAAACATTCATTATTCAATAGAGCCCAATAGCAAAAACCAGCGTTTTGAATGAAGAATCACATTTCTTGGTAGAATCATGCAGGATTGAAATTTTTGATGGTTTTTTACTCCTCTCAACAGCCCAAACAAGTTTCTAAAAGGATGAGTTTGCAACTACTTTACTTTTGGAGAAAATTCAAAACATTCATTATTCAATAGGGCCCAAACTATCAAAAACCAGCCGTTTCAATGAACACACATGTCTTGGTAGAATCATGCAGGACTGAAATTTTTGATGTTTTTCTACTCATCTCATGAGCCCAAACAAGTCTCTAAAAGCATGAGTTTGCAACTACTTTACTTTTGGAGAAAATTCAAAACATTCATTATTCAATAGAGCCCAATAGCAAAAACCAGCGTTTTGAATGAAGAATCACATTTCTTGGTAGAATCATGCAGGATTGAAATTTTTGATGGTTTTTTACTCCTCTCAACAGCCCAAACAAGTTTCTAAAAGGATGAGTTTGCAACTACTTTACTTTTGGAGAAAATTCAAAACATTCATTATTCAATAGGGCCCAAACTATCAAAAACCAGCGGTTTCAATGAACACACATTTCTTGGTAGAATCATGCAGGACTGAAATTTTTGATGTTTTTCTACTCCTCTCATGAGCCCAAACAAGTCTCTAAAAGCATGAGTTTGCAACTACTTTACTTTTGGAGAAAATTCAAAACATTCATTATTCAATAGAGCCCAATAGCAAAAACCAGCGTTTTGAATGAAGAATCACATTTCTTGGTAAAATCATGCAGGATTGAAATTTTTGATGGTTTTTTACTCCTCTCAACAGCCCAAACAAGTTTCTAAAAGGATGAGTTTGCAACTACTTTACTTTTGGAGAAAATTCAAAACATTCATTATTCAATAGGGCCCAAACTATCAAAAACCAGCGGTTTGAATGAACACATTTCTTGGTAGAATCATGCAGGACTGAAATTTTTGATGTTTTTCTACTCCTCTCATGAGCCCAAACAAGTCTCTAAAAGCATGAGTTTGCAACTACTTTACTTTTGGAGAAAATTCAAAACATTCATTATTCAATAGAGCCCAATAGCAAAAACCAGCGTTTTGAATGAAGAATCACATTTCTTGGTAGAATCATGCAGGATTGAAATTTTTGATGGTTTTTTACTCCTCTCAACAGCCCAAACAAGTTTCTAAAAGGATGAGTTTGCAACTACTTTACTTTTGGAGAAAATTCAAAACATTCATTATTCAATAGGGCCCAAACTATCAAAAACCAGCGGTTTGAATCAACACACATTTCTTGGTAGAATCATGCAGGACTGAAATTTTTGATGTTTTTCTACTCCTCTCATGAGCCCAAACAAGTCTCTAAAAGCATGAGTTTGCAACTACTTTACTTTTGGAGAAAATTCAAAACATTCATTATTCAATAGAGCCCAATAGCAAAAACCAGCGTTTTGAATGAAGAATCACATTTCTTGGTAGAATCATGCAGGATGGAAATTTTTGATGGTTTTTTACTCCTCTCAACAGCCCAAACAAGTTTCTAAAAGGATGAGTTTGCAACTACTTTACTTTTGGAGAAAATTCAAAACATTCATTATTCAATAGGGCCCAAACTATCAAAAACCAGCGGTTTCAATGAACACACATTTCTTGGTAGAATCATGCAGGACTGAAATTTTTGATGTTTTTCTACTCCTCTCATGAGCCCAAACAAGTCTCTAAAATCATGAGTTTGCAACTACTTTACTTTTGGAGAAAATTCAAAACATTCATTATTCAATAGAGCCCAATAGCAAAAACCAGCGTTTTGAATGAAGAATCACATTTCTTGGTAGAATCATGCAGGATTGAAATTTTTGATGGTTTTTTACTCCTCTCAACAGCCCAAACAAGTTTCTAAAAGGATGAGTTTGTAACTACTTTACTTTTGGAGAAAATTCAAAACATTCATTATTCAATAGGGCCCAAACTATCAAAAACCAGCGGTTTGAATGAACACATTTCTTGGTAGAATCATGCAGGACTGAAATTTTTGATGTTTTTCTACTCCTCTCATGAGCCCAAACAAGTCTCTAAAAGCATGAGTTTGCAACTACTTTACTTTTGGAGAAAATTCAAAACATTCACTATTCAATAGAGCCCAATAGCAAAAATCAGGTTTTGAATGAAGAATCACATTTCTTGGTAGAATCATGCAGGATTGAAATTTTTGATGGTTTTTTACTCCTCTCAACAGCCCAAACAAGTTTCTAAAAGGATGAGTTTGCAACTACTTTACTTTTGGAGAAAATTCAAAACATTCATTATTCAATAGGGCCCAAACTATCAAAAACCAGCGGTTTCAATGAACACACATTTCTTGGTAGAATCATGCAGGACTGAAATTTTTGATGTTTTTCTACTCCTCTCATGAGCCCAAACAAGTCTCTAAAAGCATGAGTTTGCAACTACTTTACTTTTGGAGAAAATTCAAAACATTCATTATTCAATAGAGCCCAATAGCAAAAACCAGCGTTTTGAATGAAGAATCACATTTCTTGGTAGAATCATGCAGGATTGAAATTTTTGATGGTTTTTTACTCCTCTCAACAGCCCAAACAAGTTTCTAAAAGGATGAGTTTGTAACTACTTTACTTTTGGAGAAAATTCAAAACATTCATTATTCAATAGGGCCCAAACTATCAAAAACCAGCGGTTTGAATGAACATATTTCTTGGTAGAATCATGCAGGACTGAAATTTTTGATGTTTTTCTACTCCTCTCATGAGCCCAAACAAGTCTCTAAAAGCATGAGTTTGCAACTACTTTACTTTTGGAGAAAATTCAAAACATTCACTATTCAATAGAGCCCAATAGCAAAAATCAGGTTTTGAATGAAGAATCACATTTCTTGGTAGAATCATGCAGGATTGAAATTTTTGATGGTTTTTTACTCCTCTCAACAGCCCAAACAAGTTTCTAAAAGGATGAGTTTGCAACTACTTTACTTTTGGAGAAAATTCAAAACATTCATTATTCAATAGAGCCCAATAGCAAAAACCAGCGTTTTGAATGAAGAATCACATTTCTTGGTAGAATCATGCAGGATTGAAATTTTTGATGGTTTTTTACTCCTCTCAACAGCCCAAACAAGTTTCTAAAAGGATGAGTTTGCAACTACTTTACTTTTGGAGAAAATTCAAAACATTCATTATTCAATAGGGCCCAAACTATCAAAAACCAGCCGTTTCAATGAACACACATGTCTTGGTAGAATCATGCAGGACTGAAATTTTTGATGTTTTTCTACTCATCTCATGAGCCCAAACAAGTCTCTAAAAGCATGAGTTTGCAACTACTTTACTTTTGGAGAAAATTCAAAACATTCATTATTCAATAGAGCCCAATAGCAAAAACCAGCGTTTTGAATGAAGAATCACATTTCTTGGTAGAATCATGCAGGATTGAAATTTTTGATGGTTTTTTACTCCTCTCAACAGCCCAAACAAGTTTCTAAAAGGATGAGTTTGCAACTACTTTACTTTTGGAGAAAATTCAAAACATTCATTATTCAATAGGGCCCAAACTATCAAAAACCAGCGGTTTCAATGAACACACATTTCTTGGTAGAATCATGCAGGACTGAAATTTTTGATGTTTTTCTACTCCTCTCATGAGCCCAAACAAGTCTCTAAAAGCATGAGTTTGCAACTATTTTACTTTTGGAGAAAATTCAAAACATTCATTATTCAATAGGGCCCAAACTATCAAAAACCAGCGGTTTGAATCAACACACATTTCTTGGTAGAATCATGCAGGACTGAAATTTTTGATGTTTTTCTACTCCTCTCATGAGCCCAAACAAGTCTCTAAAAGCATGAGTTTGCAACTACTTTACTTTTGGAGAAAATTCAAAACATTCATTATTCAATAGAGCCCAATAGCAAAAACCAGCGTTTTGAATGAAGAATCACATTTCTTGGTAGAATCATGCAGGATGGAAATTTTTGATGGTTTTTTACTCCTCTCAACAGCCCAAACAAGTTTCTAAAAGGATGAGTTTGCAACTACTTTACTTTTGGAGAAAATTCAAAACATTCATTATTCAATAGGGCCCAAACTATCAAAAACCAGCGGTTTCAATGAACACACATTTCTTGGTAGAATCATGCAGGACTGAAATTTTTGATGTTTTTCTACTCCTCTCATGAGCCCAAACAAGTCTCTAAAAGCATGAGTTTGCAACTACTTTACTTTTGGAGAAAATTCAAAACATTCATTATTCAATAGAGCCCAATAGCAAAAACCAGCGTTTTGAATGAAGAATCACATTTCTTGGTAGAATCATGCAGGATTGAAATTTTTGATGGTTTTTTACTCCTCTCAACAGCCCAAACAAGTTTCTAAAAGGATGAGTTTGTAACTACTTTACTTTTGGAGAAAATTCAAAACATTCATTATTCAATAGGGCCCAAACTATCAAAAACCAGCGGTTTGAATGAACATATTTCTTGGTAGAATCATGCAGGACTGAAATTTTTGATGTTTTTCTACTCCTCTCATGAGCCCAAACAAGTCTCTAAAAGCATGAGTTTGCAACTACTTTACTTTTGGAGAAAATTCAAAACATTCACTATTCAATAGAGCCCAATAGCAAAAATCAGGTTTTGAATGAAGAATCACATTTCTTGGTAGAATCATGCAGGATTGAAATTTTTGATGGTTTTTTACTCCTCTCAACAGCCCAAACAAGTTTCTAAAAGGATGAGTTTGCAACTACTTTACTTTTGGAGAAAATTCAAAACATTCATTATTCAATAGGGCCCAAACTATCAAAAACCAGCGGTTTCAATGAACACACATTTCTTGGTAGAATCATGCAGGACTGAAATTTTTGATGTTTTTCTACTCCTCTCATGAGCCCAAACAAGTCTCTAAAAGCATGAGTTTGCAACTACTTTACTTTTGGAGAAAATTCAAAACATTCATTATTCAATAGGGCCCAAACTATCAAAAACCAGCGGTTTGAATCAACACACATTTCTTGGTAGAATCATGCAGGACTGAAATTTTTGATGTTTTTCTACTCCTCTCATGAGCCCAAACAAGTCTCTAAAAGCATGAGTTTGCAACTACTTTACTTTTGGAGAAAATTCAAAACATTCACTATTCAATAGAGCCCAATAGCAAAAATCAGGTTTTGAATGAAGAATCACATTTCTTGGTAAAATCATGCAGGATTGAAATTTTTGATGGTTTTTTACTCCTCTCAACAGCCTAAACAAGTTTCTAAAAGGATGAGTTTGCAACTACTTTACTTTTGGAGAAAATTCAAAACATTCATTATTCAATAGGGCCCAAACTATCAAAAACCAGCGGTTTCAATGAACACACATTTCTTGGTAGAATCATGCAGGACTGAAATTTTTGATGTTTTTCTACTCCTCTCATGAGCCCAAACAAGTCTCTAAAAGCATGAGTTTGCAACTACTTTACTTTTGGAGAAAATTCAAAACATTCATTATTCAATAGAGCCCAATAGCAAAAACCAGCGTTTTGAATGAAGAATCACATTTCTTGGTAGAATCATGCAGGATTGAAATTTTTGATGGTTTTTTACTCCTCTCAAGAGCCCAAACAAGTTTCTAAAAGGATGAGTTTGCAACTACTTTACTTTTGGAGAAAATTCAAAACATTCATTATTCAATAGGGCCCAAACTATCAAAAACCAGCCGTTTCAATGAACACACATGTCTTGGTAGAATCATGCAGGACTGAAATTTTTGATGTTTTTCTACTCATCTCATGAGCCCAAACAAGTCTCTAAAAGCATGAGTTTGCAACTACTTTACTTTTGGAGAAAATTCAAAACATTCATTATTCAATAGAGCCCAATAGCAAAAACCAGCGTTTTGAATGAAGAATCACATTTCTTGGTAGAATCATGCAGGATTGAAATTTTTGATGGTTTTTTACTCCTCTCAACAGCCCAAACAAGTTTCTAAAAGGATGAGTTTGCAACTACTTTACTTTTGGAGAAAATTCAAAACATTCATTATTCAATAGGGCCCAAACTATCAAAAACCAGCGGTTTCAATGAACACACATTTCTTGGTAGAATCATGCAGGACTGAAATTTTTGATGTTTTTCTACTCCTCTCATGAGCCCAAACAAGTCTATAAAAGCATGAGTTTGCAACTACTTTACTTTTGGAGAAAATTCAAAACATTCATTATTCAATAGAGCCCAATAGCAAAAACCAGCGTTTTGAATGAAGAATCACATTTCTTGGTAGAATCATGCAGGATTGAAATTTTTGATGGTTTTTTACTCCTCTCAACAGCCCAAACAAGTTTCTAAAAGGATGAGTTTGCAACTACTTTACTTTTGGAGAAAATTCAAAACATTCATTATTCAATAGGGCCCAAACTATCAAAAACCAGCGGTTTCAATGAACACACATTTCTTGGTAGAATCATGCAGGACTGAAATTTTTGATGTTTTTCTACTCCTCTCATGAGCCCAAACAAGTCTCTAAAAGCATGAGTTTGCAACTACTTCACTTTTGGAGAAAATTCAAAACATTCATTATTCAATAGGGCCCAAACTATCAAAAACCAGCGGTTTGAATCAACACACATTTCTTGGTAGAATCATGCAGGACTGAAATTTTTGATGTTTTTCTACTCCTCTCATGAGCCCAAACAAGTCTCTAAAAGCATGAGTTTGCAACTACTTTACTTTTGGAGAAAATTCAAAACATTCACTATTCAATAGAGCCCAATAGCAAAAATCAGGTTTTGAATGAAGAATCACATTTCTTGGTAAAATCATGCAGGATTGAAATTTTTGATGTTTTTTTACTCCTCTCAACAGCCCAAACAAGTTTCTAAAAGGATGAGTTTGCAACTACTTTACTTTTGGAGAAAATTCAAAACATTCATTATTCAATAGGGCCCAAACTATCAAAAACCAGCGGTTTCAATGAACACACATTTCTTGGTAGAATCATGCAGGACTGAAATTTTTGATGTTTTTCTACTCCTCTCATGAGCCCAAACAAGTCTCTAAAAGCATGAGTTTGCAACTACTTTACTTTTGGAGAAAATTCAAAACATTCATTATTCAATAGAGCCCAATAGCAAAAACCAGCGTTTTGAATGAAGAATCACATTTCTTGGTAGAATCATGCAGGATTGAAATTTTTGATGGTTTTTTACTCCTCTCAACAGCCCAAACAAGTTTCTAAAAGGATGAGTTTGCAACTACTTTACTTTTGGAGAAAATTCAAAACATTCATTATTCAATAGGGCCCAAACTATCAAAAACCAGCCGTTTCAATGAACACACATGTCTTGGTAGAATCATGCAGGACTGAAATTTTTGATGTTTTTCTACTCATCTCATGAGCCCAAACAAGTCTCTAAAAGCATGAGTTTGCAACTACTTTACTTTTGGAGAAAATTCAAAACATTCATTATTCAATAGAGCCCAATAGCAAAAACCAGCGTTTTGAATGAAGAATCACATTTCTTGGTAGAATCATGCAGGATTGAAATTTTTGATGGTTTTTTACTCCTCTCAACAGCCCAAACAAGTTTCTAAAAGGATGAGTTTGCAACTACTTTACTTTTGGAGAAAATTCAAAACATTCATTATTCAATAGGGCCCAAACTATCAAAAACCAGCGGTTTCAATGAACACACATTTCCTGGTAGAATCATGCAGGACTGAAATTTTTGATGTTTTTCTACTCCTCTCATGAGCCCAAACAAGTCTCTAAAAGCATGAGTTTGCAACTACTTTACTTTTGGAGAAAATTCAAAACATTCATTATTCAATAGAGCCCAATAGCAAAAACCAGCGTTTTGAATGAAGAATCACATTTCTTGGTAGAATCATGCAGGATTGAAATTTTTGATGGTTTTTTACTCCTCTCAACAGCCCAAACAAGTTTCTAAAAGGATGAGTTTGCAACTACTTTACTTTTGGAGAAAATTCAAAACATTCATTATTCAATAGGGCCCAAACTATCAAAAACCAGTGGTTTGAATGAACACATTTCTTGGTAGAATCATGCAGGACTGAAATTTTTGATGTTTTTCTACTCCTCTCATGAGCCCAAACAAGTCTCTAAAAGCATGAGTTTGCAACTACTTTACTTTTGGAGAAAATTCAAAACATTCATTATTCAATAGAGCCCAATAGCAAAAACCAGCGTTTTGAATGAAGAATCACATTTCTTGGTAGAATCATGCAGGATTGAAATTTTTGATGGTTTTTTACTCCTCTCAACAGCCCAAACAAGTTTCTAAAAGGATGAGTTTGCAACTACTTTACTTTTGGAGAAAATTCAAAACATTCATTATTCAATAGGTCCCAAACTATCAAAAACCAGCGGTTTGAATGAACACATTTCTTGGTAGAATCATGCAGGACTGAAATTTTTGATGTTTTTCTACTCCTCTCATGAGCCCAAACAAGTCTCTAAAAGCATGAGTTTGCAACTACTTTACTTTTGGAGAAAATTCAAAACATTCATTATTCAATAGGGCCCAAACTATCAAAAACCAGCGGTTTGACTCAACACACATTTCTTGGTAGAATCATGCAGGACTGAAATTTTTGATGTTTTTCTACTCCTCTCATGAGCCCAAACAAGTCTCTAAAAGCATGAGTTTGCAACTACTTTACTTTTGGAGAAAATTCAAAACATTCATTATTCAATAAAGCCCAATAGCAAAAAACAGCGTTTTGAATGAAGAATCACATTTCTTGGTAGAATCATGCAGGATTGAAATTTTTGATGGTTTTTTACTCCTCTCAACAGCCCAAACAAGTTTCTAAAAGGATGAGTTTGCAACTACTTTACTTTTGGAGAAAATTCAAAACATTCATTATTCAATAGGGCCCAAACTATCAAAAACCAGCCGTTTCAATGAACACACATGTCTTGGTAGAATCATGCAGGACTGAAATTTTTGATGTTTTTCTACTCATCTCATGAGCCCAAACAAGTCTCTAAAAGCATGAGTTTGCAACTAATTTACTTTTGGAGAAAATTCAAAACATTCATTATTCAATAGAGCCCAATAGCAAAAACCAGCGTTTTGAATGAAGAATCACATTTCTTGGTAGAATCATGCAGGATTGAAATTTTTGATGGTTTTTTACTCCTCTCAACAGCCCAAACAAGTTTCTAAAAGGATGAGTTTGCAACTACTTTACTTTTGGAGAAAATTCAAAACATTCATTATTCAATAGGGCCCAAACTATCAAAAACCAGCGGTTTGAATGAACACATTTCTTGGTAGAATCATGCAGGACTGAAATTTTTGATGTTTTTCTACTCCTCTCATGAGCCCAAACAAGTCTCTAAAAGCATGAGTTTGCAACTACTTTACTTTTGGAGAAAATTCAAAACATTCACTATTCAATAGAGCCCAATAGCAAAAATCAGGTTTTGAATGAAGAATCACATTTCTTGGTAAAATCATGCAGGATTGAAATTTTTGATGGTTTTTTACTCCTCTCAGCAGCCCAAACAAGTTTCTAAAAGGATGAGTTTGCAACTACTTTACTTTTGGAGAAAATTCAAAACATTCATTATTCAATAGGGCCCAAACTATCAAAAACCAGCGGTTTCAATGAACACACATTTCTTGGTAGAATCATGCAGGACTGAAATTTTTGATGTTTTTCTACTCCTCTCATGAGCCCAAACAAGTCTCTAAAAGCATGAGTTTGCAACTACTTTACTTTTGGAGAAAATTCAAAACATTCATTATTCAATAGAGCCCAATAGCAAAAACCAGCGTTTTGAATGAAGAATCACATTTCTTGGTAGAATCATGCAGGATTGAAATTTTTGATGGTTTTTTACTCCTCTCAACAGCCCAAACAAGTTTCTAAAAGGATGAGTTTGCAACTACTTTACTTTTGGAGAAAATTCAAAACATTCATTATTCAATAGGGCCCAAACTATCAAAAACCAGCGGTTTCAATGAACACACATTTCTTGGTAGAATCATGCAGGACTGAAATTTTTGATGTTTTTCTACTCCTCTCATGAGCCCAAACAAGTCTCTAAAAGCATGAGTTTGCAACTACTTTACTTTTGGAGAAAATTCAAAACATTCATTATTCAATAGGGCCCAAACTATCAAAAACCAGCGGTTTGAATCAACACACATTTCTTGGTAGAATCATGCAGGACTGAAATTTTTGATGTTTTTCTACTCCTCTCATGAGCCCAAACAAGTCTCTAAAAGCATGAGTTTGCAACTACTTTACTTTTGTAGAAAATTCAAAACATTCATTATTCAATAGAGCCCAATAGCAAAAACCAGCGTTTTGAATGAAGAATCACATTTCTTGGTAGAATCATGCAGGATTGAAATTTTTGATGGTTTTTTACTCCTCTCAACAGCCCAAACAAGTTTCTAAAAGGATGAGTTTGCAACTACTTTACTTTTGGAGAAAATTCAAAACATTGGGGGGCGTGGCCAGCGTCTGAGCTGAATGGAAGCCTGAGCTCTGAGCTCCTCCACAGGGCAGCCTACCAAGCGCTATTAACAAGCGACTTACAAGCCAGGACTGGCTGAAAACTTGTGGGAACCTCCATAGGCACCAGCGGTGCCCCCACATAATGGATCCGCTTAATAGAAAAGCAGGAAAATCAAAAAATCTGGAGCGCTCTCCCCTCATGCTGAGGAGCCAAGATGGCGCCCGCCACACAGCAGCCACAGCCTGCAGCCCCAGCCTGAGCGGCGCACAGCGGGAGAGAACGCCACAGAGACTGAAACACGCAGTATTCAAGTCAGGGGGTAAGTCTGCCCCCATCCCTGCAAAAACCGCCGCTCCATATATTAAAGAAAGCGCTAAATTCAGTGTTAAAAGTAGCGCTGAGAAGAAGGAGGCAAAATATCGCGAGATTAACCGGGAAACAGACGGGATTGCGCAGCAAGTACGCAAATTGCGTACCTTAAGCAAAAATCTTGCGCAGCCTGTGAAATCTTGCACAGCAGCAACGCTCACAGCCGCTATGGAGGCCACAAATACAATAAGGGCCTCCTCATCTTGTCCAGATATCTCCACCATTTCAGACACCCCTCTAACGCCACCACAGAGGGAACTGTCCCCTGCCTCACAAAATAGCTGCAGATTAAGCAGTAGCTCGGCTGAGCTGCAAAGTGAGACGCAGATGGAGGACTTCTGCACTCCAGATAACCCCATGCCTGAAAACATTTTACATGTTTTGACTGAGGTAGAGGCTACCAACAAAGCAGCTTCAGAATTGTTCATAAAAAATATGGTGTGCCTTCTTGCAAAGACATTCCAAAAACAACTAGAGGGATATAATACAAACCTCCAAAACAATATAGACAGTCTGGGCCAGAGGGTGAATCACTTGGAGTCGAAAATGGAGGAGATAGTCCAGTCTCACAACAATTTGATAGACGAACATTATGCCTTAGAGAAAGAAGTTACCTTCCTAAAGTCAAGACTGATAGAACAAGAGGACAGGAGCAGGAGAAACAACCTTAAATTCAGAGGAATACCTGAGAATGTCAAGGACAGAGATCTTGATTCATATGTGCAAAAAATGCTCCATGCTATGCTCCCAGGTGCTTCCAAAGGAGACCTCTTAATAGAACGCATACACAGACTACCTAAGTCCAAATATGCCCCTGAAAGAGCTCCGCGGGATGTTATTGCATTCTTTCACTATTTTCTGACAAAGGAGGACATTTTGAGGAAGAGCAAGCAGTCACCCATCTTACCAAGACCATATGAGGGTATTAAGATCTTTGCAGACTTTTCAAAAGCCACGTTGCAAAAAAGGAGAGACTTTTTCCCTATCACTGCACACCTACGGGAGCACAGGGTGCTATACAGATGGGGCTTTCCTACAAAAATATTGGTCATGAAGGAAAACACTACTTTTGCCTTGTCTAACATTGATAACTGTGATAGATTCTTTCAGGACCTTGGTATTCCTCCAATGAAGAACTCATCTTTATCCTACAATCAAGAGAGGAGCAACTCTTCACGACAGCCAAGACGTTTGTCACAGTCCTGGACCACACAAAAGAAAAGATAATGGACTTGGTAGGTGTTGACCCTGGCTCTTGGCCTGAACTTTTATCCCCAAACACTAACCGAGAGATTTCTCTTGGTATCATTTCTTTTGAGAAATTCAACTTCCTTGTTAACAAGTTTGTTTTGTTCTAGGTTATTCCAGGTTATAACATGTTTCTATTCACAGGCACACCAGGCACTGACAACAAATTTCTAGAGAAATACCACTCTTTTTGGATATATGTCCAGATGGACTATTCTATCTTATTGAGTTATTTAACACATTTCTTTCTTTTTGATATATTATGGAGTTGAAAATCCTATCACTTAATGTAAATGGGCTTAATAGTCCCTTTAAAAGGTATGCTCTGTGGAAGGAGATCAAAAGATTGAAAGCAAATGTTGCTATGATACAGGAAACCCACCTCCTGGAAACTGATAATAACAGATTTAAAAACAAAGATTATCCTCAGATTTTCTTCTCCAACAACGAGGGAGGGAAAAAAGCTGGGGTGGCCATTGCCTTCCACAGAGACCTACCAGTGGTTATTTCAGATGTTTATAAAGACAATAAAGGCAGATATTTAATCATCAATTTTACCTTGGAGGGAATGGAATACACTGTGGTTAATGTATACGCCCCTAATGTGAGACAAATTAGCTTTCTCAATAAAGTCAAAAGAAAATTATCTAAATTTAGCAAGGGACAAATCATATGGGGGGGAGACTTTAATTGTATTGTTGACCCAAGCACTGATTGCTCATCCTCTGCTCCATACTACAGAAGTGTGAATTTGGGGAAGTGGCTGAGCAATGCTAACCTACACGACAGTTGTAAAATATTGAACCCTAATTCTAGAGAATACACCAGATTCTGCCCACACAACAGATCTTATACCAAAATAGATCATATATTTACCAGTTTTTCCTTACTAGATTCGTATATAGATTTCCAAACTGGCCCCATCACATGGTCGGACCATGCTCCAATTCTATTAACATTACAGGTTTCCTCTTCGACTCAAAGACACTACAATTGGAGATATAGCAAATTTGTAGTAGACTCCCCAGATAATATAGCAACAATAAAAAACACTATAATGAATTATTTTAAAGAAAATGACTCCCAGGAAATCTCCCCTGAAACCTTATGGTTAGCACATAAATGTGTCGTTAGAGGCCACTTAATTCAGATGGCCTCAAGACAAAAGAGGGAAAGAGAGAGCAAACAGAGGCTGTTACTAGAACAAATCAAAAAACTTGAAGACCAGGCCAAAGTGGAAAAATCTTTTACTAAATACAAGGAGTTATACTCCCTTAGATTGGAATTTAGAAATCTTCTCATAAATATTTACGAAAAAAAGACTCTGTTTAACAGGGCAGGGTTTTACATAAATAACAACAAAAACTCAAAAACTATGGCAAATAGATTCAAACCCATAAATAAAAAGCATTTAATTAAAAAACTTTCCCAGAACTCAGTGAATATAGAAAAGCCAAGGGACATAGCTTTGGCTTTTGAAAAATACTACTCAAACCTTTACAATATAGGAAAAAATGGGACTTATCCCCCTCCTACAGAGGAGATGATAGATAATTTCCTGGGAGGAGTAGAGTTGAGATCTCTGTCTTCTGAGCAAAGGGAAATGCTTGATGCACCCTTCTCTGAGGGAGAGGTGTCTCTGGCAATAAAAAATCTCAAATGTAATAAGGCTCCTGGTCCAGACGGATTCCCTGTGGAATATTATAAAACATTTCAGGAAAATCTGGTCCCCTATTTAACAAACACCCTAAATTTTATAAAATCAAAAGGAACATGTAGTGCAGATATGCTGAGAGCCACCATAGTGGTAATCCCCAAACCGGACAAAGATCCCACCAAGATAGAAAACTATAGACCCATATCCCTCCTGAATGCAGACATCAAGGTCTATGCAAAAATACTGGCAGAAAGGGTGCAAGATGTTATCCAATATCTCATACATCCCGATCAAGTGGGTTTTGTAAAATTTAGACAGACTTCTGACAGTTCAAGAAGTGTCTTGCACCATATACACTTTTGTAACAAGAAAAAAATTCCCAGTCTGTTTGTGGCCCTTGATGCGGAGAAAGCTTTTGACCGCATCAATTGGACATATGCATTCGCAGTATTAAAGAAGATGGGTTTTGGTGAGGAGATGTTGAAAAGTGTTCAGGCTCTGTACTCCCAACCGTCTGCCTCTGTGCTGGTCAATAGCACGATGTCAGGGAAATTTGACATAACAAACGGAACAAGACAGGGATGCCCTCTGTCCCCAATTATTTTTATCCTGAGTCTGGAACCACTGGCTCAAAGGATAAGGGACTCGAGTGAGGTGAGGGGAGTACGGTTGGGAGATGTAGAGCATAAAATAAATTTATATGCAGACGATATCATACTCACACTGACAGATCCTGTTGAGTCATTGAAGGCGACTTGGGACATCATAGAGTTGTTTGGTTCAATATCATATTATAAACTCAATGTAAAAAAGACTAACGTTTTGTCACTATTTATTTCAGCCCCTATAAAACAGCAATTACAAGATAAGTACCCTTTTACTTGGGACTGCACTAAAATCCCATATCTAGGAATTTGGCTCACAAGCGACCTCACACACACAAGTGAGGTAAACATGGATAGCCTTTTGAAATCTCTTGACACTAAGTTGGGAGAATTGTCAAAAACCCCAGCCACTTGGTTGGGAAGAATAGTACTATATAAGATGTTCTGCCTCCCAAAGGTGTTGTTTTTGTATAGGAATGTCCCTCTGCCTTTATCAATGCAACACATACAAAAATTAACTCATCAAATGAACAGATTTATTTGGAATAATAAAAAGCCTAGAGTAAAGAAACACACACTACTTAAATCTAGAGAAAATGGGGGGATAGCCCTTCCAGACTTAGAGGCATATTACTTTGCCACCACAACTGAATTGACAAAAATGTGGCTCACAGAACAGACAGAATTGGGATGGCCAAAAATTGAAAGAGATTTAATGCCTAATAAAGAACCGACACTTTATGTTTCCTATTTTCTTCTGCACAGAGGAGAGATTGGAGACATAGAAAACCCAATACTCAGAGCCTCTATGCAGAGCTGGTCACATATGTGCAGGAGAAGGTTTAATGTCTCCCCTGTTTCAACCAAAAGACTGAGACTTCACTTTTTGGCACCTGTCAAGGTTTCTTTGAGACCCATGTTTGATAATTGGAAAACATTCCCCATTGCTTATGTGGATGATTTATTGGACAATAATAAAGTCATGCCTTTTGAGTTGGTCAAGGCTAAATTTAAAATCCCTAATACGGAATATATGAAATACCTCATACTCAAAGAGGAATATAACAAATTTAAGAGATATTTCTGCAAGATAGTTTTGGTCAACCATACCATTTATAATTTCCTAACCAGCACAACCCCCAGGCACAAGAGCTCTCTTAAACCCCTGTATAACTTCCTGACCGGCAAATACACCTTTTCTAAGGGTGGATGTTTTGAAAAATGGGAGACTACTCTGCAGAAGCAGATTTATGCCCCACAGTGGACATTGTCTTTTAAAACTGCAGTGAGGTCTACAAATTGCATGAACATTCTGGAAACACATTACAAACTAGTCCACAGATATTACTTGACCCCAAACAGGATTAAACATTTTGGGGAAGGGGGATCTGATCTGTGTTGGCGGGGATGCGGGTCTCAGGCTGACTTACTCCATATTTTCTGGGGATGCCCGGTACTGAAACCATACTGGCTTAAGGTCTCCAATTTGATTTCGATCATATGCAACTGGCGTGTTCAGTTGCACCCTGCCTTGGCCTTACTACTCATAGATATTTGCAGATTCAAAACAACAAAGTATTTGGTTGCCCACATTCTCATGTCTGCAATATACCTTATAGCGAAAGGTTGGAACAATAAGCAACCTCCGAACATTGCCACATTGATCATGTTGGTGGACAAACATTGTGTTTATGAAAAAATTCATTATATCAACAATATGTCAATAAAGTTATTTGACGACAGATGGCATAGATGGTTGAAACTCAAATCTAAGATAGAAGAAGAATTTATATCTTGATATTTTGATTTTTGCTCTTTTTGTGTGCCAAAATTTCACATATATTTGGTGTTAATTGTACATACTTTAAATGATGATATGATGTTCAGATACCATATGATGATGTCCTGATGTACATTATCTTGACTCTATTCGAACATGATATATATGAGGTATGTTTATACATTCCTATTATTTTGAAAACTCAATAAAAATATTGTTTAAGAAAATT
Source organism: Dendrobates tinctorius (assembly GCF_039654945.1). Classification (NCBI taxonomy): domain Eukaryota; kingdom Metazoa; phylum Chordata; class Amphibia; order Anura; family Dendrobatidae; genus Dendrobates; species Dendrobates tinctorius. Next base: position 23,464,439 of record NW_027361793.1, read on the forward strand.
CAAAACATTCATTATTCAATAGAGCCCAATAGCAAAAACCAGCGTTTTGAATGAAGAATCACACTTCTTGGTAGAATCATGCAGGATTGAAATTTTTGATGGTTTTTTACTCCTCTCAACAGCCCAAACAAGTTTCTAAAAGGATGAGTTTGCAACTACTTTACTTTTGGAGTAAATTTAAAACATTCATTATTCAATAGGGCCCAAACTATCAAAAACCAGCCGTTTCAATGAACACACATGTCTTGGTAGAATCATGCAGGACTGAAATTTTTGATGTTTTTCTACTCCTCTCATGAGCCCAAACAAGTCTCTAAAAGCATGAGTTTGCAACTACTTTACTTTTGGAGAAAATTCAAAACATTCACTATTCAATAGAGCCCAATAGCAAAAATCAGGTTTTGAATGAAGAATCACATTTCTTGGTAAAATCATGCAGGATTGAAATTTTTGATGGTTTTTTACTCCTCTCAACAGCCCAAACAAGTTTCTAAAAGGATGAGTTTGCAACTACTTTACTTTTGGAGAAAATTCAAAACATTCATTATTCAATAGGGCCCAAACTATCAAAAACCAGCGGTTTCAATGAACACACATTTCTTGGTAGAATCATGCAGGACTGAAATTTTTGATGTTTTTCTACTCCTCTCATGAGCCCAAACAAGTCTCTAAAAGCATGAGTTTGCAACTACTTTACTTTTGGAGAAAATTCAAAACATTCATTATTCAATAGAGCCCAATAGCAAAAACCAGCGTTTTGAATGAAGAATCACATTTCTTGGTAGAATCATGCAGGATTGAAATTTTTGATGGTTTTTTACTCCTCTCAACAGCCCAAACAAGTTTCTAAAAGGATGAGTTTGCAACTACTTTACTTTTGGAGAAAATTCAAAACATTCATTATTCAATAGGGCCCAAACTATCAAAAACCAGCGGTTTCAATGAACACACATTTCTTGGTAGAATCATGCAGGACTGAAATTTTTGATGTTTTTCTACTCCTCTCATGAGCCCAAACAAGTCTCTAAAAGCATGAGTTTGCAACTACTTTACTTTTGGAGAAAATTCAAAACATTCATTATTCAATAGAGCCCAATAGCAAAAACCAGCGTTTTGAATGAAGAATCACATTTCTTGGTAGAATCATGCAGGATTGAAATTTTTGATGGTTTTTTACTCCTCTCAACAGCCCAAACAAGTTTCTAAAAGGATGAGTTTGCAACTACTTTACTTTTGGAGAAAATTCAAAACATTCATTATTCAATAGGGCCCAAACTATCAAAAACCAGCGGTTTCAATGAACACACATTTCTTGGTAGAATCATGCAGGACTGAAATTTTTGATGTTTTTCTACTCCTCTCATGAGCCCAAACAAGTCTCTAAAAGCATGAGTTTGCAACTACTTTACTTTTGGAGAAAATTCAAAACATTCATTATTCAATAGGGCCCAAACTATCAAAAACCAGCGGTTTGAATCAACACACATTTCTTGGTAGAATCATGCAGGACTGAAATTTTTGATGTTTTTCTACTCCTCTCATGAGCCCAAACAAGTCTCTAAAAGCATGAGTTTGCAACTACTTTACTTTTGTAGAAAATTCAAAACATTCATTATTCAATAGAGCCCAATAGCAAAAACCAGCGTTTTGAATGAAGAATCACACTTCTTGGTAGAATCATGCAGGATTGAAATTTTTGATGGTTTTTTACTCCTCTCAACAGCCCAAACAAGTTTCTAAAAGCATGAGTTTGCAACTACTTTACTTTTGCAGAAAATTCAAAACATTCATTATTCAATAGGGCCCAAACTATCAAAAACCAGCCGTTTGAATGAACACACATGTCTTGGTAGAATCATGCAGGACTGAAATTTTTGATGTTTTTCTACTCCTCTCATGAGCCCAAACAAGTCTATAAAAGCATGAGTTTGCAACTACTTTACTTTTGGAGAAAATTCAAAACATTCATTATTCAATAGAGCCCAATAGCAAAAACCAGCGTTTTGAATGAAGAATCACATTTCTTGGTAGAATCATGCAGGATTGAAATTTTTGATGGTTTTTTACTCCTCTCAACAGCCCAAACAAGTTTCTAAAAGGATGAGTTTGCAACTACTTTACTTTTGGAGAAAATTCAAAACATTCATTATTCAATAGGGCCCAAACTATCAAAAACCAGCGGTTTCAATGAACACACATTTCTTGGTAGAATCATGCAGGACTGAAATTTTTGATGTTTTTCTACTCCTCTCATGAGCCCAAACAAGTCTCTAAAAGCATGAGTTTGCAACTACTTTACTTTTGGAGAAAATTCAAAACATTCATTATTCAATAGGGCCCAAACTATCAAAAACCAGCGGTTTGAATCAACACACATTTCTTGGTAGAATCATGCAGGACTGAAATTTTTGATGTTTTTCTACTCCTCTCATGAGCCCAAACAAGTCTCTAAAAGCATGAGTTTGCAACTACTTTACTTTTGGAGAAAATTCAAAACATTCACTATTCAATAGAGCCCAATAGCAAAAATCAGGTTTTGAATGAAGAATCACATTTCTTGGTAAAATCATGCAGGATTGAAATTTTTGATGGTTTTTTACTCCTCTCAACAGCCCAAACAAGTTTCTAAAAGGATGAGTTTGCAACTACTTTACTTTTGGAGAAAATTCAAAACATTCATTATTCAATAGGGCCCAAACTATCAAAAACCAGCGGTTTCAATGAACACACATTTCTTGGTAGAATCATGCAGGACTGAAATTTTTGATGTTTTTCTACTCCTCTCATGAGCCCAAACAAGTCTCTAAAAGCATGAGTTTGCATCTACTTTACTTTTGGAGAAAATTCAAAACATTCATTATTCAATAGAGCCCAATAGCAAAAACCAGCGTTTTGAATGAAGAATCACATTTCTTGGTAGAATCATGCAGGATTGAAATTTTTGATGGTTTTTTACTCCTCTCAACAGCCCAAACAAGTTTCTAAAAGGATGAGTTTGCAACTACTTTACTTTTGGAGAAAATTCAAAACATTCATTATTCAATAGGGCCCAAACTGTCAAAAACCAGCCGTTTCAATGAACACACATGTCTTGGTAGAATCATGCAGGACTGAAATTTTTGATGTTTTTCTACTCATCTCATGAGCCCAAACAAGTCTCTAAAAGCATGAGTTTGCAACTACTTTACTTTTGGAGAAAATTCAAAACATTCATTATTCAATAGAGCCCAATAGCAAAAACCAGCGTTTTGAATGAAGAATCACATTTCTTGGTAGAATCATGCAGGATTGAAATTTTTGATGGTTTTTTACTCCTCTCAACAGCCCAAACAAGTTTCTAAAAGGATGAGTTTGCAACTACTTTACTTTTGGAGAAAATTCAAAACATTCATTATTCAATAGGGCCCAAACTATCAAAAACCAGCGGTTTCAATGAACACACATTTCTTGGTAGAATCATGCAGGACTGACATTTTTGATGTTTTTCTACTCCTCTCATGAGCCCAAACAAGTCTCTAAAAGCATGAGTTTGCAACTACTTTACTTTTGGAGAAAATTCAAAACATTCATTATTCAATAGAGCCCAATAGCAAAAACCAGCGTTTTGAATGAAGAATCACATTTCTTGGTAAAATCATGCAGGATTGAAATTTTTGATGGTTTTTTACTCCTCTCAACAGCCCAAACAAGTTTCTAAAAGGATGAGTTTGCAACTACTTTACTTTTGGAGAAAATTCAAAACATTCATTATTCAATAGGGCCCAAACTATCAAAAACCAGCGGTTTGAATGAACACATTTCTTGGTAGAATCATGCAGGACTGAAATTTTTGATGTTTTTCTACTCCTCTCATGAGCCCAAACAAGTCTCTAAAAGCATGAGTTTGCAACTACTTTACTTTTGGAGAAAATTCAAAACATTCACTATTCAATAGAGCCCAATAGCAAAAATCAGGTTTTGAATGAAGAATCACATTTCTTGGTAGAATCATGCAAGATTGAAATTTTTGATGGTTTTTTACTCCTCTCAACAGCCCAAACAAGTTTCTAAAAGGATGAGTTTGCAACTACTTTACTTTTGGAGAAAATTCAAAACATTCATTATTCAATAGGGCCCAAACTATCAAAAACCAGCGGTTTCAATGAACACACATTTCTTGGTAGAATCATGCAGGACTGAAATTTTTGATGTTTTTCTACTCCTCTCATGAGCCCAAACAAGTCTCTAAAAGCATGAGTTTGCAACTACTTTACTTTTGGAGAAAATTCAAAACATTCATTATTCAATAGGGCCCAAACTATCAAAAACCAGCGGTTTGAATCAACACACATTTCTTGGTAGAATCATGCAGGACTGAAATTTTTGATGTTTTTCTACTCCTCTCATGAGCCCAAACAAGTCTCTAAAAGCATGAGTTTGCAACTACTTTACTTTTGGAGAAAATTCAAAACATTCACTATTCAATAGAGCCCAATAGCAAAAATCAGGTTTTGAATGAAGAATCACATTTCTTGGTAAAATCATGCAGGATTGAAATTTTTGATGGTTTTTTACTCCTCTCAACAGCCCAAACAAGTTTCTAAAAGGATGAGTTTGCAACTACTTTACTTTTGGAGAAAATTCAAAACATTCATTATTCAATAGGGCCCAAACTATCAAAAACCAGCGGTTTCAATGAACACACATTTCTTGGTAGAATCATGCAGGACTGAAATTTTTGATGTTTTTCTACTCCTCTCATGAGCCCAAACAAGTCTCTAAAAGCATGAGTTTGCATCTACTTTACTTTTGGAGAAAATTCAAAACATTCATTATTCAATAGAGCCCAATAGCAAAAACCAGCGTTTTGAATGAAGAATCACATTTCTTGGTAGAATCATGCAGGATTGAAATTTTTGATGGTTTTTTACTCCTCTCAACAGCCCAAACAAGTTTCTAAAAGGATGAGTTTGCAACTACTTTACTTTTGGAGAAAATTCAAAACATTCATTATTCAATAGGGCCCAAACTATCAAAAACCAGCCGTTTCAATGAACACACATGTCTTGGTAGAATCATGCAGGACTGAAATTTTTGATGTTTTTCTACTCCTCTCATGAGCCCAAACAAGTCTCTAAAAGCATGAGTTTGCAACTACTTTACTTTTGGAGAAAATTCAAAACATTCATTATTCAATAGAGCCCAATAGCAAAAACCAGCGTTTTGAATGAAGAATCACATTTCTTGGTAGAATCATGCAGGATTGAAATTTTTGATGGTTTTTTACTCCTCTCAACAGCCCAAACAAGTTTCTAAAAGGATGAGTTTGCAACTACTTTACTTTTGGAGAAAATTCAAAACATTCATTATTCAATAGGGCCCAAACTATCAAAAACCAGCGGTTTCAATGAACACACATTTCTTGGTAGAATCATGCAGGACTGAAATTTTTGATGTTTTTCTACTCCTCTCATGAGCCCAAACAAGTCTCTAAAAGCATGAGTTTGCAACTACTTTACTTTTGGAGAAAATTCAAAACATTCATTATTCAATAGAGCCCAATAGCAAAAACCAGCGTTTTGAATGAAGAATCACATTTCTTGGTAAAATCATGCAGGATTGAAATTTTTGATGGTTTTTTACTCCTCTCAACAGCCCAAACAAGTTTCTAAAAGGATGAGTTTGCAACTACTTTACTTTTGGAGAAAATTCAAAACATTCATTATTCAATAGGGCCCAAACTATCAAAAACCAGCGGTTTCAATGAACACACATTTCTTGGTAGAATCATGCAGGACTGAAATTTTTGATGTTTTTCTACTCCTCTCATGAGCCCAAACAAGTCTCTAAAAGCATGAGTTTGCAACTACTTTACTTTTGGAGAAAATTCAAAACATTCATTATTCAATAGGGCCCAAACTATCAAAAACCAGCGGTTTGAATCAACACACATTTCTTGGTAGAATCATGCAGGACTGAAATTTTTGATGTTTTTCTACTCCTCTCATGAGCCCAAACAAGTCTCTAAAAGCATGAGTTTGCAACTACTTTACTTTTGGAGAAAATTCAAAACATTCATTATTCAATAGAGCCCAATAGCAAAAACCAGCGTTTTGAATGAAGAATCACATTTCTTGGTAGAATCATGCAGGATGGAAATTTTTGATGGTTTTTTACTCCTCTCAACAGCCCAAACAAGTTTCTAAAAGGATGAGTTTGCAACTACTTTACTTTTGGAGAAAATTCAAAACATTCATTATTCAATAGGGCCCAAACTATCAAAAACCAGCGGTTTCAATGAACACACATTTCTTGGTAGAATCATGCAGGACTGAAATTTTTGATGTTTTTCTACTCCTCTCATGAGCCCAAACAAGTCTCTAAAAGCATGAGTTTGCAACTACTTTACTTTTGGAGAAAATTCAAAACATTCATTATTCAATAGAGCCCAATAGCAAAAACCAGCGTTTTGAATGAAGAATCACATTTCTTGGTAGAATCATGCAGGATTGAAATTTTTGATGGTTTTTTACTCCTCTCAACAGCCCAAACAAGTTTCTAAAAGGATGAGTTTGTAACTACTTTACTTTTGGAGAAAATTCAAAACATTCATTATTCAATAGGGCCCAAACTATCAAAAACCAGCGGTTTGAATGAACACATTTCTTGGTAGAATCATGCAGGACTGAAATTTTTGATGTTTTTCTACTCCTCTCATGAGCCCAAACAAGTCTCTAAAAGCATGAGTTTGCAACTACTTTACTTTTGGAGAAAATTCAAAACATTCACTATTCAATAGAGCCCAATAGCAAAAATCAGGTTTTGAATGAAGAATCACATTTCTTGGTAGAATCATGCAGGATTGAAATTTTTGATGGTTTTTTACTCCTCTCAACAGCCCAAACAAGTTTCTAAAAGGATGAGTTTGCAACTACTTTACTTTTGGAGAAAATTCAAAACATTCATTATTCAATAGGGCCCAAACTATCAAAAACCAGCGGTTTCAATGAACACACATTTCTTGGTAGAATCATGCAGGACTGAAATTTTTGATGTTTTTCTACTCCTCTCATGAGCCCAAACAAGTCTATAAAAGCATGAGTTTGCAACTACTTTACTTTTGGAGAAAATTCAAAACATTCATTATTCAATAGAGCCCAATAGCAAAAACCAGCGTTTTGAATGAAGAATCACATTTCTTGGTAGAATCATGCAGGATTGAAATTTTTGATGGTTTTTTACTCCTCTCAACAGCCCAAACAAGTTTCTAAAAGGATGAGTTTGCAACTACTTTACTTTTGGAGAAAATTCAAAACATTCATTATTCAATAGGGCCCAAACTATCAAAAACCAGCGGTTTCAATGAACACACATTTCTTGGTAGAATCATGCAGGACTGAAATTTTTGATGTTTTTCTACTCCTCTCATGAGCCCAAACAAGTCTCTAAAAGCATGAGTTTGCAACTACTTTACTTTTGGAGAAAATTCAAAACATTCATTATTCAATAGGGCCCAAACTATCAAAAACCAGCGGTTTGAATCAACACACATTTCTTGGTAGAATCATGCAGGACTGAAATTTTTGATGTTTTTCTACTCCTCTCATGAGCCCAAACAAGTCTCTAAAAGCATGAGTTTGCAACTACTTTACTTTTGGAGAAAATTCAAAACATTCACTATTCAATAGAGCCCAATAGCAAAAATCAGGTTTTGAATGAAGAATCACATTTCTTGGTAAAATCATGCAGGATTGAAATTTTTGATGGTTTTTTACTCCTCTCAACAGCCCAAACAAGTTTCTAAAAGGATGAGTTTGCAACTACTTTACTTTTGGAGAAAATTCAAAACATTCATTATTCAATAGGGCCCAAACTATCAAAAACCAGCGGTTTCAATGAACACACATTTCTTGGTAGAATCATGCAGGACTGAAATTTTTGATGTTTTTCTACTCCTCTCATGAGCCCAAACAAGTCTCTAAAAGCATGAGATTACAACTACTTTACTTTTGGAGAAAATTCAAAACATTCATTATTCAATAGAGCCCAATAGCAAAAACCAGCGTTTTGAATGAAGAATCACATTTCTTGGTAGAATCATGCAGGATTGAAATTTTTGATGGTTTTTTACTCCTCTCAACAGCCCAAACAAGTTTCTAAAAGGATGAGTTTGCAACTACTTTACTTTTGGAGAAAATTCAAAACATTCATTATTCAATAGGGCCCAAACTATCAAAAACCAGCCGTTTCAATGAACACACATGTCTTGGTAGAATCATGCAGGACTGAAATTTTTGATGTTTTTCTACTCATCTCATGAGCCCAAACAAGTCTCTAAAAGCATGAGTTTGCAACTACTTTACTTTTGGAGAAAATTCAAAACATTCATTATTCAATAGAGCCCAATAGCAAAAACCAGCGTTTTGAATGAAGAATCACATTTCTTGGTAGAATCATGCAGGATTGAAATTTTTGATGGTTTTTTACTCCTCTCAACAGCCCAAACAAGTTTCTAAAAGGATGAGTTTGCAACTACTTTACTTTTGGAGAAAATTCAAAACATTCATTATTCAATAGGTCCCAAACTATCAAAAACCAGCGGTTTGAATGAACACATTTCTTGGTAGAATCATGCAGGACTGAAATTTTTGATGTTTTTCTACTCCTCTCATGAGCCCAAACAAGTCTCTAAAAGCATGAGTTTGCAACTACTTTACTTTTGGAGAAAATTCAAAACATTCATTATTCAATAGGGCCCAAACTATCAAAAACCAGCGGTTTGAATCAACACACATTTCTTGGTAGAATCATGCAGGACTGAAATTTTTGATGTTTTTCTACTCCTCTCATGAGCCCAAACAAGTCTCTAAAAGCATGAGTTTGCAACTACTTTACTTTTGGAGAAAATTCAAAACATTCATTATTCAATAAAGCCCAATAGCAAAAAACAGCGTTTTGAATGAAGAATCACATTTCTTGGTAGAATCATGCAGGATTGAAATTTTTGATGGTTTTTTACTCCTCTCAACAGCCCAAACAAGTTTCTAAAAGGATGAGTTTGCAACTACTTTACTTTTGGAGAAAATTCAAAACATTCATTATTCAATAGGGCCCAAACTATCAAAAACCAGCCGTTTCAATGAACACACATGTCTTGGTAGAATCATGCAGGACTGAAATTTTTGATGTTTTTCTAATCATCTCATGAGCCCAAACAAGTCTCTAAAAGCATGAGTTTGCAACTAATTTACTTTTGGAGAAAATTCAAAACATTCATTATTCAATAGAGCCCAATAGCAAAAACCAGCGTTTTGAATGAAGAATCACATTTCTTGGTAGAATCATGCAGGATTGAAATTTTTGATGGTTTTTTACTCCTCTCAACAGCCCAAACAAGTTTCTAAAAGGATGAGTTTGCAACTACTTTACTTTTGGAGAAAATTCAAAACATTCATTATTCAATAGGGCCCAAACTATCAAAAACCAGCGGTTTGAATGAACACATTTCTTGGTAGAATCATGCAGGACTGAAATTTTTGATGTTTTTCTACTCCTCTCATGAGCCCAAACAAGTCTCTAAAAGCATGAGTTTGCAACTACTTTACTTTTGGAGAAAATTCAAAACATTCACTATTCAATAGAGCCCAATAGCAAAAATCAGGTTTTGAATAAAGAATCACATTTCTTGGTAAAATCATGCAGGATTGAAATTTTTGATGGTTTTTTACTCCTCTCAGCAGCCCAAACAAGTTTCTAAAAGGATGAGTTTGCAACTACTTTACTTTTGGAGAAAATTCAAAACATTCATTATTCAATAGGGCCCAAACTATCAAAAACCAGCGGTTTCAATGAACACACATTTCTTGGTAGAATCATGCAGGACTGAAATTTTTGATGTTTTTCTACTCCTCTCATGAGCCCAAACAAGTCTCTAAAAGCATGAGTTTGCAACTACTTTACTTTTGGAGAAAATTCAAAACATTCATTATTCAATAGAGCCCAATAGCAAAAACCAGCGTTTTGAATGAAGAATCACATTTCTTGGTAGAATCATGCAGGATTGAAATTTTTGATGGTTTTTTAATCCTCTCAACAGCCCAAACAAGTTTCTAAAAGGATGAGTTTGCAACTACTTTACTTTTGGAGAAAATTCAAAACATTCATTATTCAATAGGGCCCAAACTATCAAAAACCAGCGGTTTCAATGAACACACATTTCTTGGTAGAATCATGCAGGACTGAAATTTTTGATGTTTTTCTACTCCTCTCATGAGCCCAAACAAGTCTCTAAAAGCATGAGTTTGCAACTACTTTACTTTTGGAGAAAATTCAAAACATTCATTATTCAATAGAGCCCAATAGCAAAAACCAGCGTTTTGAATGAAGAATCACATTTCTTGGTAGAATCATGCAGGATTGAAATTTTTGATGGTTTTTTACTCCTCTCAACAGCCCAAACAAGTTTCTAAAAGGATGAGTTTGCAACTACTTTACTTTTGGAGAAAATTCAAAACATTCATTATTCAATAGGGCCCAAACTATCAAAAACCAGCGGTTTCAATGAACACACATTTCTTGGTAGAATCATGCAGGACTGAAATTTTTGATGTTTTTCTACTCCTCTCATGAGCCCAAACAAGTCTCTAAAAGCATGAGTTTGCAACTACTTTACTTTTGGAGAAAATTCAAAACATTCATTATTCAATAGGGCCCAAACTATCAAAAACCAGCGGTTTGAATCAACACACATTTCTTGGTAGAATCATGCAGGACTGAAATTTTTGATGTTTTTCTACTCCTCTCATGAGCCCAAACAAGTCTCTAAAAGCATGAGTTTGCAACTACTTTACTTTTGGAGAAAATTCAAAACATTCACTATTCAATAGAGCCCAATAGCAAAAATCAGGTTTTGAATGAAGAATCACATTTCTTGGTAAAATCATGCAGGATTGAAATTTTTGATGGTTTTTTACTCCTCTCAACATCCCAAACAAGTTTCTAAAAGGATGAGTTTGCAACTACTTTACTTTTGGAGAAAATTCAAAACATTCATTATTCAATAGGGCCCAAACTATCAAAAACCAGCGGTTTCAATGAACACACATTTCTTGGTAGAATCATGCAGGACTGAAATTTTTGATGTTTTTCTACTCCTCTCATGAGCCCAAACAAGTCTCTAAAAGCATGAGTTTGCAACTACTTTACTTTTGGAGAAAATTCAAAACATTCACTATTCAATAGAGCCCAATAGCAAAAATCAGGTTTTGAATGAAGAATCACATTTCTTGGTAAAATCATGCAGGATTGAAATTTTTGATGGTTTTTTACTCCTCTCAACAGCCCAAACAAGTTTCTAAAAGGATGAGTTTGCAACTACTTTACTTTTGGAGAAAATTCAAAACATTCATTATTCAATAGGGCCCAAACTATCAAAAACCAGCGGTTTCAATGAACACACATTTCTTGGTAGAATCATGCAGGACTGAAATTTTTGATGTTTTTCTACTCCTCTCATGAGCCCAAACAAGTCTCTAAAAGCATGAGTTTGCAACTACTTTACTTTTGGAGAAAATTCAAAACATTCATTATTCAATAGAGCCCAATAGCAAAAACCAGCATTTTGAATGAAGAATCACATTTCTTGGTAGAATCATGCAGGATTGAAATTTTTGATGGTTTTTTACTCCTCTCAACAGCCCAAACAAGTTTCTAAAAGGATGAGTTTGCAACTACTTTACTTTTGGAGAAAATTCAAAACATTCATTATTCAATAGGTCCCAAACTATCAAAAACCAGCGGTTTGAATGAACACATTTCTTGGTAGAATCATGCAGGACTGAAATTTTTGATGTTTTTCTACTCCTCTCATGAGCCCAAACAAGTCTCTAAAAGCATGAGTTTGCAACTACTTTACTTTTGGAGAAAATTCAAAACATTCATTATTCAATAGGGCCCAAACTATCAAAAACCAGCGGTTTCAATCAACACACATTTCTTGGTAGAATCATGCAGGACTGAAATTTTTGATGTTTTTCTACTCCTCTCATGAGCCCAAACAAGTCTCTAAAAGCATGAGTTTGCAACTACTTTACTTTTGGAGAAAATTCAAAACATTCATTATTCAATAAAGCCCAATAGCAAAAAACAGCGTTTTAAATGAAGAATCACATTTCTTGGTAGAATCATGCAGGATTGAAATTTTTGATGGTTTTTTACTCCTCTCAACAGCCCAAACAAGTTTCTAAAAGGATGAGTTTGCAACTACTTTACTTTTGGAGAAAATTCAAAACATTCATTATTCAATAGGGCCCAAACTATCAAAAACCAGCCGTTTCAATGAACACACATGTCTTGGTAGAATCATGCAGGACTGAAATTTTTGATGTTTTTCTACTCATCTCATGAGCCCAAACAAGTCTCTAAAAGCATGAGTTTGCAACTACTTTACTTTTGGAGAAAATTCAAAACATTCATTATTCAATAGAGCCCAATAGCAAAAACCAGCGTTTTGAATGAAGAATCACATTTCTTGGTAGAATCATGCAGGATTGAAATTTTTGATGGTTTTTTACTCCTCTCAACAGCCCAAACAAGTTTCTAAAAGGATGAGTTTGCAACTACTTTACTTTTGGAGAAAATTCAAAACATTCATTATTCAATAGGTCCCAAACTATCAAAAACCAGCGGTTTGAATGAACACATTTCTTGGTAGAATCATGCAGGACTGAAATTTTTGATGTTTTTCTACTCCTCTCATGAGCCCAAACAAGTCTCTAAAAGCATGAGTTTGCAACTACTTTACTTTTGGAGAAAATTCAAAACATTCATTATTCAATAGGGCCCAAACTATCAAAAACCAGCGGTTTGAATCAACACACATTTCTTGGTAGAATCATGCAGGACTGAAATTTTTGATGTTTTTCTACTCCTCTCATGAGCCCAAACAAGTCTCTAAAAGCATGAGTTTGCAACTACTTTACTTTTGGAGAAAATTCAAAACATTCATTATTCAATAAAGCCCAATAGCAAAAAACAGCGTTTTGAATGAAGAATCACATTTCTTGGTAGAATCATGCAGGATTGAAATTTTTGATGGTTTTTTACTCCTCTCAACAGCCCAAACAAGTTTCTAAAAGGATGAGTTTGCAACTACTTTACTTTTGGAGAAAATTCAAAACATTCATTATTCAATAGGGCCCAAACTATCAAAAACCAGCCGTTTCAATGAACACACATGTCTTGGTAGAATCATGCAGGACTGAAATTTTTGATGTTTTTCTAATCATCTCATGAGCCCAAACAAGTCTCTAAAAGCATGAGTTTGCAACTAATTTACTTTTGGAGAAAATTCAAAACATTCATTATTCAATAGAGCCCAATAGCAAAAACCAGCGTTTTGAATGAAGAATCACATTTCTTGGTAGAATCATGCAGGATTGAAATTTTTGATGGTTTTTTACTCCTCTCAACAGCCCAAACAAGTTTCTAAAAGGATGAGTTTGCAACTACTTTACTTTTGGAGAAAATTCAAAACATTCATTATTCAATAGGGCCCAAACTATCAAAAACCAGCGGTTTGAATGAACACATTTCTTGGTAGAATCATGCAGGACTGAAATTTTTGATGTTTTTCTACTCCTCTCATGAGCCCAAACAAGTCTCTAAAAGCATGAGTTTGCAACTACTTTACTTTTGGAGAAAATTCAAAACATTCACTATTCAATAGAGCCCAATAGCAAAAATCAGGTTTTGAATAAAGAATCACATTTCTTGGTAAAATCATGCAGGATTGAAATTTTTGATGGTTTTTTACTCCTCTCAGCAGCCCAAACAAGTTTCTAAAAGGATGAGTTTGCAACTACTTTACTTTTGGAGAAAATTCAAAACATTCATTATTCAATAGGGCCCAAACTATCAAAAACCAGCGGTTTCAATGAACACACATTTCTTGGTAGAATCATGCAGGACTGAAATTTTTGATGTTTTTCTACTCCTCTCATGAGCCCAAACAAGTCTCTAAAAGCATGAGTTTGCAACTACTTTACTTTTGGAGAAAATTCAAAACATTCATTATTCAATAGAGCCCAATAGCAAAAACCAGCGTTTTGAATGAAGAATCACATTTCTTGGTAGAATCATGCAGGATTGAAATTTTTGATGGTTTTTTAATCCTCTCAACAGCCCAAACAAGTTTCTAAAAGGATGAGTTTGCAACTACTTTACTTTTGGAGAAAATTCAAAACATTCATTATTCAATAGGGCCCAAACTATCAAAAACCAACGGTTTCAATGAACACACATTTCTTGGTAGAATCATGCAGGACTGAAATTTTTGATGTTTTTCTACTCCTCTCATGAGCCCAAACAAGTCTCTAAAAGCATGAGTTTGCAACTACTTTACTTTTGGAGAAAATTCAAAACATTCATTATTCAATAGAGCCCAATAGCAAAAACCAGCGTTTTGAATGAAGAATCACATTTCTTGGTAGAATCATGCAGGATTGAAATTTTTGATGGTTTTTTACTCCTCTCAACAGCCCAAACAAGTTTCTAAAAGGATGAGTTTGCAACTACTTTACTTTTGGAGAAAATTCAAAACATTCATTATTCAATAGGGCCCAAACTATCAAAAACCAGCGGTTTCAATGAACACACATTTCTTGGTAGAATCATGCAGGACTGAAATTTTTGATGTTTTTCTACTCCTCTCATGAGCCCAAACAAGTCTCTAAAAGCATGAGTTTGCAACTACTTTACTTTTGGAGAAAATTCAAAACATTCATTATTCAATAGGGCCCAAACTATCAAAAACCAGCGGTTTGAATCAACACACATTTCTTGGTAGAATCATGCAGGACTGAAATTTTTGATGTTTTTCTACTCCTCTCATGAGCCCAAACAAGTCTCTAAAAGCATGAGTTTGCAACTACTTTACTTTTGGAGAAAATTCAAAACATTCACTATTCAATAGAGCCCAATAGCAAAAATCAGGTTTTGAATGAAGAATCACATTTCTTGGTAAAATCATGCAGGATTGAAATTTTTGATGGTTTTTTACTCCTCTCAACATCCCAAACAAGTTTCTAAAAGGATGAGTTTGCAACTACTTTACTTTTGGAGAAAATTCAAAACATTCATTATTCAATAGGGCCCAAACTATCAAAAACCAGCGGTTTCAATGAACACACATTTCTTGGTAGAATCATGCAGGACTGAAATTTTTGATGTTTTTCTACTCCTCTCATGAGCCCAAACAAGTCTCTAAAAGCATGAGTTTGCAACTACTTTACTTTTGGAGAAAATTCAAAACATTCACTATTCAATAGAGCCCAATAGCAAAAATCAGGTTTTGAATGAAGAATCACATTTCTTGGTAAAATCATGCAGGATTGAAATTTTTGATGGTTTTTTACTCCTCTCAACAGCCCAAACAAGTTTCTAAAAGGATGAGTTTGCAACTACTTTACTTTTGGAGAAAATTCAAAACATTCATTATTCAATAGGGCCCAAACTATCAAAAACCAGCGGTTTCAATGAACACACATTTCTTGGTAGAATCATGCAGGACTGAAATTTTTGATGTTTTTCTACTCCTCTCATGAGCCCAAACAAGTCTCTAAAAGCATGAGTTTGCAACTACTTTACTTTTGGAGAAAATTCAAAACATTCATTATTCAATAGAGCCCAATAGCAAAAACCAGCGTTTTGAATGAAGAATCACATTTCTTGGTAGAATCATGCAGGATTGAAATTTTTGATGGTTTTTTACTCCTCTCAACAGCCCAAACAAGTTTCTAAAAGGATGAGTTTGCAACTACTTTACTTTTGGAGAAAATTCAAAACATTCATTATTCAATAGGTCCCAAACTATCAAAAACCAGCGGTTTGAATGAACACATTTCTTGGTAGAATCATGCAGGACTGAAATTTTTGATGTTTTTCTACTCCTCTCATGAGCCCAAACAAGTCTCTAAAAGCATGAGTTTGCAACTACTTTACTTTTGGAGAAAATTCAAAACATTCATTATTCAATAGGGCCCAAACTATCAAAAACCAGCGGTTTCAATGAACACACATTTCTTGGTAGAATCATGCAGGACTGAAATTTTTGATGTTTTTCTACTCCTCTCATGAGCCCAAACAAGTCTCTAAAAGCATGAGTTTGCAACTACTTTACTTTTGGAGAAAATTCAAAACATTCATTATTCAATAGAGCCCAATAGCAAAAACCAGCGTTTTGAATGAAGAATCACATTTCTTGGTAGAA
This sequence comes from Dendrobates tinctorius, assembly GCF_039654945.1. Lineage (NCBI taxonomy): Eukaryota > Metazoa > Chordata > Amphibia > Anura > Dendrobatidae > Dendrobates > Dendrobates tinctorius. Next base: position 23,480,685 of record NW_027361793.1, read on the forward strand.
TCATGCAGGATTGAAATTTTTGATGGTTTTTTACTCCTCTCAACAGCCCAAACAAGTTTCTAAAAGGATGAGTTTGCAACTACTTTACTTTTGGAGAAAATTCAAAACATTCATTATTCAATAGGGCCCAAACTATCAAAAACTAGCGGTTTGAATGAACACATTTCTTGGTAGAATCATGCAGGACAGAAATTTTTGATGTTTTTCTACTCCTCTCATGAGCCCAAACAAGTCTCTAAAAGCATGAGTTTGCAACTGCTTTACTTTTGGAGAAAATTCAAAACATTCACTATTCAATAGAGCCCAATAGCAAAAATCAGGTTTTGAATGAAGAATCACATTTCTTGGTAAAATCATGCAGGATTGAAATTTTTGATGGTTTTTTACTCCTCTCAACAGCCCAAACAAGTTTCAAAAAGGATGAGTTTGCAACTACTTTACTTTTGGAGAAAATTCAAAACATTCATTATTCAATAGGGCCCAAACTATCAAAAACCAGCGGTTTCAATGAACACACATTTCTTGGTAGAATCATGCAGGACTGAAATTTTTGATGTTTTTCTACTCCTCTCATGAGCCCAAACAAGTTTCTAAAAGCATGAGTTTGCAACTACTTTACTTTTGGAGAAAATTCAAAACATTCATTATTCAATAGAGCCCAATAGCAAAAACCAGCGTTTTGAATGAAGAATCACATTTCTTGGTAGAATCATGCAGGATTGAAATTTTTGATGGTTTTTTACTCCTCTCAACAGCCCAAACAAGTTTCTAAAAGGATGAGTTTGCAACTACTTTACTTTTGGAGAAAATTCAAAACATTCATTATTCAATAGGGCCCAAACTATCAAAAACCAGCGGTTTCAATGAACACACAATTCTTGGTAGAATCATGCAGGACTGAAATTTTTGATGTTTTTCTACTCCTCTCATGAGCCCAAACAAGTCTCTAAAAGCATGAGTTTGCAACTACTTTACTTTTGGAGAAAATTCAAAACATTCATTATTCAATAGAGCCCAATAGCAAAAACCAGCGTTTTGAATGAAGAATCACATTTCTTGGTAGAATCATGCAGGATTGAAATTTTTGATGGTTTTTTACTCCTCTCAACAGCCCAAACAAGTTTCTAAAAGGATGAGTTTGCAACTACTTTACTTTTGGAGAAAATTCAAAACATTCATTATTCAATAGGGCCCAAACTATCAAAAACCAGCGGTTTCAATGAACACACATTTCTTGGTAGAATCATGCAGGACTGAAATTTTTGATGTTTTTCTACTCCTCTCATGAGCCCAAACAAGTCTCTAAAAGCATGAGTTTGCAACTACTTTACTTTTGGAGAAAATTCAAAACATTCATTATTCAATAGAGCCCAATAGCAAAAACCAGCGTTTTGAATGAAGAATCACATTTCTTGGTAGAATCATGCAGGATTGAAATTTTTGATGGTTTTTTACTCCTCTCAACAGCCCAAACAAGTTTCTAAAAGGATGAGTTTGCAACTACTTTACTTTTGGAGAAAATTCAAAACATTCATTATTCAATAGGGCCCAAACTATCAAAAACCAGCGGTTTCAATGAACACACATTTCTTGGTAGAATCATGCAGGACTGAAATTTTTGATGTTTTTCTACTCCTCTCATGAGCCCAAACAAGTCTCTAAAAGCATGAGTTTGCAACTACTTTACTTTTGGAGAAAATTCAAAACATTCATTATTCAATAGAGCCCAATAGCAAAAACCAGCGTTTTGAATGAAGAATCACATTTCTTGGTAGAATCATGCAGGATTGAAATTTTTGATGGTTTTTTTACTCCTCTCAACAGCCCAAACAAGTTTCTAAAAGGATGAGTTTGCAACTACTTTACTTTTGGAGAAAATTCAAAACATTCATTATTCAATAGGGCCCAAACTATCAAAATCCAGCCGTTTCAATGAACACACATGTCTTGGTAGAATCATGCAGGACTGAAATTTTTGATGTTTTTCTACTCAGCTCATGATCCCAAACAAGTCTCTAAAAGCATGAGTTTGCAACTACTTTACTTTTGGAGAAAATTTAAAACATTCATTATTCAATAGAGCCCAATAGCAAAAACCAGCGTTTTGAATGAAGAATCACATTTCTTGGTAGAATCATGCAGGATTGAAATTTTTGATGGTTTTTTACTCCTCTCAACAGCCCAAACAAGTTTCTAAAAGGATGAGTTTGCAACTACTTTACTTTTGGAGAAAATTCAAAACATTCATTATTCAATAGGGCCCAAACTATCAAAAACCAGCGGTTTGAATGAACACATTTCTTGGTAGAATCATGCAGGACTGAAATTTTTGATGTTTTTCTACTCCTCTCATGAGCCCAAACAAGTCTCTAAAAGCATGAGTTTGCAACTACTTTACTTTTGGAGAAAATTCAAAACATTCACTATTCAATAGAGCCCAATAGCAAAAATCAGGTTTTGAATGAAGAATCACATTTCTTGGTAAAATCATGCAGGATTGAAATTTTTGATGGTTTTTTACTCCTCTCAACAGCCCAAACAAGTTTCTAAAAGGATGAGTTTGCAACTACTTTACTTTTGGAGAAAATTCAAAACATTCATTATTCAATAGGGCCCAAACTATCAAAAACCAGCGGTTTCAATGAACACACATTTCTTGGTAGAATCATCCAGGACTGAAATTTTTGATGTTTTTCTACTCCTCTCATGAGCCCAAACAAGTCTCTAAAAGCATGAGTTTGCAACTACTTTACTTTTGGAGAAAATTCAAAACATTCATTATTCAATAGAGCCCAATAGCAAAAACCAGCGTTTTGAATGAAGAATCACATTTCTTGGTAGAATCATGCAGGATTGGGGGCGTGGCTTGCGCTCGGGCGATGATGGACGTCTGAGCTGTGAGCTCCCGTGTGGACAACCACAAAAGCGACAATAACGCATGTTAAAAGATGACATTTATTGCTAAATACTTATAAAAACCTTAAAGACTGTCCAAGGACCTTCTACATATCCTTTGTTGAAGATTTGGAGTTCCTGCTTTACTGCCTGCTAAGCCTGGGACAAATAGCTGCTGAGCGGTAAAAATGGCGGGAGCTGCTGTTTAAAACACGGCAAGAGTCCGGGAGTCCCTTCACTAGGCTCTGACGTCATCGGCACTAAGCGGGAACCGGACTGATTTGAAGCCGCCATAATAAAAGAATGACCGTTTACCTGGCCTGAGAGAGCGGTAAGCCTGCAGTGCCTGTCATGCTGAGGTGAAGCGGTGCCCTTGTGCTGAGGTAAAAAAAGCGCGGGAAGCGACGCCATCTTGGCACAGTGAAGACCGGTCTATCAGACTAAAGTGAGGAGGCGGGCCGCTACCGCTGACGTCGCAACCGGAGGCAGGATCCAGGAAGAAGGAGGAGGGAGAGGCGGCGAGGACGGGACTGGTGAATACAGCAGCGGTGAAGCCTGCAGGCGGCTGAAAATGTCGCGGTGTCCATTACTGAGGAAGAAGTAAGGAAGCAAGGTGGCTGGAAGAGCTGAGGTCCCGGTGACGTCGCAGGAACATAGAGAATCGCCGCGGTGAACATGACGGATTTCCCAGAAGATTAGGAGCAGCAAAAGACGCTATTAAAACCTTCACTAATAGTCCTGCTGGGGCTGTGGGAAGCAAGAAAGTTTAAATCCTCTGCTCTGCATTAGATAAGTACTACAGCTTGTGGTTATTTTGTGAGGAGGGGGTCTGTTATTTTGAGGATCATTAGGAGCCCTGATATTTAATACAAGTATATATTTGGTGGACTAAACTGGATAATCCATAAAGGCTTCACATAAATAATAACTTCTCTGGGTATTTAAAATTACCTAAAGTTGATTGAGTACAGCCTCCTCCATTGTGACGTTGGGTTGCCTTTTTTTTTTTTTTTTTTTTTTTTTTTTGATACACAAGGCACTTTTGACACTTTTGACTTTGAGTTCCCCAGAGGGATAGATAATTATCTCTATACGGTTTATTTTGTGCTATGGTTCTCTTATTCTGCCTTTTTTCCTAAGGTATTACTTCAGTTTCCCACTGGGAGGACACAAATAGTTTAAAATCTTTAATTACTTAAAGGGTATTTACTTTTTACATTTAAAACCTGCTTTAAACAGAGTACTTGCATTATCGGGTAATATTTATATAATACCAATATAATAGGTGCATTTGTGGTATTGTGAGACATATTAGGTATTGCAGTACTGCGAGTCTTACAAGGTGTCCTCCATCTACTTTTATACTAGTTTGTTAAAAAACTTACCTCAGAACATATATATAGCCTACTTGTTCCTAGCCCGACAAAATGGCATCAGGGAATCAGAAATCTAAATGGCAACAAAATAAAACCCAGACAACATGGGGCACTATAAAAACACGACAAAACAAAGACTCCTCTGAGTCAATATGTACACACAAGTCTAGATCTCCAAGAGAGAGATCTGAAGCCAGACATTTACCCCCACTAAAAGAGACAAATGTCTCTCAGGGCAAATTAACACAGGAAAAGAAGTTACAAAGGGACCTACTTCCTGAGTTTCATAACATTTTGATACCTAATGTGATTACTGATAATTCTGACCAGCATGTCGAACCTAACACCACACTTAGTGTCACTATGGACCTCTCCCAATCTAACAAACGGAAAAATCTGGGAAAAGGGGATAAGGGTAGCTGCATTTCTGTCTTAGACTCAGACAGCACTTCAGAGGAGTTCTCCCTTAACGGGAGTCCTAATAAGCCCCTACAAAAAAGAGGTCGTTCTGTGCCCACTCTTCCGGAGAGATCCTCAATAGATTCAATTAATTATGAGACTTTCCTTGACTCAGAGCGACAGGTATCTGAGGGAGTCCTCGCTAACTTCTGCAAAGCATTAAAAGACTCTATAACACTGGGTTTCGAGGAACAACGAAACCTTATACAAGAGGTGAGCGACAAGTTCACACATAGGTTCGAGGCCAACGAGACTAAAATTACCAAACTGGAAAACAAAGTTGAGACATTAGTCCAACAAAACATGGAATTGGGAGAGGAAATTAAATTTCTCCAATCCAAAATGACGGATCTGGAAGATAGATGCCGTCGAAATAATCTTAAACTGAGGGGCATCCCGGAGACCATCTTACAAGATGATCTATCTAACTATGTCAAGACTTTATTTAAAAAAGCAGTTCCCACATTGTCAGATATCCATTTGACAATTGACAGAATTCATAGACTACAAAGACCAAAAGGCATACCTCCTGACAAACCTAGAGACACCATTCTGAGGTTATTGTTCTTTGAGACCAAAGAAAAAATCTTAAAATTTTTAAGGGACAAACATACTTTCCCAGCCCCGTACGACAATATAAAAGTTTTCTCAGACTTTTCAAAAAGCACTATGGATGCCAGAAAAGCATTCAGAGAAACTAATGCCAAACTAAGAGACTTAGGAATCTCTTATAGATGGGGATTCCCCACCAGGGTCATAGTTTCGTACAAGGGCAGGAACATCTCCCTGATTAATCCTGATGAAGGCCGGGATTTCTTAGCCTATCTTCAAAAAGATCTTAAAGATAAAGGCTGATCTGTAACATCAAATTTCTTTAAGGTCTTTACTTTGGAGAATTTATTATATTTAAGTTAAAGAAGTCTTATATTATATTTCTTCCATAGTGGTTGTTCTTGCGGGAACCAGGTCACTTTTTCCCCGCTTTCAGGAGATAGCCACAATAGGTGGCTCCCTCCAGGAGTTCTCCGTATAATAGATCTTTTTTCTCTTACTTTTAGTGATTAAATTTAGCTTTTTTCTTTATTTCCTTTTTTTGTTCTTGTTTGAGAATCCAGACTCCAAGTGGCTCCACTCTAAATGGATATCAAACTTCTTTCCTATAATGTGAGAGGTCTTAACAGTCCATTTAAAAGACACACGTTGTGGAAAGAAATTAGAAATTACCAGGCAGATGTAATCTGCTTACAAGAAGTAAGACTAGCTAAAGATAACCACCCATTCTTCCAGAATAAAAATTATTCTAATATTTTTAAGGCTTTGAAACCAACCAAAAAAGCGGGGGTAATTACTATTGTTAGTAACAAAATATCATTTAAATTGCAGTTGGAAGAGGTAGATCCAGAAGGGAGATTTCATATCTTAGTATGTGATCTCAATGGTACTACGTTTACTATAGTTAATATCTATGCCCCAAATAGTAAACAGCTACCCTTCTTTAATAAACTAATCAAGAAAATTGAAAAGGTCAGGAAGGGAGAGTTGATTTTGGTGGGAGATTTTAATCTGGTGCCCAATAATGACCTGGATGCATCATCCCAGGCACGAAAATCATGCCCATCGTTAGACAACTGGCTCTCCAACAATGAATTATACGATGTTTTCCGTTGCCTCAATACTTCCTCTAGAGAGTATACCTATTTCTCCGAAACCCACCAATCTTCTTCGAGAATAGATCTTTTTCTCACCAGTGTACTCTCTCTCTCTAAATTTAAGAAAATTGAAATTCTCAACAAAACTTTTTCAGATCATTCCCCAATAAGGGTAGAATTTGCCACAGGCCCTCAAACATCTAATACTTATTTATGGAGGACCAATATCTCTCTGCTTAAGACAAATAAATTTAAGGAAACTATAGATAAAGCACTCAATAACTATTTTGCAGATAACGCCACAGAACACATTGACCCATTCATTTTATGGCAAGCCCACAAGGCTGTAATCAGAGGGTGCATCATGCAATTGTCGGCTAGAAACAGGAGAGAAAAAAGGGAAAAAATCTCAAATCTACAATCACAAATTAAACTAAAAGAGGACCAGCAAAATAGTCTAGCAAACCCATCACATACCACCCAAATGGAAATATTAGATTTAAGGCAGCAATTGAAAGCGTTACTTATTTTAGATTATGACGCAGCAATAAGAGCCACTAAAGCCACTTATTATACCTCCACAAATAAACCCACACGTTATATGATGAGGAAAATACAAAGGGATAGGATTACAAGAAGAATTAACAAGATCCGAAACACAGCAGGACAACTGCAGTCACACCCGCAAGACATTGCTAATGTTTTTGCAAAATTTTTCCAAAGTCTTTATAACTTGGATCAAGAGCCTGGGTACCCTTCTCCTGACCAAACTGCTATAAATACATTTCTGACCGGTTTAAAACTTCCTCGTTTAAATGATTCGGATCTAGATATACTAAACAAACCCATTTCCATAGAGGAAATTGAGAAAACTATTTTGAATCTCAAACCTCTGAAATCTCCTGGCCCAGATGGGTATGCTAACGAGTATTATCAAATATTTGCCAAAACCCTTACTCCCTTTTTAAAGGATCTTTACGATCAAGTAGCAATTGCTGGTTCCTTTCCTAAAAGCATGTTGGAAGCAACTATAGTTTTATTACCTAAAGAAAAGGGGGAATCAGTAAATGTAAAAGATTTTAGGCCCATCTCCCTAATTAACGGGGATATTAAAATATTTTCCAAAATACTGGCTGAAAGACTTAAACATATCCTTCCCAAGTTAATTAATACAGATCAGATGGGTTTTATTGTGGGTAGGCAAACAGCAGATGGCACAAGAAGAGTCATTAATCTTCTTAGCTTAATCAAGAAATCTAGTGTCCCATCTCTTTTTTTAGCCTTAGACGCTGAAAAGGCGTTTGATAGAATCAATTGGCTTTATCTTCAAAATGTCATGTCTAAATTTGGCTTCGACGATCACTTTATCTCTAAAATATTTTCCCTTTACTCTTACCCAAATGCCAGAATCTACCTAAATAATTACTTATCTAATTCCTTTAACATAACAAATGGGACTAGACAAGGTTGTCCGCTCTCTCCCTTATTATTTGCAATGGCAATGGAACCTCTGGCAGAGGCAATTAGGGCAAATTCATCAATTACCGGATATAATACTAAAAATCGCACCCATAAAGTCAGCCTTTTTGCGGATGACCTATTCTTATCCCTAACTAACCCAATTAAATCAGTCAAAACTTTAATGGAAATATTAGCACAATTTTCCAGAATATCTTGCTTTAAAATTAATACGGGAAAATCTAAAGTAATGTCATTTAATGTTCCGCCAGAAGAAGTTAAAGAAGTTCTAGCCTCCACCAACTTTCAGCTGGAAACACAATCATTGACATATTTAGGTATAAATATCACAAAAAATTTCAACCAGATTGTGCCTAGTAATGTTGAAGGTCTAATAAAGGCCATTTCCAAAGATTTTAAACATCTCGAAAGTTTGAACCTTACTCTTATGGGACGTATATTGGTGGTTAAATCTATCATACTGCCTAAAATTCTTTATATTTTTCGCTCCATCCCTCTCAAAGTCAATGAAAAACTAATAAAAAAAATACAAGAACTAATTAAAATATTTGTTTGGGGCAATAAAAAACCGAGAGTAGCACATACTATCCTTTTTAGAAGCAAGAAACATGGAGGGTTGGCTCTTCCTAATATTAGGGCCTATCATCAGGCGATTCTGGTTAAAAACAGTCATCAATGGTTCAAGTCTGGAGAGCAACCTGCATGGATGGATCTTGAACTAGCAAGTGGTAATTATAAACCGCTACAAAATACATTCTCTAGCCATATATTAGAGCCTAAAACTAAGCGTCACTCTAACCCAATAGTACATGCTATATTAGATGCCTGGTCGAAATTCACTAAATTAAAAAGGACAGAGAATAGAACTCTTTCACTAAAAAGATGTCCTCTTAAACTTCTTGAAGTCATGTTTCAATCATCCATACCCAAGATTTGGTTTGATTTAAAGGTTAGGAAAGTAGGAGATATATGGGATGGTAGTAGGGTATCCTCTTTTTCCGAGATCAGGGAGAAATATCATATGCCATCTGGGGAGTTTCTTTTCTATCAGATCTTGAAGGATAATCTTTTACTTTTGATACGTAGAAGATCTCTCAATTTAGAGATTATGGCCTCACTAGTCAATCACAGTAATACTAAACTGAATTGGACCTGCAAAAATATTTATAGTCGCCTCAATGGGGGCTCCATCTTTACGAAACATATTTATATGGAAAGATGGGAAATTGATCTACGAAAGAAATTTAACCCAGAGCAATGGGAATTTGCCATAGAACATACTTGCAGGGCCATGGTTTCTATGTCTTTGCAGGAATCCTACTATAAGGTATTAGTCCGATGGTATTTCACCCCAACCAGACTAGCACATATAGGGGATGGGATGTCTTCTCAATGTTGGAGAGGATGTACTTTTCCGGGGAATTTATTTCATCTCTTTTGGAGTTGTCCCAAATTGCAGATTCTTTGGAGGGAAACTAGAGAACATATTAAATTGCTATCATCTGATCTTGTCAAGATCTCTCCCCAGATGGTAATCTTATCCTTGGATATGGAGGGGGTGGATACATCCATCAGATACGTTATGATACACTTATTTACTGTAATTAAGAATCAAATAGCTTTGTGGTGGAGAAAGACAGAGGTACCCGCATTCCCCATTATTTTGGACATTCTGCGTTCACAAAGTCTCATAGAAGAACGATTTGCCTTTAACAACAATGTCTTACATAAATATCATTTAAAGTGGGCAGTGTGGAACTCAATTTACATGTAAAGTTATTAGACTGCTGTACTATATGCTTGGAGTCTGGTCTGAAAGTTATATGCTCTAGTTTCAATGTGGAGTTCTCTATTTTTTATTTCTTCCCATTTTCGCCTTGTTTTGTTACCCCTGTCCTTCCTCCTATTTATGGAAAATTCAATAAACATATTTGAAAAAGAATCATGCAGGATTGAAATTTTTGATGGTTTTTTACTCCTCTCAACAGCCCAAACAAGTTTCTAAAAGGATGAGTTTGCAACTACTTTACTTTTGGAGAAAATTCAAAACATTCATTATTCAATAGGGCCCAAACTATCAAAAACCAGCGGTTTCAATGAACACACATTTCTTGGTAGAATCATGCAGGACTGAAATTTTTGATGTTTTTCTACTCCTCTCATGAGCCCAAACAAGTCTCTAAAAGCATGAGTTTGCAACTACTTTACTTTTGGAGAAAATTCAAAACATTCATTATTCAATAGAGCCCAATAGCAAAAACCAGCGTTTTGAATGAAGAATCACATTTCTTGGTAGAATCATGCAGGATTGAAATTTTTGATGGTTTTTTACTCCTCTCAACAGCCCAAACAAGTTTCTAAAAGGATGAGTTTGCAACTACTTTACTTTTGGAGAAAATTCAAAACATTCATTATTCAATAGGGCCCAAACTATCAAAAACCAGCGGTTTGAATGAACACATTTCTTGGTAGAATCATGCAGGACTGAAATTTTTGATGTTTTTCTACTCCTCTCATGAGCCCAAACAAGTCTCTAAAAGCATGAGTTTGCAACTACTTTACTTTTGGAGAAAATTCAAAACATTCACTATTCAATAGAGCCCAATAGCAAAAATCAGGTTTTGAATGAAGAATCACATTTGTTGGTAAAATCATGCAGGATTGAAATTTTTGATGGTTTTTTACTCCTCTCAACAGCCCAAACAAGTTTCTAAAAGGATGAGTTTGCAACTACTTTACTTTTGGAGAAAATTCAAAACATTCATTATTCAATAGGGCCCAAACTATCAAAAACCAGCGGTTTCAATGAACACACATTTCTTCGTAGAATCATGAAGGCCTGAAATTTTTGATGTTTTTCTACGCCTCTCATGAGCCCAAACAAGTCTCTAAAAGCATGAGTTTGCAACTACTTTACTTTTGGAGAAAATTCAAAACATTCATTATTCAATAGAGCCCAATAGCAAAAACCAGCGTTTTGAATGAAGAATCACATTTCTTGGTAGAATCATGCAGGATTGAAATTTTTGATGGTTTTTTACTCCTCTCAACAGCCCAAACAAGTTTCTAAAAGGATGAGTTTGCAACTACTTTACTTTTGGAGAAAATTCAAAACATTCATTATTCAATAGGGCCCAAACTATCAAAAACCAGCGGTTTCAATGAACACACATTTCTTGGTAGAATCATGCAGGACTGAAATTTTTGATGTTTTTCTACTCCTCTCATGAGCCCAAACAAGTCTCTAAAAGCATGAGTTTGCAACTACTTTACTTTTGGAGAAAATTCAAAACATTCATTATTCAATAGAGCCCAATAGCAAAAACCAGCGTTTTGAATGAAGAATCACATTTCTTGGTAGAATCATGCAGGATTGAAATTTTTGATGGTTTTTTACTCCTCTCAACAGCCCAAACAAGTTTCTAAAAGGATGAGTTTGCAACTACTTTACTTTTGGAGAAAATTCAAAACATTCATTATGCAATAGGGCCCAAACTATCATAAACCAGCGGTTTCAATGAACACACATTTCTTGGTAGAATCATGCAGGACTGAAATTTTTGATGTTTTTCTACTCCTCTCATGAGCCCAAACAAGTCTGTAAAAGCATGAGTTTGCAACTACTTTACTTTTGGAGAAAATTCAAAACATTCATTATTCAATAGAGCCCAATAGCAAAAACCAGAGTTTTGAATGAAGAATCACATTTCTTGGTAGAATCATGCAGGATTGAAATTTTTGATGGTTTTTTACTCCTCTCAACAGCCCAAACAAGTTTCTAAAAGGATGAGTTTGCAACTACTTTACTTTTGGAGAAAATTCAAAACATTCATTATTCAATAGGGCCCAAACTATCAAAAACCAGCGGTTTCAATGAACACACATTTCTTGGTAGAATCATGCAGGACTGAAATTTTTGATGTTTTTCTACTCCTCTCATGAGCCCAAACAAGTCTCTAAAAGCATGAGTTTGCAACTACTTTACTTTTGGAGAAAATTCAAAACATTCATTATTCAATAGAGCCCAATAGCAAAAACCAGCGTTTTGAATGAAGAATCACATTTCTTGGTAGAATCATGCAGGATTGAAATTTTTGATGGTTTTTTACTCCTCTCAACAGCCCAAACAAGTTTCTAAAAGGATGAGTTTGCAACTACTTTACTTTTGGAGAAAATTCAAAACATTCATTATTCAATAGGGCCCAAACTATCAAAAACTAGCGGTTTCAATGAACACACATTTCTTGGTAGAATCATGCAGGACTGAAATTTTTGATGTTTTTCTACTCCTCTCATGAGCCCAAACAAGTCTCTAAAAGCATGAGTTTGCAACTACTTTACTTTTGGAGAAAATTCAAAACATTCATTATTCAATAGAGCCCAATAGCAAAAACCAGCGTTTTGAATGAAGAATCACATTTCTTGGTAGAATCATGCAGGATTGAAATTTTTGATGGTTTTTTTACTCCTCTCAACAGCCCAAACAAGTTTCTAAAAGGATGAGTTTGCAACTACTTTACTTTTGGAGAAAATTCAAAACATTCATTATTCAATAGGGCCCAAACTATCAAAAACCAGTGGTTTGAATGAACACATTTCTTGGTAGAATCATGCAGGACTGAAATTTTTGATGTTTTTCTACTCCTCTCATGAGCCCAAACAAGTCTCTAAAAGCATGAGTTTGCAACTACTTTACTTTTGGAGAAAATTCAAAACATTCATTATTCAATAGAGCCCAAAAGCAAAAACCAGCGTTTTGAATGAAGAATCACATTTCTTGGTAGAATCATGCAGGATTGAAATTTTTGATGGTTTTTTACTCCTCTCAACAGCCCAAACAAGTTTCTAAAAGGATGAGATTGCAACTACTTTACTTTTGGAGAAAATTCAAAACATTCATTATTCAATAGGGCCCAAAATATCAAAAACCAGCGGTTTGAATGAACACACATTTCTTGGTAGAATCGTGCAGGACTGAAATTTTTGAAGTTTTTCTACTCCTCTCATGAGCCCAAACAAGTCTCTAAAAGGATGAGTTTGCAACTACTTTACTTTTGGAGAAAATTCAAAACATTCATTATTCAATAGAGCCCAATAGCAAAAACCAGCGTTTTGAATGAAGAATCACATTTCTTGGTAGAATCATGCAGGATTGAAATTTTTGATGGTTTTTTACTCCTCTCCACAGCCCAAACAAGTTTCTAAAAGGAGGAGTTTGCAACTACTTTACTTTTGGAGAAAATTTAAAACATTCATTATTCAATAGAGCCCAATAGCAAAAACCAGCGTTTTGAATGAAGAATCACATTTCTTGGTAGAATCATGCAGGATTGAAATTTTTGATGTTTTTTTACTCCTCTCAACAGCCCAAACAAGTTTCTAAAAGGATGAGTTTGCAACTACTTTACTTTTGGAGAAAATTCAAAACATTCATTATTCAATAGGGCCCAAACTATCAAAAACCAGCGGTTTGAATGAACACATTTCTTGGTAGAATCATGCAGGACTGAAATTTTTGATGTTTTTCTACTCCTCTCATGAGCCCAAACAAGTCTCTAAAAGCATGAGTTTGCAACTACTTTACTTTTGGAGAAAATTCAAAACATTCACTATTCAATAGAGCCCAATAGCAAAAATCAGGTTTTGAATGAAGAATCACATTTCTTGGTAAAATCATGCAGGATTGAAATTTTTGATGGTTTTTTACTCCTCTCAACAGCCCAAACAAGTTTCTAAAAGGATGAGTTTGCAACTACTTTACTTTTGGAGAAAATTCAAAACATTCATTATTCAATAGGGCCCAAACTATCAAAAACCAGCGGTTTCAATGAACACACATTTCTTGGTAGAATCATCCAGGACTGAAATTTTTGATGTTTTTCTACTCCTCTCATGAGCCCAAACAAGTCTCTAAAAGCATGAGTTTGCAACTACTTTACTTTTGGAGAAAATTCAAAACATTCATTATTCAATAGAGCCCAATAGCAAAAACCAGCGTTTTGAATGAAGAATCACATTTCTTGGTAGAATCATGCAGGATTGAAATTTTTGATGGTTTTTTACTCCTCTCAACAGCCCAAACAAGTTTCTAAAAGGATGAGTTTGCAACTACTTTACTTTTGGAGAAAATTCAAAACATTCATTATTCAATAGGGCCCAAACTATCAAAAACCAGCGGTTTCAATGAACACACATTTCTTGGTAGAATCATGCAGGACTGAAATTTTTGATGTTTTTCTACTCCTCTCATGAGCCCAAACAAGTCTCTAAAAGCATGAGTTTGCAACTACTTTACTTTTGGAGAAAATTCAAAACATTCATTATTCAATAGAGCCCAATAGCAAAAACCAGCGTTTTGAATGAAGAATCACATTTCTTGGTAGAATCATGCAGGATTGAAATTTTTGATGGTTTTTTACTCCTCTCAACAGCCCAAACAAGTTTCTAAAAGGATGAGTTTGCAACTACTTTACTTTTGGAGAAAATTCAAAACATTCATTATTCAATAGGGCCCAAACTATCAAAAACCAGCGGTTTGAATGAACACATTTCTTGGTAGAATCATGCAGGACTGAAATTTTTGATGTTTTTCTACTCCTCTCATGAGCCCAAACAAGTCTCTAAAAGCATGAGTTTGCAACTACTTTACTTTTGGAGAAAATTCAAAACATTCACTATTCAATAGAGCCCAATAGCAAAAATCAGGTTTTGAATGAAGAATCACATTTGTTGGTAAAATCATGCAGGATTGAAATTTTTGATGGTTTTTTACTCCTCTCAACAGCCCAAACAAGTTTCTAAAAGGATGAGTTTGCAACTACTTTACTTTTGGAGAAAATTCAAAACATTCATTATTCAATAGGGCCCAAACTATCAAAAACCAGCGGTTTCAATGAACACACATTTCTTGGTAGAATCATGAAGGCCTGAAATTTTTGATGTTTTTCTACGCCTCTCATGAGCCCAAACAAGTCTCTAAAAGCATGAGTTTGCAACTACTTTACTTTTGGAGAAAATTCAAAACATTCATTATTCAATAGAGCCCAATAGCAAAAACCAGCGTTTTGAATGAAGAATCACATTTCTTGGTAGAATCATGCAGGATTGAAATTTTTGATGGTTTTTTACTCCTCTCAACAGCCCAAACAAGTTTCTAAAAGGATGAGTTTGCAACTACTTTACTTTTGGAGAAAATTCAAAACATTCATTATTCAATAGGGCCCAAACTATCAAAAACCAGCGGTTTCAATGAACACACATTTCTTGGTAGAATCATGCAGGACTGAAATTTTTGATGTTTTTCTACTCCTCTCATGAGCCCAAACAAGTCTCTAAAAGCATGAGTTTGCAACTACTTTACTTTTGGAGAAAATTCAAAACATTCATTATTCAATAGAGCCCAATAGCAAAAACCAGCGTTTTGAATGAAGAATCACATTTCTTGGTAGAATCATGCAGGATTGAAATTTTTGATGGTTTTTTACTCCTCTCAACAGCCCAAACAAGTTTCTAAAAGGATGAGTTTGCAACTACTTTACTTTTGGAGAAAATTCAAAACATTCATTACGCAATAGGGCCCAAACTATCAAAAACCAGCGGTTTCAATGAACACACATTTCTTGGTAGAATCATGAAGGCCTGAAATTTTTGATGTTTTTCTACGCCTCTCATGAGCCCAAACAAGTCTCTAAAAGCATGAGTTTGCAACTACTTTACTTTTGGAGAAAATTCAAAACATTCATTATTCAATAGAGCCCAATAGCAAAAACCAGCGTTTTGAATGAAGAATCACATTTCTTGGTAGAATCATGCAGGATTGAAATTTTTGATGGTTTTTTACTCCTCTCAACAGCCCAAACAAGTTTCTAAAAGGATGAGTTTGCAACTACTTTACTTTTGGAGAAAATTCAAAACATTCATTATTCAATAGGGCCCAAACTATCAAAAACCAGCGGTTTCAATGAACACACATTTCTTGGTAGAATCATGCAGGACTGAAATTTTTGATGTTTTTCTACTCCTCTCATGAGCCCAAACAAGTCTCTAAAAGCATGAGTTTGCAACTACTTTACTTTTGGAGAAAATTCAAAACATTCATTATTCAATAGAGCCCAATAGCAAAAACCAGCGTTTTGAATGAAGAATCACATTTCTTGGTAGAATCATGCAGGATTGAAATTTTTGATGGTTTTTTACTCCTCTCAACAGCCCAAACAAGTTTCTAAAAGGATGAGTTTGCAACTACTTTACTTTTGGAGAAAATTCAAAACATTCATTATGCAATAGGGCCCAAACTATCAAAAACCAGCGGTTTCAATGAACACACATTTCTTGGTAGAATCATGCAGGACTGAAATTTTTGATGTTTTTCTACTCCTCTCATGAGCCCAAACAAGTCTGTAAAAGCATGAGTTTGCAACTACTTTACTTTTGTAGAAAATTCAAAACATTCATTATTCAATAGAGCCCAATAGCAAAAACCAGAGTTTTGAATGAAGAATCACATTTCTTGGTAGAATCATGCAGGATTGAAATTTTTGATGGTTTTTTACTCCTCTCAACAGCCCAAACAAGTTTCTAAAAGGATGAGTTTGCAACTACTTTACTTTTGGAGAAAATTCAAAACATTCATTATTCAATAGGGCCCAAACTATCAAAAACCAGCGGTTTCAATGAACACACATTTCTTGGTAGAATCATGCAGGACTGAAATTTTTGATGTTTTTCTACTCCTCTCATGAGCCCAAACAAGTCTCTAAAAGCATGAGTTTGCAACTACTTTACTTTTGGAGAAAATTCAAAACATTCATTATTCAATAGAGCCCAATAGCAAAAACCAGCGTTTTGAATGAAGAATCACATTTCTTGGTAGAATCATGCAGGATTGAAATTTTTGATGGTTTTTTACTCCTCTCAACAGCCCAAACAAGTTTCTAAAAGGATGAGTTTGCAACTACTTTACTTTTGGAGAAAATTCAAAACATTCATTATTCAATAGGGCCCAAACTATCAAAAACCAGCGGTTTGAATGAACACATTTCTTGGTAGAATCATGCAGGACTGAAATTTTTGATGTTTTTCTACTCCTCTCATGAGCCCAAACAAGTCTCTAAAAGCATGAGTTTGCAACTACTTTACTTTTGGAGAAAATTCAAAACATTCACTATTCAATAGAGCCCAATAGCAAAAATCAGGTTTTGAATGAAGAATCACATTTGTTGGTAAAATCATGCAGGATTGAAATTTTTGATGGTTTTTTACTCCTCTCAACAGCCCAAACAAGTTTCTAAAAGGATGAGTTTGCAACTACTTTACTTTTGGAGAAAATTCAAAACATTCATTATTCAATAGGGCCCAAACTATCAAAAACCAGCGGTTTCAATGAACACACATTTCTTGGTAGAATCATGAAGGCCTGAAATTTTTGATGTTTTTCTACGCCTCTCATGAGCCCAAACAAGTCTCTAAAAGCATGAGTTTGCAACTACTTTACTTTTGGAGAAAATTCAAAACATTCATTATTCAATAGAGCCCAATAGCAAAAACCAGCGTTTTGAATGAAGAATCACATTTCTTGGTAGAATCATGCAGGATTGAAATTTTTGATGGTTTTTTACTCCTCTCAACAGCCCAAACAAGTTTCTAAAAGGATGAGTTTGCAACTACTTTACTTTTGGAGAAAATTCAAAACATTCATTATTCAATAGGGCCCAAACTATCAAAAACCAGCGGTTTCAATGAACACACATTTCTTGGTAGAATCATGCAGGACTGAAATTTTTGATGTTTTTCTACTCCTCTCATGAGCCCAAACAAGTCTCTAAAAGCATGAGTTTGCAACTACTTTACTTTTGGAGAAAATTCAAAACATTCATTATTCAATAGAGCCCAATAGCAAAAACCAGCGTTTTGAATGAAGAATCACATTTCTTGGTAGAATCATGCAGGATTGAAATTTTTGATGGTTTTTTACTCCTCTCAACAGCCCAAACAAGTTTCTAAAAGGATGAGTTTGCAACTACTTTACTTTTGGAGAAAATTCAAAACATTCATTATGCAATAGGGCCCAAACTATCAAAAACCAGCGGTTTCAATGAACACACATTTCTTGGTAGAATCATGAAGGCCTGAAATTTTTGATGTTTTTCTACGCCTCTCATGAGCCCAAACAAGTCTCTAAAAGCATGAGTTTGCAACTACTTTACTTTTGGAGAAAATTCAAAACATTCATTATTCAATAGAGCCCAATAGCAAAAACCAGCGTTTTGAATGAAGAATCACATTTCTTGGTAGAATCATGCAGGATTGAAATTTTTGATGGTTTTTTACTCCTCTCAACAGCCCAAACAAGTTTCTAAAAGGATGAGTTTGCAACTACTTTACTTTTGGAGAAAATTCAAAACATTCATTATTCAATAGGGCCCAAACTATCAAAAACCAGCGGTTTCAATGAACACACATTTCTTGGTAGAATCATGCAGGACTGAAATTTTTGATGTTTTTCTACTCCTCTCATGAGCCCAAACAAGTCTCTAAAAGCATGAGTTTGCAACTACTTTACTTTTGGAGAAAATTCAAAACATTCATTATTCAATAGAGCCCAATAGCAAAAACCAGCGTTTTGAATGAAGAATCACATTTCTTGGTAGAATCATGCAGGATTGAAATTTTTGATGGTTTTTTACTCCTCTCAACAGCCCAAACAAGTTTCTAAAAGGATGAGTTTGCAACTACTTTACTTTTGGAGAAAATTCAAAACATTCATTATGCAATAGGGCCCAAACTATCAAAAACCAGCGGTTTCAATGAACACACATTTCTTGGTAGAATCATGCAGGACTGAAATTTTTGATGTTTTTCTACTCCTCTCATGAGCCCAAACAAGTCTGTAAAAGCATGAGTTTGCAACTACTTTACTTTTGTAGAAAATTCAAAACATTCATTATTCAATAGAGCCCAATAGCAAAAACCAGAGTTTTGAATGAAGAATCACATTTCTTGGTAGAATCATGCAGGATTGAAATTTTTGATGGTTTTTTACTCCTCTCAACAGCCCAAACAAGTTTCTAAAAGGATGAGTTTGCAACTACTTTACTTTTGGAGAAAATTCAAAACATTCATTATTCAATAGGGCCCAAACTATCAAAAACCAGCGGTTTCAATGAACACACATTTCTTGGTAGAATCATGCAGGAGTGAAATTTTTCATGTTTTTCTACTCCTCTCATGAGCCCAAACAAGTCTCTAAAAGCATGAGTTTGCAACTACTTTACTTTTGGAGAAAATTCAAAACATTCATTATTCAATAGAGCCCAATAGCAAAAACCAGCGTTTTGAATGAAGAATCACATTTCTTGGTAGAATCATGCAGGATTGAAATTTTTGATGGTTTTTTACTCCTCTCAACAGCCCAAACAAGTTTCTAAAAGGATGAGTTTGCAACTACTTTACTTTTGGAGAAAATTCAAAACATTCATTATTCAATAGGGCCCAAACTATCAAAAACCAGCGGTTTCAATGAACACACATTTCTTGGTAGAATCATGCAGGACTGAAATTTTTGATGTTTTTCTACTCCTCTCATGAGCCCAAACAAGTCTCTAAAAGCATGAGTTTGCAACTACTTTACTTTTGGAGAAAATTCAAAACATTCATTATTCAATAGAGCCCAATAGCAAAAACCAGCGTTTTGAATGAAGAATCACATTTCTTGGTAGAATCATGCAGGATTGAAATTTTTGATGGTTTTTTACTCCTCTCAACAGCCCAAACAAGTTTCTAAAAGGATGAGTTTGCAACTACTTTACTTTTGGAGAAAATTCAAAACATTCATTATTCAATAGGGCCCAAACTATCAAAAACCAGTGGTTTGAATGAACACATTTCTTGGTAGAATCATGCAGGACTGAAATTTTTGATGTTTTTCTACTCCTCTCATGAGCCCAAACAAGTCTCTAAAAGCATGAGTTTGCAACTACTTTACTTTTGGAGAAAATTCAAAACATTCATTATTCAATAGAGCCCAAAAGCAAAAACCAGCGTTTTGAATGAAGAATCACATTTCTTGGTAGAATCATGCAGGATTGAAATTTTTGATGGTTTTTTACTCCTCTCAACAGCCCAAACAAGTTTCTAAAAGGATGAGATTGCAACTACTTTACTTTTGGAGAAAATTCAAAACATTCATTATTCAATAGGGCCCAAAATATCAAAAACCAGCGGTTTGAATGAACACACATTTCTTGGTAGAATCGTGCAGGACTGAAATTTTTGAAGTTTTTCTACTCCTCTCATGAGCCCAAACAAGTCTCTAAAAGGATGAGTTTGCAACTACTTTACTTTTGGAGAAAATTCAAAACATTCATTATTCAATAGAGCCCAATAGCAAAAACCAGCGTTTTGAATGAAGAATCACATTTCTTGGTAGAATCATGCAGGATTGAAATTTTTGATGGTTTTTTACTCCTCTCCACAGCCCAAACAAGTTTCTAAAAGGAGGAGTTTGCAACTACTTTACTTTTGGAGAAAATTCAAAACATTCATTATTCAATAGAGCCCAATAGCAAAAACCAGCGTTTTGAATGAAGAATCACATTTCTTGGTAGAATCATGCAGGATTGAAATTTTTGATGGTTTTTTACTCCTCTCAACAGCCCAAACAAGTTTCTAAAAGGATGAGTTTGCAACTACTTTACTTTTGGAGAAAATTCAAAACATTCATTATTCAATAGGGCCCAAACTATCAAAAACCAGCGGTTTGAATGAACACATTTCTTGGTAGAATCATGCAGGACTGAAATTTTTGATGTTTTTCTACTCCTCTCATGAGCCCAAACAAGTCTCTAAAAGCATGAGTTTGCAACTACTTTACTTTTGGAGAAAATTCAAAACATTCACTATTCAATAGAGCCCAATAGCAAAAATCAGGTTTTGAATGAAGAATCACATTTCTTGGTAGAATCATGCAGGATTGAAATTTTTGATGATTTTTTACTCCTCTCAACAGCCCAAACAAGTTTCTAAAAGGATGAGTTTGCAACTACTTTACTTTTGGAGAAAATTCAAAACATTCATTATTCAATAGGGCCCAAACTATCAAAAACCAGCGGTTTCAATGAACACTCATTTCTTGGTAGAATCATGCAGGACTGAAATTTTTGATGTTTTTCTACTCCTCTCATGAGCCCAAACAAGTCTCTAAAAGCATGAGTTTGCAACTACTTTACTTTTGGAGAAAATTCAAAACATTCATTATTCAATAGAGCCCAATAGCAAAAACCAGCGTTTTGAATGAAGAATCACATTTCCTGGTAGAATCATGCAGGATTGAAATTTTTGATGGTTTTTTACTCCTCTCAACAGCCCAAACAAGTTTCTAAAAGGATGAGTTTGCAACTACTTTACTTTTGGAGAAAATTCAAAACATTCATTATTCAATAGGGCCCAAACTATCAAAAACCAGCGGTTTCAATGAACACACATTTCTTGGTAGAATCATGCAGGACTGAAATTTTTGATGTTTTTCTACTCCTCTCATGAGCCCAAACAAGTCTCTAAAAGCATGAGTTTGCAACTACTTTACTTTTGGAGAAAATTCAAAACATTCATTATTCAATAGAGCCCAATAGCAAAAACCAGCGTTTTGAATGAAGAATCACATTTCTTGGTAGAATCATGCAGGATTGAAATTTTTGATGGTTTTTTACTCCTCTCAACAGCCCAAACAAGTTTCTAAAAGGATGAGTTTGCAACTACTTTACTTTTGGAGAAAATTCAAAACATTCATTATTCAATAGGGCCCAAACTATCAAAAACCAGCGGTTTCAATGAACACACATTTCTTGGTAGAATCATGCAGGACTGAAATTTTTGATGTTTTTCTACTCCTCTCATGAGCCCAAACAAGTCTCTAAAAGCATGAGTTTGCAACTACTTTACTTTTGGAGAAAATTCAAAACATTCATTATTCAATAGAGCCCAATAGCAAAAACCAGCGTTTTGAATGAAGAATCACATTTCTTGGTAGAATCATGCAGGATTGAAATTTTTGATGGTTTTTTACTCCTCTCAACAGCCCAAACAAGTTTCTAAAAGGATGAGTTTGCAACTACTTTACTTTTGGAGAAAATTCAAAACATTCATTATTCAATAGGGCCCAAACTATCAAAAACCAGCGGTTTCAATGAACACACATTTCTTGGTAGAATCATGCAGGACTGAAATTTTTGATGTTTTTATACTCCTCTCATGAGCCCAAACAAGTCTCTAAAAGCATGAGTTTGCAACTACTTTACTTTTGGAGAAAATTCAAAACATTCATTATTCAATAGGGCCCAAACTATCAAAAACCAGCGGTTTGAATGAACACACATTTCTTGGTAGAATCATGCAGGACTGAAATTTTTGATGTTTTTATACTCCTCTCATGAGCCCAAACAAGTCTCTAAAAGCATGAGTTTGCAACTACTTTACTTTTGGAGAAAATTCAAAACATTCATTATTAAATAGAGCCCAATAGCAAAAACCAGCGTTTTGAATGAAGAATCACATTTCTTGGTAGAATCATGCAGGATTGAAATTTTTTATGGTTTTTTACTCCTCTCAACAGCCCAAACAAGTTTCTAAAAGGATGAGTTTGCAACTACTTTACTTTTGGAGAAAATTCAAAACATTCATTATTCAATAGGGCCCAAACTATCAAAAACCAGCCGTTTCAATGAACACACATGTCTTGGTAGAATCATGCAGGACTGAAATTTTTGATGTTTTTCTACTCATCTCATGAGCCCAAACAAGTCTCTAAAAGCATGAGTTTGCAACTACTTTACTTTTGGAGAAAATTCAAAACATTCATTATTCAATAGAGCCCAATAGCAGAAACCAGCGTTTTGAATGAAGAATCACATTTCTTGGTAGAATCATGCAGGATTGAAATTTTTGATGGTTTTTTACTCCCCTCAACAGCCCAAACAAGTTTCTAAAAGGATGAGTTTGCAACTACTTTACTTTTGGAGAAAATTCAAAACATTCATTATTCAATAGGGCCCAAACTATCAAAAACCAGCGGTTTCAATGAACACACATTTCTTGGTAGAATCATGCAGGACTGAAATTTTTGATGTTTTTCTACTCCTCTCATGAGCCCAAACAAGTCTCTAAAAGCATGAGTTTGCAACTACTTTACTTTTGGAGAAAATTCAAAACATTCATTATTCAATAGAGCCCAATAGCAAAAACCAGCGTTTTGAATGAAGAATCACATTTCTTGGTAGAATCATGCAGGATTGAAATTTTTGATGGTTTTTTACTCCTCTCAACAGCCCAAACAAGTTTCTAAAAGGATGAGTTTGCAACTACTTTACTTTTGGAGAAAATTCAAAACATTCATTATTCAATAGGGTCCAAACTATCAAAAACCAGCGGTTTAAATGAACACACATTTCTTGGTAGAATCATGCAGGACTGAAATTTTTGATGTTTTTCTACTCCTCTCATGAGCCCAAACAAGTCTCTAAAAGCATGAGTTTGCAACTACTTTACTTTTGGAGAAAATTCAAAACATTCATTATTCAATAGAGCCCAATAGCAAAAACCAGCGTTTTGAATGAAGAATCACATTTCTTGGTAGAATCATGCAGGATTGAAATTTTTGATGGTTTTTTACTCCTCTCAACAGCCCAAACAAGTTTCTAAAAGGATGAGTTTGCAACTACTTTACTTTTGGAGAAAATTCAAAACATTCATTATTCAATAGGGCCCAAACTATCAAAAACCAGCCGTTTCAATGAACACACATGTCTTGGTAGAATCATGCAGGACTGAAATTTTTGATGTTTTTCTACTCATCTCATGAGCCCAAACAAGTCTCTAAAAGCATGAGTTTGCAACTACTTTACTTTTGGAGAAAATTAAAAACATTCATTATTCAATAGAGCCCAATAGCAAAAACCAGCGTTTTGAATGAAGAATCACATTTCTTGGTAGAATCATGCAGGATTGAAATTTTTGATGGTTTTTTACTCCTCTCAACAGCCCAAACAAGTTTCTAAAAGGATGAGTTTGCAAATACTTTACTTTTGGAGAAAATTCAAAACATTCATTATTCAATAGGGCCCAAACTATCAAAAACCAGCGGTTTCAATGAACACACATTTCTTGGTAGAATCATGCAGGACTGAAATTTTTGATGTTTTTCTACTCCTCTCATGAGCCCAAACAAGTCTCTAAAAGCATGAGTTTGCAACTACTTTACTTTTGGAGAAAATTCAAAACATTCATTATTCAATAGAGCCCAATAGCAAAAACCAGCGTTTTGAATGAAGAATCACATTTCTTGGTAGAATCATGCAGGATTGAAATTTTTGATGGTTTTTTACTCCTCTCAACAGCCCAAACAAGTTTCTAAAAGGATGAGTTTGCAACTACTTTACTTTTGGAGAAAATTCAAAACATTCATTATTCAATAGGGCCCAAACTATCAAAAACTAGCGGTTTGAATGAACACATTTCTTGGTAGAATCATGCAGGACAGAAATTTTTGATGTTTTTCTACTCCTCTCATGAGCCCAAACAAGTCTCTAAAAGCATGAGTTTGCAACTGCTTTACTTTTGGAGAAAATTCAAAACATTCACTATTCAATAGAGCCCAATAGCAAAAATCAGGTTTTGAATGAAGAATCACATTTCTTGGTAAAATCATGCAGGATTGAAATTTTTGATGGTTTTTTACTCCTCTCAACAGCCCAAACAAGTTTCTAAAAGGATGAGTTTGCAACTACTTTACTTTTGGAGAAAATTCAAAACATTCATTATTCAATAGGGCCCAAACTATCAAAAACCAGCGGTTTCAATGAACACACATTTCTTGGTAGAATCATGCAGGACTGAAATTTTTGATGTTTTTCTACTCCTCTCATGAGCCCAAACAAGTCTCTAAAAGCATGAGTTTGCAACTACTTTACTTTTGGAGAAAATTCAAAACATTCATTATTCAATAGAGCCCAATAGCAAAAAACAGCGTTTTGAATGAAGAATCACATTTCTTGGTAGAATCATGCAGGATTGAAATTTTTGATGGTTTTTTACTCCTCTCAACAGCCCAAACAAGTTTCTAAAAGGATGAGTTTGCAACTACTTTACTTTTGGAGAAAATTCAAAACATTCATTATTCAATAGGGCCCAAACTATCAAAAACCAGCGGTTTCAATGAACACACAATTCTTGGTAGAATCATGCAGGACTGAAATTTTTGATGTTTTTCTACTCCTCTCATGAGCCCAAACAAGTCTCTAAAAGCATGAGTTTGCAACTACTTTACTTTTGGAGAAAATTCAAAACATTCATTATTCAATAGAGCCCAATAGCAAAAACCAGCGTTTTGAATGAAGAATCACATTTCTTGGTAGAATCATGCAGGATTGAAATTTTTGATGGTTTTTTACTCCTCTCAACAGCCCAAACAAGTTTCTAAAAGTATGAGTTTGCAACTACTTTACTTTTGGAGAAAATTCAAAACATTCATTATTCAATAGGGCCCAAACTATCAAAAACCAGCGGTTTCAATGAACACACATTTCTTGGTAGAATCATGCAGGACTGAAATTTTTGATGTTTTTCTACTCCTCTCATGAGCCCAAACAAGTCTCTAAAAGCATGAGTTTGCAACTACTTTACTTTTGGAGAAAATTCAAAACATTCATTATTCAATAGAGCCCAATAGCAAAAACCAGCGTTTTGAATGAAGAATCACATTTCTTGGTAGAATCATGCAGGATTGAAATTTTTGATGGTTTTTTACTCCTCTCAACAGCCCAAACAAGTTTCTAAAAGGATGAGTTTGCAACTACTTTACTTTTGGAGAAAATTCAAAACATTCATTATTCAATAGGGCCCAAACTATCAAAAACCAGCGGTTTCAATGAACACACATTTCTTGGTAGAATCATGCAGGACTGAAATTTTTGATGTTTTTCTACTCCTCTCATGAGCCCAAACAAGTCTCTAAAAGCATGAGTTTGCAACTACTTTACTTTTGGAGAAAATTCAAAACATTCATTATTCAATAGAGCCCAATAGCAAAAACCAGCGTTTTGAATGAAGAATCACATTTCTTGGTAGAATCATGCAGGATTGAAATTTTTGATGGTTTTTTACTCCTCTCAACAGCCCAAACAAGTTTCTAAAAGGATGAGTTTGCAACTACTTTACTTTTGGAGAAAATTCAAAACATTCATTATTCAATAGGGCCCAAACTATCAAAATCCAGCCGTTTCAATGAACACACATGTCTTGGTAGAATCATGCAGGACTGAAATTTTTGATGTTTTTCTACTCATCTCATGATCCCAAACAAGTCTCTAAAAGCATGAGTTTGCAACTACTTTACTTTTGGAGAAAATTTAAAACATTCATTATTCAATAGAGCCCAATAGCAAAAACCAGCGTTTTGAATGAAGAATCACATTTCTTGGTAGAATCATGCAGGATTGAAATTTTTGATGGTTTTTTACTCCTCTCAACAGCCCAAACAAGTTTCTAAAAGGATGAGTTTGCAACTACTTTACTTTTGGAGAAAATTCAAAACATTCATTATTCAATAGGGCCCAAACTATCAAAAACCAGCGGTTTCAATGAACACACATTTCTTGGTAGAATCATCCAGGACTGAAATTTTTGATGTTTTTCTACTCCTCTCATGAGCCCAAACAAGTCTCTAAAAGCATGAGTTTGCAACTACTTTACTTTTGGAGAAAATTCAAAACATTCATTATTCAATAGAGCCCAATAGCAAAAACCAGCGTTTTGAATGAAGAATCACATTTCTTGGTAGAATCATGAAGGATTGAAATTTTTGATGGTTTTTTACTCCTCTCAACAGCCCAAACAAGTTTCTAAAAGGATGAGTTTGCAACTACTTTACTTTTGGAGAAAATTCAAAACATTCATTATTCAATAGGGCCCAAACTATCAAAAACCAGCGGTTTCAATGAACACACATTTCTTGGTAGAATCATGCAGGACTGAAATTTTTGATGTTTTTCTACTCCTCTCATGAGCCCAAACAAGTCTCTAAAAGCATGAGTTTGCAACTACTTTACTTTTGGAGAAAATTCAAAACATTCATTATTCAATAGAGCCCAATAGCAAAAACCAGCGTTTTGAATGAAGAATCACATTTCTTGGTAGAATCATGCAGGATTGAAATTTTTGATGGTTTTTTACTCCTCTCAACAGCCCAAACAAGTTTCTAAAAGGATGAGTTTGCAACTACTTTACTTTTGGAGAAAATTCAAAACATTCATTATTCAATAGGGCCCAAACTATCAAAAACCAGCGGTTTGAATGAACACATTTCTTGGTAGAATCATGCAGGACTGAAATTTTTGATGTTTTTCTACTCCTCTCATGAGCCCAAACAAGTCTCTAAAAGCATGAGTTTGCAACTACTTTACTTTTGGAGAAAATTCAAAACATTCACTATTCAATAGAGCCCAATAGCAAAAATCAGGTTTTGAATGAAGAATCACATTTGTTGGTAAAATCATGCAGGATTGAAATTTTTGATGGTTTTTTACTCCTCTCAACAGCCCAAACAAGTTTCTAAAAGGATGAGTTTGCAACTACTTTACTTTTGGAGAAAATTCAAAACATTCATTATTCAATAGGGCCCAAACTATCAAAAACCAGCGGTTTCAATGAACACACATTTCTTGGTAGAATCATGAAGGCCTGAAATTTTTGATGTTTTTCTACGCCTCTCATGAGCCCAAACAAGTCTCTAAAAGCATGAGTTTGCAACTACTTTACTTTTGGAGAAAATTCAAAACATTCATTATTCAATAGAGCCCAATAGCAAAAACCAGCGTTTTGAATGAAGAATCACATTTCTTGGTAGAATCATGCAGGATTGAAATTTTTGATGGTTTTTTACTCCTCTCAACAGCCCAAACAAGTTTCTAAAAGGATGAGTTTGCAACTACTTTACTTTTGGAGAAAATTCAAAACATTCATTATTCAATAGGGCCCAAACTATCAAAAACCAGCGGTTTCAATGAACACACATTTCTTGGTAGAATCATGCAGGACTGAAATTTTTGATGTTTTTCTACTCCTCTCATGAGCCCAAACAAGTCTCTAAAAGCATGAGTTTGCAACTACTTTACTTTTGGAGAAAATTCAAAACATTCATTATTCAATAGAGCCCAATAGCAAAAACCAGCGTTTTGAATGAAGAATCACATTTCTTGGTAGAATCATGCAGGATTGAAATTTTTGATGGTTTTTTACTCCTCTCAACAGCCCAAACAAGTTTCTAAAAGGATGAGTTTGCAACTACTTTACTTTTGGAGAAAATTCAAAACATTCATTATGCAATAGGGCCCAAACTATCAAAAACCAGCGGTTTCAATGAACACACATTTCTTGGTAGAATCATGCAGGACTGAAATTTTTGATGTTTTTATACTCCTCTCATGAGCCCAAACAAGTCTCTAAAAGCATGAGTTTGCAACTACTTTACTTTTGGAGAAAATTCAAAACATTCATTATTCAATAGGGCCCAAACTATCAAAAACCAGCGGTTTGAATGAACACACATTTCTTGGTAGAATCATGCAGGACTGAAATTTTTGATGTTTTTCTACTCCTCTCATGAGCCCAAACAAGTCTCTAAAAGCATGAGTTTGCAACTACTTTACTTTTGGAGAAAATTCAAAACATTCATTATTAAATAGAGCCCAATAGCAAAAACCAGCGTTTTGAATGAAGAATCACATTTCTTGGTAGAGTCATGCAGGATTGAAATTTTTGATGGTTTTTTACTCCTCTCAACAGCCCAAACAAGTTTCTAAAAGGATGAGTTTGCAACTACTTTACTTTTGGAGAAAATTCAAAACATTCATTATTCAATAGGGCCCAAACTATCAAAAACCAGCCGTTTCAATGAACACACATGTCTTGGTAGAATCATGCAGGACTGAAATTTTTGATGTTTTTCTACTCATCTCATGAGCCCAAACAAGTCTCTAAAAGCATGAGTTTGCAACTACTTTACTTTTGGAGAAAATTCAAAACATTCATTATTCAATAGAGCCCAATAGCAAAAACCAGCGTTTTGAATGAAGAATCACATTTCTTGGTAGAATCATGCAGGATTGAAATTTTTGATGGTTTTTTACTCCCCTCAACAGCCCAAACAAGTTTCTAAAAGGATGAGTTTGCAACTACTTTACTTTTGGAGAAAATTCAAAACATTCATTATTCAATAGGGCCCAAACTATCAAAAACCAGCGGTTTCAATGAACACACATTTCTTGGTAGAATCATGCAGGACTGAAATTTTTGATGTTTTTCTACTCCTCTCATGAGCCCAAACAAGTCTCTAAAAGCATGAGTTTGCAACTACTTTACTTTTGGAGAAAATTCAAAACATTCATTATTCAATAGAGCCCAATAGCAAAAACCAGCGTTTTGAATGAAGAATCACATTTCTTGGTAGAATCATGCAGGATTGAAATTTTTGATGGTTTTTTACTCCTCTCAACAGCCCAAACAAGTTTCTAAAAGGATGAGTTTGCAACTACTTTACTTTTGGAGAAAATTCAAAACATTCATTATTCAATAGGGCCCAAACTATCAAAAACCAGCGGTTTCAATGAACACACATTTCTTG
Organism: Dendrobates tinctorius; assembly: GCF_039654945.1. NCBI lineage: Eukaryota > Metazoa > Chordata > Amphibia > Anura > Dendrobatidae > Dendrobates > Dendrobates tinctorius. Next base: position 23,510,213 of record NW_027361793.1, read on the forward strand.
GTAGAATCATCCAGGACTGAAATTTTTGATGTTTTTCTACTCCTCTCATGAGCCCAAACAAGTCTCTAAAAGCATGAGTTTGCAACTACTTTACTTTTGGAGAAAATTCAAAACATTCATTATTCAATAGAGCCCAATAGCAAAAACCAGCGTTTTGAATGAAGAATCACATTTCTTGGTAGAATCATGAAGGATTGAAATTTTTGATGGTTTTTTACTCCTCTCAACAGCCCAAACAAGTTTCTAAAAGTATGAGTTTGCAACTACTTTACTTTTGGAGAAAATTCAAAACATTCATTATTCAATAGGGCCCAAACTATCAAAAACCAGCGGTTTCAATGAACACACATTTCTTGGTAGAATCATGCAGGACTGAAATTTTTGATGTTTTTCTACTCCTCTCATGAGCCCAAACAAGTCTCTAAAAGCATGAGTTTGCAACTACTTTACTTTTGGAGAAAATTCAAAACATTCATTATTCAATAGAGCCCAATAGCAAAAACCAGCGTTTTGAATGAAGAATCACATTTCTTGGTAGAATCATGCAGGATTGAAATTTTTGATGGTTTTTTACTCCTCTCAACAGCCCAAACAAGTTTCTAAAAGGATGAGTTTGCAACTACTTTACTTTTGGAGAAAATTCAAAACATTCATTATTCAATAGGGCCCAAACTATCAAAAACCAGCGGTTTGAATGAACACATTTCTTGGTAGAATCATGCAGGACTGAAATTTTTGATGTTTTTCTACTCCTCTCATGAGCCCAAACAAGTCTCTAAAAGCATGAGTTTGCAACTACTTTACTTTTGGAGAAAATTAAAAACATTCACTATTCAATAGAGCCCAATAGCAAAAATCAGGTTTTGAATGAAGAATCACATTTGTTGGTAAAATCATGCAGGATTGAAATTTTTGATGGTTTTTTACTCCTCTCAACAGCCCAAACAAGTTTCTAAAAGGATGAGTTTGCAATTACTTTACTTTTGGAGAAAATTCAAAACATTCATTATTCAATAGGGCCCAAACTATCAAAAACCAGCGGTTTCAATGAACACACATTTCTTGGTAGAATCATGAAGGCCTGAAATTTTTGATGTTTTTCTACGCCTCTCATGAGCCCAAACAAGTCTCTAAAAGCATGAGTTTGCAACTACTTTACTTTTGGAGAAAATTCAAAACATTCATTATTCAATAGAGCCCAATAGCAAAAACCAGCGTTTTGAATGAAGAATCACATTTCTTGGTAGAATCATGCAGGATTGAAATTTTTGATGGTTTTTTACTCCTCTCAACAGCCCAAACAAGTTTCTAAAAGGATGAGTTTGCAACTACTTTACTTTTGGAGAAAATTCAAAACATTCATTATTCAATAGGGCCCAAACTATCAAAAACCAGCGGTTTCAATGAACACTCATTTCTTGGTAGAATCATGCAGGACTGAAATTTTTGATGTTTTTCTACTCCTCTCATGAGCCCAAACAAGTCTCTAAAAGCATGAGTTTGCAACTACTTTACTTTTGGAGAAAATTCAAAACATTCATTATTCAATAGAGCCCAATAGCAAAAACCAGCGTTTTGAATGAAGAATCACATTTCTTGGTAGAATCATGCAGGATTGAAATTTTTGATGGTTTTTTACTCCTCTCAACAGCCCAAACAAGTTTCTAAAAGGATGAGTTTGCAACTACTTTACTTTTGGAGAAAATTCAAAACATTCATTATTCAATAGGGCCCAAACTATCAAAAACCAGCGGTTTCAATGAACACACATTTCTTGGTAGAATCATGCAGGACTGAAATTTTTGATGTTTGTATACTCCTCTCATGAGCCCAAACAAGTCTCTAAAAGCATGAGTTTGCAACTACTTTACTTTTGGAGAAAATTCAAAACATTCATTATTCAATAGGGCCCAAACTATCAAAAACCAGCGGTTTGAATGAACACACATTTCTTGGTAGAATCATGCAGGACTGAAATTTTTGATGTTTTTCTACTCCTCTCATGAGCCCAAACAAGTCTCTAAAAGCATGAGTTTGCAACTACTTTACTTTTGGAGAAAATTCAAAACATTCATTATTAAATAGAGCCCAATAGCAAAAACCAGCGTTTTGAATGAAGAATCACATTTCTTGGTAGAATCATGCAGGATTGAAATTTTTGATGGTTTTTTACTCCTCTCAACAGCCCAAACAAGTTTCTAAAAGGATGAGTTTGCAACTACTTTACTTTTGGAGAAAATTCAAAACATTCATTATTCAATAGGGTCCAAACTATCAAAAACCAGCGGTTTCAATGAACACACATTTCTTGGTAGAATCATGCAGGACTGAAATTTTTGATGTTTTTCTACTCCTCTCATGAGCCCAAACAAGTCTCTAAAAGCATGAGTTTGCAACTACTTTACTTTTGGAGAAAATTCAAAACATTCATTATTCAATAGAGCCCAATAGCAAAAACCAGCGTTTTGAATGAAGAATCACATTTCTTGGTAGAATCATGCAGGATTGAAATTTTTGATGGTTTTTTACTCCTCTCAACAGCCCAAACAAGTTTCTAAAAGGATGAGTTTGCAACTACTTTACTTTTGGAGAAAATTCAAAACATTCATTATTCAATAGGGCCCAAACTATCAAAAACCAGCCGTTTCAATGAACACACATGTCTTGGTAGAATCATGCAGGACTGAAATTTTTGATGTTTTTCTACTCATCTCATGAGCCCAAACAAGTCTCTAAAAGCATGAGTTTGCAACTACTTTACTTTTGGAGAAAATTCAAAACATTCATTATTCAATAGAGCCCAATATCAAAAACCAGCGTTTTGAATGAAGAATCACATTTCTTGGTAGAATCATGCAGGATTGAAATTTTTGATGGTTTTTTACTCCTCTCAACAGCCCAAACAAGTTTCTAAAAGGATGAGTTTGCAACTACTTTACTTTTGGAGAAAATTCAAAACATTCATTATTCAATAGGGCCCAAACTATCAAAAACCAGCGGTTTCAATGAACACACATTTCTTGGTAGAATCATGCAGGACTGAAATTTTTGATGTTTTTCTACTCCTCTCATGAGCCCAAACAAGTCTCTAAAAGCATGAGTTTGCAACTACTTTACTTTTGGAGAAAATTCAAAACATTCATTATTCAATAGAGCCCAATAGCAAAAACCAGCGTTTTGAATGAAGAATCACATTTCTTGGTAGAATCATGCAGGATTGAAATTTTTGATGGTTTTTTACTCCTCTCAACAGCCCAAACAAGTTTCTAAAAGGATGAGTTTGCAACTACTTTACTTTTGGAGAAAATTCAAAACATTCATTATTCAATAGGGCCCAAACTATCAAAAACTAGCGGTTTGAATGAACACATTTCTTGGTAGAATCATGCAGGACAGAAATTTTTGATGTTTTTCTACTCCTCTCATGAGCCCAAACAAGTCTCTAAAAGCATGAGTTTGCAACTGCTTTACTTTTGGAGAAAATTCAAAACATTCACTATTCAATAGAGCCCAATAGCAAAAATCAGGTTTTGAATGAAGAATCACATTTCTTGGTAAAATCATGCAGGATTGAAATTTTTGATGGTTTTTTACTCCTCTCAACAGCCCAAACAAGTTTCTAAAAGGATGAGTTTGCAACTACTTTACTTTTGGAGAAAATTCAAAACATTCATTATTCAATAGGGCCCAAAGTATCAAAAACCAGCGGTTTCAATGAACACACATTTCTTGGTAGAATCATGCAGGACTGAAATTTTTGATGTTTTTCTACTCCTCTCATGAGCCCAAACAAGTCTCTAAAAGCATGAGTTTGCAACTACTTTACTTTTGGAGAAAATTCAAAACATTCATTATTCAATAGAGCCCAATAGCAAAAACCAGCGTTTTGAATGAAGAATCACATTTCTTGGTAGAATCATGCAAGATTGAAATTTTTGATGGTTTTTTACTCCTCTCAACAGCCCAAACAAGTTTCTAAAAGGATGAGTTTGCAACTACTTTACTTTTGGAGAAAATTCAAAACATTCATTATTCAATAGGGCCCAAACTATCAAAAACCAGCGGTTTCAATGAACACACAATTCTTGGTAGAATCATGCAGGACTGAAATTTTTGATGTTTTTCTACTCCTCTCATGAGCCCAAACAAGTCTCTAAAAGCATGAGTTTGCAACTACTTTACTTTTGGAGAAAATTCAAAACATTCATTATTCAATAGAGCCCAATAGCAAAAACCAGCGTTTTGAATGAAGAATCACATTTCTTGGTAGAATCATGCAGGATTGAAATTTTTGATGGTTTTCTACTCCTCTCAACAGCCCAAACAAGTTTCTAAAAGGATGAGTTTGCAACTACTTTACTTTTGGAGAAAATTCAAAACATTCATTATTCAATAGGGCCCAAACTATCAAAAACCAGCGGTTTCAATGAACACACATTTCTTGGTAGAATCATGCAGGACTGAAATTTTTGATGTTTTTCTACTCCTCTCATGAGCCCAAACAAGTCTCTAAAAGCATGAGTTTGCAACTACTTTACTTTTGGAGAAAATTCAAAACATTCATTATTCAATAGAGCCCAATAGCAAAAACCAGCGTTTTGAATGAAGAATCACATTTCTTGGTAGAATCATGCAGGATTGAAATTTTTGATGGTTTTTTACTCCTCTCAACAGCCCAAACAAGTTTCTAAAAGGATGAGTTTGCAACTACTTTACTTTTGGAGAAAATTCAAAACATTCATTATTCAATAGGGCCCAAACTATCAAAAACCAGCGGTTTCAATGAACACACAATTCTTGGTAGAATCATGCAGGACTGAAATTTTTGATGTTTTTCTACTCCTCTCATGAGCCCAAACAAGTCTCTAAAAGCATGAGTTTGCAACTACTTTACTTTTGGAGAAAATTCAAAACATTCATTATTCAATAGAGCCCAATAGCAAAAACCAGCGTTTTGAATGAAGAATCACATTTCTTGGTAGAATCATGCAGGATTGAAATTTTTGATGGTTTTCTACTCCTCTCAACAGCCCAAACAAGTTTCTAAAAGGATGAGTTTGCAACTACTTTACTTTTGGAGAAAATTCAAAACATTCATTATTCAATAGGGCCCAAACTATCAAAAACCAGCGGTTTCAATGAACACACATTTCTTGGTAGAATCATGCAGGACTGAAATTTTTGATGTTTTTCTACTCCTCTCATGAGCCCAAACAAGTCTCTAAAAGCATGAGTTTGCAACTACTTTACTTTTGGAGAAAATTCAAAACATTCATTATTCAATAGAGCCCAATAGCAAAAACCAGCGTTTTGAATGAAGAATCACATTTCTTGGTAGAATCATGCAGGATTGAAATTTTTGATGGTTTTTTACTCCTCTCAACAGCCCAAACAAGTTTCTAAAAGGATGAGTTTGCAACTACTTTACTTTTGGAGAAAATTCAAAACATTCATTATTCAATAGGGCCCAAACTATCAAAAACCAGCGGTTTCAATGAACACACATTTCTTGGTAGAATCATGCAGGACTGAAATTTTTGATGTTTTTCTACTCCTCTCATGAGCCCAAACAAGTCTCTAAAAGCATGAGTTTGCAACTACTTTACTTTTGGAGAAAATTCAAAACATTCATTATTCAATAGAGCCCAATAGCAAAAACCAGCGTTTTGAATGAAGAATCACATTTCTTGGTAGAATCATGCAGGATTGAAATTTTTGATGGTTTTTTACTCCTCTCAACAGCCCAAACAAGTTTCTAAAAGGATGAGTTTGCAACTACTTTACTTTTGGAGAAAATTCAAAACATTCATTATTCAATAGGGCCCAAACTATCAAAATCCAGCCGTTTCAATGAACACACATGTCTTGGTAGAATCATGCAGGACTGAAATTTTTGATGTTTTTCTACTCATCTCATGATCCCAAACAAGTCTCTAAAAGCATGAGTTTGCAACTACTTTACTTTTGGAGAAAATTTAAAACATTCATTATTCAATAGAGCCCAATAGCAAAAACCAGCGTTTTGAATGAAGAATCACATTTCTTGGTAGAATCATGCAGGATTGAAATTTTTGATGGTTTTTTACTCCTCTCAACAGCCCAAACAAGTTTCTAAAAGGATGAGTTTGCAACTACTTTACTTTTGGAGAAAATTCAAAACATTCATTATTCAATAGGGCCCAAACTATCAAAAACCAGCGGTTTGAATGAACACATTTCTTGGTAGAATCATGCAGGACTGAAATTTTTGATGTTTTTCTACTCCTCTCATGAGCCCAAACAAGTCTCTAAAAGCATGAGTTTGCAACTACTTTACTTTTGGAGAAAATTCAAAACATTCACTATTCAATAGAGCCCAATAGCAAAAATCAGGTTTTGAATGAAGAATCACATTTCTTGGTAAAATCATGCAGGATTGAAATTTTTGATGGTTTTTTACTCCTCTCAACAGCCCAAACAAGTTTCTAAAAGGATGAGTTTGCAACTACTTTACTTTTGGAGAAAATTCAAAACATTCATTATTCAATAGGGCCCAAACTATCAAAAACCAGCGGTTTCAATGAACACACATTTCTTGGTAGAATCATCCAGGACTGAAATTTTTGATGTTTTTCTACTCCTCTCATGAGCCCAAACAAGTCTCTAAAAGCATGAGTTTGCAACTACTTTACTTTTGGAGAAAATTCAAAACATTCATTATTCAAACCAGCGTTTTGAATGAAGAATCACATTTCTTGGTAGAATCATGCAGGATTGAAATTTTTGATGGTTTTTTACTCCTCTCAACAGCCCAAACAAGTTTCTAAAAGGATGAGTTTGCAACTACTTTACTTTTGGAGAAAATTCAAAACATTCATTATTCAATAGGGCCCAAACTATCAAAAACCAGCGGTTTCAATGAACACACATTTCTTGGTAGAATCATCCAGGACTGAAATTTTTGATGTTTTTCTACTCCTCTCATGAGCCCAAACAAGTCTCTAAAAGCATGAGTTTGCAACTACTTTACTTTTGGAGAAAATTCAAAACATTCATTATTCAAACCAGCGTTTTGAATGAAGAATCACATTTCTTGGTAGAATCATGCAGGATTGAAATTTTTGATGGTTTTTTACTCCTCTCAACAGCCCAAACAAGTTTCTAAAAGGATGAGTTTGCAACTACTTTACTTTTGGAGAAAATTCAAAACATTCATTATTCAATAGGGCCCAAACTATCAAAAACCAGCGGTTTCAATGAACACACATTTCTTGGTAGAATCATGCAGGACTGAAATTTTTGATGTTTTTCTACTCCTCTCATGAGCCCAAACAAGTCTCTAAAAGCATGAGTTTGCAACTACTTTACTTTTGGAGAAAATTCAAAACATTCATTGTTCAATAGAGCCCAATAGCAAAAACCAGCGTTTTGAATGAAGAATCACATTTCTTGGTAGAATCATGCAGGATTGAAATTTTTGATGGTTTTTTACTCCTCTCAACAGCCCAAACAAGTTTCTAAAAGGATGAGTTTGCAACTACTTTACTTTTGGAGAAAATTCAAAACATTCATTATTCAATAGGGCCCAAACTATCAAAAACCAGCGGTTTGAATGAACACATTTCTTGGTAGAATCATGCAGGACTGAAATTTTTGATGTTTTTCTACTCCTCTCATGAGCCCAAACAAGTCTCTAAAAGCATGAGTTTGCAACTACTTTACTTTTGGAGAAAATTCAAAACATTCACTATTCAATAGAGCCCAATAGCAAAAATCAGGTTTTGAATGAAGAATCACATTTGTTGGTAAAATCATGCAGGATTGAAATTTTTGATGGTTTTTTACTCCTCTCAACAGCCCAAACAAGTTTCTAAAAGGATGAGCTTGCAACTACTTTACTTTTGGAGAAAATTCAAAACATTCATTATTCAATAGGGCCCAAACTATCAAAAACCAGCGGTTTCAATGAACACACATTTCTTGGTAGAATCATGCAGGACTGAAATTTTTGATGTTTTTCTACTCCTCTCATGAGCCCAAACAAGTCTCTAAAAGCATGAGTTTGCAACTACTTTACTTTTGGAGAAAATTCAAAACATTCATTATTCAATAGGGCCCAAACTATCAAAAACCAGCGGTTTCAATGAACACACATTTCTTGGTAGAATCATGCAGGACTGAAATTTTTGATGTTTTTCTACTCCTCTCATGAGCCCAAACAAGTCTCTAAAAGCATGAGTTTGCAACTACTTTACTTTTGGAGAAAATTCAAAACATTCATTATTCAATAGAGCCCAATAGCAAAAACCAGCGTTTTGAATGAAGAATCACATTTCTTGGTAGAATCATGCAGGATTGAAATTTTTGATGGTTTTTTACTCCTCTCAACAGCCCAAACAAGTTTCTAAAAGGATGAGTTTGCAACTACTTTACTTTTGGAGAAAATTCAAAACATTCATTATGCAATAGGGCCCAAACTATCAAAAACCAGCGGTTTCAATGAACACACATTTCTTGGTAGAATCATGCAGGACTGAAATTTTTGATGTTTTTCTACTCCTCTCATGAGCCCAAACAAGTCTGTAAAAGCATGAGTTTGCAACTACTTTACTTTTGGAGAAAATTCAAAACATTCATTATTCAATAGAGCCCAATAGCAAAAACCAGCGTTTTGAATGAAGAATCACATTTCTTGGTAGAATCATGCAGGATTGAAATTTTTGATGGTTTTTTACTCCTCTCAACAGCCCAAACAAGTTTCTAAAAGGATGAGTTTGCAACTACTTTACTTTTGGAGAAAATTCAAAACATTCATTATTCAATAGGGCCCAAACTATCAAAAACCAGCGGTTTCAATGAACACACATTTCTTGGTAGAATCATGCAGGACTGAAATTTTTGATGTTTTTCTACTCCTCTCATGAGCCCAAACAAGTCTCTAAAAGCATGAGTTTGCAACTACTTTACTTTTGGAGAAAATTCAAAACATTCATTATTCAATAGAGCCCAATAGCAAAAACCAGCGTTTTGAATGAAGAATCACATTTCTTGGTAGAATCATGCAGGATTGAAATTTTTGATGGTTTTTTACTCCTCTCAACAGCCCAAACAAGTTTCTAAAAGGATGAGTTTGCAACTACTTTACTTTTGGAGAAAATTCAAAACATTCATTATTCAATAGGGCCCAAACTATCAAAAACCAGCGGTTTCAATGAACACACATTTCTTGGTAGAATCATGCAGGACTGAAATTTTTGATGTTTTTCTACTCCTCTCATGAGCCCAAACAAGTCTCTAAAAGCATGAGTTTGCAACTACTTTACTTTTGGAGAAAATTCAAAACATTCATTATTCAATAGGGCCCAAACTATCAAAAACCAGTGGTTTGAATGAACACATTTCTTGGTAGAATCATGCAGGACTGAAATTTTTGATGTTTTTCTACTCCTCTCATGAGCCCAAACAAGTCTCTAAAAGCATGAGTTTGCAACTACTTTACTTTTGGAGAAAATTCAAAACATTCATTATTCAATAGAGCCCAATAGCAAAAACCAGCGTTTTGAATGAAGAATCACATTTCTTGGTAGAATCATGCAGGATTGAAATTTTTGATGGTTTTCTACTCCTCTCAACAGCCCAAACAAGTTTCTAAAAGGATGAGTTTGCAACTACTTTACTTTTGGAGAAAATTCAAAACATTCATTATTCAATAGGGCCCAAACTATCAAAAACCAGCGGTTTCAATGAACACACATTTCTTGGTAGAATCATGCAGGACTGAAATTTTTGATGTTTTTCTACTCCTCTCATGAGCCCAAACAAGTCTCTAAAAGCATGAGTTTGCAACTACTTTACTTTTGGAGAAAATTCAAAACATTCATTATTCAATAGAGCCCAATAGCAAAAACCAGCGTTTTGAATGAAGAATCACATTTCTTGGTAGAATCATGCAGGATTGAAATTTTTGATGGTTTTTTACTCCTCTCAACAGCCCAAACAAGTTTCTAAAAGGATGAGTTTGCAACTACTTTACTTTTGGAGAAAATTCAAAACATTCATTATTCAATAGGGCCCAAACTATCAAAAACCAGCGGTTTCAATGAACACACATTTCTTGGTAGAATCATGCAGGACTGAAATTTTTGATGTTTTTCTACTCCTCTCATGAGCCCAAACAAGTCTCTAAAAGCATGAGTTTGCAACTACTTTACTTTTGGAGAAAATTCAAAACATTCATTATTCAATAGAGCCCAATAGCAAAAACCAGCGTTTTGAATGAAGAATCACATTTCTTGGTAGAATCATGCAGGATTGAAATTTTTGATGGTTTTTTACTCCTCTCAACAGCCCAAACAAGTTTCTAAAAGGATGAGTTTGCAACTACTTTACTTTTGGAGAAAATTCAAAACATTCATTATTGAATAGGGCCCAAACTATCAAAATCCAGCCGTTTCAATGAACACACATGTCTTGGTAGAATCATGCAGGACTGAAATTTTTGATGTTTTTCTACTCATCTCATGATCCCAAACAAGTCTCTAAAAGCATGAGTTTGCAACTACTTTACTTTTGGAGAAAATTTAAAACATTCATTATTCAATAGAGCCCAATAGCAAAAACCAGCGTTTTGAATGAAGAATCACATTTCTTGGTAGAATCATGCAGGATTGAAATTTTTGATGGTTTTTTACTCCTCTCAACAGCCCAAACAAGTTTCTAAAAGGATGAGTTTGCAACTACTTTACTTTTGGAGAAAATTCAAAACATTCATTATTCAATAGGGCCCAAACTATCAAAAACCAGCGGTTTGAATGAACACATTTCTTGGTAGAATCATGCAGGACTGAAATTTTTGATGTTTTTCTACTCCTCTCATGAGCCCAAACAAGTCTCTAAAAGCATGAGTTTGCAACTACTTTACTTTTGGAGAAAATTCAAAACATTCACTATTCAATAGAGCCCAATAGCAAAAATCAGGTTTTGAATGAAGAATCACATTTCTTGGTAAAATCATGCAGGATTGAAATTTTTGATGGTTTTTTACTCCTCTCAACAGCCCAAACAAGTTTCTAAAAGGATGAGTTTGCAACTACTTTACTTTTGGAGAAAATTCAAAACATTCATTATTCAATAGGGCCCAAACTATCAAAAACCAGCGGTTTCAATGAACACACATTTCTTGGTAGAATCATCCAGGACTGAAATTTTTGATGTTTTTCTACTCCTCTCATGAGCCCAAACAAGTCTCTAAAAGCATGAGTTTGCAACTACTTTACTTTTGGAGAAAATTCAAAACATTCATTATTCAAACCAGCGTTTTGAATGAAGAATCACATTTCTTGGTAGAATCATGCAGGATTGAAATTTTTGATGGTTTTTTACTCCTCTCAACAGCCCAAACAAGTTTCTAAAAGGATGAGTTTGCAACTACTTTACTTTTGGAGAAAATTCAAAACATTCATTATTCAATAGGGCCCAAACTATCAAAAACCAGCGGTTTCAATGAACACACATTTCTTGGTAGAATCATCCAGGACTGAAATTTTTGATGTTTTTCTACTCCTCTCATGAGCCCAAACAAGTCTCTAAAAGCATGAGTTTGCAACTACTTTACTTTTGGAGAAAATTCAAAACATTCATTATTCAAACCAGCGTTTTGAATGAAGAATCACATTTCTTGGTAGAATCATGCAGGATTGAAATTTTTGATGGTTTTTTACTCCTCTCAACAGCCCAAACAAGTTTCTAAAAGGATGAGTTTGCAACTACTTTACTTTTGGAGAAAATTCAAAACATTCATTATTCAATAGGGCCCAAACTATCAAAAACCAGCGGTTTCAATGAACACACATTTCTTGGTAGAATCATGCAGGACTGAAATTTTTGATGTTTTTCTACTCCTCTCATGAGCCCAAACAAGTCTCTAAAAGCATGAGTTTGCAACTACTTTACTTTTGGAGAAAATTCAAAACATTCATTGTTCAATAGAGCCCAATAGCAAAAACCAGCGTTTTGAATGAAGAATCACATTTCTTGGTAGAATCATGCAGGATTGAAATTTTTGATGGTTTTTTACTCCTCTCAACAGCCCAAACAAGTTTCTAAAAGGATGAGTTTGCAACTACTTTACTTTTGGAGAAAATTCAAAACATTCATTATTCAATAGGGCCCAAACTATCAAAAACCAGCGGTTTCAATGAACACACATTTCTTGGTAGAATCATGCAGGACTGAAATTTTTGATGTTTTTCTACTCCTCTCATGAGCCCAAACAAGTCTCTAAAAGCATGAGTTTGCAACTACTTTACTTTTGGAGAAAATTCAAAACATTCATTGTTCAATAGTGCCCAATAGCAAAAACCAGCGTTTTGAATGAAGAATCACATTTCTTGGTAGAATCATGCAGGATTGAAATTTTTGATGGTTTTTTACTCCTCTCAACAGCCCAAACAAGTTTCTAAAAGGATGAGTTTGCAACTACTTTACTTTTGGAGAAAATTCAAAACATTCATTATTCAATAGGGCCCAAACTATCAAAAACCAGCGGTTTGAATGAACACATTTCTTGGTAGAATCATGCAGGACTGAAATTTTTGATGTTTTTCTACTCCTCTCATGAGCCCAAACAAGTCTCTAAAAGCATGAGTTTGCAACTACTTTACTTTTGGAGAAAATTCAAAACATTCACTATTCAATAGAGCCCAATAGCAAAAATCAGGTTTTGAATGAAGAATCACATTTGTTGGTAAAATCATGCAGGATTGAAATTTTTGATGGTTTTTTACTCCTCTCAACAGCCCAAACAAGTTTCTAAAAGGATGAGCTTGCAACTACTTTACTTTTGGAGAAAATTCAAAACATTCATTATTCAATAGGGCCCAAACTATCAAAAACCAGCGGTTTCAATGAACACACATTTCTTGGTAGAATCATGAAGGCCTGAAATTTTTGATGTTTTTCTACGCCTCTCATGAGCCCAAACAAGTCTCTAAAAGCATGAGTTTGCAACTACTTTACTTTTGGAGAAAATTCAAAACATTCATTATTCAATAGAGCCCAATAGCAAAAACCAGCGTTTTGAATGAAGAATCACATTTCTTGGTAGAATCATGCAGGATTGAAATTTTTGATGGTTTTTTACTCCTCTCAACAGCCCAAACAAGTTTCTAAAAGGATGAGTTTGCAACTACTTTACTTTTGGAGAAAATTCAAAACATTCATTATTCAATAGGGCCCAAACTATCAAAAACCAGCGGTTTCAATGAACACACATTTCTTGGTAGAATCATGCAGGACTGAAATTTTGGATGTTTTTCTACTCCTCTCATGAGCCCAAACAAGTCTCTAAAAGCATGAGTTTGCAACTACTTTACTTTTGGAGAAAATTCAAAACATTCATTATTCAATAGAGCCCAATAGCAAAAACCAGCGTTTTGAATGAAGAATCACATTTCTTGGTAGAATCATGCAGGATTGAAATTTTTGATGGTTTTTTACTCCTCTCAACAGCCCAAACAAGTTTCTAAAAGGATGAGTTTGCAACTACTTTACTTTTGGAGAAAATTCAAAACATTCATTATGCAATAGGGCCCAAACTATCAAAAACCAGCGGTTTCAATGAACACACATTTCTTGGTAGAATCATGCAGGACTGAAATTTTTGATGTTTTTCTACTCCTCTCATGAGCCCAAACAAGTCTGTAAAAGCATGAGTTTGCAACTACTTTACTTTTGGAGAAAATTCAAAACATTCATTATTCAATAGAGCCCAATAGCAAAAACCAGCGTTTTGAATGAAGAATCACATTTCTTGGTAGAATCATGCAGGATTGAAATTTTTGATGGTTTTTTACTCCTCTCAACAGCCCAAACAAGTTTCTAAAAGGATGAGTTTGCAACTACTTTACTTTTGGAGAAAATTCAAAACATTCATTATTCAATAGGGCCCAAACTATCAAAAACCAGCGGTTTCAATGAACACACATTTCTTGGTAGAATCATGCAGGACTGAAATTTTTGATGTTTTTCTACTCCTCTCATGAGCCCAAACAAGTCTCTAAAAGCATGAGTTTGCAACTACTTTACTTTTGGAGAAAATTCAAAACATTCATTATTCAATAGAGCCCAATAGCAAAAACCAGCGTTTTGAATGAAGAATCACATTTCTTGGTAGAATCATGCAGGATTGAAATTTTTGATGGTTTTTTACTCCTCTCAACAGCCCAAACAAGTTTCTAAAAGGATGAGTTTGCAACTACTTTACTTTTGGAGAAAATTCAAAACATTCATTATTCAATAGGGCCCAAACTATCAAAAACCAGCGGTTTCAATGAACACACATTTCTTGGTAGAATCATGCAGGACTGAAATTTTTGATGTTTTTCTACTCCTCTCATGAGCCCAAACAAGTCTCTAAAAGCATGAGTTTGCAACTACTTTACTTTTGGAGAAAATTCAAAACATTCATTATTCAATAGGGCCCAAACTATCAAAAACCAGCGGTTTCAATGAACACACATTTCTTGGTAGAATCATGCAGGACTGAAATTTTTGATGTTTTTCTACTCCTCTCATGAGCCCAAACAAGTCTCTAAAAGCATGAGTTTGCAACTACTTTACTTTTGGAGAAAATTCAAAACATTCATTATTCAATAGAGCCCAATAGCAAAAACCAGCGTTTTGAATGAAGAATCACATTTCTTGGTAGAATCATGCAGGATTGAAATTTTTGATGGTTTTTTACTCCTCTCAACAGCCCAAACAAGTTTCTAAAAGGATGAGTTTGCAACTACTTTACTTTTGGAGAAAATTCAAAACATTCATTATGCAATAGGGCCCAAACTATCAAAAACCAGCGGTTTCAATGAACACACATTTCTTGGTAGAATCATGCAGGACTGAAATTTTTGATGTTTTTCTACTCCTCTCATGAGCCCAAACAAGTCTGTAAAAGCATGAGTTTGCAACTACTTTACTTTTGGAGAAAATTCAAAACATTCATTATTCAATAGAGCCCAATAGCAAAAACCAGCGTTTTGAATGAAGAATCACATTTCTTGGTAGAATCATGCAGGATTGAAATTTTTGATGGTTTTTTACTCCTCTCAACAGCCCAAACAAGTTTCTAAAAGGATGAGTTTGCAACTACTTTACTTTTGGAGAAAATTCAAAACATTCATTATTCAATAGGGCCCAAACTATCAAAAACCAGCGGTTTCAATGAACACACATTTCTTGGTAGAATCATGCAGGACTGAAATTTTTGATGTTTTTCTACTCCTCTCATGAGCCCAAACAAGTCTCTAAAAGCATGAGTTTGCAACTACTTTACTTTTGGAGAAAATTCAAAACATTCATTATTCAATAGAGCCCAATAGCAAAAACCAGCGTTTTGAATGAAGAATCACATTTCTTGGTAGAATCATGCAGGATTGAAATTTTTGATGGTTTTTTACTCCTCTCAACAGCCCAAACAAGTTTCTAAAAGGATGAGTTTGCAACTACTTTACTTTTGGAGAAAATTCAAAACATTCATTATTCAATAGGGCCCAAACTATCAAAAACCAGCGGTTTCAATGAACACACATTTCTTGGTAGAATCATGCAGGACTGAAATTTTTGATGTTTTTCTACTCCTCTCATGAGCCCAAACAAGTCTCTAAAAGCATGAGTTTGCAACTACTTTACTTTTGGAGAAAATTCAAAACATTCATTATTCAATAGGGCCCAAACTATCAAAAACCAGTGGTTTGAATGAACACATTTCTTGGTAGAATCATGCAGGACTGAAATTTTTGATGTTTTTCTACTCCTCTCATGAGCCCAAACAAGTCTCTAAAAGCATGAGTTTGCAACTACTTTACTTTTGGAGAAAATTCAAAACATTCATTATTCAATAGAGCCCAATAGCAAAAACCAGCGTTTTGAATGAAGAATCACATTTCTTGGTAGAATCATGCAGGATTGAAATTTTTGATGGTTTTCTACTCCTCTCAACAGCCCAAACAAGTTTCTAAAAGGATGAGTTTGCAACTACTTTACTTTTGGAGAAAATTCAAAACATTCATTATTCAATAGGGCCCAAACTATCAAAAACCAGCGGTTTCAATGAACACACATTTCTTGGTAGAATCATGCAGGACTGAAATTTTTGATGTTTTTCTACTCCTCTCATGAGCCCAAACAAGTCTCTAAAAGCATGAGTTTGCAACTACTTTACTTTTGGAGAAAATTCAAAACATTCATTATTCAATAGAGCCCAATAGCAAAAACCAGCGTTTTGAATGAAGAATCACATTTCTTGGTAGAATCATGCAGGATTGAAATTTTTGATGGTTTTTTACTCCTCTCAACAGCCCAAACAAGTTTCTAAAAGGATGAGTTTGCAACTACTTTACTTTTGGAGAAAATTCAAAACATTCATTATTCAATAGGGCCCAAACTATCAAAAACCAGCGGTTTCAATGAACACACATTTCTTGGTAGAATCATGCAGGACTGAAATTTTTGATGTTTTTCTACTCCTCTCATGAGCCCAAACAAGTCTCTAAAAGCATGAGTTTGCAACTACTTTACTTTTGGAGAAAATTCAAAACATTCATTATTCAATAGAGCCCAATAGCAAAAACCAGCGTTTTGAATGAAGAATCACATTTCTTGGTAGAATCATGCAGGATTGAAATTTTTGATGGTTTTTTACTCCTCTCAACAGCCCAAACAAGTTTCTAAAAGGATGAGTTTGCAACTACTTTACTTTTGGAGAAAATTCAAAACATTCATTATTGAATAGGGCCCAAACTATCAAAATCCAGCCGTTTCAATGAACACACATGTCTTGGTAGAATCATGCAGGACTGAAATTTTTGATGTTTTTCTACTCATCTCATGATCCCAAACAAGTCTCTAAAAGCATGAGTTTGCAACTACTTTACTTTTGGAGAAAATTTAAAACATTCATTATTCAATAGAGCCCAATAGCAAAAACCAGCGTTTTGAATGAAGAATCACATTTCTTGGTAGAATCATGCAGGATTGAAATTTTTGATGGTTTTTTACTCCTCTCAACAGCCCAAACAAGTTTCTAAAAGGATGAGTTTGCAACTACTTTACTTTTGGAGAAAATTCAAAACATTCATTATTCAATAGGGCCCAAACTATCAAAAACCAGCGGTTTGAATGAACACATTTCTTGGTAGAATCATGCAGGACTGAAATTTTTGATGTTTTTCTACTCCTCTCATGAGCCCAAACAAGTCTCTAAAAGCATGAGTTTGCAACTACTTTACTTTTGGAGAAAATTCAAAACATTCACTATTCAATAGAGCCCAATAGCAAAAATCAGGTTTTGAATGAAGAATCACATTTCTTGGTAAAATCATGCAGGATTGAAATTTTTGATGGTTTTTTACTCCTCTCAACAGCCCAAACAAGTTTCTAAAAGGATGAGTTTGCAACTACTTTACTTTTGGAGAAAATTCAAAACATTCATTATTCAATAGGGCCCAAACTATCAAAAACCAGCGGTTTCAATGAACACACATTTCTTGGTAGAATCATCCAGGACTGAAATTTTTGATGTTTTTCTACTCCTCTCATGAGCCCAAACAAGTCTCTAAAAGCATGAGTTTGCAACTACTTTACTTTTGGAGAAAATTCAAAACATTCATTATTCAAACCAGCGTTTTGAATGAAGAATCACATTTCTTGGTAGAATCATGCAGGATTGAAATTTTTGATGGTTTTTTACTCCTCTCAACAGCCCAAACAAGTTTCTAAAAGGATGAGTTTGCAACTACTTTACTTTTGGAGAAAATTCAAAACATTCATTATTCAATAGGGCCCAAACTATCAAAAACCAGCGGTTTCAATGAACACACATTTCTTGGTAGAATCATCCAGGACTGAAATTTTTGATGTTTTTCTACTCCTCTCATGAGCCCAAACAAGTCTCTAAAAGCATGAGTTTGCAACTACTTTACTTTTGGAGAAAATTCAAAACATTCATTATTCAAACCAGCGTTTTGAATGAAGAATCACATTTCTTGGTAGAATCATGCAGGATTGAAATTTTTGATGGTTTTTTACTCCTCTCAACAGCCCAAACAAGTTTCTAAAAGGATGAGTTTGCAACTACTTTACTTTTGGAGAAAATTCAAAACATTCATTATTCAATAGGGCCCAAACTATCAAAAACCAGCGGTTTCAATGAACACACATTTCTTGGTAGAATCATGCAGGACTGAAATTTTTGATGTTTTTCTACTCCTCTCATGAGCCCAAACAAGTCTCTAAAAGCATGAGTTTGCAACTACTTTACTTTTGGAGAAAATTCAAAACATTCATTGTTCAATAGAGCCCAATAGCAAAAACCAGCGTTTTGAATGAAGAATCACATTTCTTGGTAGAATCATGCAGGATTGAAATTTTTGATGGTTTTTTACTCCTCTCAACAGCCCAAACAAGTTTCTAAAAGGATGAGTTTGCAACTACTTTACTTTTGGAGAAAATTCAAAACATTCATTATTCAATAGGGCCCAAACTATCAAAAACCAGCGGTTTCAATGAACACACATTTCTTGGTAGAATCATGCAGGACTGAAATTTTTGATGTTTTTCTACTCCTCTCATGAGCCCAAACAAGTCTCTAAAAGCATGAGTTTGCAACTACTTTACTTTTGGAGAAAATTCAAAACATTCATTGTTCAATAGTGCCCAATAGCAAAAACCAGCGTTTTGAATGAAGAATCACATTTCTTGGTAGAATCATGCAGGATTGAAATTTTTGATGGTTTTTTACTCCTCTCAACAGCCCAAACAAGTTTCTAAAAGGATGAGTTTGCAACTACTTTACTTTTGGAGAAAATTCAAAACATTCATTATTCAATAGGGCCCAAACTATCAAAAACCAGCGGTTTGAATGAACACATTTCTTGGTAGAATCATGCAGGACTGAAATTTTTGATGTTTTTCTACTCCTCTCATGAGCCCAAACAAGTCTCTAAAAGCATGAGTTTGCAACTACTTTACTTTTGGAGAAAATTCAAAACATTCACTATTCAATAGAGCCCAATAGCAAAAATCAGGTTTTGAATGAAGAATCACATTTGTTGGTAAAATCATGCAGGATTGAAATTTTTGATGGTTTTTTACTCCTCTCAACAGCCCAAACAAGTTTCTAAAAGGATGAGCTTGCAACTACTTTACTTTTGGAGAAAATTCAAAACATTCATTATTCAATAGGGCCCAAACTATCAAAAACCAGCGGTTTCAATGAACACACATTTCTTGGTAGAATCATGAAGGCCTGAAATTTTTGATGTTTTTCTACGCCTCTCATGAGCCCAAACAAGTCTCTAAAAGCATGAGTTTGCAACTACTTTACTTTTGGAGAAAATTCAAAACATTCATTATTCAATAGAGCCCAATAGCAAAAACCAGCGTTTTGAATGAAGAATCACATTTCTTGGTAGAATCATGCAGGATTGAAATTTTTGATGGTTTTTTACTCCTCTCAACAGCCCAAACAAGTTTCTAAAAGGATGAGTTTGCAACTACTTTACTTTTGGAGAAAATTCAAAACATTCATTATTCAATAGGGCCCAAACTATCAAAAACCAGCGGTTTCAATGAACACACATTTCTTGGTAGAATCATGCAGGACTGAAATTTTGGATGTTTTTCTACTCCTCTCATGAGCCCAAACAAGTCTCTAAAAGCATGAGTTTGCAACTACTTTACTTTTGGAGAAAATTCAAAACATTCATTATTCAATAGAGCCCAATAGCAAAAACCAGCGTTTTGAATGAAGAATCACATTTCTTGGTAGAATCATGCAGGATTGAAATTTTTGATGGTTTTTTACTCCTCTCAACAGCCCAAACAAGTTTCTAAAAGGATGAGTTTGCAACTACTTTACTTTTGGAGAAAATTCAAAACATTCATTATGCAATAGGGCCCAAACTATCAAAAACCAGCGGTTTCAATGAACACACATTTCTTGGTAGAATCATGCAGGACTGAAATTTTTGATGTTTTTCTACTCCTCTCATGAGCCCAAACAAGTCTGTAAAAGCATGAGTTTGCAACTACTTTACTTTTGGAGAAAATTCAAAACATTCATTATTCAATAGAGCCCAATAGCAAAAACCAGCGTTTTGAATGAAGAATCACATTTCTTGGTAGAATCATGCAGGATTGAAATTTTTGATGGTTTTTTACTCCTCTCAACAGCCCAAACAAGTTTCTAAAAGGATGAGTTTGCAACTACTTTACTTTTGGAGAAAATTCAAAACATTCATTATTCAATAGGGCCCAAACTATCAAAAACCAGCGGTTTCAATGAACACACATTTCTTGGTAGAATCATGCAGGACTGAAATTTTTGATGTTTTTCTACTCCTCTCATGAGCCCAAACAAGTCTCTAAAAGCATGAGTTTGCAACTACTTTACTTTTGGAGAAAATTCAAAACATTCATTATTCAATAGAGCCCAATAGCAAAAACCAGCGTTTTGAATGAAGAATCACATTTCTTGGTAGAATCATGCAGGATTGAAATTTTTGATGGTTTTTTACTCCTCTCAACAGCCCAAACAAGTTTCTAAAAGGATGAGTTTGCCACTACTTTACTTTTGGAGAAAATTCAAAACATTCATTATTCAATAGGGCCCAAACTATCAAAAACCAGCGGTTTCAATGAACACACATTTCTTGGTAGAATCATGCAGGACTGAAATTTTTGATGTTTTTCTACTCCTCTCATGAGCCCAAACAAGTCTCTAAAAGCATGAGTTTGCAACTACTTTACTTTTGGAGAAAATTCAAAACATTCATTATTCAATAGGGCCCAAACTATCAAAAACCAGTGGTTTGAATGAACACATTTCTTGGTAGAATCATGCAGGACTGAAATTTTTGATGTTTTTCTACTCCTCTCATGAGCCCAAACAAGTCTCTAAAAGCATGAGTTTGCAACTACTTTACTTTTGGAGAAAATTCAAAACATTCATTATTCAATAGAGCCCAATAGCAAAAACCAGCGTTTTGAATGAAGAATCACATTTCTTGGTAGAATCATGCAGGATTGAAATTTTTGATGGTTTTTTACTCCTCTCAACAGCCCAAACAAGTTTCTAAAAGGATGAGATTGCAACTACTTTACTTTTGGAGAAAATTCAAAACATTCATTATTCAATAGGGCCCAAAATATCAAAAACCAGCGGTTTGAATGAACACACATTTCTTGGTAGAATCGTGCAGGACTGAAATTTTTGAAGTTTTTCTACTCCTCTCATGAGCCCAAACAAGTCTCTAAAAGGATGAGTTTGCAACTACTTTACTTTTGGAGAAAATTCAAAACATTCATTATTCAATAGAGCCCAATAGCAAAAACCAGCGTTTTGAATGAAGAATCACATTTCTTGGTAGAATCATGCAGGATTGAAATTTTTGATGGTTTTTTACTCCTCTCCACAGCCCAAACAAGTTTCTAAAAGGAGGAGTTTGCAACTACTTTACTTTTGGAGAAAATTCAAAACATTCATTATTCAATAGGGCCCAAACTATCAAAAACCAGCGGTTTCAATGAACACACATTTCTTGGTAGAATCATGCAGGAGTGAAATTTTTGATGTTTTTCTACTCCTCTCATGAGCCCAAACAAGTCTCTAAAAGCATGAGTTTGCAACTACTTTACTTTTGGAGAAAATTCAAAACATTCATTATTCAATAGAGCCCAATAGCAAAAACCAGCGTTTTGAATGAAGAATCACATTTCTTGGTAGAATCATGCAAGATTGAAATTTTTGATGGTTTTTTACTCCTCTCAACAGCCCAAACAAGTTTCTAAAAGGATGAGTTTAGAACTACTTTACTTTTGGAGAAAATTCAAAACATTCATTATTCAATAGAGCCCAATAGCAAAAACCAGCGTTTTGAATGAAGAATCACATTTCTTGGTAGAATCATGCAGGATTGAAATTTTTGATGGTTTTTTACTCCTCTCCACAGCCCAAACAAGTTTCTAAAAGGAGGAGTTTGCAACTACTTTACTTTTGGAGAAAATTCAAAACATTCATTATTCAATAGGGCCCAAACTATCAAAAACCAGCGGTTTCAATGAACACACATTTCTTGGTAGAATCATGCAGGAGTGAAATTTTTGATGTTTTTCTACTCCTCTCATGAGCCCAAACAAGTCTCTAAAAGCATGAGTTTGCAACTACTTTACTTTTGGAGAAAATTCAAAACATTCATTATTCAATAGAGCCCAATAGCAAAAACCAGCGTTTTGAATGAAGAATCACATTTCTTGGTAGAATCATGCAGGATTGAAATTTTTGATGGTTTTTTACTCCTCTCAACAGCCCAAACAAGTTTCTAAAAGGATGAGTTTGCAACTACTTTACTTTTGGAGAAAATTCAAAACATTCATTATTCAATAGGGCCCAAACTATCAAAAACCAGCGGTTTCAATGAACACACATTTCTTGGTAGAATCATGCAGGACTGAAATTTTTGATGTTTTTCTACTCCTCTCATGAGCCCAAACAAGTCTGTAAAAGCATGAGTTTGCAACTACTTTACTTTTGGAGAAAATTCAAAACATTCATTATTCAATAGAGCCCAATAGCAAAAACCAGCGTTTTGAATGAAGAATCACATTTCTTGGTAGAATCATGCAGGATTGAAATTTTTGATGGTTTTTTACTCCTCTCAACAGCCCAAACAAGTTTCTAAAAGGATGAGTTTGCAACTACTTTACTTTTGGAGAAAATTCAAAACATTCATTATTCAATAGGGCCCAAACTATCAAAAACCAGCGGTTTCAATGAACACACATTTCTTGGTAGAATCATGCAGGAGTGAAATTTTTGATGTTTTTCTACTCCTCTCATGAGCCCAAACAAGTCTGTAAAAGCATGAGTTTGCAACTACTTTACTTTTGGAGAAAATTCAAAACATTCATTATTCAATAGAGCCCAATAGCAAAAACCAGCGTTTTGAATGAAGAATCACATTTCTTGGTAGAATCATGCAGGATTGAAATTTTTGATGGTTTTTTACTCCTCTCAACAGCCCAAACAAGTTTCTAAAAGGATGAGTTTGCAACTACTTTACTTTTGGAGAAAATTCAAAACATTCATTATTCAATAGGGCCCAAACTATCAAAAACCAGCGGTTTCAATGAACACACATTTCTTGGTAGAATCATGCAGGACTGAAATTTTTGATGTTTTTCTACTCCTCTCATGAGCCCAAACAAGTCTCTAAAAGCATGAGTTTGCAACTACTTTACTTTTGGAGAAAATTCAAAACATTCATTATTCAATAGAGCCCAATAGCAAAAACCAGCGTTTTGAATGAAGAATCACATTTCTTGGTAGAATCATGCAGGATTGAAATTTTTGATGGTTTTTTACTCCTCTCAACAGCCCAAACAAGTTTCTAAAAGGATGAGTTTGCAACTACTTTACTTTTGGAGAAAATTCAAAACATTCATTATTCAATAGGGCCCAAACTATCAAAAACCAGCGGTTTCAATGAACACACATTTCTTGGTAGAATCATGCAGGACTGAAATTTTTGATGTTTTTCTACTCCTCTCATGAGCCCAAACAAGTCTCTAAAAGCATGAGTTTGCAACTACTTTACTTTTGGAGAAAATTCAAAACATTCATTATTCAATAGAGCCCAATAGCAAAAACCAGCGTTTTGAATGAAGAATCACATTTCTTGGTAGAATCATGAAGGATTGAAATTTTTGATGGTTTTTTACTCCTCTCAACAGCCCAAACAAGTTTCTAAAAGGATGAGTTTGCAACTACTTTACTTTTGGAGAAAATTCAAAACATTCATTATTCAATAGGGCCCAAACTATCAAAAACCAGCGGTTTCAATGAACACACATTTCTTGGTAGAATCATGCAGGACTGAAATTTTTGATGTTTTTCTACTCCTCTCATGAGCCCAAACAAGTCTCTAAAAGCATGAGTTTGCAACTACTTTACTTTTGGAGAAAATTCAAAACATTCATTATTCAATAGAGCCCAATAGCAAAAACCAGCGTTTTGAATGAAGAATCACATTTCTTGGTAGAATCATGCAGGATTGAAATTTTTGATGGTTTTTTACTCCTCTCAACAGCCCAAACAAGTTTCTAAAAGGATGAGTTTGCAACTACTTTACTTTTGGAGAAAATTCAAAACATTCATTATTCAATAGGGCCCAAACTATCAAAAACCAGCGGTTTCAATGAACACACATTTCTTGGTAGAATCATGAAGGCCTGAAATTTTTGATGTTTTTCTACGCCTCTCATGAGCCCAAACAAGTCTCTAAAAGCATGAGTTTGCAACTACTTTACTTTTGGAGAAAATTCAAAACATTCATTATTCAATAGAGCCCAATAGCAAAAATCAGGTTTTGAATGAAGAATCACATTTGTTGGTAAAATCATGCAGGATTGAAATTTTTGATGGTTTTTTACTCCTCTCAACAGCCCAAACAAGTTTCTAAAAGGATGAGTTTGCAACTACTTTACTTTTGGAGAAAATTCAAAACATTCATTATTCAATAGGGCCCAAACTATCAAAAACCAGCGGTTTCAATGAACACACATTTCTTGGTAGAATCATCCAGGACTGAAATTTTTGATGTTTTTCTACTCCTCTCATGAGCCCAAACAAGTCTCTAAAAGCATGAGTTTGCAACTACTTTACTTTTGGAGAAAATTCAAAACATTCATTATTCAAACCAGCGTTTTGAATGAAGAATCACATTTCTTGGTAGAATCATGCAGGATTGAAATTTTTGATGGTTTTTTACTCCTCTCAACAGCCCAAACAAGTTTCTAAAAGGATGAGTTTGCAACTACTTTACTTTTGGAGAAAATTCAAAACATTCATTATTCAATAGGGCCCAAACTATCAAAAACCAGCGGTTTCAATGAACACACATTTCTTGGTAGAATCATGCAGGACTGAAATTTTTGATGTTTTTCTACTCCTCTCATGAGCCCAAACAAGTCTCTAAAAGCATGAGTTTGCAACTACTTTACTTTTGGAGAAAATTCAAAACATTCATTGTTCAATAGAGCCCAATAGCAAAAACCAGCGTTTTGAATGAAGAATCACATTTCTTGGTAGAATCATGCAGGATTGAAATTTTTGATGGTTTTTTACTCCTCTCAACAGCCCAAACAAGTTTCTAAAAGGATGAGTTTGCAACTACTTTACTTTTGGAGAAAATTCAAAACATTCATTATTCAATAGGGCCCAAACTATCAAAAACCAGCGGTTTCAATGAACACACATTTCTTGGTAGAATCATGCAGGACTGAAATTTTTGATGTTTTTCTACTCCTCTCATGAGCCCAAACAAGTCTCTAAAAGCATGAGTTTGCAACTACTTTACTTTTGGAGAAAATTCAAAACATTCATTGTTCAATAGTGCCCAATAGCAAAAACCAGCGTTTTGAATGAAGAATCACATTTCTTGGTAGAATCATGCAGGATTGAAATTTTTGATGGTTTTTTACTCCTCTCAACAGCCCAAACAAGTTTCTAAAAGGATGAGTTTGCAACTACTTTACTTTTGGAGAAAATTCAAAACATTCATTATTCAATAGGGCCCAAACTATCAAAAACCAGCGGTTTGAATGAACACATTTCTTGGTAGAATCATGCAGGACTGAAATTTTTGATGTTTTTCTACTCCTCTCATGAGCCCAAACAAGTCTCTAAAAGCATGAGTTTGCAACTACTTTACTTTTGGAGAAAATTCAAAACATTCACTATTCAATAGAGCCCAATAGCAAAAATCAGGTTTTGAATGAAGAATCACATTTGTTGGTAAAATCATGCAGGATTGAAATTTTTGATGGTTTTTTACTCCTCTCAACAGCCCAAACAAGTTTCTAAAAGGATGAGCTTGCAACTACTTTACTTTTGGAGAAAATTCAAAACATTCATTATTCAATAGGGCCCAAACTATCAAAAACCAGCGGTTTCAATGAACACACATTTCTTGGTAGAATCATGAAGGCCTGAAATTTTTGATGTTTTTCTACGCCTCTCATGAGCCCAAACAAGTCTCTAAAAGCATGAGTTTGCAACTACTTTACTTTTGGAGAAAATTCAAAACATTCATTATTCAATAGAGCCCAATAGCAAAAACCAGCGTTTTGAATGAAGAATCACATTTCTTGGTAGAATCATGCAGGATTGAAATTTTTGATGGTTTTTTACTCCTCTCAACAGCCCAAACAAGTTTCTAAAAGGATGAGTTTGCAACTACTTTACTTTTGGAGAAAATTCAAAACATTCATTATTCAATAGGGCCCAAACTATCAAAAACCAGCGGTTTCAATGAACACACATTTCTTGGTAGAATCATGCAGGACTGAAATTTTGGATGTTTTTCTACTCCTCTCATGAGCCCAAACAAGTCTCTAAAAGCATGAGTTTGCAACTACTTTACTTTTGGAGAAAATTCAAAACATTCATTATTCAATAGAGCCCAATAGCAAAAACCAGCGTTTTGAATGAAGAATCACATTTCTTGGTAGAATCATGCAGGATTGAAATTTTTGATGGTTTTTTACTCCTCTCAACAGCCCAAACAAGTTTCTAAAAGGATGAGTTTGCAACTACTTTACTTTTGGAGAAAATTCAAAACATTCATTATGCAATAGGGCCCAAACTATCAAAAACCAGCGGTTTCAATGAACACACATTTCTTGGTAGAATCATGCAGGACTGAAATTTTTGATGTTTTTCTACTCCTCTCATGAGCCCAAACAAGTCTGTAAAAGCATGAGTTTGCAACTACTTTACTTTTGGAGAAAATTCAAAACATTCATTATTCAATAGAGCCCAATAGCAAAAACCAGCGTTTTGAATGAAGAATCACATTTCTTGGTAGAATCATGCAGGATTGAAATTTTTGATGGTTTTTTACTCCTCTCAACAGCCCAAACAAGTTTCTAAAAGGATGAGTTTGCAACTACTTTACTTTTGGAGAAAATTCAAAACATTCATTATTCAATAGGGCCCAAACTATCAAAAACCAGCGGTTTCAATGAACACACATTTCTTGGTAGAATCATGCAGGACTGAAATTTTTGATGTTTTTCTACTCCTCTCATGAGCCCAAACAAGTCTCTAAAAGCATGAGTTTGCAACTACTTTACTTTTGGAGAAAATTCAAAACATTCATTATTCAATAGAGCCCAATAGCAAAAACCAGCGTTTTGAATGAAGAATCACATTTCTTGGTAGAATCATGCAGGATTGAAATTTTTGATGGTTTTTTACTCCTCTCAACAGCCCAAACAAGTTTCTAAAAGGATGAGTTTGCCACTACTTTACTTTTGGAGAAAATTCAAAACATTCATTATTCAATAGGGCCCAAACTATCAAAAACCAGCGGTTTCAATGAACACACATTTCTTGGTAGAATCATGCAGGACTGAAATTTTTGATGTTTTTCTACTCCTCTCATGAGCCCAAACAAGTCTCTAAAAGCATGAGTTTGCAACTACTTTACTTTTGGAGAAAATTCAAAACATTCATTATTCAATAGGGCCCAAACTATCAAAAACCAGTGGTTTGAATGAACACATTTCTTGGTAGAATCATGCAGGACTGAAATTTTTGATGTTTTTCTACTCCTCTCATGAGCCCAAACAAGTCTCTAAAAGCATGAGTTTGCAACTACTTTACTTTTGGAGAAAATTCAAAACATTCATTATTCAATAGAGCCCAATAGCAAAAACCAGCGTTTTGAATGAAGAATCACATTTCTTGGTAGAATCATGCAGGATTGAAATTTTTGATGGTTTTTTACTCCTCTCAACAGCCCAAACAAGTTTCTAAAAGGATGAGATTGCAACTACTTTACTTTTGGAGAAAATTCAAAACATTCATTATTCAATAGGGCCCAAAATATCAAAAACCAGCGGTTTGAATGAACACACATTTCTTGGTAGAATCGTGCAGGACTGAAATTTTTGAAGTTTTTCTACTCCTCTCATGAGCCCAAACAAGTCTCTAAAAGGATGAGTTTGCAACTACTTTACTTTTGGAGAAAATTCAAAACATTCATTATTCAATAGAGCCCAATAGCAAAAACCAGCGTTTTGAATGAAGAATCACATTTCTTGGTAGAATCATGCAGGATTGAAATTTTTGATGGTTTTTTACTCCTCTCCACAGCCCAAACAAGTTTCTAAAAGGAGGAGTTTGCAACTACTTTACTTTTGGAGAAAATTCAAAACATTCATTATTCAATAGGGCCCAAACTATCAAAAACCAGCGGTTTCAATGAACACACATTTCTTGGTAGAATCATGCAGGAGTGAAATTTTTGATGTTTTTCTACTCCTCTCATGAGCCCAAACAAGTCTCTAAAAGCATGAGTTTGCAACTACTTTACTTTTGGAGAAAATTCAAAACATTCATTATTCAATAGAGCCCAATAGCAAAAACCAGCGTTTTGAATGAAGAATCACATTTCTTGGTAGAATCATGCAAGATTGAAATTTTTGATGGTTTTTTACTCCTCTCAACAGCCCAAACAAGTTTCTAAAAGGATGAGTTTAGAACTACTTTACTTTTGGAGAAAATTCAAAACATTCATTATTCAATAGAGCCCAATAGCAAAAACCAGCGTTTTGAATGAAGAATCACATTTCTTGGTAGAATCATGCAGGATTGAAATTTTTGATGGTTTTTTACTCCTCTCCACAGCCCAAACAAGTTTCTAAAAGGAGGAGTTTGCAACTACTTTACTTTTGGAGAAAATTCAAAACATTCATTATTCAATAGGGCCCAAACTATCAAAAACCAGCGGTTTCAATGAACACACATTTCTTGGTAGAATCATGCAGGAGTGAAATTTTTGATGTTTTTCTACTCCTCTCATGAGCCCAAACAAGTCTCTAAAAGCATGAGTTTGCAACTACTTTACTTTTGGAGAAAATTCAAAACATTCATTATTCAATAGAGCCCAATAGCAAAAACCAGCGTTTTGAATGAAGAATCACATTTCTTGGTAGAATCATGCAGGATTGAAATTTTTGATGGTTTTTTACTCCTCTCAACAGCCCAAACAAGTTTCTAAAAGGATGAGTTTGCAACTACTTTACTTTTGGAGAAAATTCAAAACATTCATTATTCAATAGGGCCCAAACTATCAAAAACCAGCGGTTTCAATGAACACACATTTCTTGGTAGAATCATGCAGGACTGAAATTTTTGATGTTTTTCTACTCCTCTCATGAGCCCAAACAAGTCTGTAAAAGCATGAGTTTGCAACTACTTTACTTTTGGAGAAAATTCAAAACATTCATTATTCAATAGAGCCCAATAGCAAAAACCAGCGTTTTGAATGAAGAATCACATTTCTTGGTAGAATCATGCAGGATTGAAATTTTTGATGGTTTTTTACTCCTCTCAACAGCCCAAACAAGTTTCTAAAAGGATGAGTTTGCAACTACTTTACTTTTGGAGAAAATTCAAAACATTCATTATTCAATAGGGCCCAAACTATCAAAAACCAGCGGTTTCAATGAACACACATTTCTTGGTAGAATCATGCAGGAGTGAAATTTTTGATGTTTTTCTACTCCTCTCATGAGCCCAAACAAGTCTGTAAAAGCATGAGTTTGCAACTACTTTACTTTTGGAGAAAATTCAAAACATTCATTATTCAATAGAGCCCAATAGCAAAAACCAGCGTTTTGAATGAAGAATCACATTTCTTGGTAGAATCATGCAGGATTGAAATTTTTGATGGTTTTTTACTCCTCTCAACAGCCCAAACAAGTTTCTAAAAGGATGAGTTTGCAACTACTTTACTTTTGGAGAAAATTCAAAACATTCATTATTCAATAGGGCCCAAACTATCAAAAACCAGCGGTTTCAATGAACACACATTTCTTGGTAGAATCATGCAGGACTGAAATTTTTGATGTTTTTCTACTCCTCTCATGAGCCCAAACAAGTCTCTAAAAGCATGAGTTTGCAACTACTTTACTTTTGGAGAAAATTCAAAACATTCATTATTCAATAGAGCCCAATAGCAAAAACCAGCGTTTTGAATGAAGAATCACATTTCTTGGTAGAATCATGCAGGATTGAAATTTTTGATGGTTTTTTACTCCTCTCAACAGCCCAAACAAGTTTCTAAAAGGATGAGTTTGCAACTACTTTACTTTTGGAGAAAATTCAAAACATTCATTATTCAATAGGGCCCAAACTATCAAAAACCAGCGGTTTCAATGAACACACATTTCTTGGTAGAATCATGCAGGACTGAAATTTTTGATGTTTTTCTACTCCTCTCATGAGCCCAAACAAGTCTCTAAAAGCATGAGTTTGCAACTACTTTACTTTTGGAGAAAATTCAAAACATTCATTATTCAATAGAGCCCAATAGCAAAAACCAGCGTTTTGAATGAAGAATCACATTTCTTGGTAGAATCATGAAGGATTGAAATTTTTGATGGTTTTTTACTCCTCTCAACAGCCCAAACAAGTTTCTAAAAGGATGAGTTTGCAACTACTTTACTTTTGGAGAAAATTCAAAACATTCATTATTCAATAGGGCCCAAACTATCAAAAACCAGCGGTTTCAATGAACACACATTTCTTGGTAGAATCATGCAGGACTGAAATTTTTGATGTTTTTCTACTCCTCTCATGAGCCCAAACAAGTCTCTAAAAGCATGAGTTTGCAACTACTTTACTTTTGGAGAAAATTCAAAACATTCATTATTCAATAGAGCCCAATAGCAAAAACCAGCGTTTTGAATGAAGAATCACATTTCTTGGTAGAATCATGCAGGATTGAAATTTTTGATGGTTTTTTACTCCTCTCAACAGCCCAAACAAGTTTCTAAAAGGATGAGTTTGCAACTACTTTACTTTTGGAGAAAATTCAAAACATTCATTATTCAATAGGGCCCAAACTATCAAAAACCAGCGGTTTCAATGAACACACATTTCTTGGTAGAATCATGAAGGCCTGAAATTTTTGATGTTTTTCTACGCCTCTCATGAGCCCAAACAAGTCTCTAAAAGCATGAGTTTGCAACTACTTTACTTTTGGAGAAAATTCAAAACATTCATTATTCAATAGAGCCCAATAGCAAAAATCAGGTTTTGAATGAAGAATCACATTTGTTGGTAAAATCATGCAGGATTGAAATTTTTGATGGTTTTTTACTCCTCTCAACAGCCCAAACAAGTTTCTAAAAGGATGAGTTTGCAACTACTTTACTTTTGGAGAAAATTCAAAACATTCATTATTCAATAGGGCCCAAACTATCAAAAACCAGCGGTTTCAATGAACACACATTTCTTGGTAGAATCATGAAGGCCTGAAATTTTTGATGTTTTTCTACGCCTCTCATGAGCCCAAACAAGTCTCTAAAAGCATGAGTTTGCAACTACTTTACTTTTGGAGAAAATTCAAAACATTCATTATTCAATAGAGCCCAATAGCAAAAACCAGCGTTTTGAATGAAGAATCACATTTCTTGGTAGAATCATGCAGGATTGAAATTTTTGATGGTTTTTTACTCCTCTCAACAGCCCAAACAAGTTTCTAAAAGGATGAGTTTGCAACTACTTTACTTTTGGAGAAAATTCAAAACATTCATTATTCAATAGGGCCCAAACTATCAAAAACCAGCGGTTTCAATGAACACACATTTCTTGGTAGAATCATGCAGGACTGAAATTTTTGATGTTTTTCTACTCCTCTCATGAGCCCAAACAAGTCTCTAAAAGCATGAGTTTGCAACTACTTTACTTTTGGAGAAAATTCAAAACATTCATTATTCAATAGAGCCCAATAGCAAAAACCAGCGTTTTGAATGAAGAATCACATTTCTTGGTAGAATCATGCAGGATTGAAATTTTTGATGGTTTTTTACTCCTCTCAACAGCCCAAACAAGTTTCTAAAAGGATGAGTTTGCAACTACTTTACTTTTGGAGAAAATTCAAAACATTCATTATGCAATAGGGCCCAAACTATCAAAAACCAGCGGTTTCAATGAACACACATTTCTTGGTAGAATCATGCAGGACTGAAATTTTTGATGTTTTTCTACTCCTCTCATGAGCCCAAACAAGTCTGTAAAAGCATGAGTTTGCAACTACTTTACTTTTGGAGAAAATTCAAAACATTCATTATTCAATAGAGCCCAATAGCAAAAACCAGAGTTTTGAATGAAGAATCACATTTCTTGGTAGAATCATGCAGGATTGAAATTTTTGATGGTTTTTTACTCCTCTCAACAGCCCAAACAAGTTTCTAAAAGGATGAGTTTGCAACTACTTTACTTTTGGAGAAAATTCAAAACATTCATTATTCAATAGGGCCCAAACTATCAAAAACCAGCGGTTTCAATGAACACACATTTCTTGGTAGAATCATGCAGGACTGAAATTTTTGATGTTTTTATACTCCTCTCATGAGCCCAAACAAGTCTCTAAAAGCATGAGTTTGCAACTACTTTACTTTTGGAGAAAATTCAAAACATTCATTATTCAATAGGGCCCAAACTATCAAAAACCAGCGGTTTGAATGAACACACATTTCTTGGTAGAATCATGCAGGACTGAAATTTTTGATGTTTTTCTACTCCTCTCATGAGCCCAAACAAGTCTCTAAAAGCATGAGTTTGCAACTACTTTACTTTTGGAGAAAATTCAAAACATTCATTATTAAATAGAGCCCAATAGCAAAAACCAGCGTTTTGAATGAAGAATCACATTTCTTGGTAGAATCATGCAGGATTGAAATTTTTGATGGTTTTTTACTCCTCTCAACAGCCCAAACAAGTTTCTAAAAGGATGAGTTTGCAACTACTTTACTTTTGGAGAAAATTCAAAACATTCATTATTCAATAGGGCCCAAACTATCAAAAACCAGCCGTTTCAATGAACACACATGTCTTGGTAGAATCATGCAGGACTGAAATTTTTGATGTTTTTCTACTCATCTCATGAGCCCAAACAAGTCTCTAAAAGCATGAGTTTGCAACTACTTTACTTTTGGAGAAAATTCAAAACATTCATTATTCAATAGAGCCCAATAGCAAAAACCAGCGTTTTGAATGAAGAATCACATTTCTTGGTAGAATCATGCAGGATTGAAATTTTTGATGGTTTTTTACTCCCCTCAACAGCCCAAACAAGTTTCTAAAAGGATGAGTTTGCAACTACTTTACTTTTGGAGAAAATTCAAAACATTCATTATTCAATAGGGCCCAAACTATCAAAAACCAGCGGTTTCAATGAACACACATTTCTTGGTAGAATCATGCAGGACTGAAATTTTTGATGTTTTTCTACTCCTCTCATGAGCCCAAACAAGTCTCTAAAAGCATGAGTTTGCAACTACTTTACTTTTGGAGAAAATTCAAAACATTCATTATTCAATAGAGCCCAATAGCAAAAACCAGCGTTTTGAATGAAGAATCACATTTCTTGGTAGAATCATGCAGGATTGAAATTTTTGATGGTTTTTTACTCCTCTCAACAGCCCAAACAAGTTTCTAAAAGGATGAGTTTGCAACTACTTTACTTTTGGAGAAAATTCAAAACATTCATTATTCAATAGGGCCCAAACTATCAAAAACCAGCGGTTTCAATGAACACACATTTCTTGGTAGAATCATCCAGGACTGAAATTTTTGATGTTTTTCTACTCCTCTCATGAGCCCAAACAAGTCTCTAAAAGCATGAGTTTGCAACTACTTTACTTTTGGAGAAAATTCAAAACATTCATTATTCAATAGAGCCCAATAGCAAAAACCAGCGTTTTGAATGAAGAATCACATTTCTTGGTAGAATCATGAAGGATTGAAATTTTTGATGGTTTTTTACTCCTCTCAACAGCCCAAACAAGTTTCTAAAAGTATGAGTTTGCAACTACTTTACTTTTGGAGAAAATTCAAAACATTCATTATTCAATAGGGCCCAAACTATCAAAAACCAGCGGTTTCAATGAACACACATTTCTTGGTAGAATCATGCAGGACTGAAATTTTTGATGTTTTTCTACTCCTCTCATGAGCCCAAACAAGTCTCTAAAAGCATGAGTTTGCAACTACTTTACTTTTGGAGAAAATTCAAAACATTCACTATTCAATAGAGCCCAATAGCAAAAATCAGGTTTTGAATGAAGAATCACATTTGTTGGTAAAATCATGCAGGATTGAAATTTTTGATGGTTTTTTACTCCTCTCAACAGCCCAAACAAGTTTCTAAAAGGATGAGTTTGCAATTACTTTACTTTTGGAGAAAATTCAAAACATTCATTATTCAATAGGGCCCAAACTATCAAAAACTAGCGGTTTCAATGAACACACATTTCTTGGTAGAATCATGAAGGCCTGAAATTTTTGATGTTTTTCTACGCCTCTCATGAGCCCAAACAAGTCTCTAAAAGCATGAGTTTGCAACTACTTTACTTTTGGAGAAAATTCAAAACATTCATTATTCAATAGAGCCCAATAGCAAAAACCAGCGTTTTGAATGAAGAATCACATTTCTTGGTAGAATCATGCAGGATTGAAATTTTTGATGGTTTTTTACTCCTCTCAACAGCCCAAACAAGTTTCTAAAAGGATGAGTTTGCAACTACTTTACTTTTGGAGAAAATTCAAAACATTCATTATTCAATAGGGCCCAAACTATCAAAAACCAGCGGTTTCAATGAACACACATTTCTTGGTAGAATCATGCAGGACTGAAATTTTTGATGTTTTTCTACTCCTCTCATGAGCCCAAACAAGTCTCTAAAAGCATGAGTTTGCAACTACTTTACTTTTGGAGAAAATTCAAAACATTCATTATTCAATAGAGCCCAATAGCAAAAACCAGCGTTTTGAATGAAGAATCACATTTCTTGGTAGAATCATGCAGGATTGAAATTTTTGTTGGTTTTTTACTCCTCTCAACAGCCCAAACAAGTTTCTAAAAGGATGAGTTTGCAACTACTTTACTTTTGGAGAAAATTCAAAACATTCATTATTCAATAGGGCCCAAACTATCAAAAACCAGCGGTTTCAATGAACACACATTTCTTGGTAGAATCATGCAGGACTGAAATTTTTGATGTTTTTATACTCCTCTCATGAGCCCAAACAAGTCTCTAAAAGCATGAGTTTGCAACTACTTTACTTTTGGAGAAAATTCAAAACATTCATTATTCAATAGGGCCCAAACTATCAAAAACCAGCGGTTTGAATGAACACACATTTCTTGGTAGAATCATGCAGGACTGAAATTTTTGATGTTTTTATACTCCTCTCATGAGCCCAAACAAGTCTCTAAAAGCATGAGTTTGCAACTACTTTACTTTTGGAGAAAATTCAAAACATTCATTATTAAATAGAGCCCAATAGCAAAAACCAGCGTTTTGAATGAAGAATCACATTTCTTGGTAGAATCATGCAGGATTGAAATTTTTGATGGTTTTTTACTCCTCTCAACAGCCCAAACAAGTTTCTAAAAGGATGAGTTTGCAACTACTTTACTTTTGGAGAAAATTCAAAACATTCATTATTCAATAGGGCCCAAACTATCAAAAACCAGCCGTTTCAATGAACACACATGTCTTGGTAGAATCATGCAGGACTGAAATTTTTGATGTTTTTCTACTCATCTCATGAGCCCAAACAAGTCTCTAAAAGCATGAGTTTGCAACTACTTTACTTTTGGAGAAAATTCAAAACATTCATTATTCAATAGAGCCCAATAGCAGAAACCAGCGTTTTGAATGAAGAATCACATTTCTTGGTAGAATCATGCAGGATTGAAATTTTTGATGGTTTTTTACTCCCCTCAACAGCCCAAACAAGTTTCTAAAAGGATGAGTTTGCAACTACTTTACTTTTGGAGAAAATTCAAAACATTCATTATTCAATAGGGCCCAAACTATCAAAAACCAGCGGTTTCAATGAACACACATTTCTTGGTAGAATCATGCAGGACTGAAATTTTTGATGTTTTTCTACTCCTCTCATGAGCCCAAACAAGTCTCTAAAAGCATGAGTTTGCAACTACTTTACTTTTGGAGAAAATTCAAAACATTCATTATTCAATAGAGCCCAATAGCAAAAACCAGCGTTTTGAATGAAGAATCACATTTCTTGGTAGAATCATGCAGGATTGAAATTTTTGATGGTTTTTTACTCCTCTCAACAGCCCAAACAAGTTTCTAAAAGGATGAGTTTGCAACTACTTTACTTTTGGAGAAAATTCAAAACATTCATTATTCAATAGGGTCCAAACTATCAAAAACCAGCGGTTTCAATGAACACACATTTCTTGGTAGAATCATGCAGGACTGAAATTTTTGATGTTTTTCTACTCCTCTCATGAGCCCAAAACAAGTCTCTAAAAGCATGAGTTTGCAACTACTTTACTTTTGGAGAAAATTCAAAACATTCATTATTCAATAGAGCCCAATAGCAAAAACCAGCGTTTTGAATGAAGAATCACATTTCTTGGTAGAATCATGCAGGATTGAAATTTTTGATGGTTTTTTACTCCTCTCAACAGCCCAAACAAGTTTCTAAAAGGATGAGTTTGCAACTACTTTACTTTTGGAGAAAATTCAAAACATTCATTATTCAATAGGGCCCAAACTATCAAAAACCAGCCGTTTCAATGAACACACATGTCTTGGTAGAATCATGCAGGACTGAAATTTTTGATGTTTTTCTACTCATCTCATGAGCCCAAACAAGTCTCTAAAAGCATGAGTTTGCAACTACTTTACTTTTGGAGAAAATTAAAAACATTCATTATTCAATAGAGCCCAATAGCAAAAACCAGCGTTTTGAATGAAGAATCACATTTCTTGGTAGAATCATGCAGGATTGAAATTTTTGATGGTTTTTTACTCCTCTCAACAGCCCAAACAAGTTTCTAAAAGGATGAGTTTGCAAATACTTTACTTTTGGAGAAAATTCAAAACATTCATTATTCAATAGGGCCCAAACTATCAAAAACCAGCGGTTTCAATGAACACACATTTCTTGGTAGAATCATGCAGGACTGAAATTTTTGATGTTTTTCTACTCCTCTCATGAGCCCAAACAAGTCTCTAAAAGCATGAGTTTGCAACTACTTTACTTTTGGAGAAAATTCAAAACATTCATTATTCAATAGAGCCCAATAGCAAAAACCAGCGTTTTGAATGAAGAATCACATTTCTTGGTAGAATCATGCAGGATTGAAATTTTTGATGGTTTTTTACTCCTCTCAACAGCCCAAACAAGTTTCTAAAAGGATGAGTTTGCAACTACTTTACTTTTGGAGAAAATTCAAAACATTCATTATTCAATAGGGCCCAAACTATCAAAAACTAGCGGTTTGAATGAACACATTTCTTGGTAGAATCATGCAGGACAGAAATTTTTGATGTTTTTCTACTCCTCTCATGAGCCCAAACAAGTCTCTAAAAGCATGAGTTTGCAACTGCTTTACTTTTGGAGAAAATTCAAAACATTCACTATTCAATAGAGCCCAATAGCAAAAATCAGGTTTTGAATGAAGAATCACATTTCTTGGTAAAATCATGCAGGATTGAAATTTTTGATGGTTTTTTACTCCTCTCAACAGCCCAAACAAGTTTCTAAAAGGATGAGTTTGCAACTACTTTACTTTTGGAGAAAATTCAAAACATTCATTATTCAATAGGGCCCAAACTATCAAAAACCAGCGGTTTCAATGAACACACATTTCTTGGTAGAATCATGCAGGACTGAAATTTTTGATGTTTTTCTACTCCTCTCATGAGCCCAAACAAGTCTCTAAAAGCATGAGTTTGCAACTACTTTACTTTTGGAGAAAATTCAAAACATTCATTATTCAATAGAGCCCAATAGCAAAAAACAGCGTTTTGAATGAAGAATCACATTTCTTGGTAGAATCATGCAGGATTGAAATTTTTGATGGTTTTTTACTCCTCTCAACAGCCCAAACAAGTTTCTAAAAGGATGAGTTTGCAACTACTTTACTTTTGGAGAAAATTCAAAACATTCATTATTCAATAGGGCCCAAACTATCAAAAACCAGCGGTTTCAATGAACACACAATTCTTGGTAGAATCATGCAGGACTGAAATTTTTGATGTTTTTCTACTCCTCTCATGAGCCCAAACAAGTCTCTAAAAGCATGAGTTTGCAACTACTTTACTTTTGGAGAAAATTCAAAACATTCATTATTCAATAGAGCCCAATAGCAAAAACCAGCGTTTTGAATGAAGAATCACATTTCTTGGTAGAATCATGCAGGATTGAAATTTTTGATGGTTTTTTACTCCTCTCAACAGCCCAAACAAGTTTCTAAAAGGATGAGTTTGCAACTACTTTACTTTTGGAGAAAATTCAAAACATTCATTATTCAATAGGGCCCAAACTATCAAAAACCAGCGGTTTCAATGAACACACATTTCTTGGTAGAATCATGCAGGACTGAAATTTTTGATGTTTTTCTACTCCTCTCATGAGCCCAAACAAGTCTCTAAAAGCATGAGTTTGCAACTACTTTACTTTTGGAGAAAATTCAAAACATTCATTATTCAATAGAGCCCAATAGCAAAAACCAGCGTTTTGAATGAAGAATCACATTTCTTGGTAGAATCATGCAGGATTGAAATTTTTGATGGTTTTTTACTCCTCTCAACAGCCCAAACAAGTTTCTAAAAGGATGAGTTTGCAACTACTTTACTTTTGGAGAAAATTCAAAACATTCATTATTCAATAGGGCCCAAACTATCAAAAACCAGCGGTTTCAATGAACACACATTTCTTGGTAGAATCATGCAGGACTGAAATTTTTGATGTTTTTCTACTCCTCTCATGAGCCCAAACAAGTCTCTAAAAGCATGAGTTTGCAACTACTTTACTTTTGGAGAAAATTCAAAACATTCATTATTCAATAGGGCCCAAACTATCAAAAACCAGTGGTTTGAATGAACACATTTCTTGGTAGAATCATGCAGGACTGAAATTTTTGATGTTTTTCTACTCCTCTCATGAGCCCAAACAAGTCTCTAAAAGCATGAGTTTGCAACTACTTTACTTTTGGAGAAAATTCAAAACATTCATTATTCAATAGAGCCCAATAGCAAAAACCAGCGTTTTGAATGAAGAATCACATTTCTTGGTAGAATCATGCAGGATTGAAATTTTTGATGGTTTTTTACTCCTCTCAACAGCCCAAACAAGTTTCTAAAAGGATGAGATTGCAACTACTTTACTTTTGGAGAAAATTCAAAACATTCATTATTCAATAGGGCCCAAAATATCAAAAACCAGCGGTTTGAATGAACACACATTTCTTGGTAGAATCGTGCAGGACTGAAATTTTTGAAGTTTTTCTACTCCTCTCATGAGCCCAAACAAGTCTCTAAAAGGATGAGTTTGCAACTACTTTACTTTTGGAGAAAATTCAAAACATTCATTATTCAATAGAGCCCAATAGCAAAAACCAGCGTTTTGAATGAAGAATCACATTTCTTGGTAGAATCATGCAGGATTGAAATTTTTGATGGTTTTTTACTCCTCTCCACAGCCCAAACAAGTTTCTAAAAGGAGGAGTTTGCAACTACTTTACTTTTGGAGAAAATTCAAAACATTCATTATTCAATAGGGCCCAAACTATCAAAAACCAGCGGTTTCAATGAACACACATTTCTTGGTAGAATCATGCAGGAGTGAAATTTTTGATGTTTTTCTACTCCTCTCATGAGCCCAAACAAGTCTCTAAAAGCATGAGTTTGCAACTACTTTACTTTTGGAGAAAATTCAAAACATTCATTATTCAATAGAGCCCAATAGCAAAAACCAGCGTTTTGAATGAAGAATCACATTTCTTGGTAGAATCATGCAAGATTGAAATTTTTGATGGTTTTTTACTCCTCTCAACAGCCCAAACAAGTTTCTAAAAGGATGAGTTTAGAACTACTTTACTTTTGGAGAAAATTCAAAAC
Source organism: Dendrobates tinctorius (assembly GCF_039654945.1). NCBI lineage: Eukaryota > Metazoa > Chordata > Amphibia > Anura > Dendrobatidae > Dendrobates > Dendrobates tinctorius. The sequence continues at coordinate 23,550,209 of NW_027361793.1, forward strand.
ATTCATTATTCAATAGAGCCCAATAGCAAAAACCAGCGTTTTGAATGAAGAATCACATTTCTTGGTAGAATCATGCAGGATTGAAATTTTTGATGGTTTTTTACTCCTCTCCACAGCCCAAACAAGTTTCTAAAAGGAGGAGTTTGCAACTACTTTACTTTTGGAGAAAATTCAAAACATTCATTATTCAATAGGGCCCAAACTATCAAAAACCAGCGGTTTCAATGAACACACATTTCTTGGTAGAATCATGCAGGAGTGAAATTTTTGATGTTTTTCTACTCCTCTCATGAGCCCAAACAAGTCTCTAAAAGCATGAGTTTGCAACTACTTTACTTTTGGAGAAAATTCAAAACATTCATTATTCAATAGAGCCCAATAGCAAAAACCAGCGTTTTGAATGAAGAATCACATTTCTTGGTAGAATCATGCAGGATTGAAATTTTTGATGGTTTTTTACTCCTCTCAACAGCCCAAACAAGTTTCTAAAAGGATGAGTTTGCAACTACTTTACTTTTGGAGAAAATTCAAAACATTCATTATTCAATAGGGCCCAAACTATCAAAAACCAGCGGTTTCAATGAACACACATTTCTTGGTAGAATCATGCAGGACTGAAATTTTTGATGTTTTTCTACTCCTCTCATGAGCCCAAACAAGTCTGTAAAAGCATGAGTTTGCAACTACTTTACTTTTGGAGAAAATTCAAAACATTCATTATTCAATAGAGCCCAATAGCAAAAACCAGCGTTTTGAATGAAGAATCACATTTCTTGGTAGAATCATGCAGGATTGAAATTTTTGATGGTTTTTTACTCCTCTCAACAGCCCAAACAAGTTTCTAAAAGGATGAGTTTGCAACTACTTTACTTTTGGAGAAAATTCAAAACATTCATTATTCAATAGGGCCCAAACTATCAAAAACCAGCGGTTTCAATGAACACACATTTCTTGGTAGAATCATGCAGGAGTGAAATTTTTGATGTTTTTCTACTCCTCTCATGAGCCCAAACAAGTCTGTAAAAGCATGAGTTTGCAACTACTTTACTTTTGGAGAAAATTCAAAACATTCATTATTCAATAGAGCCCAATAGCAAAAACCAGCGTTTTGAATGAAGAATCACATTTCTTGGTAGAATCATGCAGGATTGAAATTTTTGATGGTTTTTTACTCCTCTCAACAGCCCAAACAAGTTTCTAAAAGGATGAGTTTGCAACTACTTTACTTTTGGAGAAAATTCAAAACATTCATTATTCAATAGGGCCCAAACTATCAAAAACCAGCGGTTTCAATGAACACACATTTCTTGGTAGAATCATGCAGGACTGAAATTTTTGATGTTTTTCTACTCCTCTCATGAGCCCAAACAAGTCTCTAAAAGCATGAGTTTGCAACTACTTTACTTTTGGAGAAAATTCAAAACATTCATTATTCAATAGAGCCCAATAGCAAAAACCAGCGTTTTGAATGAAGAATCACATTTCTTGGTAGAATCATGCAGGATTGAAATTTTTGATGGTTTTTTACTCCTCTCAACAGCCCAAACAAGTTTCTAAAAGGATGAGTTTGCAACTACTTTACTTTTGGAGAAAATTCAAAACATTCATTATTCAATAGGGCCCAAACTATCAAAAACCAGCGGTTTCAATGAACACACATTTCTTGGTAGAATCATGCAGGACTGAAATTTTTGATGTTTTTCTACTCCTCTCATGAGCCCAAACAAGTCTCTAAAAGCATGAGTTTGCAACTACTTTACTTTTGGAGAAAATTCAAAACATTCATTATTCAATAGAGCCCAATAGCAAAAACCAGCGTTTTGAATGAAGAATCACATTTCTTGGTAGAATCATGAAGGATTGAAATTTTTGATGGTTTTTTACTCCTCTCAACAGCCCAAACAAGTTTCTAAAAGGATGAGTTTGCAACTACTTTACTTTTGGAGAAAATTCAAAACATTCATTATTCAATAGGGCCCAAACTATCAAAAACCAGCGGTTTCAATGAACACACATTTCTTGGTAGAATCATGCAGGACTGAAATTTTTGATGTTTTTCTACTCCTCTCATGAGCCCAAACAAGTCTCTAAAAGCATGAGTTTGCAACTACTTTACTTTTGGAGAAAATTCAAAACATTCATTATTCAATAGAGCCCAATAGCAAAAACCAGCGTTTTGAATGAAGAATCACATTTCTTGGTAGAATCATGCAGGATTGAAATTTTTGATGGTTTTTTACTCCTCTCAACAGCCCAAACAAGTTTCTAAAAGGATGAGTTTGCAACTACTTTACTTTTGGAGAAAATTCAAAACATTCATTATTCAATAGGGCCCAAACTATCAAAAACCAGCGGTTTCAATGAACACACATTTCTTGGTAGAATCATGAAGGCCTGAAATTTTTGATGTTTTTCTACGCCTCTCATGAGCCCAAACAAGTCTCTAAAAGCATGAGTTTGCAACTACTTTACTTTTGGAGAAAATTCAAAACATTCATTATTCAATAGAGCCCAATAGCAAAAATCAGGTTTTGAATGAAGAATCACATTTGTTGGTAAAATCATGCAGGATTGAAATTTTTGATGGTTTTTTACTCCTCTCAACAGCCCAAACAAGTTTCTAAAAGGATGAGTTTGCAACTACTTTACTTTTGGAGAAAATTCAAAACATTCATTATTCAATAGGGCCCAAACTATCAAAAACCAGCGGTTTCAATGAACACACATTTCTTGGTAGAATCATGAAGGCCTGAAATTTTTGATGTTTTTCTACGCCTCTCATGAGCCCAAACAAGTCTCTAAAAGCATGAGTTTGCAACTACTTTACTTTTGGAGAAAATTCAAAACATTCATTATTCAATAGAGCCCAATAGCAAAAACCAGCGTTTTGAATGAAGAATCACATTTCTTGGTAGAATCATGCAGGATTGAAATTTTTGATGGTTTTTTACTCCTCTCAACAGCCCAAACAAGTTTCTAAAAGGATGAGTTTGCAACTACTTTACTTTTGGAGAAAATTCAAAACATTCATTATTCAATAGGGCCCAAACTATCAAAAACCAGCGGTTTCAATGAACACACATTTCTTGGTAGAATCATGCAGGACTGAAATTTTTGATGTTTTTCTACTCCTCTCATGAGCCCAAACAAGTCTCTAAAAGCATGAGTTTGCAACTACTTTACTTTTGGAGAAAATTCAAAACATTCATTATTCAATAGAGCCCAATAGCAAAAACCAGCGTTTTGAATGAAGAATCACATTTCTTGGTAGAATCATGCAGGATTGAAATTTTTGATGGTTTTTTACTCCTCTCAACAGCCCAAACAAGTTTCTAAAAGGATGAGTTTGCAACTACTTTACTTTTGGAGAAAATTCAAAACATTCATTATGCAATAGGGCCCAAACTATCAAAAACCAGCGGTTTCAATGAACACACATTTCTTGGTAGAATCATGCAGGACTGAAATTTTTGATGTTTTTCTACTCCTCTCATGAGCCCAAACAAGTCTGTAAAAGCATGAGTTTGCAACTACTTTACTTTTGGAGAAAATTCAAAACATTCATTATTCAATAGAGCCCAATAGCAAAAACCAGAGTTTTGAATGAAGAATCACATTTCTTGGTAGAATCATGCAGGATTGAAATTTTTGATGGTTTTTTACTCCTCTCAACAGCCCAAACAAGTTTCTAAAAGGATGAGTTTGCAACTACTTTACTTTTGGAGAAAATTCAAAACATTCATTATTCAATAGGGCCCAAACTATCAAAAACCAGCGGTTTCAATGAACACACATTTCTTGGTAGAATCATGCAGGACTGAAATTTTTGATGTTTTTATACTCCTCTCATGAGCCCAAACAAGTCTCTAAAAGCATGAGTTTGCAACTACTTTACTTTTGGAGAAAATTCAAAACATTCATTATTCAATAGGGCCCAAACTATCAAAAACCAGCGGTTTGAATGAACACACATTTCTTGGTAGAATCATGCAGGACTGAAATTTTTGATGTTTTTCTACTCCTCTCATGAGCCCAAACAAGTCTCTAAAAGCATGAGTTTGCAACTACTTTACTTTTGGAGAAAATTCAAAACATTCATTATTAAATAGAGCCCAATAGCAAAAACCAGCGTTTTGAATGAAGAATCACATTTCTTGGTAGAATCATGCAGGATTGAAATTTTTGATGGTTTTTTACTCCTCTCAACAGCCCAAACAAGTTTCTAAAAGGATGAGTTTGCAACTACTTTACTTTTGGAGAAAATTCAAAACATTCATTATTCAATAGGGCCCAAACTATCAAAAACCAGCCGTTTCAATGAACACACATGTCTTGGTAGAATCATGCAGGACTGAAATTTTTGATGTTTTTCTACTCATCTCATGAGCCCAAACAAGTCTCTAAAAGCATGAGTTTGCAACTACTTTACTTTTGGAGAAAATTCAAAACATTCATTATTCAATAGAGCCCAATAGCAAAAACCAGCGTTTTGAATGAAGAATCACATTTCTTGGTAGAATCATGCAGGATTGAAATTTTTGATGGTTTTTTACTCCCCTCAACAGCCCAAACAAGTTTCTAAAAGGATGAGTTTGCAACTACTTTACTTTTGGAGAAAATTCAAAACATTCATTATTCAATAGGGCCCAAACTATCAAAAACCAGCGGTTTCAATGAACACACATTTCTTGGTAGAATCATGCAGGACTGAAATTTTTGATGTTTTTCTACTCCTCTCATGAGCCCAAACAAGTCTCTAAAAGCATGAGTTTGCAACTACTTTACTTTTGGAGAAAATTCAAAACATTCATTATTCAATAGAGCCCAATAGCAAAAACCAGCGTTTTGAATGAAGAATCACATTTCTTGGTAGAATCATGCAGGATTGAAATTTTTGATGGTTTTTTACTCCTCTCAACAGCCCAAACAAGTTTCTAAAAGGATGAGTTTGCAACTACTTTACTTTTGGAGAAAATTCAAAACATTCATTATTCAATAGGGCCCAAACTATCAAAAACCAGCGGTTTCAATGAACACACATTTCTTGGTAGAATCATCCAGGACTGAAATTTTTGATGTTTTTCTACTCCTCTCATGAGCCCAAACAAGTCTCTAAAAGCATGAGTTTGCAACTACTTTACTTTTGGAGAAAATTCAAAACATTCATTATTCAATAGAGCCCAATAGCAAAAACCAGCGTTTTGAATGAAGAATCACATTTCTTGGTAGAATCATGAAGGATTGAAATTTTTGATGGTTTTTTACTCCTCTCAACAGCCCAAACAAGTTTCTAAAAGTATGAGTTTGCAACTACTTTACTTTTGGAGAAAATTCAAAACATTCATTATTCAATAGGGCCCAAACTATCAAAAACCAGCGGTTTCAATGAACACACATTTCTTGGTAGAATCATGCAGGACTGAAATTTTTGATGTTTTTCTACTCCTCTCATGAGCCCAAACAAGTCTCTAAAAGCATGAGTTTGCAACTACTTTACTTTTGGAGAAAATTCAAAACATTCACTATTCAATAGAGCCCAATAGCAAAAATCAGGTTTTGAATGAAGAATCACATTTGTTGGTAAAATCATGCAGGATTGAAATTTTTGATGGTTTTTTACTCCTCTCAACAGCCCAAACAAGTTTCTAAAAGGATGAGTTTGCAATTACTTTACTTTTGGAGAAAATTCAAAACATTCATTATTCAATAGGGCCCAAACTATCAAAAACCAGCGGTTTCAATGAACACACATTTCTTGGTAGAATCATGAAGGCCTGAAATTTTTGATGTTTTTCTACGCCTCTCATGAGCCCAAACAAGTCTCTAAAAGCATGAGTTTGCAACTACTTTACTTTTGGAGAAAATTCAAAACATTCATTATTCAATAGAGCCCAATAGCAAAAACCAGCGTTTTGAATGAAGAATCACATTTCTTGGTAGAATCATGCAGGATTGAAATTTTTGATGGTTTTTTACTCCTCTCAACAGCCCAAACAAGTTTCTAAAAGGATGAGTTTGCAACTACTTTACTTTTGGAGAAAATTCAAAACATTCATTATTCAATAGGGCCCAAACTATCAAAAACCAGCGGTTTCAATGAACACACATTTCTTGGTAGAATCATGCAGGACTGAAATTTTTGATGTTTTTCTACTCCTCTCATGAGCCCAAACAAGTCTCTAAAAGCATGAGTTTGCAACTACTTTACTTTTGGAGAAAATTCAAAACATTCATTATTCAATAGAGCCCAATAGCAAAAACCAGCGTTTTGAATGAAGAATCACATTTCTTGGTAGAATCATGCAGGATTGAAATTTTTGTTGGTTTTTTACTCCTCTCAACAGCCCAAACAAGTTTCTAAAAGGATGAGTTTGCAACTACTTTACTTTTGGAGAAAATTCAAAACATTCATTATTCAATAGGGCCCAAACTATCAAAAACCAGCGGTTTCAATGAACACACATTTCTTGGTAGAATCATGCAGGACTGAAATTTTTGATGTTTTTATACTCCTCTCATGAGCCCAAACAAGTCTCTAAAAGCATGAGTTTGCAACTACTTTACTTTTGGAGAAAATTCAAAACATTCATTATTCAATAGGGCCCAAACTATCAAAAACCAGCGGTTTGAATGAACACACATTTCTTGGTAGAATCATGCAGGACTGAAATTTTTGATGTTTTTATACTCCTCTCATGAGCCCAAACAAGTCTCTAAAAGCATGAGTTTGCAACTACTTTACTTTTGGAGAAAATTCAAAACATTCATTATTAAATAGAGCCCAATAGCAAAAACCAGCGTTTTGAATGAAGAATCACATTTCTTGGTAGAATCATGCAGGATTGAAATTTTTGATGGTTTTTTACTCCTCTCAACAGCCCAAACAAGTTTCTAAAAGGATGAGTTTGCAACTACTTTACTTTTGGAGAAAATTCAAAACATTCATTATTCAATAGGGCCCAAACTATCAAAAACCAGCCGTTTCAATGAACACACATGTCTTGGTAGAATCATGCAGGACTGAAATTTTTGATGTTTTTCTACTCATCTCATGAGCCCAAACAAGTCTCTAAAAGCATGAGTTTGCAACTACTTTACTTTTGGAGAAAATTCAAAACATTCATTATTCAATAGAGCCCAATAGCAGAAACCAGCGTTTTGAATGAAGAATCACATTTCTTGGTAGAATCATGCAGGATTGAAATTTTTGATGGTTTTTTACTCCCCTCAACAGCCCAAACAAGTTTCTAAAAGGATGAGTTTGCAACTACTTTACTTTTGGAGAAAATTCAAAACATTCATTATTCAATAGGGCCCAAACTATCAAAAACCAGCGGTTTCAATGAACACACATTTCTTGGTAGAATCATGCAGGACTGAAATTTTTGATGTTTTTCTACTCCTCTCATGAGCCCAAACAAGTCTCTAAAAGCATGAGTTTGCAACTACTTTACTTTTGGAGAAAATTCAAAACATTCATTATTCAATAGAGCCCAATAGCAAAAACCAGCGTTTTGAATGAAGAATCACATTTCTTGGTAGAATCATGCAGGATTGAAATTTTTGATGGTTTTTTACTCCTCTCAACAGCCCAAACAAGTTTCTAAAAGGATGAGTTTGCAACTACTTTACTTTTGGAGAAAATTCAAAACATTCATTATTCAATAGGGTCCAAACTATCAAAAACCAGCGGTTTCAATGAACACACATTTCTTGGTAGAATCATGCAGGACTGAAATTTTTGATGTTTTTCTACTCCTCTCATGAGCCCAAACAAGTCTCTAAAAGCATGAGTTTGCAACTACTTTACTTTTGGAGAAAATTCAAAACATTCATTATTCAATAGAGCCCAATAGCAAAAACCAGCGTTTTGAATGAAGAATCACATTTCTTGGTAGAATCATGCAGGATTGAAATTTTTGATGGTTTTTTACTCCTCTCAACAGCCCAAACAAGTTTCTAAAAGGATGAGTTTGCAACTACTTTACTTTTGGAGAAAATTCAAAACATTCATTATTCAATAGGGCCCAAACTATCAAAAACCAGCCGTTTCAATGAACACACATGTCTTGGTAGAATCATGCAGGACTGAAATTTTTGATGTTTTTCTACTCATCTCATGAGCCCAAACAAGTCTCTAAAAGCATGAGTTTGCAACTACTTTACTTTTGGAGAAAATTAAAAACATTCATTATTCAATAGAGCCCAATAGCAAAAACCAGCGTTTTGAATGAAGAATCACATTTCTTGGTAGAATCATGCAGGATTGAAATTTTTGATGGTTTTTTACTCCTCTCAACAGCCCAAACAAGTTTCTAAAAGGATGAGTTTGCAAATACTTTACTTTTGGAGAAAATTCAAAACATTCATTATTCAATAGGGCCCAAACTATCAAAAACCAGCGGTTTCAATGAACACACATTTCTTGGTAGAATCATGCAGGACTGAAATTTTTGATGTTTTTCTACTCCTCTCATGAGCCCAAACAAGTCTCTAAAAGCATGAGTTTGCAACTACTTTACTTTTGGAGAAAATTCAAAACATTCATTATTCAATAGAGCCCAATAGCAAAAACCAGCGTTTTGAATGAAGAATCACATTTCTTGGTAGAATCATGCAGGATTGAAATTTTTGATGGTTTTTTACTCCTCTCAACAGCCCAAACAAGTTTCTAAAAGGATGAGTTTGCAACTACTTTACTTTTGGAGAAAATTCAAAACATTCATTATTCAATAGGGCCCAAACTATCAAAAACTAGCGGTTTGAATGAACACATTTCTTGGTAGAATCATGCAGGACAGAAATTTTTGATGTTTTTCTACTCCTCTCATGAGCCCAAACAAGTCTCTAAAAGCATGAGTTTGCAACTGCTTTACTTTTGGAGAAAATTCAAAACATTCACTATTCAATAGAGCCCAATAGCAAAAATCAGGTTTTGAATGAAGAATCACATTTCTTGGTAAAATCATGCAGGATTGAAATTTTTGATGGTTTTTTACTCCTCTCAACAGCCCAAACAAGTTTCTAAAAGGATGAGTTTGCAACTACTTTACTTTTGGAGAAAATTCAAAACATTCATTATTCAATAGGGCCCAAACTATCAAAAACCAGCGGTTTCAATGAACACACATTTCTTGGTAGAATCATGCAGGACTGAAATTTTTGATGTTTTTCTACTCCTCTCATGAGCCCAAACAAGTCTCTAAAAGCATGAGTTTGCAACTACTTTACTTTTGGAGAAAATTCAAAACATTCATTATTCAATAGAGCCCAATAGCAAAAAACAGCGTTTTGAATGAAGAATCACATTTCTTGGTAGAATCATGCAGGATTGAAATTTTTGATGGTTTTTTACTCCTCTCAACAGCCCAAACAAGTTTCTAAAAGGATGAGTTTGCAACTACTTTACTTTTGGAGAAAATTCAAAACATTCATTATTCAATAGGGCCCAAACTATCAAAAACCAGCGGTTTCAATGAACACACAATTCTTGGTAGAATCATGCAGGACTGAAATTTTTGATGTTTTTCTACTCCTCTCATGAGCCCAAACAAGTCTCTAAAAGCATGAGTTTGCAACTACTTTACTTTTGGAGAAAATTCAAAACATTCATTATTCAATAGAGCCCAATAGCAAAAACCAGCGTTTTGAATGAAGAATCACATTTCTTGGTAGAATCATGCAGGATTGAAATTTTTGATGGTTTTTTACTCCTCTCAACAGCCCAAACAAGTTTCTAAAAGGATGAGTTTGCAACTACTTTACTTTTGGAGAAAATTCAAAACATTCATTATTCAATAGGGCCCAAACTATCAAAAACCAGCGGTTTCAATGAACACACATTTCTTGGTAGAATCATGCAGGACTGAAATTTTTGATGTTTTTCTACTCCTCTCATGAGCCCAAACAAGTCTCTAAAAGCATGAGTTTGCAACTACTTTACTTTTGGAGAAAATTCAAAACATTCATTATTCAATAGAGCCCAATAGCAAAAACCAGCGTTTTGAATGAAGAATCACATTTCTTGGTAGAATCATGCAGGATTGAAATTTTTGATGGTTTTTTACTCCTCTCAACAGCCCAAACAAGTTTCTAAAAGGATGAGTTTGCAACTACTTTACTTTTGGAGAAAATTCAAAACATTCATTATTCAATAGGGCCCAAACTATCAAAAACCAGCGGTTTCAATGAACACACATTTCTTGGTAGAATCATGCAGGACTGAAATTTTTGATGTTTTTCTACTCCTCTCATGAGCCCAAACAAGTCTCTAAAAGCATGAGTTTGCAACTACTTTACTTTTGGAGAAAATTCAAAACATTCATTATTCAATAGAGCCCAATAGCAAAAACCAGCGTTTTGAATGAAGAATCACATTTCTTGGTAGAATCATGCAGGATTGAAATTTTTGATGGTTTTTTACTCCTCTCAACAGCCCAAACAAGTTTCTAAAAGGATGAGTTTGCAACTACTTTACTTTTGGAGAAAATTCAAAACATTCATTATTCAATAGGGCCCAAACTATCAAAATCCAGCCGTTTCAATGAACACACATGTCTTGGTAGAATCATGCAGGACTGAAATTTTTGATGTTTTTCTACTCATCTCATGATCCCAAACAAGTCTCTAAAAGCATGAGTTTGCAACTACTTTACTTTTGGAGAAAATTTAAAACATTCATTATTCAATAGAGCCCAATAGCAAAAACCAGCGTTTTGAATGAAGAATCACATTTCTTGGTAGAATCATGCAGGATTGAAATTTTTGATGGTTTTTTACTCCTCTCAACAGCCCAAACAAGTTTCTAAAAGGATGAGTTTGCAACTACTTTACTTTTGGAGAAAATTCAAAACATTCATTATTCAATAGGGCCCAAACTATCAAAAACCAGCGGTTTCAATGAACACACATTTCTTGGTAGAATCATCCAGGACTGAAATTTTTGATGTTTTTCTACTCCTCTCATGAGCCCAAACAAGTCTCTAAAAGCATGAGTTTGCAACTACTTTACTTTTGGAGAAAATTCAAAACATTCATTATTCAATAGAGCCCAATAGCAAAAACCAGCGTTTTGAATGAAGAATCACATTTCTTGGTAGAATCATGAAGGATTGAAATTTTTGATGGTTTTTTACTCCTCTCAACAGCCCAAACAAGTTTCTAAAAGGATGAGTTTGCAACTACTTTACTTTTGGAGAAAATTCAAAACATTCATTATTCAATAGGGCCCAAACTATCAAAAACCAGCGGTTTCAATGAACACACATTTCTTGGTAGAATCATGCAGGACTGAAATTTTTGATGTTTTTCTACTCCTCTCATGAGCCCAAACAAGTCTCTAAAAGCATGAGTTTGCAACTACTTTACTTTTGGAGAAAATTCAAAACATTCATTATTCAATAGAGCCCAATAGCAAAAACCAGCGTTTTGAATGAAGAATCACATTTCTTGGTAGAATCATGCAGGATTGAAATTTTTGATGGTTTTTTACTCCTCTCAACAGCCCAAACAAGTTTCTAAAAGGATGAGTTTGCAACTACTTTACTTTTGGAGAAAATTCAAAACATTCATTATTCAATAGGGCCCAAACTATCAAAAACCAGCGGTTTGAATGAACACATTTCTTGGTAGAATCATGCAGGACTGAAATTTTTGATGTTTTTCTACTCCTCTCATGAGCCCAAACAAGTCTCTAAAAGCATGAGTTTGCAACTACTTTACTTTTGGAGAAAATTCAAAACATTCACTATTCAATAGAGCCCAATAGCAAAAATCAGGTTTTGAATGAAGAATCACATTTGTTGGTAAAATCATGCAGGATTGAAATTTTTGATGGTTTTTTACTCCTCTCAACAGCCCAAACAAGTTTCTAAAAGGATGAGTTTGCAACTACTTTACTTTTGGAGAAAATTCAAAACATTCATTATTCAATAGGGCCCAAACTATCAAAAACCAGCGGTTTCAATGAACACACATTTCTTGGTAGAATCATGCAGGACTGAAATTTTTGATGTTTTTCTACTCCTCTCATGAGCCCAAACAAGTCTCTAAAAGCATGAGTTTGCAACTACTTTACTTTTGGAGAAAATTCAAAACATTCATTATTCAATAGAGCCCAATAGCAAAAAACAGCGTTTTGAATGAAGAATCACATTTCTTGGTAGAATCATGCAGGATTGAAATTTTTGATGGTTTTTTACTCCTCTCAACAGCCCAAACAAGTTTCTAAAAGGATGAGTTTGCAACTACTTTACTTTTGGAGAAAATTCAAAACATTCATTATTCAATAGGGCCCAAACTATCAAAAACCAGCGGTTTCAATGAACACACAATTCTTGGTAGAATCATGCAGGACTGAAATTTTTGATGTTTTTCTACTCCTCTCATGAGCCCAAACAAGTCTCTAAAAGCATGAGTTTGCAACTACTTTACTTTTGGAGAAAATTCAAAACATTCATTATTCAATAGAGCCCAATAGCAAAAACCAGCGTTTTGAATGAAGAATCACATTTCTTGGTAGAATCATGCAGGATTGAAATTTTTGATGGTTTTTTACTCCTCTCAACAGCCCAAACAAGTTTCTAAAAGGATGAGTTTGCAACTACTTTACTTTTGGAGAAAATTCAAAACATTCATTATTCAATAGGGCCCAATAGCAAAAACCAGCGTTTTGAATGAAGAATCACATTTCTTGGTAGAATCATGCAGGATTGAAATTTTTGATGGTTTTTTACTCCTCTCAACAGCCCAAACAAGTTTCTAAAAGGATGAGTTTGCAACTACTTTACTTTTGGAGAAAATTCAAAACATTCATTATTCAATAGGGCCCAAACTATCAAAAACCAGCGGTTTCAATGAACACACATTTCTTGGTAGAATCATGCAGGACTGAAATTTTTGATGTTTTTCTACTCCTCTCATGAGCCCAAACAAGTCTCTAAAAGCATGAGTTTGCAACTACTTTACTTTTGGAGAAAATTCAAAACATTCATTATTCAATAGAGCCCAATAGCAAAAACCAGCGTTTTGAATGAAGAATCACATTTCTTGGTAGAATCATGCAGGATTGAAATTTTTGATGGTTTTTTACTCCTCTCAACAGCCCAAACAAGTTTCTAAAAGGATGAGTTTGCAACTACTTTACTTTTGGAGAAAATTCAAAACATTCATTATTCAATAGGGCCCAAACTATCAAAATCCAGCCGTTTCAATGAACACACATGTCTTGGTAGAATCATGCAGGACTGAAATTTTTGATGTTTTTCTACTCATCTCATGATCCCAAACAAGTCTCTAAAAGCATGAGTTTGCAACTACTTTACTTTTGGAGAAAATTTAAAACATTCATTATTCAATAGAGCCCAATAGCAAAAACCAGCGTTTTGAATGAAGAATCACATTTCTTGGTAGAATCATGCAGGATTGAAATTTTTGATGGTTTTTTACTCCTCTCAACAGCCCAAACAAGTTTCTAAAAGGATGAGTTTGCAACTACTTTACTTTTGGAGAAAATTCAAAACATTCATTATTCAATAGGGCCCAAACTATCAAAAACCAGCGGTTTCAATGAACACACATTTCTTGGTAGAATCATCCAGGACTGAAATTTTTGATGTTTTTCTACTCCTCTCATGAGCCCAAACAAGTCTCTAAAAGCATGAGTTTGCAACTACTTTACTTTTGGAGAAAATTCAAAACATTCATTATTCAATAGAGCCCAATAGCAAAAACCAGCGTTTTGAATGAAGAATCACATTTCTTGGTAGAATCATGAAGGATTGAAATTTTTGATGGTTTTTTACTCCTCTCAACAGCCCAAACAAGTTTCTAAAAGGATGAGTTTGCAACTACTTTACTTTTGGAGAAAATTCAAAACATTCATTATTCAATAGGGCCCAAACTATCAAAAACCAGCGGTTTCAATGAACACACATTTCTTGGTAGAATCATGCAGGACTGAAATTTTTGATGTTTTTCTACTCCTCTCATGAGCCCAAACAAGTCTCTAAAAGCATGAGTTTGCAACTACTTTACTTTTGGAGAAAATTCAAAACATTCATTATTCAATAGAGCCCAATAGCAAAAACCAGCGTTTTGAATGAAGAATCACATTTCTTGGTAGAATCATGCAGGATTGAAATTTTTGATGGTTTTTTACTCCTCTCAACAGCCCAAACAAGTTTCTAAAAGGATGAGTTTGCAACTACTTTACTTTTGGAGAAAATTCAAAACATTCATTATTCAATAGGGCCCAAACTATCAAAAACCAGCGGTTTGAATGAACACATTTCTTGGTAGAATCATGCAGGACTGAAATTTTTGATGTTTTTCTACTCCTCTCATGAGCCCAAACAAGTCTCTAAAAGCATGAGTTTGCAACTACTTTACTTTTGGAGAAAATTCAAAACATTCACTATTCAATAGAGCCCAATAGCAAAAATCAGGTTTTGAATGAAGAATCACATTTGTTGGTAAAATCATGCAGGATTGAAATTTTTGATGGTTTTTTACTCCTCTCAACAGCCCAAACAAGTTTCTAAAAGGATGAGTTTGCAACTACTTTACTTTTGGAGAAAATTCAAAACATTCATTATTCAATAGGGCCCAAACTATCAAAAACCAGCGGTTTCAATGAACACACATTTCTTGGTAGAATCATGAAGGCCTGAAATTTTTGATGTTTTTCTACGCCTCTCATGAGCCCAAACAAGTCTCTAAAAGCATGAGTTTGCAACTACTTTACTTTTGGAGAAAATTCAAAACATTCATTATTCAATAGAGCCCAATAGCAAAAACCAGCGTTTTGAATGAAGAATCACATTTCTTGGTAGAATCATGCAGGATTGAAATTTTTGATGGTTTTTTACTCCTCTCAACAGCCCAAACAAGTTTCTAAAAGGATGAGTTTGCAACTACTTTACTTTTGGAGAAAATTCAAAACATTCATTATTCAATAGGGCCCAAACTATCAAAAACCAGCGGTTTCAATGAACACACATTTCTTGGTAGAATCATGCAGGACTGAAATTTTTGATGTTTTTCTACTCCTCTCATGAGCCCAAACAAGTCTCTAAAAGCATGAGTTTGCAACTACTTTACTTTTGGAGAAAATTCAAAACATTCATTATTCAATAGAGCCCAATAGCAAAAACCAGCGTTTTGAATGAAGAATCACATTTCTTGGTAGAATCATGCAGGATTGAAATTTTTGATGGTTTTTTACTCCCCTCAACAGCCCAAACAAGTTTCTAAAAGGATGAGTTTGCAACTACTTTACTTTTGGAGAAAATTCAAAACATTCATTATTCAATAGGGCCCAAACTATCAAAAACCAGCGGTTTCAATGAACACACATTTCTTGGTAGAATCATGCAGGACTGAAATTTTTGATGTTTTTCTACTCCTCTCATGAGCCCAAACAAGTCTCTAAAAGCATGAGTTTGCAACTACTTTACTTTTGGAGAAAATTCAAAACATTCATTATTCAATAGAGCCCAATAGCAAAAACCAGCGTTTTGAATGAAGAATCACATTTCTTGGTAGAATCATGCAGGATTGAAATTTTTGATGGTTTTTTACTCCTCTCAACAGCCCAAACAAGTTTCTAAAAGGATGAGTTTGCAACTACTTTACTTTTGGAGAAAATTCAAAACATTCATTATTCAATAGGGCCCAAACTATCAAAAACCAGCGGTTTCAATGAACACACATTTCTTGGTAGAATCATCCAGGACTGAAATTTTTGATGTTTTTCTACTCCTCTCATGAGCCCAAACAAGTCTCTAAAAGCATGAGTTTGCAACTACTTTACTTTTGGAGAAAATTCAAAACATTCATTATTCAATAGAGCCCAATAGCAAAAACCAGCGTTTTGAATGAAGAATCACATTTCTTGGTAGAATCATGAAGGATTGAAATTTTTGATGGTTTTTTACTCCTCTCAACAGCCCAAACAAGTTTCTAAAAGTATGAGTTTGCAACTACTTTACTTTTGGAGAAAATTCAAAACATTCATTATTCAATAGGGCCCAAACTATCAAAAACCAGCGGTTTCAATGAACACACATTTCTTGGTAGAATCATGCAGGACTGAAATTTTTGATGTTTTTCTACTCCTCTCATGAGCCCAAACAAGTCTCTAAAAGCATGAGTTTGCAACTACTTTACTTTTGGAGAAAATTCAAAACATTCATTATTCAATAGAGCCCAATAGCAAAAACCAGCGTTTTGAATGAAGAATCACATTTCTTGGTAGAATCATGCAGGATTGAAATTTTTGATGGTTTTTTACTCCTCTCAACAGCCCAAACAAGTTTCTAAAAGGATGAGTTTGCAACTACTTTACTTTTGGAGAAAATTCAAAACATTCATTATTCAATAGGGCCCAAACTATCAAAAACCAGCGGTTTGAATGAACACATTTCTTGGTAGAATCATGCAGGACTGAAATTTTTGATGTTTTTCTACTCCTCTCATGAGCCCAAACAAGTCTCTAAAAGCATGAGTTTGCAACTACTTTACTTTTGGAGAAAATTCAAAACATTCACTATTCAATAGAGCCCAATAGCAAAAATCAGGTTTTGAATGAAGAATCACATTTGTTGGTAAAATCATGCAGGATTGAAATTTTTGATGGTTTTTTACTCCTCTCAACAGCCCAAACAAGTTTCTAAAAGGATGAGTTTGCAATTACTTTACTTTTGGAGAAAATTCAAAACATTCATTATTCAATAGGGCCCAAACTATCAAAAACCAGCGGTTTCAATGAACACACATTTCTTGGTAGAATCATGAAGGCCTGAAATTTTTGATGTTTTTCTACGCCTCTCATGAGCCCAAACAAGTCTCTAAAAGCATGAGTTTGCAACTACTTTACTTTTGGAGAAAATTCAAAACATTCATTATTCAATAGAGCCCAATAGCAAAAACCAGCGTTTTGAATGAAGAATCACATTTCTTGGTAGAATCATGCAGGATTGAAATTTTTGATGGTTTTTTACTCCTCTCAACAGCCCAAACAAGTTTCTAAAAGGATGAGTTTGCAACTACTTTACTTTTGGAGAAAATTCAAAACATTCATTATTCAATAGGGCCCAAACTATCAAAAACCAGCGGTTTCAATGAACACACATTTCTTGGTAGAATCATGCAGGACTGAAATTTTTGATGTTTTTCTACTCCTCTCATGAGCCCAAACAAGTCTCTAAAAGCATGAGTTTGCAACTACTTTACTTTTGGAGAAAATTCAAAACATTCATTATTCAATAGAGCCCAATAGCAAAAACCAGCGTTTTGAATGAAGAATCACATTTCTTGGTAGAATCATGCAGGATTGAAATTTTTGATGGTTTTTTACTCCTCTCAACAGCCCAAACAAGTTTCTAAAAGGATGAGTTTGCAACTACTTTACTTTTGGAGAAAATTCAAAACATTCATTATTCAATAGGGCCCAAACTATCAAAAACCAGCGGTTTCAATGAACACACATTTCTTGGTAGAATCATGCAGGACTGAAATTTTTGATGTTTTTATACTCCTCTCATGAGCCCAAACAAGTCTCTAAAAGCATGAGTTTGCAACTACTTTACTTTTGGAGAAAATTCAAAACATTCATTATTCAATAGGGCCCAAACTATCAAAAACCAGCGGTTTGAATGAACACACATTTCTTGGTAGAATCATGCAGGACTGAAATTTTTGATGTTTTTCTACTCCTCTCATGAGCCCAAACAAGTCTCTAAAAGCATGAGTTTGCAACTACTTTACTTTTGGAGAAAATTCAAAACATTCATTATTAAATAGAGCCCAATAGCAAAAACCAGCGTTTTGAATGAAGAATCACATTTCTTGGTAGAATCATGCAGGATTGAAATTTTTGATGGTTTTTTACTCCTCTCAACAGCCCAAACAAGTTTCTAAAAGGATGAGTTTGCAACTACTTTACTTTTGGAGAAAATTCAAAACATTCATTATTCAATAGGGCCCAAACTATCAAAAACCAGCCGTTTCAATGAACACACATGTCTTGGTAGAATCATGCAGGACTGAAATTTTTGATGTTTTTCTACTCATCTCATGAGCCCAAACAAGTCTCTAAAAGCATGAGTTTGCAACTACTTTACTTTTGGAGAAAATTCAAAACATTCATTATTCAATAGAGCCCAATAGCAGAAACCAGCGTTTTGAATGAAGAATCACATTTCTTGGTAGAATCATGCAGGATTGAAATTTTTGATGGTTTTTTACTCCCCTCAACAGCCCAAACAAGTTTCTAAAAGGATGTTTGCAACTACTTTACTTTTGGAGAAAATTCAAAACATTCATTATTCAATAGGGCCCAAACTATCAAAAACCAGCGGTTTCAATGAACACACATTTCTTGGTAGAATCATGCAGGACTGAAATTTTTGATGTTTTTCTACTCCTCTCATGAGCCCAAACAAGTCTCTAAAAGCATGAGTTTGCAACTACTTTACTTTTGGAGAAAATTCAAAACATTCATTATTCAATAGAGCCCAATAGCAAAAACCAGCGTTTTGAATGAAGAATCACATTTCTTGGTAGAATCATGCAGGATTGAAATTTTTGATGGTTTTTTACTCCTCTCAACAGCCCAAACAAGTTTCTAAAAGGATGAGTTTGCAACTACTTTACTTTTGGAGAAAATTCAAAACATTCATTATTCAATAGGGTCCAAACTATCAAAAACCAGCGGTTTCAATGAACACACATTTCTTGGTAGAATCATGCAGGACTGAAATTTTTGATGTTTTTCTACTCCTCTCATGAGCCCAAACAAGTCTCTAAAAGCATGAGTTTGCAACTACTTTACTTTTGGAGAAAATTCAAAACATTCATTATTCAATAGAGCCCAATAGCAAAAACCAGCGTTTTGAATGAAGAATCACATTTCTTGGTAGAATCATGCAGGATTGAAATTTTTGATGGTTTTTTACTCCTCTCAACAGCCCAAACAAGTTTCTAAAAGGATGAGTTTGCAACTACTTTACTTTTGGAGAAAATTCAAAACATTCATTATTCAATAGGGCCCAAACTATCAAAAACCAGCCGTTTCAATGAACACACATGTCTTGGTAGAATCATGCAGGACTGAAATTTTTGATGTTTTTCTACTCATCTCATGAGCCCAAACAAGTCTCTAAAAGCATGAGTTTGCAACTACTTTACTTTTGGAGAAAATTAAAAACATTCATTATTCAATAGAGCCCAATAGCAAAAACCAGCGTTTTGAATGAAGAATCACATTTCTTGGTAGAATCATGCAGGATTGAAATTTTTGATGGTTTTTTACTCCTCTCAACAGCCCAAACAAGTTTCTAAAAGGATGAGTTTGCAAATACTTTACTTTTGGAGAAAATTCAAAACATTCATTATTCAATAGGGCCCAAACTATCAAAAACCAGCGGTTTCAATGAACACACATTTCTTGGTAGAATCATGCAGGACTGAAATTTTTGATGTTTTTCTACTCCTCTCATGAGCCCAAACAAGTCTCTAAAAGCATGAGTTTGCAACTACTTTACTTTTGGAGAAAATTCAAAACATTCATTATTCAATAGAGCCCAATAGCAAAAACCAGCGTTTTGAATGAAGAATCACATTTCTTGGTAGAATCATGCAGGATTGAAATTTTTGATGGTTTTTTACTCCTCTCAACAGCCCAAACAAGTTTCTAAAAGGATGAGTTTGCAACTACTTTACTTTTGGAGAAAATTCAAAACATTCATTATTCAATAGGGCCCAAACTATCAAAAACTAGCGGTTTGAATGAACACATTTCTTGGTAGAATCATGCAGGACAGAAATTTTTGATGTTTTTCTACTCCTCTCATGAGCCCAAACAAGTCTCTAAAAGCATGAGTTTGCAACTGCTTTACTTTTGGAGAAAATTCAAAACATTCACTATTCAATAGAGCCCAATAGCAAAAATCAGGTTTTGAATGAAGAATCACATTTCTTGGTAAAATCATGCAGGATTGAAATTTTTGATGGTTTTTTACTCCTCTCAACAGCCCAAACAAGTTTCTAAAAGGATGAGTTTGCAACTACTTTACTTTTGGAGAAAATTCAAAACATTCATTATTCAATAGGGCCCAAACTATCAAAAACCAGCGGTTTCAATGAACACACATTTCTTGGTAGAATCATGCAGGACTGAAATTTTTGATGTTTTTCTACTCCTCTCATGAGCCCAAACAAGTCTCTAAAAGCATGAGTTTGCAACTACTTTACTTTTGGAGAAAATTCAAAACATTCATTATTCAATAGAGCCCAATAGCAAAAAACAGCGTTTTGAATGAAGAATCACATTTCTTGGTAGAATCATGCAGGATTGAAATTTTTGATGGTTTTTTACTCCTCTCAACAGCCCAAACAAGTTTCTAAAAGGATGAGTTTGCAACTACTTTACTTTTGGAGAAAATTCAAAACATTCATTATTCAATAGGGCCCAAACTATCAAAAACCAGCGGTTTCAATGAACACACAATTCTTGGTAGAATCATGCAGGACTGAAATTTTTGATGTTTTTCTACTCCTCTCATGAGCCCAAACAAGTCTCTAAAAGCATGAGTTTGCAACTACTTTACTTTTGGAGAAAATTCAAAACATTCATTATTCAATAGAGCCCAATAGCAAAAACCAGCGTTTTGAATGAAGAATCACATTTCTTGGTAGAATCATGCAGGATTGAAATTTTTGATGGTTTTTTACTCCTCTCAACAGCCCAAACAAGTTTCTAAAAGGATGAGTTTGCAACTACTTTACTTTTGGAGAAAATTCAAAACATTCATTATTCAATAGGGCCCAAACTATCAAAAACCAGCGGTTTCAATGAACACACATTTCTTGGTAGAATCATGCAGGACTGAAATTTTTGATGTTTTTCTACTCCTCTCATGAGCCCAAACAAGTCTCTAAAAGCATGAGTTTGCAACTACTTTACTTTTGGAGAAAATTCAAAACATTCATTATTCAATAGAGCCCAATAGCAAAAACCAGCGTTTTGAATGAAGAATCACATTTCTTGGTAGAATCATGCAGGATTGAAATTTTTGATGGTTTTTTACTCCTCTCAACAGCCCAAACAAGTTTCTAAAAGGATGAG
This sequence comes from Dendrobates tinctorius, assembly GCF_039654945.1. Taxonomy (NCBI): domain Eukaryota; kingdom Metazoa; phylum Chordata; class Amphibia; order Anura; family Dendrobatidae; genus Dendrobates; species Dendrobates tinctorius. The sequence goes on from NW_027361793.1 coordinate 23,571,336, forward strand.
TTTGCAACTACTTTACTTTTGGAGAAAATTCAAAACATTCATTATTCAATAGGGCCCAAACTATCAAAAACCAGCGGTTTCAATGAACACACATTTCTTGGTAGAATCATGCAGGACTGAAATTTTTGATGTTTTTCTACTCCTCTCATGAGCCCAAACAAGTCTCTAAAAGCATGAGTTTGCAACTACTTTACTTTTGGAGAAAATTCAAAACATTCATTATTCAATAGAGCCCAATAGCAAAAACCAGCGTTTTGAATGAAGAATCACATTTCTTGGTAGAATCATGCAGGATTGAAATTTTTGATGGTTTTTTACTCCTCTCAACAGCCCAAACAAGTTTCTAAAAGGATGAGTTTGCAACTACTTTACTTTTGGAGAAAATTCAAAACATTCATTATTCAATAGGGCCCAAACTATCAAAAACCAGCGGTTTCAATGAACACACATTTCTTGGTAGAATCATGCAGGACTGAAATTTTTGATGTTTTTCTACTCCTCTCATGAGCCCAAACAAGTCTCTAAAAGCATGAGTTTGCAACTACTTTACTTTTGGAGAAAATTCAAAACATTCATTATTCAATAGAGCCCAATAGCAAAAACCAGCGTTTTGAATGAAGAATCACATTTCTTGGTAGAATCATGCAGGATTGAAATTTTTGATGGTTTTTTACTCCTCTCAACAGCCCAAACAAGTTTCTAAAAGGATGAGTTTGCAACTACTTTACTTTTGGAGAAAATTCAAAACATTCATTATTCAATAGGGCCCAAACTATCAAAAACCAGCGGTTTCAATGAACACACATTTCTTGGTAGAATCATGCAGGACTGAAATTTTAGATGTTTTTCTACTCCTCTCATGAGCCCAAACAAGTCTCTAAAAGCATGAGTTTGCAACTACTTTACTTTTGGAGAAAATTCAAAACATTCATTATTCAATAGAGCCCAATAGCAAAAACCAGCGTTTTGAATGAAGAATCACATTTCTTGGTAGAATCATGCAGGATTGAAATTTTTGATGGTTTTTTACTCCTCTCAACAGCCCAAACAAGTTTCTAAAAGGATGAGTTTGCAACTACTTTACTTTTGGAGAAAATTCAAAACATTCATTATTCAATAGGGCCCAAACTATCAAAAACCAGCGGTTTGAATGAACACATTTCTTGGTAGAATCATGCAGGACTGAAATTTTTGATGTTTTTCTACTCCTCTCATGAGCCCAAACAAGTCTCTAAAAGCATGAGTTTGCAACTACTTTACTTTTGGAGAAAATTCAAAACATTCACTATTCAATAGAGCCCAATAGCAAAAATCAGGTTTTGAATGAAGAATCACATTTGTTGGTAAAATCATGCAGGATTGAAATTTTTGATGGTTTTTTACTCCTCTCAACAGCCCAAACAAGTTTCTAAAAGGATGAGTTTGCAACTACTTTACTTTTGGAGAAAATTCAAAACATTCATTATTCAATAGGGCCCAAACTATCAAAAACCAGCGGTTTCAATGAACACACATTTCTTGGTAGAATCATGAAGGCCTGAAATTTTTGATGTTTTTCTACGCCTCTCATGAGCCCAAACAAGTCTCTAAAAGCATGAGTTTGCAACTACTTTACTTTTGGAGAAAATTCAAAACATTCATTATTCAATAGAGCCCAATAGCAAAAACCAGCGTTTTGAATGAAGAATCACATTTCTTGGTAGAATCATGCAGGATTGAAATTTTTGATGGTTTTTTACTCCTCTCAACAGCCCAAACAAGTTTCTAAAAGGATGAGTTTGCAACTACTTTACTTTTGGAGAAAATTCAAAACATTCATTATTCAATAGGGCCCAAACTATCAAAAACCAGCGGTTTCAATGAACACACATTTCTTGGTAGAATCATGCAGGACTGAAATTTTTGATGTTTTTCTACTCCTCTCATGAGCCCAAACAAGTCTCTAAAAGCATGAGTTTGCAACTACTTTACTTTTGGAGAAAATTCAAAACATTCATTATTCAATAGAGCCCAATAGCAAAAACCAGCGTTTTGAATGAAGAATCACATTTCTTGGTAGAATCATGCAGGATTGAAATTTTTGATGGTTTTTTACTCCTCTCAACAGCCCAAACAAGTTTCTAAAAGGATGAGTTTGCAACTACTTTACTTTTGGAGAAAATTCAAAACATTCATTATGCAATAGGGCCCAAACTATCAAAAACCAGCGGTATCAATGAACACACATTTCTTGGTAGAATCATGCAGGACTGAAATTTTTGATGTTTTTCTACTCCTCTCATGAGCCCAAACAAGTCTGTAAAAGCATGAGTTTGCAACTACTTTACTTTTGGAGAAAATTCAAAACATTCATTATTCAATAGAGCCCAATAGCAAAAACCAGAGTTTTGAATGAAGAATCACATTTCTTGGTAGAATCATGCAGGCTTGAAATTTTTGATGGTTTTTTACTCCTCTCAACAGCCCAAACAAGTTTCTAAAAGGATGAGTTTGCAACTACTTTACTTTTGGAGAAAATTCAAAACATTCATTATTCAATAGGGCCCAAACTATCAAAAACCAGCGGTTTCAATGAACACACATTTCTTGGTAGAATCATGCAGGACTGAAATTTTTGATGTTTTTATACTCCTCTCATGAGCCCAAACAAGTCTCTAAAAGCATGAGTTTGCAACTACTTTACTTTTGGAGAAAATTCAAAACATTCATTATTCAATAGGGCCCAAACTATCAAAAACCAGCGGTTTGAATGAACACACATTTCTTGGTAGAATCATGCAGGACTGAAATTTTTGATGTTTTTCTACTCCTCTCATGAGCCCAAACAAGTCTCTAAAAGCATGAGTTTGCAACTACTTTACTTTTGGAGAAAATTCAAAACATTCATTATTAAATAGAGCCCAATAGCAAAAACCAGCGTTTTGAATGAAGAATCACATTTCTTGGTAGAATCATGCAGGATTGAAATTTTTGATGGTTTTTTACTCCTCTCAACAGCCCAAACAAGTTTCTAAAAGGATGAGTTTGCAACTACTTTACTTTTGGAGAAAATTCAAAACATTCATTATTCAATAGGGCCCAAACTATCAAAAACCAGCCGTTTCAATGAACACACATGTCTTGGTAGAATCATGCAGGACTGAAATTTTTGATGTTTTTCTACTCATCTCATGAGCCCAAACAAGTCTCTAAAAGCATGAGTTTGCAACTACTTTACTTTTGGAGAAAATTCAAAACATTCATTATTCAATAGAGCCCAATAGCAAAAACCAGCGTTTTGAATGAAGAATCACATTTCTTGGTAGAATCATGCAGGATTGAAATTTTTGATGGTTTTTTACTCCCCTCAACAGCCCAAACAAGTTTCTAAAAGGATGAGTTTGCAACTACTTTACTTTTGGAGAAAATTCAAAACATTCATTATTCAATAGGGCCCAAACTATCAAAAACCAGCGGTTTCAATGAACACACATTTCTTGGTAGAATCATGCAGGACTGAAATTTTTGATGTTTTTCTACTCCTCTCATGAGCCCAAACAAGTCTCTAAAAGCATGAGTTTGCAACTACTTTACTTTTGGAGAAAATTCAAAACATTCATTATTCAATAGAGCCCAATAGCAAAAACCAGCGTTTTGAATGAAGAATCACATTTCTTGGTAGAATCATGCAGGATTGAAATTTTTGATGGTTTTTTACTCCTCTCAACAGCCCAAACAAGTTTCTAAAAGGATGAGTTTGCAACTACTTTACTTTTGGAGAAAATTCAAAACATTCATTATTCAATAGGGTCCAAACTATCAAAAACCAGCGGTTTCAATGAACACACATTTCTTGGTAGAATCATGCAGGACTGAAATTTTTGATGTTTTTCTACTCCTCTCATGAGCCCAAACAAGTCTCTAAAAGCATGAGTTTGCAACTACTTTACTTTTGGAGAAAATTCAAAACATTCATTATTCAATAGAGCCCAATAGCAAAAACCAGCGTTTTGAATGAAGAATCACATTTCTTGGTAGAATCATGCAGGATTGAAATTTTTGATGGTTTTTTACTCCTCTCAACAGCCCAAACAAGTTTCTAAAAGGATGAGTTTGCAACTACTTTACTTTTGGAGAAAATTCAAAACATTCATTATTCAATAGGGCCCAAACTATCAAAAACCAGCCGTTTCAATGAACACACATGTCTTGGTAGAATCATGCAGGACTGAAATTTTTGATGTTTTTCTACTCATCTCATGAGCCCAAACAAGTCTCTAAAAGCATGAGTTTGCAACTACTTTACTTTTGGAGAAAATTAAAAACATTCATTATTCAATAGAGCCCAATAGCAAAAACCAGCGTTTTGAATGAAGAATCACATTTCTTGGTAGAATCATGCAGGATTTAAATTTTTGATGGTTTTTTACTCCTCTCAACAGCCCAAACAAGTTTCTAAAAGGATGAGTTTGCAACTACTTTTCTTTTGGAGAAAATTCAAAACATTCATTATTCATTAGGGCCCAAACTATCAAAAACCAGCGGTTTCAATGAACACACATTTCTTGGTAGAATCATGCAGGACTGAAATTTTTGATGTTTTTCTACTCCTCTCATGAGCCCAAACAAGTCTCTAAAAGCATGAGTTTGCAACTACTTTACTTTTGGAGAAAATTCAAAACATTCATTATTCAATAGAGCCCAATAGCAAAAACCAGCGTTTTGAATGAAGAATCACATTTCTTGGTAGAATCATGCAGGATTGAAATTTTTGATGGTTTTTTACTCCTCTCAACAGCCCAAACAAGTTTCTAAAAGGATGAGTTTGCAACTACTTTACTTTTGGAGAAAATTCAAAACATTCATTATTCAATAGGGCCCAAACTCAAAAACTAGCGGTTTGAATGAACACATTTCTTGGTAGAATCATGCAGGACAGAAATTTTTGATGTTTTTCTACTCCTCTCATGAGCCCAAACAAGTCTCTAAAAGCATGAGTTTGCAACTGCTTTACTTTTGGAGAAAATTCAAAACATTCACTATTCAATAGAGCCCAATAGCAAAAATCAGGTTTTGAATGAAGAATCACATTTCTTGGTAAAATCATGCAGGATTGAAATTTTTGATGGTTTTTTACTCCTCTCAACAGCCCAAACAAGTTTCTAAAAGGATGAGTTTGCAACTACTTTACTTTTGGAGAAAATTCAAAACATTCATTATTCAATAGGGCCCAAACTATCAAAAACCAGCGGTTTCAATGAACACACATTTCTTGGTAGAATCATGCAGGACTGAAATTTTTGATGTTTTTCTACTCCTCTCATGAGCCCAAACAAGTCTCTAAAAGCATGAGTTTGCAACTACTTTACTTTTGGAGAAAATTCAAAACATTCATTATTCAATAGAGCCCAATAGCAAAAACCAGCGTTTTGAATGAAGAATCACATTTCTTGGTAGAATCATGCAGGATTGAAATTTTTGATGGTTTTTTACTCCTCTCAACAGCCCAAACAAGTTTCTAAAAGGATGAGTTTGCAACTACTTTACTTTTGGAGAAAATTCAAAACATTCATTATTCAATAGGGCCCAAACTATCAAAAACCAGCGGTTTCAATGAACACACAATTCTTGGTAGAATCATGCAGGACTGAAATTTTTGATGTTTTTCTACTCCTCTCATGAGCCCAAACAAGTCTCTAAAAGCATGAGTTTGCAACTACTTTACTTTTGGAGAAAATTCAAAACATTCATTATTCAATAGAGCCCAATAGCAAAAACCAGCGTTTTGAATGAAGAATCACATTTCTTGGTAGAATCATGCAGGATTGAAATTTTTGATGGTTTTTTACTCCTCTCAACAGCCCAAACAAGTTTCTAAAAGGATGAGTTTGCAACTACTTTACTTTTGGAGAAAATTCAAAACATTCATTATTCAATAGGGCCCAAACTATCAAAAACCAGCGGTTTCAATGAACACACATTTCTTGGTAGAATCATGCAGGACTGAAATTTTTGATGTTTTTCTACTCCTCTCATGAGCCCAAACAAGTTTCTAAAAGCATGAGTTTGCAACTGCTTTACTTTTGGAGAAAATTCAAAACATTCACTATTCAATAGAGCCCAATAGCAAAAATCAGGTTTTGAATGAAGAATCACATTTCTTGGTAAAATCATGCAGGATTGAAATTTTTGATGGTTTTTTACTCCTCTCAACAGCCCAAACAAGTTTCTAAAAGGATGAGTTTGCAACTACTTTACTTTTGGAGAAAATTCAAAACATTCATTATTCAATAGGGCCCAAACTATCAAAAACCAGCGGTTTCAATGAACACACATTTCTTGGTAGAATCATGCAGGACTGAAATTTTTGATGTTTTTCTACTCCTCTCATGAGCCCAAACAAGTTTCTAAAAGCATGAGTTTGCAACTACTTTACTTTTGGAGAAAATTCAAAACATTCATTATTCAATAGAGCCCAATAGCAAAAACCAGCGTTTTGAATGAAGAATCACATTTCTTGGTAGAATCATGCAGGATTGAAATTTTTGATGGTTTTTTACTCCTCTCAACAGCCCAAACAAGTTTCTAAAAGGATGAGTTTGCAACTACTTTACTTTTGGAGAAAATTCAAAACATTCATTATTCAATAGGGCCCAAACTATCAAAAACCAGCGGTTTCAATGAACACACAATTCTTGGTAGAATCATGCAGGACTGAAATTTTTGATGTTTTTCTACTCCTCTCATGAGCCCAAACAAGTCTCTAAAAGCATGAGTTTGCAACTACTTTACTTTTGGAGAAAATTCAAAACATTCATTATTCAATAGAGCCCAATAGCAAAAACCAGCGTTTTGAATGAAGAATCACATTTCTTGGTAGAATCATGCAGGATTGAAATTTTTGATGGTTTTTTACTCCTCTCAACAGCCCAAACAAGTTTCTAAAAGGATGAGTTTGCAACTACTTTACTTTTGGAGAAAATTCAAAACATTCATTATTCAATAGGGCCCAAACTATCAAAAACCAGCGGTTTCAATGAACACACATTTCTTGGTAGAATCATGCAGGACTGAAATTTTTGATGTTTTTCTACTCCTCTCATGAGCCCAAACAAGTCTCTAAAAGCATGAGTTTGCAACTACTTTACTTTTGGAGAAAATTCAAAACATTCATTATTCAATAGAGCCCAATAGCAAAAACCAGCGTTTTGAATGAAGAATCACATTTCTTGGTAGAATCATGCAGGATTGAAATTTTTGATGGTTTTTTACTCCTCTCAACAGCCCAAACAAGTTTCTAAAAGGATGAGTTTGCAACTACTTTACTTTTGGAGAAAATTCAAAACATTCATTATTCAATAGGGCCCAAACTATCAAAAACCAGCGGTTTCAATGAACACACATTTCTTGGTAGAATCATGCAGGACTGAAATTTTTGATGTTTTTCTACTCCTCTCATGAGCCCAAACAAGTCTCTAAAAGCATGAGTTTGCAACTACTTTACTTTTGGAGAAAATTCAAAACATTCATTATTCAATAGAGCCCAATAGCAAAAACCAGCGTTTTGAATGAAGAATCACATTTCTTGGTAGAATCATGCAGGATTGAAATTTTTGATGGTTTTTTTACTCCTCTCAACAGCCCAAACAAGTTTCTAAAAGGATGAGTTTGCAACTACTTTACTTTTGGAGAAAATTCAAAACATTCATTATTCAATAGGGCCCAAACTATCAAAATCCAGCCGTTTCAATGAACACACATGTCTTGGTAGAATCATGCAGGACTGAAATTTTTGATGTTTTTCTACTCAGCTCATGATCCCAAACAAGTCTCTAAAAGCATGAGTTTGCAACTACTTTACTTTTGGAGAAAATTTAAAACATTCATTATTCAATAGAGCCCAATAGCAAAAACCAGCGTTTTGAATGAAGAATCACATTTCTTGGTAGAATCATGCAGGATTGAAATTTTTGATGGTTTTTTACTCCTCTCAACAGCCCAAACAAGTTTCTAAAAGGATGAGTTTGCAACTACTTTACTTTTGGAGAAAATTCAAAACATTCATTATTCAATAGGGCCCAAACTATCAAAAACCAGCGGTTTGAATGAACACATTTCTTGGTAGAATCATGCAGGACTGAAATTTTTGATGTTTTTCTACTCCTCTCATGAGCCCAAACAAGTCTCTAAAAGCATGAGTTTGCAACTACTTTACTTTTGGAGAAAATTCAAAACATTCACTATTCAATAGAGCCCAATAGCAAAAATCAGGTTTTGAATGAAGAATCACATTTCTTGGTAAAATCATGCAGGATTGAAATTTTTGATGGTTTTTTACTCCTCTCAACAGCCCAAACAAGTTTCTAAAAGGATGAGTTTGCAACTACTTTACTTTTGGAGAAAATTCAAAACATTCATTATTCAATAGGGCCCAAACTATCAAAAACCAGCGGTTTCAATGAACACACATTTCTTGGTAGAATCATCCAGGACTGAAATTTTTGATGTTTTTCTACTCCTCTCATGAGCCCAAACAAGTCTCTAAAAGCATGAGTTTGCAACTACTTTACTTTTGGAGAAAATTCAAAACATTCATTATTCAATAGAGCCCAATAGCAAAAACCAGCGTTTTGAATGAAGAATCACATTTCTTGGTAGAATCATGCAGGATTGGGGGCGTGGCTTGCGCTCGGGCGATGATGGACGTCTGAGCTGTGAGCTCCCGTGTGGACAACCACAAAAGCGACAATAACGCATGTTAAAAGATGACATTTATTGCTAAATACTTATAAAAACCTTAAAGACTGTCCAAGGACCTTCTACATATCCTTTGTTGAAGATTTGGAGTTCCTGCTTTACTGCCTGCTAAGCCTGGGACAAATAGCTGCTGAGCGGTAAAAATGGCGGGAGCTGCTGTTTAAAACACGGCAAGAGTCCGGGAGTCCCTTCACTAGGCTCTGACGTCATCGGCACTAAGCGGGAACCGGACTGATTTGAAGCCGCCATAATAAAAGAATGACCGTTTACCTGGCCTGAGAGAGCGGTAAGCCTGCAGTGCCTGTCATGCTGAGGTGAAGCGGTGCCCTTGTGCTGAGGTAAAAAAAGCGCGGGAAGCGACGCCATCTTGGCACAGTGAAGACCGGTCTATCAGACTAAAGTGAGGAGGCGGGCCGCTACCGCTGACGTCGCAACCGGAGGCAGGATCCAGGAAGAAGGAGGAGGGAGAGGCGGCGAGGACGGGACTGGTGAATACAGCAGCGGTGAAGCCTGCAGGCGGCTGAAAATGTCGCGGTGTCCATTACTGAGGAAGAAGTAAGGAAGCAAGGTGGCTGGAAGAGCTGAGGTCCCGGTGACGTCGCAGGAACATAGAGAATCGCCGCGGTGAACATGACGGATTTCCCAGAAGATTAGGAGCAGCAAAAGACGCTATTAAAACCTTCACTAATAGTCCTGCTGGGGCTGTGGGAAGCAAGAAAGTTTAAATCCTCTGCTCTGCATTAGATAAGTACTACAGCTTGTGGTTATTTTGTGAGGAGGGGGTCTGTTATTTTGAGGATCATTAGGAGCCCTGATATTTAATACAAGTATATATTTGGTGGACTAAACTGGATAATCCATAAAGGCTTCACATAAATAATAACTTCTCTGGGTATTTAAAATTACCTAAAGTTGATTGAGTACAGCCTCCTCCATTGTGACGTTGGGTTGCCTTTTTTTTTTTTTTTTTTTTTTTTTTTTGATACACAAGGCACTTTTGACACTTTTGACTTTGAGTTCCCCAGAGGGATAGATAATTATCTCTATACGGTTTATTTTGTGCTATGGTTCTCTTATTCTGCCTTTTTTCCTAAGGTATTACTTCAGTTTCCCACTGGGAGGACACAAATAGTTTAAAATCTTTAATTACTTAAAGGGTATTTACTTTTTACATTTAAAACCTGCTTTAAACAGAGTACTTGCATTATCGGGTAATATTTATATAATACCAATATAATAGGTGCATTTGTGGTATTGTGAGACATATTAGGTATTGCAGTACTGCGAGTCTTACAAGGTGTCCTCCATCTACTTTTATACTAGTTTGTTAAAAAACTTACCTCAGAACATATATATAGCCTACTTGTTCCTAGCCCGACAAAATGGCATCAGGGAATCAGAAATCTAAATGGCAACAAAATAAAACCCAGACAACATGGGGCACTATAAAAACACGACAAAACAAAGACTCCTCTGAGTCAATATGTACACACAAGTCTAGATCTCCAAGAGAGAGATCTGAAGCCAGACATTTACCCCCACTAAAAGAGACAAATGTCTCTCAGGGCAAATTAACACAGGAAAAGAAGTTACAAAGGGACCTACTTCCTGAGTTTCATAACATTTTGATACCTAATGTGATTACTGATAATTCTGACCAGCATGTCGAACCTAACACCACACTTAGTGTCACTATGGACCTCTCCCAATCTAACAAACGGAAAAATCTGGGAAAAGGGGATAAGGGTAGCTGCATTTCTGTCTTAGACTCAGACAGCACTTCAGAGGAGTTCTCCCTTAACGGGAGTCCTAATAAGCCCCTACAAAAAAGAGGTCGTTCTGTGCCCACTCTTCCGGAGAGATCCTCAATAGATTCAATTAATTATGAGACTTTCCTTGACTCAGAGCGACAGGTATCTGAGGGAGTCCTCGCTAACTTCTGCAAAGCATTAAAAGACTCTATAACACTGGGTTTCGAGGAACAACGAAACCTTATACAAGAGGTGAGCGACAAGTTCACACATAGGTTCGAGGCCAACGAGACTAAAATTACCAAACTGGAAAACAAAGTTGAGACATTAGTCCAACAAAACATGGAATTGGGAGAGGAAATTAAATTTCTCCAATCCAAAATGACGGATCTGGAAGATAGATGCCGTCGAAATAATCTTAAACTGAGGGGCATCCCGGAGACCATCTTACAAGATGATCTATCTAACTATGTCAAGACTTTATTTAAAAAAGCAGTTCCCACATTGTCAGATATCCATTTGACAATTGACAGAATTCATAGACTACAAAGACCAAAAGGCATACCTCCTGACAAACCTAGAGACACCATTCTGAGGTTATTGTTCTTTGAGACCAAAGAAAAAATCTTAAAATTTTTAAGGGACAAACATACTTTCCCAGCCCCGTACGACAATATAAAAGTTTTCTCAGACTTTTCAAAAAGCACTATGGATGCCAGAAAAGCATTCAGAGAAACTAATGCCAAACTAAGAGACTTAGGAATCTCTTATAGATGGGGATTCCCCACCAGGGTCATAGTTTCGTACAAGGGCAGGAACATCTCCCTGATTAATCCTGATGAAGGCCGGGATTTCTTAGCCTATCTTCAAAAAGATCTTAAAGATAAAGGCTGATCTGTAACATCAAATTTCTTTAAGGTCTTTACTTTGGAGAATTTATTATATTTAAGTTAAAGAAGTCTTATATTATATTTCTTCCATAGTGGTTGTTCTTGCGGGAACCAGGTCACTTTTTCCCCGCTTTCAGGAGATAGCCACAATAGGTGGCTCCCTCCAGGAGTTCTCCGTATAATAGATCTTTTTTCTCTTACTTTTAGTGATTAAATTTAGCTTTTTTCTTTATTTCCTTTTTTTGTTCTTGTTTGAGAATCCAGACTCCAAGTGGCTCCACTCTAAATGGATATCAAACTTCTTTCCTATAATGTGAGAGGTCTTAACAGTCCATTTAAAAGACACACGTTGTGGAAAGAAATTAGAAATTACCAGGCAGATGTAATCTGCTTACAAGAAGTAAGACTAGCTAAAGATAACCACCCATTCTTCCAGAATAAAAATTATTCTAATATTTTTAAGGCTTTGAAACCAACCAAAAAAGCGGGGGTAATTACTATTGTTAGTAACAAAATATCATTTAAATTGCAGTTGGAAGAGGTAGATCCAGAAGGGAGATTTCATATCTTAGTATGTGATCTCAATGGTACTACGTTTACTATAGTTAATATCTATGCCCCAAATAGTAAACAGCTACCCTTCTTTAATAAACTAATCAAGAAAATTGAAAAGGTCAGGAAGGGAGAGTTGATTTTGGTGGGAGATTTTAATCTGGTGCCCAATAATGACCTGGATGCATCATCCCAGGCACGAAAATCATGCCCATCGTTAGACAACTGGCTCTCCAACAATGAATTATACGATGTTTTCCGTTGCCTCAATACTTCCTCTAGAGAGTATACCTATTTCTCCGAAACCCACCAATCTTCTTCGAGAATAGATCTTTTTCTCACCAGTGTACTCTCTCTCTCTAAATTTAAGAAAATTGAAATTCTCAACAAAACTTTTTCAGATCATTCCCCAATAAGGGTAGAATTTGCCACAGGCCCTCAAACATCTAATACTTATTTATGGAGGACCAATATCTCTCTGCTTAAGACAAATAAATTTAAGGAAACTATAGATAAAGCACTCAATAACTATTTTGCAGATAACGCCACAGAACACATTGACCCATTCATTTTATGGCAAGCCCACAAGGCTGTAATCAGAGGGTGCATCATGCAATTGTCGGCTAGAAACAGGAGAGAAAAAAGGGAAAAAATCTCAAATCTACAATCACAAATTAAACTAAAAGAGGACCAGCAAAATAGTCTAGCAAACCCATCACATACCACCCAAATGGAAATATTAGATTTAAGGCAGCAATTGAAAGCGTTACTTATTTTAGATTATGACGCAGCAATAAGAGCCACTAAAGCCACTTATTATACCTCCACAAATAAACCCACACGTTATATGATGAGGAAAATACAAAGGGATAGGATTACAAGAAGAATTAACAAGATCCGAAACACAGCAGGACAACTGCAGTCACACCCGCAAGACATTGCTAATGTTTTTGCAAAATTTTTCCAAAGTCTTTATAACTTGGATCAAGAGCCTGGGTACCCTTCTCCTGACCAAACTGCTATAAATACATTTCTGACCGGTTTAAAACTTCCTCGTTTAAATGATTCGGATCTAGATATACTAAACAAACCCATTTCCATAGAGGAAATTGAGAAAACTATTTTGAATCTCAAACCTCTGAAATCTCCTGGCCCAGATGGGTATGCTAACGAGTATTATCAAATATTTGCCAAAACCCTTACTCCCTTTTTAAAGGATCTTTACGATCAAGTAGCAATTGCTGGTTCCTTTCCTAAAAGCATGTTGGAAGCAACTATAGTTTTATTACCTAAAGAAAAGGGGGAATCAGTAAATGTAAAAGATTTTAGGCCCATCTCCCTAATTAACGGGGATATTAAAATATTTTCCAAAATACTGGCTGAAAGACTTAAACATATCCTTCCCAAGTTAATTAATACAGATCAGATGGGTTTTATTGTGGGTAGGCAAACAGCAGATGGCACAAGAAGAGTCATTAATCTTCTTAGCTTAATCAAGAAATCTAGTGTCCCATCTCTTTTTTTAGCCTTAGACGCTGAAAAGGCGTTTGATAGAATCAATTGGCTTTATCTTCAAAATGTCATGTCTAAATTTGGCTTCGACGATCACTTTATCTCTAAAATATTTTCCCTTTACTCTTACCCAAATGCCAGAATCTACCTAAATAATTACTTATCTAATTCCTTTAACATAACAAATGGGACTAGACAAGGTTGTCCGCTCTCTCCCTTATTATTTGCAATGGCAATGGAACCTCTGGCAGAGGCAATTAGGGCAAATTCATCAATTACCGGATATAATACTAAAAATCGCACCCATAAAGTCAGCCTTTTTGCGGATGACCTATTCTTATCCCTAACTAACCCAATTAAATCAGTCAAAACTTTAATGGAAATATTAGCACAATTTTCCAGAATATCTTGCTTTAAAATTAATACGGGAAAATCTAAAGTAATGTCATTTAATGTTCCGCCAGAAGAAGTTAAAGAAGTTCTAGCCTCCACCAACTTTCAGCTGGAAACACAATCATTGACATATTTAGGTATAAATATCACAAAAAATTTCAACCAGATTGTGCCTAGTAATGTTGAAGGTCTAATAAAGGCCATTTCCAAAGATTTTAAACATCTCGAAAGTTTGAACCTTACTCTTATGGGACGTATATTGGTGGTTAAATCTATCATACTGCCTAAAATTCTTTATATTTTTCGCTCCATCCCTCTCAAAGTCAATGAAAAACTAATAAAAAAAATACAAGAACTAATTAAAATATTTGTTTGGGGCAATAAAAAACCGAGAGTAGCACATACTATCCTTTTTAGAAGCAAGAAACATGGAGGGTTGGCTCTTCCTAATATTAGGGCCTATCATCAGGCGATTCTGGTTAAAAACAGTCATCAATGGTTCAAGTCTGGAGAGCAACCTGCATGGATGGATCTTGAACTAGCAAGTGGTAATTATAAACCGCTACAAAATACATTCTCTAGCCATATATTAGAGCCTAAAACTAAGCGTCACTCTAACCCAATAGTACATGCTATATTAGATGCCTGGTCGAAATTCACTAAATTAAAAAGGACAGAGAATAGAACTCTTTCACTAAAAAGATGTCCTCTTAAACTTCTTGAAGTCATGTTTCAATCATCCATACCCAAGATTTGGTTTGATTTAAAGGTTAGGAAAGTAGGAGATATATGGGATGGTAGTAGGGTATCCTCTTTTTCCGAGATCAGGGAGAAATATCATATGCCATCTGGGGAGTTTCTTTTCTATCAGATCTTGAAGGATAATCTTTTACTTTTGATACGTAGAAGATCTCTCAATTTAGAGATTATGGCCTCACTAGTCAATCACAGTAATACTAAACTGAATTGGACCTGCAAAAATATTTATAGTCGCCTCAATGGGGGCTCCATCTTTACGAAACATATTTATATGGAAAGATGGGAAATTGATCTACGAAAGAAATTTAACCCAGAGCAATGGGAATTTGCCATAGAACATACTTGCAGGGCCATGGTTTCTATGTCTTTGCAGGAATCCTACTATAAGGTATTAGTCCGATGGTATTTCACCCCAACCAGACTAGCACATATAGGGGATGGGATGTCTTCTCAATGTTGGAGAGGATGTACTTTTCCGGGGAATTTATTTCATCTCTTTTGGAGTTGTCCCAAATTGCAGATTCTTTGGAGGGAAACTAGAGAACATATTAAATTGCTATCATCTGATCTTGTCAAGATCTCTCCCCAGATGGTAATCTTATCCTTGGATATGGAGGGGGTGGATACATCCATCAGATACGTTATGATACACTTATTTACTGTAATTAAGAATCAAATAGCTTTGTGGTGGAGAAAGACAGAGGTACCCGCATTCCCCATTATTTTGGACATTCTGCGTTCACAAAGTCTCATAGAAGAACGATTTGCCTTTAACAACAATGTCTTACATAAATATCATTTAAAGTGGGCAGTGTGGAACTCAATTTACATGTAAAGTTATTAGACTGCTGTACTATATGCTTGGAGTCTGGTCTGAAAGTTATATGCTCTAGTTTCAATGTGGAGTTCTCTATTTTTTATTTCTTCCCATTTTCGCCTTGTTTTGTTACCCCTGTCCTTCCTCCTATTTATGGAAAATTCAATAAACATATTTGAAAAAGAATCATGCAGGATTGAAATTTTTGATGGTTTTTTACTCCTCTCAACAGCCCAAACAAGTTTCTAAAAGGATGAGTTTGCAACTACTTTACTTTTGGAGAAAATTCAAAACATTCATTATTCAATAGGGCCCAAACTATCAAAAACCAGCGGTTTCAATGAACACACATTTCTTGGTAGAATCATGCAGGACTGAAATTTTTGATGTTTTTCTACTCCTCTCATGAGCCCAAACAAGTCTCTAAAAGCATGAGTTTGCAACTACTTTACTTTTGGAGAAAATTCAAAACATTCATTATTCAATAGAGCCCAATAGCAAAAACCAGCGTTTTGAATGAAGAATCACATTTCTTGGTAGAATCATGCAGGATTGAAATTTTTGATGGTTTTTTACTCCTCTCAACAGCCCAAACAAGTTTCTAAAAGGATGAGTTTGCAACTACTTTACTTTTGGAGAAAATTCAAAACATTCATTATTCAATAGGGCCCAAACTATCAAAAACCAGCGGTTTGAATGAACACATTTCTTGGTAGAATCATGCAGGACTGAAATTTTTGATGTTTTTCTACTCCTCTCATGAGCCCAAACAAGTCTCTAAAAGCATGAGTTTGCAACTACTTTACTTTTGGAGAAAATTCAAAACATTCACTATTCAATAGAGCCCAATAGCAAAAATCAGGTTTTGAATGAAGAATCACATTTGTTGGTAAAATCATGCAGGATTGAAATTTTTGATGGTTTTTTACTCCTCTCAACAGCCCAAACAAGTTTCTAAAAGGATGAGTTTGCAACTACTTTACTTTTGGAGAAAATTCAAAACATTCATTATTCAATAGGGCCCAAACTATCAAAAACCAGCGGTTTCAATGAACACACATTTCTTCGTAGAATCATGAAGGCCTGAAATTTTTGATGTTTTTCTACGCCTCTCATGAGCCCAAACAAGTCTCTAAAAGCATGAGTTTGCAACTACTTTACTTTTGGAGAAAATTCAAAACATTCATTATTCAATAGAGCCCAATAGCAAAAACCAGCGTTTTGAATGAAGAATCACATTTCTTGGTAGAATCATGCAGGATTGAAATTTTTGATGGTTTTTTACTCCTCTCAACAGCCCAAACAAGTTTCTAAAAGGATGAGTTTGCAACTACTTTACTTTTGGAGAAAATTCAAAACATTCATTATTCAATAGGGCCCAAACTATCAAAAACCAGCGGTTTCAATGAACACACATTTCTTGGTAGAATCATGCAGGACTGAAATTTTTGATGTTTTTCTACTCCTCTCATGAGCCCAAACAAGTCTCTAAAAGCATGAGTTTGCAACTACTTTACTTTTGGAGAAAATTCAAAACATTCATTATTCAATAGAGCCCAATAGCAAAAACCAGCGTTTTGAATGAAGAATCACATTTCTTGGTAGAATCATGCAGGATTGAAATTTTTGATGGTTTTTTACTCCTCTCAACAGCCCAAACAAGTTTCTAAAAGGATGAGTTTGCAACTACTTTACTTTTGGAGAAAATTCAAAACATTCATTATGCAATAGGGCCCAAACTATCATAAACCAGCGGTTTCAATGAACACACATTTCTTGGTAGAATCATGCAGGACTGAAATTTTTGATGTTTTTCTACTCCTCTCATGAGCCCAAACAAGTCTGTAAAAGCATGAGTTTGCAACTACTTTACTTTTGGAGAAAATTCAAAACATTCATTATTCAATAGAGCCCAATAGCAAAAACCAGAGTTTTGAATGAAGAATCACATTTCTTGGTAGAATCATGCAGGATTGAAATTTTTGATGGTTTTTTACTCCTCTCAACAGCCCAAACAAGTTTCTAAAAGGATGAGTTTGCAACTACTTTACTTTTGGAGAAAATTCAAAACATTCATTATTCAATAGGGCCCAAACTATCAAAAACCAGCGGTTTCAATGAACACACATTTCTTGGTAGAATCATGCAGGACTGAAATTTTTGATGTTTTTCTACTCCTCTCATGAGCCCAAACAAGTCTCTAAAAGCATGAGTTTGCAACTACTTTACTTTTGGAGAAAATTCAAAACATTCATTATTCAATAGAGCCCAATAGCAAAAACCAGCGTTTTGAATGAAGAATCACATTTCTTGGTAGAATCATGCAGGATTGAAATTTTTGATGGTTTTTTACTCCTCTCAACAGCCCAAACAAGTTTCTAAAAGGATGAGTTTGCAACTACTTTACTTTTGGAGAAAATTCAAAACATTCATTATTCAATAGGGCCCAAACTATCAAAAACCAGTGGTTTGAATGAACACATTTCTTGGTAGAATCATGCAGGACTGAAATTTTTGATGTTTTTCTACTCCTCTCATGAGCCCAAACAAGTCTCTAAAAGCATGAGTTTGCAACTACTTTACTTTTGGAGAAAATTCAAAACATTCATTATTCAATAGAGCCCAAAAGCAAAAACCAGCGTTTTGAATGAAGAATCACATTTCTTGGTAGAATCATGCAGGATTGAAATTTTTGATGGTTTTTTACTCCTCTCAACAGCCCAAACAAGTTTCTAAAAGGATGAGATTGCAACTACTTTACTTTTGGAGAAAATTCAAAACATTCATTATTCAATAGGGCCCAAAATATCAAAAACCAGCGGTTTGAATGAACACACATTTCTTGGTAGAATCGTGCAGGACTGAAATTTTTGAAGTTTTTCTACTCCTCTCATGAGCCCAAACAAGTCTCTAAAAGGATGAGTTTGCAACTACTTTACTTTTGGAGAAAATTCAAAACATTCATTATTCAATAGAGCCCAATAGCAAAAACCAGCGTTTTGAATGAAGAATCACATTTCTTGGTAGAATCATGCAGGATTGAAATTTTTGATGGTTTTTTACTCCTCTCCACAGCCCAAACAAGTTTCTAAAAGGAGGAGTTTGCAACTACTTTACTTTTGGAGAAAATTTAAAACATTCATTATTCAATAGAGCCCAATAGCAAAAACCAGCGTTTTGAATGAAGAATCACATTTCTTGGTAGAATCATGCAGGATTGAAATTTTTGATGTTTTTTTACTCCTCTCAACAGCCCAAACAAGTTTCTAAAAGGATGAGTTTGCAACTACTTTACTTTTGGAGAAAATTCAAAACATTCATTATTCAATAGGGCCCAAACTATCAAAAACCAGCGGTTTGAATGAACACATTTCTTGGTAGAATCATGCAGGACTGAAATTTTTGATGTTTTTCTACTCCTCTCATGAGCCCAAACAAGTCTCTAAAAGCATGAGTTTGCAACTACTTTACTTTTGGAGAAAATTCAAAACATTCACTATTCAATAGAGCCCAATAGCAAAAATCAGGTTTTGAATGAAGAATCACATTTCTTGGTAAAATCATGCAGGATTGAAATTTTTGATGGTTTTTTACTCCTCTCAACAGCCCAAACAAGTTTCTAAAAGGATGAGTTTGCAACTACTTTACTTTTGGAGAAAATTCAAAACATTCATTATTCAATAGGGCCCAAACTATCAAAAACCAGCGGTTTCAATGAACACACATTTCTTGGTAGAATCATCCAGGACTGAAATTTTTGATGTTTTTCTACTCCTCTCATGAGCCCAAACAAGTCTCTAAAAGCATGAGTTTGCAACTACTTTACTTTTGGAGAAAATTCAAAACATTCATTATTCAATAGAGCCCAATAGCAAAAACCAGCGTTTTGAATGAAGAATCACATTTCTTGGTAGAATCATGCAGGATTGAAATTTTTGATGGTTTTTTACTCCTCTCAACAGCCCAAACAAGTTTCTAAAAGGATGAGTTTGCAACTACTTTACTTTTGGAGAAAATTCAAAACATTCATTATTCAATAGGGCCCAAACTATCAAAAACCAGCGGTTTCAATGAACACACATTTCTTGGTAGAATCATGCAGGACTGAAATTTTTGATGTTTTTCTACTCCTCTCATGAGCCCAAACAAGTCTCTAAAAGCATGAGTTTGCAACTACTTTACTTTTGGAGAAAATTCAAAACATTCATTATTCAATAGAGCCCAATAGCAAAAACCAGCGTTTTGAATGAAGAATCACATTTCTTGGTAGAATCATGCAGGATTGAAATTTTTGATGGTTTTTTACTCCTCTCAACAGCCCAAACAAGTTTCTAAAAGGATGAGTTTGCAACTACTTTACTTTTGGAGAAAATTCAAAACATTCATTATTCAATAGGGCCCAAACTATCAAAAACCAGCGGTTTGAATGAACACATTTCTTGGTAGAATCATGCAGGACTGAAATTTTTGATGTTTTTCTACTCCTCTCATGAGCCCAAACAAGTCTCTAAAAGCATGAGTTTGCAACTACTTTACTTTTGGAGAAAATTCAAAACATTCACTATTCAATAGAGCCCAATAGCAAAAATCAGGTTTTGAATGAAGAATCACATTTGTTGGTAAAATCATGCAGGATTGAAATTTTTGATGGTTTTTTACTCCTCTCAACAGCCCAAACAAGTTTCTAAAAGGATGAGTTTGCAACTACTTTACTTTTGGAGAAAATTCAAAACATTCATTATTCAATAGGGCCCAAACTATCAAAAACCAGCGGTTTCAATGAACACACATTTCTTGGTAGAATCATGAAGGCCTGAAATTTTTGATGTTTTTCTACGCCTCTCATGAGCCCAAACAAGTCTCTAAAAGCATGAGTTTGCAACTACTTTACTTTTGGAGAAAATTCAAAACATTCATTATTCAATAGAGCCCAATAGCAAAAACCAGCGTTTTGAATGAAGAATCACATTTCTTGGTAGAATCATGCAGGATTGAAATTTTTGATGGTTTTTTACTCCTCTCAACAGCCCAAACAAGTTTCTAAAAGGATGAGTTTGCAACTACTTTACTTTTGGAGAAAATTCAAAACATTCATTATTCAATAGGGCCCAAACTATCAAAAACCAGCGGTTTCAATGAACACACATTTCTTGGTAGAATCATGCAGGACTGAAATTTTTGATGTTTTTCTACTCCTCTCATGAGCCCAAACAAGTCTCTAAAAGCATGAGTTTGCAACTACTTTACTTTTGGAGAAAATTCAAAACATTCATTATTCAATAGAGCCCAATAGCAAAAACCAGCGTTTTGAATGAAGAATCACATTTCTTGGTAGAATCATGCAGGATTGAAATTTTTGATGGTTTTTTACTCCTCTCAACAGCCCAAACAAGTTTCTAAAAGGATGAGTTTGCAACTACTTTACTTTTGGAGAAAATTCAAAACATTCATTATGCAATAGGGCCCAAACTATCAAAAACCAGCGGTTTCAATGAACACACATTTCTTGGTAGAATCATGAAGGCCTGAAATTTTTGATGTTTTTCTACGCCTCTCATGAGCCCAAACAAGTCTCTAAAAGCATGAGTTTGCAACTACTTTACTTTTGGAGAAAATTCAAAACATTCATTATTCAATAGAGCCCAATAGCAAAAACCAGCGTTTTGAATGAAGAATCACATTTCTTGGTAGAATCATGCAGGATTGAAATTTTTGATGGTTTTTTACTCCTCTCAACAGCCCAAACAAGTTTCTAAAAGGATGAGTTTGCAACTACTTTACTTTTGGAGAAAATTCAAAACATTCATTATTCAATAGGGCCCAAACTATCAAAAACCAGCGGTTTCAATGAACACACATTTCTTGGTAGAATCATGCAGGACTGAAATTTTTGATGTTTTTCTACTCCTCTCATGAGCCCAAACAAGTCTCTAAAAGCATGAGTTTGCAACTACTTTACTTTTGGAGAAAATTCAAAACATTCATTATTCAATAGAGCCCAATAGCAAAAACCAGCGTTTTGAATGAAGAATCACATTTCTTGGTAGAATCATGCAGGATTGAAATTTTTGATGGTTTTTTACTCCTCTCAACAGCCCAAACAAGTTTCTAAAAGGATGAGTTTGCAACTACTTTACTTTTGGAGAAAATTCAAAACATTCATTATGCAATAGGGCCCAAACTATCAAAAACCAGCGGTTTCAATGAACACACATTTCTTGGTAGAATCATGCAGGACTGAAATTTTTGATGTTTTTCTACTCCTCTCATGAGCCCAAACAAGTCTGTAAAAGCATGAGTTTGCAACTACTTTACTTTTGTAGAAAATTCAAAACATTCATTATTCAATAGAGCCCAATAGCAAAAACCAGAGTTTTGAATGAAGAATCACATTTCTTGGTAGAATCATGCAGGATTGAAATTTTTGATGGTTTTTTACTCCTCTCAACAGCCCAAACAAGTTTCTAAAAGGATGAGTTTGCAACTACTTTACTTTTGGAGAAAATTCAAAACATTCATTATTCAATAGGGCCCAAACTATCAAAAACCAGCGGTTTCAATGAACACACATTTCTTGGTAGAATCATGCAGGACTGAAATTTTTGATGTTTTTCTACTCCTCTCATGAGCCCAAACAAGTCTCTAAAAGCATGAGTTTGCAACTACTTTACTTTTGGAGAAAATTCAAAACATTCATTATTCAATAGAGCCCAATAGCAAAAACCAGCGTTTTGAATGAAGAATCACATTTCTTGGTAGAATCATGCAGGATTGAAATTTTTGATGGTTTTTTACTCCTCTCAACAGCCCAAACAAGTTTCTAAAAGGATGAGTTTGCAACTACTTTACTTTTGGAGAAAATTCAAAACATTAATTATTCAATAGGGCCCAAACTATCAAAAACCAGCGGTTTCAATGAACACACATTTCTTGGTAGAATCATGCAGGACTGAAATTTTTGATGTTTTTCTACTCCTCTCATGAGCCCAAACAAGTCTCTAAAAGCATGAGTTTGCAACTACTTTACTTTTGGAGAAAATTCAAAACATTCATTATTCAATAGAGCCCAATAGCAAAAACCAGCGTTTTGAATGAAGAATCACATTTCTTGGTAGAATCATGCAGGATTGAAATTTTTGATGGTTTTTTACTCCTCTCAACAGCCCAAACAAGTTTCTAAAAGGATGAGTTTGCAACTACTTTACTTTTGGAGAAAATTCAAAACATTCATTATTCAATAGGGCCCAAACTATCAAAAACCAGTGGTTTGAATGAACACATTTCTTGGTAGAATCATGCAGGACTGAAATTTTTGATGTTTTTCTACTCCTCTCATGAGCCCAAACAAGTCTCTAAAAGCATGAGTTTGCAACTACTTTACTTTTGGAGAAAATTCAAAACATTCATTATTCAATAGAGCCCAAAAGCAAAAACCAGCGTTTTGAATGAAGAATCACATTTCTTGGTAGAATCATGCAGGATTGAAATTTTTGATGGTTTTTTACTCCTCTCAACAGCCCAAACAAGTTTCTAAAAGGATGAGATTGCAACTACTTTACTTTTGGAGAAAATTCAAAACATTCATTATTCAATAGGGCCCAAAATATCAAAAACCAGCGGTTTGAATGAACACACATTTCTTGGTAGAATCGTGCAGGACTGAAATTTTTGAAGTTTTTCTACTCCTCTCATGAGCCCAAACAAGTCTCTAAAAGGATGAGTTTGCAACTACTTTACTTTTGGAGAAAATTCAAAACATTCATTATTCAATAGAGCCCAATAGCAAAAACCAGCGTTTTGAATGAAGAATCACATTTCTTGGTAGAATCATGCAGGATTGAAATTTTTGATGGTTTTTTACTCCTCTCCACAGCCCAAACAAGTTTCTAAAAGGAGGAGTTTGCAACTACTTTACTTTTGGAGAAAATTCAAAACATTCATTATTCAATAGAGCCCAATAGCAAAAACCAGCGTTTTGAATGAAGAATCACATTTCTTGGTAGAATCATGCAGGATTGAAATTTTTGATGGTTTTTTACTCCTCTCAACAGCCCAAACAAGTTTCTAAAAGGATGAGTTTGCAACTACTTTACTTTTGGAGAAAATTCAAAACATTCATTATTCAATAGGGCCCAAACTATCAAAAACCAGCGGTTTGAATGAACACATTTCTTGGTAGAATCATGCAGGACTGAAATTTTTGATGTTTTTCTACTCCTCTCATGAGCCCAAACAAGTCTCTAAAAGCATGAGTTTGCAACTACTTTACTTTTGGAGAAAATTCAAAACATTCACTATTCAATAGAGCCCAATAGCAAAAATCAGGTTTTGAATGAAGAATCACATTTCTTGGTAGAATCATGCAGGATTGAAATTTTTGATGATTTTTTACTCCTCTCAACAGCCCAAACAAGTTTCTAAAAGGATGAGTTTGCAACTACTTTACTTTTGGAGAAAATTCAAAACATTCATTATTCAATAGGGCCCAAACTATCAAAAACCAGCGGTTTCAATGAACACTCATTTCTTGGTAGAATCATGCAGGACTGAAATTTTTGATGTTTTTCTACTCCTCTCATGAGCCCAAACAAGTCTCTAAAAGCATGAGTTTGCAACTACTTTACTTTTGGAGAAAATTCAAAACATTCATTATTCAATAGAGCCCAATAGCAAAAACCAGCGTTTTGAATGAAGAATCACATTTCTTGGTAGAATCATGCAGGATTGAAATTTTTGATGGTTTTTTACTCCTCTCAACAGCCCAAACAAGTTTCTAAAAGGATGAGTTTGCAACTACTTTACTTTTGGAGAAAATTCAAAACATTCATTATTCAATAGGGCCCAAACTATCAAAAACCAGCGGTTTCAATGAACACACATTTCTTGGTAGAATCATGCAGGACTGAAATTTTTGATGTTTTTCTACTCCTCTCATGAGCCCAAACAAGTCTCTAAAAGCATGAGTTTGCAACTACTTTACTTTTGGAGAAAATTCAAAACATTCATTATTCAATAGAGCCCAATAGCAAAAACCAGCGTTTTGAATGAAGAATCACATTTCTTGGTAGAATCATGCAGGATTGAAATTTTTGATGGTTTTTTACTCCTCTCAACAGCCCAAACAAGTTTCTAAAAGGATGAGTTTGCAACTACTTTACTTTTGGAGAAAATTCAAAACATTCATTATTCAATAGGGCCCAAACTATCAAAAACCAGCGGTTTCAATGAACACACATTTCTTGGTAGAATCATGCAGGACTGAAATTTTTGATGTTTTTCTACTCCTCTCATGAGCCCAAACAAGTCTCTAAAAGCATGAGTTTGCAACTACTTTACTTTTGGAGAAAATTCAAAACATTCATTATTCAATAGAGCCCAATAGCAAAAACCAGCGTTTTGAATGAAGAATCACATTTCTTGGTAGAATCATGCAGGATTGAAATTTTTGATGGTTTTTTACTCCTCTCAACAGCCCAAACAAGTTTCTAAAAGGATGAGTTTGCAACTACTTTACTTTTGGAGAAAATTCAAAACATTCATTATGCAATAGGGCCCAAACTATCAAAAACCAGCGGTTTCAATGAACACACATTTCTTGGTAGAATCATGAAGGCCTGAAATTTTTGATGTTTTTCTACGCCTCTCATGAGCCCAAACAAGTCTCTAAAAGCATGAGTTTGCAACTACTTTACTTTTGGAGAAAATTCAAAACATTCATTATTCAATAGAGCCCAATAGCAAAAACCAGCGTTTTGAATGAAGAATCACATTTCTTGGTAGAATCATGCAGGATTGAAATTTTTGATGGTTTTTTACTCCTCTCAACAGCCCAAACAAGTTTCTAAAAGGATGAGTTTGCAACTACTTTACTTTTGGAGAAAATTCAAAACATTCATTATTCAATAGGGCCCAAACTATCAAAAACCAGCGGTTTCAATGAACACACATTTCTTGGTAGAATCATGCAGGACTGAAATTTTTGATGTTTTTCTACTCCTCTCATGAGCCCAAACAAGTCTCTAAAAGCATGAGTTTGCAACTACTTTACTTTTGGAGAAAATTCAAAACATTCATTATTCAATAGAGCCCAATAGCAAAAACCAGCGTTTTGAATGAAGAATCACATTTCTTGGTAGAATCATGCAGGATTGAAATTTTTGATGGTTTTTTACTCCTCTCAACAGCCCAAACAAGTTTCTAAAAGGATGAGTTTGCAACTACTTTACTTTTGGAGAAAATTCAAAACATTCATTATGCAATAGGGCCCAAACTATCAAAAACCAGCGGTTTCAATGAACACACATTTCTTGGTAGAATCATGCAGGACTGAAATTTTTGATGTTTTTCTACTCCTCTCATGAGCCCAAACAAGTCTGTAAAAGCATGAGTTTGCAACTACTTTACTTTTGTAGAAAATTCAAAACATTCATTATTCAATAGAGCCCAATAGCAAAAACCAGAGTTTTGAATGAAGAATCACATTTCTTGGTAGAATCATGCAGGATTGAAATTTTTGATGGTTTTTTACTCCTCTCAACAGCCCAAACAAGTTTCTAAAAGGATGAGTTTGCAACTACTTTACTTTTGGAGAAAATTCAAAACATTCATTATTCAATAGGGCCCAAACTATCAAAAACCAGCGGTTTCAATGAACACACATTTCTTGGTAGAATCATGCAGGACTGAAATTTTTGATGTTTTTCTACTCCTCTCATGAGCCCAAACAAGTCTCTAAAAGCATGAGTTTGCAACTACTTTACTTTTGGAGAAAATTCAAAACATTCATTATTCAATAGAGCCCAATAGCAAAAACCAGCGTTTTGAATGAAGAATCACATTTCTTGGTAGAATCATGCAGGATTGAAATTTTTGATGGTTTTTTACTCCTCTCAACAGCCCAAACAAGTTTCTAAAAGGATGAGTTTGCAACTACTTTACTTTTGGAGAAAATTCAAAACATTAATTATTCAATAGGGCCCAAACTATCAAAAACCAGTGGTTTCAATGAACACACATTTCTTGGTAGAATCATGCAGGACTGAAATTTTTGATGTTTTTCTACTCCTCTCATGAGCCCAAACAAGTCTCTAAAAGCATGAGTTTGCAACTACTTTACTTTTGGAGAAAATTCAAAACATTCATTATTCAATAGAGCCCAATAGCAAAAACCAGCGTTTTGAATGAAGAATCACATTTCTTGGTAGAATCATGCAGGATTGAAATTTTTGATGGTTTTTTACTCCTCTCAACAGCCCAAACAAGTTTCTAAAAGGATGAGTTTGCAACTACTTTACTTTTGGAGAAAATTCAAAACATTCATTATTCAATAGGGCCCAAACTATCAAAAACCAGTGGTTTGAATGAACACATTTCTTGGTAGAATCATGCAGGACTGAAATTTTTGATGTTTTTCTACTCCTCTCATGAGCCCAAACAAGTCTCTAAAAGCATGAGTTTGCAACTACTTTACTTTTGGAGAAAATTCAAAACATTCATTATTCAATAGAGCCCAAAAGCAAAAACCAGCGTTTTGAATGAAGAATCACATTTCTTGGTAGAATCATGCAGGATTGAAATTTTTGATGGTTTTTTACTCCTCTCAACAGCCCAAACAAGTTTCTAAAAGGATGAGATTGCAACTACTTTACTTTTGGAGAAAATTCAAAACATTCATTATTCAATAGGGCCCAAAATATCAAAAACCAGCGGTTTGAATGAACACACATTTCTTGGTAGAATCGTGCAGGACTGAAATTTTTGAAGTTTTTCTACTCCTCTCATGAGCCCAAACAAGTCTCTAAAAGGATGAGTTTGCAACTACTTTACTTTTGGAGAAAATTCAAAACATTCATTATTCAATAGAGCCCAATAGCAAAAACCAGCGTTTTGAATGAAGAATCACATTTCTTGGTAGAATCATGCAGGATTGAAATTTTTGATGGTTTTTTACTCCTCTCCACAGCCCAAACAAGTTTCTAAAAGGAGGAGTTTGCAACTACTTTACTTTTGGAGAAAATTCAAAACATTCATTATTCAATAGAGCCCAATAGCAAAAACCAGCGTTTTGAATGAAGAATCACATTTCTTGGTAGAATCATGCAGGATTGAAATTTTTGATGGTTTTTTACTCCTCTCAACAGCCCAAACAAGTTTCTAAAAGGATGAGTTTGCAACTACTTTACTTTTGGAGAAAATTCAAAACATTCATTATTCAATAGGGCCCAAACTATCAAAAACCAGCGGTTTGAATGAACACATTTCTTGGTAGAATCATGCAGGACTGAAATTTTTGATGTTTTTCTACTCCTCTCATGAGCCCAAACAAGTCTCTAAAAGCATGAGTTTGCAACTACTTTACTTTTGGAGAAAATTCAAAACATTCACTATTCAATAGAGCCCAATAGCAAAAATCAGGTTTTGAATGAAGAATCACATTTCTTGGTAGAATCATGCAGGATTGAAATTTTTGATGATTTTTTACTCCTCTCAACAGCCCAAACAAGTTTCTAAAAGGATGAGTTTGCAACTACTTTACTTTTGGAGAAAATTCAAAACATTCATTATTCAATAGGGCCCAAACTATCAAAAACCAGCGGTTTCAATGAACACTCATTTCTTGGTAGAATCATGCAGGACTGAAATTTTTGATGTTTTTCTACTCCTCTCATGAGCCCAAACAAGTCTCTAAAAGCATGAGTTTGCAACTACTTTACTTTTGGAGAAAATTCAAAACATTCATTATTCAATAGAGCCCAATAGCAAAAACCAGCGTTTTGAATGAAGAATCACATTTCTTGGTAGAATCATGCAGGATTGAAATTTTTGATGGTTTTTTACTCCTCTCAACAGCCCAAACAAGTTTCTAAAAGGATGAGTTTGCAACTACTTTACTTTTGGAGAAAATTCAAAACATTCATTATTCAATAGGGCCCAAACTATCAAAAACCAGCGGTTTCAATGAACACACATTTCTTGGTAGAATCATGCAGGACTGAAATTTTTGATGTTTTTCTACTCCTCTCATGAGCCCAAACAAGTCTCTAAAAGCATGAGTTTGCAACTACTTTACTTTTGGAGAAAATTCAAAACATTCATTATTCAATAGAGCCCAATAGCAAAAACCAGCGTTTTGAATGAAGAATCACATTTCTTGGTAGAATCATGCAGGATTGAAATTTTTGATGGTTTTTTACTCCTCTCAACAGCCCAAACAAGTTTCTAAAAGGATGAGTTTGCAACTACTTTACTTTTGGAGAAAATTCAAAACATTCATTATTCAATAGGGCCCAAACTATCAAAAACCAGCGGTTTCAATGAACACACATTTCTTGGTAGAATCATGCAGGACTGAAATTTTTGATGTTTTTCTACTCCTCTCATGAGCCCAAACAAGTCTCTAAAAGCATGAGTTTGCAACTACTTTACTTTTGGAGAAAATTCAAAACATTCATTATTCAATAGAGCCCAATAGCAAAAACCAGCGTTTTGAATGAAGAATCACATTTCTTGGTAGAATCATGCAGGATTGAAATTTTTGATGGTTTTTTACTCCTCTCAACAGCCCAAACAAGTTTCTAAAAGGATGAGTTTGCAACTACTTTACTTTTGGAGAAAATTCAAAACATTCATTATTCAATAGGGCCCAAACTATCAAAAACCAGCGGTTTCAATGAACACACATTTCTTGGTAGAATCATGCAGGACTGAAATTTTTGATGTTTTTATACTCCTCTCATGAGCCCAAACAAGTCTCTAAAAGCATGAGTTTGCAACTACTTTACTTTTGGAGAAAATTCAAAACATTCATTATTCAATAGGGCCCAAACTATCAAAAACCAGCGGTTTGAATGAACACACATTTCTTGGTAGAATCATGCAGGACTGAAATTTTTGATGTTTTTCTACTCCTCTCATGAGCCCAAACAAGTCTCTAAAAGCATGAGTTTGCAACTACTTTACTTTTGGAGAAAATTCAAAACATTCATTATTAAATAGAGCCCAATAGCAAAAACCAGCGTTTTGAATGAAGAATCACATTTCTTGGTAGAATCATGCAGGATTGAAATTTTTGATGGTTTTTTACTCCTCTCAACAGCCCAAACAAGTTTCTAAAAGGATGAGTTTGCAACTACTTTACTTTTGGAGAAAATTCAAAACATTCATTATTCAATAGGGCCCAAACTATCAAAAACCAGCCGTTTCAATGAACACACATGTCTTGGTAGAATCATGCAGGACTGAAATTTTTGATGTTTTTCTACTCATCTCATGAGCCCAAACAAGTCTCTAAAAGCATGAGTTTGCAACTACTTTACTTTTGGAGAAAATTCAAAACATTCATTATTCAATAGAGCCCAATAGCAGAAACCAGCGTTTTGAATGAAGAATCACATTTCTTGGTAGAATCATGCAGGATTGAAATTTTTGATGGTTTTTTACTCCCCTCAACAGCCCAAACAAGTTTCTAAAAGGATGTTTGCAACTACTTTACTTTTGGAGAAAATTCAAAACATTCATTATTCAATAGGGCCCAAACTATCAAAAACCAGCGGTTTCAATGAACACACATTTCTTGGTAGAATCATGCAGGACTGAAATTTTTGATGTTTTTCTACTCCTCTCATGAGCCCAAACAAGTCTCTAAAAGCATGAGTTTGCAACTACTTTACTTTTGGAGAAAATTCAAAACATTCATTATTCAATAGAGCCCAATAGCAAAAACCAGCGTTTTGAATGAAGAATCACATTTCTTGGTAGAATCATGCAGGATTGAAATTTTTGATGGTTTTTTACTCCTCTCAACAGCCCAAACAAGTTTCTAAAAGGATGAGTTTGCAACTACTTTACTTTTGGAGAAAATTCAAAACATTCATTATTCAATAGGGTCCAAACTATCAAAAACCAGCGGTTTCAATGAACACACATTTCTTGGTAGAATCATGCAGGACTGAAATTTTTGATGTTTTTCTACTCCTCTCATGAGCCCAAACAAGTCTCTAAAAGCATGAGTTTGCAACTACTTTACTTTTGGAGAAAATTCAAAACATTCATTATTCAATAGAGCCCAATAGCAAAAACCAGCGTTTTGAATGAAGAATCACATTTCTTGGTAGAATCATGCAGGATTGAAATTTTTGATGGTTTTTTACTCCTCTCAACAGCCCAAACAAGTTTCTAAAAGGATGAGTTTGCAACTACTTTACTTTTGGAGAAAATTCAAAACATTCATTATTCAATAGGGCCCAAACTATCAAAAACCAGCCGTTTCAATGAACACACATGTCTTGGTAGAATCATGCAGGACTGAAATTTTTGATGTTTTTCTACTCATCTCATGAGCCCAAACAAGTCTCTAAAAGCATGAGTTTGCAACTACTTTACTTTTGGAGAAAATTAAAAACATTCATTATTCAATAGAGCCCAATAGCAAAAACCAGCGTTTTGAATGAAGAATCACATTTCTTGGTAGAATCATGCAGGATTGAAATTTTTGATGGTTTTTTACTCCTCTCAACAGCCCAAACAAGTTTCTAAAAGGATGAGTTTGCAAATACTTTACTTTTGGAGAAAATTCAAAACATTCATTATTCAATAGGGCCCAAACTATCAAAAACCAGCGGTTTCAATGAACACACATTTCTTGGTAGAATCATGCAGGACTGAAATTTTTGATGTTTTTCTACTCCTCTCATGAGCCCAAACAAGTCTCTAAAAGCATGAGTTTGCAACTACTTTACTTTTGGAGAAAATTCAAAACATTCATTATTCAATAGAGCCCAATAGCAAAAACCAGCGTTTTGAATGAAGAATCACATTTCTTGGTAGAATCATGCAGGATTGAAATTTTTGATGGTTTTTTACTCCTCTCAACAGCCCAAACAAGTTTCTAAAAGGATGAGTTTGCAACTACTTTACTTTTGGAGAAAATTCAAAACATTCATTATTCAATAGGGCCCAAACTATCAAAAACTAGCGGTTTGAATGAACACATTTCTTGGTAGAATCATGCAGGACAGAAATTTTTGATGTTTTTCTACTCCTCTCATGAGCCCAAACAAGTCTCTAAAAGCATGAGTTTGCAACTGCTTTACTTTTGGAGAAAATTCAAAACATTCACTATTCAATAGAGCCCAATAGCAAAAATCAGGTTTTGAATGAAGAATCACATTTCTTGGTAAAATCATGCAGGATTGAAATTTTTGATGGTTTTTTACTCCTCTCAACAGCCCAAACAAGTTTCTAAAAGGATGAGTTTGCAACTACTTTACTTTTGGAGAAAATTCAAAACATTCATTATTCAATAGGGCCCAAACTATCAAAAACCAGCGGTTTCAATGAACACACATTTCTTGGTAGAATCATGCAGGACTGAAATTTTTGATGTTTTTCTACTCCTCTCATGAGCCCAAACAAGTCTCTAAAAGCATGAGTTTGCAACTACTTTACTTTTGGAGAAAATTCAAAACATTCATTATTCAATAGAGCCCAATAGCAAAAAACAGCGTTTTGAATGAAGAATCACATTTCTTGGTAGAATCATGCAGGATTGAAATTTTTGATGGTTTTTTACTCCTCTCAACAGCCCAAACAAGTTTCTAAAAGGATGAGTTTGCAACTACTTTACTTTTGGAGAAAATTCAAAACATTCATTATTCAATAGGGCCCAAACTATCAAAAACCAGCGGTTTCAATGAACACACAATTCTTGGTAGAATCATGCAGGACTGAAATTTTTGATGTTTTTCTACTCCTCTCATGAGCCCAAACAAGTCTCTAAAAGCATGAGTTTGCAACTACTTTACTTTTGGAGAAAATTCAAAACATTCATTATTCAATAGAGCCCAATAGCAAAAACCAGCGTTTTGAATGAAGAATCACATTTCTTGGTAGAATCATGCAGGATTGAAATTTTTGATGGTTTTTTACTCCTCTCAACAGCCCAAACAAGTTTCTAAAAGGATGAGTTTGCAACTACTTTACTTTTGGAGAAAATTCAAAACATTCATTATTCAATAGGGCCCAAACTATCAAAAACCAGCGGTTTCAATGAACACACATTTCTTGGTAGAATCATGCAGGACTGAAATTTTTGATGTTTTTCTACTCCTCTCATGAGCCCAAACAAGTCTCTAAAAGCATGAGTTTGCAACTACTTTACTTTTGGAGAAAATTCAAAACATTCATTATTCAATAGAGCCCAATAGCAAAAACCAGCGTTTTGAATGAAGAATCACATTTCTTGGTAGAATCATGCAGGATTGAAATTTTTGATGGTTTTTTACTCCTCTCAACAGCCCAAACAAGTTTCTAAAAGGATGAGTTTGCAACTACTTTACTTTTGGAGAAAATTCAAAACATTCATTATTCAATAGGGCCCAAACTATCAAAAACCAGCGGTTTCAATGAACACACATTTCTTGGTAGAATCATGCAGGACTGAAATTTTTGATGTTTTTCTACTCCTCTCATGAGCCCAAACAAGTCTCTAAAAGCATGAGTTTGCAACTACTTTACTTTTGGAGAAAATTCAAAACATTCATTATTCAATAGAGCCCAATAGCAAAAACCAGCGTTTTGAATGAAGAATCACATTTCTTGGTAGAATCATGCAGGATTGAAATTTTTGATGGTTTTTTACTCCTCTCAACAGCCCAAACAAGTTTCTAAAAGGATGAGTTTGCAACTACTTTACTTTTGGAGAAAATTCAAAACATTCATTATTCAATAGGGCCCAAACTATCAAAAACCAGCGGTTTCAATGAACACACATTTCTTGGTAGAATCATGCAGGACTGAAATTTTTGATGTTTTTCTACTCCTCTCATGAGCCCAAACAAGTCTCTAAAAGCATGAGTTTGCAACTACTTTACTTTTGGAGAAAATTCAAAACATTCATTATTCAATAGAGCCCAATAGCAAAAACCAGCGTTTTGAATGAAGAATCACATTTCTTGGTAGAATCATGCAGGATTGAAATTTTTGATGGTTTTTTACTCCTCTCAACAGCCCAAACAAGTTTCTAAAAGGATGAGTTTGCAACTACTTTACTTTTGGAGAAAATTCAAAACATTCATTATTCAATAGGGCCCAAACTATCAAAAACCAGCCGTTTCAATGAACACACATGTCTTGGTAGAATCATGCAGGACTGAAATTTTTGATGTTTTTCTACTCATCTCATGAGCCCAAACAAGTCTCTAAAAGCATGAGTTTGCAACTACTTTACTTTTGGAGAAAATTAAAAACATTCATTATTCAATAGAGCCCAATAGCAAAAACCAGCGTTTTGAATGAAGAATCACATTTCTTGGTAGAATCATGCAGGATTGAAATTTTTGATGGTTTTTTACTCCTCTCAACAGCCCAAACAAGTTTCTAAAAGGATGAGTTTGCAAATACTTTACTTTTGGAGAAAATTCAAAACATTCATTATTCAATAGGGCCCAAACTATCAAAAACCAGCGGTTTCAATGAACACACATTTCTTGGTAGAATCATGCAGGACTGAAATTTTTGATGTTTTTCTACTCCTCTCATGAGCCCAAACAAGTCTCTAAAAGCATGAGTTTGCAACTACTTTACTTTTGGAGAAAATTCAAAACATTCATTATTCAATAGAGCCCAATAGCAAAAACCAGCGTTTTGAATGAAGAATCACATTTCTTGGTAGAATCATGCAGGATTGAAATTTTTGATGGTTTTTTACTCCTCTCAACAGCCCAAACAAGTTTCTAAAAGGATGAGTTTGCAACTACTTTACTTTTGGAGAAAATTCAAAACATTCATTATTCAATAGGGCCCAAACTATCAAAAACTAGCGGTTTGAATGAACACATTTCTTGGTAGAATCATGCAGGACAGAAATTTTTGATGTTTTTCTACTCCTCTCATGAGCCCAAACAAGTCTCTAAAAGCATGAGTTTGCAACTACTTTACTTTTGGAGAAAATTCAAAACATTCACTATTCAATAGAGCCCAATAGCAAAAATCAGGTTTTGAATGAAGAATCACATTTCTTGGTAAAATCATGCAGGATTGAAATTTTTGATGGTTTTTTACTCCTCTCAACAGCCCAAACAAGTTTCTAAAAGGATGAGTTTGCAACTACTTTACTTTTGGAGAAAATTCAAAACATTCATTATTCAATAGGGCCCAAACTATCAAAAACCAGCGGTTTCAATGAACACACATTTCTTGGTAGAATCATGCAGGACTGAAATTTTTGATGTTTTTCTACTCCTCTCATGAGCCCAAACAAGTCTCTAAAAGCATGAGTTTGCAACTACTTTACTTTTGGAGAAAATTCAAAACATTCATTATTCAATAGAGCCCAATAGCAAAAAACAGCGTTTTGAATGAAGAATCACATTTCTTGGCAGAATCATGCAGGATTGAAATTTTTGATGGTTTTTTACTCCTCTCAACAGCCCAAACAAGTTTCTAAAAGGATGAGTTTGCAACTACTTTACTTTTGGAGAAAATTCAAAACATTCATTATTCAATAGGGCCCAAACTATCAAAAACCAGCGGTTTCAATGAACACACAATTCTTGGTAGAATCATGCAGGACTGAAATTTTTGATGTTTTTCTACTCCTCTCATGAGCCCAAACAAGTCTCTAAAAGCATGAGTTTGCAACTACTTTACTTTTGGAGAAAATTCAAAACATTCATTATTCAATAGAGCCCAATAGCAAAAACCAGCGTTTTGAATGAAGAATCACATTTCTTGGTAGAATCATGCAGGATTGAAATTTTTGATGGTTTTTTACTCCTCTCAACAGCCCAAACAAGTTTCTAAAAGGATGAGTTTGCAACTACTTTACTTTTGGAGAAAATTCAAAACATTCATTATTCAATAGGGCCCAAACTATCAAAAACCAGCGGTTTCAATGAACACACATTTCTTGGTAGAATCATGCAGGACTGAAATTTTTGATGTTTTTCTACTCCTCTCATGAGCCCAAACAAGTCTCTAAAAGCATGAGTTTGCAACTACTTTACTTTTGGAGAAAATTCAAAACATTCATTATTCAATAGAGCCCAATAGCAAAAACCAGCGTTTTGAATGAAGAATCACATTTCTTGGTAGAATCATGCAGGATTGAAATTTTTGATGGTTTTTTACTCCTCTCAACAGCCCAAACAAGTTTCTAAAAGGATGAGTTTGCAACTACTTTACTTTTGGAGAAAATTCAAAACATTCATTATTCAATAGGGCCCAAACTATCAAAAACCAGCGGTTTCAATGAACACACATTTCTTGGTAGAATCATGCAGGACTGAAATTTTTGATGTTTTTCTACTCCTCTCATGAGCCCAAACAAGTCTCTAAAAGCATGAGTTTGCAACTACTTTACTTTTGGAGAAAATTCAAAACATTCATTATTCAATAGAGCCCAATAGCAAAAACCAGCGTTTTGAATGAAGAATCACATTTCTTGGTAGAATCATGCAGGATTGAAATTTTTGATGGTTTTTTACTCCTCTCAACAGCCCAAACAAGTTTCTAAAAGGATGAGTTTGCAACTACTTTACTTTTGGAGAAAATTCAAAACATTCATTATTCAATAGGGCCCAAACTATCAAAATCCAGCCGTTTCAATGAACACACATGTCTTGGTAGAATCATGCAGGACTGAAATTTTTGATGTTTTTCTACTCATCTCATGATCCCAAACAAGTCTCTAAAAGCATGAGTTTGCAACTACTTTACTTTTGGAGAAAATTTAAAACATTCATTATTCAATAGAGCCCAATAGCAAAAACCAGCGTTTTGAATGAAGAATCACATTTCTTGGTAGAATCATGCAGGATTGAAATTTTTGATGGTTTTTTACTCCTCTCAACAGCCCAAACAAGTTTCTAAAAGGATGAGTTTGCAACTACTTTACTTTTGGAGAAAATTCAAAACATTCATTATTCAATAGGGCCCAAACTATCAAAAACCAGCGGTTTCAATGAACACACATTTCTTGGTAGAATCATCCAGGACTGAAATTTTTGATGTTTTTCTACTCCTCTCATGAGCCCAAACAAGTCTCTAAAAGCATGAGTTTGCAACTACTTTACTTTTGGAGAAAATTCAAAACATTCATTATTCAATAGAGCCCAATAGCAAAAACCAGCGTTTTGAATGAAGAATCACATTTCTTGGTAGAATCATGAAGGATTGAAATTTTTGATGGTTTTTTACTCCTCTCAACAGCCCAAACAAGTTTCTAAAAGGATGAGTTTGCAACTACTTTACTTTTGGAGAAAATTCAAAACATTCATTATTCAATAGGGCCCAAACTATCAAAAACCAGCGGTTTCAATGAACACACATTTCTTGGTAGAATCATGCAGGACTGAAATTTTTGATGTTTTTCTACTCCTCTCATGAGCCCAAACAAGTCTCTAAAAGCATGAGTTTGCAACTACTTTACTTTTGGAGAAAATTCAAAACATTCATTATTCAATAGAGCCCAATAGCAAAAACCAGCGTTTTGAATGAAGAATCACATTTCTTGGTAGAATCATGCAGGATTGAAATTTTTGATGGTTTTTTACTCCTCTCAACAGCCCAAACAAGTTTCTAAAAGGATGAGTTTGCAACTACTTTACTTTTGGAGAAAATTCAAAACATTCATTATTCAATAGGGCCCAAACTATCAAAAACCAGCGGTTTGAATGAACACATTTCTTGGTAGAATCATGCAGGACTGAAATTTTTGATGTTTTTCTACTCCTCTCATGAGCCCAAACAAGTCTCTAAAAGCATGAGTTTGCAACTACTTTACTTTTGGAGAAAATTCAAAACATTCACTATTCAATAGAGCCCAATAGCAAAAATCAGGTTTTGAATGAAGAATCACATTTGTTGGTAAAATCATGCAGGATTGAAATTTTTGATGGTTTTTTACTCCTCTCAACAGCCCAAACAAGTTTCTAAAAGGATGAGTTTGCAACTACTTTACTTTTGGAGAAAATTCAAAACATTCATTATTCAATAGGGCCCAAACTATCAAAAACCAGCGGTTTCAATGAACACACATTTCTTGGTAGAATCATGAAGGCCTGAAATTTTTGATGTTTTTCTACGCCTCTCATGAGCCCAAACAAGTCTCTAAAAGCATGAGTTTGCAACTACTTTACTTTTGGAGAAAATTCAAAACATTCATTATTCAATAGAGCCCAATAGCAAAAACCAGCGTTTTGAATGAAGAATCACATTTCTTGGTAGAATCATGCAGGATTGAAATTTTTGATGGTTTTTTACTCCTCTCAACAGCCCAAACAAGTTTCTAAAAGGATGAGTTTGCAACTACTTTACTTTTGGAGAAAATTCAAAACATTCATTATTCAATAGGGCCCAAACTATCAAAAACCAGCGGTTTCAATGAACACACATTTCTTGGTAGAATCATGCAGGACTGAAATTTTTGATGTTTTTCTACTCCTCTCATGAGCCCAAACAAGTCTCTAAAAGCATGAGTTTGCAACTACTTTACTTTTGGAGAAAATTCAAAACATTCATTATTCAATAGAGCCCAATAGCAAAAACCAGCGTTTTGAATGAAGAATCACATTTCTTGGTAGAATCATGCAGGATTGAAATTTTTGATGGTTTTTTACTCCTCTCAACAGCCCAAACAAGTTTCTAAAAGGATGAGTTTGCAACTACTTTACTTTTGGAGAAAATTCAAAACATTCATTATGCAATAGGGCCCAAACTATCAAAAACCAGCGGTTTCAATGAACACACATTTCTTGGTAGAATCATGCA
The DNA here is from genome assembly GCF_039654945.1 of Dendrobates tinctorius. Taxonomy (NCBI): domain Eukaryota; kingdom Metazoa; phylum Chordata; class Amphibia; order Anura; family Dendrobatidae; genus Dendrobates; species Dendrobates tinctorius. The sequence continues at coordinate 23,609,513 of NW_027361793.1, forward strand.
GGACTGAAATTTTTGATGTTTTTCTACTCCTCTCATGAGCCCAAACAAGTCTGTAAAAGCATGAGTTTGCAACTACTTTACTTTTGGAGAAAATTCAAAACATTCATTATTCAATAGAGCCCAATAGCAAAAACCAGAGTTTTGAATGAAGAATCACATTTCTTGGTAGAATCATGCAGGCTTGAAATTTTTGATGGTTTTTTACTCCTCTCAACAGCCCAAACAAGTTTCTAAAAGGATGAGTTTGCAACTACTTTACTTTTGGAGAAAATTCAAAACATTCATTATTCAATAGGGCCCAAACTATCAAAAACCAGCGGTTTCAATGAACACACATTTCTTGGTAGAATCATGCAGGACTGAAATTTTTGATGTTTTTATACTCCTCTCATGAGCCCAAACAAGTCTCTAAAAGCATGAGTTTGCAACTACTTTACTTTTGGAGAAAATTCAAAACATTCATTATTCAATAGGGCCCAAACTATCAAAAACCAGTGGTTTGAATGAACACATTTCTTGGTAGAATCATGCAGGACTGAAATTTTTGATGTTTTTCTACTCCTCTCATGAGCCCAAACAAGTCTCTAAAAGCATGAGTTTGCAACTACTTTACTTTTGGAGAAAATTCAAAACATTCATTATTCAATAGAGCCCAAAAGCAAAAACCAGCGTTTTGAATGAAGAATCACATTTCTTGGTAGAATCATGCAGGATTGAAATTTTTGATGGTTTTTTACTCCTCTCAACAGCCCAAACAAGTTTCTAAAAGGATGAGATTGCAACTACTTTACTTTTGGAGAAAATTCAAAACATTCATTATTCAATAGGGCCCAAAATATCAAAAACCAGCGGTTTGAATGAACACACATTTCTTGGTAGAATCGTGCAGGACTGAAATTTTTGAAGTTTTTCTACTCCTCTCATGAGCCCAAACAAGTCTCTAAAAGGATGAGTTTGCAACTACTTTACTTTTGGAGAAAATTCAAAACATTCATTATTCAATAGAGCCCAATAGCAAAAACCAGCGTTTTGAATGAAGAATCACATTTCTTGGTAGAATCATGCAGGATTGAAATTTTTGATGGTTTTTTACTCCTCTCCACAGCCCAAACAAGTTTCTAAAAGGAGGAGTTTGCAACTACTTTACTTTTGGAGAAAATTCAAAACATTCATTATTCAATAGAGCCCAATAGCAAAAACCAGCGTTTTGAATGAAGAATCACATTTCTTGGTAGAATCATGCAGGATTGAAATTTTTGATGGTTTTTTACTCCTCTCAACAGCCCAAACAAGTTTCTAAAAGGATGAGTTTGCAACTACTTTACTTTTGGAGAAAATTCAAAACATTCATTATTCAATAGGGCCCAAACTATCAAAAACCAGCGGTTTGAATGAACACATTTCTTGGTAGAATCATGCAGGACTGAAATTTTTGATGTTTTTCTACTCCTCTCATGAGCCCAAACAAGTCTCTAAAAGCATGAGTTTGCAACTACTTTACTTTTGGAGAAAATTCAAAACATTCACTATTCAATAGAGCCCAATAGCAAAAATCAGGTTTTGAATGAAGAATCACATTTCTTGGTAGAATCATGCAGGATTGAAATTTTTGATGATTTTTTACTCCTCTCAACAGCCCAAACAAGTTTCTAAAAGGATGAGTTTGCAACTACTTTACTTTTGGAGAAAATTCAAAACATTCATTATTCAATAGGGCCCAAACTATCAAAAACCAGCGGTTTCAATGAACACTCATTTCTTGGTAGAATCATGCAGGACTGAAATTTTTGATGTTTTTCTACTCCTCTCATGAGCCCAAACAAGTCTCTAAAAGCATGAGTTTGCAACTACTTTACTTTTGGAGAAAATTCAAAACATTCATTATTCAATAGAGCCCAATAGCAAAAACCAGCGTTTTGAATGAAGAATCACATTTCTTGGTAGAATCATGCAGGATTGAAATTTTTGATGGTTTTTTACTCCTCTCAACAGCCCAAACAAGTTTCTAAAAGGATGAGTTTGCAACTACTTTACTTTTGGAGAAAATTCAAAACATTCATTATTCAATAGGGCCCAAACTATCAAAAACCAGCGGTTTCAATGAACACACATTTCTTGGTAGAATCATGCAGGACTGAAATTTTTGATGTTTTTCTACTCCTCTCATGAGCCCAAACAAGTCTCTAAAAGCATGAGTTTGCAACTACTTTACTTTTGGAGAAAATTCAAAACATTCATTATTCAATAGAGCCCAATAGCAAAAACCAGCGTTTTGAATGAAGAATCACATTTCTTGGTAGAATCATGCAGGATTGAAATTTTTGATGGTTTTTTACTCCTCTCAACAGCCCAAACAAGTTTCTAAAAGGATGAGTTTGCAACTACTTTACTTTTGGAGAAAATTCAAAACATTCATTATTCAATAGGGCCCAAACTATCAAAAACCAGCGGTTTCAATGAACACACATTTCTTGGTAGAATCATGCAGGACTGAAATTTTTGATGTTTTTCTACTCCTCTCATGAGCCCAAACAAGTCTCTAAAAGCATGAGTTTGCAACTACTTTACTTTTGGAGAAAATTCAAAACATTCATTATTCAATAGAGCCCAATAGCAAAAACCAGCGTTTTGAATGAAGAATCACATTTCTTGGTAGAATCATGCAGGATTGAAATTTTTGATGGTTTTTTACTCCTCTCAACAGCCCAAACAAGTTTCTAAAAGGATGAGTTTGCAACTACTTTACTTTTGGAGAAAATTCAAAACATTCATTATTCAATAGGGCCCAAACTATCAAAAACCAGCGGTTTCAATGAACACACATTTCTTGGTAGAATCATGCAGGACTGAAATTTTTGATGTTTTTATACTCCTCTCATGAGCCCAAACAAGTCTCTAAAAGCATGAGTTTGCAACTACTTTACTTTTGGAGAAAATTCAAAACATTCATTATTCAATAGGGCCCAAACTATCAAAAACCAGCGGTTTGAATGAACACACATTTCTTGGTAGAATCATGCAGGACTGAAATTTTTGATGTTTTTCTACTCCTCTCATGAGCCCAAACAAGTCTCTAAAAGCATGAGTTTGCAACTACTTTACTTTTGGAGAAAATTCAAAACATTCATTATTAAATAGAGCCCAATAGCAAAAACCAGCGTTTTGAATGAAGAATCACATTTCTTGGTAGAATCATGCAGGATTGAAATTTTTGATGGTTTTTTACTCCTCTCAACAGCCCAAACAAGTTTCTAAAAGGATGAGTTTGCAACTACTTTACTTTTGGAGAAAATTCAAAACATTCATTATTCAATAGGGCCCAAACTATCAAAAACCAGCCGTTTCAATGAACACACATGTCTTGGTAGAATCATGCAGGACTGAAATTTTTGATGTTTTTCTACTCATCTCATGAGCCCAAACAAGTCTCTAAAAGCATGAGTTTGCAACTACTTTACTTTTGGAGAAAATTCAAAACATTCATTATTCAATAGAGCCCAATAGCAGAAACCAGCGTTTTGAATGAAGAATCACATTTCTTGGTAGAATCATGCAGGATTGAAATTTTTGATGGTTTTTTACTCCCCTCAACAGCCCAAACAAGTTTCTAAAAGGATGTTTGCAACTACTTTACTTTTGGAGAAAATTCAAAACATTCATTATTCAATAGGGCCCAAACTATCAAAAACCAGCGGTTTCAATGAACACACATTTCTTGGTAGAATCATGCAGGACTGAAATTTTTGATGTTTTTCTACTCCTCTCATGAGCCCAAACAAGTCTCTAAAAGCATGAGTTTGCAACTACTTTACTTTTGGAGAAAATTCAAAACATTCATTATTCAATAGAGCCCAATAGCAAAAACCAGCGTTTTGAATGAAGAATCACATTTCTTGGTAGAATCATGCAGGATTGAAATTTTTGATGGTTTTTTACTCCTCTCAACAGCCCAAACAAGTTTCTAAAAGGATGAGTTTGCAACTACTTTACTTTTGGAGAAAATTCAAAACATTCATTATTCAATAGGGTCCAAACTATCAAAAACCAGCGGTTTCAATGAACACACATTTCTTGGTAGAATCATGCAGGACTGAAATTTTTGATGTTTTTCTACTCCTCTCATGAGCCCAAACAAGTCTCTAAAAGCATGAGTTTGCAACTACTTTACTTTTGGAGAAAATTCAAAACATTCATTATTCAATAGAGCCCAATAGCAAAAACCAGCGTTTTGAATGAAGAATCACATTTCTTGGTAGAATCATGCAGGATTGAAATTTTTGATGGTTTTTTACTCCTCTCAACAGCCCAAACAAGTTTCTAAAAGGATGAGTTTGCAACTACTTTACTTTTGGAGAAAATTCAAAACATTCATTATTCAATAGGGCCCAAACTATCAAAAACCAGCCGTTTCAATGAACACACATGTCTTGGTAGAATCATGCAGGACTGAAATTTTTGATGTTTTTCTACTCATCTCATGAGCCCAAACAAGTCTCTAAAAGCATGAGTTTGCAACTACTTTACTTTTGGAGAAAATTAAAAACATTCATTATTCAATAGAGCCCAATAGCAAAAACCAGCGTTTTGAATGAAGAATCACATTTCTTGGTAGAATCATGCAGGATTGAAATTTTTGATGGTTTTTTACTCCTCTCAACAGCCCAAACAAGTTTCTAAAAGGATGAGTTTGCAAATACTTTACTTTTGGAGAAAATTCAAAACATTCATTATTCAATAGGGCCCAAACTATCAAAAACCAGCGGTTTCAATGAACACACATTTCTTGGTAGAATCATGCAGGACTGAAATTTTTGATGTTTTTCTACTCCTCTCATGAGCCCAAACAAGTCTCTAAAAGCATGAGTTTGCAACTACTTTACTTTTGGAGAAAATTCAAAACATTCATTATTCAATAGAGCCCAATAGCAAAAACCAGCGTTTTGAATGAAGAATCACATTTCTTGGTAGAATCATGCAGGATTGAAATTTTTGATGGTTTTTTACTCCTCTCAACAGCCCAAACAAGTTTCTAAAAGGATGAGTTTGCAACTACTTTACTTTTGGAGAAAATTCAAAACATTCATTATTCAATAGGGCCCAAACTATCAAAAACTAGCGGTTTGAATGAACACATTTCTTGGTAGAATCATGCAGGACAGAAATTTTTGATGTTTTTCTACTCCTCTCATGAGCCCAAACAAGTCTCTAAAAGCATGAGTTTGCAACTGCTTTACTTTTGGAGAAAATTCAAAACATTCACTATTCAATAGAGCCCAATAGCAAAAATCAGGTTTTGAATGAAGAATCACATTTCTTGGTAAAATCATGCAGGATTGAAATTTTTGATGGTTTTTTACTCCTCTCAACAGCCCAAACAAGTTTCTAAAAGGATGAGTTTGCAACTACTTTACTTTTGGAGAAAATTCAAAACATTCATTATTCAATAGGGCCCAAACTATCAAAAACCAGCGGTTTCAATGAACACACATTTCTTGGTAGAATCATGCAGGACTGAAATTTTTGATGTTTTTCTACTCCTCTCATGAGCCCAAACAAGTCTCTAAAAGCATGAGTTTGCAACTACTTTACTTTTGGAGAAAATTCAAAACATTCATTATTCAATAGAGCCCAATAGCAAAAAACAGCGTTTTGAATGAAGAATCACATTTCTTGGTAGAATCATGCAGGATTGAAATTTTTGATGGTTTTTTACTCCTCTCAACAGCCCAAACAAGTTTCTAAAAGGATGAGTTTGCAACTACTTTACTTTTGGAGAAAATTCAAAACATTCATTATTCAATAGGGCCCAAACTATCAAAAACCAGCGGTTTCAATGAACACACAATTCTTGGTAGAATCATGCAGGACTGAAATTTTTGATGTTTTTCTACTCCTCTCATGAGCCCAAACAAGTCTCTAAAAGCATGAGTTTGCAACTACTTTACTTTTGGAGAAAATTCAAAACATTCATTATTCAATAGAGCCCAATAGCAAAAACCAGCGTTTTGAATGAAGAATCACATTTCTTGGTAGAATCATGCAGGATTGAAATTTTTGATGGTTTTTTACTCCTCTCAACAGCCCAAACAAGTTTCTAAAAGGATGAGTTTGCAACTACTTTACTTTTGGAGAAAATTCAAAACATTCATTATTCAATAGGGCCCAAACTATCAAAAACCAGCGGTTTCAATGAACACACATTTCTTGGTAGAATCATGCAGGACTGAAATTTTTGATGTTTTTCTACTCCTCTCATGAGCCCAAACAAGTCTCTAAAAGCATGAGTTTGCAACTACTTTACTTTTGGAGAAAATTCAAAACATTCATTATTCAATAGAGCCCAATAGCAAAAACCAGCGTTTTGAATGAAGAATCACATTTCTTGGTAGAATCATGCAGGATTGAAATTTTTGATGGTTTTTTACTCCTCTCAACAGCCCAAACAAGTTTCTAAAAGGATGAGTTTGCAACTACTTTACTTTTGGAGAAAATTCAAAACATTCATTATTCAATAGGGCCCAAACTATCAAAAACCAGCGGTTTCAATGAACACACATTTCTTGGTAGAATCATGCAGGACTGAAATTTTTGATGTTTTTCTACTCCTCTCATGAGCCCAAACAAGTCTCTAAAAGCATGAGTTTGCAACTACTTTACTTTTGGAGAAAATTCAAAACATTCATTATTCAATAGAGCCCAATAGCAAAAACCAGCGTTTTGAATGAAGAATCACATTTCTTGGTAGAATCATGCAGGATTGAAATTTTTGATGGTTTTTTACTCCTCTCAACAGCCCAAACAAGTTTCTAAAAGGATGAGTTTGCAACTACTTTACTTTTGGAGAAAATTCAAAACATTCATTATTCAATAGGGCCCAAACTATCAAAAACCAGCGGTTTCAATGAACACACATTTCTTGGTAGAATCATGCAGGACTGAAATTTTTGATGTTTTTCTACTCCTCTCATGAGCCCAAACAAGTCTCTAAAAGCATGAGTTTGCAACTACTTTACTTTTGGAGAAAATTCAAAACATTCATTATTCAATAGAGCCCAATAGCAAAAACCAGCGTTTTGAATGAAGAATCACATTTCTTGGTAGAATCATGCAGGATTGAAATTTTTGATGGTTTTTTACTCCTCTCAACAGCCCAAACAAGTTTCTAAAAGGATGAGTTTGCAACTACTTTACTTTTGGAGAAAATTCAAAACATTCATTATTCAATAGGGCCCAAACTATCAAAAACCAGCCGTTTCAATGAACACACATGTCTTGGTAGAATCATGCAGGACTGAAATTTTTGATGTTTTTCTACTCATCTCATGAGCCCAAACAAGTCTCTAAAAGCATGAGTTTGCAACTACTTTACTTTTGGAGAAAATTAAAAACATTCATTATTCAATAGAGCCCAATAGCAAAAACCAGCGTTTTGAATGAAGAATCACATTTCTTGGTAGAATCATGCAGGATTGAAATTTTTGATGGTTTTTTACTCCTCTCAACAGCCCAAACAAGTTTCTAAAAGGATGAGTTTGCAAATACTTTACTTTTGGAGAAAATTCAAAACATTCATTATTCAATAGGGCCCAAACTATCAAAAACCAGCGGTTTCAATGAACACACATTTCTTGGTAGAATCATGCAGGACTGAAATTTTTGATGTTTTTCTACTCCTCTCATGAGCCCAAACAAGTCTCTAAAAGCATGAGTTTGCAACTACTTTACTTTTGGAGAAAATTCAAAACATTCATTATTCAATAGAGCCCAATAGCAAAAACCAGCGTTTTGAATGAAGAATCACATTTCTTGGTAGAATCATGCAGGATTGAAATTTTTGATGGTTTTTTACTCCTCTCAACAGCCCAAACAAGTTTCTAAAAGGATGAGTTTGCAACTACTTTACTTTTGGAGAAAATTCAAAACATTCATTATTCAATAGGGCCCAAACTATCAAAAACTAGCGGTTTGAATGAACACATTTCTTGGTAGAATCATGCAGGACAGAAATTTTTGATGTTTTTCTACTCCTCTCATGAGCCCAAACAAGTCTCTAAAAGCATGAGTTTGCAACTACTTTACTTTTGGAGAAAATTCAAAACATTCACTATTCAATAGAGCCCAATAGCAAAAATCAGGTTTTGAATGAAGAATCACATTTCTTGGTAAAATCATGCAGGATTGAAATTTTTGATGGTTTTTTACTCCTCTCAACAGCCCAAACAAGTTTCTAAAAGGATGAGTTTGCAACTACTTTACTTTTGGAGAAAATTCAAAACATTCATTATTCAATAGGGCCCAAACTATCAAAAACCAGCGGTTTCAATGAACACACATTTCTTGGTAGAATCATGCAGGACTGAAATTTTTGATGTTTTTCTACTCCTCTCATGAGCCCAAACAAGTCTCTAAAAGCATGAGTTTGCAACTACTTTACTTTTGGAGAAAATTCAAAACATTCATTATTCAATAGAGCCCAATAGCAAAAAACAGCGTTTTGAATGAAGAATCACATTTCTTGGCAGAATCATGCAGGATTGAAATTTTTGATGGTTTTTTACTCCTCTCAACAGCCCAAACAAGTTTCTAAAAGGATGAGTTTGCAACTACTTTACTTTTGGAGAAAATTCAAAACATTCATTATTCAATAGGGCCCAAACTATCAAAAACCAGCGGTTTCAATGAACACACAATTCTTGGTAGAATCATGCAGGACTGAAATTTTTGATGTTTTTCTACTCCTCTCATGAGCCCAAACAAGTCTCTAAAAGCATGAGTTTGCAACTACTTTACTTTTGGAGAAAATTCAAAACATTCATTATTCAATAGAGCCCAATAGCAAAAACCAGCGTTTTGAATGAAGAATCACATTTCTTGGTAGAATCATGCAGGATTGAAATTTTTGATGGTTTTTTACTCCTCTCAACAGCCCAAACAAGTTTCTAAAAGGATGAGTTTGCAACTACTTTACTTTTGGAGAAAATTCAAAACATTCATTATTCAATAGGGCCCAAACTATCAAAAACCAGCGGTTTCAATGAACACACATTTCTTGGTAGAATCATGCAGGACTGAAATTTTTGATGTTTTTCTACTCCTCTCATGAGCCCAAACAAGTCTCTAAAAGCATGAGTTTGCAACTACTTTACTTTTGGAGAAAATTCAAAACATTCATTATTCAATAGAGCCCAATAGCAAAAACCAGCGTTTTGAATGAAGAATCACATTTCTTGGTAGAATCATGCAGGATTGAAATTTTTGATGGTTTTTTACTCCTCTCAACAGCCCAAACAAGTTTCTAAAAGGATGAGTTTGCAACTACTTTACTTTTGGAGAAAATTCAAAACATTCATTATTCAATAGGGCCCAAACTATCAAAAACCAGCGGTTTCAATGAACACACATTTCTTGGTAGAATCATGCAGGACTGAAATTTTTGATGTTTTTCTACTCCTCTCATGAGCCCAAACAAGTCTCTAAAAGCATGAGTTTGCAACTACTTTACTTTTGGAGAAAATTCAAAACATTCATTATTCAATAGAGCCCAATAGCAAAAACCAGCGTTTTGAATGAAGAATCACATTTCTTGGTAGAATCATGCAGGATTGAAATTTTTGATGGTTTTTTACTCCTCTCAACAGCCCAAACAAGTTTCTAAAAGGATGAGTTTGCAACTACTTTACTTTTGGAGAAAATTCAAAACATTCATTATTCAATAGGGCCCAAACTATCAAAATCCAGCCGTTTCAATGAACACACATGTCTTGGTAGAATCATGCAGGACTGAAATTTTTGATGTTTTTCTACTCATCTCATGATCCCAAACAAGTCTCTAAAAGCATGAGTTTGCAACTACTTTACTTTTGGAGAAAATTTAAAACATTCATTATTCAATAGAGCCCAATAGCAAAAACCAGCGTTTTGAATGAAGAATCACATTTCTTGGTAGAATCATGCAGGATTGAAATTTTTGATGGTTTTTTACTCCTCTCAACAGCCCAAACAAGTTTCTAAAAGGATGAGTTTGCAACTACTTTACTTTTGGAGAAAATTCAAAACATTCATTATTCAATAGGGCCCAAACTATCAAAAACCAGCGGTTTCAATGAACACACATTTCTTGGTAGAATCATCCAGGACTGAAATTTTTGATGTTTTTCTACTCCTCTCATGAGCCCAAACAAGTCTCTAAAAGCATGAGTTTGCAACTACTTTACTTTTGGAGAAAATTCAAAACATTCATTATTCAATAGAGCCCAATAGCAAAAACCAGCGTTTTGAATGAAGAATCACATTTCTTGGTAGAATCATGAAGGATTGAAATTTTTGATGGTTTTTTACTCCTCTCAACAGCCCAAACAAGTTTCTAAAAGGATGAGTTTGCAACTACTTTACTTTTGGAGAAAATTCAAAACATTCATTATTCAATAGGGCCCAAACTATCAAAAACCAGCGGTTTCAATGAACACACATTTCTTGGTAGAATCATGCAGGACTGAAATTTTTGATGTTTTTCTACTCCTCTCATGAGCCCAAACAAGTCTCTAAAAGCATGAGTTTGCAACTACTTTACTTTTGGAGAAAATTCAAAACATTCATTATTCAATAGAGCCCAATAGCAAAAACCAGCGTTTTGAATGAAGAATCACATTTCTTGGTAGAATCATGCAGGATTGAAATTTTTGATGGTTTTTTACTCCTCTCAACAGCCCAAACAAGTTTCTAAAAGGATGAGTTTGCAACTACTTTACTTTTGGAGAAAATTCAAAACATTCATTATTCAATAGGGCCCAAACTATCAAAAACCAGCGGTTTGAATGAACACATTTCTTGGTAGAATCATGCAGGACTGAAATTTTTGATGTTTTTCTACTCCTCTCATGAGCCCAAACAAGTCTCTAAAAGCATGAGTTTGCAACTACTTTACTTTTGGAGAAAATTCAAAACATTCACTATTCAATAGAGCCCAATAGCAAAAATCAGGTTTTGAATGAAGAATCACATTTGTTGGTAAAATCATGCAGGATTGAAATTTTTGATGGTTTTTTACTCCTCTCAACAGCCCAAACAAGTTTCTAAAAGGATGAGTTTGCAACTACTTTACTTTTGGAGAAAATTCAAAACATTCATTATTCAATAGGGCCCAAACTATCAAAAACCAGCGGTTTCAATGAACACACATTTCTTGGTAGAATCATGAAGGCCTGAAATTTTTGATGTTTTTCTACGCCTCTCATGAGCCCAAACAAGTCTCTAAAAGCATGAGTTTGCAACTACTTTACTTTTGGAGAAAATTCAAAACATTCATTATTCAATAGAGCCCAATAGCAAAAACCAGCGTTTTGAATGAAGAATCACATTTCTTGGTAGAATCATGCAGGATTGAAATTTTTGATGGTTTTTTACTCCTCTCAACAGCCCAAACAAGTTTCTAAAAGGATGAGTTTGCAACTACTTTACTTTTGGAGAAAATTCAAAACATTCATTATTCAATAGGGCCCAAACTATCAAAAACCAGCGGTTTCAATGAACACACATTTCTTGGTAGAATCATGCAGGACTGAAATTTTTGATGTTTTTCTACTCCTCTCATGAGCCCAAACAAGTCTCTAAAAGCATGAGTTTGCAACTACTTTACTTTTGGAGAAAATTCAAAACATTCATTATTCAATAGAGCCCAATAGCAAAAACCAGCGTTTTGAATGAAGAATCACATTTCTTGGTAGAATCATGCAGGATTGAAATTTTTGATGGTTTTTTACTCCTCTCAACAGCCCAAACAAGTTTCTAAAAGGATGAGTTTGCAACTACTTTACTTTTGGAGAAAATTCAAAACATTCATTATGCAATAGGGCCCAAACTATCAAAAACCAGCGGTTTCAATGAACACACATTTCTTGGTAGAATCATGCAGGACTGAAATTTTTGATGTTTTTCTACTCCTCTCATGAGCCCAAACAAGTCTGTAAAAGCATGAGTTTGCAACTACTTTACTTTTGGAGAAAATTCAAAACATTCATTATTCAATAGAGCCCAATAGCAAAAACCAGAGTTTTGAATGAAGAATCACATTTCTTGGTAGAATCATGCAGGCTTGAAATTTTTGATGGTTTTTTACTCCTCTCAACAGCCCAAACAAGTTTCTAAAAGGATGAGTTTGCAACTACTTTACTTTTGGAGAAAATTCAAAACATTCATTATTCAATAGGGCCCAAACTATCAAAAACCAGCGGTTTCAATGAACACACATTTCTTGGTAGAATCATGCAGGACTGAAATTTTTGATGTTTTTATACTCCTCTCATGAGCCCAAACAAGTCTCTAAAAGCATGAGTTTGCAACTACTTTACTTTTGGAGAAAATTCAAAACATTCATTATTCAATAGGGCCCAAACTATCAAAAACCAGCGGTTTGAATGAACACACATTTCTTGGTAGAATCATGCAGGACTGAAATTTTTGATGTTTTTCTACTCCTCTCATGAGCCCAAACAAGTCTCTAAAAGCATGAGTTTGCAACTACTTTACTTTTGGAGAAAATTCAAAACATTCATTATTAAATAGAGCCCAATAGCAAAAACCAGCGTTTTGAATGAAGAATCACATTTCTTGGTAGAATCATGCAGGATTGAAATTTTTGATGGTTTTTTACTCCTCTCAACAGCCCAAACAAGTTTCTAAAAGGATGAGTTTGCAACTACTTTACTTTTGGAGAAAATTCAAAACATTCATTATTCAATAGGGCCCAAACTATCAAAAACCAGCCGTTTCAATGAACACACATGTCTTGGTAGAATCATGCAGGACTGAAATTTTTGATGTTTTTCTACTCATCTCATGAGCCCAAACAAGTCTCTAAAAGCATGAGTTTGCAACTACTTTACTTTTGGAGAAAATTCAAAACATTCATTATTCAATAGAGCCCAATAGCAAAAACCAGCGTTTTGAATGAAGAATCACATTTCTTGGTAGAATCATGCAGGATTGAAATTTTTGATGGTTTTTTACTCCCCTCAACAGCCCAAACAAGTTTCTAAAAGGATGAGTTTGCAACTACTTTACTTTTGGAGAAAATTCAAAACATTCATTATTCAATAGGGCCCAAACTATCAAAAACCAGCGGTTTCAATGAACACACATTTCTTGGTAGAATCATGCAGGACTGAAATTTTTGATGTTTTTCTACTCCTCTCATGAGCCCAAACAAGTCTCTAAAAGCATGAGTTTGCAACTACTTTACTTTTGGAGAAAATTCAAAACATTCATTATTCAATAGAGCCCAATAGCAAAAACCAGCGTTTTGAATGAAGAATCACATTTCTTGGTAGAATCATGCAGGATTGAAATTTTTGATGGTTTTTTACTCCTCTCAACAGCCCAAACAAGTTTCTAAAAGGATGAGTTTGCAACTACTTTACTTTTGGAGAAAATTCAAAACATTCATTATTCAATAGGGTCCAAACTATCAAAAACCAGCGGTTTCAATGAACACACATTTCTTGGTAGAATCATGCAGGACTGAAATTTTTGATGTTTTTCTACTCCTCTCATGAGCCCAAACAAGTCTCTAAAAGCATGAGTTTGCAACTACTTTACTTTTGGAGAAAATTCAAAACATTCATTATTCAATAGAGCCCAATAGCAAAAACCAGCGTTTTGAATGAAGAATCACATTTCTTGGTAGAATCATGCAGGATTGAAATTTTTGATGGTTTTTTACTCCTCTCAACAGCCCAAACAAGTTTCTAAAAGGATGAGTTTGCAACTACTTTACTTTTGGAGAAAATTCAAAACATTCATTATTCAATAGGGCCCAAACTATCAAAAACCAGCCGTTTCAATGAACACACATGTCTTGGTAGAATCATGCAGGACTGAAATTTTTGATGTTTTTCTACTCATCTCATGAGCCCAAACAAGTCTCTAAAAGCATGAGTTTGCAACTACTTTACTTTTGGAGAAAATTAAAAACATTCATTATTCAATAGAGCCCAATAGCAAAAACCAGCGTTTTGAATGAAGAATCACATTTCTTGGTAGAATCATGCAGGATTTAAATTTTTGATGGTTTTTTACTCCTCTCAACAGCCCAAACAAGTTTCTAAAAGGATGAGTTTGCAACTACTTTTCTTTTGGAGAAAATTCAAAACATTCATTATTCATTAGGGCCCAAACTATCAAAAACCAGCGGTTTCAATGAACACACATTTCTTGGTAGAATCATGCAGGACTGAAATTTTTGATGTTTTTCTACTCCTCTCATGAGCCCAAACAAGTCTCTAAAAGCATGAGTTTGCAACTACTTTACTTTTGGAGAAAATTCAAAACATTCATTATTCAATAGAGCCCAATAGCAAAAACCAGCGTTTTGAATGAAGAATCACATTTCTTGGTAGAATCATGCAGGATTGAAATTTTTGATGGTTTTTTACTCCTCTCAACAGCCCAAACAAGTTTCTAAAAGGATGAGTTTGCAACTACTTTACTTTTGGAGAAAATTCAAAACATTCATTATTCAATAGGGCCCAAACTCAAAAACTAGCGGTTTGAATGAACACATTTCTTGGTAGAATCATGCAGGACAGAAATTTTTGATGTTTTTCTACTCCTCTCATGAGCCCAAACAAGTCTCTAAAAGCATGAGTTTGCAACTGCTTTACTTTTGGAGAAAATTCAAAACATTCACTATTCAATAGAGCCCAATAGCAAAAATCAGGTTTTGAATGAAGAATCACATTTCTTGGTAAAATCATGCAGGATTGAAATTTTTGATGGTTTTTTACTCCTCTCAACAGCCCAAACAAGTTTCTAAAAGGATGAGTTTGCAACTACTTTACTTTTGGAGAAAATTCAAAACATTCATTATTCAATAGGGCCCAAACTATCAAAAACCAGCGGTTTCAATGAACACACATTTCTTGGTAGAATCATGCAGGACTGAAATTTTTGATGTTTTTCTACTCCTCTCATGAGCCCAAACAAGTCTCTAAAAGCATGAGTTTGCAACTACTTTACTTTTGGAGAAAATTCAAAACATTCATTATTCAATAGAGCCCAATAGCAAAAACCAGCGTTTTGAATGAAGAATCACATTTCTTGGTAGAATCATGCAGGATTGAAATTTTTGATGGTTTTTTACTCCTCTCAACAGCCCAAACAAGTTTCTAAAAGGATGAGTTTGCAACTACTTTACTTTTGGAGAAAATTCAAAACATTCATTATTCAATAGGGCCCAAACTATCAAAAACCAGCGGTTTCAATGAACACACAATTCTTGGTAGAATCATGCAGGACTGAAATTTTTGATGTTTTTCTACTCCTCTCATGAGCCCAAACAAGTCTCTAAAAGCATGAGTTTGCAACTACTTTACTTTTGGAGAAAATTCAAAACATTCATTATTCAATAGAGCCCAATAGCAAAAACCAGCGTTTTGAATGAAGAATCACATTTCTTGGTAGAATCATGCAGGATTGAAATTTTTGATGGTTTTTTACTCCTCTCAACAGCCCAAACAAGTTTCTAAAAGGATGAGTTTGCAACTACTTTACTTTTGGAGAAAATTCAAAACATTCATTATTCAATAGGGCCCAAACTATCAAAAACCAGCGGTTTCAATGAACACACATTTCTTGGTAGAATCATGCAGGACTGAAATTTTTGATGTTTTTCTACTCCTCTCATGAGCCCAAACAAGTCTCTAAAAGCATGAGTTTGCAACTACTTTACTTTTGGAGAAAATTCAAAACATTCATTATTCAATAGAGCCCAATAGCAAAAACCAGCGTTTTGAATGAAGAATCACATTTCTTGGTAGAATCATGCAGGATTGAAATTTTTGATGGTTTTTTACTCCTCTCAACAGCCCAAACAAGTTTCTAAAAGGATGAGTTTGCAACTACTTTACTTTTGGAGAAAATTCAAAACATTCATTATTCAATAGGGCCCAAACTATCAAAAACCAGCGGTTTCAATGAACACACATTTCTTGGTAGAATCATGCAGGACTGAAATTTTTGATGTTTTTCTACTCCTCTCATGAGCCCAAACAAGTCTCTAAAAGCATGAGTTTGCAACTACTTTACTTTTGGAGAAAATTCAAAACATTCATTATTCAATAGAGCCCAATAGCAAAAACCAGCGTTTTGAATGAAGAATCACATTTCTTGGTAGAATCATGCAGGATTGAAATTTTTGATGGTTTTTTACTCCTCTCAACAGCCCAAACAAGTTTCTAAAAGGATGAGTTTGCAACTACTTTACTTTTGGAGAAAATTCAAAACATTCATTATTCAATAGGGCCCAAACTATCAAAATCCAGCCGTTTCAATGAACACACATGTCTTGGTAGAATCATGCAGGACTGAAATTTTTGATGTTTTTCTACTCATCTCATGATCCCAAACAAGTCTCTAAAAGCATGAGTTTGCAACTACTTTACTTTTGGAGAAAATTTAAAACATTCATTATTCAATAGAACCCAATAGCAAAAACCAGCGTTTTGAATGAAGAATCACATTTCTTGGTAGAATCATGCAGGATTGAAATTTTTGATGGTTTTTTACTCCTCTCAACAGCCCAAACAAGTTTCTAAAAGGATGAGTTTGCAACTACTTTACTTTTGGAGAAAATTCAAAACATTCATTATTCAATAGGGCCCAAACTATCAAAAACCAGCGGTTTGAATGAACACATTTCTTGGTAGAATCATGCAGGACTGAAATTTTTGATGTTTTTCTACTCCTCTCATGAGCCCAAACAAGTCTCTAAAAGCATGAGTTTGCAACTACTTTACTTTTGGAGAAAATTCAAAACATTCACTATTCAATAGAGCCCAATAGCAAAAATCAGGTTTTGAATGAAGAATCACATTTCTTGGTAAAATCATGCAGGATTGAAATTTTTGATGGTTTTTTACTCCTCTCAACAGCCCAAACAAGTTTCTAAAAGGATGAGTTTGCAACTACTTTACTTTTGGAGAAAATTCAAAACATTCATTATTCAATAGGGCCCAAACTATCAAAAACCAGCGGTTTCAATGAACACACATTTCTTGGTAGAATCATCCAGGACTGAAATTTTTGATGTTTTTCTACTCCTCTCATGAGCCCAAACAAGTCTCTAAAAGCATGAGTTTGCAACTACTTTACTTTTGGAGAAAATTCAAAACATTCATTATTCAATAGAGCCCAATAGCAAAAACCAGCGTTTTGAATGAAGAATCACATTTCTTGGTAGAATCATGCAGGATTGAAATTTTTGATGGTTTTTTACTCCTCTCAACAGCCCAAACAAGTTTCTAAAAGGATGAGTTTGCAACTACTTTACTTTTGGAGAAAATTCAAAACATTCATTATGCAATAGGGCCCAAACTATCAAAAACCAGCGGTTTCAATGAACACACATTTCTTGGTAGAATCATGCAGGACTGAAATTTTTGATGTTTTTCTACTCCTCTCATGAGCCCAAACAAGTCTGTAAAAGCATGAGTTTGCAACTACTTTACTTTTGGAGAAAATTCAAAACATTCATTATTCAATAGAGCCCAATAGCAAAAACCAGAGTTTTGAATGAAGAATCACATTTCTTGGTAGAATCATGCAGGATTGAAATTTTTGATGGTTTTTTACTCCTCTCAACAGCCCAAACAAGTTTCTAAAAGGATGAGTTTGCAACTACTTTACTTTTGGAGAAAATTCAAAACATTCATTATTCAATAGGGCCCAAACTATCAAAAACCAGCGGTTTCAATGAACACACATTTCTTGGTAGAATCATGCAGGACTGAAATTTTTGATGTTTTTATACTCCTCTCATGAGCCCAAACAAGTCTCTAAAAGCATGAGTTTGCAACTACTTTACTTTTGGAGAAAATTCAAAACATTCATTATTCAATAGGGCCCAAACTATCAAAAACCAGCGGTTTGAATGAACACACATTTCTTGGTAGAATCATGCAGGACTGAAATTTTTGATGTTTTTCTACTCCTCTCATGAGCCCAAACAAGTCTCTAAAAGCATGAGTTTGCAACTACTTTACTTTTGGAGAAAATTCAAAACATTCATTATTAAATAGAGCCCAATAGCAAAAACCAGCGTTTTGAATGAAGAATCACATTTCTTGGTAGAATCATGCAGGATTGAAATTTTTGATGGTTTTTTACTCCTCTCAACAGCCCAAACAAGTTTCTAAAAGGATGAGTTTGCAACTACTTTACTTTTGGAGAAAATTCAAAACATTCATTATTCAATAGGGCCCAAACTATCAAAAACCAGCCGTTTCAATGAACACACATGTCTTGGTAGAATCATGCAGGACTGAAATTTTTGATGTTTTTCTACTCATCTCATGAGCCCAAACAAGTCTCTAAAAGCATGAGTTTGCAACTACTTTACTTTTGGAGAAAATTCAAAACATTCATTATTCAATAGAGCCCAATAGCAAAAACCAGCGTTTTGAATGAAGAATCACATTTCTTGGTAGAATCATGCAGGATTGAAATTTTTGATGGTTTTTTACTCCCCTCAACAGCCCAAACAAGTTTCTAAAAGGATGAGTTTGCAACTACTTTACTTTTGGAGAAAATTCAAAACATTCATTATTCAATAGGGCCCAAACTATCAAAAACCAGCGGTTTCAATGAACACACATTTCTTGGTAGAATCATGCAGGACTGAAATTTTTGATGTTTTTCTACTCCTCTCATGAGCCCAAACAAGTCTCTAAAAGCATGAGTTTGCAACTACTTTACTTTTGGAGAAAATTCAAAACATTCATTATTCAATAGAGCCCAATAGCAAAAACCAGCGTTTTGAATGAAGAATCACATTTCTTGGTAGAATCATGCAGGATTGAAATTTTTGATGGTTTTTTACTCCTCTCAACAGCCCAAACAAGTTTCTAAAAGGATGAGTTTGCAACTACTTTACTTTTGGAGAAAATTCAAAACATTCATTATTCAATAGGGTCCAAACTATCAAAAACCAGCGGTTTCAATGAACACACATTTCTTGGTAGAATCATGCAGGACTGAAATTTTTGATGTTTTTCTACTCCTCTCATGAGCCCAAACAAGTCTCTAAAAGCATGAGTTTGCAACTACTTTACTTTTGGAGAAAATTCAAAACATTCATTATTCAATAGAGCCCAATAGCAAAAACCAGCGTTTTGAATGAAGAATCACATTTCTTGGTAGAATCATGCAGGATTGAAATTTTTGATGGTTTTTTACTCCTCTCAACAGCCCAAACAAGTTTCTAAAAGGATGAGTTTGCAACTACTTTACTTTTGGAGAAAATTCAAAACATTCATTATTCAATAGGGCCCAAACTATCAAAAACCAGCCGTTTCAATGAACACACATGTCTTGGTAGAATCATGCAGGACTGAAATTTTTGATGTTTTTCTACTCATCTCATGAGCCCAAACAAGTCTCTAAAAGCATGAGTTTGCAACTACTTTACTTTTGGAGAAAATTAAAAACATTCATTATTCAATAGAGCCCAATAGCAAAAACCAGCGTTTTGAATGAAGAATCACATTTCTTGGTAGAATCATGCAGGATTGAAATTTTTGATGGTTTTTTACTCCTCTCAACAGCCCAAACAAGTTTCTAAAAGGATGAGTTTGCAACTACTTTACTTTTGGAGAAAATTCAAAACATTCATTATTCAATAGGGCCCAAACTATCAAAAACCAGCGGTTTCAATGAACACACATTTCTTGGTAGAATCATGCAGGACTGAAATTTTTGATGTTTTTCTACTCCTCTCATGAGCCCAAACAAGTCTCTAAAAGCATGAGTTTGCAACTACTTTACTTTTGGAGAAAATTCAAAACATTCATTATTCAATAGAGCCCAATAGCAAAAACCAGCGTTTTGAATGAAGAATCACATTTCTTGGTAGAATCATGCAGGATTGAAATTTTTGATGGTTTTTTACTCCTCTCAACAGCCCAAACAAGTTTCTAAAAGGATGAGTTTGCAACTACTTTACTTTTGGAGAAAATTCAAAACATTCATTATTCAATAGGGCCCAAACTATCAAAAACTAGCGGTTTGAATGAACACATTTCTTGGTAGAATCATGCAGGACAGAAATTTTTGATGTTTTTCTACTCCTCTCATGAGCCCAAACAAGTCTCTAAAAGCATGAGTTTGCAACTGCTTTACTTTTGGAGAAAATTCAAAACATTCACTATTCAATAGAGCCCAATAGCAAAAATCAGGTTTTGAATGAAGAATCACATTTCTTGGTAAAATCATGCAGGATTGAAATTTTTGATGGTTTTTTACTCCTCTCAACAGCCCAAACAAGTTTCTAAAAGGATGAGTTTGCAACTACTTTACTTTTGGAGAAAATTCAAAACATTCATTATTCAATAGGGCCCAAACTATCAAAAACCAGCGGTTTCAATGAACACACATTTCTTGGTAGAATCATGCAGGACTGAAATTTTTGATGTTTTTCTACTCCTCTCATGAGCCCAAACAAGTTTCTAAAAGCATGAGTTTGCAACTACTTTACTTTTGGAGAAAATTCAAAACATTCATTATTCAATAGAGCCCAATAGCAAAAACCAGCGTTTTGAATGAAGAATCACATTTCTTGGTAGAATCATGCAGGATTGAAATTTTTGATGGTTTTTTACTCCTCTCAACAGCCCAAACAAGTTTCTAAAAGGATGAGTTTGCAACTACTTTACTTTTGGAGAAAATTCAAAACATTCATTATTCAATAGGGCCCAAACTATCAAAAACCAGCGGTTTCAATGAACACACAATTCTTGGTAGAATCATGCAGGACTGAAATTTTTGATGTTTTTCTACTCCTCTCATGAGCCCAAACAAGTCTCTAAAAGCATGAGTTTGCAACTACTTTACTTTTGGAGAAAATTCAAAACATTCATTATTCAATAGAGCCCAATAGCAAAAACCAGCGTTTTGAATGAAGAATCACATTTCTTGGTAGAATCATGCAGGATTGAAATTTTTGATGGTTTTTTACTCCTCTCAACAGCCCAAACAAGTTTCTAAAAGGATGAGTTTGCAACTACTTTACTTTTGGAGAAAATTCAAAACATTCATTATTCAATAGGGCCCAAACTATCAAAAACCAGCGGTTTCAATGAACACACATTTCTTGGTAGAATCATGCAGGACTGAAATTTTTGATGTTTTTCTACTCCTCTCATGAGCCCAAACAAGTCTCTAAAAGCATGAGTTTGCAACTACTTTACTTTTGGAGAAAATTCAAAACATTCATTATTCAATAGAGCCCAATAGCAAAAACCAGCGTTTTGAATGAAGAATCACATTTCTTGGTAGAATCATGCAGGATTGAAATTTTTGATGGTTTTTTACTCCTCTCAACAGCCCAAACAAGTTTCTAAAAGGATGAGTTTGCAACTACTTTACTTTTGGAGAAAATTCAAAACATTCATTATTCAATAGGGCCCAAACTATCAAAAACCAGCGGTTTCAATGAACACACATTTCTTGGTAGAATCATGCAGGACTGAAATTTTTGATGTTTTTCTACTCCTCTCATGAGCCCAAACAAGTCTCTAAAAGCATGAGTTTGCAACTACTTTACTTTTGGAGAAAATTCAAAACATTCATTATTCAATAGAGCCCAATAGCAAAAACCAGCGTTTTGAATGAAGAATCACATTTCTTGGTAGAATCATGCAGGATTGAAATTTTTGATGGTTTTTTTACTCCTCTCAACAGCCCAAACAAGTTTCTAAAAGGATGAGTTTGCAACTACTTTACTTTTGGAGAAAATTCAAAACATTCATTATTCAATAGGGCCCAAACTATCAAAATCCAGCCGTTTCAATGAACACACATGTCTTGGTAGAATCATGCAGGACTGAAATTTTTGATGTTTTTCTACTCAGCTCATGATCCCAAACAAGTCTCTAAAAGCATGAGTTTGCAACTACTTTACTTTTGGAGAAAATTTAAAACATTCATTATTCAATAGAGCCCAATAGCAAAAACCAGCGTTTTGAATGAAGAATCACATTTCTTGGTAGAATCATGCAGGATTGAAATTTTTGATGGTTTTTTACTCCTCTCAACAGCCCAAACAAGTTTCTAAAAGGATGAGTTTGCAACTACTTTACTTTTGGAGAAAATTCAAAACATTCATTATTCAATAGGGCCCAAACTATCAAAAACCAGCGGTTTGAATGAACACATTTCTTGGTAGAATCATGCAGGACTGAAATTTTTGATGTTTTTCTACTCCTCTCATGAGCCCAAACAAGTCTCTAAAAGCATGAGTTTGCAACTACTTTACTTTTGGAGAAAATTCAAAACATTCACTATTCAATAGAGCCCAATAGCAAAAATCAGGTTTTGAATGAAGAATCACATTTCTTGGTAAAATCATGCAGGATTGAAATTTTTGATGGTTTTTTACTCCTCTCAACAGCCCAAACAAGTTTCTAAAAGGATGAGTTTGCAACTACTTTACTTTTGGAGAAAATTCAAAACATTCATTATTCAATAGGGCCCAAACTATCAAAAACCAGCGGTTTCAATGAACACACATTTCTTGGTAGAATCATCCAGGACTGAAATTTTTGATGTTTTTCTACTCCTCTCATGAGCCCAAACAAGTCTCTAAAAGCATGAGTTTGCAACTACTTTACTTTTGGAGAAAATTCAAAACATTCATTATTCAATAGAGCCCAATAGCAAAAACCAGCGTTTTGAATGAAGAATCACATTTCTTGGTAGAATCATGCAGGATTGGGGGCGTGGCTTGCGCTCGGGCGATGATGGACGTCTGAGCTGTGAGCTCCCGTGTGGACAACCACAAAAGCGACAATAACGCATGTTAAAAGATGACATTTATTGCTAAATACTTATAAAAACCTTAAAGACTGTCCAAGGACCTTCTACATATCCTTTGTTGAAGATTTGGAGTTCCTGCTTTACTGCCTGCTAAGCCTGGGACAAATAGCTGCTGAGCGGTAAAAATGGCGGGAGCTGCTGTTTAAAACACGGCAAGAGTCCGGGAGTCCCTTCACTAGGCTCTGACGTCATCGGCACTAAGCGGGAACCGGACTGATTTGAAGCCGCCATAATAAAAGAATGACCGTTTACCTGGCCTGAGAGAGCGGTAAGCCTGCAGTGCCTGTCATGCTGAGGTGAAGCGGTGCCCTTGTGCTGAGGTAAAAAAAGCGCGGGAAGCGACGCCATCTTGGCACAGTGAAGACCGGTCTATCAGACTAAAGTGAGGAGGCGGGCCGCTACCGCTGACGTCGCAACCGGAGGCAGGATCCAGGAAGAAGGAGGAGGGAGAGGCGGCGAGGACGGGACTGGTGAATACAGCAGCGGTGAAGCCTGCAGGCGGCTGAAAATGTCGCGGTGTCCATTACTGAGGAAGAAGTAAGGAAGCAAGGTGGGTGGAAGAGCTGAGGTCCCGGTGACGTCGCAGGAACATAGAGAATCGCCGCGGTGAACATGACGGATTTCCCAGAAGATTAGGAGCAGCAAAAGACGCTATTAAAACCTTCACTAATAGTCCTGCTGGGGCTGTGGGAAGCAAGAAAGTTTAAATCCTCTGCTCTGCATTAGATAAGTACTACAGCTTGTGGTTATTTTGTGAGGAGGGGGTCTGTTATTTTGAGGATCATTAGGAGCCCTGATATTTAATACAAGTATATATTTGGTGGACTAAACTGGATAATCCATAAAGGCTTCACATAAATAATAACTTCTCTGGGTATTTAAAATTACCTAAAGTTGATTGAGTACAGCCTCCTCCATTGTGACGTTGGGTTGCCTTTTTTTTTTTTTTTTGATACACAAGGCACTTTTGACACTTTTGACTTTGAGTTCCCCAGAGGGATAGATAATTATCTCTATACGGTTTATTTTGTGCTATGGTTCTCTTATTCTGCCTTTTTTCCTAAGGTATTACTTCAGTTTCCCACTGGGAGGACACAAATAGTTTAAAATCTTTAATTACTTAACGGGTATTTACTTTTTACATTTAAAACCTGCTTTAAACAGAGTACTTGCATTATCGGGTAATATTTATATAATACCAATATAATAGGTGCATTTGTGGTATTGTGAGACATATTAGGTATTGCAGTACTGCGAGTCTTACAAGGTGTCCTCCATCTACTTTTATACTAGTTTGTTAAAAAACTTACCTCAGAACATATATATAGCCTACTTGTTCCTAGCCCGACAAAATGGCATCAGGGAATCAGAAATCTAAATGGCAACAAAATAAAACCCAGACAACATGGGGCACTATAAAAACACGACAAAACAAAGACTCCTCTGAGTCAATATGTACACACAAGTCTAGATCTCCAAGAGAGAGATCTGAAGCCAGACATTTACCCCCACTAAAAGAGACAAATGTCTCTCAGGGCAAATTAACACAGGAAAAGAAGTTACAAAGGGACCTACTTCCTGAGTTTCATAACATTTTGATACCTAATGTGATTACTGATAATTCTGACCAGCATGTCGAACCTAACACCACACTTAGTGTCACTATGGACCTCTCCCAATCTAACAAACGGAAAAATCTGGGAAAAGGGGATAAGGGTAGCTGCATTTCTGTCTTAGACTCAGACAGCACTTCAGAGGAGTTCTCCCTTAACGGGAGTCCTAATAAGCCCCTACAAAAAAGAGGTCGTTCTGTGCCCACTCTTCCGGAGAGATCCTCAATAGATTCAATTAATTATGAGACTTTCCTTGACTCAGAGCGACAGGTATCTGAGGGAGTCCTCGCTAACTTCTGCAAAGCATTAAAAGACTCTATAACACTGGGTTTCGAGGAACAACGAAACCTTATACAAGAGGTGAGCGACAAGTTCACACATAGGTTCGAGGCCAACGAGACTAAAATTACCAAACTGGAAAACAAAGTTGAGACATTAGTCCAACAAAACATGGAATTGGGAGAGGAAATTAAATTTCTCCAATCCAAAATGACGGATCTGGAAGATAGATGCCGTCGAAATAATCTTAAACTGAGGGGCATCCCGGAGACCATCTTACAAGATGATCTATCTAACTATGTCAAGACTTTATTTAAAAAAGCAGTTCCCACATTGTCAGATATCCATTTGACAATTGACAGAATTCATAGACTACAAAGACCAAAAGGCATACCTCCTGACAAACCTAGAGACACCATTCTGAGGTTATTGTTCTTTGAGACCAAAGAAAAAATCTTAAAATTTTTAAGGGACAAACATACTTTCCCAGCCCCGTACGACAATATAAAAGTTTTCTCAGACTTTTCAAAAAGCACTATGGATGCCAGAAAAGCATTCAGAGAAACTAATGCCAAACTAAGAGACTTAGGAATCTCTTATAGATGGGGATTCCCCACCAGGGTCATAGTTTCGTACAAGGGCAGGAACATCTCCCTGATTAATCCTGATGAAGGCCGGGATTTCTTAGCCTATCTTCAAAAAGATCTTAAAGATAAAGGCTGATCTGTAACATCAAATTTCTTTAAGGTCTTTACTTTGGAGAATTTATTATATTTAAGTTAAAGAAGTCTTATATTATATTTCTTCCATAGTGGTTGTTCTTGCGGGAACCAGGTCACTTTTTCCCCGCTTTCAGGAGATAGCCACAATAGGTGGCTCCCTCCAGGAGTTCTCCGTATAATAGATCTTTTTTCTCTTACTTTTAGTGATTAAATTTAGCTTTTTTCTTTATTTCCTTTTTTTGTTCTTGTTTGAGAATCCAGACTCCAAGTGGCTCCACTCTAAATGGATATCAAACTTCTTTCCTATAATGTGAGAGGTCTTAACAGTCCATTTAAAAGACACACGTTGTGGAAAGAAATTAGAAATTACCAGGCAGATGTAATCTGCTTACAAGAAGTAAGACTAGCTAAAGATAACCACCCATTCTTCCAGAATAAAAATTATTCTAATATTTTTAAGGCTTTGAAACCAACCAAAAAAGCGGGGGTAATTACTATTGTTAGTAACAAAATATCATTTAAATTGCAGTTGGAAGAGGTAGATCCAGAAGGGAGATTTCATATCTTAGTATGTGATCTCAATGGTACTACGTTTACTATAGTTAATATCTATGCCCCAAATAGTAAACAGCTACCCTTCTTTAATAAACTAATCAAGAAAATTGAAAAGGTCAGGAAGGGAGAGTTGATTTTGGTGGGAGATTTTAATCTGGTGCCCAATAATGACCTGGATGCATCATCCCAGGCACGAAAATCATGCCCATCGTTAGACAACTGGCTCTCCAACAATGAATTATACGATGTTTTCCGTTGCCTCAATACTTCCTCTAGAGAGTATACCTATTTCTCCAAAACCCACCAATCTTCTTCGAGAATAGATCTTTTTCTCACCAGTGTACTCTCTCTCTCTAAATTTAAGAAAATTGAAATTCTCAACAAAACTTTTTCAGATCATTCCCCAATAAGGGTAGAATTTGCCACAGGCCCTCAAACATCTAATACTTATTTATGGAGGACCAATATCTCTCTGCTTAAGACAAATAAATTTAAGGAAACTATAGATAAAGCACTCAATAACTATTTTGCAGATAACGCCACAGAACACATTGACCCATTCATTTTATGGCAAGCCCACAAGGCTGTAATCAGAGGGTGCATCATGCAATTGTCGGCTAGAAACAGGAGAGAAAAAAGGGAAAAAATCTCAAATCTACAATCACAAATTAAACTAAAAGAGGACCAGCAAAATAGTCTAGCAAACCCATCACATACCACCCAAATGGAAATATTAGATTTAAGGCAGCAATTGAAAGCGTTACTTATTTTAGATTATGACGCAGCAATAAGAGCCACTAAAGCCACTTATTATACCTCCACAAATAAACCCACACGTTATATGATGAGGAAAATACAAAGGGATAGGATTACAAGAAGAATTAACAAGATCCGAAACACAGCAGGACAACTGCAGTCACACCCGCAAGACATTGCTAATGTTTTTGCAAAATTTTTCCAAAGTCTTTATAACTTGGATCAAGAGCCTGGGTACCCTTCTCCTGACCAAACTGCTATAAATACATTTCTGACCGGTTTAAAACTTCCTCGTTTAAATGATTCGGATCTAGATATACTAAACAAACCCATTTCCATAGAGGAAATTGAGAAAACTATTTTGAATCTCAAACCTCTGAAATCTCCTGGCCCAGATGGGTATGCTAACGAGTATTATCAAATATTTGCCAAAACCCTTACTCCCTTTTTAAAGGATCTTTACGATCAAGTAGCAATTGCTGGTTCCTTTCCTAAAAGCATGTTGGAAGCAACTATAGTTTTATTACCTAAAGAAAAGGGGGAATCAGTAAATGTAAAAGATTTTAGGCCCATCTCCCTAATTAACGGGGATATTAAAATATTTTCCAAAATACTGGCTGAAAGACTTAAACATATCCTTCCCAAGTTAATTAATACAGATCAGATGGGTTTTATTGTGGGTAGGCAAACAGCAGATGGCACAAGAAGAGTCATTAATCTTCTTAGCTTAATCAAGAAATCTAGTGTCCCATCTCTTTTTTTAGCCTTAGACGCTGAAAAGGCGTTTGATAGAATCAATTGGCTTTATCTTCAAAATGTCATGTCTAAATTTGGCTTCGACGATCACTTTATCTCTAAAATATTTTCCCTTTACTCTTACCCAAATGCCAGAATCTACCTAAATAATTACTTATCTAATTCCTTTAACATAACAAATGGGACTAGACAAGGTTGTCCGCTCTCTCCCTTATTATTTGCAATGGCAATGGAACCTCTGGCAGAGGCAATTAGGGCAAATTCATCAATTACCGGATATAATACTAAAAATCGCACCCATAAAGTCAGCCTTTTTGCGGATGACCTATTCTTATCCCTAACTAACCCAATTAAATCAGTCAAAACTTTAATGGAAATATTAGCACAATTTTCCAGAATATCTTGCTTTAAAATTAATACGGGAAAATCTAAAGTAATGTCATTTAATGTTCCGCCAGAAGAAGTTAAAGAAGTTCTAGCCTCCACCAACTTTCAGCTGGAAACACAATCATTGACATATTTAGGTATAAATATCACAAAAAATTTCAACCAGATTGTGCCTAGTAATGTTGAAGGTCTAATAAAGGCCATTTCCAAAGATTTTAAACATCTCGAAAGTTTGAACCTTACTCTTATGGGACGTATATTGGTGGTTAAATCTATCATACTACCTAAAATTCTTTATATTTTTCGCTCCATCCCTCTCAAAGTCAATGAAAAACTAATAAAAAAAATACAAGAACTAATTAAAATATTTGTTTGGGGCAATAAAAAACCGAGAGTAGCACATACTATCCTTTTTAGAAGCAAGAAACATGGAGGGTTGGCTCTTCCTAATATTAGGGCCTATCATCAGGCGATTCTGGTTAAAAACAGTCATCAATGGTTCAAGTCTGGAGAGCAACCTGCATGGATGGATCTTGAACTAGCAAGTGGTAATTATAAACCGCTACAAAATACATTCTCTAGCCATATATTAGAGCCTAAAACTAAGCGTCACTCTAACCCAATAGTACATGCTATATTAGATGCCTGGTCGAAATTCACTAAATTAAAAAGGACAGAGAATAGAACTCTTTCACTAAAAAGATGTCCTCTTAAACTTCTTGAAGTCATGTTTCAATCATCCATACCCAAGATTTGGTTTGATTTAAAGGTTAGGAAAGTAGGAGATATATGGGATGGTAGTAGGGTATCCTCTTTTTCCGAGATCAGGGAGAAATATCATATGCCATCTGGGGAGTTTCTTTTCTATCAGATCTTGAAGGATAATCTTTTACTTTTGATACGTAGAAGATCTCTCAATTTAGAGATTATGGCCTCACTAGTCAATCACAGTAATACTAAACTGAATTGGACCTGCAAAAATATTTATAGTCGCCTCAATGGGGGCTCCATCTTTACGAAACATATTTATATGGAAAGATGGGAAATTGATCTACGAAAGAAATTTAACCCAGAGCAATGGGAATTTGCCATAGAACATACTTGCAGGGCCATGGTTTCTATGTCTTTGCAGGAATCCTACTATAAGGTATTAGTCCGATGGTATTTCACCCCAACCAGACTAGCACATATAGGGGATGGGATGTCTTCTCAATGTTGGAGAGGATGTACTTTTCCGGGGAATTTATTTCATCTCTTTTGGAGTTGTCCCAAATTGCAGATTCTTTGGAGGGAAACTAGAGAACATATTAAATTGCTATCATCTGATCTTGTCAAGATCTCTCCCCAGATGGTAATCTTATCCTTGGATATGGAGGGGGTGGATACATCCATCAGATACGTTATGATACACTTATTTACTGTAATTAAGAATCAAATAGCTTTGTGGTGGAGAAAGACAGAGGTACCCGCATTCCCCATTATTTTGGACATTCTGCGTTCACAAAGTCTCATAGAAGAACGATTTGCCTTTAACAACAATGTCTTACATAAATATCATTTAAAGTGGGCAGTGTGGAACTCAATTTACATGTAAAGTTATTAGACTGCTGTACTATATGCTTGGAGTCTGGTCTGAAAGTTATATGCTCTAGTTTCAATGTGGAGTTCTCTATTTTTTATTTCTTCCCATTTTCGCCTTGTTTTGTTACCCCTGTCCTTCCTCCTATTTATGGAAAATTCAATAAACATATTTGAAAAAGAATCATGCAGGATTGAAATTTTTGATGGTTTTTTACTCCTCTCAACAGCCCAAACAAGTTTCTAAAAGGATGAGTTTGCAACTACTTTACTTTTGGAGAAAATTCAAAACATTCATTATTCAATAGGGCCCAAACTATCAAAAACCAGCGGTTTCAATGAACACACATTTCTTGGTAGAATCATGCAGGACTGAAATTTTTGATGTTTTTCTACTCCTCTCATGAGCCCAAACAAGTCTCTAAAAGCATGAGTTTGCAACTACTTTACTTTTGGAGAAAATTCAAAACATTCATTATTCAATAGAGCCCAATAGCAAAAACCAGCGTTTTGAATGAAGAATCACATTTCTTGGTAGAATCATGCAGGATTGAAATTTTTGATGGTTTTTTACTCCTCTCAACAGCCCAAACAAGTTTCTAAAAGGATGAGTTTGCAACTACTTTACTTTTGGAGAAAATTCAAAACATTCATTATTCAATAGGGCCCAAACTATCAAAAACCAGCGGTTTGAATGAACACATTTCTTGGTAGAATCATGCAGGACTGAAATTTTTGATGTTTTTCTACTCCTCTCATGAGCCCAAACAAGTCTCTAAAAGCATGAGTTTGCAACTACTTTACTTTTGGAGAAAATTCAAAACATTCACTATTCAATAGAGCCCAATAGCAAAAATCAGGTTTTGAATGAAGAATCACATTTGTTGGTAAAATCATGCAGGATTGAAATTTTTGATGGTTTTTTACTCCTCTCAACAGCCCAAACAAGTTTCTAAAAGGATGAGTTTGCAACTACTTTACTTTTGGAGAAAATTCAAAACATTCATTATTCAATAGGGCCCAAACTATCAAAAACCAGCGGTTTCAATGAACACACATTTCTTGGTAGAATCATGAAGGCCTGAAATTTTTGATGTTTTTCTACGCCTCTCATGAGCCCAAACAAGTCTCTAAAAGCATGAGTTTGCAACTACTTTACTTTTGGAGAAAATTCAAAACATTCATTATTCAATAGAGCCCAATAGCAAAAACCAGCGTTTTGAATGAAGAATCACATTTCTTGGTAGAATCATGCAGGATTGAAATTTTTGATGGTTTTTTACTCCTCTCAACAGCCCAAACAAGTTTCTAAAAGGATGAGTTTGCAACTACTTTACTTTTGGAGAAAATTCAAAACATTCATTATTCAATAGGGCCCAAACTATCAAAAACCAGCGGTTTCAATGAACACACATTTCTTGGTAGAATCATGCAGGACTGAAATTTTTGATGTTTTTCTACTCCTCTCATGAGCCCAAACAAGTCTCTAAAAGCATGAGTTTGCAACTACTTTACTTTTGGAGAAAATTCAAAACATTCATTATTCAATAGAGCCCAATAGCAAAAACCAGCGTTTTGAATGAAGAATCACATTTCTTGGTAGAATCATGCAGGATTGAAATTTTTGATGGTTTTTTACTCCTCTCAACAGCCCAAACAAGTTTCTAAAAGGATGAGTTTGCAACTACTTTACTTTTGGAGAAAATTCAAAACATTCATTATGCAATAGGGCCCAAACTATCATAAACCAGCGGTTTCAATGAACACACATTTCTTGGTAGAATCATGCAGGACTGAAATTTTTGATGTTTTTCTACTCCTCTCATGAGCCCAAACAAGTCTGTAAAAGCATGAGTTTGCAACTACTTTACTTTTGGAGAAAATTCAAAACATTCATTATTCAATAGAGCCCAATAGCAAAAACCAGAGTTTTGAATGAAGAATCACATTTCTTGGTAGAATCATGCAGGATTGAAATTTTTGATGGTTTTTTACTCCTCTCAACAGCCCAAACAAGTTTCTAAAAGGATGAGTTTGCAACTACTTTACTTTTGGAGAAAATTCAAAACATTCATTATTCAATAGGGCCCAAACTATCAAAAACCAGCGGTTTCAATGAACACACATTTCTTGGTAGAATCATGCAGGACTGAAATTTTTGATGTTTTTCTACTCCTCTCATGAGCCCAAACAAGTCTCTAAAAGCATGAGTTTGCAACTACTTTACTTTTGGAGAAAATTCAAAACATTCATTATTCAATAGAGCCCAATAGCAAAAACCAGCGTTTTGAATGAAGAATCACATTTCTTGGTAGAATCATGCAGGATTGAAATTTTTGATGGTTTTTTACTCCTCTCAACAGCCCAAACAAGTTTCTAAAAGGATGAGTTTGCAACTACTTTACTTTTGGAGAAAATTCAAAACATTCATTATTCAATAGGGCCCAAACTATCAAAAACTAGCGGTTTCAATGAACACACATTTCTTGGTAGAATCATGCAGGACTGAAATTTTTGATGTTTTTCTACTCCTCTCATGAGCCCAAACAAGTCTCTAAAAGCATGAGTTTGCAACTACTTTACTTTTGGAGAAAATTCAAAACATTCATTATTCAATAGAGCCCAATAGCAAAAACCAGCGTTTTGAATGAAGAATCACATTTCTTGGTAGAATCATGCAGGATTGAAATTTTTGATGGTTTTTTACTCCTCTCAACAGCCCAAACAAGTTTCTAAAAGGATGAGTTTGCAACTACTTTACTTTTGGAGAAAATTCAAAACATTCATTATTCAATAGGGCCCAAACTATCAAAAACCAGTGGTTTGAATGAACACATTTCTTGGTAGAATCATGCAGGACTGAAATTTTTGATGTTTTTCTACTCCTCTCATGAGCCCAAACAAGTCTCTAAAAGCATGAGTTTGCAACTACTTTACTTTTGGAGAAAATTCAAAACATTCATTATTCAATAGAGCCCAAAAGCAAAAACCAGCGTTTTGAATGAAGAATCACATTTCTTGGTAGAATCATGCAGGATTGAAATTTTTGATGGTTTTTTACTCCTCTCAACAGCCCAAACAAGTTTCTAAAAGGATGAGATTGCAACTACTTTACTTTTGGAGAAAATTCAAAACATTCATTATTCAATAGGGCCCAAAATATCAAAAACCAGCGGTTTGAATGAACACACATTTCTTGGTAGAATCGTGCAGGACTGAAATTTTTGAAGTTTTTCTACTCCTCTCATGAGCCCAAACAAGTCTCTAAAAGGATGAGTTTGCAACTACTTTACTTTTGGAGAAAATTCAAAACATTCATTATTCAATAGAGCCCAATAGCAAAAACCAGCGTTTTGAATGAAGAATCACATTTCTTGGTAGAATCATGCAGGATTGAAATTTTTGATGGTTTTTTACTCCTCTCCACAGCCCAAACAAGTTTCTAAAAGGATGAGTTTGCAACTACTTTACTTTTGGAGAAAATTTAAAACATTCATTATTCAATAGAGCCCAATAGCAAAAACCAGCGTTTTGAATGAAGAATCACATTTCTTGGTAGAATCATGCAGGATTGAAATTTTTGATGTTTTTTTACTCCTCTCAACAGCCCAAACAAGTTTCTAAAAGGATGAGTTTGCAACTACTTTACTTTTGGAGAAAATTCAAAACATTCATTATTCAATAGGGCCCAAACTATCAAAAACCAGCGGTTTGAATGAACACATTTCTTGGTAGAATCATGCAGGACTGAAATTTTTGATGTTTTTCTACTCCTCTCATGAGCCCAAACAAGTCTCTAAAAGCATGAGTTTGCAACTACTTTACTTTTGGAGAAAATTCAAAACATTCACTATTCAATAGAGCCCAATAGCAAAAATCAGGTTTTGAATGAAGAATCACATTTCTTGGTAAAATCATGCAGGATTGAAATTTTTGATGGTTTTTTACTCCTCTCAACAGCCCAAACAAGTTTCTAAAAGGATGAGTTTGCAACTACTTTACTTTTGGAGAAAATTCAAAACATTCATTATTCAATAGGGCCCAAACTATCAAAAACCAGCGGTTTCAATGAACACACATTTCTTGGTAGAATCATCCAGGACTGAAATTTTTGATGTTTTTCTACTCCTCTCATGAGCCCAAACAAGTCTCTAAAAGCATGAGTTTGCAACTACTTTACTTTTGGAGAAAATTCAAAACATTCATTATTCAATAGAGCCCAATAGCAAAAACCAGCGTTTTGAATGAAGAATCACATTTCTTGGTAGAATCATGCAGGATTGAAATTTTTGATGGTTTTTTACTCCTCTCAACAGCCCAAACAAGTTTCTAAAAGGATGAGTTTGCAACTACTTTACTTTTGGAGAAAATTCAAAACATTCATTATTCAATAGGGCCCAAACTATCAAAAACCAGCGGTTTCAATGAACACACATTTCTTGGTAGAATCATGCAGGACTGAAATTTTTGATGTTTTTCTACTCCTCTCATGAGCCCAAACAAGTCTCTAAAAGCATGAGTTTGCAACTACTTTACTTTTGGAGAAAATTCAAAACATTCATTATTCAATAGAGCCCAATAGCAAAAACCAGCGTTTTGAATGAAGAATCACATTTCTTGGTAGAATCATGCAGGATTGAAATTTTTGATGGTTTTTTACTCCTCTCAACAGCCCAAACAAGTTTCTAAAAGGATGAGTTTGCAACTACTTTACTTTTGGAGAAAATTCAAAACATTCATTATTCAATAGGGCCCAAACTATCAAAAACCAGCGGTTTGAATGAACACATTTCTTGGTAGAATCATGCAGGACTGAAATTTTTGATGTTTTTCTACTCCTCTCATGAGCCCAAACAAGTCTCTAAAAGCATGAGTTTGCAACTACTTTACTTTTGGAGAAAATTCAAAACATTCACTATTCAATAGAGCCCAATAGCAAAAATCAGGTTTTGAATGAAGAATCACATTTGTTGGTAAAATCATGCAGGATTGAAATTTTTGATGGTTTTTTACTCCTCTCAACAGCCCAAACAAGTTTCTAAAAGGATGAGTTTGCAACTACTTTACTTTTGGAGAAAATTCAAAACATTCATTATTCAATAGGGCCCAAACTATCAAAAACCAGCGGTTTCAATGAACACACATTTCTTGGTAGAATCATGAAGGCCTGAAATTTTTGATGTTTTTCTACGCCTCTCATGAGCCCAAACAAGTCTCTAAAAGCATGAGTTTGCAACTACTTTACTTTTGGAGAAAATTCAAAACATTCATTATTCAATAGAGCCCAATAGCAAAAACCAGCGTTTTGAATGAAGAATCACATTTCTTGGTAGAATCATGCAGGATTGAAATTTTTGATGGTTTTTTACTCCTCTCAACAGCCCAAACAAGTTTCTAAAAGGATGAGTTTGCAACTACTTTACTTTTGGAGAAAATTCAAAACATTCATTATTCAATAGGGCCCAAACTATCAAAAACCAGCGGTTTCAATGAACACACATTTCTTGGTAGAATCATGCAGGACTGAAATTTTTGATGTTTTTCTACTCCTCTCATGAGCCCAAACAAGTCTCTAAAAGCATGAGTTTGCAACTACTTTACTTTTGGAGAAAATTCAAAACATTCATTATTCAATAGAGCCCAATAGCAAAAACCAGCGTTTTGAATGAAGAATCACATTTCTTGGTAGAATCATGCAGGATTGAAATTTTTGATGGTTTTTTACTCCTCTCAACAGCCCAAACAAGTTTCTAAAAGGATGAGTTTGCAACTACTTTACTTTTGGAGAAAATTCAAAACATTCATTATGCAATAGGGCCCAAACTATCAAAAACCAGCGGTTTCAATGAACACACATTTCTTGGTAGAATCATGAAGGCCTGAAATTTTTGATGTTTTTCTACGCCTCTCATGAGCCCAAACAAGTCTCTAAAAGCATGAGTTTGCAACTACTTTACTTTTGGAGAAAATTCAAAACATTCATTATTCAATAGAGCCCAATAGCAAAAACCAGCGTTTTGAATGAAGAATCACATTTCTTGGTAGAATCATGCAGGATTGAAATTTTTGATGGTTTTTTACTCCTCTCAACAGCCCAAACAAGTTTCTAAAAGGATGAGTTTGCAACTACTTTACTTTTGGAGAAAATTCAAAACATTCATTATTCAATAGGGCCCAAACTATCAAAAACCAGCGGTTTCAATGAACACACATTTCTTGGTAGAATCATGCAGGACTGAAATTTTTGATGTTTTTCTACTCCTCTCATGAGCCCAAACAAGTCTCTAAAAGCATGAGTTTGCAACTACTTTACTTTTGGAGAAAATTCAAAACATTCATTATTCAATAGAGCCCAATAGCAAAAACCAGCGTTTTGAATGAAGAATCACATTTCTTGGTAGAATCATGCAGGATTGAAATTTTTGATGGTTTTTTACTCCTCTCAACAGCCCAAACAAGTTTCTAAAAGGATGAGTTTGCAACTACTTTACTTTTGGAGAAAATTCAAAACATTCATTATGCAATAGGGCCCAAACTATCAAAAACCAGCGGTTTCAATGAACACACATTTCTTGGTAGAATCATGCAGGACTGAAATTTTTGATGTTTTTCTACTCCTCTCATGAGCCCAAACAAGTCTGTAAAAGCATGAGTTTGCAACTACTTTACTTTTGTAGAAAATTCAAAACATTCATTATTCAATAGAGCCCAATAGCAAAAACCAGAGTTTTGAATGAAGAATCACATTTCTTGGTAGAATCATGCAGGATTGAAATTTTTGATGGTTTTTTACTCCTCTCAACAGCCCAAACAAGTTTCTAAAAGGATGAGTTTGCAACTACTTTACTTTTGGAGAAAATTCAAAACATTCATTATTCAATAGGGCCCAAACTATCAAAAACCAGCGGTTTCAATGAACACACATTTCTTGGTAGAATCATGCAGGACTGAAATTTTTGATGTTTTTCTACTCCTCTCATGAGCCCAAACAAGTCTCTAAAAGCATGAGTTTGCAACTACTTTACTTTTGGAGAAAATTCAAAACATTCATTATTCAATAGAGCCCAATAGCAAAAACCAGCGTTTTGAATGAAGAATCACATTTCTTGGTAGAATCATGCAGGATTGAAATTTTTGATGGTTTTTTACTCCTCTCAACAGCCCAAACAAGTTTCTAAAAGGATGAGTTTGCAACTACTTTACTTTTGGAGAAAATTCAAAACATTAATTATTCAATAGGGCCCAAACTATCAAAAACCAGCGGTTTCAATGAACACACATTTCTTGGTAGAATCATGCAGGACTGAAATTTTTGATGTTTTTCTACTCCTCTCATGAGCCCAAACAAGTCTCTAAAAGCATGAGTTTGCAACTACTTTACTTTTGGAGAAAATTCAAAACATTCATTATTCAATAGAGCCCAATAGCAAAAACCAGCGTTTTGAATGAAGAATCACATTTCTTGGTAGAATCATGCAGGATTGAAATTTTTGATGGTTTTTTACTCCTCTCAACAGCCCAAACAAGTTTCTAAAAGGATGAGTTTGCAACTACTTTACTTTTGGAGAAAATTCAAAACATTCATTATTCAATAGGGCCCAAACTATCAAAAACCAGTGGTTTGAATGAACACATTTCTTGGTAGAATCATGCAGGACTGAATTTTTTGATGTTTTTCTACTCCTCTCATGAGCCCAAACAAGTCTCTAAAAGCATGAGTTTGCAACTACTTTACTTTTGGAGAAAATTCAAAACATTCATTATTCAATAGAGCCCAAAAGCAAAAACCAGCGTTTTGAATGAAGAATCACATTTCTTGGTAGAATCATGCAGGATTGAAATTTTTGATGGTTTTTTACTCCTCTCAACAGCCCAAACAAGTTTCTAAAAGGATGAGATTGCAACTACTTTACTTTTGGAGAAAATTCAAAACATTCATTATTCAATAGGGCCCAAAATATCAAAAACCAGCGGTTTGAATGAACACACATTTCTTGGTAGAATCGTGCAGGACTGAAATTTTTGAAGTTTTTCTACTCCTCTCATGAGCCCAAACAAGTCTCTAAAAGGATGAGTTTGCAACTACTTTACTTTTGGAGAAAATTCAAAACATTCATTATTCAATAGAGCCCAATAGCAAAAACCAGCGTTTTGAATGAAGAATCACATTTCTTGGTAGAATCATGCAGGATTGAAATTTTTGATGGTTTTTTACTCCTCTCCACAGCCCAAACAAGTTTCTAAAAGGAGGAGTTTGCAACTACTTTACTTTTGGAGAAAATTCAAAACATTCATTATTCAATAGAGCCCAATAGCAAAAACCAGCGTTTTGAATGAAGAATCACATTTCTTGGTAGAATCATGCAGGATTGAAATTTTTGATGGTTTTTTACTCCTCTCAACAGCCCAAACAAGTTTCTAAAAGGATGAGTTTGCAACTACTTTACTTTTGGAGAAAATTCAAAACATTCATTATTCAATAGGGCCCAAACTATCAAAAACCAGCGGTTTGAATGAACACATTTCTTGGTAGAATCATGCAGGACTGAAATTTTTGATGTTTTTCTACTCCTCTCATGAGCCCAAACAAGTCTCTAAAAGCATGAGTTTGCAACTACTTTACTTTTGGAGAAAATTCAAAACATTCACTATTCAATAGAGCCCAATAGCAAAAATCAGGTTTTGAATGAAGAATCACATTTCTTGGTAGAATCATGCAGGATTGAAATTTTTGATGATTTTTTACTCCTCTCAACAGCCCAAACAAGTTTCTAAAAGGATGAGTTTGCAACTACTTTACTTTTGGAGAAAATTCAAAACATTCATTATTCAATAGGGCCCAAACTATCAAAAACCAGCGGTTTCAATGAACACTCATTTCTTGGTAGAATCATGCAGGACTGAAATTTTTGATGTTTTTCTACTCCTCTCATGAGCCCAAACAAGTCTCTAAAAGCATGAGTTTGCAACTACTTTACTTTTGGAGAA
Organism: Dendrobates tinctorius; assembly: GCF_039654945.1. Lineage (NCBI taxonomy): Eukaryota > Metazoa > Chordata > Amphibia > Anura > Dendrobatidae > Dendrobates > Dendrobates tinctorius. Next base: position 23,648,010 of record NW_027361793.1, read on the forward strand.
AATTCAAAACATTCATTATTCAATAGAGCCCAATAGCAAAAACCAGCGTTTTGAATGAAGAATCACATTTCTTGGTAGAATCATGCAGGATTGAAATTTTTGATGGTTTTTTACTCCTCTCAACAGCCCAAACAAGTTTCTAAAAGGATGAGTTTGCAACTACTTTACTTTTGGAGAAAATTCAAAACATTCATTATTCAATAGGGCCCAAACTATCAAAAACCAGCGGTTTCAATGAACACACATTTCTTGGTAGAATCATGCAGGACTGAAATTTTTGATGTTTTTCTACTCCTCTCATGAGCCCAAACAAGTCTCTAAAAGCATGAGTTTGCAACTACTTTACTTTTGGAGAAAATTCAAAACATTCATTATTCAATAGAGCCCAATAGCAAAAACCAGCGTTTTGAATGAAGAATCACATTTCTTGGTAGAATCATGCAGGATTGAAATTTTTGATGGTTTTTTACTCCTCTCAACAGCCCAAACAAGTTTCTAAAAGGATGAGTTTGCAACTACTTTACTTTTGGAGAAAATTCAAAACATTCATTATTCAATAGGGCCCAAACTATCAAAATCCAGCCGTTTCAATGAACACACATGTCTTGGTAGAATCATGCAGGACTGAAATTTTTGATGTTTTTCTACTCATCTCATGATCCCAAACAAGTCTCTAAAAGCATGAGTTTGCAACTACTTTACTTTTGGAGAAAATTTAAAACATTCATTATTCAATAGAGCCCAATAGCAAAAACCAGCGTTTTGAATGAAGAATCACATTTCTTGGTAGAATCATGCAGGATTGAAATTATTGATGGTTTTTTACTCCTCTCAACAGCCCAAACAAGTTTCTAAAAGGATGAGTTTGCAACTACTTTACTTTTGGAGAAAATTCAAAACATTCATTATTCAATAGGGCCCAAACTATCAAAAACCAGCGGTTTCAATGAACACACATTTCTTGGTAGAATCATGCAGGACTGAAATTTTTGATGTTTTTCTACTCCTCTCATGAGCCCAAACAAGTCTCTAAAAGCATGAGTTTGCAACTACTTTACTTTTGGAGAAAATTCAAAACATTCACTATTCAATAGAGCCCAATAGCAAAAATCAGGTTTTGAATGAAGAATCACATTTCTTGGTAAAATCATGCAGGATTGAAATTTTTGATGGTTTTTTACTCCTCTCAACAGCCCAAACAAGTTTCTAAAAGGATGAGTTTGCAACTACTTTACTTTTGGAGAAAATTCAAAACATTCATTATTCAATAGGGCCCAAACTATCAAAAACCAGCGGTTTCAATGAACACACATTTCTTGGTAGAATCATCCAGGACTGAAATTTTTGATGTTTTTCTACTCCTCTCATGAGCCCAAACAAGTCTCTAAAAGCATGAGTTTGCAACTACTTTACTTTTGGAGAAAATTCAAAACATTCATTATTCAATAGAGCCCAATAGCAAAAACCAGCGTTTTGAATGAAGAATCACATTTCTTGGTAGAATCATGCAGGATTGAAATTTTTGATGGTTTTTTACTCCTCTCAACAGCCCAAACAAGTTTCTAAAAGGATGAGTTTGCAACTACTTTACTTTTGGAGAAAATTCAAAACATTCATTATTCAATAGGGCCCAAACTATCAAAAACCAGCGGTTTCAATGAACACACATTTCTTGGTAGAATCATGCAGGACTGAAATTTTTGATGTTTTTCTACTCCTCTCATGAGCCCAAACAAGTCTCTAAAAGCATGAGTTTGCAACTACTTTACTTTTGGAGAAAATTCAAAACATTCATTATTCAATAGAGCCCAATAGCAAAAAAAAGCGTTTTGAATGAAGAATCACATTTCTTGGTAGAATCATGCAGGATTGAAATTTTTGATGGTTTTTTACTCCTCTCAACAGCCCAAACAAGTTTCTAAAAGGATGAGTTTGCAACTACTTTACTTTTGGAGAAAATTCAAAACATTCATTATTCAATAGGGCCCAAACTATCAAAAACCAGCGGTTTGAATGAACACATTTCTTGGTAGAATCATGCAGGACTGAAATTTTTGATGTTTTTCTACTCCTCTCATGAGCCCAAACAAGTCTCTAAAAGCATGAGTTTGCAACTACTTTACTTTTGGAGAAAATTCAAAACATTCACTATTCAATAGAGCCCAATAGCAAAAATCAGGTTTTGAATGAAGAATCACATTTGTTGGTAAAATCATGCAGGATTGAAATTTTTGATGGTTTTTTACTCCTCTCAACAGCCCAAACAAGTTTCTAAAAGGATGAGTTTGCAACTACTTTACTTTTGGAGAAAATTCAAAACATTCATTATTCAATAGGGCCCAAACTATCAAAAACCAGCGGTTTCAATGAACACACATTTCTTGGTAGAATCATGAAGGCCTGAAATTTTTGATGTTTTTCTACGCCTCTCATGAGCCCAAACAAGTCTCTAAAAGCATGAGTTTGCAACTACTTTACTTTTGGAGAAAATTCAAAACATTCATTATTCAATAGAGCCCAATAGCAAAAACCAGCGTTTTGAATGAAGAATCACATTTCTTGGTAGAATCATGCAGGATTGAAATTTTTGATGGTTTTTTACTCCTCTCAACAGCCCAAACAAGTTTCTAAAAGGATGAGTTTGCAACTACTTTACTTTTGGAGAAAATTCAAAACATTCATTATTCAATAGGGCCCAAACTATCAAAAACCAGCCGTTTCAATGAACACACATTTCTTGGTAGAATCATGCAGGACTGAAATTTTTGATGTTTTTCTACTCCTCTCATGAGCCCAAACAAGTCTCTAAAAGCATGAGTTTGCAACTACTTTACTTTTGGAGAAAATTCAAAACATTCATTATTCAATAGAGCCCAATAGCAAAAACCAGCGTTTTGAATGAAGAATCACATTTCTTGGTAGAATCATGCAGGATTGAAATTTTTGATGGTTTTTTACTCCTCTCAACAGCCCAAACAAGTTTCTAAAAGGATGAGTTTGCAACTACTTTACTTTTGGAGAAAATTCAAAACATTCATTATGCAATAGGGCCCAAACTATCAAAAACCAGCGGTTTCAATGAACACACATTTCTTGGTAGAATCATGCAGGACTGAAATTTTTGATGTTTTTCTACTCCTCTCATGAGCCCAAACAAGTCTGTAAAAGCATGAGTTTGCAACTACTTTACTTTTGGAGAAAATTCAAAACATTCATTATTCAATAGAGCCCAATAGCAAAAACCAGAGTTTTGAATGAAGAATCACATTTCTTGGTAGAATCATGCAGGATTGAAATTTTTGATGGTTTTTTACTCCTCTCAACAGCCCAAACAAGTTTCTAAAAGGATGAGTTTGCAACTACTTTACTTTTGGAGAAAATTCAAAACATTCATTATTCAATAGGGCCCAAACTATCAAAAACCAGCGGTTTCAATGAACACACATTTCTTGGTAGAATCATGCAGGACTGAAATTTTTGATGTTTTTCTACTCCTCTCATGAGCCCAAACAAGTCTCTAAAAGCATGAGTTTGCAACTACTTTACTTTTGGAGAAAATTCAAAACATTCATTATTCAATAGAGCCCAATAGCAAAAACCAGCGTTTTGAATGAAGAATCACATTTCTTGGTAGAATCATGCAGGATTGAAATTTTTGATGGTTTTTTACTCCTCTCAACAGCCCAAACAAGTTTCTAAAAGGATGAGTTTGCAACTACTTTACTTTTGGAGAAAATTCAAAACATTCATTATTCAATAGGGCCCAAACTATCAAAAACCAGCGGTTTCAATGAATACACATTTCTTGGTAGAATCATGCAGGACTGAAATTTTTGATGTTTTTCTACTCCTCTCATGAGCCCAAACAAGTCTCTAAAAGCATGAGTTTGCAACTACTTTACTTTTGGAGAAAATTCAAAACATTCATTATTCAATAGAGCCCAATAGCAAAAACCAGCGTTTTGAATGAAGAATCACATTTCTTGGTAGAATCATGCAGGATTGAAATTTTTGATGGTTTTTTACTCCTCTCAACAGCCCAAACAAGTTTCTAAAAGGATGAGATTGCAACTACTTTACTTTTGGAGAAAATTCAAAACATTCATTATTCAATAGAGCCCAAAAGCAAAAACCAGCGTTTTGAATGAAGAATCACATTTCTTGGTAGAATCATGCAGGATTGAAATTTTTGATGGTTTTTTACTCCTCTCAACAGCCCAAACAAGTTTCTAAAAGGATGAGATTGCAACTACTTTACTTTTGGAGAAAATTCAAAACATTCATTATTCAATAGGGCCCAAAATATCAAAAACCAGCGGTTTGAATGAACACACATTTCTTGGTAGAATCGTGCAGGACTGAAATTTTTGAAGTTTTTCTACTCCTCTCATGAGCCCAAACAAGTCTCTAAAAGGATGAGTTTGCAACTACTTTACTTTTGGAGAAAATTCAAAACATTCATTATTCAATAGAGCCCAATAGCAAAAACCAGCGTTTTGAATGAAGAATCACATTTCTTGGTAGAATCATGCAGGATTGAAATTTTTGATGGTTTTTTACTCCTCTCCACAGCCCAAACAAGTTTCTAAAAGGAGGAGTTTGCAACTACTTTACTTTTGGAGAAAATTCAAAACATTCATTATTCAATAGAGCCCAATAGCAAAAACCAGCGTTTTGAATGAAGAATCACATTTCTTGGTAGAATCATGCAGGATTGAAATTTTTGATGTTTTTTTACTCCTCTCAACAGCCCAAACAAGTTTCTAAAAGGATGAGTTTGCAACTACTTTACTTTTGGAGAAAATTCAAAACATTCATTATTCAATAGGGCCCAAACTATCAAAAACCAGCGGTTTGAATGAACACATTTCTTGGTAGAATCATGCAGGACTGAAATTTTTGATGTTTTTCTACTCCTCTCATGAGCCCAAACAAGTCTCTAAAAGCAAGAGTTTGCAACTACTTTACTTTTGGAGAAAATTCAAAACATTCACTATTCAATAGAGCCCAATAGCAAAAATCAGGTTTTGAATGAAGAATCACATTTCTTGGTAGAATCATGCAGGATTGAAATTTTTGATGGTTTTTTACTCCTCTCAACAGCCCAAACAAGTTTCTAAAAGGATGAGTTTGCAACTACTTTACTTTTGGAGAAAATTCAAAACATTCATTATTCAATAGGGCCCAAACTATCAAAAACCAGCGGTTTCAATGAACACTCATTTCTTGGTAGAATCATGCAGGACTGAAATTTTTGATGTTTTTCTACTCCTCTCATGAGCCCAAACAAGTCTCTAAAAGCATGAGTTTGCAACTACTTTACTTTTGGAGAAAATTCAAAACATTCATTATTCAATAGAGCCCAATAGCAAAAACCAGCGTTTTGAATGAAGAATCACATTTCTTGGTAGAATCATGCAGGATTGAAATTTTTGATGGTTTTTTACTCCTCTCAACAGCCCAAACAAGTTTCTAAAAGGATGAGTTTGCAACTACTTTACTTTTGGAGAAAATTCAAAACATTCATTATTCAATAGGGCCCAAACTATCAAAAACCAGCGGTTTCAATGAACACACATTTCTTGGTAGAATCATGCAGGACTGAAATTTTTGATGTTTTTATACTCCTCTCATGAGCCCAAACAAGTCTCTAAAAGCATGAGTTTGCAACTACTTTACTTTTGGAGAAAATTCAAAACATTCATTATTCAATAGGGCCCAAACTATCAAAAACCAGCGGTTTGAATGAACACACATTTCTTGGTAGAATCATGCAGGACTGAAATTTTTGATGTTTTTCTACTCCTCTCATGAGCCCAAACAAGTCTCTAAAAGCATGAGTTTGCAACTACTTTACTTTTGGAGAAAATTCAAAACATTCATTATTAAATAGAGCCCAATAGCAAAAACCAGCGTTTTGAATGAAGAATCACATTTCTTGGTAGAATCATGCAGGATTGAAATTTTTGATGGTTTTTTACTCCTCTCAACAGCCCAAACAAGTTTCTAAAAGGATGAGTTTGCAACTACTTTACTTTTGGAGAAAATTCAAAACATTCATTATTCAATAGGGTCCAAACTATCAAAAACCAGCGGTTTCAATGAACACACATTTCTTGGTAGAATCATGCAGGACTGAAATTTTTGATGTTTTTCTACTCCTCTCATGAGCCCAAACAAGTCTCTAAAAGCATGAGTTTGCAACTACTTTACTTTTGGAGAAAATTCAAAACATTCATTATTCAATAGAGCCCAATAGCAAAAACCAGCGTTTTGAATGAAGAATCACATTTCTTGGTAGAATCATGCAGGATTGAAATTTTTGATGGTTTTTTACTCCTCTCAACAGCCCAAACAAGTTTCTAAAAGGATGAGTTTGCAACTACTTTACTTTTGGAGAAAATTCAAAACATTCATTATTCAATAGGGCCCAAACTATCAAAAACCAGCCGTTTCAATGAACACACATGTCTTGGTAGAATCATGCAGGACTGAAATTTTTGATGTTTTTCTACTCATCTCATGAGCCCAAACAAGTCTCTAAAAGCATGAGTTTGCAACTACTTTACTTTTGGAGAAAATTCAAAACATTCATTATTCAATAGAGCCCAATAGCAAAAACCAGCGTTTTGAATGAAGAATCACATTTCTTGGTAGAATCATGCAGGATTGAAATTTTTGATGGTTTTTTACTCCTCTCAACAGCCCAAACAAGTTTCTAAAAGGATGAGTTTGCAACTACTTTACTTTTGGAGAAAATTCAAAACATTCATTATTCAATAGGGCCCAAACTATCAAAAACCAGCGGTTTCAATGAACACACATTTCTTGGTAGAATCATGCAGGACTGAAATTTTTGATGTTTTTCTACTCCTCTCATGAGCCCAAACAAGTCTCTAAAAGCATGAGTTTGCAACTACTTTACTTTTGGAGAAAATTCAAAACATTCATTATTCAATAGAGCCCAATAGCAAAAACCAGCGTTTTGAATGAAGAATCACATTTCTTGGTAGAATCATGCAGGATTGAAATTTTTGATGGTTTTTTACTCCTCTCAACAGCCCAAACAAGTTTCTAAAAGGATGAGTTTGCAACTACTTTACTTTTGGAGAAAATTCAAAACATTCATTATTCAATAGGGCCCAAACTATCAAAAACTAGCGGTTTGAATGAACACATTTCTTGGTAGAATCATGCAGGACAGAAATTTTTGATGTTTTTCTACTCCTCTCATGAGCCCAAACAAGTCTCTAAAAGCATGAGTTTGCAACTGCTTTACTTTTGGAGAAAATTCAAAACATTCACTATTCAATAGAGCCCAATAGCAAAAATCAGGTTTTGAATGAAGAATCACATTTCTTGGTAAAATCATGCAGGATTGAAATTTTTGATGGTTTTTTACTCCTCTCAACAGCCCAAACAAGTTTCTAAAAGGATGAGTTTGCAACTACTTTACTTTTGGAGAAAATTCAAAACATTCATTATTCAATAGGGCCCAAAGTATCAAAAACCAGCGGTTTCAATGAACACACATTTCTTGGTAGAATCATGCAGGACTGAAATTTTTGATGTTTTTCTACTCCTCTCATGAGCCCAAACAAGTCTCTAAAAGCATGAGTTTGCAACTACTTTACTTTTGGAGAAAATTCAAAACATTCATTATTCAATAGAGCCCAATAGCAAAAACCAGCGTTTTGAATGAAGAATCACATTTCTTGGTAGAATCATGCAGGATTGAAATTTTTGATGGTTTTTTACTCCTCTCAACAGCCCAAACAAGTTTCTAAAAGGATGAGTTTGCAACTACTTTACTTTTGGAGAAAATTCAAAACATTCATTATTCAATAGGGCCCAAACTATCAAAAACCAGCGGTTTCAATGAACACACAATTCTTGGTAGAATCATGCAGGACTGAAATTTTTGATGTTTTTCTACTCCTCTCATGAGCCCAAACAAGTCTCTAAAAGCATGAGTTTGCAACTACTTTACTTTTGGAGAAAATTCAAAACATTCATTATTCAATAGAGCCCAATAGCAAAAACCAGCGTTTTGAATGAAGAATCACATTTCTTGGTAGAATCATGCAGGATTGAAATTTTTGATGGTTTTCTACTCCTCTCAACAGCCCAAACAAGTTTCTAAAAGGATGAGTTTGCAACTACTTTACTTTTGGAGAAAATTCAAAACATTCATTATTCAATAGGGCCCAAAGTATCAAAAACCAGCGGTTTCAATGAACACACATTTCTTGGTAGAATCATGCAGGACTGAAATTTTTGATGTTTTTCTACTCCTCTCATGAGCCCAAACAAGTCTCTAAAAGCATGAGTTTGCAACTACTTTACTTTTGGAGAAAATTCAAAACATTCACTATTCAATAGAGCCCAATAGCAAAAATCAGGTTTTGAATGAAGAATCACATTTGTTGGTAAAATCATGCAGGATTGAAATTTTTGATGGTTTTTTACTCCTCTCAACAGCCCAAACAAGTTTCTAAAAGGATGAGTTTGCAACTACTTTACTTTTGGAGAAAATTCAAAACATTCATTATTCAATAGGGCCCAAACTATCAAAAACCAGCGGTTTCAATGAACACACATTTCTTGGTAGAATCATGAAGGCCTGAAATTTTTGATGTTTTTCTACGCCTCTCATGAGCCCAAACAAGTCTCTAAAAGCATGAGTTTGCAACTACTTTACTTTTGGAGAAAATTCAAAACATTCATTATTCAATAGAGCCCAATAGCAAAAACCAGCGTTTTGAATGAAGAATCACATTTCTTGGTAGAATCATGCAGGATTGAAATTTTTGATGGTTTTTTACTCCTCTCAACAGCCCAAACAAGTTTCTAAAAGGATGAGTTTGCAACTACTTTACTTTTGGAGAAAATTCAAAACATTCATTATTCAATAGGGCCCAAACTATCAAAAACCAGCCGTTTCAATGAACACACATTTCTTGGTAGAATCATGCAGGACTGAAATTTTTGATGTTTTTCTACTCCTCTCATGAGCCCAAACAAGTCTCTAAAAGCATGAGTTTGCAACTACTTTACTTTTGGAGAAAATTCAAAACATTCATTATTCAATAGAGCCCAATAGCAAAAACCAGCGTTTTGAATGAAGAATCACATTTCTTGGTAGAATCATGCAGGATTGAAATTTTTGATGGTTTTTTACTCCTCTCAACAGCCCAAACAAGTTTCTAAAAGGATGAGTTTGCAACTACTTTACTTTTGGAGAAAATTCAAAACATTCATTATGCAATAGGGCCCAAACTATCAAAAACCAGCGGTTTCAATGAACACACATTTCTTGGTAGAATCATGCAGGACTGAAATTTTTGATGTTTTTCTACTCCTCTCATGAGCCCAAACAAGTCTGTAAAAGCATGAGTTTGCAACTACTTTACTTTTGGAGAAAATTCAAAACATTCATTATTCAATAGAGCCCAATAGCAAAAACCAGAGTTTTGAATGAAGAATCACATTTCTTGGTAGAATCATGCAGGATTGAAATTTTTGATGGTTTTTTACTCCTCTCAACAGCCCAAACAAGTTTCTAAAAGGATGAGTTTGCAACTACTTTACTTTTGGAGAAAATTCAAAACATTCATTATTCAATAGGGCCCAAACTATCAAAAACCAGCGGTTTCAATGAACACACATTTCTTGGTAGAATCATGCAGGACTGAAATTTTTGATGTTTTTCTACTCCTCTCATGAGCCCAAACAAGTCTCTAAAAGCATGAGTTTGCAACTACTTTACTTTTGGAGAAAATTCAAAACATTCATTATTCAATAGAGCCCAATAGCAAAAACCAGCGTTTTGAATGAAGAATCACATTTCTTGGTAGAATCATGCAGGATTGAAATTTTTGATGGTTTTTTACTCCTCTCAACAGCCCAAACAAGTTTCTAAAAGGATGAGTTTGCAACTACTTTACTTTTGGAGAAAATTCAAAACATTCATTATTCAATAGGGCCCAAACTATCAAAAACCAGCGGTTTCAATGAATACACATTTCTTGGTAGAATCATGCAGGACTGAAATTTTTGATGTTTTTCTACTCCTCTCATGAGCCCAAACAAGTCTCTAAAAGCATGAGTTTGCAACTACTTTACTTTTGGAGAAAATTCAAAACATTCATTATTCAATAGAGCCCAATAGCAAAAACCAGCGTTTTGAATGAAGAATCACATTTCTTGGTAGAATCATGCAGGATTGAAATTTTTGATGGTTTTTTACTCCTCTCAACAGCCCAAACAAGTTTCTAAAAGGATGAGATTGCAACTACTTTACTTTTGGAGAAAATTCAAAACATTCATTATTCAATAGAGCCCAAAAGCAAAAACCAGCGTTTTGAATGAAGAATCACATTTCTTGGTAGAATCATGCAGGATTGAAATTTTTGATGGTTTTTTACTCCTCTCAACAGCCCAAACAAGTTTCTAAAAGGATGAGATTGCAACTACTTTACTTTTGGAGAAAATTCAAAACATTCATTATTCAATAGGGCCCAAAATATCAAAAACCAGCGGTTTGAATGAACACACATTTCTTGGTAGAATCGTGCAGGACTGAAATTTTTGAAGTTTTTCTACTCCTCTCATGAGCCCAAACAAGTCTCTAAAAGGATGAGTTTGCAACTACTTTACTTTTGGAGAAAATTCAAAACATTCATTATTCAATAGAGCCCAATAGCAAAAACCAGCGTTTTGAATGAAGAATCACATTTCTTGGTAGAATCATGCAGGATTGAAATTTTTGATGGTTTTTTACTCCTCTCCACAGCCCAAACAAGTTTCTAAAAGGAGGAGTTTGCAACTACTTTACTTTTGGAGAAAATTCAAAACATTCATTATTCAATAGAGCCCAATAGCAAAAACCAGCGTTTTGAATGAAGAATCACATTTCTTGGTAGAATCATGCAGGATTGAAATTTTTGATGTTTTTTTACTCCTCTCAACAGCCCAAACAAGTTTCTAAAAGGATGAGTTTGCAACTACTTTACTTTTGGAGAAAATTCAAAACATTCATTATTCAATAGGGCCCAAACTATCAAAAACCAGCGGTTTGAATGAACACATTTCTTGGTAGAATCATGCAGGACTGAAATTTTTGATGTTTTTCTACTCCTCTCATGAGCCCAAACAAGTCTCTAAAAGCAAGAGTTTGCAACTACTTTACTTTTGGAGAAAATTCAAAACATTCACTATTCAATAGAGCCCAATAGCAAAAATCAGGTTTTGAATGAAGAATCACATTTCTTGGTAGAATCATGCAGGATTGAAATTTTTGATGGTTTTTTACTCCTCTCAACAGCCCAAACAAGTTTCTAAAAGGATGAGTTTGCAACTACTTTACTTTTGGAGAAAATTCAAAACATTCATTATTCAATAGGGCCCAAACTATCAAAAACCAGCGGTTTCAATGAACACTCATTTCTTGGTAGAATCATGCAGGACTGAAATTTTTGATGTTTTTCTACTCCTCTCATGAGCCCAAACAAGTCTCTAAAAGCATGAGTTTGCAACTACTTTACTTTTGGAGAAAATTCAAAACATTCATTATTCAATAGAGCCCAATAGCAAAAACCAGCGTTTTGAATGAAGAATCACATTTCTTGGTAGAATCATGCAGGATTGAAATTTTTGATGGTTTTTTACTCCTCTCAACAGCCCAAACAAGTTTCTAAAAGGATGAGTTTGCAACTACTTTACTTTTGGAGAAAATTCAAAACATTCATTATTCAATAGGGCCCAAACTATCAAAAACCAGCGGTTTCAATGAACACACATTTCTTGGTAGAATCATGCAGGACTGAAATTTTTGATGTTTTTATACTCCTCTCATGAGCCCAAACAAGTCTCTAAAAGCATGAGTTTGCAACTACTTTACTTTTGGAGAAAATTCAAAACATTCATTATTCAATAGGGCCCAAACTATCAAAAACCAGCGGTTTGAATGAACACACATTTCTTGGTAGAATCATGCAGGACTGAAATTTTTGATGTTTTTCTACTCCTCTCATGAGCCCAAACAAGTCTCTAAAAGCATGAGTTTGCAACTACTTTACTTTTGGAGAAAATTCAAAACATTCATTATTAAATAGAGCCCAATAGCAAAAACCAGCGTTTTGAATGAAGAATCACATTTCTTGGTAGAATCATGCAGGATTGAAATTTTTGATGGTTTTTTACTCCTCTCAACAGCCCAAACAAGTTTCTAAAAGGATGAGTTTGCAACTACTTTACTTTTGGAGAAAATTCAAAACATTCATTATTCAATAGGGTCCAAACTATCAAAAACCAGCGGTTTCAATGAACACACATTTCTTGGTAGAATCATGCAGGACTGAAATTTTTGATGTTTTTCTACTCCTCTCATGAGCCCAAACAAGTCTCTAAAAGCATGAGTTTGCAACTACTTTACTTTTGGAGAAAATTCAAAACATTCATTATTCAATAGAGCCCAATAGCAAAAACCAGCGTTTTGAATGAAGAATCACATTTCTTGGTAGAATCATGCAGGATTGAAATTTTTGATGGTTTTTTACTCCTCTCAACAGCCCAAACAAGTTTCTAAAAGGATGAGTTTGCAACTACTTTACTTTTGGAGAAAATTCAAAACATTCATTATTCAATAGGGCCCAAACTATCAAAAACCAGCCGTTTCAATGAACACACATGTCTTGGTAGAATCATGCAGGACTGAAATTTTTGATGTTTTTCTACTCATCTCATGAGCCCAAACAAGTCTCTAAAAGCATGAGTTTGCAACTACTTTACTTTTGGAGAAAATTCAAAACATTCATTATTCAATAGAGCCCAATAGCAAAAACCAGCGTTTTGAATGAAGAATCACATTTCTTGGTAGAATCATGCAGGATTGAAATTTTTGATGGTTTTTTACTCCTCTCAACAGCCCAAACAAGTTTCTAAAAGGATGAGTTTGCAACTACTTTACTTTTGGAGAAAATTCAAAACATTCATTATTCAATAGGGCCCAAACTATCAAAAACCAGCGGTTTCAATGAACACACATTTCTTGGTAGAATCATGCAGGACTGAAATTTTTGATGTTTTTCTACTCCTCTCATGAGCCCAAACAAGTCTCTAAAAGCATGAGTTTGCAACTACTTTACTTTTGGAGAAAATTCAAAACATTCATTATTCAATAGAGCCCAATAGCAAAAACCAGCGTTTTGAATGAAGAATCACATTTCTTGGTAGAATCATGCAGGATTGAAATTTTTGATGGTTTTTTACTCCTCTCAACAGCCCAAACAAGTTTCTAAAAGGATGAGTTTGCAACTACTTTACTTTTGGAGAAAATTCAAAACATTCATTATTCAATAGGGCCCAAACTATCAAAAACTAGCGGTTTGAATGAACACATTTCTTGGTAGAATCATGCAGGACAGAAATTTTTGATGTTTTTCTACTCCTCTCATGAGCCCAAACAAGTCTCTAAAAGCATGAGTTTGCAACTGCTTTACTTTTGGAGAAAATTCAAAACATTCACTATTCAATAGAGCCCAATAGCAAAAATCAGGTTTTGAATGAAGAATCACATTTCTTGGTAAAATCATGCAGGATTGAAATTTTTGATGGTTTTTTACTCCTCTCAACAGCCCAAACAAGTTTCTAAAAGGATGAGTTTGCAACTACTTTACTTTTGGAGAAAATTCAAAACATTCATTATTCAATAGGGCCCAAAGTATCAAAAACCAGCGGTTTCAATGAACACACATTTCTTGGTAGAATCATGCAGGACTGAAATTTTTGATGTTTTTCTACTCCTCTCATGAGCCCAAACAAGTCTCTAAAAGCATGAGTTTGCAACTACTTTACTTTTGGAGAAAATTCAAAACATTCATTATTCAATAGAGCCCAATAGCAAAAACCAGCGTTTTGAATGAAGAATCACATTTCTTGGTAGAATCATGCAGGATTGAAATTTTTGATGGTTTTTTACTCCTCTCAACAGCCCAAACAAGTTTCTAAAAGGATGAGTTTGCAACTACTTTACTTTTGGAGAAAATTCAAAACATTCATTATTCAATAGGGCCCAAACTATCAAAAACCAGCGGTTTCAATGAACACACAATTCTTGGTAGAATCATGCAGGACTGAAATTTTTGATGTTTTTCTACTCCTCTCATGAGCCCAAACAAGTCTCTAAAAGCATGAGTTTGCAACTACTTTACTTTTGGAGAAAATTCAAAACATTCATTATTCAATAGAGCCCAATAGCAAAAACCAGCGTTTTGAATGAAGAATCACATTTCTTGGTAGAATCATGCAGGATTGAAATTTTTGATGGTTTTCTACTCCTCTCAACAGCCCAAACAAGTTTCTAAAAGGATGAGTTTGCAACTACTTTACTTTTGGAGAAAATTCAAAACATTCATTATTCAATAGGGCCCAAAGTATCAAAAACCAGCGGTTTCAATGAACACACATTTCTTGGTAGAATCATGCAGGACTGAAATTTTTGATGTTTTTCTACTCCTCTCATGAGCCCAAACAAGTCTCTAAAAGCATGAGTTTGCAACTACTTTACTTTTGGAGAAAATTCAAAACATTCATTATTCAATAGAGCCCAATAGCAAAAACCAGCGTTTTGAATGAAGAATCACATTTCTTGGTAGAATCATGCAGGATTGAAATTTTTGATGGTTTTTTACTCCTCTCAACAGCCCAAACAAGTTTCTAAAAGGATGAGTTTGCAACTACTTTACTTTTGGAGAAAATTCAAAACATTCATTATTCAATAGGGCCCAAACTATCAAAAACCAGCGGTTTCAATGAACACACAATTCTTGGTAGAATCATGCAGGACTGAAATTTTTGATGTTTTTCTACTCCTCTCATGAGCCCAAACAAGTCTCTAAAAGCATGAGTTTGCAACTACTTTACTTTTGGAGAAAATTCAAAACATTCATTATTCAATAGAGCCCAATAGCAAAAACCAGCGTTTTGAATGAAGAATCACATTTCTTGGTAGAATCATGCAGGATTGAAATTTTTGATGGTTTTCTACTCCTCTCAACAGCTCAAACAAGTTTCTAAAAGGATGAGTTTGCAACTACTTTACTTTTGGAGAAAATTCAAAACATTCATTATTCAATAGGGCCCAAACTATCAAAAACCAGCGGTTTCAATGAACACACATTTCTTGGTAGAATCATGCAGGACTGAAATTTTTGATGTTTTTCTACTCCTCTCATGAGCCCAAACAAGTCTCTAAAAGCATGAGTTTGCAACTACTTTACTTTTGGAGAAAATTCAAAACATTCATTATTCAATAGAGCCCAATAGCAAAAACCAGCGTTTTGAATGAAGAATCACATTTCTTGGTAGAATCATGCAGGATTGAAATTTTTGATGGTTTTTTACTCCTCTCAACAGCCCAAACAAGTTTCTAAAAGGATGAGTTTGCAACTACTTTACTTTTGGAGAAAATTCAAAACATTCATTATTCAATAGGGCCCAAACTATCAAAAACCAGCGGTTTCAATGAACACACATTTCTTGGTAGAATCATGCAGGACTGAAATTTTTGATGTTTTTCTACTCCTCTCATGAGCCCAAACAAGTCTCTAAAAGCATGAGTTTGCAACTACTTTACTTTTGGAGAAAATTCAAAACATTCATTATTCAATAGAGCCCAATAGCAAAAACCAGCGTTTTGAATGAAGAATCACATTTCTTGGTAGAATCATGCAGGATTGAAATTTTTGATGGTTTTTTACTCCTCTCAACAGCCCAAACAAGTTTCTAAAAGGATGAGTTTGCAACTACTTTACTTTTGGAGAAAATTCAAAACATTCATTATTCAATAGGGCCCAAACTATCAAAATCCAGCCGTTTCAATGAACACACATGTCTTGGTAGAATCATGCAGGACTGAAATTTTTGATGTTTTTCTACTCATCTCATGATCCCAAACAAGTCTCTAAAAGCATGAGTTTGCAACTACTTTACTTTTGGAGAAAATTTAAAACATTCATTATTCAATAGAGCCCAATAGCAAAAACCAGCGTTTTGAATGAAGAATCACATTTCTTGGTAGAATCATGCAGGATTGAAATTTTTGATGGTTTTTTACTCCTCTCAACAGCCCAAACAAGTTTCTAAAAGGATGAGTTTGCAACTACTTTACTTTTGGAGAAAATTCAAAACATTCATTATTCAATAGGGCCCAAACTATCAAAAACCAGCGGATTGAATGAACACATTTCTTGGTAGAATCATGCAGGACTGAAATTTTTGATGTTTTTCTACTCCTCTCATGAGCCCAAACAAGTCTCTAAAAGCATGAGTTTGCAACTACTTTACTTTTGGAGAAAATTCAAAACATTCATTATTCAATAGAGCCCAATAGCAAAAACCAGCGTTTTGAATGAAGAATCACATTTCCTGGTAGAATCATGCAGGATTGAAATTTTTGATGGTTTTTTACTCCTCTCAACAGCCCAAACAAGTTTCTAAAAGGATGAGTTTGCAACTACTTTACTTTTGGAGAAAATTCAAAACATTCATTATTCAATAGGGCCCAAACTATCAAAAACCAGCGGTTTCAATGAACACACATTTCTTGGTAGAATCATGCAGGACTGAAATTTTTGATGTTTTTCTACTCCTCTCATGAGCCCAAACAAGTCTCTAAAAGCATGAGTTTGCAACTACTTTACTTTTGGAGAAAATTCAAAACATTCATTATTCAATAGAGCCCAATAGCAAAAACCAGCGTTTTGAATGAAGAATCACATTTCTTGGTAGAATCATGCAGGATTGAAATTTTTGATGGTTTTTTACTCCTCTCAACAGCCCAAACAAGTTTCTAAAAGGATGAGTTTGCAACTACTTTACTTTTGGAGAAAATTCAAAACATTCATTATTCAATAGGGCCCAAACTATCAAAAACCAGCGGTTTCAATGAACACACATTTCTTGGTAGAATCATGCAGGACTGAAATTTTTGATGTTTTTCTACTCCTCTCATGAGCCCAAACAAGTCTCTAAAAGCATGAGTTTGCAACTACTTTACTTTTGGAGAAAATTCAAAACATTCATTATTCAATAGAGCCCAATAGCAAAAACCAGCGTTTTGAATGAAGAATCACATTTCTTGGTAGAATCATGCAGGATTGAAATTTTTGATGGTTTTTTACTCCTCTCAACAGCCCAAACAAGTTTCTAAAAGGATGAGTTTGCAACTACTTTACTTTTGGAGAAAATTCAAAACATTCATTATTCAATAGGGCCCAAACTATCAAAATCCAGCCGTTTCAATGAACACACATGTCTTGGTAGAATCATGCAGGACTGAAATTTTTGATGTTTTTCTACTCATCTCATGATCCCAAACAAGTCTCTAAAAGCATGAGTTTGCAACTACTTTACTTTTGGAGAAAATTTAAAACATTCATTATTCAATAGAGCCCAATAGCAAAAACCAGCGTTTTGAATGAAGAATCACATTTCTTGGTAGAATCATGCAGGATTGAAATTATTGATGGTTTTTTACTCCTCTCAACAGCCCAAACAAGTTTCTAAAAGGATGAGTTTGCAACTACTTTACTTTTGGAGAAAATTCAAAACATTCATTATTCAATAGGGCCCAAACTATCAAAAACCAGCGGTTTCAATGAACACACATTTCTTGGTAGAATCATGCAGGACTGAAATTTTTGATGTTTTTCTACTCCTCTCATGAGCCCAAACAAGTCTCTAAAAGCATGAGTTTGCAACTACTTTACTTTTGGATAAAATTCAAAACATTCACTATTCAATAGAGCCCAATAGCAAAAATCAGGTTTTGAATGAAGAATCACATTTCTTGGTAAAATCATGCAGGATTGAAATTTTTGATGGTTTTTTACTCCTCTCAACAGCCCAAACAAGTTTCTAAAAGGATGAGTTTGCAACTACTTTACTTTTGGAGAAAATTCAAAACATTCATTATTCAATAGGGCCCAAACTATCAAAAACCAGCGGTTTCAATGAACACACATTTCTTGGTAGAATCATCCAGGACTGAAATTTTTGATGTTTTTCTACTCCTCTCATGAGCCCAAACAAGTCTCTAAAAGCATGAGTTTGCAACTACTTTACTTTTGGAGAAAATTCAAAACATTCATTATTCAATAGAGCCCAATAGCAAAAACCAGCGTTTTGAATGAAGAATCACATTTCTTGGTAGAATCATGCAGGATTGAAATTTTTGATGGTTTTTTACTCCTCTCAACAGCCCAAACAAGTTTCTAAAAGGATGAGTTTGCAACTACTTTACTTTTGGAGAAAATTCAAAACATTCATTATTCAATAGGGCCCAAACTATCAAAAACCAGCGGTTTCAATGAACACACATTTCTTGGTAGAATCATGCAGGACTGAAATTTTTGATGTTTTTCTACTCCTCTCATGAGCCCAAACAAGTCTCTAAAAGCATGAGTTTGCAACTACTTTACTTTTGGAGAAAATTCAAAACATTCATTATTCAATAGAGCCCAATAGCAAAAACCAGCGTTTTGAATGAAGAATCACATTTCTTGGTAGAATCATGCAGGATTGAAATTTTTGATGGTTTTTTACTCCTCTCAACAGCCCAAACAAGTTTCTAAAAGGATGAGTTTGCAACTACTTTACTTTTGGAGAAAATTCAAAACATTCATTATTCAATAGGGCCCAAACTATCAAAAACCAGCGGTTTGAATGAACACATTTCTTGGTAGAATCATGCAGGACTGAAATTTTTGATGTTTTTCTACTCCTCTCATGAGCCCAAACAAGTCTCTAAAAGCATGAGTTTGCAACTACTTTACTTTTGGAGAAAATTCAAAACATTCACTATTCAATAGAGCCCAATAGCAAAAATCAGGTTTTGAATGAAGAATCACATTTGTTGGTAAAATCATGCAGGATTGAAATTTTTGATGGTTTTTTACTCCTCTCAACAGCCCAAACAAGTTTCTAAAAGGATGAGTTTGCAACTACTTTACTTTTGGAGAAAATTCAAAACATTCATTATTCAATAGGGCCCAAACTATCAAAAACCAGCGGTTTCAATGAACACACATTTCTTGGTAGAATCATGAAGGCCTGAAATTTTTGATGTTTTTCTACGCCTCTCATGAGCCCAAACAAGTCTCTAAAAGCATGAGTTTGCAACTACTTTACTTTTGGAGAAAATTCAAAACATTCATTATTCAATAGAGCCCAATAGCAAAAACCAGCGTTTTGAATGAAGAATCACATTTCTTGGTAGAATCATGCAGGATTGAAATTTTTGATGGTTTTTTACTCCTCTCAACAGCCCAAACAAGTTTCTAAAAGGATGAGTTTGCAACTACTTTACTTTTGGAGAAAATTCAAAACATTCATTATTCAATAGGGCCCAAACTATCAAAAACCAGCGGTTTCAATGAACACACATTTCTTGGTAGAATCATGCAGGACTGAAATTTTTGATGTTTTTCTACTCCTCTCATGAGCCCAAACAAGTCTCTAAAAGCATGAGTTTGCAACTACTTTACTTTTGGAGAAAATTCAAAACATTCATTATTCAATAGAGCCCAATAGCAAAAACCAGCGTTTTGAATGAAGAATCACATTTCTTGGTAGAATCATGCAGGATTGAAATTTTTGATGGTTTTTTACTCCTCTCAACAGCCCAAACAAGTTTCTAAAAGGATGAGTTTGCAACTACTTTACTTTTGGAGAAAATTCAAAACATTCATTATGCAATAGGGCCCAAACTATCAAAAACCAGCGGTTTCAATGAACACACATTTCTTGGTAGAATCATGCAGGACTGAAATTTTTGATGTTTTTCTACTCCTCTCATGAGCCCAAACAAGTCTGTAAAAGCATGAGTTTGCAACTACTTTACTTTTGGAGAAAATTCAAAACATTCATTATTCAATAGAGCCCAATAGCAAAAACCAGAGTTTTGAATGAAGAATCACATTTCTTGGTAGAATCATGCAGGATTGAAATTTTTGATGGTTTTTTACTCCTCTCAACAGCCCAAACAAGTTTCTAAAAGGATGAGTTTGCAACTACTTTACTTTTGGAGAAAATTCAAAACATTCATTATTCAATAGGGCCCAAACTATCAAAAACCAGCGGTTTCAATGAACACACATTTCTTGGTAGAATCATGCAGGACTGAAATTTTTGATGTTTTTCTACTCCTCTCATGAGCCCAAACAAGTCTCTAAAAGCATGAGTTTGCAACTACTTTACTTTTGGAGAAAATTCAAAACATTCATTATTCAATAGAGCCCAATAGCAAAAACCAGCGTTTTGAATGAAGAATCACATTTCTTGGTAGAATCATGCAGGATTGAAATTTTTGATGGTTTTTTACTCCTCTCAACAGCCCAAACAAGTTTCTAAAAGGATGAGTTTGCAACTACTTTACTTTTGGAGAAAATTCAAAACATTCATTATTCAATAGGGCCCAAACTATCAAAAACCAGCGGTTTCAATGAATACACATTTCTTGGTAGAATCATGCAGGACTGAAATTTTTGATGTTTTTCTACTCCTCTCATGAGCCCAAACAAGTCTCTAAAAGCATGAGTTTGCAACTACTTTACTTTTGGAGAAAATTCAAAACATTCATTATTCAATAGAGCCCAATAGCAAAAACCAGCGTTTTGAATGAAGAATCACATTTCTTGGTAGAATCATGCAGGATTGAAATTTTTGATGGTTTTTTACTCCTCTCAACAGCCCAAACAAGTTTCTAAAAGGATGAGATTGCAACTACTTTACTTTTGGAGAAAATTCAAAACATTCATTATTCAATAGAGCCCAAAAGCAAAAACCAGCGTTTTGAATGAAGAATCACATTTCTTGGTAGAATCATGCAGGATTGAAATTTTTGATGGTTTTTTACTCCTCTCAACAGCCCAAACAAGTTTCTAAAAGGATGAGATTGCAACTACTTTACTTTTGGAGAAAATTCAAAACATTCATTTTTCAATAGGGCCCAAAATATCAAAAACCAGCGGTTTGAATGAACACACATTTCTTGGTAGAATCGTGCAGGACTGAAATTTTTGAAGTTTTTCTACTCCTCTCATGAGCCCAAACAAGTCTCTAAAAGGATGAGTTTGCAACTACTTTACTTTTGGAGAAAATTCAAAACATTCATTATTCAATAGAGCCCAATAGCAAAAACCAGCGTTTTGAATGAAGAATCACATTTCTTGGTAGAATCATGCAGGATTGAAATTTTTGATGGTTTTTTACTCCTCTCCACAGCCCAAACAAGTTTCTAAAAGGAGGAGTTTGCAACTACTTTACTTTTGGAGAAAATTCAAACGAAGAAAACAAACAAGAAGAATTTTGCCACAAAAATATATTGGACTTAAGAGACCTCGTTCCCAGGAATATTTTGAGACCTTCCTGGAGTCTCTAAGTTGGATTATTCCCAAGATACAGCCCTTTGAATCTGGAGGTGTAGTGACTCAGCAGGTTTTTCCCGCGCCTGCCTTCAGCTGCAGTGGCGCGGCTAAGCAGAGGAGAGAGGAGACGCTGAAGATACTGGCGGGAAAACTAAAAACAGCAGGGGCTTGGGAGCCTGCATAAAGAAGAGGTCAGTGCAGCCGGTACCAGCGGTGGCCCTCGGAAGATTAGAGGACCTGCAACACAGCACAGCAGTGCTGGGGAAAACAGCGGTGCCGGCAACTGAATACAGAGAAAGAGAAAGGAAGAAAGTGCAGCGGCGTCTAAGGAGGAGAGCGGGGGATTAACCAGTGGTGGAGTGACCCGGCGGGAATATCTCTGCTTCTGCTCTCCATTATAACGAAAAGCCCAGGCAAAGGAGAAGAAGAAGCTGCGTGAACTTGCGGGAATTGGCGGGAAAACTAACAGAGGGGGCTCGCGGCCCGGGAGTCAGCTGAAAGAGAAGGACTTTGTTGCGGAGACCAGCGGTGGCCCTCGGAAGATCAGAGGACCAGCGGCGCTGCAGTGCTGGTGAAAATAGCGGCGCCGGCAATTAAGTTGAGAAGAAGAGATCTGAAGACAGTGCAGCGGCGCTTGGGGAGGAGAGCGGGAGATCGATCAACGGTGGAGGACTCTTTCACTTCTGCTCTTCACTAAAATCGAGCGCCCAGACAAAGGTGAGGAGATCGCTGCTAGATAAAAAGACAAGGGAGAAGAAGAGGAGGATCGGTTTACCGGGGAAAAAGACCAGCGACGCATTAAGAAAAGAGCGGGAGAAGCAGATCTTACTAACGGTGGATTGATTTAAACTTTCCCGCGCTTGCTCTTCACAGCAGCGGCGCGCACAAGCGGAGAGGAGGGGAATCTCTGAAGAAAAAGGCGCGAATTCAAACAGTGAGTGTTACCTGTCTTGGAGTGCAAATTAGATACTTTATAGAGAACAACTTATTGTTAGAAACTGTCATCAGAGGTCCAACATCAAAAACAGAGTTCGGTGTGTGTGGGTCCAGACCAGGAGCGAAGCCAAAGAATCCTGAGCAACAAGTTGGAGGATAAATAGGACTTGGTGCCAACAAAAAATCTACAGGGCGGAAAGTCTGAAGTGGTGGCTGACGTATTTGTTGGGGAACTCGGTGGACATTTTGAAGGACTTAATAACTACACGACTGAGTGACAACCATTGGAAAGTCTTCTGCAGTGGGTGAGTGAACGTCTCTGAGGCTGTTATACTAATAGGAGCAGTGGTGGAGTAGTATTGCGGAGGACCTTTTAGCAGCAATTCCTTGTCAGTTCGAGTTCCATACGGGGATTCCCCGAACGGGTCTGTTCTCGATAGAGCGATTCAGTGGTAGTTCCATAGCAACGATCTACGACTAGGAGCAGCAGTAGAGCAGTGCGCTCGTGGGTTCTGAGTGCTGTACCTTATAGAAGGAAGTGCCGAGGTTTCTGCTGGTCGTGGGAACGAGCATCGTGGGACCTGAAAGCAGAGGAGCAGCACGTAAATCGACGATATTATAGAATAGACTTACAAGGTGTCGAAGCTACATTAGAAGGAACAGATTGATACTGGTGCCCCGACTGGAGTGCTCTGCTTTGGATCTTCAGGTTTTCTGACCATTTGTTTACAGGGATTTTGACTCTGAAGTGTTATTTACAAAATTGTCTTTCTTTGCAGTGGTGTCTTTTTCTACTTATTGTGATTTGTTTGGTCTTAGTTGAGGATTTGATATAATAGTTTCCTTATCTTGTATTATAAATAGGCTTGTGTATATCTTACTGGGGATAATCTAAACCGATCCTTCCTGTTATTTAATCTATACTTGCTCTGATACACTTAAACTGTAACAGGTATTGATATTTACTCTTGGCCTAATAATTACTAGACAGGGATACCCTTTTCATTGGCATAATGAGTCAGAGAAACAGTAAAACTAAACAACTAAAGGAAAAGCCTCATAAATCAGACTCAACAGAGCTAGATCAAGCTATCTGTATTAGCCCCCCTACCACTCCTAAAAGTACTAAATTCTCGATTGGGCAGAAAGGGAACACTAATATGATGCAGGAATTAGATATCATCCAAACAGAGATGGACACGACTGTAAAGAGAAAGACTAAGAGAGACGAGCCTAAATTAGGGAGTCCTTCTGTTCTTTCAGACGAAGAAGAATTTTATGAAGCTTCTCCCATACAAAGCCCAGATAAATGTAGGCCTAGATTAGATTTTAGCTCTGTCAGTGAGGACTCAAGTACTCTTACAGGCCTTGATGATATTCAGGCCTCGGAGAAGGGGGCTTCGGAACAATATATCAAAGATATAATGCAAGCCCTTAATAGATCTTTAAAATCTACTTTGGATGAAAACACTAACCGCTTACAAGTTAAAATTGATACAATTAATACTAGGATTGATAAAAATGTCACCAAGATAGAGGTTCTGGAGAAAAAATCTGAGGCCTTTCAAAAACAACAATATGATACTCAAAAAGAGATTACTTTTCTACGTAACAAATTAGCTGATCTCGAGGATCGTAGTAGAAGAAACAACTTAAAATTGAGAGGTATTTCAGAAAAGATAAACCAAAATAGCTTACAGAATTATGTTAAAGAAATATTAATTAAAATCTTGCCAACTATTCCAGAACCAGAACTTATGATTGATAGGATACATAGACTCCCTCGCCCTGGATCCTTACCATCCGATGTCCCTAGAGACACTATACTTAGATTCCATTTCTTCTCCACGAAAGAAAAATTCTTAAATTACCTAAGAACTAATAAACTTCTCCCTCACCCTTATGACCATATCAAATCGTTTGCGGACCTCTCTAAAGATACTATTCAGTCAAGAAAAAACTTTAATGAGGTAACTACTTTATTAAGGAAGAAAGGCGTGATGTACAGGTGGGGGTTCCCTACTAAACTCCTCATTAGCCAGGGTGGTAGGGTGATTTCGATTTTGTCTCCACAGGAGGGTATGAAGTTTCTTGATTCCATCGATAAAAGAGGAGAGACTCCGGGCTGAAGAAAAATTTATATATATATCAATTTCTTCTTTTCGTGTGGGAGGCTTCCTACAGAGATACACGAACTTTCCCCATTTGGAAGCTTATCTGCGAGTTGCAGTTGCTTCCTCTATTGGTGTTGCGGTTTATTTGTTCATTGTTTTTTAGTTTATGGTTAAGATTTTATCTTTCAATGTTAGGGGTTTAAATAGTCCCGTTAAAAGGTACTGGACATGGAGAGAGATCAAAAGAAGCAAAGCAGACATAATCTGTCTCCAGGAAGTGAAATTAGCTAAATCAGGGCATCCTGGATTAGAAAACAAGAATTTCCCACATTCATTTAAATCTTTAAATGAGTCTAAAAAGGCCGGAGTGATTACTTTGATTAAAAATTCAATTTCTTTTGAAATAATTGAACAGATTTCCGACTTAGAGGGAAGATACCTAATTTTAATATGTCTGATAGAAAACCAATTAACCACCCTAGTTAATGTTTATGCGCCTAATGATGGCCAGATGCGCTACTTTAATAATCTGGAAAAGAAAATACAGGAGGTTAAAAAAGGTACACTGATTGTGGCTGGGGACTTTAATATTGTCCCTAATGGTGTTTATGATTCCACTTCTCCCACCAGATCAGCTTTTCCAGAGTTAGGTAATTGGCTTATTAATCATGAATATTTAGACATTTTCAGGTGTCTTAATACTTCTTCCCTGGAATTTACCCACTATTCATCGGTCCATAAAACCTTTTCTAGATTAGACCTTTTTATTACAGATTCCCTTTCCATTTCCAAATTCAAAAAAATCGAGATCCTTCCCAGAACCTTTTCAGATCACGCGCCTGTTTTATGTGAAGTTCTACTAGGTAGAGCAACAAGTCATCACCCATTATGGAGATGTAATTCTTCACTATTACACAAGCCTGATTCAAAAAAAGAAATCGAATCGTCAATTACAAATTTTTTTTTAGAAAATGATACAGACGGCATGAGCCCTTTTTCAATTTGGAATGCCCATAAGGCAGTTGTTAGGGGTACGATGATACATATTTCCTATAAAAATAAAAAAATGAATCAAACAGAGATAAATAAAATACAATTAGAATTAAAACACAAAGAGGACACTCAGAAAAAATTAACTCATCCCTCCACAAATCTCCATCTGGAAATTATCAAACTTAGAACTAAATTAAGAGCGATCCTTTTTAATGAATATGAAAAATTTGCTAAAAGCATGAAATCGAATTATTACTCTTCTTTTAACAAGCCGACTAAGATTATGGCCCAAAAATTTAAAATGAATAGAATCAAAAACAGGATCAATAAAATTAAACATAACGGTGAACACCTAGTTAACCCGGCAGATATAGTCAACAAATTTGCTGACTATTATACTTCATTATATAATCTTAAAGATGACCGAAGTATTTCACAACCAAATAAACAAAAAATTAATGAGTTTCTTACACATCTTACTTTACCCAAACTTTCTAATCAACAATTATCATCTCTTGAGGTTCCCTTCTCAGATCTTGAGGTACTTGAGGCCATTAAATCACTCAAAACTAAGAAATCACCGGGTCCTGATGGTTTTTCAAATGACTATTACTTGACCTTTGCCTCTTTATTGACTCCGTATTTAACTAGGGTTTTTAATAGAGCTTCTGAAACTGGGAAATTTCCTCAAGAGATGCTGCAGGCCATTATATCCTTAATTCCTAAACCGAAAGGAGATTTAGATTCTGTCAAAAACTATAGGCCTATATCACTAATTAATACCGATGTTAAAATTTATTCTAAAATTATCGCTACAAGAATGAAAAAAATACTACCAAACATAGTTCATAGAGATCAATTGGGCTTTATAACTGGTCGACAAACTAGCGATGGAACTAGGAGAATATTTAATTTAATAGACCATATCAAAACCAAAAAGATTCCATCATTACTCCTTGCTCTGGACGCTGAAAAAGCCTTTGACAGAGTCAATTGGCAATTTTTAACCGCCACCCTAAACAAATTTGGTTTCGGTTCTAAACTAATAAATACAATAATGGCACTTTATTCGTCCCCTTCTGCTAATATATATGCTAATAACCATCTATCTAAGCAAATTTTGATTACAAATGGTACTAGACAAGGATGTCCCCTTTCGCCTTTACTTTTTGCGTTAATAATGGAACCTCTAGCAGAAACTATTAGATCCAGCCAATTTGTCAAGGGCATCCAAATAGGTGAGACACAATATAAGATAGGATTATTTGCTGACGATATTATATTAAGTCTCTCAAACCCGCTAGATTCAATTAAAGGTGTTCTTCCTATTATTGAAAAATTCTCTAGGGTCTCCTTTTATAGAATAAATGACACGAAATCGAAAATTCTAGATTTTTTCCTTAGCAATGAAACCATCACTAGTATTAAAAACATTACCAAATTCGAATGGGAAAAAGATGCAATTTTGTATTTAGGCATCTCCATAACTAGGAATTTTGCCAAAACCATTGAAGTGAATATGCAGAATCTCATTAAAAGTACTCAAATCGAATTTAATACTCATTCTAAGCATGAAATTTCGTGGGTAGGGAGGATAGTTCTCTTCAAACTTCTCACTCTCCCTAAGATACTTTACATTTTCAGGTGTTTGCCTCTTTCCATTCCCCTTAAATATATCAGACAATTGCAATCCTTAGTAAACAAATTTGTTTCTAATGGAAAAAGAGCTAGAGTAGCATTCCTTTCACTTACTAGAGGGAAAATTGAAGGAGGTTTAGCCCTTCCTAACTTAGTTAATTATTACTACTCGAATCTCATAATGCAATCCCTACCATGGTTTAATCAGGATAATTGCCCAATATGGGTAGATATAGAAAGATGCTGGAACAAAAATACTCCGCTATCAAGACTGATTTTGGATGGGTTGACATCATTTAATTGCTTATCACATCTTCCTCCAACAACATCAGCCACACTACTAGCTTGGAAAAACTTAGCCAAACCTCAAATACACACCAAAAAAGGCTCCAAATACCAACAAATTAAAAATATCTCTCTTAAAACTTTTGGTTTAATATTGGAAAAGGAAATTCCTTCAAATTGGGAAAAGGTTGGTATTAAAAAACTAGCGGACTTGCATAATGGTAAACAATTTTTCTGCAACAATTCACTCCGAATTAAATTTAATCTTTCTACTGATGACTTTCAATTTCTATCTAACTTAAAGAAACTTATTAAGAAGCTTTTGAGAAAAAGAACTTTTCTGACAGACTCCACAAGCTTATTGATATGTAATCCCGGTAATAAATACTATTGGAAGTCGAGAAATATTTACGATTTTCTTAATTCTAGTAATGCACCAGAAAAAACCACTTTTATGCTCAACTGGGAAAAGGACCTCAACATTTCGAGAACTCAACAACAATGGTCTAAAGCACTAAAATCAACATACTCGTCTAATATATGTGCTAATCTTCACGAATCATTTTTTAAAATCCTGTCTAGATGGTACTTTACCCCCTTTAAACTAGCAAAAATCTTTCCTGGTAGATCCCCTGATTGCTGGAGGAATTGTGGTGAAGTTGGTAGTTTACTCCACATGTTCTGGGATTGTTCAAGAATCAGACCTTTATGGTCCGAAATCTCTGACTTAATTAACAAGATCACTAAAACTAAAATCATTTTAACTCCACATAAGGCCTTGTTATCCCTGGATCTTGAAGATATTCATCCCCATCACCGATCCGTTGTTATCCATTTATTCTTAATAACCAAAAATGCGATAGCTATCTTTTGGAAAGAAGACTCAATTCCCAGACTTAGTGACATCATTGATAAAATGAATCTTCATGATTCATACGAAAAAAGCCATGCTATCGCTAATAACTACTATATGACTTATTGTAAGAGGTGGAAATGTTGGTCAGATTTTAACACTTCCTAGCTTAGCTTTGATCTCTCTCATTCACTCCTAGTCCAATTTGATTTTATTAGGGTTATTGTTTATTATATACAACTCCCTAACCGCATTATTGCTTTATTAAACAACGGTTAATTTGTATTTGAATTTACTCCTATTGTACCTGCAATTTTGGTAATTGTACTGTTATTGTTAGTTGTTTATCTCAACTGATCTCATAATTGTAAAATTACTGTTATATTTCCCCTCCCCCTCCCCCCCTTTATCCTTCTTTCCTTTTACCTCGTGGTTTGACCTTTGTGTGTCTCAATAAAACAACTAAAAATCATTCCAAACTTCTTTCCCTTCCCATACCTTCCCCCAACCCCCCCCTCCCCTCTTTCTTTATTTATTACATATGTGACATCTACATTGGAATCCCATTGGAAGACATTACTGTTATTATATTTTAAAATTTAATAAAGTTCATTGAAAATGGAGAAAATTCAAAACATTCATTATTCAATAGAGCCCAATAGCAAAAACCAGCGTTTTGAATGAAGAATCACATTTCTTGGTAGAATCATGCAGGATTGAAATTTTTGATGTTTTTTTACTCCTCTCAACAGCCCAAACAAGTTTCTAAAAGGATGAGTTTGCAACTACTTTACTTTTGGAGAAAATTCAAAACATTCATTATTCAATAGGGCCCAAACTATCAAAAACCAGCGGTTTGAATGAACACATTTCTTGGTAGAATCATGCAGGACTGAAATTTTTGATGTTTTTCTACTCCTCTCATGAGCCCAAACAAGTCTCTAAAAGCAAGAGTTTGCAACTACTTTACTTTTGGAGAAAATTCAAAACATTCACTATTCAATAGAGCCCAATAGCAAAAATCAGGTTTTGAATGAAGAATCACATTTCTTGGTAGAATCATGCAGGATTGAAATTTTTGATGGTTTTTTACTCCTCTCAACAGCCCAAACAAGTTTCTAAAAGGATGAGTTTGCAACTACTTTACTTTTGGAGAAAATTCAAAACATTCATTATTCAATAGGGCCCAAACTATCAAAAACCAGCGGTTTCAATGAACACTCATTTCTTGGTAGAATCATGCAGGACTGAAATTTTTGATGTTTTTCTACTCCTCTCATGAGCCCAAACAAGTCTCTAAAAGCATGAGTTTGCAACTACTTTACTTTTGGAGAAAATTCAAAACATTCATTATTCAATAGAGCCCAATAGCAAAAACCAGCGTTTTGAATGAAGAATCACATTTCTTGGTAGAATCATGCAGGATTGAAATTTTTGATGGTTTTTTACTCCTCTCAACAGCCCAAACAAGTTTCTAAAAGGATGAGTTTGCAACTACTTTACTTTTGGAGAAAATTCAAAACATTCATTATTCAATAGGGCCCAAACTATCAAAAACCAGCGGTTTCAATGAACACACATTTCTTGGTAGAATCATGCAGGACTGAAATTTTTGATGTTTTTATACTCCTCTCATGAGCCCAAACAAGTCTCTAAAAGCATGAGTTTGCAACTACTTTACTTTTGGAGAAAATTCAAAACATTCATTATTCAATAGGGCCCAAACTATCAAAAACCAGCGGTTTGAATGAACACACATTTCTTGGTAGAATCATGCAGGACTGAAATTTTTGATGTTTTTCTACTCCTCTCATGAGCCCAAACAAGTCTCTAAAAGCATGAGTTTGCAACTACTTTACTTTTGGAGAAAATTCAAAACATTCATTATTAAATAGAGCCCAATAGCAAAAACCAGCGTTTTGAATGAAGAATCACATTTCTTGGTAGAATCATGCAGGATTGAAATTTTTGATGGTTTTTTACTCCTCTCAACAGCCCAAACAAGTTTCTAAAAGGATGAGTTTGCAACTACTTTACTTTTGGAGAAAATTCAAAACATTCATTATTCAATAGGGTCCAAACTATCAAAAACCAGCGGTTTCAATGAACACACATTTCTTGGTAGAATCATGCAGGACTGAAATTTTTGATGTTTTTCTACTCCTCTCATGAGCCCAAACAAGTCTCTAAAAGCATGAGTTTGCAACTACTTTACTTTTGGAGAAAATTCAAAACATTCATTATTCAATAGAGCCCAATAGCAAAAACCAGCGTTTTGAATGAAGAATCACATTTCTTGGTAGAATCATGCAGGATTGAAATTTTTGATGGTTTTTTACTCCTCTCAACAGCCCAAACAAGTTTCTAAAAGGATGAGTTTGCAACTACTTTACTTTTGGAGAAAATTCAAAACATTCATTATTCAATAGGGCCCAAACTATCAAAAACCAGCCGTTTCAATGAACACACATGTCTTGGTAGAATCATGCAGGACTGAAATTTTTGATGTTTTTCTACTCATCTCATGAGCCCAAACAAGTCTCTAAAAGCATGAGTTTGCAACTACTTTACTTTTGGAGAAAATTCAAAACATTCATTATTCAATAGAGCCCAATAGCAAAAACCAGCGTTTTGAATGAAGAATCACATTTCTTGGTAGAATCATGCAGGATTGAAATTTTTGATGGTTTTTTACTCCTCTCAACAGCCCAAACAAGTTTCTAAAAGGATGAGTTTGCAACTACTTTACTTTTGGAGAAAATTCAAAACATTCATTATTCAATAGGGCCCAAACTATCAAAAACCAGCGGTTTCAATGAACACACATTTCTTGGTAGAATCATGCAGGACTGAAATTTTTGATGTTTTTCTACTCCTCTCATGAGCCCAAACAAGTCTCTAAAAGCATGAGTTTGCAACTACTTTACTTTTGGAGAAAATTCAAAACATTCATTATTCAATAGAGCCCAATAGCAAAAACCAGCGTTTTGAATGAAGAATCACATTTCTTGGTAGAATCATGCAGGATTGAAATTTTTGATGGTTTTTTACTCCTCTCAACAGCCCAAACAAGTTTCTAAAAGGATGAGTTTGCAACTACTTTACTTTTGGAGAAAATTCAAAACATTCATTATTCAATAGGGCCCAAACTATCAAAAACTAGCGGTTTGAATGAACACATTTCTTGGTAGAATCATGCAGGACAGAAATTTTTGATGTTTTTCTACTCCTCTCATGAGCCCAAACAAGTCTCTAAAAGCATGAGTTTGCAACTGCTTTACTTTTGGAGAAAATTCAAAACATTCACTATTCAATAGAGCCCAATAGCAAAAATCAGGTTTTGAATGAAGAATCACATTTCTTGGTAAAATCATGCAGGATTGAAATTTTTGATGGTTTTTTACTCCTCTCAACAGCCCAAACAAGTTTCTAAAAGGATGAGTTTGCAACTACTTTACTTTTGGAGAAAATTCAAAACATTCATTATTCAATAGGGCCCAAAGTATCAAAAACCAGCGGTTTCAATGAACACACATTTCTTGGTAGAATCATGCAGGACTGAAATTTTTGATGTTTTTCTACTCCTCTCATGAGCCCAAACAAGTCTCTAAAAGCATGAGTTTGCAACTACTTTACTTTTGGAGAAAATTCAAAACATTCATTATTCAATAGAGCCCAATAGCAAAAACCAGCGTTTTGAATGAAGAATCACATTTCTTGGTAGAATCATGCAGGATTGAAATTTTTGATGGTTTTTTACTCCTCTCAACAGCCCAAACAAGTTTCTAAAAGGATGAGTTTGCAACTACTTTACTTTTGGAGAAAATTCAAAACATTCATTATTCAATAGGGCCCAAACTATCAAAAACCAGCGGTTTCAATGAACACACAATTCTTGGTAGAATCATGCAGGACTGAAATTTTTGATGTTTTTCTACTCCTCTCATGAGCCCAAACAAGTCTCTAAAAGCATGAGTTTGCAACTACTTTACTTTTGGAGAAAATTCAAAACATTCATTATTCAATAGAGCCCAATAGCAAAAACCAGCGTTTTGAATGAAGAATCACATTTCTTGGTAGAATCATGCAGGATTGAAATTTTTGATGGTTTTCTACTCCTCTCAACAGCCCAAACAAGTTTCTAAAAGGATGAGTTTGCAACTACTTTACTTTTGGAGAAAATTCAAAACATTCATTATTCAATAGGGCCCAAAGTATCAAAAACCAGCGGTTTCAATGAACACACATTTCTTGGTAGAATCATGCAGGACTGAAATTTTTGATGTTTTTCTACTCCTCTCATGAGCCCAAACAAGTCTCTAAAAGCATGAGTTTGCAACTACTTTACTTTTGGAGAAAATTCAAAACATTCATTATTCAATAGAGCCCAATAGCAAAAACCAGCGTTTTGAATGAAGAATCACATTTCTTGGTAGAATCATGCAGGATTGAAATTTTTGATGGTTTTTTACTCCTCTCAACAGCCCAAACAAGTTTCTAAAAGGATGAGTTTGCAACTACTTTACTTTTGGAGAAAATTCAAAACATTCATTATTCAATAGGGCCCAAACTATCAAAAACCAGCGGTTTCAATGAACACACAATTCTTGGTAGAATCATGCAGGACTGAAATTTTTGATGTTTTTCTACTCCTCTCATGAGCCCAAACAAGTCTCTAAAAGCATGAGTTTGCAACTACTTTACTTTTGGAGAAAATTCAAAACATTCATTATTCAATAGAGCCCAATAGCAAAAACCAGCGTTTTGAATGAAGAATCACATTTCTTGGTAGAATCATGCAGGATTGAAATTTTTGATGGTTTTTTACTCCTCTCAACAGCCCAAACAAGTTTCTAAAAGGATGAGTTTGCAACTACTTTACTTTTGGAGAAAATTCAAAACATTCATTATTCAATAGGGCCCAAACTATCAAAAACCAGCGGTTTCAATGAACACACATTTCTTGGTAGAATCATGCAGGACTGAAATTTTTGATGTTTTTCTACTCCTCTCATGAGCCCAAACAAGTATCTAAAAGCATGAGTTTGCAACTACTTTACTTTTGGAGAAAATTCAAAACATTCATTATTCAATAGAGCCCAATAGCAAAAACCAGCGTTTTGAATGAAGAATCACATTTCTTGGTAGAATCATGCAGGATTGAAATTTTTGATGGTTTTTTACTCCTCTCAACAGCCCAAACAAGTTTCTAAAAGGATGAGTTTGCAACTACTTTACTTTTGGAGAAAATTCAAAACATTCATTATTCAATAGGGCCCAAACTATCAAAATCCAGCCGTTTCAATGAACACACATGTCTTGGTAGAATCATGCAGGACTGAAATTTTTGATGTTTTTCTACTCATCTCATGATCCCAAACAAGTCTCTAAAAGCATGAGTTTGCAACTACTTTACTTTTGGAGAAAATTTAAAACATTCATTATTCAATAGAGCCCAATAGCAAAAACCAGCGTTTTGAATGAAGAATCACATTTCTTGGTAGAATCATGCAGGATTGAAATTTTTGATGGTTTTTTACTCCTCTCAACAGCCCAAACAAGTTTCTAAAAGGATGAGTTTGCAACTACTTTACTTTTGGAGAAAATTCAAAACATTCATTATTCAATAGGGCCCAAACTATCAAAAACCAGCGGATTGAATGAACACATTTCTTGGTAGAATCATGCAGGACTGAAATTTTTGATGTTTTTCTACTCCTCTCATGAGCCCAAACAAGTCTCTAAAAGCATGAGTTTGCAACTACTTTACTTTTGGAGAAAATTCAAAACATTCACTATTCAATAGAGCCCAATAGCAAAAATCAGGTTTTGAATGAAGAATCACATTTCTTGGTAAAATCATGCAGGATTGAAATTTTTGATGGTTTTTTACTCCTCTCAACAGCCCAAACAAGTTTCTAAAAGGATGAGTTTGCAACTACTTTACTTTTGGAGAAAATTCAAAACATTCATTATTCAATAGGGCCCAAAGTATCAAAAACCAGCGGTTTCAATGAACACACATTTCTTGGTAGAATCATGCAGGACTGAAATTTTTGATGTTTTTCTACTCCTCTCATGAGCCCAAACAAGTCTCTAAAAGCATGAGTTTGCAACTACTTTACTTTTGGAGAAAATTCAAAACATTCATTATTCAATAGAGCCCAATAGCAAAAACCAGCGTTTTGAATGAAGAATCACATTTCTTGGTAGAATCATGCAGGATTGAAATTTTTGATGGTTTTTTACTCCTCTCAACAGCCCAAACAAGTTTCTAAAAGGATGAGTTTGCAACTACTTTACTTTTGGAGAAAATTCAAAACATTCATTATTCAATAGGGCCCAAACTATCAAAAACCAGCGGTTTCAATGAACACACAATTCTTGGTAGAATCATGCAGGACTGAAATTTTTGATGTTTTTCTACTCCTCTCATGAGCCCAAACAAGTCTCTAAAAGCATGAGTTTGCAACTACTTTACTTTTGGAGAAAATTCAAAACATTCATTATTCAATAGAGCCCAATAGCAAAAACCAGCGTTTTGAATGAAGAATCACATTTCTTGGTAGAATCATGCAGGATTGAAATTTTTGATGGTTTTCTACTCCTCTCAACAGCCCAAACAAGTTTCTAAAAGGATGAGTTTGCAACTACTTTACTTTTGGAGAAAATTCAAAACATTCATTATTCAATAGGGCCCAAACTATCAAAAACCAGCGGTTTCAATGAACACACATTTCTTGGTAGAATCATGCAGGACTGAAATTTTTGATGTTTTTCTACTCCTCTCATGAGCCCAAACAAGTCTGTAAAAGCATGAGTTTGCAACTACTTTACTTTTGGAGAAAATTCAAAACATTCATTATTCAATAGAGCCCAATAGCAAAAACCAGCGTTTTGAATGAAGAATCACATTTCTTGGTAGAATCATGCAGGATTGAAATTTTTGATGGTTTTTTACTCCTCTCAACAGCCCAAACAAGTTTCTAAAAGGATGAGTTTGCAACTACTTTACTTTTGGAGAAAATTCAAAACATTCATTATTCAATAGGGCCCAAACTATCAAAAACCAGCGGTTTCAATGAACACACATTTCTTGGTAGAATCATGCAGGACTGAAATTTTTGATGTTTTTCTACTCCTCTCATGAGCCCAAACAAGTCTCTAAAAGCATGAGTTTGCAACTACTTTACTTTTGGAGAAAATTCAAAACATTCATTATTCAATAGAGCCCAATAGCAAAAACCAGCGTTTTGAATGAAGAATCACATTTCTTGGTAGAATCATGCAGGATTGAAATTTTTGATGGTTTTTTACTCCTCTCAACAGCCCAAACAAGTTTCTAAAAGGATGAGTTTGCAACTACTTTACTTTTGGAGAAAATTCAAAACATTCATTATTCAATAGGGCCCAAACTATCAAAATCCAGCCGTTTCAATGAACACACATGTCTTGGTAGAATCATGCAGGACTGAAATTTTTGATGTTTTTCTACTCATCTCATGATCCCAAACAAGTCTCTAAAAGCATGAGTTTGCAACTACTTTACTTTTGGAGAAAATTTAAAACATTCATTATTCAATAGAGCCCAATAGCAAAAACCAGCGTTTTGAATGAAGAATCACATTTCTTGGTAGAATCATGCAGGATTGAAATTTTTGATGGTTTTTTACTCCTCTCAACAGCCCAAACAAGTTTCTAAAAGGATGAGTTTGCAACTACTTTACTTTTGGAGAAAATTCAAAACATTCATTATTCAATAGGGCCCAAACTATCAAAAACCAGCGGATTGAATGAACACATTTCTTGGTAGAATCATGCAGGACTGAAATTTTTGATGTTTTTCTACTCCTCTCATGAGCCCAAACAAGTCTCTAAAAGCATGAGTTTGCAACTACTTTACTTTTGGAGAAAATTCAAAACATTCACTATTCAATAGAGCCCAATAGCAAAAATCAGGTTTTGAATGAAGAATCACATTTCTTGGTAAAATCATGCAGGATTGAAATTTTTGATGGTTTTTTACTCCTCTCAACAGCCCAAACAAGTTTCTAAAAGGATGAGTTTGCAACTACTTTACTTTTGGAGAAAATTCAAAACATTCATTATTCAATAGGGCCCAAACTATCAAAAACCAGCGGTTTCAATGAACACACATTTCTTGGTAGAATCATCCAGGACTGAAATTTTTGATGTTTTTCTACTCCTCTCATGAGCCCAAACAAGTCTCTAAAAGCATGAGTTTGCAACTACTTTACTTTTGGAGAAAATTCAAAACATTCATTATTCAAACCAGCGTTTTGAATGAAGAATCACATTTCTTGGTAGAATCATGCAGGATTGAAATTTTTGATGGTTTTTTACTCCTCTCAACAGCCCAAACAAGTTTCTAAAAGGATGAGTTTGCAACTACTTTACTTTTGGAGAAAATTCAAAACATTCATTATTCAATAGGGCCCAAACTATCAAAAACCAGCGGTTTCAATGAACACACATTTCTTGGTAGAATCATCCAGGACTGAAATTTTTGATGTTTTTCTACTCCTCTCATGAGCCCAAACAAGTCTCTAAAAGCATGAGTTTGCAACTACTTTACTTTTGGAGAAAATTCAAAACATTCATTATTCAAACCAGCGTTTTGAATGAAGAATCACATTTCTTGGTAGAATCATGCAGGATTGAAATTTTTGATGGTTTTTTACTCCTCTCAACAGCCCAAACAAGTTTCTAAAAGGATGAGTTTGCAACTACTTTACTTTTGGAGAAAATTCAAAACATTCATTATTCAATAGAGCCCAATAGCAAAAACCAGCGTTTTGAATGAAGAATCACATTTCTTGGTAGAATCATGCAGGATTGAAATTTTTGATGGTTTTTTACTCCTCTCAACAGCCCAAACAAGTTTCTAAAAGGATGAGTTTGCAACTACTTTACTTTTGGAGAAAATTCAAAACATTCATTATTCAATAGGGCCCAAACTATCAAAAACCAGCGGTTTCAATGAACACACAATTCTTGGTAGAATCATGCAGGACTGAAATTTTTGATGTTTTTCTACTCCTCTCATGAGCCCAAACAAGTCTCTAAAAGCATGAGTTTGCAACTACTTTACTTTTGGAGAAAATTCAAAACATTCATTATTCAATAGAGCCCAATAGCAAAAACCAGCGTTTTGAATGAAGAATCACATTTCTTGGTAGAATCATGCAGGATTGAAATTTTTGATGGTTTTTTACTCCTCTCAACAGCCCAAACAAGTTTCTAAAAGGATGAGTTTGCAACTACTTTACTTTTGGAGAAAATTCAAAACATTCATTATTCAATAGGGCCCAAACTATCAAAAACCAGCGGTTTGAATGAACACATTTCTTGGTAGAATCATGCAGGACTGAAATTTTTGATGTTTTTCTACTCCTCTCATGAGCCCAAACAAGTCTCTAAAAGCATGAGTTTGCAACTACTTTACTTTTGGAGAAAATTCAAAACATTCACTATTCAATAGAGCCCAATAGCAAAAATCAGGTTTTGAATGAAGAATCACATTTGTTGGTAAAATCATGCAGGATTGAAATTTTTGATGGTTTTTTACTCCTCTCAACAGCCCAAACAAGTTTCTAAAAGGATGAGTTTGCAACTACTTTACTTTTGGAGAAAATTCAAAACATTCATTATTCAATAGGGCCCAAACTATCAAAAACCAGCGGTTTCAATGAACACACATTTCTTGGTAGAATCATGAAGGCCTGAAATTTTTGATGTTTTTCTACGCCTCTCATGAGCCCAAACAAGTCTCTAAAAGCATGAGTTTGCAACTACTTTACTTTTGGAGAAAATTCAAAACATTCATTATTCAATAGAGCCCAATAGCAAAAACCAGCGTTTTGAATGAAGAATCACATTTCTTGGTAGAATCATGCAGGATTGAAATTTTTGATGTTTTTTTACTCCTCTCAACAGCCCAAACAAGTTTCTAAAAGGATGAGTTTGCAACTACTTTACTTTTGGAGAAAATTCAAAACATTCATTATTCAATAGGGCCCAAACTATCAAAAACCTGCGGTTTCAATGAACACACATTTCTTGGTAGAATCATGCAGGACTGAAATTTTTGATGTTTTTCTACTCCTCTCATGAGCCCAAACAAGTCTCTAAAAGCATGAGTTTGCAACTACTTTACTTTTGGAGAAAATTCAAAACATTCATTATTCAATAGAGCCCAATAGCAAAAACCAGCGTTTTGAATGAAGAATCACATTTCTTGGTAGAATCATGCAGGATTGAAATTTTTGATGGTTTTTTACTCCTCTCAACAGCCCAAACAAGTTTCTAAAAGGATGAGTTTGCAACTACTTTACTTTTGGAGAAAATTCAAAACATTCATTATGCAATAGGGCCCAAACTATCAAAAACCAGCGGTTTCAATGAACACACATTTCTTGGTAGAATCATGCAGGACTGAAATTTTTGATGTTTTTCTACTCCTCTCATGAGCCCAAACAAGTCTGTAAAAGCATGAGTTTGCAACTACTTTACTTTTGGAGAAAATTCAAAACATTCATTATTCAATAGAGCCCAATAGCAAAAACCAGCGTTTTGAATGAAGAATCACATTTCTTGGTAGAATCATGCAGGATTGAAATTTTTGA
The DNA here is from genome assembly GCF_039654945.1 of Dendrobates tinctorius. Taxonomy (NCBI): domain Eukaryota; kingdom Metazoa; phylum Chordata; class Amphibia; order Anura; family Dendrobatidae; genus Dendrobates; species Dendrobates tinctorius. The sequence goes on from NW_027361793.1 coordinate 23,686,903, forward strand.
TGGTTTTTTACTCCTCTCAACAGCCCAAACAAGTTTCTAAAAGGATGAGTTTGCAACTACTTTACTTTTGGAGAAAATTCAAAACATTCATTATTCAATAGGGCCCAAACTATCAAAAACCAGCGGTTTCAATGAACACACATTTCTTGGTAGAATCATGCAGGACTGAAATTTTTGATGTTTTTCTACTCCTCTCATGAGCCCAAACAAGTCTCTAAAAGCATGAGTTTGCAACTACTTTACTTTTGGAGAAAATTCAAAACATTCATTATTCAATAGAGCCCAATAGCAAAAACCAGCGTTTTGAATGAAGAATCACATTTCTTGGTAGAATCATGCAGGATTGAAATTTTTGATGGTTTTTTACTCCTCTCAACAGCCCAAACAAGTTTCTAAAAGGATGAGTTTGCAACTACTTTACTTTTGGAGAAAATTCAAAACATTCATTATTCAATAGGGCCCAAACTATCAAAAACCAGCGGTTTCAATGAACACACATTTCTTGGTAGAATCATGCAGGACTGAAATTTTTGATGTTTTTCTACTCCTCTCATGAGCCCAAACAAGTCTCTAAAAGCATGAGTTTGCAACTACTTTACTTTTGGAGAAAATTCAAAACATTCATTATTCAATAGAGCCCAATAGCAAAAACCAGCGTTTTGAATGAAGAATCACATTTCTTGGTAGAATCATGCAGGATTGAAATTTTTGCTGGTTTTTTACTCCTCTCAACAGCCCAAACAAGTTTCTAAAAGGATGAGTTTGCAACTACTTTACTTTTGGAGAAAATTCAAAACATTCATTATTCAATAGGGCCCAAACTATCAAAAACCAGTGGTTTGAATGAACACATTTCTTGGTAGAATCATGCAGGACTGAAATTTTTGATGTTTTTCTACTCCTCTCATGAGCCCAAACAAGTCTCTAAAAGCATGAGTTTGCAACTACTTTACTTTTGGAGAAAATTCAAAACATTCATTATTCAATAGAGCCCAATAGCAAAAACCAGCGTTTTGAATGAAGAATCACATTTCTTGGTAGAATCATGCAGGATTGAAATTTTTGATGGTTTTTTACTCCTCTCAACAGCCCAAACAAGTTTCTAAAAGGATGAGATTGCAACTACTTTACTTTTGGAGAAAATTCAAAACATTCATTATTCAATAGGGCCCAAAATATCAAAAACCAGCGGTTTGAATGAACACACATTTCTTGGTAGAATCGTGCAGGACTGAAATTTTTGAAGTTTTTCTACTCCTCTCATGAGCCCAAACAAGTCTCTAAAAGGATGAGTTTGCAACTACTTTACTTTTGGAGAAAATTCAAAACATTCATTATTCAATAGAGCCCAATAGCAAAAACCAGCGTTTTGAATGAAGAATCACATTTCTTGGTAGAATCATGCAGGATTGAAATTTTTGATGGTTTTTTACTCCTCTCCACAGCCCAAACAAGTTTCTAAAAGGAGGAGTTTGCAACTACTTTACTTTTGGAGAAAATTCAAAACATTCATTATTCAATAGGGCCCAAACTATCAAAAACCAGCGGTTTCAATGAACACACATTTCTTGGTAGAATCATGCAGGAGTGAAATTTTTGATGTTTTTCTACTCCTCTCATGAGCCCAAACAAGTCTCTAAAAGCATGAGTTTGCAACTACTTTACTTTTGGAGAAAATTCAAAACATTCATTATTCAATAGAGCCCAATAGCAAAAACCAGCGTTTTGAATGAAGAATCACATTTCTTGGTAGAATCATGCAAGATTGAAATTTTTGATGGTTTTTTACTCCTCTCAACAGCCCAAACAAGTTTCTAAAAGGATGAGTTTAGAACTACTTTACTTTTGGAGAAAATTCAAAACATTCATTATTCAATAGAGCCCAATAGCAAAAACCAGCGTTTTGAATGAAGAATCACATTTCTTGGTAGAATCATGCAGGATTGAAATTTTTGATGGTTTTTTACTCCTCTCCACAGCCCAAACAAGTTTCTAAAAGGAGGAGTTTGCAACTACTTTACTTTTGGAGAAAATTCAAAACATTCATTATTCAATACGGCCCAAACTATCAAAAACCAGCGGTTTCAATGAACACACATTTCTTGGTAGAATCATGCAGGAGTGAAATTTTTGATGTTTTTCTACTCCTCTCATGAGCCCAAACAAGTCTCTAAAAGCATGAGTTTGCAACTACTTTACTTTTGGAGAAAATTCAAAACATTCATTATTTAATAGAGCCCAATAGCAAAAACCAGCGTTTTGAATGAAGAATCACATTTCTTGGTAGAATCATGCAGGATTGAAATTTTTGATGGTTTTTTACTCCTCTCAACAGCCCAAACAAGTTTCTAAAAGGATGAGTTTGCAACTACTTTACTTTTGGAGAAAATTCAAAACATTCATTATTCAATAGGGCCCAAACTATCAAAAACCAGCGGTTTCAATGAACACACATTTCTTGGTAGAATCATGCAGGAGTGAAATTTTTGATGTTTTTCTACTCCTCTCATGAGCCCAAACAAGTCTGTAAAAGCATGAGTTTGCAACTACTTTACTTTTGGAGAAAATTCAAAACATTCATTATTCAATAGAGCCCAATAGCAAAAACCAGCGTTTTGAATGAAGAATCACATTTCTTGGTAGAATCATGCAGGATTGAAATTTTTGATGGTTTTTTACTCCTCTCAACAGCCCAAACAAGTTTCTAAAAGGATGAGTTTGCAACTACTTTACTTTTGGAGAAAATTCAAAACATTCATTATTCAATAGGGCCCAAACTATCAAAAACCAGCGGTTTCAATGAACACACATTTCTTGGTAGAATCATGCAGGACTGAAATTTTTGATGTTTTTCTACTCCTCTCATGAGCCCAAACAAGTCTCTAAAAGCATGAGTTTGCAACTACTTTACTTTTGGAGAAAATTCAAAACATTCATTATTCAATAGAGCCCAATAGCAAAAACCAGCGTTTTGAATGAAGAATCACATTTCTTGGTAGAATCATGCAGGATTGAAATTTTTGATGGTTTTTTACTCCTCTCAACAGCCCAAACAAGTTTCTAAAAGGATGAGTTTGCAACTACTTTACTTTTGGAGAAAATTCAAAACATTCATTATTCAATAGGGCCCAAACTATCAAAAACCAGCGGTTTCAATGAACACACATTTCTTGGTAGAATCATGCAGGACTGAAATTTTTGATGTTTTTCTACTCCTCTCATGAGCCCAAACAAGTCTCTAAAAGCATGAGTTTGCAACTACTTTACTTTTGGAGAAAATTCAAAACATTCATTATTCAATAGAGCCCAATAGCAAAAACCAGCGTTTTGAATGAAGAATCACATTTCTTGGTAGAATCATGCAGGATTGAAATTTTTGATGGTTTTTTACTCCTCTCAACAGCCCAAACAAGTTTCTAAAAGGATGAGTTTGCAACTACTTTACTTTTGGAGAAAATTCAAAACATTCATTATTCAATAGGGCCCAAACTATCAAAAACCAGTGGTTTGAATGAACACATTTCTTGGTAGAATCATGCAGGACTGAAATTTTTGATGTTTTTCTACTCCTCTCATGAGCCCAAACAAGTCTCTAAAAGCATGAGTTTGCAACTACTTTACTTTTGGAGAAAATTCAAAACATTCATTATTCAATAGAGCCCAATAGCAAAAACCAGCGTTTTGAATGAAGAATCACATTTCTTGGTAGAATCATGCAGGATTGAAATTTTTGATGGTTTTTTACTCCTCTCAACAGCCCAAACAAGTTTCTAAAAGGATGAGATTGCAACTACTTTACTTTTGGAGAAAATTCAAAACATTCATTATTCAATAGGGCCCAAAATATCAAAAACCAGCGGTTTGAATGAACACACATTTCTTGGTAGAATCGTGCAGGACTGAAATTTTTGAAGTTTTTCTACTCCTCTCATGAGCCCAAACAAGTCTCTAAAAGGATGAGTTTGCAACTACTTTACTTTTGGAGAAAATTCAAAACATTCATTATTCAATAGAGCCCAATAGCAAAAACCAGCGTTTTGAATGAAGAATCACATTTCTTGGTAGAATCATGCAAGATTGAAATTTTTGATGGTTTTTTACTCCTCTCAACAGCCCAAACAAGTTTCTAAAAGGATGAGTTTAGAACTACTTTACTTTTGGAGAAAATTCAAAACATTCATTATTCAATAGAGCCCAATAGCAAAAACCAGCGTTTTGAATGAAGAATCACAATTCTTGGTAGAATCATGCAGGATTGAAATTTTTGATGGTTTTTTACTCCTCTCCACAGCCCAAACAAGTTTCTAAAAGGAGGAGTTTGCAACTACTTTACTTTTGGAGAAAATTCAAAACATTCATTATTCAATAGGGCCCAAACTATCAAAAACCAGCGGTTTCAATGAACACACATTTCTTGGTAGAATCATGCAGGAGTGAAATTTTTGATGTTTTTCTACTCCTCTCATGAGCCCAAACAAGTCTCTAAAAGCATGAGTTTGCAACTACTTTACTTTTGGAGAAAATTCAAGACATTCATTATTCAATAGAGCCCAATAGCAAAAACCAGCGTTTTGAATGAAGAATCACACTTCTTGGTAGAATCATGCAGGATTGAAATTTTTGATGGTTTTTTACTCCTCTCAACAGCCCAAACAAGTTTCTAAAAGGATGAGTTTAGAACTACTTTACTTTTGGAGAAAATTCAAAACATTCATTATTCAATAGAGCCCAATAGCAAAAACCAGCGTTTTGAATGAAGAATCACAATTCTTGGTAGAATCATGCAGGATTGAAATTTTTGATGGTTTTTTACTCCTCTCCACAGCCCAAACAAGTTTCTAAAAGGAGGAGTTTGCAACTACTTTACTTTTGGAGAAAATTCAAAACATTCATTATTCAATAGGGCCCAAACTATCAAAAACCAGCGGTTTCAATGAACACACATTTCTTGGTAGAATCATGCAGGAGTGAAATTTTTGATGTTTTTCTACTCCTCTCATGAGCCCAAACAAGTCTCTAAAAGCATGAGTTTGCAACTACTTTACTTTTGGAGAAAATTCAAGACATTCATTATTCAATAGAGCCCAATAGCAAAAACCAGCGTTTTGAATGAAGAATCACACTTCTTGGTAGAATCATGCAGGATTGAAATTTTTGATGGTTTTTTACTCCTCTCAACAGCCCAAACAAGTTTCTAAAAGGATGAGTTTGCAACTACTTTACTTTTGGAGAAAATTCAAAACATTCATTATTCAATAGGGCCCAAACTATCAAAAACCAGCGGTTTCAATGAACACACATTTCTTGGTAGAATCATGCAGGACTGAAATTTTTGATGTTTTTCTACTCCTCTCATGAGCCCAAACAAGTCTCTAAAAGCATGAGTTTGCAACTACTTTACTTTTGGAGAAAATTCAAAACATTCATTATTCAATAGAGCCCAATAGCAAAAACCAGCGTTTTGAATGAAGAATCACATTTCTTGGTAGAATCATGCAGGATTGAAATTTTTGATGGTTTTTTACTCCTCTCAACAGCCCAAACAAGTTTCTAAAAGGATGAGTTTGCAACTACTTTACTTTTGGAGAAAATTCAAAACATTCATTATGCAATAGGGCCCAAACTATCAAAAACCAGCGGTTTCAATGAACACACATTTCTTGGTAGAATCATGCAGGACTGAAATTTTTGATGTTTTTCTACTCCTCTCATGAGCCCAAACAAGTCTGTAAAAGCATGAGTTTGCAACTACTTTACTTTTGGAGAAAATTCAAAACATTCATTATTCAATAGAGCCCAATAGCAAAAACCAGCGTTTTGAATGAAGAATCACATTTCTTGGTAGAATCATGCAGGATTGAAATTTTTGATGGTTTTTTACTCCTCTCAACAGCCCAAACAAGTTTCTAAAAGGATGAGTTTGCAACTACTTTACTTTTGGAGAAAATTCAAAACATTCATTATTCAATAGGGCCCAAACTATCAAAAACCAGCGGTTTCAATGAACACACATTTCTTGGTAGAATCATGCAGGACTGAAATTTTTGATGTTTTTCTACTCCTCTCATGAGCCCAAACAAGTCTCTAAAAGCATGAGTTTGCAACTACTTTACTTTTGGAGAAAATTCAAAACATTCATTATTCAATAGAGCCCAATAGCAAAAACCAGCGTTTTGAATGAAGAATCACATTTCTTGGTAGAATCATGCAGGATTGAAATTTTTGATGGTTTTTTACTCCTCTCAACAGCCCAAACAAGTTTCTAAAAGGATGAGTTTGCAACTACTTTACTTTTGGAGAAAATTCAAAACATTCATTATTCAATAGGGCCCAAACTATCAAAAACCAGCGGTTTCAATGAACACACATTTCTTGGTAGAATCATGCTGGACTGAAATTTTTGATGTTTTTCTACTCCTCTCATGAGCCCAAACAAGTCTCTAAAAGCATGAGTTTGCAACTACTTTACTTTTGGAGAAAATTCAAAACATTCATTATTCAATAGAGCCCAATAGCAAAAACCAGCGTTTTGAATGAAGAATCACATTTCTTGGTAGAATCATGCAGGATTGAAATTTTTGATGGTTTTTTACTCCTCTCAACAGCCCAAACAAGTTTCTAAAAGGATGAGTTTGCAACTACTTTACTTTTGTGAAAATTCAAAACATTCATTATTCAATAGGGCCCAAACTATCAAAAACCAGCGGTTTCAATGAACACACATTTCTTGGTAGAATCATGCAGGACTGAAATTTTTGATGTTTTTCTACTCCTCTCATGAGCCCAAACAAGTCTCTAAAAGCATGAGTTTGCAACTACTTTACTTTTGGAGAAAATTCAAAACATTCATTATTCAATAGAGCCCAATAGCAAAAACCAGCGTTTTGAATGAAGAATCACATTTCTTGGTAGAATCATGCAGGATTGAAATTTTTGATGGTTTTTTACTCCTCTCAACAGCCCAAACAAGTTTCTAAAAGGATGAGTTTGCAACTACTTTACTTTTGGAGAAAATTCAAAACATTCATTATTCAATAGGGCCCAAACTATCAAAAACCAGTGGTTTGAATGAACACATTTCTTGGTAGAATCATGCAGGACTGAAATTTTTGATGTTTTTCTACTCCTCTCATGAGCCCAAACAAGTCTCTAAAAGCATGAGTTTGCAACTACTTTACTTTTGGAGAAAATTCAAAACATTCATTATTCAATAGAGCCCAATAGCAAAAACCAGCGTTTTGAATGAAGAATCACATTTCTTGGTAGAATCATGCAGGATTGAAATTTTTGATGGTTTTTTACTCCTCTCAACAGCCCAAACAAGTTTCTAAAAGGATGAGATTGCAACTACTTTACTTTTGGAGAAAATTCAAAACATTCATTATTCAATAGGGCCCAAAATATCAAAAACCAGCGGTTTGAATGAACACACATTTCTTGGTAGAATCGTGCAGGACTGAAATTTTTGAAGTTTTTCTACTCCTCTCATGAGCCCAAACAAGTCTCTAAAAGGATGAGTTTGCAACTACTTTACTTTTGGAGAAAATTCAAAACATTCATTATTCAATAGAGCCCAATAGCAAAAACCAGCGTTTTGAATGAAGAATCACATTTCTTGGTAGAATCATGCAGGATTGAAATTTTTGATGGTTTTTTACTCCTCTCCACAGCCCAAACAAGTTTCTAAAAGGAGGAGTTTGCAACTACTTTACTTTTGGAGAAAATTCAAAACATTCATTATTCAATAGGGCCCAAACTATCAAAAACCAGCGGTTTCAATGAACACACATTTCTTGGTAGAATCATGCAGGAGTGACATTTTTGATGTTTTTCTACTCCTCTCATGAGCCCAAACAAGTCTCTAAAAGCATGAGTTTGCAACTACTTTACTTTTGGAGAAAATTCAAAACATTCATTATTCAATAGAGCCCAATAGCAAAAACCAGCGTTTTGAATGAAGAATCACATTTCTTGGTAGAATCATGCAAGATTGAAATTTTTGATGGTTTTTTACTCCTCTCAACAGCCCAAACAAGTTTCTAAAAGGATGAGTTTAGAACTACTTTACTTTTGGAGAAAATTCAAAACATTCATTATTCAATAGAGCCCAATAGCAAAAACCAGCGTTTTGAATGAAGAATCACATTTCTTGGTAGAATCATGCAGGATTGAAATTTTTGATGGTTTTTTACTCCTCTCCACAGCCCAAACAAGTTTCTAAAAGGAGGAGTTTGCAACTACTTTACTTTTGGAGAAAATTCAAAACATTCATTATTCAATAGGGCCCAAACTATCAAAAACCAGCGGTTTCAATGAACACACATTTCTTGGTAGAATCATGCAGGAGTGAAATTTTTGATGTTTTTCTACTCCTCTCATGAGCCCAAACAAGTCTCTAAAAGCATGAGTTTGCAACTACTTTACTTTTGGAGAAAATTCAAAACATTCATTATTCAATAGAGCCCAATAGCAAAAACCAGCGTTTTGAATGAAGAATCACATTTCTTGGTAGAATCATGCAGGATTGAAATTTTTGATGGTTTTTTACTCCTCTCAACAGCCCAAACAAGTTTCTAAAAGGATGAGTTTGCAACTACTTTACTTTTGGAGAAAATTCAAAACATTCATTATTCAATAGGGCCCAAACTATCAAAAACCAGCGGTTTCAATGAACACACATTTCTTGGTAGAATCATGCAGGAGTGAAATTTTTGATGTTTTTCTACTCCTCTCATGAGCCCAAACAAGTCTGTAAAAGCATGAGTTTGCAACTACTTTACTTTTGGAGAAAATTCAAAACATTCATTATTCAATAGAGCCCAATAGCAAAAACCAGCGTTTTGAATGAAGAATCACATTTCTTGGTAGAATCATGCAGGATTGAAATTTTTGATGGTTTTTTACTCCTCTCAACAGCCCAAACAAGTTTCTAAAAGGATGAGTTTGCAACTACTTTACTTTTGGAGAAAATTCAAAACATTCATTATTCAATAGGGCCCAAACTATCAAAAACCAGCGGTTTCAATGAACACACATTTCTTGGTAGAATCATGCAGGACTGAAATTTTTGATGTTTTTCTACTCCTCTCATGAGCCCAAACAAGTCTCTAAAAGCATGAGTTTGCAACTACTTTACTTTTGGAGAAAATTCAAAACATTCATTATTCAATAGAGCCCAATAGCAAAAACCAGCGTTTTGAATGAAGAATCACATTTCTTGGTAGAATCATGCAGGATTGAAATTTTTGATGGTTTTTTACTCCTCTCAACAGCCCAAACAAGTTTCTAAAAGGATGAGTTTGCAACTACTTTACTTTTGGAGAAAATTCAAAACATTCATTATTCAATAGGGCCCAAACTATCAAAAACCAGTGGTTTGAATGAACACATTTCTTGGTAGAATCATGCAGGACTGAAATTTTTGATGTTTTTCTACTCCTCTCATGAGCCCAAACAAGTCTGTAAAAGCATGAGTTTGCAACTACTTTACTTTTGGAGAAAATTCAAAACATTCATTATTCAATAGAGCCCAATAGCAAAAACCAGCGTTTTGAATGAAGAATCACATTTCTTGGTAGAATCATGCAGGATTGAAATTTTTGATGGTTTTTTACTCCTCTCAACAGCCCAAACAAGTTTCTAAAAGGATGAGATTGCAACTACTTTACTTTTGGAGAAAATTCAAAACATTCATTATTCAATAGGGCCCAAAATATCAAAAACCAGCGGTTTGAATGAACACACATTTCTTGGTAGAATCGTGCAGGACTGAAATTTTTGAAGTTTTTCTACTCCTCTCATGAGCCCAAACAAGTCTCTAAAAGGATGAGTTTGCAACTACTTTACTTTTGGAGAAAATTCAAAACATTCATTATTCAATAGAGCCCAATAGCAAAAACCAGCGTTTTGAATGAAGAATCACATTTCTTGGTAGAATCATGCAGGATTGAAATTTTTGATGGTTTTTTACTCCTCTCCACAGCCCAAACAAGTTTCTAAAAGGAGGAGTTTGCAACTACTTTACTTTTGGAGAAAATTCAAAACATTCATTATTCAATAGGGCCCAAACTATCAAAAACCAGCGGTTTCAATGAACACACATTTCTTGGTAGAATCATGCAGGAGTGAAATTTTTGATGTTTTTCTACTCCTCTCATGAGCCCAAACAAGTCTCTAAAAGCATGAGTTTGCAACTACTTTACTTTTGGAGAAAATTCAAAACATTCATTATTCAATAGAGCCCAATAGCAAAAACCAGCGTTTTGAATGAAGAATCACATTTCTTGGTAGAATCATGCAAGATTGAAATTTTTGATGGTTTTTTACTCCTCTCAACAGCCCAAACAAGTTTCTAAAAGGATGAGTTTAGAACTACTTTACTTTTGGAGAAAATTCAAAACATTCATTATTCAATAGAGCCCAATAGCAAAAACCAGCGTTTTGAATGAAGAATCACATTTCTTGGTAGAATCATGCAGGATTGAAATTTTTGATGGTTTTTTACTCCTCTCCACAGCCCAAACAAGTTTCTAAAAGGAGGAGTTTGCAACTACTTTACTTTTGGAGAAAATTCAAAACATTCATTATTCAATAGGGCCCAAACTATCAAAAACCAGCGGTTTCAATGAACACACATTTCTTGGTAGAATCATGCAGGAGTGAAATTTTTGATGTTTTTCTACTCCTCTCATGAGCCCAAACAAGTCTCTAAAAGCATGAGTTTGCAACTACTTTACTTTTGGAGAAAATTCAAAACATTCATTATTCAATAGAGCCCAATAGCAAAAACCAGCGTTTTGAATGAAGAATCACATTTCTTGGTAGAATCATGCAGGATTGAAATTTTTGATGGTTTTTTACTCCTCTCAACAGCCCAAACAAGTTTCTAAAAGGATGAGTTTGCAACTACTTTACTTTTGGAGAAAATTCAAAACATTCATTATTCAATAGGGCCCAAACTATCAAAAACCAGCGGTTTCAATGAACACACATTTCTTGGTAGAATCATGCAGGAGTGAAATTTTTGATGTTTTTCTACTCCTCTCATGAGCCCAAACAAGTCTGTAAAAGCATGAGTTTGCAACTACTTTACTTTTGGAGAAAATTCAAAACATTCATTATTCAATAGAGCCCAATAGCAAAAACCAGCGTTTTGAATGAAGAATCACATTTCTTGGTAGAATCATGCAGGATTGAAATTTTTGATGGTTTTTTACTCCTCTCAACAGCCCAAACAAGTTTCTAAAAGGATGAGTTTGCAACTACTTTACTTTTGGAGAAAATTCAAAACATTCATTATTCAATAGGGCCCAAACTATCAAAAACCAGCGGTTTCAATGAACACACATTTCTTGGTAGAATCATGCAGGACTGAAATTTTTGATGTTTTTCTACTCCTCTCATGAGCCCAAACAAGTCTCTAAAAGCATGAGTTTGCAACTACTTTACTTTTGGAGAAAATTCAAAACATTCATTATTCAATAGAGCCCAATAGCAAAAACCAGCGTTTTGAATGAAGAATCACATTTCTTGGTAGAATCATGCAGGATTGAAATTTTTGATGGTTTTTTACTCCTCTCAACAGCCCAAACAAGTTTCTAAAAGGATGAGTTTGCAACTACTTTACTTTTGGAGAAAATTCAAAACATTCATTATTCAATAGGGCCCAAACTATCAAAAACCAGTGGTTTGAATGAACACATTTCTTGGTAGAATCATGCAGGACTGAAATTTTTGATGTTTTTCTACTCCTCTCATGAGCCCAAACAAGTCTGTAAAAGCATGAGTTTGCAACTACTTTACTTTTGGAGAAAATTCAAAACATTCATTATTCAATAGAGCCCAATAGCAAAAACCAGCGTTTTGAATGAAGAATCACATTTCTTGGTAGAATCATGCAGGATTGAAATTTTTGATGGTTTTTTACTCCTCTCAACAGCCCAAACAAGTTTCTAAAAGGATGAGTTTGCAACTACTTTACTTTTGGAGAAAATTCAAAACATTCATTATTCAATAGGGCCCAAACTATCAAAAACCAGCGGTTTCAATGAACACACATTTCTTGGTAGAATCATGCAGGACTGAAATTTTTGATGTTTTTCTACTCCTCTCATGAGCCCAAACAAGTCTCTAAAAGCATGAGTTTGCAACTACTTTACTTTTGGAGAAAATTCAAAACATTCATTATTCAATAGAGCCCAATAGCAAAAACCAGCGTTTTGAATGAAGAATCACATTTCTTGGTAGAATCATGCAGGATTGAAATTTTTGATGGTTTTTTACTCCTCTCAACAGCCCAAACAAGTTTCTAAAAGGATGAGTTTGCAACTACTTTACTTTTGGAGAAAATTCAAAACATTCATTATTCAATAGGGCCCAAACTATCAAAAACCAGTGGTTTGAATGAACACATTTCTTGGTAGAATCATGCAGGACTGAAATTTTTGATGTTTTTCTACTCCTCTCATGAGCCCAAACAAGTCTGTAAAAGCATGAGTTTGCAACTACTTTACTTTTGGAGAAAATTCAAAACATTCATTATTCAATAGAGCCCAATAGCAAAAACCAGCGTTTTGAATGAAGAATCACATTTCTTGGTAGAATCATGCAGGATTGAAATTTTTGATGGTTTTTTACTCCTCTCAACAGCCCAAACAAGTTTCTAAAAGGATGAGATTGCAACTACTTTACTTTTGGAGAAAATTCAAAACATTCATTATTCAATAGGGCCCAAAATATCAAAAACCAGCGGTTTGAATGAACACACATTTCTTGGTAGAATCGTGCAGGACTGAAATTTTTGAAGTTTTTCTACTCCTCTCATGAGCCCAAACAAGTCTCTAAAAGGATGAGTTTGCAACTACTTTACTTTTGGAGAAAATTCAAAACATTCATTATTCAATAGAGCCCAATAGCAAAAACCAGCGTTTTGAATGAAGAATCACATTTCTTGGTAGAATCATGCAGGATTGAAATTTTTGATGGTTTTTTACTCCTCTCCACAGCCCAAACAAGTTTCTAAAAGGAGGAGTTTGCAACTACTTTACTTTTGGAGAAAATTCAAAACATTCATTATTCAATAGGGCCCAAACTATCAAAAACCAGCGGTTTCAATGAACACACATTTCTTGGTAGAATCATGCAGGAGTGAAATTTTTGATGTTTTTCTACTCCTCTCATGAGCCCAAACAAGTCTCTAAAAGCATGAGTTTGCAACTACTTTACTTTTGGAGAAAATTCAAAACATTCATTATTCAATAGAGCCCAATAGCAAAAACCAGCGTTTTGAATGAAGAATCACATTTCTTGGTAGAATCATGCAAGATTGAAATTTTTGATGGTTTTTTACTCCTCTCAACAGCCCAAACAAGTTTCTAAAAGGATGAGTTTAGAACTACTTTACTTTTGGAGAAAATTCAAAACATTCATTATTCAATAGAGCCCAATAGCAAAAACCAGCGTTTTGAATGAAGAATCACATTTCTTGGTAGAATCATGCAGGATTGAAATTTTTGATGGTTTTTTACTCCTCTCCACAGCCCAAACAAGTTTCTAAAAGGAGGAGTTTGCAACTACTTTACTTTTGGAGAAAATTCAAAACATTCATTATTCAATAGGGCCCAAACTATCAAAAACCAGCGGTTTCAATGAACACACATTTCTTGGTAGAATCATGCAGGAGTGAAATTTTTGATGTTTTTCTACTCCTCTCATGAGCCCAAACAAGTCTCTAAAAGCATGAGTTTGCAACTACTTTACTTTTGGAGAAAATTCAAAACATTCATTATTCAATAGAGCCCAATAGCAAAAACCAGCGTTTTGAATGAAGAATCACATTTCTTGGTAGAATCATGCAGGATTGAAATTTTTGATGGTTTTTTACTCCTCTCAACAGCCCAAACAAGTTTCTAAAAGGATGAGTTTGCAACTACTTTACTTTTGGAGAAAATTCAAAACATTCATTATTCAATAGGGCCCAAACTATCAAAAACCAGCGGTTTCAATGAACACACATTTCTTGGTAGAATCATGCAGGACTGAAATTTTTGATGTTTTTCTACTCCTCTCATGAGCCCAAACAAGTCTGTAAAAGCATGAGTTTGCAACTACTTTACTTTTGGAGAAAATTCAAAACATTCATTATTCAATAGAGCCCAATAGCAAAAACCAGCGTTTTGAATGAAGAATCACATTTCTTGGTAGAATCATGCAGGATTGAAATTTTTGATGGTTTTTTACTCCTCTCAACAGCCCAAACAAGTTTCTAAAAGGATGAGTTTGCAACTACTTTACTTTTGGAGAAAATTCAAAACATTCATTATTCAATAGGGCCCAAACTATCAAAAACCAGCGGTTTCAATGAACACACATTTCTTGGTAGAATCATGCAGGACTGAAATTTTTGATGTTTTTCTACTCCTCTCATGAGCCCAAACAAGTCTCTAAAAGCATGAGTTTGCAACTACTTTACTTTTGGAGAAAATTCAAAACATTCATTATTCAATAGAGCCCAATAGCAAAAACCAGCGTTTTGAATGAAGAATCACATTTCTTGGTAGAATCATGCAGGATTGAAATTTTTGATGGTTTTTTACTCCTCTCAACAGCCCAAACAAGTTTCTAAAAGGATGAGTTTGCAACTACTTTACTTTTGGAGAAAATTCAAAACATTCATTATTCAATAGGGCCCAAACTATCAAAAACCAGTGGTTTGAATGAACACATTTCTTGGTAGAATCATGCAGGACTGAAATTTTTGATGTTTTTCTACTCCTCTCATGAGCCCAAACAAGTCTCTAAAAGCATGAGTTTGCAACTACTTTACTTTTGGAGAAAATTCAAAACATTCATTATTCAATAGAGCCCAATAGCAAAAACCAGCGTTTTGAATGAAGAATCACATTTCTTGGTAGAATCATGCAGGATTGAAATTTTTGATGGTTTTTTACTCCTCTCAACAGCCCAAACAAGTTTCTAAAAGGATGAGATTGCAACTACTTTACTTTTGGAGAAAATTCAAAACATTCATTATTCAATAGGGCCCAAAATATCAAAAACCAGCGGTTTGAATGAACACACATTTCTTGGTAGAATCGTGCAGGACTGAAATTTTTGAAGTTTTTCTACTCCTCTCATGAGCCCAAACAAGTCTCTAAAAGGATGAGTTTGCAACTACTTTACTTTTGGAGAAAATTCAAAACATTCATTATTCAATAGAGCCCAATAGCAAAAACCAGCGTTTTGAATGAAGAATCACATTTCTTGGTAGAATCATGCAGGATTGAAATTTTTGATGGTTTTTTACTCCTCTCCACAGCCCAAACAAGTTTCTAAAAGGAGGAGTTTGCAACTACTTTACTTTTGGAGAAAATTCAAAACATTCATTATTCAATAGGGCCCAAACTATCAAAAACCAGCGGTTTCAATGAACACACATTTCTTGGTAGAATCATGCAGGAGTGACATTTTTGATGTTTTTCTACTCCTCTCATGAGCCCAAACAAGTCTCTAAAAGCATGAGTTTGCAACTACTTTACTTTTGGAGAAAATTCAAAACATTCATTATTCAATAGAGCCCAATAGCAAAAACCAGCGTTTTGAATGAAGAATCACATTTCTTGGTAGAATCATGCAAGATTGAAATTTTTGATGGTTTTTTACTCCTCTCAACAGCCCAAACAAGTTTCTAAAAGGATGAGTTTAGAACTACTTTACTTTTGGAGAAAATTCAAAACATTCATTATTCAATAGAGCCCAATAGCAAAAACCAGCGTTTTGAATGAAGAATCACATTTCTTGGTAGAATCATGCAGGATTGAAATTTTTGATGGTTTTTTACTCCTCTCCACAGCCCAAACAAGTTTCTAAAAGGAGGAGTTTGCAACTACTTTACTTTTGGAGAAAATTCAAAACATTCATTATTCAATAGGGCCCAAACTATCAAAAACCAGCGGTTTCAATGAACACACATTTCTTGGTAGAATCATGCAGGAGTGAAATTTTTGATGTTTTTCTACTCCTCTCATGAGCCCAAACAAGTCTCTAAAAGCATGAGTTTGCAACTACTTTACTTTTGGAGAAAATTCAAAACATTCATTATTCAATAGAGCCCAATAGCAAAAACCAGCGTTTTGAATGAAGAATCACATTTCTTGGTAGAATCATGCAGGATTGAAATTTTTGATGGTTTTTTACTCCTCTCAACAGCCCAAACAAGTTTCTAAAAGGATGAGTTTGCAACTACTTTACTTTTGGAGAAAATTCAAAACATTCATTATTCAATAGGGCCCAAACTATCAAAAACCAGCGGTTTCAATGAACACACATTTCTTGGTAGAATCATGCAGGAGTGAAATTTTTGATGTTTTTCTACTCCTCTCATGAGCCCAAACAAGTCTGTAAAAGCATGAGTTTGCAACTACTTTACTTTTGGAGAAAATTCAAAACATTCATTATTCAATAGAGCCCAATAGCAAAAACCAGCGTTTTGAATGAAGAATCACATTTCTTGGTAGAATCATGCAGGATTGAAATTTTTGATGGTTTTTTACTCCTCTCAACAGCCCAAACAAGTTTCTAAAAGGATGAGTTTGCAACTACTTTACTTTTGGAGAAAATTCAAAACATTCATTATTCAATAGGGCCCAAACTATCAAAAACCAGCGGTTTCAATGAACACACATTTCTTGGTAGAATCATGCAGGACTGAAATTTTTGATGTTTTTCTACTCCTCTCATGAGCCCAAACAAGTCTCTAAAAGCATGAGTTTGCAACTACTTTACTTTTGGAGAAAATTCAAAACATTCATTATTCAATAGAGCCCAATAGCAAAAACCAGCGTTTTGAATGAAGAATCACATTTCTTGGTAGAATCATGCAAGATTGAAATTTTTGATGGTTTTTTACTCCTCTCAACAGCCCAAACAAGTTTCTAAAAGGATGAGTTTAGAACTACTTTACTTTTGGAGAAAATTCAAAACATTCATTATTCAATAGAGCCCAATAGCAAAAACCAGCGTTTTGAATGAAGAATCACATTTCTTGGTAGAATCATGCAGGATTGAAATTTTTGATGGTTTTTTACTCCTCTCCACAGCCCAAACAAGTTTCTAAAAGGAGGAGTTTGCAACTACTTTACTTTTGGAGAAAATTCAAAACATTCATTATTCAATAGGGCCCAAACTATCAAAAACCAGCGGTTTCAATGAACACACATTTCTTGGTAGAATCATGCAGGAGTGAAATTTTTGATGTTTTTCTACTCCTCTCATGAGCCCAAACAAGTCTCTAAAAGCATGAGTTTGCAACTACTTTACTTTTGGAGAAAATTCAAAACATTCATTATTCAATAGAGCCCAATAGCAAAAACCAGCGTTTTGAATGAAGAATCACATTTCTTGGTAGAATCATGCAGGATTGAAATTTTTGATGGTTTTTTACTCCTCTCAACAGCCCAAACAAGTTTCTAAAAGGATGAGTTTGCAACTACTTTACTTTTGGAGAAAATTCAAAACATTCATTATTCAATAGGGCCCAAACTATCAAAAACCAGCGGTTTCAATGAACACACATTTCTTGGTAGAATCATGCAGGAGTGAAATTTTTGATGTTTTTCTACTCCTCTCATGAGCCCAAACAAGTCTGTAAAAGCATGAGTTTGCAACTACTTTACTTTTGGAGAAAATTCAAAACATTCATTATTCAATAGAGCCCAATAGCAAAAACCAGCGTTTTGAATGAAGAATCACATTTCTTGGTAGAATCATGCAGGATTGAAATTTTTGATGGTTTTTTACTCCTCTCAACAGCCCAAACAAGTTTCTAAAAGGATGAGTTTGCAACTACTTTACTTTTGGAGAAAATTCAAAACATTCATTATTCAATAGGGCCCAAACTATCAAAAACCAGCGGTTTCAATGAACACACATTTCTTGGTAGAATCATGCAGGACTGAAATTTTTGATGTTTTTCTACTCCTCTCATGAGCCCAAACAAGTCTCTAAAAGCATGAGTTTGCAACTACTTTACTTTTGGAGAAAATTCAAAACATTCATTATTCAATAGAGCCCAATAGCAAAAACCAGCGTTTTGAATGAAGAATCACATTTCTTGGTAGAATCATGCAGGATTGAAATTTTTGATGGTTTTTTACTCCTCTCAACAGCCCAAACAAGTTTCTAAAAGGATGAGTTTGCAACTACTTTACTTTTGGAGAAAATTCAAAACATTCATTATTCAATAGGGCCCAAACTATCAAAAACCAGTGGTTTGAATGAACACATTTCTTGGTAGAATCATGCAGGACTGAAATTTTTGATGTTTTTCTACTCCTCTCATGAGCCCAAACAAGTCTGTAAAAGCATGAGTTTGCAACTACTTTACTTTTGGAGAAAATTCAAAACATTCATTATTCAATAGAGCCCAATAGCAAAAACCAGCGTTTTGAATGAAGAATCACATTTCTTGGTAGAATCATGCAGGATTGAAATTTTTGATGGTTTTTTACTCCTCTCAACAGCCCAAACAAGTTTCTAAAAGGATGAGATTGCAACTACTTTACTTTTGGAGAAAATTCAAAACATTCATTATTCAATAGGGCCCAAAATATCAAAAACCAGCGGTTTGAATGAACACACATTTCTTGGTAGAATCGTGCAGGACTGAAATTTTTGAAGTTTTTCTACTCCTCTCATGAGCCCAAACAAGTCTCTAAAAGGATGAGTTTGCAACTACTTTACTTTTGGAGAAAATTCAAAACATTCATTATTCAATAGAGCCCAATAGCAAAAACCAGCGTTTTGAATGAAGAATCACATTTCTTGGTAGAATCATGCAGGATTGAAATTTTTGATGGTTTTTTACTCCTCTCCACAGCCCAAACAAGTTTCTAAAAGGAGGAGTTTGCAACTACTTTACTTTTGGAGAAAATTCAAAACATTCATTATTCAATAGGGCCCAAACTATCAAAAACCAGCGGTTTCAATGAACACACATTTCTTGGTAGAATCATGCAGGAGTGACATTTTTGATGTTTTTCTACTCCTCTCATGAGCCCAAACAAGTCTCTAAAAGCATGAGTTTGCAACTACTTTACTTTTGGAGAAAATTCAAAACATTCATTATTCAATAGAGCCCAATAGCAAAAACCAGCGTTTTGAATGAAGAATCACATTTCTTGGTAGAATCATGCAAGATTGAAATTTTTGATGGTTTTTTACTCCTCTCAACAGCCCAAACAAGTTTCTAAAAGGATGAGTTTAGAACTACTTTACTTTTGGAGAAAATTCAAAACATTCATTATTCAATAGAGCCCAATAGCAAAAACCAGCGTTTTGAATGAAGAATCACATTTCTTGGTAGAATCATGCAGGATTGAAATTTTTGATGGTTTTTTACTCCTCTCCACAGCCCAAACAAGTTTCTAAAAGGAGGAGTTTGCAACTACTTTACTTTTGGAGAAAATTCAAAACATTCATTATTCAATAGGGCCCAAACTATCAAAAACCAGCGGTTTCAATGAACACACATTTCTTGGTAGAATCATGCAGGAGTGAAATTTTTGATGTTTTTCTACTCCTCTCATGAGCCCAAACAAGTCTCTAAAAGCATGAGTTTGCAACTACTTTACTTTTGGAGAAAATTCAAAACATTCATTATTCAATAGAGCCCAATAGCAAAAACCAGCGTTTTGAATGAAGAATCACATTTCTTGGTAGAATCATGCAGGATTGAAATTTTTGATGGTTTTTTACTCCTCTCAACAGCCCAAACAAGTTTCTAAAAGGATGAGTTTGCAACTACTTTACTTTTGGAGAAAATTCAAAACATTCATTATTCAATAGGGCCCAAACTATCAAAAACCAGCGGTTTCAATGAACACACATTTCTTGGTAGAATCATGCAGGAGTGAAATTTTTGATGTTTTTCTACTCCTCTCATGAGCCCAAACAAGTCTGTAAAAGCATGAGTTTGCAACTACTTTACTTTTGGAGAAAATTCAAAACATTCATTATTCAATAGAGCCCAATAGCAAAAACCAGCGTTTTGAATGAAGAATCACATTTCTTGGTAGAATCATGCAGGATTGAAATTTTTGATGGTTTTTTACTCCTCTCAACAGCCCAAACAAGTTTCTAAAAGGATGAGTTTGCAACTACTTTACTTTTGGAGAAAATTCAAAACATTCATTATTCAATAGGGCCCAAACTATCAAAAACCAGCGGTTTCAATGAACACACATTTCTTGGTAGAATCATGCAGGACTGAAATTTTTGATGTTTTTCTACTCCTCTCATGAGCCCAAACAAGTCTCTAAAAGCATGAGTTTGCAACTACTTTACTTTTGGAGAAAATTCAAAACATTCATTATTCAATAGAGCCCAATAGCAAAAACCAGCGTTTTGAATGAAGAATCACATTTCTTGGTAGAATCATGCAGGATTGAAATTTTTGATGGTTTTTTACTCCTCTCAACAGCCCAAACAAGTTTCTAAAAGGATGAGTTTGCAACTACTTTACTTTTGGAGAAAATTCAAAACATTCATTATTCAATAGGGCCCAAACTATCAAAAACCAGTGGTTTGAATGAACACATTTCTTGGTAGAATCATGCAGGACTGAAATTTTTGATGTTTTTCTACTCCTCTCATGAGCCCAAACAAGTCTGTAAAAGCATGAGTTTGCAACTACTTTACTTTTGGAGAAAATTCAAAACATTCATTATTCAATAGAGCCCAATAGCAAAAACCAGCGTTTTGAATGAAGAATCACATTTCTTGGTAGAATCATGCAGGATTGAAATTTTTGATGGTTTTTTACTCCTCTCAACAGCCCAAACAAGTTTCTAAAAGGATGAGATTGCAACTACTTTACTTTTGGAGAAAATTCAAAACATTCATTATTCAATAGGGCCCAAAATATCAAAAACCAGCGGTTTGAATGAACACACATTTCTTGGTAGAATCGTGCAGGACTGAAATTTTTGAAGTTTTTCTACTCCTCTCATGAGCCCAAACAAGTCTCTAAAAGGATGAGTTTGCAACTACTTTACTTTTGGAGAAAATTCAAAACATTCATTATTCAATAGAGCCCAATAGCAAAAACCAGCGTTTTGAATGAAGAATCACATTTCTTGGTAGAATCATGCAGGATTGAAATTTTTGATGGTTTTTTACTCCTCTCCACAGCCCAAACAAGTTTCTAAAAGGAGGAGTTTGCAACTACTTTACTTTTGGAGAAAATTCAAAACATTCATTATTCAATAGGGCCCAAACTATCAAAAACCAGCGGTTTCAATGAACACACATTTCTTGGTAGAATCATGCAGGACTGAAATTTTTGATGTTTTTCTACTCCTCTCATGAGCCCAAACAAGTCTGTAAAAGCATGAGTTTGCAACTACTTTACTTTTGGAGAAAATTCAAAACATTCATTATTCAATAGAGCCCAATAGCAAAAACCAGCGTTTTGAATGAAGAATCACATTTCTTGGTAGAATCATGCAGGATTGAAATTTTTGATGGTTTTTTACTCCTCTCAACAGCCCAAACAAGTTTCTAAAAGGATGAGTTTGCAACTACTTTACTTTTGGAGAAAATTCAAAACATTCATTATTCAATAGGGCCCAAACTATCAAAAACCAGCGGTTTCAATGAACACACATTTCTTGGTAGAATCATGCAGGACTGAAATTTTTGATGTTTTTCTACTCCTCTCATGAGCCCAAACAAGTCTCTAAAAGCATGAGTTTGCAACTACTTTACTTTTGGAGAAAATTCAAAACATTCATTATTCAATAGAGCCCAATAGCAAAAACCAGCGTTTTGAATGAAGAATCACATTTCTTGGTAGAATCATGCAGGATTGAAATTTTTGATGGTTTTTTACTCCTCTCAACAGCCCAAACAAGTTTCTAAAAGGATGAGTTTGCAACTACTTTACTTTTGGAGAAAATTCAAAACATTCATTATTCAATAGGGCCCAAACTATCAAAAACCAGTGGTTTGAATGAACACATTTCTTGGTAGAATCATGCAGGACTGAAATTTTTGATGTTTTTCTACTCCTCTCATGAGCCCAAACAAGTCTCTAAAAGCATGAGTTTGCAACTACTTTACTTTTGGAGAAAATTCAAAACATTCATTATTCAATAGAGCCCAATAGCAAAAACCAGCGTTTTGAATGAAGAATCACATTTCTTGGTAGAATCATGCAGGATTGAAATTTTTGATGGTTTTTTACTCCTCTCAACAGCCCAAACAAGTTTCTAAAAGGATGAGATTGCAACTACTTTACTTTTGGAGAAAATTCAAAACATTCATTATTCAATAGGGCCCAAAATATCAAAAACCAGCGGTTTGAATGAACACACATTTCTTGGTAGAATCGTGCAGGACTGAAATTTTTGAAGTTTTTCTACTCCTCTCATGAGCCCAAACAAGTCTCTAAAAGGATGAGTTTGCAACTACTTTACTTTTGGAGAAAATTCAAAACATTCATTATTCAATAGAGCCCAATAGCAAAAACCAGCGTTTTGAATGAAGAATCACATTTCTTGGTAGAATCATGCAGGATTGAAATTTTTGATGGTTTTTTACTCCTCTCCACAGCCCAAACAAGTTTCTAAAAGGAGGAGTTTGCAACTACTTTACTTTTGGAGAAAATTCAAAACATTCATTATTCAATAGGGCCCAAACTATCAAAAACCAGCGGTTTCAATGAACACACATTTCTTGGTAGAATCATGCAGGAGTGACATTTTTGATGTTTTTCTACTCCTCTCATGAGCCCAAACAAGTCTCTAAAAGCATGAGTTTGCAACTACTTTACTTTTGGAGAAAATTCAAAACATTCATTATTCAATAGAGCCCAATAGCAAAAACCAGCGTTTTGAATGAAGAATCACATTTCTTGGTAGAATCATGCAAGATTGAAATTTTTGATGGTTTTTTACTCCTCTCAACAGCCCAAACAAGTTTCTAAAAGGATGAGTTTAGAACTACTTTACTTTTGGAGAAAATTCAAAACATTCATTATTCAATAGAGCCCAATAGCAAAAACCAGCGTTTTGAATGAAGAATCACATTTCTTGGTAGAATCATGCAGGATTGAAATTTTTGATGGTTTTTTACTCCTCTCCACAGCCCAAACAAGTTTCTAAAAGGAGGAGTTTGCAACTACTTTACTTTTGGAGAAAATTCAAAACATTCATTATTCAATAGGGCCCAAACTATCAAAAACCAGCGGTTTCAATGAACACACATTTCTTGGTAGAATCATGCAGGAGTGAAATTTTTGATGTTTTTCTACTCCTCTCATGAGCCCAAACAAGTCTCTAAAAGCATGAGTTTGCAACTACTTTACTTTTGGAGAAAATTCAAAACATTCATTATTCAATAGAGCCCAATAGCAAAAACCAGCGTTTTGAATGAAGAATCACATTTCTTGGTAGAATCATGCAGGATTGAAATTTTTGATGGTTTTTTACTCCTCTCAACAGCCCAAACAAGTTTCTAAAAGGATGAGTTTGCAACTACTTTACTTTTGGAGAAAATTCAAAACATTCATTATTCAATAGGGCCCAAACTATCAAAAACCAGCGGTTTCAATGAACACACATTTCTTGGTAGAATCATGCAGGAGTGAAATTTTTGATGTTTTTCTACTCCTCTCATGAGCCCAAACAAGTCTGTAAAAGCATGAGTTTGCAACTACTTTACTTTTGGAGAAAATTCAAAACATTCATTATTCAATAGAGCCCAATAGCAAAAACCAGCGTTTTGAATGAAGAATCACATTTCTTGGTAGAATCATGCAGGATTGAAATTTTTGATGGTTTTTTACTCCTCTCAACAGCCCAAACAAGTTTCTAAAAGGATGAGTTTGCAACTACTTTACTTTTGGAGAAAATTCAAAACATTCATTATTCAATAGGGCCCAAACTATCAAAAACCAGCGGTTTCAATGAACACACATTTCTTGGTAGAATCATGCAGGACTGAAATTTTTGATGTTTTTCTACTCCTCTCATGAGCCCAAACAAGTCTCTAAAAGCATGAGTTTGCAACTACTTTACTTTTGGAGAAAATTCAAAACATTCATTATTCAATAGAGCCCAATAGCAAAAACCAGCGTTTTGAATGAAGAATCACATTTCTTGGTAGAATCATGCAAGATTGAAATTTTTGATGGTTTTTTACTCCTCTCAACAGCCCAAACAAGTTTCTAAAAGGATGAGTTTAGAACTACTTTACTTTTGGAGAAAATTCAAAACATTCATTATTCAATAGAGCCCAATAGCAAAAACCAGCGTTTTGAATGAAGAATCACATTTCTTGGTAGAATCATGCAGGATTGAAATTTTTGATGGTTTTTTACTCCTCTCCACAGCCCAAACAAGTTTCTAAAAGGAGGAGTTTGCAACTACTTTACTTTTGGAGAAAATTCAAAACATTCATTATTCAATAGGGCCCAAACTATCAAAAACCAGCGGTTTCAATGAACACACATTTCTTGGTAGAATCATGCAGGAGTGAAATTTTTGATGTTTTTCTACTCCTCTCATGAGCCCAAACAAGTCTCTAAAAGCATGAGTTTGCAACTACTTTACTTTTGGAGAAAATTCAAAACATTCATTATTCAATAGAGCCCAATAGCAAAAACCAGCGTTTTGAATGAAGAATCACATTTCTTGGTAGAATCATGCAGGATTGAAATTTTTGATGGTTTTTTACTCCTCTCAACAGCCCAAACAAGTTTCTAAAAGGATGAGTTTGCAACTACTTTACTTTTGGAGAAAATTCAAAACATTCATTATTCAATAGGGCCCAAACTATCAAAAACCAGCGGTTTCAATGAACACACATTTCTTGGTAGAATCATGCAGGAGTGAAATTTTTGATGTTTTTCTACTCCTCTCATGAGCCCAAACAAGTCTGTAAAAGCATGAGTTTGCAACTACTTTACTTTTGGAGAAAATTCAAAACATTCATTATTCAATAGAGCCCAATAGCAAAAACCAGCGTTTTGAATGAAGAATCACATTTCTTGGTAGAATCATGCAGGATTGAAATTTTTGATGGTTTTTTACTCCTCTCAACAGCCCAAACAAGTTTCTAAAAGGATGAGTTTGCAACTACTTTACTTTTGGAGAAAATTCAAAACATTCATTATTCAATAGGGCCCAAACTATCAAAAACCAGCGGTTTCAATGAACACACATTTCTTGGTAGAATCATGCAGGACTGAAATTTTTGATGTTTTTCTACTCCTCTCATGAGCCCAAACAAGTCTCTAAAAGCATGAGTTTGCAACTACTTTACTTTTGGAGAAAATTCAAAACATTCATTATTCAATAGAGCCCAATAGCAAAAACCAGCGTTTTGAATGAAGAATCACATTTCTTGGTAGAATCATGCAGGATTGAAATTTTTGATGGTTTTTTACTCCTCTCAACAGCCCAAACAAGTTTCTAAAAGGATGAGTTTGCAACTACTTTACTTTTGGAGAAAATTCAAAACATTCATTATTCAATAGGGCCCAAACTATCAAAAACCAGTGGTTTGAATGAACACATTTCTTGGTAGAATCATGCAGGACTGAAATTTTTGATGTTTTTCTACTCCTCTCATGAGCCCAAACAAGTCTGTAAAAGCATGAGTTTGCAACTACTTTACTTTTGGAGAAAATTCAAAACATTCATTATTCAATAGAGCCCAATAGCAAAAACCAGCGTTTTGAATGAAGAATCACATTTCTTGGTAGAATCATGCAGGATTGAAATTTTTGATGGTTTTTTACTCCTCTCAACAGCCCAAACAAGTTTCTAAAAGGATGAGATTGCAACTACTTTACTTTTGGAGAAAATTCAAAACATTCATTATTCAATAGGGCCCAAAATATCAAAAACCAGCGGTTTGAATGAACACACATTTCTTGGTAGAATCGTGCAGGACTGAAATTTTTGAAGTTTTTCTACTCCTCTCATGAGCCCAAACAAGTCTCTAAAAGGATGAGTTTGCAACTACTTTACTTTTGGAGAAAATTCAAAACATTCATTATTCAATAGAGCCCAATAGCAAAAACCAGCGTTTTGAATGAAGAATCACATTTCTTGGTAGAATCATGCAGGATTGAAATTTTTGATGGTTTTTTACTCCTCTCCACAGCCCAAACAAGTTTCTAAAAGGAGGAGTTTGCAACTACTTTACTTTTGGAGAAAATTCAAAACATTCATTATTCAATAGGGCCCAAACTATCAAAAACCAGCGGTTTCAATGAACACACATTTCTTGGTAGAATCATGCAGGACTGAAATTTTTGATGTTTTTCTACTCCTCTCATGAGCCCAAACAAGTCTGTAAAAGCATGAGTTTGCAACTACTTTACTTTTGGAGAAAATTCAAAACATTCATTATTCAATAGAGCCCAATAGCAAAAACCAGCGTTTTGAATGAAGAATCACATTTCTTGGTAGAATCATGCAGGATTGAAATTTTTGATGGTTTTTTACTCCTCTCAACAGCCCAAACAAGTTTCTAAAAGGATGAGTTTGCAACTACTTTACTTTTGGAGAAAATTCAAAACATTCATTATTCAATAGGGCCCAAACTATCAAAAACCAGCGGTTTCAATGAACACACATTTCTTGGTAGAATCATGCAGGACTGAAATTTTTGATGTTTTTCTACTCCTCTCATGAGCCCAAACAAGTCTCTAAAAGCATGAGTTTGCAACTACTTTACTTTTGGAGAAAATTCAAAACATTCATTATTCAATAGAGCCCAATAGCAAAAACCAGCGTTTTGAATGAAGAATCACATTTCTTGGTAGAATCATGCAGGATTGAAATTTTTGATGGTTTTTTACTCCTCTCAACAGCCCAAACAAGTTTCTAAAAGGATGAGTTTGCAACTACTTTACTTTTGGAGAAAATTCAAAACATTCATTATTCAATAGGGCCCAAACTATCAAAAACCAGTGGTTTGAATGAACACATTTCTTGGTAGAATCATGCAGGACTGAAATTTTTGATGTTTTTCTACTCCTCTCATGAGCCCAAACAAGTCTCTAAAAGCATGAGTTTGCAACTACTTTACTTTTGGAGAAAATTCAAAACATTCATTATTCAATAGAGCCCAATAGCAAAAACCAGCGTTTTGAATGAAGAATCACATTTCTTGGTAGAATCATGCAGGATTGAAATTTTTGATGGTTTTTTACTCCTCTCAACAGCCCAAACAAGTTTCTAAAAGGATGAGATTGCAACTACTTTACTTTTGGAGAAAATTCAAAACATTCATTATTCAATAGGGCCCAAAATATCAAAAACCAGCGGTTTGAATGAACACACATTTCTTGGTAGAATCGTGCAGGACTGAAATTTTTGAAGTTTTTCTACTCCTCTCATGAGCCCAAACAAGTCTCTAAAAGGATGAGTTTGCAACTACTTTACTTTTGGAGAAAATTCAAAACATTCATTATTCAATAGAGCCCAATAGCAAAAACCAGCGTTTTGAATGAAGAATCACATTTCTTGGTAGAATCATGCAGGATTGAAATTTTTGATGGTTTTTTACTCCTCTCCACAGCCCAAACAAGTTTCTAAAAGGAGGAGTTTGCAACTACTTTACTTTTGGAGAAAATTCAAAACATTCATTATTCAATAGGGCCCAAACTATCAAAAACCAGCGGTTTCAATGAACACACATTTCTTGGTAGAATCATGCAGGAGTGACATTTTTGATGTTTTTCTACTCCTCTCATGAGCCCAAACAAGTCTCTAAAAGCATGAGTTTGCAACTACTTTACTTTTGGAGAAAATTCAAAACATTCATTATTCAATAGAGCCCAATAGCAAAAACCAGCGTTTTGAATGAAGAATCACATTTCTTGGTAGAATCATGCAAGATTGAAATTTTTGATGGTTTTTTACTCCTCTCAACAGCCCAAACAAGTTTCTAAAAGGATGAGTTTAGAACTACTTTACTTTTGGAGAAAATTCAAAACATTCATTATTCAATAGAGCCCAATAGCAAAAACCAGCGTTTTGAATGAAGAATCACATTTCTTGGTAGAATCATGCAGGATTGAAATTTTTGATGGTTTTTTACTCCTCTCCACAGCCCAAACAAGTTTCTAAAAGGAGGAGTTTGCAACTACTTTACTTTTGGAGAAAATTCAAAACATTCATTATTCAATAGGGCCCAAACTATCAAAAACCAGCGGTTTCAATGAACACACATTTCTTGGTAGAATCATGCAGGAGTGAAATTTTTGATGTTTTTCTACTCCTCTCATGAGCCCAAACAAGTCTCTAAAAGCATGAGTTTGCAACTACTTTACTTTTGGAGAAAATTCAAAACATTCATTATTCAATAGAGCCCAATAGCAAAAACCAGCGTTTTGAATGAAGAATCACATTTCTTGGTAGAATCATGCAGGATTGAAATTTTTGATGGTTTTTTACTCCTCTCAACAGCCCAAACAAGTTTCTAAAAGGATGAGTTTGCAACTACTTTACTTTTGGAGAAAATTCAAAACATTCATTATTCAATAGGGCCCAAACTATCAAAAACCAGCGGTTTCAATGAACACACATTTCTTGGTAGAATCATGCAGGAGTGAAATTTTTGATGTTTTTCTACTCCTCTCATGAGCCCAAACAAGTCTGTAAAAGCATGAGTTTGCAACTACTTTACTTTTGGAGAAAATTCAAAACATTCATTATTCAATAGAGCCCAATAGCAAAAACCAGCGTTTTGAATGAAGAATCACATTTCTTGGTAGAATCATGCAGGATTGAAATTTTTGATGGTTTTTTACTCCTCTCAACAGCCCAAACAAGTTTCTAAAAGGATGAGTTTGCAACTACTTTACTTTTGGAGAAAATTCAAAACATTCATTATTCAATAGGGCCCAAACTATCAAAAACCAGCGGTTTCAATGAACACACATTTCTTGGTAGAATCATGCAGGACTGAAATTTTTGATGTTTTTCTACTCCTCTCATGAGCCCAAACAAGTCTCTAAAAGCATGAGTTTGCAACTACTTTACTTTTGGAGAAAATTCAAAACATTCATTATTCAATAGAGCCCAATAGCAAAAACCAGCGTTTTGAATGAAGAATCACATTTCTTGGTAGAATCATGCAGGATTGAAATTTTTGATGGTTTTTTACTCCTCTCAACAGCCCAAACAAGTTTCTAAAAGGATGAGTTTGCAACTACTTTACTTTTGGAGAAAATTCAAAACATTCATTATTCAATAGGGCCCAAACTATCAAAAACCAGTGGTTTGAATGAACACATTTCTTGGTAGAATCATGCAGGACTGAAATTTTTGATGTTTTTCTACTCCTCTCATGAGCCCAAACAAGTCTGTAAAAGCATGAGTTTGCAACTACTTTACTTTTGGAGAAAATTCAAAACATTCATTATTCAATAGAGCCCAATAGCAAAAACCAGCGTTTTGAATGAAGAATCACATTTCTTGGTAGAATCATGCAGGATTGAAATTTTTGATGGTTTTTTACTCCTCTCAACAGCCCAAACAAGTTTCTAAAAGGATGAGATTGCAACTACTTTACTTTTGGAGAAAATTCAAAACATTCATTATTCAATAGGGCCCAAAATATCAAAAACCAGCGGTTTGAATGAACACACATTTCTTGGTAGAATCGTGCAGGACTGAAATTTTTGAAGTTTTTCTACTCCTCTCATGAGCCCAAACAAGTCTCTAAAAGGATGAGTTTGCAACTACTTTACTTTTGGAGAAAATTCAAAACATTCATTATTCAATAGAGCCCAATAGCAAAAACCAGCGTTTTGAATGAAGAATCACATTTCTTGGTAGAATCATGCAGGATTGAAATTTTTGATGGTTTTTTACTCCTCTCCACAGCCCAAACAAGTTTCTAAAAGGAGGAGTTTGCAACTACTTTACTTTTGGAGAAAATTCAAAACATTCATTATTCAATAGGGCCCAAACTATCAAAAACCAGCGGTTTCAATGAACACACATTTCTTGGTAGAATCATGCAGGAGTGAAATTTTTGATGTTTTTCTACTCCTCTCATGAGCCCAAACAAGTCTCTAAAAGCATGAGTTTGCAACTACTTTACTTTTGGAGAAAATTCAAAACATTCATTATTCAATAGAGCCCAATAGCAAAAACCAGCGTTTTGAATGAAGAATCACATTTCTTGGTAGAATCATGCAAGATTGAAATTTTTGATGGTTTTTTACTCCTCTCAACAGCCCAAACAAGTTTCTAAAAGGATGAGTTTAGAACTACTTTACTTTTGGAGAAAATTCAAAACATTCATTATTCAATAGAGCCCAATAGCAAAAACCAGCGTTTTGAATGAAGAATCACATTTCTTGGTAGAATCATGCAGGATTGAAATTTTTGATGGTTTTTTACTCCTCTCCACAGCCCAAACAAGTTTCTAAAAGGAGGAGTTTGCAACTACTTTACTTTTGGAGAAAATTCAAAACATTCATTATTCAATAGGGCCCAAACTATCAAAAACCAGCGGTTTCAATGAACACACATTTCTTGGTAGAATCATGCAGGAGTGAAATTTTTGATGTTTTTCTACTCCTCTCATGAGCCCAAACAAGTCTCTAAAAGCATGAGTTTGCAACTACTTTACTTTTGGAGAAAATTCAAAACATTCATTATTCAATAGAGCCCAATAGCAAAAACCAGCGTTTTGAATGAAGAATCACATTTCTTGGTAGAATCATGCAGGATTGAAATTTTTGATGGTTTTTTACTCCTCTCAACAGCCCAAACAAGTTTCTAAAAGGATGAGTTTGCAACTACTTTACTTTTGGAGAAAATTCAAAACATTCATTATTCAATAGGGCCCAAACTATCAAAAACCAGCGGTTTCAATGAACACACATTTCTTGGTAGAATCATGCAGGAGTGAAATTTTTGATGTTTTTCTACTCCTCTCATGAGCCCAAACAAGTCTGTAAAAGCATGAGTTTGCAACTACTTTACTTTTGGAGAAAATTCAAAACATTCATTATTCAATAGAGCCCAATAGCAAAAACCAGCGTTTTGAATGAAGAATCACATTTCTTGGTAGAATCATGCAGGATTGAAATTTTTGATGGTTTTTTACTCCTCTCAACAGCCCAAACAAGTTTCTAAAAGGATGAGTTTGCAACTACTTTACTTTTGGAGAAAATTCAAAACATTCATTATTCAATAGGGCCCAAACTATCAAAAACCAGCGGTTTCAATGAACACACATTTCTTGGTAGAATCATGCAGGACTGAAATTTTTGATGTTTTTCTACTCCTCTCATGAGCCCAAACAAGTCTCTAAAAGCATGAGTTTGCAACTACTTTACTTTTGGAGAAAATTCAAAACATTCATTATTCAATAGAGCCCAATAGCAAAAACCAGCGTTTTGAATGAAGAATCACATTTCTTGGTAGAATCATGCAGGATTGAAATTTTTGATGGTTTTTTACTCCTCTCAACAGCCCAAACAAGTTTCTAAAAGGATGAGTTTGCAACTACTTTATTTTTGGAGAAAATTCAAAACATTCATTATTCAATAGGGCCCAAACTATCAAAAACCAGTGGTTTGAATGAACACATTTCTTGGTAGAATCATGCAGGACTGAAATTTTTGATGTTTTTCTACTCCTCTCATGAGCCCAAACAAGTCTGTAAAAGCATGAGTTTGCAACTACTTTACTTTTGGAGAAAATTCAAAACATTCATTATTCAATAGAGCCCAATAGCAAAAACCAGCGTTTTGAATGAAGAATCACATTTCTTGGTAGAATCATGCAGGATTGAAATTTTTGATGGTTTTTTACTCCTCTCAACAGCCCAAACAAGTTTCTAAAAGGATGAGTTTGCAACTACTTTACTTTTGGAGAAAATTCAAAACATTCATTATTCAATAGGGCCCAAACTATCAAAAACCAGCGGTTTCAATGAACACACATTTCTTGGTAGAATCATGCAGGACTGAAATTTTTGATGTTTTTCTACTCCTCTCATGAGCCCAAACAAGTCTCTAAAAGCATGAGTTTGCAACTACTTTACTTTTGGAGAAAATTCAAAACATTCATTATTCAATAGAGCCCAATAGCAAAAACCAGCGTTTTGAATGAAGAATCACATTTCTTGGTAGAATCATGCAGGATTGAAATTTTTGATGGTTTTTTACTCCTCTCAACAGCCCAAACAAGTTTCTAAAAGGATGAGTTTGCAACTACTTTACTTTTGGAGAAAATTCAAAACATTCATTATTCAATAGGGCCCAAACTATCAAAAACCAGTGGTTTGAATGAACACATTTCTTGGTAGAATCATGCAGGACTGAAATTTTTGATGTTTTTCTACTCCTCTCATGAGCCCAAACAAGTCTGTAAAAGCATGAGTTTGCAACTACTTTACTTTTGGAGAAAATTCAAAACATTCATTATTCAATAGAGCCCAATAGCAAAAACCAGCGTTTTGAATGAAGAATCACATTTCTTGGTAGAATCATGCAGGATTGAAATTTTTGATGGTTTTTTACTCCTCTCAACAGCCCAAACAAGTTTCTAAAAGGATGAGATTGCAACTACTTTACTTTTGGAGAAAATTCAAAACATTCATTATTCAATAGGGCCCAAAATATCAAAAACCAGCGGTTTGAATGAACACACATTTCTTGGTAGAATCGTGCAGGACTGAAATTTTTGAAGTTTTTCTACTCCTCTCATGAGCCCAAACAAGTCTCTAAAAGGATGAGTTTGCAACTACTTTACTTTTGGAGAAAATTCAAAACATTCATTATTCAATAGAGCCCAATAGCAAAAACCAGCGTTTTGAATGAAGAATCACATTTCTTGGTAGAATCATGCAGGATTGAAATTTTTGATGGTTTTTTACTCCTCTCCACAGCCCAAACAAGTTTCTAAAAGGAGGAGTTTGCAACTACTTTACTTTTGGAGAAAATTCAAAACATTCATTATTCAATAGGGCCCAAACTATCAAAAACCAGCGGTTTCAATGAACACACATTTCTTGGTAGAATCATGCAGGAGTGAAATTTTTGATGTTTTTCTACTCCTCTCATGAGCCCAAACAAGTCTCTAAAAGCATGAGTTTGCAACTACTTTACTTTTGGAGAAAATTCAAAACATTCATTATTCAATAGAGCCCAATAGCAAAAACCAGCGTTTTGAATGAAGAATCACATTTCTTGGTAGAATCATGCAAGATTGAAATTTTTGATGGTTTTTTACTCCTCTCAACAGCCCAAACAAGTTTCTAAAAGGATGAGTTTAGAACTACTTTACTTTTGGAGAAAATTCAAAACATTCATTATTCAATAGAGCCCAATAGCAAAAACCAGCGTTTTGAATGAAGAATCACATTTCTTGGTAGAATCATGCAGGATTGAAATTTTTGATGGTTTTTTACTCCTCTCCACAGCCCAAACAAGTTTCTAAAAGGAGGAGTTTGCAACTACTTTACTTTTGGAGAAAATTCAAAACATTCATTATTCAATAGGGCCCAAACTATCAAAAACCAGCGGTTTCAATGAACACACATTTCTTGGTAGAATCATGCAGGAGTGAAATTTTTGATGTTTTTCTACTCCTCTCATGAGCCCAAACAAGTCTCTAAAAGCATGAGTTTGCAACTACTTTACTTTTGGAGAAAATTCAAAACATTCATTATTCAATAGAGCCCAATAGCAAAAACCAGCGTTTTGAATGAAGAATCACATTTCTTGGTAGAATCATGCAGGATTGAAATTTTTGATGGTTTTTTACTCCTCTCAACAGCCCAAACAAGTTTCTAAAAGGATGAGTTTGCAACTACTTTACTTTTGGAGAAAATTCAAAACATTCATTATTCAATAGGGCCCAAACTATCAAAAACCAGCGGTTTCAATGAACACACATTTCTTGGTAGAATCATGCAGGACTGAAATTTTTGATGTTTTTCTACTCCTCTCATGAGCCCAAACAAGTCTGTAAAAGCATGAGTTTGCAACTACTTTACTTTTGGAGAAAATTCAAAACATTCATTATTCAATAGAGCCCAATAGCAAAAACCAGCGTTTTGAATGAAGAATCACATTTCTTGGTAGAATCATGCAGGATTGAAATTTTTGATGGTTTTTTACTCCTCTCAACAGCCCAAACAAGTTTCTAAAAGGATGAGTTTGCAACTACTTTACTTTTGGAGAAAATTCAAAACATTCATTATTCAATAGGGCCCAAACTATCAAAAACCAGCGGTTTCAATGAACACACATTTCTTGGTAGAATCATGCAGGACTGAAATTTTTGATGTTTTTCTACTCCTCTCATGAGCCCAAACAAGTCTCTAAAAGCATGAGTTTGCAACTACTTTACTTTTGGAGAAAATTCAAAACATTCATTATTCAATAGAGCCCAATAGCAAAAACCAGCGTTTTGAATGAAGAATCACATTTCTTGGTAGAATCATGCAGGATTGAAATTTTTGATGGTTTTTTACTCCTCTCAACAGCCCAAACAAGTTTCTAAAAGGATGAGTTTGCAACTACTTTACTTTTGGAGAAAATTCAAAACATTCATTATTCAATAGGGCCCAAACTATCAAAAACCAGTGGTTTGAATGAACACATTTCTTGGTAGAATCATGCAGGACTGAAATTTTTGATGTTTTTCTACTCCTCTCATGAGCCCAAACAAGTCTCTAAAAGCATGAGTTTGCAACTACTTTACTTTTGGAGAAAATTCAAAACATTCATTATTCAATAGAGCCCAATAGCAAAAACCAGCGTTTTGAATGAAGAATCACATTTCTTGGTAGAATCATGCAGGATTGAAATTTTTGATGGTTTTTTACTCCTCTCAACAGCCCAAACAAGTTTCTAAAAGGATGAGATTGCAACTACTTTACTTTTGGAGAAAATTCAAAACATTCATTATTCAATAGGGCCCAAAATATCAAAAACCAGCGGTTTGAATGAACACACATTTCTTGGTAGAATCGTGCAGGACTGAAATTTTTGAAGTTTTTCTACTCCTCTCATGAGCCCAAACAAGTCTCTAAAAGGATGAGTTTGCAACTACTTTACTTTTGGAGAAAATTCAAAACATTCATTATTCAATAGAGCCCAATAGCAAAAACCAGCGTTTTGAATGAAGAATCACATTTCTTGGTAGAATCATGCAAGATTGAAATTTTTGATGGTTTTTTACTCCTCTCAACAGCCCAAACAAGTTTCTAAAAGGATGAGTTTAGAACTACTTTACTTTTGGAGAAAATTCAAAACATTCATTATTCAATAGAGCCCAATAGCAAAAACCAGCGTTTTGAATGAAGAATCACATTTCTTGGTAGAATCATGCAGGATTGAAATTTTTGATGGTTTTTTACTCCTCTCCACAGCCCAAACAAGTTTCTAAAAGGAGGAGTTTGCAACTACTTTACTTTTGGAGAAAATTCAAAACATTCATTATTCAATAGGGCCCAAACTATCAAAAACCAGCGGTTTCAATGAACACACATTTCTTGGTAGAATCATGCAGGAGTGAAATTTTTGATGTTTTTCTACTCCTCTCATGAGCCCAAACAAGTCTCTAAAAGCATGAGTTTGCAACTACTTTACTTTTGGAGAAAATTCAAGACATTCATTATTCAATAGAGCCCAATAGCAAAAACCAGCGTTTTGAATGAAGAATCACACTTCTAGGTAGAATCATGCAGGATTGAAATTTTTGATGGTTTTTTACTCCTCTCAACAGCCCAAACAAGTTTCTAAAAGGATGAGTTTGCAACTACTTTACTTTTGGAGAAAATTCAAAACATTCATTATTCAATAGGGCCCAAACTATCAAAAACCAGCAGTTTCAATGAACACACATTTCTTGGTAGAATCATGCAGGACTGAAATTTTTGATGTTTTTCTACTCCTCTCATGAGCCCAAACAAGTCTCTAAAAGCATGAGTTTGGGGGGGCGTGGCCTGGAGCTCGATGGAGGAGGACGCTTGAGCTCAGAGCTCCCATGAAGCCTATCTACAAAGCGACATAATTGCTTAAGAAGACTCTTATTCATCAAAAGACCTTTGGAATTGGATTCTTATCTTTATTGTGAACATTTTGACACCTCCCTGGAAGGAATCCATTGTATACTTAAGATAATACATCCTTTGGAAGTGAGAGGTGAGGAGAAAGCCGCCAGTGACTCAGCAGATTTCCCCTGAGCTTGGCCCCGGGAACCGCCATTGTTTAGATCCGAGGTGTGAAACGCCATTGTTTACATTCGAGGTGAGAACTGCAGGAGATCCTGTGAGGCAGCTGCTGGTCCCTGATCTGAGGCTGAAGAAGCCTTGGTGTTCCTGAATCGTTAGAGAGTCCGCTGTCAGGCTGCTGGAGACCTGGATCTGCGCAACTTGCCGCCGCTCAGCTGCAGAAGAGTAAAGGAGCTGACGGCGCCGGAGAGCGACGTGGCGGGAACTAGTGGGCACGGAGCCGCATGGAAGAGGCTGTCATCAGGGAAAGTGGACGTGGATCTGGTCCTTCTTGCTGCCTCGGCTGAGGCATACACTTACTGTTCGGCGCATCGGTGAGTGCGGAGAAGTGGAGGAGACCCGCGCCTGATTTTAAAAGCAAATTGGCGGGAAAACTGACGAACTGCGCTGCAGTTCAGGAGATAGTACCAGCGGCTGAAGCTGTTGTCAACTGGGACAGGAGCAGCACGCGATTTTCCTGGGCAGACTGAAGGATCTTTGCCGCTCTCTGGTCGGTGACCCAAGAAGCGTGGTTGATTGGGAAACAATCGGTTTTGCCGGGGATTCTAAAAGGAAGAGCTTCGCCACTTATTGCTGTCTTGGTTCATGTTGGAGATTATGAGATCGATGCAGTGAGGGAAACTGGAGTCTGTTGTATCCCTATAAGAAGAAGTGGGAAGAGGAAGTTGGAACTTGAATTTGAATTTGGTTTTGGCGGCAAATTGATCGGAGTTCAGTGGTGATCTGAAGGAAAGAAAATATTGCTGTCTCCTGCTTCAGAAGATTTTCACAGTCATTGGGTGAGAAGAAGGCTGTATGTGTCTGAACTTATTAACCTGTTGTTGTATTGGAAGGTGGTGGTATTTTAAGGGAGCCTGTTAATTTGATAGATCAATCAAAATATAGATTGATTGAATAATTTTACATCAGTAAGGTATTGTTTATTAATTACTGAAGGTCTTTCTTGTATAGCTTAATAGCAAATCAGTGATATCTGCTTTGAGGAACTGGTGATTTATACGTCCCAAGTGATTATTACCACACAATCCAATATTTTTCGATTGGAATTCTCATGTTGGAATTAATTTATGTGCATTGTATAGATATATATTAATGCATTGTTGATATAAAGCTTGTACCCACTGATTGAGAAGGCCCTTGGCTGCCCTATCTACAATCACCCATTAATGATTTATTGCACCTGAGGTCATACAAGTATTACTTGGTAGAGTGCATGAGATATAGCTGTCTCCCTATGAGCTTGCGACACTTGGGGCAAAGAATTTCTATTGCTTTATTAAAAAGCTACATTGCTGCTTTATTTGAGACTGTATCTTTAACTTAGTTTGTGATATATAAATAATACTACACTAGGAAGTAACTGGTTATTGTACCAGTCAGTAGTAACTTAATTATTATAATAATTAAGAGTGCGTTGCATATACGAGAATATTTAGGGCACAATATACCCTTTTTTTACCTTTGCTTTAGTATACTCTAACCATGGCATCTAATTCAAAATCTAAAATGCCTACTGGTAAAAACCAGAAATCCACAGGTTCTTCCAGTCAAAGAATATACACTGAATCTGTTAATCTACTAAGTCCAATTAAATCTAGATCCCCCTAAAGAGGGAAGAAAATACCCCAACTAAGAATATGCCTAACAGCTCTTCTATTAAGGCTACTCATAGAGATTCAGGTCACAAAGATACTTCTACCGATCCTTGTCCCTTATCTTTTACATCTTCCCAGGTACTTGATAATAAAGGGACTTCAAAACTCTTTTTACAGGATGAAGAAAGTAAAATGGATTTATCTAAATTCAATAAGAGAAGAGCCCCAGATAGTCAATCTGTTAGACCAGATCCAACATATTTGGATTCTGACACTTCATTTGAGGATTTCTCTCCAAATGACACCCCAGTGAAACAACCCTCTAAAAGAGGTTGCCCAGAGATTTCCTCTGTTGAATCTTCAAATCCCCATAATTTTGATTTTAAAACTTTGTTGAAATCTGATAGACAGGTTACTGAGGGTTCGCTCGCTGGTTTCCTTATATCCTTCCAGGAATCTTTCAGTGCAATTAATACGTCTATTAAAGCGGGTTTTGATTCTCATAGGAGGGATATTCAGGAGATCAGTGATAAATTCTCCCAAAGATTTGAATTGAATGAGAAAAGGCTCTCAAAGGTTGAAAATAGGACAGATGATTTAGTACAGCAAAATTCAAACTTGAAAGCTGAACTCTTATCCGTTAGGTCCAAATTAACGGACTTGGAGGATCGGAGTAGGCGAAATAATATCAAGATCAGAGGGATACCCGAAAGTGTAATACAGAAAGACCTTTCAGATTATACTAAAGCTACACTTAAAAAGGCTTTGCCATCCTTAACTGATCTACAATTGATAATTGATAGAATTCACCGCCTGCCCCGTCCAAAGAACATATCTATGGATAAACCAAGGGACACGATACTTCACTTCCATTTTTTTGAAACTAAAGAATTGATATTAAGATATATTAGAGAGAAAGGCTCTCTCCCTCCCCCCAATGACCACTTAAAATTCTTCTCTGATTTTTCAAAATTAACTATGGAAACTAGGAAGTCATTTAATCAAGCTACTAACGTCCTTAGGGAAATGGGGATTCCTTATAGGTGGGGATTCCCAACAAAGTTACTTGTGTCACATAGGGGCAAGATTGTTCCACTTTTTACTCCAAGGGAGGCCTTGGACTTTATCCGCTCTTTAAAGGAAGGCCCCTCTGACAGAGATAACGGCTGAAGGTGATAAATTCTCGTTGGATCCCTTGTACTACTTACATAAATAACAACATGGAGGGTATTGAATGATAAATATTAGGTTAATAGTTTATTAGGCTTTATGGGATCTTGCCACTTTGGCTTTTTAAGTCCCCAATAAGGAGAGATACCACGTTTGGTGGTTAACCTCCAGGAGGACTCTTTAGGTTTATTGATTTACATTTTTAATTTTAATTTTTTAAACCCTAGTTGGAATAGGTGAGGACAATTTCAAAGAAGGCAATTTGGTGATAAAATTGGATAATAGTTAATAAACAGGCAAATAAATAGAACAGCATGAAAATCAAAATTCTCTCACATAATGTTAAAGGATTGAATAGTCCCCATAAGCGATATATAGCTTGGAGAGAATTAAAACGGCTTCATGCGGATATCTCTTGTTTACAAGAGGTTAAATTAATAAAAGATACCCACCCGACTTTTCAGCATAAAGACTTCCCCCACATTTTTAAATCCCTTAATAATAAGAAGAGTGCAGGAGTAATAACCATCATTAATAAAAACATCCCCTTCCAGTTACTTGATGAACATGTTGATAATCATGGAAGATTCCATATTCTCATATGTAAATTGAACTTTAAACTTTGTACAATCGTTAATATCTATGCCCCTAACAATGGCCAAATCTCTTTCTTTAACAAATTATTGAAGAAGGTGAACGATGTTAAAAGAGGAGACCTGTTATTAATAGGTGATTTCAATCTAGTTCCCGACAGGAATATTGACTCATCATCTTCTGCTACTTCTAAATCGAATCGATCTTTGAACAACTGGATCAGACAGAATGAGATGTATGATGTTTTTAGATGCTTAAATTCCTCATCTAAAGAATTCACATACTACTCAGATACATACAAAACTTCTTCCAGAATAGATTTATTTTTGACTGATATATTTTCTCTTGCCAAATTTAAGAAAATTGAAATTCTGGAAAAATCTTTTTCTGATCATGCCCCTGTATTAGGAATATTCGATTTGGGCCCTCCCACAACAAATACCTTCCTATGGAAGGTTAATCCCACTTTATTAAACACTCAGAGATATAGAGATATCATCAGCGAAACAATTGAAAATTACTTTAAAGAAAATTTAGTGGATAGTATGAGTCCTTTTACCATTTGGAATGCCCACAAAGCCGTTTTGAGAGGGTGTCTCATTCAACTCTCTGCGAGATATAAAAAAGAAAAAAGGGAAAAAATTGCTGATCTTCAATCCCAAATTGCTTTAAAAGAAGAGCAGCAAAATAATTTATTTACCCCATCTCACAATATCCATCTTGAAATTTTGAAGTTAAGACAAAATTTGAGGTCTGAAATTATCTCTGAGTATGACTCTGTTGTCAGGGCATCAAAATATAACTTCTATGCCTCTATTAATAAGCCTACCAAGTACATGACAAATAAACTGAAACAATCCCGTGTGAACAGAAGGATTATTAAAATTACATCCTCTTCGGGAGAAGTGAAACATCACCCTTCTGATATCACGGGAGTCTTTGCGGATTACTTTGAACATCTTTATAATTTAAAGAATGACTCTTCAACTCATACTCCTAACCAAAGGGAAATTGATTCCTTCTTATCTAAACTAACACTTCCACAAGTAGACACTTTGGATTTAACTCTCTTAAACCAACCCTTTACTGTAGAAGAAATTACCAGAACGATTGAAAAGCTTAAATTAAATAAATCCCCTGGCCCAGATGGGTTTACTAATGAATATTTTAAAACATTTTCAAACCTTATATCTCCACATTTAAAATCTCTATTTAATCACGCCTCAAATACTGGATTGTTCCCTAAAGAAATGACCGAAGCAACTATTATACTGATCCCTAAAGATAGTGGGAATTTGGAGGAAGTTAAAAATTATCGCCCAATCTCTCTAATAAACACCGACATTAAAATATATTCGAAAATTTTAGCGGATCGATTGAAGAACCTTTTGCCCCGTCTTATTAAGAATGATCAGGTGGGCTTTGTTAGTGGCAGACAAGTTACAGATGGCACTAGAAGGATTTTGAATCTTTTCAACATAGCTAAATCTAATAATTTCCCATCACTATTTATTTCCCTAGATGCCCAAAAAGCTTTTGATAGAGTGAATTGGGACTATCTTAAATCTACTCTATTGAAATTTGGGTTTGATGATAACTTTATAATTTCTATCTTTGCATTGTACTCAAATACTAATGCCAAAACTTATACAAATAATCACCTTTCTAGAAATTTTGATATCACTAATGGAACAAGACAGGGATGTCCTCTTTCCCCCCTTTTATTTGCCCTCGCAATTGAACCCCTTGCAGAAGTGATAAGACAAAGCACTGACATCTCGGGTTTTAAAACGAAGTCTTATCATCATAAACTAACTTTATTTGCTGATGACCTTATGTTATCAATTACTGACCCTGCTAATTCACTTACTGCTCTTATGAAGATTTTGGATGGTTTTTCTAGAGTTTCCTATTTTAAAATAAACGCTCAAAAATCTAAATTACTGCACTTTAACTTAACCTGTTCTGAAATTGATGCCCTTAAAAAATTAACCAGTTTTTCTTGGGAAGAAATGGAATTAGAGTATCTGGGAATAATCTTCCCTAAGGACTTGAAATCTATCACATCTAGGAATATGGAACATCTTTTTAAAAAGATTTCAAAAGACTTCTCTAGTTATAATAACTGCGATTTGTCATTGATGGGAAGAATTTTAGTAACTAAATCATACATTTTACCAAAAATTCTATTTATATTTAGAAATATTCCTCTTATTATTCCTACTCCTTTTTTGTACAAAGTTCAAAAGTCAATCAACCTTTTTGTTTGGAAAGGACGGAGGCCTAGAATCACTACCAAAATTTTATATAAAAAGAAGGATAATGGAGGCCTAGCACTTCCGAACATTTTGGCCTATTTTCAAGCATCCCTTATCCTTCAAAGCAAACAATGGTTTTCTGAAGGAACACCCTCTGCTTGGTTAGACCTTGAATCAGAGCAATGTGGGGTCAGTTCCATTTCGGATTTGTTTTTTAAGCATTTGCTCTCGCCTTTGAATGTTGTTCACCATCATCCAGTCTTTCATTCTATACTGGTTATGTGGAGGAGCTTTACACAATTAAAGAAGAAAGTTGATAGACGGAATATTTTGAAAAAATTTCCTTTAAAACTACTATTTAAAATATATAAGTGCCCTATGTCGGAAGAGTGGAAAGAATTTAAAATTAATACAATAGGGGATATATGGGATGGCCAACACCCCTTATCTTTTAACGAGATGAAAAATAAATTCCGTATTCCATTTTCGTATTTTACCCCTTATCTTGTGTTGAAGGATCTCCTGCGGAAGTTTTTGAATAGCAGAGTTTTGAATTCAGATATTGTGGCTTCCATGTTTACAAATGTTAACCATAAGTTGTCTTGGAGCCTTAAGAATATCTACTCTCATTATAACGAAGATTTTGAGTTTACCAAAAACGTTTATATTCAAAGATGGGAAAAAGACTTAAATATTAAATTAGATGCAGAACAATGGGAGAAAGCAATAAGACTTTCAAATGCATCTGCTGTTTCGGCGATACTGCAGGAATCTTTCTTTAAGACATTGACCAGATGGCATTATACCCTGATCAGGATGTCCCATATAGATAGTAAATACTCTTCTTTTTGTTGGAGGAACTGTGGTATGCCAGGCAACTTATACCATATGTTTTGGAGTTGCCCCAAATTGAAGAATTTGTGTAGAGAACTTACGGACCATTTAGACA
Source organism: Dendrobates tinctorius (assembly GCF_039654945.1). NCBI lineage: Eukaryota > Metazoa > Chordata > Amphibia > Anura > Dendrobatidae > Dendrobates > Dendrobates tinctorius. The sequence continues at coordinate 23,729,745 of NW_027361793.1, forward strand.
TCCTTTCAGACAAAGCGGTGAATGTTACCCCGCAGATGGCTTTGCTTTCCTTGGGCACCGAGAAAATTAATCCTTCCCTAAGATATGTAATAATACATATTTTCTTGGTGACCAAAAATACAATAGCTTTTTGGTGGCTTAAATCTGATCCACCTCCCTTCGCTGAAATACTTGACAAAGTTCGTACCCATAACTCTATGGAGAAAAGATTTGCGTTTAGAAATAAAGCTTTCCATAAATATCACTCCAAGTGGGACATATGGAATTCAAAGTTTTGCTAGTATCGGTTACATTTGCCTGTCTGTTGTTGTTTGCTATATCTAATACAACTATGATTGTTTTGTTTTCTTTTTCTCTATCTAAAGAGAATTGCAGGAACAATGTATAATATTTGTCTTCATCTGTACTACTTTGAAACAGTTTATTAATGTGTGATGTAACACTGTAGAGTAGAGTTCTCTACTTTTTTATTTGTCCATGTTTTAACTTTTCCTTTCCTGTTCATGTTAAACTTAAAACTTAATAAAAATATTTAAAAAAAAAAAAGCATGAGTTTGCAACTACTTTACTTTTGGAGAAAATTCAAAACATTCATTATTCAATAGAGCCCAATAGCAAAAATCAGGTTTTGAATGAAGAATCACATTTCTTGGTAGAATCATGCAGGATTGAAATTTTTGATGGTTTTTTACTCCTCTCAACAGCCCAAACAAGTTTCTAAAAGGATGAGTTTGCAACTACTTTACTTTTGGAGAAAATTCAAAACATTCATTATTCAATAGGGCCCAAAATATCAAAAACCAGCGGTTTGAATGAACACACATTTCTTGGTAGAATCGTGCAGGACTGAAATTTTTGATGTTTTTCTACTCCTCTCATGAGCCCAAACAAGTCTCTAAAAGGATGAGTTTGCAACTACTTTACTTTTGGAGAAAATTCAAAACATTCATTATTCAATAGAGCCCAATAGCAAAAACCAGCGTTTTGAATGAAGAATCACATTTCTTGGTAGAATCATGCAGGATTGAAATTTTTGATGGTTTTTTACTCCTCTCAACAGCCCAAACAAGTTTCTAAAAGGATGAGTTTGCAACTACTTTACTTTTGGAGAAAAGTCAAAACATTCATTATTCAATAGGGCCCAAACTATCAAAAACCAGCGGTTTGAATGAACACACATTTCTTGGTAGAATCATGCAGGACTGAAATTTTTGATGTTTTTCTACTCCTCTCATGAGCCCAAACAAGTCTCTAAAAGCATGAGTTTGCAACTACTTTACTTTTGGAGAAAATTCAAAACATTCATTATTCAATAGAGCCCAATAGCAAAAACCAGCGTTTTGAATGAAGAATCACATTTCTTGGTAGAATCATGCAGGATTGAAATTTTTGATGGTTTTTTACTCCTCTCAACAGCCCAAACAAGTTTCTAAAAGGATGAGTTTGCAACTACTTTACTTTTGGAGAAAATTCAAAACATTCATTATTCAATAGGGCCCAAACTATCAAAAACCAGCGGTTTCAATGAACACACATTTCTTGGTAGAATCATGCAGGACTGAAATTTTTGATGTTTTTCTACTCCTCTCATGAGCCCAAACAAGTCTCTAAAAGCATGAGTTTGCAACTACTTTACTTTTGGAGAAAATTCAAAACATTCATTATTCAATAGAGCCCAATAGCAAAAATCAGGTTTTGAATGAAGAATCACATTTCTTGGTAGAATCATGCAGGATTGAAATTTTTGATGGATTTTACTCCTCTCAACAGCCCAAACAAGTTTCTAAAAGGATGAGTTTGCAACTACTTTACTTTTGGAGAAAATTCAAAACATTCATTATTCAATAGGGCCCAAACTATCAAAAACCAGCGGTTTCAATGAACACACATTTCTTGTTAGAATCATGCAGGACTGAAATTTTTGATGTTTTTCTTCTCCTCTCATGAGCCCAAACAAGTCTCTAAAAGCATGAGTTTGCAACTACTTTACTTTTGGAGAAAATTCAAAACATTCATTATTCAATAGAGCCCAATAGCAAAAACCAGCGTTTTGAATGAAGAATCACATTTCTTGGTAGAATCATGCAGGATTGAAATTTTTGATGGTTTTTTACTCCTCTCAACAGCCCAAACAAGTTTCTAAAAGGATGAGTTTGCAACTACTTTACTTTTGGAGAAAATTCAAAACATTCATTATTCAATAAGGCCCAAACTATCAAAAACCAGCGGTTTCAATGAACACACATTTCTTGGTAGAATCATGCAGGACTGAAATTTTTGATGTTTTTCTACTCCTCTCATGAGCCCAAACAAGTCTCTAAAAGCATGAGTTTGCAACTACTTTACTTTTGGAGAAAATTCAAAACATTCATTATTCAATAGAGCCCAATAGCAAAAATTAGGTTTTGAAAGAAGAATCACATTTCTTGGTAGAATCATGCAGGATTGAAATTTTTGATGGTTTTTTACTCCTCTCAACAGCCCAAACAAGTTTCTAAAAGGATGAGTTTGCAACTACTTTACTTTTGGAGAAAAACATTCATTATTCAATAGGGCCCAAAATATCAAAAAACAGCGGTTTCAATGAACACACATTTCTTGGTAGAATCGTGCAGGACTGAAATTTTTGATGTTTTTCTACTCCTCTCATGAGCCCAAACAAGTCTCTTAAAGGATGAGTTTGCAACTACTTTACTTTTGGAGAAAATTCAAAACATTCATTATTCAATAGAGCCCAATAGCAAAAACCAGCGTTTTGAATGAAGAATCACATTTCTTGGTAGAATCATGCAGGATTGAAATTTTTGATGGTTTTTTACTCCTCTCAACAGCCCAAACAAGTTTCTAAAAGGATGAGTTTGCAACTACTTTACTTTTGGAGAAAATTCAAAACATTCATTATTCAATAGGGCCCAAACTATCAAAAACCAGCGGTTTCAATGAACACACATTTCTTGGTAGAATCATGCAGGACTGAAATTTTTGATGTTTTTCTACTCCTCTCATGAGCCCAAACAAGTCTCTAAAAGCATGAGTTTGCAACTACTTTACTTTTGGAGAAAATTCAAAACATTCATTATTCAATAGGGCCCAAACTATCAAAAACCAGCGGTTTGAATGAACACACATTTCTTGGTAGAATCATGCAGGACTGAAATTTTTGATGTTTTTCTACTCCTCTCATGAGCCCAAACAAGTCTCTAAAAGCATGAGTTTGCAACTACTTTACTTTTGGAGAAAATTCAAAACATTCATTATTCAATAGAGCCCAATAGCAAAAACCAGCGTTTTGAATGAAGAATCACATTTCTTGGTAGAATCATGCAGGATTGAAATTTTTGATGGTTTTTTACTCCTCTCAACAGCCCAAACAAGTTTCTAAAAGGATGAGTTTGCAACTACTTTACTTTTGGAGAAAATTCAAAACATTCATTATTCAATAGGGCCCAAACTGTCAAAAACCAGCCGTTTCAATGAACACACATTTCTTGGTAGAATCATGCAGGACTGAAATTTTTGATGTTTTTCTACTCCTCTCATGAGCCCAAACAAGTCTCTAAAAGCATGAGTTTGCAACTACTTTACTTTTGGAGAAAATTCAAAACATTCATTATTCAATAGGGCCCAAACTATCAAAAACCAGCGGTTTCAATGAACACACATTTCTTGGTAGAATCATGCAGGACTGAAATTTTTGATGTTTTTCTACTCCTCTCATGAGCCCAAACAAGTCTCTAAAAGCATGAGTTTGCAACTACTTTACTTTTGGAGAAAATTCAAAACATTCATTATTCAATAGAGCCCAATAGCAAAAACCAGCGTTTTGAATGAAGAATCACATTTCTTGGTAGAATCATGCAGGATTGAAATTTTTGATGGTTTTTTACTCCTCTCAACAGCCCAAACAAGTTTCTAAAAGGATGAGTTTGCAACTACTTTACTTTTGGAGAAAATTCAAAACATTCATTATTCAATAGGGCCCAAACTATCAAAAACCAGCCATTTCAATGAACACACATGTCTTGGTAGAATCATGCAGGACTGAAATTTTTGATGTTTTTCTACTCATCTCATGAGCCCAAACAAGTCTCTAAAAGCATGAGTTTGCAACTACTTTACTTTTGGAGAAAATTCAAAACATTCATTATTCAATAGAGCCCAATAGCAAAAACCAGCGTTTTGAATGAAGAATCACATTTCTTGGTAGAATCATGCAGGATTGAAATTTTTGATGGTTTTTTACTCCTCTCAACAGCCCAAACAAGTTTCTAAAAGGATGAGTTTGCAACTACTTTACTTTTGGAGAAAATTCAAAACATTCATTATTCAATAGGGCCCAAACTATCAAAAACCAGCGGTTTCAATGAACACACATTTCTTGGTAGAATCATGCAGGACTGAAATTTTTGATGTTTTTCTACTCCTCTCATGAGCCCAAACAAGTCTCTAAAAGCATGAGTTTGCAACTACTTTACTTTTGGAGAAAATTCAAAACATTCATTATTCAATAGAGCCCAATAGCAAAAACCAGCGTTTTGAATGAAGAATCACATTTCTTGGTAGAATCATGCAGGATTGAAATTTTTGATGGTTTTTTACTCCTCTCAACAGCCCAAACAAGTTTCTAAAAGGATGAGTTTGCAACTACTTTACTTTTGGAGAAAATTCAAAACATTCATTATTCAATAGGGCCCAAACTATCAAAAACCAGCCATTTCAATGAACACACATGTCTTGGTAGAATCATGCAGGACTGAAATTTTTGATGTTTTTCTACTCATCTCATGAGCCCAAACAAGTCTCTAAAAGCATGAGTTTGCAACTACTTTACTTTTGGAGAAAATTCAAAACATTCATTATTCAATAGAGCCCAATAGCAAAAACCAGCGTTTTGAATGAAGAATCACATTTCTTGGTAGAATCATGCAGGATTGAAATTTTTGATGGTTTTTTACTCCTCTCAACAGCCCAAACAAGTTTCTAAAAGGATGAGTTTGCAACTACTTTACTTTTGGAGAAAATTCAAAACATTCATTATTCAATAGGGCCCAAACTATCAAAAACCAGCGGTTTCAATGAACACACATTTCTTGGTAGAATCATGCAGGACTGAAATTTTTGATGTTTTTCTACTCCTCTCATGAGCCCAAACAAGTCTCTAAAAGCATGAGTTTGCAACTACTTTACTTTTGGAGAAAATTCAAAACATTCATTATTCAATAGAGCCCAATAGCAAAAATTAGGTTTTGAAAGAAGAATCACATTTCTTGGTAGAATCATGCAGGATTGAAATTTTTGATGGTTTTTTACTCCTCTCAACAGCCCAAACAAGTTTCTAAAAGGATGAGTTTGCAACTACTTTACTTTTGGAGAAAAACATTCATTATTCAATAGGGCCCAAAATATCAAAAAACAGCGGTTTCAATGAACACACATTTCTTGGTAGAATCGTGCAGGACTGAAATTTTTGATGTTTTTCTACTCCTCTCATGAGCCCAAACAAGTCTCTAAAAGGATGAGTTTGCAACTACTTTACTTTTGGAGAAAATTCAAAACATTCATTATTCAATAGAGCCCAATAGCAAAAACCAGCGTTTTGAATGAAGAATCACATTTCTTGGTAGAATCATGCAGGATTGAAATTTTTGATGGTTTTTTACTCCTCTCAACAGCCCAAACAAGTTTCTAAAAGGATGAGTTTGCAACTACTTTACTTTTGGAGAAAATTCAAAACATTCATTATTCAATAGGGCCCAAACTATCAAAAACCAGCGGTTTCAATGAACACACATTTCTTGGTAGAATCATGCAGGACTGAAATTTTTGATGTTTTTCTACTCCTCTCATGAGCCCAAACAAGTCTCTAAAAGCATGAGTTTGCAACTACTTTACTTTTGGAGAAAATTCAAAACATTCATTATTCAATAGGGCCCAAACTATCAAAAACCAGCGGTTTGAATGAACACACATTTCTTGGTAGAATCATGCAGGACTGAAATTTTTGATGTTTTTCTACTCCTCTCATGAGCCCAAACAAGTCTCTAAAAGCATGAGTTTGCAACTACTTTACTTTTGGAGAAAATTCAAAACATTCATTATTCAATAGAGCCCAATAGCAAAAACCAGCGTTTTGAATGAAGAATCACATTTCTTGGTAGAATCATGCAGGATTGAAATTTTTGATGGTTTTTACTCCTCTCAACAGCCCAAACAAGTTTCTAAAAGGATGAGTTTGCAACTACTTTACTTTTGGAGAAAATTCAAAACATTCATTATTCAATTGGGCCCAAACTATCAAAAACCAGCGGTTTGAATGAACACACATTTCTTGGTAGAATCGTGCAGGACTGAAATTTTTGATGTTTTTCTACTCCTCTCATGAGCCCAAACAAGTCTCTAAAAGGATGAGTTTGCAACTACTTTACTTTTGGAGAAAATTCAAAACATTCATTATTCAATAGAGCCCAATAGCAAAAACCAGCGTTTTGAATGAAGAATCACATTTCTTGGTAGAATCATGCAGGATTGAAATTTTTGATGGTTTTTTACTCCTCTCAACAGCCCAAACAAGTTTCTAAAAGGATGAGTTTGCAACTACTTTACTTTTGGAGAAAAGTCAAAACATTCATTATTCAATAGGGCCCAAACTATCAAAAACCAGCGGTTTGAATGAACACACATTTCTTGGTAGAATCATGCAGGACTGAAATTTTTGATGTTTTTCTACTCCTCTCATGAGCCCAAACAAGTCTCTAAAAGCATGAGTTTGCAACTACTTTACTTTTGGAGAAAATTCAAAACATTCATTATTCAATAGAGCCCAATAGCAAAAACCAGCGTTTTGAATGAAGAATCACATTTCTTGGTAGAATCATGCAGGATTGAAATTTTTGATGGTTTTTTACTCCTCTCAACAGCCCAAACAAGTTTCTAAAAGGATGAGTTTGCAACTACTTTACTTTTGGAGAAAATTCAAAACATTCATTATTCAATAGGGCCCAAACTATCAAAAACCAGCGGTTTCAATGAACACACATTTCTTGGTAGAATCATGCAGGACTGAAATTTTTGATGTTTTTCTACTCCTCTCATGAGCCCAAACAAGTCTCTAAAAGCATGAGTTTGCAACTACTTTACTTTTGGAGAAAATTCAAAACATTCATTATTCAATAGAGCCCAATAGCAAAAATCAGGTTTTGAATGAAGAATCACATTTCTTGGTAGAATCATGCAGGATTGAAATTTTTGATGGATTTTACTCCTCTCAACAGCCCAAACAAGTTTCTAAAAGGATGAGTTTGCAACTACTTTACTTTTGGAGAAAATTCAAAACATTCATTATTCAATAGGGCCCAAACTATCAAAAACCAGCGGTTTCAATGAACACACATTTCTTGTTAGAATCATGCAGGACTGAAATTTTTGATGTTTTTCTTCTCCTCTCATGAGCCCAAACAAGTCTCTAAAAGCATGAGTTTGCAACTACTTTACTTTTGGAGAAAATTCAAAACATTCATTATTCAATAGAGCCCAATAGCAAAAACCAGCGTTTTGAATGAAGAATCACATTTCTTGGTAGAATCATGCAGGATTGAAATTTTTGATGGTTTTTTACTCCTCTCAACAGCCCAAACAAGTTTCTAAAAGGATGAGTTTGCAACTACTTTACTTTTGGAGAAAATTCAAAACATTCATTATTCAATAAGGCCCAAACTATCAAAAACCAGCGGTTTCAATGAACACACATTTCTTGGTAGAATCATGCAGGACTGAAATTTTTGATGTTTTTCTACTCCTCTCATGAGCCCAAACAAGTCTCTAAAAGCATGAGTTTGCAACTACTTTACTTTTGGAGAAAATTCAAAACATTCATTATTCAATAGAGCCCAATAGCAAAAATTAGGTTTTGAAAGAAGAATCACATTTCTTGGTAGAATCATGCAGGATTGAAATTTTTGATGGTTTTTTACTCCTCTCAACAGCCCAAACAAGTTTCTGAAAGGATGAGTTTGCAACTACTTTACTTTTGGAGAAAAACATTCATTATTCAATAGGGCCCAAAATATCAAAAAACAGCGGTTTCAATGAACACACATTTCTTGGTAGAATCGTGCAGGACTGAAATTTTTGATGTTTTTCTACTCCTCTCATGAGCCCAAACAAGTCTCTAAAAGGATGAGTTTGCAACTACTTTACTTTTGGAGAAAATTCAAAACATTCATTATTCAATAGAGCCCAATAGCAAAAACCAGCGTTTTGAATGAAGAATCACATTTCTTGGTAGAATCATGCAGGATTGAAATTTTTGATGGTTTTTTACTCCTCTCAACAGCCCAAACAAGTTTCTAAAAGGATGAGTTTGCAACTACTTTACTTTTGGAGAAAATTCAAAACATTCATTATTCAATAGGGCCCAAACTATCAAAAACCAGCGGTTTCAATGAACACACATTTCTTGGTAGAATCATGCAGGACTGAAATTTTTGATGTTTTTCTACTCCTCTCATGAGCCCAAACAAGTCTCTAAAAGCATGAGTTTGCAACTACTTTACTTTTGGAGAAAATTCAAAACATTCATTATTCAATAGGGCCCAAACTATCAAAAACCAGCGGTTTGAATGAACACACATTTCTTGGTAGAATCATGCAGGACTGAAATTTTTGATGTTTTTCTACTCCTCTCATGAGCCCAAACAAGTCTCTAAAAGCATGAGTTTGCAACTACTTTACTTTTGGAGAAAATTCAAAACATTCATTATTCAATAGAGCCCAATAGCAAAAACCAGCGTTTTGAATGAAGAATCACATTTCTTGGTAGAATCATGCAGGATTGAAATTTTTGATGGTTTTTTACTCCTCTCAACAGCCCAAACAAGTTTCTAAAAGGATGAGTTTGCAACTACTTTACTTTTGGAGAAAATTCAAAACATTCATTATTCAATAGGGCCCAAACTATCAAAAACCAGCCGTTTCAATGAACACACATTTCTTGGTAGAATCATGCAGGACTGAAATTTTTGATGTTTTTCTACTCCTCTCATGAGCCCAAACAAGTCTCTAAAAGCATGAGTTTGCAACTACTTTACTTTTGGAGAAAATTCAAAACATTCATTATTCAATAGGGCCCAAACTATCAAAAACCAGCGGTTTCAATGAACACACATTTCTTGGTAGAATCATGCAGGACTGAAATTTTTGATGTTTTTCTACTCCTCTCATGAGCCCAAACAAGTCTCTAAAAGCATGAGTTTGCAACTACTTTACTTTTGGAGAAAATTCAAAACATTCATTATTCAATAGAGCCCAATAGCAAAAACCAGCGTTTTGAATGAAGAATCACATTTCTTGGTAGAATCATGCAGGATTGAAATTTTTGATGGTTTTTTACTCCTCTCAACAGCCCAAACAAGTTTCTAAAAGGATGAGTTTGCAACTACTTTACTTTTGGAGAAAATTCAAAACATTCATTATTCAATAGGGCCCAAACTATCAAAAACCAGCCATTTCAATGAACACACATGTCTTGGTAGAATCATGCAGGACTGAAATTTTTGATGTTTTTCTACTCATCTCATGAGCCCAAACAAGTCTCTAAAAGCATGAGTTTGCAACTACTTTACTTTTGGAGAAAATTCAAAACATTCATTATTCAATAGAGCCCAATAGCAAAAACCAGCGTTTTGAATGAAGAATCACATTTCTTGGTAGAATCATGCAGGATTGAAATTTTTGATGGTTTTTTACTCCTCTCAACAGCCCAAACAAGTTTCTAAAAGGATGAGTTTGCAACTACTTTACTTTTGGAGAAAATTCAAAACATTCATTATTCAATAGGGCCCAAACTATCAAAAACCAGCGGTTTCAATGAACACACATTTCTTGGTAGAATCATGCAGGACTGAAATTTTTGATGTTTTTCTACTCCTCTCATGAGCCCAAACAAGTCTCTAAAAGCATGAGTTTGCAACTACTTTACTTTTGGAGAAAATTCAAAACATTCATTATTCAATAGAGCCCAATAGCAAAAACCAGCGTTTTGAATGAAGAATCACATTTCTTGGTAGAATCATGCAGGATTGAAATTTTTGATGGTTTTTTACTCCTCTCAACAGCCCAAACAAGTTTCTAAAAGGATGAGTTTGCAACTACTTTACTTTTGGAGAAAATTCAAAACATTCATTATTCAATAGGGCCCAAACTATCAAAAACCAGCCATTTCAATGAACACACATGTCTTGGTAGAATCATGCAGGACTGAAATTTTTGATGTTTTTCTACTCATCTCATGAGCCCAAACAAGTCTCTAAAAGCATGAGTTTGCAACTACTTTACTTTTGGAGAAAATTCAAAACATTCATTATTCAATAGAGCCCAATAGCAAAAACCAGCGTTTTGAATGAAGAATCACATTTCTTGGTAGAATCATGCAGGATTGAAATTTTTGATGGTTTTTTACTCCTCTCAACAGCCCAAACAAGTTTCTAAAAGGATGAGTTTGCAACTACTTTACTTTTGGAGAAAATTCAAAACATTCATTATTCAATAGGGCCCAAACTATCAAAAACCAGCGGTTTCAATGAACACACATTTCTTGGTAGAATCATGCAGGACTGAAATTTTTGATGTTTTTCTACTCCTCTCATGAGCCCAAACAAGTCTCTAAAAGCATGAGTTTGCAACTACTTTACTTTTGGAGAAAATTCAAAACATTCATTATTCAATAGAGCCCAATAGCAAAAATTAGGTTTTGAAAGAAGAATCACATTTCTTGGTAGAATCATGCAGGATTGAAATTTTTGATGGTTTTTTACTCCTCTCAACAGCCCAAACAAGTTTCTAAAAGGATGAGTTTGCAACTACTTTACTTTTGGAGAAAAACATTCATTATTCAATAGGGCCCAAAATATCAAAAAACAGCGGTTTCAATGAACACACATTTCTTGGTAGAATCGTGCAGGACTGAAATTTTTGATGTTTTTCTACTCCTCTCATGAGCCCAAACAAGTCTCTAAAAGGATGAGTTTGCAACTACTTTACTTTTGGAGAAAATTCAAAACATTCATTATTCAATAGAGCCCAATAGCAAAAACCAGCGTTTTGAATGAAGAATCACATTTCTTGGTAGAATCATGCAGGATTGAAATTTTTGATGGTTTTTTACTCCTCTCAACAGCCCAAACAAGTTTCTAAAAGGATGAGTTTGCAACTACTTTACTTTTGGAGAAAATTCAAAACATTCATTATTCAATAGGGCCCAAACTATCAAAAACCAGCGGTTTCAATGAACACACATTTCTTGGTAGAATCATGCAGGACTGAAATTTTTGATGTTTTTCTACTCCTCTCATGAGCCCAAACAAGTCTCTAAAAGCATGAGTTTGCAACTACTTTACTTTTGGAGAAAATTCAAAACATTCATTATTCAATAGAGCCCAATAGCAAAAACCAGCGTTTTGAATGAAGAATCACATTTCTTGGTAGAATCATGCAGGATTGAAATTTTTGATGGTTTTTTACTCCTCTCAACAGCCCAAACAAGTTTCTAAAAGGATGAGTTTGCAACTACTTTACTTTTGGAGAAAATTCAAAACATTCATTATTCAATAGGGCCCAAACTATCAAAAACCAGCCATTTCAATGAACACACATGTCTTGGTAGAATCATGCAGGACTGAAATTTTTGATGTTTTTCTACTCATCTCATGAGCCCAAACAAGTCTCTAAAAGCATGAGTTTGCAACTACTTTACTTTTGGAGAAAATTCAAAACATTCATTATTCAATAGAGCCCAATAGCAAAAACCAGCGTTTTGAATGAAGAATCACATTTCTTGGTAGAATCATGCAGGATTGAAATTTTTGATGGTTTTTTACTCCTCTCAACAGCCCAAACAAGTTTCTAAAAGGATGAGTTTGCAACTACTTTACTTTTGGAGAAAATTCAAAACATTCATTATTCAATAGGGCCCAAACTATCAAAAACCAGCGGTTTCAATGAACACACATTTCTTGGTAGAATCATGCAGGACTGAAATTTTTGATGTTTTTCTACTCCTCTCATGAGCCCAAACAAGTCTCTAAAAGCATGAGTTTGCAACTACTTTACTTTTGGAGAAAATTCAAAACATTCATTATTCAATAGAGCCCAATAGCAAAAACCAGCGTTTTGAATGAAGAATCACATTTCTTGGTAGAATCATGCAGGATTGAAATTTTTGATGGTTTTTTACTCCTCTCAACAGCCCAAACAAGTTTCTAAAAGGATGAGTTTGCAACTACTTTACTTTTGGAGAAAATTCAAAACATTCATTATTCAATAGGGCCCAAACTATCAAAAACCAGCCATTTCAATGAACACACATGTCTTGGTAGAATCATGCAGGACTGAAATTTTTGATGTTTTTCTACTCATCTCATGAGCCCAAACAAGTCTCTAAAAGCATGAGTTTGCAACTACTTTACTTTTGGAGAAAATTCAAAACATTCATTATTCAATAGAGCCCAATAGCAAAAACCAGCGTTTTGAATGAAGAATCACATTTCTTGGTAGAATCATGCAGGATTGAAATTTTTGATGGTTTTTTACTCCTCTCAACAGCCCAAACAAGTTTCTAAAAGGATGAGTTTGCAACTACTTTACATTTGGAGAAAATTCAAAACATTCATTATTCAATAGGGCCCAAACTATCAAAAACCAGCGGTTTCAATGAACACACATTTCTTGGTAGAATCATGCAGGACTGAAATTTTTGATGTTTTTCTACTCCTCTCATGAGCCCAAACAAGTCTCTAAAAGCATGAGTTTGCAACTACTTTACTTTTGGAGAAAATTCAAAACATTCATTATTCAATAGAGCCCAATAGCAAAAATTAGGTTTTGAAAGAAGAATCACATTTCTTGGTAGAATCATGCAGGATTGAAATTTTTGATGGTTTTTTACTCCTCTCAACAGCCCAAACAAGTTTCTAAAAGGATGAGTTTGCAACTACTTTACTTTTGGAGAAAAACATTCATTATTCAATAGGGCCCAAAATATCAAAAAACAGCGGTTTCAATGAACACACATTTCTTGGTAGAATCGTGCAGGACTGAAATTTTTGATGTTTTTCTACTCCTCTCATGAGCCCAAACAAGTCTCTAAAAGGATGAGTTTGCAACTACTTTACTTTTGGAGAAAATTCAAAACATTCATTATTCAATAGAGCCCAATAGCAAAAACCAGCGTTTTGAATGAAGAATCACATTTCTTGGTAGAATCATGCAGGATTGAAATTTTTGATGGTTTTTTACTCCTCTCAACAGCCCAAACAAGTTTCTAAAAGGATGAGTTTGCAACTACTTTACTTTTGGAGAAAATTCAAAACATTCATTATTCAATAGGGCCCAAACTATCAAAAACCAGCGGTTTCAATGAACACACATTTCTTGGTAGAATCATGCAGGACTGAAATTTTTGATGTTTTTCTACTCCTCTCATGAGCCCAAACAAGTCTCTAAAAGCATGAGTTTGCAACTACTTTACTTTTGGAGAAAATTCAAAACATTCATTATTCAATAGGGCCCAAACTATCAAAAACCAGCGGTTTGAATGAACACACATTTCTTGGTAGAATCATGCAGGACTGAAATTTTTGATGTTTTTCTACTCCTCTCATGAGCCCAAACAAGTCTCTAAAAGCATGAGTTTGCAACTACTTTACTTTTGGAGAAAATTCAAAACATTCATTATTCAATAGAGCCCAATAGCAAAAACCAGCGTTTTGAATGAAGAATCACATTTCTTGGTAGAATCATGCAGGATTGAAATTTTTGATGGTTTTTACTCCTCTCAACAGCCCAAACAAGTTTCTAAAAGGATGAGTTTGCAACTACTTTACTTTTGGAGAAAATTCAAAACATTCATTATTCAATAGGGCCCAAACTATCAAAAACCAGCCGTTTCAATGAACACACATTTCTTGGTAGAATCATGCAGGACTGAAATTTTTGATGTTTTTCTACTCCTCTCATGAGCCCAAACAAGTCTCTAAAAGCATGAGTTTGCAACTACTTTACTTTTGGAGAAAATTCAAAACATTCATTATTCAATAGGGCCCAAACTATCAAAAACCAGCGGTTTCAATGAACACACATTTCTTGGTAGAATCATGCAGGACTGAAATTTTTGATGTTTTTCTACTCCTCTCATGAGCCCAAACAAGTCTCTAAAAGCATGAGTTTGCAACTACTTTACTTTTGGAGAAAATTCAAAACATTCATTATTCAATAGAGCCCAATAGCAAAAACCAGCGTTTTGAATGAAGAATCACATTTCTTGGTAGAATCATGCAGGATTGAAATTTTTGATGGTTTTTTACTCCTCTCAACAGCCCAAACAAGTTTCTAAAAGGATGAGTTTGCAACTACTTTACTTTTGGAGAAAATTCAAAACATTCATTATTCAATAGGGCCCAAACTATCAAAAACCAGCCATTTCAATGAACACACATGTCTTGGTAGAATCATGCAGGACTGAAATTTTTGATGTTTTTCTACTCATCTCATGAGCCCAAACAAGTCTCTAAAAGCATGAGTTTGCAACTACTTTACTTTTGGAGAAAATTCAAAACATTCATTATTCAATAGAGCCCAATAGCAAAAACCAGCGTTTTGAATGAAGAATCACATTTCTTGGTAGAATCATGCAGGATTGAAATTTTTGATGGTTTTTTACTCCTCTCAACAGCCCAAACAAGTTTCTAAAAGGATGAGTTTGCAACTACTTTACTTTTGGAGAAAATTCAAAACATTCATTATTCAATAGGGCCCAAACTATCAAAAACCAGCGGTTTCAATGAACACACATTTCTTGGTAGAATCATGCAGGACTGAAATTTTTGATGTTTTTCTACTCCTCTCATGAGCCCAAACAAGTCTCTAAAAGCATGAGTTTGCAACTACTTTACTTTTGGAGAAAATTCAAAACATTCATTATTCAATAGAGCCCAATAGCAAAAACCAGCGTTTTGAATGAAGAATCACATTTCTTGGTAGAATCATGCAGGATTGAAATTTTTGATGGTTTTTTACTCCTCTCAACAGCCCAAACAAGTTTCTAAAAGGATGAGTTTGCAACTACTTTACTTTTGGAGAAAATTCAAAACATTCATTATTCAATAGGGCCCAAACTATCAAAAACCAGCCATTTCAATGAACACACATGTCTTGGTAGAATCATGCAGGACTGAAATTTTTGATGTTTTTCTACTCATCTCATGAGCCCAAACAAGTCTCTAAAAGCATGAGTTTGCAACTACTTTACTTTTGGAGAAAATTCAAAACATTCATTATTCAATAGAGCCCAATAGCAAAAACCAGCGTTTTGAATGAAGAATCACATTTCTTGGTAGAATCATGCAGGATTGAAATTTTTGATGGTTTTTTACTCCTCTCAACAGCCCAAACAAGTTTCTAAAAGGATGAGTTTGCAACTACTTTACTTTTGGAGAAAATTCAAAACATTCATTATTCAATAGGGCCCAAACTATCAAAAACCAGCGGTTTCAATGAACACACATTTCTTGGTAGAATCATGCAGGACTGAAATTTTTGATGTTTTTCTACTCCTCTCATGAGCCCAAACAAGTCTCTAAAAGCATGAGTTTGCAACTACTTTACTTTTGGAGAAAATTCAAAACATTCATTATTCAATAGAGCCCAATAGCAAAAACCAGCGTTTTGAATGAAGAATCATATTTCTTGGTAGAATCATGCAGGATTGAAATTTTTGATGTTTTTTTACTCCTCTCAACAGCCCAAACAAGTTTCTAAAATGATGAGTTTGCAACTACTTTACTTTTGGAGAAAATTCAAAACATTCATTATTATTATTAACATAAAACCCTGCCCTATTAAATAAAGTCTTTTTCTCATATAAGTTGATGAGGAGATTCCTAAGTTCCAGTCTGAGGGAGTACAATTCATTATATTTAGCAAAATTTTTGTCTGCTTTAGCTTGGGATTCTAATTTTTGGATCTGTTCTAACAACATACTTTGTTGGCTCTCTCTTGCTCTTTTTTGTCTCGAGGCCACTTGGATCAGATGACCCCTAATGACACATTTGTGTGCTAGCCACAATGTTTCAGGTGTAATTTCTTGGGAACAGTTCTCTTTGAAGTAGTTCATTAAGACATTCTTTGCTAATGATATGTTTTCTGGGGAGTCAACAGTGAATTTACTATATCTCCAATTGTATTGTTTTGGGATCATGGAGGAAGTATGTAAGGTCAGTAGGATTGGGGCATGGTCTGACCATGTAATAGGACCAGTCTGGAAATCTATGTATGAGTCTAGTAGCGAGAAGCTAGTGAACACATGATCAATCCTAGTGTAAGACTTATTGTGTGGACAAAATCTTGTGTACTCTCTTGAGGTAGAGTTCAATATCTTACAGCTGTCGACTGTTGTATGCTTCTGTTAATACATCCTAGAATTGCATTTGCCTTTTTTGCTGCTGCATCACACTGTTGACTCATATTCAGTCTGTGATCTATAAGAATACCCAAGTCTTTTTCACATGTGCTGTCACTTAGCCCTATTCCTCCCATTCTATATATGCTTTTTTCATTTTTATTGCCCAGATGTAGTACTTTGCATTTCTCCCTGTTAAAAACCAATCTGTTAGTTGCTGCCCACTTCTCCAGTTTATTTAAATCTTTTTGAATCCTCTCTCTCTCTTCTCTAGTATTAGCTATCCCTCCTAGCTTTGTGTCATCAGCAAATTTAATCAGTTTACCCTCAATTCCTTCATCTAAATCGTTGATAAAGATGTTGAACAATACAGGGCCCAGGACAGAGCCCTGTGGTACCCCACTTGAGACATTCTTCCAACTGGATGTGCAGCCATTTACGACCACTCTTTGGGTCCGATCACTAAGCCAGTTATGAATCCACCTAACAGTTGCCTTGTCCATTCCATACTTAGTCATTTTTTCAATAAGGATTGTATGAGAGACTTTGTCAAATGCTTTGCTGAAGTCAAGTTAAATCAAGGCTAAGGAATTGGAAATGTGCAACTTGGACCAAGAAAAACTAATTACAGAGCAACGACATTTGAAAAAAAGCATTCAAATCATGCTTTGAAAACACTACTTGTGTATCCCGATTTCAATTCAATCTGTCTTTGGAAACCGCTTAAGAGAGTGAGTGCACCATTCTCAGAGGAACTGCAGATACTGAAATGATGCGTGGAGTGAAGTGAGCAAGCTATTTTTCCATCTCCCTGGCGAGCATCGCCCACCTGTCTGCTGAGGCTCCCTCAGCAGACTGAAGCTGACTACTACTGCGCAGCTGCTACAGACTGTGGGCTGCCCATTGTGACACGTGGTCCCATTGTGACACGTGGTCCCATTGTTCCAGGAATAGAACACATCCAAGCATTGTGTTCTATGAATGGCATGATTCCTATCACAGTGTTCCATGGATAGAACACATCCTATTTACTGCAGGCAAGCAGCGCACCTAGCTGCTGCTGCTGCTGCTACAAGCCACTAGAATACCGTCTGTCAGAGAGGTGTATGTAGGCCGAACATTCAAATAACTCGCCAGATAAATCGTTGCTTTTCCATTTAATTCATATATGAATTAATTCAAAATTGAACAGTAAATTTTAAAGTTGGAAGGCCACAAGAGGTTGACAATGTTTCAAAAACGAAACGACATATCATTGCAAGAGGGATGTGGTAGGAATTGAATGCTTGAATTAAGACTGGGGAAGTACTGAGGGGAAGGGGCTGCAGGCCTTGTAGCAGGTGGGTGTGCAGAAATATAGCTATCCAAAGCCAAACACATTACTGCAGCTTGTCACAACTGTACCTACCAAGCAGCAAAGGCCAAGATAGATCGTTATTTTACTGACAGATTGAATACAGTGCAATGCCTCCCATATAGAGGTGAATAAGAGTAGTAGTAGTAGTAGTAGTAGTAGAAGAGTTGGTCAAGTTAAATCAAGGCTAAGGAATTGGAAATGTGCAACTTGGACCAAGAAAAACTAATTACAGAGCAACGACATTTGAAAAAAGCATTCAAATCATGCTTTGAAAACACTACTTGTGTATCCCGATTTCAATTCAATCTGTCTTTGGAAACTGCTTAAGAGAGTGAGTGCACCATTCTCAGAGGAACTGCAGATACTGAAATGATGCGTGGAGTGAAGTGAGCAAGCTCTTTTTCCATCTGCCTGGCGAGCATCGCCCACCTGTCTGCTGAGGCTCCCTCAGCAGACTGAAGCTGACTACTACTGCGCAGCTGCTACAGACTGTGGGCTGCCCATTGTGACATGTGGTCCCATTGTGACACGTGGTCCCATTGTTCCAGGAATAGAACACATCCAAGCATTGTGTTCTATGAATGGCATGATTCCTATCACAGTGTTCCATGGATGGAACACATCCTATTTACTGCAGGCAAGCAGCGCACCTAGCTGCTGCTGCTGCTGCTGCTGCTGCTACAAGCCACTAGAATACCGTCTGTCAGACAGGTGGACGTAGGCCGAACATTCAAATAACTCGCCAGATAAATCGTTGCTTTTCCATTTAATTCATATATGAATTAATTCAAAATTGAACAGTAAATTTCAAAGTTGGAAGGCCACAAGAGGGGGACAATGTTTCAAAAATGAAACGACATATCATTGCATGAGGGATGTGGTAGGAATTGAATGCTTGAATTAAGACTGGGGAAGTACTGAGGGGAAGGGGCTGCAGGCCTTGTAGCAGGTGGGTGTGCAGAAATGTAGCTATCCAAAGCCAAACACATTACTGCAGCTTGTCATACCTGTACCTACCAAGCAGCAAAGGCCAAGATAGATCGTTATTTTACTGACAGATTGAATACAGTGCAATGCCTCCCATATAGAGGTGAATAAGAGTAGTAGTAGTAGAAGAGTTGGTCAAGTTAAATCAAGGCTAAGGAATTGGAGATGTGCAACTTGGACCAAGAAAAACTAATTACAGAGCAACGACATTTGAAAAAAGCATTCAAATCATGCTTTGAAAACACTACTTGTGTATCCCGATTTCAATTCAATCTGTCTTTGGAAACCGCTTAAGAGAGTGAGTGCACCATTCTCAGAGGAACTGCAGATACTGAAATGATGCGTGGAGTGAAGTGAGTAAGCTATTTTTCCATCTCCCTGGCGAGCATCGCCCACCTGTCTGCTGAGGCTCCCTCAGCAGACTGAAGCTGACTACTACTGCGCAGCTGCTACAGACTGTGGGCTGCCCATTGTGACACGTGGTCCCATTGTGACACGTGGTCCCATTGTTCCAGGAATAGAACACATCCAAGCATTGTGTTCTATGAATGGCATGATTCCTATCACAGTGTTCCATGGATGGAACACATCCTATTTACTGCAGGCAAGCAGCGCACCTAGCTGTTAAATAAAAGGGAAGTGGGAATCGTAAGAGGTAAATTCCTAAGTACAAAAAGAATTTTAGGTAAAATATATGTTTTTATTACCAAGGTTCTTCCCATCAGGGATAGATCGCAATTATTATAACCAGAAAGGTCTTTTAAGATTTTCTTACTGAGATGTTCCATATTCTTAGAAACAATGAGTTTCAAATCTTTAGGGAAAATTATCCCCAAGTATTCTAGTTCAAAATCTTCCCAGTAAAATTCAGATAATTCTTTAAAGGCTTCAATTTCAGAGGGACGTAAATTAAAATGTATTATTTTAGATTTTTGGGGATTTATTTTAAAATATGAGACCTTAGAGAACTCATCTAAAATGGTGATTAAAGCGTTAAGTGAATTAGCCGGATCAGTGACTGATAACATAAGGTCGTCAGCAAATAAGGTTAACTTGTGATGATAATTTTTTGTTTTAAAACCCGAAATATCAGTACATTTTCTGATCATTTCCACCAAGGGCTCGACTGCCAAGGCAAATAAAAGGGGCGAAAGGGGGCAGCCCTGTCTTGTTCCATTAGTGATGTTGAAATTCCTAGAAAGGTGATTATTAGTATAGGTTTTAGCATTAGTATTAGAGTACAATGCAAATATAGATGTTATAAAGCGATTGTCAAAACCAAACTTTAGTAAAGTAGCTTTAAGATAATCCCAATTCACCCTATCAAAAGCTTTTTGGGCATCCAACGAGATAAATAGTGAAGGGAGATTATTAGAGCTAGCTATGTTAAACAAGTTCAAGATTCTTCTGGTACCGTCTGTTACTTGTCTTCCGGAGACAAACCCTACTTGATCATTTTTAACAAGATCAGGTAAAAGATTCTTTAATCGATCCGCTAAAATTTTTGAATATACTTTAATATCAGTGTTAATTAAAGAGATCGGACGATAATTTTTAACTTCTTCTGGGTTTCTAATGTCTTTGGGGATCAAAATGATAGTTGCCTCCGTCATTTCTTTGGGGAACGATCCAATACTAGAAGCGTGGTCAAAAAGAGATTTTAGGTGCGGGGATAAAATGTTGGAGAAAAACTTGAGATATTCGTTTGTGAACCCATCTGGGCCAGGGGATTTGTTAAGTTTAAGTTTGTCAATCGTTTTGGCAATTTCTTCTACAGTAAACGGTTGATTTAAAAGAGTTAGGTCCAAATTATCTAGTTGGGGAAGGGTCAATTTAGAAAGAAAAAGGTCAATCTCTTTTTGATTAGGAGTATGAACTAAGGGATCTTTTTTAAGATTATAGAGGGTTTCGAAATAATCCGCAAATATTTCGGTAATATCAGAGGGGTGTTGTTTCATTTCTCCTGAAGGGGATTTGATTTTAACAATCCTTCTACTTACGCGAGCTTGTTTAAGTTTACTTGTCATATATTTGGTGGGTTTGTTAATTGAAGCATACAGATTATATTTTGATGCTCTAACAATGGACTCGTACTCGGAAATAATTTCGGATCTTAACGCCTGTCTCAATTTCAGGATATCAAGATGGATAATATGGGATGGAGCAGACAGGGAATTTTGTTGTTTTTCTTTTGAAGCAATTTGGTTCTGGAGGTCAGCAATTTTTTGTCTTTTTTCTTTTTTGTATCTCGTGGAGAGTTGGATGAGACATCCTCTCAAGACCGCCTTGTGGGCGTTCCATAATGTAAATACGAAAACACTTCCCGCTTGGTTGGACCTTGAGCTAGAACATTATGGGACTAGTTCAATATCAGATTTTTTCTTTAAAGATCTGCTATCTCCTTCGATCATTACTTATCAACATCCTGTTGTAAATTCTATACTGACTATGTGGAGGAGTTTCACAAAATTAAAGAAAGGCGACGACAGGAAAAGCATTTTGAAAAAATTCCCATTAAAATTATTATCAAAAATATATAAATGTCCAGTTCCAGAGGAGTGGTGCAGCTTTAAAATTAATACGGTAGGGGATTTATGGGACGGACAAAATTTTTTACCCTTTAATGAAATTAAAAATAAATTTCATGTCCCGTCTACACATTTCACCTCTTATCTACTTCTGAAAGATCTTCTGCGGAAATTTTTGACTAGTAGAGCTTTGAATTCGGATATTGCGGCCTCCATGTTTGCAAATGTTGCCCTTAAGTCGACTTGGAGTCTTAAAAACATATATTCCCACCCTAATGACGACACCGAACTCTTTAAAAATGTATACATTCAAAGATGGGAAAGGGATTTTAACATAAAATTTGATGAAGACCAATGGGGGAAGGCCATAAAGTTTTCAAATGCATCTACTATTTCTGCGACTTTACAGGAGTCTTTCTTTAAAACTTTAATTAGATGGCATTACACTCCGATTAGGTTAGCTCATATAGATAATAAATACTCCCCTCTATGCTGGAGGAATTGTGGTTTACCAGGTAACCTGTACCACATTTTCTGGAGCTGTCCTAAATTGAAGAGATTGTGGAAAGAAGTTACGAATCATATAAATACTCTCTCTGACAACGCAGTGAAGGTCACCCCACAAATGGCATTACTTTCTTTGGGCACTGAAGAAATAAATCCTGTTATTCGATTTGTAATGATACATACTTTTTTGGTGACCAAAAACGCTATAGCTTTCTGGTGGCTTAAAACTGATTTACCTTCTTTTGCTGATATTTTAGGTAAATTACGGACTCATAATTCTATGGAGAAAAGATTTGCCTTTATTAATGGTACTCTCCATAAATATCACACTAAATGGGATGTTTGGAATTTGAAATTTTCTTAATTTATGTTATCTAACACTCTACTGTAAACTCAATATGACAATGTTGGTTCTTTTTTGAGAGGATTGCATTCAAGCGATGTATTATATTTGTTTCTTATGTACACTACTTGTATTAAACAATTTTATTTAATGTGTGATGTAACACGTAGAGTAGAGTTCTCTACTTTTTACTTTGTCCATTTACCCTTTCCCTCTATACTTGAAACTTTAATAAAAATATTTAAACAAAAAAGCATGAGTTTGCAACTACTTTACTTTTGGAGAAAATTCAAAACATTCATTATTCAATAGAACCCAATAGCAAAAATCAGCGTTTTGAATAAAGAATCACATTTCTTGGTAGAATCATGCAGGATTGAAATTTTTGATGTTTTTTTACTCCTCTCAACAGCCCAAACAAGTTTCTAAAAGGATGAGTTTGCAACTACTTTACTTTTGGAGAAAATTCAAAACATTCATTATTCAATAGGGCCCAAACTATCAAAAACCAGCGGTTTGAATGAACACTCACATTTCTTGGTAGAATCGTGCAGGACTGAAATTTTTGATGTTTTTCTACTCCTCTTATGAGCCCAAACAAGTCTCTAAAAGCATGAGCTTGCAACTACTTTACTTTTGGAGAAAATTCAAAACATTCATTATTCAATAGAACCCAATAGCAAAAATCAGCGTTTTGAATGAAGAATCACATTTCTTGGTAGAATCATGCAGGATTGAAATTCTTGATGGTTTTTTACTCCTCTCAACAGCCCAAACAAGTTTCTAAAAGGATGAGTTTGCAACTACTTTACTTTTGGAGAAAATTCAAAACATTCATTATTCAATAGGGCCCAAAATATCAAAAACCAGCGGTTTGAATGAACACTCACATTTCTTGGTAGAATCATGCAGGACTGAAATGAGTTGCAAACTCATCCTTTTAGAAACTTGTTTGGGCTGTTGAGAGGAGTAAAAAACCATCAAAAATTTCAATCCTGCATGATTCTACCAAGAAATGTGATTCTTCATTCAAAACCTGATTTTTGCTATTGGGCTCTATTGAATAATGAATGTTTTGAATTTTCTCCAAAAGTAAAGTAGTTGCAAACTCATGCTTTTAGAGACTTGTTTGGGCTCATGAGAGGAGTAGAAAAACATCAAAAATTTCAGTCCTCCCTGGCGAGCATCGCCCACCTGTATGCTGAGGCTCCCTCAGCAGACTGAAGCTGACTACTACTGCGCAGCTGCTACAGACTGTGGGCTGCCCATTGTGACACGTGGTCCCATTGTGACACATGGTCCCATTGTTCCAGGAATAGAACACATCCAAGCATTGTGTTCTATGAAAGGCATGATTCCTATCACAGTGTTCCATGGATTTAACATATCCTATTTACTGCAGGCAAGCAGCGCACCTAGCTGCTGCTGCTGCTGCTGCTACAAGCCACTAGAATACCGTCTGTCAGACAGGTGGATGTAGGCCGAACATTCAAATAAGTCGCCAGATAAATCGTTGCTTTTCCATTTAATTCAGATATGAATTAATTCAAGATTGAACTGTAAATTTCAAAGTTGGAAGGCCACAAGAGGGGGACAATGTTTCAAAAATGAAACGACATATCATTGCATGAGGGATGTTGTAGGAATTGAATGCTTGAATTAAGACTGGGGAAGTACTGAGGGGAAGGGGCTGCAGGCCTTGTAGCAGGTGGGTGTGAAGAAATGTAGCTATCCAAAGCCAAACACATTACTACAGCTTGTCACACCTGTACCTACCAAGCAGCAAAGGCCAAGATAAATCGTTATTTTACTGACAGATTGAATACAGTGCAATGCCTCCCATATAGAGGTGAATAAGAGTAGTAGTAGTAGTAGTAGTAGTAGTAGTAGTAGTAGAAGAGTTGGTCAAGTTAAATCAAGGCTAAGGAATTGGAAATGTGCAACTTGGGCCAAGAAAAACTAATTATAGAGCAACGACATTTGAAAAAAGCATTCAAATAATGCTTTGAAAACACTACTTGTGTATCCCGATTTCAATTCAATCTGTCTTTGGAAACCGCTTAAGAGAGTGAGTGCACTATTCTCAGAGGAACTGCAGATACTGAAATGATGCGTGGAGTGAAGTGAGCAAGCTCTTTTTCCATCTCCCTGGCGAGCATCGCCCACCTGTCTGCTGAGGCTCCCTCAGCAGATTGAAGCTGACTACTACTGCTCAGGTGCTACAGACTGTGGGCTGCCCATTGTGACACGTGGTCCCATTGTGACACGTTGTCCCATTGTTCCAGGAATAGAACACATCCAAGCATTGTGTTCTATGAATGGCATGATTCCTATCACAGTGTTCCATGGATGGAACACATCCTATTTACTGCAGGCAAGCAGCGCACCTAGCTGCTGCTGCTGCAGCTGCTACAAGCCACTAGAATACCGTCTGTCAGACAGGTGGACGTAGGCCGAACCTTCAAATAACTCGCCAGATAAATCGTTGCTTTTCCATTTAATTCATATATTAATTAATTCAAAATTGAACAGTAAATTTCAAAGTTGGAAGGCCACAAGAGGGGGACAATGTTTCAAAAATGAAACGACATATCATTGCATGAGGGATGTTGTAGGAATTGAATGCTTGAATTAAGACTGGGGAAGTACTGAGGGTAAGGGGCTGCAGGCCTTGTAGCAGGTGGGTGTGAAGAAATGTAGCTATCCAAAGCCAAACACATTACTGCAGCTTGTCACACCTGTACCTACCAAGCAGCAAAGGCCAATTTAAATCGTTATTTTACTGACAGATTGAATACAGTGCAATGCCTCCCATATAGAGGTGAATAAGAGTAGTAGTAGTAGTAGTAGAAGAGTTGGTCAAGTTAAATCAAGGCTAAGGAATTGGA
This sequence comes from Dendrobates tinctorius, assembly GCF_039654945.1. Lineage (NCBI taxonomy): Eukaryota > Metazoa > Chordata > Amphibia > Anura > Dendrobatidae > Dendrobates > Dendrobates tinctorius. The sequence goes on from NW_027361793.1 coordinate 23,754,805, forward strand.
AATGTGCAACTTGGGCCAAGAAAAACTAATTATAGAGCAACGACATTTGAAAAAAGCATTCAAATAATGCTTTGAAAACACTACTTGTGTATCCCGATTTCAATTCAATCTGTCTTTGGAAACCGCTTAAGAGAGTGAGTGCACTATTCTCAGAGGAACTGCAGATACTGAAATGATGCGTGGAGTGAAGTGAGCAAGCTCTTTTTCCATCTCCCTGGCGAGCATCGCCCACCTGTCTGCTGAGGCTCCCTCAGCAGACTGAAGCTGACTACTACTGCGCAGTTGCTACAGACTGTGGGCTGCCCATTGTGACACGTGGTCCCATTGTGACACGTGGTCCCATTGTTCCAGGAATAGAACACATCCAAGCATTGTGTTCTATGAATGGCATGATTCCTATCACAGTGTTCCATGGATGGAACACATCCTATTTACTGCAGGCAAGCAGCGCACCTAGCTGCTGCTGCTGCTGCTGCTGCTACAAGCCACTAGAATACCGTCTGTCAGAGAGGTGTACGTAGGCCGAACATTCAAATAACTCGCCAGATAAATCGTTGCTTTTCCATTTAATTCATATATGAATTAATTCAAAATTGAACAGTAAATTTTAAAGTCGGAAGGCCACAAGAGGTTGACAATGTTTCAAAAACGAAACGACATATCATTGCAAGAGGGATGTGGTAGGAATTGAATGCTTGAATTAAGACTGGGGAAGTACTGAGGGGAAGGGGCTGCAGGCCTTGTAGCAGGTGGGTGTGCAGAAATGTAGCTATCCAAAGCCAAACACATTACTGCAGCTTGTCACACCTGTACCTACCAAGCAGCAAAGGCCAAGATAGATCGTTATTTTACTGACAGATTGAATACAGTGCAATGCCTCCCATATATAGGTGAATAAGAGTAGTAGTAGTAGTAGTAGTAGTAGAAGAGTTGGTCAAGTTAAATCAAGGCTAAGGAATTGGAAATGTGCAACTTGGACCAAGAAAAACTAATTACAGAGCAACGACATTTGAAAAAAGCATTCAAATCATGCTTTGAAAACACTACTTGTGTATCCCGATTTCAATTCAATCTGTCTTTGGAAACCGCTTAAGAGAGTGAGTGCACCATTCTCTGAGGAACTGCAGATACTGAAATGATGCGTGGAGTGAAGTGAGCAAGCTATTTTTCCATCTCCCTGGCGAGCATTGCCCACCTGTCTGCTGAGGCTCCCTCAGCAGACTGAAGCTGACTACTATTGCGCAGCTGCTACAGACTGTGGGCTGCCCATTGTGACACGTGGTCCCATTGCAACACATGGCCCCATTGTTCCAGGAATAGAACACATCCAAGCATTGTGTTATATGAATGGCATGATTCCTATCATAGTGTTCCATGGATGGAACACATCCTATTTACTGCAGGCAAGCAGCGCACCTAGCTGCTGCTGCTGCTGCTGCTGATGCTACAAGCCACTAGAATACCGTCTGTCAGACAGGTGGACGTAGGCCGAACATTCAAATAACTCGCCAGATAAATCGTTGCTTTTCCATTTAATTCATATATGAATTAATTCAAAATTGAACAGTAAATTTCAAAGTTGGAAGGCCACAAGAGGGGGACAATGTTTCAAAAAAGAAACGACATATCATTGCATGAGGGATGTGGTAGGAATTGAATGCTTGAATTAAGACTGGGGAAGTACTGAGGGGAAGGGGCTGCAGGCCTTGTAGCAGGTGGGTGTGCAGAAATGTAGCTATCCAAAGCCAAACACATTACCGCAGCTTGTCATACCTGTACCTACCAAGCAGCAAAGGCCAAGATAGATCGTTATTTTACTGACAGATTGAATACAGTGCAATGCCTCCCATATAGAGGTGAATAAGAGTAGTAGTAGTAGTAGAAGAGTTGGTCAAGTTAAATCAAGGCTAAGGAATTGGAAATGTGCAACTTGGACCAAGAAAAACTAATTACAGAGCAACGACATTTGAAAAAAGCATTCAAATCATGCTTTGAAAACACTACTTGTGTATCCCAATTTCAATTCAATCTGTCTTTGGAAACCGCTTAAGAGAGTGAGTGCACCATTCTCAGAGGAACTGCAGATACTGAAATGATGCGTGGAGTGAAGTGAGCAAGCTATTTTTCCATCTCCCTGGCGAGCATCGCCCACCTGTCTGCTGAGGCTCCCTCAGCAGACTGAAGCTGACTACTACTGCGCAGCTGCTACAGACTGTGGGCTGCCCATTGTGACACGTGGTCCCATTGTGACACGTGGCCCCATTGTTCCAGGAATAGAACACATCCAAGCATTGTGTTCTATGAATGGCATGATTCCTATCACAGTGTTCCATGGATGGAACACATCCTATTTACTGCAGGCAAGCAGCGCACCTAGCTGCTGCTCCTGCTGCTACAAGCCACTAGAATACCATCTGTCAGACAGGTGGACGTAGGCCGAACATTCAAATAACTCGCCAGATAAATCGTTGCTTTTCCATTTAATTCATATATGAATTAATTCAAAATTGAACAGTAAATTTCAAAGTTGGAAGGCCACAAGAGGGGGACAATGTTTCAAAAATGAAACGACATATCATTGCATGAGGGATGTGGTAGGAATTGAATGCTTGAATTAAGACTGGGGAAGTACTGAGGGGAAGGGGCTGCAGGCCTTGTAGCAGGTGGGTGTGCAGAAATGTAGCTATCCAAAGCCAAACACATTACCGCAGCTTGTCATACCTGTACCTACCAAGCAGCAAAGGCCAAGATAGATCGTTATTTTACTGACAGATTGAATACAGTGCAATGCCTCCCATATAGAGGTGAATAAGAGTAGTAGTAGTAGTAGAAGAGTTGGTCAAGTTAAATCAAGGCTAAGGAATTGGAAATGTGCAACTTGGACCAAGAAAAACTAATTACAGAGCAACGACATTTGAAAAAAGCATTCAAATCATGCTTTGAAAACACTACTTGTGTATCCCGATTTCAATTCAATCTGTCTTTGGAAACCTCTTAAGAGAGTGAGTGCACCATTCTCAGAGGAACTGCAGATACTGAAATGATGCGTGGAGTGAAGTGAGCAAGCTATTTTTCCATCTCCCTGGCGAGCATCGCCCACCTGTCTGCTGAGGCTCCCTCAGCAGACTGAAGCTGACTACTACTGCGCAGCTGCTACACACTGTGGGCTGCCCATTGTGACACGTGGTCCCATTGTGACACGTGGTCCCATTGGTCCAGGAATAGAACACATCCAAGCATTGTGTTCTATGAATGGCATGATTCCTATCACAGTGTTCCATGGATGGAACACATCCTATTTACTGCAGGCAAGCAGCGCACCTAGCTGCTGCTGCTGCTGCTGCTACAAGCCACTAGAATACCGTCTGTCAGACAGGTGGACTTAGGCCGAACATTCAAATAACTCGCCAGATAAATCGTTGCTTTTCCATTTAATTGATATATGAATTAATTCAAAATTGAACAGTAAATTTCAAAGTTGGAAGGCCACAAGAGGGGGACAATGTTTCAAAAACGAAATGACATATCATTGCATGAGGGATGTTGTAGGAATTGAATGCTTGAATTAAGACTGGGGAAGTACTGAGGGGAAGGGGCTGCAGGCCTTGTAGCAGGTGGGTGTGCAGAAATGTAGCTATCCAAAGCCAAACACATTACTGCAGCTTGTCACACCTGTACCTACCAAGCAGCAAAGGCCAAGATAGATCGTTATTTTACTGACAGATTGAATACAGTGCAATGCCTCCCATAGAGAGGTGAATAAGAGTAGTAGTAGTAGTAGTAGTAGTAGTAGTAGAAGAGTTGGTCAAGTTAAATCAAGGCTAAGGAATTGGAAATGTGCAACTTGGACCAAGAAAAACTAATTACAGAGCAACGACATTTGAAAAAAGCATTCAAATCATGCTTTGAAAACACTACTTGTGTATCCCGATTTCAATTCAATCTGTCTTTGGAAACCGCTTAAGAGAGTGAGTGCACCATTCTCAGAGGAACTGCAGATACTGAAATGATGTGTGGAGTGAAGTGAGCAAGCTATTTTTCCATCTCCCTGGCGAGCATCGCCCACCTGTCTGCTGAGGCTCCCTCAGCAGACTGAAGCTGACTACTACTGCGCAGCTGCTACAGACTGTGGGCGGCCCATTGTGACACGTGGTCCCATTGTGACACGTGGTCCCATTGTTCCAGGAATAGAACACATCCAAGCATTGTGTTCTATGAATGGCATGATTCCTATCACAGTGTTCCATGGATGGAACACATCCTATTTACTGCAGGCAAGCAGCGCACCTAGCTGCTGCTGCTGCTGCTGCTGCTACAAGCCACTAGAATACCGTCTGTCAGAGAGGTGTACGTAGGCCGAACATTCAAATAACTCACCAGATATATCGTTACTTTTCCATTTAATTCATATATGAATTAATTCAAAATTGAACAGTAAATTTCAAAGTTGGAAGGCCACAAGAGGTTGACAATGTTTCAAAAACGAAACGACATATCATTGCAAGAGGGATGTGGTAGGAATTGAATGCTTGAATTAAGACTGGGGAAGTACTGAGGGGAAGGGGCTGCAGGCCTTGTAGCAGGTGGGTGTGCAGAAATGTAGCTATCCAAAGCCAAACACATTACTGCAGCTTGTCACATCTGTACCTACCAAGCAGCAAAGGCCAAGATAGATCGTTATTTTACTGACAGATTGAATACAGTGCAATGCCTCCCATATAGAGGTGAATAAGAGTAGTAGTAGTAGTAGTAGTAGTAGAAGAGTTGGTCAAGTTAAATCAAGGCTAAGGAATTGGAAATGTGCAACTTGGACCAAGAAAAACTAATTACAGAGCAACGACATTTGAAAAAAGCATTCAAATCATGCTTTGAAAACACTACTTGTGTATCCCGATTTCAATTCAATCTGTCTTTGGAAACCGCTTAAGAGAGTGAGTGCACCATTCTCAGAGGAACTGCAGATACTTAAATGATGTGTGGAGTGAAGTGAGCAAGCTATTTTTCCATCTCCCTGGCAAGCATCGCCCACCTGTCTGCTGAGGCTCCCTCAGCAGACTGAAGCTGACTACTACTGCGCAGCTGCTACAGACTGTGGGCTGCCCATTGTGACACGTGGTCCCATTGTGACACGTGGTCCCATTGTTCCAGGAATAGAACACATCCAAGCATTGTGTTCTATGAATGGCATGATTCCTATCACAGTGTTCCATGGATGGAACACATCCTATTTACTGCAGGCAAGCAGCGCACCTAGCTGCTGCTGCTGCAGCTGCTACAAGCCACTAGAATACCGTCTGTCAGACAGGTGGACGTAGGCCGAACATTCAAATAACTCGCCAGATAAATCGTTGCTTTTCCATTTAATTCATATATGAATTAATTCAAAATTGAACAGTAAATTTCAAAGTTGGAAGGCCACAAGAGGGGGACAATGTTTCAAAAATGAAACGACATATCATTGCATGAGGGATGTGGTAGGAATTGAATGCTTGAATTAAGACTGGGGAAGTACTGAGGGGAAGGGGCTGCAGGCCTTGTAGCAGGTGGGTGTGCAGAAATGTAGCTATCCAAAGCCAAACACATTACTGCAGCTTGTCACACCTGTACCTACCAAGCAGCAAAGGCCAAGATAGATCGTTATTTTACTGACAGATTGAATACAGTGCAATGCCTACCATATAGAGGTGAATAAGAGTAGTAGTAGTAGTAGTAGTAGTATAGAAGAGTTGGTCAAGTTAAATCAAGGCTAAGGAATTGGAAATGTGCAACTTGGACCAAGAAAAACTAATTGAAATCAGGATACACAAGTAGTGTTTTCAAAGCATGATTTGAATGCTTTTTTCAAATGTCGTTGCTCTGTAATTAGTTTTTCTTGGTCCAAGTTGCACATTTCCAATTCCTTAGCCTTGATTTAACTTGACCAACTCTTCTACTACTACTACTACTACTACTACTACTACTACTACTACTCTTATTCACCTCTATATGGGAGGCATTGCACTGTATTCAATCTGTCAGTAAAATAACGATCTATCTTGGCCTTTGCTGCTTGGTAGGTACAGGTGTGACAAGCTGCAGTAATGTGTTTGGCTTTGGATAGCTACATTTCTGCACACCCACCTGCTACAAGGCCTGCAGCCCCTTCCCCTCAGTACTTCCCTAGTCTTAATTCAAGCATTCAATTCCTACCACATCCCTCATGCAATGATATGTCGTTTCATTTTTGAAACATTGTCCCCCTCTTGTGGCCTTCCAACTTTGAAATTTACTGTTCAATTTTGAATTAATTCATATATGAATTAAATGGAAAAGCAACGATTTATCTGGCGAATTATTTGAATGTTCGGCCTACGTCCACCTGTCTGACAGATGGTATTCTAGTGGCTTGTAGCAGCAGCAGCAGCAGCTAGGTGCGCTGCTTGCCTGCAGTAAATAGGATGTGTTCCATCCATGGAACACTGTGATAGGAATCATGCCATTCATAGAACACAATGCTTGGATGTGTTCTATTCCTGGAACAATGGGACCACGTGTCACAATGGGACCACGTGTCACAATGGGCAGCCCACAGTCTGTAGCAACTGCGCAGTAGTAGTCAGCTTCAGTCTGCTGAGGGAGCCTCAGCAGACAGGTGGGCGATGCTCGCCAGGGAGATGGAAAAAGAGCTTGCTCACTTCACTCCACGCATCATTTCAGTATCTGCAGTTCCTCTGAGAATAGTGCACTCACTCTCTTAAGCGGTTTCCAAAGACAGATTGAATTGAAATCGGGATACACAAGTAGTGTTTTCAAAGCATTATTTGAATGCTTTTTTCAAATGTCGTTGCTCTATAATTAGTTTTTCTTGGCCCAAGTTGCACATTTCCAATTCCTTAGCCTTGATTTAACTTGACCAACTCTTCTACTACTACTACTACTACTACTACTCTTATTCACCTCTATATGGGAGGCATTGCACTGTATTCAATCTGTCAGTAAAATAACGATTTAAATTGGCCTTTGCTGCTTGGTAGGTACAGGTGTGACAAGCTGCAGTAATGTGTTTGGCTTTGGATAGCTACATTTCTTCACACCCACCTGCTACAAGGCCTGCAGCCCCTTCCCCTCAGTACTTCCCCAGTCTTAATTCAAGCATTCAATTCCTACAACATCCCTCATGCAATGATATGTCGTTTCATTTTTGAAACATTGTCCCCCTCTTGTGGCCTTCCAACTTTGAAATTTACTGTTCAATTTTGAATTAATTAATATATGAATTAAATGGAAAAGCAACGATTTATCTGGCGAGTTATTTGAAGGTTCGGCCTACGTCCACCTGTCTGACAGACGGTATTCTAGTGGCTTGTAGCAGCTGCAGCAGCAGCAGCTAGGTGCGCTGCTTGCCTGCAGTAAATAGGATGTGTTCCATCCATGGAACACTGTGATAGGAATCATGCCATTCATAGAACACAATGCTTGGATGTGTTCTATTCCTGGAACAATGGGACCACGTGTCACAATGGGACCACGTGTCACAATGGGCAGCCCACAGTCTGTAGCAACTGAGCAGTAGTAGTCAGCTTCAGTCTGCTGAGGGAGCCTCAGCAGACAGGTGGGCGATGCTCGCCAGGGAGATGGAAAAATAGCTTGCTCACTTCACTCCACGCATCATTTCAGTATCTGCAGTTCCTCTGAGAATAGTGCACTCACTCTCTTAAGCGGTTTCCAAAGACTTAGATTAGATTAGATTAGATAAACTTTATTGATCCCGGAGGAAATTACAGTATTACAGCAGCAGAACAAAGATCAAGAACATTACAAGAACAATACACACTTTACAAAATAAGTCTATATGGACAGCAGATGCGGATAGACTGGTACTTGTAACTCACCAATTCCCCCCCATACACTTTGAACTTCATTTAGTCTTGGGATGCTTTACACTTATACATTTGTTAAACATCCCCACAGCTGTCGGAACAAACGATTTTCTATATCTTTCCTTTTTACACATTAGTTGGAGTAGACGCTTGCTGAATGTGCTCTTTTGCTTCGCAAACAGTTCATAGAGCGGGTGTGTATTGTTGCTCATTATAGCCTTGCATTTCTTAGTAATTCTATCCTCTAATACCTCCTCGAAAGTCCTGAGTTGTAGACCCACCGCCGCACTAGCCTTCTTGATAAGTTTATTCAGCTTATTCGCGTCAGCTGTGCGCACACTACTACCCCAGCATATAATTGCATCAAAGATTGCACTCGCCACAATGGATTGGTAGAACATTTCAAGCATTTTGCTACACACATTAAACGACCTTAACTTCCTTAGGAAGTAAAGTCTACTCATCCCTTTCTTGCAAACCTTCTCCATATGGCACCTCCAATCAAGCTTGCTGTCCAGGTGAACCCCCAAATATTTGAAATTCTCCACCATCTCCACATCCTGACCATCAATAGTGATAGGTAAGCAATCCTTCATGCACCTTCCATAACTCAACACCAGCTCCCTGGTTTTCTTTACGTTGAGTTCTAAATGGTTAGCCTGGCACCAGTCAACAAAGTCCAAAACCACCCTTCTGTATTCCTCCTCCCCCCGGTCTCTCTCAATACCTCCGACTATCACTGAGTCATCAGAGTACTTCTGAAGGTGACAAAGGTCTGATTTATACTGAAAATCAGCTGTGTATAACGTAAAAAGGAATGGCGACAGCACCGTTCCCTGAGGGGCTCCAACACTACTCCGCACACTATCCGATACGGCCGCCCCCAACCTCACAAACTGTGGCCTGTCCGACAGATAATCAATGATCCAATTCACTAGTCCCTCATCAAGATTGATGACAGATTGAATTGAAATCGGGATACACAAGTAGTGTTTTCAAAGCATTATTTGAATGCTTTTTTCAAATGTCGTTGCTCTATAATTAGTTTTTCTTGGCCCAAGTTGCACATTTCCAATTCCTTAGCCTTGATTTAACTTGACCAACTCTTCTACTACTACTACTACTACTACTACTACTACTACTACTCTTATTCACCTCTATATGGGAGGCATTGCACTGTATTCAATCTGTCAGTAAAATAACGATTTATCTTGGCCTTTGCTGCTTGGTAGGTACAGGTGTGACAAGCTGCAGTAATGTGTTTGGCTTTGGATAGCTACATTTCTTCACACCCACCTGCTACAAGGCCTGCAGCCCCTTCCCCTCAGTACTTCCCCAGTCTTAATTCAAGCATTCAATTCCTACAACATCCCTCATGCAATGATATGTCGTTTCATTTTTGAAACATTGTCCCCCTCTTGTGGCCTTCCAACTTTGAAATTTACACTTCAATTTTGAATTAATTCATATATGAATTAAATGGAAAAGCAACGATTTATCTGGCGAGTTATTTGAATGTTCGGCCTACATCCACCTGTCTGACAGATGGTATTCTAGTGGCTTGTAGCAGCAGCAGCAGCAGCAGCTAGGTGCGCTGCTTGCCTGCAGTAAATAGGATATGTTAAATCCATGGAACACTGTGATAGGAATCATGCCTTTCATAGAACACAATGCTTGGATGTGTTCTATTCCTGGAACAATGGGACCATGTGTCACAATGGGACCACGTGTCACAATGGGCAGCCCACAGTCTGTAGCAGCTGCGCAGTAGTAGTCAGCTTCAGTCTGCTGAGGGAGCCTCAGCATACAGGTGGGCGATGCTCGCCAGGGAGGACTGAAATTTTTGATGTTTTTCTACTCCTCTCATGAGCCCAAACAAGTCTCTAAAAGCATGAGTTTGCAACTACTTTACTTTTGGAGAAAATTCAAAACATTCATTATTCAATAGAGCCCAATAGCAAAAATCAGGTTTTGAATGAAGAATCACATTTCTTGGTAGAATCATGCAGGATTGAAATTTTTGATGGTTTTTTACTCCTCTCAACAGCCCAAACAAGTTTCTAAAAGGATGAGTTTGCAACTCATTTCAGTCCTGCATGATTCTACCAAGAAATGTGAGTGTTCATTCAAACCGCTGGTTTTTGATATTTTGGGCCCTATTGAATAATGAATGTTTTGAATTTTCTCCAAAAGTAAAGTAGTTGCAAACTCATCCTTTTAGAAACTTGTTTGGGCTGTTGAGAGGAGTAAAAAACCATCAAGAATTTCAATCCTGCATGATTCTACCAAGAAATGTGATTCTTCATTCAAAACGCTGATTTTTGCTATTGGGTTCTATTGAATAATGAATGTTTTGAATTTTCTCCAAAAGTAAAGTAGTTGCAAGCTCATGCTTTTAGAGACTTGTTTGGGCTCATGAGAGGAGTAGAAAAACATCAAAAATTTCAGTCCTGCACGATTCTACCAAGAAATGTGAGTGTTCATTCAAACCGCTGGTTTTTGATAGTTTGGGCCCTATTGAATAATGAATGTTTTGAATTTTCTCCAAAAGTAAAGTAGTTGCAAACTCATCCTTTTAGAAACTTGTTTGGGCTGTTGAGAGGAGTAAAAAAACATCAAAAATTTCAATCCTGCATGATTCTACCAAGAAATGTGATTCTTTATTCAAAACGCTGATTTTTGCTATTGGGTTCTATTGAATAATGAATGTTTTGAATTTTCTCCAAAAGTAAAGTAGTTGCAAACTCATGCTTTTTTGTTTAAATATTTTTATTAAAGTTTCAAGTATAGAGGGAAAGGGTAAATGGACAAAGTAAAAAGTAGAGAACTCTACTCTACGTGTTACATCACACATTAAATAAAATTGTTTAATACAAGTAGTGTACATAAGAAACAAATATAATACATCGCTTGAATGCAATCCTCTCAAAAAAGAACCAACATTGTCATATTGAGTTTACAGTAGAGTGTTAGATAACATAAATTAAGAAAATTTCAAATTCCAAACATCCCATTTAGTGTGATATTTATGGAGAGTACCATTAATAAAGGCAAATCTTTTCTCCATAGAATTATGAGTCCGTAATTTACCTAAAATATCAGCAAAAGAAGGTAAATCAGTTTTAAGCCACCAGAAAGCTATAGCGTTTTTGGTCACCAAAAAAGTATGTATCATTACAAATCGAATAACAGGATTTATTTCTTCAGTGCCCAAAGAAAGTAATGCCATTTGTGGGGTGACCTTCACTGCGTTGTCAGAGAGAGTATTTATATGATTCGTAACTTCTTTCCACAATCTCTTCAATTTAGGACAGCTCCAGAAAATGTGGTACAGGTTACCTGGTAAACCACAATTCCTCCAGCATAGAGGGGAGTATTTATTATCTATATGAGCTAACCTAATCGGAGTGTAATGCCATCTAATTAAAGTTTTAAAGAAAGACTCCTGTAAAGTCGCAGAAATAGTAGATGCATTTGAAAACTTTATGGCCTTCCCCCATTGGTCTTCATCAAATTTTATGTTAAAATCCCTTTCCCATCTTTGAATGTATACATTTTTAAAGAGTTCGGTGTCGTCATTAGGGTGGGAATATATGTTTTTAAGACTCCAAGTCGACTTAAGGGCAACATTTGCAAACATGGAGGCCACAATATCCGAATTCAAAGCTCTACTAGTCAAAAATTTCCGCAGAAGATCTTTCAGAAGTAGATAAGAGGTGAAATGTGTAGACGGGACATGAAATTTATTTTTAATTTCATTAAAGGGTAAAAAATTTTGTCCGTCCCATAAATCCCCTACCGTATTAATTTTAAAGCTGCACCACTCCTCTGGAACTGGACATTTATATATTTTTGATAATAATTTTAATGGGAATTTTTTCAAAATGCTTTTCCTGTCGTCGCCTTTCTTTAATTTTGTGAAACTCCTCCACATAGTCAGTATAGAATTTACAACAGGATGTTGATAAGTAATGATCGAAGGAGATAGCAGATCTTTAAAGAAAAAATCTGATATTGAACTAGTCCCATAATGTTCTAGCTCAAGGTCCAACCAAGCGGGAAGTGTTTTCGTATTTACATTATGGAACGCCCACAAGGCGGTCTTGAGAGGATGTCTCATCCAACTCTCCACGAGATACAAAAAAGAAAAAAGACAAAAAATTGCTGACCTCCAGAACCAAATTGCTTCAAAAGAAAAACAACAAAATTCCCTGTCTGCTCCATCCCATATTATCCATCTTGATATCCTGAAATTGAGACAGGCGTTAAGATCCGAAATTATTTCCGAGTACGAGTCCATTGTTAGAGCATCAAAATATAATCTGTATGCTTCAATTAACAAACCCACCAAATATATGACAAGTAAACTTAAACAAGCTCGCGTAAGTAGAAGGATTGTTAAAATCAAATCCCCTTCAGGAGAAATGAAACAACACCCCTCTGATATTACCGAAATATTTGCGGATTATTTCGAAACCCTCTATAATCTTAAAAAAGATCCCTTAGTTCATACTCCTAATCAAAAAGAGATTGACCTTTTTCTTTCTAAATTGACCCTTCCCCAACTAGATAATTTGGACCTAACTCTTTTAAATCAACCGTTTACTGTAGAAGAAATTGCCAAAACGATTGACAAACTTAAACTTAACAAATCCCCTGGCCCAGATGGGTTCACAAACGAATATCTCAAGTTTTTCTCCAACATTTTATCCCCGCACCTAAAATCTCTTTTTGACCACGCTTCTAGTATTGGATCGTTCCCCAAAGAAATGACGGAGGCAACTATCATTTTGATCCCCAAAGACATTAGAAACCCAGAAGAAGTTAAAAATTATCGTCCGATCTCTTTAATTAACACTGATATTAAAGTATATTCAAAAATTTTAGCGGATCGATTAAAGAATCTTTTACCTGATCTTGTTAAAAATGATCAAGTAGGGTTTGTCTCCGGAAGACAAGTAACAGACGGTACCAGAAGAATCTTGAACTTGTTTAACATAGCTAGCTCTAATAATCTCCCTTCACTATTTATCTCGTTGGATGCCCAAAAAGCTTTTGATAGGGTGAATTGGGATTATCTTAAAGCTACTTTACTAAAGTTTGGTTTTGACAATCGCTTTATAACATCTATATTTGCATTGTACTCTAATACTAATGCTAAAACCTATACTAATAATCACCTTTCTAGGAATTTCAACATCACTAATGGAACAAGACAGGGCTGCCCCCTTTCGCCCCTTTTATTTGCCTTGGCAGTCGAGCCCTTGGTGGAAATGATCAGAAAATGTACTGATATTTCGGGTTTTAAAACAAAAAATTATCATCACAAGTTAACCTTATTTGCTGACGACCTTATGTTATCAGTCACTGATCCGGCTAATTCACTTAACGCTTTAATCACCATTTTAGATGAGTTCTCTAAGGTCTCATATTTTAAAATAAATCCCCAAAAATCTAAAATAATACATTTTAATTTACGTCCCTCTGAAATTGAAGCCTTTAAAGAATTATCTGAATTTTACTGGGAAGATTTTGAACTAGAATACTTGGGGATAATTTTCCCTAAAGATTTGAAACTCATTGTTTCTAAGAATATGGAACATCTCAGTAAGAAAATCTTAAAAGACCTTTCTGGTTATAATAATTGCGATCTATCCCTGATGGGAAGAACCTTGGTAATAAAAACATATATTTTACCTAAAATTCTTTTTGTACTTAGGAATTTACCTCTTACGATTCCCACTTCCCTTTTATTTAACAGCTAGGTGCGCTGCTTGCCTGCAGTAAATAGGATGTGTTCCATCCATGGAACACTGTGATAGGAATCATGCCATTCATAGAACACAATGCTTGGATGTGTTCTATTCCTGGAACAATGGGACCACGTGTCACAATGGGACCACGTGTCACAATGGGCAGCCCACAGTCTGTAGCAGCTGCGCAGTAGTAGTCAGCTTCAGTCTGCTGAGGGAGCCTCAGCAGACAGGTGGGCGATGCTCGCCAGGGAGATGGAAAAATAGCTTACTCACTTCACTCCACGCATCATTTCAGTATCTGCAGTTCCTCTGAGAATGGTGCACTCACTCTCTTAAGCGGTTTCCAAAGACAGATTGAATTGAAATCGGGATACACAAGTAGTGTTTTCAAAGCATGATTTGAATGCTTTTTTCAAATGTCGTTGCTCTGTAATTAGTTTTTCTTGGTCCAAGTTGCACATCTCCAATTCCTTAGCCTTGATTTAACTTGACCAACTCTTCTACTACTACTACTCTTATTCACCTCTATATGGGAGGCATTGCACTGTATTCAATCTGTCAGTAAAATAACGATCTATCTTGGCCTTTGCTGCTTGGTAGGTACAGGTATGACAAGCTGCAGTAATGTGTTTGGCTTTGGATAGCTACATTTCTGCACACCCACCTGCTACAAGGCCTGCAGCCCCTTCCCCTCAGTACTTCCCCAGTCTTAATTCAAGCATTCAATTCCTACCACATCCCTCATGCAATGATATGTCGTTTCATTTTTGAAACATTGTCCCCCTCTTGTGGCCTTCCAACTTTGAAATTTACTGTTCAATTTTGAATTAATTCATATATGAATTAAATGGAAAAGCAACGATTTATCTGGCGAGTTATTTGAATGTTCGGCCTACGTCCACCTGTCTGACAGACGGTATTCTAGTGGCTTGTAGCAGCAGCAGCAGCAGCAGCAGCAGCTAGGTGCGCTGCTTGCCTGCAGTAAATAGGATGTGTTCCATCCATGGAACACTGTGATAGGAATCATGCCATTCATAGAACACAATGCTTGGATGTGTTCTATTCCTGGAACAATGGGACCACGTGTCACAATGGGACCACATGTCACAATGGGCAGCCCACAGTCTGTAGCAGCTGCGCAGTAGTAGTCAGCTTTGGTCTGCTGAGGGAGCCTCAGCAGACAGGTGGGCGATGCTCGCCAGGCAGATGGAAAAAGAGCTTGCTCACTTCACTCCACGCATCATTTCAGTATCTGCAGTTCCTCTGAGAATGGTGCACTCACTCTCTTAAGCAGTTTCCAAAGACAGATTGAATTGAAATCGGGATACACAAGTAGTGTTTTCAAAGCATGATTTGAATGCTTTTTTCAAATGTCGTTGCTCTGTAATTAGTTTTTCTTGGTCCAAGTTGCACATTTCCAATTCCTTAGCCTTGATTTAACTTGACCAACTCTTCTACTACTACTACTACTACTACTCTTATTCACCTCTATATGGGAGGCATTGCACTGTATTCAATCTGTCAGTAAAATAACGATCTATCTTGGCCTTTGCTGCTTGGTAGGTACAGTTGTGACAAGCTGCAGTAATGTGTTTGGCTTTGGATAGCTATATTTCTGCACACCCACCTGCTACAAGGCCTGCAGCCCCTTCCCCTCAGTACTTCCCCAGTCTTAATTCAAGCATTCAATTCCTACCACATCCCTCTTGCAATGATATGTCGTTTCGTTTTTGAAACATTGTCAACCTCTTGTGGCCTTCCAACTTTAAAATTTACTGTTCAATTTTGAATTAATTCATATATGAATTAAATGGAAAAGCAACGATTTATCTGGCGAGTTATTTGAATGTTCGGCCTACGTACACCTCTCTGACAGACGGTATTCTAGTGGCTTGTAGCAGCAGCAGCAGCAGCTAGGTGCGCTGCTTGCCTGCAGTAAATAGGATGTGTTCCATCCATGGAACACTGTGATAGGAATCATGCCATTCATAGAACACAATGCTTGGATGTGTTCTATTCCTGGAACAATGGGACCACGTGTCACAATGGGACCACGTGTCACAATGGGCAGCCCACAGTCTGTAGCAGCTGCGCAGTAGTAGTCAGCTTCAGTCTGCTGAGGGAGCCTCAGCAGACAGGTGGGCGATGCTCGCCAGGGAGATGGAAAAATAGCTTGCTCACTTCACTCCACGCATCATTTCAGTATCTGCAGTTCCTCTGAGAATGGTGCACTCACTCTCTTAAGCGGTTTCCAAAGACAGATTGAATTGAAATCGGGATACACAAGTAGTGTTTTCAAAGCATGATTTGAATGCTTTTTTTCAAATGTCGTTGCTCTGTAATTAGTTTTTCTTGGTCCAAGTTGCACATTTCCAATTCCTTAGCCTTGATTTAACTTGACTTCAGCAAAGCATTTGACAAAGTCTCTCATACAATCCTTATTGAAAAAATGACTAAGTATGGAATGGACAAGGCAACTGTTAGGTGGATTCATAACTGGCTTAGTGATCGGACCCAAAGAGTGGTCGTAAATGGCTGCACATCCAGTTGGAAGAATGTCTCAAGTGGGGTACCACAGGGCTCTGTCCTGGGCCCTGTATTGTTCAACATCTTTATCAACGATTTAGATGAAGGAATTGAGGGTAAACTGATTAAATTTGCTGATGACACAAAGCTAGGAGGGATAGCTAATACTAGAGAAGAGAGAGAGAGGATTCAAAAAGATTTAAATAAACTGGAGAAGTGGGCAGCAACTAACAGATTGGTTTTTAACAGGGAGAAATGCAAAGTACTACATCTGGGCAATAAAAATGAAAAAAGCATATATAGAATGGGAGGAATAGGGCTAAGTGACAGCACATGTGAAAAAGACTTGGGTATACTAATAGATCACAGACTGAATATGAGTCAACAGTGTGATGCAGCAGCAAAAAAGGCAAATGCAATTCTAGGATGTATTAACAGAAGCATACAACAGTCGACAGCTGTAAGATATTGAACTCTACCTCAAGAGAGTACACAAGATTTTGTCCACACAATAAGTCTTACACTAGGATTGATCATGTGTTCACTAGCTTCTCGCTACTAGACTCATACATAGATTTCCAGACTGGTCCTATTACATGGTCAGACCATGCCCCAATCCTACTGACCTTACATACTTCCTCCATGATCCCAAAACAATACAATTGGAGATATAGTAAATTCACTGTTGACTCCCCAGAAAACATATCATTAGCAAAGAATGTCTTAATGAACTACTTCAAAGAGAACTGTTCCCAAGAAATTACACCTGAAACATTGTGGCTAGCACACAAATGTGTCATTAGGGGTCATCTGATCCAAGTGGCCTCGAGACAAAAAAGAGCAAGAGAGAGCCAACAAAGGATGTTGTTAGAACAGATCCAAAAATTAGAATCCCAAGCTAAAGCAGACAAAAATTTTGCTAAATATAATGAATTGTACTCCCTCAGACTGGAACTTAGGAATCTCCTCATCAACTTATATGAGAAAAAGACTTTATTTAATAGGGCAGGGTTTTATGTTAATAATAATAATGAATGTTTTGAATTTTCTCCAAAAGTAAAGTAGTTGCAAACTCATCCTTTTAGAAACTTGTTTGGGCTGTTGAGAGGAGTAAAAAACCATCAAAAATTTCAATCCTGCATGATTCTACCAAGAAATGTGATTCTTCATTCAAAACGCTGGTTTTTGCTATTGGGCTCTATTGAATAATGAATGTTTTGAATTTTCTCCAAAAGTAAAGTAGTTGCAAACTCATGCTTTTAGAGACTTGTTTGGGCTCATGAGAGGAGTAGAAAAACATCAAAAATTTCAGTCCTGCATGATTCTACCAAGAAATGTGTGTTCATTGAAACCGCTGGTTTTTGATAGTTTGGGCCCTATTGAATAATGAATGTTTTGAATTTTCTCCAAAAGTAAAGTAGTTGCAAACTCATCCTTTTAGAAACTTGTTTGGGCTGTTGAGAGGAGTAAAAAACCATCAAAAATTTCAATCCTGCATGATTCTACCAAGAAATGTGATTCTTCATTCAAAACGCTGGTTTTTGCTATTGGGCTCTATTGAATAATGAATGTTTTGAATTTTCTCCAAAAGTAAAGTAGTTGCAAACTCATGCTTTTAGAGACTTGTTTGGGCTCATGAGATGAGTAGAAAAACATCAAAAATTTCAGTCCTGCATGATTCTACCAAGACATGTGTGTTCATTGAAATGGCTGGTTTTTGATAGTTTGGGCCCTATTGAATAATGAATGTTTTGAATTTTCTCCAAAAGTAAAGTAGTTGCAAACTCATCCTTTTAGAAACTTGTTTGGGCTGTTGAGAGGAGTAAAAAACCATCAAAAATTTCAATCCTGCATGATTCTACCAAGAAATGTGATTCTTCATTCAAAACGCTGGTTTTTGCTATTGGGCTCTATTGAATAATGAATGTTTTGAATTTTCTCCAAAAGTAAAGTAGTTGCAAACTCATGCTTTTAGAGACTTGTTTGGGCTCATGAGAGGAGTAGAAAAACATCAAAAATTTCAGTCCTGCATGATTCTACCAAGAAATGTGTGTTCATTGAAACCGCTGGTTTTTGATAGTTTGGGCCCTATTGAATAATGAATGTTTTGAATTTTCTCCAAAAGTAAAGTAGTTGCAAACTCATCCTTTTAGAAACTTGTTTGGGCTGTTGAGAGGAGTAAAAAACCATCAAAAATTTCAATCCTGCATGATTCTACTAAGAAATGTGATTCTTCATTCAAAACGCTGGTTTTTGCTATTGGGCTCTATTGAATAATGAATGTTTTGAATTTTCTCCAAAAGTAAAGTAGTTGCAAACTCATGCTTTTAGAGACTTGTTTGGGCTCATGAGATGAGTAGAAAAACATCAAAAATTTCAGTCCTGCATGATTCTACCAAGACATGTGTGTTCATTGAAATGGCTGGTTTTTGATAGTTTGGGCCCTATTGAATAATGAATGTTTTGAATTTTCTCCAAAAGTAAAGTAGTTGCAAACTCATCCTTTTAGAAACTTGTTTGGGCTGTTGAGAGGAGTAAAAAACCATCAAAAATTTCAATCCTGCATGATTCTACCAAGAAATGTGATTCTTCATTCAAAATGCTGGTTTTTGCTATTGGGCTCTATTGAATAATGAATGTTTTGAATTTTCTCCAAAAGTAAAGTAGTTGCAAACTCATGCTTTTAGAGACTTGTTTGGGCTCATGAGAGGAGTAGAAAAACATCAAAAATTTCAGTCCTGCATGATTCTACCAAGAAATGTGTGTTCATTGAAACCGCTGGTTTTTGATAGTTTGGGCCCTATTGAATAATGAATGTTTTGAATTTTCTCCAAAAGTAAAGTAGTTGCAAACTCATGCTTTTAGAGACTTGTTTGGGCTCATGAGAGGAGTAGAAAAACATCAAAAATTTCAGTCCTGCATGATTCTACCAAGAAATGTGTGTTCATTGAAACGGCTGGTTTTTGATAGTTTGGGCCCTATTGAATAATGAATGTTTTGAATTTTCTCCAAAAGTAAAGTAGTTGCAAACTCATCCTTTTAGAAACTTGTTTGGGCTGTTGAGAGGAGTAAAAAACCATCAAAAATTTCAATCCTGCATGATTCTACCAAGAAATGTGATTCTTCATTCAAAACGCTGGTTTTTGCTATTGGGCTCTATTGAATAATGAATGTTTTGAATTTTCTCCAAAAGTAAAGTAGTTGCAAACTCATGCTTTTAGAGACTTGTTTGGGCTCATGAGAGGAGTAGAAAAACATCAAAAATTTCAGTCCTGCATGATTCTACCAAGAAATGTGTGTTCATTCAAACCGCTGGTTTTTGATAGTTTGGGCCCTATTGAATAATGAATGTTTTGAATTTTCTCCAAAAGTAAAGTAGTTGCAAACTCATGCTTTTAGAGACTTGTTTGGGCTCATGAGAGGAGTAGAAAAACATCAAAAATTTCAGTCCTGCATGATTCTACCAAGAAATGTGTGTTCATTGAAACCGCTGGTTTTTGATAGTTTGGGCCCTATTGAATAATGAATGTTTTGAATTTTCTCCAAAAGTAAAGTAGTTGCAAACTCATCCTTTTAGAAACTTGTTTGGGCTGTTGAGAGGAGTAAAAAACCATCAAAAATTTCAATCTTGCATGATTCTACCAAGAAATGTGATTCTTCATTCAAAACGCTGGTTTTTGCTATTGGGCTCTATTGAATAATGAATGTTTTGAATTTTCTCCAAAAGTAAAGTAGTTGCAAACTCATCCTTTTAGAGACTTGTTTGGGCTCATGAGAGGAGTAGAAAAACATCAAAAATTTCAGTCCTGCACGATTCTACCAAGAAATGTGTGTTCATTGAAACCGCTGTTTTTTGATATTTTGGGCCCTATTGAATAATGAATGTTTTTCTCCAAAAGTAAAGTAGTTGCAAACTCATCCTTTTAGAAACTTGTTTGGGCTGTTGAGAGGAGTAAAAAACCATCAAAAATTTCAATCCTGCATGATTCTACCAAGAAATGTGATTCTTCTTTCAAAACCTAATTTTTGCTATTGGGCTCTATTGAATAATGAATGTTTTGAATTTTCTCCAAAAGTAAAGTAGTAGCAAACTCATGCTTTTAGAGACTTGTTTGGGCTCATGAGAGGAGTAGAAAAACATCAAAAATTTCAGTCCTGCATGATTCTACCAAGAAATGTGTGTTCATTGAAACCGCTGGTTTTTGATAGTTTGGGCCCTATTGAATAATGAATGTTTTGAATTTTCTCCAAAAGTAAAGTAGTTGCAAACTCATCCTTTTAGAAACTTGTTTGGGCTGTTGAGAGGAGTAAAAAACCATCAAAAATTTCAATCCTGCATGATTCTACCAAGAAATGTGATTCTTCATTCAAAACGCTGGTTTTTGCTATTGGGCTCTATTGAATAATGAATGTTTTGAATTTTCTCCAAAAGTAAAGTAGTTGCAAACTCATGCTTTTAGAGACTTGTTTGGGCTCATGAGAGGAGAAGAAAAACATCAAAAATTTCAGTCCTGCATGATTCTAACAAGAAATGTGTGTTCATTGAAACCGCTGGTTTTTGATAGTTTGGGCCCTATTGAATAATGAATGTTTTGAATTTTCTCCAAAAGTAAAGTAGTTGCAAACTCATCCTTTTAGAAACTTGTTTGGGCTGTTGAGAGGAGTAAAATCCATCAAAAATTTCAATCCTGCATGATTCTACCAAGAAATGTGATTCTTCATTCAAAACCTGATTTTTGCTATTGGGCTCTATTGAATAATGAATGTTTTGAATTTTCTCCAAAAGTAAAGTAGTTGCAAACTCATGCTTTTAGAGACTTGTTTGGGCTCATGAGAGGAGTAGAAAAACATCAAAAATTTCAGTCCTGCATGATTCTACCAAGAAATGTGTGTTCATTGAAACCGCTGGTTTTTGATAGTTTGGGCCCTATTGAATAATGAATGTTTTGAATTTTCTCCAAAAGTAAAGTAGTTGCAAACTCATCCTTTTAGAAACTTGTTTGGGCTGTTGAGAGGAGTAAAAAACCATCAAAAATTTCAATCCTGCATGATTCTACCAAGAAATGTGATTCTTCATTCAAAACGCTGGTTTTTGCTATTGGGCTCTATTGAATAATGAATGTTTTGAATTTTCTCCAAAAGTAAAGTAGTTGCAAACTCATGCTTTTAGAGACTTGTTTGGGCTCATGAGAGGAGTAGAAAAACATCAAAAATTTCAGTCCTGCATGATTCTACCAAGAAATGTGTGTTCATTCAAACCGCTGGTTTTTGATAGTTTGGGCCCTATTGAATAATGAATGTTTTGACTTTTCTCCAAAAGTAAAGTAGTTGCAAACTCATCCTTTTAGAAACTTGTTTGGGCTGTTGAGAGGAGTAAAAAACCATCAAAAATTTCAATCCTGCATGATTCTACCAAGAAATGTGATTCTTCATTCAAAACGCTGGTTTTTGCTATTGGGCTCTATTGAATAATGAATGTTTTGAATTTTCTCCAAAAGTAAAGTAGTTGCAAACTCATCCTTTTAGAGACTTGTTTGGGCTCATGAGAGGAGTAGAAAAACATCAAAAATTTCAGTCCTGCACGATTCTACCAAGAAATGTGTGTTCATTCAAACCGCTGGTTTTTGATATTTTGGGCCCTATTGAATAATGAATGTTTTGAATTTTCTCCAAAAGTAAAGTAGTTGCAAACTCATCCTTTTAGAAACTTGTTTGGGCTGTTGAGAGGAGTAAAAAACCATCAAAAATTTCAATCCTGCATGATTCTACCAAGAAATGTGATTCTTCATTCAAAACCTGATTTTTGCTATTGGGCTCTATTGAATAATGAATGTTTTGAATTTTCTCCAAAAGTAAAGTAGTTGCAAACTCATGCTTTTTTTTTTTTTTTTTAAATATTTTTATTAAGTTTTAAGTTTAACATGAACAGGAAAGGAAAAGTTAAAACATGGACAAATAAAAAAGTAGAGAACTCTACTCTACAGTGTTACATCACACATTAATAAACTGTTTCAAAGTAGTACAGATGAAGACAAATATTATACATTGTTCCTGCAATTCTCTTTAGATAGAGAAAAAGAAAACAAAACAATCATAGTTGTATTAGATATAGCAAACAACAACAGACAGGCAAATGTAACCGATACTAGCAAAACTTTGAATTCCATATGTCCCACTTGGAGTGATATTTATGGAAAGCTTTATTTATAAACGCAAATCTTTTCTCCATAGAGTTATGGGTACGAACTTTGTCAAGTATTTCAGCGAAGGGAGGTGGATCAGATTTAAGCCACCAAAAAGCTATTGTATTTTTGGTCACCAAGAAAATATGTATTATTACATATCTTAGGGAAGGATTAATTTTCTCGGTGCCCAAGGAAAGCAAAGCCATCTGCGGGGTAACATTCACCGCTTTGTCTGAAAGGATGTCTAAATGGTCCGTAAGTTCTCTACACAAATTCTTCAATTTGGGGCAACTCCAAAACATATGGTATAAGTTGCCTGGCATACCACAGTTCCTCCAACAAAAAGAAGAGTATTTACTATCTATATGGGACATCCTGATCGGGGTATAATGCCATCTGGTCAATGTCTTAAAGAAAGATTCCTGCAGTATCGCCGAAACAGCAGATGCATTTGAAAGTCTTATTGCTTTCTCCCATTGTTCTGCATCTAATTTAATATTTAAGTCTTTTTCCCATCTTTGAATATAAACGTTTTTGGTAAACTCAAAATCTTCGTTATAATGAGAGTAGATATTCTTAAGGCTCCAAGACAACTTATGGTTAACATTTGTAAACATGGAAGCCACAATATCTGAATTCAAAACTCTGCTATTCAAAAACTTCCGCAGGAGATCCTTCAACACAAGATAAGGGGTAAAATACGAAAATGGAATACGGAATTTATTTTTCATCTCGTTAAAAGATAAGGGGTGTTGGCCATCCCATATATCCCCTATTGTATTAATTTTAAATTCTTTCCACTCTTCCGACATAGGGCACTTATATATTTTAAATAGTAGTTTTAAAGGAAATTTTTTCAAAATATTCCGTCTATCAACTTTCTTCTTTAATTGTGTAAAGCTCCTCCACATAACCAGTATAGAATGAAAGACTGGATGATGGTGAACAACATTCAAAGGCGAGAGCAAATGCTTAAAAAACAAATCCGAAATGGAACTGACCCCACATTGCTCTGATTCAAGGTCTAACCAAGCAGAGGGTGTTCCTTCAGAAAACCATTGTTTGCTTTGAAGGATAAGGGATGCTTGAAAATAGGCCAAAATGTTCGGAAGTGCTAGGCCTCCATTATCCTTCTTTTTATATAAAATTTTGGTAGTGATTCTAGGCCTCCGTCCTTTCCAAACAAAAAGGTTGATTGACTTTTGAACTTTGTACAAAAAAGGAGTAGGAATAATAAGAGGAATATTTCTAAATATAAATAGAATTTTTGGTAAAATGTATGATTTAGTTACTAAAATTCTTCCCATCAATGACAAATCGCAGTTATTATAACTAGAGAAGTCTTTTGAAATCTTTTTAAAAAGATGTTCCATATTCCTAGATGTGATAGATTTCAAGTCCTTAGGGAAGATTATTCCCAGATACTCTAATTCCATTTCTTCCCAAGAAAAACTGGTTAATTTTTTAAGGGCATCAATTTCAGAACAGGTTAAGTTAAAGTGCAGTAATTTAGATTTTTGAGCGTTTATTTTAAAATAGGAAACTCTAGAAAAACCATCCAAAATCTTCATAAGAGCAGTAAGTGAATTAGCAGGGTCAGTAATTGATAACATAAGGTCATCAGCAAATAAAGTTAGTTTATGATGATAAGACTTCGTTTTAAAACCCGAGATGTCAGTGCTTTGTCTTATCACTTCTGCAAGGGGTTCAATTGCGAGGGCAAATAAAAGGGGGGAAAGAGGACATCCCTGTCTTGTTCCATTAGTGATATCAAAATTTCTAGAAAGGTGATTATTTGTATAAGTTTTGGCATTAGTATTTGAGTACAATGCAAAGATAGAAATTATAAAGTTATCATCAAACCCAAATTTCAATAGAGTAGATTTAAGATAGTCCCAATTCACTCTATCAAAAGCTTTTTGGGCATCTAGGGAAATAAATAGTGATGGGAAATTATTAGATTTAGCTATGTTGAAAAGATTCAAAATCCTTCTAGTGCCATCTGTAACTTGTCTGCCACTAACAAAGCCCACCTGATCATTCTTAATAAGACGGGGCAAAAGGTTCTTCAATCGATCCGCTAAAATTTTCGAATATATTTTAATGTCGGTGTTTATTAGAGAGATTGGGCGATAATTTTTAACTTCCTCCAAATTCCCACTATCTTTAGGGATCAGTATAATAGTTGCTTCGGTCATTTCTTTAGGGAACAATCCAGTATTTGAGGCGTGATTAAATAGAGATTTTAAATGTGGAGATATAAGGTTTGAAAATGTTTTAAAATATTCATTAGTAAACCCATCTGGGCCAGGGGATTTATTTAATTTAAGCTTTTCAATCGTTCTGGTAATTTCTTCTACAGTAAAGGGTTGGTTTAAGAGAGTTAAATCCAAAGTGTCTACTTGTGGAAGTGTTAGTTTAGATAAGAAGGAATCAATTTCCCTTTGGTTAGGAGTATGAGTTGAAGAGTCATTCTTTAAATTATAAAGATGTTCAAAGTAATCCGCAAAGACTCCCGTGATATCAGAAGGGTGATGTTTCACTTCTCCCGAAGAGGATGTAATTTTAATAATCCTTCTGTTCACACGGGATTGTTTCAGTTTATTTGTCATGTACTTGGTAGGCTTATTAATAGAGGCATAGAAGTTATATTTTGATGCCCTGACAACAGAGTCATACTCAGAGATAATTTCAGACCTCAAATTTTGTCTTAACTTCAAAATTTCAAGATGGATATTGTGAGATGGGGTAAATAAATTATTGTGCTGCTCTTCTTTTAAAGCAATTTGGGATTGAAGATCAGCAATTTTTTCCCTTTTTTCTTTTTTATATCTCGCAGAGAGTTGAATGAGACACCCTCTCAAAACGGCTTTGTGGGCATTCCAAATGGTAAAAGGACTCATACTATCCACTAAATTTTCTTTAAAGTAATTTTCAATTGTTTCGCTGATGATATCTCTATATCTCTGAGTGTTTAATAAAGTGGGATTAACCTTCCATAGGAAGGTATTTGTTGTGGGAGGGCCCAAATCGAATATTCCTAATACAGGGGCATGATCAGAAAAAGATTTTTCCAGAATTTCAATTTTCTTAAATTTGGCAAGAGAAAATATATCAGTCAAAAATAAATCTATTCTGGAAGAAGTTTTGTATGTATCTGAGTAGTATGTGAATTCTTTAGATGAGGAATTTAAGCATCTAAAAACATCATACATCTCATTCTGTCTGATCCAGTTGTTCAAAGATCGATTCGATTTAGAAGTAGCAGAAGATGATGAGTCAATATTCCTGTCGGGAACTAGATTGAAATCACCTATTAATAACAGGTCTCCTCTTTTAACATCGTTCACCTTCTTCAATAATTTGTTAAAGAAAGAGATTTGGCCATTGTTAGGGGCATAGATATTAACGATTGTACAAAGTTTAAAGTTCAATTTACATATGAGAATATGGAATCTTCCATGATTATCAACATGTTCATCAAGTAACTGGAAGGGGATGTTTTTATTAATGATGGTTATTACTCCTGCACTCTTCTTATTATTAAGGGATTTAAAAATGTGGGGGAAGTCTTTATGCTGAAAAGTCGGGTGGGTATCTTTTATTAATTTAACCTCTTGTAAACAAGAGATATCCGCATGAAGCCGTTTTAATTCTCTCCAAGCTATATATCGCTTATGGGGACTATTCAATCCTTTAACATTATGTGAGAGAATTTTGATTTTCATGCTGTTCTATTTATTTGCCTGTTTATTAACTATTATCCAATTTTATCACCAAATTGCCTTCTTTGAAATTGTCCTCACCTATTCCAACTAGGGTTTAAAAAATTAAAATTAAAAATGTAAATCAATAAACCTAAAGAGTCCTCCTGGAGGTTAACCACCAAACGTGGTATCTCTCCTTATTGGGGACTTAAAAAGCCAAAGTGGCAAGATCCCATAAAGCCTAATAAACTATTAACCTAATATTTATCATTCAATACCCTCCATGTTGTTATTTATGTAAGTAGTACAAGGGATCCAACGAGAATTTATCACCTTCAGCCGTTATCTCTGTCAGAGGGGCCTTCCTTTAAAGAGCGGATAAAGTCCAAGGCCTCCCTTGGAGTAAAAAGTGGAACAATCTTGCCCCTATGTGACACAAGTAACTTTGTTGGGAATCCCCACCTATAAGGAATCCCCATTTCCCTAAGGACGTTAGTAGCTTGATTAAATGACTTCCTAGTTTCCATAGTTAATTTTGAAAAATCAGAGAAGAATTTTAAGTGGTCATTGGGGGGAGGGAGAGAGCCTTTCTCTCTAATATATCTTAATATCAATTCTTTAGTTTCAAAAAAATGGAAGTGAAGTATCGTGTCCCTTGGTTTATCCATAGATATGTTCTTTGGACGGGGCAGGCGGTGAATTCTATCAATTATCAATTGTAGATCAGTTAAGGATGGCAAAGCCTTTTTAAGTGTAGCTTTAGTATAATCTGAAAGGTCTTTCTGTATTACACTTTCGGGTATCCCTCTGATCTTGATATTATTTCGCCTACTCCGATCCTCCAAGTCCGTTAATTTGGACCTAACGGATAAGAGTTCAGCTTTCAAGTTTGAATTTTGCTGTACTAAATCATCTGTCCTATTTTCAACCTTTGAGAGCCTTTTCTCATTCAATTCAAATCTTTGGGAGAATTTATCACTGATCTCCTGAATATCCCTCCTATGAGAATCAAAACCCGCTTTAATAGACGTATTAATTGCACTGAAAGATTCCTGGAAGGATATAAGGAAACCAGCGAGCGAACCCTCAGTAACCTGTCTATCAGATTTCAACAAAGTTTTAAAATCAAAATTATGGGGATTTGAAGATTCAACAGAGGAAATCTCTGGGCAACCTCTTTTAGAGGGTTGTTTCACTGGGGTGTCATTTGGAGAGAAATCCTCAAATGAAGTGTCAGAATCCAAATATGTTGGATCTGGTCTAACAGATTGACTATCTGGGGCTCTTCTCTTATTGAATTTAGATAAATCCATTTTACTTTCTTCATCCTGTAAAAAGAGTTTTGAAGTCCCTTTATTATCAAGTACCTGGGAAGATGTAAAAGATAAGGGACAAGGATCGGTAGAAGTATCTTTGTGACCTGAATCTCTATGAGTAGCCTTAATAGAAGAGCTGTTAGGCATATTCTTAGTTGGGGTATTTTCTTCCCTCTTTAGGGGGATCTAGATTTAATTGGACTTAGTAGATTAACAGATTCAGTGTATATTCTTTGACTGGAAGAACCTGTGGATTTCTGGTTTTTACCAGTAGGCATTTTAGATTTTGAATTAGATGCCATGGTTAGAGTATACTAAAGCAAAGGTAAAAAAAGGGTATATTGTGCCCTAAATATTCTCGTATATGCAACGCACTCTTAATTATTATAATAATTAAGTTACTACTGACTGGTACAATAACCAGTTACTTCCTAGTGTAGTATTATTTATATATCACAAACTAAGTTAAAGATACAGTCTCAAATAAAGCAGCAATGTAGCTTTTTAATAAAGCAATAGAAATTCTTTGCCCCAAGTGTCGCAAGCTCATAGGGAGACAGCTATATCTCATGCACTCTACCAAGTAATACTTGTATGACCTCAGGTGCAATAAATCATTAATGGGTGATTGTAGATAGGGCAGCCAAGGGCCTTCTCAATCAGTGGGTACAAGCTTTATATCAACAATGCATTAATATATATCTATACAATGCACATAAATTAATTCCAACATGAGAATTCCAATCGAAAAATATTGGATTGTGTGGTAATAATCACTTGGGACGTATAAATCACCAGTTCCTCAAAGCAGATATCACTGATTTGCTATTAAGCTATACAAGAAAGACCTTCAGTAATTAATAAACAATACCTTACTGATGTAAAATTATTCAATCAATCTATATTTTGATTGATCTATCAAATTAACAGGCTCCCTTAAAATACCACCACCTTCCAATACAACAACAGGTTAATAAGTTCAGACACATACAGCCTTCTTCTCACCCAATGACTGTGAAAATCTTCTGAAGCAGGAGACAGCAATATTTTCTTTCCTTCAGATCACCACTGAACTCCGATCAATTTGCCGCCAAAACCAAATTCAAATTCAAGTTCCAACTTCCTCTTCCCACTTCTTCTTATAGGGATACAACAGACTCCAGTTTCCCTCACTGCATCGATCTTATAATCTCCAACATGAACCAAGACAGCAATAAGTGGCGAAGCTCTTCCTTTTAGAATCCCCGGCAAAACCGATTGTTTCCCAATCAACCACGCTTCTTGGGTCACCGACCAGAGAGCGGCAAAGATCCTTCAGTCTGCCCAGGAAAATCGCGTGCTGCTCCTGTCCCAGTTGACAACAGCTTCAGCCGCTGGTACTATCTCCTGAACTGCAGCGCAGTTCGTCAGTTTTCCCGCCAATTTGCTTTTAAAATCAGGCGCGGGTCTCCTCCACTTCTCCGCACTCACCGATGCGCCGAACAGTAAGTGTATGCCTCAGCCGAGGCAGCAAGAAGGACCAGATCCACGTCCACTTTCCCTGATGACAGCCTCTTCCATGCGGCTCCGTGCCCACTAGTTCCCGCCACGTCGCTCTCCGGCGCCGTCAGCTCCTTTACTCTTCTGCAGCTGAGCGGCGGAAAGTTGCGCAGATCCAGGTCTCCAGCAGCCTGACAGCGGACCCTCTAACGATTCAGGAACACCAAGGCTTCTTCAGCCTCAGATCAGGGACCAGCAGCTGCCTCACAGGATCTCCTGCAGTTCTCACCTCGAATGTAAACAATGGCGTTTCTCACCTCGGATCTAAACAATGGCGGTTCCCGGGGCCAAGCTCAGGGGAAATCTGCTGAGTCACTGGCGGCTTTCTCCTCACCTCTCACTTCCAAAGGATGTATTATCTTAAGTATACAATGGATTCCTTCCAGGGAGGTGTCAAAATGTTCACAATAAAGATAAGAATCCAATTCCAAAGGTCTTTTGATGAATAAGAGTCTTCTTAAGCAATTATGTCGCTTTGTAGATAGGCTTCATGGGAGCTCTGAGCTCAAGCGTCCTCCTCCATCGAGCTCCAGGCCACGCCCCCCCAAACTCATGCTTTTAGAGACTTGTTTGGGCTCATGAGAGGAGTAGAAAAACATCAAAAATTTCAGTCCTGCATGATTCTACCAAGAAATGTGTGTTCATTGAAACCGCTGGTTTTTGATAGTTTGGGCCCTATTGAATAATGAATGTTTTGAATTTTCTCCAAAAGTAAAGTAGTTGCAAACTCATCCTTTTAGAAACTTGTTTGGGCTGTTGAGAGGAGTAAAAAACCATCAAAAATTTCAATCCTGCATGATTCTACCAAGAAATGTGATTCTTCATTCAAAACGCTGGTTTTTGCTATTGGGCTCTATTGAATAATGAATGTTTTGAATTTTCTCCAAAAGTAAAGTAGTTGCAAACTCATGCTTTTACAGACTTGTTTGGGCTCATGAGAGGAGTAGAAAAACATCAAAAATTTCACTCCTGCATGATTCTACCAAGAAATGTGTGTTCATTGAAACCGCTGGTTTTTGATAGTTTGGGCCCTATTGAATAATGAATGTTTTGAATTTTCTCCAAAAGTAAAGTAGTTGCAAACTTCTCCTTTTAGAAACTTGTTTGGGCTGTGGAGAGGAGTAAAAAACCATCAAAAATTTCAATCCTGCATGATTCTACCAAGAAATGTGATTCTTCATTCAAAACGCTGGTTTTTGCTATTGGGCTCTATTGAATAATGAATGTTTTGAATTTTCTCCAAAAGTAAAGTAGTTGCAAACTCATCCTTTTAGAGACTTGTTTGGGCTCATGAGAGGAGTAGAAAAACTTCAAAAATTTCAGTCCTGCACGATTCTACCAAGAAATGTGTGTTCATTCAAACCGCTGGTTTTTGATATTTTGGGCCCTATTGAATAATGAATGTTTTGAATTTTCTCCAAAAGTAAAGTAGTTGCAATCTCATCCTTTTAGAAACTTGTTTGGGCTGTTGAGAGGAGTAAAAAACCATCAAAAATTTCAATCCTGCATGATTCTACCAAGAAATGTGATTCTTCATTCAAAACGCTGGTTTTTGCTATTGGGCTCTATTGAATAATGAATGTTTTGAATTTTCTCCAAAAGTAAAGTAGTTGCAAACTCATGCTTTTAGAGACTTGTTTGGGCTCATGAGAGGAGTAGAAAAACATCAAAAATTTCAGTCCTGCATGATTCTACCAAGAAATGTGTTCATTCAAACCACTGGTTTTTGATAGTTTGGGCCCTATTGAATAATGAATGTTTTGAATTTTCTCCAAAAGTAAAGTAGTTGCAAACTCATCCTTTTAGAAACTTGTTTGGGCTGTTGAGAGGAGTAAAAAACCATCAAAAATTTCAATCCTGCATGATTCTACCAAGAAATGTGATTCTTCATTCAAAACGCTGGTTTTTGCTATTGGGCTCTATTGAATAATGAATGTTTTGAATTTTCTCCAAAAGTAAAGTAGTTGCAAACTCATGCTTTTAGAGACTTGTTTGGGCTCATGAGAGGAGTAGAAAAACATCAAAAATTTCAGTCCTGCATGATTCTACCAAGAAATGTGTGTTCATTGAAACCGCTGGTTTTTGATAGTTTGGGCCCTATTGAATAATGAATGTTTTGAATTTTCTCCAAAAGTAAAGTAGTTGCAAACTCATCCTTTTAGAAACTTGTTTGGGCTGTTGAGAGGAGTAAAAAACCATCAAAAATTTCAATCCTGCATGATTCTACCAAGAAATGTGATTCTTCATTCAAAACGCTGGTTTTTGCTATTGGGCTCTATTGAATAATGAATGTTTTGAATTTTCTCCAAAAGTAAAGTAGTTGCAAACTCATGCTTTTAGAGACTTGTTTGGGCTCATGAGAGGAGTAGAAAAACATCAAAAATTTCAGTCCTGCATGATTCTACCAAGAAATGTGTGTTCATTGAAACCGCTGGTTTTTGATAGTTTGGGTCCTATTGAATAATGAATGTTTTGACTTTTCTCCAAAAGTAAAGAAGTTGCAAACTCATCCTTTTAGAAACTTGTTTGGGCTGTTGAGAGGAGTAAAAAACCATCAAAAATTTCAATCCTGCATGATTCTACCAAGAAATGTGATTCTTCATTCAAAACGCTGGTTTTTGCTATTGGGCTCTATTGAATAATGAATGTTTTGAATTTTCTCCAAAAGTAAAGTAGTTGCAAACTCATGCTTTTACAGACTTGTTTGGGCTCATGAGAGGAGTAGAAAAACATCAAAAATTTCAGTCCTGCATGATTCTACCAAGAAATGTGTGTTCATTGAAACCGCTGGTTTTTGATAGTTTGGGCCCTATTGCATAATGAATGTTTTGAATTTTCTCCAAAAGTAAAGTAGTTGCAATCTCATCCTTTTAGAAACTTATTTGGGCTGTTGAGAGGAGTAAAAAACCATCAAAAATTTCAATCCTGCATGATTCTACCAAGAAATGTGATTCTTCATTCAAAACGCTGGTTTTTGCTATTGGGCTCTATTGAATAATGAATGTTTTGAATTTTCTCCAAAAGTAAAGTAGTTGCAAACTCATGCTTTTAGAGACTTGTTTGGGCTCATGAGAGGAGTAGAAAAACATCAAAAATTTCAGTCCTGCATGATTCTACCAAGAAATGTGTGTTCATTGAAACCGCTGGTTTTTGATAGTTTGGGCCCTATTGAATAATGAATGTTTTGAATTTTCTCCAAAAGTAAAGTAGTTGCAAACTCATCCTTTTAGAAACTTGTTTGGGCTGTTGAGAGGAGTAAAAAACCATCAAAAATTTCAATCCTGCATGATTCTACCAAGAAATGTGATTCTTCATTCAAAACGCTGGTTTTTGCTATTGGGCTCTATTGAATAATGAATGTTTTGAATTTTCTCCAAAAGTAAAGTAGTTGCAAACTCATGCTTTTAGAGACTTGTTTGGGCTCATGAGAGGCGTAGAAAAACATCAAAAATTTCAGGCCTTCATGATTCTACCAAGAAATGTGTGTTCATTGAAACCGCTGGTTTTTGATAGTTTGGGCCCTATTGAATAATGAATGTTTTGAATTTTCTCCAAAAGTAAAGTAGTTGCAAACTCATCCTTTTAGAAACTTGTTTGGGCTGTTGAGAGGAGTAAAAAACCATCAAAAATTTCAATCCTGCATGATTTTACCAACAAATGTGATTCTTCATTCAAAACCTGATTTTTGCTATTGGGCTCTATTGAATAGTGAATGTTTTGAATTTTCTCCAAAAGTAAAGTAGTTGCAAACTCATGCTTTTAGAGACTTGTTTGGGCTCATGAGAGGAGTAGAAAAACATCAAAAATTTCAGTCCTGCATGATTCTACCAAGAAATGTGTTCATTCAAACCGCTGGTTTTTGATAGTTTGGGCCCTATTGAATAATGAATGTTTTGAATTTTCTCCAAAAGTAAAGTAGTTGCAAACTCATCCTTTTAGAAACTTGTTTGGGCTGTTGAGAGGAGTAAAAAACCATCAAAAATTTCAATCCTGCATGATTCTACCAAGAAATGTGATTCTTCATTCAAAACGCTGGTTTTTGCTATTGGGCTCTATTGAATAATGAATGTTTTGAATTTTCTCCAAAAGTAAAGTAGTTGCAAACTCATGCTTTTAGAGACTTGTTTGGGCTCATGAGAGGAGTAGAAAAACATCAAAAATTTCAGTCCTGCATGATTCTACCAAGAAATGTGTGTTCATTGAAACCGCTGGTTTTTGATAGTTTGGGCCCTATTGAATAATGAATGTTTTGAATTTTCTCCAAAAGTAAAGTAGTTGCAAACTCATCCTTTTAGAAACTTGTTTGGGCTGTTGAGAGGAGTAAAAAACCATCAAAAATTTCAATCCTGCATGATTCTACCAAGAAATGTGATTCTTCATTCAAAACGCTGGTTTTTGATATTGGGCTCTATTGAATAATGAATGTTTTGAATTTTCTCCAAAAGTAAAGTAGTTGCAAACTCATGCTTTTAGAGACTTGTTTGGGCTCATGAGAGGAGTAGAAAAACATCAAAAATTTCAGTCCTGGATGATTCTACCAAGAAATGTGTGTTCATTGAAACCGCTGGTTTTTGATAGTTTGGGCGCAATTGAATAATGAATGTTTTGAATTTTCTCCAAAAGTAAAGTAGTTGCAAACTCATCCTTTTAGAAACTTGTTTGGGCTGTTGAGAGGAGTAAAAAACCATCAAAAATTTCAATCCTGCATGATTCTACCAAGAAATGTGATTCTTCATTCAAAACGCTGGTTTTTGCTATTGGGCTCTATTGAATAATGAATGTTTTGAATTTTCTCCAAAAGTAAAGTAGTTGCAAACTCATGCTTTTAGAGACTTGTTTGGGCTCATGAGAGGAGTAGAAAAACATCAAAAATTTCAGTCCTGCATGATTCTACCAAGAAATGAGTGTTCATTGAAACCGCTGGTTTTTGATAGTTTGGGCCCTATTGAATAATGAATGTTTTGAATTTTCTCCAAAAGTAAAGTAGTTGCAAACTCATCCTTTTAGAAACTTGTTTGGGCTGTTGAGAGGAGTAAAAAACCATCAAAAATTTCAATCCTGCATGATTCTACCAAGAAATGTGATTCTTCATCCAAAACGCTGGTTTTTGCTATTGGGCTCTATTGAATAATGAATGTTTTGAATTTTCTCCAAAAGTAAAGTAGTTGCAAACTCATGCTTTTAGAGACTTGTTTGGGCTCATGAGAGGAGTAGAAAAACATCAAAAATTTCAGTCCTGCATGATTCTACCAAGAAATGAGTGTTCATTGAAACCGCTGGTTTTTGATAGTTTGGGCCCTATTGAATAATGAATGTTTTGAATTTTCTCCAAAAGTAAAGTAGTTGCAAACTCATCCTTTTAGAAACTTGTTTGGGCTGTTGAGAGGAGTAAAAAACCATCAAAAATTTCAATCCTGCATGATTCTACCAAGAAATGTGATTCTTCATCCAAAACGCTGGTTTTTGCTATTGGGCTCTATTGAATAATGAATGTTTTGAATTTTCTCCAAAAGTAAAGTAGTTGCAAACTCATGCTTTTAGAGACTTGTTTGGGCTCATGAGAGGAGTAGAAAAACATCAAAAATTTCAGTCCTGCATGATTCTACCAAGAAATGTGTGTTCATTGAAACCGCTGGTTTTTGATAGTTTGGGCCCTATTGAATAATGAATGTTTTGAATTTTCTATAAAAGTAAAGTAGTTGCAAACTCATCCTTTTAGAAACTTGTTTGGGCTGTTGAGAGGAGTAAAAAACCATCAAAAATTTCAATCCTGCATGATTTTACCAAGAAATGTGATTCTTCATTCAAAACCTGATTTTTGCTATTGGGCTCTATTGAATAGTGAATGTTTTGAATTTTCTCCAAAAGTAAAGTAGTTGCAAACTCATGCTTTTAGAGACTTGTTTGGGCTCATGAGAGGAGTAGAAAAACATCAAAAATTTCAGTCCTGCATGATTCTACCAAGAAATGTGTTCATTCAAACCGCTGGTTTTTGATAGTTTGGGCCCTATTGAATAATGAATGTTTTGAATTTTCTCCAAAAGTAAAGTAGTTGCAAACTCATCCTTTTAGAAACTTGTTTGGGCTGTTGAGAGGAGTAAAAAAACATCAAAAATTTCAATCCTACATGATTCTACCAAGAAATGTGATTCTTCATTCAAAACGCTGGTTTTTGCTATTGGGCTCTATTGAATAATGAATGTTTTGAATTTTCTCCAAAAGTAAAGTAGTTGCAAACTCATCCTTTTAGAAACTTGTTTGGGCTGTTGAGAGGAGTAAAAAACCATCAAAAATTTCAATCCTGCATGATTCTACCAAGAAATGTGATTCTTCATTCAAAACGCTGGTTTTTGCTATTGGGCTCTATTGAATAATGAATGTTTTGAATTTTCTCCAAAAGTAAAGTAGTTGCAAACTCATGCTTTTAGAGACTTGTTTGGGCTCATGAGAGGAGTAGAAAAACATCAAAAATTTCAGTCCTGCATGATTCTACCAAGAATTGTGTGTTCATTGAAACCGCTGGTTTTTGATAGTTTGGGCCCTATTGAATAATGAATGTTTTGAATTTTCTCCAAAAGTAAAGTAGTTGCAAACTCATCCTTTTAGAAACTTGTTTGGGCTGTTGAGAGGAGTAAAAAACCATCAAAAATTTCAATCCTGCATGATTCTACCAAGAAATGTGATTCTTCATTCAAAACGCTGGTTTTTGCTATTGGGCTCTATTGAATAATGAATGTT
Organism: Dendrobates tinctorius; assembly: GCF_039654945.1. Classification (NCBI taxonomy): domain Eukaryota; kingdom Metazoa; phylum Chordata; class Amphibia; order Anura; family Dendrobatidae; genus Dendrobates; species Dendrobates tinctorius. The sequence continues at coordinate 23,790,431 of NW_027361793.1, forward strand.
TTGAATTTTCTCCAAAAGTAAAGTAGTTGCAAACTCATGCTTTTAGAGACTTGTTTGGGCTCATGAGAGGAGTAGAAAAACATCAAAAATTTCAGTCCTGCATGATTCTACCAAGAAATGTGTGTTCATTGAAACCGCTGGTTTTTGATAGTTTGGGCCCTATTGAATAATGAATGTTTTGAATTTTCTCCAAAAGTAAAGAAGTTGCAAACTCATCCTTTTAGAAACTTGTTTGGGCTGTTGAGAGGAGTAAAAAACCATCAAAAATTTCAATCCTGCATGATTCTACCAAGAAATGTGATTCTTCATTCAAAACGCTGGTTTTTGCTATTGGGCTCTATTGAATAATGAATGTTTTGAATTTTCTCCAAAAGTAAAGTAGTTGCAAACTCATGCTTTTACAGACTTGTTTGGGCTCATGAGAGGAGTAGAAAAACATCAAAAATTTCAGTCCTGCATGATTCTACCAAGAAATGTGTGTTCATTGAAACCGCTGGTTTTTGATAGTTTGGGCCCTATTGCATAATGAATGTTTTGAATTTTCTCCAAAAGTAAAGTAGTTGCAAACTCATCCTTTTAGAAACTTATTTGGGCTGTTGAGAGGAGTAAAAAACCATCAAAAATTTCAATCCTGCATGATTCTACCAAGAAATGTGATTCTTCATTCAAAACGCTGGTTTTTGCTATTGGGCTCTATTGAATAATGAATGTTTTGAATTTTCTCCAAAAGTAAAGTAGTTGCAAACTCATGCTTTTAGAGACTTGTTTGGGCTCATGAGAGGAGTAGAAAAACATCAAAAATTTCAGTCCTGCATGATTCTACCAAGAAATGTGTGTTCATTGAAACCGCTGGTTTTTGATAGTTTGGGCCCTATTGAATAATGAATGTTTTGAATTTTCTCCAAAAGTAAAGTAGTTGCAAACTCATCCTTTTAGAAACTTGTTTGGGCTGTTGAGAGGAGTAAAAAACCATCAAAAATTTCAATCCTGCATGATTCTACCAAGAAATGTGATTCTTCATTCAAAACGCTGGTTTTTGCTATTGGGCTCTATTGAATAATGAATGTTTTGAATTTTCTCCAAAAGTAAAGTAGTTGCAAACTCATGCTTTTAGAGACTTGTTTGGGCTCATGAGAGGCGTAGAAAAACATCAAAAATTTCAGGCCTTCATGATTCTACCAAGAAATGTGTGTTCATTGAAACCGCTGGTTTTTGATAGTTTGGGCCCTATTGAATAATGAATGTTTTGAATTTTCTCCAAAAGTAAAGTAGTTGCAAACTCATCCTTTTAGAAACTTGTTTGGGCTGTTGAGAGGAGTAAAAAACCATCAAAAATTTCAATCCTGCATGATTTTACCAACAAATGTGATTCTTCATTCAAAACCTGATTTTTGCTATTGGGCTCTATTGAATAGTGAATGTTTTGAATTTTCTCCAAAAGTAAAGTAGTTGCAAACTCATGCTTTTAGAGACTTGTTTGGGCTCATGAGAGGAGTAGAAAAACATCAAAAATTTCAGTCCTGCATGATTCTACCAAGAAATGTGTTCATTCAAACCGCTGGTTTTTGATAGTTTGGGCCCTATTGAATAATGAATGTTTTGAATTTTCTCCAAAAGTAAAGTAGTTGCAAACTCATCCTTTTAGAAACTTGTTTGGGCTGTTGAGAGGAGTAAAAAACCATCAAAAATTTCAATCCTGCATGATTCTACCAAGAAATGTGATTCTTCATTCAAAACGCTGGTTTTTGCTATTGGGCTCTATTGAATAATGAATGTTTTGAATTTTCTCCAAAAGTAAAGTAGTTGCAAACTCATGCTTTTAGAGACTTGTTTGGGCTCATGAGAGGAGTAGAAAAACATCAAAAATTTCAGTCCTGCATGATTCTACCAAGAAATGTGTGTTCATTGAAACCGCTGGTTTTTGATAGTTTGGGCCCTATTGAATAATGAATGTTTTGAATTTTCTCCAAAAGTAAAGTAGTTGCAAACTCATCCTTTTAGAAACTTGTTTGGGCTGTTGAGAGGAGTAAAAAACCATCAAAAATTTCAATCCTGCATGATTCTACCAAGAAATGTGATTCTTCATTCAAAACGCTGGTTTTTGATATTGGGCTCTATTGAATAATGAATGTTTTGAATTTTCTCCAAAAGTAAAGTAGTTGCAAACTCATGCTTTTAGAGACTTGTTTGGGCTCATGAGAGTAGAAAAACATCAAAAATTTCAGTCCTGGATGATTCTACCAAGAAATGTGTGTTCATTGAAACCGCTGGTTTTTGATAGTTTGGGCGCAATTGAATAATGAATGTTTTGAATTTTCTCCAAAAGCAAAGTAGTTGCAAACTCATCCTTTTAGAAACTTGTTTGGGCTGTTGAGAGGAGTAAAAAACCATCAAAAATTTCAATCCTGCATGATTCTACCAAGAAATGTGATTCTTCATTCAAAACGCTGGTTTTTGCTATTGGGCTCTATTGAATAATGAATGTTTTGAATTTTCTCCAAAAGTAAAGTAGTTGCAAACTCATGCTTTTAGAGACTTGTTTGGGCTCATGAGAGGAGTAGAAAAACATCAAAAATTTCAGTCCTGCATGATTCTACCAAGAAATGAGTGTTCATTGAAACCGCTGGTTTTTGATAGTTTGGGCCCTATTGAATAATGAATGTTTTGAATTTTCTCCAAAAGTAAAGTAGTTGCAAACTCATCCTTTTAGAAACTTGTTTGGGCTGTTGAGAGGAGTAAAAAACCATCAAAAATTTCAATCCTGCATGATTCTACCAAGAAATGTGATTCTTCATCCAAAACGCTGGTTTTTGCTATTGGGCTCTATTGAATAATGAATGTTTTGAATTTTCTCCAAAAGTAAAGTAGTTGCAAACTCATGCTTTTAGAGACTTGTTTGGGCTCATGAGAGGAGTAGAAAAACATCAAAAATTTCAGTCCTGCATGATTCTACCAAGAAATGAGTGTTCATTGAAACCGCTGGTTTTTGATAGTTTGGGCCCTATTGAATAATGAATGTTTTGAATTTTCTCCAAAAGTAAAGTAGTTGCAAACTCATCCTTTTAGAAACTTGTTTGGGCTGTTGAGAGGAGTAAAAAACCATCAAAAATTTCAATCCTGCATGATTCTACCAAGAAATGTGATTCTTCATCCAAAACGCTGGTTTTTGCTATTGGGCTCTATTGAATAATGAATGTTTTGAATTTTCTCCAAAAGTAAAGTAGTTGCAAACTCATGCTTTTAGAGACTTGTTTGGGCTCATGAGAGGAGTAGAAAAACATCAAAAATTTCAGTCCTGCATGATTCTACCAAGAAATGTGTGTTCATTGAAACCGCTGGTTTTTGATAGTTTGGGCCCTATTGAATAATGAATGTTTTGAATTTTCTATAAAAGTAAAGTAGTTGCAAACTCATCCTTTTAGAAACTTGTTTGGGCTGTTGAGAGGAGTAAAAAACCATCAAAAATTTCAATCCTGCATGATTTTACCAAGAAATGTGATTCTTCATTCAAAACCTGATTTTTGCTATTGGGCTCTATTGAATAGTGAATGTTTTGAATTTTCTCCAAAAGTAAAGTAGTTGCAAACTCATGCTTTTAGAGATTTGTTTGGGCTCATGAGAGGAGTAGAAAAACATCAAAAATTTCAGTCCTGCATGATTCTACCAAGAAATGTGTTCATTCAAACCGCTGGTTTTTGATAGTTTGGGCCCTATTGAATAATGAATGTTTTGAATTTTCTCCAAAAGTAAAGTAGTTGCAAACTCATCCTTTTAGAAACTTGTTTGGGCTGTTGAGAGGAGTAAAAAAACATCAAAAATTTCAATCCTACATGATTCTACCAAGAAATGTGATTCTTCATTCAAAACGCTGGTTTTTGCTATTGGGCTCTATTGAATAATGAATGTTTTGAATTTTCTCCAAAAGTAAAGTAGTTGCAAACTCATCCTTTTAGAAACTTGTTTGGGCTGTTGAGAGGAGTAAAAAACCATCAAAAATTTCAATCCTGCATGATTCTACCAAGAAATGTGATTCTTCATTCAAAACGCTGGTTTTTGCTATTGGGCTCTATTGAATAATGAATGTTTTGAATTTTCTCCAAAAGTAAAGTAGTTGCAAACTCATGCTTTTAGAGACTTGTTTGGGCTCATGAGAGGAGTAGAAAAACATCAAAAATTTCAGTCCTGCATGATTCTACCAAGAATTGTGTGTTCATTGAAACCGCTGGTTTTTGATAGTTTGGGCCCTATTGAATAATGAATGTTTTGAATTTTCTCCAAAAGTAAAGTAGTTGCAAACTCATCCTTTTAGAAACTTGTTTGGGCTGTTGAGAGGAGTAAAAAACCATCAAAAATTTCAATCCTGCATGATTCTACCAAGAAATGTGATTCTTCATTCAAAACGCTGGTTTTTGCTATTGGGCTCTATTGAATAATGAATGTTTTGAATTTTCTCCAAAAGTAAAGTAGTTGCAAACTCATGCTTTTAGAGACTTGTTTGGGCTCATGAGAGGAGTAGAAAAACATCAAAAATTTCAGTCCTGCATGATTCTACCAAGAAATGTGTGTTCATTGAAACCGCTGGTTTTTGATAGTTTGGGCCCTATTGAATAATGAATGTTTTGAATTTTCTCCAAAAGTAAAGTAGTTGCAAACTCATCCTTTTAGAAACTTGTTTGGGCTGTTGAGAGGAGTAAAAAACCATCAAAAATTTCAATCCTGCATGATTTTACCAAGAAATGTGATTCTTCATTCAAAACCTGATTTTTGCTATTGGGCTCTATTGAATAGTGAATGTTTTGAATTTTCTCCAAAAGTAAAGTAGTTGCAAACTCATGCTTTTAGAGACTTGTTTGGGCTCATGAGAGGAGTAGAAAAACATCAAAAATTTCAGTCCTGCATGATTCTACCAAGAAATGAGTGTTAATTGAAACCGCTGGTTTTTGATAGTTTGGGCCCTATTGAATAATGAATGTTTTGAATTTTCTCCAAAAGTAAAGTAGTTGCAAACTCATCCTTTTAGAAACTTGTTTGGGCTGTTGAGAGGAGTAAAAAACCATCAAAAATTTCAATCCTGCATGATTCTACCAAGAAATGTGATTCTTCATCCAAAACGCTGGTTTTTGCTATTGGGCTCTATTGAATAATGAATGTTTTGAATTTTCTCCAAAAGTAAAGTAGTTGCAAACTCATGCTTTTAGAGACTTGTTTGGGCTCATGAGAGGAGTAGAAAAACATCAAAAATTTCAGTCCTGCATGATTCTACCAAGAAATGTGTGTTCATTGAAACCGCTGGTTTTTGATAGTTTGGGCCCTATTGAATAATGAATGTTTTGAATTTTCTCCAAAAGTAAAGTAGTTGCAAACTCATCCTTTTAGAAACTTGTTTGGGCTGTTGAGAGGAGTAAAAAACCATCAAAAATTTCAATCCTGCATGATTTTACCAAGAAATGTGATTCTTCATTCAAAACCTGATTTTTGCTATTGGGCTCTATTGAATAGTGAAAGTTTTGAATTTTCTCCAAAAGTAAAGTAGTTGCAAACTCATGCTTTTAGAGACTTGTTTGGGCTCATGAGAGGAGTAGAAAAACATCAAAAATTTCAGTCCTGCATGATTCTACCAAGAAATGTGTTCATTCAAACCGCTGGTTTTTGATAGTTTGGGCCCTATTGAATAATGAATGTTTTGAATTTTCTCCAAAAGTAAAGTAGTTGCAAACTCATCCTTTTAGAAACTTGTTTGGGCTGTTGAGAGGAGTAAAAAACCATCAAAAATTTCAATCCTGCATGATTTTACCAAGAAATGTGATTCTTCATTCAAAACGCTGGTTTTTGCTATTGGGCTCTATTGAATAATGAATGTTTTAAATTTTCTCCAAAAGTAAAGTAGTTGCAAACTCATGCTTTTAGAGACTTGTTTGGGATCATGAGATGAGTAGAAAAACATCAAAAATTTCAGTCCTGCATGATTCTACCAAGACATGTGTGTTCATTGAAACGGCTGGATTTTGATAGTTTGGGCCCTATTGAATAATGAATGTTTTGAATTTTCTCCAAAAGTAAAGTAGTTGCAAACTCATCCTTTTAGAAACTTGTTTGGGCTGTTGAGAGGAGTAAAAAACCATCAAAAATTTCAATCCTGCATGATTCTACCAAGAAATGTGATTCTTCATTCAAAACGCTGGTTTTTGCTATTGGGCTCTATTGAATAATGAATGTTTTGAATTTTCTCCAAAAGTAAAGTAGTTGCAAACTCATGCTTTTAGAGACTTGTTTGGGCTCATGAGAGGAGTAGAAAAACATCAAAAATTTCAGTCCTGCATGATTCTACCAAGAAATGTGTGTTCATTGAAACCGCTGGTTTTTGATAGTTTGGGCCCTATTGAATAATGAATGTTTTGAATTTTCTCCAAAAGTAAAGTAGTTGCAAACTCATCCTTTTAGAAACTTGTTTGGGCTGTTGAGAGGAGTAAAAAACCATCAAAAATTTCAATCCTGCATGATTCTACCAAGAAATGTGATTCTTCATTCAAAACGCTGGTTTTTGCTATTGGGCTCTATTGAATAATGAATGTTTTGAATTTTCTCCAAAAGTAAAGTAGTTGCAAACTCATGCTTTTACAGACTTGTTTGGGCTCATGAGAGGAGTAGAAAAACATCAAAAATTTCAGTCCTGCATGATTCTACCAAGAAATGTGTGTTCATTGAAACCGCTGGTTTTTGATAGTTTGGGCCCTATTGAATAATGAATGTTTTGAATTTTCTCCAAAAGTAAAGTAGTTGCAAACTCATCCTTTTAGAAACTTGTTTGGGCTGTTGAGAGGAGTAAAAAACCATCAAAAATTTCAATCCTGCATGATTCTATCAAGAAATGTGATTCTTCATTCAAAACGCTGGTTTTTGCTATTGGGCTCTATTGAATAATGAATGTTTTGAATTTTCTCCAAAAGTAAAGTAGTTGCAAACTCATGCTTTTAGAGACTTGTTTGGGCTCATGAGAGGAGTAGAAAAACATCAAAAATTTCAGTCCTGCATGATTCTACCAAGAATTGTGTGTTCATTGAAACCGCTGGTTTTTGATAGTTTGGGCCCTATTGAATAATGAATGTTTTGAATTTTCTCCAAAAGTAAAGTAGTTGCAAACTCATCCTTTTAGAAACTTGTTTGGGCTGTTGAGAGGAGTAAAAAACCATCAAAAATTTCAATCCTGCATGATTCTACCAAGAAATGTGATTCTTCATTCAAAACGCTGGTTTTTGCTATTGGGCTCTATTGAATAATGAATGTTTTGAATTTTCTCCAAAAGTAAAGTAGTTGCAAACTCATGCTTTTAGAGACTTGTTTGGGCTCATGAGAGGAGTAGAAAAACATCAAAAATTTCAGTCCTGCATGATTCTACCAAGAAATGTGTGTTCATTGAAACCGCTGGTTTTTGATAGTTTGGGCCCTATTGAATAATGAATGTTTTGAATTTTCTCCAAAAGTAAAGTAGTTGCAAACTCATCCTTTTAGAAACTTGTTTGGGCTGTTGAGAGGAGTAAAAAACCATCAAAAATTTCAATCCTGCATGATTTTACCAAGAAATGTGATTCTTCATTCAAAACGCTGGTTTTTGCTATTGGGCTCTATTGAATAATGAATGTTTTAAATTTTCTCCAAAAGTAAAGTAGTTGCAAACTCATGCTTTTAGAGACTTGTTTGGGATCATGAGATGAGTAGAAAAACATCAAAAATTTCAGTCCTGCATGATTCTACCAAGACATGTGTGTTCATTGAAACGGCTGGATTTTGATAGTTTGGGCCCTATTGAATAATGAATGTTTTGAATTTTCTCCAAAAGTAAAGTAGTTGCAAACTCATCCTTTTAGAAACTTGTTTGGGCTGTTGAGAGGAGTAAAAAACCATCAAAAATTTCAATCCTGCATGATTCTACCAAGAAATGTGATTCTTCATTCAAAACGCTGGTTTTTGCTATTGGGCTCTATTGAATAATGAATGTTTTGAATTTTCTCCAAAAGTAAAGTAGTTGCAAACTCATGCTTTTAGAGACTTGTTTGGGCTCATGAGACGAGTAGAAAAACATCAAAAATTTCAGTCCTGCATGATTCTACCAAGAAATGTGTGTTCATTGAAACCGCTGGTTTTTGATAGTTTGGGCCCTATTGAATAATGAATGTTTTGAATTTTCTCCAAAAGTAAAGTAGTTGCAAACTCATCCTTTTAGAAACTTGTTTGGGCTGTTGAGAGGAGTAAAAAACCATCAAAAATTTCAATCCTGCATGATTTTACCAAGAAATGTGATTCTTCATTCAAAACCTGATTTTTGCTATTGGGCTCTATTGAATAGTGAATGTTTTGAATTTTCTCCAAAAGTAAAGTAGTTGCAAACTCATGCTTTTAGAGACTTGTTTGGGCTCATGAGAGGAGTAGAAAAACATCAAAAATTTCTGTCCTGCATGATTCTACCAAGAAATGTGTTCATTCAAACCGCTAGTTTTTGATAGTTTGGGCCCTATTGAATAATGAATGTTTTGAATTTTCTCCAAAAGTAAAGTAGTTGCAAACTCATCCTTTTAGAAACTTGTTTGGGCTGTTGAGAGGAGTAAAAAACCATCAAAAATTTCAATCCTGCATGATTCTACCAAGAAATGTGATTCTTCATTCAAAACGCTGGTTTTTGCTATTGGGCTCTATTGAATAATGAATGTTTTGAATTTTCTCCAAAAGTAAAGTAGTTGCAAACTCATGCTTTTAGAGACTTGTTTGGGCTCATGAGAGGAGTAGAAAAACATCAAAAATTTCAGTCCTGCATGATTCTACCAAGAAATGTGTGTTCATTGAAACCGCTGGTTTTTGATAGTTTGGGCCCTATTGAATAATGAATGTTTTGAATTTTCTCCAAAAGTAAAGTAGTTGCAAACTCATCCTTTTAGAAACTTGTTTGGGCTGTTGAGAGGAGTAAAAAACCATCAAAAATTTCAATCCTGCATGATTCTACCAAGAAATGTGATTCTTCATTCAAAACGCTGGTTTTTGCTATTGGGCTCTATTGAATAATGAATGTTTTGAATTTTCTCCAAAAGTAAAGTAGTTGCAAACTCATGCTTTTAGAGACTTGTTTGGGCTCATGAGATGAGTAGAAAAACATCAAAAATTTCAGTCCTGCATGATTCTACCAAGACATGTGTGTTCATTGAAACGGCTGGTTTTTGATAGTTTGGGCCCTATTGAATAATGAATGTTTTGAATTTTCTCCAAAAGTAAAGTAGTTGCAAACTCATCCTTTTAGAAACTTGTTTGGGCTGTTGAGAGGAGTAAAAAACCATCAAAAATTTCAATCCTGCATGATTCTACCAAGAAATGTGATTCTTCATTCAAAACGCTGGTTTTTGCTATTGGGCTCTATTGAATAATGAATGTTTTGAATTTTCTCCAAAAGTAAAGTAGTTGCAAACTCATGCTTTTAGAGACTTGTTTGGGCTCATGAGAGGAGTAGAAAAACATCAAAAATTTCAGTCCTGCATGATTCTACCAAGAAATGTGTGTTCATTGAAACCGCTGGTTTTTGATAGTTTGGACCCTATTGAATAATGAATGTTTTGAATTTTCTCCAAAAGTAAAGTAGTTGCAAACTCATCCTTTTAGAAACTTGTTTGGGCTGTTGAGAGGAGTAAAAAACCATCAAAAATTTCAATCCTGCATGATTCTACCAAGAAATGTGATTCTTCATTCAAAACGCTGGTTTTTGCTATTGGGCTCTATTGAATAATGAATGTTTTGAATTTTCTCCAAAAGTAAAGTAGTTGCAAACTCATGCTTTTAGAGACTTGTTTGGGCTCATGAGAGGAGTAGAAAAACATCAAAAATTTCAGTCCTGCATGATTCTACCAAGAAATGTGTGTTCATTGAAACCGCTGGTTTTTGATAGTTTGGGCCCTATTGAATAATGAATGTTTTGAATTTTCTCCAAAAGTAAAGTAGTTGCAAACTCATCCTTTTAGAAACTTGTTTGGGCTGTTGAGAGGAGTAAAAAACCATCAAAAATTTCAATCCTGCATGATTCTACCAAGAAATGTGATTCTTCATTCAAAACGCTGGTTTTTGCTATTGGGCTCTATTGAATAATGAATGTTTTGAATTTTCTCCAAAAGTAAAGTAGTTGCAAACTCATGCTTTTAGAGACTTGTTTGGGCTCATGAGACGAGTAGAAAAACATCAAAAATTTCAGTCCTGCATGATTCTACCAAGACATGTGTGTTCATTGAAACGGCTGGTTTTTGATAGTTTGGGCCCTATTGAATAATGAATGTTTTGAATTTTCTCCAAAAGTAAAGTAGTTGCAAACTCATGCTTTTAGAGACTTGTTTGGGCTCATGAGAGGAGTAGAAAAACATCAAAAATTTCAGTCCTGCATGATTCTACCAAGAAATGTGTGTTCATTCAAACCGCTGGTTTTTGATAGTTTGGGCCCTATTGAATAATGAATGTTTTGAATTTTCTCCAAAAGTAAAGTAGTTGCAAACTCATGCTTTTAGAGACTTGTTTGGGCTCATGAGAGGAGTAGAAAAACATCAAAAATTTCAGTCCTGCATGATTCTACCAAGAAATGTGTGTTCATTGAAACCGCTGGTTTTTGATAGTTTGGGCCCTATTGAATAATGAATGTTTTGAATTTTCTCCAAAAGTAAAGTAGTTGCAAACTCATCCTTTTAGAAACTTGTTTGGGCTGTTGAGAGGAGTAAAAAACCATCAAAAATTTCAATCCTGCATGATTCTACCAAGAAATGTGATTCTTCATTCAAAACGCTGGTTTTTGCTATTGGGCTCTATTGAATAATGAATGTTTTGAATTTTCTCCAAAAGTAAAGTAGTTGCAAACTCATGCTTTTAGAGACTTGTTTGGGCTCATGAGAGGAGTAGAAAAACATCAAAAATTTCAGTCCTGCATGATTCTACCAAGAAATGAGTGTTCATTGAAACCGCTGGTTTTTGATAGTTTGGGCCCTATTGAATAATGAATGTTTTGAATTTTCTCCAAAAGTAAAGTAGTTGCAAACTCATCCTTTTAGAAACTTATTTGGGCTGTTGAGAGGAGTAAAAAACCATCAAAAATTTCAATCCTGCATGATTCTACCAAGAAATGTGATTCTTCATTCAAAACGCTGGTTTTTGCTATTGGGCTCTATTGAATAATGAATGTTTTGAATTTTCTCCAAAAGTAAAGTAGTTGCAAACTCATGCTTTTAGAGACTTGTTTGGGCTCATGAGAGGAGTAGAAAAACATCAAAAATTTCAGTCCTGCATGATTCTACCAAGAAATGTGTGTTCATTGAAACCGCTGGTTTTTGATAGTTTGGGCCCTATTGAATAATGAATGTTTTGAATTTTCTCCAAAAGTAAAGTAGTTGCAAACTCATCCTTTTAGAAACTTGTTTGGGCTGTTGAGAGGAGTAAAAAACCATCAAAAATTTCAATCCTGCATGATTCTACCAAGAAATGTGATTCTTCATTCAAAACGCTGGTTTTTGCTATTGGGCTCTATTGAATAATGAATGTTTTGAATTTTCTCCAAAAGTAAAGTAGTTGCAAACTCATCCTTTTAGAAACTTGTTTGGGCTGTTGAGAGGAGTAAAAAACCATCAAAAATTTCAATCCTGCATGATTCTACCAAGAAATGTGATTCTTCATCCAAAACGCTGGTTTTTGCTATTGGGCTCTATTGAATAATGAATGTTTTGAATTTTCTCCAAAAGTAAAGTAGTTGCAAACTCATGCTTTTAGAGACTTGTTTGGGCTCATGAGAGGAGTAGAAAAACATCAAAAATTTCAGTCCTGCATGATTCTACCAAGAAATGAGTGTTCATTGAAAGCGCTGGTTTTTGATAGTTTGGGCCCTATTGAATAATGAATATTTTGAATTTTCTCCAAAAGTAAAGTAGTTGCAAACTCATCCTTTTAGAAACTTGTTTGGGCTGTTGAGAGGAGTAAAAAACCATCAAAAATTTCAATCCTGCATGATTCTACCAAGAAATGTGATTCTTCATCCAAAACGCTGGTTTTTGCTATTGGGCTCTATTGAATAATGAATGTTTTGAATTTTCTCCAAAAGTAAAGTAGTTGCAAACTCATGCTTTTAGAGACTTGTTTGGGCTCATGAGAGGAGTAGAAAAACATCAAAAATTTCAGTCCTGCATGATTCTACCAAGAAATGTGTGTTCATTGAAACCGCTGGTTTTTGATAGTTTGGGCCCTATTGAATAATGAATGTTTTGAATTTTCTATAAAAGTAAAGTAGTTGCAAACTCATCCTTTTAGAAACTTGTTTGGGCTGTTGAGAGGAGTAAAAAACCATCAAAAATTTCAATCCTGCATGATTTTACCAAGAAATGTGATTCTTCATTCAAAACCTGATTTTTGCTATTGGGCTCTATTGAATAGTGAATGTTTTGAATTTTCTCCAAAAGTAAAGTAGTTGCAAACTCATGCTTTTAGAGACTTGTTTGGGCTCATGAGAGGAGTAGAAAAACATCAAAAATTTCAGTCCTGCATGATTCTACCAAGAAATGTGTTCATTCAAACCGCTGGTTTTTGATAGTTTGGGCCCTATTGAATAATGAATGTTTTGAATTTTCTCCAAAAGTAAAGTAGTTGCAAACTCATCCTTTTAGAAACTTGTTTGGGCTGTTGAGAGGAGTAAAAAAACATCAAAAATTTCAATCCTACATGATTCTACCAAGAAATGTGATTCTTCATTCAAAACGCTGGTTTTTGCTATTGGGCTCTATTGAATAATGAATGTTTTGAATTTTCTCCAAAAGTAAAGTAGTTGCAAACTCATCCTTTTAGAAACTTGTTTGGGCTGTTGAGAGGAGTAAAAAACCATCAAAAATTTCAATCCTGCATGATTCTACCAAGAAATGTGATTCTTCATTCAAAACGCTGGTTTTTGCTATTGGGCTCTATTGAATAATGAATGTTTTGAATTTTCTCCAAAAGTAAAGTAGTTGCAAACTCATGCTTTTAGAGACTTGTTTGGGCTCATGAGAGGAGTAGAAAAACATCAAAAATTTCAGTCCTGCATGATTCTACCAAGAATTGTGTGTTCATTGAAACCGCTGGTTTTTGATAGTTTGGGCCCTATTGAATAATGAATGTTTTGAATTTTCTCCAAAAGTAAAGTAGTTGCAAACTCATCCTTTTAGAAACTTGTTTGGGCTGTTGAGAGGAGTAAAAAACCATCAAAAATTTCAATCCTGCATGATTCTACCAAGAAATGTGATTCTTCATTCAAAACGCTGGTTTTTGCTATTGGGCTCTATTGAATAATGAATGTTTTGAATTTTCTCCAAAAGTAAAGTAGTTGCAAACTCATGCTTTTAGAGACTTGTTTGGGCTCATGAGAGGAGTAGAAAAACATCAAAAATTTCAGTCCTGCATGATTCTACCAAGAAATGTGTGTTCATTGAAACCGCTGGTTTTTGATAGTTTGGGCCCTATTGAATAATGAATGTTTTGAATTTTCTCCAAAAGTAAAGAAGTTGCAAACTCATCCTTTTAGAAACTTGTTTGGGCTGTTGAGAGGAGTAAAAAACCATCAAAAATTTCAATCCTGCATGATTCTACCAAGAAATGTGATTCTTCATTCAAAACGCTGGTTTTTGCTATTGGGCTCTATTGAATAATGAATGTTTTGAATTTTCTCCAAAAGTAAAGTAGTTGCAAACTCATGCTTTTACAGACTTGTTTGGGCTCATGAGAGGAGTAGAAAAACATCAAAAATTTCAGTCCTGCATGATTCTACCAAGAAATGTGTGTTCATTGAAACCGCTGGTTTTTGATAGTTTGGGCCCTATTGCATAATGAATGTTTTGAATTTTCTCCAAAAGTAAAGTAGTTGCAAACTCATCCTTTTAGAAACTTATTTGGGCTGTTGAGAGGAGTAAAAAACCATCAAAAATTTCAATCCTGCATGATTCTACCAAGAAATGTGATTCTTCATTCAAAACGCTGGTTTTTGCTATTGGGCTCTATTGAATAATGAATGTTTTGAATTTTCTCCAAAAGTAAAGTAGTTGCAAACTCATGCTTTTAGAGACTTGTTTGGGCTCATGAGAGGAGTAGAAAAACATCAAAAATTTCAGTCCTGCATGATTCTACCAAGAAATGTGTGTTCATTGAAACCGCTGGTTTTTGATAGTTTGGGCCCTATTGAATAATGAATGTTTTGAATTTTCTCCAAAAGTAAAGTAGTTGCAAACTCATCCTTTTAGAAACTTGTTTGGGCTGTTGAGAGGAGTAAAAAACCATCAAAAATTTCAATCCTGCATGATTCTACCAAGAAATGTGATTCTTCATTCAAAACGCTGGTTTTTGCTATTGGGCTCTATTGAATAATGAATGTTTTGAATTTTCTCCAAAAGTAAAGTAGTTGCAAACTCATGCTTTTAGAGACTTGTTTGGGCTCATGAGAGGCGTAGAAAAACATCAAAAATTTCAGGCCTTCATGATTCTACCAAGAAATGTGTGTTCATTGAAACCGCTGGTTTTTGATAGTTTGGGCCCTATTGAATAATGAATGTTTTGAATTTTCTCCAAAAGTAAAGTAGTTGCAAACTCATCCTTTTAGAAACTTGTTTGGGCTGTTGAGAGGAGTAAAAAACCATCAAAAATTTCAATCCTGCATGATTTTACCAACAAATGTGATTCTTCATTCAAAACCTGATTTTTGCTATTGGGCTCTATTGAATAGTGAATGTTTTGAATTTTCTCCAAAAGTAAAGTAGTTGCAAACTCATGCTTTTAGAGACTTGTTTGGGCTCATGAGAGGAGTAGAAAAACATCAAAAATTTCAGTCCTGCATGATTCTACCAAGAAATGTGTGTTCATTGAAACCGCTGGTTTTTGATAGTTTGGGCCCTATTGAATAATGAATGTTTTGAATTTTCTCCAAAAGTAAAGTAGTTGCAAACTCATCCTTTTAGAAACTTGTTTGGGCTGTTGAGAGGAGTAAAAAACCATCAAAAATTTCAATCCTGCATGATTCTACCAAGAAATGTGATTCTTCATTCAAAACGCTGGTTTTTGATATTGGGCTCTATTGAATAATGAATGTTTTGAATTTTCTCCAAAAGTAAAGTAGTTGCAAACTCATGCTTTTAGAGACTTGTTTGGGCTCATGAGAGGAGTAGAAAAACATCAAAAATTTCAGTCCTGGATGATTCTACCAAGAAATGTGTGTTCATTGAAACCGCTGGTTTTTGATAGTTTGGGCGCAATTGAATAATGAATGTTTTGAATTTTCTCCAAAAGCAAAGTAGTTGCAAACTCATCCTTTTAGAAACTTGTTTGGGCTGTTGAGAGGAGTAAAAAACCATCAAAAATTTCAATCCTGCATGATTCTACCAAGAAATGTGATTCTTCATTCAAAACGCTGGTTTTTGCTATTGGGCTCTATTGAATAATGAATGTTTTGAATTTTCTCCAAAAGTAAAGTAGTTGCAAACTCATGCTTTTAGAGACTTGTTTGGGCTCATGAGAGGAGTAGAAAAACATCAAAAATTTCAGTCCTGCATGATTCTACCAAGAAATGAGTGTTCATTGAAACCGCTGGTTTTTGATAGTTTGGGCCCTATTGAATAATGAATGTTTTGAATTTTCTCCAAAAGTAAAGTAGTTGCAAACTCATCCTTTTAGAAACTTGTTTGGGCTGTTGAGAGGAGTAAAAAACCATCAAAAATTTCAATCCTGCATGATTCTACCAAGAAATGTGATTCTTCATCCAAAACGCTGGTTTTTGCTATTGGGCTCTATTGAATAATGAATGTTTTGAATTTTCTCCAAAAGTAAAGTAGTTGCAAACTCATGCTTTTAGAGACTTGTTTGGGCTCATGAGAGGAGTAGAAAAACATCAAAAATTTCAGTCCTGCATGATTCTACCAAGAAATGTGTGTTCATTGAAACCGCTGGTTTTTGATAGTTTGGGCCCTATTGAATAATGAATGTTTTGAATTTTCTATAAAAGTAAAGTAGTTGCAAACTCATCCTTTTAGAAACTTGTTTGGGCTGTTGAGAGGAGTAAAAAACCATCAAAAATTTCAATCCTGCATGATTTTACCAAGAAATGTGATTCTTCATTCAAAACCTGATTTTTGCTATTGGGCTCTATTGAATAGTGAATGTTTTGAATTTTCTCCAAAAGTAAAGTAGTTGCAAACTCATGCTTTTAGAGATTTGTTTGGGCTCATGAGAGGAGTAGAAAAACATCAAAAATTTCAGTCCTGCATGATTCTACCAAGAAATGTGTTCATTCAAACCGCTGGTTTTTGATAGTTTGGGCCCTATTGAATAATGAATGTTTTGAATTTTCTCCAAAAGTAAAGTAGTTGCAAACTCATCCTTTTAGAAACTTGTTTGGGCTGTTGAGAGGAGTAAAAAAACATCAAAAATTTCAATCCTACATGATTCTACCAAGAAATGTGATTCTTCATTCAAAACGCTGGTTTTTGCTATTGGGCTCTATTGAATAATGAATGTTTTGAATTTTCTCCAAAAGTAAAGTAGTTGCAAACTCATCCTTTTAGAAACTTGTTTGGGCTGTTGAGAGGAGTAAAAAACCATCAAAAATTTCAATCCTGCATGATTCTACCAAGAAATGTGATTCTTCATTCAAAACGCTGGTTTTTGCTATTGGGCTCTATTGAATAATGAATGTTTTGAATTTTCTCCAAAAGTAAAGTAGTTGCAAACTCATGCTTTTAGAGACTTGTTTGGGCTCATGAGAGGAGTAGAAAAACATCAAAAATTTCAGTCCTGCATGATTCTACCAAGAATTGTGTGTTCATTGAAACCGCTGGTTTTTGATAGTTTGGGCCCTATTGAATAATGAATGTTTTGAATTTTCTCCAAAAGTAAAGTAGTTGCAAACTCATCCTTTTAGAAACTTGTTTGGGCTGTTGAGAGGAGTAAAAAACCATCAAAAATTTCAATCCTGCATGATTCTACCAAGAAATGTGATTCTTCATTCAAAACGCTGGTTTTTGCTATTGGGCTCTATTGAATAATGAATGTTTTGAATTTTCTCCAAAAGTAAAGTAGTTGCAAACTCATGCTTTTAGAGACTTGTTTGGGCTCATGAGAGGAGTAGAAAAACATCAAAAATTTCAGTCCTGCATGATTCTACCAAGAAATGTGTGTTCATTGAAACCGCTGGTTTTTGATAGTTTGGGCCCTATTGAATAATGAATGTTTTGAATTTTCTCCAAAAGTAAAGTAGTTGCAAACTCATCCTTTTAGAAACTTGTTTGGGCTGTTGAGAGGAGTAAAAAACCATCAAAAATTTCAATCCTGCATGATTTTACCAAGAAATGTGATTCTTCATTCAAAACCTGATTTTTGCTATTGGGCTCTATTGAATAGTGAATGTTTTGAATTTTCTCCAAAAGTAAAGTAGTTGCAAACTCATGCTTTTAGAGACTTGTTTGGGCTCATGAGAGGAGTAGAAAAACATCAAAAATTTCAGTCCTGCATGATTCTACCAAGAAATGAGTGTTAATTGAAACCGCTGGTTTTTGATAGTTTGGGCCCTATTGAATAATGAATGTTTTGAATTTTCTCCAAAAGTAAAGTAGTTGCAAACTCATCCTTTTAGAAACTTGTTTGGGCTGTTGAGAGGAGTAAAAAACCATCAAAAATTTCAATCCTGCATGATTCTACCAAGAAATGTGATTCTTCATCCAAAACGCTGGTTTTTGCTATTGGGCTCTATTGAATAATGAATGTTTTGAATTTTCTCCAAAAGTAAAGTAGTTGCAAACTCATGCTTTTAGAGACTTGTTTGGGCTCATGAGAGGAGTAGAAAAACATCAAAAATTTCAGTCCTGCATGATTCTACCAAGAAATGTGTGTTCATTGAAACCGCTGGTTTTTGATAGTTTGGGCCCTATTGAATAATGAATGTTTTGAATTTTCTCCAAAAGTAAAGTAGTTGCAAACTCATCCTTTTAGAAACTTGTTTGGGCTGTTGAGAGGAGTAAAAAACCATCAAAAATTTCAATCCTGCATGATTTTACCAAGAAATGTGATTCTTCATTCAAAACCTGATTTTTGCTATTGGGCTCTATTGAATAGTGAAAGTTTTGAATTTTCTCCAAAAGTAAAGTAGTTGCAAACTCATGCTTTTAGAGACTTGTTTGGGCTCATGAGAGGAGTAGAAAAACATCAAAAATTTCAGTCCTGCATGATTCTACCAAGAAATGTGTTCATTCAAACCGCTGGTTTTTGATAGTTTGGGCCCTATTGAATAATGAATGTTTTGAATTTTCTCCAAAAGTAAAGTAGTTGCAAACTCATCCTTTTAGAAACTTGTTTGGGCTGTTGAGAGGAGTAAAAAACCATCAAAAATTTCAATCCTGCATGATTTTACCAAGAAATGTGATTCTTCATTCAAAACGCTGGTTTTTGCTATTGGGCTCTATTGAATAATGAATGTTTTAAATTTTCTCCAAAAGTAAAGTAGTTGCAAACTCATGCTTTTAGAGACTTGTTTGGGATCATGAGATGAGTAGAAAAACATCAAAAATTTCAGTCCTGCATGATTCTACCAAGACATGTGTGTTCATTGAAACGGCTGGATTTTGATAGTTTGGGCCCTATTGAATAATGAATGTTTTGAATTTTCTCCAAAAGTAAAGTAGTTGCAAACTCATCCTTTTAGAAACTTGTTTGGGCTGTTGAGAGGAGTAAAAAACCATCAAAAATTTCAATCCTGCATGATTCTACCAAGAAATGTGATTCTTCATTCAAAACGCTGGTTTTTGCTATTGGGCTCTATTGAATAATGAATGTTTTGAATTTTCTCCAAAAGTAAAGTAGTTGCAAACTCATGCTTTTAGAGACTTGTTTGGGCTCATGAGAGGAGTAGAAAAACATCAAAAATTTCAGTCCTGCATGATTCTACCAAGAAATGTGTGTTCATTGAAACCGCTGGTTTTTGATAGTTTGGGCCCTATTGAATAATGAATGTTTTGAATTTTCTCCAAAAGTAAAGTAGTTGCAAACTCATCCTTTTAGAAACTTGTTTGGGCTGTTGAGAGGAGTAAAAAACCATCAAAAATTTCAATCCTGCATGATTCTACCAAGAAATGTGATTCTTCATTCAAAACGCTGGTTTTTGCTATTGGGCTCTATTGAATAATGAATGTTTTGAATTTTCTCCAAAAGTAAAGTAGTTGCAAACTCATGCTTTTACAGACTTGTTTGGGCTCATGAGAGGAGTAGAAAAACATCAAAAATTTCAGTCCTGCATGATTCTACCAAGAAATGTGTGTTCATTGAAACCGCTGGTTTTTGATAGTTTGGGCCCTATTGAATAATGAATGTTTTGAATTTTCTCCAAAAGTAAAGTAGTTGCAAACTCATCCTTTTAGAAACTTGTTTGGGCTGTTGAGAGGAGTAAAAAACCATCAAAAATTTCAATCCTGCATGATTCTATCAAGAAATGTGATTCTTCATTCAAAACGCTGGTTTTTGCTATTGGGCTCTATTGAATAATGAATGTTTTGAATTTTCTCCAAAAGTAAAGTAGTTGCAAACTCATGCTTTTAGAGACTTGTTTGGGCTCATGAGAGGAGTAGAAAAACATCAAAAATTTCAGTCCTGCATGATTCTACCAAGAATTGTGTGTTCATTGAAACCGCTGGTTTTTGATAGTTTGGGCCCTATTGAATAATGAATGTTTTGAATTTTCTCCAAAAGTAAAGTAGTTGCAAACTCATCCTTTTAGAAACTTGTTTGGGCTGTTGAGAGGAGTAAAAAACCATCAAAAATTTCAATCCTGCATGATTCTACCAAGAAATGTGATTCTTCATTCAAAACGCTGGTTTTTGCTATTGGGCTCTATTGAATAATGAATGTTTTGAATTTTCTCCAAAAGTAAAGTAGTTGCAAACTCATGCTTTTAGAGACTTGTTTGGGCTCATGAGAGGAGTAGAAAAACATCAAAAATTTCAGTCCTGCATGATTCTACCAAGAAATGTGTGTTCATTGAAACCGCTGGTTTTTGATAGTTTGGGCCCTATTGAATAATGAATGTTTTGAATTTTCTCCAAAAGTAAAGTAGTTGCAAACTCATCCTTTTAGAAACTTGTTTGGGCTGTTGAGAGGAGTAAAAAACCATCAAAAATTTCAATCCTGCATGATTTTACCAAGAAATGTGATTCTTCATTCAAAACGCTGGTTTTTGCTATTGGGCTCTATTGAATAATGAATGTTTTAAATTTTCTCCAAAAGTAAAGTAGTTGCAAACTCATGCTTTTAGAGACTTGTTTGGGATCATGAGATGAGTAGAAAAACATCAAAAATTTCAGTCCTGCATGATACTACCAAGACATGTGTGTTCATTGAAACGGCTGGATTTTGAAAGTTTGGGCCCTATTGAATAATGAATGTTTTGAATTTTCTCCAAAAGTAAAGTAGTTGCAAACTCATCCTTTTAGAAACTTGTTTGGGCTGTTGAGAGGAGTAAAAAACCATCAAAAATTTCAATCCTGCATGATTCTACCAAGAAATGTGATTCTTCATTCAAAACGCTGGTTTTTGCTATTGGGCTCTATTGAATAATGAATGTTTTGAATTTTCTCCAAAAGTAAAGTAGTTGCAAACTCATGCTTTTAGAGACTTGTTTGGGCTCATGAGACGAGTAGAAAAACATCAAAAATTTCAGTCCTGCATGATTCTACCAAGAAATGTGTGTTCATTGAAACCGCTGGTTTTTGATAGTTTGGGCCCTATTGAATAATGAATGTTTTGAATTTTCTCCAAAAGTAAAGTAGTTGCAAACTCATCCTTTTAGAAACTTGTTTGGGCTGTTGAGAGGAGTAAAAAACCATCAAAAATTTCAATCCTGCATGATTTTACCAAGAAATGTGATTCTTCATTCAAAACCTGATTTTTGCTATTGGGCTCTATTGAATAGTGAATGTTTTGAATTTTCTCCAAAAGTAAAGTAGTTGCAAACTCATGCTTTTAGAGACTTGTTTGGGCTCATGAGAGGAGTAGAAAAACATCAAAAATTTCTGTCCTGCATGATTCTACCAAGAAATGTGTTCATTCAAACCGCTAGTTTTTGATAGTTTGGGCCCTATTGAATAATGAATGTTTTGAATTTTCTCCAAAAGTAAAGTAGTTGCAAACTCATCCTTTTAGAAACTTGTTTGGGCTGTTGAGAGGAGTAAAAAACCATCAAAAATTTCAATCCTGCATGATTCTACCAAGAAATGTGATTCTTCATTCAAAACGCTGGTTTTTGCTATTGGGCTCTATTGAATAATGAATGTTTTGAATTTTCTCCAAAAGTAAAGTAGTTGCAAACTCATGCTTTTAGAGACTTGTTTGGGCTCATGAGAGGAGTAGAAAAACATCAAAAATTTCAGTCCTGCATGATTCTACCAAGAAATGTGTGTTCATTGAAACCGCTGGTTTTTGATAGTTTGGGCCCTATTGAATAATGAATGTTTTGAATTTTCTCCAAAAGTAAAGTAGTTGCAAACTCATCCTTTTAGAAACTTGTTTGGGCTGTTGAGAGGAGTAAAAAACCATCAAAAATTTCAATCCTGCATGATTCTACCAAGAAATGTGATTCTTCATTCAAAACGCTGGTTTTTGCTATTGGGCTCTATTGAATAATGAATGTTTTGAATTTTCTCCAAAAGTAAAGTAGTTGCAAACTCATGCTTTTAGAGACTTGTTTGGGCTCATGAGATGAGTAGAAAAACATCAAAAATTTCAGTCCTGCATGATTCTACCAAGACATGTGTGTTCATTGAAACGGCTGGTTTTTGATAGTTTGGGCCCTATTGAATAATGAATGTTTTGAATTTTCTCCAAAAGTAAAGTAGTTGCAAACTCATCCTTTTAGAAACTTGTTTGGGCTGTTGAGAGGAGTAAAAAACCATCAAAAATTTCAATCCTGCATGATTCTACCAAGAAATGTGATTCTTCATTCAAAACGCTGGTTTTTGCTATTGGGCTCTATTGAATAATGAATGTTTTGAATTTTCTCCAAAAGTAAAGTAGTTGCAAACTCATGCTTTTAGAGACTTGTTTGGGCTCATGAGAGGAGTAGAAAAACATCAAAAATTTCAGTCCTGCATGATTCTACCAAGAAATGTGTGTTCATTGAAACCGCTGGTTTTTGATAGTTTGGACCCTATTGAATAATGAATGTTTTGAATTTTCTCCAAAAGTAAAGTAGTTGCAAACTCATCCTTTTAGAAACTTGTTTGGGCTGTTGAGAGGAGTAAAAAACCATCAAAAATTTCAATCCTGCATGATTCTACCAAGAAATGTGATTCTTCATTCAAAACGCTGGTTTTTGCTATTGGGCTCTATTGAATAATGAATGTTTTGAATTTTCTCCAAAAGTAAAGTAGTTGCAAACTCATGCTTTTAGAGACTTGTTTGGGCTCATGAGAGGAGTAGAAAAACATCAAAAATTTCAGTCCTGCATGATTCTACCAAGAAATGTGTGTTCATTGAAACCGCTGGTTTTTGATAGTTTGGGCCCTATTGAATAATGAATGTTTTGAATTTTCTCCAAAAGTAAAGTAGTTGCAAACTCATCCTTTTAGAAACTTGTTTGGGCTGTTGAGAGGAGTAAAAAACCATCAAAAATTTCAATCCTGCATGATTCTACCAAGAAATGTGATTCTTCATTCAAAACGCTGGTTTTTGCTATTGGGCTCTATTGAATAATGAATGTTTTGAATTTTCTCCAAAAGTAAAGTAGTTGCAAACTCATGCTTTTAGAGACTTGTTTGGGCTCATGAGACGAGTAGAAAAACATCAAAAATTTCAGTCCTGCATGATTCTACCAAGACATGTGTGTTCATTGAAACGGCTGGTTTTTGATAGTTTGGGCCCTATTGAATAATGAATGTTTTGAATTTTCTCCAAAAGTAAAGTAGTTGCAAACTCATGCTTTTAGAGACTTGTTTGGGCTCATGAGAGGAGTAGAAAAACATCAAAAATTTCAGTCCTGCATGATTCTACCAAGAAATGTGTGTTCATTCAAACCGCTGGTTTTTGATAGTTTGGGCCCTATTGAATAATGAATGTTTTGAATTTTCTCCAAAAGTAAAGTAGTTGCAAACTCATGCTTTTAGAGACTTGTTTGGGCTCATGAGAGGAGTAGAAAAACATCAAAAATTTCAGTCCTGCATGATTCTACCAAGAAATGTGTGTTCATTGAAACCGCTGGTTTTTGATAGTTTGGGCCCTATTGAATAATGAATGTTTTGAATTTTCTCCAAAAGTAAAGTAGTTGCAAACTCATCCTTTTAGAAACTTGTTTGGGCTGTTGAGAGGAGTAAAAAACCATCAAAAATTTCAATCCTGCATGATTCTACCAAGAAATGTGATTCTTCATTCAAAACGCTGGTTTTTGCTATTGGGCTCTATTGAATAATGAATGTTTTGAATTTTCTCCAAAAGTAAAGTAGTTGCAAACTCATGCTTTTAGAGACTTGTTTGGGCTCATGAGAGGAGTAGAAAAACATCAAAAATTTCAGTCCTGCATGATTCTACCAAGAAATGAGTGTTCATTGAAACCGCTGGTTTTTGATAGTTTGGGCCCTATTGAATAATGAATGTTTTGAATTTTCTCCAAAAGTAAAGTAGTTGCAAACTCATCCTTTTAGAAAC
This sequence comes from Dendrobates tinctorius, assembly GCF_039654945.1. Taxonomy (NCBI): domain Eukaryota; kingdom Metazoa; phylum Chordata; class Amphibia; order Anura; family Dendrobatidae; genus Dendrobates; species Dendrobates tinctorius. The sequence goes on from NW_027361793.1 coordinate 23,814,125, forward strand.
TTGTTTGGGCTGTTGAGAGGAGTAAAAAACCATCAAAAATTTCAATCCTGCATGATTCTACCAAGAAATGTGATTCTTCATCCAAAACGCTGGTTTTTGCTATTGGGCTCTATTGAATAATGAATGTTTTGAATTTTCTCCAAAAGTAAAGTAGTTGCAAACTCATGCTTTTAGAGACTTGTTTGGGCTCATGAGAGGAGTAGAAAAACATCAAAAATTTCAGTCCTGCATGATTCTACCAAGAAATGTGTGTTCATTGAAACCGCTGGTTTTTGATAGTTTGGGCCCTATTGAATAATGAATGTTTTGAATTTTCTCCAAAAGTAAAGTAGTTGCAAACTCATCCTTTTAGAAACTTGTTTGGGCTGTTGAGAGGAGTAAAAAACCATCAAAAATTTCAATCCTGCATGATTTTACCAAGAAATGTGATTCTTCATTCAAAACCTGATTTTTGCTATTGGGCTCTATTGAATAGTGAATATTTTGAATTTTCTCCAAAAGTAAAGTAGTTGCAAACTCATGCTTTTAGAGACTTGTTTGGGCTCATGAGAGGAGTAGAAAAACATCAAAAATTTCAGTCCTGCATGATTTTACCAAGAAATGTGTTCATTCAAACCGCTGGTTTTTGATAGTTTGGGCCCTATTGAATAATGAATGTTTTGAATTTTCTCCAAAAGTAAAGTAGTTGCAAACTCATCCTTTTAGAAACTTGTTTGGGCTGTTGAGAGGAGTAAAAAAACATCAAAAATTTCAATCCTGCATGATTCTACCAAGAAATGTGATTCTTCATTCAAAACGCTGGTTTTTGCTATTGGGCTCTATTGAATAATGAATGTTTTGAATTTTCTCCAAAAGTAAAGTAGTTGCAAACTCATCCTTTTAGAAACTTGTTTGGGCTGTTGAGAGGAGTAAAAAACCATCAAAAATTTCAATCCTGCATGATTCTACCAAGAAATGTGATTCTTCATTCAAAACGCTGGTTTTTGCTATTGGGCTCTATTGAATAATGAATGTTTTGAATTTTCTCCAAAAGTAAAGTAGTTGCAAACTCATGCTTTTAGAGACTTGTTTGGGCTCATGAGAGGAGTAGAAAAACATCAAAAATTTCAGTCCTGCATGATTCTACCAAGAAATGTGTGTTCATTGAAACCGCTGGTTTTTGATAGTTTGGGCCCTATTGTATAATGAATGTTTTGAATTTTCTCCAAAAGTAAAGTAGTTGCAAACTCATCCTTTTAGAAACTTGTTTGGGCTGTTGAGAGGAGTAAAAAACCATCAAAAATTTCAATCCTGCATGATTTTACCAAGAAATGTGATTCTTCATTCAAAACCTGATTTTTGCTATTGGGCTCTATTGAATAGTGAATGTTTTGAATTTTCTCCAAAAGTAAAGTAGTTGCAAACTCATGCTTTTAGAGACTTGTTTGGGCTCATGAGAGGAGTAGAAAAACATCAAAAATTTCAGTCCTGCATGATTCTACCAAGAAATGTGTTCATTCAAACCGCTGGTTTTTGATAGTTTGGGCCCTATTGAATAATGAATGTTTTGAATTTTCTCCAAAAGTAAAGTAGTTGCAAACTCATCCTTTTAGAAACTTGTTTGGGCTGTTGAGAGGAGTAAAAAACCATCAAAAATTTCAATCCTGCATGATTCTACCAAGAAATGTGATTCTTCATTCAAAACGCTGGTTTTTGCTATTGGGCTCTATTGAATAATGAATGTTTTGAATTTTCTCCAAAAGTAAAGTAGTTGCAAACTCATGCTTTTAGAGACTTGTTTGGGCTCATGAGAGGAGTAGAAAAACATCAAAAATTTCAGTCCTGCATGATTCTACCAAGAAATGTGTGTTCATTGAAACCGCTGGTTTTTTATAGTTTGGGCCCTATTGAATAATGAATGTTTTGAATTTTCTCCAAAAGTAAAGTAGTTGCAAACTCATCCTTTTAGAAACTTGTTTGGGCTGTTGAGAGGAGTAAAAAACCATCAAAAATTTCAATCCTGCATGATTCTACCAAGAAATGTGATTCTTCATTCAAAACGCTGGTTTTTGCTATTGGGCTCTATTGAATAATGAATGTTTTGAATTTTCTCCAAAAGTAAAGTAGTTGCAAACTCATGCTTTTAGAGACTTGTTTGGGCTCATGAGATGAGTAGAAAAACATCAAAAATTTCAGTCCTGCATGATTCTACCAAGACATGTGTGTTCATTGAAACCGCTGGTTTTTGATAGTTTGGGCCCTATTGAATAATGAATGTTTTGAATTTTCTCTTAAAGTAAAGTAGTTGCAAACTCATCCTTTTAGAAACTTGTTTGGGCTGTTGAGAGGAGTAAAAAACCATCAAAAATTTCAATCCTGCATGATTCTACCAAGAAATGTGATTCTTCATTCAAAACGCTGGTTTTTGCTATTGGGCTCTATTTAATAATGAATGTTTTGAATTTTCTCCAAAAGTAAAGTAGTTGCAAACTCTTGCTTTTAGAGACTTGTTTGGGCTCATGAGAGGAGTAGAAAAACATCAAAAATTTCAGTCCTGCATGATTCTACCAAGAAATGTGTGTTCATTCAAACCGCTGGTTTTTGATAGTTTGGGCCCTATTGAATAATGAATGTTTTGAATTTTCTCCAAAAGTAAAGTAGTTGCAAACTCATGCTTTTAGAGACTTGTTTGGGCTCATGAGAGGAGTAGAAAAACATCAAAAATTTCAGTCCTGCATGATTCTACCAAGAAATGTGTGTTCATTGAAACCGCTGGTTTTTGATAGTTTGGGCCCTATTGAATAATGAATGTTTTGAATTTTCTCCAAAAGTAAAGTAGTTGCAAACTCATCCTTTTAGAAACTTGTTTGGGCTGTTGAGAGGAGTAAAAAACCATCAAAAATTTCAATCCTGCATGATTCTACCAAGAAATGTGATTCTTCATTCAAAACGCTGGTTTTTGCTATTGGGCTCTATTGAATAATGAATGTTTTGAATTTTCTCCAAAAGTAAAGTTGCAAACTCATGCTTTTAGAGACTTGTTTGGGCTCATGAGAGGAGTAGAAAAACATCAAAAATTTCAGTCCTGCATGATTCTACCAAGAAATGAGTGTTCATTGAAACCGCTGGTTTTTGATAGTTTGGGCCCTATTGAATAATGAATGTTTTGAATTTTCTCCAAAAGTAAAGTAGTTGCAAACTCATCCTTTTAGAAACTTGTTTGGGCTGTTGAGAGGAGTAAAAAACCATCAAAAATTTCAATCCTGCATGATTCTACCAAGAAATGTGATTCTTCATCCAAAACGCTGGTTTTTGCTATTGGGCTCTATTGAATAATGAATGTTTTGAATTTTCTCCAAAAGTAAAGTAGTTGCAAACTCATGCTTTTAGAGACTTGTTTGGGCTCATGAGAGGAGTAGAAAAACATCAAAAATTTCAGTCCTGCATGATTCTACCAAGAAATGTGTGTTCATTGAAACCGCTGGTTTTTGATAGTTTGGGCCCTATTGAATAATGAATGTTTTGAATTTTCTCCAAAAGTAAAGTAGTTGCAAACTCATCCTTTTAGAAACTTGTTTGGGCTGTTGAGAGGAGTAAAAAACCATCAAAAATTTCAATCCTGCATGATTTTACCAAGAAATGTGATTCTTCATTCAAAACCTGATTTTTGCTATTGGGCTCTATTGAATAGTGAATGTTTTGAATTTTCTGCAAAAGTAAAGTAGTTGCAAACTCATGCTTTTAGAGACTTGTTTGGGCTCATGAGAGGAGTAGAAAAACATCAAAAATTTCAGTCCTGCATGATTCTACCAAGAAATGTGTTCATTCAAACCGCTGGTTTTTGATAGTTTGGGCCCTATTGAATAATGAATGTTTTGAATTTTCTCCAAAAGTAAAGTAGTTGCAAACTCATCCTTTTAGAAACTTGTTTGGGCTGTTGAGAGGAGTAAAAAAACATCAAAAATTTCAATCCTGCATGATTCTACCAAGAAATGTGATTCTTCATTCAAAACGCTGGTTTTTGCTATTGGGCTCTATTGAATAATGAATGTTTTGAATTTTCTCCAAAAGTAAAGTAGTTGCAAACGCATCCTTTTAGAAACTTGTTTGGGCTGTTGAGAGGAGTAAAAAACCATCAAAAATTTCAATCCTGCATGATTTTACCAAGAAATGTGATTCTTCATTCAAAACGCTGGTTTTTGCTATTGGGCTCTATTGAATAATGAATGTTTTGAATTTTCTCCAAAAGTAAAGTAGTTGCAAACTCATGCTTTTAGAGACTTGTTTGGGCTCATGAGAGGAGTAGAAAAACATCAAAAATTTCAGTCCTGCATGATTCTACCAAGAAATGTGTGTTCATTGAAACCGCTGGTTTTTGATAGTTTGGGCCCTATTGTATAATGAATGTTTTGAATTTTCTCCAAAAGTAAAGTAGTTGCAAACTCATGCTTTTAGAGACTTGTTTGGGCTCATGAGAGGAGTAGAAAAACATCAAAAATTTCAGTCCTGCATGATTCTACCAAGAAATGTGTGTTCATTGAAACCGCTGGTTTTTGATAGTTTGGGCCCTATTGAATAATGAATGTTTTGAATTTTCTCCAAAAGTAAAGTAGTTGCAAACTCATCCTTTTAGAAACTTGTTTGGGCTGTTGAGAGGAGTAAAAAACCATCAAAAATTTCAATCCTGCATGATTCTACCAAGAAATGTGATTCTTCATTCAAAACGCTGGTTTTTGCTATTGGGCTCTATTGAATAATGAATGTTTTGAATTTTCTCCAAAAGTAAAGTAGTTGCAAACTCATGCTTTTAGAGACTTGTTTGGGCTCATGAGAGGAGTAGAAAAACATCAAAAATTTCAGTCCTGCATGATTCTACCAAGAAATGAGTGTTCATTGAAACCGCTGGTTTTTGATAGTTTGGGCCCTATTGAATAATGAATGTTTTGAATTTTCTCCAAAAGTAAAGTAGTTGCAAACTCATCCTTTTAGAAACTTGTTTGGGCTGTTGAGAGGAGTAAAAAACCATCAAAAATTTCAATCCTGCATGATTCTACCAAGAAATGTGATTCTTCATCCAAAACGCTGGTTTTTGCTATTGGGCTCTATTGAATAATGAATGTTTTGAATTTTCTCCAAAAGTAAAGTAGTTGCAAACTCATGCTTTTAGAGACTTGTTTGGGCTCATGAGAGGAGTAGAAAAACATCAAAAATTTCAGTCCTGCATGATTCTACCAAGAAATGTGTGTTCATTGAAACCGCTGGTTTTTGATAGTTTGGGCCCTATTGAATAATGAATGTTTTGAATTTTCTCCAAAAGTAAAGTAGTTGCAAACTCATCCTTTTCGAAACTTGTTTGGGCTGTTGAGAGGAGTAAAAAACCATCAAAAATTTCAATCCTGCATGATTTTACCAAGAAATGTGATTCTTCATTCAAAACCTGATTTTTGCTATTGGGCTCTATTGAATAGTGAATGTTTTGAATTTTCTGCAAAAGTAAAGTAGTTGCAAACTCATGCTTTTAGAGACTTGTTTGGGCTCATGAGAGGAGTAGAAAAACATCAAAAATTTCAGTCCTGCATGATTCTACCAAGAAATGTGTTCATTCAAACCGCTGGTTTTTGATAGTTTGGGCCCTATTGAATAATGAATGTTTTGAATTTTCTCCAAAAGTAAAGTAGTTGCAAACTCATCCTTTTAGAAACTTGTTTGGGCTGTTGAGAGGAGTAAAAAAACATCAAAAATTTCAATCCTGCATGATTCTACCAAGAAATGTGATTCTTCATTCAAAACGCTGGTTTTTGCTATTGGGCTCTATTGAATAATGAATGTTTTGAATTTTCTCCAAAAGTAAAGTAGTTGCAAACGCATCCTTTTAGAAACTTGTTTGGGCTGTTGAGAGGAGTAAAAAACCATCAAAAATTTCAATCCTGCATGATTTTACCAAGAAATGTGATTCTTCATTCAAAACGCTGGTTTTTGCTATTGGGCTCTATTGAATAATGAATGTTTTGAATTTTCTCCAAAAGTAAAGTAGTTGCAAACTCATGCTTTTAGAGACTTGTTTGGGCTCATGAGAGGAGTAGAAAAACATCAAAAATTTCAGTCCTGCATGATTCTACCAAGAAATGTGTGTTCATTGAAACCGCTGGTTTTTGATAGTTTGGGCCCTATTGTATAATGAATGTTTTGAATTTTCTCCAAAAGTAAAGTAGTTGCAAACTCATCCTTTTAGAAACTTGTTTGGGCTGTTGAGAGGAGTAAAAAACCATCAAAAATTTCAATCCTGCATGATTTTACCAAGAAATGTGATTCTTCATTCAAAACCTGATTTTTGCTATTGGGCTCTATTGAATAGTGAATGTTTTGAATTTTCTCCAAAAGTAAAGTAGTTGCAAACTCATGCTTTTAGAGACTTGTTTGGGCTCATGAGAGGAGTAGAAAAACATCAAAAATTTCAGTCCTGCATGATTCTACCAAGAAATGTGTTCATTCAAACCGCTGGTTTTTGATAGTTTGGGCCCTATTGAATAATGAATGTTTTGAATTTATTCCAAAAGTAAAGTAGTTGCAAACTCATGCTTTTAGAGACTTGTTTGGGCTCATGAGAGGAGTAGAAAAACATCAAAAATTTCAGTCCTGCATGATTCTACCAAGAAATGTGTGTTCATTCAAACCGCTGGTTTTTGATAGTTTGGGCCCTATTGAATAATGAATGTTTTGAATTTTCTCCAAAAGTAAAGTAGTTGCAAACTCATCCTTTTAGAAACTTGTTTGGGCTGTTGAGAGGAGTAAAAAACCATCAAAAATTTCAATCCTGCATGATTCTACCAAGAAATGTGATTCTTCATTCAAAACGCTGGTTTTTGCTATTGGGCTCTATTGAATAATGAATGTTTTGAATTTTCTCCAAAAGTAAAGTAGTTGCAAACTCATGCTTTTAGAGACTTGTTTGGGCTCATGAGAGGAGAAGAAAAACATCAAAAATTTCAGTCCCGCATGATTCTACCAAGACATGTGTGTTCATTGAAACGGCTGGTTTTTGATAGTTTGGGCCCTATTGAATAATGAATGTTTTGAATTTTCTCCAAAAGTAAAGTAGTTGCAAACTCATCCTTTTAGAAACTTGTTTGGGCTGTTGAGAGGAGTAAAAAACCATCAAAAATTTCAATCCTGCATGATTCTACCAAGAAATGTGATTCTTCATTCAAAACGCTGGTTTTTGCTATTGGGCTCTATTGAATAATGAATGTTTTGAATTTTCTCCAAAAGTAAAGTAGTTGCAAACTCATGCTTTTAGAGACTTGTTTGAGCTCATGAGAGGAGTAGAAAAACATCAAAAATTTCAGTCCTGCATGATTCTACCAAGAAATGTGTGTTTATTCAAACCGCTGGTTTTTGATAGTTTGGGCCCTATTGAATAATGAATGTTTTGAATTTTCTCCAAAAGTAAAGTAGTTGCAAACTCATCCTTTTAGAAACTTTTTTGGGCTGTTGAGAGGAGTAAAAAACCAACAAAAATTTCAATCCTGCATGATTCTACCAAGAAATGTGATTCTTCATTCAAAACGCTGGTTTTTGCTATTGGGCTCTATTGAATAATGAATGTTTTGAATTTTCTCCAAAAGTATAGTAGTTGCAAACTCATGCTTTTAGAGACTTGTTTGGGCTCATGAGAGGAGTAGAAAAACATCAAAAATTTCAGTCCTGCATGATTCTACCAAGAAATGTGTGTTCATTCAAACCGCTGGTTTTTGATAGTTTGGGCCCTATTGAATAATGAATGTTTTGAATTTTCTCCAAAAGTAAAGTAGTTGCAAACTCATGCTTTTAGAGACTTGTTTGGGCTCATGAGAGGAGTAGAAAAACATCAAAAATTTCAGTCCTGCATGATTCTACCAAGAAATGTGTGTTCATTGAAACCGCTGGTTTTTGATAGTTTGGGCCCTATTGAATAATGAATGTTTTGAATTTTCTCCAAAAGTAAAGTAGTTGCAAACTCATCCTTTTAGAAACTTGTTTGGGCTGTTGAGAGGAGTAAAAAACCAACAAAAATTTCAATCCTGCATGATTCTACCAAGAAATGTGATTCTTCATTCAAAACGCTGGTTTTTGCTATTGGGCTCTATTGAATAATGAATGTTTTGAATTTTCTCCAAAAGTAAAGTAGTTGCAAACTCATGCTTTTAGAGACTTGTTTGGGCTCATGAGAGGAGTAGAAAAACATCAAAAATTTCAGTCCTGCATGATTCTACCAAGAAATGTGTGTTCATTCAAACCGCTGGTTTTTGATAGTTTGGGCCCTATTGAATAATGAATGTTTTGAATTTTCTCCAAAAGTAAAGTGGTTGCAAACTCATGCTTTTAGAGACTTGTTTGGGCTCATGAGAGGAGTAGAAAAACATCAAAAATTTCAGTCCTGCATGATTCTACCAAGAAATGTGTGTTCATTGAAACCGCTGGTTTTTGATAGTTTGGGCCCTATTGAATAATGAATGTTTTGAATTTTCTCCAAAAGTAAAGTAGTTGCAAACTCATCCTTTTAGAAACTTGTTTGGGCTGTTGAGAGGAGTAAAAAACCATCAAAAATTTCAATCCTGCATGATTTTACCAAGAAATGTGATTCTTCATTCAAAACCTGATTTTTGCTATTGGGCTCTATTGAATAGTGAATGTTTTGAATTTTCTGCAAAAGTAAAGTAGTTGCAAACTCATGCTTTTAGAGACTTGTTTGGGCTCATGAGAGGAGTAGAAAAACATCAAAAATTTCAGTCCTGCATGATTCTACCAAGAAATGTGTTCATTCAAACCGCTGGTTTTTGATAGTTTGGGCCCTATTGAATAATGAATGTTTTGAATTTTCTCCAAAAGTAAAGTAGTTGCAAACTCATCCTTTTAGAAACTTGTTTGGGCTGTTGAGAGGAGTAAAAAAACATCAAAAATTTCAATCCTGCATGATTCTACCAAGAAATGTGATTCTTCATTCAAAACGCTGGTTTTTGCTATTGGGCTCTATTGAATAATGAATGTTTTGAATTTTCTCCAAAAGTAAAGTAGTTGCAAACGCATCCTTTTAGAAACTTGTTTGGGCTGTTGAGAGGAGTAAAAAACCATCAAAAATTTCAATCCTGCATGATTTTACCAAGAAATGTGATTCTTCATTCAAAACGCTGGTTTTTGCTATTGGGCTCTATTGAATAATGAATGTTTTGAATTTTCTCCAAAAGTAAAGTAGTTGCAAACTCATGCTTTTAGAGACTTGTTTGGGCTCATGAGAGGAGTAGAAAAACATCAAAAATTTCAGTCCTGCATGATTCTACCAAGAAATGTGTGTTCATTGAAACCGCTGGTTTTTGATAGTTTGGGCCCTATTGTATAATGAATGTTTTGAATTTTCTCCAAAAGTAAAGTAGTTGCAAACTCATGCTTTTAGAGACTTGTTTGGGCTCATGAGAGGAGTAGAAAAACATCAAAAATTTCAGTCCTGCATGATTCTACCAAGAAATGTGTGTTCATTGAAACCGCTGGTTTTTGATAGTTTGGGCCCTATTGAATAATGAATGTTTTGAATTTTCTCCAAAAGTAAAGTAGTTGCAAACTCATCCTTTTAGAAACTTGTTTGGGCTGTTGAGAGGAGTAAAAAACCATCAAAAATTTCAATCCTGCATGATTCTACCAAGAAATGTGATTCTTCATTCAAAACGCTGGTTTTTGCTATTGGGCTCTATTGAATAATGAATGTTTTGAATTTTCTCCAAAAGTAAAGTAGTTGCAAACTCATGCTTTTAGAGACTTGTTTGGGCTCATGAGAGGAGTAGAAAAACATCAAAAATTTCAGTCCTGCATGATTCTACCAAGAAATGAGTGTTCATTGAAACCGCTGGTTTTTGATAGTTTGGGCCCTATTGAATAATGAATGTTTTGAATTTTCTCCAAAAGTAAAGTAGTTGCAAACTCATCCTTTTAGAAACTTGTTTGGGCTGTTGAGAGGAGTAAAAAACCATCAAAAATTTCAATCCTGCATGATTCTACCAAGAAATGTGATTCTTCATCCAAAACGCTGGTTTTTGCTATTGGGCTCTATTGAATAATGAATGTTTTGAATTTTCTCCAAAAGTAAAGTAGTTGCAAACTCATGCTTTTAGAGACTTGTTTGGGCTCATGAGAGGAGTAGAAAAACATCAAAAATTTCAGTCCTGCATGATTCTACCAAGAAATGTGTGTTCATTGAAACCGCTGGTTTTTGATAGTTTGGGCCCTATTGAATAATGAATGTTTTGAATTTTCTCCAAAAGTAAAGTAGTTGCAAACTCATCCTTTTCGAAACTTGTTTGGGCTGTTGAGAGGAGTAAAAAACCATCAAAAATTTCAATCCTGCATGATTTTACCAAGAAATGTGATTCTTCATTCAAAACCTGATTTTTGCTATTGGGCTCTATTGAATAGTGAATGTTTTGAATTTTCTGCAAAAGTAAAGTAGTTGCAAACTCATGCTTTTAGAGACTTGTTTGGGCTCATGAGAGGAGTAGAAAAACATCAAAAATTTCAGTCCTGCATGATTCTACCAAGAAATGTGTTCATTCAAACCGCTGGTTTTTGATAGTTTGGGCCCTATTGAATAATGAATGTTTTGAATTTTCTCCAAAAGTAAAGTAGTTGCAAACTCATCCTTTTAGAAACTTGTTTGGGCTGTTGAGAGGAGTAAAAAAACATCAAAAATTTCAATCCTGCATGATTCTACCAAGAAATGTGATTCTTCATTCAAAACGCTGGTTTTTGCTATTGGGCTCTATTGAATAATGAATGTTTTGAATTTTCTCCAAAAGTAAAGTAGTTGCAAACGCATCCTTTTAGAAACTTGTTTGGGCTGTTGAGAGGAGTAAAAAACCATCAAAAATTTCAATCCTGCATGATTTTACCAAGAAATGTGATTCTTCATTCAAAACGCTGGTTTTTGCTATTGGGCTCTATTGAATAATGAATGTTTTGAATTTTCTCCAAAAGTAAAGTAGTTGCAAACTCATGCTTTTAGAGACTTGTTTGGGCTCATGAGAGGAGTAGAAAAACATCAAAAATTTCAGTCCTGCATGATTCTACCAAGAAATGTGTGTTCATTGAAACCGCTGGTTTTTGATAGTTTGGGCCCTATTGTATAATGAATGTTTTGAATTTTCTCCAAAAGTAAAGTAGTTGCAAACTCATCCTTTTAGAAACTTGTTTGGGCTGTTGAGAGGAGTAAAAAACCATCAAAAATTTCAATCCTGCATGATTTTACCAAGAAATGTGATTCTTCATTCAAAACCTGATTTTTGCTATTGGGCTCTATTGAATAGTGAATGTTTTGAATTTTCTCCAAAAGTAAAGTAGTTGCAAACTCATGCTTTTAGAGACTTGTTTGGGCTCATGAGAGGAGTAGAAAAACATCAAAAATTTCAGTCCTGCATGATTCTACCAAGAAATGTGTTCATTCAAACCGCTGGTTTTTGATAGTTTGGGCCCTATTGAATAATGAATGTTTTGAATTTATTCCAAAAGTAAAGTAGTTGCAAACTCATCCTTTTAGAAACTTGTTTGGGCTGTTGAGAGGAGTAAAACACCATCAAAAATTTCAATCCTGCATGATTCTACCAAGAAATGTGATTCTTCATTCAAAACGCTGGTTTTTGCAATTGGGCTCTATTGAATAATGAATGTTTTGAATTTTCTCCAAAAGTAAAGTAGTTGCAAACTCATGCTTTTAGAGACTTGTTTGGGCTCATGAGGTGAGTAGAAAAACATCAAAAATTTCAGTCCTGCATGATTCTACCAAGACATGTGTGTTCATTGAAACGGCTGGTTTTTGATAGTTTGGGCCCTATTGAATAATGAATGTTTTGAATTTTCTCCAAAAGTAAAGTAGTTGCAAACTCATCCTTTTAGAAACTTGTTTGGGCTGTTGAGAGGAGTAAAAAAACATCAAAAATTTCAATCCTGCATGATTCTACCAAGAAATGTGATTCTTCATTCAAAACGCTGGTTTTTGCTATTGGGCTCTATTGAATAATGAATGTTTTGAATTTTCTCCAAAAGTAAAGTAGTTGCAAACTCATGCTTTTAGAGACTTGTTTGGGCTCATGAGAGGAGTAGAAAAACATCAAAAATTTCAGTCCTGCATGATTCTACCAAGAAATGTGTGTTCATTCAAACCGCTGGTTTTTGATAGTTTGGGCCCTATTGAATAATGAATGTTTTGAATTTTCTCCAAAAGTAAAGTAGTTGCAAACTCATGCTTTTAGAGACTTGTTTGGGCTCATGAGAGGAGTAGAAAAACATCAAAAATTTCAGTCCTGCATGAATCTACCAAGAAATGTGTGTTCATTGAAACCGCTGGTTTTTGATAGTTTGGGCCCTATTGAAAAATGAATGTTTTGAATTTTCTCCAAAAGTAAAGTAGTTGCAAACTCATCCTTTTAGAAACTTGTTTGGGCTGTTGAGAGGAGTAAAAAACCATCAAAAATTTCAATCCTGCATGATTCTACCAAGAAATGTGATTCTTCATTCAAAACGCTGGTTTTTGCTATTGGGCTCTATTGAATAATGAATGTTTTGAATTTTCTCCAAAAGTAAAGTAGTTGCAAACTCATGCTTTTAGAGACTTGTTTGGGCTCATGAGAGGAGTAGAAAAACATCAAAAATTTCAGTCCTGCATGATTCTACCAAGAAATGTGTGTTCATTGAAACCGCTGGTTTTTGATAGTTTGGGCCCTATTGAATAATGAATGTTTTGAATTTTCTCCAAAAGTAAAGTAGTTGCAAACTCATCCTTTTAGAAACTTGTTTGGGCTGTTGAGAGGAGTAAAAAACCATCAAAAATTTCAATCCTGCATGATTCTACCAAGAAATGTGATTCTTCATTCAAAACGCTGGTTTTTGCTATTGGGCTCTATTGAATAATGAATGTTTTGAATTTTCTCCAAAAGTAAAGTAGTTGCAAACTCATGCTTTTAGAGACTTGTTTGGGCTCATGAGAGGAGTAGAAAAACATCAAAAATTTCAGTCCTGCATGATTCTACCAAGAAATGTGTGTTCATTGAAACCGCTGGTTTTTGATAGTTTGGGCCCTATTGAATAATGAATGTTTTGAATTTTCTCCAAAAGTAAAGTAGTTGCAAACTCATCCTTTTAGAAACTTGTTTGGGCTGTTGAGAGGAGTAAAAAACCATCAAAAATTTCAATCCTGCATGATTCTACCAAGAAATGTGATTCTTCATCCAAAACGCTGGTTTTTGCTATTGGGCTCTATTGAATAATGAATGTTTTGAATTTTCTCCAAAAGTAAAGTAGTTGCAAACTCATGCTTTTAGAGACTTGTTTGGGCTCATGAGAGGAGTAGAAAAACATCAAAAATTTCAGTCCTGCATGATTCTACCAAGAAATGAGTGTTCATTGAAACCGCTGGTTTTTGATAGTTTGGGCCCTATTGAATAATGAATGTTTTGAATTTTCTCCAAAAGTAAAGTAGTTGCAAACTCATCCTTTTAGAAACTTGTTTGGGCTGTTGAGAGGAGTAAAAAACTATCAAAAATTTCAATCCTGCATGATTCTACCAAGAAATGTGATTCTTCATCCAAAACGCTGGTTTTTGCTATTGGGCTCTATTGAATAATGAATGTTTTGAATTTTCTCCAAAAGTAAAGTAGTTGCAAACTCATGCTTTTAGAGACTTGTTTGGGCTCATGAGAGGAGTAGAAAAACATCAAAAATTTCAGTCCTGCATGATTCTACCAAGAAATGTGTGTTCATTGAAACCGCTGGTTTTTGATAGTTTGGGCCCTATTGAATAATGAATGTTTTGAATTTTCTCCAAAAGTAAAGTAGTTGCAAACTCATCCTTTTAGAAACTTGTTTGGGCTGTTGAGAGGAGTAAAAAACCATCAAAAATTTCAATCCTGCATGATTTTACCAAGAAATGTGATTCTTCATTCAAAACCTGATTTTTGCTATTGGGCTCTATTGAATAGTGAATGTTTTGAATTTTCTGCAAAAGTAAAGTAGTTGCAAACTCATGCTTTTAGAGACTTGTTTGGGCTCATGAGAGGAGTAGAAAAACATCAAAAATTTCAGTCCTGCATGATTCTACCAAGAAATGTGTTCATTCAAACCGCTGGTTTTTGATAGTTTGGGCCCTATTGAATAATGAATGTTTTGAATTTTCTCCAAAAGTAAAGTAGTTGCAAACTCATCCTTTTAGAAACTTGTTTGGGCTGTTGAGAGGAGTAAAAAAACATCAAAAATTTCAATCCTGCATGATTCTACCAAGAAATGTGATTCTTCATTCAAAACGCTGGTTTTTGCTATTGGGCTCTATTGAATAATGAATGTTTTGAATTTTCTCCAAAAGTAAAGTAGTTGCAAACGCATCCTTTTAGAAACTTGTTTGGGCTGTTGAGAGGAGTAAAAAACCATCAAAAATTTCAATCCTGCATGATTTTACCAAGAAATGTGATTCTTCATTCAAAACGCTGGTTTTTGCTATTGGGCTCTATTGAATAATGAATGTTTTGAATTTTCTCCAAAAGTAAAGTAGTTGCAAACTCATGCTTTTAGAGACTTGTTTGGGCTCATGAGAGGAGTAGAAAAACATCAAAAATTTCAGTCCTGCATGATTCTACCAAGAAATGTGTGTTCATTGAAACCGCTGGTTTTTGATAGTTTGGGCCCTATTGTATAATGAATGTTTTGAATTTTCTCCAAAAGTAAAGTAGTTGCAAACTCATCCTTTTAGAAACTTGTTTGGGCTGTTGAGAGGAGTAAAAAACCATCAAAAATTTCAATCCTGCATGATTTTACCAAGAAATGTGATTCTTCATTCAAAACCTGATTTTTGCTATTGGGCTCTATTGAATAGTGAATGTTTTGAATTTTCTCCAAAAGTAAAGTAGTTGCAAACTCATGCTTTTAGAGACTTGTTTGGGCTCATGAGAGGAGTAGAAAAACATCAAAAATTTCAGTCCTGCATGATTCTACCAAGAAATGTGTTCATTCAAACCGCTGGTTTTTGATAGTTTGGGCCCTATTGAATAATGAATGTTTTGAATTTATTCCAAAAGTAAAGTAGTTGCAAACTCATCCTTTTAGAAACTTGTTTGGGCTGTTGAGAGGAGTAAAACACCATCAAAAATTTCAATCCTGCATGATTCTACCAAGAAATGTGATTCTTCATTCAAAACGCTGGTTTTTGCAATTGGGCTCTATTGAATAATGAATGTTTTGAATTTTCTCCAAAAGTAAAGTAGTTGCAAACTCATGCTTTTAGAGACTTGTTTGGGCTCATGAGGTGAGTAGAAAAACATCAAAAATTTCAGTCCTGCAATGATTCTACCAAGACATGTGTGTTCATTGAAACGGCTGGTTTTTGATAGTTTGGGCCCTATTGAATAATGAATGTTTTGAATTTTCTCCAAAAGTAAAGTAGTTGCAAACTCATCCTTTTAGAAACTTGTTTGGGCTGTTGAGAGGAGTAAAAAAACATCAAAAATTTCAATCCTGCATGATTCTACCAAGAAATGTGATTCTTCATTCAAAACGCTGGTTTTTGCTATTGGGCTCTATTGAATAATGAATGTTTTGAATTTTCTCCAAAAGTAAAGTAGTTGCAAACTCATGCTTTTAGAGACTTGTTTGGGCTCATGAGAAGAGTAGAAAAACATCAAAAATTTCAGTCCTGCATGATTCTACCAAGAAATGTGTGTTCATTCAAACCGCTGGTTTTTGATAGTTTGGGCCCTATTGAATAATGAATGTTTTGAATTTTCTCCAAAAGTAAAGTAGTTGCAAACTCATGCTTTTAGAGACTTGTTTGGGCTCATGAGAGGAGTAGAAAAACATCAAAAATTTCAGTCCTGCATGAATCTACCAAGAAATGTGTGTTCATTGAAACCGCTGGTTTTTGATAGTTTGGGCCCTATTGAAAAATGAATGTTTTGAATTTTCTCCAAAAGTAAAGTAGTTGCAAACTCATCCTTTTAGAAACTTGTTTGGGCTGTTGAGAGGAGTAAAAAACCATCAAAAATTTCAATCCTGCATGATTCTACCAAGAAATGTGATTCTTCATTCAAAATGCTGGTTTTTGCTATTGGGCTCTATTGAATAATGAATGTTTTGAATTTTCTCCAAAAGTAAAGTAGTTGCAAACTCATGCTTTTAGAGACTTGTTTGGGCTCATGAGAGGAGTAGAAAAACATCAAAAATTTCAGTCCTGCATGATTCTACCAAGAAATGTGTGTTCATTGAAACCGCTGGTTTTTGATAGTTTGGGCCCTATTGAATAATGAATGTTTTGAATTTTCTCCAAAAGTAAAGTAGTTGCAAACTCATCCTTTTAGAAACTTGTTTGGGCTGTTGAGAGGAGTAAAAAACCATCAAAAATTTCAATCCTGCATGATTCTACCAAGAAATGTGATTCTTCATTCAAAACGCTGGTTTTTGCTATTGGGCTCTATTGAATAATGAATGTTTTGAATTTTCTCCAAAAGTAAAGTAGTTGCAAACTCATGCTTTTAGAGACTTGTTTGGGCTCATGAGAGGAGTAGAAAAACATCAAAAATTTCAGTCCTGCATGATTCTACCAAGAAATGTGTGTTCATTGAAACCGCTGGTTTTTGATAGTTTGGGCCCTATTGAATAATGAATGTTTTGAATTTTCTCCAAAAGTAAAGTAGTTGCAAACTCATCCTTTTAGAAACTTGTTTGGGCTGTTGAGAGGAGTAAAAAACCATCAAAAATTTCAATCCTGCATGATTCTACCAAGAAATGTGATTCTTCATCCAAAACGCTGGTTTTTGCTATTGGGCTCTATTGAATAATGAATGTTTTGAATTTTCTCCAAAAGTAAAGTAGTTGCAAACTCATGCTTTTAGAGACTTGTTTGGGCTCATGAGAGGAGTAGAAAAACATCAAAAATTTCAGTCCTGCATGATTCTACCAAGAAATGTGTGTTCATTGAAACCGCTGGTTTTTGATAGTTTGGGCCCTATTGAATAATGAATGTTTTGAATTTTCTCCAAAAGTAAAGTAGTTGCAAACTCTTCCTTTTAGAAACTTGTTTGGGCTGTTGAGAGGAGTAAAAAACCATCAAAAATTTCAATCCTGCATGATTCTACCAAGAAATGTGATTCTTCATTCAAAACGCTGGTTTTTGCTATTGGGCTCTATTGAATAATGAATGTTTTGAATTTTCTCCAAAAGTAAAGTAGTTGCAAACTCATGCTTTTAGAGACTTGTTTGGGCTCATGAGATGAGTAGAAAAACATCAAAAATTTCAGTCCTGCATGATTCTACCAAGACATGTGTGTTCATTGAAACGGCTGGTTTTTGATAGTTTGGGCCCTATTGAATAATGAATGTTTTGAATTTTCTCCAAAAGTAAAGTAGTTGCAAACTCATCCTTTTAGAAACTTGTTTGGGCTGTTGAGAGGAGTAAAAAACCATCAAAAATTTCAATCCTGCATGATTCTACCAAGAAATGTGATTCTTCATTCAAAACGCTGGTTTTTGCTATTGGGCTCTATTTAATAATGAATGCTTTGAATTTTCTCCAAAAGTAAAGTAGTTGCAAACTCATGCTTTTAGAGACTTGTTTGGGCTCATGAGAGGAGTAGAAAAACATCAAAAATTTCAGTCCTGCATGATTCTACCAAGAAATGTGTGTTCATTCAAACCGCTGGTTTTTTAGTTTGGGCCCTATTGAATAATGAATGTTTTGAATTTTCTCCAAAAGTAAAGTAGTTGCAAACTCATGCTTTTAGAGACTTGTTTGGGCTCATGAGAGGAGTAGAAAAACATCAAAAATTTCAGTCCTGCATGATTCTACCAAGAAATGTGTGTTCATTGAAACCGCTGGTTTTTGATAGTTTGGGCCCTATTGAATAATGAATGTTTTGAATTTTCTCCAAAAGTAAAGTAGTTGCAAACTCATCCTTTTAGAAACTTGTTTGGGCTGTTGAGAGGAGTAAAAAACCATCAAAAATTTCAATCCTGCATGATTCTACCAAGAAATGTGATTCTTCATTCAAAACGCTGGTTTTTGCTATTGGGCTCTATTGAATAATGAATGTTTTGAATTTTCTCCAAAAGTAAAGTAGTTGCAAACTCATGCTTTTAGAGACTTGTTTGGGCTCATGAGAGGAGTAGAAAAACATCAAAAATTTCAGTCCTGCATGATTCTACCAAGAAATGAGTGTTCATTGAAACCGCTGGTTTTTGATAGTTTGGGCCCTATTGAATAATGAATGTTTTGAATTTTCTCCAAAAGTAAAGTAGTTGCAAACTCATCCTTTTAGAAACTTGTTTGGGCTGTTGAGAGGAGTAAAAAACCATCAAAAATTTCAATCCTGCATGATTCTACCAAGAAATGTGATTCTTCATCCAAAACGCTGGTTTTTGCTATTGGGCTCTATTGAATAATGAATGTTTTGAATTTTCTCCAAAAGTAAAGTAGTTGCAAACTCATGCTTTTAGAGACTTGTTTGGGCTCATGAGAGGAGTAGAAAAACATCAAAAATTTCAGTCCTGCATGATTCTACCAAGAAATGTGTGTTCATTGAAACCGCTGGTTTTTGATAGTTTGGGCCCTATTGAATAATGAATGTTTTGAATTTTCTCCAAAAGTAAAGTAGTTGCAAACTCATCCTTTTAGAAACTTGTTTGGGCTGTTGAGAGGAGTAAAAAACCATCAAAAATTTCAATCCTGCATGATTTTACCAAGAAATGTGATTCTTCATTCAAAACCTGATTTTTGCTATTGGGCTCTATTGAATAGTGAATATTTTGAATTTTCTCCAAAAGTAAAGTAGTTGCAAACTCATGCTTTTAGAGACTTGTTTGGGCTCATGAGAGGAGTAGAAAAACATCAAAAATTTCAGTCCTGCATGATTTTACCAAGAAATGTGTTCATTCAAACCGCTGGTTTTTGATAGTTTGGGCCCTATTGAATAATGAATGTTTTGAATTTTCTCCAAAAGTAAAGTAGTTGCAAACTCATCCTTTTAGAAACTTGTTTGGGCTGTTGAGAGGAGTAAAAAAACATCAAAAATTTCAATCCTGCATGATTCTACCAAGAAATGTGATTCTTCATTCAAAACGCTGGTTTTTGCTATTGGGCTCTATTGAATAATGAATGTTTTGAATTTTCTCCAAAAGTAAAGTAGTTGCAAACTCATCCTTTTAGAAACTTGTTTGGGCTGTTGAGAGGAGTAAAAAACCATCAAAAATTTCAATCCTGCATGATTCTACCAAGAAATGTGATTCTTCATTCAAAACGCTGGTTTTTGCTATTGGGCTCTATTGAATAATGAATGTTTTGAATTTTCTCCAAAAGTAAAGTAGTTGCAAACTCATGCTTTTAGAGACTTGTTTGGGCTCATGAGAGGAGTAGAAAAACATCAAAAATTTCAGTCCTGCATGATTCTACCAAGAAATGTGTGTTCATTGAAACCGCTGGTTTTTGATAGTTTGGGCCCTATTGTATAATGAATGTTTTGAATTTTCTCCAAAAGTAAAGTAGTTGCAAACTCATCCTTTTAGAAACTTGTTTGGGCTGTTGAGAGGAGTAAAAAACCATCAAAAATTTCAATCCTGCATGATTTTACCAAGAAATGTGATTCTTCATTCAAAACCTGATTTTTGCTATTGGGCTCTATTGAATAGTGAATGTTTTGAATTTTCTCCAAAAGTAAAGTAGTTGCAAACTCATGCTTTTAGAGACTTGTTTGGGCTCATGAGAGGAGTAGAAAAACATAAAAAATTTCAGTCCTGCATGATTCTACCAAGAAATGTGTTCATTGAAACCGCTGGTTTTTGATAGTTTGGGCCCTATTGAATAATGAATGTTTTGAATTTTCTCCAAAAGTAAAGTAGTTGCAAACTCATCCTTTTAGAAACTTGTTTGGGCTGTTGAGAGGAGTAAAAAACCATCAAAAATTTCAATCCTGCATGATTCTACCAAGAAATGTGATTCTTCATTCAAAACGCTGGTTTTTGCTATTGGGCTCTATTGAATAATGAATGTTTTGAATTTTCTCCAAAAGTAAAGTAGTTGCAAACTCATGCTTTTAGAGACTTGTTTGGGCTCATGAGAGGAGTAGAAAAACATCAAAAATTTCAGTCCTGCATGATTCTACCAAGAAATGTGTGTTCATTGAAACCGCTGGTTTTTTATAGTTTGGGCCCTATTGAATAATGAATGTTTTGAATTTTCTCCAAAAGTAAAGTAGTTGCAAACTCATCCTTTTAGAAACTTGTTTGGGCTGTTGAGAGGAGTAAAAAACCATCAAAAATTTCAATCCTGCATGATTCTACCAAGAAATGTGATTCTTCATTCAAAACGCTGGTTTTTGCTATTGGGCTCTATTGAATAATGAATGTTTTGAATTTTCTCCAAAAGTAAAGTAGTTGCAAACTCATGCTTTTAGAGACTTGTTTGGGCTCATGAGATGAGTAGAAAAACATCAAAAATTTCAGTCCTGCATGATTCTACCAAGACATGTGTGTTCATTGAAACCGCTGGTTTTTGATAGTTTGGGCCCTATTGAATAATGAATGTTTTGAATTTTCTCTTAAAGTAAAGTAGTTGCAAACTCATCCTTTTAGAACCTTGTTTGGGCTGTTGAGAGGAGTAAAAAACCATCAAAAATTTCAATCCTGCATGATTCTACCAAGAAATGTGATTCTTCATTCAAAACGCTGGTTTTTGCTATTGGGCTCTATTTAATAATGAATGTTTTGAATTTTCTCCAAAAGTAAAGTAGTTGCAAACTCTTGCTTTTAGAGACTTGTTTGGGCTCATGAGAGGAGTAGAAAAACATCAAAAATTTCAGTCCTGCATGATTCTACCAAGAAATGTGTGTTCATTCAAACCGCTGGTTTTTGATAGTTTGGGCCCTATTGAATAATGAATGTTTTGAATTTTCTCCAAAAGTAAAGTAGTTGCAAACTCATGCTTTTAGAGACTTGTTTGGGCTCATGAGAGGAGTAGAAAAACATCAAAAATTTCAGTCCTGCATGATTCTACCAAGAAATGAGTGTTCATTGAAACCGCTGGTTTTTGATAGTTTGGGCCCTATTGAATAATGAATGTTTTGAATTTTCTCCAAAAGTAAAGTAGTTGCAAACTCATCCTTTTAGAAACTTGTTTGGGCTGTTGAGAGGAGTAAAAAACCATCAAAAATTTCAATCCTGCATGATTCTACCAAGAAATGTGATTCTTCATTCAAAACGCTGGTTTTTGCTATTGGGCTCTATTTAATAATGAATGTTTTGAATTTTCTCCAAAAGTAAAGTAGTTGCAAACTCTTGCTTTTAGAGACTTGTTTGGGCTCATGAGAGGAGTAGAAAAACATCAAAAATTTCAGTCCTGCATGATTCTACCAAGAAATGTGTGTTCATTCAAACCGCTGGTTTTTGATAGTTTGGGCCCTATTGAATAATGAATGTTTTGAATTTTCTCCAAAAGTAAAGTAGTTGCAAACTCATGCTTTTAGAGACTTGTTTGGGCTCATGAGAGGAGTAGAAAAACATCAAAAATTTCAGTCCTGCATGATTCTACCAAGAAATGTGTGTTCATTGAAACCGCTGGTTTTTGATAGTTTGGGCCCTATTGAATAATGAATGTTTTGAATTTTCTCCAAAAGTAAAGTAGTTGCAAACTCATCCTTTTAGAAACTTGTTTGGGCTGTTGAGAGGAGTAAAAAACCATCAAAAATTTCAATCCTGCATGATTCTACCAAGAAATGTGATTCTTCATTCAAAACGCTGGTTTTTGCTATTGGGCTCTATTGAATAATGAATGTTTTGAATTTTCTCCAAAAGTAAAGTAGTTGCAAACTCATGCTTTTAGAGACTTGTTTGGGCTCATGAGAGGAGTAGAAAAACATCAAAAATTTCAGTCCTGCATGATTCTACCAAGAAATGAGTGTTCATTGAAACCGCTGGTTTTTGATAGTTTGGGCCCTATTGAATAATGAATGTTTTGAATTTTCTCCAAAAGTAAAGTAGTTGCAAACTCATCCTTTTAGAAACTTGTTTGGGCTGTTGAGAGGAGTAAAAAACCATCAAAAATTTCAATCCTGCATGATTCTACCAAGAAATGTGATTCTTCATCCAAAACGCTGGTTTTTGCTATTGGGCTCTATTGAATAATGAATGTTTTGAATTTTCTCCAAAAGTAAAGTAGTTGCAAACTCATGCTTTTAGAGACTTGTTTGGGCTCATGAGAGGAGTAGAAAAACATCAAAAATTTCAGTCCTGCATGATTCTACCAAGAAATGTGTGTTCATTGAAACCGCTGGTTTTTGATAGTTTGGGCCCTATTGAATAATGAATGTTTTGAATTTTCTCCAAAAGTAAAGTAGTTGCAAACTCATCCTTTTAGAAACTTGTTTGGGCTGTTGAGAGGAGTAAAAAACCATCAAAAATTTCAATCCTGCATGATTTTACCAAGAAATGTGATTCTTCATTCAAAACCTGATTTTTGCTATTGGGCTCTATTGAATAGTGAATGTTTTGAATTTTCTCCAAAAGTAAAGTAGTTGCAAACTCATGCTTTTAGAGACTTGTTTGGGCTCATGAGAGGAGTAGAAAAACATCAAAAATTTCAGTCCTGCATGATTCTACCAAGAAATGTGTTCATTCAAAGCGCTGGTTTTTGATAGTTTGGGCCCTATTGAATAATGAATGTTTTGAATTTTCTCCAAAAGTAAAGTAGTTGCAAACTCATCCTTTTAGAAACTTGTTTGGGCTGTTGAGAGGAGTAAAAAACCATCAAAAATTTCAATCCTGCATGATTTTACCAAGAAATGTGATTCTTCATTCAAAACGCTGGTTTTTGCTATTGGGCTCTATTGAATAATGAATGTTTTGAATTTTCTCCAAAAGTAAAGTAGTTGCAAACTCATGCTTTTAGAGACTTGTTTGGGCTCATGAGAGGAGTAGAAAAACATCAAAAATTTCAGTCCTGCATGATTCTACCAAGAAATGTGTGTTCATTGAAACCGCTGGTTTTTGATAGTTTGGGCCCTATTGTATAATGAATGTTTTGAATTTTCTCCAAAAGTAAAGTAGTTGCAAACTCATCCTTTTAGAAACTTGTTTGGGCTGTTGAGAGGAGTAAAAAACCATCAAAAATTTCAATCCTGCATGATTTTACCAAGAAATGTGATTCTTCATTCAAAACCTGATTTTTGCTATTGGGCTCTATTGAATAGTGAATGTTTTGAATTTTCTCCAAAAGTAAAGTAGTTGCAAACTCATGCTTTTAGAGACTTGTTTGGGCTCATGAGAGGAGTAGAAAAACATCAAAAATTTCAGTCCTGAATGATTCTACCAAGAAATGTGTTCATTCAAACCGCTGGTTTTTGATAGTTTGGGCCCTATTGAATAATGAATGTTTTGAATTTATTCCAAAAGTAAAGTAGTTGCAAACTCATCCTTTTAGAAACTTGTTTGGGCTGTTGAGAGGAGTAAAACACCATCAAAAATTTCAATCCTGCATGATTCTACCAAGAAATGTGATTCTTCATTCAAAACGCTGGTTTTTGCAATTGGGCTCTATTGAATAATGAATGTTTTGAATTTTCTCCAAAAGTAAAGTAGTTGCAAACTCATGCTTTTAGAGACTTGTTTGGGCTCATGAGGTGAGTAGAAAAACATCAAAAATTTCAGTCCTGCATGATTCTACCAAGACATGTGTGTTCATTGAAACGGCTGGTTTTTGATAGTTTGGGCCCTATTGAATAATGAATGTTTTGAATTTTCTCCAAAAGTAAAGTAGTTGCAAACTCATCCTTTTAGAAACTTGTTTGGGCTGTTGAGAGGAGTAAAAAAACATCAAAAATTTCAATCCTGCATGATTCTACCAAGAAATGTGATTCTTCATTCAAAACGCTGGTTTTTGCTATTGGGCTCTATTGAATAATGAATGTTTTGAATTTTCTCCAAAAGTAAAGTAGTTGCAAACTCATGCTTTTAGAGACTTGTTTGGGCTCATGAGAGGAGTAGAAAAACATCAAAAATTTCAGTCCTGCATGATTCTACCAAGAAATGTGTGTTCATTCAAACCGCTGGTTTTTGATAGTTTGGGCCCTATTGAATAATGAATGTTTTGAATTTTCTCCAAAAGTAAAGTAGTTGCAAACTCATCCTTTTAGAAACTTGTTTGGGCTGTTGAGAGGAGTAAAAAAACATCAAAAATTTCAATCCTGCATGATTCTACCAAGAAATGTGATTCTTCATTCAAAACGCTGGTTTTTGCTATTGGGCTCTATTGAATAATGAATGTTTTGAATTTTCTCCAAAAGTAAAGTAGTTGCAAACGCATCCTTTTAGAAACTTGTTTGGGCTGTTGAGAGGAGTAAAAAACCATCAAAAATTTCAATCCTGCATGATTTTACCAAGAAATGTGATTCTTCATTCAAAACGCTGGTTTTTGCTATTGGGCTCTATTGAATAATGAATGTTTTGAATTTTCTCCAAAAGTAAAGTAGTTGCAAACTCATGCTTTTAGAGACTTGTTTGGGCTCATGAGAGGAGTAGAAAAACATCAAAAATTTCAGTCCTGCATGATTCTACCAAGAAATGTGTGTTCATTGAAACCGCTGGTTTTTGATAGTTTGGGCCCTATTGTATAATGAATGTTTTGAATTTTCTCCAAAAGTAAAGTAGTTGCAAACTCATGCTTTTAGAGACTTGTTTGGGCTCATGAGAGGAGTAGAAAAACATCAAAAATTTCAGTCCTGCATGATTCTACCAAGAAATGTGTGTTCATTGAAACCGCTGGTTTTTGATAGTTTGGGCCCTATTGAATAATGAATGTTTTGAATTTTCTCCAAAAGTAAAGTAGTTGCAAACTCATCCTTTTAGAAACTTGTTTGGGCTGTTGAGAGGAGTAAAAAACCATCAAAAATTTCAATCCTGCATGATTCTACCAAGAAATGTGATTCTTCATTCAAAACGCTGGTTTTTGCTATTGGGCTCTATTGAATAATGAATGTTTTGAATTTTCTCCAAAAGTAAAGTAGTTGCAAACTCATGCTTTTAGAGACTTGTTTGGGCTCATGAGAGGAGTAGAAAAACATCAAAAATTTCAGTCCTGCATGATTCTACCAAGAAATGAGTGTTCATTGAAACCGCTGGTTTTTGATAGTTTGGGCCCTATTGAATAATGAATGTTTTGAATTTTCTCCAAAAGTAAAGTAGTTGCAAACTCATCCTTTTAGAAACTTGTTTGGGCTGTTGAGAGGAGTAAAAAACCATCAAAAATTTCAATCCTGCATGATTCTACCAAGAAATGTGATTCTTCATCCAAAACGCTGGTTTTTGCTATTGGGCTCTATTGAATAATGAATGTTTTGAATTTTCTCCAAAAGTAAAGTAGTTGCAAACTCATGCTTTTAGAGACTTGTTTGGGCTCATGAGAGGAGTAGAAAAACATCAAAAATTTCAGTCCTGCATGATTCTACCAAGAAATGTGTGTTCATTGAAACCGCTGGTTTTTGATAGTTTGGGCCCTATTGAATAATGAATGTTTTGAATTTTCTCCAAAAGTAAAGTAGTTGCAAACTCATCCTTTTCGAAACTTGTTTGGGCTGTTGAGAGGAGTAAAAAACCATCAAAAATTTCAATCCTGCATGATTTTACCAAGAAATGTGATTCTTCATTCAAAACCTGATTTTTGCTATTGGGCTCTATTGAATAGTGAATGTTTTGAATTTTCTGCAAAAGTAAAGTAGTTGCAAACTCATGCTTTTAGAGACTTGTTTGGGCTCATGAGAGGAGTAGAAAAACATCAAAAATTTCAGTCCTGCATGATTCTACCAAGAAATGTGTTCATTCAAACCGCTGGTTTTTGATAGTTTGGGCCCTATTGAATAATGAATGTTTTGAATTTTCTCCAAAAGTAAAGTAGTTGCAAACTCATCCTTTTAGAAACTTGTTTGGGCTGTTGAGAGGAGTAAAAAAACATCAAAAATTTCAATCCTGCATGATTCTACCAAGAAATGTGATTCTTCATTCAAAACGCTGGTTTTTGCTATTGGGCTCTATTGAATAATGAATGTTTTGAATTTTCTCCAAAAGTAAAGTAGTTGCAAACGCATCCTTTTAGAAACTTGTTTGGGCTGTTGAGAGGAGTAAAAAACCATCAAAAATTTCAATCCTGCATGATTTTACCAAGAAATGTGATTCTTCATTCAAAACGCTGGTTTTTGCTATTGGGCTCTATTGAATAATGAATGTTTTGAATTTTCTCCAAAAGTAAAGTAGTTGCAAACTCATGCTTTTAGAGACTTGTTTGGGCTCATGAGAGGAGTAGAAAAACATCAAAAATTTCAGTCCTGCATGATTCTACCAAGAAATGTGTGTTCATTGAAACCGCTGGTTTTTGATAGTTTGGGCCCTATTGTATAATGAATGTTTTGAATTTTCTCCAAAAGTAAAGTAGTTGCAAACTCATCCTTTTAGAAACTTGTTTGGGCTGTTGAGAGGAGTAAAAAACCATCAAAAATTTCAATCCTGCATGATTTTACCAAGAAATGTGATTCTTCATTCAAAACCTGATTTTTGCTATTGGGCTCTATTGAATAGTGAATGTTTTGAATTTTCTCCAAAAGTAAAGTAGTTGCAAACTCATGCTTTTAGAGACTTGTTTGGGCTCATGAGAGGAGTAGAAAAACATCAAAAATTTCAGTCCTGCATGATTCTACCAAGAAATGTGTTCATTCAAACCGCTGGTTTTTGATAGTTTGGGCCCTATTGAATAATGAATGTTTTGAATTTATTCCAAAAGTAAAGTAGTTGCAAACTCATCCTTTTAGAAACTTGTTTGGGCTGTTGAGAGGAGTAAAACACCATCAAAAATTTCAATCCTGCATGATTCTACCAAGAAATGTGATTCTTCATTCAAAACGCTGGTTTTTGCAATTGGGCTCTATTGAATAATGAATGTTTTGAATTTTCTCCAAAAGTAAAGTAGTTGCAAACTCATGCTTTTAGAGACTTGTTTGGGCTCATGAGGTGAGTAGAAAAACATCAAAAATTTCAGTCCTGCATGATTCTACCAAGACATGTGTGTTCATTGAAACGGCTGGTTTTTGATAGTTTGGGCCCTATTGAATAATGAATGTTTTGAATTTTCTCCAAAAGTAAAGTAGTTGCAAACTCATCCTTTTAGAAACTTGTTTGGGCTGTTGAGAGGAGTAAAAAAACATCAAAAATTTCAATCCTGCATGATTCTACCAAGAAATGTGATTCTTCATTCAAAACGCTGGTTTTTGCTATTGGGCTCTATTGAATAATGAATGTTTTGAATTTTCTCCAAAAGTAAAGTAGTTGCAAACTCATGCTTTTAGAGACTTGTTTGGGCTCATGAGAGGAGTAGAAAAACATCAAAAATTTCAGTCCTGCATGATTCTACCAAGAAATGTGTGTTCATTCAAACCGCTGGTTTTTGATAGTTTGGGCCCTATTGAATAATGAATGTTTTGAATTTTCTCCAAAAGTAAAGTAGTTGCAAACTCATGCTTTTAGAGACTTGTTTGGGCTCATGAGAGGAGTAGAAAAACATCAAAAATTTCAGTCCTGCATGAATCTACCAAGAAATGTGTGTTCATTGAAACCGCTGGTTTTTGATAGTTTGGGCCCTATTGAAAAATGAATGTTTTGAATTTTCTCCAAAAGTAAAGTAGTTGCAAACTCATCCTTTTAGAAACTTGTTTGGGCTGTTGAGAGGAGTAAAAAACCATCAAAAATTTCAATCCTGCATGATTCTACCAAGAAATGTGATTCTTCATTCAAAACGCTGGTTTTTGCTATTGGGCTCTATTGAATAATGAATGTTTTGAATTTTCTCCAAAAGTAAAGTAGTTGCAAACTCATGCTTTTAGAGACTTGTTTGGGCTCATGAGAGGAGTAGAAAAACATCAAAAATTTCAGTCCTGCATGATTCTACCAAGAAATGTGTGTTCATTGAAACCGCTGGTTTTTGATAGTTTGGGCCCTATTGAATAATGAATGTTTTGAATTTTCTCCAAAAGTAAAGTAGTTGCAAACTCATCCTTTTAGAAACTTGTTTGGGCTGTTGAGAGGAGTAAAAAACCATCAAAAATTTCAATCCTGCATGATTCTACCAAGAAATGTGATTCTTCATTCAAAACGCTGGTTTTTGCTATTGGGCTCTATTGAATAATGAATGTTTTGAATTTTCTCCAAAAGTAAAGTAGTTGCAAACTCATGCTTTTAGAGACTTGTTTGGGCTCATGAGAGGAGTAGAAAAACATCAAAAATTTCAGTCCTGCATGATTCTACCAAGAAATGTGTGTTCATTGAAACCGCTGGTTTTTGATAGTTTGGGCCCTATTGAATAATGAATGTTTTGAATTTTCTCCAAAAGTAAAGTAGTTGCAAACTCATCCTTTTAGAAACTTGTTTGGGCTGTTGAGAGGAGTAAAAAACCATCAAAAATTTCAATCCTGCATGATTCTACCAAGAAATGTGATTCTTCATCCAAAACGCTGGTTTTTGCTATTGGGCTCTATTGAATAATGAATGTTTTGAATTTTCTCCAAAAGTAAAGTAGTTGCAAACTCATGCTTTTAGAGACTTGTTTGGGCTCATGAGAGGAGTAGAAAAACATCAAAAATTTCAGTCCTGCATGATTCTACCAAGAAATGAGTGTTCATTGAAACCGCTGGTTTTTGATAGTTTGGGCCCTATTGAATAATGAATGTTTTGAATTTTCTCCAAAAGTAAAGTAGTTGCAAACTCATCCTTTTAGAAACTTGTTTGGGCTGTTGAGAGGAGTAAAAAACTATCAAAAATTTCAATCCTGCATGATTCTACCAAGAAATGTGATTCTTCATCCAAAACGCTGGTTTTTGCTATTGGGCTCTATTGAATAATGAATGTTTTGAATTTTCTCCAAAAGTAAAGTAGTTGCAAACTCATGCTTTTAGAGACTTGTTTGGGCTCATGAGAGGAGTAGAAAAACATCAAAAATTTCAGTCCTGCATGATTCTACCAAGAAATGTGTGTTCATTGAAACCGCTGGTTTTTGATAGTTTGGGCCCTATTGAATAATGAATGTTTTGAATTTTCTCCAAAAGTAAAGTAGTTGCAAACTCATCCTTTTAGAAACTTGTTTGGGCTGTTGAGAGGAGTAAAAAACCATCAAAAATTTCAATCCTGCATGATTTTACCAAGAAATGTGATTCTTCATTCAAAACCTGATTTTTGCTATTGGGCTCTATTGAATAGTGAATGTTTTGAATTTTCTGCAAAAGTAAAGTAGTTGCAAACTCATGCTTTTAGAGACTTGTTTGGGCTCATGAGAGGAGTAGAAAAACATCAAAAATTTCAGTCCTGCATGATTCTACCAAGAAATGTGTTCATTCAAATCGCTGGTTTTTGATAGTTTGGGCCCTATTGAATAATGAATGTTTTGAATTTTCTCCAAAAGTAAAGTAGTTGCAAACTCATCCTTTTAGAAACTTGTTTGGGCTGTTGAGAGGAGTAAAAAAACATCAAAAATTTCAATCCTGCATGATTCTACCAAGAAATGTGATTCTTCATTCAAAACGCTGGTTTTTGCTATTGGGCTCTATTGAATAATGAATGTTTTGAATTTTCTCCAAAAGTAAAGTAGTTGCAAACGCATCCTTTTAGAAACTTGTTTGGGCTGTTGAGAGGAGTAAAAAACCATCAAAAATTTCAATCCTGCATGATTTTACCAAGAAATGTGATTCTTCATTCAAAACGCTGGTTTTTGCTATTGGGCTCTATTGAATAATGAATGTTTTGAATTTTCTCCAAAAGTAAAGTAGTTGCAAACTCATGCTTTTAGAGACTTGTTTGGGCTCATGAGAGGAGTAGAAAAACATCAAAAATTTCAGTCCTGCATGATTCTACCAAGAAATGTGTGTTCATTGAAACCGCTGGTTTTTGATAGTTTGGGCCCTATTGTATAATGAATGTTTTGAATTTTCTCCAAAAGTAAAGTAGTTGCAAACTCATCCTTTTAGAAACTTGTTTGGGCTGTTGAGAGGAGTAAAAAACCATCAAAAATTTCAATCCTGCATGATTTTACCAAGAAATGTGATTCTTCATTCAAAACCTGATTTTTGCTATTGGGCTCTATTGAATAGTGAATGTTTTGAATTTTCTCCAAAAGTAAAGTAGTTGCAAACTCATGCTTTTAGAGACTTGTTTGGGCTCATGAGAGGAGTAGAAAAACATCAAAAATTTCAGTCCTGCATGATTCTACCAAGAAATGTGTTCATTCAAACCGCTGGTTTTTGATAGTTTGGGCCCTATTGAATAATGAATGTTTTGAATTTATTCCAAAAGTAAAGTAGTTGCAAACTCATCCTTTTAGAAACTTGTTTGGGCTGTTGAGAGGAGTAAAACACCAT
This sequence comes from Dendrobates tinctorius, assembly GCF_039654945.1. Taxonomy (NCBI): domain Eukaryota; kingdom Metazoa; phylum Chordata; class Amphibia; order Anura; family Dendrobatidae; genus Dendrobates; species Dendrobates tinctorius. Next base: position 23,844,538 of record NW_027361793.1, read on the forward strand.
CAAAAATTTCAATCCTGCATGATTCTACCAAGAAATGTGATTCTTCATTCAAAACGCTGGTTTTTGCAATTGGGCTCTATTGAATAATGAATGTTTTGAATTTTCTCCAAAAGTAAAGTAGTTGCAAACTCATGCTTTTAGAGACTTGTTTGGGCTCATGAGGTGAGTAGAAAAACATCAAAAATTTCAGTCCTGCAATGATTCTATCAAGACATGTGTGTTCATTGAAACGGCTGGTTTTTGATAGTTTGGGCCCTATTGAATAATGAATGTTTTGAATTTTCTCCAAAAGTAAAGTAGTTGCAAACTCATCCTTTTAGAAACTTGTTTGGGCTGTTGAGAGGAGTAAAAAAACATCAAAAATTTCAATCCTGCATGATTCTACCAAGAAATGTGATTCTTCATTCAAAACGCTGGTTTTTGCTATTGGGCTCTATTGAATAATGAATGTTTTGAATTTTCTCCAAAAGTAAAGTAGTTGCAAACTCATGCTTTTAGAGACTTGTTTGGGCTCATGAGAAGAGTAGAAAAACATCAAAAATTTCAGTCCTGCATGATTCTACCAAGAAATGTGTGTTCATTCAAACCGCTGGTTTTTGATAGTTTGGGCCCTATTGAATAATGAATGTTTTGAATTTTCTCCAAAAGTAAAGTAGTTGCAAACTCATGCTTTTAGAGACTTGTTTGGGCTCATGAGAGGAGTAGAAAAACATCAAAAATTTCAGTCCTGCATGAATCTACCAAGAAATGTGTGTTCATTGAAACCGCTGGTTTTTGATAGTTTGGGCCCTATTGAAAAATGAATGTTTTGAATTTTCTCCAAAAGTAAAGTAGTTGCAAACTCATCCTTTTAGAAACTTGTTTGGGCTGTTGAGAGGAGTAAAAAACCATCAAAAATTTCAATCCTGCATGATTCTACCAAGAAATGTGATTCTTCATTCAAAACGCTGGTTTTTGCTATTGGGCTCTATTGAATAATGAATGTTTTGAATTTTCTCCAAAAGTAAAGTAGTTGCAAACTCATGCTTTTAGAGACTTGTTTGGGCTCATGAGAGGAGTAGAAAAACATCAAAAATTTCAGTCCTGCATGATTCTACCAAGAAATGTGTGTTCATTGAAACCGCTGGTTTTTGATAGTTTGGGCCCTATTGAATAATGAATGTTTTGAATTTTCTCCAAAAGTAAAGTAGTTGCAAACTCATCCTTTTAGAAACTTGTTTGGGCTGTTGAGAGGAGTAAAAAACCATCAAAAATTTCAATCCTGCATGATTCTACCAAGAAATGTGATTCTTCATTCAAAACGCTGGTTTTTGCTATTGGGCTCTATTGAATAATGAATGTTTTGAATTTTCTCCAAAAGTAAAGTAGTTGCAAACTCATGCTTTTAGAGACTTGTTTGGGCTCATGAGAGGAGTAGAAAAACATCAAAAATTTCAGTCCTGCATGATTCTACCAAGAAATGTGTGTTCATTGAAACCGCTGGTTTTTGATAGTTTGGGCCCTATTGAATAATGAATGTTTTGAATTTTCTCCAAAAGTAAAGTAGTTGCAAACTCATCCTTTTAGAAACTTGTTTGGGCTGTTGAGAGGAGTAAAAAACCATCAAAAATTTCAATCCTGCATGATTCTACCAAGAAATGTGATTCTTCATCCAAAACGCTGGTTTTTGCTATTGGGCTCTATTGAATAATGAATGTTTTGAATTTTCTCCAAAAGTAAAGTAGTTGCAAACTCATGCTTTTAGAGACTTGTTTGGGCTCATGAGAGGAGTAGAAAAACATCAAAAATTTCAGTCCTGCATGATTCTACCAAGAAATGAGTGTTCATTGAAACCGCTGGTTTTTGATAGTTTGGGCCCTATTGAATAATGAATGTTTTGAATTTTCTCCAAAAGTAAAGTAGTTGCAAACTCATCCTTTTAGAAACTTGTTTGGGCTGTTGAGAGGAGTAAAAAACTATCAAAAATTTCAATCCTGCATGATTCTACCAAGAAATGTGATTCTTCATCCAAAACGCTGGTTTTTGCTATTGGGCTCTATTGAATAATGAATGTTTTGAATTTTCTCCAAAAGTAAAGTAGTTGCAAACTCATGCTTTTAGAGACTTGTTTGGGCTCATGAGAGGAGTAGAAAAACATCAAAAATTTCAGTCCTGCATGATTCTACCAAGAAATGTGTGTTCATTGAAACCGCTGGTTTTTGATAGTTTGGGCCCTATTGAATAATGAATGTTTTGAATTTTCTCCAAAAGTAAAGTAGTTGCAAACTCATCCTTTTAGAAACTTGTTTGGGCTGTTGAGAGGAGTAAAAAACCATCAAAAATTTCAATCCTGCATGATTTTACCAAGAAATGTGATTCTTCATTCAAAACCTGATTTTTGCTATTGGGCTCTATTGAATAGTGAATGTTTTGAATTTTCTGCAAAAGTAAAGTAGTTGCAAACTCATGCTTTTAGAGACTTGTTTGGGCTCATGAGAGGAGTAGAAAAACATCAAAAATTTCAGTCCTGCATGATTCTACCAAGAAATGTGTTCATTCAAATCGCTGGTTTTTGATAGTTTGGGCCCTATTGAATAATGAATGTTTTGAATTTTCTCCAAAAGTAAAGTAGTTGCAAACTCATCCTTTTAGAAACTTGTTTGGGCTGTTGAGAGGAGTAAAAAAACATCAAAAATTTCAATCCTGCATGATTCTACCAAGAAATGTGATTCTTCATTCAAAACGCTGGTTTTTGCTATTGGGCTCTATTGAATAATGAATGTTTTGAATTTTCTCCAAAAGTAAAGTAGTTGCAAACGCATCCTTTTAGAAACTTGTTTGGGCTGTTGAGAGGAGTAAAAAACCATCAAAAATTTCAATCCTGCATGATTTTACCAAGAAATGTGATTCTTCATTCAAAACGCTGGTTTTTGCTATTGGGCTCTATTGAATAATGAATGTTTTGAATTTTCTCCAAAAGTAAAGTAGTTGCAAACTCATGCTTTTAGAGACTTGTTTGGGCTCATGAGAGGAGTAGAAAAACATCAAAAATTTCAGTCCTGCATGATTCTACCAAGAAATGTGTGTTCATTGAAACCGCTGGTTTTTGATAGTTTGGGCCCTATTGTATAATGAATGTTTTGAATTTTCTCCAAAAGTAAAGTAGTTGCAAACTCATCCTTTTAGAAACTTGTTTGGGCTGTTGAGAGGAGTAAAAAACCATCAAAAATTTCAATCCTGCATGATTTTACCAAGAAATGTGATTCTTCATTCAAAACCTGATTTTTGCTATTGGGCTCTATTGAATAGTGAATGTTTTGAATTTTCTCCAAAAGTAAAGTAGTTGCAAACTCATGCTTTTAGAGACTTGTTTGGGCTCATGAGAGGAGTAGAAAAACATCAAAAATTTCAGTCCTGCATGATTCTACCAAGAAATGTGTTCATTCAAACCGCTGGTTTTTGATAGTTTGGGCCCTATTGAATAATGAATGTTTTGAATTTATTCCAAAAGTAAAGTAGTTGCAAACTCATCCTTTTAGAAACTTGTTTGGGCTGTTGAGAGGAGTAAAACACCATCAAAAATTTCAATCCTGCATGATTCTACCAAGAAATGTGATTCTTCATTCAAAACGCTGGTTTTTGCAATTGGGCTCTATTGAATAATGAATGTTTTGAATTTTCTCCAAAAGTAAAGTAGTTGCAAACTCATGCTTTTAGAGACTTGTTTGGGCTCATGAGGTGAGTAGAAAAACATCAAAAATTTCAGTCCTGCAATGATTCTATCAAGACATGTGTGTTCATTGAAACGGCTGGTTTTTGATAGTTTGGGCCCTATTGAATAATGAATGTTTTGAATTTTCTCCAAAAGTAAAGTAGTTGCAAACTCATCCTTTTAGAAACTTGTTTGGGCTGTTGAGAGGAGTAAAAAAACATCAAAAATTTCAATCCTGCATGATTCTACCAAGAAATGTGATTCTTCATTCAAAACGCTGGTTTTTGCTATTGGGCTCTATTGAATAATGAATGTTTTGAATTTTCTCCAAAAGTAAAGTAGTTGCAAACTCATGCTTTTAGAGACTTGTTTGGGCTCATGAGAAGAGTAGAAAAACATCAAAAATTTCAGTCCTGCATGATTCTACCAAGAAATGTGTGTTCATTCAAACCGCTGGTTTTTGATAGTTTGGGCCCTATTGAATAATGAATGTTTTGAATTTTCTCCAAAAGTAAAGTAGTTGCAAACTCATGCTTTTAGAGACTTGTTTGGGCTCATGAGAGGAGTAGAAAAACATCAAAAATTTCAGTCCTGCATGAATCTACCAAGAAATGTGTGTTCATTGAAACCGCTGGTTTTTGATAGTTTGGGCCCTATTGAAAAATGAATGTTTTGAATTTTCTCCAAAAGTAAAGTAGTTGCAAACTCATCCTTTTAGAAACTTGTTTGGGCTGTTGAGAGGAGTAAAAAACCATCAAAAATTTCAATCCTGCATGATTCTACCAAGAAATGTGATTCTTCATTCAAAATGCTGGTTTTTGCTATTGGGCTCTATTGAATAATGAATGTTTTGAATTTTCTCCAAAAGTAAAGTAGTTGCAAACTCATGCTTTTAGAGACTTGTTTGGGCTCATGAGAGGAGTAGAAAAACATCAAAAATTTCAGTCCTGCATGATTCTACCAAGAAATGTGTGTTCATTGAAACCGCTGGTTTTTGATAGTTTGGGCCCTATTGAATAATGAATGTTTTGAATTTTCTCCAAAAGTAAAGTAGTTGCAAACTCATCCTTTTAGAAACTTGTTTGGGCTGTTGAGAGGAGTAAAAAACCATCAAAAATTTCAATCCTGCATGATTCTACCAAGAAATGTGATTCTTCATTCAAAACGCTGGTTTTTGCTATTGGGCTCTATTGAATAATGAATGTTTTGAATTTTCTCCAAAAGTAAAGTAGTTGCAAACTCATGCTTTTAGAGACTTGTTTGGGCTCATGAGAGGAGTAGAAAAACATCAAAAATTTCAGTCCTGCATGATTCTACCAAGAAATGTGTGTTCATTGAAACCGCTGGTTTTTGATAGTTTGGGCCCTATTGAATAATGAATGTTTTGAATTTTCTCCAAAAGTAAAGTAGTTGCAAACTCATCCTTTTAGAAACTTGTTTGGGCTGTTGAGAGGAGTAAAAAACCATCAAAAATTTCAATCCTGCATGATTCTACCAAGAAATGTGATTCTTCATCCAAAACGCTGGTTTTTGCTATTGGGCTCTATTGAATAATGAATGTTTTGAATTTTCTCCAAAAGTAAAGTAGTTGCAAACTCATGCTTTTAGAGACTTGTTTGGGCTCATGAGAGGAGTAGAAAAACATCAAAAATTTCAGTCCTGCATGATTCTACCAAGAAATGTGTGTTCATTGAAACCGCTGGTTTTTGATAGTTTGGGCCCTATTGAATAATGAATGTTTTGAATTTTCTCCAAAAGTAAAGTAGTTGCAAACTCTTCCTTTTAGAAACTTGTTTGGGCTGTTGAGAGGAGTAAAAAACCATCAAAAATTTCAATCCTGCATGATTCTACCAAGAAATGTGATTCTTCATTCAAAACGCTGGTTTTTGCTATTGGGCTCTATTGAATAATGAATGTTTTGAATTTTCTCCAAAAGTAAAGTAGTTGCAAACTCATGCTTTTAGAGACTTGTTTGGGCTCATGAGATGAGTAGAAAAACATCAAAAATTTCAGTCCTGCATGATTCTACCAAGACATGTGTGTTCATTGAAACGGCTGGTTTTTGATAGTTTGGGCCCTATTGAATAATGAATGTTTTGAATTTTCTCCAAAAGTAAAGTAGTTGCAAACTCATCCTTTTAGAAACTTGTTTGGGCTGTTGAGAGGAGTAAAAAACCATCAAAAATTTCAATCCTGCATGATTCTACCAAGAAATGTGATTCTTCATTCAAAACGCTGGTTTTTGCTATTGGGCTCTATTTAATAATGAATGTTTTGAATTTTCTCCAAAAGTAAAGTAGTTGCAAACTCATGCTTTTAGAGACTTGTTTGGGCTCATGAGAGGAGTAGAAAAACATCAAAAATTTCAGTCCTGCATGATTCTACCAAGAAATGTGTGTTCATTCAAACCGCTGGTTTTTGATAGTTTGGGCCCTATTGAATAATGAATGTTTTGAATTTTCTCCAAAAGTAAAGTAGTTGCAAACTCATGCTTTTAGAGACTTGTTTGGGCTCATGAGAGGAGTAGAAAAACATCAAAAATTTCAGTCCTGCATGATTCTACCAAGAAATGTGTGTTCATTGAAACCGCTGGTTTTTGATAGTTTGGGCCCTATTGAATAATGAATGTTTTGAATTTTCTCCAAAAGTAAAGTAGTTGCAAACTCATCCTTTTAGAAACTTGTTTGGGCTGTTGAGAGGAGTAAAAAACCATCAAAAATTTCAATCCTGCATGATTCTACCAAGAAATGTGATTCTTCATTTAAAACGCTGGTTTTTGCTATTGGGCTCTATTGAATAATGAATGTTTTGAATTTTCTCCAAAAGTAAAGTAGTTGCAAACTCATGCTTTTAGAGACTTGTTTGGGCTCATGAGAGGAGTAGAAAAACATCAAAAATTTCAGTCCTGCATGATTCTACCAAGAAATGAGTGTTCATTGAAACCGCTGGTTTTTGATAGTTTGGGCCCTATTGAATAATGAATGTTTTGAATTTTCTCCAAAAGTAAAGTAGTTGCAAACTCATCCTTTTAGAAACTTGTTTGGGCTGTTGAGAGGAGTAAAAAACCATCAAAAATTTCAATCCTGCATGATTCTACCAAGAAATGTGATTCTTCATCCAAAACGCTGGTTTTTGCTATTGGGCTCTATTGAATAATGAATGTTTTGAATTTTCTCCAAAAGTAAAGTAGTTGCAAACTCATGCTTTTAGAGACTTGTTTGGGCTCATGAGAGGAGTAGAAAAACATCAAAAATTTCAGTCCTGCATGATTCTACCAAGAAATGTGTGTTCATTGAAACCGCTGGTTTTTGATAGTTTGGGCCCTATTGAATAATGAATGTTTTGAATTTTCTCCAAAAGTAAAGTAGTTGCAAACTCATCCTTTTAGAAACTTGTTTGGGCTGTTGAGAGGAGTAAAAAACCATCAAAAATTTCAATCCTGCATGATTTTACCAAGAAATGTGATTCTTCATTCAAAACCTGATTTTTGCTATTGGGCTCTATTGAATAGTGAATATTTTGAATTTTCTCCAAAAGTAAAGTAGTTGCAAACTCATGCTTTTAGAGACTTGTTTGGGCTCATGAGAGGAGTAGAAAAACATCAAAAATTTCAGTCCTGCATGATTTTACCAAGAAATGTGTTCATTCAAACCGCTGGTTTTTGATAGTTTGGGCCCTATTGAATAATGAATGTTTTGAATTTTCTCCAAAAGTAAAGTAGTTGCAAACTCATCCTTTTAGAAACTTGTTTGGGCTGTTGAGAGGAGTAAAAAAACATCAAAAATTTCAATCCTGCATGATTCTACCAAGAAATGTGATTCTTCATTCAAAACGCTGGTTTTTGCTATTGGGCTCTATTGAATAATGAATGTTTTGAATTTTCTCCAAAAGTAAAGTAGTTGCAAACTCATCCTTTTAGAAACTTGTTTGGGCTGTTGAGAGGAGTAAAAAACCATCAAAAATTTCAATCCTGCATGATTCTACCAAGAAATGTGATTCTTCATTCAAAACGCTGGTTTTTGCTATTGGGCTCTATTGAATAATGAATGTTTTGAATTTTCTCCAAAAGTAAAGTAGTTGCAAACTCATGCTTTTAGAGACTTGTTTGGGCTCATGAGAGGAGTAGAAAAACATCAAAAATTTCAGTCCTGCATGATTCTACCAAGAAATGTGTGTTCATTGAAACCGCTGGTTTTTGATAGTTTGGGCCCTATTGTATAATGAATGTTTTGAATTTTCTCCAAAAGTAAAGTAGTTGCAAACTCATCCTTTTAGAAACTTGTTTGGGCTGTTGAGAGGAGTAAAAAACCATCAAAAATTTCAATCCTGCATGATTTTACCAAGAAATGTGATTCTTCATTCAAAACCTGATTTTTGCTATTGGGCTCTATTGAATAGTGAATGTTTTGAATTTTCTCCAAAAGTAAAGTAGTTGCAAACTCATGCTTTTAGAGACTTGTTTGGGCTCATGAGAGGAGTAGAAAAACATAAAAAATTTCAGTCCTGCATGATTCTACCAAGAAATGTGTTCATTCAAACCGCTGGTTTTTGATAGTTTGGGCCCTATTGAATAATGAATGTTTTGAATTTTCTCCAAAAGTAAAGTAGTTGCAAACTCATCCTTTTAGAAACTTGTTTGGGCTGTTGAGAGGAGTAAAAAACCATCAAAAATTTCAATCCTGCATGATTCTACCAAGAAATGTGATTCTTCATTCAAAACGCTGGTTTTTGCTATTGGGCTCTATTGAATAATGAATGTTTTGAATTTTCTCCAAAAGTAAAGTAGTTGCAAACTCATGCTTTTAGAGACTTGTTTGGGCTCATGAGAGGAGTAGAAAAACATCAAAAATTTCAGTCCTGCATGATTCTACCAAGAAATGTGTGTTCATTGAAACCGCTGGTTTTTTATAGTTTGGGCCCTATTGAATAATGAATGTTTTGAATTTTCTCCAAAAGTAAAGTAGTTGCAAACTCATCCTTTTAGAAACTTGTTTGGGCTGTTGAGAGGAGTAAAAAACCATCAAAAATTTCAATCCTGCATGATTCTACCAAGAAATGTGATTCTTCATTCAAAACGCTGGTTTTTGCTATTGGGCTCTATTGAATAATGAATGTTTTGAATTTTCTCCAAAAGTAAAGTAGTTGCAAACTCATGCTTTTAGAGACTTGTTTGGGCTCATGAGATGAGTAGAAAAACATCAAAAATTTCAGTCCTGCATGATTCTACCAAGACATGTGTGTTCATTGAAACCGCTGGTTTTTGATAGTTTGGGCCCTATTGAATAATGAATGTTTTGAATTTTCTCTTAAAGTAAAGTAGTTGCAAACTCATCCTTTTAGAAACTTGTTTGGGCTGTTGAGAGGAGTAAAAAACCATCAAAAATTTCAATCCTGCATGATTCTACCAAGAAATGTGATTCTTCATTCAAAACGCTGGTTTTTGCTATTGGGCTCTATTTAATAATGAATGTTTTGAATTTTCTCCAAAAGTAAAGTAGTTGCAAACTCTTGCTTTTAGAGACTTGTTTGGGCTCATGAGAGGAGTAGAAAAACATCAAAAATTTCAGTCCTGCATGATTCTACCAAGAAATGTGTGTTCATTCAAACCGCTGGTTTTTGATAGTTTGGGCCCTATTGAATAATGAATGTTTTGAATTTTCTCCAAAAGTAAAGTAGTTGCAAACTCATGCTTTTAGAGACTTGTTTGGGCTCATGAGAGGAGTAGAAAAACATCAAAAATTTCAGTCCTGCATGATTCTACCAAGAAATGAGTGTTCATTGAAACCGCTGGTTTTTGATAGTTTGGGCCCTATTGAATAATGAATGTTTTGAATTTTCTCCAAAAGTAAAGTAGTTGCAAACTCATCCTTTTAGAAACTTGTTTGGGCTGTTGAGAGGAGTAAAAAACCATCAAAAATTTCAATCCTGCATGATTCTACCAAGAAATGTGATTCTTCATTCAAAACGCTGGTTTTTGCTATTGGGCTCTATTTAATAATGAATGTTTTGAATTTTCTCCAAAAGTAAAGTAGTTGCAAACTCTTGCTTTTAGAGACTTGTTTGGGCTCATGAGAGGAGTAGAAAAACATCAAAAATTTCAGTCCTGCATGATTCTACCAAGAAATGTGTGTTCATTCAAACCGCTGGTTTTTGATAGTTTGGGCCCTATTGAATAATGAATGTTTTGAATTTTCTCCAAAAGTAAAGTAGTTGCAAACTCATGCTTTTAGAGACTTGTTTGGGCTCATGAGAGGAGTAGAAAAACATCAAAAATTTCAGTCCTGCATGATTCTACCAAGAAATGTGTGTTCATTGAAACCGCTGGTTTTTGATAGTTTGGGCCCTATTGAATAATGAATGTTTTGAATTTTCTCCAAAAGTAAAGTAGTTGCAAACTCATCCTTTTAGAAACTTGTTTGGGCTGTTGAGAGGAGTAAAAAACCATCAAAAATTTCAATCCTGCATGATTCTACCAAGAAATGTGATTCTTCATTCAAAACGCTGGTTTTTGCTATTGGGCTCTATTGAATAATGAATGTTTTGAATTTTCTCCAAAAGTAAAGTAGTTGCAAACTCATGCTTTTAGAGACTTGTTTGGGCTCATGAGAGGAGTAGAAAAACATCAAAAATTTCAGTCCTGCATGATTCTACCAAGAAATGAGTGTTCATTGAAACCGCTGGTTTTTGATAGTTTGGGCCCTATTGAATAATGAATGTTTTGAATTTTCTCCAAAAGTAAAGTAGTTGCAAACTCATCCTTTTAGAAACTTGTTTGGGCTGTTGAGAGGAGTAAAAAACCATCAAAAATTTCAATCCTGCATGATTCTACCAAGAAATGTGATTCTTCATCCAAAACGCTGGTTTTTGCTATTGGGCTCTATTGAATAATGAATGTTTTGAATTTTCTCCAAAAGTAAAGTAGTTGCAAACTCATGCTTTTAGAGACTTGTTTGGGCTCATGAGAGGAGTAGAAAAACATCAAAAATTTCAGTCCTGCATGATTCTACCAAGAAATGTGTGTTCATTGAAACCGCTGGTTTTTGATAGTTTGGGCCCTATTGAATAATGAATGTTTTGAATTTTCTCCAAAAGTAAAGTAGTTGCAAACTCATCCTTTTAGAAACTTGTTTGGGCTGTTGAGAGGAGTAAAAAACCATCAAAAATTTCAATCCTGCATGATTTTACCAAGAAATGTGATTCTTCATTCAAAACCTGATTTTTGCTATTGGGCTCTATTGAATAGTGAATGTTTTGAATTTTCTCCAAAAGTAAAGTAGTTGCAAACTCATGCTTTTAGAGACTTGTTTGGGCTCATGAGAGGAGTAGAAAAACATCAAAAATTTCAGTCCTGCATGATTCTACCAAGAAATGTGTTCATTCAAAGCGCTGGTTTTTGATAGTTTGGGCCCTATTGAATAATGAATGTTTTGAATTTTCTCCAAAAGTAAAGTAGTTGCAAACTCATCCTTTTAGAAACTTGTTTGGGCTGTTGAGAGGAGTAAAAAACCATCAAAAATTTCAATCCTGCATGATTTTACCAAGAAATGTGATTCTTCATTCAAAACGCTGGTTTTTGCTATTGGGCTCTATTGAATAATGAATGTTTTGAATTTTCTCCAAAAGTAAAGTAGTTGCAAACTCATGCTTTTAGAGACTTGTTTGGGCTCATGAGAGGAGTAGAAAAACATCAAAAATTTCAGTCCTGCATGATTCTACCAAGAAATGTGTGTTCATTGAAACCGCTGGTTTTTGATAGTTTGGGCCCTATTGTATAATGAATGTTTTGAATTTTCTCCAAAAGTAAAGTAGTTGCAAACTCATCCTTTTAGAAACTTGTTTGGGCTGTTGAGAGGAGTAAAAAACCATCAAAAATTTCAATCCTGCATGATTTTACCAAGAAATGTGATTCTTCATTCAAAACCTGATTTTTGCTATTGGGCTCTATTGAATAGTGAATGTTTTGAATTTTCTCCAAAAGTAAAGTAGTTGCAAACTCATGCTTTTAGAGACTTGTTTGGGCTCATGAGAGGAGTAGAAAAACATCAAAAATTTCAGTCCTGAATGATTCTACCAAGAAATGTGTTCATTCAAACCGCTGGTTTTTGATAGTTTGGGCCCTATTGAATAATGAATGTTTTGAATTTATTCCAAAAGTAAAGTAGTTGCAAACTCATCCTTTTAGAAACTTGTTTGGGCTGTTGAGAGGAGTAAAACACCATCAAAAATTTCAATCCTGCATGATTCTACCAAGAAATGTGATTCTTCATTCAAAACGCTGGTTTTTGCAATTGGGCTCTATTGAATAATGAATGTTTTGAATTTTCTCCAAAAGTAAAGTAGTTGCAAACTCATGCTTTTAGAGACTTGTTTGGGCTCATGAGGTGAGTAGAAAAACATCAAAAATTTCAGTCCTGCATGATTCTACCAAGACATGTGTGTTCATTGAAACGGCTGGTTTTTGATAGTTTGGGCCCTATTGAATAATGAATGTTTTGAATTTTCTCCAAAAGTAAAGTAGTTGCAAACTCATCCTTTTAGAAACTTGTTTGGGCTGTTGAGAGGAGTAAAAAAACATCAAAAATTTCAATCCTGCATGATTCTACCAAGAAATGTGATTCTTCATTCAAAACGCTGGTTTTTGCTATTGGGCTCTATTGAATAATGAATGTTTTGAATTTTCTCCAAAAGTAAAGTAGTTGCAAACTCATGCTTTTAGAGACTTGTTTGGGCTCATGAGAGGAGTAGAAAAACATCAAAAATTTCAGTCCTGCATGATTCTACCAAGAAATGTGTGTTCATTCAAACCGCTGGTTTTTGATAGTTTGGGCCCTATTGAATAATGAATGTTTTGAATTTTCTCCAAAAGTAAAGTAGTTGCAAACTCATGCTTTTAGAGACTTGTTTGGGCTCATGAGAGGAGTAGAAAAACATCAAAAATTTCAGTCCTGCATGAATCTACCAAGAAATGTGTGTTCATTGAAACCGCTGGTTTTTGATAGTTTGGGCCCTATTGAATAATGAATGTTTTGAATTTTCTCCAAAAGTAAAGTAGTTGCAAACTCATCCTTTTAGAAACTTGTTTGGGCTGTTGAGAGGAGTAAAAAACCATCAAAAATTTCAATCCTGCATGATTCTACCAAGAAATGTGATTCTTCATTCAAAACGCTGGTTTTTGCTATTGGGCTCTATTGAATAATGAATGTTTTGAATTTTCTCCAAAAGTAAAGTAGTTGCAAACTCATGCTTTTAGAGACTTGTTTGGGCTCATGAGAGGAGTAGAAAAACATCAAAAATTTCAGTCCTGCATGATTCTACCAAGAAATGTGTGTTCATTGAAACCGCTGGTTTTTGATAGTTTGGGCCCTATTGAATAATGAATGTTTTGAATTTTCTCCAAAAGTAAAGTAGTTGCAAACTCATCCTTTTAGAAACTTGTTTGGGCTGTTGAGAGGAGTAAAACACCATCAAAAATTTCAATCCTGCATGATTCTACCAAGAAATGTGATTCTTCATTCAAAACGCTGGTTTTTGCAATTGGGCTCTATTGAATAATGAATGTTTTGAATTTTCTCCAAAAGTAAAGTAGTTGCAAACTCATGCTTTTAGAGACTTGTTTGGGCTCATGAGGTGAGTAGAAAAACATCAAAAATTTCAGTCCTGCATGATTCTACCAAGACATGTGTGTTCATTGAAACGGCTGGTTTTTGATAGTTTGGGCCCTATTGAATAATGAATGTTTTGAATTTTCTCCAAAAGTAAAGTAGTTGCAAACTCATCCTTTTAGAAACTTGTTTGGGCTGTTGAGAGGAGTAAAAAAACATCAAAAATTTCAATCCTGCATGATTCTACCAAGAAATGTGATTCTTCATTCAAAACGCTGGTTTTTGCTATTGGGCTCTATTGAATAATGAATGTTTTGAATTTTCTCCAAAAGTAAAGTAGTTGCAAACTCATGCTTTTAGAGACTTGTTTGGGCTCATGAGAGGAGTAGAAAAACATCAAAAATTTCAGTCCTGCATGATTCTACCAAGAAATGTGTGTTCATTCAAACCGCTGGTTTTTGATAGTTTGGGCCCTATTGAATAATGAATGTTTTGAATTTTCTCCAAAAGTAAAGTAGTTGCAAACTCATGCTTTTAGAGACTTGTTTGGGCTCATGAGAGGAGTAGAAAAACATCAAAAATTTCAGTCCTGCATGAATCTACCAAGAAATGTGTGTTCATTGAAACCGCTGGTTTTTGATAGTTTGGGCCCTATTGAATAATGAATGTTTTGAATTTTCTCCAAAAGTAAAGTACTTGCAAACTCATCCTTTTAGAAACTTGTTTGGGCTGTTGAGAGGAGTAAAAAACCATCAAAAATTTCAATCCTGCATGATTCTACCAAGAAATGTGATTCTTCATTCAAAACGCTGGTTTTTGCTATTGGGCTCTATTGAATAATGAATGTTTTGAATTTTCTCCAAAAGTAAAGTAGTTGCAAACTCATGCTTTTAGAGACTTGTTTGGGCTCATGAGAGGAGTAGAAAAACATCAAAAATTTCAGTCCTGCATGATTCTACCAAGAAATGTGTGTTCATTGAAACCGCTGGTTTTTGATAGTTTGGGCCCTATTGAATAATGAATGTTTTGAATTTTCTCCAAAAGTAAAGTAGTTGCAAACTCATCCTTTTAGAAACTTGTTTGGGCTGTTGAGAGGAGTAAAAAACCATCAAAAATTTCAATCCTGCATGATTCTACCAAGAAATGTGATTCTTCATTCAAAACGCTGGTTTTTGCTATTGGGCTCTATTGAATAATGAATGTTTTGAATTTTCTCCAAAAGTAAAGTAGTTGCAAACTCATGCTTTTAGAGACTTGTTTGGGCTCATGAGAGGAGTAGAAAAACATCAAAAATTTCAGTCCTGAATGATTCTACCAAGAAATGTGTTCATTCAAACCGCTGGTTTTTGATAGTTTGGGCCCTATTGAATAATGAATGTTTTGAATTTATTCCAAAAGTAAAGTAGTTGCAAACTCATCCTTTTAGAAACTTGTTTGGGCTGTTGAGAGGAGTAAAACACCATCAAAAATTTCAATCCTGCATGATTCTACCAAGAAATGTGATTCTGCATTCAAAACGCTGGTTTTTGCAATTGGGCTCTATTGAATAATGAATGTTTTGAATTTTCTCCAAAAGTAAAGTAGTTGCAAACTCATGCTTTTAGAGACTTGTTTGGGCTCATGAGGTGAGTAGAAAAACATCAAAAATTTCAGTCCTGCATGATTCTACCAAGACATGTGTGTTCATTGAAACGGCTGGTTTTTGATAGTTTGGGCCCTATTGAATAATGAATGTTTTGAATTTTCTCCAAAAGTAAAGTAGTTGCAAACTCATCCTTTTAGAAACTTGTTTGGGCTGTTGAGAGGAGTAAAAAAACATCAAAAATTTCAATCCTGCATGATTCTACCAAGAAATGTGATTCTTCATTCAAAACGCTGGTTTTTGCTATTGGGCTCTATTGAATAATGAATGTTTTGAATTTTCTCCAAAAGTAAAGTAGTTGCAAACTCATGCTTTTAGAGACTTGTTTGGGCTCATGAGAGGAGTAGAAAAACATCAAAAATTTCAGTCCTGCATGATTCTACCAAGAAATGTGTGTTCATTCAAACCGCTGGTTTTTGATAGTTTGGGCCCTATTGAATAATGAATGTTTTGAATTTTCTCCAAAAGTAAAGTAGTTGCAAACTCATGCTTTTAGAGACTTGTTTGGGCTCATGAGAGGAGTAGAAAAACATCAAAAATTTCAGTCCTGCATGAATCTACCAAGAAATGTGTGTTCATTGAAACCGCTGGTTTTTGATAGTTTGGGCCCTATTGAATAATGAATGTTTTGAATTTTCTCCAAAAGTAAAGTAGTTGCAAACTCATCCTTTTAGAAACTTGTTTGGGCTGTTGAGAGGAGTAAAAAACCATCAAAAATTTCAATCCTGCATGATTCTACCAAGAAATGTGATTCTTCATTCAAAACGCTGGTTTTTGCTATTGGGCTCTATTGAATAATGAATGTTTTGAATTTTCTCCAAAAGTAAAGTAGTTGCAAACTCATGCTTTTAGAGACTTGTTTGGGCTCATGAGAGGAGTAGAAAAACATCAAAAATTTCAGTCCTGCATGATTCTACCAAGAAATGTGTGTTCATTCAAACCGCTGGTTTTTGATAGTTTGGGCCCTATTGAATAATGAATGTTTTGAATTTTCTCCAAAAGTAAAGTAGTTGCAAACTCATGCTTTTAGAGACTTGTTTGGGCTCATGAGAGGAGTAGAAAAACATCAAAAATTTCAGTCCTGCATGAATCTACCAAGAAATGTGTGTTCATTGAAACCGCTGGTTTTTGATAGTTTGGGCCCTATTGAATAATGAATGTTTTGAATTTTCTCCAAAAGTAAAGTAGTTGCAAACTCATCCTTTTAGAGACTTGTTTGGGCTGTTGAGAGGAGTAAAAAACCATCAAAAATTTCAATCCTGCATGATTCTACCAAGAAATGTGATTCTTCATTCAAAACGCTGGTTTTTGCTATTGGGCTCTATTGAATAATGAATGTTTTGAATTTTCTCCAAAAGTAAAGTAGTTGCAAACTCATGCTTTTAGAGACTTGTTTGGGCTCATGAGAGGAGTAGAAAAACATCAAAAATTTCAGTCCTGCATGATTCTACCAAGAAATGTGTGTTCATTGAAACCGCTGGTTTTTGATAGTTTGGGCCCTATTGAATAATGAATGTTTTGAATTTTCTCCAAAAGTAAAGTAGTTGCAAACTCATCCTTTTAGAAACTTGTTTGGGCTGTTGAGAGGAGTAAAAAACCATCAAAAATTTCAATCCTGCATGATTCTACCAAGAAATGTGATTCTTCATTCAAAACGCTGGTTTTTGCTATTGGGCTCTATTGAATAATGAATGTTTTGAATTTTCTCCAAAAGTAAAGCAGTTGCAAACTCATGCTTTTAGAGACTTGTTTGGGCTCATGAGAGGAGTAGAAAAACATCAAAAATTTCAGTCCTGCATGATTCTACCAAGAAATGTGTGTTCATTGAAACCGCTGGTTTTTTATAGTTTGGGCCCTATTGAATAATGAATGTTTTGAATTTTCTCCAAAAGTAAAGTAGTTGCAAACTCATCCTTTTAGAAACTTGTTTGGGCTGTTGAGAGGAGTAAAAAACCATCAAAAATTTCAATCCTGCATGATTCTACCAAGAAATGTGATTCTTCATTCAAAACGCTGGTTTTTGCTATTGGGCTCTATTTAATAATGAATGTTTTGAATTTTCTCCAAAAGTAAAGTAGTTGCAAACTCTTGCTTTTAGAGACTTGTTTGGGCTCATCAGAGGAGTAGAAAAACATCAAAAATTTCAGTCCTGCATGATTCTACCAAGAAATGTGTGTTCATTCAAACCGCTGGTTTTTGATAGTTTGGGCCCTATTGAATAATGAATGTTTTGAATTTTCTCCAAAAGTAAAGTAGTTGCAAACTCATGCTTTTAGAGACTTGTTTGGGCTCATGAGAGGAGTAGAAAAACATCAAAAATTTCAGTCCTGCATGATTCTACCAAGAAATGTGTGTTCATTGAAACCGCTGGTTTTTGATAGTTTGGGCCCTATTGAATAATGAATGTTTTGAATTTTCTCCAAAAGTAAAGTAGTTGCAAACTCATCCTTTTAGAAACTTGTTTGGGCTGTTGAGAGGAGTAAAAAACCATCAAAAATTTCAATCCTGCATGATTCTACCAAGAAATGTGATTCTTCATTCAAAACGCTGGTTTTTGCTATTGGGCTCTATTGAATAATGAATGTTTTGAATTTTCTCCAAAAGTAAAGTAGTTGCAAACTCATGCTTTTAGAGACTTGTTTGGGCTCATGAGAGGAGTAGAAAAACATCAAAAATTTCAGTCCTGCATGATTCTACCAAGAAATGAGTGTTCATTGAAACCGCTGGTTTTTGATAGTTTGGGCCCTATTGAATAATGAATGTTTTGAATTTTCTCCAAAAGTAAAGTAGTTGCAAACTCATCCTTTTAGAAACTTGTTTGGGCTGTTGAGAGGAGTAAAAAACCATCAAAAATTTCAATCCTGCATGATTCTACCAAGAAATTTGATTCTTCATCCAAAACGCTGGTTTTTGCTATTGGGCTCTATTGAATAATGAATGTTTTGAATTTTCTCCAAAAGTAAAGTAGTTGCAAACTCATGCTTTTAGAGACTTGTTTGGGCTCATGAGAGGAGTAGAAAAACATCAAAAATTTCAGTCCTGCATGATTCTACCAAGAAATGTGTGTTCATTGAAACCGCTGGTTTTTGATAGTTTGGGCCCTATTGAATAATGAATGTTTTGAATTTTCTCCAAAAGTAAAGTAGTTGCAAACTCATCCTTTTAGAAACTTGTTTGGGCTGTTGAGAGGAGTAAAAAACCATCAAAAATTTCAATCCTGCATGATTTTACCAAGAAATGTGATTCTTCATTCAAAACCTGATTTTTGCTATTGGGCTCTATTGAATAGTGAATGTTTTGAATTTTCTCCAAAAGTAAAGTAGTTGCAAACTCATGCTTTTAGAGACTTGTTTGGGCTCATGAGAGGAGTAGAAAAACATCAAAAATTTCAGTCCTGCATGATTCTACCAAGAAATGTGTTCATTCAAACCGCTGGTTTTTGATAGTTTGGGCCCTATTGAATAATGAATGTTTTGAATTTTCTCCAAAAGTAAAGTAGTTGCAAACTCATCCTTTTAGAAACTTGTTTGGGCTGTTGAGAGGAGTAAAAAAACATCAAAAATTTCAATCCTGCATGATTCTACCAAGAAATGTGATTCTTCATTCAAAACGCTGGTTTTTGCTATTGGGCTCTATTGAATAATGAATGTTTTGAATTTTCTCCAAAAGTAAAGTAGTTGCAAACTCATCCTTTTAGAAACTTGTTTGGGCTGTTGAGAGGAGTAAAAAACCATCAAAAATTTCAATCCTGCATGATTTTACCAAGAAATGTGATTCTTCATTCAAAACGCTGGTTTTTGCTATTGGGCTCTATTGAATAATGAATGTTTTGAATTTTCTCCAAAAGTAAAGTAGTTGCAAACTCATGCTTTTAGAGACTTGTTTGGGCTCATGAGAGGAGTAGAAAAACATCAAAAATTTCAGTCCTGCATGATTCTACCAAGAAATGTGTGTTCATTGAAACCGCTGGTTTTTGATAGTTTGGGCCCTATTGTATAATGAATGTTTTGAATTTTCTCCAAAAGTAAAGTAGTTGCAAACTCATCCTTTTAGAAACTTGTTTGGGCTGTTGAGAGGAGTAAAAAACCATCAAAAATTTCAATCCTGCATGATTTTACCAAGAAATGTGATTCTTCATTCAAAACCTGATTTTTGCTATTGGGCTCTATTGAATAGTGAATGTTTTGAATTTTCTCCAAAAGTAAAGTAGTTGCAAACTCATGCTTTTAGAGACTTGTTTGGGCTCATGAGAGGAGTAGAAAAACATCAAAAATTTCAGTCCTGCATGATTCTACCAAGAAATGTGTTCATTCAAACCGCTGGTTTTTGATAGTTTGGGCCCTATTGAATAATGAATGTTTTGAATTTATTCCAAAAGTAAAGTAGTTGCAAACTCATCCTTTTAGAAACTTGTTTGGGCTGTTGAGAGGAGTAAAACACCATCAAAAATTTCAATCCTGCATGATTCTACCAAGAAATGTGATTCTTCATTCAAAACGCTGGTTTTTGCAATTGGGCTCTATTGAATAATGAATGTTTTGAATTTTCTCCAAAAGTAAAGTAGTTGCAAACTCATGCTTTTAGAGACTTGTTTGGGCTCATGAGGTGAGTAGAAAAACATCAAAAATTTCAGTCCTGCATGATTCTACCAAGACATGTGTGTTCATTGAAACGGCTGGTTTTTGATAGTTTGGGCCCTATTGAATAATGAATGTTTTGAATTTTCTCCAAAAGTAAAGTAGTTGCAAACTCATCCTTTTAGAAACTTGTTTGGGCTGTTGAGAGGAGTAAAAAAACATCAAAAATTTCAATCCTGCATGATTCTACCAAGAAATGTGATTCTTCATTCAAAACGCTGGTTTTTGCTATTGGGCTCTATTGAATAATGAATGTTTTGAATTTTCTCCAAAAGTAAAGTAGTTGCAAACTCATGCTTTTAGAGACTTGTTTGGGCTCATGAGAGGAGTAGAAAAACATCAAAAATTTCAGTCCTGCATGATTCTACCAAGAAATGTGTGTTCATTGAAACCGCTGGTTTTTGATAGTTTGGGCCCTATTGAATAATGAATGTTTTGAATTTTCTCCAAAAGTAAAGTAGTTGCAAACTCATCCTTTTAGAAACTTGTTTGGGCTGTTGAGAGGAGTAAAAAACCATCAAAAATTTCAATCCTGCATGATTCTACCAAGAAATGTGATTCTTCATTCAAAACGCTGGTTTTTGCTATTGGGCTCTATTGAATAATGAATGTTTTGAATTTTCTCCAAAAGTAAAGTAGTTGCAAACTCATGCTTTTAGAGACTTGTTTGGGCTCATGAGAGGAGTAGAAAAACATCAAAAATTTCAGTCCTGCATGATTCTACCAAGAAATGAGTGTTCATTGAAACCGCTGGTTTTTGATAGTTTGGGCCCTATTGAATAATGAATGTTTTGAATTTTCTCCAAAAGTAAAGTAGTTGCAAACTCATCCTTTTAGAAACTTGTTTGGGCTGTTGAGAGGAGTAAAAAACCATCAAAAATTTCAATCCTGCATGATTCTACCAAGAAATTTGATTCTTCATCCAAAACGCTGGTTTTTGCTATTGGGCTCTATTGAATAATGAATGTTTTGAATTTTCTCCAAAAGTAAAGTAGTTGCAAACTCATGCTTTTAGAGACTTGTTTGGGCTCATGAGAGGAGTAGAAAAACATCAAAAATTTCAGTCCTGCATGATTCTACCAAGAAATGTGTGTTCATTGAAACCGCTGGTTTTTGATAGTTTGGGCCCTATTGAATAATGAATGTTTTGAATTTTCTCCAAAAGTAAAGTAGTTGCAAACTCATCCTTTTAGAAACTTGTTTGGGCTGTTGAGAGGAGTAAAAAACCATCAAAAATTTCAATCCTGCATGATTTTACCAAGAAATGTGATTCTTCATTCAAAACCTGATTTTTGCTATTGGGCTCTATTGAATAGTGAATGTTTTGAATTTTCTCCAAAAGTAAAGTAGTTGCAAACTCATGCTTTTAGAGACTTGTTTGGGCTCATGAGAGGAGTAGAAAAACATCAAAAATTTCAGTCCTGCATGATTCTACCAAGAAATGTGTTCATTCAAACCGCTGGTTTTTGATAGTTTGGGCCCTATTGAATAATGAATGTTTTGAATTTTCTCCAAAAGTAAAGTAGTTGCAAACTCATCCTTTTAGAAACTTGTTTGGGCTGTTGAGAGGAGTAAAAAAACATCAAAAATTTCAATCGTGCATGATTCTACCAAGAAATGTGATTCTTCATTCAAAACGCTGGTTTTTGCTATTGGGCTCTATTGAATAATGAATGTTTTGAATTTTCTCCAAAAGTAAAGTAGTTGCAAACTCATCCTTTTAGAAACTTGTTTGGGCTGTTGAGAGGAGTAAAAAACCATCAAAAATTTCAATCCTGCATGATTTTACCAAGAAATGTGATTCTTCATTCAAAACGCTGGTTTTTGCTATTGGGCTCTATTGAATAATGAATGTTTTGAATTTTCTCCAAAAGTAAAGTAGTTGCAAACTCATGCTTTTAGAGACTTGTTTGGGCTCATGAGAGGAGTAGAAAAACATCAAAAATTTCAGTCCTGCATGATTCTACCAAGAAATGTGTGTTCATTGAAACCGCTGGTTTTTGATAGTTTGGGCCCTATTGTATAATGAATGTTTTGAATTTTCTCCAAAAGTAAAGTAGTTGCAAACTCATCCTTTTAGAAACTTGTTTGGGCTGTTGAGAGGAGTAAAAAACCATCAAAAATTTCAATCCTGCATGATTTTACCAAGAAATGTGATTCTTCATTCAAAACCTGATTTTTGCTATTGGGCTCTATTGAATAGTGAATGTTTTGAATTTTCTCCAAAAGTAAAGTAGTTGCAAACTCATGCTTTTAGAGACTTGTTTGGGCTCATGAGAGGAGTAGAAAAACATCAAAAATTTCAGTCCTGCATGATTCTACCAAGAAATGTGTTCATTCAAACCGCTGGTTTTTGATAGTTTGGGCCCTATTGAATAATGAATGTTTTGAATTTATTCCAAAAGTAAAGTAGTTGCAAACTCATCCTTTTAGAAACTTGTTTGGGCTGTTGAGAGGAGTAAAACACCATCAAAAATTTCAATCCTGCATGATTCTACCAAGAAATGTGATTCTTCATTCAAAACGCTGGTTTTTGCAATTGGGCTCTATTGAATAATGAATGTTTTGAATTTTCTCCAAAAGTAAAGTAGTTGCAAACTCATGCTTTTAGAGACTTGTTTGGGCTCATGAGGTGAGTAGAAAAACATCAAAAATTTCAGTCCTGCATGATTCTACCAAGACATGTGTGTTCATTGAAACGGCTGGTTTTTGATAGTTTGGGCCCTATTGAATAATGAATGTTTTGAATTTTCTCCAAAAGTAAAGTAGTTGCAAACTCATCCTTTTAGAAACTTGTTTGGGCTGTTGAGAGGAGTAAAAAAACATCAAAAATTTCAATCCTGCATGATTCTACCAAGAAATGTGATTCTTCATTCAAAACGCTGGTTTTTGCTATTGGGCTCTATTGAATAATGAATGTTTTGAATTTTCTCCAAAAGTAAAGTAGTTGCAAACTCATGCTTTTAGAGACTTGTTTGGGCTCATGAGAGGAGTAGAAAAACATCAAAAATTTCAGTCCTGCATGATTCTACCAAGAAATGTGTGTTCATTCAAACCGCTGGTTTTTGATAGTTTGGGCCCTATTGAATAATGAATGTTTTGAATTTTCTCCAAAAGTAAAGTAGTTGCAAACTCATGCTTTTAGAGACTTGTTTGGGCTCATGAGAGGAGTAGAAAAACATCAAAAATTTCAGTCCTGCATGAATCTACCAAGAAATGTGTGTTCATTGAAACCGCTGGTTTTTGATAGTTTGGGCCCTATTGAATAATGAATGTTTTGAATTTTCTCCAAAAGTAAAGTAGTTGCAAACTCATCCTTTTAGAAACTTGTTTGGGCTGTTGAGAGGAGTAAAAAACCATCAAAAATTTCAATCCTGCATGATTCTACCAAGAAATGTGATTCTTCATTCAAAACGCTGGTTTTTGCTATTGGGCTCTATTGAATAATGAATGTTTTGAATTTTCTCCAAAAGTAAAGTAGTTGCAAACTCATGCTTTTAGAGACTTGTTTGGGCTCATGAGAGGAGTAGAAAAACATCAAAAATTTCAGTCCTGCATGATTCTACCAAGAAATGTGTGTTCATTGAAACCGCTGGTTTTTGATAGTTTGGGCCCTATTGAATAATGAATGTTTTGAATTTTCTCCAAAAGTAAAGTAGTTGCAAACTCATCCTTTTAGAAACTTGTTTGGGCTGTTGAGAGGAGTAAAAAACCATCAAAAATTTCAATCCTGCATGATTCTACCAAGAAATGTGATTCTTCATCCAAAACGCTGGTTTTTGCTATTGGGCTCTATTGAATAATGAATGTTTTGAATTTTCTCCAAAAGTAAAGTAGTTGCAAACTCATGCTTTTAGAGACTTGTTTGGGCTCATGAGAGGAGTAGAAAAACATCAAAAATTTCAGTCCTGCATGATTCTACCAAGAAATGTGTGTTCATTGAAACCGCTGGTTTTTGATAGTTTGGGCCCTATTGAATAATGAATGTTTTGAATTTTCTCCAAAAGTAAAGTAGTTGCAAACTCATCCTTTTAGAAACTTGTTTGGGCTGTTGAGAGGAGTAAAAAACCATCAAAAATTTCAATCCTGCATGATTCTACCAAGAAATGTGATTCTTCATCCAAAACGCTGGTTTTTGCTATTGGGCTCTATTGAATAATGAATGTTTTGAATTTTCTCCAAAAGTAAAGTAGTTGCAAACTCATGCTTTTAGAGACTTGTTTGGGCTCATGAGAGGAGTAGAAAAACATCAAAAATTTCAGTCCTGCATGATTCTACCAAGAAATGTGTGTTCATTGAAACCGCTGGTTTTTGATAGTTTGGGCCCTATTGAATAATGAATGTTTTGAATTTTCTCCAAAAGTAAAGTAGTTGCAAACTCATCCTTTTAGAAACTTGTTTGGGCTGTTGAGAGGAGTAAAAAACCATCAAAAATTTCAATCCTGCATGATTTTACCAAGAAATGTGATTCTTCATTCAAAACCTGATTTTTGCTATTGGGCTCTATTGAATAGTGAATGTTTTGAATTTTCTCCAAAAGTAAAGTAGTTGCAAACTCATGCTTTTAGAGACTTGTTTGGGCTCATGAGAGGAGTAGAAAAACATCAAAAATTTCAGTCCTGCATGATTTTACCAAGAAATGTGATTCTTCATTCAAAACGCTGGTTTTTGCTATTGGGCTCTATTGAATAATGAATGTTTTGAATTTTCTCCAAAAGTAAAGTAGTTGCAAACTCATGCTTTTAGAGACTTGTTTGGGCTCATGAGAGGAGTAGAAAAACATCAAAAATTTCAGTCCTGCATGATTCTACCAAGAAATGTGTGTTCATTGAAACCGCTGGTTTTTGATAGTTTGGGCCCTATTGTATAATGAATGTTTTGAATTTTCTCCAAAAGTAAAGTAGTTGCAAACTCATCCTTTTAGAAACTTGTTTGGGCTGTTGAGAGGAGTAAAAAACCATCAAAAATTTCAATCCTGCATGATTTTACCAAGAAATGTGATTCTTCATTCAAAACCTGATTTTTGCTATTGGGCTCTATTGAATAGTGAATGTTTTGAATTTTCTCCAAAAGTAAAGTAGTTGCAAACTCATGCTTTTAGAGACTTGTTTGGGCTCATGAGAGGAGTAGAAAAACATCAAAAATTTCAGTCCTGCATGATTCTACCAAGAAATGTGTTCATTCAAACCGCTGGTTTTTGATAGTTTGGGCCCTATTGAATAATGAATGTTTTGAATTTATTCCAAAAGTAAAGTAGTTGCAAACTCATCCTTTTAGAAACTTGTTTGGGCTGTTGAGAGGAGTAAAACACCATCAAAAATTTCAATCCTGCATGATTCTACCAAGAAATGTGATTCTTCATTCAAAACGCTGGTTTTTGCAATTGGGCTCTATTGAATAATGAATGTTTTGAATTTTCTCCAAAAGTAAAGTAGTTGCAAACTCATGCTTTTAGAGACTTGTTTGGGCTCATGAGGTGAGTAGAAAAACATCAAAAATTTCAGTCCTGCATGATTCTACCAAGACATGTGTGTTCATTGAAACGGCTGGTTTTTGATAGTTTGGGCCCTATTGAATAATGAATGTTTTGAATTTTCTCCAAAAGTAAAGTAGTTGCAAACTCATCCTTTTAGAAACTTGTTTGGGCTGTTGAGAGGAGTAAAAAACCATCAAAAATTTCAATCCTGCATGATTCTACCAAGAAATGTGATTCTTCATTCAAAACGCTGGTTTTTGCTATTGGGCTCTATTGAATAATGAATGTTTTGAATTTTCTCCAAAAGTAAAGTAGTTGCAAACTCATGCTTTTAGAGACTTGTTTGGGCTCATGAGAGGAGTAGAAAAACATCAAAAATTTCAGTCCTGCATGATTCTACCAAGAAATGTGTGTTCATTGAAACCGCTGGTTTTTGATAGTTTGGGCCCTATTGAATAATGAATGTTTTGAATTTTCTCCAAAAGTAAAGTAGTTGCAAACTCATCCTTTTAGAAACTTGTTTGGGCTGTTGAGAGGAGTAAAAAACCATCAAAAATTTCAATCCTGCATGATTCTACCAAGAAATGTGATTCTTCATTCAAAACGCTGGTTTTTGCTATTGGGCTCTATTGAATAATGAATGTTTTGAATTTTCTCCAAAAGTAAAGTAGTTGCAAACTCATGCTTTTAGATACTTGTTTGGGCTCATGAGAGGAGTAGAAAAACATCAAAAATTTCAGTCCTGCATGATTCTACCAAGAAATGTGTGTTCATTGAAACCGCTGGTTTTTGATAGTTTGGGCCCTATTGAATAATGAATGTTTTGAATTTTCTCCAAAAGTAAAGTAGTTGCAAACTCATCCTTTTAGAAACTTGTTTGGGCTGTTGAGAGGAGTAAAAAACCATCAAAAATTTCAATCCTGCATGATTCTACCAAGAAATGTGATTCTTCATCCAAAACGCTGGTTTTTGCTATTGGGCTCTATTGAATAATGAATGTTTTGAATTTTCTCCAAAAGTAAAGTAGTTGCAAACTCATGCTTTTAGAGACTTGTTTGGGCTCATGAGAGGAGTAGAAAAACATCAAAAATTTCAGTCCTGCATGATTCTACCAAGAAATGTGTGTTCATTGAAACCGCTGGTTTTTGATAGTTTGGGCCCTATTGAATAATGAATGTTTTGAATTTTCTCCAAAAGTAAAGTAGTTGCAAACTCATCCTTTTAGAAACTTGTTTGGGCTGTTGAGAGGAGTAAAAAACCATCAAAAATTTCAATCCTGCATGATTCTACCAAGAAATGTGATTCTTCATTCAAAACGCTGGTTTTTGCTATTGGGCTCTATTGAATAATGAATGTTTTGAATTTTCTCCAAAAGTAAAGTAGTTGCAAACTCATGCTTTTAGAGACTTGTTTGGGCTCATGAGATGAGTAGAAAAACATCAAAAATTTCAGTCCTGCATGATTCTACCAAGACATGTGTGTTCATTGAAACGGCTGGTTTTTGATAGTTTGGGCCCTATTGAATAATGAATGTTTTGAATTTTCTCCAAAAGTAAAGTAGTTGCAAACTCATCCTTTTAGAAACTTGTTTGGGCTGTTGAGAGGAGTAAAAAACCATCAAAAATTTCAATCCTGCATGATTCTACCAAGAAATGTGATTCTTCATTCAAAACGCTGGTTTTTGCTATTGGGCTCTATTTAATAATGAATGTTTTGAATTTTCTCCAAAAGTAAAGTAGTTGCAAACTCATGCTTTTAGAGACTTGTTTGGGCTCATGAGAGGAGTAGAAAAACATCAAAAATTTCAGTCCTGCATGATTCTACCAAGAAATGTGTGTTCATTGAAACCGCTGGTTTTTGATAGTTTGGGCCCTATTGAATAATGAATGTTTTGAATTTTCTCCAAAAGTAAAGTAGTTGCAAACTCATGCTTTTAGAGACTTGTTTGGGCTCATGAGAGGAGTAGAAAAACATCAAAAATTTCAGTCCTGCATGATTCTACCAAGAAATGTGTGTTCATTGAAACCGCTGGTTTTTGATAGTTTGGGCCCTATTGAATAATGAATGTTTTGAATTTTCTCCAAAAGTAAAGTAGTTGCAAACTCATCCTTTTAGAAACTTGTTTGGGCTGTTGAGAGGAGTAAAAAACCATCAAAAATTTCAATCCTGCATGATTCTACCAAGAAATGTGATTCTTCATTCAAAACGCTGGTTTTTGCTATTGGGCTCTATTGAATAATGAATGTTTTGAATTTTCTCCATTTTCAATAACTTTATTAAAAATTTTACATAAAGTTAACAGTAGTATTTTTACAGCATACTGTTGACAGTAGGGTTCAGGATAATATACAAAATAACAGTAATGTATTACATTAAGTAGATCAGTAGGAGTAACAATACACCTAACAATAACACTTAACAGTAGTGTGGTATATTGTCAAGAACCAAGAGATAATCCTAAAATAAACAAACGTAATGAGTTACCTTGTATTCTGTTTTAAGAGAGTAATGCGCGTTTTTACCAGATAAATTCAGAGAGGAGAGATGTCAGCAATAAAAATAAAAAAAATCACATAGAGGGAGAGACCAAGAGCAGTTCAATTAGGAGAAATTCTGATCAGAGGCAAATCTTATCCAAGAATTCCACCTTTTGCTATATGTACTAAAGTAGTCATTTGCCAAAGCATGGCTTTTTTCGTATGAACAATGTAATGACATCTTGTCTACAATATCACTAAATTTGGGAGTAGCCTCTTCGTTCCATAAGGATGCTATGGCATTTTTAGTTATTAGAAAAAGGTGGATAACTGTTGGGATATGAGATGTATGAATCACTTCTAAACCTATGGACAGTAATGCCATCTGTGGCGTAAGGGTGATGTTTTGTTTAGTCAGAATATTAATTGTTCTAGAGATTTCTATCCAAATGGGCCTGATTTTAGGACATTCCCAGAATACATGTAATAGTGTACCTGTGAATCCGCAATCTCTCCAACAATCTGGGGATCTACCTGGGAACATCCTGGCCAGCTTCACAGGAGTATAGTACCACCTAGATGTCAGTTTGTAAAAGGATTCATGTAGGGATGCGCAAATGTTGGATGAATATGTCTGTTTAAGAGCCAGCTCCCATTGTTCCAGAGAGAATAGAGTATCAAAATCGCTCTCCCATTTAATCATATATGGAGTCTTTTCTCCAATTTCAGAGCCGTTCAAAAAATCATATATATTTCTTGATCTCCAATGGACCTTAACATTAGGATTACAAAGTAGCAAACTTGTAGATTCTGTAATGTAAGATTTTTTTTTCAAAAATTTTGAGATATTTTTCTTAATCGAGGGAAGGAGTTCCAAATCCCGGCAAGAAAAATTATTTTGAGATATTAAAGATTCGTTGCTTATAAATTTCTTACCATCGAACAAATCTCCTATCACCTTAATACCAAATTTTATCCATTCTTTCGGGATTTTTTTATCCATTAGTAAACCAAGAAATTTGATAGGGATATTTTTTAATTGAACGTATCTCTGGCTTCTATTTCTCTTAACCTGTGGCTTAGCCAGTTGCTTCCATGCAGAGAGAGTTGCGGAGATTATTGGGGAGTCATAACGCAAAGGAGTAGATGACCCCAAACACTCTAGAATTGCGCTTAAAAGAGTTTTGTTTTTATTAAAATATGTCTCGATTTCTACCCAAGCTGGGACGTTATTTGAATTAACCCAAGAAAAGGATTGTTTTATTAAATTGGCATAATAATAATTAATTAAATTTGGAAGGGCTAGGCCTCCATTGACTTTGCTTCTGTATAGTATATGGGAAGCCACTCTCGCCCTTTTCTTATTCCAAACGAACTTATTTATAATAGACTGAAGTTTCCTAATAAATTTTAAGGGAACAAGTAAAGGTATTGCTCTAAAGATATATAGTATCTTTGGAAGGGTAAAAAGTTTAAATAGTGTTATCCTTCCCACCCATGAAATTTCGTGAGTCGCAAAATTGTTCAATTCGATCTGAGTCTTTTTTGTAATGTTTTGTATGTTCAACTCAACTGTCTTCCTAAAGTTCCTGGATATACGAATACCCAAGTATGAAACATCCTCTTTCTCCCAATCAAACCGGGAAATTTCCTTAATGCGTGAGATGGTTAGGTCATCTAGAAAGAAATCCAAGATTTTAGATTTGTTCTCATTGATTTTGTAAAATGAGATTTTAGAGAAATTCTCGATAGTAGATAATACACCCCTAATAGAGTTCAGTGGATCTGATAGACTCAGTATAATGTCATCAGCGAATAGACCGATTTTAAATTGGTGATCTTCAATTTGGATACCTTGGATCTCATCATTGGTTCTTATTGCTTCTGCTAAGGGTTCCATAATCAGCGCAAATAACAGGGGGGAGAGTGGGCATCCCTGTCTAGTTCCGTTAGTTATCATGATGCGATCTGAAGTGTGGTTATTTGTATAAACATTAGCGGAAGGGTTTGTGTATAAAGCCATTATAGTTTTTATTATATTATCACTGAAGCCAAATTTATTCAGAGTTGCTTTAAGGAAGTCCCAATTAACCCTGTCGAAGGCTTTCTCTGCGTCTAAAGCCAGGAGGAGAGAGGGGATTTTCTTTCTTTTAATAAAATTTACCAAGTTCAATGTTTTCCTAGTGCCATCGGTAGTCTGGCGTCCCTCTATAAACCCGAGTTGATCTTTATGAATAATGTTTGGGAGGATATTTTTTAGTCTATTTGCTATAATTTTTGAATATAGTTTGACGTCGGTATTTATTAGAGAGATAGGCCTATAATTTTTGACTGACTCCGGGTCTCCCTTAGGTTTGGGTATTAAAATTATATTAGCCTGTAACATTTCCTGAGGAAATTTTCCAGTCCGAGATGCCTTGTCAAAGATGCGGACTAAGTGTGGGGTTATGATATTTGCGAATGCTTGGTAATATTCATTCGAGAATCCATCGGGCCCCGGAGTTTTCTTTTTTTTAAATGATTTAATTACTTCCAGGACTTCAGACGCAGAGAAAGGGGCCTCAAGTTTAGACAGTTGTTGGGGAGTAATCTTAGGTAACCCCAGAGGGGCAAGAAAATCATTTATGCCTTGTTCGTCGGGTTGTTGGGTATGTTCATCTAGTTTAAGATTGTAAATAGACGAATAGTATTTAGCAAATGCTTCAACGATTTTCTTGGGGTGTTCTAATTTATTGCCCTCATGGTTAATTTTATTGATTTTGCATTTGATCCTAATTGATCTGAATTTTTGTGCCATAAGTCTAGTGGGTTTGTTGTATGAAGAATAATAGTTTGATTTCATTAGTTTTGCGAATTTTTCGTATTCACTGAATAACTCCGATCTAAGATCTATTCTTAGTTTAAGAATCTCCGAGTGTATATTTGGTGGAGGAGAGGATGAATTTTGTAATATTGCTTCCAATTTTTGTAACTCTAATTGTAAGGTACGGATTTTTTCTTTGGAAAGTTTTTTTTTGTTGTAGGCCAGATATGTCATAACCCCCCTAATTACTGCCTTGTGCGCGTTCCAAAGGGTGAATGGGCAAATGTTGTTTATATCATTTTCTATGAAATAATTATTTAAGGCTTTTTCAATTTCTTTTTTAAATTTTGGGTTGAACAACAGGGATGAGTCGCATCTCCATTGGGATCTGAACTCTGCCGACCTACCAAGGAAAATTTCTGCAACAATTGGAGAGTGATCAGAAAATGTTTTGGAGAGAATTTCAATTTTCTTAAATTTCGAAATTGAGAACGTATCTGTCAAAAACAAGTCAATCCTAGCGAAAGACTTGTGTGCCTCTGAGAAATGGGTATATTCCCTAGAAGATGTATTTAAACATCTGAATACATCTAGGTATTCATGGTTGCAAAGCCAATTTTTTAATTCAGGAAATGATGAGCGAGTGAGAGAGGTGGAGTCCATTGCTCCATCAGGAACAATGTTGAAATCACCCATCAAAACAATAACACCTTTTTTCACTTCCTGGATTTTTCTATCGAGACCATTGAAGAAACGCATTTGACCATTGCATGGAGCATAAACGTTCACAAGTGTCGTTAGTTGATTGTCTATCAGACAAGTAAGAATCAAATATCTGCCCTCGCTGTCAGAGTATTCGTTAATGATTTCGAATGAAATAGTATCTTTAATTAGTATGAGGACTCCTGCTCGTTTCTTTACATTAAGAGATTTGTATATATATGGGAAATTTTTATTCTCTGTCTTGGGGTGTCCATCCCTAGCCAATTTCACCTCTTGGAGGCAAATTATATCTGCTCTGCTGCCCCTGATCTCTCTCCACGCGAGATACCTCTTAGCGGGACTATTCAATCCCCTCACATTGAGTGATAGTATCTTAACCATATACTAAAGAATACAAAGATAAAAACAATACAGAAATATAAACAGAACAATAAACAGGAAGAGATTACCACAATCTTAGGTAAACTTCCTAAAATGGGGAAAAGCTCGTGAAACTCCGCAGGAAGCCTCCTGCGTACAAAATAATGTAAGTGATATAGCCATTAAAATTTGCATTTTTCACCCTGGAGCCTCTTCTCTCTTGTCCAAGGATTTAAGAAAATTTTTCCCCTCTTGTGGAGATAGGATTACTACTACCTTCCCACCATGAATTATCAAAAGCTTAGTAGGGAACCCCCACCTATAAACCACACCCTTTTGTCTCAGAATTGTTGTAACTTCATTAAATCCCTTCCTTGTTTGTATAGTTTCTTTTGAAAGGTCTGCATATGATTTGATGTGATCATAAGGGTGGGGAAGATGTTTATTGGTCCTGAAATAGTTTAAGAATTTTTCTTTGGTGGAGTAAAAATGGAATCTTAAGATAGTGTCTCTAGGGAGCTCAGCCGAGATAGATGCAGGCCTCGGGAGTCTGTGGATTCTATCTATCATTAATTCTACCTCAGGGACGGATGGCAGAATTTTGATTAAAATCTCTTTAACATATTTTTGTAGATTGTGCTGGTTAATTTTTTCCGAGATTCCTCTCAGTTTAATGTTGTTCCTCCTACTGCGGTCTTCTAGGTCGGCTACTTTATTTCGTAAAAAAAGGATCTCTTTTTGGGCATTAGTTTGTTGTTTTTGAATGGAATCTGAGGTTTTCCCTAGAGCTTCCAATTTCTTTTCATTATTATCAATCCTGGTGTTAACTGTGTCAAGATTGGATTGTAGACTGTTTACATGTTTATTCAGAGAGGACTCAAAGCTTTTATTTAACGCTAGAATTAAGTCTTTAATATATTTTTCAGAGACCCCTCTCTCAGAAGCCTGGAAATTTTCCAGACCCTCATGTCCACTGCTACTAGCCTCCTCCTCCTCCTCTACAGAACTATAATCTTTTCTGGGTCTACTTTTTTCTGGACTATGAGATGGAGAGGCTTCGTAGTATTCTTCCTCGTCTGACAACACAGACCTACCCTCCCCTATAGACTCATCTCTTTTAGATTTTCTACTAACAGAAGTATCCATTGTTGATTGGATGTTATCCAACTCTTGTATCATTAAAGTATGGGAATCACCCTTTTGTCCGATTTCAAATTTAGTAGTATTTTTGGGGGAGGGAGGAGGGCTAATGCATATAGCTTCATCTAGATTAGTCATATCTTGTTTACGTGTGGATTTAGATTTATCTTTCTGCTGTTTCGCTTTGTTGTTTTTCTGACTCATTTTTTTTTTTTTTTTTTTTTTTTTTTTTCTTTTCAATCTACAATGTACAATGCTTTCACTGTGACCGGTTCCCTAAAGAACAACAAAGATTTTCTATTAACTCAACACAAATAAATCTTGGAATTGTGTACCTGTAGATAAAGAGATCAGATGTATCACAAAAGCTGTTTAGATCAAATATATAGATGAATAGTCTGCAGACACCACAGTATGTTAAATAAAGATAATAGTAGACAGTTTCCTGTAATTAGATTGACAATCTTAGTTAGCCCTTACAGATGAAGCACAGATAATCACCATAAGTGAGGTCTGCTGCACTGTTTATAATAATGCCAGGTGAAGGCCACCTTAGTGGTTCCCAACCGGATCCGCAGCTTATTTTAATGATTCTCCCGTCTCTCCTGCACCCCAATCTCACCCACGTCAGATTCGTTGATGTATTGAGGGGGATACACCGTACACAGCCCCCACCTCTCAGCCGCTGCAGAAACTCTCTCGGTACCTGCCACCAACACTAACAGTCCTGGATGTCCTCCACGGCTTCCAGCCGCTCCTCTCCCTTGATCTCCTCGGCGGCGCTGCTCCTGTGATCTCCCGCCTGCCGCCGCTGCTCCCCGCTGTCACCGCGACCCAGATCCAACGTCGCTGCAGTCTCCACCGGGACACCAGAACTCCTCTATCAATCGTCACTAAACTCCGCTGTCACTGTCGGGCTCCTTACAGCAGCGTCCTTCACCTCCTCTCTTCAGGCGCGCCGCTGCAATAAAGATCAAGCGCAGGAAAAAGCGCGGGAAATCCCGGCCGGCTCTCTTCCCCCTCTGCCTTGCTCCTTACAGGTGCCGCAGTACTTGCCGGTATAATTATATCCAGCCTCCGGGTTCTCCAGCCGCTCCACCGCTTTGATTCACTCAGCGATGCCGCTCCTATGGTCCCCCGCCGGCTGCAGCTGCTCCACGTTGTCACCGCGATTCAGCTCCTTGTGGCTGGCGCCGCTGCAGCTTTCACCAGGGCGCCGGGACCTGCTTTCTTCAGACGCCGCTGTATTTGCCGGCGTCGCTGTATAACGCTGCCTCAGCCTGACCTCCGCTACCCGCCGCTTGTCACAACGTTCTCCGGCTTTTTCTCTGTCAGTCTCCCTCGATTTTCTCAGCCGTGTCCCAGCTCTTCCTTGCCTGGGCCCGCCGCTGCAGCAGATAGCAGACGCAGGAGAAATCTGCTGAGTCACACCAGCTCCGGTTTTAGAAGGCTCTTACTCAGGAATAGTTCAACGCAGAAACTCCAGGAAGGTCACAAAATGATCCTGGAGAAGAGGGCTCCTAGATCCAATAAAATTTTAAGACAAAATTCTTCTTGTTTGATTCTTATGTCGCTTAATGATGGAGGCTTCCTCAGAGCTCAGAGCTCACACAGCCTGCTGCATAGAGCTCCAGACCACGCCCCTTGAATTTTCTCCAAAAGTAAAGTAGTTGCAAACTCATGCTTTTAGAGACTTGTTTGGGCTCATGAGAGGAGTAGAAAAACATCAAAAATTTCAGTCCTGCATGATTCTACCAAGAAATGAGTGTTCATTGAAACCGCTGGTTTTTGATAGTTTGGGCCCTATTGAATAATGAATGTTTTGAATTTTCTCCAAAAGTAAAGTAGTTGCAAACTCATCCTTTTAGAAACTTGTTTGGGCTGTTGAGAGGAGTAAAAAACCATCAAAAATTTCAATCCTGCATGATTCTACCAAGAAATGTGATTCTTCATCCAAAACGCTGGTTTTTGCTATTGGGCTCTATTGAATAATGAATGTTTTGAATTTTCTCCAAAAGTAAAGTAGTTGCAAACTCATGCTTTTAGAGACTTGTTTGGGCTCATGAGAGGAGTAGAAAAACATCAAAAATTTCAGTCCTGCATGATTCTACCAAGAAATGTGTGTTCATTGAAACCGCTGGTTTTTGATAGTTTGGGCCCTATTGAATAATGAATGTTTTGAATTTTCTCCAAAAGTAAAGTAGTTGCAAACTCATCCTTTTAGAAACTTGTTTGGGCTGTTGAGAGGAGTAAAAAACCATCAAAAATTTCAATCCTGCATGATTTTACCAAGAAATGTGATTCTTCATTCAAAACCTGATTTTTGCTATTGGGCTCTATTGAATAGTGAATGTTTTGAATTTTCTCCAAAAGTAAAGTAGTTGCAAACTCATGCTTTTAGAGACTTGTTTGGGCTCATGAGAGGAGTAGAAAAACATCAAAAATTTCAGTCCTGCATGATTTTACCAAGAAATGTGTTCATTGAAACCGCTGGTTTTTGATAGTTTGGGCCCTATTGAATAATGAATGTTTTGAATTTTCTCCAAAAGTAAAGTAGTTGCAAACTCATCCTTTTAGAAACTTGTTTGGGCTGTTGAGAGGAGTAAAAAAACATCAAAAATTTCAATCCTGCATGATTCTACCAAGAAATGTGATTCTTCATTCAAAACGCTGGTTTTTGCTATTGGGCTCTATTGAATAATGAATGTTTTGAATTTTCTCCAAAAGTAAAGTAGTTGCAAACTCATCCTTTTAGAAACTTGTTTGGGCTGTTGAGAGGAGTAAAAAACCATCAAAAATTTCAATCCTGCATGATTCTACCAAGAAATGTGATTCTTCATTCAAAACGCTGGTTTTTGCTATTGGGCTCTATTGAATAATGAATGTTTTGAATTTTCTCCAAAAGTAAAGTAGTTGCAAACTCATGCTTTTAGAGACTTGTTTGGGCTCATGAGAGGAGTAGAAAAACATAAAAAATTTCAGTCCTGCATGATTCTACCAAGAAATGTGTGTTCATTGAAACCGCTGGTTTTTGATAGTTTGGGCCCTATTGTATAATGAATGTTTTGAATTTTCTCCAAAAGTAAAGTAGTTGCAAACTCATCCTTTTAGAAACTTGTTTGGGCTGTTGAGAGGAGTAAAAAACCATCAAAAATTTCAATCCTGCATGATTTTACCAAGAAATGTGATTCTTCATTCAAAACCTGATTTTTGCTATTGGGCTCTATTGAATAGTGAATGTTTTGAATTTTCTCCAAAAGTAAAGTAGTTGCAAACTCATGCTTTTAGAGACTTGTTTGGGCTCATGAGAGGAGTAGAAAAACATCAAAAATTTCAGTCCTGCATGATTCTACCAAGAAATGAGTGTTCATTGAAACCGCTGGTTTTTGATAGTTTGGGCCCTATTGAATAATGAATGTTTTGAATTTTCTCCAAAAGTAAAGTAGTTGCAAACTCATCCTTTTAGAAACTTGTTTGGGCTGTTGAGAGGAGTAAAAAACCATCAAAAATTTCAATCCTGCATGATTCTACCAAGAAATGTGATTCTTCATCCAAAACGCTGGTTTTTGCTATTGGGCTCTATTGAATAATGAATGTTTTGAATTTTCTCCAAAAGTAAAGTAGTTGCAAACTCATGCTTTTAGAGACTTGTTTGGGCTCATGAGAGGAGTAGAAAAACATCAAAAATTTCAGTCCTGCATGATTCTACCAAGAAATGTGTGTTCATTGAAACCGCTGGTTTTTGATAGTTTGGGCCCTATTGAATAATGAATGTTTTGAATTTTCTCCAAAAGTAAAGTAGTTGCAAACTCATCCTTTTAGAAACTTGTTTGGGCTGTTGAGAGGAGTAAAAAACCATCAAAAATTTCAATCCTGCATGATTTTACCAAGAAATGTGATTCTTCATTCAAAACCTGATTTTTGCTATTGGGCTCTATTGAATAGTGAATGTTTTGAATTTTCTCCAAAAGTAAAGTAGTTGCAAACTCATGCTTTTAGAGACTTGTTTGGGCTCATGAGAGGAGTAGAAAAACATCAAAAATTTCAGTCCTGCATGATTCTACCAAGAAATGTGTTCATTCAAACCGCTGGTTTTTGATAGTTTGGGCCCTATTGAATAATGAATGTTTTGAATTTTCTCCAAAAGTAAAGTAGTTGCAAACTCATCCTTTTAGAAACTTGTTTGGGCTGTTGAGAGGAGTAAAAAAACATCAAAAATTTCAATCCTGCATGATTCTACCAAGAAATGTGATTCTTCATTCAAAACGCTGGTTTTTGCTATTGGGCTCTATTGAATAATGAATGTTTTGAATTTTCTCCAAAAGTAAAGTAGTTGCAAACTCATCCTTTTAGAAACTTGTTTGGGCTGTTGAGAGGAGTAAAAAACCATCAAAAATTCCAATCCTGCATGATTTTACCAAGAAATGTGATTCTTCATTCAAAACGCTGGTTTTTGCTATTGGGCTCTATTGAATAATGAATGTTTTGAATTTTCTCCAAAAGTAAAGTAGTTGCAAACTCATGCTTTTAGAGACTTGTTTGGGCTCATGAGAGGAGTAGAAAAACATCAAAAATTTCAGTCCTGCATGATTCTACCAAGAAATGTGTGTTCATTGAAACCGCTGGTTTTTGATAGTTTGGGCCCTATTGTATAATGAATGTTTTGAATTTTCTCCAAAAGTAAAGTAGTTGCAAACTCATCCTTTTAGAAACTTGTTTGGGCTGTTGAGAGGAGTAAAAAACCATCAAAAATTTCAATCCTGCATGATTTTACCAAGAAATGTGATTCTTCATTCAAAACCTGATTTTTGCTATTGGGCTCTATTGAATAGTGAATGTTTTGAATTTTCTCCAAAAGTAAAGTAGTTGCAAACTCATGCTTTTAGAGACTTGTTTGGGCTCATGAGAGGAGTAGAAAAACATCAAAAATTTCAGTCCTGCATGATTCTACCAAGAAATGTGTTCATTCAAACCGCTGGTTTTTGATAGTTTGGGCCCTATTGAATAATGAATGTTTTGAATTTATTCCAAAAGTAAAGTAGTTGCAAACTCATCCTTTTAGAAACTTGTTTGGGCTGTTGAGAGGAGTAAAACACCATCAAAAATTTCAATCCTGCATGATTCTACCAAGAAATGTGATTCTTCATTCAAAACGCTGGTTTTTGCAATTGGGCTCTATTGAATAATGAATGTTTTGAATTTTCTCCAAAAGTAAAGTAGTTGCAAACTCATGCTTTTAGAGACTTGTTTGGGCTCATGAGGTGAGTAGAAAAACATCAAAAATTTCAGTCCTGCATGATTCTACCAAGACATGTGTGTTCATTGAAACGGCTGGTTTTTGATAGTTTGGGCCCTATTGAATAATGAATGTTTTGAATTTTCTCCAAAAGTAAAGTAGTTGCAAACTCATCCTTTTAGAAACTTGTTTGGGCTGTTGAGAGGAGTAAAAAAACATCAAAAATTTCAATCCTGCATGATTCTACCAAGAAATGTGATTCTTCATTCAAAACGCTGGTTTTTGCTATTGGGCTCTATTGAATAATGAATGTTTTGAATTTTCTCCAAAAGTAAAGTAGTTGCAAACTCATGCTTTTAGAGACTTGTTTGGGCTCATGAGAGGAGTAGAAAAACATCAAAAATTTCAGTCCTGCATGATTCTACCAAGAAATGTGTGTTCATTCAAACCGCTGGTTTTTGATAGTTTGGGCCCTATTGAATAATGAATGTTTTGAATTTTCTCCAAAAGTAAAGTAGTTGCAAACTCATGCTTTTAGAGACTTGTTTGGGCTCATGAGAGGAGTAGAAAAACATCAAAAATTTCAGTCCTGCATGAATCTACCAAGAAATGTGTGTTCATTGAAACCGCTGGTTTTTGATAGTTTGGGCCCTATTGAATAATGAATGTTTTGAATTTTCTCCAAAAGTAAAGTAGTTGCAAACTCATCCTTTTAGAAACTTGTTTGGGCTGTTGAGAGGAGTAAAAAACCATCAAAAATTTCAATCCTGCATGATTCTACCAAGAAATGTGATTCTTCATTCAAAACGCTGGTTTTTGCTATTGGGCTCTATTGAATAATGAATGTTTTGAATTTTCTCCAAAAGTAAAGTAGTTGCAAACTCATGCTTTTAGAGACTTGTTTGGGCTCATGAGAGGAGTAGAAAAACATCAAAAATTTCAGTCCTGCATGATTCTACCAAGAAATGTGTGTTCATTGAAACCGCTGGTTTTTGATAGTTTGGGCCCTATTGAATAATGAATGTTTTGAATTTTCTCCAAAAGTAAAGTAGTTGCAAACTCATACTTTTAGAAACTTGTTTGGGCTGTTGAGAGGAGTAAAAAACCATCAAAAATTTCAATCCTGCATGATTCTACCAAGAAATGTGATTCTTCATTCAAAACGCTGGTTTTTGCTATTGGGCTCTATTGAATAATGAATGTTTTGAATTTTCTCCAAAAGTAAAGTAGTTGCAAACTCATGCTTTTAGAGACTTGTTTGGGCTCATGAGAGGAGTAGAAAAACATCAAAAATTTCAGTCCTGCATGATTCTACCAAGAAATGTGTGTTCATTGAAACCGCTGGTTTTTGATAGTTTGGGCCCTATTGAATAATGAATGTTTTGAATTTTCTCCAAAAGTAAAGTAGTTGCAAACTCATCCTTTTAGAAACTTGTTTGGGCTGTTGAGAGGAGTAAAAAACCATCAAAAATTTCAATCCTGCATGATTCTACCAAGAACTGTGATTCTTCATCCAAAACGCTGGTTTTTGCTATTGGGCTCTATTGAATAATGAATGTTTTGAATTTTCTCCAAAAGTAAAGTAGTTGCAAACTCATGCTTTTAGAGACTTGTTTGGGCTCATGAGAGGAGTAGAAAAACATCAAAAATTTCAGTCCTGCATGATTCTACCAAGAAATGTGTGTTCATTGAAACCGCTGGTTTTTGATAGTTTGGGCCCTATTGAATAATGAATGTTTTGAATTTTCTCCAAAAGTAAAGTAGTTGCAAACTCATCCTTTTAGAAACTTGTTTGGGCTGTTGAGAGGAGTAAAAAACCATCAAAAATTTCAATCCTGCATGATTCTACCAAGAAATGTGATTCTTCATCCAAAACGCTGGTTTTTGCTATTGGGCTCTATTGAATAATGAATGTTTTGAATTTTCTCCAAAAGTAAAGTAGTTGCAAACTCATGCTTTTAGAGACTTGTTTGGGCTCATGAGAGGAGTAGAAAAACATCAAAAATTTCAGTCCTGCATGATTCTACCAAGAAATGTGTGTTCATTGAAACCGCTGGTTTTTGATAGTTTGGGCCCTATTGAATAATGAATGTTTTGAATTTTCTCCAAAAGTAAAGTAGTTGCAAACTCATCCTTTTAGAAACTTGTTTGGGCTGTTGAGAGGAGTAAAAAACCATCAAAAATTTCAATCCTGCATGATTTTACCAAGAAATGTGATTCTTCATTCAAAACCTGATTTTTGCTATTGGGCTCTATTGAATAGTGAATGTTTTGAATTTTCTCCAAAAGTAAAGTAGTTGCAAACTCATGCTTTTAGAGACTTGTTTGGGCTCATGAGAGGAGTAGAAAAACATCAAAAATTTCAGTCCTGCATGATTTTACCAAGAAATGTGTTCATTCAAACCGCTGGTTTTTGATAGTTTGGGCCCTATTGAATAATGAATGTTTTGAATTTTCTCCAAAAGTAAAGTAGTTGCAAACTCATCCTTTTAGAAACTTGTTTGGGCTGTTGAGAGGAGTAAAAAAACATCAAAAATTTCAATCCTGCATGATTCTACCAAGAAATGTGATTCTTCATTCAAAACGCTGGTTTTTGCTATTGGGCTCTATTGAATAATGAATGTTTTGAATTTTCTCCAAAAGTAAAGTAGTTGCAAACTCATCCTTTTAGAAACTTGTTTGGGCTGTTGAGAGGAGTAAAAAACCATCAAAAATTTCAATCCTGCATGATTTTACCAAGAAATGTGATTCTTCATTCAAAACGCTGGTTTTTGCTATTGGGCTCTATTGAATAATGAATGTTTTGAATTTTCTCCAAAAGTAAAGTAGTTGCAAACTCATGCTTTTAGAGACTTGTTTGGGCTCATGAGAGGAGTAGAAAAACATCAAAAATTTCAGTCCTGCATGATTCTACCAAGAAATGTGTGTTCATTGAAACCGCTGGTTTTTGATAGTTTGGGCCCTATTGTATAATGAATGTTTTGAATTTTCTCCAAAAGTAAAGTAGTTGCAAACTCATCCTTTTAGAAACTTGTTTGGGCTGTTGAGAGGAGTAAAAAACCATCAAAAATTTCAATCCTGCATGATTTTACCAAGAAATGTGATTCTTCATTCAAAACCTGATTTTTGCTATTGGGCTCTATTGAATAGTGAATGTTTTGAATTTTCTCCAAAAGTAAAGTAGTTGCAAACTCATGCTTTTAGAGACTTGTTTGGGCTCATGAGAGGAGTAGAAAAACATCAAAAATTTCAGTCCTGCATGATTCTACCAAGAAATGTGTTCATTCAAACCGCTGGTTTTTGATAGTTTGGGCCCTATTGAATAATGAATGTTTTGAATTTATTCCAAAAGTAAAGTAGTTGCAAACTCATCCTTTTAGAAACTTGTTTGGGCTGTTGAGAGGAGTAAAACACCATCAAAAATTTCAATCCTGCATGATTCTACCAAGAAATGTGATTCTTCATTCAAAACGCTGGTTTTTGCAATTGGGCTCTATTGAATAATGAATGTTTTGAATTTTCTCCAAAAGTAAAGTAGTTGCAAACTCATGCTTTTAGAGACTTGTTTGGGCTCATGAGGTGAGTAGAAAAACATCAAAAATTTCAGTCCTGCATGATTCTACCAAGACATGTGTGTTCATTGAAACCGCTGGTTTTTGATAGTTTGGGCCCTATTGAATAATGAATGTTTTGAATTTTCTCCAAAAGTAAAGTAGTTGCAAACTCATGCTTTTAGAGACTTGTTTGGGCTCATGAGAGGAGTAGAAAAACATCAAAAATTTCAGTCCTGCATGATTCTACCAAGAAATGTGTGTTCATTGAAACCGCTGGTTTTTGATAGTTTGGGCCCTATTGAATAATGAATGTTTTGAATTTTCTCCAAAAGTAAAGTAGTTGCAAACTCATCCTTTTAGAAACTTGTTTGGGCTGTTGAGAGGAGTAAAAAACCATCAAAAATTTCAATCCTGCATGATTCTACCAAGAAATGTGATTCTTCATTCAAAACGCTGGTTTTTGCTATTGGGCTCTATTGAATAATGAATGTTTTGAATTTTCTCCAAAAGTA
Source organism: Dendrobates tinctorius (assembly GCF_039654945.1). NCBI lineage: Eukaryota > Metazoa > Chordata > Amphibia > Anura > Dendrobatidae > Dendrobates > Dendrobates tinctorius. The sequence continues at coordinate 23,886,391 of NW_027361793.1, forward strand.
AAGTAGTTGCAAACTCATGCTTTTAGAGACTTGTTTGGGCTCATGAGAGGAGTAGAAAAACATCAAAAATTTCAGTCCTGCATGATTCTACCAAGAAATGAGTGTTCATTGAAACCGCTGGTTTTTGATAGTTTGGGCCCTATTGAATAATGAATGTTTTGAATTTTCTCCAAAAGTAAAGTAGTTGCAAACTCATCCTTTTAGAAACTTGTTTGGGCTGTTGAGAGGAGTAAAAAACCATCAAAAATTTCAATCCTGCATGATTCTACCAAGAAATGTGATTCTTCATCCAAAACGCTGGTTTTTGCTATTGGGCTCTATTGAATAATGAATGTTTTGAATTTTCTCCAAAAGTAAAGTAGTTGCAAACTCATGCTTTTAGAGACTTGTTTGGGCTCATGAGAGGAGTAGAAAAACATCAAAAATTTCAGTCCTGCATGATTCTACCAAGAAATGTGTGTTCATTGAAACCGCTGGTTTTTGATAGTTTGGGCCCTATTGAATAATGAATGTTTTGAATTTTCTCCAAAAGTAAAGTAGTTGCAAACTCATCCTTTTAGAAACTTGTTTGGGCTGTTGAGAGGAGTAAAAAACCATCAAAAATTTCAATCCTGCATGATTTTACCAAGAAATGTGATTCTTCATTCAAAACCTGATTTTTGCTATTGGGCTCTATTGAATAGTGAATGTTTTGAATTTTCTCCAAAAGTAAAGTAGTTGCAAACTCATGCTTTTAGAGACTTGTTTGGGCTCATGAGAGGCGTAGAAAAACATCAAAAATTTCAGTCCTGCATGATTTTACCAAGAAATGTGTTCATTCAAACCGCTGGTTTTTGATAGTTTGGGCCCTATTGAATAATGAATGTTTTGAATTTTCTCCAAAAGTAAAGTAGTTGCAAACTCATCCTTTTAGAAACTTGTTTGGGCTGTTGAGAGGAGTAAAAAAACATCAAAAATTTCAATCCTGCATGATTCTACCAAGAAATGTGATTCTTCATTCAAAACGCTGGTTTTTGCTATTGGGCTCTATTGAATAATGAATGTTTTGAATTTTCTCCAAAAGTAAAGTAGTTGCAAACTCATCCTTTTAGAAACTTGTTTGGGCTGTTGAGAGGAGTAAAAAACCATCAAAAATTTCAATCCTGCATGATTCTACCAAGAAATGTGATTCTTCATTCAAAACGCTGGTTTTTGCTATTGGGCTCTATTGAATAATGAATGTTTTGAATTTTCTCCAAAAGTAAAGTAGTTGCAAACTCATGCTTTTAGAGACTTGTTTGGGCTCATGAGAGGAGTAGAAAAACATAAAAAATTTCAGTCCTGCATGATTCTACCAAGAAATGTGTGTTCATTGAAACCGCTGGTTTTTGATAGTTTGGGCCCTATTGTATAATGAATGTTTTGAATTTTCTCCAAAAGTAAAGTAGTTGCAAACTCATCCTTTTAGAAACTTGTTTGGGCTGTTGAGAGGAGTAAAAAACCATCAAAAATTTCAATCCTGCATGATTTTACCAAGAAATGTGATTCTTCATTCAAAACCTGATTTTTGCTATTGGGCTCTATTGAATAGTGAATGTTTTGAATTTTCTCCAAAAGTAAAGTAGTTGCAAACTCATGCTTTTAGAGACTTGTTTGGGCTCATGAGAGGAGTAGAAAAACATCAAAAATTTCAGTCCTGCATGATTCTACCAAGAAATGTGTGTTCATTGAAACCGCTGGTTTTTGATAGTTTGGGCCCTATTGAATAATGAATGTTTTGAATTTTCTCCAAAAGTAAAGTAGTTGCAAACTCATACTTTTAGAAACTTGTTTGGGCTGTTGAGAGGAGTAAAAAACCATCAAAAATTTCAATCCTGCATGATTCTACCAAGAAATGTGATTCTTCATTCAAAACGCTGGTTTTTGCTATTGGGCTCTATTGAATAATGAATGTTTTGAATTTTCTCCAAAAGTAAAGTAGTTGCAAACTCATGCTTTTAGAGACTTGTTTGGGCTCATGAGAGGAGTAGAAAAACATCAAAAATTTCAGTCCTGCATGATTCTACCAAGAAATGTGTGTTCATTGAAACCGCTGGTTTTTGATAGTTTGGGCCCTATTGAATAATGAATGTTTTGAATTTTCTCCAAAAGTAAAGTAGTTGCAAACTCATCCTTTTAGAAACTTGTTTGGGCTGTTGAGAGGAGTAAAAAACCATCAAAAATTTCAATCCTGCATGATTCTACCAAGAAATGTGATTCTTCATCCAAAACGCTGGTTTTTGCTATTGGGCTCTATTGAATAATGAATGTTTTGAATTTTCTCCAAAAGTAAAGTAGTTGCAAACTCATGCTTTTAGAGACTTGTTTGGGCTCATGAGAGGAGTAGAAAAACATCAAAAATTTCAGTCCTGCATGATTCTACCAAGAAATGTGTGTTCATTGAAACCGCTGGTTTTTGATAGTTTGGGCCCTATTGAATAATGAATGTTTTGAATTTTCTCCAAAAGTAAAGTAGTTGCAAACTCATCCTTTTAGAAACTTGTTTGGGCTGTTGAGAGGAGTAAAAAACCATCAAAAATTTCAATCCTGCATGATTCTACCAAGAAATGTGATTCTTCATCCAAAACGCTGGTTTTTGCTATTGGGCTCTATTGAATAATGAATGTTTTGAATTTTCTCCAAAAGTAAAGTAGTTGCAAACTCATGCTTTTAGAGACTTGTTTGGGCTCATGAGAGGAGTAGAAAAACATCAAAAATTTCAGTCCTGCATGATTCTACCAAGAAATGTGTGTTCATTGAAACCGCTGGTTTTTGATAGTTTGGGCCCTATTGAATAATGAATGTTTTGAATTTTCTCCAAAAGTAAAGTAGTTGCAAACTCATCCTTTTAGAAACTTGTTTGGGCTGTTGAGAGGAGTAAAAAACCATCAAAAATTTCAATCCTGCATGATTTTACCAAGAAATGTGATTCTTCATTCAAAACCTGATTTTTGCTATTGGGCTCTATTGAATAGTGAATGTTTTGAATTTTCTCCAAAAGTAAAGTAGTTGCAAACTCATGCTTTTAGAGACTTGTTTGGGCTCATGAGAGGAGTAGAAAAACATCAAAAATTTCAGTCCTGCATGATTTTACCAAGAAATGTGTTCATTCAAACCGCTGGTTTTTGATAGTTTGGGCCCTATTGAATAATGAATGTTTTGAATTTTCTCCAAAAGTAAAGTAGTTGCAAACTCATCCTTTTAGAAACTTGTTTGGGCTGTTGAGAGGAGTAAAAAAACATCAAAAATTTCAATCCTGCATGATTCTACCAAGAAATGTGATTCTTCATTCAAAACGCTGGTTTTTGCTATTGGGCTCTATTGAATAATGAATGTTTTGAATTTTCTCCAAAAGTAAAGTAGTTGCAAACTCATCCTTTTAGAAACTTGTTTGGGCTGTTGAGAGGAGTAAAAAACCATCAAAAATTTCAATCCTGCATGATTTTACCAAGAAATGTGATTCTTCATTCAAAACGCTGGTTTTTGCTATTGGGCTCTATTGAATAATGAATGTTTTGAATTTTCTCCAAAAGTAAAGTAGTTGCAAACTCATGCTTTTAGAGACTTGTTTGGGCTCATGAGAGGAGTAGAAAAACATCAAAAATTTCAGTCCTGCATGATTCTACCAAGAAATGTGTGTTCATTGAAACCGCTGGTTTTTGATAGTTTGGGCCCTATTGTATAATGAATGTTTTGAATTTTCTCCAAAAGTAAAGTAGTTGCAAACTCATCCTTTTAGAAACTTGTTTGGGCTGTTGAGAGGAGTAAAAAACCATCAAAAATTTCAATCCTGCATGATTTTACCAAGAAATGTGATTCTTCATTCAAAACCTGATTTTTGCTATTGGGCTCTATTGAATAGTGAATGTTTTGAATTTTCTCCAAAAGTAAAGTAGTTGCAAACTCATGCTTTTAGAGACTTGTTTGGGCTCATGAGAGGAGTAGAAAAACATCAAAAATTTCAGTCCTGCATGATTCTACCAAGAAATGTGTTCATTCAAACCGCTGGTTTTTGATAGTTTGGGCCCTATTGAATAATGAATGTTTTGAATTTATTCCAAAAGTAAAGTAGTTGCAAACTCATCCTTTTAGAAACTTGTTTGGGCTGTTGAGAGGAGTAAAACACCATCAAAAATTTCAATCCTGCATGATTCTACCAAGAAATGTGATTCTTCATTCAAAACGCTGGTTTTTGCAATTGGGCTCTATTGAATAATGAATGTTTTGAATTTTCTCCAAAAGTAAAGTAGTTGCAAACTCATGCTTTTAGAGACTTGTTTGGGCTCATGAGGTGAGTAGAAAAACATCAAAAATTTCAGTCCTGCATGATTCTACCAAGACATGTGTGTTCATTGAAACGGCTGGTTTTTGATAGTTTGGGCCCTATTGAATAATGAATGTTTTGAATTTTCTCCAAAAGTAAAGTAGTTGCAAACTCATCCTTTTAGAAACTTGTTTGGGCTGTTGAGAGGAGTAAAAAACCATCAAAAATTTCAATCCTGCATGATTCTACCAAGAAATGTGATTCTTCATTCAAAACGCTGGTTTTTGCTATTGGGCTCTATTGAATAATGAATGTTTTGAATTTTCTCCAAAAGTAAAGTAGTTGCAAACTCATGCTTTTAGAGACTTGTTTGGGCTCATGAGAGGAGTAGAAAAACATCAAAAATTTCAGTCCTGCATGATTCTACCAAGAAATGTGTGTTCATTGAAACCGCTGGTTTTTGATAGTTTGGGCCCTATTGAATAATGAATGTTTTGAATTTTCTCCAAAAGTAAAGTAGTTGCAAACTCATCCTTTTAGAAACTTGTTTGGGCTGTTGAGAGGAGTAAAAAACCATCAAAAATTTCAATCCTGCATGATTCTACCAAGAAATGTGATTCTTCATTCAAAACGCTGGTTTTTGCTATTGGGCTCTATTGAATAATGAATGTTTTGAATTTTCTCCAAAAGTAAAGTAGTTGCAAACTCATGCTTTTAGATACTTGTTTGGGCTCATGAGAGGAGTAGAAAAACATCAAAAATTTCAGTCCTGCATGATTCTACCAAGAAATGTGTGTTCATTGAAACCGCTGGTTTTTGATAGTTTGGGCCCTATTGAATAATGAATGTTTTGAATTTTCTCCAAAAGTAAAGTAGTTGCAAACTCATCCTTTTAGAAACTTGTTTGGGCTGTTGAGAGGAGTAAAAAACCATCAAAAATTTCAATCCTGCATGATTCTACCAAGAAATGTGATTCTTCATCCAAAACGCTGGTTTTTGCTATTGGGCTCTATTGAATAATGAATGTTTTGAATTTTCTCCAAAAGTAAAGTAGTTGCAAACTCATGCTTTTAGAGACTTGTTTGGGCTCATGAGAGGAGTAGAAAAACATCAAAAATTTCAGTCCTGCATGATTCTACCAAGAAATGTGTGTTCATTGAAACCGCTGGTTTTTGATAGTTTGGGCCCTATTGAATAATGAATGTTTTGAATTTTCTCCAAAAGTAAAGTAGTTGCAAACTCATCCTTTTAGAAACTTGTTTGGGCTGTTGAGAGGAGTAAAAAACCATCAAAAATTTCAATCCTGCATGATTCTACCAAGAAATGTGATTCTTCATTCAAAACGCTGGTTTTTGCTATTGGGCTCTATTGAATAATGAATGTTTTGAATTTTCTCCAAAAGTAAAGTAGTTGCAAACTCATGCTTTTAGAGACTTGTTTGGGCTCATGAGATGAGTAGAAAAACATCAAAAATTTCAGTCCTGCATGATTCTACCAAGACATGTGTGTTCATTGAAACGGCTGGTTTTTGATAGTTTGGGCCCTATTGAATAATGAATGTTTTGAATTTTCTCCAAAAGTAAAGTAGTTGCAAACTCATCCTTTTAGAAACTTGTTTGGGCTGTTGAGAGGAGTAAAAAACCATCAAAAATTTCAATCCTGCATGATTCTACCAAGAAATGTGATTCTTCATTCAAAACGCTGGTTTTTGCTATTGGGCTCTATTTAATAATGAATGTTTTGAATTTTCTCCAAAAGTAAAGTAGTTGCAAACTCATGCTTTTAGAGACTTGTTTGGGCTCATGAGAGGAGTAGAAAAACATCAAAAATTTCAGTCCTGCATGATTCTACCAAGAAATGTGTGTTCATTGAAACCGCTGGTTTTTGATAGTTTGGGCCCTATTGAATAATGAATGTTTTGAATTTTCTCCAAAAGTAAAGTAGTTGCAAACTCATGCTTTTAGAGACTTGTTTGGGCTCATGAGAGGAGTAGAAAAACATCAAAAATTTCAGTCCTGCATGATTCTACCAAGAAATGTGTGTTCATTGAAACCGCTGGTTTTTGATAGTTTGGGCCCTATTGAATAATGAATGTTTTGAATTTTCTCCAAAAGTAAAGTAGTTGCAAACTCATCCTTTTAGAAACTTGTTTGGGCTGTTGAGAGGAGTAAAAAACCATCAAAAATTTCAATCCTGCATGATTCTACCAAGAAATGTGATTCTTCATTCAAAACGCTGGTTTTTGCTATTGGGCTCTATTGAATAATGAATGTTTTGAATTTTCTCCAAAAGTAAAGTAGTTGCAAACTCATGCTTTTAGAGACTTGTTTGGGCTCATGAGAGGAGTAGAAAAACATCAAAAATTTCAGTCCTGCATGATTCTACCAAGAAATGAGTGTTCATTGAAACCGCTGGTTTTTGATAGTTTGGGCCCTATTGAATAATGAATGTTTTGAATTTTCTCCAAAAGTAAAGTAGTTGCAAACTCATCCTTTTAGAAACTTGTTTGGGCTGTTGAGAGGAGTAAAAAACCATCAAAAATTTCAATCCTGCATGATTCTACCAAGAAATGTGATTCTTCATCCAAAACGCTGGTTTTTGCTATTGGGCTCTATTGAATAATGAATGTTTTGAATTTTCTCCAAAAGTAAAGTAGTTGCAAACTCATGCTTTTAGAGACTTGTTTGGGCTCATGAGAGGAGTAGAAAAACATCAAAAATTTCAGTCCTGCATGATTCTACCAAGAAATGTGTGTTCATTGAAACCGCTGGTTTTTGATAGTTTGGGCCCTATTGAATAATGAATGTTTTTAATTTTCTCCAAAAGTAAAGTAGTTGCAAACTCATCCTTTTAGAAACTTGTTTGGGCTGTTGAGAGGAGTAAAAAACCATCAAAAATTTCAATCCTGCATGATTTTACCAAGAAATGTGATTCTTCATTCAAAACCTGATTTTTGCTATTGGGCTCTATTGAATAGTGAATGTTTTGAATTTTCTCCAAAAGTAAAGTAGTTGCAAACTCATGCTTTTAGAGACTTGTTTGGGCTCATGAGAGGAGTAGAAAAACATCAAAAATTTCAGTCCTGCATGATTTTACCAAGAAATGTGTTCATTCAAACCGCTGGTTTTTGATAGTTTGGGCCCTATTGAATAATGAATGTTTTGAATTTTCTCCAAAAGTAAAGTAGTTGCAAACTCATCCTTTTAGAAACTTGTTTGGGCTGTTGAGAGGAGTAAAAAAACATCAAAAATTTCAATCCTGCATGATTCTACCAAGAAATGTGATTCTTCATTCAAAACGCTGGTTTTTGCTATTGGGCTCTATTGAATAATGAATGTTTTGAATTTTCTCCAAAAGTAAAGTAGTTGCAAACTCATCCTTTTAGAAACTTGTTTGGGCTGTTGAGAGGAGTAAAAAACCATCAAAAATTTCAATCCTGCATGATTCTACCAAGAAATGTGATTCTTCATTCAAAACGCTGGTTTTTGCTATTGGGCTCTATTGAATAATGAATGTTTTGAATTTTCTCCAAAAGTAAAGTAGTTGCAAACTCATGCTTTTAGAGACTTGTTTGGGCTCATGAGAGGAGTAGAAAAACATAAAAAATTTCAGTCCTGCATGATTCTACCAAGAAATGTGTGTTCATTGAAACCGCTGGTTTTTGATAGTTTGGGCCCTATTGTATAATGAATGTTTTGAATTTTCTCCAAAAGTAAAGTAGTTGCAAACTCATCCTTTTAGAAACTTGTTTGGGCTGTTGAGAGGAGTAAAAAACCATCAAAAATTTCAATCCTGCATGATTTTACCAAGAAATGTGATTCTTCATTCAAAACCTGATTTTTGCTATTGGGCTCTATTGAATAGTGAATGTTTTGAATTTTCTCCAAAAGTAAAGTAGTTGCAAACTCATGCTTTTAGAGACTTGTTTGGTCTCATGAGAGGAGTAGAAAAACATAAAAAATTTCAGTCCTGCATGATTCTACCAAGAAATGTGTTCATTCAAACCGCTGGTTTTTGATAGTTTGGGCCCTATTGAATAATGAATGTTTTGAATTTTCTCCAAAAGTAAAGTAGTTGCAAACTCATCCTTTTAGAAACTTGTTTGGGCTGTTGAGAGGAGTAAAAAACCATCAAAAATTTCAATCCTGCATGATTCTACCAAGAAATGTGATTCTTCATTCAAAACGCTGGTTTTTGCTATTGGGCTCTATTGAATAATGAATGTTTTGAATTTTCTCCAAAAGTAAAGTAGTTGCAAACTCATGCTTTTAGAGACTTGTTTGGGCTCATGAGAGGAGTAGAAAAACATCAAAAATTTCAGTCCTGCATGATTCTACCAAGAAATGTGTGTTCATTGAAACCGCTGGTTTTTTATAGTTTGGGCCCTATTGAATAATGAATGTTTTGAATTTTCTCCAAAAGTAAAGTAGTTGCAAACTCATCCTTTTAGAAACTTGTTTGGGCTGTTGAGAGGAGTAAAAAACCATCAAAAATTTCAATCCTGCATGATTCTACCAAGAAATGTGATTCTTCATTCAAAACGCTGGTTTTTGCTATTGGGCTCTATTTAATAATGAATGTTTTGAATTTTCTCCAAAAGTAAAGTAGTTGCAAACTCATGCTTTTAGAGACTTGTTTGGGCTCATGAGAGGAGTAGAAAAACATCAAAAATTTCAGTCCTGCATGATTCTACCAAGAAATGTGTGTTCATTGAAACCGCTGGTTTTTGATAATTTGGGCCCTATTGAATAATGAATGTTTTGAATTTTCTCCAAAAGTAAAGTAGTTGCAAACTCATGCTTTTAGAGACTTGTTTGGGCTCATGAGAGGAGTAGAAAAACATCAAAAATTTCAGTCCTGCATGATTCTACCAAGAAATGTGTGTTCATTGAAACCGCTGGTTTTTGATAGTTTGGGCCCTATTGAATAATGAATGTTTTGAATTTTCTCCAAAAGTAAAGTAGTTGCAAACTCATCCTTTTAGAAACTTGTTTGGGCTGTTGAGAGGAGTAAAAAACCATCAAAAATTTCAATCCTGCATGATTCTACCAAGAAATGTGATTCTTCATTCAAAACGCTGGTTTTTGCTATTGGGCTCTATTGAATAATGAATGTTTTAAATTTTCTCCAAAAGTAAAGTAGTTGCAAACTCATGCTTTTAGAGACTTGTTTGGGCTCATGAGATGAGTAGAAAAACATCAAAAATTTCAGTCCTGCATGATTCTACCAAGAAATGTGTGTTCATTGAAACCGCTGGTTTTTGATAGTTTGGGCCCTATTGTATAATGAATGTTTTGAATTTTCTCCAAAAGTAAAGTAGTTGCAAACTCATCCTTTTAGAAACTTGTTTGGGCTGTTGAGAGGAGTAAAAAACCATCAAAAATTTCAATCCTGCATGATTTTACCAAGAAATGTGATTCTTCATTCAAAACCTGATTTTTGCTATTGGGCTCTATTGAATAGTGAATGTTTTGAATTTTCTCCAAAAGTAAAGTAGTTGCAAACTCATGCTTTTAGAGACTTGTTTGGGCTCATGAGAGGAGTAGAAAAACATAAAAAATTTCAGTCCTGCATGATTCTACCAAGAAATGTGTTCATTCAAACCGCTGGTTTTTGATAGTTTGGGCCCTATTGAATAATGAATGTTTTGAATTTTCTCCAAAAGTAAAGTAGTTGCAAACTCATCCTTTTAGAAACTTGTTTGGGCTGTTGAGAGGAGTAAAAAACCATCAAAAATTTCAATCCTGCATGATTCTACCAAGAAATGTGATTCTTCATTCAAAACGCTGGTTTTTGCTATTGGGCTCTATTGAATAATGAATGTTTTGAATTTTCTCCAAAAGTAAAGTAGTTGCAAACTCATGCTTTTAGAGACTTGTTTGGGCTCATGAGATGAGTAGAAAAACATCAAAAATTTCAGTCCTGCATGATTCTACCAAGACATGTGTGTTCATTGAAACGGCTGGTTTTTGATAGTTTGGGCCCTATTGAATAATGAATGTTTTGAATTTTCTCCAAAAGTAAAGTAGTTGCAAACTCATCCTTTTAGAAACTTGTTTGGGCTGTTGAGAGGAGTAAAAAACCATCAAAAATTTCAATCCTGCATGATTCTACCAAGAAATGTGATTCTTCATTCAAAACGCTGGTTTTTGCTATTGGGCTCTATTTAATAATGAATGTTTTGAATTTTCTCCAAAAGTAAAGTAGTTGCAAACTCATGCTTTTAGAGACTTGTTTGGGCTCATGAGAGGAGTAGAAAAACATCAAAAATTTCAGTCCTGCATGATTCTACCAAGAAATGTGTGTTCATTGAAACCGCTGGTTTTTGATAATTTGGGCCCTATTGAATAATGAATGTTTTGAATTTTCTCCAAAAGTAAAGTAGTTGCAAACTCATGCTTTTAGAGACTTGTTTGGGCTCATGAGAGGAGTAGAAAAACATCAAAAATTTCAGTCCTGCATGATTCTACCAAGAAATGTGTGTTCATTGAAACCGCTGGTTTTTGATAGTTTGGGCCCTATTGAATAATGAATGTTTTGAATTTTCTCCAAAAGTAAAGTAGTTGCAAACTCATCCTTTTAGAAACTTGTTTGGGCTGTTGAGAGGAGTAAAAAAACATCAAAAATTTCAATCCTGCATGATTCTACCAAGAAATGTGATTCTTCATTCAAAACCTGATTTTTGCTATTGGGCTCTATTGAATAGTGAATGTTTTGAATTTTCTCCAAAAGTAAAGTAGTTGCAAACTCATGCTTTTAGAGACTTGTTTGGGCTCATGAGAGGAGTAGAAAAACATCAAAAATTTCAGTCCTGCATGATTTTACCAAGAAATGTGTTCATTCAAACCGCTGGTTTTTGATAGTTTGGGCCCTATTGAATAATGAATGTTTTGAATTTTCTCCAAAAGTAAAGTAGTTGCAAACTCATCCTTTTAGAAACTTGTTTGGGCTGTTGAGAGGAGTAAAAAAACATCAAAAATTTCAATCCTGCATGATTCTACCAAGAAATGTGATTCTTCATTCAAAACGCTGGTTTTTGCTATTGGGCTCTATTGAATAATGAATGTTTTGAATTTTCTCCAAAAGTAAAGTAGTTGCAAACTCATCCTTTTAGAAACTTGTTTGGGCTGTTGAGAGGAGTAAAAAACCATCCAAAATTTCAATCCTGCATGATTCTACCAAGAAATGTGATTCTTCATTCAAAACGCTGGTTTTTGCTATTGGGCTCTATTGAATAATGAATGTTTTGAATTTTCTCCAAAAGTAAAGTAGTTGCAAACTCATGCTTTTAGAGACTTGTTTGGGCTCATGAGAGGAGTAGAAAAACATCAAAAATTTCAGTCCTGCATGATTCTACCAAGAAATGTGTGTTCATTGAAACCGCTGGTTTTTGATAGTTTGGGCCCTATTGTATAATGAATGTTTTGAATTTTCTCCAAAAGTAAAGTAGTTGCAAACTCATCCTTTTAGAAACTTGTTTGGGCTGTTGAGAGGAGTAAAAAACCATCAAAAATTTCAATCCTGCATGATTTTACCAAGAAATGTGATTCTTCATTCAAAACCTGATTTTTGCTATTGGGCTCTATTGAATAGTGAATGTTTTGAATTTTCTCCAAAAGTAAAGTAGTTGCAAACTCATGCTTTTAGAGACTTGTTTGGGCTCATGAGAGGAGTAGAAAAACATAAAAAATTTCAGTCCTGCATGATTCTACCAAGAAATGTGTTCATTCAAACCGCTGGTTTTTGATAGTTTGGGCCCTATTGAATAATGAATGTTTTGAATTTTCTCCAAAAGTAAAGTAGTTGCAAACTCATCCTTTTAGAAACTTGTTTGGGCTGTTGAGAGGAGTAAAAAACCATCAAAAATTTCCATCCTGCATGATTCTACCAAGAAATGTGATTCTTCATTCAAAACGCTGGTTTTTGCTATTGGGCTCTATTGAATAATGAATGTTTTGAATTTTCTCCAAAAGTAAAGTAGTTGCAAACTCATGCTTTTAGAGACTTGTTTGGGCTCATGAGAGGAGTAGAAAAACATCAAAAATTTCAGTCCTGCATGATTCTACCAAGAAATGTGTGTTCATTGAAACCGCTGGTTTTTTATAGTTTGGGCCCTATTGAATAATGAATGTTTTGAATTTTCTCCAAAAGTAAAGTAGTTGCAAACTCATCCTTTTAGAAACTTGTTTGGGCTGTTGAGAGGAGTAAAAAACCATCAAAAATTTCAATCCTGCATGATTCTACCAAGAAATGTGATTCTTCATTCAAAACGCTGGTTTTTGCTATTGGGCTCCATTGAATAATGAATGTTTTGAATTTTCTCCAAAAGTAAAGTAGTTGCAAACTCATGCTTTTAGAGACTTGTTTGGGCTCATGAGAGGAGTAGAAAAACATCAAAAATTTCAGTCCTGCATGATTCTACCAAGACATGTGTGTTCATTGAAACCGCTGGTTTTTGATAGTTTGGGCCCTATTGAATAATGAATGTTTTGAATTTTCTCTTAAAGTAAAGTAGTTGCAAACTCATCCTTTTAGAAACTTGTTTGGGCTGTTGAGAGGAGTAAAAAACCATCAAAAATTTCAATCCTGCATGATTCTACCAAGAAATGTGATTCTTCATTCAAAACGCTGGTTTTTGCTATTGGGCTCTATTTAATAATGAATGTTTTGAATTTTCTCCAAAAGTAAAGTAGTTGCAAACTCTTGCTTTTAGAGACTTGTTTGGGCTCATGAGAGGAGTAGAAAAACATCAAAAATTTCAGTCCTGCATGATTCTACCAAGAAATGTGTGTTCATTCAAACCGCTGGTTTTTGATAGTTTGGGCCCTATTGAATAATGAATGTTTTGAATTTTCTCCAAAAGTAAAGTAGTTGCAAACTCATGCTTTTAGAGACTTGTTTGGGCTCATGAGAGGAGTAGAAAAACATCAAAAATTTCAGTCCTGCATGATTCTACCAAGAAATGTGTGTTCATTCAAACCGCTGGTTTTTGATAGTTTGGGCCCTATTGAATAATGAATGTTTTGAATTTTCTCCAAAAGTAAAGTAGTTGCAAACTCATGCTTTTAGAGACTTGTTTGGGCTCATGAGAGGAGTAGAAAAACATCAAAAATTTCAGTCCTGCATGATTCTACCAAGAAATGTGTGTTCATTGAAACCGCTGGTTTTTGATAGTTTGGGCCCTATTGAATAATGAATGTTTTGAATTTTCTCCAAAAGTAAAGTAGTTGCAAACTCATCCTTTTAGAAACTTGTTTGGGCTGTTGAGAGGAGTAAAAAACCATCAAAAATTTCAATCCTGCATGATTCTACCAAGAAATGTGATTCTTCATTCAAAACGCTGGTTTTTGCTATTGGGCTCTATTGAATAATGAATGTTTTGAATTTTCTCCAAAAGTAAAGTAGTTGCAAACTCATGCTTTTAGAGACTTGTTTGGGCTCATGAGAGGAGTAGAAAAACATCAAAAATTTCAGTCCTGCATGATTCTACCAAGAAATGAGTGTTCATTGAAACCGCTGGTTTTTGATAGTTTGGGCCCTATTGAATAATGAATGTTTTGAATTTTCTCCAAAAGTAAAGTAGTTGCAAACTCATCCTTTTAGAAACTTGTTTGGGCTGTTGAGAGGAGTAAAAAACCATCAAAAATTTCAATCCTGCATGATTCTACCAAGAAATGTGATTCTTCATCCAAAACGCTGGTTTTTGCTATTGGGCTCTATTTAATAATGAATGTTTTGAATTTTCTCCAAAAGTAAAGTAGTTGCAAACTCTTGCTTTTAGAGACTTGTTTGGGCTCATGAGAGGAGTAGAAAAACATCAAAAATTTCAGTCCTGCATGATTCTACCAAGAAATGTGTGTTCATTCAAACCGCTGGTTTTTGATAGTTTGGGCCCTATTGAATAATGAATGTTTTGAATTTTCTCCAAAAGTAAAGTAGTTGCAAACTCATGCTTTTAGAGACTTGTTTGGGCTCATGAGAGGAGTAGAAAAACATCAAAAATTTCAGTCCTGCATGATTCTACCAAGAAATGTGTGTTCATTCAAACCGCTGGTTTTTGATAGTTTGGGCCCTATTGAATAATGAATGTTTTGAATTTTCTCCAAAAGTAAAGTAGTTGCAAACTCATGCTTTTAGAGACTTGTTTGGGCTCATGAGAGGAGTAGAAAAACATCAAAAATTTCAGTCCTGCATGATTCTACCAAGAAATGTGTGTTCATTGAAACCGCTGGTTTTTGATAGTTTGGGCCCTATTGAATAATGAATGTTTTGAATTTTCTCCAAAAGTAAAGTAGTTGCAAACTCATCCTTTTAGAAACTTGTTTGGGCTGTTGAGAGGAGTAAAAAACCATCAAAAATTTCAATCCTGCATGATTCTACCAAGAAATGTGATTCTTCATTCAAAACGCTGGTTTTTGCTATTGGGCTCTATTGAATAATGAATGTTTTGAATTTTCTCCAAAAGTAAAGTAGTTGCAAACTCATGCTTTTAGAGACTTGTTTGGGCTCATGAGAGGAGTAGAAAAACATCAAAAATTTCAGTCCTGCATGATTCTACCAAGAAATGAGTGTTCATTGAAACCGCTGGTTTTTGATAGTTTGGGCCCTATTGAATAATGAATGTTTTGAATTTTCTCCAAAAGTAAAGTAGTTGCAAACTCATCCTTTTAGAAACTTGTTTGGGCTGTTGAGAGGAGTAAAAAACCATCAAAAATTTCAATCCTGCATGATTCTACCAAGAAATGTGATTCTTCATCCAAAACGCTGGTTTTTGCTATTGGGCTCTATTGAATAATGAATGTTTTGAATTTTCTCCAAAAGTAAAGTAGTTGCAAACTCATGCTTTTAGAGACTTGTTTGGGCTCATGAGAGGAGTAGAAAAACATCAAAAATTTCAGTCCTGCATGATTCTACCAAGAAATGTGTGTTCATTGAAACCGCTGGTTTTTGATAGTTTGGGCCCTGTTGAATAATGAATGTTTTGAATTTTCTCCAAAAGTAAAGTAGTTGCAAACTCATCCTTTTAGAAACTTGTTTGGGCTGTTGAGAGGAGTAAAAAACCATCAAAAATTTCAATCCTGCATGATTTTACCAAGAAATGTGATTCTTCATTCAAAACCTGATTTTTGCTATTGGGCTCTATTGAATAGTGAATGTTTTGAATTTTCTCCAAAAGTAAAGTAGTTGCAAACTCATGCTTTTAGAGACTTGTTTGGGCTCATGAGAGGAGTAGAAAAACATCAAAAATTTCAGTCCTGCATGATTCTACCAAGAAATGTGTTCATTCAAACCGCTGGTTTTTGATAGTTTGGGCCCTATTGAATAATGAATGTTTTGAATTTTCTCCAAAAGTAAAGTAGTTGCAAACTCATCCTTTTAGAAACTTGTTTGGGCTGTTGAGAGGAGTAAAAAAACATCAAAAATTTCAATCCTGCATGATTCTACCAAGAAATGTGATTCTTCATTCAAAACGCTGGTTTTTGCTATTGGGCTCTATTGAATAATGAATGTTTTGAATTTTCTCCAAAAGTAAAGTAGTTGCAAACTCATCCTTTTAGAAACTTGTTTGGGCTGTTGAGAGGAGTAAAAAACCATCAAAAATTTCAATCCTGCATGATTTTACCAAGAAATGTGATTCTTCATTCAAAACGCTGGTTTTTGCTATTGGGCTCTATTGAATAATGAATGTTTTGAATTTTCTCCAAAAGTAAAGTAGTTGCAAACTCATGCTTTTAGAGACTTGTTTGGGCTCATGAGAGGAGTAGAAAAACATCAAAAATTTCAGTCCTGCATGATTCTACCAAGAAATGTGTGTTCATTGAAACCGCTGGTTTTTGATAGTTTGGGCCCTATTGTATAATGAATGTTTTGAATTTTCTCCAAAAGTAAAGTAGTTGCAAACTCATCCTTTTAGAAACTTGTTTGGGCTGTTGAGAGGAGTAAAAAACCATCAAAAATTTCAATCCTGCATGATTTTACCAAGAAATGTGATTCTTCATTCAAAACCTGATTTTTGCTATTGGGCTCTATTGAATAGTGAATGTTTTGAATTTTCTCCAAAAGTAAAGTAGTTGCAAACTCATGCTTTTAGAGACTTGTTTGGGCTCATGAGAGGAGTAGAAAAACATCAAAAATTTCAGTCCTGCATGATTCTACCAAGAAATGTGTTCATTCAAACCGCTGGTTTTTGATAGTTTGGGCCCTATTGAATAATTAATGTTTTGAATTTATTCCAAAAGTAAAGTAGTTGCAAACTCATCCTTTTAGAAACTTGTTTGGGCTGTTGAGAGGAGTAAAACACCATCAAAAATTTCAATCCTGCATGATTCTACCAAGAAATGTGATTCTTCATTCAAAACGCTGGTTTTTGCAATTGGGCTCTATTGAATAATGAATGTTTTGAATTTTCTCCAAAAGTAAAGTAGTTGCAAACTCATGCTTTTAGAGACTTGTTTGGGCTCATGAGGTGAGTAGAAAAACATCAAAAATTTCAGTCCTGCATGATTCTACCAAGACATGTGTGTTCATTGAAACGGCTGGTTTTTGATAGTTTGGGCCCTATTGAATAATGAATGTTTTGAATTTTCTCCAAAAGTAAAGTAGTTGCAAACTCATCCTTTTAGAAACTTGTTTGGGCTGTTGAGAGGAGTAAAAAAACATCAAAAATTTCAATCCTGCATGATTCTACCAAGAAATGTGATTCTTCATTCAAAACGCTGGTTTTTGCTATTGGGCTCTATTGAATAATGAATGTTTTGAATTTTCTCCAAAAGTAAAGTAGTTGCAAACTCATGCTTTTAGAGACTTGTTTGGGCTCATGAGAGGAGTAGAAAAACATCAAAAATTTCAGTCCTGCATGATTCTACCAAGAAATGTGTGTTCATTCAAACCGCTGGTTTTTGATAGTTTGGGCCCTATTGAATAATGAATGTTTTGAATTTTCTCCAAAAGTAAAGTAGTTGCAAACTCATGCTTTTAGAGACTTGTTTGGGCTCATGAGAGGAGTAGAAAAACATCAAAAATTTCAGTCCTGCATGAATCTACCAAGAAATGTGTGTTCATTGAAACCGCTGGTTTTTGATAGTTTGGGCCCTATTGAATAATGAATGTTTTGAATTTTCTCCAAAAGTAAAGTAGTTGCAAACTCATCCTTTTAGAAACTTGTTTGGGCTGTTGAGAGGAGTAAAAAACCATCAAAAATTTCAATCCTGCATGATTCTACCAAGAAATGTGATTCTTCATTCAAAACGCTGGTTTTTGCTATTGGGCTCTATTGAATAATGAATGTTTTGAATTTTCTCCAAAAGTAAAGTAGTTGCAAACTCATGCTTTTAGAGACTTGTTTGGGCTCATGAGAGGAGTAGAAAAACATCAAAAATTTCAGTCCTGCATGATTCTACCAAGAAATGTGTGTTCATTGAAACCGCTGGTTTTTGATAGTTTGGGCCCTATTGAATAATGAATGTTTTGAATTTTCTCCAAAAGTAAAGTAGTTGCAAACTCATCCTTTTAGAAACTTGTTTGGGCTGTTGAGAGGAGTAAAAAACCATCAAAAATTTCAATCCTGCATGATTCTACCAAGAAATGTGATTCTTCATTCAAAACGCTGGTTTTTGCTATTGGGCTCTATTGAATAATGAATGTTTTGAATTTTCTCCAAAAGTAAAGTAGTTGCAAACTCATGCTTTTAGAGACTTGTTTGGGCTCATGAGAGGAGTAGAAAAACATCAAAAATTTCAGTCCTGCATGATTCTACCAAGAAATGTGTGTTCATTGAAACCGCTGGTTTTTGATAGTTTGGGCCCTATTGAATAATGAATGTTTTGAATTTTCTCCAAAAGTAAAGTAGTTGCAAACTCATCCTTTTAGAAACTTGTTTGGGCTGTTGAGAGGAGTAAAAAACCATCAAAAATTTCAATCCTGCATGATTCTACCAAGAAATGTGATTCTTCATCCAAAACGCTGTTTTTTGCTATTGGGCTCTATTGAATAATGAATGTTTTGAATTTTCTCCAAAAGTAAAGTAGTTGCAAACTCATGCTTTTAGAGACTTGTTTGGGCTCATGAGAGGAGTAGAAAAACATCAAAAATTTCAGTCCTGCATGATTCTACCAAAAAATGTGTGTTCATTGAAACCGCTGGTTTTTGATAGTTTGGGCCCTATTGAATAATGAATGTTTTGAATTTTCTCCAAAGGTAAAGTAGTTGCAAACTCATCCTTTTAGAAACTTGTTTGGGCTGTTGAGAGGAGTAAAAAACCATCAAAAATTTCAATCCTGCATGATTTTACCAAGAAATGTGATTCTTCATTCAAAACCTGATTTTTGCTATTGGGCTCTATTGAATAGTGAATGTTTTGAATTTTCTCCAAAAGTAAAGTAGTTGCAAACTCATCCTTTTAGAGACTTGTTTGGGCTCATGAGAGGAGTAGAAAAACATCAAAAATTTCAGTCCTGCATGATTCTACCAAGAAATGTGTGTTCATTGAAACCGCTGGTTTTTGATAATTTGGGCCCTATTGAATAATGAATGTTTTGAATTTTCTCCAAAAGTAAAGTAGTTGCAAACTCATGCTTTTAGAGACTTGTTTGGGCTCATGAGAGGAGTAGAAAAACATCAAAAATTTCAGTCCTGCATGATTCTACCAAGAAATGTGTGTTCATTGAAACCGCTGGTTTTTGATAGTTTGGGCCCTATTGAATAATGAATGTTTTGAATTTTCTCCAAAAGTAAAGTAGTTGCAAACTCATCCTTTTAGAAACTTGTTTGGGCTGTTGAGAGGAGTAAAAAACCATCAAAAATTTCAATCCTGCATGATTCTACCAAGAAATGTGATTCTTCATTCAAAACGCTGGTTTTTGCTATTGGGCTCTATTGAATAATGAATGTTTTAAATTTTCTCCAAAAGTAAAGTAGTTGCAAACTCATGCTTTTAGAGACTTGTTTGGGCTCATGAGATGAGTAGAAAAACATCAAAAATTTCAGTCCTGCATGATTCTACCAAGAAATGTGTGTTCATTGAAACCGCTGGTTTTTGATAGTTTGGGCCCTATTGTATAATGAATGTTTTGAATTTTCTCCAAAAGTAAAGTAGTTGCAAACTCATCCTTTTAGAAACTTGTTTGGGCTGTTGAGAGGAGTAAAAAACCATCAAAAATTTCAATCCTGCATGATTTTACCAAGAAATGTGATTCTTCATTCAAAACCTGATTTTTGCTATTGGGCTCTATTGAATAGTGAATGTTTTGAATTTTCTCCAAAAGTAAAGTAGTTGCAAACTCATGCTTTTAGAGACTTGTTTGGGCTCATGAGAGGAGTAGAAAAACATAAAAAATTTCAGTCCTGCATGATTCTACCAAGAAATGTGTTCATTCAAACCGCTGGTTTTTGATAGTTTGGGCCCTATTGAATAATGAATGTTTTGAATTTTCTCCAAAAGTAAAGTAGTTGCAAACTCATCCTTTTAGAAACTTGTTTGGGCTGTTGAGAGGAGTAAAAAACCATCAAAAATTTCAATCCTGCATGATTCTACCAAGAAATGTGATTCTTCATTCAAAACGCTGGTTTTTGCTATTGGGCTCTATTGAATAATGAATGTTTTGAATTTTCTCCAAAAGTAAAGTAGTTGCAAACTCATGCTTTTAGAGACTTGTTTGGGCTCATGAGATGAGTAGAAAAACATCAAAAATTTCAGTCCTGCATGATTCTACCAAGACATGTGTGTTCATTGAAACGGCTGGTTTTTGATAGTTTGGGCCCTATTGAATAATGAATGTTTTGAATTTTCTCCAAAAGTAAAGTAGTTGCAAACTCATCCTTTTAGAAACTTGTTTGGGCTGTTGAGAGGAGTAAAAAACCATCAAAAATTTCAATCCTGCATGATTCTACCAAGAAATGTGATTCTTCATTCAAAACGCTGGTTTTTGCTATTGGGCTCTATTTAATAATGAATGTTTTGAATTTTCTCCAAAAGTAAAGTAGTTGCAAACTCATGCTTTTAGAGACTTGTTTGGGCTCATGAGAGGAGTAGAAAAACATCAAAAATTTCAGTCCTGCATGATTCTACCAAGAAATGTGTGTTCATTGAAACCGCTGGTTTTTGATAATTTGGGCCCTATTGAATAATGAATGTTTTGAATTTTCTCCAAAAGTAAAGTAGTTGCAAACTCATGCTTTTAGAGACTTGTTTGGGCTCATGAGAGGAGTAGAAAAACATCAAAAATTTCAGTCCTGCATGATTCTACCAAGAAATGTGTGTTCATTGAAACCGCTGGTTTTTGATAGTTTGGGCCCTATTGAATAATGAATGTTTTGAATTTTCTCCAAAAGTAAAGTAGTTGCAAACTCATCCTTTTAGAAACTTGTTTGGGCTGTTGAGAGGAGTAAAAAAACATCAAAAATTTCAATCCTGCATGATTCTACCAAGAAATGTGATTCTTCATTCAAAACCTGATTTTTGCTATTGGGCTCTATTGAATAGTGAATGTTTTGAATTTTCTCCAAAAGTAAAGTAGTTGCAAACTCATGCTTTTAGAGACTTGTTTGGGCTCATGAGAGGAGTAGAAAAACATCAAAAATTTCAGTCCTGCATGATTTTACCAAGAAATGTGTTCATTCAAACCGCTGGTTTTTGATAGTTTGGGCCCTATTGAATAATGAATGTTTTGAATTTTCTCCAAAAGTAAAGTAGTTGCAAACTCATCCTTTTAGAAACTTGTTTGGGCTGTTGAAAGGAGTAAAAAAACATCAAAAATTTCAATCCTGCATGATTCTACCAAGAAATGTGATTCTTCATTCAAAACGCTGGTTTTTGCTATTGGGCTCTATTGAATAATGAATGTTTTGAATTTTCTCCAAAAGTAAAGTAGTTGCAAACTCATCCTTTTAGAAACTTGTTTGGGCTGTTGAGAGGAGTAAAAAACCATCCAAAATTTCAATCCTGCATGATTCTACCAAGAAATGTGATTCTTCATTCAAAACGCTGGTTTTTGCTATTGGGCTCTATTGAATAATGAATGTTTTGAATTTTCTCCAAAAGTAAAGTAGTTGCAAACTCATGCTTTTAGAGACTTGTTTGGGCTCATGAGAGGAGTAGAAAAACATCAAAAATTTCAGTCCTGCATGATTCTACCAAGAAATGTGTGTTCATTGAAACCGCTGGTTTTTGATAGTTTGGGCCCTATTGTATAATGAATGTTTTGAATTTTCTCCAAAAGTAAAGTAGTTGCAAACTCATCCTTTTAGAAACTTGTTTGGGCTGTTGAGAGGAGTAAAAAACCATCAAAAATTTCAATCCTGCATGATTTTACCAAGAAATGTGATTCTTCATTCAAAACCTGATTTTTGCTATTGGGCTCTATTGAATAGTGAATGTTTTGAATTTTCTCCAAAAGTAAAGTAGTTGCAAACTCATGCTTTTAGAGACTTGTTTGGGCTCATGAGAGGAGTAGAAAAACATAAAAAATTTCAGTCCTGCATGATTCTACCAAGAAATGTGTTCATTCAAACCGCTGGTTTTTGATAGTTTGGGCCCTATTGAATAATGAATGTTTTGAATTTTCTCCAAAAGTAAAGTAGTTGCAAACTCATCCTTTTAGAAACTTGTTTGGGCTGTTGAGAGGAGTAAAAAACCATCAAAAATTTCCATCCTGCATGATTCTACCAAGAAATGTGATTCTTCATTCAAAACGCTGGTTTTTGCTATTGGGCTCTATTGAATAATGAATGTTTTGAATTTTCTCCAAAAGTAAAGTAGTTGCAAACTCATGCTTTTAGAGACTTGTTTGGGCTCATGAGAGGAGTAGAAAAACATCAAAAATTTCAGTCCTGCATGATTCTACCAAGAAATGTGTGTTCATTGAAACCGCTGGTTTTTTATAGTTTGGGCCCTATTGAATAATGAATGTTTTGAATTTTCTCCAAAAGTAAAGTAGTTGCAAACTCATCCTTTTAGAAACTTGTTTGGGCTGTTGAGAGGAGTAAAAAACCATCAAAAATTTCAATCCTGCATGATTCTACCAAGAAATGTGATTCTTCATTCAAAACGCTGGTTTTTGCTATTGGGCTCCATTGAATAATGAATGTTTTGAATTTTCTCCAAAAGTAAAGTAGTTGCAAACTCATGCTTTTAGAGACTTGTTTGGGCTCATGAGATGAGTAGAAAAACATCAAAAATTTCAGTCCTGCATGATTCTACCAAGACATGTGTGTTCATTGAAACCGCTGGTTTTTGATAGTTTGGGCCCTATTGAATAATGAATGTTTTGAATTTTCTCTTAAAGTAAAGTAGTTGCAAACTCATCCTTTTAGAAACTTGTTTGGGCTGTTGAGAGGAGTAAAAAACCATCAAAAATTTCAATCCTGCATGATTCTACCAAGAAATGTGATTCTTCATTCAAAACGCTGGTTTTTGCTATTGGGCTCTATTTAATAATGAATGTTTTGAATTTTCTCCAAAAGTAAAGTAGTTGCAAACTCTTGCTTTTAGAGACTTGTTTGGGCTCATGAGAGGAGTAGAAAAACATCAAAAATTTCAGTCCTGCATGATTCTACCAAGAAATGTGTGTTCATTCAAACCGCTGGTTTTTGATAGTTTGGGCCCTATTGAATAATGAATGTTTTGAATTTTCTCCAAAAGTAAAGTAGTTGCAAACTCATGCTTTTAGAGACTTGTTTGGGCTCATGAGAGGAGTAGAAAAACATCAAAAATTTCAGTCCTGCATGATTCTACCAAGAAATGTGTGTTCATTCAAACCGCTGGTTTTTGATAGTTTGGGCCCTATTGAATAATGAATGTTTTGAATTTTCTCCAAAAGTAAAGTAGTTGCAAACTCATGCTTTTAGAGACTTGTTTGGGCTCATGAGAGGAGTAGAAAAACATCAAAAATTTCAGTCCTGCATGATTCTACCAAGAAATGTGTGTTCATTGAAACCGCTGGTTTTTGATAGTTTGGGCCCTATTGAATAATGAATGTTTTGAATTTTCTCCAAAAGTAAAGTAGTTGCAAACTCATCCTTTTAGAAACTTGTTTGGGCTGTTGAGAGGAGTAAAAAACCATCAAAAATTTCAATCCTGCATGATTCTACCAAGAAATGTGATTCTTCATTCAAAACGCTGGTTTTTGCTATTGGGCTCTATTGAATAATGAATGTTTTGAATTTTCTCCAAAAGTAAAGTAGTTGCAAACTCATGCTTTTAGAGACTTGTTTGGGCTCATGAGAGGAGTAGAAAAACATCAAAAATTTCAGTCCTGCATGATTCTACCAAGAAATGAGTGTTCATTGAAACCGCTGGTTTTTGATAGTTTGGGCCCTATTGAATAATGAATGTTTTGAATTTTCTCCAAAAGTAAAGTAGTTGCAAACTCATCCTTTTAGAAACTTGTTTGGGCTGTTGAGAGGAGTAAAAAACCATCAAAAATTTCAATCCTGCATGATTCTACCAAGAAATGTGATTCTTCATCCAAAACGCTGGTTTTTGCTATTGGGCTCTATTTAATAATGAATGTTTTGAATTTTCTCCAAAAGTAAAGTAGTTGCAAACTCTTGCTTTTAGAGACTTGTTTGGGCTCATGAGAGGAGTAGAAAAACATCAAAAATTTCAGTCCTGCATGATTCTACCAAGAAATGTGTGTTCATTCAAACCGCTGGTTTTTGATAGTTTGGGCCCTATTGAATAATGAATGTTTTGAATTTTCTCCAAAAGTAAAGTAGTTGCAAACTCATGCTTTTAGAGACTTGTTTGGGCTCATGAGAGGAGTAGAAAAACATCAAAAATTTCAGTCCTGCATGATTCTACCAAGAAATGTGTGTTCATTCAAACCGCTGGTTTTTGATAGTTTGGGCCCTATTGAATAATGAATGTTTTGAATTTTCTCCAAAAGTAAAGTAGTTGCAAACTCATGCTTTTAGAGACTTGTTTGGGCTCATGAGAGGAGTAGAAAAACATCAAAAATTTCAGTCCTGCATGATTCTACCAAGAAATGTGTGTTCATTGAAACCGCTGGTTTTTGATAGTTTGGGCCCTATTGAATAATGAATGTTTTGAATTTTCTCCAAAAGTAAAGTAGTTGCAAACTCATCCTTTTAGAAACTTGTTTGGGCTGTTGAGAGGAGTAAAAAACCATCAAAAATTTCAATCCTGCATGATTCTACCAAGAAATGTGATTCTTCATTCAAAACGCTGGTTTTTGCTATTGGGCTCTATTGAATAATGAATGTTTTGAATTTTCTCCAAAAGTAAAGTAGTTGCAAACTCATGCTTTTAGAGACTTGTTTGGGCTCATGAGAGGAGTAGAAAAACATCAAAAATTTCAGTCCTGCATGATTCTACCAAGAAATGAGTGTTCATTGAAACCGCTGGTTTTTGATAGTTTGGGCCCTATTGAATAATGAATGTTTTGAATTTTCTCCAAAAGTAAAGTAGTTGCAAACTCATCCTTTTAGAAACTTGTTTGGGCTGTTGAGAGGAGTAAAAAACCATCAAAAATTTCAATCCTGCATGATTCTACCAAGAAATGTGATTCTTCATCCAAAACGCTGGTTTTTGCTATTGGGCTCTATTGAATAATGAATGTTTTGAATTTTCTCCAAAAGTAAAGTAGTTGCAAACTCATGCTTTTAGAGACTTGTTTGGGCTCATGAGAGGAGTAGAAAAACATCAAAAATTTCAGTCCTGCATGATTCTACCAAGAAATGTGTGTTCATTGAAACCGCTGGTTTTTGATAGTTTGGGCCCTGTTGAATAATGAATGTTTTGAATTTTCTCCAAAAGTAAAGTAGTTGCAAACTCATCCTTTTAGAAACTTGTTTGGGCTGTTGAGAGGAGTAAAAAACCATCAAAAATTTCAATCCTGCATGATTTTACCAAGAAATGTGATTCTTCATTCAAAACCTGATTTTTGCTATTGGGCTCTATTGAATAGTGAATGTTTTGAATTTTCTCCAAAAGTAAAGTAGTTGCAAACTCATGCTTTTAGAGACTTGTTTGGGCTCATGAGAGGAGTAGAAAAACATCAAAAATTTCAGTCCTGCATGATTCTACCAAGAAATGTGTTCATTCAAACCGCTGGTTTTTGATAGTTTGGGCCCTATTGAATAATGAATGTTTTGAATTTTCTCCAAAAGTAAAGTAGTTGCAAACTCATCCTTTTAGAAACTTGTTTGGGCTGTTGAGAGGAGTAAAAAAACATCAAAAATTTCAATTCTGCATGATTCTACCAAGAAATGTGATTCTTCATTCAAAACGCTGGTTTTTGCTATTGGGCTCTATTGAATAATGAATGTTTTGAATTTTCTCCAAAAGTAAAGTAGTTGCAAACTCATCCTTTTAGAAACTTGTTTGGGCTGTTGAGAGGAGTAAAAAACCATCAAAAATTTCAATCCTGCATGATTTTACCAAGAAATGTGATTCTTCATTCAAAACGCTGGTTTTTGCTATTGGGCTCTATTGAATAATGAATGTTTTGAATTTTCTCCAAAAGTAAAGTAGTTGCAAACTCATGCTTTTAGAGACTTGTTTGGGCTCATGAGAGGAGTAGAAAAACATCAAAAATTTCAGTCCTGCATGATTCTACCAAGAAATGTGTGTTCATTGAAACCGCTGGTTTTTGATAGTTTGGGCCCTATTGTATAATGAATGTTTTGAATTTTCTCCAAAAGTAAAGTAGTTGCAAACTCATCCTTTTAGAAACTTGTTTGGGCTGTTGAGAGGAGTAAAAAACCATCAAAAATTTCAATCCTGCATGATTTTACCAAGAAATGTGATTCTTCATTCAAAACCTGATTTTTGCTATTGGGCTCTATTGAATAGTGAATGTTTTGAATTTTCTCCAAAAGTAAAGTAGTTGCAAACTCATGCTTTTAGAGACTTGTTTGGGCTCATGAGAGGAGTAGAAAAACATCAAAAATTTCAGTCCTGCATGAATCTACCAAGAAATGTGTGTTCATTGAAACCGCTGGTTTTTGATAGTTTGGGCCCTATTGAATAATGAATGTTTTGAATTTTCTCCAAAAGTAAAGTAGTTGCAAACTCATCCTTTTAGAAACTTGTTTGGGCTGTTGAGAGGAGTAAAAAACCATCAAAAATTTCAATCCTGCATGATTCTACCAAGAAATGTGATTCTTCATTCAAAACGCTGGTTTTTGCTATTGGGCTCTATTGAATAATGAATGTTTTGAATTTTCTCCAAAAGTAAAGTAGTTGCAAACTCATGCTTTTAGAGACTTGTTTGGGCTCATGAGAGGAGTAGAAAAACATCAAAAATTTCAGTCCTGCATGATTCTACCAAGAAATGTGTGTTCATTGAAACCGCTGGTTTTTGATAGTTTGGGCCCTATTGAATAATGAATGTTTTGAATTTTCTCCAAAAGTAAAGTAGTTGCAAACTCATCCTTTTAGAAACTTGTTTGGGCTGTTGAGAGGAGTAAAAAACCATCAAAAATTTCAATCCTGCATGATTCTACCAAGAAATGTGATTCTTCATTCAAAACGCTGGTTTTTGCTATTGGGCTCTATTGAATAATGAATGTTTTGAATTTTCTCCAAAAGTAAAGTAGTTGCAAACTCATGCTTTTAGAGACTTGTTTGGGCTCATGAGAGGAGTAGAAAAACATCAAAAATTTCAGTCCTGCATGATTCTACCAAGAAATGTGTGTTCATTGAAACCGCTGGTTTTTGATAGTTTGGGCCCTATTGAATAATGAATGTTTTGAATTTTCTCCAAAAGTAAAGTAGTTGCAAACTCATCCTTTTAGAAACTTGTTTGGGCTGTTGAGAGGAGTAAAAAACCATCAAAAATTTCAATCCTGCATGATTCTACCAAGAAATGTGATTCTTCATCCAAAACGCTGGTTTTTGCTATTGGGCTCTATTGAATAATGAATGTTTTGAATTTTCTCCAAAAGTAAAGTAGTTGCAAACTCATGCTTTTAGAGACTTGTTTGGGCTCATCAGAGGAGTAGAAAAACATCAAAAATTTCAGTCCTGCATGATTCTACCAAGAAATGTGTTCATTCAAACCGCTGGTTTTTGATAGTTTGGGCCCTATTGAATAATGAATGTTTTGAATTTTCTCCAAAAGTAAAGTAGTTGCAAACTCATCCTTTTAGAAACTTGTTTGGGCTGTTGAGAGGAGTAAAAAAACATCAAAAATTTCAATCCTGCATGATTCTACCAAGAAATGTGATTCTTCATTCAAAACGCTGGTTTTTGCTATTGGGCTCTATTGAATAATGAATGTTTTGAATTTTCTCCAAAAGTAAAGTAGTTGCAAACTCATCCTTTTAGAAACTTGTTTGGGCTGTTGAGAGGAGTAAAAAACCATCCAAAATTTCAATCCTGCATGATTCTACCAAGAAATGTGATTCTTCATTCAAAACGCTGGTTTTTGCTATTGGGCTCTATTGAATAATGAATGTTTTGAATTTTCTCCAAAAGTAAAGTAGTTGCAAACTCATGCTTTTAGAGACTTGTTTGGGCTCATGAGAGGAGTAGAAAAACATCAAAAATTTCAGTCCTGCATGATTCTACCAAGAAATGTGTGTTCATTGAAACCGCTGGTTTTTGATAGTTTGGGCCCTATTGTATAATGAATGTTTTGAATTTTCTCCAAAAGTAAAGTAGTTGCAAACTCATCCTTTTAGAAACTTGTTTGGGCTGTTGAGAGGAGTAAAAAACCATCAAAAATTTCAATCCTGCATGATTTTACCAAGAAATGTGATTCTTCATTCAAAACCTGATTTTTGCTATTGGGCTCTATTGAATAGTGAATGTTTTGAATTTTCTCCAAAAGTAAAGTAGTTGCAAACTCATGCTTTTAGAGACTTGTTTGGGCTCATGAGAGGAGTAGAAAAACATAAAAAATTTCAGTCCTGCATGATTCTACCAAGAAATGTGTTCATTCAAACCGCTGGTTTTTGATAGTTTGGGCCCTATTGAATAATGAATGTTTTGAATTTTCTCCAAAAGTAAAGTAGTTGCAAACTCATCCTTTTAGAAACTTGTTTGGGCTGTTGAGAGGAGTAAAAAACCATCAAAAATTTCAATCCTGCATGATTCTACCAAGAAATGTGATTCTTCATTCAAAACGCTGGTTTTTGCTATTGGGCTCTATTGAATAATGAATGTTTTGAATTTTCTCCAAAAGTAAAGTAGTTGCAAACTCTTGCTTTTAGAGACTTGTTTGGGCTCATGAGAGGAGTAGAAAAACATCAAAAATTTCAGTCCTGCATGATTCTACCAAGAAATGTGTGTTCATTCAAACCGCTGGTTTTTGATAGTTTGGGCCCTATTGAATAATGAATGTTTTGAATTTTCTCCAAAAGTAAAGTAGTTGCAAACTCATGCTTTTAGAGACTTGTTTGGGCTCATGAGAGGAGTAGAAAAACATCAAAAATTTCAGTCCTGCATGATTCTACCAAGAAATGTGTGTTCATTCAAACCGCTGGTTTTTGATAGTTTGGGCCCTATTGAATAATGAATGTTTTGAATTTTCTCCAAAAGTAAAGTAGTTGCAAACTCATGCTTTTAGAGACTTGTTTGGGCTCATGAGAGGAGTAGAAAAACATCAAAAATTTCAGTCCTGCATGATTCTACCAAGAAATGTGTGTTCATTGAAACCGCTGGTTTTTGATAGTTTGGGCCCTATTGAATAATGAATGTTTTGAATTTTCTCCAAAAGTAAAGTAGTTGCAAACTCATCCTTTTAGAAACTTGTTTGGGCTGTTGAGAGGAGTAAAAAACCATCAAAAATTTCAATCCTGCATGATTCTACCAAGAAATGTGATTCTTCATTCAAAACGCTGGTTTTTGCTATTGGGCTCTATTGAATAATGAATGTTTTGAATTTTCTCCAAAAGTAAAGTAGTTGCAAACTCATGCTTTTAGAGACTTGTTTGGGCTCATGAGAGGAGTAGAAAAACATCAAAAATTTCAGTCCTGCATGATTCTACCAAGAAATGAGTGTTCATTGAAACCGCTGGTTTTTGATAGTTTGGGCCCTATTGAATAATGAATGTTTTGAATTTTCTCCAAAAGTAAAGTAGTTGCAAACTCATCCTTTTAGAAACTTGTTTGGGCTGTTGAGAGGAGTAAAAAACCATCAAAAATTTCAATCCTGCATGATTCTACCAAGAAATGTGATTCTTCATCCAAAACGCTGGTTTTTGCTATTGGGCTCTATTGAATAATGAATGTTTTGAATTTTCTCCAAAAGTAAAGTAGTTGCAAACTCATGCTTTTAGAGACTTGTTTGGGCTCATGAGAGGAGTAGAAAAACATCAAAAATTTCAGTCCTGCATGATTCTACCAAGAAATGTGTGTTCATTGAAACCGCTGGTTTTTGATAGTTTGGGCCCTATTGAATAATGAATGTTTTGAATTTTCTCCAAAAGTAAAGTAGTTGCAAACTCATCCTTTTAGAAACTTGTTTGGGCTGTTGAGAGGAGTAAAAAACCATCAAAAATTTCAATCCTGCATGATTTTACCAAGAAATGTGATTCTTCATTCAAAACCTGATTTTTGCTATTGGGCTCTATTGAATAGTGAATGTTTTGAATTTTCTCCAAAAGTAAAGTAGTTGCAAACTCATGCTTTTAGAGACTTGTTTGGGCTCATGAGAGGAGTAGAAAAACATCAAAAATTTCAGTCCTGCATGATTCTACCAAGAAATGTGTTCATTCAAACCGCTGGTTTTTGATAGTTTGGGCCCTATTGAATAATGAATGTTTTGAATTTTCTCCAAAAGTAAAGTAGTTGCAAACTCATCCTTTTAGAAACTTGTTTGGGCTGTTGAGAGGAGTAAAAAAACATCAAAAATTTCAATCCTGCATGATTCTACCAAGAAATGTGATTCTTCATTCAAAACGCTGGTTTTTGCTATTGGGCTCTATTGAATAATGAATGTTTTGAATTTTCTCCAAAAGTAAAGTAGTTGCAAACTTATGCTTTTAGAGACTTGTTTGGGCTCATGAGAGGAGTAGAAAAACATCAAAAATTTCAGTCCTGCATGATTCTACCAAGAAATGTGTGTTCATTGAAACCGCTGGTTTTTGATAGTTTGGGCCCTATTGTATAATGAATGTTTTGAATTTTCTCCAAAAGTAAAGTAGTTGCAAACTCATCCTTTTAGAAACTTGTTTGGGCTGTTGAGAGGAGTAAAAAACCATCAAAAATTTCAATCCTGCATGATTTTACCAAGAAATGTGATTCTTCATTCAAAACCTGATTTTTGCTATTGGGCTCTATTGAATAGTGAATGTTTTGAATTTTCTCCAAAAGTAAAGTAGTTGCAAACTCATGCTTTTAGAGACTTGTTTGGGCTCATGAGAGGAGTAGAAAAACAT
This sequence comes from Dendrobates tinctorius, assembly GCF_039654945.1. NCBI lineage: Eukaryota > Metazoa > Chordata > Amphibia > Anura > Dendrobatidae > Dendrobates > Dendrobates tinctorius. Next base: position 23,917,016 of record NW_027361793.1, read on the forward strand.
CAAAAATTTCAGTCCTGCATGATTCTACCAAGAAATGTGTTCATTCAAACCGCTGGTTTTTGATAGTTTGGGCCCTATTGAATAATTAATGTTTTGAATTTATTCCAAAAGTAAAGTAGTTGCAAACTCATCCTTTTAGAAACTTGTTTGGGCTGTTGAGAGGAGTAAAACACCATCAAAAATTTCAATCCTGCATGATTCTACCAAGAAATGTGATTCTTCATTCAAAACGCTGGTTTTTGCAATTGGGCTCTATTGAATAATGAATGTTTTGAATTTTCTCCAAAAGTAAAGTAGTTGCAAACTCATGCTTTTAGAGACTTGTTTGGGCTCATGAGGTGAGTAGAAAAACATCAAAAATTTCAGTCCTGCATGATTCTACCAAGACATGTGTGTTCATTGAAACGGCTGGTTTTTGATAGTTTGGGCCCTATTGAATAATGAATGTTTTGAATTTTCTCCAAAAGTAAAGTAGTTGCAAACTCATCCTTTTAGAAACTTGTTTGGGCTGTTGAGAGGAGTAAAAAAACATCAAAAATTTCAATCCTGCATGATTCTACCAAGAAATGTGATTCTTCATTCAAAACGCTGGTTTTTGCTATTGGGCTCTATTGAATAATGAATGTTTTGAATTTTCTCCAAAAGTAAAGTAGTTGCAAACTCATGCTTTTAGAGACTTGTTTGGGCTCATGAGAGGAGTAGAAAAACATCAAAAATTTCAGTCCTGCATGATTCTACCAAGAAATGTGTGTTCATTCAAACCGCTGGTTTTTGATAGTTTGGGCCCTATTGAATAATGAATGTTTTGAATTTTCTCCAAAAGTAAAGTAGTTGCAAACTCATGCTTTTAGAGACTTGTTTGGGCTCATGAGAGGAGTAGAAAAACATCAAAAATTTCAGTCCTGCATGAATCTACCAAGAAATGTGTGTTCATTGAAACCGCTGGTTTTTGATAGTTTGGGCCCTATTGAATAATGAATGTTTTGAATTTTCTCCAAAAGTAAAGTAGTTGCAAACTCATCCTTTTAGAAACTTGTTTGGGCTGTTGAGAGGAGTAAAAAACCATCAAAAATTTCAATCCTGCATGATTCTACCAAGAAATGTGATTCTTCATTCAAAACGCTGGTTTTTGCTATTGGGCTCTATTGAATAATGAATGTTTTGAATTTTCTCCAAAAGTAAAGTAGTTGCAAACTCATGCTTTTAGAGACTTGTTTGGGCTCATGAGAGGAGTAGAAAAACATCAAAAATTTCAGTCCTGCATGATTCTACCAAGAAATGTGTGTTCATTGAAACCGCTGGTTTTTGATAGTTTGGGCCCTATTGAATAATGAATGTTTTGAATTTTCTCCAAAAGTAAAGTAGTTGCAAACTCATCCTTTTAGAAACTTGTTTGGGCTGTTGAGAGGAGTAAAAAACCATCAAAAATTTCAATCCTGCATGATTCTACCAAGAAATGTGATTCTTCATCCAAAACGCTGTTTTTTGCTATTGGGCTCTATTGAATAATGAATGTTTTGAATTTTCTCCAAAAGTAAAGTAGTTGCAAACTCATGCTTTTAGAGACTTGTTTGGGCTCATGAGAGGAGTAGAAAAACATCAAAAATTTCAGTCCTGCATGATTCTACCAAGAAATGTGTGTTCATTGAAACCGCTGGTTTTTGATAGTTTGGGCCCTATTGAATAATGAATGTTTTGAATTTTCTCCAAAGGTAAAGTAGTTGCAAACTCATCCTTTTAGAAACTTGTTTGGGCTGTTGAGAGGAGTAAAAAACCATCAAAAATTTCAATCCTGCATGATTTTACCAAGAAATGTGATTCTTCATTCAAAACCTGATTTTTGCTATTGGGCTCTATTGAATAGTGAATGTTTTGAATTTTCTCCAAAAGTAAAGTAGTTGCAAACTCATGCTTTTAGAGACTTGTTTGGGCTCATGAAAGGAGTAGAAAAACATCAAAAATTTCAGTCCTGCATGATTCTACCAAGAAATGTGTTCATTCAAACCGCTGGTTTTTGATAGTTTGGGCCCTATTGAATAATGAATGTTTTGAATTTTCTCCAAAAGTAAAGTAGTTGCAAACTCATCCTTTTAGAAACTTGTTTGGGCTGTTGAGAGGAGTAAAAAAACATCAAAAATTTCAATCCTGCATGATTCTACCAAGAAATGTGATTCTTCATTCAAAACGCTGGTTTTTGCTATTGGGCTCTATTGAATAATGAATGTTTTGAATTTTCTCCAAAAGTAAAGTAGTTGCAAACTCATCCTTTTAGAAACTTGTTTGGGCTGTTGAGAGGAGTAAAAAACCATCAAAAATTTCAATCCTGCATGATTCTACCAAGAAATGTGATTCTTCATTCAAAACGCTGGTTTTTGCTATTGGGCTCTATTGAATAATGAATGTTTTGAATTTTCTCCAAAAGTAAAGTAGTTGCAAACTCATGCTTTTAGAGACTTGTTTGGGCTCATGAGAGGAGTAGAAAAACATCAAAAATTTCAGTCCTGCATGATTCTACCAAGAAATGTGTGTTCATTGAAACCGCTGGTTTTTGATAGTTTGGGCCCTATTGTATAATGAATGTTTTGAATTTTCTCCAAAAGTAAAGTAGTTGCAAACTCATCCTTTTAGAAACTTGTTTGGGCTGTTGAGAGGAGTAAAAAACCATCAAAAATTTCAATCCTGCATGATTTTACCAAGAAATGTGATTCTTCATTCAAAACCTGATTTTTGCTATTGGGCTCTATTGAATAGTGAATGTTTTGAATTTTCTCCAAAAGTAAAGCAGTTGCAAACTCATGCTTTTAGAGACTTGTTTGGGCTCATGAGAGGAGTAGAAAAACATCAAAAATTTCAGTCCTGCAAGATTCTACCAAGAAATGTGTGTTCATTCAAACCGCTGGTTTTTGATAGTTTGGGCCCTATTGAATAATGAATGTTTTGAATTTTCTCCAAAAGTAAAGTAGTTGCAAACTCATGCTTTTAGAGACTTGTTTGGGCTCATGAGAGGAGTAGAAAAACATCAAAAATTTCAGTCCTGCATGAATCTACCAAGAAATGTGTGTTCATTGAAACCGCTGGTTTTTGATAGTTTGGGCCCTATTGAATAATGAATGTTTTGAATTTTCTCCAAAAGTAAAGTAGTTGCAAACTCATCCTTTTAGAAACTTGTTTGGGCTGTTGAGAGGAGTAAAAAACCATCAAAAATTTCAATCCTGCATGATTCTACCAAGAAATGTGATTCTTCATTCAAAACGCTGGTTTTTGCTATTGGGCTCTATTGAATAATGAATGTTTTGAATTTTCTCCAAAAGTAAAGTAGTTGCAAACTCATGCTTTTAGAGACTTGTTTGGGCTCATGAGAGGAGTAGAAAAACATCAAAAATTTCAGTCCTGCATGATTCTACCAAGAAATGTGTGTTCATTCAAACCGCTGGTTTTTGATAGTTTGGGCCCTATTGAATAATGAATGTTTTGAATTTTCTCCAAAAGTAAAGTAGTTGCAAACTCATGCTTTTAGAGACTTGTTTGGGCTCATGAGAGGAGTAGAAAAACATCAAAAATTTCAGTCCTGCATGAATCTACCAAGAAATGTGTGTTCATTGAAACCGCTGGTTTTTGATAGTTTGGGCCCTATTGAATAATGAATGTTTTGAATTTTCTCCAAAAGTAAAGTAGTTGCAAACTCATCCTTTTAGAAACTTGTTTGGGCTGTTGAGAGGAGTAAAAAACCATCAAAAATTTCAATCCTGCATGATTCTACCAAGAAATGTGATTCTTCATTCAAAACGCTGGTTTTTGCTATTGGGCTCTATTGAATAATGAATGTTTTGAATTTTCTCCAAAAGTAAAGTAGTTGCAAACTCATGCTTTTAGAGACTTGTTTGGGCTCATGAGAGGAGTAGAAAAACATCAAAAATTTCAGTCCTGCATGATTCTACCAAGAAATGTGTGTTCATTGAAACCGCTGGTTTTTGATAGTTTGGGCCCTATTGAATAATGAATGTTTTGAATTTTCTCCAAAAGTAAAGTAGTTGCAAACTCATCCTTTTAGAAACTTGTTTGGGCTGTTGAGAGGAGTAAAAAACCATCAAAAATTTCAATCCTGCATGATTCTACCAAGAAATGTGATTCTTCATCCAAAACGCTGTTTTTTGCTATTGGGCTCTATTGAATAATGAATGTTTTGAATTTTCTCCAAAAGTAAAGTAGTTGCAAACTCATGCTTTTAGAGACTTGTTTGGGCTCATGAGAGGAGTAGAAAAACATCAAAAATTTCAGTCCTGCATGATTCTACCAAGAAATGTGTGTTCATTGAAACCGCTGGTTTTTGATAGTTTGGGCCCTATTGAATAATGAATGTTTTGAATTTTCTCCAAAGGTAAAGTAGTTGCAAACTCATCCTTTTAGAAACTTGTTTGGGCTGTTGAGAGGAGTAAAAAACCATCAAAAATTTCAATCCTGCATGATTTTACCAAGAAATGTGATTCTTCATTCAAAACCTGATTTTTGCTATTGGGCTCTATTGAATAGTGAATGTTTTGAATTTTCTCCAAAAGTAAAGTAGTTGCAAACTCATGCTTTTAGAGACTTGTTTGGGCTCATGAAAGGAGTAGAAAAACATCAAAAATTTCAGTCCTGCATGATTCTACCAAGAAATGTGTTCATTCAAACCGCTGGTTTTTGATAGTTTGGGCCCTATTGAATAATGAATGTTTTGAATTTTCTCCAAAAGTAAAGTAGTTGCAAACTCATCCTTTTAGAAACTTGTTTGGGCTGTTGAGAGGAGTAAAAAAACATCAAAAATTTCAATCCTGCATGATTCTACCAAGAAATGTGATTCTTCATTCAAAACGCTGGTTTTTGCTATTGGGCTCTATTGAATAATGAATGTTTTGAATTTTCTCCAAAAGTAAAGTAGTTGCAAACTCATCCTTTTAGAAACTTGTTTGGGCTGTTGAGAGGAGTAAAAAACCATCAAAAATTTCAATCCTGCATGATTCTACCAAGAAATGTGATTCTTCATTCAAAACGCTGGTTTTTGCTATTGGGCTCTATTGAATAATGAATGTTTTGAATTTTCTCCAAAAGTAAAGTAGTTGCAAACTCATGCTTTTAGAGACTTGTTTGGGCTCATGAGAGGAGTAGAAAAACATCAAAAATTTCAGTCCTGCATGATTCTACCAAGAAATGTGTGTTCATTGAAACCGCTGGTTTTTGATAGTTTGGGCCCTATTGTATAATGAATGTTTTGAATTTTCTCCAAAAGTAAAGTAGTTGCAAACTCATCCTTTTAGAAACTTGTTTGGGCTGTTGAGAGGAGTAAAAAACCATCAAAAATTTCAATCCTGCATGATTTTACCAAGAAATGTGATTCTTCATTCAAAACCTGATTTTTGCTATTGGGCTCTATTGAATAGTGAATGTTTTGAATTTTCTCCAAAAGTAAAGCAGTTGCAAACTCATGCTTTTAGAGACTTGTTTGGGCTCATGAGAGGAGTAGAAAAACATCAAAAATTTCAGTCCTGCAAGATTCTACCAAGAAATGTGTGTTCATTCAAACCGCTGGTTTTTGATAGTTTGGGCCCTATTGAATAATGAATGTTTTGAATTTTCTCCAAAAGTAAAGTAGTTGCAAACTCATGCTTTTAGAGACTTGTTTGGGCTCATGAGAGGAGTAGAAAAACATCAAAAATTTCAGTCCTGCATGAATCTACCAAGAAATGTGTGTTCATTGAAACCGCTGGTTTTTGATAGTTTGGGCCCTATTGAATAATGAATGTTTTGAATTTTCTCCAAAAGTAAAGTAGTTGCAAACTCATCCTTTTAGAAACTTGTTTGGGCTGTTGAGAGGAGTAAAAAACCATCAAAAATTTCAATCCTGCATGATTCTACCAAGAAATGTGATTCTTCATTCAAAACGCTGGTTTTTGCTATTGGGCTCTATTGAATAATGAATGTTTTGAATTTTCTCCAAAAGTAAAGTAGTTGCAAACTCATGCTTTTAGAGACTTGTTTGGGCTCATGAGAGGAGTAGAAAAACATCAAAAATTTCAGTCCTGCATGATTCTACCAAGAAATGTGTGTTCATTGAAACCGCTGGTTTTTGATAGTTTGGGCCCTATTGAATAATGAATGTTTTGAATTTTCTCCAAAAGTAAAGTAGTTGCAAACTCATCCTTTTAGAAACTTGTTTGGGCTGTTGAGAGGAGTAAAAAACCATCAAAAATTTCAATCCTGCATGATTCTACCAAGAAATGTGATTCTTCATTCAAAACGCTGGTTTTTGCTATTGGGCTCTATTGAATAATGAATGTTTTGAATTTTCTCCAAAAGTAAAGTAGTTGCAAACTCATGCTTTTAGAGACTTGTTTGGGCTCATGAGAGGAGTAGAAAAACATCAAAAATTTCAGTCCTGCATGATTCTACCAAGAAATGTGTGTTCATTGAAACCGCTGGTTTTTGATAGTTTGGGCCCTATTGAATAATGAATGTTTTGAATTTTCTCCAAAAGTAAAGTAGTTGCAAACTCATCCTTTTAGAAACTTGTTTGGGCTGTTGAGAGGAGTAAAAAACCATCAAAAATTTCAATCCTGCATGATTCTACCAAGAAATGTGATTCTTCATCCAAAACGCTGGTTTTTGCTATTGGGCTCTATTGAATAATGAATGTTTTGAATTTTCTCCAAAAGTAAAGTAGTTGCAAACTCATGCTTTTAGAGACTTGTTTGGGCTCATGAGAGGAGTAGAAAAACATCAAAAATTTCAGTCCTGCATGATTCTACCAAGAAATGTGTGTTCATTGAAACCGCTGGTTTTTGATAGTTTGGGCCCTATTGTATAATGAATGTTTTGAATTTTCTCCAAAAGTAAAGTAGTTGCAAACTCATCCTTTTAGAAACTTGTTTGGGCTGTTGAGAGGAGTAAAAAACCATCAAAAATTTCAATCCTGCATGATTCTACCAAGAAATGTGATTCTTCATTCAAAACGCTGGTTTTTGCTATTGGGCTCTATTGAATAATGAATGTTTTGAATTTTCTCCAAAAGTAAAGTAGTTGCAAACTCATGCTTTTAGAGACTTGTTTGGGCTCATGAGAGGAGTAGAAAAACATCAAAAATTTCAGTCCTGCATGATTCTACCAAGAAATGTGTGTTCATTGAAACCGCTGGTTTTTGATAGTTTGGGCCCTATTGTATAATGAATGTTTTGAATTTTCTCCAAAAGTAAAGTAGTTGCAAACTCATCCTTTTAGAAACTTGTTTGGGCTGTTGAGAGGAGTAAAAAACCATCAAAAATTTCAATCCTGCATGATTTTACCAAGAAATGTGATTCTTCATTCAAAACCTGATTTTTGCTCTTGGGCTCTATTGAATAGTGAATGTTTTGAATTTTCTCCAAAAGTAAAGTAGTTGCAAACTCATGCTTTTAGAGACTTGTTTGGGCTCATGAGAGGAGTAGAAAAACATCAAAAATTTCAGTCCTGCATGATTCTACCAAGAAATGTGTTCATTCAAACCGCTGGTTTTTGATAGTTTGGGCCCTATTGAATAATGAATGTTTTGAATTTTCTCCAAAAGTAAAGTAGTTGCAAACTCATCCTTTTAGAAACTTGTTTGGGCTGTTGAGAGGAGTAAAACACCATCAAAAATTTCAATCCTGCATGATTCTACCAAGAAATGTGATTCTTCATTCAAAACGCTGGTTTTTGCAATTGGGCTCTATTGAATAATGAATGTTTTGAATTTTCTCCAAAAGTAAAGTAGTTGCAAACTCATGCTTTTAGAGACTTGTTTGGGCTCATGAGATGAGTAGAAAAACATCAAAAATTTCAGTCCTGCATGATTCTACCAAGACATGTGTGTTCATTGAAACGGCTGGTTTTTGATAGTTTGGGCCCTATTCAATAATGAATGTTTTGAATTTTCTCCAAAAGTAAAGTAGTTGCAAACTCATCCTTTTAGAAACTTGTTTGGGCTGTTGAGAGGAGTAAAAAACCATCAAAAATTTCAATCCTGCATGATTTTACCAAGAAATGTGATTCTTCATTCAAAACCTGATTTTTGCTATTGGGCTCTATTGAATAGTGAATGTTTTGAATTTTCTCCAAAAGTAAAGCAGTTGCAAACTCATGCTTTTAGAGACTTGTTTGGGCTCATGAGAGGAGTAGAAAAACATCAAAAATTTCAGTCCTGCATGATTCTACCAAGAAATGTGTGTTCATTCAAACCGCTGGTTTTTGATAGTTTGGGCCCTATTGAATAATGAATGTTTTGAATTTTCTCCAAAAGTAAAGTAGTTGCAAACTCATGCTTTTAGAGACTTGTTTGGGCTCATGAGAGGAGTAGAAAAACATCAAAAATTTCAGTCCTGCATGAATCTACCAAGAAATGTGTGTTCATTGAAACCGCTGGTTTTTGATAGTTTGGGCCCTATTGAATAATGAATGTTTTGAATTTTCTCCAAAAGTAAAGTAGTTGCAAACTCATCCTTTTAGAAACTTGTTTGGGCTGTTGAGAGGAGTAAAAAACCATCAAAAATTTCAATCCTGCATGATTCTACCAAGAAATGTGATTCTTCATTCAAAACGCTGGTTTTTGCTATTGGGCTCTATTGAATAATGAATGTTTTGAATTTTCTCCAAAAGTAAAGTAGTTGCAAACTCATGCTTTTAGAGACTTGTTTGGGCTCATGAGAGGAGTAGAAAAACATCAAAAATTTCAGTCCTGCATGATTCTACCAAGAAATGTGTGTTCATTGAAACCGCTGGTTTTTGATAGTTTGGGCCCTATTGTTTAATGAATGTTTTGAATTTTCTCCAAAAGTAAAGTAGTTGCAAACTCATCCTTTTAGAAACTTGTTTGGGCTGTTGAGAGGAGTAAAAAACCATCAAAAATTTCAATCCTGCATGATTTTACCAAGAAATGTGATTCTTCATTCAAAACCTGATTTTTGCTATTGGGCTCTATTGAATAGTGAATGTTTTGAATTTTCTCCAAAAGTAAAGTAGTTGCAAACTCATGCTTTTAGAGACTTGTTTGGGCTCATGAGAGGAGTAGAAAAACATCAAAAATTTCAGTCCTGCATGATTCTACCAAGAAATGTGTTCATTCAAACCGCTGGTTTTTGATAGTTTGGGCCCTATTGAATAATGAATGTTTTGAATTTTCTCCAAAAGTAAAGTAGTTGCAAACTCATCCTTTTAGAAACTTGTTTGGGCTGTTGAGAGGAGTAAAACACCATCAAAAATTTCAATCCTGCATGATTCTACCAAGAAATGTGATTCTTCATTCAAAACGCTGGTTTTTGCAATTGGGCTCTATTGAATAATGAATGTTTTGAATTTTCTCCAAAAGTAAAGTAGTTGCAAACTCATGCTTTTAGAGACTTGTTTGGGCTCATGAGATGAGTAGAAAAACATCAAAAATTTCAGTCCTGCATGATTCTACCAAGACATGTGTGTTCATTGAAACGGCTGGTTTTTGATAGTTTGGGCCCTATTGAATAATGAATGTTTTGAATTTTCTCCAAAAGTAAAGTAGTTGCAAACTCATCCTTTTAGAAACTTGTTTGGGCTGTTGAGAGGAGTAAAAAACCATCAAAAATTTCAATCCTGCATGATTCTACCAAGAAATGTGATTCTTCATTCAAAACGCTGGTTTTTGCTATTGGGCTCTATTGAATAATGAATGTTTTGAATTTTCTCCAAAAGTAAAGTAGTTGCAAACTCATGCTTTTAGAGACTTGTTTGGGCTCATGAGAGGAGTAGAAAAACATCAAAAATTTCAGTCCTGCATGATTCTACCAAGAAATGTGTGTTCATTCAAACCGCTGGTTTTTGATAGTTTGGGCCCTATTGAATAATGAATGTTTTGAATTTTCTCCAAAAGTAAAGTAGTTGCAAACTCATGCTTTTAGAGACTTGTTTGGGCTCATGAGAGGAGTAGAAAAACATCAAAAATTTCAGTCCTGCATGAATCTACCAAGAAATGTGTGTTCATTGAAACCGCTGGTTTTTGATAGTTTGGGCCCTATTGAATAATGAATGTTTTGAATTTTCTCCAAAAGTAAAGTAGTTGCAAACTCATCCTTTTAGAAACTTGTTTGGGCTGTTGAGAGGAGTAAAAAACCATCAAAAATTTCAATCCTGCATGATTCTACCAAGAAATGTGATTCTTCATTCAAAACGCTGGTTTTTGCTATTGGGCTCTATTGAATAATGAATGTTTTGAATTTTCTCCAAAAGTAAAGTAGTTGCAAACTCATGCTTTTAGAGACTTGTTTGGGCTCATGAGAGGAGTAGAAAAACATCAAAAATTTCAGTCCTGCATGATTCTACCAAGAAATGTGTGTTCATTGAAACCGCTGGTTTTTGATAGTTTGGGCCCTATTGAATAATGAATGTTTTGAATTTTCTCCAAAAGTAAAGTAGTTGCAAACTCATCCTTTTAGAAACTTGTTTGGGCTGTTGAGAGGAGTAAAAAACCATCAAAAATTTCAATCCTGCATGATTCTACCAAGAAATGTGATTCTTCATTCAAAACGCTGGTTTTTGCTATTGGGCTCTATTGAATAATGAATGTTTTGAATTTTCTCCAAAAGTAAAGTAGTTGCAAACTCATGCTTTTAGAGACTTGTTTGGGCTCATGAGAGGAGTAGAAAAACATCAAAAATTTCAGTCCTGCATGATTCTACCAAGAAATGTGTGTTCATTGAAACCGCTGGTTTTTGATAGTTTGGGCCCTATTGAATAATGAATGTTTTGAATTTTCTCCAAAAGTAAAGTAGTTGCAAACTCATCCTTTTAGAAACTTGTTTGGGCTGTTGAGAGGAGTAAAAAACCATCAAAAATTTCAATCCTGCATGATTCTACCAAGAAATGTGATTCTTCATCCAAAACGCTGGTTTTTGCTATTGGGCTCTATTGAATAATGAATGTTTTGAATTTTCTCCAAAAGTAAAGTAGTTGCAAACTCATGCTTTTAGAGACTTGTTTGGGCTCATGAGAGGAGTAGAAAAACATCAAAAATTTCAGTCCTGCATGATTCTACCAAGAAATGTGTGTTCATTGAAACCGCTGGTTTTTGATAGTTTGGGCCCTATTGTATAATGAATGTTTTGAATTTTCTCCAAAAGTAAAGTAGTTGCAAACTCATCCTTTTAGAAACTTGTTTGGGCTGTTGAGAGGAGTAAAAAACCATCAAAAATTTCAATCCTGCATGATTCTACCAAGAAATGTGATTCTTCATTCAAAACGCTGGTTTTTGCTATTGGGCTCTATTGAATAATGAATGTTTTGAATTTTCTCCAAAAGTAAAGTAGTTGCAAACTCATGCTTTTAGAGACTTGTTTGGGCTCATGAGAGGAGTAGAAAAACATCAAAAATTTCAGTCCTGCATGATTCTACCAAGAAATGTGTGTTCATTGAAACCGCTGGTTTTTGATAGTTTGGGCCCTATTGTTTAATGAATGTTTTGAATTTTCTCCAAAAGTAAAGTAGTTGCAAACTCATCCTTTTAGAAACTTGTTTGGGCTGTTGAGAGGAGTAAAAAACCATCAAAAATTTCAATCCTGCATGATTTTACCAAGAAATGTGATTCTTCATTCAAAACCTGATTTTTGCTATTGGGCTCTATTGAATAGTGAATGTTTTGAATTTTCTCCAAAAGTAAAGTAGTTGCAAACTCATGCTTTTAGAGACTTGTTTGGGCTCATGAGAGGAGTAGAAAAACATCAAAAATTTCAGTCCTGCATGATTCTACCAAGAAATGTGTTCATTCAAACCGCTGGTTTTTGATAGTTTGGGCCCTATTGAATAATGAATGTTTTGAATTTTCTCCAAAAGTAAAGTAGTTGCAAACTCATCCTTTTAGAAACTTGTTTGGGCTGTTGAGAGGAGTAAAACACCATCAAAAATTTCAATCCTGCATGATTCTACCAAGAAATGTGATTCTTCATTCAAAACGCTGGTTTTTGCAATTGGGCTCTATTGAATAATGAATGTTTTGAATTTTCTCCAAAAGTAAAGTAGTTGCAAACTCATGCTTTTAGAGACTTGTTTGGGCTCATGAGATGAGTAGAAAAACATCAAAAATTTCAGTCCTGCATGATTCTACCAAGACATGTGTGTTCATTGAAACGGCTGGTTTTTGATAGTTTGGGCCCTATTGAATAATGAATGTTTTGAATTTTTTCCAAAAGTAAAGTAGTTGCAAACTCATCCTTTTAGAAACTTGTTTGGGCTGTTGAGAGGAGTAAAAAACCATCAAAAATTTCAATCCTGCATGATTCTACCAAGAAATGTGATTCTTCATTCAAAACGCTGGTTTTTGCTATTGGGCTCTATTGAATAATGAATGTTTTGAATTTTCTCCAAAAGTAAAGTAGTTGCAAACTCATGCTTTTAGAGACTTGTTTGGGCTCATGAGAGGAGTAGAAAAACATCAAAAATTTCAGTCCTGCATGATTCTACCAAGAAATGTGTGTTCATTCAAACCGCTGGTTTTTGATAGTTTGGGCCCTATTGAATAATGAATGTTTTGAATTTTCTCCAAAAGTAAAGTAGTTGCAAACTCATGCTTTTAGAGACTTGTTTGGGCTCATGAGAGGAGTAGAAAAACATCAAAAATTTCAGTCCTGCATGAATCTACCAAGAAATGTGTGTTCATTGAAACCGCTGGTTTTTGATAGTTTGGGCCCTATTGAATAATGAATGTTTTGAATTTTCTCCAAAAGTAAAGTAGTTGCAAACTCATCCTTTTAGAAACTTGTTTGGGCTGTTGAGAGGAGTAAAAAACCATCAAAAATTTCAATCCTGCATGATTCTACCAAGAAATGTGATTCTTCATTCAAAACGCTGGTTTTTGCTATTGGGCTCTATTGAATAATGAATGTTTTGAATTTTCTCCAAAAGTAAAGTAGTTGCAAACTCATGCTTTTGGAGACTTGTTTGGGCTCATGAGAGGAGTAGAAAAACATCAAAAATTTCAGTCCTGCATGATTCTACCAAGAAATGTGTGTTCATTGAAACGGCTGGTTTTTGATAGTTTGGGCCCTATTGAATAATGAATGTTTTTAATTTTCTCCAAAAGTAAAGTAGTTGCAAACTCATCCTTTTAGAAACTTGTTTGGGCTGTTGAGAGGAGTAAAAAACCATCAAAAATTTCAATCCTGCATGATTTTACCAACAAATGTGATTCTTCATTCAAAACCTGATTTTTGCTATTGGGCTCTATTGAATAGTGAATGTTTTGAATTTTCTCCAAAAGTAAAGTAGTTGCAAACTCATGCTTTTAGAGACTTGTTTGGGCTCATGAGAGGAGTAGAAAAACATCAAAAATTTCAGTCCTGCATGATTCTACCAAGAAATGTGTTCATTCAAACCGCTGGTTTTTGATAGTTTGGGCCCTATTGAATAATGAATGTTTTGAATTTTCTCCAAAAGTAAAGTAGTTGCAAACTCATCCTTTTAGAAACTTGTTTGGGCTGTTGAGAGGAGTAAAAAACCATCAAAAATTTCAATCCTGCATGATTCTACCAAGAAATGTGATTCTTCATTCAAAACGCTGGTTTTTGCTATTGGGCTCTATTGAATAATGAATGTTTTGAATTTTCTCCAAAAGTAAAGTAGTTGCAAACTCATGCTTTTAGAGACTTGTTTGGGCTCATGAGAGGAGTAGAAAAACATCAAAAATTTCAGTCCTGCATGATTCTACCAAGAAATGTGTGTTCATTGAAACCGCTGGTTTTTGATAGTTTGGGCCCTATTGAATAATGAATGTTTTGAATTTTCTCCAAAAGTAAAGTAGTTGCAAACTCATCCTTTTAGAAACTTGTTTGGGCTGTTGAGAGGAGTAAAAAACCATCAAAAATTTCAATCCTGCATGATTCTACCAAGAAATGTGATTCTTCATTCAAAACGCTGGTTTTTGCTATTGGGCTCTATTGAATAATGAATGTTTTGAATTTTCTCCAAAAGTAAAGTAGTTGCAAACTCATGCTTTTAGAGACTTGTTTGGGCTCATGAGAGGAGTAGAAAAACATCAAAAATTTCAGTCCTGCATGATTCTACCAAGAAATGTGTGTTCATTGAAACCGCTGGTTTTTGATAGTTTGGGCCCTATTGAATAATGAATGTTTTGAATTTTCTCCAAAAGTAAAGTAGTTGCAAACTCATCCTTTTAGAAACTTGTTTGGGCTGTTGAGAGGAGTAAAAAACCATCAAAAATTTCAATCCTGCATGATTTTACCAAGAAATGTGATTCTTAATTCAAAACCTGATTTTTGCTATTGGGCTCTATTGAATAGTGAATGTTTTGAATTTTCTCCAAAAGTAAAGTAGTTGCAAACTCATGCTTTTAGAGACTTGTTTGGGCTCATGAGAGGAGTAGAAAAACATCAAAAATTTCAGTCCTGCATGATTCTACCAAGAAATGTGTTCATTCAAACCGCTGGTTTTTGATAGTTTGGGCCCTATTGAATAATGAATGTTTTGAATTTTCTCCAAAAGTAAAGTAGTTGCAAACTCATCCTTTTAGAAACTTGTTTGGGCTGTTGAGAGGAGTAAAAAACCATCAAAAATTTCAATCCTGCATGATTCTACCAAGAAATGTGATTCTTCATTCAAAACGCTGGTTTTTGCTATTGGGCTCTATTGAATAATGAATGTTTTAAATTTTCTCCAAAAGTAAAGTAGTTGCAAACTCATGCTTTTAGAGACTTGTTTGGGCTCATGAGATGAGTAGAAAAACATCAAAAATTTCAGTCCTGCATGATTCTACCAAGACATGTGTGTTCATTGAAACGGCTGGATTTTGATAGTTTGGGCCCTATTGAATAATGAATGTTTTGAATTTTCTCCAAAAGTAAAGTAGTTGCAAACTCATCCTTTTAGAAACTTGTTTGGGCTGTTGAGAGGAGTAAAAAACCATCAAAAATTTCAATCCTGCATGATTCTACCAAGAAATGTGATTCTTCATTCAAAACGCTGGTTTTTGCTATTGGGCTCTATTGAATAATGAATGTTTTGAATTTTCTCCAAAAGTAAAGTAGTTGCAAACTCATGCTTTTAGAGACTTGTTTGGGCTCATGAGAGGAGTAGAAAAACATCAAAAATTTCAGTCCTGCATGATTCTACCAAGAAATGTGTGTTCATTGAAACCGCTGGTTTTTGATAGTTTGGGCCCTATTGAATAATGAATGTTTTGAATTTTCTCCAAAAGTAAAGTAGTTGCAAACTCATCCTTTTAGAAACTTGTTTGGGCTGTTGAGAGGAGTAAAAAACCATCAAAAATTTCAATCCTGCATGATTCTACCAAGAAATGTGATTCTTCATTCAAAACGCTGGTTTTTGCTATTGGGCTCTATTGAATAATGAATGTTTTGAATTTTCTCCAAAAGTAAAGTAGTTGCAAACTCATGCTTTTAGAGACTTGTTTGGGCTCATGAGAGGAGTAGAAAAACATCAAAAATTTCAGTCCTGCATGATTCTACCAAGAAATGTGTGTTCATTGAAACCGCTGGTTTTTGATAGTTTGGGCCCTATTGAATAATGAATGTTTTGAATTTTCTCCAAAAGTAAAGTAGTTGCAAACTCATCCTTTTAGAAACTTGTTTGGGCTGTTGAGAGGAGTAAAAAACCATCAAAAATTTCAATCCTGCATGATTCTACCAAGAAATGTGATTCTTCATTCAAAACGCTGGTTTTTGCTATTGGGCTCTATTGAATAATGAATGTTTTGAATTTTCTCCAAAAGTAAAGTAGTTGCAAACTCATGCTTTTAGAGACTTGTTTGGGCTCATGAGAGGAGTAGAAAAACATCAAAAATTTCAGTCCTGCATGATTCTACCAAGAAATGTGTGTTCATTGAAACCGCTGGTTTTTGATAGTTTGGGCCCTATTGAATAATTAATGTTTTGAATTTTCTCCAAAAGTAAAGTAGTTGCAAACTCATCCTTTTAGAAACTTGTTTTGGCTGTTGAGAGGAGTAAAAAACCATCAAAAATTTCAATCCTGCATGATTCTACCAAGAAATGTGATTCTTCATTCAAAACGCTGGTTTTTGCTATTGGGCTCTATTGAATAATGAATGTTTTGAATTTTCTCCAAAAGTAAAGTAGTTGCAAACTCATGCTTTTAGAGACTTGTTTGGGCTCATGAGAGGAGTAGAAAAACATCAAAAATTTCAGTCCTGCATGATTCTACCAAGAAATGTGTGTTCATTGAAACCGCTGGTTTTTGATAGTTTGGGCCCTATTGAATAATGAATGTTTTGAATTTTCTCCAAAAGTAAAGTAGTTGCAAACTCATCCTTTTAGAAACTTGTTTGGGCTGTTGAGAGGAGTAAAAAACCATCAAAAATTTCAATCCTGCATGATTTTACCAAGAAATGTGATTCTTCATTCAAAACCTGATTTTTGCTATTGGGCTCTATTGAATAGTGAATGTTTTGAATTTTCTCCAAAAGTAAAGTAGTTGCAAACTCATGCTTTTAGAGACTTGTTTGGGCTCATGAGAGGAGTAGAAAAACATCAAAAATTTCTGTCCTGCATGATTCTACCAAGAAATGTGTTCATTCAAACCGCTAGTTTTTGATAGTTTGGGCCCTATTGAATAATGAATGTTTTGAATTTTCTCCAAAAGTAAAGTAGTTGCAAACTCATCCTTTTAGAAACTTGTTTGGGCTGTTGAGAGGAGTAAAAAACCATCAAAAATTTGAATCCTGCATGATTCTACCAAGAAATGTGATTCTTCATTCAAAACGCTGGTTTTTGCTATTGGGCTCTATTGAATAATGAATGTTTTGAATTTTCTCCAAAAGTAAAGTAGTTGCAAACTCATGCTTTTAGAGACTTGTTTGGGCTCATGAGAGGAGTAGAAAAACATCAAAAATTTCAGTCCTGCATGATTCTACCAAGAAATGTGTGTTCATTGAAACCGCTGGTTTTTGATAGTTTGGGCCCTATTGAATAATGAATGTTTTGAATTTTCTCCAAAAGTAAAGTAGTTGCAAACTCATCCTTTTAGAAACTTGTTTGGGCTGTTGAGAGGAGTAAAAAACCATCAAAAATTTCAATCCTGCATGATTCTACCAAGAAATGTGATTCTTCATTCAAAACGCTGGTTTTTGCTATTGGGCTCTATTGAATAATGAATGTTTTGAATTTTCTCCAAAAGTAAAGTAGTTGCAAACTCATGCTTTTAGAGACTTGTTTGGGCTCATGAGAGGAGTAGAAAAACATCAAAAATTTCAGTCCTGCATGATTCTACCAAGAAATGTGTGTTCATTGAAACCGCTGGTTTTTGATAGTTTGGGCCCTATTGAATAATGAATGTTTTGAATTTTCTCCAAAAGTAAAGTAGTTGCAAACTCATCCTTTTAGAAACTTGTTTGGGCTGTTGAGAGGAGTAAAAAACCATCAAAAATTTCAATCCTGCATGATTCTACCAAGAAATGTGATTCTTCATTCAAAACGCTGGTTTTTGCTATTGGGCTCTATTGAATAATGAATGTTTTGAATTTTCTCCAAAAGTAAAGTAGTTGCAAACTCATGCTTTTAGAGACTTGTTTGGGCTCATGAGATGAGTAGAAAAACATCAAAAATTTCAGTCCTGCATGATTCTACCAAGACATGTGTGTTCATTGAAACGGCTGGTTTTTGATAGTTTGGGCCCTATTGAATAATGAATGTTTTGAATTTTCTCCAAAAGTAAAGTAGTTGCAAACTCATCCTTTTAGAAACTTGTTTGGGCTGTTGAGAGGAGTAAAAAACCATCAAAAATTTCAATCCTGCATGATTCTACCAAGAAATGTGATTCTTCATTCAAAACGCTGGTTTTTGCTATTGGGCTCTATTTAATAATGAATGTTTTGAATTTTCTCCAAAAGTAAAGTAGTTGCAAACTCATGCTTTTAGAGACTTATTTGGGCTCATGAGAGGAGTAGAAAAACATCAAAAATTTCAGTCCTGCATGATTCTACCAAGAAATGTGTGTTCATTCAAACCGCTGGTTTTTGATAGTTTGGGCCCTATTGAATAATGAATGTTTTGAATTTTCTCCAAAAGTAAAGTAGTTGCAAACTCATGCTTTTAGAGACTTGTTTGGGCTCATGAGAGGAGTAGAAAAACATCAAAAATTTCAGTCCTGCATGATTCTACCAAGAAATGTGTGTTCATTGAAACCGCTGGTTTTTGATAGTTTGGGCCCTATTGAATAATGAATGTTTTGAATTTTCTCCAAAAGTAAAGTAGTTGCAAACTCATCCTTTTAGAAACTTGTTTGGGCTGTTGAGAGGAGTAAAAAACCATCAAAAATTTCAATCCTGCATGATTCTACCAAGAAATGTGATTCTTCATTCAAAACGCTGGTTTTTGCTATTGGGCTCTATTGAATAATGAATGTTTTGAATTTTCTCCAAAAGTAAAGTAGTTGCAAACTCATGCTTTTAGAGACTTGTTTGGGCTCATGAGATGAGTAGAAAAACATCAAAAATTTCAGTCCTGCATGATTCTACCAAGACATGTGTGTTCATTGAAACGGCTGGATTTTGATAGTTTGGGCCCTATTGAATAATGAATGTTTTGAATTTTCTCCAAAAGTAAAGTAGTTGCAAACTCATCCTTTTAGAAACTTGTTTGGGCTGTTGAGAGGAGTAAAAAACCATCAAAAATTTCAATCCTGCATGATTCTACCAAGAAATGTGATTCTTCATTCAAAACGCTGGTTTTTGCTATTGGGCTCTATTGAATAATGAATGTTTTGAATTTTCTCCAAAAGTAAAGTAGTTGCAAACTCATGCTTTTAGAGACTTGTTTGGGCTCATGAGAGGAGTAGAAAAACATCAAAAATTTCAGTCCTGCATGATTCTACCAAGAAATGTGTGTTCATTGAAACCGCTGGTTTTTGATAGTTTGGGCCCTATTGAATAATGAATGTTTTGAATTTTCTCCAAAAGTAAAGTAGTTGCAAACTCATCCTTTTAGAAACTTGTTTGGGCTGTTGAGAGGAGTAAAAAACCATCAAAAATTTCAATCCTGCATGATTCTACCAAGAAATGTGATTCTTCATTCAAAACGCTGGTTTTTGCTATTGGGCTCTATTGAATAATGAATGTTTTGAATTTTCTCCAAAAGTAAAGTAGTTGCAAACTCATGCTTTTAGAGACTTGTTTGGGCTCATGAGAGGAGTAGAAAAACATCAAAAATTTCAGTCCTGCATGATTCTACCAAGAAATGTGTGTTCATTGAAACCGCTGGTTTTTGATAGTTTGGGCCCTATTGAATAATGAATGTTTTGAATTTTCTCCAAAAGTAAAGTAGTTGCAAACTCATCCTTTTAGAAACTTGTTTGGGCTGTTGAGAGGAGTAAAAAACCATCAAAAATTTCAATCCTGCATGATTCTACCAAGAAATGTGATTCTTCATTCAAAACGCTGGTTTTTGCTATTGGGCTCTATTTAATAATGAATGTTTTGAATTTTCTCCAAAAGTAAAGTAGTTGCAAACTCATGCTTTTAGAGACTTATTTGGGCTCATGAGAGGAGTAGAAAAACATCAAAAATTTCAGTCCTGCATGATTCTACCAAGAAATGTGTGTTCATTCAAACCGCTGGTTTTTGATAGTTTGGGCCCTATTGAATAATGAATGTTTTGAATTTTCTCCAAAAGTAAAGTAGTTGCAAACTCATGCTTTTAGAGACTTGTTTGGGCTCATGAGAGGAGTAGAAAAACATCAAAAATTTCAGTCCTGCATGATTCTACCAAGAAATGTGTGTTCATTGAAACCGCTGGTTTTTGATAGTTTGGGCCCTATTGAATAATGAATGTTTTGAATTTTCTCCAAAAGTAAAGTAGTTGCAAACTCATCCTTTTAGAAACTTGTTTGGGCTGTTGAGAGGAGTAAAAAACCATCAAAAATTTCAATCCTGCATGATTCTACCAAGAAATGTGATTCTTCATTCAAAACGCTGGTTTTTGCTATTGGGCTCTATTGAATAATGAATGTTTTAAATTTTCTCCAAAAGTAAAGTAGTTGCAAACTCATGCTTTTAGAGACTTGTTTGGGCTCATGAGATGAGTAGAAAAACATCAAAAATTTCAGTCCTGCATGATTCTACCAAGACATGTGTGTTCATTGAAACGGCTGGATTTTGATAGTTTGGGCCCTATTGAATAATGAATGTTTTGAATTTTCTCCAAAAGTAAAGTAGTTGCAAACTCATCCTTTTAGAAACTTGTTTGGGCTGTTGAGAGGAGTAAAAAACCATCAAAAATTTCAATCCTGCATGATTCTACCAAGAAATGTGATTCTTCATTCAAAACGCTGATTTTTGCTATTGGGCTCTATTGAATAATGAATGTTTTGAATTTTCTCCAAAAGTAAAGTAGTTGCAAACTCATGCTTTTAGAGACTTGTTTGGGCTCATGAGAGGAGTAGAAAAACATCAAAAATTTCAGTCCTGCATGATTCTACCAAGAAATGTGTGTTCATTGAAACCGCTGGTTTTTGATAGTTTGGGCCCTATTGAATAATGAATGTTTTGAATTTTCTCCAAAAGTAAAGTAGTTGCAAACTCATCCTTTTAGAAACTTGTTTGGGCTGTTGAGAGGAGTAAAAAACCATCAAAAATTTCAATCCTGCATGATTCTACCAAGAAATGTGATTCTTCATTCAAAACGCTGGTTTTTGCTATTGGGCTCTATTGAATAATGAATGTTTTGAATTTTCTCCAAAAGTAAAGTAGTTGCAAACTCATGCTTTTAGAGACTTGTTTGGGCTCATGAGAGGAGTAGAAAAACATCAAAAATTTCAGTCCTGCATGATTCTACCAAGAAATGTGTGTTCATTGAAACCGCTGGTTTTTGATAGTTTGGGCCCTATTGAATAATGAATGTTTTGAATTTTCTCCAAAAGTAAAGTAGTTGCAAACTCATCCTTTTAGAAACTTGTTTGGGCTGTTGAGAGGAGTAAAAAACCATCAAAAATTTCAATCCTGCATGATTCTACCAAGAAATGTGATTCTTCATTCAAAACGCTGGTTTTTGCTATTGGGCTCTATTGAATAATGAATGTTTTGAATTTTCTCCAAAAGTAAAGTAGTTGCAAACTCATGCTTTTAGAGACTTGTTTGGGCTCATGAGAGGAGTAGAAAAACATCAAAAATTTCAGTCCTGCATGATTCTACCAAGAAATGTGTGTTCATTGAAACCGCTGGTTTTTGATAGTTTGGGCCCTATTGAATAATTAATGTTTTGAATTTTCTCCAAAAGTAAAGTAGTTGCAAACTCATCCTTTTAGAAACTTGTTTGGGCTGTTGAGAGGAGTAAAAAACCATCAAAAATTTCAATCCTGCATGATTCTACCAAGAAATGTGATTCTTCATTCAAAACGCTGGTTTTTGCTATTGGGCTCTATTGAATAATGAATGTTTTGAATTTTCTCCAAAAGTAAAGTAGTTGCAAACTCATGCTTTTAGAGACTTGTTTGGGCTCATGAGAGGAGTAGAAAAACATCAAAAATTTCAGTCCTGCATGATTCTACCAAGAAATGTGTGTTCATTGAAACCGCTGGTTTTTGATAGTTTGGGCCCTATTGAATAATGAATGTTTTGAATTTTCTCCAAAAGTAAAGTAGTTGCAAACTCATCCTTTTAGAAACTTGTTTGGGCTGTTGAGAGGAGTAAAAAACCATCAAAAATTTCAATCCTGCATGATTCTACCAAGAAATGTGATTCTTCATCCAAAACGCTGGTTTTTGCTATTGGGCTCTATTGAATAATGAATGTTTTGAATTTTCTCCAAAAGTAAAGTAGTTGCAAACTCATGCTTTTAGAGACTTGTTTGGGCTCATGAGAGGAGTAGAAAAACATCAAAAATTTCAGTCCTGCATGATTCTACCGAGAAATGTGTGTTCATTGAAACCGCTGGTTTTTGATAGTTTGGGCCCTATTGAATAATGAATGTTTTGAATTTTCTCCAAAAGTAAAGTAGTTGCAAACTCATGCTTTTAGAGACTTGTTTGGGCTCATGAGAGGAGTAGAAAAACATCAAAAATTTCAGTCCTGCATGATTCTACCAAGAAATGTGTGTTCATTGAAACCGCTGGTTTTTGATAGTTTGGGCCCTATTGAATAATGAATGTTTTGAATTTTCTCCAAAAGTAAAGTAGTTGCAAACTCATCCTTTTAGAAACTTGTTTGGGCTGTTGAGAGGAGTAAAAAACCATCAAAAATTTCAATCCTGCATGATTCTACCAAGAAATGTGATTCTTCATTCAAAACGCTGGTTTTTGCTATTGGGCTCTATTGAATAATGAATGTTTTGAATTTTCTCCAAAAGTAAAGTAGTTGCAAACTCATGCTTTTAGAGACTTGTTTGGGCTCATGAGAGGAGTAGAAAAACATCAAAAATTTCAGTCCTGCATGATTCTACCAAGAAATGTGTGTTCATTGAAACCGCTGGTTTTTGATAGTTTGGGCCCTATTGAATAATGAATGTTTTGAATTTTCTCCAAAAGTAAAGTAGTTGCAAACTCATCCTTTTAGAAACTTGTTTGGGCTGTTGAGAGGAGTAAAAAACCATCAAAAATTTCAATCCTGCATGATTCTACCAAGAAATGTGATTCTTCATTCAAAACGCTGGTTTTTGCTATTGGGCTCTATTGAATAATGAATGTTTTGAATTTTCTCCAAAAGTAAAGTAGTTGCAAACTCATGCTTTTAGAGACTTGTTTGGGCTCATGAGAGGAGTAGAAAAACATCAAAAATTTCAGTCCTGCATGATTCTACCAAGAAATGTGTGTTCATTGAAACCGCTGGTTTTTGATAGTTTGGGCCCTATTGAATAATTAATGTTTTGAATTTTCTCCAAAAGTAAAGTAGTTGCAAACTCATCCTTTTAGAAACTTGTTTGGGCTGTTGAGAGGAGTAAAAAACCATCAAAAATTTCAATCCTGCATGATTCTACCAAGAAATGTGATTCTTCATTCAAAACGCTGGTTTTTGCTATTGGGCTCTATTGAATAATGAATGTTTTGAATTTTCTCCAAAAGTAAAGTAGTTGCAAACTCATGCTTTTAGAGACTTGTTTGGGCTCATGAGAGGAGTAGAAAAACATCAAAAATTTCAGTCCTGCATGATTCTACCAAGAAATGTGTGTTCATTGAAACCGCTGGTTTTTGATAGTTTGGGCCCTATTGAATAATGAATGTTTTGAATTTTCTCCAAAAGTAAAGTAGTTGCAAACTCATCCTTTTAGAAACTTGTTTGGGCTGTTGAGAGGAGTAAAAAACCATCAAAAATTTCAATCCTGCATGATTCTACCAAGAAATGTGATTCTTCATCCAAAACGCTGGTTTTTGCTATTGGGCTCTATTGAATAATGAATGTTTTGAATTTTCTCCAAAAGTAAAGTAGTTGCAAACTCATGCTTTTAGAGACTTGTTTGGGCTCATGAGAGGAGTAGAAAAACATCAAAAATTTCAGTCCTGCATGATTCTACCGAGAAATGTGTGTTCATTGAAACCGCTGGTTTTTGATAGTTTGGGCCCTATTGAATAATGAATGTTTTGAATTTTCTCCAAAAGTAAAGTAGTTGCAAACTCATGCTTTTAGAGACTTGTTTGGGCTCATGAGAGGAGTAGAAAAACATCAAAAATTTCAGTCCTGCATGATTCTACCAAGAAATGTGTGTTCATTGAAACCGCTGGTTTTTGATAGTTTGGGCCCTATTGAATAATGAATGTTTTGAATTTTCTCCAAAAGTAAAGTAGTTGCAAACTCATCCTTTTAGAAACTTGTTTGGGCTGTTGAGAGGAGTAAAAAACCATCAAAAATTTCAATCCTGCATGATTCTACCAAGAAATGTGATTCTTCATCCAAAACGCTGGTTTTTGCTATTGGGCTCTATTGAATAATGAATGTTTTGAATTTTCTCCAAAAGTAAAGTAGTTGCAAACTCATGCTTTTAGAGACTTGTTTGGGCTCATGAGAGGAGTAGAAAAACATCAAAAATTTCAGTCCTGCATGATTCTACCAAGAAATGTGTGTTCATTGAAACCGCTGGTTTTTGACAGTTTGGGCCCTATTGAATAATGAATGTTTTGAATTTTCTCCAAAAGTAAAGTAGTTGCAAACTCATGCTTTTAGAGACTTGTTTGGGCTCATGAGAGGAGTAGAAAAACATCAAAAATTTCAGTCCTGCATGATTCTACCAAGAAATGTGTGTTCATTGAAACCGCTGGTTTTTGATAGTTTGGGCCCTATTGAATAATGAATGTTTTGAATTTTCTCCAAAAGTAAAGTAGTTGCAAACTCATCCTTTTAGAAACTTGTTTGGGCTGTTGAGAGGAGTAAAAAACCATCAAAAATTTCAATCCTGCATGATTCTACCAAGAAATGTGATTCTTCATTCAAAACGCTGGTTTTTGCTATTGGGCTCTATTGAATAATGAATGTTTTGAATTTTCTCCAAAAGTAAAGTAGTTGCAAACTCATGCTTTTAGAGACTTGTTTGGGCTCATGAGAGGAGTAGAAAAACATCAAAAATTTCAGTCCTGCATGATTCTACCAAGAAATGTGTGTTCATTGAAACCGCTGGTTTTTGATAGTTTGGGCCCTATTGAATAATGAATGTTTTGAATTTTCTCCAAAAGTAAAGTAGTTGCAAACTCATCCTTTTAGAAACTTGTTTGGGCTGTTGAGAGGAGTAAAAAACCATCAAAAATTTCAATCCTGCATGATTCTACCAAGAAATGTGATTCTTCATTCAAAACGCTGGTTTTTGCTATTGGGCTCTATTGAATAATGAATGTTTTGAATTTTCTCCAAAAGTAAAGTAGTTGCAAACTCATGCTTTTAGAGACTTGTTTGGGCTCATGAGAGGAGTAGAAAAACATCAAAAATTTCAGTCCTGCATGATTCTACCAAGAAATGTGTGTTCATTGAAACGGCTGGTTTTTGATAGTTTGGGCCCTATTGAATAATGAATGTTTTGAATTTTCTCCAAAAGTAAAGTAGTTGCAAACTCATCCTTTTAGAAACTTGTTTGGGCTGTTGAGAGGAGTAAAAAACCATCAAAAATTTCAATCCTGCATGATTCTACCAAGAAATGTGATTCTTCATTCAAAACGCTGGTTTTTGCTATTGGGCTCTATTGAATAATGAATGTTTTGAATTTTCTCCAAAAGTAAAGTAGTTGCAAACTCATGCTTTTAGAGACTTGTTTGGGCTCATGAGAGGAGTAGAAAAACATCAAAAATTTCAGTCCTGCATGATTCTACCAAGAAATGTGTGTTCATTGAAACCGCTGGTTTTTGATAGTTTGGGCCCTATTGAATAATGAATGTTTTGAATTTTCTCCAAAAGTAAAGTAGTTGCAAACTCATCCTTTTAGAAACTTGTTTGGGCTGTTGAGAGGAGTAAAAAACCATCAAAAATTTCAATCCTGCATGATTCTACCAAGAAATGTGATTCTTCATTCAAAACGCTGGTTTTTGCTATTGGGCTCTATTGAATAATGAATGTTTTGAATTTTCTCCAAAAGTAAAGTAGTTGCAAACTCATGCTTTTAGAGACTTGTTTGGGCTCATGAGAGGAGTAGAAAAACATCAAAAATTTCAGTCCTGCATGATTCTACCAAGAAATGTGTGTTCATTGAAACCGCTGGTTTTTGATAGTTTGGGCCCTATTGAATAATGAATGTTTTGAATTTTCTCCAAAAGTAAAGTAGTTGCAAACTCATCCTTTTAGAAACTTGTTTGGGCTGTTGAGAGGAGTAAAAAACCATCAAAAATTTCAATCCTGCATGATTCTACCAAGAAATGTGATTCTTCATTCAAAACGCTGGTTTTTGCTATTGGGCTCTATTGAATAATGAATGTTTTGAATTTTCTCCAAAAGTAAAGTAGTTGCAAACTCATGCTTTTAGAGACTTGTTTGGGCTCATGAGATGAGTAGAAAAACATCAAAAATTTCAGTCCTGCATGATTCTACCAAGACATGTGTGTTCATTGAAACGGCTGGTTTTTGATAGTTTGGGCCCTATTGAATAATGAATGTTTTGAATTTTCTCCAAAAGTAAAGTAGTTGCAAACTCATCCTTTTAGAAACTTGTTTGGGCTGTTGAGAGGAGTAAAAAACCATCAAAAATTTCAATCCTGCATGATTCTACCAAGAAATGTGATTCTTCATTCAAAACGCTGGTTTTTGCTATTGGGCTCTATTTAATAATGAATGTTTTGAATTTTCTCCAAAAGTAAAGTAGTTGCAAACTCATGCTTTTAGAGACTTATTTGGGCTCATGAGAGGAGTAGAAAAACATCAAAAATTTCAGTCCTGCATGATTCTACCAAGAAATGTGTGTTCATTCAAACCGCTGGTTTTTGATAGTTTGGGCCCTATTGAATAATGAATGTTTTGAATTTTCTCCAAAAGTAAAGTAGTTGCAAACTCATGCTTTTAGAGACTTGTTTGGGCTCATGAGAGGAGTAGAAAAACATCAAAAATTTCAGTCCTTCATGATTCTACCAAGAAATGTGTGTTCATTGAAACCGCTGGTTTTTGATAGTTTGGGCCCTATTGAATAATGAATGTTTTGAATTTTCTCCAAAAGTAAAGTAGTTGCAAACTCATCCTTTTAGAAACTTGTTTGGGCTGTTGAGAGGAGTAAAAAACCATCAAAAATTTCAATCCTGCATGATTCTACCAAGAAATGTGATTCTTCATTCAAAACGCTGGTTTTTGCTATTGGGCTCTATTGAATAATGAATGTTTTAAATTTTCTCCAAAAGTAAAGTAGTTGCAAACTCATGCTTTTAGAGACTTGTTTGGGCTCATGAGATGAGTAGAAAAACATCAAAAATTTCAGTCCTGCATGATTCTACCAAGACATGTGTGTTCATTGAAACGGCTGGATTTTGATAGTTTGGGCCCTATTGAATAATGAATGTTTTGAATTTTCTCCAAAAGTAAAGTAGTTGCAAACTCATCCTTTTAGAAACTTGTTTGGGCTGTTGAGAGGAGTAAAAAACCATCAAAAATTTCAATCCTGCATGATTCTACCAAGAAATGTGATTCTTCATTCAAAACGCTGATTTTTGCTATTGGGCTCTATTGAATAATGAATGTTTTGAATTTTCTCCAAAAGTAAAGTAGTTGCAAACTCATGCTTTTAGAGACTTGTTTGGGCTCATGAGAGGAGTAGAAAAACATCAAAAATTTCAGTCCTGCATGATTCTACCAAGAAATGTGTGTTCATTGAAACCGCTGGTTTTTGATAGTTTGGGCCCTATTGAATAATGAATGTTTTGAATTTTCTCCAAAAGTAAAGTAGTTGCAAACTCATCCTTTTAGAAACTTGTTTGGGCTGTTGAGAGGAGTAAAAAACCATCAAAAATTTCAATCCTGCATGATTCTACCAAGAAATGTGATTCTTCATCCAAAACGCTGGTTTTTGCTATTGGGCTCTATTGAATAATGAATGTTTTGAATTTTCTCCAAAAGTAAAGTAGTTGCAAACTCATGCTTTTAGAGACTTGTTTGGGCTCATGAGGAGTAGAAAAACATCAAAAATTTCAGTCCTGCATGATTCTACCAAGAAATGTGTGTTCATTGAAACCGCTGGTTTTTGACAGTTTGGGCCCTATTGAATAATGAATGTTTTGAATTTTCTCCAAAAGTAAAGTAGTTGCAAACTCATGCTTTTAGAGACTTGTTTGGGCTCATGAGAGGAGTAGAAAAACATCAAAAATTTCAGTCCTGCATGATTCTACCAAGAAATGTGTGTTCATTGAAACCGCTGGTTTTTGATAGTTTGGGCCCTATTGAATAATGAATGTTTTGAATTTTCTCCAAAAGTAAAGTAGTTGCAAACTCATCCTTTTAGAAACTTGTTTGGGCTGTTGAGAGGAGTAAAAAACCATCAAAAATTTCAATCCTGCATGATTCTACCAAGAAATGTGATTCTTCATTCAAAACGCTGGTTTTTGCTATTGGGCTCTATTGAATAATGAATGTTTTGAATTTTCTCCAAAAGTAAAGTAGTTGCAAACTCATGCTTTTAGAGACTTGTTTGGGCTCATGAGAGGAGTAGAAAAACATCAAAAATTTCAGTCCTGCATGATTCTACCAAGAAATGTGTGTTCATTGAAACCGCTGGTTTTTGATAGTTTGGGCCCTATTGAATAATGAATGTTTTGAATTTTCTCCAAAAGTAAAGTAGTTGCAAACTCATCCTTTTAGAAACTTGTTTGGGCTGTTGAGAGGAGTAAAAAACCATCAAAAATTTCAATCCTGCATGATTCTACCAAGAAATGTGATTCTTCATTCAAAACGCTGGTTTTTGCTATTGGGCTCTATTGAATAATGAATGTTTTGAATTTTCTCCAAAAGTAAAGTAGTTGCAAACTCATGCTTTTAGAGACTTGTTTGGGCTCATGAGAGGAGTAGAAAAACATCAAAAATTTCAGTCCTGCATGATTCTACCAAGAAATGTGTGTTCATTGAAACCGCTGGTTTTTGATAGTTTGGGCCCTATTGAATAATTAATGTTTTGAATTTTCTCCAAAAGTAAAGTAGTTGCAAACTCATCCTTTTAGAAACTTGTTTGGGCTGTTGAGAGGAGTAAAAAACCATCAAAAATTTCAATCCTGCATGATTCTACCAAGAAATGTGATTCTTCATTCAAAACGCTGGTTTTTGCTATTGGGCTCTATTGAATAATGAATGTTTTGAATTTTCTCCAAAAGTAAAGTAGTTGCAAACTCATGCTTTTAGAGACTTGTTTGGGCTCATGAGAGGAGTAGAAAAACATCAAAAATTTCAGTCCTGCATGATTCTACCAAGAAATGTGTGTTCATTGAAACCGCTGGTTTTTGATAGTTTGGGCCCTATTGAATAATGAATGTTTTGAATTTTCTCCAAAAGTAAAGTAGTTGCAAACTCATCCTTTTAGAAACTTGTTTGGGCTGTTGAGAGGAGTAAAAAACCATCAAAAATTTCAATCCTGCATGATTCTACCAAGAAATGTGATTCTTCATCCAAAACGCTGGTTTTTGCTATTGGGCTCTATTGAATAATGAATGTTTTGAATTTTCTCCAAAAGTAAAGTAGTTGCAAACTCATGCCTTTAGAGACTTGTTTGGGCTCATGAGAGGAGTAGAAAAACATCAAAAATTTCAGTTCTGCATGATTCTACCAAGAAATGTGTGTTCATTGAAACCGCTGGTTTTTGACAGTTTGGGCCCTATTGAATAATGAATGTTTTGAATTTTCTCCAAAAGTAAAGTAGTTGCAAACTCATGCTTTTAGAGACTTGTTTGGGCTCATGAGAGGAGTAGAAAAACATCAAAAATTTCAGTCCTGCATGATTCTACCAAGAAATGTGTGTTCATTGAAACCGCTGGTTTTTGATAGTTTGGGCCCTATTGAATAATGAATGTTTTGAATTTTCTCCAAAAGTAAAGTAGTTGCAAACTCATCCTTTTAGAAACTTGTTTGGGCTGTTGAGAGGAGTAAAAAACCATCAAAAATTTCAATCCTGCATGATTCTACCAAGAAATGTGATTCTTCATTCAAAACGCTGGTTTTTGCTATTGGGCTCTATTGAATAATGAATGTTTTGAATTTTCTCCAAAAGTAAAGTAGTTGCAAACTCATGCTTTTAGAGACTTGTTTGGGCTCATGAGAGGAGTAGAAAAACATCAAAAATTTCAGTCCTGCATGATTCTACCAAGAAATGTGTGTTCATTGAAACCGCTGGTTTTTGATAGTTTGGGCCCTATTGAATAATGAATGTTTTGAATTTTCTCCAAAAGTAAAGTAGTTGCAAACTCATCCTTTTAGAAAATTGTTTGGGCTGTTGAGAGGAGTAAAAAACCATCAAAAATTTCAATCCTGCATGATTCTACCAAGAAATGTGATTCTTCATTCAAAACGCTGGTTTTTGCTATTGGGCTCTATTGAATAATGAATGTTTTGAATTTTCTCCAAAAGTAAAGTAGTTGCAAACTCATGCTTTTAGAGACTTGTTTGGGCTCATGAGAGGAGTAGAAAAACATCAAAAATTTCAGTCCTGCATGATTCTACCAAGAAATGTGTGTTCATTGAAACCGCTGGTTTTTGATAGTTTGGGCCCTATTGAATAATGAATGTTTTGAATTTTCTCCAAAAGTAAAGTAGTTGCAAACTCATCCTTTTAGAAACTTGTTTGGGCTGTTGAGAGGAGTAAAAAACCATCAAAAATTTCAATCCTGCATGATTCTACCAAGAAATGTGATTCTTCATTCAAAACGCTGGTTTTTGCTATTGGGCTCTATTGAATAATGAATGTTTTGAATTTTCTCCAAAAGTAAAGTAGTTGCAAACTCATGCTTTTAGAGACTTGTTTGGGCTCATGAGAGGAGTAGAAAAACATCAAAAATTTCAGTCCTGCATGATTCTACCAAGAAATGTGTGTTCATTGAAACGGCTGGTTTTTGATAGTTTGGGCCCTATTGAATAATGAATGTTTTGAATTTTCTCCAAAAGTAAAGTAGTTGCAAACTCATCCTTTTAGAAACTTGTTTGGGCTGTTGAGAGGAGTAAAAAACCATCAAAAATTTCAATCCTGCATGATTCTACCAAGAAATGTGATTCTTCATTCAAAACGCTGGTTTTTGCTATTGGGCTCTATTGAATAATGAATGTTTTGAATTTTCTCCAAAAGTAAAGTAGTTGCAAACTCATGCTTTTAGAGACTTGTTTGGGCTCATGAGAGGAGTAGAAAAACATCAAAAATTTCAGTCCTGCATGATTCTACCAAGAAATGTGTGTTCATTGAAACCGCTGGTTTTTGATAGTTTGGGCCCTATTGAATAATGAATGTTTTGAATTTTCTCCAAAAGTAAAGTAGTTGCAAACTCATCCTTTTAGAAACTTGTTTGGGCTGTTGAGAGGAGTAAAAAACCATCAAAAATTTCAATCCTGCATGATTCTACCAAGAAATGTGATTCTTCATTCAAAACGCTGGTTTTTGCTATTGGGCTCTATTGAATAATGAATGTTTTGAATTTTCTCCAAAAGTAAAGTAGTTGCAAACTCATGCTTTTAGAGACTTGTTTGGGCTCATGAGAGGAGTAGAAAAACATCAAAAATTTCAGTCCTGCATGATTCTACCAAGAAATGTGTGTTCATTGAAACCGCTGGTTTTTGATAGTTTGGGCCCTATTGAATAATGAATGTTTTGAATTTTCTCCAAAAGTAAAGTAGTTGCAAACTCATCCTTTTAGAAACTTGTTTGGGCTGTTGAGAGGAGTAAAAAACCATCAAAAATTTCAATCCTGCATGATTCTACCAAGAAATGTGATTCTTCATTCAAAACGCTGGTTTTTGCTATTGGGCTCTATTGAATAATGAATGTTTTGAATTTTCTCCAAAAGTAAAGTAGTTGCAAACTCATGCTTTTAGAGACTTGTTTGGGCTCATGAGATGAGTAGAAAAACATCAAAAATTTCAGTCCTGCATGATTCTACCAAGACATGTGTGTTCATTGAAACGGCTGGTTTTTGATAGTTTGGGCCCTATTGAATAATGAATGTTTTGAATTTTCTCCAAAAGTAAAGTAGTTGCAAACTCATCCTTTTAGAAACTTGTTTGGGCTGTTGAGAGGAGTAAAAAACCATCAAAAATTTCAATCCTGCATGATTCTACCAAGAAATGTGATTCTTCATTCAAAACGCTGGTTTTTGCTATTGGGCTCTATTTAATAATGAATGTTTTGAATTTTCTCCAAAAGTAAAGTAGTTGCAAACTCATGCTTTTAGAGACTTATTTGGGCTCATGAGAGGAGTAGAAAAACATCAAAAATTTCAGTCCTGCATGATTCTACCAAGAAATGTGTGTTCATTCAAACCGCTGGTTTTTGATAGTTTGGGCCCTATTGAATAATGAATGTTTTGAATTTTCTCCAAAAGTAAAGTAGTTGCAAACTCATGCTTTTAGAGACTTGTTTGGGCTCATGAGAGGAGTAGAAAAACATCAAAAATTTCAGTCCTTCATGATTCTACCAAGAAATGTGTGTTCATTGAAACCGCTGGTTTTTGATAGTTTGGGCCCTATTGAATAATGAATGTTTTGAATTTTCTCCAAAAGTAAAGTAGTTGCAAACTCATCCTTTTAGAAACTTGTTTGGGCTGTTGAGAGGAGTAAAAAACCATCAAAAATTTCAATCCTGCATGATTCTACCAAGAAATGTGATTCTTCATTCAAAACGCTGGTTTTTGCTATTGGGCTCTATTGAATAATGAATGTTTTAAATTTTCTCCAAAAGTAAAGTAGTTGCAAACTCATGCTTTTAGAGACTTGTTTGGGCTCATGAGATGAGTAGAAAAACATCAAAAATTTCAGTCCTGCATGATTCTACCAAGACATGTGTGTTCATTGAAACGGCTGGATTTTGATAGTTTGGGCCCTATTGAATAATGAATGTTTTGAATTTTCTCCAAAAGTAAAGTAGTTGCAAACTCATCCTTTTAGAAACTTGTTTGGGCTGTTGAGAGGAGTAAAAAACCATCAAAAATTTCAATCCTGCATGATTCTACCAAGAAATGTGATTCTTCATTCAAAACGCTGATTTTTGCTATTGGGCTCTATTGAATAATGAATGTTTTGAATTTTCTCCAAAAGTAAAGTAGTTGCAAACTCATGCTTTTAGAGACTTGTTTGGGCTCATGAGAGGAGTAGAAAAACATCAAAAATTTCAGTCCTGCATGATTCTACCAAGAAATGTGTGTTCATTGAAACCGCTGGTTTTTGATAGTTTGGGCCCTATTGAATAATGAATGTTTTGAATTTTCTCCAAAAGTAAAGTAGTTGCAAACTCATCCTTTTAGAAACTTGTTTGGGCTGTTGAGAGGAGTAAAAAACCATCAAAAATTTCAATCCTGCATGATTCTACCAAGAAATGTGATTCTTCATTCAAAACGCTGGTTTTTGCTATTGGGCTCTATTGAATAATGAATGTTTTGAATTTTCTCCAAAAGTAAAGTAGTTGCAAACTCATGCTTTTAGAGACTTGTTTGGGCTCATGAGAGGAGTAGAAAAACATCAAAAATTTCAGTCCTGCATGATTCTACCAAGAAATGTGTGTTCATTGAAACCGCTGGTTTTTGATAGTTTGGGCCCTATTGAATAATGAATGTTTTGAATTTTCTCCAAAAGTAAAGTAGTTGCAAACTCATCCTTTTAGAAACTTGTTTGGGCTGTTGAGAGGAGTAAAAAACCATCAAAAATTTCAATCCTGCATGATTCTACCAAGAAATGTGATTCTTCATTCAAAACGCTGGTTTTTGCTATTGGGCTCTATTGAATAATGAATGTTTTGAATTTTCTCCAAAAGTAAAGTAGTTGCAAACTCATGCTTTTAGAGACTTGTTTGGGCTCATGAGAGGAGTAGAAAAACATCAAAAATTTCAGTCCTGCATGATTCTACCAAGAAATGTGTGTTCATTGAAACCGCTGGTTTTTGATAGTTTGGGCCCTATTGAATAATTAATGTTTTGAATTTTCTCCAAAAGTAAAGTAGTTGCAAACTCATCCTTTTAGAAACTTGTTTGGGCTGTTGAGAGGAGTAAAAAACCATCAAAAATTTCAATCCTGCATGATTCTACCAAGAAATGTGATTCTTCATTCAAAACGCTGGTTTTTGCTATTGGGCTCTATTGAATAATGAATGTTTTGAATTTTCTCCAAAAGTAAAGTAGTTGCAAACTCATGCTTTTAGAGACTTGTTTGGGCTCATGAGAGGAGTAGAAAAACATCAAAAATTTCAGTCCTGCATGATTCTACCAAGAAATGTGTGTTCATTGAAACCGCTGGTTTTTGATAGTTTGGGCCCTATTGAATAATGAATGTTTTGAATTTTCTCCAAAAGTAAAGTAGTTGCAAACTCATCCTTTTAGAAACTTGTTTGGGCTGTTGAGAGGAGTAAAAAACCATCAAAAATTTCAATCCTGCATGATTCTACCAAGAAATGTGATTCTTCATCCAAAACGCTGGTTTTTGCTATTGGGCTCTATTGAATAATGAATGTTTTGAATTTTCTCCAAAAGTAAAGTAGTTGCAAACTCATGCTTTTAGAGACTTGTTTGGGCTCATGAGAGGAGTAGAAAAACATCAAAAATTTCAGTCCTGCATGATTCTACCGAGAAATGTGTGTTCATTGAAACCGCTGGTTTTTGATAGTTTGGGCCCTATTGAATAATGAATGTTTTGAATTTTCTCCAAAAGTAAAGTAGTTGCAAACTCATGCTTTTAGAGACTTGTTTGGGCTCATGAGAGGAGTAGAAAAACATCAAAAATTTCAGTCCTGCATGATTCTACCAAGAAATGTGTGTTCATTGAAACCGCTGGTTTTTGATAGTTTGGACCCTATTGAATAATGAATGTTTTGAATTTTCTCCAAAAGTAAAGTAGTTGCAAACTCATCCTTTTAGAAACTTGTTTGGGCTGTTGAGAGGAGTAAAAAACCATCAAAAATTTCAATCCTGCATGATTCTACCAAGAAATGTGATTCTTCATCCAAAACGCTGGTTTTTGCTATTGGGCTCTATTGAATAATGAATGTTTTGAATTTTCTCCAAAAGTAAAGTAGTTGCAAACTCATGCTTTTAGAGACTTGTTTGGGCTCATGAGAGGAGTAGAAAAACATCAAAAATTTCAGTCCTGCATGATTCTACCAAGAAATGTGTGTTCATTGAAACCGCTGGTTTTTGACAGTTTGGGCCCTATTGAATAATGAATGTTTTGAATTTTCTCCAAAAGTAAAGTAGTTGCAAACTCATGCTTTTAGAGACTTGTTTGGGCTCATGAGAGGAGTAGAAAAACATCAAAAATTTCAGTCCTGCATGATTCTACCAAGAAATGTGTGTTCATTGAAACCGCTGGTTTTTGATAGTTTGGGCCCTATTGAATAATGAATGTTTTGAATTTTCTCCAAAAGTAAAGTAGTTGCAAACTCATCCTTTTAGAAACTTGTTTGGGCTGTTGAGAGGAGTAAAAAACCATCAAAAATTTCAATCCTGCATGATTCTACCAAGAAATGTGATTCTTCATTCAAAACGCTGGTTTTTGCTATTGGGCTCTATTGAATAATGAATGTTTTGAATTTTCTCCAAAAGTAAAGTAGTTGCAAACTCATGCTTTTAGAGACTTGTTTGGGCTCATGAGAGGAGTAGAAAAACATCAAAAATTTCAGTCCTGCATGATTCTACCAAGAAATGTGTGTTCATTGAAACCGCTGGTTTTTGATAGTTTGGGCCCTATTGAATAATGAATGTTTTGAATTTTCTCCAAAAGTAAAGTAGTTGCAAACTCATCCTTTTAGAAACTTGTTTGGGCTGTTGAGAGGAGTAAAAAACCATCAAAAATTTCAATCCTGCATGATTCTACCAAGAAATGTGATTCTTCATTCAAAACGCTGGTTTTTGCTATTGGGCTCTATTGAATAATGAATGTTTTGAATTTTCTCCAAAAGTAAAGTAGTTGCAAACTCATGCTTTTAGAGACTTGTTTGGGCTCATGAGAGGAGTAGAAAAACATCAAAAATTTCAGTCCTGCATGATTCTACCAAGAAATGTGTGTTCATTGAAACCGCTGGTTTTTGATAGTTTGGGCCCTATTGAATAATTAATGTTTTGAATTTTCTCCAAAAGTAAAGTAGTTGCAAACTCATCCTTTTAGAAACTTGTTTGGGCTGTTGAGAGGAGTAAAAA
Source organism: Dendrobates tinctorius (assembly GCF_039654945.1). NCBI lineage: Eukaryota > Metazoa > Chordata > Amphibia > Anura > Dendrobatidae > Dendrobates > Dendrobates tinctorius. The sequence continues at coordinate 23,952,758 of NW_027361793.1, forward strand.
ACCATCAAAAATTTCAATCCTGCATGATTCTACCAAGAAATGTGATTCTTCATTCAAAACGCTGGTTTTTGCTATTGGGCTCTATTGAATAATGAATGTTTTGAATTTTCTCCAAAAGTAAAGTAGTTGCAAACTCATGCTTTTAGAGACTTGTTTGGGCTCATGAGAGGAGTAGAAAAACATCAAAAATTTCAGTCCTGCATGATTCTACCAAGAAATGTGTGTTCATTGAAACCGCTGGTTTTTGATAGTTTGGGCCCTATTGAATAATGAATGTTTTGAATTTTCTCCAAAAGTAAAGTAGTTGCAAACTCATCCTTTTAGAAACTTGTTTGGGCTGTTGAGAGGAGTAAAAAACCATCAAAAATTTCAATCCTGCATGATTCTACCAAGAAATGTGATTCTTCATCCAAAACGCTGGTTTTTGCTATTGGGCTCTATTGAATAATGAATGTTTTGAATTTTCTCCAAAAGTAAAGTAGTTGCAAACTCATGCCTTTAGAGACTTGTTTGGGCTCATGAGAGGAGTAGAAAAACATCAAAAATTTCAGTCCTGCATGATTCTACCAAGAAATGTGTGTTCATTGAAACCGCTGGTTTTTGACAGTTTGGGCCCTATTGAATAATGAATGTTTTGAATTTTCTCCAAAAGTAAAGTAGTTGCAAACTCATGCTTTTAGAGACTTGTTTGGGCTCATGAGAGGAGTAGAAAAACATCAAAAATTTCAGTCCTGCATGATTCTACCAAGAAATGTGTGTTCATTGAAACCGCTGGTTTTTGATAGTTTGGGCCCTATTGAATAATGAATGTTTTGAATTTTCTCCAAAAGTAAAGTAGTTGCAAACTCATCCTTTTAGAAACTTGTTTGGGCTGTTGAGAGGAGTAAAAAACCATCAAAAATTTCAATCCTGCATGATTCTACCAAGAAATGTGATTCTTCATTCAAAACGCTGGTTTTTGCTATTGGGCTCTATTGAATAATGAATGTTTTGAATTTTCTCCAAAAGTAAAGTAGTTGCAAACTCATGCTTTTAGAGACTTGTTTGGGCTCATGAGAGGAGTAGAAAAACATCAAAAATTTCAGTCCTGCATGATTCTACCAAGAAATGTGTGTTCATTGAAACCGCTGGTTTTTGATAGTTTGGGCCCTATTGAATAATGAATGTTTTGAATTTTCTCCAAAAGTAAAGTAGTTGCAAACTCATCCTTTTAGAAACTTGTTTGGGCTGTTGAGAGGAGTAAAAAACCATCAAAAATTTCAATCCTGCATGATTCTACCAAGAAATGTGATTCTTCATCCAAAACGCTGGTTTTTGCTATTGGGCTCTATTGAATAATGAATGTTTTGAATTTTCTCCAAAAGTAAAGTAGTTGCAAACTCATGCTTTTAGAGACTTGTTTGGGCTCATGAGAGGAGTAGAAAAACATCAAAAATTTCAGTCCTGCATGATTCTACCAAGAAATGTGTGTTCATTGAAACCGCTGGTTTTTGATAGTTTGGGCCCTATTGAATAATGAATGTTTTGAATTTTCTCCAAAAGTAAAGTAGTTGCAAACTCATCCTTTTAGAAACTTGTTTGGGCTGTTGAGAGGAGTAAAAAACCATCAAAAATTTCAATCCTGCATGATTTTACCAAGAAATGTGATTCTTCATTCAAAACCTGATTTTTGCTATTGGGCTCTATTGAATAGTGAATGTTTTGAATTTTCTCCAAAAGTAAAGTAGTTGCAAACTCATGCTTTTAGAGACTTGTTTGGGCTCATGAGAGGAGTAGAAAAACATCAAAAATTTCAGTCCTGCATGATTCTACCAAGAAATGTGTTCATTCAAACCGCTGGTTTTTGATAGTTTGGGCCCTATTGAATAATGAATGTTTTGAATTTTCTCCAAAAGTAAAGTAGTTGCAAACTCATCCTTTTAGAAACTTGTTTGGGCTGTTGAGAGGAGTAAAAAAACATCAAAAATTTCAATCCTGCATGATTCTACCAAGAAATGTGATTCTTCATTCAAAACGCTGGTTTTTGCTATTGGGCTCTATTGAATAATGAATGTTTTGAATTTTCTCCAAAAGTAAAGTAGTTGCAAACTCATCCTTTTAGAAACTTGTTTGGGCTGTTGAGAGGAGTAAAAAACCATCAAAAATTTCAATCCTGCATGATTCTACCAAGAAATGTGATTCTTCATTCAAAACGCTGGTTTTTGCTATTGGGCTCTATTGAATAATGAATGTTTTGAATTTTCTCCAAAAGTAAAGTAGTTGCAAACTCATGCTTTTAGAGACTTGTTTGGGCTCATGAGAGGAGTAGAAAAACATCAAAAATTTCAGTCCTGCATGATTCTACCAAGAAATGTTTTCATTCAAACCGCTGGTTTTTGATAGTTTGGGCCCTATTGAATAATGAATGTTTTGAATTTTCTCCAAAAGTAAAGTAGTTGCAAACTCATCCTTTTAGAAACTTGTTTGGGCTGTTGAGAGGAATAAAACACCATCAAAAATTTCAATCCTGCATGATTCTACCAAGAAATGTGATTCTTCATTCAAAACGCTGGTTTTTGCAATTGGGCTCTATTGAATAATGAATGTTTTGAATTTTCTCCAAAAGTAAAGTAGTTGCAAACTCATGCTTTTAGAGACTTGTTTGGGCTCATGAGATGAGTAGAAAAACATCAAAAATTTCAGTCCTGCATGATTCTACCAAGACAAGTGTGTTCATTGAAACGGCTGGTTTTTGATAGTTTGGGCCCTATTGAATAATGAATGTTTTGAATTTTCTCCAAAAGTAAAGTAGTTGCAAACTCATCCTTTTAGAAACTTGTTTGGGCTGTTGAGAGGAGTAAAAAACCATCAAAAATTTCAATCCTGCATGATTCTACCAAGAAATGTGATTCTTCATTCAAAACGCTGGTTTTTGCTATTGGGCTCTATTGAATAATGAATGTTTTGAATTTTCTCCAAAAGTAAAGTAGTTGCAAACTCATGCTTTTAGAGACTTGTTTGGGCTCATGAGAGGAGTAGAAAAACATCAAAAATTTCAGTCCTGCATGATTCTACCAAGAAATGTGTGTTCATTGAAACCGCTGGTTTTTGATAGTTTGGGCCCTATTGAATAATGAATGTTTTGAATTTTCTCCAAAAGTAAAGTAGTTGCAAACTCATCCTTTTAGAAACTTGTTTGGGCTGTTGACAGGAGTAAAAAACCATCAAAAATTTCAATCCTGCATGATTCTACCAAGAAATGTGATTCTTCATTCAAAACGCTGGTTTTTGCTATTGGGCTCTATTGAATAATGAATGTTTTGAATTTTCTCCAAAAGTAAAGTAGTTGCAAACTCATGCTTTTAGAGACTTGTTTGGGCTCATGAGAGGAGTAGAAAAACATCAAAAATTTCAGTCCTGCATGATTCTACCAAGAAATGTGTGTTCATTGAAACCGCTGGTTTTTGATAGTTTGGGCCCTATTGAATAATGAATGTTTTGAATTTTCTCCAAAAGTAAAGTAGTTGCAAACTCATCCTTTTAGAAACTTGTTTGGGCTGTTGAGAGGAGTAAAAAACCATCAAAAATTTCAATCCTGCATGATTCTACCAAGAAATGTGATTCTTCATTCAAAACGCTGGTTTTTGCTATTGGGCTCTATTGAATAATGAATGTTTTGAATTTTCTCCAAAAGTAAAGTAGTTGCAAACTCATGCTTTTAGAGACTTGTTTGGGCTCATGAGATGAGGAGAAAAACATCAAAAATTTCAGTCCTGCATGATTCTACCAAGACATGTGTGTTCATTGAAACGGCTGGTTTTTGATAGTTTGGGCCCTATTGAATAATGAATGTTTTGAATTTTCTCCAAAAGTAAAGTAGTTGCAAACTCATCCTTTTAGAAACTTGTTTGGGCTGTTGAGAGGAGTAAAAAACCATCCAAAATTTCAATCCTGCATGATTCTACCAAGAAATGTGATTCTTCATTCAAAACGCTGGTTTTTGCTATTGGGCTCTATTTAATAATGAATGTTTTGAATTTTCTCCAAAAGTAAAGTAGTTGCAAACTCATGCTTTTAGAGACTTGTTTGGGCTCATGAGAGGAGTAGAAAAACATCAAAAATTTCAGTCCTGCATGATTCTACCAAGAAATGTGTGTTCATTCAAACCGCTGGTTTTTGATAGTTTGGGCCCTATTGAATAATGAATGTTTTGAAATTTCTCCAAAAGTAAAGTAGTTGCAAACTCATGCTTTTAGAGACTTGTTTGGGCTCATGAGAGTAGAAAAACATCAAAAATTTCAGTCCTGCATGATTCTACCAAGAAATGTGTGTTCATTGAAACCGCTGGTTTTTGATAGTTTGGGCCCTATTGAATAATGAATGTTTTGAATTTTCTCCAAAAGTAAAGTAGTTGCAAACTCATCCTTTTAGAAACTTGTTTGGGCTGTTGAGAGGAGTAAAAAACCATCAAAAATTTCAATCCTGCATGATTCTACCAAGAAATGTGATTCTTCATTCAAAACGCTGGTTTTTGCTATTGGGCTCTATTGAATAATGAATGTTTTGAATTTTCTCCAAAAGTAAAGTAGTTGCAAACTCATGCTTTTAGAGACTTGTTTGGGCTCATGAGAGGAGTAGAAAAACATCAAAAATTTCAGTCCTGCATGATTCTACCAAGAAATGTGTGTTCATTGAAACCGCTGGTTTTTGATAGTTTGGGCCCTATTGAATAATGAATGTTTTGAATTTTCTCCAAAAGTAAAGTAGTTGCAAACTCATCCTTTTAGAAACTTGTTTGGGCTGTTGAGAGGAGTAAAAAACCATCAAAAATTTCAATCCTGCATGATTCTACCAAGAAATGTGATTCTTCATCCAAAACGCTGGTTTTTGCTATTGGGCTCTATTGAATAATGAATGTTTTGAATTTTCTCCAAAAGTAAAGTAGTTGCAAACTCATGCTTTTAGAGACTTGTTTGGGCTCATGAGAGGAGTAGAAAAACATCAAAAATTTCAGTCCTGCATGATTCTACCAAGAAATGTGTGTTCATTGAAACCGCTGGTTTTTGATAGTTTGGGCCCTATTGAATAATGAATGTTTTGAATTTTCTCCAAAAGTAAAGTAGTTGCAAACTCATCCTTTTAGAAACTTGTTTGGGCTGTTGAGAGGAGTAAAAAACCATCAAAAATTTCAATCCTGCATGATTTTACCAAGAAATGTGATTCTTCATTCAAAACCTGATTTTTGCTATTGGGCTCTATTGAATAGTGAATGTTTTGAATTTTCTCCAAAAGTAAAGTAGTTGCAAACTCATGCTTTTAGAGACTTGTTTGGGCTCATGAGAGGAGTAGAAAAACATCAAAAATTTCAGTCCTGCATGATTCTACCAAGAAATGTGTTCATTCAAACCGCTGGTTTTTGATAGTTTGGGCCCTATTGAATAATGAATGTTTTGAATTTTCTCCAAAAGTAAAGTAGTTGCAAACTCATCCTTTTAGAAACTTGTTTGGGCTGTTGAGAGGAGTAAAAAAACATCAAAAATTTCAATCCTGCATGATTCTACCAAGAAATGTGATTCTTCATTCAAAACGCTGGTTTTTGCTATTGGGCTCTATTGAATAATGAATGTTTTGAATTTTCTCCAAAAGTAAAGTAGTTGCAAACTCATCCTTTTAGAAACTTGTTTGGGCTGTTGAGAGGAGTAAAAAACCATCAAAAATTTCAATCCTGCATGATTCTACCAAGAAATGTGATTCTTCATTCAAAACGCTGGTTTTTGCTATTGGGCTCTATTGAATAATGAATGTTTTGAATTTTCTCCAAAAGTAAAGTAGCTGCAAACTCATGCTTTTAGAGACTTGTTTGGGCTCATGAGAGGAGTAGAAAAACATCAAAAATTTCAGTCCTGCATGATTCTACCAAGAAATGTGTGTTCATTGAAACCGCTGGTTTTTGATAGTTTGGGCCCTATTGTATAATGAATGTTTTGAATTTTCTCCAAAAGTAAAGTAGTTGCAAACTCATCCTTTTAGAAACTTGTTTGGGCTGTTGAGAGGAGTAAAAAACCATCAAAAATTTCAATCCTGCATGATTTTACCAAGAAATGTGATTCTTCATTCAAAACCTGATTTTTGCTATTGGGCCCTATTGAATAATGAATGTTTTGAATTTTCTCCAAAAGTAAAGTAGTTGCAAACTCATCCTTTTAGAAACTTGTTTGGGCTGTTGAGAGGAGTAAAAAACCATCAAAAATTTCAATCCTGCATGATTCTACCAAGAAATGTGATTCTTCATTCAAAACGCTGGTTTTTGCTATTGGGCTCTATTGAATAATGAATGTTTTGAATTTTCTCCAAAAGTAAAGTAGTTGCAAACTCATGCTTTTAGAGACTTGTTTGGGCTCATGAGAGGAGTAGAAAAACATCAAAAATTTCAGTCCTGCATGATTCTACCAAGAAATGTGTGTTCATTGAAACCGCTGGTTTTTGATAGTTTGGGCCCTATTGAATAATTAATGTTTTGAATTTTCTCCAAAAGTAAAGTAGTTGCAAACTCATCCTTTTAGAAACTTGTTTGGGCTGTTGAGAGGAGTAAAAAACCATCAAAAATTTCAATCCTGCATGATTCTACCAAGAAATGTGATTCTTCATCCAAAACGCTGGTTTTTGCTATTGGGCTCTATTGAATAGTGAATGTTTTGAATTTTCTCCAAAAGTAAAGTAGTTGCAAACTCATGCTTTTAGAGACTTGTTTGGGCTCATGAGAGGAGTAGAAAAACATCAAAAATTTCAGTCCTGCATGATTCTACCAAGAAATGTGTGTTCATTGAAACCGCTGGTTTTTGATAGTTTGGGCCCTATTGAATAATTAATGTTTTGAATTTTCTCCAAAAGTAAAGTAGTTGCAAACTCATCCTTTTAGAAACTTGTTTGGGCTGTTGAGAGGAGTAAAAAACCATCAAAAATTTCAATCCTGCATGATTTTACCAAGAAATGTGATTCTTCATTCAAAACCTGATTTTTGCTATTGGGCTCTATTGAATAGTGAATGTTTTGAATTTTCTCCAAAAGTAAAGTAGTTGCAAACTCATGCTTTTAGAGACTTGTTTGGGCTCATGAGAGGAGTAGAAAAACATCAAAAATTTCAGTCCTGCATGATTCTACCAAGAAATGTGTTCATTCAAACCGCTGGTTTTTGATAGTTTGGGCCCTATTGAATAATGAATGTTTTGAATTTTCTCCAAAAGTAAAGTAGTTGCAAACTCATCCTTTTAGAAACTTGTTTGGGCTGTTGAGAGGAGTAAAAAAACATCAAAAATTTCAATCCTGCATGATTCTACCAAGAAATGTGATTCTTCATTCAAAACGCTGGTTTTTGCTATTGGGCTCTATTGAATAATGAATGTTTTGAATTTTCTCCAAAAGTAAAGTAGTTGCAAACTCATCCTTTTAGAAACTTGTTTGGGCTGTTGAGAGGAGTAAAAAACCATCAAAAATTTCAATCCTGCATGATTCTACCAAGAAATGTGATTCTTCATTCAAAACGCTGGTTTTTGCTATTGGGCTCTATTGAATAATGAATGTTTTGAATTTTCTCCAAAAGTAAAGTAGCTGCAAACTCATGCTTTTAGAGACTTGTTTGGGCTCATGAGAGGAGTAGAAAAACATCAAAAATTTCAGTCCTGCATGATTCTACCAAGAAATGTGTGTTCATTGAAACCGCTGGTTTTTGATAGTTTGGGCCCTATTGTATAATGAATGTTTTGAATTTTCTCCAAAAGTAAAGTAGTTGCAAACTCATCCATTTAGAAACTTGTTTGGGCTGTTGAGAGGAGTAAAAAACCATCAAAAATTTCAATCCTGCATGATTTTACCAAGAAATGTGATTCTTCATTCAAAACCTGATTTTTGCTATTGGGCCCTATTGAATAATGAATGTTTTGAATTTTCTCCAAAAGTAAAGTAGTTGCAAACTCATCCTTTTAGAAACTTGTTTGGGCTGTTGAGAGGAGTAAAAAACCATCAAAAATTTCAATCCTGCATGATTCTACCAAGAAATGTGATTCTTCATTCAAAACGCTGGTTTTTGCTATTGGGCTCTATTGAATAATGAATGTTTTGAATTTTCTCCAAAAGTAAAGTAGTTGCAAACTCATGCTTTTAGAGACTTGTTTGGGCTCATGAGAGGAGTAGAAAAACATCAAAAATTTCAGTCCTGCATGATTCTACCAAGAAATGTGTGTTCATTGAAACCGCTGGTTTTTGATAGTTTGGGCCCTATTGAATAATTAATGTTTTGAATTTTCTCCAAAAGTAAAGTAGTTGCAAACTCATCCTTTTAGAAACTTGTTTGGGCTGTTGAGAGGAGTAAAAAACCATCAAAAATTTCAATCCTGCATGATTCTACCAAGAAATGTGATTCTTCATTCAAAACGCTGGTTTTTGCTATTGGGCTCTATTGAATAATGAATGTTTTGAATTTTCTCCAAAAGTAAAGTAGTTGCAAACTTATGCTTTTAGAGACTTGTTTGGGCTCATGAGAGGAGTAGAAAAACATCAAAAATTTCAGTCCTGCATGATTCTACCAAGAAATGTGTGTTCATTGAAACCGCTGGTTTTTGACAGTTTGGGCCCTATTGAATAATGAATGTTTTGAATTTTCTCCAAAAGTAAAGTAGTTGCAAACTCATGCTTTTAGAGACTTGTTTGGGCTCATGAGAGGAGTAGAAAAACATCAAAAATTTCAGTCCTGCATGATTCTACCAAGAAATGTGTGTTCATTGAAACCGCTGGTTTTTGATAGTTTGGGCCCTATTGAATAATGAATGTTTTGAATTTTCTCCAAAAGTAAAGTAGTTGCAAACTCATCCTTTTAGAAACTTGTTTGGGCTGTTGAGAGGAGTAAAAAACCATCAAAAATTTCAATCCTGCATGATTCTACCAAGAAATGTGATTCTTCATTCAAAACGCTGGTTTTTGCTATTGGGCTCTATTGAATAATGAATGTTTTGAATTTTCTCCAAAAGTAAAGTAGTTGCAAACTCATGCTTTTAGAGACTTGTTTGGGCTCATGAGAGGAGTAGAAAAACATCAAAAATTTCAGTCCTGCATGATTCTACCAAGAAATGTGTGTTCATTGAAACCGCTGGTTTTTGATAGTTTGGGCCCTATTGAATAATTAATGTTTTGAATTTTCTCCAAAAGTAAAGTAGTTGCAAACTCATCCTTTTAGAAACTTGTTTGGGCTGTTGAGAGGAGTAAAAAACCATCAAAAATTTCAATCCTGCATGATTCTACCAAGAAATGTGATTCTTCATTCAAAACGCTGGTTTTTGCTATTGGGCTCTATTGAATAATGAATGTTTTGAATTTTCTCCAAAAGTAAAGTAGTTGCAAACTCATGCTTTTAGAGACTTGTTTGGGCTCATGAGATGAGTAGAAAAACATCAAAAATTTCAGTCCTGCATGATTCTACCAAGACATGTGTGTTCATTGAAACGGCTGTTTTTTGATAGTTTGGGCCCTATTGAATAATGAATGTTTTGAATTTTCTCCAAAAGTAAAGTAGTTGCAAACTCATCCTTTTAGAAACTTGTTTGGGCTGTTGAGAGGAGTAAAAAACCATCCAAAATTTCAATCCTGCATGATTCTACCAAGAAATGTGATTCTTCATTCAAAACGCTGGTTTTTGCTATTGGGCTCTATTTAATAATGAATGTTTTGAATTTTCTCCAAAAGTAAAGTAGTTGCAAACTCATGCTTTTAGAGACTTGTTTGGGCTCATGAGAGGAGTAGAAAAACATCAAAAATTTCAGTCCTGCATGATTCTACCAAGAAATGTGTGTTCATTCAAACCGCTGGTTTTTGATAGTTTGGGCCCTATTGAATAATGAATGTTTTGAATTTTCTCCAAAAGTAAAGTAGTTGCAAACTCATGCTTTTAGAGACTTGTTTGGGCTCATGAGAGTAGAAAAACATCAAAAATTTCAGTCCTGCATGATTCTACCAAGAAATGTGTGTTCATTGAAACCGCTGGTTTTTGATAGTTTGGGCCCTATTGAATAATGAATGTTTTGAATTTTCTCCAAAAGTAAAGTAGTTGCAAACTCATCCTTTTAGAAACTTGTTTGGGCTGTTGAGAGGAGTAAAAAACCATCAAAAATTTCAATCCTGCATGATTCTACCAAGAAATGTGATTCTTCATTCAAAACGCTGGTTTTTGCTATTGGGCTCTATTGAATAATGAATGTTTTGAATTTTCTCCAAAAGTAAAGTAGTTGCAAACTCATGCTTTTAGAGACTTGTTTGGGCTCATGAGAGGAGTAGAAAAACATCAAAAATTTCAGTCCTGCATGATTCTACCAAGAAATGTGTGTTCATTGAAACCGCTGGTTTTTGATAGTTTGGGCCCTATTGAATAATGAATGTTTTGAATTTTCTCCAAAAGTAAAGTAGTTGCAAACTCATCCTTTTAGAAACTTGTTTGGGCTGTTGAGAGGAGTAAAAAACCATCAAAAATTTCAATCCTGCATGATTCTACCAAGAAATGTGATTCTTCATCCAAAACGCTGGTTTTTGCTATTGGGCTCTATTGAATAATGAATGTTTTGAATTTTCTCCAAAAGTAAAGTAGTTGCAAACTCATGCTTTTATTTTCCAATAATTTTTATTAGAATTTTCCAAGATTTAAACAAACATAAAAAGGGGAGGAAAATAGGTAGGGGGAACAAAGGAAAGGAAGGGAAAGGAAATACAATAGAAACTCAATGAGAGTACCTTGTTTATGCAAAAACATAAGAAATATCAATACATTAGACAATGACACAAACTGTATGATCATTATCAAGACTTAAGCTAATTTCTGATTTAAAGCTATATCTAAGAACTGAACGTCAGACTTAAAATATAGAATATGAAATATAGTCTCACCTGGATTCGTCAAACCGTAGCATAATTTTCTAGAAGTACCGTTAAGTAATAAAAAGCTTGTTCCAAGCATCCCATTTCTTATTATATTTGTCCAAGTAATTGTTTTGGAAAGCAAAGCGCCTTTCCAATGCACTATGAATCACAAGGTTATGAAATATATCATCAAACCTTGGAGAATCAATTTTCTTCCAATGAGCTGCTATGGAGTTTTTCACTACCAGTAAAATATGTGCTATCATAAGGATTGATGAAAAGTCTAAATGTTCCAGGTCCAGGAGCAAGAGAGCCATACTAGGAGAGATAACTAACCTCCTACCTAAGAATGTATCTATATGAACCGAAACCTCTCTCCATAAGCTCCTAACTTTTGGGCATCCCCAAAATATGTGGAATAAATTCCCTACTGATCCACACTCCCTCCAGCATAAGTTGGAGGTGCCATGATTTATAAAAAACAACCTCGATGGAGTATAATACCATCTTGCAACTAATTTATAGTAGGATTCGCGTAACGACATCGAGATTGTTGAGGTAAAAGAAAGTTTGAGGGCATCTTGCCATTGTTCTAGTGAGGGAGATATATTTAAATCAGTCTCCCAACGTTTCATATATGCCGTTTTTAATATAACTGTATCTCTATTAAAAATTTTGTATATATTTTTTAAGTTCCAGACGCTTCTCTTTTCTAAGTTTCCCATGAATAAGGCCAATATGTCCAAATTTAGAGGTTTGAGGTTAATAAATTTTTTTATATGATCTTTAAGAACAGTGAAGAAAAGGAATTCTGAAGAGGGGAGATTAAAGTTTAATTTAATTTCGCTGAAGGAGAAGAAAGACCCATTATACAAATCTCCTATTTTTTTTATGTTGCATGTAGACCAAATATCTGGAATTGAAAGCCTATAAATAACTGATAACAATGATAATGGTACATTATTTAGTTGTCTTGTTTTATTCCAATTCCTTCCTGGCCGAATAAAACCTTTCCAGGCCAAAAGTATAGCTTGAAATATAGGGTGTGAAGGTAGCTTTTGTCTAGAATCAAGGATATTGTTATAAAAAGTATTATTAAGTAAATTATTGCTACTCTGACTCTCTTCCAAAACCACCCATGCCGGAGGCTTGGTTTGTTTAAACCAAAGAAGGCTGGCCTTAATCAACAAGGCTTGGTAGTATGCCGTAATATTCGGTAATCCCAGGCCTCCATTTTCTTTGTTTTTATAGAGAATGTTTGAGGCAATTCTGGGTTTTTTATCATCCCAAATAAAAGAGTTGATCAAAGCCTGGATTTTAGACAGATAGACTGATGGAATATTGATAGGAAGGGTTCTGAATAAATATAATATCTTAGGTAGAATGAAAGACTTTACGGCCAGAATCCTTCCAAATAAGGATAGGGTGATGCGCTTAAAATTTGTAAGATCTGTAGTTATAGTTTTGATTAAACTGTTAATATTAATTGGGATAATTAACTGAAATTTATTTGTCAGTATTGTCCCTAAGTATCTTACTTCTTCCTCTTTTCCTGAAAAATTTGAGAGACTTTCCAACCGCTCCTTTTCCTGATAATTTAAATTAAAAGATAGGATCTTTGACTTTAAATGATTGATTTTAAAGTATGATATATTTGAGAATGCCTTTAAATCCATCATCAGTGCCGCAATAGAAATTTCTGGATTTAGAAGAGTCAATACTATATCATCTGCGAACAAACCAATTTTAAAAGAACGTTGTAGAGTTTCTAGGCCATGAATATTAGAGTTAAATCTAATTTTTTCTGCTAAGGGTTCTATTGCTAAAACAAATAAAAGTGGGGAAAGGGGGCATCCCTGTCTAGTTCCATTTGAAATAGAGAATAGCTTTGATAGATGGTTATTAGTGTAGACTTTTGCACATGGTTCTGCGTATAAGGCCATAATTGAGGATATAAATACATCATTAAATCCAAACTTCAAAAGTACCCCTCTAAGATAAGTCCAATTCAGTCTATCAAAAGCTTTCTCGGCATCTAACGTGACCAGAACTGAAGGAGCAGTAGAAAATTTTGTATTATTCAATATATTCAGAATCCTTCTGGTCCCATCAGACGCCTGACGACCCTCCACAAATCCAATCTGGTCATCTTTTACCAAAGAGGGAAGAATCTTCTTTAGTCTCTCGGCCCATATTTTTGAGTATAACTTGACATCTCCATTGATAAGTGAGATTGGCCTGTAACTCTGAACCCTCTCAGGATCCCCCCCTTCCTTAGGTATCATAACTATAGTCGCTTCCAACATTTCCTTTGGGAAGGAACCCTGAGAGGAAGCCAAATTAAATATATTTACCAAATGGGGAGTCAAAAGTTGTTGAAAGGTCTTATAGTACTCATTAATGAATCCATCTGGCCCTGGTGACTTCTGAGCCTTAAGTTTATTGATTGCATCAGAAATTTCGTTTATTGAGATAGGCCTATTTATATGATCCAGTTCCAAAGAATCAATCTGGGGGAGATTTAAGTTATCTAAAAATGTACCTATTGATGAAATATCAGGTTGCGGTGTATCAGAGTCTAAAGATAAATTGTACAAACCCTGGAAAAACTCTGCGAAAGCGTTCGCTATGTCTGAAGGATGGGTTTTAATATCCCCATTCTTGGATTTAATTCTAATTATTCTCTTACTAATCCTATCTTGTTTAAGTCTTCTCATCATGTAGGCAGTTGGTTTGTTAATAGATGAATAAAGTTTGAATTTCGAGTTTCTAATAACCGCGTCATATTCAGTCATAATTAAAATTTTCAATTCTTGTCTTAATTTCAAGATTTCTAAATGGACCTCCGAAGATGGAACCAATAAATTATTTTGGGAATCCTCTTTTGATTTTATTTGAGATTGGAGGTTAGTAATTTTCTGTCTCCTAATTTTCTTTAATTTGGATGAAAGTTGGATTAGTTGACCCCTCAACACTGCCTTATGTGTATTCCAGAGAATAAACGGGTTTACATCATCAATATCATTTTCTTTAAAAAAATTGGAGATTGTCTCTGAGATAATTATTCTATGCTCCGGGTTTTTAAACAAGGAGGAATTGGCCTTCCAGAGGAATGTATTCTTTGAGTATGCTCCTATTTCAAATTCCGCTATGATGGGGACATGATCCGATATAGATTTCCCCAAAATATTGATAGTTTTAAAATTGGAAATGGCAAAGACGTCTGTTAGTATTAGATCTATTCTAGATGATGTATTGTGCGTATCTGAGTAGTGGGTATATTCGCGTGAGGAGGTATTCAAGCAGCGAAATATGTCAAAAAACTCATGTGAGATTAACCAATTGTTAAGGGAAGGTGCTTTATATCGGACCAGAGAAGAGGAATCCATTTTGCTATCTGGGACTATATTAAAATCTCCCGCAAATATAATCATCCCTTTCCTGACTTTTTCAATCTTACCCATTAACCTGTTCAGATATGATATAGTTTTTTTATTTGGGGCGTATATATTGACTATTGTGCATAGAGTGTGGTTTAAATGGCAGACAAGAATATGGTACCTCCCTTGTGGATCTATAGTTTCTTCTATTAACTCAAACGGGATATTGTTTTTTATTAGCGTAATAACCCCCGCTTTCTTTTTCCCTTTAAGAGATTGGAACATGTATGGGAATTTCTTGTCTTGGAAATATGGTCGATTTCCCCTAGCAAACTTAACTTCCTGTAGACATACAATGTCTGCTTTGTTATATTCAATTTCCTTCCATAATGCATGTCTCTTATAAGGGATATTTAAACCCCTAACATTGAAGGACAAGATTTTAAGCTTCATGTTGCTCCTATTTTAATACAAAAGAGAAGGTAAACCGAATCCAAGTGAGACCCTCAACAAAGTACAAGTAACAAATATAGAAGTGTAACTACTAAACGTATAGGAACACCAAAAAAAAATAAAAATAAAATTCAAGTAAAAAAGCAAAATTAAACTCAAGTGAGTTTCCTTGGAGGAATCCAATCTAGAAGGATTCTCACCTAATTTGGGGATTAAAAAAAAGTGGTTAAACTCCTACCATAACCCCATATTTACTAATCCTTCTTTATTAAAATTCAAAATACAAACAATACTGTTTATAAATAAATTCAACCGATACCATCTTGAAACGATTGGACAAAGAGCATAGCTTCCTCTGGCGTAAAGAAAGGAATGGTCCTTCCCCTATACCAGACCAGAAGCTTAGCAGGAAAGCCCCATCTGTATGAGATTCCAAGATCTTTGATTTTTGCGTTGACTTCCCTAAAGGTCTTCCTGAATTCCATTGTTGCTTTGGAAAAGTCTCCAAAGACCTTTATATTAGCATAGGGGTCTGGGAAGGAACCCCTATCTCTAATATAAAATAGTATTTTTTCTTTTGTTTCATAAAAATGCATGCGGAGGATAGTGTCTCGTGGCTTGTCTTCCGACAGGCCCCTTGGACGAGGGATGCGGTGTATTCTATCAATTCTAAATTCAGAATTTTGGAGATCTGGTAACGCTTTTTTAAATATACCTTTTGTATAGTTTGAGAGTTCATCTTGAACAATATTTTCTGGGATACCTCTTATTTTGAGATTACACCTCCTGCTCCTATCCTCTAGATCCATCAGTTTAATTTTAAGTGATTGCACCTCTGTTTTTAGTTCTGAGTTCTGTTTAAGTAAAGTATCTGTCTTATTTTCTACAACCAGGATTCTATTCTCACTTTTTTCTATTCTCTGATTAAAATTTTTAGTTATATCATTCAATGTCTTATTTTGCTTCTCAAACCCTAATGCAATAGATTCATTAAACATTTTACAGAATCTGGCCATGAAGCCCTCTGTTACCCCTTTCTCAGAGGACAGGAGCTCATCTGGGTCAATAGGGGCAAATCCTTGACTGGAAATCCGTGGGGACACAGATCTCTCTTTTTTTGGTCGCTGTCTATTAGGACTACTATCAGGTGAAGAATAGTCCGATAAATCTTCAGAATCCGCAGTAATTGATCTTTTTTCATCATCCCTCGAATTCGGGCCCTTCCTTTTTGCGGACTTAGAGGTGTCCATTGCATTAGGATTAGTCTCTGTTACTATGGGATTCTGTGTAAGGGGATTACTGGGAACAGTAGCTGAATCTTTACCCTCTATTCCTTTTTGAGAAGGTTTAAGTGAAGACATCACAGGCCGTTGACCTATTTGTGTATCTCTTTTTAGTGGAGACCTTGATTTAATTGGGCTTATCAAGTTAGGGGAGTCCTCAGAGGGCTTAATATATTGCTTATGTGGAAGATAGTTTCCCTTTAAATTTTTATTTGAGGAGGGTTCATTGGTCTTAAAAGCTGGCCTGGATTTAGTTCCTCCTCCCTCCATCTTGTCAGTTAAATCAACTCAAAATATAAATTATACCACCTATAATAGATGAAAAGTTGTCCCAGTCACGCCTCAACAATCGCTTACTCCGTATGATAAAAAATTATCGTTGTAAAAGTATGAGCAATATACACCTAATAATCTTCCTGTGAGGAAGCAGTTCAGGATAAATACAAGTCAGATTCAAGTATACATACCCACCCCTTCAGATAATATATGAAAGTTTACTATCCCCCAAGCTTCCTCCTTATTATCAAAATATATCAAAATCAAGATTCCCACAAATCGTGATATATGTCACGATTACTTAAAAGCTACAGTGTATCTATGTTCCCTATATCAACTTTTAATCAAATTCCCGCTCCCCTGCACACAATATTTACGTCAGGTGAAGTCCCGCTTCTTATCCAATAGAATATTCTTCCTTATCGAATCCCGATGAATCCGGTCACCAACTGTTCTGAAGAATCTTCCTGATCCCAGGGAGCTAACCTGCTTCAGATCCGGCTATGTAAAGGCGCTTGGTAATTAAGAAAAACCGGGCGGATGAAAAGCCAGCAGCCGCTGTCAATCACTCTCCTGCACCTTTAATCTTCAGCCTCCGAAATCCCCACACATCCAGCCACTTGTTATGTGAAATTATGTTGTATATATATCCAAATCTGGCAGCCCCGCTGCTTCCAGTATCGCCGATAGTCCCAGCCGGATTCCTCACCAAAACCACTTAGAAAGTGCTCCAAATCTTGTCAGATAAGCTCCTACAAATCGGATCCACAAGTGGTCTCAGCACCGCAGTAGAAGCACAGCACCGCAAAATCGCGGTAAATACAAGAATTACACAAGTCCTGCCCTATATCCTAATCTTCTCCCCACAGATCCATACAGGAATAGTCCTGAAGAACCAGATCAGCAGAAATATGTAACAGTCCAAAAACCGCAGTGAGTCTGTGAGCCAGCCGCGGCTGTCACTCACCCAGCCTCTCCTGCTTCTTCAGCCCCCGCCAAGGATTTTAAGTAATATCTCCTCCAATATTCCACCGATCTTCACGTGCCAGGTCTTGATCTTCTCAGGACGAGCCCCCGGATCTTACCAAACAGGCTCCCCCGGGATCAGAACCACAAGCAGGTCGCAGTGCCCCGAAAACCACGGTGAGTCTGGGAGCCGGTCGCAGCTGTCACTCACCCAGCCTCTCCTGCTTCTTCAGCCCCCGCCAAGGATTTTAAGTGATATCTCCTCCAATATTCCACCGATCTTCACGTGCCAGGTCTTGATCTTCTCAGGACGAGCCCCCGGATCTTACCAAACAGGCTCCCCCGGGATCAGAACCACAAGTGGGGCGCAGTACCCTGAAAAGCTCGGCAAGTCCAGTATTACCACAGGCGCTGCAGACACACTCTGAATTCTGCACTTCTCCTTTCCCGGTTTTCACTCTGCACCGCAGAATATGAAAGCAAAGCCAAGTACCAATGGTATTCACCTGATTAGCTGTATGCTTCTTTTCCTGAAGCTCTTCTTCGTCTCTTACATGCAAGGAGCAGCTTATAGCATGCAGCGAAAATCCCAACAGGAACAACTGTCCAGCACCGGTCCTCCAGCCTCTGCAAATAGCATCCAGATCTCCTCCACAGATCCTGGTAGCCAGCAATCCAAGATAACTTCACTGGATAAGGAAAATTCCTCCTCCGCTGCTCTTCTACTGCGGGAGACAGCTGCAAGCCTCTCTCCTCTGCTCAGCGCGGGAAAAACAGCACTGCTCCCTCTCACCAGCTAAATCTCTGTTATTTTTAGTCGAATATTAACAATCTTGGTATTAAAATCTTCCAGATGGCTTGTAGATTCTTATTATGGGCATAGATTCTTGATTGAAGAATTTCTGTCGCTTCAAAGTAGCTTCATAAAGGTATATGAGCAGGAGCCCTGAGCAAACACGTCCTCACACCCTCATAGCTCAGGCCACGCCCCCCAAACTCATGCTTTTAGAGACTTGTTTGGGCTCATGAGAGGAGTAGAAAAACATCAAAAATTTCAGTCCTGCATGATTCTACCAAGAAATGTGTGTTCATTGAAACCGCTGGTTTTTGATAGTTTGGGCCCTATTGAATAATGAATGTTTTGAATTTTCTCCAAAAGTAAAGTAGTTGCAAACTCATCCTTTTAGAAACTTGTTTGGGCTGTTGAGAGGAGTAAAAAACCATCAAAAATTTCAATCCTGCATGATTTTACCAAGAAATGTGATTCTTCATTCAAAACCTGATTTTTGCTATTGGGCTCTATTGAATAGTGAATGTTTTGAATTTTCTCCAAAAGTAAAGTAGTTGCAAACTCATGCTTTTAGAGACTTGTTTGGGCTCATGAGAGGAGTAGAAAAACATCAAAAATTTCAGTCCTGCATGATTCTACCAAGAAATGTGTGTTCATTGAAACCGCTGGTTTTTGATAGTTTGGGCCCTATTGTATAATGAATGTTTTGAATTTTCTCCAAAAGTAAAGTAGTTGCAAACTCATCCTTTTAGAAACTTGTTTGGGCTGTTGAGAGGAGTAAAAAACCATCAAAAATTTCAATCCTGCATGATTTTACCAAGAAATGTGATTCTTCATTCAAAACCTGATTTTTGCTATTGGGCCCTATTGAATAATGAATGTTTTGAATTTTCTCCAAAAGTAAAGTAGTTGCAAACTCATCCTTTTAGAAACTTGTTTGGGCTGTTGAGAGGAGTAAAAAACCATCAAAAATTTCAATCCTGCATGATTCTACCAAGAAATGTGATTCTTCATTCAAAACGCTGGTTTTTGCTATTGGGCTCTATTGAATAATGAATGTTTTGAATTTTCTCCAAAAGTAAAGTAGTTGCAAACTCATGCTTTTAGAGACTTGTTTGGGCTCATGAGAGGAGTAGAAAAACATCAAAAATTTCAGTCCTGCATGATTCTACCAAGAAATGTGTGTTCATTGAAACCGCTGGTTTTTGATAGTTTGGGCCCTATTGAATAATGAATGTTTTGAATTTTCTCCAAAAGTAAAGTAGTTGCAAACTCATCCTTTTAGAAACTTGTTTGGGCTGTTGAGAGGAGTAAAAAACCATCAAAAATTTCAATCCTGCATGATTTTACCAAGAAATGTGATTCTTCATTCAAAACCTGATTTTTGCTATTGGGCTCTATTGAATAGTGAATGTTTTGAATTTTCTCCAAAAGTAAAGTAGTTGCAAACTCATGCTTTTAGAGACTTGTTTGGGCTCATGAGAGGAGTAGAAAAACATCAAAAATTTCAGTCCTGCATGATTCTACCAAGAAATGTGTGTTCATTGAAACCGCTGGTTTTTGATAGTTTGGGCCCTATTGTATAATGAATGTTTTGAATTTTCTCCAAAAGTAAAGTAGTTGCAAACTCATCCTTTTAGAAACTTGTTTGGGCTGTTGAGAGGAGTAAAAAACCATCAAAAATTTCAATCCTGCATGATTTTACCAAGAAATGTGATTCTTCATTCAAAACCTGATTTTTGCTATTGGGCCCTATTGAATAATGAATGTTTTGAATTTTCTCCAAAAGTAAAGTAGTTGCAAACTCATCCTTTTAGAAACTTGTTTGGGCTGTTGAGAGGAGTAAAAAACCATCAAAAATTTCAATCCTGCATGATTCTACCAAGAAATGTGATTCTTCATTCAAAACGCTGGTTTTTGCTATTGGGCTCTATTGAATAATGAATGTTTTGAATTTTCTCCAAAAGTAAAGTAGTTGCAAACTCATGCTTTTAGAGACTTGTTTGGGCTCATGAGAGGAGTAGAAAAACATCAAAAATTTCAGTCCTGCATGATTCTACCAAGAAATGTGTGTTCATTGAAACCGCTGGTTTTTGATAGTTTGGGCCCTATTGAATAATTAATGTTTTGAATTTTCTCCAAAAGTAAAGTAGTTGCAAACTCATCCTTTTAGAAACTTGTTTGGGCTGTTGAGAGGAGTAAAAAACCATCAAAAATTTCAATCCTGCATGATTCTACCAAGAAATGTGATTCTTCATTCAAAACGCTGGTTTTTGCTATTGGGCTCTATTGAATAATGAATGTTTTGAATTTTCTCCAAAAGTAAAGTAGTTGCAAACTCATGCTTTTAGAGACTTGTTTGGGCTCATGAGAGGAGTAGAAAAACATCAAAAATTTCAGTCCTGCATGATTCTACCAAGAAATGTGTGTTCATTGAAACCGCTGGTTTTTGACAGTTTGGGCCCTATTGAATAATGAATGTTTTGAATTTTCTCCAAAAGTAAAGTAGTTGCAAACTCATGCTTTTAGAGACTTGTTTGGGCTCATGAGAGGAGTAGAAAAACATCAAAAATTTCAGTCCTGCATGATTCTACCAAGAAATGTGTGTTCATTGAAACCGCTGGTTTTTGATAGTTTGGGCCCTATTGAATAATGAATGTTTTGAATTTTCTCCAAAAGTAAAGTAGTTGCAAACTCATCCTTTTAGAAACTTGTTTGGGCTGTTGAGAGGAGTAAAAAACCATCATAAATTTCAATCCTGCATGATTCTACCAAGAAATGTGATTCTTCATTCAAAACGCTGGTTTTTGCTATTGGGCTCTATTGAATAATGAATGTTTTGAATTTTCTCCAAAAGTAAAGTAGTTGCAAACTCATCCTTTTAGAAACTTGTTTGGGCTGTTGAGAGGAGTAAAAAACCATCAAAAATTTCAATCCTGCATGATTCTACCAAGAAATGTGATTCTTCATTCAAAACGCTGGTTTTTGCTATTGGGCTCTATTGAATAATGAATGTTTTGAATTTTCTCCAAAAGTAAAGTAGTTTCAAACTCATGCTTTTAGAGACTTGTTTGGGCTCATGAGAGGAGTAGAAAAACATCAAAAATTTCAGTCCTGCATGATTCTACCAAGAAATGTGTTCATTCAAACGGCTGGTTTTTGATAGTTTGGGCCCTATTGAATAATGAATGTTTTGAATTTTCTCCAAAAGTAAAGTAGTTGCAAACTCATCCTTTTAGAAACTTGTTTGGGCTGTTGAGAGGAGTAAAACACCATCAAAAATTTCAATCCTGCATGATTCTACCAAGAAATGTGATTCTTCATTCAAAACGCTGGTTTTTGCAATTGGGCTCTATTGAATAATGAATGTTTTGAATTTTCTCCAAAAGTAAAGTAGTTGCAAACTCATGCTTTTAGAGACTTGTTTGGGCTCATGAGATGAGTAGAAAAACATCAAAAATTTCAGTCCTGCATGATTCTACCAAGACATGTGTGTTCATTGAAACGGCTGGTTTTTGATAGTTTGGGCCCTATTGAATAATGAATGTTTTGAATTTTCTCCAAAAGTAAAGTAGTTGCAAACTCATCCTTTTAGAAACTTGTTTGGGCTGTTGAGAGGAGTAAAAAACCATCAAAAATTTCAATCCTGCATGATTCTACCAAGAAATGTGATTCTTCATTCAAAACGCTGGTTTTTGCTATTGGGCTCTATTGAATAATGAATGTTTTGAATTTTCTCCAAAAGTAAAGTAGTTGCAAACTCATGCTTTTAGAGACTTGTTTGGGCTCATGAGAGGAGTAGAAAAACATCAAAAATTTCAGTCCTGCATGATTCTACCAAGAAATGTGTGTTCATTGAAACCGCTGGTTTTTGATAGTTTGGGCCCTATTGAATAATGAATGTTTTGAATTTTCTCCAAAAGTAAAGTAGTTGCAAACTCATCCTTTTAGAAACTTGTTTGGGCTGTTGAGAGGAGTAAAAAACCATCAAAAATTTCAATCCTGCATGATTCTACCAAGAAATGTGATTCTTCATTCAAAACGCTGGTTTTTGCTATTGGGCTCTATTGAATAATGAATGTTTTGAATTTTCTCCAAAAGTAAAGTAGTTGCAAACTCATGCTTTTAGAGACTTGTTTGGGCTCATGAGAGGAGTAGAAAAACATCAAAAATTTCAGTCCTGCATGATTCTACCAAGAAATGTGTGTTCATTGAAACCGCTGGTTTTTGATAGTTTGGGCCCTATTGAATAATGAATGTTTTGAATTTTCTCCAAAAGTAAAGTAGTTGCAAACTCATCCTTTTAGAAACTTGTTTGGGCTGTTGAGAGGAGTAAAAAACCATCAAAAATTTCAATCCTGCATGATTCTACCAAGAAATGTGATTCTTCATTCAAAACGCTGGTTTTTGCTATTGGGCTCTATTGAATAATGAATGTTTTGAATTTTCTCCAAAAGTAAAGTAGTTGCAAACTCATGCTTTTAGAGACTTGTTTGGGCTCATGAGATGAGTAGAAAAACATCAAAAATTTCAGTCCTGCATGATTCTACCAAGACATGTGTGTTCATTGAAACGGCTGGTTTTTGATAGTTTGGGCCCTATTGAATAATGAATGTTTTGAATTTTCTCCAAAAGTAAAGTAGTTGCAAACTCATCCTTTTAGAAACTTGTTTGGGCTGTTGAGAGGAGTAAAAAACCATCCAAAATTTCAATCCTGCATGATTCTACCAAGAAATGTGATTCTTCATTCAAAACGCTGGTTTTTGCTATTGGGCTCTATTTAATAATGAATGTTTTGAATTTTCTCCAAAAGTAAAGTAGTTGCAAACTCATGCTTTTAGAGACTTGTTTGGGCTCATGAGAGGAGTAGAAAAACATCAAAAATTTCAGTCCTGAATGATTCTACCAAGAAATGTGTGTTCATTCAAACCGCTGGTTTTTGATAGTTTGGGCCCTATAGAATAATGAATGTTTTGAATTTTCTCCAAAAGTAAAGTAGTTGCAAACTCATGCTTTTAGAGACTTGTTTGGGCTCATGAGAGTAGAAAAACATCAAAAATTTCAGTCCTGCATGATTCTACCAAGAAATGTGTGTTCATTGAAACCGCTGGTTTTTGATAGTTTGGGCCCTATTGAATAATGAATGTTTTGAATTTTCTCCAAAAGTAAAGTAGTTGCAAACTCATCCTTTTAGAAACTTGTTTGGGCTGTTGAGAGGAGTAAAAAACCATCAAAAATTTCAATCCTGCATGATTCTACCAAGAAATGTGATTCTTCATTCAAAACGCTGGTTTTTGCTATTGGGCTCTATTGAATAATGAATGTTTTGAATTTTCTCCAAAAGTAAAGTAGTTGCAAACTCATGCTTTTAGAGACTTGTTTGGGCTCATGAGAGGAGTAGAAAAACATCAAAAATTTCAGTCCTGCATGATTCTACCAAGAAATGTGTGTTCATTGAAACCGCTGGTTTTTGATAGTTTGGGCCCTATTGAATAATGAATGTTTTGAATTTTCTCCAAAAGTAAAGTAGTTGCAAACTCATCCTTTTAGAAACTTGTTTGGGTTGTTGAGAGGAGTAAAAAACCATCAAAAATTTCAATCCTGCATGATTCTACCAAGAAATGTGATTCTTCATCCAAAACGCTGGTTTTTGCTATTGGGCTCTATTGAATAATGAATGTTTTGAATTTTCTCCAAAAGTAAAGTAGTTGCAAACTCATGCTTTTAGAGACTTGTTTGGGCTCATGAGAGGAGTAGAAAAACATCAAAAATTTCAGTCCTGCATGATTCTACCAAGAAATGTGTGTTCATTGAAACCGCTGGTTTTTGATAGTTTGGGCCCTGTTGAATAATGAATGTTTTGAATTTTCTCCAAAAGTAAAGTAGTTGCAAACTCATCCTTTTAGAAACTTGTTTGGGCTGTTGAGAGGAGTAAAAAACCATCAAAAATTTCAATCCTGCATGATTTTACCAAGAAATGTGATTCTTCATTCAAAACCTGATTTTTGCTATTGGGCTCTATTGAATAGTGAATGTTTTGAATTTTCTCCAAAAGTAAAGTAGTTGCAAACTCATGCTTTTAGAGACTTGTTTGGGCTCATGAGAGGAGTAGAAAAACATCAAAAATTTCAGTCCTGCATGATTCTACCAAGAAATGTGTTCATTCAAACCGCTGGTTTTTGATAGTTTGGGCCCTATTGAATAATGAATGTTTTGAATTTTCTCCAAAAGTAAAGTAGTTGCAAACTCATCCTTTTAGAAACTTGTTTGGGCTGTTGAGAGGAGTAAAAAAACATCAAAAATTTCAATCCTGCATGTTTCTACCAAGAAATGTGATTCTTCATTCAAAACGCTGGTTTTTGCTATTGGGCTCTATTGAATAATGAATGTTTTGAATTTTCTCCAAAAGTAAAGTAGTTGCAAACTCATCCTTTTAGAAACTTGTTTGGGCTGTTGAGAGGAGTAAAAAACCATCAAAAATTTCAATCCTGCATGATTCTACCAAGAAATGTGATTCTTCATTCAAAACGCTGGTTTTTGCTATTGGGCTCTATTGAATAATGAATGTTTTGAATTTTCTCCAAAAGTAAAGTAGCTGCAAACTCATGCTTTTAGAGACTTGTTTGGGCTCATGAGAGGAGTAGAAAAACATCAAAAATTTCAGTCCTGCATGATTCTACCAAGAAATGTGTGTTCATTGAAACCGCTGGTTTTTGATAGTTTGGGCCCTATTGTATAATGAATGTTTTGAATTTTCTCCAAAAGTAAAGTAGTTGCAAACTCATCCTTTTAGAAACTTGTTTGGGCTGTTGAGAGGAGTAAAAAACCATCAAAAATTTCAATCCTGCATGATTTTACCAAGAAATGTGATTCTTCATTCAAAACCTGATTTTTGCTATTGGGCTCTATTGAATAGTTAATGTTTTGAATTTTCTCCAAAAGTAAAGTAGTTGCAAACTCATGCTTTTAGAGACTTGTTTGGGCTCATGAGAGGAGTAGAAAAACATCAAAAATTTCAGTCCTGCATGATTCTACCAAGAAATGTGTTCATTCAAACCGCTGGTTTTTGATAGTTTGGGCCCTATTGAATAATGAATGTTTTGAATTTTCTCCAAAAGTAAAGTAGTTGCAAACTCATCCTTTTAGAAACTTGTTTGGGCTGTTGAGAGGAGTAAAACACCATCAAAAATTTCAATCCTGCATGATTCTACCAAGAAATGTGATTCTTCATTCAAAACGCTGGTTTTTGCAATTGGGCTCTATTGAATAATGAATGTTTTGAATTTTCTCCAAAAGTAAAGTAGTTGCAAACTCATGCTTTTAGAGACTTGTTTGGGCTCATGAGAGGAGTAGAAAAACATCAAAAATTTCAGTCCTGCATGATTCTACCAAGAAATGTGTGTTCATTCAAACCGCTGGTTTTTGATAGTTTGGGCCCTATTGAATAATGAATGTTTTGAATTTTCTCCAAAAGTAAAGTAGTTGCAAACTCATCCTTTTAGAAACTTGTTTGGGCTGTTGAGAGGAGTAAAAAACCATCAAAAATTTCAATCCTGCATGATTCTACCAAGAAATGTGATTCTTCATTCAAAACGCTGGTTTTTGCTATTGGGCTCTATTGAATAATGAATGTTTTGAATTTTCTCCAAAAGTAAAGTAGTTGCAAACTCATGCTTTTAGAGACTTGTTTGGGCTCATGAGAGGAGTAGAAAAACATCAAAAATTTCAGTCCTGCATGATTCTACCAAGAAATGTGTGTTCATTGAAACCGCTGGTTTTTGATAGTTTGGGCCCTATTTAATAATGAATGTTTTGAATTTTCTCCAAAAGTAAAGTAGTTGCAAACTCATCCTTTTAGAAACTTGTTTGGGCTGTTGAGAGGAGTAAAAAACCATCAAAAATTTCAATCCTGCATGATTCTACCAAGAAATGTGATTCTTCATCCAAAACGCTGGTTTTTGCTATTGGGCTCTATTGAATAATGAATGTTTTGAATTTTCTCCAAAAGTAAAGTAGTTGCAAACTCATGCTTTTAGAGACTTGTTTGGGCTCATGAGAGGAGTAGAAAAACATCAAAAATTTCAGTCCTGCATGATTCTACCAAGAAATGTGTGTTCATTGAAACCGCTGGTTTTTGATAGTTTGGGCCCTATTGAATAATGAATGTTTTGAATTTTCTCCAAAAGTAAAGTAGTTGCAAACTCATCCTTTTAGAAACTTGTTTGGGCTGTTGAGAGGAGTAAAAAACCATCAAAAATTTCAATCCTGCATGATTCTACCAAGAAATGTGATTCTTCATTCAAAACGCTGGTTTTTGCTATTGGGCTCTATTGAATAATGAATGTTTTGAATTTTCTCCAAAAGTAAAGTAGTTGCAAACTCATGCTTTTAGAGACTTTTTTGGGCTCATGAGAGGAGTAGAAAAACATCAAAAATTTCAGTCCTGCATGATTCTACCAAGACATGTGTGTTCATTGAAACGGCTGGTTTTTGATAGTTTGGGCCTTATTGAATAATGAATGTTTTGAATTTTCTCCAAAAGTAAAGTAGTTGCAAACTCATCCTTTTAGAAACTTGTTTGGGCTGTTGAGAGGAGTAAAAAACCATCAAAAATTTCAATCCTGCATGATTCTACCAAGAAATGTGATTCTTCATTCAAAACCTGATTTTTGCTATTGGGCTCTATTGAATAATGAATGTTTTGAATTTTCTCCAAAAGTAAAGTAGTTGCAAACTCATGCTTTTAGAGACTTGTTTGGGCTCATGAGAGGAGTAGAAAAACATCAAAAATATCAGTCCTGCATGATTCTACCAAGAAATGTGTGTTCATTCAAACCGCTGGTTTTTGATAGTTTGGGCCCTATTGAATAATGAATGTTTTGAATTTTCTCCAAAAGTAAAGTAGTTGCAAACTCATGCTTTTAGAGACTTGTTTGGGCTCATGAGAGGAGTAGAAAAACATCAAAAATTTCAGTCCTCCATGAATCTACCAAGAAATGTGTGTTCATTGAAACCGCTGGTTTTTGATAGTTTGGGCCCTATTGAATAATGAATGTTTTGAATTTTCTCCAAAAGTAAAGTAGTTGCAAACTCATCCTTTTAGAAACTTGTTTGGGCTGTTGAGAGGAGTAAAAAACCATCAAAAATTTCAATCCTGCATGATTCTACCAAGAAATGTGATTCTTCATTCAAAACGCTGGTTTTTGCTATTGGGCTCTATTGAATAATGAATGTTTTGAATTTTCTCCAAAAGTAAAGTAGTTGCAAACTCATGCTTTTAGAGACTTGTTTGGGCTCATGAGAGGAGTAGAAAAACATCAAAAATTTCAGTCCTGCATGATTCTACCAAGAAATGTGTGTTCATTGAAACCGCTGGTTTTTGATAGTTTGGGCCCTATTGAATAATGAATGTTTTGAATTTTCTCCAAAAGTAAAGTAGTTGCAAACTCATCCTTTTAGAAACTTGTTTGGGCTGTTGAGAGGAGTAAAAAACCATCAAAAATTTCAATCCTGCATGATTCTACCAAGAAATGTGATTCTTCATTCAAAACGCTGGTTTTTGCTATTGGGCTCTATTGAATAATGAATGTTTTGAATTTTCTCCAAAAGTAAAGTAGTTGCAAACTCATGCTTTTAGAGACTTGTTTGGGCTCATGAGAGGAGTAGAAAAACATCAAAAATTTCAGTCCTGCATGATTCTACCAAGAAATGTGTGTTCATTGAAACCGCTGGTTTTTGATAGTTTGGGCCCTATTGAATAATGAATGTTTTGAATTTTCTCCAAAAGTAAAGTAGTTGCAAACTCATCCTTTTAGAAACTTGTTTGGGCTGTTGAGAGGAGTAAAAAACCATCAAAAATTTCAATCCTGCATGATTCTACCAAGAAATGTGATTCTTCATTCAAAACGCTGGTTTTTGCTATTGGGCTCTATTGAATAATGAATGTTTTGAATTTTCTCCAAAAGTAAAGTAGTTGCAAACTCATGCTTTTAGAGACTTGTTTGGGCTCATGAGATGAGTAGAAAAACATCAAAAATTTCAGTCCTGCATGATTCTACCAAGACATGTGTGTTCATTGAAACGGCTGGTTTTTGATAGTTTGGGCCCTATTGAATAATGAATGTTTTGAATTTTCTCCAAAAGTAAAGTAGTTGCAAACTCATCCTTTTAGAAACTTGTTTGGGCTGTTGAGAGGAGTAAAAAACCATCAAAAATTTCAATCCTGCATGATTCTACCAAGAAATGTGATTCTTCATTCAAAACGCTGGTTTTTGCTATTGGGCTCTATTGAATAATGAATGTTTTGAATTTTCTCCAAAAGTAAAGTAGTTGCAAACTCATGCTTTTAGAGACTTGTTTGGGCTCATGAGAGGAGTAGAAAAACATCAAAAATTTCAGTCCTGCATGATTCTACCAAGAAATGTGTGTTCATTGAAACCGCTGGTTTTTGATAGTTTGGGCCCTATTTAATAATGAATGTTTTGAATTTTCTCCAAAAGTAAAGTAGTTGCAAACTCATCCTTTTAGAAACTTGTTTGGGCTGTTGAGAGGAGTAAAAAACCATCAAAAATTTCAATCCTGCATGATTCTACCAAGAAATGTGATTCTTCATCCAAAACGCTGGTTTTTGCTATTGGGCTCTATTGAATAATGAATGTTTTGAATTTTCTCCAAAAGTAAAGTAGTTGCAAACTCATGCTTTTAGAGACTTGTTTGGGCTCATGAGAGGAGTAGAAAAACATCAAAAATTTCAGTCCTGCATGATTCTACCAAGAAATGTGTGTTCATTGAAACCGCTGGTTTTTGATAGTTTGGGCCCTATTGAATAATGAATGTTTTGAATTTTCTCCAAAAGTAAAGTAGTTGCAAACTCATCCTTTTAGAAACTTGTTTGGGCTGTTGAGAGGAGTAAAAAACCATCAAAAATTTCAATCCTGCATGATTCTACCAAGAAATGTGATTCTTCATTCAAAACGCTGGTTTTTGCTATTGGGCTCTATTGAATAATGAATGTTTTGAATTTTCTCCAAAAGTAAAGTAGTTGCAAACTCATGCTTTTAGAGACTTTTTTGGGCTCATGAGAGGAGTAGAAAAACATCAAAAATTTCAGTCCTGCATGATTCTACCAAGACATGTGTGTTCATTGAAACGGCTGGTTTTTGATAGTTTGGGCCTTATTGAATAATGAATGTTTTGAATTTTCTCCAAAAGTAAAGTAGTTGCAAACTCATCCTTTTAGAAACTTGTTTGGGCTGTTGAGAGGAGTAAAAAACCATCAAAAATTTCAATCCTGCATGATTCTACCAAGAAATGTGATTCTTCATTCAAAACCTGATTTTTGCTATTGGGCTCTATTGAATAATGAATGTTTTGAATTTTCTCCAAAAGTAAAGTAGTTGCAAACTCATGCTTTTAGAGACTTGTTTGGGCTCATGAGAGGAGTAGAAAAACATCAAAAATATCAGTCCTGCATGATTCTACCAAGAAATGTGTGTTCATTCAAACCGCTGGTTTTTGATAGTTTGGGCCCTATTGAATAATGAATGTTTTGAATTTTCTCCAAAAGTAAAGTAGTTGCAAACTCATGCTTTTAGAGACTTGTTTGGGCTCATGAGAGGAGTAGAAAAACATCAAAAATTTCAGTCCTCCATGAATCTACCAAGAAATGTGTGTTCATTGAAACCGCTGGTTTTTGATAGTTTGGGCCCTATTGAATAATGAATGTTTTGAATTTTCTCCAAAAGTAAAGTAGTTGCAAACTCATCCTTTTAGAAACTTGTTTGGGCTGTTGAGAGGAGTAAAAAACCATCAAAAATTTCAATCCTGCATGATTCTACCAAGAAATGTGATTCTTCATTCAAAACGCTGGTTTTTGCTATTGGGCTCTATTGAATAATGAATGTTTTGAATTTTCTCCAAAAGTAAAGTAGTTGCAAACTCATGCTTTTAGAGACTTGTTTGGGCTCATGAGAGGAGTAGAAAAACATCAAAAATTTCAGTCCTGCATGATTCTACCAAGAAATGTGTGTTCATTGAAACCGCTGGTTTTTGATAGTTTGGGCCCTATTGAATAATGAATGTTTTGAATTTTCTCCAAAAGTAAAGTAGTTGCAAACTCATCCTTTTAGAAACTTGTTTGGGCTGTTGAGAGGAGTAAAAAACCATCAAAAATTTCAATCCTGCATGATTCTACCAAGAAATGTGATTCTTCATTCAAAACGCTGGTTTTTGCTATTGGGCTCTATTGAATAATGAATGTTTTGAATTTTCTCCAAAAGTAAAGTAGTTGCAAACTCATGCTTTTAGAGACTTGTTTGGGCTCATGAGAGGAGTAGAAAAACATCAAAAATTTCAGTCCTGCATGATTCTACCAAGAAATGTGTGTTCATTGAAACCGCTGGTTTTTGATAGTTTGGGCCCTATTGAATAATGAATGTTTTGAATTTTCTCCAAAAGTAAAGTAGTTGCAAACTCATCCTTTTAGAAACTTGTTTGGGCTGTTGAGAGGAGTAAAAAACCATCAAAAATTTCAATCCTGCATGATTCTACCAAGAAATGTGATTCTTCATTCAAAACGCTGGTTTTTGCTATTGGGCTCTATTGAATAATGAATGTTTTGAATTTTCTCCAAAAGTAAAGTAGTTGCAAACTCATGCTTTTAGAGACTTGTTTGGGCTCATGAGATGAGTAGAAAAACATCAAAAATTTCAGTCCTGCATGATTCTACCAAGACATGTGTGTTCATTGAAACGGCTGGTTTTTGATAGTTTGGGCCCTATTGAATAATGAATGTTTTGAATTTTCTCCAAAAGTAAAGTAGTTGCAAACTCATCCTTTTAGAAACTTGTTTGGGCTGTTGAGAGGAGTAAAAAACCATCCAAAATTTCAATCCTGCATGATTCTACCAAGAAATGTGATTCTTCATTCAAAACGCTGGTTTTTGCTATTGGGCTCTATTTAATAATGAATGTTTTGAATTTTCTCCAAAAGTAAAGTAGTTGCAAACTCATGCTTTTAGAGACTTGTTTGGGCTCATGAGAGGAGTAGAAAAACATCAAAAATTTCAGTCCTGAATGATTCTACCAAGAAATGTGTGTTCATTCAAACCGCTGGTTTTTGATAGTTTGGGCCCTATAGAATAATGAATGTTTTGAATTTTCTCCAAAAGTAAAGTAGTTGCAAACTCATGCTTTTAGAGACTTGTTTGGGCTCATGAGAGTAGAAAAACATCAAAAATTTCAGTCCTGCATGATTCTACCAAGAAATGTGTGTTCATTGAAACCGCTGGTTTTTGATAGTTTGGGCCCTATTGAATAATGAATGTTTTGAATTTTCTCCAAAAGTAAAGTAGTTGCAAACTCATCCTTTTAGAAACTTGTTTGGGCTGTTGAGAGGAGTAAAAAACCATCAAAAATTTCAATCCTGCATGATTCTACCAAGAAATGTGATTCTTCATTCAAAACGCTGGTTTTTGCTATTGGGCTCTATTGAATAATGAATGTTTTGAATTTTCTCCAAAAGTAAAGTAGTTGCAAACTCATGCTTTTAGAGACTTGTTTGGGCTCATGAGAGGAGTAGAAAAACATCAAAAATTTCAGTCCTGCATGATTCTACCAAGAAATGTGTGTTCATTGAAACCGCTGGTTTTTGATAGTTTGGGCCCTATTGAATAATGAATGTTTTGAATTTTCTCCAAAAGTAAAGTAGTTGCAAACTCATCCTTTTAGAAACTTGTTTGGGTTGTTGAGAGGAGTAAAAAACCATCAAAAATTTCAATCCTGCATGATTCTACCAAGAAATGTGATTCTTCATCCAAAACGCTGGTTTTTGCTATTGGGCTCTATTGAATAATGAATGTTTTGAATTTTCTCCAAAAGTAAAGTAGTTGCAAACTCATGCTTTTAGAGACTTGTTTGGGCTCATGAGAGGAGTAGAAAAACATCAAAAATTTCAGTCCTGCATGATTCTACCAAGAAATGTGTGTTCATTGAAACCGCTGGTTTTTGATAGTTTGGGCCCTGTTGAATAATGAATGTTTTGAATTTTCTCCAAAAGTAAAGTAGTTGCAAACTCATCCTTTTAGAAACTTGTTTGGGCTGTTGAGAGGAGTAAAAAACCATCAAAAATTTCAATCCTGCATGATTTTACCAAGAAATGTGATTCTTCATTCAAAACCTGATTTTTGCTATTGGGCTCTATTGAATAGTGAATGTTTTGAATTTTCTCCAAAAGTAAAGTAGTTGCAAACTCATGCTTTTAGAGACTTGTTTGGGCTCATGAGAGGAGTAGAAAAACATCAAAAATTTCAGTCCTGCATGATTCTACCAAGAAATGTGTTCATTCAAACCGCTGGTTTTTGATAGTTTGGGCCCTATTGAATAATGAATGTTTTGAATTTTCTCCAAAAGTAAAGTAGTTGCAAACTCATCCTTTTAGAAACTTGTTTGGGCTGTTGAGAGGAGTAAAAAAACATCAAAAATTTCAATCCTGCATGTTTCTACCAAGAAATGTGATTCTTCATTCAAAACGCTGGTTTTTGCTATTGGGCTCTATTGAATAATGAATGTTTTGAATTTTCTCCAAAAGTAAAGTAGTTGCAAACTCATCCTTTTAGAAACTTGTTTGGGCTGTTGAGAGGAGTAAAAAACCATCAAAAATTTCAATCCTGCATGATTCTACCAAGAAATGTGATTCTTCATTCAAAACGCTGGTTTTTGCTATTGGGCTCTATTGAATAATGAATGTTTTGAATTTTCTCCAAAAGTAAAGTAGCTGCAAACTCATGCTTTTAGAGACTTGTTTGGGCTCATGAGAGGAGTAGAAAAACATCAAAAATTTCAGTCCTGCATGATTCTACCAAGAAATGTGTGTTCATTGAAACCGCTGGTTTTTGATAGTTTGGGCCCTATTGTATAATGAATGTTTTGAATTTTCTCCAAAAGTAAAGTAGTTGCAAACTCATCCTTTTAGAAACTTGTTTGGGCTGTTGAGAGGAGTAAAAAACCATCAAAAATTTCAATCCTGCATGATTTTACCAAGAAATGTGATTCTTCATTCAAAACCTGATTTTTGCTATTGGGCTCTATTGAATAGTTAATGTTTTGAATTTTCTCCAAAAGTAAAGTAGTTGCAAACTCATGCTTTTAGAGACTTGTTTGGGCTCATGAGAGGAGTAGAAAAACATCAAAAATTTCAGTCCTGCATGATTCTACCAAGAAATGTGTTCATTCAAACCGCTGGTTTTTGATAGTTTGGGCCCTATTGAATAATGAATGTTTTGAATTTTCTCCAAAAGTAAAGTAGTTGCAAACTCATCCTTTTAGAAACTTGTTTGGGCTGTTGAGAGGAGTAAAACACCATCAAAAATTTCAATCCTGCATGATTCTACCAAGAAATGTGATTCTTCATTCAAAACGCTGGTTTTTGCAATTGGGCTCTATTGAATAATGAATGTTTTGAATTTTCTCCAAAAGTAAAGTAGTTGCAAACTCATGCTTTTAGAGACTTGTTTGGGCTCATGAGAGGAGTAGAAAAACATCAAAAATTTCAGTCCTGCATGATTCTACCAAGAAATGTGTGTTCATTCAAACCGCTGGTTTTTGATAGTTTGGGCCCTATTGAATAATGAATGTTTTGAATTTTCTCCAAAAGTAAAGTAGTTGCAAACTCATCCTTTTAGAAACTTGTTTGGGCTGTTGAGAGGAGTAAAAAACCATCAAAAATTTCAATCCTGCATGATTCTACCAAGAAATGTGATTCTTCATTCAAAACGCTGGTTTTTGCTATTGGGCTCTATTGAATAATGAATGTTTTGAATTTTCTCCAAAAGTAAAGTAGTTGCAAACTCATGCTTTTAGAGACTTGTTTGGGCTCATGAGAGGAGTAGAAAAACATCAAAAATTTCAGTCCTGCATGATTCTACCAAGAAATGTGTGTTCATTGAAACCGCTGGTTTTTGATAGTTTGGGCCCTATTTAATAATGAATGTTTTGAATTTTCTCCAAAAGTAAAGTAGTTGCAAACTCATCCTTTTAGAAACTTGTTTGGGCTGTTGAGAGGAGTAAAAAACCATCAAAAATTTCAATCCTGCATGATTCTACCAAGAAATGTGATTCTTCATCCAAAACGCTGGTTTTTGCTATTGGGCTCTATTGAATAATGAATGTTTTGAATTTTCTCCAAAAGTAAAGTAGTTGCAAACTCATGCTTTTAGAGACTTGTTTGGGCTCATGAGAGGAGTAGAAAAACATCAAAAATTTCAGTCCTGCATGATTCTACCAAGAAATGTGTGTTCATTGAAACCGCTGGTTTTTGATAGTTTGGGCCCTATTGAATAATGAATGTTTTGAATTTTCTCCAAAAGTAAAGTAGTTGCAAACTCATCCTTTTAGAAACTTGTTTGGGCTGTTGAGAGGAGTAAAAAACCATCAAAAATTTCAATCCTGCATGATTCTACCAAGAAATGTGATTCTTCATTCAAAACGCTGGTTTTTGCTATTGGGCTCTATTGAATAATGAATGTTTTGAATTTTCTCCAAAAGTAAAGTAGTTGCAAACTCATGCTTTTAGAGACTTTTTTGGGCTCATGAGAGGAGTAGAAAAACATCAAAAATTTCAGTCCTGCATGATTCTACCAAGACATGTGTGTTCATTGAAACGGCTGGTTTTTGATAGTTTGGGCCTTATTGAATAATGAATGTTTTGAATTTTCTCCAAAAGTAAAGTAGTTGCAAACTCATCCTTTTAGAAACTTGTTTGGGCTGTTGAGAGGAGTAAAAAACCATCAAAAATTTCAATCCTGCATGATTCTACCAAGAAATGTGATTCTTCATTCAAAACCTGATTTTTGCTATTGGGCTCTATTGAATAATGAATGTTTTGAATTTTCTCCAAAAGTAAAGTAGTTGCAAACTCATGCTTTTAGAGACTTGTTTGGGCTCATGAGAGGAGTAGAAAAACATTAAAAATATCAGTCCTGCATGATTCTACCAAGAAATGTGTGTTCATTCAAACCGCTGGTTTTTGATAGTTTGGGCCCTATTGAATAATGAATGTTTTGAATTTTCTCCAAAAGTAAAGTAGTTGCAAACTCATGCTTTTAGAGACTTGTTTGGGCTCATGAGAGGAGTAGAAAAACATCAAAAATTTCAGTCCTCCATGAATCTACCAAGAAATGTGTGTTCATTGAAACCGCTGGTTTTTGATAGTTTGGGCCCTATTGAATAATGAATGTTTTGAATTTTCTCCAAAAGTAAAGTAGTTGCAAACTCATCCTTTTAGAAACTTGTTTGGGCTGTTGAGAGGAGTAAAAAACCATCAAAAATTTCAATCCTGCATGATTCTACCAAGAAATGTGATTCTTCATTCAAAACGCTGGTTTTTGCTATTGGGCTCTATTGAATAATGAATGTTTTGAATTTTCTCCAAAAGTAAAGTAGTTGCAAACTCATGCTTTTAGAGACTTGTTTGGGCTCATGAGAGGAGTAGAAAAACATCAAAAATTTCAGTCCTGCATGATTCTACCAAGAAATGTGTGTTCATTGAAACCGCTGGTTTTTGATAGTTTGGGCCCTATTGAATAATGAATGTTTTGAATTTTCTCCAAAAGTAAAGTAGTTGCAAACTCATCCTTTTAGAAACTTGTTTGGGCTGTTGAGAGGAGTAAAAAACCATCAAAAATTTCAATCCTGCATGATTCTACCAAGAAATGTGATTCTTCATTCAAAACGCTGGTTTTTGCTATTGGGCTCTATTGAATAATGAATGTTTTGAATTTTCTCCAAAAGTAAAGTAGTTGCAAACTCATGCTTTTAGAGACTTGTTTGGGCTCATGAGAGGAGTTGAAAAACATCAAAAATTTCAGTCCTGCATGATTCTATCAAGAAATGTGTGTTCATTGAAACCGCTGGTTTTTGATAGTTTGGGCCCTATTGAATAATGAATGTTTTGAATTTTCTCCAAAAGTAAAGTAGTTGCAAACTCATCCTTTTAGAAACTTGTTTGGGCTGTTGAGAGGAGTA
The DNA here is from genome assembly GCF_039654945.1 of Dendrobates tinctorius. Classification (NCBI taxonomy): domain Eukaryota; kingdom Metazoa; phylum Chordata; class Amphibia; order Anura; family Dendrobatidae; genus Dendrobates; species Dendrobates tinctorius. The sequence goes on from NW_027361793.1 coordinate 23,988,804, forward strand.
AAAAACCATCAAAAATTTCAATCCTGCATGATTCTACCAAGAAATGTGATTCTTCATCCAAAACGCTGGTTTTTGCTATTGGGCTCTATTGAATAATGAATGTTTTGAATTTTCTCCAAAAGTAAAGTAGTTGCAAACTCATGCTTTTAGAGACTTGTTTGGGCTCATGAGAGGAGTAGAAAAACATCAAAAATTTCAGTCCTGCATGATTCTACCAAGAAATGTGTGTTCATTGAAACCGCTGGTTTTTGATAGTTTGGGCCCTATTGAATAATGAATGTTTTGAATTTTCTCCAAAGGTAAAGTAGTTGCAAACTCATCCTTTTAGAAACTTGTTTGGGCTGTTGAGAGGAGTAAAAAACCATCAAAAATTTCAATCCTGCATGATTTTACCAAGAAATGTGATTCTTCATTCAAAACCTGATTTTTGCTATTGGGCTCTATTGAATAGTGAATGTTTTGAATTTTCTCCAAAAGTAAAGTAGTTGCAAACTCATGCTTTTAGAGACTTGTTTGGGCTCATGAGAGGAGTAGAAAAACATCAAAAATTTCAGTCCTGCATGATTCTACCAAGAAATGTGTGTTCATTGAAACCGCTGGTTTTTGATAGTTTGGGCCCTATTGAATAATGAATGTTTTGAATTTTCTCCAAAAGTAAAGTAGTTGCAAACTCATCCTTTTAGAAACTTGTTTGGGCTGTTGAGAGGAGTAAAAAACCATCAAAAATTTCAATCCTGCATGATTCTACCAAGAAATGTGATTCTTCATTCAAAACGCTGGTTTTTGCTATTGGGCTCTATTGAATAATGAATGTTTTGAATTTTCTCCAAATGTAAAGTAGTTGCAAACTCATGCTTTTAGAGACTTGTTTGGGCTCATGAGAGGAGTAGAAAAACATCAAAAATTTCAGTCCTGCATGATTCTACCAAGAAATGTGTGTTCATTCAAACCGCTGGTTTTTGATAGTTTGGGCCCTATTGAATAATGAATGTTTTGAATTTTCTCCAAAAGTAAAGTAGTTGCAAACTCATGCTTTTAGAGACTTGTTTGGGCTCATGAGAGGAGTAGAAAAACATCAAAAATTTCAGTCCTGCATGATTCTACCAAGAAATGTGTGTTCATTGAAACCGCTGGTTTTTGATAGTTTGGGCCCTATTGAATAATGAATGTTTTGAATTTTCTCCAAAAGTAAAGTAGTTGCAAACTCATCCTTTTAGAAACTTGTTTGCGCTGTTGAGAGGAGTAAAAAACCATCAAAAAATTCAATCCTGCATGATTCTACCAAGAAATGTGATTCTTCATTCAAAACGCTGGTTTTTGCTATTGGGCTCTATTGAATAATGAATGTTTTGAATTTTCTCCAAAAGTAAAGTAGTTGCAAACTCATGCTTTTAGAGACTTGTTTGGGCTCATGAGAGGAGTAGAAAAACATCAAAAATTTCAGTCCTGCATGATTCTACCAAGAAATGTGTGTTCATTGAAACCGCTGGTTTTTGATAGTTTGGGCCCTATTGAATAATGAATGTTTTGAATTTTCTCCAAAAGTAAAGTAGTTGCAAACTCATCCTTTTAGAAACTTGTTTGGGCTGTTGAGAGGAGTAAAAAACCATCAAAAATTTCAATCCTGCATGATTCTACCAAGAAATGTGATTCTTCATTCAAAACGCTGGTTTTTGCTATTGGGCTCTATTGAATAATGAATGTTTTGAATTTTCTCCAAAAGTAAAGTAGTTGCAAACTCATGCTTTTAGAGACTTTTTTGGGCTCATGAGAGGAGTAGAAAAACATCAAAAATTTCAGTCCTGCATGATTCTACCAAGACATGTGTGTTCATTGAAACGGCTGGTTTTTGATAGTTTGGGCCTTATTGAATAATGAATGTTTTGAATTTTCTCCAAAAGTAAAGTAGTTGCAAACTCATCCTTTTAGAAACTTGTTTGGGCTGTTGAGAGGAGTAAAAAACCATCAAAAATTTCAATCCTGCATGATTCTACCAAGAAATGTGATTCTTCATTCAAAACCTGATTTTTGCTATTGGGCTCTATTGAATAATGAATGTTTTGAATTTTCTCCAAAAGTAAAGTAGTTGCAAACTCATTCTTTTAGAGACTTGTTTGGGCTCATGAGAGGAGTAGAAAAACATCAAAAATATCAGTCCTGCATGATTCTACCAAGAAATGTGTGTTCATTCAAACCGCTGGTTTTTGATAGTTTGGGCCCTATTGAATAATGAATGTTTTGAATTTTCTCCAAAAGTAAAGTAGTTGCAAACTCATGCTTTTAGAGACTTGTTTGGGCTCATGAGAGGAGTAGAAAAACATCAAAAATTTCAGTCCTGCATGAATCTACCAAGAAATGTGTGTTCATTGAAACCGCTGGTTTTTGATAGTTTGGGCCCTATTGAATAATGAATGTTTTGAATTTTCTCCAAAAGTAAAGTAGTTGCAAACTCATCCTTTTAGAAACTTGTTTGGGCTGTTGAGAGGAGTAAAAAACCATCAAAAATTTCAATCCTGCATGATTCTACCAAGAAATGTGATTCTTCATTCAAAACGCTGGTTTTTGCTATTGGGCTCTATTGAATAATGAATGTTTTGAATTTTCTCCAAAAGTAAAGTAGTTGCAAACTCATGCTTTTAGAGACTTGTTTGGGCTCATGAGAGGAGTAGAAAAACATCAAAAATTTCAGTCCTGCATGATTCTACCAAGAAATGTGTGTTCATTGAAACCGCTGGTTTTTGATAGTTTGGGCCCTATTGAATAATGAATGTTTTGAATTTTCTCCAAAAGTAAAGTAATTGCAAACTCATCCTTTTAGAAACTTGTTTGGGCTGTTGAGAGGAGTAAAAAACCATCAAAAATTTCAATCCTGCATGATTCTACCAAGAAATGTGATTCTTCATTCAAAACGCTGGTTTTTGCTATTGGGCTCTATTGAATAATGAATGTTTTGAATTTTCTCCAAAAGTAAAGTAGTTGCAAACTCATGCTTTTAGAGACTTGTTTGGGCTCATGAGAGGAGTTGAAAAACATCAAAAATTTCAGTCCTGCATGATTCTATCAAGAAATGTGTGTTCATTGAAACCGCTGGTTTTTGATAGTTTGGGCCCTATTGAATAATGAATGTTTTGAATTTTCTCCAAAAGTAAAGTAGTTGCAAACTCATCCTTTTAGAAACTTGTTTGGGCTGTTGAGAGGAGTAAAAAACCATCAAAAATTTCAATCCTGCATGATTCTACCAAGAAATGTGATTCTTCATCCAAAACGCTGGTTTTTGCTATTGGGCTCTATTGAATAATGAATGTTTTGAATTTTCTCCAAAAGTAAAGTAGTTGCAAACTCATGCTTTTAGAGACTTGTTTGGGCTCATGAGAGGAGTAGAAAAACATCAAAAATTTCAGTCCTGCATGATTCTACCAAGAAATGTGTGTTCATTGAAACCGCTGGTTTTTGATAGTTTGGGCCCTATTGAATAATGAATGTTTTGAATTTTCTCCAAAGGTAAAGTAGTTGCAAACTCATCCTTTTAGAAACTTGTTTGGGCTGTTGAGAGGAGTAAAAAACCATCAAAAATTTCAATCCTGCATGATTTTACCAAGAAATGTGATTCTTCATTCAAAACCTGATTTTTGCTATTGGGCTCTATTGAATAGTGAATGTTTTGAATTTTCTCCAAAAGTAAAGTAGTTGCAAACTCATGCTTTTAGAGACTTGTTTGGGCTCATGAGAGGAGTAGAAAAACATCAAAAATTTCAGTCCTGCATGATTCTACCAAGAAATGTGTTCATTCAAACTGCTGGTTTTTGATAGTTTGGGCCCTATTGAATAATGAATGTTTTGAATTTTCTCCAAAAGTAAAGTAGTTGCAATCTCATCCTTTTAGAAACTTGTTTGGGCTGTTGAGAGGAGTAAAAAACCATCAAAAATTTCAATCCTGCATGATTCTACCAAGAAATGTGATTCTTCATTCAAAACGCTGGTTTTTGCTATTGGGCTCTATTGAATAATGAATGTTTTGAATTTTCTCCAAAAGTAAAGTAGTTGCAAACTCATGCTTTTAGAGACTTGTTTGGGCTCATGAGAGGAGTAGAAAAACATCAAAAATTTCAGTCCTGCATGATTCTACCAAGAAATGTGTTCATTCAAACCACTGGTTTTTGATAGTTTGGGCCCTATTGAATAATGAATGTTTTGAATTTTCTCCAAAAGTAAAGTAGTTGCAAACTCATCCTTTTAGAAACTTGTTTGGGCTGTTGAGAGGAGTAAAAAACCATCAAAAATTTCAATCCTGCATGATTCTACCAAGAAATGTGATTCTTCATTCAAAACGCTGGTTTTTGCTATTGGGCTCTATTGAATAATGAATGTTTTGAATTTTCTCCAAAAGTAAAGTAGTTGCAAACTCATGCTTTTAGAGACTTGTTTGGGCTCATGAGAGGAGTAGAAAAACATCAAAAATTTCAGTCCTGCATGATTCTACCAAGAAATGTGTGTTCATTGAAACCGCTGGTTTTTGATAGTTTGGGCCCTATTGAATAATGAATGTTTTGAATTTTCTCCAAAAGTAAAGTAGTTGCAAACTCATCCTTTTAGAAACTTGTTTGGGCTGTTGAGAGGAGTAAAAAACCATCAAAAATTTCAATCCTGCATGATTCTACCAAGAAATGTGATTCTTCATTCAAAACGCTGGTTTTTGCTATTGGGCTCTATTGAATAATGAATGTTTTGAATTTTCTCCAAAAGTAAAGTAGTTGCAAACTCATGCTTTTAGAGACTTGTTTGGGCTCATGAGAGGAGTAGAAAAACATCAAAAATTTCAGTCCTGCATGATTCTACCAAGAAATGTGTGTTCATTGAAACCGCTGGTTTTTGATAGTTTGGGCCCTATTGAATAATGAATGTTTTGAATTTTCTCCAAAAGTAAAGTAGTTGCAAACTCATCCTTTTAGAAACTTGTTTGGGCTGTTGAGAGGAGTAAAAAACCATCAAAAATTTCAATCCTGCATGATTCTACCAAGAAATGTGATTCTTCATCCAAAACGCTGGTTTTTGCTATTGGGCTCTATTGAATAATGAATGTTTTGAATTTTCTCCAAAAGTAAAGTAGTTGCAAACTCATGCTTTTAGAGACTTGTTTGGGCTCATGAGAGGAGTAGAAAAACATCAAAAATTTCAGTCCTGCATGATTCTACCAAGAAATGTGTGTTCATTGAAACTGCTGATTTTTGATAGTTTGGGCCCTATTGAATAATGAATGTTTTGAATTTTCTCCAAAAGTAAAGTAGTTGCAAACTCATCCTTTTAGAAACTTGTTTGGGCTGTTGAGAGGAGTAAAAAACCATCAAAAATTTCAATCCTGCATGATTCTACCAAGAAATGTGATTCTTCATTCAAAACGCTGGTTTTTGCTATTGGGCTCTATTGAATAATGAATGTTTTGAATTTTCTCCAAAAGTAAAGTAGTTGCAAACTCATGCTTTTAGAGACTTTTTTGGGCTCATGAGAGGAGTAGAAAAACATCAAAAATTTCAGTCCTGCATGATTCTACCAAGACATGTGTGTTCATTGAAACGGCTGGTTTTTGATAGTTTGGGCCTTATTGAATAATGAATGTTTTGAATTTTCTCCAAAAGTAAAGTAGTTGCAAACTCATCCTTTTAGAAACTTGTTTGGGCTGTTGAGAGGAGTAAAAAACCATCAAAAATTTCAATCCTGCATGATTCTACCAAGAAATGTGATTCTTCATTCAAAACCTGATTTTTGCTATTGGGCTCTATTGAATAATGAATGTTTTGAATTTTCTCCAAAAGTAAAGTAGTTGCAAACTCATGCTTTTAGAGACTTGTTTGGGCTCATGAGAGGAGTAGAAAAACATCAAAAATATCAGTCCTGCATGATTCTACCAAGAAATGTGTGTTCATTCAAACCGCTGGTTTTTGATAGTTTGGGCCCTATTGAATAATGAATGTTTTGAATTTTCTCCAAAAGTAAAGTAGTTGCAAACTCATGCTTTTAGAGACTTGTTTGGGCTCATGAGAGGAGTAGAAAAACATCAAAAATTTCAGTCCTCCATGAATCTACCAAGAAATGTGTGTTCATTGAAACCGCTGGTTTTTGATAGTTTGGGCCCTATTGAATAATTAATGTTTTGAATTTTCTCCAAAAGTAAAGTAGTTGCAAACTCATCCTTTTAGAAACTTGTTTGGGCTGTTGAGAGGAGTAAAAAACCATCAAAAATTTCAATCCTGCATGATTCTACCAAGAAATGTGATTCTTCATTCAAAACGCTGGTTTTTGCTATTGGGCTCTATTGAATAATGAATGTTTTGAATTTTCTCCAAAAGTAAAGTAGTTGCAAACTCATGCTTTTAGAGACTTGTTTGGGCTCATGAGAGGAGTAGAAAAACATCAAAAATTTCAGTCCTGCATGATTCTACCAAGAAATGTGTGTTCATTGAAACCGCTGGTTTTTGATAGTTTGGGCCCTATTGAATAATGAATGTTTTGAATTTTCTCCAAAAGTAAAGTAGTTGCAAACTCATCCTTTTAGAAACTTGTTTGGGCTGTTGAGAGGAGTAAAAAACCATCAAAAATTTCAATCCTGCATGATTCTACCAAGAAATGTGATTCTTCATTCAAAACGCTGGTTTTTGCTATTGGGCTCTATTGAATAATGAATGTTTTGAATTTTCTCCAAAAGTAAAGTAGTTGCAAACTCATGCTTTTAGAGACTTGTTTGGGCTCATGAGAGGAGTTGAAAAACATCAAAAATTTCAGTCCTGCATGATTCTATCAAGAAATGTGTGTTCATTGAAACCGCTGGTTTTTGATAGTTTGGGCCCTATTGAATAATGAATGTTTTGAATTTTCTCCAAAAGTAAAGTAGTTGCAAACTCATCCTTTTAGAAACTTGTTTGGGCTGTTGAGAGGAGTAAAAAACCATCAAAAATTTCAATCCTGCATGATTCTACCAAGAAATGTGATTCTTCATCCAAAACGCTGGTTTTTGCTATTGGGCTCTATTGAATAATGAATGTTTTGAATTTTCTCCAAAAGTAAAGTAGTTGCAAACTCATGCTTTTAGAGACTTGTTTGGGCTCATGAGAGGAGTAGAAAAACATCAAAAATTTCAGTCCTGCATGATTCTACCAAGAAATGTGTGTTCATTGAAACCGCTGGTTTTTGATAGTTTGGGCCCTATTGAATAATGAATGTTTTGAATTTTCTCCAAAGGTAAAGTAGTTGCAAACTCATCCTTTTAGAAACTTGTTTGGGCTGTTGAGAGGAGTAAAAAACCATCAAAAATTTCAATCCTGCATGATTTTACCAAGAAATGTGATTCTTCATTCAAAACCTGATTTTTGCTATTGGGCTCTATTGAATAGTGAATGTTTTGAATTTTCTCCAAAAGTAAAGTAGTTGCAAACTCATGCTTTTAGAGACTTGTTTGGGCTCATGAGAGGAGTAGAAAAACATCAAAAATTTCAGTCCTGCATGATTCTACCAAGAAATGTGTGTTCATTGAAACCGCTGGTTTTTGATAGTTTGGGCCCTATTGAATAATGAATGTTTTGAATTTTCTCCAAAAGTAAAGTAGTTGCAAACTCATCCTTTTAGAAACTTGTTTGGGCTGTTGAGAGGAGTAAAAAACCATCAAAAATTTCAATCCTGCATGATTCTACCAAGAAATGTGATTCTTCATTCAAAACGCTGGTTTTTGCTATTGGGCTCTATTGAATAATGAATGTTTTGAATTTTCTCCAAATGTAAAGTAGTTGCAAACTCATGCTTTTAGAGACTTGTTTGGGCTCATGAGAGGAGTAGAAAAACATCAAAAATTTCAGTCCTGCATGATTCTACCAAGAAATGTGTGTTCATTCAAACCGCTGGTTTTTGATAGTTTGGGCCCTATTGAATAATGAATGTTTTGAATTTTCTCCAAAAGTAAAGTAGTTGCAAACTCATGCTTTTAGAGACTTGTTTGGGCTCATGAGAGGAGTAGAAAAACATCAAAAATTTCAGTCCTGCATGATTCTACCAAGAAATGTGTGTTCATTGAAACCGCTGGTTTTTGATAGTTTGGGCCCTATTGAATAATGAATGTTTTGAATTTTCTCCAAAAGTAAAGTAGTTGCAAACTCATCCTTTTAGAAACTTGTTTGCGCTGTTGAGAGGAGTAAAAAACCATCAAAAAATTCAATCCTGCATGATTCTACCAAGAAATGTGATTCTTCATTCAAAACGCTGGTTTTTGCTATTGGGCTCTATTGAATAATGAATGTTTTGAATTTTCTCCAAAAGTAAAGTAGTTGCAAACTCATGCTTTTAGAGACTTGTTTGGGCTCATGAGAGGAGTAGAAAAACATCAAAAATTTCAGTCCTGCATGATTCTACCAAGAAATGTGTGTTCATTGAAACCGCTGGTTTTTGATAGTTTGGGCCCTATTGAATAATGAATGTTTTGAATTTTCTCCAAAAGTAAAGTAGTTGCAAACTCATCCTTTTAGAAACTTGTTTGGGCTGTTGAGAGGAGTAAAAAACCATCAAAAATTTCAATCCTGCATGATTCTACCAAGAAATGTGATTCTTCATTCAAAACGCTGGTTTTTGCTATTGGGCTCTATTGAATAATGAATGTTTTGAATTTTCTCCAAAAGTAAAGTAGTTGCAAACTCATGCTTTTAGAGACTTTTTTGGGCTCATGAGAGGAGTAGAAAAACATCAAAAATTTCAGTCCTGCATGATTCTACCAAGACATGTGTGTTCATTGAAACGGCTGGTTTTTGATAGTTTGGGCCTTATTGAATAATGAATGTTTTGAATTTTCTCCAAAAGTAAAGTAGTTGCAAACTCATCCTTTTAGAAACTTGTTTGGGCTGTTGAGAGGAGTAAAAAACCATCAAAAATTTCAATCCTGCATGATTCTACCAAGAAATGTGATTCTTCATTCAAAACCTGATTTTTGCTATTGGGCTCTATTGAATAATGAATGTTTTGAATTTTCTCCAAAAGTAAAGTAGTTGCAAACTCATTCTTTTAGAGACTTGTTTGGGCTCATGAAAGGAGTAGAAAAACATCAAAAATATCAGTCCTGCATGATTCTACCAAGAAATGTGTGTTCATTCAAACCGCTGGTTTTTGATAGTTTGGGCCCTATTGAATAATGAATGTTTTGAATTTTCTCCAAAAGTAAAGTAGTTGCAAACTCATGCTTTTAGAGACTTGTTTGGGCTCATGAGAGGAGTAGAAAAACATCAAAAATTTCAGTCCTGCATGAATCTACCAAGAAATGTGTGTTCATTGAAACCGCTGGTTTTTGATAGTTTGGGCCCTATTGAATAATGAATGTTTTGAATTTTCTCCAAAAGTAAAGTAGTTGCAAACTCATCCTTTTAGAAACTTGTTTGGGCTGTTGAGAGGAGTAAAAAACCATCAAAAATTTCAATCCTGCATGATTCTACCAAGAAATGTGATTCTTCATTCAAAACGCTGGTTTTTGCTATTGGGCTCTATTGAATAATGAATGTTTTGAATTTTCTCCAAAAGTAAAGTAGTTGCAAACTCATGCTTTTAGAGACTTGTTTGGGCTCATGAGAGGAGTAGAAAAACATCAAAAATTTCAGTCCTGCATGATTCTACCAAGAAATGTGTGTTCATTGAAACCGCTGGTTTTTGATAGTTTGGGCCCTATTGAATAATGAATGTTTTGAATTTTCTCCAAAAGTAAAGTAATTGCAAACTCATCCTTTTAGAAACTTGTTTGGGCTGTTGAGAGGAGTAAAAAACCATCAAAAATTTCAATCCTGCATGATTCTACCAAGAAATGTGATTCTTCATTCAAAACGCTGGTTTTTGCTATTGGGCTCTATTGAATAATGAATGTTTTGAATTTTCTCCAAAAGTAAAGTAGTTGCAAACTCATGCTTTTAGAGACTTGTTTGGGCTCATGAGAGGAGTTGAAAAACATCAAAAATTTCAGTCCTGCATGATTCTATCAAGAAATGTGTGTTCATTGAAACCGCTGGTTTTTGATAGTTTGGGCCCTATTGAATAATGAATGTTTTGAATTTTCTCCAAAAGTAAAGTAGTTGCAAACTCATCCTTTTAGAAACTTGTTTGGGCTGTTGAGAGGAGTAAAAAACCATCAAAAATTTCAATCCTGCATGATTCTACCAAGAAATGTGATTCTTCATCCAAAACGCTGGTTTTTGCTATTGGGCTCTATTGAATAATGAATGTTTTGAATTTTCTCCAAAAGTAAAGTAGTTGCAAACTCATGCTTTTAGAGACTTGTTTGGGCTCATGAGAGGAGTAGAAAAACATCAAAAATTTCAGTCCTGCATGATTCTACCAAGAAATGTGTGTTCATTGAAACCGCTGGTTTTTGATAGTTTGGGCCCTATTGAATAATGAATGTTTTGAATTTTCTCCAAAGGTAAAGTAGTTGCAAACTCATCCTTTTAGAAACTTGTTTGGGCTGTTGAGAGGAGTAAAAAACCATCAAAAATTTCAATCCTGCATGATTTTACCAAGAAATGTGATTCTTCATTCAAAACCTGATTTTTGCTATTGGGCTCTATTGAATAGTGAATGTTTTGAATTTTCTCCAAAAGTAAAGTAGTTGCAAACTCATGCTTTTAGAGACTTGTTTGGGCTCATGAGAGGAGTAGAAAAACATCAAAAATTTCAGTCCTGCATGATTCTACCAAGAAATGTGTTCATTCAAACTGCTGGTTTTTGATAGTTTGGGCCCTATTGAATAATGAATGTTTTGAATTTTCTCCAAAAGTAAAGTAGTTGCAATCTCATCCTTTTAGAAACTTGTTTGGGCTGTTGAGAGGAGTAAAAAACCATCAAAAATTTCAATCCTGCATGATTCTACCAAGAAATGTGATTCTTCATTCAAAACGCTGGTTTTTGCTATTGGGCTCTATTGAATAATGAATGTTTTGAATTTTCTCCAAAAGTAAAGTAGTTGCAAACTCATGCTTTTAGAGACTTGTTTGGGCTCATGAGAGGAGTAGAAAAACATCAAAAATTTCAGTCCTGCATGATTCTACCAAGAAATGTGTTCATTCAAACCACTGGTTTTTGATAGTTTGGGCCCTATTGAATAATGAATGTTTTGAATTTTCTCCAAAAGTAAAGTAGTTGCAAACTCATCCTTTTAGAAACTTGTTTGGGCTGTTGAGAGGAGTAAAAAACCATCAAAAATTTCAATCCTGCATGATTCTACCAAGAAATGTGATTCTTCATTCAAAACGCTGGTTTTTGCTATTGGGCTCTATTGAATAATGAATGTTTTGAATTTTCTCCAAAAGTAAAGTAGTTGCAAACTCATGCTTTTAGAGACTTGTTTGGGCTCATGAGAGGAGTAGAAAAACATCAAAAATTTCACTCCTGCATGATTCTACCAAGAAATGTGTGTTCATTGAAACCGCTGGTTTTTGATAGTTTGGGCCCTATTGAATAATGAATGTTTTGAATTTTCTCCAAAAGTAAAGTAGTTGCAAACTCATCCTTTTAGAAACTTGTTTGGGCTGTTGAGAGGAGTAAAAAACCATCAAAAATTTCAATCCTGCATGATTCTACCAAGAAATGTGATTCTTCATTCAAAACGCTGGTTTTTGCTATTGGGCTCTATTGAATAATGAATGTTTTGAATTTTCTCCAAAAGTAAAGTAGTTGCAAACTCATGCTTTTAGAGACTTGTTTGGGCTCATGAGAGGAGTAGAAAAACATCAAAAATTTCAGTCCTGCATGATTCTACCAAGAAATGTGTGTTCATTGAAACCGCTGGTTTTTGATAGTTTGGGCCCTATTGAATAATGAATGTTTTGAATTTTCTCCAAAAGTAAAGTAGTTGCAAACTCATCCTTTTAGAAACTTGTTTGGGCTGTTGAGAGGAGTAAAAAACCATCAAAAATTTCAATCCTGCATGATTCTACCAAGAAATGTGATTCTCCACTCAAAACGCTGGTTTTTGCTATTGGGCTCTATTGAATAATGAATGTTTTGAATTTTCTCCAAAAGTAAAGTAGTTGCAAACTCATGCTTTTACAGACTTGTTTGGGCTCATGAGAGGAGTAGAAAAACATCAAAAATTTCACTCCTGCATGATTCTACCAAGAAATGTGTGTTCATTGAAACCGCTGGTTTTTGATCGTTTGGGCCCTATTGAATAATGAATGTTTTGAATTTCCTCCAAAAGTAAAGTAGTTGCAAACTCATCCTTTTAGAAACTTGTTTGGGCTGTTGAGAGGAGTAAAAAACCATCAAAAATTTCAATCCTGCATGATTCTACCAAGAAATGTGATTCTTCATTCAAAACGCTGGTTTTTGCTATTGGGCTCTATTGAATAATGAATGTTTTGAATTTTCTCCAAAAGTAAAGTAGTTGCAAACTCATGCTTTTAGAGACTTGTTTGGGCTCATGAGAGGAGTAGAAAAACATCAAAAATTTCTCTCCTGCTTGATTCTACCAAGAAATGTGTGTTCATTGAAACCGCTGGTTTTTGATAGTTTGGGCCCTATTGAATAATGAATGTTTTGAATTTTCTCCAAAAGTAAAGTAGTTGCAAACTCATCCTTTTAGAAACTTGTTTGGGCTGTTGAGAGGAGTAAAAAACCATCAAAAATTTCAATCCTGCATGATTCTACCAAGAAATGTGATTCTTCATTCAAAACGCTGGTTTTTGCTATTGGGCTCTATTGAATAATGAATGTTTTGAATTTTCTCCAAAAGTAAAGTAGTTGCAAACTCATGCTTTTAGAGACTTGTTTGGGCTCATTAGAGGAGTAGAAAAACATCAAAAATTTCAGTCCTGCATGATTCTACCAAGAAATGTGTTCATTCAAACCACTGGTTTTTGATAGTTTGGGCCCTATTGAATAATGAATGTTTTGAATTTTCTCCAAAAGTAAAGTAGTTGCAAACTCATCCTTTTAGAATCTTGTTTGGGCTGTTGAGAGGAGTAAAAAACCATCAAAAATTTCAATCCTGCATGATTCTACCAAGAAATGTGATTCTTCATTCAAAACGCTGGTTTTTGCTATTGGGCTCTATTGAATAATGAATGTTTTGAATTTTCTCCAAAAGTAAAGTAGTTGCAAACTCATGCTTTTAGAGACTTGTTTGGGCTCATGAGAGGAGTAGAAAAACATCAAAAATTTCAGTCCTGCATGATTCTACCAAGAAATGTGTGTTCATTGAAACCGCTGGTTTTTGATAGTTTGGGCCCTATTGAATAATGAATGTTTTGAATTTTCTCCAAAAGTAAAGTAGTTGCAAACTCATCCTTTTAGAAACTTGTTTGGGCTGTTGAGAGGAGTAAAAAACCATCAAAAATTTCAATCCTGCATGATTCTACCAAGAAATGTGATTCTTCATTCAAAACGCTGGTTTTTGCTATTGGGCTCTATTGAATAATGAATGTTTTGAATTTTCTCCAAAAGTAAAGTAGTTGCAAACTCATGCTTTTAGAGACTTGTTTGGGCTCATGAGAGGAGTAGAAAAACATCAAAAATTTCAGTCCTGCATGATTCTACCAAGAAATGTGTGTTCATTGAAACCGCTGGTTTTTGATAGTTTGGGCCCTATTGAATAATGAATGTTTTGACTTTTCTCCAAAAGTAAAGTAGTTGCAAACTCATCCTTTTAGAAACTTGTTTGGGCTGTTGAGAGGAGTAAAAAACCATCAAAAATTTCAATCCTGCATGATTCTACCAAGAAATGTGATTCTTCATTCAAAACGCTGGTTTTTGCTATTGGGCTCTATTGAATAATGAATGTTTTGAATTTTCTCCAAAAGTAAAGTAGTTGCAAACTCATGCTTTTACAGACTTGTTTGGGCTCATGAGAGGAGTAGAAAAACATCAAAAATTTCAGTCCTGCATGATTCTACCAAGAAATGTGTGTTCATTGAAACCGCTGGTTTTTGATAGTTTGGGCCCTATTGCATAATGAATGTTTTGAATTTTCTCCAAAAGTAAAGTAGTTGCAAACTCATCCTTTTAGAAACTTATTTGGGCTGTTGAGAGGAGTAAAAAACCATCAAAAATTTCAATCCTGCATGATTCTACCAAGAAATGTGATTCTTCATTCAAAACGCTGGTTTTTGCTATTGGGCTCTATTGAATAATGAATGTTTTGAATTTTCTCCAAAAGTAAAGTAGTTGCAAACTCATGCTTTTAGAGACTTGTTTGGGCTCATGAGAGGAGTAGAAAAACATCAAAAATTTCAGTCCTGCATGATTCTACCAAGAAATGTGTGTTCATTGAAAACGCTGGTTTTTGATAGTTTGGGCCCTATTGAATAATGAATGTTTTGAATTTTCTCCAAAAGTAAAGTAGTTGCAAACTCATCCTTTTAGAAACTTGTTTGGGCTGTTGAGAGGAGTAAAAAACCATCAAAAATTTCAATCCTGCATGATTCTACCAAGAAATGTGATTCTTCATTCAAAACGCTGGTTTTTGCTATTGGGCTCTATTGAATAATGAATGTTTTGAATTTTCTCCAAAAGTAAAGTAGTTGCAAACTCATGCTTTTAGAGACTTGTTTGGGCTCATGAGAGGCGTAGAAAAACATCAAAAATTTCAGGCCTTCATGATTCTACCAAGAAATGTGTGTTCATTGAAACCGCTGGTTTTTGATAGTTTGGGCCCTATTGAATAATGAATGTTTTGAATTTTCTCCAAAAGTAAAGTAGTTGCAAACTCATCCTTTTAGAAACTTGTTTGGGCTGTTGAGAGGAGTAAAAAACCATCAAAAATTTCAATCCTGCATGATTTTACCAACAAATGTGATTCTTCATTCAAAACCTGATTTTTGCTATTGGGCTCTATTGAATAGTGAATGTTTTGAATTTTCTTAAACAATATTTTTATTGAGTTTTCAAAATAATAGGAATGTATAAACATACCTCATATATATCATGTTCGAATAGAGTCAAGATAATGTACATCAGGACATCATCATATGGTATCTGAACATCATATCATCATTTAAAGTATGTACAATTAACATTAATTGAAATAGATTTGAAAAACAATTACAACAGTACAGGCAAACACCAAATACATGTGAAATTTTGGCACACAAAAAGAGCAAAAATCAAGATATCAAGATATAAATTCTTCTTCTATCTTAGATTTGAGTTTCAACCATCTATGCCATCTGTCGTCAAATAACTTTATTGACATATTGTTAATATAATGAATTTTTTCATAAACACAATGTTTGTCCACCAACATGATCAATGTGGCAATGTTCGGAGGTTGCTTGTTGTTCCAACCTTTCGCTATAAGGTATATTGCAGACATGAGTATGTGGGCAACCAAATACTTTGTTGTTTTGAATCTGCAAATATCTATGAGTAGTAAGGCCAAGGCAGGGTGCAACTGAACACGCCAGTTGCATATGATCGAAATCAAATTGGAGACCTTAAGCCAGTATGGTTTCAGTACCGGGCATCCCCAGAAAATATGGAGTAAGTCAGCCTGAGACCCGCATCCCCGCCAACACAGATCAGATCCCCCTTCCCCAAAATGTTTAATCCTGTTTGGGGTCAAGTAATATCTGTGGACTAGTTTGTAATGTGTTTCCAAAATGTTCATGCAATTTGTAGACCTCACTGCAGTCTTAAAAGACAATGTCCACTGTGGGGCACAAATCTGCTTCTGCAGAGTAGTCTCCCATTTTTCAAAGCATCCACCCTTAGAAAAGGTGTATTTGCCGGTCAGGAAGTTATACAGGGGTTTAAGAGAGCTCTTGTGCCTGGGGGTTGTGCTGGTTAGGAAATTATAAATGGTATGGTTGACCAAAACTATCTTGCAGAAATATCTCTTAAATTTGTTATATTCCTCTTTGAGTATGAGGTATTTCATATATTCCGTATTAGGGATTTTAAATTTAGCCTTGACCAACTCAAAAGGCATGACTTTATTATTGTCCAATAAATCATCCACATAAGCAATGGGGAATGTTTTCCAGTTATCAAACATGGGTCTCAAAGAAACCTTGACAGGTGCCAAAAAGTGAAGTCTCAGTCTTTTGGTTGAAACAGGGGAGACATTAAACCTTCTCCTGCACATATGTGACCAGCTCTGCACAGAGGCTCTGAGTATTGGGTTTTCTATGTCTCCAATCTCTCCTCTGTGCAGAAGAAAATAGGAAACATAAAGTGTCGGTTCTTTATTAGGCATTAAATCTCTTTCAATTTTTGGCCATCCCAATTCTGTCTGTTCTGTGAGCCACATTTTTGTCAATTCAGTTGTGGTGGCAAAGTAATACGCCTCCAAGTCTGGAAGGGCTATCCCCCCATTTTCTCTAGATTTAAGTAGTGTGTGTTTCTTTACCCTAGGCTTTTTATTATTCCAAATAAATCTGTTCATTTGATGAGTTAATTTTTGTATGTGTTGCATTGATAAAGGCAGAGGGACATTCCTGTACAAAAACAACACCTTTGGGAGGCAGAACATCTTATATAGTACTATTCTTCCCAACCAAGTGGCTGGGGTTTTTGACAATTCTCCCAACTTAGTGTCAAGGGATTTCAAAAGGCTATCTATGTTTACCTCACTTGTGTGTGTGAGGTCGCTTGTGAGCCAAATTCCTAGATATGGGATTTTAGTGCAGTCCCAAGTAAAAGGGTACTTATCTTGTAATTGCTGTTTTATAGGGGCTGAAATAAATAGTGACAAAACGTTAGTCTTTTTTACATTGAGTTTATAATATGATATTGAACCAAACAACTCTATGATGTCCCAAGTCGCCTTCAACGACTCAACAGGATCTGTCAGTGTGAGTATGATATCGTCTGCATATAAATTTATTTTATGCTCTACATCTCCCAACCGTACTCCCCTCACCTCACTCGAGTCCCTTATCCTTTGAGCCAGTGGTTCCAGACTCAGGATAAAAATAATTGGGGACAGAGGGCATCCCTGTCTTGTTCCGTTTGTTATGTCAAATTTCCCTGACATCGTGCTATTGACCAGCACAGAGGCAGACGGTTGGGAGTACAGAGCCTGAACACTTTTCAACATCTCCTCACCAAAACCCATCTTCTTTAATACTGCGAATGCATATGTCCAATTGATGCGGTCAAAAGCTTTCTCCGCATCAAGGGCCACAAACAGACTGGGAATTTTTTTCTTGTTACAAAAGTGTATATGGTGCAAGACACTTCTTGAACTGTCAGAAGTCTGTCTAAATTTTACAAAACCCACTTGATCGGGATGTATGAGATATTGGATAACATCCTGCACCCTTTCTGCCAGTATTTTTGCATAGACCTTGATGTCTGCATTCAGGAGGGATATGGGTCTATAGTTTTCTATCTTGGTGGGATCTTTGTCCGGTTTGGGGATTACCACTATGGTGGCTCTCAGCATATCTGCACTACATGTTCCTTTTGATTTTATAAAATTTAGGGTGTTTGTTAAATAGGGGACCAGATTTTCCTGAAATGTTTTATAATATTCCACAGGGAATCCGTCTGGACCAGGAGCCTTATTACATTTGAGATTTTTTATTGCCAGAGAGACCTCTCCCTCAGAGAAGGGTGCATCAAGCATTTCCCTTTGCTCAGAAGACAGAGATCTCAACTCTACTCCTCCCAGGAAATTATCTATCATCTCCTCTGTAGGAGGGGGATAAGTCCCATTTTTCCCTATATTGTAAAGGTTTGAGTAGTATTTTTCAAAAGCCAAAGCTATGTCCCTTGGCTTTTCTATATTCACTGAGTTCTGGGAAAGTTTTTTAATTAAATGCTTTTTATTTATGGGTTTGAATCTATTTGCCATAGTTTTTGAGTTTTTGTTGTTATTTATGTAGAACCCTGCCCTGTTAAACAGAGTCTTTTTTTCGTAAATATTTATGAGAAGATTTCTAAATTCCAATCTAAGGGAGTATAACTCCTTGTATTTAGTAAAAGATTTTTCCACTTTGGCCTGGTCTTCAAGTTTTTTGATTTGTTCTAGTAACAGCCTCTGTTTGCTCTCTCTTTCCCTCTTTTGTCTTGAGGCCATCTGAATTAAGTGGCCTCTAATGACACATTTATGTGCTAACCATAAGGTTTCAGGGGAGATTTCCTGGGAGTCATTTTCTTTAAAATAATTCATTATAGTGTTTTTTATTGTTGCTATATTATCTGGGGAGTCTACTACAAATTTGCTATATCTCCAATTGTAGTGTCTTTGAGTCGAAGAGGAAACCTGTAATGTTAATAGAATTGGAGCATGGTCCGACCATGTGATGGGGCCAGTTTGGAAATCTATATACGAATCTAGTAAGGAAAAACTGGTAAATATATGATCTATTTTGGTATAAGATCTGTTGTGTGGGCAGAATCTGGTGTATTCTCTAGAATTAGGGTTCAATATTTTACAACTGTCGTGCAGGTTAGCATTGCTCAGCCACTTCCCCAAATTCACACTTCTGTAGTATGGAGCAGAGGATGAGCAATCAGTGCTTGGGTCAACAATACAATTAAAGTCTCCCCCCCATATGATTTGTCCCTTGCTAAATTTGGATAATTTTCTTTTGACTTTATTGAGAAAGCTAATTTGTCTCACATTAGGGGCGTATACATTAACCACAGTGTATTCCATTCCCTCCAAGGTAAAATTGATGATTAAATATCTGCCTTTATTGTCTTTATAAACATCTGAAATAACCACTGGTAGGTCTCTGTGGAAGGCAATGGCCACCCCAGCTTTTTTCCCTCCCTCGTTGTTGGAGAAGAAAATCTGAGGATAATCTTTGTTTTTAAATCTGTTATTATCAGTTTCCAGGAGGTGGGTTTCCTGTATCATAGCAACATTTGCTTTCAATCTTTTGATCTCCTTCCACAGAGCATACCTTTTAAAGGGACTATTAAGCCCATTTACATTAAATGATAGGATTTTCAACTCCATAATATATCAAAAAGAAAGAAATGTGTTAAATAACTCAATAAGATAGAATAGTCCATCTGGACATATATCCAAGAAGAGTGGTATTTCTCTAGAAATTTGTTGTCAGTGCCTGGTGTGCCTGTGAATAGAAACATGTTATAACCTGGAATAACCTAGAACAAAACAAACTTGTTAACAAGGAAGGTGAATTTCTCAAAAGAAATGATACCAAGAGAAATCTCTCGGTTAGTGTTTGGGGATGAAAGTTCAGGCCAAGAGCCAGGGTCAACACCTACCAAGTCCATTATCTTTTCTTTTGTGTGGTCCAGGACTGTGACAAACGTCTTGGCTGTCGTGAAGAGTTGCTCCTCTCTTGATTGTAGGATAAAGATGAGTTCTTCATTGGAGGAATACCAAGGTCCTGAAAGAATCTATCACAGTTATCAATGTTAGATAAGGCAAAAGTAGTGTTTTCCTTCATGACCAATATTTTTGTAGGAAAGCCCCATCTGTATAGCACCCTGTGCTCCCGTAGGTGTGCAGTGATAGGGAAAAAGTCTCTCCTTTTTTGCAACGTGGCTTTTGAAAAGTCTGCAAAGATCTTAATACCCTCATATGGTCTTGGTAAGATGGGTGACTGCTTGCTCTTCCTCAAAATGTCCTCCTTTGTCAGAAAATAGTGAAAGAATGCAATAACATCCCGCGGAGCTCTTTCAGGGGCATATTTGGACTTAGGTAGTCTGTGTATGCGTTCTATTAAGAGGTCTCCTTTGGAAGCACCTGGGAGCATAGCATGGAGCATTTTTTGCACATATGAATCAAGATCTCTGTCCTTGACATTCTCAGGTATTCCTCTGAATTTAAGGTTGTTTCTCCTACTCCTGTCCTCTTGTTCTATCAGTCTTGACTTTAGGAAGGTAACTTCTTTCTCTAAGGCATAATGTTCGTCTATCAAATTGTTGTGAGACTGGACTATCTCCTCCATTTTCGACTCCAAGTGATTCACCCTCTGACCCAGACTGTCTATATTGTTTTGGAGGTTTGTATTATATCCCTCTAGTTGTTTTTGGAATGTCTTTGCAAGAAGGCACACCATATTTTTTATGAACATTTCTGAAGCTGCTTTGTTGGTAGCCTCTACCTCAGTCAAAACATGTAAAAAGTTTTCAGGCATGGGGTTATCTGGAGTGCAGAAGTCCTCCATCTGCGTCTCACTTTGCAGCTCAGCCGAGCTACTGCTTAATCTGCAGCTATTTTGTGAGGCAGGGGACAGTTCCCTCTGTGGTGGCGTTAGAGGGGTGTCTGAAATTGTGGAGATATCTGGACAAGATGAGGAGGCCCTTATTGTATTTGTGGCCTCCATAGCGGCTGTGAGCGTTGCTGCTGTGCAAGATTTCACAGGCTGCGCAAGATTTTTGCTTAAGGTACGCAATTTGCGTACTTGCTGCGCAATCCCGTCTGTTTCCCGGTTAATCTCGCGATATTTTGCCTCCTTCTTCTCAGCGCTACTTTTAACACTGAATTTAGCGCTTTCTTTAATATATGGAGCGGCGGTTTTTGCAGGGATGGGGGCAGACTTACCCCCTGACTTGAATACTGCGTGTTTCAGTCTCTGTGGCGTTCTCTCCCGCTGTGCGCCGCTCAGGCTGGGGCTGCAGGCTGTGGCTGCTGTGTGGCGGGCGCCATCTTGGCTCCTCAGCATGAGGGGAGAGCGCTCCAGATTTTTTGATTTTCCTGCTTTTCTATTAAGCGGATCCATTATGTGGGGGCACCGCTGGTGCCTATGGAGGTTCCCACAAGTTTTCAGCCAGTCCTGGCTTGTAAGTCGCTTGTTAATAGCGCTTGGTAGGCTGCCCTGTGGAGGAGCTCAGAGCTCAGGCTTCCATTCAGCTCAGACGCTGGCCACGCCCCCCAATGTTTTGAATTTTCTCCAAAAGTAAAGTAGTTGCAAACTCATGCTTTTAGAGACTTGTTTGGGCTCATGAGAGGAGTAGAAAAACATCAAAAATTTCAGTCCTGCATGATTCTACCAAGAAATGTGTTCATTCAAACCGCTGGTTTTTGATAGTTTGGGCCCTATTGAATAATGAATGTTTTGAATTTTCTCCAAAAGTAAAGTAGTTGCAAACTCATGCTTTTAGAGACTTGTTTGGGCTCATGAGAGGAGTAGAAAAACATCAAAAATTTCACTCCTGCATGATTCTACCAAGAAATGTGTGTTCATTGAAACCGCTGGTTTTTGATAGTTTGGGCCCTATTGAATAATGAATGTTTTGAATTTTCTCCAAAAGTAAAGTAGTTGCAAACTCATCCTTTTAGAAACTTGTTTGGGCTGTTGAGAGGAGTAAAAAACCATCAAAAATTTCAATCCTGCATGATTCTACCAAGAAATGTGATTCTTCATTCAAAACGCTGGTTTTTGCTATTGGGCTCTATTGAATAATGAATGTTTTGAATTTTCTCCAAAAGTAAAGTAGTTGCAAACTCATGCTTTTAGAGACTTGTTTGGGCTCATGAGAGGAGTAGAAAAACATCAAAAATTTCAGTCCTGCATGATTCTACCAAGAAATGTGTGTTCATTGAAACCGCTGGTTTTTGATAGTTTGGGCCCTATTGAATAATGAATGTTTTGAATTTTCTCCAAAAGTAAAGTAGTTGCAAACTCATCCTTTTAGAAACTTGTTTGGGCTGTTGAGAGGAGTAAAAAACCATCAAAAATTTCAATCCTGCATGATTCTACCAAGAAATGTGATTCTCCACTCAAAACGCTGGTTTTTGCTATTGGGCCCTATTGAATAATGAATGTTTTGAATTTTCTCCAAAAGTAAAGTAGTTGCAAACTCATGCTTTTACAGACTTGTTTGGGCTCATGAGAGGAGTAGAAAAACATCAAAAATTTCACTCCTGCATGATTCTACCAAGAAATGTGTGTTCATTGAAACCGCTGGTTTTTGATAGTTTGGGCCCTATTGAATAATGAATGTTTTGAATTTTCTCCAAAAGTAAAGTAGTTGCAAACTCATGCTTTTAGAGACTTGTTTGGGCTCATGAGAGGAGTAGAAAAACATCAAAAATTTCACTCCTGCATGATTCTACCAAGAAATGTGTGTTCATTGAAACCGCTGGTTTTTGATAGTTTGGGCCCTATTGAATAATGAATGTTTTGAATTTTCTCCAAAAGTAAAGTAGTTGCAAACTCATCCTTTTAGAAACTTGTTTGGGCTGTTGAGAGGAGTAAAAAACCATCAAAAATTTCAATCCTGCATGATTCTACCAAGAAATGTGATTCTTCATTCAAAACGCTGGTTTTTGCTATTGGGCTCTATTGAATAATGAATGTTTTGAATTTTCTCCAAAAGTAAAGTAGTTGCAAACTCATGCTTTTAGAGACTTGTTTGGGCTCATGAGAGGAGTAGAAAAACATCAAAAATTTCACTCCTGCATGATTCTACCAAGAAATGTGTGTTCATTGAAACCGCTGGTTTTTGATAGTTTGGGCCCTATTGAATAATGAATGTTTTGAATTTTCTCCAAAAGTAAAGTAGTTGCAAACTCATCCTTTTAGAAACTTGTTTGGGCTGTTGAGAGGAGTAAAAAACCATCAAAAATTTCAATCCTGCATGATTCTACCAAGAAATGTGATTCTTCATTCAAAACGCTGGTTTTTGCTATTGGGCTCTATTGAATAATGAATGTTTTGAATTTTCTCCAAAAGTAAAGTAGTTGCAAACTCATGCTTTTAGAGACTTGTTTGGGCTCATGAGAGGAGTAGAAAAACATCAAAAATTTCAGTCCTGCATGATTCTACCAAGAAATGTGTGTTCATTGAAACCGCTGGTTTTTGATAGTTTGGGCCCTATTGAATAATGAATGTTTTGAATTTTCTCCAAAAGTAAAGTAGTTGCAAACTCATCCTTTTAGAAACTTGTTTGGGCTGTTGAGAGGAGTAAAAAACCATCAAAAATTTCAATCCTGCATGATTCTACCAAGAAATGTGATTCTCCACTCAAAACGCTGGTTTTTGCTATTGGGCTCTATTGAATAATGAATGTTTTGAATTTTCTCCAAAAGTAAAGTAGTTGCAAACTCATGCTTTTACAGACTTGTTTGGGCTCATGAGAGGAGTAGAAAAACATCAAAAATTTCACTCCTGCATGATTCTACCAAGAAATGTGTGTTCATTGAAACCGCTGGTTTTTGATCGTTTGGGCCCTATTGAATAATGAATGTTTTGAATTTCCTCCAAAAGTAAAGTAGTTGCAAACTCATCCTTTTAGAAACTTGTTTGGGCTGTTGAGAGGAGTAAAAAACCATCAAAAATTTCAATCCTGCATGATTCTACCAAGAAATGTGATTCTTCATTCAAAACGCTGGTTTTTGCTATTGGGCTCTATTGAATAATGAATGTTTTGAATTTTCTCCAAAAGTAAAGTAGTTGCAAACTCATGCTTTTACAGACTTGTTTGGGCTCATGAGAGGAGTAGAAAAACATCAAAAATTTCTCTCCTGCTTGATTCTACCAAGAAATGTGTGTTCATTGAAACCGCTGGTTTTTGATAGTTTGGGCCCTATTGAATAATGAATGTTTTGAATTTTCTCCAAAAGTAAAGTAGTTGCAAACTCATCCTTTTAGAAACTTGTTTGGGCTGTTGAGAGGAGTAAAAAACCATCAAAAATTTCAATCCTGCATGATTCTACCAAGAAATGTGATTCTTCATTCAAAACGCTGGTTTTTGCTATTGGGCTCTATTGAATAATGAATGTTTTGAATTTTCTCCAAAAGTAAAGTAGTTGCAAACTCATGCTTTTAGAGACTTGTTTGGGCTCATTAGAGGAGTAGAAAAACATCAAAAATTTCAGTCCTGCATGATTCTACCAAGAAATGTGTTCATTCAAACTGCTGGTTTTTGATAGTTTGGGCCCTATTGAATAATGAATGTTTTGAATTTTCTCCAAAAGTAAAGTAGTTGCAAACTCATCCTTTTAGAATCTTGTTTGGGCTGTTGAGAGGAGTAAAAAACCATCAAAAATTTCAATCCTGCATGATTCTACCAAGAAATGTGATTCTTCATTCAAAACGCTGGTTTTTGCTATTGGGCTCTATTGAATAATGAATGTTTTGAATTTTCTCCAAAAGTAAAGTAGTTGCAAACTCATGCTTTTAGAGACTTGTTTGGGCTCATGAGAGGAGTAGAAAAACATCAAAAATTTCAGTCCTGCATGATTCTACCAAGAAATGTGTGTTCATTGAAACCGCTGGTTTTTGATAGTTTGGGCCCTATTGAATAATGAATGTTTTGAATTTTCTCCAAAAGTAAAGTAGTTGCAAACTCATCCTTTTAGAAACTTGTTTGGGCTGTTGAGAGGAGTAAAAAACCATCAAAAATTTCAATCCTGCATGATTCTACCAAGAAATGTGATTCTTCATTCAAAACGCTGGTTTTTGCTATTGGGCTCTATTGAATAATGAATGTTTTGAATTTTCTCCAAAAGTAAAGTAGTTGCAAACTCATGCTTTTAGAGACTTGTTTGGGCTCATGAGAGGAGTAGAAAAACATCAAAAATTTCAGTCCTGCATGATTCTACCAAGAAATGTGTGTTCATTGAAACCGCTGGTTTTTGATAGTTTGGGCCCTATTGAATAATGAATGTTTTGACTTTTCTCCAAAAGTAAAGTAGTTGCAAACTCATCCTTTTAGAAACTTGTTTGGGCTGTTGAGAGGAGTAAAAAACCATCAAAAATTTCAATCCTGCATGATTCTACCAAGAAATGTGATTCTTCATTCAAAACGCTGGTTTTTGCTATTGGGCTCTATTGAATAATGAATGTTTTGAATTTTCTCCAAAAGTAAAGTAGTTGCAAACTCATGCTTTTACAGACTTGTTTGGGCTCATGAGAGGAGTAGAAAAACATCAAAAATTTCACTCCTGCATGATTCTACCAAGAAATGTGTGTTCATTGAAACCGCTGGTTTTTGATAGTTTGGGCCCTATTGCATAATGAATGTTTTGAATTTTCTCCAAAAGTAAAGTAGTTGCAAACTCATCCTTTTAGAAACTTATTTGGGCTGTTGAGAGGAGTAAAAAACCATCAAAAATTTCAATCCTGCATGATTCTACCAAGAAATGTGATTCTTCATTCAAAACGCTGGTTTTTGCTATTGGGCTCTATTGAATAATGAATGTTTTGAATTTTCTCCAAAAGTAAAGTAGTTGCAAACTCATGCTTTTAGAGACTTGTTTGGGCTCATGAGAGGAGTAGAAAAACATCAAAAATTTCAGTCCTGCATGATTCTACCAAGAAATGTGTGTTCATTGAAAACGCTGGTTTTTGATAGTTTGGGCCCTATTGAATAATGAATGTTTTGAATTTTCTCCAAAAGTAAAGTAGTTGCAAACTCATCCTTTTAGAAACTTGTTTGGGCTGTTGAGAGGAGTAAAAAACCATCAAAAATTTCAATCCTGCATGATTCTACCAAGAAATGTGATTCTTCATTCAAAACGCTGGTTTTTGCTATTGGGCTCTATTGAATAATGAATGTTTTGAATTTTCTCCAAAAGTAAAGTAGTTGCAAACTCATGCTTTTAGAGACTTGTTTGGGCTCATGAGAGGCGTAGAAAAACATCAAAAATTTCAGGCCTTCATGATTCTACCAAGAAATGTGTGTTCATTGAAACCGCTGGTTTTTGATAGTTTGGGCCCTATTGAATAATGAATGTTTTGAATTTTCTCCAAAAGTAAAGTAGTTGCAAACTCATCCTTTTAGAAACTTGTTTGGGCTGTTGAGAGGAGTAAAAAACCATCAAAAATTTCAATCCTGCATGATTTTACCAACAAATGTGATTCTTCATTCAAAACCTGATTTTTGCTATTGGGCTCTATTGAATAGTGAATGTTTTGAATTTTCTCCAAAAGTAAAGTAGTTGCAAACTCATGCTTTTAGAGACTTGTTTGGGCTCATGAGAGGAGTAGAAAAACATCAAAAATTTCAGTCCTGCATGATTCTACCAAGAAATGTGTTCATTCAAACCGCTGGTTTTTGATAGTTTGGGCCCTATTGAATAATGAATGTTTTGAATTTTCTCCAAAAGTAAAGTAGTTGCAAACTCATCCTTTTAGAAACTTGTTTGGGCTGTTGAGAGGAGTAAAAAACCATCAAAAATTTCAATCCTGCATGATTCTACCAAGAAATGTGATTCTTCATTCAAAACGCTGGTTTTTGCTATTGGGCTCTATTGAATAATGAATGTTTTGAATTTTCTCCAAAAGTAAAGTAGTTGCAAACTCATGCTTTTAGAGACTTGTTTGGCTCATGAGAGGAGTAGAAAAACATCAAAAATTTCAGTCCTGCATGATTCTACCAAGAAATGTGTGTTCATTGAAACCGCTGGTTTTTGATAGTTTGGGCCCTATTGAATAATGAATGTTTTGAATTTTCTCCAAAAGTAAAGTAGTTGCAAACTCATCCTTTTAGAAACTTGTTTGGGCTGTTGAGAGGAGTAAAAAACCATCAAAAATTTCAATCCTGCATGATTCTACCAAGAAATGTGATTCTTCATTCAAAACGCTGGTTTTTGATATTGGGCTCTATTGAATAATGAATGTTTTGAATTTTCTCCAAAAGTAAAGTAGTTGCAAACTCATGCTTTTAGAGACTTGTTTGGGCTCATGAGAGGAGTAGAAAAACATCAAAAATTTCAGTCCTGGATGATTCTACCAAGAAATGTGTGTTCATTGAAACCGCTGGTTTTTGATAGTTTGGGCGCAATTGAATAATGAATGTTTTGAATTTTCTCCAAAAGTAAAGTAGTTGCAAACTCATCCTTTTAGAAACTTGTTTGGGCTGTTGAGAGGAGTAAAAAACCATCAAAAATTTCAATCCTGCATGATTCTACCAAGAAATGTGATTCTTCATTCAAAACGCTGGTTTTTGCTATTGGGCTCTATTGAATAATGAATGTTTTGAATTTTCTCCAAAAGTAAAATAGTTGCAAACTCATGCTTTTAGAGACTTGTTTGGGCTCATGAGAGGAGTAGAAAAACATCAAAAATTTCAGTCCTGCATGATTCTACCAAGAAATGAGTGTTCATTGAAACCGCTGGTTTTTGATAGTTTGGGCCCTATTGAATAATGAATGTTTTGAATTTTCTCCAAAAGTAAAGTAGTTGCAAACTCATCCTTTTAGAAACTTGTTTGGGCTGTTGAGAGGAGTAAAAAACCATCAAAAATTTCAATCCTGCATGATTCTACCAAGAAATGTGATTCTTCATCCAAAACGCTGGTTTTTGCTATTGGGCTCTATTGAATAATGAATGTTTTGAATTTTCTCCAAAAGTAAAGTAGTTGCAAACTCATGCTTTTAGAGACTTGTTTGGGCTCATGAGAGGAGTAGAAAAACATCAAAAATTTCAGTCCTGCATGATTCTACCAAGAAATGTGTGTTCATTGAAACCGCTGGTTTTTGATAGTTTGGGCCCTATTGAATAATGAATGTTTTGAATTTTCTATAAAAGTAAAGTAGTTGCAAACTCATCCTTTTAGAAACTTGTTTGGGCTGTTGAGAGGAGTAAAAAACCATCAAAAATTTCAATCCTGCATGATTCTACCAAGAAATGTGATTCTTCATTCAAAACGCTGGTTTTTGCTATTGGGCTCTATTGAATAATGAATGTTTTGAATTTTCTCCAAAAGTAAAGTAGTTGCAAACTCATGCTTTTACAGACTTGTTTGGGCTCATGAGAGGAGTAGAAAAACATCAAAAATTTCAGTCCTGCATGATTCTACCAAGAAATGTGTGTTCATTGAAACCGCTGGTTTTTGATAGTTTGGGCCCTATTGCATAATGAATGTTTTGAATTTTCTCCAAAAGTAAAGTAGTTGCAAACTCATCCTTTTAGAAACTTATTTGGGCTGTTGAGAGGAGTAAAAAACCATCAAAAATTTCAATCCTGCATGATTCTACCAAGAAATGTGATTCTTCATTCAAAACGCTGGTTTTTGCTATTGGGCTCTATTGAATAATGAATGTTTTGAATTTTCTCCAAAAGTAAAGTAGTTGCAAACTCATGCTTTTAGAGACTTGTTTGGGCTCATGAGAGGAGTAGAAAAACATCAAAAATTTCAGTCCTGCATGATTCTACCAAGAAATGTGTGTTCATTGAAAACGCTGGTTTTTGATAGTTTGGGCCCTATTGAATAATGAATGTTTTGAATTTTCTCCAAAAGTAAAGTAGTTGCAAACTCATCCTTTTAGAAACTTGTTTGGGCTGTTGAGAGGAGTAAAAAACCATCAAAAATTTCAATCCTGCATGATTCTACCAAGAAATGTGATTCTTCATTCAAAACGCTGGTTTTTGCTATTGGGCTCTATTGAATAATGAATGTTTTGAATTTTCTCCAAAAGTAAAGTAGTTGCAAACTCATGCTTTTAGAGACTTGTTTGGGCTCATGAGAGGCGTAGAAAAACATCAAAAATTTCAGGCCTTCATGATTCTACCAAGAAATGTGTGTTCATTGAAACCGCTGGTTTTTGATAGTTTGGGCCCTATTGAATAATGAATGTTTTGAATTTTCTCCAAAAGTAAAGTAGTTGCAAACTCATCCTTTTAGAAACTTGTTTGGGCTGTTGAGAGGAGTAAAAAACCATCAAAAATTTCAATCCTGCATGATTTTACCAACAAATGTGATTCTTCATTCAAAACCTGATTTTTGCTATTGGGCTCTATTGAATAGTGAATGTTTTGAATTTTCTCCAAAAGTAAAGTAGTTGCAAACTCATGCTTTTAGAGACTTGTTTGGGCTCATGAGAGGAGTAGAAAAACATCAAAAATTTCAGTCCTGCATGATTCTACCAAGAAATGTGTTCATTCAAACCGCTGGTTTTTGATAGTTTGGGCCCTATTGAATAATGAATGTTTTGAATTTTCTCCAAAAGTAAAGTAGTTGCAAACTCATCCTTTTAGAAACTTGTTTGGGCTGTTGAGAGGAGTAAAAAACCATCAAAAATTTCAATCCTGCATGATTCTACCAAGAAATGTGATTCTTCATTCAAAACGCTGGTTTTTGCTATTGGGCTCTATTGAATAATGAATGTTTTGAATTTTCTCCAAAAGTAAAGTAGTTGCAAACTCATGCTTTTAGAGACTTGTTTGGCTCATGAGAGGAGTAGAAAAACATCAAAAATTTCAGTCCTGCATGATTCTACCAAGAAATGTGTGTTCATTGAAACCGCTGGTTTTTGATAGTTTGGGCCCTATTGAATAATGAATGTTTTGAATTTTCTCCAAAAGTAAAGTAGTTGCAAACTCATCCTTTTAGAAACTTGTTTGGGCTGTTGAGAGGAGTAAAAAACCATCAAAAATTTCAATCCTGCATGATTCTACCAAGAAATGTGATTCTTCATTCAAAACGCTGGTTTTTGATATTGGGCTCTATTGAATAATGAATGTTTTGAATTTTCTCCAAAAGTAAAGTAGTTGCAAACTCATGCTTTTAGAGACTTGTTTGGGCTCATGAGAGGAGTAGAAAAACATCAAAAATTTCAGTCCTGGATGATTCTACCAAGAAATGTGTGTTCATTGAAACCGCTGGTTTTTGATAGTTTGGGCGCAATTGAATAATGAATGTTTTGAATTTTCTCCAAAAGTAAAGTAGTTGCAAACTCATCCTTTTAGAAACTTGTTTGGGCTGTTGAGAGGAGTAAAAAACCATCAAAAATTTCAATCCTGCATGATTCTACCAAGAAATGTGATTCTTCATTCAAAACGCTGGTTTTTGCTATTGGGCTCTATTGAATAATGAATGTTTTGAATTTTCTCCAAAAGTAAAATAGTTGCAAACTCATGCTTTTAGAGACTTGTTTGGGCTCATGAGAGGAGTAGAAAAACATCAAAAATTTCAGTCCTGCATGATTCTACCAAGAAATGAGTGTTCATTGAAACCGCTGGTTTTTGATAGTTTGGGCCCTATTGAATAATGAATGTTTTGAATTTTCTCCAAAAGTAAAGTAGTTGCAAACTCATCCTTTTAGAAACTTGTTTGGGCTGTTGAGAGGAGTAAAAAACCATCAAAAATTTCAATCCTGCATGATTCTACCAAGAAATGTGATTCTTCATCCAAAACGCTGGTTTTTGCTATTGGGCTCTATTGAATAATGAATGTTTTGAATTTTCTCCAAAAGTAAAGTAGTTGCAAACTCATGCTTTTAGAGACTTGTTTGGGCTCATGAGAGGAGTAGAAAAACATCAAAAATTTCAGTCCTGCATGATTCTACCAAGAAATGTGTGTTCATTGAAACCGCTGGTTTTTGATAGTTTGGGCCCTATTGAATAATGAATGTTTTGAATTTTCTATAAAAGTAAAGTAGTTGCAAACTCATCCTTTTAGAAACTTGTTTGGGCTGTTGAGAGGAGTAAAAAACCATCAAAAATTTCAATCCTGCATGATTTTACCAAGAAATGTGATTCTTCATTCAAAACCTGATTTTTGCTATTGGGCTCTATTGAATAGTGAATGTTTTGAATTTTCTCCAAAAGTAAAGTAGTTGCAAACTCATGCTTTTAGAGACTTGTTTGGGCTCATGAGAGGAGTAGAAAAACATCAAAAATTTCAGTCCTGCATGATTCTACCAAGAAATGTGTTCATTCAAACCGCTGGTTTTTGATAGTTTGGGCCCTATTGAATAATGAATGTTTTGAATTTTCTCCAAAAGTAAAGTAGTTGCAAACTCATCCTTTTAGAAACTTGTTTGGGCTGTTGAGAGGAGTAAAAAAACATCAAAAATTTCAATCCTACATGATTCTACCAAGAAATGTGATTCTTCATTCAAAACGCTGGTTTTTGCTATTGGGCTCTATTGAATAATGAATGTTTTGAATTTTCTCCAAAAGTAAAGTAGTTGCAAACTCATCCTTTTAGAAACTTGTTTGGGCTGTTGAGAGGAGTAAAAAACCATCAAAAATTTCAATCCTGCATGATTCTACCAAGAAATGTGATTCTTCATTCAAAACGCTGGTTTTTGCTATTGGGCTCTATTGAATAATGAATGTTTTGAATTTTCTCCAAAAGTAAAGTAGTTGCAAACTCATGCTTTTAGAGACTTGTTTGGGCTCATGAGAGGAGTAGAAAAACATCAAAAATTTCAGTCCTGCATGATTCTACCAAGAAATGTGTGTTCATTGAAACCGCTGGTTTTTGATAGTTTGGGCCCTATTGTATAATGAATGTTTTGAATTTTCTCCAAAAGTAAAGTAGTTGCAAACTCATCCTTTTAGAAACTTGTTTGGGCTGTTGAGAGGAGTAAAAAACCATCAAAAATTTCAATCCTGCATGATTTTACCAAGAAATGTGATTCTTCATTCAAAACCTGATTTTTGCTATTGGGCTCTATTGAATAGTGAATGTTTTGAATTTTCTCCAAAAGTAAAGTAGTTGCAAACTCATGCTTTTAGAGACTTGTTTGGGCTCATGAGAGGAGTAGAAAAACATAAAAAATTTCAGTCCTGCATGATTCTACCAAGAAATGTGTTCATTCAAACCGCTGGTTTTTGATAGTTTGGGCCCTATTGAATAATGAATGTTTTGAATTTTCTCCAAAAGTAAAGTAGTTGCAAACTCATCCTTTTAGAAACTTGTTTGGGCTGTTGAGAGGAGTAAAAAACCATCAAAAATTTCAATCCTGCATGATTCTACCAAGAAATGTGATTCTTCATTCAAAACGCTGGTTTTTGCTATTGGGCTCTATTGAATAATGAATGTTTTGAATTTTCTCCAAAAGTAAAGTAGTTGCAAACTCATGCTTTTAGAGACTTGTTTGGGCTCATGAGAGGAGTAGAAAAACATCAAAAATTTCAGTCCTGCATGATTCTACCAAGAAATGTGTGTTCATTGAAACCACTGGTTTTTGATAGTTTGGGCCCTATTGAATAATGAATGTTTTGAATTTTCTCCAAAAGTAAAGTAGTTGCAAACTCATCCTTTTAGAAACTTGTTTGGGCTGTTGAGAGGAGTAAAAAACCATCAAAAATTTCAATCCTGCATGATTCTACCAAGAAATGTGATTCTTCATTCAAAACGCTGGTTTTTGCTATTGGGCTCTATTGAATAATGAATGTTTTGAATTTTCTCCAAAAGTAAAGTAGTTGCAAACTCATGCTTTTAGAGACTTGTTTGGGCTCATGAGAGGAGTAGAAAAACATCAAAAATTTCAGTCCTGCATGATTCTACCAAGAAATGTGTGTTCATTGAAACCGCTGGTTTTTGATAGTTTGGGCCCTATTGAATAATGAATGTTTTGACTTTTCTCCAAAAGTAAAGTAGTTGCAAACTCATCCTTTTAGAAACTTGTTTGGGCTGTTGAGAGGAGTAAAAAACCATCAAAAATTTCAATCCTGCATGATTCTACCAAGAAATGTGATTCTTCATTCAAAACGCTGGTTTTTGCTATTGGGCTCTATTGAATAATGAATGTTTTGAATTTTCTCCAAAAGTAAAGTAGTTGCAAACTCATGCTTTTACAGACTTGTTTGGGCTCATGAGAGGAGTAGAAAAACATCAAAAATTTCAGTCCTGCATGATTCTACCAAGAAATGTGTGTTCATTGAAACCGCTGGTTTTTGATAGTTTGGGCCCTATTGCATAATGAATGTTTTGAATTTTCTCCAAAAGTAAAGTAGTTGCAAACTCATCCTTTTAGAAACTTATTTGGGCTGTTGAGAGGAGTAAAAAACCATCAAAAATTTCAATCCTGCATGATTCTACCAAGAAATGTGATTCTTCATTCAAAACGCTGGTTTTTGCTATTGGGCTCTATTGAATAATGAATGTTTTGAATTTTCTCCAAAAGTAAAGTAGTTGCAAACTCATGCTTTTAGAGACTTGTTTGGGCTCATGAGAGGAGTAGAAAAACATCAAAAATTTCAGTCCTGCATGATTCTACCAAGAAATGTGTGTTCATTGAAACCGCTGGTTTTTGATAGTTTGGGCCCTATTGAATAATGAATGTTTTGAATTTTCTCCAAAAGTAAAGTAGTTGCAAACTCATCCTTTTAGAAACTTGTTTGGGCTGTTGAGAGGAGTAAAAAACCATCAAAAATTTCAATCCTGCATGATTCTACCAAGAAATGTGATTCTTCATTCAAAACGCTGGTTTTTGCTATTGGGCTCTATTGAATAATGAATGTTTTGAATTTTCTCCAAAAGTAAAGTAGTTGCAAACTCATGCTTTTAGAGACTTGTTTGGGCTCATGAGAGGCGTAGAAAAACATCAAAAATTTCAGGCCTTCATGATTCTACCAAGAAATGTGTGTTCATTGAAACCGCTGGTTTTTGATAGTTTGGGCCCTATTGAATAATGAATGTTTTGAATTTTCTCCAAAAGTAAAGTAGTTGCAAACTCATCCTTTTAGAAACTTGTTTGGGCTGTTGAGAGGAGTAAAAAACCATCAAAAATTTCAATCCTGCATGATTTTACCAACAAATGTGATTCTTCATTCAAAACCTGATTTTTGCTATTGGGCTCTATTGAATAGTGAATGTTTTGAATTTTCTCCAAAAGTAAAGTAGTTGCAAACTCATGCTTTTAGAGACTTGTTTGGGCTCATGAGAGGAGTAGAAAAACATCAAAAATTTCAGTCCTGCATGATTCTACCAAGAAATGTGTTCATTCAAACCGCTGGTTTTTGATAGTTTGGGCCCTATTGAATAATGAATGTTTTGAATTTTCTCCAAAAGTAAAGTAGTTGCAAACTCATCCTTTTAGAAACTTGTTTGGGCTGTTGAGAGGAGTAAAAAACCATCAAAAATTTCAATCCTGCATGATTCTACCAAGAAATGTGATTCTTCATTCAAAACGCTGGTTTTTGCTATTGGGCTCTATTGAATAATGAATGTTTTGAATTTTCTCCAAAAGTAAAGTAGTTGCAAACTCATGCTTTTAGAGACTTGTTTGGGCTCATGAGAGGAGTAGAAAAACATCAAAAATTTCAGTCCTGCATGATTCTACCAAGAAATGTGTGTTCATTGAAACCGCTGGTTTTTGATAGTTTGGGCCCTATTGAATAATGAATGTTTTGAATTTTCTCCAAAAGTAAAGTAGTTGCAAACTCATCCTTTTAGAAACTTGTTTGGGCTGTTGAGAGGAGTAAAAAACCATCAAAAATTTCAATCCTGCATGATTCTACCAAGAAATGTGATTCTTCATTCAAAACGCTGGTTTTTGCTATTGGGCTCTATTGAATAATGAATGTTTTGAATTTTCTCCAAAAGTAAAGTAGTTGCAAACTCATGCTTTTAGAGACTTGTTTGGGCTCATGAGAGGAGTAGAAAAACATCAAAAATTTCAGTCCTGGATGATTCTACCAAGAAATGAGTGTTCATTGAAACCGCTGGTTTTTGATAGTTTGGGCCCTATTGAATAATGAATGTTTTGAATTTTCTCCAAAAGTAAAGTAGTTGCAAACTCATCCTTTTAGAAACTTATTTGGGCTGTTGAGAGGAGTAAAAAACCATCAAAAATTTCAATCCTGCATGATTCTACCAAGAAATGTGATTCTTCATTCAAAACGCTGGTTTTTGCTATTGGGCTCTATTGAATAATGAATGTTTTGAATTTTCTCCAAAAGTAAAGTAGTTGCAAACTCATGCTTTTAGAGACTTGTTTGGGCTCATGAGAGGAGTAGAAAAACATCAAAAATTTCAGTCCTGCATGATTCTACCAAGAAATGTGTGTTCATTGAAACCGCTGGTTTTTGATAGTTTGGGCCCTATTGAATAATGAATGTTTTGAATTTTCTCCAAAAGTAAAGTAGTTGCAAACTCATCCTTTTAGAAACTTGTTTGGGCTGTTGAGAGGAGTAAAAAACCATCAAAAATTTCAATCCTGCATGATTCTACCAAGAAATGTGATTCTTCATTCAAAACGCTGGTTTTTGCTATTGGGCTCTATTGAATAATGAATGTTTTGAATTTTCTCCAAAAGTAAAGTAGTTGCAAACTCATGCTTTTAGAGACTTGTTTGGGCTCATGAGAGGCGTAGAAAAACATCAAAAATTTCAGGCCTTCATGATTCTACCAAGAAATGTGTGTTCATTGAAACCGCTGGTTTTTGATAGTTTGGGCCCTATTGAATAATGAATGTTTTGAATTTTCTCCAAAAGTAAAGTAGTTGCAAACTCATCCTTTTAGAAACTTGTTTGGGCTGTTGAGAGGAGTAAAAAACCATCAAAAATTTCAATCCTGCATGATTTTACCAACAAATGTGATTCTTCATTCAAAACCTGATTTTTGCTATTGGGCTCTATTGAATAGTGAATGTTTTGAATTTTCTCCAAAAGTAAAGTAGTTGCAAACTCATGCTTTTAGAGACTTGTTTGGGCTCATGAGAGGAGTAGAAAAACATCAAAAATTTCAGTCCTGCATGATTCTACCAAGAAATGTGTTCATTCAAACCGCTGGTTTTTGATAGTTTGGGCCCTATTGAATAATGAATGTTTTGAATTTTCT
This sequence comes from Dendrobates tinctorius, assembly GCF_039654945.1. Taxonomy (NCBI): domain Eukaryota; kingdom Metazoa; phylum Chordata; class Amphibia; order Anura; family Dendrobatidae; genus Dendrobates; species Dendrobates tinctorius. The sequence continues at coordinate 24,024,204 of NW_027361793.1, forward strand.
CCAAAAGTAAAGTAGTTGCAAACTCATCCTTTTAGAAACTTGTTTGGGCTGTTGAGAGGAGTAAAAAACCATCAAAAATTTCAATCCTGCATGATTCTACCAAGAAATGTGATTCTTCATTCAAAACGCTGGTTTTTGCTATTGGGCTCTATTGAATAATGAATGTTTTGAATTTTCTCCAAAAGTAAAGTAGTTGCAAACTCATGCTTTTAGAGACTTGTTTGGGCTCATGAGAGGAGTAGAAAAACATCAAAAATTTCAGTCCTGCATGATTCTACCAAGAAATGTGTGTTCATTGAAACCGCTGGTTTTTGATAGTTTGGGCCCTATTGAATAATGAATGTTTTGAATTTTCTCCAAAAGTAAAGTAGTTGCAAACTCATCCTTTTAGAAACTTGTTTGGGCTGTTGAGAGGAGTAAAAAACCATCAAAAATTTCAATCCTGCATGATTCTACCAAGAAATGTGATTCTTCATTCAAAACGCTGGTTTTTGATATTGGGCTCTATTGAATAATGAATGTTTTGAATTTTCTCCAAAAGTAAAGTAGTTGCAAACTCATGCTTTTAGAGACTTGTTTGGGCTCATGAGAGGAGTAGAAAAACATCAAAAATTTCAGTCCTGGATGATTCTACCAAGAAATGAGTGTTCATTGAAACCGCTGGTTTTTGATAGTTTGGGCCCTATTGAATAATGAATGTTTTGAATTTTCTCCAAAAGTAAAGTAGTTGCAAACTCATCCTTTTAGAAACTTGTTTGGGCTGTTGAGAGGAGTAAAAAACCATCAAAAATTTCAATCCTGCATGATTCTACCAAGAAATGTGATTCTTCATTCAAAACGCTGGTTTTTGCTATTGGGCTCTATTGAATAATGAATGTTTTGAATTTTCTCCAAAAGTAAAGTAGTTGCAAACTCATGCTTTTAGAGACTTGTTTGGGCTCATGAGAGGCGTAGAAAAACATCAAAAATTTCAGGCCTTCATGATTCTACCAAGAAATGTGTGTTCATTGAAACCGCTGGTTTTTGATAGTTTGGGCCCTATTGAATAATGAATGTTTTGAATTTTCTCCAAAAGTAAAGTAGTTGCAAACTCATCCTTTTAGAAACTTGTTTGGGCTGTTGAGAGGAGTAAAAAACCATCAAAAATTTCAATCCTGCATGATTTTACCAACAAATGTGATTCTTCATTCAAAACCTGATTTTTGCTATTGGGCTCTATTGAATAGTGAATGTTTTGAATTTTCTCCAAAAGTAAAGTAGTTGCAAACTCATGCTTTTAGAGACTTGTTTGGGCTCATGAGAGGAGTAGAAAAACATCAAAAATTTCAGTCCTGCATGATTCTACCAAGAAATGTGTTCATTCAAACCGCTGGTTTTTGATAGTTTGGGCCCTATTGAATAATGAATGTTTTGAATTTTCTCCAAAAGTAAAGTAGTTGCAAACTCATCCTTTTAGAAACTTGTTTGGGCTGTTGAGAGGAGTAAAAAACCATCAAAAATTTCAATCCTGCATGATTCTACCAAGAAATGTGATTCTTCATTCAAAACGCTGGTTTTTGCTATTGGGCTCTATTGAATAATGAATGTTTTGAATTTTCTCCAAAAGTAAAGTAGTTGCAAACTCATGCTTTTAGAGACTTGTTTGGGCTCATGAGAGGAGTAGAAAAACATCAAAAATTTCAGTCCTGCATGATTCTACCAAGAAATGTGTGTTCATTGAAACCGCTGGTTTTTGATAGTTTGGGCCCTATTGAATAATGAATGTTTTGAATTTTCTCCAAAAGTAAAGTAGTTGCAAACTCATCCTTTTAGAAACTTGTTTGGGCTGTTGAGAGGAGTAAAAAACCATCAAAAATTTCAATCCTGCATGATTCTACCAAGAAATGTGATTCTTCATTCAAAACGCTGGTTTTTGCTATTGGGCTCTATTGAATAATGAATGTTTTGAATTTTCTCCAAAAGTAAAGTAGTTGCAAACTCATGCTTTTACAGACTTGTTTGGGCTCATGAGAGGAGTAGAAAAACATCAAAAATTTCACTCCTGCATGATTCTACCAAGAAATGTGTGTTCATTGAAACCGCTGGTTTTTGATAGTTTGGGCCCTATTGAATAATGAATGTTTTGAATTTTCTCCAAAAGTAAAGTAGTTGCAAACTCATCCTTTTAGAAACTTGTTTGGGCTGTTGAGAGGAGTAAAAAACCATCAAAAATTTCAATCCTGCATGATTCTACCAAGAAATGTGATTCTTCATCCAAAACGCTGGTTTTTGCTATTGGGCTCTATTGAATAATGAATGTTTTGAATTTTCTCCAAAAGTAAAGTAGTTGCAAACTCATGCTTTTAGAGACTTGTTTGGGCTCATGAGAGGAGTAGAAAAACATCAAAAATTTCAGTCCTGCATGATTCTACCAAGAAATGAGTGTTCATTGAAACCGCTGGTTTTTGATAGTTTGGGCCCTATTGAATAATGAATGTTTTGAATTTTCTCCAAAAGTAAAGTAGTTGCAAACTCATCCTTTTAGAAACTTGTTTGGGCTGTTGAGAGGAGTAAAAAACCATCAAAAATTTCAATCCTGCATGATTCTACCAAGAAATGTGATTCTTCATCCAAAACGCTGGTTTTTGCTATTGGGCTCTATTGAATAATGAATGTTTTGAATTTTCTCCAAAAGTAAAGTAGTTGCAAACTCATGCTTTTAGAGACTTGTTTGGGCTCATGAGAGGAGTAGAAAAACATCAAAAATTTCAGTCCTGCATGATTCTACCAAGAAATGTGTGTTCATTGAAACCGCTGGTTTTTGATAGTTTGGGCCCTATTGAATAATGAATGTTTTGAATTTTCTATAAAAGTAAAGTAGTTGCAAACTCATCCTTTTAGAAACTTGTTTGGGCTGTTGAGAGGAGTAAAAAACCATCAAAAATTTCAATCCTGCATGATTTTACCAAGAAATGTGATTCTTCATTCAAAACCTGATTTTTGCTATTGGGCTCTATTGAATAGTGAATGTTTTGAATTTTCTCCAAAAGTAAAGTAGTTGCAAACTCATGCTTTTAGAGACTTGTTTGGGCTCATGAGAGGAGTAGAAAAACATCAAAAATTTCAGTCCTGCATGATTCTACCAAGAAATGTGTTCATTCAAACCGCTGGTTTTTGATAGTTTGGGCCCTATTGAATAATGAATGTTTTGAATTTTCTCCAAAAGTAAAGTAGTTGCAAACTCATCCTTTTAGAAACTTGTTTGGGCTGTTGAGAGGAGTAAAAAAACATCAAAAATTTCAATCCTACATGATTCTACCAAGAAATGTGATTCTTCATTCAAAACGCTGGTTTTTGCTATTGGGCTCTATTGAATAATGAATGTTTTGAATTTTCTCCAAAAGTAAAGTAGTTGCAAACTCATCCTTTTAGAAACTTGTTTGGGCTGTTGAGAGGAGTAAAAAACCATCAAAAATTTCAATCCTGCATGATTCTACCAAGAAATGTGATTCTTCATTCAAAACGCTGGTTTTTGCTATTGGGCTCTATTGAATAATGAATGTTTTGAATTTTCTCCAAAAGTAAAGTAGTTGCAAACTCATGCTTTTAGAGACTTGTTTGGGCTCATGAGAGGAGTAGAAAAACATCAAAAATTTCAGTCCTGCATGATTCTACCAAGAAATGTGTGTTCATTGAAACCGCTGGTTTTTGATAGTTTGGGCCCTATTGTATAATGAATGTTTTGAATTTTCTCCAAAAGTAAAGTAGTTGCAAACTCATCCTTTTAGAAACTTGTTTGGGCTGTTGAGAGGAGTAAAAAACCATCAAAAATTTCAATCCTGCATGATTTTACCAAGAAATGTGATTCTTCATTCAAAACCTGATTTTTGCTATTGGGCTCTATTGAATAGTGAATGTTTTGAATTTTCTCCAAAAGTAAAGTAGTTGCAAACTCATGCTTTTAGAGACTTGTTTGGGCTCATGAGAGGAGTAGAAAAACATAAAAAATTTCAGTCCTGCATGATTCTACCAAGAAATGTGTTTATTCAAACCGCTGGTTTTTGATAGTTTGGGCCCTATTGAATAATGAATGTTTTGAATTTTCTCCAAAAGTAAAGTAGTTGCAAACTCATCCTTTTAGAAACTTGTTTGGGCTGTTGAGAGGAGTAAAAAACCATCAAAAATTTCAATCCTGCATGATTCTACCAAGAAATGTGATTCTTCATTCAAAACGCTGGTTTTTGCTATTGGGCTCTATTGAATAATGAATGTTTTGAATTTTCTCCAAAAGTAAAGTAGTTGCAAACTCATGCTTTTAGAGACTTGTTTGGGCTCATGAGAGGAGTAGAAAAACATCAAAAATTTCAGTCCTGCATGATTCTACCAAGAAATGTGTGTTCATTGAAACCACTGGTTTTTGATAGTTTGGGCCCTATTGAATAATGAATGTTTTGAATTTTCTCCAAAAGTAAAGTAGTTGCAAACTCATCCTTTTAGAAACTTGTTTGGGCTGTTGAGAGGAGTAAAAAACCATCAAAAATTTCAATCCTGCATGATTCTACCAAGAAATGTGATTCTTCATTCAAAACGCTGGTTTTTGCTATTGGGCTCTATTGAATAATGAATGTTTTGAATTTTCTCCAAAAGTAAAGTAGTTGCAAACTCATGCTTTTAGAGACTTGTTTGGGCTCATGAGAGGAGTAGAAAAACATCAAAAATTTCAGTCCTGCATGATTCTACCAAGAAATGTGTGTTCATTGAAACCACTGGTTTTTGATAGTTTGGGCCCTATTGAATAATGAATGTTTTGAATTTTCTCCAAAAGTAAAGTAGTTGCAAACTCATCCTTTTAGAAACTTGTTTGGGCTGTTGAGAGGAGTAAAAAACCATCAAAAATTTCAATCCTGCATGATTCTACCAAGAAATGTGATTCTTCATTCAAAACGCTGGTTTTTGCTATTGGGCTCTATTGAATAATGAATGTTTTGAATTTTCTCCAAAAGTAAAGTAGTTGCAAACTCATGCTTTTAGAGACTTGTTTGGGCTCATGAGAGGAGTAGAAAAACATCAAAAATTTCAGTCCTGCATGATTCTACCAAGAAATTTGTGTTCATTGAAACCGCTGGTTTTTGATAGTTTGGGCCCTATTGAATAATGAATGTTTTGAATTTTCTCCAAAATTAAAGTAGTTGCAAACTCATCCTTTTAGAAACTTGTTTGGGCTGTTGAGAGGAGTAAAAAACCATCAAAAATTTCAATCCTGCATGGTTCTACCAAGAAATGTGATTCTTCATTCAAAACGCTGGTTTTTGATATTGGGCTCTATTGAATAATGAATGTTTTGAATTTTCTCCAAAAGTAAAGTAGTTGCAAACTCATGCTTTTAGAGACTTGTTTGGGCTCATGAGAGGAGTAGAAAAACATCAAAAATTTCAGTCCTGGATGATTCTACCAAGAAATGTGTGTTCATTGAAACCGCTGGTTTTTGATAGTTTGGGCGCAATTGAATAATGAATGTTTTGAATTTTCTCCAAAAGTAAAGTAGTTGCAAACTCATCCTTTTAGAAACTTGTTTGGGCTGTTGAGAGGAGTAAAAAACCATCAAAAATTTCAATCCTGCATGATTCTACCAAGAAATGTGATTCTTCATTCAAAACGCTGGTTTTTGCTATTGGGCTCTATTGAATAATGAATGTTTTGAATTTTCTCCAAAAGTAAAATAGTTGCAAACTCATGCTTTTAGAGACTTGTTTGGGCTCATGAGTGGAGTAGAAAAACATCAAAAATTTCAGTCCTGCATGATTCTACCAAGAAATGTGTGTTCATTGAAACCGCTGGTTTTTGATAGTTTGGGCCCTATTGAATAATGAATGTTTTGAATTTTCTATAAAAGTAAAGTAGTTGCAAACTCATCCTTTTAGAAACTTGTTTGGGCTGTTGAGAGGAGTAAAAAACCATCAAAAATTTCAATCCTGCATGATTCTACCAAGAAATGTGATTCTTCATTCAAAACGCTGGTTTTTGCTATTGGGCTCTATTGAATAATGAATGTTTTGAATTTTCTCCAAAAGTAAAGTAGTTGCAAACTCATGCTTTTAGAGACTTGTTTGGGCTCATGAGAGGAGTAGAAAAACATCAAAAATTTCAGTCCTGCATGATTCTACCAAGAAATGTGTGTTCATTGAAACCACTGGTTTTTGATAGTTTGGGCCCTATTGAATAATGAATGTTTTGAATTTTCTCCAAAAGTAAAGTAGTTGCAAACTTATCCTTTTAGAAACTTGTTTGGGCTGTTGAGAGGAGTAAAAAACCATCAAAAATTTCAATCCTGCATGATTCTACCAAGAAATGTGATTCTTCATTCAAAACGCTGGTTTTTGCTATTGGGCTCTATTGAATAATGAATGTTTTGAATTTTCTCCAAAAGTAAAGTAGTTGCAAACTCATGCTTTTAGAGACTTGTTTGGGCTCATGAGAGGAGTAGAAAAACATCAAAAATTTCAGTCCTGCATGATTCTACCAAGAAATGTGTGTTCATTGAAACCGCTGGTTTTTGATAGTTTGGGCCCTATTGAATAATGAATGTTTTGAATTTTCTCCAAAAGTAAAGTAGTTGCAAACTCATCCTTTTAGAAACTTGTTTGGGCTGTTGAGAGGAGTAAAAAACCATCAAAAATTTCAATCCTGCATGATTCTACCAAGAAATGTGATTCTTCATTCAAAACGCTGGTTTTTGCTATTGGGCTCTATTGAATAATGAATGTTTTGAATTTTCTCCAAAAGTAAAGTAGTTGCAAACTCATGCTTTTAGAGACTTGTTTGGGCTCATGAGAGGAGTTGAAAAACATCAAAAATTTCAGTCCTGCATGATTCTATCAAGAAATGTGTGTTCATTGAAACCGCTGGTTTTTGATAGTTTGGGCCCTATTGAATAATGAATGTTTTGAATTTTCTCCAAAAGTAAAGTAGTTGCAAACTCATCCTTTTAGAAACTTGTTTGGGCTGTTGAGAGGAGTAAAAAACCATCAAAAATTTCAATCCTGCATGATTCTACCAAGAAATGTGATTCTTCATCCAAAACGCTGGTTTTTGCTATTGGGCTCTATTGAATAATGAATGTTTTGAATTTTCTCCAAAAGTAAAGTAGTTGCAAACTCATGCTTTTAGAGACTTGTTTGGGCTCATGAGAGGAGTAGAAAAACATCAAAAATTTCAGTCCTGCATGATTCTACCAAGAAATGTGTGTTCATTGAAACCGCTGGTTTTTGATAGTTTGGGCCCTATTGAATAATGAATGTTTTGAATTTTCTCCAAAGGTAAAGTAGTTGCAAACTCATCCTTTTAGAAACTTGTTTGGGCTGTTGAGAGGAGTAAAAAACCATCAAAAATTTCAATCCTGCATGATTTTACCAAGAAATGTGATTCTTCATTCAAAACCTGATTTTTGCTATTGGGCTCTATTGAATAGTGAATGTTTTGAATTTTCTCCAAAAGTAAAGTAGTTGCAAACTCATGCTTTTAGAGACTTGTTTGGGCTCATGAGAGGAGTAGAAAAACATCAAAAATTTCAGTCCTGCATGATTCTACCAAGAAATGTGTTCATTCAAACTGCTGGTTTTTGATAGTTTGGGCCCTATTGAATAATGAATGTTTTGAATTTTCTCCAAAAGTAAAGTAGTTGCAATCTCATCCTTTTAGAAACTTGTTTGGGCTGTTGAGAGGAGTAAAAAACCATCAAAAATTTCAATCCTGCATGATTCTACCAAGAAATGTGATTCTTCATTCAAAACGCTGGTTTTTGCTATTGGGCTCTATTGAATAATGAATGTTTTGAATTTTCTCCAAAAGTAAAGTAGTTGCAAACTCATGCTTTTAGAGACTTGTTTGGGCTCATGAGAGGAGTAGAAAAACATCAAAAATTTCAGTCCTGCATGATTCTACCAAGAAATGTGTTCATTCAAACCACTGGTTTTTGATAGTTTGGGCACTATTGAATAATGAATGTTTTGAATTTTCTCCAAAAGTAAAGTAGTTGCAAACTCATCCTTTTAGAAACTTGTTTGGGCTGTTGAGAGGAGTAAAAAACCATCAAAAATTTCAATCCTGCATGATTCTACCAAGAAATGTGATTCTTCATTCAAAACGCTGGTTTTTGCTATTGGGCTCTATTGAATAATGAATGTTTTGAATTTTCTCCAAAAGTAAAGTAGTTGCAAACTCATGGTTTTAGAGACTTTTTAGGGCTCATGAGAGTAGTAGAAAAACATCAAAAATTTCAGTCCTGCATGATTCTACCAAGACATGTGTGTTCATTGAAACGGCTGGTTTTTGATAGTTTGGGCCTTATTGAATAATGAATGTTTTGAATTTTCTCCAAAAGTAAAGTAGTTGCAAACTCATCCTTTTAGAAACTTGTTTGGGCTGTTGAGAGGAGTAAAAAACCATCAAAAATTTCAATCCTGCATGATTCTACCAAGAAATGTGATTCTTCATTCAAAACCTGATTTTTGCTATTGGGCTCTATTGAATAATGAATGTTTTGAATTTTCTCCAAAAGTAAAGTAGTTGCAAACTCATGCTTTTAGAGACTTGTTTGGGCTCATGAGAGGAGTAGAAAAACATCAAAAATATCAGTCCTGCATGATTCTACCAAGAAATGTGTGTTCATTCAAACCGCTGGTTTTTGATAGTTTGGGCCCTATTGAATAATGAATGTTTTGAATTTTCTCCAAAAGTAAAGTAGTTGCAAACTCATGCTTTTAGTGACTTGTTTGGGCTCATGAGAGGAGTAGAAAAACATCAAAAATTTCAGTCCTGCATGAATCTACCAAGAAATGTGTGTTCATTGAAACCGCTGGTTTTTGATAGTTTGGGCCCTATTGAATAATGAATGTTTTGAATTTTCTCCAAAAGTAAAGTAGTTGCAAACTCATCCTTTTAGAAACTTGTTTGGGCTGTTGAGAGGAGTAAAAAACCATCAAAAATTTCAATCCTGCATGATTCTACCAAGAAATGTGATTCTTCATTCAAAACGCTGGTTTTTGCTATTGGGCTCTATTGAATAATGAATGTTTTGAATTTTCTCCAAAAGTAAAGTAGTTGCAAACTCATGCTTTTAGAGACTTGTTTGGGCTCATGAGAGGAGTTGAAAAACATCAAAAATTTCAGTCCTGCATGATTCTATCAAGAAATGTGTGTTCATTGAAACCGCTGGTTTTTGATAGTTTGGGCCCTATTGAATAATGAATGTTTTGAATTTTCTCCATTTTCAATAACTTTATTAAAATTTTACATAAAGTTAACAGTATTGTTTTTACAGCATATTATTGACGGTAGGGTTCAGGATAATATACAAAATAACAGTAATGTATTACATTGAGTAGATCAGTAGGAGTAACAATACACCTAATAATATAAACACTTAACAGTAGTGTGATAAATTGTCAGAGAACCAAGAGATAATCTTGTAATAAACTAACGTAATGAGTTACATTGTTTTCTGTTTTAAGAGAGTAAGCGCGTTTTTACCAGATAAATTCAGAGAGGAGAGATATCAGCAATAAAAATAAAAAATAAAAAAAAATCACATAGTGGGAGAGACCAAGAGCAGTTCAATTAGGAGAAATTCTGATCAGAGGTAAATCTAATCCAAGAATTCCACCTTTTGCTATATGTACTGAAGTAGTCATTTGCCAAAGCATGGCTTTTTTCGTATGAGCAATGTAATGACATCTTGTCTACAATATCACTAATTTTGGGAGTAGCCTCTTCGTTCCATAAGGATGCTATGGCATTTTTAGTTATTAGAAAAAGGTGGATAACTGTTGGGATATGAGATGTATGAATCACTTCTAAACCTATGGACAATAATGCCATCTGTGGCGTAAGGGTGATGTTCTGTTTAGTCAGAATATTAATTGTTCTAGAGATTTCTATCCAAATGGGCCTGATTTTAGGACATTCCCAGAATACATGTAATAGTGTACCTGTGAATCCGCAATCTCTCCAACAATCTGGGGATCTACCTGGGAACATCCTGGCCAGCTTCACAGGAGTATAGTACCATCTAGATGTCAGTTTGTAAAAGGATTCATGTAGAGATGCGCAAATGTTGGATGAATATGTCTGTTTGAGAGCCAGCTCCCATTGTTCCAGAGAGAATAGAGTATCAAAATCGCTCTCCCATTTAATCATATATGAAGTTTTTTCTCCAATATCGGAGCCGTTCAAAAAATCATATATATTTCTTGATCTCCAATGGACCTTAACATTAGGATTGCAAAGTAGCAAACTTGTAGATTCTGTAATGTAAGATTTTCTTTTCAAAAATTTTGAGATATTTTTCTTAATCGAGGGAAGGAGTTCCAAATCCTGGCAAGAAAAATTATGTTGAGATATTAAAGATTCGTTGCTTATAAATTTCTTACCATCGAACAAATCTCCTATCACCTTAATACCAAATTTTATCCAATCTTTCGGGATTTTTTTATCCATTAGTAAACCAAGAAATTTGATAGGAATATTTTTTAATTGAACGTATCTCTGGCTTCTGTTTCTCTTAACCTGCGACTTAGCCAGTTGCTTCCATGCAGAGAGAGTTGCGGAGATTATTGGGGAGTCATAACGTAAAGGAGTAGATGACCCCAAACACTCTAGAATTGCGCTTAAAAGAGTTTTGTTTTTATTAAAATATGTCTCGATTTCTACCCAAGCTGGGACGTTATTTGAATTAACCCAAGAAAAGGATTGTTTTATTAAATTGGCATAGTAATAATTAATTAAATTTGGAAGGGCTAGGCCTCCATTGACTTTGCTTCTGTATAGTATATGGGAAGCCACTCTCGCCCTTTTCTTATTCCAAACAAACTTATTTATAATAGACTGAAGTTTCCTAATAAATTTTAAGGGAACAAGTAAAGGTATTGCTCTAAAGATATATAGTATCTTTGGAAGAGTAAAAAGCTTAAATAGTGTTATCCTTCCCACCCATGAAATTTCGTGAGTCGCAAAATTGTTCAATTCGATCTGAGTCTTTTTTGTAATGTTTTGTATGTTCAACTCAACTGTCTTCCTAAAGTTCCTGGATATACGAATACCCAAGTATGAAACATCCTCTTTCTCCCAATCAAACCGGGAAATTTCCTTAATGCGTGAGATGGTTAGGTCGTCTAGAAAGAAATCCAAGATTTTAGATTTGTTCTCATTGATTTTGTAAAATGAGATTTTAGAGAAATTCTCGATAGTAGATAATACACCCCTAATAGAGTTCAGTGGATCTGATAGACTCAGTATAATGTCATCAGCAAATAGACCAATTTTAAATTGGTGATCTTCAATTTGGATACCATGGATCTCATCATTGGTTCTTATTGCTTCTGCTAAGGGTTCCATAATCAGCGCAAATAACAGGGGGGAGAGTGGGCATCCCTGTCTAGTTCCGTTAGTTATCATGATGCGATCTGAAGTGTGGTTATTTGCATAAACATTAGCGGAAGGGTTTGTGTATAAAGCCATTATAGTTTTTATTATATTATCACTGAAGCCAAATTTATTCAGAGTTGCTTTGAGGAAGTCCCAATTAACCCTGTCGAAGGCTTTCTCTGCGTCTAAAGCCAGGAGGAGAGAGGGGATTTTCTTTCTTTTAATAAAATTTACCAAGTTCAATGTTCTCCTAGTGCCATCGATAGTCTGGCGTCCCTCTATAAACCCGAGTTGATCTTTATGAATAATGTTTGGGAGGATATTTTTTAGTCTATTTGCTATAATTTTTGAATATAGTTTGACATCGGTATTTATTAGAGAGATAGGCCTATAATTTTTGACTGACTCCGGGTCTCCCTTAGGTTTGGGTATTAAAATTATATTAGCCTGTAACATTTCCTGAGGAAATTCTCCAGTCCGGGATGCTTTGTCAAATATGCGGACTAAATGTGGGGTTATAATATTTGCGAATGTTTGGTAATATTCATTCGAGAATCCATCGGGGCCCGGAGTTTTCTTTTTTTTAACTGATTTAATTACTTCCAGGACTTCAGACGCAGAGAAAGGGGCCTCAAGTTTAGACAGTTGTTGGGGGGTAATCTTAGGTAACCCCAGAGGGGCAAGAAAATCATTTATGCCTTGTTCGTCGGGTTGTTGGGTATGTTCATCTAGTTTAAGATTGTAAATAGACGAATAGTATTTAGCAAATGCTTCAACGATTTTCTTGGGGTGTTCCAATTTATTGCCCCCATGGTTAATTTTATTGATTTTGCATTTGATCCTAATTGATCTGAATTTTTGTGCCATAAGTCTAGTGGGTTTGTTGTATGAAGAATAATAGTTGGATTTCATTAGTTTTGCGAATTTTTCGTATTCACTGAATAACTCCGATCTAAGATCTATTCTTAGTTTAAGAATCTCCGAGTGTATATTTGGTGGAGGAGAGGATGAATTTTGTAATATTGCTTCCAATTTTTGTAACTCTAATTGTATGGTACGGATTTTTTCTTTGGAAAGTTTTTTTTTTTTGTAGGCCAGATATGTCATAACCCCCCTAATTACTGCCTTGTGCGCATTCCAAAGGGTGAATGGGCAAATGTTGTTTATATCATTTTCTATGAAATAATTATTTAAGGCTTTTTCAATTTCTTTTTTAAATTTTGGGTTGAACAACAGGGATGAGTCGCATCTCCATTGGGATCTGAACTCCGCTGACCTACCAAGGAAAATTTCTGCAACAATTGGAGAGTGATCAGAAAATGTTTTGGGGAGAATTTCAATTTTCTTAAATTTCGAAATTGAGAACGTATCTGTCAGAAACAAGTCAATCCTAGCGAAAGACTTGTGTGCCTCTGAGAAATGGGTATATTCCTTAGATGATGTATTTAAACATCTGAATACATCTAGGTATTCATGGTTGCAAAGCCAATTTTTTAATTCAGGAAATGATGAGCGAGTGAGAGAGGTGGAATCCATTGCTCCATCAGGAACAATGTTGAAATCACCCACCAAAACAATAACACCTTTTTTTACTTCCTGGATTTTTCTATCGAGACCATTGAAGAAACGCATTTGACTGTTACATGGAGCATAAACATTCACAAGTGTCGTTAGTTGATTGTCTATCAGACAAGTAAGAATCAAATATCTGCCCTCGCTATCAGAGTATTCGTTAATGATTTCGAATGAAATAGTGTCTTTAATTAGTATGAGGACTCCTGCTCGTTTCTTTTCATTAAGAGATTTGTATATATATGGGAAATTTTTATTCTCTATCTTGGGGTGTCCATCCCTAGCCAATTTCACCTCTTGGAGGCAAATTATATCTGCTCTGCTGCCCCTGATCTCCCTCCACGCGAGATACCTCTTAGCGGGACTATTCAATCCCCTCACATTGAGTGATAATATCTTAACCATATACTAAAGAATACAAAAAACAAGAAACAAAAACGGAAATATAAACAGAACAATAAACAGGAAGAGATTACCACAATCTTAGGTAAACTTCCTAAAATGGGGAAAAGCTCGTGAAACTCCGCAGGAAGCCTCCTGCATACAAATAATGTAAGTGATATAGCAATTAAAATTTGCATTTTTCACCCTGGAGCCTCATCTCTCTTGTCCAAGGATTTAAGAAAATTTTTCCCCTCTTGTGGAGATAGGATTACTACTACCTTCCCACCATGAATTATCAAAAGCTTAGTAGGGAACCCCCACCTATAAACCACACCCTTTTGTCTCAGAATTGTCGTAACTTCATTAAATCCCTTCCTTGTTTGGATAGTTTCTTTTGAAAGGTCTGCATATGATTTGATGTGATCATAGGGGTGGGGAAGGTGTTTATTGGTCCTAAAATAGTTTAAGAATTTTTCTTTGGTGGAGTAAAAATGGAATCTTAAGATAGTGTCTCTAGGGAGCTCAGCCGAGATAGATGCAGGCCTCGGGAGTCTGTGGATTCTATCTATCATTAGTTCTACCTCAGGGATGGATGGCAGAATCTTGATTAAAATCTCTTTAACATATTTTTGTAAATTGTGCTGGTTAATTTTTTCCGAGATCCCTCTCAATTTAATGTTGTTCCTCCTACTGCGGTCTTCTAGGTCGGCTACTTTATTTCGTAAAAAAAGGATTTCTTTTTGGGCATTAGTTTGTTGTTTTTGAATGGAATCTGATGTTTTCCCTAGAGCTTCTAATGTCTTTTCATTATTGTCAATCCTAGTGTTAACTGTGTCAAGATTGGATTGTAGACGGTTTACATGTTTATTCAGAGAGGACTCAAAGCTTTTATTTAATGCTAGAATTAAGTCTTTAATATATTTTTCAGAGACCCCTCTTTCAGAAGCCTGGAAGTTTTCCAGACCCTCATGTCCACTGCTACTAGCCTCCTCCTCCTCCTCTACAGAACTATAGTCTTTTCTGGGTCTACTTTTTTCTGGACTGTGAGATGGAGAGGCTTCGTAGTATTCTTCCTCGTCTGACAACACAGACCTACCCTCCCCTTTAGACTCATCTCTTTTAGATTTTCTATTAACAGAGGTATCCATTATTGATTGGATGTTATCCAACTCTTGTATCATTAAAGTATGGGAGTCACCCTTTTGTCCGATTTCAAATTTAGTAGGTTTTTTGGGGGAGGGAGGAGGGCTAATGCATATAGCTTCATCTAGATTAGTCATATCTTGTTTGCGCGTGGACTTATCTTTCTGCTGTTTCGCTTTATTGTTTTTCTGACTCATTTTTTTTTTTTTTTTTTTTTTTTTTATATATTTATAAAGCTTTCACTATCCTTAAGGAACAGCAGAGATATTTCTATTCCACCAACACGCTCAAAGAGAGAGATAAATCACGAATATGTGTATCTGTAGATCGGAGGTCAAGTATGTATCTTAAACCCAAGCCCTTTAAGGGAGTATTATGATAGCTGTTTATATCAGGTATATAAAACCAAAAACCAGAATATCATATAAAAGTCTAAGCAGATTATCATATGACAGTTGTTGTATGAAAATAAGTAATTAACTGTATGAAAATAATAATAAGCAGCTTCCTATATTTAGAGTGACAACTTTAAGTAGCCGTTACATCAGAAACTCACAGAATCACTATAGATGCGATTTAGTGCGCTATTTATATTAAAACAATAACAATAGCGGGAAAATCAAACTCGATGAAATCCAAGATCCCTCTTGTTCTTCTGGGTGAATCCCCAAATATTCTCCAGCAGGCAGGATGAGCAGGGACAAATCAACAAGAATATATGGAAGCTTACCAATTAAAATAACAGCCCCAGTCAATCAAGCGTCGGTTTCTGAAAATCAACGCCGCCGTTGGTCGTAGTGTGCCAGGTGTCTCCCTGCTCAGAAGGTGGACCCCGACTCTGGGGAAAAAAAAACACTCCAATCCGAGGTTCCAAGAACCAGTTATTCCATCAAAACCGCGGCGGGTGTAAGGCTGCGGCAGCCGCTATTACAGATATCCGGCTCCTGCCTTCCCCTGCACCACTCAAAGCCCTGCTTCAGCAAAGCCCGAGTTCTCTTTGGAATTCAATATGGCAGAGCTCAATCTTCTTAGAGGGATCTCCCTGACTCCAGGGAACAAAATTTCCACAGAACCGGACCTCCAGAAGTTCACAATATCACAAAACGCTCGGCGGGTCCGAGCGCGCGGCCGCGGCTGTCACTCAGATCCTTACCCCTGCAGCTTTCTTCTACCGCCAATGATTTTTAGTTAGGAAAAACCGAATCTTGCCTCAATCCCGGCGTGCCTGGTCTCGTTCTGTTCGGAGAGGTCCCCCGGTTCCAGGGAAACAGGCTCCCGATGTATTTTAAGCTCCAGGAGTGAGCAGTACCCCAAAAACAGCGGCGGTATAGATTTAACGCCGGGGAATCACTCACAGCAAATAGGCCACGTCAGCTCCCGGTCCAGGGTGTTTAAATTTCAAGCTGAGAGGTTCCACAAAGGGTCCTGAAGTCTCAGATATCAGAGAGGACGCCCGGTCCACAAGTGTGGGGAAAAGCGCGGGAAAATCCTGGCCGGTTCACTCCTCCTGCTACTTTCTTCAGACGTCGCTATACTTGTCGGCGTCGGTGTGTAACGCTGCCTCAGCCAGACCCCCGAGACCCGCCGCTTGTCACAACGGGCCCTGGAGTCTCCTCTGTCGGCCTCTTTCAGTTTTTCTGGCAACGTCTCACCTCTTCCCCTCTCGGGCCCGCCGCTGCAGAGAGAAGCAGGCGCGGGAAAAACTTGCTGATTCACCGCTCCTCAGGCATTAGAAGGTCATATCTCGGGGAATATTCATCACAAGAACTCCAGAGAGGTCTCAAAATGATCCTGGAGAATAAGGCTCTCTAGTCCAATAAATCTTTTTGTCCAAATTCTTCTTGTTCGCTTTGTATGTCGCTTAATAAGGAAGGCTTCCTCAGAGCTCAGAGCTCACACAGCCTGCTGCATTGAGCTCCAGACCACGCCCCTTGAATTTTCTCCAAAAGTAAAGTAGTTGCAAACTCATCCTTTTAGAAACTTGTTTGGGCTGTTGAGAGGAGTAAAAAACCATCAAAAATTTCAATCCTGCATGATTCTACCAAGAAATGTGATTCTTCATCCAAAACGCTGGTTTTTGCTATTGGGCTCTATTGAATAATGAATGTTTTGAATTTTCTCCAAAAGTAAAGTAGTTGCAAACTCATGCTTTTAGAGACTTGTTTGGGCTCATGAGAGGAGTAGAAAAACATCAAAAATTTCAGTCCTGCATGATTCTACCAAGAAATGTGTGTTCATTGAAACCGCTGGTTTTTGATAGTTTGGGCCCTATTGAATAATGAATGTTTTGAATTTTCTCCAAAGGTAAAGTAGTTGCAAACTCATCCTTTTAGAAACTTGTTTGGGCTGTTGAGAGGAGTAAAAAACCATCAAAAATTTCAATCCTGCATGATTTTACCAAGAAATGTGATTCTTCATTCAAAACCTGATTTTTGCTATTGGGCTCTATTGAATAGTGAATGTTTTGAATTTTCTCCAAAAGTAAAGTAGTTGCAAACTCATGCTTTTAGAGACTTGTTTGGGCTCATGAGAGGAGTAGAAAAACATCAAAAATTTCAGTCCTGCATGATTCTACCAAGAAATGTGTTCATTCAAACTGCTGGTTTTTGATAGTTTGGGCCCTATTGAATAATGAATGTTTTGAATTTTCTCCAAAAGTAAAGTAGTTGCAATCTCATCCTTTTAGAAACTTGTTTGGGCTGTTGAGAGGAGTAAAAAACCATCAAAAATTTCAATCCTGCATGATTCTACCAAGAAATGTGATTCTTCATTCAAAACACTGTTTTTTGCTATTGGGCTCTATTGAATAATGAATGTTTTGAATTTTCTCCAAAAGTAAAGTAGTTGCAAACTCATGCTTTTAGAGACTTGTTTGGGCTCATGAGAGGAGTAGAAAAACATCAAAAATTTCAGTCCTGCATGATTCTACCAAGAAATGTGTTCATTCAAACCACTGGTTTTTGATAGTTTGGGCACTATTGAATAATGAATGTTTTGAATTTTCTCCAAAAGTAAAGTAGTTGCAAACTCATCCTTTTAGAAACTTGTTTGGGCTGTTGAGAGGAGTAAAAAACCATCAAAAATTTCAATCCTGCATGATTCTACCAAGAAATGTGATTCTTCATTCAAAACGCTGGTTTTTGCTATTGGGCTCTATTGAATAATGAATGTTTTGAATTTTCTCCAAAAGTAAAGTAGTTGCAAACTCATGCTTTTAGAGACTTGTTTGGGCTCATGAGAGGAGTAGAAAAACATCAAAAATTTCACTCCTGCATGATTCTACCAAGAAATGTGTGTTCATTGAAACCGCTGGTTTTTGATAGTTTGGGCCCTATTGAATAATGAATGTTTTGAATTTTCTCCAAAAGTAAAGTAGTTGCAAACTCATCCTTTTAGAAACTTGTTTGGGCTGTTGAGAGGAGTAAAAAACCATCAAAAATTTCAATCCTGCATGATTCTACCAAGAAATGTGATTCTTCATTCAAAACGCTGGTTTTTGCTATTGGGCTCTATTGAATAATGAATGTTTTGAATTTTCTCCAAAAGTAAAGTAGTTGCAAACTCATGCTTTTAGAGACTTGTTTGGGCTCATGAGAGGAGTAGAAAAACATCAAAAATTTCAGTCCTGCATGATTCTACCAAGAAATGTGTGTTCATTGAAACCGCTGGTTTTTGATAGTTTGGGCCCTATTGAATAATGAATGTTTTGAATTTTCTCCAAAAGTAAAGTAGTTGCAAACTCATCCTTTTAGAAACTTGTTTGGGCTGTTGAGAGGAGTAAAAAAACATCAAAAATTTCAATCCTGCATGATTCTACCAAGAAATGTGATTCTTCATTCAAAACGCTGGTTTTTGCTATTGGGCTCTATTGAATAATGAATGTTTTGAATTTTCTCCAAAAGTAAAGTAGTTGCAAACTCATGCTTTTACAGACTTGTTTGGGCTCATGAGAGGAGTAGAAAAACATCAAAAATTTCACTCCTGCATGATTCTACCAAGAAATGTGTGTTCATTGAAACCGCTGGTTTTTGATAGTTTGGGCCCTATTGAATAATGAATGTTTTGAATTTTCTCCAAAAGTAAAGTAGTTGCAAACTCATCCTTTTAGAAACTTGTTTGGGCTGTTGAGAGGAGTAAAAAACCATCAAAAATTTCAATCCTGCATGATTCTACCAAGAAATGTGATTCTTCATTCAAAACGCTGGTTTTTGCTATTGGGCTCTATTGAATAATGAATGTTTTGAATTTTCTCCAAAAGTAAAGTAGTTGCAAACTCATGCTTTTAGAGACTTGTTTGGGCTCATGAGAGGAGTAGAAAAACATCAAAAATTTCAGTCCTGCATGATTCTACCAAGAAATGTGTGTTCATTGAAACCGCTGGTTTTTGATAGTTTGGGCCCTATTGAATAATGAATGTTTTGAATTTTCTCCAAAAGTAAAGTAGTTGCAAA
Source organism: Dendrobates tinctorius (assembly GCF_039654945.1). Lineage (NCBI taxonomy): Eukaryota > Metazoa > Chordata > Amphibia > Anura > Dendrobatidae > Dendrobates > Dendrobates tinctorius. The sequence goes on from NW_027361793.1 coordinate 24,043,154, forward strand.
CTCATCCTTTTAGAAACTTGTTTGGGCTGTTGAGAGGAGTAAAAAACCATCAAAAATTTCAATCCTGCATGATTCTACCAAGAAATGTGATTCTTCATCCAAAACGCTGGTTTTTGCTATTGGGCTCTATTGAATAATGAATGTTTTGAATTTTCTCCAAAAGTAAAGTAGTTGCAAACTCATGCTTTTAGAGACTTGTTTGGGCTCATGAGAGGAGTAGAAAAACATCAAAAATTTCAGTCCTGCATGATTCTACCAAGAAATGTGTGTTCATTGAAACCGCTGGTTTTTGATAGTTTGGGCCCTGTTGAATAATGAATGTTTTGAATTTTCTCCAAAAGTAAAGTAGTTGCAAACTCATCCTTTTAGAAACTTGTTTGGGCTGTTGAGAGGAGTAAAAAACCATCAAAAATTTCAATCCTGCATGATTTTACCAAGAAATGTGATTCTTCATTCAAAACCTGATTTTTGCTATTGGGCTCTATTGAATAGTGAATGTTTTGAATTTTCTCCAAAAGTAAAGTAGTTGCAAACTCATGCTTTTAGAGACTTGTTTGGGCTCATGAGAGGAGTAGAAAAACATCAAAAATTTCAGTCCTGCATGATTCTACCAAGAAATGTGTTCATTCAAACCGCTGGTTTTTGATAGTTTGGGCCCTATTGAATAATGAATGTTTTGAATTTTCTCCAAAAGTAAAGTAGTTGCAAACTCATCCTTTTAGAAACTTGTTTGGGCTGTTGAGAGGAGTAAAAAAACATCAAAAATTTCAATCCTGCATGATTCTACCAAGAAATGTGATTCTTCATTCAAAACGCTGGTTTTTGCTATTGGGCTCTATTGAATAATGAATGTTTTGAATTTTCTCCAAAAGTAAAGTAGTTGCAAACTCATCCTTTTAGAAACTTGTTTGGGCTGTTGAGAGGAGTAAAAAACCATCAAAAATTTCAATCCTGCATGATTCTACCAAGAAATGTGATTCTTCATTCAAAACGCTGGTTTTTGCTATTGGGCTCTATTGAATAATGAATGTTTTGAATTTTCTCCAAAAGTAAAGTAGCTGCAAACTCATGCTTTTAGAGACTTGTTTGGGCTCATGAGAGGAGTAGAAAAACATCAAAAATTTCAGTCCTGCATGATTCTACCAAGAAATGTGTGTTCATTGAAACCGCTGGTTTTTGATAGTTTGGGCCCTTTTGTATAATGAATGTTTTGAATTTTCTCCAAAAGTAAAGTAGTTGCAAACTCATCCTTTTAGAAACTTGTTTGGGCTGTTGAGAGGAGTAAAAAACCATCAAAAATTTCAATCCTGCATGATTTTACCAAGAAATGTGATTCTTCATTCAAAACCTGATTTTTGCTATTGGGCTCTATTGAATAGTTAATGTTTTGAATTTTCTCCAAAAGTAAAGTAGTTGCAAACTCATGCTTTTAGAGACTTGTTTGGGCTCATGAGAGGAGTAGAAAAACATCAAAAATTTCAGTCCTGCATGATTCTACCAAGAAATGTGTTCATTCAAACCGCTGGTTTTTGATAGTTTGGGCCCTATTGAATAATGAATGTTTTGAATTTTCTCCAAAAGTAAAGTAGTTGCAAACTCATCCTTTTAGAAACTTGTTTGGGCTGTTGAGAGGAGTAAAACACCATCAAAAATTTCAATCCTGCATGATTCTACCAAGAAATGTGATTCTTCATTCAAAACGCTGGTTTTTGCAATTGGGCTCTATTGAATAATGAATGTTTTGAATTTTCTCCAAAAGTAAAGTAGTTGCAAACTCATGCTTTTAGAGACTTGTTTGGGCTCATGAGAGGAGTAGAAAAACATCAAAAATTTCAGTCCTGCATGATTCTACCAAGAAATGTGTGTTAATTCAAACCGCTGGTTTTTGATAGTTTGGGCCCTATTGAATAATGAATGTTTTGAATTTTCTCCAAAAGTAAAGTAGTTGCAAACTCATCCTTTTAGAAACTTGTTTGGGCTGTTGAGAGGAGTAAAAAACCATCAAAAATTTCAATCCTGCATGATTCTACCAAGAAATGTGATTCTTCATTCAAAACGCTGGTTTTTGCTATTGGGCTCTATTGAATAATGAATGTTTTGAATTTTCTCCAAAAGTAAAGTAGTTGCAAACTCATGCTTTTAGAGACTTGTTTGGGCTCATGAGAGGAGTAGAAAAACATCAAAAATTTCAGTCCTGCATGATTCTACCAAGAAATGTGTGTTCATTGAAACCGCTGGTTTTTGATAGTTTGGGCCCTATTGAATAATGAATGTTTTGAATTTTCTCCAAAAGTAAAGTAGTTGCAAACTCATCCTTTTAGAAACTTGTTTGGGCTGTTGAGAGGAGTAAAAAACCATCAAAAATTTCAATCCTGCATGATTCTACCAAGAAATGTGATTCTTCATCCAAAACGCTGGTTTTTGCTATTGGGCTCTATTGAATAATGAATGTTTTGAATTTTCTCCAAAAGTAAAGTAGTTGCAAACTCATGCTTTTAGAGACTTGTTTGGGCTCATGAGAGGAGTAGAAAAACATCAAAAATTTCAGTCCTGCATGATTCTACCAAGAAATGTGTGTTCATTGAAACCGCTGGTTTTTGATAGTTTGGGCCCTATTGAATAATGAATGTTTTGAATTTTCTCCAAAAGTAAAGTAGTTGCAAACTCATCCTTTTAGAAACTTGTTTGGGCTGTTGAGAGGAGTAAAAAACCATCAAAAATTTCAATCCTGCATGATTCTACCAAGAAATGTGATTCTTCATTCAAAACGCTGGTTTTTGCTATTGGGCTCTATTGAATAATGAATGTTTTGAATTTTCTCCAAAAGTAAAGTAGTTGCAAACTCATGCTTTTAGAGACTTTTTTGGGCTCATGAGAGGAGTAGAAAAACATCAAAAATTTCAGTCCTGCATGATTCTACCAAGACATGTGTGTTCATTGAAACGGCTGGTTTTTGATAGTTTGGGCCTTATTGAATAATGAATGTTTTGAATTTTCTCCAAAAGTAAAGTAGTTGCAAACTCATCCTTTTAGAAACTTGTTTGGGCTGTTGAGAGGAGTAAAAAACCATCAAAAATTTCAATCCTGCATGATTCTACCAAGAAATGTGATTCTTCATTCAAAACCTGATTTTTGCTATTGGGCTCTATTGAATAATGAATGTTTTGAATTTTCTCCAAAAGTAAAGTAGTTGCAAACTCATGCTTTTAGAGACTTGTTTGGGCTCATGAGAGGAGTAGAAAAACATCAAAAATATCAGTCCTGCATGATTCTACCAAGAAATGTGTGTTCATTCAAACCGCTGGTTTTTGATAGTTTGGGCCCTATTGAATAATGAATGTTTTGAATTTTCTCCAAAAGTAAAGTAGTTGCAAACTCATGCTTTTAGAGACTTGTTTGGGCTCATGAGAGGAGTAGAAAAACATCAAAAATTTCAGTCCTCCATGAATCTACCAAGAAATGTGTGTTCATTGAAACCGCTGGTTTTTGATAGTTTGGGCCCTATTGAATAATGAATGTTTTGAATTTTCTCCAAAAGTAAAGTAGTTGCAAACTCATCCTTTTAGAAACTTGTTTGGGCTGTTGAGAGGAGTAAAAAACCATCAAAAATTTCAATCCTGCATGATTCTACCAAGAAATGTGATTCTTCATTCAAAACGCTGGTTTTTGCTATTGGGCTCTATTGAATAATGAATGTTTTGAATTTTCTCCAAAAGTAAAGTAGTTGCAAACTCATGCTTTTAGAGACTTGTTTGGGCTCATGAGAGGAGTAGAAAAACATCAAAAATTTCAGTCCTGCATGATTCTACCAAGAAATGTGTGTTCATTGAAACCGCTGGTTTTTGATAGTTTGGGCCCTATTGAATAATGAATGTTTTGAATTTTCTCCAAAAGTAAAGTAGTTGCAAACTCATCCTTTTAGAAACTTGTTTGGGCTGTTGAGAGGAGTAAAAAACCATCAAAAATTTCAATCCTGCATGATTCTACCAAGAAATGTGATTCTTCATTCAAAACGCTGGTTTTTGCTATTGGGCTCTATTGAATAATGAATGTTTTGAATTTTCTCCAAAAGTAAAGTAGTTGCAAACTCATGCTTTTAGAGACTTGTTTGGGCTCATGAGAGGAGTTGAAAAACATCAAAAATTTCAGTCCTGCATGATTCTATCAAGAAATGTGTGTTCATTGAAACCGCTGGTTTTTGATAGTTTGGGCCCTATTGAATAATGAATGTTTTGAATTTTCTCCAAAAGTAAAGTAGTTGCAAACTCATCCTTTTAGAAACTTGTTTGGGCTGTTGAGAGGAGTAAAAAACCATCAAAAATTTCAATCCTGCATGATTCTACCAAGAAATGTGATTCTTCATCCAAAACGCTGGTTTTTGCTATTGGGCTCTATTGAATAATGAATGTTTTGAATTTTCTCCAAAAGTAAAGTAGTTGCAAACTCATGCTTTTAGAGACTTGTTTGGGCTCATGAGAGGAGTAGAAAAACATCAAAAATTTCAGTCCTGCATGATTCTACCAAGAAATGTGTGTTCATTGAAACCGCTGGTTTTTGATAGTTTGGGCCCTATTGAATAATGAATGTTTTGAATTTTCTCCAAAGGTAAAGTAGTTGCAAACTCATCCTTTTAGAAACTTGTTTGGGCTGTTGAGAGGAGTAAAAAACCATCAAAAATTTCAATCCTGCATGATTTTACCAAGAAATGTGATTCTTCATTCAAAACCTGATTTCTGCTATTGGGCTCTATTGAATAGTGAATGTTTTGAATTTTCTCCAAAAGTAAAGTAGTTGCAAACTCATGCTTTTAGAGACTTGTTTGGGCTCATGAGAGGAGTAGAAAAACATCAAAAATTTCAGTCCTGCATGATTCTACCAAGAAATGTGTGTTCATTGAAACCGCTGGTTTTTGATAGTTTGGGCCCTATTGAATAATGAATGTTTTGAATTTTCTCCAAAAGTAAAGTAGTTGCAAACTCATCCTTTTAGAAACTTGTTTGGGCTGTTGAGAGGAGTAAAAAACCATCAAAAATTTCAATCCTGCATGATTCTACCAAGAAATGTGATTCTTCATTCAAAACGCTGGTTTTTGCTATTGGGCTCTATTGAATAATGAATGTTTTGAATTTTCTCCAAATGTAAAGTAGTTGCAAACTCATGCTTTTAGAGACTTGTTTGGGCTCATGAGAGGAGTAGAAAAACATCAAAAATTTCAGTCCTGCATGATTCTACCAAGAAATGTGTGTTCATTCAAACCGCTGGTTTTTGATAGTTTGGGCCCTATTGAATAATGAATGTTTTGAATTTTCTCCAAAAGTAAAGTAGTTGCAAACTCATGCTTTTAGAGACTTGTTTGGGCTCATGAGAGGAGTAGAAAAACATCAAAAATTTCAGTCCTGCATGATTCTACCAAGAAATGTGTGTTCATTGAAACCGCTGGTTTTTGATAGTTTGGGCCCTATTGAATAATGAATGTTTTGAATTTTCTCCAAAAGTAAAGTAGTTGCAAACTCATCCTTTTAGAAACTTGTTTGCGCTGTTGAGAGGAGTAAAAAACCATCAAAAAATTCAATCCTGCATGATTCTACCAAGAAATGTGATTCTTCATTCAAAACGCTGGTTTTTGCTATTGGGCTCTATTGAATAATGAATGTTTTGAATTTTCTCCAAAAGTAAAGTAGTTGCAAACTCATGCTTTTAGAGACTTGTTTGGGCTCATGAGAGGAGTAGAAAAACATCAAAAATTTCAGTCCTGCATGATTCTACCAAGAAATGTGTGTTCATTGAAACCGCTGGTTTTTGATAGTTTGGGCCCTATTGAATAATGAATGTTTTGAATTTTCTCCAAAGGTAAAGTAGTTGCAAACTCATCCTTTTAGAAACTTGTTTGGGCTGTTGAGAGGAGTAAAAAACCATCAAAAATTTCAATCCTGCATGATTTTACCAAGAAATGTGATTCTTCATTCAAAACCTGATTTTTGCTATTGGGCTCTATTGAATAGTGAATGTTTTGAATTTTCTCCAAAAGTAAAGTAGTTGCAAACTCATGCTTTTAGAGACTTGTTTGGGCTCATGAGAGGAGTAGAAAAACATCAAAAATTTCAGTCCTGCATGATTCTACCAAGAAATGTGTGTTCATTGAAACCGCTGGTTTTTGATAGTTTGGGCCCTATTGAATAATGAATGTTTTGAATTTTCTCCAAAAGTAAAGTAGTTGCAAACTCATCCTTTTAGAAACTTGTTTGGGCTGTTGAGAGGAGTAAAAAACCATCAAAAATTTCAATCCTGCATGATTCTACCAAGAAATGTGATTCTTCATTCAAAACGCTGGTTTTTGCTATTGGGCTCTATTGAATAATGAATGTTTTGAATTTTCTCCAAATGTAAAGTAGTTGCAAACTCATGCTTTTAGAGACTTGTTTGGGCTCATGAGAGGAGTAGAAAAACATCAAAAATTTCAGTCCTGCATGATTCTACCAAGAAATGTGTGTTCATTCAAACCGCTGGTTTTTGATAGTTTGGGCCCTATTGAATAATGAATGTTTTGAATTTTCTCCAAAAGTAAAGTAGTTGCAAACTCATGCTTTTAGAGACTTGTTTGGGCTCATGAGAGGAGTAGAAAAACATCAAAAATTTCAGTCCTGCATGATTCTACCAAGAAATGTGTGTTCATTGAAACCGCTGGTTTTTGATAGTTTGGGCCCTATTGAATAATGAATGTTTTGAATTTTCTCCAAAAGTAAAGTAGTTGCAAACTCATCCTTTTAGAAACTTGTTTGCGCTGTTGAGAGGAGTAAAAAACCATCAAAAAATTCAATCCTGCATGATTCTACCAAGAAATGTGATTCTTCATTCAAAACGCTGGTTTTTGCTATTGGGCTCTATTGAATAATGAATGTTTTGAATTTTCTCCAAAAGTAAAGTAGTTGCAAACTCATGCTTTTAGAGACTTGTTTGGGCTCATGAGAGGAGTAGAAAAACATCAAAAATTTCAGTCCTGCATGATTCTACCAAGAAATGTGTGTTCATTGAAACCGCTGGTTTTTGATAGTTTGGGCCCTATTGAATAATGAATGTTTTGAATTTTCTCCAAAAGTAAAGTAGTTGCAAACTCATCCTTTTAGAAACTTGTTTGCGCTGTTGAGAGGAGTAAAAAACCATCAAAAAATTCAATCCTGCATGATTCTACCAAGAAATGTGATTCTTCATTCAAAACGCTGGTTTTTGCTATTGGGCTCTATTGAATAATGAATGTTTTGAATTTTCTCCAAAAGTAAAGTAGTTGCAAACTCATGCTTTTAGAGACTTGTTTGGGCTCATGAGAGGAGTAGAAAAACATCAAAAATTTCAGTCCTGCATGATTCTACCAAGAAATGTGTGTTCATTGAAACCGCTGGTTTTTGATAGTTTGGGCCCTATTGAATAATGAATGTTTTGAATTTTCTCCAAAAGTAAAGTAGTTGCAAACTCATCCTTTTAGAAACTTGTTTGGGCTGTTGAGAGGAGTAAAAAACCATCAAAAATTTCAATCCTGCATGATTCTACCAAGAAATGTGATTCTTCATTCAAAACGCTGGTTTTTGCTATTGGGCTCTATTGAATAATGAATGTTTTGAATTTTCTCCAAAAGTAAAGTAGTTGCAAACTCATGCTTTTAGAGACTTGTTTGGGCTCATGAGAGGAGTTGAAAAACATCAAAAATTTCAGTCCTGCATGATTCTATCAAGAAATGTGTGTTCATTGAAACCGCTGGTTTTTGATAGTTTGGGCCATATTGAATAATGAATGTTTTGAATTTTCTCCAAAAGTAAAGTAGTTGCAAACTCATCCTTTTAGAAACTTGTTTGGGCTGTTGAGAGGAGTAAAAAACCATCAAAAATTTCAATCCTGCATGATTCTACCAAGAAATGTGATTCTTCATCCAAAACGCTGGTTTTTGCTATTGGGCTCTATTGAATAATGAATGTTTTGAATTTTCTCCAAAAGTAAAGTAGTTGCAAACTCATGCTTTTAGAGACTTGTTTGGGCTCATGAGAGGAGTAGAAAAACATCAAAAATTTCAGTCCTGCATGATTCTACCAAGAAATGTGTGTTCATTGAAACCGCTGGTTTTTGATAGTTTGGGCCCTATTGAATAATGAATGTTTTGAATTTTCTCCAAAGGTAAAGTAGTTGCAAACTCATCCTTTTAGAAACTTGTTTGGGCTGTTGAGAGGAGTAAAAAACCATCAAAAATTTCAATCCTGCATGATTTTACCAAGAAATGTGATTCTTCATTCAAAACCTGATTTTTGCTATTGGGCTCTATTGAATAGTGAATGTTTTGAATTTTCTCCAAAAGTAAAGTAGTTGCAAACTCATGCTTTTAGAGACTTGTTTGGGCTCATGAGAGGAGTAGAAAAACATCAAAAATTTCAGTCCTGCATGATTCTACCAAGAAATGTGTGTTCATTGAAACCGCTGGTTTTTGATAGTTTGGGCCCTATTGAATAATGAATGTTTTGAATTTTCTCCAAAGGTAAAGTAGTTGCAAACTCATCCTTTTAGAAACTTGTTTGGGCTGTTTAGAGGAGTAAAAAACCATCAAAAATTTCAATCCTGCATGATTTTACCAAGAAATGTGATTCTTCATTCAAAACCTGATTTTTGCTATTGGGCTCTATTGAATAGTGAATGTTTTGAATTTTCTCCAAAAGTAAAGTAGTTGCAAACTCATGCTTTTAGAGACTTGTTTGGGCTCATGAGAGGAGTAGAAAAACATCAAAAATTTCAGTCCTGCATGATTCTACCAAGAAATGTGTGTTCATTGAAACCGCTGGTTTTTGATAGTTTGGGCCCTATTGAATAATGAATGTTTTGAATTTTCTCCAAAAGTAAAGTAGTTGCAAACTCATCCTTTTAGAAACTTGTTTGGGCTGTTGAGAGGAGTAAAAAACCATCAAAAATTTCAATCCTGCATGATTCTACCAAGAAATGTGATTCTTCATTCAAAACGCTGGTTTTTGCTATTGGGCTCTATTGAATAATGAATGTTTTGAATTTTCTCCAAATGTAAAGTAGTTGCAAACTCATGCTTTTAGAGACTTGTTTGGGCTCATGAGAGGAGTAGAAAAACATCAAAAATTTCAGTCCTGCATGATTCTACCAAGAAATGTGTGTTCATTCAAACCGCTGGTTTTTGATAGTTTGGGCCCTATTGAATAATGAATGTTTTGAATTTTCTCCAAAAGTAAAGTAGTTGCAAACTCATGCGTTTAGAGACTTGTTTGGGCTCATGAGAGGAGTAGAAAAACATCAAAAATTTCAGTCCTGCATGATTCTACCAAGAAATGTGTGTTCATTGAAACCGCTGGTTTTTGATAGTTTGGGCCCTATTGAATAATGAATGTTTTGAATTTTCTCCAAAAGTAAAGTAGTTGCAAACTCATCCTTTTAGAAACTTGTTTGCGCTGTTGAGAGGAGTAAAAAACCATCAAAAAATTCAATCCTGCATGATTCTACCAAGAAATGTGATTCTTCATTCAAAACGCTGGTTTTTGCTATTGGGCTCTATTGAATAATGAATGTTTTGAATTTTCTCCAAAAGTAAAGTAGTTGCAAACTCATGCTTTTAGAGACTTGTTTGGGCTCATGAGAGGAGTAGAAAAACATCAAAAATTTCAGTCCTGCATGATTCTACCAAGAAATGTGTGTTCATTGAAACCGCTGGTTTTTGATAGTTTGGGCCCTATTGAATAATGAATGTTTTGAATTTTCTCCAAAAGTAAAGTAGTTGCAAACTCATCCTTTTAGAAACTTGTTTGGGCTGTTGAGAGGAGTAAAAAACCATCAAAAATTTCAATCCTGCATGATTCTACCAAGAAATGTGATTCTTCATTCAAAATGCTGGTTTTTGCTATTGGGCTCTATTGAATAATGAATGTTTTGAATTTTCTCCAAAAGTAAAGTAGTTGCAAACTCATGCTTTTAGAGACTTTTTTGGGCTCATGAGAGGAGTAGAAAAACATCAAAAATTTCAGTCCTGCATGATTCTACCAAGACATGTGTGTTCATTGAAACGGCTGGTTTTTGATAGTTTGGGCCTTATTGAATAATGAATGTTTTGAATTTTCTCCAAAAGTAAAGTAGTTGCAAACTCATCCTTTTAGAAACTTGTTTGGGCTGTTGAGAGGAGTAAAAAACCATCAAAAATTTCAATCCTGCATGATTCTACCAAGAAATTTGATTCTTCATTCAAAACCTGATTTTTGCTATTGGGCTCTATTGAATAATGAATGTTTTGAATTTTCTCCAAAAGTAAAGTAGTTGCAAACTCATGCTTTTAGAGACTTGTTTGGGCTCATGAGAGGAGTAGAAAAACATCAAAAATATCAGTCCTGCATGATTCTACCAAGAAATGTGTGTTCATTCAAACCGCTGGTTTTTGATAGTTTGGGCCCTATTGAATAATGAATGTTTTGAATTTTCTCCAAAAGTAAAGTAGTTGCAAACTCATGCTTTTAGTGACTTGTTTGGGCTCATGAGAGGAGTAGAAAAACATCAAAAATTTCAGTCCTGCATGAATCTACCAAGAAATGTGTGTTCATTGAAACCGCTGGTTTTTGATAGTTTGGGCCCTATTGAATAATGAATGTTTTGAATTTTCTCCAAAAGTAAAGTAGTTGCAAACTCATCCTTTTAGAAACTTGTTTGGGCTGTTGAGAGGAGTAAAAAACCATCAAAAATTTCAATCCTGCATGATTCTACCAAGAAATGTGATTCTTCATTCAAAACGCTGGTTTTTGCTATTGGGCTCTATTGAATAATGAATGTTTTGAATTTTCTCCAAAAGTAAAGTAGTTGCAAACTCATGCTTTTAGAGACTTGTTTGGGCTCATGAGAGGAGTAGAAAAACATCAAAAATTTCAGTCCTGCATGATTCTACCAAGAAATGTGTGTTCATTGAAACCGCTGGTTTTTGATAGTTTGGGCCCTATTGAATAATGAATGTTTTGAATTTTCTCCAAAAGTAAAGTAGTTGCAAACTCATCCTTTTAGAAACTTGTTTGGGCTGTTGAGAGGAGTAAAAAACCATCAAAAATTTCAATCCTGCATGATTCTACCAAGAAATGTGATTCTTCATTCAAAACGCTGGTTTTTGCTATTGGGCTCTATTGAATAATGAATGTTTTGAATTTTCTCCAAAAGTAAAGTAGTTGCAAACTCATGCTTTTAGAGACTTGTTTGGGCTCATGAGAGGAGTTGAAAAACATCAAAAATTTCAGTCCTGCATGATTCTATCAAGAAATGTGTGTTCATTGAAACCGCTGGTTTTTGATAGTTTGGGCCCTATTGAATAATGAATGTTTTGAATTTTCTCCAAAAGTAAAGTAGTTGCAAACTCATCCTTTTAGAAACTTGTTTGGGCTGTTGAGAGGAGTAAAAAACCATCAAAAATTTCAATCCTGCATGATTCTACCAAGAAATGTGATTCTTCATCCAAAACGCTGGTTTTTGCTATTGGGCTCTATTGAATAATGAATGTTTTGAATTTTCTCCAAAAGTAAAGTAGTTGCAAACTCATGCTTTTAGAGACTTGTTTGGGCTCATGAGAGGAGTAGAAAAACATCAAAAATTTCAGTCCTGCATGATTCTACCAAGAAATGTGTGTTCATTGAAACCGCTGGTTTTTGATAGTTTGGGCCCTATTGAATAATGAATGTTTTGAATTTTCTCCAAAGGTAAAGTAGTTGCAAACTCATCCTTTTAGAAACTTGTTTGGGCTGTTGAGAGGAGTAAAAAACCATCAAAAATTTCAATCCTGCATGATTTTACCAAGAAATGTGATTCTTCATTCAAAACCTGATTTTTGCTATTGGGCTCTATTGAATAGTGAATGTTTTGAATTTTCTCCAAAAGTAAAGTAGTTGCAAACTCATGCTTTTAGAGACTTGTTTGGGCTCATGAGAGGAGTAGAAAAACATCAAAAATTTCAGTCCTGCATGATTCTACCAAGAAATGTGTTCATTCAAACTGCTGCTTTTTGATAGTTTGGGCCCTATTGAATAATGAATGTTTTGAATTTTCTCCAAAAGTAAAGTAGTTGCAATCTCATCCTTTTAGAAACTTGTTTGGGCTGTTGAGAGGAGTAAAAAACCATCAAAAATTTCAATCCTGCATGATTCTACCAAGAAATGTGATTCTTCATTCAAAACGCTGGTTTTTGCTATTGGGCTCTATTGAATAATGAATGTTTTGAATTTTCTCCAAAAGTAAAGTAGTTGCAAACTCATGCTTTTAGAGACTTGTTTGGGCTCATGAGAGGAGTAGAAAAACATCAAAAATTTCAGTCCTGCATGATTCTACCAAGAAATGTGTTCATTCAAACCACTGGTTTTTGATAGTTTGGGCACTATTGAATAATGAATGTTTTGAATTTTCTCCAAAAGTAAAGTAGTTGCAAACTCATCCTTTTAGAAACTTGTTTGGGCTGTTGAGAGGAGTAAAAAACCATCAAAAATTTCAATCCTGCATGATTCTACCAAGAAATGTGATTCTTCATTCAAAACGCTGGTTTTTGCTATTGGGCTCTATTGAATAATGAATGTTTTGAATTTTCTCCAAAAGTAAAGTAGTTGCAAACTCATGCTTTTAGATACTTGTTTGGGCTCATGAGAGGAGTAGAAAAACATCAAAAATTTCACTCCTGCATGATTCTACCAAGAAATGTGTGTTCATTGAAACCGCTGGTTTTTGATAGTTTGGGCCCTATTGAATAATGAATGTTTTGAATTTTCTCCAAAAGTAAAGTAGTTGCAAACTCATCCTTTTAGAAACTTGTTTGGGCTGTTGAGAGGAGTAAAAAACCATCAAAAATTTCAATCCTGCATGATTCTACCAAGAAATGTGATTCTTCATTCAAAACGCTGGTTTTTGCTATTGGGCTCTATTGAATAATGAATGTTTTGAATTTTCTCCAAAAGTAAAGTAGTTGCAAACTCATGCTTTTAGAGACTTGTTTGGGCTCATGAGAGGAGTAGAAAAACATCAAAAATTTCAGTCCTGCATGATTCTACCAAGAAATGTGTGTTCATTGAAACCGCTGGTTTTTGATAGTTTGGGCCCTATTGAATAATGAATGTTTTGAATTTTCTCCAAAAGTAAAGTAGTTGCAAACTCATCCTTTTAGAAACTTGTTTGGGCTGTTGAGAGGAGTAAAAAACCATCAAAAATTTCAATCCTGCATGATTCTACCAAGAAATGTGATTCTTCATTCAAAACGCTGGTTTTTGCTATTGGGCTCTATTGAATAATGAATGTTTTGAATTTTCTCCAAAAGTAAAGTAGTTGCAAACTCATGCTTTTACAGACTTGTTTGGGCTCATGAGAGGAGTAGAAAAACATCAAAAATTTCACTCCTGCATGATTCTACCAAGAAATGTGTGTTCATTGAAACCGCTGGTTTTTGATAGTTTGGGCCCTATTGAATAATGAATGTTTTGAATTTTCTCCAAAAGTAAAGTAGTTGCAAACTCATCCTTTTAGAAACTTGTTTGGGCTGTTGAGAGGAGTAAAAAACCATCAAAAATTTCAATCCTGCATGATTCTACCAAGAAATGTGATTCTTCATCCAAAACGCTGGTTTTTGCTATTGGGCTCTATTGAATAATGAATGTTTTGAATTTTCTCCAAAAGTAAAGTAGTTGCAAACTCATGCTTTTAGAGACTTGTTTGGGCTCATGAGAGGAGTAGAAAAACATCAAAAATTTCAGTCCTGCATGATTCTACCAAGAAATGTGTGTTCATTGAAACCGCTGGTTTTTGATAGTTTGGGCCCTATTGAATAATGAATGTTTTGAATTTTCTCCAAAGGTAAAGTAGTTGCAAACTCATCCTTTTAGAAACTTGTTTGGGCTGTTGAGAGGAGTAAAAAACCATCAAAAATTTCAATCCTGCATGATTTTACCAAGAAATGTGATTCTTCATTCAAAACCTGATTTTTGCTATTGGGCTCTATTGAATAGTGAATGTTTTGAATTTTCTCCAAAAGTAAAGTAGTTGCAAACTCATGCTTTTAGAGACTTGTTTGGGCTCATGAGAGGAGTAGAAAAACATCAAAAATTTCAGTCCTGCATGATTCTACCAAGAAATATGTTCATTCAAACTGCTGGTTTTTGATAGTTTGGGCCCTATTGAATAATGAATGTTTTGAATTTTCTCCAAAAGTAAAGTAGTTGCAATCTCATCCTTTTAGAAACTTGTTTGGGCTGTTGAGAGGAGTAAAAAACCATCAAAAATTTCAATCCTGCATGATTCTACCAAGAAATGTGATTCTTCATTCAAAACGCTGGTTTTTGCTATTGGGCTCTATTGAATAATGAATGTTTTGAATTTTCTCCAAAAGTAAAGTAGTTGCAAACTCATGCTTTTAGAGACTTGTTTGGGCTCATGAGAGGAGTAGAAAAACATCAAAAATTTCAGTCCTGCATAATTCTACCAAGAAATGTGTTCATTCAAACCACTGGTTTTTGATAGTTTGGGCACTATTGAATAATGAATGTTTTGAATTTTCTCCAAAAGTAAAGTAGTTGCAAACTCATCCTTTTAGAAACTTGTTTGGGCTGTTGAGAGGAGTAAAAAACCATCAAAAATTTCAATCCTGCATGATTCTACCAAGAAATGTGATTCTTCATTCAAAACGCTGGTTTTTGCTATTGGGCTCTATTGAATAATGAATGTTTTGAATTTTCTCCAAAAGTAAAGTAGTTGCAAACTCATGCTTTTAGAGACTTGTTTGGGCTCATGAGAGGAGTAGAAAAACATCAAAAATTTCACTCCTGCATGATTCTACCAAGAAATGTGTGTTCATTGAAACCGCTGGTTTTTGATAGTTTGGGCCCTATTGAATAATGAATGTTTTGAATTTTCTCCAAAAGTAAAGTAGTTGCAAACTCATCCTTTTAGAAACTTGTTTGGGCTGTTGAGAGGAGTAAAAAACCATCAAAAATTTCAATCCTGCATGATTCTACCAAGAAATGTGATTCTTCATTCAAAACGCTGGTTTTTGCTATTGGGCTCTATTGAATAATGAATGTTTTGAATTTTCTCCAAAAGTAAAGTAGTTGCAAACTCATGCTTTTAGAGACTTGTTTGGGCTCATGAGAGGAGTAGAAAAACATCAAAAATTTCAGTCCTGCATGATTCTACCAAGAAATGTGTGTTCATTGAAACCGCTGGTTTTTGATAGTTTGGGCCCTATTGAATAATGAATGTTTTGAATTTTCTCCAAAAGTAAAGTAGTTGCAAACTCATCCTTTTAGAAACTTGTTTGGGCTGTTGAGAGGAGTAAAAAACCATCAAAAATTTCAATCCTGCATGATTCTACCAAGAAATGTGATTCTTCATTCAAAACGCTGGTTTTTGCTATTGGGCTCTATTGAATAATGAATGTTTTGAATTTTCTCCAAAAGTAAAGTAGTTGCAAACTCATGCTTTTAGAGACTTGTTTGGGCTCATGAGAGGAGTAGAAAAACATCAAAAATTTCAGTCCTGCATGATTCTACCAAGAAATGTGTGTTCATTGAAACCGCTGGTTTTTGATAGTTTGGGCCCTATTGAATAATGAATGTTTTGAATTTTCTCCAAAAGTAAAGTAGTTGCAAACTCATCCTTTTAGAAACTTGTTTGGGCTGTTGAGAGGAGTAAAAAACCATCAAAAATTTCAATCCTGCATGATTCTACCAAGAAATGTGATTCTTCATTCAAAACGCTGGTTTTTGCTATTGGGCTCTATTGAATAATGAATGTTTTGAATTTTCTCCAAAAGTAAAGTAGTTGCAAACTCATGCTTTTACAGACTTGTTTGGGCTCATGAGAGGAGTAGAAAAACATCAAAAATTTCAGTCCTGCATGATTCTACCAAGAAATGTGTGTTCATTGAAACCGCTGGTTTTTGATAGTTTGGGCCCTATTGAATAATGAATGTTTTGAATTTTCTCCAAAGGTAAAGTAGTTGCAAACTCATCCTTTTAGAAACTTGTTTGGGCTGTTGAGAGGAGTAAAAAACCATCAAAAATTTCAATCCTGCATGATTTTACCAAGAAATGTGATTCTTCATTCAAAACCTGATTTTTGCTATTGGGCTCTATTGAATAGTGAATGTTTTGAATTTTCTCCAAAAGTAAAGTAGTTGCAAACTCATGCTTTTAGAGACTTGTTTGGGCTCATGAGAGGAGTAGAAAAACATCAAAAATTTCAGTCCTGCATGATTCTACCAAGAAATGTGTTCATTCAAACTGCTGGTTTTTGATAGTTTGGGCCCTATTGAATAATGAATGTTTTGAATTTTCTCCAAAAGTAAAGTAGTTGCAATCTCATCCTTTTAGAAACTTGTTTGGGCTGTTGAGAGGAGTAAAAAACCATCAAAAATTTCAATCCTGCATGATTCTACCAAGAAATGTGATTCTTCATTCAAAACGCTGGTTTTTGCTATTGGGCTCTATTGAATAATGAATGTTTTGAATTTTCTCCAAAAGTAAAGTAGTTGCAAACTCATGCTTTTAGAGACTTGTTTGGGCTCATGAGAGGAGTAGAAAAACATCAAAAATTTCAGTCCTGCATGATTCTACCAAGAAATGTGTTCATTCAAACCACTGGTTTTTGATAGTTTGGGCACTATTGAATAATGAATGTTTTGAATTTTCTCCAAAAGTAAAGTAGTTGCAAACTCATCCTTTTAGAAACTTGTTTGGGCTGTTGAGAGGAGTAAAAAACCATCAAAAATTTCAATCCTGCATGATTCTACCAAGAAATGTGATTCTTCATTCAAAACGCTGGTTTTTGCTATTGGGCTCTATTGAATAATGAATGTTTTGAATTTTCTCCAAAAGTAAAGTAGTTGCAAACTCATGCTTTTAGAGACTTGTTTGGGCTCATGAGAGGAGTAGAAAAACATCAAAAATTTCACTCCTGCATGATTCTACCAAGAAATGTGTGTTCATTGAAACCGCTGGTTTTTGATAGTTTGGGCCCTATTGAATAATGAATGTTTTGAATTTTCTCCAAAAGTAAAGTAGTTGCAAACTCATCCTTTTAGAAACTTGTTTGGGCTGTTGAGAGGAGTAAAAAACCATCAAAAATTTCAATCCTGCATGATTCTACCAAGAAATGTGATTCTTCATTCAAAACGCTGGTTTTTGCTATTGGGCTCTATTGAATAATGAATGTTTTGAATTTTCTCCAAAAGTAAAGTAGTTGCAAACTCATGCTTTTAGAGACTTGTTTGGGCTCATGAGAGGAGTAGAAAAACATCAAAAATTTCAGTCCTGCATGATTCTACCAAGAAATGTGTGTTCATTGAAACCGCTGGTTTTTGATAGTTTGGGCCCTATTGAATAATGAATGTTTTGAATTTTCTCCAAAAGTAAAGTAGTTGCAAACTCATCCTTTTAGAAACTTGTTTGGGCTGTTGAGAGGAGTAAAAAACCATCAAAAATTTCAATCCTGCATGATTCTACCAAGAAATGTGATTCTTCATTCAAAACGCTGGTTTTTGCTATTGGGCTCTATTGAATAATGAATGTTTTGAATTTTCTCCAAAAGTAAAGTAGTTGCAAACTCATGCTTTTACAGACTTGTTTGGGCTCATGAGAGGAGTAGAAAAACATCAAAAATTTCACTCCTGCATGATTCTACCAAGAAATGTGTGTTCATTGAAACCGCTGGTTTTTGATAGTTTGGGCCCTATTGAATAATGAATGTTTTGAATTTTCTCCAAAAGTAAAGTAGTTGCAAACTCATCCTTTTAGAAACTTGTTTGGGCTGTTGAGAGGAGTAAAAAACCATCAAAAATTTCAATCCTGCATGATTCTACCAAGAAATGTGATTCTTCATCCAAAACGCTGGTTTTTGCTATTGGGCTCTATTGAATAATGAATGTTTTGAATTTTCTCCAAAAGTAAAGTAGTTGCAAACTCATGCTTTTAGAGACTTGTTTGGGCTCATGAGAGGAGTAGAAAAACATCAAAAATTTCAGTCCTGCATGATTCTACCAAGAAATGTGTGTTCATTGAAACCGCTGGTTTTTGATAGTTTGGGCCCTGTTGAATAATGAATGTTTTGAATTTTCTCCAAAAGTAAAGTAGTTGCAAACTCATCCTTTTAGAAACTTGTTTGGGCTGTTGAGAGGAGTAAAAAACCATCAAAAATTTCAATCCTGCATGATTTTACCAAGAAATGTGATTCTTCATTCAAAACCTGATTTTTGCTATTGGGCTCTATTGAATAGTGAATGTTTTGAATTTTCTCCAAAAGTAAAGTAGTTGCAAACTCATGCTTTTAGAGACTTGTTTGGGCTCATGAGAGGAGTAGAAAAACATCAAAAATTTCAGTCCTGCATGATTCTACCAAGAAATGTGTTCATTCAAACCGCTGGTTTTTGATAGTTTGGGCCCTATTGAATAATGAATGTTTTGAATTTTCTCCAAAAGTAAAGTAGTTGCAAACTCATCCTTTTAGAAACTTGTTTGGGCTGTTGAGAGGAGTAAAAAAACATCAAAAATTTCAATCCTGCATGATTCTACCAAGAAATGTGATTCTTCATTCAAAACGCTGGTTTTTGCTATTGGGCTCTATTGAATAATGAATGTTTTGAATTTTCTCCAAAAGTAAAGTAGTTGCAAACTCATCCTTTTAGAAACTTGTTTGGGCTGTTGAGAGGAGTAAAAAACCATCAAAAATTTCAATCCTGCATGATTCTACCAAGAAATGTGATTCTTCATTCAAAACGCTGGTTTTTGCTATTGGGCTCTATTGAATAATGAATGTTTTGAATTTTCTCCAAAAGTAAAGTAGTTGCAAACTCATGCTTTTAGAGACTTGTTTGGGCTCATGAGAGGAGTAGAAAAACATCAAAAATTTCAGTCCTGCATGATTCTACCAAGAAATGTGTGTTCATTGAAACCGCTGGTTTTTGATAGTTTGGGCCCTATTGTATAATGAATGTTTTGAATTTTCTCCAAAAGTAAAGTAGTTGCAAACTCATCCTTTTAGAAACTTGTTTGGGCTGTTGAGAGGAGTAAAAAACCATCAAAAATTTCAATCCTGCATGATTTTACCAAGAAATGTGATTCTTCATTCAAAACCTGATTTTTGCTATTGGGCTCTATTGAATAGTTAATGTTTTGAATTTTCTCCAAAAGTAAAGTAGTTGCAAACTCATGCTTTTAGAGACTTGTTTGGGCTCATGAGAGGAGTAGAAAAACATCAAAAATTTCAGTCCTGCATGATTCTACCAAGAAATGTGTTCATTCAAACCGCTGGTTTTTGATAGTTTGGGCCCTATTGAATAATGAATGTTTTGAATTTTCTCCAAAAGTAAAGTAGTTGCAAACTCATCCTTTTAGAAACTTGTTTGGGCTGTTGAGAGGAGTAAAACACCATCAAAAATTTCAATCCTGCATGATTCTACCAAGAAATGTGATTCTTCATTCAAAACGCTGGTTTTTGCAATTGGGCTCTATTGAATAATGAATGTTTTGAATTTTCTCCAAAAGTAAAGTAGTTGCAAACTCATGCTTTTAGAGACTTGTTTGGGCTCATGAGAGGAGTAGAAAAACATCAAAAATTTCAGTCCTGCATGATTCTACCAAGAAATGTGTGTTCATTGAAACCGCTGGTTTTTGATAGTTTGGGCCCTATTGAATAATGAATGTTTTGAATTTTCTCCAAAAGTAAAGTAGTTGCAAACTCATCCTTTTAGAAACTTGTTTGGGCTGTTGAGAGGAGTAAAAAACCATCAAAAATTTCAATCCTGCATGATTCTACCAAGAAATGTGATTCTTCATTCAAAACGCTGGTTTTTGCTATTGGGCTCTATTGAATAATGAATGTTTTGAATTTTCTCCAAAAGTAAAGTAGTTGCAAACTCATGCTTTTAGAGACTTGTTTGGGCTCATGAGAGGAGTAGAAAAACATCAAAAATTTCACTCCTGCATGATTCTACCAAGAAATGTGTGTTCATTGAAACCGCTGGTTTTTGATAGTTTGGGCCCTATTGAATAATGAATGTTTTGAATTTTCTCCAAAAGTAAAGTAGTTGCAAACTCATCCTTTTAGAAACTTGTTTGGGCTGTTGAGAGGAGTAAAAAACCATCAAAAATTTCAATCCTGCATGATTCTACCAAGAAATGTGATTCTTCATCCAAAACGCTGGTTTTTGCTATTGGGCTCTATTGAATAATGAATGTTTTGAATTTTCTCCAAAAGTAAAGTAGTTGCAAACTCATGCTTTTAGAGACTTGTTTGGGCTCATGAGAGGAGTAGAAAAACATCAAAAATTTCAGTCCTGCATGATTCTACCAAGAAATGTGTGTTCATTGAAACCGCTGGTTTTTGATAGTTTGGGCCCTGTTGAATAATGAATGTTTTGAATTTTCTCCAAAAGTAAAGTAGTTGCAAACTCATCCTTTTAGAAACTTGTTTGGGCTGTTGAGAGGAGTAAAAAACCATCAAAAATTTCAATCCTGCATGATTTTACCAAGAAATGTGATTCTTCATTCAAAACCTGATTTTTGCTATTGGGCTCTATTGAATAGTGAATGTTTTGAATTTTCTCCAAAAGTAAAGTAGTTGCAAACTCATGCTTTTAGAGACTTGTTTGGGCTCATGAGAGGAGTAGAAAAACATCAAAAATTTCAGTCCTGCATGATTCTACCAAGAAATGTGTTCATTCAAACCGCTGGTTTTTGATAGTTTGGGCCCTATTGAATAATGAATGTTTTGAATTTTCTCCAAAAGTAAAGTAGTTGCAAACTCATCCTTTTAGAAACTTGTTTGGGCTGTTGAGAGGAGTAAAAAAACATCAAAAATTTCAATCCTGCATGATTCTACCAAGAAATGTGATTCTTCATTCAAAACGCTGGTTTTTGCTATTGGGCTCTATTGAATAATGAATGTTTTGAATTTTCTCCAAAAGTAAAGTAGTTGCAAACTCATCCTTTTAGAAACTTGTTTGGGCTGTTGAGAGGAGTAAAAAACCATCAAAAATTTCAATCCTGCATGATTCTACCAAGAAATGTGATTCTTCATTCAAAACGCTGGTTTTTGCTATTGGGCTCTATTGAATAATGAATGTTTTGAATTTTCTCCAAAAGTAAAGTAGTTGCAAACTCATGCTTTTAGAGACTTGTTTGGGCTCATGAGAGGAGTAGAAAAACATCAAAAATTTCAGTCCTGCATGATTCTACCAAGAAATGTGTGTTCATTGAAACCGCTGGTTTTTGATAGTTTGGGCCCTATTGTATAATGAATGTTTTGAATTTTCTCCAAAAGTAAAGTAGTTGCAAACTCATCCTTTTAGAAACTTGTTTGGGCTGTTGAGAGGAGTAAAAAACCATCAAAAATTTCAATCCTGCATGATTTTACCAAGAAATGTGATTCTTCATTCAAAACCTGATTTTTGCTATTGGGCTCTATTGAATAGTTAATGTTTTGAATTTTCTCCAAAAGTAAAGTAGTTGCAAACTCATGCTTTTAGAGACTTGTTTGGGCTCATGAGAGGAGTAGAAAAACATCAAAAATTTCAGTCCTGCATGATTCTACCAAGAAATGTGTTCATTCAAACCGCTGGTTTTTGATAGTTTGGGCCCTATTGAATAATGAATGTTTTGAATTTTCTCCAAAAGTAAAGTAGTTGCAAACTCATCCTTTTAGAAACTTGTTTGGGCTGTTGAGAGGAGTAAAACACCATCAAAAATTTCAATCCTGCATGATTCTACCAAGAAATGTGATTCTTCATTCAAAACGCTGGTTTTTGCAATTGGGCTCTATTGAATAATGAATGTTTTGAATTTTCTCCAAAAGTAAAGTAGTTGCAAACTCATGCTTTTAGAGACTTGTTTGGGCTCATGAGAGGAGTAGAAAAACATCAAAAATTTCAGTCCTGCATGATTCTACCAAGAAATGTGTGTTCATTCAAACCGCTGGTTTTTGATAGTTTGGGCCCTATTGAATAATGAATGTTTTGAATTTTCTCCAAAAGTAAAGTAGTTGCAAACTCATCCTTTTAGAAACTTGTTTGGGCTGTTGAGAGGAGTAAAAAACCATCAAAAATTTCAATCCTGCATGATTCTACCAAGAAATGTGATTCTTCATTCAAAACGCTGGTTTTTGCTATTGGGCTCTATTGAATAATGAATGTTTTGAATTTTCTCCAAAAGTAAAGTAGTTGCAAACTCATGCTTTTAGAGACTTGTTTGGGCTCATGAGAGGAGTAGAAAAACATCAAAAATTTCAGTCCTGCATGATTCTACCAAGAAATGTGTGTTCATTGAAACCGCTGGTTTTTGATAGTTTGGGCCCTATTGAATAATGAATGTTTTGAATTTTCTCCAAAAGTAAAGTAGTTGCAAACTCATCCTTTTAGAAACTTGTTTGGGCTGTTGAGAGGAGTAAAAAACCATCAAAAATTTCAATCCTGCATGATTCTACCAAGAAATGTGATTCTTCATCCAAAACGCTGGTTTTTGCTATTGGGCTCTATTGAATAATGAATGTTTTGAATTTTCTCCAAAAGTAAAGTAGTTGCAAACTCATGCTTTTAGAGACTTGTTTGGGCTCATGAGAGGAGTAGAAAAACATCAAAAATTTCAGTCCTGCATGATTCTACCAAGAAATGTGTGTTCATTGAAACCGCTGGTTTTTGATAGTTTGGGCCCTATTGAATAATGAATGTTTTGAATTTTCTCCAAAAGTAAAGTAGTTGCAAACTCATCCTTTTAGAAACTTGTTTGGGCTGTTGAGAGGAGTAAAAAACCATCAAAAATTTCAATCCTGCATGATTCTACCAAGAAATGTGATTCTTCATTCAAAACGCTGGTTTTTGCTATTGGGCTCTATTGAATAATGAATGTTTTGAATTTTCTCCAAAAGTAAAGTAGTTGCAAACTCATGCTTTTAGAGACTTTTTTGGGCTCATGAGAGGAGTAGAAAAACATCAAAAATTTCAGTCCTGCATGATTCTACCAAGACATGTGTGTTCATTGAAACGGCTGGTTTTTGATAGTTTGGGCCTTATTGAATAATGAATGTTTTGAATTTTCTCCAAAAGTAAAGTAGTTGCAAACTCATCCTTTTAGAAACTTGTTTGGGCTGTTGAGAGGAGTAAAAAACCATCAAAAATTTCAATCCTGCATGATTCTACCAAGAAATGTGATTCTTCATTCAAAACCTGATTTTTGCTATTGGGCTCTATTGAATAATGAATGTTTTGAATTTTCTCCAAAAGTAAAGTAGTTGCAAACTCATGCTTTTAGAGACTTGTTTGGGCTCATGAGAGGAGTAGAAAAACATCAAAAATATCAATCCTGCATGATTCTACCAAGAAATGTGTGTTCATTCAAACCGCTGGTTTTTGATAGTTTGGGCCCTATTGAATAATGAATGTTTTGAATTTTCTCCAAAAGTAAAGTAGTTGCAAACTCATGCTTTTAGAGACTTGTTTGGGCTCATGAGAGGAGTAGAAAAACATCAAAAATTTCAGTCCTGCATGATTCTACCAAGAAATGTGTGTTCATTGAAACCGCTGGTTTTTGATAGTTTGGGCCCTATTGAATAATGAATGTTTTGAATTTTCTCCAAAAGTAAAGTAGTTGCAAACTCATCCTTTTAGAAACTTGTTTGGGCTGTTGAGAGGAGTAAAAAACCATCAAAAATTTCAATCCTGCATGATTCTACCAAGAAATGTGATTCTTCATTCAAAACGCTGGTTTTTGCTATTGGGCTCTATTGAATAATGAATGTTTTGAATTTTCTCCAAAAGTAAAGTAGTTGCAAACTCATGCTTTTACAGACTTGTTTGGGCTCATGAGAGGAGTAGAAAAACATCAAAAATTTCAGTCCTGCATGATTCTACCAAGAAATGTGTGTTCATTGAAACCGCTGGTTTTTGATAGTTTGGGCCCTATTGCATAATGAATGTTTTGAATTTTCTCCAAAAGTAAAGTAGTTGCAAACTCATCCTTTTAGAAACTTATTTGGGCTGTTGAGAGGAGTAAAAAACCATCAAAAATTTCAATCCTGCATGATTCTACCAAGAAATGTGATTCTTCATTCAAAACGCTGGTTTTTGCTATTGGGCTCTATTGAATAATGAATGTTTTGAATTTTCTCCAAAAGTAAAGTAGTTGCAAACTCATGCTTTTAGAGACTTGTTTGGGCTCATGAGAGGAGTAGAAAAACATCAAAAATTTCAGTCCTGCATGATTCTACCAAGAAATGTGTGTTCATTGAAAACGCTGGTTTTTGATAGTTTGGGCCCTATTGAATAATGAATGTTTTGAATTTTCTCCAAAAGTAAAGTAGTTGCAAACTCATCCTTTTAGAAACTTGTTTGGGCTGTTGAGAGGAGTAAAAAACCATCAAAAATTTCAATCCTGCATGATTCTACCAAGAAATGTGATTCTTCATTCAAAACGCTGGTTTTTGCTATTGGGCTCTATTGAATAATGAATGTTTTGAATTTTCTCCAAAAGTAAAGTAGTTGCAAACTCATGCTTTTAGAGACTTGTTTGGGCTCATGAGAGGCGTAGAAAAACATCAAAAATTTCAGGCCTTCATGATTCTACCAAGAAATGTGTGTTCATTGAAACCGCTGGTTTTTGATAGTTTGGGCCCTATTGAATAATGAATGTTTTGAATTTTCTCCAAAAGTAAAGTAGTTGCAAACTCATCCTTTTAGAAACTTGTTTGGGCTGTTGAGAGGAGTAAAAAACCATCAAAAATTTCAATCCTGCATGATTTTACCAACAAATGTGATTCTTCATTCAAAACCTGATTTTTGCTATTGGGCTCTATTGAATAGTGAATGTTTTGAATTTTCTCCAAAAGTAAAGTAGTTGCAAACTCATGCTTTTAGAGACTTGTTTGGGCTCATGAGAGGAGTAGAAAAACATCAAAAATTTCAGTCCTGCATGATTCTACCAAGAAATGTGTTCATTCAAACCGCTGGTTTTTGATAGTTTGGGCCCTATTGAATAATGAATGTTTTGAATTTTCTCCAAAAGTAAAGTAGTTGCAAACTCATCCTTTTAGAAACTTGTTTGGGCTGTTGAGAGGAGTAAAAAACCATCAAAAATTTCAATCCTGCATGATTCTACCAAGAAATGTGATTCTTCATTCAAAACGCTGGTTTTTGCTATTGGGCTCTATTGAATAATGAATGTTTTGAATTTTCTCCAAAAGTAAAGTAGTTGCAAACTCATGCTTTTAGAGACTTGTTTGGCTCATGAGAGGAGTAGAAAAACATCAAAAATTTCAGTCCTGCATGATTCTACCAAGAAATGTGTGTTCATTGAAACCGCTGGTTTTTGATAGTTTGGGCCCTATTGAATAATGAATGTTTTGAATTTTCTCCAAAAGTAAAGTAGTTGCAAACTCATCCTTTTAGAAACTTGTTTGGGCTGTTGAGAGGAGTAAAAAACCATCAAAAATTTCAATCCTGCATGATTCTACCAAGAAATGTGATTCTTCATTCAAAACGCTGGTTTTTGATATTGGGCTCTATTGAATAATGAATGTTTTGAATTTTCTCCAAAAGTAAAGTAGTTGCAAACTCATGCTTTTAGAGACTTGTTTGGGCTCATGAGAGGAGTAGAAAAACATCAAAAATTTCAGTCCTGGATGATTCTACCAAGAAATGTGTGTTCATTGAAACCGCTGGTTTTTGATAGTTTGGGCGCAATTGATTAATGAATGTTTTGAATTTTCTCCAAAAGTAAAGTAGTTGCAAACTCATCCTTTTAGAAACTTGTTTGGGCTGTTGAGAGGAGTAAAAAACCATCAAAAATTTCAATCCTGCATGATTCTACCAAGAAATGTGATTCTTCATTCAAAACGCTGGTTTTTGCTATTGGGCTCTATTGAATAATGAATGTTTTGAATTTTCTCCAAAAGTAAAATAGTTGCAAACTCATGCTTTTAGAGACTTGTTTGGGCTCATGAGAGGAGTAGAAAAACATCAAAAATTTCAGTCCTGCATGATTCTACCAAGAAATGAGTGTTCATTGAAACCGCTGGTTTTTGATAGTTTGGGCCCTATTGAATAATGAATGTTTTGAATTTTCTCCAAAAGTAAAGTAGTTGCAAACTCATCCTTTTAGAAACTTGTTTGGGCTGTTGAGAGGAGTAAAAAACCATCAAAAATTTCAATCCTGCATGATTCTACCAAGAAATGTGATTCTTCATCCAAAACGCTGGTTTTTGCTATTGGGCTCTATTGAATAATGAATGTTTTGAATTTTCTCCAAAAGTAAAGTAGTTGCAAACTCATGCTTTTAGAGACTTGTTTGGGCTCATGAGAGGAGTAGAAAAACATCAAAAATTTCAGTCCTGCATGATTCTACCAAGAAATGAGTGTTCATTGAAACCGCTGGTTTTTGATAGTTTGGGCCCTATTGAATAATGAATGTTTTGAATTTTCTCCAAAAGTAAAGTAGTTGCAAACTCATCCTTTTAGAAACTTGTTTGGGCTGTTGAGAGGAGTAAAAAACCATCAAAAATTTCAATCCTGCATGATTCTACCAAGAAATGTGATTCTTCATCCAAAACGCTGGTTTTTGCTATTGGGCTCTATTGAATAATGAATGTTTTGAATTTTCTCCAAAAGTAAAGTAGTTGCAAACTCATGCTTTTAGAGACTTGTTTGGGCTCATGAGAGGAGTAGAAAAACATCAAAAATTTCAGTCCTGCATGATTCTACCAAGAAATGTGTGTTCATTGAAACCGCTGGTTTTTGATAGTTTGGGCCCTATTGAATAATGAATGTTTTGAATTTTCTATAAAAGTAAAGTAGTTGCAAACTCATCCTTTTAGAAACTTGTTTGGGCTGTTGAGAGGAGTAAAAAACCATCAAAAATTTCAATCCTGCATGATTTTACCAAGAAATGTGATTCTTCATTCAAAACCTGATTTTTGCTATTGGGCTCTATTGAATAGTGAATGTTTTGAATTTTCTCCAAAAGTAAAGTAGTTGCAAACTCATGCTTTTAGAGACTTGTTTCGGCTCATGAGAGGAGTAGAAAAACATCAAAAATTTCAGTCCTGCATGATTCTACCAAGAAATGTGTTCATTCAAACCGCTGGTTTTTGATAGTTTGGGCCCTATTGAATAATGAATGTTTTGAATTTTCTCCAAAAGTAAAGTAGTTGCAAACTCATCCTTTTAGAAACTTGTTTGGGCTGTTGAGAGGAGTAAAAAAACATCAAAAATTTCAATCCTACATGATTCTACCAAGAAATGTGATTCTTCATTCAAAACGCTGGTTTTTGCTATTGGGCTCTATTGAATAATGAATGTTTTGAATTTTCTCCAAAAGTAAAGTAGTTGCAAACTCATCCTTTTAGAAACTTGTTTGGGCTGTTGAGAGGAGTAAAAAACCATCAAAAATTTCAATCCTGCATGATTCTACCAAGAAATGTGATTCTTCATTCAAAACGCTGGTTTTTGCTATTGGGCTCTATTGAATAATGAATGTTTTGAATTTTCTCCAAAAGTAAAGTAGTTGCAAACTCATGCTTTTAGAGACTTGTTTGGGCTCATGAGAGGAGTAGAAAAACATCAAAAATTTCAGTCCTGCATGATTCTACCAAGAAATGTGTGTTCATTGAAACCGCTGGTTTTTGATAGTTTGGGCCCTATTGTATAATGAATGTTTTGAATTTTCTCCAAAAGTAAAGTAGTTGCAAACTCATCCTTTTAGAAACTTGTTTGGGCTGTTGAGAGGAGTAAAAAACCATCAAAAATTTCAATCCTGCATGATTTTACCAAGAAATGTGATTCTTCATTCAAAACCTGATTTTTGCTATTGGGCTCTATTGAATAGTGAATGTTTTGAATTTTCTCCAAAAGTAAAGTAGTTGCAAACTCATGCTTTTAGAGACTTGTTTGGGCTCATGAGAGGAGTAGAAAAACATAAAAAATTTCAGTCCTGCATGATTCTACCAAGAAATGTGTTCATTCAAACCGCTGGTTTTTGATAGTTTGGGCCCTATTGAATAATGAATGTTTTGAATTTTCTCCAAAAGTAAAGTAGTTGCAAACTCATCCTTTTAGAAACTTGTTTGGGCTGTTGAGAGGAGTAAAAAACCATCAAAAATTTCAATCCTGCATGATTCTACCAAGAAATGTGATTCTTCATTCAAAACGCTGGTTTTTGCTATTGGGCTCTATTGAATAATGAATGTTTTGAATTTTCTCCAAAAGTAAAGTAGTTGCAAACTCATGCTTTTAGAGACTTGTTTGGGCTCATGAGAGGAGTAGAAAAACATCAAAAATTTCAGTCCTGCATGATTCTACCAAGAAATGTGTGTTCATTGAAACCACTGGTTTTTGATAGTTTGGGCCCTATTGAATAATGAATGTTTTGAATTTTCTCCAAAAGTAAAGTAGTTGCAAACTCATCCTTTTAGAAACTTGTTTGGGCTGTTGAGAGGAGTAAAAAACCATCAAAAATTTCAATCCTGCATGATTCTACCAAGAAATGTGATTCTTCATTCAAAACGCTGGTTTTTGCTATTGGGCTCTATTGAATAATGAATGTTTTGAATTTTCTCCAAAAGTAAAGTAGTTGCAAACTCATGCTTTTAGAGACTTGTTTGGGCTCATGAGAGGAGTAGAAAAACATCAAAAATTTCAGTCCTGCATGATTCTACCAAGAAATGTGTGTTCATTGAAACCGCTGGTTTTTGATAGTTTGGGCCCTATTGAATAATGAATGTTTTGACTTTTCTCCAAAAGTAAAGTAGTTGCAAACTCATCCTTTTAGAAACTTGTTTGGGCTGTTGAGAGGAGTAAAAAACCATCAAAAATTTCAATCCTGCATGATTCTACCAAGAAATGTGATTCTTCATTCAAAACGCTGGTTTTTGCTATTGGGCTCTATTGAATAATGAATGTTTTGAATTTTCTCCAAAAGTAAAGTAGTTGCAAACTCATGCTTTTACAGACTTGTTTGGGCTCATGAGAGGAGTAGAAAAACATCAAAAATTTCAGTCCTGCATGATTCTACCAAGAAATGTGTGTTCATTGAAACCGCTGGTTTTTGATAGTTTGGGCCCTATTGCATAATGAATGTTTTGAATTTTCTCCAAAAGTAAAGTAGTTGCAAACTCATCCTTTTAGAAACTTATTTGGGCTGTTGAGAGGAGTAAAAAACCATCAAAAATTTCAATCCTGCATGATTCTACCAAGAAATGTGATTCTTCATTCAAAACGCTGGTTTTTGCTATTGGGCTCTATTGAATAATGAATGTTTTGAATTTTCTCCAAAAGTAAAGTAGTTGCAAACTCATGCTTTTAGAGACTTGTTTGGGCTCATGAGAGGAGTAGAAAAACATCAAAAATTTCAGTCCTGCATGATTCTACCAAGAAATGTGTGTTCATTGAAACCGCTGGTTTTTGATAGTTTGGGCCCTATTGAATAATGAATGTTTTGAATTTTCTCCAAAAGTAAAGTAGTTGCAAACTCATCCTTTTAGAAACTTGTTTGGGCTGTTGAGAGGAGTAAAAAACCATCAAAAATTTCAATCCTGCATGATTCTACCAAGAAATGTGATTCTTCATTCAAAACACTGGTTTTTGCTATTGGGCTCTATTGAATAATGAATGTTTTGAATTTTCTCCAAAAGTAAAGTAGTTGCAAACTCATGCTTTTACAGACTTGTTTGGGCTCATGAGAGGAGTAGAAAAACATCAAAAATTTCACTCCTGCATGATTCTACCAAGAAATGTGTGTTCATTGAAACCGCTGGTTTTTGATAGTTTGGGCCCTATTGAATAATGAATGTTTTGAATTTTCTCCAAAAGTAAAGTAGTTGCAAACTCATCCTTTTAGAAACTTGTTTGGGCTGTTGAGAGGAGTAAAAAACCATCAAAAATTTCAATCCTGCATGATTCTACCAAGAAATGTGATTCTTCATCCAAAACGCTGGTTTTTGCTATTGGGCTCTATTGAATAATGAATGTTTTGAATTTTCTCCAAAAGTAAAGTAGTTGCAAACTCATGCTTTTAGAGACTTGTTTGGGCTCATGAGAGGAGTAGAAAAACATCAAAAATTTCAGTCCTGCATGATTCTACCAAGAAATGTGTGTTCATTGAAACCGCTGGGTTTTGATAGTTTGGGCCCTGTTGAATAATGAATGTTTTGAATTTTCTCCAAAAGTAAAGTAGTTGCAAACTCATCCTTTTAGAAACTTGTTTGGGCTGTTGAGAGGAGTAAAAAACCATCAAAAATTTCAATCCTGCATGATTTTACCAAGAAATGTGATTCTTCATTCAAAACCTGATTTTTGCTATTGGGCTCTATTGAATAGTGAATGTTTTGAATTTTCTCCAAAAGTAAAGTAGTTGCAAACTCATGCTTTTAGAGACTTGTTTGGGCTCATGAGAGGAGTAGAAAAACATCAAAAATTTCAGTCCTGCATGATTCTACCAAGAAATGTGTTCATTCAAACCGCTGGTTTTTGATAGTTTGGGCCCTATTGAATAATGAATGTTTTGAATTTTCTCCAAAAGTAAAGTAGTTGCAAACTCATCCTTTTAGAAACTTGTTTGGGCTGTTGAGAGGAGTAAAAAAACATCAAAAATTTCAATCCTGCATGATTCTACCAAGAAATGTGATTCTTCATTCAAAACGCTGGTTTTTGCTATTGGGCTCTATTGAATAATGAATGTTTTGAATTTTCTCCAAAAGTAAAGTAGTTGCAAACTCATCCTTTTAGAAACTTGTTTGGGCTGTTGAGAGGAGTAAAAAACCATCAAAAATTTCAATCCTGCATGATTCTACCAAGAAATGTGATTCTTCATTCAAAACGCTGGTTTTTGCTATTGGGCTCTATTGAATAATGAATGTTTTGAATTTTCTCCAAAAGTAAAGTAGTTGCAAACTCATGCTTTTAGAGACTTGTTTGGGCTCATGAGAGGAGTAGAAAAACATCAAAAATTTCAGTCCTGCATGATTCTACCAAGAAATGTGTGTTCATTGAAACCGCTGGTTTTTGATAGTTTGGGCCCTATTGTATAATGAATGTTTTGAATTTTCTCCAAAAGTAAAGTAGTTGCAAACTCATCCTTTTAGAAACTTGTTTTGGCTGTTGAGAGGAGTAAAAAACCATCAAAAATTTCAATCCTGCATGATTTTACCAAGAAATGTGATTCTTCATTCAAAACCTGATTTTTGCTATTGGGCTCTATTGAATAGTTAATGTTTTGAATTTTCTCCAAAAGTAAAGTAGTTGCAAACTCATGCTTTTAGAGACTTGTTTGGGCTCATGAGAGGAGTAGAAAAACATCAAAAATTTCAGTCCTGCATGATTCTACCAAGAAATGTGTTCATTCAAACCGCTGGTTTTTGATAGTTTGGGCCCTATTGAATAATGAATGTTTTGAATTTTCTCCAAAAGTAAAGTAGTTGCAAACTCATCCTTTTAGAAACTTGTTTGGGCTGTTGAGAGGAGTAAAACACCATCAAAAATTTCAATCCTGCATGATTCTACCAAGAAATGTGATTCTTCATTCAAAACGCTGGTTTTTGCAATTGGGCTCTATTGAATAATGAATGTTTTGAATTTTCTCCAAAAGTAAAGTAGTTGCAAACTCATGCTTTTAGAGACTTGTTTGGGCTCATGAGAGGAGTAGAAAAACATCAAAAATTTCAGTCCTGCATGATTCTACCAAGAAATGTGTGTTCATTCAAACCGCTGGTTTTTGATAGTTTGGGCCCTATTGAATAATGAATGTTTTGAATTTTCTCCAAAAGTAAAGTAGTTGCAAACTCATCCTTTTAGAAACTTGTTTGGGCTGTTGAGAGGAGTAAAAAACCATCAAAAATTTCAATCCTGCATGATTCTACCAAGAAATGTGATTCTTCATTCAAAACGCTGGTTTTTGCTATTGGGCTCTATTGAATAATGAATGTTTTGAATTTTCTCCAAAAGTAAAGTAGTTGCAAACTCATGCTTTTAGAGACTTGTTTGGGCTCATGAGAGGAGTAGAAAAACATCAAAAATTTCAGTCCTGCATGATTCTACCAAGAAATGTGTGTTCATTGAAACCGCTGGTTTTTGATAGTTTGGGCCCTATTGAATAATGAATGTTTTGAATTTTCTCCAAAAGTAAAGTAGTTGCAAACTCATCCTTTTAGAAACTTGTTTGGGCTGTTGAGAGGAGTAAAAAACCATCAAAAATTTCAATCCTGCATGATTCTACCAAGAAATGTGATTCTTCATCCAAAACGCTGGTTTTTGCTATTGGGCTCTATTGAATAATGAATGTTTTGAATTTTCTCCAAAAGTAAAGTAGTTGCAAACTCATGCTTTTAGAGACTTGTTTGGGCTCATGAGAGGAGTAGAAAAACATCAAAAATTTCAGTCCTGCATGATTCTACCAAGAAATGTGTGTTCATTGAAACCGCTGGTTTTTGATAGTTTGGGCCCTATTGAATAATGAATGTTTTGAATTTTCTATAAAAGTAAAGTAGTTGCAAACTCATCCTTTTAGAAACTTGTTTGGGCTGTTGAGAGGAGTAAAAAACCATCAAAAATTTCAATCCTGCATGATTTTACCAAGAAATGTGATTCTTCATTCAAAACCTGATTTTTGCTATTGGGCTCTATTGAATAGTGAATGTTTTGAATTTTCTCCAAAAGTAAAGTAGTTGCAAACTCATGCTTTTAGAGACTTGTTTGGGCTCATGAGAGGAGTAGAAAAACATCAAAAATTTCAGTCCTGCATGATTCTACCAAGAAATGTGTTCATTCAAACCGCTGGTTTTTGATAGTTTGGGCCCTATTGAATAATGAATGTTTTGAATTTTCTCCAAAAGTAAAGTAGTTGCAAACTCATCCTTTTAGAAACTTGTTTGGGCTGTTGAGAGGAGTAAAAAAACATCAAAAATTTCAATCCTACATGATTCTACCAAGAAATGTGATTCTTCATTCAAAACGCTGGTTTTTGCTATTGGGCTCTATTGAATAATGAATGTTTTGAATTTTCTCCAAAAGTAAAGTAGTTGCAAACTCATCCTTTTAGAAACTTGTTTGGGCTGTTGAGAGGAGTAAAAAACCATCAAAAATTTCAATCCTGCATGATTCTACCAAGAAATGTGATTCTTCATTCAAAACGCTGGTTTTTGCTATTGGGCTCTATTGAATAATGAATGTTTTGAATTTTCTCCAAAAGTAAAGTAGTTGCAAACTCATGCTTTTAGAGACTTGTTTGGGCTCATGAGAGGAGTAGAAAAACATCAAAAATTTCAGTCCTGCATGATTCTACCAAGAAATGTGTGTTCATTGAAACCGCTGGTTTTTGATAGTTTGGGCCCTATTGTATAATGAATGTTTTGAATTTTCTCCAAAAGTAAAGTAGTTGCAAACTCATCCTTTTAGAAACTTGTTTGGGCTGTTGAGAGGAGTAAAAAACCATCAAAAATTTCAATCCTGCATGATTTTACCAAGAAATGTGATTCTTCATTCAAAACCTGATTTTTGCTATTGGGCTCTATTGAATAGTGAATGTTTTGAATTTTCTCCAAAAGTAAAGTAGTTGCAAACTCATGCTTTTAGAGACTTGTTTGGGCTCATGAGAGGAGTAGAAAAACATAAAAAATTTCAGTCCTGCATGATTCTACCAAGAAATGTGTTCATTCAAACCGCTGGTTTTTGATAGTTTGGGCCCTATTGAATAATGAATGTTTTGAATTTTCTCCAAAAGTAAAGTAGTTGCAAACTCATCCTTTTAGAAACTTGTTTGGGCTGTTGAGAGGA
Source organism: Dendrobates tinctorius (assembly GCF_039654945.1). NCBI lineage: Eukaryota > Metazoa > Chordata > Amphibia > Anura > Dendrobatidae > Dendrobates > Dendrobates tinctorius. The sequence continues at coordinate 24,076,950 of NW_027361793.1, forward strand.
GTAAAAAACCATCAAAAATTTCAATCCTGCATGATTCTACCAAGAAATGTGATTCTTCATTCAAAACGCTGGTTTTTGCTATTGGGCTCTATTGAATAATGAATGTTTTGAATTTTCTCCAAAAGTAAAGTAGTTGCAAACTCATGCTTTTAGAGACTTGTTTGGGCTCATGAGAGGAGTAGAAAAACATCAACATCAAAAATTTCAGTCCTGCATGATTCTACCAAGAAATGTGTGTTCATTGAAACCACTGGTTTTTGATAGTTTGGGCCCTATTGAATAATGAATGTTTTGAATTTTCTCCAAAAGTAAAGTAGTTGCAAACTCATCCTTTTAGAAACTTGTTTGGGCTGTTGAGAGGAGTAAAAAACCATCAAAAATTTCAATCCTGCATGATTCTACCAAGAAATGTGATTCTTCATTCAAAACGCTGGTTTTTGCTATTGGGCTCTATTGAATAATGAATGTTTTGAATTTTCTCCAAAAGTAAAGTAGTTGCAAACTCATGCTTTTAGAGACTTGTTTGGGCTCATGAGAGGAGTAGAAAAACATCAAAAATTTCAGTCCTGCATGATTCTACCAAGAAATGTGTGTTCATTGAAACCGCTGGTTTTTGATAGTTTGGGCCCTATTGAATAATGAATGTTTTGACTTTTCTCCAAAAGTAAAGTAGTTGCAAACTCATCCTTTTAGAAACTTGTTTGGGCTGTTGAGAGGAGTAAAAAACCATCAAAAATTTCAATCCTGCATGATTCTACCAAGAAATGTGATTCTTCATTCAAAACGCTGGTTTTTGCTATTGGGCTCTATTGAATAATGAATGTTTTGAATTTTCTCCAAAAGTAAAGTAGTTGCAAACTCATGCTTTTACAGACTTGTTTGGGCTCATGAGAGGAGTAGAAAAACATCAAAAATTTCAGTCCTGCATGATTCTACCAAGAAATGTGTGTTCATTGAAACCGCTGGTTTTTGATAGTTTGGGCCCTATTGCATAATGAATGTTTTGAATTTTCTCCAAAAGTAAAGTAGTTGCAAACTCATCCTTTTAGAAACTTATTTGGGCTGTTGAGAGGAGTAAAAAACCATCAAAAATTTCAATCCTGCATGATTCTACCAAGAAATGTGATTCTTCATTCAAAACGCTGGTTTTTGCTATTGGGCTCTATTGAATAATGAATGTTTTGAATTTTCTCCAAAAGTAAAGTAGTTGCAAACTCATGCTTTTAGAGACTTGTTTGGGCTCATGAGAGGAGTAGAAAAACATCAAAAATTTCAGTCCTGCATGATTCTACCAAGAAATGTGTGTTCATTGAAACCGCTGGTTTTTGATAGTTTGGGCCCTATTGAATAATGAATGTTTTGAATTTTCTCCAAAAGTAAAGTAGTTGCAAACTCATCCTTTTAGAAACTTGTTTGGGCTGTTGAGAGGAGTAAAAAACCATCAAAAATTTCAATCCTGCATGATTCTACCAAGAAATGTGATTCTTCATTCAAAACACTGGTTTTTGCTATTGGGCTCTATTGAATAATGAATGTTTTGAATTTTCTCCAAAAGTAAAGTAGTTGCAAACTCATGCTTTTAGAGACTTGTTTGGGCTCATGAGAGGCGTAGAAAAACATCAAAAATTTCAGGCCTTCATGATTCTACCAAGAAATGTGTGTTCATTGAAACCGCTGGTTTTTGATAGTTTGGGCCCTATTGAATAATGAATGTTTTGAATTTTCTCCAAAAGTAAAGTAGTTGCAAACTCATCCTTTTAGAAACTTGTTTGGGCTGTTGAGAGGAGTAAAAAACCATCAAAAATTTCAATCCTGCATGATTTTACCAACAAATGTGATTCTTCATTCAAAACCTGATTTTTGCTATTGGGCTCTATTGAATAGTGAATGTTTTGAATTTTCTCCAAAAGTAAAGTAGTTGCAAACTCATGCTTTTAGAGACTTGTTTGGGCTCATGAGAGGAGTAGAAAAACATCAAAAATTTCAGTCCTGCATGATTCTACCAAGAAATGTGTTCATTCAAACCGCTGGTTTTTGATAGTTTGGGCCCTATTGAATAATGAATGTTTTGAATTTTCTCCAAAAGTAAAGTAGTTGCAAACTCATCCTTTTAGAAACTTGTTTGGGCTGTTGAGAGGAGTAAAAAACCATCAAAAATTTCAATCCTGCATGATTCTACCAAGAAATGTGATTCTTCATTCAAAACGCTGGTTTTTGCTATTGGGCTCTATTGAATAATGAATGTTTTGAATTTTCTCCAAAAGTAAAGTAGTTGCAAACTCATGCTTTTAGAGACTTGTTTGGGCTCATGAGAGGAGTAGAAAAACATCAAAAATTTCAGTCCTGCATGATTCTACCAAGAAATGTGTGTTCATTGAAACCGCTGGTTTTTGATAGTTTGGGCCCTATTGAATAATGAATGTTTTGAATTTTCTCCAAAAGTAAAGTAGTTGCAAACTCATCCTTTTAGAAACTTGTTTGGGCTGTTGAGAGGAGTAAAAAACCATCAAAAATTTCAATCCTGCATGATTCTACCAAGAAATGTGATTCTTCATTCAAAACGCTGGTTTTTGCTATTGGGCTCTATTGAATAATGAATGTTTTGAATTTTCTCCAAAAGTAAAGTAGTTGCAAACTCATGCTTTTAGAGACTTGTTTGGGCTCATGAGAGGAGTAGAAAAACATCAAAAATTTCAGTCCTGCATGATTCTACCAAGAAATGTGTGTTCATTGAAACCGCTGGTTTTTGATAGTTTGGGCCCTATTGAATAATGAATGTTTTGACTTTTCTCCAAAAGTAAAGTAGTTGCAAACTCATCCTTTTAGAAACTTGTTTGGGCTGTTGAGAGGAGTAAAAAACCATCAAAAATTTCAATCCTGCATGATTCTACCAAGAAATGTGATTCTTCATTCAAAACGCTGGTTTTTGCTATTGGGCTCTATTGAATAATGAATGTTTTGAATTTTCTCCAAAAGTAAAGTAGTTGCAAACTCATGCTTTTACAGACTTGTTTGGGCTCATGAGAGGAGTAGAAAAACATCAAAAATTTCAGTCCTGCATGATTCTACCAAGAAATGTGTGTTCATTGAAACCGCTGGTTTTTGATAGTTTGGGCCCTATTGCATAATGAATGTTTTGAATTTTCTCCAAAAGTAAAGTAGTTGCAAACTCATCCTTTTAGAAACTTATTTGGGCTGTTGAGAGGAGTAAAAAACCATCAAAAATTTCAATCCTGCATGATTCTACCAAGAAATGTGATTCTTCATTCAAAACGCTGATTTTTGCTATTGGGCTCTATTGAATAATGAATGTTTTGAATTTTCTCCAAAAGTAAAGTAGTTGCAAACTCATGCTTTTAGAGACTTGTTTGGGCTCATGAGAGGAGTAGAAAAACATCAAAAATTTCAGTCCTGCATGATTCTACCAAGAAATGTGTGTTCATTGAAACCGCTGGTTTTTGATAGTTTGGGCCCTATTGAATAATGAATGTTTTGAATTTTCTCCAAAAGTAAAGTAGTTGCAAACTCATCCTTTTAGAAACTTGTTTGGGCTGTTGAGAGGAGTAAAAAACCATCAAAAATTTCAATCCTGCATGATTCTACCAAGAAATGTGATTCTTCATTCAAAACGCTGGTTTTTGCTATTGGGCTCTATTGAATAATGAATGTTTTGAATTTTCTCCAAAAGTAAAGTAGTTGCAAACTCATGCTTTTAGAGACTTGTTTGGGCTCATGAGAGGCGTAGAAAAACATCAAAAATTTCAGGCCTTCATGATTCTACCAAGAAATGTGTGTTCATTGAAACCGCTGGTTTTTGATAGTTTGGGCCCTATTGAATAATGAATGTTTTGAATTTTCTCCAAAAGTAAAGTAGTTGCAAACTCATCCTTTTAGAAACTTGTTTGGGCTGTTGAGAGGAGTAAAAAACCATCAAAAATTTCAATCCTGCATGATTTTACCAACAAATGTGATTCTTCATTCAAAACCTGATTTTTGCTATTGGGCTCTATTGAATAGTGAATGTTTTGAATTTTCTCCAAAAGTAAAGTAGTTGCAAACTCATGCTTTTAGAGACTTGTTTGGGCTCATGAGAGGAGTAGAAAAACATCAAAAATTTCAGTCCTGCATGATTCTACCAAGAAATGTGTTCATTCAAACCGCTGGTTTTTGATAGTTTGGGCCCTATTGAATAATGAATGTTTTGAATTTTCTCCAAAAGTAAAGTAGTTGCAAACTCATCCTTTTAGAAACTTGTTTGGGCTGTTGAGAGGAGTAAAAAACCATCAAAAATTTCAATCCTGCATGATTCTACCAAGAAATGTGATTCTTCATTCAAAACGCTGGTTTTTGCTATTGGGCTCTATTGAATAATGAATGTTTTGAATTTTCTCCAAAAGTAAAGTAGTTGCAAACTCATGCTTTTAGAGACTTGTTTGGGCTCATGAGAGGAGTAGAAAAACATCAAAAATTTCAGTCCTGCATGATTCTACCAAGAAATGTGTGTTCATTGAAACCGCTGGTTTTTGATAGTTTGGGCCCTATTGAATAATGAATGTTTTGAATTTTCTCCAAAAGTAAAGTAGTTGCAAACTCATCCTTTTAGAAACTTGTTTGGGCTGTTGAGAGGAGTAAAAAACCATCAAAAATTTCAATCCTGCATGATTCTACCAAGAAATGTGATTCTTCATTCAAAACGCTGGTTTTTGATATTGGGCTCTATTGAATAATGAATGTTTTGAATTTTCTCCAAAAGTAAAGTAGTTGCAAACTCATGCTTTTAGAGACTTGTTTGGGCTCATGAGAGGAGTAGAAAAACATCAAAAATTTCAGTCCTGGATGATTCTACCAAGAAATGTGTGTTCATTGAAACCGCTGGTTTTTGATAGTTTGGGCGCAATTGAATAATGAATGTTTTGAATTTTCTCCAAAAGTAAAGTAGTTGCAAACTCATCCTTTTAGAAACTTGTTTGGGCTGTTGAGAGGAGTAAAAAACCATCAAAAATTTCAATCCTGCATGATTCTACCAAGAAATGTGATTCTTCATTCAAAACGCTGGTTTTTGCTATTGGGCTCTATTGAATAATGAATGTTTTGAATTTTCTCCAAAAGTAAAGTAGTTGCAAACTCATGCTTTTAGAGACTTGTTTGGGCTCATGAGAGGAGTAGAAAAACATCAAAAATTTCAGTCCTGCATGATTCTACCAAGAAATGAGTGTTCATTGAAACCGCTGGTTTTTGATAGTTTGGGCCCTATTGAATAATGAATGTTTTGAATTTTCTCCAAAAGTAAAGTAGTTGCAAACTCATCCTTTTAGAAACTTGTTTGGGCTGTTGAGAGGAGTAAAAAACCATCAAAAATTTCAATCCTGCATGATTCTACCAAGAAATGTGATTCTTCATCCAAAACGCTGGTTTTTGCTATTGGGCTCTATTGAATAATGAATGTTTTGAATTTTCTCCAAAAGTAAAGTAGTTGCAAACTCATGCTTTTAGAGACTTGTTTGGGCTCATGAGAGTAGTAGAAAAACATCAAAAATTTCAGTCCTGCATGATTCTACCAAGAAATGAGTGTTCATTGAAACCGCTGATTTTTGATAGTTTGGGCCCTATTGAATAATGAATGTTTTGAATTTTCTCCAAAAGTAAAGTAGTTGCAAACTCATCCTTTTAGAAACTTGTTTGGGCTGTTGAGAGGAGTAAAAAACCATCAAAAATTTCAATCCTGCATGATTCTACCAAGAAATGTGATTCTTCATCCAAAACGCTGGTTTTTGCTATTGGGCTCTATTGAATAATGAAAGTTTTGAATTTTCTCCAAAAGTAAAGTAGTTGCAAACTCATGCTTTTAGAGACTTGTTTGGGCTCATGAGAGGAGTAGAAAAACATCAAAAATTTCAGTCCTGCATGATTCTACCAAGAAATGTGTGTTCATTGAAACCGCTGGTTTTTGATAGTTTGGGCCCTATTGAATAATGAATGTTTTGAATTTTCTATAAAAGTAAAGTAGTTGCAAACTCATCCTTTTAGAAACTTGTTTGGGCTGTTGAGAGGAGTAAAAAACCATCAAAAATTTCAATCCTGCATGATTTTACCAAGAAATGTGATTCTTCATTCAAAACCTGATTTTTGCTATTGGGCTCTATTGAATAATGAATGTTTTGAATTTTCTCCAAAAGTAAAGTAGTTGCAAACTCATGCTTTTAGAGACTTGTTTGGGCTCATGAGAGGAGTAGAAAAACATCAAAAATTTCAGTCCTGCATGATTCTACCAAGAAATGTGTTCATTCAAACCGCTGGTTTTTGATAGTTTGGGCCCTATTGAATAATGAATGTTTTGAATTTTCTCCAAAAGTAAAGTAGTTGCAAACTCATCCTTTTAGAAACTTGTTTGGGCTGTTGAGAGGAGTAAAAAAACATCAAAAATTTCAATCCTACATGATTCTACCAAGAAATGTGATTCTTCATTCAAAACGCTGGTTTTTGCTATTGGGCTCTATTGAATAATGAATGTTTTGAATTTTCTCCAAAAGTAAAGTAGTTGCAAACTCATCCTTTTAGAAACTTGTTTGGGCTGTTGAGAGGAGTAAAAAACCATCAAAAATTTCAATCCTGCATGATTCTACCAAGAAATGTGATTCTTCATTCAAAACGCTGGTTTTTGCTATTGGGCTCTATTGAATAATGAATGTTTTGAATTTTCTCCAAAAGTAAAGTAGTTGCAAACTCATGCTTTTAGAGACTTGTTTGGGCTCATGAGAGGAGTAGAAAAACATCAAAAATTTCAGTCCTGCATGATTCTACCAAGAAATGTGTGTTCATTGAAACCGCTGGTTTTTGATAGTTTGGGCCCTATTGTATAATGAATGTTTTGAATTTTCTCCAAAAGTAAAGTAGTTGCAAACTCATCCTTTTAGAAACTTGTTTGGGCTGTTGAGAGGAGTAAAAAACCATCAAAAATTTCAATCCTGCATGATTTTACCAAGAAATGTGATTCTTCATTCAAAACCTGATTTTTGCTATTGGGCTCTATTGAATAGTGAATGTTTTGAATTTTCTCCAAAAGTAAAGTAGTTGCAAACTCATGCTTTTAGAGACTTGTTTGGGCTCATGAGAGGAGTAGAAAAACATCAAAAATTTCTGTCCTGCATGATTCTACCAAGAAATGTGTTCATTCAAACCGCTGGTTTTTGATAGTTTGGGCCCTATTGAATAATGAATGTTTTGAATTTTCTCCAAAAGTAAAGTAGTTGCAAACTCATCCTTTTAGAAACTTGTTTGGGCTGTTGAGAGGAGTAAAAAACCATCAAAAATTTCAATCCTGCATGATTCTACCAAGAAATGTGATTCTTCATTCAAAACGCTGGTTTTTGCTATTGGGCTCTATTGAATAATGAATGTTTTGAATTTTCTCCAAAAGTAAAGTAGTTGCAAACTCATGCTTTTAGAGACTTGTTTGGGCTCATGAGAGGAGTAGAAAAACATCAAAAATTTCAGTCCTGCATGATTCTACCAAGAAATGTGTGTTCATTGAAACCACTGGTTTTTGATAGTTTGGGCCCTATTGAATAATGAATGTTTTGAATTTTCTCCAAAAGTAAAGTAGTTGCAAACTCATACTTTTAGAAACTTGTTTGGGCTGTTGAGAGGAGTAAAAAACCATCAAAAATTTCAATCCTGCATGATTCTACCAAGAAATGTGATTCTTCATTCAAAACGCTGGTTTTTGCTATTGGGCTCTATTGAATAATGAATGTTTTGAATTTTCTCCAAAAGTAAAGTAGTTGCAAACTCATGCTTTTAGAGACTTGTTTGGGCTCATGAGAGGAGTAGAAAAACATCAAAAATTTCAGTCCTGCATGATTCTACCAAGAAATGTGTGTTCATTGAAACCGCTGGTTTTTGATAGTTTGGGCCCTATTGAATAATGAATGTTTTGAATTTTCTCCAAAAGTAAAGTAGTTGCAAACTCATCCTTTTAGAAACTTGTTTGGGCTGTTGAGAGGAGTAAAAAACCATCAAAAATTTCAATCCTGCATGATTCTACCAAGAAATGTGATTCTTCATTCAAAACGCTGGTTTTTGCTATTGGGCTCTATTGAATAATGAATGTTTTGAATTTTCTCCAAAAGTAAAGTAGTTGCAAACTCATGCTTTTAGAGACTTGTTTGGGCTCATGAGAGGAGTAGAAAAACATCAAAAATTTCAGTCCTGCATGATTCTACCAAGAATTGTGTGTTCATTGAAACCGCTGGTTTTTGATAGTTTGGGCCCTATTGAATAATGAATGTTTTGAATTTTCTCCAAAAGTAAAGTAGTTGCAAACTCATCCTTTTAGAAACTTGTTTGGGCTGTTGAGAGGAGTAAAAAACCATCAAAAATTTCAATCCTGCATGATTCTACCAAGAAATGTGATTCTTCATTCAAAACGCTGGTTTTTGCTATTGGGCTCTATTGAATAATGAATGTTTTGAATTTTCTCCAAAAGTAAAGTAGTTGCAAACTCATGCTTTTAGAGACTTGTTTGGGCTCATGAGAGGAGTAGAAAAACATCAAAAATTTCAGTCCTGCATGATTCTACCAAGAAATGTGTGTTCATTGAAACCGCTGGTTTTTGATAGTTTGGGCCCTATTGAATAATGAATGTTTTGAATTTTCTCCAAAAGTAAAGTAGTTGCAAACTCATCCTTTTAGAAACTTGTTTGGGCTGTTGAGAGGAGTAAAAAACCATCAAAAATTTCAATCCTGCATGATTTTACCAAGAAATGTGATTCTTCATTCAAAACCTGATTTTTGCTATTGGGCTCTATTGAATAGTGAATGTTTTGAATTTTCTCCAAAAGTAAAGTAGTTGCAAACTCATGCTTTTAGAGACTTGTTTGGGCTCATGAGAGGAGTAGAAAAACATCAAAAATTTCAGTCCTGCATGATTCTACCAAGAAATGTGTTCATTCAAACCGCTGGTTTTTGATAGTTTGGGCCCTATTGAATAATGAATGTTTTGAATTTTCTCCAAAAGTAAAGTAGTTGCAAACTCATCCTTTTAGAAACTTGTTTGGGCTGTTGAGAGGAGTAAAAAAACATCAAAAATTTCAATCCTGCATGATTCTACCAAGAAATGTGATTATTCATTCAAAACGCTGGTTTTTGCTATTGGGCTCTATTGAATAATGAATGTTTTGAATTTTCTCCAAAAGTAAAGTAGTTGCAAACTCATCCTTTTAGAAACTTGTTTGGGCTGTTGAGAGGAGTAAAAAACCATCAAAAATTTCAATCCTGCATGATTTTACCAAGAAATGTGATTCTTCATTCAAAACGCTGGTTTTTGCTATTGGGCTCTATTGAATAATGAATGTTTTAAATTTTCTCCAAAAGTAAAGTTGTTGCAAACTCATGCTTTTAGAGACTTGTTTGGGATCATGAGATGAGTAGAAAAACATCAAAAATTTCAGTCCTGCATGATTCTACCAAGACATGTGTGTTCATTGAAACGGCTGGATTTTGATAGTTTGGGCCCTATTGAATAATGAATGTTTTGAATTTTCTCCAAAAGTAAAGTAGTTGCAAACTCATCCTTTTAGAAACTTGTTTGGGCTGTTGAGAGGAGTAAAAAACCATCAAAAATTTCAATCCTGCATGATTCTACCAAGAAATGTGATTCTTCATTCAAAACGCTGGTTTTTGCTATTGGGCTCTATTGAATAATGAATGTTTTGAATTTTCTCCAAAAGTAAAGTAGTTGCAAACTCATGCTTTTAGAGACTTGTTTGGGCTCATGAGAGGAGTAGAAAAACATCAAAAATTTCAGTCCTGCATGATTCTACCAAGAAATGTGTGTTCATTGAAACCGCTGGTTTTTGATAGTTTGGGCCCTATTGAATAATGAATGTTTTGAATTTTCTCCAAAAGTAAAGTAGTTGCAAACTCATCCTTTTAGAAACTTGTTTGGGCTGTTGAGAGGAGTAAAAAACCATCAAAAATTTCAATCCTGCATGATTCTACCAAGAAATGTGATTCTTCATTCAAAACGCTGGTTTTTGCTATTGGGCTCTATTGAATAATGAATGTTTTGAATTTTCTCCAAAAGTAAAGTAGTTGCAAACTCATGCTTTTAGAGACTTGTTTGGGCTCATGAGAGGAGTAGAAAAACATCAAAAATTTCAGTCCTGCATGATTCTACCAAGAAATGTGTGTTCATTGAAACCGCTGGTTTTTGATAGTTTGGGCCCTATTGAATAATGAATGTTTTGAATTTTCTCCAAAAGTAAAGTAGTTGCAAACTCATCCTTTTAGAAACTTGTTTGGGCTGTTGAGAGGAGTAAAAAACCATCAAAAATTTCAATCCTGCATGATTCTATCAAGAAATGTGATTCTTCATTCAAAACGCTGGTTTTTGCTATTGGGCTCTATTGAATAATGAATGTTTTGAATTTTCTCCAAAAGTAAAGTAGTTGCAAACTCATGCTTTTAGAGACTTGTTTGGGCTCATGAGAGGAGTAGAAAAACATCAAAAATTTCAGTCCTGCATGATTCTACCAAGAATTGTGTGTTCATTGAAACCGCTGGTTTTTGATAGTTTGGGCCCTATTGAATAATGAATGTTTTGAATTTTCTCCAAAAGTAAAGTAGTTGCAAACTCATCCTTTTAGAAACTTGTTTGGGCTGTTGAGAGGAGTAAAAAACCATCAAAAATTTCAATCCTGCATGATTCTACCAAGAAATGTGATTCTTCATTCAAAACGCTGGTTTTTGCTATTGGGCTCTATTGAATAATGAATGTTTTGAATTTTCTCCAAAAGTAAAGTAGTTGCAAACTCATGCTTTTAGAGACTTGTTTGGGCTCATGAGAGGAGTAGAAAAACATCAAAAATTTCAGTCCTGCATGATTCTACCAAGAAATGTGTGTTCATTGAAACCGCTGGTTTTTGATAGTTTGGGCCCTATTGAATAATGAATGTTTTGAATTTTCTCCAAAAGTAAAGTAGTTGCAAACTCATCCTTTTAGAAACTTGTTTGGGCTGTTGAGAGGAGTAAAAAACCATCAAAAATTTCAATCCTGCATGATTTTACCAAGAAATGTGATTCTTCATTCAAAACGCTGGTTTTTGCTATTGGGCTCTATTGAATAATGAATGTTTTAAATTTTCTCCAAAAGTAAAGTAGTTGCAAACTCATGCTTTTAGAGACTTGTTTGGGATCATGAGATGAGTAGAAAAACATCAAAAATTTCAGTCCTGCATGATTCTACCAAGACATGTGTGTTCATTGAAACGGCTGGATTTTGATAGTTTGGGCCCTATTGAATAATGAATGTTTTGAATTTTCTCCAAAAGTAAAGTAGTTGCAAACTCATCCTTTTAGAAACTTGTTTGGGCTGTTGAGAGGAGTAAAAAACCATCAAAAATTTCAATCCTGCATGATTCTACCAAGAAATGTGATTCTTCATTCAAAACGCTGGTTTTTGCTATTGGGCTCTATTGAATAATGAATGTTTTGAATTTTCTCCAAAAGTAAAGTAGTTGCAAACTCATGCTTTTAGAGACTTGTTTGGGCTCATGAGACGAGTAGAAAAACATCAAAAATTTCAGTCCTGCATGATTCTACCAAGAAATGTGTGTTCATTGAAACGGCTGGTTTTTGATAGTTTGGGCCCTATTGAATAATGAATGTTTTGAATTTTCTCCAAAAGTAAAGTAGTTGCAAACTCATCCTTTTAGAAACTTGTTTGGGCTGTTGAGAGGAGTAAAAAACCATCAAAAATTTCAATCCTGCATGATTCTACCAAGAAATGTGATTCTTCATTCAAAACGCTGGTTTTTGCTATTGGGCTCTATTGAATAATGAATGTTTTGAATTTTCTCCAAAAGTAAAGTAGTTGCAAACTCATGCTTTTAGAGACTTGTTTGGGCTCATGAGAGGAGTAGAAAAACATCAAAAATTTCAGTCCTGCATGATTCTACCAAGAAATGTGTGTTCATTGAAACCGCTGGTTTTTGATAGTTTGGGCCCTATTGAATAATGAATGTTTTGAATTTTCTCCAAAAGTAAAGTAGTTGCAAACTCATCCTTTTAGAAACTTGTTTGGGCTGTTGAGAGGAGTAAAAAACCATCAAAAATTTCAATCCTGCATGATTCTATCAAGAAATGTGATTCTTCATTCAAAACCTGATTTTTGCTATTGGGCTCTATTGAATAGTGAATGTTTTGAATTTTCTCCAAAAGTAAAGTAGTTGCAAACTCATGCTTTTAGAGACTTGTTTGGGCTCATGAGAGGAGTAGAAAAACATCAAAAATTTCTGTCCTGCATGATTCTACCAAGAAATGTGTTCATTCAAACCGCTAGTTTTTGATAGTTTGGGCCCTATTGAATAATGAATGTTTTGAATTTTCTCCAAAAGTAAAGTAGTTGCAAACTCATCCTTTTAGAAACTTGTTTGGGCTGTTGAGAGGAGTAAAAAACCATCAAAAATTTCAATCCTGCATGATTCTACCAAGAAATGTGATTCTTCATTCAAAACGCTGGTTTTTGCTATTGGGCTCTATTGAATAATGAATGTTTTGAATTTTCTCCAAAAGTAAAGTAGTTGCAAACTCATGCTTTTAGAGACTTGTTTGGGCTCATGAGAGGAGTAGAAAAACATCAAAAATTTCAGTCCTGCATGATTCTACCAAGAAATGTGTGTTCATTGAAACCGCTGGTTTTTGATAGTTTGGGCCCTATTGAATAATGAATGTTTTGAATTTTCTCCAAAAGTAAAGTAGTTGCAAACTCATCCTTTTAGAAACTTGTTTGGGCTGTTGAGAGGAGTAAAAAACCATCAAAAATTTCAATCCTGCATGATTCTACCAAGAAATGTGATTCTTCATTCAAAACGCTGGTTTTTGCTATTGGGCTCTATTGAATAATGAATGTTTTGAATTTTCTCCAAAAGTAAAGTAGTTGCAAACTCATGCTTTTAGAGACTTGTTTGGGCTCATGAGATGAGTAGAAAAACATCAAAAATTTCAGTCCTGCATGATTCTACCAAGACATGTGTGTTCATTGAAACGGCTGGTTTTTGATAGTTTGGGCCCTATTGAATAATGAATGTTTTGAATTTTCTCCAAAAGTAAAGTAGTTGCAAACTCATCCTTTTAGAAACTTGTTTGGGCTGTTGAGAGGAGTAAAAAACCATCAAAAATTTCAATCCTGCATGATTCTACCAAGAAATGTGATTCTTCATTCAAAACGCTGGTTTTTGCTATTGGGCTCTATTGAATAATGAATGTTTTGAATTTTCTCCAAAAGTAAAGTAGTTGCAAACTCATGCTTTTAGAGACTTGTTTGGGCTCATGAGAGGAGTAGAAAAACATCAAAAATTTCAGTCCTGCATGATTCTACCAAGAAATGTGTGTTCATTGAAACCGCTGGTTTTTGATAGTTTGGACCCTATTGAATAATGAATGTTTTGAATTTTCTCCAAAAGTAAAGTAGTTGCAAACTCATCCTTTTAGAAACTTGTTTGGGCTGTTGAGAGGAGTAAAAAACCATCAAAAATTTCAATCCTGCATGATTCTACCAAGAAATGTGATTCTTCATTCAAAACGCTGGTTTTTGCTATTGGGCTCTATTGAATAATGAATGTTTTGAATTTTCTCCAAAAGTAAAGTAGTTGCAAACTCATGCTTTTAGAGACTTGTTTGGGCTCATGAGAGGAGTAGAAAAACATCAAAAATTTCAGTCCTGCATGATTCTACCAAGAAATGTGTGTTCATTGAAACCGCTGGTTTTTGATAGTTTGGGCCCTATTGAATAATGAATGTTTTGAATTTTCTCCAAAAGTAAAGTAGTTGCAAACTCATCCTTTTAGAAACTTGTTTGGGCTGTTGAGAGGAGTAAAAAACCATCAAAAATTTCAATCCTGCATGATTCTACCAAGAAATGTGATTCTTCATTCAAAACGCTGGTTTTTGCTATTGGGCTCTATTGAATAGTGAATGTTTTGAATTTTCTCCAAAAGTAAAGTAGTTGCAAACTCATGCTTTTAGAGACTTGTTTGGGCTCATGAGATGAGTAGAAAAACATCAAAAATTTCAGTCCTGCATGATTCTACCAAGACATGTGTGTTCATTGAAACGGCTGGTTTTTGATAGTTTGGGCCCTATTGAATAATGAATGTTTTGAATTTTCTCCAAAAGTAAAGTAGTTGCAAACTCATCCTTTTAGAAACTTGTTTGGGCTGTTGAGAGGAGTAAAAAACCATCAAAAATTTAAATCCTGCATGATTCTACCAAGAAATGTGATTCTTCATTCAAAACGCTGGTTTTTGCTATTGGGCTCTATTTAATAATGAATGTTTTGAATTTTCTCCAAAAGTAAAGTAGTTGCAAACTCATGCTTTTAGAGACTTGTTTGGGCTCATGAGAGGAGTAGAAAAACATCAAAAATTTCAGTCCTGCATGATTCTACCAAGAAATGTGTGTTCATTCAAACCGCTGGTTTTTGACAGTTTGGGCCCTATTGAATAATGAATGTTTTGAATTTTCTCCAAAAGTAAAGTAGTTGCAAACTCATGCTTTTAGAGACTTGTTTGGGCTCATGAGAGGAGTAGAAAAACATCAAAAATTTCAGTCCTGCATGATTCTACCAAGAAATGTGTGTTCATTGAAACCGCTGGTTTTTGATAGTTTGGGCCCTATTGAATAATGAATGTTTTGAATTTTCTCCAAAAGTAAAGTAGTTGCAAACTCATCCTTTTAGAAACTTGTTTGGGCTGTTGAGAGGAGTAAAAAAACATCAAAAATTTCAATCCTGCATGATTCTACCAAGAAATGTGATTATTCATTCAAAACGCTGGTTTTTGCTATTGGGCTCTATTGAATAATGAATGTTTTGAATTTTCTCCAAAAGTAAAGTAGTTGCAAACTCATCCTTTTAGAAACTTGTTTGGGCTGTTGAGAGGAGTAAAAAACCATCAAAAATTTCAATCCTGCATGATTTTACCAAGAAATGTGATTCTTCATTCAAAACGCTGGTTTTTGCTATTGGGCTCTATTGAATAATGAATGTTTTAAATTTTCTCCAAAAGTAAAGTTGTTGCAAACTCATGCTTTTAGAGACTTGTTTGGGATCATGAGATGAGTAGAAAAACATCAAAAATTTCAGTCCTGCATGATTCTACCAAGACATGTGTGTTCATTGAAACGGCTGGATTTTGATAGTTTGGGCCCTATTGAATCATGAATGTTTTGAATTTTCTCCAAAAGTAAAGTAGTTGCAAACTCATCCTTTTAGAAACTTGTTTGGGCTGTTGAGAGGAGTAAAAAACCATCAAAAATTTCAATCCTGCATGATTCTACCAAGAAATGTGATTCTTCATTCAAAACGCTGGTTTTTGCTATTGGGCTCTATTGAATAATGAATGTTTTGAATTTTCTCCAAAAGTAAAGTAGTTGCAAACTCATGCTTTTAGAGACTTGTTTGGGCTCATGAGAGGAGTAGAAAAACATCAAAAATTTCAGTCCTGCATGATTCTACCAAGAAATGTGTGTTCATTGAAACCGCTGGTTTTTGATAGTTTGGGCCCTATTGAATAATGAATGTTTTGAATTTTCTCCAAAAGTAAAGTAGTTGCAAACTCATCCTTTTAGAAACTTGTTTGGGCTGTTGAGAGGAGTAAAAAACCATCAAAAATTTCAATCCTGCATGATTCTACCAAGAAATGTGATTCTTCATTCAAAACGCTGGTTTTTGCTATTGGGCTCTATTGAATAATGAATGTTTTGAATTTTCTCCAAAAGTAAAGTAGTTGCAAACTCATGCTTTTAGATACTTGTTTGGGCTCATGAGAGGAGTAGAAAAACATCAAAAATTTCAGTCCTGCATGATTCTACCAAGAAATGTGTGTTCATTGAAACCGCTGGTTTTTGATAGTTTGGGCCCTATTGAATAATGAATGTTTTGAATTTTCTCCAAAAGTAAAGTAGTTGCAAACTCATCCTTTTAGAAACTTGTTTGGGCTGTTGAGAGGAGTAAAAAACCATCAAAAATTTCAATCCTGCATGATTCTATCAAGAAATGTGATTCTTCATTCAAAACGCTGGTTTTTGCTATTGGGCTCTATTGAATAATGAATGTTTTGAATTTTCTCCAAAAGTAAAGTAGTTGCAAACTCATGCTTTTAGAGACTTGTTTGGGCTCATGAGAGGAGTAGAAAAACATCAAAAATTTCAGTCCTGCATGATTCTACCAAGAATTGTGTGTTCATTGAAACCGCTGGTTTTTGATAGTTTGGGCCCTATTGAATAATGAATGTTTTGAATTTTCTCCAAAAGTAAAGTAGTTGCAAACTCATCCTTTTAGAAACTTGTTTGGGCTGTTGAGAGGAGTAAAAAACCATCAAAAATTTCAATCCTGCATGATTCTACCAAGAAATGTGATTCTTCATTCAAAACGCTGGTTTTTGCTATTGGGCTCTATTGAATAATGAATGTTTTGAATTTTCTCCAAAAGTAAAGTAGTTGCAAACTCATGCTTTTAGAGACTTGTTTGGGCTCATGAGAGGAGTAGAAAAACATCAAAAATTTCAGTCCTGCATGATTCTACCAAGAAATGTGTGTTCATTGAAACCGCTGGTTTTTGATAGTTTGGGCCCTATTGAATAATGAATGTTTTGAATTTTCTCCAAAAGTAAAGTAGTTGCAAACTCATCCTTTTAGAAACTTGTTTGGGCTGTTGAGAGGAGTAAAAAACCATCAAAAATTTCAATCCTGCATGATTTTACCAAGAAATGTGATTCTTCATTCAAAACGCTGGTTTTTGCTATTGGGCTCTATTGAATAATGAATGTTTTAAATTTTCTCCAAAAGTAAAGTAGTTGCAAACTCATGCTTTTAGAGACTTGTTTGGGATCATGAGATGAGTAGAAAAACATCAAAAATTTCAGTCCTGCATGATTCTACCAAGACATGTGTGTTCATTGAAACGGCTGGATTTTGATAGTTTGGGCCCTATTGAATAATGAATGTTTTGAATTTTCTCCAAAAGTAAAGTAGTTGCAAACTCATCCTTTTAGAAACTTGTTTGGGCTGTTGAGAGGAGTAAAAAACCATCAAAAATTTCAATCCTGCATGATTCTACCAAGAAATGTGATTCTTCATTCAAAACGCTGGTTTTTGCTATTGGGCTCTATTGAATAATGAATGTTTTGAATTTTCTCCAAAAGTAAAGTAGTTGCAAACTCATGCTTTTAGAGACTTGTTTGGGCTCATGAGACGAGTAGAAAAACATCAAAAATTTCAGTCCTGCATGATTCTACCAAGAAATGTGTGTTCATTGAAACGGCTGGTTTTTGATAGTTTGGGCCCTATTGAATAATGAATGTTTTGAATTTTCTCCAAAAGTAAAGTAGTTGCAAACTCATCCTTTTAGAAACTTGTTTGGGCTGTTGAGAGGAGTAAAAAACCATCAAAAATTTCAATCCTGCATGATTCTACCAAGAAATGTGATTCTTCATTCAAAACGCTGGTTTTTGCTATTGGGCTCTATTGAATAATGAATGTTTTGAATTTTCTCCAAAAGTAAAGTAGTTGCAAACTCATGCTTTTAGAGACTTGTTTGGGCTCATGAGAGGAGTAGAAAAACATCAAAAATTTCAGTCCTGCATGATTCTACCAAGAAATGTGTGTTCATTGAAACCGCTGGTTTTTGATAGTTTGGGCCCTATTGAATAATGAATGTTTTGAATTTTCTCCAAAAGTAAAGTAGTTGCAAACTCATCCTTTTAGAAACTTGTTTGGGCTGTTGAGAGGAGTAAAAAACCATCAAAAATTTCAATCCTGCATGATTCTATCAAGAAATGTGATTCTTCATTCAAAACCTGATTTTTGCTATTGGGCTCTATTGAATAGTGAATGTTTTGAATTTTCTCCAAAAGTAAAGTAGTTGCAAACTCATGCTTTTAGAGACTTGTTTGGGCTCATGAGAGGAGTAGAAAAACATCAAAAATTTCTGTCCTGCATGATTCTACCAAGAAATGTGTTCATTCAAACCGCTAGTTTTTGATAGTTTGGGCCCTATTGAATAATGAATGTTTTGAATTTTCTCCAAAAGTAAAGTAGTTGCAAACTCATCCTTTTAGAAACTTGTTTGGGCTGTTGAGAGGAGTAAAAAACCATCAAAAATTTCAATCCTGCATGATTCTACCAAGAAATGTGATTCTTCATTCAAAACGCTGGTTTTTGCTATTGGGCTCTATTGAATAATGAATGTTTTGAATTTTCTCCAAAAGTAAAGTAGTTGCAAACTCATGCTTTTAGAGACTTGTTTGGGCTCATGAGAGGAGTAGAAAAACATCAAAAATTTCAGTCCTGCATGATTCTACCAAGAAATGTGTGTTCATTGAAACCGCTGGTTTTTGATAGTTTGGGCCCTATTGAATAATGAATGTTTTGAATTTTCTCCAAAAGTAAAGTAGTTGCAAACTCATCCTTTTAGAAACTTGTTTGGGCTGTTGAGAGGAGTAAAAAACCATCAAAAATTTCAATCCTGCATGATTCTACCAAGAAATGTGATTCTTCATTCAAAACGCTGGTTTTTGCTATTGGGCTCTATTGAATAATGAATGTTTTGAATTTTCTCCAAAAGTAAAGTAGTTGCAAACTCATGCTTTTAGAGACTTGTTTGGGCTCATGAGATGAGTAGAAAAACATCAAAAATTTCAGTCCTGCATGATTCTACCAAGACATGTGTGTTCATTGAAACGGCTGGTTTTTGATAGTTTGGGCCCTATTGAATAATGAATGTTTTGAATTTTCTCCAAAAGTAAAGTAGTTGCAAACTCATCCTTTTAGAAACTTGTTTGGGCTGTTGAGAGGAGTAAAAAACCATCAAAAATTTCAATCCTGCATGATTCTACCAAGAAATGTGATTCTTCATTCAAAACGCTGGTTTTTGCTATTGGGCTCTATTGAATAATGAATGTTTTGAATTTTCTCCAAAAGTAAAGTAGTTGCAAACTCATGCTTTTAGAGACTTGTTTGGGCTCATGAGAGGAGTAGAAAAACATCAAAAATTTCAGTCCTGCATGATTCTACCAAGAAATGTGTGTTCATTGAAACCGCTGGTTTTTGATAGTTTGGGCCCTATTGAATAATGAATGTTTTGAATTTTCTCCAAAAGTAAAGTAGTTGCAAACTCATCCTTTTAGAAACTTGTTTGGGCTGTTGAGAGGAGTAAAAAACCATCAAAAATTTCAATCCTGCATGATTTTACCAAGAAATGTGATTCTTCATTCAAAACCTGATTTTTGCTATTGGGCTCTATTGAATAGTGAATGTTTTGAATTTTCTCCAAAAGTAAAGTAGTTGCAAACTCATGCTTTTAGAGACTTGTTTGGGCTCATGAGAGGAGTAGAAAAACATCAAAAATTTCAGTCCTGCATGATTCTACCAAGAAATGTGTTCATTCAAACCGCTGGTTTTTGATAGTTTGGGCCCTATTGAATAATGAATGTTTTGAATTTTCTCCAAAAGTAAAGTAGTTGCAAACTCATCCTTTTAGAAACTTGTTTGGGCTGTTGAGAGGAGTAAAAAAACATCAAAAATTTCAATCCTGCATGATTCTACCAAGAAATGTGATTATTCATTCAAAACGCTGGTTTTTGCTATTGGGCTCTATTGAATAATGAATGTTTTGAATTTTCTCCAAAAGTAAAGTAGTTGCAAACTCATCCTTTTAGAAACTTGTTTGGGCTGTTGAGAGGAGTAAAAAACCATCAAAAATTTCAATCCTGCATGATTTTACCAAGAAATGTGATTCTTCATTCAAAACGCTGGTTTTTGCTATTGGGCTCTATTGAATAATGAATGTTTTAAATTTTCTCCAAAAGTAAAGTTGTTGCAAACTCATGCTTTTAGAGACTTGTTTGGGATCATGAGATGAGTAGAAAAACATCAAAAATTTCAGTCCTGCATGATTCTACCAAGACATGTGTGTTCATTGAAACGGCTGGATTTTGATAGTTTGGGCCCTATTGAATAATGAATGTTTTGAATTTTCTCCAAAAGTAAAGTAGTTGCAAACTCATCCTTTTAGAAACTTGTTTGGGCTGTTGAGAGGAGTAAAAAACCATCAAAAATTTCAATCCTGCATGATTCTACCAAGAAATGTGATTCTTCATTCAAAACGCTGGTTTTTGCTATTGGGCTCTTTTGAATAATGAATGTTTTGAATTTTCTCCAAAAGTAAAGTAGTTGCAAACTCATGCTTTTAGAGACTTGTTTGGGCTCATGAGAGGAGTAGAAAAACATCAAAAATTTCAGTCCTGCATGATTCTACCAAGAAATGTGTGTTCATTGAAAACGCTGGTTTTTGATAGTTTGGGCCCTATTGAATAATGAATGTTTTGAATTTTCTCCAAAAGTAAAGTAGTTGCAAACTCATCCTTTTAGAAACTTGTTTGGGCTGTTGAGAGGAGTAAAAAACCATCAAAAATTTCAATCCTGCATGATTCTACCAAGAAATGTGATTCTTCATTCAAAACGCTGGTTTTTGCTATTGGGCTCTATTGAATAATGAATGTTTTGAATTTTCTCCAAAAGTAAAGTAGTTGCAAACTCATGCTTTTAGAGACTTGTTTGGGCTCATGAGAGGCGTAGAAAAACATCAAAAATTTCAGGCCTTCATGATTCTACCAAGAAATGTGTGTTCATTGAAACCGCTGGTTTTTGATAGTTTGGGCCCTATTGAATAATGAATGTTTTGAATTTTCTCCAAAAGTAAAGTAGTTGCAAACTCATCCTTTTAGAAACTTGTTTGGGCTGTTGAGAGGAGTAAAAAACCATCAAAAATTTCAATCCTGCATGATTTTACCAAGAAATGTGATTCTTCATTCAAAACCTGATTTTTGCTATTGGGCTCTATTGAATAGTGAATGTTTTGAATTTTCTCCAAAAGTAAAGTAGTTGCAAACTCATGCTTTTAGAGACTTGTTTGGGCTCATGAGAGGAGTAGAAAAACATCAAAAATTTCAGTCCTGCATGATTCTACCAAGAAATGTGTTCATTCAAACCGCTGGTTTTTGATAGTTTGGGCCCTATTGAATAATGAATGTTTTGAATTTTCTCCAAAAGTAAAGTAGTTGCAAACTCATCCTTTTATAAACTTGTTTGGGCTGTTGAGAGGAGTAAAAAACCATCAAAAATTTCAATCCTGCATGATTCTACCAAGAAATGTGATTCTTCATTCAAAACGCTGGTTTTTGCTATTGGGCTCTATTGAATAATGAATGTTTTGAATTTTCTCCAAAAGTAAAGTAGTTGCAAACTCATGCTTTTAGAGACTTGTTTGGCTCATGAGAGGAGTAGAAAAACATCAAAAATTTCAGTCCTGCATGATTCTACCAAGAAATGTGTGTTCATTGAAACCGCTGGTTTTTGATAGTTTGGGCCCTATTGAATAATGAATGTTTTGAATTTTCTCCAAAAGTAAAGTAGTTGCAAACTCATCCTTTTAGAAACTTGTTTGGGCTGTTGAGAGGAGTAAAAAACCATCAAAAATTTCAATCCTGCATGATTCTACCAAGAAATGTGATTCTTCATTCAAAACGCTGGTTTTTGATATTGGGCTCTATTGAATAATGAATGTTTTGAATTTTCTCCAAAAGTAAAGTAGTTGCAAACTCATGCTTTTAGAGACTTGTTTGGGCTCATGAGAGGAGTAGAAAAACATCAAAAATTTCAGTCCTGGATGATTCTACCAAGAAATGTGTGTTCATTGAAACCGCTGGTTTTTGATAGTTTGGGCGCAATTGATTAATGAATGTTTTGAATTTTCTCCAAAAGTAAAGTAGTTGCAAACTCATCCTTTTAGAAACTTGTTTGGGCTGTTGAGAGGAGTAAAAAACCATCAAAAATTTCAATCCTGCATGATTCTACCAAGAAATGTGATTCTTCATTCAAAACGCTGGTTTTTGCTATTGGGCTCTATTGAATAATGAATGTTTTGAATTTTCTCCAAAAGTAAAATAGTTGCAAACTCATGCTTTTAGAGACTTGTTTGGGCTCATGAGAGGAGTAGAAAAACATCAAAAATTTCAGTCCTGCATGATTCTACCAAGAAATGAGTGTTCATTGAAACCGCTGGTTTTTGATAGTTTGGGCCCTATTGAATAATGAATGTTTTGAATTTTCTCCAAAAGTAAAGTAGTTGCAAACTCATCCTTTTAGAAACTTGTTTGGGCTGTTGAGAGGAGTAAAAAACCATCAAAAATTTCAATCCTGCATGATTCTACCAAGAAATGTGATTCTTCATCCAAAACGCTGGTTTTTGCTATTGGGCTCTATTGAATAATGAATGTTTTGAATTTTCTCCAAAAGTAAAGTAGTTGCAAACTCATGCTTTTAGAGACTTGTTTGGGCTCATGAGAGGAGTAGAAAAACATCAAAAATTTCAGTCCTGCATGATTCTACCAAGAAATGAGTGTTCATTGAAACCGCTGGTTTTTGATAGTTTGGGCCCTATTGAATAATGAATGTTTTGAATTTTCTCCAAAAGTAAAGTAGTTGCAAACTCATCCTTTTAGAAACTTGTTTGGGCTGTTGAGAGGAGTAAAAAACCATCAAAAATTTCAATCCTGCATGATTCTACCAAGAAATGTGATTCTTCATCCAAAACGCTGGTTTTTGCTATTGGGCTCTATTGAATAATGAATGTTTTGAATTTTCTCCAAAAGTAAAGTAGTTGCAAACTCATGCTTTTAGAGACTTGTTTGGGCTCATGAGAGGAGTAGAAAAACATCAAAAATTTCAGTCCTGCATGATTCTACCAAGAAATGTGTGTTCATTGAAACCGCTGGTTTTTGATAGTTTGGGCCCTATTGAATAATGAATGTTTTGAATTTTCTATAAAAGTAAAGTAGTTGCAAACTCATCCTTTTAGAAACTTGTTTGGGCTGTTGAGAGGAGTAAAAAACCATCAAAAATTTCAATCCTGCATGATTTTACCAAGAAATGTGATTCTTCATTCAAAACCTGATTTTTGCTATTGGGCTCTATTGAATAGTGAATGTTTTGAATTTTCTCCAAAAGTAAAGTAGTTGCAAACTCATGCTTTTAGAGACTTGTTTGGGCTCATGAGAGGAGTAGAAAAACATCAAAAATTTCAGTCCTGCATGATTCTACCAAGAAATGTGTTCATTCAAACCGCTGGTTTTTGATAGTTTGGGCCCTATTGAATAATGAATGTTTTGAATTTTCTCCAAAAGTAAAGTAGTTGCAAACTCATCCTTTTAGAAACTTGTTTGGGCTGTTGAGAGGAGTAAAAAAACATCAAAAATTTCAATCCTACATGATTCTACCAAGAAATGTGATTCTTCATTCAAAACGCTGGTTTTTGCTATTGGGCTCTATTGAATAATGAATGTTTTGAATTTTCTCCAAAAGTAAAGTAGTTGCAAACTCATCCTTTTAGAAACTTGTTTGGGCTGTTGAGAGGAGTAAAAAACCATCAAAAATTTCAATCCTGCATGATTCTACCAAGAAATGTGATTCTTCATTCAAAACGCTGGTTTTTGCTATTGGGCTCTATTGAATAATGAATGTTTTGAATTTTCTCCAAAAGTAAAGTAGTTGCAAACTCATGCTTTTAGAGACTTGTTTGGGCTCATGAGAGGAGTAGAAAAACATCAAAAATTTCAGTCCTGCATGATTCTACCAAGAAATGTGTGTTCATTGAAACCGCTGGTTTTTGATAGTTTGGGCCCTATTGTATAATGAATGTTTTGAATTTTCTCCAAAAGTAAAGTAGTTGCAAACTCATCCTTTTAGAAACTTGTTTGGGCTGTTGAGAGGAGTAAAAAACC
Source organism: Dendrobates tinctorius (assembly GCF_039654945.1). Lineage (NCBI taxonomy): Eukaryota > Metazoa > Chordata > Amphibia > Anura > Dendrobatidae > Dendrobates > Dendrobates tinctorius. Next base: position 24,100,787 of record NW_027361793.1, read on the forward strand.
ATCAAAAATTTCAATCCTGCATGATTTTACCAAGAAATGTGATTCTTCATTCAAAACCTGATTTTTGCTATTGGGCTCTATTGAATAGTGAATGTTTTGAATTTTCTCCAAAAGTAAAGTAGTTGCAAACTCATGCTTTTAGAGACTTGTTTGGGCTCATGAGAGGAGTAGAAAAACATAAAAAATTTCAGTCCTGCATGATTCTACCAAGAAATGTGTTCATTCAAACCGCTGGTTTTTGATAGTTTGGGCCCTATTGAATAATGAATGTTTTGAATTTTCTCCAAAAGTAAAGTAGTTGCAAACTCATCCTTTTAGAAACTTGTTTGGGCTGTTGAGAGGAGTAAAAAACCATCAAAAATTTCAATCCTGCATGATTCTACCAAGAAATGTGATTCTTCATTCAAAACGCTGGTTTTTGCTATTGGGCTCTATTGAATAATGAATGTTTTGAATTTTCTCCAAAAGTAAAGTAGTTGCAAACTCATGCTTTTAGAGACTTGTTTGGGCTCATGAGAGGAGTAGAAAAACATCAAAAATTTCAGTCCTGCATGATTCTACCAAGAAATGTGTGTTCATTGAAACCACTGGTTTTTGATAGTTTGGGCCCTATTGAATAATGAATGTTTTGAATTTTCTCCAAAAGTAAAGTAGTTGCAAACTCATCCTTTTAGAAACTTGTTTGGGCTGTTGAGAGGAGTAAAAAACCATCAAAAATTTCAATCCTGCATGATTCTACCAAGAAATGTGATTCTTCATTCAAAACGCTGGTTTTTGCTATTGGGCTCTATTGAATAATGAATGTTTTGAATTTTCTCCAAAAGTAAAGTAGTTGCAAACTCATGCTTTTAGAGACTTGTTTGGGCTCATGAGAGGAGTAGAAAAACATCAAAAATTTCAGTCCTGCATGATTCTACCAAGAAATGTGTGTTCATTGAAACCGCTGGTTTTTGATAGTTTGGGCCCTATTGAATAATGAATGTTTTGACTTTTCTCCAAAAGTAAAGTAGTTGCAAACTCATCCTTTTAGAAACTTGTTTGGGCTGTTGAGAGGAGTAAAAAACCATCAAAAATTTCAATCCTGCATGATTCTACCAAGAAATGTGATTCTTCATTCAAAACGCTGGTTTTTGCTATTGGGCTCTATTGAATAATGAATGTTTTGAATTTTCTCCAAAAGTAAAGTAGTTGCAAACTCATGCTTTTACAGACTTGTTTGGGCTCATGAGAGGAGTAGAAAAACATCAAAAATTTCAGTCCTGCATGATTCTACCAAGAAACGTGTGTTCATTGAAACCGCTGGTTTTTGATAGTTTGGGCCCTATTGCATAATGAATGTTTTGAATTTTCTCCAAAAGTAAAGTAGTTGCAAACTCATCCTTTTAGAAACTTATTTGGGCTGTTGAGAGGAGTAAAAAACCATCAAAAATTTCAATCCTGCATGATTCTACCAAGAAATGTGATTCTTCATTCAAAACGCTGGTTTTTGCTATTGGGCTCTATTGAATAATGAATGTTTTGAATTTTCTCCAAAAGTAAAGTAGTTGCAAACTCATGCTTTTAGAGACTTGTTTGGGCTCATGAGAGGAGTAGAAAAACATCAAAAATTTCAGTCCTGCATGATTCTACCAAGAAATGTGTGTTCATTGAAACCGCTGGTTTTTGATAGTTTGGGCCCTATTGAATAATGAATGTTTTGAATTTTCTCCAAAAGTAAAGTAGTTGCAAACTCATCCTTTTAGAAACTTGTTTGGGCTGTTGAGAGGAGTAAAAAACCATCAAAAATTTCAATCCTGCATGATTCTACCAAGAAATGTGATTCTTCATTCAAAACACTGGTTTTTGCTATTGGGCTCTATTGAATAATGAATGTTTTGAATTTTCTCCAAAAGTAAAGTAGTTGCAAACTCATGCTTTTAGAGACTTGTTTGGGCTCATGAGAGGCGTAGAAAAACATCAAAAATTTCAGGCCTTCATGATTCTACCAAGAAATGTGTGTTCATTGAAACCGCTGGTTTTTGATAGTTTGGGCCCTATTGAATAATGAATGTTTTGAATTTTCTCCAAAAGTAAAGTAGTTGCAAACTCATCCTTTTAGAAACTTGTTTGGGCTGTTGAGAGGAGTAAAAAACCATCAAAAATTTCAATTCTGCATGATTTTACCAACAAATGTGATTCTTCATTCAAAACCTGATTTTTGCTATTGGGCTCTATTGAATAGTGAATGTTTTGAATTTTCTCCAAAAGTAAAGTAGTTGCAAACTCATGCTTTTAGAGACTTGTTTGGGCTCATGAGAGGAGTAGAAAAACATCAAAAATTTCAGTCCTGCATGATTCTACCAAGAAATGTGTTCATTCAAACCGCTGGTTTTTGATAGTTTGGGCCCTATTGAATAATGAATGTTTTGAATTTTCTCCAAAAGTAAAGTAGTTGCAAACTCATCCTTTTAGAAACTTGTTTGGGCTGTTGAGAGGAGTAAAAAACCATCAAAAATTTCAATCCTGCATGATTCTACCAAGAAATGTGATTCTTCATTCAAAACGCTGGTTTTTGCTATTGGGCTCTATTGAATAATGAATGTTTTGAATTTTCTCCAAAAGTAAAGTAGTTGCAAACTCATGCTTTTAGAGACTTGTTTGGGCTCATGAGAGGAGTAGAAAAACATCAAAAATTTCAGTCCTGCATGATTCTACCAAGAAATGTGTGTTCATTGAAACCGCTGGTTTTTGATAGTTTGGGCCCTATTGAATAATGAATGTTTTGAATTTTCTCCAAAAGTAAAGTAGTTGCAAACTCATCCTTTTAGAAACTTGTTTGGGCTGTTGAGAGGAGTAAAAAACCATCAAAAATTTCAATCCTGCATGATTCTACCAAGAAATGTGATTCTTCATTCAAAACGCTGGTTTTTGCTATTGGGCTCTATTGAATAATGAATGTTTTGAATTTTCTCCAAAAGTAAAGTAGTTGCAAACTCATGCTTTTAGAGACTTGTTTGGGCTCATGAGAGGAGTAGAAAAACATCAAAAATTTCAGTCCTGCATGATTCTACCAAGAAATGTGTGTTCATTGAAACCGCTGGTTTTTGATAGTTTGGGCCCTATTGAATAATGAATGTTTTGACTTTTCTCCAAAAGTAAAGTAGTTGCAAACTCATCCTTTTAGAAACTTGTTTGGGCTGTTGAGAGGAGTAAAAAACCATCAAAAATTTCAATCCTGCATGATTCTACCAAGAAATGTGATTCTTCATTCAAAACGCTGGTTTTTGCTATTGGGCTCTATTGAATAATGAATGTTTTGAATTTTCTCCAAAAGTAAAGTAGTTGCAAACTCATGCTTTTACAGACTTGTTTGGGCTCATGAGAGGAGTAGAAAAACATCAAAAATTTCAGTCCTGCATGATTCTACCAAGAAATGTGTGTTCATTGAAACCGCTGGTTTTTGATAGTTTGGGCCCTATTGCATAATGAATGTTTTGAATTTTCTCCAAAAGTAAAGTAGTTGCAAACTCATCCTTTTAGAAACTTATTTGGGCTGTTGAGAGGAGTAAAAAACCATCAAAAATTTCAATCCTGCATGATTCTACCAAGAAATGTGATTCTTCATTCAAAACGCTGATTTTTGCTATTGGGCTCTATTGAATAATGAATGTTTTGAATTTTCTCCAAAAGTAAAGTAGTTGCAAACTCATGCTTTTAGAGACTTGTTTGGGCTCATGAGAGGAGTAGAAAAACATCAAAAATTTCAGTCCTGCATGATTCTACCAAGAAATGTGTGTTCATTGAAACCGCTGGTTTTTGATAGTTTGGGCCCTATTGAATAATGAATGTTTTGAATTTTCTCCAAAAGTAAAGTAGTTGCAAACTCATCCTTTTAGAAACTTGTTTGGGCTGTTGAGAGGAGTAAAAAACCATCAAAAATTTCAATCCTGCATGATTCTACCAAGAAATGTGATTCTTCATTCAAAACGCTGGTTTTTGCTATTGGGCTCTATTGAATAATGAATGTTTTGAATTTTCTCCAAAAGTAAAGTAGTTGCAAACTCATGCTTTTAGAGACTTGTTTGGGCTCATGAGAGGCGTAGAAAAACATCAAAAATTTCAGGCCTTCATGATTCTACCAAGAAATGTGTGTTCATTGAAACCGCTGGTTTTTGATAGTTTGGGCCCTATTGAATAATGAATGTTTTGAATTTTCTCCAAAAGTAAAGTAGTTGCAAACTCATCCTTTTAGAAACTTGTTTGGGCTGTTGAGAGGAGTAAAAAACCATCAAAAATTTCAATCCTGCATGATTTTACCAACAAATGTGATTCTTCATTCAAAACCTGATTTTTGCTATTGGGCTCTATTGAATAGTGAATGTTTTGAATTTTCTCCAAAAGTAAAGTAGTTGCAAACTCATGCTTTTAGAGACTTGTTTGGGCTCATGAGAGGAGTAGAAAAACATCAAAAATTTCAGTCCTGCATGATTCTACCAAGAAATGTGTTCATTCAAACCGCTGGTTTTTGATAGTTTGGGCCCTATTGAATAATGAATGTTTTGAATTTTCTCCAAAAGTAAAGTAGTTGCAAACTCATCCTTTTAGAAACTTGTTTGGGCTGTTGAGAGGAGTAAAAAACCATCAAAAATTTCAATCCTGCATGATTCTACCAAGAAATGTGATTCTTCATTCAAAACGCTGGTTTTTGCTATTGGGCTCTATTGAATAATGAATGTTTTGAATTTTCTCCAAAAGTAAAGTAGTTGCAAACTCATGCTTTTAGAGACTTGTTTGGGCTCATGAGAGGAGTAGAAAAACATCAAAAATTTCAGTCCTGCATGATTCTACCAAGAAATGTGTGTTCATTGAAACCGCTGGTTTTTGATAGTTTGGGCCCTATTGAATAATGAATGTTTTGAATTTTCTCCAAAAGTAAAGTAGTTGCAAACTCATCCTTTTAGAAACTTGTTTGGGCTGTTGAGAGGAGTAAAAAACCATCAAAAATTTCAATCCTGCATGATTCTACCAAGAAATGTGATTCTTCATTCAAAACGCTGGTTTTTGATATTGGGCTCTATTGAATAATGAATGTTTTGAATTTTCTCCAAAAGTAAAGTAGTTGCAAACTCATGCTTTTAGAGACTTGTTTGGGCTCATGAGAGGAGTAGAAAAACATCAAAAATTTCAGTCCTGGATGATTCTACCAAGAAATGTGTGTTCATTGAAACCGCTGGTTTTTGATAGTTTGGGCGCAATTGAATAATGAATGTTTTGAATTTTCTCCAAAAGTAAAGTAGTTGCAAACTCATCCTTTTAGAAACTTGTTTGGGCTGTTGAGAGGAGTAAAAAACCATCAAAAATTTCAATCCTGCATGATTCTACCAAGAAATGTGATTCTTCATTCAAAACGCTGGTTTTTGCTATTGGGCTCTATTGAATAATGAATGTTTTGAATTTTCTCCAAAAGTAAAGTAGTTGCAAACTCATGCTTTTAGAGACTTGTTTGGGCTCATGAGAGGAGTAGAAAAACATCAAAAATTTCAGTCCTGCATGATTCTACCAAGAAATGAGTGTTCATTGAAACCGCTGGTTTTTGATAGTTTGGGCCCTATTGAATAATGAATGTTTTGAATTTTCTCCAAAAGTAAAGTAGTTGCAAACTCATCCTTTTAGAAACTTGTTTGGGCTGTTGAGAGGAGTAAAAAACCATCAAAAATTTCAATCCTGCATGATTCTACCAAGAAATGTGATTCTTCATCCAAAACGCTGGTTTTTGCTATTGGGCTCTATTGAATAATGAATGTTTTGAATTTTCTCCAAAAGTAAAGTAGTTGCAAACTCATGCTTTTAGAGACTTGTTTGGGCTCATGAGAGTAGTAGAAAAACATCAAAAATTTCAGTCCTGCATGATTCTACCAAGAAATGAGTGTTCATTGAAACCGCTGATTTTTGATAGTTTGGGCCCTATTGAATAATGAATGTTTTGAATTTTCTCCAAAAGTAAAGTAGTTGCAAACTCATCCTTTTAGAAACTTGTTTGGGCTGTTGAGAGGAGTAAAAAACCATCAAAAATTTCAATCCTGCATGATTCTACCAAGAAATGTGATTCTTCATCCAAAACGCTGGTTTTTGCTATTGGGCTCTATTGAATAATGAAAGTTTTGAATTTTCTCCAAAAGTAAAGTAGTTGCAAACTCATGCTTTTAGAGACTTGTTTGGGCTCATGAGAGGAGTAGAAAAACATCAAAAATTTCAGTCCTGCATGATTCTACCAAGAAATGTGTGTTCATTGAAACCGCTGGTTTTTGATAGTTTGGGCCCTATTGAATAATGAATGTTTTGAATTTTCTATAAAAGTAAAGTAGTTGCAAACTCATCCTTTTAGAAACTTGTTTGGGCTGTTGAGAGGAGTAAAAAACCATCAAAAATTTCAATCCTGCATGATTTTACCAAGAAATGTGATTCTTCATTCAAAACCTGATTTTTGCTATTGGGCTCTATTGAATAGTGAATGTTTTGAATTTTCTCCAAAAGTAAAGTAGTTGCAAACTCATGCTTTTAGAGACTTGTTTGGGCTCATGAGAGGAGTAGAAAAACATCAAAAATTTCAGTCCTGCATGATTCTACCAAGAAATGTGTTCATTCAAACCGCTGGTTTTTGATAGTTTGGGCCCTATTGAATAATGAATGTTTTGAATTTTCTCCAAAAGTAAAGTAGTTGCAAACTCATCCTTTTAGAAACTTGTTTGGGCTGTTGAGAGGAGTAAAAAAACATCAAAAATTTCAATCCTACATGATTCTACCAAGAAATGTGATTCTTCATTCAAAACGCTGGTTTTTGCTATTGGGCTCTATTGAATAATGAATGTTTTGAATTTTCTCCAAAAGTAAAGTAGTTGCAAACTCATCCTTTTAGAAACTTGTTTGGGCTGTTGAGAGGAGTAAAAAACCATCAAAAATTTCAATCCTGCATGATTCTACCAAGAAATGTGATTCTTCATTCAAAACGCTGGTTTTTGCTATTGGGCTCTATTGAATAATGAATGTTTTGAATTTTCTCCAAAAGTAAAGTAGTTGCAAACTCATGCTTTTAGAGACTTGTTTGGGCTCATGAGAGGAGTAGAAAAACATCAAAAATTTCAGTCCTGCATGATTCTACCAAGAAATGTGTGTTCATTGAAACCGCTGGTTTTTGATAGTTTGGGCCCTATTGTATAATGAATGTTTTGAATTTTCTCCAAAAGTAAAGTAGTTGCAAACTCATCCTTTTAGAAACTTGTTTGGGCTGTTGAGAGGAGTAAAAAACCATCAAAAATTTCAATCCTGCATGATTTTACCAAGAAATGTGATTCTTCATTCAAAACCTGATTTTTGCTATTGGGCTCTATTGAATAGTGAATGTTTTGAATTTTCTCCAAAAGTAAAGTAGTTGCAAACTCATGCTTTTAGAGACTTGTTTGGGCTCATGAGAGGAGTAGAAAAACATCAAAAATTTCAGTCCTGCATGATTCTACCAAGAAATGTGTTCATTCAAACCGCTGGTTTTTGATAGTTTGGGCCCTATTGAATAATGAATGTTTTGAATTTTCTCCAAAAGTAAAGTAGTTGCAAACTCATCCTTTTAGAAACTTGTTTGGGCTGTTGAGAGGAGTAAAAAACCATCAAAAATTTCAATCCTGCATGATTCTACCAAGAAATGTGATTCTTCATTCAAAACGCTGGTTTTTGCTATTGGGCTCTATTGAATAATGAATGTTTTGAATTTTCTCCAAAAGTAAAGTAGTTGCAAACTCATGCTTTTAGAGACTTGTTTGGGCTCATGAGAGGAGTAGAAAAACATCAAAAATTTCAGTCCTGCATTATTCTACCAAGAAATGTGTGTTCATTGAAACCACTGGTTTTTGATAGTTTGGGCCCTATTGAATAATGAATGTTTTGAATTTTCTCCAAAAGTAAAGTAGTTGCAAACTCATACTTTTAGAAACTTGTTTGGGCTGTTGAGAGGAGTAAAAAACCATCAAAAATTTCAATCCTGCATGATTCTACCAAGAAATGTGATTCTTCATTCAAAACGCTGGTTTTTGCTATTGGGCTCTATTGAATAATGAATGTTTTGAATTTTCTCCAAAAGTAAAGTAGTTGCAAACTCATGCTTTTAGAGACTTGTTTGGGCTCATGAGAGGAGTAGAAAAACATCAAAAATTTCAGTCCTGCATGATTCTACCAAGAAATGTGTGTTCATTGAAACCGCTGGTTTTTGATAGTTTGGGCCCTATTGAATAATGAATGTTTTGAATTTTCTCCAAAAGTAAAGTAGTTGCAAACTCATCCTTTTAGAAACTTGTTTGGGCTGTTGAGAGGAGTAAAAAACCATCAAAAATTTCAATCCTGCATGATTCTACCAAGAAATGTGATTCTTCATTCAAAACGCTGGTTTTTGCTATTGGGCTCTATTGAATAATGAATGTTTTGAATTTTCTCCAAAAGTAAAGTAGTTGCAAACTCATGCTTTTAGAGACTTGTTTGGGCTCATGAGAGGAGTAGAAAAACATCAAAAATTTCAGTCCTGCATGATTCTACCAAGAATTGTGTGTTCATTGAAACCGCTGGTTTTTGATAGTTTGGGCCCTATTGAATAATGAATGTTTTGAATTTTCTCCAAAAGTAAAGTAGTTGCAAACTCATCCTTTTAGAAACTTGTTTGGGCTGTTGAGAGGAGTAAAAAACCATCAAAAATTTCAATCCTGCATGATTCTACCAAGAAATGTGATTCTTCATTCAAAACGCTGGTTTTTGCTATTGGGCTCTATTGAATAATGAATGTTTTGAATTTTCTCCAAAAGTAAAGTAGTTGCAAACTCATGCTTTTAGAGACTTGTTTGGGCTCATGAGAGGAGTAGAAAAACATCAAAAATTTCAGTCCTGCATGATTCTACCAAGAAATGTGTGTTCATTGAAACCGCTGGTTTTTGATAGTTTGGGCCCTATTGAATAATGAATGTTTTGAATTTTCTCCAAAAGTAAAGTAGTTGCAAACTCATCCTTTTAGAAACTTGTTTGGGCTGTTGAGAGGAGTAAAAAAACCATCAAAAATTTCAATCCTGCATGATTTTACCAAGAAATGTGATTCTTCATTCAAAACCTGATTTTTGCTATTGGGCTCTATTGAATAGTGAATGTTTTGAATTTTCTCCAAAAGTAAAGTAGTTGCAAACTCATGCTTTTAGAGACTTGTTTGGGCTCATGAGAGGAGTAGAAAAACATCAAAAATTTCAGTCCTGCATGATTCTACCAAGAAATGTGTTCATTCAAACCGCTGGTTTTTGATAGTTTGGGCCCTATTGAATAATGAATGTTTTGAATTTTCTCCAAAAGTAAAGTAGTTGCAAACTCATCCTTTTAGAAACTTGTTTGGGCTGTTGAGAGGAGTAAAAAAACATCAAAAATTTCAATCCTGCATGATTCTACCAAGAAATGTGATTATTCATTCAAAACGCTGGTTTTTGCTATTGGGCTCTAATGAATAATGAATGTTTTGAATTTTCTCCAAAAGTAAAGTAGTTGCAAACTCATCCTTTTAGAAACTTGTTTGGGCTGTTGAGAGGAGTAAAAAACCATCAAAAATTTCAATCCTGCATGATTTTACCAAGAAATGTGATTCTTCATTCAAAACGCTGGTTTTTGCTATTGGGCTCTATTGAATAATGAATGTTTTAAATTTTCTCCAAAAGTAAAGTTGTTGCAAACTCATGCTTTTAGAGACTTGTTTGGGATCATGAGATGAGTAGAAAAACATCAAAAATTTCAGTCCTGCATGATTCTACCAAGACATGTGTGTTCATTGAAACGGCTGGATTTTGATAGTTTGGGCCCTATTGAATAATGAATGTTTTGAATTTTCTCCAAAAGTAAAGTAGTTGCAAACTCATCCTTTTAGAAACTTGTTTGGGCTGTTGAGAGGAGTAAAAAACCATCAAAAATTTCAATCCTGCATGATTCTACCAAGAAATGTGATTCTTCATTCAAAACGCTGGTTTTTGCTATTGGGCTCTATTGAATAATGAATGTTTTGAATTTTCTCCAAAAGTAAAGTAGTTGCAAACTCATGCTTTTAGAGACTTGTTTGGGCTCATGAGAGGAGTAGAAAAACATCAAAAATTTCAGTCCTGCATGATTCTACCAAGAAATGTGTGTTCATTGAAACCGCTGGTTTTTGATAGTTTGGGCCCTATTGAATAATGAATGTTTTGAATTTTCTCCAAAAGTAAAGTAGTTGCAAACTCATCCTTTTAGAAACTTGTTTGGGCTGTTGAGAGGAGTAAAAAACCATCAAAAATTTCAATCCTGCATGATTCTACCAAGAAATGTGATTCTTCATTCAAAACGCTGGTTTTTGCTATTGGGCTCTATTGAATAATGAATGTTTTGAATTTTCTCCAAAAGTAAAGTAGTTGCAAACTCATGCTTTTAGAGACTTGTTTGGGCTCATGAGAGGAGTAGAAAAACATCAAAAATTTCAGTCCTGCATGATTCTACCAAGAAATGTGTGTTCATTGAAACCGCTGGTTTTTGATAGTTTGGGCCCTATTGAATAATGAATGTTTTGACTTTTCTCCAAAAGTAAAGTAGTTGCAAACTCATCCTTTTAGAAACTTGTTTGGGCTGTTGAGAGGAGTAAAAAACCATCAAAAATTTCAATCCTGCATGATTCTACCAAGAAATGTGATTCTTCATTCAAAACGCTGGTTTTTGCTATTGGGCTCTATTGAATAATGAATGTTTTGAATTTTCTCCAAAAGTAAAGTAGTTGCAAACTCATGCTTTTACAGACTTGTTTGGGCTCATGAGAGGAGTAGAAAAACATCAAAAATTTCAGTCCTGCATGATTCTACCAAGAAATGTGTGTTCATTGAAACCGCTGGTTTTTGATAGTTTGGGCCCTATTGCATAATGAATGTTTTGAATTTTCTCCAAAAGTAAAGTAGTTGCAAACTCATCCTTTTAGAAACTTATTTGGGCTGTTGAGAGGAGTAAAAAACCATCAAAAATTTCAATCCTGCATGATTCTACCAAGAAATGTGATTCTTCATTCAAAACGCTGATTTTTGCTATTGGGCTCTATTGAATAATGAATGTTTTGAATTTTCTCCAAAAGTAAAGTAGTTGCAAACTCATGCTTTTAGAGACTTGTTTGGGCTCATGAGAGGAGTAGAAAAACATCAAAAATTTCAGTCCTGCATGATTCTACCAAGAAATGTGTGTTCATTGAAACCGCTGGTTTTTGATAGTTTGGGCCCTATTGAATAATGAATGTTTTGAATTTTCTCCAAAAGTAAAGTAGTTGCAAACTCATCCTTTTAGAAACTTGTTTGGGCTGTTGAGAGGAGTAAAAAACCATCAAAAATTTCAATCCTGCATGATTCTACCAAGAAATGTGATTCTTCATTCAAAACGCTGGTTTTTGCTATTGGGCTCTATTGAATAATGAATGTTTTGAATTTTCTCCAAAAGTAAAGTAGTTGCAAACTCATGCTTTTAGAGACTTGTTTGGGCTCATGAGAGGCGTAGAAAAACATCAAAAATTTCAGGCCTTCATGATTCTACCAAGAAATGTGTGTTCATTGAAACCGCTGGTTTTTGATAGTTTGGGCCCTATTGAATAATGAATGTTTTGAATTTTCTCCAAAAGTAAAGTAGTTGCAAACTCATCCTTTTAGAAACTTGTTTGGGCTGTTGAGAGGAGTAAAAAACCATCAAAAATTTCAATCCTGCATGATTTTACCAAGAAATGTGATTCTTCATTCAAAACCTGATTTTTGCTATTGGGCTCTATTGAATAGTGAATGTTTTGAATTTTCTCCAAAAGTAAAGTAGTTGCAAACTCATGCTTTTAGAGACTTGTTTGGGCTCATGAGAGGAGTAGAAAAACATCAAAAATTTCAGTCCTGCATGATTCTACCAAGAAATGTGTTCATTCAAACCGCTGGTTTTTGATAGTTTGGGCCCTATTGAATAATGAATGTTTTGAATTTTCTCCAAAAGTAAAGTAGTTGCAAACTCATCCTTTTAGAAACTTGTTTGGGCTGTTGAGAGGAGTAAAAAACCATCAAAAATTTCAATCCTGCATGATTCTACCAAGAAATGTGATTCTTCATTCAAAACGCTGGTTTTTGCTATTGGGCTCTATTGAATAATGAATGTTTTGAATTTTCTCCAAAAGTAAAGTAGTTGCAAACTCATGCTTTTAGAGACTTGTTTGGGCTCATGAGAGGAGTAGAAAAACATCAAAAATTTCAGTCCTGCATGATTCTACCAAGAAATGTGTGTTCATTGAAACCGCTGGTTTTTGATAGTTTGGGCCCTATTGAATAATGAATGTTTTGAATTTTCTCCAAAAGTAAAGTAGTTGCAAACTCATCCTTTTAGAAACTTGTTTGGGCTGTTGAGAGGAGTAAAAAACCATCAAAAATTTCAATCCTGCATGATTCTACCAAGAAATGTGATTCTTCATTCAAAACGCTGGTTTTTGATATTGGGCTCTATTGAATAATGAATGTTTTGAATTTTCTCCAAAAGTAAAGTAGTTGCAAACTCATGCTTTTAGAGACTTGTTTGGGCTCATGAGAGGAGTAGAAAAACATCAAAAATTTCAGTCCTGGATGATTCTACCAAGAAATGTGTGTTCATTGAAACCGCTGGTTTTTGATAGTTTGGGCGCAATTGAATAATGAATGTTTTGAATTTTCTCCAAAAGTAAAGTAGTTGCAAACTCATCCTTTTAGAAACTTGTTTGGGCTGTTGAGAGGAGTAAAAAACCATCAAAAATTTCAATCCTGCATGATTCTACCAAGAAATGTGATTCTTCATTCAAAACGCTGGTTTTTGCTATTGGGCTCTATTGAATAATGAATGTTTTGAATTTTCTCCAAAAGTAAAGTAGTTGCAAACTCATGCTTTTAGAGACTTGTTTGGGCTCATGAGAGGAGTAGAAAAACATCAAAAATTTCAGTCCTGCATGATTCTACCAAGAAATGAGTGTTCATTGAAACCGCTGGTTTTTGATAGTTTGGGCCCTATTGAATAATGAATGTTTTGAATTTTCTCCAAAAGTAAAGTAGTTGCAAACTCATCCTTTTAGAAACTTGTTTGGGCTGTTGAGAGGAGTAAAAAACCATCAAAAATTTCAATCCTGCATGATTCTACCAAGAAATGTGATTCTTCATCCAAAACGCTGGTTTTTGCTATTGGGCTCTATTGAATAATGAATGTTTTGAATTTTCTCCAAAAGTAAAGTAGTTGCAAACTCATGCTTTTAGAGACTTGTTTGGGCTCATGAGAGTAGTAGAAAAACATCAAAAATTTCAGTCCTGCATGATTCTACCAAGAAATGAGTGTTCATTGAAACCGCTGATTTTTGATAGTTTGGGCCCTATTGAATAATGAATGTTTTGAATTTTCTCCAAAAGTAAAGTAGTTGCAAACTCATCCTTTTAGAAACTTGTTTGGGCTGTTGAGAGGAGTAAAAAACCATCAAAAATTTCAATCCTGCATGATTCTACCAAGAAATGTGATTCTTCATCCAAAACGCTGGTTTTTGCTATTGGGCTCTATTGAATAATGAAAGTTTTGAATTTTCTCCAAAAGTAAAGTAGTTGCAAACTCATGCTTTTAGAGACTTGTTTGGGCTCATGAGAGGAGTAGAAAAACATCAAAAATTTCAGTCCTGCATGATTCTACCAAGAAATGTGTGTTCATTGAAACCGCTGGTTTTTGATAGTTTGGGCCCTATTGAATAATGAATGTTTTGAATTTTCTATAAAAGTAAAGTAGTTGCAAACTCATCCTTTTAGAAACTTGTTTGGGCTGTTGAGAGGAGTAAAAAACCATCAAAAATTTCAATCCTGCATGATTTTACCAAGAAATGTGATTCTTCATTCAAAACCTGATTTTTGCTATTGGGCTCTATTGAATAGTGAATGTTTTGAATTTTCTCCAAAAGTAAAGTAGTTGCAAACTCATGCTTTTAGAGACTTGTTTGGGCTCATGAGAGGAGTAGAAAAACATCAAAAATTTCAGTCCTGCATGATTCTACCAAGAAATGTGTTCATTCAAACCGCTGGTTTTTGATAGTTTGGGCCCTATTGAATAATGAATGTTTTGAATTTTCTCCAAAAGTAAAGTAGTTGCAAACTCATCCTTTTAGAAACTTGTTTGGGCTGTTGAGAGGAGTAAAAAAACATCAAAAATTTCAATCCTACATGATTCTACCAAGAAATGTGATTCTTCATTCAAAACGCTGGTTTTTGCTATTGGGCTCTATTGAATAATGAATGTTTTGAATTTTCTCCAAAAGTAAAGTAGTTGCAAACTCATCCTTTTAGAAACTTGTTTGGGCTGTTGAGAGGAGTAAAAAACCATCAAAAATTTCAGTCCTGCATGATTCTACCAAGAAATGTGTGTTCATTGAAACCACTGGTTTTTGATAGTTTGGGCCCTATTGAATAATGAATGTTTTGAATTTTCTCCAAAAGTAAAGTAGTTGCAAACTCATACTTTTAGAAACTTGTTTGGGCTGTTGAGAGGAGTAAAAAACCATCAAAAATTTCAATCCTGCATGATTCTACCAAGAAATGTGATTCTTCATTCAAAACGCTGGTTTTTGCTATTGGGCTCTATTGAATAATGAATGTTTTGAATTTTCTCCAAAAGTAAAGTAGTTGCAAACTCATGCTTTTAGAGACTTGTTTGGGCTCATGAGAGGAGTAGAAAAACATCAAAAATTTCAGTCCTGCATGATTCTACCAAGAAATGTGTGTTCATTGAAACCGCTGGTTTTTGATAGTTTGGGCCCTATTGAATAATGAATGTTTTGAATTTTCTCCAAAAGTAAAGTAGTTGCAAACTCATCCTTTTAGAAACTTGTTTGGGCTGTTGAGAGGAGTAAAAAACCATCAAAAATTTCAATCCTGCATGATTCTACCAAGAAATGTGATTCTTCATTCAAAACGCTGGTTTTTGCTATTGGGCTCTATTGAATAATGAATGTTTTGAATTTTCTCCAAAAGTAAAGTAGTTGCAAACTCATGCTTTTAGAGACTTGTTTGGGCTCATGAGAGGAGTAGAAAAACATCAAAAATTTCAGTCCTGCATGATTCTACCAAGAATTGTGTGTTCATTGAAACCGCTGGTTTTTGATAGTTTGGGCCCTATTGAATAATGAATGTTTTGAATTTTCTCCAAAAGTAAAGTAGTTGCAAACTCATCCTTTTAGAAACTTGTTTGGGCTGTTGAGAGGAGTAAAAAACCATCAAAAATTTCAATCCTGCATGATTCTACCAAGAAATGTGATTCTTCATTCAAAACGCTGGTTTTTGCTATTGGGCTCTATTGAATAATGAATGTTTTGAATTTTCTCCAAAAGTAAAGTAGTTGCAAACTCATGCTTTTAGAGACTTGTTTGGGCTCATGAGAGGAGTAGAAAAACATCAAAAATTTCAGTCCTGCATGATTCTACCAAGAAATGTGTGTTCATTGAAACCGCTGGTTTTTGATAGTTTGGGCCCTATTGAATAATGAATGTTTTGAATTTTCTCCAAAAGTAAAGTAGTTGCAAACTCATCCTTTTAGAAACTTGTTTGGGCTGTTGAGAGGAGTAAAAAACCATCAAAAATTTCAATCCTGCATGATTTTACCAAGAAATGTGATTCTTCATTCAAAACCTGATTTTTGCTATTGGGCTCTATTGAATAGTGAATGTTTTGAATTTTCTCCAAAAGTAAAGTAGTTGCAAACTCATGCTTTTAGAGACTTGTTTGGGCTCATGAGAGGAGTAGAAAAACATCAAAAATTTCAGTCCTGCATGATTCTACCAAGAAATGTGTTCATTCAAACCGCTGGTTTTTGATAGTTTGGGCCCTATTGAATAATGAATGTTTTGAATTTTCTCCAAAAGTAAAGTAGTTGCAAACTCATCCTTTTAGAAACTTGTTTGGGCTGTTGAGAGGAGTAAAAAAACATCAAAAATTTCAATCCTGCATGATTCTACCAAGAAATGTGATTATTCATTCAAAACGCTGGTTTTTGCTATTGGGCTCTATTGAATAATGAATGTTTTGAATTTTCTCCAAAAGTAAAGTAGTTGCAAACTCATCCTTTTAGAAACTTGTTTGGGCTGTTGAGAGGAGTAAAAAACCATCAAAAATTTCAATCCTGCATGATTTTACCAAGAAATGTGATTCTTCATTCAAAACGCTGGTTTTTGCTATTGGGCTCTATTGAATAATGAATGTTTTACATTTTCTCCAAAAGTAAAGTTGTTGCAAACTCATGCTTTTAGAGACTTGTTTGGGATCATGAGATGAGTAGAAAAACATCAAAAATTTCAGTCCTGCATGATTCTACCAAGACATGTGTGTTCATTGAAACGGCTGGATTTTGATAGTTTGGGCCCTATTGAATAATGAATGTTTTGAATTTTCTCCAAAAGTAAAGTAGTTGCAAACTCATCCTTTTAGAAACTTGTTTGGGCTGTTGAGAGGAGTAAAAAACCATCAAAAATTTCAATCCTGCATGATTCTACCAAGAAATGTGATTCTTCATTCAAAACGCTGGTTTTTGCTATTGGGCTCTATTGAATAATGAATGTTTTGAATTTTCTCCAAAAGTAAAGTAGTTGCAAACTCATGCTTTTAGAGACTTGTTTGGGCTCATGAGAGGAGTAGAAAAACATCAAAAATTTCAGTCCTGCATGATTCTACCAAGAAATGTGTGTTCATTGAAACCGCTG
This sequence comes from Dendrobates tinctorius, assembly GCF_039654945.1. NCBI lineage: Eukaryota > Metazoa > Chordata > Amphibia > Anura > Dendrobatidae > Dendrobates > Dendrobates tinctorius. The sequence continues at coordinate 24,117,552 of NW_027361793.1, forward strand.
GTTTTTGATAGTTTGGGCCCTATTGAATAATGAATGTTTTGAATTTTCTCCAAAAGTAAAGTAGTTGCAAACTCATCCTTTTAGAAACTTGTTTGGGCTGTTGAGAGGAGTAAAAAACCATCAAAAATTTCAATCCTGCATGATTCTACCAAGAAATGTGATTCTTCATTCAAAACGCTGGTTTTTGCTATTGGGCTCTATTGAATAATGAATGTTTTGAATTTTCTCCAAAAGTAAAGTAGTTGCAAACTCATGCTTTTAGAGACTTGTTTGGGCTCATGAGAGGAGTAGAAAAACATCAAAAATTTCAGTCCTGCATGATTCTACCAAGAAATGTGTGTTCATTGAAACCGCTGGTTTTTGATAGTTTGGGCCCTATTGAATAATGAATGTTTTGAATTTTCTCCAAAAGTAAAGTAGTTGCAAACTCATCCTTTTAGAAACTTGTTTGGGCTGTTGAGAGGAGTAAAAAACCATCAAAAATTTCAATCCTGCATGATTCTATCAAGAAATGTGATTCTTCATTCAAAACGCTGGTTTTTGCTATTGGGCTCTATTGAATAATGAATGTTTTGAATTTTCTCCAAAAGTAAAGTAGTTGCAAACTCATGCTTTTAGAGACTTGTTTGGGCTCATGAGAGGAGTAGAAAAACATCAAAAATTTCAGTCCTGCATGATTCTACCAAGAATTGTGTGTTCATTGAAACCGCTGGTTTTTGATAGTTTGGGCCCTATTGAATAATGAATGTTTTGAATTTTCTCCAAAAGTAAAGTAGTTGCAAACTCATCCTTTTAGAAACTTGTTTGGGCTGTTGAGAGGAGTAAAAAACCATCAAAAATTTCAATCCTGCATGATTCTACCAAGAAATGTGATTCTTCATTCAAAACGCTGGTTTTTGCTATTGGGCTCTATTGAATAATGAATGTTTTGAATTTTCTCCAAAAGTAAAGTAGTTGCAAACTCATGCTTTTAGAGACTTGTTTGGGCTCATGAGAGGAGTAGAAAAACATCAAAAATTTCAGTCCTGCATGATTCTACCAAGAAATGTGTGTTCATTGAAACCGCTGGTTTTTGATAGTTTGGGCCCTATTGAATAATGAATGTTTTGAATTTTCTCCAAAAGTAAAGTAGTTGCAAACTCATCCTTTTAGAAACTTGTTTGGGCTGTTGAGAGGAGTAAAAAACCATCAAAAATTTCAATCCTGCATGATTTTACCAAGAAATGTGATTCTTCATTCAAAACGCTGGTTTTTGCTATTGGGCTCTATTGAATAATGAATGTTTTAAATTTTCTCCAAAAGTAAAGTAGTTGCAAACTCATGCTTTTAGAGACTTGTTTGGGATTATGAGATGAGTAGAAAAACATCAAAAATTTCAGTCCTGCATGATTCTACCAAGACATGTGTGTTCATTGTAACGGCTGGATTTTGATAGTTTGGGCCCTATTGAATAATGAATGTTTTGAATTTTCTCCAAAAGTAAAGTAGTTGCAAACTCATCCTTTTAGAAACTTGTTTGGGCTGTTGAGAGGAGTAAAAAACCATCAAAAATTTCAATCCTGCATGATTCTACCAAGAAATGTGATTCTTCATTCAAAACGCTGGTTTTTGCTATTGGGCTCTATTGAATAATGAATGTTTGAATTTTCTCCAAAAGTAAAGTAGTTGCAAACTCATGCTTTTAGAGACTTGTTTGGGCTCATGAGACGAGTAGAAAAACATCAAAAATTTCAGTCCTGCATGATTCTACCAAGAAATGTGTGTTCATTGAAACGGCTGGTTTTTGATAGTTTGGGCCCTATTGAATAATGAATGTTTTGAATTTTCTCCAAAAGTAAAGTAGTTGCAAACTCATCCTTTTAGAAACTTGTTTGGGCTGTTGAGAGGAGTAAAAAACCATCAAAAATTTCAATCCTGCATGATTCTACCAAGAAATGTGATTCTTCATTCAAAACGCTGGTTTTTGCTATTGGGCTCTATTGAATAATGAATGTTTTGAATTTTCTCCAAAAGTAAAGTAGTTGCAAACTCATGCTTTTAGAGACTTGTTTGGGCTCATGAGAGGAGTAGAAAAACATCAAAAATTTCAGTCCTGCATGATTCTACCAAGAAATGTGTGTTCATTGAAACCGCTGGTTTTTGATAGTTTGGGCCCTATTGAATAATGAATGTTTTGAATTTTCTCCAAAAGTAAAGTAGTTGCAAACTCATCCTTTTAGAAACTTGTTTGGGCTGTTGAGAGGAGTAAAAAACCATCAAAAATTTCAATCCTGCATGATTCTATCAAGAAATGTGATTCTTCATTCAAAACCTGATTTTTGCTATTGGGCTCTATTGAATAGTGAATGTTTTGAATTTTCTCCAAAAGTAAAGTAGTTGCAAACTCATGCTTTTAGAGACTTGTTTGGGCTCATGAGAGGAGTAGAAAAACATCAAAAATTTCTGTCCTGCATGATTCTACCAAGAAATGTGTTCATTCAAACCGCTAGTTTTTGATAGTTTGGGCCCTATTGAATAATGAATGTTTTGAATTTTCTCCAAAAGTAAAGTAGTTGCAAACTCATCCTTTTAGAAACTTGTTTGGGCTGTTGAGAGGAGTAAAAAACCATCAAAAATTTCAATCCTGCATGATTCTACCAAGAAATGTGATTCTTCATTCAAAACGCTGGTTTTTGCTATTGGGCTCTATTGAATAATGAATGTTTTGAATTTTCTCCAAAAGTAAAGTAGTTGCAAACTCATGCTTTTAGAGACTTGTTTGGGCTCATGAGAGGAGTAGAAAAACATCAAAAATTTCAGTCCTGCATGATTCTACCAAGAAATGTGTGTTCATTGAAACCGCTGGTTTTTGATAGTTTGGGCCCTATTGTATAATGAATGTTTTGAATTTTCTCCAAAAGTAAAGTAGTTGCAAACTCATCCTTTTAGAAACTTGTTTGGGCTGTTGAGAGGAGTAAAAAACCATCAAAAATTTCAATCCTGCATGATTCTACCAAGAAATGTGATTCTTCATTCAAAACGCTGGTTTTTGATATTGGGCCCTATTGAATAATGAATGTTTTGAATTTTCTCCAAAAGTAAAGTAGTTGCAAACTCATCCTTTTAGAAACTTGTTTGGGCTGTTGAGAGGAGTAAAAAACCATCAAAAATTTCAATCCTGCATGATTCTACCAAGAAATGTGATTCTTCATTCAAAACGCTGGTTTTTGATATTGGGCTCTATTGAATAATGAATGTTTTGAATTTTCTCCAAAAGTAAAGTAGTTGCAAACTCATGCTTTTAGAGACTTGTTTGGGCTCATGAGAGGAGTAGAAAAACATCAAAAATTTCAGTCCTGGATGATTCTACCAAGAAATGTGTGTTCATTGAAACCGCTGGTTTTTGATAGTTTGGGCGCAATTGATTAATGAATGTTTTGAATTTTCTCCAAAAGTAAAGTAGTTGCAAACTCATCCTTTTAGAAACTTGTTTGGGCTGTTGAGAGGAGTAAAAAACCATCAAAAATTTCAATCCTGCATGATTCTACCAAGAAATGTGATTCTTCATTCAAAACGCTGGTTTTTGCTATTGGGCTCTATTGAATAATGAATGTTTTGAATTTTCTCCAAAAGTAAAATAGTTGCAAACTCATGCTTTTAGAGACTTGTTTGGGCTCATGAGAGGAGTAGAAAAACATCAAAAATTTCAGTCCTGCATGATTCTACCAAGAAATGAGTGTTCATTGAAACCGCTGGTTTTTGATAGTTTGGGCCCTATTGAATAATGAATGTTTTGAATTTTCTCCAAAAGTAAAGTAGTTGCAAACTCATCCTTTTAGAAACTTGTTTGGGCTGTTGAGAGGAGTAAAAAACCATCAAAAATTTCAATCCTGCATGATTCTACCAAGAAATGTGATTCTTCATCCAAAACGCTGGTTTTTGCTATTGGGCTCTATTGAATAATGAATGTTTTGAATTTTCTCCAAAAGTAAAGTAGTTGCAAACTCATGCTTTTAGAGACTTGTTTGGGCTCATGAGAGGAGTAGAAAAACATCAAAAATTTCAGTCCTGCATGATTCTACCAAGAAATGAGTGTTCATTGAAACCGCTGGTTTTTGATAGTTTGGGCCCTATTGAATAATGAATGTTTTGAATTTTCTCCAAAAGTAAAGTAGTTGCAAACTCATCCTTTTAGAAACTTGTTTGGGCTGTTGAGAGGAGTAAAAAACCATCAAAAATTTCAATCCTGCATGATTCTACCAAGAAATGTGATTCTTCATCCAAAACGCTGGTTTTTGCTATTGGGCTCTATTGAATAATGAATGTTTTGAATTTTCTCCAAAAGTAAAGTAGTTGCAAACTCATGCTTTTAGAGACTTGTTTGGGCTCATGAGAGGAGTAGAAAAACATCAAAAATTTCAGTCCTGCATGATTCTACCAAGAAATGTGTGTTCATTGAAACCGCTGGTTTTTGATAGTTTGGGCCCTATTGAATAATGAATGTTTTGAATTTTCTATAAAAGTAAAGTAGTTGCAAACTCATCCTTTTAGAAACTTGTTTGGGCTGTTGAGAGGAGTAAAAAACCATCAAAAATTTCAATCCTGCATGATTTTACCAAGAAATGTGATTCTTCATTCAAAACCTGATTTTTGCTATTGGGCTCTATTGAATAGTGAATGTTTTGAATTTTCTCCAAAAGTAAAGTAGTTGCAAACTCATGCTTTTAGAGACTTGTTTGGGCTCATGAGAGGAGTAGAAAAACATCAAAAATTTCAGTCCTGCATGATTCTACCAAGAAATGTGTTCATTCAAACCGCTGGTTTTTGATAGTTTGGGCCCTATTGAATAATGAATGTTTTGAATTTTCTCCAAAAGTAAAGTAGTTGCAAACTCATCCTTTTAGAAACTTGTTTGGGCTGTTGAGAGGAGTAAAAAAACATCAAAAATTTAAATCCTACATGATTCTACCAAGAAATGTGATTCTTCATTCAAAACGCTGGTTTTTGCTATTGGGCTCTATTGAATAATGAATGTTTTGAATTTTCTCCAAAAGTAAAGTAGTTGCAAACTCATCCTTTTAGAAACTTGTTTGGGCTGTTGAGAGGAGTAAAAAACCATCAAAAATTTCAATCCTGCATGATTCTACCAAGAAATGTGATTCTTCATTCAAAACGCTGGTTTTTGCTATTGGGCTCTATTGAATAATGAATGTTTTGAATTTTCTCCAAAAGTAAAGTAGTTGCAAACTCATGCTTTTAGAGACTTGTTTGGGCTCATGAGAGGAGTAGAAAAACATCAAAAATTTCAGTCCTGCATGATTCTACCAAGAAATGTGTGTTCATTGAAACCGCTGGTTTTTGATAGTTTGGGCCCTATTGTATAATGAATGTTTTGAATTTTCTCCAAAAGTAAAGTAGTTGCAAACTCATCCTTTTAGAAACTTGTTTGGGCTGTTGAGAGGAGTAAAAAACCATCAAAAATTTCAATCCTGCATGATTTTACCAAGAAATGTGATTCTTCATTCAAAACCTGATTTTTGCTATTGGGCTCTATTGAATAGTGAATGTTTTGAATTTTCTCCAAAAGTAAAGTAGTTGCAAACTCATGCTTTTAGAGACTTGTTTGGGCTCATGAGAGGAGTAGAAAAACATCAAAAATTTCAGTCCTGCATGATTCTACCAAGAAATGTGTTCATTCAAACCGCTGGTTTTTGATAGTTTGGGCCCTATTGAATAATGAATGTTTTGAATTTTCTCCAAAAGTAAAGTAGTTGCAAACTCATCCTTTTAGAAACTTGTTTGGGCTGTTGAGAGGAGTAAAAAACCATCAAAAATTTCAATCCTGCATGATTCTACCAAGAAATGTGATTCTTCATTCAAAACGCTGGTTTTTGCTATTGGGCTCTATTGAATAATGAATGTTTTGAATTTTCTCCAAAAGTAAAGTAGTTGCAAACTCATGCTTTTAGAGACTTGTTTGGGCTCATGAGAGGAGTAGAAAAACATCAAAAATTTCAGTCCTGCATGATTCTACCAAGAAATGTGTGTTCATTGAAACCACTGGTTTTTGATAGTTTGGGCCCTATTGAATAATGAATGTTTTGAATTTTCTCCAAAAGTAAAGTAGTTGCAAACTCATCCTTTTAGAAACTTGTTTGGGCTGTTGAGAGGAGTAAAAAACCATCAAAAATTTCAATCCTGCATGATTCTACCAAGAAATGTGATTCTTCATTCAAAACGCTGGTTTTTGCTATTGGGCTCTATTGAATAATGAATGTTTTGAATTTTCTCCAAAAGTAAAGTAGTTGCAAACTCATGCTTTTAGAGACTTGTTTGGGCTCATGAGAGGAGTAGAAAAACATCAAAAATTTCAGTCCTGCATGATTCTACCAAGAAATGTGTGTTCATTGAAACCGCTGGTTTTTGATAGTTTGGGCCCTATTGAATAATGAATGTTTTGACTTTTCTCCAAAAGTAAAGTAGTTGCAAACTCATCCTTTTAGAAACTTGTTTGGGCTGTTGAGAGGAGTAAAAAACCATCAAAAATTTCAATCCTGCATGATTCTACCAAGAAATGTGATTCTTCATTCAAAACGCTGGTTTTTGCTATTGGGCTCTATTGAATAATGAATGTTTTGAATTTTCTCCAAAAGTAAAGTAGTTGCAAACTCATGCTTTTACAGACTTGTTTGGGCTCATGAGAGGAGTAGAAAAACATCAAAAATTTCAGTCCTGCATGATTCTACCAAGAAATGTGTGTTCATTGAAACCGCTGGTTTTTGATAGTTTGGGCCCTATTGCATAATGAATGTTTTGAATTTTCTCCAAAAGTAAAGTAGTTGCAAACTCATCCTTTTAGAAACTTATTTGGGCTGTTGAGAGGAGTAAAAAACCATCAAAAATTTCAATCCTGCATGATTCTACCAAGAAATGTGATTCTTCATTCAAAACGCTGGTTTTTGCTATTGGGCTCTATTGAATAATGAATGTTTTGAATTTTCTCCAAAAGTAAAGTAGTTGCAAACTCATGCTTTTAGAGACTTGTTTGGGCTCATGAGAGGAGTAGAAAAACATCAAAAATTTCAGTCCTGCATGATTCTACCAAGAAATGTGTGTTCATTGAAACCGCTGGTTTTTGATAGTTTGGGCCCTATTGAATAATGAATGTTTTGAATTTTCTCCAAAAGTAAAGTAGTTGCAAACTCATCCTTTTAGAAACTTGTTTGGGCTGTTGAGAGGAGTAAAAAACCATCAAAAATTTCAATCCTGCATGATTCTACCAAGAAATGTGATTCTTCATTCAAAACACTGGTTTTTGCTATTGGGCTCTATTGAATAATGAATGTTTTGAATTTTCTCCAAAAGTAAAGTAGTTGCAAACTCATGCTTTTAGAGACTTGTTTGGGCTCATGAGAGGCGTAGAAAAACATCAAAAATTTCAGGCCTTCATGATTCTACCAAGAAATGTGTGTTCATTGAAACCGCTGGTTTTTGATAGTTTGGGCCCTATTGAATAATGAATGTTTTGAATTTTCTCCAAAAGTAAAGTAGTTGCAAACTCATCCTTTTAGAAACTTGTTTGGGCTGTTGAGAGGAGTAAAAAACCATCAAAAATTTCAATCCTGCATGATTTTACCAACAAATGTGATTCTTCATTCAAAACCTGATTTTTGCTATTGGGCTCTATTGAATAGTGAATGTTTTGAATTTTCTCCAAAAGTAAAGTAGTTGCAAACTCATGCTTTTAGAGACTTGTTTGGGCTCATGAGAGGAGTAGAAAAACATCAAAAATTTCAGTCCTGCATGATTCTACCAAGAAATGTGTTCATTCAAACCGCTGGTTTTTGATAGTTTGGGCCCTATTGAATAATGAATGTTTTGAATTTTCTCCAAAAGTAAAGTAGTTGCAAACTCATCCTTTTAGAAACTTGTTTGGGCTGTTGAGAGGAGTAAAAAACCATCAAAAATTTCAATCCTGCATGATTCTACCAAGAAATGTGATTCTTCATTCAAAACGCTGGTTTTTGCTATTGGGCTCTATTGAATAATGAATGTTTTGAATTTTCTCCAAAAGTAAAGTAGTTGCAAACTCATGCTTTTAGAGACTTGTTTGGGCTCATGAGAGGAGTAGAAAAACATCAAAAATTTCAGTCCTGCATGATTCTACCAAGAAATGTGTGTTCATTGAAACCGCTGGTTTTTGATAGTTTGGGCCCTATTGAATAATGAATGTTTTGAATTTTCTCCAAAAGTAAAGTAGTTGCAAACTCATCCTTTTAGAAACTTGTTTGGGCTGTTGAGAGGAGTAAAAAACCATCAAAAATTTCAATCCTGCATGATTCTACCAAGAAATGTGATTCTTCATTCAAAACGCTGGTTTTTGCTATTGGGCTCTATTGAATAATGAATGTTTTGAATTTTCTCCAAAAGTAAAGTAGTTGCAAACTCATGCTTTTAGAGACTTGTTTGGGCTCATGAGAGGAGTAGAAAAACATCAAAAATTTCAGTCCTGCATGATTCTACCAAGAAATGTGTGTTCATTGAAACCGCTGGTTTTTGATAGTTTGGGCCCTATTGAATAATGAATGTTTTGACTTTTCTCCAAAAGTAAAGTAGTTGCAAACTCATCCTTTTAGAAACTTGTTTGGGCTGTTGAGAGGAGTAAAAAACCATCAAAAATTTCAATCCTGCATGATTCTACCAAGAAATGTGATTCTTCATTCAAAACGCTGGTTTTTGCTATTGGGCTCTATTGAATAATGAATGTTTTGAATTTTCTCCAAAAGTAAAGTAGTTGCAAACTCATGCTTTTACAGACTTGTTTGGGCTCATGAGAGGAGTAGAAAAACATCAAAAATTTCAGTCCTGCATGATTCTACCAAGAAATGTGTGTTCATTGAAACCGCTGGTTTTTGATAGTTTGGGCCCTATTGCATAATGAATGTTTCGAATTTTCTCCAAAAGTAAAGTAGTTGCAAACTCATCCTTTTAGAAACTTATTTGGGCTGTTGAGAGGAGTAAAAAACCATCAAAAATTTCAATCCTGCATGATTCTACCAAGAAATGTGATTCTTCATTCAAAACGCTGATTTTTGCTATTGGGCTCTATTGAATAATGAATGTTTTGAATTTTCTCCAAAAGTAAAGTAGTTGCAAACTCATGCTTTTAGAGACTTGTTTGGGCTCATGAGAGGAGTAGAAAAACATCAAAAATTTCAGTCCTGCATGATTCTACCAAGAAATGTGTGTTCATTGAAACCGCTGGTTTTTGATAGTTTGGGCCCTATTGAATAATGAATGTTTTGAATTTTCTCCAAAAGTAAAGTAGTTGCAAACTCATCCTTTTAGAAACTTGTTTGGGCTGTTGAGAGGAGTAAAAAACCATCAAAAATTTCAATCCTGCATGATTCTACCAAGAAATGTGATTCTTCATTCAAAACGCTGGTTTTTGCTATTGGGCTCTATTGAATAATGAATGTTTTGAATTTTCTACAAAAGTAAAGTAGTTGCAAACTCATGCTTTTAGAGACTTGTTTGGGCTCATGAGAGGCGTAGAAAAACATCAAAAATTTCAGGCCTTCATGATTCTACCAAGAAATGTGTGTTCATTGAAACCGCTGGTTTTTGATAGTTTGGGCCCTATTGAATAATGAATGTTTTGAATTTTCTCCAAAAGTAAAGTAGTTGCAAACTCATCCTTTTAGAAACTTGTTTGGGCTGTTGAGAGGAGTAAAAAACCATCAAAAATTTCAATCCTGCATGATTTTACCAACAAATGTGATTCTTCATTCAAAACCTGATTTTTGCTATTGGGCTCTATTGAATAGTGAATGTTTTGAATTTTCTCCAAAAGTAAAGTAGTTGCAAACTCATGCTTTTAGAGACTTGTTTGGGCTCATGAGAGGAGTAGAAAAACATCAAAAATTTCAGTCCTGCATGATTCTACCAAGAAATGTGTTCATTCAAACCGCTGGTTTTTGATAGTTTGGGCCCTATTGAATAATGAATGTTTTGAATTTTCTCCAAAAGTAAAGTAGTTGCAAACTCATCCTTTTAGAAACTTGTTTGGGCTGTTGAGAGGAGTAAAAAACCATCAAAAATTTCAATCCTGCATGATTCTACCAAGAAATGTGATTCTTCATTCAAAACGCTGGTTTTTGCTATTGGGCTCTATTGAATAATGAATGTTTTGAATTTTCTCCAAAAGTAAAGTAGTTGCAAACTCATGCTTTTAGAGACTTGTTTGGGCTCATGAGAGGAGTAGAAAAACATCAAAAATTTCAGTCCTGCATGATTCTACCAAGAAATGTGTGTTCATTGAAACCGCTGGTTTTTGATAGTTTGGGCCCTATTGAATAATGAATGTTTTGAATTTTCTCCAAAAGTAAAGTAGTTGCAAACTCATCCTTTTAGAAACTTGTTTGGGCTGTTGAGAGGAGTAAAAAACCATCAAAAATTTCAATCCTGCATGATTCTACCAAGAAATGTGATTCTTCATTCAAAACGCTGGTTTTTGATATTGGGCTCTATTGAATAATGAATGTTTTGAATTTTCTCCAAAAGTAAAGTAGTTGCAAACTCATGCTTTTAGAGACTTGTTTGGGCTCATGAGAGGAGTAGAAAAACATCAAAAATTTCAGTCCTGGATGATTCTACCAAGAAATGTGTGTTCATTGAAACCGCTGGTTTTTGATAGTTTGGGCGCAATTGAATAATGAATGTTTTGAATTTTCTCCAAAAGTAAAGTAGTTGCAAACTCATCCTTTTAGAAACTTGTTTGGGCTGTTGAGAGGAGTAAAAAACCATCAAAAATTTCAATCCTGCATGATTCTACCAAGAAATGTGATTCTTCATTCAAAACGCTGGTTTTTGCTATTGGGCTCTATTGAATAATGAATGTTTTGAATTTTCTCCAAAAGTAAAGTAGTTGCAAACTCATGCTTTTAGAGACTTGTTTGGGCTCATGAGAGGAGTAGAAAAACATCAAAAATTTCAGTCCTGCATGATTCTACCAAGAAATGAGTGTTCATTGAAACCGCTGGTTTTTGATAGTTTGGGCCCTATTGAATAATGAATGTTTTGAATTTTCTCCAAAAGTAAAGTAGTTGCAAACTCATCCTTTTAGAAACTTGTTTGGGCTGTTGAGAGGAGTAAAAAACCATCAAAAATTTCAATCCTGCATGATTCTACCAAGAAATGTGATTCTTCATCCAAAACGCTGGTTTTTGCTATTGGGCTCTATTGAATAATGAATGTTTTGAATTTTCTCCAAAAGTAAAGTAGTTGCAAACTCATGCTTTTAGAGACTTGTTTGGGCTCATGAGAGTAGTAGAAAAACATCAAAAATTTCAGTCCTGCATGATTCTACCAAGAAATGAGTGTTCATTGAAACCGCTGATTTTTGATAGTTTGGGCCCTATTGAATAATGAATGTTTTGAATTTTCTCCAAAAGTAAAGTAGTTGCAAACTCATCCTTTTAGAAACTTGTTTGGGCTGTTGAGAGGAGTAAAAAACCATCAAAAATTTCAATCCTGCATGATTCTACCAAGAAATGTGATTCTTCATCCAAAACGCTGGTTTTTGCTATTGGGCTCTATTGAATAATGAAAGTTTTGAATTTTCTCCAAAAGTAAAGTAGTTGCAAACTCATGCTTTTAGAGACTTGTTTGGGCTCATGAGAGGAGTAGAAAAACATCAAAAATTTCAGTCCTGCATGATTCTACCAAGAAATGTGTGTTCATTGAAACCGCTGGTTTTTGATAGTTTGGGCCCTATTGAATAATGAATGTTTTGAATTTTCTATAAAAGTAAAGTAGTTGCAAACTCATCCTTTTAGAAACTTGTTTGGGCTGTTGAGAGGAGTAAAAAACCATCAAAAATTTCAATCCTGCATGATTTTACCAAGAAATGTGATTCTTCATTCAAAACCTGATTTTTGCTATTGGGCTCTATTGAATAGTGAATGTTTTGAATTTTCTCCAAAAGTAAAGTAGTTGCAAACTCATGCTTTTAGAGACTTGTTTGGGCTCATGAGAGGAGTAGAAAAACATCAAAAATTTCAGTCCTGCATGATTCTACCAAGAAATGTGTTCATTCAAACCGCTGGTTTTTGATAGTTTGGGCCCTATTGAATAATGAATGTTTTGAATTTTCTCCAAAAGTAAAGTAGTTGCAAACTCATCCTTTTAGAAACTTGTTTGGGCTGTTGAGAGGAGTAAAAAAACATCAAAAATTTCAATCCTACATGATTCTACCAAGAAATGTGATTCTTCATTCAAAACGCTGGTTTTTGCTATTGGGCTCTATTGAATAATGAATGTTTTGAATTTTCTCCAAAAGTAAAGTAGTTGCAAACTCATCCTTTTAGAAACTTGTTTGGGCTGTTGAGAGGAGTAAAAAACCATCAAAAATTTCAATCCTGCATGATTCTACCAAGAAATGTGATTCTTCATTCAAAACGCTGGTTTTTGCTATTGGGCTCTATTGAATAATGAATGTTTTGAATTTTCTCCAAAAGTAAAGTAGTTGCAAACTCATGCTTTTAGAGACTTGTTTGGGCTCATGAGAGGAGTAGAAAAACATCAAAAATTTCAGTCCTGCATGATTCTACCAAGAAATGTGTGTTCATTGAAACCGCTGGTTTTTGATAGTTTGGGCCCTATTGTATAATGAATGTTTTGAATTTTCTCCAAAAGTAAAGTAGTTGCAAACTCATCCTTTTAGAAACTTGTTTGGGCTGTTGAGAGGAGTAAAAAACCATCAAAAATTTCAATCCTGCATGATTTTACCAAGAAATGTGATTCTTCATTCAAAACCTGATTTTTGCTATTGGGCTCTATTGAATAGTGAATGTTTTGAATTTTCTCCAAAAGTAAAGTAGTTGCAAACTCATGCTTTTAGAGACTTGTTTGGGCTCATGAGAGGAGTAGAAAAACATCAAAAATTTCAGTCCTGCATGATTCTACCAAGAAATGTGTTCATTCAAACCGCTGGTTTTTGATAGTTTGGGCCCTATTGAATAATGAATGTTTTGAATTTTCTCCAAAAGTAAAGTAGTTGCAAACTCATCCTTTTAGAAACTTGTTTGGGCTGTTGAGAGGAGTAAAAAACCATCAAAAATTTCAATCCTGCATGATTCTACCAAGAAATGTGATTCTTCATTCAAAACGCTGGTTTTTGCTATTGGGCTCTATTGAATAATGAATGTTTTGAATTTTCTCCAAAAGTAAAGTAGTTGCAAACTCATGCTTTTAGAGACTTGTTTGGGCTCATGAGAGGAGTAGAAAAACATCAAAAATTTCAGTCCTGCATGATTCTACCAAGAAATGTGTGTTCATTGAAACCACTGGTTTTTGATAGTTTGGGCCCTATTGAATAATGAATGTTTTGAATTTTCTCCAAAAGTAAAGTAGTTGCAAACTCATACTTTTAGAAACTTGTTTGGGCTGTTGAGAGGAGTAAAAAACCATCAAAAATTTCAATCCTGCATGATTCTACCAAGAAATGTGATTCTTCATTCAAAACGCTGGTTTTTGCTATTGGGCTCTATTGAATAATGAATGTTTTGAATTTTCTCCAAAAGTAAAGTAGTTGCAAACTCATGCTTTTAGAGACTTGTTTGGGCTCATGAGAGGAGTAGAAAAACATCAAAAATTTCAGTCCTGCATGATTCTACCAAGAAATGTGTGTTCATTGAAACCGCTGGTTTTTGATAGTTTGGGCCCTATTGAATAATGAATGTTTTGAATTTTCTCCAAAAGTAAAGTAGTTGCAAACTCATCCTTTTAGAAACTTGTTTGGGCTGTTGAGAGGAGTAAAAAACCATCAAAAATTTCAATCCTGCATGATTCTACCAAGAAATGTGATTCTTCATTCAAAACGCTGGTTTTTGCTATTGGGCTCTATTGAATAATGAATGTTTTGAATTTTCTCCAAAAGTAAAGTAGTTGCAAACTCATGCTTTTAGAGACTTGTTTGGGCTCATGAGAGGAGTAGAAAAACATCAAAAATTTCAGTCCTGCATGATTCTACCAAGAATTGTGTGTTCATTGAAACCGCTGGTTTTTGATAGTTTGGGCCCTATTGAATAATGAATGTTTTGAATTTTCTCCAAAAGTAAAGTAGTTGCAAACTCATCCTTTTAGAAACTTGTTTGGGCTGTTGAGAGGAGTAAAAAACCATCAAAAATTTCAATCCTGCATGATTCTACCAAGAAATGTGATTCTTCATTCAAAACGCTGGTTTTTGCTATTGGGCTCTATTGAATAATGAATGTTTTGAATTTTCTCCAAAAGTAAAGTAGTTGCAAACTCATGCTTTTAGAGACTTGTTTGGGCTCATGAGAGGAGTAGAAAAACATCAAAAATTTCAGTCCTGCATGATTCTACCAAGAAATGTGTGTTCATTGAAACCGCTGGTTTTTGATAGTTTGGGCCCTATTGAATAATGAATGTTTTGAATTTTCTCCAAAAGTAAAGTAGTTGCAAACTCATCCTTTTAGAAACTTGTTTGGGCTGTTGAGAGGAGTAAAAAACCATCAAAAATTTCAATCCTGCATGATTTTACCAAGAAATGTGATTCTTCATTCAAAACCTGATTTTTGCTATTGGGCTCTATTGAATAGTGAATGTTTTGAATTTTCTCCAAAAGTAAAGTAGTTGCAAACTCATGCTTTTAGAGACTTGTTTGGGCTCATGAGAGGAGTAGAAAAACATCAAAAATTTCAGTCCTGCATGATTCTACCAAGAAATGTGTTCATTCAAACCGCTGGTTTTTGATAGTTTGGGCCCTATTGAATAATGAATGTTTTGAATTTTCTCCAAAAGTAAAGTAGTTGCAAACTCATCCTTTTAGAAACTTGTTTGGGCTGTTGAGAGGAGTAAAAAAACATCAAAAATTTCAATCCTGCATGATTCTACCAAGAAATGTGATTCTTCATTCAAAACGCTGGTTTTTGCTATTGGGCTCTATTGAATAATGAATGTTTTGAATTTTCTCCAAAAGTAAAGTAGTTGCAAACTCATGCTTTTAGAGACTTGTTTGGGCTCATGAGAGGAGTAGAAAAACATCAAAAATTTCAGTCCTGCATGATTCTACCAAGAATTGTGTGTTCATTGAAACCGCTGGTTTTTGATAGTTTGGGCCCTATTGAATAATGAATGTTTTGAATTTTCTCCAAAAGTAAAGTAGTTGCAAACTCATCCTTTTAGAAACTTGTTTGGGCTGTTGAGAGGAGTAAAAAACCATCAAAAATTTCAATCCTGCATGATTCTACCAAGAAATGTGATTCTTCATTCAAAACGCTGGTTTTTGCTATTGGGCTCTATTGAATAATGAATGTTTTGAATTTTCTCCAAAAGTAAAGTAGTTGCAAACTCATGCTTTTAGAGACTTGTTTGGG
Organism: Dendrobates tinctorius; assembly: GCF_039654945.1. Taxonomy (NCBI): domain Eukaryota; kingdom Metazoa; phylum Chordata; class Amphibia; order Anura; family Dendrobatidae; genus Dendrobates; species Dendrobates tinctorius. The sequence goes on from NW_027361793.1 coordinate 24,132,932, forward strand.
CTCATGAGAGGAGTAGAAAAACATCAAAAATTTCAGTCCTGCATGATTCTACCAAGAAATGTGTGTTCATTGAAACCGCTGGTTTTTGATAGTTTGGGCCCTATTGAATAATGAATGTTTTGAATTTTCTCCAAAAGTAAAGTAGTTGCAAACTCATCCTTTTAGAAACTTGTTTGGGCTGTTGAGAGGAGTAAAAAACCATCAAAAATTTCAATCCTGCATGATTTTACCAAGAAATGTGATTCTTCATTCAAAACCTGATTTTTGCTATTGGGCTCTATTGAATAGTGAATGTTTTGAATTTTCTCCAAAAGTAAAGTAGTTGCAAACTCATGCTTTTAGAGACTTGTTTGGGCTCATGAGAGGAGTAGAAAAACATCAAAAATTTCAGTCCTGCATGATTCTACCAAGAAATGTGTTCATTCAAACCGCTGGTTTTTGATAGTTTGGGCCCTATTGAATAATGAATGTTTTGAATTTTCTCCAAAAGTAAAGTAGTTGCAAACTCATCCTTTTAGAAACTTGTTTGGGCTGTTGAGAGGAGTAAAAAAACATCAAAAATTTCAATCCTGCATGATTCTACCAAGAAATGTGATTATTCATTCAAAACGCTGGTTTTTGCTATTGGGCTCTATTGAATAATGAATGTTTTGAATTTTCTCCAAAAGTAAAGTAGTTGCAAACTCATCCTTTTAGAAACTTGTTTGGGCTGTTGAGAGGAGTAAAAAACAATCAAAAATTTCAATCCTGCATGATTTTACCAAGAAATGTGATTCTTCATTCAAAACGCTGGTTTTTGCTATTGGGCTCTATTGAATAATGAATGTTTTAAATTTTCTCCAAAAGTAAAGTTGTTGCAAACTCATGCTTTTAGAGACTTGTTTGGGATCATGAGATGAGTAGAAAAACATCAAAAATTTCAGTCCTGCATGATTCTACCAAGACATGTGTGTTCATTGAAACGGCTGGATTTTGATAGTTTGGGCCCTATTGAATAATGAATGTTTTGAATTTTCTCCAAAAGTAAAGTAGTTGCAAACTCATCCTTTTAGAAACTTGTTTGGGCTGTTGAGAGGAGTAAAAAACCATCAAAAATTTCAATCCTGCATGATTCTACCAAGAAATGTGATTCTTCATTCAAAACGCTGGTTTTTGCTATTGGGCTCTATTGAATAATGAATGTTTTGAATTTTCTCCAAAAGTAAAGTAGTTGCAAACTCATGCTTTTAGAGACTTGTTTGGGCTCATGAGAGGAGTAGAAAAACATCAAAAATTTCAGTCCTGCATGATTCTACCAAGAAATGTGTGTTCATTGAAACCGCTGGTTTTTGATAGTTTGGGCCCTATTGAATAATGAATGTTTTGAATTTTCTCCAAAAGTAAAGTAGTTGCAAACTCATCCTTTTAGAAACTTGTTTGGGCTGTTGAGAGGAGTAAAAAACCATCAAAAATTTCAATCCTGCATGATTCTACCAAGAAATGTGATTCTTCATTCAAAACGCTGGTTTTTGCTATTGGGCTCTATTGAATAATGAATGTTTTGAATTTTCTCCAAAAGTAAAGTAGTTGCAAACTCATGCTTTTAGAGACTTGTTTGGGCTCATGAGAGGAGTAGAAAAACATCAAAAATTTCAGTCCTGCATGATTCTACCAAGAAATGTGTGTTCATTGAAACTGCTGGTTTTTGATAGTTTGGGCCCTATTGAATAATGAATGTTTTGAATTTTCTCCAAAAGTAAAGTAGTTGCAAACTCATCCTTTTAGAAACTTGTTTGGGCTGTTGAGAGGAGTAAAAAACCATCAAAAATTTCAATCCTGCATGATTCTATCAAGAAATGTGATTCTTCATTCAAAACGCTGGTTTTTGCTATTGGGCTCTATTGAATAATGAATGTTTTGAATTTTCTCCAAAAGTAAAGTAGTTGCAAACTCATGCTTTTAGAGACTTGTTTGGGCTCATGAGAGGAGTAGAAAAACATCAAAAATTTCAGTCCTGCATGATTCTACCAAGAATTGTGTGTTCATTGAAACCGCTGGTTTTTGATAGTTTGGGCCCTATTGAATAATGAATGTTTTGAATTTTCTCCAAAAGTAAAGTAGTTGCAAACTCATCCTTTTAGAAACTTGTTTGGGCTGTTGAGAGGAGTAAAAAACCATCAAAAATTTCAATCCTGCATGATTCTACCAAGAAATGTGATTCTTCATTCAAAACGCTGGTTTTTGCTATTGGGCTCTATTGAATAATGAATGTTTTGAATTTTCTCCAAAAGTAAAGTAGTTGCAAACTCATCCTTTTAGAAACTTGTTTGGGCTGTTGAGAGGAGTAAAAAACCATCAAAAATTTCAATCCTGCATGATTTTACCAAGAAATGTGATTCTTCATTCAAAACGCTGGTTTTTGCTATTGGGCTCTATTGAATAATGAATGTTTTAAATTTTCTCCAAAAGTAAAGTTGTTGCAAACTCATGCTTTTAGAGACTTGTTTGGGATCATGAGATGAGTAGAAAAACATCAAAAATTTCAGTCCTGCATGATTCTACCAAGACATGTGTGTTCATTGAAACGGCTGGATTTTGATAGTTTGGGCCCTATTGAATAATGAATGTTTTGAATTTTCTCCAAAAGTAAAGTAGTTGCAAACTCATCCTTTTAGAAACTTGTTTGGGCTGTTGAGAGGAGTAAAAAACCATCAAAAATTTCAATCCTGCATGATTCTACCAAGAAATGTGATTCTTCATTCAAAACGCTGGTTTTTGCTATTGGGCTCTATTGAATAATGAATGTTTTGAATTTTCTCCAAAAGTAAAGTAGTTGCAAACTCATGCTTTTAGAGACTTGTTTGGGCTCATGAGAGGAGTAGAAAAACATCAAAAATTTCAGTCCTGCATGATTCTACCAAGAAATGTGTGTTCATTGAAACCGCTGGTTTTTGATAGTTTGGGCCCTATTGAATAATGAATGTTTTGAATTTTCTCCAAAAGTAAAGTAGTTGCAAACTCATCCTTTTAGAAACTTGTTTGGGCTGTTGAGAGGAGTAAAAAACCATCAAAAATTTCAATCCTGCATGATTCTACCAAGAAATGTGATTCTTCATTCAAAACGCTGGTTTTTGCTATTGGGCTCTATTGAATAATGAATGTTTTGAATTTTCTCCAAAAGTAAAGTAGTTGCAAACTCATGCTTTTAGAGACTTGTTTGGGCTCATGAGAGGAGTAGAAAAACATCAAAAATTTCAGTCCTGCATGATTCTACCAAGAAATGTGTGTTCATTGAAACCGCTGGTTTTTGATAGTTTGGGCCCTATTGAATAATGAATGTTTTGAATTTTCTCCAAAAGTAAAGTAGTTGCAAACTCATCCTTTTAGAAACTTGTTTGGGCTGTTGAGAGGAGTAAAAAACCATCAAAAATTTCAATCCTGCATGATTCTATCAAGAAATGTGATTCTTCATTCAAAACGCTGGTTTTTGCTATTGGGCTCTATTGAATAATGAATGTTTTGAATTTTCTCCAAAAGTAAAGTAGTTGCAAACTCATGCTTTTAGAGACTTGTTTGGGCTCATGAGAGGAGTAGAAAAACATCAAAAATTTCAGTCCTGCATGATTCTACCAAGAATTGTGTGTTCATTGAAACCGCTGGTTTTTGATAGTTTGGGCCCTATTGAATAATGAATGTTTTGAATTTTCTCCAAAAGTAAAGTAGTTGCAAACTCATCCTTTTAGAAACTTGTTTGGGCTGTTGAGAGGAGTAAAAAACCATCAAAAATTTCAATCCTGCATGATTCTACCAAGAAATGTGATTCTTCATTCAAAACGCTGGTTTTTGCTATTGGGCTCTATTGAATAATGAATGTTTTGAATTTTCTCCAAAAGTAAAGTAGTTGCAAACTCATGCTTTTAGAGACTTGTTTGGGCTCATGAGAGGAGTAGAAAAACATCAAAAATTTCAGTCCTGCATGATTCTACCAAGAAATGTGTGTTCATTGAAACCGCTGGTTTTTGATAGTTTGGGCCCTATTGAATAATGAATGTTTTGAATTTTCTCCAAAAGTAAAGTAGTTGCAAACTCATCCTTTTAGAAACTTGTTTGGGCTGTTGAGAGGAGTAAAAAACCATCAAAAATTTCAATCCTGCATGATTTTACCAAGAAATGTGATTCTTCATTCAAAACGCTGGTTTTTGCTATTGGGCTCTATTGAATAATGAATGTTTTAAATTTTCTCCAAAAGTAAAGTAGTTGCAAACTCATGCTTTTAGAGACTTGTTTGGGATCATGAGATGAGTAGAAAAACATCAAAAATTTCAGTCCTGCATGATTCTACCAAGACATGTGTGTTCATTGAAACGGCTGGATTTTGATAGTTTGGGCCCTATTGAATAATGAATGTTTTGAATTTTCTCCAAAAGTAAAGTAGTTGCAAACTCATCCTTTTAGAAATTTGTTTGGGCTGTTGAGAGGAGTAAAAAACCATCAAAAATTTCAATCCTGCATGATTCTACCAAGAAATGTGATTCTTCATTCAAAACGCTGGTTTTTGCTATTGGGCTCTATTGAATAATGAATGTTTTGAATTTTCTCCAAAAGTAAAGTAGTTGCAAACTCATGCTTTTAGAGACTTGTTTGGGCTCATGAGACGAGTAGAAAAACATCAAAAATTTCAGTCCTGCATGATTCTACCAAGAAATGTGTGTTCATTGAAACGGCTGGTTTTTGATAGTTTGGGCCCTATTGAATAATGAATGTTTTGAATTTTCTCCAAAAGTAAAGTAGTTGCAAACTCATCCTTTTAGAAACTTGTTTGGGCTGTTGAGAGGAGTAAAAAACCATCAAAAATTTCAATCCTGCATGATTCTACCAAGAAATGTGATTCTTCATTCAAAACGCTGGTTTTTGCTATTGGGCTCTATTGAATAATGAATGTTTTGAATTTTCTCCAAAAGTAAAGTAGTTGCAAACTCATGCTTTTAGAGACTTGTTTGGGCTCATGAGAGGAGTAGAAAAACATCAAAAATTTCAGTCCTGCATGATTCTACCAAGAAATGTGTGTTCATTGAAACCGCTGGTTTTTGATAGTTTGGGCCCTATTGAATAATGAATGTTTTGAATTTTCTCCAAAAGTAAAGTAGTTGCAAACTCATCCTTTTAGAAACTTGTTTGGGCTGTTGAGAGGAGTAAAAAACCATCAAAAATTTCAATCCTGCATGATTCTATCAAGAAATGTGATTCTTCATTCAAAACCTGATTTTTGCTATTGGGCTCTATTGAATAGTGAATGTTTTGAATTTTCTCCAAAAGTAAAGTAGTTGCAAACTCATGCTTTTAGAGACTTGTTTGGGCTCATGAGAGGAGTAGAAAAACATCAAAAATTTCTGTCCTGCATGATTCTACCAAGAAATGTGTTCATTCAAACCGCTAGTTTTTGATAGTTTGGGCCCTATTGAATAATGAATGTTTTGAATTTTCTCCAAAAGTAAAGTAGTTGCAAACTCATCCTTTTAGAAACTTGTTTGGGCTGTTGAGAGGAGTAAAAAACCATCAAAAATTTCAATCCTGCATGATTCTACCAAGAAATGTGATTCTTCATTCAAAACGCTGGTTTTTGCTATTGGGCTCTATTGAATAATGAATGTTTTGAATTTTCTCCAAAAGTAAAGTAGTTGCAAACTCATGCTTTTAGAGACTTGTTTGGGCTCATGAGAGGAGTAGAAAAACATCAAAAATTTCAGTCCTGCATGATTCTACCAAGAAATGTGTGTTCATTGAAACGGCTGGTTTTTGATAGTTTGGGCCCTATTGAATAATGAATGTTTTGAATTTTCTCCAAAAGTAAAGTAGTTGCAAACTCATCCTTTTAGAAACTTGTTTGGGCTGTTGAGAGGAGTAAAAAACCATCAAAAATTTCAATCCTGCATGATTCTACCAAGAAATGTGATTCTTCATTCAAAACGCTGGTTTTTGCTATTGGGCTCTATTGAATAATGAATGTTTTGAATTTTCTCCAAAAGTAAAGTAGTTGCAAACTCATGCTTTTAGAGACTTGTTTGGGCTCATGAGATGAGTAGAAAAACATCAAAAATTTCAGTCCTGCATGATTCTACCAAGACATGTGTGTTCATTGAAACGGCTGGTTTTTGATAGTTTGGGCCCTATTGAATAATGAATGTTTTGAATTTTCTCCAAAAGTAAAGTAGTTGCAAACTCATCCTTTTAGAAACTTGTTTGGGCTGTTGAGAGGAGTAAAAAACCATCAAAAATTTCAATCCTGCATGATTCTACCAAGAAATGTGATTCTTCATTCAAAACGCTGGTTTTTGCTATTGGGCTCTATTGAATAATGAATGTTTTGAATTTTCTCCAAAAGTAAAGTAGTTGCAAACTCATGCTTTTAGAGACTTGTTTGGGCTCATGAGAGGAGTAGAAAAACATCAAAAATTTCAGTCCTGCATGATTCTACCAAGAAATGTGTGTTCATTGAAACCGCTGGTTTTTGATAGTTTGGACCCTATTGAATAATGAATGTTTTGAATTTTCTCCAAAAGTAAAGTAGTTGCAAACTCATCCTTTTAGAAACTTGTTTGGGCTGTTGAGAGGAGTAAAAAACCATCAAAAATTTCAATCCTGCATGATTCTACCAAGAAATGTGATTCTTCATTCAAAACGCTGGTTTTTGCTATTGGGCTCTATTGAATAATGAATGTTTTGAATTTTCTCCAAAAGTAAAGTAGTTGCAAACTCATGCTTTTAGAGACTTGTTTGGGCTCATGAGAGGAGTAGAAAAACATCAAAAATTTCAGTCCTGCATGATTCTACCAAGAAATGTGTGTTCATTGAAACCGCTGGTTTTTGATAGTTTGGGCCCTATTGAATAATGAATGTTTTGAATTTTCTCCAAAAGTAAAGTAGTTGCAAACTCATCCTTTTAGAAACTTGTTTGGGCTGTTGAGAGGAGTAAAAAACCATCAAAAATTTCAATCCTGCATGATTCTACCAAGAAATGTGATTCTTCATTCAAAACGCTGGTTTTTGCTATTGGGCTCTATTGAATAGTGAATGTTTTGAATTTTCTCCAAAAGTAAAGTAGTTGCAAACTCATGCTTTTAGAGACTTGTTTGGGCTCATGAGATGAGTAGAAAAACATCAAAAATTTCAGTCCTGCATGATTCTACCAAGACATGTGTGTTCATTGAAACGGCTGGTTTTTGATAGTTTGGGCCCTATTGAATAATGAATGTTTTGAATTTTCTCCAAAAGTAAAGTAGTTGCAAACTCATCCTTTTAGAAACTTGTTTGGGCTGTTGAGAGGAGTAAAAAACCATCAAAAATTTAAATCCTGCATGATTCTACCAAGAAATGTGATTCTTCATTCAAAACGCTGGTTTTTGCTATTGGGCTCTATTTAATAATGAATGTTTTGAATTTTCTCCAAAAGTAAAGTAGTTGCAAACTCATGCTTTTAGAGACTTGTTTGGGCTCATGAGAGGAGTAGAAAAACATCAAAAATTTCAGTCCTGCATGATTCTACCAAGAAATGTGTGTTCATTCAAACCGCTGGTTTTTGACAGTTTGGGCCCTATTGAATAATGAATGTTTTGAATTTTCTCCAAAAGTAAAGTAGTTGCAAACTCATGCTTTTAGAGACTTGTTTGGGCTCATGAGAGGAGTAGAAAAACATCAAAAATTTCAGTCCTGCATGATTCTACCAAGAAATGTGTGTTCATTGAAACCGCTGGTTTTTGATAGTTTGGGCCCTATTGAATAATGAATGTTTTGAATTTTCTCCAAAAGTAAAGTAGTTGCAAACTCATCCTTTTAGAAACTTGTTTGGGCTGTTGAGAGGAGTAAAAAACCATCAAAAATTTCAATCCTGCATGATTCTACCAAGAAATGTGATTCTTCATTCAAAACGCTGGTTTTTGCTATTGGGCTCTATTGAATAATGAATGTTTTGAATTTTCTCCAAAAGTAAAGTAGTTGCAAACTCATGCGTTTAGAGACTTGTTTGGGCTCATGAGAGGAGTAGAAAAACATCAAAAATTTCAGTCCTGCATGATTCTACCAAGAAATGAGTGTTCATTGAAACCGCTGGTTTTTGATAGTTTGGGCCCTATTGAATAATGAATGTTTTGAATTTTCTCCAAAAGTAAAGTAGTTGCAAACTCATCCTTTTAGAAACTTGTTTGGGCTGTTGAGAGGAGTAAAAAACCATCAAAAATTTCAATCCTGCATGATTCTACCAAGAAATGTGATTCTTCATCCAAAACGCTGGTTTTTGCTATTGGGCTCTATTGAATAATGAATGTTTTGAATTTTCTCCAAAAGTAAAGTAGTTGCAAACTCATGCTTTTAGAGACTTGTTTGGGCTCATGAGAGGAGTAGAAAAACATCAAAAATTTCAGTCCTGCATGATTCTACCAAGAAATGTGTGTTCATTGAAACCGCTGGTTTTTGATAGTTTGGGCCCTATTGAATAATGAATGTTTTGAATTTTCTCCAAAAGTAAAGTAGTTGCAAACTCATCCTTTTAGAAACTTGTTTGGGCTGTTGAGAGGAGTAAAAAACCATCAAAAATTTCAATCCTGCATGATTTTACCAAGAAATGTGATTCTTCATTCAAAACCTGATTTTTGCTATTGGGCTCTATTGAATAGTGAATGTTTTGAATTTTCTCCAAAAGTAAAGTAGTTGCAAACTCATGCTTTTAGAGACTTGTTTGGGCTCATGAGAGGAGTAGAAAAACATCAAAAATTTCAGTCCTGCATGATTCTACCAAGAAATGAGTGTTCATTGAAACCGCTGGTTTTTGATAGTTTGGGCCCTATTGAATAATGAATGTTTTGAATTTTCTCCAAAAGTAAAGTAGTTGCAAACTCATCCTTTTAGAAACTTGTTTGGGCTGTTGAGAGGAGTAAAAAACCATCAAAAATTTCAATCCTGCATGATTCTACCAAGAAATGTGATTCTTCATCCAAAACGCTGGTTTTTGCTATTGGGCTCTATTGAATAATGAATGTTTTGAATTTTCTCCAAAAGTAAAGTAGTTGCAAACTCATGCTTTTAGAGACTTGTTTGGGCTCATGAGAGGAGTAGAAAAACATCAAAAATTTCAGTCCTGCATGATTCTACCAAGAAATGTGTGTTCATTGAAACCGCTGGTTTTTGATAGTTTGGGCCCTATTGAATAATGAATGTTTTGAATTTTCTCCAAAAGTAAAGTAGTTGCAAACTCATCCTTTTAGAAACTTGTTTGGGCTGTTGAGAGGAGTAAAAAACCATCAAAAATTTCAATCCTGCATGATTTTACCAAGAAATGTGATTCTTCATTCAAAACCTGATTTTTGCTATTGGGCTCTATTGAATAGTGAATGTTTTGAATTTTCTCCAAAAGTAAAGTAGTTGCAAACTCATGCTTTTAGAGACTTGTTTGGGCTCATGAGAGGAGTAGAAAAACATCAAAAATTTCAGTCCTGCATGATTCTATCAAGAAATGTGTTCATTCAAACCGCTGGTTTTTGATAGTTTGGGCCCTATTGAATAATGAATGTTTTGAATTTTCTCCAAAAGTAAAGTAGTTGCAAACTCATCCTTTTAGAAACTTGTTTGGGCTGTTGAGAGGAGTAAAAAAACATCAAAAATTTCAATCCTGCATGATTCTACCAAGAAATGTGATTATTCATTCAAAACGCTGGTTTTTGCTATTGGGCTCTATTGAATAATGAATGTTTTGAATTTTCTCCAAAAGTAAAGTAGTTGCAAACTCATCCTTTTAGAAACTTGTTTGGGCTGTTGAGAGGAGTAAAAAACCATCAAAAATTTCAATCCTGCATGATTTTACCAAGAAATGTGATTCTTCATTCAAAACGCTGGTTTTTGCTATTGGGCTCTATTGAATAATGAATGTTTTAAATTTTCTCCAAAAGTAAAGTAGTTGCAAACTCATGCTTTTAGAGACTTGTTTGGGATCATGAGATGAGTAGAAAAACATCAAAAATTTCAGTCCTGCATGATTCTACCAAGACATGTGTGTTCATTGAAACGGCTGGATTTTGATAGTTTGGGCCCTATTGAATAATGAATGTTTTGAATTTTCTCCAAAAGTAAAGTAGTTGCAAACTCATCCTTTTAGAAACTTGTTTGGGCTGTTGAGAGGAGTAAAAAACCATCAAAAATTTCAATCCTGCATGATTCTACCAAGAAATGTGATTCTTCATTCAAAACGCTGGTTTTTGCTATTGGGCTCTATTGAATAATGAATGTTTTGAATTTTCTCCAAAAGTAAAGTAGTTGCAAACTCATGCTTTTAGAGACTTGTTTGGGCTCATGAGAGGAGTAGAAAAACATCAAAAATTTCAGTCCTGCATGATTCTACCAAGAAATGTGTGTTCATTGAAACCGCTGGTTTTTGATAGTTTGGGCCCTATTGAATAATGAATGTTTTGAATTTTCTCCAAAAGTAAAGTAGTTGCAAACTCATCCTTTTAGAAACTTGTTTGGGCTGTTGAGAGGAGTAAAAAACCATCAAAAATTTCAATCCTGCATGATTCTACCAAGAAATGTGATTCTTCATTCAAAACGCTGGTTTTTGCTATTGGGCTCTATTGAATAATGAATGTTTTGAATTTTCTCCAAAAGTAAAGTAGTTGCAAACTCATGCTTTTAGAGACTTGTTTGGGCTCATGAGAGGAGTAGAAAAACATCAAAAATTTCAGTCCTGCATGATTCTACCAAGAAATGTGTGTTCATTGAAACCGCTGGTTTTTGATAGTTTGGGCCCTATTGAATAATGAATGTTTTGAATTTTCTCCAAAAGTAAAGTAGTTGCAAACTCATCCTTTTAGAAACTTGTTTGGGCTGTTGAGAGGAGTAAAAAACCATCAAAAATTTCAATCCTGCATATGATTCTACCAAGAAATGTGATTCTTCATTCAAAACGCTGGTTTTTGCTATTGGGCTCTATTGAATAATGAATGTTTTGAATTTTCTCCAAAAGTAAAGTAGTTGCAAACTCATGCTTTTAGAGACTTGTTTGGGCTCATGAGAGGAGTAGAAAAACATCAAAAATTTCAGTCCTGCATGATTCTACCAAGAAATGTGTGTTCATTGAAACCGCTGGTTTTTGATAGTTTGGGCCCTATTGAATAATGAATGTTTTGACTTTTCTCCAAAAGTAAAGTAGTTGCAAACTCATCCTTTTAGAAACTTGTTTGGGCTGTTGAGAGGAGTAAAAAACCATCAAAAATTTCAATCCTGCATGATTCTACCAAGAAATGTGATTCTTCATTCAAAACGCTGGTTTTTGCTATTGGGCTCTATTGAATAATGAATGTTTTGAATTTTCTCCAAAAGTAAAGTAGTTGCAAACTCATGCTTTTACAGACTTGTTTGGGCTCATGAGAGGAGTAGAAAAACATCAAAAATTTCAGTCCTGCATGATTCTACCAAGAAATGTGTGTTCATTGAAACCGCTGGTTTTTGATAGTTTGGGCCCTATTGCATAATGAATGTTTTGAATTTTCTCCAAAAGTAAAGTAGTTGCAAACTCATCCTTTTAGAAACTTATTTGGGCTGTTGAGAGGAGTAAAAAACCATCAAAAATTTCAATCCTGCATGATTCTACCAAGAAATGTGATTCTTCATTCAAAACGCTGGTTTTTGCTATTGGGCTCTATTGAATAATGAATGTTTTGAATTTTCTCCAAAAGTAAAGTAGTTGCAAACTCATGCTTTTAGAGACTTGTTTGGGCTCATGAGAGGAGTAGAAAAACATCAAAAATTTCAGTCCTGCATGATTCTACCAAGAAATGTGTGTTCATTGAAACCGCTGGTTTTTGATAGTTTGGGCCCTATTGAATAATGAATGTTTTGAATTTTCTCCAAAAGTAAAGTAGTTGCAAACTCATCCTTTTAGAAACTTGTTTGGGCTGTTGAGAGGAGTAAAAAACCATCAAAAATTTCAATCCTGCATGATTCTACCAAGAAATGTGATTCTTCATTCAAAACGCTGGTTTTTGCTATTGGGCTCTATTGAATAATGAATGTTTTGAATTTTCTCCAAAAGTAAAGTAGTTGCAAACTCATGCTTTTAGAGACTTGTTTGGGCTCATGAGAGGAGTAGAAAAACATCAAAAATTTCAGTCCTGCATGATTCTACCAAGAAATGTGTGTTCATTGAAACTGCTGGTTTTTGATAGTTTGGGCCCTATTGAATAATGAATGTTTTGAATTTTCTCCAAAAGTAAAGTAGTTGCAAACTCATCCTTTTAGAAACTTGTTTGGGCTGTTGAGAGGAGTAAAAAACCATCAAAAATTTCAATCCTGCATGATTCTACCAAGAAATGTGATTCTTCATTCAAAACGCTGGTTTTTGCTATTGGGCTCTATTGAATAATGAATGTTTTGAATTTTCTCCAAAAGTAAAGTAGTTGCAAACTCATGCTTTTAGAGACTTGTTTGGGCTCATGAGAGGAGTAGAAAAACATCAAAAATTTCAGTCCTGCATGATTCTACCAAGAAATGTGTGTTCATTGAAACCGCTGGTTTTTGATAGTTTGGGCCCTATTGAATAATGAATGTTTTGAATTTTCTCCAAAAGTAAAGTAGTTGCAAACTCATCCTTTTAGAAACTTGTTTGGGCTGTTGAGAGGAGTAAAAAACCATCAAAAATTTCAATCCTGCATGATTCTACCAAGAAATGTGATTCTTCATTCAAAACGCTGGTTTTTGCTATTGGGCTCTATTGAATAATGAATGTTTTGAATTTTCTCCAAAAGTAAAGTAGTTGCAAACTCATGCTTTTAGAGACTTGTTTGGGCTCATGAGAGGAGTAGAAAAACATCAAAAATTTCAGTCCTGCATGATTCTACCAAGAAATGTGTGTTCATTGAAACCGCTGGTTTTTGATAGTTTGGGCCCTATTGAATAATGAATGTTTTGACTTTTCTCCAAAAGTAAAGTAGTTGCAAACTCATCCTTTTAGAAACTTGTTTGGGCTGTTGAGAGGAGTAAAAAACCATCAAAAATTTCAATCCTGCATGATTCTACCAAGAAATGTGATTCTTCATTCAAAACGCTGGTTTTTGCTATTGGGCTCTATTGAATAATGAATGTTTTGAATTTTCTCCAAAAGTAAAGTAGTTGCAAACTCATGCTTTTACAGACTTGTTTGGGCTCATGAGAGGAGTAGAAAAACATCAAAAATTTCAGTCCTGCATGATTCTACCAAGAAATGTGTGTTCATTGAAACCGCTGGTTTTTGATAGTTTGGGCCCTATTGCATAATGAATGTTTTGAATTTTCTCCAAAAGTAAAGTAGTTGCAAACTCATCCTTTTAGAAAATTATTTGGGCTGTTGAGAGGAGTAAAAAACCATCAAAAATTTCAATCCTGCATGATTCTACCAAGAAATGTGATTCTTCATTCAAAACGCTGGTTTTTGCTATTGGGCTCTATTGAATAATGAATGTTTTGAATTTTCTCCAAAAGTAAAGTAGTTGCAAACTCATGCTTTTAGAGACTTGTTTGGGCTCATGAGAGGAGTAGAAAAACATCAAAAATTTCAGTCCTGCATGATTCTACCAAGAAATGTGTGTTCATTGAAACCGCTGGTTTTTGATAGTTTGGGCCCTATTGAATAATGAATGTTTTGAATTTTCTCCAAAAGTAAAGTAGTTGCAAACTCATCCTTTTAGAAACTTGTTTGGGCTGTTGAGAGGAGTAAAAAACCATCAAAAATTTCAATCCTGCATGATTTTACCAAGAAATGTGATTCTTCATTCAAAACCTGATTTTTGCTATTGGGCTCTATTGAATAGTGAATGTTTTGAATTTTCTCCAAAAGTAAAGTAGTTGCAAACTCATGCTTTTAGAGACTTGTTTGGGCTCATGAGAGGAGTAGAAAAACATCAAAAATTTCAGTCCTGCATGATTCTACCAAGAAATGAGTGTTCATTGAAACCGCTGGTTTTTGATAGTTTGGGCCCTATTGAATAATGAATGTTTTGAATTTTCTCCAAAAGTAAAGTAGTTGCAAACTCATCCTTTTAGAAACTTGTTTGGGCTGTTGAGAGGAGTAAAAAACCATCAAAAATTTCAATCCTGCATGATTCTACCAAGAAATGTGATTCTTCATCCAAAACGCTGGTTTTTGCTATTGGGCTCTATTGAATAATGAATGTTTTGAATTTTCTCCAAAAGTAAAGTAGTTGCAAACTCATGCTTTTAGAGACTTGTTTGGGCTCATGAGAGGAGTAGAAAAACATCAAAAATTTCAGTCCTGCATGATTCTACCAAGAAATGTGTGTTCATTGAAACCGCTGGTTTTTGATAGTTTGGGCCCTATTGAATAATGAATGTTTTGAATTTTCTCCAAAAGTAAAGTAGTTGCAAACTCATCCTTTTAGAAACTTGTTTGGGCTGTTGAGAGGAGTAAAAAACCATCAAAAATTTCAATCCTGCATGATTTTACCAAGAAATGTGATTCTTCATTCAAAACCTGATTTTTGCTATTGGGCTCTATTGAATAGTGAATGTTTTGAATTTTCTCCAAAAGTAAAGTAGTTGCAAACTCATGCTTTTAGAGACTTGTTTGGGCTCATGAGAGGAGTAGAAAAACATCAAAAATTTCAGTCCTGCATGATTCTACCAAGAAATGTGTTCATTCAAACCGCTGGTTTTTGATAGTTTGGGCCCTATTGAATAATGAATGTTTTGAATTTTCTCCAAAAGTAAAGTAGTTGCAAACTCATCCTTTTAGAAACTTGTTTGGGCTGTTGAGAGGAGTAAAAAAACATCAAAAATTTCAATCCTGCATGATTCTACCAAGAAATGTGATTATTCATTCAAAACGCTGGTTTTTGCTATTGGGCTCTATTGAATAATGAATGTTTTGAATTTTCTCCAAAAGTAAAGTAGTTGCAAACTCATCCTTTTAGAAACTTGTTTGGGCTGTTGAGAGGAGTAAAAAACCATCAAAAATTTCAATCCTGCATGATTTTACCAAGAAATGTGATTCTTCATTCAAAACGCTGGTTTTTGCTATTGGGCTCTATTGAATAATGAATGTTTTAAATTTTCTCCAAAAGTAAAGTAGTTGCAAACTCATGCTTTTAGAGACTTGTTTGGGATCATGAGATGAGTAGAAAAACATCAAAAATTTCAGTCCTGCATGATTCTACCAAGACATGTGTGTTCATTGAAACGGCTGGATTTTGATAGTTTGGGCCCTATTGAATAATGAATGTTTTGAATTTTCTCCAAAAGTAAAGTAGTTGCAAACTCATCCTTTTAGAAACTTGTTTGGGCTGTTGAGAGGAGTAAAAAACCATCAAAAATTTCAATCCTGCATGATTCTACCAAGAAATGTGATTCTTCATTCAAAACGCTGGTTTTTGCTATTGGGCTCTATTGAATAATGAATGTTTTGAATTTTCTCCAAAAGTAAAGTAGTTGCAAACTCATGCTTTTAGAGACTTGTTTGGGCTCATGAGAGGAGTAGAAAAACATCAAAAATTTCAGTCCTGCATGATTCTACCAAGAAATGTGTGTTCATTGAAACCGCTGGTTTTTGATAGTTTGGGCCCTATTGAATAATGAATGTTTTGAATTTTCTCCAAAAGTAAAGTAGTTGCAAACTCATCCTTTTAGAAACTTGTTTGGGCTGTTGAGAGGAGTAAAAAACCATCAAAAATTTCAATCCTGCATGATTCTACCAAGAAATGTGATTCTTCATTCAAAACGCTGGTTTTTGCTATTGGGCTCTATTGAATAATGAATGTTTTGAATTTTCTCCAAAAGTAAAGTAGTTGCAAACTCATGCTTTTAGAGACTTGTTTGGGCTCATGAGAGGAGTAGAAAAACATCAAAAATTTCAGTCCTGCATGATTCTACCAAGAAATGTGTGTTCATTGAAACCGCTGGTTTTTGATAGTTTGGGCCCTATTGAATAATGAATGTTTTGAATTTTCTCCAAAAGTAAAGTAGTTGCAAACTCATCCTTTTAGAAACTTGTTTGGGCTGTTGAGAGGAGTAAAAAACCATCAAAAATTTCAATCCTGCATGATTCTACCAAGAAATGTGATTCTTCATTCAAAACGCTGGTTTTTGCTATTGGGCTCTATTGAATAATGAATGTTTTGAATTTTCTCCAAAAGTAAAGTAGTTGCAAACTCATGCTTTTAGAGACTTGTTTGGGCTCATGAGAGGAGTAGAAAAACATCAAAAATTTCAGTCCTGCATGATTCTACCAAGAAATGTGTGTTCATTGAAACCGCTGGTTTTTGATAGTTTGGGCCCTATTGAATAATGAATGTTTTGAATTTTCTCCAAAAGTAAAGTAGTTGCAAACTCATCCTTTTAGAAACTTGTTTGGGCTGTTGAGAGGAGTAAAAAACCATCAAAAATTTCAATCCTGCATGATTCTACCAAGAAATGTGATTCTTCATTCAAAACGCTGGTTTTTGCTATTGGGCTCTATTGAATAATGAATGTTTTGAATTTTCTCCAAAAGTAAAGTAGTTGCAAACTCATGCTTTTAGAGACTTGTTTGGGCTCATGAGAGGAGTAGAAAAACATCAAAAATTTCAGTCCTGCATGATTCTACCAAGAAATGTGTGTTCATTGAAACCGCTGGTTTTTGATAGTTTGGGCCCTATTGAATAATGAATGTTTTGAATTTTCTCCAAAAGTAAAGTAGTTGCAAACTCATCCTTTTAGAAACTTGTTTGGGCTGTTGAGAGGAGTAAAAAACCATCAAAAATTTCAATCCTGCATGATTCTACCAAGAAATGTGATTCTTCATTCAAAACGCTGGTTTTTGCTATTGGGCTCTATTGAATAATGAATGTTTTGAATTTTCTCCAAAAGTAAAGTAGTTGCAAACTCATGCTTTTAGAGACTTGTTTGGGCTCATGAGAGGAGTAGAAAAACATCAAAAATTTCAGTCCTGCATGATTCTACCAAGAAATGTGTGTTCATTGAAACCGCTGGTTTTTGATAGTTTGGGCCCTATTGAATAATGAATGTTTTGACTTTTCTCCAAAAGTAAAGTAGTTGCAAACTCATCCTTTTAGAAACTTGTTTGGGCTGTTGAGAGGAGTAAAAAACCATCAAAAATTTCAATCCTGCATGATTCTACCAAGAAATGTGATTCTTCATTCAAAACGCTGGTTTTTGCTATTGGGCTCTATTGAATAATGAATGTTTTGAATTTTCTCCAAAAGTAAAGTAGTTGCAAACTCATGCTTTTACAGACTTGTTTGGGCTCATGAGAGGAGTAGAAAAACATCAAAAATTTCAGTCCTGCATGATTCTACCAAGAAATGTGTGTTCATTGAAACCGCTGGTTTTTGATAGTTTGGGCCCTATTGCATAATGAATGTTTTGAATTTTCTCCAAAAGTAAAGTAGTTGCAAACTCATCCTTTTAGAAACTTATTTGGGCTGTTGAGAGGAGTAAAAAACCATCAAAAATTTCAATCCTGCATGATTCTACCAAGAAATGTGATTCTTCATTCAAAACGCTGGTTTTTGCTATTGGGCTCTATTGAATAATGAATGTTTTGAATTTTCTCCAAAAGTAAAGTAGTTGCAAACTCATGCTTTTAGAGACTTGTTTGGGCTCATGAGAGGAGTAGAAAAACATCAAAAATTTCAGTCCTGCATGATTCTACCAAGAAATGTGTGTTCATTGAAACCGCTGGTTTTTGATAGTTTGGGCCCTATTGAATAATGAATGTTTTGAATTTTCTCCAAAAGTAAAGTAGTTGCAAACTCATCCTTTTAGAAACTTGTTTGGGCTGTTGAGAGGAGTAAAAAACCATCAAAAATTTCAATCCTGCATGATTCTACCAAGAAATGTGATTCTTCATTCAAAACGCTGGTTTTTGCTATTGGGCTCTATTGAATAATGAATGTTTTGAATTTTCTCCAAAAGTAAAGTAGTTGCAAACTCATGCTTTTAGAGACTTGTTTGGGCTCATGAGAGGAGTAGAAAAACATCAAAAATTTCAGTCCTGCATGATTCTACCAAGAAATGTGTGTTCATTGAAACTGCTGGTTTTTGATAGTTTGGGCCCTATTGAATAATGAATGTTTTGAATTTTCTCCAAAAGTAAAGTAGTTGCAAACTCATCCTTTTAGAAACTTGTTTGGGCTGTTGAGAGGAGTAAAAAACCATCAAAAATTTCAATCCTGCATGATTCTACCAAGAAATGTGATTCTTCATTCAAAACGCTGGTTTTTGCTATTGGGCTCTATTGAATAATGAATGTTTTGAATTTTCTCCAAAAGTAAAGTAGTTGCAAACTCATGCTTTTAGAGACTTGTTTGGGCTCATGAGAGGAGTAGAAAAACATCAAAAATTTCAGTCCTGCATGATTCTACCAAGAAATGTGTGTTCATTGAAACCGCTGGTTTTTGATAGTTTGGGCCCTATTGAATAATGAATGTTTTGAATTTTCTCCAAAAGTAAAGTAGTTGCAAACTCATCCTTTTAGAAACTTGTTTGGGCTGTTGAGAGGAGTAAAAAACCATCAAAAATTTCAATCCTGCATGATTCTACCAAGAAATGTGATTCTTCATTCAAAACGCTGGTTTTTGCTATTGGGCTCTATTGAATAATGAATGTTTTGAATTTTCTCCAAAAGTAAAGTAGTTGCAAACTCATGCTTTTAGAGACTTGTTTGGGCTCATGAGAGGAGTAGAAAAACATCAAAAATTTCAGTCCTGCATGATTCTACCAAGAAATGTGTGTTCATTGAAACCGCTGGTTTTTGATAGTTTGGGCCCTATTGAATAATGAATGTTTTGACTTTTCTCCAAAAGTAAAGTAGTTGCAAACTCATCCTTTTAGAAACTTGTTTGGGCTGTTGAGAGGAGTAAAAAACCATCAAAAATTTCAATCCTGCATGATTCTACCAAGAAATGTGATTCTTCATTCAAAACGCTGGTTTTTGCTATTGGGCTCTATTGAATAATGAATGTTTTGAATTTTCTCCAAAAGTAAAGTAGTTGCAAACTCATGCTTTTACAGACTTGTTTGGGCTCATGAGAGGAGTAGAAAAACATCAAAAATTTCAGTCCTGCATGATTCTACCAAGAAATGTGTGTTCATTGAAACCGCTGGTTTTTGATAGTTTGGGCCCTATTGCATAATGAATGTTTTGAATTTTCTCCAAAAGTAAAGTAGTTGCAAACTCATCCTTTTAGAAAATTATTTGGGCTGTTGAGAGGAGTAAAAAACCATCAAAAATTTCAATCCTGCATGATTCTACCAAGAAATGTGATTCTTCATTCAAAACGCTGGTTTTTGCTATTGGGCTCTATTGAATAATGAATGTTTTGAATTTTCTCCAAAAGTAAAGTAGTTGCAAACTCATGCTTTTAGAGACTTGTTTGGGCTCATGAGAGGAGTAGAAAAACATCAAAAATTTCAGTCCTGCATGATTCTACCAAGAAATGTGTGTTCATTGAAACCGCTGGTTTTTGATAGTTTGGGCCCTATTGAATAATGAATGTTTTGAATTTTCTCCAAAAGTAAAGTAGTTGCAAACTCATCCTTTTAGAAACTTGTTTGGGCTGTTGAGAGGAGTAAAAAACCATCAAAAATTTCAATCCTGCATGATTCTACCAAGAAATGTGATTCTTCATTCAAAACGCTGGTTTTTGCTATTGGGCTCTATTGAATAATGAATGTTTTGAATTTTCTCCAAAAGTAAAGTAGTTGCAAACTCATGCTTTTAGAGACTTGTTTGGGCTCATGAGAGGAGTAGAAAAACATCAAAAATTTCAGTCCTGCATGATTCTACCAAGAAATGTGTGTTCATTGAAACCGCTGGTTTTTGATAGTTTGGGCCCTATTGAATAATGAATGTTTTGAATTTTCTCCAAAAGTAAAGTAGTTGCAAACTCATCCTTTTAGAAACTTGTTTGGGCTGTTGAGAGGAGTAAAAAACCATCAAAAATTTCAATCCTGCATGATTCTACCAAGAAATGTGATTCTTCATTCAAAACGCTGGTTTTTGCTATTGGGCTCTATTGAATAATGAATGTTTTGAATTTTCTCCAAAAGTAAAGTAGTTGCAAACTCATGCTTTTAGAGACTTGTTTGGGCTCATGAGAGGAGTAGAAAAACATCAAAAATTTCAGTCCTGCATGATTCTACCAAGAAATGTGTGTTCATTGAAACCGCTGGTTTTTGATAGTTTGGGCCCTATTGAATAATGAATGTTTTGAATTTTCTCCAAAAGTAAAGTAGTTGCAAACTCATCCTTTTAGAAACTTGTTTGGGCTGTTGAGAGGAGTAAAAAACCATCAAAAATTTCAATCCTGCATGATTCTACCAAGAAATGTGATTCTTCATTCAAAACGCTGGTTTTTGCTATTGGGCTCTATTGAATAATGAATGTTTTGAATTTTCTCCAAAAGTAAAGTAGTTGCAAACTCATGCTTTTAGAGACTTGTTTGGGCTCATGAGAGGAGTAGAAAAACATCAAAAATTTCAGTCCTGCATGATTCTACCAAGAAATGTGTGTTCATTGAAACCGCTGGTTTTTGATAGTTTGGGCCCTATTGAATAATGAATGTTTTGAATTTTCTCCAAAAGTAAAGTAGTTGCAAACTCATGCTTTTAGAGACTTGTTTGGGCTCATGAGAGGAGTAGAAAAACATCAAAAATTTCAGTCCTGCATGATTCTACCAAGAAATGTGTGTTCATTGAAACCGCTGGTTTTTGATAGTTTGGGCCCTATTGAATAATGAATGTTTTGAATTTTCTCCAAAAGTAAAGTAGTTGCAAACTCATCCTTTTAGAAACTTGTTTGGGCTGTTGAGAGGAGTAAAAAACCATCAAAAATTTCAATCCTGCATGATTCTACCAAGAAATGTGATTCTTCATTCAAAACGCTGGTTTTTGCTATTGGGCTCTATTGAATAATGAATGTTTTGAATTTTCTCCAAAAGTAAAGTAGTTGCAAACTCATGCTTTTAGAGACTTGTTTGGGCTCATGAGAGGAGTAGAAAAACATCAAAAATTTCAGTCCTGCATGATTCTACCAAGAAATGTGTGTTCATTGAAACCGCTGGTTTTTGATAGTTTGGGCCCTATTGAATAATGAATGTTTTGACTTTTCTCCAAAAGTAAAGTAGTTGCAAACTCATCCTTTTAGAAACTTGTTTGGGCTGTTGAGAGGAGTAAAAAACCATCAAAAATTTCAATCCTGCATGATTCTACCAAGAAATGTGATTCTTCATTCAAAACGCTGGTTTTTGCTATTGGGCTCTATTGAATAATGAATGTTTTGAATTTTCTCCAAAAGTAAAGTAGTTGCAAACTCATGCTTTTACAGACTTGTTTGGGCTCATGAGAGGAGTAGAAAAACATCAAAAATTTCAGTCCTGCATGATTCTACCAAGAAATGTGTGTTCATTGAAACCGCTGGTTTTTGATAGTTTGGGCCCTATTGCATAATGAATGTTTTGAATTTTCTCCAAAAGTAAAGTAGTTGCAAACTCATCCTTTTAGAAAATTATTTGGGCTGTTGAGAGGAGTAAAAAACCATCAAAAATTTCAATCCTGCATGATTCTACCAAGAAATGTGATTCTTCATTCAAAACGCTGGTTTTTGCTATTGGGCTCTATTGAATAATGAATGTTTTGAATTTTCTCCAAAAGTAAAGTAGTTGCAAACTCATGCTTTTAGAGACTTGTTTGGGCTCATGAGAGGAGTAGAAAAACATCAAAAATTTCAGTCCTGCATGATTCTACCAAGAAATGTGTGTTCATTGAAACCGCTGGTTTTTGATAGTTTGGGCCCTATTGAATAATGAATGTTTTGAATTTTCTCCAAAAGTAAAGTAGTTGCAAACTCATCCTTTTAGAAACTTGTTTGGGCTGTTGAGAGGAGTAAAAAACCATCAAAAATTTCAATCCTGCATGATTCTACCAAGAAATGTGATTCTTCATTCAAAACGCTGGTTTTTGCTATTGGGCTCTATTGAATAATGAATGTTTTGAATTTTCTCCAAAAGTAAAGTAGTTGCAAACTCATGCTTTTAGAGACTTGTTTGGGCTCATGAGAGGCGTAGAAAAACATCAAAAATTTCAGGCCTTCATGATTCTACCAAGAAATGTGTGTTCATTGAAACCGCTGGTTTTTGATAGTTTGGGCCCTATTGAATAATGAATGTTTTGAATTTTCTCCAAAAGTAAAGTAGTTGCAAACTCATCCTTTTAGAAACTTGTTTGGGCTGTTGAGAGGAGTAAAAAACCATCAAAAATTTCAATCCTGCATGATTTTACCAACAAATGTGATTCTTCATTCAAAACCTGATTTTTGCTATTGGGCTCTATTGAATAGTGAATGTTTTGAATTTTCTCCAAAAGTAAAGTAGTTGCAAACTCATGCTTTTAGAGACTTGTTTGGGCTCATGAGAGGAGTAGAAAAACATCAAAAATTTCAGTCCTGCATGATTCTACCAAGAAATGTGTTCATTCAAACCGCTGGTTTTTGATAGTTTGGGCCCTATTGAATAATGAATGTTTTGAATTTTCTCCAAAAGTAAAGTAGTTGCAAACTCATCCTTTTAGAAACTTGTTTGGGCTGTTGAGAGGAGTAAAAAACCATCAAAAATTTCAATCCTGCATGATTCTACCAAGAAATGTGATTCTTCATTCAAAACGCTGGTTTTTGCTATTGGGCTCTATTGAATAATGAATGTTTTGAATTTTCTCCAAAAGTAAAGTAGTTGCAAACTCATGCTTTTAGAGACTTGTTTGGGCTCATGAGAGGAGTAGAAAAACATCAAAAATTTCAGTCCTGCATGATTCTACCAAGAAATGTGTGTTCATTGAAACCGCTGGTTTTTGATAGTTTGGGCCCTATTGAATAATGAATGTTTTGAATTTTCTCCAAAAGTAAAGTAGTTGCAAACTCATCCTTTTAGAAACTTGTTTGGGCTGTTGAGAGGAGTAAAAAACCATCAAAAATTTCAATCCTGCATGATTCTACCAAGAAATGTGATTCTTCATTCAAAACGCTGGTTTTTGATATTGGGCTCTATTGAATAATGAATGTTTTGAATTTTCTCCAAAAGTAAAGTAGTTGCAAACTCATGCTTTTAGAGACTTGTTTGGGCTCATGAGAGGAGTAGAAAAACATCAAAAATTTCAGTCCTGGATGATTCTACCAAGAAATGAGTGTTCATTGAAACCGCTGGTTTTTGATAGTTTGGGCCCTATTGAATAATGAATGTTTTGAATTTTCTCCAAAAGTAAAGTAGTTGCAAACTCATCCTTTTAGAAACTTGTTTGGGCTGTTGAGAGGAGTAAAAAACCATCAAAAATTTCAATCCTGCATGATTCTACCAAGAAATGTGATTCTTCATCCATAACGCTGGTTTTTGCTATTGGGCTCTATTGAATAATGAATGTTTTGAATTTTCTCCAAAAGTAAAGTAGTTGCAAACTCATGCTTTTAGAGACTTGTTTGGGCTCATGAGAGGAGTAGAAAAACATCAAAAATTTCAGTCCTGCATGATTCTACCAAGAAATGAGTGTTCATTGAAACCGCTGGTTTTTGATAGTTTGGGCCCTATTGAATAATGAATGTTTTGAATTTTCTCCAAAAGTAAAGTAGTTGCAAACTCATCCTTTTAGAAACTTGTTTGGGCTGTTGAGAGGAGTAAAAAACCATCAAAAATTTCAATCCTGCATGATTCTACCAAGAAATGTGATTCTTCATCCAAAACGCTGGTTTTTGCTATTGGGCTCTATTGAATAATGAATGTTTTGAATTTTCTCCAAAAGTAAAGTAGTTGCAAACTCATGCTTTTAGAGACTTGTTTGGGCTCATGAGAGGAGTAGAAAAACATCAAAAATTTCAGTCCTGCATGATTCTACCAAGAAATGTGTGTTCATTGAAACCGCTGGTTTTTGATAGTTTGGGCCCTATTGAATAATGAATGTTTTGAATTTTCTATAAAAGTAAAGTAGTTGCAAACTCATCCTTTTAGAAACTTGTTTGGGCTGTTGAGAGGAGTAAAAAACCATCAAAAATTTCAATCCTGCATGATTTTACCAAGAAATGTGATTCTTCATTCAAAACCTGATTTTTGCTATTGGGCTCTATTGAATAGTGAATGTTTTGAATTTTCTCCAAAAGTAAAGTAGTTGCAAACTCATGCTTTTAGAGACTTGTTTGGGCTCATGAGAGGAGTAGAAAAACATCAAAAATTTCAGTCCTGCATGATTCTACCAAGAAATGTGTTCATTCAAACCGCTGGTTTTTGATAGTTTGGGCCCTATTGAATAATGAATGTTTTGAATTTTCTCCAAAAGTAAAGTAGTTGCAAACTCATCCTTTTAGAAACTTGTTTGGGCTGTTGAGAGGAGTAAAAAAACATCAAAAATTTCAATCCTACATGATTCTACCAAGAAATGTGATTCTTCATTCAAAACGCTGGTTTTTGCTATTGGGCTCTATTGAATAATGAATGTTTTGAATTTTCTCCAAAAGTAAAGTAGTTGCAAACTCATCCTTTTAGAAACTTGTTTGGGCTGTTGAGAGGAGTAAAAAACCATCAAAAATTTCAATCCTGCATGATTCTACCAAGAAATGTGATTCTTCATTCAAAACGCTGGTTTTTGCTATTGGGCTCTATTGAATAATGAATGTTTTGAATTTTCTCCAAAAGTAAAGTAGTTGCAAACTCATGCTTTTAGAGACTTGTTTGGGCTCATGAGAGGAGTAGAAAAACATCAAAAATTTCAGTCCTGCATGATTCTACCAAGAAATGTGTGTTCATTGAAACCGCTGGTTTTTGATAGTTTGGGCCCTATTGTATAATGAATGTTTTGAATTTTCTCCAAAAGTAAAGTAGTTGCAAACTCATCCTTTTAGAAACTTGTTTGGGCTGTTGAGAGGAGTAAAAAACCATCAAAAATTTCAATCCTGCATGATTTTACCAAGAAATGTGATTCTTCATTCAAAACCTGATTTTTGCTATTGGGCTCTATTGAATAGTGAATGTTTTGAATTTTCTCCAAAAGTAAAGTAGTTGCAAACTCATGCTTTTAGAGACTTGTTTGGGCTCATGAGTGGAGTAGAAAAACATAAAAAATTTCAGTCCTGCATGATTCTACCAAGAAATGTGTTCATTCAAACCGCTGGTTTTTGATAGTTTGGGCCCTATTGAATAATGAATGTTTTGAATTTTCTCCAAAAGTAAAGTAGTTGCAAACTCATCCTTTTAGAAACTTGTTTGGGCTGTTGAGAGGAGTAAAAAACCATCAAAAATTTCAATCCTGCATGATTCTACCAAGAAATGTGATTCTTCATTCAAAACGCTGGTTTTTGCTATTGGGCTCTATTGAATAATGAATGTTTTGAATTTTCTCCAAAAGTAAAGTAGTTGCAAACTCATGCTTTTAGAGACTTGTTTGGGCTCATGAGAGGAGTAGAAAAACATCAAAAATTTCAGTCCTGCATGATTCTACCAAGAAATGTGTGTTCATTAGTGTTGAGCATTCCGATACCGCAAGTATCGGGTATCGGCCGATACTTGCTGTATCGGAATTCCGATACCGACTTCCGATATTTTTTCAATATCGGAATTCGGCATCGGAATCGGAAGTTCAGTTGATTGACGGCCTGACGTCATCATGATGCGCGGTGTGTGCGCATCATGATGCGCCGTCATTTCGGGCCTTCCGGGGGTCTCTGCCGGCCTGCCGGGGGGCTGTGCCGGCCTGCCGGGGGGCTGTGTGGACTGCCCGGGGTCTCTGCCGGCCTGCCGGGGGGCTGTGCCGGCCTGCCGGGGGGCTGTGCACCCTGTGGGGGTCTGTACCGGCCTGCCGGGGGGCTGTGCCGGCCTGCCGGGGGGCTGTGTGGACTGCCCGGGGTCTCTGCCGGCCTGCCGGGGGGCTGTGCCGGCCTGCCGGGGGGCTGTGCACCCTGTGGGGGTCTGTACCGGCCTGCCGGGGGGCTGTGCCGGCCTGCCGGGGGGCTGTGCTGATGTCCGGGGGTCTGTGCAAGCATCGTCCGATGGGACTACAAGTCCCATCGGGCGATGCCTGCTACCATGACAGTGATTGACACATTAGCCAATGATGGGACAGTAGTAGTCCCATCATCCGGCTAATGTGTTAAATGTTAAAAAAAAAAAAAAAAATACTACATACATACTACATGCTACATACATACTACATATATACTACATACATACTACATGCATGCTACATACATACTACATATATACTACATACATACTACATACATACTGCATGCTACATACATACTACATACATACTACATACATACTACATGCATGCTACATATATACTACATGCTACATACATACCACATACATACTACATGCATGCTACATATATACTACATGCATGCTACATACATACTACATATATACTACATGCATGCTACATACATACTACATGCTACATGCATGCTACATACATACTACATACATGCTACATATATACTACATACATACTACATGCATGCTACATATATACTACATACATACTACATATATACTACATGCATGCTACATATATACTACATACATACTACATATATACTACATACATGCTACATACATACTACATACATACTACATATATACTACATGCATGCTACATATATACTACATGCTACATACATACCACATACATACTACATACATGCTACATATATACTACATGCATGCTACATACATACTACATATATACTACATGCATGCTACATACATACTACATGCTACATGCATGCTACATACATACTACATACATACTACATGCTACATACATACCACATATATACTACATACATACAATACATTCATACAATACATACATAGACATACAGTACATATAACATAGAGTAACATACTTACCAATACTTGTCACATTGTTCCCCGAAGCCATTGTCGTCTACGGAATAAATATTAACATAACAAACCACAAAAATACTCACCCACGATCCGAAGCAGTCCACGAGTGTGTCCCACGACGATCTTGGGTAGAGAACTGCAGCATCAGATGATGCTGCCGTTCTCTACGGGCTGCAGGAATCCAATGACGGAAGGTAGGTATCCTTCCGCACTGTATTCCTCCGCCACTTAAAAAAAAAAAAGTCCCTAGTCTCACTTTATGCCATTGCTGTGTGGGAAATTCCCACACAGCAATGGCATAAAGTGAGACTAGGGACTTTTTTTTTTTTTAAGTGGCGGAGGAATACAGTGCGGAAGGATACCTACCTTCCGTCATTGGATTCCTGCAGCCCGTAGAGAACGGCAGCATCAGCTGATGCTGCAGTTCTCTACCCAAGATCGTCGTGTGACACACTCGTGGACTGCTTTGGATCGTGGGTGAGTATTTTTGTGGTTTGTTATGTTAATATTTATTCCGTAGACGACAATGGCTTCGGGGAACAATGTGACAAGTATTGGTAAGTATGTTACTCTATGTTATATGTACTGTATGTCTATGTATGTATTGTATGAATGTATTGTATGTATGTAGTATATATGTGGTATGTATGTAGCATGTAGTATGTATGTAGTATGTATGTAGCATGCATGTAGCATGTAGTATGTATGTAGCATGCATGTAGTATATATGTAGTATGTATGTAGCATGCATGTAGTATATATGTAGCATGTATGTAGTATGTATGTGGTATGTATGTAGCATGTAGTATATATGTAGCATGCATGTAGTATATATGTAGTATGTATGTAGCATGTATGTAGTATATATGTAGTATGTATGTAGTATATATGTAGCATGCATGTAGTATATATGTAGTATGTATGTAGTATATATGTAGCATGCATGTAGTATATATGTAGTATGTATGTAGTATATATGTAGCATGTATGTAGTATGTATGTAGCATGCATGTAGCATGTAGTATGTATGTAGCATGCATGTAGTATATATGTAGTATGTATGTAGCATGCATGTAGTATATATGTAGCATGCATGTAGTATGTATGTGGTATGTATGTAGTATATATGTAGTATGTATGTAGTATATATGTAGCATGTATGTAGTATGTATGTAGCATGCATGTAGCATGTAGTATGTATGTAGCATGCATGTAGTATATATGTAGTATGTATGTAGCATGCATGTAGTATATATGTAGCATGCATGTAGTATATATGTAGTATGTATGTTGCATGTAGTATGAATGTAGCATGTATGTAGTATGTAGTATGAATGTAGCATGTATGTAGTATGTAGTATGAATGTAGCATGTATGTAGTATGTAGTATGAATGTAGCATGTAATTTTTTTTTTTTTTTTTTTTTACATTTAACACATTAGCCGGATGATGGGACTACTACTGTCCCATCATTGGCTAATGTGTCAATCACTGTCATGGTAGCAGGCATCGCCCGATGGGACTTGTAGTCCCATCGGACGATGCCTGCACAGACCCCCGGAGCCTGCACAGACCACCGGCAGGCCGGCACAGCCCCCCGGCAGGCCGGCACAGCCCCCCGGAGCCTGCACAGACCACCGGCAGGCCGGCACAGACCACCGGAGCCTGCACAGACCCCCTGGCAGGCCGGCACAGCCCCCCGGCAGGCCGGCACAGCCCCCCGGAGCCTGCACAGACCACCGGCAGGCCGGCACAGACCACCGGAGCCTGCACAGACCCCCTGGCAGGCCGGCACAGCCCCCCGAAAGGCCCGTACAGACCCCAGAGAGGCTGTACAAGGGCAGGAAAGGGTTTTTCTTATTCCGATACCGGAAGTCCCATAGACTTGAATGGGACTTCCGGTATCGGAATCGGCGATACCGATACTTTTTTTAAAGATCGGCCGATACCATCCGATACGATACTTTGAAGTATCGGATGGTATCGCTCAACTCTAGTGTTCATTGAAACCACTGGTTTTTGATAGTTTGGGCCCTATTGAATAATGAATGTTTTGAATTTTCTCCAAAAGTAAAGTAGTTGCAAACTCATCCTTTTAGAAACTTGTTTGGGCTGTTGAGAGGAGTAAAAAACCATCAAAAATTTCAATCCTGCATGATTCTACCAAGAAATGTGATTCTTCATTCAAAACGCTGGTTTTTGCTATTGGGCTCTATTGAATAATGAATGTTTTGAATTTTCTCCAAAAGTAAAGTAGTTGCAAACTCATGCTTTTAGAGACTTGTTTGGGCTCATGAGAGGAGTAGAAAAACATCAAAAATTTCAGTCCTGCATGATTCTACCAAGAAATGTGTGTTCATTGAAACCGCTGGTTTTTGATAGTTTGGGCCCTATTGAATAATGAATGTTTTGACTTTTCTCCAAAAGTAAAGTAGTTGCAAACTCATCCTTTTAGAAACTTGTTTGGGCTGTTGAGAGGAGTAAAAAACCATCAAAAATTTCAATCCTGCATGATTCTACCAAGAAATGTGATTCTTCATTCAAAACGCTGGTTTTTGCTATTGGGCTCTATTGAATAATGAATGTTTTGAATTTTCTCCAAAAGTAAATTAGTTGCAAACTCATGCTTTTAGAGACTTGTTTGGGCTCATGAGATGAGTAGAAAAACATCAAAAATTTCAGTCCTGCATGATTCTACCAAGACATGTGTGTTCATTGAAACGGCTGGTTTTTGATAGTTTGGGCCCTATTGAATAATGAATGTTTTGAATTTTCTCCAAAAGTAAAGTAGTTGCAAACTCATCCTTTTAGAAACTTGTTTGGGCTGTTGAGAGGAGTAAAAAACCATCAAAAATTTCAATCCTGCATGATTCTACCAAGAAATGTGATTCTTCATTCAAAACGCTGGTTTTTGCTATTGGGCTCTATTGAATAATGAATGTTTTGAATTTTCTCCAAAAGTAAAGTAGTTGCAAACTCATGCTTTTAGAGACTTGTTTGGGCTCATGAGAGGAGTAGAAAAACATCAAAAATTTCAGTCCTGCATGATTCTACCAAGAAATGTGTGTTGATTCAAACAGCTGGTTTTTGATAGTTTGGGCCCTATTGAATAATGAATGTTTTGAATTTTCTCCAAAAGTAAAGTAGTTGCAAACTCATGCTTTTAGAGACTTGTTTGGGCTCATGAGAGGAGTAGAAAAACTTCAAAAATTTCAGTCCTGCATGATTCTACCAAGAAATGTGTGTTCATTGAAACCGCTGGTTTTTGATAGTTTGGGCCCTATTGAATAATGAATGTTTTGAATTTTCTCCAAAAGTAAAGTAGTTGCAAACTCATCCTTTTAGAAACTTGTTTGGGCTGTTGAGAGGAGTAAAAAACCATCAAAAATTTCAATCCTGCATGATTCTACCAAGAAATGTGATTCTTCATTCAAAACGCTGGTTTTTGCTATTGGGCTCTATTGAATAATGAATATTTTGAATTTTCTCCAAAAGTAAAGTAGTTGCAAACTCATGCTTTTATAGACTTGTTTGGGCTCATGAGAGGAGTAGAAAAACATCAAAAATTTCAGTCCTGCATGATTCTACCAAGAAATGTGTGTTCATTGAAACCGCTGGTTTTTGATAGTTTGGGCCCTATTGAATAATGAATGTTTTGAATTTTCTCCAAAAGTAAAGTAGTTGCAAACTCATCCTTTTAGAAACTTGTTTGGGCTGTTGAGAGGAGTAAAAAACCGTCAAAAATTTCAATCCTGCATGATTCTACCAAGAAATGTGATTCTTCATTCAAAACCTGATTTTTGCTATTGGGCTCTATTGAATAGTGAATGTTTTGAATTTTCTCCAAAAGTAAAGTAGTTGCAAACTCATGCTTTTAGAGACTTGTTTGGGCTCATGAGAGGAGTAGAAAAACATCAAAAATTTCAGTCCTGCATGATTCTACCAAGAAATGTGTTCATTCAAACCGCTGGTTTTTGATAGTTTGGGCCCTATTGAATAATGAATGTTTTGAATTTTCTCCAAAAGTAAAGTAGTTGCAAACTCATCCTTTTAGAAACTTGTTTGGGCTGTTGAGAGGAGTAAAAAACCATCAAAAATTTCAATCCTGCATGATTTTACCAAGAAATGTGATTCTTCATTCAAAACCTGATTTTTGCTATTGGGCTCTATTGAATAGTGAATGTTTTGAATTTTCTCGAAAAGTAAAGTAGTTGCAAACTCATGCTTTTAGAGACTTGTTTGGGCTCATGAGAGGAGTAGAAAAACATCAAAAATTTCAGTCCTGCATGATTCTACCAAGACATGTGTGTTCATTGAAATGGCTGGTTTTTGATAGTTTGGGCCCTATTGAATAATGAATGTTTTGAATTTACTCCAAAAGTAAAGTAGTTGCAAACTCATCCTTTTAGAAACTTGTTTGGGCTGTTGAGAGGAGTAAAAAACCATCAAAAATTTCAATCCTGCATGATTCTACCAAGAAGTGTGATTCTTCATTCAAAACGCTGGTTTTTGCTATTGGGCTCTATTGAATAATGAATGTTTTGAATTTTCTACAAAAGTAAAGTAGTTGCAAACTCATGCTTTTAGAGACTTGTTTGGGCTCATGAGAGGAGTAGAAAAACATCAAAAATTTCAGTCCTGCATGATTCTACCAAGAAATGTGTGTTCATTGAAACCGCTGGTTTTTGATAGTTTGGGCCCTATTGAATAATGAATGTTTTGACTTTTCTCCAAAAGTAAAGTAGTTGCAAACTCATCCTTTTAGAAACTTGTTTGGGCTGTTGAGAGGAGTAAAAACCATCAAAAATTTCAATCCTGCATGATTCTACCAAGAAATGTGATTCTTCATTCAAAACGCTGGTTTTTGCTATTGGGCTCTATTGAATAGTGAATGTTTTGAATTTTCTCCAAAAGTAAAGTAGTTGGCAAACTCATGCTTTTAGAGACTTGTTTGGGCTCATGAGAGGAGTAGAAAAACATCAAAAATTTCAGTCCTGCATGATTCTACCAAGAAATGTGTGTTGATTCAAACCGCTGGTTTTTGATAGTTTGGGCCCTATTGAATAATGAATGTTTTGAATTTTCTCCAAAAGTAAAGTAGTTGCAAACTCATGCTTTTAGAGACTTGTTTGGGCTCATGAGAGGAGTAGAAAAACATCAAAAATTTCAGTCCTGCATGATTCTACCAAGAAATGTGTTCATTCAAACCGCTGGTTTTTGATAGTTTGGGCCCTATTGAATAATGAATGTTTTGAATTTTCTCCAAAAGTAAAGTAGTTGCAAACTCATCCTTTTAGAAACTTGTTTGGGCTGTTGAGAGGAGTAAAAAACCATCAAAAATTTCAATCCTGCATGATTCTACCAAGAAATGTGATTCTTCATTCAAAACGCTGGTTTTTGCTATTGGGCTCTATTGAATAATGAATGTTTTGAATTTTCTCCAAAAGTAAATTAGTTGCAAACTCATGCTTTTAGAGACTTGTTTGGGCTCATGAGATGAGTAGAAAAACATCAAAAATTTCAGTCCTGCATGATTCTACCAAGACATGTGTGTTCATTGAAACGGCTGGTTTTTGATAGTTTGGGCCCTATTGAATAATGAATGTTTTGAATTTTCTCCAAAAGTAAAGTAGTTGCAAACTCATCCTTTTAGAAACTTGTTTGGGCTGTTGAGAGGAGTAAAAAACCATCAAAAATTTCAATCCTGCATGATTCTACCAAGAAATGTGATTCTTCATTCAAAACGCTGTTTTTTGCTATTGGGCTTTATTGAATAATGAATGTTTTGAATTTTCTCCAAAAGTAAAGTAGTTGCAAACTCATGCTTTTAGAGACTTGTTTGGGCTCATGAGAGGAGTAGAAAAACATCAAAAATTTCAGTCCTGCATGATTCTACCAAGAAATGTGTGTTGATTCAAACCGCTGGTTTTTGATAGTTTGGGCCCTATTGAATAATGAATGTTTTGAATTTTCTCCAAAAGTAAAGTAGTTGCAAACTCATGCTTTTAGAGACTTGTTTGGGCTCATGAGAGGAGTAGAAAAACATCAAAAATTTCAGTCCTGCATGATTCTACCAAGAAATGTGTGTTCATTGAAACCGCTGGTTTTTGATAGTTTGGGCCCTATTGAATAATGAATGTTTTGAATTTTCTCCAAAAGTAAAGTAGTTGCAAACTTATCCTTTTAGAAACTTGTTTGGGCTGTTGAGAGGAGTAAAAAACCATCAAAAATTTCAATCCTGCATGATTCTACCAAGAAATGTGATTCTTCATTCAAAACGCTGGTTTTTGCTATTGGGCTCTATTGAATAATGAATGTTTTGAATTTTCTCCAAAAGTAAAGTAGTTGCAAACTCACGCTTTTAGAGACTTGTTTGGGCTCATGAGAGGAGTAGAAAAACATCAAAAATTTCAGTCCTGCATGATTCTACCAAGAAATGTGTGTTCATTGAAACCGCTGGTTTTTGATAGTTTGGGCCCTATTGAATAATGAATGTTTTGAATTTTCTCCAAAAGTAAAGTAGTTGCAAACTCATGCTTTTAGAGACTTGTTTGGGCTCATGAGAGGAGTAGAAAAACATCAAAAATTTCAGTCCTCCATGAATCTACCAAGAAATGTGTGTTCATTGAAACTGCTGGTTTTTGATAGTTTGGGCCCTATTGAATAATGAATGTTTTGAATTTTCTCCAAAAGTAAAGTAGTTGCAAACTCATCCTTTTAGAAACTTGTTTGGGCTCTTGAGAGGAGTAAAAAACCATCAAAAATTTCAATCCTGCATGATTCTACCAAGAAATGTGATTCTTCATTCAAAACGCTGGTTTTTGCTATTGGGCTCTATTGAATAATGAATGTTTTGAATTTTCTCCAAAAGTAAAGTAGTTGCAAACTCATGCTTTTAGAGACTTGTTTGGGCTCATGAGAGGAGTAGAAAAACATCAAAAATTTCAGTCCTGCATGATTCTACCAAGAAATGTGTGTTCATTGAAACCGCTGGTTTTTGATAGTTTGGGCCCTATTGAATAATGAATGTTTTGAATTTTCTCCAAAAGTAAAGTAGTTGCAAACTCATCCTTTTAGAAACTTGTTTGGGCTGTTGAGAGGAGTAAAAAACCATCAAAAATTTCAATCCTGCATGATTCTACCAAGAAATGTGATTCTTCATTCAAAACGCTGGTTTTTGCTATTGGGCTCTATTGAATAATGAATGTTTTGAATTTTCTCCAAAAGTAAAGTAGTTGCAAACTCATGCTTTTAGAGACTTGTTTGGGCTCATGAGAGGAGTTGAAAAACATCAAAAATTTCAGTCCTGCATGATTCTATCAAGAAATGTGTGTTCATTGAAACCGCTGGTTTTTGATAGTTTGGGCCCTATTGAATAATGAATGTTTTGAATTTTCTCCAAAAGTAAAGTAGTTGCAAACTCATCCTTTTAGAAACTTGTTTGGGCTGTTGAGAGGAGTAAAAAACCATCAAAAATTTCAATCCTGCATGATTCTACCAAGAAATGTGATTCTTCATCCAAAACGCTGGTTTTTGCTATTGGGCTCTATTGAATAATGAATGTTTTGAATTTTCTCCAAAAGTAAAGTAGTTGCAAACTCATGCTTTTAGAGACTTGTTTGGGCTCATGAGAGGAGTAGAAAAACATCAAAAATTTCAGTCCTGCATGATTCTACCAAGAAATGTGTGTTCATTGAAACCGCTGGTTTTTCATAGTTTGGGCCCTATTGAATAATGAATGTTTTGAATTTTCTCCAAAGGTAAAGTAGTTGCAAACTCATCCTTTTAGAAACTTGTTTGGGCTGTTGAGAGGAGTAAAAAACCATCAAAAATTTCAATCCTGCATGATTTTACCAAGAAATGTGATTCTTCATTCAAAACCTGATTTTTGCTATTGGGCTCTATTGAATAGTGAATGTTTTGAATTTTCTCCAAAAGTAAAGTAGTTGCAAACTCATGCTTTTAGAGACTTGTTTGGGCTCATGAGAGGAGTAGAAAAACATCAAAAATTTCAGTCCTGCATGATTCTACCAAGAAATGTGTGTTCATTGAAACCGCTGGTTTTTGATAGTTTGGGCCCTATTGAATAATGAATGTTTTGAATTTTCTCCAAAAGTAAAGTAGTTGCAAACTCATCCTTTTAGAAACTTGTTTGGGCTGTTGAGAGGAGTAAAAAACCATCAAAAATTTCAATCCTGCATGATTCTACCAAGAAATGTGATTCTTCATTCAAAACGCTGGTTTTTGCTATTGGGCTCTATTGAATAATGAATGTTTTGAATTTTCTCCAAATGTAAAGTAGTTGCAAACTCATGCTTTTAGAGACTTGTTTGGGCTCATGAGAGGAGTAGAAAAACATCAAAAATTTCAGTCCTGCATGATTCTACCAAGAAATGTGTGTTCATTCAAACCGCTGGTTTTTGATAGTTTGGGCCCTATTGAATAATGAATGTTTTGAATTTTCTCCAAAAGTAAAGTAGTTGCAAACTCATGCTTTTAGAGACTTGTTTGGGCTCATGAGAGGAGTAGAAAAACATCAAAAATTTCAGTCCTGCATGATTCTACCAAGAAATGTGTGTTCATTGAAACCGCTGGTTTTTGATAGTTTGGGCCCTATTGAATAATGAATGTTTTGAATTTTCTCCAAAAGTAAAGTAGTTGCAAACTCATCCTTTTAGAAACTTGTTTGCGCTGTTGAGAGGAGTAAAAAACCATCAAAAAATTCAATCCTGCATGATTCTACCAAGAAATGTGATTCTTCATTCAAAACGCTGGTTTTTGCTATTGGGCTCTATTGAATAATGAATGTTTTGAATTTTCTCCAAAAGTAAAGTAGTTGCAAACTCATGCTTTTAGAGACTTGTTTGGGCTCATGAGAGGAGTAGAAAAACATCAAAAATTTCAGTCCTGCATGATTCTACCAAGAAATGTGTGTTCATTGAAACCGCTGGTTTTTGATAGTTTGGGCCCTATTGAATAATGAATGTTTTGAATTTTCTCCAAAAGTAAAGTAGTTGCAAACTCATCCTTTTAGAAACTTGTTTGGGCTGTTGAGAGGAGTAAAAAACCATCAAAAATTTCAATCCTGCATGATTCTACCAAGAAATGTGATTCTTCATTCAAAACGCTGGTTTTTGCTATTGGGCTCTATTGAATAATGAATGTTTTGAATTTTCTCCAAAAGTAAAGTAGTTGCAAACTCATGCTTTTAGAGACTTTTTTGGGCTCATGAGAGGAGTAGAAAAACATCAAAAATTTCAGTCCTGCATGATTCTACCAAGACATGTGTGTTCATTGAAACGGCTGGTTTTTGATAGTTTGGGCCTTATTGAATAATGAATGTTTTGAATTTTCTCCAAAAGTAAAGTAGTTGCAAACTCATCCTTTTAGAAACTTGTTTGGGCTGTTGAGAGGAGTAAAAAACCATCAAAAATTTCAATCCTGCATGATTCTACCAAGAAATGTGATTCTTCATTCAAAACCTGATTTTTGCTATTGGGCTCTATTGAATAATGAATGTTTTGAATTTTCTCCAAAAGTAAAGTAGTTGCAAACTCATGCTTTTAGAGACTTGTTTGGGCTCATGAGAGGAGAAGAAAAACATCAAAAATATCAGTCCTGCATGATTCTACCAAGAAATGTGTGTTCATTCAAACCGCTGGTTTTTGATAGTTTGGGCCCTATTGAATAATGAATGTTTTGAATTTTCTCCAAAAGTAAAGTAGTTGCAAACTCATGCTTTTAGTGACTTGTTTGGGCTCATGAGAGGAGTAGAAAAACATCAAAAATTTCAGTCCTGCATGAATCTACCAAGAAATGTGTGTTCATTGAAACCGCTGGTTTTTGATAGTTTGGGCCCTATTGAATAATGAATGTTTTGAATTTTCTCCAAAAGTAAAGTAGTTGCAAACTCATCCTTTTAGAAACTTGTTTGGGCTGTTGAGAGGAGTAAAAAACCATCAAAAATTTCAATCCTGCATGATTCTACCAAGAAATGTGATTCTTCATTCAAAACGCTGGTTTTTGCTATTGGGCTCTATTGAATAATGAATGTTTTGAATTTTCTCCAAAAGTAAAGTAGTTGCAAACTCATGCTTTTAGAGACTTGTTTGGGCTCATGAGAGGAGTAGAAAAACATCAAAAATTTCAGTCCTGCATGATTCTACCAAGAAATGTGTGTTCATTGAAACCGCTGGTTTTTGATAGTTTGGGCCCTATTGAATAATGAATGTTTTGAATTTTCTCCAAAAGTAAAGTAGTTGCAAACTCATCCTTTTAGAAACTTGTTTGGGCTGTTGAGAGGAGTAAAAAACCATCAAAAATTTCAATCCTGCATGATTCTACCAAGAAATGTGATTCTTCATTCAAAACGCTGGTTTTTGCTTTTGGGCTCTATTGAATAATGAATGTTTTGAATTTTCTCCAAAAGTAAAGTAGTTGCAAACTCATGCTTTTACAGACTTGTTTGGGCTCATGAGAGGAGTTGAAAAACATCAAAAATTTCAGTCCTGCATGATTCTATCAAGAAATGTGTGTTCATTGAAACCGCTGGTTTTTGATAGTTTGGGCCCTATTGAATAATGAATGTTTTGAATTTTCTCCAAAAGTAAAGTAGTTGCAAACTCATCCTTTTAGAAACTTGTTTGGGCTGTTGAGAGGAGTAAAAAACCATCAAAAATTTCAATCCTGCATGATTCTACCAAGAAATGTGATTCTTCATCCAAAACGCTGGTTTTTGCTATTGGGCTCTATTGAATAATGAATGTTTTGAATTTTCTCCAAAAGTAAAGTAGTTGCAAACTCATGCTTTTAGAGACTTGTTTGGGCTCATGAGAGGAGTAGAAAAACATCAAAAATTTCAGTCCTGCATGATTCTACCAAGAAATGTGTGTTCATTGAAACCGCTGGTTTTTGATAGTTTGGGCCCTATTGAATAATGAATGTTTTGAATTTTCTCCAAAGGTAAAGTAGTTGCAAACTCATCCTTTTAGAAACTTGTTTGGGCTGTTGAGAGGAGTAAAAAACCATCAAAAATTTCAATCCTGCATGATTTTACCAAGAAATGTGATTCTTCATTCAAAACCTGATTTTTGCTATTGGGCTCTATTGAATAGTGAATGTTTTGAATTTTCTCCAAAAGTAAAGTAGTTGCAAACTCATGCTTTTAGAGACTTGTTTGGGCTCATGAGAGGAGTAGAAAAACATCAAAAATTTCAGTCCTGCATGATTCTACCAAGAAATGTGTTCATTCAAACTGCTGGTTTTTGATAGTTTGGGCCCTATTGAATAATGAATGTTTTGAATTTTCTCCAAAAGTAAAGTAGTTGCAATCTCATCCTTTTAGAAACTTGTTTGGGCTGTTGAGAGGAGTAAAAAACCATCAAAAATTTCAATCCTGCATGATTCTACCAAGAAATGTGATTCTTCATTCAAAACGCTGGTTTTTGCTATTGGGCTCTATTGAATAATGAATGTTTTGAATTTTCTCCAAAAGTAAAGTAGTTGCAAACTCATGCTTTTAGAGACTTGTTTGGGCTCATGAGAGGAGTAGAAAAACATCAAAAATTTCAGTCCTGCATGATTCTACCAAGAAATGTGTTCATTCAAACCACTGGTTTTTGATAGTTTGGGCACTATTGAATAATGAATGTTTTGAATTTTCTCCAAAAGTAAAGTAGTTGCAAACTCATCCTTTTAGAAACTTGTTTGGGCTGTTGAGAGGAGTAAAAAACCATCAAAAATTTCAATCCTGCATGATTCTACCAAGAAATGTGATTCTTCATTCAAAACGCTGGTTTTTGCTATTGGGCTCTATTGAATAATGAATGTTTTGAATTTTCTCCAAAAGTAAAGTAGTTGCAAACTCATGCTTTTAGAGACTTGTTTGGGCTCATGAGAGGAGTAGAAAAACATCAAAAATTTCACTCCTGCATGATTCTACCAAGAAATGTGTGTTCATTGAAACCGCTGGTTTTTGATAGTTTGGGCCCTATTGAATAATGAATGTTTTGAATTTTCTCCAAAAGTAAAGTAGTTGCAAACTCATCCTTTTAGAAACTTGTTTGGGCTGTTGAGAGGAGTAAAAAACCATCAAAAATTTCAATCCTGCATGATTCTACCAAGAAATGTGATTCTTCATTCAAAACGCTGGTTTTTGCTATTGGGCTCTATTGAATAATGAATGTTTTGAATTTTCTCCAAAAGTAAAGTAGTTGCAAACTCATGCTTTTAGAGACTTGTTTGGGCTCATGAGAGGAGTAGAAAAACATCAAAAATTTCAGTCCTGCATGATTCTACCAAGAAATGTGTGTTCATTGAAACCGCTGGTTTTTGATAGTTTGGGCCCTATTGAATAATGAATGTTTTGAATTTTCTCCAAAAGTAAAGTAGTTGCAAACTCATCCTTTTAGAAACTTGTTTGGGCTGTTGAGAGGAGTAAAAAACCATCAAAAATTTCAATCCTGCATGATTCTACCAAGAAATGTGATTCTTCATTCAAAACGCTGGTTTTTGCTATTGGGCTCTATTGAATAATGAATGTTTTGAATTTTCTCCAAAAGTAAAGTAGTTGCAAACTCATGCTTTTACAGACTTGTTTGGGCTCATGAGAGGAGTAGAAAAACATCAAAAATTTCACTCCTGCATGATTCTACCAAGAAATGTGTGTTCATTGAAACCGCTGGGTTTTGATAGTTTGGGCCCTATTGAATAATGAATGTTTTGAATTTTCTCCAAAAGTAAAGTAGTTGCAAACTCATCCTTTTAGAAACTTGTTTGGGCTGTTGAGAGGAGTAAAAAACCATCAAAAATTTCAATCCTGCATGATTCTACCAAGAAATGTGATTCTTCATTCAAAACGCTGGTTTTTGCTATTGGGCTCTATTGAATAATGAATGTTTTGAATTTTCTCCAAAAGTAAAGTAGTTGCAAACTCATGCTTTTACAGACTTGTTTGGGCTCATGAGAGGAGTAGAAAAACATCAAAAATTTCACTCCTGCTTGATTCTACCAAGAAATGTGTGTTCATTGAAACCGCTGGTTTTTGATAGTTTGGGCCCTATTGAATAATGAATGTTTTGAATTTTCTCCAAAAGTAAAGTAGTTGCAAACTCATCCTTTTAGAAACTTGTTTGGGCTGTTGAGAGGAGTAAAAAACCATCAAAAATTTCAATCCTGCATGATTCTACCAAGAAATGTGATTCTTCATTCAAAACGCTGGTTTTTGCTATTGGGCTCTATTGAATAATGAATGTTTTGAATTTTCTCCAAAAGTAAAGTAGTTGCAAACTCATGCTTTTAGAGACTTGTTTGGGCTCATGAGAGGAGTAGAAAAACATCAAAAATTTCACTCCTGCATGATTCTACCAAGAAATATGTGTTCATTGAAACCGCTGGTTTTTGATAGTTTGGGCCCTATTGAATAATGAATGTTTTGAATTTTCTCCAAAAGTAAAGTAGTTGCAAACTCCTCCTTTTAGAAACTTGTTTGGGCTGTGGAGAGGAGTAAAAAACCATCAAAAATTTCAATCCTGCATGATTCTACCAAGAAATGTGATTCTTCATTCAAAACGCTGGTTTTTGCTATTGGGCTCTATTGAATAATGAATGTTTTGAATTTTCTCCAAAAGTAAAGTAGTTCTAAACTCATCCTTTTAGAAACTTGTTTGGGCTGTTGAGAGGAGTAAAAAACCATCAAAAATTTCAATCTTGCATGATTCTACCAAGAAATGTGATTCTTCATTCAAAACGCTGGTTTTTGCTATTGGGCTCTATTGAATAATGAATGTTTTGAATTTTCTCCAAAAGTAAAGTAGTTGCAAACTCATGCTTTTAGAGACTTGTTTGGGCTCATGAGAGGAGTAGAAAAACATCAAAAATTTCACTCCTGCATGATTCTACCAAGAAATGTGTGTTCATTGAAACCGCTGGTTTTTGATAGTTTGGGCCCTATTGAATAATGAATGTTTTGAATTTTCTCCAAAAGTAAAGTAGTTGCAAACTTCTCCTTTTAGAAACTTGTTTGGGCTGTGGAGAGGAGTAAAAAACCATCAAAAATTTCAATCCTGCATGATTCTACCAAGAAATGTGATTCTTCATTCAAAACGCTGGTTTTTGCTATTGGGCTCTATTGAATAATGAATGTTTTGAATTTTCTCCAAAAGTAAAGTAGTTGCAAACTCATCCTTTTAGAGACTTGTTTGGGCTCATGAGAGGAGTAGAAAAACTTCAAAAATTTCAGTCCTGCACGATTCTACCAAGAAATGTGTGTTCATTCAAACCGCTGGTTTTTGATATTTTGGGCCCTATTGAATAATGAATGTTTTGAATTTTCTCCAAAAGTAAAGTAGTTGCAATCTCATCCTTTTAGAAACTTGTTTGGGCTGTTGAGAGGAGTAAAAAACCATCAAAAATTTCAATCCTGCATGATTCTACCAAGAAATGTGATTCTTCATTCAAAACGCTGGTTTTTGCTATTGGGCTCTATTGAATAATGAATGTTTTGAATTTTCTCCAAAAGTAAAGTAGTTGCAAACTCATGCTTTTAGAGACTTGTTTGGGCTCATGAGAGGAGTAGAAAAACATCAAAAATTTCAGTCCTGCATGATTCTACCAAGAAATGTGTTCATTCAAACCACTGGTTTTTGATAGTTTGGGCCCTATTGAATAATGAATGTTTTGAATTTTCTCCAAAAGTAAAGTAGTTGCAAACTCATCCTTTTAGAAACTTGTTTGGGCTGTTGAGAGGAGTAAAAAACCATCAAAAATTTCAATCCTGCATGATTCTACCAAGAAATGTGATTCTTCATTCAAAACGCTGGTTTTTGCTATTGGGCTCTATTGAATAATGAATGTTTTGAATTTTCTCCAAAAGTAAAGTAGTTGCAAACTCATGCTTTTAGAGACTTGTTTGGGCTCATGAGAGGAGTAGAAAAACATCAAAAATTTCAGTCCTGCATGATTCTACCAAGAAATGTGTGTTCATTGAAACCGCTGGTTTTTGATAGTTTGGGCCCTATTGAATAATGAATGTTTTGAATTTTCTCCAAAAGTAAAGTAGTTGCAAACTCATCCTTTTAGAAACTTGTTTGGGCTGTTGAGAGGAGTAAAAAACCATCAAAAATTTCAATCCTGCATGATTCTACCAAGAAATGTGATTCTTCATTCAAAACGCTGGTTTTTGCTATTGGGCTCTATTGAATAATGAATGTTTTGAATTTTCTCCAAAAGTAAAGTAGTTGCAAACTCATGCTTTTACAGACTTGTTTGGGCTCATGAGAGGAGTAGAAAAACATCAAAAATTTCAGTCCTGCATGATTCTACCAAGAAATGTGTGTTCATTGAAACCGCTGGTTTTTGATAGTTTGGGCCCTATTGAATAATGAATGTTTTGAATTTTCTCCAAAAGTAAAGTAGTTGCAAACTCATCCTTTTAGAAACTTGTTTGGGCTGTTGAGAGGAGTAAAAAACCATCAAAAATTTCAATCCTGCATGATTTTACCAACAAATGTGATTCTTCATTCAAAACCTGATTTTTGCTATTGGGCTCTATTGAATAGTGAATGTTTTGAATTTTCTCCAAAAGTAAAGTAGTTGCAAACTCATGCTTTTAGAGACTTGTTTGGGCTCATGAGAGGAGTAGAAAAACATCAAAAATTTCAGTCCTGCATGATTCCACCAAGAAATGTGTTCATTCAAACCGCTGGTTTTTGATAGTTTGGGCCCTATTGAATAATGAATGTTTTGAATTTTCTCCAAAAGTAAAGTAGTTGCAAACTCATCCTTTTAGAAACTTGTTTGGGCTGTTGAGAGGAGTAAAAAACCATCAAAAATTTCAATCCTGCATGATTCTACCAAGAAATGTGATTCTTCATTCAAAACGCTGGTTTTTGCTATTGGGCTCTATTGAATAATGAATGTTTTGAATTTTCTCCAAAAGTAAAGTAGTTGCAAACTCATGCTTTTAGAGACTTGTTTGGGCTCATGAGAGGAGTAGAAAAACATCAAAAATTTCAGTCCTGCATGATTCTACCAAGAAATGTGTGTTCATTGAAACCGCTGGTTTTTGATAGTTTGGGCCCTATTGAATAATGAATGTTTTGAATTTTCTCCAAAAGTAAAGTAGTTGCAAACTCATCCTTTTAGAAACTTGTTTGGGCTGTTGAGAGGAGTAAAAAACCATCAAAAATTTCAATCCTGCATGATTCTACCAAGAAATGTGATTCTTCATTCAAAACGCTGGTTTTTGATATTGGGCTCTATTGAATAATGAATGTTTTGAATTTTCTCCAAAAGTAAAGTATTTGCAAACTCATGCTTTTAGAGACTTGTTTGGGCTCATGAGAGGAGTAGAAAAACATCAAAAATTTCAGTCCTGGATGATTCTACCAAGAAATGTGTGTTCATTGAAACCGCTGGTTTTTGATAGTTTGGGCGCAATTGAATAATGAATGTTTTGAATTTTCTCCAAAAGTAAAGTAGTTGCAAACTCATCCTTTTAGAAACTTGTTTGGGCTGTTGAGAGGAGTAAAAAACCATCAAAAATTTCAATCCTGCATGATTCTACCAAGAAATGTGATTCTTCATTCAAAACGCTGGTTTTTGCTATTGGGCTCTATTGAATAATGAATGTTTTGAATTTTCTCCAAAAGTAAAGTAGTTGCAAACTCATGCTTTTAGAGACTTGTTTGGGCTCATGAGAGGAGTAGAAAAACATCAAAAATTTCAGTCCTGCATGATTCTACCAAGAAATGAGTGTTCATTGAAACCGCTGGTTTTTGATAGTTTGGGCCCTATTGAATAATGAATGTTTTGAATTTTCTCCATTTTCAATAACTTTATTAAAAATTTTACATAAAGTTAACAGTAGTATTTTTACAGCATACTGTTGACAGTAGGGTTCAGGATAATATACAAAATAACAGTAATGTATTACATTAAGTAGATCAGTAGGAGTAACAATACACCTAACAATAACACTTAACAGTAGTGTGGTATATTGTCAAGAACCAAGAGATAATCCTAAAATAAACAAACGTAATGAGTTACCTTGTATTCTGTTTTAAGAGAGTAATGCGCGTTTTTACCAGATAAATTCAGAGAGGAGAGATATCAGCAATAAAAATAAAAAAAATCACATAGTGGGAGAGACCAAGAGCAGTTCAATTAGGAGAAATTCTGATCAGAGGCAAATCTTATCCAAGAATTCCACCTTTTGCTATATGTACTAAAGTAGTCATTTGCCAAAGCATGGCTTTTTTCGTATGAACAATGTAATGACATCTTGTCTACAATATCACTAAATTTGGGAGTAGCCTCTTCGTTCCATAAGGATGCTATGGCATTTTTAGTTATTAGAAAAAGGTGGATAACTGTTGGGATATGAGATGTATGAATCACTTCTAAATTGAATTTTCTCCAAAAGTAAAGTAGTTGCAAACTCATCCTTTTAGAAACTTGTTTGGGCTGTTGAGAGGAGTAAAAAACCATCAAAAATTTCAATCCTGCATGATTCTACCAAGAAATGTGATTCTTCATCCAAAACGCTGGTTTTTGCTATTGGGCTCTATTGAATAATGAATGTTTTGAATTTTCTCCAAAAGTAAAGTAGTTGCAAACTCATGCTTTTAGAGACTTGTTTGGGCTCATGAGAGGAGTAGAAAAACATCAAAAATTTCAGTCCTGCATGATTCTACCAAGAAATGAGTGTTCATTGAAACCGCTGGTTTTTGATAGTTTGGGCCCTATTGAATAATGAAT
This sequence comes from Dendrobates tinctorius, assembly GCF_039654945.1. Taxonomy (NCBI): domain Eukaryota; kingdom Metazoa; phylum Chordata; class Amphibia; order Anura; family Dendrobatidae; genus Dendrobates; species Dendrobates tinctorius. The sequence continues at coordinate 24,177,586 of NW_027361793.1, forward strand.
GTTTTGAATTTTCTCCAAAAGTAAAGTAGTTGCAAACTCATCCTTTTAGAAACTTGTTTGGGCTGTTGAGAGGAGTAAAAAACCATCAAAAATTTCAATCCTGCATGATTCTACCAAGAAATGTGATTCTTCATCCAAAACGCTGGTTTTTGCTATTGGGCTCTATTGAATAATGAATGTTTTGAATTTTCTCCAAAAGTAAAGTAGTTGCAAACTCATGCTTTTAGAGACTTGTTTGGGCTCATGAGAGGAGTAGAAAAACATCAAAAATTTCAGTCCTGCATGATTCTACCAAGAAATGTGTGTTCATTGAAACCGCTGGTTTTTGATAGTTTGGGCCCTATTGAATAATGAATGTTTTGAATTTTCTATAAAAGTAAAGTAGTTGCAAACTCATCCTTTTAGAAACTTGTTTGGGCTGTTGAGAGGAGTAAAAAACCATCAAAAATTTCAATCCTGCATGATTTTACCAAGAAATGTGATTCTTCTTTCAAAACCTGATTTTTGCTATTGGGCTCTATTGAATAGTGAATGTTTTGAATTTTCTCCAAAAGTAAAGTAGTTGCAAACTCATGCTTTTAGAGACTTGTTTGGGCTCATGAGAGGAGTAGAAAAACATCAAAAATTTCAGTCCTGCATGATTCTACCAAGAAATGTGTTCATTCAAACCGCTGGTTTTTGATAGTTTGGGCCCTATTGAAAAATGAATGTTTTGAATTTTCTCCAAAAGTAAAGTAGTTGCAAACTCATCCTTTTAGAAACTTGTTTGGGCTGTTGAGAGGAGTAAAAAAACATCAAAAATTTCAATCCTACATGATTCTACCAAGAAATGTGATTCTTCATTCAAAACGCTGGTTTTTGCTATTGGGCTCTATTGAATAATGAATGTTTTGAATTTTCTCCAAAAGTAAAGTAGTTGCAAACTCATCCTTTTAGAAACTTGTTTGGGCTGTTGAGAGGAGTAAAAAACCATCAAAAATTTCAATCCTGCATGATTCTACCAAGAAATGTGATTCTTCATTCAAAACGCTGGTTTTTGCTATTGGGCTCTATTGAATAATGAATGTTTTGAATTTTCTCCAAAAGTAAAGTAGTTGCAAACTCATGCTTTTAGAGACTTGTTTGGGCTCATGAGAGGAGTAGAAAAACATCAAAAATTTCAGTCCTGCATGATTCTACCAAGAAATGTGTGTTCATTGAAACCGCTGGTTTTTGATAGTTTGGGCCCTATTGAATAATGAATGTTTTGAATTTTCTCCAAAAGTAAAGTAGTTGCAAACTCATCCTTTTAGAAACTTGTTTGGGCTGTTGAGAGGAGTAAAAAACCATCAAAAATTTCAATCCTGCATGATTCTACCAAGAAATGTGATTCTTCATTCAAAACGCTGGTTTTTGCTATTGGGCTCTATTGAATAATGAATGTTTTGAATTTTCTCCAAAAGTAAAGTAGTTGCAAACTCATGCTTTTAGAGACTTTTTTGGGCTCATGAGAGGAGTAGAAAAACATCAAAAATTTCAGTCCTGCATGATTCTACCAAGACATGTGTGTTCATTGAAACGGCTGGTTTTTGATAGTTTGGGCCTTATTGAATAATGAATGTTTTGAATTTTCTCCAAAAGTAAAGTAGTTGCAAACTCATCCTTTTAGAAACTTGTTTGGGCTGTTGAGAGGAGTAAAAAACCATCAAAAATTTCAATCCTGCATGATTCTACCAAGAAATGTGATTCTTCATTCAAAACCTGATTTTTGCTATTGGGCTCTATTGAATAATGAATGTTTTGAATTTTCTCCAAAAGTAAAGTAGTTGCAAACTCATGCTTTTAGAGACTTGTTTGGGCTCATGAGAGGAGTAGAAAAACATCAAAAATATCAGTCCTGCATGATTCTACCAAGAAATGTGTGTTCATTGAAACCGCTGGTTTTTGATAGTTTGGGCCCTATTGAATAATGAATGTTTTGAATTTTCTCCAAAAGTAAAGTAGTTGCAAACTCATCCTTTTAGAAACTTGTTTGGGCTGTTGAGAGGAGTAAAAAACCATCAAAAATTTCAATCCTGCATGATTCTACCAAGAAATGTGATTCTTCATTCAAAACGCTGGTTTTTGCTATTGGGCTCTATTGAATAATGAATGTTTTGAATTTTCTCCAACAGTAAAGTAGTTGCAAACTCATGCTTTTAGAGACTTGTTTGGGCTCATGAGAGGAGTAGAAAAACATCAAAAATTTCAGTCCTGCATGATTCTACCAAGAAATGTGTGTTCATTGAAACCGCTGGTTTTTGATAGTTTGGGCCCTATTGAATAATGAATGTTTTGAATTTTCTCCAAAAGTAAAGTAGTTGCAAACTCATCCTTTTAGAAACTTGTTTGGGCTGTTGAGAGGAGTAAAAAACCATCAAAAATTTCAATCCTGCATGATTCTACCAAGAAATGTGATTCTTCATTCAAAACGCTGGTTTTTGCTATTGGGCTCTATTGAATAATGAATGTTTTGAATTTTCTCCAAAAGTAAAGTAGTTGCAAACTCATGCTTTTAGAGACTTGTTTGGGCTCATGAGAGGAGTTGAAAAACATCAAAAATTTCAGTCCTGCATGATTCTATCAAGAAATGTGTGTTCATTGAAACCGCTGGTTTTTGATAGTTTGGGCCCTATTGAATAATGAATGTTTTGAATTTTCTCCAAAAGTAAAGTAGTTGCAAACTCATCCTTTTAGAAACTTGTTTGGGCTGTTGAGAGGAGTAAAAAACCATCAAAAATTTCAATCCTGCATGATTCTACCAAGAAATGTGATTCTTCATCCAAAACGCTGGTTTTTGCTATTGGGCTCTATTGAATAATGAATGTTTTGAATTTTCTCCAAAAGTAAAGTAGTTGCAAACTCATGCTTTTAGAGACTTGTTTGGGCTCATGAGAGGAGTAGAAAAACATCAAAAATTTCAGTCCTGCATGATTCTACCAAGAAATGTGTGTTCATTGAAACCGCTGGTTTTTGATAGTTTGGGCCCTATTGAATAATGAATGTTTTGAATTTTCTCCAAAGGTAAAGTAGTTGCAAACTCATCCTTTTAGAAACTTGTTTGGGCTGTTGAGAGGAGTAAAAAACCATCAAAAATTTCAATCCTGCATGATTTTACCAAGAAATGTGATTCTTCATTCAAAACCTGATTTTTGCTATTGGGCTCTATTGAATAGTGAATGTTTTGAATTTTCTCCAAAAGTAAAGTAGTTGCAAACTCATGCTTTTAGAGACTTGTTTGGGCTCATGAGAGGAGTAGAAAAACATCAAAAATTTCAGTCCTGCATGATTCTACCAAGAAATGTGTTCATTCAAACTGCTGGTTTTTGATAGTTTGGGCCCTATTGAATAATGAATGTTTTGAATTTTCTCCAAAAGTAAAGTAGTTGCAATCTCATCCTTTTAGAAACTTGTTTGGGCTGTTGAGAGGAGTAAAAAACCATCAAAAATTTCAATCCTGCATGATTCTACCAAGAAATGTGATTCTTCATTCAAAACGCTGGTTTTTGCTATTGGGCTCTATTGAATAATGAATGTTTTGAATTTTCTCCAAAAGTAAAGTAGTTGCAAACTCATGCTTTTAGAGACTTGTTTGGGCTCATGAGAGGAGTAGAAAAACATCAAAAATTTCACTCCTGCATGATTCTACCAAGAAATGTGTTCATTCAAACCACTGGTTTTTGATAGTTTGGGCACTATTGAATAATGAATGTTTTGAATTTTCTCCAAAAGTAAAGTAGTTGCAAACTCATCCTTTTAGAAACTTGTTTGGGCTGTTGAGAGGAGTAAAAAACCATCAAAAATTTCAATCCTGCATGATTCTACCAAGAAATGTGATTCTTCATTCAAAACGCTGGTTTTTGCTATTGGGCTCTATTGAATAATGAATGTTTTGAATTTTCTCCAAAAGTAAAGTAGTTGCAAACTCATGCTTTTAGAGACTTGTTTGGGCTCATGAGAGGAGTAGAAAAACATCAAAAATTTCACTCCTGCATGATTCTACCAAGAAATGTGTGTTCATTGAAACCGCTGGTTTTTGATAGTTTGGGCCCTATTGAATAATGAATGTTTTGAATTTTCTCCAAAAGTAAAGTAGTTGCAAACTCATCCTTTTAGAAACTTGTTTGGGCTGTTGAGAGGAGTAAAAAACCATCAAAAATTTCAATCCTGCATGATTCTACCAAGAAATGTGATTCTTCATTCAAAACGCTGGTTTTTGCTATTGGGCTCTATTGAATAATGAATGTTTTGAATTTTCTCCAAAAGTAAAGTAGTTGCAAACTCATGCTTTTAGAGACTTGTTTGGGCTCATGAGAGGAGTAGAAAAACATCAAAAATTTCAGTCCTGCATGATTCTACCAAGAAATGTGTGTTCATTGAAACCGCTGGTTTTTGATAGTTTGGGCCCTATTGAATAATGAATGTTTTGAATTTTCTCCAAAAGTAAAGTAGTTGCAAACTCATCCTTTTAGAAACTTGTTTGGGCTGTTGAGAGGAGTAAAAAACCATCAAAAATTTCAATCCTGCATGATTCTACCAAGAAATGTGATTCTTCATTCAAAACGCTGGTTTTTGCTATTGGGCTCTATTGAATAATGAATGTTTTGAATTTTCTCCAAAAGTAAAGTAGTTGCAAACTCATGCTTTTACAGACTTGTTTGGGCTCATGAGAGGAGTAGAAAAACATCAAAAATTTCACTCCTGCATGATTCTACCAAGAAATGTGTGTTCATTGAAACCGCTGGTTTTTGATAGTTTGGGCCCTATTGAATAATGAATGTTTTGAATTTTCTCCAAAAGTAAAGTAGTTGCAAACTCATCCTTTTAGAAACTTGTTTGGGCTGTTGAGAGGAGTAAAAAACCATCAAAAATTTCAATCCTGCATGATTCTACCAAGAAATGTGATTCTTCATTCAAAACGCTGGTTTTTGCTATTGGGCTCTATTGAATAATGAATGTTTTGAATTTTCTCCAAAAGTAAAGTAGTTGCAAACTCATGCTTTTACAGACTTGTTTGGGCTCATGAGAGGAGTAGAAAAACATCAAAAATTTCACTCCTGCTTGATTCTACCAAGAAATGTGTGTTCATTGAAACCGCTGGTTTTTGATAGTTTGGGCCCTATTGAATAATGAATGTTTTGAATTTTCTCCAAAAGTAAAGTAGTTGCAAACTCATCCTTTTAGAAACTTGTTTGGGCTGTTGAGAGGAGTAAAAAACCATCAAAAATTTCAATCCTGCATGATTCTACCAAGAAATGTGATTCTTCATTCAAAACGCTGGTTTTTGCTATTGGGCTCTATTGAATAATGAATGTTTTGAATTTTCTCCAAAAGTAAAGTAGTTGCAAACTCATGCTTTTAGAGACTTGTTTGGGCTCATGAGAGGAGTAGAAAAACATCAAAAATTTCACTCCTGCATGATTCTACCAAGAAATATGTGTTCATTGAAACCGCTGGTTTTTGATAGTTTGGGCCCTATTGAATAATGAATGTTTTGAATTTTCTCCAAAAGTAAAGTAGTTGCAAACTCCTCCTTTTAGAAACTTGTTTGGGCTGTGGAGAGGAGTAAAAAACCATCAAAAATTTCAATCCTGCATGATTCTACCAAGAAATGTGATTCTTCATTCAAAACGCTGGTTTTTGCTATTGGGCTCTATTGAATAATGAATGTTTTGAATTTTCTCCAAAAGTAAAGTAGTTCTAAACTCATCCTTTTAGAAACTTGTTTGGGCTGTTGAGAGGAGTAAAAAACCATCAAAAATTTCAATCTTGCATGATTCTACCAAGAAATGTGATTCTTCATTCAAAACGCTGGTTTTTGCTATTGGGCTCTATTGAATAATGAATGTTTTGAATTTTCTCCAAAAGTAAAGTAGTTGCAAACTCATGCTTTTAGAGACTTGTTTGGGCTCATGAGAGGAGTAGAAAAACATCAAAAATTTCACTCCTGCATGATTCTACCAAGAAATGTGTGTTCATTGAAACCGCTGGTTTTTGATAGTTTGGGCCCTATTGAATAATGAATGTTTTGAATTTTCTCCAAAAGTAAAGTAGTTGCAAACTTCTCCTTTTAGAAACTTGTTTGGGCTGTGGAGAGGAGTAAAAAACCATCAAAAATTTCAATCCTGCATGATTCTACCAAGAAATGTGATTCTTCATTCAAAACGCTGGTTTTTGCTATTGGGCTCTATTGAATAATGAATGTTTTGAATTTTCTCCAAAAGTAAAGTAGTTGCAAACTCATCCTTTTAGAGACTTGTTTGGGCTCATGAGAGGAGTAGAAAAACTTCAAAAATTTCAGTCCTGCACGATTCTACCAAGAAATGTGTGTTCATTCAAACCGCTGGTTTTTGATATTTTGGGCCCTATTGAATAATGAATGTTTTGAATTTTCTCCAAAAGTAAAGTAGTTGCAATCTCATCCTTTTAGAAACTTGTTTGGGCTGTTGAGAGGAGTAAAAAACCATCAAAAATTTCAATCCTGCATGATTCTACCAAGAAATGTGATTCTTCATTCAAAACGCTGGTTTTTGCTATTGGGCTCTATTGAATAATGAATGTTTTGAATTTTCTCCAAAAGTAAAGTAGTTGCAAACTCATGCTTTTAGAGACTTGTTTGGGCTCATGAGAGGAGTAGAAAAACATCAAAAATTTCAGTCCTGCATGATTCTACCAAGAAATGTGTTCATTCAAACCACTGGTTTTTGATAGTTTGGGCCCTATTGAATAATGAATGTTTTGAATTTTCTCCAAAAGTAAAGTAGTTGCAAACTCATCCTTTTAGAAACTTGTTTGGGCTGTTGAGAGGAGTAAAAAACCATCAAAAATTTCAATCCTGCATGATTCTACCAAGAAATGTGATTCTTCATTCAAAACGCTGGTTTTTGCTATTGGGCTCTATTGAATAATGAATGTTTTGAATTTTCTCCAAAAGTAAAGTATTTGCAAACTCATGCTTTTAGAGACTTGTTTAGGCTCATGAGAGGAGTAGAAAAACATCAAAAATTTCAGTCCTGCATGATTCTACCAAGAAATGTGTGTTCATTGAAACCGCTGGTTTTTGATAGTTTGGGCCCTATTGAATAATGAATGTTTTGAATTTTCTCCAAAAGTAAAGTAGTTGCAAACTCATCCTTTTAGAAACTTGTTTGGGCTGTTGAGAGGAGTAAAAAACCATCAAAAATTTCAATCCTGCATGATTCTACCAAGAAATGTGATTCTTCATTCAAAACGCTGGTTTTTGCTATTGGGCTCTATTGAATAATGAATGTTTTGAATTTTCTCCAAAAGTAAAGTAGTTGCAAACTCATGCTTTTAGAGACTTGTTTGGGCTCATGAGAGGAGTAGAAAAACATCAAAAATTTCAGTCCTGCATGATTCTACCAAGAAATGTGTGTTCATTGAAACCGCTGGTTTTTGATAGTTTGGGCCCTATTGAATTATGAATGTTTTGACTTTTCTCCAAAAGTAAAGTAGTTGCAAACTCATCCTTTTAGAAACTTGTTTGGGCTGTTGAGAGGAGTAAAAAACCATCAAAAATTTCAATCCTGCATGATTCTACCAAGAAATGTGATTCTTCATTCAAAACGCTGGTTTTTGCTATTGGGCTCTATTGAATAATGAATGTTTTGAATTTTCTCCAAAAGTAAAGTAGTTGCAAACTCATGCTTTTACAGACTTGTTTGGGCTCATGAGAGGAGTAGAAAAACATCAAAAATTTCAGTCCTGCATGATTCTACCAAGAAATGTGTGTTCATTGAAACCGCTGGTTTTTGATAGTTTGGGCCCTATTGAATAATGAATGTTTTGAATTTTCTCCAAAAGTAAAGTAGTTGCAAACTCATCCTTTTAGAAACTTGTTTGGGCTGTTGAGAGGAGTAAAAAACCATCAAAAATTTCAATCCTGCATGATTCTACCAAGAAATGTGATTCTTCATTCAAAACGCTGGTTTTTGCTATTGGGCTCTATTGAATAATGAATGTTTTGAATTTTCTCCAAAAGTAAAGTAGTTGCAAACTCATGCTTTTAGAGACTTGTTTGGGCTCATGAGAGGAGTAGAAAAACATCAAAAATTTCACTCCTGCATGATTCTACCAAGAAATGTGTGTTCATTGAAACCGCTGGTTTTTGATAGTTTGGGCCCTATTGAATAATGAATGTTTTGAATTTTCTCCAAAAGTAAAGTAGTTGCAAACTCATCCTTTTAGAAACTTGTTTGGGCTGTTGAGAGGAGTAAAAAACCATCAAAAATTTCAATCCTGCATGATTCTACCAAGAAATGTGATTCTTCATTCAAAACGCTGGTTTTTGCTATTGGGCTCTATTGAATAATGAATGTTTTGAATTTTCTCCAAAAGTAAAGTAGTTGCAAACTCATGCTTTTAGAGACTTGTTTGGGCTCATGAGAGGAGTAGAAAAACATCAAAAATTTCAGTCCTGCATGATTCTACCAAGAAATGTGTGTTCATTGAAACCGCTGGTTTTTGATAGTTTGGGCCCTATTGAATAATGAATGTTTTGAATTTTCTCCAAAAGTAAAGTAGTTGCAAACTCATCCTTTTAGAAACTTGTTTGGGCTGTTGAGAGGAGTAAAAAACCATCAAAAATTTCAATCCTGCATGATTCTACCAAGAAATGTGATTCTTCATTCAAAACGCTGGTTTTTGCTATTGGGCTCTATTGAATAATGAATGTTTTGAATTTTCTCCAAAAGTAAAGTAGTTGCAAACTCATGCTTTTACAGACTTGTTTGGGCTCATGAGAGGAGTAGAAAAACATCAAAAATTTCACTCCTGCTTGATTCTACCAAGAAATGTGTGTTCATTGAAACCGCTGGTTTTTGATAGTTTGGGCCCTATTGAATAATGAATGTTTTGAATTTTCTCCAAAAGTAAAGTAGTTGCAAACTCATCCTTTTAGAAACTTGTTTGGGCTGTTGAGAGGAGTAAAAAACCATCAAAAATTTCAATCCTGCATGATTCTACCAAGAAATGTGATTCTTCATTCAAAACGCTGGTTTTTGCTATTGGGCTCTATTGAATAATGAATGTTTTGAATTTTCTCCAAAAGTAAAGTAGTTGCAAACTCATGCTTTTAGAGACTTGTTTGGGCTCATGAGAGGAGTAGAAAAACATCAAAAATTTCACTCCTGCATGATTCTACCAAGAAATATGTGTTCATTGAAACCGCTGGTTTTTGATAGTTTGGGCCCTATTGAATAATGAATGTTTTGAATTTTCTCCAAAAGTAAAGTAGTTGCAAACTCCTCCTTTTAGAAACTTGTTTGGGCTGTGGAGAGGAGTAAAAAACCATCAAAAATTTCAATCCTGCATGATTCTACCAAGAAATGTGATTCTTCATTCAAAACGCTGGTTTTTGCTATTGGGCTCTATTGAATAATGAATGTTTTGAATTTTCTCCAAAAGTAAAGTAGTTCTAAACTCATCCTTTTAGAAACTTGTTTGGGCTGTTGAGAGGAGTAAAAAACCATCAAAAATTTCAATCTTGCATGATTCTACCAAGAAATGTGATTCTTCATTCAAAACGCTGGTTTTTGCTATTGGGCTCTATTGAATAATGAATGTTTTGAATTTTCTCCAAAAGTAAAGTAGTTGCAAACTCATGCTTTTAGAGACTTGTTTGGGCTCATGAGAGGAGTAGAAAAACATCAAAAATTTCACTCCTGCATGATTCTACCAAGAAATGTGTGTTCATTGAAACCGCTGGTTTTTGATAGTTTGGGCCCTATTGAATAATGAATGTTTTGAATTTTCTCCAAAAGTAAAGTAGTTGCAAACTTCTCCTTTTAGAAACTTGTTTGGGCTGTGGAGAGGAGTAAAAAACCATCAAAAATTTCAATCCTGCATGATTCTACCAAGAAATGTGATTCTTCATTCAAAACGCTGGTTTTTGCTATTGGGCTCTATTGAATAATGAATGTTTTGAATTTTCTCCAAAAGTAAAGTAGTTGCAAACTCATCCTTTTAGAGACTTGTTTGGGCTCATGAGAGGAGTAGAAAAACTTCAAAAATTTCAGTCCTGCACGATTCTACCAAGAAATGTGTGTTCATTCAAACCGCTGGTTTTTGATATTTTGGGCCCTATTGAATAATGAATGTTTTGAATTTTCTCCAAAAGTAAAGTAGTTGCAATCTCATCCTTTTAGAAACTTGTTTGGGCTGTTGAGAGGAGTAAAAAACCATCAAAAATTTCAATCCTGCATGATTCTACCAAGAAATGTGATTCTTCATTCAAAACGCTGGTTTTTGCTATTGGGCTCTATTGAATAATGAATGTTTTGAATTTTCTCCAAAAGTAAAGTAGTTGCAAACTCATGCTTTTAGAGACTTGTTTGGGCTCATGAGAGGAGTAGAAAAACATCAAAAATTTCAGTCCTGCATGATTCTACCAAGAAATGTGTTCATTCAAACCACTGGTTTTTGATAGTTTGGGCCCTATTGAATAATGAATGTTTTGAATTTTCTCCAAAAGTAAAGTAGTTGCAAACTCATCCTTTTAGAAACTTGTTTGGGCTGTTGAGAGGAGTAAAAAACCATCAAAAATTTCAATCCTGCATGATTCTACCAAGAAATGTGATTCTTCATTCAAAACGCTGGTTTTTGCTATTGGGCTCTATTGAATAATGAATGTTTTGAATTTTCTCCAAAAGTAAAGTATTTGCAAACTCATGCTTTTAGAGACTTGTTTGGGCTCATGAGAGGAGTAGAAAAACATCAAAAATTTCAGTCCTGCATGATTCTACCAAGAAATGTGTGTTCATTGAAACCGCTGGTTTTTGATAGTTTGGGCCCTATTGAATAATGAATGTTTTGAATTTTCTCCAAAAGTAAAGTAGTTGCAAACTCATCCTTTTAGAAACTTGTTTGGGCTGTTGAGAGGAGTAAAAAACCATCAAAAATTTCAATCCTGCATGATTCTACCAAGAAATGTGATTCTTCATTCAAAACGCTGGTTTTTGCTATTGGGCTCTATTGAATAATGAATGTTTTGAATTTTCTCCAAAAGTAAAGTAGTTGCAAACTCATGCTTTTAGAGACTTGTTTGGGCTCATGAGAGGAGTAGAAAAACATCAAAAATTTCAGTCCTGCATGATTCTACCAAGAAATGTGTGTTCATTGAAACCGCTGGTTTTTGATAGTTTGGGCCCTATTGAATAATGAATGTTTTGACTTTTCTCCAAAAGTAAAGTAGTTGCAAACTCATCCTTTTAGAAACTTGTTTGGGCTGTTGAGAGGAGTAAAAAACCATCAAAAATTTCAATCCTGCATGATTCTACCAAGAAATGTGATTCTTCATTCAAAACGCTGGTTTTTGCTATTGGGCTCTATTGAATAATGAATGTTTTGAATTTTCTCCAAAAGTAAAGTAGTTGCAAACTCATGCTTTTACAGACTTGTTTGGGCTCATGAGAGGAGTAGAAAAACATCAAAAATTTCAGTCCTGCATGATTCTACCAAGAAATGTGTGTTCATTGAAACCGCTGGTTTTTGATAGTTTGGGCCCTATTGAATAATGAATGTTTTGAATTTTCTCCAAAAGTAAAGTAGTTGCAAACTCATCCTTTTAGAAACTTGTTTGGGCTGTTGAGAGGAGTAAAAAACCATCAAAAATTTCAATCCTGCATGATTCTACCAAGAAATGTGATTCTTCATTCAAAACGCTGGTTTTTGCTATTGGGCTCTATTGAATAATGAATGTTTTGAATTTTCTCCAAAAGTAAAGTAGTTGCAAACTCATGCTTTTAGAGACTTGTTTGGGCTCATGAGAGGCGTAGAAAAACATCAAAAATTTCAGGCCTTCATGATTCTACCAAGAAATGTGTGTTCATTGAAACCGCTGGTTTTTTGTTAGTTTGGGCCCTATTGAATAATGAATGTTTTGAATTTTCTCCAAAAGTAAAGTAGTTGCAAACTCATCCTTTTAGAAACTTGTTTGGGCTGTTGAGAGGAGTAAAAAACCATCAAAAATTTCAATCCTGCATGATTTTACCAACAAATGTGATTCTTCATTCAAAACCTGATTTTTGCTATTGGGCTCTATTGAATAGTGAATGTTTTGAATTTTCTCCAAAAGTAAAGTAGTTGCAAACTCATGCTTTTAGAGACTTGTTTGGGCTCATGAGAGGAGTAGAAAAACATCAAAAATTTCAGTCCTGCATGATTCCACCAAGAAATGTGTTCATTCAAACCGCTGGTTTTTGATAGTTTGGGCCCTATTGAATAATGAATGTTTTGAATTTTCTCCAAAAGTAAAGTAGTTGCAAACTCATCCTTTTAGAAACTTGTTTGGGCTGTTGAGAGGAGTAAAAAACCATCAAAAATTTCAATCCTGCATGATTCTACCAAGAAATGTGATTCTTCATTCAAAACGCTGGTTTTTGCTATTGGGCTCTATTGAATAATGAATGTTTTGAATTTTCTCCAAAAGTAAAGTAGTTGCAAACTCATGCTTTTAGAGACTTGTTTGGGCTCATGAGAGGAGTAGAAAAACATCAAAAATTTCAGTCCTGCATGATTCTACCAAGAAATGTGTGTTCATTGAAACCGCTGGTTTTTGATAGTTTGGGCCCTATTGAATAATGAATGTTTTGAATTTTCTCCAAAAGTAAAGTAGTTGCAAACTCATCCTTTTAGAAACTTGTTTGGGCTGTTGAGAGGAGTAAAAAACCATCAAAAATTTCAATCCTGCATGATTCTACCAAGAAATGTGATTCTTCATTCAAAACGCTGGTTTTTGATATTGGGCTCTATTGAATAATGAATGTTTTGAATTTTCTCCAAAAGTAAAGTATTTGCAAACTCATGCTTTTAGAGACTTGTTTGGGCTCATGAGAGGAGTAGAAAAACATCAAAAATTTCAGTCCTGGATGATTCTACCAAGAAATGTGTGTTCATTGAAACCGCTGGTTTTTGATAGTTTGGGCGCAATTGAATAATGAATGTTTTGAATTTTCTCCAAAAGTAAAGTAGTTGCAAACTCATCCTTTTAGAAACTTGTTTGGGCTGTTGAGAGGAGTAAAAAACCATCAAAAATTTCAATCCTGCATGATTCTACCAAGAAATGTGATTCTTCATTCAAAACGCTGGTTTTTGCTATTGGGCTCTATTGAATAATGAATGTTTTGAATTTTCTCCAAAAGTAAAGTAGTTGCAAACTCATGCTTTTAGAGACTTGTTTGGGCTCATGAGAGGAGTAGAAAAACATCAAAAATTTCAGTCCTGCATGATTCTACCAAGAAATGAGTGTTCATTGAAACCGCTGGTTTTTGATAGTTTGGGCCCTATTGAATAATGAATGTTTTGAATTTTCTCCAAAAGTAAAGTAGTTGCAAACTCATCCTTTTAGAAACTTGTTTGGGCTGTTGAGAGGAGTAAAAAACCATCAAAAATTTCAATCCTGCATGATTCTACCAAGAAATGTGATTCTTCATCCAAAACGCTGGTTTTTGCTATTGGGCTCTATTGAATAATGAATGTTTTGAATTTTCTCCAAAAGTAAAGTAGTTGCAAACTCATGCTTTTAGAGACTTGTTTGGGCTCATGAGAGGAGTAGAAAAACATCAAAAATTTCAGTCCTGCATGATTCTACCAAGAAATGAGTGTTCATTGAAACCGCTGGTTTTTGATAGTTTGGGCCCTATTGAATAATGAATGTTTTGAATTTTCTCCAAAAGTAAAGTAGTTGCAAACTCATCCTTTTAGAAACTTGTTTGGGCTGTTGAGAGGAGTAAAAAACCATCAAAAATTTCAATCCTGCATGATTCTACCAAGAAATGTGATTCTTCATCCAAAACGCTGGTTTTTGCTATTGGGCTCTATTGAATAATGAATGTTTTGAATTTTCTCCAAAAGTAAAGTAGTTGCAAACTCATGCTTTTAGAGACTTGTTTGGGCTCATGAGAGGAGTAGAAAAACATCAAAAATTTCAGTCCTGCATGATTCTACCAAGAAATGTGTGTTCATTGAAACCGCTGGTTTTTGATAGTTTGGGCCCTATTGAATAATGAATGTTTTGAATTTTCTATAAAAGTAAAGTAGTTGCAAACTCATCCTTTTAGAAACTTGTTTGGGCTGTTGAGAGGAGTAAAAAACCATCAAAAATTTCAATCCTGCATGATTTTACCAAGAAATGTGATTCTTCTTTCAAAACCTGATTTTTGCTATTGGGCTCTATTGAATAGTGAATGTTTTGAATTTTCTCCAAAAGTAAAGTAGTTGCAAACTCATGCTTTTAGAGACTTGTTTGGGCTCATGAGAGGAGTAGAAAAACATCAAAAATTTCAGTCCTGCATGATTCTACCAAGAAATGTGTTCATTCAAACCGCTGGTTTTTGATAGTTTGGGCCCTATTGAATAATGAATGTTTTGAATTTTCTCCAAAAGTAAAGTAGTTGCAAACTCATCCTTTTAGAAACTTGTTTGGGCTGTTGAGAGGAGTAAAAAAACATCAAAAATTTCAATCCTACATGATTCTACCAAGAAATGTGATTCTTCATTCAAAACGCTGGTTTTTGCTATTGGGCTCTATTGAATAATGAATGTTTTGAATTTTCTCCAAAAGTAAAGTAGTTGCAAACTCATCCTTTTAGAAACTTGTTTGGGCTGTTGAGAGGAGTAAAAAACCATCAAAAATTTCAATCCTGCATGATTCTACCAAGAAATGTGATTCTTCATTCAAAACGCTGGTTTTTGCTATTGGGCTCTATTGAATAATGAATGTTTTGAATTTTCTCTAAAAGTAAAGTAGTTGCAAACTCATGCTTTTAGAGACTTGTTTGGGCTCATGAGAGGAGTAGAAAAACATCAAAAATTTCAGTCCTGCATGATTCTACCAAGAAATGTGTGTTCATTGAAACCGCTGGTTTTTGATAGTTTGGGCCCTATTGTATAATGAATGTTTTGAATTTTCTCCAAAAGTAAAGTAGTTGCAAACTCATCCTTTTAGAAACTTGTTTGGGCTGTTGAGAGGAGTAAAAAACCATCAAAAATTTCAATCCTGCATGATTTTACCAAGAAATGTGATTCTTCATTCAAAACCTGATTTTTGCTATTGGGCTCTATTGAATAGTGAATGTTTTGAATTTTCTCCAAAAGTAAAGTAGTTGCAAACTCATGCTTTTAGAGACTTGTTTGGGCTCATGAGAGGAGTAGAAATACATAAAAAATTTCAGTCCTGCATGATTCTACCAAGAAATGTGTTCATTCAAACCGCTGGTTTTTGATAGTTTGGGCCCTATTGAATAATGAATGTTTTGAATTTTCTCCAAAAGTAAAGTAGTTGCAAACTCATCCTTTTAGAAACTTGTTTGGGCTGTTGAGAGGAGTAAAAAACCATCAAAAATTTCAATCCTGCATGATTCTACCAAGAAATGTGATTCTTCATTCAAAACGCTGGTTTTTGCTATTGGGCTCTATTGAATAATGAATGTTTTGAATTTTCTCCAAAAGTAAAGTAGTTGCAAACTCATGCTTTTAGAGACTTGTTTGGGCTCATGAGAGGAGTAGAAAAACATCAAAAATTTCAGTCCTGCATGATTCTACCAAGAAATGTGTGTTCATTGAAACCACTGGTTTTTGATAGTTTGGGCCCTATTGAATAATGAATGTTTTGAATTTTCTCCAAAAGTAAAGTAGTTGCAAACTCATACTTTTAGAAACTTGTTTGGGCTGTTGAGAGGAGTAAAAAACCATCAAAAATTTCAATCCTGCATGATTCTACCAAGAAATGTGATTCTTCATTCAAAACGCTGGTTTTTGCTATTGGGCTCTATTGAATAATGAATGTTTTGAATTTTCTCCAAAAGTAAAGTAGTTGCAAACTCATGCTTTTAGAGACTTGTTTGGGCTCATGAGAGGAGTAGAAAAACATCAAAAATTTCAGTCCTGCATGATTCTACCAAGAAATGTGTGTTCATTGAAACCGCTGGTTTTTGATAGTTTGGGCCCTATTGAATAATGAATGTTTTGAATTTTCTCCAAAAGTAAAGTAGTTGCAAACTCATCCTTTTAGAAACTTGTTTGGGCTGTTGAGAGGAGTAAAAAACCATCAAAAATTTCAATCCTGCATGATTCTACCAAGAAATGTGATTCTTCATTCAAAACGCTGGTTTTTGCTATTGGGCTCTATTGAATAATGAATGTTTTGAATTTTCTCCAAAAGTAAAGTAGTTGCAAACTCATGCTTTTAGAGACTTGTTTGGGCTCATGAGAGGAGTAGAAAAACATCAAAAATTTCAGTCCTGCATGATTCTACCAAGAATTGTGTGTTCATTGAAACCGCTGGTTTTTGATAGTTTGGGCCCTATTGAATAATGAATGTTTTGAATTTTCTCCAAAAGTAAAGTAGTTGCAAACTCATCCTTTTAGAAACTTGTTTGGGCTGTTGAGAGGAGTAAAAAACCATCAAAAATTTCAATCCTGCATGATTCTACCAAGAAATGTGTTTCTTCATTCAAAACGCTGGTTTTTGCTATTGGGCTCTATTGAATAATGAATGTTTTGAATTTTCTCCAAAAGTAAAGTAGTTGCAAACTCATGCTTTTAGAGACTTGTTTGGGCTCATGAGAGGAGTAGAAAAACATCAAAAATTTCAGTCCTGCATGATTCTACCAAGAAATGTGTGTTCATTGAAACCGCTGGTTTTTGATAGTTTGGGCCCTATTGAATAATGAATGTTTTGAATTTTCTCCAAAAGTAAAGTAGTTGCAAACTCATCCTTTTAGAAACTTGTTTGGGCTGTTGAGAGGAGTAAAAAACCATCAAAAATTTCAATCCTGCATGATTCTACCAAGAAATGTGATTCTTCATTCAAAACGCTGGTTTTTGCTATTGGGCTCTATTGAATAATGAATGTTTTGAATTTTCTCCAAAAGTAAAGTAGTTGCAAACTCATGCTTTTAGAGACTTGTTTGGGCTCATGAGAGGAGTAGAAAAACATCAAAAATTTCAGTCCTGCATGATTCTACCAAGAAATGTGTGTTCATTGAAACCGCTGGTTTTTGATAGTTTGGGCCCTATTGAATAATGAATGTTTTGACTTTTCTCCAAAAGTAAAGTAGTTGCAAACTCATCCTTTTAGAAACTTGTTTGGGCTGTTGAGAGGAGTAAAAAACCATCAAAAATTTCAATCCTGCATGATTCTACCAAGAAATGTGATTCTTCATTCAAAACGCTGGTTTTTGCTATTGGGCTCTATTGAATAATGAATGTTTTGAATTTTCTCCAAAAGTAAAGTAGTTGCAAACTCATGCTTTTACAGACTTGTTTGGGCTCATGAGAGGAGTAGAAAAACATCAAAAATTTCAGTCCTGCATGATTCTACCAAGAAATGTGTGTTCATTGAAACCGCTGGTTTTTGATAGTTTGGGCCCTATTGCATAATGAATGTTTTGAATTTTCTCCAAAAGTAAAGTAGTTGCAAACTCATCCTTTTAGAAACTTATTTGGGCTGTTGAGAGGAGTAAAAAACCATCAAAAATTTCAATCCTGCATGATTCTACCAAGAAATGTGATTCTTCATTCAAAACGCTGTTTTTTGCTATTGGGCTCTATTGAATAATGAATGTTTTGAATTTTCTCCAAAAGTAAAGTAGTTGCAAACTCATGCTTTTAGAGACTTGTTTGGGCTCATGAGAGGAGTAGAAAAACATCAAAAATTTCAGTCCTGCATGATTCTACCAAGAAATGTGTGTTCATTGAAACCGCTGGTTTTTGATAGTTTGGGCCCTATTGAATAATGAATGTTTTGAATTTTCTCCAAAAGTAAAGTAGTTGCAAACTCATCCTTTTAGAAACTTGTTTGGGCTGTTGAGAGGAGTAAAAAACCATCAAAAATTTCAATCCTGCATGATTCTACCAAGAAATGTGATTCTTCATTCAAAACGCTGGTTTTTGCTATTGGGCTCTATTGAATAATGAATGTTTTGAATTTTCTCCAAAAGTAAAGTAGTTGCAAACTCATGCTTTTAGAGACTTGTTTGGGCTCATGAGAGGCGTAGAAAAACATCAAAAATTTCAGGCCTTCATGATTCTACCAAGAAATGTGTGTTCATTGAAACCGCTGGTTTTTGATAGTTTGGGCCCTATTGAATAATGAATGTTTTGAATTTTCTCCAAAAGTAAAGTAGTTGCAAACTCATCCTTTTAGAAACTTGTTTGGGCTGTTGAGAGGAGTAAAAAACCATCAAAAATTTCAATCCTGCATGATTCTACCAAGAAATGTGATTCTTCATCCAAAACGCTGGTTTTTGCTATTGGGCTCTATTGAATAATGAAAGTTTTGAATTTTCTCCAAAAGTAAAGTAGTTGCAAACTCATGCTTTTAGAGACTTGTTTGGGCTCATGAGAGGAGTAGAAAAACATCAAAAATTTCAGTCCTGCATGATTCTACCAAGAAATGTGTGTTCATTGAAACCGCTGGTTTTTGATAGTTTGGGCCCTATTGAATAATGAATGTTTTGAATTTTCTATAAAAGTAAAGTAGTTGCAAACTCATCCTTTTAGAAACTTGTTTGGGCTGTTGAGAGGAGTAAAAAACCATCAAAAATTTCAATCCTGCATGATTTTACCAAGAAATGTGATTCTTCATTCAAAACCTGATTTTTGCTATTGGGCTCTATTGAATAGTGAATGTTTTGAATTTTCTCCAAAAGTAAAGTAGTTGCAAACTCATGCTTTTAGAGACTTGTTTGGGCTCATGAGAGGAGTAGAAAAACATCAAAAATTTCAGTCCTGCATGATTCTACCAAGAAATGTGTTCATTCAAACCGCTGGTTTTTGATAGTTTGGGCCCTATTGAATAATGAATGTTTTGAATTTTCTCCAAAAGTAAAGTAGTTGCAAACTCATCCTTTTAGAAACTTGTTTGGGCTGTTGAGAGGAGTAAAAAAACATCAAAAATTTCAATCCTACATGATTCTACCAAGAAATGTGATTCTTCATTCAAAACGCTGGTTTTTGCTATTGGGCTCTATTGAATAATGAATGTTTTGAATTTTCTCCAAAAGTAAAGTAGTTGCAAACTCATCCTTTTAGAAACTTGTTTGGGCTGTTGAGAGGAGTAAAAAACCATCAAAAATTTCAATCCTGCATGATTCTACCAAGAAATGTGATTCTTCATTCAAAACGCTGGTTTTTGCTATTGGGCTCTATTGAATAATGAATGTTTTGAATTTTCTCCAAAAGTAAAGTAGTTGCAAACTCATGCTTTTAGAGACTTGTTTGGGCTCATGAGAGGAGTAGAAAAACATCAAAAATTTCAGTCCTGCATGATTCTACCAAGAAATGTGTGTTCATTGAAACCGCTGGTTTTTGATAGTTTGGGCCCTATTGTATAATGAATGTTTTGAATTTTCTCCAAAAGTAAAGTAGTTGCAAACTCATCCTTTTAGAAACTTGTTTGGGCTGTTGAGAGGAGTAAAAAACCATCAAAAATTTCAATCCTGCATGATTTTACCAAGAAATGTGATTCTTCATTCAAAACCTGATTTTTGCTATTGGGCTCTATTGAATAGTGAATGTTTTGAATTTTCTCCAAAAGTAAAGTAGTTGCAAACTCATGCTTTTAGAGACTTGTTTGGGCTCATGAGAGGAGTAGAAAAACATCAAAAATTTCAGTCCTGCATGATTCTACCAAGAAATGTGTTCATTCAAACCGCTGGTTTTTGATAGTTTGGGCCCTATTGAATAATGAATGTTTTGAATTTTCTCCAAAAGTAAAGTAGTTGCAAACTCATCCTTTTAGAAACTTGTTTGGGCTGTTGAGAGGAGTAAAAAACCATCAAAAATTTCAATCCTGCATGATTCTACCAAGAAATGTGATTCTTCATTCAAAACGCTGGTTTTTGCTATTGGGCTCTATTGAATAATGAATGTTTTGAATTTTCTCCAAAAGTAAAGTAGTTGCAAACTCATGCTTTTAGAGACTTGTTTGGGCTCATGAGAGGAGTAGAAAAACATCAAAAATTTCAGTCCTGCATGATTCTACCATGAAATGTGTGTTCATTGAAACCACTGGTTTTTGATAGTTTGGGCCCTATTGAATAATGAATGTTTTGAATTTTCTCCAAAAGTAAAGTAGTTGCAAACTCATACTTTTAGAAACTTGTTTGGGCTGTTGAGAGGAGTAAAAAACCATCAAAAATTTCAATCCTGCATGATTCTACCAAGAAATGTGATTCTTCATTCAAAACGCTGGTTTTTGCTATTGGGCTCTATTGAATAATGAATGTTTTGAATTTTCTCCAAAAGTAAAGTAGTTGCAAACTCATGCTTTTAGAGACTTGTTTGGGCTCATGAGAGGAGTAGAAAAACATCAAAAATTTCAGTCCTGCATGATTCTACCAAGAAATGTGTGTTCATTGAAACCGCTGGTTTTTGATAGTTTGGGCCCTATTGAATAATGAATGTTTTGAATTTTCTCCAAAAGTAAAGTAGTTGCAAACTCATCCTTTTAGAAACTTGTTTGGGCTGTTGAGAGGAGTAAAAAACCATCAAAAATTTCAATCCTGCATGATTCTACCAAGAAATGTGATTCTTCATTCAAAACGCTGGTTTTTGCTATTGGGCTCTATTGAATAATGAATGTTTTGAATTTTCTCCAAAAGTAAAGTAGTTGCAAACTCATGCTTTTAGAGACTTGTTTGGGCTCATGAGAGGAGTAGAAAAACATCAAAAATTTCAGTCCTGCATGATTCTACCAAGAATTGTGTGTTCATTGAAACCGCTGGTTTTTGATAGTTTGGGCCCTATTGAATAATGAATGTTTTGAATTTTCTCCAAAAGTAAAGTAGTTGCAAACTCATCCTTTTAGAAACTTGTTTGGGCTGTTGAGAGGAGTAAAAAACCATCAAAAATTTCAATCCTGCATGATTCTACCAAGAAATGTGATTCTTCATTCAAAACGCTGGTTTTTGCTATTGGGCTCTATTGAATAATGAATGTTTTGAATTTTCTCCAAAAGTAAAGTAGTTGCAAACTCATGCTTTTAGAGACTTGTTTGGGCTCATGAGAGGAGTAGAAAAACATCAAAAATTTCAGTCCTGCATGATTCTACCATGAAATGTGTGTTCATTGAAACCACTGGTTTTTGATAGTTTGGGCCCTATTGAATAATGAATGTTTTGAATTTTCTCCAAAAGTAAAGTAGTTGCAAACTCATACTTTTAGAAACTTGTTTGGGCTGTTGAGAGGAGTAAAAAACCATCAAAAATTTCAATCCTGCATGATTCTACCAAGAAATGTGATTCTTCATTCAAAACGCTGGTTTTTGCTATTGGGCTCTATTGAATAATGAATGTTTTGAATTTTCTCCAAAAGTAAAGTAGTTGCAAACTCATGCTTTTAGAGACTTGTTTGGGCTCATGAGAGGAGTAGAAAAACATCAAAAATTTCAGTCCTGCATGATTCTACCAAGAAATGTGTGTTCATTGAAACCGCTGGTTTTTGATAGTTTGGGCCCTATTGAATAATGAATGTTTTGAATTTTCTCCAAAAGTAAAGTAGTTGCAAACTCATCCTTTTAGAAACTTGTTTGGGCTGTTGAGAGGAGTAAAAAACCATCAAAAATTTCAATCCTGCATGATTCTACCAAGAAATGTGATTCTTCATTCAAAACGCTGGTTTTTGCTATTGGGCTCTATTGAATAATGAATGTTTTGAATTTTCTCCAAAAGTAAAGTAGTTGCAAACTCATGCTTTTAGAGACTTGTTTGGGCTCATGAGAGGAGTAGAAAAACATCAAAAATTTCAGTCCTGCATGATTCTACCAAGAATTGTGTGTTCATTGAAACCGCTGGTTTTTGATAGTTTGGGCCCTATTGAATAATGAATGTTTTGAATTTTCTCCAAAAGTAAAGTAGTTGCAAACTCATCCTTTTAGAAACTTGTTTGGGCTGTTGAGAGGAGTAAAAAACCATCAAAAATTTCAATCCTGCATGATTCTACCAAGAAATGTGATTCTTCATTCAAAACGCTGGTTTTTGCTATTGGGCTCTATTGAATAATGAATGTTTTGAATTTTCTCCAAAAGTAAAGTAGTTGCAAACTCATGCTTTTAGAGACTTGTTTGGGCTCATGAGAGGAGTAGAAAAACATCAAAAATTTCAGTCCTGCATGATTCTACCAAGAAATGTGTGTTCATTGAAACCGCTGGTTTTTGATAGTTTGGGCCCTATTGAATAATGAATGTTTTGAATTTTCTCCAAAAGTAAAGTAGTTGCAAACTCATCCTTTTAGAAACTTGTTTGGGCTGTTGAGAGGAGTAAAAAACCATCAAAAATTTCAATCCTGCATGATTTTACCAAGAAATGTGATTCTTCATTCAAAACCTGATTTTTGCTATTGTGCTCTATTGAATAGTGAATGTTTTGAATTTTCTCCAAAAGTAAAGTAGTTGCAAACTCATGCTTTTAGAGACTTGTTTGGGCTCATGAGAGGAGTAGAAAAACATCAAAAATTTCAGTCCTGCATGATTCTACCAAGAAATGTGTTCATTCAAACCGCTGGTTTTTGATAGTTTGGGCCCTATTGAATAATGAATGTTTTGAATTTTCTCCAAAAGTAAAGTAGTTGCAAACTCATCCTTTTAGAAACTTGTTTGGGCTGTTGAGAGGAGTAAAAAAACATCAAAAATTTCAATCCTGCATGATTCTACCAAGAAATGTGATTATTCATTCAAAACGCTGGTTTTTGCTATTGGGCTCTATTGAATAATGAATGTTTTGAATTTTCTCCAAAAGTAAAGTAGTTGCAAACTCATCCTTTTAGAAACTTGTTTGGGCTGTTGAGAGGAGTAAAAAACCATCAAAAATTTCAATCCTGCATGATTTTACCAAGAAATGTGATTCTTCATTCAAAACGCTGGTTTTTGCTATTGGGCTCTATTGAATAATGAATGTTTTGAATTTTCTCCAAAAGTAAAGTTGTTGCAAACTCATGCTTTTAGAGACTTGTTTGGGATCATGAGATGAGTAGAAAAACATCAAAAATTTCAGTCCTGCATGATTCTACCAAGACATGTGTGTTCATTGAAACGGCTGGATTTTGATAGTTTGGGCCCTATTGAATAATGAATGTTTTGAATTTTCTCCAAAAGTAAAGTAGTTGCAAACTCATCCTTTTAGAAACTTGTTTGGGCTGTTGAGAGGAGTAAAAAACCATCAAAAATTTCAATCCTGCATGATTCTACCAAGAAATGTGATTCTTCATCCAAAACGCTGGTTTTTGCTATTGGGCTCTATTGAATAATGAAAGTTTTGAATTTTCTCCAAAAGTAAAGTAGTTGCAAACTCATGCTTTTAGAGACTTGTTTGGGCTCATGAGAGGAGTAGAAAAACATCAAAAATTTCAGTCCTGCATGATTCTACCAAGAAATGTGTGTTCATTGAAACCGCTGGTTTTTGATAGTTTGGGCCCTATTGAATAATGAATGTTTTGAATTTTCTATAAAAGTAAAGTAGTTGCAAACTCATCCTTTTAGAAACTTGTTTGGGCTGTTGAGAGGAGTAAAAAACCATCAAAAATTTCAATCCTGCATGATTTTACCAAGAAATGTGATTCTTCATTCAAAACCTGATTTTTGCTATTGGGCTCTATTGAATAGTGAATGTTTTGAATTTTCTCCAAAAGTAAAGTAGTTGCAAACTCATGCTTTTAGAGACTTGTTTGGGCTCATGAGAGGAGTAGAAAAACATCAAAAATTTCAGTCCTGCATGATTCTACCAAGAAATGTGTTCATTCAAACCGCTGGTTTTTGATAGTTTGGGCCCTATTGAATAATGAATGTTTTGAATTTTCTCCAAAAGTAAAGTAGTTGCAAACTCATCCTTTTAGAAACTTGTTTGGGCTGTTGAGAGGAGTAAAAAAACATCAAAAATTTCAATCCTACATGATTCTACCAAGAAATGTGATTCTTCATTCAAAACGCTGGTTTTTGCTATTGGGCTCTATTGAATAATGAATGTTTTGAATTTTCTCCAAAAGTAAAGTAGTTGCAAACTCATCCTTTTAGAAACTTGTTTGGGCTGTTGAGAGGAGTAAAAAACCATCAAAAATTTCAATCCTGCATGATTCTACCAAGAAATGTGATTCTTCATTCAAAACGCTGGTTTTTGCTATTGGGCTCTATTGAATAATGAATGTTTTGAATTTTCTCCAAAAGTAAAGTAGTTGCAAACTCATGCTTTTAGAGACTTGTTTGGGCTCATGAGAGGAGTAGAAAAACATCAAAAATTTCAGTCCTGCATGATTCTACCAAGAAATGTGTGTTCATTGAAACCGCTGGTTTTTGATAGTTTGGGCCCTATTGTATAATGAATGTTTTGAATTTTCTCCAAAAGTAAAGTAGTTGCAAACTCATCCTTTTAGAAACTTGTTTGGGCTGTTGAGAGGAGTAAAAAACCATCAAAAATTTCAATCCTGCATGATTTTACCAAGAAATGTGATTCTTCATTCAAAACCTGATTTTTGCTATTGGGCTCTATTGAATAGTGAATGTTTTGAATTTTCTCCAAAAGTAAAGTAGTTGCAAACTCATGCTTTTAGAGACTTGTTTGGGCTCATGAGAGGAGTAGAAAAACATCAAAAATTTCAGTCCTGCATGATTCTACCAAGAAATGTGTTCATTCAAACCGCTGGTTTTTGATAGTTTGGGCCCTATTGAATAATGAATGTTTTGAATTTTCTCCAAAAGTAAAGTAGTTGCAAACTCATCCTTTTAGAAACTTGTTTGGGCTGTTGAGAGGAGTAAAAAAACATCAAAAATTTCAATCCTGCATGATTCTACCAAGAAATGTGATTCTTCATTCAAAACGCTGGTTTTTGCTATTGGGCTCTATTGAATAATGAATGTTTTGAATTTTCTCCAAAAGTAAAGTAGTTGCAAACTCATGCTTTTAGAGACTTGTTTGGGCTCATGAGAGGAGTAGAAAAACATCAAAAATTTCAGTCCTGCATGATTCTACCATGAAATGTGTGTTCATTGAAACCACTGGTTTTTGATAGTTTGGGCCCTATTGAATAATGAATGTTTTGAATTTTCTCCAAAAGTAAAGTAGTTGCAAACTCATACTTTTAGAAACTTGTTTGGGCTGTTGAGAGGAGTAAAAAACCATCAAAAATTTCAATCCTGCATGATTCTACCAAGAAATGTGATTCTTCATTCAAAACGCTGGTTTTTGCTATTGGGCTCTATTGAATAATGAATGTTTTGAATTTTCTCCAAAAGTAAAGTAGTTGCAAACTCATGCTTTTAGAGACTTGTTTGGGCTCATGAGAGGAGTAGAAAAACATCAAAAATTTCAGTCCTGCATGATTCTACCAAGAAATGTGTGTTCATTGAAACCGCTGGTTTTTGATAGTTTGGGCCCTATTGAATAATGAATGTTTTGAATTTTCTCCAAAAGTAAAGTAGTTGCAAACTCATCCTTTTAGAAACTTGTTTGGGCTGTTGAGAGGAGTAAAAAACCATCAAAAATTTCAATCCTGCATGATTCTACCAAGAAATGTGATTCTTCATTCAAAACGCTGGTTTTTGCTATTGGGCTCTATTGAATAATGAATGTTTTGAATTTTCTCCAAAAGTAAAGTAGTTGCAAACTCATGCTTTTAGAGACTTGTTTGGGCTCATGAGAGGAGTAGAAAAACATCAAAAATTTCAGTCCTGCATGATTCTACCAAGAATTGTGTGTTCATTGAAACCGCTGGTTTTTGATAGTTTGGGCCCTATTGAATAATGAATGTTTTGAATTTTCTCCAAAAGTAAAGTAGTTGCAAACTCATCCTTTTAGAAACTTGTTTGGGCTGTTGAGAGGAGTAAAAAACCATCAAAAATTTCAATCCTGCATGATTCTACCAAGAAATGTGATTCTTCATTCAAAACGCTGGTTTTTGCTATTGGGCTCTATTGAATAATGAATGTTTTGAATTTTCTCCAAAAGTAAAGTAGTTGCAAACTCATGCTTTTAGAGACTTGTTTGGGCTCATGAGAGGAGTAGAAAAACATCAAAAATTTCAGTCCTGCATGATTCTACCATGAAATGTGTGTTCATTGAAACCACTGGTTTTTGATAGTTTGGGCCCTATTGAATAATGAATGTTTTGAATTTTCTCCAAAAGTAAAGTAGTTGCAAACTCATACTTTTAGAAACTTGTTTGGGCTGTTGAGAGGAGTAAAAAACCATCAAAAATTTCAATCCTGCATGATTCTACCAAGAAATGTGATTCTTCATTCAAAACGCTGGTTTTTGCTATTGGGCTCTATTGAATAATGAATGTTTTGAATTTTCTCCAAAAGTAAAGTAGTTGCAAACTCATGCTTTTAGAGACTTGTTTGGGCTCATGAGAGGAGTAGAAAAACATCAAAAATTTCAGTCCTGCATGATTCTACCAAGAAATGTGTGTTCATTGAAACCGCTGGTTTTTGATAGTTTGGGCCCTATTGAATAATGAATGTTTTGAATTTTCTCCAAAAGTAAAGTAGTTGCAAACTCATCCTTTTAGAAACTTGTTTGGGCTGTTGAGAGGAGTAAAAAACCATCAAAAATTTCAATCCTGCATGATTCTACCAAGAAATGTGATTCTTCATTCAAAACGCTGGTTTTTGCTATTGGGCTCTATTGAATAATGAATGTTTTGAATTTTCTCCAAAAGTAAAGTAGTTGCAAACTCATGCTTTTAGAGACTTGTTTGGGCTCATGAGAGGAGTAGAAAAACATCAAAAATTTCAGTCCTGCATGATTCTACCAAGAATTGTGTGTTCATTGAAACCGCTGGTTTTTGATAGTTTGGGCCCTATTGAATAATGAATGTTTTGAATTTTCTCCAAAAGTAAAGTAGTTGCAAACTCATCCTTTTAGAAACTTGTTTGGGCTGTTGAGAGGAGTAAAAAACCATCAAAAATTTCAATCCTGCATGATTCTACCAAGAAATGTGATTCTTCATTCAAAACGCTGGTTTTTGCTATTGGGCTCTATTGAATAATGAATGTTTTGAATTTTCTCCAAAAGTAAAGTAGTTGCAAACTCATGCTTTTAGAGACTTGTTTGGGCTCATGAGAGGAGTAGAAAAACATCAAAAATTTCAGTCCTGCATGATTCTACCAAGAAATGTGTGTTCATTGAAACCGCTGGTTTTTGATAGTTTGGGCCCTATTGAATAATGAATGTTTTGAATTTTCTCCAAAAGTAAAGTAGTTGCAAACTCATCCTTTTAGAAACTTGTTTGGGCTGTTGAGAGGAGTAAAAAACCATCAAAAATTTCAATCCTGCATGATTTTACCAAGAAATGTGATTCTTCATTCAAAACCTGATTTTTGCTATTGTGCTCTATTGAATAGTGAATGTTTTGAATTTTCTCCAAAAGTAAAGTAGTTGCAAACTCATGCTTTTAGAGACTTGTTTGGGCTCATGAGAGGAGTAGAAAAACATCAAAAATTTCAGTCCTGCATGATTCTACCAAGAAATGTGTTCATTCAAACCGCTGGTTTTTGATAGTTTGGGCCCTATTGAATAATGAATGTTTTGAATTTTCTCCAAAAGTAAAGTAGTTGCAAACTCATCCTTTTAGAAACTTGTTTGGGCTGTTGAGAGGAGTAAAAAAACATCAAAAATTTCAATCCTGCATGATTCTACCAAGAAATGTGATTATTCATTCAAAACGCTGGTTTTTGCTATTGGGCTCTATTGAATAATGAATGTTTTGAATTTTCTCCAAAAGTAAAGTAGTTGCAAACTCATCCTTTTAGAAACTTGTTTGGGCTGTTGAGAGGAGTAAAAAACCATCAAAAATTTCAATCCTGCATGATTTTACCAAGAAATGTGATTCTTCATTCAAAACGCTGGTTTTTGCTATTGGGCTCTATTGAATAATGAATGTTTTGAATTTTCTCCAAAAGTAAAGTTGTTGCAAACTCATGCTTTTAGAGACTTGTTTGGGATCATGAGATGAGTAGAAAAACATCAAAAATTTCAGTCCTGCATGATTCTACCAAGACATGTGTGTTCATTGAAACGGCTGGATTTTGATAGTTTGGGCCCTATTGAATAATGAATGTTTTGAATTTTCTCCAAAAGTAAAGTAGTTGCAAACTCATCCTTTTAGAAACTTGTTTGGGCTGTTGAGAGGAGTAAAAAACCATCAAAAATTTCAATCCTGCATGATTCTACCAAGAAATGTGATTCTTCATTCAAAACGCTGGTTTTTGCTATTGGGCTCTATTGAATAATGAATGTTTTGAATTTTCTCCAAAAGTAAAGTAGTTGCAAACTCATGCTTTTAGAGACTTGTTTGGGCTCATGAGAGGAGTAGAAAAACATCAAAAATTTCAGTCCTGCATGATTCTACCAAGAAATGTGTGTTCATTGAAACCGCTGGTTTTTGATAGTTTGGGCCCTATTGAATAATGAATGTTTTGAATTTTCTCCAAAAGTAAAGTAGTTGCAAACTCATCCTTTTAGAAACTTGTTTGGGCTGTTGAGAGGAGTAAAAAACCATCAAAAATTTCAATCCTGCATGATTCTACCAAGAAATGTGATTCTTCATTCAAAACGCTGGTTTTTGCTATTGGGCTCTATTGAATAATGAATGTTTTGAATTTTCTCCAAAAGTAAAGTAGTTGCAAACTCATGCTTTTAGAGACTTGTTTGGGCTCATGAGAGGAGTAGAAAAACATCAAAAATTTCAGTCCTGCATGATTCTACCAAGAAATGTGTGTTCATTGAAACCGCTGGTTTTTGATAGTTTGGGCCCTATTGAATAATGAATGTTTTGAATTTTCTCCAAAAGTAAAGTAGTTGCAAACTCATCCTTTTAGAAACTTGTTTGGGCTGTTGAGAGGAGTAAAAAACCATCAAAAATTTCAATCCTGCATGATTCTATCAAGAAATGTGATTCTTCATTCAAAACGCTGGTTTTTGCTATTGGGCTCTATTGAATAATGAATGTTTTGAATTTTCTCCAAAAGTAAAGTAGTTGCAAACTCATGCTTTTAGAGACTTGTTTGGGCTCATGAGAGGAGTAGAAAAACATCAAAAATTTCAGTCCTGCATGATTCTACCAAGAATTGTGTGTTCATTGAAACCGCTGGTTTTTGATAGTTTGGGCCCTATTGAATAATGAATGTTTTGAATTTTCTCCAAAAGTAAAGTAGTTGCAAACTCATCCTTTTAGAAACTTGTTTGGGCTGTTGAGAGGAGTAAAAAACCATCAAAAATTTCAATCCTGCATGATTTTACCAAGAAATGTGATTCTTCATTCAAAACGCTGGTTTTTGCTATTGGGCTCTATTGAATAATGAATGTTTTAAATTTTCTCCAAAAGTAAAGTAGTTGCAAACTCATGCTTTTAGAGACTTGTTTGGGATCATGAGATGAGTAGAAAAACATCAAAAATTTCAGTCCTGCATGATTCTACCAAGACATGTGTGTTCATTGAAACGGCTGGATTTTGATAGTTTGGGCCCTATTGAATAATGAATGTTTTGAATTTTCTCCAAAAGTAAAGTAGTTGCAAACTCATCCTTTTAGAAACTTGTTTGGGCTGTTGAGAGGAGTAAAAAACCATCAAAAATTTCAATCCTGCATGATTCTACCAAGAAATGTGATTCTTCATTCAAAACGCTGGTTTTTGCTATTGGGCTCTATTGAATAATGAATGTTTTGAATTTTCTCCAAAAGTAAAGTAGTTGCAAACTCATGCTTTTAGAGACTTGTTTGGGCTCATGAGACGAGTAGAAAAACATCAAAAATTTCAGTCCTGCATGATTCTACCAAGAAATGTGTGTTCATTGAAACGGCTGGTTTTTGATAGTTTGGGCCCTATTGAATAATGAATGTTTTGAATTTTCTCCAAAAGTAAAGTAGTTGCAAACTCATCCTTTTAGAAACTTGTTTGGGCTGTTGAGAGGAGTAAAAAACCATCAAAAATTTCAATCCTGCATGATTCTATCAAGAAATGTGATTCTTCATTCAAAACCTGATTTTTGCTATTGGGCTCTATTGAATAGTGAATGTTTTGAATTTTCTCCAAAAGTAAAGTAGTTGCAAACTCATGCTTTTAGAGACTTGTTTGGGCTCATGAGAGGAGTAGAAAAACATCAAAAATTTCTGTCCTGCATGATTCTACCAAGAAATGTGTTCATTCAAACCGCTAGTTTTTGATAGTTTGGGCCCTATTGAATAATGAATGTTTTGAATTTTCTCCAAAAGTAAAGTAGTTGCAAACTCATCCTTTTAGAAACTTGTTTGGGCTGTTGAGAGGAGTAAAAAAACATCAAAAATTTCAATCCTGCATGATTCTACCAAGAAATGTGATTCTTCATTCAAAACGCTGGTTTTTGCTATTGGGCTCTATTGAATAATGAATGTTTTGAATTTTCTCCAAAAGTAAAGTAGTTGCAAACTCATGCTTTTAGAGACTTGTTTGGGCTCATGAGAGGAGTAGAAAAACATCAAAAATTTCAGTCCTGCATGATTCTACCAAGAAATGTGTGTTCATTGAAACCGCTGGTTTTTGATAGTTTGGGCCCTATTGAATAATGAATGTTTTGAATTTTCTCCAAAAGTAAAGTAGTTGCAAACTCATCCTTTTAGAAACTTGTTTGGGCTGTTGAGAGGAGTAAAAAACCATCAAAAATTTCAATCCTGCATGATTCTATCAAGAAATGTGATTCTTCATTCAAAACGCTGGTTTTTGCTATTGGGCTCTATTGAATAATGAATGTTTTGAATTTTCTCCAAAAGTAAAGTAGTTGCAAACTCATGCTTTTAGAGACTTGTTTGGGCTCATGAGAGGAGTAGAAAAACATCAAAAATTTCAGTCCTGCATGATTCTACCAAGAATTGTGTGTTCATTGAAACCGCTGGTTTTTGATAGTTTGGGCCCTATTGAATAATGAATGTTTTGAATTTTCTCCAAAAGTAAAGTAGTTGCAAACTCATCCTTTTAGAAACTTGTTTGGGCTGTTGAGAGGAGTAAAAAACCATCAAAAATTTCAATCCTGCATGATTTTACCAAGAAATGTGATTCTTCATTCAAAACGCTGGTTTTTGCTATTGGGCTCTATTGAATAATGAATGTTTTAAATTTTCTCCAAAAGTAAAGTAGTTGCAAACTCATGCTTTTAGAGACTTGTTTGGGATCATGAGATGAGTAGAAAAACATCAAAAATTTCAGTCCTGCATGATTCTACCAAGACATGTGTGTTCATTGAAACAGCTGGATTTTGATAGTTTGGGCCCTATTGAATAATGAATGTTTTGAATTTTCTCCAAAAGTAAAGTAGTTGCAAACTCATCCTTTTAGAAACTTGTTTGGGCTGTTGAGAGGAGTAAAAAACCATCAAAAATTTCAATCCTGCATGATTCTACCAAGAAATGTGATTCTTCATTCAAAACGCTGGTTTTTGCTATTGGGCTCTATTGAATAATGAATGTTTTGAATTTTCTCCAAAAGTAAAGTAGTTGCAAACTCATGCTTTTAGAGACTTGTTTGGGCTCATGAGACGAGTAGAAAAACATCAAAAATTTCAGTCCTGCATGATTCTACCAAGAAATGTGTGTTCATTGAAACGGCTGGTTTTTGATAGTTTGGGCCCTATTGAATAATGAATGTTTTGAATTTTCTCCAAAAGTAAAGTAGTTGCAAACTCATCCTTTTAGAAACTTGTTTGGGCTGTTGAGAGGAGTAAAAAACCATCAAAAATTTCAATCCTGCATGATTCTATCAAGAAATGTGATTCTTCATTCAAAACCTGATTTTTGCTATTGGGCTCTATTGAATAGTGAATGTTTTGAATTTTCTCCAAAAGTAAAGTAGTTGCAAACTCATGCTTTTAGAGACTTGTTTGGGCTCATGAGAGGAGTAGAAAAACATCAAAAATTTCTGTCCTGCATGATTCTACCAAGAAATGTGTTCATTCAAACCGCTAGTTTTTGATAGTTTGGGCCCTATTGAATAATGAATGTTTTGAATTTTCTCCAAAAGTAAAGTAGTTGCAAACTCATCCTTTTAGAAACTTGTTTGGGCTGTTGAGAGGAGTAAAAAAACATCAAAAATTTCAATCCTGCATGATTCTACCAAGAAATGTGATTCTTCATTCAAAACGCTGGTTTTTGCTATTGGGCTCTATTGAATAATGAATGTTTTGAATTTTCTCCAAAAGTAAAGTAGTTGCAAACTCATGCTTTTAGAGACTTGTTTGGGCTCATGAGAGGAGTAGAAAAACATCAAAAATTTCAGTCCTGCATGATTCTACCAAGAAATGTGTGTTCATTGAAACCGCTGGTTTTTGATAGTTTGGGCCCTATTGAATAATGAATGTTTTGAATTTTCTCCAAAAGTAAAGTAGTTGCAAACTCATCCTTTTAGAAACTTGTTTGGGCTGTTGAGAGGAGTAAAAAACCATCAAAAATTTCAATCCTGCATGATTCTACCAAGAAATGTGATTCTTCATTCAAAACGCTGGTTTTTGCTATTGGGCTCTATTGAATAATGAATGTTTTGAATTTTCTCCAAAAGTAAAGTAGTTGCAAACTCATGCTTTTAGAGACTTGTTTGGGCTCATGAGATGAGTAGAAAAACATCAAAAATTTCAGTCCTGCATGATTCTACCAAGACATGTGTGTTCATTGAAACGGCTGGTTTTTGATAGTTTGGGCCCTATTGAATAATGAATGTTTTGAATTTTCTCCAAAAGTAAAGTAGTTGCAAACTCATCCTTTTAGAAACTTGTTTGGGCTGTTGAGAGGAGTAAAAAACCATCAAAAATTTCAATCCTGCATGATTCTACCAAGAAATGTGATTCTTCATTCAAAACGCTGGTTTTTGCTATTGGGCTCTATTGAATAATGAATGTTTTGAATTTTCTCCAAAAGTAAAGTAGTTGCAAACTCATGCTTTTAGAGACTTGTTTGGGCTCATGAGAGGAGTAGAAAAACATCAAAAATTTCAGTCCTGCATGATTCTACCAAGAAATGTGTGTTCATTGAAACCGCTGGTTTTTGATAGTTTGGACCCTATTGAATAATGAATGTTTTGAATTTTCTCCAAAAGTAAAGTAGTTGCAAACTCATCCTTTTAGAAACTTGTTTGGGCTGTTGAGAGGAGTAAAAAACCATCAAAAATTTCAATCCTGCATGATTCTACCAAGAAATGTGATTCTTCATTCAAAACGCTGGTTTTTGCTATTGGGCTCTATTGAATAATGAATGTTTTGAATTTTCTCCAAAAGTAAAGTAGTTGCAAACTCATGCTTTTAGAGACTTGTTTGGGCTCATGAGAGGAGTAGAAAAACATCAAAAATTTCAGTCCTGCATGATTCTACCAAGAAATGTGTGTTCATTGAAACCGCTGGTTTTTGATAGTTTGGGCCCTATTGAATAATGAATGTTTTGAATTTTCTCCAAAAGTAAAGTAGTTGCAAACTCATCCTTTTAGAAACTTGTTTGGGCTGTTGAGAGGAGTAAAAAACCATCAAAAATTTCAATCCTGCATGATTCTACCAAGAAATGTGATTCTTCATTCAAAACGCTGGTTTTTGCTATTGGGCTCTATTGAATAATGAATGTTTTGAATTTTCTCCAAAAGTAAAGTAGTTGCAAACTCATGCTTTTAGAGACTTGTTTGGGCTCATGAGATGAGTAGAAAAACATCAAAAATTTCAGTCCTGCATGATTCTACCAAGACATGTGTGTTCATTGAAACGGCTGGTTTTTGATAGTTTGGGCCCTATTGAATAATGAATGTTTTGAATTTTCTCCAAAAGTAAAGTAGTTGCAAACTCATACTTTTAGAAACTTGTTTGGGCTGTTGAGAGGAGTAAAAAACCATCAAAAATTTAAATCCTGCATGATTCTACCAAGAAATGTGATTCTTCATTCAAAACGCTGGTTTTTGCTATTGGGCTCTATTTAATAATGAATGTTTTGAATTTTCTCCAAAAGTAAAGTAGTTGCAAACTCATGCTTTTAGAGACTTGTTTGGGCTCATGAGAGGAGTAGAAAAACATCAAAAATTTCAGTCCTGCATGATTCTACCAAGAAATGTGTGTTCATTCAAACCGCTGGTTTTTGATAGTTTGGGCCCTATTGAATAATGAATGTTTTGAATTTTCTCCAAAAGTAAAGTAGTTGCAAACTCATGCTTTTAGAGACTTGTTTGGGCTCATGAGAGGAGTAGAAAAACATCAAAAATTTCAGTCCTGCATGATTCTACCAAGAAATGTGTGTTCATTGAAACCGCTGGTTTTTGATAGTTTGGGCCCTATTGAATAATGAATGTTTTGAATTTTCTCCAAAAGTAAAGTAGTTGCAAACTCATCCTTTTAGAAACTTGTTTGGGCTGTTGAGAGGAGTAAAAAACCATCAAAAATTTCAATCCTGCATGATTCTACCAAGAAATGTGATTCTTCATTCAAAACGCTGGTTTTTGCTATTGGGCTCTATTGAATAATGAATGTTTTGAATTTTCTCCAAAAGTAAAGTAGTTGCAAACTCATGCGTTTAGAGACTTGTTTGGGCTCATGAGAGGAGTAGAAAAACATCAAAAATTTCAGTCCTGCATGATTCTACCAAGAAATGAGTGTTCATTGAAACCGCTGGTTTTTGATAGTTTGGGCCCTATTGAATAATGAATGTTTTGAATTTTCTCCAAAAGTAAAGTAGTTGCAAACTCATCCTTTTAGAAACTTGTTTGGGCTGTTGAGAGGAGTAAAAAACCATCAAAAATTTCAATCCTGCATGATTCTACCAAGAAATGTGATTCTTCATCCAAAACGCTGGTTTTTGCTATTGGGCTCTATTGAATAATGAATGTTTTGAATTTTCTCCAAAAGTAAAGTAGTTGCAAACTCATGCTTTTAGAGACTTGTTTGGGCTCATGAGAGGAGTAGAAAAACATAAAAAATTTCAGTCCTGCATGATTCTACCAAGAAATGTGTTCATTCAAACCGCTGGTTTTTGATAGTTTGGGCCCTATTGAATAATGAATGTTTTGAATTTTCTCCAAAAGTAAAGTAGTTGCAAACTCATCCTTTTAGAAACTTGTTTGGGCTGTTGAGAGGAGTAAAAAACCATCAAAAATTTCAATCCTGCATGATTCTACCAAGAAATGTGATTCTTCATTCAAAATGCTGGTTTTTGCTATTGGGCTCTATTGAATAATGAATGTTTTGAATTTTCTCCAAAAGTAAAGTAGTTGCAAACTCATGCTTTTAGAGACTTGTTTGGGCTCATGAGAGGAGTAGAAAAACATCAAAAATTTCAGTCCTGCATGATTCTACCAAGAAATGTGTGTTCATTGAAACCGCTGGTTTTTTATAGTTTGGGCCCTATTGAATAATGAATGTTTTGAATTTTCTCCAAAAGTAAAGTAGTTGCAAACTCATCCTTTTAGAAACTTGTTTGGGCTGTTGAGAGGAGTAAAAAACCATCAAAAATTTCAATCCTGCATGATTCTACCAAGAAATGTGATTCTTCATTCAAAACGCTGGTTTTTGCTATTGGGCTCTATTGAATAATGAATGTTTTGAATTTTCTCCAAAAGTAAAGTAGTTGCAAACTCATGCTTTTAGAGACTTGTTTGGGCTCATGAGATGAGTAGAAAAACATCAAAAATTTCAGTCCTGCATGATTCTACCAAGACATGTGTGTTCATTGAAACCGCTGGTTTTTGATAGTTTGGGCCCTATTGAATAATGAATGTTTTGAATTTTCTCTTAAAGTAAAGTAGTTGCAAACTCATCCTTTTAGAAACTTGTTTGGGCTGTTGAGAGGAGTAAAAAACCATCAAAAATTTCAATCCTGCATGATTCTACCAAGAAATGTGATTCTTCATTCAAAACGCTGGTTTTTGCTATTGGGCTCTATTTAATAATGAATGTTTTGAATTTTCTCCAAAAGTAAAGTAGTTGCAAACTCATGCTTTTAGAGACTTGTTTGGGCTCATGAGAGGAGTAGAAAAACATCAAAAATTTCAGTCCTGCATGATTCTACCAAGAAATGTGTGTTCATTGAAACCGCTGGTTTTTTATAGTTTGGGCCCTATTGAATAATGAATGTTTTGAATTTTCTCCAAAAGTAAAGTAGTTGCAAACTCATCCTTTTAGAAACTTGTTTGGGCTGTTGAGAGGAGTAAAAAACCATCAAAAATTTCAATCCTGCATGATTCTACCAAGAAATGTGATTCTTCATTCAAAACGCTGGTTTTTGCTATTGGGCTCTATTGAATAATGAATGTTTTGAATTTTCTCCAAAAGTAAAGTAGTTGCAAACTCATGCTTTTAGAGACTTGTTTGGGCTCATGAGATGAGTAGAAAAACATCAAAAATTTCAGTCCTGCATGATTCTACCAAGACATGTGTGTTCATTGAAACCGCTGGTTTTTGATAGTTTGGGCCCTATTGAATAATGAATGTTTTGAATTTTCTCTTAAAGTAAAGTAGTTGCAAACTCATCCTTTTAGAAACTTGTTTGGGCTGTTGAGAGGAGTAAAAAACCATCAAAAATTTCAATCCTGCATGATTCTACCAAGAAATGTGATTCTTCATTCAAAACGCTGGTTTTTGCTATTGGGCTCTATTTAATAATGAATGTTTTGAATTTTCTCCAAAAGTAAAGTAGTTGCAAACTCTTGCTTTTAGAGACTTGTTTGGGCTCATGAGAGGAGTAGAAAAACATCAAAAATTTCAGTCCTGCATGATTCTACCAAGAAATGTGTGTTCATTCAAACCGCTGGTTTTTGATAGTTTGGGCCCTATTGAATAATGAATGTTTTGAATTTTCTCCAAAAGTAAAGTAGTTGCAAACTCATGCTTTTAGAGACTTGTTTGGGCTCATGAGAGGAGTAGAAAAACATCAAAAATTTCAGTCCTGCATGATTCTACCAAGAAATGTGTGTTCATTGAAACCGCTGGTTTTTGATAGTTTGGGCCCTATTGAATAATGAATGTTTTGAATTTTCTCCAAAAGTAAAGTAGTTGCAAACTCATCCTTTTAGAAACTTGTTTGGGCTGTTGAGAGGAGTAAAAAACCATCAAAAATTTCAATCCTGCATGATTCTACCAAGAAATGTGATTCTTCATTCAAAACGCTGGTTTTTGCTATTGGGCTCTATTGAATAATGAATGTTTTGAATTTTCTCCAAAAGTAAAGTAGTTGCAAACTCATGCTTTTAGAGACTTGTTTGGGCTCATGAGAGGAGTAGAAAAACATCAAAAATTTCAGTCCTGCATGATTCTACCAAGAAATGAGTGTTCATTGAAACCGCTGGTTTTTGATAGTTTGGGCCCTATTGAATAATGAATGTTTTGAATTTTCTCCAAAAGTAAAGTAGTTGCAAACTCATCCTTTTAGAAACTTGTTTGGGCTGTTGAGAGGAGTAAAAAACCATCAAAAATTTCAATCCTGCATGATTCTACCAAGAAATGTGATTCTTCATCCAAAACGCTGGTTTTTGCTATTGGGCTCTATTGAATAATGAATGTTTTGAATTTTCTCCAAAAGTAAAGTAGTTGCAAACTCATGCTTTTAGAGACTTGTTTGGGCTCATGAGAGGAGTAGAAAAGCATCAAAAATTTCAGTCCTGCATGATTCTACCAAGAAATGTGTGTTCATTGAAACCGCTGGTTTTTGATAGTTTGGGCCCTATTGAATAATGAATGTTTTGAATTTTCTCCAAAAGTAAAGTAGTTGCAAACT
Organism: Dendrobates tinctorius; assembly: GCF_039654945.1. Lineage (NCBI taxonomy): Eukaryota > Metazoa > Chordata > Amphibia > Anura > Dendrobatidae > Dendrobates > Dendrobates tinctorius. The sequence continues at coordinate 24,215,313 of NW_027361793.1, forward strand.
CATGCTTTTAGAGACTTGTTTGGGCTCATGAGAGGAGTAGAAAAACATCAAAAATTTCAGTCCTGCATGATTCTACCAAGAAATGTGTGTTCATTGAAACCGCTGGTTTTTGATAGTTTGGGCCCTATTGAATAATGAATGTTTTGAATTTTCTCCAAAGGTAAAGTAGTTGCAAACTCATCCTTTTAGAAACTTGTTTGGGCTGTTGAGAGGAGTAAAAAACCATCAAAAATTTCAATCCTGCATGATTTTACCAAGAAATGTGATTCTTCATTCAAAACCTGATTTTTGCTATTGGGCTCTATTGAATAGTGAATGTTTTGAATTTTCTCCAAAAGTAAAGTAGTTGCAAACTCATGCTTTTAGAGACTTGTTTGGGCTCATGAGAGGAGTAGAAAAACATCAAAAATTTCAGTCCTGCATGATTCTACCAAGAAATGTGTTCATTCAAACCGCTGGTTTTTGATAGTTTGGGCCCTATTGAATAATGAATGTTTTGAATTTTCTCCAAAAGTAAAGTAGTTGCAAACTCATCCTTTTAGAAACTTGTTTGGGCTGTTGAGAGGAGTAAAAAAACATCAAAAATTTAAATCCTGCATGATTCTACCAAGAAATGTGATTCTTCATTCAAAACGCTGGTTTTTGCTATTGGGCTCTATTGAATAATGAATGTTTTGAATTTTCTCCAAAAGTAAAGTAGTTGCAAACTCATCCTTTTAGAAACTTGTTTGGGCTGTTGAGAGGAGTAAAAAACCATCAAAAATTTCAATCCTGCATGATTCTACCAAGAAATGTGATTCTTTATTCAAAACGCTGGTTTTTGCTATTGGGCTCTATTGAATAATGAATGTTTTGAATTTTCTCCAAAAGTAAAGTAGTTGCAAACTCATGCTTTTAGAGACTTGTTTGGGCTCATGAGAGGAGTAGAAAAACATCAAAAATTTCAATCCTGCATGATTCTACCAAGAAATGTGTGTTCATTGAAACCGCTGGTTTTTGATAGTTTGGGCCCTATTGTATAATGAATGTTTTGAATTTTCTCCAAAAGTAAAGTAGTTGCAAACTCATCCTTTTAGAAACTTGTTTGGGCTGTTGAGAGGAGTAAAAAACCATCAAAAATTTCAATCCTGCATGATTTTACCAAGAAATGTGATTCTTCATTCAAAACCTGATTTTTGCTATTGGGCTCTATTGAATAGTGAATGTTTTGAATTTTCTCCAAAAGTAAAGTAGTTGCAAACTCATGCTTTTAGAGACTTGTTTGGGCTCATGAGAGGAGTAGAAAAACATCAAAAATTTCAGTCCTGCATGATTCTACCAAGAAATGTGTTCATTCAAACCGCTGGTTTTTGATAGTTTGGGCCCTATTGAATAATGAATGTTTTGAATTTTCTCCAAAAGTAAAGTAGTTGCAAACTCATCCTTTTAGAAACTTGTTTGGGCTGTTGAGAGGAGTAAAACACCATCAAAAATTTCAATCCTGCATGATTCTACCAAGAAATGTGATTCTTCATTCAAAACGCTGGTTTTTGCAATTGGGCTCTATTGAATAATGAATGTTTTGAATTTTCTCCAAAAGTAAAGTAGTTGCAAACTCATGCTTTTAGAGACTTGTTTGGGCTCATGAGATGAGTAGAAAAACATCAAAAATTTCAGTCCTGCATGATTCTACCAAGACATGTGTGTTCATTGAAACGGCTGGTTTTTGATAGTTTGGGCCCTATTGAATAATGAATGTTTTGAATTTTCTCCAAAAGTAAAGTAGTTGCAAACTCATCCTTTTAGAAACTTGTTTGGGCTGTTGAGAGGAGTAAAAAACCATCAAAAATTTCAATCCTGCATGATTCTACCAAGAAATGTGATTCTTCATTCAAAACGCTGGTTTTTGCTATTGGGCTCTATTGAATAATGAATGTTTTGAATTTTCTCCAAAAGTAAAGTAGTTGCAAACTCATGCTTTTAGAGACTTGTTTGGGCTCATGAGAGGAGTAGAAAAACATCAAAAATTTCAGTCCTGCATGATTCTACCAAGAAATGTGTGTTCATTGAAACCGCTGGTTTTTGATAGTTTGGGCCCTATTGAATAATGAATGTTTTGAATTTTCTCCAAAAGTAAAGTAGTTGCAAACTCATCCTTTTAGAAACTTGTTTGGGCTGTTGAGAGGAGTAAAAAACCATCAAAAATTTCAATCCTGCATGATTCTACCAAGAAATGTGATTCTTCATTCAAAACGCTGGTTTTTGCTATTGGGCTCTATTGAATAATGAATGTTTTGAATTTTCTCCAAAAGTAAAGTAGTTGCAAACTCATGCTTTTGGAGACTTGTTTGGGCTCATGAGAGGAGTAGAAAAACATCAAAAATTTCAGTCCTGCATGATTCTACCAAGAAATGTGTGTTCATTGAAACGGCTGGTTTCTGATAGTTTGGGCCCTATTGAATAATGAATGTTTTGAATTTTCTCCAAAAGTAAAGTAGTTGCAAACTCATCCTTTTAGAAACTTGTTTGGGCTGTTGAGAGGAGTAAAAAACCATCAAAAATTTCAATCCTGCATGATTTTACCAACAAATGTGATTCTTCATTCAAAACCTGATTTTTGCTATTGGGCTCTATTGAATAGTGAATGTTTTGAATTTTCTCCAAAAGTAAAGTAGTTGCAAACTCATGCTTTTAGAGACTTGTTTGGGCTCATGAGAGGAGTAGAAAAACATCAAAAATTTCAGTCCTGCATGATTCTACCAAGAAATGTGTTCATTCAAACCGCTGGTTTTTGATAGTTTGGGCCCTATTGAATAATGAATGTTTTGAATTTTCTCCAAAAGTAAAGTAGTTGCAAACTCATCCTTTTAGAAACTTGTTTGGGCTGTTGAGAGGAGTAAAAAACCATCAAAAATTTCAATCCTGCATGATTCTACCAAGAAATGTGATTCTTCATTCAAAACGCTGGTTTTTGCTATTGGGCTCTATTGAATAATGAATGTTTTGAATTTTCTCCAAAAGTAAAGTAGTTGCAAACTCATGCTTTTAGAGACTTGTTTGGGCTCATGAGAGGAGTAGAAAAACATCAAAAATTTCAGTCCTGCATGATTCTACCAAGAAATGTGTGTTCATTGAAACCGCTGGTTTTTGATAGTTTGGGCCCTATTGAATAATGAATGTTTTGAATTTTCTCCAAAAGTAAAGTAGTTGCAAACTCATCCTTTTAGAAACTTGTTTGGGCTGTTGAGAGGAGTAAAAAACCATCAAAAATTTCAATCCTGCATGATTCTACCAAGAAATGTGATTCTTCATTCAAAACGCTGGTTTTTGCTATTGGGCTCTATTGAATAATGAATGTTTTGAATTTTCTCCAAAAGTAAAGTAGTTGCAAACTCATGCTTTTAGAGACTTGTTTGGGCTCATGAGAGGAGTAGAAAAACATCAAAAATTTCAGTCCTGCATGATTCTACCAAGAAATGTGTGTTCATTGAAACCGCTGGTTTTTGATAGTTTGGGCCCTATTGAATAATGAATGTTTTGAATTTTCTCCAAAAGTAAAGTAGTTGCAAACTCATCCTTTTAGAAACTTGTTTGGGCTGTTGAGAGGAGTAAAAAACCATCAAAAATTTCAATCCTGCATGATTTTACCAAGAAATGTGATTCTTCATTCAAAACCTGATTTTTGCTATTGGGCTCTATTGAATAGTGAATGTTTTGAATTTTCTCCAAAAGTAAAGTAGTTGCAAACTCATGCTTTTAGAGACTTGTTTGGGCTCATGAGAGGAGTAGAAAAACATCAAAAATTTCAGTCCTGCATGATTCTACCAAGAAATGTGTTCATTCAAACCGCTGGTTTTTGATAGTTTGGGCCCTATTGAATAATGAATGTTTTGAATTTTCTCCAAAAGTAAAGTAGTTGCAAACTCATCCTTTTAGAAACTTGTTTGGGCTGTTGAGAGGAGTAAAAAACCATCAAAAATTTCAATCCTGCATGATTCTACCAAGAAATGTGATTCTTCATTCAAAACGCTGGTTTTTGCTATTGGGCTCTATTGAATAATGAATGTTTTGAATTTTCTCCAAAAGTAAAGTAGTTGCAAACTCATGCTTTTAGAGACTTGTTTGGGCTCATGAGAGGAGTAGAAAAACATCAAAAATTTCAGTCCTGCATGATTCTACCAAGAAATGTGTGTTCATTGAAACCGCTGGTTTTTGATAGTTTGGGCCCTATTGAATAATGAATGTTTTGAATTTTCTCCAAAAGTAAAGTAGTTGCAAACTCATCCTTTTAGAAACTTGTTTGGGCTGTTGAGAGGAGTAAAAAACCATCAAAAATTTCAATCCTGCATGATTCTACCAAGAAATGTGATTCTTCATTCAAAACGCTGGTTTTTGCTATTGGGCTCTATTGAATAATGAATGTTTTGAATTTTCTCCAAAAGTAAAGTAGTTGCAAACTCATGCTTTTAGAGACTTGTTTGGGCTCATGAGAGGAGTAGAAAAACATCAAAAATTTCAGTCCTGCATGATTCTACCAAGAAATGTGTGTTCATTGAAACCGCTGGTTCTTGATAGTTTGGGCCCTATTGAATAATGAATGTTTTGAATTTTCTCCAAAAGTAAAGTAGTTGCAAACTCATCCTTTTAGAAACTTGTTTGGGCTGTTGAGAGGAGTAAAAAACCATCAAAAATTTCAATCCTGCATGATTTTACCAAGAAATGTGATTCTTCATTCAAAACCTGATTTTTGCTATTGGGCTCTATTGAATAGTGAATGTTTTGAATTTTCTCCAAAAGTAAAGTAGTTGCAAACTCATGCTTTTAGAGACTTGTTTGGGCTCATGAGAGGAGTAGAAAAACATCAAAAATTTCAGTCCTGCATGATTCTACCAAGAAATGTGTTCATTCAAACCGCTGGTTTTTGATAGTTTGGGCCCTATTGAATAATGAATGTTTTGAATTTTCTCCAAAGGTAAAGTAGTTGCAAACTCATCCTTTTAGAAACTTGTTTGGGCTGTTGAGAGGAGTAAAAAAACATCAAAAATTTCAATCCTGCATGATTCTACCAAGAAATGTGATTCTTCATTCAAAACGCTGGTTTTTGCTATTGGGCTCTATTGAATAATGAATGTTTTGAATTTTCTCCAAAAGTAAAGTAGTTGCAAACTCATCCTTTTAGAAACTTGTTTGGGCTGTTGAGAGGAGTAAAAAACCATCAAAAATTTCAATCCTGCATGATTCTACCAAGAAATGTGATTCTTCATTCAAAACGCTGGTTTTTGCTATTGGGCTCTATTGAATAATGAATGTTTTGAATTTTCTCCAAAAGTAAAGTAGTTGCAAACTCATGCTTTTAGAGACTTGTTTGGGCTCATGAGAGGAGTAGAAAAACATCAAAAATTTCAGTCCTGCATGATTCTACCAAGAAATGTGTGTTCATTGAAACCGCTGGTTTTTGATAGTTTGGGCCCTATTGTATAATGAATGTTTTGAATTTTCTCCAAAAGTAAAGTAGTTGCAAACTCATCCTTTTAGAAACTTGTTTGGGCTGTTGAGAGGAGTAAAAAACCATCAAAAATTTCAATCCTGCATGATTTTACCAAGAAATGTGATTCTTCATTCAAAACCTGATTTTTGCTATTGGGCTCTATTGAATAGTGAATGTTTTGAATTTTCTCCATTTTCAATAACTTTATTAAAAATTTTACATAAAGTTAACAGTAGTATTTTTACAGCATACTGTTGACAGTAGGGTTCAGGATAATATACAAAATAACAGTAATGTATTACATTGAGTAGATCAGTAGGAGTAACAATACACCTAACAATAACACTTAACAGTAGTGTGGTATATTGTCAAGAACCAAGAGATAATCCTAAAATAAACAAACGTAATGAGTTACCTTGTATTCTGTTTTAAGAGAGTAATGCGCGTTTTTACCAGATAAATTCAGAGAGGAGAGATATCAGCAATAAAAATAAAAAAAATCACATAGTGGGAGAGACCAAGAGCAGTTCAATTAGGAGAAATTCTGATCAGAGGTAAATCTTATCCAAGAATTCCACCTTTTGCTATATGTACTGAAGTAGTCATTTGCCAAAGCATGGCTTTTTTCGTATGAGCAATGTAATGACATCTTGTCTACAATATCACTAATTTTGGGAGTAGCCTCTTCGTTCCATAAGGATGCTATGGCATTTTTAGTTATTAGAAAAAGGTGGATAACTGTTGGGATATGAGATGTATGAATCACTTCTAAACCTATGGACAGTAATGCCATCTGTGGCGTAAGGGTGATGTTTTGTTTAGTCAGAATATTAATTGTTCTAGAGATTTCTATCCAAATGGGCCTGATTTTAGGACATTCCCAGAATACATGTAATAGTGTACCTGTGAATCCGCAATCTCTCCAACAATCTGGGGATCTACCTGGGAACATCCTGGCCAGCTTCACAGGAGTATAGTACCACCTAGATGTCAGTTTGTAAAAGGATTCATGTAGGGATGCGCAAATGTTGGATGAATATGTCTGTTTAAGAGCCAGCTCCCATTGTTCCAGAGAGAATAGAGTATCAAAATCGCTCTCCCATTTAATCATATATGGAGTCTTTTCTCCAATTTCAGAGCCGTTCAAAAAATCATATATATTTCTTGATCTCCAATGGACCTTAACATTAGGATTACAAAGTAGCAAACTTGTAGATTCTGTAATGTAAGATTTTTTTTTCAAAAATTTTGAGATATTTTTCTTAATCGAGGGAAGGAGTTCCAAATCCTGGCAAGAAAAATTATTTTGAGATATTAAAGATTCGTTGCTTATAAATTTCTTACCATCGAACAAATCTCCTATCACCTTAATACCAAATTTTATCCATTCTTTCGGGATTTTTTTATCCATTAGTAAACCAAGAAATTTGATAGGGATATTTTTTAATTGAACGTATCTCTGGCTTCTGTTTCTCTTAACCTGCGGCTTAGCCAGTTGCTTCCATGCAGAGAGAGTTGCGGAGATTATTGGGGAGTCATAACGCAAAGGAGTAGATGACCCCAAACACTCTAGAATTGCGCTTAAAAGAGTTTTGTTTTTATTAAAATATGTCTCGATTTCTACCCAAGCTGGGACGTTATTTGAATTAACCCAAGAAAAGGATTGTTTTATTAAATTGGCATAATAATAATTAATTAAATTTGGAAGGGCTAGGCCTCCATTGACTTTGCTTCTGTATAGTATATGGGAAGCCACTCTCGCCCTTTTCTTATTCCAAACGAACTTATTTATAATAGACTGAAGTTTCCTAATAAATTTTAAGGGAACAAGTAAAGGTATTGCTCTAAAGATATATAGTATCTTTGGAAGGGTAAAAAGTTTAAATAGTGTTATCCTTCCCACCCATGAAATTTCGTGAGTCGCAAAATTGTTCAATTCGATCTGAGTCTTTTTTGTAATGTTTTGTATGTTCAACTCAACTGTCTTCCTAAAGTTCCTGGATATACGAATACCCAAGTATGAAACATCCTCTTTCTCCCAATCAAACCGGGAAATTTCCTTAATGCGTGAGATGGTTAGGTCATCTAGAAAGAAATCCAAGATTTTAGATTTGTTCTCATTGATTTTGTAAAATGAGATTTTAGAGAAATTCTCGATAGTAGATAATACACCCCTAATAGAGTTCAGTGGATCTGATAGACTCAGTATAATGTCATCAGCGAATAGACCGATTTTAAATTGGTGATCTTCAATTTGGATACCTTGGATCTCATCATTGGTTCTTATTGCTTCTGCTAAGGGTTCCATAATCAGCGCAAATAACAGGGGGGAGAGTGGGCATCCCTGTCTAGTTCCGTTAGTTATCATGATGCGATCTGAAGTGTGGTTATTTGTATAAACATTAGCGGAAGGGTTTGTGTATAAAGCCATTATAGTTTTTATTATATTATCACTGAAGCCAAATTTATTCAGAGTTGCTTTAAGGAAGTCCCAACTAACCCTGTCGAAGGCTTTCTCTGCGTCTAAAGCCAGGAGGAGAGAGGGGATTTTCTTTCTTTTAATAAAATTTACCAAGTTCAATGTTCTCCTAGTGCCATCGGTAGTCTGGCGTCCCTCTATAAACCCGAGTTGATCTTTATGAATAATGTTTGGGAGGATATTTTTTAGTCTATTTGCTATAATTTTTGAATATAGTTTGACGTCGGTATTTATTAGAGAGATAGGCCTATAATTTTTGACTGACTCCGGGTCTCCCTTAGGTTTGGGTATTAAAATTATATTAGCCTGTAACATTTCCTGAGGAAATTTTCCAGTCCGAGATGCCTTGTCAAAGATGCGGACTAAGTGTGGGGTTATGATATTTGCGAATGCTTGGTAATATTCATTCGAGAATCCATCGGGGCCCGGAGTTTTCTTTTTTTTAAATGATTTAATTACTTCCAGGACTTCAGACGCAGAGAAAGGGGCCTCAAGTTTAGACAGTTGTTGGGGAGTAATCTTAGGTAACCCCAGAGGGGCAAGAAAATCATTTATGCCTTGTTCGTCGGGTTGTTGGGTATGTTCATCTAGTTTAAGATTGTAAATAGACGAATAGTATTTAGCAAATGCTTCAACGATTTTCTTGGGGTGTTCTAATTTATTGCCCTCATGGTTAATTTTATTGATTTTGCATTTGATCCTAATTGATCTGAATTTTTGTGCCATAAGTCTAGTGGGTTTGTTGTATGAAGAATAATAGTTTGATTTCATTAGTTTTGCGAATTTTTCGTATTCACTGAATAACTCCGATCTAAGATCTATTCTTAGTTTAAGAATCTCCGAGTGTATATTTGGTGGAGGAGAGGATGAATTTTGTAATATTGCTTCCAATTTTTGTAACTCTAATTGTAAGGTACGGATTTTTTCTTTGGAAAGTTTTTTTTTGTTGTAGGCCAGATATGTCATAACCCCCCTAATTACTGCCTTGTGCGCGTTCCAAAGGGTGAATGGGCAAATGTTGTTTATATCATTTTCTATGAAATAATTATTTAAGGCTTTTTCAATTTCTTTTTTAAATTTTGGGTTGAACAACAGGGATGAGTCGCATCTCCATTGGGATCTGAACTCTGCCGACCTACCAAGGAAAATTTCTGCAACAATTGGAGAGTGATCAGAAAATGTTTTGGAGAGAATTTCAATTTTCTTAAATTTCGAAATTGAGAACGTATCTGTCAAAAACAAGTCAATCCTAGCGAAAGACTTGTGTGCCTCTGAGAAATGGGTATATTCCCTAGAAGATGTATTTAAACATCTGAATACATCTAGGTATTCATGGTTGCAAAGCCAATTTTTTAATTCAGGAAATGATGAGCGAGTGAGAGAGGTGGAGTCCATTGCTCCATCAGGAACAATGTTGAAATCACCCATCAAAACAATAACACCTTTTTTCACTTCCTGGATTTTTCTATCGAGACCATTGAAGAAACGCATTTGACCATTGCACGGAGCATAAACGTTCACAAGTGTCGTTAGTTGATTGTCTATCAGACAAGTAAGAATCAAATATCTGCCCTCGCTGTCAGAGTATTCGTTAATGATTTCGAATGAAATAGTATCTTTAATTAGTATGAGGACTCCTGCTCGTTTCTTTACATTAAGAGATTTGTATATATATGGGAAATTTTTATTCTCTATCTTGGGGTGTCCATCCCTAGCCAATTTCACCTCTTGGAGGCAAATTATATCTGCTCTGCTGCCCCTGATCTCTCTCCACGTGAGATACCTCTTAGCGGGACTATTCAATCCCCTCACATTGAGTGATAGTATCTTAACCATATACTAAAGAATACAAAAATAAAAACAAAACAGAAATATAAACAGAACAATAAACAGGAAGAGATTACCACAATCTTAGGTAAACTTCCTAAAATGGGGAAAAGCTCGTGAAACTCCGCAGGAAGCCTCCTGCGTACAAAATAATGTAAGTGATATAGCCATTAAAATTTGCATTTTTCACCCTGGAGCCTCTTCTCTCTTGTCCAAGGATTTAAGAAAATTTTTCCCCTCTTGTGGAGATAGGATTACTACTACCTTCCCACCATGAATTATCAAAAGCTTAGTAGGGAACCCCCACCTATAAACCACACCCTTTTGTCTCAGAATTGTTGTAACTTCATTAAATCCCTTCCTTGTTTGTATAGTTTCTTTTGAAAGGTCTGCATATGATTTGATGTGATCATAAGGGTGGGGAAGATGTTTATTGGTCCTGAAATAGTTTAAGAATTTTTCTTTGGTGGAGTAAAAATGGAATCTTAAGATAGTGTCTCTAGGGAGCTCAGCCGAGATAGATGCAGGCCTCGGGAGTCTGTGGATTCTATCTATCATTAATTCTACCTCAGGGACGGATGGCAGAATTTTGATTAAAATCTCTTTAACATATTTTTGTAGATTGTGCTGGTTAATTTTTTCCGAGATTCCTCTCAATTTAATGTTGTTCCTCCTACTGCGGTCTTCTAGGTCGGCTACTTTATTTCGTAAAAAAAGGATCTCTTTTTGGGCATTAGTTTGTTGTTTTTGAATGGAATCTGAGGTTTTCCCTAGAGCTTCCAATTTCTTTTCATTATTATCAATCCTGGTGTTAACTGTGTCAAGATTGGATTGTAGACTGTTTACATGTTTATTCAGAGAGGACTCAAAGCTTTTATTTAATGCTAGAATTAAGTCTTTAATATATTTTTCAGAGACCCCTCTCTCAGAAGCCTGGAAATTTTCCAGACCCTCATGTCCACTGCTACTAGCCTCCTCCTCCTCCTCTACAGAACTATAATCTTTTCTGGGTCTACTTTTTTCTGGACTATGAGATGGAGAGGCTTCGTAGTATTCTTCCTCGTCTGACAACACAGACCTACCCTCCCCTTTAGACTCATCTCTTTTAGATTTTCTACTAACAGAAGTATCCATTGTTGATTGGATGTTATCCAACTCTTGTATCATTAAAGTATGGGAATCACCCTTTTGTCCGATTTCAAATTTAGTAGTATTTTTGGGGGAGGGAGGAGGGCTAATGCATATAGCTTCATCTAGATTAGTCATATCTTGTTTACGTGTGGATTTAGATTTATCTTTCTGCTGTTTCGCTTTGTTGTTTTTCTGACTCATTTTTTTTTTTTTTTTTTTTTTTCTTTTCAATCTACAATGTACAATGCTTTCACTGTGACTGGTTCCCTAAAGAACAACCAAGATTTTCTATTAACTCAACACAAATAAATCATGGAATTGTGTACCTGTAGATAAAGAGATCAGATGTATCACAAAAGCTGTTTAGATCAAATATATAGATGAATAGTCTGCAGACACCACAGTATGTTAAATAAAGATAATAGTAAACAGTTTCCTGTAATTAGATTGACAATCTTAGTTAGCCCTTACAGATGAAGCACAGATAATCACCATAAGTGAGGTCTGCTGCACTGTTTATAATAATGCCAGGTGAAGGCCACCTTAGTGGTTCCCAACCGGATCCGCAGCTTATTTTAATGATTCTCCCGTCTCTCCTGCACCCCAATCTCACCCACGTCAGATTCGTTGATGTATTGAGGGGCATACACCGTACACAGCCCCCACCTCTCAGCCGCTGCAGAAACTCTCTCGGTACCTGTCACCAACACTAACAGTCCTGGATGTCCTCCACGGCTTCCAGCCGCTCCTCTCCCTTGATCTCCTCGGCGGCGCTGCTCCTGTGATCTCCCGCCTGCCGCCGCTGCTCCCCGCTGTCACCGCGACCCAGATCCAACGTCGCTGCAGTCTCCACCGGGACACCAGAACTCCTCTATCAATCGTCACTAAACTCCGCTGTCACTGTCGGGCTCCTTACAGCAGCGTCCTTCACCTCCTCTCTTCAGGCGCGCCGCTGCAATAAAGATCAAGCGCAGGAAAAAGCGCGGGAAATCCCGGCCGGCTCGCTTCCCCCTCTGCCTTGCTCCTTACAGGTGCCGCTGTACTTGCCGGTGTAATTATATCCAGCCTCCGGGTTCTCCAGCCGCTCCACCGCTTTGATTCACTCAGCGATGCCGCTCCTATGGTCCCCCGCCGGCTGCAGCTGCTCCACGTTGTCACCGCGATTCAGCTCCTTGTGGCTGGCGCCGCTGCAGCTTTCACCAGGGCGCCGGGACCTGCTTTCTTCAGACGCCGCTGTATTTGCCGGCGTCACTGTATAACGCTGCCTCAGCCTGACCTCCGCTACCCGCCGCTTGTCACAACGTTCTCCGGCTTTTTCTCTGTCAGTCTCCCTCGATTTACTCAGCCGTGTCCCAGCTCTTCCTTGCCTGGGCCCGCCGCTGCAGCAGATAGCAGACGCAGGAGAAATCTGCTGAGTCACACCAGCTCCGGTTTTAGAAGGCTCTTACTCAGGAATAGTTCAACGCAGAAACTCCAGGAAGGTCACAAAATGATCCTGGAGAAGAGGGCTCCTAGATCCAATAAAATTTTAAGACAAAATTCTTCTTGTTTGATTCTTATGTCGCTTAATGATGGAGGCTTCCTCAGAGCTCAGAGCTCACACAGCCTGCTGCATAGAGCTCCAGACCACGCCCGAATTTTCTCCAAAAGTAAAGTAGTTGCAAACTCATGCTTTTAGAGACTTGTTTGGGCTCATGAGAGGAGTAGAAAAACATCAAAAATTTCAGTCCTGCATGATTCTACCAAGAAATGTGTTCATTCAAACCGCTGGTTTTTGATAGTTTGGGCCCTATTGAATAATGAATGTTTTGAATTTTCTCCAAAAGTAAAGTAGTTGCAAACTCATCCTTTTAGAAACTTGTTTGGGCTGTTGAGAGGAGTAAAACACCATCAAAAATTTCAATCCTGCATGATTCTACCAAGAAATGTGATTCTTCATTCAAAACGCTGGTTTTTGCAATTAGGCTCTATTGAATAATGAATGTTTTGAATTTTCTCCAAAAGTAAAGTAGTTGCAAACTCATGCTTTTAGAGACTTGTTTGGGCTCATGAGATGAGTAGAAAAACATCAAAAATTTCAGTCCTGCATGATTCTACCAAGACATGTGTGTTCATTGAAACGGCTGGTTTTTGATAGTTTGGGCCCTATTGAATAATGAATGTTTTGAATTTTCTCCAAAAGTAAAGTAGTTGCAAACTCATCCTTTTAGAAACTTGTTTGGGCTGTTGAGAGGAGTAAAAAACCATCGAAAATTTCAATCCTGCATGATTCTACCAAGAAATGTGATTCTTCATTCAAAACGCTGGTTTTTGCTATTGGGCTCTATTGAATAATGAATGTTTTGAATTTTCTCCAAAAGTAAAGTAGTTGCAAACTCATGCTTTTAGAGACTTGTTTGGGCTCATGAGAGGAGTAGAAAAACATCAAAAATTTCAGTCCTGCATGATTCTACCAAGAAATGTGTGTTCATTCAAACCGCTGGTTTTTGATAGTTTGGGCCCTATTGAATAATGAATGTTTTGAATTTTCTCCAAAAGTAAAGTAGTTGCAAACTCATGCTTTTAGAGACTTGTTTGGGCTCATGAGAGGAGTAGAAAAACATCAAAAATTTCAGTCCTGCATGAATCTACCAAGAAATGTGTGTTCATTGAAACCGCTGGTTTTTGATAGTTTGGGCCCTATTGAATAATGAATGTTTTGAATTTTCTCCAAAAGTAAAGTAGTTGCAAACTCATCCTTTTAGAAACTTGTTTGGGCTGTTGAGAGGAGTAAAAAACCATCAAAAATTTCAATCCTGCATGATTCTACCAAGAAATGTGATTCTTCATTCAAAACGCTGGTTTTTGCTATTGGGCTCTATTGAATAATGAATGTTTTGAATTTTCTCCAAAAGTAAAGTAGTTGCAAACTCATGCTTTTAGAGACTTGTTTGGGCTCATGAGAGGAGTAGAAAAACATCAAAAATTTCAGTCCTGCATGATTCTACCAAGAAATGTGTGTTCATTGAAACCGCTGGTTTTTGATAGTTTGGGCCCTATTGAATAATGAATGTTTTGAATTTTCTCCAAAAGTAAAGTAGTTGCAAACTCATCCTTTTAGAAACTTGTTTGGGCTGTTGAGAGGAGTAAAAAACCATCAAAAATTTCAATCCTGCATGATTCTACCAAGAAATGTGATTCTTCATTCAAAACGCTGGTTTTTGCTATTGGGCTCTATTGAATAATGAATGTTTTGAATTTTCTCCAAAAGTAAAGTAGTTGCAAACTCATGCTTTTGGAGACTTGTTTGGGCTCATGAGAGGAGTAGAAAAACATCAAAAATTTCAGTCCTGCATGATTCTACCAAGAAATGTGTGTTCATTGAAACGGCTGGTTTTTGATAGTTTGGGCCCTATTGAATAATGAATGTTTTGAATTTTCTCCAAAAGTAAAGTAGTTGCAAACTCATCCTTTTAGAAACTTGTTTGGGCTGTTGAGAGGAGTAAAAAACCATCAAAAATTTCAATCCTGCATGATTTTACCAACAAATGTGATTCTTCATTCAAAACCTGATTTTTGCTATTGGGCTCTATTGAATAGTGAATGTTTTGAATTTTCTCCAAAAGTAAAGTAGTTGCAAACTCATGCTTTTAGAGACTTGTTTGGGCTCATGAGAGGAGTAGAAAAACATCAAAAATTTCAGTCCTGCATGATTCTACCAAGAAATGTGTTCATTGAAACGGCTGGTTTTTGATAGTTTGGGCCCTATTGAATAATGAATGTTTTGAATTTTCTCCAAAAGTAAAGTAGTTGCAAACTCATCCTTTTAGAAACTTGTTTGGGCTGTTGAGAGGAGTAAAAAACCATCAAAAATTTCAATCCTGCATGATTCTACCAAGAAATGTGATTCTTCATTCAAAACGCTGGTTTTTGCTATTGGGCTCTATTGAATAATGAATGTTTTGAATTTTCTCCAAAAGTAAAGTAGTTGCAAACTCATGCTTTTAGAGACTTGTTTGGGCTCATGAGAGGAGTAGAAAAACATCAAAAATTTCAGTCCTGCATGATTCTACCAAGAAATCTGTGTTCATTGAAACCGCTGGTTTTTGATAGTTTGGGCCCTATTGAATAATGAATGTTTTGAATTTTCTCCAAAGGTAAAGTAGTTGCAAACTCATCCTTTTAGAAACTTGTTTGGGCTGTTGAGAGGAGTAAAAAACCATCAAAAATTTCAATCCTGCATGATTTTACCAAGAAATGTGATTCTTCATTCAAAACCTGATTTTTGCTATTGGGCTCTATTGAATAGTGAATGTTTTGAATTTTCTCCAAAAGTAAAGTAGTTGCAAACTCATGCTTTTAGAGACTTGTTTGGGCTCATGAGAGGAGTAGAAAAACATCAAAAATTTCAGTCCTGCATGATTCTACCAAGAAATGTGTTCATTCAAACTGCTGGTTTTTGATAGTTTGGGCCCTATTGAATAATGAATGTTTTGAATTTTCTCCAAAAGTAAAGTAGTTGCAATCTCATCCTTTTAGAAACTTGTTTGGGCTGTTGAGAGGAGTAAAAAACCATCAAAAATTTCAATCCTGCATGATTCTACCAAGAAATGTGATTCTTCATTCAAAACGCTGGTTTTTGCTATTGGGCTCTATTGAATAATGAATGTTTTGAATTTTCTCCAAAAGTAAAGTAGTTGCAAACTCATGCTTTTAGAGACTTGTTTGGGCTCATGAGAGGAGTAGAAAAACATCAAAAATTTCACTCCTGCATGATTCTACCAAGAAATGTGTTCATTCAAACCACTGGTTTTTGATAGTTTGGGCACTATTGAATAATGAATGTTTTGAATTTTCTCCAAAAGTAAAGTAGTTGCAAACTCATCCTTTTAGAAACTTGTTTGGGCTGTTGAGAGGAGTAAAAAACCATCAAAAATTTCAATCCTGCATGATTCTACCAAGAAATGTGATTCTTCATTCAAAACGCTGGTTTTTGCTATTGGGCTCTATTGAATAATGAATGTTTTGAATTTTCTCCAAAAGTAAAGTAGTTGCAAACTCATGCTTTTAGAGACTTGTTTGGGCTCATGAGAGGAGTAGAAAAACATCAAAAATTTCAGTCCTGCATGATTCTACCAAGAAATGTGTGTTCATTGAAACCGCTGGTTTTTGATAGTTTGGGCCCTATTGAATAATGAATGTTTTGAATTTTCTCCAAAAGTAAAGTAGTTGCAAACTCATCCTTTTAGAAACTTGTTTGGGCTGTTGAGAGGAGTAAAAAACCATCAAAAATTTCAATCCTGCATGATTCTACCAAGAAATGTGATTCTTCATTCAAAACGCTGGTTTTTGCTATTGGGCTCTATTGAATAATGAATGTTTTGAATTTTCTCCAAAAGTAAAGTAGTTGCAAACTCATGCTTTTAGAGACTTGTTTGGGCTCATGAGAGGCGTAGAAAAACATCAAAAATTTCAGGCCTTCATGATTCTACCAAGAAATGTGTGTTCATTGAAACCGCTGGTTTTTGATAGTTTGGGCCCTATTGAATAATGAATGTTTTGAATTTTCTCCAAAAGTAAAGTAGTTGCAAACTCATCCTTTTAGAAACTTGTTTGGGCTGTTGAGAGGAGTAAAAAACCATCAAAAATTTCAATCCTGCATGATTCTACCAAGAAATGTGATTCTTCATCCAAAACGCTGGTTTTTGCTATTGGGCTCTATTGAATAATGAAAGTTTTGAATTTTCTCCAAAAGTAAAGTAGTTGCAAACTCATGCTTTTAGAGACTTGTTTGGGCTCATGAGAGGAGTAGAAAAACATCAAAAATTTCAGTCCTGCATGATTCTACCAAGAAATGTGTGTTCATTGAAACCGCTGGTTTTTGATAGTTTGGGCCCTATTGAATAATGAATGTTTTGAATTTTCTATAAAAGTAAAGTAGTTGCAAACTCATCCTTTTAGAAACTTGTTTGGGCTGTTGAGAGGAGTAAAAAACCATCAAAAATTTCAATCCTGCATGATTTTACCAAGAAATGTGATTCTTCATTCAAAACCTGATTTTTGCTATTGGGCTCTATTGAATAGTGAATGTTTTGAATTTTCTCCAAAAGTAAAGTAGTTGCAAACTCATGCTTTTAGAGACTTGTTTGGGCTCATGAGAGGAGTAGAAAAACATCAAAAATTTCAGTCCTGCATGATTCTACCAAGAAATGTGTTCATTCAAACCGCTGGTTTTTGATAGTTTGGGCCCTATTGAATAATGAATGTTTTGAATTTTCTCCAAAAGTAAAGTAGTTGCAAACTCATCCTTTTAGAAACTTGTTTGGGCTGTTGAGAGGAGTAAAAAAACATCAAAAATTTCAATCCTACATGATTCTACCAAGAAATGTGATTCTTCATTCAAAACGCTGGTTTTTGCTATTGGGCTCTATTGAATAATGAATGTTTTGAATTTTCTCCAAAAGTAAAGTAGTTGCAAACTCATCCTTTTAGAAACTTGTTTGGGCTGTTGAGAGGAGTAAAAAACCATCAAAAATTTCAATCCTGCATGATTCTACCAAGAAATGTGATTCTTCATTCAAAACGCTGGTTTTTGCTATTGGGCTCTATTGAATAATGAATGTTTTGAATTTTCTCCAAAAGTAAAGTAGTTGCAAACTCATGCTTTTAGAGACTTGTTTGGGCTCATGAGAGGAGTAGAAAAACATCAAAAATTTCAGTCCTGCATGATTCTACCAAGAAATGTGTGTTCATTGAAACCGCTGGTTTTTGATAGTTTGGGCCCTATTGTATAATGAATGTTTTGAATTTTCTCCAAAAGTAAAGTAGTTGCAAACTCATCCTTTTAGAAACTTGTTTGGGCTGTTGAGAGGAGTAAAAAACCATCAAAAATTTCAATCCTGCATGATTTTACCAAGAAATGTGATTCTTCATTCAAAACCTGATTTTTGCTATTGGGCTCTATTGAATAGTGAATGTTTTGAATTTTCTCCAAAAGTAAAGTAGTTGCAAACTCATGCTTTTAGAGACTTGTTTGGGCTCATGAGAGGAGTAGAAAAACATCAAAAATTTCAGTCCTGCATGATTCTACCAAGAAATGTGTTCATTCAAACCGCTGGTTTTTGATAGTTTGGGCCCTATTGAATAATGAATGTTTTGAATTTTCTCCAAAAGTAAAGTAGTTGCAAACTCATCCTTTTAGAAACTTGTTTGGGCTGTTGAGAGGAGTAAAAAACCATCAAAAATTTCAATCCTGCATGATTCTACCAAGAAATGTGATTCTTCATTCAAAACGCTGGTTTTTGCTATTGGGCTCTATTGAATAATGAATGTTTTGAATTTTCTCCAAAAGTAAAGTAGTTGCAAACTCATGCTTTTAGAGACTTGTTTGGGCTCATGAGAGGAGTAGAAAAACATCAAAAATTTCAGTCCTGCATGATTCTACCATGAAATGTGTGTTCATTGAAACCACTGGTTTTTGATAGTTTGGGCCCTATTGAATAATGAATGTTTTGAATTTTCTCCAAAAGTAAAGTAGTTGCAAACTCATACTTTTAGAAACTTGTTTGGGCTGTTGAGAGGAGTAAAAAACCATCAAAAATTTCAATCCTGCATGATTCTACCAAGAAATGTGATTCTTCATTCAAAACGCTGGTTTTTGCTATTGGGCTCTATTGAATAATGAATGTTTTGAATTTTCTCCAAAAGTAAAGTAGTTGCAAACTCATGCTTTTAGAGACTTGTTTGGGCTCATGAGAGGAGTAGAAAAACATCAAAAATTTCAGTCCTGCATGATTCTACCAAGAAATGTGTGTTCATTGAAACGGCTGGTTTTTGATAGTTTGGGCCCTATTGAATAATGAATGTTTTGAATTTTCTCCAAAAGTAAAGTAGTTGCAAACTCATCCTTTTAGAAACTTGTTTGGGCTGTTGAGAGGAGTAAAAAACCATCAAAAATTTCAATCCTGCATGATTTTACCAACAAATGTGATTCTTCATTCAAAACCTGATTTTTGCTATTGGGCTCTATTGAATAGTGAATGTTTTGAATTTTCTCCAAAAGTAAAGTAGTTGCAAACTCATGCTTTTAGAGACTTGTTTGGGCTCATGAGAGGAGTAGAAAAACATCAAAAATTTCAGTCCTGCATGATTCTACCAAGAAATGTGTTCATTGAAACGGCTGGTTTTTGATAGTTTGGGCCCTATTGAATAATGAATGTTTTGAATTTTCTCCAAAAGTAAAGTAGTTGCAAACTCATCCTTTTAGAAACTTGTTTGGGCTGTTGAGAGGAGTAAAAAACCATCAAAAATTTCAATCCTGCATGATTCTACCAAGAAATGTGATTCTTCATTCAAAACGCTGGTTTTTGCTATTGGGCTCTATTGAATAATGAATGTTTTGAATTTTCTCCAAAAGTAAAGTAGTTGCAAACTCATGCTTTTAGAGACTTGTTTGGGCTCATGAGAGGAGTAGAAAAACATCAAAAATTTCAGTCCTGCATGATTCTACCAAGAAATCTGTGTTCATTGAAACCGCTGGTTTTTGATAGTTTGGGCCCTATTGAATAATGAATGTTTTGAATTTTCTCCAAAGGTAAAGTAGTTGCAAACTCATCCTTTTAGAAACTTGTTTGGGCTGTTGAGAGGAGTAAAAAACCATCAAAAATTTCAATCCTGCATGATTTTACCAAGAAATGTGATTCTTCATTCAAAACCTGATTTTTGCTATTGGGCTCTATTGAATAGTGAATGTTTTGAATTTTCTCCAAAAGTAAAGTAGTTGCAAACTCATGCTTTTAGAGACTTGTTTGGGCTCATGAGAGGAGTAGAAAAACATCAAAAATTTCAGTCCTGCATGATTCTACCAAGAAATGTGTTCATTCAAACTGCTGGTTTTTGATAGTTTGGGCCCTATTGAATAATGAATGTTTTGAATTTTCTCCAAAAGTAAAGTAGTTGCAATCTCATCCTTTTAGAAACTTGTTTGGGCTGTTGAGAGGAGTAAAAAACCATCAAAAATTTCAATCCTGCATGATTCTACCAAGAAATGTGATTCTTCATTCAAAACGCTGGTTTTTGCTATTGGGCTCTATTGAATAATGAATGTTTTGAATTTTCTCCAAAAGTAAAGTAGTTGCAAACTCATGCTTTTAGAGACTTGTTTGGGCTCATGAGAGGAGTAGAAAAACATCAAAAATTTCACTCCTGCATGATTCTACCAAGAAATGTGTTCATTCAAACCACTGGTTTTTGATAGTTTGGGCACTATTGAATAATGAATGTTTTGAATTTTCTCCAAAAGTAAAGTAGTTGCAAACTCATCCTTTTAGAAACTTGTTTGGGCTGTTGAGAGGAGTAAAAAACCATCAAAAATTTCAATCCTGCATGATTCTACCAAGAAATGTGATTCTTCATTCAAAACGCTGGTTTTTGCTATTGGGCTCTATTGAATAATGAATGTTTTGAATTTTCTCCAAAAGTAAAGTAGTTGCAAACTCATGCTTTTAGAGACTTGTTTGGGCTCATGAGAGGAGTAGAAAAACATCAAAAATTTCAGTCCTGCATGATTCTACCAAGAAATGTGTGTTCATTGAAACCGCTGGTTTTTGATAGTTTGGGCCCTATTGAATAATGAATGTTTTGAATTTTCTCCAAAAGTAAAGTAGTTGCAAACTCATCCTTTTAGAAACTTGTTTGGGCTGTTGAGAGGAGTAAAAAACCATCAAAAATTTCAATCCTGCATGATTCTACCAAGAAATGTGATTCTTCATTCAAAACGCTGGTTTTTGCTATTGGGCTCTATTGAATAATGAATGTTTTGAATTTTCTCCAAAAGTAAAGTAGTTGCAAACTCATGCTTTTAGAGACTTGTTTGGGCTCATGAGAGGCGTAGAAAAACATCAAAAATTTCAGGCCTTCATGATTCTACCAAGAAATGTGTGTTCATTGAAACCGCTGGTTTTTGATAGTTTGGGCCCTATTGAATAATGAATGTTTTGAATTTTCTCCAAAAGTAAAGTAGTTGCAAACTCATCCTTTTAGAAACTTGTTTGGGCTGTTGAGAGGAGTAAAAAACCATCAAAAATTTCAATCCTGCATGATTCTACCAAGAAATGTGATTCTTCATCCAAAACGCTGGTTTTTGCTATTGGGCTCTATTGAATAATGAAAGTTTTGAATTTTCTCCAAAAGTAAAGTAGTTGCAAACTCATGCTTTTAGAGACTTGTTTGGGCTCATGAGAGGAGTAGAAAAACATCAAAAATTTCAGTCCTGCATGATTCTACCAAGAAATGTGTGTTCATTGAAACCGCTGGTTTTTGATAGTTTGGGCCCTATTGAATAATGAATGTTTTGAATTTTCTATAAAAGTAAAGTAGTTGCAAACTCATCCTTTTAGAAACTTGTTTGGGCTGTTGAGAGGAGTAAAAAACCATCAAAAATTTCAATACTGCATGATTTTACCAAGAAATGTGATTCTTCATTCAAAACCTGATTTTTGCTATTGGGCTCTATTGAATAGTGAATGTTTTGAATTTTCTCCAAAAGTAAAGTAGTTGCAAACTCATGCTTTTAGAGACTTGTTTGGGCTCATGAGAGGAGTAGAAAAACATCAAAAATTTCAGTCCTGCATGATTCTACCAAGAAATGTGTTCATTCAAACCGCTGGTTTTTGATAGTTTGGGCCCTATTGAATAATGAATGTTTTGAATTTTCTCCAAAAGTAAAGTAGTTGCAAACTCATCCTTTTAGAAACTTGTTTGGGCTGTTGAGAGGAGTAAAAAAACATCAAAAATTTCAATCCTACATGATTCTACCAAGAAATGTGATTCTTCATTCAAAACGCTGGTTTTTGCTATTGGGCTCTATTGAATAATGAATGTTTTGAATTTTCTCCAAAAGTAAAGTAGTTGCAAACTCATCCTTTTAGAAACTTGTTTGGGCTGTTGAGAGGAGTAAAAAACCATCAAAAATTTCAATCCTGCATGATTCTACCAAGAAATGTGATTCTTCATTCAAAACGCTGGTTTTTGCTATTGGGCTCTATTGAATAATGAATGTTTTGAATTTTCTCCAAAAGTAAAGTAGTTGCAAACTCATGCTTTTAGAGACTTGTTTGGGCTCATGAGAGGAGTAGAAAAACATCAAAAATTTCAGTCCTGCATGATTCTACCAAGAAATGTGTGTTCATTGAAACCGCTGGTTTTTGATAGTTTGGGCCCTATTGTATAATGAATGTTTTGAATTTTCTCCAAAAGTAAAGTAGTTGCAAACTCATCCTTTTAGAAACTTGTTTGGGCTGTTGAGAGGAGTAAAAAAACATCAAAAATTTCAATCCTGCATGATTTTACCAAGAAATGTGATTCTTCATTCAAAACCTGATTTTTGCTATTGGGCTCTATTGAATAGTGAATGTTTTGAATTTTCTCCAAAAGTAAAGTAGTTGCAAACTCATGCTTTTAGAGACTTGTTTGGGCTCATGAGAGGAGTAGAAAAACATCAAAAATTTCAGTCCTGCATGATTCTACCAAGAAATGTGTTCATTCAAACCGCTGGTTTTTGATAGTTTGGGCCCTATTGAATAATGAATGTTTTGAATTTTCTCCAAAAGTAAAGTAGTTGCAAACTCATCCTTTTAGAAACTTGTTTGGGCTGTTGAGAGGAGTAAAAAACCATCAAAAATTTCAATCCTGCATGATTCTACCAAGAAATGTGATTCTTCATTCAAAACGCTGGTTTTTGCTATTGGGCTCTATTGAATAATGAATGTTTTGAATTTTCTCCAAAAGTAAAGTAGTTGCAAACTCATGCTTTTAGAGACTTGTTTGGGCTCATGAGAGGAGTAGAAAAACATCAAAAATTTCAGTCCTGCATGATTCTACCATGAAATGTGTGTTCATTGAAACCACTGGTTTTTGATAGTTTGGGCCCTATTGAATAATGAATGTTTTGAATTTTCTCCAAAAGTAAAGTAGTTGCAAACTCATACTTTTAGAAACTTGTTTGGGCTGTTGAGAGGAGTAAAAAACCATCAAAAATTTCAATCCTGCATGATTCTACCAAGAAATGTGATTCTTCATTCAAAACGCTGGTTTTTGCTATTGGGCTCTATTGAATAATGAATGTTTTGAATTTTCTCCAAAAGTAAAGTAGTTGCAAACTCATGCTTTTAGAGACTTGTTTGGGCTCATGAGAGGAGTAGAAAAACATCAAAAATTTCAGTCCTGCATGATTCTACCAAGAAATGTGTGTTCATTGAAACCGCTGGTTTTTGATAGTTTGGGCCCTATTGAATAATGAATGTTTTGAATTTTCTCCAAAAGTAAAGTAGTTGCAAACTCATCCTTTTAGAAACTTGTTTGGGCTGTTGAGAGGAGTAAAAAACCATCAAAAATTTCAATCCTGCATGATTCTACCAAGAAATGTGATTCTTCATTCAAAACGCTGGTTTTTGCTATTGGGCTCTATTGAATAATGAATGTTTTGAATTTTCTCCAAAAGTAAAGTAGTTGCAAACTCATGCTTTTAGAGACTTGTTTGGGCTCATGAGAGGAGTAGAAAAACATCAAAAATTTCAGTCCTGCATGATTCTACCAAGAAATGTGTGTTCATTGAAACCGCTGGTTTTTGATAGTTTGGGCCCTATTGAATAATGAATGTTTTGAATTTTCTCCAAAAGTAAAGTAGTTGCAAACTCATCCTTTTAGAAACTTGTTTGGGCTGTTGAGAGGAGTAAAAAACCATCAAAAATTTCAATCCTGCATGATTTTACCAAGAAATGTGATTCTTCATTCAAAACCTGATTTTTGCTATTGGGCTCTATTGAATAGTGAATGTTTTGAATTTTCTCCAAAAGTAAAGTAGTTGCAAACTCATGCTTTTAGAGACTTGTTTGGGCTCATGAGAGGAGTAGAAAAACATCAAAAATTTCAGTCCTGCATGATTCTACCAAGAAATGTGTTCATTCAAACCGCTGGTTTTTGATAGTTTGGGCCCTATTGAATAATGAATGTTTTGAATTTTCTCCAAAAGTAAAGTAGTTGCAAACTCATCCTTTTAGAAACTTGTTTGGGCTGTTGAGAGGAGTAAAAAAACATCAAAAATTTCAATCCTGCATGATTCTACCAAGAAATGTGATTATTCATTCAAAACGCTGGTTTTTGCTATTGGGCTCTATTGAATAATGAATGTTTTGAATTTTCTCCAAAAGTAAAGTAGTTGCAAACTCATCCTTTTAGAAACTTGTTTGGGCTGTTGAGAGGAGTAAAAAACCATCAAAAATTTCAATCCTGCATGATTTTACCAAGAAATGTGATTCTTCATTCAAAACGCTGGTTTTTGCTATTGGGCTCTATTGAATAATGAATGTTTTAAATTTTCTCCAAAAGTAAAGTTGTTGCAAACTCATGCTTTTAGAGACTTGTTTGGGATCATGAGAGGAGTAGAAAAACATCAAAAATTTCAGTCCTGCATGATTCTACCAAGACATGTGTGTTCATTGAAACGGCTGGATTTTGATAGTTTGGGCCCTATTGAATAATGAATGTTTTGAATTTTCTCCAAAAGTAAAGTAGTTGCAAACTCATCCTTTTAGAAACTTGTTTGGGCTGTTGAGAGGAGTAAAAAACCATCAAAAATTTCAATCCTGCATGATTCTACCAAGAAATGTGATTCTTCATTCAAAACGCTGGTTTTTGCTATTGGGCTCTATTGAATAATGAATGTTTTGAATTTTCTCCAAAAGTAAAGTAGTTGCAAACTCATGCTTTTAGAGACTTGTTTGGGCTCATGAGAGGAGTAGAAAAACATCAAAAATTTCAGTCCTGCATGATTCTACCAAGAAATGTGTGTTCATTGAAACCGCTGGTTTTTGATAGTTTGGGCCCTATTGAATAATGAATGTTTTGAATTTTCTCCAAAAGTAAAGTAGTTGCAAACTCATCCTTTTAGAAACTTGTTTGGGCTGTTGAGAGGAGTAAAAAAACATCAAAAATTTCAATCCTGCATGATTCTACCAAGAAATGTGATTATTCATTCAAAACGCTGGTTTTTGCTATTGGGCTCTATTGAATAATGAATGTTTTGAATTTTCTCCAAAAGTAAAGTAGTTGCAAACTCATCCTTTTAGAAACTTGTTTGGGCTGTTGAGAGGAGTAAAAAACCATCAAAAATTTCAATCCTGCATGATTTTACCAAGAAATGTGATTCTTCATTCAAAACGCTGGTTTTTGCTATTGGGCTCTATTGAATAATGAATGTTTTAAATTTTCTCCAAAAGTAAAGTTGTTGCAAACTCATGCTTTTAGAGACTTGTTTGGGATCATGAGATGAGTAGAAAAACATCAAAAATTTCAGTCCTGCATGATTCTACCAAGACATGTGTGTTCATTGAAACGGCTGGATTTTGATAGTTTGGGCCCTATTGAATAATGAATGTTTTGAATTTTCTCCAAAAGTAAAGTAGTTGCAAACTCATCCTTTTAGAAACTTGTTTGGGCTGTTGAGAGGAGTAAAAAACCATCAAAAATTTCAATCCTGCATGATTCTACCAAGAAATGTGATTCTTCATTCAAAACGCTGGTTTTTGCTATTGGGCTCTATTGAATAATGAATGTTTTGAATTTTCTCCAAAAGTAAAGTAGTTGCAAACTCATGCTTTTAGAGACTTGTTTGGGCTCATGAGAGGAGTAGAAAAACATCAAAAATTTCAGTCCTGCATGATTCTACCAAGAAATGTGTGTTCATTGAAACCGCTGGTTTTTGATAGTTTGGGCCCTATTGAATAATGAATGTTTTGAATTTTCTCCAAAAGTAAAGTAGTTGCAAACTCATCCTTTTAGAAACTTGTTTGGGCTGTTGAGAGGAGTAAAAAACCATCAAAAATTTCAATCCTGCATGATTCTACCAAGAAATGTGATTCTTCATTCAAAACGCTGGTTTTTGCTATTGGGCTCTATTGAATAATGAATGTTTTGAATTTTCTCCAAAAGTAAAGTAGTTGCAAACTCATGCTTTTAGAGACTTGTTTGGGCTCATGAGAGGAGTAGAAAAACATCAAAAATTTCAGTCCTGCATGATTCTACCAAGAAATGTGTGTTCATTGAAACCGCTGGTTTTTGATAGTTTGGGCCCTATTGAATAATGAATGTTTTGAATTTTCTCCAAAAGTAAAGTAGTTGCAAACTCATCCTTTTAGAAACTTGTTTGGGCTGTTGAGAGGAGTAAAAAACCATCAAAAATTTCAATCCTGCATGATTCTATCAAGAAATGTGATTCTTCATTCAAAACGCTGGTTTTTGCTATTGGGCTCTATTGAATAATGAATGTTTTGAATTTTCTCCAAAAGTAAAGTAGTTGCAAACTCATGCTTTTAGAGACTTGTTTGGGCTCATGAGAGGAGTAGAAAAACATCAAAAATTTCAGTCCTGCATGATTCTACCAAGAATTGTGTGTTCATTGAAACCGCTGGTTTTTGATAGTTTGGGCCCTATTGAATAATGAATGTTTTGAATTTTCTCCAAAAGTAAAGCAGTTGCAAACTCATCCTTTTAGAAACTTGTTTGGGCTGTTGAGAGGAGTAAAAAACCATCAAAAATTTCAATCCTGCATGATTTTACCAAGAAATGTGATTCTTCATTCAAAACGCTGGTTTTTGCTATTGGGCTCTATTGAATAATGAATGTTTTAAATTTTCTCCAAAAGTAAAGTAGTTGCAAACTCATGCTTTTAGAGACTTGTTTGGGATCATGAGATGAGTAGAAAAACATCAAAAATTTCAGTCCTGCATGATTCTACCAAGACATGTGTGTTCATTGAAACGGCTGGATTTTGATAGTTTGGGCCCTATTGAATAATGAATGTTTTGAATTTTCTCCAAAAGTAAAGTAGTTGCAAACTCATCCTTTTAGAAACTTGTTTGGGCTGTTGAGAGGAGTAAAAAACCATCAAAAATTTCAATCCTGCATGATTCTACCAAGAAATGTGATTCTTCATTCAAAACGCTGGTTTTTGCTATTGGGCTCTATTGAATAATGAATGTTTTGAATTTTCTCCAAAAGTAAAGTAGTTGCAAACTCATGCTTTTAGAGACTTGTTTGGGCTCATGAGACGAGTAGAAAAACATCAAAAATTTCAGTCCTGCATGATTCTACCAAGAAATGTGTGTTCATTGAAACGGCTGGTTTTTGATAGTTTGGGCCCTATTGAATAATGAATGTTTTGAATTTTCTCCAAAAGTAAAGTAGTTGCAAACTCATCCTTTTAGAAACTTGTTTGGGCTGTTGAGAGGAGTAAAAAACCATCAAAAATTTCAATCCTGCATGATTCTATCAAGAAATGTGATTCTTCATTCAAAACCTGATTTTTGCTATTGGGCTCTATTGAATAGTGAATGTTTTGAATTTTCTCCAAAAGTAAAGTAGTTGCAAACTCATGCTTTTAGAGACTTGTTTGGGCTCATGAGAGGAGTAGAAAAACATCAAAAATTTCTGTCCTGCATGATTCTACCAAGAAATGTGTTCATTCAAACCGCTAGTTTTTGATAGTTTGGGCCCTATTGAATAATGAATGTTTTGAATTTTCTCCAAAAGTAAAGTAGTTGCAAACTCATCCTTTTAGAAACTTGTTTGGGCTGTTGAGAGGAGTAAAAAAACATCAAAAATTTCAATCCTGCATGATTCTACCAAGAAATGTGATTCTTCATTCAAAACGCTGGTTTTTGCTATTGGGCTCTATTGAATAATGAATGTTTTGAATTTTCTCCAAAAGTAAAGTAGTTGCAAACTCATGCTTTTAGAGACTTGTTTGGGCTCATGAGAGGAGTAGAAAAACATCAAAAATTTCAGTCCTGCATGATTCTACCAAGAAATGTGTGTTCATTGAAACCGCTGGTTTTTGATAGTTTGGGCCCTATTGAATAATGAATGTTTTGAATTTTCTCCAAAAGTAAAGTAGTTGCAAACTCATCCTTTTAGAAACTTGTTTGGGCTGTTGAGAGGAGTAAAAAACCATCAAAAATTTCAATCCTGCATGATTCTATCAAGAAATGTGATTCTTCATTCAAAACGCTGGTTTTTGCTATTGGGCTCTATTGAATAATGAATGTTTTGAATTTTCTCCAAAAGTAAAGTAGTTGCAAACTCATGCTTTTAGAGACTTGTTTGGGCTCATGAGAGGAGTAGAAAAACATCAAAAATTTCAGTCCTGCATGATTCTACCAAGAATTGTGTGTTCATTGAAACCGCTGGTTTTTGATAGTTTGGGCCCTATTGAATAATGAATGTTTTGAATTTTCTCCAAAAGTAAAGTAGTTGCAAACTCATCCTTTTAGAAACTTGTTTGGGCTGTTGAGAGGAGTAAAAAACCATCAAAAATTTCAATCCTGCATGATTTTACCAAGAAATGTGATTCTTCATTCAAAACGCTGGTTTTTGCTATTGGGCTCTATTGAATAATGAATGTTTTAAATTTTCTCCAAAAGTAAAGTAGTTGCAAACTCATGCTTTTAGAGACTTGTTTGGGATCATGAGATGAGTAGAAAAACATCAAAAATTTCAGTCCTGCATGATTCTACCAAGACATGTGTGTTCATTGAAACGGCTGGATTTTGATAGTTTGGGCCCTATTGAATAATGAATGTTTTGAATTTTCTCCAAAAGTAAAGTAGTTGCAAACTCATCCTTTTAGAAACTTGTTTGGGCTGTTGAGAGGAGTAAAAAACCATCAAAAATTTCAATCCTGCATGATTCTACCAAGAAATGTGATTCTTCATTCAAAACGCTGGTTTTTGCTATTGGGCTCTATTGAATAATGAATGTTTTGAATTTTCTCCAAAAGTAAAGTAGTTGCAAACTCATGCTTTTAGAGACTTGTTTGGGCTCATGAGACGAGTAGAAAAACATCAAAAATTTCAGTCCTGCATGATTCTACCAAGAAATGTGTGTTCATTGAAACCGCTGGTTTTTGATAGTTTGGACCCTATTGAATAATGAATGTTTTGAATTTTCTCCAAAAGTAAAGTAGTTGCAAACTCATCCTTTTAGAAACTTGTTTGGGCTGTTGAGAGGAGTAAAAAACCATCAAAAATTTCAATCCTTCATGATTCTACCAAGAAATGTGATTCTTCATTCAAAACGCTGGTTTTTGCTATTGGGCTCTATTGAATAATGAATGTTTTGAATTTTCTCCAAAAGTAAAGTAGTTGCAAACTCATGCTTTTAGAGACTTGTTTGGGCTCATGAGAGGAGTAGAAAAACATCAAAAATTTCAGTCCTGCATGATTCTACCAAGAAATGTGTGTTCATTGAAACCGCTGGTTTTTGATAGTTTGGGCCCTATTGAATAATGAATGTTTTGAATTTTCTCCAAAAGTAAAGTAGTTGCAAACTCATCCTTTTAGAAACTTGTTTGGGCTGTTGAGAGGAGTAAAAAACCATCAAAAATTTCAATCCTGCATGATTCTACCAAGAAATGTGATTCTTCATTCAAAACGCTGGTTTTTGCTATTGGGCTCTATTGAATAATGAATGTTTTGAATTTTCTCCAAAAGTAAAGTAGTTGCAAACTCATGCTTTTAGAGACTTGTTTGGGCTCATGAGATGAGTAGAAAAACATCAAAAATTTCAGTCCTGCATGATTCTACCAAGACATGTGTGTTCATTGAAACGGCTGGTTTTTGATAGTTTGGGCCCTATTGAATAATGAATGTTTTGAATTTTCTCCAAAAGTAAAGTAGTTGCAAACTCATACTTTTAGAAACTTGTTTGGGCTGTTGAGAGGAGTAAAAAACCATCAAAAATTTAAATCCTGCATGATTCTACCAAGAAATGTGATTCTTCATTCAAAACGCTGGTTTTTGCTATTGGGCTCTATTTAATAATGAATGTTTTGAATTTTCTCCAAAAGTAAAGTAGTTGCAAACTCATGCTTTTAGAGACTTGTTTGGGCTCATGAGAGGAGTAGAAAAACATCAAAAATTTCAGTCCTGCATGATTCTACCAAGAAATGTGTGTTCATTCAAACCGCTGGTTTTTGATAGTTTGGGCCCTATTGAATAATGAATGTTTTGAATTTTCTCCAAAAGTAAAGTAGTTGCAAACTCATGCTTTTAGAGACTTGTTTGGGCTCATGAGAGGAGTAGAAAAACATCAAAAATTTCAGTCCTGCATGATTCTACCAAGAAATGTGTGTTCATTGAAACCGCTGGTTTTTGATAGTTTGGGCCCTATTGAATAATGAATGTTTTGAATTTTCTCCAAAAGTAAAGTAGTTGCAAACTCATCCTTTTAGAAACTTGTTTGGGCTGTTGAGAGGAGTAAAAAACCATCAAAAATTTCAATCCTGCATGATTCTACCAAGAAATGTGATTCTTCATTCAAAACGCTGGTTTTTGCTATTGGGCTCTATTGAATAATGAATGTTTTGAATTTTCTCCAAAAGTAAAGTAGTTGCAAACTCATGCGTTTAGAGACTTGTTTGGGCTCATGAGAGGAGTAGAAAAACATCAAAAATTTCAGTCCTGCATGATTCTACCAAGAAATGAGTGTTCATTGAAACCGCTGGTTTTTGATAGTTTGGGCCCTATTGAATAATGAATGTTTTGAATTTTCTCCAAAAGTAAAGTAGTTGCACACTCATCCTTTTAGAAACTTGTTTGGGCTGTTGAGAGGAGTAAAAAACCATCAAAAATTTCAATCCTGCATGATTCTACCAAGAAATGTGATTCTTCATCCAAAACGCTGGTTTTTGCTATTGGGCTCTATTGAATAATGAATGTTTTGAATTTTCTCCAAAAGTAAAGTAGTTGCAAACTCATGCTTTTAGAGACTTGTTTGGGCTCATGAGAGGAGTAGAAAAACATCAAAAATTTCAGTCCTGCATGATTCTACCAAGAAATGTGTGTTCATTGAAACCGCTGGTTTTTGATAGTTTGGGCCCTATTGAATAATGAATGTTTTGAATTTTCTCCAAAAGTAAAGTAGTTGCAAACTCATCCTTTTAGAAACTTGTTTGGGCTGTTGAGAGGAGTAAAAAACCATCAAAAATTTCAATCCTGCATGATTTTACCAAGAAATGTGATTCTTCATTCAAAACCTGATTTTTGCTATTGGGCTCTATTGAATAGTGAATGTTTTGAATTTTCTCCAAAAGTAAAGTAGTTGCAAACTCATGCGTTTAGAGACTTGTTTGGGCTCATGAGAGGAGTAGAAAAACATCAAAAATTTCAGTCCTGCATGATTCTACCAAGAAATGAGTGTTCATTGAAACCGCTGGTTTTTGATAGTTTGGGCCCTATTGAATAATGAATGTTTTGAATTTTCTCCAAAAGTAAAGTAGTTGCACACTCATCCTTTTAGAAACTTGTTTGGGCTGTTGAGAGGAGTAAAAAACCATCAAAAATTTCAATCCTGCATGATTCTACCAAGAAATGTGATTCTTCATCCAAAACGCTGGTTTTTGCTATTGGGCTCTATTGAATAATGAATGTTTTGAATTTTCTCCAAAAGTAAAGTAGTTGCAAACTCATGCTTTTAGAGACTTGTTTGGGCTCATGAGAGGAGTAGAAAAACATCAAAAATTTCAGTCCTGCATGATTCTACCAAGAAATGTGTGTTCATTGAAACCGCTGGTTTTTGATAGTTTGGGCCCTATTGTATAATGAATGTTTTGAATTTTCTCCAAAAGTAAAGTAGTTGCAAACTCATCCTTTTAGAAACTTGTTTGGGCTGTTGAGAGGAGTAAAAAACCATCAAAAATTTCAATCCTGCATGATTTTACCAAGAAATGTGATTCTTCATTCAAAACCTGATTTTTGCTATTGGGCTCTATTGAATAGTGAATGTTTTGAATTTTCTCCAAAAGTAAAGTAGTTGCAAACTCATGCTTTTAGAGACTTGTTTGGGCTCATGAGAGGAGTAGAAAAACATCAAAAATTTCTGTCCTGCATGATTCTACCAAGAAATGTGTTCATTCAAACCGCTAGTTTTTGATAGTTTGGGCCCTATTGAATAATGAATGTTTTGAATTTTCTCCAAAAGTAAAGTAGTTGCAAACTCATCCTTTTAGAAACTTGTTTGGGCTGTTGAGAGGAGTAAAAAAACATCAAAAATTTCAATCCTGCATGATTCTACCAAGAAATGTGATTCTTCATTCAAAACGCTGGTTTTTGCTATTGGGCTCTATTGAATAATGAATGTTTTGAATTTTCTCCAAAAGTAAAGTAGTTGCAAACTCATGCTTTTAGAGACTTGTTTGGGCTCATGAGAGGAGTAGAAAAACATCAAAAATTTCAGTCCTGCATGATTCTACCAAGAAATGTGTGTTCATTGAAACCGCTGGTTTTTGATAGTTTGGGCCCTATTGAATAATGAATGTTTTGAATTTTCTCCAAAAGTAAAGTAGTTGCAAACTCATCCTTTTAGAAACTTGTTTGGGCTGTTGAGAGGAGTAAAAAACCATCAAAAATTTCAATCCTGCATGATTCTACCAAGAAATGTGATTCTTCATTCAAAACGCTGGTTTTTGCTATTGGGCTCTATTGAATAATGAATGTTTTGAATTTTCTCCAAAAGTAAAGTAGTTGCAAACTCATGCTTTTAGAGACTTGTTTGGGCTCATGAGATGAGTAGAAAAACATCAAAAATTTCAGTCCTGCATGATTCTACCAAGACATGTGTGTTCATTGAAACGGCTGGTTTTTGATAGTTTGGGCCCTATTGAATAATGAATGTTTTGAATTTTCTCCAAAAGTAAAGTAGTTGCAAACTCATCCTTTTAGAAACTTGTTTGGGCTGTTGAGAGGAGTAAAAAACCATCAAAAATTTCAATCCTGCATGATTCTACCAAGAAATGTGATTCTTCATTCAAAACGCTGGTTTTTGCTATTGGGCTCTATTGAATAATGAATGTTTTGAATTTTCTCCAAAAGTAAAGTAGTTGCAAACTCATGCTTTTAGAGACTTGTTTGGGCTCATGAGAGGAGTAGAAAAACATCAAAAATTTCAGTCCTGCATGATTCTACCAAGAAATGTGTGTTCATTGAAACCGCTGGTTTTTGATAGTTTGGACCCTATTGAATAATGAATGTTTTGAATTTTCTCCAAAAGTAAAGTAGTTGCAAACTCATCCTTTTAGAAACTTGTTTGGGCTGTTGAGAGGAGTAAAAAACCATCAAAAATTTCAATCCTGCATGATTCTACCAAGAAATGTGATTCTTCATTCAAAACGCTGGTTTTTGCTATTGGGCTCTATTGAATAATGAATGTTTTGAATTTTCTCCAAAAGTAAAGTAGTTGCAAACTCATGCTTTTAGAGACTTGTTTGGGCTCATGAGAGGAGTAGAAAAACATCAAAAATTTCAGTCCTGCATGATTCTACCAAGAAATGTGTGTTCATTGAAACCGCTGGTTTTTGATAGTTTGGGCCCTATTGAATAATGAATGTTTTGAATTTTCTCCAAAAGTAAAGTAGTTGCAAACTCATCCTTTTAGAAACTTGTTTGGGCTGTTGAGAGGAGTAAAAAACCATCAAAAATTTCAATCCTGCATGATTCTACCAAGAAATGTGATTCTTCATTCAAAACGCTGGTTTTTGCTATTGGGCTCTATTGAATAATGAATGTTTTGAATTTTCTCCAAAAGTAAAGTAGTTGCAAACTCATGCTTTTAGAGACTTGTTTGGGCTCATGAGATGAGTAGAAAAACATCAAAAATTTCAGTCCTGCATGATTCTACCAAGACATGTGTGTTCATTGAAACGGCTGTTTTTTGATAGTTTGGGCCCTATTGAATAATGAATGTTTTGAATTTTCTCCAAAAGTAAAGTAGTTGCAAACTCATACTTTTAGAAACTTGTTTGGGCTGTTGAGAGGAGTAAAAAACCATCAAAAATTTAAATCCTGCATGATTCTACCAAGAAATGTGATTCTTCATTCAAAACGCTGGTTTTTGCTATTGGGCTCTATTTAATAATGAATGTTTTGAATTTTCTCCAAAAGTAAAGTAGTTGCAAACTCATGCTTTTAGAGACTTGTTTGGGCTCATGAGAGGAGTAGAAAAACATCAAAAATTTCAGTCCTGCATGATTCTACCAAGAAATGTGTGTTCATTCAAACCGCTGGTTTTTGATAGTTTGGGCCCTATTGAATAATGAATGTTTTGAATTTTCTCCAAAAGTAAAGTAGTTGCAAACTCATGCTTTTAGAGACTTGTTTGGGCTCATGAGAGGAGTAGAAAAACATCAAAAATTTCAGTCCTGCATGATTCTACCAAGAAATGTGTGTTCATTGAAACCGCTGGTTTTTGATAGTTTGGGCCCTATTGAATAATGAATGTTTTGAATTTTCTCCAAAAGTAA
Source organism: Dendrobates tinctorius (assembly GCF_039654945.1). NCBI lineage: Eukaryota > Metazoa > Chordata > Amphibia > Anura > Dendrobatidae > Dendrobates > Dendrobates tinctorius. The sequence continues at coordinate 24,249,546 of NW_027361793.1, forward strand.
AGTAGTTGCAAACTCATCCTTTTAGAAACTTGTTTGGGCTGTTGAGAGGAGTAAAAAACCATCAAAAATTTCAATCCTGCATGATTCTACCAAGAAATGTGATTCTTCATTCAAAACGCTGGTTTTTGCTATTGGGCTCTATTGAATAATGAATGTTTTGAATTTTCTCCAAAAGTAAAGTAGTTGCAAACTCATGCGTTTAGAGACTTGTTTGGGCTCATGAGAGGAGTAGAAAAACATCAAAAATTTCAGTCCTGCATGATTCTACCAAGAAATGAGTGTTCATTGAAACCGCTGGTTTTTGATAGTTTGGGCCCTATTGAATAATGAATGTTTTGAATTTTCTCCAAAAGTAAAGTAGTTGCAAACTCATCCTTTTAGAAACTTGTTTGGGCTGTTGAGAGGAGTAAAAAACCATCAAAAATTTCAATCCTGCATGATTCTACCAAGAAATGTGATTCTTCATCCAAAACGCTGGTTTTTGCTATTGGGCTCTATTGAATAATGAATGTTTTGAATTTTCTCCAAAAGTAAAGTAGTTGCAAACTCATGCTTTTAGAGACTTGTTTGGGCTCATGAGAGGAGTAGAAAAACATCAAAAATTTCAGTCCTGCATGATTCTACCAAGAAATGTGTGTTCATTGAAACCGCTGGTTTTTGATAGTTTGGGACCTATTGAATAATGAATGTTTTGAATTTTCTCCAAAAGTAAAGTAGTTGCAAACTCATCCTTTTAGAAACTTGTTTGGGCTGTTGAGAGGAGTAAAAAACCATCAAAAATTTCAATCCTGCATGATTTTACCAAGAAATGTGATTCTTCATTCAAAACCTGATTTTTGCTATTGGGCTCTATTGAATAGTGAATGTTTTGAATTTTCTCCAAAAGTAAAGTAGTTGCAAACTCATGCTTTTAGAGACTTGTTTGGGCTCATGAGAGGAGTAGAAAAACATCAAAAATTTCAGTCCTGCATGATTTTACCAAGAAATGTGTTCATTCAAACCGCTGGTTTTTGATAGTTTGGGCCCTATTGAATAATGAATGTTTTGAATTTTCTCCAAAAGTAAAGTAGTTGCAAACTCATCCTTTTAGAAACTTGTTTGGGCTGTTGAGAGGAGTAAAAAAACATCAAAAATTTCAATCCTGCATGATTCTACCAAAAAATGTGATTCTTCATTCAAAACGCTGGTTTTTGCTATTGGGCTCTATTGAATAATGAATGTTTTGAATTTTCTCCAAAAGTAAAGTAGTTGCAAACTCATGCTTTTAGAGACTTGTTTGGGCTCATGAGAGGAGTAGAAAAACATCAAAAATTTCAGTCCTGCATGATTCTACCAAGAAATGTGTGTTCATTGAAACCGCTGGTTTTTGATAGTTTGGGCCCTATTGTATAATGAATGTTTTGAATTTTCTCCAAAAGTAAAGTAGTTGCAAACTCATCCTTTTATAAACTTGTTTGGGCTGTTGAGAGGAGTAAAAAACCATCAAAAATTTCAATCCTGCATGATTTTACCAAGAAATGTGATTCTTCATTCAAAACCTGATTTTTGCTATTGGGCTCTATTGAATAGTGAATGTTTTGAATTTTCTCCAAAAGTAAAGTAGTTGCAAACTCATGCTTTTAGAGACTTGTTTGGGCTCATGAGAGGAGTAGAAAAACATAAAAAATTTCAGTCCTGCATGATTCTACCAAGAAATGTGTTCATTCAAACCGCTGGTTTTTGATAGTTTGGGCCCTATTGAATAATGAATGTTTTGAATTTTCTCCAAAAGTAAAGTAGTTGCAAACTCATCCTTTTAGAAACTTGTTTGGGCTGTTGAGAGGAGTAAAAAACCATCAAAAATTTCAATCCTGCATGATTCTACCAAGAAATGTGATTCTTCATTCAAAATGCTGGTTTTTGCTATTGGGCTCTATTGAATAATGAATGTTTTGAATTTTCTCCAAAAGTAAAGTAGTTGCAAACTCATGCTTTTAGAGACTTGTTTGGGCTCATGAGAGGAGTAGAAAAACATCAAAAATTTCAGTCCTGCATGATTCTACCAAGAAATGTGTGTTCATTGAAACCGCTGGTTTTTTATAGTTTGGGCCCTATTGAATAATGAATGTTTTGAATTTTCTCCAAAAGTAAAGTAGTTGCAAACTCATCCTTTTAGAAACTTGTTTGGGCTGTTGAGAGGAGTAAAAAACCATCAAAAATTTCAATCCTGCATGATTCTACCAAGAAATGTGATTCTTCATTCAAAACGCTGGTTTTTGCTATTGGGCTCTATTGAATAATGAATGTTTTGAATTTTCTCCAAAAGTAAAGTAGTTGCAAACTCATGCTTTTAGAGACTTGTTTGGGCTCATGAGATGAGTAGAAAAACATCAAAAATTTCAGTCCTGCATGATTCTACCAAGACATGTGTGTTCATTGAAACCGCTGGTTTTTGATAGTTTGGGCCCTATTGAATAATGAATGTTTTGAATTTTCTCTTAAAGTAAAGTAGTTGCAAACTCATCCTTTTAGAAACTTGTTTGGGCTGTTGAGAGGAGTAAAAAACCATCAAAAATTTCAATCCTGCATGATTCTACCAAGAAATGTGATTCTTCATTCAAAACGCTGGTTTTTGCTATTGGGCTCTATTTAATAATGAATGTTTTGAATTTTCTCCAAAAGTAAAGTAGTTGCAAACTCTTGCTTTTAGAGACTTGTTTGGGCTCATGAGAGGAGTAGAAAAACATCAAAAATTTCAGTCCTGCATGATTCTACCAAGAAATGTGTGTTCATTCAAACCGCTGGTTTTTGATAGTTTGGGCCCTATTGAATAATGAATGTTTTGAATTTTCTCCAAAAGTAAAGTAGTTGCAAACTCATGCTTTTAGAGACTTGTTTGGGCTCATGAGAGGAGTAGAAAAACATCAAAAATTTCAGTCCTGCATGATTCTACCAAGAAATGTGTGTTCATTGAAACCGCTGGTTTTTGATAGTTTGGGCCCTATTGAATAATGAATGTTTTGAATTTTCTCCAAAAGTAAAGTAGTTGCAAACTCATCCTTTTAGAAACTTGTTTGGGCTGTTGAGAGGAGTAAAAAACCATCAAAAATTTCAATCCTGCATGATTCTACCAAGAAATGTGATTCTTCATTCAAAACGCTGGTTTTTGCTATTGGGCTCTATTGAATAATGAATGTTTTGAATTTTCTCCAAAAGTAAAGTAGTTGCAAACTCATGCTTTTAGAGACTTGTTTGGGCTCATGAGAGGAGTAGAAAAACATCAAAAATTTCAGTCCTGCATGATTCTACCAAGAAATGAGTGTTCATTGAAACCGCTGGTTTTTGATAGTTTGGGCCCTATTGAATAATGAATGTTTTGAATTTTGTCCAAAAGTAAAGTAGTTGCAAACTCATCCTTTTAGAAACTTGTTTGGGCTGTTGAGAGGAGTAAAAAACCATCAAAAATTTCAATCCTGCATGATTCTACCAAGAAATGTGATTCTTCATCCAAAACGCTGGTTTTTGCTATTGGGCTCTATTGAATAATGAATGTTTTGAATTTTCTCCAAAAGTAAAGTAGTTGCAAACTCATGCTTTTAGAGACTTGTTTGGGCTCATGAGAGGAGTAGAAAAGCATCAAAAATTTCAGTCCTGCATGATTCTACCAAGAAATGTGTGTTCATTGAAACCGCTGGTTTTTGATAGTTTGGGCCCTATTGAATAATGAATGTTTTGAATTTTCTCCAAAAGTAAAGTAGTTGCAAACTCATGCTTTTAGAGACTTGTTTGGGCTCATGAGAGGAGTAGAAAAACATCAAAAATTTCAGTCCTGCATGATTCTACCAAGAAATGTGTGTTCATTGAAACCGCTGGTTTTTGATAGTTTGGGCCCTATTGAATAATGAATGTTTTGAATTTTCTCCAAAGGTAAAGTAGTTGCAAACTCATCCTTTTAGAAACTTGTTTGGGCTGTTGAGAGGAGTAAAAAACCATCAAAAATTTCAATCCTGCATGATTTTACCAAGAAATGTGATTCTTCATTCAAAACCTGATTTTTGCTATTGGGCTCTATTGAATAGTGAATGTTTTGAATTTTCTCCAAAAGTAAAGTAGTTGCAAACTCATGCTTTTAGAGACTTGTTTGGGCTCATGAGAGGAGTAGAAAAACATCAAAAATTTCAGTCCTGCATGATTCTACCAAGAAATGTGTTCATTCAAACCGCTGGTTTTTGATAGTTTGGGCCCTATTGAATAATGAATGTTTTGAATTTTCTCCAAAAGTAAAGTAGTTGCAAACTCATCCTTTTAGAAACTTGTTTGGGCTGTTGAGAGGAGTAAAAAAACATCAAAAATTTAAATCCTGCATGATTCTACCAAGAAATGTGATTCTTCATTCAAAACGCTGGTTTTTGCTATTGGGCTCTATTGAATAATGAATGTTTTGAATTTTCTCCAAAAGTAAAGTAGTTGCAAACTCATCCTTTTAGAAACTTGTTTGGGCTGTTGAGAGGAGTAAAAAACCATCAAAAATTTCAATCCTGCATGATTCTACCAAGAAATGTGATTCTTTATTCAAAACGCTGGTTTTTGCTATTGGGCTCTATTGAATAATGAATGTTTTGAATTTTCTCCAAAAGTAAAGTAGTTGCAAACTCATGCTTTTAGAGACTTGTTTGGGCTCATGAGAGGAGTAGAAAAACATCAAAAATTTCAATCCTGCATGATTCTACCAAGAAATGTGTGTTCATTGAAACCGCTGGTTTTTGATAGTTTGGGCCCTATTGTATAATGAATGTTTTGAATTTTCTCCAAAAGTAAAGTAGTTGCAAACTCATCCTTTTAGAAACTTGTTTGGGCTGTTGAGAGGAGTAAAAAACCATCAAAAATTTCAATCCTGCATGATTTTACCAAGAAATGTGATTCTTCATTCAAAACCTGATTTTTGCTATTGGGCTCTATTGAATAGTGAATGTTTTGAATTTTCTCCAAAAGTAAAGTAGTTGCAAACTCATGCTTTTAGAGACTTGTTTGGGCTCATGAGAGGAGTAGAAAAACATCAAAAATTTCAGTCCTGCATGATTCTACCAAGAAATGTGTTCATTCAAACCGCTGGTTTTTGATAGTTTGGGCCCTATTGAATAATGAATGTTTTGAATTTTCTCCAAAAGTAAAGTAGTTGCAAACTCATCCTTTTAGAAACTTGTTTGGGCTGTTGAGAGGAGTAAAACACCATCAAAAATTTCAATCCTGCATGATTCTACCAAGAAATGTGATTCTTCATTCAAAACGCTGGTTTTTGCAATTGGGCTCTATTGAATAATGAATGTTTTGAATTTTCTCCAAAAGTAAAGTAGTTGCAAACTCATGCTTTTAGAGACTTGTTTGGGCTCATGAGATGAGTAGAAAAACATCAAAAATTTCAGTCCTGCATGATTCTACCAAGACATGTGTGTTCATTGAAACGGCTGGTTTTTGATAGTTTGGGCCCTATTGAATAATGAATGTTTTGAATTTTCTCCAAAAGTAAAGTAGTTGCAAACTCATCCTTTTAGAAACTTGTTTGGGCTGTTGAGAGGAGTAAAAAACCATCAAAAATTTCAATCCTGCATGATTCTACCAAGAAATGTGATTCTTCATTCAAAACGCTGGTTTTTGCTATTGGGCTCTATTGAATAATGAATGTTTTGAATTTTCTCCAAAAGTAAAGTAGTTGCAAACTCATGCTTTTAGAGACTTGTTTGGGCTCATGAGAGGAGTAGAAAAACATCAAAAATTTCAGTCCTGCATGATTCTACCAAGAAATGTGTGTTCATTGAAACCGCTGGTTTTTGATAGTTTGGGCCCTATTGAATAATGAATGTTTTGAATTTTCTCCAAAAGTAAAGTAGTTGCAAACTCATCCTTTTAGAAACTTGTTTGGGCTGTTGAGAGGAGTAAAAAACCATCAAAAATTTCAATCCTGCATGATTCTACCAAGAAATGTGATTCTTCATTCAAAACGCTGGTTTTTGCTATTGGGCTCTATTGAATAATGAATGTTTTGAATTTTCTCCAAAAGTAAAGTAGTTGCAAACTCATGCTTTTGGAGACTTGTTTGGGCTCATGAGAGGAGTAGAAAAACATCAAAAATTTCAGTCCTGCATGATTCTACCAAGAAATGTGTGTTCATTGAAACGGCTGGTTTTTGATAGTTTGGGCCCTATTGAATAATGAATGTTTTGAATTTTCTCCAAAAGTAAAGTAGTTGCAAACTCATCCTTTTAGAAACTTGTTTGGGCTGTTGAGAGGAGTAAAAAACCATCAAAAATTTCAATCCTGCATGATTTTACCAACAAATGTGATTCTTCATTCAAAACCTGATTTTTGCTATTGGGCTCTATTGAATAGTGAATGTTTTGAATTTTCTCCAAAAGTAAAGTAGTTGCAAACTCATGCTTTTAGAGACTTGTTTGGGCTCATGAGAGGAGTAGAAAAACATCAAAAATTTCAGTCCTGCATGATTCTACCAAGAAATGTGTTCATTCAAACCGCTGGTTTTTGATAGTTTGGGCCCTATAGAATAATGAATGTTTTGAATTTTCTCCAAAAGTAAAGTAGTTGCAAACTCATCCTTTTAGAAACTTGTTTGGGCTGTTGAGAGGAGTAAAAAACCATCAAAAATTTCAATCCTGCATGATTCTACCAAGAAATGTGATTCTTCATTCAAAACGCTGGTTTTTGCTATTGGGCTCTATTGAATAATGAATGTTTTGAATTTTCTCCAAAAGTAAAGTAGTTGCAAACTCATGCTTTTAGAGACTTGTTTGGGCTCATGAGAGGAGTAGAAAAACATCAAAAATTTCAGTCCTGCATGATTCTACCAAGAAATGTGTGTTCATTGAAACCGCTGGTTTTTGATAGTTTGGGCCCTATTGAATAATGAATGTTTTGAATTTTCTCCAAAAGTAAAGTAGTTGCAAACTCATCCTTTTAGAAACTTGTTTGGGCTGTTGAGAGGAGTAAAAAACCATCAAAAATTTCAATCCTGCATGATTCTACCAAGAAATGTGATTCTTCATTCAAAACGCTGGTTTTTGCTATTGGGCTCTATTGAATAATGAATGTTTTGAATTTTCTCCAAAAGTAAAGTAGTTGCAAACTCATGCTTTTAGAGACTTGTTTGGGCTCATGAGAGGAGTAGAAAAACATCAAAAATTTCAGTCCTGCATGATTCTACCAAGAAATGTGTGTTCATTGAAACCGCTGGTTTTTGATAGTTTGGGCCCTATTGAATAATGAATGTTTTGAATTTTCTCCAAAAGTAAAGTAGTTGCAAACTCATCCTTTTAGAAACTTGTTTGGGCTGTTGAGAGGAGTAAAAAACCATCAAAAATTTCAATCCTGCATGATTTTACCAAGAAATGTGATTCTTCATTCAAAACCTGATTTTTGCTATTGGGCTCTATTGAATAGTGAATGTTTTGAATTTTCTCCAAAAGTAAAGTAGTTGCAAACTCATGCTTTTAGAGACTTGTTTGGGCTCATGAGAGGAGTAGAAAAACATCAAAAATTTCAGTCCTGCATGATTCTACCAAGAAATGTGTTCATTCAAACCGCTGGTTTTTGATAGTTTGGGCCCTATTGAATAATGAATGTTTTGAATTTTCTCCAAAAGTAAAGTAGTTGCAAACTCATCCTTTTAGAAACTTGTTTGGGCTGTTGAGAGGAGTAAAAAACCATCAAAAATTTCAATCCTGCATGATTCTACCAAGAAATGTGATTCTTCATTCAAAACGCTGGTTTTTGCTATTGGGCTCTATTGAATAATGAATGTTTTGAATTTTCTCCAAAAGTAAAGTAGTTGCAAACTCATGCTTTTAGAGACTTGTTTGGGCTCATGAGAGGAGTAGAAAAACATCAAAAATTTCAGTCCTGCATGATTCTACCAAGAAATGTGTGTTCATTGAAACCGCTGGTTTTTGATAGTTTGGGCCCTATTGAATAATGAATGTTTTGAATTTTCTCCAAAAGTAAAGTAGTTGCAAACTCATCCTTTTAGAAACTTGTTTGGGCTGTTGAGAGGAGTAAAAAACCATCAAAAATTTCAATCCTGCATGATTCTACCAAGAAATGTGATTCTTCATTCAAAACGCTGGTTTTTGCTATTGGGCTCTATTGAATAATGAATGTTTTGAATTTTCTCCAAAAGTAAAGTAGTTGCAAACTCATGCTTTTAGAGACTTGTTTGGGCTCATGAGAGGAGTAGAAAAACATCAAAAATTTCAGTCCTGCATGATTCTACCAAGAAATGTGTGTTCATTGAAACCGCTGGTTCTTGATAGTTTGGGCCCTATTGAATAATGAATGTTTTGAATTTTCTCCAAAAGTAAAGTAGTTGCAAACTCATCCTTTTAGAAACTTGTTTGGGCTGTTGAGAGGAGTAAAAAACCATCAAAAATTTCAATCCTGCATGATTTTACCAAGAAATGTGATTCTTCATTCAAAACCTGATTTTTGCTATTGGGCTCTATTGAATAGTGAATGTTTTGAATTTTCTCCAAAAGTAAAGTAGTTGCAAACTCATGCTTTTAGAGACTTGTTTGGGCTCATGAGAGGAGTAGAAAAACATCAAAAATTTCAGTCCTGCATGATTCTACCAAGAAATGTGTTCATTCAAACCGCTGGTTTTTGATAGTTTGGGCCCTATTGAATAATGAATGTTTTGAATTTTCTCCAAAAGTAAAGTAGTTGCAAACTCATCCTTTTAGAAACTTGTTTGGGCTGTTGAGAGGAGTAAAACACCATCAAAAATTTCAATCCTGCATGATTCTACCAAGAAATGTGATTCTTCATTCAAAACGCTGGTTTTTGCAATTAGGCTCTATTGAATAATGAATGTTTTGAATTTTCTCCAAAAGTAAAGTAGTTGCAAACTCATGCTTTTAGAGACTTGTTTGGGCTCATGAGATGAGTAGAAAAACATCAAAAATTTCAGTCCTGCATGATTCTACCAAGACATGTGTGTTCATTGAAACGGCTGGTTTTTGATAGTTTGGGCCCTATTGAATAATGAATGTTTTGAATTTTCTCCAAAAGTAAAGTAGTTGCAAACTCATCCTTTTAGAAACTTGTTTGGGCTGTTGAGAGGAGTAAAAAACCATCGAAAATTTCAATCCTGCATGATTCTACCAAGAAATGTGATTCTTCATTCAAAACGCTGGTTTTTGCTATTGGGCTCTATTGAATAATGAATGTTTTGAATTTTCTCCAAAAGTAAAGTAGTTGCAAACTCATGCTTTTAGAGACTTGTTTGGGCTCATGAGAGGAGTAGAAAAACATCAAAAATTTCAGTCCTGCATGATTCTACCAAGAAATGTGTGTTCATTCAAACCGCTGGTTTTTGATAGTTTGGGCCCTATTGAATAATGAATGTTTTGAATTTTCTCCAAAAGTAAAGTAGTTGCAAACTCATGCTTTTAGAGACTTGTTTGGGCTCATGAGAGGAGTAGAAAAACATCAAAAATTTCAGTCCTGCATGAATCTACCAAGAAATGTGTGTTCATTGAAACCGCTGGTTTTTGATAGTTTGGGCCCTATTGAATAATGAATGTTTTGAATTTTCTCCAAAAGTAAAGTAGTTGCAAACTCATCCTTTTAGAAACTTGTTTGGGCTGTTGAGAGGAGTAAAAAACCATCAAAAATTTCAATCCTGCATGATTCTACCAAGAAATGTGATTCTTCATTCAAAACGCTGGTTTTTGCTATTGGGCTCTATTGAATAATGAATGTTTTGAATTTTCTCCAAAAGTAAAGTAGTTGCAAACTCATGCTTTTAGAGACTTGTTTGGGCTCATGAGAGGAGTAGAAAAACATCAAAAATTTCAGTCCTGCATGATTCTACCAAGAAATGTGTGTTCATTGAAACCGCTGGTTTTTGATAGTTTGGGCCCTATTGAATAATGAATGTTTTGAATTTTCTCCAAAAGTAAAGTAGTTGCAAACTCATCCTTTTAGAAACTTGTTTGGGCTGTTGAGAGGAGTAAAAAACCATCAAAAATTTCAATCCTGCATGATTCTACCAAGAAATGTGATTCTTCATTCAAAACGCTGGTTTTTGCTATTGGGCTCTATTGAATAATGAATGTTTTGAATTTTCTCCAAAAGTAAAGTAGTTGCAAACTCATGCTTTTGGAGACTTGTTTGGGCTCATGAGAGGAGTAGAAAAACATCAAAAATTTCAGTCCTGCATGATTCTACCAAGAAATGTGTGTTCATTGAAACGGCTGGTTTTTGATAGTTTGGGCCCTATTGAATAATGAATGTTTTGAATTTTCTCCAAAAGTAAAGTAGTTGCAAACTCATCCTTTTAGAAACTTGTTTGGGCTGTTGAGAGGAGTAAAAAACCATCAAAAATTTCAATCCTGCATGATTTTACCAACAAATGTGATTCTTCATTCAAAACCTGATTTTTGCTATTGGGCTCTATTGAATAGTGAATGTTTTGAATTTTCTCCAAAAGTAAAGTAGTTGCAAACTCATGCTTTTAGAGACTTGTTTGGGCTCATGAGAGGAGTAGAAAAACATCAAAAATTTCAGTCCTGCATGATTCTACCAAGAAATGTGTTCATTGAAACGGCTGGTTTTTGATAGTTTGGGCCCTATTGAATAATGAATGTTTTGAATTTTCTCCAAAAGTAAAGTAGTTGCAAACTCATCCTTTTAGAAACTTGTTTGGGCTGTTGAGAGGAGTAAAAAACCATCAAAAATTTCAATCCTGCATGATTCTACCAAGAAATGTGATTCTTCATTCAAAACGCTGGTTTTTGCTATTGGGCTCTATTGAATAATGAATGTTTTGAATTTTCTCCAAAAGTAAAGTAGTTGCAAACTCATGCTTTTAGAGACTTGTTTGGGCTCATGAGAGGAGTAGAAAAACATCAAAAATTTCAGTCCTGCATGATTCTACCAAGAAATGTGTGTTCATTCAAACCGCTGGTTTTTGATAGTTTGGGCCCTATTGAATAATGAATGTTTTGAATTTTCTCCAAAAGTAAAGTAGTTGCAAACTCATGCTTCTAGAGACTTGTTTGGGCTCATGAGAGGAGTAGAAAAACATCAAAAATTTCAGTCCTGCATGAATCTACCAAGAAATGTGTGTTCATTGAAACCGCTGGTTTTTGATAGTTTGGGCCCTATTGAATAATGAATGTTTTGAATTTTCTCCAAAAGTAAAGTAGTTGCAAACTCATCCTTTTAGAAACTTGTTTGGGCTGTTGAGAGGAGTAAAAAACCATCAAAAATTTCAATCCTGCATGATTCTACCAAGAAATGTGATTCTTCATTCAAAGCGCTGGTTTTTGCTATTGGGCTCTATTGAATAATGAATGTTTTGAATTTTCTCCAAAAGTAAAGTAGTTGCAAACTCATGCTTTTACAGACTTGTTTGGGCTCATGAGAGGAGTAGAAAAACATCAAAAATTTCAGTCCTGCATGATTCTACCAAGAAATGTGTGTTCATTGAAACCGCTGGTTTTTGATAGTTTGGGCCCTATTGAATAATGAATGTTTTGAATTTTCTCCAAAAGTAAAGTAGTTGCAAACTCATCCTTTTAGAAACTTGTTTGGGCTGTTGAGAGGAGTAAAAAACCATCAAAAATTTCAATCCTGCATGATTCTACCAAGAAATGTGATTCTTCATTCAAAACGCTGGTTTTTGCTATTGGGCTCTATTGAATAATGAATGTTTTGAATTTTCTCCAAAAGTAAAGTAGTTGCAAACTCATGCTTTTGGAGACTTGTTTGGGCTCATGAGAGGAGTAGAAAAACATCAAAAATTTCAGTCCTGCATGATTCTACCAAGAAATGTGTGTTCATTGAAACGGCTGGTTTTTGATAGTTTGGGCCCTATTGAATAATGAATGTTTTGAATTTTCTCCAAAAGTAAAGTAGTTGCAAACTCATCCTTTTAGAAACTTGTTTGGGCTGTTGAGAGGAGTAAAAAACCATCAAAAATTTCAATCCTGCATGATTTTACCAACAAATGTGATTCTTCATTCAAAACCTGATTTTTGCTATTGGGCTCTATTGAATAGTGAATGTTTTGAATTTTCTCCAAAAGTAAAGTAGTTGCAAACTCATGCTTTTAGAGACTTGTTTGGGCTCATGAGAGGAGTAGAAAAACATCAAAAATTTCAGTCCTGCATGATTCTACCAAGAAATGTGTTCATTCAAACCGCTGGTTTTTGATAGTTTGGGCCCTATTGAATAATGAATGTTTTGAATTTTCTCCAAAAGTAAAGTAGTTGCAAACTCATCCTTTTAGAAACTTGTTTGGGCTGTTGAGAGGAGTAAAAAACCATCAAAAATTTCAATCCTGCATGATTCTACCAAGAAATGTGATTCTTCATTCAAAACGCTGGTTTTTGCTATTGGGCTCTATTGAATAATGAATGTTTTGAATTTTCTCCAAAAGTAAAGTAGTTGCAAACTCATGCTTTTAGAGACTTGTTTGGGCTCATGAGAGGAGTAGAAAAACATCAAAAATTTCAGTCCTGCATGATTCTACCAAGAAATGTGTGTTCATTGAAACCGCTGGTTTTTGATAGTTTGGGCCCTATTGAATAATGAATGTTTTGAATTTTCTCCAAAAGTAAAGTAGTTGCAAACTCATCCTTTTAGAAACTTGTTTGGGCTGTTGAGAGGAGTAAAAAACCATCAAAAATTTCAATCCTGCATGATTCTACCAAGAAATGTGATTCTTCATTCAAAACGCTGGTTTTTGCTATTGGGCTCTATTGAATAATGAATGTTTTGAATTTTCTCCAAAAGTAAAGTAGTTGCAAACTCATGCTTTTAGAGACTTGTTTGGGCTCATGAGAGGAGTAGAAAAACATCAAAAATTTCAGTCCTGCATGATTCTACCAAGAAATGTGTGTTCATTGAAACCGCTGGTTTTTGATAGTTTGGGCCCTATTGAATAATGAATGTTTTGAATTTTCTCCAAAAGTAAAGTAGTTGCAAACTCATGCTTTTAGAGACTTGTTTGGGCTCATGAGAGGAGTAGAAAAACATCAAAAATTTCAGTCCTGCATGATTCTACCAAGAAATGTGTGTTCATTGAAACCGCTGGTTTTTGATAGTTTGGGCCCTATTGAATAATGAATGTTTTGAATTTTCTCCAAAAGTAAAGTAGTTGCAAACTCATCATTTTAGAAACTTGTTTGGGCTGTTGAGAGGAGTAAAAAACCATCAAAAATTTCAATCCTGCATGATTCTACCAAGAAATGTGATTCTTCATTCAAAACGCTGGTTTTTGCTATTGGGCTCTATTGAATAATGAATGTTTTGAATTTTCTCCAAAAGTAAAGTAGTTGCAAACTCATGCTTTTAGAGACTTGTTTGGGCTCATGAGAGGAGTAGAAAAACATCAAAAATTTCAGTCCTGCATGATTCTACCAAGAAATGTGTGTTCATTGAAACCGCTGGTTTTTGATAGTTTGGGCCCTATTGAATAATGAATGTTTTGAATTTTCTCCAAAAGTAAAGTAGTTGCAAACTCATCCTTTTAGAAACTTGTTTGGGCTGTTGAGAGGAGTAAAAAACCATCAAAAATTTCAATCCTGCATGATTCTACCAAGAAATGTGATTCTTCATCCAAAACGCTGGTTTTTGCTATTGGGCTCTATTGAATAATGAATGTTTTGAATTTTCTCCAAAAGTAAAGTAGTTGCAAACTCATGCTTTTAGAGACTTGTTTGGGCTCATGAGAGGAGTAGAAAAACATCAAAAATTTCAGTCCTGCATGATTCTACCAAGAAATGTGTGTTCATTGAAACCGCTGGTTTTTGATAGTTTGGGCCCTATTGAATAATGAATGTTTTGAATTTTCTCCAAAAGTAAAGTAGTTGCAAACTCATCCTTTTAGAAACTTGTTTGGGCTGTTGAGAGGAGTAAAAAACCATCAAAAATTTCAATCCTGCATGATTTTACCAAGAAATGTGATTCTTCATTCAAAACCTGATTTTTGCTATTGGGCTCTATTGAATAGTGAATGTTTTGAATTTTCTCCAAAAGTAAAGTAGTTGCAAACTCATGCTTTTAGAGACTTGTTTGGGCTCATGAGAGGAGTAGAAAAACATCAAAAATTTCAGTCCTGCATGATTCTACCAAGAAATGTGTTCATTCAAACCGCTGGTTTTTGATAGTTTGGGCCCTATTGAATAATGAATGTTTTGAATTTTCTCCAAAAGTAAAGTAGTTGCAAACTCATCCTTTTAGAAACTTGTTTGGGCTGTTGAGAGGAGTAAAAAAACATCAAAAATTTCAATCCTGCATGATTCTACCAAGAAATGTGATTCTTCATTCAAAACGCTGGTTTTTGCTATTGGGCTCTATTGAATAATGAATGTTTTGAATTTTCTCCAAAAGTAAAGTAGTTGCAAACTCATCCTTTTAGAAACTTGTTTGGGCTGTTGAGAGGAGTAAAAAACCATCAAAAATTTCAATCCTGCATGATTCTACCAAGAAATGTGATTCTTCATTCAAAACGCTGGTTTTTGCTATTGGGCTCTATTGAATAATGAATGTTTTGAATTTTCTCCAAAAGTAAAGTAGTTGCAAACTCATGCTTTTAGAGACTTGTTTGGGCTCATGAGAGGAGTAGAAAAACATCAAAAATTTCAGTCCTGCATGATTCTACCAAGAAATGTGTTCATTCAAACCGCTGGTTTTTGATAGTTTGGGCCCTATTGAATAATGAATGTTTTGAATTTTCTCCAAAAGTAAAGTAGTTGCAAACTCATCCTTTTAGAAACTTGTTTGGGCTGTTGAGAGGAGTAAAACACCATCAAAAATTTCAATCCTGCATGATTCTACCAAGAAATGTGATTCTTCATTCAAAACGCTGGTTTTTGCAATTGGGCTCTATTGAATAATGAATGTTTTGAATTTTCTCCAAAAGTAAAGTAGTTGCAAACTCATGCTTTTAGATTCTTGTTTGGGCTCATGAGATGAGTAGAAAAACATCAAAAATTTCAGTCCTGCATGATTCTACCAAGACATGTGTGTTCATTCAAAACGCTGGTTTTTGCTATTGGGCTCTATTGAATAATGAATGTTTTGAATTTTCTCCAAAAGTAAAGTAGTTGCAAACTCATGCTTTTAGAGACTTGTTTGGGCTCATGAGAGGAGTAGAAAAACATCAAAAATTTCAGTCCTGCATGATTCTACCAAGAAATGTGTGTTCATTGAAACCGCTGGTTTTTGATAGTTTGGGCCCTATTGAATAATGAATGTTTTGAATTTTCTCCAAAAGTAAAGTAGTTGCAAACTCATCCTTTTAGAAACTTGTTTGGGCTGTTGACAGGAGTAAAAAACCATCAAAAATTTCAATCCTGCATGATTCTACCAAGAAATGTGATTCTTCATTCAAAACGCTGGTTTTTGCTATTGGGCTCTATTGAATAATGAATGTTTTGAATTTTCTCCAAAAGTAAAGTAGTTGCAAACTCATGCTTTTAGAGACTTGTTTGGGCTCATGAGAGGAGTAGAAAAACATCAAAAATTTCAGTCCTGCATGATTCTACCAAGAAATGTGTGTTCATTGAAACCGCTGGTTTTTGATAGTTTGGGCCCTATTGAATAATGAATGTTTTGAATTTTCTCCAAAAGTAAAGTAGTTGCAAACTCATCCTTTTAGAAACTTGTTTGGGCTGTTGAGAGGAGTAAAAAAACCATCAAAAATTTCAATCCTGCATGATTCTACCAAGAAATGTGATTCTTCATTCAAAACGCTGGTTTTTGCTATTGGGCTCTATTGAATAATGAATGTTTTGAATTTTCTCCAAAAGTAAAGTAGTTGCAAACTCATGCTTTTAGAGACTTGTTTGGGCTCATGAGATGAGTAGAAAAACATCAAAAATTTCAGTCCTGCATGATTCTACCAAGACATGTGTGTTCATTGAAACGGCTGGTTTTTGATAGTTTGGGCCCTATTGAATAATGAATGTTTTGAATTTTCTCCAAAAGTAAAGTAGTTGCAAACTCATCCTTTTAGAAACTTGTTTGGGCTGTTGAGAGGAGTAAAAAACCATCAAAAATTTCAATCCTGCATGATTCTACCAAGAAATGTGATTCTTCATTCAAAACGCTGGTTTTTGCTATTGGGCTCTATTTAATAATGAATGTTTTGAATTTTCTCCAAAAGTAAAGTAGTTGCAAACTCATGCTTTTAGAGACTTGTTTGGGCTCATGAGAGGAGTAGAAAAACATCAAAAATTTCAGTCCTGCATGATTCTACCAAGAAATGTGTGTTCATTCAAACCGCTGGTTTTTGATAGTTTGGGCCCTATTGAATAATGAATGTTTTGAATTTTCTCCAAAAGTAAAGTAGTTGCAAACTCATGCTTTTAGAGACTTGTTTGGGCTCATGATAGGAGTAGAAAAACATCAAAAATTTCAGTCCTGCATGATTCTACCAAGAAATGTGTGTTCATTGAAACCGCTGGTTTTTGATAGTTTGGGCCCTATTGAATAATGAATGTTTTGAATTTTCTCCAAAAGTAAAGTAGTTGCAAACTCATCCTTTTAGAAACTTGTTTGGGCTGTTGAGAGGAGTAAAAAACCATCAAAAATTTCAATCCTGCATGATTCTACCAAGAAATGTGATTCTTCATTCAAAACGCTGGTTTTTGCTATTGGGCTCTATTGAATAATGAATGTTTTGAATTTTCTCCAAAAGTAAAGTAGTTGCAAACTCATGCTTTTAGAGACTTGTTTGGGCTCATGAGAGGAGTAGAAAAACATCAAAAATTTCAGTCCTGCATGATTCTACCAAGAAATGTGTGTTCATTGAAACCGCTGGTTTTTGATAGTTTGGGCCCTATTGAATAATGAATGTTTTGAATTTTCTCCAAAAGTAAAGTAGTTGCAAACTCATCATTTTAGAAACTTGTTTGGGCTGTTGAGAGGAGTAAAAAACCATCAAAAATTTCAATCCTGCATGATTCTACCAAGAAATGTGATTCTTCATTCAAAACGCTGGTTTTTGCTATTGGGCTCTATTGAATAATGAATGTTTTGAATTTTCTCCAAAAGTAAAGTAGTTGCAAACTCATGCTTTTAGAGACTTGTTTGGGCTCATGAGAGGAGTAGAAAAACATCAAAAATTTCAGTCCTGCATGATTCTACCAAGAAATGTGTGTTCATTGAAACCGCTGGTTTTTGATAGTTTGGGCCCTATTGAATAATGAATGTTTTGAATTTTCTCCAAAAGTAAAGTAGTTGCAAACTCATCCTTTTAGAAACTTGTTTGGGCTGTTGAGAGGAGTAAAAAACCATCAAAAATTTCAATCCTGCATGATTCTACCAAGAAATGTGATTCTTCATCCAAAACGCTGGTTTTTGCTATTGGGCTCTATTGAATAATGAATGTTTTGAATTTTCTCCAAAAGTAAAGTAGTTGCAAACTCATGCTTTTAGAGACTTGTTTGGGCTCATGAGAGGAGTAGAAAAACATCAAAAATTTCAGTCCTGCATGATTCTACCAAGAAATGTGTGTTCATTGAAACCGCTGGTTTTTGATAGTTTGGGCCCTATTGAATAATGAATGTTTTGAATTTTCTCCAAAAGTAAAGTAGTTGCAAACTCATCCTTTTAGAAACTTGTTTGGGCTGTTGAGAGGAGTAAAAAACCATCAAAAATTTCAATCCTGCATGATTTTACCAAGAAATGTGATTCTTCATTCAAAACCTGATTTTTGCTATTGGGCTCTATTGAATAGTGAATGTTTTGAATTTTCTCCAAAAGTAAAGTAGTTGCAAACTCATGCTTTTAGAGACTTGTTTGGGCTCATGAGAGGAGTAGAAAAACATCAAAAATTTCAGTCCTGCATGATTCTACCAAGAAATGTGTTCATTCAAACCGCTGGTTTTTGATAGTTTGGGCCCTATTGAATAATGAATGTTTTGAATTTTCTCCAAAAGTAAAGTAGTTGCAAACTCATCCTTTTAGAAACTTGTTTGGGCTGTTGAGAGGAGTAAAAAAACATCAAAAATTTCAATCCTGCATGATTCTACCAAGAAATGTGATTCTTCATTCAAAACGCTGGTTTTTGCTATTGGGCTCTATTGAATAATGAATGTTTTGAATTTTCTCCAAAAGTAAAGTAGTTGCAAACTCATCCTTTTAGAAACTTGTTTGGGCTGTTGAGAGGAGTAAAAAACCATCAAAAATTTCAATCCTGCATGATTCTACCAAGAAATGTGATTCTTCATTCAAAACGCTGGTTTTTGCTATTGGACTCTATTGAATAATGAATGTTTTGAATTTTCTCCAAAAGTAAAGTAGTTGCAAACTCATGCTTTTAGAGACTTGTTTGGGCTCATGAGAGGAGTAGAAAAACATCAAAAATTTCAGTCCTGCATGATTCTACCAAGAAATGTGTTCATTCAAACGGCTGGTTTTTGATAGTTTGGGCCCTATTGAATAATGAATGTTTT
The DNA here is from genome assembly GCF_039654945.1 of Dendrobates tinctorius. NCBI lineage: Eukaryota > Metazoa > Chordata > Amphibia > Anura > Dendrobatidae > Dendrobates > Dendrobates tinctorius. The sequence goes on from NW_027361793.1 coordinate 24,268,001, forward strand.
GAATTTTCTCCAAAAGTAAAGTAGTTGCAAACTCATCCTTTTAGAAACTTGTTTGGGCTGTTGAGAGGAGTAAAACACCATCAAAAATTTCAATCCTGCATGATTCTACCAAGAAATGTGATTCTTCATTCAAAACGCTGGTTTTTGCAATTGGGCTCTATTGAATAATGAATGTTTTGAATTTTCTCCAAAAGTAAAGTAGTTGCAAACTCATGCTTTTAGAGACTTGTTTGGGCTCATGAGATGAGTAGAAAAACATCAAAAATTTCAGTCCTGCATGATTCTACCAAGACATGTGTGTTCATTGAAACGGCTGGTTTTTGATAGTTTGGGCCCTATTGAATAATGAATGTTTTGAATTTTCTCCAAAAGTAAAGTAGTTGCAAACTCATCCTTTTAGAAACTTGTTTGGGCTGTTGAGAGGAGTAAAAAACCATCAAAAATTTCAATCCTGCATGATTCTACCAAGAAATGTGATTCTTCATTCAAAACGCTGGTTTTTGCTATTGGGCTCTATTGAATAATGAATGTTTTGAATTTTCTCCAAAAGTAAAGTAGTTGCAAACTCATGCTTTTAGAGACTTGTTTGGGCTCATGAGAGGAGTAGAAAAACATCAAAAATTTCAGTCCTGCATGATTCTACCAAGAAATGTGTGTTCACTGAAACCGCTGGTTTTTGATAGTTTGGGCCCTATTGAATAATGAATGTTTTGAATTTTCTCCAAAAGTAAAGTAGTTGCAAACTCATCCTTTTAGAAACTTGTTTGGGCTGTTGACAGGAGTAAAAAACCATCAAAAATTTCAATCCTGCATGATTCTACCAAGAAATGTGATTCTTCATTCAAAACGCTGGTTTTTGCTATTGGGCTCTATTGAATAATGAATGTTTTGAATTTTCTCCAAAAGTAAAGTAGTTGCAAACTCATGCTTTTAGAGACTTGTTTGGGCTCATGAGAGGAGTAGAAAAACATCAAAAATTTCAGTCCTGCATGATTCTACCAAGAAATGTGTGTTCATTGAAACCGCTGGTTTTTGATAGTTTGGGCCCTATTGAATAATGAATGTTTTGAATTTTCTCCAAAAGTAAAGTAGTTGCAAACTCATCCTTTTAGAAACTTGTTTGGGCTGTTGAGAGGAGTAAAAAAACCATCAAAAATTTCAATCCTGCATGATTCTACCAAGAAATGTGATTCTTCATTCAAAACGCTGGTTTTTGCTATTGGGCTCTATTGAATAATGAATGTTTTGAATTTTCTCCAAAAGTAAAGTAGTTGCAAACTCATGCTTTTAGAGACTTGTTTGGGCTCATGAGATGAGTAGAAAAACATCAAAAATTTCAGTCCTGCATGATTCTACCAAGACATGTGTGTTCATTGAAACGGCTGGTTTTTGATAGTTTGGGCCCTATTGAATAATGAATGTTTTGAATTTTCTCCAAAAGTAAAGTAGTTGCAAACTCATCCTTTTAGAAACTTGTTTGGGCTGTTGAGAGGAGTAAAAAACCATCAAAAATTTCAATCCTGCATGATTCTACCAAGAAATGTGATTCTTCATTCAAAACGCTGGTTTTTGCTATTGGGCTCTATTTAATAATGAATGTTTTGAATTTTCTCCAAAAGTAAAGTAGTTGCAAACTCATGCTTTTAGAGACTTGTTTGGGCTCATGAGAGGAGTAGAAAAACATCAAAAATTTCAGTCCTGCATGATTCTACCAAGAAATGTGTGTTCATTCAAACCGCTGGTTTTTGATAGTTTGGGCCCTATTGAATAATGAATGTTTTGAATTTTCTCCAAAAGTAAAGTAGTTGCAAACTCATGCTTTTAGAGACTTGTTTGGGCTCATGAGAGGAGTAGAAAAACATCAAAAATTTCAGTCCTGCATGATTCTACCAAGAAATGTGTGTTCATTGAAACCGCTGGTTTTTGATAGTTTGGGCCCTATTGAATAATGAATGTTTTGAATTTTCTCCAAAAGTAAAGTAGTTGCAAACTCATCCTTTTAGAAACTTGTTTGGGCTGTTGAGAGGAGTAAAAAACCATCAAAAATTTCAATCCTGCATGATTCTACCAAGAAATGTGATTCTTCATTCAAAACGCTGGTTTTTGCTATTGGGCTCTATTGAATAATGAATGTTTTGAATTTTCTCCAAAAGTAAAGTAGTTGCAAACTCATGCTTTTAGAGACTTGTTTGGGCTCATGAGAGGAGTAGAAAAACATCAAAAATTTCAGTCCTGCATGATTCTACCAAGACATGTGTGTTCATTGAAACCGCTGGTTTTTGATAGTTTGGGCCCTATTGAATAATGAATGTTTTGAATTTTCTCCAAAAGTAAAGTAGTTGCAAACTCATCCTTTTAGAAACTTGTTTGGGCTGTTGAGAGGAGTAAAAAACCATCAAAAATTTCAATCCTGCATGATTCTACCAAGAAATGTGATTCTTCATCCAAAACGCTGGTTTTTGCTATTGGGCTCTATTGAATAATGAATGTTTTGAATTTTCTCCAAAAGTAAAGTAGTTGCAAACTCATGCTTTTAGAGACTTGTTTGGGCTCATGAGAGGAGTAGAAAAACATCAAAAATTTCAGTCCTGCATGATTCTACCAAGAAATGTGTGTTCATTGAAACCGCTGGTTTTTGATAGTTTGGGCCCTATTGAATAATGAATGTTTTGAATTTTCTCCAAAAGTAAAGTAGTTGCAAACTCATCCTTTTAGAAACTTGTTTGGGCTGTTGAGAGGAGTAAAAAACCATCAAAAATTTCAATCCTGCATGATTTTTCCAAGAAATGTGATTCTTCATTCAAAACCTGATTTTTGCTATTGGGCTCTATTGAATAGTGAATGTTTTGAATTTTCTCCAAAAGTAAAGTAGTTGCAAACTCATGCTTTTAGAGACTTGTTTGGGCTCATGAGAGGAGTAGAAAAACATCAAAAATTTCAGTCCTGCATGATTCTACCAAGAAATGTGTTCATTCAAACCGCTGGTTTTTGATAGTTTGGGCCCTATTGAATAATGAATGTTTTGAATTTTCTCCAAAAGTAAAGTAGTTGCAAACTCATCCTTTTAGAAACTTGTTTGGGCTGTTGAGAGGAGTAAAAAAACATCAAAAATTTCAATCCTGCATGATTCTACCAAGAAATGTGATTCTTCATTCAAAACGCTGGTTTTTGCTATTGGGCTCTATTGAATAATGAATGTTTTGAATTTTCTCCAAAAGTAAAGTAGTTGCAAACTCATCCTTTTAGAAACTTGTTTGGGCTGTTGAGCGGAGTAAAAAACCATCAAAAATTTCAATCCTGCATGATTCTACCAAGAAATGTGATTCTTCATTCAAAACGCTGGTTTTTGCTATTGGGCTCTATTGAATAATGAATGTTTTGAATTTTCTCCAAAAGTAAAGTAGCTGCAAACTCATGCTTTTAGAGACTTGTTTGGGCTCATGAGAGGAGTAGAAAAACATCAAAAATTTCAGTCCTGCATGATTCTACCAAGAAATGTGTGTTCATTGAAACCGCTGGTTTTTGATAGTTTGGGCCCTATTGTATAATGAATGTTTTGAATTTTCTCCAAAAGTAAAGTAGTTGCAAACTCATCCTTTTAGAAACTTGTTTGGGCTGTTGAGAGGAGTAAAAAACCATCAAAAATTTCAATCCTGCATGATTTTACCAAGAAATGTGATTCTTCATTCAAAACCTGATTTTTGCTATTGGGCTCTATTGAATAGTGAATGTTTTGAATTTTCTTCAAAAGTAAAGTAGTTGCAAACTCATGCTTTTAGAGACTTGTTTGGGCTCATGAGAGGAGTAGAAAAACATCAAAAATTTCAGTTCTGCATGATTCTACCAAGAAATGTGTTCGTTCAAACCGCTGGTTTTTGATAGTTTGGGCCCTATTGAATAATGAATGTTTTGAATTTTCTCCAAAAGTAAAGTAGTTGCAAACTCATCCTTTTAGAAACTTGTTTGGGCTGTTGAGAGGAGTAAAACACCATCAAAAATTTCAATCCTGCATGATTCTACCAAGAAATGTGATTCTTCATTCAAAACGCTGGTTTTTGCAATTGGGCTCTATTGAATAATGAATGTTTTGAATTTTCTCCAAAAGTAAAGTAGTTGCAAACTCATGCTTTTAGAGACTTGTTTGGGCTCATGAGATGAGTAGAAAAACATCAAAATTTTCAGTCCTGCATGATTCTACCAAGACATGTGTGTTCATTGAAACCGCTGGTTTTTGATAGTTTGGGCCCTATTGAATAATGAATGTTTTGAATTTTCTCCAAAAGTAAAGTAGTTGCAAACTCATCCTTTTAGAAACTTGTTTGGGCTGTTGAGAGGAGTAAAAAACCATCAAAAATTTCAATCCTGCATGATTCTACCAAGAAATGTGATTCTTCATTCAAAACGCTGGTTTTTGCTATTGGGCTCTATTGAATAATGAATGTTTTGAATTTTCTCCAAAAGTAAAGTAGTTGCAAACTCATGCTTTTAGAGACTTGTTTGGGCTCATGAGAGGAGTAGAAAAACATCAAAAATTTCAGTCCTGCATGATTCTACCAAGAAATGTGTGTTCATTGAAACCGCTGGTTTTTGATAGTTTGGGCCCTATTGAATAATGAATGTTTTGAATTTTCTCCAAAAGTAAAGTAGTTGCAAACTCATCCTTTTAGAAACTTGTTTGGGCTGTTGAGAGGAGTAAAAAACCATCAAAAATTTCAATCCTGCATGATTCTACCAAGAAATGTGATTCTTCATCCAAAACGCTGGTTTTTGCTATTGGGCTCTATTGAATAATGAATGTTTTGAATTTTCTCCAAAAGTAAAGTAGTTGCAAACTCATGCTTTTAGAGACTTGTTTGGGCTCATGAGAGGAGTAGAAAAACATCAAAAATTTCAGTCCTGCATGATTCTACCAAGAAATGTGTGTTCATTGAAACCGCTGGTTTTTGATAGTTTGGGCCCTATTGAATAATGAATGTTTTGAATTTTCTCCAAAAGTAAAGTAGTTGCAAACTCATCCTTTTAGAAACTTGTTTGGGCTGTTGAGAGGAGTAAAAAACCATCAAAAATTTCAATCCTGCATGATTTTACCAAGAAATGTGATTCTTCATTCAAAACCTGATTTTTGCTATTGGGCTCTATTGAATAGTGAATGTTTTGAATTTTCTCCAAAAGTAAAGTAGTTGCAAACTCATGCTTTTAGAGACTTGTTTGGGCTCATGAGAGGAGTAGAAAAACATCAAAAATTTCAGTCCTGCATGATTCTACCAAGAAATGTGTTCATTCAAACCGCTGGTTTTTGATAGTTTGGGCCCTATTGAATAATGAATGTTTTGAATTTTCTCCAAAAGTAAAGTAGTTGCAAACTCATCCTTTTAGAAACTTGTTTGGGCTGTTGAGAGGAGTAAAAAAACATCAAAAATTTCAATCCTGCATGATTCTACCAAGAAATGTGATTCTTCATTCAAAACGCTGGTTTTTGCTATTGGGCTCTATTGAATAATGAATGTTTTGAATTTTCTCCAAAAGTAAAGTAGTTGCAAACTCATCCTTTTAGAAACTTGTTTGGGCTGTTGAGAGGAGTAAAAAACCATCAAAAATTTCAATCCTGCATGATTCTACCAAGAAATGTGATTCTTCATTCAAAACGCTGGTTTTTACTATTGGGCTCTATTGAATAATGAATGTTTTGAATTTTCTCCAAAAGTAAAGTAGTTGCAAACTCATGCTTTTAGAGACTTGTTTGGGCTCATGAGAGGAGTAGAAAAACATCAAAAATTTCAGTCCTGCATGATTCTACCAAGAAATGTGTTCATTCAAACCGCTGGTTTTTGATAGTTTGGGCCCTATTGAATAATGAATGTTTTGAATTTTCTCCAAAAGTAAAGTAGTTGCAAACTCATCCTTTTAGAAACTTGTTTGGGCTGTTGAGAGGAGTAAAACACCATCAAAAATTTCAATCCTGCATGATTCTACCAAGAAATGTGATTCTTCATTCAAAACGCTGGTTTTTGCAATTGGGCTCTATTGAATAATGAATGTTTTGAATTTTCTCCAAAAGTAAAGTAGTTGCAAACTCATGCTTTTAGATTCTTGTTTGGGCTCATGAGATGAGTAGAAAAACATCAAAAATTTCAGTCCTGCATGATTCTACCAAGACATGTGTGTTCATTCAAAACGCTGGTTTTTGCTATTGGGCTCTATTGAATAATGAATGTTTTGAATTTTCTCCAAAAGTAAAGTAGTTGCAAACTCATGCTTTTAGAGACTTGTTTGGGCTCATGAGAGGAGTAGAAAAACATCAAAAATTTCAGTCCTGCATGATTCTACCAAGAAATGTGTGTTCATTGAAACCGCTGGTTTTTGATAGTTTGGGCCCTATTGAATAATGAATGTTTTGAATTTTCTCCAAAAGTAAAGTAGTTGCAAACTCATCCTTTTAGAAACTTGTTTGGGCTGTTGACAGGAGTAAAAAACCATCAAAAATTTCAATCCTGCATGATTCTACCAAGAAATGTGATTCTTCATTCAAAACGCTGGTTTTTGCTATTGGGCTCTATTGAATAATGAATGTTTTGAATTTTCTCCAAAAGTAAAGTAGTTGCAAACTCATGCTTTTAGAGACTTGTTTGGGCTCATGAGAGGAGTAGAAAAACATCAAAAATTTCAGTCCTGCATGATTCTACCAAGAAATGTGTGTTCATTGAAACCGCTGGTTTTTGATAGTTTGGGCCCTATTGAATAATGAATGTTTTGAATTTTCTCCAAAAGTAAAGTAGTTGCAAACTCATCCTTTTAGAAACTTGTTTGGGCTGTTGAGAGGAGTAAAAAAACCATCAAAAATTTCAATCCTGCATGATTCTACCAAGAAATGTGATTCTTCATTCAAAACGCTGGTTTTTGCTATTGGGCTCTATTGAATAATGAATGTTTTGAATTTTCTCCAAAAGTAAAGTAGTTGCAAACTCATGCTTTTAGAGACTTGTTTGGGCTCATGAGATGAGTAGAAAAACATCAAAAATTTCAGTCCTGCATGATTCTACCAAGACATGTGTGTTCATTGAAACGGCTGGTTTTTGATAGTTTGGGCCCTATTGAATAATGAATGTTTTGAATTTTCTCCAAAAGTAAAGTAGTTGCAAACTCATCCTTTTAGAAACTTGTTTGGGCTGTTGAGAGGAGTAAAAAACCATCAAAAATTTCAATCCTGCATGATTCTACCAAGAAATGTGATTCTTCATTCAAAACGCTGGTTTTTGCTATTGGGCTCTATTTAATAATGAATGTTTTGAATTTTCTCCAAAAGTAAAGTAGTTGCAAACTCATGCTTTTAGAGACTTGTTTGGGCTCATGAGAGGAGTAGAAAAACATCAAAAATTTCAGTCCTGCATGATTCTACCAAGAAATGTGTGTTCATTCAAACCGCTGGTTTTTGATAGTTTGGGCCCTATTGAATAATGAATGTTTTGAATTTTCTCCAAAAGTAAAGTAGTTGCAAACTCATGCTTTTAGAGACTTGTTTGGGCTCATGAGAGGAGTAGAAAAACATCAAAAATTTCAGTCCTGCATGATTCTACCAAGAAATGTGTGTTCATTGAAACCGCTGGTTTTTGATAGTTTGGGCCCTATTGAATAATGAATGTTTTGAATTTTCTCCAAAAGTAAAGTAGTTGCAAACTCATCCTTTTAGAAACTTGTTTGGGCTGTTGAGAGGAGTAAAAAACCATCAAAAATTTCAATCCTGCATGATTCTACCAAGAAATGTGATTCTTCATTCAAAACGCTGGTTTTTGCTATTGGGCTCTATTGAATAATGAATGTTTTGAATTTTCTCCAAAAGTAAAGTAGTTGCAAACTCATGCTTTTAGAGACTTGTTTGGGCTCATGAGAGGAGTAGAAAAACATCAAAAATTTCAGTCCTGCATGATTCTACCAAGAAATGTGTGTTCATTGAAACCGCTGGTTTTTGATAGTTTGGGCCCTATTGAATAATGAATGTTTTGAATTTTCTCCAAAAGTAAAGTAGTTGCAAACTCATCCTTTTAGAAACTTGTTTGGGCTGTTGAGAGGAGTAAAAAACCATCAAAAATTTCAATCCTGCATGATTCTACCAAGAAATGTGATTCTTCATTCAAAACGCTGGTTTTTGCTATTGGGCTCTATTGAATAATGAATGTTTTGAATTTTCTCCAAAAGTAAAGTAGTTGCAAACTCATGCTTTTAGAGACTTGTTTGGGCTCATGAGAGGAGTAGAAAAACATCAAAAATTTCAGTCCTGCATGATTCTACCAAGAAATGTGTGTTCATTGAAACCGCTGGTTTTTGATAGTTTGGGCCCTATTGAATAATGAATGTTTTGAATTTTCTCCAAAAGTAAAGTAGTTGCAAACTCATCCTTTTAGAAACTTGTTTGGGCTGTTGAGAGGAGTAAAAAACCATCAAAAATTTCAATCCTGCATGATTCTACCAAGAAATGTGATTCTTCATTCAAAACGCTGGTTTTTGCTATTGGGCTCTATTGAATAATGAATGTTTTGAATTTTCTCCAAAAGTAAAGTAGTTGCAAACTCATGCTTTTAGAGACTTGTTTGGGCTCATGAGAGGAGTAGAAAAACATCAAAAATTTCAGTCCTGCATGATTCTACCAAGAAATGTGTGTTCATTGAAACCGCTGGTTTTTGATAGTTTGGGCCCTATTGAATAATGAATGTTTTGAATTTTCTCCAAAAGTAAAGTAGTTGCAAACTCATCCTTTTAGAAACTTGTTTGGGCTGTTGAGAGGAGTAAAAAACCATCAAAAATTTCAATCCTGCATGATTCTACCAAGAAATGTGATTCTTCATCCAAAACGCTGGTTTTTGCTATTGGGCTCTATTGAATAATGAATGTTTTGAATTTTCTCCAAAAGTAAAGTAGTTGCAAACTCATGCTTTTAGAGACTTGTTTGGGCTCATGAGAGGAGTAGAAAAACATCAAAAATTTCAGTCCTGCATGATTCTACCAAGAAATGTGTGTTCATTGAAACCGCTGGTTTTTGATAGTTTGGGCCCTATTGAATAATGAATGTTTTGAATTTTCTCCAAAAGTAAAGTAGTTGCAAACTCATGCTTTTAGAGACTTGTTTGGGCTCATGAGAGGAGTAGAAAAACATCAAAAATTTCAGTCCTGCATGATTCTACCAAGAAATGTGTGTTCATTGAAACCGCTGGTTTTTGATAGTTTGGGCCCTATTGAATAATGAATGTTTTGAATTTTCTCCAAAAGTAAAGTAGTTGCAAACTCATCATTTTAGAAACTTGTTTGGGCTGTTGAGAGGAGTAAAAAACCATCAAAAATTTCAATCCTGCATGATTCTACCAAGAAATGTGATTCTTCATTCAAAACGCTGGTTTTTGCTATTGGGCTCTATTGAATAATGAATGTTTTGAATTTTCTCCAAAAGTAAAGTAGTTGCAAACTCATGCTTTTAGAGACTTGTTTGGGCTCATGAGAGGAGTAGAAAAACATCAAAAATTTCAGTCCTGCATGATTCTACCAAGAAATGTGTGTTCATTGAAACCGCTGGTTTTTGATAGTTTGGGCCCTATTGAATAATGAATGTTTTGAATTTTCTCCAAAAGTAAAGTAGTTGCAAACTCATCCTTTTAGAAACTTGTTTGGGCTGTTGAGAGGAGTAAAAAACCATCAAAAATTTCAATCCTGCATGATTCTACCAAGAAATGTGATTCTTCATCCAAAACGCTGGTTTTTGCTATTGGGCTCTATTGAATAATGAATGTTTTGAATTTTCTCCAAAAGTAAAGTAGTTGCAAACTCATGCTTTTAGAGACTTGTTTGGGCTCATGAGAGGAGTAGAAAAACATCAAAAATTTCAGTCCTGCATGATTCTACCAAGAAATGTGTGTTCATTGAAACCGCTGGTTTTTGATAGTTTGGGCCCTATTGAATAATGAATGTTTTGAATTTTCTCCAAAAGTAAAGTAGTTGCAAACTCATCCTTTTAGAAACTTGTTTGGGCTGTTGAGAGGAGTAAAAAACCATCAAAAATTTCAATCCTGCATGATTTTACCAAGAAATGTGATTCTTCATTCAAAACCTGATTTTTGCTATTGGGCTCTATTGAATAGTGAATGTTTTGAATTTTCTCCAAAAGTAAAGTAGTTGCAAACTCATGCTTTTAGAGACTTGTTTGGGCTCATGAGAGGAGTAGAAAAACATCAAAAATTTCAGTCCTGCATGATTCTACCAAGAAATGTGTTCATTCAAACCGCTGGTTTTTGATAGTTTGGGCCCTATTGAATAATGAATGTTTTGAATTTTCTCCAAAAGTAAAGTAGTTGCAAACTCATCCTTTTAGAAACTTGTTTGGGCTGTTGAGAGGAGTAAAAAAACATCAAAAATTTCAATCCTGCATGATTCTACCAAGAAATGTGATTCTTCATTCAAAAAGCTGGTTTTTGCTATTGGGCTCTATTGAATAATGAATGTTTTGAATTTTCTCCAAAAGTAAAGTAGTTGCAAACTCATCCTTTTAGAAACTTGTTTGGGCTGTTGAGAGGAGTAAAAAACCATCAAAAATTTCAATCCTGCATGATTCTACCAAGAAATGTGATTCTTCATTCAAAACGCTGGTTTTTGCTATTGGGCTCTATTGAATAATGAATGTTTTGAATTTTCTCCAAAAGTAAAGTAGTTGCAAACTCATGCTTTTAGAGACTTGTTTGGGCTCATGAGAGGAGTAGAAAAACATCAAAAATTTCAGTCCTGCATGATTCTACCAAGAAATGCGTTCATTCAAACCGCTGGTTTTTGATAGTTTGGGCCCTATTGAATAATGAATGTTTTGAATTTTCTCCAAAAGTAAAGTAGTTGCAAACTCATCCTTTTAGAAACTTGTTTGGGCTGTTGAGAGGAGTAAAACACCATCAAAAATTTCAATCCTGCATGATTCTACCAAGAAATGTGATTCTTCATTCAAAACGCTGGTTTTTGCAATTGGGCTCTATTGAATAATGAATGTTTTGAATTTTCTCCAAAAGTAAAGTAGTTGCAAACTCATGCTTTTAGAGACTTGTTTGGGCTCATGAGATGAGTAGAAAAACATCAAAAATTTCAGTCCTGCATGATTCTACCAAGACATGTGTGTTCATTGAAACGGCTGTTTTTTGATAGTTTGGGCCCTATTGAATAATGAATGTTTTGAATTTTCTCCAAAAGTAAAGTAGTTGCAAACTCATCCTTTTAGAAACTTGTTTGGGCTGTTGAGAGGAGTAAAAAACCATCAAAAATTTCAATCCTGCATGATTCTACCAAGAAATGTGATTCTTCATTCAAAACGCTGGTTTTTGCTATTGGGCTCTATTGAATAATGAATGTTTTGAATTTTCTCCAAAAGTAAAGTAGTTGCAAACTCATGCTTTTAGAGACTTGTTTGGGCTCATGAGAGGAGTAGAAAAACATCAAAAATTTCAGTCCTGCATGATTCTACCAAGAAATGTGTGTTCATTGAAACCGCTGGTTTTTGATAGTTTGGGCCCTATTGAATAATGAATGTTTTGAATTTTCTCCAAAAGTAAAGTAGTTGCAAACTCATCCTTTTAGAAACTTGTTTGGGCTGTTGACAGGAGTAAAAAACCATCAAAAATTTCAATCCTGCATGATTCTACCAAGAAATGTGATTCTTCATTCAAAACGCTGGTTTTTGCTATTGGGCTCTATTGAATAATGAATGTTTTGAATTTTCTCCAAAAGTAAAGTAGTTGCAAACTCATGCTTTTAGAGACTTGTTTGGGCTCATGAGAGGAGTAGAAAAACATCAAAAATTTCAGTCCTGCATGATTCTACCAAGAAATGTGTGTTCATTGAAACCGCTGGTTTTTGATAGTTTGGGCCCTATTGAATAATGAATGTTTTGAATTTTCTCCAAAAGTAAAGTAGTTGCAAACTCATCCTTTTAGAAACTTGTTTGGGCTGTTGAGAGGAGTAAAAAAACCATCAAAAATTTCAATCCTGCATGATTCTACCAAGAAATGTGATTCTTCATTCAAAACGCTGGTTTTTGCTATTGGGCTCTATTGAATAATGAATGTTTTGAATTTTCTCCAAAAGTAAAGTAGTTGCAAACTCATGCTTTTAGAGACTTGTTTGGGCTCATGAGATGAGTAGAAAAACATCAAAAATTTCAGTCCTGCATGATTCTACCAAGACATGTGTGTTCATTGAAACGGCTGGTTTTTGATAGTTTGGGCCCTATTGAATAATGAATGTTTTGAATTTTCTCCAAAAGTAAAGTAGTTGCAAACTCATCCTTTTAGAAACTTGTTTGGGCTGTTGAGAGGAGTAAAAAACCATCAAAAATTTCAATCCTGCATGATTCTACCAAGAAATGTGATTCTTCATTCAAAACGCTGGTTTTTGCTATTGGGCTCTATTTAATAATGAATGTTTTGAATTTTCTCCAAAAGTAAAGTAGTTGCAAACTCATGCTTTTAGAGACTTGTTTGGGCTCATGAGAGGAGTAGAAAAACATCAAAAATTTCAGTCCTGCATGATTCTACCAAGAAATGTGTGTTCATTCAAACCGCTGGTTTTTGATAGTTTGGGCCCTATTGAATAATGAATGTTTTGAATTTTCTCCAAAAGTAAAGTAGTTGCAAACTCATGCTTTTAGAGACTTGTTTGGGCTCATGAGAGGAGTAGAAAAACATCAAAAATTTCAGTCCTGCATGATTCTACCAAGAAATGTGTGTTCATTGAAACCGCTGGTTTTTGATAGTTTGGGCCCTATTGAATAATGAATGTTTTGAATTTTCTCCAAAAGTAAAGTAGTTGCAAACTCATCCTTTTAGAAACTTGTTTGGGCTGTTGAGAGGAGTAAAAAACCATCAAAAATTTCAATCCTGCATGATTCTACCAAGAAATGTGATTCTTCATTCAAAACGCTGGTTTTTGCTATTGGGCTCTATTGAATAATGAATGTTTTGAATTTTCTCCAAAAGTAAAGTAGTTGCAAACTCATGCTTTTAGAGACTTGTTTGGGCTCATGAGAGGAGTAGAAAAACATCAAAAATTTCAGTCCTGCATGATTCTACCAAGAAATGTGTGTTCATTGAAACCGCTGGTTTTTGATAGTTTGGGCCCTATTGAATAATGAATGTTTTGAATTTTCTCCAAAAGTAAAGTAGTTGCAAACTCATCATTTTAGAAACTTGTTTGGGCTGTTGAGAGGAGTAAAAAACCATCAAAAATTTCAATCCTGCATGATTCTACCAAGAAATGTGATTCTTCATTCAAAACGCTGGTTTTTGCTATTGGGCTCTATTGAATAATGAATGTTTTGAATTTTCTCCAAAAGTAAAGTAGTTGCAAACTCATGCTTTTAGAGACTTGTTTGGGCTCATGAGAGGAGTAGAAAAACATCAAAAATTTCAGTCCTGCATGATTCTACCAAGAAATGTGTGTTCATTGAAACCGCTGGTTTTTGATAGTTTGGGCCCTATTGAATAATGAATGTTTTGAATTTTCTCCAAAAGTAAAGTAGTTGCAAACTCATCCTTTTAGAAACTTGTTTGGGCTGTTGAGAGGAGTAAAAAACCATCAAAAATTTCAATCCTGCATGATTCTACCAAGAAATGTGATTCTTCATCCAAAACGCTGGTTTTTGCTATTGGGCTCTATTGAATAATGAATGTTTTGAATTTTCTCCAAAAGTAAAGTAGTTGCAAACTCATGCTTTTAGAGACTTGTTTGGGCTCATGAGAGGAGTAGAAAAACATCAAAAATTTCAGTCCTGCATGATTCTACCAAGAAATGTGTGTTCATTGAAACCGCTGGTTTTTGATAGTTTGGGCCCTATTGAATAATGAATGTTTTGAATTTTCTCCAAAAGTAAAGTAGTTGCAAACTCATCCTTTTAGAAACTTGTTTGGGCTGTTGAGAGGAGTAAAAAACCATCAAAAATTTCAATCCTGCATGATTTTACCAAGAAATGTGATTCTTCATTCAAAACCTGATTTTTGCTATTGGGCTCTATTGAATAGTGAATGTTTTGAATTTTCTCCAAAAGTAAAGTAGTTGCAAACTCATGCTTTTAGAGACTTGTTTGGGCTCATGAGAGGAGTAGAAAAACATCAAAAATTTCAGTCCTGCATGATTCTACCAAGAAATGTGTTCATTCAAACCGCTGGTTTTTGATAGTTTGGGCCCTATTGAATAATGAATGTTTTGAATTTTCTCCAAAAGTAAAGTAGTTGCAAACTCATCCTTTTAGAAACTTGTTTGGGCTGTTGAGAGGAGTAAAACACCATCAAAAATTTCAATCCTGCATGATTCTACCAAGAAATGTGATTCTTCATTCAAAACGCTGGTTTTTGCAATTGGGCTCTATTGAATAATGAATGTTTTGAATTTTCTCCAAAAGTAAAGTAGTTGCAAACTCATGCTTTTAGAGACTTGTTTGGGCTCATGAGATGAGTAGAAAAACATCAAAAATTTCAGTCCTGCATGATTCTACCAAGACATGTGTGTTCATTGAAACGGCTGTTTTTTGATAGTTTGGGCCCTATTGAATAATGAATGTTTTGAATTTTCTCCAAAAGTAAAGTAGTTGCAAACTCATCCTTTTAGAAACTTGTTTGGGCTGTTGAGAGGAGTAAAAAACCATCAAAAATTTCAATCCTGCATGATTCTACCAAGAAATGTGATTCTTCATTCAAAACGCTGGTTTTTGCTATTGGGCTCTATTGAATAATGAATGTTTTGAATTTTCTCCAAAAGTAAAGTAGTTGCAAACTCATGCTTTTAGAGACTTGTTTGGGCTCATGAGAGGAGTAGAAAAACATCAAAAATTTCAGTCCTGCATGATTCTACCAAGAAATGTGTGTTCATTGAAACCGCTGGTTTTTGATAGTTTGGGCCCTATTGAATAATGAATGTTTTGAATTTTCTCCAAAAGTAAAGTAGTTGCAAACTCATCCTTTTAGAAACTTGTTTGGGCTGTTGACAGGAGTAAAAAACCATCAAAAATTTCAATCCTGCATGATTCTACCAAGAAATGTGATTCTTCATTCAAAACGCTGGTTTTTGCTATTGGGCTCTATTGAATAATGAATGTTTTGAATTTTCTCCAAAAGTAAAATAGTTGCAAACTCATGCTTTTAGAGACTTGTTTGGGCTCATGAGAGGAGTAGAAAAACATCAAAAATTTCAGTCCTGCATGATTCTACCAAGAAATGTGTGTTCATTGAAACCGCTGGTTTTTGATAGTTTGGGCCCTATTGAATAATGAATGTTTTGAATTTTCTCCAAAAGTAAAGTAGTTGCAAACTCATCCTTTTAGAAACTTGTTTGGGCTGTTGAGAGGAGTAAAAAAACCATCAAAAATTTCAATCCTGCATGATTCTACCAAGAAATGTGATTCTTCATTCAAAACGCTGGTTTTTGCTATTGGGCTCTATTGAATAATGAATGTTTTGAATTTTCTCCAAAAGTAAAGTAGTTGCAAACTCATGCTTTTAGAGACTTGTTTGGGCTCATGAGATGAGTAGAAAAACATCAAAAATTTCAGTCCTGCATGATTCTACCAAGACATGTGTGTTCATTGAAACGGCTGGTTTTTGATAGTTTGGGCCCTATTGAATAATGAATGTTTTGAATTTTCTCCAAAAGTAAAGTAGTTGCAAACTCATCCTTTTAGAAACTTGTTTGGGCTGTTGAGAGGAGTAAAAAACCATCAAAAATTTCAATCCTGCATGATTCTACCAAGAAATGTGATTCTTCATTCAAAACGCTGGTTTTTGCTATTGGGCTCTATTTAATAATGAATGTTTTGAATTTTCTCCAAAAGTAAAGTAGTTGCAAACTCATGCTTTTAGAGACTTGTTTGGGCTCATGAGAGGAGTAGAAAAACATCAAAAATTTCAGTCCTGCATGATTCTACCAAGAAATGTGTGTTCATTCAAACCGCTGGTTTTTGATAGTTTGGGCCCTATTGAATAATGAATGTTTTGAATTTTCTCCAAAAGTAAAGTAGTTGCAAACTCATGCTTTTAGAGACTTGTTTGGGCTCATGAGAGGAGTAGAAAAACATCAAAAATTTCAGTCCTGCATGATTCTACCAAGAAATGTGTGTTCATTGAAACCGCTGGTTTTTGATAGTTTGGGCCCTATTGAATAATGAATGTTTTGAATTTTCTCCAAAAGTAAAGTAGTTGCAAACTCATCCTTTTAGAAACTTGTTTGGGCTGTTGAGAGGAGTAAAAAACCATCAAAAATTTCAATCCTGCATGATTCTACCAAGAAATGTGATTCTTCATTCAAAACGCTGGTTTTTGCTATTGGGCTCTATTGAATAATGAATGTTTTGAATTTTCTCCAAAAGTAAAGTAGTTGCAAACTCATGCTTTTAGAGACTTGTTTGGGCTCATGAGAGGAGTAGAAAAACATCAAAAATTTCAGTCCTGCATGATTCTACCAAGAAATGTGTGTTCATTGAAACCGCTGGTTTTTGATAGTTTGGGCCCTATTGAATAATGAATGTTTTGAATTTTCTCCAAAAGTAAAGTAGTTGCAAACTCATCATTTTAGAAACTTGTTTGGGCTGTTGAGAGGAGTAAAAAACCATCAAAAATTTCAATCCTGCATGATTCTACCAAGAAATGTGATTCTTCATTCAAAACGCTGGTTTTTGCTATTGGGCTCTATTGAATAATGAATGTTTTGAATTTTCTCCAAAAGTAAAGTAGTTGCAAACTCATGCTTTTAGAGACTTGTTTGGGCTCATGAGAGGAGTAGAAAAACATCAAAAATTTCAGTCCTGCATGATTCTACCAAGAAATGTGTGTTCATTGAAACCGCTGGTTTTTGATAGTTTGGGCCCTATTGAATAATGAATGTTTTGAATTTTCTCCAAAAGTAAAGTAGTTGCAAACTCATCCTTTTAGAAACTTGTTTGGGCTGTTGAGAGGAGTAAAAAACCATCAAAAATTTCAATCCTGCATGATTCTACCAAGAAATGTGATTCTTCATCCAAAACGCTGGTTTTTGCTATTGGGCTCTATTGAATAATGAATGTTTTGAATTTTCTCCAAAAGTAAAGTAGTTGCAAACTCATGCTTTTAGAGACTTGTTTGGGCTCATGAGAGGAGTAGAAAAACATCAAAAATTTCAGTCCTGCATGATTCTACCAAGAAATGTGTGTTCATTGAAACCGCTGGTTTTTGATAGTTTGGGCCCTATTGAATAATGAATGTTTTGAATTTTCTCCAAAAGTAAAGTAGTTGCAAACTCATCCTTTTAGAAACTTGTTTGGGCTGTTGAGAGGAGTAAAAAACCATCAAAAATTTCAATCCTGCATGATTTTACCAAGAAATGTGATTCTTCATTCAAAACCTGATTTTTGCTATTGGGCTCTATTGAATAGTGAATGTTTTGAATTTTCTCCAAAAGTAAAGTAGTTGCAAACTCATGCTTTTAGAGACTTGTTTGGGCTCATGAGAGGAGTAGAAAAACATCAAAAATTTCAGTCCTGCATGATTCTACCAAGAAATGTGTTCATTCAAACCGCTGGTTTTTGATAGTTTGGGCCCTATTGAATAATGAATGTTTTGAATTTTCTCCAAAAGTAAAGTAGTTGCAAACTCATCCTTTTAGAAACTTGTTTGGGCTGTTGAGAGGAGTAAAAAACCATCAAAAATTTCAATCCTGCATGATTTTACCAAGAAATGTGATTCTTCATTCAAAAAGCTGGTTTTTGCTATTGGGCTCTATTGAATAATGAATGTTTTGAATTTTCTCCAAAAGTAAAGTAGTTGCAAACTCATCCTTTTAGAAACTTGTTTGGGCTGTTGAGAGGAGTAAAAAACCATCAAAAATTTCAATCCTGCATGATTCTACCAAGAAATGTGATTCTTCATTCAAAACGCTGGTTTTTGCTATTGGGCTCTATTGAATAATGAATGTTTTGAATTTTCTCCAAAAGTAAAGTAGTTGCAAACTCATGCTTTTAGAGACTTGTTTGGGCTCATGAGAGGAGTAGAAAAACATCAAAAATTTCAGTCCTGCATGATTCTACCAAGAAATGCGTTCATTCAAACCGCTGGTTTTTGATAGTTTGGGCCCTATTGAATAATGAATGTTTTGAATTTTCTCCAAAAGTAAAGTAGTTGCAAACTCATCCTTTTAGAAACTTGTTTGGGCTGTTGAGAGGAGTAAAACACCATCAAAAATTTCAATCCTGCATGATTCTACCAAGAAATGTGATTCTTCATTCAAAACGCTGGTTTTTGCAATTGGGCTCTATTGAATAATGAATGTTTTGAATTTTCTCCAAAAGTAAAGTAGTTGCAAACTCATGCTTTTAGAGACTTGTTTGGGCTCATGAGATGAGTAGAAAAACATCAAAAATTTCAGTCCTGCATGATTCTACCAAGACATGTGTGTTCATTGAAACGGCTGTTTTTTGATAGTTTGGGCCCTATTGAATAATGAATGTTTTGAATTTTCTCCAAAAGTAAAGTAGTTGCAAACTCATCCTTTTAGAAACTTGTTTGGGCTGTTGAGAGGAGTAAAAAACCATCAAAAATTTCAATCCTGCATGATTCTACCAAGAAATGTGATTCTTCATTCAAAACGCTGGTTTTTGCTATTGGGCTCTATTGAATAATGAATGTTTTGAATTTTCTCCAAAAGTAAAGTAGTTGCAAACTCATGCTTTTAGAGACTTGTTTGGGCTCATGAGAGGAGTAGAAAAACATCAAAAATTTCAGTCCTGCATGATTCTACCAAGAAATGTGTGTTCATTGAAACCGCTGGTTTTTGATAGTTTGGGCCCTATTGAATAATGAATGTTTTGAATTTTCTCCAAAAGTAAAGTAGTTGCAAACTCATCCTTTTAGAAACTTGTTTGGGCTGTTGACAGGAGTAAAAAACCATCAAAAATTTCAATCCTGCATGATTCTACCAAGAAATGTGATTCTTCATTCAAAACGCTGGTTTTTGCTATTGGGCTCTATTGAATAATGAATGTTTTGAATTTTCTCCAAAAGTAAAGTAGTTGCAAACTCATGCTTTTAGAGACTTGTTTGGGCTCATGAGAGGAGTAGAAAAACATCAAAAATTTCAGTCCTGCATGATTCTACCAAGAAATGTGTGTTCATTGAAACCGCTGGTTTTTGATAGTTTGGGCCCTATTGAATAATGAATGTTTTGAATTTTCTCCAAAAGTAAAGTAGTTGCAAACTCATCCTTTTAGAAACTTGTTTGGGCTGTTGAGAGGAGTAAAAAAACCATCAAAAATTTCAATCCTGCATGATTCTACCAAGAAATGTGATTCTTCATTCAAAACGCTGGTTTTTGCTATTGGGCTCTATTGAATAATGAATGTTTTGAATTTTCTCCAAAAGTAAAGTAGTTGCAAACTCATGCTTTTAGAGACTTGTTTGGGCTCATGAGATGAGTAGAAAAACATCAAAAATTTCAGTCCTGCATGATTCTACCAAGACATGTGTGTTCATTGAAACGGCTGGTTTTTGATAGTTTGGGCCCTATTGAATAATGAATGTTTTGAATTTTCTCCAAAAGTAAAGTAGTTGCAAACTCATCCTTTTAGAAACTTGTTTGGGCTGTTGAGAGGAGTAAAAAACCATCAAAAATTTCAATCCTGCATGATTCTACCAAGAAATGTGATTCTTCATTCAAAACGCTGGTTTTTGCTATTGGGCTCTATTTAATAATGAATGTTTTGAATTTTCTCCAAAAGTAAAGTAGTTGCAAACTCATGCTTTTAGAGACTTGTTTGGGCTCATGAGAGGAGTAGAAAAACATCAAAAATTTCAGTCCTGCATGATTCTACCAAGAAATGTGTGTTCATTCAAACCGCTGGTTTTTGATAGTTTGGGCCCTATTGAATAATGAATGTTTTGAATTTTCTCCAAAAGTAAAGTAGTTGCAAACTCATGCTTTTAGAGACTTGTTTGGGCTCATGAGAGGAGTAGAAAAACATCAAAAATTTCAGTCCTGCATGATTCTACCAAGAAATGTGTGTTCATTGAAACCGCTGGTTTTTGATAGTTTGGGCCCTATTGAATAATGAATGTTTTGAATTTTCTCCAAAAGTAAAGTAGTTGCAAACTCATCCTTTTAGAAACTTGTTTGGGCTGTTGAGAGGAGTAAAAAACCATCAAAAATTTCAATCCTGCATGATTCTACCAAGAAATGTGATTCTTCATTCAAAACGCTGGTTTTTGCTATTGGGCTCTATTGAATAATGAATGTTTTGAATTTTCTCCAAAAGTAAAGTAGTTGCAAACTCATGCTTTTAGAGACTTGTTTGGGCTCATGAGAGGAGTAGAAAAACATCAAAAATTTCAGTCCTGCATGATTCTACCAAGAAATGTGTGTTCATTGAAACCGCTGGTTTTTGATAGTTTGGGCCCTATTGAATAATGAATGTTTTGAATTTTCTCCAAAAGTAAAGTAGTTGCAAACTCATCATTTTAGAAACTTGTTTGGGCTGTTGAGAGGAGTAAAAAACCATCAAAAATTTCAATCCTGCATGATTCTACCAAGAAATGTGATTCTTCATTCAAAACGCTGGTTTTTGCTATTGGGCTCTATTGAATAATGAATGTTTTGAATTTTCTCCAAAAGTAAAGTAGTTGCAAACTCATGCTTTTAGAGACTTGTTTGGGCTCATGAGAGGAGTAGAAAAACATCAAAAATTTCAGTCCTGCATGATTCTACCAAGAAATGTGTGTTCATTGAAACCGCTGGTTTTTGATAGTTTGGGCCCTATTGAATAATGAATGTTTTGAATTTTCTCCAAAAGTAAAGTAGTTGCAAACTCATCCTTTTAGAAACTTGTTTGGGCTGTTGAGAGGAGTAAAAAACCATCAAAAATTTCAATCCTGCATGATTCTACCAAGAAATGTGATTCTTCATCCAAAACGCTGGTTTTTGCTATTGGGCTCTATTGAATAATGAATGTTTTGAATTTTCTCCAAAAGTAAAGTAGTTGCAAACTCATGCTTTTAGAGACTTGTTTGGGCTCATGAGAGGAGTAGAAAAACATCAAAAATTTCAGTCCTGCATGATTCTACCAAGAAATGTGTGTTCATTGAAACCGCTGGTTTTTGATAGTTTGGGCCCTATTGAATAATGAATGTTTTGAATTTTCTCCAAAAGTAAAGTAGTTGCAAACTCATCCTTTTAGAAACTTGTTTGGGCTGTTGAGAGGAGTAAAAAACCATCAAAAATTTCAATCCTGCATGATTTTACCAAGAAATGTGATTCTTCATTCAAAACCTGATTTTTGCTATTGGGCTCTATTGAATAGTGAATGTTTTGAATTTTCTCCAAAAGTAAAGTAGTTGCAAACTCATGCTTTGAGAGACTTGTTTGGGCTCATGAGAGGAGTAGAAAAACATCAAAAATTTCAGTCCTGCATGATTCTACCAAGAAATGTGTTCATTCAAACCGCTGGTTTTTGATAGTTTGGGCCCTATTGAATAATGAATGTTTTGAATTTTCTCCAAAAGTAAAGTAGTTGCAAACTCATCCTTTTAGAAACTTGTTTGGGCTGTTGAGAGGAGTAAAACACCATCAAAAATTTCAATCCTGCATGATTCTACCAAGAAATGTGATTCTTCATTCAAAACGCTGGTTTTTGCAATTGGGCTCTATTGAATAATGAATGTTTTGAATTTTCTCCAAAAGTAAAGTAGTTGCAAACTCATGCTTTTAGAGACTTGTTTGGGCTCATGAGATGAGTAGAAAAACATCAAAAATTTCAGTCCTGCATGATTCTACCAAGACATGTGTGTTCATTGAAACGGCTGTTTTTTGATAGTTTGGGCCCTATTGAATAATGAATGTTTTGAATTTTCTCCAAAAGTAAAGTAGTTGCAAACTCATCCTTTTAGAAACTTGTTTGGGCTGTTGAGAGGAGTAAAAAACCATCAAAAATTTCAATCCTGCATGATTCTACCAAGAAATGTGATTCTTCATTCAAAACGCTGGTTTTTGCTATTGGGCTCTATTGAATAATGAATGTTTTGAATTTTCTCCAAAAGTAAAGTAGTTGCAAACTCATGCTTTTAGAGACTTGTTTGGGCTCATGAGAGGAGTAGAAAAACATCAAAAATTTCAGTCCTGCATGATTCTACCAAGAAATGTGTGTTCATTGAAACCGCTGGTTTTTGATAGTTTGGGCCCTATTGAGTAATGAATGTTTTGAATTTTCTCCAAAAGTAAAGTAGTTGCAAACTCATCCTTTTAGAAACTTGTTTGGGCTGTTGACAGGAGTAAAAAACCATCAAAAATTTCAATCCTGCATGATTCTACCAAGAAATGTGATTCTTCATTCAAAACGCTGGTTTTTGCTATTGGGCTCTATTGAATAATGAATGTTTTGAATTTTCTCCAAAAGTAAAGTAGTTGCAAACTCATGCTTTTAGAGACTTGTTTGGGCTCATGAGAGGAGTAGAAAAACATCAAAAATTTCAGTCCTGCATGATTCTACCAAGAAATGTGTGTTCATTGAAACCGCTGGTTTTTGATAGTTTGGGCCCTATTGAATAATGAATGTTTTGAATTTTCTCCAAAAGTAAAGTAGTTGCAAACTCATCCTTTTAGAAACTTGTTTGGGCTGTTGAGAGGAGTAAAAAAACATCAAAAATTTCAATCCTGCATGATTCTACCAAGAAATGTGATTCTTCATTCAAAACGCTGGTTTTTGCTATTGGGCTCTATTGAATAATGAATGTTTTGAATTTTCTCCAAAAGTAAAGTAGTTGCAAACTCATGCTTTTAGAGACTTGTTTGGGCTCATGAGATGAGTAGAAAAACTTCAAAAATTTCAGTCCTGCATGATTCTACCAAGACATGTGTGTTCATTGAAACGGCTGGTTTTTGATAGTTTGGGCCCTATTGAATAATGAATGTTTTGAATTTTCTCCAAAAGTAAAGTAGTTGCAAACTCATCCTTTTAGAAACTTGTTTGGGCTGTTGAGAGGAGTAAAAAACCATCAAAAATTTCAATCCTGCATGATTCTACCAAGAAATGTGATTCTTCATTCAAAACGCTGGTTTTTGCTATTGGGCTCTATTTAATAATGAATGTTTTGAATTTTCTCCAAAAGTAAAGTAGTTGCAAACTCATGCTTTTAGAGACTTGTTTGGGCTCATGAGAGGAGTAGAAAAACATCAAAAATTTCAGTCCTGCATGATTCTACCAAGAAATGTGTGTTCATTCAAACCGCTGGTTTTTGATAGTTTGGGCCCTATTGAATAATGAATGTTTTGAATTTTCTCCAAAAGTAAAGTAGTTGCAAACTCATGCTTTTAGAGACTTGTTTGGGCTCATGAGAGGAGTAGAAAAACATCAAAAATTTCAGTCCTGCATGATTCTACCAAGAAATGTGTGTTCATTGAAACCGCTGGTTTTTGATAGTTTGGGCCCTATTGAATAATGAATGTTTTGAATTTTCTCCAAAAGTAAAGTAGTTGCAAACTCATCCTTTTAGAAACTTGTTTGGGCTGTTGAGAGGAGTAAAAAACCATCAAAAATTTCAATCCTGCATGATTCTACCAAGAAATGTGATTCTTCATTCAAAACGCTGGTTTTTGCTATTGGGCTCTATTGAATAATGAATGTTTTGAATTTTCTCCAAAAGTAAAGTAGTTGCAAACTCATGCTTTTAGAGACTTGTTTGGGCTCATGAGAGGAGTAGAAAAACATCAAAAATTTCAGTCCTGCATGATTCTACCAAGAAATGTGTGTTCATTGAAACCGCTGGTTTTTGATAGTTTGGGCCCTATTGAATAATGAATGTTTTGAATTTTCTCCAAAAGTAAAGTAGTTGCAAACTCATCATTTTAGAAACTTGTTTGGGCTGTTGAGAGGAGTAAAAAACCATCAAAAATTTCAATCCTGCATGATTCTACCAAGAAATGTGATTCTTCATTCAAAACGCTGGTTTTTGCTATTGGGCTCTATTGAATAATGAATGTTTTGAATTTTCTCCAAAAGTAAAGTAGTTGCAAACTCATGCTTTTAGAGACTTGTTTGGGCTCATGAGAGGAGTAGAAAAACATCAAAAATTTCAGTCCTGCATGATTCTACCAAGAAATGTGTGTTCATTGAAACCGCTGGTTTTTGATAGTTTGGGCCCTATTGAATAATGAATGTTTTGAATTTTCTCCAAAAGTAAAGTAGTTGCAAACTCATCCTTTTAGAAACTTGTTTGGGCTGTTGAGAGGAGTAAAAAACCATCAAAAATTTCAATCCTGCATGATTCTACCAAGAAATGTGATTCTTCATCCAAAACGCTGGTTTTTGCTATTGGGCTCTATTGAATAATGAATGTTTTGAATTTTCTCCAAAAGTAAAGTAGTTGCAAACTCATGCTTTTAGAGACTTGTTTGGGCTCATGAGAGGAGTAGAAAAACATCAAAAATTTCAGTCCTGCATGATTCTACCAAGAAATGTGTGTTCATTGAAACCGCTGGTTTTTGATAGTTTGGGCCCTATTGAATAATGAATGTTTTGAATTTTCTCCAAAAGTAAAGTAGTTGCAAACTCATCCTTTTAGAAACTTGTTTGGGCTGTTGAGAGGAGTAAAAAACCATCAAAAATTTCAATCCTGCATGATTTTACCAAGAAATGTGATTCTTCATTCAAAACCTGATTTTTGCTATTGGGCTCTATTGAATAGTGAATGTTTTGAATTTTCTCCAAAAGTAAAGTAGTTGCAAACTCATGCTTTTAGAGACTTGTTTGGGCTCATGAGAGGAGTAGAAAAACATCAAAAATTTCAGTCCTGCATGATTCTACCAAGAAATGTGTTCATTCAAACCGCTGGTTTTTGATAGTTTGGGCCCTATTGAATAATGAATGTTTTGAATTTTCTCCAAAAGTAAAGTAGTTGCAAACTCATCCTTTTAGAAACTTGTTTGGGCTGTTGAGAGGAGTAAAAAAACATCAAAAATTTCAATCCTGCATGATTCTACCAAGAAATGTGATTCTTCATTCAAAACGCTGGTTTTTGCTATTGGGCTCTATTGAATAATGAATGTTTTGAATTTTCTCCAAAAGTAAAGTAGTTGCAAACTCATCCTTTTAGAAACTTGTTTGGGCTGTTGAGAGGAGTAAAAAACCATCAAAAATTTCAATCCTGCATGATTCTACCAAGAAATGTGATTCTTCATTCAAAACGCTGGTTTTTGCTATTGGGCTCTATTGAATAATGAATGTTTTGAATTTTCTCCAAAAGTAAAGTAGTTGCAAACTCATGCTTTTAGAGACTTGTTTGGGCTCATGAGAGGAGTAGAAAAACATCAAAAATTTCAGTCCTGCATGATTCTACCAAGAAATGTGTTCATTCAAACCGCTGGTTTTTGATAGTTTGGGCCCTATTGAATAATGAATGTTTTGAATTTTCTCCAAAAGTAAAGTAGTTGCAAACTCATCCTTTTAGAAACTTGTTTGGGCTGTTGAGAGGAGTAAAACACCATCAAAAATTTCAATCCTGCATGATTCTACCAAGAAATGTGATTCTTCATTCAAAACGCTGGTTTTTGCTATTGGGCTCTATTGAATAATGAATGTTTTGAATTTTCTCCAAAAGTAAAGTAGTTGCAAACTCATGCTTTTAGAGACTTGTTTGGGCTCATGAGATGAGTAGAAAAACATCAAAAATTTCAGTCCTGCATGATTCTACCAAGACATGTGTGTTCATTGAAACGGCTGGTTTTTGATAGTTTGGGCCCTATTGAATAATGAATGTTTTGAATTTTCTCCAAAAGTAAAGTAGTTGCAAACTCATCCTTTTAGAAACTTGTTTGGGCTGTTGAGAGGAGTAAAAAACCATCAAAAATTTCAATCCTGCATGATTCTACCAAGAAATGTGATTCTTCATTCAAAACGCTGGTTTTTGCTATTGGGCTCTATTGAATAATGAATGTTTTGAATTTTCTCCAAAAGTAAAGTAGTTGCAAACTCATGCTTTTAGAGACTTGTTTGGGCTCATGAGAGGAGTAGAAAAACATCAAAAATTTCAGTCCTGCATGATTCTACCAAGAAATGTGTGTTCATTGAAACGGCTGGTTTTTGATAGTTTGGGCCCTATTGAATAATGAATGTTTTGAATTTTCTCCAAAAGTAAAGTAGTTGCAAACTCATCCTTTTAGAAACTTGTTTGGGCTGTTGACAGGAGTAAAAAACCATCAAAAATTTCAATCCTGCATGATTGTACCAAGAAATGTGATTCTTCATTCAAAACGCTGGTTTTTGCTATTGGGCTCTATTGAATAATGAATGTTTTGAATTTTCTCCAAAAGTAAAGTAGTTGCAAACTCATGCTTTTAGAGACTTGTTTGGGCTCATGAGAGGAGTAGAAAAACATCAAAAATTTCAGTCCTGCATGATTCTACCAAGAAATGTGTGTTCATTGAAACCGCTGGTTTTTGATAGTTTGGGCCCTATTGAATAATGAATGTTTTGAATTTTCTCCAAAAGTAAAGTAGTTGCAAACTCATCCTTTTAGAAACTTGTTTGGGCTGTTGAGAGGAGTAAAAAAACCATCAAAAATTTCAATCCTGCATGATTCTACCAAGAAATGTGATTCTTCATTCAAAACGCTGGTTTTTGCTATTGGGCTCTATTGAATAATGAATGTTTTGAATTTTCTCCAAAAGTAAAGTAGTTGCAAACTCATGCTTTTAGAGACTTGTTTGGGCTCATGAGATGAGTAGAAAAACATCAAAAATTTCAGTCCTGCATGATTCTACCAAGACATGTGTGTTCATTGAAACGGCTGGTTTTTGATAGTTTGGGCCCTATTGAATAATGAATGTTTTGAATTTTCTCCAAAAGTAAAGTAGTTGCAAACTCATCCTTTTAGAAACTTGTTTGGGCTGTTGAGAGGAGTAAAAAACCATCAAAAATTTCAATCCTGCATGATTCTACCAAGAAATGTGATTCTTCATTCAAAACGCTGGTTTTTGCTATTGGGCTCTATTTAATAATGAATGTTTTGAATTTTCTCCAAAAGTAAAGTAGTTGCAAACTCATGCTTTTAGAGACTTGTTTGGGCTCATGAGAGGAGTAGAAAAACATCAAAAATTTCAGTCCTGCATGATTCTACCAAGAAATGTGTGTTCATTCAAACCGCTGGTTTTTGATAGTTTGGGCCCTATTGAATAATGAATGTTTTGAATTTTCTCCAAAAGTAAAGTAGTTGCAAACTCATGCTTTTAGAGACTTGTTTGGGCTCATGAGAGGAGTAGAAAAACATCAAAAATTTCAGTCCTGCATGATTCTACCAAGAAATGTGTGTTCATTGAAACCGCTGGTTTTTGATAGTTTGGGCCCTATTGAATAATGAATGTTTTGAATTTTCTCCAAAAGTAAAGTAGTTGCAAACTCATCCTTTTAGAAACTTGTTTGGGCTGTTGAGAGGAGTAAAAAACCATCAAAAATTTCAATCCTGCATGATTCTACCAAGAAATGTGATTCTTCATTCAAAACGCTGGTTTTTGCTATTGGGCTCTATTGAATAATGAATGTTTTGAATTTTCTCCAAAAGTAAAGTAGTTGCAAACTCATGCTTTTAGAGACTTGTTTGGGCTCATGAGAGGAGTAGAAAAACATCAAAAATTTCAGTCCTGCATGATTCTACCAAGAAATGTGTGTTCATTGAAACCGCTGGTTTTTGATAGTTTGGGCCCTATTGAATAATGAATGTTTTGAATTTTCTCCAAAAGTAAAGTAGTTGCAAACTCATCCTTTTAGAAACTTGTTTGGGCTGTTGAGAGGAGTAAAAAACCATCAAAAATTTCAATCCTGCATGATTCTACCAAGAAATGTGATTCTTCATCCAAAACGCTGGTTTTTGCTATTGGGCTCTATTGAATAATGAATGTTTTGAATTTTCTCCAAAAGTAAAGTAGTTGCAAACTCATGCTTTTAGAGACTTGTTTGGGCTCATGAGAGGAGTAGAAAAACATCAAAAATTTCAGTCCTGCATGATTCTACCAAGAAATGTGTGTTCATTGAAACCGCTGGTTTTTGATAGTTTGGGCCCTATTGAATAATGAATGTTTTGAATTTTCTCCAAAAGTAAAGCAGTTGCAAACTCATCCTTTTAGAAACTTGTTTGGGCTGTTGAGAGGAGTAAAAAACCATCAAAAATTTCAATCCTGCATGATTTTTCCAAGAAATGTGATTCTTCATTCAAAACCTGATTTTTGCTATTGGGCTCTATTGAATAGTGAATGTTTTGAATTTTCTCCAAAAGTAAAGTAGTTGCAAACTCATGCTTTTAGAGACTTGTTTGGGCTCATGAGAGGAGTAGAAAAACATCAAAAATTTCAGTCCTGCATGATTCTACCAAGAAATGTGTTCATTCAAACCGCTGGTTTTTGATAGTTTGGGCCCTATTGAATAATGAATGTTTTGAATTTTCTCCAAAAGTAAAGTAGTTGCAAACTCATCCTTTTAGAAACTTGTTTGGGCTGTTGAGAGGAGTAAAAAAACATCAAAAATTTCAATCCTGCATGATTCTACCAAGAAATGTGATTCTTCATTCAAAACGCTGGTTTTTGCTATTGGGCTCTATTGAATAATGAATGTTTTGAATTTTCTCCAAAAGTAAAGTAGTTGCAAACTCATCCTTTTAGAAACTTGTTTGGGCTGTTGAGCGGAGTAAAAAACCATCAAAAATTTCAATCCTGCATGATTCTACCAAGAAATGTGATTCTTCATTCAAAACGCTGGTTTTTGCTATTGGGCTCTATTGAATAATGAATGTTTTGAATTTTCTCCAAAAGTAAAGTAGCTGCAAACTCATGCTTTTAGAGACTTGTTTGGGCTCATGAGAGGAGTAGAAAAACATCAAAAATTTCAGTCCTGCATGATTCTACCAAGAAATGTGTGTTCATTGAAACCGCTGGTTTTTGATAGTTTGGGCCCTATTGTATAATGAATGTTTTGAATTTTCTCCAAAAGTAAAGTAGTTGCAAACTCATCCTTTTAGAAACTTGTTTGGGCTGTTGAGAGGAGTAAAAAACCATCAAAAATTTCAATCCTGCATGATTTTACCAAGAAATGTGATTCTTCATTCAAAACCTGATTTTTGCTATTGGGCTCTATTGAATAGTGAATGTTTTGAATTTTCTCCAAAAGTAAAGTAGTTGCAAACTCATGCTTTTAGAGACTTGTTTGGGCTCATGAGAGGAGTAGAAAAACATCAAAAATTTCAGTTCTGCATGATTCTACCAAGAAATGTGTTCATTCAAACCGCTGGTTTTTGATAGTTTGGGCCCTATTGAATAATGAATGTTTTGAATTTTCTCCAAAAGTAAAGTAGTTGCAAACTCATCCTTTTAGAAACTTGTTTGGGCTGTTGAGAGGAGTAAAACACCATCAAAAATTTCAATCCTGCATGATTCTACCAAGAAATGTGATTCTTCATTCAAAACGCTGGTTTTTGCAATTGGGCTCTATTGAATAATGAATGTTTTGAATTTTCTCCAAAAGTAAAGTAGTTGCAAACTCATGCTTTTAGAGACTTGTTTGGGCTCATGAGATGAGTAGAAAAACATCAAAATTTTCAGTCCTGCATGATTCTACCAAGACATGTGTGTTCATTGAAACGGCTGGTTTTTGATAGTTTGGGCCCTATTGAATAATGAATGTTTTGAATTTTCTCCAAAAGTAAAGTAGTTGCAAACTCATCCTTTTAGAAACTTGTTTGGGCTGTTGAGAGGAGTAAAAAACCATCAAAAATTTCAATCCTGCATGATTCTACCAAGAAATGTGATTCTTCATTCAAAACGCTGGTTTTTGCTATTGGGCTCTATTGAATAATGAATGTTTTGAATTTTCTCCAAAAGTAAAGTAGTTGCAAACTCATGCTTTTAGAGACTTGTTTGGGCTCATGAGAGGAGTAGAAAAACATCAAAAATTTCAGTCCTGCATGATTCTACCAAGAAATGTGTGTTCATTGAAACGGCTGGTTTTTGATAGTTTGGGCCCTATTGAATAATGAATGTTTTGAATTTTCTCCAAAAGTAAAGTAGTTGCAAACTCATCCTTTTAGAAACTTGTTTGGGCTGTTGAC
Source organism: Dendrobates tinctorius (assembly GCF_039654945.1). Classification (NCBI taxonomy): domain Eukaryota; kingdom Metazoa; phylum Chordata; class Amphibia; order Anura; family Dendrobatidae; genus Dendrobates; species Dendrobates tinctorius. Next base: position 24,298,114 of record NW_027361793.1, read on the forward strand.
AGGAGTAAAAAACCATCAAAAATTTCAATCCTGCATGATTGTACCAAGAAATGTGATTCTTCATTCAAAACGCTGGTTTTTGCTATTGGGCTCTATTGAATAATGAATGTTTTGAATTTTCTCCAAAAGTAAAGTAGTTGCAAACTCATGCTTTTAGAGACTTGTTTGGGCTCATGAGAGGAGTAGAAAAACATCAAAAATTTCAGTCCTGCATGATTCTACCAAGAAATGTGTGTTCATTGAAACCGCTGGTTTTTGATAGTTTGGGCCCTATTGAATAATGAATGTTTTGAATTTTCTCCAAAAGTAAAGTAGTTGCAAACTCATCCTTTTAGAAACTTGTTTGGGCTGTTGAGAGGAGTAAAAAAACCATCAAAAATTTCAATCCTGCATGATTCTACCAAGAAATGTGATTCTTCATTCAAAACGCTGGTTTTTGCTATTGGGCTCTATTGAATAATGAATGTTTTGAATTTTCTCCAAAAGTAAAGTAGTTGCAAACTCATGCTTTTAGAGACTTGTTTGGGCTCATGAGATGAGTAGAAAAACATCAAAAATTTCAGTCCTGCATGATTCTACCAAGACATGTGTGTTCATTGAAACGGCTGGTTTTTGATAGTTTGGGCCCTATTGAATAATGAATGTTTTGAATTTTCTCCAAAAGTAAAGTAGTTGCAAACTCATCCTTTTAGAAACTTGTTTGGGCTGTTGAGAGGAGTAAAAAACCATCAAAAATTTCAATCCTGCATGATTCTACCAAGAAATGTGATTCTTCATTCAAAACGCTGGTTTTTGCTATTGGGCTCTATTTAATAATGAATGTTTTGAATTTTCTCCAAAAGTAAAGTAGTTGCAAACTCATGCTTTTAGAGACTTGTTTGGGCTCATGAGAGGAGTAGAAAAACATCAAAAATTTCAGTCCTGCATGATTCTACCAAGAAATGTGTGTTCATTCAAACCGCTGGTTTTTGATAGTTTGGGCCCTATTGAATAATGAATGTTTTGAATTTTCTCCAAAAGTAAAGTAGTTGCAAACTCATGCTTTTAGAGACTTGTTTGGGCTCATGAGAGGAGTAGAAAAACATCAAAAATTTCAGTCCTGCATGATTCTACCAAGAAATGTGTGTTCATTGAAACCGCTGGTTTTTGATAGTTTGGGCCCTATTGAATAATGAATGTTTTGAATTTTCTCCAAAAGTAAAGTAGTTGCAAACTCATCCTTTTAGAAACTTGTTTGGGCTGTTGAGAGGAGTAAAAAACCATCAAAAATTTCAATCCTGCATGATTCTACCAAGAAATGTGATTCTTCATTCAAAACGCTGGTTTTTGCTATTGGGCTCTATTGAATAATGAATGTTTTGAATTTTCTCCAAAAGTAAAGTAGTTGCAAACTCATGCTTTTAGAGACTTGTTTGGGCTCATGAGAGGAGTAGAAAAACATCAAAAATTTCAGTCCTGCATGATTCTACCAAGAAATGTGTGTTCATTGAAACCGCTGGTTTTTGATAGTTTGGGCCCTATTGAATAATGAATGTTTTGAATTTTCTCCAAAAGTAAAGTAGTTGCAAACTCATCCTTTTAGAAACTTGTTTGGGCTGTTGAGAGGAGTAAAAAACCATCAAAAATTTCAATCCTGCATGATTCTACCAAGAAATGTGATTCTTCATCCAAAACGCTGGTTTTTGCTATTGGGCTCTATTGAATAATGAATGTTTTGAATTTTCTCCAAAAGTAAAGTAGTTGCAAACTCATGCTTTTAGAGACTTGTTTGGGCTCATGAGAGGAGTAGAAAAACATCAAAAATTTCAGTCCTGCATGATTCTACCAAGAAATGTGTGTTCATTGAAACCGCTGGTTTTTGATAGTTTGGGCCCTATTGAATAATGAATGTTTTGAATTTTCTCCAAAAGTAAAGCAGTTGCAAACTCATCCTTTTAGAAACTTGTTTGGGCTGTTGAGAGGAGTAAAAAACCATCAAAAATTTCAATCCTGCATGATTTTTCCAAGAAATGTGATTCTTCATTCAAAACCTGATTTTTGCTATTGGGCTCTATTGAATAGTGAATGTTTTGAATTTTCTCCAAAAGTAAAGTAGTTGCAAACTCATGCTTTTAGAGACTTGTTTGGGCTCATGAGAGGAGTAGAAAAACATCAAAAATTTCAGTCCTGCATGATTCTACCAAGAAATGTGTTCATTCAAACCGCTGGTTTTTGATAGTTTGGGCCCTATTGAATAATGAATGTTTTGAATTTTCTCCAAAAGTAAAGTAGTTGCAAACTCATCCTTTTAGAAACTTGTTTGGGCTGTTGAGAGGAGTAAAAAAACATCAAAAATTTCAATCCTGCATGATTCTACCAAGAAATGTGATTCTTCATTCAAAACGCTGGTTTTTGCTATTGGGCTCTATTGAATAATGAATGTTTTGAATTTTCTCCAAAAGTAAAGTAGTTGCAAACTCATCCTTTTAGAAACTTGTTTGGGCTGTTGAGCGGAGTAAAAAACCATCAAAAATTTCAATCCTGCATGATTCTACCAAGAAATGTGATTCTTCATTCAAAACGCTGGTTTTTGCTATTGGGCTCTATTGAATAATGAATGTTTTGAATTTTCTCCAAAAGTAAAGTAGCTGCAAACTCATGCTTTTAGAGACTTGTTTGGGCTCATGAGAGGAGTAGAAAAACATCAAAAATTTCAGTCCTGCATGATTCTACCAAGAAATGTGTGTTCATTGAAACCGCTGGTTTTTGATAGTTTGGGCCCTATTGTATAATGAATGTTTTGAATTTTCTCCAAAAGTAAAGTAGTTGCAAACTCATCCTTTTAGAAACTTGTTTGGGCTGTTGAGAGGAGTAAAAAACCATCAAAAATTTCAATCCTGCATGATTTTACCAAGAAATGTGATTCTTCATTCAAAACCTGATTTTTGCTATTGGGCTCTATTGAATAGTGAATGTTTTGAATTTTCTCCAAAAGTAAAGTAGTTGCAAACTCATGCTTTTAGAGACTTGTTTGGGCTCATGAGAGGAGTAGAAAAACATCAAAAATTTCAGTTCTGCATGATTCTACCAAGAAATGTGTTCATTCAAACCGCTGGTTTTTGATAGTTTGGGCCCTATTGAATAATGAATGTTTTGAATTTTCTCCAAAAGTAAAGTAGTTGCAAACTCATCCTTTTAGAAACTTGTTTGGGCTGTTGAGAGGAGTAAAACACCATCAAAAATTTCAATCCTGCATGATTCTACCAAGAAATGTGATTCTTCATTCAAAACGCTGGTTTTTGCAATTGGGCTCTATTGAATAATGAATGTTTTGAATTTTCTCCAAAAGTAAAGTAGTTGCAAACTCATGCTTTTAGAGACTTGTTTGGGCTCATGAGATGAGTAGAAAAACATCAAAATTTTCAGTCCTGCATGATTCTACCAAGACATGTGTGTTCATTGAAACGGCTGGTTTTTGATAGTTTGGGCCCTATTGAATAATGAATGTTTTGAATTTTCTCCAAAAGTAAAGTAGTTGCAAACTCATCCTTTTAGAAACTTGTTTGGGCTGTTGAGAGGAGTAAAAAACCATCAAAAATTTCAATCCTGCATGATTCTACCAAGAAATGTGATTCTTCATTCAAAACGCTGGTTTTTGCTATTGGGCTCTATTGAATAATGAATGTTTTGAATTTTCTCCAAAAGTAAAGTAGTTGCAAACTCATGCTTTTAGAGACTTGTTTGGGCTCATGAGAGGAGTAGAAAAACATCAAAAATTTCAGTCCTGCATGATTCTACCAAGAAATGTGTGTTCATTCAAACCGCTGGTTTTTGATAGTTTGGGCCCTATTGAATAATGAATGTTTTGAATTTTCTCCAAAAGTAAAGTAGTTGCAAACTCATCCTTTTAGAAACTTGTTTGGGCTGTTGAGAGGAGTAAAAAGCCATCAAAAATTTCAATCCTGCATGATTCTACCAAGAAATGTGATTCTTCATTCAAAACGCTGGTTTTTGCTATTGGGCTCTATTGAATAATGAATGTTTTGAATTTTCTCCAAAAGTAAAGTAGTTGCAAACTCATGCTTTTAGAGACTTGTTTGGGCTCATGAGAGGAGTAGAAAAACATCAAAAATTTCAGTCCTGCATGATTCTACCAAGAAATGTGTGTTCATTGAAACCGCTGGTTTTTGATAGTTTGGGCCCTATTGAATAATGAATGTTTTGAATTTTCTCCAAAAGTAAAGTAGTTGCAAACTCATCCTTTTAGAAACTTGTTTGGGCTGTTGAGAGGAGTAAAAAACCATCAAAAATTTCAATCCTGCATGATTCTACCAAGAAATGTGATTCTTCATCCAAAACGCTGGTTTTTGCTATTGGGCTCTATTGAATAATGAATGTTTTGAATTTTCTCCAAAAGTAAAGTAGTTGCAAACTCATGCTTTTAGAGACTTGTTTGGGCTCATGAGAGGAGTAGAAAAACTTCAAAAATTTCAGTCCTGCATGATTCTACCAAGAAATGTGTGTTCATTGAAACCGCTGGTTTTTGATAGTTTGGGCCCTATTGAATAATGAATGTTTTGAATTTTCTCCAAAAGTAAAGTAGTTGCAAACTCATCCTTTTAGAAACTTGTTTGGGCTGTGGAGAGGAGTAAAAAACCATCAAAAATTTCAATCCTGCATGATTCTACCAAGAAATGTGATTCTTCATTCAAAACGCTGGTTTTTGCTATTGGGCTCTATTTAATAATGAATGTTTTGAATTTTCTCCAAAAGTAAAGTAGTTGCAAACTCATGCTTTTAGAGACTTATTTGGGCTCATGAGAGGAGTAGAAAAACATCAAAAATTTCAGTCCTGCATGATTCTACCAAGAAATGTGTGTTCATTCAAACCGCTGGTTTTTGATAGTTTGGGCCCTATTGAATAATGAATGTTTTGAATTTTCTCCAAAAGTAAAGTAGTTGCAAACTCATGCTTTTAGAGACTTGTTTGGGCTCATGAGAGGAGTAGAAAAACATCAAAAATTTCAGTCCTGCATGATTCTACCAAGAAATGTGTGTTCATTGAAACCGCTGGTTTTTGATAGTTTGGGCCCTATTGAATAATGAATGTTTTGAATTTTCTCCAAAAGTAAAGTAGTTGCAAACTCATCCTTTTAGAAACTTGTTTGGGCTGTTGAGAGGAGTAAAAAACCATCAAAAATTTCAATCCTGCATGATTCTACCAAGAAATGTGATTCTTCATTCAAAACGCTGGTTTTTGCTATTGGGCTCTATTGAATAATGAATGTTTTAAATTTTCTCCAAAAGTAAAGTAGTTGCAAACTCATGCTTTTAGAGACTTGTTTGGGCTCATGAGATGAGTAGAAAAACATCAAAAATTTCAGTCCTGCATGATTCTACCAAGACATGTGTGTTCATTGAAACGGCTGGTTTTTGATAGTTTGGGCCCTATTGAATAATGAATGTTTTGAATTTTCTCCAAAAGTAAAGTAGTTGCAAACTCATCCTTTTAGAAACTTGTTTGGGCTGTTGAGAGGAGTAAAAAGCCATCAAAAATTTCAATCCTGCATGATTCTACCAAGAAATGTGATTCTTCATTCAAAACGCTGGTTTTTGCTATTGGGCTCTATTGAATAATGAATGTTTTGAATTTTCTCCAAAAGTAAAGTAGTTGCAAACTCATGCTTTTAGAGACTTGTTTGGGCTCATGAGAGGAGTAGAAAAACATCAAAAATTTCAGTCCTGCATGATTCTACCAAGAAATGTGTGTTCATTGAAACCGCTGGTTTTTGATAGTTTGGGCCCTATTGAATAATGAATGTTTTGAATTTTCTCCAAAAGTAAAGTAGTTGCAAACTCATCCTTTTAGAAACTTGTTTGGGCTGTTGAGAGGAGTAAAAAACCATCAAAAATTTCAATCCTGCATGATTCTACCAAGAAATGTGATTCTTCATCCAAAACGCTGGTTTTTGCTATTGGGCTCTATTGAATAATGAATGTTTTGAATTTTCTCCAAAAGTAAAGTAGTTGCAAACTCATGCTTTTAGAGACTTGTTTGGGCTCATGAGAGGAGTAGAAAAACTTCAAAAATTTCAGTCCTGCATGATTCTACCAAGAAATGTGTGTTCATTGAAACCGCTGGTTTTTGATAGTTTGGGCCCTATTGAATAATGAATGTTTTGAATTTTCTCCAAAAGTAAAGTAGTTGCAAACTCATCCTTTTAGAAACTTGTTTGGGCTGTGGAGAGGAGTAAAAAACCATCAAAAATTTCAATCCTGCATGATTCTACCAAGAAATGTGATTCTTCATTCAAAACGCTGGTTTTTGCTATTGGGCTCTATTTAATAATGAATGTTTTGAATTTTCTCCAAAAGTAAAGTAGTTGCAAACTCATGCTTTTAGAGACTTATTTGGGCTCATGAGAGGAGTAGAAAAACATCAAAAATTTCAGTCCTGCATGATTCTACCAAGAAATGTGTGTTCATTCAAACCGCTGGTTTTTGATAGTTTGGGCCCTATTGAATAATGAATGTTTTGAATTTTCTCCAAAAGTAAAGTAGTTGCAAACTCATGCTTTTAGAGACTTGTTTGGGCTCATGAGAGGAGTAGAAAAACATCAAAAATTTCAGTCCTGCATGATTCTACCAAGAAATGTGTGTTCATTGAAACCGCTGGTTTTTGATAGTTTGGGCCCTATTGAATAATGAATGTTTTGAATTTTCTCCAAAAGTAAAGTAGTTGCAAACTCATCCTTTTAGAAACTTGTTTGGGCTGTTGAGAGGAGTAAAAAACCATCAAAAATTTCAATCCTGCATGATTCTACCAAGAAATGTGATTCTTCATTCAAAACGATGGTTTTTGCTATTGGGCTCTATTGAATAATGAATGTTTTAAATTTTCTCCAAAAGTAAAGTAGTTGCAAACTCATGCTTTTAGAGACTTGTTTGGGCTCATGAGATGAGTAGAAAAACATCAAAAATTTCAGTCCTGCATGATTCTACCAAGACATGTGTGTTCATTGAAACGGCTGGATTTTGATAGTTTGGGCCCTATTGAATAATGAATGTTTTGAATTTTCTCCAAAAGTAAAGTAGTTGCAAACTCATCCTTTTAGAAACTTGTTTGGGCTGTTGAGAGGAGTAAAAAACCATCAAAAATTTCAATCCTGCATGATTCTACCAAGAAATGTGATTCTTCATTCAAAACGCTGGTTTTTGCTATTGGGCTCTATTGAATAATGAATGTTTTGAATTTTCTCCAAAAGTAAAGTAGTTGCAAACTCATGCTTTTAGAGACTTGTTTGGGCTCATGAGAGGAGTAGAAAAACATCAAAAATTTCAGTCCTGCATGATTCTACCAAGAAATGTGTGTTCATTGAAACCGCTGGTTTTTGATAGTTTGGGCCCTATTGAATAATGAATGTTTTGAATTTTCTCCAAAAGTAAAGTAGTTGCAAACTCATCCTTTTAGAAACTTGTTTGGGCTGTTGAGAGGAGTAAAAAACCATCAAAAATTTCAATCCTGCATGATTCTACCAAGAAATGTGATTCTTCATTCAAAACGCTGGTTTTTGCTATTGGGCTCTATTGAATAATGAATGTTTTGAATTTTCTCCAAAAGTAAAGTAGTTGCAAACTCATGCTTTTAGAGACTTGTTTGGGCTCATGAGAGGAGTAGAAAAACATCAAAAATTTCAGTCCTGCATGATTCTACCAAGAAATGTGTGTTCATTGAAACCGCTGGTTTTTGATAGTTTGGGCCCTATTGAATAATTAATGTTTTGAATTTTCTCCAAAAGTAAAGTAGTTGCAAACTCATCCATTTAGAAACTTGTTTGGGCTGTTGAGAGGAGTAAAAAACCATCAAAAATTTCAATCCTGCATGATTCTACCAAGAAATGTGATTCTTCATTCAAAACGCTGGTTTTTGCTATTGGGCTCTATTGAATAATGAATGTTTTGAATTTTCTCCAAAAGTAAAGTAGTTGCAAACTCATGCTTTTAGAGACTTGTTTGGGCTCATGAGAGGAGTAGAAAAACATCAAAAATTTCAGTCCTGCATGATTCTACCAAGAAATGTGTGTTCATTGAAACCGCTGGTTTTTGATAGTTTGGGCCCTATTGAATAATGAATGTTTTGAATTTTCTCCAAAAGTAAAGTAGTTGCAAACTCATCCTTTTAGAAACTTGTTTGGGCTGTTGAGAGGAGTAAAAAACCATCAAAAATTTCAATCCTGCATGATTCTACCAAGAAATGTGATTCTTCATCCAAAACGCTGGTTTTTGCTATTGGGCTCTATTGAATAATGAATGTTTTGAATTTTCTCCAAAAGTAAAGTAGTTGCAAACTCATGCTTTTAGAGACTTGTTTGGGCTCATGAGAGGAGTAGAAAAACATCAAAAATTTCAGTCCTGCATGATTCTACCAAGAAATGTGTGTTCATTGAAACCGCTGGTTTTTGATAGTTTGGGCCCTATTGAATAATGAATGTTTTGAATTTTCTCCAAAAGTAAAGTAGTTGCAAACTCATCCTTTTAGAAACTTGTTTGGGCTGTTGAGAGGAGTAAAAAACCATCAAAAATTTCAATCCTGCATGATTCTACCAAGAAATGTGATTCTTCATTCAAAACGCTGGTTTTTGCTATTGGGCTCTATTGAATAATGAATGTTTTGAATTTTCTCCAAAAGTAAAGTAGTTGCAAACTCATGCTTTTAGAGACTTGTTTGGGCTCATGAGATGAGTAGAAAAACATCAAAAATTTCAGTCCTGCATGATTCTACCAAGACGTGTGTTCATTGAAACGGCTGGTTTTTGATAGTTTGGGCCCTATTGAATAATGAATGTTTTGAATTTTCTCCAAAAGTAAAGTAGTTGCAAACTCATCCTTTTAGAAACTTGTTTGGGCTGTGGAGAGGAGTAAAAAACCATCAAAAATTTCAATCCTGCATGATTCTACCAAGAAATGTGATTCTTCATTCAAAACGCTGGTTTTTGCTATTGGGCTCTATTTAATAATGAATGTTTTGAATTTTCTCCAAAAGTAAAGTAGTTGCAAACTCATGCTTTTAGAGACTTATTTGGGCTCATGAGAGGAGTAGAAAAACATCAAAAATTTCAGTCCTGCATGATTCTACCAAGAAATGTGTGTTCATTCAAACCGCTGGTTTTTGATAGTTTGGGCCCTATTGAATAATGAATGTTTTGAATTTTCTCCAAAAGTAAAGTAGTTGCAAACTCATGCTTTTAGAGACTTGTTTGGGCTCATGAGAGGAGTAGAAAAACATCAAAAATTTCAGTCCTGCATGATTCTACCAAGAAATGTGTGTTCATTGAAACCGCTGGTTTTTGATAGTTTGGGCCCTATTGAATAATGAATGTTTTGAATTTTCTCCAAAAGTAAAGTAGTTGCAAACTCATCCTTTTAGAAACTTGTTTGGGCTGTTGAGAGGAGTAAAAAACCATCAAAAATTTCAATCCTGCATGATTCTACCAAGAAATGTGATTCTTCATTCAAAACGCTGGTTTTTGCTATTGGGCTCTATTGAATAATGAATGTTTTAAATTTTCTCCAAAAGTAAAGTAGTTGCAAACTCATGCTTTTAGAGACTTGTTTGGGCTCATGAGATGAGTAGAAAAACATCAAAAATTTCAGTCCTGCATGATTCTACCAAGACATGTGTGTTCATTGAAACGGCTGGATTTTGATAGTTTGGGCCCTATTGAATAATGAATGTTTTGAATTTTCTCCAAAAGTAAAGTAGTTGCAAACTCATCCTTTTAGAAACTTGTTTGGGCTGTTGAGAGGAGTAAAAAACCATCAAAAATTTCAATCCTGCATGATTCTACCAAGAAATGTGATTCTTCATTCAAAACGCTGGTTTTTGCTATTGGGCTCTATTGAATAATGAATGTTTTGAATTTTCTCCAAAAGTAAAGTAGTTGCAAACTCATGCTTTTAGAGACTTGTTTGGGCTCATGAGAGGAGTAGAAAAACATCAAAAATTTCAGTCCTGCATGATTCTACCAAGAAATGTGTGTTCATTGAAACCGCTGGTTTTTGATAGTTTGGGCCCTATTGAATAATGAATGTTTTGAATTTTCTCCAAAAGTAAAGTAGTTGCAAACTCATCCTTTTAGAAACTTGTTTGGGCTGTTGAGAGGAGTAAAAAACCATCAAAAATTTCAATCCTGCATGATTCTACCAAGAAATGTGATTCTTCATTCAAAACGCTGGTTTTTGCTATTGGGCTCTATTGAATAATGAATGTTTTGAATTTTCTCCAAAAGTAAAGTAGTTGCAAACTCATGCTTTTAGAGACTTGTTTGGGCTCATGAGAGGAGTAGAAAAACATCAAAAATTTCAGTCCTGCATGATTCTACCAAGAAATGTGTGTTCATTGAAACCGCTGGTTTTTGATAGTTTGGGCCCTATTGAATAATTAATGTTTTGAATTTTCTCCAAAAGTAAAGTAGTTGCAAACTCATCCTTTTAGAAACTTGTTTGGGCTGTTGAGAGGAGTAAAAAACCATCAAAAATTTCAATCCTGCATGATTCTACCAAGAAATGTGATTCTTCATTCAAAACGCTGGTTTTTGCTATTGGGCTCTATTGAATAATGAATGTTTTGAATTTTCTCCAAAAGTAAAGTAGTTGCAAACTCATGCTTTTAGAGACTTGTTTGGGCTCATGAGAGGAGTAGAAAAACATCAAAAATTTCAGTCCTGCATGATTCTACCAAGAAATGTGTGTTCATTGAAACCGCTGGTTTTTGATAGTTTGGGCCCTATTGAATAATGAATGTTTTGAATTTTCTCCAAAAGTAAAGTAGTTGCAAACTCATCCTTTTAGAAACTTGTTTGGGCTGTTGAGAGGAGTAAAAAACCATCAAAAATTTCAATCCTGCATGATTCTACCAAGAAATGTGATTCTTCATCCAAAACGCTGGTTTTTGCTATTGGGCTCTATTGAATAATGAATGTTTTGAATTTTCTCCAAAAGTAAAGTAGTTGCAAACTCATGCTTTTAGAGACTTGTTTGGGCTCATGAGAGGAGTAGAAAAACATCAAAAATTTCAGTCCTGCATGATTCTACCAAGAAATGTGTGTTCATTGAAACCGCTGGTTTTTGATAGTTTGGGCCCTATTGAATAATGAATGTTTTGAATTTTCTCCAAAAGTAAAGTAGTTGCAAACTCATGCTTTTAGAGACTTGTTTGGGCTCATGAGAGGAGTAGAAAAACATCAAAAATTTCAGTCCTGCATGATTCTACCAAGAAATGTGTGTTCATTGAAACCGCTGGTTTTTGATAGTTTGGGCCCTATTGAATAATGAATGTTTTGAATTTTCTCCAAAAGTAAAGTAGTTGCAAACTCATCCTTTTAGAAACTTGTTTGGGCTGTTGAGAGGAGTAAAAAACCATCAAAAATTTCAATCCTGCATGATTCTACCAAGAAATGTGATTCTTCATTCAAAACGCTGGTTTTTGCTATTGGGCTCTATTGAATAATGAATGTTTTGAATTTTCTCCAAAAGTAAAGTAGTTGCAAACTCATGCTTTTAGAGACTTGTTTGGGCTCATGAGAGGAGTAGAAAAACATCAAAAATTTCAGTCCTGCATGATTCTACCAAGAAATGTGTGTTCATTGAAACCGCTGGTTTTTGATAGTTTGGGCCCTATTGAATAATGAATGTTTTGAATTTTCTCCAAAAGTAAAGTAGTTGCAAACTCATCCTTTTAGAAACTTGTTTGGGCTGTTGAGAGGAGTAAAAAACCATCAAAAATTTCAATCCTGCATGATTCTACCAAGAAATGTGATTCTTCATTCAAAACGCTGGTTTTTGCTATTGGGCTCTATTGAATAATGAATGTTTTGAATTTTCTCCAAAAGTAAAGTAGTTGCAAACTCATGCTTTTAGAGACTTGTTTGGGCTCATGAGATGAGTAGAAAAACATCAAAAATTTCAGTCCTGCATGATTCTACCAAGACATGTGTGTTCATTGAAACGGCTGGTTTTTGATAGTTTGGGCCCTATTGAATAATGAATGTTTTGAATTTTCTCCAAAAGTAAAGTAGTTGCAAACTCATCCTTTTAGAAACTTGTTTGGGCTGTTGAGAGGAGTAAAAAACCATCAAAAATTTCAATCCTGCATGATTCTACCAAGAAATGTGATTCTTCATTCAAAACGCTGGTTTTTGCTATTGGGCTCTATTTAATAATGAATGTTTTGAATTTTCTCCAAAAGTAAAGTAGTTGCAAACTCATGCTTTTAGAGACTTATTTGGGCTCATGAGAGGAGTAGAAAAACATCAAAAATTTCAGTCCTGCATGATTCTACCAAGAAATGTGTGTTCATTCAAACCGCTGGTTTTTGATAGTTTGGGCCCTATTGAATAATGAATGTTTTGAATTTTCTCCAAAAGTAAAGTAGTTGCAAACTCATGCTTTTAGAGACTTGTTTGGGCTCATGAGAGGAGTAGAAAAACATCAAAAATTTCAGTCCTGCATGATTCTACCAAGAAATGTGTGTTCATTGAAACCGCTGGTTTTTGATAGTTTGGGCCCTATTGAATAATGAATGTTTTGAATTTTCTCCAAAAGTAAAGTAGTTGCAAACTCATCCTTTTAGAAACTTGTTTGGGCTGTTGAGAGGAGTAAAAAACCATCAAAAATTTCAATCCTGCATGATTCTACCAAGAAATGTGATTCTTCATTCAAAACGCTGGTTTTTGCTATTGGGCTCTATTGAATAATGAATGTTTTGAATTTTCTCCAAAAGTAAAGTAGTTGCAAACTCATGCTTTTAGAGACTTGTTTGGGCTCATGAGAGGAGTGGAAAAACATCAAAAATTTCAGTCCTGCATGATTCTACCAAGAAATGTGTGTTCATTGAAACCGCTGGTTTTTGATAGTTTGGGCCCTATTGAATAATTAATGTTTTGAATTTTCTCCAAAAGTAAAGTAGTTGCAAACTCATCCTTTTAGAAACTTGTTTGGGCTGTTGAGAGGAGTAAAAAACCATCAAAAATTTCAATCCTGCATGATTCTACCAAGAAATGTGATTCTTCATTCAAAACGCTGGTTTTTGCTATTGGGCTCTATTGAATAATGAATGTTTTGAATTTTCTCCAAAAGTAAAGTAGTTGCAAACTCATGCTTTTAGAGACTTGTTTGGGCTCATGAGAGGAGTAGAAAAACATCAAAAATTTCAGTCCTGCATGATTCTACCAAGAAATGTGTGTTCATTGAAACCGCTGGTTTTTGATAGTTTGGGCCCTATTGAATAATGAATGTTTTGAATTTTCTCCAAAAGTAAAGTAGTTGCAAACTCATCCTTTTAGAAACTTGTTTGGGCTGTTGAGAGGAGTAAAAAACCATCAAAAATTTCAATCCTGCATGATTCTACCAAGAAATGTGATTCTTCATCCAAAACGCTGGTTTTTGCTATTGGGCTCTAATTGAATAATGAATGTTTTGAATTTTCTCCAAAAGTAAAGTAGTTGCAAACTCATGCTTTTAGAGACTTGTTTGGGCTCATGAGAGGAGTAGAAAAACATCAAAAATTTCAGTCCTGCATGATTCTACCAAGAAATGTGTGTTCATTGAAACCGCTGGTTTTTGATAGTTTGGGCCCTATTGAATAATGAATGTTTTGAATTTTCTCCAAAAGTAAAGTAGTTGCAAACTCATGCTTTTAGAGACTTGTTTGGGCTCATGAGAGGAGTAGAAAAACATCAAAAATTTCAGTCCTGCATGATTCTACCAAGAAATGTGTGTTCATTGAAACCGCTGGTTTTTGATAGTTTGGGCCCTATTGAATAATGAATGTTTTGAATTTTCTCCAAAAGTAAAGTAGTTGCAAACTCATCCTTTTAGAAACTTGTTTGGGCTGTTGAGAGGAGTAAAAAACCATCAAAAATTTCAATCCTGCATGATTCTACCAAGAAATGTGATTCTTCATTCAAAACGCTGGTTTTTGCTATTGGGCTCTATTGAATAATGAATGTTTTGAATTTTCTCCAAAAGTAAAGTAGTTGCAAACTCATGCTTTTAGAGACTTGTTTGGGCTCATGAGAGGAGTAGAAAAACATCAAAAATTTCAGTCCTGCATGATTCTACCAAGAAATGTGTGTTCATTGAAACCGCTGGTTTTTGATAGTTTGGGCCCTATTGAATAATGAATGTTTTGAATTTTCTCCAAAAGTAAAGTAGTTGCAAACTCATCCTTTTAGAAACTTGTTTGGGCTGTTGAGAGGAGTAAAAAACCATCAAAAATTTCAATCCTGCATGATTCTACCAAGAAATGTGATTCTTCATTCAAAACGCTGGTTTTTGCTATTGGGCTCTATTGAATAATGAATGTTTTGAATTTTCTCCAAAAGTAAAGTAGTTGCAAACTCATGCTTTTAGAGACTTGTTTGGGCTCATGAGAGGAGTAGAAAAACATCAAAAATTTCAGTCCTGCATGATTCTACCAAGAAATGTGTGTTCATTGAAACCGCTGGTTTTTGATAGTTTGGGCCCTATTGAATAATGAATGTTTTGAATTTTCTCCAAAAGTAAAGTAGTTGCAAACTCATGCTTTTAGAGACTTGTTTGGGCTCATGAGAGGAGTAGAAAAACATCAAAAATTTCAGTCCTGCATGATTCTACCAAGAAATGTGTGTTCATTGAAACCGCTGGTTTTTGATAGTTTGGGCCCTATTGAATAATGAATGTTTTGAATTTTCTCCAAAAGTAAAGTAGTTGCAAACTCATCCTTTTAGAAACTTGTTTGGGCTGTTGAGAGGAGTAAAAAACCATCAAAAATTTCAATCCTGCATGATTCTACCAAGAAATGTGATTCTTCATTCAAAACGCTGGTTTTTGCTATTGGGCTCTATTGAATAATGAATGTTTTGAATTTTCTCCAAAAGTAAAGTAGTTGCAAACTCATGCTTTTAGAGACTTGTTTGGGCTCATGAGAGGAGTAGAAAAACATCAAAAATTTCAGTCCTGCATGATTCTACCAAGAAATGTGTGTTCATTGAAACCGCTGGTTTTTGATAGTTTGGGCCCTATTGAATAATGAATGTTTTGAATTTTCTCCAAAAGTAAAGTAGTTGCAAACTCATCCTTTTAGAAACTTGTTTGGGCTGTTGAGAGGAGTAAAAAACCATCAAAAATTTCAATCCTGCATGATTCTACCAAGAAATGTGATTCTTCATCCAAAACGCTGGTTTTTGCTATTGGGCTCTATTGAATAATGAATGTTTTGAATTTTCTCCAAAAGTAAAGTAGTTGCAAACTCATGCTTTTAGAGACTTGTTTGGGCTCATGAGAGGAGTAGAAAAACATCAAAAATTTCAGTCCTGCATGATTCTACCAAGAAATGTGTGTTCATTGAAACCGCTGGTTTTTGATAGTTTGGGCCCTATTGAATAATGAATGTTTTGAATTTTCTCCAAAAGTAAAGTAGTTGCAAACTCATCCTTTTAGAAACTTGTTTGGGCTGTTGAGAGGAGTAAAAAACCATCAAAAATTTCAATCCTGCATGATTTTACCAAGAAATGTGATTCTTCATTCAAAACCTGATTTTTGCTATTGGGCTCTATTGAATAGTGAATGTTTTGAATTTTCTCCAAAAGTAAAGTAGTTGCAAACTCATGCTTTTAGAGACTTGTTTGGGCTCATGAGAGGAGTAGAAAAACATCAAAAATTTCAGTCCTGCATGATTCTACCAAGAAATGTGTTCATTCAAACCGCTGGTTTTTGATAGTTTGGGCCCTATTGAATAATGAATGTTTTGAATTTTCTCCAAAAGTAAAGTAGTTGCAAACTCATCCTTTTAGAAACTTGTTTGGGCTGTTGAGAGGAGTAAAAAAACATCAAAAATTTCAATCCTGCATGATTCTACCAAGAAATGTGATTCTTCATTCAAAACGCTGGTTTTTGCTATTGGGCTCTATTGAATAATGAATGTTTTGAATTTTCTCCAAAAGTAAAGTAGTTGCAAACTCATCCTTTTAGAAACTTGTTTGGGCTTTTGAGAGGAGTAAAAAACCATCAAAAATTTCAATCCTGCATGATTCTACCAAGAAATGTGATTCTTCATTCAAAACGCTGGTTTTTGCTATTGGGCTCTATTGAATAATGAATGTTTTGAATTTTCTCCAAAAGTAAAGTAGTTGCAAACTCATGCTTTTAGAGACTTGTTTGGGCTCATGAGAGGAGTAGAAAAACATCAAAAATTTCAGTCCTGCATGATTCTACCAAGAAATGTGTGTTCATTGAAACCGCTGGTTTTTGATAGTTTGGGCCCTATTGAATAATGAATGTTTTGAATTTTCTCCAAAAGTAAAGTAGTTGCAAACTCATCCTTTTAGAAACTTGTTTGGGCTGTTGAGAGGAGTAAAAAACCATCAAAAATTTCAATCCTGCATGATTCTACCAAGAAATGTGATTCTTCATTCAAAACGCTGGTTTTTGCTATTGGGCTCTATTGAATAATGAATGTTTTGAATTTTCTCCAAAAGTAAAGTAGTTGCAAACTCATGCTTTTAGAGACTTGTTTGGGCTCATGAGAGGAGTAGAAAAACATCAAAAATTTCAGTCCTGCATGATTCTACCAAGAAATGTGTGTTCATTGAAACCGCTGGTTTTTGATAGTTTGGGCCCTATTGAATAATGAATGTTTTGAATTTTCTCCAAAAGTAAAGTAGTTGCAAACTCATCCTTTTAGAAACTTGTTTGGGCTGTTGAGAGGAGTAAAAAACCATCAAAAATTTCAATCCTGCATGATTCTACCAAGAAATGTGATTCTTCATTCAAAACGCTGGTTTTTGCTATTGGGCTCTATTGAATAATGAATGTTTTGAATTTTCTCCAAAAGTAAAGTAGTTGCAAACTCATGCTTTTAGAGACTTGTTTGGGCTCATGAGAGGAGTAGAAAAACATCAAAAATTTCAGTCCTGCATGATTCTACCAAGAAATGTGTGTTCATTGAAACCGCTGGTTTTTGATAGTTTGGGCCCTATTGAATAATTAATGTTTTGAATTTTCTCCAAAAGTAAAGTAGTTGCAAACTCATCCTTTTAGAAACTTGTTTGGGCTGTTGAGAGGAGTAAAAAACCATCAAAAATTTCAATCCTGCATGATTCTACCAAGAAATGTGATTCTTCATTCAAAACGCTGGTTTTTGCTATTGGGCTCTATTGAATAATGAATGTTTTGAATTTTCTCCAAAAGTAAAGTAGTTGCAAACTCATGCTTTTAGAGACTTGTTTGGGCTCATGAGAGGAGTAGAAAAACATCAAAAATTTCAGTCCTGCATGATTCTACCAAGAAATGTGTGTTCATTGAAACCGCTGGTTTTTGATAGTTTGGGCCCTATTGAATAATGAATGTTTTGAATTTTCTCCAAAAGTAAAGTAGTTGCAAACTCATCCTTTTAGAAACTTGTTTGGGCTGTTGAGAGGAGTAAAAAACCATCAAAAATTTCAATCCTGCATGATTCTACCAAGAAATGTGATTCTTCATCCAAAACGCTGGTTTTTGCTATTGGGCTCTATTGAATAATGAATGTTTTGAATTTTCTCCAAAAGTAAAGTAGTTGCAAACTCATGCTTTTAGAGACTTGTTTGGGCTCATGAGAGGAGTAGAAAAACATCAAAAATTTCAGTCCTGCATGATTCTACCAAGAAATGTGTGTTCATTGAAACCGCTGGTTTTTGATAGTTTGGGCCCTATTGAATAATGAATGTTTTGAATTTTCTCCAAAAGTAAAGTAGTTGCAAACTCATGCTTTTAGAGACTTGTTTGGGCTCATGAGAGGAGTAGAAAAACATCAAAAATTTCAGTCCTGCATGATTCTACCAAGAAATGTGTGTTCATTGAAACCGCTGGTTTTTGATAGTTTGGGCCCTATTGAATAATGAATGTTTTGAATTTTCTCCAAAAGTAAAGTAGTTGCAAACTCATCCTTTTAGAAACTTGTTTGGGCTGTTGAGAGGAGTAAAAAACCATCAAAAATTTCAATCCTGCATGATTCTACCAAGAAATGTGATTCTTCATTCAAAACGCTGGTTTTTGCTATTGGGCTCTATTGAATAATGAATGTTTTGAATTTTCTCCAAAAGTAAAGTAGTTGCAAACTCATGCTTTTAGAGACTTGTTTGGGCTCATGAGAGGAGTAGAAAAACATCAAAAATTTCAGTCCTGCATGATTCTACCAAGAAATGTGTGTTCATTGAAACCGCTGGTTTTTGATAGTTTGGGCCCTATTGAATAATGAATGTTTTGAATTTTCTCCAAAAGTAAAGTAGTTGCAAACTCATCCTTTTAGAAACTTGTTTGGGCTGTTGAGAGGAGTAAAAAACCATCAAAAATTTCAATCCTGCATGATTCTACCAAGAAATGTGATTCTTCATTCAAAACGCTGGTTTTTGCTATTGGGCTATATTGAATAATGAATGTTTTAAATTTTCTCCAAAAGTAAAGTAGTTGCAAACTCATGCTTTTAGAGACTTGTTTGGGCTCATGAGATGAGTAGAAAAACATCAAAAATTTCAGTCCTGCATGATTCTACCAAGACATGTGTGTTCATTGAAACGGCTGGATTTTGATAGTTTGGGCCCTATTGAATAATGAATGTTTTGAATTTTCTCCAAAAGTAAAGTAGTTGCAAACTCATCCTTTTAGAAACTTGTTTGGGCTGTTGAGAGGAGTAAAAAACCATCAAAAATTTCAATCCTGCATGATTCTACCAAGAAATGTGATTCTTCATTCAAAACGCTGGTTTTTGCTATTGGGCTCTATTGAATAATGAATGTTTTGAATTTTCTCCAAAAGTAAAGTAGTTGCAAACTCATGCTTTTAGAGACTTGTTTGGGCTCATGAGAGGAGTAGAAAAACATCAAAAATTTCAGTCCTGCATGATTCTACCAAGAAATGTGTGTTCATTGAAACCGCTGGTTTTTGATAGTTTGGGCCCTATTGAATAATGAATGTTTTGAATTTTCTCCAAAAGTAAAGTAGTTGCAAACTCATCCATTTAGAAACTTGTTTGGGCTGTTGAGAGGAGTAAAAAACCATCAAAAATTTCAATCCTGCATGATTCTACCAAGAAATGTGATTCTTCATTCAAAACGCTGGTTTTTGCTATTGGGCTCTATTGAATAATGAATGTTTTGAATTTTCTCCAAAAGTAAAGTAGTTGCAAACTCATGCTTTTAGAGACTTGTTTGGGCTCATGAGAGGAGTAGAAAAACATCAAAAATTTCAGTCCTGCATGATTCTACCAAGAAATGTGTGTTCATTGAAACCGCTGGTTTTTGATAGTTTGGGCCCTATTGAATAATGAATGTTTTGAATTTTCTCCAAAAGTAAAGTAGTTGCAAACTCATCCTTTTAGAAACTTGTTTGGGCTCTTGAGAGGAGTAAAAAACCATCAAAAATTTCAATCCTGCATGATTCTACCAAGAAATGTGATTCTTCATTCAAAACGCTGGTTTTTGCTATTGGGCTCTATTGAATAATGAATGTTTTGAATTTTCTCCAAAAGTAAAGTAGTTGCAAACTCATGCTTTTAGACACTTGTTTGGGCTCATGAGAGGAGTAGAAAAACATCAAAAATTTCAGTCCTGCATGATTCTACCAAGAAATGTGTGTTCATTGAAACCGCTGGTTTTTGATAGTTTGGGCCCTATTGAATAATTAATGTTTTGAATTTTCTCCAAAAGTAAAGTAGTTGCAAACTCATCCTTTTAGAAACTTGTTTGGGCTGTTGAGAGGAGTAAAAAACCATCAAAAATTTCAATCCTGCATGATTCTACCAAGAAATGTGATTCTTCATCCAAAACGCTGGTTTTTGCTATTGGGCTCTATTGAATAATGAATGTTTTGAATTTTCTCCAAAAGTAAAGTAGTTGCAAACTCATGCTTTTAGAGACTTGTTTGGGCTCATGAGAGGAGTAGAAAAACATCAAAAATTTCAGTCCTGCATGATTCTACCAAGAAATGTGTGTTCATTGAAACCGCTGGTTTTTGATAGTTTGGGCCCTATTGAATAATGAATGTTTTGAATTTTCTCCAAAAGTAAAGTAGTTGCAAACTCATGCTTTTAGAGACTTGTTTGGGCTCATGAGAGGAGTAGAAAAACATCAAAAATTTCAGTCCTGCATGATTCTACCAAGAAATGTGTGTTCATTGAAACCGCTGGTTTTTGATAGTTTGGGCCCTATTGAATAATGAATGTTTTGAATTTTCTCCAAAAGTAAAGTAGTTGCAAACTCATCCTTTTAGAAACTTGTTTGGGCTGTTGAGAGGAGTAAAAAACCATCAAAAATTTCAATCCTGCATGATTCTACCAAGAAATGTGATTCTTCATTCAAAACGCTGGTTTTTGCTATTGGGCTCTATTGAATAATGAATGTTTTGAATTTTCTCCAAAAGTAAAGTAGTTGCAAACTCATGCTTTTAGAGACTTGTTTGGGCTCATGAGAGGAGTAGAAAAACATCAAAAATTTCAGTCCTGCATGATTCTACCAAGAAATGTGTGTTCATTGAAACCGCTGGTTTTTGATAGTTTGGGCCCTATTGAATAATGAATGTTTTGAATTTTCTCCAAAAGTAAAGTAGTTGCAAACTCATCCTTTTAGAAACTTGTTTGGGCTGTTGAGAGGAGTAAAAAACCATCAAAAATTTCAATCCTGCATGATTCTACCAAGAAATGTGATTCTTCATTCAAAACGCTGGTTTTTGCTATTGGGCTCTATTGAATAATGAATGTTTTGAATTTTCTCCAAAAGTAAAGTAGTTGCAAACTCATGCTTTTAGAGACTTGTTTGGGCTCATGAGAGGAGTAGAAAAACATCAAAAATTTCAGTCCTGCATGATTCTACCAAGAAATGTGTGTTCATTGAAACCGCTGGTTTTTGATAGTTTGGGCCCTATTGAATAATGAATGTTTTGAATTTTCTCCAAAAGTAAAGTAGTTGCAAACTCATCCTTTTAGAAACTTGTTTGGGCTGTTGAGAGGAGTAAAAAACCATCAAAAATTTCAATCCTGCATGATTCTACCAAGAAATGTGATTCTTCATTCAAAACGCTGGTTTTTGCTATTGGGCTCTATTGAATAATGAATGTTTTGAATTTTCTCCAAAAGTAAAGTAGTTGCAAACTCATGCTTTTAGAGACTTGTTTGGGCTCATGAGAGGAGTAGAAAAACATCAAAAATTTCAGTCCTGCATGATTCTACCAAGAAATGTGTGTTCATTGAAACCGCTGGTTTTTGATAGTTTGGGCCCTATTGAATAATTAATTTTTTGAATTTTCTCCAAAAGTAAAGTAGTTGCAAACTCATCCTTTTAGAAACTTGTTTGGGCTGTTGAGAGGAGTAAAAAACCATCAAAAATTTCAATCCTGCATGATTCTACCAAGAAATGTGATTCTTCATTCAAAACGCTGGTTTTTGCTATTGGGCTCTATTGAATAATGAATGTTTTGAATTTTCTCCAAAAGTAAAGTAGTTGCAAACTCATGCTTTTAGAGACTTGTTTGGGCTCATGAGAGGAGTAGAAAAACATCAAAAATTTAAGTCCTGCATGATTCTACCAAGAAATGTGTGTTCATTGAAACCGCTGGTTTTTGATAGTTTGGGCCCTATTGAATAATGAATGTTTTGAATTTTCTCCAAAAGTAAAGTAGTTGCAAACTCATCCTTTTAGAAACTTGTTTGGGCTGTTGAGAGGAGTAAAAAACCATCAAAAATTTCAATCCTGCATGATTCTACCAAGAAATGTGATTCTTCATCCAAAACGCTGGTTTTTGCTATTGGGCTCTATTGAATAATGAATGTTTTGAATTTTCTCCAAAAGTAAAGTAGTTGCAAACTCATGCTTTTAGAGACTTGTTTGGGCTCATGAGAGGAGTAGAAAAACATCAAAAATTTCAGTCCTGCATGATTCTACCAAGAAATGTGTGTTCATTGAAACCGCTGGTTTTTGATAGTTTGGGCCCTATTGAATAATGAATGTTTTGAATTTTCTCCAAAAGTAAAGTAGTTGCAAACTCATGCTTTTAGAGACTTGTTTGGGCTCATGAGAGGAGTAGAAAAACATCAAAAATTTCAGTCCTGCATGATTCTACCAAGAAATGTGTGTTCATTGAAACCGCTGGTTTTTGATAGTTTGGGCCCTATTGAATAATGAATGTTTTGAATTTTCTCCAAAAGTAAAGTAGTTGCAAACTCATCCTTTTAGAAACTTGTTTGGGCTGTTGAGAGGAGTAAAAAACCATCAAAAATTTCAATCCTGCATGATTCTACCAAGAAATGTGATTCTTCATTCAAAACGCTGGTTTTTGCTATTGGGCTCTATTGAATAATGAATGTTTTGAATTTTCTCCAAAAGTAAAGTAGTTGCAAACTCATGCTTTTAGAGACTTGTTTGGGCTCATGAGAGGAGTAGAAAAACATCAAAAATTTCAGTCCTGCATGATTCTACCAAGAAATGTGTGTTCATTGAAACCGCTGGTTTTTGATAGTTTGGGCCCTATTGAATAATGAATGTTTTGAATTTTCTCCAAAAGTAAAGTAGTTGCAAACTCATCCTTTTAGAAACTTGTTTGGGCTGTTGAGAGGAGTAAAAAACCATCAAAAATTTCAATCCTGCATGATTCTACCAAGAAATGTGATTCTTCATTCAAAACGCTGGTTTTCGCTATTGGGCTCTATTGAATAATGAATGTTTTGAATTTTCTCCAAAAGTAAAGTAGTTGCAAACTCATGCTTTTAGAGACTTGTTTGGGCTCATGAGATGAGTAGAAAAACATCAAAAATTTCAGTCCTGCATGATTCTACCAAGACATGTGTGTTCATTGAAACGGCTGGTTTTTGATAGTTTGGGCCCTATTGAATAATGAATGTTTTGAATTTTCTCCAAAAGTAAAGTAGTTGCAAACTCATCCTTTTAGAAACTTGTTTGGGCTGTTGAGAGGAGTAAAAAACCATCAAAAATTTCAATCCTGCATGATTCTACCAAGAAATGTGATTCTTCATTCAAAACGCTGGTTTTTGCTATTGGGCTCTATTTAATAATGAATGTTTTGAATTTTCTCCAAAAGTAAAGTAGTTGCAAACTCATGCTTTTAGAGACTTATTTGGGCTCATGAGAGGAGTAGAAAAACATCAAAAATTTCAGTCCTGCATGATTCTACCAAGAAATGTGTGTTCATTCAAACCGCTGGTTTTTGATAGTTTGGGCCCTATTGAATAATGAATGTTTTGAATTTTCTCCAAAAGTAAAGTAGTTGCAAACTCATGCTTTTAGAGACTTGTTTGGGCTCATGAGAGGAGTAGAAAAACATCAAAAATTTCAGTCCTGCATGATTCTACCAAGAAATGTGTGTTCATTGAAACCGCTGGTTTTTGATAGTTTGGGCCCTATTGAATAATGAATGTTTTGAATTTTCTCCAAAAGTAAAGTAGTTGCAAACTCATCCTTTTAGAAACTTGTTTGGGCTGTTGAGAGGAGTAAAAAACCATCAAAAATTTCAATCCTGCATGATTCTACCAAGAAATGTGATTCTTCATTCAAAACGCTGGTTTTTGCTATTGGGCTCTATTGAATAATGAATGTTTTAAATTTTCTCCAAAAGTAAAGTAGTTGCAAACTCATGCTTTTAGAGACTTGTTTGGGCTCATGAGATGAGTAGAAAAACATCAAAAATTTCAGTCCTGCATGATTCTACCAAGACATGTGTGTTCATTGAAACGGCTGGATTTTGATAGTTTGGGCCCTATTGAATAATGAATGTTTTGAATTTTCTCCAAAAGTAAAGTAGTTGCAAACTCATCCTTTTAGAAACTTGTTTGGGCTGTTGAGAGGAGTAAAAAACCATCAAAAATTTCAATCCTGCATGATTCTACCAAGAAATGTGATTCTTCATTCAAAACGCTGGTTTTTGCTATTGGGCTCTATTGAATAATGAATGTTTTGAATTTTCTCCAAAAGTAAAGTAGTTGCAAACTCATGCTTTTAGAGACTTGTTTGGGCTCATGAGAGGAGTAGAAAAACATCAAAAATTTCAGTCCTGCATGATTCTACCAAGAAATGTGTGTTCATTGAAACCGCTGGTTTTTGATAGTTTGGGCCCTATTGAATAATGAATGTTTTGAATTTTCTCCAAAAGTAAAGTAGTTGCAAACTCATCCTTTTAGAAACTTGTTTGGGCTGTTGAGAGGAGTAAAAAACCATCAAAAATTTCAATCCTGCATGATTCTACCAAGAAATGTGATTCTTCATTCAAAACGCTGGTTTTTGCTATTGGGCTCTATTGAATAATGAATGTTTTGAATTTTCTCCAAAAGTAAAGTAGTTGCAAACTCATGCTTTTAGAGACTTGTTTGGGCTCATGAGAGGAGTAGAAAAACATCAAAAATTTCAGTCCTGCATGATTCTACCAAGAAATGTGTGTTCATTGAAACCGCTGGTTTTTGATAGTTTGGGCCCTATTGAATAATTAATGTTTTGAATTTTCTCCAAAAGTAAAGTAGTTGCAAACTCATCCTTTTAGAAACTTGTTTGGGCTGTTGAGAGGAGTAAAAAACCATCAAAAATTTCAATCCTGCATGATTCTACCAAGAAATGTGATTCTTCATTCAAAACGCTGGTTTTTGCTATTGGGCTCTATTGAATAATGAATGTTTTGAATTTTCTCCAAAAGTAAAGTAGTTGCAAACTCATGCTTTTAGAGACTTGTTTGGGCTCATGAGAGGAGTAGAAAAACATCAAAAATTTCAGTCCTGCATGATTCTACCAAGAAATGTGTGTTCATTGAAACCGCTGGTTTTTGATAGTTTGGGCCCTATTGAATAATGAATGTTTTGAATTTTCTCCAAAAGTAAAGTAGTTGCAAACTCATCCTTTTAGAAACTTGTTTGGGCTGTTGAGAGGAGTAAAAAACCATCAAAAATTTCAATCCTGCATGATTCTACCAAGAAATGTGATTCTTCATCCAAAACGCTGGTTTTTGCTATTGGGCTCTAATTGAATAATGAATGTTTTGAATTTTCTCCAAAAGTAAAGTAGTTGCAAACTCATGCTTTTAGAGACTTGTTTGGGCTCATGAGAGGAGTAGAAAAACATCAAAAATTTCAGTCCTGCATGATTCTACCAAGAAATGTGTGTTCATTGAAACCGCTGGTTTTTGATAGTTTGGGCCCTATTGAATAATGAATGTTTTGAATTTTCTCCAAAAGTAAAGTAGTTGCAAACTCATGCTTTTAGAGACTTGTTTGGGCTCATGAGAGGAGTAGAAAAACATCAAAAATTTCAGTCCTGCATGATTCTACCAAGAAATGTGTGTTCATTGAAACCGCTGGTTTTTGATAGTTTGGGCCCTATTGAATAATGAATGTTTTGAATTTTCTCCAAAAGTAAAGTAGTTGCAAACTCATCCTTTTAGAAACTTGTTTGGGCTGTTGAGAGGAGTAAAAAACCATCAAAAATTTCAATCCTGCATGATTCTACCAAGAAATGTGATTCTTCATTCAAAACGCTGGTTTTTGCTATTGGGCTCTATTGAATAATGAATGTTTTGAATTTTCTCCAAAAGTAAAGTAGTTGCAAACTCATGCTTTTAGAGACTTGTTTGGGCTCATGAGAGGAGTAGAAAAACATCAAAAATTTCAGTCCTGCATGATTCTACCAAGAAATGTGTGTTCATTGAAACCGCTGGTTTTTGATAGTTTGGGCCCTATTGAATAATGAATGTTTTGAATTTTCTCCAAAAGTAAAGTAGTTGCAAACTCATCCTTTTAGAAACTTGTTTGGGCTGTTGAGAGGAGTAAAAAACCATCAAAAATTTCAATCCTGCATGATTCTACCAAGAAATGTGATTCTTCATTCAAAACGCTGGTTTTTGCTATTGGGCTCTATTGAATAATGAATGTTTTGAATTTTCTCCAAAAGTAAAGTAGTTGCAAACTCATGCTTTTAGAGACTTGTTTGGGCTCATGAGAGGAGTAGAAAAACATCAAAAATTTCAGTCCTGCATGATTCTACCAAGAAATGTGTGTTCATTGAAACCGCTGGTTTTTGATAGTTTGGGCCCTATTGAATAATGAATGTTTTGAATTTTCTCCAAAAGTAAAGTAGTTGCAAACTCATCCTTTTAGAAACTTGTTTGGGCTGTTGAGAGGAGTAAAAAACCATCAAAAATTTCAATCCTGCATGATTCTACCAAGAAATGTGATTCTTCATTCAAAACGCTGGTTTTTGCTATTGGGCTCTATTGAATAATGAATGTTTTAAATTTTCTCCAAAAGTAAAGTAGTTGCAAACTCATGCTTTTAGAGACTTGTTTGGGCTCATGAGATGAGTAGAAAAACATCAAAAATTTCAGTCCTGCATGATTCTACCAAGACATGTGTGTTCATTGAAACGGCTGGATTTTGATAGTTTGGGCCCTATTGAATAATGAATGTTTTGAATTTTCTCCAAAAGTAAAGTAGTTGCAAACTCATCCTTTTAGCAACTTGTTTGGGCTGTTGAGAGGAGTAAAAAACCATCAAAAATTTCAATCCTGCATGATTCTACCAAGAAATGTGATTCTTCATTCAAAACGCTGGTTTTTGCTATTGGGCTCTATTGAATAATGAATGTTTTGAATTTTCTCCAAAAGTAAAGTAGTTGCAAACTCATGCTTTTAGAGACTTGTTTGGGCTCATGAGAGGAGTAGAAAAACATCAAAAATTTCAGTCCTGCATGATTCTACCAAGAAATGTGTGTTCATTGAAACCGCTGGTTTTTGATAGTTTGGGCCCTATTGAATAATGAATGTTTTGAATTTTCTCCAAAAGTAAAGTAGTTGCAAACTCATCCTTTTAGAAACTTGTTTGGGCTGTTGAGAGGAGTAAAAAACCATCAAAAATTTCAATCCTGCATGATTCTACCAAGAAATGTGATTCTTCATTCAAAACGCTGGTTTTTGCTATTGGGCTCTATTGAATAATGAATGTTTTGAATTTTCTCCAAAAGTAAAGTAGTTGCAAACTCATGCTTTTAGAGACTTGTTTGGGCTCATGAGAGGAGTAGAAAAACATCAAAAATTTCAGTCCTGCATGATTCTACCAAGAAATGTGTGTTCATTGAAACCGCTGGTTTTTGATAGTTTGGGCCCTATTGAATAATGAATGTTTTGAATTTTCTCCAAAAGTAAAGTAGTTGCAAACTCATCCTTTTAGAAACTTGTTTGGGCTGTTGAGAGGAGTAAAAAACCATCAAAAATTTCAATCCTGCATGATTCTACCAAGAAATGTGATTCTTCATTCAAAACGCTGGTTTTTGCTATTGGGCTCTATTGAATAATGAATGTTTTGAATTTTCTCCAAAAGTAAAGTAGTTGCAAACTCATGCTTTTAGAGACTTGTTTGGGCTCATGAGAGGAGTAGAAAAACATCAAAAATTTCAGTCCTGCATGATTCTACCAAGAAATGTGTGTTCATTGAAACCGCTGGTTTTTGATAGTTTGGGCCCTATTGAATAATTAATGTTTTGAATTTTCTCCAAAAGTAAAGTAGTTGCAAACTCATCCTTTTAGAAACTTGTTTGGGCTGTTGAGAGGAGTAAAAAACCATCAAAAATTTCAATCCTGCCTGATTCTACCAAGAAATGTGATTCTTCATTCAAAACGCTGGTTTTTGCTATTGGGCTCTATTGAATAATGAATGTTTTGAATTTTCTCCAAAAGTAAAGTAGTTGCAAACTCATGCTTTTAGAGACTTGTTTGGGCTCATGAGAGGAGTAGAAAAACATCAAAAATTTCAGTCCTGCATGATTCTACCAAGAAATGTGTGTTCATTGAAACCGCTGGTTTTTGATAGTTTGGGCCCTATTGAATAATGAATGTTTTGAATTTTCTCCAAAAGTAAAGTAGTTGCAAACTCATCCTTTTAGAAACTTGTTTGGGCTGTTGAGAGGAGTAAAAAACCATCAAAAATTTCAATCCTGCATGATTCTACCAAGAAATGTGATTCTTCATCCAAAACGCTGGTTTTTGCTATTGGGCTCTAATTGAATAATGAATGTTTTGAATTTTCTCCAAAAGTAAAGTAGTTGCAAACTCATGCTTTTAGAGACTTGTTTGGGCTCATGAGAGGAGTAGAAAAACATCAAAAATTTCAGTCCTGCATGATTCTACCAAGAAATGTGTGTTCATTGAAACCGCTGGTTTTTGATAGTTTGGGCCCTATTGAATAATGAATGTTTTGAATTTTCTCCAAAAGTAAAGTAGTTGCAAACTCATGCTTTTAGAGACTTGTTTGGGTTCATGAGAGGAGTAGAAAAACATCAAAAATTTCAGTCCTGCATGATTCTACCAAGAAATGTGTGTTCATTGAAACCGCTGGTTTTTGATAGTTTGGGCCCTATTGAATAATGAATGTTTTGAATTTTCTCCAAAAGTAAAGTAGTTGCAAACTCATCCTTTTAGAAACTTGTTTGGGCTGTTGAGAGGAGTAAAAAACCATCAAAAATTTCAATCCTGCATGATTCTACCAAGAAATGTGATTCTTCATCCAAAACGCTGGTTTTTGCTATTGGGCTCTAATTGAATAATGAATGTTTTGAATTTTCTCCAAAAGTAAAGTAGTTGCAAACTCATGCTTTTAGAGACTTGTTTGGGCTCATGAGAGGAGTAGAAAAACATCAAAAATTTCAGTCCTGCATGATTCTACCAAGAAATGTGTGTTCATTGAAACCGCTGGTTTTTGATAGTTTGGGCCCTATTGAATAATGAATGTTTTGAATTTTCTCCAAAAGTAAAGTAGTTGCAAACTCATGCTTTTAGAGACTTGTTTGGGCTCATGAGAGGAGTAGAAAAACATCAAAAATTTCAGTCCTGCATGATTCTACCAAGAAATGTGTGTTCATTGAAACCGCTGGTTTTTGATAGTTTGGGCCCTATTGAATAATGAATGTTTTGAATTTTCTCCAAAAGTAAAGTAGTTGCAAACTCATCCTTTTAGAAACTTGTTTGGGCTGTTGAGAGGAGTAAAAAACCATCAAAAATTTCAATCCTGCATGATTCTACCAAGAAATGTGATTCTTCATTCAAAACGCTGGTTTTTGCTATTGGGCTCTATTGAATAATGAATGTTTTGAATTTTCTCCAAAAGTAAAGTAGTTGCAAACTCATGCTTTTAGAGACTTGTTTGGGCTCATGAGAGGAGTAGAAAAACATCAAAAATTTCAGTCCTGCATGATTCTACCAAGAAATGTGTGTTCATTGAAACCGCTGGTTTTTGATAGTTTGGGCCCTATTGAATAATGAATGTTTTGAAT
This sequence comes from Dendrobates tinctorius, assembly GCF_039654945.1. Lineage (NCBI taxonomy): Eukaryota > Metazoa > Chordata > Amphibia > Anura > Dendrobatidae > Dendrobates > Dendrobates tinctorius. The sequence continues at coordinate 24,327,417 of NW_027361793.1, forward strand.
TTTCTCCAAAAGTAAAGTAGTTGCAAACTCATCCTTTTAGAAACTTGTTTGGGCTGTTGAGAGGAGTAAAAAACCATCAAAAATTTCAATCCTGCATGATTCTACCAAGAAATGTGATTCTTCATTCAAAACGCTGGTTTTTGCTATTGGGCTCTATTGAATAATGAATGTTTTGAATTTTCTCCAAAAGTAAAGTAGTTGCAAACTCATGCTTTTAGAGACTTGTTTGGGCTCATGAGAGGAGTAGAAAAACATCAAAAATTTCAGTCCTGCATGATTCTACCAAGAAATGTGTGTTCATTGAAACCGCTGGTTTTTGATAGTTTGGGCCCTATTGAATAATGAATGTTTTGAATTTTCTCCAAAAGTAAAGTAGTTGCAAACTCATCCTTTTAGAAACTTGTGTGGGCTGTTGAGAGGAGTAAAAAACCATCAAAAATTTCAATCCTGCATGATTCTACCAAGAAATGTGATTCTTCATCCAAAACGCTGGTTTTTGCTATTGGGCTCTATTGAATAATGAATGTTTTGAATTTTCTCCAAAAGTAAAGTAGTTGCAAACTCATGCTTTTAGAGACTTGTTTGGGCTCATGAGAGGAGTAGAAAAACATCAAAAATTTCAGTCCTGCATGATTCTACCAAGAAATGTGTGTTCATTGAAACCGCTGGTTTTTGATAGTTTGGGCCCTATTGAATAATGAATGTTTTGAATTTTCTCCAAAAGTAAAGTAGTTGCAAACTCATGCTTTTAGAGACTTGTTTGGGCTCATGAGAGGAGTAGAAAAACATCAAAAATTTCAGTCCTGCATGATTCTACCAAGAAATGTGTGTTCATTGAAACCGCTGGTTTTTGATAGTTTGGGCCCTATTGAATAATGAATGTTTTGAATTTTCTCCAAAAGTAAAGTAGTTGCAAACTCATCCTTTTAGAAACTTGTTTGGGCTGTTGAGAGGAGTAAAAAACCATCAAAAATTTCAATCCTGCATGATTCTACCAAGAAATGTGATTCTTCATTCAAAACGCTGGTTTTTGCTATTGGGCTCTATTGAATAATGAATGTTTTGAATTTTCTCCAAAAGTAAAGTAGTTGCAAACTCATGCTTTTAGAGACTTGTTTGGGCTCATGAGAGGAGTAGAAAAACATCAAAAATTTCAGTCCTGCATGATTCTACCAAGAAATGTGTGTTCATTGAAACCGCTGGTTTTTGATAGTTTGGGCCCTATTGAATAATTAATGTTTTGAATTTTCTCCAAAAGTAAAGTAGTTGCAAACTCATCCTTTTAGAAACTTGTTTGGGCTGTTGAGAGGAGTAAAAAACCATCAAAAATTTCAATCCTGCATGATTCTACCAAGAAATGTGATTCTTCATTCAAAACGCTGGTTTTTGCTATTGGGCTCTATTGAATAATGAATGTTTTGAATTTTCTCCAAAAGTAAAGTAGTTGCAAACTCATGCTTTTAGAGACTTGTTTGGGCTCATGAGAGGAGTAGAAAAACATCAAAAATTTCAGTCCTGCATGATTCTACCAAGAAATGTGTGTTCATTGAAACCGCTGGTTTTTGATAGTTTGGGCCCTATTGAATAATGAATGTTTTGAATTTTCTCCAAAAGTAAAGTAGTTGCAAACTCATCCTTTTAGAAACTTGTTTGGGCTGTTGAGAGGAGTAAAAAACCATCAAAAATTTCAATCCTGCATGATTCTACCAAGAAATGTGATTCTTCATTCAAAACGCTGGTTTTTGCTATTGGGCTCTATTGAATAATGAATGTTTTAAATTTTCTCCAAAAGTAAAGTAGTTGCAAACTCATGCTTTTAGAGACTTGTTTGGGCTCATGAGATGAGTAGAAAAACATCAAAAATTTCAGTCCTGCATGATTCTACCAAGACATGTGTGTTCATTGAAACGGCTGGATTTTGATAGTTTGGGCCCTATTGAATAATGACTGTTTTGAATTTTCTCCAAAAGTAAAGTAGTTGCAAACTCATCCTTTTAGAAACTTGTTTGGGCTGTTGAGAGGAGTAAAAAACCATCAAAAATTTCAATCCTGCATGATTCTACCAAGAAATGTGATTCTTCATTCAAAACGCTGGTTTTTGCTATTGGGCTCTATTGAATAATGAATGTTTTGAATTTTCTCCAAAAGTAAAGTAGTTGCAAACTCATGCTTTTAGAGACTTGTTTGGGCTCATGAGAGGAGTAGAAAAACATCAAAAATTTCAGTCCTGCATGATTCTACCAAGAAATGTGTGTTCATTGAAACCGCTGGTTTTTGATAGTTTGGGCCCTATTGAATAATGAATGTTTTGAATTTTCTCCAAAAGTAAAGTAGTTGCAAACTCATCCTTTTAGAAACTTGTTTGGGCTGTTGAGAGGAGTAAAAAACCATCAAAAATTTCAATCCTGCATGATTCTACCAAGAAATGTGATTCTTCATTCAAAACGCTGGTTTTTGCTATTGGGCTCTATTGAATAATGAATGTTTTGAATTTTCTCCAAAAGTAAAGTAGTTGCAAACTCATGCTTTTAGAGACTTGTTTGGGCTCATGAGAGGAGTAGAAGAACATCAAAAATTTCAGTCCTGCATGATTCTACCAAGAAATGTGTGTTCATTGAAACCGCTGGTTTTTGATAGTTTGGGCCCTATTGAATAATTAATGTTTTGAATTTTCTCCAAAAGTAAAGTAGTTGCAAACTCATCCTTTTAGAAACTTGTTTGGGCTGTTGAGAGGAGTAAAAAACCATCAAAAATTTCAATCCTGCATGATTCTACCAAGAAATGTGATTCTTCATTCAAAACGCTGGTTTTTGCTATTGGGCTCTATTGAATAATGAATGTTTTGAATTTTCTCCAAAAGTAAAGTAGTTGCAAACTCATGCTTTTAGAGACTTGTTTGGGCTCATGAGAGGAGTAGAAAAACATCAAAAATTTCAGTCCTGCATGATTCTACCAAGAAATGTGTGTTCATTCAAACCGCTGGTTTTTGATAGTTTGGGCCCTATTGAATAATGAATGTTTTGAATTTTCTCCAAAAGTAAAGTAGTTGCAAACTCATGCTTTTAGAGACTTGTTTGGGCTCATGAGAGGAGTAGAAAAACATCAAAAATTTCAGTCCTGCATGATTCTACCAAGAAATGTGTTCATTCAAACCGCTGGTTTTTGATAGTTTGGGCCCTATTGAATAATGAATGTTTTGAATTTTCTCCAAAAGTAAAGTAGTTGCAAACTCATCCTTTTAGAAACTTGTTTGGGCTGTTGAGAGGAGTAAAAAAACATCAAAAATTTCAATCCTGCATGATTCTACCAAGAAATGTGATTCTTCATTCAAAACGCTGGTTTTTGCTATTGGGCTCTATTGAATAATGAATGTTTTGAATTTTCTCCAAAAGTAAAGTAGTTGCAAACTCATCCTTTTAGAAACTTTTTTGGGCTGTTGAGAGGAGTAAAAAACCATCAAAAATTTCAATCCTGCATGATTCTACCAAGAAATGTGATTCTTCATTCAAAACGCTGGTTTTTGCTATTGGGCTCTATTGAATAATGAATGTTTTGAATTTTCTCCAAAAGTAAAGTAGTTGCAAACTCATGCTTTTAGAGACTTGTTTGTGCTCATGAGAGGAGTAGAAAAACATCAAAAATTTCAGTCCTGCATGATTCTACCAAGAAATGTGTGTTCATTGAAACCGCTGGTTTTTGATAGTTTGGGCCCTATTGTATAATGAATGTTTTGAATTTTCTCCAAAAGTAAAGTAGTTGCAAAATCATCCTTTTAGAAACTTGTTTGGGCTGTTGAGAGGAGTAAAAAACCATCAAAAATTTCAATCCTGCATGATTTTACCAAGAAATGTGATTCTTCATTCAAAACCTGATTTTTGCTATTGGGCTCTATTGAATAGTGAATGTTTTGAATTTTCTCCAAAAGTAAAGTAGTTGCAAACTCATGCTTTTAGAGACTTGTTTGGGCTCATGAGAGGAGTAGAAAAACATCAAAAATTTCAGTCCTGCATGATTCTACCAAGAAATGTGTTCATTCAAACCGCTGGTTTTTGATAGTTTGGGCCCTATTGAATAATGAATGTTTTGAATTTTCTCCAAAAGTAAAGTAGTTGCAAACTCATCCTTTTAGAAACTTGTTTGGGCTGTTGAGAGGAGTAAAACACCATCAAAAATTTCAATCCTGCATGATTCTACCAAGAAATGTGATTCTTCATTCAAAACGCTGGTTTTTGCAATTGGGCTCTATTGAATAATGAATGTTTTGAATTTTCTCCAAAAGTAAAGTAGTTGCAAACTCATGCTTTTAGAGACTTGTTTGGGCTCATGAGATGAGTAGAAAAACATCAAAAATTTCAGTCCTGCATGATTCTACCAAGACATGTGTGTTCATTGAAACGGCTGGTTTTTGATAGTTTGGGCCCTATTGAATAATGAATGTTTTGAATTTTCTCCAAAAGTAAAGTAGTTGCAAACTCATCCTTTTAGAAACTTGTTTGGGCTGTTGAGAGGAGTAAAAAACCATCAAAAATTTCAATCCTGCATGATTCTACCAAGAAATGTGATTCTTCATTCAAAACGCTGGTTTTTGCTATTGGGCTCTATTGAATAATGAATGTTTTGAATTTTCTCCAAAAGTAAAGTAGTTGCAAACTCATGCTTTTAGAGACTTGTTTGGGCTCATGAGATGAGTAGAAAAACATCAAAAATTTCAGTCCTGCATGATTCTACCAAGACATGTGTGTTCATTGAAACGGCTGGTTTTTGATAGTTTGGGCCCTATTGAATAATGAATGTTTTGAATTTTCTCCAAAAGTAAAGTAGTTGCAAACTCATCCTTTTAGAAACTTGTTTGGGCTGTTGAGAGGAGTAAAAAACCATCAAAAATTTCAATCCTGCATGATTCTACCAAGAAATGTGATTCTTCATTCAAAACGCTGGTTTTTGCTATTGGGCTCTATTGAATAATGAATGTTTTGAATTTTCTCCAAAAGTAAAGTAGTTGCAAACTCATGCTTTTAGAGACTTGTTTGGGCTCATGAGAGGAGTAGAAAAACATCAAAAATTTCAGTCCTGCATGATTCTACCAAGAAATGTGTGTTCATTCAAACCGCTGGTTTTTGATAGTTTGGGCCCTATTGAATAATGAATGTTTTGAATTTTCTCCAAAAGTAAAGTAGTTGCAAACTCATGCTTTTAGAGACTTGTTTGGGCTCATGAGAGGAGTAGAAAAACATCAAAAATTTCAGTCCTGCATGAATCTACCAAGAAATGTGTGTTCATTGAAACCGCTGGTTTTTGATAGTTTGGGCCCTATTGAATAATGAATGTTTTGAATTTTCTCCAAAAGTAAAGTAGTTGCAAATTCATCCTTTTAGAAACTTGTTTGGGCTGTTGAGAGGAGTAAAAAACCATCAAAAATTTCAATCCTGCATGATTCTACCAAGAAATGTGATTCTTCATTCAAAACGCTGGTTTTTGCTATTGGGCTCTATTGAATAATGAATGTTTTGAATTTTCTCCAAAAGTAAAGTAGTTGCAAACTCATGCTTTTAGAGACTTGTTTGGGCTCATGAGAGGAGTAGAAAAACATCAAAAATTTCAGTCCTGCATGATTCTACCAAGAAATGTGTGTTCATTGAAACCGCTGGTTTTTGATAGTTTGGGCCCTATTGAATAATGAATGTTTTGAATTTTCTCCAAAAGTAAAGTAGTTGCAAATTCATCCTTTTAGAAACTTGTTTGGGCTGTTGAGAGGAGTAAAAAACCATCAAAAATTTCAATCCTGCATGATTCTACCAAGAAATGTGATTCTTCATTCAAAACGCTGGTTTTTGCTATTGGGCTCTATTGAATAATGAATGTTTTGAATTTTCTCCAAAAGTAAAGTAGTTGCAAACTCATGCTTTTAGAGACTTGTTTGGGCTCATGAGAGGAGTAGAAAAACATCAAAAATTTCAGTCCTGCATGATTCTACCAAGAAATGTGTGTTCATTGAAACCGCTGGTTTTTGATAGTTTGGGCCCTATTGAATAATGAATGTTTTGAATTTTCTCCAAAAGTAAAGTAGTTGCAAACTCATCCTTTTAGAAACTTGTTTGGGCTGTTGAGAGGAGTAAAAAACCATCAAAAATTTCAATCCTGCATGATTCTACCAAGAAATGTGATTCTTCATTCAAAACGCTGGTTTTTGCTATTGGGCTCTATTGAATAATGAATGTTTTGAATTTTCTCCAAAAGTAAAGTAGTTGCAAACTCATGCTTTTGGAGACTTGTTTGGGCTCATGAGAGGAGTAGAAAAACATCAAAAATTTCAGACCTGCATGATTCTACCAAGAAATGTGTTCATTCAAACGGCTGGTTTTTGATAGTTTGGGCCCTATTGAATAATGAATGTTTTGAATTTTCTCCAAAAGTAAAGTAGTTGCAAACTCATCCTTTTAGAAACTTGTTTGGGCTGTTGAGAGGAGTAAAAAACCATCAAAAATTTCAATCCTGCATGATTCTACCAAGAAATGTGATTCTTCATTCAAAACGCTGGTTTTTGCTATTGGGCTCTATTGAATAATGAATGTTTTGAATTTTCTACAAAAGTAAAGTAGTTGCAAACTCATGCTTTTAGAGACTTGTTTGGGCTCATGAGAGGAGTAGAAAAACATCAAAAATTTCAGTCCTGCATGATTCTACCAAGAAATGTGTGTTCATTGAAACCGCTGGTTTTTGATAGTTTGGGCCCTATTGAATAATGAATGTTTTGAATTTTCTCCAAAAGTAAAGTAGTTGCAAACTCTTCCTTTTAGAAACTTGTTTGGGCTGTTGAGAGGAGTAAAAAACCATCAAAAATTTCAATCCTGCATGATTCTACCAAGAAATGTGATTCTTCATTCAAAACGCTGGTTTTTGCTATTGGGCTCTATTGAATAATGAATGTTTTGAATTTTCTCCAAAAGTAAAGTAGTTGCAAACTCATGCTTTTAGAGACTTGTTTGGGCTCATGAGATGAGTAGAAAAACATCAAAAATTTCAGTCCTGCATGATTCTACCAAGACATGTGTGTTCATTGAAACGGCTGGTTTTTGATAGTTTGGGCCCTATTGAATAATGAATGTTTTGAATTTTCTCCAAAAGTAAAGTAGTTGCAAACTCATCCTTTTAGAAACTTGTTTGGGCTGTTGAGAGGAGTAAAAAACCATCAAAAATTTCAATCCTGCATGATTCTACCAAGAAATGTGATTCTTCATTCAAAACGCTGGTTTTTGCTATTGGGCTCTATTGAATAATGAATGTTTTGAATTTTCTCCAAATGTAAAGTAGTTGCAAACTCATGCTTTTAGAGACTTGTTTGGGCTCATGAGAGGAGTAGAAAAACATCAAAAATTTCAGTCCTGCATGATTCTACCAAGAAATGTGTGTTCATTCAAACCGCTGGTTTTTGATAGTTTGGGCCCTATTGAATAATGAATGTTTTGAATTTTCTCCAAAAGTAAAGTAGTTGCAAACTCATGCTTTTAGAGACTTGTTTGGGCTCATGAGAGGAGTAGAAAAACATCAAAAATTTCAGTCCTGCATGAATCTACCAAGAAATGTGTGTTCATTGAAACCGCTGGTTTTTGATAGTTTGGGCCCTATTGAATAATGAATGTTTTGAATTTTCTCCAAAAGTAAAGTAGTTGCAAACTCATCCTTTTAGAAACTTGTTTGGGCTGTTGAGAGGAGTAAAAAACCATCAAAAATTTCAATCCTGCATGATTCTACCAAGAAATGTGATTCTTCATTCAAAACGCTGGTTTTTGCTATTGGGCTCTATTGAATAATGAATGTTTTGAATTTTCTCCAAAAGTAAAGTAGTTGCAAACTCATGCTTTTAGAGACTTGTTTGGGCTCATGAGAGGAGTAGAAAAACATCAAAAATTTCAGTCCTGCATGATTCTACCAAGAAATGTGTGTTCATTGAAACCGCTGGTTTTTGATAGTTTGGGCCCTATTGAATAATGAATGTTTTGAATTTTCTCCAAAAGTAAAGTAGTTGCAAACTCATCCTTTTAGAAACTTGTTTGGGCTGTTGAGAGGAGTAAAAAACCATCAAAAATTTCAATCCTGCATGATTCTACCAAGAAATGTGATTCTTCATTCAAAACGCTGGTTTTTGCTATTGGGCTCTATTGAATAATGAATGTTTTGAATTTTCTCCAAATGTAAAGTAGTTGCAAACTCATGCTTTTAGAGACTTGTTTGGGCTCATGAGAGGAGTAGAAAAACATCAAAAATTTCAGTCCTGCATGATTCTACCAAGAAATGTGTGTTCATTCAAACCGCTGGTTTTTGATAGTTTGGGCCCTATTGAATAATGAATGTTTTGAATTTTCTCCAAAAGAAAAGTAGTTGCAAACTCATGCTTTTAGAGACTTGTTTGGGCTCATGAGAGGAGTAGAAAAACATCAAAAATTTCAGTCCTGCATGATTCTACCAAGAAATGTGTGTTCATTGATACCGCTGGTTTTTGATAGTTTGGGCCCTATTGAATAATGAATGTTTTGAATTTTCTCCAAAAGTAAAGTAGTTGCAAACTCATCCTTTTAGAAACTTGTTTGCGCTGTTGAGAGGAGTAAAAAACCATCAAAAAATTCAATCCTGCATGATTCTACCAAGAAATGTGATTCTTCATTCAAAACGCTGGTTTTTGCTATTGGGCTCTATTGAATAATGAATGTTTTGAATTTTCTCCAAAAGTAAAGTAGTTGCAAACTCATGCTTTTAGAGACTTGTTTGGGCTCATGAGAGGAGTAGAAAAATATCAAAAATTTCAGTCCTGCATGATTCTACCAAGAAATGTGTGTTCATTGAAACCGCTGGTTTTTGATAGTTTGGGCCCTATTGAATAATGAATGTTTTGAATTTTCTCCAAAAGTAAAGTAGTTGCAAACTCATCCTTTTAGAAACTCGTTTGGGCTGTTGAGAGGAGTAAAAAACCATCAAAAATTTCAATCCTGCATTATTCTACCAAGAAATGTGATTCTTCATTCAAAACGCTGGTTTTTGCTATTGGGCTCTATTGAATAATGAATGTTTTGAATTTTCTCCAAAAGTAAAGTAGTTGCAAACTCATGCTTTTAGAGACTTTTTTGGGCTCATGAGAGGAGTAGAAAAACATCAAAAATTTCAGTCCTGCATGATTCTACCAAGACATGTGTGTTCATTGAAACGGCTGGTTTTTGATAGTTTGGGCCTTATTGAATAATGAATGTTTTGAATTTTCTCCAAAAGTAAAGTAGTTGCAAACTCATCCTTTTAGAAACTTGTTTGGGCTGTTGAGAGGAGTAAAAAACCATCAAAAATTTCAATCCTGCATGATTCTACCAAGAAATGTGATTCTTCATTCAAAACGCTGGTTTTTGCTATTGGGCTCTATTGAATAATGAATGTTTTGAATTTTCTCCAAAAGTAAAGTAGTTGCAAACTCATGCTTTTAGAGACTTGTTTGGGCTCATGAGAGGAGTTGAAAAACATCAAAAATTTCAGTCCTGCATGATTCTATCAAGAAATGTGTGTTCATTGAAACCGCTGGTTTTTGATAGTTTGGGCCCTATTGAATAATGAATGTTTTGAATTTTCTCCAAAAGTAAAGTAGTTGCAAACTCATCCTTTTAGAAACTTGTTTGGGCTGTTGAGAGGAGTAAAAAACCATCAAAAATTTCAATCCTGCATGATTCTACCAAGAAATGTGATTCTTCATCCAAAACGCTGGTTTTTGCTATTGGGCTCTATTGAATAATGAATGTTTTGAATTTTCTCCAAAAGTAAAGTAGTTGCAAACTCATGCTTTTAGAGACTTGTTTGGGCTCATGAGAGGAGTAGAAAAACATCAAAAATTTCAGTCCTGCATGATTCTACCAAGAAATGTGTGTTCATTGAAACCGCTGGTTTTTGATAGTTTGGGCCCTATTGAATAATGAATGTTTTGAATTTTCTCCAAAGGTAAAGTAGTTGCAAACTCATCCTTTTAGAAACTTGTTTGGGCTGTTGAGAGGAGTAAAAAACCATCAAAAATTTCAATCCTGCATGATTTTACCAAGAAATGTGATTCTTCATTCAAAACCTGATTTTTGCTATTGGGCTCTATTGAATAGTGAATGTTTTGAATTTTCTCCAAAAGTAAAGTAGTTGCAAACTCATGCTTTTAGAGACTTGTTTGGGCTCATGAGAGGAGTAGAAAAACATCAAAAATTTCAGTCCTGCATGATTCTACCAAGAAATGTGTGTTCATTGAAACCGCTGGTTTTTGATAGTTTGGGCCCTATTGAATAATGAATGTTTTGAATTTTCTCCAAAAGTAAAGTAGTTGCAAACTCATCCTTTTAGAAACTTGTTTGGGCTGTTGAGAGGAGTAAAAAACCATCAAAAATTTCAATCCTGCATGATTCTACCAAGAAATGTGATTCTTCATTCAAAACGCTGGTTTTTGCTATTGGGCTCTATTGAATAATGAATGTTTTGAATTTTCTCCAAATGTAAAGTAGTTGCAAACTCATGCTTTTAGAGACTTGTTTGGGCTCATGAGAGGAGTAGAAAAACATCAAAAATTTCAGTCCTGCATGATTCTACCAAGAAATGTGTGTTCATTCAAACCGCTGGTTTTTGATAGTTTGGGCCCTATTGAATAATGAATGTTTTGAATTTTCTCCAAAAGTAAAGTAGTTGCAAACTCATGCTTTTAGAGACTTGTTTGGGCTCATGAGAGGAGTAGAAAAACATCAAAAATTTCAGTCCTGCATGATTCTACCAAGAAATGTGTGTTCATTGAAACCGCTGGTTTTTGATAGTTTGGGCCCTATTGAATAATGAATGTTTTGAATTTTCTCCAAAAGTAAAGTAGTTGCAAACTCATCCTTTTAGAAACTTGTTTGCGCTGTTGAGAGGAGTAAAAAACCATCAAAAAATTCAATCCTGCATGATTCTACCAAGAAATGTGATTCTTCATTCAAAACGCTGGTTTTTGCTATTGGGCTCTATTGAATAATGAATGTTTTGAATTTTCTCCAAAAGTAAAGTAGTTGCAAACTCATGCTTTTAGAGACTTGTTTGGGCTCATGAGAGGAGTAGAAAAACATCAAAAATTTCAGTCCTGCATGATTCTACCAAGAAATGTGTGTTCATTGAAACCGCTGGTTTTTGATAGTTTGGGCCCTATTGAATAATGAATGTTTTGAATTTTCTCCAAAAGTAAAGTAGTTGCAAACTCATCCTTTTAGAAACTTGTTTGGGCTGTTGAGAGGAGTAAAAAACCATCAAAAATTTCAATCCTGCATGATTCTACCAAGAAATGTGATTCTTCATTCAAAACGCTGGTTTTTGCTATTGGGCTCTATTGAATAATGAATGTTTTGAATTTTCTCCAAAAGTAAAGTAGTTGCAAACTCATGCTTTTAGAGACTTGTTTGGGCTCATGAGAGGAGTAGAAAAACATCAAAAATTTCAGTCCTGCATGATTCTACCAAGACATGTGTGTTCATTGAAACGGCTGGTTTTTGATAGTTTGGGCCTTATTGAATAATGAATGTTTTGAATTTTCTCCAAAAGTAAAGTAGTTGCAAACTCATCCTTTTAGAAACTTGTTTGGGCTGTTGAGAGGAGTAAAAAACCATCAAAAATTTCAATCCTGCATGATTCTACCAAGAAATGTGATTATTCATTCAAAACCTGATTTTTGCTATTGGGCTCTATTGAATAATGAATGTTTTGAATTTTCTCCAAAAGTAAAGTAGTTGCAAACTCATGCTTTTAGAGACTTGTTTGGGCTCATTAGCGGAGTAGAAAAACATCAAAAATATCAGTCCTGCATGATTCTACCAAGAAATGTGTGTTCATTCAAACCGCTGGTTTTTGATAGTTTGGGCCCTATTGAATAATGAATGTTTTGAATTTTCTCCAAAAGTAAAGTAGTTGCAAACTCATGCTTTTAGAGACTTGTTTGGGCTCATGAGAGGAGTAGAAAAACATCAAAAATTTCAGTCCTGCATGAATCTACCAAGAAATGTGTGTTCATTGAAACTGCTGGTTTTTGATAGTTTGGGCCCTATTGAATAATGAATGTTTTGAATTTTCTCCAAAAGTAAAGTAGTTGCAAACTCATCCTTTTAGAAACTTGTTTGGGCTGTTGAGAGGAGTAAAAAACCATCAAAAATTTCAATCCTGCATGATTCTACCAAGAAATGTGATTCTTCATTCAAAACGCTGGTTTTTGCTATTGGGCTCTATTGAATAATGAATGTTTTGAATTTTCTCCAAAAGTAAAGTAGTTGCAAACTCATGCTTTTAGAGACTTGTTTGGGCTCATGAGAGGAGTAGAAAAACATCAAAAATTTCAGTCCTGCATGATTCTACCAAGAAATGTGTGTTCATTGAAACCGCTGGTTTTTGATAGTTTGGGCCCTATTGAATAATGAATGTTTTGAATTTTCTCCAAAAGTAAAGTAGTTGCAAACTCATCCTTTTAGAAACTTGTTTGGGCTGTTGAGAGGAGTAAAAAACCATCAAAAATTTCAATCCTGCATGATTCTACCAAGAAATGTGATTCTTCATTCAAAACACTGGTTTTTGCTATTGGGCTCTATTGAATAATGAATGTTTTGAATTTTCTCCAAAAGTAAAGTAGTTGCAAACTCATGCTTTTAGAGACTTGTTTGGGCTCATGAGAGGAGTTGAAAAACATCAAAAATTTCAGTCCTGCATGATTCTATCAAGAAATGTGTGTTCATTGAAACCGCTGGTTTTTGATAGTTTGGGCCCTATTGAATAATGAATGTTTTGAATTTTCTCCAAAAGTAAAGTAGTTGCAAACTCATCCTTTTAGAAACTTGTTTGGGCTGTTGAGAGGAGTAAAAAACCATCAAAAATTTCAATCCTGCATGATTCTACCAAGAAATGTGATTCTTCATCCAAAACGCTGGTTTTTGCTATTGGGCTCTATTGAATAATGAATGTTTTGAATTTTCTCCAAAAGTAAAGTAGTTGCAAACTCATGCTTTTAGAGACTTGTTTGGGCTCATGAGAGGAGTAGAAAAACATCAAAAATTTCAGTCCTGCATGATTCTACCAAGAAATGTGTGTTCATTGAAACCGCTGGTTTTTGATAGTTTGGGCCCTATTGAATAATGAATGTTTTGAATTTTCTCCAAAGGTAAAGTAGTTGCAAACTCATCCTTTTAGAAACTTGTTTGGGCTGTTGAGAGGAGTAAAAAACCATCAAAAATTTCAATCCTGCATGATTTTACCAAGAAATGTGATTCTTCATTCAAAACCTGATTTTTGCTATTGGGCTCTATTGAATAGTGAATGTTTTGAATTTTCTCCAAAAGTAAAGTAGTTGCAAACTCATGCTTTTAGAGACTTGTTTGGGCTCATGAGAGGAGTAGAAAAACATCAAAAATTTCAGTCCTGCATGATTCTACCAAGAAATGTGTGTTCATTGAAACCGCTGGTTTTTGATAGTTTGGGCCCTATTGAATAATGAATGTTTTGAATTTTCTCCAAAAGTAAAGTAGTTGCAAACTCATCCTTTTAGAAACTTGTTTGGGCTGTTGAGAGGAGTAAAAAACCATCAAAAATTTCAATCCTGCATGATTCTACCAAGAAATGTGATTCTTCATTCAAAACGCTGGTTTTTGCTATTGGGCTCTATTGAATAATGAATGTTTTGAATTTTCTCCAAATGTAAAGTAGTTGCAAACTCATGCTTTTAGAGACTTGTTTTGGCTCATGAGAGGAGTAGAAAAACATCAAAAATTTCAGTCCTGCATGATTCTACCAAGAAATGTGTGTTCATTCAAACCGCTGGTTTTTGATAGTTTGGGCCCTATTGAATAATGAATGTTTTGAATTTTCTCCAAAAGTAAAGTAGTTGCAAACTCATGCTTTTAGAGACTTGTTTGGGCTCATGAGAGGAGTAGAAAAACGTCAAAAATTTCAGTCCTGCATGATTCTACCAAGAAATGTGTGTTCATTGAAACCGCTGGTTTTTGATAGTTTGGGCCCTATTGAATAATGAATGTTTTGAATTTTCTCCAAAAGTAAAGTAGTTGCAAACTCATCCTTTTAGAAACTTGTTTGCGCTGTTGAGAGGAGTAAAAAACCATCAAAAAATTCAATCCTGCATGATTCTACCAAGAAATGTGATTCTTCATTCAAAACGCTGGTTTTTGCTATTGGGCTCTATTGAATAATGAATGTTTTGAATTTTCTCCAAAAGTAAAGTAGTTGCAAACTACTGCTTTTAGAGACTTGTTTGGGCTCATGAGAGGAGTAGAAAAACATCAAAAATTTCAGTCCTGCATGATTCTACCAAGAAATGTGTGTTCATTGAAACCGCTGGTTTTTGATAGTTTGGGTCCTATTGAATAATGAATGTTTTGAATTTTCTCCAAAAGTAAAGTAGTTGCAAACTCATCCTTTTAGAAACTTGTTTGGGCTGTTGAGAGGAGTAAAAAACCATCAAAAATTTCAATCCTGCATGATTCTACCAAGAAATGTGATTCTTCATTCAAAACGCTGGTTTTTGCTATTGGGCTCTATTGAATAATGAATGTTTTGAATTTTCTCCAAAAGTAAAGTAGTTGCAAACTCATGCTTTTAGAGACTTGTTTGGGCTCATGAGAGGAGTAGAAAAACATCAAAAATTTCAGTCCTGCATGATTCTACCAAGAAATGTGTGTTCATTCAAACCGCTGGTTTTTGATAGTTTGGGCCCTATTGAATAATGAATGTTTTGAATATTCTCCAAAAGTAAAGTAGTTGCAAACTCATGCTTTTAGAGACTTGTTTGGGCTCATGAGAGGAGTAGAAAAACATCAAAAATTTCAGTCCTGCATGAATCTACCAAGAAATGTGTGTTCATTGAAACCGCTGGTTTTTGATAGTTTGGGCCCTATTGAATAATGAATGTTTTGAATTTTCTCCAAAAGTAAAGTAGTTGCAAACTCATCCTTTTAGAAACTTGTTTGGGCTGTTGAGAGGAGTAAAAAACCATCAAAAATTTCAATCCTGCATGATTCTACCAAGAAATGTGATTCTTCATTCAAAACGCTGGTTTTTGCTATTGGGCTCTATTGAATAATGAATGTTTTGAATTTTCTCCAAAAGTAAAGTAGTTGCAAACTCATGCTTTTAGAGACTTGTTTGGGCTCATGAGAGGAGTAGAAAAACATCAAAAATTTCAGTCCTGCATGATTCTACCAAGAAATGTGTGTTCATTGAAACCGCTGGTTTTTGATAGTTTGGGCCCTATTGAATAATGAATGTTTTGAATTTTCTCCAAAAGTAAAGTAGTTGCAAACTCATCCTTTTAGAAACTTGTTTGGGCTGTTGAGAGGAGTAAAAAACCATCAAAAATTTCAATCCTGCATGATTCTACCAAGAAATGTGATTCTTCATTCAAAACGCTGGTTTTTGCTATTGGGCTCTATTGAATAATGAATGTTTTGAATTTTCTCCAAATGTAAAGTAGTTGCAAACTCATGCTTTTAGAGACTTGTTTGGGCTCATGAGAGGAGTAGAAAAACATCAAAAATTTCAGTCCTGCATGATTCTACCAAGAAATGTGTGTTCATTGATACCGCTGGTTTTTGATAGTTTGGGCCCTATTGAATAATGAATGTTTTGAATTTTCTCCAAAAGTAAAGTAGTTGCAAACTCATCCTTTTAGAAACTTGTTTGCGCTGTTGAGAGGAGTAAAAAACCATCAAAAAATTCAATCCTGCATGATTCTACCAAGAAATGTGATTCTTCATTCAAAACGCTGGTTTTTGCTATTGGGCTCTATTGAATAATGAATGTTTTGAATTTTCTCCAAAAGTAAAGTAGTTGCAAACTCATGCTTTTAGAGACTTGTTTGGGCTCATGAGAGGAGTAGAAAAACATCAAAAATTTCAGTCCTGCATGATTCTACCAAGAAATGTGTGTTCATTGAAACCGCTGGTTTTTGATAGTTTGGGCCCTATTGAATAATGAATGTTTTGAATTTTCTCCAAAAGTAAAGTAGTTGCAAACTCATCCTTTTAGAAACTTGTTTGGGCTGTTGAGAGGAGTAAAAAACCATCAAAAATTTCAATCCTGCATGATTCTACCAAGAAATGTGATTCTTCATTCAAAACGCTGGTTTTTGCTATTGGGCTCTATTGAATAATGAATGTTTTGAATTTTCTCCAAAAGTAAAGTAGTTGCAAACTCATGCTTTTAGAGACTTTTTTGGGCTCATGAGAGGAGTAGAAAAACATCAAAAATTTCAGTCCTGCATGATTCTACCAAGACATGTGTGTTCATTGAAACGGCTGGTTTTTGATAGTTTGGGCCTTATTGAATAATGAATGTTTTGAATTTTCTCCAAAAGTAAAGTAGTTGCAAACTCATCCTTTTAGAAACTTGTTTGGGCTGTTGAGAGGAGTAAAAAACCATCAAAAATTTCAATCCTGCATGATTCTACCAAGAAATGTGATTTTTCATTCAAAACCTGATTTTTGCTATTGGGCTCTATTGAATAATGAATGTTTTGAATTTTCTCCAAAAGTAAAGTAGTTGCAAACTCATGCTTTTAGAGACTTGTTTGGGCTCATGAGAGGAGTAGAAAAACATCAAAAATATCAGTCCTGCATGATTCTACCAAGAAATGTGTGTTCATTCAAACCGCTGGTTTTTGATAGTTTGGGCCCTATTGAATAATGAATGTTTTGAATTTTCTCCAAAAGTAAAGTAGTTGCAAACTCATGCTTTTAGAGACTTGTTTGGGCTCATGAGAGGAGTAGAAAAACATCAAAAATTTCAGTCCTGCATGATTCTACCAAGAAATGTGATTCTTCATTCAAAACGCTGGTTTTTGCTATTGGGCTCTATTGAATAATGAATGTTTTGAATTTTCTCCAAAAGTAAAGTAGTTGCAAACTCATGCTTTTAGAGACTTGTTTGGGCTCATGAGAGGAGTTGAAAAACATCAAAAATTTCAGTCCTGCATGATTCTATCAAGAAATGTGTGTTCATTGAAACCGCTGGTTTTTGATAGTTTGGGCCCTATTGAATAATGAATGTTTTGAATTTTCTCCAAAAGTAAAGTAGTTGCAAACTCATCCTTTTAGAAACTTGTTTGGGCTGTTGAGAGGAGTAAAAAACCATCAAAAATTTCAATCCTGCATGATTCTACCAAGAAATGTGATTCTTCATCCAAAACGCTGGTTTTTGCTATTGGGCTCTATTGAATAATGAATGTTTTGAATTTTCTCCAAAAGTAAAGTAGTTGCAAACTCATGCTTTTAGAGACTTGTTTGGGCTCATGAGAGGAGTAGAAAAACATCAAAAATTTCAGTCCTGCATGATTCTACCAAGAAATGTGTGTTCATTGAAACCGCTGGTTTTTGATAGTTTGGGCCCTATTGAATAATGAATGTTTTGAATTTTCTCCAAAGGTAAAGTAGTTGCAAACTCATCCTTTTAGAAACTTGTTTGGGCTGTTGAGAGGAGTAAAAAACCATCAAAAATTTCAATCCTGCATGATTTTACCAAGAAATGTGATTCTTCATTCAAAACCTGATTTTTGCTATTGGGCTCTATTGAATAGTGAATGTTTTGAATTTTCTCCAAAAGTAAAGTAGTTGCAAACTCATGCTTTTAGAGACTTGTTTGGGCTCATGAGAGGAGTAGAAAAACATCAAAAATATCAGTCCTGCATGATTCTACCAAGAAATGTGTGTTCATTCAAACCGCTGGTTTTTGATAGTTTGGGCCCTATTGAATAATGAATGTTTTGAATTTTCTCCAAAAGTAAAGTAGTTGCAAACTCATGCTTTTAGAGACTTGTTTGGGCTCATGAGAGGAGTAGAAAAACATCAAAAATTTCAGTCCTGCATGATTCTACCAAGAAATGTGATTCTTCATTCAAAACGCTGGTTTTTGCTATTGGGCTCTATTGAATAATGAATGTTTTGAATTTTCTCCAAAAGTAAAGTAGTTGCAAACTCATGCTTTTAGAGACTTGTTTGGGCTCATGAGAGGAGTTGAAAAACATCAAAAATTTCAGTCCTGCATGATTCTATCAAGAAATGTGTGTTCATTGAAACCGCTGGTTTTTGATAGTTTGGGCCCTATTGAATAATGAATGTTTTGAATTTTCTCCAAAAGTAAAGTAGTTGCAAACTCATCCTTTTAGAAACTTGTTTGGGCTGTTGAGAGGAGTAAAAAACCATCAAAAATTTCAATCCTGCATGATTCTACCAAGAAATGTGATTCTTCATCCAAAACGCTGGTTTTTGCTATTGGGCTCTATTGAATAATGAATGTTTTGAATTTTCTCCAAAAGTAAAGTAGTTGCAAACTCATGCTTTTAGAGACTTGTTTGGGCTCATGAGAGGAGTAGAAAAACATCAAAAATTTCAGTCCTGCATGATTCTACCAAGAAATGTGTGTTCATTGAAACCGCTGGTTTTTGATAGTTTGGGCCCTATTGAATAATGAATGTTTTGAATTTTCTCCAAAGGTAAAGTAGTTGCAAACTCATCCTTTTAGAAACTTGTTTGGGCTGTTGAGAGGAGTAAAAAACCATCAAAAATTTCAATCCTGCATGATTTTACCAAGAAATGTGATTCTTCATTCAAAACCTGATTTTTGCTATTGGGCTCTATTGAATAGTGAATGTTTTGAATTTTCTCCAAAAGTAAAGTAGTTGCAAACTCATGCTTTTAGAGACTTGTTTGGGCTCATGAGAGGAGTAGAAAAACATCAAAAATTTCAGTCCTGCATGATTCTACCAAGAAATGTGTGTTCATTGAAACCGCTGGTTTTTGATAGTTTGGGCCCTATTGAATAATGAATGTTTTGAATTTTCTCCAAAAGTAAAGTAGTTGCAAACTCATCCTTTTAGAAACTTGTTTGGGCTGTTGAGAGGAGTAAAAAACCATCAAAAATTTCAATCCTGCATGATTCTACCAAGAAATGTGATTCTTCATTCAAAACGCTGGTTTTTGCTATTGGGCTCTATTGAATAATGAATGTTTTGAATTTTCTCCAAATGTAAAGTAGTTGCAAACTCATGCTTTTAGAGACTTGTTTGGGCTCATGAGAGGAGTAGAAAAACATCAAAAATTTCAGTCCTGCATGATTCTACCAAGAAATGTGTGTTCATTCAAACCGCTGGTTTTTGATAGTTTGGGCCCTATTGAATAATGAATGTTTTGAATTTTCTCCAAAAGTAAAGTAGTTGCAAACTCATGCTTTTAGAGACTTGTTTGGGCTCATGAGAGGAGTAGAAAAACATCAAAAATTTCAGTCCTGCATGATTCTACCAAGAAATGTGTGTTCATTGAAACCGCTGGTTTTTGATAGTTTGGGCCCTATTGAATAATGAATGTTTTGAATTTTCTCCAAAAGTAAAGTAGTTGCAAACTCATCCTTTTAGAAACTTGTTTGCGCTGTTGAGAGGAGTAAAAAACCATCAAAAAATTCAATCCTGCATGATTCTACCAAGAAATGTGATTCTTCATTCAAAACGCTGGTTTTTGCTATTGGGCTCTATTGAATAATGAATGTTTTGAATTTTCTCCAAAAGTAAAGTAGTTGCAAACTCATGCTTTTAGAGACTTGTTTGGGCTCATGAGAGGAGTAGAAAAACATCAAAAATTTCAGTCCTGCATGATTCTACCAAGAAATGTGTGTTCATTGAAACGGCTGGTTTTTGATAGTTTGGGCCCTATTGAATAATGAATGTTTTGAATTTTCTCCAAAAGTAAAGTAGTTGCAAACTCATCCTTTTAGAAACTTGTTTGGGCTGTTGAGAGGAGTAAAAAACCATCAAAAATTTCAATCCTGCATGATTCTACCAAGAAATGTGATTCTTCATTCAAAACGCTGTTTTTTGCTATTGGGCTCTATTGAATAATGAATGTTTTGAATTTTCTCCAAAAGTAAAGTAGTTGCAAACTCATGCTTTTAGAGACTTTTTTGGGCTCATGAGAGGAGTAGAAAAACATCAAAAATTTCAGTCCTGCATGATTCTACCAAGACATGTGTGTTCATTGAAACGGCTGGTTTTTGATAGTTTGGGCCTTATTGAATAATGAATGTTTTGAATTTTCTCCAAAAGTAAAGTAGTTGCAAACTCATCCTTTTAGAAACTTGTTTGGGCTGTTGAGAGGAGTAAAAAACCATCAAAAATTTCAATCCTGCATGATTCTACCAAGAAATGTGATTCTTCATTCAAAACCTGATTTTTGCTATTGGGCTCTATTGAATAATGAATGTTTTGAATTTTCTCCAAAAGTAAAGTAGTTGCAAACTCATGCTTTTAGAGACTTGTTTGGGCTCATGAGAGGAGTAGAAAAACATCAAAAATATCAGTCCTGCATGATTCTACCAAGAAATGTGTGTTCATTCAAACCGCTGGTTTTTGATAGTTTGGGCCCTATTGAATAATGAATGTTTTGAATTTTCTCCAAAAGTAAAGTAGTTGCAAACTCATGCTTTTAGAGACTTGTTTGGGCTCATGAGAGGAGTAGAAAAACATCAAAAATTTCAGTCCTGCATGAATCTACCAAGAAATGTGTGTTCATTGAAACCGCTGGTTTTTGATAGTTTGGGCCCTATTGAATAATGAATGTTTTGAATTTTCTCCAAAAGTAAAGTAGTTGCAAACTCATCCTTTTAGAAACTTGTTTGGGCTGTTGAGAGGAGTAAAAAACCATCAAAAATTTCAATCCTGCATGATTCTACCAAGAAATGTGATTCTTCATTCAAAACGCTGGTTTTTGCTATTGGGCTCTATTGAATAATGAATGTTTTGAATTTTCTCCAAAAGTAAAGTAGTTGCAAACTCATGCTTTTAGAGACTTGTTTGGGCTCATGAGAGGAGTAGAAAAACATCAAAAATTTCAGTCCTGCATGATTCTACCAAGAAATGTGTGTTCATTGAAACGGCTGGTTTTTGATAGTTTGGGCCCTATTGAATAATGAATGTTTTGAATTTTCTCCAAAAGTAAAGTAGTTGCAAACTCATCCTTTTAGAAACTTGTTTGGGCTGTTGAGAGGAGTAAAAAACCATCAAAAATTTCAATCCTGCATGATTCTACCAAGAAATGTGATTCTTCATTCAAAACGCTGGTTTTTGCTATTGGGCTCTATTGAATAATGAATGTTTTGAATTTTCTCCAAAAGTAAAGTAGTTGCAAACTCATGCTTTTAGAGACTTGTTTGGGCTCATGAGAGGAGTAGAAAAACATCAAAAATTTCAGTCCTGCATGATTCTACCAAGAAATGTGTGTTCATTGAAACCGCTGGTTTTTGATAGTTTGGGCCCTATTGAATAATGAATGTTTTGAATTTTCTCCAAAAGTAAAGTAGTTGCAAACTCATCCTTTTAGAAACTTGTTTGGGCTGTTGAGAGGAGTAAAAACCATCAAAAATTTCAATCCTGCATGATTCTACCAAGAAATGTGATTCTTCATTCAAAACGCTGATTTTTGCTATTGGTCTCTATTGAATAATGAATGTTTTGAATTTTCTCCAAAAGTAAAATAGTTGCAAACTCATGCTTTTAGAGACTTGTTTGGGCTCATGAGAGGAGTAGAAAAACATCAAAAATTTCAGTCCTGCATGATTCTACCAAGAAATGTGTGTTCATTGAAACCGCTGGTTTTTGATAGTTTGGGCCCTATTGAATAATGAATGTTTTGAATTTTCTCCAAAAGTAAAGCAGTTGCAAACTCATCCTTTTAGAAACTTGTTTGGGCTGTTGAGAGGAGTAAACAACCATCAAAAATTTCAATCCTGCATGATTTTACCAAGAAATGTGATTCTTCATTCAAAACCTGATTTTTGCTATTGGGCTCTATTGAATAGTGAATGTTTTGAATTTTCTCCAAAAGTAAAGTAGTTGCAAACTCATGCTTTTAGAGACTTGTTTGGGCTCATGAGAGGAGTAGAAAAACATCAAAAATTTCAGACCTGCATGATTCTACCAAGAAATGTGTTCATTCAAACCGCTGGTTTTTGATAGTTTGGGCCCTATTGAATAATGAATGTTTTGAATTTTCTCCAAAAGTAAAGTAGTTGCAAACTCATCCTTTTAGAAACTTGTTTGGGCTGTTGAGAGGAGTAAAAAACCATCAAAAATTTCAATCCTGCATGATTCTACCAAGAAATGTGATTCTTCATTCAAAACGCTGGTTTTTGCTATTGGGCTCTATTGAATAATGAATGTTTTGAATTTTCTCCAAAAGTAAAGTAGTTGCAAACTCATGCTTTTAGAGACTTGTTTGGGCTCATGAGAGGAGTAGAAAAACATCAAAAATTTCAGTCCTGCATGATTCTACCAAGAAATGTGTGTTCATTGAAACCGCTGGTTTTTGATAGTTTGGGCCCTATTGAATAATGAATGTTTTGAATTTTCTCCAAAAGTAAAGTAGTTGCAAACTCATCCTTTTAGAAACTTGTTTGGGCTGTTGAGAGGAGTAAAAAACCATCAAAAATTTCAATCCTGCATGATTCTACCAAGAAATGTGATTCTTCATTCAAAACGCTGGTTTTTGCTATTGGGCTCTATTGAATAATGAATGTTTTGAATTTTCTCCAAAAGTAAAGTAGTTGCAAACTCATGCTTTTAGAGACTTGTTTGGGCTCATGAGATGAGTAGAAAAACATCAAAAATTTCAGTCCTGCATGATTCTACCAAGACATGTGTGTTCATTGAAACGGCTGGTTTTTGATAGTTTGGGCCCTATTGAATAATGAATGTTTTGAATTTTCTCCAAAAGTAAAGTAGTTGCAAACTCATCCTTTTAGAAACTTGTTTGGGCTGTTGAGAGGAGTAAAAAACCATCAAAAATTTCAATCCTGCATGATTCTACCAAGAAATGTGATTCTTCATTCAAAACGCTGGTTTTTGCTATTGGGCTCTATTGAATAATGAATGTTTTGAATTTTCTCCAAATGTAAAGTAGTTGCAAACTCATGCTTTTAGAGACTTGTTTGGGCTCATGAGAGGAGTAGAAAAACATCAAAAATTTCAGTCCTGCATGATTCTACCAAGAAATGTGTGTTCATTCAAACCGCTGGTTTTTGATAGTTTGGGCCCTATTGAATAATGAATGTTTTGAATTTTCTCCAAAAGTAAAGTAGTTGCAAACTCATGCTTTTAGAGACTTGTTTGGGCTCATGAGAGGAGTAGAAAAACATCAAAAATTTCAGTCCTGCATGATTCTACCAAGAAATGTGTGTTCATTGAAACGGCTGGTTTTTGATAGTTTGGGCCCTATTGAATAATGAATGTTTTGAATTTTCTCCAAAAGTAAAGTAGTTGCAAACTCATCCTTTTAGAAACTTGTTTGGGCTGTTGAGAGGAGTAAAACACCATCAAAAATTTCAATCCTGCATGATTCTACCAAGAAATGTGATTCTTCATTCAAAACGCTGGTTTTTGCAATTGGGCTCTATTGAATAATGAATGTTTTGAATTTTCTCCAAAAGTAAAGTAGTTGCAAACTCATGCTTTTAGAGACTTGTTTGGGCTCATGAGATGAGTAGAAAAACATCAAAAATTTCAGTCCTGCATGATTCTACCAAGACATGTGTGTTCATTGAAACGGCTGGTTTTTGATAGTTTGGGCCCTATTGAATAATGAATGTTTTGAATTTTCTCCAAAAGTAAAGTAGTTGCAAACTCATCCTTTTAGAAACTTGTTTGGGCTGTTGAGAGGAGTAAAAAACCATCAAAAATTTCAATCCTGCATGATTCTACCAAGAAATGTGATTCTTCATTCAAAACGCTGGTTTTTGCTATTGGGCTCTATTGAATAATGAATGTTTTGAATTTTCTCCAAAAGTAAAGTAGTTGCAAACTCATGCTTTTAGAGACTTGTTTGGGCTCATGAGAGGAGTAGAAAAACATCAAAAATTTCAGTCCTGCATGATTCTACCAAGAAATGTGTGTTCATTCAAACCGCTGGTTTTTGATAGTTTGGGCCCTATTGAATAATGAATGTTTTGAATTTTCTCCAAAAGTAAAGTAGTTGCAAACTCATGCTTTTAGAGACTTGTTTGGGCTCATGAGAGGAGTAGAAAAACATCAAAAATTTCAGTCCTGCATGAATCTACCAAGAAATGTGTGTTCATTGAAACCGCTGGTTTTTGATAGTTTGGGCCCTATTGAATAATGAATGTTTTGAATTTTCTCCAAAAGTAAAGTAGTTGCAAATTCATCCTTTTAGAAACTTGTTTGGGCTGTTGAGAGGAGTAAAAAACCATCAAAAATTTCAATCCTGCATGATTCTACCAAGAAATGTGATTCTTCATTCAAAACGCTGGTTTTTGCTATTGGGCTCTATTGAATAATGAATGTTTTGAATTTTCTCCAAAAGTAAAGTAGTTGCAAACTCATGCTTTTAGAGACTTGTTTGGGCTCATGAGAGGAGTAGAAAAACATCAAAAATTTCAGTCCTGCATGATTCTACCAAGAAATGTGTGTTCATTGAAACCGCTGGTTTTTGATAGTTTGGGCCCTATTGAATAATGAATGTTTTGAATTTTCTCCAAAAGTAAAGTAGTTGCAAACTCATCCTTTTAGAAACTTGTTTGGGCTGTTGAGAGGAGTAAAAAACCATCAAAAATTTCAATCCTGCATGATTCTACCAAGAAATGTGATTCTTCATTCAAAACGCTGGTTTTTGCTATTGGGCTCTATTGAATAATGAATGTTTTGAATTTTCTCCAAAAGTAAAGTAGTTGCAAACTCATGCTTTTGGAGACTTGTTTGGGCTCATGAGAGGAGTAGAAAAACATCAAAAATTTCAGTCCTGCATGATTCTACCAAGAAATGTGTGTTCATTGAAACCGCTGGTTTTTGATAGTTTGGGCCCTATTGAATAATGAATGTTTTGAATTTTCTCCAAAAGTAAAGCAGTTGCAAACTCATCCTTTTAGAAACTTGTTTGGGCTGTTGAGAGGAGTAAACAACCATCAAAAATTTCAATCCTGCATGATTTTACCAAGAAATGTGATTCTTCATTCAAAACCTGATTTTTGCTATTGGGCTCTATTGAATAGTGAATGTTTTGAATTTTCTCCAAAAGTAAAGTAGTTGCAAACTCATGCTATTAGAGACTTGTTTGGGCTCATGAGAGGAGTAGAAAAACATCAAAAATTTCAGACCTGCATGATTCTACCAAGAAATGTGTTCATTCAAACGGCTGGTTTTTGATAGTTTGGGCCCTATTGAATAATGAATGTTTTGAATTTTCTCCAAAAGTAAAGTAGTTGCAAACTCATCCTTTTAGAAACTTGTTTGGGCTGTTGAGAGGAGTAAAAAACCATCAAAAATTTCAATCCTGCATGATTCTACCAAGAAATGTGATTCTTCATTCAAAACGCTGGTTTTTGCTATTGGGCTCTATTGAATAATGAATGTTTTGAATTTTCTCCAAAAGTAAAGTAGTTGCAAACTCATGCTTTTAGAGACTTGTTTGGGCTCATGAGAGGAGTAGAAAAACATCAAAAATTTCAGTCCTGCATGATTCTACCAAGAAATGTGTGTTCATTGAAACCGCTGGTTTTTGATAGTTTGGGCCCTATTGAATAATGAATGTTTTGAATTTTCTCCAAAAGTAAAGTAGTTGCAAACTCTTCCTTTTAGAAACTTGTTTGGGCTGTTGAGAGGAGTAAAAAACCATCAAAAATTTCAATCCTGCATGATTCTACCAAGAAATGTGATTCTTCATTCAAAACGCTGGTTTTTGCTATTGGGCTCTATTGAATAATGAATGTTTTGAATTTTCTCCAAAAGTAAAGTAGTTGCAAACTCATGCTTTTAGAGACTTGTTTGGGCTCATGAGATGAGTAGAAAAACATCAAAAATTTCAGTCCTGCATGATTCTACCAAGACATGTGTGTTCATTGAAACGGCTGGTTTTTGATAGTTTGGGCCCTATTGAATAATGAATGTTTTGAATTTTCTCCAAAAGTAAAGTAGTTGCAAACTCATCCTTTTAGAAACTTGTTTGGGCTGTTGAGAGGAGTAAAAAACCATCAAAAATTTCAATCCTGCATGATTCTACCAAGAAATGTGATTCTTCATTCAAAACGCTGGTTTTTGCTATTGGGCTCTATTGAATAATGAATGTTTTGAATTTTCTCCAAATGTAAAGTAGTTGCAAACTCATGCTTTTAGAGACTTGTTTGGGCTCATGAGAGGAGTAGAAAAACATCAAAAATTTCAGTCCTGCATGATTCTACCAAGAAATGTGTGTTCATTCAAACCGCTGGTTTTTGATAGTTTGGGCCCTATTGAATAATGAATGTTTTGAATTTTCTCCAAAAGTAAAGTAGTTGCAAACTCATGCTTTTAGAGACTTGTTTGGGCTCATGAGAGGAGTAGAAAAACATCAAAAATTTCAGTCCTGCATGATTCTACCAAGAAATGTGTGTTCATTGAAACGGCTGGTTTTTGATAGTTTGGGCCCTATTGAATAATGAATGTTTTGAATTTTCTCCAAAAGTAAAGTAGTTGCAAACTCATCCTTTTAGAAACTTGTTTGCGCTGTTGAGAGGAGTAAAAAACCATCAAAAAATTCAATCCTGCATGATTCTACCAAGAAATGTGATTCTTCATTCAAAACGCTGGTTTTTGCTATTGGGCTCTATTGAATAATGAATGTTTTGAATTTTCTCCAAAAGTAAAGTAGTTGCAAACTCATGCTTTTAGAGACTTGTTTGGGCTCATGAGAGGAGTAGAAAAACATCAAAAATTTCAGTCCTGCATGATTCTACCAAGAAATGTGTGTTCATTGAAACCGCTGGTTTTTGATAGTTTGGGCCCTATTGAATAATGAATGTTTTGAATTTTCTCCAAAAGTAAAGTAGTTGCAAACTCATCCTTTTAGAAACTTGTTTGGGCTGTTGAGAGGAGTAAAAAAGCATCAAAAATTTCAATCCTGCATGATTCTACCAAGAAATGTGATTCTTCATTCAAAACGCTGGTTTTTGCTATTGGGCTCTATTGAATAATGAATGTTTTGAATTTTCTCCAAAAGTAAAGTAGTTGCAAACTCATGCTTTTAGAGACTTGTTTGGGCTCATGAGAGGAGTAGAAAAACATCAAAAATTTCAGTCCTGCATGATTCTACCAAGACATGTGTGTTCATTGAAACGGCTGGTTTTTGATAGTTTGGGCCATATTGAATAATGAATGTTTTGAATTTTCTCCAAAAGTAAAGTAGTTGCAAACTCATCCTTTTAGAAACTTGTTTGGGCTGTTGAGAGGAGTAAAAAACCATCAAAAATTTCAATCCTGCATGATTCTACCAAGAAATGTGATTCTTCATTCAAAACGCTGGTTTTTGCTATTGGGCTCTATTGAATAATGAATGTTTTGAATTTTCTCCAAAAGTAAAGTAGTTGCAAACTCATGCTTTTAGAGACTTGTTTGGGCTCATGAGAGGAGTAGAAAAACATCAAAAATTTCAGTCCTGCATGATTCTACCAAGAAATGTGTGTTCATTGAAACCGCTGGTTTTTGATAGTTTGGGCCCTATTGAATAATGAATGTTTTGAATTTTCTCCAAAAGTAAAGTAGTTGCAAACTCATCCTTTTAGAAACTTGTTTGGGCTGTTGAGAGGAGTAAAAAACCATCAAAAATTTCAATCCTGCATGATTCTACCAAGAAATGTGATTCTTCATTCAAAACGCTGGTTTTTGCTATTGGGCTCTATTGAATAATGAATGTTTTGAATTTTCTCCAAAAGTAAAGTAGTTGCAAACTCATGCTTTTAGAGACTTGTTTGGGCTCATGAGAGGAGTAGAAAAACATCAAAAATTTCAGTCCTGCATGATTCTACCAAGAAATGTGTGTTCATTGAAACCGCTGGTTTTTGATAGTTTGGGCCCTATTGAATAATGAATGTTTTGAATTTTCTCCAAAAGTAAAGTAGTTGCAAACTCATCCTTTTAGAAACTTGTTTGGGCTGTTGATAGGAGTAAAAAACCATCAAAAATTTCAATCCTGCATGATTTCTACCAAGTAAAGTAGTTGCAAACTCATCCTTTTAGAAACTTGTTTGGGCTGTTGAGAGGAGTAAAAAACCATCAAAAATTTCAATCCTGCATGATTCTACCAAGAAATGTGATTCTTCATTCAAAACCTGATTTTTGCTATTGGGCTCTATTGAATAATGAATGTTTTGAATTTTCTCCAAAAGTAAAGTAGTTGCAAACTCATGCTTTTAGAGACTTGTTTGGGCTCATGAGAGGAGTAGAAAAACATCAAAAATTTCAGTCCTGCATGATTCTACCAAGAAATGTGTGTTCATTGAAACCGCTGGTTTTTGATAGTTTGGGCCCTATTGAATAATGAATGTTTTGAATTTTCTCCAAAAGTAAAGTAGTTGCAAACTCAACCTTTTAGAAACTTGTTTGGGCTGTTGAGAGGAGTAAAAAACCATCAAAAATTTCAATCCTGCATGATTCTACCAAGAAATGTGATTCTTCATTCAAAACGCTGGTTTTTGCTATTGGGCTCTATTGAATAATGAATGTTTTGAATTTTCTCCAAAAGTAAAGTAGTTGCAAACTCATCCTTTTAGAGACTTGTTTGGGCTCATGAGAGGAGTAGAAAAAAATCAAAAATTTCAGTCCTGCACGATTCTACCAAGAAATGTGTGTTCATTCAAACCGCTGGTTTTTGATAGTTTGGGCCCTATTGAATAATGAATGTTTTGAATTTTCTCCAAAAGTAAAGTAGTTGCAAACTCATCCTTTTAGAAACTTGTTTGGGCTGTTGAGAGGAGTAAAACACCATCAAAAATTTCAATCCTGCATGATTCTACCAAGAAATGTGATTCTTCATTCAAAACGCTGGTTTTTGCAATTGGGCTCTATTGAATAATGAATGTTTTGAATTTTCTCCAATAGTAAAGTAGTTGCAAACTCATGCTTTTAGAGACTTGTTTGGGCTCATGAGATGAGTAGAAAAACATCAAAAATTTCAGTCCTGCATGATTCTACCAAGACATGTGTGTTCATTGAAACGGCTGGTTTTTGATAGTTTGGGCCCTATTGAATAATGAATGTTTTGAATTTTCTCCAAAAGTAAAGTAGTTGCAAACTCATCCTTTTAGAAACTTGTTTGGGCTGTTGAGAGGAGTAAAAAACCATCAAAAATTTCAATCCTGCATGATTCTACCAAGAAATGTGATTCTTCATTCAAAACCTGATTTTTGCTATTGGGCTCTATTGAATAATGAATGTTTTGAATTTTCTCCAAAAGTAAAGTAGTTGCAAACTCATGCTTTTAGAGACTTGTTTGGGCTCATGAGAGGAGTAGAAAAACATCAAAAATATCAGTCCTGCATGATTCTACCAAGAAATGTGTGTTCATTCAAACCGCTGGTTTTTGATAGTTTGGGCCCTATTGAATAATGAATGTTTTGAATTTTCTCCAAAAGTAAAGTAGTTGCAAACTCATGCTTTTAGAGACTTGTTTGGGCTCATGAGAGGAGTAGAAAAACATCAAAAATTTCAGTCCTGCATGAATCTACCAAGAAATGTGTGTTCATTGAAACCGCTGGTTTTTGATAGTTTGGGCCCTATTGAATAATGAATGTTTTGAATTTTCTCCAAAAGTAAAGTAGTTGCAAACTCATCCTTTTAGAAACTTGTTTGGGCTGTTGAGAGGAGTAAAAAACCATCAAAAATTTCAATCCTGCATGATTCTACCAAGAAATGTGATTCTTCATTCAAAACGCTGGTTTTTGCTATTGGGCTCTATTGAATAATGAATGTTTTGAATTTTCTCCAAAAGTAAAGTAGTTGCAAACTCATGCTTTTAGAGACTTGTTTGGGCTCATGAGAGGAGTAGAAAAACATCAAAAATTTCAGTCCTGCATGATTCTACCAAGAAATGTGTGTTCATTGAAACGGCTGGTTTTTGATAGTTTGGGCCCTATTGAATAATGAATGTTTTGAATTTTCTCCAAAAGTAAAGTAGTTGCAAACTCATCCTTTTAGAAACTTGTTTGGGCTGTTGAGAGGAGTAAAAAACCATCAAAAATTTCAATCCTGCATGATTCTACCAAGAAATGTGATTCTTCATTCAAAACGCTGGTTTTTGCTATTGGGCTCTATTGAATAATGAATGTTTTGAATTTTCTCCAAATGTAAAGTAGTTGCAAACTCATGCTTTTAGAGACTTGTTTGGGCTCATGAGAGGAGTAGAAAAACATCAAAAATTTCAGTCCTGCATGATTCTACCAAGAAATGTGTGTTCATTCAAACCGCTGGTTTTTGATAGTTTGGGCCCTATTGAATAATGAATGTTTTGAATTTTCTCCAAAAGTAAAGTAGTTGCAAACTCATGCTTTTAGAGACTTGTTTGGGCTCATGAGAGGAGTAGAAAAACATCAAAAATTTCAGTCCTGCATGATTCTACCAAGAAATGTGTGTTCATTGAAACGGCTGGTTTTTGATAGTTTGGGCCCTATTGAATAATGAATGTTTTGAATTTTCTCCAAAAGTAAAGTAGTTGCAAACTCATCCTTTTAGAAACTTGTTTGGGCTGTTGAGAGGAGTAAAACACCATCAAAAATTTCAATCCTGCATGATTCTACCAAGAAATGTGATTCTTCATTCAAAACGCTGGTTTTTGCAATTGGGCTCTATTGAATAATGAATGTTTTGAATTTTCTCCAAAAGTAAAGTAGTTGCAAACTCATGCTTTTAGAGACTTGTTTGGGCTCATGAGATGAGTAGAAAAACATCAAAAATTTCAGTCCTGCATGATTCTACCAAGACATGTGTGTTCATTGAAACGGCTGGTTTTTGATAGTTTGGGCCCTATTGAATAATGAATGTTTTGAATTTTCTCCAAAAGTAAAGTAGTTGCAAACTCATCCTTTTAGAAACTTGTTTGGGCTGTTGAGAGGAGTAAAAAACCATCAAAAATTTCAATCCTGCATGATTCTACCAAGAAATGTGATTCTTCATTCAAAACGCTGGTTTTTGCTATTGGGCTCTATTGAATAATGAATGTTTTGAATTTTCTCCAAAAGTAAAGTAGTTGCAAACTCATGCTTTTAGAGACTTGTTTGGGCTCATGAGAGAAGTAGAAAAACATCAAAAATTTCAGTCCTGCATGATTCTACCAAGAAATGTGTGTTCATTGAAACCGCTGGTTTTTGATAGTTTGGGCCCTATTGAATAATGAATGTTTTGAATTTTCTCCAAAAGTAAAGTAGTTGCAAACTCATCCTTTTAGAAACTTGTTTGGGCTGTTGAGAGGAGTAAAAAACCATCAAAAATTTCAATCCTGCATGATTCTACCAAGAAATGTGATTCTTCATTCAAAACGCTGGTTTTTGCTATTGGGCTCTATTGAATAATGAATGTTTTGAATTTTCTCCAAAAGTAAAGTAGTTGCAAACTCATGCTTTTGGAGACTTGTTTGGGCTCATGAGAGGAGTAGAAAAACATCAAAAATTTCAGTCCTGCATGATTCTACCAAGAAATGTGTGTTCATTGAAACCGCTGGTTTTTGATAGTTTGGGCCCTATTGAATAATGAATGTTTTGAATTTTCTCCAAAAGTAAAGCAGTTGCAAACTCATCCTTTTAGAAACTTGTTTGGGCTGTTGAGAGGAGTAAACAACCATCAAAAATTTCAATCCTGCATGATTTTACCAAGAAATGTGATTCTTCATTCAAAACCTGATTTTTGCTATTGGGCTCTATTGAATAGTGAATGTTTTGAATTTTCTCCAAAAGTAAAGTAGTTGCAAACTCATGCTTTTAGAGACTTGTTTGGGCTCATGAGAGGAGTAGAAAAACATCAAAAATTTCAGACCTGCATGATTCTACCAAGAAATGTGTTCATTCAAACGGCTGGTTTTTGATAGTTTGGGCCCTATTGAATAATGAATGTTTTGAATTTTCTCCAAAAGTAAAGTAGTTGCAAACTCATCCTTTTAGAAACTTGTTTGGGCTGTTGAGAGGAGTAAAAAACCATCAAAAATTTCAATCCTGCATGATTCTACCAAGAAATGTGATTCTTCATTCAAAACGCTGGTTTTTGCTATTGGGCTCTATTGAATAATGAATGTTTTGAATTTTCTCCAAAAGTAAAGTAGTTGCAAACTCATGCTTTTAGAGACTTGTTTGGGCTCATGAGAGGAGTAGAAAAACATCAAAAATTTCAGTCCTGCATGATTCTACCAAGAAATGTGTGTTCATTGAAACCGCTGGTTTTTGATAGTTTGGGCCCTATTGAATAATGAATGTTTTGAATTTTCTCCAAAAGTAAAGTAGTTGCAAACTCTTCCTTTTAGAAACTTGTTTGGGCTGTTGAGAGGAGTAAAAAACCATCAAAAATTTCAATCCTGCATGATTCTACCAAGAAATGTGATTCTTCATTCAAAACGCTGGTTTTTGCTATTGGGCTCTATTGAATAATGAATGTTTTGAATTTTCTCCAAAAGTAAAGTAGTTGCAAACTCATGCTTTTAGAGACTTGTTTGGGCTCATGAGATGAGTAGAAAAACATCAAAAATTTCAGTCCTGCATGATTCTACCAAGACATGTGTGTTCATTGAAACGGCTGGTTTTTGATAGTTTGGGCCCTATTGAATAATGAATGTTTTGAATTTTCTCCAAAAGTAAAGTAGTTGCAAACTCATCCTTTTAGAAACTTGTTTGGGCTGTTGAGAGGAGTAAAAAACCATCAAAAATTTCAATCCTGCATGATTCTACCAAGAAATGTGATTCTTCATTCAAAACGCTGGTTTTTGCTATTGGGCTCTATTGAATAATGAATGTTTTGAATTTTCTCCAAATGTAAAGTAGTTGCAAACTCATGCTTTTAGAGACTTGTTTGGGCTCATGAGAGGAGTAGAAAAACATCAAAAATTTCAGTCCTGCATGATTCTACCAAGAAATGTGTGTTCATTCAAACCGCTGGTTTTTGATAGTTTGGGCCCTATTGAATAATGAATGTTTTGAATTTTCTCCAAAAGTAAAGTAGTTGCAAACTCATGCTTTTAGAGACTTGTTTGGGCTCATGAGAGGAGTAGAAAAACATCAAAAATTTCAGTCCTGCATGATTCTACCAAGAAATGTGTGTTCATTGAAACGGCTGGTTTTTGATAGTTTGGGCCCTATTGAATAATGAATGTTTTGAATTTTCTCCAAAAGTAAAGTAGTTGCAAACTCATCCTTTTAGAAACTTGTTTGCGCTGTTGAGAGGAGTAAAAAACCATCAAAAAATTCAATCCTGCATGATTCTACCAAGAAATGTGATTCTTCATTCAAAACGCTGGTTTTTGCTATTGGGCTCTATTGAATAATGAATGTTTTGAATTTTCTCCAAAAGTAAAGTAGTTGCAAACTCATGCTTTTAGAGACTTGTTTGGGCTCATGAGAGGAGTAGAAAAACATCAAAAATTTCAGTCCTGCATGATTCTACCAAGAAATGTGTGTTCATTGAAACCGCTGGTTTTTGATAGTTTGGGCCCTATTGAATAATGAATGTTTTGAATTTTCTCCAAAAGTAAAGTAGTTGCAAACTCATCCTTTTAGAAACTTGTTTGGGCTGTTGAGAGGAGTAAAAAACCATCAAAAATTTCAATCCTGCATGATTCTACCAAGAAATGTGATTCTTCATTCAAAACGCTGGTTTTTGCTATTGGGCTCTATTGAATAATGAATGTTTTGAATTTTCTCCAAAAGTAAAGTAGTTGCAAACTCATGCTTTTAGAGACTTGTTTGGGCTCATGAGAGGAGTAGAAAAACATCAAAAATTTCAGTCCTGCATGATTCTACCAAGACATGTGTGTTCATTGAAACGGCTGGTTTTTGATAGTTTGGGCCATATTGAATAATGAATGTTTTGAATTTTCTCCAAAAGTAAAGTAGTTGCAAACTCATCCTTTTAGAAACTTGTTTGGGCTGTTGAGAGGAGTAAAAAACCATCAAAAATTTCAATCCTGCATGATTCTACCAAGAAATGTGATTCTTCATTCAAAACGCTGGTTTTTGCTATTGGGCTCTATTGAATAATGAATGTTTTGAATTTTCTCCAAAAGTAAAGTAGTTGCAAACTCATGCTTTTAGAGACTTGTTTGGGCTCATGAGAGGAGTAGAAAAACATCAAAAATTTCAGTCCTGCATGATTCTACCAAGAAATGTGTGTTCATTGAAACCGCTGGTTTTTGATAGTTTGGGCCCTATTGAATAATGAATGTTTTGAATTTTCTCCAAAAGTAAAGTAGTTGCAAACTCATCCTTTTAGAAACTTGTTTGGGCTGTTGAGAGGAGTAAAAAACCATCAAAAATTTCAATCCTGCATGATTCTACCAAGAAATGTGATTCTTCATTCAAAACGCTGGTTTTTGCTATTGGGCTCTATTGAATAATGAATGTTTTGAATTTTCTCCAAAAGTAAAGTAGTTGCAAACTCATGCTTTTAGAGACTTGTTTGGGCTCATGAGAGGAGTAGAAAAACATCAAAAATTTCAGTCCTGCATGATTCTACCAAGAAATGTGTGTTCATTGAAACCGCTGGTTTTTGATAGTTTGGGCCCTATTGAATAATGAATGTTTTGAATTTTCTCCAAAAGTAAAGTAGTTGCAAACTCATCCTTTTAGAAACTTGTTTGGGCTGTTGATAGGAGTAAAAAACCATCAAAAATTTCAATCCTGCATGATTTCTACCAAGTAAAGTAGTTGCAAACTCATCCTTTTAGAAACTTGTTTGGGCTGTTGAGAGGAGTAAAAAACCATCAAAAATTTCAATCCTGCATGATTCTACCAAGAAATGTGATTCTTCATTCAAAACCTGATTTTTGCTATTGGGCTCTATTGAATAATGAATGTTTTGAATTTTCTCCAAAAGTAAAGTAGTTGCAAACTCATGCTTTTAGAGACTTGTTTGGGCTCATGAGAGGAGTAGAAAAACATCAAAAATTTCAGTCCTGCATGATTCTACCAAGACATGTGTGTTCATTGAAACGGCTGGTTTTTGATAGTTTGGGCCCTATTGAATAATGAATGTTTTGAATTTTCTCCAAAAGTAAAGTAGTTGCAAACTCATCCTTTTAGAAACTTGTTTGGGCTGTTGAGAGGAGTAAAAAACCATCAAAAATTTCAATCCTGCATGATTCTACCAAGAAATGTGATTCTTCATTCAAAACGCTGGTTTTTGCTATTGGGCTCTATTGAATAATGAATGTTTTGAATTTTCTCCAAATGTAAAGTAGTTGCAAACTCATGCTTTTAGAGACTTGTTTGGGCTCATGAGAGGAGTAGAAAAACATCAAAAATTTCAGTCCTGCATGATTCTACCAAGAAATGTGTGTTCATTCAAACCGCTGGTTTTTGATAGTTTGGGCCCTATTGAATAATGAATGTTTTGAATTTTCTCCAAAAGTAAAGTAGTTGCAAACTCATGCTTTTAGAGACTTGTTTGGGCTCATGAGAGGAGTAGAAAAACATCAAAAATTTCAGTCCTGCATGATTCTACCAAGAAATGTGTGTTCATTGAAACGGCTGGTTTTTGATAGTTTGGGCCCTATTGAATAATGAATGTTTTGAATTTTCTCCAAAAGTAAAGTAGTTGCAAACTCATCCTTTTAGAAACTTGTTTGGGCTGTTGAGAGGAGTAAAACACCATCAAAAATTTCAATCCTGCATGATTCTACCAAGAAATGTGATTCTTCATTCAAAACGCTGGTTTTTGCAATTGGGCTCTATTGAATAATGAATGTTTTGAATTTTCTCCAAAAGTAAAGTAGTTGCAAACTCATGCTTTTAGAGACTTGTTTGGGCTCATGAGATGAGTAGAAAAACATCAAAAATTTCAGTCCTGCATGATTCTACCAAGACATGTGTGTTCATTGAAACGGCTGGTTTTTGATAGTTTGGGCCCTATTGAATAATGAATGTTTTGAATTTTCTCCAAAAGTAAAGTAGTTGCAAACTCATCCTTTTAGAAACTTGTTTGGGCTGTTGAGAGGAGTAAAAAACCATCAAAAATTTCAATCCTGCATGATTCTACCAAGAAATGTGATTCTTCATTCAAAACGCTGGTTTTTGCTATTGGGCTCTATTGAATAATGAATGTTTTGAATTTTCTCCAAAAGTAAAGTAGTTGCAAACTCATGCTTTTAGAGACTTGTTTGGGCTCATGAGAGAAGTAGAAAAACATCAAAAATTTCAGTCCTGCATGATTCTACCAAGAAATGTGTGTTCATTGAAACCGCTGGTTTTTGATAGTTTGGGCCCTATTGAATAATGAATGTTTTGAATTTTCTCCAAAAGTAAAGTAGTTGCAAACTCATCCTTTTAGAAACTTGTTTGGGCTGTTGAGAGGAGTAAAAAACCATCAAAAATTTCAATCCTGCATGATTCTACCAAGAAATGTGATTCTTCATTCAAAACGCTGGTTTTTGCTATTGGGCTCTATTGAATAATGAATGTTTTGAATTTTCTCCAAAAGTAAAGTAGTTGCAAACTCATGCTTTTGGAGACTTGTTTGGGCTCATGAGAGGAGTAGAAAAACATCAAAAATTTCAGTCCTGCATGATTCTACCAAGAAATGTGTGTTCATTGAAACCGCTGGTTTTTGATAGTTTGGGCCCTATTGAATAATGAATGTTTTGAATTTTCTCCAAAAGTAAAGCAGTTGCAAACTCATCCTTTTAGAAACTTGTTTGGGCTGTTGAGAGGAGTAAACAACCATCAAAAATTTCAATCCTGCATGATTTTACCAAGAAATGTGATTCTTCATTCAAAACCTGATTTTTGCTATTGGGCTCTATTGAATAGTGAATGTTTTGAATTTTCTCCAAAAGTAAAGTAGTTGCAAACTCATGCTTTTAGAGACTTGTTTGGGCTCATGAGAGGAGTAGAAAAACATCAAAAATTTCAGACCTGCATGATTCTACCAAGAAATGTGTTCATTCAAACGGCTGGTTTTTGATAGTTTGGGCCCTATTGAATAATGAATGTTTTGAATTTTCTCCAAAAGTAAAGTAGTTGCAAACTCATCCTTTTAGAAACTTGTTTGGGCTGTTGAGAGGAGTAAAAAACCATCAAAAATTTCAATCCTGCATGATTCTACCAAGAAATGTGATTCTTCATTCAAAACGCTGGTTTTTGCTATTGGGCTCTATTGAATAATGAATGTTTTGAATTTTCTCCAAAAGTAAAGTAGTTGCAAACTCATGCTTTTAGAGACTTGTTTGGGCTCATGAGAGGAGTAGAAAAACATCAAAAATTTCAGTCCTGCATGATTCTACCAAGAAATGTGTGTTCATTGAAACCGCTGGTTTTTGATAGTTTGGGCCCTATTGAATAATGAATGTTTTGAATTTTCTCCAAAAGTAAAGTAGTTGCAAACTCTTCCTTTTAGAAACTTGTTTGGGCTGTTGAGAGGAGTAAAAAACCATCAAAAATTTCAATCCTGCATGATTCTACCAAGAAATGTGATTCTTCATTCAAAACGCTGGTTTTTGCTATTGGGCTCTATTGAATAATGAATGTTTTGAATTTTCTCCAAAAGTAAAGTAGTTGCAAACTCATGCTTTTAGAGACTTGTTTGGGCTCATGAGATGAGTAGAAAAACATCAAAAATTTCAGTCCTGCATGATTCTACCAAGACATGTGTGTTCATTGAAACGGCTGGTTTTTGATAGTTTGGGCCCTATTGAATAATGAATGTTTTGAATTTTCTCCAAAAGTAAAGTAGTTGCAAACTCATCCTTTTAGAAACTTGTTTGGGCTGTTGAGAGGAGTAAAAAACCATCAAAAATTTCAATCCTGCATGATTCTACCAAGAAATGTGATTCTTCATTCAAAACGCTGGTTTTTGCTATTGGGCTCTATTGAATAATGAATGTTTTGAATTTTCTCCAAATGTAAAGTAGTTGCAAACTCATGCTTTTAGAGACTTGTTTGGGCTCATGAGAGGAGTAGAAAAACATCAAAAATTTCAGTCCTGCATGATTCTACCAAGAAATGTGTGTTCATTCAAACCGCTGGTTTTTGATAGTTTGGGCCCTATTGAATAATGAATGTTTTGAATTTTCTCCAAAAGTAAAGTAGTTGCAAACTCATGCTTTTAGAGACTTGTTTGGGCTCATGAGAGGAGTAGAAAAACATCAAAAATTTCAGTCCTGCATGATTCTACCAAGAAATGTGTGTTCATTGAAACGGCTGGTTTTTGATAGTTTGGGCCCTATTGAATAATGAATGTTTTGAATTTTCTCCAAAAGTAAAGTAGTTGCAAACTCATCCTTTTAGAAACTTGTTTGCGCTGTTGAGAGGAGTAAAAAACCATCAAAAAATTCAATCCTGCATGATTCTACCAAGAAATGTGATTCTTCATTCAAAACGCTGGTTTTTGCTATTGGGCTCTATTGAATAATGAATGTTTTGAATTTTCTCCAAAAGTAAAGTAGTTGCAAACTCATGCTTTTAGAGACTTGTTTGGGCTCATGAGAGGAGTAGAAAAACATCAAAAATTTCAGTCCTGCATGATTCTACCAAGAAATGTGTGTTCATTGAAACCGCTGGTTTTTGATAGTTTGGGCCCTATTGAATAATGAATGTTTTGAATTTTCTCCAAAAGTAAAGTAGTTGCAAACTCATCCTTTTAGAAACTTGTTTGGGCTGTTGAGAGGAGTAAAAAACCATCAAAAATTTCAATCCTGCATGATTCTACCAAGAAATGTGATTCTTCATTCAAAACGCTGGTTTTTGCTATTGGGCTCTATTGAATAATGAATGTTTTGAATTTTCTCCAAAAGTAAAGTAGTTGCAAACTCATGCTTTTAGAGACTTGTTTGGGCTCATGAGAGGAGTAGAAAAACATCAAAAATTTCAGTCCTGCATGATTCTACCAAGACATGTGTGTTCATTGAAACGGCTGGTTTTTGATAGTTTGGGCCATATTGAATAATGAATGTTTTGAATTTTCTCCAAAAGTAAAGTAGTTGCAAACTCATCCTTTTAGAAACTTGTTTGGGCTGTTGAGAGGAGTAAAAAACCATCAAAAATTTCAATCCTGCATGATTCTACCAAGAAATGTGATTCTTCATTCAAAACGCTGGTTTTTGCTATTGGGCTCTATTGAATAATGAATGTTTTGAATTTTCTCCAAAAGTAAAGTAGTTGCAAACTCATGCTTTTAGAGACTTGTTTGGGCTCATGAGAGGAGTAGAAAAACATCAAAAATTTCAGTCCTGCATGATTCTACCAAGAAATGTGTGTTCATTGAAACCGCTGGTTTTTGATAGTTTGGGCCCTATTGAATAATGAATGTTTTGAATTTTCTCCAAAAGTAAAGTAGTTGCAAACTCATCCTTTTAGAAACTTGTTTGGGCTGTTGAGAGGAGTAAAAAACCATCAAAAATTTCAATCCTGCATGATTCTACCAAGAAATGTGATTCTTCATTCAAAACGCTGGTTTTTGCTATTGGGCTCTATTGAATAATGAATGTTTTGAATTTTCTCCAAAAGTAAAGTAGTTGCAAACTCATGCTTTTAGAGACTTGTTTGGGCTCATGAGAGGAGTAGAAAAACATCAAAAATTTCAGTCCTGCATGATTCTACCAAGAAATGTGTGTTCATTGAAACCGCTGGTTTTTGATAGTTTGGGCCCTATTGAATAATGAATGTTTTGAATTTTCTCCAAAAGTAAAGTAGTTGCAAACTCATCCTTTTAGAAACTTGTTTGGGCTGTTGATAGGAGTAAAAAACCATCAAAAATTTCAATCCTGCATGATTTCTACCAAGTAAAGTAGTTGCAAACTCATCCTTTTAGAAACTTGTTTGGGCTGTTGAGAGGAGTAAAAAACCATCAAAAATTTCAATCCTGCATGATTCTACCAAGAAATGTGATTCTTCATTCAAAACCTGATTTTTGCTATTGGGCTCTATTGAATAATGAATGTTTTGAATTTTCTCCAAAAGTAAAGTAGTTGCAAACTCATGCTTTTAGAGACTTGTTTGGGCTCATGAGAGGAGTAGAAAAACATCAAAAATTTCAGTCCTGCATGATTCTACCAAGAAATGTGTGTTCATTGAAACCGCTGGTTTTTGATAGTTTGGGCCCTATTGAATAATGAATGTTTTGAATTTTCTCCAAAAGTAAAGTAGTTGCAAACTCATCCTTTTAGAAACTTGTTTGGGCTGTTGAGATGAGTAAAAAAACATCAAAAATTTCAATCCTGCATGATTCTACCAAGAAATGTGATTCTTCATTTAAAACGCTGGTTATTGCTATTGGGCTCTATTGAATAATGAATGTTTTGAATTTTCTCCAAAAGTAAAGTAGTTGCAAACTCATCCTTTTAGAGACTTGTTTGGGCTCATGAGAGGAGTAGAAAAACATCAAAAATTTCAGTCCTGCACGATTCTACCAAGAAATGTGTGTTCATTCAAACCGCTGGTTTTTGATATTTTGGGCCCTATTGAATAATGAATGTTTTGAATTTTCTCCAAAAGTAAAGTAGTTGCAAACTCATCCTTTTAGAAACTTGTTTGGGCTGTTGAGAGGAGTAAAAAACCATCAAAAATTTCAATCCTGCATGATTCTACCAAGAAATGTGATTCTTCATTCAAAACCTGATTTTTGCTATTGGGCTCTATTGAATAATGAATGTTTTGAATTTTCTCCAAAAGTAAAGTAGTTGCAAACTCATGCTTTTAGAGACTTGTTTGGGCTCATGAGAGGAGTAGAAAAACATCAAAAATTTCAGTCCTGCATGATTCTACCAAGAAATGTGTGTTCATTGAAACCGCTGGTTTTTGATAGTTTGGGCCCTATTGAATAATGAATGTTTTGAATTTTCTCCAAAAGTAAAGTAGTTGCAAACTCATCCTTTTAGAAACTTGTTTGGGCTGTTGAGAGGAGTAAAAAACCATCAAAAATTTCAATCCTGCATGATTCTACCAAGAAATGTGATTCTTCATTCAAAACGCTGGTTTTTGCTATTGGGCTCTATTGAATAATGAATGTTTTGAATTTTCTCCAAAAGTAAAGTAGTTGCAAACTCATCCTTTTAGAGACTTGTTTGGGCTCATGAGAGGAGTAGAAAAAAATCAAAAATTTCAGTCCTGCACGATTCTACCAAGAAATGTGTGTTCATTCAAACCGCTGGTTTTTGATAGTTTGGGCCCTATTGAATAATGAATGTTTTGAATTTTCTCCAAAAGTAAAGTAGTTGCAAACTCATCCTTTTAGAAACTTGTTTGGGCTGTTGAGAGGAGTAAAACACCATCAAAAATTTCAATCCTGCATGATTCTACCAAGAAATGTGATTCTTCATTCAAAACGCTGGTTTTTGCAATTGGGCTCTATTGAATAATGAATGTTTTGAATTTTCTCCAAAAGTAAAGTAGTTGCAAACTCATGCTTTTAGAGACTTGTTTGGGCTCATGAGAGGAGTAGAAAAACATCAAAAATTTCAGTCCTGCATGATTCTACCAAGAAATGTGTGTTCATTGAAACCGCTGGTTTTTGATAGTTTGGGCCCTATTGAATAATGAATGTTTTGAATTTTCTCCAAAGGTAAAGTAGTTGCAAACTCATCCTTTTAGAAACTTGTTTGGGCTGTTGAGAGGAGTAAAAAACCATCAAAAATTTCAATCCTGCATGATTCTACCAAGAAATGTGATTCTTCATTCAAAACGCTGGTTTTTGCTATTGGGCTCTATTGAATAATGAATGTTTTGAATTTTCTCCAAAAGTAAAGTAGTTGCAAACTCATGCTTTTAGAGACTTGTTTGGGCTCATGAGAGGAGTAGAAAAACATCAAAAATTTCAGTCCTGCATGAATCTACCAAGAAATGTGTGTTCATTGAAACCGCTGGTTTTTGATAGTTTGGGCCCTATTGAATAATGAATGTTTTGAATTTTCTCCAAAAGTAAAGTAGTTGCAAATTCATCCTTTTAGAAACTTGTTTGGGCTGTTGAGAGGAGTAAAAAACCATCAAAAATTTCAATCCTGCATGATTCTACCAAGAAATGTGATTCTTCATTCAAAACGCTGGTTTTTGCTATTGGGCTCTATTGAATAATGAATGTTTTGAATTTTCTCCAAAAGTAAAGTAGTTGCAAACTCATGCTTTTAGAGGCTTGTTTGGGCTCATGAGAGGAGTAGAAAAACATCAAAAATTTCAGTCCTGCATGATTCTACCAAGAAATGTGTGTTCATTGAAACCGCTGGTTTTTGATAGTTTGGGCCCTATTGAATAATGAATGTTTTGAATTTTCTCCAAAAGTAAAGTAGTTGCAAACTCATCCTTTTAGAAACTTGTTTGGGCTGTTGAGAGGAGTAAAAAACCATCAAAAATTTCAATCCTGCATGATTCTACCAAGAAATGTGATTCTTCATTCAAAACGCTGGTTTTTGCTATTGGGCTCTATTGAAT
The DNA here is from genome assembly GCF_039654945.1 of Dendrobates tinctorius. Lineage (NCBI taxonomy): Eukaryota > Metazoa > Chordata > Amphibia > Anura > Dendrobatidae > Dendrobates > Dendrobates tinctorius. The sequence goes on from NW_027361793.1 coordinate 24,369,849, forward strand.
AATGAATGTTTTGAATTTTCTCCAAAAGTAAAGTAGTTGCAAACTCATGCTTTTGGAGACTTGTTTGGGCTCATGAGAGGAGTAGAAAAACATCAAAAATTTCAGTCCTGCATGATTCTACCAAGAAATGTGTGTTCATTGAAACGGCTGGTTTTTGATAGTTTGGGCCCTATTGAATAATGAATGTTTTGAATTTTCTCCAAAAGTAAAGTAGTTGCAAACTCATCCTTTTAGAAACTTGTTTGGGCTGTTGAGAGGAGTAAAAAACCATCAAAAATTTCAATCCTGCATGATTCTACCAAGAAATGTGATTCTTCATTCAAAACGCTGGTTTTTGCTATTGGGCTCTATTGAATAATGAATGTTTTGAATTTTCTCCAAAAGTAAAGTAGTTGCAAACTCATGCTTTTAGAGACTTGTTTGGGCTCATGAGAGGAGTAGAAAAACATCAAAAATTTCAGTCCTGCATGATTCTACCAAGAAATGTGTGTTCATTGAAACCGCTGGTTTTTGATAGTTTGGGCCCTATTGAATAATGAATGTTTTGAATTTTCTCCAAAAGTAAAGTAGTTGCCAACTCATCCTTTTAGAAACTTGTTTGGGCTGTTGAGAGGAGTAAAAACCATCAAAAATTTCAATCCTGCATGATTCTACCAAGAAATGTGATTCTTCATTCAAAACGCTGATTTTTGCTATTGGTCTCTATTGAATAATGAATGTTTTGAATTTTCTCCAAAAGTAAAATAGTTGCAAACTCATGCTTTTAGAGACTTGTTTGGGCTCATGAGAGGAGTAGAAAAACATCAAAAATTTCAGTCCTGCATGATTCTACCAAGAAATGTGTGTTCATTGAAACCGCTGGTTTTTGATAGTTTGGGCCCTATTGAATAATGAATGTTTTGAATTTTCTCCAAAAGTAAAGCAGTTGCAAACTCATCCTTTTAGAAACTTGTTTGGGCTGTTGAGAGGAGTAAACAACCATCAAAAATTTCAATCCTGCATGATTTTACCAAGAAATGTGATTCTTCATTCAAAACCTGATTTTTGCTATTGGGCTCTATTGAATAGTGAATGTTTTGAATTTTCTCCAAAAGTAAAGTAGTTGCAAACTCATGCTTTTAGAGACTTGTTTGGGCTCATGAGAGGAGTAGAAAAACATCAAAAATTTCAGACCTGCATGATTCTACCAAGAAATGTGTTCATTCAAACCGCTGGTTTTTGATAGTTTGGGCCCTATTGAATAATGAATGTTTTGAATTTTCTCCAAAAGTAAAGTAGTTGCAAACTCATCCTTTTAGAAACTTGTTTGGGCTGTTGAGAGGAGTAAAAAACCATCAAAAATTTCAATCCTGCATGATTCTACCAAGAAATGTGATTCTTCATTCAAAACGCTGGTTTTTGCTATTGGGCTCTATTGAATAATGAATGTTTTGAATTTTCTCCAAATGTAAAGTAGTTGCAAACTCATGCTTTTAGAGACTTGTTTGGGCTCATGAGAGGAGTAGAAAAACATCAAAAATTTCAGTCCTGCATGATTCTACCAAGAAATGTGTGTTCATTCAAACCGCTGGTTTTTCATAGTTTGGCCCTATTGAATAATGAATGTTTTGAATTTTCTCCAAAAGTAAAGTAGTTGCAAACTCATGCTTTTAGAGACTTGTTTGGGCTCATGAGAGGAGTAGAAAAACATCAAAAATTTCAGTCCTGCATGATTCTACCAAGAAATGTGTGTTCATTGAAACGGCTGGTTTTTGATAGTTTGGGCCCTATTGAATAATGAATGTTTTGAATTTTCTCCAAAAGTAAAGTAGTTGCAAACTCATCCTTTTAGAAACTTGTTTGGGCTGTTGAGAGGAGTAAAACACCATCAAAAATTTCAATCCTGCATGATTCTACCAAGAAATGTGATTCTTCATTCAAAACGCTGGTTTTTGCAATTGGGCTCTATTGAATAATGAATGTTTTGAATTTTCTCCAAAAGTAAAGTAGTTGCAAACTCATGCTTTTAGAGACTTGTTTGGGCTCATGAGATGAGTAGAAAAACATCAAAAATTTCAGTCCTGCATGATTCTACCAAGACATGTGTGTTCATTGAAACGGCTGGTTTTTGATAGTTTGGGCCCTATTGAATAATGAATGTTTTGAATTTTCTCCAAAAGTAAAGTAGTTGCAAACTCATCCTTTTAGAAACTTGTTTGGGCTGTTGAGAGGAGTAAAAAACCATCAAAAATTTCAATCCTGCATGATTCTACCAAGAAATGTGATTCTTCATTCAAAACGCTGGTTTTTGCTATTGGGCTCTATTGAATAATGAATGTTTTGAATTTTCTCCAAAAGTAAAGTAGTTGCAAACTCATGCTTTTAGAGACTTGTTTGGGCTCATGAGAGGAGTAGAAAAACATCAAAAATTTCAGTCCTGCATGATTCTACCAAGAAATGTGTGTTCATTCAAACCGCTGGTTTTTGATAGTTTGGGCCCTATTGAATAATGAATGTTTTGAATTTTCTCCAAAAGTAAAGTAGTTGCAAACTCATGCTTTTAGAGACTTGTTTGGGCTCATGAGAGGAGTAGAAAAACATCAAAAATTTCAGTCCTGCATGAATCTACCAAGAAATGTGTGTTCATTGAAACCGCTGGTTTTTGATAGTTTGGGCCCTATTGAATAATGAAAGTTTTGAATTTTCTCCAAAAGTAAAGTAGTTGCAAATTCATCCTTTTAGAAACTTGTTTGGGCTGTTGAGAGGAGTAAAAAACCATCAAAAATTTCAATCCTGCATGATTCTACCAAGAAATGTGATTCTTCATTCAAAACGCTGGTTTTTGCTATTGGGCTCTATTGAATAATGAATGTTTTGAATTTTCTCCAAAAGTAAAGTAGTTGCAAACTCATGCTTTTAGAGACTTGTTTGGGCTCATGAGAGGAGTAGAAAAACATCAAAAATTTCAGTCCTGCATGATTCTACCAAGAAATGTGTGTTCATTGAAACCGCTGGTTTTTGATAGTTTGGGCCCTATTGAATAATGAATGTTTTGAATTTTCTCCAAAAGTAAAGTAGTTGCAAACTCATCCTTTTAGAAACTTGTTTGGGCTGTTGAGAGGAGTAAAAAACCATCAAAAATTTCAATCCTGCATGATTCTACCAAGAAATGTGATTCTTCATTCAAAACGCTGGTTTTTGCTATTGGGCTCTATTGAATAATGAATGTTTTGAATTTTCTCCAAAAGTAAAGTAGTTGCAAACTCATGCTTTTGGAGACTTGTTTGGGCTCATGAGAGGAGTAGAAAAACATAAAAAATTTCAGTCCTGCATGATTCTACCAAGAAATGTGTGTTCATTGAAACGGCTGGTTTTTGATAGTTTGGGCCCTATTGAATAATGAATGTTTTGAATTTTCTCCAAAAGTAAAGTAGTTGCAAACTCATCCTTTTAGAAACTTGTTTGGGCTGTTGAGAGGAGTAAAAAACCATCAAAAATTTCAATCCTGCATGATTCTACCAAGAAATGTGATTCTTCATTCAAAACGCTGGTTTTTGCTATTGGGCTCTATTGAATAATGAATGTTTTGAATTTTCTCCAAAAGTAAAGTAGTTGCAAACTCATGCTTTTAGAGACTTGTTTGGGCTCATGAGAGGAGTAGAAAAACATCAAAAATTTCAGTCCTGCATGATTCTACCAAGAAATGTGTGTTCATTGAAACCGCTGGTTTTTGATAGTTTGGGCCCTATTGAATAATGAATGTTTTGAATTTTCTCCAAAAGTAAAGTAGTTGCAAACTCATCCTTTTAGAAACTTGTTTGGGCTGTTGAGAGGAGTAAAAAACCATCAAAAATTTCAATCCTGCATGATTCTACCAAGAAATGTGATTCTTCATTCAAAACGCTGGTTTTTGCTATTGGGCTCTATTGAATAATGAATGTTTTGAATTTTCTCCAAAAGTAAAGTAGTTGCAAACTCATGCTTTTAGAGACTTGTTTGGGCTCATGAGAGGAGTTGAAAAACATCAAAAATTTCAGTCCTGCATGATTCTATCAAGAAATGTGTGTTCATTGAAACCGCTGGTTTTTGATAGTTTGGGCCCTATTGAATAATGAATGTTTTGAATTTTCTCCAAAAGTAAAGTAGTTGCAAACTCATCCTTTTAGAAACTTGTTTGGGCTGTTGAGAGGAGTAAAAAACCATCAAAAATTTCAATCCTGCATGATTCTACCAAGAAATGTGATTCTTCATTCAAAACGCTGGTTTTTGCTATTGGGCTCTATTGAATAATGAATGTTTTGAATTTTCTCCAAAAGTAAAGTAGTTGCAAACTCATGCTTTTAGAGACTTGTTTGGGCTCATGAGAGGAGTAGAAAAACATCAAAAATTTCAGTCCTGCATGATTCTACCAAGAAATGTGTGTTCATTGAAACCGCTGGTTTTTGATAGTTTGGGCCCTATTGAATAATGAATGTTTTGAATTTTCTCCAAAAGTAAAGTAGTTGCAAACTCATCCTTTTAGAAACTTGTTTGGGCTGTTGAGAGGAGTAAAAAACCATCAAAAATTTCAATCCTGCATGATTCTACCAAGAAATGTGATTCTTCATTCAAAACGCTGGTTTTTGCTATTGGGCTCTATTGAATAATGAATGTTTTGAATTTTCTCCAAAAGTAAAGTAGTTGCAAACTCATGCTTTTAGAGACTTGTTTGGGCTCATGAGATGAGTAGAAAAACATCAAAAATTTCAGTCCTGCATGATTCTACCAAGACATGTGTGTTCATTGAAACGGCTGGTTTTTGATAGTTTGGGCCCTATTGAATAATGAATGTTTTGAATTTTCTCCAAAAGTAAAGTAGTTGCAAACTCATCCTTTTAGAAACTTGTTTGGGCTGTTGAGAGGAGTAAAAAACCATCAAAAATTTCAATCCTGCATGATTCTACCAAGAAATGTGATTCTTCATTCAAAACGCTGGTTTTTGCTATTGGGCTCTATTGAATAATGAATGTTTTGAATTTTCTCCAAATGTAAAGTAGTTGCAAACTCATGCTTTTAGAGACTTGTTTGGGCTCATGAGAGGAGTAGAAAAACATCAAAAATTTCAGTCCTGCATGATTCTACCAAGAAATGTGTGTTCATTCAAACCGCTGGTTTTTGATAGTTTGGGCCCTATTGAATAATGAATGTTTTGAATTTTCTCCAAAAGTAAAGTAGTTGCAAACTCATGCTTTTAGAGACTTGTTTGGGCTCATGAGAGGAGTAGAAAAACATCAAAAATTTCAGTCCTGCATGATTCTACCAAGAAATGTGTGTTCATTGAAACCGCTGGTTTTTGATAGTTTGGGCCCTATTGAATAATGAATGTTTTGAATTTTCTCCAAAAGTAAAGTAGTTGCAAACTCATCCTTTTAGAAACTTGTTTGGGCTGTTGAGAGGAGTAAAACACCATCAAAAATTTCAATCCTGCATGATTCTACCAAGAAAAGTGATTCTTCATTCAAAACGCTGGTTTTTGCAATTGGGCTCTATTGAATAATGAATGTTTTGAATTTTCTCCAAAAGTAAAGTAGTTGCAAACTCATGCTTTTAGAGACTTGTTTGGGCTCATGAGATGAGTAGAAAAACATCAAAAATTTCAGTCCTGCATGATTCTACCAAGACATGTGTGTTCATTGAAACGGCTGGTTTTTGATAGTTTGGGCCCTATTGAATAATGAATGTTTTGAATTTTCTCCAAAAGTAAAGTAGTTGCAAACTCATCCTTTTAGAAACTTGTTTGGGCTGTTGAGAGGAGTAAAAAACCATCAAAAATTTCAATCCTGCATGATTCTACCAAGAAATGTGATTCTTCATTCAAAACGCTGGTTTTTGCTATTGGGCTCTATTGAATAATGAATGTTTTGAATTTTCTCCAAAAGTAAAGTAGTTGCAAACTCATGCTTTTAGAGACTTGTTTGGGCTCATGAGAGGAGTAGAAAAACATCAAAAATTTCAGTCCTGCATGATTCTACCAAGAAATGTGTGTTCATTCAAACCGCTGGTTTTTGATAGTTTGGGCCCTATTGAATAATGAATGTTTTGAATTTTCTCCAAAAGTAAAGTAGTTGCAAACTCATCCTTTTAGAAACTTGTTTGGGCTGTTGAGAGGAGTAAAAAACCATCAAAAATTTCAATCCTGCATGATTCTACCAAGAAATGTGATTCTTCATTCAAAACGCTGGTTTTTGCTATTGGGCTCTATTGAATAATGAATGTTTTGAATTTTCTCCAAAAGTAAAGTAGTTGCAAACTCATGCTTTTGGAGACTTGTTTGGGCTCATGAGAGGAGTAGAAAAACATCAAAAATTTCAGTCCTGCATGATTCTACCAAGAAATGTGTGTTCATTGAAACGGCTGGTTTTTGATAGTTTGGGCCCTATTGAATAATGAATGTTTTGAATTTTCTCCAAAAGTAAAGTAGTTGCAAACTCATCCTTTTAGAAACTTGTTTGGGCTGTTGAGAGGAGTAAAAAACCATCAAAAATTTCAATCCTGCATGATTCTACCAAGAAATGTGATTCTTCATTCAAAACGCTGGTTTTTGCTATTGGGCTCTATTGAATAATGAATGTTTTGAATTTTCTCCAAAAGTAAAGTAGTTGCAAACTCATGCTTTTAGAGACTTGTTTGGGCTCATGAGAGGAGTAGAAAAACATCAAAAATTTCAGTCCTGCATGATTCTACCAAGAAATGTGTGTTCATTGAAACCGCTGGTTTTTGATAGTTTGGGCCCTATTGAATAATGAATGTTTTGAATTTTCTCCAAAAGTAAAGTAGTTGCAAACTCATCCTTTTAGAAACTTGTTTGGGCTGTTGAGAGGAGTCAAAAACCATCAAAAATTTCAATCCTGCATGATTCTACCAAGAAATGTGATTCTTCATTCAAAACGCTGGTTTTTGCTATTGGGCTCTATTGAATAATGAATGTTTTGAATTTTCTCCAAAAGTAAAGTAGTTGCAAACTCATGCTTTTAGAGACTTGTTTGGGCTCATGAGAGGAGTTGAAAAACATCAAAAATTTCAGTCCTGCATGATTCTATCAAGAAATGTGTGTTCATTGAAACCGCTGGTTTTTGATAGTTTGGGCCCTATTGAATAATGAATGTTTTGAATTTTCTCCAAAAGTAAAGTAGTTGCAAACTCATCCTTTTAGAAACTTGTTTGGGCTGTTGAGAGGAGTAAAAAACCATCAAAAATTTCAATCCTGCATGATTCTACCAAGAAATGTGATTCTTCATCCAAAACGCTGGTTTTTGCTATTGGGCTCTATTGAATAATGAATGTTTTGAATTTTCTCCAAAAGTAAAGTAGTTGCAAACTCATGCTTTTAGAGACTTGTTTGGGCTCATGAGAGGAGTAGAAAAACATCAAAAATTTCAGTCCTGCATGAATCTACCAAGAAATGTGTGTTCATTGAAACCGCTGGTTTTTGATAGTTTGGGCCCTATTGAATAATGAATGTTTTGAATTTTCTCCAAAAGTAAAGTAGTTGCAAATTCATCCTTTTAGAAACTTGTTTGGGCTGTTGAGAGGAGTAAAAAACCATCAAAAATTTCAATCCTGCATGATTCTACCAAGAAATGTGATTCTTCATTCAAAACGCTGGTTTTTGCTATTGGGCTCTATTGAATAATGAATGTTCTGAATTTTCTCCAAAAGTAAAGTAGTTGCAAACTCATGCTTTTAGAGACTTGTTTGGGCTCCTGAGAGGAGTAGAAAAACATCAAAAATTTCAGTCCTGCATGATTCTACCAAGAAATGTGTGTTCATTGAAACCGCTGGTTTTTGATAGTTTGGGCCCTATTGAATAATGAATGTTTTGAATTTTCTCCAAAAGTAAAGTAGTTGCAAACTCATCCTTTTAGAAACTTGTTTGGGCTGTTGAGAGGAGTAAAAAACCATCAAAAATTTCAATCCTGCATGATTCTACCAAGAAATGTGATTCTTCATTCAAAACGCTGGTTTTTGCTATTGGGCTCTATTGAATAATGAATGTTTTGAATTTTCTCCAAAAGTAAAGTAGTTGCAAACTCATGCTTTTGGAGACTTGTTTGGGCTCATGAGAGGAGTAGAAAAACATCAAAAATTTCAGTCCTGCATGATTCTACCAAGAAATGTGTGTTCATTGAAACGGCTGGTTTTTGATAGTTTGGGCCCTATTGAATAATGAATGTTTTGAATTTTCTCCAAAAGTAAAGTAGTTGCAAACTCATCCTTTTAGAAACTTGTTTGGGCTGTTGAGAGGAGTAAAAAACCATCAAAAATTTCAATCCTGCATGATTCTACCAAGAAATGTGATTCTTCATTCAAAACGCTGGTTTTTGCTATTGGGCTCTATTGAATAATGAATGTTTTGAATTTTCTCCAAAAGTAAAGTAGTTGCAAACTCATGCTTTTAGAGACTTGTTTGGGCTCATGAGAGGAGTAGAAAAACATCAAAAATTTCAGTCCTGCATGATTCTACCAAGAAATGTGTGTTCATTGAAACCGCTGGTTTTTGATAGTTTGGGCCCTATTGAATAATGAATGTTTTGAATTTTCTCCAAAAGTAAAGTAGTTGCAAACTCATCCTTTTAGAAACTTGTTTGGGCTGTTGAGAGGAGTAAAAACCATCAAAAATTTCAATCCTGCATGATTCTACCAAGAAATGTGATTCTTCATTCAAAACGCTGATTTTTGCTATTGGTCTCTATTGAATAATGAATGTTTTGAATTTTCTCCAAAAGTAAAATAGTTGCAAACTCATGCTTTTAGAGACTTGTTTGGGCTCATGAGAGGAGTAGAAAAACATCAAAAATTTCAGTCCTGCATGATTCTACCAAGAAATGTGTGTTCATTGAAACCGCTGGTTTTTGATAGTTTGGGCCCTATTGAATAATGAATGTTTTGAATTTTCTCCAAAAGTAAAGCAGTTGCAAACTCATCCTTTTAGAAACTTGTTTGGGCTGTTGAGAGGAGTAAACAACCATCAAAAATTTCAATCCTGCATGATTTTACCAAGAAATGTGATTCTTCATTCAAAACCTGATTTTTGCTATTGGGCTCTATTGAATAGTGAATGTTTTGAATTTTCTCCAAAAGTAAAGTAGTTGCAAACTCATGCTTTTAGAGACTTGTTTGGGCTCATGAGAGGAGTAGAAAAACATCAAAAATTTCAGACCTGCATGATTCTACCAAGAAATGTGTTCATTCAAACCGCTGGTTTTTGATAGTTTGGGCCCTATTGAATAATGAATGTTTTGAATTTTCTCCAAAAGTAAAGTAGTTGCAAACTCATCCTTTTAGAAACTTGTTTGGGCTGTTGAGAGGAGTAAAAAACCATCAAAAATTTCAATCCTGCATGATTCTACCAAGAAATGTGATTCTTCATTCAAAACGCTGGTTTTTGCTATTGGGCTCTATTGAATAATGAATGTTTTGAATTTTCTCCAAAAGTAAAGTAGTTGCAAACTCATGCTTTTAGAGACTTGTTTGGGCTCATGAGAGGAGTAGAAAAACATCAAAAATTTCAGTCCTGCATGATTCTACCAAGAAATGTGTGTTCATTGAAACCGCTGGTTTTTGATAGTTTGGGCCCTATTGAATAATGAATGTTTTGAATTTTCTCCAAAAGTAAAGTAGTTGCAAACTCATCCTTTTAGAAACTTGTTTGGGCTGTTGAGAGGAGTAAAAAACCATCAAAAATTTCAATCCTGCATGATTCTACCAAGAAATGTGATTCTTCATTCAAAACGCTGGTTTTTGCTATTGGGCTCTATTGAATAATGAATGTTTTGAATTTTCTCCAAAAGTAAAGTAGTTGCAAACTCATGCTTTTAGAGACTTGTTTGGGCTCATGAGATGAGTAGAAAAACATCAAAAATTTCAGTCCTGCATGATTCTACCAAGACATGTGTGTTCATTGAAACGGCTGGTTTTTGATAGTTTGGGCCCTATTGAATAATGAATGTTTTGAATTTTCTCCAAAAGTAAAGTAGTTGCAAACTCATCCTTTTAGAAACTTGTTTGGGCTGTTGAGAGGAGTAAAAAACCATCAAAAATTTCAATCCTGCATGATTCTACCAAGAAATGTGATTCTTCATTCAAAACGCTGGTTTTTGCTATTGGGCTCTATTGAATAATGAATGTTTTGAATTTTCTCCAAATGTAAAGTAGTTGCAAACTCATGCTTTTAGAGACTTGTTTGGGCTCATGAGAGGAGTAGAAAAACATCAAAAATTTCAGTCCTGCATGATTCTACCAAGAAATGTGTGTTCATTCAAACCGCTGGTTTTTGATAGTTTGGGCCCTATTGAATAATGAATGTTTTGAATTTTCTCCAAAAGTAAAGTAGTTGCAAACTCATGCTTTTAGAGACTTGTTTGGGCTCATGAGAGGAGTAGAAAAACATCAAAAATTTCAGTCCTGCATGATTCTACCAAGAAATGTGTGTTCATTGAAACGGCTGGTTTTTGATAGTTTGGGCCCTATTGAATAATGAATGTTTTGAATTTTCTCCAAAAGTAAAGTAGTTGCAAACTCATCCTTTTAGAAACTTGTTTGGGCTGTTGAGAGGAGTAAAACACCATCAAAAATTTCAATCCTGCATGATTCTACCAAGAAATGTGATTCTTCATTCAAAACGCTGGTTTTTGCAATTGGGCTCTATTGAATAATGAATGTTTTGAATTTTCTCCAAAAGTAAAGTAGTTGCAAACTCATGCTTTTAGAGACTTGTTTGGGCTCATGAGATGAGTAGAAAAACATCAAAAATTTCAGTCCTGCATGATTCTACCAAGACATGTGTGTTCATTGAAACGGCTGGTTTTTGATAGTTTGGGCCCTATTGAATAATGAATGTTTTGAATTTTCTCCAAAAGTAAAGTAGTTGCAAACTCATCCTTTTAGAAACTTGTTTGGGCTGTTGAGAGGAGTAAAAAACCATCAAAAATTTCAATCCTGCATGATTCTACCAAGAAATGTGATTCTTCATTCAAAACGCTGGTTTTTGCTATTGGGCTCTATTGAATAATGAATGTTTTGAATTTTCTCCAAAAGTAAAGTAGTTGCAAACTCATGCTTTTAGAGACTTGTTTGGGCTCATGAGAGGAGTAGAAAAACATCAAAAATTTCAGTCCTGCATGATTCTACCAAGAAATGTGTGTTCATTCAAACCGCTGGTTTTTGATAGTTTGGGCCCTATTGAATAATGAATGTTTTGAATTTTCTCCAAAAGTAAAGTAGTTGCAAACTCATGCTTTTAGAGACTTGTTTGGGCTCATGAGAGGAGTAGAAAAACATCAAAAATTTCAGTCCTGCATGAATCTACCAAGAAATGTGTGTTCATTGAAACCGCTGGTTTTTGATAGTTTGGGCCCTATTGAATAATGAATGTTTTGAATTTTCTCCAAAAGTAAAGTAGTTGCAAATTCATCCTTTTAGAAACTTGTTTGGGCTGTTGAGAGGAGTAAAAAACCATCAAAAATTTCAATCCTGCATGATTCTACCAAGAAATGTGATTCTTCATTCAAAACGCTGGTTTTTGCTATTGGGCTCTATTGAATAATGAATGTTTTGAATTTTCTCCAAAAGTAAAGTAGTTGCAAACTCATGCTTTTAGAGACTTGTTTGGGCTCATGAGAGGAGTAGAAAAACATCAAAAATTTCAGTCCTGCATGATTCTACCAAGAAATGTGTGTTCATTGAAACCGCTGGTTTTTGATAGTTTGGGCCCTATTGAATAATGAATGTTTTGAATTTTCTCCAAAAGTAAAGTAGTTGCAAACTCATCCTTTTAGAAACTTGTTTGGGCTGTTGAGAGGAGTAAAAAACCATCAAAAATTTCAATCCTGCATGATTCTACCAAGAAATGTGATTCTTCATTCAAAACGCTGGTTTTTGCTATTGGGCTCTATTGAATAATGAATGTTTTGAATTTTCTCCAAAAGTAAAGTAGTTGCAAACTCATGCTTTTGGAGACTTGTTTGGGCTCATGAGAGGAGTAGAAAAACATCAAAAATTTCAGTCCTGCATGATTCTACCAAGAAATGTGTGTTCATTGAAACCGCTGGTTTTTGATAGTTTGGGCCCTATTGAATAATGAATGTTTTGAATTTTCTCCAAAAGTAAAGCAGTTGCAAACTCATCCTTTTAGAAACTTGTTTGGGCTGTTGAGAGGAGTAAACAACCATCAAAAATTTCAATCCTGCATGATTTTACCAAGAAATGTGATTCTTCATTCAAAACCTGATTTTTGCTATTGGGCTCTATTGAATAGTGAATGTTTTGAATTTTCTCCAAAAGTAAAGTAGTTGCAAACTCATGCTTTTAGAGACTTGTTTGGGCTCATGAGAGGAGTAGAAAAACATCAAAAATTTCAGACCTGCATGATTCTACCAAGAAATGTGTTCATTCAAACGGCTGGTTTTTGATAGTTTGGGCCCTATTGAATAATGAATGTTTTGAATTTTCTCCAAAAGTAAAGTAGTTGCAAACTCATCCTTTTAGAAACTTGTTTGGGCTGTTGAGAGGAGTAAAAAACCATCAAAAATTTCAATCCTGCATGATTCTACCAAGAAATGTGATTCTTCATTCAAAACGCTGGTTTTTGCTATTGGGCTCTATTGAATAATGAATGTTTTGAATTTTCTCCAAAAGTAAAGTAGTTGCAAACTCATGCTTTTAGAGACTTGTTTGGGCTCATGAGAGGAGTAGAAAAACATCAAAAATTTCAGTCCTGCATGATTCTACCAAGAAATGTGTGTTCATTGAAACCGCTGGTTTTTGATAGTTTGGGCCCTATTGAATAATGAATGTTTTGAATTTTCTCCAAAAGTAAAGTAGTTGCAAACTCATCCTTTTAGAAACTTGTTTGGGCTGTTGAGAGGAGTAAAAAACCATCAAAAATTTCAATCCTGCATGATTCTACCAAGAAATGTGATTCTTCATTCAAAACGCTGGTTTTTGCTATTGGGCTCTATTGAATAATGAATGTTTTGAATTTTCTCCAAAAGTAAAGTAGTTGCAAACTCATGCTTTTAGAGACTTGTTTGGGCTCATGAGAGGAGTAGAAAAACATCAAAAATTTCAGTCCTGCATGATTCTACCAAGAAATGTGTGTTCATTGAAACCGCTGGTTTTTGATAGTTTGGGCCCTATTGAATAATGAATGTTTTGAATTTTCTCCAAAAGTAAAGTAGTTGCAAACTCATCCTTTTAGAAACTTGTTTGGGCTGTTGAGAGGAGTAAAAAACCATCAAAAATTTCAATCCTGCATGATTCTACCAAGAAATGTGATTCTTCATTCAAAACGCTGGTTTTTGCTATTGGGCTCTATTGAATAATGAATGTTTTGAATTTTCTCCAAAAGTAAAGTAGTTGCAAACTCATGCTTTTGGAGACTTGTTTGGGCTCATGAGAGGAGTAGAAAAACATCAAAAATTTCAGTCCTGCATGATTCTACCAAGAAATGTGTGTTCATTGAAACCGCTGGTTTTTGATAGTTTGGGCCCTATTGAATAATGAATGTTTTGAATTTTCTCCAAAAGTAAAGCAGTTGCAAACTCATCCTTTTAGAAACTTGTTTGGGCTGTTGAGAGGAGTAAACAACCATCAAAAATTTCAATCCTGCATGATTTTACCAAGAAATGTGATTCTTCATTCAAAACCTGATTTTTGCTATTGGGCTCTATTGAATAGTGAATGTTTTGAATTTTCTCCAAAAGTAAAGTAGTTGCAAACTCATGCTTTTAGAGACTTGTTTGGGCTCATGAGAGGAGTAGAAAAACATCAAAAATTTCAGACCTGCATGATTCTACCAAGAAATGTGTTCATTCAAACGGCTGGTTTTTGATAGTTTGGGCCCTATTGAATAATGAATGTTTTGAATTTTCTCCAAAAGTAAAGTAGTTGCAAACTCATCCTTTTAGAAACTTGTTTGGGCTGTTGAGAGGAGTAAAAAACCATCAAAAATTTCAATCCTGCATGATTCTACCAAGAAATGTGATTCTTCATTCAAAACGCTGGTTTTTGCTATTGGGCTCTATTGAATAATGAATGTTTTGAATTTTCTCCAAAAGTAAAGTAGTTGCAAACTCATGCTTTTAGAGACTTGTTTGGGCTCATGAGAGGAGTAGAAAAACATCAAAAATTTCAGTCCTGCATGATTCTACCAAGAAATGTGTGTTCATTGAAACCGCTGGTTTTTGATAGTTTGGGCCCTATTGAATAATGAATGTTTTGAATTTTCTCCAAAAGTAAAGTAGTTGCAAACTCATCCTTTTAGAAACTTGTTTGGGCTGTTGAGAGGAGTAAAAAACCATCAAAAATTTCAATCCTGCATGATTCTACCAAGAAATGTGATTCTTCATTCAAAACGCTGGTTTTTGCTATTGGGCTCTATTGAATAATGAATGTTTTGAATTTTCTCCAAAAGTAAAGTAGTTGCAAACTCATGCTTTTAGAGACTTGTTTGGGCTCATGAGATGAGTAGAAAAACATCAAAAATTTCAGTCCTGCATGATTCTACCAAGAAATGTGTGTTCATTGAAACGGCTGGTTTTTGATAGTTTGGGCCCTATTGAATAATGAATGTTTTGAATTTTCTCCAAAAGTAAAGTAGTTGCAAACTCATCCTTTTAGAAACTTGTTTGGGCTGTTGAGAGGAGTAAAAAACCATCAAAAATTTCAATCCTGCATGATTCTACCAAGAAATGTGATTCTTCATTCAAAACGCTGGTTTTTGCTATTGGGCTCTATTGAATAATGAATGTTTTGAATTTTCTCCAAAAGTAAAGTAGTTGCAAACTCATGCTTTTAGAGACTTGTTTGGGCTCATGAGAGGAGTAGAAAAACATCAAAAATTTCAGTCCTGCATGATTCTACCAAGAAATGTGTGTTCATTGAAACCGCTGGTTTTTGATAGTTTGGGCCCTATTGAATAATGAATGTTTTGAATTTTCTCCAAAAGTAAAGTAGTTGCAAACTCATCCTTTTAGAAACTTGTTTGGGCTGTTGAGAGGAGTAAAAAACCATCAAAAATTTCAATCCTGCATGATTCTACCAAGAAATGTGATTCTTCATTCAAAACGCTGGTTTTTGCTATTGGGCTCTATTGAATAATGAATGTTTTGAATTTTCTCCAAAAGTAAAGTAGTTGCAAACTCATGCTTTTAGAGACTTGTTTGGGCTCATGAGATGAGTAGAAAAACATCAAAAATTTCAGTCCTGCATGATTCTACCAAGACATGTGTGTTCATTGAAACGGCTGGTTTTTGATAGTTTGGGCCCTATTGAATAATGAATGTTTTGAATTTTCTCCAAAAGTAAAGTAGTTGCAAACTCATCCTTTTAGAAACTTGTTTGGGCTGTTGAGAGGAGTAAAAAACCATCAAAAATTTCAATCCTGCATGATTCTACCAAGAAATGTGATTCTTCATTCAAAACGCTGGTTTTTGCTATTGGGCTCTATTGAATAATGAATGTTTTGAATTTTCTCCAAATGTAAAGTAGTTGCAAACTCATGCTTTTAGAGACTTGTTTGGGCTCATGAGAGGAGTAGAAAAACATCAAAAATTTCAGTCCTGCATGATTCTACCAAGAAATGTGTGTTCATTCAAACCGCTGGTTTTTGATAGTTTGGGCCCTATTGAATAATGAATGTTTTGAATTTTCTCCAAAAGTAAAGTAGTTGCAAACTCATGCTTTTAGAGACTTGTTTGGGCTCATGAGAGGAGTAGAAAAACATCAAAAATTTCAGTCCTGCATGATTCTACCAAGAAATGTGTGTTCATTGAAATGGCTGGTTTTTGATAGTTTGGGCCCTATTGAATAATGAATGTTTTGAATTTTCTCCAAAAGTAAAGTAGTTGCAAACTCATCCTTTTAGAAACTTGTTTGGGCTGTTGAGAGGAGTAAAACACCATCAAAAATTTCAATCCTGCATGATTCTACCAAGAAATGTGATTCTTCATTCAAAACGCTGGTTTTTGCAATTGGGCTCTATTGAATAATGAATGTTTTGAATTTTCTCCAAAAGTAAAGTAGTTGCAAACTCATGCTTTTAGAGACTTGTTTGGGCTCATGAGATGAGTAGAAAAACATCAAAAATTTCAGTCCTGCATGATTCTACCAAGACATGTGTGTTCATTGAAACGGCTGGTTTTTGATAGTTTGGGCCCTATTGAATAATGAATGTTTTGAATTTTCTCCAAAAGTAAAGTAGTTGCAAACTCATCCTTTTAGAAACTTGTTTGGGCTGTTGAGAGGAGTAAAAAACCATCAAAAATTTCAATCCTGCATGATTCTACCAAGAAATGTGATTCTTCATTCAAAACGCTGGTTTTTGCTATTGGGCTCTATTGAATAATGAATGTTTTGAATTTTCTCCAAAAGTAAAGTAGTTGCAAACTCATGCTTTTAGAGACTTGTTTGGGCTCATGAGAGGAGTAGAAAAACATCAAAAATTTCAGTCCTGCATGATTCTACCAAGAAATGTGTGTTCATTCAAACCGCTGGTTTTTGATAGTTTGGGCCCTATTGAATAATGAATGTTTTGAATTTTCTCCAAAAGTAAAGTAGTTGCAAACTCATGCTTTTAGAGACTTGTTTGGGCTCATGAGAGGAGTAGAAAAACATCAAAAATTTCAGTCCTGCATGAATCTACCAAGAAATGTGTGTTCATTGAAACCGCTGGTTTTTGATAGTTTGGGCCCTATTGAATAATGAATGTTTTGAATTTTCTCCAAAAGTAAAGTAGTTGCAAATTCATCCTTTTAGAAACTTGTTTGGGCTGTTGAGAGGAGTAAAAAACCATCAAAAATTTCAATCCTGCATGATTCTACCAAGAAATGTGATTCTTCATTCAAAACGCTGGTTTTTGCTATTGGGCTCTATTGAATAATGAATGTTTTGAATTTTCTCCAAAAGTAAAGTAGTTGCAAACTCATGCTTTTAGAGACTTGTTTGGGCTCATGAGAGGAGTAGAAAAACATCAAAAATTTCAGTCCTGCATGATTCTACCAAGAAATGTGTGTTCATTGAAACCGCTGGTTTTTGATAGTTTGGGCCCTATTGAATAATGAATGTTTTGAATTTTCTCCAAAAGTAAAGTAGTTGCAAACTCATCCTTTTAGAAACTTGTTTGGGCTGTTGAGAGGAGTAAAAAACCATCAAAAATTTCAATCCTGCATGATTCTACCAAGAAATGTGATTCTTCATTCAAAACGCTGGTTTTTGCTATTGGGCTCTATTGAATAATGAATGTTTTGAATTTTCTCCAAAAGTAAAGTAGTTGCAAACTCATGCTTTTGGAGACTTGTTTGGGCTCATGAGAGGAGTAGAAAAACATCAAAAATTTCAGTCCTGCATGATTCTACCAAGAAATGTGTGTTCATTGAAACCGCTGGTTTTTGATAGTTTGGGCCCTATTGAATAATGAATGTTTTGAATTTTCTCCAAAAGTAAAGCAGTTGCAAACTCATCCTTTTAGAAACTTGTTTGGGCTGTTGAGAGGAGTAAACAACCATCAAAAATTTCAATCCTGCATGATTTTACCAAGAAATGTGATTCTTCATTCAAAACCTGATTTTTGCTATTGGGCTCTATTGAATAGTGAATGTTTTGAATTTTCTCCAAAAGTAAAGTAGTTGCAAACTCATGCTTTTAGAGACTTGTTTGGGCTCATGAGAGGAGTAGAAAAACATCAAAAATTTCAGACCTGCATGATTCTACCAAGAAATGTGTTCATTCAAACGGCTGGTTTTTGATAGTTTGGGCCCTATTGAATAATGAATGTTTTGAATTTTCTCCAAAAGTAAAGTAGTTGCAAACTCATCCTTTTAGAAACTTGTTTGGGCTGTTGAGAGGAGTAAAAAACCATCAAAAATTTCAATCCTGCATGATTCTACCAAGAAATGTGATTCTTCATTCAAAACGCTGGTTTTTGCTATTGGGCTCTATTGAATAATGAATGTTTTGAATTTTCTCCAAAAGTAAAGTAGTTGCAAACTCATGCTTTTAGAGACTTGTTTGGGCTCATGAGAGGAGTAGAAAAACATCAAAAATTTCAGTCCTGCATGATTCTACCAAGAAATGTGTGTTCATTGAAACCGCTGGTTTTTGATAGTTTGGGCCCTATTGAATAATGAATGTTTTGAATTTTCTCCAAAAGTAAAGTAGTTGCAAACTCATCCTTTTAGAAACTTGTTTGGGCTGTTGAGAGGAGTAAAAAACCATCAAAAATTTCAATCCTGCATGATTCTACCAAGAAATGTGATTCTTCATTCAAAACGCTGGTTTTTGCTATTGGGCTCTATTGAATAATGAATGTTTTGAATTTTCTCCAAAAGTAAAGTAGTTGCAAACTCATGCTTTTAGAGACTTGTTTGGGCTCATGAGATGAGTAGAAAAACATCAAAAATTTCAGTCCTGCATGATTCTACCAAGACATGTGTGTTCATTGAAACGGCTGGTTTTTGATAGTTTGGGCCCTATTGAATAATGAATGTTTTGAATTTTCTCCAAAAGTAAAGTAGTTGCAAACTCATCCTTTTAGAAACTTGTTTGGGCTGTTGAGAGGAGTAAAAAACCATCAAAAATTTCAATCCTGCATGATTCTACCAAGAAATGTGATTCTTCATTCAAAACGCTGGTTTTTGCTATTGGGCTCTATTGAATAATGAATGTTTTGAATTTTCTCCAAAAGTAAAGTAGTTGCAAACTCATGCTTTTAGAGACTTGTTTGGGCTCATGAGAGGAGTAGAAAAACATCAAAAATTTCAGTCCTGCATGATTCTACCAAGAAATGTGTGTTCATTGAAACCGCTGGTTTTTGATAGTTTGGGCCCTATTGAATAATGAATGTTTTGAATTTTCTCCAAAAGTAAAGTAGTTGCAAACTCATCCTTTTAGAAACTTGTTTGGGCTGTTGAGAGGAGTAAAAAACCATCAAAAATTTCAATCCTGCATGATTCTACCAAGAAATGTGATTCTTCATTCAAAACGCTGGTTTTTGCTATTGGGCTCTATTGAATAATGAATGTTTTGAATTTTCTCCAAAAGTAAAGTAGTTGCAAACTCATGCTTTTAGAGACTTGTTTGGGCTCATGAGAGGAGTAGAAAAACATCAAAAATTTCAGTCCTGCATGATTCTACCAAGAAATGTGTGTTCATTGAAACCGCTGGTTTTTGATAGTTTGGGCCCTATTGAATAATGAATGTTTTGAATTTTCTCCAAAAGTAAAGTAGTTGCAAACTCATCCTTTTAGAAACTTGTTTGGGCTGTTGAGAGGAGTAAAAAACCATCAAAAATTTCAATCCTGCATGATTTCTACCAAGTAAAGTAGTTGCAAACTCATCCTTTTAGAAACTTGTTTGGGCTGTTGAGAGGAGTAAAAAACCATCACAAATTTCAATCCTGCATGATTCTACCAAGAAATGTGATTCTTCATTCAAAACCTGATTTTTGCTATTGGGCTCTATTGAATAATGAATGTTTTGAATTTTCTCCAAAAGTAAAGTAGTTGCAAACTCATGCTTTTAGAGACTTGTTTGGGCTCATGAGAGGAGTAGAAAAACATCAAAAATTTCAGTCCTGCATGATTCTACCAAGAAATGTGTGTTCATTGAAACCGCTGGTTTTTGATAGTTTGGGCCCTATTGAATAATGAATGTTTTGAATTTTCTCCAAAAGTAAAGTAGTTGCAAACTCATCCTTTTAGAAACTTGTTTGGGCTGTTGAGAGGAGTAAAAAACCATCAAAAATTTCAATCCTGCATGATTCTACCAAGAAATGTGATTCTTCATTCAAAACGCTGGTTTTTGCTATTGGGCTCTATTGAATAATGAATGTTTTGAATTTTCTCCAAAAGTAAAGTAGTTGCAAACTCATGCTTTTAGAGACTTGTTTGGGCTCATGAGATGAGTAGAAAAACATCAAAAATTTCAGTCCTGCATGATTCTACCAAGACATGTGTGTTCATTGAAACGGCTGGTTTTTGATAGTTTGGGCCCTATTGAATAATGAATGTTTTGAATTTTCTCCAAAAGTAAAGTAGTTGCAAACTCATCCTTTTAGAAACTTGTTTGGGCTGTTGAGAGGAGTAAAAAACCATCAAAAATTTCAATCCTGCATGATTCTACCAAGAAATGTGATTCTTCATTCAAAACGCTGGTTTTTGCTATTGGGCTCTATTGAATAATGAATGTTTTGAATTTCCTCCAAAAGTAAAGTAGTTGCAAACTCATGCTTTTAGAGACTTGTTTGGGCTCATGAGAGGAGTAGAAAAACATCAAAAATTTCAGTCCTGCATGATTCTACCAAGAAATGTGTGTTCATTGAAACCGCTGGTTTTTGATAGTTTGGGCCCTATTGAATAATGAATGTTTTGAATTTTCTCCAAAAGTAAAGTAGTTGCAAACTCATCCTTTTAGAAACTTGTTTGGGCTGTTGAGAGGAGTAAAAAACCATCAAAAATTTCAATCCTGCATGATTCTACCAAGAAATGTGATTCTTCATTCAAAACGCTGGTTTTTGCTATTGGGCTCTATTGAATAATGAATGTTTTGAATTTTCTCCAAAAGTAAAGTAGTTGCAAACTCATGCTTTTAGAGACTTGTTTGGGCTCATGAGAGGAGTAGAAAAACATCAAAAATTTCAGTCCTGCATGATTCTACCAAGAAATGTGTGTTCATTGAAACCGCTGGTTTTTGATAGTTTGGGCCCTATTGAATAATGAATGTTTTGAATTTTCTCCAAAAGTAAAGTAGTTGCAAACTCATCCTTTTAGAAACTTGTTTGGGCTGTTGAGAGGAGTAAAAAACCATCAAAAATTTCAATCCTGCATGATTTCTACCAAGTAAAGTAGTTGCAAACTCATTCTTTTAGAAACTTGTTTGGGCTGTTGAGAGGAGTAAAAAACCATCAAAAATTTCAATCCTGCATGATTCTACCAAGAAATGTGATTCTTCATTCAAAACCTGATTTTTGCTATTGGGCTCTATTGAATAATGAATGTTTTGAATTTTCTCCAAAAGTAAAGTAGTTGCAAACTCATGCTTTTAGAGACTTGTTTGGGCTCATGAGAGGAGTAGAAAAACATCAAAAATTTCAGTCCTGCATGATTCTACCAAGAAATGTGTGTTCATTGAAACCGCTGGTTTTTGATAGTTTGGGCCCTATTGAATAATGAATGTTTTGAATTTTCTCCAAAAGTAAAGTAGTTGCAAACTCATCCTTTTAGAAACTTGTTTGGGCTGTTGAGATGAGTAAAAAAACATCAAAAATTTCAATCCTGCATGATTCTACCAAGAAATGTGATTCTTCATTTAAAACGCTGGTTATTGCTATTGGGCTCTATTGAATAATGAATGTTTTGAATTTTCTCCCAAAGTAAAGTAGTTGCAAACTCATCCTTTTAGAGACTTGTTTGGGCTCATGAGAGGAGTAGAAAAACATCAAAAATTTCAGTCCTGCACGATTCTACCAAGAAATGTGTGTTCATTCAAACCGCTGGTTTTTGATATTTTGGGCCCTATTGAATAATGAATGTTTTGAATTTTCTCCAAAAGTAAAGTAGTTGCAAACTCATCCTTTTAGAAACTTGTTTGGGCTGTTGAGAGGAGTAAAAAACCATCAAAAATTTCAATCCTGCATGATTCTACCAAGAAATGTGATTCTTCATTCAAAACCTGATTTTTGCTATTGGGCTCTATTGAATAATGAATGTTTTGAATTTTCTCCAAAAGTAAAGTAGTTGCAAACTCATGCTTTTAGAGACTTGTTTGGGCTCATGAGAGGAGTAGAAAAACATCAAAAATTTCAGTCCTGCATGATTCTACCAAGAAATGTGTGTTCATTGAAACCGCTGGTTTTTGATAGTTTGGGCCCTATTGAATAATGAATGTTTTGAATTTTCTCCAAAAGTAAAGTAGTTGCAAACTCATCCTTTTAGAAACTTGTTTGGGCTGTTGAGAGGAGTAAAAAACCATCAAAAATTTCAATCCTGCATGATTCTACCAAGAAATGTGATTCTTCATTCAAAACGCTGGTTTTTGCTATTGGGCTCTATTGAATAATGAATGTTTTGAATTTTCTCCAAAAGTAAAGTAGTTGCAAACTCATGCTTTTAGAGACTTGTTTGGGCTCATGAGAGGAGTAGAAAAACATCAAAAATTTCAGTCCTGCATGATTCTACCAAGAAATGTGTGTTCATTGAAACCGCTGGTTTTTGATAGTTTGGGCCCTATTGAATAATGAATGTTTTGAATTTTCTCCAAAAGTAAAGTAGTTGCAAACTCATCCTTTTAGAAACTTGTTTGGGCTGTTGAGAGGAGTAAAAAACCATCAAAAATTTCAATCCTGCATGATTCTACCAAGAAATGTGATTCTTCATTCAAAACGCTGGTTTTTGCTATTGGGCTCTATTGAATAATGAATGTTTTGAATTTTCTCCAAAAGTAAAGTAGTTGCAAACTCATGCTTTTAGAGACTTGTTTGGGCTCATGAGATGAGTAGAAAAACATCAAAAATTTCAGTCCTGCATGATTCTACCAAGACATGTGTGTTCATTGAAACGGCTGGTTTTTGATAGTTTGGGCCCTATTGAATAATGAATGTTTTGAATTTTCTCCAAAAGTAAAGTAGTTGCAAACTCATCCTTTTAGAAACTTGTTTGGGCTGTTGAGAGGAGTAAAAAACCATCAAAAATTTCAATCCTGCATGATTCTACCAAGAAATGTGATTCTTCATTCAAAACGCTGGTTTTTGCTATTGGGCTCTATTGAATAATGAATGTTTTGAATTTTCTCCAAAAGTAAAGTAGTTGCAAACTCATGCTTTTAGAGACTTGTTTGGGCTCATGAGAGGAGTAGAAAAACATCAAAAATTTCAGTCCTGCATGATTCTACCAAGAAATGTGTGTTCATTGAAACCGCTGGTTTTTGATAGTTTGGGCCCTATTGAATAATGAATGTTTTGAATTTTCTCCAAAAGTAAAGTAGTTGCAAACTCATCCTTTTAGAAACTTGTTTGGGCTGTTGAGAGGAGTAAAAAACCATCAAAAATTTCAATCCTGCATGATTCTACCAAGAAATGTGATTCTTCATTCAAAACGCTGGTTTTTGCTATTGGGCTCTATTGAATAATGAATGTTTTGAATTTTCTCCAAAAGTAAAGTAGTTGCAAACTCATGCTTTTAGAGACTTGTTTGGGCTCATGAGAGGAGTAGAAAAACATCAAAAATTTCAGTCCTGCATGATTCTACCAAGAAATGTGTGTTCATTGAAACCGCTGGTTTTTGATAGTTTGGGCCCTATTGAATAATGAATGTTTTGAATTTTCTCCAAAAGTAAAGTAGTTGCAAACTCATCCTTTTAGAAACTTGTTTGGGCTGTTGAGAGGAGTAAAAAACCATCAAAAATTTCAATCCTGCATGATTTCTACCAAGTAAAGTAGTTGCAAACTCATCCTTTTAGAAACTTGTTTGGGCTGTTGAGAGGAGTAAAAAACCATCACAAATTTCAATCCTGCATGATTCTACCAAGAAATGTGATTCTTCATTCAAAACCTGATTTTTGCTATTGGGCTCTATTGAATAATGAATGTTTTGAATTTTCTCCAAAAGTAAAGTAGTTGCAAACTCATGCTTTTAGAGACTTGTTTGGGCTCATGAGAGGAGTAGAAAAACATCAAAAATTTCAGTCCTGCATGATTCTACCAAGAAATGTGTGTTCATTGAAACCGCTGGTTTTTGATAGTTTGGGCCCTATTGAATAATGAATGTTTTGAATTTTCTCCAAAAGTAAAGTAGTTGCAAACTCATCCTTTTAGAAACTTGTTTGGGCTGTTGAGAGGAGTAAAAAACCATCAAAAATTTCAATCCTGCATGATTCTACCAAGAAATGTGATTCTTCATTCAAAACGCTGGTTTTTGCTATTGGGCTCTATTGAATAATGAATGTTTTGAATTTTCTCCAAAAGTAAAGTAGTTGCAAACTCATGCTTTTAGAGACTTGTTTGGGCTCATGAGATGAGTAGAAAAACATCAAAAATTTCAGTCCTGCATGATTCTACCAAGACATGTGTGTTCATTGAAACGGCTGGTTTTTGATAGTTTGGGCCCTATTGAATAATGAATGTTTTGAATTTTCTCCAAAAGTAAAGTAGTTGCAAACTCATCCTTTTAGAAACTTGTTTGGGCTGTTGAGAGGAGTAAAAAACCATCAAAAATTTCAATCCTGCATGATTCTACCAAGAAATGTGATTCTTCATTCAAAACGCTGGTTTTTGCTATTGGGCTCTATTGAATAATGAATGTTTTGAATTTCCTCCAAAAGTAAAGTAGTTGCAAACTCATGCTTTTAGAGACTTGTTTGGGCTCATGAGAGGAGTAGAAAAACATCAAAAATTTCAGTCCTGCATGATTCTACCAAGAAATGTGTGTTCATTGAAACCGCTGGTTTTTGATAGTTTGGGCCCTATTGAATAATGAATGTTTTGAATTTTCTCCAAAAGTAAAGTAGTTGCAAACTCATCCTTTTAGAAACTTGTTTGGGCTGTTGAGAGGAGTAAAAAACCATCAAAAATTTCAATCCTGCATGATTCTACCAAGAAATGTGATTCTTCATTCAAAACGCTGGTTTTTGCTATTGGGCTCTATTGAATAATGAATGTTTTGAATTTTCTCCAAAAGTAAAGTAGTTGCAAACTCATGCTTTTAGAGACTTGTTTGGGCTCATGAGAGGAGTAGAAAAACATCAAAAATTTCAGTCCTGCATGATTCTACCAAGAAATGTGTGTTCATTGAAACCGCTGGTTTTTGATAGTTTGGGCCCTATTGAATAATGAATGTTTTGAATTTTCTCCAAAAGTAAAGTAGTTGCAAACTCATCCTTTTAGAAACTTGTTTGGGCTGTTGAGAGGAGTAAAAAACCATCAAAAATTTCAATCCTGCATGATTTCTACCAAGTAAAGTAGTTGCAAACTCATTCTTTTAGAAACTTGTTTGGGCTGTTGAGAGGAGTAAAAAACCATCAAAAATTTCAATCCTGCATGATTCTACCAAGAAATGTGATTCTTCATTCAAAACCTGATTTTTGCTATTGGGCTCTATTGAATAATGAATGTTTTGAATTTTCTCCAAAAGTAAAGTAGTTGCAAACTCATGCTTTTAGAGACTTGTTTGGGCTCATGAGAGGAGTAGAAAAACATCAAAAATTTCAGTCCTGCATGATTCTACCAAGAAATGTGTGTTCATTGAAACCGCTGGTTTTTGATAGTTTGGGCCCTATTGAATAATGAATGTTTTGAATTTTCTCCAAAAGTAAAGTAGTTGCAAACTCATCCTTTTAGAAACTTGTTTGGGCTGTTGAGATGAGTAAAAAAACATCAAAAATTTCAATCCTGCATGATTCTACCAAGAAATGTGATTCTTCATTTAAAACGCTGGTTATTGCTATTGGGCTCTATTGAATAATGAATGTTTTGAATTTTCTCCCAAAGTAAAGTAGTTGCAAACTCATCCTTTTAGAGACTTGTTTGGGCTCATGAGAGGAGTAGAAAAACATCAAAAATTTCAGTCCTGCACGATTCTACCAAGAAATGTGTGTTCATTCAAACCGCTGGTTTTTGATATTTTGGGCCCTATTGAATAATGAATGTTTTGAATTTTCTCCAAAAGTAAAGTAGTTGCAAACTCATCCTTTTAGAAACTTGTTTGGGCTGTTGAGAGGAGTAAAAAACCATCAAAAATTTCAATCCTGCATGATTCTACCAAGAAATGTGATTCTTCATTCAAAACCTGATTTTTGCTATTGGGCTCTATTGAATAATGAATGTTTTGAATTTTCTCCAAAAGTAAAGTAGTTGCAAACTCATGCTTTTAGAGACTTGTTTGGGCTCATGAGAGGAGTAGAAAAACATCAAAAATTTCAGTCCTGCATGATTCTACCAAGAAATGTGTGTTCATTGAAACCGCTGGTTTTTGATAGTTTGGGCCCTATTGAATAATGAATGTTTTGAATTTTCTCCAAAAGTAAAGTAGTTGCAAACTCATCCTTTTAGAAACTTGTTTGGGCTGTTGAGAGGAGTAAAAAACCATCAAAAATTTCAATCCTGCATGATTCTACCAAGAAATGTGATTCTTCATTCAAAACGCTGGTTTTTGCTATTGGGCTCTATTGAATAATGAATGTTTTGAATTTTCTCCAAAATTAAAGTAGTTGCAAACTCATCCTTTTAGAGACTTGTTTGGGCTCATGAGAGGAGTAGAAAAAAATCAAAAATTTCAGTCCTGCACGATTCTACCAAGAAATGTGTGTTCATTCAAACCGCTGGTTATTGATATTTTGGGCCCTATTGAATAATGAATGTTTTGAATTTTCTCCAAAAGTAAAGTAGTTGCAAACTCATCCTTTTAGAAACTTGTTTGGGCTGTTGAGAGAAGTAAAAAACCATCAAAAATTTCAATCCTGCATGATTCTACCAAGAAATGTGATTCTTCATTCAAAACGCTGGTTTTTGCTATTGGGCTCTATTGAATAATGAATGTTTTGAATTTTCTCCAAAAGTAAAGTAGTTGCAAACTCATCCTTTTAGAAACTTGTTTGGGCTGTTGAGAGGAGTAAAAAACCATCAAAAATTTCAATCCTGCATGATTCTACCAAGAAATGTGATTCTTCATTCAAAACGCTGGTTATTGCTATTGGGCTCTATTGAATAATGAATGTTTTGAATTTTCTCCAAAAGTAAAGTAGTTGCAAACTCATCCTTTTAGAGACTTGTTTGGACTCATAAGAGGAGTAGAAAAACATCAAAAATTTCAGTCCTGCATGATTCTACCAAGAAATGTGTGTTCATTGAAACCGCTGGTTTTTGATAGTTTGGGCCCTATTGAATAATGAATGTTTTGAATTTTCTCCAAAAGTAAAGTAGTTGCAAACTCATCCTTTTAGAAATTTGTTTGGGCTGTTGAGAGGAGTAAAAAACCATCAAAAATTTCAATCCTGCATGATTCTACCAAGAAATGTGATTCTTCATTCAAAACCTGATTTTTGCTATTGGGCTTTATTGAATAATGAATGTTTTGAATTTTCTCCAAAAGTAAAGTAGTTGCAAACTCATGCTTTTAGAGACTTGTTTGGGCTCATGAGAGGAGTAGAAAAACATCAAAAATTTCAGTCCTGCATGATTCTATCAACAAATGTGTGTTCATTCAAACCGCTGGTTTTTGATAGTTTGGGCCCTATTGAATAATGAATGTTTTGAATTTTCTCCAAAAGTAAAGTAGTTGCAAACTCATCCTTTTAGAAACTTGTTTGGGCTGTTGAGAGGAGTAAAAAACCATCAAAAATTTCAATCCTGCATGATTCTACCAAGAAATGTGATTCTTCATTCAAAACGCTGGTTTTTGCTATTGGGCTCTATTGAATAATGAATGTTTTGAATTTTCTCCAAAAGTAAAGTAGTTGCAAACTCATCCTTTTAGAGACTTGTTTGGGCTCATGAGAGGAGTAGAAAAACATCAAAAATTTCAGTCCTGCACGATTCTACCAAGAAATGTGTGTTCATTGAAACCGCTGGTTTTTGATAGTTTGGGCCCTATTGAATAATGAATGTTTTGAATTTTCTCCAAAAGTAAAGTAGTTGCAAACTCATCCTTTTAGAAACTTGTTTGGGCTGTTGAGAGGAGTAAAAAACCATCAAAAATTTCAATCCTGCATGATTCTACCAAGAAATGTGATTCTTCATTCAAAACGCTGGTTTTTGCTATTGGGCTCTATTGAATAATGAATGTTTTGAATTTTCTCCAAAAGTAAAGTAGTTGCAAACTCATGCTTTTAGAGACTTGTTTGGGCTCATGAGAGGAGTAGAAAAACATCAAAAATTTCAGTCCTGCATGATTCTACCAAGAAATGTGTGTTCATTGAAACCGCTGGTTTTTGATAGTTTGGGCCCTATTGAATAATGAATGTTTTGAATTTTCTCCAAAAGTAAAGTACTTGCAAACTCATCCTTTTAGAAACTTGTTTGGGCTGTTGAGAGGAGTAAAAAACCATCAAAAATTTCAATCCTGCATGATTCTACCAAGAAATGTGATTCTTCATTCAAAACCTGATTTTTGCTATTGGGCTCTATTGAATAATGAATGTTTTGAATTTTCTCCAAAAGTAAAGTAGTTGCAAACTCATGCTTTTAGAGACTTGTTTGGGCTCATGAGAGGAGTAGAAAAACATCAAAAATTTCAGTCCTGCATGATTCTACCAAAAAATGTGTGTTCATTCAAACCGCTGGTTTTTGATAGTTTGGGCCCTATTGAATAATGAATGTTTTGAATTTTCTCCAAAAGTAAAGTAGTTGCAAACTCATCCTTTTAGAAACTTGTTTGGGCTGTTGAGAGGAGTAAAAAACCATCAAAAATTTCAATCCTGCATGATTCTACCAAGAAATGTGATTCTTCATTCAAAACGCTGGTTTTTGCTATTGGGCTCTATTGAATAATGAATGTTTTGAATTTTCTCCAAAAGTAAAGTAGTTGCAAACTCATCCTTTTAGAGACTTGTTTGGGCTCATGAGAGGAGTAGAAAAACATGAAAAATTTCAGTCCTGCACGATTCTACCAAGAAATGTGTGTTCATTGAAACCGCTGGTTTTTGATAGTTTGGGCCCTATTGAATAATGAATGTTTTGAATTTTCTCCAAAAGTAAAGTAGTTGCAAACTCATCCTTTTAGAAACTTGTTTGGGCTGTTGAGAGGAGTAAAAAACCATCAAAAATTTCAATCCTGCATGATTCTACCAAGAAATGTGATTCTTCATTCAAAACCTGAATTTTGCTATTGGGCTCTATTGAATAATGAATGTTTTGAATTTTCTCCAAAAGTAAAGTAGTTGCAAACTCATGCTTTTAGAGACTTGTTTGGGCTCATGAGAGGAGTAGAAAAACATCAAAAATTTCAGTCCTGCATGATTCTACCACGAAATGTGTGTTCATTGAAACCGCTGGTTTTTGATAGTTTGGGCCATATTGAATAATGAATGTTTTGAATTTTCACCAAAGGTAAAGTAGTTGCAAACTCATCCTTTTAGAAACTTGTTTGGGCTGTTGAGAGGAGTAAAAAACCATCAAAAATTTCAATCCTGCATGATTCTACCAAGAAATGTGATTCTTCATTCAAAACGCTGGTTTTTGCTATTGGGCTCTATTGAATAATGAATGTTTTGAATTTTCTCCAAAAGTAAAGTAGTTGCAAACTCATCCTTTTAGAGACTTGTTTGGGCTCATGAGAGGAGTAGAAAAACATGAAAAATTTCAGTCCTGCACGATTCTACCAAGAAATGTGTGTTCATTCAAACCGCTGGTTTTTGATATTTTGGGCCCTATTGAATAATGAATGTTTTGAATTTTCTCCAAAAGTAAAGTAGTTGCAAACTCATCCTTTTAGAAACTTGTTTGGGCTGTTGAGAGTAGTAAAAAACCATCAAAAATTTCAATCCTGCATGATTCTACCAAGAAATGTGATTCTTCATTCAAAACCTGATTTTTGCTATTGGGCTCTATTGAATAATGAATGTTTTGAATTTTCTCCAAAAGTAAAGTAGTTGCAAACTCATGCTTTTAGAGACTTGTTTGGGCTCATGAGAGGAGTAGAAAAACATCAAAAATTTCAGTCCTGCATGATTCTACCAAGAAATGTGTGTTCATTGAAACCGCTGGTTTTTCATAGTTTGGGCCCTATTGAATAATGAATGTTTTGAATTTTCTCCAAAAGTAAAGTAGTTGCAAACTCATCCTTTTAGAAACTTGTTTGGGCTGTTGAGAGGAGTAAAAAACCATCAAAAATTTCAATCCTGCATGATTCTACCAAGAAATGTGATTCTTCATTCAAAACGCTGGTTTTTGCTATTGGGCTCTATTGAATAATGAATGTTTTGAATTTTCTCCAAAAGTAAAGTAGTTGCAAACTCATCCTTTTAGAGACTTGTTTGGGCTCATGAGAGGAGTAGAAAAAAATCAAAAATTTCAGTCCTGCACGATTCTACTAAGAAATGTGTGTTCATTCAAACCGCTGGTTATTGATATTTTGGGCCCTATTGAATAATGAATGTTTTGAATTTTCTCCAAAAGTAAAGTAGTTGCAAACTCATCCTTTTAGAAACTTGTTTGGGCTGTTGAGAGAAGTAAAAAACCATCAAAAATTTCAATCCTGCATGATTCTACCAAGAAATGTGATTCTTCATTCAAAACGCTGGTTTTTGCTATTGGGCTCTATTGAATAATGAATGTTTTGAATTTTCTCCAAAAGTAAAGTAGTTGCAAACTCATCCTTTTAGAAACTTGTTTGGGCTGTTGAGAGGAGTAAAAAACCATCAAAAATTTCAATCCTGCATGATTCTACCAAGAAATGTGATTCTTCATTCAAAACGCTGGTTTTTGCTATTGGGCTCTATTGAATAATGATTGTTTTGAATTTTCTCCAAAAGTAAAGTAGTTGCAAACTCATCCTTTTAGAGACTTGTTTGGACTCATAAGAGGAGTAGAAAAACATCAAAAATTTCAGTCCTGCATGATTCTACCAAGAAATGTGTGTTCATTGAAACCGCTGGTTTTTGATAGTTTGGGCCCTATTGAATAATGAATGTTTTGAATTTTCTCCAAAAGTAAAGTAGTTGCAAACTCATCCTTTTAGAAACTTGTTTGGGCTGTTGAGAGGAGTAAAAAACCATCAAAAATTTCAATCCTGCATGATTCTACCAAGAAATGTGATTCTTCATTCAAAACCTGATTTTTGCTATTGGGCTCTATTGAATAATGAATGTTTTGAATTTTCTCCAAAAGTAAAGTAGTTGCAAACTCATGCTTTTAGAGACTTGTTTGGGCTCATGAGAGGAGTAGAAAAACATCAAAAATTTCAGTCCTGCATGATTCTACCAAGAAATGTGTGTTCATTGAAACCGCTGGTTTTTGATAGTTTGGGACCTATTGAATAATGAATGTTTTGAATTTTCTCCAAAAGTAAAGTAGTTGCAAACTCATCCTTTTAGAAACTTGTTTGGGCTGTTGAGATGAGTAAAAAAACATCAAAAATTTCAATCCTGCATGATTCTACCAAGAAATGTGATTCTTCATTTAAAACGCTGGTTATTGCTATTGGGCTCTATTGAATAATGAATGTTTTGAATTTTCTCCAAAAGTAAAGTAGTTGCAAACTCATCCTTTTAGAGACTTGTTTGGGCTCATGAGAGGAGTAGAAAAACATCAAAAATTTCAGTCCTGCACGATTCTGCCAAGAAATGTGTGTTCATTCAAACCGCTGGTTTTTGATATTTTGGGCCCTATTGAATAATGAATGTTTTGAATTTTCTCCAAAAGTAAAGTAGTTGCAAACTCATCCTTTTAGAAACTTGTTTGGGCTGTTGAGAGGAGTAAAAAACCATCAAAAATTTCAATCCTGCATGATTCTACCAAGAAATGTGATTCTTCATTCAAAACCTGATTTTTGCTATTGGGCTCTATTGAATAATGAATGTTTTGAATTTTCTCCAAAAGTAAAGTAGTTGCAAACTCATGCTTTTAGAGACTTGTTTGGGCTCATGAGAGGAGTAGAAAAACATCAAAAATTTCAGTCCTGCATGATTCTACCAAGAAATGTGTGTTCATTGAAACCGCTGGTTTTTGATAGTTTGGGCCCTATTGAATAATGAATGTTTTGAATTTTCTCCAAAAGTAAAGTAGTTGCAAACTCATCCTTTTAGAAACTTGTTTGGGCTGTTGAGAGGAGTAAAAAACCATCAAAAATTTCAATCCTGCATGATTCTACCAAGAAATGTGATTCTTCATTCAAAACGCTGGTTTTTGCTATTGGGCTCTATTGAATAATGAATGTTTTGAATTTTCTCCAAAAGTAAAGTAGTTGCAAACTCATCCTTTTAGAGACTTGTTTGGGCTCATGAGAGGAGTAGAAAAAAATCAAAAATTTCAGTCCTGCACGATTCTACCAAGAAATGTGTGTTCATTCAAACCGCTGGTTATTGATATTTTGGGCCCTATTGAATAATGAATGTTTTGAATTTTCTCCAAAAGTAAAGTAGTTGCAAACTCATCCTTTTAGAAACTTGTTTGGGCTGTTGAGAGAAGTAAAAAACCATCAAAAATTTCAATCCTGCATGATTCTACCAAGAAATGTGATTCTTCATTCAAAATGCTGGTTTTTGCTATTGGGCTCTATTGAATAATGAATGTTTTGAATTTTCTCCAAAAGTAAAGTAGTTGCAAACTCATCCTTTTAGAAACTTGTTTGGGCTGTTGAGAGGAGTAAAAAACCATCAAAAATTTCAATCCTGCATGATTCTACCAAGAAATGTGATTCTTCATTCAAAACGCTGGTTTTTGCTATTGGGCTCTATTGAATAATGAATGTTTTGAATTTTCTCCAAAAGTAAAGTAGTTGCAAACTCATCCTTTTAGAGACTTGTTTGGACTCATAAGAGGAGTAGAAAAACATCAAAAATTTCAGTCCTGCATGATTCTACCAAGAAATGTGTGTTCATTGAAACCGCTGGTTTTTGATAGTTTGGGCCCTATTGAATAATGAATGTTTTGAATTTTCTCCAAAAGTAAAGTAGTTGCAAACTCATCCTTTTAGAAACTTGTTTGGGCTGTTGAGAGGAGTAAAAAACCATCAAAAATTTCAATCCTGCATGATTCTACCAAGAAATGTGATTCTTCATTCAAAACCTGATTTTTGCTATTGGGCTCTATTGAATAATGAATGTTTTGAATTTTCTCCAAAAGTAAAGTAGTTGCAAACTCATGCTTTTAGAGACTTGTTTGGGCTCATGAGAGGAGTAGAAAAACATCAAAAATTTCAGTCCTGCATGATTCTACCAAGAAATGTGTGTTCATTGAAACCGCTGGTTTTTGATAGTTTGGGCCCTATTGAATAATGAATGTTTTGAATTTTCTCCAAAAGTAAAGTAGTTGCAAACTCATCCTTTTAGAAACTTGTTTGGGCTGTTGAGAGGAGTAAAAAACCATCAAAAATTTCAATCCTGCATGATTCTACCAAGAAATGTGATTCTTCATTCAAAACGCTGGTTTTTGCTATTGGGCTCTATTGAATAATGAATGTTTTGAATTTTCTCCAAAAGTAAAGTAGTTGCAAACTCATCCTTTTAGAGACTTGTTTGGGCTCATGAGAGGAGTAGAAAAAAATCAAAAATTTCAGTCCTGCACGATTCTACCAAGAAATGTGTGTTCATTCAAACCGCTGGTTATTGATATTTTGGGCCCTATTGAATAATGAATGTTTTGAATTTTCTCCAAAAGTAAAGTAGTTGCAAACTCATCCTTTTAGAAACTTGTTTGGGCTGTTGAGAGAAGTAAAAAACCATCAAAAATTTCAATCCTGCATGATTCTACCAAGAAATGTGATTCTTCATTCAAAACGCTGGTTTTTGCTATTGGGCTCTATTGAATAATGAATGTTTTGAATTTTCTCCAAAAGTAAAGTAGTTGCAAACTCATCCTTTTAGAAACTTGTTTGGGCTGTTGAGAGGAGTAAAAAACCATCAA
Source organism: Dendrobates tinctorius (assembly GCF_039654945.1). Taxonomy (NCBI): domain Eukaryota; kingdom Metazoa; phylum Chordata; class Amphibia; order Anura; family Dendrobatidae; genus Dendrobates; species Dendrobates tinctorius. The sequence continues at coordinate 24,403,414 of NW_027361793.1, forward strand.
AAATTTCAATCCTGCATGATTCTACCAAGAAATGTGATTCTTCATTCAAAACGCTGGTTTTTGCTATTGGGCTCTATTGAATAATGATTGTTTTGAATTTTCTCCAAAAGTAAAGTAGTTGCAAACTCATCCTTTTACAGACTTGTTTGGACTCATAAGAGGAGTAGAAAAACATCAAAAATTTCAGTCCTGCATGATTCTACCAAGAAATGTGTGTTCATTGAAACCGCTGGTTTTTGATAGTTTGGGCCCTATTGAATAATGAATGTTTTGAATTTTCTCCAAAAGTAAAGTAGTTGCAAACTCATCCTTTTAGAAACTTGTTTGGGCTGTTGAGAGGAGTAAAAAACCATCAAAAATTTCAATCCTGCATGATTCTACCAAGAAATGTGATTCTTCATTCAAAACCTGATTTTTGCTATTGGGCTCTATTGAATAATGAATGTTTTGAATTTTCTCCAAAAGTAAAGTAGTTGCAAACTCATGCTTTTAGAGACTTGTTTGGGCTCATGAGAGGAGTAGAAAAACATCAAAAATTTCAGTCCTGCATGATTCTACCAAGAAATGTGTGTTCATTGAAACCGCTGGTTTTTGATAGTTTGGGCCCTATTGAATAATGAATGTTTTGAATTTTCTCCAAAAGTAAAGTAGTTGCAAACTCATCCTTTTAGAAACTTGTTTGGGCTGTTGAGATGAGTAAAAAAACATCAAAAATTTCAATCCTGCATGATTCTACCAAGAAATGTGATTCTTCATTTAAAACGCTGGTTATTGCTATTGGGCTCTATTGAATAATGAATGTTTTGAATTTTCTCCAAAAGTAAAGTAGTTGCAAACTCATCCTTTTAGAGACTTGTTTGGGCTCATGAGAGGAGTAGAAAAACATCAAAAATTTCAGTCCTGCACGATTCTACCAAGAAATGTGTGTTCATTCAAACCGCTGGTTTTTGATATTTTGGGCCCTATTGAATAATGAATGTTTTGAATTTTCTCCAAAAGTAAAGTAGTTGCAAACTCATCCTTTTAGAAACTTGTTTGGGCTGTTGAGAGGAGTAAAAAACCATCAAAAATTTCAATCCTGCATGATTCTACCAAGAAATGTGATTCTTCATTCAAAACCTGATTTTTGCTATTGGGCTCTATTGAATAATGAATGTTTTGAATTTTCTCCAAAAGTAAAGTAGTTGCAAACTCATGCTTTTAGAGACTTGTTTGGGCTCATGAGAGGAGTAGAAAAACATCAAAAATTTCAGTCCTGCATGATTCTACCAAGAAATGTGTGTTCATTGAAACCGCTGGTTTTTGATAGTTTGGGCCCTATTGAATAATGAATGTTTTGAATTTTCTCCAAAAGTAAAGTAGTTGCAAACTCATCCTTTTAGAAACTTGTTTGGGCTGTTGAGAGGAGTAAAAAACCATCAAAAATTTCAATCCTGCATGATTCTACCAAGAAATGTGATTCTTCATTCAAAATGCTGGTTTTTGCTATTGGGCTCTATTGAATAATGAATGTTTTGAATTTTCTCCAAAAGTAAAGTAGTTGCAAACTCATCCTTTTAGAGACTTGTTTGGGCTCATGAGAGGAGTAGAAAAAAATCAAAAATTTCAGTCCTGCACGATTCTACCAAGAAATGTGTGTTCATTCAAACCGCTGGTTATTGATATTTTGGGCCCTATTGAATAATGAATGTTTTGAATTTTCTCCAAAAGTAAAGTAGTTGCAAACTCATCCTTTTAGAAACTTGTTTGGGCTGTTGAGAGAAGTAAAAAACCATCAAAAATTTCAATCCTGCATGATTCTACCAAGAAATGTGATTCTTCATTCAAAACGCTGGTTTTTGCTATTGGGCTCTATTGAATAATGAATGTTTTGAATTTTCTCCAAAAGTAAAGTAGTTGCAAACTCATCCTTTTAGAAACTTGTTTGGGCTGTTGAGAGGAGTAAAAAACCATCAAAAATTTCAATCCTGCATGATTCTACCAAGAAATGTGATTCTTCATTCAAAACGCTGGTTTTTGCTATTGGGCTCTATTGAATAATGAATGTTTTGAATTTTCTCCAAAAGTAAAGTAGTTGCAAACTCATGCTTTTAGAGACTTGTTTGGGCTCATGAGATGAGTAGAAAAACATCAAAAATTTCAGTCCTGCATGATTCTACCAAGACATGTGTGTTCATTGAAACGGCTGGTTTTTGATAGTTTGGGCCCTATTGAATAATGAATGTTTTGAATTTTCTCCAAAAGTAAAGTAGTTGCAAACTCATCCTTTTAGAAACTTGTTTGGGCTGTTGAGAGGAGTAAAAAACCATCAAAAATTTCAATCCTGCATGATTCTACCAAGAAATGTGATTCTTCATTCAAAACGCTGGTTTTTGCTATTGGGCTCTATTGAATAATGAATGTTTTGAATTTTCTCCAAAAGTAAAGTAGTTGCAAACTCATGCTTTTAGAGACTTGTTTGGGCTCATGAGAGGAGTAGAAAAACATCAAAAATTTCAGTCCTGCATGATTCTACCAAGAAATGTGTGTTCATTGAAACCGCTGGTTTTTGATAGTTTGGGCCCTATTGAATAATGAATGTTTTGAATTTTCTCCAAAAGTAAAGTAGTTGCAAACTCATCCTTTTAGAAACTTGTTTGGGCTGTTGAGAGGAGTAAAAAACCATCAAAAATTTCAATCCTGCATGATTCTACCAAGAAATGTGATTCTTCATTCAAAACGCTGGTTTTTGCTATTGGGCTCTATTGAATAATGAATGTTTTGAATTTTCTCCAAAAGTAAAGTAGTTGCAAACTCATGCTTTTAGAGACTTGTTTGGGCTCATGAGAGGAGTAGAAAAACATCAAAAATTTCAGTCCTGCATGATTCTACCAAGAAATGTGTGTTCATTGAAACCGCTGGTTTTTGATAGTTTGGGCCCTATTGAATAATGAATGTTTTGAATTTTCTCCAAAAGTAAAGTAGTTGCAAACTCATCCTTTTAGAAACTTGTTTGGGCTGTTGAGAGGAGTAAAAAACCATCAAAAATTTCAATCCTGCATGATTCTACCAAGAAATGTGATTCTTCATTCAAAACGCTGGTTTTTGCTATTGGGCTCTATTGAATAATGAATGTTTTGAATTTTCTCCAAAAGTAAAGTAGTTGCAAACTCATGCTTTTAGAGACTTGTTTGGGCTCATGAGATGAGTAGAAAAACATCAAAAATTTCAGTCCTGCATGATTCTACCAAGACATGTGTGTTCATTGAAACGGCTGGTTTTTGATAGTTTGGGCCCTATTGAATAATGAATGTTTTGAATTTTCTCCAAAAGTAAAGTAGTTGCAAACTCATCCTTTTAGAAACTTGTTTGGGCTGTTGAGAGGAGTAAAAAACCATCAAAAATTTCAATCCTGCATGATTCTACCAAGAAATGTGATTCTTCATTCAAAACGCTGGTTTTTGCTATTGGGCTCTATTGAATAATGAATGTTTTGAATTTTCTCCAAAAGTAAAGTAGTTGCAAACTCATGCTTTTAGAGACTTGTTTGGGCTCATGAGAGGAGTAGAAAAACATCAAAAATTTCAGTCCTGCATGATTCTACCAAGAAATGTGTGTTCATTGAAACCGCTGGTTTTTGATAGTTTGGGCCCTATTGAATAATGAATGTTTTGAATTTTCTCCAAAAGTAAAGTAGTTGCAAACTCATCCTTTTAGAAACTTGTTTGGGCTGTTGAGAGGAGTAAAAAACCATCAAAAATTTCAATCCTGCATGATTCTACCAAGAAATGTGATTCTTCATTCAAAACGCTGGTTTTTGCTATTGGGCTCTATTGAATAATGAATGTTTTGAATTTTCTCCAAAAGTAAAGTAGTTGCAAACTCATGCTTTTAGAGACTTGTTTGGGCTCATGAGAGGAGTAGAAAAACATCAAAAATTTCAGTCCTGCATGATTCTACCAAGAAATGTGTGTTCATTGAAACCGCTGGTTTTTGATAGTTTGGGCCCTATTGAATAATGAATGTTTTGAATTTTCTCCAAAAGTAAAGTAGTTGCAAACTCATCCTTTTAGAAACTTGTTTGGGCTGTTGAGAGGAGTAAAAAACCATCAAAAATTTCAATCCTGCATGATTTCTACCAAGTAAAGTAGTTGCAAACTCATCCTTTTAGAAACTTGTTTGGGCTGTTGAGAGGAGTAAAAAACCATCACAAATTTCAATCCTGCATGATTCTACCAAGAAATGTGATTCTTCATTCAAAACCTGATTTTTGCTATTGGGCTCTATTGAATAATGAATGTTTTGAATTTTCTCCAAAAGTAAAGTAGTTGCAAACTCATGCTTTTAGAGACTTGTTTGGGCTCATGAGAGGAGTAGAAAAACATCAAAAATTTCAGTCCTGCATGATTCTACCAAGAAATGTGTGTTCATTGAAACCGCTGGTTTTTGATAGTTTGGGCCCTATTGAATAATGAATGTTTTGAATTTTCTCCAAAAGTAAAGTAGTTGCAAACTCATCCTTTTAGAAACTTGTTTGGGCTGTTGAGAGGAGTAAAAAACCATCAAAAATTTCAATCCTGCATGATTCTACCAAGAAATGTGATTCTTCATTCAAAACGCTGGTTTTTGCTATTGGGCTCTATTGAATAATGAATGTTTTGAATTTTCTCCAAAAGTAAAGTAGTTGCAAACTCATGCTTTTAGAGACTTGTTTGGGCTCATGAGATGAGTAGAAAAACATCAAAAATTTCAGTCCTGCATGATTCTACCAAGACATGTGTGTTCATTGAAACGGCTGGTTTTTGATAGTTTGGGCCCTATTGAATAATGAATGTTTTGAATTTTCTCCAAAAGTAAAGTAGTTGCAAACTCATCCTTTTAGAAACTTGTTTGGGCTGTTGAGAGGAGTAAAAAACCATCAAAAATTTCAATCCTGCATGATTCTACCAAGAAATGTGATTCTTCATTCAAAACGCTGGTTTTTGCTATTGGGCTCTATTGAATAATGAATGTTTTGAATTTCCTCCAAAAGTAAAGTAGTTGCAAACTCATGCTTTTAGAGACTTGTTTGGGCTCATGAGAGGAGTAGAAAAACATCAAAAATTTCAGTCCTGCATGATTCTACCAAGAAATGTGTGTTCATTGAAACCGCTGGTTTTTGATAGTTTGGGCCCTATTGAATAATGAATGTTTTGAATTTTCTCCAAAAGTAAAGTAGTTGCAAACTCATCCTTTTAGAAACTTGTTTGGGCTGTTGAGAGGAGTAAAAAACCATCAAAAATTTCAATCCTGCATGATTCTACCAAGAAATGTGATTCTTCATTCAAAACGCTGGTTTTTGCTATTGGGCTCTATTGAATAATGAATGTTTTGAATTTTCTCCAAAAGTAAAGTAGTTGCAAACTCATGCTTTTAGAGACTTGTTTGGGCTCATGAGAGGAGTAGAAAAACATCAAAAATTTCAGTCCTGCATGATTCTACCAAGAAATGTGTGTTCATTGAAACCGCTGGTTTTTGATAGTTTGGGCCCTATTGAATAATGAATGTTTTGAATTTTCTCCAAAAGTAAAGTAGTTGCAAACTCATCCTTTTAGAAACTTGTTTGGGCTGTTGAGAGGAGTAAAAAACCATCAAAAATTTCAATCCTGCATGATTTCTACCAAGTAAAGTAGTTGCAAACTCATTCTTTTAGAAACTTGTTTGGGCTGTTGAGAGGAGTAAAAAACCATCAAAAATTTCAATCCTGCATGATTCTACCAAGAAATGTGATTCTTCATTCAAAACCTGATTTTTGCTATTGGGCTCTATTGAATAATGAATGTTTTGAATTTTCTCCAAAAGTAAAGTAGTTGCAAACTCATGCTTTTAGAGACTTGTTTGGGCTCATGAGAGGAGTAGAAAAACATCAAAAATTTCAGTCCTGCATGATTCTACCAAGAAATGTGTGTTCATTGAAACCGCTGGTTTTTGATAGTTTGGGCCCTATTGAATAATGAATGTTTTGAATTTTCTCCAAAAGTAAAGTAGTTGCAAACTCATCCTTTTAGAAACTTGTTTGGGCTGTTGAGATGAGTAAAAAAACATCAAAAATTTCAATCCTGCATGATTCTACCAAGAAATGTGATTCTTCATTTAAAACGCTGGTTATTGCTATTGGGCTCTATTGAATAATGAATGTTTTGAATTTTCTCCCAAAGTAAAGTAGTTGCAAACTCATCCTTTTAGAGACTTGTTTGGGCTCATGAGAGGAGTAGAAAAACATCAAAAATTTCAGTCCTGCACGATTCTACCAAGAAATGTGTGTTCATTCAAACCGCTGGTTTTTGATATTTTGGGCCCTATTGAATAATGAATGTTTTGAATTTTCTCCAAAAGTAAAGTAGTTGCAAACTCATCCTTTTAGAAACTTGTTTGGGCTGTTGAGAGGAGTAAAAAACCATCAAAAATTTCAATCCTGCATGATTCTACCAAGAAATGTGATTCTTCATTCAAAACCTGATTTTTGCTATTGGGCTCTATTGAATAATGAATGTTTTGAATTTTCTCCAAAAGTAAAGTAGTTGCAAACTCATGCTTTTAGAGACTTGTTTGGGCTCATGAGAGGAGTAGAAAAACATCAAAAATTTCAGTCCTGCATGATTCTACCAAGAAATGTGTGTTCATTGAAACCGCTGGTTTTTGATAGTTTGGGCCCTATTGAATAATGAATGTTTTGAATTTTCTCCAAAAGTAAAGTAGTTGCAAACTCATCCTTTTAGAAACTTGTTTGGGCTGTTGAGAGGAGTAAAAAACCATCAAAAATTTCAATCCTGCATGATTCTACCAAGAAATGTGATTCTTCATTCAAAACGCTGGTTTTTGCTATTGGGCTCTATTGAATAATGAATGTTTTGAATTTTCTCCAAAAGTAAAGTAGTTGCAAACTCATGCTTTTAGAGACTTGTTTGGGCTCATGAGAGGAGTAGAAAAACATCAAAAATTTCAGTCCTGCATGATTCTACCAAGAAATGTGTGTTCATTGAAACCGCTGGTTTTTGATAGTTTGGGCCCTATTGAATAATGAATGTTTTGAATTTTCTCCAAAAGTAAAGTAGTTGCAAACTCATCCTTTTAGAAACTTGTTTGGGCTGTTGAGAGGAGTAAAAAACCATCAAAAATTTCAATCCTGCATGATTCTACCAAGAAATGTGATTCTTCATTCAAAACGCTGGTTTTTGCTATTGGGCTCTATTGAATAATGAATGTTTTGAATTTTCTCCAAAAGTAAAGTAGTTGCAAACTCATGCTTTTAGAGACTTGTTTGGGCTCATGAGATGAGTAGAAAAACATCAAAAATTTCAGTCCTGCATGATTCTACCAAGACATGTGTGTTCATTGAAACGGCTGGTTTTTGATAGTTTGGGCCCTATTGAATAATGAATGTTTTGAATTTTCTCCAAAAGTAAAGTAGTTGCAAACTCATCCTTTTAGAAACTTGTTTGGGCTGTTGAGAGGAGTAAAAAACCATCAAAAATTTCAATCCTGCATGATTCTACCAAGAAATGTGATTCTTCATTCAAAACGCTGGTTTTTGCTATTGGGCTCTATTGAATAATGAATGTTTTGAATTTTCTCCAAAAGTAAAGTAGTTGCAAACTCATGCTTTTAGAGACTTGTTTGGGCTCATGAGAGGAGTAGAAAAACATCAAAAATTTCAGTCCTGCATGATTCTACCAAGAAATGTGTGTTCATTGAAACCGCTGGTTTTTGATAGTTTGGGCCCTATTGAATAATGAATGTTTTGAATTTTCTCCAAAAGTAAAGTAGTTGCAAACTCATCCTTTTAGAAACTTGTTTGGGCTGTTGAGAGGAGTAAAAAACCATCAAAAATTTCAATCCTGCATGATTCTACCAAGAAATGTGATTCTTCATTCAAAACGCTGGTTTTTGCTATTGGGCTCTATTGAATAATGAATGTTTTGAATTTTCTCCAAAAGTAAAGTAGTTGCAAACTCATGCTTTTAGAGACTTGTTTGGGCTCATGAGAGGAGTAGAAAAACATCAAAAATTTCAGTCCTGCATGATTCTACCAAGAAATGTGTGTTCATTGAAACCGCTGGTTTTTGATAGTTTGGGCCCTATTGAATAATGAATGTTTTGAATTTTCTCCAAAAGTAAAGTAGTTGCAAACTCATCCTTTTAGAAACTTGTTTGGGCTGTTGAGAGGAGTAAAAAACCATCAAAAATTTCAATCCTGCATGATTTCTACCAAGTAAAGTAGTTGCAAACTCATCCTTTTAGAAACTTGTTTGGGCTGTTGAGAGGAGTAAAAAACCATCACAAATTTCAATCCTGCATGATTCTACCAAGAAATGTGATTCTTCATTCAAAACCTGATTTTTGCTATTGGGCTCTATTGAATAATGAATGTTTTGAATTTTCTCCAAAAGTAAAGTAGTTGCAAACTCATGCTTTTAGAGACTTGTTTGGGCTCATGAGAGGAGTAGAAAAACATCAAAAATTTCAGTCCTGCATGATTCTACCAAGAAATGTGTGTTCATTGAAACCGCTGGTTTTTGATAGTTTGGGCCCTATTGAATAATGAATGTTTTGAATTTTCTCCAAAAGTAAAGTAGTTGCAAACTCATCCTTTTAGAAACTTGTTTGGGCTGTTGAGAGGAGTAAAAAACCATCAAAAATTTCAATCCTGCATGATTCTACCAAGAAATGTGATTCTTCATTCAAAACGCTGGTTTTTGCTATTGGGCTCTATTGAATAATGAATGTTTTGAATTTTCTCCAAAAGTAAAGTAGTTGCAAACTCATGCTTTTAGAGACTTGTTTGGGCTCATGAGATGAGTAGAAAAACATCAAAAATTTCAGTCCTGCATGATTCTACCAAGACATGTGTGTTCATTGAAACGGCTGGTTTTTGATAGTTTGGGCCCTATTGAATAATGAATGTTTTGAATTTTCTCCAAAAGTAAAGTAGTTGCAAACTCATCCTTTTAGAAACTTGTTTGGGCTGTTGAGAGGAGTAAAAAACCATCAAAAATTTCAATCCTGCATGATTCTACCAAGAAATGTGATTCTTCATTCAAAACGCTGGTTTTTGCTATTGGGCTCTATTGAATAATGAATGTTTTGAATTTCCTCCAAAAGTAAAGTAGTTGCAAACTCATGCTTTTAGAGACTTGTTTGGGCTCATGAGAGGAGTAGAAAAACATCAAAAATTTCAGTCCTGCATGATTCTACCAAGAAATGTGTGTTCATTGAAACCGCTGGTTTTTGATAGTTTGGGCCCTATTGAATAATGAATGTTTTGAATTTTCTCCAAAAGTAAAGTAGTTGCAAACTCATCCTTTTAGAAACTTGTTTGGGCTGTTGAGAGGAGTAAAAAACCATCAAAAATTTCAATCCTGCATGATTCTACCAAGAAATGTGATTCTTCATTCAAAACGCTGGTTTTTGCTATTGGGCTCTATTGAATAATGAATGTTTTGAATTTTCTCCAAAAGTAAAGTAGTTGCAAACTCATGCTTTTAGAGACTTGTTTGGGCTCATGAGAGGAGTAGAAAAACATCAAAAATTTCAGTCCTGCATGATTCTACCAAGAAATGTGTGTTCATTGAAACCGCTGGTTTTTGATAGTTTGGGCCCTATTGAATAATGAATGTTTTGAATTTTCTCCAAAAGTAAAGTAGTTGCAAACTCATCCTTTTAGAAACTTGTTTGGGCTGTTGAGAGGAGTAAAAAACCATCAAAAATTTCAATCCTGCATGATTTCTACCAAGTAAAGTAGTTGCAAACTCATTCTTTTAGAAACTTGTTTGGGCTGTTGAGAGGAGTAAAAAACCATCAAAAATTTCAATCCTGCATGATTCTACCAAGAAATGTGATTCTTCATTCAAAACCTGATTTTTGCTATTGGGCTCTATTGAATAATGAATGTTTTGAATTTTCTCCAAAAGTAAAGTAGTTGCAAACTCATGCTTTTAGAGACTTGTTTGGGCTCATGAGAGGAGTAGAAAAACATCAAAAATTTCAGTCCTGCATGATTCTACCAAGAAATGTGTGTTCATTGAAACCGCTGGTTTTTGATAGTTTGGGCCCTATTGAATAATGAATGTTTTGAATTTTCTCCAAAAGTAAAGTAGTTGCAAACTCATCCTTTTAGAAACTTGTTTGGGCTGTTGAGATGAGTAAAAAAACATCAAAAATTTCAATCCTGCATGATTCTACCAAGAAATGTGATTCTTCATTTAAAACGCTGGTTATTGCTATTGGGCTCTATTGAATAATGAATGTTTTGAATTTTCTCCCAAAGTAAAGTAGTTGCAAACTCATCCTTTTAGAGACTTGTTTGGGCTCATGAGAGGAGTAGAAAAACATCAAAAATTTCAGTCCTGCACGATTCTACCAAGAAATGTGTGTTCATTCAAACCGCTGGTTTTTGATATTTTGGGCCCTATTGAATAATGAATGTTTTGAATTTTCTCCAAAAGTAAAGTAGTTGCAAACTCATCCTTTTAGAAACTTGTTTGGGCTGTTGAGAGGAGTAAAAAACCATCAAAAATTTCAATCCTGCATGATTCTACCAAGAAATGTGATTCTTCATTCAAAACCTGATTTTTGCTATTGGGCTCTATTGAATAATGAATGTTTTGAATTTTCTCCAAAAGTAAAGTAGTTGCAAACTCATGCTTTTAGAGACTTGTTTGGGCTCATGAGAGGAGTAGAAAAACATCAAAAATTTCAGTCCTGCATGATTCTACCAAGAAATGTGTGTTCATTGAAACCGCTGGTTTTTGATAGTTTGGGCCCTATTGAATAATGAATGTTTTGAATTTTCTCCAAAAGTAAAGTAGTTGCAAACTCATCCTTTTAGAAACTTGTTTGGGCTGTTGAGAGGAGTAAAAAACCATCAAAAATTTCAATCCTGCATGATTCTACCAAGAAATGTGATTCTTCATTCAAAACGCTGGTTTTTGCTATTGGGCTCTATTGAATAATGAATGTTTTGAATTTTCTCCAAAATTAAAGTAGTTGCAAACTCATCCTTTTAGAGACTTGTTTGGGCTCATGAGAGGAGTAGAAAAAAATCAAAAATTTCAGTCCTGCACGATTCTACCAAGAAATGTGTGTTCATTCAAACCGCTGGTTATTGATATTTTGGGCCCTATTGAATAATGAATGTTTTGAATTTTCTCCAAAAGTAAAGTAGTTGCAAACTCATCCTTTTAGAAACTTGTTTGGGCTGTTGAGAGAAGTAAAAAACCATCAAAAATTTCAATCCTGCATGATTCTACCAAGAAATGTGATTCTTCATTCAAAACGCTGGTTTTTGCTATTGGGCTCTATTGAATAATGAATGTTTTGAATTTTCTCCAAAAGTAAAGTAGTTGCAAACTCATCCTTTTAGAAACTTGTTTGGGCTGTTGAGAGGAGTAAAAAACCATCAAAAATTTCAATCCTGCATGATTCTACCAAGAAATGTGATTCTTCATTCAAAACGCTGGTTATTGCTATTGGGCTCTATTGAATAATGAATGTTTTGAATTTTCTCCAAAAGTAAAGTAGTTGCAAACTCATCCTTTTAGAGACTTGTTTGGACTCATAAGAGGAGTAGAAAAACATCAAAAATTTCAGTCCTGCATGATTCTACCAAGAAATGTGTGTTCATTGAAACCGCTGGTTTTTGATAGTTTGGGCCCTATTGAATAATGAATGTTTTGAATTTTCTCCAAAAGTAAAGTAGTTGCAAACTCATCCTTTTAGAAATTTGTTTGGGCTGTTGAGAGGAGTAAAAAACCATCAAAAATTTCAATCCTGCATGATTCTACCAAGAAATGTGATTCTTCATTCAAAACCTGATTTTTGCTATTGGGCTTTATTGAATAATGAATGTTTTGAATTTTCTCCAAAAGTAAAGTAGTTGCAAACTCATGCTTTTAGAGACTTGTTTGGGCTCATGAGAGGAGTAGAAAAACATCAAAAATTTCAGTCCTGCATGATTCTATCAACAAATGTGTGTTCATTCAAACCGCTGGTTTTTGATAGTTTGGGCCCTATTGAATAATGAATGTTTTGAATTTTCTCCAAAAGTAAAGTAGTTGCAAACTCATCCTTTTAGAAACTTGTTTGGGCTGTTGAGAGGAGTAAAAAACCATCAAAAATTTCAATCCTGCATGATTCTACCAAGAAATGTGATTCTTCATTCAAAACGCTGGTTTTTGCTATTGGGCTCTATTGAATAATGAATGTTTTGAATTTTCTCCAAAAGTAAAGTAGTTGCAAACTCATCCTTTTAGAGACTTGTTTGGGCTCATGAGAGGAGTAGAAAAACATCAAAAATTTCAGTCCTGCACGATTCTACCAAGAAATGTGTGTTCATTGAAACCGCTGGTTTTTGATAGTTTGGGCCCTATTGAATAATGAATGTTTTGAATTTTCTCCAAAAGTAAAGTAGTTGCAAACTCATCCTTTTAGAAACTTGTTTGGGCTGTTGAGAGGAGTAAAAAACCATCAAAAATTTCAATCCTGCATGATTCTACCAAGAAATGTGATTCTTCATTCAAAACGCTGGTTTTTGCTATTGGGCTCTATTGAATAATGAATGTTTTGAATTTTCTCCAAAAGTAAAGTAGTTGCAAACTCATGCTTTTAGAGACTTGTTTGGGCTCATGAGAGGAGTAGAAAAACATCAAAAATTTCAGTCCTGCATGATTCTACCAAGAAATGTGTGTTCATTGAAACCGCTGGTTTTTGATAGTTTGGGCCCTATTGAATAATGAATGTTTTGAATTTTCTCCAAAAGTAAAGTACTTGCAAACTCATCCTTTTAGAAACTTGTTTGGGCTGTTGAGAGGAGTAAAAAACCATCAAAAATTTCAATCCTGCATGATTCTACCAAGAAATGTGATTCTTCATTCAAAACCTGATTTTTGCTATTGGGCTCTATTGAATAATGAATGTTTTGAATTTTCTCCAAAAGTAAAGTAGTTGCAAACTCATGCTTTTAGAGACTTGTTTGGGCTCATGAGAGGAGTAGAAAAACATCAAAAATTTCAGTCCTGCATGATTCTACCAAAAAATGTGTGTTCATTCAAACCGCTGGTTTTTGATAGTTTGGGCCCTATTGAATAATGAATGTTTTGAATTTTCTCCAAAAGTAAAGTAGTTGCAAACTCATCCTTTTAGAAACTTGTTTGGGCTGTTGAGAGGAGTAAAAAACCATCAAAAATTTCAATCCTGCATGATTCTACCAAGAAATGTGATTCTTCATTCAAAACGCTGGTTTTTGCTATTGGGCTCTATTGAATAATGAATGTTTTGAATTTTCTCCAAAAGTAAAGTAGTTGCAAACTCATCCTTTTAGAGACTTGTTTGGGCTCATGAGAGGAGTAGAAAAACATCAAAAATTTCAGTCCTGCACGATTCTACCAAGAAATGTGTGTTCATTGAAACCGCTGGTTTTTGATAGTTTGGGCCCTATTGAATAATGAATGTTTTGAATTTTCTCCAAAAGTAAAGTAGTTGCAAACTCATCCTTTTAGAAACTTGTTTGGGCTGTTGAGAGGAGTAAAAAACCATCAAAAATTTCAATCCTGCATGATTCTACCAAGAAATGTGATTCTTCATTCAAAACCTGAATTTTGCTATTGGGCTCTATTGAATAATGAATGTTTTGAATTTTCTCCAAAAGTAAAGTAGTTGCAAACTCATGCTTTTAGAGACTTGTTTGGGCTCATGAGAGGAGTAGAAAAACATCAAAAATTTCAGTCCTGCATGATTCTACCACGAAATGTGTGTTCATTGAAACCGCTGGTTTTTGATAGTTTGGGCCATATTGAATAATGAATGTTTTGAATTTTCACCAAAGGTAAAGTAGTTGCAAACTCATCCTTTTAGAAACTTGTTTGGGCTGTTGAGAGGAGTAAAAAACCATCAAAAATTTCAATCCTGCATGATTCTACCAAGAAATGTGATTCTTCATTCAAAACGCTGGTTTTTGCTATTGGGCTCTATTGAATAATGAATGTTTTGAATTTTCTCCAAAAGTAAAGTAGTTGCAAACTCATCCTTTTAGAGACTTGTTTGGGCTCATGAGAGGAGTAGAAAAACATGAAAAATTTCAGTCCTGCACGATTCTACCAAGAAATGTGTGTTCATTCAAACCGCTGGTTTTTGATATTTTGGGCCCTATTGAATAATGAATGTTTTGAATTTTCTCCAAAAGTAAAGTAGTTGCAAACTCATCCTTTTAGAAACTTGTTTGGGCTGTTGAGAGTAGTAAAAAACCATCAAAAATTTCAATCCTGCATGATTCTACCAAGAAATGTGATTCTTCATTCAAAACCTGATTTTTGCTATTGGGCTCTATTGAATAATGAATGTTTTGAATTTTCTCCAAAAGTAAAGTAGTTGCAAACTCATGCTTTTAGAGACTTGTTTGGGCTCATGAGAGGAGTAGAAAAACATCAAAAATTTCAGTCCTGCATGATTCTACCAAGAAATGTGTGTTCATTGAAACCGCTGGTTTTTCATAGTTTGGGCCCTATTGAATAATGAATGTTTTGAATTTTCTCCAAAAGTAAAGTAGTTGCAAACTCATCCTTTTAGAAACTTGTTTGGGCTGTTGAGAGGAGTAAAAAACCATCAAAAATTTCAATCCTGCATGATTCTACCAAGAAATGTGATTCTTCATTCAAAACGCTGGTTTTTGCTATTGGGCTCTATTGAATAATGAATGTTTTGAATTTTCTCCAAAAGTAAAGTAGTTGCAAACTCATCCTTTTAGAGACTTGTTTGGGCTCATGAGAGGAGTAGAAAAAAATCAAAAATTTCAGTCCTGCACGATTCTACTAAGAAATGTGTGTTCATTCAAACCGCTGGTTATTGATATTTTGGGCCCTATTGAATAATGAATGTTTTGAATTTTCTCCAAAAGTAAAGTAGTTGCAAACTCATCCTTTTAGAAACTTGTTTGGGCTGTTGAGAGAAGTAAAAAACCATCAAAAATTTCAATCCTGCATGATTCTACCAAGAAATGTGATTCTTCATTCAAAACGCTGGTTTTTGCTATTGGGCTCTATTGAATAATGAATGTTTTGAATTTTCTCCAAAAGTAAAGTAGTTGCAAACTCATCCTTTTAGAAACTTGTTTGGGCTGTTGAGAGGAGTAAAAAACCATCAAAAATTTCAATCCTGCATGATTCTACCAAGAAATGTGATTCTTCATTCAAAACGCTGGTTTTTGCTATTGGGCTCTATTGAATAATGATTGTTTTGAATTTTCTCCAAAAGTAAAGTAGTTGCAAACTCATCCTTTTAGAGACTTGTTTGGACTCATAAGAGGAGTAGAAAAACATCAAAAATTTCAGTCCTGCATGATTCTACCAAGAAATGTGTGTTCATTGAAACCGCTGGTTTTTGATAGTTTGGGCCCTATTGAATAATGAATGTTTTGAATTTTCTCCAAAAGTAAAGTAGTTGCAAACTCATCCTTTTAGAAACTTGTTTGGGCTGTTGAGAGGAGTAAAAAACCATCAAAAATTTCAATCCTGCATGATTCTACCAAGAAATGTGATTCTTCATTCAAAACCTGATTTTTGCTATTGGGCTCTATTGAATAATGAATGTTTTGAATTTTCTCCAAAAGTAAAGTAGTTGCAAACTCATGCTTTTAGAGACTTGTTTGGGCTCATGAGAGGAGTAGAAAAACATCAAAAATTTCAGTCCTGCATGATTCTACCAAGAAATGTGTGTTCATTGAAACCGCTGGTTTTTGATAGTTTGGGACCTATTGAATAATGAATGTTTTGAATTTTCTCCAAAAGTAAAGTAGTTGCAAACTCATCCTTTTAGAAACTTGTTTGGGCTGTTGAGATGAGTAAAAAAACATCAAAAATTTCAATCCTGCATGATTCTACCAAGAAATGTGATTCTTCATTTAAAACGCTGGTTATTGCTATTGGGCTCTATTGAATAATGAATGTTTTGAATTTTCTCCAAAAGTAAAGTAGTTGCAAACTCATCCTTTTAGAGACTTGTTTGGGCTCATGAGAGGAGTAGAAAAACATCAAAAATTTCAGTCCTGCACGATTCTACCAAGAAATGTGTGTTCATTCAAACCGCTGGTTTTTGATATTTTGGGCCCTATTGAATAATGAATGTTTTGAATTTTCTCCAAAAGTAAAGTAGTTGCAAACTCATCCTTTTAGAAACTTGTTTGGGCTGTTGAGAGGAGTAAAAAACCATCAAAAATTTCAATCCTGCATGATTCTACCAAGAAATGTGATTCTTCATTCAAAACCTGATTTTTGCTATTGGGCTCTATTGAATAATGAATGTTTTGAATTTTCTCCAAAAGTAAAGTAGTTGCAAACTCATGCTTTTAGAGACTTGTTTGGGCTCATGAGAGGAGTAGAAAAACATCAAAAATTTCAGTCCTGCATGATTCTACCAAGAAATGTGTGTTCATTGAAACCGCTGGTTTTTGATAGTTTGGGCCCTATTGAATAATGAATGTTTTGAATTTTCTCCAAAAGTAAAGTAGTTGCAAACTCATCCTTTTAGAAACTTGTTTGGGCTGTTGAGAGGAGTAAAAAACCATCAAAAATTTCAATCCTGCATGATTCTACCAAGAAATGTGATTCTTCATTCAAAACGCTGGTTTTTGCTATTGGGCTCTATTGAATAATGAATGTTTTGAATTTTCTCCAAAAGTAAAGTAGTTGCAAACTCATCCTTTTAGAGACTTGTTTGGGCTCATGAGAGGAGTAGAAAAAAATCAAAAATTTCAGTCCTGCACGATTCTACCAAGAAATGTGTGTTCATTCAAACCGCTGGTTATTGATATTTTGGGCCCTATTGAATAATGAATGTTTTGAATTTTCTCCAAAAGTAAAGTAGTTGCAAACTCATCCTTTTAGAAACTTGTTTGGGCTGTTGAGAGAAGTAAAAAACCATCAAAAATTTCAATCCTGCATGATTCTACCAAGAAATGTGATTCTTCATTCAAAATGCTGGTTTTTGCTATTGGGCTCTATTGAATAATGAATGTTTTGAATTTTCTCCAAAAGTAAAGTAGTTGCAAACTCATCCTTTTAGAAACTTGTTTGGGCTGTTGAGAGGAGTAAAAAACCATCAAAAATTTCAATCCTGCATGATTCTACCAAGAAATGTGATTCTTCATTCAAAACGCTGGTTTTTGCTATTGGGCTCTATTGAATAATGAATGTTTTGAATTTTCTCCAAAAGTAAAGTAGTTGCAAACTCATCCTTTTAGAGACTTGTTTGGACTCATAAGAGGAGTAGAAAAACATCAAAAATTTCAGTCCTGCATGATTCTACCAAGAAATGTGTGTTCATTGAAACCGCTGGTTTTTGATAGTTTGGGCCCTATTGAATAATGAATGTTTTGAATTTTCTCCAAAAGTAAAGTAGTTGCAAACTCATCCTTTTAGAAACTTGTTTGGGCTGTTGAGAGGAGTAAAAAACCATCAAAAATTTCAATCCTGCATGATTCTACCAAGAAATGTGATTCTTCATTCAAAACCTGATTTTTGCTATTGGGCTCTATTGAATAATGAATGTTTTGAATTTTCTCCAAAAGTAAAGTAGTTGCAAACTCATGCTTTTAGAGACTTGTTTGGGCTCATGAGAGGAGTAGAAAAACATCAAAAATTTCAGTCCTGCATGATTCTACCAAGAAATGTGTGTTCATTGAAACCGCTGGTTTTTGATAGTTTGGGCCCTATTGAATAATGAATGTTTTGAATTTTCTCCAAAAGTAAAGTAGTTGCAAACTCATCCTTTTAGAAACTTGTTTGGGCTGTTGAGAGGAGTAAAAAACCATCAAAAATTTCAATCCTGCATGATTCTACCAAGAAATGTGATTCTTCATTCAAAACGCTGGTTTTTGCTATTGGGCTCTATTGAATAATGAATGTTTTGAATTTTCTCCAAAAGTAAAGTAGTTGCAAACTCATCCTTTTAGAGACTTGTTTGGGCTCATGAGAGGAGTAGAAAAAAATCAAAAATTTCAGTCCTGCACGATTCTACCAAGAAATGTGTGTTCATTCAAACCGCTGGTTATTGATATTTTGGGCCCTATTGAATAATGAATGTTTTGAATTTTCTCCAAAAGTAAAGTAGTTGCAAACTCATCCTTTTAGAAACTTGTTTGGGCTGTTGAGAGAAGTAAAAAACCATCAAAAATTTCAATCCTGCATGATTCTACCAAGAAATGTGATTCTTCATTCAAAACGCTGGTTTTTGCTATTGGGCTCTATTGAATAATGAATGTTTTGAATTTTCTCCAAAAGTAAAGTAGTTGCAAACTCATCCTTTTAGAAACTTGTTTGGGCTGTTGAGAGGAGTAAAAAACCATCAAAAATTTCAATCCTGCATGATTCTACCAAGAAATGTGATTCTTCATTCAAAACGCTGGTTTTTGCTATTGGGCTCTATTGAATAATGATTGTTTTGAATTTTCTCCAAAAGTAAAGTAGTTGCAAACTCATCCTTTTACAGACTTGTTTGGACTCATAAGAGGAGTAGAAAAACATCAAAAATTTCAGTCCTGCATGATTCTACCAAGAAATGTGTGTTCATTGAAACCGCTGGTTTTTGATAGTTTGGGCCCTATTGAATAATGAATGTTTTGAATTTTCTCCAAAAGTAAAGTAGTTGCAAACTCATCCTTTTAGAAACTTGTTTGGGCTGTTGAGAGGAGTAAAAAACCATCAAAAATTTCAATCCTGCATGATTCTACCAAGAAATGTGATTCTTCATTCAAAACCTGATTTTTGCTATTGGGCTCTATTGAATAATGAATGTTTTGAATTTTCTCCAAAAGTAAAGTAGTTGCAAACTCATGCTTTTAGAGACTTGTTTGGGCTCATGAGAGGAGTAGAAAAACATCAAAAATTTCAGTCCTGCATGATTCTACCAAGAAATGTGTGTTCATTGAAACCGCTGGTTTTTGATAGTTTGGGCCCTATTGAATAATGAATGTTTTGAATTTTCTCCAAAAGTAAAGTAGTTGCAAACTCATCCTTTTAGAAACTTGTTTGGGCTGTTGAGATGAGTAAAAAAACATCAAAAATTTCAATCCTGCATGATTCTACCAAGAAATGTGATTCTTCATTTAAAACGCTGGTTATTGCTATTGGGCTCTATTGAATAATGAATGTTTTGAATTTTCTCCAAAAGTAAAGTAGTTGCAAACTCATCCTTTTAGAGACTTGTTTGGGCTCATGAGAGGAGTAGAAAAACATCAAAAATTTCAGTCCTGCACGATTCTACCAAGAAATGTGTGTTCATTCAAACCGCTGGTTTTTGATATTTTGGGCCCTATTGAATAATGAATGTTTTGAATTTTCTCCAAAAGTAAAGTAGTTGCAAACTCATCCTTTTAGAAACTTGTTTGGGCTGTTGAGAGGAGTAAAAAACCATCAAAAATTTCAATCCTGCATGATTCTACCAAGAAATGTGATTCTTCATTCAAAACCTGATTTTTGCTATTGGGCTCTATTGAATAATGAATGTTTTGAATTTTCTCCAAAAGTAAAGTAGTTGCAAACTCATGCTTTTAGAGACTTGTTTGGGCTCATGAGAGGAGTAGAAAAACATCAAAAATTTCAGTCCTGCATGATTCTACCAAGAAATGTGTGTTCATTGAAACCGCTGGTTTTTGATAGTTTGGGCCCTATTGAATAATGAATGTTTTGAATTTTCTCCAAAAGTAAAGTAGTTGCAAACTCATCCTTTTAGAAACTTGTTTGGGCTGTTGAGAGGAGTAAAAAACCATCAAAAATTTCAATCCTGCATGATTCTACCAAGAAATGTGATTCTTCATTCAAAACGCTGGTTTTTGCTATTGGGCTCTATTGAATAATGATTGTTTTGAATTTTCTCCAAAAGTAAAGTAGTTGCAAACTCATCCTTTTAGAGACTTGTTTGGACTCATAAGAGGAGTAGAAAAACATCAAAAATTTCAGTCCTGCATGATTCTACCAAGAAATGTGTGTTCATTGAAACCGCTGGTTTTTGATAGTTTGGGCCCTATTGAATAATGAATGTTTTGAATTTTCTCCAAAAGTAAAGTAGTTGCAAACTCATCCTTTTAGAAACTTGTTTGGGCTGTTGAGAGGAGTAAAAAACCATCAAAAATTTCAATCCTGCATGATTCTACCAAGAAATGTGATTCTTCATTCAAAACCTGATTTTTGCTATTGGGCTCTATTGAATAATGAATGTTTTGAATTTTCTCCAAAAGTAAAGTAGTTGCAAACTCATGCTTTTAGAGACTTGTTTGGGCTCATGAGAGGAGTAGAAAAACATCAAAAATTTCAGTCCTGCATGATTCTACCAAGAAATGTGTGTTCATTGAAACCGCTGGTTTTTGATAGTTTGGGCCCTATTGAATAATGAATGTTTTGAATTTTCTCCAAAAGTAAAGTAGTTGCAAACTCATCCTTTTAGAAACTTGTTTGGGCTGTTGAGATGAGTAAAAAAACATCAAAAATTTCAATCCTGCATGATTCTACCAAGAAATGTGATTCTTCATTTAAAACGCTGGTTATTGCTATTGGGCTCTATTGAATAATGAATGTTTTGAATTTTCTCCAAAAGTAAAGTAGTTGCAAACTCATCCTTTTAGAGACTTGTTTGGGCTCATGAGAGGAGTAGAAAAACATCAAAAATTTCAGTCCTGCACGATTCTACCAAGAAATGTGTGTTCATTCAAACCGCTGGTTTTTGATATTTTGGGCCCTATTGAATAATGAATGTTTTGAATTTTCTCCAAAAGTAAAGTAGTTGCAAACTCATCCTTTTAGAAACTTGTTTGGGCTGTTGAGAGGAGTAAAAAACCATCAAAAATTTCAATCCTGCATGATTCTACCAAGAAATGTGATTCTTCATTCAAAACCTGATTTTTGCTATTGGGCTCTATTGAATAATGAATGTTTTGAATTTTCTCCAAAAGTAAAGTAGTTGCAAACTCATGCTTTTAGAGACTTGTTTGGGCTCATGAGAGGAGTAGAAAAACATCAAAAATTTCAGTCCTGCATGATTCTACCAAGAAATGTGTGTTCATTGAAACCGCTGGTTTTTGATAGTTTGGGCCCTATTGAATAATGAATGTTTTGAATTTTCTCCAAAAGTAAAGTAGTTGCAAACTCATCCTTTTAGAAACTTGTTTGGGCTGTTGAGAGGAGTAAAAAACCATCAAAAATTTCAATCCTGCATGATTCTACCAAGAAATGTGATTCTTCATTCAAAATGCTGGTTTTTGCTATTGGGCTCTATTGAATAATGAATGTTTTGAATTTTCTCCAAAAGTAAAGTAGTTGCAAACTCATCCTTTTAGAGACTTGTTTGGGCTCATGAGAGGAGTAGAAAAAAATCAAAAATTTCAGTCCTGCACGATTCTACCAAGAAATGTGTGTTCATTCAAACCGCTGGTTATTGATATTTTGGGCCCTATTGAATAATGAATGTTTTGAATTTTCTCCAAAAGTAAAGTAGTTGCAAACTCATCCTTTTAGAAACTTGTTTGGGCTGTTGAGAGAAGTAAAAAACCATCAAAAATTTCAATCCTGCATGATTCTACCAAGAAATGTGATTCTTCATTCAAAACGCTGGTTTTTGCTATTGGGCTCTATTGAATAATGAATGTTTTGAATTTTCTCCAAAAGTAAAGTAGTTGCAAACTCATCCTTTTAGAAACTTGTTTGGGCTGTTGAGAGGAGTAAAAACCATCAAAAATTTCAATCCTGCATGATTCTACCAAGAAATGTGATTCTTCATTCAAAACGCTGGTTTTTGCTATTGGGCTCTATTGAATAATGAATGTTTTGAATTTTCTCCAAAAGTAAAGTAGTTGCAAACTCATCCTTTTAGAGACTTGTTTGGACTCATAAGAGGAGTAGAAAAACATCAAAAATTTCAGTCCTGCATGATTCTACCAAGAAATGTGTGTTCATTGAAACCGCTGGTTTTTGATAGTTTGGGCCCTATTGAATAATGAATGTTTTGAATTTTCTCCAAAAGTAAAGTAGTTGCAAACTCATCCTTTTAGAAACTTGTTTGGGCTGTTGAGAGGAGTAAAAAACCATCAAAAATTTCAATCCTGCATGATTCTACCAAGAAATGTGATTCTTCATTCAAAACCTGATTTTTGCTATTGGGCTCTATTGAATAATGAATGTTTTGAATTTTCTCCAAAAGTAAAGTAGTTGCAAACTCATGCTTTTAGAGACTTGTTTGGGCTCATGAGAGGAGTAGAAAAACATCAAAAATTTCAGTCCTGCATGATTCTATCAAAAAATGTGTGTTCATTCAAACCGCTGGTTTTTGATAGTTTGGGCCCTATTGAATAATGAATGTTTTGAATTTTCTCCAAAAGTAAAGTAGTTGCAAACTCATCCTTTTAGAAACTTGTTTGGGCTGTTGAGAGGAGTAAAAAACCATCAAAAATTTCAATCCTGCATGATTCTACCAAGAAATGTGATTCTTCATTCAAAACGCTGGTTTTTGCTATTGGGCTCTATTGAATAATGAATGTTTTGAATTTTCTCCAAAAGTAAAGTAGTTGCAAACTCATCCTTTTAGAGACTTGTTTGGGCTCATGAGAGGAGTAGAAAAACATCAAAAATTTCAGTCCTGCACGATTCTACCAAGAAATGTGTGTTCATTCAAACCGCTGGTTTTTGATATTTTGGGCCCTATTGAATAATGAATGTTTTGAATTTTCTCCAAAAGTAAAGTAGTTGCAAACTCATCCTTTTAGAAACTTGTTTGGGCTGTTGAGAGGAGTAAAAAACCATCAAAAATTTCAATCCTGCATGATTCTACCAAGAAATGTGATTCTTCATTCAAAACCTGATTTTTGCTATTGGGCTCTATTGAATAATGAATGTTTTGAATTTTCTCCAAAAGTAAAGTAGTTGCAAACTCATGCTTTTAGAGACTTGTTTGGGCTCATGAGAGGAGTAGAAAAACATCAAAAATTTCAGTCCTGCATGATTCTACCAAGAAATGTGTGTTCATTGAAACCGCTGGTTTTTGATAGTTTGGGCCCTATTGAATAATGAATGTTTTGAATTTTCTCCAAAAGTAAAGTAGTTGCAAACTCATCCTTTTAGAAACTTGTTTGGGCTGTTGAGAGGAGTAAAAAACCATCAAAAATTTCAATCCTGCATGATTCTACCAAGAAATGTGATTCTTCATTCAAAACGCTGGTTTTTGCTATTGGGCTCTATTGAATAATGAATGTTTTGAATTTTCTCCAAAAGTAAAGTAGTTGCAAACTCATCCTTTTAGAGACTTGTTTGGGCTCATGAGAGGAGTAGAAAAAAATCAAAAATTTCAGTCCTGCACGATTCTACCAAGAAATGTGTGTTCATTCAAACCGCTGGTTATTGATATTTTGGGCCCTATTGAATAATGAATGTTTTGAATTTTCTCCAAAAGTAAAGTAGTTGCAAACTCATCCTTTTAGAAACTTGTTTGGGCTGTTGAGAGAAGTAAAAAACCATCAAAAATTTCAATCCTGCATGATTCTACCAAGAAATGTGATTCTTCATTCAAAACGCTGGTTTTTGCTATTGGGCTCTATTGAATAATGAATGTTTTGAATTTTCTCCAAAAGTAAAGTAGTTGCAAACTCATCCTTTTAGAAACTTGTTTGGGCTGTTGAGAGGAGTAAAAAACCATCAAAAATTTCAATCCTGCATGATTCTACCAAGAAATGTGATTCTTCATTCAAAACGCTGGTTTTTGCTATTGGGCTCTATTGAATAATGATTGTTTTGAATTTTCTCCAAAAGTAAAGTAGTTGCAAACTCATCCTTTTAGAGACTTGTTTGGACTCATAAGAGGAGTAGAAAAACATCAAAAATTTCAGTCCTGCATGATTCTACCAAGAAATGTGTGTTCATTGAAACCGCTGGTTTTTGATAGTTTGGGCCCTATTGAATAATGAATGTTTTGAATTTTCTCCAAAAGTAAAGTAGTTGCAAACTCATCCTTTTAGAAACTTGTTTGGGCTGTTGAGAGGAGTAAAAAACCATCAAAAATTTCAATCCTGCATGATTCTACCAAGAAATGTGATTCTTCATTCAAAACCTGATTTTTGCTATTGGGCTCTATTGAATAATGAATGTTTTGAATTTTCTCCAAAAGTAAAGTAGTTGCAAACTCATGCTTTTAGAGACTTGTTTGGGCTCATGAGAGGAGTAGAAAAACATCAAAAATTTCAGTCCTGCATGATTCTACCAAGAAATGTGTGTTCATTGAAACCGCTGGTTTTTGATAGTTTGGGCCCTATTGAATAATGAATGTTTTGAATTTTCTCCAAAAGTAAAGTAGTTGCAAACTCATCCTTTTAGAAACTTGTTTGGGCTGTTGAGATGAGTAAAAAAACATCAAAAATTTCAATCCTGCATGATTCTACCAAGAAATGTGATTCTTCATTTAAAACGCTGGTTATTGCTATTGGGCTCTATTGAATAATGAATGTTTTGAATTTTCTCCAAAAGTAAAGTAGTTGCAAACTCATCCTTTTAGAGACTTGTTTGGGCTCATGAGAGGAGTAGAAAAACATCAAAAATTTCAGTCCTGCACGATTCTACCAAGAAATGTGTGTTCATTCAAACCGCTGGTTTTTGATATTTTGGGCCCTATTGAATAATGAATGTTTTGAATTTTCTCCAAAAGTAAAGTAGTTGCAAACTCATCCTTTTAGAAACTTGTTTGGGCTGTTGAGAGGAGTAAAAAACCATCAAAAATTTCAATCCTGCATGATTCTACCAAGAAATGTGATTCTTCATTCAAAACCTGATTTTTGCTATTGGGCTCTATTGAATAATGAATGTTTTGAATTTTCTCCAAAAGTAAAGTAGTTGCAAACTCATGCTTTTAGAGACTTGTTTGGGCTCATGAGAGGAGTAGAAAAACATCAAAAATTTCAGTCCTGCATGATTCTACCAAGAAATGTGTGTTCATTGAAACCGCTGGTTTTTGATAGTTTGGGCCCTATTGAATAATGAATGTTTTGAATTTTCTCCAAAAGTAAAGTAGTTGCAAACTCATCCTTTTAGAAACTTGTTTGGGCTGTTGAGAGGAGTAAAAAACCATCAAAAATTTCAATCCTGCATGATTCTACCAAGAAATGTGATTCTTCATTCAAAACGCTGGTTTTTGCTATTGGGCTCTATTGAATAATGATTGTTTTGAATTTTCTCCAAAAGTAAAGTAGTTGCAAACTCATCCTTTTAGAGACTTGTTTGGACTCATAAGAGGAGTAGAAAAACATCAAAAATTTCAGTCCTGCATGATTCTACCAAGAAATGTGTGTTCATTGAAACCGCTGGTTTTTGATAGTTTGGGCCCTATTGAATAATGAATGTTTTGAATTTTCTCCAAAAGTAAAGTAGTTGCAAACTCATCCTTTTAGAAACTTGTTTGGGCTGTTGAGAGGAGTAAAAAACCATCAAAAATTTCAATCCTGCATGATTCTACCAAGAAATGTGATTCTTCATTCAAAACCTGATTTTTGCTATTGGGCTCTATTGAATAATGAATGTTTTGAATTTTCTCCAAAAGTAAAGTAGTTGCAAACTCATGCTTTTAGAGACTTGTTTGGGCTCATGAGAGGAGTAGAAAAACATCAAAAATTTCAGTCCTGCATGATTCTACCAAGAAATGTGTGTTCATTGAAACCGCTGGTTTTTGATAGTTTGGGCCCTATTGAATAATGAATGTTTTGAATTTTCTCCAAAAGTAAAGTAGTTGCAAACTCATCCTTTTAGAAACTTGTTTGGGCTGTTGAGAGGAGTAAAAAATCATCAAAAATTTCAATCCTGCATGATTCTACCAAGAAATGTGATTCTTCATTCAAAACGCTGGTTTTTGCTATTGGGCTCTATTGAATAATGAATGTTTTGAATTTTCTCCAAAAGTAAAGTAGTTGCAAACTCATCCTTTTAGAGACTTGTTTGGGCTCATGAGAGGAGTAGAAAAAAATCAAAAATTTCAGTCCTGCACGATTCTACCAAGAAATGTGTGTTCATTCAAACCGCTGGTTATTGATATTTTGGGCCCTATTGAATAATGAATGTTTTGAATTTTCTCCAAAAGTAAAGTAGTTGCAAACTCATCCTTTTAGAAACTTGTTTGGGCTGTTGAGAGAAGTAAAAAACCATCAAAAATTTCAATCCTGCATGATTCTACCAAGAAATGTGATTCTTCATTCAAAACGCTGGTTTTTGCTATTGGGCTCTATTGAATAATGAATGTTTTGAATTTTCTCCAAAAGTAAAGTAGTTGCAAACTCATCCTTTTAGAAACTTGTTTGGGCTGTTGAGAGGAGTAAAAAACCATCAAAAATTTCAATCCTGCATGATTCTACCAAGAAATGTGATTCTTCATTCAAAACGCTGGTTTTTGCTATTGGGCTCTATTGAATAATGATTGTTTTGAATTTTCTCCAAAAGTAAAGTAGTTGCAAACTCATCCTTTTAGAGACTTGTTTGGACTCATAAGAGGAGTAGAAAAACATCAAAAATTTCAGTCCTGCATGATTCTACCAAGAAATGTGTGTTCATTGAAACTGCTGGTTTTTGATAGTTTGGGCCCTATTGAATAATGAATGTTTTGAATTTTCTCCAAAAGTAAAGTAGTTGCAAACTCATCCTTTTAGAAACTTGTTTGGGCTGTTGAGAGGAGTAAAAAACCATCAAAAATTTCAATCCTGCATGATTCTACCAAGAAATGTGATTCTTCATTCAAAACCTGATTTTTGCTATTGGGCTCTATTGAATAATGAATGTTTTGAATTTTCTCCAAAAGTAAAGTAGTTGCAAACTCATGCTTTTAGAGACTTGTTTGGGCTCATGAGAGGAGTAGAAAAACATCAAAAATTTCAGTCCTGCATGATTCTACCAAGAAATGTGTGTTCATTGAAACCGCTGGTTTTTGATAGTTTGGGCCCTATTGAATAATGAATGTTTTGAATTTTCTCCAAAAGTAAAGTAGTTGCAAACTCATCCTTTTAGAAACTTGTTTGGGCTGTTGAGATGAGTAAAAAAACATCAAAAATTTCAATCCTGCATGATTCTACCAAGAAATGTGATTCTTCATTTAAAACGCTGGTTATTGCTATTGGGCTCTATTGAATAATGAATGTTTTGAATTTTCTCCAAAAGTAAAGTAGTTGCAAACTCATCCTTTTAGAGACTTGTTTGGGCTCATGAGAGGAGTAGAAAAACATCAAAAATTTCAGTCCTGCACGATTCTACCAAGAAATGTGTGTTCATTCAAACCGCTGGTTTTTGATATTTTGGGCCCTATTGAATAATGAATGTTTTGAATTTTCTCCAAAAGTAAAGTAGTTGCAAACTCATCCTTTTAGAAACTTGTTTGGGCTGTTGAGAGGAGTAAAAAACCATCAAAAATTTCAATCCTGCATGATTCTACCAAGAAATGTGATTCTTCATTCAAAACCTGATTTTTGCTATTGGGCTCTATTGAATAATGAATGTTTTGAATTTTCTCCAAAAGTAAAGTAGTTGCAAACTCATGCTTTTAGAGACTTGTTTGGGCTCATGAGAGGAGTAGAAAAACATCAAAAATTTCAGTCCTGCATGATTCTACCAAGAAATGTGTGTTCATTGAAACCGCTGGTTTTTGATAGTTTGGGCCCTATTGAATAATGAATGTTTTGAATTTTCTCCAAAAGTAAAGTAGTTGCAAACTCATCCTTTTAGAAACTTGTTTGGGCTGTTGAGAGGAGTAAAAAACCATCAAAAATTTCAATCCTGCATGATTCTACCAAGAAATGTGATTCTTCATTCAAAACGCTGGTTTTTGCTATTGGGCTCTATTGAATAATGATTGTTTTGAATTTTCTCCAAAAGTAAAGTAGTTGCAAACTCATCCTTTTAGAGACTTGTTTGGACTCATAAGAGGAGTAGAAAAACATCAAAAATTTCAGTCCTGCATGATTCTACCAAGAAATGTGTGTTCATTGAAACCGCTGGTTTTTGATAGTTTGGGCCCTATTGAATAATGAATGTTTTGAATTTTCTCCAAAAGTAAAGTAGTTGCAAACTCATCCTTTTAGAAACTTGTTTGGGCTGTTGAGAGGAGTAAAAAACCATCAAAAATTTCAATCCTGCATGATTCTACCAAGAAATGTGATTCTTCATTCAAAACCTGATTTTTGCTATTGGGCTCTATTGAATAATGAATGTTTTGAATTTTCTCCAAAAGTAAAGTAGTTGCAAACTCATGCTTTTAGAGACTTGTTTGGGCTCATGAGAGGAGTAGAAAAACATCAAAAATTTCAGTCCTGCATGATTCTACCAAGAAATGTGTGTTCATTGAAACCGCTGGTTTTTGATAGTTTGGGCCCTATTGAATAATGAATGTTTTGAATTTTCTCCAAAAGTAAAGTAGTTGCAAACTCATCCTTTTAGAAACTTGTTTGGGCTGTTGAGAGGAGTAAAAAATCATCAAAAATTTCAATCCTGCATGATTCTACCAAGAAATGTGATTCTTCATTCAAAACGCTGGTTTTTGCTATTGGGCTCTATTGAATAATGAATGTTTTGAATTTTCTCCAAAAGTAAAGTAGTTGCAAACTCATCCTTTTAGAGACTTGTTTGGGCTCATGAGAGGAGTAGAAAAAAATCAAAAATTTCAGTCCTGCACGATTCTACCAAGAAATGTGTGTTCATTCAAACCGCTGGTTATTGATATTTTGGGCCCTATTGAATAATGAATGTTTTGAATTTTCTCCAAAAGTAAAGTAGTTGCAAACTCATCCTTTTAGAAACTTGTTTGGGCTGTTGAGAGAAGTAAAAAACCATCAAAAATTTCAATCCTGCATGATTCTACCAAGAAATGTGATTCTTCATTCAAAACGCTGGTTTTTGCTATTGGGCTCTATTGAATAATGAATGTTTTGAATTTTCTCCAAAAGTAAAGTAGTTGCAAACTCATCCTTTTAGAAACTTGTTTGGGCTG
Organism: Dendrobates tinctorius; assembly: GCF_039654945.1. Lineage (NCBI taxonomy): Eukaryota > Metazoa > Chordata > Amphibia > Anura > Dendrobatidae > Dendrobates > Dendrobates tinctorius. The sequence continues at coordinate 24,432,412 of NW_027361793.1, forward strand.
TTGAGAGGAGTAAAAAACCATCAAAAATTTCAATCCTGCATGATTCTACCAAGAAATGTGATTCTTCATTCAAAACGCTGGTTTTTGCTATTGGGCTCTATTGAATAATGATTGTTTTGAATTTTCTCCAAAAGTAAAGTAGTTGCAAACTCATCCTTTTAGAGACTTGTTTGGACTCATAAGAGGAGTAGAAAAACATCAAAAATTTCAGTCCTGCATGATTCTACCAAGAAATGTGTGTTCATTGAAACTGCTGGTTTTTGATAGTTTGGGCCCTATTGAATAATGAATGTTTTGAATTTTCTCCAAAAGTAAAGTAGTTGCAAACTCATCCTTTTAGAAACTTGTTTGGGCTGTTGAGAGGAGTAAAAAACCATCAAAAATTTCAATCCTGCATGATTCTACCAAGAAATGTGATTCTTCATTCAAAACCTGATTTTTGCTATTGGGCTCTATTGAATAATGAATGTTTTGAATTTTCTCCAAAAGTAAAGTAGTTGCAAACTCATGCTTTTAGAGACTTGTTTGGGCTCATGAGAGGAGTAGAAAAACATCAAAAATTTCAGTCCTGCATGATTCTACCAAGAAATGTGTGTTCATTGAAACCGCTGGTTTTTGATAGTTTGGGCCCTATTGAATAATGAATGTTTTGAATTTTCTCCAAAAGTAAAGTAGTTGCAAACTCATCCTTTTAGAAACTTGTTTGGGCTGTTGAGATGAGTAAAAAAACATCAAAAATTTCAATCCTGCATGATTCTACCAAGAAATGTGATTCTTCATTTAAAACGCTGGTTATTGCTATTGGGCTCTATTGAATAATGAATGTTTTGAATTTTCTCCAAAAGTAAAGTAGTTGCAAACTCATCCTTTTAGAGACTTGTTTGGGCTCATGAGAGGAGTAGAAAAACATCAAAAATTTCAGTCCTGCACGATTCTACCAAGAAATGTGTGTTCATTCAAACCGCTGGTTTTTGATATTTTGGGCCCTATTGAATAATGAATGTTTTGAATTTTCTCCAAAAGTAAAGTAGTTGCAAACTCATCCTTTTAGAAACTTGTTTGGGCTGTTGAGAGGAGTAAAAAACCATCAAAAATTTCAATCCTGCATGATTCTACCAAGAAATGTGATTCTTCATTCAAAACCTGATTTTTGCTATTGGGCTCTATTGAATAATGAATGTTTTGAATTTTCTCCAAAAGTAAAGTAGTTGCAAACTCATGCTTTTAGAGACTTGTTTGGGCTCATGAGAGGAGTAGAAAAACATCAAAAATTTCAGTCCTGCATGATTCTACCAAGAAATGTGTGTTCATTGAAACCGCTGGTTTTTGATAGTTTGGGCCCTATTGAATAATGAATGTTTTGAATTTTCTCCAAAAGTAAAGTAGTTGCAAACTCATCCTTTTAGAAACTTGTTTGGGCTGTTGAGAGGAGTAAAAAACCATCAAAAATTTCAATCCTGCATGATTCTACCAAGAAATGTGATTCTTCATTCAAAACGCTGGTTTTTGCTATTGGGCTCTATTGAATAATGATTGTTTTGAATTTTCTCCAAAAGTAAAGTAGTTGCAAACTCATCCTTTTAGAGACTTGTTTGGACTCATAAGAGGAGTAGAAAAACATCAAAAATTTCAGTCCTGCATGATTCTACCAAGAAATGTGTGTTCATTGAAACCGCTGGTTTTTGATAGTTTGGGCCCTATTGAATAATGAATGTTTTGAATTTTCTCCAAAAGTAAAGTAGTTGCAAACTCATCCTTTTAGAAACTTGTTTGGGCTGTTGAGAGGAGTAAAAAACCATCAAAAATTTCAATCCTGCATGATTCTACCAAGAAATGTGATTCTTCATTCAAAACCTGATTTTTGCTATTGGGCTCTATTGAATAATGAATGTTTTGAATTTTCTCCAAAAGTAAAGTAGTTGCAAACTCATGCTTTTAGAGACTTGTTTGGGATCATGAGAGGAGTAGAAAAACATCAAAAATTTCAGTCCTGCATGATTCTACCAAGAAATGTGTGTTCATTGAAACCGCTGGTTTTTGATAGTTTGGGCCCTATTGAATAATGAATGTTTTGAATTTTCTCCAAAAGTAAAGTAGTTGCAAACTCATCCTTTTAGAAACTTGTTTGGGCTGTTGAGATGAGTAAAAAAACATCAAAAATTTCAATCCTGCATGATTCTACCAAGAAATGTGATTCTTCATTTAAAACGCTGGTTATTGCTATTGGGCTCTATTGAATAATGAATGTTTTGAATTTTCTCCAAAAGTAAAGTAGTTGCAAACTCATCCTTTTAGAGACTTGTTTGGGCTCATGAGAGGAGTAGAAAAACATCAAAAATTTCAGTCCTGCACGATTCTACCAAGAAATGTGTGTTCATTCAAACCGCTGGTTTTTGATATTTTGGGCCCTATTGAATAATGAATGTTTTGAATTTTCTCCAAAAGTAAAGTAGTTGCAAACTCATCCTTTTAGAAACTTGTTTGGGCTGTTGAGAGGAGTAAAAAACCATCAAAAATTTCAATCCTGCATGATTCTACCAAGAAATGTGATTCTTCATTCAAAACCTGATTTTTGCTATTGGGCTCTATTGAATAATGAATGTTTTGAATTTTCTCCAAAAGTAAAGTAGTTGCAAACTCATGCTTTTAGAGACTTGTTTGGGCTCATGAGAGGAGTAGAAAAACATCAAAAATTTCAGTCCTGCATGATTCTACCAAGAAATGTGTGTTCATTGAAACCGCTTTGTTTTGATAGTTTGGGCCCTATTGAATAATGAATGTTTTGAATTTTCTCCAAAAGTAAAGTAGTTGCAAACTCATCCTTTTAGAAACTTGTTTGGGCTGTTGAGAGGAGTAAAAAACCATCAAAAATTTCAATCCTGCATGATTCTACCAAGAAATGTGATTCTTCATTCAAAACGCTGGTTTTTGCTATTGGGCTCTATTGAATAATGAATGTTTTGAATTTTCTCCAAAAGTAAAGTAGTTGCAAACTCATCCTTTTAGAGACTTGTTTGGGCTCATGAGAGGAGTAGAAAAAAATCAAAAATTTCAGTCCTGCACGATTCTACCAAGAAATGTGTGTTCATTCAAACCGCTGGTTATTGATATTTTGGGCCCTATTGAATAATGAATGTTTTGAATTTTCTCCAAAAGTAAAGTAGTTGCAAACTCATCCTTTTAGAAACTTGTTTGGGCTGTTGAGAGAAGTAAAAAACCATCAAAAATTTCAATCCTGCATGATTCTACCAAGAAATGTGATTCTTCATTCAAAACGCTGGTTTTTGCTATTGGGCTCTATTGAATAATGAATGTTTTGAATTTTCTCCAAAAGTAAAGTAGTTGCAAACTCATCCTTTTAGAAACTTGTTTGGGCTGTTGAGAGGAGTAAAAAACCATCAAAAATTTCAATCCTGCATGATTCTACCAAGAAATGTGATTCTTCATTCAAAACGCTGGTTTTTGCTATTGGGCTCTATTGAATAATGAATGTTTTGAATTTTCTCCAAAAGTAAAGTAGTTGCAAACTCATCCTTTTAGAGACTTGTTTGGACTCATAAGAGGAGTAGAAAAACATCAAAAATTTCAGTCCTGCATGATTCTACCAAGAAATGTGTGTTCATTGAAACCGCTGGTTTTTGATAGTTTGGGCCCTATTGAATAATGAATGTTTTGAATTTTCTCCAAAAGTAAAGTAGTTGCAAACTCATCCTTTTAGAAACTTGTTTGGGCTGTTGAGAGGAGTAAAAAACCATCAAAAATTTCAATCCTGCATGATTCTACCAAGAAATGTGATTCTTCATTCAAAACCTGATTTTTGCTATTGGGCTCTATTGAATAATGAATGTTTTGAATTTTCTCCAAAAGTAAAGTAGTTGCAAACTCATCCTTTTAGAGACTTGTTTGGGCTCATGAGAGGAGTAGAAAAACATCAAAAATTTCAGTCCTGCACGATTCTACCAAGAAATGTGTGTTCATTCAAACCGCTGGTTTTTGATATTTTGGGCCCTATTGAATAATGAATGTTTTGAATTTTCTCCAAAAGTAAAGTAGTTGCAAACTCATCCTTTTAGAAACTTGTTTGGGCTGTTGAGAGGAGTAAAAAACCATCAAAAATTTCAATCCTGCATGATTCTACCAAGAAATGTGATTCTTCATTCAAAACCTGATTTTTGCTATTGGGCTCTATTGAATAATGAATGTTTTGAATTTTCTCCAAAAGTAAAGTAGTTGCAAACTCATGCTTTTAGAGACTTGTTTGGGCTCATGAGAGGAGTAGAAAAACATCAAAAATTTCAGTCCTGCATGATTCTACCAAGAAATGTGTGTTCATTGAAACCGCTGGTTTTTGATAGTTTGGGCCCTATTGAATAATGAATGTTTTGAATTTTCTCCAAAAGTAAAGTAGTTGCAAACTCATCCTTTTAGAAACTTGTTTGGGCTGTTGAGAGGAGTAAAAAACCATCAAAAATTTCAATCCTGCATGATTCTACCAAGAAATGTGATTCTTCATTCAAAACGCTGGTTTTTGCTATTGGGCTCTATTGAATAATGAATGTTTTGAATTTTCTCCAAAAGTAAAGTAGTTGCAAACTCATCCTTTTAGAGACTTGTTTGGGCTCATGAGAGGAGTAGAAAAAAATCAAAAATTTCAGTCCTGCACGATTCTACCAAGAAATGTGTGTTCATTCAAACCGCTGGTTATTGATATTTTGGGCCCTATTGAATAATGAATGTTTTGAATTTTCTCCAAAAGTAAAGTAGTTGCAAACTCATCCTTTTAGAAACTTGTTTGGGCTGTTGAGAGAAGTAAAAAACCATCAAAAATTTCAATCCTGCATGATTCTACCAAGAAATGTGATTCTTCATTCAAAACGCTGGTTTTTGCTATTGGGCTCTATTGAATAATGAATGTTTTGAATTTTCTCCAAAAGTAAAGTAGTTGCAAACTCATCCTTTTAGAAACTTGTTTGGGCTGTTGAGAGGAGTAAAAAACCATCAAAAATTTCAATCCTGCATGATTCTACCAAGAAATGTGATTCTTCATTCAAAACGCTGGTTTTTGCTATTGGGCTCTATTGAATAATGATTGTTTTGAATTTTCTCCAAAAGTAAAGTAGTTGCAAACTCATCCTTTTAGAGACTTGTTTGGACTCATAAGAGGAGTAGAAAAACATCAAAAATTTCAGTCCTGCATGATTCTACCAAGAAATGTGTGTTCATTGAAACCGCTGGTTTTTGATAGTTTGGGCCCTATTGAATAATGAATGTTTTGAATTTTCTCCAAAAGTAAAGTAGTTGCAAACTCATCCTTTTAGAAACTTGTTTGGGCTGTTGAGAGGAGTAAAAAACCATCAAAAATTTCAATCCTGCATGATTCTACCAAGAAATGTGATTCTTCATTCAAAACCTGATTTTTGCTATTGGGCTCTATTGAATAATGAATGTTTTGAATTTTCTCCAAAAGTAAAGTAGTTGCAAACTCATGCTTTTAGAGACTTGTTTGGGCTCATGAGAGGAGTAGAAAAACATCAAAAATTTCAGTCCTGCATGATTCTACCAAGAAATGTGTGTTCATTGAAACCGCTGGTTTTTGATAGTTTGGGCCCTATTGAATAATGAATGTTTTGAATTTTCTCCAAAAGTAAAGTAGTTGCAAACTCATCCTTTTAGAAACTTGTTTGGGCTGTTGAGATGAGTAAAAAAACATCAAAAATTTCAATCCTGCATGATTCTACCAAGAAATGTGATTCTTCATTTAAAACGCTGGTTATTGCTATTGGGCTCTATTGAATAATGAATGTTTTGAATTTTCTCCAAAAGTAAAGTAGTTGCAAACTCATCCTTTTAGAGACTTGTTTGGGCTCATGAGAGGAGTAGAAAAACATCAAAAATTTCAGTCCTGCACGATTCTACCAAGAAATGTGTGTTCATTCAAACCGCTGGTTTTTGATATTTTGGGCCCTATTGAATAATGAATGTTTTGAATTTTCTCCAAAAGTAAAGTAGTTGCAAACTCATCCTTTTAGAAACTTGTTTGGGCTGTTGAGAGGAGTAAAAAACCATCAAAAATTTCAATCCTGCATGATTCTACCAAGAAATGTGATTCTTCATTCAAAACCTGATTTTTGCTATTGGGCTCTATTGAATAATGAATGTTTTGAATTTTCTCCAAAAGTAAAGTAGTTGCAAACTCATGCTTTTAGAGACTTGTTTGGGCTCATGAGAGGAGTAGAAAAACATCAAAAATTTCAGTCCTGCATGATTCTACCAAGAAATGTGTGTTCATTGAAACCGCTGGTTTTTGATAGTTTGGGCCCTATTGAATAATGAATGTTTTGAATTTTCTCCAAAAGTAAAGTAGTTGCAAACTCATCCTTTTAGAAACTTGTTTGGGCTGTTGAGAGGAGTAAAAAACCATCAAAAATTTCAATCCTGCATGATTCTACCAAGAAATGTGATTCTTCATTCAAAACGCTGGTTTTTGCTATTGGGCTCTATTGAATAATGAATGTTTTGAATTTTCTCCAAAAGTAAAGTAGTTGCAAACTCATCCTTTTAGAGACTTGTTTGGGCTCATGAGAGGAGTAGAAAAAAATCAAAAATTTCAGTCCTGCACGATTCTACCAAGAAATGTGTGTTCATTCAAACCGCTGGTTATTGATATTTTGGGCCCTATTGAATAATGAATGTTTTGAATTTTCTCCAAAAGTAAAGTAGTTGCAAACTCATCCTTTTAGAAACTTGTTTGGGCTGTTGAGAGAAGTAAAAAACCATCAAAAATTTCAATCCTGCATTTTTCTACCAAGAAATGTGATTCTTCATTCAAAACGCTGGTTTTTGCTATTGGGCTCTATTGAATAATGAATGTTTTGAATTTTCTCCAAAAGTAAAGTAGTTGCAAACTCATCCTTTTAGAAACTTGTTTGGGCTGTTGAGAGGAGTAAAAAACCATCAAAAATTTCAATCCTGCATGATTCTACCAAGAAATGTGATTCTTCATTCAAAACGCTGGTTTTTGCTATTGGGCTCTATTGAATAATGAATGTTTTGAATTTTCTCCAAAAGTAAAGTAGTTGCAAACTCATGCTTTTAGAGACTTGTTTGGGCTCATGAGAGGAGTAGAAAAACATCAAAAATTTCAGTCCTGCATGATTCTACCAAGAAATGTGTGTTCATTGAAACCGCTGGTTTTTGATAGTTTGGGCCCTATTGAATAATGAATGTTTTGAATTTTCTCCAAAAGTAAAGTAGTTGCAAACTCATCCTTTTAGAAACTTGTTTGGGCTGTTGAGAGGAGTAAAAAACCATCAAAAATTTCAATCCTACATGATTCTACCAAGAAATGTGATTCTTCATTCAAAACCTGATTTTTGCTATTGGGCTCTATTGAATAATGAATGTTTTGAATTTTCTCCAAAAGTAAAGTAGTTGCAAACTCATTCTTTTAGAGACTTGTTTGGGCTCATGAGAGGAGTAGAAAAACATCAAAAATTTCAGTCCTGCATGATTCTATCAAAAAATGTGTGTTCATTCAAACCGCTGGTTTTTGATAGTTTGGGCCCTATTGAATAATGAATGTTTTGAATTTTCTCCAAAAGTAAAGTAGTTGCAAACTCATCCTTTTAGAAACTTGTTTGGGCTGTTGAGAGGAGTAAAAAACCATCAAAAATTTCAATCCTGCATGATTCTACCAAGAAATGTGATTCTTCATTCAAAACGCTGGTTTTTGCTATTGGGCTCTATTGAATAATGAATGTTTTGAATTTTCTCCAAAAGTAAAGTAGTTGCAAACTCATCCTTTTAGAGACTTGTTTGGGCTCATGAGAGGAGTAGAAAAACATCAAAAATTTCAGTCCTGCACGATTCTACCAAGAAATGTGTGTTCATTGAAACCGCTGGTTTTTGATAGTTTGGGCCCTATTGAATAATGAATGTTTTGAATTTTCTCCAAAAGTAAAGTAGTTGCAAACTCATCCTTTTAGAAACTTGTTTGGGCTGTTGAGAGGAGTAAAAAACCATCAAAAATTTCAATCCTGCATGATTCTACCAAGAAATGTGATTCTTCATTCAAAACCTGAATTTTGCTATTGGGCTCTATTGAATAATGAATGTTTTGAATTTTCTCCAAAAGTAAAGTAGTTGCAAACTCATGCTTTTAGAGACTTGTTTGGGCTCATGAGAGGAGTAGAAAAACATCAAAAATTTCAGTCCTGCATGATTCTACCAAGAAATGTGTGTTCATTGAAACCGCTGGTTTTTGATAGTTTGGGCCCTATTGAATAATGAATGTTTTGAATTTTCACCAAAGGTAAAGTAGTTGCAAACTCATCCTTTTAGAAACTTGTTTGGGCTGTTGAGAGGAGTAAAAAACCATCAAAAATTTCAATCCTGCATGATTCTACCAAGAAATGTGATTCTTCATTCAAAACGCTGGTTTTTGCTATTGGGCTCTATTGAATAATGAATGTTTTGAATTTTCTCCAAAAGTAAAGTAGTTGCAAACTCATGCTTTTAGAGACTTGTTTGGGCTCATGAGAGGAGTAGAAAAACATCAAAAATTTCAGTCCTGCATGATTCTACCAAGAAATGTGTGTTCATTGAAACCGCTGGTTTTTGATAGTTTGGGCCCTATTGAATAATGAATGTTTTGAATTTTCTCCAAAAGTAAAGTACTTGCAAACTCATCCTTTTAGAAACTTGTTTGGGCTGTTGAGAGGAGTAAAAAACCATCAAAAATTTCAATCCTGCATGATTCTACCAAGAAATGTGATTCTTCATTCAAAACCTGATTTTTGCTATTGGGCTCTATTGAATAATGAATGTTTTGAATTTTCTCCAAAAGTAAAGTAGTTGCAAACTCATGCTTTTAGAGACTTGTTTGGGCTCATGAGAGGAGTAGAAAAACATCAAAAATTTCAGTCCTGCATGATTCTACCAAAAAATGTGTGTTCATTCAAACCGCTGGTTTTTGATAGTTTGGGCCCTATTGAATAATGAATGTTTTGAATTTTCTCCAAAAGTAAAGTAGTTGCAAACTCATCCTTTTAGAAACTTGTTTGGGCTGTTGAGAGGAGTAAAAAACCATCAAAAATTTCAATCCTGCATGATTCTACCAAGAAATGTGATTCTTCATTCAAAACGCTGGTTTTTGCTATTGGGCTCTATTGAATAATGAATGTTTTGAATTTTCTCCAAAAGTAAAGTAGTTGCAAACTCATCCTTTTAGAGACTTGTTTGGGCTCATGAGAGGAGTAGAAAAACATCAAAAATTTCAGTCCTGCACGATTCTACCAAGAAATGTGTGTTCATTGAAACCGCTGGTTTTTGATAGTTTGGGCCCTATTGAATAATGAATGTTTTGAATTTTCTCCAAAAGTAAAGTAGTTGCAAACTCATCCTTTTAGAAACTTGTTTGGGCTGTTGAGAGGAGTAAAAAACCATCAAAAATTTCAATCCTGCATGATTCTACCAAGAAATGTGATTCTTCATTCAAAACCTGAATTTTGCTATTGGGCTCTATTGAATAATGAATGTTTTGAATTTTCTCCAAAAGTAAAGTAGTTGCAAACTCATGCTTTTAGAGACTTGTTTGGGCTCATGAGAGGAGTAGAAAAACATCAAAAATTTCAGTCCTGCATGATTCTACCACGAAATGTGTGTTCATTGAAACCGCTGGTTTTTGATAGTTTGGGCCATATTGAATAATGAATGTTTTGAATTTTCACCAAAGGTAAAGTAGTTGCAAACTCATCCTTTTAGAAACTTGTTTGGGCTGTTGAGAGGAGTAAAAAACCATCAAAAATTTCAATCCTGCATGATTCTACCAAGAAATGTGATTCTTCATTCAAAACGCTGGTTTTTGCTATTGGGCTCTATTGAATAATGAATGTTTTGAATTTTCTCCAAAAGTAAAGTAGTTGCAAACTCATCCTTTTAGAGACTTGTTTGGGCTCATGAGAGGAGTAGAAAAACATCAAAAATTTCAGTCCTGCACGATTCTACCAAGAAATGTGTGTTCATTCAAACCGCTGGTTTTTGATATTTTGGGCCCTATTGAATAATGAATGTTTTGAATTTTCTCCAAAAGTAAAGTAGTTGCAAACTCATCCTTTTAGAAACTTGTTTGGGCTGTTGAGAGGAGTAAAAAACCATCAAAAATTTCAATCCTGCATGATTCTACCAAGAAATGTGATTCTTCATTCAAAACCTGATTTTTGCTATTGGGCTCTATTGAATAATGAATGTTTTGAATTTTCTCCAAAAGTAAAGTAGTTGCAAACTCATGCTTTTAGAGACTTGTTTGGGCTCATGAGAGGAGTAGAAAAACATCAAAAATTTCAGTCCTGCATGATTCTACCAAGAAATGTGTGTTCATTGAAACCGCTGGTTTTTGATAGTTTGGGCCCTATTGAATAATGAATGTTTTGAATTTTCTCCAAAAGTAAAGTAGTTGCAAACTCATCCTTTTAGAAACTTGTTTGGGCTGTTGAGAGGAGTAAAAAACCATCAAAAATTTCAATCCTTCATGATTCTACCAAGAAATGTGATTCTTCATTCAAAACGCTGGTTTTTGCTATTGGGCTCTATTGAATAATGAATGTTTTGAATTTTCTCCAAAAGTAAAGTAGTTGCAAACTCATCCTTTTAGAGACTTGTTTGGGCTCATGAGAGGAGTAGAAAAAAATCAAAAATTTCAGTCCTGCACGATTCTACCAAGAAATGTGTGTTCATTCAAACCGCTGGTTATTGATATTTTGGGCCCTATTGAATAATGAATGTTTTGAATTTTCTCCAAAAGTAAAGTAGTTGCAAACTCATCCTTTTAGAAACTTGTTTGGGCTGTTGAGAGAAGTAAAAAACCATCAAAAATTTCAATCCTGCATGATTCTACCAAGAAATGTGATTCTTCATTCAAAACGCTGGTTTTTGCTATTGGGCTCTATTGAATAATGAATGTTTTGAATTTTCTCCAAAAGTAAAGTAGTTGCAAACTCATCCTTTTAGAAACTTGTTTGGGCTGTTGAGAGGAGTAAAAAACCATCAAAAATTTCAATCCTGCATGATTCTACCAAGAAATGTGATTCTTCATTCAAAACGCTGGTTTTTGCTATTGGGCTCTATTGAATAATGATTGTTTTGAATTTTCTCCAAAAGTAAAGTAGTTGCAAACTCATCCTTTTAGAGACTTGTTTGGACTCATAAGAGGAGTAGAAAAACATCAAAAATTTCAGTCCTGCATGATTCTACCAAGAAATGTGTGTTCATTGAAACCGCTGGTTTTTGATAGTTTGGGCCCTATTGAATAATGAATGTTTTGAATTTTCTCCAAAAGTAAAGTAGTTGCAAACTCATCCTTTTAGAAACTTGTTTGGGCTGTTGAGAGGAGTAAAAAACCATCAAAAATTTCAATCCTGCATGATTCTACCAAGAAATGTGATTCTTCATTCAAAACCTGATTTTTGCTATTGGGCTCTATTGAATAATGAATGTTTTGAATTTTCTCCAAAAGTAAAGTAGTTGCAAACTCATGCTTTTAGAGACTTGTTTGGGCTCATGAGAGGAGTAGAAAAACATCAAAAATTTCAGTCCTGCATGATTCTACCAAAAAATGTGTGTTCATTCAAACCGCTGGTTTTTGATAGTTTGGGCCCTATTGAATAATGAATGTTTTGAATTTTCTCCAAAAGTAAAGTAGTTGCAAACTCATCCTTTTAGAAACTTGTTTGGGCTGTTGAGAGGAGTAAAAAACCATCAAAAATTTCAATCCTGCATGATTCTACCAAGAAATGTGATTCTTCATTCAAAACGCTGGTTTTTGCTATTGGGCTCTATTGAATAATGAATGTTTTGAATTTTCTCCAAAAGTAAAGTAGTTGCAAACTCATCCTTTTAGAGACTTGTTTGGGCTCATGAGAGGAGTAGAAAAACATCAAAAATTTCAGTCCTGCACGATTCTACCAAGAAATGTGTGTTCATTGAAACCGCTGGTTTTTGATAGTTTGGGCCCTATTGAATAATGAATGTTTTGAATTTTCTCCAAAAGTAAAGTAGTTGCAAACTCATCCTTTTAGAAACTTGTTTGGGCTGTTGAGAGGAGTAAAAAACCATCAAAAATTTCAATCCTGCATGATTCTACCAAGAAATGTGATTCTTCATTCAAAACCTGAATTTTGCTATTGGGCTCTATTGAATAATGAATGTTTTGAATTTTCTCCAAAAGTAAAGTAGTTGCAAACTCATGCTTTTAGAGACTTGTTTGGGCTCATGAGAGGAGTAGAAAAACATCAAAAATTTCAGTCCTGCATGATTCTACCAAGAAATGTGTGTTCATTGAAACCGCTGGTTTTTGATAGTTTGGGCCATATTGAATAATGAATGTTTTGAATTTTCACCAAAGGTAAAGTAGTTGCAAACTCATCCTTTTAGAAACTTGTTTGGGCTGTTGAGAGGAGTAAAAAACCATCAAAAATTTCAATCCTGCATGATTCTACCAAGAAATGTGATTCTTCATTCAAAACGCTGGTTTTTGCTATTGGGCTCTATTGAATAATGAATGTTTTGAATTTTCTCCAAAAGTAAAGTAGTTGCAAACTCATCCTTTTAGAAACTTGTTTGGGCTGTTGAGAGGAGTAAAAAACCATCAAAAATTTCAATCCTGCATGATTTTACCAAGAAATGTGATTCTTCATTCAAAACCTGATTTTTGCTATTGGGCTCTATTGAATAATGAATGTTTTGAATTTTCTCCAAAAGTAAAGTAGTTGCAAACTCATGCTTTTAGAGACTTGTTTGGGCTCATGAGAGGAGTAGAAAAACATCAAAAATTTCAGTCCTGCATGATTCTACCAAGAAATGTGTGTTCATTGAAACCGCTGGTTTTTGATAGTTTGGGCCCTATTGAATAATGAATGTTTTGAATTTTCTCCAAAAGTAAAGTAGTTGCAAACTCATTCTTTTAGAAACTTGTTTGGGCTGTTGAGAGGAGTAAAAAACCATCAAAAATTTAAATCCTGCATGATTCTACCAAGAAATGTGATTCTTCATTCAAAACGCTGTTTTTTGCTATTGGGCTCTATTGAATAATGAATGTTTTGAATTTTCTCCAAAAGTAAAGTAGTTGCAAATTCATCCTTTTAGAGACTTGTTTGGGCTCATGAGAGGAGTAGAAAAACATCAAAAATTTCAGTCCTGCACGATTCTACCAAGAAATGTGTGTTCATTGAAACCGCTGGTTTTTGATAGTTTGGGCCCTATTGAATAATGAATGTTTTGAATTTTCTCCAAAAGTAAAGTAGTTGCAAACTCATCCTTTTAGAAACTTGTTTGGGCTGTTGAGAGGAGTAAAAAACCATCAAAAATTTAAATCCTGCATGATTCTACCAAGAAATGTGATTCTTCATTCAAAACGCTGTTTTTTGCTATTGGGCTCTATTGAATATTGAATGTTTTGAATTTTCTCCAAAAGTAAAGTAGTTGCAAATTCATCCTTTTAGAGACTTGTTTGGGCTCATGAGAGGAGTAGAAAAACATCAAAAATTTCAGTCCTGCACGATTCTACCAAGAAATGTGTGTTCATTGAAACCGCTGGTTTTTGATATTTTGGGCCCTATTGAATAATGAATGTTTTGAATTTTCTCCAAAAGTAAAGTAGTTGCAAACTCATCCTTTTAGAAACTTGTTTGGGCTGTTGAGAGGAGTAAAAAACCATCAAAAATTTCAATCCTGCATGATTCTACCAAGAAATGTGATTCTTCATTCAAAACCTGATTTTTGCTATTGGGCTCTATTGAATATTGAATGTTTTGAATTTTCTCCAAAAGTAAAGTAGTTGCAAACTCATGCTTTTAGAGACTTGTTTGGGCTCATGAGAGGAGTAGAAAAACATCAAAATTTTCAGTCCTGCATGATTCTACCAAGAAATGTGTGTTCATTGAAACCGCTGGTTTTTGATAGTTTGGGCCCTATTGAATAATGAATGTTTTGAATTTTCTCCAAAAGTAAAGTAGTTGCAAACTCATCCTTTTAGAAACTTGTTTGGGCTGTTGAGAGGAGTAAAAAACCATCAAAAATTTCAATCCTGCATGATTCTACCAAGAAATGTGATTCTTCATTCAAAACGCTGGTTTTTGCTATTGGGCTCTATTGAATAATGAATGTTTTGAATTTTCTCCAAAAGTAAAGTAGTTGCAAACTCATCCTTTTAGAGACTTGTTTGGGCTCATGAGAGGAGTAGAAAAACATCAAAAATTTCAGTCCTGCACGATTCTACCAAGAAATTTGTGTTCATTGAAACCGCTGGTTTTTGATAGTTTGGGCCCTATTGAATAATGAATGTTTTGAATTTTCTCCAAAAGTAAAGTAGTTGCAAACTCATCCTTTTAGAAACTTGTTTGGGCTGTTGAGAGGAGTAAAAAACCATCAAAAATTTCAATCCTGCATGATTCTACCAAGAAATGTGATTCTTCATTCAAAACCTGATTTTTGCTATTGGGCTCTATTGAATAATGAAGGTTCTGAATTTTCTCCAAAAGTAAAGTAGTTGCAAACTCATGCTTTTAGAGACTTGTTTGGGCTCATGAGAGGAGTAGAAAAACATCAAAAATTTCAGTCCTGCATGATTCTACCAAGAAATGTGTGTTCATTGAAACCGCTGGTTTTTGATAGTTTGGGCCATATTGAATAATGAATGTTTTGAATTTTCACCAAAGGTAAAGTAGTTGCAAACTCATCCTTTTAGAAACTTGTTTGGGCTGTTGAGAGGAGTAAAAAACCATCAAAAATTTCAATCCTGCATGATTCTACCAAGAAATGTGATTCTTCATTCAAAACGCTGGTTTTTGCTATTGGGCTCTATTGAATAATGAATGTTTTGAATTTTCTCCAAAAGTAAAGTAGTTGCAAACTCATGCTTTTAGAGACTTGTTTGGGCTCATGACAGGAGTAGAAAAACATCAAAAATTTCAGTCCTGCATGATTCTACCAAGAAATGTGTGTTCATTGAAACCGCTGGTTTTTGATAGTTTGGGCCCTATTGAATAATGAATGTTTTGAATTTTCTCCAAAAGTAAAGTAGTTGCAAACTCATCCTTTTAGAAACTTGTTTGGGCTGTTGAGAGGAGTAAAAAACCATCAAAAATTTAAATCCTGCATGATTCTACCAAGAAATGTGATTCTTCATTCAAAACGCTGGTTTTTGCTATTGGGCTCTATTGAATAATGAATGTTTTGAATTTTCTCCAAAAGTAAAGTAGTTGCAAATTCATCCTTTTAGAGACTTGTTTGGGCTCATGAGAGGAGTAAAAAACCATCAAAAATTTCAATCCTGCATGATTCTACCAAGAAATGTGATTCTTCATTCAAAACCTGATTTTTGCTATTGGGCTCTATTGAATAATGAATGTTTTGAATTTTCTTCAAAAGTAAAGTAGTTGCAAACTCATACTTTTAGAGACTTGTTTGGGCTCATGAGAGGAGTAGAAAAATATAAAAAATTTCAGTCCTGCATGATTCTACCAAAAAATGTGTGTTCATTGAAACCGCTGGTGTTTGATAGTTTGGGCCCTATTGAATAATGAATGTTTTGAATTTTCTCCAAACGTAAAGTAGTTGCAAACTCATCCTTTTAGAAACTTGTTTGGGCTGTTGAGAGGAGTAAAAAACCATCAAAAATTTCAATCCTGCATGATTCTACCAAGAAATGTGATTCTTCATTCAAAACCTGATTTTTGCTATTGGGCTCTATTGAATAATGAATGTTTTGAATTTTCTCCAAAAGTAAAGTAGTTGCAAACTCATGCTTTTAGAGACTTGTTTGGGCTCATGAGAGGAGTAGAAAAACATCAAAAATTTCAGTCCTGCATGATTCTACCAAGAAATGTGTGTTCATTGAAACCGCTGGTTTTTGATAGTTTGGGCCCTATTGAATAATGAATGTTTTGAATTTTCTCCAAAAGTAAAGTAGTTGCAAACTCATCCTTTTAGAAACTTGTTTGGGCTGTTGAGATGAGTAAAAAAACATCAAAAATTTCAATCCTGCATGATTCTACCAAGAAATGTGATTCTTCATTTAAAACGCTGGTTATTGCTATTGGGCTCTATTGAATAATGAATGTTTTGAATTTTCTCCAAAAGTAAAGTAGTTGAAAACTCATCCTTTTAGAGTCTTTTTTGTGCTCATGAGAGTAGTAGAAAAACATCAAAAATTTCAGTCCTGCACGATTCTACCAAGAAATGTGTGTTCATTCAAACCGCTGGTTTTTGATATTTTGGGCCCTATTGAATAATGAATGTTTTGAATTTTCTCCAAAAGTAAAGTAGTTGCAAACTCATCCTTTTAGAAACTTGTTTGGGCTGTTGAGAGGAGTAAAAAACCATCAAAAATTTCAATCCTGCATGATTCTACCAAGAAATGTGATTCTTCATTCAAAACCTGATTTTTGCTATTGGGCTCTATTGAATAATGAATGTTTTGAATTTTCTCCAAAAGTAAAGTAGTTGCAAACTCATGCTTTTAGAGACTTGTTTGGGCTCATGAGAGGAGTAGAAAAACATCAAAAATTTCAGTCCTGCATGATTCTACCAAGAAATGTGTGTTCATTGAAACCGCTGGTTTTTGATAGTTTGGGCCCTATTGAATAATGAATGTTTTGAATTTTCTCCAAAAGTAAAGTAGTTGCAAACTCATCCTTTTAGAAACTTGTTTGGGCTGTTGAGAGGAGTAAAAAACCATCAAAAATTTCAATCCTGCATGATTCTACCAAGAAATGTGATTCTTCATTCAAAACGCTGGTTTTTGCTATTGGGCTCTATTGAATAATGAATGTTTTGAATTTTCTCCAAAAGTAAAGTAGTTGCAAACTCATCCTTTTAGAGACTTGTTTGGGCTCATGAGAGGAGTAGAAAAAAATCAAAAATTTCAGTCCTGCACGATTCTACCAAGAAATGTGTGTTCATTCAAACCGCTGGTTATTGATATTTTGGGCCCTATTTAATAATGAATGTTTTGAATTTTCTCCAAAAGTAAAGTAGTTGCAAACTCATCCTTTTAGAAACTTGTTTGGGCTGTTGAGAGAAGTAAAAAACCATCAAAAATTTCAATCCTGCATGATTCTACCAAGAAATGTGATTCTTCATTCATAACGCTGGTTTTTGCTATTGGGCTCTATTGAATAATGAATGTTTTGAATTTTCTCCAAAAGTAAAGTAGTTGCAAACTCATTCTTTTAGAAACTTGTTTGGGCTGTTGAGAGGAGTAAAAAACCATCAAAAATTTCAATCCTGCATGATTCTACCAAGAAATGTGATTCTTCATTCAAAACGCTGGTTTTTGCTATTGGGCTCTATTGAATAATGAATGTTTTGAATTTTCTCCAAAAGTAAAGTAGTTGCAAACTCATCCTTTTAGAGACTTGTTTGGACTCATAAGAGGAGAAGAAAAACATCAAAAATTTCAGTCCTGCATGATTCTACCAAGAAATGTGTGTTCATTGAAACCGCTGGTTTTTGATAGTTTGGGCCCTATTGAATAATGAATGTTTTGAATTTTCTCCAAAAGTAAAGTAGTTGCAAACTCATCCTTTTAGAAACTTGTTTGGGCTGTTGAGAGGAGTAAAAAACCATCAAAAATTTCAATCCTGCATGATTCTACCAAGAAATGTGATTCTTCATTCAAAACCTGATTTTTGCTATTGGGCTCTATTGAATAATGAATGTTTTGAATTTTCTTCAAAAGTAAAGTAGTTGCAAACTCATGCTTTTAGAGACTTGTTTGGGCTCATGAGAGGAGTAGAAAAACATCAAAAATTTCAGTCCTGCATGATTCTACCAAAAAATGTGTGTTCATTGAAATCGCTGGTTTTTGATAGTTTGGGCCCTATTGAATAATGAATGTTTTGAATTTTCTCCAAAAGTAAAGTAGTTGCAAACTCATCCTTTTAGAAACTTGATTGGGCTGTTGAGAGGAGTAAAAAACCATCAAAAATTTAAAACCTGCATGATTCTACCAAGAAATGTGATTCTTCATTCAAAACGCTGGTTTTTGCTATTGGGCTCTATTGAATAATGAATGTTTTGAATTTTCTCCAAAAGTAAAGTAGTTGCAAATTCATCCTTTTAGAGACTTGTTTGGGCTCATGAGAGGAGTAGAAAAACATCAAAAATTTCAGTCCTGCACGATTCTACCAAGAAATGTGTGTTCATTCAAACCGCTGGTTTTTGATAGTTTGGGCCCTAATGAATAATGAATGTTTTGAATTTTCTCCAAAAGTAAAGTAGTTGCAAACTCATCCTTTTAGAAACTTGTTTGGGCTGTTGAGAGGAGTAAAAAACCATCAAAAATTTCAATCCTGCATGATTCTACCAAGAAATGTGATTCTTCATTCAAAACCTGATTTTTGCTATTGGGCTCTATTGAATATTGAATGTTTTGAATTTTCTCCAAAAGTAAAGTAGTTGCAAACTCATGCTTTTAGAGACTTGTTTGGGCTCATGAGAGGAGTAGAAAAACATCAAAATTTTCAGTCCTGCATGATTCTACCAAGAAATGTGTGTTCATTGAAACCGCTGGTTTTTGATAGTTTGGGCCCTATTGAATAATGAATGTTTTGAATTTTCTCCAAAAGTAAAGTAGTTGCAAACTCATCCTTTTAGAAACTTGTTTGGGCTGTTGAGAGGAGTAAAAAACCATCAAAAATTTCAATCCTGCATGATTCTACCAAGAAATGTGATTCTTCATTCAAAACGCTGGTTTTTGCTATTGGGCTCTATTGAATAATGAATGTTTTGAATTTTCTCCAAAAGTAAAGTAGTTGCAAACTCATCCTTTTAGAGACTTGTTTGGGCTCATGAGAGGAGTAGAAAAACATCAAAAATTTCAGTCCTGCACGATTCTACCAAGAAATGTGTGTTCATTGAAACCGCTGGTTTTTGATAGTTTGGGCCCTATTGAATAATGAATGTTTTGAATTTTCTCCAAAAGTAAAGTAGTTGCAAACTCATCCTTTTAGAAACTTGTTTGGGCTGTTGAGAGGAGTAAAAAACCATCAAAAATTTCAATCCTGCATGATTCTACCAAGAAATGTGATTCTTCATTCAAAACCTGATTTTTGCTATTGGGCTCTATTGAATAATGAATGTTCTGAATTTTCTCCAAAAGTAAAGTAGTTGCAAACTCATGCTTTTAGAGACTTGTTTGGGCTCATGAGAGGAGTAGAAAAACATCAAAAATTTCAGTCCTGCATGATTCTACCAAGAAATGTGTGTTCATTGAAACCGCTGGTTTTTGATAGTTTGGGCCATATTGAATAATGAATGTTTTGAATTTTCACCAAAGGTAAAGTAGTTGCAAACTCATCCTTTTAGAAACTTGTTTGGGCTGTTGAGAGGAGTAAAAAACCATCAAAAATTTCAATCCTGCATGATTCTACCAAGAAATGTGATTCTTCATTCAAAACGCTGGTTTTTGCTATTGGGCTCTATTGAATAATGAATGTTTTGAATTTTCTCCAAAAGTAAAGTAGTTGCAAACTCATGCTTTTAGAGACTTGTTTGGGCTCATGACAGGAGTAGAAAAACATCAAAAATTTCAGTCCTGCATGATTCTACCAAGAAATGTGTGTTCATTGAAACCGCTGGTTTTTGATAGTTTGGGCCCTATTGAATAATGAATGTTTTGAATTTTCTCCAAAAGTAAAGTAGTTGCAAACTCATCCTTTTAGAAACTTGTTTGGGCTGTTGAGAGGAGTAAAAAACCATCAAAAATTTAAATCCTGCATGATTCTACCAAGAAATGTGATTCTTCATTCAAAACGCTGGTTTTTGCTATTGGGCTCTATTGAATAATGAATGTTTTGAATTTTCTCCAAAAGTAAAGTAGTTGCAAATTCATCCTTTTAGAGACTTGTTTGGGCTCATGAGAGGAGTAAAAAACCATCAAAAATTTCAATCCTGCATGATTCTACCAAGAAATGTGATTCTTCATTCAAAACCTGATTTTTGCTATTGGGCTCTATTGAATAATGAATGTTTTGAATTTTCTTCAAAAGTAAAGTAGTTGCAAACTCATACTTTTAGAGACTTGTTTGGGCTCATGAGAGGAGTAGAAAAATATAAAAAATTTCAGTCCTGCATGATTCTACCAAAAAATGTGTGTTCATTGAAACCGCTGGTTTTTGATAGTTTGGGCCCTATTGAATAATGAATGTTTTGAATTTTCTCCAAACGTAAAGTAGTTGCAAACTCATCCTTTTAGAAACTTGTTTGGGCTGTTGAGAGGAGTAAAAAACCATCAAAAATTTCAATCCTGCATGATTCTACCAAGAAATGTGATTCTTCATTCAAAACCTGATTTTTGCTATTGGGCTCTATTGAATAATGAATGTTTTGAATTTTCTCCAAAAGTAAAGTAGTTGCAAACTCATGCTTTTAGAGACTTGTTTGGGCTCATGAGAGGAGTAGAAAAACATCAAAAATTTCAGTCCTGCATGATTCTACCAAGAAATGTGTGTTCATTGAAACCGCTGGTTTTTGATAGTTTGGGCCCTATTGAATAATGAATGTTTTGAATTTTCTCCAAAAGTAAAGTAGTTGCAAACTCATCCTTTTAGAAACTTGTTTGGGCTGTTGAGATGAGTAAAAAAACATCAAAAATTTCAATCCTGCATGATTCTACCAAGAAATGTGATTCTTCATTTAAAACGCTGGTTATTGCTATTGGGCTCTATTGAATAATGAATGTTTTGAATTTTCTCCAAAAGTAAAGTAGTTGAAAACTCATCCTTTTAGCGTCTTGTTTGGGCTCATGAGAGTAGTAGAAAAACATCAAAAATTTCAGTCCTGCACGATTCTACCAAGAAATGTGTGTTCATTCAAACCGCTGGTTTTTGATATTTTGGGCCCTATTGAATAATGAATGTTTTGAATTTTCTCCAAAAGTAAAGTAGTTGCAAACTCATCCTTTTAGAAACTTGTTTGGGCTGTTGAGAGGAGTAAAAAACCATCAAAAATTTCAATCCTGCATGATTCTACCAAGAAATGTGATTCTTCATTCAAAACCTGATTTTTGCTATTGGGCTCTATTGAATAATGAATGTTTTGAATTTTCTCCAAAAGTAAAGTAGTTGCAAACTCATGCTTTTAGAGACTTGTTTGGGCTCATGAGAGGAGTAGAAAAACATCAAAATTTTCAGTCCTGCATGATTCTACCAAGAAATGTGTGTTCATTGAAACCGCTGGTTTTTGATAGTTTGGGCCCTATTGAATAATGAATGTTTTGAATTTTCTCCAAAAGTAAAGTAGTTGCAAACTCATCCTTTTAGAAACTTGTTTGGGCTGTTGAGAGAAGTAAAAAACCATCAAAAATTTCAATCCTGCATGATTCTACCAAGAAATGTGATTCTTCATTCATAACGCTGGTTTTTGCTATTGGGCTCTATTGAATAATGAATGTTTTGAATTTTCTCCAAAAGTAAAGTAGTTGCAAACTCATTCTTTTAGAAACTTGTTTGGGCTGTTGAGAGGAGTAAAAAACCATCAAAAATTTCAATCCTGCATGATTCTACCAAGAAATGTGATTCTTCATTCAAAACGCTGGTTTTTGCTATTGGGCTCTATTGAATAATGAATGTTTTGAATTTTCTCCAAAAGTAAAGTAGTTGCAAACTCATACTTTTAGAGACTTGTTTGGACTCATAAGAGGAGAAGAAAAACATCAAAAATTTCAGTCCTGCATGATTCTACCAAGAAATGTGTGTTCATTGAAACCGCTGGTTTTTGATAGTTTGGGCCCTATTGAATAATGAATGTTTTGAATTTTCTCCAAAAGTAAAGTAGTTGCAAACTCATCCTTTTAGAAACTTGTTTGGGCTGTTGAGAGGAGTAAAAAACCATCAAAAATTTCAATCCTGCATGATTCTACCAAGAAATGTGATTCTTCATTCAAAACCTGATTTTTGCTATTGGGCTCTATTGAATAATGAATGTTTTGAATTTTCTTCAAAAGTAAAGTAGTTGCAAACTCATGCTTTTAGAGACTTGTTTGGGCTCATGAGAGGAGTAGAAAAACATCAAAAATTTCAGTCCTGCATGATTCTACCAAAAAATGTGTGTTCATTGAAATCGCTGGTTTTTGATAGTTTGGGCCCTATTGAATAATGAATGTTTTGAATTTTCTCCAAAAGTAAAGTAGTTGCAAACTCATCCTTTTAGAAACTTGATTGGGCTGTTGAGAGGAGTAAAAAACCATCAAAAATTTAAAACCTGCATGATTCTACCAAGAAATGTGATTCTTCATTCAAAACGCTGGTTTTTGCTATTGGGCTCTATTGAATAATGAATGTTTTGAATTTTCTCCAAAAGTAAAGTAGTTGCAAATTCATCCTTTTAGAGACTTGTTTGGGCTCATGAGAGGAGTAGAAAAACATCAAAAATTTCAGTCCTGCACGATTCTACCAAGAAATGTGTGTTCATTCAAACCGCTGGTTTTTGATAGTTTGGGCCCTAATGAATAATGAATGTTTTGAATTTTCTCCAAAAGTAAAGTAGTTGCAAACTCATCCTTTTAGAAACTTGTTTGGGCTGTTGAGAGGAGTAAAAAACCATCAAAAATTTCAATCCTGCATGATTCTACCAAGAAATGTGATTCTTCATTCAAAACCTGATTTTTGCTATTGGGCTCTATTGAATATTGAATGTTTTGAATTTTCTCCAAAAGTAAAGTAGTTGCAAACTCATGCTTTTAGAGACTTGTTTGGGCTCATGAGAGGAGTAGAAAAACATCAAAATTTTCAGTCCTGCATGATTCTACCAAGAAATGTGTGTTCATTGAAACCGCTGGTTTTTGATAGTTTGGGCCCTATTGAATAATGAATGTTTTGAATTTTCTCCAAAAGTAAAGTAGTTGCAAACTCATCCTTTTAGAAACTTGTTTGGGCTGTTGAGAGGAGTAAAAAACCATCAAAAATTTCAATCCTGCATGATTCTACCAAGAAATGTGATTCTTCATTCAAAACGCTGGTTTTTGCTATTGGGCTCTATTGAATAATGAATGTTTTGAATTTTCTCCAAAAGTAAAGCAGTTGCAAACTCATCCTTTTAGAGACTTGTTTGGGCTCATGAGAGGAGTAGAAAAACATCAAAAATTTCAGTCCTGCACGATTCTACCAAGAAATGTGTGTTCATTGAAACCGCTGGTTTTTGATAGTTTGGGCCCTATTGAATAATGAATGTTTTGAATTTTCTCCAAAAGTAAAGTAGTTGCAAACTCATCCTTTTAGAAACTTGTTTGGGCTGTTGAGAGGAGTAAAAAACCATCAAAAATTTCAATCCTGCATGATTCTACCAAGAAATGTGATTCTTCATTCAAAACCTGATTTTTGCTATTGGGCTCTATTGAATAATGAATGTTCTGAATTTTCTCCAAAAGTAAAGTAGTTGCAAACTCATGCTTTTAGAGACTTGTTTGGGCTCATGAGAGGAGTAGAAAAACATCAAAAATTTCAGTCCTGCATGATTCTACCAAGAAATGTGTGTTCATTGAAACTGCTGGTTTTTGATAGTTTGGGCCATATTGAATAATGAATGTTTTGAATTTTCACCAAAGGTAAAGTAGTTGCAAACTCATCCTTTTAGAAACTTGTTTGGGCTGTTGAGAGGAGTAAAAAACCATCAAAAATTTCAATCCTGCATGATTCTACCAAGAAATGTGATTCTTCATTCAAAACGCTGGTTTTTGCTATTGGGCTCTATTGAATAATGAATGTTTTGAATTTTCTCCAAAAGTAAAGTAGTTGCAAACTCATGCTTTTAGAGACTTGTTTGGGCTCATGACAGGAGTAGAAAAACATCAAAAATTTCAGTCCTGCATGATTCTACCAAGAAATGTGTGTTCATTGAAACCGCTGGTTTTTGATAGTTTGGGCCCTATTGAATAATGAATGTTTTGAATTTTCTCCAAAAGTAAAGTAGTTGCAAACTCATCCTTTTAGAAACTTGTTTGGGCTGTTGAGAGGAGTAAAAAACCATCAAAAATTTAAATCCTGCATGATTCTACCAAGAAATGTGATTCTTCATTCAAAACGCTGGTTTTTGCTATTGGGCTCTATTGAATAATGAATGTTTTGAATTTTCTCCAAAAGTAAAGTAGTTGCAAATTCATCCTTTTAGAGACTTGTTTGGGCTCATGAGAGGAGTAAAAAACCATCAAAAATTTCAATCCTGCATGATTCTACCAAGAAATGTGATTCTTCATTCAAAACCTGATTTTTGCTATTGGGCTCTATTGAATAATGAATGTTTTGAATTTTCTTCAAAAGTAAAGTAGTTGCAAACTCATACTTTTAGAGACTTGTTTGGGCTCATGAGAGGAGTAGAAAAATATAAAAAATTTCAGTCCTGCATGATTCTACCAAAAAATGTGTGTTCATTGAAACCGCTGGTGTTTGATAGTTTGGGCCCTATTGAATAATGAATGTTTTGAATTTTCTCCAAAAGTAAAGTAGTTGCAAACTCATCCTTTTAGAAACTTGATTGGGCTGTTGAGAGGAGTAAAAAACCATCAAAAATTTAAAACCTGCATGATTCTACCAAGAAATGTGATTCTTCATTCAAAACGCTGGTTTTTGCTATTGGGCTCTATTGAATAATGAATGTTTTGAATTTTCTCCAAAAGTAAAGTAGTTGCAAATTCATCCTTTTAGAGACTTGTTTGGGCTCATGAGAGGAGTAGAAAAACATCAAAAATTTCAGTCCTGCACGATTCTACCAAGAAATGTGTGTTCATTCAAACCGCTGGTTTTTGATAGTTTGGGCCCTAATGAATAATGAATGTTTTGAATTTTCTCCAAAAGTAAAGTAGTTGCAAACTCATCCTTTTAGAAACTTGTTTGGGCTGTTGAGAGGAGTAAAAAACCATCAAAAATTTCAATCCTGCATGATTCTACCAAGAAATGTGATTCTTCATTCAAAACCTGATTTTTGCTATTGGGCTCTATTGAATATTGAATGTTTTGAATTTTCTCCAAAAGTAAAGTAGTTGCAAACTCATGCTTTTAGAGACTTGTTTGGGCTCATGAGAGGAGTAGAAAAACATCAAAATTTTCAGTCCTGCATGATTCTACCAAGAAATGTGTGTTCATTGAAACCGCTGGTTTTTGATAGTTTGGGCCCTATTGAATAATGAATGTTTTGAATTTTCTCCAAAAGTAAAGTAGTTGCAAACTCATCCTTTTAGAAACTTGTTTGGGCTGTTGAGAGGAGTAAAAAACCATCAAAAATTTCAATCCTGCATGATTCTACCAAGAAATGTGATTCTTCATTCAAAACGCTGGTTTTTGCTATTGGGCTCTATTGAATAATGAATGTTTTGAATTTTCTCCAAAAGTAAAGTAGTTGCAAACTCATCCTTTTAGAGACTTGTTTGGGCTCATGAGAGGAGTAGAAAAACATCAAAAATTTCAGTCCTGCACGATTCTACCAAGAAATGTGTGTTCATTGAAACCGCTGGTTTTTGATAGTTTGGGCCCTATTGAATAATGAATGTTTTGAATTTTCTCCAAAAGTAAAGTAGTTGCAAACTCATCCTTTTAGAAACTTGTTTGGGCTGTTGAGAGGAGTAAAAAACCATCAAAAATTTCAATCCTGCATGATTCTACCAAGAAATGTGATTCTTCATTCAAAACCTGATTTTTGCTATTGGGCTCTATTGAATAATGAATGTTCTGAATTTTCTCCAAAAGTAAAGTAGTTGCAAACTCATGCTTTTAGAGACTTGTTTGGGCTCATGAGAGGAGTAGAAAAACATCAAAAATTTCAGTCCTGCATGATTCTACCAAGAAATGTGTGTTCATTGAAACCGCTGGTTTTTGATAGTTTGGGCCATATTGAATAATGAATGTTTTGAATTTTCACCAAAGGTAAAGTAGTTGCAAACTCATCCTTTTAGAAACTTGTTTGGGCTGTTGAGAGGAGTAAAAAACCATCAAAAATTTCAATCCTGCATGATTCTACCAAGAAATGTGATTCTTCATTCAAAACGCTGGTTTTTGCTATTGGGCTCTATTGAATAATGAATGTTTTGAATTTTCTCCAAAAGTAAAGTAGTTGCAAACTCATGCTTTTAGAGACTTGTTTGGGCTCATGACAGGAGTAGAAAAACATCAAAAATTTCAGTCCTGCATGATTCTACCAAGAAATGTGTGTTCATTGAAACCGCTGGTTTTTGATAGTTTGGGCCCTATTGAATAATGAATGTTTTGAATTTTCTCCAAAATTAAAGTAGTTGCAAACTCATCCTTTTAGAAACTTGTTTGGGCTGTTGAGAGGAGTAAAAAACCATCAAAAATTTAAATCCTGCATGATTCTACCAAGAAATGTGATTCTTCATTCAAAACGCTGGTTTTTGCTATTGGGCTCTATTGAATAATGAATGTTTTGAATTTTCTCCAAAAGTAAAGTAGTTGCAAATTCATCCTTTTAGAGACTTGTTTGGGCTCATGAGAGGAGTAAAAAACCATCAAAAATTTCAATCCTGCATGATTCTACCAAGAAATGTGATTCTTCATTCAAAACCTGATTTTTGCTATTGGGCTCTATTGAATAATGAATGTTTTGAATTTTCTTCAAAAGTAAAGTAGTTGCAAACTCATACTTTTAGAGACTTGTTTGGGCTCATGAGAGGAGTAGAAAAATATAAAAAATTTCAGTCCTGCATGATTCTACCAAAAAATGTGTGTTCATTGAAACCGCTGGTGTTTGATAGTTTGGGCCCTATTGAATAATGAATGTTTTGAATTTTCTCCAAACGTAAAGTAGTTGCAAACTCATCCTTTTAGAAACTTGTTTGGGCTGTTGAGAGGAGTAAAAAACCATCAAAAATTTCAATCCTGCATGATTCTACCAAGAAATGTGATTCTTCATTCAAAACCTGATTTTTGCTATTGGGCTCTATTGAATAATGAATGTTTTGAATTTTCTCCAAAAGTAAAGTAGTTGCAAACTCATGCTTTTAGAGACTTGTTTGGGCTCATGAGAGGAGTAGAAAAACATCAAAAATTTCAGTCCTGCATGATTCTACCAAGAAATGTGTGTTCATTGAAACCGCTGGTTTTTGATAGTTTGGGCCCTATTGAATAATGAATGTTTTGAATTTTCTCCAAAAGTAAAGTAGTTGCAAACTCATCCTTTTAGAAACTTGTTTGGGCTGTTGAGATGAGTAAAAAAACATCAAAAATTTCAATCCTGCATGATTCTACCAAGAAATGTGATTCTTCATTTAAAACGCTGGTTATTGCTATTGGGCTCTATTGAATAATGAATGTTTTGAATTTTCTCCAAAAGTAAAGTAGTTGAAAACTCATCCTTTTAGAGTCTTGTTTGGGCTCATGAGAGTAGTAGAAAAACATCAAAAATTTCAGTCCTGCACGATTCTACCAAGAAATGTGTGTTCATTCAAACCGCTGGTTTTTGATATTTTGGGCCCTATTGAATAATGAATGTTTTGAATTTTCTCCAAAAGTAAAGTAGTTGCAAACTCATCCTTTTAGAAACTTGTTTGGGCTGTTGAGAGGAGTAAAAAACCATCAAAAATTTCAATCCTGCATGATTCTACCAAGAAATGTGATTCTTCATTCAAAACCTGATTTTTGCTATTGGGCTCTATTGAATAATGAATGTTTTGAATTTTCTCCAAAAGTAAAGTAGTTGCAAACTCATGCTTTTAGAGACTTGTTTGGGCTCATGAGAGGAGTAGAAAAACATCAAAAATTTCAGTCCTGCATGATTCTACCAAGAAATGTGTGTTCATTGAAACCGCTGGTTTTTGATAGTTTGGGCCCTATTGAATAATGAATGTTTTGAATTTTCTCCAAAAGTAAAGTAGTTGCAAACTCATCCTTTTAGAAACTTGTTTGGGCTGTTGAGAGGAGTAAAAAACCATCAAAAATTTCAATCCTGCATGATTCTACCAAGAAATGTGATTCTTCATTCAAAACGCTGGTTTTTGCTATTGGGCTCTATTGAATAATGAATGTTTTGAATTTTCTCCAAAAGTAAAGTAGTTGCAAACTCATCCTTTTAGAGACTTGTTTGGGCTCATGAGAGGAGTAGAAAAAAATCAAAAATTTCAGTCCTGCACGATTCTACCAAGAAATGTGTGTTCATTCAAACCGCTGGTTATTGATATTTTGGGCCCTATTGAATAATGAATGTTTTGAATTTTCTCCAAAAGTAAAGTAGTTGCAAACTCATCCTTTTAGAAACTTGTTTGGGCTGTTGAGAGAAGTAAAAAACCATCAAAAATTTCAATCCTGCATCATTCTACCAAGAAATGTGATTCTTCATTCATAACGCTGGTTTTTGCTATTGGGCTCTATTGAATAATGAATGTTTTGAATTTTCTCCAAAAGTAAAGTAGTTGCAAACTCATTCTTTTAGAAACTTGTTTGGGCTGTTGAGAGGAGTAAAAAACCATCAAAAATTTCAATCCTGCATGATTCTACCAAGAAATGTGATTCTTCATTCAAAACGCTGGTTTTTGCTATTGGGCTCTATTGAATAATGAATGTTTTGAATTTTCTCCAAAAGTAAAGTAGTTGCAAACTCATCCTTTTAGAGACTTGTTTGGACTCATAAGAGGAGAAGAAAAACATCAAAAATTTCAGTCCTGCATGATTCTACCAAGAAATGTGTGTTCATTGAAACCGCTGGTTTTTGATAGTTTGGGCCCTATTGAATAATGAATGTTTTGAATTTTCTCCAAAAGTAAAGTAGTTGCAAACTCATCCTTTTAGAAACTTGTTTGGGCTGTTGAGAGGAGTAAAAAACCATCAAAAATTTCAATCCTGCATGATTCTACCAAGAAATGTGATTCTTCATTCAAAACCTGATTTTTGCTATTGGGCTCTATTGAATAATGAATGTTTTGAATTTTCTTCAAAAGTAAAGTAGTTGCAAACTCATGCTTTTAGAGACTTGTTTGGGCTCATGAGAGGAGTAGAAAAACATCAAAAATTTCAGTCCTGCATGATTCTACCAAAAAATGTGTGTTCATTGAAATCGCTGGTTTTTGATAGTTTGGGCCCTATTGAATAATGAATGTTTTGAATTTTCTCCAAAAGTAAAGTAGTTGCAAACTCATCCTTTTAGAAACTTGATTGGGCTGTTGAGAGGAGTAAAAAACCATCAAAAATTTAAAACCTGCATGATTCTACCAAGAAATGTGATTCTTCATTCAAAACGCTGGTTTTTGCTATTGGGCTCTATTGAATAATGAATGTTTTGAATTTTCTCCAAAAGTAAAGTAGTTGCAAATTCATCCTTTTAGAGACTTGTTTGGGCTCATGAGAGGAGTAGAAAAACATCAAAATTTTCAGTCCTGCATGATTCTACCAAGAAATGTGTGTTCATTGAAACCGCTGGTTTTTGATAGTTTG
Source organism: Dendrobates tinctorius (assembly GCF_039654945.1). Taxonomy (NCBI): domain Eukaryota; kingdom Metazoa; phylum Chordata; class Amphibia; order Anura; family Dendrobatidae; genus Dendrobates; species Dendrobates tinctorius. The sequence continues at coordinate 24,461,838 of NW_027361793.1, forward strand.
GGCCCTATTGAATAATGAATGTTTTGAATTTTCTCCAAAAGTAAAGTAGTTGCAAACTCATCCTTTTAGAAACTTGTTTGGGCTGTTGAGAGGAGTAAAAAACCATCAAAAATTTCAATCCTGCATGATTCTACCAAGAAATGTGATTCTTCATTCAAAACGCTGGTTTTTGCTATTGGGCTCTATTGAATAATGAATGTTTTGAATTTTCTCCAAAAGTAAAGTAGTTGCAAACTCATCCTTTTAGAGACTTGTTTGGGCTCATGAGAGGAGTAGAAAAACATCAAAAATTTCAGTCCTGCACGATTCTACCAAGAAATGTGTGTTCATTGAAACCGCTGGTTTTTGATAGTTTGGGCCCTATTGAATAATGAATGTTTTGAATTTTCTCCAAAAGTAAAGTAGTTGCAAACTCATCCTTTTAGAAACTTGTTTGGGCTGTTGAGAGGAGTAAAAAACCATCAAAAATTTCAATCCTGCATGATTCTACCAAGAAATGTGATTCTTCATTCAAAACCTGATTTTTGCTATTGGGCTCTATTGAATAATGAATGTTCTGAATTTTCTCCAAAAGTAAAGTAGTTGCAAACTCATGCTTTTAGAGACTTGTTTGGGCTCATGAGAGGAGTAGAAAAACATCAAAAATTTCAGTCCTGCATGATTCTACCAAGAAATGTGTGTTCATTGAAACCGCTGGTTTTTGATAGTTTGGGCCATATTGAATAATGAATGTTTTGAATTTTCACCAAAGGTAAAGTAGTTGCAAACTCATCCTTTTAGAAACTTGTTTGGGCTGTTGAGAGGAGTAAAAAACCATCAAAAATTTCAATCCTGCATGATTCTACCAAGAAATGTGATTCTTCATTCAAAACGCTGGTTTTTGCTATTGGGCTCTATTGAATAATGAATGTTTTGAATTTTCTTCAAAAGTAAAGTAGTTGCAAACTCATACTTTTAGAGACTTGTTTGGGCTCATGAGAGGAGTAGAAAAATATAAAAAATTTCAGTCCTGCATGATTCTACCAAAAAATGTGTGTTCATTGAAACCGCTGGTGTTTGATAGTTTGGGCCCTATTGAATAATGAATGTTTTGAATTTTCTCCAAACGTAAAGTAATTGCAAACTCATCCTTTTAGAAACTTGTTTGGGCTGTTGAGAGGAGTAAAAAACCATCAAAAATTTCAATCCTGCATGATTCTACCAAGAAATGTGATTCTTCATTCAAAACCTGATTTTTGCTATTGGGCTCTATTGAATAATGAATGTTTTGAATTTTCTCCAAAAGTAAAGTAGTTGCAAACTCATGCTTTTAGAGACTTGTTTGGGCTCATGAGAGGAGTAGAAAAACATCAAAAATTTCAGTCCTGCATGATTCTACCAAGAAATGTGTGTTCATTGAAACCGCTGGTTTTTGATAGTTTGGGCCCTATTGAATAATGAATGTTTTGAATTTTCTCCAAAAGTAAAGTAGTTGCAAACTCATCCTTTTAGAAACTTGTTTGGGCTGTTGAGATGAGTAAAAAAACATCAAAAATTTCAATCCTGCATGATTCTACCAAGAAATGTGATTCTTCATTTAAAACGCTGGTTATTGCTATTGGGCTCTATTGAATAATGAATGTTTTGAATTTTCTCCAAAAGTAAAGTAGTTGCAAACTCATCCTTTTAGAGTCTTGTTTGGGCTCATGAGAGTAGTAGAAAAACATCAAAAATTTCAGTCCTGCACGATTCTACCAAGAAATGTGTGTTCATTCAAACCGCTGGTTTTTGATATTTTGGGCCCTATTGAATAATGAATGTTTTGAATTTTCTCCAAAAGTAAAGTAGTTGCAAACTCATCCTTTTAGAAACTTGTTTGGGCTGTTGAGAGGAGTAAAAAACCATCAAAAATTTCAATCCTGCATGATTCTACCAAGAAATGTGATTCTTCATTCAAAACCTGATTTTTGCTATTGGGCTCTATTGAATAATGAATGTTTTGAATTTTCTCCAAAAGTAAAGTAGTTGCAAACTCATGCTTTTAGAGACTTGTTTGGGCTCATGAGAGGAGTAGAAAAACATCAAAAATTTCAGTCCTGCATGATTCTACCAAGAAATGTGTGTTCATTGAAACCGCTGGTTTTTGATAGTTTGGGCCCTATTGAATAATGAATGTTTTGAATTTTCTCCAAAAGTAAAGTAGTTGCAAACTCATCCTTTTAGAAACTTGTTTGGGCTGTTGAGAGGAGTAAAAAACCATCAAAAATTTCAATCCTGCATGATTCTACCAAGAAATGTGATTCTTCATTCAAAACGCTGGTTTTTGCTATTGGGCTCTATTGAATAATGAATGTTTTGAATTTTCTCCAAAAGTAAAGTAGTTGCAAACTCATCCTTTTAGAGACTTGTTTGGGCTCATGAGAGGAGTAGAAAAAAATCAAAAATTTCAGTCCTGCACGATTCTACCAAGAAATGTGTGTTCATTCAAACCGCTGGTTATTGATATTTTGGGCCCTATTGAATAATGAATGTTTTGAATTTTCTCCAAAAGTAAACTAGTTGCAAACTCATCCTTTTAGAAACTTGTTTGGGCTGTTGAGAGAAGTAAAAAACCATCAAAAATTTCAATCCTGCATGATTCTACCAAGAAATGTGATTCTTCATTCATAACGCTGGTTTTTGCTATTGGGCTCTATTGAATAATGAATGTTTTGAATTTTCTCCAAAAGTAAAGTAGTTGCAAACTCATTCTTTTAGAAACTTGTTTGGGCTGTTGAGAGGAGTAAAAAACCATCAAAAATTTCAATCCTGCATGATTCTACCAAGAAATGTGATTCTTCATTCAAAACGCTGGTTTTTGCTATTGGGCTCTATTGAATAATGAATGTTTTGAATTTTCTCCAAAAGTAAAGTAGTTGCAAACTCATCCTTTTAGAGACTTGTTTGGACTCATAAGAGGAGAAGAAAAACATCAAAAATTTCAGTCCTGCATGATTCTACCAAGAAATGTGTGTTCATTGAAACCGCTGGTTTTTGATAGTTTGGGCCCTATTGAATAATGAATGTTTTGAATTTTCTCCAAAAGTAAAGTAGTTGCAAACTCATCCTTTTAGAAACTTGTTTGGGCTGTTGAGAGGAGTAAAAAACCATCAAAAATTTCAATCCTGCATGATTCTACCAAGAAATGTGATTCTTCATTCAAAACGCTGGTTTTTGCTATTGGGCTCTATTGAATATTGAATGTTTTGAATTTTCTCCAAAAGTAAAGTAGTTGCAAACTCATGCTTTTAGAGACTTGTTTGGGCTCATGAGAGGAGTAGAAAAACATCAAAAATTTCAGTCCTGCATGATTCTACCAAGAAATGTGTGTTCATTGAAACCGCTGGTTTTTGATACTTTGGGCCCTATTGAATAATGAATGTTTTGAATTTTCTCCAAAAGTAAAGTAGTTGCAAACTCATCCTTTTAGAAACTTGTTTGGGCTGTTGAGAGGAGTAAAAAACCATCAAAAATTTCAATCCTGCATGATTCTACCAAGAAATGTGATTCTTCATTCAAAACGCTGGTTTTTGCTATTGGGCTCTATTGAATAATGAATGTTTTGAATTTTCTCCAAAAATAAAGTAGTTGCAAACTCATCCTTTTAGAGACTTGTTTGGGCTCATGAGAGGAGTAGAAAAACATCAAAAATTTCAGTCCTGCACGATTCTACCAAGAAATGTGTGTTCATTGAAACCGCTGGTTTTTGATAGTTTGGGCCCTATTGAATAATGAATGTTTTGAATTTTCTCCAAAAGTAAAGTAGTTGCAAACTCATCCTTTTAGAAACTTGTTTGGGCTGTTGAGAGGAGTAAAAAACCATCAAAAATTTCAATCCTGCATGATTCTACCAAGAAATGTGATTCTTCATTCAAAACCTGATTTTTGCTATTGGGCTCTATTGAATAATGAATGTTTTGAATTTTCTTCAAAAGTAAAGTAGTTGCAAACTCATGCTTTTAGAGACTTGTTTGGGCTCATGAGAGGAGTAGAAAAACATCAAAAATTTCAGTCCTGCATGATTCTACCAAAAAATGTGTGTTCATTGAAACCGCTGGTTTTTGATAGTTTGGGCCCTATTGAATAATGAATGTTTTGAATTTTCTCCAAAAGTAAAGCAGTTGCAAACTCATCCTTTTAGAAACTTGTTTGGGCTGTTGAGAGGAGTAAAAAACCATCAAAAATTTAAATCCTGCATGATTCTACCAAGAAATGTGATTCTTCATTCAAAACGCTGGTTTTTGCTATTGGGCTCTATTGAATAATGAATGTTTTGAATTTTCTCCAAAAGTAAAGTAGTTGAAAATTCATCCTTTTAGAGACTTGTTTGGGCTCATGAGAGGAGTAGAAAAACATCAAAAATTTCAGTCCTGCACGATTCTACCAAGAAATGTGTGTTCATTGAAACCGCTGGTTTTTGATAGTTTGGGCCCTATTGAATAATGAATGTTTTGAATTTTCTCCAAAAGTAAAGTAGTTGCAAACTCATCCTTTTAGAAACTTGTTTGGGCTGTTGAGAGGAGTAAAAAACCATCAAAAATTTCAATCCTGCATGATTCTACCAAGAAATGTGATTCTTCATTCAAAACCTGATTTTTGCTATTGGGCTCTATTGAATAATGAATGTTTTGAATTTTCTCCAAAAGTAAAGTAGTTGCAAACTCATACTTTTAGAGACTTGTTTGGGCTCATGAGAGGAGTAGAAAAACATCAAAAATTTCAGTCCTGCATGATTCTACCAAAAAATGTGTGTTCATTCAAACCGCTGGTTTTTGATAGTTTGGGCCCTATTGAATAATGAATGTTTTGAATTTTCTCCAAAAGTAAAGTAGTTGCAAACTCATCCTTTTAGAAACTTGTTTGGGCTGTTGAGAGCAGTAAAAAACCATCAAAAATTTCAATCCTGCATGATTCTACCAAGAAATGTGATTCTTCATTCAAAACGCTGGTTTTTGCTATTGAGCTCTATTGAATAATGAATGTTTTGAATTTTCTCCAAAAGTAAAGTAGTTGCAAACTCATGCTTTTAGAGACTTGTTTGGGCTCATGAGAGGAGTAGAAAAACATCAAAAATTTCAGTCCTGCATGATTCTACCAAAAAATGTGTGTTCATTCAAACCGCTGGTTTTTGATAGTTTGGGCCCTATTGAATAATGAATGTTTTGAATTTTCTCCAAAAGTAAAGTAGTTGCAAACTCATCCTTTTAGAAACTTGTTTGGGCTGTTGAGAGGAGTAAAAAACCATCAAAAATTTCAATCCTGCATGATTCTACCAAGAAATGTGATTCTTCATTCAAAACCTGATTTTTGCTATTGGGCTCTATTGAATAATGAATGTTTTGAATTTTCTCCAAAAGTAAAGTAGTTGCAAACTCATGCTTTTATAGACTTGTTTGGGCTCATGAGAGGAGTAGAAAAACATCAAAAATTTCAGTCCTGCATGATTCTACCAAGAAATGTGTGTTCATTGAAACCGCTGGTTTTTGATAGTTTGGGCCCTATTGAATAATGAATGTTTTGAATTTTCTCCAAAAGTAAAGTATTTGCAAACTCATCCTTTTAGAAACTTGTTTGGGCTGTTGAGAGCAGTAAAAAACCATCAAAAATTTCAATCCTGCATGATTCTACCAAGAAATGTGATTCTTCATTCAAAACGCTGGTTTTTGCTATTGAGCTCTATTGAATAATGAATGTTTTGAATTTTCTCCAAAAGTAAAGTAGTTGCAAACTCATCCTTTTAGAGACTTGTTTGGGCTCATGAGAGGAGTAGAAAAACATCAAAAATTTCAGTCCTGCATGATTCTACCAAGAAATGTGTGTTCATTGAAACCGCTGGTGTTTGATAGTTTGGGCCCTATTGAATAATGAATGTTTTGAATTTTCTCCAAACGTAAAGTAGTTGCAAACTCATCCTTTTAGAAACTTGTTTGGGCTGTTGAGAGGAGTAAAAAACCATCAAAAATTTCAATCCTGCATGATTCTACCAAGAAATGTGATTCTTCATTCAAAACGCTGGTTTATGCTATTGGGCTCTATTGAATAATGAATGTTTTGAATTTTCTCCAAAAGTAAAGTAGTTGCAAACTCATCCTTTTAGAGACTTGTTTGGGCTCATGAGAGGAGTAGAAAAACATCAAAAATTTCAGTCCTGCACGATTCTACCAAGAAATGTGTGTTCATTCAAACCGCTGGTTTTTGATATTTTGGGCCCTATTGAATAATGAATGTTTTGAATTTTCTCCAAAAGTAAAGTAGTTGCAAACTCATCCTTTTAGAAACTTGTTTGGGCTGTTGAGAGGAGTAAAAAACCATCAAAAATTTCAATCCTGCATGATTCTACCAAGAAATGTGATTCTTCATTCAAAACCTGATTTTTGCTATTGGGCGCTATTGAATAATGAATGTTTTGAATTTTCTCCAAAAGCAAAGTAGTTGCAAACTCATGCTTTTAGAGACTTGTTTGGGCTCATGAGAGGAGTAGAAAAACATCAAAAATTTCAGTCCTGCATAATTCTACCAAGAAATGTGTGTTCATTGAAACCGCTGGTTTTTGATAGTTTGGGCCCTATTGAATAATGAATGTTTTGAATTTTCTTCAAAAGTAAAGTAGTTGCAAACTCATCCTTTTAGAAACTTGTTTGGGCTGTTGAGAGGAGTAAAAAACCATCAAAAATTTAAATCCTGCATGATTCTACCAAGAAATGTGATTCTTCATTCAAAACGCTGGTTTTTGCTATTGGGCTCTATTGAATAATGAATGTTTTGAATTTTCTCCAAAAGTAAAGTAGTTGCAAACTCATCCTTTTAGAGACTTGTTTGGGCTCATGAGAGGAGTAGAAAAACATCAAAAATTTCAGTCCTGCACGATTCTACCAAGAAATGTGTGTTCATTCAAACCGCTGGTTTTTGATATTTTGGGCCCTATTGAATAATGAATGTTTTGAATTTTCTCCAAAAGTAAAGTAGTTGCAAACTCATCCTTTTAGAAACTTGTTTGGGCTGTTGAGAGGAGTAAAAAACCATCAAAAATTTCAATCCTGCATGATTCTACCAAGAAATGTGATTCTTCATTCAAAACCTGATTTTTGCTATTGGGCTCTATTGAATAATGAATGTTTTGAATTTTCTCCAAAAGTAAAGTAGTTGCAAACTCATGCTTTTAGAGACTTGTTTGGGCTCATGAGAGGAGTAGAAAAACATCAAAAATTTCAGTCCTGCATGATTCTACCAAGAAATGTGTGTTCATTGAAACCGCTGGTTTTTGATAGTTTGGGCCCTATTGAATAATGAATGTTTTGAATTTTCTCCAAAAGTAAAGTAGTTGCAAACTCATCCTTTTAGAAACTTGTTTGGGCTGTTGAGAGGAGTAAAAAACCATCAAAAATTTCAATCCTGCATGATTCTACCAAGAAATGTGATTCTTCATTCAAAACGCTGGTTTTTGCTATTGGGCTCTATTGAATAATGAATGTTTTGAATTTTCTCCAAAAGTAAAGTAGTTGCAAACTCATCCTTTTAGAGACTTGTTTGGGCTCATGAGAGGAGTAGAAAAAAATCAAAAATTTCAGTCCTGCACGATTCTACCAAGAAATGTGTGTTCATTCAAACCGCTGGTTATTGATATTTTGGGCCCTATTGAATAATGAATGTTTTGAATTTTCTCCAAAAGTAAAGTAGTTGCAAACTCATCCTTTTAGAAACTTGTTTGGGCTGTTGAGAGGAGTAAAAAACCATCAAAAATTTCAATCCTGCATGATTTTACCAAGAAATGTGATTCTTCATTCAAAACCTGATTTTTGCTATTGGGCTATATTGAATAATGAATGTTTTGAATTTTCTCCAAAAGTAAAGTAGTTCCAAACTCATGCTTTTAGAGTCTTGTTTGGGCTCATGAGAGGAGTAGAAAAACATCAAAAATTTCAGTCCTGCATGATTCTACCAAGAAATGTGTGTTCATTGAAACCGCTGGTTTTTGATAGTTTGGGCCCTATTGAATAATGAATGTTTTGAATTTTCTCCAAAAGTAAAGTAGTTGCAAACCCATCCTTTTAGAAACTTGTTTGGGCTGTTGAGAGGAGTAAAAAACCATCAAAAATTTCAATCCTGCATGATTCTACCAAGAAATGTGATTCTTCATTCAAAACCTGATTTTTGCTATTGGGCTCTATTGAATAATGAATGTTTTGAATTTTCTTCAAAAGTAAAGTAGTTGCAAACTCATGCTTTTAGAGACTTGTTTGGGCTCATGAGAGGAGTAGAAAAACATCAAAAATTTCAGTCCTGCATGATTCTACCAAAAAATGTGTGTTCATTGAAACCACTGGTTTTTGATAGTTTGGGCCCTATTGAATAATGAATGTTTTGAATTTTCTCCAAAAGTAAAGTAGTTGCAAACTCATCCTTTTAGAAACTTGTTTGGGCTGTTGAGAGAAGTAAAAAACCATCAAAAATTTCAATCCTGCATGATTCTACCAAGAAATGTGATTCTTCATTCATAACGCTGGTTTTTGCTATTGGGCTCTATTGAATAATGAATGTTTTGAATTTTCTCCAAAAGTAAAGTAGTTGCAAACTCATCCTTTTAGAAACTTGTTTGGGCTGTTGAGAGGAGTAAAAAACCATCAAAAATTTCAATCCTGCATGATTCTACCAAGAAATGTGATTCTTCATTCAAAACGCTGGTTTTTGCTATTGGGCTCTATTGAATAATGAATGTTTTGAATTTTCTCCAAAAGTAAAGTAGTTGCAAACTCATGCTTTTAGAGACTTGTTTGGGCTCATGAGAGGAGTAGAAAAACATCAAAAATTTCAGTCCTGCATGATTCTACCAAAAAATGTGTGTTCATTCAAACCGCTGGTTTTTGATAGTTTGGGCCCTATTGAATAATGAATGTTTTGAATTTTCTCCAAAAGTAAAGTAGTTGCAAACTCATCCTTTTAGAAACTTGTTTGGGCTGTTGAGAGGAGTAAAAAACCATCAAAAATTTCAATCCTGCATGATTCTACCAAGAAATGTGATTCTTCATTCAAAACCTGATTTTTGCTATTGGGCTCTATTGAATAATGAATGTTTTGAATTTTCTCCAAAAGTAAAGTAGTTGCAAACTCATGCTTTTATAGACTTGTTTGGGCTCATGAGAGGAGTAGAAAAACATCAAAAATTTCAGTCCTGCATGATTCTACCAAGAAATGTGTGTTCATTGAAACCGCTGGTTTTTGATAGTTTGGGCCCTATTGAATAATGAATGTTTTGAATTTTCTCCAAAAGTAAAGTAGTTGCAAACTCATCCTTTTAGAAACTTGTTTGGGCTGTTGAGAGCAGTAAAAAACCATCAAAAATTTCAATCCTGCATGATTCTACCAAGAAATGTGATTCTTCATTCAAAACGCTGGTTTTTGCTATTGAGCTCTATTGAATAATGAATGTTTTGAATTTTCTCCAAAAGTAAAGTAGTTGCAAACTCATCCTTTTAGAGACTTGTTTGGGCTCATGAGAGGAGTAGAAAAACATCAAAAATTTCAGTCCTGCATGATTCTACCAAGAAATGTGTGTTCATTGAAACCGCTGGTGTTTGATAGTTTGGGCCCTATTGAATAATGAATGTTTTGAATTTTCTCCAAACGTAAAGTAGTTGCAAACTCATCCTTTTAGAAACTTGTTTGGGCTGTTGAGAGGAGTAAAAAACCATCAAAAATTTCAATCCTGCATGATTCTACCAAGAAATGTGATTCTTCATTCAAAACGCTGGTTTATGCTATTGGGCTCTATTGAATAATGAATGTTTTGAATTTTCTCCAAAAGTAAAGTAGTTGCAAACTCATCCTTTTAGAGACTTGTTTGGGCTCATGAGAGGAGTAGAAAAACATCAAAAATTTCAGTCCTGCACGATTCTACCAAGAAATGTGTGTTCATTCAAACCGCTGGTTTTTGATATTTTGGGCCCTATTGAATAATGAATGTTTTGAATTTTCTCCAAAAGTAAAGTAGTTGCAAACTCATCCTTTCAGAAACTTGTTTGGGCTGTTGAGAGGAGTAAAAAACCATCAAAAATTTCAATCCTGCATGATTCTACCAAGAAATGTGATTCTTCATTCAAAACCTGATTTTTGCTATTGGGCGCTATTGAATAATGAATGTTTTGAATTTTCTCCAAAAGCAAAGTAGTTGCAAACTCATGCTTTTAGAGACTTGTTTGGGCTCATGAGAGGAGTAGAAAAACATCAAAAATTTCAGTCCTGCATAATTCTACCAAGAAATGTGTGTTCATTGAAACCGCTGGTTTTTGATAGTTTGGGCCCTATTGAATAATGAATGTTTTGAATTTTCTTCAAAAGTAAAGTAGTTGCAAACTCATCCTTTTAGAAACTTGTTTGGGCTGTTGAGAGGAGTAAAAAACCATCAAAAATTTAAATCCTGCATGATTCTACCAAGAAATGTGATTCTTCATTCAAAACGCTGGTTTTTGCTATTGGGCTCTATTGAATAATGAATGTTTTGAATTTTCTCCAAAAGTAAAGTAGTTGCAAACTCATCCTTTTAGAGACTTGTTTGGGCTCATGAGAGGAGTAGAAAAACATCAAAAATTTCAGTCCTGCACGATTCTACCAAGAAATGTGTGTTCATTCAAACCGCTGGTTTTTGATATTTTGGGCCCTATTGAATAATGAATGTTTTGAATTTTCTCCAAAAGTAAAGTAGTTGCAAACTCATCCTTTTAGAAACTTGTTTGGGCTGTTGAGAGGAGTAAAAAACCATCAAAAATTTCAATCCTGCATGATTCTACCAAGAAATGTGATTCTTCATTCAAAACGCTGGTTTTTGCTATTGGGCTCTATTGAATAATGAATGTTTTGAATTTTCTCCAAAAGTAAAGTAGTTGCAAACTCATCCTTTTAGAGACTTGTTTGGTCTCATGAGAGGAGTAGAAAAAAAACAAAAATTTCAGTCCTGCACGATTCTACCAAGAAATGTGTGTTCATTCAAACCGCTGGTTATTGATATTTTGGGCCCTATTGAATAATGAATGTTTTGAATTTTCTCCAAAAGTAAAGTAGTTGCAAACTCATCCTTTTAGAAACTTGTTTGGGCTGTTGAGAGGAGTAAAAAACCATCAAAAATTTCAATCCTGCATGATTTTACCAAGAAATGTGGTTCTTCATTCAAAACCTGATTTTTGCTATTGGGCTCTATTGAATAATGAATGTTTTGAATTTTCTCCAAAAGTAAAGTAGTTGCAAACTCATGCTTTTAGAGACTTGTTTGGGCTCATGAGAGGAGTAGAAAAACATCAAAAATTTCAGTCCTGCATGATTCTACCAAGAAATGTGTGTTCATTGAAACCGCTGGTTTTTGATAGTTTGGGCCCTATTGAATAATGAATGTTTTGAATTTTCTCCAAAAGTAAAGTAGTTGCAAACTCATCCTTTTAGAAACTTGTTTGGGCTGTTGAGAGGAGTAAAAAACCATCAAAAATTTCAATCCTGCATGATTCTACCAAGAAATGTGATTCTTCATTCAAAACCTGATTTTTGCTATTGGGCTCTATTGAATAATGAATGTTTTGAATTTTCTCCAAAAGTAAAGTAGTTGCAAATTCATCCTTTTAGAGACTTGTTTGGGCTCATGAGAGGAGTAGAAAAACATCAAAAATTTCAGTCCTGCACGATTCTACCAAGAAATGTGTGTTCATTGAAACCGCTGGTTTTTGATAGTTTGGGCCCTATTGAATAATGAATGTTTTGAATTTTCTCCAAAAGTAAAGTAGTTGCAAACTCATCCTTTTAGAAACTTGTTTGGGCTGTTGAGAGGAGTAAAAAACCATCAAAAATTTCAATCCTGCATGATTCTACCAAGAAATGTGATTCTTCATTCAAAACCTGATTTTTGCTATTGGGCTCTATTGAATAATGAATGTTTTGAATTTTCTCCAAAAGTAAAGTAGTTGCAAATTCATCCTTTTAGAGACTTGTTTGGGCTCATGAGAGGAGTAGAAAAACATCAAAAATTTCAGCCCTGCACGATTCTACCAAGAAATGTGTGTTCATTGAAACCGCTGGTTTTTGATAGTTTGGGCCCTATTGAATAATGAATGTTTTGAATTTTCTCCAAAAGTAAAGTAGTTGCAAACTCATCCTTTTAGAAACTTGTTTGGGCTGTTGAGAGGAGTAAAAAAACATCAAAAATTTCAATCCTGCATGATTCTACCAAGAAATGTGATTCTTCATTCAAAACCTGATTTTTGCTATTGGGCTCTATTGAATAATGAATGTTTTGAATTTTCTTCAAAAGTAAAGTAGTTGCAAACTCATGCTTTTAGAGACTTGTTTGGGCTCATGAGAGGAGTAGAAAAACATCAAAAATTTCAGTCCTGCATGATTCTACCAAAAAATGTGTGTTCATTGAAACCGCTGGTTTTTGATAGTTTGGGCCCTATTGAATAATGAATGTTTTGAATTTTCTCCAAAAGTAAAGTAGTTGCAAACTCATCCTTTTAGAAACTTGTTTGGGCTGTTGAGAGGAGTAAAAAACCATCAAAAATTTAAATCCTGCATGATTCTACCAAGAAATGTGATTCTTCATTCAAAACGCTGGTTTTTGCTATTGGGCTCTATTGAATAATGAATGTTTTGAATTTTCTCCAAAAGTAAAGTAGTTGCAAATTCATCCTTTTAGAGACTTGTTTGGGCTCATGAGAGGAGTAGAAAAACATCAAAAATTTCAGTCCTGCACGATTCTACCAAGAAATGTGTGTTCATTGAAACCGCTGGTTTTTGATAGTTTGGGCCCTATTGAATAATGAATGTTTTGAATTTTCTCCAAAAGTAAAGTAGTTGCAAACTCATCCTTTTAGAAACTTGTTTGGGCTGTTGAGAGGAGTAAAAAACCATCAAAAATTTCAATCCTGCATGATTCTACCAAGAAATGTGATTCTTCATTCAAAACCTGATTTTTGCTATTGGGCTCTATTGAATAATGAATGTTTTGAATTTTCTCCAAAAGTAAAGTAGTTGCAAACTCATGCTTTTAGAGACTTGTTTGGGCTCATGAGAGGAGTAGAAAAACATCAAAAATTTCAGTCCTGCATGATTCTACCAAAAAATGTGTGTTCATTCAAACCGCTGGTTTTTGATAGTTTGGGCCCTATTGAATAATGAATGTTTTGAATTTTCTCCAAAAGTAAAGTAGTTGCAAACTCATCCTTTTAGAAACTTGTTTGGGCTGTTGAGAGGAGTAAAAAACCATCAAAAATTTCAATCCTGCATGATTCTACCAAGAAATGTGATTGTTCATTCAAAACCTGATTTTTGCTATTGGGCTCTATTGAATATTGAATGTTTTGAATTTTCTCCAAAAGTAAAGTAGTTGCAAACTCATGCTTTTAGAGACTTGTTTGGGCTCATGAGAGGAGTAGAAAAACATCAAAATTTTCAGTCCTGCATGATTCTACCAAGAAATGTGTGTTCATTGAAACCGCTGGTTTTTGATAGTTTGGGCCCTATTGAATAATGAATGTTTTGAATTTTCTCCAAAAGTAAAGTAGTTGCAAACTCATCCTTTTAGAAACTTGTTTGGGCTGTTGAGAGGAGTAAAAAACCATCAAAAATTTCAATCCTGCATGATTCTACCAAGAAATGTGATTCTTCATTCAAAACGCTGGTTTTTGCTATTGGGCTCTATTGAATAATGAATGTTTTGAATTTTCTCCAAAAGTAAAGTAGTTGCAAACTCATCCTTTTAGAGACTTGTTTGGGCTCATGAGAGGAGTAGAAAAACATCAAAAATTTCAGTCCTGCACGATTCTACCAAGAAATGTGTGTTCATTGAAACCGCTGGTTTTTGATAGTTTGGGCCCTATTGAATAATGAATGTTTTGAATTTTCTCCAAAAGTAAAGTAGTTGCAAACTCATCCTTTTAGAAACTTGTTTGGGCTGTTGAGAGGAGTAAAAAACCATCAAAAATTTCAATCCTGCATGATTCTACCAAGAAATGTGATTCTTCATTCAAAACCTGATTTTTGCTATTGGGCTGTATTGAATAATGAATGTTTTGAATTTTCTCCAAAAGTAAAGTAGTTGCAAACTCATGCTTTTAGAGACTTGTTTGGGCTCATGAGAGGAGTAGAAAAACATCAAAAATTTCAGTCCTGCATGATTCTACCAAGAAATGTGTGTTCATTGAAACTGCTGGTTTTTGATAGTTTGGGCCATATTGAATAATGAATGTTTTGAATTTTCACCAAAGGTAAAGTAGTTGCAAACTCATCCTTTTAGAAACTTGTTTGGGCTGTTGAGAGGAGTAAAAAACCATCAAAAATTTCAATCCTGCATGATTCTACCAAGAAATGTGATTCTTCATTCAAAACGCTGGTTTTTGCTATTGGGCTCTATTGAATAATGAATGTTTTGAATTTTCTCCAAAAGTAAAGTAGTTGCAAACTCATGCTTTTAGAGACTTGTTTGGGCTCATGAGAGGAGTAGAAAAACATCAAAAATTTCAGTCCTGCACGATTCTACCAAGAAATGTGTGTTCATTGAAACCGCTGGTTTTTGATAGTTTGGGCCCTATTGAATAATGAATGTTTTGAATTTTCTCCAAAAGTAAAGTAGTTGCAAACTCATCCTTTTAGAAACTTGTTTGGGCTGTTGAGAGGAGTAAAAAACCATCAAAAATTTCAATCCTGCATGATTCTACCAAGAAATGTGATTCTTCATTCAAAACCTGATTTTTGCTATTGGGCTGTATTGAATAATGAATGTTTTGAATTTTCTCCAAAAGTAAAGTAGTTGCAAACTCATGCTTTTAGAGACTTGTTTGGGCTCATGAGAGGAGTAGAAAAACATCAAAAATTTCAGTCCTGCATGATTCTACCAAGAAATGTGTGTTCATTGAAACTGCTGGTTTTTGATAGTTTGGGCCATATTGAATAATGAATGTTTGGAATTTTCACCAAAGGTAAAGTAGTTGCAAACTCATCCTTTTAGAAACTTGTTTGGGCTGTTGAGAGGAGTAAAAAACCATCAAAAATTTCAATCCTGCATGATTCTACCAAGAAATGTGATTCTTCATTCAAAACGCTGGTTTTTGCTATTGGGCTCTATTGAATAATGAATGTTTTGAATTTTCTCCAAAAGTAAAGTAGTTGCAAACTCATGCTTTTAGAGACTTGTTTGGGCTCATGAGAGGAGTAGAAAAACATCAAAAATTTCAGTCCTGCATGATTCTACCAAGAAATGTGTGTTCATTGAAACCGCTGGTTTTTGATAGTTTGGGCCCTATTGAATAATGAATGTTTTGAATTTTCTCCAAAAGTAAAGTAGTTGCAAACTCATCCTTTTAGAAACTTGTTTGGGCTGTTGAGAGGAGTAAAAAACCATCAAAAATTTAAATCCTGCATGATTCTACCAAGAAATGTGATTCTTCATTCAAAACGCTGGTTTTTGCTATTGGGCTCTATTGAATAATGAATGTTTTGAATTTTCTCCAAAAGTAAAGCAGTTGCAAATTCATCCTTTTAGAGACTTGTTTGGGCTCATGAGAGGAGTAGAAAAACATCAAAAATTTCAGTAGTGCACGATTCTACCAAGAAATGTGTGTTCATTGAAACCGCTGGTTTTTGATAGTTTGGGCCCTATTGAATAATGAATGTTTTGAATTTTCTCCAAAAGTAAAGTAGTTGCAAACTCATCCTTTTAGAAACTTGTTTGGGCTGTTGAGAGGAGTAAAAAACCATCAAAAATTTCAATCCTGCATGATTCTACCAAGAAATGTGATTCTTCATTCAAAACCTGATTTTTGCTATTGGGCTCTATTGAATATTGAATGTTTTGAATTTTCTCCAAAAGTAAAGTAGTTGCTAACTCATGCTTTTAGAGACTTGTTTGGGCTCATGAGAGGAGTAGAAAAACATCAAAAATTTCAGTCCTGCATGATTCTACCAAGAAATGTGTGTTCATTGAAACCGCTGGTTTTTGATAGTTTGGGCCATATTGAATAATGAATGTTTTGAATTTTCACCAAAGGTAAAGTAGTTGCAAACTCATCCTTTTAGAAACTTGTTTGGGCTGTTGAGAGGAGTAAAAAAACCATCAAAAATTTCAATCCTGCATGATTCTACCAAGAAATGTGATTCTTCATTCAAAACGCTGGTTTTTGCTATTGGGCTCTATTGAATAATGAATGTTTTGAATTTTCTCCAAAAGTAAAGTAGTTGCAAACTCATGCTTTTAGAGACTTGTTTGGGCTCATGAGAGGAGTAGAAAAACATCAAAAATTTCAGTCCTGCATGATTCTACCAAGAAATGTGTGTTCATTGAAACCGCTGGTTTTTGATAGTTTGGGCCCTATTGAATAATGAATGTTTTGAATTTTCTCCAAAAGTAAAGTAGTTGCAAACTCATCCTTTTAGAAACTTGTTTGGGCTGTTGAGAGGAGTAAAAAACCATCAAAAATTTCAATCCTGCATGATTTTACCAAGAAATGTGATTCTTCATTCAAAACTTGATTTTTGCTATTGGGCTCTATTGAATAATGAATGTTTTGAATTTTCTCCAAAAGTAAAGTAGTTGCAAACTCATGCTTTTAGAGACTTGTTTGGGCTCATGAGAGGAGTAGAAAAACATCAAAAATTTCAGTCCTGCATGATTCTACCAAGAAATGTGTGTTCATTGAAACCGCTGGTTTTTGATAGTTTGGGCCCTATTGAATAATGAATGTTTTGAATTTTCTCCAAAAGTAAAGTAGTTGCAAACTCATCCTTTTAGAAACTTGTTTGGACTGTTGAGAGGAGTAAAAAACCATCAAAAATTTAAATCCTGCATGATTCTACCAAGAAATGTGATTCTTCATTCAAAACGCTGGTTTTTGCTATTGGGCTCTATTGAATAATGAATGTTTTGAATTTTCTCCAAAAGTAAAGTAGTTGCAAATTCATCCTTTTAGAGACTTGTTTGGGCTCATGAGAGGAGTAGAAAAACATCAAAAATTTCAGTCCTGCACGATTCTACCTAGAAATGTGTGTTCATTGAAACCGCTGGTTTTTGATAGTTTGGGCCCTATTGAATAATGAATGTTTTGAATTTTCTCCAAAAGTAAAGTAGTTGCAAACTCATCCTTTTAGAAACTTGTTTGGGCTGTTGAGAGGAGTAAAAAACCATCAAAAATTTCAATCCTGCATGATTCTACCAAGAAATGTGATTCTTCATTCAAAACCTGATTTTTGCTATTGGGCTCTATTGAATAATGAATGTTTTGAATTTTCTCCAAAAGTAAAGTAGTTGCAAACTCATGCTTTTAGAGACTTGTTTGGGCTCATGAGAGGAGTAGAAAAACATCAAAAATTTCAGTCCTGCATGATTCTACCAAAAAATGTGTGTTCATTCAAACCGCTGGTTTTTGATAGTTTGGGCCCTATTGAATAATGAATGTTTTGAATTTTCTCCAAAAGTAAAGTAGTTGCAAACTCATCCTTTTAGAAACTTGTTTGGGCTGTTGAGAGGAGTAAAAAACCATCAAAAATTTCAATCCTGCATGATTCTACCAAGAAATGTGATTCTTCATTCAAAACCTGATTTTTGCTATTGGGCTCTATTGAATATTGAATGTTTTGAATTTTCTCCAAAAGTAAAGTAGTTGCAAACTCATGCTTTTAGAGACTTGTTTGGGCTCATGAGAGGAGTAGAAAAACATCAAAAATTTCAGTCCTGCATGATTCTACCAAGAAATGTGTGTTCATTGAAACCGCTGGTTTTTGATAGTTTGGGCCCTATTGAATAATGAATGTTTTGAATTTTCTCCAAAAGTAAAGTAGTTGCAAACTCATCCTTTTAGAAACTTGTTTGGGCTGTTGAGAGGAGTAAAAAACCATCAAAAATTTCAATCCTGCATGATTCTACCAAGAAATGTGATTCTTCATTCAAAACGCTGGTTTTTGCTATTGGGCTCTATTGAATAATGAATGTTTTGAATTTTCTCCAAAAGTAAAGTAGTTGCAAACTCATCCTTTTAGAGACTTGTTTGGGCTCATGAGAGGAGTAGAAAAACATCAAAAATTTCAGTCCTGCATGATTCTACCAAGAAATGTGTGTTCATTGAAACCGCTGGTTTTTGATAGTTTGGGCCATATTGAATAATGAATGTTTTGAATTTTCACCAAAGGTAAAGTAGTTGCAAACTCATCCTTTTAGAAACTTGTTTGGGCTGTTGAGAGGAGTAAAAAACCATCAAAAATTTCAATCCTGCATGATTCTACCAAGAAATGTGATTCTTCATTCAAAACGCTGGTTTTTGCTATTGGGCTCTATTGAATAATGAATGTTTTGAATTTTCTCCAAAAGTAAAGTAGTTGCAAACTCATGCTTTTAGAGACTTGTTTGGGCTCATGAGAGGAGTAGAAAAACATCAAAAATTTCAGTCCTGCATGATTCTACCAAGAAATGTGTGTTCATTGAAACCGCTGGTTTTTGATAGTTTGGGCCCTATTGAATAATGAATGTTTTGAATTTTCTCCAAAAGTAAAGTAGTTGCAAACTCATCCTTTTAGAAACTTGTTTGGGCTGTTGAGAGGAGTAAAAAACCATCAAAAATTTCAATCCTGCATGATTTTACCAAGAAATGTGATTCTTCATTCAAAACTTGATTTTTGCTATTGGGCTCTATTGAATAATGAATGTTTTGAATTTTCTCCAAAAGTAAAGTAGTTGCAAACTCATGCTTTTAGAGACTTGTTTGGGCTCATGAGAGGAGTAGAAAAACATCAAAAATTTCAGTCCTGCATGATTCTACTAAGAAATGTGTGTTCATTGAAACCGCTGGTTTTTGATAGTTTGGGCCCTATTGAATAATGAATGTTTTGAATTTTCTCCAAAAGTAAAGTAGTTGCAAACTCATCCTTTTAGAAACTTGTTTGGGCTGTTGAGAGGAGTAAAAAACCATCAAAAATTTAAATCCTGCATGATTCTACCAAGAAATGTGATTCTTCATTCAAAACGCTGGTTTTTGCTATTGGGCTCTATTGAATAATGAATGTTTTGAATTTTCTCCAAAAGTAAAGTAGTTGCAAATTCATCCTTTTAGAGACTTGTTTGGGCTCATGAGAGGAGTAGAAAAACATCAAAAATTTCAGTCCTGCACGATTCTACCAAGAAATGTGTGTTCATTGAAACCGCTGGTTTTTGATAGTTTGGGCCCTATTGAATAATGAATGTTTTGAATTTTCTCCAAAAGTAAAGTAGTTGCAAACTCATCCTTTTAGAAACTTGTTTGGGCTGTTGAGAGGAGTAAAAAACCATCAAAAATTTCAATCCTGCATGATTCTACCAAGAAATGTGATTCTTCATTCAAAACCTGATTTTTGCTATTGGGCTCTATTGAATAATGAATGTTTTGAATTTTCTCCAAAAGTAAAGTAGTTGCAAACTCATGCTTTTAGAGACTTGTTTGGGCTCATGAGAGGAGTAGAAAAACATCAAAAATTTCAGTCCTGCATGATTCTACCAAAAAATGTGTGTTCATTCAAACCGCTGGTTTTTGATAGTTTGGGCCCTATTGAATAATGAATGTTTTGAATTTTCTCCAAAAGTAAAGTAGTTGCAAACTCATCCTTTTAGAAACTTGTTTGGGCTGTTGAGAGGAGTAAAAAACCATCAAAAATTTCAATCCTGCATGATTCTACCAAGAAATGTGATTGTTCATTCAAAACCTGATTTTTGCTATTGGGCTCTATTGAATATTGAATGTTTTGAATTTTCTCCAAAAGTAAAGTAGTTGCAAACTCATGCTTTTAGAGACTTGTTTGGGCTCATGAGAGGAGTAGAAAAACATCAAAATTTTCAGTCCTGCATGATTCTACCAAGAAATGTGATTCTTCATTCAAAACGCTGGTTTTTGCTATTGGGCTCTATTGAATAATGAATGTTTTGAATTTTCTCCAAAAGTAAAGTAGTTGCAAACTCATCCTTTTAGAGACTTGTTTGGGCTCATGAGAGGAGTAGAAAAACATCAAAAATTTCAGTCCTGCACGATTCTACCAAGAAATGTGTGTTCATTGAAACCGCTGGTTTTTGATAGTTTGGGCCCTATTGAATAATGAATGTTTTGAATTTTCTCCAAAAGTAAAGTAGTTGCAAACTCATCCTTTTAGAGACTTGTTTGGGCTCATGAGAGGAGTAGAAAAACATCAAAAATTTCAGTCCTGCACGATTCTACAAAGAAATGTGTGTTCATTGAAACCGCTGGTTTTTGATAGTTTTGGCCCTATTGAATAATGAATGTTTTGAATTTTCTCCAAAAGTAAAGTAGTTGCAAACTCATCCTTTTAGAAACTTGTTTGGGCTGTTGAGAGGAGTAAAAAACCATCAAAAATTTCAATCCTGCATGATTCTACCAAGAAATGTGATTCTTCATTCAAAACCTGATTTTTGCTATTGGGCTCTATTGAATAATGAATGTTTTGAATTTTCTCCAAAAGTAAAGTAGTTGCAAACTCATGCTTTTAGAGACTTGTTTGGGCTCATGAGAGGAGTAGAAAAACATCAAAAATTTCAGTCCTGCATGATTCTACCAAGAAATGTGTGTTCATTGAAACCGCTGGTTTTTGATAGTTTGGGCCATATTGAATAATGAATGTTTTGAATTTTCACCAAAGGTAAAGTAGTTGCAAACTCATCCTTTTAGAAACTTGTTTGGGCTGTTGAGAGGAGTAAAAAACCATCAAAAATTTCAATCCTGCATGATTCTACCAAGAAATGTGATTCTTCATTCAAAACGCTGGTTTTTGCTATTGGGCTCTATTGAATAATGAATGTTTTGAATTTTCTCCAAAAGTAAAGTAGTTGCAAACTCATGCTTTTAGAGACTTGTTTGGGCTCATGAGAGGAGTAGAAAAACATCAAAAATTTCAGTCCTGCATGATTCTACCAAGAAATGTGTGTTCATTGAAACCGCTGGTTTTTGATAGTTTGGGCCCTATTGAATAATGAATGTTTTGAATTTTCTCCAAAAGTAAAGTAGTTGCAAACTCATCCTTTTAGAAACTTGTTTGGGCTGTTGAGAGGAGTAAAAAACCATCAAAAATTTCAATCCTGCATGATTTTACCAAGAAATGTGATTCTTCATTCAAAACTTGATTTTTGCTATTGGGCTCTATTGAATAATGAATGTTTTGAATTTTCTCCAAAAGTAAAGTAGTTGCAAACTCATGCTTTTAGAGACTTGTTTGGGCTCATGAGAGGAGTAGAAAAACATCAAAAATTTCAGTCCTGCATGATTCTACCAAGAAATGTGTGTTCATTGAAACCGCTGGTTTTTGATAGTTTGGGCCCTATTGAATAATGAATGTTTTGAATTTTCTCCAAAAGTAAAGTAGTTGCAAACTCATCCTTTTAGAAACTTGTTTGGACTGTTGAGAGGAGTAAAAAACCATCAAAAATTTAAATCCTGCATGATTCTACCAAGAAATGTGATTCTTCATTCAAAACGCTGGTTTTTGCTATTGGGCTCTATTGAATAATGAATGTTTTGAATTTTCTCCAAAAGTAAAGTAGTTGCAAATTCATCCTTTTAGAGACTTGTTTGGGCTCATGAGAGGAGTAGAAAAACATCAAAAATTTCAGTCCTGCACGATTCTACCAAGAAATGTGTGTTCATTGAAACCGCTGTTTTTTGATAGTTTGGGCCCTATTGAATAATGAATGTTTTGAATTTTCTCCAAAAGTAAAGTAGTTGCAAACTCATCCTTTTAGAAACTTGTTTGGGCTGTTGAGAGGAGTAAAAAACCATCAAAAATTTCAATCCTGCATGATTCTACCAAGAAATGTGATTCTTCATTCAAAACCTGATTTTTGCTATTGGGCTCTATTGAATAATGAATGTTTTGAATTTTCTCCAAAAGTAAAGTAGTTGCAAACTCATGCTTTTAGAGACTTGTTTGGGCTCATGAGAGGAGTAGAAAAACATCAAAAATTTCAGTCCTGCATGATTCTACCAAAAAATGTGTGTTCATTCAAACCGCTGGTTTTTGATAGTTTGGGCCCTATTGAATAATGAATGTTTTGAATTTTCTCCAAAAGTAAAGTAGTTGCAAACTCATCCTTTTAGAAACTTGTTTGGGCTGTTGAGAGGAGTAAAAAACCATCAAAAATTTCAATCCTGCATGATTCTACCAAGAAATGTGATTCTTCATTCAAAACCTGATTTTTGCTATTGGGCTCTATTGAATATTGAATGTTTTGAATTTTCTCCAAAAGTAAAGTAGTTGCAAACTCATGCTTTTAGAGACTTGTTTGGGCTCATGAGAGGAGTAGAAAAACATCAAAAATTTCAGTCCTGCATGATTCTACCAAGAAATGTGTGTTCATTGAAACCGCTGGTTTTTGATAGTTTGGGCCCTATTGAATAATGAATGTTTTGAATTTTCTCCAAAAGTAAAGTAGTTGCAAACTCATCCTTTTAGAAACTTGTTTGGGCTGTTGAGAGGAGTAAAAAACCATCAAAAATTTCAATCCTGCATGATTCTACCAAGAAATGTGATTCTTCATTCAAAACGCTGGTTTTTGCTATTGGGCTCTATTGAATAATGAATGTTTTGAATTTTCTCCAAAAGTAAAGTAGTTGCAAACTCATCCTTTTAGAGACTTGTTTGGGCTCATGAGAGGAGTAGAAAAACATCAAAAATTTCAGTCCTGCATGATTCTACCAAGAAATGTGTGTTCATTGAAACCGCTGGTTTTTGATAGTTTGGGCCATATTGAATAATGAATGTTTTGAATTTTCACCAAAGGTAAAGTAGTTGCAAACTCATCCTTTTAGAAACTTGTTTGGGCTGTTGAGAGGAGTAAAAAACCATCAAAAATTTCAATCCTGCATGATTCTACCAAGAAATGTGATTCTTCATTCAAAACGCTGGTTTTTGCTATTGGGCTCTATTGAATAATGAATGTTTTGAATTTTCTCCAAAAGTAAAGTAGTTGCAAACTCATGCTTTTAGAGACTTGTTTGGGCTCATGAGAGGAGTAGAAAAACATCAAAAATTTCAGTCCTGCATGATTCTACCAAGAAATGTGTGTTCATTGAAACCGCTGGTTTTTGATAGTTTGGGCCCTATTGAATAATGAATGTTTTGAATTTTCTCCAAAAGTAAAGTAGTTGCAAACTCATCCTTTTAGAAACTTGTTTGGGCTGTTGAGAGGAGTAAAAAACCATCAAAAATTTCAATCCTGCATGATTTTACCAAGAAATGTGATTCTTCATTCAAAACTTGATTTTTGCTATTGGGCTCTATTGAATAATGAATGTTTTGAATTTTCTCCAAAAGTAAAGTAGTTGCAAACTCATGCTTTTAGAGACTTGTTTGGGCTCATGAGAGGAGTAGAAAAACATCAAAAATTTCAGTCCTGCATGATTCTACTAAGAAATGTGTGTTCATTGAAACCGCTGGTTTCTGATAGTTTGGGCCCTATTGAATAATGAATGTTTTGAATTTTCTCCAAAAGTAAAGTAGTTGCAAACTCATCCTTTTAGAAACTTGTTTGGGCTGTTGAGAGGAGTAAAAAACCATCAAAAATTTAAATCCTGCATGATTCTACCAAGAAATGTGATTCTTCATTCAAAACGCTGGTTTTTGCTATTGGGCTCTATTGAATAATGAATGTTTTGAATTTTCTCCAAAAGTAAAGTAGTTGCAAATTCATCCTTTTAGAGACTTGTTTGGGCTCATGAGAGGAGTAGAAAAACATCAAAAATTTCAGTCCTGCACGATTCTACCAAGAAATGTGTGTTCATTGAAACCGCTGGTTTTTGATAGTTTGGGCCCTATTGAATAATGAATGTTTTGAATTTTCTCCAAAAGTAAAGTAGTTGCAAACTCATCCTTTTAGAAACTTGTTTGGGCTGTTGAGAGGAGTAAAAAACCATCAAAAATTTCAATCCTGCATGATTCTACCAAGAAATGTGATTCTTCATTCAAAACCTGATTTTTGCTATTGGGCTCTATTGAATAATGAATGTTTTGAATTTTCTCCAAAAGTAAAGTAGTTGCAAACTCATGCTTTTAGAGAATTGTTTGGGCTCATGAGAGGAGTAGAAAAACATCAAAAATTTCAGTCCTGCATGATTCTACCAAAAAATGTGTGTTCATTCAAACCGCTGGTTTTTGATAGTTTGGGCCCTATTGAATAATGAATGTTTTGAATTTTCTCCAAAAGTAAAGTAGTTGCAAACTCATCCTTTTAGAAACTTGTTTGGGCTGTTGAGAGGAGTAAAAAACCATCAAAAATTTCAATCTTGCATGATTCTACCAAGAAATGTGATTCTTCATTCAAAACCTGATTTTTGCTATTGGGCTCTATTGAATATTGAATGTTTTGAATTTTCTCCAAAAGTAAAGTAGTTGCAAACTCATGCTTTTAGAGACTTGTTTGGGCTCATGAGAGGAGTAGAAAAACATCAAAAATTTCAGTCCTGCATGATTCTACCAAGAAATGTGTGTTCATTGAAACCGCTGGTTTTTGATAGTTTGGGCCCTATTGAATAATGAATGTTTTGAATTTTCTCCAAAAGTAAAGTAGTTGCAAACTCATCCTTTTAGAAACTTGTTTGGGCTGTTGAGAGGAGTAAAAAACCATCAAAAATTTCAATCCTGCATGATTCTACCAAGAAATGTGATTCTTCATTCAAAACGCTGGTTTTTGCTATTGGGCTCTATTGAATAATGAATGTTTTGAATTTTCTCCAAAAGTAAAGTAGTTGCAAACTCATCCTTTTAGAGACTTGTTTGGGCTCATGAGAGGAGTAGAAAAACATCAAAAATTTCAGTCCTGCACGATTCTACCAAGAAATGTGTGTTCATTGAAACCGCTGGTTTTTGATAGTTTGGGCCCTATTGAATAATGAATGTTTTGAATTTTCTCCAAAAGTAAAGTAGTTGCAAACTCATCCTTTTAGAAACTTGTTTGGGCTGTTGAGAGGAGTAAAAAACCATCAAAAATTTCAATCCTGCATGATTCTACCAAGAAATGTGATTCTTCATTCAAAACCTGATTTTTGCTATTGGGCTCTATTGAATAATGAATGTTTTGAATTTTCTCCAAAAGTAAAGTAGTTGCAAACTCATGCTTTTAGAGACTTGTTTGGGCTCATGAGAGGAGTAGAAAAACATCAAAAATTTCAGTCCTGCATGATTCTACCAAGAAATGTGTGTTCATTGAAACCGCTGGTTTTTGACAGTTTGGGACCTATTGAATAATGAATGTTTTGAATTTTCTCCAAAAGTAAAGTAGTTGCAAACTCATCCTTTTAGAAACTTGTTTGGGCTGTTGAGAGGAGTAAAAAACCATCAAAAATTTCAATCCTGCATGATTCTACCAAGAAATGTGATTCTTCATTCAAAACGCTGGTTTTTGCTATTGGGCTCTATTGAATAATGAATGTTTTGAATTTTCTCCAAAAGTAAAGTAGTTGCAAACTCATCCTTTTAGAGACTTGTTTGGGCTCATGAGAGGAGTAGAAAAACATCAAAAATTTCAGTCCTGCACGATTCTACCAAGAAATGTGTGTTCATTCAAACCGCTGGTTTTTGATATTTTGGGCCCTATTGAATAATGAATGTTTTGAATTTTCTCCAAAAGTAAAGTAGTTGCAAACTCATCCTTTTAGAAACTTGTTTGGGCTGTTGAGAGGAGTAATAAACCATCAAAAATTTCAATCCTGCATGATTCTATCAAGAAATGTGATTCTTCATTCAAAACCTGATTTTTGCTATTGGGCTCTATTGAATAATGAATGTTTTGAATTTTCTCCAAAAGTAAAGTAGTTGCAAGCTCATGCTTTTAGAGACTTGTTTGGGCTCATGAGAGGAGTAGAAAAACATCAAAAATTTCAGTCCTGCATGATTCTACCAAGAAATGTGTGTTCATTGAAACCTCTGGTTTTTGATAGTTTGGGCCATATTGAATAATGAATGTTTTGAATTTTCACCAAAGGTAAAGTAGTTGCAAACTCATCCTTTTAGAAACTTGTTTGGGCTGTTGAGAGGAGTAAAAAACCATCAAAAATTTCAATCCTGCATGATTCTACCAAGAAATGTGATTCTTCATTCAAAACGCTGGTTTTTGCTATTGGGCTCTATTGAATAATGAATGTTTTGAATTTTCTCCAAAAGTAAAGTAGTTGCAAACTCATGCTTTTAGAGACTTGTTTGGGCTCATGAGAGGAGTAGAAAAACATCAAAAATTTCAGTCCTGCATGATTCTACCAAGAAATGTGTGTTCATTGAAACCGCTGGTTTTTGATAGTTTGGGCCCTATTGAATAATGAATGTTTTGAATTTTCTCCAAAAGTAAAGTAGTTGCAAACTCATCCTTTTAGAAACTTGTTTGGGCTGTTGAGAGGAGTAAAAAACCATCAAAAATTTCAATCCTGCATGATTTTACCAAGAAATGTGATTCTTCATTCAAAACCTGATTTTTGCTATTGGGCTCTATTGAATAATGAATGTTTTGAATTTTCTCCAAAAGTAAAGTAGTTGCAAACTCATGCTTTTAGAGACTTGTTTGGGCTCATGAGAGGAGTAGAAAAACATCAAAAATTTCAGTCCTGCATGATTCTACCAAGAAATGTGTGTTCATTCAAACCGCTGGTTTTTGATAGTTTGGGCCCTATTGAATAATGAATGTTTTGAATTTTCTCCAAAAGTAAAGTAGTTGCAAACTCATCCTTTTATAAACTTGTTTGGGCTGTTGAGAGGAGTAAAAAACCATCAAAAATTTCAATCCTGCATGATTCTACCAAGAAATGTGATTCTTCATTCAAAACGCTGGTTTTTGCTATTGGGCTCTATTGAATAATGAATGTTTTGAATTTTCTCCAAAAGTAAAGTAGTTGCAAACTCATGCTTTTAGAGACTTGTTTGGGCTCATGAGAGGAGTAGAAAAACATCAAAAATTTCAGTCCTGCATGATTCTACCAAGAAATGTGTGTTCATTGAAACCGCTGGTTTTTGATAGTTTGGGCCCTATTGAATAATGAATGTTTTGAATTTTCTCCAAAAGTAAAGTAGTTGCAAACTCATCCTTTTAGAAACTTGTTTGGGCTGTTGAGAGGAGTAAAAAACCATCAAAAATTTCAATCCTGCATGATTTTACCAAGAAATGTGATTCTTCATTCAAAACTTGATTTTTGCTATTGGGCTCTATTGAATAATGAATGTTTTGAATTTTCTCCAAAAGTAAAGTAGTTGCAAACTCATGCTTTTAGAGACTTGTTTGGGCTCATGAGAGGAGTAGAAAAACATCAAAAATTTCAGTCCTGCATGATTCTACCAAGAAATGTGTGTTCATTGAAACCGCTGGTTTTTGATAGTTTGGGCCCTATTGAATAATGAATGTTTTGAATTTTCTCCAAAAGTAAAGTAGTTGCAAACTCATCCTTTTAGAAACTTGTTTGGGCTGTTGAGAGGAGTAAAAAACCATCAAAAATTTAAATCCTGCATGATTCTACCAAGAAATGTGATTCTTCATTCAAAACGCTGGTTTTTGCTATTGGGCTCTATTGAATAATGAATGTTTTGAATTTTCTCCAAAAGTAAAGTAGTTGCAAATTCATCCTTTTAGAGACTTGTTTGGGCTCATGAGAGGAGTAGAAAAACATCAAAAATTTCAGTCCTGCACGATTCTACCAAGAAATGTGTGTTCATTGAAACCGCTGGTTTTTGATAGTTTGGGCCCTATTGAATAATGAATGTTTTGAATTTTCTCCAAAAGTAAAGTAGTTGCAAACTCATCCTTTTAGAAACTTGTTTGGGCTGTTGAGAGGAGTAAAAAACCATCAAAAATTTCAATCCTGCATGATTCTACCAAGAAATGTGATTCTTCATTCAAAACCTGATTTTTGCTATTGGGCTCTATTGAATAATGAATGTTTTGAATTTTCTCCAAAAGTAAAGTAGTTGCAAACTCATGCTTTTAGAGACTTGTTTGGGCTCATGAGAGGAGTAGAAAAACATCAAAAATTTCAGTCCTGCATGATTCTACCAAAAAATGTGTGTTCATTCAAACCGCTGGTTTTTGATAGTTTGGGCCCTATTGAATAATGAATGTTTTGAATTTTCTCCAAAAGTAAAGTAGTTGCAAACTCATCCTTTTAGAAACTTGTTTGGGCTGTTGAGAGGAGTAAAAAACCATCAAAAATTTCAATCCTGCATGATTCTACCAAGAAATGTGATTCTTCATTCAAAACCTGATTTTTGCTATTGGGCTCTATTGAATATTGAATGTTTTGAATTTTCTCCAAAAGTAAAGTAGTTGCAAACTCATGCTTTTAGAGACTTGTTTGGGCTCATGAGAGGAGTAGAAAAACATCAAAAATTTCAGTCCTGCATGATTCTACCAAGAAATGTGTGTTCATTGAAACCGCTGGTTTTTGATAGTTTGGGCCCTATTGAATAATGAATGTTTTGAATTTTCTCCAAAAGTAAAGTAGTTGCAAACTCATCCTTTTAGAAACTTATTTGGGCTGTTGAGAGGAGTAAAAAACCATCAAAAATTTCAATCCTGCATGATTCTACCAAGAAATGTGATTCTTCATTCAAAACCTGATTTTTGCTATTGGGCTCTATTGAATAATGAATGTTTTGAATTTTCTCCAAAAGTAAAGTAGTTGCAAACTCATGCTTTTAGAGACTTGTTTGGGCTCATGAGAGGAGTAGAAAAACATCAAAAATTTCAGTCCTGCATGATTCTACCAAGAAATGTGTGTTCATTGAAACCGCTGGTTTTTGATAGTTTGGGCCCTATTGAATAATGAATGTTTTGAATTTTCTCCAAAAGTAAAGTAATTGCAAACTCATCCTTTTAGAAACTTGTTTGGGCTGTTGAGATGAGTAAAAAAAATCAAAAATTTCAATCCTGCATGATTCTACCAAGAAATGTGATTCTTCATTTAAAACGCTGGTTATTGCTATTGGGCTCTATTGAATAATGAATGTTTTGAATTTTCTCCAAAAGTAAAGTAGTTGCAAACTCATCCTTTTAGAGTCTTGTTTGGGCTCATGAGAGTAGTAGAAAAACATCAAAAATTTCAGTCCTGCACGATTCTACCAAGAAATGTGTGTTCATTGAAACCGCTGGTTTTTGATAGTTTGGGCCCTATTGAATAATGAATGTTTTGAATTTTCTCCAAAAGTAAAGTAGTTGCAAACTCATCCTTTTAGAAACTTGTTTGGGCTGTTGAGAGGAGTAAAAAACCATCAAAAATTTAAATCCTGCATGATTCTACCAAGAAATGTGATTCTTCATTCAAAACGCTGGTTTTTGCTATTGGGCTCTATTGAATAATGAATGTTTTGAATTTTCTCCAAAAGTAAAGTAGTTGCAAATTCATCCTTTTAGAGACTTGTTTGGGCTCATGAGAGGAGTAGAAAAACATCAAAAATTTCAGTCCTGCACGATTCTACCAAGAAATGTGTGTTCATTGAAACCGCTGGTTTTTGATAGTTTGGGCCCTATTGAATAATGAATGTTTTGAATTTTCTCCAAAAGTAAAGTAGTCGCAAACTCATCCTTTTAGAAACTTGTTTGGGCTGTTGAGAGGAGTAAAAAACCATCAAAAATTTAAATCCTGCATGATTCTACCAAGAAATGTGATTCTTCATTCAAAACGCTGGTTTTTGCTATTGGGCTCTATTGAATAATGAATGTTTTGAATTTTCTCCAAAAGTAAAGTAGTTGAAAATTCATCCTTTTAGAGACTTGTTTGGGCTCATGAGAGGAGTAGAAAAAAATCAAAAATTTCAGTCCTGCACGATTCTACCAAGAAATGTGTGTTCATTCAAACCGCTGGTTATTGATATTTTGGGCCCTATTGAATAATGAATGTTTTGAATTTTCTCCAAAAGTAAAGTAGTTGCAAACTCATCCTTTTAGAAACTTGTTTGGGCTGTTGAGAGAAGTAAAAAACCATCAAAAATTTCAATCCTGCATGATTCTACCAAGAAATGTGATTCTTCATTCATAACGCTGGTTTTTGCTATTGGGCTCTATTGAATAATGAATGTTTTGAATTTTCTCCAAAAGTAAAGTAGTTGCAAACTCATCCTTTTAGAAACTTGTTTGGGCTGTTGAGAGGAGTAAAAAACCATCAAAAATTTCAATCCTGCATGATTCTACCAAGAAATGTGATTCTTCATTCAAAACGCTGGTTTTTGCTATTGGGCTCTATTGAATAATGAATGTTTTGAATTTTCTCCAAAAGTAAAGTAGTTGCAAACTCATGCTTTTAGAGACTTGTTTGGGCTCATGAGAGGAGTAGAAAAACATCAAAAATTTCAGTCCTGCATGATTCTACCAAAAAATGTGTGTTCATTCAAACCGCTGGTTTTTGATAGTTTGGGCCCTATTGAATAATGAATGTTTTGAATTTTCTCCAAAAGTAAAGTAGTTGCAAACTCATCCTTTTAGAAACTTGTTTGGGCTGTTGAGAGGAGTAAAAAACCATCAAAAATTTCAATCCTGCATGATTCTACCAAGAAATGTGATTCTTCATTCAAAACCTGATTTTTGCTATTGGGCTCTATTGAATAATGAATGTTTTGAATTTTCTCCAAAAGTAAAGTAGTTGCAAACTCATGCTTTTATAGACTTGTTTGGGCTCATGAGAGGAGTAGAAAAACATCAAAAATTTCAGTCCTGCATGATTCTACCAAGAAATGTGTGTTCATTGAAACCGCTGGTTTTTGATAGTTTGGGCCCTATTGAATAATGAATGTTTTGAATTTTCTCCAAAAGTAAAGTAGTTGCAAACTCATCCTTTTATAAACTTGTTTGGGCTGTTGAGAGCAGTAAAAAACCATCAAAAATTTCAATCCTGCATGATTCTACCAAGAAATGTGATTCTTCATTCAAAACGCTGGTTTTTGCTATTGAGCTCTATTGAATAATGAATGTTTTGAATTTTCTCCAAAAGTAAAGTAGTTGCAAACTCATCCTTTTAGAGACTTGTTTGGGCTCATGAGAGGAGTAGAAAAACATCAAAAATTTCAGTCCTGCATGATTCTACCAAGAAATGTGTGTTCATTGAAACCGCTGGTGTTTGATAGTTTGGGCCCTATTGAATAATGAATGTTTTGAATTTTCTCCAAACGTAAAGTAGTTGCAAACTCATCCTTTTAGAAACTTGTTTGGGCTGTTGAGAGGAGTAAAAAACCATCAAAAATTTCAATCCTGCATGATTCTACCAAGAAATGTGATTCTTCATTCAAAACGCTGGTTTATGCTATTGGGCTCTATTGAATAATGAATGTTTTGAATTTTCTCCAAAAGTAAAGTAGTTGCAAACTCATCCTTTTAGAGACTTGTTTGGGCTCATGAGAGGAGTAGAAAAACATCAAAAATTTCAGTCCTGCACGATTCTACCAAGAAATGTGTGTTCATTCAAACCGCTGGTTTTTGATATTTTGGGCCCTATTGAATAATGAATGTTTTGAATTTTCTCCAAAAGTAAAGTAGTTGCAAACTCATCCTTTCAGAAACTTGTTTGGGCTGTTGAGAGGAGTAAAAAACCATCAAAAATTTCAATCCTGCATGATTCTACCAAGAAATGTGATTCTTCATTCAAAACCTGATTTTTGCTATTGGGCGCTATTGAATAATGAATGTTTTGAATTTTCTCCAAAAGCAAAGTAGTTGCAAACTCATGCTTTTAGAGACTTGTTTGGGCTCATGAGAGGAGTAGAAAAACATCAAAAATTTCAGTCCTGCATAATTCTACCAAGAAATGTGTGTTCATTGAAACCGCTGGTTTTTGATAGTTTGGGCCCTATTGAATAATGAATGTTTTGAATTTTCTTCAAAAGTAAAGTAGTTGCAAACTCATCCTTTTAGAAACTTGTTTGGGCTGTTGAGAGGAGTAAAAAACCATCAAAAATTTAAATCCTGCATGATTCTACCAAGAAATGTGATTCTTCATTCAAAACGCTGGTTTTTGCTATTGGGCTCTATTGAATAATGAATGTTTTGAATTTTCTCCAAAAGTAAAGTAGTTGCAAACTCATCCTTTTAGAGACTTGTTTGGGCTCATGAGAGGAGTAGAAAAACATCAAAAATTTCAGTCCTGCACGATTCTACCAAGAAATGTGTGTTCATTCAAACCGCTGGTTTTTGATATTTTGGGCCCTATTGAATAATGAATGTTTTGAATTTTCTCCAAAAGTAAAGTAGTTGCAAACTCATCCTTTTAGAAACTTGTTTGGGCTGTTGAGAGGAGTAAAAAACCATCAAAAATTTCAATCCTGCATGATTCTACCAAGAAATGTGATTCTTCATTCAAAACCTGATTTTTGCTATTGGGCTCTATTGAATAATGAATGTTTTGAATTTTCTCCAAAAGTAAAGTAGTTGCAAACTCATGCTTTTAGAGACTTGTTTGGGCTCATGAGAGGAGTAGAAAAACATCAAAAATTTCAGTCCTGCATGATTCTACCAAGAAATGTGTGTTCATTGAAACCGCTGGTTTTTGATAGTTTGGGCCCTATTGAATAATGAATGTTTTGAATTTTCTCCAAAAGTAAAGTAGTTGCAAACTCATCCTTTTAGAAACTTGTTTGGGCTGTTGAGAGGAGTAAAAAACCATCAAAAATTTCAATCCTGCATGATTCTACCAAGAAATGTGATTCTTCATTCAAAACGCTGGTTTTTGCTATTGGGCTCTATTGAATAATGAATGTTTTGAATTTTCTCCAAAAGTAAAGTAGTTGCAAACTCATCCTTTTAGAGACTTGTTTGGTCTCATGAGAGGAGTAGAAAAAAATCAAAAATTTCAGTCCTGCACGATTCTACCAAGAAATGTGTGTTCATTCAAACCGCTGGTTATTGATATTTTGGGCCCTATTGAATAATGAATGTTTTGAATTTTCTCCAAAAGTAAAGTAGTTGCAAACTCATCCTTTTAGAAACTTGTTTGGGCTGTTGAGAGGAGTAAAAAACCATCAAAAATTTCAATCCTGCATGATTTTACCAAGAAATGTGATTCTTCATTCAAAACCTGATTTTTGCTATTGGGCTCTATTGAATAATGAATGTTTTGAATTTTCTCCAAAAGTAAAGTAGTTGCAAACTCATGCTTTTAGAGACTTGTTTGGGCTCATGAGAGGAGTAGAAAAACATCAAAAATTTCAGTCCTGCATGATTCTACCAAGAAATGTGTGTTCATTGAAACCGCTGGTTTTTGATAGTTTGGGCCCTATTGAATAATGAATGTTTTGAATTTTCTCCAAAAGTAAAGTAGTTGCAAACTCATCCTTTTAGAAACTTGTTTGGGCTGTTGAGAGGAGTAAAAAACCATCAAAAATTTCAATCCTGCATGATTCTACCAAGAAATGTGATTCTTCATTCAAAACCTGATTTTTGCTATTGGGCTCTATTGAATAATGAATGTTTTGAATTTTCTTCAAAAGTAAAGTAGTTGCAAACTCATGCTTTTAGAGACTTGTTTGGGCTCAGGAGAGGAGTAGAAAAACATCAAAAATTTCAGTCCTGCATGATTCTACCAAAAAATGTGTGTTCATTGAAACCACTGGTTTTTGATAGTTTGGGCCGTATTGAATAATGAATGTTTTGAATTTTCTCCAAAAGTAAAGTAGTTGCAAACTCATCCTTTTAGAAACTTGTTTGGGCTGTTGAGAGGAGTAAAAAACCATCAAAAATTTAAATCCTGCATGATTCTACCAAGAAATGTGATTCTTCATTCAAAACGCTGGTTTTTGCTATTGGGCTCTATTGAATAATGAATGTTTTGAATTTTCTCCAAAAGTAAAGTAGTTGCAAATTCATCCTTTTAGAGACTTGTTTGGGCTCATGAGAGGAGTAGAAAAACATCAAAAATTTCAGTCCTGCACGATTCTACCAAGAAATGTGTGTTCATTGAAACCGCTGGTTTTTGATAGTTTGGGCCCTATTGAATAATGAATGTTTTGAATTTTCTCCAAAAGTAAAGTAGTTGCAAACTCATCCTTTTAGAAACTTGTTTGGGCTGTTGAGAGGAGTAAAAAACCATCAAAAATTTCAATCCTGCATGATTCTACCAAGAAATGTGATTCTTCATTCAAAACCTGATTTTTGCTATTGGGCTCTATTGAATAATGAATGTTTTGAATTTTCTCCAAAAGTAAAGTAGTTGCAAACTCATGCTTTTAGAGACTTGTTTGGGCTCATGAGAGGAGTAGAAAAACATCAAAAATTTCAGTCCTGCATGATTCTACCAAAAAATGTGTGTTCATTCAAACCGCTGGTTTTTGATAGTTTGGGCCCTATTGAATAATGAATGTTTTGAATTTTCTCCAAAAGTAAAGTAGTTGCAAACTCATCCTTTTAGAAACTTGTTTGGGCTGTTGAGAGGAGTAAAAAACCATCAAAAATTTCAATCCTGCATGATTCTACCAAGAAATGTGATTCTTCATTCAAAACCTGATTTTTGCTATTGGGCTCTATTGAATATTGAATGTTTTGAATTTTCTCCAAAAGTAAAGTAGTTGCAAACTCATGCTTTTAGAGACTTGTTTGGGCTCATGAGAGGAGTAGAAAAACATCAAAATTTTCAGTCCTGCATGATTCTACCAAGAAATGTGTGTTCATTGAAACCGCTGGTTTTTGATAGTTTGGGCCCTATTGAATAATGAATGTTTTGAATTTTCTCCAAAAGTAAAGTAGTTGCAAACTCATCCTTTTAGAAACTTGTTTGGGCTGTTGAGAGGAGTAAAAAACCATCAAAAATTTCAATCCTGCATGATTCTACCAAGAAATGTGATTCTTCATTCAAAACGCTGGTTTTTGCTATTGGGCTCTATTGAATAATGAATGTTTTGAATTTTCTCCAAAAGTAAAGTAGTTGCAAACTCATCCTTTTAGAGACTTGTTTGGGCTCATGAGAGGAGTAGAAAAACATCAAAAATTTCAGTCCTGCACGATTCTACCAAGAAATGTGTGTTCATTGAAACCGCTGGTTTTTGATAGTTTGGGCCCTATTGAATAATGAATGTTTTGAATTTTCTCCAAAAGTAAAGTAGTTGCAAACTCATCCTTTTAGAAACTTGTTTGGGCTGTTGAGAGGAGTAAAAAACCATCAAAAATTTCAATCCTGCATGATTCTACCAAGAAATGTGATTCTTCATTCAAAACCTGATTTTTGCTATTGGGCTCTATTGAATAATGAATGTTTTGAATTTTCTCCAAAAGTAAAGTAGTTGCAAACTCATGCTTTTAGAGACTTGTTTGGGCTCATGAGAGGAGTAGAAAAACATCAAAAATTTCAGTCCTGCATGATTCTACCAAGAAATGTGTGTTCATTGAAACCGCTGGTTTTTGATAGTTTGGGCCATATTGAATAATGAATGTTTTGAATTTTCACCAAAGGTAAAGTAGTTGCAAACTCATCATTTTAGAAACTTGTTTGGGCTGTTGAGAGGAGTAAAAAACCATCAAAAATTTCAATCCTGCATGATTCTACCAAGAAATGTGATTCTTCATTCAAAACGCTGGTTTTTGCTATTGGGCTCTATTGAATAATGAATGTTTTGAATTTTCTCCAAAAGTAAAGTAGTTGCAAACTCATGCTTTTAGAGACTTGTTTGGGCTCATGAGAGGAGTAGAAAAACATCAAAAATTTCAGTCCTGCATGATTGTACCAAAAAATGTGTGTTCATTGAAACCGCTGGTTTTTGATAGTTTGGGCCCTATTGAATAATGAATGTTTTGAATTTTCTCCAAAAGTAAAGTAGTTGCAAACTCATCCTTTTAGAAACTTGTTTGGGCTGTTGAGAGGAGTAAAAAACCATCAAAAATTTAAATCCTGCATGATTCTACCAAGAAATGTGATTCTTCATTCAAAACGCTGGTTTTTGCTATTGGGCTCTATTGAATAATGAATGTTTTGAATTTTCTCCAAAAGTAAAGTAGTTGCAAATTCATCCTTTTAGAGACTTGTTTGGGCTCATGAGAGGAGTAGAAAAACATCAAAAATTTCAGTAGTGCACGATTCTACCAAGAAATGTGTGTTCATTGAAACCGCTGGTTTTTGATAGTTTGGGCCCTATTGAATAATGAATGTTTTGAATTTTCTCCAAAAGTAAAGTAGTTGCAAACTCATCCTTTTAGAAACTTGTTTGGGCTGTTGAGAGGAGTAAAAAACCATCAAAAATTTCAATCCTGCATGATTCTACCAAGAAATGTGATTCTTCATTCAAAACCTGATTTTTGCTATTGGGCTCTATTGAATAATGAATGTTTTGAATTTTCTTCAAAAGTAAATAGTTGCAAACTCATCCTTTTAGAGACTTGTTTGGACTCATAAGAGGTGTAGAAAAACATCAAAAATTTCAGTCCTGCATGATTCTACCAAGAAATGTGTGTTCATTGAAACCGCTGGTTTTTGATAGTTTGGGCCCTATTGAATAATGAATGTTTTGAATTTTCTCCAAAAGTAAAGTAGTTGCAAACTCATCCTTTTAGAAACTTGTTTGGGCTGTTGAGAGGAGTAAAAAACCATCAAAAATTTCAATCCTGCATGATTCTACCAAGAAATGTGATTCTTCATTCAAAACCTGATTTTTGCTATTGGGCTCTATTGAATAATGAATGTT
Organism: Dendrobates tinctorius; assembly: GCF_039654945.1. NCBI lineage: Eukaryota > Metazoa > Chordata > Amphibia > Anura > Dendrobatidae > Dendrobates > Dendrobates tinctorius. The sequence continues at coordinate 24,498,477 of NW_027361793.1, forward strand.
TTGAATTTTCTTCAAAAGTAAAGTAGTTGCAAACTCATCCTTTTAGAGACTTGTTTGGACTCATAAGAGGTGTAGAAAAACATCAAAAATTTCAGTCCTGCATGATTCTACCAAGAAATGTGTGTTCATTGAAACCGCTGGTTTTTGATAGTTTGGGCCCTATTGAATAATGAATGTTTTGAATTTTCTCCAAAAGTAAAGTAGTTGCAAACTCATCCTTTTAGAAACTTGTTTGGGCTGTTGAGAGGAGTAAAAAACCATCAAAAATTTCAATCCTGCATGATTCTACCAAGAAATGTGATTCTTCATTCAAAACCTGATTTTTGCTATTGGGCTCTATTGAATAATGAATGTTTTGAATTTTCTCCAAAAGTAAAGTAGTTGCAAACTCATGCTTTTAGAGACTTGTTTGGGCTCATGAGAGGAGTAGAAAAACATCAAAAATTTCAGTCCTGCATGATTCTACCAAAAAATGTGTGTTCATTCAAACCGCTGGTTTTTGATAGTTTGGGCCCTATTGAATAATGAATGTTTTGAATTTTCTCCAAAAGTAAAGTAGTTGCAAACTCATCCTTTTAGAAACTTGTTTGGGCTGTTGAGAGGAGTAAAAAACCATCAAAAATTTCAATCCTGCATGATTCTACCAAGAAATGTGATTCTTCATTCAAAACGCTGGTTTTTGCTATTGGGCTCTATTGAATAATGAATGTTTTGAATTTTCTCCAAAAGTAAAGTAGTTGCAAACTCATCCTTTTAGAGACTTGTTTGGGCTCATGAGAGGAGTAGAAAAACATCAAAAATTTCAGTCCTGCACGATTCTACCAAGAAATGTGTGTTCATTGAAACCGTTGGTTTTTGATAGTTTGGGCCCTATTGAATAATGAATGTTTTGAATTTTCTCCAAAAGTAAAGTAGTTGCAAACTCATCCTTTTAGAAACTTGTTTGGGCTGTTGAGAGGAGTAAAAAACCATCAAAAATTTCAATCCTGCATGATTCTACCAAGAAATGTGATTCTTCATTCAAAACGCTGGTTTTTGCTATTGGGCTCTATTGAATAATGAATGTTTTGAATTTTCTCCAAAAGTAAAGTAGTTGCAAACTCATGCTTTTAGAGACTTGTTTGGGCTCATGAGAGGAGTAGAAAAACATCAAAAATTTCAGTCCTGCATGATTCTACCAAGAAATGTGTGTTCATTGAAACCGCTGGTTTTTGATAGTTTGGGCCCTATTGAATAATGAATGTTTTGAATTTTCTCCAAAAGTAAAGTAGTTGCAAACTCATCCTTTTAGAAACTTGTTTGGGCTGTTGAGAGGAGTAAAAAACCATCAAAAATTTAAATCCTGCATGATTCTACCAAGAAATGTGATTCTTCATTCAAAACGCTGGTTTTTGCTATTGGGCTCTATTGAATAATGAATGTTTTGAATTTTCTCCAAAAGTAAAGTAGTTGCAAATTCATCCTTTTAGAGACTTGTTTGGGCTCATGAGAGGAGTAGAAAAACATCAAAAATTTCAGCCCTGCACGATTCTACCAAGAAATGTGTGTTCATTGAAACCGCTGGTTTTTGATAGTTTGGGCCCTATTGAATAATGAATGTTTTGAATTTTCTCCAAAAGTAAAGTAGTTGCAAACTCATCCTTTTAGAAACTTGTTTGGGCTGTTGAGAGGAGTAAAAAAACATCAAAAATTTCAATCCTGCATGATTCTACCAAGAAATGTGATTCTTCATTCAAAACCTGATTTTTGCTATTGGGCTCTATTGAATAATGAATGTTTTGAATTTTCTTCAAAAGTAAAGTAGTTGCAAACTCATGCTTTTAGAGACTTGTTTGGGCTCATGAGAGGAGTAGAAAAACATCAAAAATTTCAGTCCTGCATGATTCTACCAAAAAATGTGTGTTCATTGAAACCGCTGGTTTTTGATAGTTTGGGCCCTATTGAATAATGAATGTTTTGAATTTTCTCCAAAAGTAAAGTAGTTGCAAACTCATCCTTTTAGAAACTTGTTTGGGCTGTTGAGAGGAGTAAAAAACCATCAAAAATTTCAATCCTGCATGATTCTACCAAGAAATGTGATTCTTCATTCAAAACGCTGGTTTTTGCTATTGGGCTCTATTGAATAATGAATGTTTTGAATTTTCTCCAAAAGTAAAGTAGTTGCAAACTCATGCTTTTAGAGACTTGTTTGGGCTCATGAGAGGAGTAGAAAAACATCAAAAATTTCAGTCCTGCATGATTCTACCAAAAAATGTGTGTTCATTCAAACCGCTGGTTTTTGATAGTTTGGGCCCTATTGAATAATGAATGTTTTGAATTTTCTCCAAAAGTAAAGTAGTTGCAAACTCATCCTTTTAGAAACTTGTTTGGGCTGTTGAGAGGAGTAAAAAACCATCAAAAATTTCAATCCTGCATGATTCTACCAAGAAATGTGATTCTTCATTCAAAACCTGATTTTTGCTATTGGGCTCTATTGAATATTGAATGTTTTGAATTTTCTCCAAAAGTAAAGTAGTTGCAAACTCATGCTTTTAGAGACTTGTTTGGGCTCATGAGAGGAGTAGAAAAACATCAAAATTTTCAGTCCTGCATGATTCTACCAAGAAATGTGTGTTCATTGAAACCGCTGGTTTTTGATAGTTTGGGCCCTATTGAATAATGAATGTTTTGAATTTTCTCCAAAAGTAAAGTAGTTGCAAACTCATCCTTTTAGAAACTTGTTTGGGCTGTTGAGAGGAGTAAAAAACCATCAAAAATTTCAATCCTGCATGATTCTACCAAGAAATGTGATTCTTCATTCAAAACGCTGGTTTTTGCTATTGGGCTCTATTGAATAATGAATGTTTTGAATTTTCTCCAAAAGTAAAGTAGTTGCAAACTCATCCTTTTAGAGACTTGTTTGGGCTCATGAGAGGAGTAGAAAAACATCAAAAATTTCAGTCCTGCACGATTCTACCAAGAAATGTGTGTTCATTGAAACCGCTGGTTTTTGATAGTTTGGGCCCTATTGAATAATGAATGTTTTGAATTTTCTCCAAAAGTAAAGTAGTTGCAAACTCATCCTTTTAGAAACTTGTTTGGGCTGTTGAGAGGAGTAAAAAACCATCAAAAATTTCAATCCTGCATGATTCTACCAAGAAATGTGATTCTTCATTCAAAACCTGATTTTTGCTATTGGGCTCTATTGAATAATGAATGTTTTGAATTTTCTCCAAAAGTAAAGTAGTTGCAAACTCATGCTTTTAGAGACTTGTTTGGGCTCATGAGAGGAGTAGAAAAACATCAAAAATTTCAGTCCTGCACGATTCTACCAAGAAATGTGTGTTCATTGAAACCGCTGGTTTTTGATAGTTTGGGCCCTATTGAATAATGAATGTTTTGAATTTTCTCCAAAAGTAAAGTAGTTGCAAACTCATCCTTTTAGAAACTTGTTTGGGCTGTTGAGAGGAGTAAAAAACCATCAAAAATTTCAATCCTGCATGATTCTACCAAGAAATGTGATTCTTCATTCAAAACCTGATTTTTGCTATTGGGCTCTATTGAATAATGAATGTTTTGAATTTTCTCCAAAAGTAAAGTAGTTGCAAACTCATGCTTTTAGAGACTTGTTTGGGCTCATGAGAGGAGTAGAAAAACATCAAAAATTTCAGTCCTGCATGATTCTACCAAGAAATGTGTGTTCATTGAAACCGCTGGTTTTTGATAGTTTGGGCCATATTGAATAATGAATGTTTTGAATTTTCACCAAAGGTAAAGTAGTTGCAAACTCATCATTTTAGAAACTTGTTTGGGCTGTTGAGAGGAGTAAAAAACCATCAAAAATTTCAATCCTGCATGATTCTACCAAGAAATGTGATTCTTCATTCAAAACGCTGGTTTTTGCTATTGGGCTCTATTGAATAATGAATGTTTTGAATTTTCTCCAAAAGTAAAGTAGTTGCAAACTCATGCTTTTAGAGACTTGTTTGGGCTCATGAGAGGAGTAGAAAAACATCAAAAATTTCAGTCCTGCATGATTGTACCAAAAAATGTGTGTTCATTGAAACCGCTGGTTTTTGATAGTTTGGGCCCTATTGAATAATGAATGTTTTGAATTTTCTCCAAAAGTAAAGTAGTTGCAAACTCATCCTTTTAGAAACTTGTTTGGGCTGTTGAGAGGAGTAAAAAACCATCAAAAATTTAAATCCTGCATGATTCTACCAAGAAATGTGATTCTTCATTCAAAACGCTGGTTTTTGCTATTGGGCTCTATTGAATAATGAATGTTTTGAATTTTCTCCAAAAGTAAAGTAGTTGCAAATTCATCCTTTTAGAGACTTGTTTGGGCTCATGAGAGGAGTAGAAAAACATCAAAAATTTCAGTAGTGCACGATTCTACCAAGAAATGTGTGTTCATTGAAACCGCTGGTTTTTGATAGTTTGGGCCCTATTGAATAATGAATGTTTTGAATTTTCTCCAAAAGTAAAGTAGTTGCAAACTCATCCTTTTAGAAACTTGTTTGGGCTGTTGAGAGGAGTAAAAAACCATCAAAAATTTCAATCCTGCATGATTCTACCAAGAAATGTGATTCTTCATTCAAAACCTGATTTTTGCTATTGGGCTCTATTGAATAATGAATGTTTTGAATTTTCTTCAAAAGTAAATAGTTGCAAACTCATCCTTTTAGAGACTTGTTTGGACTCATAAGAGGTGTAGAAAAACATCAAAAATTTCAGTCCTGCATGATTCTACCAAGAAATGTGTGTTCATTGAAACCGCTGGTTTTTGATAGTTTGGGCCCTATTGAATAATGAATGTTTTGAATTTTCTCCAAAAGTAAAGTAGTTGCAAACTCATCCTTTTAGAAACTTGTTTGGGCTGTTGAGAGGAGTAAAAAACCATCAAAAATTTCAATCCTGCATGATTCTACCAAGAAATGTGATTCTTCATTCAAAACCTGATTTTTGCTATTGGGCTCTATTGAATAATGAATGTTTTGAATTTTCTTCAAAAGTAAAGTAGTTGCAAACTCATCCTTTTAGAGACTTGTTTGGACTCATAAGAGGTGTAGAAAAACATCAAAAATTTCAGTCCTGCATGATTCTACCAAGAAATGTGTGTTCATTGAAACCGCTGGTTTTTGATAGTTTGGGCCCTATTGAATAATGAATGTTTTGAATTTTCTCCAAAAGTAAAGTAGTTGCAAACTCATCCTTTTAGAAACTTGTTTGGGCTGTTGAGAGGAGTAAAAAACCATCAAAAATTTCAATCCTGCATGATTCTACCAAGAAATGTGATTCTTCATTCAAAACCTGATTTTTGCTATTGGGCTCTATTGAATAATGAATGTTTTGAATTTTCTCCAAAAGTAAAGTAGTTGCAAACTCATGCTTTTAGAGACTTGTTTGGGCTCATGAGAGGAGTAGAAAAACATCAAAAATTTCAGTCCTGCATGATTCTACCAAAAAATGTGTGTTCATTCAAACCGCTGGTTTTTGATAGTTTGGGCCCTATTGAATAATGAATGTTTTGAATTTTCTCCAAAAGTAAAGTAGTTGCAAACTCATCCTTTTAGAAACTTGTTTGGGCTGTTGAGAGGAGTAAAAAACCATCAAAAATTTCAATCCTGCATGATTCTACCAAGAAATGTGATTCTTCATTCAAAACGCTGGTTTTTGCTATTGGGCTCTATTGAATAATGAATGTTTTGAATTTTCTCCAAAAGTAAAGTAGTTGCAAACTCATCCTTTTAGAGACTTGTTTGGGCTCATGAGAGGAGTAGAAAAACATCAAAAATTTCAGTCCTGCACGATTCTACCAAGAAATGTGTGTTCATTGAAACCGTTGGTTTTTGATAGTTTGGGCCCTATTGAATAATGAATGTTTTGAATTTTCTCCAAAAGTAAAGTAGTTGCAAACTCATCCTTTTAGAAACTTGTTTGGGCTGTTGAGAGGAGTAAAAAACCATCAAAAATTTCAATCCTGCATGATTCTACCAAGAAATGTGATTCTTCATTCAAAACGCTGGTTTTTGCTATTGGGCTCTATTGAATAATGAATGTTTTGAATTTTCTCCAAAAGTAAAGTAGTTGCAAACTCATGCTTTTAGAGACTTGTTTGGGCTCATGAGAGGAGTAGAAAAACATCAAAAATTTCAGTCCTGCATGATTCTACCAAGAAATGTGTGTTCATTGAAACCGCTGGTTTTTGATAGTTTGGGCCCTATTGAATAATGAATGTTTTGAATTTTCTCCAAAAGTAAAGTAGTTGCAAACTCATCCTTTTAGAAACTTGTTTGGGCTGTTGAGAGGAGTAAAAAACCATCAAAAATTTAAATCCTGCATGATTCTACCAAGAAATGTGATTCTTCATTCAAAACGCTGGTTTTTGCTATTGGGCTCTATTGAATAATGAATGTTTTGAATTTTCTCCAAAAGTAAAGTAGTTGCAAATTCATCCTTTTAGAGACTTGTTTGGGCTCATGAGAGGAGTAGAAAAACATCAAAAATTTCAGCCCTGCACGATTCTACCAAGAAATGTGTGTTCATTGAAACCGCTGGTTTTTGATAGTTTGGGCCCTATTGAATAATGAATGTTTTGAATTTTCTCCAAAAGTAAAGTAGTTGCAAACTCATCCTTTTAGAAACTTGTTTGGGCTGTTGAGAGGAGTAAAAAAACATCAAAAATTTCAATCCTGCATGATTCTACCAAGAAATGTGATTCTTCATTCAAAACCTGATTTTTGCTATTGGGCTCTATTGAATAATGAATGTTTTGAATTTTCTTCAAAAGTAAAGTAGTTGCAAACTCATGCTTTTAGAGACTTGTTTGGGCTCATGAGAGGAGTAGAAAAACATCAAAAATTTCAGTCCTGCATGATTCTACCAAAAAATGTGTGTTCATTGAAACCGCTGGTTTTTGATAGTTTGGGCCCTATTGAATAATGAATGTTTTGAATTTTCTCCAAAAGTAAAGTAGTTGCAAACTCATCCTTTTAGAAACTTGTTTGGGCTGTTGAGAGGAGTAAAAAACCATCAAAAATTTAAATCCTGCATGATTCTACCAAGAAATGTGATTCTTCATTCAAAACGCTGGTTTTTGCTATTGGGCTCTATTGAATAATGAATGTTTTGAATTTTCTCCAAAAGTAAAGTAGTTGCAAATTCATCCTTTTAGAGACTTGTTTGGGCTCATGAGAGGAGTAGAAAAACATCAAAAATTTCAGTCCTGCACGATTCTACCAAGAAATGTGTGTTCATTGAAACCGCTGGTTTTTGATAGTTTGGGCCCTATTGAATAATGAATGTTTTGAATTTTCTCCAAAAGTAAAGTAGTTGCAAACTCATCCTTTTAGAAACTTGTTTGGGCTGTTGAGAGGAGTAAAAAACCATCAAAAATTTCAATCCTGCATGATTCTACCAAGAAATGTGATTCTTCATTCAAAACCTGATTTTTGCTATTGGGCTCTATTGAATAATGAATGTTTTGAATTTTCTCCAAAAGTAAAGTAGTTGCAAACTCATGCTTTTAGAGACTTGTTTGGGCTCATGAGAGGAGTAGAAAAACATCAAAAATTTCAGTCCTGCATGATTCTACCAAAAAATGTGTGTTCATTCAAACCGCTGGTTTTTGATAGTTTGGGCCCTATTGAATAATGAATGTTTTGAATTTTCTCCAAAAGTAAAGTAGTTGCAAACTCATCCTTTTAGAAACTTGTTTGGGCTGTTGAGAGGAGTAAAAAACCATCAAAAATTTCAATCCTGCATGATTCTACCAAGAAATGTGATTGTTCATTCAAAACCTGATTTTTGCTATTGGGCTCTATTGAATATTGAATGTTTTGAATTTTCTCCAAAAGTAAAGTAGTTGCAAACTCATGCTTTTAGAGACTTGTTTGGGCTCATGAGAGGAGTAGAAAAACATCAAAATTTTCAGTCCTGCATGATTCTACCAAGAAATGTGTGTTCATTGAAACCGCTGGTTTTTGATAGTTTGGGCCCTATTGAATAATGAATGTTTTGAATTTTCTCCAAAAGTAAAGTAGTTGCAAACTCATCCTTTTAGAAACTTGTTTGGGCTGTTGAGAGGAGTAAAAAACCATCAAAAATTTCAATCCTGCATGATTCTACCAAGAAATGTGATTCTTCATTCAAAACGCTGGTTTTTGCTATTGGGCTCTATTGAATAATGAATGTTTTGAATTTTCTCCAAAAGTAAAGTAGTTGCAAACTCATCCTTTTAGAGACTTGTTTGGGCTCATGAGAGGAGTAGAAAAACATCAAAAATTTCAGTCCTGCACGATTCTACCAAGAAATGTGTGTTCATTGAAACCGCTGGTTTTTGATAGTTTGGGCCCTATTGAATAATGAATGTTTTGAATTTTCTCCAAAAGTAAAGTAGTTGCAAACTCATCCTTTTAGAAACTTGTTTGGGCTGTTGAGAGGAGTAAAAAAACATCAAAAATTTCAATCCTGCATGATTCTACCAAGAAATGTGATTCTTCATTCAAAACCTGATTTTTGCTATTGGGCTGTATTGAATAATGAATGTTTTGAATTTTCTCCAAAAGTAAAGTAGTTGCAAACTCATGCTTTTAGAGACTTGTTTGGGCTCATGAGAGGAGTAGAAAAACATCAAAAATTTCAGTCCTGCATGATTCTACCAAGAAATGTGTGTTCATTGAAACCGCTGGTTTTTGATAGTTTGGGCCATATTGAATAATGAATGTTTTGAATTTTCACCAAAGGTAAAGTAGTTGCAAACTCATCCTTTTAGAAACTTGTTTGGGCTGTTGAGAGGAGTAAAAAACCATCAAAAATTTCAATCCTGCATGATTCTACCAAGAAATGTGATTCTTCATTCAAAACGCTGGTTTTTGCTATTGGGCTCTATTGAATAATGAATGTTTTGAATTTTCTCCAAAAGTAAAGTAGTTGCAAACTCATGCTTTTAGAGACTTGTTTGGGCTCATGAGAGGAGTAGAAAAACATCAAAAATTTCAGTCCTGCATGATTCTACCAAGAAATGTGTGTTCATTGAAACCGCTGGTTTTTGATAGTTTGGGCCCTATTGAATAATGAATGTTTTGAATTTTCTCCAAAAGTAAAGTAGTTGCAAACTCATCCTTTTAGAAACTTGTTTGGGCTGTTGAGAGGAGTAAAAAACCATCAAAAATTTAAATCCTGCATGATTCTACCAAGAAATGTGATTCTTCATTCAAAACGCTGGTTTTTGCTATTGGGCTCTATTGAATAATGAATGTTTTGAATTTTCTCCAAAAGTAAAGTAGTTGCAAATTCATCTTTTTAGAGACTTGTTTGGGCTCATGAGAGGAGTAGAAAAACATCAAAAATTTCAGTCCTGCACGATTCTACCAAGAAATGTGTGTTCATTGAAACCGCTGGTTTTTGATAGTTTGGGCCCTATTGAATAATGAATGTTTTGAATTTTCTCCAAAAGTAAAGTAGTTGCAAACTCATCCTTTTAGAAACTTGTTTGGGCTGTTGAGAGGAGTAAAAAACCATCAAAAATTTCAATCCTGCATGATTCTACCAAGAAATGTGATTCTTCATTCAAAACCTGATTTTTGCTATTGGGCTCTATTGAATAATGAATGTTTTGAATTTTCTCCAAAAGTAAAGTAGTTGCAAACTCATGCTTTTAGAGACTTGTTTGGGCTCATGAGAGGAGTAGAAAAACATCAAAAATTTCAGTCCTGCACGATTCTACCAAAAAATGTGTGTTCATTCAAACCGCTGGTTTTTGATAGTTTGGGCCCTATTGAATAATGAATGTTTTGAATTTTCTCCAAAAGTAAAGTAGTTGCAAACTCATCCTTTTAGAAACTTGTTTGGGCTGTTGAGAGGAGTAAAAAACCATCAAAAATTTCAATCCTGCATGATTCTACCAAGAAATGTGATTCTTCATTCAAAACCTGATTTTTGCTATTGGGCTGTATTGAATAATGAATGTTTTGAATTTTCTCCAAAAGTAAAGTAGTTGCAAACTCATGCTTTTAGAGACTTGTTTGGGCTCATGAGAGGAGTAGAAAAACATCAAAAATTTCAGTCCTGCATGATTCTACCAAGAAATGTGTGTTCATTGAAACCGCTGGTTTTTGATAGTTTGGGCCATATTGAATAATGAATGTTTTGAATTTTCACCAAAGGTAAAGTAGTTGCAAACTCATCCTTTTAGAAACTTGTTTGGGCTGTTGAGAGGAGTAAAAAACCATCAAAAATTTCAATCCTGCATGATTCTACCAAGAAATGTGATTCTTCATTCAAAACGCTGGTTTTTGCTATTGGGCTCTATTGAATAATGAATGTTTTGAATTTTCTCCAAAAGTAAAGTAGTTGCAAACTCATGCTTTTAGAGACTTGTTTGGGCTCATGAGAGGAGTAGAAAAACATCAAAAATTTCAGTCCTGCATGATTCTACCAAGAAATGTGTGTTCATTGAAACCGCTGGTTTTTGATAGTTTGGGCCCTATTGAATAATGAATGTTTTGAATTTTCTCCAAAAGTAAAGTAGTTGCAAACTCATCCTTTTAGAAACTTGTTTGGGCTGTTGAGAGGAGTAAAAAACCATCAAAAATTTAAATCCTGCATGATTCTACCAAGAAATGTGATTCTTCATTCAAAACGCTGGTTTTTGCTATTGGGCTCTATTGAATAATGAATGTTTTGAATTTTCTCCAAAAGTAAAGTAGTTGCAAATTCATCCTTTTAGAGACTTGTTTGGGCTCATGAGAGGAGTAGAAAAACATCAAAAATTTCAGTAGTGCACGATTCTACCAAGAAATGTGTGTTCATTGAAACCGCTGGTTTTTGATAGTTTGGGCCCTATTGAATAATGAATGTTTTGAATTTTCTCCAAAAGTAAAGTAGTTGCAAACTCATCCTTTTAGAAACTTGTTTGGGCTGTTGAGAGGAGTAAAAAACCATCAAAAATTTCAATCCTGCATGATTCTACCAAGAAATGTGATTCTTCATTCAAAACCTGATTTTTGCTATTGGGCTCTATTGAATATTGAATGTTTTGAATTTTCTCCAAAAGTAAAGTAGTTGCTAACTCATGCTTTTAGAGACTTGTTTGGGCTCATGAGAGGAGTAGAAAAACATCAAAAATTTCAGTCCTGCATGATTCTACCAAGAAATGTGTGTTCATTGAAACCGCTGGTTTTTGATAGTTTGGGCCCTATTGAATAATGAATGTTTTGAATTTTCTCCAAAAGTAAAGTAGTTGCAAACTCATCCTTTTAGAGACTTGTTTGGGCTCATGAGAGGAGTAGAAAAACATCAAAAATTTCAGTCCTGCACGATTCTACCAAGAAATGTGTGTTCATTGAAACCGCTGGTTTTTGATAGTTTGGGCCCTATTGAATAATGAATGTTTTGAATTTTCTCCAAAAGTAAAGTAGTTGCAAACTCATCCTTTTAGAAACTTGTTTGGGCTGTTGAGAGGAGTAAAAAACCATCAAAAATTTCAATCCTGCATGATTCTACCAAGAAATGTGATTCTTCATTCAAAACCTGATTTTTGCTATTGGGCTCTATTGAATAATGAATGTTTTGAATTTTCTCCAAAAGTAAAGTAGTTGCAAACTCATGCTTTTAGAGACTTGTTTGGGCTCATGAGAGGAGTAGAAAAACATCAAAAATTTCAGTCCTGCATGATTCTACCAAGAAATGTGTGTTCATTGAAACCGCTGGTTTTTGATAGTTTGGGCCATATTGAATAATGAATGTTTTGAATTTTCACCAAAGGTAAAGTAGTTGCAAACTCATCCTTTTAGAAACTTGTTTGGGCTGTTGAGAGGAGTAAAAAACCATCAAAAATTTCAATCCTGCATGATTCTACCAAGAAATGTGATTCTTCATTCAAAACGCTGGTTTTTGCTATTGGGCTCTATTGAATAATGAATGTTTTGAATTTTCTCCAAAAGTAAAGTAGTTGCAAACTCATGCTTTTAGAGACTTGTTTGGGCTCATGAGAGGAGTAGAAAAACATCAAAAATTTCAGTCCTGCATGATTCTACCAAGAAATGTGTGTTCATTGAAACCGCTGGTTTTTGATAGTTTGGGCCCTATTGAATAATGAATGTTTTGAATTTTCTCCAAAAGTAAAGTAGTTGCAAACTCATCCTTTTAGAAACTTGTTTGGGCTGTTGAGAGGAGTAAAAAACCATCAAAAATTTCAATCCTGCATGATTTTACCAAGAAATGTGATTCTTCATTCAAAACTTGATTTTTGCTATTGGGCTCTATTGAATAATGAATGTTTTGAATTTTCTCCAAAAGTAAAGTAGTTGCAAACTCATGCTTTTAGAGACTTGTTTGGGCTCATGAGAGGAGTAGAAAAACATCAAAAATTTCAGTCCTGCATGATTCTACCAAGAAATGTGTGTTCATTGAAACCGCTGGTTTTTGATAGTTTGGGCCCTATTGAATAATGAATGTTTTGAATTTTCTCCAAAAGTAAAGTAGTTGCAAACTCATCCTTTTAGAAACTTGTTTGGACTGTTGAGAGGAGTAAAAAACCATCAAAAATTTAAATCCTGCATGATTCTACCAAGAAATGTGATTCTTCATTCAAAACGCTGGTTTTTGCTATTGGGCTCTATTGAATAATGAATGTTTTGAATTTTCTCCAAAAGTAAAGTAGTTGCAAATTCATCCTTTTAGAGACTTGTTTGGGCTCATGAGAGGAGTAGAAAAACATCAAAAATTTCAGTCCTGCACGATTCTACCAAGAAATGTGTGTTCATTGAAACCGCTGGTTTTTGATAGTTTGGGCCCTATTGAATAATGAATGTTTTGAATTTTCTCCAAAAGTAAAGTAGTTGCAAACTCATCCTTTTAGAAACTTGTTTGGGCTGTTGAGAGGAGTAAAAAACCATCAAAAATTTCAATCCTGCATGATTCTACCAAGAAATGTGATTCTTCATTCAAAACCTGATTTTTGCTATTGGGCTCTATTGAATAATGAATGTTTTGAATTTTCTCCAAAAGTAAAGTAGTTGCAAACTCATGCTTTTAGAGACTTGTTTGGGCTCATGAGAGGAGTAGAAAAACATCAAAAATTTCAGTCCTGCATGATTCTACCAAAAAATGTGTGTTCATTCAAACCGCTGGTTTTTGATAGTTTGGGCCCTATTGAATAATGAATGTTTTGAATTTTCTCCAAAAGTAAAGTAGTTGCAAACTCATCCTTTTAGAAACTTGTTTGGGCTGTTGAGAGGAGTAAAAAACCATCAAAAATTTCAATCCTGCATGATTCTACCAAGAAATGTGATTCTTCATTCAAAACCTGATTTTTGCTATTGGGCTCTATTGAATATTGAATGTTTTGAATTTTCTCCAAAAGTAAAGTAGTTGCAAACTCATGCTTTTAGAGACTTGTTTGGGCTCATGAGAGGAGTAGAAAAACATCAAAAATTTCAGTCCTGCATGATTCTACCAAGAAATGTGTGTTCATTGAAACCGCTGGTTTTTGATAGTTTGGGCCCTATTGAATAATGAATGTTTTGAATTTTCTCCAAAAGTAAAGTAGTTGCAAACTCATCCTTTTAGAAACTTGTTTGGGCTGTTGAGAGGAGTAAAAAACCATCAAAAATTTCAATCCTGCATGATTCTACCAAGAAATGTGATTCTTCATTCAAAACGCTGGTTTTTGCTATTGGGCTCTATTGAATAATGAATGTTTTGAATTTTCTCCAAAAGTAAAGTAGTTGCAAACTCATCCTTTTAGAGACTTGTTTGGGCTCATGAGAGGAGTAGAAAAACATCAAAAATTTCAGTCCTGCATGATTCTACCAAGAAATGTGTGTTCATTGAAACCGCTGGTTTTTGATAGTTTGGGCCATATTGAATAATGAATGTTTTGAATTTTCACCAAAGGTAAAGTAGTTGCAAACTCATCCTTTTAGAAACTTGTTTGGGCTGTTGAGAGGAGTAAAAAACCATCAAAAATTTCAATCCTGCATGATTCTACCAAGAAATGTGATTCTTCATTCAAAACGCTGGTTTTTGCTATTGGGCTCTATTGAATAATGAATGTTTTGAATTTTCTCCAAAAGTAAAGTAGTTGCAAACTCATGCTTTTAGAGACTTGTTTGGGCTCATGAGAGGAGTAGAAAAACATCAAAAATTTCAGTCCTGCATGATTCTACCAAGAAATGTGTGTTCATTGAAACCGCTGGTTTTTGATAGTTTGGGCCCTATTGAATAATGAATGTTTTGAATTTTCTCCAAAAGTAAAGTAGTTGCAAACTCATCCTTTTAGAAACTTGTTTGGGCTGTTGAGAGGAGTAAAAAACCATCAAAAATTTCAATCCTGCATGATTTTACCAAGAAATGTGATTCTTCATTCAAAACTTGATTTTTGCTATTGGGCTCTATTGAATAATGAATGTTTTGAATTTTCTCCAAAAGTAAAGTAGTTGCAAACTCATGCTTTTAGAGACTTGTTTGGGCTCATGAGAGGAGTAGAAAAACATCAAAAATTTCAGTCCTGCATGATTCTACTAAGAAATGTGTGTTCATTGAAACCGCTGGTTTTTGATAGTTTGGGCCCTATTGAATAATGAATGTTTTGAATTTTCTCCAAAAGTAAAGTAGTTGCAAACTCATCCTTTTAGAAACTTGTTTGGGCTGTTGAGAGGAGTAAAAAACCATCAAAAATTTAAATCCTGCATGATTCTACCAAGAAATGTGATTCTTCATTCAAAACGCTGGTTTTTGCTATTGGGCTCTATTGAATAATGAATGTTTTGAATTTTCTCCAAAAGTAAAGTAGTTGCAAATTCATCCTTTTAGAGACTTGTTTGGGCTCATGAGAGGAGTAGAAAAACATCAAAAATTTCAGTCCTGCACGATTCTACCAAGAAATGTGTGTTCATTGAAACCGCTGGTTTTTGATAGTTTGGGCCCTATTGAATAATGAATGTTTTGAATTTTCTCCAAAAGTAAAGTAGTTGCAAACTCATCCTTTTAGAAACTTGTTTGGGCTGTTGAGAGGAGTAAAAAACCATCAAAAATTTCAATCCTGCATGATTCTACCAAGAAATGTGATTGTTCATTCAAAACCTGATTTTTGCTATTGGGCTCTATTGAATATTGAATGTTTTGAATTTTCTCCAAAAGTAAAGTAGTTGCAAACTCATGCTTTTAGAGACTTGTTTGGGCTCATGAGAGGAGTAGAAAAACATCAAAATTTTCAGTCCTGCATGATTCTACCAAGAAATGTGTGTTCATTGAAACCGCTGGTTTTTGATAGTTTGGGCCCTATTGAATAATGAATGTTTTGAATTTTCTCCAAAAGTAAAGTAGTTGCAAACTCATCCTTTTAGAAACTTGATTGGGCTGTTGAGAGGAGTAAAAAACCATCAAAAATTTAAATCCTGCATGATTCTACCAAGAAATGTGATTCTTCATTCAAAACGCTGGTTTTTGCTATTGGGCTCTATTGAATAATGAATGTTTTGAATTTTCTCCAAAAGTAAAGTAGTTGCAAATTCATCCTTTTAGAGACTTGTTTGGGCTCATGAGAGGAGTAGAAAAACATCAAAAATTTCAGTAGTGCACGATTCTACCAAGAAATGTGTGTTCATTGAAACCGCTGGTTTTTGATAGTTTGGGCCCTATTGAATAATGAATGTTTTGAATTTTCTCCAAAAGTAAAGTAGTTGCAAACTCATCCTTTTAGAAACTTGTTTGGGCTGTTGAGAGGAGTAAAAAACCATCAAAAATTTCAATCCTGCATGATTCTACCAAGAAATGTGATTCTTCATTCAAAACCTGATTTTTGCTATTGGGCTCTATTGAATATTGAATGTTTTGAATTTTCTCCAAAAGTAAAGTAGTTGCTAACTCATGCTTTTAGAGACTTGTTTGGGCTCATGAGAGGAGTAGAAAAACATCAAAAATTTCAGTCCTGCATGATTCTACCAAGAAATGTGTGTTCATTGAAACCGCTGGTTTTTGATAGTTTGGGCCCTATTGAATAATGAATGTTTTGAATTTTCTCCAAAAGTAAAGTAGTTGCAAACTCATCCTTTTAGAGACTTGTTTGGGCTCATGAGAGGAGTAGAAAAACATCAAAAATTTCAGTCCTGCACGATTCTACCAAGAAATGTGTGTTCATTGAAACCGCTGGTTTTTGATAGTTTTGGCCCTATTGAATAATGAATGTTTTGAATTTTCTCCAAAAGTAAAGTAGTTGCAAACTCATCCTTTTAGAAACTTGTTTGGGCTGTTGAGAGGAGTAAAAAACCATCAAAAATTTCAATCCTGCATGATTCTACCAAGAAATGTGATTCTTCATTCAAAACCTGATTTTTGCTATTGGGCTCTATTGAATAATGAATGTTTTGAATTTTCTCCAAAAGTAAAGTAGTTGCAAACTCATGCTTTTAGAGACTTGTTTGGGCTCATGAGAGGAGTAGAAAAACATCAAAAATTTCAGTCCTGCATGATTCTACCAAGAAATGTGTGTTCATTGAAACCGCTGGTTTTTGATAGTTTGGGCCATATTGAATAATGAATGTTTTGAATTTTCACCAAAGGTAAAGTAGTTGCAATCTCATCCTTTTAGAAACTTGTTTGGGCTGTTGAGAGGAGTAAAAAACCATCAAAAATTTCAATCCTGCATGATTCTACCAAGAAATGTGATTCTTCATTCAAAACGCTGGTTTTTGCTATTGGGCTCTATTGAATAATGAATGTTTTGAATTTTCTCCAAAAGTAAAGTAGTTGCAAACTCATGCTTTTAGAGACTTGTTTGGGCTCATGAGAGGAGTAGAAAAACATCAAAAATTTCAGTCCTGCATGATTCTACCAAGAAATGTGTGTTCATTGAAACCGCTGGTTTTTGATAGTTTGGGCCCTATTGAATAATGAATGTTTTGAATTTTCTCCAAAAGTAAAGTAGTTGCAAACTCATCCTTTTAGAAACTTGTTTGGACTGTTGAGAGGAGTAAAAAACCATCAAAAATTTAAATCCTGCATGATTCTACCAAGAAATGTGATTCTTCATTCAAAACGCTGGTTTTTGCTATTGGGCTCTATTGAATAATGAATGTTTTGAATTTTCTCCAAAAGTAAAGTAGTTGCAAATTCATCCTTTTAGAGACTTGTTTGGGCTCATGAGAGGAGTAGAAAAACATCAAAAATTTCAGTCCTGCACGATTCTACCAAGAAATGTGTGTTCATTGAAACCGCTGGTTTTTGATAGTTTGGGCCCTATTGAATAATGAATGTTTTGAATTTTCTCCAAAAGTAAAGTAGTTGCAAACTCATCCTTTTAGAAACTTGTTTGGGCTGTTGAGAGGAGTAAAAAACCATCAAAAATTTCAATCCTGCATGATTCTACCAAGAAATGTGATTCTTCATTCAAAACCTGATTTTTGCTATTGGGCTCTATTGAATAATGAATGTTTTGAATTTTCTCCAAAAGTAAAGTAGTTGCAAACTCATGCTTTTAGAGACTTGTTTGGGCTCATGAGAGGAGTAGAAAAACATCAAAAATTTCAGTCCTGCATGATTCTACCAAAAAATGTGTGTTCATTCAAACCGCTGGTTTTTGATAGTTTGGGCCCTATTGAATAATGAATGTTTTGAATTTTCTCCAAAAGTAAAGTAGTTGCAAACTCATCCTTTTAGAAACTTGTTTGGGCTGTTGAGAGGAGTAAAAAACCATCAAAAATTTCAATCCTGCATGATTCTACCAAGAAATGTGATTCTTCATTCAAAACCTGATTTTTGCTATTGGGCTCTATTGAATATTGAATGTTTTGAATTTTCTCCAAAAGTAAAGTAGTTGCAAACTCATGCTTTTAGAGACTTGTTTGGGCTCATGAGAGGAGTAGAAAAACATCAAAAATTTCAGTCCTGCATGATTCTACCAAGAAATGTGTGTTCATTGAAACCGCTGGTTTTTGATAGTTTGGGCCCTATTGAATAATGAATGTTTTGAATTTTCTCCAAAAGTAAAGTAGTTGCAAACTCATCCTTTTAGAAACTTGTTTGGGCTGTTGAGAGGAGTAAAAAACCATCAAAAATTTCAATCCTGCATGATTCTACCAAGAAATGTGATTCTTCATTCAAAACGCTGGTTTTTGCTATTGGGCTCTATTGAATAATGAATGTTTTGAATTTTCTCCAAAAGTAAAGTAGTTGCAAACTCATCCTTTTAGAGACTTGTTTGGGCTCATGAGAGGAGTAGAAAAACATCAAAAATTTCAGTCCTGCATGATTCTACCAAGAAATGTGTGTTCATTGAAACCGCTGGTTTTTGATAGTTTGGGCCATATTGAATAATGAATGTTTTGAATTTTCACCAAAGGTAAAGTAGTTGCAAACTCATCCTTTTAGAAACTTGTTTGGGCTGTTGAGAGGAGTAAAAAACCATCAAAAATTTCAATCCTGCATGATTCTACCAAGAAATGTGATTCTTCATTCAAAACGCTGGTTTTTGCTATTGGGCTCTATTGAATAATGAATGTTTTGAATTTTCTCCAAAAGTAAAGTAGTTGCAAACTCATGCTTTTAGAGACTTGTTTGGGCTCATGAGAGGAGTAGAAAAACATCAAAAATTTCAGTCCTGCATGATTCTACCAAGAAATGTGTGTTCATTGAAACCGCTGGTTTTTGATAGTTTGGGCCCTATTGAATAATGAATGTTTTGAATTTTCTCCAAAAGTAAAGTAGTTGCAAACTCATCCTTTTAGAAACTTGTTTGGGCTGTTGAGAGGAGTAAAAAACCATCAAAAATTTCAATCCTGCATGATTCTACCAAGAAATGTGATTCTTCATTCAAAACCTGATTTTTGCTATTGGGCTCTATTGAATAATGAATGTTTTGAATTTTCTTCAAAAGTAAAGTAGTTGCAAACTCATGCTTTTAGAGACTTGTTTGGGCTCATGAGAGGAGTAGAAAAACATCAAAAATTTCAGTCCTGCATGATTCTACCAAAAAATGTGTGTTCATTGAAACCACTGGTTTTTGATAGTTTGGGCCCTATTGAATAATGAATGTTTTGAATTTTCTCCAAAAGTAAAGTAGTTGCAAACTCATCCTTTTAGAAACTTGTTTGGGCTGTTGAGAGGAGTAAAAAACCATCAAAAATTTAAATCCTGCATGATTCTACCAAGAAATGTGATTCTTCATTCAAAACGCTGGTTTTTGCTATTGGGCTCTATTGAATAATGAATGTTTTGAATTTTCTCCAAAAGTAAAGTAGTTGCAAATTCATCCTTTTAGAGACTTGTTTGGGCTCATGAGAGGAGTAGAAAAACATCAAAAATTTCAGTCCTGCACGATTCTACCAAGAAATGTGTGTTCATTGAAACCGCTGGTTTTTGATAGTTTGGGCCCTATTGAATAATGAATGTTTTGAATTTTCTCCAAAAGTAAAGTAGTTGCAAACTCATCCTTTTAGAAACTTGTTTGGGCTGTTGAGAGGAGTAAAAAACCATCAAAAATTTCAATCCTGCATGATTCTACCAAGAAATGTGATTCTTCATTCAAAACCTGATTTTTGCTATTGGGCTCTATTGAATAATGAATGTTTTGAATTTTCTTCAAAAGTAAAGTAGTTGCAAACTCATGCTTTTAGAGACTTGTTTGGGCTCATGAGAGGAGTAGAAAAACATCAAAAATTTCAGTCCTGCATGATTCTACCAAAAAATGTGTGTTCATTGAAACCGCTGGTGTTTGATAGTTTGGGCCCTATTGAATAATGAATGTTTTGAATTTTCTCCAAACGTAAAGTAGTTGCAAACTCATCCTTTTAGAAACTTGTTTGGGCTGTTGAGAGGAGTAAAAAACCATCAAAAATTTCAATCCTGCATGATTCTACCAAGAAATGTGATTCTTCATTCAAAACCTGATTTTTGCTATTGGGCTCTATTGAATAATGAATGTTTTGAATTTTCTCCAAAAGTAAAGTAGTTGCAAACTCATGCTTTTAGAGACTTGTTTGGGCTCATGAGAGGAGTAGAAAAACATCAAAAATTTCAGTCCTGCATGATTCTACCAAGAAATGTGTGTTCATTGAAACCGCTGGTTTTTGATAGTTTGGGCCCTATTGAATAATGAATGTTTTGAATTTTCTCCAAAAGTAAAGTAGTTGCAAACTCATCCTTTTAGAAACTTGTTTGGGCTGTTGAGATGAGTAAAAAAACATCAAAAATTTCAATCCTGCATGATTCTACCAAGAAATGTGATTCTTCATTTAAAACGCTGGTTATTGCTATTGGGCTCTATTGAATAATGAATGTTTTGAATTTTCTCCAAAAGTAAAGTAGTTGCAAACTCATCCTTTTAGAGTCTTGTTTGGGCTCATGAGAGTAGTAGAAAAACATCAAAAATTTCAGTCCTGCACGATTCTACCAAGAAATGTGTGTTCATTGAAACCGCTGGTTTTTGATAGTTTGGGCCCTATTGAATAATGAATGTTTTGAATTTTCTCCAAAAGTAAAGTAGTTGCAAACTCATCCTTTTAGAAACTTGTTTGGGCTGTTGAGAGGAGTAAAAAACCATCAAAAATTTAAATCCTGCATGATTCTACCAAGAAATGTGATTCTTCATTCAAAACGCTGGTTTTTGCTATTGGGCTCTATTGAATAATGAATGTTTTGAATTTTCTCCAAAAGTAAAGTAGTTGCAAATTCATCCTTTTAGAGACTTGTTTGGGCTCATGAGAGGAGTAGAAAAACATCAAAAATTTCAGTCCTGCACGATTCTACCAAGAAATGTGTGTTCATTGAAACCGCTGGTTTTTGATAGTTTGGGCCCTATTGAATAATGAATGTTTTGAATTTTCTCCAAAAGTAAAGTAGTCGCAAACTCATCCTTTTAGAAACTTGTTTGGGCTGTTGAGAGGAGTAAAAAACCATCAAAAATTTAAATCCTGCATGATTCTACCAAGAAATGTGATTCTTCATTCAAAACGCTGGTTTTTGCTATTGGGCTCTATTGAATAATGAATGTTTTGAATTTTCTCCAAAAGTAAAGTAGTTGAAAATTCATCCTTTTAGAGACTTGTTTGGGCTCATGAGAGGAGTAGAAAAAAATCAAAAATTTCAGTCCTGCACGATTCTACCAAGAAATGTGTGTTCATTCAAACCGCTGGTTATTGATATTTTGGGCCCTATTGAATAATGAATGTTTTGAATTTTCTCCAAAAGTAAAGTAGTTGCAAACTCATCCTTTTAGAAACTTGTTTGGGCTGTTGAGAGAAGTAAAAAACCATCAAAAATTTCAATCCTGCATGATTCTACCAAGAAATGTGATTCTTCATTCATAACGCTGGTTTTTGCTATTGGGCTCTATTGAATAATGAATGTTTTGAATTTTCTCCAAAAGTAAAGTAGTTGCAAACTCATCCTTTTAGAAACTTGTTTGGGCTGTTGAGAGGAGTAAAAAACCATCAAAAATTTCAATCCTGCATGATTCTACCAAGAAATGTGATTCTTCATTCAAAACGCTGGTTTTTGCTATTGGGCTCTATTGAATAATGAATGTTTTGAATTTTCTCCAAAAGTAAAGTAGTTGCAAACTCATGCTTTTAGAGACTTGTTTGGGCTCATGAGAGGAGTAGAAAAACATCAAAAATTTCAGTCCTGCATGATTCTACCAAAAAATGTGTGTTCATTCAAACCGCTGGTTTTTGATAGTTTGGGCCCTATTGAATAATGAATGTTTTGAATTTTCTCCAAAAGTAAAGTAGTTGCAAACTCATCCTTTTAGAAACTTGTTTGGGCTGTTGAGAGGAGTAAAAAACCATCAAAAATTTCAATCCTGCATGATTCTACCAAGAAATGTGATTCTTCATTCAAAACCTGATTTTTGCTATTGGGCTCTATTGAATAATGAATGTTTTGAATTTTCTCCAAAAGTAAAGTAGTTGCAAACTCATGCTTTTATAGACTTGTTTGGGCTCATGAGAGGAGTAGAAAAACATCAAAAATTTCAGTCCTGCATGATTCTACCAAGAAATGTGTGTTCATTGAAACCGCTGGTTTTTGATAGTTTGGGCCCTATTGAATAATGAATGTTTTGAATTTTCTCCAAAAGTAAAGTAGTTGCAAACTCATCCTTTTAGAAACTTGTTTGGGCTGTTGAGAGCAGTAAAAAACCATCAAAAATTTCAATCCTGCATGATTCTACCAAGAAATGTGATTCTTCATTCAAAACGCTGGTTTTTGCTATTGAGCTCTATTGAATAATGAATGTTTTGAATTTTCTCCAAAAGTAAAGTAGTTGCAAACTCATCCTTTTAGAGACTTGTTTGGGCTCATGAGAGGAGTAGAAAAACATCAAAAATTTCAGTCCTGCATGATTCTACCAAGAAATGTGTGTTCATTGAAACCGCTGGTGTTTGATAGTTTGGGCCCTATTGAATAATGAATGTTTTGAATTTTCTCCAAACGTAAAGTAGTTGCAAACTCATCCTTTTAGAAACTTGTTTGGGCTGTTGAGAGGAGTAAAAAACCATCAAAAATTTCAATCCTGCATGATTCTACCAAGAAATGTGATTCTTCATTCAAAACGCTGGTTTATGCTATTGGGCTCTATTGAATAATGAATGTTTTGAATTTTCTCCAAAAGTAAAGTAGTTGCAAACTCATCCTTTTAGAGACTTGTTTGGGCTCATGAGAGGAGTAGAAAAACATCAAAAATTTCAGTCCTGCACGATTCTACCAAGAAATGTGTGTTCATTCAAACCGCTGGTTTTTGATATTTTGGGCCCTATTGAATAATGAATGTTTTGAATTTTCTCCAAAAGTAAAGTAGTTGCAAACTCATCCTTTCAGAAACTTGTTTGGGCTGTTGAGAGGAGTAAAAAACCATCAAAAATTTCAATCCTGCATGATTCTACCAAGAAATGTGATTCTTCATTCAAAACCTGATTTTTGCTATTGGGCGCTATTGAATAATGAATGTTTTGAATTTTCTCCAAAAGCAAAGTAGTTGCAAACTCATGCTTTTAGAGACTTGTTTGGGCTCATGAGAGGAGTAGAAAAACATCAAAAATTTCAGTCCTGCATAATTCTACCAAGAAATGTGTGTTCATTGAAACCGCTGGTTTTTGATAGTTTGGGCCCTATTGAATAATGAATGTTTTGAATTTTCTTCAAAAGTAAAGTAGTTGCAAACTCATCCTTTTAGAAACTTGTTTGGGCTGTTGAGAGGAGTAAAAAACCATCAAAAATTTCAATCCTGCATGATTCTACCAAGAAATGTGATTCTTCATTCAAAACGCTGGTTTTTGCTATTGGGCTCTATTGAATAATGAATGTTTTGAATTTTCTCCAAAAGTAAAGTAGTTGCAAACTCATCCTTTTAGAGACTTGTTTGGTCTCATGAGAGGAGTAGAAAAAAATCAAAAATTTCAGTCCTGCACGATTCTACCAAGAAATGTGTGTTCATTCAAACCGCTGGTTATTGATATTTTGGGCCCTATTGAATAATGAATGTTTTGAATTTTCTCCAAAAGTAAAGTAGTTGCAAACTCATCCTTTTAGAAACTTGTTTGGGCTGTTGAGAGGAGTAAAAAACCATCAAAAATTTCAATCCTGCATGATTTTACCAAGAAATGTGATTCTTCATTCAAAACCTGATTTTTGCTATTGGGCTCTATTGAATAATGAATGTTTTGAATTTTCTCCAAAAGTAAAGTAGTTGCAAACTCATGCTTTTAGAGACTTGTTTGGGCTCATGAGAGGAGTAGAAAAACATCAAAAATTTCAGTCCTGCATGATTCTACCAAGAAATGTGTGTTCATTGAAACCGCTGGTTTTTGATAGTTTGGGCCCTATTGAATAATGAATGTTTTGAATTTTCTCCAAAAGTAAAGTAGTTGCAAACTCATCCTTTTAGAAACTTGTTTGGGCTGTTGAGAGGAGTAAAAAACCATCAAAAATTTCAATCCTGCATGATTCTACCAAGAAATGTGATTCTTCATTCAAAACCTGATTTTTGCTATTGGGCTCTATTGAATAATGAATGTTTTGAATTTTCTTCAAAAGTAAAGTAGTTGCAAACTCATGCTTTTAGAGACTTGTTTGGGCTCAGGAGAGGAGTAGAAAAACATCAAAAATTTCAGTCCTGCATGATTCTACCAAAAAATGTGTGTTCATTGAAACCACTGGTTTTTGATAGTTTGGGCCGTATTGAATAATGAATGTTTTGAATTTTCTCCAAAAGTAAAGTAGTTGCAAACTCATCCTTTTAGAAACTTGTTTGGGCTGTTGAGAGGAGTAAAAAACCATCAAAAATTTAAATCCTGCATGATTCTACCAAGAAATGTGATTCTTCATTCAAAACGCTGGTTTTTGCTATTGGGCTCTATTGAATAATGAATGTTTTGAATTTTCTCCAAAAGTAAAGTAGTTGCAAATTCATCCTTTTAGAGACTTGTTTGGGCTCATGAGAGGAGTAGAAAAACATCAAAAATTTCAGTCCTGCACGATTCTACCAAGAAATGTGTGTTCATTGAAACCGCTGGTTTTTGATAGTTTGGGCCCTATTGAATAATGAATGTTTTGAATTTTCTCCAAAAGTAAAGTAGTTGCAAACTCATCCTTTTAGAAACTTGTTTGGGCTGTTGAGAGGAGTAAAAAACCATCAAAAATTTCAATCCTGCATGATTCTACCAAGAAATGTGATTCTTCATTCAAAACCTGATTTTTGCTATTGGGCTCTATTGAATAATGAATGTTTTGAATTTTCTCCAAAAGTAAAGTAGTTGCAAACTCATGCTTTTAGAGACTTGTTTGGGCTCATGAGAGGAGTAGAAAAACATCAAAAATTTCAGTCCTGCATGATTCTACCAAAAAATGTGTGTTCATTCAAACCGCTGGTTTTTGATAGTTTGGGCCCTATTGAATAATGAATGTTTTGAATTTTCTCCAAAAGTAAAGTAGTTGCAAACTCATCCTTTTAGAAACTTGTTTGGGCTGTTGAGAGGAGTAAAAAACCATCAAAAATTTCAATCCTGCATGATTCTACCAAGAAATGTGATTCTTCATTCAAAACCTGATTTTTGCTATTGGGCTCTATTGAATATTGAATGTTTTGAATTTTCTCCAAAAGTAAAGTAGTTGCAAACTCATGCTTTTAGAGACTTGTTTGGGCTCATGAGAGGAGTAGAAAAACATCAAAATTTTCAGTCCTGCATGATTCTACCAAGAAATGTGTGTTCATTGAAACCGCTGGTTTTTGATAGTTTGGGCCCTATTGAATAATGAATGTTTTGAATTTTCTCCAAAAGTAAAGTAGTTGCAAACTCATCCTTTTAGAAACTTGTTTGGGCTGTTGAGAGGAGTAAAAAACCATCAAAAATTTCAATCCTGCATGATTCTACCAAGAAATGTGATTCTTCATTCAAAACGCTGGTTTTTGCTATTGGGCTCTATTGAATAATGAATGTTTTGAATTTTCTCCAAAAGTAAAGTAGTTGCAAACTCATCCTTTTAGAAACTTGTTTGAGCTCATGAGAGGAGTAGAAAAACATCAAAAATTTCAGTCCTGCACGATTCTACCAAGAAATGTGTGTTCATTGAAACCGCTGGTTTTTGATAGTTTGGGCCCTATTGAATAATGAATGTTTTGAATTTTCTCCAAAAGTAAAGTAGTTGCAAACTCATCCTTTTAGAAACTTGTTTGGGCTGTTGAGAGGAGTAAAAAACCATCAAAAATTTCAATCCTGCATGATTCTACCAAGAAATGTGATTCTTCATTCAAAACCTGATTTTTGCTATTGGGCTCTATTGAATAATGAATGTTTTGAATTTTCTCCAAAAGTAAAGTAGTTGCAAACTCATGCTTTTAGAGACTTGTTTGGGCTCATGAGAGGAGTAGAAAAACATCAAAAATTTCAGTCCTGCATGATTCTACCAAGAAATGTGTGTTCATTGAAACCGCTGGTTTTTGATAGTTTGGGCCATATTGAATAATGAATGTTTTGAATTTTCACCAAAGGTAAAGTAGTTGCAAACTCATCATTTTAGAAACTTGTTTGGGCTGTTGAGAGGAGTAAAAAACCATCAAAAATTTCAATCCTGCATGATTCTACCAAGAAATGTGATTCTTCATTCAAAACGCTGGTTTTTGCTATTGGGCTCTATTGAATAATGAATGTTTTGAATTTTCTCCAAAAGTAAAGTAGTTGCAAACTCATGCTTTTAGAGACTTGTTTGGGCTCATGAGAGGAGTAGAAAAACATCAAAAATTTCAGTCCTGCATGATTGTACCAAGAAATGTGTGTTCATTGAAACCGCTGGTTTTTGATAGTTTGGGCCCTATTGAATAATGAATGTTTTGAATTTTCTCCAAAAGTAAAGTAGTTGCAAACTCATCCTTTTAGAAACTTGTTTGGGCTGTTGAGAGGAGTAAAAAACCATCAAAAATTTAAATCCTGCATGATTCTACCAAGAAATGTGATTCTTCATTCAAAACGCTGGTTTTTGCTATTGGGCTCTATTGAATAATGAATGTTTTGAATTTTCTCCAAAAGTAAAGTAGTTGCAAATTCATCCTTTTAGAGACTTGTTTGGGCTCATGAGAGGAGTAGAAAAACATCAAAAATTTCAGTAGTGCACGATTCTACCAAGAAATGTGTGTTCATTGAAACCGCTGGTTTTTGATAGTTTGGGCCCTATTGAATAATGAATGTTTTGAATTTTCTCCAAAAGTAAAGTAGTTGCAAACTCATCCTTTTAGAAACTTGTTTGGGCTGTTGAGAGGAGTAAAAAACCATCAAAAATTTCAATCCTGCATGATTCTACCAAGAAATGTGATTCTTCATTCAAAACCTGATTTTTGCTATTGGGCTCTATTGAATAATGAATGTTTTGAATTTTCTTCAAAAGTAAATAGTTGCAAACTCATCCTTTTAGAGACTTGTTTGGACTCATAAGAGGTGTAGAAAAACATCAAAAATTTCAGTCCTGCATGATTCTACCAAGAAATGTGTGTTCATTGAAACCGCTGGTTTTTGATAGTTTGGGCCCTATTGAATAATGAATGTTTTGAATTTTCTCCAAAAGTAAAGTAGTTGCAAACTCATCCTTTTAGAAACTTGTTTGGGCTGTTGAGAGGAGTAAAAAACCATCAAAAATTTCAATCCTGCATGATTCTACCAAGAAATGTGATTCTTCATTCAAAACCTGATTTTTGCTATTGGGCTCTATTGAATAATGAATGTTTTGAATTTTCTTCAAAAGTAAAGTAGTTGCAAACTCATCCTTTTAGAGACTTGTTTGGACTCATAAGAGGTGTAGAAAAACATCAAAAATTTCAGTCCTGCATGATTCTACCAAGAAATGTGTGTTCATTGAAACCGCTGGTTTTTGACAGTTTGGGCCCTATTGAATAATGAATGTTTTGAATTTTCTCCAAAAGTAAAGTAGTTGCAAACTCATCCTTTTAGAAACTTGTTTGGGCTGTTGAGAGGAGTAAAAAACCATCAAAAATTTCAATCCTGCATGATTCTACCAAGAAATGTGATTCTTCATTCAAAACCTGATTTTTGCTATTGGGCTCTATTGAATAATGAATGTTTTGAATTTTCTCCAAAAGTAAAGTAGTTGCAAACTCATGCTTTTAGAGACTTGTTTGGGCTCATGAGAGGAGTAGAAAAACATCAAAAATTTCAGTCCTGCATGATTCTACCAAAAAATGTGTGTTCATTCAAACCGCTGGTTTTTGATAGTTTGGGCCCTATTGAATAATGAATGTTTTGAATTTTCTCCAAAAGTAAAGTAGTTGCAAACTCATCCTTTTAGAAACTTGTTTGGGCTGTTGAGAGGAGTAAAAAACCATCAAAAATTTCAATCCTGCATGATTCTACCAAGAAATGTGATTCTTCATTCAAAACGCTGGTTTTTGCTATTGGGCTCTATTGAATAATGAATGTTTTGAATTTTCTCCAAAAGTAAAGTAGTTGCAAACTCATCCTTTTAGAGACTTGTTTGGGCTCATGAGAGGAGTAGAAAAACATCAAAAATTTCAGTCCTGCACGATTCTACCAAGAAATGTGTGTTCATTGAAACCGTTGGTTTTTGATAGTTTGGGCCCTATTGAATAATGAATGTTTTGAATTTTCTCCAAAAGTAAAGTAGTTGCAAACTCATCCTTTTAGAAACTTGTTTGGGCTGTTGAGAGGAGTAAAAAACCATCAAAAATTTCAATCCTGCATGATTCTACCAAGAAATGTGATTCTTCATTCAAAACGCTGGTTTTTGCTATTGGGCTCTATTGAATAATGAATGTTTTGAATTTTCTCCAAAAGTAAAGTAGTTGCAAACTCATGCTTTTAGAGACTTGTTTGGGCTCATGAGAGGAGTAGAAAAACATCAAAAATTTCAGTCCTGCATGATTCTACCAAGAAATGTGTGTTCATTGAAACCGCTGGTTTTTGATAGTTTGGGCCCTATTGAATAATGAATGTTTTGAATTTTCTCCAAAAGTAAAGTAGTTGCAAACTCATCCTTTTAGAAACTTGTTTGGGCTGTTGAGAGGAGTAAAAAACCATCAAAAATTTAAATCCTGCATGATTCTACCAAGAAATGTGATTCTTCATTCAAAACGCTGGTTTTTGCTATTGGGCTCTATTGAATAATGAATGTTTTGAATTTTCTCCAAAAGTAAAGTAGTTGCAAATTCATCCTTTTAGAGACTTGTTTGGGCTCATGAGAGGAGTAGAAAAACATCAAAAATTTCAGCCCTGCACGATTCTACCAAGAAATGTGTGTTCATTGAAACCGCTGGTTTTTGATAGTTTGGGCCCTATTGAATAATGAATGTTTTGAATTTTCTCCAAAAGTAAAGTAGTTGCAAACTCATCCTTTTAGAAACTTGTTTGGGCTGTTGAGAGGAGTAAAAAAACATCAAAAATTTCAATCCTGCATGATTCTACCAAGAAATGTGATTCTTCATTCAAAACCTGATTTTTGCTATTGGGCTCTATTGAATAATGAATGTTTTGAATTTTCTCCAAAAGTAAAGTAGTTGCAAACTCATCCTTTTAGAGACTTGTTTGGGCTCATGAGAGGAGTAGAAAAACATCAAAAATTTCAGTCCTGCACGATTCTACCAAGAAATGTGTGTTCATTGAAACCGTTGGTTTTTGATAGTTTGGGCCCTATTGAATAATGAATGTTTTGAATTTTCTCCAAAAGTAAAGTAGTTGCAAACTCATCCTTTTAGAAACTTGTTTGGGCTGTTGAGAGGAGTAAAAAACCATCAAAAATTTCAATCCTGCATGATTCTACCAAGAAATGTGATTCTTCATTCAAAACGCTGGTTTTTGCTATTGGGCTCTATTGAATAATGAATGTTTTGAATTTTCTCCAAAAGTAAAGTAGTTGCAAACTCATGCTTTTAGAGACTTGTTTGGGCTCATGAGAGGAGTAGAAAAACATCAAAAATTTCAGTCCTGCATGATTCTACCAAGAAATGTGTGTTCATTGAAACCGCTGGTTTTTGATAGTTTGGGCCCTATTGAATAATGAATGTTTTGAATTTTCTCCAAAAGTAAAGTAGTTGCAAACTCATCCTTTTAGAAACTTGTTTGGGCTGTTGAGAGGAGTAAAAAACCATCAAAAATTTAAATCCTGCATGATTCTACCAAGAAATGTGATTCTTCATTCAAAACGCTGGTTTTTGCTATTGGGCTCTATTGAATAATGAATGTTTTGAATTTTCTCCAAAAGTAAAGTAGTTGCAAATTCATCCTTTTAGAGACTTGTTTGGGCTCATGAGAGGAGTAGAAAAACATCAAAAATTTCAGCCCTGCACGATTCTACCAAGAAATGTGTGTTCATTGAAACCGCTGGTTTTTGATAGTTTGGGCCCTATTGAATAATGAATGTTTTGAATTTTCTCCAAAAGTAAAGTAGTTGCAAACTCATCCTTTTAGAAACTTGTTTGGGCTGTTGAGAGGAGTAAAAAAACATCAAAAATTTCAATCCTGCATGATTCTACCAAGAAATGTGATTCTTCATTCAAAACCTGATTTTTGCTATTGGGCTCTATTGAATAATGAATGTTTTGAATTTTCTTCAAAAGTAAAGTAGTTGCAAACTCATGCTTTTAGAGACTTGTTTGGGCTCATGAGAGGAGTAGAAAAACATCAAAAATTTCAGTCCTGCATGATTCTACCAAAAAATGTGTGTTCATTGAAACCGCTGGTTTTTGATAGTTTGGGCCCTATTGAATAATGAATGTTTTGAATTTTCTCCAAAAGTAAAGTAGTTACAAACTCATCCTTTTAGAAACTTGTTTGGGCTGTTGAGAGGAGTAAAAAACCATCAAAAATTTAAATCCTGCATGATTCTACCAAGAAATGTGATTCTTCATTCAAAACGCTGGTTTTTGCTATTGGGCTCTATTGAATAATGAATGTTTTGAATTTTCTCCAAAAGTAAAGTAGTTGCAAATTCATCCTTTTAGAGACTTGTTTGGGCTCATGAGAGGAGTAGAAAAACATCAAAAATTTCAGTCCTGCACGATTCTACCAAGAAATGTGTGTTCATTGAAACCGCTGGTTTTTGATAGTTTGGGCCCTATTGAATAATGAATGTTTTGAATTTTCTCCAAAAGTAAAGTAGTTGCAAACTCATCCTTTTAGAAACTTGTTTGGGCTGTTGAGAGGAGTAAAAAACCATCAAAAATTTCAATCCTGCATGATTCTACCAAGAAATGTGATTCTTCATTCAAAACCTGATTTTTGCTATTGGGCTCTATTGAATAATGAATGTTTTGAATTTTCTCCAAAAGTAAAGTAGTTGCAAACTCATGCTTTTAGAGACTTGTTTGGGCTCATGAGAGGAGTAGAAAAACATCAAAAATTTCAGTCCTGCATGATTCTACCAAAAAATGTGTGTTCATTCAAACCGCTGGTTTTTGATAGTTTGGGCCCTATTGAATAATGAATGTTTTGAATTTTCTCCAAAAGTAAAGTAGTTGCAAACTCATCCTTTTAGAAACTTGTTTGGGCTGTTGAGAGGAGTAAAAAACCATCAAAAATTTCAATCCTGCATGATTCTACCAAGAAATGTGATTGTTCATTCAAAACCTGATTTTTGCTATTGGGCTCTATTGAATATTGAATGTTTTGAATTTTCTCCAAAAGTAAAGTAGTTGCAAACTCATGCTTTTAGAGACTTGTTTGGGCTCATGAGAGGAGTAGAAAAACATCAAAATTTTCAGTCCTGCATGATTCTACCAAGAAATGTGTGTTCATTGAAACCGCTGGTTTTTGATAGTTTGGGCCCTATTGAATAATGAATGTTTTGAATTTTCTCCAAAAGTAAAGTAGTTGCAAACTCATCCTTTTAGAAACTTGTTTGGGCTGTTGAGAGGAGTAAAAAACCATCAAAAATTTCAATCCTGCATGATTCTACCAAGAAATGTGATTCTTCATTCAAAACGCTGGTTTTTGCTATTGGGCTCTATTGAATAATGAATGTTTTGAATTTTCTCCAAAAGTAAAGTAGTTGCAAACTCATCCTTTTAGAGACTTGTTTGGGCTCATGAGAGGAGTAGAAAAACATCAAAAATTTCAGTCCTGCACGATTCTACCAAGAAATGTGTGTTCATTGAAACCGCTGGTTTTTGATAGTTTGGGCCCTATTGAATAATGAATGTTTTGAATTTTCTCCAAAAGTAAAGTAGTTGCAAACTCATCCTTTTAGAAACTTGTTTGGGCTGTTGAGAGGAGTAAAAAACCATCAAAAATTTCAATCCTGCATGATTCTACCAAGAAATGTGATTCTTCATTCAAAACCTGATTTTTGCTATTGGGCTGTATTGAATAATGAATGTTTTGAATTTTCTCCAAAAGTAAAGTAGTTGCAAACTCATGCTTTTAGAGACTTGTTTGGGCTCATGAGAGGAGTAGAAAAACATCAAAAATTTCAGTCCTGCATGATTCTACCAAGAAATGTGTGTTCATTGAAACCGCTGGTTTTTGATAGTTTGGGCCATATTGAATAATGAATGTTTTGAATTTTCACCAAAGGTAAAGTAGTTGCAAACTCATCCTTTTAGAAACTTGTTTGGGCTGTTGAGAGGAGTAAAAAACCATCAAAAATTTCAATCCTGCATGATTCTACCAAGAAATGTGATTCTTCATTCAAAACGCTGGTTTTTGCTATTGGGCTCTATTGAATAATGAATGTTTTGAATTTTCTCCAAAAGTAAAGTAGTTGCAAACTCATGCTTTTAGAGACTTGTTTGGGCTCATGAGAGGAGTAGAAAAACATCAAAAATTTCAGTCCTGCATGATTCTACCAAGAAATGTGTGTTCATTGAAACCGCTGGTTTTTGATAGTTTGGGCCCTATTGAATAATGAATGTTTTGAATTTTCTCCAAAAGTAAAGTAGTTGCAAACTCATCCTTTTAGAAACTTGTTTGGGCTGTTGAGAGGAGTAAAAAACCATCAAAAATTTAAATCCTGCATGATTCTACCAAGAAATGTGATTCTTCATTCAAAACGCTGGTTTTTGCTATTGGGCTCTATTGAATAATGAATGTTTTGAATTTTCTCCAAAAGTAAAGTAGTTGCAAATTCATCCTTTTAGAGACTTGTTTGGGCTCATGAGAGGAGTAGAAAAACATCAAAAATTTCAGTAGTGCACGATTCTACCAAGAAATGTGTGTTCATTGAAACCGCTGGTTTTTGATAGTTTGGGCCCTATTGAATAATGAATGTTTTGAATTTTCTCCAAAAGTAAAGTAGTTGCAAACTCATCCTTTTAGAAACTTGTTTGGGCTGTTGAGAGGAGTAAAAAACCATCAAAAATTTCAATCCTGCATGATTCTACCAAGAAATGTGATTCTTCATTCAAAACCTGATTTTTGCTATTGGGCTCTATTGAATATTGAATGTTTTGAATTTTCTCCAAAAGTAAAGTAGTTGCTAACTCATGCTTTTAGAGACTTGTTTGGGCTCATGAGAGGAGTAGAAAAACATCAAAAATTTCAGTCCTGCATGATTCTACCAAGAAATGTGTGTTCATTGAAACCGCTGGTTTTTGATAGTTTGGGCCCTATTGAATAATGAATGTTTTGAATTTTCTCCAAAAGTAAAGTAGTTGCAAACTCATCCTTTTAGAGACTTGTTTGGGCTCATGAGAGGAGTAGAAAAACATCAAAAATTTCAGTCCTGCACGATTCTACCAAGAAATGTGTGTTCATTGAAACCGCTGGTTTTTGATAGTTTGGGCCCTATTGAATAATGAATGTTTTGAATTTTCTCCAAAAGTAAAGTAGTTGCAAACTCATCCTTTTAGAAACTTGTTTGGGCTGTTGAGTGGAGTAAAAAACCATCAAAAATTTCAATCCTGCATGATTCTACCAAGAAATGTGATTCTTCATTCAAAACCTGATTTTTGCTATTGGGCTCTATTGAATAATGAATGTTTTGAATTTTCTCCAAAAGTAAAGTAGTTGCAAACTCATGCTTTTAGAGACTTGTTTGGGCTCATGAGAGGAGTAGAAAAACATCAAAAATTTCAGTCCTGCATGATTCTACCAAGAAATGTGTGTTCATTGAAACCGCTGGTTTTTGATAGTTTGGGCCATATTGAATAATGAATGTTTTGAATTTTCACCAAAGGTAAAGTAGTTGCAAACTCATCCTTTTAGAAACTTGTTTGGGCTGTTGAGAGGAGTAAAAAACCATCAAAAATTTCAATCCTGCATGATTCTACCAAGAAATGTGATTCTTCATTCAAAACGCTGGTTTTTGCTATTGGGCTCTATTGAATAATGAATGTTTTGAATTTTCTCCAAAAGTAAAGTAGTTGCAAACTCATGCTTTTAGAGACTTGTTTGGGCTCATGAGAGGAGTAGAAAAACATCAAAAATTTCAGTCCTGCATGATTCTACCAAGAAATGTGTGTTCATTGAAACCGCTGGTTTTTGATAGTTTGGGCCCTATTGAATAATGAATGTTTTGAATTTTCTCCAAAAGTAAAGTAGTTGCAAACTCATCCTTTTAGAAACTTGTTTGGGCTGTTGAGAGGAGTAAAAAACCATCAAAAATTTCAATCCTGCATGATTTTACCAAGAAATGTGATTCTTCATTCAAAACTTGATTTTTGCTATTGGGCTCTATTGAATAATGAATGTTTTGAATTTTCTCCAAAAGTAAAGTAGTTGCAAACTCATGCTTTTAGAGACTTGTTTGGGCTCATGAGAGGAGTAGAAAAACATCAAAAATTTCAGTCCTGCATGATTCTACCAAGAAATGTGTGTTCATTGAAACCGCTGGTTTTTGATAGTTTGGGCCCTATTGAATAATGAATGTTTTGAATTTTCTCCAAAAGTAAAGTAGTTGCAAACTCATCCTTTTAGAAACTTGTTTGGACTGTTGAGAGGAGTAAAAAACCATCAAAAATTTAAATCCTGCATGATTCTACCAAGAAATGTGATTCTTCATTCAAAACGCTGGTTTTTGCTATTGGGCTCTATTGAATAATGAATGTTTTGAATTTTCTCCAAAAGTAAAGTAGTTGCAAATTCATCCTTTTAGAGACTTGTTTGGGCTCATGAGAGGAGTAGAAAAACATCAAAAATTTCAGTCCTGCACGATTCTACCAAGAAATGTGTGTTCATTGAAACCGCTGGTTTTTGATAGTTTGGGCCCTATTGAATAATGAATGTTTTGAATTTTCTCCAAAAGTAAAGTAGTTGCAAACTCATCCTTTTAGAAACTTGTTTGGGCTGTTGAGAGGAGTAAAAAACCATCAAAAATTTCAATCCTGCATGATTCTACCAAGAAATGTGATTCTTCATTCAAAACCTGATTTTTGCTATTGGGCTCTATTGAATAATGAATGTTTTGAATTTTCTCCAAAAGTAAAGTAGTTGCAAACTCATGCTTTTAGAGACTTGTTTGGGCTCATGAGAGGAGTAGAAAAACATCAAAAATTTCAGTCCTGCATGATTCTACCAAAAAATGTGTGTTCATTCAAACCGCTGGTTTTTGATAGTTTGGGCCCTATTGAATAATGAATGTTTTGAATTTTCTCCAAAAGTAAAGTAGTTGCAAACTCATCCTTTTAGAAACTTGTTTGGCTGTTGAGAGGAGTAAAAAACCATCAAAAATTTCAATCCTGCATGATTCTACCAAGAAATGTGATTCTTCATTCAAAACCTGATTTTTGCTATTGGGCTCTATTGAATATTGAATGTTTTGAATTTTCTCCAAAAGTAAAGTAGTTGCAAACTCATGCTTTTAGAGACTTGTTTGGGCTCATGAGAGGAGTAGAAAAACATCAAAAATTTCAGTCCTGCATGATTCTACCAAGAAATGTGTGTTCATTGAAACCGCTGGTTTTTGATAGTTTGGGCCCTATTGAATAATGAATGTTTTGAATTTTCTCCAAAAGTAAAGTAGTTGCAAACTCATCCTTTTAGAAACTTGTTTGGGCTGTTGAGAGGAGTAAAAAACCATCAAAAATTTCAATCCTGCATGATTCTACCAAGAAATGTGATTCTTCATTCAAAACGCTGGTTTTTGCTATTGGGCTCTATTGAATAATGAATGTTTTGAATTTTCTCCAATAGTAAAGTAGTTGCAAACTCATCCTTTTAGAGACTTGTTTGGGCTCATGAGAGGAGTAGAAAAACATCAAAAATTTCAGTCCTGCATGATTCTACCAAGAAATGTGTGTTCATTGAAACCGCTGGTTTTTGATAGTTTGGGCCATATTGAATAATGAATGTTTTGAATTTTCACCAAAGGTAAAGTAGTTGCAAACTCATCCTTTTAGAAACTTGTTTGGGCTGTTGAGAGGAGTAAAAAACCATCAAAAATTTCAATCCTGCATGATTCTACCAAGAAATGTGATTCTTCATTCAAAACGCTGGTTTTTGCTATTGGGCTCTATTGAATAATGAATGTTTTGAATTTTCTCCAAAAGTAAAGTAGTTGCAAACTCATGCTTTTAGAGACTTGTTTGGGCTCATGAGAGGAGTAGAAAAACATCAAAAATTTCAGTCCTGCATGATTCTACCAAGAAATGTGTGTTCATTGAAACCGCTGGTTTTTGATAGTTTGGGCCCTATTGAATAATGAATGTTTTGAATTTTCTCCAAAAGTAAAGTAGTTGCAAACTCATCCTTTTAGAAACTTGTTTGGGCTGTTGAGAGGAGTAAAAAACCATCAAAAATTTCAATCCTGCATGATTTTACCAAGAAATGTGATTCTTCATTCAAAACTTGATTTTTGCTATTGGGCTCTATTGAATAATGAATGTTTTGAATTTTCTCCAAAAGTAAAGTAGTTGCAAACTCATGCTTTTAGAGACTTGTTTGGGCTCATGAGAGGAGTAGAAAAACATCAAAAATTTCAGTCCTGCATGATTCTACTAAGAAATGTGTGTTCATTGAAACCGCTGGTTTTTGATAGTTTGGGCCCTATTGAATAATGAATGTTTTGAATTTTCTCCAAAAGTAAAGTAGTTGCAAACTCATCCTTTTAGAAACTTGTTTGGGCTGTTGAGAGGAGTAAAAAACCATCAAAAATTTAAATCCTGCATGATTCTACCAAGAAATGTGATTCTTCATTCAAAACGCTGGTTTTTGCTATTGGGCTCTATTGAATAATGAATGTTTTGAATTTTCTCCAAAAGTAAAGTAGTTGCAAATTCATCCTTTTAGAGACTTGTTTGGGCTCATGAGAGGAGTAGAAAAACATCAAAAATTTCAGTCCTGCACGATTCTACCAAGAAATGTGTGTTCATTGAAACCGCTGGTTTTTGATAGTTTGGGCCCTATTGAATAATGAATGTTTTGAATTTTCTCCAAAAGTAAAGTAGTTGCAAACTCATCCTTTTAGAAACTTGTTTGGGCTGTTGAGAGGAGTAAAAAACCATCAAAAATTTCAATCCTGCATGATTCTACCAAGAAATGTGATTGTTCATTCAAAACCTGATTTTTGCTATTGGGCTCTATTGAATATTGAATGTTTTGAATTTTCTCCAAAAGTAAAGTAGTTGCAAACTCATGCTTTTAGAGACTTGTTTGGGCTCATGAGAGGAGTAGAAAAACATCAAAATTTTCAGTCCTGCATGATTCTACCAAGAAATGTGTGTTCATTGAAACCGCTGGTTTTTGATAGTTTGGGCCCTATTGAATAATGAATGTTTTGAATTTTCTCCAAAAGTAAAGTAGTTGCAAACTCATCCTTTTAGAAACTTGTTTGGGCTGTTGAGAGGAGTAAAAAACCATCAAAAATTTCAATCCTGCATGATTCTACCAAGAAATGTGATTCTTCATTCAAAACGCTGGTTTTTGCTATTGGGCTCTATTGAATAATGAATGTTTTGAATTTTCTCCAAAAGTAAAGTAGTTGCAAACTCATCCTTTTAGAGACTTGTTTGGGCTCATGAGAGGAGTAGAAAAACATCAAAAATTTCAGTCCTGCACGATTCTACCAAGAAATGTGTGTTCATTGAAACCGCTGGTTTTTGATAGTTTGGGCCCTATTGAATAATGAATGTTTTGAATTTTCTCCAAAAGTAAAGTAGTTGCAAACTCATCCTTTTAGAAACTTGTTTGGGCTGTTGAGAGGAGTAAAAAACCATCAAAAATTTCAATCCTGCATGATTCTACCAAGAAATGTGATTCTTCATTCAAAACCTGATTTTTGCTATTGGGCTGTATTGAATAATGAATGTTTTGAATTTTCTCCAAAAGTAAAGTAGTTGCAAACTCATGCTTTTAGAGACTTGTTTGGGCTCATGAGAGGAGTAGAAAAACATCAAAAATTTCAGTCCTGCATGATTCTACCAAGAAATGTGTGTTCATTGAAACCGCTGGTTTTTGATAGTTTGGGCCATATTGAATAATGAATGTTTTGAATTTTCACCAAAGGTAAAGTAGTTGCAAACTCATCCTTTTAGAAACTTGTTTGGGCTGTTGAGAGGAGTAAAAAACCATCAAAAATTTCAATCCTGCATGATTCTACCAAGAAATGTGATTCTTCATTCAAAACGCTGGTTTTTGCTATTGGGCTCTATTGAATAATGAATGTTTTGAATTTTCTCCAAAAGTAAAGTAGTTGCAAACTCATGCTTTTAGAGACTTGTTTGGGCTCATGAGAGGAGTAGAAAAACATCAAAAATTTCAGTCCTGCATGATTCTACCAAGAAATGTGTGTTCATTGAAACCGCTGGTTTTTGATAGTTTGGGCCCTATTGAATAATGAATGTTTTGAATTTTCTCCAAAAGTAAAGTAGTTGCAAACTCATCCTTTTAGAAACTTGTTTGGGCTGTTGAGAGGAGTAAAAAACCATCAAAAATTTAAATCCTGCATGATTCTACCAAGAAATGTGATTCTTCATTCAAAACGCTGGTTTTTGCTATTGGGCTCTATTGAATAATGAATGTTTTGAATTTTCTCCAAAAGTAAAGTAGTTGCAAATTCATCCTTTTAGAGACTTATTTGGGCTCATGAGAGGAGTAGAAAAACATCAAAAATTTCAGTAGTGCACGATTCTACCAAGAAATGTGTGTTCATTGAAACCGCTGGTTTTTGATAGTTTGGGCCCTATTGAATAATGAATGTTTTGAATTTTCTCCAAAAGTAAAGTAGTTGCAAACTCATCCTTTTAGAAACTTGTTTGGGCTGTTGAGAGGAGTAAAAAACCATCAAAAATTTCAATCCTGCATGATTCTACCAAGAAATGTGATTCTTCATTCAAAACCTGATTTTTGCTATTGGGCTCTATTGAATATTGAATGTTTTGAATTTTCTCCAAAAGTAAAGTAGTTGCTAACTCATGCTTTTAGAGACTTGTTTGGGCTCATGAGAGGAGTAGAAAAACATCAAAAATTTCAGTCCTGCATGATTCTACCAAGAAATGTGTGTTCATTGAAACCGCTGGTTTTTGATAGTTTGGGCCCTATTGAATAATGAATGTTTTGAATTTTCTCCAAAAGTAAAGTAGTTGCAAACTCATCCTTTTAGAGACTTGTTTGGGCTCATGAGAGGAGTAGAAAAACATCAAAAATTTCAGTCCTGCACGATTCTACCAAGAAATGTGTGTTCATTGAAACCGCTGGTTTTTGATAGTTTTGGCCCTATTGAATAATGAATGTTTTGAATTTTCTCCAAAAGTAAAGTAGTTGCAAACTCATCCTTTTAGAAACTTGTTTGGGCTGTTGAGAGGAGTAAAAAACCATCAAAAATTTCAATCCTGCATGATTCTACCAAGAAATGTGATTCTTCATTCAAAACCTGATTTTTGCTATTGGGCTCTATTGAATAATGAATGTTTTGAATTTTCTCCAAAAGTAAAGTAGTTGCAAACTCATGCTTTTAGAGACTTGTTTGGGCTCATGAGAGGAGTAGAAAAACATCAAAAATTTCAGTCCTGCATGATTCTACCAAGAAATGTGTGTTCATTGAAACCGCTGGTTTTTGATAGTTTGGGCCATATTGAATAATGAATGTTTTGAATTTTCACCAAAGGTAAAGTAGTTGCAAACTCATCCTTTTAGAAACTTGTTTGGGCTGTTGAGAGGAGTAAAAAACCATCAAAAATTTCAATCCTGCATGATTCTACCAAGAAATGTGATTCTTCATTCAAAACGCTGGTTTTTGCTATTGGGCTCTATTGAATAATGAATGTTTTGAATTTTCTCCAAAAGTAAAGTAGTTGCAAACTC
The DNA here is from genome assembly GCF_039654945.1 of Dendrobates tinctorius. Classification (NCBI taxonomy): domain Eukaryota; kingdom Metazoa; phylum Chordata; class Amphibia; order Anura; family Dendrobatidae; genus Dendrobates; species Dendrobates tinctorius. Next base: position 24,538,151 of record NW_027361793.1, read on the forward strand.
ATGCTTTTAGAGACTTGTTTGGGCTCATGAGAGGAGTAGAAAAACATCAAAAATTTCAGTCCTGCATGATTCTACCAAGAAATGTGTGTTCATTGAAACCGCTGGTTTTTGATAGTTTGGGCCCTATTGAATAATGAATGTTTTGAATTTTCTCCAAAAGTAAAGTAGTTGCAAACTCATCCTTTTAGAAACTTGTTTGGGCTGTTGAGAGGAGTAAAAAACCATCAAAAATTTCAATCCTGCATGATTTTACCAAGAAATGTGATTCTTCATTCAAAACTTGATTTTTGCTATTGGGCTCTATTGAATAATGAATGTTTTGAATTTTCTCCAAAAGTAAAGTAGTTGCAAACTCATGCTTTTAGAGACTTGTTTGGGCTCATGAGAGGAGTAGAAAAACATCAAAAATTTCAGTCCTGCATGATTCTACCAAGAAATGTGTGTTCATTGAAACCGCTGGTTTTTGATAGTTTGGGCCCTATTGAATAATGAATGTTTTGAATTTTCTCCAAAAGTAAAGTAGTTGCAAACTCATCCTTTTAGAAACTTGTTTGGACTGTTGAGAGGAGTAAAAAACCATCAAAAATTTAAATCCTGCATGATTCTACCAAGAAATGTGATTCTTCATTCAAAACGCTGGTTTTTGCTATTGGGCTCTATTGAATAATGAATGTTTTGAATTTTCTCCAAAAGTAAAGTAGTTGCAAATTCATCCTTTTAGAGACTTGTTTGGGCTCATGAGAGGAGTAGAAAAACATCAAAAATTTCAGTCCTGCACGATTCTACCAAGAAATGTGTGTTCATTGAAACCGCTGGTTTTTGATAGTTTGGGCCCTATTGAATAATGAATGTTTTGAATTTTCTCCAAAAGTAAAGTAGTTGCAAACTCATCCTTTTAGAAACTTGTTTGGGCTGTTGAGAGGAGTAAAAAACCATCAAAAATTTCAATCCTGCATGATTCTACCAAGAAATGTGATTCTTCATTCAAAACCTGATTTTTGCTATTGGGCTCTATTGAATAATGAATGTTTTGAATTTTCTCCAAAAGTAAAGTAGTTGCAAACTCATGCTTTTAGAGACTTGTTTGGGCTCATGAGAGGAGTAGAAAAACATCAAAAATTTCAGTCCTGCATGATTCTACCAAAAAATGTGTGTTCATTCAAACCGCTGGTTTTTGATAGTTTGGGCCCTATTGAATAATGAATGTTTTGAATTTTCTCCAAAAGTAAAGTAGTTGCAAACTCATCCTTTTAGAAACTTGTTTGGGCTGTTGAGAGGAGTAAAAAACCATCAAAAATTTCAATCCTGCATGATTCTACCAAGAAATGTGATTCTTCATTCAAAACCTGATTTTTGCTATTGGGCTCTATTGAATATTGAATGTTTTGAATTTTCTCCAAAAGTAAAGTAGTTGCAAACTCATGCTTTTAGAGACTTGTTTGGGCTCATGAGAGGAGTAGAAAAACATCAAAAATTTCAGTCCTGCATGATTCTACCAAGAAATGTGTGTTCATTGAAACCGCTGGTTTTTGATAGTTTGGGCCCTATTGAATAATGAATGTTTTGAATTTTCTCCAAAAGTAAAGTAGTTGCAAACTCATCCTTTTAGAAACTTGTTTGGGCTGTTGAGAGGAGTAAAAAACCATCAAAAATTTCAATCCTGCATGATTCTACCAAGAAATGTGATTCTTCATTCAAAACGCTGGTTTTTGCTATTGGGCTCTATTGAATAATGAATGTTTTGAATTTTCTCCAAAAGTAAAGTAGTTGCAAACTCATCCTTTTAGAGACTTGTTTGGGCTCATGAGAGGAGTAGAAAAACATCAAAAATTTCAGTCCTGCATGATTCTACCAAGAAATGTGTGTTCATTGAAACCGCTGGTTTTTGATAGTTTGGGCCATATTGAATAATGAATGTTTTGAATTTTCACCAAAGGTAAAGTAGTTGCAAACTCATCCTTTTAGAAACTTGTTTGGGCTGTTGAGAGGAGTAAAAAACCATCAAAAATTTCAATCCTGCATGATTCTACCAAGAAATGTGATTCTTCATTCAAAACGCTGGTTTTTGCTATTGGGCTCTATTGAATAATGAATGTTTTGAATTTTCTCCAAAAGTAAAGTAGTTGCAAACTCATGCTTTTAGAGACTTGTTTGGGCTCATGAGAGGAGTAGAAAAACATCAAAAATTTCAGTCCTGCATGATTCTACCAAGAAATGTGTGTTCATTGAAACCGCTGGTTTTTGATAGTTTGGGCCCTATTGAATAATGAATGTTTTGAATTTTCTCCAAAAGTAAAGTAGTTGCAAACTCATCCTTTTAGAAACTTGTTTGGGCTGTTGAGAGGAGTAAAAAACCATCAAAAATTTCAATCCTGCATGATTTTACCAAGAAATGTGATTCTTCATTCAAAACTTGATTTTTGCTATTGGGCTCTATTGAATAATGAATGTTTTGAATTTTCTCCAAAAGTAAAGTAGTTGCAAACTCATGCTTTTAGAGACTTGTTTGGGCTCATGAGAGGAGTAGAAAAACATCAAAAATTTCAGTCCTGCATGATTCTACTAAGAAATGTGTGTTCATTGAAACCGCTGGTTTTTGATAGTTTGGGCCCTATTGAATAATGAATGTTTTGAATTTTCTCCAAAAGTAAAGTAGTTGCAAACTCATCCTTTTAGAAACTTGTTTGGGCTGTTGAGAGGAGTAAAAAACCATCAAAAATTTAAATCCTGCATGATTCTACCAAGAAATGTGATTCTTCATTCAAAACGCTGGTTTTTGCTATTGGGCTCTATTGAATAATGAATGTTTTGAATTTTCTCCAAAAGTAAAGTAGTTGCAAATTCATCCTTTTAGAGACTTGTTTGGGCTCATGAGAGGAGTAGAAAAACATCAAAAATTTCAGTCCTGCACGATTCTACCAAGAAATGTGTGTTCATTGAAACCGCTGGTTTTTGATAGTTTGGGCCCTATTGAATAATGAATGTTTTGAATTTTCTCCAAAAGTAAAGTAGTTGCAAACTCATCCTTTTAGAAACTTGTTTGGGCTGTTGAGAGGAGTAAAAAACCATCAAAAATTTCAATCCTGCATGATTCTACCAAGAAATGTGATTCTTCATTCAAAACCTGATTTTTGCTATTGGGCTCTATTGAATAATGAATGTTTTGAATTTTCTCCAAAAGTAAAGTAGTTGCAAACTCATGCTTTTAGAGAATTGTTTGGGCTCATGAGAGGAGTAGAAAAACATCAAAAATTTCAGTCCTGCATGATTCTACCAAAAAATGTGTGTTCATTCAAACCGCTGGTTTTTGATAGTTTGGGCCCTATTGAATAATGAATGTTTTGAATTTTCTCCAAAAGTAAAGTAGTTGCAAACTCATCCTTTTAGAAACTTGTTTGGGCTGTTGAGAGGAGTAAAAAACCATCAAAAATTTCAATCCTGCATGATTCTACCAAGAAATGTGATTCTTCATTCAAAACCTGATTTTTGCTATTGGGCTCTATTGAATATTGGATGTTTTGAATTTTCTCCAAAAGTAAAGTAGTTGCAAACTCATGCTTTTAGAGACTTGTTTGGGCTCATGAGAGGAGTAGAAAAACATCAAAAATTTCAGTCCTGCATGATTCTACCAAGAAATGTGTGTTCATTGAAACCGCTGGTTTTTGATAGTTTGGGCCCTATTGAATAATGAATGTTTTGAATTTTCTCCAAAAGTAAAGTAGTTGCAAACTCATCCTTTTAGAAACTTGTTTGGGCTGTTGAGAGGAGTAAAAAACCATCAAAAATTTCAATCCTGCATGATTCTACCAAGAAATGTGATTCTTCATTCAAAACGCTGGTTTTTGCTATTGGGCTCTATTGAATAATGAATGTTTTGAATTTTCTCCAAAAGTAAAGTAGTTGCAAACTCATCCTTTTAGAGACTTGTTTGGGCTCATGAGAGGAGTAGAAAAACATCAAAAATTTCAGTCCTGCACGATTCTACCAAGAAATGTGTGTTCATTGAAACCGCTGGTTTTTGATAGTTTGGGCCCTATTGAATAATGAATGTTTTGAATTTTCTCCAAAAGTAAAGTAGTTGCAAACTCATCCTTTTAGAAACTTGTTTGGGCTGTTGAGAGGAGTAAAAAACCATCAAAAATTTCAATCCTGCATGATTCTACCAAGAAATGTGATTCTTCATTCAAAACCTGATTTTTGCTATTGGGCTCTATTGAATAATGAATGTTTTGAATTTTCTCCAAAAGTAAAGTAGTTGCAAACTCATGCTTTTAGAGACTTGTTTGGGCTCATGAGAGGAGTAGAAAAACATCAAAAATTTCAGTCCTGCATGATTCTACCAAGAAATGTGTGTTCATTGAAACCGCTGGTTTTTGACAGTTTGGGACCTATTGAATAATGAATGTTTTGAATTTTCTCCAAAAGTAAAGTAGTTGCAAACTCATCCTTTTAGAAACTTGTTTGGGCTGTTGAGAGGAGTAAAAAACCATCAAAAATTTCAATCCTGCATGATTCTACCAAGAAATGTGATTCTTCATTCAAAACGCTGGTTTTTGCTATTGGGCTCTATTGAATAATGAATGTTTTGAATTTTCTCCAAAAGTAAAGTAGTTGCAAACTCATCCTTTTAGAGACTTGTTTGGGCTCATGAGAGGAGTAGAAAAACATCAAAAATTTCAGTCCTGCACGATTCTACCAAGAAATGTGTGTTCATTCAAACCGCTGGTTTTTGATATTTTGGGCCCTATTGAATAATGAATGTTTTGAATTTTCTCCAAAAGTAAAGTAGTTGCAAACTCATCCTTTTAGAAACTTGTTTGGGCTGTTGAGAGGAGTAATAAACCATCAAAAATTTCAATCCTGCATGATTCTATCAAGAAATGTGATTCTTCATTCAAAACCTGATTTTTGCTATTGGGCTCTATTGAATAATGAATGTTTTGAATTTTCTCCAAAAGTAAAGTAGTTGCAAGCTCATGCTTTTAGAGACTTGTTTGGGCTCATGAGAGGAGTAGAAAAACATCAAAAATTTCAGTCCTGCATGATTCTACCAAGAAATGTGTGTTCATTGAAACCGCTGGTTTTTGATAGTTTGGGCCATATTGAATAATGAATGTTTTGAATTTTCACCAAAGGTAAAGTAGTTGCAAACTCATCCTTTTAGAAACTTGTTTGGGCTGTTGAGAGGAGTAAAAAACCATCAAAAATTTCAATCCTGCATGATTCTACCAAGAAATGTGATTCTTCATTCAAAACGCTGGTTTTTGCTATTGGGCTCTATTGAATAATGAATGTTTTGAATTTTCTCCAAAAGTAAAGTAGTTGCAAACTCATGCTTTTAGAGACTTGTTTGGGCTCATGAGAGGAGTAGAAAAACATCAAAAATTTCAGTCCTGCATGATTCTACCAAGAAATGTGTGTTCATTGAAACCGCTGGTTTTTGATAGTTTGGGCCCTATTGAATAATGAATGTTTTGAATTTTCTCCAAAAGTAAAGTAGTTGCAAACTCATCCTTTTAGAAACTTGTTTGGGCTGTTGAGAGGAGTAAAAAACCATCAAAAATTTCAATCCTGCATGATTTTACCAAGAAATGTGATTCTTCATTCAAAACCTGATTTTTGCTATTGGGCTCTATTGAATAATGAATGTTTTGAATTTTCTCCAAAAGTAAAGTAGTTGCAAACTCATGCTTTTAGAGACTTGTTTGGGCTCATGAGAGGAGTAGAAAAACATCAAAAATTTCAGTCCTGCATGATTCTACCAAGAAATGTGTGTTCATTCAAACCGCTGGTTTTTGATAGTTTGGGCCCTATTGAATAATGAATGTTTTGAATTTTCTCCAAAAGTAAAGTAGTTGCAAACTCATCCTTTTATAAACTTGTTTGGGCTGTTGAGAGGAGTAAAAAACCATCAAAAATTTCAATCCTGCATGATTCTACCAAGAAATGTGATTCTTCATTCAAAACGCTGGTTTTTGCTATTGGGCTCTATTGAATAATGAATGTTTTGAATTTTCTCCAAAAGTAAAGTAGTTGCAAACTCATGCTTTTAGAGACTTGTTTGGGCTCATGAGAGGAGTAGAAAAACATCAAAAATTTCAGTCCTGCATGATTCTACCAAGAAATGTGTGTTCATTGAAACCGCTGGTTTTTGATAGTTTGGGCCCTATTGAATAATGAATGTTTTGAATTTTCTCCAAAAGTAAAGTAGTTGCAAACTCATCCTTTTAGAAACTTGTTTGGGCTGTTGAGAGGAGTAAAAAACCATCAAAAATTTCAATCCTGCATGATTTTACCAAGAAATGTGATTCTTCATTCAAAACTTGATTTTTGCTATTGGGCTCTATTGAATAATGAATGTTTTGAATTTTCTCCAAAAGTAAAGTAGTTGCAAACTCATGCTTTTAGAGACTTGTTTGGGCTCATGAGAGGAGTAGAAAAACATCAAAAATTTCAGTCCTGCATGATTCTACCAAGAAATGTGTGTTCATTGAAACCGCTGGTTTTTGATAGTTTGGGCCCTATTGAATAATGAATGTTTTGAATTTTCTCCAAAAGTAAAGTAGTTGCAAACTCATCCTTTTAGAAACTTGTTTGGGCTGTTGAGAGGAGTAAAAAACCATCAAAAATTTAAATCCTGCATGATTCTACCAAGAAATGTGATTCTTCATTCAAAACGCTGGTTTTTGCTATTGGGCTCTATTGAATAATGAATGTTTTGAATTTTCTCCAAAAGTAAAGTAGTTGCAAATTCATCCTTTTAGAGACTTGTTTGGGCTCATGAGAGGAGTAGAAAAACATCAAAAATTTCAGTCCTGCACGATTCTACCAAGAAATGAGTGTTCATTGAAACCGCTGGTTTTTGATAGTTTGGGCCCTATTGAATAATGAATGTTTTGAATTTTCTCCAAAAGTAAAGTAGTTGCAAACTCATCCTTTTAGAAACTTGTTTGGGCTGTTGAGAGGAGTAAAAAACCATCAAAAATTTCAATCCTGCATGATTCTACCAAGAAATGTGATTCTTCATTCAAAACCTGATTTTTGCTATTGGGCTCTATTGAATAATGAATGTTTTGAATTTTCTCCAAAAGTAAAGTAGTTGCAAACTCATGCTTTTAGAGACTTGTTTGGGCTCATGAGAGGAGTAGAAAAACATCAAAAATTTCAGTCCTGCATGATTCTACCAAAAAATGTGTGTTCATTCAAACCGCTGGTTTTTGATAGTTTGGGCCCTATTGAATAATGAATGTTTTGAATTTTCTCCAAAAGTAAAGTAGTTGCAAACTCATCCTTTTAGAAACTTGTTTGGGCTGTTGAGAGGAGTAAAAAACCATCAAAAATTTCAATCCTGCATGATTCTACCAAGAAATGTGATTCTTCATTCAAAACCTGATTTTTGCTATTGGGCTCTATTGAATATTGAATGTTTTGAATTTTCTCCAAAAGTAAAGTAGTTGCAAACTCATGCTTTTAGAGACTTGTTTGGGCTCATGAGAGGAGTAGAAAAACATCAAAAATTTCAGTCCTGCATGATTCTACCAAGAAATGTGTGTTCATTGAAACCGCTGGTTTTTGATAGTTTGGGCCCTATTGAATAATGAATGTTTTGAATTTTCTCCAAAAGTAAAGTAGTTGCAAACTCATCCTTTTAGAAACTTGTTTGGGCTGTTGAGAGGAGTAAAAAACCATCAAAAATTTCAATCCTGCATGATTCTACCAAGAAATGTGATTCTTCATTCAAAACGCTGGTTTTTGCTATTGGGCTCTATTGAATAATGAATGTTTTGAATTTTCTCCAAAAGTAAAGTAGTTGCAAACTCATCCTTTTAGAGACTTGTTTGGGCTCATGAGAGGAGTAGAAAAACATCAAAAATTTCAGTCCTGCACGATTCTACCAAGAAATGTGTGTTCATTGAAACCGCTGGTTTTTGATAGTTTGGGCCCTATTGAATAATGAATGTTTTGAATTTTCTCCAAAAGTAAAGTAGTTGCAAACTCATCCTTTTAGAAACTTGTTTGGGCTGTTGAGAGGAGTAAAAAACCATCAAAAATTTCAATCCTGCATGATTCTACCAAGAAATGTGATTCTTCATTCAAAACCTGATTTTTGCTATTGGGCTCTATTGAATAATGAATGTTTTGAATTTTCTCCAAAAGTAAAGTAGTTGCAAACTCATGCTTTTAGAGACTTGTTTGGGCTCATGAGAGGAGTAGAAAAACATCAAAAATTTCAGTCCTGCATGATTCTACCAAGAAATGTGTGTTCATTGAAACCGCTGGTTTTTGACAGTTTGGGACCTATTGAATCATGAATGTTTTGAATTTTCTCCAAAAGTAAAGTAGTTGCAAACTCATCCTTTTAGAAACTTGTTTGGGCTGTTGAGAGGAGTAAAAAACCATCAAAAATTTCAATCCTGCATGATTCTACCAAGAAATGTGATTCTTCATTCAAAACGCTGGTTTTTGCTATTGGGCTCTATTGAATAATGAATGTTTTGAATTTTCTCCAAAAGTAAAGTAGTTGCAAACTCATCCTTTTAGAGACTTGTTTGGGCTCATGAGAGGAGTAGAAAAACATCAAAAATTTCAGTCCTGCACGATTCTACCAAGAAATGTGTGTTCATTCAAACCGCTGGTTTTTGATATTTTGGGCCCTATTGAATAATGAATGTTTTGAATTTTCTCCAAAAGTAAAGTAGTTGCAAACTCATCCTTTTAGAAACTTGTTTGGGCTGTTGAGAGGAGTAATAAACCATCAAAAATTTCAATCCTGCATGATTCTATCAAGAAATGTGATTCTTCATTCAAAACCTGATTTTTGCTATTGGGCTCTATTGAATAATGAATGTTTTGAATTTTCTCCAAAAGTAAAGTAGTTGCAAGCTCATGCTTTTAGAGACTTGTTTGGGCTCATGAGAGGAGTAGAAAAACATCAAAAATTTCAGTCCTGCATGATTCTACCAAGAAATGTGTGTTCATTGAAACCGCTGGTTTTTGATAGTTTGGGCCATATTGAATAATGAATGTTTTGAATTTTCACCAAAGGTAAAGTAGTTGCAAACTCATCCTTTTAGAAACTTGTTTGGGCTGTTGAGAGGAGTAAAAAACCATCAAAAATTTCAATCCTGCATGATTCTACCAAGAAATGTGATTCTTCATTCAAAACGCTGGTTTTTGCTATTGGGCTCTATTGAATAATGAATGTTTTGAATTTTCTCCAAAAGTAAAGTAGTTGCAAACTCATGCTTTTAGAGACTTGTTTGGGCTCATGAGAGGAGTAGAAAAACATCAAAAATTTCAGTCCTGCATGATTCTACCAAGAAATGTGTGTTCATTGAAACCGCTGGTTTTTGATACTTTGGGCCCTATTGAATAATGAATGTTTTGAATTTTCTCCAAAAGTAAAGTAGTTGCAAACTCATCCTTTTAGAAACTTGTTTGGGCTGTTGAGAGGAGTAAAAAACCATCAAAAATTTCAATCCTGCATGATTTTACCAAGAAATGTGATTCTTCATTCAAAACCTGATTTTTGCTATTGGGCTCTATTGAATAATGAATGTTTTGAATTTTCTCCAAGAGTAAAGCAGTTGCAAACTCATGCTTTTAGAGACTTGTTTGGGCTCATGAGAGGAGTAGAAAAACATCAAAAATTTCAGTCCTGCATGATTCTACCAAGAAATGTGTGTTCATTGAAACCGCTGGTTTTTGATAGTTTGGGCCCTATTGAATAATGAATGTTTTGAATTTTCTCCAAAAGTAAAGTAGTTGCAAACTCATGCTTTTAGAGACTTGTTTGGGCTCATGAGAGTAGAAAAACATCAGAAATTTCAGTCCTGCATGATTCTACCAAGAAATGTGTGTTCATTGAAACCGCTGGTTTTTGATAGTTTGGGCCCTATTGAATAATGAATGTTTTGAATTTTCTCCAAAAGTAAAGTAGTTGCAAACTCATCCTTTTAGAAACTTGTTTGGGCTGTTGAGAGCAGTAAAAAACCATCAAAAATTTCAATCCTGCATGATTCTACCAAGAAATGTGATTCTTCATTCAAAACGCTGGTTTTTGCTATTGGGCTCTATTGAATAATGAATGTTTTGAATTTTCTCCAAAAGTAAAGTAGTTGCAAACTCATCCTTTTAGAGACTTGTTTGGGCTAATGAGAGGAGTAGAAAAACATCAAAAATTTCAGTCCTGCACGATTCTACCAAGAAATGTGTGTTCATTGAAACCGCTGGTTTTTGATAGTTTGGGCCCTATTGAATAATGAATGTTTTGAATTTTCTCCAAAAGTAAAGTAGTTGCAAATTCATCCTTTTAGAAACTTGTTTGGGCTGTTGAGAGGAGTAAAAAAACATCAAAAATTTCAATCCTGCATGATTCTACCAAGAAATGTGATTCTTCATTCAAAACCTGATTTTTGCTATTGGGCTCTATTGAATAATGAATGTTTTGAATTTTCTTAAAAAGTAAAGTAGTTGCAAACTCATGCTTTTAGAGACTTGTTTGGGCTCATGAGAGGAGTAGAAAAACATCAAAAATTTCAGTCCTGCATGATTCTACCAAGAAATGTGTGTTCATTGAAACCGCTGGTTTTTGATAGTTTGGGCCCTATTGAATAATGAATGTTTTGAATTTTCTCCAAAAGTAAAGTAGTTGCAAACTCATCCTTTTAGAAACTTGTTTGGGCTGTTGAGAGGAGTAAAAAACCATCAAAAATTTCAATCCTGCATGATTCTACCAAGAAATGTGATTCTTCATTCAAAACGCTGGTTTTTGCTATTGGGCTCTATTGAATAATGAATGTTTTGAATTTTCTCCAAAATTAAAGTAGTTGCAAACTCATGCTTTTAGAGACTTGTTTGGGCTCATGAGAGGAGTAGAAAAACATCAAAAATTTCAGTCCTGCATGATTCTACCAAGAAATGTGTGTTCATTGAAACCGCTGGTTTTTGATAGTTTGGGCCCTATTGAATAATGAATGTTTTGAATTTTCTCCAAAAGTAAAGTAGTTGCAAACTCATCCTTTTAGAAACTTGTTTGGGCTGTTGAGAGGAGTAAAAAACCATCAAAAATTTCAATCCTGCATGATTCTACCAAGAAATGTGATTCTTCATTCAAAACCTGATTTTTGCTATTGGGCTCTATTGAATAATGAATGTTTTGAATTTTCTCCAAAAGTAAAGTAGTTGCAAACTCATGCTTTTAGAGACTTGTTTGGGCTCATGAGAGGAGTAGAAAAACATCAAAAATTTCAGTCCTGCATGATTCTACCAAGAAATGTGTGTTCATTGAAACCGCTGGTTTTTGATAGTTTGGGCCCTATTGAATTATGAATGTTTTGAATTTTCTCCAAAAGTAAAGTAGTTGCAAACTCATCCTTTTAGAAACTTGTTTGGGCTGTTGAGAGGAGTAAAAAACCATCAAAAATTTCAATCCTGCATGATTCTACCAAGAAATGTGATTCTTCATTCAAAACCTGATTTTTGCTATTGGGCTCTATTGAATAATGAATGTTTTGAATTTTCTCCAAAAGTAAAGTAGTTGCAAACTCATGCTTTTAGAGACTTGTTTGGTCTCATGAGAGGAGTAGAAAAACATCAAAAATTTCAGTCCTGCATGATTCTACCAAGAAATGTGTGTTCATTGAAACCGCTGGTTTTTGATAGTTTGGGCCCTATTGAATAATGAATGTTTTGAATTTTCTCCAAAACTAAAGTAGTTGCAAACTCATCCTTTTAGAAACTTGTTTGGGCTGTTGAGAGGAGTAAACAACCATCAATAATTTCAATCCTGCATGATTCTACCAAGAAATGTGATTCTTCATTCAAAACGCTGGTTTTTGCTATTCGGCTCTATTGAATAATGAATGTTTTGAGTTTTCTCCAAAAGTAAAGTAGTTGCAAACTCATCCTTTTAGAGAATTGTTTGGGCTCATGAGAGGAGTAGAAAAACATCAAAAATTTCAGTCCTGCACGATTCTACCAAGAAATGTGTATCAAACCGCTGGTTTTTGATATTTTGGGCCCTATTGAATAATGAATGTTTTGAATTTTCTCCAAAAGTAAAGTAGTTGCAAACTCATCCTTTTAGAAACTTGTTTGGGCTGTTGAGAGGAGTAAAAAACCATCAAAAATTTCAATCCTGCATGATTCTACCAAGAAATGTGATTCTTCATTCAAAACCTGATTTTTGCTATTGGGCTCTATTGAATAATGAATGTTTTGAATTTTCTCCAAAAGTAAAGTAGTTGCAAACTCATGCTTTTAGAGACTTGTTTGGGCTCATGAGAGGAGTAGAAAAACATCAAAAAATTTCAGTCCTGCATGATTCTACCATGAAATGTGTGATCATTGACACCGCTGGTTTTTGATAGTTTGGGCCCTATTGAATAATGAATGTTTTGAATTTTCTCCAAAAGTAAAGTAGTTGCAAACTCATGCTTTTAGAGACTTGTTTGGGCTCATGAGAGGAGTAGAAAAACATCAAAAATTTCAGTCCTGCATGATTCTACCAAGAAATGTGTGTTCATTGAAACCGCTGGTTTTTGATAGTTTGGGCCCTATTGAATAATGAATGTTTTGAATTTTCTCCAAAAGTAAAGTAGTTGCAAACTCATCCTTTTAGAGACTTGTTTGGGCTAATGAGAGGAGTAGAAAAACATCAAAAATTTCAGTCCTGCACGATTCTACCAAGAAATGTGTGTTCATTGAAACCGCTGGTTTTTGATAGTTTGGGCCCTATTGAATAATGAATGTTTTGAATTTTCTCCAAAAGTAAAGTAGTTGCAAACTCATCCTTTTAGAAACTTGTTTGGGCTGTTGAGAGGAGTAAAAAACCATCAAAAATTTCAATCTTGCATGATTCTACCAAGAAATGTGATTCTTCATTCAAAACCTGATTTTTGCTATTGGGCTCTATTGAATAATGAATGTTTTGAATTTTCTCCAAAAGTAAAGTAGTTGCAAACTCATGCTTTTAGAGACTTGTTTGGGCTCATGAGAGGAGTAGAAAAACATCAAAAATTTCAGTCCTGCATGATTCTACCAAGAAATGTGTGTTCATTGAAACCGCTGGTTTTTGATAGTTTGGGCCCTATTGAATAATGAATGTTTTGAATTTTCTCCAAAAGTAAAGTAGTTGCAAACTCATGCTTTTAGAGACTTGTTTGGGCTCATGAGAGTAGAAAAACATCAGAAATTTCAGTCCTGCATGATTCTACCAAGAAATGTGTGTTCATTCAAACCGCTGGTTTTTGCTATTGGGCTCTATTGAATAATGAATGTTTTGAATTTTCTCCAAAAGTAAAGTAGTTGCAAACTCATCCTTTTAGAGACTTGTTTGGGCTAATGAGAGGAGTAGAAAAACATCAAAAATTTCAGTCCTGCACGATTCTACCAAGAAATGTGTGTTCATTCAAACCGCTGGTTTTTGATAGTTTGGGCCCTATTGAATAATGAATGTTTTGAATTTTCTCCAAAAGTAAAGTAGTTGCAAACTCATCCTTTTAGAAACTTGTTTGGGCTGTTGAGAGGAGTAAAAAACCATCAAAAATTTCAATCCTGCATGATTCTGCCAAGAAATGTGATTCTTCATTCAAAACCTGATTTTTGCTATTGGGCTCTATTGAATAATGAATGTTTTGATTTTTCTTAAAAAGTAAAGTAGTTGCAAACTCATGCTTTTAGAGACTTGTTTGGGCTCATGAGAGGAGTAGAAAAACATCAAAAATTTCAGTCCTGCATGATTCTACCAAGAAATGTGTGTTCATTGAAACCGCTGGTTTTTGATAGTTTGGGCCCTATTGAATAATGAATGTTTTGAATTTTCTCCAAAAGTAAAGTAGTTGCAAACTCATCCTTTTAGAAACTTGTTTGGGCTGTTGAGAGCAGTAAAAAACCATCAAAAATTTCAATCCTGCATGATTCTACCAAGAAATGTGATTCTTCATTCAAAACGCTGGTTTTTGCTATTGGGCTCTATTGAATAATGAATGTTTTGAATTTTCTCCAAAAGTAAAGTAGTTGCAGACTCATCCTTTTAGAGACTTGTTTGGGCTAATGAGAGGAGTAGAAAAACATCAAAAATTTCAGTCCTGCACGATTCTACCAAGAAATGTGTGTTCATTCAAACCGCTGGTTTTTGATAGTTTGGGCCCTATTGAATAATGAATGTTTTGAATTTTCTCCAAAAGTAAAGTAGTTGCAAACTCATCCTTTTAGAAACTTGTTTGGGCTGTTGAGAGGAGTAAAAAACCATCAAAAATTTCAATCCTGCATGATTCTACCAAGAAATGTGATTCTTCATTCAAAACCTGATTTTTGCTATTGGGCTCTATTGAATAATGAATGTTTTGAATTTTCTCCAAAAGTAAAGTAGTTGCAAACTCATGCTTTTAGAGACTTGTTTGGGCTCATGAGAGGAGTAGAAAAACATCAAAAATTTCAGTCCTGCATGATTCTACCAAGAAATGTGTGTTCATTGAAACCGCTGGTTTTTGATAGTTTGGGCCCTATTGAATTATGAATGTTTTGAATTTTCTCCAAAAGTAAAGTAGTTGCAAACTCATCCTTTTAGAAACTTGTTTGGGCTGTTGAGAGGAGTAAAAAACCATCAAAAATTTCAATCCTGCATGATTCTACCAAGAAATGTGATTCTTCATTCAAAACCTGATTTTTGCTATTGGGCTCTATTGAATAATGAATGTTTTGAATTTTCTCCAAAAGTAAAGTAGTTGCAAACTCATGCTTTTAGAGACTTGTTTGGTCTCATGAGAGGAGTAGAAAAACATCAAAAATTTCAGTCCTGCATGATTCTACCAAGAAATGTGTGTTCATTGAAACCGCTGGTTTTTGATAGTTTGGGCCCTATTGAATAATGAATGTTTTGAATTTTCTCCAAAAGTAAAGTAGTTGCAAACTCATCCTTTTAGAGACTTGTTTGGGCTAATGAGAGGAGTAGAAAAACATCAAAAATTTCAGTCCTGCACGATTCTACCAAGAAATGTGTGTTCATTGAAACCGCTGGTTTTTGATAGTTTGGGCCCTATTGAATAATGAATGTTTTGAATTTTCTCCAAAAGTAAAGTAGTTGCAAACTCATCCTTTTAGAAACTTGTTTGGGCTGTTGAGAGGAGTAAAAAACCATCAAAAATTTCAATCTTGCATGATTCTACCAAGAAATGTGATTCTTCATTCAAAACCTGATTTTTGCTATTGGGCTCTATTGAATAATGAATGTTTTGAATTTTCTCCAAATTAAAGTAGTTGCAAACTCATGCTTTTAGAGACTTGTTTGGGCTCATGAGAGGAGTAGAAAAACATCAAAAATTTCAGTCCTGCATGATTCTACCAAGAAATGTGTGTTCATTGAAACCGCTGGTTTTTGATAGTTTGGGCCCTATTGAATAATGAATGTTTTGAATTTTCTCCAAAAGTAAAGTAGTTGCAAACTCATGCTTTTAGAGACTTGTTTGGGCTCATGAGAGTAGAAAAACATCAGAAATTTCAGTCCTGCATGATTCTACCAAGAAATGTGTGTTCATTGAAACCGCTGGTTTTTGATAGTTTGGGCCCTATTGAATAATGAATGTTTTGAATTTTCTCCAAAATTAAAATAGTTGCAAACTCATCCTTTTAGAAACTTGTTTGGGCTGTTGAGAGGAGTAAAAAACCATCAAAAATTTCAATCCTGCATGATTCTACCAAGAAATGTGATTCTTCATTCAAAACGCTGGTTTTTGCTATTGGGCTCTATTGAATAATGAATGTTTTTAATTTTCTCCAAAAGTAAAGTAGTTGCAAACTCATGCTTTTAGAGACTTGTTTGGGCTCATGAGAGGAGTAGAAAAACATCAAAAATTTCAGTCCTGCATGATTCTACCAAGAAATGTGTGTTCATTCAAACCGCTGGTTTTTGATAGTTTGGGCCCTATTGAATAATGAATGTTTTGAATTTTCTCCAAAAGTAAAGTAGTTGCAAACTCATCCTTTTAGAAACTTGTTTGGGCTGTTGAGAGGAGTAAAAAACCATCAAAAATTTCAATCCTGCATGATTCTACCAAGAAATGTGATTCTTCATTCAAAACCTGATTTTTGCTATTGGGCTCTATTGAATAATGAATGTTTTGAATTTTCTTAAAAAGTAAAGTAGTTGCAAACTCATGCTTTTAGAGACTTGTTTGGGCTCATGAGAGGAGTAGAAAAACATCAAAAATTTCAGTCCTGCATGATTCTACCAAGAAATGTGTGTTCATTGAAACCGCTGGTTTTTGATAGTTTGGACCCTATTGAATAATGAATGTTTTGAATTTTCTCCAAAAGTAAAGTAGTTGCAAACTCATCCTTTTAGAAACTTATTTGGGCTGTTGAGAGGAGTAAAAAACCATCAAAAATTTCAATCCTGCATGATTCTACCAAGAAATGTGATTCTTCATTCAAAACGCTGGTTTTTGCTATTGGGCTCTATTGAATAATGAATGTTTTGAATTTTCTCCAAAATTAAAGTAGTTGCAAACTCATGCTTTTAGAGACTTGTTTGGGCTCATGAGAGGAGTAGAAAAACATCAAAAATTTCAGTCCTGCATGATTCTACCAAGAAATGTGTGTTCATTGAAACCGCTGGTTTTTGATAGTTTGGGCCCTATTGAATAATGAATGTTTTGAATTTTCTCCAAAACTAAAGTAGTTGCAAACTCATCCTTTTAGAAACTTGTTTGGGCTGTTGAGAGGAGTAAACAACCATCAATAATTTCAATCCTGCATGATTCTACCAAGAAATGTGATTCTTCATTCAAAACGCTGGTTTTTGCTATTCGGCTCTATTGAATAATGAATGTTTTGAGTTTTCTCCAAAAGTAAAGTAGTTGCAAACTCATCCTTTTAGAGAATTGTTTGGGCTCATGAGAGGAGTAGAAAAACATCAAAAATTTCAGTCCTGCACGATTCTACCAAGAAATGTGTATCAAACCGCTGGTTTTTGATATTTTGGGCCCTATTGAATAATGAATGTTTTGAATTTTCTCCAAAAGTAAAGTAGTTGCAAACTCATCCTTTTAGAAACTTGTTTGGGCTGTTGAGAGGAGTAAAAAACCATCAAAAATTTCAATCCTGCATGATTCTACCAAGAAATGTGATTCTTCATTCAAAACCTGATTTTTGCTATTGGGCTCTATTGAATAATGAATGTTTTGAATTTTCTCCAAAAGTAAAGTAGTTGCAAACTCATGCTTTTAGAGACTTGTTTGGGCTCATGAGAGGAGTAGAAAAACATCAAAAAATTTCAGTCCTGCATGATTCTACCATGAAATGTGTGATCATTGACACCGCTGGTTTTTGATAGTTTGGGCCCTATTGAATAATGAATGTTTTGAATTTTCTCCAAAAGTAAAGTAGTTGCAAACTCATGCTTTTAGAGACTTGTTTGGGCTCATGAGAGGAGTAGAAAAACATCAAAAATTTCAGTCCTGCATGATTCTACCAAGAAATGTGTGTTCATTGAAACCGCTGGTTTTTGATAGTTTGGGCCCTATTGAATAATGAATGTTTTGAATTTTCTCCAAAAGTAAAGTAGTTGCAAACTCATCCTTTTAGAGACTTGTTTGGGCTAATGAGAGGAGTAGAAAAACATCAAAAATTTCAGTCCTGCACGATTCTACCAAGAAATGTGTGTTCATTGAAACCGCTGGTTTTTGATAGTTTGGGCCCTATTGAATAATGAATGTTTTGAATTTTCTCCAAAAGTAAAGTAGTTGCAAACTCATCCTTTTAGAAACTTGTTTGGGCTGTTGAGAGGAGTAAAAAACCATCAAAAATTTCAATCTTGCATGATTCTACCAAGAAATGTGATTCTTCATTCAAAACCTGATTTTTGCTATTGGGCTCTATTGAATAATGAATGTTTTGAATTTTCTCCAAAAGTAAAGTAGTTGCAAACTCATGCTTTTAGAGACTTGTTTGGGCTCATGAGAGGAGTAGAAAAACATCAAAAATTTCAGTCCTGCATGATTCTACCAAGAAATGTGTGTTCATTGAAACCGCTGGTTTTTGATAGTTTGGGCCCTATTGAATAATGAATGTTTTGAATTTTCTCCAAAAGTAAAGTAGTTGCAAACTCATGCTTTTAGAGACTTGTTTGGGCTCATGAGAGTAGAAAAACATCAGAAATTTCAGTCCTGCATGATTCTACCAAGAAATGTGTGTTCATTCAAACCGCTGGTTTTTGCTATTGGGCTCTATTGAATAATGAATGTTTTGAATTTTCTCCAAAAGTAAAGTAGTTGCAAACTCATCCTTTTAGAGACTTGTTTGGGCTAATGAGAGGAGTAGAAAAACATCAAAAATTTCAGTCCTGCACGATTCTACCAAGAAATGTGTGTTCATTCAAACCGCTGGTTTTTGATAGTTTGGGCCCTATTGAATAATGAATGTTTTGAATTTTCTCCAAAAGTAAAGTAGTTGCAAACTCATCCTTTTAGAAACTTGTTTGGGCTGTTGAGAGGAGTAAAAAACCATCAAAAATTTCAATCCTGCATGATTCTGCCAAGAAATGTGATTCTTCATTCAAAACCTGATTTTTGCTATTGGGCTCTATTGAATAATGAATGTTTTGATTTTTCTTAAAAAGTAAAGTAGTTGCAAACTCATGCTTTTAGAGACTTGTTTGGGCTCATGAGAGGAGTAGAAAAACATCAAAAATTTCAGTCCTGCATGATTCTACCAAGAAATGTGTGTTCATTGAAACCGCTGGTTTTTGATAGTTTGGGCCCTATTGAATAATGAATGTTTTGAATTTTCTCCAAAAGTAAAGTAGTTGCAAACTCATCCTTTTAGAAACTTGTTTGGGCTGTTGAGAGCAGTAAAAAACCATCAAAAATTTCAATCCTGCATGATTCTACCAAGAAATGTGATTCTTCATTCAAAACGCTGGTTTTTGCTATTGGGCTCTATTGAATAATGAATGTTTTGAATTTTCTCCAAAAGTAAAGTAGTTGCAGACTCATCCTTTTAGAGACTTGTTTGGGCTAATGAGAGGAGTAGAAAAACATCAAAAATTTCAGTCCTGCACGATTCTACCAAGAAATGTGTGTTCATTCAAACCGCTGGTTTTTGATAGTTTGGGCCCTATTGAATAATGAATGTTTTGAATTTTCTCCAAAAGTAAAGTAGTTGCAAACTCATCCTTTTAGAAACTTGTTTGGGCTGTTGAGAGGAGTAAAAAACCATCAAAAATTTCAATCCTGCATGATTCTACCAAGAAATGTGATTCTTCATTCAAAACCTGATTTTTGCTATTGGGCTCTATTGAATAATGAATGTTTTGAATTTTCTCCAAAAGTAAAGTAGTTGCAAACTCATGCTTTTAGAGACTTGTTTGGGCTCATGAGAGGAGTAGAAAAACATCAAAAATTTCAGTCCTGCATGATTCTACCAAGAAATGTGTGTTCATTGAAACCGCTGGTTTTTGATAGTTTGGGCCCTATTGAATTATGAATGTTTTGAATTTTCTCCAAAAGTAAAGTAGTTGCAAACTCATCCTTTTAGAAACTTGTTTGGGCTGTTGAGAGGAGTAAAAAACCATCAAAAATTTCAATCCTGCATGATTCTACCAAGAAATGTGATTCTTCATTCAAAACCTGATTTTTGCTATTGGGCTCTATTGAATAATGAATGTTTTGAATTTTCTCCAAAAGTAAAGTAGTTGCAAACTCATGCTTTTAGAGACTTGTTTGGTCTCATGAGAGGAGTAGAAAAACATCAAAAATTTCAGTCCTGCATGATTCTACCAAGAAATGTGTGTTCATTGAAACCGCTGGTTTTTGATAGTTTGGGCCCTATTGAATAATGAATGTTTTGAATTTTCTCCAAAAGTAAAGTAGTTGCAAACTCATCCTTTTAGAGACTTGTTTGGGCTAATGAGAGGAGTAGAAAAACATCAAAAATTTCAGTCCTGCACGATTCTACCAAGAAATGTGTGTTCATTGAAACCGCTGGTTTTTGATAGTTTGGGCCCTATTGAATAATGAATGTTTTGAATTTTCTCCAAAAGTAAAGTAGTTGCAAACTCATCCTTTTAGAAACTTGTTTGGGCTGTTGAGAGGAGTAAAAAACCATCAAAAATTTCAATCTTGCATGATTCTACCAAGAAATGTGATTCTTCATTCAAAACCTGATTTTTGCTATTGGGCTCTATTGAATAATGAATGTTTTGAATTTTCTCCAAATTAAAGTAGTTGCAAACTCATGCTTTTAGAGACTTGTTTGGGCTCATGAGAGGAGTAGAAAAACATCAAAAATTTCAGTCCTGCATGATTCTACCAAGAAATGTGTGTTCATTGAAACCGCTGGTTTTTGATAGTTTGGGCCCTATTGAATAATGAATGTTTTGAATTTTCTCCAAAAGTAAAGTAGTTGCAAACTCATGCTTTTAGAGACTTGTTTGGGCTCATGAGAGTAGAAAAACATCAGAAATTTCAGTCCTGCATGATTCTACCAAGAAATGTGTGTTCATTGAAACCGCTGGTTTTTGATAGTTTGGGCCCTATTGAATAATGAATGTTTTGAATTTTCTCCAAAATTAAAATAGTTGCAAACTCATCCTTTTAGAAACTTGTTTGGGCTGTTGAGAGGAGTAAAAAACCATCAAAAATTTCAATCCTGCATGATTCTACCAAGAAATGTGATTCTTCATTCAAAACGCTGGTTTTTGCTATTGGGCTCTATTGAATAATGAATGTTTTTAATTTTCTCCAAAAGTAAAGTAGTTGCAAACTCATGCTTTTAGAGACTTGTTTGGGCTCATGAGAGGAGTAGAAAAACATCAAAAATTTCAGTCCTGCATGATTCTACCAAGAAATGTGTGTTCATTCAAACCGCTGGTTTTTGATAGTTTGGGCCCTATTGAATAATGAATGTTTTGAATTTTCTCCAAAAGTAAAGTAGTTGCAAACTCATCCTTTTAGAAACTTGTTTGGGCTGTTGAGAGGAGTAAAAAACCATCAAAAATTTCAATCCTGCATGATTCTACCAAGAAATGTGATTCTTCATTCAAAACCTGATTTTTGCTATTGGGCTCTATTGAATAATGAATGTTTTGAATTTTCTTAAAAAGTAAAGTAGTTGCAAACTCATGCTTTTAGAGACTTGTTTGGGCTCATGAGAGGAGTAGAAAAACATCAAAAATTTCAGTCCTGCATGATTCTACCAAGAAATGTGTGTTCATTGAAACCGCTGGTTTTTGATAGTTTGGACCCTATTGAATAATGAATGTTTTGAATTTTCTCCAAAAGTAAAGTAGTTGCAAACTCATCCTTTTAGAAACTTATTTGGGCTGTTGAGAGGAGTAAAAAACCATCAAAAATTTCAATCCTGCATGATTCTACCAAGAAATGTGATTCTTCATTCAAAACGCTGGTTTTTGCTATTGGGCTCTATTGAATAATGAATGTTTTGAATTTTCTCCAAAATTAAAGTAGTTGCAAACTCATGCTTTTAGAGACTTGTTTGGGCTCATGAGAGGAGTAGAAAAACATCAAAAATTTCAGTCCTGCATGATTCTACCAAGAAATGTGTGTTCATTGAAACCGCTGGTTTTTGATAGTTTGGGCCCTATTGAATAATGAATGTTTTGAATTTTCTCCAAAAGTAAAGTAGTTGCAAACTCATCCTTTTAGAAACTTGTTTGGGCTGTTGAGAGGAGTAAACAACCATCAAAAATTTCAATCCTGCATGATTCTACCAAGAAATGTGATTCTTCATTCAAAACGCTGGTTTTTGCTATTGGGCTCTATTGAATAATGAATGTTTTGAATTTTCTCCAAAATTAAAGTAGTTGCAAACTCATGCTTTTAGAGACTTGTTTGGGCTCATGAGAGGAGTAGAAAAACATCAAAAATTTCAGTCCTGCATGATTCTACCAAGAAATGTGTGTTCATTGAAACCGCTGGTTTTTGATAGTTTGGGCCCTATTGAATAATGAATGTTTTGAATTTTCTTCAAAAGTAAAGTAGTTGCAAACTCATCCTTTTAGAAACTTGTTTGGGCTGTTGAGAGCAGTAAAAAACCATCAAAAATTTCAATCCTGCATGATTCTACCAAGAAATGTGATTCTTCATTCAAAACGCTGGTTTTTGCTATTGGGCTCTATTGAATAATGAATGTTTTGAATTTTCTCCAAAAGTAAAGTAGTTGCAGACTCATGCTTTTAGAGACTTGTTTGGGCTCATGAGAGGAGTAGAAAAACATCAAAAATTTCAGTCCTGCATGATTCTAACAAGAAATGTGTGTTCATTGAAACCGCTGGTTTTTGATAGTTTGGGCCCTATTGAATAATGAATGTTTTTAATTTTCTCCAAAAGTAAAGTAGTTGCAAACTCATCCTTTTAGAAACTTGTTTGGGCTGTTGAGAGGAGTAAAAAACCATCAAAAATTTCAATCCTGCATGATTCTACCAAGAAATGTGATTCTTCATTCAAAACCTGATTTTTGCTATTGGGCTCCATTGAATAATGAATGTTTTGAATTTTCTCCAAAAGTAAAGTAGTTGCAAACTCATGCTTTTAGAGACTTGTTTGGGCTCATGAGAGGAGTAGAAAAACATCAAAAATTTCAGTCCTGCATGATTCTACCAAGAAATGTGTGTTCATTCAAACCGCTGGTTTTTGATAGTTTGGGCCCTATTGAATAATGAATGTTTTGAATTTTCTCCAAAAGTAAAGTAGTTGCAAACTCATCCTTTTAGAAACTTGTTTGGGCTGTTGAGAGGAGTAAGAAACCATCAAAAATTTCAATCCTGCATGATTCTACCAAGACATGTGATTCTTCATTCAAAACGCTGGTTTTTGCTATTGAGCTCTATTGAATAATGAATGTTTTGAATTTTCTCCAAAAGTAAAGTAGTTGCAAACTCATCCTTTTAGAGACTTGTTTGGGCTCATGAGAGGAGTAGAAAAACATCAAAAATTTCAGTCCTGCACGATTTTACCAAGAAATGTGTGTTCATTCAAACCGCTGGTTTTTGATAGTTTGGGCCCTATTGAATAATGAATGTTTTGAATTTTCTCCAAAAGTAAAGTAGTTGCAAACTCATCCTTTTAGAAACTTGTTTGGGCTGTTGAGAGGAGTAAAAAACCATCAAAAATTTCAATCCTGCATGATTCTACCAAGAAATGTGATTCTTCATTCAAAACCTGATTTTTGCTATTGGGCTCTATTGAATAATGAATGTTTTGAATTTTCTCCAAAAGTAAAGTAGTTGCAAACTCATGCTTTTAGAGACTTGTTTGGGCTCATGAGAGGAGTAGAAAAACATCAAAAATTTCAGTCCTGCACGATTCTACCAAGAAATGTGTGTTCATTCAAACCACTGGTTTTTGATAGTTTGGGCCCTATTGAATAATGAATGTTTTGAATTTTCTCCAAAAGTAAAGTAGTTGCAAACTCATCCTTTTAGAAACTTGTTTGGGCTGTTGAGAGCAGTAAAAAACCATCAAAAATTTCAATCCTGCATGATTCTACCAAGAAATGTGATTCTTCATTCAAAACGCTGGTTTTTGCTATTGGGCACTATTGAATAATGAATGTTTTGAATTTTCTCCAAAAGTAAAGTAGTTGCAAACTCATGCTTTTAGAGACTTGTTTGGTCTCATGAGAGGAGTAGAAAAACATCAAAAATTTCACTCCTGCCTGATTCTACCAAGAAATGTGTGTTCATTGAAACCGCTGGTTTTTGATAGTTTGGGCCCTATTGAATAATGAATGTTTTGAATTTTCTCCAAAAGTAAAGTAGTTGCAAACTCATCCTTTTAGAAACTTGTTTGGGCTGTTGAGAGGAGTAAAAAACCATCAAAAATTTCAATCCTGCATGATTCTACCAAGAAATGTGATTCTTCATTCAAAACCTGATTTTTGCTATTGGGCTCTATTGAATAATGAATGTTTTGAATTTTCTCCAAAAGCAAAGTAGTTGCAAACTCATGCTTTTAGAGACTTGTTTGGGCTCATGAGAGGAGTAGAAAAACATCAAAAATTTCAGTCCTGCATGATTCTACCAAGAAATGTGTGTTCATTGAAACCGCTGGTTTTTGATAGTTTGGGCCCTATTGAATAATGAATGTTTTGAATTTTCTTCAAAAGTAAAGTAGTTGCAAACTCATCCTTTTAGAAACTTGTTTGGGCTGTTGAGAGGAGTAAAAAACCATCAAAAATTTCAATCCTGCATGATTCTACCAAGAAATGTGATTCTTCATTCAAAACGCTGGTTTTTGCTATTGGGCTCTATTGAATAATGAATGTTTTGAATTTTCTCCAAAAGTAAAGTAGTTGCAAACTCATCCTTTTAGAGACTTGTTTGGGCTCATGAGAGGAGTAGAAAAACATCAAAAATTTCAGTCCTGCACGATTCTACCAAGAAATGTGTGTTCATTCAAACCGCTGGTTTTTGATATTTTGGGCCCTATTGAATAATGAATGTTTTGAATTTTCTCCAAAAGTAAAGTAGTTGCAAACTCATCCTTTTAGAAACTTGTTTGGGCTGTTGAGAGGAGTAAAAAACCATCAAAAATTTCAATCCTGCATGATTCTACCAAGAAATGTGATTCTTCATTCAAAACGCTGGTTTTTGCTATTGGGCACTATTGAATAATGAATGTTTTGAATTTTCTCCAAAAGTAAAGTAGTTGCAAACTCATGCTTTTAGAGACTTGTTTGGTCTCATGAGAGGAGTAGAAAAACATCAAAAATTTCACTCCTGCCTGATTCTACCAAGAAATGTGTGTTCATTGAAACCGCTGGTTTTTGATAGTTTGGGCCCTATTGAATAATGAATGTTTTGAATTTTCTCCAAAAGTAAAGTAGTTGCAAACTCATCCTTTTAGAAACTTGTTTGGGCTGTTGAGAGGAGTAAAAAACCATCAAAAATTTCAATCCTGCATGATTCTACCAAGAAATGTGATTCTTCATTCAAAACCTGATTTTTGCTATTGGGCTCTATTGAATAATGAATGTTTTGAATTTTCTCCAAAAGCAAAGTAGTTGCAAACTCATGCTTTTAGAGACTTGTTTGGGCTCATGAGAGGAGTAGAAAAACATCAAAAATTTCAGTCCTGCATGATTCTACCAAGAAATGTGTGTTCATTGAAACCGCTGGTTTTTGATAGTTTGGGTCCTATTGAATAATGAATGTTTTGAATTTTCTTCAAAAGTAAAGTAGTTGCAAACTTATCCTTTTAGAAACTTGTTTGGGCTGTTGAGAGGAGTAAAAAACCATCAAAAATTTCAATCCTGCATGATTCTACCAAGAAATGTGATTCTTCATTCAAAACGCTGGTTTTTGCTATTGGGCTCTATTGAATAATGAATGTTTTGAATTTTCTCCAAAAGTAAAGTAGTTGCAAACTCATCCTTTTAGAGACTTGTTTGGGCTCATGAGAGGAGTAGAAAAACATCAAAAATTTCAGTCCTGCACGATTCTACCAAGAAATGTGTGTTCATTCAAACCGCTGGTTTTTGATATTTTGGGCCCTATTGAATAATGAATGTTTTGAATTTTCTCCAAAAGTAAAGTAGTTGCAAACTCATCCTTTTAGAAACTTGTTTGGGCTGTTGAGAGGAGTAAAAAACCATCAAAAATTTCAATCCTGCATGATTCTACCAAGAAATGTGATTCTTCATTCAAAACCTGATTTTTGCTATTGGGCTCTATTGAATAATGAATGTTTTGAATTTTCTCCAAAAGTAAAGTAGTTGAAAACTCATGCTTTTAGAGACTTGTTTGGGCTCATGAGAGGAGTAGAAAAACATCAAAAATTTCAGTCCTGCATGATTCTACCAAGAAATGTGTGTTCATTGAAACCGCTGGTTTTTGATAGTTTGGGCCCTATTGAATAATGAATGTTTTGAATTTTCTCCAAAAGTAAAGTAGTTGCAAACTCATGCTTTTAGAGACTTGTTTGGGCTCATGAGAGGAGTAGAAAAACATCAAAAAATTTCAGTCCTGCATGATTCTACCAAGAAATGTGTGTTCATTGACACCGCTGGTTTTTGATAGTTTGGGCCCTATTGAATAATGAATGTTTTGAATTTTCTCCAAAAGTAAAGTAGTTGCAAACTCATGCTTTTAGAGACTTGTTTGGGCTCATGAGAGGAGTAGAAAAACATCAAAAATTTCAGTCCTGCATGATTCTACCAAGAAATGTGTGTTCATTGAAACCGCTGGTTTTTGATAGTTTGGGCCCTATTGAATAATGAATGTTTTGAATTTTCTCCAAAAGTAAAGTAGTTGCAAACTCATCCTTTTAGAGACTTGTTTGGGCTAATGAGAGGAGTAGAAAAACATCAAAAATTTCAGTCCTGCACGATTCTACCAAGAAATGTGTGTTCATTGAAACCGCTGGTTTTTGATAGTTTGGGCCTATTGAATAATGAATGTTTTGAATTTTCTCCAAAAGTAAAGTAGTTGCAAACTCATCCTTTTAGAAACTTGTTTGGGCTGTTGAGAGGAGTAAAAAACCATCAAAAATTTCAATCTTGCATGATTCTACCAAGAAATGTGATTCTTCATTCAAAACCTGATTTTTGCTATTGGGCTCTATTGAATAATGAATGTTTTGAATTTTCTCCAAAAGTAAAGTAGTTGCAAACTCATGCTTTTAGAGACTTGTTTGGGCTCATGAGAGGAGTAGAAAAACATCAAAAATTTCAGTCCTGCATGATTCTACCAAGAAATGTGTGTTCATTGAAACCGCTGGTTTTTGATAGTTTGGGCCCTATTGAATAATGAATGTTTTGAATTTTCTCCAAAAGTAAAGTAGTTGCAAACTCATGCTTTTAGAGACTTGTTTGGGCTCATGAGAGTAGAAAAACATCAGAAATTTCAGTCCTGCATGATTCTACCAAGAAATGTGTGTTCATTCAAACCGCTGGTTTTTGATATTGGGCTCTATTGAATAATGAATGTTTTGAATTTTCTCCAAAAGTAAAGTAGTTGCAAACTCATCCTTTTAGAGACTTGTTTGGGCTAATGAGAGGAGTAGAAAAACATCAAAAATTTCAGTCCTGCACGATTCTACCAAGAAATGTGTGTTCATTCAAACCGCTGGTTTTTGATAGTTTGGGCCCTATTGAATAATGAATGTTTTGAATTTTCTCCAAAAGTAAAGTAGTTGCAAACTCATCCTTTTAGAAACTTGTTTGGGCTGTTGAGAGGAGTAAAAAACCATCAAAAATTTCAATCCTGCATGATTCTGCCAAGAAATGTGATTCTTCATTCAAAACCTGATTTTTGCTATTGGGCTCTATTGCATAATGAATGTTTTGAATTTTCTTAAAAAGTAAAGTAGTTGCAAACTCATGCTTTTAGAGACTTGTTTGGGCTCATGAGAGGAGTAGAAAAACATCAAAAATTTCAGTCCTGCATGATTCTACCAAGAAATGTGTGTTCATTGAAACCGCTGGTTTTTGATAGTTTGGGCCCTATTGAATAATGAATGTTTTGAATTTTCTCCAAAAGTAAAGTAGTTGCAAACTCATCCTTTTAGAAACTTGTTTGGGCTGTTGAGAGCAGTAAAAAACCATCAAAAATTTCAATCCTGCATGATTCTACCAAGAAATGTGATTCTTCATTCAAAACGCTGGTTTTTGCTATTGGGCTCTATTGAATAATGAATGTTTTGAATTTTCTCCAAAAGTAAAGTAGTTGCAGACTCATCCTTTTAGAGACTTGTTTGGGCTAATGAGAGGAGTAGAAAAACATCAAAAATTTCAGTCCTGCACGATTCTACCAAGAAATGTGTGTTCATTCAAACCGCTGGTTTTTGATAGTTTGGGCCCTATTGAATAATGAATGTTTTGAATTTTCTCCAAAAGTAAAGTAGTTGCAAACTCATCCTTTTAGAAACTTGTTTGGGCTGTTGAGAGGAGCAAAAAACCATCAAAAATTTCAATCCTGCATGATTCTACCAAGAAATGTGATTCTTCATTCAAAACCTGATTTTTGCTATTGGGCTCTATTGAATAATGAATGTTTTGAATTTTCTCCAAAAGTAAAGTAGTTGCAAACTCATGCTTTTAGAGACTTGTTTGGGCTCATGAGAGGAGTAGAAAAACATCAAAAATTTCAGTCCTGCATGATTCTACCAAGAAATGTGTGTTCATTGAAACCGCTGGTTTTTGATAGTTTGGGCCCTATTGAATTATGAATGTTTTGAATTTTCTCCAAAAGTAAAGTAGTTGCAAACTCATCCTTTTAGAAACTTGTTTGGGCTGTTGAGAGGAGTAAGGCCGGTTTCACATTAGCGCATTTTCAGCGCGCGCACGGCCGGGGGTAGCTCCGCCCCCGATCCGGCTCTCTGCCCGGGGTGCCCGCCCCTTCCTTGTAGCGCCGCCTCCTAGCGGACAGCGGCGCCTGCGATCGGCGCACCCTATCTTTAGCATAGGGTGCGCCGATCGTGCGCAGGCTGTGCGCTAGTTGCGCTTTGACCTGAGCTGCGCACTTTTGACGGTGCGCCGTGCGCGCCAAAATCAAACTTTTCGGATTTTGGCGCGCACGGCGCACCGTCAAAAGTGCGCAGCGCAGGTCAAAGCGCAACTAGCGCACGGCCTGCGCACGATCGGCGCACCCTATGCTAAAGATAGGGTGCGTCGATCGCAGGCGCCGCTGTCCGCTAGGAGGCGGCGCTACAAGGAAGGGGCGGGCACGCCGGGCAGAGAGCCGGATCGGGGGTGGAGCTACCCCCGGCCGTGCGCGCGCTGAAAATGCGCTAATGTGAAACCAGCCTAAACAACCATCAAAAATTTCAGTCCTGCATGATTCTACCAAGAAATGTGATTCTTCATTCAAAACGCTGGTTTTTGCTATTGGGCTCTATTGAATAATGAATGTTTTGAATTTTCTCCAAAAGTAAAGTAGTTGCAGACTCATCCTTTTAGAGATTTGTTTGGGCTAATGAGAGGAGTAGAAAAACATCAAAAATTTCAGTCCTGCACGATTCTACCAAGAAATGTGTGTTCATTCAAACCGCTGGTTTTTGATAGTTTGGGCCATATTGAATAATGAATGTTTTGAATTTTCTCCAAAAGTAAAGTAGTTGCAAACTCATCCTTTTAGAGACTTGTTTGGGCTAATGAGAGGAGTAGAAAAACATCAAAAATTTCAGTCCTGCACGATTCTACCAAGAAATGTGTGTTCATTCAAACCGCTGGTTTTTGATAGTTTGGGCCCTATTGAATAATGAATGTTTTGAATTTTCTCCAAAAGTAAAGTAGTTGCAAACTCATCCTTTTAGAAACTTGTTTGGGTTGTTGAGAGGAGTAAAAAACCATCAAAAATTTCAATCCTGCATGATTCTACCAAGAAATGTGATTCTTCATTCAAAACCTGATTTTTGCTATTGGGCTCTATTGAATAATGAATGTTTTGAATTTTCTTCAAAAGTAAAGTAGTTGCAAACTCATGCTTTTAGAGACTTGTTTGGGCTCATGAGAGGAGTAGAAAAACATCAAAAATTTCAGTCCTGCATGATTCTACCAAGAAATGTGTGTTCATTGAAACCGCTGGTTTTTGATAGTTTGGGCCCTATTGAATAATGAATGTTTTGAATTTTCTCCAAAAGTAAAGTAGTTGCAAACTCATCCTTTTAGAAACTTGTTTGGGCTGTTGAGAGGAGTAAACAACCATCAAAAATTTCAATCCTGCATGATTCTACCAAGAAATGTGATTCTTCATTCAAAACGCTGGTTTTTGCTATTGGGCTCTATTGAATAATGAATGTTTTGAGTTTTCTCCAAAAGTAAAGTAGTTGCAAACTCATCCTTTTAGAGACTTGTTTGGGCTCATGAGAGGAGTAGAAAAACATCAAAAATTTCAGTCATGCACGATTCTACCAAGAAATGTGTGTTCATTCAAACCGCTGGTTTTTGATATTTTGGGCCCTATTGAATAATGAATGTTTTGAATTTTCTCCAAAAGTAAAGTAGTTGCAAACTCATCCTTTTAGAAACTTGTTTGGGCTGTTGAGAGGAGTAAAAAACCATCAAAAATTTCAATCCTGCATGATTCTACCAAGAAATGTGATTCTTCATTCAAAACCTGATTTTTGCTATTGGGCTCTATTGAATAATGAATGTTTTGAATTTTCTCCAAAAGTAAAGTAGTTGCAAACTCATCCTTTTAGAGACTTGTTTGGGCTAATGAGAGGAGTAGAAAAACATCAAAAATTTCAGTCCTGCACGATTCTACCAAGAAATGTGTGTTCATTCAAACCGCTGGTTTTTGATAGTTTGGGCCCTATTGAATAATGAATGTTTTGAATTTTCTCCAAAAGTAAAGTAGTTGCAAACTCATCCTTTTAGAAACTTGTTTGGGTTGTTGAGAGGAGTAAAAAACCATCAAAAATTTCAATCCTGCATGATTCTACCAAGAAATGTGATTCTTCATTCAAAACCTGATTTTTGCTATTGGGCTCTATTGAATAATGAATGTTTTGAATTTTCTTCAAAAGTAAAGTAGTTGCAAACTCATGCTTTTAGAGACTTGTTTGGGCTCATGAGAGGAGTAGAAAAACATCAAAAATTTCAGTCCTGCATGATTCTACCAAGAAATGTGTGTTCATTGAAACCGCTGGTTTTTGATAGTTTGGGCCCTATTGAATAATGAATGTTTTGAATTTTCTCCAAAAGTAAAGTAGTTGCAAACTCATCCTTTTAGAAACTTGTTTGGGCTGTTGAGAGGAGTAAACAACCATCAAAAATTTCAATCCTGCATGATTCTACCAAGAAATGTGATTCTTCATTCAAAACGCTGGTTTTTGCTATTGGGCTCTATTGAATAATGAATGTTTTGAGTTTTCTCCAAAAGTAAAGTAGTTGCAAACTCATCCTTTTAGAGACTTGTTTGGGCTCATGAGAGGAGTAGAAAAACATCAAAAATTTCAGTCCTGCACGATTCTACCAAGAAATGTGTGTTCATTCAAACCGCTGGTTTTTGATATTTTGGGCCCTATTGAATAATGAATGTTTTGAATTTTCTCCAAAAGTAAAGTAGTTGCAAACTCATCCTTTTAGAAACTTGTTTGGGCTGTTGAGAGGAGTAAAAAACCATCAAAAATTTCAATCCTGCATGATTCTACCAAGAAATGTGATTCTTCATTCAAAACCTGATTTTTGCTATTGGGCTCTATTGAATAATGAATGTTTTGAATTTTCTCCAAAAGTAAAGTAGTTGCAAACTCATCCTTTTAGAGACTTGTTTGGGCTAATGAGAGGAGTAGAAAAACATCAAAAATTTCAGTCCTGCACGATTCTACCAAGAAATGTGTGTTCATTCAAACCGCTGGTTTTTGATAGTTTGGGCCCTATTGAATAATGAATGTTTTGAATTTTCTCCAAAAGTAAAGTAGTTGCAAACTCATCCTTTTAGAAACTTGTTTGGGTTGTTGAGAGGAGTAAAAAACCATCAAAAATTTCAATCCTGCATGATTCTACCAAGAAATGTGATTCTTCATTCAAAACCTGATTTTTGCTATTGGGCTCTATTGAATAATGAATGTTTTGAATTTTCTTCAAAAGTAAAGTAGTTGCAAACTCATGCTTTTAGAGACTTGTTTGGGCTCATGAGAGGAGTAGAAAAACATCAAAAATTTCAGTCCTGCATGATTCTACCAAGAAATGTGTGTTCATTGAAACCGCTGGTTTTTGATAGTTTGGGCCCTATTGAATAATGAATGTTTTGAATTTTCTCCAAAAGTAAAGTAGTTGCAAACTCATCCTTTTAGAAACTTGTTTGGGCTGTTGAGAGGAGTAAACAACCATCAAAAATTTCAATCCTGCATGATTCTACCAAGAAATGTGATTCTTCATTCAAAACGCTGGTTTTTGCTATTGGGCTCTATTGAATAATGAATGTTTTGAGTTTTCTCCAAAAGTAAAGCAGTTGCAAACTCATCCTTTTAGAGACTTGTTTGGGCTCATGAGAGGAGTAGAAAAACATCAAAAATTTCAGTCCTGCACGATTCTACCAAGAAATGTGTGTTCATTCAAACCGCTGGTTTTTGATATTTTGGGCCCTATTGAATAATGAATGTTTTGAATTTTCTCCAAAAGTAAAGTAGTTGCAAACTCATCCTTTTAGAAACTTGTTTGGGCTGTTGAGAGGAGTAAAAAACCATCAAAAATTTCAATCCTGCATGATTCTACCAAGAAATGTGATTCTTCATTCAAAACCTGATTTTTGCTATTGGGCTCTATTGAATAATGAATGTTTTGAATTTTCTCCAAAAGTAAAGTAGTTGCAAACTCATCCTTTTAGAGACTTGTTTGGGCTAATGAGAGGAGTAGAAAAACATCAAAAATTTCAGTCCTGCACGATTCTACCAAGAAATGTGTGTTCATTCAAACCGCTGGTTTTTGATAGTTTGGGCCCTATTGAATAATGAATGTTTTGAATTTTCTCCAAAAGTAAAGTAGTTGCAAACTCATCCTTTTAGAAACTTGTTTGGGTTGTTGAGAGGAGTAAAAAACCATCAAAAATTTCAATCCTGCATGATTCTACCAAGAAATGTGATTCTTCATTCAAAACCTGATTTTTGCTATTGGGCTCTATTGAATAATGAATGTTTTGAATTTTCTTCAAAAGTAAAGTAGTTGCAAACTCATGCTTTTAGAGACTTGTTTGGGCTCATGAGAGGAGTAGAAAAACATCAAAAATTTCAGTCCTGCATGATTCTACCAAGAAATGTGTGTTCATTGAAACCGCTGGTTTTTGATAGTTTGGGCCCTATTGAATAATGAATGTTTTGAATTTTCTCCAAAAGTAAAGTAGTTGCAAACTCATCCTTTTAGAAACTTGTTTGGGCTGTTGAGAGGAGTAAACAACCATCAAAAATTTCAATCCTGCATGATTCTACCAAGAAATGTGATTCTTCATTCAAAACGCTGGTTTTTGCTATTGGGCTCTATTGAATAATGAATGTTTTGAATTTTCTCCAAAAGTAAAGTAGTTGCAAACTCATGCTTTTAGAGACTTGTTTGGGCTCATGAGAGGAGTAGAAAAACATCAAAAATTTCAGTCCTGCATGATTCTACCAAGAAATGTGTGTTCATTGAAACCGCTGGTTTTTGATAGTTTGGGCCCTATTGAATAATGAATGTTTTGAATTTTCTCCAAAAGTAAAGTAGTTGCAAACTCATCCTTTTAGAGACTTGTTTGGGCTAATGAGAGGAGTAGAAAAACATCAAAAATTTCAGTCCTGCACGATTCTACCAAGAAATGTGTGTTCATTGAAACCGCTGGTTTTTGATAGTTTGGGCCCTATTGAATAATGAATGTTTTGAATTTTCTCCAAAAGTAAAGTAGTTGCAAACTCATCCTTTTAGAAACTTGTTTGTGCTGTGGAGAGGAGTAAAAAACCATCAAAAATTTCAATCTTGCATGATTCTACCAAGAAATGTGATTCTTCATTCAAAACCTGATTTTTGCTATTGGGCTCTATTGAATAATGAATGTTTTGAATTTTCTCCAAAAGTAAAGTAGTTGCAAACTCATGCTTTTAGAGACTTGTTTGGGCTCATGAGAGGAGTAGAAAAACATCAAAAATTTCAGTCCTGCATGATTCTACCAAGAAATGTGTGTTCATTGAAACCGCTGGTTTTTGATAGTTTGGGCCCTATTGAATAATGAATGTTTTGAATTTTCTCCAAAAGTAAAGTAGTTGCAAACTCATGCTTTTAGAGACTTGTTTGGGCTCATGAGAGTAGAAAAACATCAGAAATTTCAGTCCTGCATGATTCTACCAAGAAATGTGTGTTCATTGAAACCGCTGGTTTTTGATAGTTTGGGCCCTATTGAATAATGAATGTTTTGAATTTTCTCCAAAATTAAAATAGTTGCAAACTCATCCTTTTAGAAACTTGTTTGGGCTGTTGAGAGCAGTAAAAAACCATCAAAAATTTCAATCCTGCATGATTCTACCAAGAAATGTGATTCTTCATTCAAAACGCTGGTTTTTGCTATTGGGCTCTATTGAATAATGAATGTTTTGAATTTTCTCCAAAAGTAAAGTAGTTGCAAACTCATGCTTTTAGAGACTTGTTTGGGCTCATGAGAGGAGTAGAAAAACATCAAAAATTTCAGTCCTGCATGATTCTACCAAGAAATGTGTGTTCATTCAAACCGCTGGTTTTTGATAGTTTGGGCCCTATTGAATAATGAATGTTTTGAATTTTCTCCAAAAGTAAAGTAGTTGCAAACTCATCCTTTTAGAAACTTGTTTGGGCTGTTGAGAGGAGTAAAAAACCATCAAAAATTTCAATCCTGCATGATTCTACCAAGAAATGTGATTCTTCATTCAAAACCTGATTTTTGCTATTGGGCTCTATTGAATAATGAATGTTTTGAATTTTCTTCAAAAGTAAAGTAGTTGCAAACTCATGCTTTTAGAGACTTGTTTGGGCTCATGAGAGGAGTAGAAAAACATCAAAAATTTCAGTCCTGCATGATTCTACCAAGAAATGTGTGTTCATTGAAACCGCTGGTTTTTGATAGTTTGGACCCTATTGAATAATGAATGTTTTGAATTTTCTCCAAAAGTAAAGTAGTTGCAAACTCATCCTTTTAGAAACTTGTTTGGGCTGTTGAGAGGAGTAAAAAACCATCAAAAATTTCAATCCTGCATGATTCTACCAAGAAATGTGATTCTTCATTCAAAACGCTGGTTTTTGCTATTGGGCTCTACTGAATAATGAATGTTTTGAATTTTCTCCAAAATTAAAGTAGTTGCAAACTCATGCTTTTAGAGACTTGTTTGGGCTCATGAGAGGAGTAGAAAAACATCAAAAATTTCAGTCCTGCATGATTCTACCAAGAAATGTGTGTTCATTGAAACCGCTGGTTTTTGATAGTTTGGGCCCTATTGAATAATGAATGTTTTGAATTTTCTCCAAAAGTAAAGCAGTTGCAAACTCATCCTTTTAGAAACTTGTTTGGGCTGTTGAGAGCAGTAAAAAACCATCAAAAATTTCAATCCTGCATGATTCTACCAAGAAATGTGATTCTTCATTCAAAACGCTGGTTTTTGCTATTGGGCTCTATTGAATAATGAATGTTTTGAATTTTCTCCAAAAGTAAAGTAGTTGCAGACTCATCCTTTTAGAGACTTGTTTGGGCTAATGAGAGGAGTAGAAAAACATCAAAAATTTCAGTCCTGCACGATTCTACCAAGAAATGTGTGTTCATTCAAACCGCTGGTTTTTGATAGTTTGGGCCCTATTGAATAATGAATGTTTTGAATTTTCTCCAAAAGTAAAGTAGTTGCAAACTCATCCTTTTAGAAACTTGTTTGGGCTGTTGAGAGGAGTAAAAAACCATCAAAAATTTCAATCCTGCATGATTCTACCAAGAAATGTGATTCTTCATTCAAAACCTGATTTTTGCTCTTGGGCTCTATTGAATAATGAATGTTTTGAATTTTCTCCAAAAGTAAAGTAGTTGCAAACTCATGCTTTTAGAGACTTGTTTGGGCTCATGAGAGGAGTAGAAAAACATCAAAAATTTCAGTCCTGCATGATCACACCAAGAAATGTGTGTTTATTGAAACCACTGGTTTTTGATAGTTTGGGCCCTATTGAATAATGAATGTTTTGAATTTTCTCCAAAAATAAAGTAGTTGCAAACTCATCCTTTTAGAAACTTGTTTGGGCTGTTGAGAGGAGTAAAAAACCATCAAAAATTTCAATCCTGCATGATTCTACCAAGAAATGTGATTCTTCATTCAAAACCTGATTTTTGCTATTGGGCTCTATTGAATAATGAATGTTTTGAATTTTCTCCAAAAGTAAAGTAGTTGCAAACTCATCCTTTTAGAGACTTGTTTGGGCTCATGAGAGGAGTAGAAAAACATCAAAAATTTCAGTCCTGCACGATTCTACCAAGAAATGTGTGTTCATTCAAACCGCTGGTTTTTGATATTTTGGGCCCTATTGAATAATGAATGTTTTGAATTTTCTCCAAAAGTAAAGTAGTTGCAAACTCATCCTTTTAGAAACTTGTTTGGGCTGTTGAGAGGAGTAAAAAACCATCAAAAATTTCATTCCTGCATGATTCTACCAAGAAATGTGTTTCTTCATTCAAAACCTGATTTTTGCTATTGGGCTCTATTGAATAATGAATGTTTTGAATTTTCTCCAAAAGTAAAGTAGTTGCAAACTCATGCTTTTAGAGACTTGTTTGGGCTCATGAGAGGAGTAGAAAAACATCAAAAATTTCAGTCCTGCATGATTCTACCAAGAAATGTGTGTTCATTGAAACCGCTGGTTTTTGATAGTTTGGGCCCTATTGAATAATGAATGTTTTAAATTTTCTCCAAAAGTAAAGTAGTTGCAAACTCATCCTTTTAGAAACTTGTTTGGGCTGTTGAGAGGAGTAAACAACCATCAAAAATTTCAATCCTGCATGATTCTACCAAGAAATGTGATTCTTCATTCAAAACGCTGGTTTTTGCTATTGGGCTCTATTGAATAATGAATGTTTTGAATTTTCTCCAAAATTAAAGTAGTTGCAAACTCATGCTTTTAGAGACTTGTTTGGGCTCATGAGAGGAGTAGAAAAACATCAAAAATTTCAGTCCTGCACGATTCTACCAAGAAATGTGTGTTCATTGAAACCGCTGGTTTTTGATAGTTTGGGCCCTATTGAATAATGAATGTTTTGAATTTTCTCCAAAAGTAAAGTAGTTGCAAACTCATTCTTTTAGAAACTTGTTTGGGCTGTTGAGAGCAGTAAAAAACCATCAAAAATTTCAATCCTGCATGATTCTACCAAGAAATGTGATTCTTCATTCAAAACGCTGGTTTTTGCTATTGGGCTCTATTGAATAATGAATGTTTTGAAATTTCTCCAAAAGTAAAGTAGTTGCAGACTCATGCTTTTAGAGACTTGTTTGGGCTCATGAGAGGAGTAGAAAAACATCAAAAATTTCAGTCCTGCATGATTCTAACAAGAAATGTGTGTTCATTGAAACCGCTGGTTTTTGATAGTTTGGGCCCTATTGAATAATGAATGTTTTTAATTTTCTCCAAAAGTAAAGTAGTTGCAAACTCATCCTTTTAGAAACTTGTTTGGGCTGTTGAGAGGAGTAAAAAACCATCAAAAATTTCAATCCTGCATGATTCTACCAAGAAATGTGATTCTTCATTCAAAACCTGATTTTTGCTATTGGGCTCTATTGAATAATGAATGTTTTGAATTTTCTCCAAAAGTAAAGTAGTTGCAAACTCATGCTTTTAGAGACTTGTTTGGGCTCATGAGAGGAGTAGAAAAACATCAAAAATTTCAGTCCTGCATGATTCTACCAAGAAATGTGTGTTCATTCAAACCGCTGGTTTTTGATAGTTTGGGCCCTATTGAATAATGAATGTTTTGAATTTTCTCCAAAAGTAAAGTAGTTGCAAACTCATCCTTTTAGAAACTTGTTTGGGCTGTTGAGAGGAGTAAGAAACCATCAAAAATTTCAATCCTGCATGATTCTACCAAGACATGTGATTCTTCATTCAAAACGCTGGTTTTTGCTATTGAGCTCTATTGAATAATGAATGTTTTGAATTTTCTCCAAAAGTAAAGTAGTTGCAAACTCATCCTTTTAGAGACTTGTTTGGGCTCATGAGAGGAGTAGAAAAACATCAAAAATTTCAGTCCTGCACGATTCTACCAAGAAATGTGTGTTCATTCAAACCGCTGGTTTTTGATAGTTTGGGCCCTATTGAATAATGAATGTTTTGAATTTTCTCCAAAAGTAAAGTAGTTGCAAACTCATCCTTTTAGAAACTTGTTTGGGCTGTTGAGAGGAGTAAAAAACCATCAAAAATTTCAATCCTGCATGATTCTACCAAGAAATGTGATTCTTCATTCAAAACCTGATTTTTGCTATTGGGCTCTATTGAATAATGAATGTTTTGAATTTTCTCCAAAAGTAAAGTAGTTGCAAACTCATGCTTTTAGAGACTTGTTTGGGCTCATGAGAGGAGTAGAAAAACATCAAAAATTTCAGTCCTGCACGATTCTACCAAGAAATGTGTGTTCATTCAAACCACTGGTTTTTGATAGTTTGGGCCCTATTGAATAATGAATGTTTTGAATTTTCTCCAAAAGTAAAGTAGTTGCAAACTCATCCTTTTAGAAACTTGTTTGGGCTGTTGAGAGCAGTAAAAAACCATCAAAAATTTCAATCCTGCATGATTCTACCAAGAAATGTGATTCTTCATTCAAAACGCTGGTTTTTGCTATTGGGCTCTATTGAATAATGAATGTTTTGAATTTTCTCCAAAAGTAAAGTAGTTACAAACTCATGCTTTTAGAGACTTGTTTGGTCTCATGAGAGGAGTAGAAAAACATCAAAAATTTCACTCCTGCCTGATTCTACCAAGAAATGTGTGTTCATTGAAACCGCTGGTTTTTGATAGTTTGGGCCCTATTGAATAATGAATGTTTTGAATTTTCTCCAAAAGTAAAGTAGTTGCAAACTCATCCTTTTAGAAACATGTTTGGGCTGTTGAGAGGAGTAAAAAACCATCAAAAATTTCAATCCTGCATGATTCTACCAAGAAATGTGATTCTTCATTCAAAACCTGATTTTTGCTATTGGGCTCTATTGAATAATGAATGTTTTGAATTTTCTCCAAAAGTAAAGTAGTTGCAAACTCATGCTTTTAGAGACTTGTTTGGGCTCATGAGAGGAGTAGAAAAACATCAAAAATTTCAGTCCTGCATGATTCTACCAAGAAATGTGTGTTCATTGAAACCGCTGGTGTTTGATAGTTTGGGCCCTATTGAATAATGAATGTTTTGAATTTTCTCCAAACGTAAAGTAGTTGCAAACTCATCCTTTTAGAAACTTGTT
Source organism: Dendrobates tinctorius (assembly GCF_039654945.1). NCBI lineage: Eukaryota > Metazoa > Chordata > Amphibia > Anura > Dendrobatidae > Dendrobates > Dendrobates tinctorius. The sequence goes on from NW_027361793.1 coordinate 24,577,027, forward strand.
TGGGCTGTTGAGAGGAGTAAAAAACCATCAAAAATTTCAATCCTGCATGATTCTACCAAGAAATATGATTCTTCATTCAAAACCTGATTTTTGCTATTGGGCGCTATTGAATAATGAATGTTTTGAATTTTCTCCAAAAGCAAAGTAGTTGCAAACTCATGCTTTTAGAGACTTGTTTGGGCTCATGAGAGGAGTAGAAAAACATCAAAAATTTCAGCCCTGCATGATTCTACCAAGAAATGTGTGTTCATTGAAACCGCTGGTTTTTGATAGTTTGGGCACTATTGAATAATGAATGTTTTGAATTTTCTTCAAAAGTAAAGTAGTTGCAAACTCATCCTTTTAGAAACTTGTTTGGGCTGTTGAGAGGAGTAAAAAACCATCAAAAATTTCAATCCTGCATGATTCTACCAAGAAATGTGATTCTTCATTCAAAACGCTGGTTTTTGCTATTGGGCTCTATTGAATAATGAATGTTTTGAATTTTCTCCAAAAGTAAACTAGTTGCAAACTCATCCTTTTAGAGACTTGTTTGGGCTCATGAGAGGAGTAGAAAAACATCAAAAATTTCAGTCCTGCATGATTCTACCAAGAAATGTGTGTTCATTGAAACCGCTGGTTTTTGATAGTTTGGGCCATATTGAATAATGAATGTTTTGAATTTTCACCAAAGGTAAAGTAGTTGCAAACTCATCCTTTTAGAAACTTGTTTGGGCTGTTGAGAGGAGTAAAAAACCATCAAAAATTTCAATCCTGCATGATTCTACCAAGAAATGTGATTCTTCATTCAAAACGCTGGTTTTTGCTATTGGGCTCTATTGAATAATGAATGTTTTGAATTTTCTCCAAAAGTAAAGTAGTTGCAAACTCATGCTTTTAGAGACTTGTTTGGGCTCATGAGAGGAGTAGAAAAACATCAAAAATTTCAGTCCTGCACGATTCTACCAAGAAATGTGTGTTCATTGAAACCGCTGGTTTTTGATAGTTTGGGCCCTATTGAATAATGAATGTTTTGAATTTTCTCCAAAAGTAAAGTAGTTGCAAACTCATCCTTTTAGAAACTTGTTTGGGCTGTTGAGAGGAGTAATAAACCATCAAAAATTTCAATCCTGCATGATTCTACCAAGAAATGTGATTCTTCATTCAAAACGCTGGTTTTTGCTATTGGGCTCTATTGAATAATGAATGTTTTGAATTTTCTCCAAAAGTAAAGTAGTTGCAAATTCATCTTTTTAGAGACTTGTTTGGGCTCATGAGAGGAGTAGAAAAACATCAAAAATTTCAGTCCTGCACGATTCTACCAAGAAATGTGTGTTCATTGAAACCGCTGGTTTTTGATAGTTTGGGCCCTATTGAATAATGAATGTTTTGAATTTTCTCCAAAAGTAAAGTAGTTGCAAACTCATCCTTTTAGAAACTTGTTTGGGCTGTTGAGAGGAGTAAAAAACCATCAAAAATTTCAATCCTGCATGATTCTACCAAGAAATGTGATTCTTCATTCAAAACCTGATTTTTGCTATTGGGCTCTATTGAATAATGAATGTTTTGAATTTTCTCCAAAAGTAAAGTAGTTGCAAACTCATACTTTTAGAGACTTGTTTGGGCTCATGAGAGGAGTAGAAAAACATCAAAAATTTCAGTCCTGCATGATTCTACCAAAAAATGTGTGTTCATTCAAACCGCTGGTTTTTGATAGTTTGGGCCCTATTGAATAATGAATGTTTTGAATTTTCTCCAAAAGTAAAGTAGTTGCAAACTCATCCTTTTAGAAACTTGTTTGGGCTGTTGAGAGGAGTAAAAAACCATCAAAAATTTCAATCCTGCATGATTCTACCAAGAAATGTGATTCTTCATTCAAAACCTGATTTTTGCTATTGGGCTCTATTGAATAATGAATGTTTTGAATTTTCTCCAAAAGTAAAGTAGTTGCAAACTCATGCTTTTATAGACTTGTTTGGGCTCATGAGAGGAGTAGAAAAACATCAAAAATTTCAGTCCTGCATGATTCTACCAAGAAATGTGTGTTCATTGAAACCGCTGGTTTTTGATAGTTTGGGCCCTATTGAATAATGAATGTTTTGAATTTTCTCCAAAAGTAAAGTAGTTGCAAACTCATCCTTTTAGAAACTTGTTTGGGCTGTTGAGAGCAGTAAAAAACCATCAAAAATTTCAATCCTGCATGATTCTACCAAGAAATGTGATTCTTCATTCAAAACGCTGGTTTTTGCTATTGAGCTCTATTGAATAATGAATGTTTTGAATTTTCTCCAAAAGTAAAGTAGTTGCAAACTCATCCTTTTAGAGACTTGTTTGGGCTCATGAGAGGAGTAGAAAAACATCAAAAATTTCAGTCCTGCATGATTCTACCAAGAAATGTGTGTTCATTGAAACCGCTGGTGTTTGATAGTTTGGGCCCTATTGAATAATGAATGTTTTGAATTTTCTCCAAACGTAAAGTAGTTGCAAACTCATCCTTTTAGAAACTTGTTTGGGCTGTTGAGAGGAGTAAAAAACCATCAAAAATTTCAATCCTGCATGATTCTACCAAGAAATGTGATTCTTCATTCAAAACGCTGGTTTATGCTATTGGGCTCTATTGAATAATGAATGTTTTGAATTTTCTCCAAAAGTAAAGTAGTTGCAAACTCATCCTTTTAGAGACTTGTTTGGGCTGTTGAGAGGAGTAAAAAACCATCAAAAATTTCAATCCTGCATGATTCTACCAAGAAATGTGATTCTTCATTCAAAACCTGATTTTTGCTATTGGGCGCTATTGAATAATGAATGTTTTGAATTTTCTCCAAAAGCAAAGTAGTTGCAAACTCATGCTTTTAGAGACTTGTTTGGGCTCATGAGAGGAGTAGAAAAACATCAAAAATTTCAGTCCTGCATGATTCTACCAAGAAATGTGTGTTCATTGAAACCGCTGGTTTTTGATAGTTTGGGCCCTATTGAATAATGAATGTTTTGAATTTTCTTCAAAAGTAAAGTAGTTGCAAACTCATCCTTTTAGAAACTTGTTTGGGCTGTTGAGAGGAGTAAAAAACCATCAAAAATTTAAATCCTGCATGATTCTACCAAGAAATGTGATTCTTCATTCAAAACGCTGGTTTTTGCTATTGGGCTCTATTGAATAATGAATGTTTTGAATTTTCTCCAAAAGTAAAGTAGTTGCAAACTCATCCTTTTAGAGACTTGTTTGGGCTCATGAGAGGAGTAGAAAAACATCAAAAATTTCAGTCCTGCACGATTCTACCAAGAAATGTGTGTTCATTCAAACCGCTGGTTTCTGATATTTTGGGCCCTATTGAATAATGAATGTTTTGAATTTTCTCCAAAAGTAAAGTAGTTGCAAACTCATCCTTTTAGAAACTTGTTTGGGCTGTTGAGAGGAGTAAAAAACCATCAAAAATTTCAATCCTGCATGATTCTACCAAGAAATGTGATTCTTCATTCAAAACCTGATTTTTGCTATTGGGCTCTATTGAATAATGAATGTTTTGAATTTTCTCCAAAAGTAAAGTAGTTGCAAACTCATGCTTTTAGAGACTTGTTTGGGCTCATGAGAGGAGTAGAAAAACATCAAAAATTTCAGTCCTGCATGATTCTACCAAGAAATGTGTGTTCATTGAAACCGCTGGTTTTTGATAGTTTGGGCCCTATTGAATAATGAATGTTTTGAATTTTCTCCAAAAGTAAAGTAGTTGCAAACTCATCCTTTTAGAAACTTGTTTGGGCTGTTGAGAGGAGTAAAAAACCATCAAAAATTTCAATCCTGCATGATTCTACCAAGAAATGTGATTCTTCATTCAAAACGCTGGTTTTTGCTATTGGGCTCTATTGAATAATGAATGTTTTGAATTTTCTCCAAAAGTAAAGTAGTTGCAAACTCATCCTTTTAGAGACTTGTTTGGGCTCATGAGAGGAGTAGAAAAAAATCAAAAATTTCAGTCCTGCACGATTCTACCAAGAAATGTGTGTTCATTCAAACCGCTGGTTATTGATATTTTGGGCCCTATTGAATAATGAATGTTTTGAATTTTCTCCAAAAGTAAAGTAGTTGCAAACTCATCCTTTTAGAAACTTGTTTGGGCTGTTGAGAGGAGTAAAAAACCATCAAAAATTTCAATCCTGCATGATTCTACCAAGAAATGTGATTCTTCATTCAAAACGCTGGTTTTTGCTATTGGGCTCTACTGAATAATGAATGTTTTGAATTTTCTCCAAAATTAAAGTAGTTGCAAACTCATGCTTTTAGAGACTTGTTTGGGCTCATGAGAGGAGTAGAAAAACATCAAAAATTTCAGTCCTGCATGATTCTACCAAGAAATGTGTGTTCATTGAAACCGCTGGTTTTTGATAGTTTGGGCCCTATTGAATAATGAATGTTTTGAATTTTCTCCAAAAGTAAAGCAGTTGCAAACTCATCCTTTTAGAAACTTGTTTGGGCTGTTGAGAGCAGTAAAAAACCATCAAAAATTTCAATCCTGCATGATTCTACCAAGAAATGTGATTCTTCATTCAAAACGCTGGTTTTTGCTATTGGGCTCTATTGAATAATGAATGTTTTGAATTTTCTCCAAAAGTAAAGTAGTTGCAGACTCATCCTTTTAGAGACTTGTTTGGGCTAATGAGAGGAGTAGAAAAACATCAAAAATTTCAGTCCTGCACGATTCTACCAAGAAATGTGTGTTCATTCAAACCGCTGGTTTTTGATAGTTTGGGCCCTATTGAATAATGAATGTTTTGAATTTTCTCCAAAAGTAAAGTAGTTGCAAACTCATCCTTTTAGAAACTTGTTTGGGCTGTTGAGAGGAGTAAAAAACCATCAAAAATTTCAATCCTGCATGATTCTACCAAGAAATGTGATTCTTCATTCAAAACCTGATTTTTGCTCTTGGGCTCTATTGAATAATGAATGTTTTGAATTTTCTCCAAAAGTAAAGTAGTTGCAAACTCATGCTTTTAGAGACTTGTTTGGGCTCATGAGAGGAGTAGAAAAACATCAAAAATTTCAGTCCTGCATGATCCCACCAAGAAATGTGTGTTTATTGAAACCACTGGTTTTTGATAGTTTGGGCCCTATTGAATAATGAATGTTTTGAATTTTCTCCAAAAATAAAGTAGTTGCAAACTCATCCTTTTAGAAACTTGTTTGGGCTGTTGAGAGGAGTAAAAAACCATCAAAAATTTCAATCCTGCATGATTCTACCAAGAAATGTGATTCTTCATTCAAAACCTGATTTTTGCTATTGGGCTCTATTGAATAATGAATGTTTTGAATTTTCTCCAAAAGTAAAGTAGTTGCAAACTCATCCTTTTAGAGACTTGTTTGGGCTCATGAGAGGAGTAGAAAAACATCAAAAATTTCAGTCCTGCACGATTCTACCAAGAAATGTGTGTTCATTCAAACCGCTGGTTTTTGATATTTTGGGCCCTATTGAATAATGAATGTTTTGAATTTTCTCCAAAAGTAAAGTAGTTGCAAACTCATCCTTTTAGAAACTTGTTTGGGCTGTTGAGAGGAGTAAAAAACCATCAAAAATTTCATTCCTGCATGATTCTACCAAGAAATGTGTTTCTTCATTCAAAACCTGATTTTTGCTATTGGGCTCTATTGAATAATGAATGTTTTGAATTTTCTCCAAAAGTAAAGTAGTTGCAAACTCATGCTTTTAGAGACTTGTTTGGGCTCATGAGAGGAGTAGAAAACCATCAAAAATTTCAGTCCTGCATGATTCTACCAAGAAATGTGTGTTCATTGAAACCGCTGGTTTTTGATAGTTTGGGCCCTATTGAATAATGAATGTTTTAAATTTTCTCCAAAAGTAAAGTAGTTGCAAACTCATCCTTTTAGAAACTTGTTTGGGCTGTTGAGAGGAGTAAACAACCATCAAAAATTTCAATCCTGCATGATTCTACCAAGAAATGTGATTCTTCATTCAAAACGCTGGTTTTTGCTATTGGGCTCTATTGAATAATGAATGTTTTGAATTTTCTCCAAAATTAAAGTAGTTGCAAACTCATGCTTTTAGAGACTTGTTTGGGCTCATGAGAGGAGTAGAAAAACATCAAAAATTTCAGTCCTGCACGATTCTACCAAGAAATGTGTGTTCATTGAAACCGCTGGTTTTTGATAGTTTGGGCCCTATTGAATAATGAATGTTTTGAATTTTCTCCAAAAGTAAAGTAGTTGCAAACTCATCCTTTTAGAAACTTGTTTGGGCTGTTGAGAGCAGTAAAAAACCATCAAAAATTTCAATCCTGCATGATTCTACCAAGAAATGTGATTCTTCATTCAAAACGCTGGTTTTTGCTATTGGGCTCTATTGAATAATGAATGTTTTGAAATTTCTCCAAAAGTAAAGTAGTTGCAGACTCATGCTTTTAGAGACTTGTTTGGGCTCATGAGAGGAGTAGAAAAACATCAAAAATTTCAGTCCTGCATGATTCTAACAAGAAATGTGTGTTCATTGAAACCGCTGGTTTTTGATAGTTTGGGCCCTATTGAATAATGAATGTTTTTAATTTTCTCCAAAAGTAAAGTAGTTGCAAACTCATCCTTTTAGAAACTTGTTTGGGCTGTTGAGAGGAGTAAAAAACCATCAAAAATTTCAATCCTGCATGATTCTACCAAGAAATGTGATTCTTCATTCAAAACCTGATTTTTGCTATTGGGCTCTATTGAATAATGAATGTTTTGAATTTTCTCCAAAAGTAAAGTAGTTGCAAACTCATGCTTTTAGAGACTTGTTTGGGCTCATGAGAGGAGTAGAAAAACATCAAAAATTTCAGTCCTGCATGATTCTACCAAGAAATGTGTGTTCATTCAAACCGCTGGTTTTTGATAGTTTGGGCCCTATTGAATAATGAATGTTTTGAATTTTCTCCAAAAGTAAAGTAGTTGCAAACTCATCCTTTTAGAAACTTGTTTGGGCTGTTGAGAGGAGTAAGAAACCATCAAAAATTTCAATCCTGCATGATTCTACCAAGACATGTGATTCTTCATTCAAAACGCTGGTTTTTGCTATTGAGCTCTATTGAATAATGAATGTTTTGAATTTTCTCCAAAAGTAAAGTAGTTGCAAACTCATCCTTTTAGAGACTTGTTTGGGCTCATGAGAGGAGTAGAAAAACATCAAAAATTTCAGTCCTGCACGATTCTACCAAGAAATGTGTGTTCATTCAAACCGCTGGTTTTTGATAGTTTGGGCCCTATTGAATAATGAATGTTTTGAATTTTCTCCAAAAGTAAAGTAGTTGCAAACTCATCCTTTTAGAAACTTGTTTGGGCTGTTGAGAGGAGTAAAAAACCATCAAAAATTTCAATCCTGCATGATTCTACCAAGAAATGTGATTCTTCATTCAAAACCTGATTTTTGCTATTGGGCTCTATTGAATAATGAATGTTTTGAATTTTCTCCAAAAGTAAAGTAGTTGCAAACTCATGCTTTTAGAGACTTGTTTGGGCTCATGAGAGGAGTAGAAAAACATCAAAAATTTCAGTCCTGCACGATTCTACCAAGAAATGTGTGTTCATTCAAACCACTGGTTTTTGATAGTTTGGGCCCTATTGAATAATGAATGTTTTGAATTTTCTCCAAAAGTAAAGTAGTTGCAAACTCATCCTTTTAGAAACTTGTTTGGGCTGTTGAGAGCAGTAAAAAACCATCAAAAATTTCAATCCTGCATGATTCTACCAAGAAATGTGATTCTTCATTCAAAACCTGATTTTTGCTATTGGGCTCTATTGAATAATGAATGTTTTGAATTTTCTCCAAAAGTAAAGTAGTTGCAAACTCATGCTTTTAGAGACTTGTTTGGGCTCATGAGAGGAGTAGAAAAACATCAAAAATTTCAGTCCTGCATGATTCTACCAAGAAATGTGTGTTCATTGAAACCGCTGGTGTTTGATAGTTTGGGCCCTATTGAATAATGAATGTTTTGAATTTTCTCCAAACGTAAAGTAGTTGCAAACTCATCCTTTTAGAAACTTGTTTGGGCTGTTGAGAGGAGTAAAAAACCATCAAAAATTTCAATCCTGCATGATTCTACCAAGAAATATGATTCTTCATTCAAAACCTGATTTTTGCTATTGGGCGCTATTGAATAATGAATGTTTTGAATTTTCTCCAAAAGCAAAGTAGTTGCAAACTCATGCTTTTAGAGACTTGTTTGGGCTCATGAGAGGAGTAGAAAAACATCAAAAATTTCAGCCCTGCATGATTCTACCAAGAAATGTGTGTTCATTGAAACCGCTGGTTTTTGATAGTTTGGGCACTATTGAATAATGAATGTTTTGAATTTTCTTCAAAAGTAAAGTAGTTGCAAACTCATCCTTTTAGAAACTTGTTTGGGCTGTTGAGAGGAGTAAAAAACCATCAAAAATTTCAATCCTGCATGATTCTACCAAGAAATGTGATTCTTCATTCAAAACGCTGGTTTTTGCTATTGGGCTCTATTGAATAATGAATGTTTTGAATTTTCTCCAAAAGTAAACTAGTTGCAAACTCATCCTTTTAGAGACTTGTTTGGGCTCATGAGAGGAGTAGAAAAACATCAAAAATTTCAGTCCTGCATGATTCTACCAAGAAATGTGTGTTCATTGAAACCGCTGGTTTTTGATAGTTTGGGCCATATTGAATAATGAATGTTTTGAATTTTCACCAAAGGTAAAGTAGTTGCAAACTCATCCTTTTAGAAACTTGTTTGGGCTGTTGAGAGGAGTAAAAAACCATCAAAAATTTCAATCCTGCATGATTCTACCAAGAAATGTGATTCTTCATTCAAAACGCTGGTTTTTGCTATTGGGCTCTATTGAATAATGAATGTTTTGAATTTTCTCCAAAAGTAAAGTAGTTGCAAACTCATGCTTTTAGAGACTTGTTTGGGCTCATGAGAGGAGTAGAAAAACATCAAAAATTTCAGTCCTGCACGATTCTACCAAGAAATGTGTGTTCATTGAAACCGCTGGTTTTTGATAGTTTGGGCCCTATTGAATAATGAATGTTTTGAATTTTCTCCAAAAGTAAAGTAGTTGCAAACTCATCCTTTTAGAAACTTGTTTGGGCTGTTGAGAGGAGTAAAAAACCATCAAAAATTTCAATCCTGCATGATTCTACCAAGAAATGTGATTCTTCATTCAAAACCTGATTTTTGCTATTGGGCTCTATTGAATAATGAATGTTTTGAATTTTCTTCAAAAGTAAAGTAGTTGCAAACTCATGCTTTTAGAGACTTGTTTGGGCTCATGAGAGGAGTAGAAAAACATCAAAAATTTCAGTCCTGCATGATTCTACCAAAAAATGTGTGTTCATTGAAACCGCTGGTTTTTGATAGTTTGGGCCCTATTGAATAATGAATGTTTTGAATTTTCTCCAAAAGTAAAGTAGTTGCAAACTCATCCTTTTAGAAACTTGTTTGGGCTGTTGAGAGGAGTAAAAAACCATCAAAAATTTAAATCCTGCATGATTCTACCAAGAAATGTGATTCTTCATTCAAAACGCTGGTTTTTGCTATTGGGCTCTATTGAATAATGAATGTTTTGAATTTTCTCCAAAAGTAAAGTAGTTGCAAATTCATCTTTTTAGAGACTTGTTTGGGCTCATGAGAGGAGTAGAAAAACATCAAAAATTTCAGTCCTGCACGATTCTACCAAGAAATGTGTGTTCATTGAAACCGCTGGTTTTTGATAGTTTGGGCCCTATTGAATAATGAATGTTTTGAATTTTCTCCAAAAGTAAAGTAGTTGCAAACTCATCCTTTTAGAAACTTGTTTGGGCTGTTGAGAGGAGTAAAAAACCATCAAAAATTTCAATCCTGCATGATTCTACCAAGAAATGTGATTCTTCATTCAAAACCTGATTTTTGCTATTGGGCTCTATTGAATAATGAATGTTTTGAATTTTCTCCAAAAGTAAAGTAGTTGCAAACTCATACTTTTAGAGACTTGTTTGGGCTCATGAGAGGAGTAGAAAAACATCAAAAATTTCAGTCCTGCATGATTCTACCAAAAAATGTGTGTTCATTCAAACCGCTGGTTTTTGATAGTTTGGGCCCTATTGAATAATGAATGTTTTGAATTTTCTCCAAAAGTAAAGTAGTTGCAAACTCATCCTTTTAGAAACTTGTTTGGGCTGTTGAGAGGAGTAAAAAACCATCAAAAATTTCAATCCTGCATGATTCTACCAAGAAATGTGATTCTTCATTCAAAACCTGATTTTTGCTATTGGGCTCTATTGAATAATGAATGTTTTGAATTTTCTCCAAAAGTAAAGTAGTTGCAAACTCATGCTTTTATAGACTTGTTTGGGCTCATGAGAGGAGTAGAAAAACATCAAAAATTTCAGTCCTGCATGATTCTACCAAGAAATGTGTGTTCATTGAAACCGCTGGTTTTTGATAGTTTGGGCCCTATTGAATAATGAATGTTTTGAATTTTCTCCAAAAGTAAAGTAGTTGCAAACTCATCCTTTTAGAAACTTGTTTGGGCTGTTGAGAGCAGTAAAAAACCATCAAAAATTTCAATCCTGCATGATTCTACCAAGAAATGTGATTCTTCATTCAAAACGCTGGTTTTTGCTATTGAGCTCTATTGAATAATGAATGTTTTGAATTTTCTCCAAAAGTAAAGTAGTTGCAAACTCATCCTTTTAGAGACTTGTTTGGGCTCATGAGAGGAGTAGAAAAACATCAAAAATTTCAGTCCTGCATGATTCTACCAAGAAATGTGTGTTCATTGAAACCGCTGGTGTTTGATAGTTTGGGCCCTATTGAATAATGAATGTTTTGAATTTTCTCCAAACGTAAAGTAGTTGCAAACTCATCCTTTTAGAAACTTGTTTGGGCTGTTGAGAGGAGTAAAAAACCATCAAAAATTTCAATCCTGCATGATTCTACCAAGAAATGTGATTCTTCATTCAAAACGCTGGTTTATGCTATTGGGCTCTATTGAATAATGAATGTTTTGAATTTTCTCCAAAAGTAAAGTAGTTGCAAACTCATCCTTTTAGAGACTTGTTTGGGCTCATGAGAGGAGTAGAAAAACATCAAAAATTTCAGTCCTGCACGATTCTACCAAGAAATGTGTGTTCATTCAAACCGCTGGTTTTTGATATTTTGGGCCCTATTGAATAATGAATGTTTTGAATTTTCTCCAAAAGTAAAGTAGTTGCAAACTCATCCTTTTAGAAACTTGTTTGGGCTGTTGAGAGGAGTAAAAAACCATCAAAAATTTCAATCCTGCATGATTCTACCAAGAAATGTGATTCTTCATTCAAAACCTGATTTTTGCTATTGGGCGCTATTGAATAATGAATGTTTTGAATTTTCTCCAAAAGCAAAGTAGTTGCAAACTCATGCTTTTAGAGACTTGTTTGGGCTCATGAGAGGAGTAGAAAAACATCAAAAATTTCAGTCCTGCATGATTCTACCAAGAAATGTGTGTTCATTGAAACCGCTGGTTTTTGATAGTTTGGGCCCTATTGAATAATGAATGTTTTGAATTTTCTTCAAAAGTAAAGTAGTTGCAAACTCATCCTTTTAGAAACTTGTTTGGGCTGTTGAGAGGAGTAAAAAACCATCAAAAATTTAAATCCTGCATGATTCTACCAAGAAATGTGATTCTTCATTCAAAACGCTGGTTTTTGCTATTGGGCTCTATTGAATAATGAATGTTTTGAATTTTCTCCAAAAGTAAAGTAGTTGCAAACTCATCCTTTTAGAGACTTGTTTGGGCTCATGAGAGGAGTAGAAAAACATCAAAAATTTCAGTCCTGCACGATTCTACCAAGAAATGTGTGTTCATTCAAACCGCTGGTTTCTGATATTTTGGGCCCTATTGAATAATGAATGTTTTGAATTTTCTCCAAAAGTAAAGTAGTTGCAAACTCATCCTTTTAGAAACTTGTTTGGGCTGTTGAGAGGAGTAAAAAACCATCAAAAATTTCAATCCTGCATGATTCTACCAAGAAATGTGATTCTTCATTCAAAACCTGATTTTTGCTATTGGGCTCTATTGAATAATGAATGTTTTGAATTTTCTCCAAAAGTAAAGTAGTTGCAAACTCATGCTTTTAGAGACTTGTTTGGGCTCATGAGAGGAGTAGAAAAACATCAAAAATTTCAGTCCTGCATGATTCTACCAAGAAATGTGTGTTCATTGAAACCGCTGGTTTTTGATAGTTTGGGCCCTATTGAATAATGAATGTTTTGAATTTTCTCCAAAAGTAAAGTAGTTGCAAACTCATCCTTTTAGAAACTTGTTTGGGCTGTTGAGAGGAGTAAAAAACCATCAAAAATTTCAATCCTGCATGATTCTACCAAGAAATGTGATTCTTCATTCAAAACGCTGGTTTTTGCTATTGGGCTCTATTGAATAATGAATGTTTTGAATTTTCTCCAAAAGTAAAGTAGTTGCAAACTCATCCTTTTAGAGACTTGTTTGGGCTCATGAGAGGAGTAGAAAAAAATCAAAAATTTCAGTCCTGCACGATTCTACCAAGAAATGTGTGTTCATTCAAACCGCTGGTTATTGATATTTTGGGCCCTATTGAATAATGAATGTTTTGAATTTTCTCCAAAAGTAAAGTAGTTGCAAACTCATCCTTTTAGAAACTTGTTTGGGCTGTTGAGAGGAGTAGAAAAACATCAAAAATTTCAGTCATGCATGATTTTACCAAGAAATGTGATTCTTCATTCAAAACCTGATTTTTGCTATTGGGCTCTATTGAATAATGAATGTTTTGAATTTTCTCCAAAAGTAAAGTAGTTGCAAACTCATGCTTTTAGAGACTTGTTTGGGCTCATGAGAGGAGTAGAAAAACATCAAAAATTTCAGTCCTGCATGATTCTACCAAGAAATGTGTGTTCATTGAAACCGCTGGTTTTTGATAGTTTGGGCCCTATTGAATAATGAATGTTTTGAATTTTCTCCAAAAGTAAAGTAGTTGCAAACTCATCCTTTTAGAAACTTGTTTGGGCTGTTGAGAGGAGTAAAAAACCATCAAAAATTTCAATCCTGCATGATTCTACCAAGAAATGTGATTCTTCATTCAAAACCTGATTTTTGCTATTGGGCTCTATTGAATAATGAATGTTTTGAATTTTCTTCAAAAGTAAAGTAGTTGCAAACTCATGCTTTTAGAGACTTGTTTGGGCTCATGAGAGGAGTAGAAAAACATCAAAAATTTCAGTCCTGCATGATTCTACCAAGAAATGTGTGTTCATTGAAACCGCTGGTTTTTGATAGTTTGGGCCCTATTGAATAATGAATGTTTTGAATTTTCTCCAAAAGTAAAGTAGTTGCAAACTCATCCTTTCAGAAACTTGTTTGGGCTGTTGAGAGGAGTAAACAACCATCAAAAATTTCAATCCTGCATGATTCTACCAAGAAATGTGATTCTTCATTCAAAACGCTGGTTTTTGCTATTGGGCTCTATTGAATAATGAATGTTTTGAATTTTCTCCAAAAGTAAAGTAGTTGCAAACTCATGCTTTTAGAGACTTGTTTGGGCTCATGAGAGGAGTAGAAAAACATCAAAAATTTCAGTCCTGCATGATTCTACCAAGAAATGTGTGTTCATTGAAACCGCTGTTTTTTGATAGTTTGGGCCCTATTGAATAATGAATGTTTTGAATTTTCTCCAAAAGTAAAGTAGTTGCAAACTCATCCTTTTAGAGACTTGTTTGGGCTAATGAGAGGAGTAGAAAAACATCAAAAATTTCAGTCCTGCACGATTCTACCAAGAAATGTGTGTTCATTGAAACCGCTGGTTTTTGATAGTTTGGGCCCTATTGAATAATGAATGTTTTGAATTTTCTCCAAAAGTAAAGTAGTTGCAAACTCATCCTTTTAGAAACTTGTTTGTGCTGTGGAGAGGAGTAAAAAACCATCAAAAATTTCAATCTTGCATGATTCTACCAAAAAATGTGATTCTTCATTCAAAACCTGATTTTTGCTATTGGGCTCTATTGAATAATGAATGTTTTGAATTTTCTCCAAAAGTAAAGTAGTTGCAAACTCATGCTTTTAGAGACTTGTTTGGGCTCATGAGAGGAGTAGAAAAACATCAAAAATTTCAGTCCTGCATGATTCTACCAAGAAATGTGTGTTCATTGAAACCGCTGGTTTTTGATAGTTTGGGCCCTATTGAATAATGAATGTTTTGAATTTTCTCCAAAAGTAAAGTAGTTGCAAACTCATGCTTTTAGAGACTTGTTTGGGCTCATGAGAGTAGAAAAACATCAGAAATTTCAGTCCTGCATGATTCTACCAAGAAATGTGTGTTCATTGAAACCGCTGGTTTTTGATAGTTTGGGCCCTATTGAATAATGAATGTTTTGAATTTTCTCCAAAATTAAAATAGTTGCAAACTCATCCTTTTAGAAACTTGTTTGGGCTGTTGAGAGCAGTAAAAAACCATCAAAAATTTCAATCCTGCATGATTCTACCAAGAAATGTGATTCTTCATTCAAAACGCTGGTTTTTGCTATTGGGCTCTATTGAATAATGAATGTTTTGAATTTTCTCCAAAAGTAAAGTAGTTGCAAACTCATGCTTTTAGAGACATGTTTGGGCTCATGAGAGGAGTAGAAAAACATCAAAAATTTCAGTCCTGCATGATTCTACCAAGAAATGTGTGTTCATTCAAACCGCTGGTTTTTGATAGTTTGGGCCCTATTGAATAATGAATGTTTTGAATTTTCTCCAAAAGTAAAGTAGTTGCAAACTCATCCTTTTAGAAACTTGTTTGGGCTGTTGAGAGGAGTAAAAAACCATCAAAAATTTCAATCCTGCATGATTCTACCAAGAAATGTGATTCTTCATTCAAAACGCTGGTTTTTGCTATTGGGCTCTATTGAATAATGAATGTTTTGAATTTTCTCCAAAATTAAAGTAGTTGCAAACTCATGCTTTTAGAGACTTGTTTGGGCTCATGAGAGGAGTAGAAAAACATCAAAAATTTCAGTCCTGCATGATTCTACCAAGAAATGTGTGTTCATTGAAACCGCTGGTTTTTGATAGTTTGGGCCCTATTGAATAATGAATGTTTTGAATTTTCTCCAAAAGTAAAGCAGTTGCAAACTCATCCTTTTAGAAACTTGTTTGGGCTGTTGAGAGCAGTAAAAAACCATCAAAAATTTCAATCCTGCATGTTTCTACCAAGAAATGTGATTCTTCATTCAAAACGCTGGTTTTTGCTATTGGGCTCTATTGAATAATGAATGTTTTGAATTTTCTCCAAAAGTAAAGTAGTTGCAGACTCATCCTTTTAGAGACTTGTTTGGGCTAATGAGAGGAGTAGAAAAACATCAAAAATTTCAGTCCTGCACGATTCTACCAAGAAATGTGTGTTCATTCAAACCGCTGGTTTTTGATAGTTTGGGCCCTATTGAATAATGAATGTTTTGAATTTTCTCCAAAAGTAAAGTAGTTGCAAACTCATCCTTTTAGAAACTTGTTTGGGCTGTTGAGAGGAGTAAAAAACCATCAAAAATTTCAATCCTGCATGATTCTACCAAGAAATGTGATTCTTCATTCAAAACCTGATTTTTGCTCTTGGGCTCTATTGAATAATGAATGTTTTGAATTTTCTCCAAAAGTAAAGTAGTTGCAAACTCATGCTTTTAGAGACTTGTTTGGGCTCATGAGAGGAGTAGAAAAACATCAAAAATTTCAGTCCTGCATGATCCCACCAAGAAATGTGTGTTTATTGAAACCACTGGTTTTTGATAGTTTGGGCCCTATTGAATAATGAATGTTTTGAATTTTCTCCAAAAATAAAGTAGTTGCAAACTCATCCTTTTAGAAACTTGTTTGGGCTGTTGAGAGGAGTAAAAAACCATCAAAAATTTCAATCCTGCATGATTCTACCAAGAAATGTGATTCTTCATTCAAAACCTGATTTTTGCTATTGGGCTCTATTGAGTAATGAATGTTTTGAATTTTCTCCAAAAGTAAAGTAGTTGCAAACTCATCCTTTTAGAGACTTGTTTGGGCTCATGAGAGGAGTAGAAAAACATCAAAAATTTCAGTCCTGCACGATTCTACCAAGAAATGTGTGTTCATTCAAACCGCTGGTTTTTGATATTTTGGGCCCTATTGAATAATGAATGTTTTGAATTTTCTCCAAAAGTAAAGTAGTTGCAAACTCATCCTTTTAGAAACTTGTTTGGGCTGTTGAGAGGAGTAAAAAACCATCAAAAATTTCAATCCTGCATGATTCTACCAAGAAATGTGATTCTTCATTCAAAACCTGATTTTTGCTATTGGGCTCTATTGAATAATGAATGTTTTGAATTTTCTCCAAAAGTAAAGTAGTTGCAAACTCATGCTTTTAGAGACTTGTTTGGGCTCATGAGAGGAGTAGAAAAACATCAAAAATTTCAGTCCTGCATGATTCTACCAAGAAATGTGTGTTCATTGAAACCGCTGGTTTTTGATAGTTTGGGCCCTATTGAATAATGAATGTTTTGAATTTTCTCCAAAAGTAAAGTAGTTGCAAACTCATCCTTTTAGAAACTTGTTTGGGCTGTTGAGAGGAGTAAACAACCATCAAAAATTTCAATCCTGCATGATTCTACCAAGAAATGTGATTCTTCATTCAAAACGCTGGTTTTTGCTATTGGGCTCTATTGAATAATGAATGTTTTGAATTTTCTCCAAAATTAAAGTAGTTGCAAACTCATGCTTCTAGAGACTTGTTTGGGCTCATGAGAGGAGTAGAAAAACATCAAAAATTTCAGTCCTGCACGATTCTACCAAGAAATGTGTGTTCATTGAAACCGCTGGTTTTTGATAGTTTGGGCCCTATTGAATAATGAATGTTTTGAATTTTCTCCAAAAGTAAAGTAGTTGCAAACTCATCCTTTTAGAAACTTGTTTGGGCTGTTGAGAGCAGTAAAAAACCATCAAAAATTTCAATCCTGCATGATTCTACCAAGAAATGTGATTCTTCATTCAAAACGCTGGTTTTTGCTATTGGGCTCTATTGAATAATGAATGTTTTGAAATTTCTCCAAAAGTAAAGTAGTTGCAGACTCATGCTTTTAGAGACTTGTTTGGGCTCATGAGAGGAGTAGAAAAACATCAAAAATTTCAGTCCTGCATGATTCTAACAAGAAATGTGTGTTCATTGAAACCGCTGGTTTTTGATAGTTTGGGCCCTATTGAATAATGAATGTTTTTAATTTTCTCCAAAAGTAAAGTAGTTGCAAACTCATCCTTTTAGAAACTTGTTTGGGCTGTTGAGAGGAGTAAAAAACCATCAAAAATTTCAATCCTGCATGATTCTACCAAGAAATGTGATTCTTCATTCAAAACCTGATTTTTGCTATTGGGCTCTATTGAATAATGAATGTTTTGAATTTTCTCCAAAAGTAAAGTAGTTGCAAACTCATGCTTTTAGAGACTTGTTTCGGCTCATGAGAGGAGTAGAAAAACATCAAAAATTTCAGTCCTGCATGATTCTACCAAGAAATGTGTGTTCATTCAAACCGCTGGTTTTTGATAGTTTGGGCCCTATTGAATAATGAATGTTTTGAATTTTCTCCAAAAGTAAAGTAGTTGCAAACTCATCCTTTTAGAAACTTGTTTGGGCTGTTGAGAGGAGTAAGAAACCATCAAAAATTTCAATCCTGCATGATTCTACCAAGACATGTGATTCTTCATTCAAAACGCTGGTTTTTGCTATTGAGCTCTATTGAATAATGAATGTTTTGAATTTTCTCCAAAAGTAAAGTAGTTGCAAACTCATCCTTTTAGAGACTTGTTTGGGCTCATGAGAGGAGTAGAAAAACATCAAAAATTTCAGTCCTGCACGATTCTACCAAGAAATGTGTGTTCATTCAAACCGCTGGTTTTTGATAGTTTGGGCCCTATTGAATAATGAATGTTTTGAATTTTCTCCAAAAGTAAAGTAGTTGCAAACTCATCCTTTTAGAAACTTGTTTGGGCTGTTGAGAGGAGTAAAAAACCATCAAAAATTTCAATCCTGCATGGTTTTCAGAAAGAGAATTGGAGGGATCCAATGGCTGGATATCCTTAAAGACAAAAATGTCCAGGAAGGATGGGAAATCTTGAAAAATGAAATTCTCAAAGCACAGTTGTTAACAATTCCGAAAAGAGGGAAGAATAGGAAGCAGTTAAGGAAACCAGGATGGATGAACACAGAACTTAAGCACATGCTAAAAAGGAAGAAAAAAATGTTTATAAAATGGAAAGAGGGAGGCATATCTAAAGAAGAATATAATGCTGTCTGCAGAACCTGCAGGGCACAAATCAGATTAGCTAAAGCTGAAAATGAATTGAGGCTTGCAAGAGATGTCAAAAGCAATAATAAAGGATTTTGGGGATATGTCAAAAGTAAAAGAAAAGTCAAAGATGCTATAGGATTTTTACAGGATGAAAATGATGAAATGGTAAGACAGGATGTTGAGAAGGCTGAACTTTTAAATTCCTATTTTGCATCTGTTTTCTCTCAGAAAGGAAATGTAACATCAACTGTTATTCACTGTCCTATTAAGGGAATAGAAGAATCCAGGATATCTATAAACAGAAAGATAGTGAGGAAACACTTAGCTAGCCTAAATGAATTCAAGTCTCCAGGTCCAGATGAATTACACCCCAGAGTACTGAAGGAGATAGCAGAAGAAATTTTTGAACCCCTCTCTATAATCTTTGAAAATTCTTGGAGAACAGGAGAAGTGCCAGAAGACTGGAGAAGAGCAAATGTTGTTCCTATCTTCAAAAAGGGGAAGAAGGTGGACCCAGGTAACTATAGGCCGGTGAGTCTGACTTCTATACCAGGAAAGATCTTTGAACAAATTATTAAACAACATGTATGTCAATACCTGGATAAGAATGAAGTGATTAAACAGAGTCAGCATGGGTTTGTAACTAATAAGTCATGTCAGACTAACTTAATTTCCTTCTATGACGGTATCACTGATTGGGTGGATCAAGGAAATGCTGTAGATATAGTATATCTTGACTTCAGCAAAGCATTTGACAAAGTCTCTCATACAATCCTTATTGAAAAAATGATTAAGTATGGAATGGACAAGGCAACTGTTAGGTGGATTCATAACTGGCTTAGAGATCGGACCCAAAGAGTGGTCGTAAATGGCTGCACATCCAGTTGGAAGAATGTCTCAAGTGGGGTACCACAGGGCTCTGTCCTGGGCCCTGTATTGTTCAACATCTTTATCACTGATTTAGATGAAGGCATTGAGGGTAAACTGATTAAATTTGCTGATGACACAAAGCTAGGAGGGATAGCTAATACTAGAGAAGAGAGAGAGAGGATTCAAAAAGATTTAAATAAACTGGAGAAGTGGGCAGCAACAAACAGAATGGTTTTTAACAGGGAGAAATGCAAAGTACTACATCTGGGCAATAAAAATGGAAAAAGCATATATAGAATGGGAGGAATAGGGCTAAGTGACAGCACATGTGAAAAAGACTTGGGTATACTAATAGATCACAGACTGAATATGAGTCAACAGTGTGATGCAGCAGCAAAAAAGGCAAATGCAATTCTAGGATGTATTAACAGAAGCATACAGTCTAGATCACGTGAAGTCATTATTTCCCTCTACTCCTCTTTGGTCAGACCTCATCTGGAATATTGTGTCCAGTTTTGGGCACCACATTTTAAAAAAGACATCAACAAACTGGAGCAAGTTCAGAAAAGAGCGACCAGAATGGTGACCGGTCTGCAAACCCTGTCTTATGAGGAAAGGTTGCAGGATTTGGGAATGTTTAGTTTGCAAAAGAGAAGACTGAGAGGAGACTTAATAGCTGTCTACAAATATCTAAAGGGCTGTCACATTGCAGAAGGATCAACTTTATTCTCATTTGCACAAGGAAAGACTAGAAGCAATGGGATGAAACTGAATGGGAGGAGACACAGATTAGATATTAGAAAAAACTTTTTGACAGTTAGAGTGATCAATGAGTGGAACAGGCTGCCACGAGAAGTGGTGAGTTCTCCTTCAATGGAAGTCTTCAAACAGAGGCTGGACAGACATCTGACTGGGATGATTTAGCGAATCCTGCTTTGAGCAGGGGGTTGGACCAGATGGCCCAGGAGGTCCCTTCCAACTCTACGATTCTATGATTCTATGATTCTATGATTCTACCAAGAAATGTGATTCTTCATTCAAAACCTGATTTTTGCTATTGGGCTCTATTGAATAATGAATGTTTTGAATTTTCTCCAAAAGTAAAGTAGTTGCAAACTCATGCTTTTAGAGACTTGTTTGGGCTCATGAGAGGAGTAGAAAAACATCAAAAATTTCAGTCCTGCACGATTCTACCAAGAAATGTGTGTTCATTCAAACCACTGGTTTTTGATAGTTTGGGCCCTATTGAATAATGAATGTTTTGAATTTTCTCCAAAAGTAAAGTAGTTGCAAACTCATCCTTTTAGAAACTTGTTTGGGCTGTTGAGAGCAGTAAAAAACCATCAAAAATTTCAATCCTGCATGATTCTACCAAGAAATGTGATTCTTCATTCAAAACGCTGGTTTTTGCTATTGGGCTCTATTGAATAATGAATGTTTTGAATTTTCTCCAAAAGTAAAGTAGTTGCAAACTCATGCTTTTAGAGACTTGTTTGGTCTCATGAGAGGAGTAGAAAAACATCAAAAATTTCACTCCTGCCTGATTCTACCAAGAAATGTGTGTTCATTGAAACCGCTGGTTTTTGATAGTTTGGGCCCTATTGAATAATGAATGTTTTGAATTTTCTCCAAAAGTAAAGTAGTTGCAAACTCATCCTTTTAGAAACATGTTTGGGCTGTTGAGAGGAGTAAAAAACCATCAAAAATTTCAATCCTGCATGATTCTACCAAGAAATGTGATTCTTCATTCAAAACCTGATTTTTGCTATTGGGCTCTATTGAATAATGAATGTTTTGAATTTTCTCCAAAAGTAAAGTAGTTGCAAACTCATGCTTTTAGAGACTTGTTTGGGCTCATGAGAGGAGTAGAAAAACATCAAAAATTTCAGTCCTGCATGATTCTACCAAGAAATGTGTGTTCATTGAAACCGCTGGTGTTTGATAGTTTGGGCCCTATTGAATAATGAATGTTTTGAATTTTCTCCAAACGTAAAGTAGTTGCAAACTCATCCTTTTAGAAACTTGTTTGGGCTGTTGAGAGGAGTAAAAAACCATCAAAAATTTCAATCCTGCATGATTCTACCAAGAAATATGATTCTTCATTCAAAACCTGATTTTTGCTATTGGGCGCTATTGAATAATGAATGTTTTGAATTTTCTCCAAAAGCAAAGTAGTTGCAAACTCATGCTTTTAGAGACTTGTTTGGGCTCATGAGAGGAGTAGAAAAACATCAAAAATTTCAGCCCTGCATGATTCTACCAAGAAATGTGTGTTCATTGAAACCGCTGGTTTTTGATAGTTTGGGCACTATTGAATAATGAATGTTTTGAATTTTCTTCAAAAGTAAAGTAGTTGCAAACTCATCCTTTTAGAAACTTGTTTGGGCTGTTGAGAGGAGTAAAAAACCATCAAAAATTTCAATCCTGCATGATTCTACCAAGAAATGTGATTCTTCATTCAAAACGCTGGTTTTTGCTATTGGGCTCTATTGAATAATGAATGTTTTGAATTTTCTCCAAAAGTAAAGTAGTTGCAAACTCATCCTTTTAGAGACTTGTTTGGGCTCATGAGAGGAGTAGAAAAACATCAAAAATTTCAGTCCTGCATGATTCTACCAAGAAATGTGTGTTCATTGAAACCGCTGGTTTTTGATAGTTTGGGCCATATTGAATAATGAATGTTTTGAATTTTCACCAAAGGTAAAGTAGTTGCAAACTCATCCTTTTAGAAACTTGTTTGGGCTGTTGAGAGGAGTAAAAAACCATCAAAAATTTCAATCCTGCATGATTCTACCAAGAAATGTGATTCTTCATTCAAAACGCTGGTTTTTGCTATTGGGCTCTATTGAATAATGAATGTTTTGAATTTTCTCCAAAAGTAAAGTAGTTGCAAACTCATGCTTTTAGAGACTTGTTTGGGCTCATGAGAGGAGTAGAAAAACATCAAAAATTTCAGTCCTGCACGATTCTACCAAGAAATGTGTGTTCATTGAAACCGCTGGTTTTTGATAGTTTGGGCCCTATTGAATAATGAATGTTTTGAATTTTCTCCAAAAGTAAAGTAGTTGCAAACTCATCCTTTTAGAAACTTGTTTGGTCTGTTGAGAGGAGTAAAAAACCATCAAAAATTTCAATCCTGCATGATTCTACCAAGAAATGTGATTCTTCATTCAAAACCTGATTTTTGCTATTGGGCTCTATTGAATAATGAATGTTTTGAATTTTCTTCAAAAGTAAAGTAGTTGCAAACTCATGCTTTTAGAGACTTGTTTGGGCTCATGAGAGGAGTAGAAAAACATCAAAAATTTCAGTCCTGCATGATTCTACCAAAAAATGTGTGTTCATTGAAACCGCTGGTTTTTGATAGTTTGGGCCCTATTGAATAATGAATGTTTTGAATTTTCTCCAAAAGTAAAGTAGTTGCAAACTCATCCTTTTAGAAACTTGTTTGGGCTGTTGAGAGGAGTAAAAAACCATCAAAAATTTAAATCCTGCATGATTCTACCAAGAAATGTGATTCTTCATTCAAAACGCTGGTTTTTGCTATTGGGCTCTATTGAATAATGAATGTTTTGAATTTTCTCCAAAAGTAAAGTAGTTGCAAATTCATCTTTTTAGAGACTTGTTTGGGCTCATGAGAGGAGTAGAAAAACATCAAAAATTTCAGTCCTGCACGATTCTACCAAGAAATGTGTGTTCATTGAAACCGCTGGTTTTTGATAGTTTGGGCCCTATTGAATAATGAATGTTTTGAATTTTCTCCAAAAGTAAAGTAGTTGCAAACTCATCCTTTTAGAAACTTGTTTGGGCTGTTGAGAGGAGTAAAAAACCATCAAAAATTTCAATCCTGCATGATTCTACCAAGAAATGTGATTCTTCATTCAAAACCTGATTTTTGCTATTGGGCTCTATTGAATAATGAATGTTTTGAATTTTCTCCAAAAGTAAAGTAGTTGCAAACTCATACTTTTAGAGACTTGTTTGGGCTCATGAGAGGAGTAGAAAAACATCAAAAATTTCAGTCCTGCATGATTCTACCAAAAAATGTGTGTTCATTCAAACCGCTGGTTTTTGATAGTTTGGGCCCTATTGAATAATGAATGTTTTGAATTTTCTCCAAAAGTAAAGTAGTTGCAAACTCATCCTTTTAGAAACTTGTTTGGGCTGTTGAGAGGAGTAAAAAACCATCAAAAATTTCAATCCTGCATGATTCTACCAAGAAATGTGATTCTTCATTCAAAACCTGATTTTTGCTATTGGGCTCTATTGAATAATGAATGTTTTGAATTTTCTCCAAAAGTAAAGTAGTTGCAAACTCATGCTTTTATAGACTTGTTTGGGCTCATGAGAGGAGTAGAAAAACATCAAAAATTTCAGTCCTGCATGATTCTACCAAGAAATGTGTGTTCATTGAAACCGCTGGTTTTTGATAGTTTGGGCCCTATTGAATAATGAATGTTTTGAATTTTCTCCAAAAGTAAAGTAGTTGCAAACTCATCCTTTTAGAAACTTGTTTGGGCTGTTGAGAGCAGTAAAAAACCATCAAAAATTTCAATCCTGCATGATTCTACCAAGAAATGTGATTCTTCATTCAAAACGCTGGTTTTTGCTATTGAGCTCTATTGAATAATGAATGTTTTGAATTTTCTCCAAAAGTAAAGTAGTTGCAAACTCATCCTTTTAGAGACTTGTTTGGGCTCATGAGAGGAGTAGAAAAACATCAAAAATTTCAGTCCTGCATGATTCTACCAAGAAATGTGTGTTCATTGAAACCGCTGGTGTTTGATAGTTTGGGCCCTATTGAATAATGAATGTTTTGAATTTTCTCCAAACGTAAAGTAGTTGCAAACTCATCCTTTTAGAAACTTGTTTGGGCTGTTGAGAGGAGTAAAAAACCATCAAAAATTTCAATCCTGCATGATTCTACCAAGAAATGTGATTCTTCATTCAAAACGCTGGTTTATGCTATTGGGCTCTATTGAATAATGAATGTTTTGAATTTTCTCCAAAAGTAAAGTAGTTGCAAACTCATCCTTTTAGAGACTTGTTTGGGCTCATGAGAGGAGTAGAAAAACATCAAAAATTTCAGTCCTGCACGATTCTACCAAGAAATGTGTGTTCATTCAAACCGCTGGTTTTTGATATTTTGAGCCCTATTGAATAATGAATGTTTTGAATTTTCTCCAAAAGTAAAGTAGTTGCAAACTCATCCTTTTAGAAACTTGTTTGGGCTGTTGAGAGGAGTAAAAAACCATCAAAAATTTCAATCCTGCATGATTCTACCAAGAAATGTGATTCTTCATTCAAAACCTGATTTTTGCTATTGGGCGCTATTGAATAATGAATGTTTTGAATTTTCTCCAAAAGCAAAGTAGTTGCAAACTCATGCTTTTAGAGACTTGTTTGGGCTCATGAGAGGAGTAGAAAAACATCAAAAATTTCAGTCCTGCATGATTCTACCAAGAAATGTGTGTTCATTGAAACCGCTGGTTTTTGATAGTTTGGGCCCTATTGAATAATGAATGTTTTGAATTTTCTTCAAAAGTAAAGTAGTTGCAAACTCATCCTTTTAGAAACTTGTTTGGGCTGTTGAGAGGAGTAAAAAACCATCAAAAATTTAAATCCTGCATGATTCTACCAAGAAATGTGATTCTTCATTCAAAACGCTGGTTTTTGCTATTGGGCTCTATTGAATAATGAATGTTTTGAATTTTCTCCAAAAGTAAAGTAGTTGCAAACTCATCCTTTTAGAGACTTGTTTGGGCTCATGAGAGGAGTAGAAAAACATCAGAAATTTCAGTCCTGCACGATTCTACCAAGAAATGTGTGTTCATTCAAACCGCTGGTTTTTGATATTTTGGGCCCAATTGAATAATGAATGTTTTGAATTTTCTCCAAAAGTAAAGTAGTTGCAAACTCATCCTTTTAGAAACTTGTTTGGGCTGTTGAGAGGAGTAAAAAACCATCAAAAATTTCAATCCTGCATGATTCTACCAAGAAATGTGATTCTTCATTCAAAACCTGATTTTTGCTATTGGGCTCTATTGAATAATGAATGTTTTGAATTTTCTCCAAAAGTAAAGTAGTTGCAAACTCATGCTTTTAGAGACTTGTTTGGGCTCATGAGAGGAGTAGAAAAACATCAAAAATTTCAGTCCTGCATGATTCTACCAAGAAATGTGTGTTCATTGAAACCGCTGGTTTTTGATAGTTTGGGCCCTATTGAATAATGAATGTTTTGAATTTTCTCCAAAAGTAAAGTAGTTGCAAACTCATCCTTTTAGAAACTTGTTTGGGCTGTTGAGAGGAGTAAAAAACCATCAAAAATTTCAATCCTGCATGATTCTACCAAGAAATGTGATTCTTCATTCAAAACGCTGGTTTTTGCTATTGGGCTCTATTGAATAATGAATGTTTTGAATTTTCTCCAAAAGTAAAGTAGTTGCAAACTCATCCTTTTAGAGACTTGTTTGGGCTCATGAGAGGAGTAGAAAAAAATCAAAAATTTCAGTCCTGCACGATTCTACCAAGAAATGTGTGTTCATTCAAACCGCTGGTTATTGATATTTTGGGCCCTATTGAATAATGAATGTTTTGAATTTTCTCCAAAAGTAAAGTAGTTGCAAACTCATCCTTTTAGAAACTTGTTTGGGCTGTTGAGAGGAGTAAAAAACCATCAAAAATTTCAATCCTGCATGATTTTACCAAAAAATGTGATTCTTCATTCAAAACCTGATTTTTGCTATTGGGCTCTATTGAATAATGAATGTTTTGAATTTTCTCCAAAAGTAAAGTAGTTGCAAACTCATGCTTTTAGAGACTTGTTTGGGCTCATGAGAGGAGTAGAAAAACATCAAAAATTTCAGTCCTGCATGATTCTACCAAGAAATGTGTGTTCATTGAAACCGCTGGTTTTTGATAGTTTGGGCCCTATTGAATAATGAATGTTTTGAATTTTCTCCAAAAGTAAAGTAGTTGCAAACTCATCCTTTTAGAAACTTGTTTGGGCTGTTGAGAGGAGTAAAAAACCATCAAAAATTTCAATCCTGCATGATTCTACCAAGAAATGTGATTCTTCATTCAAAACCTGATTTTTGCTATTGGGCTCTATTGAATAATGAATGTTTTGAATTTTCTTCAAAAGTAAAGTAGTTGCAAACTCATGCTTTTAGAGACTTGTTTGGGCTCATGAGAGGAGTAGAAAAACATCAAAAATTTCAGTCCTGCATGATTCTACCAAGAAATGTGTGTTCATTGAAACCGCTGGTTTTTGATAGTTTGGGCCCTATTGAATAATGAATGTTTTGAATTTTCTCCAAAAGTAAAGTAGTTGCAAACTCATCCTTTTAGAAACTTGTTTGGGCTGTTGAGAGGAGTAAACAACCATCAAAAATTTCAATCCTGCATGATTCTACCAAGAAATGTGATTCTTCATTCAAAACGCTGGTTTTTGCTATTGGGCTCTATTGAATAATGAATGTTTTGAATTTTCTCCAAAAGTAAAGTAGTTGCAAACTCATGCTTTTAGAGACTTGTTTGGGCTCATGAGAGGAGTAGAAAAACATCAAAAATTTCAGTCCTGCATGATTCTACCAAGAAATGTGTGTTCATTGAAACCGCTGGTTTTTGATAGTTTGGGCCCTATTGAATAATGAATGTTTTGAATTTTCTCCAAAAGTAAAGTAGTTGCAAACTCATCCTTTTAGAGACTTGTTTGGGCTAATGAGAGGAGTAGAAAAACATCAAAAATTTCAGTCCTGCACGATTCTACCAAGAAATGTGTGTTCATTGAAACCGCTGTTTTTTGATAGTTTGGGCCCTATTGAATAATGAATGTTTTGAATTTTCTCCAAAAGTAAAGTAGTTGCAAACTCATCCTTTTAGAAACTTGTTTGTGCTGTGGAGAGGAGTAAAAATCCATCAAAAATTTCAATCTTGCATGATTCTACCAAGAAATGTGATTCTTCATTCAAAACCTGATTTTTGCTATTGGGCTCTATTGAATAATGAATGTTTTGAATTTTCTCCAAAAGTAAAGTAGTTGCAAACTCATGCTTTTAGAGACTTGTTTGGGCTCATGAGAGGAGTAGAAAAACATCAAAAATTTCAGTCCTGCATGATTCTACCAAGAAATGTGTGTTCATTGAAACCGCTGGTTTTTGATAGTTTGGGCCCTATTGAATAATGAATGTTTTGAATTTTCTCCAAAAGTAAAGTAGTTGCAAACTCATGCTTTTAGAGACTTGTTTGGGCTCATGAGAGTAGAAAAACATCAGAAATTTCAGTCCTGCATGATTCTACCAAGAAATGTGTGTTCATTGAAACCGCTGGTTTTTGATAGTTTGGGCCCTATTGAATAATGAATGTTTTGAATTTTCTCCAAAATTAAAATAGTTGCAAACTCATCCTTTTAGAAACTTGTTTGGGCTGTTGAGAGCAGTAAAAAACCATCAAAAATTTCAATCCTGCATGATTCTACCAAGAAATGTGATTCTTCATTCAAAACGCTGGTTTTTGCTATTGGGCTCTATTGAATAATGAATGTTTTGAATTTTCTCCAAAAGTAAAGTAGTTGCAAACTCATGCTTTTAGAGACTTGTTTGGGCTCATGAGAGGAGTAGAAAAACATCAAAAATTTCAGTCCTGCATGATTCTACCAAGAAATGTGTGTTCATTCAAACCGCTGGTTTTTGATAGTTTGGGCCCTATTGAATAATGAATGTTTTGAATTTTCTCCAAAAGTAAAGTAGTTGCAAACTCATCCTTTTAGAAACTTGTTTGGGCTGTTGAGTGGAGTAAAAAACCATCAAAAATTTCAATCCTGCATGATTCTACCAAGAAATGTGATTCTTCATTCAAAACCTGATTTTTGCTATTGGGCTCTATTGAATAATGAATGTTTTGAATTTTCTTCAAAAGTAAAGTAGTTGCAAACTCATGCTTTTAGAGACTTGTTTGGGCTCATGAGAGGAGTAGAAAAACATCAAAAATTTCAGTCCTGCATGATTCTACCAAGAAATGTGTGTTCATTGAAACCGCTGGTTTTTGATAGTTTGGACCCTATTGAATAATGAATGTTTTGAATTTTCTCCAAAAGTAAAGTAGTTGCAAACTCATCCTTTTAGAAACTTGTTTGGGCTGTTGAGAGGAGTAAAAAACCATCAAAAATTTCAATCCTGCATGATTCTACCAAGAAATGTGATTCTTCATTCAAAACGCTGGTTTTTGCTATTGGGCTCTATTGAATAATGAATGTTTTGAATTTTCTCCAAAATTAAAGTAGTTGCAAACTCATGCTTTTAGAGACTTGTTTGGGCTCATGAGAGGAGTAGAAAAACATCAAAAATTTCAGTCCTGCATGATTCTACCAAGAAATGTGTGTTCATTGAAACCGCTGGTTTTTGATAGTTTGGGCCCTATTGAATAATGAATGTTTTCAATTTTCTCCAAAAGTAAAGCAGTTGCAAACTCATCCTTTTAGAAACTTGTTTGGGCTGTTGAGAGCAGTAAAAAACCATCAAAAATTTCAATCCTGCATGATTCTACCAAGAAATGTGATTCTTCATTCAAAACGCTGGTTTTTGCTATTGGGCTCTATTGAATAATGAATGTTTTGAATTTTCTCCAAAAGTAAAGTAGTTGCAGACTCATCCTTTTAGAGACTTGTTTGGGCTAATGAGAGGAGTAGAAAAACATCAAAAATTTCAGTCCTGCACGATTCTACCAAGAAATGTGTGTTCATTCAAACCGCTGGTTTTTGATAGTTTGGGCCCTATTGAATAATGAATGTTTTGAATTTTCTCCAAAAGTAAAGTAGTTGCAAACTCATCCTTTTAGAAACTTGTTTGGGCTGTTGAGAGGAGTAAAAAACCATCAAAAATTTCAATCCTGCATGATTCTACCAAGAAATGTGATTCTTCATTCAAAACCTGATTTTTGCTCTTGGGCTCTATTGAATAATGAATGTTTTGAATTTTCTCCAAAAGTAAAGTAGTTGCAAACTCATGCTTTTAGAGACTTGTTTGGGCTCATGAGAGGAGTAGAAAAACATCAAAAATTTCAGTCCTGCATGATCCCACCAAGAAATGTGTGTTTATTGAAACCACTGGTTTTTGATAGTTTGGGCCCTATTGAATAATGAATGTTTTGAATTTTCTCCAAAAATAAAGTAGTTGCAAACTCATCCTTTTAGAAACTTGTTTGGGCTGTTGAGAGGAGTAAAAAACCATCAAAAATTTCAATCCTGCATGATTCTACCAAGAAATGTGATTCTTCATTCAAAACCTGATTTTTGCTATTGGGCTCTATTGAATAATGAATGTTTTGAATTTTCTCCAAAAGTAAAGTAGTTGCAGACTCATCCTTTTAGACACTTGTTTGGGCTCATGAGAGGAGTAGAAAAACATCAAAAATTTCAGTCCTGCACGATTCTACCAAGAAATGTGTGTTCATTCAAACCGCTGGTTTTTGATATTTTGGGCCCTATTGAATAATGAATGTTTTGAATTTTCTCCAAAAGTAAAGTAGTTGCAAACTCATCCTTTTAGAAACTTGTTTGGGCTGTTGAGAGGAGTAAAAAACCATCAAAAATTTCAATCCTGCATGATTCTACCAAGAAATGTGATTCTTCATTCAAAACCTGATTTTTGCTATTGGGCTCTATTGAATAATGAATGTTTTGAATTTTCTCCAAAAGTAAAGTAGTTGCAAACTCATGCTTTTAGAGACTTGTTTGGGCTCATGAGAGGAGTAGAAAAACATCAAAAATTTCAGTCCTGCATGATTCTACCAAGAAATGTGTGTTCATTGAAACCGCTGGTTTTTGATAGTTTGGGCCCTATTGAATAATGAATGTTTTGAATTTTCTCCAAAAGTAAAGTAGTTGCAAACTCATCCTTTTAGAAACTTGTTTGGGCTGTTGAGAGGAGTAAACAACCATCAAAAATTTCAATCCTGCATGATTCTACCAAGAAATGTGATTCTTCATTCAAAACGCTGGTTTTTGCTATTGGGCTCAATTGAATAATGAATGTTTTGAATTTTCTCCAAAATTAAAGTAGTTGCAAACTCATGCTTTTAGAGACTTGTTTGGGCTCATGAGAGGAGTAGAAAAACATCAAAAATTTCAGTCCTGCACGATTCTACCAAGAAATGTGTGTTCATTGAAACCGCTGGTTTTTGATAGTTTGGGCCCTATTGAATAATGAATGTTTTGAATTTTCTCCAAAAGTAAAGTAGTTGCAAACTCATACTTTTAGAAACTTGTTTGGGCTGTTGAGAGCAGTAAAAAACCATCAAAAATTTCAATCCTGCATGATTCTACCAAGAAATGTGATTCTTCATTCAAAACGCTGGTTTTTGCTATTGGGCTCTATTGAATAATGAATGTTTTGAAATTTCTCCAAAAGTAAAGTAGTTGCAGACTCATGCTTTTAGAGACTTGTTTGGGCTCATGAGAGGAGTAGAAAAACATCAAAAATTTCAGTCCTGCATGATTCTAACAAGAAATGTGTGTTCATTGAAACCGCTGGTTTTTGATAGTTTGGGCCCTATTGAATAATGAATGTTTTTAATTTTCTCCAAAAGTAAAGTAGTTGCAAACTCATCCTTTTAGAAACTTGTTTGGGCTGTTGAGAGGAGTAAAAAACCATCAAAAATTTCAATCCTGCATGATTCTACCAAGAAATGTGATTCTTCATTCAAAACCTGATTTTTGCTATTGGGCTCTATTGAATAATGAATGTTTTGAATTTTCTCCAAAAGTAAAGTAGTTGCAAACTCATGCTTTTAGAGACTTGTTTGGGCTCATGAGAGGAGTAGAAAAACATCAAAAATTTCAGTCCTGCATGATTCTACCAAGAAATGTGTGTTCATTCAAACCGCTGGTTTTTGATAGTTTGGGCCCTATTGAATAATGAATGTTTTGAATTTTCTCCAAAAGTAAAGTAGTTGCAAACTCATCCTTTTAGAAACTTGTTTGGGCTGTTGAGAGGAGTAAGAAACCATCAAAAATTTCAATCCTGCATGATTCTACCAAGACATGTGATTCTTCATTCAAAACGCTGGTTTTTGCTATTGAGCTCTATTGAATAATGAATGTTTTGAATTTTCTCCAAAAGTAAAGTAGTTGCAAACTCATCCTTTTAGAGACTTGTTTGGGCTCATGAGAGGAGTAGAAAAACATCAAAAATTTCAGTCCTGCACGATTCTACCAAGAAATGTGTGTTCATTCAAACCGCTGGTTTTTGATAGTTTGGGCCCTATTGAATAATGAATGTTTTGAATTTTCTCCAAAAGTAAAGTAGTTGCAAACTCATCCTTTTAGAAACTTGTTTGGGCTGTTGAGAGGAGTAAAAAACCATCAAAAATTTCAATCCTGCATGATTCTACCAAGAAATGTGATTCTTCATTCAAAACCTGATTTTTGTTATTGGGCTCTATTGAATAATGAATGTTTTGAATTTTCTCCAAAAGTAAAGTAGTTGCAAACTCATGCTTTTAGAGACTTGTTTGGGCTCATGAGAGGAGTAGAAAAACATCAAAAATTTCAGTCCTGCACGATTCTACCAAGAAATGTGTGTTCATTCAAACCACTGGTTTTTGATAGTTTGGGCCCTATTGAATAATGAATGTTTTGAATTTTCTCCAAAAGTAAAGTAGTTGCAAACTCATCCTTTTAGAAACTTGTTTGGGCTGTTGAGAGCAGTAAAAAACCATCAAAAATTTCAATCCTGCATGATTCTACCAAGAAATGTGATTCTTCATTCAAAACGCTGGTTTTTGCTATTGGGCTCTATTGAATAATGAATGTTTTGAATTTTCTCCAAAAGTAAAGTAGTTGCAAACTCATGCTTTTAGAGACTTGTTTGGTCTCATGAGAGGAGTAGAAAAACATCAAAAATTTCACTCCTGCCTGATTCTACCAAGAAATGTGTGTTCATTGAAACCGCTGGTTTTTGATAGTTTGGGCCCTATTGAATAATGAATGTTTTGAATTTTCTCCAAAAGTAAAGTAGTTGCAAACTCATCCTTTTAGAAACATGTTTGGGCTGTTGAGAGGAGTAAAAAACCATCAAAAATTTCAATCCTGCATGATTCTACCAAGAAATATGATTCTTCATTCAAAACCTGATTTTTGCTATTGGGCGCTATTGAATAATGAATGTTTTGAATTTTCTCCAAAAGCAAAGTAGTTGCAAACTCATGCTTTTAGAGACTTGTTTGGGCTCATGAGAGGAGTAGAAAAACATCAAAAATTTCAGCCCTGCATGATTCTACCAAGAAATGTGTGTTCATTGAAACCGCTGGTTTTTGATAGTTTGGGCACTATTGAATAATGAATGTTTTGAATTTTCTTCAAAAGTAAAGTAGTTGCAAACTCATCCTTTTAGAAACTTGTTTGGGCTGTTGAGAGGAGTAAAAAACCATCAAAAATTTCAATCCTGCATGATTCTACCAAGAAATGTGATTCTTCATTCAAAACGCTGGTTTTTGCTATTGGGCTCTATTGAATAATGAATGTTTTGAATTTTCTCCAAAAGTAAAGTAGTTGCAAACTCATGCTTTTAGAGACTTGTTTGGTCTCATGAGAGGAGTAGAAAAACATCAAAAATTTCACTCCTGCCTGATTCTACCAAGAAATGTGTGTTCATTGAAACCGCTGGTTTTTGATAGTTTGGGCCCTATTGAATAATGAATGTTTTGAATTTTCTCCAAAAGTAAAGTAGTTGCAAACTCATCCTTTTAGAAACATGTTTGGGCTGTTGAGAGGAGTAAAAAACCATCAAAAATTTCAATCCTGCATGATTCTACCAAGAAATATGATTCTTCATTCAAAACCTGATTTTTGCTATTGGGCGCTATTGAATAATGAATGTTTTGAATTTTCTCCAAAAGCAAAGTAGTTGCAAACTCATGCTTTTAGAGACTTGTTTGGGCTCATGAGAGGAGTAGAAAAACATCAAAAATTTCAGCCCTGCATGATTCTACCAAGAAATGTGTGTTCATTGAAACCGCTGGTTTTTGATAGTTTGGGCACTATTGAATAATGAATGTTTTGAATTTTCTTCAAAAGTAAAGTAGTTGCAAACTCATCCTTTTAGAAACTTGTTTGGGCTGTTGAGAGGAGTAAAAAACCATCAAAAATTTCAATCCTGCATGATTCTACCAAGAAATGTGATTCTTCATTCAAAACGCTGGTTTTTGCTATTGGGCTCTATTGAATAATGAATGTTTTGAATTTTCTCCAAAAGTAAAGTAGTTGCAAACTCATCCTTTTAGAGACTTGTTTGGGCTCATGAGAGGAGTAGAAAAACATCAAAAATTTCAGTCCTGCATGATTCTACCAAGAAATGTGTGTTCATTGAAACCGCTGGTTTTTGATAGTTTGGGCCATATTGAATAATGAATGTTTTGAATTTTCACCAAAGGTAAAGTAGTTGCAAACTCATCCTTTTAGAAACTTGTTTGGGCTGTTGAGAGGAGTAAAAAACCATCAAAAATTTCAATCCTGCATGATTCTACCAAGAAATGTGATTCTTCATTCAAAACGCTGGTTTTTGCTATTGGGCTCTATTGAATAATGAATGTTTTGAATTTTCTCCAAAAGTAAAGTAGTTGCAAACTCATGCTTTTAGAGACTTGTTTGGGCTCATGAGAGGAGTAGAAAAACATCAAAAATTTCAGTCCTGCACGATTCTACCAAGAAATGTGTGTTCATTGAAACCGCTGGTTTTTGATAGTTTGGGCCCTATTGAATAATGAATGTTTTGAATTTTCTCCAAAAGTAAAGTAGTTGCAAACTCATCCTTTTAGAAACTTGTTTGGGCTGTTGAGAGGAGTAAAAAACCATCAAAAATTTCAATCCTGCATGATTCTACCAAGAAATGTGATTCTTCATTCAAAACCTGATTTTTGCTATTGGGCTCTATTGAATAATGAATGTTTTGAATTTTCTTCAAAAGTAAAGTAGTTGCAAACTCATGCTTTTAGAGACTTGTTTGGGCTCATGAGAGGAGTAGAAAAACATCAAAAATTTCAGTCCTGCATGATTCTACCAAAAAATGTGTGTTCATTGAAACCGCTGGTTTTTGATAGTTTGGGCCCTATTGAATAATGAATGTTTTGAATTTTCTCCAAAAGTAAAGTAGTTGCAAACTCATCCTTTTAGAAACTTGTTTGGGCTGTTGAGAGGAGTAAAAAACCATCAAAAATTTCAATCCTGCATGATTCTACCAAGAAATGTGATTCTTCATTCAAAACCTGATTTTTGCTATTGGGCTCTATTGAATAATGAATGTTTTGAATTTTCTCCAAAAGTAAAGTAGTTGCAAACTCATACTTTTAGAGACTTGTTTGGGCTCATGAGAGGAGTAGAAAAACATCAAAAATTTCAGTCCTGCATGTTTCTACCAAAAAATGTGTGTTCATTCAAACCGCTGGTTTTTGATAGTTTGGGCCCTATTGAATAATGAATGTTTTGAATTTTCTCCAAAAGTAAAGTAGTTGCAAACTCATCCTTTTAGAAACTTGTTTGGGCTGTTGAGAGGAGTAAAAAACCATCAAAAATTTCAATCCTGCATGATTCTACCAAGAAATGTGATTCTTCATTCAAAACCTGATTTTTGCTATTGGGCTCTATTGAATAATGAATGTTTTGAATTTTCTCCAAAAGTAAAGTAGTTGCAAACTCATGCTTTTATAGACTTGTTTGGGCTCATGAGAGGAGTAGAAAAACATCAAAAATTTCAGTCCTGCATGATTCTACCTAGAAATGTGTGTTCATTGAAACCGCTGGTTTTTGATAGTTTGGGCCCTATTGAATAATGAATGTTTTGAATTTTCTTCAAAAGTAAAGTAGTTGCAAACTCATCCTTTTAGAAACTTGTTTGGGCTGTTGAGAGGAGTAAAAAACCATCAAAAATTTAAATCCTGCATGATTCTACCAAGAAATGTGATTCTTCATTCAAAACGCTGGTTTTTGCTATTGGGCTCTATTGAATAATGAATGTTTTGAATTTTCTCCAAAAGTAAAGTAGTTGCAAACTCATCCTTTTAGAGACTTGTTTGGGCTCATGAGAGGAGTAGAAAAACATCAAAAATTTCAGTCCTGCACGATTCTACCAAGAAATGTGTGTTCATTCAAACCGCTGGTTTTTGATATTTTGGGCCCTATTGAATAATGAATGTTTTGAATTTTCTCCAAAAGTAAAGTAGTTGCAAACTCATCCTTTTAGAAACTTGTTTGGGCTGTTGAGAGGAGTAAAAAACCATCAAAAATTTCAATCCTGCATGATTCTACCAAGAAATGTGATTCTTCATTCAAAACCTGATTTTTGCTATTGGGCTCTATTGATTAATGAATGTTTTGAATTTTCTCCAAAAGTAAAGTAGTTGCAAACTCATCCTTTTAGAGACTTGTTTGGGCTCATGAGAGGAGTAGAAAAACATCAAAAATTTCAGTCCTGCATGATTCTACCAAGAAATGTGTGTTCATTGAAACCGCTGGTTTTTGATAGTTTGGGCCATATTGAATAATGAATGTTTTGAATTTTCACCAAAGGTAAAGTAGTTGCAAACTCATCCTTTTAGAAACTTGTTTGGGCTGTTGAGAGGAGTAAAAAACCATCAAAAATTTCAATCCTGCATGATTCTACCAAGAAATGTGATTCTTCATTCAAAACGCTGGTTTTTGCTATTGGGCTCTATTGAATAATGAATGTTTTGAATTTTCTCCAAAAGTAAAGTAGTTGCAAACTCATGCTTTTAGAGACTTGTTTGGGCTCATGAGAGGAGTAGAAAAACATCAAAAATTTCAGTCCTGCACGATTCTACCAAGAAATGTGTGTTCATTGAAACCGCTGGTTTTTGATAGTTTGGGCCCTATTGAATAATGAATGTTTTGAATTTTCTCCAAAAGTAAAGTAGTTGCAAACTCATCCTTTTAGAAACTTGTTTGGGCTGTTGAGAGGAGTAAAAAACCATCAAAAATTTCAATCCTGCATGATTCTACCAAGAAATGTGATTCTTCATTCAAAACCTGATTTTTGCTATTGGGCTCTATTGAATAATGAATGTTTTGAATTTTCTTCAAAAGTAAAGTAGTTGCAAACTCATGCTTTTAGAGACTTGTTTGGGCTCATGAGAGGAGTAGAAAAACATCAAAAATTTCAGTCCTGCATGATTCTACCAAAAAATGTGTGTTCATTGAAACCGCTGGTTTTTGATAGTTTGGGCCCTATTGAATAATGAATGTTTTGAATTTTCTCCAAAAGTAAAGTAGTTGCAAACTCATCCTTTTAGAAACTTGTTTGGGCTGTTGAGAGGAGTAAAAAACCATCAAAAATTTCAATCCTGCATGATTCTACCAAGAAATGTGATTCTTCATTCAAAACCTGATTTTTGCTATTGGGCTCTATTGAATAATGAATGTTTTGAATTTTCTCCAAAAGTAAAGTAGTTGCAAACTCATACTTTTAGAGACTTGTTTGGGCTCATGAGAGGAGTAGAAAAACATCAAAAATTTCAGTCCTGCATGTTTCTACCAAAAAATGTGTGTTCATTCAAACCGCTGGTTTTTGATAGTTTGGGCCCTATTGAATAATGAATGTTTTGAATTTTCTCCAAAAGTAAAGTAGTTGCAAACTCATCCTTTTAGAAACTTGTTTGGGCTGTTGAGAGGAGTAAAAAACCATCAAAAATTTCAATCCTGCATGATTCTACCAAGAAATGTGATTCTTCATTCAAAACCTGATTTTTGCTATTGGGCTCTATTGAATAATGAATGTTTTGAATTTTCTCCAAAAGTAAAGTAGTTGCAAACTCATGCTTTTATAGACTTGTTTGGGCTCATGAGAGGAGTAGAAAAACATCAAAAATTTCAGTCCTGCATGATTCTACCTAGAAATGTGTGTTCATTGAAACCGCTGGTTTTTGATAGTTTGGGCCCTATTGAATAATGAATGTTTTGAATTTTCTTCAAAAGTAAAGTAGTTGCAAACTCATCCTTTTAGAAACTTGTTTGGGCTGTTGAGAGGAGTAAAAAACCATCAAAAATTTAAATCCTGCATGATTCTACCAAGAAATGTGATTCTTCATTCAAAACGCTGGTTTTTGCTATTGGGCTCTATTGAATAATGAATGTTTTGAATTTTCTCCAAAAGTAAAGTAGTTGCAAACTCATCCTTTTAGAGACTTGTTTGGGCTCATGAGAGGAGTAGAAAAACATCAAAAATTTCAGTCCTGCACGATTCTACCAAGAAATGTGTGTTCATTCAAACCGCTGGTTTTTGATATTTTGGGCCCTATTGAATAATGAATGTTTTGAATTTTCTCCAAAAGTAAAGTAGTTGCAAACTCATCCTTTTAGAAACTTGTTTGGGCTGTTGAGAGGAGTAAAAAACCATCAAAAATTTCAATCCTGCATGATTCTACCAAGAAATGTGATTCTTCATTCAAAACCTGATTTTTGCTATTGGGCTCTATTGATTAATGAATGTTTTGAATTTTCTCCAAAAGTAAAGTAGTTGCAAACTCATGCTTTTAGAGACTTGTTTGGGCTCATGAGAGGATTAGAAAAACATCAAAAATTTCAGTCCTGCATGATTCTACCAAGAAATGTGTGTTCATTGAAACCGCTGGTTTTTGATAGTTTGGGCCCTATTGAATAATGAATGTTTTGAATTTTCTCCAAAAGTAAAGTAGTTGCAAACTCATCCTTTTAGAAACTTGTTTGGGCTGTTGAGAGGAGTAAAAAACCATCAAAAATTTCAATCCTGCATGATTCTACCAAGAAATGTGATTCTTCATTCAAAACCTGATTTTTGCTATTGGGCTCTATTGAATAATGAATGTTTTGAATTTTCTTCAAAAGTAAAGTAGTTGCAAACTCATGCTTTTAGAGACTTGTTTGGGCTCATGAGAGGAGTAGAAAAACATCAAAAATTTCAGTCCTGCATGATTCTACCAAAAAATGTGTGTTCATTGAAACCGCTGGTTTTTGATAGTTTGGGCCCTATTGAATAATGAATGTTTTGAATTTTCTCCAAAAGTAAAGTAGTTGCAAACTCATCCTTTTAGAAACTTGTTTGGGCTGTTGAGAGGAGTAAAAAACCATCAAAAATTTAAATCCTGCATGATTCTACCAAGAAATGTGATTCTTCATTCAAAACGCTGGTTTTTGCTATTGGGCTCTATTGAATAATGAATGTTTTGAATTTTCTCCAAAAGTAAAGTAGTTGCAAATTCATCCTTTTAGAGACTTGTTTGGGCTCATGAGAGGAGTAGAAAAACATCAAAAATTTCAGTCCTGCACGATTCTACCAAGAAATGTGTGTTCATTGAAACCGCTGGTTTTTGATAGTTTGGGCCCTATTGAATAATGAATGTTTTGAATTTTCTCCAAAAGTAAAGTAGTTGCAAACTCATCCTTTTAGAAACTTGTTTGGGCTGTTGAGAGGAGTAAAAAACCATCAAAAATTTCAATCCTGCATGATTCTACCAAGAAATGTGATTCTTCATTCAAAACCTGATTTTTGCTATTGGGCTCTATTGAATAATGAATGTTTTGAATTTTCTCCAAAAGTAAAGTAGTTGCAAACTCATGCTTTTAGAGACTTGTTTGGGCTCATGAGAGGAGTAGAAAAACATCAAAAATTTCAGTCCTGCATGATTCTACCAAAAAATGTGTGTTCATTCAAACCGCTGGTTTTTGATAGTTTGGGCCCTATTGAATAATGAATGTTTTGAATTTTCTCCAAAAGTAAAGTAGTTGCAAACTCATCCTTTTAGAAACTTGTTTGGGCTGTTGAGAGGAGTAAAAAACCATCAAAAATTTCAATCCTGCATGATTCTACCAAGAAATGTGATTCTTCATTCAAAACCTGATTTTTGCTATTGGGCTCTATTGAATATTGAATGTTTTGAATTTTCTCCAAAAGTAAAGTAGTTGCAAACTCATGCTTTTAGAGACTTGTTTGGGCTCATGAGAGGAGTAGAAAAACATCAAAATTTT
This sequence comes from Dendrobates tinctorius, assembly GCF_039654945.1. Lineage (NCBI taxonomy): Eukaryota > Metazoa > Chordata > Amphibia > Anura > Dendrobatidae > Dendrobates > Dendrobates tinctorius. The sequence continues at coordinate 24,616,163 of NW_027361793.1, forward strand.
CAGTCCTGCATGATTCTACCAAGAAATGTGTGTTCATTGAAACCGCTGGTTTTTGATAGTTTGGGCCCTATTGAATAATGAATGTTTTGAATTTTCTCCAAAAGTAAAGTAGTTGCAAACTCATCCTTTTATAAACTTGTTTGGGCTGTTGAGAGGAGTAAAAAACCATCAAAAATTTCAATCCTGCATGATTCTACCAAGAAATGTGATTCTTCATTCAAAACGCTGGTTTTTGCTATTGGGCTCTATTGAATAATGAATGTTTTGAATTTTCTCCAAAAGTAAAGTAGTTGCAAACTCATCCTTTTAGAGACTTGTTTGGGCTCATGAGAGGAGTAGAAAAACATCAAAAATTTCAGTCCTGCACGATTCTACCAAGAAATGTGTGTTCATTGAAACCGCTGGTTTTTGATAGTTTGGGCCCTATTGAATAATGAATGTTTTGAATTTTCTCCAAAAGTAAAGTAGTTGCAAACTCATCCTTTTATAAACTTGTTTGGGCTGTTGAGAGGAGTAAAAAACCATCAAAAATTTCAATCCTGCATGATTCTACCAAGAAATGTGATTCTTCATTCAAAACGCTGGTTTTTGCTATTGGGCTCTATTGAATAATGAATGTTTTGAATTTTCTCCAAAAGTAAAGTAGTTGCAAACTCATGCTTTTAGAGACTTGTTTGGGCTCATGAGAGGAGTAGAAAAACATCAAAAATTTCAGTCCTGCATGATTCTACCAAGAAATGTGTGTTCATTGAAACCGCTGGTTTTTGATAGTTTGGGCCCTATTGAATAATGAATGTTTTGAATTTTCTCCAAAAGTAAAGTAGTTGCAAACTCATCCTTTTAGAAACTTGTTTGGGCTGTTGAGAGGAGTAAAAAACCATCAAAAATTTCAATCCTGCATGATTCTACCAAGAAATGTGATTCTTCATTCAAAACGCTGGTTTTTGCTATTGGGCTCTATTGAATAATGAATGTTTTGAATTTTCTCCAAAAGTAAAGTAGTTGCAAACTCATCCTTTTAGAGACTTGTTTGGGCTCATGAGAGGAGTAGAAAAAAATCAAAAATTTCAGTCCTGCACGATTCTACCAAGAAATGTGTGTTCATTCAAACCGCTGGTTATTGATATTTTGGGCCCTATTGAATAATGAATGTTTTGAATTTTCTCCAAAAGTAAAGTAGTTGCAAACTCATCCTTTTAGAAACTTGTTTGGGCTGTTGAGAGAAGTAAAAAACCATCAAAAATTTCAATCCTGCATGATTCTACCAAGAAATGTGATTCTTCATTCATAACGCTGGTTTTTGCTATTGGGCTCTATTGAATAATGAATGTTTTGAATTTTCTCCAAAAGTAAACTAGTTGCAAACTCATCCTTTTAGAAACTTGTTTGGGCTGTTGAGAGGAGTAAAAAACCATCAAAAATTTCAATCCTGCATGATTCTACCAAGAAATGTGATTCTTCATTCAAAACGCTGGTTTTTGCTATTGGGCTCTATTGAATAATGAATGTTTTGAATTTTCTCCAAAAGTAAAGTAGTTGCAAACTCATCCTTTTAGAGACTTGTTTGGACTCATAAGAGGAGTAGAAAAACATCAAAAATTTCAGTCCTGCATGATTCTACCAAGAAATGTGTGTTCATTGAAACCGCTGGTTTTTGATAGTTTGGGCCCTATTGAATAATGAATGTTTTGAATTTTCTCCAAAAGTAAAGTAGTTGCAAACTCATCCTTTTAGAAACTTGTTTGGGCTGTTGAGAGGAGTAAAAAACCATCAAAAATTTCAATCCTGCATGATTCTACCAAGAAATGTGATTCTTCATTCAAAACGCTGGTTTTTGCTATTGGGCTCTATTGAATATTGAATGTTTTGAATTTTCTCCAAAAGTAAAGTAGTTGCAAACTCATGCTTTTAGAGACTTGTTTGGGCTCATGAGAGGAGTAGAAAAACATCAGAAATTTCAGTCCTGCATGATTCTACCAAGAAATGTGTGTTCATTGAAACCGCTGGTTTTTGATACTTTGGGCCCTATTGAATAATGAATGTTTTGAATTTTCTCCAAAAGTAAAGTAGTTGCAAACTCATCCTTTTAGAAACTTGTTTGGGCTGTTGAGAGGAGTAAAAAACCATCAAAAATTTCAATCCTGCATGATTCTACCAAGAAATGTGATTCTTCATTCAAAACGCTGGTTTTTGCTATTGGGCTCTATTGAATAATGAATGTTTTGAATTTTCTCCAAAAGTAAAGTAGTTGCAAACTCATCCTTTTAGAGACTTGTTTGGGCTCATGAGAGGAGTAGAAAAACATCAAAAATTTCAGTCCTGCACGATTCTACCAAGAAATGTGTGTTCATTGAAACCGCTGGTTTTTGATAGTTTGGGCCCTATTGAATAATGAATGTTTTGAATTTTCTCCAAAAGTAAAGTAGTTGCAAACTCATCCTTTTAGAAACTTGTTTGGGCTGTTGAGAGGAGTAAAAAACCATCAAAAATTTAAATCCTGCATGATTCTACCAAGAAATGTGATTCTTCATTCAAAACGCTGGTTTTTGCTATTGGGCTCTATTGAATAATGAATGTTTTGAATTTTCTCCAAAAGTAAAGTAGTTGCAAATTCATCCTTTTAGAGACTTGTTTGGGCTCATGAGAGGAGTAGAAAAACATCAAAAATTTCAGTCCTGCACGATTCTACCAAGAAATGTGTGTTCATTGAAACCGCTGGTTTTTGATAGTTTGGGCCCTATTGAATAATGAATGTTTTGAATTTTCTCCAAAAGTAAAGTAGTTGCAAACTCATCCTTTTAGAAACTTGTTTGGGCTGTTGAGAGGAGTAAAAAACCATCAAAAATTTCAATCCTGCATGATTCTACCAAGAAATGTGATTCTTCATTCAAAACCTGATTTTTGCTATTGGGCTCTATTGAATAATGAATGTTTTGAATTTTCTCCAAAAGTAAAGTAGTTGCAAACTCATGCTTTTAGAGACTTGTTTGGGCTCATGAGAGGAGTAGAAAAACATCAAAAATTTCAGTCCTGCATGATTCTACCAAGAAATGTGTGTTCATTGAAACCGCTGGTTTTTGATAGTTTGGGCCCTATTGAATAATGAATGTTTTGAATTTTCTCCAAAAGTAAAGTAGTTGCAAACTCATCCTTTTAGAAACTTGTTTGGGCTGTTGAGAGGAGTAAAAAACCATCAAAAATTTCAATCCTGCATGATTCTACCAAGAAATGTGATTCTTCATTCAAAACGCTGGTTTTTGCTATTGGGCTCTATTGAATAATGAATGTTTTGAATTTTCTCCAAAAGTAAAGTAGTTGCAAACTCATCCTTTTAGAGACTTGTTTGGGCTCATGAGAGGAGTAGAAAAAAATCAAAAATTTCAGTCCTGCACGATTCTACCAAGAAATGTGTGTTCATTCAAACCGCTGGTTATTGATATTTTGGGCCCTATTGAATAATGAATGTTTTGAATTTTCTCCAAAAGTAAAGTAGTTGCAAACTCATCCTTTTAGAAACTTGTTTGGGCTGTTGAGAGAAGTAAAAAACCATCAAAAATTTCAATCCTGCATGATTCTACCAAGAAATGTGATTCTTCATTCATAACGCTGGTTTTTGCTATTGGGCTCTATTGAATAATGAATGTTTTGAATTTTCTCCAAAAGTAAAGTAGTTGCAAACTCATCCTTTTAGAAACTTGTTTGGGCTGTTGAGAGGAGTAAAAAACCATCAAAAATTTCAATCCTGCATGATTCTACCAAGAAATGTGATTCTTCATTCAAAACGCTGGTTTTTGCTATTGGGCTCTATTGAATAATGAATGTTTTGAATTTTCTCCAAAAGTAAAGTAGTTGCAAACTCATCCTTTTAGAGACTTGTTTGGACTCATAAGAGGAGTAGAAAAACATCAAAAATTTCAGTCCTGCATGATTCTACCAAGAAATGTGTGTTCATTGAAACCGCTGGTTTTTGATAGTTTGGGCCCTATTGAATAATGAATGTTTTGAATTTTCTCCAAAAGTAAAGTAGTTGCAAACTCATCCTTTTAGAAACTTGTTTGGGCTGTTGAGAGGAGTAAAAAACCATCAAAAATTTCAATCCTGCATGATTCTACCAAGAAATGTGATTCTTCATTCAAAACGCTGGTTTTTGCTATTGGGCTCTATTGAATATTGAATGTTTTGAATTTTCTCCAAAAGTAAAGTAGTTGCAAACTCATGCTTTTAGAGACTTGTTTGGGCTCATGAGAGGAGTAGAAAAACATCAAAAATTTCAGTCCTGCATGATTCTACCAAGAAATGTGTGTTCATTGAAACCGCTGGTTTTTGATACTTTGGGCCCTATTGAATAATGAATGTTTTGAATTTTCTCCAAAAGTAAAGTAGTTGCAAACTCATCCTTTTAGAAACTTGTTTGGGCTGTTGAGAGGAGTAAAAAACCATCAAAAATTTCAATCCTGCATGATTCTACCAAGAAATGTGATTCTTCATTCAAAACGCTGGTTTTTGCTATTGGGCTCTATTGAATAATGAATGTTTTGAATTTTCTCCAAAAGTAAAGTAGTTGCAAACTCATCCTTTTAGAGACTTGTTTGGGCTCATGAGAGGAGTAGAAAAACATCAAAAATTTCAGTCCTGCACGATTCTACCAAGAAATGTGTGTTCATTGAAACCGCTGGTTTTTGATAGTTTGGGCCCTATTGAATAATGAATGTTTTGAATTTTCTCCAAAAGTAAAGTAGTTGCAAACTCATCCTTTTAGAAACTTGTTTGGGCTGTTGAGAGGAGTAAAAAACCATCAAAAATTTAAATCCTGCATGATTCTACCAAGAAATGTGATTCTTCATTCAAAACGCTGGTTTTTGCTATTGGGCTCTATTGAATAATGAATGTTTTGAATTTTCTCCAAAAGTAAAGTAGTTGCAAATTCATCCTTTTAGAGACTTGTTTGGGCTCATGAGAGGAGTAGAAAAACATCAAAAATTTCAGTCCTGCACGATTCTACCAAGAAATGTGTGTTCATTGAAACCGCTGGTTTTTGATAGTTTGGGCCCTATTGAATAATGAATGTTTTGAATTTTCTCCAAAAGTAAAGTAGTTGCAAACTCATCCTTTTAGAAACTTGTTTGGGCTGTTGAGAGGAGTAAAAAACCATCAAAAATTTCAATCCTGCATGATTCTACCAAGAAATGTGATTCTTCATTCAAAACCTGATTTTTGCTATTGGGCTCTATTGAATAATGAATGTTTTGAATTTTCTTCAAAAGTAAAGTAGTTGCAAACTCATGCTTTTAGAGACTTGTTTGGGCTCATGAGAGGAGTAGAAAAACATCAAAAATTTCAGTCCTGCATGATTCTACCAAAAAATGTGTGTTCATTGAAACCGCTGGTTTTTGATAGTTTGGGCCCTATTGAATAATGAATGTTTTGAATTTTCTCCAAAAGTAAAGTAGTTGCAAACTCATCCTTTTATAAACTTGTTTGGGCTGTTGAGAGGAGTAAAAAACCATCAAAAATTTAAATCCTGCATGATTCTACCAAGAAATGTGATTCTTCATTCAAAACGCTGGTTTTTGCTATTGGGCTCTATTGAATAATGAATGTTTTGAATTTTCTCCAAAAGTAAAGTAGTTGCAAATTCATCCTTTTAGAGACTTGTTTGGGCTCATGAGAGGAGTAGAAAAACATCAAAAATTTCAGTCCTGCACGATTCTACCAAGAAATGTGTGTTCATTGAAACCGCTGGTTTTTGATAGTTTGGGCCCTATTGAATAATGAATGTTTTGAATTTTCTCCAAAAGTAAAGTAGTTGCAAACTCATCCTTTTAGAAACTTGTTTGGGCTGTTGAGAGGAGTAAAAAACCATCAAAAATTTCAATCCTGCATGATTCTACCAAGAAATGTGATTCTTCATTCAAAACCTGATTTTTGCTATTGGGCTCTATTGAATAATGAATGTTTTGAATTTTCTCCAAAAGTAAAGTAGTTGCAAACTCATACTTTTAGAGACTTGTTTGGGCTCATGAGAGGAGTAGAAAAACATCAAAAATTTCAGTCCGGCATGATTCTACCAAAAAATGTGTGTTCATTCAAACCGCTGGTTTTTGATAGTTTGGGCCCTATTGAATAATGAATGTTTTGAATTTTCTCCAAAAGTAAAGTAGTTGCAAACTCATCCTTTTAGAAACTTGTTTGGGCTGTTGAGAGCAGTAAAAAACCATCAAAAATTTCAATCCTGCATGATTCTACCAAGAAATGTGATTCTTCATTCAAAACGCTGGTTTTTGCTATTGAGCTCTATTGAATAATGAATGTTTTGAATTTTCTCCAAAAGTAAAGTACTTGCAAACTCATGCTTTTAGAGACTTGTTTGGGCTCATGAGAGGAGTAGAAAAACATCAAAAATTTCAGTCCTGCATGATTCTACCAAAAAATGTGTGTTCATTCAAACCGCTGGTTTTTGATAGTTTGGGCCCTATTGAATAATGAATGTTTTGAATTTTCTCCAAAAGTAAAGTAGTTGCAAACTCATCCTTTTAGAAACTTGTTTGGGCTGTTGAGAGGAGTAAAAAACCATCAAAAATTTCAATCCTGCATGATTCTACCAAGAAATGTGATTCTTCATTCAAAACCTGATTTTTGCTATTGGGCTCTATTGAATAATGAATGTTTTGAATTTTCTCCAAAAGTAAAGTAGTTGCAAACTCATCCTTTTATAGACTTGTTTGGGCTCATGAGAGGAGTAGAAAAACATCAAAAATTTCAGTCCTGCATGATTCTACCAAGAAATGTGTGTTCATTGAAACCGCTGGTTTTTGATAGTTTGGGCCCTATTGAATAATGAATGTTTTGAATTTTCTCCAAAAGTAAAGTAGTTGCAAACTCATCCTTTTAGAAACTTGTTTGGGCTGTTGAGAGCAGTAAAAAACCATCAAAAATTTCAATCCTGCATGATTCTACCAAGAAATGTGATTCTTCATTCAAAACGCTGGTTTTTGCTATTGAGCTCTATTGATTAATGAATGTTTTGAATTTTCTCCAAAAGTAAAGTAGTTGCAAACTCATCCTTTTAGAGACTTGTTTGGGCTCATGAGAGGAGTAGAAAAACATCAAAAATTTCAGTCCTGCATGATTCTACCAAGAAATGTGTGTTCATTGAAACCGCTGGTGTTTGATAGTTTGGGCCCTATTGAATAATGAATGTTTTGAATTTTCTCCAAACGTAAAGTAGTTGCAAACTCATCCTTTTAGAAACTTGTTTGGGCTGTTGAGAGGAGTAAAAAACCATCAAAAATTTCAATCCTGCATGATTCTACCAAGAAATGTGATTCTTCATTCAAAACGCTGGTTTATGCTATTGGGCTCTATTGAATAATGAATGTTTTGAATTTTCTCCAAAAGTAAAGTAGTTGCAAACTCATCCTTTTAGAGACTTGTTTGGGCTCATGAGAGGAGTAGAAAAACATCAAAAATTTCAGTCCTGCACGATTCTACCAAGAATTGTGTGTTCATTCAAACCGCTGGTTTTTGATATTTTGGGCCCTATTGAATAATGAATGTTTTGAATTTTCTCCAAAAGTAAAGTAGTTGCAAACTCATCCTTTTAGAAACTTGTTTGGGCTGTTGAGAGGAGTAAAAAACCATCAAAAATTTCAATCCTGCATGATTCTACCAAGAAATGTGATTCTTCATTCAAAACCTGATTTTTGCTATTGAGCGCTATTGAATAATGAATGTTTTGAATTTTCTCCAAAAGCAAAGTAGTTGCAAACTCATGCTTTTAGAGACTTGTTTGGGCTCATGAGAGGAGTAGAAAAACATCAAAAATTTCAGTCCTGCATGATTCTACCAAGAAATGTGTGTTCATTGAAACCGCTGGTTTTTGATAGTTTGGGCCCTATTGAATAATGAATGTTTTGAATTTTCTTCAAAAGTAAAGTAGTTGCAAACTCATCCTTTTAGAAACTTGTTTGGGCTGTTGAGAGGAGTAAAAAACCATCAAAAATTTAAATCCTGCATGATTCTACCAAGAAATGTGATTCTTCATTCAAAACGCTGGTTTTTGCTATTGGGCTCTATTGAATAATGAATGTTTTGAATTTTCTCCAAAAGTAAAGTAGTTGCAAACTCATCCTTTTAGAGACTTGTTTGGGCTCATGAGAGGAGTAGAAAAACATCAAAAATTTCAGTCCTGCACGATTCTACCAAGAAATGTGTGTTCATTCAAACCGCTGGTTTTTGATATTTTGGGCCCTATTGAATAATGAATGTTTTGAATTTTCTCCAAAAGTAAAGTAGTTGCAAACTCATCCTTTTAGAAACTTGTTTGGGCTGTTGAGAGGAGTAAAAAACCATCAAAAATTTCAATCCTGCATGATTCTACCAAGAAATGTGATTCTTCATTCAAAACCTGATTTTTGCTATTGGGCGCTATTGAATAATGAATGTTTTGAATTTTCTCCAAAAGCAAAGTAGTTGCAAACTCATGCTTTTAGAGACTTGTTTGGGCTCATGAGAGGAGTAGAAAAACATCAAAAATTTCAGTCCTGCATGATTCTACCAAGAAATGTGTGTTCATTGAAACCGCTGGTTTTTGATAGTTTGGGCCCTATTGAATAATGAATGTTTTGAATTTTCTTCAAAAGTAAAGTAGTTGCAAACTCATCCTTTTAGAAACTTGTTTGGGCTGTTGAGAGGAGTAAAAAACCATCAAAAATTTAAATCCTGCATGATTCTACCAAGAAATGTGATTCTTCATTCAAAACGCTGGTTTTTGCTATTGGGCTCTATTGAATAATGAATGTTTTGAATTTTCTCCAAAAGTAAAGTAGTTGCAAACTCATCCTTTTAGAGACTTGTTTGGGCTCATGAGAGGAGTAGAAAAACATCAAAAATTTCAGTCCTGCACGATTCTACCAAGAAATGTGTGTTCATTCAAACCGCTGGTTTTTGATATTTTGGGCCCTATTGAATAATGAATGTTTTGAATTTTCTCCAAAAGTAAAGTAGTTGCAAACTCATCCTTTTAGAAACTTGTTTGGGCTGTTGAGAGGAGTAAAAAACCATCAAAAATTTCAATCCTGCATGATTCTACCAAGAAATGTGATTCTTCATTCAAAACCTGATTTTTGCTATTGGGCTCTATTGAATAATGAATGTTTTGAATTTTCTCCAAAAGTAAAGTAGTTGCAAACTCATGCTTTTAGAGACTTGTTTGGGCTCATGAGAGGAGTAGAAAAACATCAAAAATTTCAGTCCTGCATGATTCTACCAAGAAATGTGTGTTCATTGAAACCGCTGGTTTTTGATAGTTTGGGCCCTATTGAATAATGAATGTTTTGAATTTTCTCCAAAAGTAAAGTAGTTGCAAACTCATCCTTTTAGAAACTTGTTTGGGCTGTTGAGAGGAGTAAAAAACCATCAAAAATTTCAATCCTGCATGATTCTACCAAGAAATGTGATTCTTCATTCAAAACGCTGGTTTTTGCTATTGGGCTCTATTGAATAATGAATGTTTTGAATTTTCTCCAAAAGTAAAGTAGTTGCAAACTCATCCTATTAGAGACTTGTTTGGGCTCATGAGAGGAGTAGAAAAAAATCAAAAATTTCAGTCCTGCACGATTCTACCAAGAAATGTGTGTTCATTCAAACCGCTGGTTATTGATATTTTGGGCCCTATTGAATAATGAATGTTTTGAATTTTCTCCAAAAGTAAAGTAGTTGCAAACTCATCCTTTTAGAAACTTGTTTGGGCTGTTGAGAGGAGTAAAAAACCATCAAAAATTTCAATCCTGCATGATTTTACCAAGAAATGTGATTCTTCATTCAAAACCTGATTTTTGCTATTGGGCTCTATTGAATAATGAATGTTTTGAATTTTCTCCAAAAGTAAAGTAGTTGCAAACTCATGCTTTTAGAGACTTGTTTGGGCTCATGAGAGGAGTAGAAAAACATCAAAAATTTCAGTCCTGCATGATTCTACCAAGAAATGTGTGTTCATTGAAACCGCTGGTTTTTGATAGTTTGGGCCCTATTGAATAATGAATGTTTTGAATTTTCTCCAAAAGTAAAGTAGTTGCAAACTCATCCTTTTAGAAACTTGTTTGGGCTGTTGAGAGGAGTAAAAAACCATCAAAAATTTAAATCCTGCATGATTCTACCAAGAAATGTGATTCTTCATTCAAAACCTGATTTTTGCTATTGGGCTCTATTGAATAATGAATGTTTTGAATTTTCTTCAAAAGTAAAGTAGTTGCAAACTCATACTTTTAGAGACTTGTTTGGGCTCATGAGAGGAGTAGAAAAACATCAAAAATTTCAGTCCTGCATGATTCTACCAAAAAATGTGTGTTCATTCAAACCGCTGGTTTTTGATAGTTTGGGCCCTATTGAATAATGAATGTTTTGAATTTTCTCCAAAAGTAAAGTAGTTGCAAACTCATCCTTTTAGAAACTTGTTTGGGCTGTTGAGAGGAGTAAAAAACCATCAAAAATTTAAATCCTGCATGATTCTACCAAGAAATGTGATTCTTCATTCAAAACGCTGGTTTTTGCTATTGGGCTCTATTGAATAATGAATGTTTTGAATTTTCTCCAAAAGTAAAGTAGTTGCAAATTCATCCTTTTAGAGACTTGTTTGGGCTCATGAGAGGAGTAGAAAAACATCAAAAATTTCAGTCCTGCACGATTCTACCAAGAAATGTGTGTTCATTGAAACCGCTGGTTTTTGATAGTTTGGGCCCTATTGAATAATGAATGTTTTGAATTTTCTCCAAAAGTAAAGTAGTTGCAAACTCATCCTTTTAGAAACTTGTTTGGGCTGTTGAGAGGAGTAAAAAACCATCAAAAATTTCAATCCTGCATGATTCTACCAAGAAATGTGATTCTTCATTCAAAACCTGATTTTTGCTATTGGGCTCTATTGAATAATGAATGTTTTGAATTTTCTCCAAAAGTAAAGTAGTTGCAAACTCATGCTTTTAGAGACTTGTTTGGGCTCATGAGAGGAGTAGAAAAACATCAAAAATTTCAGTCCTGCATGATTCTACCAAAAAATGTGTGTTCATTCAAACCGCTGGTTTTTGATAGTTTGGGCCCTATTGAATAATGAATGTTTTGAATTTTCTCCAAAAGTAAAGTAGTTGCAAACTCATCCTTTTAGAAACTTGTTTGGGCTGTTGAGAGGAGTAAAAAACCATCAAAAATTTCAATCCTGCATGATTCTACCAAGAAATGTGATTCTTCATTCAAAACCTGATTTTTGCTATTGGGCTCTATTGAATAATGAATGTTTTGAATTTTCTTCAAAAGTAAAGTAGTTGCAAACTCATCCTTTTAGAGACTTGTTTGGACTCATAAGAGGTGTAGAAAAACATCAAAAATTTCAGTCCTGCATGATTCTACCAAGAAATGTGTGTTCATTGAAACCGCTGGTTTTTGATAGTTTGGGCCCTATTGAATAATGAATGTTTTGAATTTTCTCCAAAAGTAAAGTAGTTGCAAACTCATCCTTTTAGAAACTTGTTTGGGCTGTTGAGAGGAGTAAAAAACCATCAAAAATTTCAATCCTGCATGATTCTACCAAGAAATGTGATTCTTCATTCAAAACCTGATTTTTGCTATTGGGCTCTATTGAATAATGAATGTTTTGAATTTTCTCCAAAAGTAAAGTAGTTGCAAACTCATGCTTTTAGAGACTTGTTTGGGCAATTGAGAGGAGTAGAAAAACATCAAAAATTTCAGTCCTGCATGATTCTACCAAAAAATGTGTGTTCATTCAAACCGCTGGTTTTTGATAGTTTGGGCCCTATTGAATAATGAATGTTTTGAATTTTCTCCAAAAGTAAAGTAGTTGCAAACTCATCCTTTTAGAAACTTGTTTGGGCTGTTGAGAGGAGTAAAAAACCATCAAAAATTTCAATCCTGCATGATTCTACCAAGAAATGTGATTCTTCATTCAAAACGCTGGTTTTTGCTATTGGGCTCTATTGAATAATGAATGTTTTGAATTTTCTCCAAAAGTAAAGTAGTTGCAAACTCATCCTTTTAGAGACTTGTTTGGGCTCATGAGAGGAGTAGAAAAACATCAAAAATTTCAGTCCTGCACGATTCTACCAAGAAATGTGTGTTCATTGAAATTGTTGGTTTTTGATAGTTTGGGCCCTATTGAATAATGAATGTTTTGAATTTTCTCCAAAAGTAAAGTAGTTGCAAACTCATCCTTTTAGAAACTTGTTTGGGCTGTTGAGAGGAGTAAAAAACCATCAAAAATTTCAATCCTGCATGATTCTACCAAGAAATGTGATTCTTCATTCAAAACCTGATTTTTGCTATTGGGCTCTATTGAATAATGAATGTTTTGAATTTTCTCCAAAAGTAAAGTAGTTGCAAACTCATGCTTTTAGAGACTTGTTTGGGCTCATGAGAGGAGTAAAAAAACATCAAAAATTTCAGTCCTGCATGATTCTACCAAGAAATGTGTGTTCATTGAAACCGCTGGTTTTTGATAGTTTGGGCCATATTGAATAATGAATGTTTTGAATTTTCACCAAAGGTAAAGTAGTTGCAAACTCATCCTTTTAGAAACTTGTTTGGGCTGTTGAGAGGAGTAAAAAACCATCAAAAATTTCAATCCTGCATGATTCTACCAAGAAATGTGATTCTTCATTCAAAACGCTGGTTTTTGCTATTGGGCTCTATTGAATAATGAATGTTTTGAATTTTCTCCAAAAGTAAAGTAGTTGCAAACTCATGCTTTTAGAGACTTGTTTGGGCTCATGAGAGGAGTAGAAAAACATCAAAAATTTCAGTCCTGCATGATTCTACCAAGAAATGTGTGTTCATTCAAACCGCTGGTTTTTGATAGTTTGGGCCCTATTGAATAATGAATGTTTTGAATTTTCTCCAAAAGTAAAGTAGTTGCAAACTCATCCTTTTAGAAACTTGTTTGGGCTGTTGAGAGGAGTAAAAAACCATCAAAAATCTCAATCCTGCATGATTCTACCAAGAAATGTGATTCTTCATTCAAAACGCTGGTTTTTGCTATTGGGCTCTATTGAATAATGAATGTTTTGAATTTTCTCCAAAAGTAAAGTAGTTGCAAACTCATCCTTTTAGAGACTTGTTTGGGCTCATGAGAGGAGTAGAAAAACATCAAAAATTTCAGTCCTGCACGATTCTACCAAGAAATGTGTGTTCATTGAAACCGCTGGTTTTTGATAGTTTGGGCCCTATTGAATAATGAATGTTTTGAATTTTCTCCAAAAGTAAAGTAGTTGCAAACTCATCCTTTTAGAAACTTGTTTGGGCTGTTGAGAGGAGTAAAAAACCATCAAAAATTTCAATCCTGCATGATTCTACCAAGAAATGTGATTCTTCATTCAAAACCTGATTTTTGCTATTGGGCTCTATTGAATAATGAATGTTTTGAATTTTCTCCAAAAGTAAAGTAGTTGCAAACTCATGCTTTTAGAGACTTGTTTGGGCTCATGAGAGGAGTAGAAAAACATCAAAAATTTCAGTCCTGCATGATTCTACCAAGAAATGTGTGTTCATTGAAACCGCTGGTTTTTGATAGTTTGGGCCCTATTGAATAATGAATGTTTTGAATTTTCTCCAAAAGTAAAGTAGTTGCAAACTCATCCTTTTAGAAACTTGTTTGGGCTGTTGAGAGGAGTAAAAAACATCAAAAATTTAAATCCTGCATGATTCTACCAAGAAATGTGATTCTTCATTCAAAACGCTGGTTTTTGCTATTGGGCTCTATTGAATAATGAATGTTTTGAATTTTCTCCAAAAGTAAAGTAGTTGCAAATTCATCCTTTTAGAGACTTGTTTGGGCTCATGAGAGGAGTAGAAAAACATCAAAAATTTCAGTCCTGCACGATTCTACCAAGAAATGTGTGTTCATTGAAACCGCTGGTTTTTGATAGTTTGGGCCCTATTGAATAATGAATGTTTTGAATTTTCTCCAAAAGTAAAGTAGTTGCAAACTCATCCTTTTAGAAACTTGTTTGGGCTGTTGAGAGGAGTAAAAAACCATCAAAAATTTCAATCCTGCATGATTCTACCAAGAAATGTGATTCTTCATTCAAAACCTGATTTTTGCTATTGGGCTCTATTGAATAATGAATGTTTTGAATTTTCTCCAAAAGTAAAGTAGTTGCAAACTCATGCTTTTAGAGACTTGTTTGGGCTCATGAGAGGAGTAGAAAAACATCAAAAATTTCAGTCCTGCATGATTCTACCAAAAAATGTGTGTTCATTCAAACCGCTGGTTTTTGATAGTTTGGGCCCTATTGAATAATGAATGTTTTGAATTTTCTCCAAAAGTAAAGTAGTTGCAAACTCATCCTTTTAGAAACTTGTTTGGGCTGTTGAGAGGAGTAAAAAACCATCAAAAATTTCAATCCTGCATGATTCTACCAAGAAATGTGATTCTTCATTCAAAACCTGATTTTTGCTATTGGGCTCTATTGAATATTGAATGTTTTGAATTTTCTCCAAAAGTAAAGTAGTTGCAAACTCATGCTTTTAGAGACTTGTTTGGGCTCATGAGAGGAGTAGAAAAACATCAAAATTTTCAGTCCTGCATGATTCTACCAAGAAATGTGTGTTCATTGAAACCGCTGGTTTTTGATAGTTTGGGCCCTATTGAATAATGAATGTTTTGAATTTTCTCCAAAAGTAAAGTAGTTGCAAACTCATCCTTTTAGAAACTTGTTTGGGCTGTTGAGAGGAGTAAAAAACCATCAAAAATTTCAATCCTGCATGATTCTACCAAGAAATGTGATTCTTCATTCAAAACGCTGGTTTTTGCTATTGGGCTCTATTAAATAATGAATGTTTTGAATTTTCTCCAAAAGTAAAGTAGTTGCAAACTCATCCTTTTAGAGACTTGTTTGGGCTCATGAGAGGAGTAGAAAAACATCAAAAATTTCAGTCCTGCACGATTCTACCAAGAAATGTGTGTTCATTGAAACCGCTGGTTTTTGATAGTTTGGGCCCTATTGAATAATGAATGTTTTGAATTTTCTCCAAAAGTAAAGTAGTTGCAAACTCATCCTTTTAGAAACTTGTTTGGGCTGTTGAGAGGAGTAAAAAACCATCAAAAATTTCAATCCTGCATGATTCTACCAAGAAATGTGATTCTTCATTCAAAACCTGATTTTTGCTATTGGGCTCTATTGAATAATGAATGTTTTGAATTTTCTCCAAAAGTAAAGTAGTTGCAAACTCATGCTTTTAGAGACTTGTTTGGGCTCATGAGAGGAGTAGAAAAACATCAAAAATTTCAGTCCTGCATGATTCTACCAAGAAATGTGTGTTCATTGAAACCGCTGGTTTTTGATAGTTTGGGCCCTATTGAATAATGAATGTTTTGAATTTTCTCCAAAAGTAAAGTAGTTGCAAACTCATCCTTTTAGAAACTTGTTTGGGCTGTTGAGAGGAATAAAAAACCATCAAAAATTTAAATCCTGCATGATTCTACCAAGAAATGTGATTCTTCATTCAAAACGCTGGTTTTTGCTATTGGGCTCTATTGAATAATGAATGTTTTGAATTTTCTCCAAAAGTAAAGTAGTTGCAAATTCATCCTTTTAGAGACTTGTTTGGGCTCATGAGAGGAGTAGAAAAACATCAAAAATTTCAGTCCTGCACGATTCTACCAAGAAATGTGTGTTCATTGAAACCGCTGGTTTTTGATAGTTTGGGCCCTATTGAATAATGAATGTTTTGAATTTTCTCCAAAAGTAAAGTAGTTGCAAACTCATCCTTTTAGAAACTTGTTTGGGCTGTTGAGAGGAGTAAAAAACCATCAAAAATTTCAATCCTGCATGATTCTACCAAGAAATGTGATTCTTCATTCAAAACCTGATTTTTGCTATTGGGCTCTATTGAATAATGAATGTTTTGAATTTTCTCCAAAAGTAAAGTAGTTGCAAACTCATGCTTTTAGAGACTTGTTTGGGCTCATGAGAGGAGTAGAAAAACATCAAAAATTTCAGTCCTGCATGATTCTACCAAAAAATGTGTGTTCATTCAAACCGCTGGTTTTTGATAGTTTGGGCCCTATTGAATAATGAATGTTTTGAATTTTCTCCAAAAGTAAAGTAGTTGCAAACTCATCCTTTTAGAAACTTGTTTGGGCTGTTGAGAGGAGTAAAAAACCATCAAAAATTTCAATCCTGCATGATTCTACCAAGAAATGTGATTCTTCATTCAAAACCTGATTTTTGCTATTGGGCTCTATTGAATATTGAATGTTTTGAATTTTCTCCAAAAGTAAAGTAGTTGCAAACTCATGCTTTTAGAGACTTGTTTTGGCTCATGAGAGGAGTAGAAAAACATCAAAAATTTCAGTCCTGCATGATTCTACCAAGAAATGTGTGTTCATTGAAACCGCTGGTTTTTGATAGTTTGGGCCCTATTGAATAATGAATGTTTTGAATTTTCTCCAAAAGTAAAGTAGTTGCAAACTCATCCTTTTAGAAACTTGTTTGGGCTGTTGAGAGGAGTAAAAAACCATCAAAAATTTCAATCCTGCATGATTCTACCAAGAAATGTGATTCTTCATTCAAAACCTGATTTTTGCTATTGGGCTCTATTGAATAATGAATGTTTTGAATTTTCTCCAAAAGTAAAGTAGTTGCAAACTCATGCTTTTAGAGACTTGTTTGGGCTCATGAGAGGAGTAGAAAAACATCAAAAATTTCAGTCCTGCATGATTCTACCAAAAAATGTGTGTTCATTCAAACCGCTGGTTTTTGATAGTTTGGGCCCTATTGAATAATGAATGTTTTGAATTTTCTCCAAAAGTAAAGTAGTTGCAAACTCATCCTTTTAGAAACTTGTTTGGGCTGTTGAGAGGAGTAAAAAACCATCAAAAATTTCAATCCTGCATGATTCTACCAAGAAATGTGATTCTTCATTCAAAACCTGATTTTTGCTATTGGGCTCTATTGAATATTGAATGTTTTGAATTTTCTCCAAAAGTAAAGTAGTTGCAAACTCATGCTTTTAGAGACTTGTTTGGGCTCATGAGAGGAGTAGAAAAACATCAAAAATTTCAGTCCTGCATGATTCTACCAAGAAATGTGTGTTCATTGAAACCGCTGGTTTTTGATAGTTTGGGCCCTATTGAATAATGAATGTTTTGAATTTTCTCCAAAAGTAAAGTAGTTGCAAACTCATCCTTTTAGAAACTTGTTTGGGCTGTTGAGAGGAGTAAAAAACCATCAAAAATTTCAATCCTGCATGATTCTACCAAGAAATGTGATTCTTCATTCAAAACGCTGGTTTTTGCTTTTGGGCTCTATTGAATAATGAATGTTTTGAATTTTCTCCAAAAGTAAAGTAGTTGCAAACTCATCCTTTTAGAGACTTGTTTGGGCTCATGAGAGGAGTAGAAAAACATCAAAAATTTCAGTCCTGCACGATTCTACCAAGAAATGTGTGTTCATTGAAACCGCTGGTTTTTGATAGTTTGGGCCCTATTGAATAATGAATGTTTTGAATTTTCTCCAAAAGTAAAGTAGTTGCAAACTCATCCTTTTAGAAACTTGTTTGGGCTGTTGAGAGGAGTAAAAAACCATCAAAAATTTCAATCCTGCATGATTCTACCAAGAAATGTGATTCTTCATTCAAAACCTGATTTTTACTATTGGGCTCTATTGAATAATGAATGTTTTGAATTTTCTCCAAAAGTAAAGTAGTTGCAAACTCATGCTTTTAGAGACTTGTTTGGGCTCATGAGAGGAGTAGAAAAACATCAAAAATTTCAGTCCTGCATGATTCTACCAAGAAATGTGTGTTCATTGAAACCGCTGGTTTTTGACAGTTTGGGACCTATTGAATAATGAATGTTTTGAATTTTCTCCAAAAGTAAAGTAGTTGCAAACTCATCCTTTTAGAAACTTGTTTGGGCTGTTGAGAGGAGTAAAAAACCATCAAAAATTTCAATCCTGCATGATTCTACCAAGAAATGTGATTCTTCATTCAAAACGCTGGTTTTTGCTATTGGGCTCTATTGAATAATGAATGTTTTGAATTTTCTCCAAAAGTAAAGTAGTTGCAAACTCATCCTTTTAGAGACTTGTTTGGGCTCATGAGAGGAGTAGAAAAACATCAAAAATTTCAGTACTGCACGATTCTACCAAGAAATGTGTGTTCATTCAAACCGCTGGTTTTTGATATTTTGGGCCCTATTGAATAATGAATGTTTTGAATTTTCTCCAAAAGTAAAGTAGTTGCAAACTCATCCTTTTAGAAACTTGTTTGGGCTGTTGAGAGGAGTAATAAACCATCAAAAATTTAAATCCTGCATGATTCTATCAAGAAATGTGATTCTTCATTCAAAACCTGATTTTTGCTATTGGGCTCTATTGAATAATGAATGTTTTGAATTTTCTCCAAAAGTAAAGTAGTTGCAAGCTCATGCTTTTAGAGACTTGTTTGGGCTCATGAGAGGAGTAGAAAAACATCAAAAATTTCAGTCCTGCATGATTCTACCAAGAAATGTGTGTTCATTGAAACCGCTGGTTTTTGATAGTTTGGGCCATATTGAATAATGAATGTTTTGAATTTTCACCAAAGGTAAAGTAGTTGCAAACTCATCCTTTTAGAAACTTGTTTGGGCTGTTGAGAGGAGTAAAAAACCATCAAAAATTTCAATCCTGCATGATTCTACCAAGAAATGTGATTCTTCATTCAAAACGCTGGTTTTTGCTATTGGGCTCTATTGAATAATGAATGTTTTGAATTTTCTCCAAAAGTAAAGTAGTTGCAAACTCATGCTTTTAGAGACTTGTTTGGGCTCATGAGAGGAGTAGAAAAACATCAAAAATTTCAGTCCTGCATGATTCTACCAAGAAATGTGTGTTCATTGAAACCGCTGGTTTTTGATAGTTTGGGCCCTATTGAATAATGAATGTTTTGAATTTTCTCCAAAAGTAAAGTAGTTGCAAACTCATCCTTTTAGAAACTTGTTTGGGCTGTTGAGAGGAGTAAAAAACCATCAAAAATTTCAATCCTGCATGATTTTACCAAGAAATGTGATTCTTCATTCAAAACCTGATTTTTGCTATTGGGCTCTATTGAATAATGAATGTTTTGAATTTTCTCCAAAAGTAAAGTAGTTGCAAACTCATGCTTTTAGAGACTTGTTTGGGCTCATGAGAGGAGTAGAAAAACATCAAAAATTTCAGTCCTGCATGATTCTACCAAGAAATGTGTGTTCATTCAAACCGCTGGTTTTTGATAGTTTGGGCCCTATTGAATAATGAATGTTTTGAATTTTCTCCAAAAGTAAAGTAGTTGCAAACTCATCCTTTTATAAACTTGTTTGGGCTGTTGAGAGGAGTAAAAAACCATCAAAAATTTCAATCCTGCATGATTCTACCAAGAAATGTGATTCTTCATTCAAAACGCTGGTTTTTGCTATTGGGCTCTATTGAATAATGAATGTTTTGAATTTTCTCCAAAAGTAAAGTAGTTGCAAACTCATCCTTTTAGAGACTTGTTTGGGCTAGTGAGAGGAGTAGAAAAACATCAAAAATTTCAGTCCTGCACGATTCTACCAAGAAATGTGTGTTCATTGAAACCGCTGGTTTTTGATAGTTTGGGCCCTATTGAATAATGAATGTTTTGAATTTTCTCCAAAAGTAAAGTAGTTGCAAACTCATCCTTTTAGAAACTTGTTTGGGCTGTTGAGAGGAGTAAAAAACCATCAAAAATTTCAATCCTGCATGATTTTAACAAGAAATGTGATTCTTCATTCAAAACCTGATTTTTGCTATTGGGCTCTATTGAATAATGAATGTTTTGAATTTTCTCCAAAAGTAAAGTAGTTGCAAACTCATCCTTTTAGAAACTTGTTTGGGCTGTTGAGAGGAGTAAAAAACCAACAAAAATTTAATCCTGAATGATTTTAACAAGAAATGTGATTCTTCATTCAAAACCTGATTTTTGCTATTGGGCTCTATTGAATAATGAATGTTTTGAATTTTCTCCAAAAGTAAAGTAGTTGCAAACTCATGCTTTTAGAGACTTGTTTGGGCTCATGAGAGGAGTAGAAAAACATCAAAAATTTCAGTCCTGCATGATTCTACCAAGAAATGTGTGTTCATTGAAACCGCTGGTTTTTGATAGTTTGGGCCCTACTGAATAATGAATGTTTTGAATTTTCTCCAAAAGTAAAGTAGTTGCAAACTCATCCTTTTAGAAACTTGTTTGGGCTGTTGAGAGGAGTAAAAAACCATCAAAAATTTCAATCCTGCATGATTCTACCAAGAAATGTGATTCTTCATTCAAAACCTGATTTTTGCTATTGGGCTCTATTGAATAATGAATGTTTTGAATTTTCTCCAAAAGTAAAGTAGTTGCAAACTCATGCTTTTAGAGACTTGTTTGGGCTCATGAGAGGAGTAGAAAAACATCAAAAATTTCAATCCTGCATGATTCGACCAAGAAATGTGTGTTCATTGAAACCGCTGGTTTTTGATAGTTTGGGCCCTATTGAATAATGAATGTTTTGAATTTTCTCCAAAAGTAAAGTAGTTGCAAACTCATCCTTTTAGAAACTTGTTTGGGCTGTTGAGAGGAGTAAAAAACCATCAAAAATTTCAATCCTGCATGATTCTACCAAGAAATGTGATTCTTCATTCAAAACGCTGGTTTTTGCTATTGGGCTCTATTGAATAATGAATGTTTTGAATTTTCTCCAAAAGTAAAGTAGTTGCAAACTCATGCTTTTAGAGACTTGTTTGGGCTCATGAGAGGAGTAGAAAAAAATCAAAAATTTCAGTCCTGCACGATTCTACCAAGAAATGTGTGTTCATTCAAACCGCTGGTTTTTGATATTTTGGGCCCTATTGAATAACGAATGTTTTGAATTTTCTCCAAAAGTAAAGTAGTTGCAAACTCATCCTTTTAGAAACTTGTTTGGGCTGTTGAGAGGAGTAAAAAACCATCAAAAATTTCAATCCTGCATGATTCTACCAAGAAATGTGATTCTTCATTCAAAACCTGATTTTTGCTATTGGGCTCTATTGAACAATGAATGTTTTGAATTTTCTCCAAAAGTATAGTAGTTGCAAACTCATGCTTTTAGAGACTTGTTTGGGCTCATGAGAGGAGTAGAAAGATATGTCGTTTCATTTTTGAAACATTGTCCCCCTCTTGTGGCCTTCCAACTTTGAAATTTACTGTTCAATTTTGAATTAATTCATATATGAATTAAATGGAAAAGCAACGATTTATCTGGCGAGTTATTTGAATGTTCGGCCTACGTCCACCTGTCTGACAGACGGTATTCTAGTGGCTTGTAGCAGCAGCAGCAGCAGCAGCTAGGTGCTCTGCTTGCCTGCAGTAAATAGGATGTGTTCCATCAATGGAACACTGTGATAGGAATCATGCCATTCATAGAACACAATGCTTGGATGTGTTCTATTCCTGGAACAATGGGACCACGTGTCACAATGGGACCACGTGTCACAATGGGCAGCCCACTTTCTGTAGCAGCTGCGCAGTAGTAGTCAGCTTCAGTCTGCTGAGGGAGCCTCAGCAGACAGGTGGGCGATGCTCGCCAGGGAGATGGAAAAATAGCTTGCTCACTTCACTCCACGCATCATTTCAGTATCTGCAGTTCCTCTGAGAATGGTGCACTCACTCTCTAAAGCGGTTTCCAAAGACAGATTGAATTGAAATTGGGATACACAAGTAGTGTTTTCAAAGCATGATTTGAATGCTTTTTTCAAATGTCGTTGATCTGTAATTAGTTTTTCTTGGTCCAAGTTGCACATTTCCAATTCCTTAACCTTGATTTAACTTGACCAACTCTTCTACTACTACTACTACTACTACTCTTATTCACCTCTATATGGGAGGCATTGCACTGTATTCAATCTGTCAGTAAAATAACGATCTATCTTGGCCTTTGCTGCTTGGTAGGTACAGGTATGACAAGCTGCAGTAATGTGTTTGGTTTTGGATAGCTACATTTCTGCACACCCACCTGCTACAAGGCCTGCAGCCCCTTCCCCTCAGTACTTCCCCAGTCTTAATTCAAGCATTCAATTCCTACCACAACCCTCATGCAATGATATGTCGTTTCATTTTTGAAACATTGTCCCCCTCTTGTGGCCTTCCAACTTTGAAATTTACTGTTCAATTTTGAATTAATTCATATATGAATTAAATGGAAAAGCAACGATTTATCTGGCGAGTTATTTGAATGTTCGGCCTACGTCCACCTGTCTGACAGACGGTATTCTAGTGGCTTGTAGCAGCAGCAGCAGCAGCAGCTAGGTGCGCTGCTTGCCTGCAGTAAATAGGATGTGTTCCATCCATGGAACACTGTGATAGGAATCATGCCATTCATAGAACACAATGCTTGGATGTGTTCTATTCCTGGAACAATGGGACCAAGTGTCACAATGGGACCACATGTCACAATGGGCAGCCCACAGTCTGTAGCAGCTGCGCAGTAGTAGTCAGCTTCAGTCTGCTGAGGGAGCCTCAGCAGACAGGTGGGCGATGCTCGCCAGGCAGATGGAAAAAGAGCTTGCTCACTTCACTCCACGCATCATTTCAGTATCTGCAGTTCCTCTGAGAATGGTGCACTCACTCTCTTAAGCAGTTTCCAAAGACAGATTCAATTGAAATCGGGATACACAAGTAGTGTTTTCAAAGCATGATTTGAATGCTTTTTTCAAATGTCGTTGCTCTGTAATTAGTTTTTCTTGGTCCAAGTTGCACATTTCCAATTCCTTAGCCTTGATTTAACTTGACCAACTCTTCTACTACTACTACTACTACTCTTATTCACCTCTATATGGGAGGCATTGCACTGTATTCAATCTGTCAGTAAAATAACGATCTATCTTGGCCTTTGCTGCTTGGTAGGTACAGTTGTGACAAGCTGCAGTAATGTGTTTGGCTTTGGATAGCTATATTTCTGCACACCCACCTGCTACAAGGCCTGCAGCCCCTTCCCCTCAGTACTTCCCCAGTCTTAATTCAAGCATTCAATTCCTACCACATCCCTCTTGCAATGATATGTCGTTTCGTTTTTGAAACATTGTCAACCTCTTGTGGCCTTCCAACTTTAAAATTTACTGTTCAATTTTGAATTAATTCATATATGAATTAAATGGAAAAGCAACGATTTATCTGGCGAGTTATTTGAATGTTCGGCCTACGTACACCTCTCTGACAGACGGTATTCTAGTGGCTTGTAGCAGCAGCAGCAGCAGCAGCTAGGTGCGCTGCTTGCCTTCAGTAAATAGGATGTGTTCCATCCATGGAACACTGTGATAGGAATCATGCCATTCATAGAACACAATGCTTGGATGTGTTCTATTCCTGGAACAATGGGACCACGTGTCACAATGGGACCACGTGTCACAATGGGCAGCCCACAGTCTGTAGCAGCTGCGCAGTAGTAGTCAGCTTCAGTCTGCTGAGGGAGCCTCAGCATACAGGTGGGCGATGCTCGCCAGGGAGATGGAAAAATAGCTTGCTCACTTCACTCCACGCATCATTTCAGTATCTGCAGTTCCTCTGAGAATGGTGCACTCACTCTCTTAAGCGGTTTCCAAAGACAGATTGAATTGAAATCGGGATACACAAGTAGTGTTTTCAAAGCATGATTTGAATGCTTTTTTTCAAATGTCGTTGCTCTGTAATTAGTTTTTCTTGGTCCAAGTTGCACATTTCCAATTCCTTAGCCTTGATTTAACTTGACTTCAGCAAAGCATTTGACAAAGTCTCTCATACAATCCTTATTGAAAAAATGACTAAGTATGGAATGGACAAGGCAACTGTTAGGTGGATTCATAACTGGCTTAGTGATCGGACCCAAAGAGTGGTCGTAAATGGCTGCACATCCAGTTGGAAGAATGTCTCAAGTGGGGTACCACAGGGCTCTGTCCTGGGCCCTGTATTGTTCAACATCTTTATCAACGATTTAGATGAAGGAATTGAGGGTAAACTGATTAAATTTGCTGATGACACAAAGCTAGGAGGGATAGCTAATACTAGAGAAGAGAGAGAGAGGATTCAAAAAGATTTAAATAAACTGGAGAAGTGGGCAGCAACTAACAGAATGGTTTTTAACAGGGAGAAATGCAAAGTACTACATCTGGGCAATAAAAATGAAAAAAGCATATATAGAATGGGAGGAATAGGGCTAAGTGACAGCACATGTGAAAAAGACTTGGGTATACTAATAGATCACAGACTGAATATGAGTCAACAGTGTGATGCAGCAGCAAAAAAGGCAAATGCAATTCTAGGATGTATTAACAGAAGCATACAGTCTAGATCACGTGAAGTCATTATTTCCCTCTACTCCTCTTTGGTCAGACCTCATCTGGAATATTGTGTCCAGTTTTGGGCACCACATTTTAAAAAAGACATCAACAAACTGGAACAAGTTCAGAAAAGAGCGACCAGAATGGTGACCGGTCTGCAAACCCTGTCTTATGAGGAAAGGTTGCAGGATTTGGGAATGTTTAGTTTGCAAAAGAGAAGACTGAGAGGAGACTTAATAGCTGTCTACAAATATCTAAAGGGCTGTCACATTGTAGAAGGATCAACTTTATTCTCATTTGCACAAGGAAAGACTAGAAGCAATGGGATGAAACTGAATGGGAAGAGACACAGATTAGATATTAGAAAAAACTTTTTGACAGTTAGAGTGATCAATGAGTGGAACAGGCTGCCACGAGAAGTGGTGAGTTCTCCTTCAATGGAAGTCTTCAAACAGAGGCTTGACAGACATCTGACTGGGATGATTTAGCGAATCCTGCTTTGAGCAGGGGGTTGGACCAGATGGCCCAGGAGGTCCCTTCCAACTATACGATTCTATGACCAACTCTTCTACTACTACTACTCTTATTCACCTCTATATGGGAGGCATTGCAATGTATTCAATCTGTCAGTAAAATAACGGTCTATCTTGGCCTTTGCTGCTTGGTAAGTACAGGTATGACAAGCTGCGGTAATGTGTTTGGCTTTGGATAGCTACATTTCTGCACACCCACCTGCTACAAGGCCTGCAGCCCCTTCCCCTCAGTACTTCCCCAGTCTTAATTCAAGCATTCAATTCCTACCACATCCCTCATGCAATGATATGTCGTTTCATTTTTGAAACATTGTCCCCCTCTTGTGGCCTTCCAACTTTGAAATTTACTGTTCAATTTTGAATTAATTCATATATGAATTAAATGGAAAAGCAACGATTTATCTGGCGAGTTATTTGAATGTTCGGCCTACGTTCACCTGTCTGACAGACGGTATTCTAGTGGCTTGTAGCAGCAGCAGCAGCAGCAGCTAGGTGCGCTGCTTGCCTGCAGTAAATAGGATGTGTTCCATCCATGGAACACTGTGATAGGAATCATGCCATTCATAGTACACAATGCTTGGATGTGTTCTATTCCTGGAACAATGGGACCACGTGTCACAATGGGACCACGTGTCACAATGGGCAGCCCACAGTCTGTAGCAGCTGCGCAGTAGTAGTCAGCTTCAGTCTGCTGAGGGAGCCTCAGCAGACAGGTGGGCGATGCTTGCCAGGGAGATGGAAAAATAGCTTGCTCACTTCACTCCACACATCATTTCAGTATCTGCAGTTCCTCTGAGAATGGTGCACTCACTCTCTTAAGCGGTTTCCAAAGACAGATTGAATTGAAATCGGGATACACAAGTAGTGTTTTCAAAGCATGATTTGAATGCTTTTTTCAAATGTCGTTCCTCTGTAATTAGTTTTTCTTGGTCCAAGTTGCACATTTCCAATTCCTTAGCCTTGATTTAACTTGACCAACTCTTCTACTACTACTACTACTACTCTTATTCACCTCTATATGGGAGGCATTGCACTGTATTCAATCTGTCAGTAAAATAACGATCTATCTTGGCCTTTGCTGCTTGGTAGGTACAGGTGTGACAAGCTGCAGTAATGTGTTTGGCTTTGGATAGCTACATTTCTGCACACCCACCTGCTACAAGGCCTGCAGCCCCTTCCCCTCAGTACTTCCCCAGTCTTAATTCAAGCATTCAATTCCTACCACATCCCTCATGCAATGATATGTCGTTTCATTTTTGAAACATTGTCCCCCTCTTGTGGTCTTCCAACTTTGAAATTTACTGTTCAATTTTGAATTAATTCATATATGAATTAAATGGAAAAGCAACGATTTATCTGGCGAGTTATTTGAATGTTCGGCCTACGTCCACCTGTCTGACAGACGGTATTCTAGTGGCTTGTAGCAGCAGCAGCAGCAGCAGCAGCTAGGTGCGCTGCTTGCCTGCAGTAAATAGGATGTGTTCCATCCATGGAACACTGTGATAAGAATCATGCCATTCATAGAACACAATGCTTGGATGTGTTCTATTCCTGGAACAATGGGACCACGTGTCACAATGGGACCACGTGTCACAATGGGCAGCCCACAGTCTGTAGCAGCTGCGCAGTAGTAGTCAGCTTCAGTCTGCTGAGGGAGCCTCAGCAGACAGGTGGGTGATGCTCGCCAGGGAGAGGAAAAATAGCTTGCTCACTTCACTCCACACATCATTTCAGTATCTGCAGTTCCTCTGAGAATGGTGCACTCACTCTCTTAAGCGGTTTCCAAAGACAGATTGAATTGAAATCGGGATACACAAGTAGTGTTTTCAAAGCATGATTTGAATGCTTTTTTCAAATGTCGTTGCTCTGTAATTAGTATTTCTTGGTCCAAGTTGCACATTTCCAATTCCGTAGCCTTGATTTAACTTGACCAACTCTTCTACTACTACTACTACTACTTCTACTACTACTCTTATTCACCTCTATATGGGAGGCATTGCACTGTATTCAATCTGTCAGTAAAATAACGATCTATCTTGGCCTTTGCTGCTTGGTAGGTACAGGTGTGACAAGCTGCAGTAATGTGTTTGGCTTTGGATAGCTACATTTCTGCACACCCACCTGCTACAAGGCCTGCAGCCCCTTCCCCTCAGTACTTCCCCAGTCTTAATTCAAGCATTCAATTCCTACCACATCCCTCATGCAATGATATGTCGTTTCATTTTTGAAACATTATCCCCCTCTTGTGGCCTTCCAACTTTGAAATTTACTGTTCAATTTTGAATTAATTCATATATGAATTAAATGGAAAAGCAACGATTTATTTGGCGAGTTATTTGAATGTTCGGCCTACGTCCACCTGTCTGACAGACGGTATTCTAGTGGCTTGTAGCAGCAGCAGCAGCAGCAGCTAGGTGCGCTGCTTGCCTGCAGTAAATAGGATGTGTTCCATCCATGGAACTCTGTGATAGGAATCATGCCATTCATAGAACACAATGCTTGGATGTGTTCTATTCCTGGAACAATGGGACCACGTGTCACAATGGGACCACGTGTCACAATGGGCCGCCCACAATCTGTAGCAGCTGCGCAGTAGTAGTCAGCTTCAGTCTGCTGAGGGAGCCTCAGCAGACAGGTGGGTGATGCTCGCCAGGGAGATGGAAAAATAGCTTGCTCACTTCACTCCACACATCATTTCAGTATCTGCAGTTCCTCTGAGAATGGTGCACTCACTCTCTTAAGCGGTTTCCAAAGACAGATTGAATTGAAATCGGGATACACAAGTAGTGTTTTCAAAGCATGATTTGAATGCTTTTTTCAAATGTCGTTGCTCTGTAATTAGTTTTTCTTGGTCCAAGTTGCACATTTCCAATTCCTTAGCCTTGATTTAACTTGACCAACTCTTCTACTACTACTACTACTACTACTACTACTACTACTACTCTTATTCACCTCTCTATGGGAGGCATTGCACTGTATTCAATCTGTCAGTAAAATAACGATCTATCTTGGCCTTTGCTGCTTGGTAGGTACAGGTGTGACAAGCTGCAGTAATGTGTTTGGCTTTGGATAGCTACATTTCTGCACACCCACCTGCTACAAGGCCTGCAGCCCCTTCCCCTCAGTACTTCCCCAGTCTTAATTCAAGCATTCAATTCCTACCACATCCCTCATGCAATGATATGTCATTTCGTTTTTGAAACATTGTCCCCCTCTTGTGGCCTTCCAACTTTGAAATTTACTGTTCAATTTTGAATTAATTCATATATGAATTAAATGGAAAAGCAACGATTTATCTGGCGAGTTATTTGAATGTTCGGCCTACGTCCACCTGTCTGACAGACGGTATTCTAGTGGCTTGTAGCAGCAGGAGCAGCAGCTAGGTGCGCTGCTTGCCTGCAGTAAATAGGATGTGTTCCATCCATGGAACACTGTGATAGGAATCATGCCATTCATAGAACACAATGCTTGGATGTGTTCTATTCCTGGAACAATGGGACCACGTGTCACAATGGGACCACGTGTCACAATGGGCAGCCCACAGTGTGTAGCAGCTGCGCAGTAGTAGTCAGCTTCAGTCTGCTGAGGGAGCCTCAGCAGACAGGTGGGTGATGCTCGCCAGGGAGATGGAAAAATAGCTTGCTCACTTCACTCCACACATCATTTCAGTATCTGCAGTTCCTCTGAGAATGGTGCACTCACTCTCTTAAGCGGTTTCAAAAGACAGATTGAATTGAATTCGGGATACACAAGTAGTGTTTTCAAAGCATGATTTGAATGCTTTTTTCAAATGTCGTTGCTCTATAATTAGTTTTTCTTGGTCCAAGTTGCACATTTCCAATTCCTTAGCCTTGATTTAACTTGACCAACTCTTCTACTACTACTACTACTCTTATTCACCTCTATATGGGAGGCATTGCACTGTATTCAATCTGTCAGTAAAATAACGATCTATCTTGGCCTTTGCTGCTTGGTAGGTACAGGTATGACAAGCTGCGGTAATGTGTTTGGCTTTGGATAGCTACATTTCTGCACACCCACCTGCTACAAGGCCTGCAGCCCCTTCCCCTCAGTACTTCCCCAGTCTTAATTCAAGCATTCAATTCCTACCACATCCCTCATGCAATGATATGTCGTTTCATTTTTGAAACATTATCCCCCTCTTGTGGCCTTCCAACTTTGAAATTTACTGTTCAATTTTGAATTAATTCATATATGAATTAAATGGAAAAGCAACGATTTATTTGGCGAGTTATTTGAATGTTCGGCCTACGTCCACCTGTCTGACAGACGGTATTCTAGTGGCTTGTAACAGCAGCAGCAGCAGCAGCTAGGTGCGCTGCTTGCCTGCAGTAAATAGGATGTGTTCCATCCATGGAACTCTGTGATAGGAATCATGCCATTCATAGAACACAATGCTTGGATGTGTTCTATTCCTGGAACAATGGGACCACGTGTCACAATGGGCCGCCCACAGTCTGTAGCAGCTGCGCAGTAGTAGTCAGCTTCAGTCTGCTGAGGGAGACTCAGCAGACAGGTGGGCGATGCTCGCCAGGGAGATGGAAAAATAGCTTGCTCACTTCACTCCACGCATCATTTCAGTATCTGCAGTTCCTCTGAGAATGGTGCACTCACTCTCTTAAGCGGTTTCCAAAGACAGATTGAATTGAAATTGGGATACACAAGTAGTGTTTTCAAAGCATGATTTGAATGCTTTTTTCAAATGTCGTTGCTCTGTAATTAGTTTTTCTTGGTCCAAGTTGCACATTTCCAATTCCTTAGCCTTGATTTAACTTGACCAACTCTTCTACTACTACTACTACTCTTATTCACCTCTATATGGGAGGCATTGCACTGTATTCAATCTGTCAGTAAAATAACGATCTATCTTGGCCTTTGCTGCTTGGTAGGTACAGGTATGACAAGCTGCGGTAATGTGTTTGGCTTTGGATAGCTACATTTCTGCACAACCACCTGCTACAAGGCCTGCAGCCCCTTCCCCTCAGTACTTCCCCAGTCTTAATTCAAGCATTCAATTCCTACCACATCCCTCATGCAATGATATGTCCTTTCATTTTTGAAACATTGTCCCCCTCTTGTGGCCTTCCAACTTTGAAATTTACTGTTCAATTTTGAATTAATTCATATATGAATTAAATGGAAAAGCAACGATTTATCTGGCGAGTTATTTGAATGTTCGGCCTACGTCCACCTGTCTGACAGACGGTATTCTAGTGGCTTGTAGCAGCAGCAGCAGCAGCAGCTAGGTGCGCTGCTTGCCTGCAGTAAATAGGATGTGTTCCATCCATGGAACACTGTGATAGGAATCATGCCATTCATAGAACACAATGCTTGGATGTGTTCTATTCCTGGAACAATGGGGCCATGTGTCGCAATGGGACCACGTGTCACAATGGGCAGCCCACAGTCTGTAGCAGCTGCGCAGTAGTAGTCAGCTTCAGTCTGCTGAGGGAGCCTCAGCAGACAGGTGGGCAATGCTCGCCAGGGAGATGGAAAAATAGCTTGCTCACTTCACTCCACGCATCATTTCAGTATCTGCAGTTCCTCTGAGAATGGTGCACTCACTCTCTTAAGCGGTTTCCAAAGACAGATTGAATTGAAATCGGGATACACAAGTAGTGTTTTCAAAGCATGATTTGAATGCTTTTTTCAAATGTCGTTGCTCTGTAATTAGTTTTTCTTGGTCCAAGTTGCACATTTCCAATTCCTTAGCCTTGATTTAACTTGACCAACTCTTCTACTACTACTACTACTACTACTACTACTACTACTCTTATTCACCTATATATGGGAGGCATTGCACTGTATTCAATCTGTCAGTAAAATAACGATCTATCTTGGCCTTTGCTGCTTGGTAGGTACAGGTGTGACAAGCTGCAGTAATGTGTTTGGCTTTGGATAGCTACATTTCTGCACACCCACCTGCTACAAGGCCTGCAGCCCCTTCCCCTCAGTACTTCCCCAGTCTTAATTCAAGCATTCAATTCCTACCACATCCCTCTTGCAATGATATGTCGTTTCGTTTTTGAAACATTGTCAACCTCTTGTGGCCTTCCAACTTTAAAATTTACTGTTCAATTTTGAATTAATTCATATATGAATTAAATGGAAAAGCAACGATTTATCTGGCGAGTTATTTGAATGTTCGGCCTACGTACACCTCTCTGACAGACGGTATTCTAGTGGCTTGTAGCAGCAGCAGCAGCAGCAGAAGCAGCTAGGTGCGCTGTTTGCCTGCAGTAAATAGGATGTGTTCCATCCATGGAACACTGTGATAGGAATCATGCCATTCATAGAACACAATGCTTGGATGTGTTCTATTCCTGGAACAATGGGACCACGTGTCACAATGGGACCACGTGTCACAATGGGCAGACCACAGTCTGTAGCAGCTGCGCAGTAGTAGTCAGCTTCAGTCTGCTGAGGGAGCCTCAGCAGACAGGTGGGCGATGCTCGCCAGGGAGATGGAAAAATAGCTTGCTCACTTCACTCCACGCATCATTTCAGTATCTGCAGTTCCTCTGAGAATGGTGCACTCACTCTCTTAAGCGGTTTCCAAAGACAGATTGAATTGAAATTGGGATACACAAGTAGTGTTTTCAAAGCATGATTTGAATGCTTTTTTCAAATGTCGTTGCTCTGTAATCTGTTTTTCTTGGTCCAAGTTGCACATTTCCAATTCCTTAGCCTTGATTTAACTTGACCAACTCTTCTACTACTACTACTACTACAACTACTACTACTCTTATTCACCTCTATATGGGAGGCATTGCACTGTATTCAATCTGTCAGTAAAATAACGATCTATCTTGGCCTTTGCTGCTTGGTAGGTACAGGTGTGACAAGCTGCAGTAATGTGTTTGGCTTTGGATAGCTACATTTCTGCACACCCACCTGCTACAAGGCCTGCAGCCCCTTCCCCTCAGTACTTCCCCAGTCTTAATTCAAGCATTCAATTCCTACCACATCCCTCATGCAATGATATGTCGTTTCATTTTTGAAACATTGTCCCCCTCTTGTGGCCTTCCAACTTTGAAATTTACTGTTCAATTTTGAATTAATTCATATATGAATTAAATGGAAAAGCAACGATTTATCTGGCGAGTTATTTTAATGTTCGGCCTACGTCCAACTGTCTGACAGACGGTATTGTAGTGGCTTGTAGCAGCAGCAGCAGCAGCAGCTAGGTGCGCTGCTTGCCTGCAGTAAATAGGATGTGTTCCATCCATGGAACACTGTGATAGGAATCATGCCATTCATAGAACACAATGCTTGGATGTGTTCTATTCCTGGAACAATGGGACCACGTGTCACAATGGGACCACGTGTCACAATGGGCAGCCCACAGTCTGTAGCAGCTGCGCAGTTGTAGTCAGCTTCAGTCTGCTGAGGGAGCCTCAGCAGACAGGTGGGTGATGCTCGCCAGGGAGATGGAAAAATAGCTTGCTCACTTCACTCCACACATCATTTCAGTATCTGCAGTTCCTCTGAGAATGGTGCACTCACTCTCTTAAGCGGTTTCCAAAGACAGATTGAATTGAATTCGGGATACACAAGTAGTGTTTTCAAAGCATGATTTGAATGCTTTTTTCAAATGTCGTTGCTCTATAATTAGTTTTTCTTGGTCCAAGTTGCACATTTCCAATTCCTTAGCCTTGATTTAACTTGACCAACTCTTCTACTACTACTACTACTCTTATTCACCTCTATATGGGAGGCATTGCACTGTATACAATCTGTCAGTAAAATAACGATCTATCTTGGCCTTTGCTGCTTGGTAGGTACAGGTATGACAAGCTGCGGTAATGTGTTTGGCTTTGGAGAGCTACATTTCTGCACACCCACCTGCTACAAGGCCTGCAGCCCCTTCCCCTCAGTACTTCCCCAGTCTTAATTCAAGCATTCAATTCCTGCCACATCCCTCATGCAATGATATGTCGTTTCATTTTTGAAACATTGTTCCCCTCTTGTGGCCTTCCAACTTTGAAATTTACTGTTCAATTTTGAATTAATTCATATATGAATTAAATGGAAAAGCAACGATTTATCTGGCGAGTTATTTGAATGTTCGGCCTACGTCCACCTGTCTGACAGACGGTATTCTAGTGGCTTGTAGCAGCAGCAGCAGCAGCTAGGTGCGCTGCTTGCCTGCAGTAAATAGGATGTGTTCCATCCATGGAACACTGTGATAGGAATCATGCCATTCATAGAACACAATGCTTGGATGTGTTCTATTCCTGGAACAATGGGACCACGTGTCACAATGGGACCACGTGTCACAATGGGCAGCCCACAGTCTGTAGCAGCTGCGCAGTATTAGTCAGCTTCAGTCTGCTGAGGGAGCCTCAGCAGACAGTTTGGCGATGCTCGCCAGGGAGATTGAAAAATAGCTTGCTCACTTCACTCCACGCATCATTTCAGTATCTGCAGTTCCTCTGAGAATGGTGCACTCACTCTCTTAAGAGGTTTCCAAAGACAGATTGAATTGAAATTGGGATACACAAGTAATGTTTTCAAAGCATGATTTGAATGCTTTTTTCAAATGTCGTTGCTTTGTAGTTAGTTTTTCTTGGTCCAAGTTGCACATTTCCAATTCCTTAGCCTTGATTTAACTTGATCAACTCTTCGACTACTACTACTACTACTACTACTACTACTACTACTACTACTACTACTCTTATTCACCTCTATATGGGAGGCATTGCACTGTATTCAATCTGTCAGTAAAATAACGATCTATCTTGGCCTTTGCTGCTTGGTAGGTACAGGTGTGACAAGCTGCAGTAATGTGTTTGGCTTTGGAAAGCTACATTTCTGCACACCCACCTGCTACAAGGCCTGCAGCCCCTTCCCCTCAGTACTTCCCCAGTCTTAATTCAAGCATTCAATTCCTACCACATCCCTCATGCAATGATATGTCGTTTCATTTTTGAAACATTGTCCCCCTCTTGTGGCCTTCCAACTTTGAAATTTACTGTTCAATTTTGAATTAATTCATATATGAATTAAATGGAAAAGCAATGATTTATCTGGCGAGTTATTTGAATGTTCGGCCTACGTCCACCTGTCTGACAGACGGTATTCTAGTGGCTTGTAGCAGCAGCAGCAGCAGCAGCAGCAGCTAGGTGCGCTGCTTGCCTGCAGTAAATAGGATGTGTTCCATCCATGGAACACTGTGATAGGAATCATGCCATTCATAGAACACAATGCTTGGATGTGTTCTATTCCTGGAACAATGGGACCACGTGTCACAATGGGACCACGTGTCACAATGGGCAGCCCACAGTCTGTAGCAGCTGCGCACTAGTAGTCAGCTTCAGTCTGCTGAGGGAGCCTCAGCAGACAGGTGGGCGATGCTCGCCAGGGAGATGGAAAAATAGCTTGCTCACTTCACTCCACGCATCATTTCAGTATCTGCAGTTCCTCTGAGAATGGTGCACTCACTCTCTTAAGCGGTTTCCAAAGACAGATTGAATTGAAATTGGGATACACAAGTAGTGTTTTCAAAGCATGATTTGAATGCTTTTTTCAAATGTCGTTGCTCTGTAATTAGTTTTTCTTGGTCCAAGTTGCACATTTCCAATTCCTTAGACTTGATTTAACTTGACCAACTCTTCTACTACTACTACTACTACTACTACTACTACTACTACTCTTATTCACCTCTATATGGGAGGCATTGCACTGTATTCAATCTGTCAGTAAAATAACGATCTATCTTGGCCTTTGCTGCTTGGTAGGTACAGGTGTGACAAGCTGCAGTAATGTGTTTGGCTTTGGATAGCTACATTTCTGCACACCCACCTGCTACAAGGCCTGCAGCCCCTTCCCCTCAGTACTTCCCCAGTCTTAATTCAAGCATTCAATTCCTACCAAATCCCTCATGCAATGATATGTCGCTTCATTTTTGAAACATTGTCCCCCTCTTGTGGCCTTCCAACTTTGAAATTTACTGTTCAATTTTGAATTAATTCATATATGAATTAAATGGAAAAGCAACGATTTATCTGGCGAGTTATTTGAATGTTCGGCCTACGTCCACCTGTCTGACAGACGGTATTCTAGTGGCTTGTAGCAGCAGCAGCAGCAGCTAGGTGCGCTGCTTGCCTGCAGTAAATAGGATGTGTTCCATCCATGGAACACTGAGATAGGAATCATGCCATTCATACAACACAATGCTTGGATGTGTTCTATTCCTGGAACAATGGGGCCACGTGTCACAATGGGACCACGTGTCACAATGGGCAGCCCACAGTCTGTAGCAGCTGCGCAGTAGTAGTCAGCTTCAGTCTGCTGAGGGAGCCTCAGCAGACAGGTGGGCGATGCTCGCCAGGGAGATGGAAAAATAGC
Source organism: Dendrobates tinctorius (assembly GCF_039654945.1). NCBI lineage: Eukaryota > Metazoa > Chordata > Amphibia > Anura > Dendrobatidae > Dendrobates > Dendrobates tinctorius. The sequence goes on from NW_027361793.1 coordinate 24,651,375, forward strand.
TTGCTCACTTCAATCCACGCATCATTTCAGTATCTGCAGTTCCTCTGAGAATGGTGCACTCACTCTCTTAAGCGGTTTCCAAAGACAGATTGAATTGAAATTGGGATACACAAGTAGTGTTTTCAAAGCATGATTTGAATGCTTTTTTCAAATGTCGTTGCTCTGTAATTAGTTTTTCTTGGTCCAAGTTGCACATTTCCAATTCCTTAGCCTTGATTTAACTTGACCAACTCTTCTACTACTACTACTACTACTACTACTACTACTCTTATTCACCTCTATATGGGAGGCATTGCACTGTATTCAATCTGTCAGTAAAATAACGATCTATCTTGGCCTTTGCTGCTTGGTAGGTACAGGTGTGACAAGCTGCAGTAATGTGTTTGGCTTTGGATAGCTACATTTCTGCAAACCCACCTGCTACAAGGCCTGCAGCCCCTTCCCCTCAGTACTTCCCCAGTCTTAATTCAAGCATTCAATTCCTACCACATCCCTCATGCAATGATATGTCGTTTCATTTTTGAAACATTGTCCCACTCTTGTGGCCTTCCAACTTTGAAATTTACTGTTCAATTTTGAATTAATTCATATATGAATTAAATGGAAAAGCAAAGATTTATCTGGCGAGTTATTTGAATGTTCGGCCTACGTCCACCTGTCTGACAGACGGTATTCTAGTGGCTTGTAGCAGCAGCAGCAGCTAGGTGCGCTGCTTGCCTGCAGTAAATAGGATGTGTTCCATCCATGGAACACTGTGATAGGAATCATGCCATTCATAGAACACAATGCTTGGATGTGTTCTATTCCTGGAACAATGGGACCACGTGTCACAATGGGACCACGTGTCACAATGGGCAGCCCACAGTCTGTAGCAGCTGCGCAGTAGTAGTCAGCTTCAGTCTGCTGAGGGAGCCTCAGCAGACAGGTGGGCGATGCTCGCCAGGGAGATGGAAAAATAGCTTGCTCACTTCACTCCACGCATCATTTCAGTATCTGCAGTTCCTCTGAGAATGGTGCACTCACTCTCTTAAGCGGTTTCCAAAGACAGATTGAATTGAAATTGGGATACACAAGTAGTGTTTTCAAAGCATGATTTGAATGCTTTTTTCAAATGTCGTTGCTCTGTAATTAGTTTTTCTTGGTCCAAGTTGCACATTTCCAATTCCTTAGCCTTGATTTAACTTGACCAACTCTTCTACTACTACTACTACTACTACTACTACTCTTATTCACCTCTATATGGGAGGCATTGCACTGTATTCAATCTGTCAGTAAAATAACAATCTATCTTGGCCTTTGCTGCTTGGTAGGTACAGGTGTGACAAGCTGCAGTATGTGTTTGGCTTTGGATAGCTACATTTCTGCACACCCACCTGCTACAAGGCCTGCAGCCCCTTCCCCTCAGTACTTCCCCAGTCTTAATTCAAGCATTCAATTCCTACCACATCCCTCATGCAATGATATGTCGTTTCATTTTTGAAACATTGCCCCCCTTTTGTGGCCTTCCAACTTTGAAATTTACTGTTCAATTTTGAATTAATTCATATATGAATTAAATGGAAAAGCAACGATTTATCTGGCGAGTTATTTGAATGTTCGGCCTACGTCCACCTGTCTGACAGACGGTATTCTAGTGGCTTGTAGCAGCAGCAGCAGCAGCTAGGTGCGCTGCTTGCCTGCAGTAAATAGGATGTGTTCCATCCATGGAAAACTGTGATAGGAATCATGCCATTCATAGAACACAATGCTTGGATGTGTTCTATTCCTGGAACAATGGGACCACGTGTCACAATGGGACCACGTGTCACAATGGGCAGACCACAGTCTGTAGCAGCTGCGCAGTAGTAGTCAGCTTCAGTCTGCTGAGGGAGCCTCAGCAGACAGGTGGGCGATGCTCGCCAGGGAGATGGAAAAATAGCTTGCTCACTTCACTCCACGCATCATTTCAGTATCTGCAGTTCCTCTGAGAATGGTGCACTCACTCTCTTAAGCAGTTTCCAAAGACAGATTGAATTGAAATCAGGATACACAAGTAGTGTTTTCAAAGCATGATTTGAATGCTTTTTTCAAATGTCGTTGCTCTGTAATTAGTTTTTCTTGGTCCAAGTTGCACATTTCCAATTCCTTAGCCTTGATTTAACTTGACCAACTCTTCTACTACTACTACTACTACTACTCTTATTCACCTCTATATGGGAGGCATTGCACTGTATTCAATCTGTCAGTAAAATAACGATCTATCTTGGCCTTTGCTGCTTGGTAGGTACAGTTGTGACAAGCTGCAGTAATGTGTTTGGCTTTGGATAGCTACATTTCTGCACACCCACCTGCTACAAGGCCTGCAGCCACTTCCCCTCAGTACTGCCCCAGTCTTAATTCAAACATTCAATTCCTACCACATCCCTCATGCAATGATATGTCGTTTCATTTTTGAAACATTGTCCCCCTCTTGTGGCCTTCCAACTTTGAAACTTACTGTTCAATTTTGAATTAATTCATATATGAATTAAATGGAAAAGCAACGATTTATCTGGCGAGTTATTTGAATGTTCGGCCTACGTCCACCTGTCTGACAGACGGTATTCTAGTGGCTTGTAGCAGCAGGAGCAGCAGCTAGGTGCGCTGCTTGCCTGCAGTAAATAGGATGTGTTCCATCCATGGAACACTGTGATAGGAATCATGCCATTCATAGAACACAATGCTTGGATGTGTTCTATTCCTGGAACAATGGGACCACGTGTCACAATGGGACCACGTGTCACAATGGGCAGCCCACAGTGTGTAGCAGCTGCGCAGTAGTAGTCAGCTTCAGTCTGCTGAGGGAGCCTCAGCAGACAGGTGGGTGATGCTCGCCAGGGAGATGGAAAAATAGCTTGCTCACTTCACTCCACACATCATTTCAGTATCTGCAGTTCCTCTGAGAATGGTGCACTCACTCTCTTAAGCGGTTTCAAAAGACAGATTGAATTGAATTCGGGATACACAAGTAGTGTTTTCAAAGCATGATTTGAATGCTTTTTTCAAATGTCGTTGCTCTATAATTAGTTTTTCTTGGTCCAAGTTGCACATTTCCAATTCCTTAGCCTTGATTTAACTTGACCAACTCTTCTACTACTACTACTACTCTTATTCACCTCTATATGGGAGGCATTGCACTGTATTCAATCTGTCAGTAAAATAACGATCTATCTTGGCCTTTGCTGCTTGGTAGGTACAGGTATGACAAGCTGCGGTAATGTGTTTGGCTTTGGATAGCTACATTTCTGCACACCCACCTGCTACAAGGCCTGCAGCCCCTTCCCCTCAGTACTTCCCCAGTCTTAATTCAAGCATTCAATTCCTACCACATCCCTCATGCAATGATATGTCGTTTCATTTTTGAAACATTATCCCCCTCTTGTGGCCTTCCAACTTTGAAATTTACTGTTCAATTTTGAATTAATTCATATATGAATTAAATGGAAAAGCAACGATTTATTTGGCGAGTTATTTGAATGTTCGGCCTACGTCCACCTGTCTGACAGACGGTATTCTAGTGGCTTGTAGCAGCAGCAGCAGCAGCAGCTAGGTGCGCTGCTTGCCTGCAGTAAATAGGATGTGTTCCATCCATGGAACTCTGTGATAGGAATCATGCCATTCATAGAACACAATGCTTGGATGTGTTCTATTCCTGGAACAATGGGACCACGTGTCACAATGGGCCGCCCACAGTCTGTAGCAGCTGCGCAGTAGTAGTCAGCTTCAGTCTGCTGAGGGAGCCTCAGCAGACAGGTGGGCGATGCTCGCCAGGGAGATGGAAAAATAGCTTGCTCACTTCACTCCACGCATCATTTCAGTATCTGCAGTTCCTCTGAGAATGGTGCACTCACTCTCTTAAGCGGTTTCCAAAGACAGATTGAATTGAAATTGGGATACACAAGTAGTGTTTTCAAAGCATGATTTGAATGCTTTTTTCAAATGTCGTTGCTCTGTAATTAGTTTTTCTTGGTCCAAGTTGCACATTTCCAATTCCTTAGCCTTGATTTAACTTGACCAACTCTTCTACTACTACTACTACTCTTATTCACCTCTATATGGGAGGCATTGCACTGTATTCAATCTGTCAGTAAAATAACGATCTATCTTGGCCTTTGCTGCTTGGTAGGTACAGGTATGACAAGCTGCGGTAATGTGTTTGGCTTTGGATAGCTACATTTCTGCACAACCACCTGCTACAAGGCCTGCAGCCCCTTCCCCTCAGTACTTCCCCAGTCTTAATTCAAGCATTCAATTCCTACCACATCCCTCATGCAATGATATGTCCTTTCATTTTTGAAACATTGTCCCCCTCTTGTGGCCTTCCAACTTTGAAATTTACTGTTCAATTTTGAATTAATTCATATATGAATTAAATGGAAAAGCAACGATTTATCTGGCGAGTTATTTGAATGTTCGGCCTACGTCCACCTGTCTGACAGACGGTATTCTAGTGGCTTGTAGCAGCAGCAGCAGCAGCAGCTAGGTGCGCTGCTTGCCTGCAGTAAATAGGATGTGTTCCATCCATGGAACACTGTGATAGGAATCATGCCATTCATAGAACACAATGCTTGGATGTGTTCTATTCCTGGAACAATGGGGCCATGTGTCGCAATGGGACCACGTGTCACAATGGGCAGCCCACAGTCTGTAGCAGCTGCGCAGTAGTAGTCAGCTTCAGTCTGCTGAGGGAGCCTCAGCAGACAGGTGGGCAATGCTCGCCAGGGAGATGGAAAAATAGCTTGCTCACTTCACTCCACGCATCATTTCAGTATCTGCAGTTCCTCTGAGAATGGTGCACTCACTCTCTTAAGCGGTTTCCAAAGACAGATTGAATTGAAATCGGGATACACAAGTAGTGTTTTCAAAGCATGATTTGAATGCTTTTTTCAAATGTCGTTGCTCTGTAATTAGTTTTTCTTGGTCCAAGTTGCACATTTCCAATTCCTTAGCCTTGATTTAACTTGACCAACTCTTCTACTACTACTACTACTACTACTACTACTACTACTCTTATTCACCTATATATGGGAGGCATTGCACTGTATTCAATCTGTCAGTAAAATAACGATCTATCTTGGCCTTTGCTGCTTGGTAGGTACAGGTGTGACAAGCTGCAGTAATGTGTTTGGCTTTGGATAGCTACATTTCTGCACACCCACCTGCTACAAGGCCTGCAGCCCCTTCCCCTCAGTACTTCCCCAGTCTTAATTCAAGCATTCAATTCCTACCACATCCCTCTTGCAATGATATGTCGTTTCGTTTTTGAAACATTGTCAACCTCTTGTGGCCTTCCAACTTTAAAATTTACTGTTCAATTTTGAATTAATTCATATATGAATTAAATGGAAAAGCAACGATTTATCTGGCGAGTTATTTGAATGTTCGGCCTACGTACACCTCTCTGACAGACGGTATTCTAGTGGCTTGTAGCAGCAGCAGCAGCAGCAGAAGCAGCTAGGTGCGCTGTTTGCCTGCAGTAAATAGGATGTGTTCCATCCATGGAACACTGTGATAGGAATCATGCCATTCATAGAACACAATGCTTGGATGTGTTCTATTCCTGGAACAATGGGACCACGTGTCACAATGGGACCACGTGTCACAATGGGCAGACCACAGTCTGTAGCAGCTGCGCAGTAGTAGTCAGCTTCAGTCTGCTGAGGGAGCCTCAGCAGACAGGTGGGCGATGCTCGCCAGGGAGATGGAAAAATAGCTTGCTCACTTCACTCCACGCATCATTTCAGTATCTGCAGTTCCTCTGAGAATGGTGCACTCACTCTCTTAAGCGGTTTCCAAAGACAGATTGAATTGAAATTGGGATACACAAGTAGTGTTTTCAAAGCATGATTTGAATGCTTTTTTCAAATGTCGTTGCTCTGTAATCTGTTTTTCTTGGTCCAAGTTGCACATTTCCAATTCCTTAGCCTTGATTTAACTTGACCAACTCTTCTACTACTACTACTACTACAACTACTACTACTCTTATTCACCTCTATATGGGAGGCATTGCACTGTATTCAATCTGTCAGTAAAATAACGATCTATCTTGGCCTTTGCTGCTTGGTAGGTACAGGTGTGACAAGCTGCAGTAATGTGTTTGGCTTTGGATAGCTACATTTCTGCACACCCACCTGCTACAAGGCCTGCAGCCCCTTCCCCTCAGTACTTCCCCAGTCTTAATTCAAGCATTCAATTCCTACCACATCCCTCATGCAATGATATGTCGTTTCATTTTTGAAACATTGTCCCCCTCTTGTGGCCTTCCAACTTTGAAATTTACTGTTCAATTTTGAATTAATTCATATATGAATTAAATGGAAAAGCAACGATTTATCTGGCGAGTTATTTTAATGTTCGGCCTACGTCCAACTGTCTGACAGACGGTATTGTAGTGGCTTGTAGCAGCAGCAGCAGCAGCAGCTAGGTGCGCTGCTTGCCTGCAGTAAATAGGATGTGTTCCATCCATGGAACACTGTGATAGGAATCATGCCATTCATAGAACACAATGCTTGGATGTGTTCTATTCCTGGAACAATGGGACCACGTGTCACAATGGGACCACGTGTCACAATGGGCAGCCCACAGTCTGTAGCAGCTGCGCAGTTGTAGTCAGCTTCAGTCTGCTGAGGGAGCCTCAGCAGACAGGTGGGTGATGCTCGCCAGGGAGATGGAAAAATAGCTTGCTCACTTCACTCCACACATCATTTCAGTATCTGCAGTTCCTCTGAGAATGGTGCACTCACTCTCTTAAGCGGTTTCCAAAGACAGATTGAATTGAATTCGGGATACACAAGTAGTGTTTTCAAAGCATGATTTGAATGCTTTTTTCAAATGTCGTTGCTCTATAATTAGTTTTTCTTGGTCCAAGTTGCACATTTCCAATTCCTTAGCCTTGATTTAACTTGACCAACTCTTCTACTACTACTACTACTCTTATTCACCTCTATATGGGAGGCATTGCACTGTATACAATCTGTCAGTAAAATAACGATCTATCTTGGCCTTTGCTGCTTGGTAGGTACAGGTATGACAAGCTGCGGTAATGTGTTTGGCTTTGGAGAGCTACATTTCTGCACACCCACCTGCTACAAGGCCTGCAGCCCCTTCCCCTCAGTACTTCCCCAGTCTTAATTCAAGCATTCAATTCCTGCCACATCCCTCATGCAATGATATGTCGTTTCATTTTTGAAACATTGTTCCCCTCTTGTGGCCTTCCAACTTTGAAATTTACTGTTCAATTTTGAATTAATTCATATATGAATTAAATGGAAAAGCAACGATTTATCTGGCGAGTTATTTGAATGTTCGGCCTACGTCCACCTGTCTGACAGACGGTATTCTAGTGGCTTGTAGCAGCAGCAGCAGCAGCTAGGTGCGCTGCTTGCCTGCAGTAAATAGGATGTGTTCCATCCATGGAACACTGTGATAGGAATCATGCCATTCATAGAACACAATGCTTGGATGTGTTCTATTCCTGGAACAATGGGACCACGTGTCACAATGGGACCACGTGTCACAATGGGCAGCCCACAGTCTGTAGCAGCTGCGCAGTATTAGTCAGCTTCAGTCTGCTGAGGGAGCCTCAGCAGACAGTTTGGCGATGCTCGCCAGGGAGATTGAAAAATAGCTTGCTCACTTCACTCCACGCATCATTTCAGTATCTGCAGTTCCTCTGAGAATGGTGCACTCACTCTCTTAAGAGGTTTCCAAAGACAGATTGAATTGAAATTGGGATACACAAGTAATGTTTTCAAAGCATGATTTGAATGCTTTTTTCAAATGTCGTTGCTTTGTAGTTAGTTTTTCTTGGTCCAAGTTGCACATTTCCAATTCCTTAGCCTTGATTTAACTTGATCAACTCTTCGACTACTACTACTACTACTACTACTACTACTACTACTACTACTACTCTTATTCACCTCTATATGGGAGGCATTGCACTGTATTCAATCTGTCAGTAAAATAACGATCTATCTTGGCCTTTGCTGCTTGGTAGGTACAGGTGTGACAAGCTGCAGTAATGTGTTTGGCTTTGGAAAGCTACATTTCTGCACACCGACCTGCTACAAGGCCTGCAGCCCCTTCCCCTCAGTACTTCCCCAGTCTTAATTCAAGCATTCAATTCCTACCACATCCCTCATGCAATGATATGTCGTTTCATTTTTGAAACATTGTCCCCCTCTTGTGGCCTTCCAACTTTGAAATTTACTGTTCAATTTTGAATTAATTCATATATGAATTAAATGGAAAAGCAATGATTTATCTGGCGAGTTATTTGAATGTTCGGCCTACGTCCACCTGTCTGACAGACGGTATTCTAGTGGCTTGTAGCAGCAGCAGCAGCAGCAGCAGCAGCTAGGTGCGCTGCTTGCCTGCAGTAAATAGGATGTGTTCCATCCATGGAACACTGTGATAGGAATCATGCCATTCATAGAACACAATGCTTGGATGTGTTCTATTCCTGGAACAATGGGACCACGTGTCACAATGGGACCACGTGTCACAATGGGCAGCCCACAGTCTGTAGCAGCTGCGCAGTAGTAGTCAGCTTCAGTCTGCTGAGGGAGCCTCAGCAGACAGGTGGGCGATGCTCGCCAGGGAGATGGAAAAATAGCTTGCTCACTTCACTCCACGCATCATTTCAGTATCTGCAGTTCCTCTGAGAATGGTGCACTCACTCTCTTAAGCGGTTTCCAAAGACAGATTGAATTGAAATTGGGATACACAAGTAGTGTTTTCAAAGCATGATTTGAATGCTTTTTTCAAATGTCGTTGCTCTGTAATTAGTTTTTCTTGGTCCAAGTTGCACATTTCCAATTCCTTAGACTTGATTTAACTTGACCAACTCTTCTACTACTACTACTACTACTACTACTACTACTACTACTCTTATTCACCTCTATATGGGAGGCATTGCACTGTATTCAATCTGTCAGTAAAATAACGATCTATCTTGGCCTTTGCTGCTTGGTAGGTACAGGTGTGACAAGCTGCAGTAATGTGTTTGGCTTTGGATAGCTACATTTCTGCACACCCACCTGCTACAAGGCCTGCAGCCCCTTCCCCTCAGTACTTCCCCAGTCTTAATTCAAGCATTCAATTCCTACCAAATCCCTCATGCAATGATATGTCGCTTCATTTTTGAAACATTGTCCCCCTCTTGTGGCCTTCCAACTTTGAAATTTACTGTTCAATTTTGAATTAATTCATATATGAATTAAATGGAAAAGCAACGATTTATCTGGCGAGTTATTTGAATGTTCGGCCTACGTCCACCTGTCTGACAGACGGTATTCTAGTGGCTTGTAGCAGCAGCAGCAGCAGCTAGGTGCGCTGCTTGCCTGCAGTAAATAGGATGTGTTCCATCCATGGAACACTGAGATAGGAATCATGCCATTCATACAACACAATGCTTGGATGTGTTCTATTCCTGGAACAATGGGGCCACGTGTCACAATGGGACCACGTGTCACAATGGGCAGCCCACAGTCTGTAGCAGCTGCGCAGTAGTAGTCAGCTTCAGTCTGCTGAGGGAGCCTCAGCAGACAGGTGGGCGATGCTCGCCAGGGAGATGGAAAAATAGCTTGCTCACTTCAATCCACGCATCATTTCAGTATCTGCAGTTCCTCTGAGAATGGTGCACTCACTCTCTTAAGCGGTTTCCAAAGACAGATTGAATTGAAATTGGGATACACAAGTAGTGTTTTCAAAGCATGATTTGAATGCTTTTTTCAAATGTCGTTGCTCTGTAATTAGTTTTTCTTGGTCCAAGTTGCACATTTCCAATTCCTTAGCCTTGATTTAACTTGACCAACTCTTCTACTACTACTACTACTACTACTACTACTACTCTTATTCACCTCTATATGGGAGGCATTGCACTGTATTCAATCTGTCAGTAAAATAACGATCTATCTTGGCCTTTGCTGCTTGGTAGGTACAGGTGTGACAAGCTGCAGTAATGTGTTTGGCTTTGGATAGCTACATTTCTGCAAACCCACCTGCTACAAGGCCTGCAGCCCCTTCCCCTCAGTACTTCCCCAGTCTTAATTCAAGCATTCAATTCCTACCACATCCCTCATGCAATGATATGTCGTTTCATTTTTGAAACATTGTCCCACTCTTGTGGCCTTCCAACTTTGAAATTTACTGTTCAATTTTGAATTAATTCATATATGAATTAAATGGAAAAGCAAAGATTTATCTGGCGAGTTATTTGAATGTTCGGCCTACGTCCACCTGTCTGACAGACGGTATTCTAGTGGCTTGTAGCAGCAGCAGCAGCTAGGTGCGCTGCTTGCCTGCAGTAAATAGGATGTGTTCCATCCATGGAACACTGTGATAGGAATCATGCCATTCATAGAACACAATGCTTGGATGTGTTCTATTCCTGGAACAATGGGACCACGTGTCACAATGGGACCACGTGTCACAATGGGCAGCCCACAGTCTGTAGCAGCTGCGCAGTAGTAGTCAGCTTCAGTCTGCTGAGGGAGCCTCAGCAGACAGGTGGGCGATGCTCGCCAGGGAGATGGAAAAATAGCTTGCTCACTTCACTCCACGCATCATTTCAGTATCTGCAGTTCCTCTGAGAATGGTGCACTCACTCTCTTAAGCGGTTTCCAAAGACAGATTGAATTGAAATTGGGATACACAAGTAGTGTTTTCAAAGCATGATTTGAATGCTTTTTTCAAATGTCGTTGCTCTGTAATTAGTTTTTCTTGGTCCAAGTTGCACATTTCCAATTCCTTAGCCTTGATTTAACTTGACCAACTCTTCTACTACTACTACTACTACTACTACTACTCTTATTCACCTCTATATGGGAGGCATTGCACTGTATTCAATCTGTCAGTAAAATAACAATCTATCTTGGCCTTTGCTGCTTGGTAGGTACAGGTGTGACAAGCTGCAGTATGTGTTTGGCTTTGGATAGCTACATTTCTGCACACCCACCTGCTACAAGGCCTGCAGCCCCTTCCCCTCAGTACTTCCCCAGTCTTAATTCAAGCATTCAATTCCTACCACATCCCTCATGCAATGATATGTCGTTTCATTTTTGAAACATTGCCCCCCTTTTGTGGCCTTCCAACTTTGAAATTTACTGTTCAATTTTGAATTAATTCATATATGAATTAAATGGAAAAGCAACGATTTATCTGGCGAGTTATTTGAATGTTCGGCCTACGTCCACCTGTCTGACAGACGGTATTCTAGTGGCTTGTAGCAGCAGCAGCAGCAGCTAGGTGCGCTGCTTGCCTGCAGTAAATAGGATGTGTTCCATCCATGGAAAACTGTGATAGGAATCATGCCATTCATAGAACACAATGCTTGGATGTGTTCTATTCCTGGAACAATGGGACCACGTGTCACAATGGGACCACGTGTCACAATGGGCAGCCCACAGTCTGTAGCAGCTGCGCAGTAGTAGTCAGCTTCAGTCTGCTGAGGGAGCCTCAGCAGACAGGTGGGCGATGCTCGCCAGGGAGATGGAAAAATAGCTTGCTCACTTCACTCCACGCATCATTTCAGTATCTGCAGTTCCTCTGAGAATGGTGCACTCACTCTCTTAAGCAGTTTCCAAAGACAGATTGAATTGAAATCAGGATACACAAGTAGTGTTTTCAAAGCATGATTTGAATGCTTTTTTCAAATGTCGTTGCTCTGTAATTAGTTTTTCTTGGTCCAAGTTGCACATTTCCAATTCCTTAGCCTTGATTTAACTTGACCAACTCTTCTACTACTACTACTACTACTACTCTTATTCACCTCTATATGGGAGGCATTGCACTGTATTCAATCTGTCAGTAAAATAACGATCTATCTTGGCCTTTGCTGCTTGGTAGGTACAGTTGTGACAAGCTGCAGTAATGTGTTTGGCTTTGGATAGCTACATTTCTGCACACCCACCTGCTACAAGGCCTGCAGCCACTTCCCCTCAGTACTGCCCCAGTCTTAATTCAAACATTCAATTCCTACCACATCCCTCATGCAATGATATGTCGTTTCATTTTTGAAACATTGTCCCCCTCTTGTGGCCTTCCAACTTTGAAACTTACTGTTCAATTTTGAATTAATTCATATATGAATTAAATGGAAAAGCAACGATTTATCTGGCGAGTTATTTGAATGTTCGGCCTACGTCCACCTGTCTGACAGACGGTATGCTAGTGGCTTGTAGCAGCAGCAGCAGCTAGGTGCGCTGCTTGCCTGCAGTAAATAGGATGTGTTCCATCCATGGAACACTGTGATAGGAATCATGCCATTCATAGAACACAATTCTTGGATGTGTTCTATTCCTGGAACAATGGGACCACGTGTCACAATGGGACCACGTGTCACAATGGGCAGCCCACAGTCTGTAGCAGCTGCGCAGTAGTAGTCAGCTTCAGTCTGCTGAGGGAGCCTCAGCAGACAGGTGGGCGATGCTCGCCAGGGAGATGGAAAAATAGCTTGCTCACTTCACTCCACGCATCATTTCAGTATCTGCAGTTCCTCTGAGAATGGTGCACTCACTCTCTTAAGCGGTTTCCAAAGACAGATTGAATTGAAATCGGGATACACAAGTAGTGTTTTCAAAGCATGATTTGAATGCTTTTTTCAAATGTCATTGCTCTGTAATTAGTTTTTCTTGGTCCAAGTTGCACATTTCCAATTCCTTAGCCTTGATTTAACTTGACCAACTCTTCTACTACTACTACTACTACTACTACTACTACTACTACTACTACTACTACTCTTATTCACCTCTATATGGGAGGCATTGCACTTTATTCAATCTGTCAGTAAAATAACGATCTATCTTGGCCTTTGCTGCTTGGTAGGTACAGGTGTGACAAGCTGCAGTAATGTGTTTGGCTTTGGAAAGCTACATTTCTGCACACCCACCTGCTACAAGGCCTGCAGCCCCTTCCCCTCAGTACTTCCCAAGTCTTAATTCAAGCATTCAATTCCTACCACATCCCTCATGCAATGATATGTCGTTTCATTTTTGAAACATTGTCCCCCTCTTGTGGCCTTCCAACTTTGAAATTTACTGTTCAATTTTGAATTAATTCATATATGAACTAAATGGAAAAGCAACGATTTATCTGGCGAGTTATTTGAATGTTCGGCCTACGTCCACCTGTCTGACAGACGGTATTCTAGTGGCTTGTAGCAGCAGCAGCAGCTAGGTGCGCTGCTTGCCTGCAGTAAATAGGATGTGTTCCATCCATGGAACACTGTGATAGGAATCATGCCATTCATAGAACACAATGCTTGGATGTGTTCTATTCCTGGAACAATGGGACCACGTGTCACAATGGGACCACGTGTCACAATGGGCAGCCCACAGTCTGTAGCAGCTGCGCAGTAGTAGTCAGCTTCAGTCTGCTGAGGTAGCCTCAGCAGACAGGTGGGTGATGCTCGCCAGGGAGATGGAAAAATAGCTTGCTCACTTCACTCCACACATCATTTCAGTATCTGCAGTTCCTCTGAGAATGGTGCACTCACTCTCTTAAGCGGTTTCCAAAAACAGATTGAATTGAAATCGGGATACACAAGTAGTGTTTTCAAAGCATGATTTGAATGCTTTTTTCAAATGTCGTTGCTCTGTAATTAGTTTTTCTTGGTCCAAGTTGCACATTTCCAATTCCTTAGCCTTGATTTAACTTGACCAACTCTTCTACTACTACTACTACTACTACTCTTATTCACCTCTATATGGGAGGCATTGCACTGTATTCAATCTGTCAGTAAAATAACGATCTATCTTGGCCTTTGCTGCTTGGTAGGTACAGTTGTGACAAGCTGCAGTAATGTGTTTGGCTTTGGATAGCTACATTTCTGCACACCCACCTGCTACAAGGCCTGCAGCCCCTTCCCCTCAGTACTTCCCCAGTCTTAATTCAAGCATTCAATTCCTACCACATCCCTCATGCAATGATATGTCGTTTCATTTTTGAAACATTGTCCCCCTCTTGTGGCCTTCCAACTTTGAAATTTACTGTTCAATTTTGAATTAATTTATATATGAATTAAATGGAAAAGCAACGATTTATCTGGCGAGTTATTTGAATGTTCGGCCTACGTCCACCTGTCTGACAGACGGTATTCTAGTGGCTTGTAGCAGCAGCAGCAGCAGCTAGGTGCGCTGCTTGCCTGCAGTAAATAGGATGTGTTCCATCAATGGAACACTGTGATAGGAATCATGCCATTCATAGAACACAATGCTTGGATGTGTTCTATTCCTGGAACAATGGGACCACGTGTCACAATGGGACCACGTGTCACAATGGGCAGCCCACAGTCTGTAGCAGCTGCGCAGTAGTAGTCAGCTTCAGTCTGCTGAGGGAGCCTCAGCAGACCGGTGGGCGATGCTCGCCAGGGAGATGGAAAAATAGCTTGCTCTATTCACTCCACGCATCATTTCAGTATCTGCAGTTCCTCTGAGAATGGTGCACTCACTCTCTTAAGCGGTTTCCAAAGACAGATTGAATTGAAATCGGGATACACAAGTAGTGTTTTCTAAGCATGATTTGAATGCTTTTTTCAAATGTCGTTGCTCTGTAATTAGTTTTTCTTGGTCCAAGTTGCACATTTCCAATTCCTTAGCCTTGATTTACCTTGACCAACTCTTCTACTACTACTACTACTACTCTTATTCACCTCTATATGGGAGGCATTGCACTGTATTCAATCTGTCAGTAAAATAACAATCTATCTTGGCCTTTGCTGCTTGGTAGGTACAGGTGTGACAAGCTGCAGTAATGTGTTTGGCTTTGGATAGCTACATTTCTGCACACCCACCTGCTACAAGGCCTGCAGCCCCTTCCCCTCAGTACTTCCCCAGTCTTAATTCAAGCATTCAATTCCTACCACATCCCTCATGCAATGATATGTCGTTTCGTTTTGAAACATTGTCCCCCTCTTGTGGCCTTCCAACTTTGAAATTTACTGTTCAATTTTGAATTAATTCATATATGAATTAAATGGAAAAGCAACGATTTATGTGGCGAGTTTTTTGAATGTTCGGCCTACGTCCACCTGTCTGACAGACGGTATGCTAGTGGCTTGTAGCAGCAGCAGCAGCTAGGTGCGCTGCTTGCCTGCAGTAAATAGGATGTGTTCCATCCATGGAACACTGTGATAGGAATCATGCCATTCATAGAACACAATTCTTGGATGTGTTCTATTACTGGAACAATGGGACCACGTGTCACAATGGGACCACGTGTCACAATGGGCAGCCCACAGTCTGTAGCAGCTGCGCAGTAGTAGTCAGCTTCAGTCTGCTGAGGGAGCCTCAGCAGACAGGTGGGCGATGCTCGCCAGGGAGATATAAAAATAGCTTGCTCACTTCACTCCACGCATCATTTCAGTATCTGCAGTTCCTCTGAGAATGGTGCACTCACTCTCTTAAGCGGTTTCCAAAGACAGATTGAATTGAAATCGGGATACACAAGTAGTGTTTTCAAAGCATGATTTGAATGCTTTTTTCAAATGTCATTGCTCTGTAATTAGTTTTTCTTGGTCCAAGTTGCACATTTCCAATTCCTTAGCCTTGATTTAACTTGACCAACTCTTCTACTACTACTACTACTACTACTACTACTACTACTACTACTCTTATTCACCTCTATATGGGAGGCATTGCACTTTATTCAATCTGTCAGTAAAATAACGATCTATCTTGGCCTTTGCTGCTTGGTAGGTACAGGTGTGACAAGCTGCAGTAATGTGTTTGGCTTTGGAAAGCTACATTTCTGCACACCCACCTGCTACAAGGCCTGCAGCCCCTTCCCCTCAGTACTTCCCAAGTCTTAATTCAAGCATTCAATTCCTACCACATCCCTCATGCAATGATATGTCGTTTCATTTTTGAAACATTGTCCCCCTCTTGTGGCCTTCCAACTTTGAAATTTACTGTTCAATTTTGAATTAATTCATATATGAATTAAATGGAAAAGCAACGATTTATCTGGCGAGTTATTTGAATGTTTGGCCTACGTCCACCTGTCTGACAGACGGTATTCTAGTGGCTTGTAGCAGCAGCAGCAGCTAGGTGCGCTGCTTGCCTGCAGTAAATAGGATGTGTTCCATCCATGGAACACTGTGATAGGAATCATGCCATTCATAGAACACAATGCTTGGATGTGTTCTATTCCTGGAACAATGGGACCACGTGTCACAATGGGACCACGTGTCACAATGGGCAGCCCACAGTCTGTAGCAGCTGCGCAGTAGTAGTCAGCTTCAGTCTGCTGAGGGAGCCTCAGCAGACAGGTGGGTGATGCTCGCCAGGGAGATGGAAAAATAGCTTGCTCACTTCACTCCACACATCATTTCAGTATCTGCAGTTCCTCTGAGAATGGTGCACTCACTCTCTTAAGCGGTTTCCAAAGACAGATTGAATTGAAATCGGGATACACAAGTAGTGTTTTCAAAGCATGATTTGAATGCTTTTTTCAAATGTCGTTGCTCTGTAATTAGTTTTTCTTGGTCCAAGTTGCACATTTCCAATTCCTTAGCCTTGATTTAACTTGACCAACTCTTCTACTACTACTACTACTACTACTACTCTTATTCACCTCTATATGGGAGGCATTGCACTGTATTCAATCTGTCAGTAAAATAACGATCTATCTTGGCCTTTGCTGCTTGGTAGGTACAGTTGTGACAAGCTGCAGTAATGTGTTTGGCTTTGGATAGCTACATTTCTGCACACCCACCTGCTACAAGGCCTGCAGCCACTTCCCCTCAGTACTTCCCCAGTCTTAATTCAAGCATTCAATTCCTACCACATCCCTCATGCAATGATATGTCGTTTCATTTTTGAAACATTGTCCCCCTCTTGTGGCCTTCCAACTTTGAAATTTACTGTTCAATTTTGAATTAATTCATATATGAATTAAATGGAAAAGCAACGATTTATCTGGTGAGTTATTTGAATGTTCGGCCTACGTCCACCTGTCTGACAGACGGTATTCTAGTGGCTTGTAGCAGCAGCAGCAGCTAGGTGCGCTGCTTGCCTGCAGTAAATAGGATGTGTTCCATCCATGGAACACTGTGATAGGAATCATGCCATTCATAGAACACAATGCTTGGATGTGTTCTATTCCTGGAACAATGGGACCACGTGTCACAATGGGACCACGTGTCACAATGGGCAGCCCACAGTCTGTAGCAGCTGCGCAGTAGTAGTCAGCTTCAGTCTGCTGAGGGAGCCTCAGCAGACAGGTGGGTGATGCTCGCCAGGGAGATGGAAAAATAGCTTGCTCACTTCACTCCACACATCATTTCAGTATCTGCAGTTCCTCTGAGAATGGTGCACTCACTCTCTTAAGCGGTTTCCAAAGACAGATTGAATTGAAATCGGGATACACAAGTAGTGTTTTCAAAGCATGATTTGAATGCTTTTTTCAAATGTCGTTGCTCTGTAATTAGTTTTTCTTGGTCCAAGTTGCACATTTCCAATTCCTTAGCCTTGATTTAACTTGACCAACTCTTCTACTACTACTACTACTACTACTCTTATTCACCTCTATATGGGAGGCATTGCACTGTATTCAATCTGTCAGTAAAATAACGATCTATCTTGGCCTTTGCTGCTTGGTAGGTACAGTTGTGACAAGCTGCAGTAATGTGTTTGGCTTTGGATAGCTACATTTCTGCACACCCACCTGCTACAAGGCCTGCAGCCCCTTCCCCTCAGTACTTCCCCAGTCTTAATTCAAGCATTCAATTCCTACCACATCCCTCATGCAATGATATGTCGTTTCATTTTTGAAACATTGTCCCCCTCTTGTGGCCTTCCAACTTTGAAATTTACTGTTCAATTTTGAATTAATTTATATATGAATTAAATGGAAAAGCAACGATTTATCTGGCGAGTTATTTGAATGTTCGGCCTACGTCCACCTGTCTGACAGACGGTATTCTAGTGGCTTGTAGCAGCAGCAGCAGCAGCTAGGTGCGCTGCTTGCCTGCAGTAAATAGGATGTGTTCCATCAATGGAACACTGTGATAGGAATCATGCCATTCATAGAACACAATGCTTGGATGTGTTCTATTCCTGGAACAATGGGACCACGTGTCACAATGGGACCACGTGTCACAATGGGCAGCCCACAGTCTGTAGCAGCTGCGCAGTAGTAGTCAGCTTCAGTCTGCTGAGGGAGCCTCAGCAGACCGGTGGGCGATGCTCGCCAGGGAGATGGAAAAATAGCTTGCTCTATTCACTCCACGCATCATTTCAGTATCTGCAGTTCCTCTGAGAATGGTGCACTCACTCTCTTAAGCGGTTTCCAAAGACAGATTGAATTGAAATCGGGATACACAAGTAGTGTTTTCTAAGCATGATTTGAATGCTTTTTTCAAATGTCGTTGCTCTGTAATTAGTTTTTCTTGGTCCAAGTTGCACATTTCCAATTCCTTAGCCTTGATTTAACTTGACCAACTCTTCTACTACTACTACTACTACTCTTATTCACCTCTATATGGGAGGCATTGCACTGTATTCAATCTGTCAGTAAAATAACAATCTATCTTGGCCTTTGCTGCTTGGTAGGTACAGGTGTGACAAGCTGCAGTAATGTGTTTGGCTTTGGATAGCTACATTTCTGCACACCCACCTGCTACAAGGCCTGCAGCCCCTTCCCCTCAGTACTTCCCCAGTCTTAATTCAAGCATTCAATTCCTACCACATCCCTCATGCAATGATATGTCGTTTCGTTTTGAAACATTGTCCCCCTCTTGTGGCCTTCCAACTTTGAAATTTACTGTTCAATTTTGAATTAAATCATATATGAATTAAATGGAAAAGCAACGATTTATGTGGCGAGTTTTTTGAATGTTCGGCCTACGTCCACCTGTCTGACAGACGGTATGCTAGTGGCTTGTAGCAGCAGCAGCAGCTAGGTGCGCTGCTTGCCTGCAGTAAATAGGATGTGTTCCATCCATGGAACACTGTGATAGGAATCATGCCATTCATAGAACACAATTCTTGGATGTGTTCTATTCCTGGAACAATGGGACCACGTGTCACAATGGGACCACGTGTCACAATGGGCAGCCCACAGTCTGTAGCAGCTGCGCAGTAGTAGTCAGCTTCAGTCTGCTGAGGGAGCCTCAGCAGACAGGTGGGCGATGCTCGCCAGGGAGATATAAAAATAGCTTGCTCACTTCACTCCACGCATCATTTCAGTATCTGCAGTTCCTCTGAGAATGGTGCACTCACTCTCTTAAGCGGTTTCCAAAGACAGATTGAATTGAAATCGGGATACACAAGTAGTGTTTTCAAAGCATGATTTGAATGCTTTTTTCAAATGTCATTGCTCTGTAATTAGTTTTTCTTGGTCCAAGTTGCACATTTCCAATTCCTTAGCCTTGATTTAACTTGACCAACTCTTCTACTACTACTACTACTACTACTACTACTACTACTACTACTCTTATTCACCTCTATATGGGAGGCATTGCACTTTATTCAATCTGTCAGTAAAATAACGATCTATCTTGGCCTTTGCTGCTTGGTAGGTACAGGTGTGACAAGCTGCAGTAATGTGTTTGGCTTTGGAAAGCTACATTTCTCCACACCCACCTGAACAAGGCCTGCAGCCCCTTCCCCTCAGTACTTCCCAAGTCTTAATTCAAGCATTCAATTCCTACCACATCCCTCATGCAATGATTTGTCGTTTCATTTTTGAAACATTGTCCCCCTCTTGTGGCCTTCCAACTTTGAAATTTACTGTTCAATTTTGAATTAATTCATATATGAATTAAATGGAAAAGCAACGATTTATCTGGCGAGTTATTTGAATGTTTGGCCTACGTCCACCTGTCTGACAGACGGTATTCTAGTGGCTTGTAGCAGCAGCAGCAGCTAGGTGCGCTGCTTGCCTGCAGTAAATAGGATGTGTTCCATCCATGGAACACTGTGATAGGAATCATGCCATTCATAGAACACAATGCTTGGATGTGTTCTATTCCTGGAACAATGGGACCACGTGTCACAATGGGACCACGTGTCACAATGGGCAGCCCACAGTCTGTAGCAGCTGCGCAGTAGTAGTCAGCTTCAGTCTGCTGAGGGAGCCTCAGCAGACAGGTGGGTGATGCTCGCCAGGGAGATGGAAAAATAGCTTGCTCACTTCACTCCACACATCATTTCAGTATCTGCAGTTCCTCTGAGAATGGTGCACTCACTCTCTTAAGCGGTTTCCAAAGACAGATTGAATTGAAATCGGGATACACAAGTAGTGTTTTCAAAGCATGATTTGAATGCTTTTTTCAAATGTCGTTGCTCTGTAATTAGTTTTTCTTGGTCCAAGTTGCACATTTCCAATTCCTTAGCCTTGATTTAACTTGACCAACTCTTCTACTACTACTACTACTACTACTCTTATTCACCTCTATATGGGAGGCATTGCACTGTATTCAATCTGTCAGTAAAATAACGATCTATCTTGGCCTTTGCTGCTTGGTAGGTACAGTTGTGACAAGCTGCAGTAATGTGTTTGGCTTTGGATAGCTACATTTCTGCACACCCACCTGCTACAAGGCCTGCAGCCCCTTCCCCTCAGTACTTCCCCAGTCTTAATTCAAGCATTCAATTCCTACCACATCCCTCATGCAATGATATGTCGTTTCGTTTTTGAAACATTGTCCCCCTCTTGTGGCCTTCCAACTTTGAAATTTACTGTTCAATTTTGAATTAATTCATATATGAATTAAATGGAAAAGCAACGATTTATCTGGCGAGTTTTTTGAATGTTCGGCCTACGTCCACCTGTCTGACAGACGGTATTCTAGTGGCTTGTAGCAGCAGCAGCTAGGTGCGCTGCTTGCCTGCAGTAAATAGGATGTGTTCCATCCATGGAACACTGTGATAGGAATCATGCCATTCAAAGAACACAATGCTTGGATGTGTTCTATTCCTGGAACAATGGGACCACGTGTCACAATGGGACCACGTGTCACAATGGGCAGCCCACAGTCTGTAGCAGCTGCGCAGTAGTAGTCAGCTTCAGTCTGCTGAGGGAGCCTCAGCAGACAGGTGAGCGATGCTCGCCAGGGAGATGGAAAAATAGCTTGCTCACTTCACTCCACGCATCATTTCAGTATCTGCAGTTCCTCTGAGAATGGTGCACTCACTCTCTTAAGCGGTTTCCAAAGACAGATTGAATTGAAATCGGGATACACAAGTAGTGTTTTCAAAGCATGATTTGAATGCTTTTTTCAAATGTCGTTGCTCTGTAATTAGTTTTTCTTGGTCCAAGTTGCACATTTCCAATTCCTTAGCCTTGATTTAACTTGACCAACTCTTCTACTACTACTGCTACTACTACTACTCTTATTCACCTCTATATGGGAGGCATTGCACTGTATTCAATCTGTCAGTAAAATAACGATCTATCTTGGCCTTTGCTGCTTGTTAGGTACAGTTGTGACAAGATGCAGTAATGTGTTTGGCTTTGGATAGCTACATTTCTGCACACCCACCTGCTACAAGGCCTGCAGCCACTTCCCCTCAGTACTTCCCCAGTCTTAATTCAAGCATTCAATTCCTACCACATCCCTCATGCAATGATATGTCGTTTCATTTTTGAAACATTGTCCCCCTCTTGTGGCCTTCCAACTTTGAAATTTACTGTTCAATTTTGAATTAATTCATATATGAATTAAATGGAAAAGCAACGATTTATCTGGCGAGTTATTTGAATGTTCGGCCTACGTCCACCTGTCTGACAGACGGTATTCTAGTGGCTTGTAGCAGCAGCAGCAGCAGCAGCTAGGTGCGCTGCTTACCTGCAGTAATTAGGATGTGTTCCATCCATGGAACACTGTGATAGGAATCATGCCATTCATAGAACACAATGCTTGGATGTGTTCTATTCCTGGAACAATGGGACCACGTGTCACAATGGGGACCACGTGTCACAATGGGCAGCCCACAGTCTGTAGCAGCTGCGCAGTAGTAGTCAGCTTCAGTCTGCTGAGGGAGCCTCAGCAGACAGGTGGGCGATGCTCGCCAGGGAGATGGAAAAATAGCTTGCTCACTTCACTCCACACATCATTTCAGTATCTGCAGTTCCTCTGAGAATGGTGCACTCACTCTCTTAAGCGGTTTCCAAAGACAGATTGAATTGAAATCGGGATACACAAGTAGTGTTTTCAAAGCATGATTTGAATACTTTTTTCAAATGTCGTTGCTCTGTAATTAGTTTTTCTTGGTCCAAGTTGCACATTTCCAATTCCTTAGACTTGATTTAACTTGACCAACTCGTCTACTACTACTACTACTACTCTTATTCACCTCTATATGGGAGGCATTGCACTGTATTCAATCTGTCAGTAAAATAACGATCTATCTTGGCCTTTGCTGCTTGGTAGGTACAGGTGTGACAAGCTGCAGTAATGTGTTTGGCTTTGGATAGCTATATTTCTGCACACCCACCTGCTACAAGGCCTGCAGCCCCTTCCCCTCAGTACTTCCCCAGTCTTAATTCAAGCATTCAATTCCTACCACATCCCTCATGCAATGATATGTCGTTTCATTTTTGAAACATTGTCCCCCTCTTGTGGCCTTCCAACTTTGAAATTTACTGTTCAATTTTGAATTAATTCATATATGAATTAAATGGAAAAGCAACTATTTATCTGGTGAGTTATTTGAATGTTCGGCCTACGTCCAACTGTCTGACAGACCGTATTCTAGTGGCTTGTAGTAGCAGCAGCAGCAGCAGCTAGATGCACTGCTTGCCTGCAGTAAATAGGATGTGTTCCATCCATGGAACACTGTGATAGGAATCATGCCATTCATAGAACACAATGCTTGGATGTGTTCTATTCCTGGAACAATGGGACCACGTGTCACAATGGGACCACGTGTCACAATGGGCAGCCCACAGTCTGTAGCAGCTGCGCAGTAGTAGTCAGCTTCAGTCTGCTGAGGGAGCCTCAGCAGACAGGTGGGCGATGCTCGCCAGGGAGATGGAAAAATAGCTTGCTCACTTCACTCCACACATCATTTCAGTATCTGCAGTTCCTCTGAGAATGGTGCACTCACTCTCTTAAGCGGTTTCCAAAGACAGATTGAATTGAAATCGGGATACACAAGTAGTGTTTTCAAAGCATGATTTGAATGCTTTTTTCAAATGTCGTTGCTCTGTAATTAGTTTTTCTTGGTCCAAGTTGCACATTTCCAATTCCTTAGCCTTGATTTAACTTGACCAACTCTTCTACTACTACTACTACTACTACTCTTATTCACCTCTATATGGGAGGCATTGCACTGTATTCAATCTGTCAGTAAAATAACGATCTATCTTGGCCTTTGCTGCTTGGTAGGTACAGTTGTGACAAGCTGCAGTAATGTGTTTGGCTTTGGATAGCTACATTTCTGCACACCCACCTGCTACAAGGCCTGCAGCCCCTTCCCCTCAGTACTTCCCCAGTCTTAATTCAAGCATTCAATTCCTACCACATCCCTCATGCAATGATATGTCGTTTCATTTTTGAAACATTGTCCCCCTCTTGTGGCCTTCCAACTTTGAAATTTACTGTTCAATTTTGAATTAATTTATATATGAATTAAATGGAAAAGCAACGATTTATCTGGCGAGTTATTTGAATGTTCGGCCTACGTCCACCTGTCTGACAGACGGTATTCTAGTGGCTTGTAGCAGCAGCAGCAGCAGCTAGGTGCGCTGCTTGCCTGCAGTAAATAGGATGTGTTCCATCAATGGAACACTGTGATAGGAATCATGCCATTCATAGAACACAATGCTTGGATGTGTTCTATTCCTGGAACAATGGGACCACGTGTCACAATGGGACCACGTGTCACAATGGGCAGCCCACAGTCTGTAGCAGCTGCGCAGTAGTAGTCAGCTTCAGTCTGCTGAGGGAGCCTCAGCAGACCGGTGGGCGATGCTCGCCAGGGAGATGGAAAAATAGCTTGCTCAATTCACTCCACGCATCATTTCAGTATCTGCAGTTCCTCTGAGAATGGTGCACTCACTCTCTTAAGCGGTTTCCAAAGACAGATTGAATTGAAATCGGGATACACAAGTAGTGTTTTCAAAGCATGATTTGAATGCTTTTTTCAAATGTCGTTGCTCTGTAATTAGTTTTTCTTGGTCCAAGTTGCACATTTCCAATTCCTTAGCCTTGATTTAACTTGATCAACTCTTCTACTACTACTACTACTACTACTACTACTACTACTACTCTTATTCACCTCTATATGGGAGGCATTGCACTCAATCTGTCAGTAAAATAACGATCTATCTTGGCCTTTGCTGCATGGTAGGTACAGGTGTGACAAGCTGCAGTAATGTGTTTGGCTTTGGAAAGCTACATTTCTGCACACCCACCTGCTACAAGGCCTGCAGCCCCTTCCCCTCAGTACTTCCCCAGTCTTAATTCAAGCATTCAATTCCTACCACATCCCTCATGCAATGATATGTCGTTTCATTTTTGAAACATTGTCCCACTCTTGTGGCCTTCCAACTTTGAAATTTACTGTTCAATTTTGAATTAATTCATATATGAATTAAATTGAAAAGCAACAATTTATCTGGCGAGTTATTTGAATGTTCGGCCTACGTCCACCTGTCTGACAGACGGTATTCTAGTGGCTTGTAGCAGCAGCAGCAGCTAGGTGCGCTGCTTGCCTGCAGTAAATAGGATGTGTTCCATCCATGGAACACTGTGATAGGAATCATGCCATTCATAGAACACAATGCTTGGATGTGTTCTATTCCTGGAACAATGGGGCCACGTGTCACAATGGGACCACGTGTCACAATGGGCAGCCCACAGTCTGTAGCAGCTGCGCAGTAGTAGTCAGCTTCAGTCTGCTGAGGGAGCCTCAGCAGACAGGTGGGCGATGCTCGCCAGGGAGATGGAAAAATAGCTTGCTCACTTCAATCCACGCATCATTTCAGTATCTGCAGTTCCTCTGAGAATGGTGCACTCACTCTCTTAAGCGGTTTCCAAAGACAGATTGAATTGAAATTGGGATACACAAGTAGTGTTTTCAAAGCATGATTTGAATGCTTTTTTCAAGTGTCGTTGCTCTGTAATTAGTTTTTCTTGGTCCAAGTTGCACATTTCCAGTTCCTTAGCCTTGATTTAACTTGACCAACTCTTCTACTACTACTACTACTACTACTACTACTACTCTTATTCACCTCTATATGGGAGGCATTGCACTGTATTCAATCTGTCAGTAAAATAACAATCTATCTTGGCCTTTGCTGCTTGGTAGGTACAGGTGTGACAAGCTGCAGTAATGTGTTTGGCTTTGGATAGCTACATTTCTGCACACCCACCTGCTACAAGGCCTGCATCCCCTTCCCCTCAGTACTTCCCCAGTCTTAATTCAAGCATTCAATTCCTACCACATCCCTCATGCAATGATATGTCGTTTCATTTTTGAAACATTGCCCCCCTTTTGTGGCCTTCCAACTTTGAAATTTACTGTTCAATTTTGAATTAATTCATATATGAATTAAATGGAAAAGCAACGATTTATCTGGCGAGTTATTTGAATGTTCGGCCTACGTCCACCTGTCTGACAGACGGTATTCTAGTGGCTTGTAGCAGCAGCAGCAGCAGCTAGGTGCGCTGCTTGCCTGCAGTAAATAGGATGTGTTCCATCCATGGAACACTGTGATAGGAATCATGCCATTCATAGAACACAATGCTTGGATGTGTTCTATTCCTGGAACAATGGGACCACGTGTCACAATGGGACCACGTGTCACAATGGGCAGCCCACAGTCTGTAGCAGCTGCGCAGTAGTAGTCAGCTTCAGTCTGCTGAGGGAGCCTCAGCAGACCGGTGGGCGATGCTCGCCAGGGAGATGGAAAAATAGCTTGCTCACTTCACTCCACGCATCACTTCAGTATCTGCAGTTCCTCTGAGAATGGTGCACTCACTCTCTTAAGCAGTTTCCAAAGACAGATTGAATTGAAATCGGGATACACAAGTAGTGTTTTCAAAGCATGATTTGAATGCTTTTTTCAAATGTCGTTGCTCTGTAATTAGTTTTTCTTGGTCCAAGTTGCACATTTCCAATTCCTTAGCCTTGATTTAACTTGACCAACTCTTCTACTACTACTACTACTACTACTCTTATTCACCTCTATATGGGAGGCATTGCACTGTATTCAATCTGTCAGTAAAATAACGATCTATCTTGGCCTTTGCTGCTTGGTAGGTACAGGTATGACAAGCTGCGGTAATGTGTTTGGCTTTGGATAGCTACATTTCTGCACACCCACCTGCTACAAGGCCTGCAGCCCCTTCCCCTCAGTACTTCCCCAGTCTTAATTCAAGCATTCAATTCCTACCACATCCCTCATGCAATGATATGTCGTTTCATTTTTGAAACATTGTCCCCCTCTTGTGGCCTTCCAACTTTGAAATTTACTGTTCAATTTTGAATTAATTCATATATGAATTAAATGGAAAAGCAACAATTTATCTGGCGAGTTATTTGAATGTTCGGCCTACGTCCACCTGTCTGACAAACGGTATTCTAGTGGCTTGTAGCAGCAGCAGCAGCAGCAGCAGCTAGGTGCGCTGCTTGCCTGCAGTAAATAGGATGTGTTTCATCCATGGAACACTGTGATAGGAATCATGCCATTCATAGAACACAATGCTTGGATGTGTTCTATTCCTGGAACAATGGGGCCACGTGTCACAATGGGACCACGTGTCACAATGGGCAGCCCACAGTCTGTAGCAGCTGCGCAGTAGTAGTCAGCTTCAGTCTGCTGAGGGAGCCTAAGCAGACAGGTGGGCGATGCTCGCCAGGGAGATGGAAAAATAGCTTGCTCACTTCACTCCACGAATCATTTCAGTATCTGCAGTTCCTCTGAGAATGGTGCACTCACTCTCTTAAGCGGTTTCCAAAGACAGATTGAATTGAAATTGGGATACACAAGTAGTGTTTTCAAAGCATGATTTGAATGCTTTTTTCAAATGTCGTTGCTCTGTAATTAGTTTTTCTTGGTCCAAGTTGCACATTTCCAATTCCTTAGCCTTGATTTAACTTGACCAACTCTTCTACTACTACTACTACTACTACTCTTATTCACCTCTATATGGGAGGCATTGCACTGTATTCAATCTGTCAGTAAAATAACGATCTATCTTGGCCTTTGCTGCTTGGTAGGTACAGGTGTGACAAGCTGCAGTAATGTGTTTGGCTTTGGATAGCTACATTTCTGCACACCCACCTGCTACAAGGCCTGCAGCCCCTTCCCCTCAGGACTTCCCCAGTCTTAATTCAAGCATTCAATTCCTACCACATCCCTCATGCAATGATATGTCGTTTCATTTTTGAAACATTGTCCCCCTCTTGTGGCCTTCCAACTTTGAAATTTACTGTTCAATTTTGAATTAATTCATATATGAATTAAATGGAAAAGCAACGATTTATCTGGCGAGTTATTTGAATGTTCGGCCTACGTCCACCAGTCTGACAGACGGTATTCTAGTGGCTTCTAGCAGCAGCAGCAGCAGCAGCTAGGTGCGCTGCTTGCCTGCAGTAAATAGGATGTGTTCCATCAATGGAACACTGTGATAGGAATCATGCCATTCATAGAACACAATGCTTGGATGTGTTCCATTCCTGGAACAATGGGACCACGTGTCACAATGGGACCACATGTCACAATGGGCAGCCCACAGTCTGTAGCAGCTGCGCAGTAGTAGTCAGCTTCAGTCTGCTGAGGGAGCCTCAGCAGACAGGTGGGCGATGCTCGCCAGGGAGATGGAAAAATAGCTTGCTCACTTCACTCCACGAATCATTTCAGTATCTGCAGTTCCTCTGAGAATGGTGCACTCACTCTCTTAAGCGGTTTCCAAAGACAGATTGAATTGAAATCGGGATACACAAGTAGTGTTTTCAAAGCATGATTTGAATGCTTTTTTCAAATGTCGTTGCTCTGTAATTAGTTTTTCTTGGTCCAAGTTGCACATTTCCAATTCCTTAGCCTTGATTTAACTTGACCAACTCTTCTACTACTACTACTACTACTACTACTCTTATTCACCTCTATATGGGAGGCATTGCACTGTATTCAATCTGTCAGTAAAATAACGATCTATCTTGGCCTTTGCTGCTTGGTAGGTACAGGTGTGACAAGCTGCAGTAATGTGTTTGGCTTTGGATAGCTACATTTCTGCACACCCACCTCCTATAAGGCCTGCAGCCCCTTCCCCTCAGTACTTCCCCAGTCTTAATTCAAGCATTCAATTCCTACCACATCCCTCATGCAATGATATGTCGTTTCATTTTTGAAACATTGTCCCCCTCTTGTGGCCTTCCAACTTTGAAATTTACTGTTCAATTTTGAATTAATTCATATATGAATTAAATGGAAAAGCAACGATTTATCTGGCGAGTTATTTGAATGTTCGGCCTACGTCCACCTGTCTGACAGACGGTATTCTAGTGGCTTGAAGCAGCAGCAGCAGCAGCAGCTAGGTGCGCTGCTTGCCTGCAGTAAATAGGATGTGTTCCATCCATGGAACACTGTGATAGGAATCATGCCATTCATAGAACACAATGCTTGAATGTGTTCTATTCCTGGAACAATGGGACCACGTGTCACAATGGGACCACGTGTCACAATGGGCAGCCCACAGTCTGTAGCAGCTGCGCAGTAGTAGTCAGCTTCAGTCTGCTGAGGGAGCCTCAGCAGACAGGTGGGTGATGCTCGCCAGGGAGATGGAAAAATAGCTTGCTAACTTCACTCCACGCATCATTTCAGTATCTGCAGTTCCTCTGAGAATGGTGCACTCACTCTCTTAAGCGGTTTCCAAAGACAGATTGAATTGAAATCGGGATACACAAGTAGTGTTTTCAAAGCATGATTTGAATGCTTTTTTCAAATGTCGTTGCTCTATAATTAGTTTTTCTTGGTCCAAGTTGCACATTTCCAATTCCTTAGCCTTGATTTAACTTGACCAACTCTTCTACTACTACTACTACTCTTATTCACCTCTATATGGGAGGCATTGCACTGTATTCAATCTGTCAGTAAAATAACGATCTATCTTGGCCTTTGCTGCTTGGTAGGTACAGGTATGACAAGCTGCGGTAATGTGTTTGGCTTTGGATAGCTACATTTCTGCACACCCACCTGCTACAAGGCCTGCAGCCCCTTCCCCTCAGTACTTCCCCAGTCTTAATTCAAGCATTCAATTCCTACCACATCCCTCATGCAATGATATGTCGTTTCATTTTTGAAACATTGTCCCCCTCTTGTGGCCTTCCAACTTTGAAATTTACTGTTCAATTTTGAATTAATTCATATATGAATTAAATGGAAAAGCAACGATTTATCTGGCGAGTTATTTGAATGTTCGGCCTACGTCCACCTGTCTGACAGACGGTATTCTAGTGGCTTGTAGCAGCAGCAGCAGCAGCTAGGTGCGCTGCTTGCCTGCAGTAAATAGGATGTGTTCCATCCATGGAGCACTGTGATAGGAATCATGCCATTCATAGAACACAATGCTTGGATGTGTTCTATTCCTGAAACAATGGGACCACGTGTCACAATGGGACCACGTGTCACAATGGGCAGCCCACAGTCTGTAGCAGCTGCGCAGTAGTAGTCAGCTTCAGTCTGCTTAGGGAGCCTCAGCAGACAGGTGGGCGATGCTTGCCAGGGAGATGGAAAAATAGCTTGCTCACTTCACTCCACGCATCATTTCAGTATCTGCAGTTCCTCTGAGAATGGTGCACTCACTCTCTTAAGCGGTTTCCAAAGACAGATTGAATTGAAATTGGGATACACAAGTAGTGTTTTCAAAGCATGATTTGAATGCTTTTTTCAAATGTCGTTGCTCTGTAGTTAGTTTTTCTTGGTCCAAGTTGCACATTTCCAATTCCTTAGCCTTGATTTAACTTGACCAACTCTTCTACTACTACTACTACTACTCTTATTCACCTCTATATGGGAGGCATTGCACTGTATTCAATCTGTCAGTAAAATAACGATCTATCTTGGCCTTTGCTGCTTGGTAGGTACAGGTGTGACAAGCTGCAGTAATGTGTTTGGCTTTGGAAAGCTACATTTCTGCACACCCACCTGCTACAAGGCCTGCAGCCCCTTCCCCTCAGTACTTCCCCAGTCTTAATTCAAGCATTCAATTCCTACCACATCCCTCATGCAATGATATGTCGTTTCATTTTTGAAACATTGTCCCCCTCTTGTGGCCTTCCAACTTTGAAATTTACTGTTCAATTTTGAATTAATTCATATATGAATTAAATGGAAAAGCAACGATTTATCTGGCGAGTTATTTGAATGTTCGGCCTACGTCCACCTATCTGACAGACGGTATTCTAGTGGCTTGTAGCAGCAGCAGCAGCTAGGTGCGCTGCTTGCCTGCAGTAAATAGGATGTGTTCCATCCATGGAACACTGTGATAGGAATCATGCCATTCACAGAACACAATGCTTGGATGTGTTCTATTCCTGGAACAATGGGGCCACGTGTCACAATGGGACCACGTGTCACAATGGGCCGCCCACAGTCTGTAGCAGCTGCGCAGTAGTAGTCAGCTTAAGTCTGCTGAGGGAGCCTCAGCAGACAGGTGGGCGATGCTCGCCAGGGAGATGGAAAAATAGCTTGCTCACTTCACTCCACGCATCATTTCAGTATCTGCAGTTCCTCTGAGAATGGTGCACTCACTCTCTTAAGCGGTTTCCAAAGACAGATTGAATTGAAATTGGGATACACAAGTAGTGTTTTCAAAGCATGATTTGAATGCTTTTTTCAAATGTCGTTGCTCTGTAATTAGTTTTTCTTGGTCCAAGTTGCACATTTCCAATTTCTTAGCCTTGATTTAACTTGACCAACTCTTCTACTACTACTACTACTACTACTACTACTACTACTACTCTTATTCACCTCTATATGCTAGGCATTGCACTGTATTCAATCTGTCAGTAAAATAACGATCTATCTTGGCCTTTGCTGCTTGGTAGGTACAGGTGTGACAAGCTTCAGTAATGTGTTTGGCTTTGGATAGCTACATTTCTGCACACCCACCTGCTACAAGGCCTGCAGCCCCTTCCCCTCAGTACTTCCCCAGTCTTAATTCAAGCATTCAATTCCTACCACATCCCTCATGCAATGATATGTCGTTTCATTTTTGAAACATTGTCCCCCTCTTGTGGCCTTCCAACTTTGAAATTTACTGTTCAATTTTGAATTAATTCATATATGAATTAAATGGAAAAGCAACGATTTATCTGGCGAGTTATTTGAATGTTCGGCCTACGTCCACCTGTCTGACAGACGGTATTCTAGTGGCTTGTAGCAGCAGCAGCAGCTAGGTGCGCTGCTTGCCTGCAGTAAATAGGATGTGTTCCATCCATGTAACACTGTGATAGGAATCATGCCATTCATAGAACACAATGCTTGGATGTGTTCTATTCCTGGAACAATGGGACCACGTGTCACAATGGGACCACGTGTCACAATGGGCAGCCCACAGTCTGTAGCAGCTGCGCAGTAGTAGTCAGCTTCAGTCTGCTGAGGGAGCCTCAGCAGACAGGTGGGCGATGCTCGCCAGGGAGATGGAAAAATAGCTTGCTCACTTCACTCCACGCATCATTTCAGTATCTGCAGTTCTTCTGAGAATGGTGCACTCACTCTCTTAAGCGTTTTCCAAAGACAGATTGAATTGAAATCGGGATACACAAGTAGTGTTTTCAAAGCATGATTTGAATGCTTTTTTCAAATGTCGTTGCTCTGTAATTAGTTTTTCTTGGTCCAAGTTGCACATTTCCAATTCCTTAGCCTTGATTTAACTTGACCAACTCTTCTACTACTACTACTACTACTACTACTACTACTACTACTACTACTCTTATTCACCTCTCTATGGGAGGCATTGCACTGTATTCAATCTGTCAGTAAAATAACGATCTATCTTGGCCTTTGCTGCTTGGTAGGTACAGGTGTGACAAGCTGCAGTAATGTGTTTGGCTTTGGATAGCTACATTTCTGCACACCCACCTGCTACAAGGCCTGCAGCCCCTTCCCCTCAGTACTTCCCCAGTCTTAATTCAAGCATTCAATTCCTACCACATCCCTCATGCAATGATATGTCGTTTCATTTTTGAAACATTGTCCCCCTCTTGTGGCCTTCCAACTTTGAAATTTACTGTTCAATTTTGAATTAATTCATATATGAATTAAATGGAAAAGCAACGATTTATCTGGCGAGTTATTTGAATGTTCGGCCTATGTCCACCTGTCTGACAGACGGTATTCTAGTGGCTTGTAGCAGCAGCAGTAGCTAGGTGCGCTGCTTGCCTGCAGTAAATAGGATGTGTTCCATCCATGCAACACTGTGATAGGAATCATGCCATTCATAGAACACAATGCTTGGATGTGTTCTATTCCTGGAACAATGGGACCACGTGTCACAATGGGACCACGTGTCACAATGGGCAGCCCACAGTGTGTAGCAGCTGCGCAGTAGTAGTCAGCTTCAGTCTGCTGAGGGAGCCTCAGCAGACAGGTGGGCGATGCTCGCCAGGGAGATGGAAAAATAGCTTGCTCACTTCACTCCACGCATCATTTCAGTATCTGCAGTTCCTCTGAGAATGGTGCACTCACTCTCTTAAGCGGTTTCCAAAGACAGATTGAATTGAAATCGGGATACACAAGTAGTGTTTTCAAAGCATGATTTGAATGCTTTTTTCAAATGTCGTTGCTCTGTAATTAGTTTTTCTTGGTCCAAGTTGCACATTTCCAATTCCTTAGCCTTGATTTAACTTGACCAACTCTTCTACTACTACTACTACTCTTATTCACCTCTATATGGGAGGCATTGCACTGTATTCAATCTGTCAGTAAAATAACGATCTATCTTGGCCTTTGCTGCTTGGTAGGTACAGGTGTGACAAGCTGCAGTAATGTGTTTGGCTTTGGAAAGCTACATTTCTGCACACCCACCTGCTACAAGGCCTGCAGCCCCTTCCCCTCAGTACTTCCCCAGTCTTAATTCAAGCATTCAATTCCTACCACATCCCTCATGCAATGATATGTCGTTTCATTTTTGAAACATTGTCCCCCTCTTGTGGCCTTCCAACTTTGAAATTTACTGTTCAATTTTGAATTAATTCATATATGAATTAAATGGAAAAGCAACGATTTATCTGGCGAGTTATTTGAATGTTCGGCCTACGTCCACCTGTCTGACAGACGGTATTCTAGTGGCTTGTAGCAGCAGCAGCAGCTAGGTGCGCTGCTTGCCTGCAGTAAATAGGATGTGTTCCATCCATGGAACACTGTGATAGGAATCATGCCATTCATAGTACACAATGCTTGGATGTGTTCTATTCCTGGAACAATGGGGCCACGTGTCACAATGGGACCACGTGTCACAATGGGCAGCCCACAGTCTGTAGCAGCTGCGCAGTAGTAGTCAGCTTAAGTCTGCTGAGGGAGCCTCAGCAGACAGGTGGGCGATGCTCGCCAGGGAGATGGAAAAATAGCTTGCTCACTTCACTCCACGCATCATTTCAGTATCTGCAGTTCCTCTGAGAATGGTGCACTCACTCTCTTAAGCGGTTTCCAAAGACAGATTGAATTGAAATTGGGATACACAAGTAGTGTTTTCAAAGCATGATTTGAATGCTTTTTTCAAATGTCGTTGCTCTGTAATTAGTTTTTCTTGGTCCAAGTTGCACATTTCCAATTCCTTAGCCTTGATTTAACTTGACCAACTCTTCTACTACTACTACTACTACTACTACTACTACTACTCTTATTCACCTCTATATGGGAGGCATTGCAATGTATTCAATCTGTCAGTAAAATAACGATCTCTCTTGGCCTTTGCTGCTTGGTAGGTACAGGTGTGACAAGCTGCAGTAATGTGTTTGGCTTTGGATAGCTACATTTCTGCACACCCACCTGCTACAAGGCCTGCAGCCCCTTCCCCTCAGTACTTCCCCAGTCTTAATTCAAGCATTCAATTCCTACCACATCCCTCATGCAATGATATGTCGTTTCATTTTTGAAACATTGCCCCCCTCTTATGGCCTTCCAACTTTGAAATTTACTGTTCAATTTTGAATTAATTCATATATGAATTAAATTGAAAAGCAACGATTTATCTGGTGAGTTATTTGAATGTTCGGCCTACGTCCACCTGTCTGACAGACGGTATTCTAGTGGCTTGTAGCAGCAGCAGCAGCAGCAGCAGCTAGGTGCGCTGCTTGCCTGCAGTAAATAGGATGTGTTACATCCATGGAACACTGTGATAGGAATCATGCCATTCATAGAACACAATGCTTGGATGTGTTCTATTCCTGGAACAATGGGACCACGTGTCACAATGGGACCACGTGTCACAATGGGCAGCCCACAGTCTGTAGCAGCTGCGCAGTAGTAGTCAGCTTCAGTCTGCTGAGGGAGCCTCAGCAGACAGGTGGGCGATGCTCGCCAGGGAGATGGAAAAATAGCTTGCTCTCTTCACTCCACGCATCATTTCAGTATCTGCAGTTCCTCTGAGAATGGTGCACTCACTCTCTTAAGCAGTTTCCAAAGACAGATTGAATTGAAATCGGGATACACAAGTAGTGTTTTCAAAGCATGATTTGAATGCTTTTTTCAAATGTCGTTGCTCTGTAATTAGTTTTTCTTGGTCCAAGCTGCACATTTCCAATTCCTTAGCCTTGATTTAACTTGACCAACTCTTCTACTACTACTACTACTACTACTACTACTACTACTACTACACTTATTCACCTCTATATGGGAGGCATTGCACTGTATTCAATCTGTCAGTAAAATAATGATCTATCTTGGCCTTTGCTGCGTGGTAGGTACAGTTGTGACAAGCTGCAGTAATGTGTTTGGCTTTGGATAGCTACATTTCTGCACACCCACCTGCTACAAGGCCTGCAGCCCCTTCCCCTCAGTACTTCCCCAGTCTTAATTCAAGCATTCAATTCCTACCACATCCCTCATGCAATGATATGTCGTTTCATTTTTGAAACATTGTCCCCCTCTTGTGGCCTTCCAACTTTGAAATTTACTGTTCAATTTTGAATTAATTTATATATGAATTAAATGGAAAAGCAACGATTTATCTGGCGAGTTATTTGAATGTTCGGCCTACGTCCACCTGTCTGACAGACGGTATTCTAGTGGCTTGTAGCAGCAGCAGCAGCAGCAGCAGCAGCTAGGTGCGCTGCTTGCCTGCAGTAAATAGGATGTGTTCCATCCATGGAACACTGTGATAGGAATCATGCCATTCATAGAACACAATGCTTGGATGTGTTCTATTCCTGGAACAATGGGACCACGTGTCACAATGGGACCACGTGTCACAATGGGCCGCCCACAGTCTGTAGCAGCTGCGCAGTAGTAGTCAGCTTCAGTCTGCTGAGGGAGCCTCAGCAGACAGGTGGGCGATGCTCGCCAGGGAGATGGAAAAATAGCTTGCTCACTTCACTCCACACATCATTTCAGTATCTGCAGTTCCTCTGAGAATGGTGCACTCACTCTCTTAAGCGGTTTCCAAAGACAGATTGAATTGAAATCGGGATACACAAGTAGTGTTTTCAAAGCATGATTTGAATGCTTTTTTCAAATGTCGTTGCTCTGTAATTAGTTTTTCTTGGTCCAAGTTGCACATTTCCAATTCCTTAGCCTTGATTTAACTTGACCAACTCTTCTACTACTACTACTACTACTACTACTACTACTACTACTACTACTACTACTACTCTTATTCACCTCTATATGGGAGGCATTGCACTGTATTCAATCTGTCAGTAAAATAATGATCTATCTTGGCCTTTGCTGCTTGGTAGGTACAGGTGTGACAAGCTGCAGTAATGTGTTTGGCTTTGGAAAGCTACATTTCTGCACACCCACCTGCTCCAAGGCCTGCAGCCCCTTCCCCTCAGTACTTCCCCAGTCTTAATTCAAGCATTCAATTCCTACCACATCCCTCATACAATGATATGTCGTTTCATTTTTGAAACATTGTCCCCCTCTTGTGGCCTTCCAACTTTGAAATTTACTGTTCAATTTCGAATTAATTCATATATGAATTAAATGGAAAAGCAACGATTTATCTGGCGAGTTATTTGAATGTTCGGCCTACGTCCACCTGTCTGACAGACGGTATTCTAGTGGCTTGTAGCAGCAGCAGCAGCTAGGTGCGCTGCTTGCCTGCAGTAAATAGGATGTGTTCCATCCATGGAACACTGTGATAGGAATCATGCCATTCACAGAACACAATGCTTGGATGTGTTCTATTCCTGGAACAATGGGGCCACGCGTCACAATGGGACCACGTGTCACAATGGGCAGCCCACAGTCTGTAGCAGCTGCGCTGTAGCAGTCAGCTTCAGTCTGCTGAGGGAGCCTCAGCAGACAGGTGGGCGACGCTCGCCAGGGAGATGGAAAAATAGCTTGCTCACTTCACTCCACGCATCATTTCAGTATCTGCAGTTCCTCTGAGAATGGTGCACTCACTCTCTTAAGCGGTTTCCAAAGACAGACTGAATTGAAAATGGGATACACAAGTAGTGTTTTCAAAGCATGATTTGAATGCTTTTTTCAAATGTCGTTGCTCTGTAATTAGTTTTTCTTGGTCCAATTGCACATTTCCAATTCCTTAGCCTTGATTTAGCTTGACCAACTCTTCTACTACTACTACTACTACTACTACTACTCTTATTCACCTCTATATGGGAGGCATTGCACTGTATTCAATCTGTCAGTAAAATAACGATCTATCTTGGCCTTTGCTGCTTGGTAGGTACAGGTGTGACAAGCTGCAGTAATGTGTTTGGCTTTGGATAGCTACATTTCTGCACACCCACCTGCTACAAGGCCTGCAGCCCCTTCCCCTCAGTACTTCCCCAGTCTTAATTCAAGCATTCAATTCCTACCACATCCCTCATGCAATGATATGTCGTTTCATTTTTGAAACATTGCCCCCCTCTTGTGGCCTTCCAACTTTGAAATTTACTGTTCAATTTTGAATTAATTCATATATGAATTAAATTGAAAAGCAACGATTTATCTGGTGAGTTATTTGAATGTTCGGCCTACGTCCACCTGTCTGACAGACGGTATTCTAGTGGATTGTAGCAGGAGCAGCAGCAGCTAGGTGCGCTGCTTGCCTGCAGTAAATAGGATGTGTTCCATCCATGGAACACTGTGATAGGAATCATGCCATTCATGGAACACAATGCTTGGATGTGTTCTATTCCTGGAACAATGGGACCACGTGTCACAATGGGACCACGTGTCACAATGGGCAGACCCACAGTCTGTAGCAGCTGCGCAGTAGTAGTCAGCTTCAGTCTGCTGAGGGAGCCTCAGCAGACAGGTGGGCGATGCTCGCCATGGAGATGGAAAAATAGCTTGCTCACTTCACTCCACGCATCATTTCAGTATCTGCAGTTCCTCTGAGAATGGTGCACTCACTCTCTTAAGCAGTTTCCAAAGACAGATTGAATTGAAATCGGGATACACAAGTAGTGTTTTCAAAGCATGATTTGAATGCTTTTTTCAAATGTCGTTGCTCTGTAATTAGTTTTTCTTGGTCCAAGTTGCACATTTCCAATTCCTTAGCCTTGATTTAACTTGACCAACTCTTCTACTACTACTACTACTACTACTACTACTACTACTACTACTACTACTCTTATTCACCTCTATATGAGAGGCATTGCACTGTATTCAATCTGTCAGTAAAATAACGATCTATCTTGGCCTTTGCTGCGTGGTAGGTACAGTTGTGACAAGCTGCAGTAATGTGTTTGGCTTTGGATAGCTACATTTCTGCACACCCACCTGCTACAAGGCCTGCAGCCCCTTCCCCTCAGTACTTCCCCAGTCTTAATTCAAGCATTCAGTGCCTACCACATCCCTCATGCAATGATATGTCGTTTCATTTTTGAAACATTGTCCCCCTCTTGTGGCCTTCCAACTTTGAAATTTACTGTTCAATTTTGAATTAATTCATATATGAATTAAATGGAAAAGCAACGATTTATCTGGCGAGTTATTTGAATGTTCGGCCTACGTCCACCTGTCTGACAGACGGTATTCTAGTGGCTTGTAGCAGCAGCAGCAGCTAGGTGCGCTGCTTGCCTGCAGTAAATAGGACGTGTTCCATCCATGGAACACTGTGATAGGAATCATGCCATTCAAAGAACACAATGCTTGGATGTGTTCTATTCCTGGAACAATGGGGCCACGTGTCACAATGGGACCACGTGTCACAATGGGCAGCCCACAGTCTGTAGCAGCTGCGCAGTAGTAGTGAGCTTCAGTCTGCTGAGGGAGCCTCAGCAGACAGGTGGGCGATGCTCGCCAGGGAGATGGAAAAATAGCTTGCTCACTTCACTCCACGCATCATTTCAGTATCTGCAGTTTCTCTGAGAATGGTGCACTCACTCTCTTAAGCGGTTTCCAAAGACAGATTGTTGAGAGGATTAAAAAAGAATCAAAAATTTCAATCCTGCATGATTCTACCAAGAAATGTGATTCTTCATTCAAAACGCTGATTTTTGCTATTGGGTTATATTGAATAATGAATGTTTTGAATTTTCTCCAAAAGTAAAGTAGTTGCAAGCTCATGCTTTTAGAGACTTGTTTGGGCTCATGAGAGGAGTAAAAAACCATCAAAAATTTCAATCCTGCATGATTCTACCAAGAAATGTGATTCTTCATTCAAAACCTGATTTTTGCTATTGGGCTCTATTGAATAATGAATGTTTTGAATTTTCTCCAAAAGTAAAGTAGTTGCAAACTCATGCTTTTAGAGACTTGTTTGGGCTCATGAGAGGAGTAGAAAAACATCAAAAATTTCAGTCCTGCATGATTCTACCAAGAAATATGTGTTCATTCAAACCGCTGGTTTTTGATATTTTGGGCCCTATTGAATAATGAATGTTTTGAATTTTCTGCAAAAGTAAAGTAGTTGCAAACTCATCCTTTTAGAAACTTGTTTGGGCTGTTGAGAGGAGTAAAAAACCATCAAAAATTTCAATCCTGCATGATTCTACCAAGAAATGTGATTCTTCATTCAAAACGCTGATTTTTGCTATTGGGTTCTATTGAATAATGAATGTTTTGAATTTTCTCCAAAAGTAAAGTAGTTGCAAGCTCATGCTTTTAGAGACTTGTTTGGGCTCATGAGAGGAGTAGAAAAACATCAAAAATTTCAGTCCTGCATGATTCTACCAAGAAATGTGTGTTCATTCAAACCGCTAGTTTGTGATATTTTGGGCCCTATTGAATAATGAATGTTTTGAATTTTCTCCAAAAGTAAAGTAGTTGCAAACTCATCCTTTTAGAAACTTGTTTGGGCTGTTGAGAGGAGTAAAAAACCATCAAAAATTTCAATCCTGCATGATTCTACCAAGAAATGTGATTCTTCATTCAAAACCTGATTTTTGCTATTGGGTTCTATTGAATAATGAATGTTTTGAATTTTCTCCAAAAGTAAAGTAGTTGCAAACTCATGCTTTTAGAGACTTGTTTGGGCTCATGAGAGGAGTAGAAAAACATCAAAAATTTCAGTCCTGCATGATTCTACCAAGAAATGTGTGTTAATTCAAACCGCTGGTTTTTGATATTTTGGGCCCTATTGAATAATGAATGTTTTGAATTTTCTCCAAAAGTAAAGTAGTTGCAAACTCATCCTTTTAGAAACTTGTTTGGGCTGTTGAGAGGAGTAAAAAACCATCAAAAATTTCAATCCTGCATTTTCTACCAAGAAATGTGATTCTTCATTCAAAACGCTGGTTTTTGCTATTGGGATCTATTGAATAATGAATGTTTTGAATTTTCTCCAAAAGTAAAGTAGTTGCAAACTCATCCTTTTAGAGACTTGTTTGTGCTCATGAGAGGAGTAGAAAAACATCAAAAATTTCAGTCCTGCACGATTCTACCAAGAAATGTGAGTGTTCATTCAAACCGCTGGTTTTTGATAGTTTGGGCCCTATTGAATAATGAATGTTTTGAATTTTCTCCAAAAGTAAAGTAGTTGCAAACTCATCCTTTTAGAAACTTGTTTGGGCTGTTGAGAGTAGTAAAAAACCATCAAAAACTTCAATCCTGCATGATTCTACTAAGAAATGTGATTCTTCATTCAAAACCTGATTTTTGCTATTGGGTTCTATTGAATAATGAATGTTTTGAATTTTCTCCAAAAGTAAAGTAGTTGCAAACTCATGCTTTTAGTGACTTGTTTGGGCTCATGAGAGGAGTAGAAAAACATCAAAAATTTCAGTCCTGCATGATTCTACCAAGAAAAGTGTGTTCATTCATACCGCTGGTTTTTGATATTTTGGGCCCTATTGAATAATGAATGTTTTGAATTTTCTCCAAAAGTAAAGTAGTTGCAAACTCATCATTTTAGAAACTTGTTTGGGCTGTTGAGAGGAGTAAAAAACCATCAAAAATTTCAATCCTGCATGATTCTACCAAGAAATGTGATTCTTCATTCAAACCTCTGGTTTTTGATATTTTGGGCCCTATTGAATAATGAATGTTTTGAATTTTCTCGAAAAGTAAAGTAGTTGCAAACTCATCCTTTTAGAAACTTGTTTGGGCTGTTGAGAGGAGTAAAAAACCATCAAAAATTTCAATCCTGCATGATTCTACCAAGAAATGTGATTCTTCATTCAAAAGCTGGTTTTTGCTATTGGGCTCTATTGAATAATGAATGTTTTGAATTTTCTCCAAAAGTAAAGTAGTTGCAAACTCATTCTTTTAGAGACTTGTTTGTGCTCATGAGAGGAGTAGAAAAACATCAAAAATTTCAGTCCTGCACGATTCTACCAAGAAATGTGAGTGTTCATTCAAACCGCTGGTTTTTGATAGTTTGGGCCCTATTGAATAATGAATGTTTTGAATTTTCTCCAAAAGTAAAGTAGTTGCAAACTTATCCTTTTAGAAACTTGTTTGGGCTGTTGAGAGGAGTAAAAAAACCATCAAAAATTTCAATCCTGCATGATTCTACCAAGAAATGTGATTCTTCATTCAAAACGCTGATTTTTGCTATTGGGTTCTATTGAATAATGAATGTTTTGAATTTTCTCCAAAAGTAAAGTAGTTGCAAGCTCATGCTTTTAGAGACTTGTTTGGGCTCATGAAAGGAGTAGAAAAACATCAAAAATTTCAGTCCTGCATGATTCTACCAAGAAATGTGTGTTCATTCAAACCGCTGGTTTTTGACATTTTGGGCCCTATTGAATAATGAATATTTTGAATTTTTTCCAAAAGTAAAGTAGTTGCAAACTCATCCTTTTTGAAACTTGTTTTGGCTGTTGACAGGAGTAAAAAACCTTCAAAAATTTCAGTCCTGCATGATTGTACCAAGAAATGTGATTCTTCATTCAAAATGCTGGTTTTTGCTATTGGGCTCTATTGAATAATGAATGTTTTGAATTTTCTCCAAAAGTAAAGTAGTTGCAAACTCATCCTTTTAGAGTCTTGGTTTGGGCTCATGAGAGGAGTAGAAAAACATCAAAAATTTCAGTCCTGCAAGATTCTAACAAGAAATGTGAGTGTTCATTCAAACCGCTGGTTTTTGATATTTTGGGCCCTATTGAATAATGAATGTTTTGAATTTTCTCCAAAAGTAAAGTAGTTGCAAACTCATCCTTTTAGAAACTTGTTTGTGCTGTTGAGAGGAGTAAAAAACCATAAAAAATTTCAATCCTGCATGATTCTACCAAGAAATGTGATTCTTCATTCAAAACCTGATTTTTGCTATTGGGCTCTATTGAATAATGAATGTTTTGAATTTTCTCCAAAAGTAAAGTAGTTGCAAACTCATCCTTTTAGAGACTTGTTTGGGCTCATGAGAGGAGTAGAAAAACATCAAAAATTTCAGTCCTGCACGATTCTACCAAGAAATGTGAGTGTTCATTCAAACCGCTGGATTTTGATAGTTTGGGCCCTATTGAATAATGAATGTTTTGCATTTTCTCCAAAAGTAAAGTAGTTGCAAACTCATCCTTTTAGAAACTTGTTTGGGCTGTTGAGAGGAGTAAAAAACCATCAAAAATTTCAATCCTGCATGATTCTACCAAGAAATGTGATTCTTCATTCAAAACCTGATTTTTGATATTGGGCTCTATTGAATAATGAATGTTTTGAATTTTCTCCAAAAGTAAAGTAGTTGCAAACTCATGCTTTTAGAGACTTGTTTGGGCTCATGAGAGGAGTAGAAAAACATCAAAAATTTCAGTCCTGCATGATTCTACCAAGAAATATGTGTTTATTCAAACCGCTGGTTTTTGATATTTTGGGCCCTATTGAATAATGAATGTTTTGAATTTTCTCCAAAAGTAAAGTAGTTGCAAACTCATCCTTTTAGAAACTTGTTTGGGCTGTTGAGAGGAGTAAAAAACCATCAAAAATTTCAATCCTGCATGATTCTACCAAGAAATGTGATTCTTCATTCAAAACGCTGATTTTTGCTATTGGGTTCTATTGAATAATGAATGTTTTGAATTTTCTCCAAAAGTAAAGTAGTTGCAAGCTCATGCTTTTAGAGACATGTTTGGGCTCATGAGAGGAGTAGAAAAACATCAAAAATTTCAGTCCTGCACGATTCTACCAAGAAATGTGTGTTCATTCAAACCGCTGGTTTTTGATATTTTGGGCCCTATTGAATAATGAATGTTTTGAATTTTCTCCAAAAGTAAAGTAGTTGCAAACTCATCCTTTTAGAAACTTGTTTGGGCTGTTGAGAGGAGTAAAAAACCATCAAAAATTTCAATCCTGCATGATTCTACCAAGAAATGTGATTCTTCATTCAAAACGCTGATTTTTGCTATTGGGTTCTATTGAATAATGAATGTTTTGAATTTTCTCCAAAAGTAAAGTAGTTGCAAGCTCATGCTTTTAGAGACTTGTTTGGGCTCATGAGAGGAGTAGAAAAACATCAAAAATTTCAATCCTGCATGATTCTACCAAGAAATGTGTGTTCATTCAAACCGCTGGTTTTTGATATTTTGGGCCCTATTGAATAATGAATGTTTTGAATTTTCTCCAAAAGTAAAGTAGTTGCAAACTCATCCTTTTAGAAACTTGTTTGGGCTGTTGAGAGGAGTAAAAAACCATCAAAAATGTCAATCCTGCATGATTCTACCAAGAAATGTGATTCTTCATTCAAAACGCTGATTTTTGCTATTGGGTTCTATTGAATAATGAATGTTTTGAATTTTCTCCAAAAGTAAAGTAGTTGCAAACTCATCCTTTTAGAGACTTGTTTGGGCTCATGAGAGGAGTAGAAAAACATCAAAAATTTCAGTCCTGCACGATTCTACCAAGAAATGTGAGTGTTCATTCAAACCGCTGGTTTTTGATAGTTTGGGCCCTATTGAATAATGAATGTTTTGAATTTTCTCCAAAAGTAAAGTAGTTGCAAGCTCATGCTTTTAGAGACTTGTTTGGGCTCATGAGAGGAGTAGAAAAACATCAAAAATTTCAGTCCTGTATTATTCTACCAAGAAATGTGTGTTCATTCAAACCGCTGGTTTTTGATATTTTGGGCCTTATTGAATAATGAATGTTTTGAATTTTCTCCAAAAGTAAAGTAGTTGCAAACTCATCCTTTTAGAAACTTGTTTGGGCTGTTGAGAGGAGAAAAAACCATCAAAAATTTCAGTCCTGCATGATTCTACCAAGAAATGTGATTCTTCATTCAAAACGCTGGTTTTTGCTATTGGGATCTATTGAATAATGAATGTTTTGAATTTTCTCCAAAAGTAAAGTAGTTGCAAACTCATCCTTTTAGAGACTTGTTTGTGCT
The DNA here is from genome assembly GCF_039654945.1 of Dendrobates tinctorius. Classification (NCBI taxonomy): domain Eukaryota; kingdom Metazoa; phylum Chordata; class Amphibia; order Anura; family Dendrobatidae; genus Dendrobates; species Dendrobates tinctorius. The sequence goes on from NW_027361793.1 coordinate 24,695,221, forward strand.
CATGAGAGGAGTAGAAAAACATCAAAAATTTCAGTCCTGCACGATTCTACCAAGAAATGTGAGTGTTCATTCAAACCGCTGGTTTTTGATAGTTTGGGCCCTATTGAATAATGAATGTTTTGAATTTTCTCCAAAAGTAAAGTAGTTGCAAACTCATCCTTTTAGAAACTTGTTTGGGCTGTTGAGAGTAGTAAAAAACCATCAAAAACTTCAATCCTGCATGATTCTACTAAGAAATGTGATTCTTCATTCAAAACCTGATTTTTGCTATTGGGTTCTATTGAATAATGAATGTTTTGAATTTTCTCCAAAAGTAAAGTAGTTGCAAACTCATGCTTTTAGTGACTTGTTTGGGCTCATGAGAGGAGTAGAAAAACATCAAAAATTTCAGTCCTGCATGATTCTACCAAGAAAAGTGTGTTCATTCATACCGCTGGTTTTTGATATTTTGGGCCCTATTGAATAATGAATGTTTTGAATTTTCTCCAAAAGTAAAGTAGTTGCAAACTCATCATTTTAGAAACTTGTTTGGGCTGTTGAGAGGAGTAAAAAACCATCAAAAATTTCAATCCTGCATGATTCTACCAAGAAATGTGATTCTTCATTCAAACCTCTGGTTTTTGATATTTTGGGCCCTATTGAATAATGAATGTTTTGAATTTTCTCGAAAAGTAAAGTAGTTGCAAACTCATCCTTTTAGAAACTTGTTTGGGCTGTTGAGAGGAGTAAAAAACCATCAAAAATTTCAGTCCTGTATTATTCTACCAAGAAATGTGTGTTCATTCAAACCGCTGGTTTTTGATATTTTGGGCCTTATTGAATAATGAATGTTTTGAATTTTCTCCAAAAGTAAAGTAGTTGCAAACTCATCCTTTTAGAAACTTGTTTGGGCTGTTGAGAGGAGAAAAAACCATCAAAAATTTCAGTCCTGCATGATTCTACCAAGAAATGTGATTCTTCATTCAAAACGCTGATTTTTGCTATTGGGTTCTATTGAATAATGAATGTTTTGAATTTTCTCCAAAAGTAAAGTAGTTGCAAGCTCATGCTTTTAGAGACTTGTTTGGGCTCATGAGAGGAGTAGAAAAACATCAAAAATTTCAGTCCTGCATGATTCTACCAAGAGATGTGTGTTAATTCAAACCACTGGTTTTTGATATTTTGGGCCCTATTGCATAATGAATGTTTTGAATTTTCTCCAAAAGTAAAGTAGTTGCAAACTCATCCTTTTAGAAACTTGTTTGGGCTGTTGAGAGGAGTAAAAAACCATCAAAAATTTCAAGCCTGCATGATTCTACCAAGAAATGTGATTCTTCAATCAAAACCTGATTTTTGCTATTGGGTTCTATTGAATAATGAATGTTTTGAATTTTCTCCAAAAGTAAAGTAGTTGCAAGCTCATGCTTTTAGAGACTTGTTTGGGCTCATGAGAGGAGTAGAAAAACATCAAAAATTTCAGTCCTGCATGATTCTACCAAGAAATGTGTGTTCATTCAAACCGCTGGTTTTTGATTTTTTGGGCCCTATTGAATAATGAATGTTTTGAATTTTCTCCAAAAGTAAAGTAGTTGCAAACTCATTCTTTTAGAAACTTGTTTGGGCTGTTGAGAGGAGCAAAAAAACCATCAAAAATTTCAATCCTGCATGATTCTACCAAGAAATGTGATTCTTCATTCAAAACGCTGGTTTTTGATATTTTGGGCCCTATTGAATATTGAAAGTTTTGAATTTTCTCCAAAAGTAAAGTAGTTGAAAACTCATCCTTTTAGAAACTTGTTTGGGCTGTTGAGAGGAGTAAAAAACCATCAAAAATTTCAATCCTGCTTGATTCTACCAAGAAATGTGATTCTTCATTCAAAACGCTGATTTTTGCTATTGGGTTCTATTGAATAATGAATGTTTTGAATTTTCTCCAAAAGTAAAGTAGTTGCAAACTCATGCTTTTAGAGACTTGTTTGGGCTCATGAGAGGAGTAGAAAAACATCAAAAATTTCAGTCCTGCATGATTCTACCAAGAAATGTGTGTTCATTCAAACCGCTGGTTTTTGATATTTTGGGCCCTATTGAATAATGAATGTTTTGAATTTTCTCCAAAAGTAAAGTAGTTGCAAACTCATCCTTTTTGAAACTTGTTTGGGCTGTTGAGAGGAGTAAAAAACCATCAAAAATTTCAATCCTGCATGATTCTACCAAGAAATGTGATTCTTCATTCAAAACGCTGGTTTTTGCTATTGGGCTCTATTGAATAATGAATGTTTTGAATTTTCTCCAAAAGTAAAGTAGTTGCGAACTCATCCTTTTAGAGTCTTGGTTTGGGCTCATGAGAAGAGTAGAAAAACATCAAAAATTTCAGTCCTGCACGATTCTACCAAGAAATGTGTGTTCATTGAAACCGCTGGTTTTTGATATTTTGGGCCCTATTGAATAATGAATGTTTTGAATTTTCTCCAAAAGTAAAGTAGTTGCAAACTCATCCTTTTAGAAACTTGTTTGGGCTGTTGAGAGGAGTAAAATAGAATCAAAAATTTAAATCCTGCATGATTCTACCAAGAAATGTGATTCTTCATTCAAAACCTGATTTTTGCTATTGGGCTCTATTGAATAATGAATGTTTTGAATTTTCTCCAAAAGTAAAGTAGTTGCAAACTCATCCTTTTAGAGACTTGTTTGGGCTCATGAGAGGAGTAGAAAAACATCAAAAATTTCAGTCCTGCACGATTCTACCAAGAAATGTGAGTGTTCATTCAAACCGCTGGTTTTTGATAGTTTGGGCCCTATTGAATAATGAATGTTTTGAATTTTTTCCAAAAGTAAAGTAGTTGCAAACTCATCCTTTTAGAAACTTGTTTGGGCTGTTGAGAGGAGTAAAAAAACTTCAAAAATTTCAATCCTGCATGATTCTACCAAGAAATGTGATTCTTCATTCAAAACGCTGGTTTTTGCTATTGGGCTCTATTGAATAATGAATGTTTTGAATTTTCTCCAAAAGTAAAGTATTTGCAAACTCATCCTTTTAGAGACTTGTTTGTGCTCATGAGAGGAGTAGAAAAACATCAAAAATTTCAGTCCTGCATGATTCTACCAAGAAATGTGTGTTCATTCAAACCGCTGGTTTTTGATATTTTGGGCCCTATTGAATAATGAATGTTTTGAATTTTCTCCAAAAGTAAAGTAGTTGCAAACTCATCCTTTTTGAAACTTGTTTGGGCTGTTGAGAGGAGTAAAAAACCATCAAAAATTTCAATCCTGCATGATTCTACCAAGAAATGTGATTCTTCATTCAAAACGCTGGTTTTTGCTATTGGGCTCTATTGAATAATGAATGTTTTGAATTTTCTCCAAAAGTAAAGTAGTTGCGAACTCATCCTTTTAGAGTCTTGGTTTGGGCTCATGAGAAGAGTAGAAAAACATCAAAAATTTCAGTCCTGCACGATTCTACCAAGAAATGTGTGTTCATTGAAACCGCTGGTTTTTGATATTTTGGGCCCTATTGAATAATGAATGTTTTGAATTTTCTCCAAAAGTAAAGTAGTTGCAAACTCATCCTTTTAGAAACTTGTTTGGGCTGTTGAGAGGAGTAAAATAGAATCAAAAATTTAAATCCTGCATGATTCTACCAAGAAATGTGATTCTTCATTCAAAACCTGATTTTTGCTATTGGGCTCTATTGAATAATGAATGTTTTGAATTTTCTCCAAAAGTAAAGTAGTTGCAAACTCATCCTTTTAGAGACTTGTTTGGGCTCATGAGAGGAGTAGAAAAACATCAAAAATTTCAGTCCTGCACGATTCTACCAAGAAATGTGAGTGTTCATTCAAACCGCTGGTTTTTGATAGTTTGGGACCTATTGAATAATGAATGTTTTGAATTTTTTCCAAAAGTAAAGTAGTTGCAAACTCATCCTTTTAGAAACTTGTTTGGGCTGTTGAGAGGAGTAAAAAAACATCAAAAATTTCAATCCTGCATGATTCTACCAAGAAATGTGATTCTTCATTCAAAACGCTGTTTTTTGCTATTGGGCTCTATTGAATAATGAATGTTTTGAATTTTCTCCAAAAGTAAAGTATTTGCAAACTCATCCTTTTAGAGACTTGTTTGTGCTCATGAGAGGAGTAGAAAAACATCAAAAATTTCAGTCCTGCACGATTCTACCAAGAAATGTGAGTGTTCATTCAAACCGCTGGTTTTTGATAGTTTGGGCCCTATTGAATAATGAATGTTTTGAATTTTCTCCAAAAGTAAAGTAGTTGCAAACTCATCCTTTTAGAAACTTGTTTGGGCTGTTGACAGGAGTAAAAAACCATCAAAAATTTCAATCCTGCATGATTCTACCAAGAAATGTGATTCTTCATTCAAAACGCTGATTTTTGCTATTGGGTTCTATTGAATAATGAATGTTTTGAATTTTCTCCAAAAGTAAAGTAGTTGCAAGCTCATGCTTTATAGACTTGTTTGGGCTCATGAGAGGAGTAGAAAAACATCAAAAATTTCAGTACTGCATGATTCTACCAAGAAATGTGTGTTCATTCAAACCGCTGGTTTTTGATATTTTGGGCCCTATTGAATAATGAATGTTTTAAATTTTCTCCAAAAGTAAAGAAGATGCAAACTCATCCTTTTAGAAACTTGTTTGGGCTGTTGAGACGAGTAAAAAACCATCAAAAATTTCAATCCTGCATGATTCTACCAAGAAATGTGATTCTTCATTCAAAACGCTGATTTTTGCTATTGGGTTATATTGAATAATGAATGTTTTGAATTTTCTCCAATAGTCAAGTAGTTGCAAGCTCATGCTTTTAGAGACATGTTAGGGCTCATGAGAGGAGTAGAAAAACATCAAAAATTTCAGTCCTGCACGATTCTACCAAGAAATGTGTGTTCATTCAAACCGCTGGTTTTTGATATTTTGGGCCCTATTGAATAATGAATGTTTTGAATTTTCTCCAAAAGTAAAGTAGTTGCAAACTCATCCTTTTAGAAACTTGTTTGGGCTGTTGAGAGGAGTAAAAAACCATCAAAAATTTCAATCCTGCATATTCTACCAAGAAATGTGATTCTTCATTCAAAACGCTGGTTTTTGCTTTTGGGCTCTATTGAATAATGAATGTTTTGAATTTTCTCCAAAAGTAAAGTAGTTGCAAACTCATCCTTTTAGAGACTTGTTTGTGCTCATGAGAGGAGTAGAAAAACATCAAAAATTTCAGTCCTGCACGATTCTACCAAGAAATGTGAGTGTTCATTCAAACCGCTGGTTTTTGATAGTTTGTGCCCTATTGAGTAATGAATGTTTTGAATTTTCTCCAAAAGTAAAGTAGTTGCAAACTCCTCCTTTTAGAAACTTGTTTGGGCTGTTGAGAGGAGTAAAAAAACATCAAAAATTTCAATCCTGCATGATGCTACCAAGAAATGTGATTCTTCATTCAAAATGCTGATTTTTGGTATTGGGTTCTATTGAATAATGAATGTTTTGAATTTTCTCCAAAAGTAAAGTAGTTGCAAGCTCATGCTTTTAGAGACATGTTTGGGCTCATGAGAGGAGTAGAAAAACATCAAAAATTTCAGTCCTGCACGATTCTACCAAGAAATGTGTGTTCATTCAAACCGCTGGTTTTTGATATTTTGGGCCCTATTGAATAATGAATGTTTTGAGTTTTCTCCAAAAGTAAAGTAGTTGCAAACTCATCCTTTTAGAAACTTGTTTGGGCTGTTGAGAGGAGTAAAAAACCATCAAAAATTTCAATCCTGCATGATTCTACCAAGAAATGTGATTCTTCATTCAAAACGCTGATTTTTGCTAAAAGGATGAGTTTGCAACTACTTTACTTTTGGAGAAAATTCAAAACATTCATTATTCAATAGGGCCCAAACTATCAAAAACCAGCGGTTTGAATGAACACTCACATTTCTAGGTAGAATCGTGCAGGACTGAAATTTTTGATGTTTTTCTACTCCTCTCATGAGCCCAAACAAGTCTCTAAAAGGATGAGTTTGCAACTACTTTACTTTTGGAGAAAATTCAAAACATTCATTATTCAATAGAGCCCAATAGCAAAAATCAGGTTTTGAATGAAGAATCACATTTCTTGGTAGAATCATGCAGGATTGAAATTTTTGATGGTTTTTTACTCCTCTCAACAGCCCAAACAAGTTTCAAAAGGATGAGTTTGCAACTACTTTACTTTTGGAGAAAATTCAAAACATTCATTATTCAATAGGGCCCAAAATATCAAAAACCAGCGGTTTGAATGAACACACATTTCTTGGTAGAATCATGCAGGACTGAAATTTTTGATGTTTTTCTACTCTCATGAGCCCAAACAAGTCTCTAAAAGCATGAGTTTGCAACTACTTTACTTTTGGAGAAAATTCAAAACATTCATTATTCAATAGGGCCCAAACTATCAAAAACCAGCGGTTTGAATGAACACTCACATTTCTTGGTAGAATCGTGCAGGACTGAAATTTTTGATGTTTTTCTACTCCTCTCATGAGCACAAACAAGACTCTAAAAGGATGAGTTTGCAACTACTTTACTTTTGGAGAAAATTCAAAACATTCATTATTCAATAGAGCCCAATAGCAAAAATCAGGTTTTGAATGAAGAATAACATTTCTTGGTAGAATCATGCAGGATTGAAATTTTTGATGGTTTTTTACTCCTCTCAACAGCCCAAACAAGTTTCTATAAGGATGAGTTTGCAACTACTTTACTTTTGGAGAAAATTCAAAACATTCATTATTCAATAGGGCCCAAACTATCAAAAACCAGCGGTTTGAATGAACACTCACATTTCTTGGTAGAATCGTGCAGGACTGAAATTTTTGATGTTTTTCTACTCCTCTCATGAGCCCAAACAAGAGTTTAAAAGGATGAGTTTGCAACTACTTTACTTTTGGAGAAAATTCAAAACATTCATTATTCAATAGAGCCCAATAGCAAAAACCAGCGTTTTGAATGAAGAATCACATTTCTTGGTAGAATCATGCAGGATTGAAATTTTTGATGGTTTTTTACTCCTCTCAACAGCCCAAACAAGTTTCAAAAGGATGAGTTTGCAACTACTTTACTTTTGGAGAAAATTCAAAACATTCATTATTCAATAGGGCCCAAAATATCAAAAAACAGTGGTTTGAATGAACACACATTTCATGGTAGAATCATGCAGGACTGAAATTTTTGATGTTTTTCTACTCTCATGAGCCCAAACAAGTCTCTAAAAGCATGAGTTTGCAACTACTTTACTTTTGGAGAAAATTCAAAACATTCATTATTCAATAGGGCCCAAATTCAATCTGTGTTTGGAAACCGCTTAAGAGAGTGAGTGCACCATTCTCATAGGAACTGCAGATACTGAAATGATGCGTGTAGTGAAGTGAGCAAGCTCTTTTTCCATCTCCCTGGCGAGCATCGCCCACCTGTCTGCTGAGGCTCCCTCAGCAGACTGAAGCTGACTACTACTGCGCAGCTGCTACAGACTGTGGGCTGCCCATTGTGACACGTTGTCCCATTGTGACACGTGGTCCCATTGTTCCAGGAATAGAACACATCCAAGCATTGTGTTCTATGAATGGCATGATTCCTATCACAGTGTTCCATGGATGGAACACATCCTATTTACTTCAGGCAAGCAGCGCACCTAGCTGCTGCTGCTGCTGCTACTGCTACAAGCCACTAGAATACCGTCTGTCAGACAGGTGGACGTAGGCCGAACATTCAAATAACTCGCCAGATAAATCGTTGCTTTTCCATTTATTTCATATATGAATTAATTCAAAATTGAACAGTAAATTTCAAAGTTGGAAGGCCACAAGAGGGGGACAATGTTTCAAAAATGAAACGACATATCATTGCATGAGGGATGTGGTAGGAATTGAATGCTTGAATTAAGACTGGGGAAGTACTGAGGGGAAGGGGCTGCAGGCCTTGTAGAAGGTGGGTGTGCAGAAATGTAGCTATCCAAAGGCAAAGACATTACTGCAGCTTGTCAAACCTGTACCTACCAAGCAGCAAAGGCCAAGATAGATCGTTATTTTACTGACAGATTGAATACAGTGCAATACCTCCCATATAGAGGTGAATAAGAGTAGTAGTAGTAGTAGAAGAGTTGGTCAAGTTAAATCAAGGCTAAGGAATTGGAAATGTGCAACTTGGACCAAGAAAAACTTATTACAGAGCAACGACATTTGAAAAAAGCATTCAAATCATGCTTTGAAAACACTACTTGTGTATCCCGACTTCAATTCAATCTGTCTTTGGAAACCGCTTAAAGGGAAGGTGCCATCCAAAAATTTTTTTTTCAGCAATTGAAAAAATGTAAAGAATTAATGTTTACATTTTCTTAAAAAATATTATCGTTTGTTTTTAATTTTGCAAAATATGAAAAATAATTTTAAAAAGTTTGGCATTTCCACTTGTTAACACTAGGGGAAGCAGCTACTGAAATCTGGCACAAAAACCTATGACATCTATAGACACAGTGAGCAGCCATTTTGATGGGGCTTGCAAAGTTACTGACTGTCTTTGCATGTAAAGTCTGGATCACAACAGGCCATCAATCAGCAGACATGTTTCCTGGATTTCTGTGGAGCAGACAAGCAGACGGTTCATCCATGTGAATAAAACACTTCGCTCTTTGTACAATCCCTGGCACCGAACAGGGCGCCCCCACAGACCAGCACACACTGCTCTCCTGAAATACTCTGTGCTGCTGTCGCCCTGCTCCTTCCACCATACATCAGGCCCCTGTCCCCTCGGTTTCACACATCGCCAGGACGGGATCTGAGGAGAGGAATGGGGTCTTCGGTCACCGAGGATGGCAGGCAGCAAGGATTCTGGGAGCAGAGTGACAGCAGCACAGAGTATTTCAGGAGAGCAGTATCACACGGGATAGGATTAGATACACGGCTCAGCAGGCAGCATCACACAGGAGAGGATTAGATACACGGCTCAGCAGGCAGTATCACATGGGATAGGATTAGATACACGGCTCAGCAGGCAGCATCACACAGGAGAGGATTAGATACACGGCTCAGAATACAGTATCACACAGGATAGGATTAGATACACGGCTCAGCAGTCAGTATCACACAGGATAGGATTACATACACGGCTCAGCAGTCAGTATCACACAGGAGAGGATTAGATACACGGCTCAGCAGGCAGTATCACACAGGAGAGGATTAGATACACGGCTCAGCAGGCAGTATCACACAGAAGAGGATTAGATGCACGGCTCAGCAGTCAGTATCACACAGGAGAGGATTAGATACACGGCTCAGCAGTCAGTATCACACAGGAGAGGATTAGATACACGGCTCAGCAGAAAGTATCACACAGGAGAGGATTAGATACCCGGCACAGAATACAGTATCACACAGGATAGGATTAGATACACAGCTCAGCAGACAGTATCACACAGGAGAGGATTAGATACACGGCTCAGCAGACAGTATCACACAGGAGAGGATTAGATACACGGCTCAGCAGAAAGTATCACACAGGAGAGGATTAGATACCCGGCTCAGAATACAGTATCACACAGGATATGATTAGATACACAGCTCAGCAGACAGTATCACACAGGAGAGGATTAGATACACGGCTCAGCAGACAGTATCACACAGGAGAGGATTAGATACACGGCTCAGCAGAAAGTATCACACAGGAGAGGATTAGATACCCGGCTCAGAATACAGTATCACACAGGATAGGATTACATACAAGGCTCAGCAGTCAGTATCACACAGGAGAGGATTAGATACACGGCTCAGCAGTCAGTATCACACAGGAGAGGATTAGATACACGGCTCAGCAGGCAGTATCACACAGGATAGGGTTAGATACACGGCTCAGCAGGCAGTATCACACAGGAGAGGATTAGATACACGGCTCAGCAGGCAGTATCACACAGAAGAGGATTAGATGCACGACTCAGCAGGCAGTATCACACAGAAGAGGATTAGATGCACGGCTCAGCAGGCAGTATCACACAGGAGAGGATTAGATACACGGCTCAGCAGACAGTATTACAGATATGCCGACACTGGTGAAACTTCCAGCCCCCCCCAATTATACACAAGACTATGGGCTGTATAAGTCACTGTCCTCCTCAGACAGCCATAAAAGCAAAGGTGTCAGATTACCGGAGATCACTGGGGCTGTGAGTGAGGAGGCGGAGACAGAGCAGGAGGACGCTGGAGCAGGAAGCACAGGGCTGAGCCTGGAGTAAGCAGTACAGAGGAGCATAGATGAAAGTCACCCGCACTCACCACTCTCCATCCTCCGGCTCCAGTGAGCGCTTCTCTCCTCTGCTGACCACCTTCTCCTTTTCTTCAGCCTCTCCTCACAACACAGGACCCGTTATGCCACAAGTGGTCCTGTGATAGAGGGTAAGTGGAGCTCAGCAGATAGCACTGGGCTACAGTAAAATGGCGCCCAGCCACACCTACAGCAGTGAATGGTGCAGCCCACAGGGGCGTGCCCAGTTCTCTGCTACTGAGGCTGCAATGTGCGGTCGGAAGCCGACCGCAGTTTCCTATGTGCAGGGACGGCCATATTTGCAGACTGTATGAGTCCTCCACAGATCTGCAAATCAAGATGTCAGCGCCCAGTGGCTACATGAAAACATTATTACAAACAAACCATAAATCCTGGTTAGTACATTTGCTGAAACAACATGTTTTGTAACTTACTATTTTTTTGCAAATTATATAAAATTGCGGCACCTTCCCTTTAAGAGATTGAGTGCACCATTCTCAGAGGAACTGCAGATACTGAAATGATGCGTGGAGTGAAGTGAGCAAGCTCTTTTTCCATCTCCCTGGCGAGAATCGCCCACCTGTCTGCTGAGGCTCCCTCAGCAGACTGAAGCTGACTACTACTGCGCAGCTGCTACAGACTGTGGGCTGCCCATTGTGACACGTGGTCCCATTGTGACACGTGGTCCCATTGTTCCAGGAATAGAACACATCCAAGCATTGTGTTCTATGAATGGCATGATTCCTATCACAGTGTTCCATGGATGTAACACATCCTATTTACTGCAGGCAAGCAGCGCACCTAGCTGCTACTGCTGCTGCTGCTGCTGCTGCTACAAGCCACTAGAATACCGTCTGTCAGACAGGTGGACGTAGGCCGAACATTCAAATAACTCGCCAGATAAATCGTTGCTTTTCCATTTAATTCATATATGAATTAATTCAAAATTGAACAGTAAATTTCAAAGTTGGAAGGCCACAAGAGGGGGACAATGTTTCAAAAATGAAACGACATATCATTGCATGAAGGATGTGGTAAGAATTAAATGCTTGAATTAAGACTGGGGAAGTACTGAGGGGAAGGGGCTGCAGGCCTTGTAGCAGGTGGGTGTGCAGAAATGTAGCTATCCAAAGCCAAACACATTACTGCAGCTTGTCACACCTATACCTACCAAGCAGCAAAGGCCAAGATAGATCGTTATTTTACTGACAGATTGAATACAGTGCAATGCCTCCCATATAGAGGTGAATAAGAGTAGTAGTAGTAGTAGTAATAGTAGTAGTAGTAGTAGTAGTAGTAGTAGAAGAGTTGGTCAAGTTAAATCAAGGCTAAGGAATTGGAAATGTGCAACTTGGACCAAGAAAAACTTATTACAGAGCAACGACATTTGAAAAAAGCATTCAAATCATGCTTTGAAAACACTACTTGTGTATCCCGACTTCAATTCAATCTGTCTTTGGAAACCGCTTAAGAGATTGAGTGCACCATTCTCAGAGGAACTGCAGATACTGAAATGATGCGTGGAGTGAAGTGAGCAAGCTCTTTTTCCATCTCCCTGGCGAGAATCGCCCACCTGTCTGCTGAGGCTCCCTCAGCAGACTGAAGCTGACTACTACTGCGCAGCTGCTACAGACTGTGGGCTGCCCATTGTGACACGTGGTCCCATTGTGACACGTGGTCCCATTGTTCCAGGAATAGAACACCTCCAAGCATTGTGTTCTATGAATGGCATGATTCCTATCACAGTGTTCCATGGATGGAACACATCCTATTTACTGCAGGCAAGCAGCGCACCTAGCTGCTGCTGCTGCTGCTACTGCTACAAGCCACTAGAATACCGTCTGTCAGACAGGTAGACGTAGGCCAAACATTCAAATAACTCGCCAGATAAATCTTTGCTTTTCCATTTAATTCATATATGAATTAATTCAAAATTGAACAGTAAATTTCAAAGTTGGAAGGCCACAAGAGGGGGACAATGTTTCAAAAATGAAACGACATATCATTGCATGAGGGATGTGGTAGGAATTGAATGCTTGAATTAAGACTGGGGAAGTACTGAGGGGAAGGGGCTGCAGGCCTTGTAGCAGGTGGGTGTGCAGAAATGTAGCTATCCAAAGGCAAACACATTACTGCAGCTTGTCACACCTGTACCTACCAAGCAGCAAAGGCCAAGATAGACCGTTATTTTACTGACAGATTGAATACAGTGCAATGCCTCCCATATAGAGGTGAATAAGAGTAGTAGTAGTAGTAGTAGTAGTAGAAGAGTTGGTCAAGTTAAATCAAGGCTAAGGAATTGGAAATGTGCAACTTGGACCAAGAAAAACTAATTACAGAGCAACGACATTTGAAAAAAGCATTCAAATCATGCTTTGAAAACACTACTTGTGTATCCCGATTTCAATTCAATCTGTCTTTGAAAACCGCTTAAAAGAGTGAGTGCACCATTCTCAGAGGAACTGCAGATACTGAAATGATGCGTGGAGTGAAGTGAGCAAGCTCTTTTTCCATCTCCCTGGCGAGCATCGCCCACCTGTCTGCTGAGGCTCCCTCAGCAGACTGAAGCTGACTACTACTGCGCAGCTGCTACAGAATGTGGGCTGCCCATTGTGACACGTGGTCCCATTGTGACACGTGGTCCCATTGTTCCAGGAATAGAACACATCCAAGCATTGTGTTCTATGAATGGCATGATTCCTATCACAGTGTTCCATAGATGGAACACATCCTATTTACTGCAGGCAAGCAGCGCACCTAGCTGCTGCTGCTGCTGCAACTATAAGCCACTAGAATACTGTCTGTCAGACAGGTGGACGTAGGCCGAACATTCAAATAACTCGCCAGATAAATCGTTGCTTTTCCATTTAATTCATATATGAATTAATTCAAAATTGAACAGTAAATTTCAAAGTTGGAATGCCACAAGAGGGGGACAATGTTTCAAAAATGAAACGACATATCATTGCATGAGGGATGTGGTAGGAATTGAATGCTTGAATTAAGACTGGGGAAGTACTGAGGGGAAGGGGCTGCAGGCCTTGTAGCAGGTGGGTGTGCAGAAATGTAGCTATCCAAAGCCAAACACATTACTGCAGCTTGTCACACCTGAACCTACCAAGCAGCCAAGGCCAAGATAGATCGTTATTTTACTGACAGATTGAATACAGTGCAATGCCTCCCATATAGAGGTGAATAAGAGTAGTAGTAGTAGTAGTAGTAGTAGTAGTAGTAGTAGTAGTAGTAGTAGTAGTAGAAGAGTTGGTCAAGCTAAATCAAGGCCAAGGAATTGGAAATGTGCAACTTGGACCAAGAAAAACTAATTACAGAGCAACGACATTTGAAAAAAGCATTCAAATCATGCTTTGAAAACACTACTTGTGTATCCCGATTTCAATTCAATCTGTCTTTGGAAACCGCTTAAGAGAGTGAGTGCACCATTCTCAGAGGTACTGCAGATACTGAAATGATGCGTGGAGTGAAGTGAGCAAGCTCTTTTTCCATCTCCCTTGCGAGCATCGCCCACCTGTCTGCTGAGGCTCCCTCAGCAGACTGAAGCTGACTACTACTGCGCAGCTGCTACAGACTGTGGGCTGCCCATTGTGACACGTGGTCCCATTGTGACACGTGGTCCCATTGTTCCAGGAATAGAACACATGCAAGCATTGTGTTCTATGAATGCTGCTGCTGCTGCTGCTACAAGCCACTAGAATACCGTCTGTCAGACAGGTGGACGTAGGCCGAACATTCAAATAACTCGCCAGAGAAATCGTTGCTTTTCCATTTAATTCATATCTGTGTCTCTCCCTCTTTCTTGCACAGGATGAACAGGATGAAGCATTTCCCGCCCACCTGCCCTGTTTATAATCATTGTCCTAAAATGTTTTAATTATTGCTTGTATGATAAATGCTTTATTGTATTTTTGAACTTACCATTGTATATTTTGTTCCAGGTTCAATTTTATCATGGCTATAAAGTGTTAACAGCATTAACCTTCTAAGCCCAATTTAGTGCCATCTACCAAATTGACAGACACCCATCTATGGGTCTCTCATCCCTCCAGTGTGGCAAAGGATGGGCCATGTATATATGTAGGATACTGGGTCGATACTCTGAAGCTTGCTCTCGTTTGCAATGTCAGTTTTGTATAGTGCTGCTTTCTTTAGAGGATACTTTTATTGATAGATCTATATTTCTATGAGTGCATAAATACTATTATATAAACCCACACAATGAAGGATTTCTTACTATCAGACATTAGGTAGCATTCACACAGGCAGGGCTGTCACCAGGAATTTTGAAGCCCCATATTGGCAAAGTTTTTTGGCCCCCTTGAGATTCTGCCCAGGCTCCACCTCAGGCCCTCCTCCACCCCTTGAACCTTCCACAGTCCTCTGCCCAGTCTTGGAAAAACTCCACTTCTGCATCACGTCCTCACCAATCACACATTAGTAGTTCCCATCGAACACCAGATCACATACAGCCATCAGCTTTTGTTTTTGCCAAAAGATTTTTTAAGCCCCCACCACAAGGAAGACTCTTTTGATCGGGCCCTACTCTATTAAACAGCAAATAGATGAAGCTGCGACTCAAGGAGAAGTCATTATTATGGGGGACTTCAACTACCCTGAAATACATTGGGGAACAGAAACCTGCAGCTCCAGCAAAGGTAATAGGTTTTTGACTACTATGAGAGACAATTACCTTTCACAACTGGTTCAGGACCCAACAAGAGGGGGGGGGCACTGCTAGACCTAATATTAACCAACAGGCCAGACCGCATATCAAATGTAAGGGTTGGGGGTCACTTGGGTAACAGTGATCACAAATTAATAAGTTTTCATGTATCCTTTAATAAGAAGTGTAGTAGAGGGGTTACAAGTAGAGTTGAGCGACTTTTGGTTTTTTAGGGTCGCGTTTCGTTTCGTGAAACCCGACTTTTCCAAAAGTCGGGTCGAGCAAGATCGTCCGATTATAGGGAAAAGTCGGGGTCGTCCCGAAACACGAAACCCAATGTAAGTCAATGGGGAATAAAAGTCGGCAGTGAGAGGAGGACAGGAAACACACCAACAGTGCCCATTTGAATGCCAAAAGCATCAATTCTTCTTACTTAAGCTTGTCAACCTTAATTAACTTCATAATATAAGTTACGCACTGAAAAATGGGTGTTATTTGGCTAAAGTTGTGGGGGGGGAGGGCTGGCTGCAGGTTTTCATGTGCCCTGGGCGAAAGAGCGCCCCTTTAACACATACCACAACTCATCATGCTCCGATACGTCAAAGATAACTCAAAATAACCTGATTTAAAGGCAATACCACAAAAGACACGTGAAAAAAAAAAAAAAAAAATATATATATTTTTTATATAACAATAATAATGAAATGGTTATAATTCTATTAGTATACCTTTTTCAACGTGTATAAGTGTGTGCCACTGGAAGAATGGTAGACCATTCGAGAAAAGATTTGTAAACCGAATCAAAGAAAAACCCAAATTTTGGTCAAAAAATGTATATAAAAATTAAATATGATATATGAATAATAAAAAAGTCATAAAACAGATATACGATTAAAATACCTTTATTAAGTAATAGTAATACGAATACATATAAAAAAGATGTGTGCTCAAAAGAATTTTATATATACACCTATATAGGTTAATAAAGCACGGCGTTCCCCATTAATAAATAACTATATTTTATCCCTCTATACATTGGCTCCTTAAAAAAGTGACATAAAATATATGGAGACCATATAGGCTCAAACAAGTGTCTGTGCATAGAACCATGTGGTGATGCAAAACAATCAGCAAGGAGAGAAACCAATGTGATGGTATAAAGTGCAAAAAATGCAAATTCCAAAAATAAATAAAAAAAAAAAAAAAGAGTGAGTGTAGGGGAAAGGAGGGAAGAATAGAGGGTATACACCTTGGAGGAACGCTGCTGGATGAGCTACACACGCCCGACGTACGTTTCGGAATGAATCCTTTCGTCAGGGGGTCGGAGAGGTCCCTGAGCAGACAATGGCTGAATGTCATCAAGGATTCCCTCCTCCTCTTCCTCCTCATCAACATTGGCTGCAGACGCCTGCTCCTTAAGGTGCGTCAAAGTTTGCATGAGCAGACGCATAAGTGGGATGCTCATGCTTAGGATGGCGTCGTCTGCGCTTACCAGCCGTGTGCATTCCTCAAAACACTGAAGGACTTTACAAAGGTCTTTCAGTTTCGACCACTGCACGCCTGTCAACTCCATGTCTGCTCTCAAAGTGCCTGGCCGTGTATCCTCCCACAAATGCATTATGGCCTGCCTCTGCTCGCACAGCCGCTCCACCATGTGCAGGGTGGAGTTCCACCTTGTTGCAATGTCGATAATGAGGCGGTGGTTGGGAAGGTGGAGCAATCGCTGCAGCTTCTGCATACGAACGGAGTGTACAGGCGACCGGCGGATGTGCGCGCACAGTCTTCGCACCTTCTGGAGCAGGGCTGTTAACTCCGGATAATTTTTGAGGAACCACTGCACCACCAGGTTCAAGGTGTGAGCCAAGCAAGGTATGTGGCTGAGTTTTGAAAGGGCTATGGCTGCCACAAAATTACGGCCGTTATCACTAACTACCTTGCCTGCCTCAAGATGTACACTGCCCAGCCATGACTCAGTTTGTCGCTTCAAGTACTCGGCCAGCACCTCGGCGGTGTGTCTGTCGCCCAAACACATCATCTGCAACACAGCCTGCTGACGCTTTCCACTAGCTGCTCGATAGGGGGACACATCGTTTGCAACAGTGGCAGCTGCAGATGGAGTGCTCGTACAACTGCGCTCTGTGGACGAGCTTTCGCTTCTGGAGGAGGAGGAGGAGGAGGAGGAGGGTCGAACGCCTACAGCCAACTGTTTCCTATACCGTGGGCTAGGCAGCACTGTCCCACCACCGCTGTCCCCTGTGGACCCTGCATCCACCACATTAACCCAGTGCGCAGTGATGGACACGTAACGGCCCTGGCCATGCCGACTGGACCATGCATCAGTTGTGAGGTGCACCTTTCCGCTCACTGACTGCTTGAGTGCATGGACAATGCGGTCTTCACATGATGGTGGAGGGCTGGGATGGCTTTGCGAGAGAAGAAGTGGCGACTGGGTAGGTCATAGCGTGGTACTGCATAGGCCATGAGTTCGCGGAAAGCTGTGCTTTCCACCAACCGAAAGGGCATCATCTCAAACGAGATTAGTTTGGCAATGTGGGCGTTCAAACCCAGTGTACGTGGATGAGAGACTGAGTACTTTCTTGACCTACTCATAGTGTCTGGGAGGGTGAGCTGGACTTGAGAGCTGCATATGGTGGAAGTAGCGGTGGACAGGGCGGACTGAGAGAGGGTTGATGATGGTGATGGAGTTGGTGTTCTTTCTGATGGCCCAGAATCAGTCTTTCATTGATATAACTGTTACGGTTCTAAGTAGGAACCAGAGAGTGGACCCTCTGGGTCGTGGCTCCAGAGCCCCCGAGGGCGAGCGGCCCAGGTGATGACCACCCCCTATACAGGGAGTGTTAGGGGCAGGCCCAAGGGGGGTGAGACCACGACAGCCGGAACCAAAGGGACGACCCAGGGAGTGTACAGAGGGAAAGGCCAAAGGATACTGACTAGAGTAGACCCGGAGCAGGAGGAAACAGAACGTAGGGAACCAGGACCGATCAGGATGGAGCCAGGGCAGGAACGCTGGAAGAAAGAAGGAAGGAACGTTAGGGGCAACTGACCTAGGGGTACAGACAGAACCCTAGCTAAGGGGCTACCGATGACAGCAGCAGGGAAGGACCCGGCGAGGGTCAGGCACAGAGGCAGCAGAGGGAGCTGAGCAGGGGTCCAGATGGGGCTATGGAGCGGAGAGCAGAGCGCAGACTAGGAGAGAGGGGGGACCTGAGAGTCGGGGCGACGCTGCGCAGGAACGCTAAGCGCCACAGAGAAAGACAAACAGGCATCTTACCATTCAAGACGCGAGACAGAAATACCCGGTGGGCGCCACCATGTTGGGGAGGAGCCACCGGGTCACGTGCTCCCAGGATGCCCGCGGTCAGAAACGAGCGAGTGCGCATGTGCGTGCCTCTGACGCGCCGTGACCCTGCAAAGCCAGACAGGGCACGGCGCGAGGATGAAGGAGGGATGCACCGGGAGGAGGGGGACCCCAGGTGAGCATCGGGGCACGTAATAGTACCCCCTCTCTTACTCCCCTCCTTCTTCAGGCGGGATAGAAACCTTCTCATGATATGAGGAGCATTGATGTTCTCCCGGGGCTCCCATGACCTTTCCTCAGGACCGAATCCTTCCCAATCTACCAGAAAGAAGGTTCTACCTCGGACGGTCCTCTTTGCCAGGATGTCCCTGACATCAAAGACGTCCCCAGCGGAGCTAGGTTGCGGAGCGTGGGACGAGGCTGGCTGAAAGCGATTAAACACTGAGGGTTTGAGAAGCGAGACATGGAAAGTGTTGGGGATCCGCAGAGAGGCAGGCAATTTTAGTTTATAGGTTACATCATTGATGCGAGCCAAAACCTCAAAGGGGCCAACGTAACGTGGACCTAACTTATAAGAGGGGATTTTAAGTCGGAGGAAGCGCGAGGACAGCCAGACCTTATCGCCTGGATGATAAGGAGGGGTGTCCAGGCGCCTCTTGTCGGCGTATCTTTTCATCCGATCGCTAGCTCTCTCAAGGGACCTTTTAGTCTCCTCCCAAATTTTAGAGAATTCTGAGGACAAGGAGTCCGCCGCCGGCACGCCCGAGGTGGGGGACACGGGAAGGGGAATGCCCGGATGCTGCCCAAAAACTATGAAAAAGGGAGATTTGGAAGAGGACTCGTTGGGGTGATTGTTGTGAGCAAATTCCGCCCAGGGAAGCAGTGAGACCCAGTTACTTTGGTGTGCATTAGAAAAATGTCGAAGATAAGTGGTTAACACCTGATTGATCCGCTCCACTTGGCCGTTGAATTGTGGATGATAGGCGGAGGAGAAATCCAGGACTACCCCCATTGAGCTAGAGAGAGCTCTCCAGAAACGAGAGGTGAATTGAACACCACGGTCAGACACGATGTGCTGGGGAAAACCATGAAGTCGGAAAACATGATGCACGAAGATCTTCGCCAACTCGGGCGCAGAAGGCAGACCAGGTAGCGGGATGAAATGAGCCATTTTGGAAAAACGGTCTACCACCACCAAAATGACAGAGCAGCCGGAAGATGGAGGTAGATCCGTGACGAAATCCATGGCGATGTGGCTCCAGGGAACTGATGGAACCGGCAAAGGATGTAAGAGACCAGAGGGTAGCTGTCGTGGAATCTTATTCCGGGCGCAGGATGAGCAAGAAGCGGTAAATTCCAGGACGTCCTGGCGGAGTGAAGGCCACCAATAATGGCGGGAGATGAGGGATAGAGTCCTCTTGGCTCCGACATGCCCGGCGAACTTAGAAGAGTGTCCCCAGTGCAGAACCCTTACTCTGTCATGGTCCAATACCAAGGTCTTGCCTGGTGGTGGGTTGACCAAACTTAGAGGGGCTAGGGTGACGATTTTTGCTGGATCGATGATGTGAGCGGGGCTCTCTTCATCGGTCGGGAGAAATGATCTTGATAGGGCATCAGCTATGATGTTCTTATTACCCGGACGAAAGCGGAGCTCGAAATCAAAGCGTCCAAAAAATAGGGACCATCGGGCTTGCCGGGGATTGAGCCTTTGGGCAGACTGAACATAGGCCAAATTCTTGTGGTCGGTAAATATAGTAAAGGGATGGACAGCTCCTTCGAGAAGGTAACGCCATTCCTCTAAAGCCAGTTTGATTGCCAGTAGTTCCTTGTCCCCAATGGAGTAATTGCGTTCGGGGGGAGAAAAGGCTTTAGAAAAGAACCCACAGGTGACAGTCCGGCCAGAGGAGGTTCTTTGCAGGAGAACCGCCCCCGCTCCCACGGAGGATGCGTCGACCTCGAGAATGAAGGGTCTCTCGGCATCAGGACGGTGGAGAACGGGCGCTGTAGTGAATTCTCTCTTCAGAGTTTGAAAGGCGTCTTCTGCCTCGGGAGACCAGAGGCGGGGATTGGCTCCTTTGCGCACGAGAGCAGAGATGGGCTTGGTTATGGTGGAAAAATGAGGAACGAATTGCCTATAATAGTTAGCAAAGCCGTGAAAGCGTTGAATGGCTTTGAGACCAAGGGGACGGGGCCAGGCCAGGATCGTGGACACTTTCTCGGGATCCATCCTCAACCCAGACTTCGAAACGATATACCCAAGGAACGGCAGAGACGGTTGTTCGAAGGCGCATTTCTCCAACTTGGCAAATAGGTGGTTCTCTCTTAGACGCTGCAACACTTGCCGTACATCTCGTCGATGGGTGGAGAGATCTGGAGAGAAGACAAGAATGTCGTCAAGATAAACCACGACACAGGAGTAAAGGAGATCCCGAAAAATATCGTTAACGAGCTCCTGGAATACCGCTGGTGCGTTACAGAGGCCAAACGGCATCACCAGGTATTCATAGTGACCGTCACGGGTGTTGAATGCGGTCTTCCACTCATCCCCAGCGCGAATTCGGACCAAGTTATAGGCTCCTCGAAGATCAAGTTTGGTAAATATGTGCGCCCCTCTCAGGCGATCAAAGAGTTCGGGGATGAGGGGTAACGGGTACTTGTTCTTAATCGTGATGCTGTTCAGACCTCTGTAATCAATGCACGGGCGGAGCGACCCGTCCTTCTTCTTGCCAAAAAAGAAGCCTGCGCCCGCAGGGGAGGAAGACTTCCGTATGAAACCCTTGGCTAAGTTCTCTTGAACGTATTCCGACATGGCTTGCGTCTCTGCCGGCGAGAGCGGATAAATCCTACCCCGCGGAGGGGTGGCTCCAGGGACGAGCTCGATGGGGCAATCATAGGGTCGGTGAGGCGGAAGGTTCTCGGACTCCCTCTTGTCAAAAACATCCGAAAAAGAGCTGTAAGCAACGGGCAACCCGGAGGTTAAGGAGGGGGAAGGAGAACCACCCACGGGACGCAGCGGCAGCAGACACCCAGACCTACAGGACTCCCCCAGCGCAGGATATTACCCTTATGCCAGTCTAAGGTAGGGCCGTGGGCTCGTAGCCAGGGAAGGCCTAAAAGGATAGGGTGAGAGATGCTCGCTAGGACATAAAAAGCAATCCTCTCCTTGTGTAGGGCCCCTACCTGGAGTTCTACCTCATGGGTGACCAAGGTAATGGTCTCTTGGAGAGGTTTACCGTCCACGGAAGCAAGGATCCGTGGAGTTTCTAAGGTCTTGACTGGGACCGAAAATTTAAGAACCTCTTTGAGCCTAATAAAATTTCCCGCTGCGCCAAAATCCACATAGGCTGCCAGAGAAAAACGTTTTCCACCAACGTGCAACAAGACAGACAGAGTGAGGGGTAGAGAGGTATCATACACACCTAGGGAGGCCTCTCTTACCTGACCTAGGCGGAGGAGTTTTCCGGACGTTCCGGGCAGGTACGGACCAGATGGGAGTCACTACCACAGTAGAAGCAGAGACCGTGAGTGCGTCTTTCCTCCCGGCGTTGTCCAGATACCTTAAGCCGGTCTACTTGCATGGGTTCAGGCATGGAAGCAGAAGCGGATATTCCGGGCCGGAGACAGGGTAGACCGCGAATGGTTGGGGAAGCACGGGGAAGTCTCCTCTCGCGAGCACGTTCCTGGAACCTAAGGTTGATACGTGTGGCTAGCGAAATGAGATCTTCTAAAGCAGTGGGAGTATCCCGCCCAGCTAACTCATCCTTAATTCGACCCGCGAGGCCTCGCCAAAAGGCCCCTACCAAGGCCTCGTTATTCCATCCCAAATCAGAAGACAAGGTTCGGAATCGGATGGCATACTGACCCACGGTTTGGGACCCTTGGTGGAGGTTAAATAAAGATTCCGTAGTAGAGGACAGGCGACCCGGCTCGTCGAACACTCGACGAAACGTCTCGAAGAAAGTACTTAGCTGGGAGACTACCGGATCATCACGTTCCCAGAGGGGGTTAACCCACGCTAAAGCGTCTCCCTCAAGATGGGAGACAACAAAAGCCACCTTAGCCCGCTCAGTGGGATATTGCAGGGGCAGGAGCTCGAAATGGAGGCGGCATTGATTCAGGAAACCTCGGCACAGCTTGGGATCCCCGTTATAGCGGGGCGGCTTAGCTAAATGGGGTGGCGGGTGAGGCGCCTGGGCTGGAATGGGGGCTGCAGCAGCCGACTGTAAGGAGAGTAGGCGGTCATCTATGGAGGCCATATAACTGAGTATATGGGTCTGGGTATCTCTTTGCTGGGCCAGTTCCTGCTGCAGTCCAGCCAGTTGGGAGGCATTCCCAGGGTCAGAGGACTGGAGCCCGGAAAGACGAGAATCCATGGATTTCATGAAAGCCATGATACGAGTTTGATTCTCCCGCAAAAACAGCAACTCCTTTTGAGCCGCAGCGGCTCCAGCGGGGTCCATGGCCTGTTTGTTCTGTTACGGTTCTAAGTAGGAACCAGAGAGTGGACCCTCTGGGTCGTGGCTCCAGAGCCCCCGAGGGCGAGCGGCCCAGGTGATGACCACCCCCTATACAGGGAGTGTTAGGGGCAGGCCCAAGGGGGGTGAGACCACGACAGCCGGAACCAAAGGGACGACCCAGGGAGTGTACAGAGGGAAAGGCCAAAGGATACTGACTAGAGTAGACCCGGAGCAGGAGGAAACAGAACGTAGGGAACCAGGACCGATCAGGATGGAGCCAGGGCAGGAACGCTGGAAGAAAGAAGGAAGAAAGGTTAGGGGGAACTGACCTAGGGGTACAGACGGAACCCTAGCTAAGGGGCTACCGATGACAGCAGCAGGGAAGGACCCGGCGAGGGTCAGGCACAGAGACAGCAGAGGGAGCTGAGAGGGGGTCCAGATGGGGCTATGGAGCGGAGAGCAGAGCGCAGACTAGGAGAGAGGGGGGACCTGAGAGTCGGGGCGACGCTGCGCAGGAACGCTAAGTGCCACAGAGAAAGACAAACAGGCGTCTTACCATTCAAGACGCCAGACAGAAATACCCGGTGGGCGCCGCCATGTTGGGGAGGAGCCACCGGGTCACGTGCTCCCAGGATGCCCCGCGGTCAGAAACGAGCGAGTGCGCATGTGCGTGCCTCTGACGCGCCGTGACCCTGCAAAGCCAGACAGGGCATGGCGCGAGGATGAAGGAGGGATGCACCGGGAGGAGGGGGACCCCAGGTGAGCATCGGGGCACGTAATAATAACAGTGGGATTCCCTGACTGCTGTGGCCTTGCAACGACACCTCAACATTTGCTGCTGTGCTAACCGGTGGGCTTACAGTGGGGGAAACAATGTAGCGTTGCTGACTACCTTCGTTGTGATCAGTTGCACATGTGGCAATTGAGGTTTGGTGTTGTGTCCACGCTTGCAAGTGCATGCTGGTTAAATGTCTAAGCATGCAACTGGTATTCAAATTTTTCAGATTTTTCCCTCGGCTAAAGGTCTTTGCGCACTTCTTACAGATAACCTTGGCCTGATCATGAGGATTTTGTTCAAAAAAGTGCCACACTGCACTCTTCCTACTTTGGCAGACATTTTGCGGCCTAGCACGCTGTGATCTTTTGACCCTCTGGACAAGCTGTCCAGCAACTCTTTTGATGTTTGGAACCTGTCTTTGGAGTGCTCCGGGCCTGCCAGATAACAGCTGTTGCGATGTCGATGTCTGCTGTGGATGGTCCTCATCTGAGCTATTGGAAGCAGCACCCTCTTCCCCCAATGGATGCCAATCTGGGTCAACAACTGGGTCATCCATCACCTCCTCTTCTATGTCATGTGCACC
Source organism: Dendrobates tinctorius (assembly GCF_039654945.1). Taxonomy (NCBI): domain Eukaryota; kingdom Metazoa; phylum Chordata; class Amphibia; order Anura; family Dendrobatidae; genus Dendrobates; species Dendrobates tinctorius. Next base: position 24,719,294 of record NW_027361793.1, read on the forward strand.
TTTCTCTGTGTCACCATGTATGGTGGTATAGTGTGCGGGAAGGGGCACCTGAGTCTCATCAGGGTCAAAATCTGGCTCTGTACACTGCGAGGACAATGTAGTGCTCTGAGTGAATGTACCAGCAGAATCATCCATCAGCGGCTGTGCATCAGTGCACTCCATGTCACATTCATCTTGGCCTGGGTAATTCACCATTTGACTTGATAATCCAGGCATGGTATGTGAAAACAGCTCCATGGAGTAATCAGTAGTATGGCCTGCGTCATCCTTCAATCTTGGTTGGGGTGAAGGACACAAGGAAAGGTGTGGTTCATGAACATGAGCCTCCAATGACGACTCAGTGCTTTTACTTTTTACAACTGAAGAAGAGGAGGCGATAGAGCTGGAGGCTGAGTCAGCAATGTAAGACAAAACTTTTTCCTGATGCTCTGCCTTTAAAAGCGGTTTGCCAACTCCTAGAAAACTAAGCGTTCGAGGCCTTATGTAGCCAGACGATGACGCAGGGTCAGCACCTCCTGCATTCGGTCCTATTTTGCTCTTGCCACTACCATCAGATCCACCACAAACACCATCATTACCAGCTGCCAACCCCCGCCCAATTCCACGGCCTCTTCCACCAGCCTTCCTCATTTTTGGTAGAAATGTAGACAAAATCCAACAAACTATATAGTAATGTAAAACAAGGTACAAGGTGTCTATAGGACAGGGGAGATTTAGAATTTCTGCACACACTTGTGGACAGTGGACACTTTTGGATTGTGTGAGGCCCACTGATATCTGAGCGCTATGTGACACGCTCGATGGCACAGCTGCCTGTGACCAAAGTGACGAGAGGATAATGGAGATTTTGAATCTCTGCGTACACTTTTGGACACTGGACACTTGTGGATTGTGTGAGGCCCACTGATATCTGAGCGCTATGTGACACGCTCGATGGCACAGCTGCCTGTGACCAAAGTGACGAGAGGATAATGGAGATTTTGAATCTCTGCGTACACTTTTGGACACTGGACACTTGTGGATTGTGTGAGGCCCACTGATATCTGAGCGCTATGTGACACGCTCGATGGCACAGCTGCCTGTGACCAAAGTGACGAGAGGATAATGGAGATTTTGAATCTCTGCGTACACTTTTGGACACTGGACACTTGTAGATTGTGTGAGGCCCACTGATATCTGAGCGCTATGTGACACGCTCGATGGCACAGCTGCCTGTGACCAAAGTGACGAGAGGATAATGGAGATTTTGAATCTCTGCGTACACTTTTGGACACTGGACACTTGTAGATTGTGTGAGGCCCACTGATATCTGAGCGCTATGTGACACGCTCGATGGCACAGCTGCCTGTGACCAAAGTGACGAGAGGATAATGGAGATTTTGAATCTCTGCGTACACTTTTGGACACTGGACACTTGTGGATTGTGTGAGGCCCACTGATATCTGAGCGCTATGTGACCAAAGTGACGAGAGGATAATGGAGATTTTGAATCTCTGCGTACACTTTTGGACACTGGACACTTGTGGATTGTGTGAGGCCCACTGATATCTGAGCACTATGTGACACGCTCGATGGAACAGCTGCCTGTGACCAAAGTGACGAGAGGATAATGGAGATTTTGAATCTCTGCGTACACTTTTGGACACTGGACACTTGTGGATTGTGTGAGGCCCACTGATATCTGAGCGCTATGTGACACGCTCGATGGCACAGCTGCCTGTGACCAAAGTGACGAGAGGATAATGGAGATTTTGAATCTCTGCGTACACTTTTGGACACTGGACACTTGTGGATTGTGTGAGGCCCACTGATATCTGAGCGCTATGTGACACGCTCGATGGCACAGCTGCCTGTGACCAAAGTGACGAGAGGATAATGGAGATTTTGAATCTCTGCGTACACTTTTGGACACTGGACACCTGTGGATTGTGTGAGGCCCACTGATATCTGAGCGCTATGTGACACGCTCGATGGCACAGCTGCCTGTGACCAAAGTGACGAGAGGATAATGGAGATTTTGAATCTCTGCGTACACTTTTGGACACTGGACACTTGTAGATTGTGTGAGGCCCACTGATATCTGAGCGCTATGTGACACGCTCGATGGCACAGCTGCCTGTGACCAAAGTGACGAGAGGATAATGGAGATTTTGAATCTCTGCGTACACTTTTGGACACTGGACACTTGTAGATTGTGTGAGGCCCACTGATATCTGAGTGCTATGTGACACGCTCGATGGCACAGCTGCCTGTGACCAAAGTGACGAGAGGATAATGGAGATTTTGAATCTCTGCGTACACTTTTGGACACTGGACACTTGTGGATTGTGTGAGGCCCACTGATATCTGAGCGCTATGTGACACGCTCGATGGCACAGCTGCCTGTGACCAAAGTGACGAGAGGATAATGGAGATTTTGAATCTCTGCGTACACTTTTGGACACTGGACACTTGTGGATTGTGTGAGGCCCACTGATATCTGAGCGCTATGTGACACGCTCGATGGCACAGCTGCCTGTGACCAAAGTGACGAGAGGATAATGGAGATTTTGAATCTCTGCGTACACTTTTGGACACTGGACACTTGTGGATTGTGTGAGGCCCACTGATATCTGAGCGCTATGTGACACGCTCGATGGCACAGCTGCCTGTGACCAAAGTGACGAGAGGATAATGGAGATTTTGAATCTCTGCGTACACTTTTGGACACTGGACACTTGTGGATTGTGTGAGGCCCACTGATATCTGAGCGCTATGTGACACGCTCGATGGCACAGCTGCCTGTGACCAAAGTGACGAGAGGATAATGGAGATTTTGAATCTCTGCGTACACTTTTGGACACTGGACACTTGTAGATTGTGTGAGGCCCACTGATATCTGAGCGCTATGTGACACGCTCGATGGCACAGCTGCCTGTGACCAAAGTGACGAGAGGATAATGGAGATTTTGAATCTCTGCGTACACTTTTGGACACTGGACACTTGTAGATTGTGTGAGGCCCACTGATATCTGAGCGCTATGTGACACGCTCGATGGCACAGCTGCCTGTGACCAAAGTGACGAGAGGATAATGGAGATTTTGAATCTCTGCGTACACTTTTGGACACTGGACACTTGTGGATTGTGTGAGGCCCACTGATATCTGAGCGCTATGTGACCAAAGTGACGAGAGGATAATGGAGATTTTGAATCTCTGCGTACACTTTTGGACACTGGACACTTGTGGATTGTGTGAGGCCCACTGATATCTGAGCGCTATGTGACACGCTCGATGGAACAGCTGCCTGTGACCAAAGTGACGAGAGGATAATGGAGATTTTGAATCTCTGCGTACACTTTTGGACACTGGACACTTGTGGATTGTGTGAGGCCCACTGATATCTGAGCGCTATGTGACACGCTCGATGGCACAGCTGCCTGTGACCAAAGTGACGAGAGGATAATGGAGATTTTGAATCTCTGCGTACACTTTTGGACACTGGACACTTGTGGATTGTGTGAGGCCCACTGATATCTGAGCGCTATGTGACCAAAGTGACGAGAGGATAATGGAGATTTTGAATCTCTGCGTACACTTTTGGACACTGGACACTTGTGGATTGTGTGAGGCCCACTGATATCTGAGCGCTATGTGACACGCTCGATGGAACAGCTGCCTGTGACCAAAGTGACGAGAGGATAATGGAGATTTTGAATCTCTGCGTACACTTTTGGACACTGGACACTTGTGGATTGTGTGAGGCCCACTGATATCTGAGCGCTATGTGACACGCTCGATGGCACAGCTGCCTGTGACCAAAGTGACGAGAGGATAATGGAGATTTTGAATCTCTGCGTACACTTTTGGACACTGGACACTTGTGGATTGTGTGAGGCCCACTGATATCTGAGCGCTATGTGACACGCTCGATGGCACAGCTGCCTGTGACCAAAGTGACGAGAGGATAATGGAGATTTTGAATCTCTGCGTACACTTTTGGACACTGGACACTTGTGGATTGTGTGAGGCCCACTGATATCTGAGCGCTATGTGACACGCTCGATGGCACAGCTGCCTGTGACCAAAGTGACGAGAGGATAATGGAGATTTTGAATCTCTGCGTACACTTTTGGACACTGGACACTTGTAGATTGTGTGAGGCCCACTGATATCTGAGCGCTATGTGACACGCTCGATGGCACAGCTGCCTGTGACCAAAGTGACGAGAGGATAATGGAGATTTTGAATCTCTGCGTACACTTTTGGACACTGGACACTTGTAGATTGTGTGAGGCCCACTGATATCTGAGCGCTATGTGACACGCTCGATGGCACAGCTGCCTGTGACCAAAGTGACGAGAGGATAATGGAGATTTTGAATCTCTGCGTACACTTTTGGACACTGGACACTTGTGGATTGTGTGAGGCCCACTGATATCTGAGCGCTATGTGACACGCTCGATGGCACAGCTGCCTGTGACCAAAGTGACGAGAGGATAATGGAGATTTTGAATCTCTGCGTACACTTTTGGACACTGGACACTTGTGGATTGTGTGAGGCCCACTGATATCTGAGCGCTATGTGACACGCTCGATGGCACAGCTGCCTGTGACCAAAGTGACGAGAGGATAATGGAGATTTTGAATCTCTGCGTACACTTTTGGACACTGGACACTTGTGGATTGTGTGAGGCCCACTGATATCTGAGCGCTATGTGACACGCTCGATGGCACAGCTGCCTGTGACCAAAGTGACGAGAGGATAATGGAGATTTTGAATCTCTGCGTACACTTTTGGACACTGGACACTTGTAGATTGTGTGAGGCCCACTGATATCTGAGCGCTATGTGACACGCTCGATGGCACAGCTGCCTGTGACCAAAGTGACGAGAGGATAATGGAGATTTTGAATCTCTGCGTACACTTTTGGACACTGGACACTTGTGGATTGTGTGAGGCCCACTGATATCTGAGCGCTATGTGACCAAAGTGACGAGAGGATAATGGAGATTTTGAATCTCTGCGTACACTTTTGGACACTGGACACTTGTGGATTGTGTGAGGCCCACTGATATCTGAGCGCTATGTGACACGCTCGATGGAACAGCTGCCTGTGACCAAAGTGACGAGAGGATAATGGAGATTTTGAATCTCTGCGTACACTTTTGGACACTGGACACTTGTGGATTGTGTGAGGCCCACTGATATCTGAGCGCTATGTGACACGCTCGATGGCACAGCTGCCTGTGACCAAAGTGACGAGAGGATAATGGAGATTTTGAATCTCTGCGTACACTTTTGGACACTGGACACTTGTGGATTGTGTGAGGCCCACTGATATCTGAGCGCTATGTGACACGCTCGATGGCACAGCTGCCTGTGACCAAAGTGACGAGAGGATAATGGAGATTTTGAATCTCTGCGTACACTTTTGGACACTGGACACTTGTGGATTGTGTGAGGCCCACTGATATCTGAGCGCTATGTGACACGCTCGATGGCACAGCTGCCTGTGACCAAAGTGACGAGAGGATAATGGAGATTTTGAATCTCTGCGTACACTTTTGGACACTGGACACTTGTAGATTGTGTGAGGCCCACTGATATCTGAGCGCTATGTGACACGCTCGATGGCACAGCTGCCTGTGACCAAAGTGACGAGAGGATAATGGAGATTTTGAATCTCTGCGTACACTTTTGGACACTGGACACTTGTAGATTGTGTGAGGCCCACTGATATCTGAGCGCTATGTGACACGCTCGATGGCACAGCTGCCTGTGACCAAAGTGACGAGAGGATAATGGAGATTTTGAATCTCTGCGTACACTTTTGGACACTGGACACTTGTGGATTGTGTGAGGCCCACTGATATCTGAGCGCTATGTGACACGCTCGATGGCACAGCTGCCTGTGACCAAAGTGACGAGAGGATAATGGAGATTTTGAATCTCTGCGTACACTTTTGGACACTGGACACTTGTGGATTGTGTGAGGCCCACTGATATCTGAGCGCTATGTGACACGCTCGATGGCACAGCTGCCTGTGACCAAAGTGACGAGAGGATAATGGAGATTTTGAATCTCTGCGTACACTTTTGGACACTGGACACTTGTGGATTGTGTGAGGCCCACTGATATCTGAGCGCTATGTGACACGCTCGATGGCACAGCTGCCTGTGACCAAAGTGACGAGAGGATAATGGAGATTTTGAATCTCTGCGTACACTTTTGGACACTGGACACTTGTAGATTGTGTGAGGCCCACTGATATCTGAGCGCTATGTGACACGCTCGATGGCACAGCTGCCTGTGACCAAAGTGACGAGAGGATAATGGAGATTTTGAATCTCTGCGTACACTTTTGGACACTGGACACTTGTGGATTGTGTGAGGCCCACTGATATCTGAGCGCTATGTGACCAAAGTGACGAGAGGATAATGGAGATTTTGAATCTCTGCGTACACTTTTGGACACTGGACACTTGTGGATTGTGTGAGGCCCACTGATATCTGAGCGCTATGTGACACGCTCGATGGAACAGCTGCCTGTGACCAAAGTGACGAGAGGATAATGGAGATTTTGAATCTCTGCGTACACTTTTGGACACTGGACACTTGTGGATTGTGTGAGGCCCACTGATATCTGAGCGCTATGTGACACGCTCGATGGCACAGCTGCCTGTGACCAAAGTGACGAGAGGATAATGGAGATTTTGAATCTCTGCGTACACTTTTGGACACTGGACACTTGTGGATTGTGTGAGGCCCACTGATATCTGAGCGCTATGTGACACGCTCGATGGCACAGCTGCCTGTGACCAAAGTGACGAGAGGATAATGGAGATTTTGAATCTCTGCGTACACTTTTGGACACTGGACACTTGTGGATTGTGTGAGGCCCACTGATATCTGAGCGCTATGTGACACGCTCGATGGCACAGCTGCCTGTGACCAAAGTGACGAGAGGATAATGGAGATTTTGAATCTCTGCGTACACTTTTGGACACTGGACACTTGTAGATTGTGTGAGGCCCACTGATATCTGAGCGCTATGTGACACGCTCGATGGCACAGCTGCCTGTGACCAAAGTGACGAGAGGATAATGGAGATTTTGAATCTCTGCGTACACTTTTGGACACTGGACACTTGTAGATTGTGTGAGGCCCACTGATATCTGAGTGCTATGTGACACGCTCGATGGCACAGCTGCCTGTGACCAAAGTGACGAGAGGATAATGGAGATTTTGAATCTCTGCGTACATTTTTGGACACTGGACACTTGTGGATTGTGTGAGGCCCACTGATATCTGAGCGCTATGTGACACGCTCGATGGCACAGCTGCCTGTGACCAAAGTGACGAGAGGATAATGGAGATTTTGAATCTCTGCGTACACTTTTGGACACTGGACACTTGTGGATTGTGTGAGGCCCACTGATATCTGAGCGCTATGTGACACGCTCGATGGCACAGCTGCCTGTGACCAAAGTGACGAGAGGATAATGGAGATTTTGAATCTCTGCGTACACTTTTGGACACTGGACACTTGTGGATTGTGTGAGGCCCACTGATATCTGAGCGCTATGTGACACGCTCGATGGCACAGCTGCCTGTGACCAAAGTGACGAGAGGATAATGGAGATTTTGAATCTCTGCGTACACTTTTGGACACTGGACACTTGTGGATTGTGTGAGGCCCACTGATATCTGAGCGCTATGTGACCAAAGTGACGAGAGGATAATGGAGATTTTGAATCTCTGCGTACACTTTTGGACACTGGACACTTGTGGATTGTGTGAGGCCCACTGATATCTGAGCGCTATGTGACACGCTCGATGGAACAGCTGCCTGTGACCAAAGTGACGAGAGGATAATGGAGATTTTGAATCTCTGCGTACACTTTTGGACACTGGACACTTGTGGATTGTGTGAGGCCCACTGATATCTGAGCGCTATGTGACACGCTCGATGGCACAGCTGCCTGTGACCAAAGTGACGAGAGGATAATGGAGATTTTGAATCTCTGCGTACACTTTTGGACACTGGACACTTGTGGATTGTGTGAGGCCCACTGATATCTGAGCGCTATGTGACACGCTCGATGGCACAGCTGCCTGTGACCAAAGTGACGAGAGGATAATGGAGATTTTGAATCTCTGCGTACACTTTTGGACACTGGACACTTGTGGATTGTGTGAGGCCCACTGATATCTGAGCGCTATGTGACACGCTCGATGGCACAGCTGCCTGTGACCAAAGTGACGAGAGGATAATGGAGATTTTGAATCTCTGCGTACACTTTTGGACACTGGACACTTGTAGATTGTGTGAGGCCCACTGATATCTGAGCGCTATGTGACACGCTCGATGGCACAGCTGCCTGTGACCAAAGTGACGAGAGGATAATGGAGATTTTGAATCTCTGCGTACACTTTTGGACACTGGACACTTGTAGATTGTGTGAGGCCCACTGATATCTGAGTGCTATGTGACACGCTCGATGGCACAGCTGCCTGTGACCAAAGTGACGAGAGGATAATGGAGATTTTGAATCTCTGCGTACATTTTTGGACACTGGACACTTGTGGATTGTGTGAGGCCCACTGATATCTGAGCGCTATGTGACACGCTCGATGGCACAGCTGCCTGTGACCAAAGTGACGAGAGGATAATGGAGATTTTGAATCTCTGCGTACACTTTTGGACACTGGACACTTGTGGATTGTGTGAGGCCCACTGATATCTGAGCGCTATGTGACACGCTCGATGGCACAGCTGCCTGTGACCAAAGTGACGAGAGGATAATGGAGATTTTGAATCTCTGCGTACACTTTTGGACACTGGACACTTGTGGATTGTGTGAGGCCCACTGATATCTGAGCGCTATGTGACACGCTCGATGGCACAGCTGCCTGTGACCAAAGTGACGAGAGGATAATGGAGATTTTGAATCTCTGCGTACACTTTTGGACACTGGACACTTGTGGATTGTGTGAGGCCCACTGATATCTGAGCGCTATGTGACACGCTCGATGGCACAGCTGCCTGTGACCAAAGTGACGAGAGGATAATGGAGATTTTGAATCTCTGCGTACACTTTTGGACACTGGACACTTGTAGATTGTGTGAGGCCCACTGATATCTGAGCGCTATGTGACACGCTCGATGGCACAGCTGCCTGTGACCAAAGTGACGAGAGGATAATGGAGATTTTGAATCTCTGCGTACACTTTTGGACACTGGACACTTGTAGATTGTGTGAGGCCCACTGATATCTGAGCGCTATGTGACACGCTCGATGGCACAGCTGCCTGTGACCAAAGTGACGAGAGGATAATGGAGATTTTGAATCTCTGCGTACACTTTTGGACACTGGACACTTGTGGATTGTGTGAGGCCCACTGATATCTGAGCGCTATGTGACCAAAGTGACGAGAGGATAATGGAGATTTTGAATCTCTGCGTACACTTTTGGACACTGGACACTTGTGGATTGTGTGAGGCCCACTGATATCTGAGCGCTATGTGACACGCTCGATGGAACAGCTGCCTGTGACCAAAGTGACGAGAGGATAATGGAGATTTTGAATCTCTGCGTACACTTTTGGACACTGGACACTTGTGGATTGTGTGAGGCCCACTGATATCTGAGCGCTATGTGACACGCTCGATGGCACAGCTGCCTGTGACCAAAGTGACGAGAGGATAATGGAGATTTTGAATCTCTGCGTACACTTTTGGACACTGGACACTTGTGGATTGTGTGAGGCCCACTGATATCTGAGCGCTATGTGACACGCTCGATGGCACAGCTGCCTGTGACCAAAGTGACGAGAGGATAATGGAGATTTTGAATCTCTGCGTACACTTTTGGACACTGGACACTTGTGGATTGTGTGAGGCCCACTGATATCTGAGCGCTATGTGACACGCTCGATGGCACAGCTGCCTGTGACCAAAGTGACGAGAGGATAATGGAGATTTTGAATCTCTGCGTACACTTTTGGACACTGGACACTTGTAGATTGTGTGAGGCCCACTGATATCTGAGCGCTATGTGACACGCTCGATGGCACAGCTGCCTGTGACCAAAGTGACGAGAGGATAATGGAGATTTTGAATCTCTGCGTACACTTTTGGACACTGGACACTTGTAGATTGTGTGAGGCCCACTGATATCTGAGCGCTATGTGACACGCTCGATGGCACAGCTGCCTGTGACCAAAGTGACGAGAGGATAATGGAGATTTTGAATCTCTGCGTACACTTTTGGACACTGGACACTTGTGGATTGTGTGAGGCCCACTGATATCTGAGCGCTATGTGACACGCTCGATGGCACAGCTGCCTGTGACCAAAGTGACGAGAGGATAATGGAGATTTTGAATCTCTGCGTACACTTTTGGACACTGGACACTTGTAGATTGTGTGAGGCCCACTGATATCTGAGCGCTATGTGACACGCTCGATGGCACAGCTGCCTGTGACCAAAGTGACGAGAGGATAATGGAGATTTTGAATCTCTGCGTACACTTTTGGACACTGGACACTTGTGGATTGTGTGAGGCCCACTGATATCTGAGCGCTATGTGACCAAAGTGACGAGAGGATAATGGAGATTTTGAATCTCTGCGTACACTTTTGGACACTGGACACTTGTGGATTGTGTGAGGCCCACTGATATCTGAGCGCTATGTGACACGCTCGATGGAACAGCTGCCTGTGACCAAAGTGACGAGAGGATAATGGAGATTTTGAATCTCTGCGTACACTTTTGGACACTGGACACTTGTGGATTGTGTGAGGCCCACTGATATCTGAGCGCTATGTGACACGCTCGATGGCACAGCTGCCTGTGACCAAAGTGACGAGAGGATAATGGAGATTTTGAATCTCTGCGTACACTTTTGGACACTGGACACTTGTGGATTGTGTGAGGCCCACTGATATCTGAGCGCTATGTGACACGCTCGATGGCACAGCTGCCTGTGACCAAAGTGACGAGAGGATAATGGAGATTTTGAATCTCTGCGTACACTTTTGGACACTGGACACTTGTGGATTGTGTGAGGCCCACTGATATCTGAGCGCTATGTGACACGCTCGATGGCACAGCTGCCTGTGACCAAAGTGACGAGAGGATAATGGAGATTTTGAATCTCTGCGTACACTTTTGGACACTGGACACTTGTAGATTGTGTGAGGCCCACTGATATCTGAGCGCTATGTGACACGCTCGATGGCACAGCTGCCTGTGACCAAAGTGACGAGAGGATAATGGAGATTTTGAATCTCTGCGTACACTTTTGGACACTGGACACTTGTAGATTGTGTGAGGCCCACTGATATCTGAGTGCTATGTGACACGCTCGATGGCACAGCTGCCTGTGACCAAAGTGACGAGAGGATAATGGAGATTTTGAATCTCTGCGTACACTTTTGGACACTGGACACTTGTGGATTGTGTGAGGCCCACTGATATCTGAGCGCTATGTGACACGCTCGATGGCACAGCTGCCTGTGACCAAAGTGACGAGAGGATAATGGAGATTTTGAATCTCTGCGTACACTTTTGGACACTGGACACTTGTGGATTGTGTGAGGCCCACTGATATCTGAGCGCTATGTGACACGCTCGATGGCACAGCTGCCTGTGACCAAAGTGACGAGAGGATAATGGAGATTTTGAATCTCTGCGTACACTTTTGGACACTGGACACTTGTGGATTGTGTGAGGCCCACTGATATCTGAGCGCTATGTGACACGCTCGATGGCACAGCTGCCTGTGACCAAAGTGACGAGAGGATAATGGAGATTTTGAATCTCTGCGTACACTTTTGGACACTGGACACTTGTGGATTGTGTGAGGCCCACTGATATCTGAGCGCTATGTGACACGCTCGATGGCACAGCTGCCTGTGACCAAAGTGACGAGAGGATAATGGAGATTTTGAATCTCTGCGTACACTTTTGGACACTGGACACATGTAGATTGTGTGAGGCCCACTGATATCTGAGCGCTATGTGACACGCTCGATGGCACAGCTGCCTGTGACCAAAGTGACGAGAGGATAATGGAGATTTTGAATCTCTGCGTACACTTTTGGACACTGGACACTTGTAGATTGTGTGAGGCCCACTGATATCTGAGCGCTATGTGACACGCTCGATGGCACAGCTGCCTGTGACCAAAGTGACGAGAGGATAATGGAGATTTTGAATCTCTGCGTACACTTTTGGACACTGGACACTTGTGGATTGTGTGAGGCCCACTGATATCTGAGCGCTATGTGACCAAAGTGACGAGAGGATAATGGAGATTTTGAATCTCTGCGTACACTTTTGGACACTGGACACTTGTGGATTGTGTGAGGCCCACTGATATCTGAGCGCTATGTGACACGCTCGATGGAACAGCTGCCTGTGACCAAAGTGACGAGAGGATAATGGAGATTTTGAATCTCTGCGTACACTTTTGGACACTGGACACTTGTGGATTGTGTGAGGCCCACTGATATCTGAGCGCTATGTGACACGCTCGATGGCACAGCTGCCTGTGACCAAAGTGACGAGAGGATAATGGAGATTTTGAATCTCTGCGTACACTTTTGGACACTGGACACTTGTGGATTGTGTGAGGCCCACTGATATCTGAGCGCTATGTGACCAAAGTGACGAGAGGATAATGGAGATTTTGAATCTCTGCGTACACTTTTGGACACTGGACACTTGTGGATTGTGTGAGGCCCACTGATATCTGAGCGCTATGTGACACGCTCGATGGAACAGCTGCCTGTGACCAAAGTGACGAGAGGATAATGGAGATTTTGAATCTCTGCGTACACTTTTGGACACTGGACACTTGTGGATTGTGTGAGGCCCACTGATATCTGAGCGCTATGTGACACGCTCGATGGCACAGCTGCCTGTGACCAAAGTGACGAGAGGATAATGGAGATTTTGAATCTCTGCGTACACTTTTGGACACTGGACACTTGTGGATTGTGTGAGGCCCACTGATATCTGAGCGCTATGTGACACGCTCGATGGCACAGCTGCCTGTGACCAAAGTGACGAGAGGATAATGGAGATTTTGAATCTCTGCGTACACTTTTGGACACTGGACACTTGTGGATTGTGTGAGGCCCACTGATATCTGAGCGCTATGTGACACGCTCAATGGCACAGCTGCCTGTGACCAAAGTGACGAGAGGATAATGGAGATTTTGAATCTCTGCGTACACTTTTGGACACTGGACACTTGTAGATTGTGTGAGGCCCACTGATATCTGAGCGCTATGTGACACGCTCGATGGCACAGCTGCCTGTGACCAAAGTGACGAGAGGATAATGGAGATTTTGAATCTCTGCGTACACTTTTGGACACTGGACACTTGTAGATTGTGTGAGGCCCACTGATATCTGAGCGCTATGTGACACGCTCGATGGCACAGCTGCCTGTGACCAAAGTGACGAGAGGATAATGGAGATTTTGAATCTCTGCGTACACTTTTGGACACTGGACACTTGTGGATTGTGTGAGGCCCACTGATATCTGAGCGCTATGTGACACGCTCGATGGCACAGCTGCCTGTGACCAAAGTGACGAGAGGATAATGGAGATTTTGAATCTCTGCGTACACTTTTGGACACTGGACACTTGTGGATTGTGTGAGGCCCACTGATATCTGAGCGCTATGTGACACGCTCGATGGCACAGCTGCCTGTGACCAAAGTGACGAGAGGATAATGGAGATTTTGAATCTCTGCGTACACTTTTGGACACTGGACACTTGTGGATTGTGTGAGGCCCACTGATATCTGAGCGCTATGTGACACGCTCGATGGCACAGCTGCCTGTGACCAAAGTGACGAGAGGATAATGGAGATTTTGAATCTCTGCGTACACTTTTGGACACTGGACACTTGTAGATTGTGTGAGGCCCACTGATATCTGAGCGCTATGTGACACGCTCGATGGCACAGCTGCCTGTGACCAAAGTGACGAGAGGATAATGGAGATTTTGAATCTCTGCGTACACTTTTGGACACTGGACACTTGTAGATTGTGTGAGGCCCACTGATATCTGAGCGCTATGTGACACGCTCGATGGCACAGCTGCCTGTGACCAAAGTGACGAGAGGATAATGGAGATTTTGAATCTCTGCGTACACTTTTGGACACTGGACACTTGTGGATTGTGTGAGGCCCACTGATATCTGAGCGCTATGTGACCAAAGTGACGAGAGGATAATGGAGATTTTGAATCTCTGCGTACACTTTTGGACACTGGACACTTGTGGATTGTGTGAGGCCCACTGATATCTGAGCGCTATGTGACACGCTCGATGGAACAGCTGTCTGTGACCAAAGTGACGAGAGGATAATGGAGATTTTGAATCTCTGCGTACACTTTTGGACACTGGACACTTGTGGATTGTGTGAGGCCCACTGATATCTGAGCGCTATGTGACACGCTCGATGGCACAGCTGCCTGTGACCAAAGTGACGAGAGGATAATGGAGATTTTGAATCTCTGCGTACACTTTTGGACACTGGACACTTGTGGATTGTGTGAGGCCCACTGATATCTGAGCGCTATGTGACACGCTCGATGGCACAGCTGCCTGTGACCAAAGTGACGAGAGGATAATGGAGATTTTGAATCTCTGCGTACACTTTTGGACACTGGACACTTGTGGATTGTGTGAGGCCCACTGATATCTGAGCGCTATGTGACACGCTCGATGGCACAGCTGCCTGTGACCAAAGTGACGAGAGGATAATGGAGATTTTGAATCTCTGCGTACACTTTTGGACACTGGACACTTGTAGATTGTGTGAGGCCCACTGATATCTGAGCGCTATGTGACACGCTCGATGGCACAGCTGCCTGTGACCAAAGTGACGAGAGGATAATGGAGATTTTGAATCTCTGCGTACACTTTTGGACACTGGACACTTGTAGATTGTGTGAGGCCCACTGATATCTGAGTGCTATGTGACACGCTCGATGGCACAGCTGCCTGTGACCAAAGTGACGAGAGGATAATGGAGATTTTGAATCTCTGCGTACACTTTTGGACACTGGACACTTGTGGATTGTGTGAGGCCCACTGATATCTGAGCGCTATGTGACACGCTCGATGGCACAGCTGCCTGTGACCAAAGTGACGAGAGGATAATGGAGATTTTGAATCTCTGCGTACACTTTTGGACACTGGACACTTGTGGATTGTGTGAGGCCCACTGATATCTGAGCGCTATGTGACACGCTCGATGGCACAGCTGCCTGTGACCAAAGTGACGAGAGGATAATGGAGATTTTGAATCTCTGCGTACACTTTTGGACACTGGACACTTGTGGATTGTGTGAGGCCCACTGATATCTGAGCGCTATGTGACACGCTCGATGGCACAGCTGCCTGTGACCAAAGTGACGAGAGGATAATGGAGATTTTGAATCTCTGCGTACACTTTTGGACACTGGACACTTGTGGATTGTGTGAGGCCCACTGATATCTGAGCGCTATGTGACACGCTCGATGGCACAGCTGCCTGTGACCAAAGTGACGAGAGGATAATGGAGATTTTGAATCTCTGCGTACACTTTTGGACACTGGACACTTGTAGATTGTGTGAGGCCCACTGATATCTGAGCGCTATGTGACACGCTCGATGGCACAGCTGCCTGTGACCAAAGTGACGAGAGGATAATGGAGATTTTGAATCTCTGCGTACACTTTTGGACACTGGACACTTGTAGATTGTGTGAGGCCCACTGATATCTGAGCGCTATGTGACACGCTCGATGGCACAGCTGCCTGTGACCAAAGTGACGAGAGGATAATGGAGATTTTGAATCTCTGCGTACACTTTTGGACACTGGACACTTGTGGATTGTGTGAGGCCCACTGATATCTGAGCGCTATGTGACCAAAGTGACGAGAGGATAATGGAGATTTTGAATCTCTGCGTACACTTTTGGACACTGGACACTTGTGGATTGTGTGAGGCCCACTGATATCTGAGCGCTATGTGACACGCTCGATGGCACAGCTGTGACAAAAGTGACTAGAGGATAAGGGAGATTGGATTGCTTTTAAAAAAGCAGTTTGCAGAGCAGTGGGTAAACAGCAATGCCAGCGTGTCAGGAAGCCTTAAAAGGCAGCCCAACAACCAATACCACTGATACACCACAATATAGCCTCCCCTTGCACTGCACACACAGTGACTTGTGTGTTGTGCAGGCCAAATCGCTAGCAGCAGAAGCAGTTTTTTTGTCTTCTTCCCTGCCTAACGCTCTCCCTACAGAATCAGCAGCAACCTCTCCCTATACTAAGATCGGCAGAAGTAAGATGGCGGTCAGCGTGCACGCCCTTTTATACCCCCTGTGACGCCCACCAAAGCAAGCCAATCACTTGCATGCCCTTCTGAAAGATGGTGGTGACCCGTGCCTAGGTCATCACGTTGCCCACAGTGTCCGTGGATCCTGATTGGCTGAAAAAGAGCGCAAAACAAACTTTTGAAACGCGACTTTGGCGCGTAAGTCGCCGACCTCGTGGCCGACCTCATCCTAGGGTCGGGTTTCGTTTCATGAAACCAGACTTTGCCAAAAGTCGGCGACTTTTGAATTTTTTCGACCCGTTTCGCTCAACTCTAGTTACAAGGTCACTAAACTTCAGGATTTCCAACGGATGAGAGATGATCTTGGTGGAATTAACTGGGACGATATCCTGAGACATAAAAATACACAAAGAAAATGGGAGACGTTTATTAGCATCCTGAATAGGACCTGTGCACAATATATACCGTATGGGAATAAACATGCGAGAAATAGGAAGAATCCACTATGGCTAAATAGAGCTGTAAGGGGCGCAATAAGGGACAAAAATAAAGCATTTAGCGAATTAAAGCAAATAGGTAGTGATGAAGTATTAACTAAATACAGAAGATTAAATAAATTCTGTAAAAAGCAAATCAAGACAGCAAAGATTGAGACAGAGAGACTCATTGCCAGAGAAAGTAAAAATAATCCCAAAATATTCTTTAACTACATAAATAGTAAGAAACTTAAAAATGATAGTGTTGGCCCCCTTAAAAATAGTCTGGGTGAAATGGTGGATGAGGATGAGGAAAAAGCCAATATGCTAAATGACTTTTTTTCAACAGTGTTTACACAAGAAAATCCCATGACGGATAACATGATCAGGGATAAAAATTCTCTGTTAAATGTCACCTGCTTAACCCAGCAGGAAGTACGGCGGCGTCTAAAAATCACTAAAATTGACAAATCCCCGGGCCCGGATGGGATACACCTCCGAGTACTGCAGGAATTAAGCACAGTCATAGATAGACCATTATTTTTAATCTTTAAAGATTCCATAATAACAGGGTCTGTACCACAGGACTGGCGTATAGCAAATGTGGTGCCAATATTCAAAAAGGGGACAAAAACTGAACTTGGAAATTATAGGCCAGTAAGTTTAACCTCAACTGTGGGTAAAATCCTGGAGGGTTTTCTAAAAGATACTATACTGGAGTATCTGGAGAAGAATAACCTCATGACCCAATATCAACATGGGTTTACAAGGGACAGTTCCTGTCAGACTAATCTGATAAGCTTTTATGAAGAGGTAAGTTCCGGACTGGACCAAGGGAATGCAGTGGATGTGGTGTACATGGACTTTTCAAAAGCTTTTGATACGGTGCCACACAAAAGGTTGATACATAAAATGAGAACAATGGGGATAGGGGAAAATATGTGTAGGTGGTTTAAGAGCTGGCTCAGGGATAGGAAACAAAGGGTGGTTATTAATGGAGCACACTCAGACTGGGTCACGGTTAGCAGTGGGGTACCACAGGGGTCAGTTTTGGGCCTGCTTCTTTTTAACATATTTATTAATGACCTTGTAGGGGGCATAGAGAGTAGAATTTCAATATTTGCAGATGACACTAAACTCTGCAGGGTAATCAATACAGAGGAGGACAATTTTATATTACAGGAGGATTTATGTAAACTAGAAGCTTGGGCTGATAAATGGCAAATGAGCTTTAATGGGGATAAATGTAAGGTCATGCACTTGGGTAGAACGAGCAAGATGTATAATTATGTGCTTAATTGTAAAACTCTGGGCAAAACAATCACTGAAAAAGACCTGGGTGTATGGGTGGACGACAAACTCACATTTAGCGGCCAGTGTCAGGCAGCTGCTGCAAAGGCAAATAAAATAATGGGATGCATTAAAAGAGGCATAGATGCTCATGAGGAGAACATAATTTTACCTCTATATAAGTCACTAGTGCGACCACACTTAGAATACTGTGTACAGTTCTGGTCTCCGGTATATAAGAAAGACATAGCTGAACTGGAGCGGGTGCAGAGAAGAGCGACCAAGGTTATTAGGGAACTAGGGGGTCTGCAATACCAAGACAGGTTATTACATTTGGGGTTATTTAGTTTGGAGAATCGAAGGCTTAGGGGTGATCTTATTACAATGTATAAATATATGCGGGGACAAACCGAGAGCTTTCTAATGATCTTTTTACTCTTAGACCTGTGACGGGGACAAGGGGGTATCCTCTACGTCTGGAGGAAAGAAGGTTTAAGCATACTCACAGACGCGGATTCTTTACTGTAAGAGCAGTGAGACTATGGAACTCTCTGCCATATGATGTTGTAATGAGTGATTCCCTACTAAAATTTAAGAATGGACTGGATGCCTTTCTTGAAAAGTATAATATTACAGGGTATATACACTAGTTTCCTTAATATTGCGTTGATCCAGGGAGCAAGTCTGATTGCCGTATGTGGAGTCAGGAAGGAATTTTTTTCCCCAATGTGAAGCTTACTTGTTGCCACATGGGTTTTTTTTGCCTTCCTCTGGATCAACATGTTAGGGCAAGTTAGGATAGGATATGGGTTGAACTAGATGGACTTAAAGTCTCCCTTCAACCTTAATAACTATGTTACTATGTTACTATGTTACATGCATGCAACATGCATACTACATATATACTATATATACTACATGTAACATACATACTACATACATGCTACATTCATGCTACATACATACAACATATATACTACATGCATGCAACATGCATACTACATATATACTATATATACTACATGTAACATACATACTACATACATGCACTACATGCATGCAACATACATACTACATACCACATGCATGCAACATGCATACTACATATATACTGCATATATACTACATGCATGCAACATACATACAGTGGGGAAAAAAAGTATTTAGTCAGTCAGCAATAGTGCAAGTTCCACCACTTAAAAAGATGAGAGGCGTCTGTAATTTACATCATAGGTAGACCTCAACTATGGGAGACAAACTGAGAAAAAAAAATCCAGAAAATCACATTGTCTGTTTTTTTTTCATTTTATTTGCATATTATGGTGGAAAATAAGTATTTGGTCAGAAACAAAATTTCATCTCAATACTTTGTGATATATCCTTTGTTGGCAATGACAGAGGTCAAACGTTTTCTGTAAGTCTTCACAAGGTTGCCACACACTGTTGTTGGTATGTTGGCTCATTCCTCCATGCAGATCTCCTCTAGAGCAGTGATGTTTTTGGCTTTTCGCTTGGCAACACGGACTTTCACTCCCTCCAAAGGTTTTCTATAGGGTTGAGATCTGGAGACTGGCTAGGCCACTCCAGGACCTTGAAATGCTTCTTACGAAGCCACTCCTTCGTTGCCCTGGCAGTGTGCTTTGGATCATTGTCATGTTGAAAGACCCAGCCACGTTTCATCTTCAATGCCCTTGCTGATGGAAGGAGGTTTGCACGCAAAATCTCACGATACATGGCCCCATTCATTCTTTCATGTACCCGGATCAGTCGTCCTGGCCCCTTTGCAGAGAAACAGCCCCAAAGCATGATGTTTCCACCACCATGCTTTACAGTAGGTATGGTGTTTGATGGATGCAACTCAGTATTCTTTTTCCTCCAAACACGACAAGTTGTGTTTCTACCAAACATTTCCAGTTTGGTTTCATCAGACCATAGGACATTCTCCCAAAACTCCTCTGGATCATCCAAATGCTCTCTAGCAAACTTCAGACGGGCCCGGACATGTACAGGCTTAAGCAGTGGGACACGTCTGGCACTGCAGGATCTGAGTCCATGGTGGCGTAGTGTGTTACTTATGGTAGGCCTTGTTACATTGGTCCCAGCTCTCTGCAGTTCATTCACTAGGTCCCCCCGCGTGGTTCTGGGATTTTTGCTCACCGTTCTTGTGATCATTCTGACCCCACGGGGTGGGATTTTGCGTGGAGCACCAGATCGAGGGAGATTATCAGTGGTCTTGTATGTCTTCCATTTTCTAATTATTGCTCCCACAGTTGATTTCTTCACTCCAAGCTGGTTGTCTATTGCAGATTCAGTCTTCCCAGCCTGGTGCAGGGCTACAATTTTGTTTCTGGTGTCCTTTGACAGCTCTTTGGTCTTCACCATAGTGGAGTTTGGAGTCAGACTGTTTGAGGGTGTGCACAGGTGTCTTTTTATACTGATAACAAGTTTAAACAGGTGCCATTACTACAGGTAATGAGTGGAGGAAAGAGGAGACTCTTAAAGAAGAAGTTACAGGTCTGTGAGAGCCAGAAATCTTGATTGCTTGTTTCTGACCAAATACTTATTTTCCACCATAATATGCAAATAAAATGAAAAAAAAAACAGAAAATGTGATTTTCTGGATTTTTTTTTTCTCAGTTTGTCTCCCATAGTTGAGGTCTACCTATGATGTAAATTACAGACGCCTCTCATCTTTTTAAGTGGTGGAACTTGCACTATTGCTGACTGACTAAATACTTTTTTTCCCCACTGTATATACTACATACAATACATACATATAGACATACAGTACA
This sequence comes from Dendrobates tinctorius, assembly GCF_039654945.1. NCBI lineage: Eukaryota > Metazoa > Chordata > Amphibia > Anura > Dendrobatidae > Dendrobates > Dendrobates tinctorius. The sequence goes on from NW_027361793.1 coordinate 24,740,186, forward strand.
TATAACATAGAGTACATACTTACCGTCACTTGTCACTTTGATCCCCGAAGCCATTGTCGTCTAAGGAATAAATATCAAAATAAAAATACACCAATATACTTACCCCGATCCGCAGAAGTCCACGAGGGTCCCACGTCCATCTTGCGTGGAGAACAGCAGCATCAGCTGATGCTACCGTTCTCTACCAGCTCCAGGAATACAATGACGGAAGGTAGGTATCCTTCTGCACTGTATTCCTCCACCACTTTAAAAACAAAAAGTCCCTAGTCTCCTAGTCTCACTTTATGCCATTGCTGCGTGGGAAATTCCCACGCAGCAATGGCATAAAGTGAGACTAGGGACTTTTTTTTTACAGTGGTGGAGGAATACAGTGCGGAAGGATACCTACCTTCCGTCATTGTATTCCTGGAGCTGGTAGAGAACGGTAGCATCAGCTGATGCTGCTGTTCTCCACGCAAGATGGACGTGGGACCCTCGTGGACTTCTGCGGATCGGGGTAAGTATATTGGTGTATTTTTATTTTGATATTTATTCCTTAGACGACAATGGCTTCGGGGATCAAAGTGACAAGTGACGGTAAGTATGTACTCTATGTTATATGTACTGTATGTCTATATGTATGTATTGTATGTAGTATATACAGTGGGGAAAAAAAGTATTTAGTCAGTCAGCAATAGTGCAAGTTCCACCACTTAAAAAGATGAGAGGCGTCTGTAATTTACATCATAGGTAGACCTCAACTATGGGAGACAAACTGAGAAAAAAAAAATCCAGAAAATCACATTTTCTGTTTTTTTTTTCATTTTATTTGCATATTATGGTGGAAAATAAGTATTTGGTCAGAAACAAGCAATCAAGATTTCTGGCTCTCACAGACCTGTAACTTCTTCTTTAAGAGTCTCCTCTTTCCTCCACTCATTACCTGTAGTAATGGCACCTGTTTAAACTTGTTATCAGTATAAAAAGACACCTGTGCACACCCTCAAACAGTCTGACTCCAAACTCCACTATGGTGAAGACCAAAGAGCTGTCAAAGGACACCAGAAACAAAATTGTAGCCCTGCACCAGGCTGGGAAGACTGAATCTGCAATAGACAACCAGCTTGGAGTGAAGAAATCAACTGTGGGAGCAATAATTAGAAAATGGAAGACATACAAGACCACTGATAATCTCCCTCGATCTGGTGCTCCACGCAAAATCCCACCCCGTGGGGTCAGAATGATCACAAGAACGGTGAGCAAAAATCCCAGAACCACGCGGGGGGACCTAGTGAATGAACTGCAGAGAGCTGGGACCAATGTAACAAGGCCTACCATAAGTAACACACTACGCCACCATGGACTCAGATCCTGCAGTGCCAGACGTGTCCCACTGCTTAAGCCTGTACATGTCCGGGCCCGTCTGAAGTTTGCTAGAGAGCATTTGGATGATCCAGAGGAGTTTTGGGAGAATGTCCTATGGTCTGATGAAACCAAACTGGAACTGTTTGGTAGAAACACAACTTGTCGTGTTTGGAGGAAAAAGAATACTGAGTTGCATCCATCAAACACCATACCTACTGTAAAGTATGGTGGTGGAAACATCATGCTTTGGGGCTGTTTCTCTGCAAAGGGGCCAGGACGACTGATCCGGGTACATGAAAGAATGAATGGGGCCATGTATCGTGAGATTTTGCGTGCAAACCTCCTTCCATCAGCAAGGGCATTGAAGATGAAACGTGGCTGGGTCTTTCAACATGACAATGATCCAAAGCACACTGCCAGGGCAACGAAGGAGTGGCTTCGTAAGAAACATTTCAAGGTCCTGGAGTGGCCTAGCCAGTCTCCAGATCTCAACCCTATAGAAAACCTTTGGAGGGAGTTGAAAGTCCGTGTTGCCAAGCGAAAAGCCAAAAACATCACTGCTCTAGAGGAGATCTGCATGGAGGAATGAGCCAACATACCAACAACAGTGTGTGGCAACCTTGTGAAGACTTACAGAAAACGTTTGACCTCTGTCATTGCCAACAAAGGATATATCACAAAGTATTGAGATGAAATTTTGTTTCTGACCAAATACTTATTTTCCACCATAATATGCAAATAAAATGAAAAAAAAAACAGACAATGTGATTTTCTGGATTTTTTTTTCTCAGTTTGTCTCCCATAGTTGAGGTCTACCTATGATGTAAATTACAGACGCCTCTCATCTTTTTAAGTGGTGGAACTTGCACTATTGCTGACTGACTAAATACTTTTTTTCCCCACTGTATGTATGTTGCATGCATGTAGTATATATGCAGTATATATGTAGTATGCATGTTGCATGCATGTGGTATGTAGTATGTATGTTGCATGCATGTAGTGCATGTATGTAGTATGTATGTTACATGTAGTATATATAGTATATATGTAGTATGCATGTTGCATGCATGTAGTATATATGTTGTATGTATGTAGCATGAATGTAGCATGTATGTAGTATGTACAGTGGGGCAAAAAAGTATTTAGTCAGTCAGCAATAGTGCAAGTTCCACCACTTAAAAAGATGAGAGGCATCTGTAATTTACATCATAGGTAGACCTCAACTATGGGAGACAAACTGAGAAAAAAAAATCCAGAAAATCACATTGTCTGTTTTTTTTTTCATTTTATTTGCATATTATGGTGGAAAATAAGTATTTGGTCAGAAACAAAATTTCATCTCAATACTTTGTGATATATCCTTTGTTGGCAATGACAGAGGTCAAACGTTTTCTGTAAGTCTTCACAAGGTTGCCACACACTGTTGTTGGTATGTTGGCCCATTCCTCCATGCAGATCTCCTCTAGAGCAGTGATGTTTTTGGCTTTTCGCTTGGCAACACGGACTTTCAACTCCCTCCAAAGGTTTTCTATAGGGTTGAGACTGGAGACTGGCTAGGACACTCCAGGACCTTGAAATGCTTCTTACGAAGCCACTCCTTCGTTGCCCTGGTGGTGTGCTTTGGATCATTGTCATGTTGAAAGACCCAGCCACGTTTCATCTTCAATGCCCTTGCTGATGGAAGGAGGTTTGCACTCAAAATCTCACGATACATGGCCCCATTCATTCTTTCATGTACCCGGATCAGTCGTCCTGGCCCCTTTGCAGAGAAACAGCCCCAAAGCATGATGTTTCCACCACCATGCTTTACAGTAGGTATGGTGTTTGATGGATGCAACTCAGTATTCTTTTTCCTCCAAACACGACAAGTTGTGTTTCTACCAAACAGTTCCAGTTTGGTTTCATCAGACCATAGGACATTCTCCCAAAACTCCTCTGGATCATCCAAATGCTCTCTAGCAAACTTTAGACGGGCCCGGACATGTACAGGCTTAAGCAGTGGGACACGTCTGGCACTGCAGGATCTGAGTCCATGGTGGCGTAGTGTGTTACTTATGGTAGGCCTTGTTACATTGGTCCCTGCTCTCTGCAGTTCATTCACTAGGTCCCCCCGCGTGGTTCTGGGATTTTTGCTCACCGTTCTTGTGATCATTCTGACCCCACGGGGTGGGATTTTGCGTGGAGCACCAGATCGAGGGAGATTATCAGTGGTCTTGTATGTCTTCCATTTTCTAATTATTGCTCCCACAGTTGATTTCTTCACTCCAAGCTGGTTGGCTATTGCAGATTCAGTCTTCCCAGCCTGGTGCAGGGCTACAATTTTGTTTCTGGTGTCCTTTGACAGCTCTTTGGTCTTCACCATAGTGGAGTTTGAAGTCAGACTGTTTGAGGGTGTGCACAGGTGTCTTTTTATACTGATAGCAAGTTTAAACAGGTGCCATTACTACAGGTAATGAGTGGAGGAAAGAGGAGACTCTTAAAGAAGAAGTTACAGGTCTGTGAGAGCCAGAAATCTTGATTGCTTGTTTCTGACCAAATACTTATTTTCCATCATAATATGCAAATAAAATGAAAAAAAAACAGACAATGTGATTTTCTGGATTTTTTTTTCTCAGTTTGTCTCCCATAGTGGAGGTCTACCTATGATGTAAATTACAGACGCCTCTCATCTTTTTAAGTGGTGGAACTTGCACTATTGCTGACTGACTAAATACTTTTTTGCCCCACTGTATGTTACATGTAGTATATATAGTATATATGTAGTATGCATGTTGCATGCATGTAACATAGTAACATAGTAACATAGTTATTAAGGTTGAAGGGAGACTTTAAGTCCATCTAGTTCAACCCATATCCTATCCTAACTTGCCCTAACATGTTGATCCAGAGGAAGGCAAAAAAAACCCATGTGGCAACAAGTAAGCTTCACATTGGGGAAAAAAATTCCTTCCTGACTCCACATACGGCAATCAGACTTGCTCCCTGGATCAACGCAATATTAAGGAAACTAGTGTATATACCCTGTAATATTATACTTTTCAAGAAAGGCATCCAGTCCATTCTTAAATTTTAGTAGGGAATCACTCATTACAACATCATATGGCAGAGAGTTCCATAGTCTCACTGCTCTTACAGTAAAGAATCCGCGTCTGTGAGTATGCTTAAACCTTCTTTCCTCCAGACGTAGAGGATACCCCCTTGTCCCCGTCACAGGTCTAAGAGTAAAAAGATCATTAGAAAGCTCTTGGTTTGTCCCCGCATATATTTATACATTGTAATAAGATCACCCCTAAGCCTTCGATTCTCCAAACTAAATAACCCCAAATGTAATAACCTGTCTTGGTATTGCAGACCCCCTAGTTCCCTAATAACCTTGGTCGCTCTTCTCTGCACCCGCTCCAGTTCAGCTATGTCTTTCTTATATACCGGAGACCAGAACTGTACACAGTATTCTAAGTGTGGTCGCACTAGTGACTTATATAGAGGTAAAATTATGTTCTCCTCATGAGCATCTATGCCTCTTTTAATGCATCCCATTATTTTATTTGCCTTTGCAGCAGCTGCCTGACACTGGCCGCTAAATGTGAGTTTGTCGTCCACCCATACACCCAGGTCTTTTTCAGTGATTGTTTTGCCCAGAGTTTTACAATTAAGCACATAATTATACATCTTGCTTGTTCTACCCAAGTGCATGACCTTACATTTATCCCCATTAAAGCTCATTTGCCATTTATCAGCCCAAGCTTCTAGTTTACATAAATCCTCCTGTAATATAAAATTGTCCTCCTCTGTATTGATTACCCTGCAGAGTTTAGTGTCATCTGCAAATATTGAAATTCTACTCTCTATGCCCCCTACAAGGTCATTAATAAATATGTTAAAAAGAAGCGGGCCCAAAACTGACCCCTGTGGTACCCCACTGCTAACCGTGACCCAGTCTGAGTGTGCTCCATTAATAACCACCCTTTGTTTCCTATCCCTGAGCCAGCTCTTAAACCACCTACACATATTTTCCCCTATCCCCATTGTTCTCATTTTATGTATCAACCTTTTGTGTGGCACCGTATCAAAAGCTTTTGAAAAGTCCATGTACACCACATCCACTGCATTCCCTTGGTCCAGTCCGGAACTTACCTCTTCATAAAAGCTTATCAGATTAGTCTGACAGGAACTGTCCCTTGTAAACCCATGTTGATATTGGGTCATGAGGTTATTCTTCTCCAGATACTCCAGTATAGTATCTTTTAGAAAACCCTCCAGGATTTTACCCACAGTTGAGGTTAAACTTACTGGCCTATAATTTCCAAGTTCAGTTTTTGTCCCCTTTTTGAATATTGGCACCACATTTGCTATACGCCAGTCCTGTGGTACAGACCCTGTTATTATGGAATCTTTAAAGATTAAAAATAATGGTCTATCTATGACTGTGCTTAATTCCTGCAGTACTCGGAGGTGTATCCCATCCGGGCCTGGGGATTTGTCAATTTTAGTGATTTTTAGACGCCGCCGTACTTCCTGCTGGGTTAAGCAGGTGACATTTAACAGAGAATTTTTATCCCTGATCATGTTATCCGTCATGGGATTTTCTTGTGTAAACACTGTTGAAAAAAAGTCATTTAGCATATTGGCTTTTTCCTCATCCTCATCCACCATTTCACCCAGACTATTTTTAAGGGGGCCAACACTATCATTTTTAAGTTTCTTACTATTTATGTAGTTAAAGAATATTTTGGGATTATTTTTACTTTCTCTGGCAATGAGTCTCTCTGTCTCAATCTTTGCTGTCTTGATTTGCTTTTTACAGAATTTATTTAATCTTCTGTATTTAGTTAATACTTCATCACTACCTATTTGCTTTAATTCGCTAAATGCTTTATTTTTGTCCCTTATTGCGCCCCTTACAGCTCTATTTAGCCATAGTGGATTCTTCCTATTTCTCGCATGTTTATTCCCATACGGTATATATTGTGCACAGGTCCTATTCAGGATGCTAATAAACGTCTCCCATTTTCTTTGTGTATTTTTATGTCTCAGGATATCGTCCCAGTTAATTCCACCAAGATCATCTCTCATCCGTTGGAAATCCTGAAGTTTAGTGACCTTGTAACTAGAGTTGAGCGAAACGGGTCGAAAAAATTCAAAAGTCGCTGACTTTTGGCAAAGTCTGGTTTCATGAAACGAAACCCGACCCTAGGATGAGGTCGGCCACGAGGTCGGCGACTTACGCGCCAAAGTCGCGTTTCAAAAGTTTGTTTTGCGCTCTTTTTCAGCCAATCAGGATCCACGGACACTGTGGGCAACGTGATGACCTAGGCACGGGTCACCACCATCTTTCAGAAGGGCATGCAAGTGATTGGCTTGCTTTGGTGGGCGTCACAGGGGGTATAAAAGGGCGTGCACGCCGACCGCCATCTTACTTCTGCCGATCTTAGTATAGGGAGAGGTTGCTGCTGATTCTGTAGGGAGAGCGTTAGGCAGGGAAGAAGACAAAAAAACTGCTTCTGCTGCTAGCGATTTGGCCTGCACAACACACAAGTCACTGTGTGTGCAGTGCAAGGGGAGGCTATATTGTGGTGTATCAGTGGTATTGGTTGTTGGGCTGCCTTTTAAGGCTTCCTGACACGCTGGCATTGCTGTTTACCCACTGCTCTGCAAACTGCTTTTTTAAAAGCAATCCAATCTCCCTTATCCTCTAGTCACTTTTGTCACAGCTGTGCCATCGAGCGTGTCACATAGCGCTCAGATATCAGTGGGCCTCACACAATCCACAAGTGTCCAGTGTCCAAAAGTGTACGCAGAGATTCAAAATCTCCATTATCCTCTCGTCACTTTGGTCACAGGCAGCTGTGCCATCGAGCGTGTCACATAGCGCTCAGATATCAGTGGGCCTCACACAATCCACAAGTGTCCAGTGTCCAAAAGTGTACGCAGAGATTCAAAATCTCCATTATCCTCTCGTCACTTTGGTCACAGGCAGCTGTGCCATCGAGCGTGTCACATAGCGCTCAGATATCAGTGGGCCTCACACAATCTACAAGTGTCCAGTGTCCAAAAGTGTACGCAGAGATTCAAAATCTCCATTATCCTCTCGTCACTTTGGTCACAGGCAGCTGTGCCATCGAGCGTGTCACATAGCGCTCAGATATCAGTGGGCCTCACACAATCCACAAGTGTCCAGTGTCCAAAAGTGTACGCAGAGATTCAAAATCTCCATTATCCTCTCGTCACTTTGGTCACAGGCAGCTGTGCCATCGAGCGTGTCACATAGCGCTCAGATATCAGTGGGCCTCACACAATCTACAAGTGTCCAGTGTCCAAAAGTGTACGCAGAGATTCAAAATCTCCATTATCCTCTCGTCACTTTGGTCACAGGCAGCTGTGCCATCGAGCGTGTCACATAGCGCTCAGATATCAGTGGGCCTCACACAATCTACAAGTGTCCAGTGTCCAAAAGTGTACGCAGAGATTCAAAATCTCCATTATCCTCTCGTCACTTTGGTCACAGGCAGCTGTGCCATCGAGCGTGTCACATAGCGCTCAGATATCAGTGGGCCTCACACAATCCACAAGTGTCCAGTGTCCAAAAGTGAACGCAGAGATTCAAAATCTCCATTATCCTCTCGTCACTTTGGTCACAGGCAGCTGTGCCATCGAGCATGTCACATAGCGCTCAGATATCAGTGGGCCTCACACAATCCACAAGTGTCCAGTGTCCAAAAGTGTACGCAGAGATTCAAAATCTCCATTATCCTCTCGTCACTTTGGTCACAGGCAGCTGTGCCATCGAGCGTGTCACATAGCGCTCAGATATCAGTGGGCCTCACACAATCCAAAAGTGTCCACTGTCCACAAGTGTGTGCAGAAATTCTAAATCTCCCCTGTCCTATAGACACCTTGTACCTTGTTTTACATTACTATATAGTTTGTTGGATTTTGTCTACATTTCTACCAAAAATGAGGAAGGCTGGTGGAAGAGGCCGTGGAATTGGGCGGGGGTTGGCAGCTGGTAATGATGGTGTTGGTGGTGGATCTGATGGTAGTGGCAAGAGCAAAATAGGACCGAATGCAGGAGGTGCTGACCCTGCGTCATCGTCTGGCTACATAAGGCCTCGAACGCTTAGTTTTCTAGGAGTTGGCAAACCGCTTTTAAAGGCAGAGCATCAGGAAAAAGTTTTGTCTTACATTGCTGACTCAGCCTCCAGCTCTATCGCCTCCTCTTCTTCAGTTGTAAAAAGTAAAAGCACTGAGTCGTCATTGGAGGCTCATGTTCATGAACCACACCTTTCCTTGTGTCCTTCACCCCAACCAAGATTGAAGGATGACGCAGGCCATACTACTGATTACTCCATGGAGCTGTTTTCACATACCATGCCTGGATTATCAAGTCAAATGGTGAATTACCCAGGCCAAGATGAATGTGACATGGAGTGCACTGATGCACAGCCGCTGATGGATGATTCTGCTGGTACATTCACTCAGAGCACTACATTGTCCTCGCAGTGTACAGAGCCAGATTTTGACCCTGATGAGACTCAGGTGCCCCTTCCCGCACACTATACCACCATACATGGTGACACAGAGAAAGGTGCACATGACATAGAAGAGGAGGTGATGGATGACCCAGTTGTTGACCCAGATTGGCATCCATTGGGGGAAGAGGGTGCTGCTTCCAATAGCTCAGATGAGGACCATCCACAGCAGACATCGACATCGCAACAGCTGTTATCTGGCAGGCCCGGAGCACTCCAAAGACAGGTTCCAAACATCAAAAGAGTTGCTGGACAGCTTGTCCAGAGGGTCAAAAGATCACAGCGTGCTAGGCCGCAAAATGTCTGCCAAAGTAGGAAGAGTGCAGTGTGGCACTTTTTTGAACAAAATCCTCATGATCAGGCCAAGGTTATCTGTAAGAAGTGCGCAAAGACCTTTAGCCGAGGGAAAAATCTGAAAAATTTGAATACCAGTTGCATGCTTAGACATTTAACCAGCATGCACTTGCAAGCGTGGACACAACACCAAACCTCAATTGCCACATGTGCAACTGATCACAACGAAGGTAGTCAGCAACGCTACATTGTTTCCCCCACTGTAAGCCCACCGGTTAGCACAGCAGCAAATGTTGAGGTGTCGTTGCAAGGCCACAGCAGTCAGGGAATCCCACTGTTATTATTACGTGCCCCGATGCTCACCTGGGGTGCCCCTCCTCCCGGTGCATCCCTCCTTCATCCTCGCGCCATGCCCTGTCTGGCTTTGCAGGGTCACGGCGCGTCAGAGGCACGCACATGCGCACTCGCTCGTTTCTGACCGCGGGGCATCCTGGGAGCACGTGACCCGGTGGCTCCTCCCCAACATGGCGGCGCCCACCGGGTATTTCTGTCTGGCGTCTTGAATGGTAAGATGCCTGTTTGTCTTTCTCTGTGGCACTTAGCGTTCCTGCGCAGCGTCGCCCCGACTCTCAGGTCCCCCCTCTCTCCTAGTCTGCGCTCTGCTCTCCGCTCCATAGCCCCATCTGGACCCCCTCTCAGCTCCCTCTGCTGTCTCTGTGCCTGACCCTCGCCGGGTCCTTCCCTGCTGCTGTCATCGGTAGCCCCTTAGCTAGGGTTCCGTCTGTACCCCTAGGTCAGTTCCCCCTAACCTTCCTTCCTTCTTTCTTCCAGCGTTCCTGCCCTGGCTCCATCCTGATCGGTCCTGGTTCCCTACGTTCTGTTTCCTCCTGCTCCGGGTCTACTCTAGTCAGTATCCTTTGGCCTTTCCCTCTGTACACTCCCTGGGTCGTCCCTTTGGTTCCGGCTGTCGTGGTCTCACCCCCCTTGGGCCTGCCCCTAACACTCCCTGTATAGGGGGTGGTCATCACCTGGGCCGCTCGCCCTCGGGGGCTCTGGAGCCACGACCCAGAGGGTCCACTCTCTGGTTCCTACTTAGAACCGTAACAGAACAAACAGGCCATGGACCCCGCTGGAGCCGCTGCGGCTCAAAAGGAGTTGCTGTTTTTGCGGGAGAATCAAACTCGTATCATGGCTTTCATGAAATCCATGGATTCTCGTCTTTCCGGGCTCCAGTCCTCTGACCCTGGGAATGCCTCCCAACTGGCTGGACTGCAGCAGGAACTGGCCCAGCAAAGAGATACCCAGACCCATATACTCAGTTATATGGCCTCCATAGATGACCGCCTACTCTCCTTACAGTCGGCTGCTGCAGCCCCCGTTCCAGCCCAGGCGCCTCACCCGCCACCCCGTTTAGCTAAGCCGCCCCGCTATAACGGGGATCCCAAGCTGTGCCGAGGTTTCCTGAATCAATGCCGCCTCCATTTCGAGCTCCTGCCCCTGCAATATCCCACTGAGCGGGCTAAGGTGGCTTTTGTTGTCTCCCATCTTGAGGGAGACGCTTTAGCGTGGGTTAACCCCCTCTGGGAACGTGATGATCCGGTAGTCTCCCAGCTAAGTACTTTCTTCGAGACGTTTCGTCGAGTGTTCGACGAGCCGGGTCGCCTGTCCTCTACTACGGAATCTTTATTTAACCTCCACCAAGGGTCCCAAACCGTGGGTCAGTATGCCATCCGATTCTGAACCTTGTCTTCTGATTTGGGATGGAATAACGAGGCCTTGGTAGGGGCCTTTTGGCGAGGCCTCGCGGGTCGAATTAAGGATGAGTTAGCTGGGCGGGATACTCCCACTGCTTTAGAAGATCTCATTTCGCTAGCCACACGTATCAACCTTAGGTTCCAGGAACGTGCTCGCGAGAGGAGACTTCCCCGTGCTTCCCCAACCATTCGCGGTCTACCCTGTCTCCGGCCCGGAATATCCGCTTCTGCTTCCATGCCTGAACCCATGCAAGTAGACCGGCTTAAGGTATCTGGACAACGCCGGGAGGAAAGACGCACTCACGGTCTCTGCTTCTACTGTGGTAGTGACTCCCATCTGGTCCGTACCTGCCCGGAACGTCCGGAAAACTCCTCCGCCTAGGTCAGGTAAGAGAGGCCTCCCTAGGTGTGTATGATACCTCTCTACCCCTCACTCTGTCTGTCTTGTTGCACGTTGGTGGAAAACGTTTTTCTCTGGCAGCCTATGTGGATTCTGGCGCAGCGGGAAATTTTATTAGGCTCAAAGAGGTTCTTAAATTTTCGGTCCCAGTCAAGACCTTAGAAACTCCACGGATCCTTGCTTCCGTGGACGGTAAACCTCTCCAAGAGACCATTACCTTGGTCACCCATGAGGTAGAACTCCAGGTAGGGGCCCTACACAAGGAGAGGATTGCTTTTTATGTCCTAGCGAGCATCTCTCACCCTATCCTTTTAGGCCTTCCCTGGCTACGAGCCCACGGCCCTACCTTAGACTGGCATAAGGGTAATATCCTGCGCTGGGGGAGTCCTGTAGGTCTGGGTGTCTGCTGCCGCTGCGTCCCGTGGGTGGTTCTCCTTCCCCCTCCTTAACCTCCGGGTTGCCCGTTGCTTACAGCTCTTTTTCGGATGTTTTTGACAAGAGGGAGTCCGAGAACCTTCCGCCTCACCGACCCTATGATTGCCCCATCGAGCTCGTCCCTGGAGCCACCCCTCCGCGGGGTAGGATTTATCCGCTCTCGCCGGCAGAGACGCAAGCCATGTCGGAATACGTTCAAGAGAACTTAGCCAAGGGTTTCATACGGAAGTCTTCCTCCCCTGCGGGCGCAGGCTTCTTTTTTGGCAAGAAGAAGGACGGGTCGCTCCGCCCGTGCATTGATTACAGAGGTCTGAACAGCATCACGATTAAGAACAAGTACCCGTTACCCCTCATCCCCGAACTCTTTGATCGCCTGAGAGGGGCGCACATATTTACCAAACTTGATCTTCGAGGAGCCTATAACTTGGTCCGAATTCGCGCTGGGGATGAGTGGAAGACCGCATTCAACACCCGTGACGGTCACTATGAATACCTGGTGATGCCGTTTGGCCTCTGTAACGCACCAGCGGTATTCCAGGAGCTCGTTAACGATATTTTTCGGGATCTCCTTTACTCCTGTGTCGTGGTTTATCTTGACGACATTCTTGTCTTCTCTCCAGATCTCTCCACCCATCGACGAGATGTACGGCAAGTGTTGCAGCGTCTAAGAGAGAACCACCTATTTGCCAAGTTGGAGAAATGCGCCTTCGAACAACCGTCTCTGCCGTTCCTTGGGTATATCGTTTCGAAGTCTGGGTTGAGGATGGATCCCGAGAAAGTGTCCACGATCCTGGCCTGGCCCCGTCCCCTTGGTCTCAAAGCCATTCAACGCTTTCTCGGCTTTGCTAACTATTATAGGCAATTCGTTCCTCATTTTTCCACCATAACCAAGCCCATCTCTGCTCTCGTGCGCAAAGGAGCCAATCCCCGCCTCTGGTCTCCCAAGGCAGAAGACGCCTTTCAAACTCTGAAGAGAGAATTCGCTACAGCGCCCGTTCTCCACCGTCCTGATGCCGAGAGACCCTTCATTCTCGAGGTCGACGCATCCTCCGTGGGAGCGGGGGCGGTTCTCCTGCAAAGAACCTCCTCTGGCCGGACTGTCACCTGTGGGTTCTTTTCTAAAGCCTTTTCTCCCCCCGAACGCAATTACTCCATTGGGGACAAGGAACTACTGGCAATCAAACTGGCTTTAGAGGAATGGCGTTACCTTCTCGAAGGAGCTGTCCATCCCTTTACGATATTTACCGACCACAAGAATTTGGCCTATGTTCAGTCTGCCCAAAGGCTCAATCCCCGGCAAGCCCGATGGTCCCTATTTTTTGGACGCTTTGATTTCGAGCTCCGCTTTCGTCCGGGTAATAAGAACATCATAGCTGATGCCCTATCAAGATCATTTCTCCCGACCGATGAAGAGAGCCCCGCTCACATCATCGATCCAGCAAAAATCGTCACCCTAGCCCCTCTAAGTTTGGTCAACCCACCACCAGGCAAGACCTTGGTATTGGACCATGACAGAGTAAGGGTTCTGCACTGGGGACACTCTTCTAAGTTCGCCGGGCATGTCGGAGCCAAGAGGACTCTATCCCTCATCTCCCGCCATTATTGGTGGCCTTCACTCCGCCAGGACGTCCTGGAATTTACCGCTTCTTGCTCATCCTGCGCCCGGAATAAGATTCCACGACAGCTACCCTCTGGTCTCTTACATCCTTTGCCGGTTCCATCAGTTCCCTGGAGCCACATCGCCATGGATTTCGTCACGGATCTACCTCCATCTTCCGGCTGCTCTGTCATTTTGGTGGTGGTAGACCGTTTTTCCAAAATGGCTCATTTCATCCCGCTACCTGGTCTGCCTTCTGCGCCCGAGTTGGCGAAGATCTTCGTGCATCATGTTTTCCGACTTCATGGTTTTCCCCAGCACATCGTGTCTGACCGTGGTGTTCAATTCACCTCTCGTTTCTGGAGAGCTCTCTCTAGCTCAATGGGGGTAGTCCTGGATTTCTCCTCCGCCTATCATCCACAATTCAACGGCCAAGTGGAGCGGATCAATCAGGTGTTAACCACTTATCTTCGACATTTTTCTAATGCACACCAAAGTAACTGGGTCTCACTGCTTCCCTGGGCGGAATTTGCTCACAACAATCACCCCAACGAGTCCTCTTCCAAATCTCCCTTTTTCATAGTTTTTGGGCAGCATCCGGGCATTCCCCTTCCCGTGTCCCCCACCTCGGGCGTGCCGGCGGCGGACTCCTTGTCCTCAGAATTCTCTAAAATTTGGGAGGAGACTAAAAGGTCCCTTGAGAGAGCTAGCGATCGGATGAAAAGATACGCCGACAAGAGGCGCCTGGACACCCCTCCTTATCATCCAGGCGATAAGGTCTGGCTGTCCTCGCGCTTCCTCCGACTTAAAATCCCCTCTTATAAGTTAGGTCCACGTTACGTTGGCCCCTTTGAGGTTTTGGCTCGCATCAATGATGTAACCTATAAACTAAAATTGCCTGCCTCTCTGCGGATCCCCAACACTTTCCATGTCTCGCTTCTCAAACCCTCAGTGTTTAATCGCTTTCAGCCAGCCTCGTCCCACGCTCCGCAACCTAGCTCCGCTGGGGACGTCTTTGATGTCAGGGACATCCTGGCAAAGAGGACCGTCCGAGGTAGAACCTTCTTTCTGGTAGATTGGGAAGGATTCGGTCCTGAGGAAAGGTCATGGGAGCCCCGGGAGAACATCAATGCTCCTCATATCATGAGAAGGTTTCTATCCCGCCTGAAGAAGGAGGGGAGTAAGAGAGGGGGTACTATTACGTGCCCCGATGCTCACCTGGGGTCCCCCTCCTCCCGGTGCATCCCTCCTTCATCCTCGCGCCGTGCCCTGTCTGGCTTTGCAGGGTCACGGCGCGTCAGAGGCACGCACATGCGCACTCGCTCGTTTCTGACCGCGGGGCATCCTGGGAGCACGTGACCCGGTGGCTCCTCCCCAACATGGCGGCGCCCACCGGGTATTTCTGTCTCGCGTCTTGAATGGTAAGACGCCTGTTTGTCTTTCTCTGTGGCGCTTAGCGTTCCTGCACAGCGTCGCCCCGACTCTCAGGTCCCCCCTCTCTCCTAGTCTGCGCTCTGCTCTCCGCTCCATAGCCCCATCTGGACCCCTGCTCAGCTCCCTCTGCTGCCTCTGTGCCTGACCCTCGCCGGGTCCTTCCCTGCTGCTGTCATCGGTAGCCCCTTAGCTAGGGTTCCGTCTGTACCCCTAGGTCAGTTCCCCCTAACCTTCCTTCCTTCTTTCTTCCAGCGTTCCTGCCCTGGCTCCATCCTGATCGGTCCTGGTTCCCTACGTTCTGTTTCCTCCTGCTCCGGGTCTACTCTAGTCAGTATCCTTTGGCCTTTCCCTCTGTACACTCCCTGGGTCGTCCCTTTGGTTCCGGCTGTCGTGGTCTCACCCCCCTTGGGCCTGCCCCTAACACTCCCTGTATAGGGGGTGGTCATCACCTGGGCCGCTCGCCCTCGGGGGCTCTGGAGCCACGACCCAGAGGGTCCACTCTCTGGTTCCTACTTAGAACCGTAACAGTTATATCAACGAAAGACTGATTCTGGGCCATCAGAAAGAACACCAACTCCATCACCATCATCAACCCTCTCTCAGTCCGCCCTGTCCACCGCTACTTCCACCATATGCAGCTCTCAAGTCCAGCTCACCCTCCCAGACACTATGAGTAGGTCAAGAAAGTACTCAGTCTCTCATCCACGTACACTGGGTTTGAACGCCCACATTGCCAAACTAATCTCGTTTGAGATGATGCCCTTTCGGTTGGTGGAAAGCACAGCTTTCCGCGAACTCATGGCCTATGCAGTACCACGCTATGACCTACCCAGTCACCACTTCTTCTCTCGCAAAGCCATCCCAGCCCTCCACCATCATGTGAAGACCGCATTGTCCATGCACTCAAGCAGTCAGTGAGCGGAAAGGTGCACCTCACAACTGATGCATGGTCCAGTCGGCATGGCCAGGGCCGTTACGTGTCCATCACTGCGCACTGGGTTAATGTGGTGGATGCAGGGTCCACAGGGGACAGCGGTGGTGGGACAGTGCTGCCTAGCCCACGGTATAGGAAACAGTTGGCTGTAGGCGTTCGACCCTCCTCCTCCTCCTCCTCCTCCTCCAGAAGCGAAAGCTCGTCCACAGAGCGCAGTTGTACGAGCACTCCATCTGCAGCTGCCACTGTTGCAAACGATGTGTCCCCCTATCGAGCAGCTAGTGGAAAGCGTCAGCAGGCTGTGTTGCAGATGATGTGTTTGGGCGACAGACACACCGCCGAGGTGCTGGCCAAGTACTTGAAGCGACAAACTGAGTCATGGCTGGGCAGTGTACATCTTGAGGCAGGCAAGGTAGTTAGTGATAACGGCCGTAATTTAAAAGACCTTTCTGGTTATAATAATTGCGATCTATCCCTGATGGGAAGAACCTTGGTAATAAAAACATATATTTTACCTAAAATTCTTTTTGTACTTAGGAATTTACCTCTTACGATTCCCACTTCCCTTTTATTTAAAATCCAAAAAGCAATTAACCTTTTTATCTGGAAAGGGAAGAAACCTAGAGTTGCTACTGAAATTTTATATAAGAAAAAGAGTAATGGAGGCCTTGCACTCCCCAATATTCAAATCTATTTTCAAGCTTCTCTTATTCTTCAGAGTCAACAGTGGTTTTCTACGAAAACACTTCCCGCTTGGTTGGACCTTGAGCTAGAACATTATGGGACTAGTTCAATATCAGATTTTTTCTTTAAAGATCTGCTATCTCCTTCGATCATTACTTATCAACATCCTGTTGTAAATTCTATACTGACTATGTGGAGGAGTTTCACAAAATTAAAGAAAGGCGACGACAAGAAAAGCATTTTGAAAAAATTCCCATTAAAATTATTATCAAAAATATATAAATGTCCAGTTCCAGAGGAGTGGTGCAGCTTTAAAATTAATACGGTAGGGGATTTATGGGACGGACAAAATTTTTTACCCTTTAATGAAATTAAAAATAAATTTCATGTCCCGTCTACACATTTCACCTCTTATCTACTTCTGAAAGATCTTCTGCGGAAATTTTTGACTAGTAGAGCTTTGAATTTGGATATTGTGGCCTCCATGTTTGCAAATGTTGCTCTTAAGTCGACTTCGAGTCTTAAAAACATATATTCCCACCCTAATGACAACACCGAACTCTTTAAAAATGTATACATTCAAAGATGGGAAAGGGATTTTAACATAAAATTTGATGAAGACCAATGGGGGAAGGCCATAAAGTTTTCAAATGCATCTACTATTTCTGCGACTTTACAGGAGTCTTTCTTTAAAACTTTAATTAGATGGCATTACACTCCGATTAGGTTAGCTCATATAGATAATAAATACTCCCCTCTATGCTGGAGGAATTGTGGTTTACCAGGTAACCTGTACCACATTTTCTGGAGCTGTCCTAAATTGAAGAGATTGTGGAAAGAAGTTACGAATCATATAAATACTCTCTCTGACAACGCAGTGAAGGTCACCCCACAAATGGCATTACTTTCTTTGGGCACTGAAGAAATAAATCCTGTTATTCGATTTGTAATGATACATACTTTTTTGGTGACCAAAAACGCTATAGCTTTCTGGTGGCTTAAAACTGATTTACCTTCTTTTGCTGATATTTTAGGTAAATTACGGACTCATAATTCTATGGAGAAAAGATTTGCCTTTATTAATGGTACTCTCCATAAATATCACACTAAATGGGATGTTTGGAATTTGAAATTTTCTTAATTTATGTTATCTAACACTCTACTGTAAACTCAATATGACAATGTTGGTTCCTTTTTTGAGAGGATTGCATTCAAGCGATGTATTATATTTGTTTCTTATGTACACTACTTGTATTAAACAATTTTATTTAATGTGTGATGTAACACGTAGAGTAGAGTTCTCTACTTTTTACTTTGTCCATTTACCCTTTCCCTCTATACTTGAAACTTTAATAAAAATATTTAAACAAAAAAGCATGAGTTTGCAACTACTTTACTTTTGGAGAAAATTCAAAACATTCATTATTCAATAGAACCCAATAGCAAAAATCAGCATTTTGAATGAAGAATCACATTTCTTGGTAGAATCATGCAGGATTGAAATTTTTGATGGTTTTTTACTCCTCTCAACAGCCCAAACAAGTTTCTAAAAGAATGAGTTTGCAACTACTTTACTTTTGGAGAAAATTCAAAACATTCATTATTCAATAGGGCCCAAACTATCAAAAACCAGCGGTTTGAATGAACACTCACATTTCTTGGTAGAATCGTGCAGGACTGAAATTTTTGATGTTTTTCTACTCCTCTCATGAGCACAAACAAGTCTCTAAAAGGATGAGTTTGCAACTACTTTACTTTTGGAGAAAATTCAAAACATTCATTATTCAATAGAACCCAATAGCAAAAATCAGCGTTTTGAATGAAGAATCACATTTCTTGGTAGAATCATGCAGGATTGAAATTTTTGATGGTTTTTTACTCCTCTCAGCAGCCCAAACAAGTTTCTAAAAGGATGAGTTTGCAACTACTTTACTTTTGGAGAAAATTCAAAACATTCATTATTCAATAGGGCCCAAAATATCAAAAACCAGCGGTTTGAATGAACACACATTTCTTGGTAGAATCATGCAGGACTGAAATTTTTGATGTTTTTCTACTCCTCTCATGAGCCCAAACAAGTTTCTAAATGCATGAGCTTGCAACTACTTTACTTTTGGAGAAAATTCAAAACATTCATTATTCAATAGGGCCCAAACTATCAAAAACCAGCGGTTTGAATGAACACTCACATTTCTTGGTAGAATCATGCAGGACTGAAATTTTTGATGTTTTTCTACTCCTCTCATGAGCCCAAACCAAGTCTCTAAAAGGATGAGTTTGCAACTACTTTACTTTTGGAGAAAATTCAAAACATTCAATTGACATTCATTGAATTTTCTCCAAAAGTAAAGTTGTTGCAAACTCATCCTTTTAGAGACTTGTTTGGGCTCATGAGAGGAGTAGAAAAACATCAAAAATTTCAGTCCTGCACGATTCTACCAAGAAATGTGAGTGTTCATTCAAACCGCTGGTTTTTGATAGTTTGGGCCCTATTGAATAATGAATGTTTTGAATTTTCTCCAAAAGTAAAGTAGTTGCAAACTCATCCTTTTAGAAACTTGTTTGGGCTGTTGAGAGGAGTAAAAAACCATCAAAAATTTCAATCCTGCATGATTCCACCAAGAAATGTGATTCTTCATTCAAAACGCTGGTTTTTGCTATTGGGCTCTATTGAATAATGAATGTTTTGAATTTTCTCCAAAAGTAAAGTAGTTGCAAACTCATCCTTTTAGAGACTTGTTTGGGCTCATGAGAGGAGTAGAAAAACATCAAAAATTTCAGTCCTGCACGATTCTACCAAGAAATGTGTGTTCATTCAAACCGCTGGTTTTTGATATTTTGGGCCCTATTGAATAATGAATGTTTTGAATTTTCTCCAAAAGTAAAGTAGTTGCAAACTCATCCTTTTAGAAACTTGTTTGGGCTGTTGAGAGGAGTAAAAAACCATCAAAAATTTCAATCCTGCATGATTCTACCAAGAAATGTGATTCTTCATTCAAAACGCTGGTTTTTGATAGTGGGCTCTATTGAATAATGAATGTTTTGAATTTTCTCCAAAAGTAAAGTAGTTGCAAACTCATCCTTTTAGAGTCTTGTTTGGGCTCATGAGAGGAGTAGAAAAACAGCAGCAGCAGCAGCAGCAGCTAGGTGCGCTGCTTGCCGGCAGTAAATAGGATGTGTTCCATCCATGGAACACTGTGATAGGAATCATGCCATTCATAGAACACAATTCTTGGATGTGTTCTATTCCTGGAACAATGGGACCACGTGTCACAATGGGACCACGTGTCACAATGGGCAGCCCACAGTCTGTAGCAGCTGCGCAGTAGTAGTCAGCTTCAGTCTGCTGAGGGAGCCTCAGCAGACAGGTGGGCGATGCTCGCCAGGGAGATGGAAAAATAGCTTGCTCACTTCACTCCACGCATCATTTCAGTATCTGCAGTTCCTCTGAGAATGGTGCACTCACTCTCTTAAGCGGTTTCCAAAGACAGATTGAATTGAAATCGGGATACACAAGTAGTGTTTTCAAAGCATGATTTGAATGCTTTTTTCAAATGTCGTTGCTCTGTAATTAGTTTTTCTTGGTCCAAGTTGCACATTTCCAATTCCTTAGCCTTGATTTAACTTGACCAACTCTTCTACTACTACTACTACTACTACTACTGAATAAGTCACCTCTATATGGGAGGCATTGCACTATATTCAATCTGTCAGTAAAATAACGATCTATCTTGGCCTTTGCTGCTTGGTAGGTACAGGTGTGACAAGCTGCAGTAATGTGTTTGGCTTTGGATAGCTACATTTCTGCACACCCACCTGCTACAAGGCCTGCAGCCCCTTCCCCTCAGTACTTCCCCAGTCTTAATTCAAGCATTCAATTCCTACCACATCCCTCATGCAATGATATGTCGTTTCATTTTTGAAACATTGTCCCCCTCTTGTGGCCTTCCAACTTTGAAATTTACTGTTCAATTTTGAATTAATTCATATATGAATTAAATGGAAAAGCAACGATTTATCTGGCGAGTTATTTGAATGTTCGGCCTACGTCCACCTGTCTAACAGACGGTATTCTAGTGGCTTGTAGCAGCAGCAGCAGCAGCAGCTAGGTGCGCTGCTTGCCTGCAGTAAATAGGATGTGTTCCATCCATGGAACACTGTGATAGGAATCATGCCATTCATAGAACACAATTCTTGGATGTGTTCTATTCCTGGAACAATGGGACAACGTGTCACAATGGGACCACGTGTCACAATGGGCAGCCCACAGTCTGTAGCAGCTGCGCAGTAGTAGTCAGCTTCAGTCTGCTGAGGGAGCCTCAGCAGACAGGTGGGCGATGCTCGCCAGGGAGATGGAAAAATAGCTTGCTCACTTCACTCCACGCATCATTTCAGTATCTGCAGTTCCTCTGAGAATGGTGCACTCACTCTCTAAAGCGGTTTCCAAAGACAGATTGAATTGAAATTGGGATACACAAGTAGTGTTTTCAAAGCATGATTTGAATGCTTTTTTCAAATGTCGTTGCTCTGTAATTAGTTTTTCTTGGTCCAAGTTGCACATTTCCAATTCCTTAGCCTTGATTTAACTTGACCAACTCTTCTACTACTACTACTACTACTACTCTTATTCACCTCTATATCGGAGGCATTGCACTGTATTCAATCTGTCAGTAAAATAACGATCTATCTTGGCCTTTGCTGCTTGGTAGGTACAGGTGTGACAAGCTGCAGTAATGTGTTTGGCTTTGGATAGCTACATTTCTGCACACCCACCTGCTACAAGGCCTGCAGCCCCTTCCCCTCAGTACTTCCCCAGTCTTAATTCAAGCATTCAATTCCTACCACATCCCTCATGCAATGATATGCCGTTTCATTTTTGAAACATTGTCCCCCTCTTGTGGCCTTCCAACTTTGAAATTTTCTGTTCAATTTTGAATTAATTCATATATGAATTAAATGGAAAAGCAACGATTTATCTGGCGAGTTATTTGAATGTTCGGCCTACGTCCACCTGTCTGACAGACGGTATTCTAGTGGCTTGTAGCAGCAGCAGCAGCAGCAGCTAGGTGCGCTGCTTGCCTGCAGTAAATAGGATGTGTTCCATCCATGGAACACTGTGATAGGAATCATGCCATTCATAGAACACAATGCTTGGATGTGTTCTATTCCTGGAACAATGGGACCACGTGTCACAATGGGACCACGTGTCACAATGGGCAGCCCACAGTCTGTAGCAGCTGCGCAGTAGTAGTCAGCTTCAGTCTGCTGAGGGAGCCTCAGCAGACAGGTGGGCGATGCTCGCCAGGGAGATGGAAAAATAGCTTGCTCACTTCACTCCACGCATCAGTTCAGTATCTGCAGTTCCTCTGAGAATGGTGCACTCACTCTCTTAAGCGGTTTCCAAAGACAGATTGAATTGAAATCGGGATACACAAGTAGTGTTTTCAAAGCATGATTTGAATGCTTTTTTCAAATGTCGTTGCTCTGTAATTAGTTTTTCTTGGTCCAAGTTGCACATTTCCAATTCCTTAGCCTTGATTTAACTTGACCAACTCTTCTACTACTACTACTACTACTCTTATTCACCTCTATATGGGAGGCATTGCACTGTATTCAATCTGTCAGTAAAATAACGATCTATCTTGGCCTTTGCTGCTTGGTAGGTACAGGTATGACAAGCTGCAGTAATGTGTTTGGCTTTGGATAGCTACATTTCTGCACACCCACCTGCTACAAGGCCTGCAGCCCCTTCCCCTCAGTACTTCCCCAGTCTTAATTCAAGCATTCAATTTCTACCACATCCCTCATGCAATGATATGTCGTTTCATTTTTGAAACATTGTCCCCCTCTTGTGGCCTTCCAACTTTGAAATTTACTGTTCAATTTTGAATTAATTCATATATGAATTAAATGGAAAAGCAACGATTTATCTGGCGAGTTATTTGAATGTTCGGCCTACGTCCACCTGTCTGACAGACGGTATTCTAGTGGCTTGTAGCAGCAGCAGCAGCAGCAGCAGCTAGGTGCGCTGCTTGCCTGCAGTAAATAAGATGTGTTCCATCTATGGAACACTGTGATAGGAATCATGCCATTCATAGAACACAATGCTTGGATGTGTTCTATTCCTGGAACAATTTGACTACGTGTCACAATGGGACCACGTGTCACAATGGGCCGCCCACAGTCTGTAGCAGCTGCTCAGTAGTAGTCAGCTTCAGTCTGCTGAGGGAGCCTCAGCAGACAGGTGGGCGATGCTCGCCAGGGAGATGGAAAAATAGCTTGCTCACTTCACTCCACACATCATTTCAGTATCTGCAGTTCCTTTGAGAATGGTGCACTCACTCTCTTAAGCGGTTTCCAAAGACAGATTGAATTGAAATCGGGATACACAAGTAGTGTTTTCAAAGCATGATTTGAATGCTTTTTTCAAATGTCGTTGCTCTGTAATTAGTTTTTCATGGTGCAAGTTGCACATTTCCAATTCCTTAGCCTTGATTTAACTTGACCAACTCTTCTACTACTACTACTACTACTACTACTACTACTACTACTACTACTTCTCTTATTCACCTCTATATGGGAGTCATTGCACTGTATTCAATCTGTCAGTAAAATAACGATCTATCTTGGCCTTTGCTGCTTGGTAGGTACAGGTGTGACAAGCTGCAGTAATGTGTTTGGCTTTGGATAGCTACATTTCTGCACACCCACCTGCTACAAGGCCTGCAGCCCCTTCCCCTCAGTACTTCCCCAGTCTTAATTCAAGCATTCAATTCCTACCACATCCCTCATGCAATGATATGTCGTTTCGTTTTTGAAACATTGTCCCCCTCTTGTGGCCTTCCAACTTTGAAATTTACTGTTCAATTTTGAATTAATTCATATATGAATTAAATGGAAAAGCAACGATTTATCTGGCGAGTTATTTGAATGTTCGGCCTACGTCCACCTGTCTGACAGACGGTATTCTAGTGGCTTGTAGCAACAGCAGCAGCTAGGTGCGCTGCTTGCCTGCAGTAAATAGGATGTGTTCCATCAATGGAACACTGTGATAGGAATCATGCCATTCATAGAACACAATTCTTGGATGTGTTCTATTCCTGGAACAATGGGACCACGTGTCACAATGGGACCACGTGTCACAATGGGCAGCCCACAGTCTGTAGCAGCTGCGCAGTAGTAGTCAGCTTCAGTCTGCTGAGGGAGCCTCAGCAGACAGGTGGGCGATGCTCGCCAGGGAGATGGAAAAATAGCTTGCTCACTTCACTCCACGCATCATTTCAGTATCTGCAGTTCCTCTGAGAATGGTGCACTCACTCTCTTAAGCGGTTTCCAAAGACAGATTGAATTGAAATCGGGATACACAAGTAGTGTTTTCAAAGCATGATTTGAATGCTTTTTTCAAATGTCGTTGCTCTGTAATTAGTTTTTCTTGGTCCAAGTTGCACATTTCCAATTCCTTAGCCTTGATTTAACTTGACCAACTCTTCTACTACTACTACTACTACTACTCTTATTCACCTCTATATGGGAGGCATTGCACTGTATTCAATCTGTCAGTAAAATAACGATCTATCTTGGCCTTTGCTGCTTGGTAGGTACAGGTATGACAAGCTGCGGTAATGTGTTTGGCTTTGGATAGCTACATTTCTGCACACCCACCTGCTACAAGGCCTGCAGCCCCTTCCCCTCAGTACTTCCCCAGTCTTAATTCAAGCATTCAATTCCTACCATATCCCTCATGCAATGATATGTCGTTTCATTTTTGAAACATTGTCCCCCTCTTGTGGCCTTCCAACTTTGAAATTTACTGTTCAATTTTGAATTAATTCATATATGAATTAAATGGAAAAGCAACGATTTATCTGGCGAGTTATTTGAATGTTCGGCCTACGTCCACCTGTCTGACAGACGGTATTCTAGTGGCTTGTAGCAGCAGCAGCAGCAGCAGCAGCAGCTAGGTGCGCTGCTTGCCTGCAGTAAATAGGATGTGTTCCATCCATGGAACACTGTGATAGGAATCATGCCATTCATAGAACACAATGCTTGGATGTGTTCTATTCCTGGAACAATGGGACCACGTGTCACAATGGGACCATGTGTCACAATGGGCAGCCCACAGTCTGTAGCAGCTGCGCAGTAGTAGTCAGCTTCAGTCTGCTGAGGGAGCCTCAGCAGACAGGTGGGCGATGCTCGCCAGGGAGATGGAAAAATAGCTTGCTCACTTCACTCCACGCATCATTTCAGTATCTGCAGTTCCTCTGAGAATGGTGCACTCACCCTCTTAAGCGGTTTCCAAAGACATATTGAATTGAAATTGGGATACACAAGTAGTGTTTTCAAAGCATGATTTGAATGCTTTTTTCAAATGTCGTTGCTCTGTAGTTAGTTTTTCTTGGTGCAAGTTGCACATTTCCAATTCCTTAGCCTTGATTTAACTTGACCAACTCTTCTACTACTACTACTACTACTACTACTACTACTACTCTTATTCACCTCTATATGGGAGGCATTGCACTGTATTCAATCTGTCAGTAAAATAACGATCTATCTTGGCCTTTGCTGCTTGGTAGGTACAGGTGTGACAAGCTGCAGTAATGTGTTTGGCTTTGGATAGCTACATTTCTGCACACCCACCTGCTACAAGGCCTGCAGCCCCTTCCCCTCAGTACTTCCCCAGTCTTAATTCAAGCATTCAATTCCTACCACATCCCTCATGCAATGATATGTCGTTTCATTTTTGAAACATTGTCCCCCTCTTGTGGCCTTCCAACTTTGAAATTTACTGTTCAATTTTGAATTAATTCATATATGAATTAAATGGAAAAGCAACGATTTATCTGGCGAGTTATTTGAATGTTCGGCCTACGTCCACCTGTCTGACAGACGGTATTCTAGTGGCTTGTAGCAGCAGCAGCAGCTAGGTGCGCTGCTTGCCTGCAGTAAATAGGATGTGTTCCATCCATGGAACACTGTGATAGGAATCATGCCATTCATAGAACACAATGCTTGGATGTGTTCTATTCCTGGAACAATGGGGCCACGTGTCACAATGGGACCACGTGTCACAATGGGCAGCCCACAGTCTGTAGCAGCTGCGCAGTAGTAGTCAGCTTCAGTCTGCTGAGGGAGCCTCAGCAGACAGGTGGGCGATGCTCGCCAGGGAGATGGAAAAATAGCTTGCTCACTTCACTCTACGCATCATTTCAGTATCTGCAGTTCCTCTGAGAATGGTGCACTCACTCTCTTAAGCGGTTTCCAAAGACAGATTGAATTGAAATCGGGATACACAAGTAGTGCTTTCAAAGTATGATTTGAATGCTTTTTACAAATGTCGTTGCTTTGTAATTAGTTTTTCTTGGTCCAAGTTGCACATTTCCAATTCCTTAGCCTTGATTTAACTTGACCAACTCTTCTACTACTACTACTACTATTTCTACTACTACTCTTATTCACCTCTATATGGGAGGCATTGCACTGTATTCAATCTGTCAGTAAAATAACGATCTATCTTGGCCTTTGCTGCTTGGTAGGTACAGGTGTGACAAGCTACAGTAATGTGTTTGGCTTTGGATAGCTACATTTCTGCACACCCACCTGCTACAAGGCCTGCAGCCCCTTCCCCTCAGTACTTCACCAGTCTTAATTCAAGCATTCAATTCCTACCACATCCCTCATGCAATGATATGTCGTTTCATTTTTGAAACATTGTCCCCCTCTTGTGGCCTTCCAACTTTGAAGTTTACTGTTCAATTTTGAATTAATTCATATATGAATTAAATGGAAAAGCAACGATTTATTTGGCGAGTTATTTGAATGTTCGGCCTACGTCCACCTGTCTGACAGACGGTATTCTAGTGGCTTGTAGCAGCAGCAGCAGCAGCAGCAGCTAGGTGCGCTGCTTGCTTGCAGTAAATAGGATGTGTTCCATCCATGGAACACTGTGATAGGAATCATGCCATTCATAGAACACAATGCTTGGATGTGTTCTATTCCTGGAACAATGGGACCACGTGTCACAATGGGACCACGTGTCACAATGGGCAGCCCACAGTCTGTAGCAGCTGCGCAGTAGTAGTCAGCTTCAGTCTGCTGAGGGAGCCTCAGCAGACAGGTGGGCGATGCTCGCCAGGGAGATGGAAAAATAGCTTGCTCACTTCACTCCACGCATCATTTCAGTATCTGCAGTTCCTCTGAGAATGGTGCACTTACACTCTTAAGCGGTTTCCAAAGACAGATTGAATTGAAATCGGGATACACAAGTAGTGTTTTCAAAGCATGATTTGAATGCTTTTTTCAAATGTCGTTGCTCTGTAATTAGTTTTTTTTGGTCAAAGTTGCACATTTCCAATTCCTTAGCCTTGATTTAACTTGACCAACTCTTCTACTACTACTACTACTACTACTACTACTCTTATTCACCTCTATATGGGAGGCATTGCACTGTACTCAATCTGTCAGTAAAATAACGATCTATCTTGGCCTTTGCTGCTTGGTAGGTACAGGTGTGACAAGCTGCAGTAATGTGTTTGGCTTTGGATAGCTACATTTCTGCACACCCACCTGCTACAAGGCCTGCAGCCCCTTCCCCTCAGTACTTCCCAAGTCTTAATTCAAGCATTCAATTTCTGCCACATCCCTCATGCAATGATATGTCGTTTCGTTTTTGAAACATTGTCCCCCTCTTGTGGCCTTCCAACTTTGAAATTTACTGTTCAATTTTGAATTAATTCATATATGAATTAAATGGAAAAGCAACGATTTATCTGGCGAGTTATTTGAATGTTCGGCCTACGTCCACCTGTCTGACAGACGGTATTCTAATGGCTTGTAGCAGCAGCAGCAGCTAGGTGCGCTGCTTGCCTGCAGTAAATAGGATGTGTTCCATCCATGGAACACTGTGATAGGAATCATGCCATTCATAGAACACAATTCTTGGATGTGTTCTATTCCTGGAACAATGGGACCACGTGTCACAATGGGACCACGTGTCACAATGGGCAGCCCACAGTCTTGAGCAGCTGCGCAGTAGTAGTCAGCTTCAGTCTGCTGAGGGAGCCTCAGCAAACAGGTGGGCGATGCTCGCCAGGGAGATGGAAAAATAGCTTGCTCACTTCACTCCACGCATCATTTCAGTATCTGCAGTTCCTCTGAGAATGGTGCACTCACTCTCTTAAGCGGTTTCCAAAGACAGATTGAATTGAAATCGGGATACACAAGTAGTGTTTTCAAAACATGATTTGAATGCTTTTTTCAAATGTCGTTGCTCTGTAATTAGTTTTTCTTGGTCCAAGTTGCACATTTCCAATTCCTTAGCCTTGATTTAACTTGACCAACTCTTCTACTACTACTACTACTACTACTACTGAATAAGTCACCTCTATATGGGAGGCATTGCACTGTATTCAATCTGTCAGTAAAATAACGATCTATCTTGGCCTTTGCTGCTTGGTAGGTACAGGTGTGACAAGCTGCAGTAATGTGTTTGGCTTTGGATAGCTACATTTCTGCACACCCACCTGCTACAAGGCCTGCAGACCCTTCCCCTCAGTACTTCCCCAGTCTTAATTCAAGCATTCAATTCCTACCACATCCCTCATGCATTGATATGTCGTTTCATTTTTGAAACATTGTCCCCCTCTTGTGGCCTTCCAACTTTGAAATTTACTGTTCAATTTTGAATTAATTTATATATGAATTAAATGGAAAAGCAACGATTTATCTGGCGAGTTATTTGAATGTTCGGCCTACGTCCACCTGTCTGACAGACGGTATTCTAGTGGCTTGTAGCAGCAGCAGCAGCAGCAGCTAGGTGCGCTGCTTGCCTGCAGTAAATAGGATGTGTTCCATCCATGGAACACTGTGATAGGAATCATGTCATTCATAGAACACAATGCTTGGATGTGTTCTATTCCTGGAACAATGGGACCACGTGTCACAATGGGACCACATGTCACAATGGGCAGCCCACAGTCTGTAGCAGCTGCGCAGTAGTAGTCAGCTTCAGTCTGCTGAGGGAGCCTCAGCAGACAGGTGGGCGATGCTCGCCAGGGAGATGGAAAAATAGCTTGCTCACTTCACTCCACGCATCATTTCAGTATCTGCAGTTCTTCTGAGAATGGTGCACTCACTCTCTTAAGCGGTTTCCAAAGACAGACTGAATTGAAATCGGGATACACAAGTAGTGTTTTCAAAGCATGATTTGAATGCTTTTTTCAAATGTCGTTGCTCTGTAATTAGTTTTTCTTGGTCCAAGTTGCACATTTCCAATTCCTTAGCCTTGATTTAACTTGACCAACTCTTCTACTACTACTACTACTACTACTACTACTCTTATTCACCTCTATATGGGAGGCATTGCACTGTATTCAATCTGTCAGTAAAATAACGATCTATCTTGGCCTTTGCTGCTTGGTAGGTACAGGTGTGACAAGCTGCAGTAATGTGTTTGGCTTTGGATAGCTACATTTCTGCACACCCACCTGCTACAAGGCCTGCAGCCCCTTCCCCTCAGTACTTCCCCAGTCTTAATTCAAGCATTCAATTCCTACCACATCCCTCATGCAATGATATGTCGTTTCATTTTTGAAACATTGTCCCCCTCTTGTGGCCTTCCAACTTTGAAATTTACTGTTCAATTTTGAATTAATTCATATATGAATTAAATGGAAAAGCAACGATTTATCTGGCGAGTTATTTGAATTTTCGGCCTACGTCCACCTGTCTGACAGACGGTATTATAGTGGCTTGAAGCAGCAGCTAGGTGCGCTGCTTGCCTGCAGTAAATAGGATGTGTTCCATCCATGGAACACTGTGATAGGAATCATGCCATTCATAGAACACAATGCTTGGATGTATTCTATTCCTGGAACAATGGGACCACGTGTCACAACTTGGACAAAGAAAAACTAATTACAGAGCAACGACATTTGAAAAAAGCATTCAAATCATGCTTTGAAAACACTACTTGTGTATCCCAATTTCAATTCAATCTGTCTTTGGAAACCGCTTAAGAGAGTAAGTGCACCATTCTCAGAGGAACTGCAGATACTGAAACGATGCGTGGAGTGAAGTGAGCAAGCTATTTTTCCATCTCCCTGGCGAGCATCGCCCACCTGTCTGCTGAGGCTCCCTCAGCAGACTGAAGCTGACTTCTACTGCGCAGCTGCTACAGGCTGTGGGCTGCCCATTGTGACACGTGGTCCCATTGTGACACGTGGTCCCATTGTTCCAGGAATAGAACACATCCAAGCATTGTGTTCTATGAATGGCATGATTCCTATCACAGGGTTCAATGGATGGAACATATCCTATTTACTGCAGGCAATCAGCGCACCTAGCAGCTGCTGCTGCTGCTGCTGCTACAAGCCACTAGAATACCGTCTGTCAGACAGGTGGACGTAGGCCGAACATTCAAATAACTCGCCAGATAAATCGTTGCTTTTCCATTTAATTCATATATGAATTAATTCAAAATTGAACAGTAAATTTCAAAGTTGGAAGGCCACAAGAGGGGGACAATGTTTCAAAAATGAAACGACATATCATTGCATGAGGGATGTGGTAGGAATTGAATGCTTGAATTAAGACTGGGGAAGTACTGAGGGGAAGGGGCTGCAGGCCTTGTAGCAGGTGGGTGTGCAGAAATGTAGCTATCCAAAGCCAAACACATTACCGCAGCTTGTCACACCTGTACCTACCAAGCAGCAAAGGCCAAGATAGATCGTTATTTTACTGACAAATTGAATACAGTGCAATGCCTCCCATATAGAGGTGAATAAGAGTAGTAGTAGTAGTAGTAGTAGTAGTAGAAGAGTTGGTCAAGTTAAATCAAGGCTAAGGAATTGGAAATGTGCAACTTGGACCAAGAAAAACTAATTACAGAGCAATGACATTTGAAAAAAGCATTCAAATCATGCTTTGAAAACACTACTTGTGTATCCCGATTTCAATTCAATCTGTCTTTGGAAACCGCTTAAGAAAGTGAGTGCACCATTCTCAGAGGAACTGCAGATACTGAAATGATGCGTGGAGTGAAGTGAGCAAGCTATTTTTCCATCTCCCTGGCGAGCATCGCCCACCTGTCTGCTGAGGCTCCCTCAGCAGACTGAAGCTGACTACTACTGCGCAGCTGCTACAGACTGTGGGCTGCCCATTGTGACACGTGGTCCCATTGTTCCAGGAATAGAACACATCCAAGCATTGTGTTCTATGAATGGCATGATTCCTATCACAGTGTTCCATGGATGGAACAGATCCTATTTACTGCAGGCAAGCAGCGCACCTAGCTGCTGCTGCTGCTGCTACAAGCCACTAGAATACCGTCTGTCAGACAGGTGGACGTAGGCCGAACATTCAAATAACTCGCCAGATAAATCGTTGCTTTTCCATTTAATTCATATATGAATTAATTCAAAATTGAACAGTAAATTTCAAAGTTGGAAGGCCACAAGAGGGGGACAATGTTTCAAAAATGAAACGACATATCATTGCATGAGGGATGTGGTAGGAATTGAATGCTTGAATTAAGACTGGGGAAGTACTGAGGGGAAGGGGCTGCAGGCCTTGTAGCAGGTGGGTGTGCAGAAATGTAGCTATCCAAAGCCAAACACATTACCGCAGCTTGTCATACCTGTACCTACCAAGCAGCAAAGGCCAAGATAGATCGTTATTTTACTGACAGATTGAATACAGTGCAATGCCTCCCATATAGAGGTGAATAAGAGTAGTAGTAGTAGTAGAAGAGTTGGTCAAGTTAAATCAAGGCTAAGGAATTGGAAATGTGCAACTTGGACCAAGAAAAACTAATTACAGAGCAACGACATTTGAAAAACGCATTCAAATCATGCTTTGAAAACACTACTTGTGTATCCCGATTTCAATTCAATCTGTCTTTGGAAACCGCTTAAGAGAGTGAGTGCACCATTCTCAGAGTAACTGCAGATACTGAAATGATGCGTGGAGTGAAGTGAGCAAGTTATTTTTCCATCTCCCTGGCGAGCATCGCCCACCTGTCTGCTGAGGCTCCCTCAGCAGACTGAAGCTGACTACTACTGCGCAGCTGCTACACACTGTGGGCGGCCCATTGTGACACGTGGTCCCATTGTGACACGTGGTCCCATTGTTCCAGGAATAGAACACATCCAAGCATTGTGTTCTATGAATGGCATGATTCCTATCACAGTGTTCCATGGATGGAACACATCCTATTTACTGAAGGCATGCAGCGCACCTAGCTGCTACAAGCCACTAGAATACCGTCTGTCAGACAGGTGGACGTAGGCCGAACATTCAAATAACTCGCCAGATAAATCGTTGCTTTTCCATTTAATTCATATATGAATTAATTCAAAATTGAACAGTAAATTTCAAAGTTGGAAGGCCACAAGAGGGGGACAATGTTTCAAAAATGAAACGACATATCATTACATGAGGGATGTGGTAGGAATTGAATGCTTGAATTAAGACTGGGGAAGTACTGAGGGGAAGGGGCTGCAGGCCTTGTTGCAGGTGGGTGTGCAGAAATGTAGCTATCGAAAGCCAAACACATTACTGCAGCTTGTCACACCTGTACCTACCAAGCAGCAAAGGCCAAGATAGATCGTTATTTTACTGACAGATTGAATACAGTGCAATGCCTCCCATATAGAGGTGAATAAGAGTAGTAGTAGTAGAAGTAGAAGAGTTGGTCAAGTTAAATCAAGGCTAAGGAATTGGAAATGTGCAACTTGGACCAAGAAAAACTAATTACAGAGCAACGACATTTGAAAAAAGCATTCAAATCATGCTTTGAAAACACTACTTGGGTATCCCGATTTCAATTCAATCTGCCATTGGAAACCGCTTAAGAGAGTGAGTGCACCATTCTCAGAGGAACTGCAGATACTGAAATGATGCGTGGAGTGAAGTGAGCCAGCTCTTTTTCCATCACCCTGGCGAGCATCGCCCACCTGTCTGCTGAGGCTCCCTCAGCAGACTGAAGCTGACTACTACTGTGCAGCTGCTACAGACTGTGGGCTGCCCATTGTGACACGTGGTCCCATTGTGACACGTGGTCCCATTGTTCCAGGAATAGAACACATCCAAGCATTGTGTTCTATGAATGGCATGATTCCTATCACAGTGTTCCATGGATGGAACACATCCTATTTACTGCAGGCAAGCAGCGCACCTAGCTGCTGCTGCTGCTGCTGCTGCTACAAGCCACTAGAATACCGTCTGTCAGACAGGTGGACGTAGGCCGAACATTCAAATAACTCGCCAGATAAATCGTTGCTTTTCCATTTAATTCATATATGAATTAATTCAAAATTGAACAGTAAATTTCAAAGTTGGAAGGCCACAAGAGGGGGACAATGTTTCAAAAATGAATCGACATATCATTGCATGAGGGATGTGGTAGGAATTGAATGCTTGAATTTAGACTGGGGAAGTACTGAGGGGAAGGGGCTGCAGGCCTTGTAGCAGTTGGGTGTGCAGAAATGTAGCTATCCAAAGCCAAACACATTACTGCAGCTTGTCACACCTGTACCTACCAAGCAGCAAAGGCCAAGATAGATCGTTATTTTACTGACAGATTGAATACAGTGCAATGCCTCCCATATAGAGGTGAATAAGAGTAGTAGTAGTAGTAGTAGAAGAGTTGGTCAAGTTAAATCAAGGCTAAGGAATTGGAAATGTGCAACTTGGACCAAGAAAAACTAATTACAGAGCAACGACATTTGAAAAAAGCATTCAAATCATGCTTTGAAAACACTACTTGTGTATCCCGATTTCAATTCAATCTGTCTTTGGAAACCGCTTAAGAGAGTGAGTGCACCATTCTCAGAGGAACTGCAGATACTGAAATGATGCGTGGAGTGAAGTGAGCAAGCTCTTTTTCCATCTCCCTGGCGAGCATCGCCCACCTGTCTGCTGAGGCTCCCTCAGCAGACTGAAGCTGACTACTACTGCGTAGCTGCTACAGACTGTGGGCTGCCCATTGTGACACGTGGTCCCATTGTGGCACGTGGTCCCAATGTTCCAGGAATAGAACACATCCAAGCATTGTGTTCTATGAATGGCATGATTCCTATCACAGTGTTCCATGGATGGAACACATCCTATTTACTGCAGGCAAGCAGCGCACCTAGCTGCTACTGCTTCAAGCCACTACAATACCGTCTGTCAGACAGGTGGACGTAGGCCGAACATTCAAATAACTCGCCAGATAAATCGTTGCTTTTCCATTTAATTCATATATGAATTAATTCAAAATTGAACAGTAAATTTCAAAGTTGGAAGGCCACAAGAGGGGGACAATGTTTCAAAAATGAAACGACATATCATTGCATGAGGGATGTGGTAGGAATTGAATGCTTGAATTAAGACTGGGGAAGTACTGAGGGGAAGGGGCTGCAGGCCTTGTAGCAGGTGGGTGTGCAGAAATGTAGCTATCCAAAGCCAAACACATTACTGCAGCTTGTCACACCTGTACCTACCAAGCAGCAAAGGCCAAGATAGATCGTTATTTTACTGACAGATTGAATACAGTGCAATGCCTCCCATATAGAGGTGAATAAGAGTAATAGTAGTAGTAGTAGTAGAAGAGTTGGTCAAGTTAAATCAAGGCTAAGGAATTGGAAATGTGCAACTTGGACCAAGAAAAACTAATTACAGAGCAACGACATTTGAAAAAAGCATTCAAATCATGCTTTGAAAACACTACTTGTGTATCCCGATTTCAATTCAATCTGTCTTTGGAAACCGCTTAAGAGAGTGAGTGCACCATTCTCAGAGGAACTGCAGATACTGAAATGATGTGTGGAGTGAAGTGAGCAAGCTATTTTTCCATCTCCCTGGCGAGCATCGCCCACCTGTCTGCTGAGGCTCCCTCAGCAGACTGAAGCTGACTACTACTGCGCAGCTGCTACAGACTGTGGGCTGCCCATTGTGACACGTGGTCCCATTGTGACACGTGGTCCCATTGTTCCAGGAATAGAACACATCCAAGCATTGTGTTCTATGAATGGCATGATTCCTATCACAGTGTTCCATTGATGGAACACATCCTATTTACTGCAGGCAAGCAGCGCACCTAGCAGCTGCTGCTGCTGCTGCTGCTGCTACAAGCCACTAGAATACCGTCTGTCAGACAGGTGGACGTAGGCCGAACATTCAAATAACTCGCCAAATAAATCGTTGCTTTTCCATTTAATTCATATATGAATTAATTAAAAATTGAACAGTAAATTTCAAAGTTGGAAGGCCACAAGAGGGGGACAATGTTTCAAAAATGAAACGACATATCATTGCATGAGGGATGTGGTAGGAATTGAATGCTTGAATTAAGACTGGGGAAGTACTGAGGGGAAGGGGCTGCAGGCCTTGTAGCAGGTGGGTGTGCAGAAATGTTGCTATCCAAAGCCAAGCACATTACTGCAGCTTGTCACACCTGTACCTACCAAGCAGCAAAGGCCAAGATAGATCGTTATTTTACTGGCAGATTGAATACAGTGCAATGCCTCCCATATAGAGGTGAATAAGAGTAGTAGTAGTAGTAGTAGTAGTAGTAGTAGTAGAAGAGTTGGTCAAGTTAAATCAAGGCTAAGGAATTGGAAATGTGCAACTTGGACCAAGAAAAACTAATTACAGAGCAACGACATTTGAAAAAAGCATTCAAATCATACTTTGAAAACACTACTTGTGTATCCCAATTTCAATTCAATCTGTCTTTGGAAACCGCTTAAGAGAGTGAGTGCACCATTCTCAGAGGAACTGCAGATACTGAAATGATGCGTGGAGTGAAGTGAACAAGCTATTTTTCCATCTCCCTGGCGAGCATCGCCCACCTGTCTGCTGAGGCTCCCTCAGCAGACTGAAGCTGACTACTACTGCGCAGCTGCTACAGACTGTGGGCTGCCCATTGTGACACGTGGTCCCATTGTGACACGTGGTCCCATTGTTCCAGGAATAGAACACATCCAAGCATTGTGTTCTATGAATGGCATGATTCCTATCACAGTGTTCCATTGATGGAACACATCCTATTTACTGCAGGCAAGCAGCGCACCTAGCAGCTGCTGCTGCTGCTGCTGCTGCTGCTGCTACAAGCCACTAGAATACCGTCTGTCAGACAGGTGGACGTAGGCCGAACATTCAAATAACTCGCCAAATAAATCGTTGCTTTTCCATTTAATTCATATATGAATTAATTAAAAATTGAACAGTAAATTTCAAACTTGGAAGGCCACAAGAGGGGGACAATGTTTCAAAAATGAAACGACATATCATTGCATGAGGGATGTGGTAGGAATTGAATGCTTGAATTAAGACTGGGGAAGTACTGAGGGGAAGGGGCTGCAGGCCTTGTAGCAGGTGGGTGTGCAGAAATGTTGCTATCCAAAGCCAAACACATTACTGCAGCTTGTCACACCTGTACCTACCAAGCAGCAAAGGCCAAGATAGATCGTTATTTTACTGGCAGATTGAATACAGTGCAATGCCTCCCATATAGAGGTGAATAAGAGTAGTAGTAGTAGTAGTAGTAGTAGTAGTAGTAGAAGAGTTGGTCAAGTTAAATCAAGGCTAAGGAATTGGAAATGTGCAACTTGGACCAAGAAAAACTAATTACAGAGCAACGACATTTGAAAAAAGCATTCAAATCATACTTTGAAAACACTACTTGTGTATCCCAATTTCAATTCAATCTGTCTTTGGAAACCGCTTAAGAGAGTGAGTGCACCATTCTCAGAGGAACTGCAGATACTGAAATGATGCGTGGAGTGAAGTGAACAAGCTATTTTTCCATCTCCCTGGCGAGCATCGCCCACCTGTCTGCTGAGTCTCCCTCAGCAGACTGAAGCTGACTACTACTGCGCAGCTGCTACAGACTGTGGGCTGCCCATTGTGACACGTGGTCCCATTGTGACACGTGGTCCCATTGTTCCAGGAATAGAACACATCCAAGCATTGTGTTCTATGAATGGCATGATTCCTATCACAGTGTTCCATGGATGGAACACATCCTATTTACTGCAGGCAAGCAGCGCATCTAGCTGCTGCTGCTGCTGCTGCTGCTACAAGCCACTAGAATACCGTCTGTCAGACAGGTGGACGTAGGCCGAACATTCAAATAACTCGCCAGATAAATCGTTGCTTTTCCATTTAATTCATATATGAATTAATTCAAAATTGAACAGTAAATTTCAAAGTTGGAAGGCCACAAGAGGGGGACAATGTTTCAAAAATGAAACGACATATCATTGCATGAGGGACGTGGTAGGAATTGAATGCTTGAATTAAGACTGGGGAAGTACTGAGGGGAAGGGGCTGCAGGCCTTGTAGCAGGTGGGTGTGCAGAAATGTAGCTATCCAAAGCCAAACACATTACCGCAGCTTGTCACACCTGTACCTACCAAGCAGCAAAGGCCAAGATAGATCGTTATTTTACTGACAGATTGAATACAGTGCAATGCCTCCCATATAGAGGTGAATAAGAGTAGTAGTAGTAGTAGTAGTAGAAGAGTTGGTCAAGTTAAATCAAGGCTAAGGAATTGGAAATGTGCAACTTGGACCAAGAAAAACTAATTACAGAGCAACGACATTTGAAAAAAGCATTCAAATCATGCTTTCAAAACACTGCTTGTGAATCCTGATTTCAATTCAATCTGTCTTTGGAAAGCGCTTAAGAGAGTAAGTGCACCATTCTCAGAGGAACTGCAGATACTGAAATGATGCGTGGAGTGAAGTGAGCAAGCTATTTTTCCATCTCCCTGGCGAGCATTGCCCACCTGTCTGCTGAGGCTCCCTCAGCAGACTGAAGCTGACTACTGCTGCGCAGCTGCTACAGACTGTGGGCTGCCCATTGTGACACGTGGTCCCATTGTGACACGTGGTCCCATTGTTCCAGGAATAGAACACATCCAAGCATTGTGTTCTATGAATGGCATGATTCCTATCACAGTGTTCCATGGATGGAACACATCCTATTTACTGCAGGCAAGCAGCGCACCTAGCTGCTGCTGCTTCAAGCCACTAGAATACCATCTGTCAGACAGGTGGACGTAGGCCGAACATTCAAATAACTCGCCAGATAAATCGTTGCTTTTCCATTTAATTCATATATTAATTAATTCAAAATTGAACAGTAAATTTCAAAGTTGGAAGGCCACAAGAGGGGGACAATATTTCAAAAATGAAACGACATATCATTGCATGAGGGATGTGGTAGGAATTGAATGCATGAATTAAGACTGGGGAAGTACTGAGGGGAAGGGGCTGCAGGCCTTGTAGCAGGTTGGTGTGCAGAAATATAGCTATCCAAAGCCAAACACATTGCTGCAGCTTGTCACACCTGTACCTACCAAGCAGCAAAGGCCAAGATAGATCGTTATTTTACTGACAGATTGAATACAGTGCAATGCCTCCCATATAGAGGTGAATAAGAGTAGTAGTAGTAGTAGTAGAAGAGTTGGTCAAGTTAAATCAAGTCTAAGGAATTGGAAATGTGCAACTTGGACCAAGAAAAACTAATTACAGAGCAACGACATTTGAAAAAAGCATTCAAATCATGCTTTGAAAACACTACTTGTGTATCCCGATTTCGATTCAATCTGTCTTTGGAAACCGCTTAAGAGAGTGAGTGCACCATTCTCAGAGGAACTGCAGATACTGAAATGATGCGTGGAGTGAAGTGAGCAAGCTATTTTTCCATCTCCCTGGCGAGCATCGCCCACCTGTCTGCTGAGGCTCCCTCAGCAGACTGAAGCTGACTACTACTGCGCAGCTGCTACAGACTGTGGGCTGCCCATTGTGACACGTGGTCCCCATTGTGACACGTGGTCCCATTGTTCCAGGAATAGAACACATCCAAGCATTGTGTTCTATGAATGGCATGATTCCTATCACAGTGTTCCATGGATGGAACACATCCTATTTACTGCAGGTAAGCAGCGCACCTAGCTGCTGCTGCTGCTGCTGCTACAAGCCACTAGAATACCGTCTGTCAGACAGGTGGACGTAGGCCGAACATTCAAATAACTCGCCAGATAAATCGTTGCTTTTCCATTTAATTCATATATGAATTAATTCAAAATTGAACAGTAAATTTCAAAGTTGGAAGGCCACAAGAGGGGGACAATGTTTCAAAAATGAAACGACATATCATTGCATGAGGGATGTGGTAGGAATTGAATGCTTGAATTAAGACTGGAGAAGTACTAAGGGGAAGGGGCTGCAGGCCTTGTAGCAGGTGGGTGTGCAGAAATGTAGCTATCCAAAGCCAAACACATTACTGCATCTTGTCACACCTGTACCTACCAAGCAGCAAAGGCCAAGATAGATCGTTATTTTACTGACAGATTGAATACAGTGCAATGCCTCCCATATAGAGGTGAATAAGAGTAGTAGTAGTAGCAGTAGTAGAAGAAGAGTTGGTCAAGTTAAATCAAGGCTAA
Source organism: Dendrobates tinctorius (assembly GCF_039654945.1). Classification (NCBI taxonomy): domain Eukaryota; kingdom Metazoa; phylum Chordata; class Amphibia; order Anura; family Dendrobatidae; genus Dendrobates; species Dendrobates tinctorius. Next base: position 24,779,027 of record NW_027361793.1, read on the forward strand.
GGAATTGGAAATGTGCAACTTGGACCAAGAAAAACTAATTACAGAGCAACGACATTTGAAAAAAGCATTCAAATCATGCTTTGAAAACACTACTTGTGTATCCCGATTTCAATTCAATCTGTCTTTGGAAACCGCTTAAGAGAGTGAGTGCACCATTCTCAGAGGAACTGCAGATACTGAAATGATGCTTGGAGTGAAGTGAGCAAGCTATTTTTCCATCTCCCTGGCGAGCATCGCCCACCTGTCTGCTGAGGCTCCCTCAGCAGACTGAAGCTGACTACTACTGCGCAGCTGCTACAGACTGTGGGCTGCCCATTGTGACACGTGGTCCCATTGTGACACGTGGTCCCATTGTTCCAGGAATAGAACACATCCAAGCATTGTGTTCTTTGAATGGCATGATTCCTATCACAGTGTTCCATGGATGGAACACATCCTATTTACTGCAGGCAAGCAGCGCACCTAGCTGCTGCTGCTGCTGCTGCTGCTACAAGCCACTAGAATACCGTCTGTCAGACAGGTGGACATAGGCCGAACATTCAAATAACTCGCCAGATAAATCGTTGCTTTTCCATTTAATTCATATATGAATTAATTCAAAATTGAACAGTAAATTTCAAAGTTGGAAGGCCACAAGAGGGGGACAATGTTTCAAAAACGAAACGACATATCATTGCATGAGGGATGTGGTAGGAATTGAATGCTTGAATTAAGACTGGGGAAGTACTGAGGGGAAGGGGCTGCAGGAATTGTAGCAGGTGGGTGTGCAGAAATGTAGCTATCCAAAGCCAAACACATTACTGCAGCTTGTCACACCTGTACCTACCAAGCAGCAAAGGCAAAGATAGATCGTTATTTTACTGACAGATTGAATACAGTGCAATGCCTCCCATATAGAGGTGAATAAGAGTAGTAGTATTAGTAGAAGAGTTGGTCAAGTTAAATCAAGGCTAAGGAATTGGAAATGTGCAACTTGGACCAAGAAAAACTAATTACAGAGCAACGACATGTGAAAAAAGCATTCAAATCATGCTTTGAAAACACTACTTGTGTATCCCGATTTCAATTCAATCTGTCTTTGGAAACCGCTTAAGAGAGTGAGTGCACCATTCTCAGAGGAACTGCAGATACTGAAATGATGTGTGGAGTGAAGTGAGCAAGCTATTTTTCCATCTCCCTGGCGAGCATCCCCCACCTGTCTGCTGAGGCTCCCTCAGCAGACTGAAGCTGACTACTACTGCGCAGCTGCTACAGAATGTGGGCTGCCCATTGTGACACGTGGTCCCATTGTGACACGTGGTCCCATTGTTCCAGGAATAGAACACATCCAAGCATTGTGTTCTATGAATGGCATGATTCCTATCACAGTGTTCCATGGATGGAACACATCCTATTTACTGCAGGCAAGCAGCGCACCTAGCTGCTGCTGCTGCTGCTGCTACAAGCCACTAGAATACCGTCTGTCAGACAGGTGTACGTAGGCCGAACATTCAGATAACTCGCCAGATAAATCGTTGCTTTTCCATTTAATTCATATATGAATTAATTCAAAATTGAACAGTAAATTTCAAAGTTGGAAGGCCACAAGAGGGGGACAATGTTTCAAAAATGAAATGACATATCATTGCATGAGGGATGTGGTAGGAATTGAATGCTTGAATTAAGACTGGGGAAGTACTGAGGGGAAGGGGCTGCAGGCCTTGTAGCAGGTGGGTGTGCAGAAATGTAGCTATCCAAAGCCAAACACATTACTGCAGCTTGTCACACCTGTACCTACCAAGCAGCAAAGGCCAAGATAGATTGTTATTTTACTGACAGATTGAATACAGTGCAATGCCTCCCATATAGAGGTGAATAAGAGTAGTAGTAGTAGTAGTAGTAGTAGTAGTAGTAGTAGAAGAGTTGGTCATGTTAAATCAAGGCTAAGGAATTGGAAATGTGCAACTTGGACCAAGAAAAACTAATTACAGAGCATCGACATTTGAAAAAAGCATTCAAATCATGCTTTGAGAACACTACTTGTGTATCCCGATTTCAATTCAATCTGTCTTTGGAAACCGCTTAAGAGAGTGAGTGCACCATTCTCAGAGGAACTGCAGATACTGAAATGATGCGTGGAGTGAAGTTAGCAAGCTATTTTTCCATCTCCCTGGCGAGCATCGCCCACCTGTCTGCTGAGGCTCCCTCAGCAGACTGAAGCTGACTACTACTGCGCAGCTGCTACAGACTGTGGGCTGCCCATTGTGACACGTGGTCCCATTGTGACACGTGGTCCCATTGTTCCAGGAATAGAACACATCCAAGCATTGTGTTCTATGAATGGCATGATTCCTATCACAGTGTTCCATGGATGGAACACATCCTATTTACTGCAGGCAAGCAGCGCACCTAGCTGCTGCTGCTGCTGCTGCTACAAGCCACTAGAATACCGTCTGTCAGACAGGTGGACGTAGGGCGAACATTCAAATAACTCGCCAGATAAATCGTTGCTTTTCCATTTAATTCATATATGAATTAATTCAAAATTGAACAGTAAATTTCAAAGTTGGAAGGCCACAAGAGGGGGACAATGTTTCAAAAATGAAACGACATATCATTGCATGAGGGATGTGGTAGGAATTGAATGCTTGAATTAAGACTGGGGAAGTACTGAGGGGAAGGGGCTGCAGGCCTTGTAGGAGGTGGGTGTGCAGAAATGTAGCTATCCAAAGCCAAACACATTACTGCAGCTTGTCACACCTGTACCTACCAAGCAGCAAAGGCCAAGATACATCGTTATTTTACTGACAGATTGAATACAGTGCAATGCCTCCCATATAGAGGTGAATAAGAGTAGTAGTAGTAGTAGTAGTAGTAGAAGAGTTGGTCAAGTTAAATCAAGGCTAAGGAATTGGAAATGTGCAACTTGGACCAAGAAAAACTAATTATAGAGCAACGACATTTGAAAAAAGCATTCAAATCATGCTTTGAAAACACTACTTGTGTATCCCGATTTCAATTCAATCTGTCTCTGGAAACCACTTAAGAGAGTGAGTGCACCATTCTCAGAGGAACTGCAGATACTGAAATGATGCGTGGAGTGAAGTTAGCAAGCTATTTTTCCATCTCCCTGGCGAGCATCGCCCACCTGTCTGCTGAGGCTCCCTCAGCAGACTGAAGCTGACTACTACTGCGCAGCTGCTACAGACTGTGGGCTGCCCATTGTGACACGTGGTCCCATTGTGACACGTGGTCCCATTGTTCCAGGAATAGAACACATCCAAGCATTGTGTTCTATGAATGGCATGATTCCTATCACAGTGTTCCATGGATGGAACACATCCTATTTACTGCAGGCAAGCAGCGCACCTAGCTGCTGCTGCTGCTGCTGCTTCTAGCCACTAGAATACCGTCTGTCAGACAGGTGGACGTAGGCCGAACATTCAAATAACTCGCCAGATAAATCGTTGCTTTTCCATTTAATTCATATATGAATTAATTCAAAATTGAACAGTAAATTTCAAAGTTGGAAGGCCACAAGAGGGGGACAATGTTTCAAAAATGAAACGACATATCATTGCATGAGGGATGTGGTAGGAATTGAATGCTTGAATTAAGACTGGGGAAGTACTGAGGGGAAGGGGCTGCAGGCCTTATAGGAGGTGGGTGTGCAGAAATGTAGCTATCCAAAGCCAAACACATTACTGCAGCTTGTCACACCTGTACCTACCAAGCAGCAAAGGCCAAGATAGATCGTTATTTTACTGACAGATTGAATACAGTGCAATGCCTCCCATATAGAGGTGAATAAGAGTAGTAGTAGTAGTAGTAGTAGTAGAAGAGTTGGTCAAGTTAAATCAAGGCTAAGGAATTGGAAATGTGCAACTTGGACCAAGAAAAACTAATTACAGAGCAACGACATTTGAAAAAAGCATTCAAATCATGCTTTGAAAACACTACTTGTGTATCCCGATTTCAATTCAATCTGTCTTTGGAAACCGCTTAAGAGAGTGAGTGCACCATTCTCAGAGGAACTGCAGATACTGAAATGATGCGTGGAGTGAAGTGAGCAAGCTATTTTTCCATCTCCCTGGCGAGCATCGCCCACCTGTCTGCTGAGGCTCCCTCAGCAGACTGAAGCTGACTACTACTGCGCAGCTGCTACAGACTGTGGGCTGCCCATTGTGACACGTGGTCCGATTGTGAAACGTGGTCCCATTGTTCCAGGAATAGAACACATCCAAGCATTGTGTTCTATGAATGGCATGATTCCTATCACAGTGTTCCATGGATGGAACACATCCTATTTACTGCAGGCAAGCAGCGCACCTAGCTGCTGCTGCTGCTGCTGCTGCTACTACAAGCCACTAGAATACCGTCTGTCAGACAGGTGGATGTAGGCCGAACATTCAAATAACTCGCCAGATAAATCGTTGCTTTTCCATTTAATTCATATATGAATTAATTCAAAATTGAACAGTAAATTTCAAAGTTGGAAGGCCACAAGAGGGGGACAATGTTTCAAAAATGAAACGACATATCATTGCATGAGGGATGTGGTAGGAATTGAATGCTTGAATTAAGACTGGGGAAGTACTGAGGGGAAGGGGCTGCAGGCCTTGTAGCAGGTGGGTGTGCAGAAATGTAGCTATCCAAAGCCAAACACATTACCGCAGCTTGTCACACCTGTACCTACCAAGCAGCAAAGGCCAAGATAGATCGTTATTTTACTGACAAATTGCATACAGTGCAATGCCTCCCATATAGAGGTGAATAAGAGTAGTAGTAGTAGCAGTAGTAGTAGAAGAGTTGGTCAAGTTAAATCAAGGCTAAGGAATTGGAAATGTGCAACTTGGACCAAGAAAAACTAATTACAGAGCAACGACATTTGAAAAAAGCATTCAAATCATGCTTTGAAAACACTACTTGTGTATCCCGATTTCAATTCAATCTGTCTTTGGAAACCGCTTAAGAGAGTGAGTGCACCATTCTCAGAGGAACTGCAGATACTTAAATGATGCGTGGAGTGAAGTGAGCAAGCTATTTTTCCATCTCCCTGGCGAGCATCGCCCACCTGTCTGCTGAGGCTCCCTCAGCAGACTGAAGCTGACTACTACTGCGCAGCTGCTACAGACTGTGGGCTGCCCATTGTGACACGTGGTCCCATTGTGACACGTGGTCCCATTGTTCCAGGAATAGAACACATCCAAGCATTGTGTTCTATGAATGGCATGATTCCTATCACAGTGTTCCATGGATGGAACACATCCTATTTACTGCAGGCAAGCAGCGCACCTAGCTGCTGCTGCTGCTGCTGCTACAAGCCACTAGAATACCGTCTGTCAGACAGGTGGACGTAGGCCGAACATTCAAATAACTCGCCAGATAAATCGTTGCTTTTCCATTTAATTCATATATGAATTAATTAAAAATTGAACAGTAAATTTCAAAGTTGGAAGGCCACAAGAGGGGGACAATGTTTCAAAAATGAAACGACATATCATTGCATGAGGGATGTGGTAGGAATTGAATGCTTGAATTAAGACTGGGGAAGTACTGAGGGGAAGGGGCTGCAGGCCTTGTAGCAGGTGGGTGTGCAGAAATGTTGCTATCCAAAGCCAAACACATTACTGCAGCTTGTCACACCTGTACCTACCAAGCAGCAAAGGCCAAGATAGATCGTTATTTTACTGGCAGATTGAATACAGTGCAATGCCTCCCATATAGAGGTGAATAAGAGTAGTAGTAGTAGTAGTAGTAGTAGTAGTAGTAGAAGAGTTGGTCAAGTTAAATCAAGGCTAAGGAATTGGAAATGTGCAACTTGGACCAAGAAAAACTAATTACAGAGCAACGACATTTGAAAAAAGCATTCAAATCATACTTTGAAAACACTACTTGTGTATCCCAATTTCAATTCAATCTGTCTTTGGAAACCGCTTAAGAGAGTGAGTGCACCATTCTCAGAGGAACTGCAGATACTGAAATGATGCGTGGAGTGAAGTGAACAAGCTATTTTTCCATCTCCCTGGCGAGCATCGCCCACCTGTCTGCTGAGGCTCCCTCAGCAGACTGAAGCTGACTACTACTGCGCAGCTGCTACAGACTGTGGGCTGCCCATTGTGACACGTGGTCCCATTGTGACACGTGGTCCCATTGTTCCAGGAATAGAACACATCCAAGCATTGTGTTCTATGAATGGCATGATTCCTATCACAGTGTTCCATTGATGGAACACATCCTATTTACTGCAGGCAAGCAGCGCACCTAGCAGCTGCTGCTGCTGCTGCTGCTGCTGCTACAAGCCACTAGAATACCGTCTGTCAGACAGGTGGACGTAGGCCGAACATTCAAATAACTCGCCAAATAAATCGTTGCTTTTCCATTTAATTCATATATGAATTAATTAAAAATTGAACAGTAAATTTCAAACTTGGAAGGCCACAAGAGGGGGACAATGTTTCAAAAATGAAACGACATATCATTGCATGAGGGATGTGGTAGGAATTGAATGCTTGAATTAAGACTGGGGAAGTACTGAGGGGAAGGGGCTGCAGGCCTTGTAGCAGGTGGGTGTGCAGAAATGTTGCTATCCAAAGCCAAACACATTACTGCAGCTTGTCACACCTGTACCTACCAAGCAGCAAAGGCCAAGATAGATCGTTATTTTACTGGCAGATTGAATACAGTGCAATGCCTCCCATATAGAGGTGAATAAGAGTAGTAGTAGTAGTAGTAGTAGTAGTAGTAGTAGAAGAGTTGGTCAAGTTAAATCAAGGCTAAGGAATTGGAAATGTGCAACTTGGACCAAGAAAAACTAATTACAGAGCAACGACATTTGAAAAAAGCATTCAAATCATACTTTGAAAACACTACTTGTGTATCCCAATTTCAATTCAATCTGTCTTTGGAAACCGCTTAAGAGAGTGAGTGCACCATTCTCAGAGGAACTGCAGATACTGAAATGATGCGTGGAGTGAAGTGAACAAGCTATTTTTCCATCTCCCTGGCGAGCATCGCCCACCTGTCTGCTGAGGCTCCCTCAGCAGACTGAAGCTGACTACTACTGCGCAGCTGCTACAGACTGTGGGCTGCCCATTGTGACACGTGGTCCCATTGTGACACGTGGTCCCATTGTTCCAGGAATAGAACACATCCAAGCATTGTGTTCTATGAATGGCATGATTCCTATCACAGTGTTCCATGGATGGAACACATCCTATTTACTGCAGGCAAGCAGCGCATCTAGCTGCTGCTGCTGCTGCTGCTGCTGCTACAAGCCACTAGAATACCGTCTGTCAGACAGGTGGACGTAGGCCGAACATTCAAATAACTCGCCAGATAAATCGTTGCTTTTCCATTTAATTCATATATGAATTAATTCAAAATTGAACAGTAAATTTCAAAGTTGGAAGGCCACAAGAGGGGGACAATGTTTCAAAAATGAAACGACATATCATTGCATGAGGGACGTGGTAGGAATTGAATGCTTGAATTAAGACTGGGGAAGTACTGAGGGGAAGGGGCTGCAGGCCTTGTAGCAGGTGGGTGTGCAGAAATGTAGCTATCCAAAGCCAAACACATTACCGCAGCTTGTCACACCTGTACCTACCAAGCAGCAAAGGCCAAGATAGATCGTTATTTTACTGACAGATTGAATACAGTGCAATGCCTCCCATATAGAGGTGAATAAGAGTAGTAGTAGTAGTAGTAGTAGAAGAGTTGGTCAAGTTAAATCAAGGCTAAGGAATTGGAAATGTGCAACTTGGACCAAGAAAAACTAATTACAGAGCAACGACATTTGAAAAAAGCATTCAAATCATGCTTTCAAAACACTGCTTGTGAATCCTGATTTCAATTCAATCTGTCTTTGGAAAGCGCTTAAGAGAGTGAGTGCACCATTCTCAGAGGAACTGCAGATACTGAAATGATGCGTGGAGTGAAGTGAGCAAGCTATTTTTCCATCTCCCTGGCGAGCATTGCCCACCTGTCTGCTGAGGCTCCCTCAGCAGACTGAAGCTGACTACTGCTGCGCAGCTGCTACAGACTGTGGGCTGCCCATTGTGACACGTGGTCCCATTGTGACACGTGGTCCCATTGTTCCAGGAATAGAACACATCCAAGCATTGTGTTCTATGAATGGCATGATTCCTATCACAGTGTTCCATGGATGGAACACATCCTATTTACTGCAGGCAAGCAGCGCACCTAGCTGCTGCTGCTTCAAGCCACTAGAATACCATCTGTCAGACAGGTGGACGTAGGCCGAACATTCAAATAACTCGCCAGATAAATCGTTGCTTTTCCATTTAATTCATATATTAATTAATTCAAAATTGAACAGTAAATTTCAAAGTTGGAAGGCCACAAGAGGGGGACAATATTTCAAAAATGAAACGACATATCATTGCATGAGGGATGTGGTAGGAATTGAATGCATGAATTAAGACTGGGGAAGTACTGAGGGGAAGGGGCTGCAGGCCTTGTAGCAGGTTGGTGTGCAGAAATATAGCTATCCAAAGCCAAACACATTGCTGCAGCTTGTCACACCTGTACCTACCAAGCAGCAAAGGCCAAGATAGATCGTTATTTTACTGACAGATTGAATACAGTGCAATGCCTCCCATATAGAGGTGAATAAGAGTAGTAGTAGTAGTAGTAGAAGAGTTGGTCAAGTTAAATCAAGTCTAAGGAATTTGAAATGTGCAACTTGGACCAAGAAAAACTAATTACAGAGCAACGACATTTGAAAAAAGCATTCAAATCATGCTTTGAAAACACTACTTGTGTATCCCGATTTCGATTCAATCTGTCTTTGGAAACCGCTTAAGAGAGTGAGTGCACCATTCTCAGAGGAACTGCAGATACTGAAATGATGCGTGGAGTGAAGTGAGCAAGCTATTTTTCCATCTCCCTGGCGAGCATCGCCCACCTGTCTGCTGAGGCTCCCTCAGCAGACTGAAGCTGACTACTACTGCGCAGCTGCTACAGACTGTGGGCTGCCCATTGTGACACGTGGTCCCCATTGTGACACGTGGTCCCATTGTTCCAGGAATAGAACACATCCAAGCATTGTGTTCTATGAATGGCATGATTCCTATCACAGTGTTCCATGGATGGAACACATCCTATTTACTGCAGGTAAGCAGCGCACCTAGCTGCTGCTGCTGCTGCTGCTACAAGCCACTAGAATACCGTCTGTCAGACAGGTGGACGTAGGCCGAACATTCAAATAACTCGCCAGATAAATCGTTGCTTTTCCATTTAATTCATATATGAATTAATTCAAAATTGAACAGTAAATTTCAAAGTTGGAAGGCCACAAGAGGGGGACAATGTTTCAAAAATGAAACGACATATCATTGCATGAGGGATGTGGTAGGAATTGAATGCTTGAATTAAGACTGGAGAAGTACTAAGGGGAAGGGGCTGCAGGCCTTGTAGCAGGTGGGTGTGCAGAAATGTAGCTATCCAAAGCCAAACACATTACTGCATCTTGTCACACCTGTACCTACCAAGCAGCAAAGGCCAAGATAGATCGTTATTTTACTGACAGATTGAATACAGTGCAATGCCTCCCATATAGAGGTGAATAAGAGTAGTAGTAGTAGCAGTAGTAGAAGAAGAGTTGGTCAAGTTAAATCAAGGCTAAGGAATTGGAAATGTGCAACTTGGACCAAGAAAAACTAATTACAGAGCAACGACATTTGAAAAAAGCATTCAAATCATGCTTTGAAAACACTACTTGTGTATCCCGATTTCAATTCAATCTGTCTTTGGAAACCGCTTAAGAGAGTGAGTGCACCATTCTCAGAGGAACTGCAGATACTGAAATGATGCTTGGAGTGAAGTGAGCAAGCTATTTTTCCATCTCCCTGGCGAGCATCGCCCACCTGTCTGCTGAGGCTCCCTCAGCAGACTGAAGCTGACTACTACTGCGCAGCTGCTACAGACTGTGGGCTGCCCATTGTGACACGTGGTCCCATTGTGACACGTGGTCCCATTGTTCCAGGAATAGAACACATCCAAGCATTGTGTTCTTTGAATGGCATGATTCCTATCACAGTGTTCCATGGATGGAACACATCCTATTTACTGCAGGCAAGCAGCGCACCTAGCTGCTGCTGCTGCTGCTGCTGCTACAAGCCACTAGAATACCGTCTGTCAGACAGGTGGACATAGGCCGAACATTCAAATAACTCGCCAGATAAATCGTTGCTTTTCCATTTAATTCATATATGAATTAATTCAAAATTGAACAGTAAATTTCAAAGTTGGAAGGCCACAAGAGGGGGACAATGTTTCAAAAACGAAACGACATATCATTGCATGAGGGATGTGGTAGGAATTGAATGCTTGAATTAAGACTGGGGAAGTACTGAGGGGAAGGGGCTGCAGGAATTGTAGCAGGTGGGTGTGCAGAAATGTAGCTATCCAAAGCCAAACACATTACTGCAGCTTGTCACACCTGTACCTACCAAGCAGCAAAGGCAAAGATAGATCGTTATTTTACTGACAGATTGAATACAGTGCAATGCCTCCCATATAGAGGTGAATAAGAGTAGTAGTATTAGTAGAAGAGTTGGTCAAGTTAAATCAAGGCTAAGGAATTGGAAATGTGCAACTTGGACCAAGAAAAACTAATTACAGAGCAACGACATGTGAAAAAAGCATTCAAATCATGCTTTGAAAACACTACTTGTGTATCCTGATTTCAATTCAATCTGTCTTTGGAAACCGCTTAAGAGAGTGAGTGCACCATTCTCAGAGGAACTGCAGATACTGAAATGATGTGTGGAGTGAAGTGAGCAAGCTATTTTTCCATCTCCCTGGCGAGCATCCCCCACCTGTCTGCTGAGGCTCCCTCAGCAGACTGAAGCTGACTACTACTGCGCAGCTGCTACAGAATGTGGGCTGCCCATTGTGACACGTGGTCCCATTGTGACACGTGGTCCCATTGTTCCAGGAATAGAACACATCCAAGCATTGTGTTCTATGAATGGCATGATTCCTATCACAGTGTTCCATGGATGGAACACATCCTATTTACTGCAGGCAAGCAGCGCACCTAGCTGCTGCTGCTGCTGCTGCTACAAGCCACTAGAATACCGTCTGTCAGACAGGTGTACGTAGGCCGAACATTCAGATAACTCGCCAGATAAATCGTTGCTTTTCCATTTAATTCATATATGAATTAATTCAAAATTGAACAGTAAATTTCAAAGTTGGAAGGCCACAAGAGGGGGACAATGTTTCAAAAATGAAATGACATATCATTGCATGAGGGATGTGGTAGGAATTGAATGCTTGAATTAAGACTGGGGAAGTACTGAGGGGAAGGGGCTGCAGGCCTTGTAGCAGGTGGGTGTGCAGAAATGTAGCTATCCAAAGCCAAACACATTACTGCAGCTTGTCACACCTGTACCTACCAAGCAGCAAAGGCCAAGATAGATTGTTATTTTACTGACAGATTGAATACAGTGCAATGCCTCCCATATAGAGGTGAATAAGAGTAGTAGTAGTAGTAGTAGTAGTAGTAGTAGTAGTAGAAGAGTTGGTCATGTTAAATCAAGGCTAAGGAATTGGAAATGTGCAACTTGGACCAAGAAAAACTAATTACAGAGCATCGACATTTGAAAAAAGCATTCAAATCATGCTTTGAGAACACTACTTGTGTATCCCGATTTCAATTCAATCTGTCTTTGGAAACCGCTTAAGAGAGTGAGTGCACCATTCTCAGAGGAACTGCAGATACTGAAATGATGCGTGGAGTGAAGTTAGCAAGCTATTTTTCCATCTCCCTGGCGAGCATCGCCCACCTGTCTGCTGAGGCTCCCTCAGCAGACTGAAGCTGACTACTACTGCGCAGCTGCTACAGACTGTGGGCTGCCCATTGTGACACGTGGTCCCATTGTGACACGTGGTCCCATTGTTCCAGGAATAGAACACATCCAAGCATTGTGTTCTATGAATGGCATGATTCCTATCACAGTGTTCCATGGATGGAACACATCCTATTTACTGCAGGCAAGCAGCGCACCTAGCTGCTGCTGCTGCTGCTGCTACAAGCCACTAGAATACCGTCTGTCAGACAGGTGGACGTAGGGCGAACATTCAAATAACTCGCCAGATAAATCGTTGCTTTTCCATTTAATTCATATATGAATTAATTCAAAATTGAACAGTAAATTTCAAAGTTGGAAGGCCACAAGAGGGGGACAATGTTTCAAAAATGAAACGACATATCATTGCATGAGGGATGTGGTAGGAATTGAATGCTTGAATTAAGACTGGGGAAGTACTGAGGGGAAGGGGCTGCAGGCCTTGTAGGAGGTGGGTGTGCAGAAATGTAGCTATCCAAAGCCAAACACATTACTGCAGCTTGTCACACCTGTACCTACCAAGCAGCAAAGGCCAAGATACATCGTTATTTTACTGACAGATTGAATACAGTGCAATGCCTCCCATATAGAGGTGAATAAGAGTAGTAGTAGTAGTAGTAGTAGTAGAAGAGTTGGTCAAGTTAAATCAAGGCTAAGGAATTGGAAATGTGCAACTTGGACCAAGAAAAACTAATTACAGAGCAACGACATGTGAAAAAAGCATTCAAATCATGCTTTGAAAACACTACTTGTGTATCCTGATTTCAATTCAATCTGTCTTTGGAAACCGCTTAAGAGAGTGAGTGCACCATTCTCAGAGGAACTGCAGATACTGAAATGATGTGTGGAGTGAAGTGAGCAAGCTATTTTTCCATCTCCCTGGCGAGCATCCCCCACCTGTCTGCTGAGGCTCCCTCAGCAGACTGAAGCTGACTACTACTGCGCAGCTGCTACAGAATGTGGGCTGCCCATTGTGACACGTGGTCCCATTGTGACACGTGGTCCCATTGTTCCAGGAATAGAACACATCCAAGCATTGTGTTCTATGAATGGCATGATTCCTATCACAGTGTTCCATGGATGGAACACATCCTATTTACTGCAGGCAAGCAGCGCACCTAGCTGCTGCTGCTGCTGCTGCTACAAGCCACTAGAATACCGTCTGTCAGACAGGTGTACGTAGGCCGAACATTCAGATAACTCGCCAGATAAATCGTTGCTTTTCCATTTAATTCATATATGAATTAATTCAAAATTGAACAGTAAATTTCAAAGTTGGAAGGCCACAAGAGGGGGACAATGTTTCAAAAATGAAATGACATATCATTGCATGAGGGATGTGGTAGGAATTGAATGCTTGAATTAAGACTGGGGAAGTACTGAGGGGAAGGGGCTGCAGGCCTTGTAGCAGGTGGGTGTGCAGAAATGTAGCTATCCAAAGCCAAACACATTACTGCAGCTTGTCACACCTGTACCTACCAAGCAGCAAAGGCCAAGATAGATTGTTATTTTACTGACAGATTGAATACAGTGCAATGCCTCCCATATAGAGGTGAATAAGAGTAGTAGTAGTAGTAGTAGTAGTAGTAGTAGTAGTAGAAGAGTTGGTCATGTTAAATCAAGGCTAAGGAATTGGAAATGTGCAACTTGGACCAAGAAAAACTAATTACAGAGCATCGACATTTGAAAAAAGCATTCAAATCATGCTTTGAGAACACTACTTGTGTATCCCGATTTCAATTCAATCTGTCTTTGGAAACCGCTTAAGAGAGTGAGTGCACCATTCTCAGAGGAACTGCAGATACTGAAATGATGCGTGGAGTGAAGTTAGCAAGCTATTTTTCCATCTCCCTGGCGAGCATCGCCCACCTGTCTGCTGAGGCTCCCTCAGCAGACTGAAGCTGACTACTACTGCGCAGCTGCTACAGACTGTGGGCTGCCCATTGTGACACGTGGTCCCATTGTGACACGTGGTCCCATTGTTCCAGGAATAGAACACATCCAAGCATTGTGTTCTATGAATGGCATGATTCCTATCACAGTGTTCCATGGATGGAACACATCCTATTTACTGCAGGCAAGCAGCGCACCTAGCTGCTGCTGCTGCTGCTGCTACAAGCCACTAGAATACCGTCTGTCAGACAGGTGGACGTAGGGCGAACATTCAAATAACTCGCCAGATAAATCGTTGCTTTTCCATTTAATTCATATATGAATTAATTCAAAATTGAACAGTAAATTTCAAAGTTGGAAGGCCACAAGAGGGGGACAATGTTTCAAAAATGAAACGACATATCATTGCATGAGGGATGTGGTAGGAATTGAATGCTTGAATTAAGACTGGGGAAGTACTGAGGGGAAGGGGCTGCAGGCCTTGTAGGAGGTGGGTGTGCAGAAATGTAGCTATCCAAAGCCAAACACATTACTGCAGCTTGTCACACCTGTACCTACCAAGCAGCAAAGGCCAAGATACATCGTTATTTTACTGACAGATTGAATACAGTGCAATGCCTCCCATATAGAGGTGAATAAGAGTAGTAGTAGTAGTAGTAGTAGTAGAAGAGTTGGTCAAGTTAAATCAAGGCTAAGGAATTGGAAATGTGCAACTTGGACCAAGAAAAACTAATTATAGAGCAACGACATTTGAAAAAAGCATTCAAATCATGCTTTGAAAACACTACTTGTGTATCCCGATTTCAATTCAATCTGTCTCTGGAAACCACTTAAGAGAGTGAGTGCACCATTCTCAGAGGAACTGCAGATACTGAAATGATGCGTGGAGTGAAGTTAGCAAGCTATTTTTCCATCTCCCTGGCGAGCATCGCCCACCTGTCTGCTGAGGCTCCCTCAGCAGACTGAAGCTGACTACTACTGCGCAGCTGCTACAGACTGTGGGCTGCCCATTGTGACACGTGGTCCCATTGTGACACGTGGTCCCATTGTTCCAGGAATAGAACACATCCAAGCATTGTGTTCTATGAATGGCATGATTCCTATCACAGTGTTCCATGGATGGAACACATCCTATTTACTGCAGGCAAGCAGCGCACCTAGCTGCTGCTGCTGCTGCTGCTTCTAGCCACTAGAATACCGTCTGTCAGACAGGTGGACGTAGGCCGAACATTCAAATAACTCGCCAGATAAATCGTTGCTTTTCCATTTAATTCATATATGAATTAATTCAAAATTGAACAGTAAATTTCAAAGTTGGAAGGCCACAAGAGGGGGACAATGTTTCAAAAATGAAACGACATATCATTGCATGAGGGATGTGGTAGGAATTGAATGCTTGAATTAAGACTGGGGAAGTACTGAGGGGAAGGGGCTGCAGGCCTTATAGGAGGTGGGTGTGCAGAAATGTAGCTATCCAAAGCCAAACACATTACTGCAGCTTGTCACACCTGTACCTACCAAGCAGCAAAGGCCAAGATAGATCGTTATTTTACTGACAGATTGAATACAGTGCAATGCCTCCCATATAGAGGTGAATAAGAGTAGTAGTAGTAGTAGTAGTAGTAGAAGAGTTGGTCAAGTTAAATCAAGGCTAAGGAATTGGAAATGTGCAACTTGGACCAAGAAAAACTAATTACAGAGCAACGACATTTGAAAAAAGCATTCAAATCATGCTTTGAAAACACTACTTGTGTATCCCGATTTCAATTCAATCTGTCTTTGGAAACCGCTTAAGAGAGTGAGTGCACCATTCTCAGAGGAACTGCAGATACTGAAATGATGCGTGGAGTGAAGTGAGCAAGCTATTTTTCCATCTCCCTGGCGAGCATCGCCCACCTGTCTGCTGAGGCTCCCTCAGCAGACTGAAGCTGACTACTACTGCGCAGCTGCTACAGACTGTGGGCTGC
Source organism: Dendrobates tinctorius (assembly GCF_039654945.1). Taxonomy (NCBI): domain Eukaryota; kingdom Metazoa; phylum Chordata; class Amphibia; order Anura; family Dendrobatidae; genus Dendrobates; species Dendrobates tinctorius. The sequence continues at coordinate 24,794,745 of NW_027361793.1, forward strand.
CCATTGTGACACGTGGTCCGATTGTGAAACGTGGTCCCATTGTTCCAGGAATAGAACACATCCAAGCATTGTGTTCTATGAATGGCATGATTCCTATCACAGTGTTCCATGGATGGAACACATCCTATTTACTGCAGGCAAGCAGCGCACCTAGCTGCTGCTGCTGCTGCTGCTGCTACTACAAGCCACTAGAATACCGTCTGTCAGACAGGTGGATGTAGGCCGAACATTCAAATAACTCGCCAGATAAATCGTTGCTTTTCCATTTAATTCATATATGAATTAATTCAAAATTGAACAGTAAATTTCAAAGTTGGAAGGCCACAAGAGGGGGACAATGTTTCAAAAATGAAACGACATATCATTGCATGAGGGATGTGGTAGGAATTGAATGCTTGAATTAAGACTGGGGAAGTACTGAGGGGAAGGGGCTGCAGGCCTTGTAGCAGGTGGGTGTGCAGAAATGTAGCTATCCAAAGCCAAACACATTACCGCAGCTTGTCACACCTGTACCTACCAAGCAGCAAAGGCCAAGATAGATCGTTATTTTACTGACAAATTGAATACAGTGCAATGCCTCCCATATAGAGGTGAATAAGAGTAGTAGTAGTAGTAGAAGAGTTGGTCAAGTTAAATCAAGGCTAAGGAATTGGAAATGTGCAACTTGGACCAAGAAAAACTAATTACAGAGCAACGACATTTGAAAAAAGCATTCAAATCATGCTTTGAAAACACTACTTGTGTATCCCGATTTCAATTCAATCTGTCTTTGGAAACCGCTTAAGAGAGTGAGTGCACCATTCTCAGAGGAACTGCAGATACTTAAATGATGCGTGGAGTGAAGTGAGCAAGCTATTTTTCCATCTCCCTGGCGAGCATCGCCCACCTGTCTGCTGAGGCTCCCTCAGCAGACTGAAGCTGACTACTACTGCGCAGCTGCTACAGACTGTGGGCTGCCCATTGTGACACGTGGTCCCATTGTGACACGTGGTCCCATTGTTCCAGGAATAGAACACATCCAAGCATTGTGTTCTATGAATGGCATGATTCCTATCACAGTGTTCCATGGATGGAACACATCCTATTTACTGCAGGCAAGCAGCGCACCTAGCTGCTGCTGCTGCTGCTACAAGCCACTAGAATACCGTCTGTCAGACAGGTGGACGTAGGCCGAACATTCAAATAACTCGCCAGATAAATCGTTGCTTTTCCATTTAATTCATATATGAATTAATTCAAAATTGAACAGTAAATTTCAAAGTTGGAAGGCCACAAGAGGGGGACAATGTTTCAATAATGAAACGACATATCATTGCATGAGGGATGTGGTAGGAATTGAATGCTTGAATTAAGACAGGGGAAGTACTGAGGGGAAGGGGCTGCAGGCCTTGTAGCAGGTGGATGTGCAGAATTGTAGCTATCCAAAGCCAAACACATTACTGCAGCTTGTCACACCTGTACCTACCAAGCAGCAAAGGCCAAGATAGATCGTTATTTTACTGACAGATTGAATACAGTGCAATGCCTCCCATATAGAGGTGAATAAGAGTAGTAGTAGTAGTAGTAGTAGTAGTAGTAGAAGAGTTGGTCAAGTTAAATCAAGGCTAAGGAATTGGAAATGTGCAACTTGGACCAAGAAAAACTAATTACAGAGCAACGACATTTGAAAAAAGCATTCAAATCATGCTTTGAAAACACTACTTGTGTATCCCGATTTCAATTCAATCTGTCTTTGGAAACCGCTTAAGAGAGTGAGTGCACCATTCTCAGAGGAACTGCAGATACTGAAATGATGCGTGGAGTGAAGTGAGCAAGCTATTTTTCCATCTCCCTGGCGAGCATCGCCCACCGGTCTGCTGAGGCTCCCTCAGCATACTGAAGCTGACTACTACTGCGCAGCTGCTACAGACTGTGGGCTGCCCATTGTGACACGTGGTCCCATTGTGACACGTGGTCCCATTGTTCCAGGAATAGAACACATCCAAGCATTGTGTTCTATGAATGGCATGATTCCTATCACAGTGTTCCATTGATGGAACACATCCTATTTACTGCAGGCAAGCAGCGCACCTAGCTGCTGCTGCTGCTGCTAGAAGCCACTAGAATACCGTCTGTCAGACTGGTGGACGTAGGCCGAACATTCAAATAACTCGCCAGATAAATCGTTGCTTTTCCATTTAATTCATATATGAATTAATTCAAAATTGAACAGTAAATTTCAAAGTTGGAAGGCCACAAGAGGGGGACAATGTTTCAAAAATGAAACGACATATCATTGCATGAGGGATGTGGTAGGAATTGAATGCTTGAATTAAGACTGGGGAAGTACTGAGGGGAAGGGGCTGCAGGCCTTGTAGCAGGTGGGTGTGCAGAAATGTAGCTATCCAAAGCCAAACACATTACTGCAGCTTGTCACACCTGTACCTACCAAGCAGCAAAGGCCAAGATAGATCGTTATTTTACTGACAGATTGAATACAGTGCAATGCCTCCCATATAGAGGTGAATAAGAGTAGTAGTAGTAGTAGTAGTAGAAGAGTTGGTCAAGTTAAATCAAGGCTAAGGAATTGGAAATGTGCAACTTGGACCAAGAAAAACTAATTACAGATCAACGACATTTGAAAAAAGCATTCAAATCATGCTTTGAAAACACTACTTGTGTATCCCAATTTCAATTCAATCTGTCTTTGGAAACCGCTTAAGAGAGTGAATGCACCATTCTCAGAGGAACTGCAGATACTGAAATGATTCGTGGAGTGAAGTGAGCAAGCTATTTTTCCATCTCCCTGGCGAGCATCGCCCACCTGTCTGCTGAGGCTCCCTCAGCAGACTGAAGCTGACTACTACTGCGCAGCTGCTACAGACTGTGGGCTGCCCATTGTGACACGTGGTCCCCATTGTGACACGTGGTCCCATTGTTCCAGGAATAGAACACATCCAAGCATTGTGTTCTATGAATGGCATGATTCCTATCACAGTGTTCCATGGATGGAACACATCCTATTTACTGCAGGTAAGCAGCGCACCTAGCTGCTGCTGCTGCTGCTGCTACAAGCCACTAGAATACCGTCTGTCAGACAGGTGGACGTAGGCCGAACATTCAAATAACTCGCCAGATAAATCGTTGCTTTTCCATTTAATTCATATATGAATTAATTCAAAATTGAACAGTAAATTTCAAAGTTGGAAGGCCACAAGAGGGGGACAACGTTTCAAAAATGAAACGACATATCATTGCATGAGGGATGTGGTAGGAATTGAATGCTTGAATTAAGACTGGGGAAGTACTGAGGGGAAGGGGCTGCAGGCCTTGTAGCAGGTGGGTGTGCAGAAATGTAGCTATCCAAAGCCAAACACATTACTGCATCTTGTCACACCTGTACCTACCAAGCAGCAAAGGCCAAGATAGATCATTATTTTACTGACAGATTGAATACAGTGCAATGCCTCCCATATAGAGGTGAATAAGAGTAGTAGTAGTAGCAGTAGTAGTAGAAGAGTTGGTCAAGTTAAATCAAGGCTAAGGAATTGGAAATGTGCAACTTGGACCAAGAAAAACTAATTACAGAGCAACGACATTTGAAAAAAGCATTCAAATCATGCTTTGAAAACACTACTTGTGTATCCCGATTTCAATTCAATCTGTCTTTGGAAACCGCTTAAGAGAGTGAGTGCACCATTCTCAGAGGAACTGCAGATACTGAAATGATGCGTGGAGTGAAGTGAGCAAGCTATTTTTCCATCTTCCTGGCGAGCATCGCCCACCTGTCTGCTGAGGCTCCCTCAGCAGACTGAAGCTGACTACTACTGCGCAGCTGCTACAGACTGTGGGCTGCCCATTGTGACACGTGGTCCCATTGTGACACGTGGTCCCATTGTTCCAGGAATAGAACACATCCAAGCATTGTGTTCTTTGAATGGCATGATTCCTATCACAGTGTTCCATGGATGGAACACATCCTATTTACTGCAGGCAAGCAGCGCACCTAGCTGCTGCTGCTACAAGCCACTAGAATACCGTCTGTCAGACAGGTGGACGTAGGCCGAACATTCAAATAACTCGCCAGATAAATCGTTGCTTTTCCATTTAATTCATATATGAATTAATTCAAAATTGAACAGTAAATTTCAAAGTTGGAAGGCCACAAGAGGGGGACAATGTTTCAAAAACGAAACGACATATCATTGCATGAGGGATGTGGTAGGAATTGAATGCTTGAATTAAGACTGGGGAAGTACTGAGGGGAAGGGGCTGCAGGCCTTGTAGCAGGTGGGTGTGCAGAAATGTAGCTATCCAAAGCCAAACACATTACTGCAGCTTGTCACACCTGTACCTACCAAGCAGCAAAGGCCAAGATAGATTGTTATTTTACTGACAGATTGAATACAGTGCAATGCCTCCCATATAGAGGTGAATAAGAGTAGTAGTAGTAGTAGTAGTAGAAGAGTTGGTCAAGTTAAATCAAGGCTAAGGAATTGGAAATGTGCAACTTGGACCAAGAAAAACTAATTACAGAGCAACGACATTTGAAAAAAGCATTCAAATCATGCTTTGAAAACACTACTTGTGTATCCCGATTTCAATTCAATCTGTCTTTGGAAACCGCTTAAGAGAGTGAGTGCACCATTCTCAGAGGAACTGCAGATACTGAAATGATGCGTGGAGTGAAGTGAGCAAGCTATTTTTCCATCTCCCTGGCGAGCATCGCCCACCTGTCTGCTGAGGCTTCCTCAGCAGACTGAAGCTGACTACTACTGCGCAGCTGCTACAGACTGTGGGCTGCCCATTGTGACACGTGGTCCCATTGTGACACGTGGTCCCATTGTTCCAGCAATAGAACACATCCAAGCATTGTGTTCTATGAATGGCATGATTCCTATCACAGTGTTCCATTGATGGAACACATCCTATTTACTGCAGGCAAGCAGCGCACCTAGCTGCTGCTGCTGCTGCTGCTACAAGCCACTAGAATACCGTCTGTCAGACAGGTGGACGTAGGCCGAACATTCAAATAACTCGCCAGATAAATCGTTGCTTTTCCATTTAATTCATATATGAATTAATTCAAAATTGAACAGTAAATTTCAAAGTTGGAAGGCCACAAGAGGGGGACAATGTTTCAAAAATGAAACGACATATGATTGCATGAGGGATGTGGTAGGGATTGAATGCTTGAATTAAGACTGGGGAAGTACTGAGGGGAAGGGGCTGCAGGCCTTGTAGCAGGTGGGTGTGCAGAAATGTAGCTATCCAAAGCCAAACACATTACTGCAGCTTGTCACACCTGTACCTACCAAGCAGCAAAGGCCAAGATAGATCGTTATTTTACTGACAGATTGAATACAGTGCAATGCCTCCCATATAGAGGTAAATAAGAGTAGTAGTAGTAGTAGTAGTAGTAGAAGAGTTGGTCAAGTTAAACCAAGGCTAAGGAATTGGAAATGTGCAACTTGGACCAAGAAAAACTAATTACAGAGCAACGACATTTGAAAAAAGCATTCAAATCATGCTTTGAAAACACTACTTGTGTATCCCGATTTCAATTCAATCTGTCTTTGGAAACCGCTTAAGAGAGTGAGTGCACCATTCTCAGAGGAACTGCAGATACTGAAATGATGCGTGGAGTGAAGTTAGCAAGCTATTTTTCCATCTCCCTGGCGAGCATCGCCCACCTGTCTGCTGAGGCTCCCTCAGCAGACTGAAGCTGACTACTACTGCGCAGCTGCTACAGACTGTGGGCTGCCCATTGTGACACGTGGTCCCATTGTGACACGTGGTCCCATTGTTCCAGGAATAGAACACATCCAAGCATTGTGTTCTATGAATGGCATGATTCCTATCACAGTGTTCCATGGATGGAACACATCCTATTTACTGCAGGCAAGCAGTGCAACTAGCTGCTGCTGCTGCTACAAGCCACTAGAATACCGTCTGTCAGACAGGTGGACGTAGGCCGAACATTCAAATAACTCGCCAGATAAATCGTTGCTTTTCCATTTAATTCATATATGAATTAATTCAAAATTGAACAGTAAATTTCAAAGTTGGAAGGCCACAAGAGGGGGACAATGTTTCAAAAATGAAACGACATATCATTGCATGAGGGATGTGGTAGGAATTGAATGCTTGAATTAAGACTGGGGAAGTACTGAGGGGAAGGGGCTGCAGGCCTTGTAGCAGGTGGGTGTGCAGAAATGTAGCTATCCAAAGCCAAACACATTACCGCAGCTTGTCACACCTGTACCTACCAAGCAGCAAAGGCCAAGATAGATCGTTATTTTACTGACAAATTGAATACAGTGCAATGCCTCCCATATAGAGGTGAATAAGAGTAGTAGTAGTAGTAGTAGTAGAAGAGTTGGTCAAGTTAAATCAAGGCTAAGGAATTGGAAATGTGCAACTTGGACCAAGAAAAACTAATTACAGAGCAACGACATTTGAAAAAAGCATTCAAATCATGCTTTGAAAACACTACTTGTGTATCCCGATTTCAATTCAATCTGTCTTTGGAAACCGCTTAAGAGAGTGAGTGCACCATTCTCAGAGGAACTGCAGATACTGAAATGATGCGTGGAGTGAAGTGAGCAAGCTTTTTTTCCATCTCCCTGGCGACCATCGCCCACCTGTCTGCTGAGGCTCGCTCAGCAGACTGAAGCTGACTACTACTGCGCAGCTGCTACAGACTGTGGGCTGCCCATTGTGACACGTGGTCCCATTGTTCCAGGAATAGAACACATCCAAGCATTGTGTTCTATGAATGGCATGATTCCTATCACAGTGTTCCATGGATGGAACACATCCTATTTACTGCAGGCAAGCAGCGCACCTAGCTGCTGCTGCTGCTGCTGCTGCTACAAGCCACTAGAATACCGTCTGTCAGACAGGTGGACGTAGGCCGAACATTCAAATAACTCGCCAGATAAATCGTTGCTTTTCCATTTAATTCATATATGAATTAATTCAAAATTGAACAGTAAATTTCAAAGTTGGAAGGCCACAAGAGGGGGACAATGTTTCAAAAATGAAACGACATATCATTGCATGAGGGATGTGGTAGGAATTGAATGCTTGAATTAAGACTGGGGAAGTACTGAGGGGAAGGGGCTGCAGGCCTTGTAGCAGGTGGGTGTGCAGAAATGTAGCTATCCAAAGCCAAACACATTACCGCAGCTTGTCATACCTGTACCTACCAAGCAGCAAAGGCCAAGATAGATCGTTATTTTACTGACAGATTGAATACAGTGCAATGCCTCCCATATAGAGGTGAATAAGAGTAGTAGTAGTAGTAGAAGAGTTGGTCAAGTTAAATCAAGGCTAAGGAATTGGAAATGTGCAACTTGGACCAAGAAAAACTAATTACAGAGCAACGACATTTGAAAAAAGCATTCAAATCATGCTTTGAAAACACTACTTGTGTATCCCGATTTCAATTCAATCTGTCTTTGGAAACCGCTTAAGAGAGTGAGTGCACCATTCTCAGAGGAACTGCAGATACTGAAATGATGCGTGGAGTGAAGTGAGCAAGTTATTTTTCCATCTCCCTGGCGAGCATCGCCCACCTGTCTGCTGAGGCTCCCTCAGCAGACTGAAGCTGACTACTACTGCGCAGCTGCTACACACTGTGGGCGGCCCATTGTGACACGTGGTCCCATTGTGACACGTGGTCCCATTGTTCCAGGAATAGAACACATCCAAGCATTGTGTTCTATGAATGGCATGATTCCTATCACAGTGTTCCATGGATGGAACACATCCTATTTACTGAAGGCATGCAGCGCACCTAGCTGCTGCAAGCCACTAGAATACCGTCTGTCAGACAGGTGGACGTAGGCCGAACATTCAAATAACTCGCCAGATAAATCGTTGCTTTTCCATTTAATTCATATATGAATTAATTCAAAATTGAACAGTAAATTTCAAAGTTGGAAGGCCACAAGAGGGGGACAATGTTTCAAAAATGAAACGACATATCATTACATGAGGGATGTGGTAGGAATTGAATGCTTGAATTAAGACTGGGGAAGTACTGAGGGGAAGGGGCTGCAGGCCTTGTTGCAGGTGGGTGTGCAGAAATGTAGCTATCGAAAGCCAAACACATTACTGCAGCTTGTCACACCTGTACCTACCAAGCAGCAAAGGCCAAGATAGATCGTTATTTTACTGACAGATTGAATACAGTGCAATGCCTCCCATATAGAGGTGAATAAGAGTAGTAGTAGTAGAAGTAGAAGAGTTGGTCAAGTTAAATCAAGGCTAAGGAATTGGAAATGTGCAACTTGGACCAAGAAAAACTAATTACAGAGCAACGACATTTGAAAAAAGCATTCAAATCATGCTTTGAAAACACTACTTGGGTATCCCGATTTCAATTCAATCTGCCTTTGGAAACCGCTTAAGAGAGTGAGTGCACCATTCTCAGAGGAACTGCAGATACTGAAATGATGCGTGGAGTGAAGTGAGCCAGCTCTTTTTCCATCACCCTGGCGAGCATCGCCCACCTGTCTGCTGAGGCTCCCTCAGCAGACTGAAGCTGACTACTACTGTGCAGCTGCTACAGACTGTGGGCTGCCCATTGTGACACGTGGTCCCATTGTGACACGTGGTCCCATTGTTCCAGGAATAGAACACATCCAAGCATTGTGTTCTATGAATGGCATGATTCCTATCACAGTGTTCCATGGATGGAACACATCCTATTTACTGCAGGCAAGCAGCGCACCTAGCTGCTGCTGCTGCTGCTACAAGCCACTAGAATACCGTCTGTCAGACAGGTGGACGTAGGCCGAACATTCAAATAACTCGCCAGATAAATCGTTGCTTTTCCATTTAATTCATATATGAATTAATTCAAAATTGAACAGTAAATTTCAAAGTTGGAAGGCCACAAGAGGGGGACAATGTTTCAAAAATGAATCGACATATCATTGCATGAGGGATGTGGTAGGAATTGAATGCTTGAATTTAGACTGGGGAAGTACTGAGGGGAAGGGGCTGCAGGCCTTGTAGCAGTTGGGTGTGCAGAAATGTAGCTATCCAAAGCCAAACACATTACTGCAGCTTGTCACACCTGTACCTACCAAGCAGCAAAGGCCAAGATAGATCGTTATTTTACTGACAGATTGAATACAGTGCAATGCCTCCCATATAGAGGTGAATAAGAGTAGTAGTAGTAGTAGTAGAAGAGTTGGTCAAGTTAAATCAAGGCTAAGGAATTGGAAATGTGCAACTTGGACCAAGAAAAACTAATTACAGAGCAACGACATTTGAAAAAAGCATTCAAATCATGCTTTGAAAACACTACTTGTGTATCCCGATTTCAATTCAATCTGTCTTTGGAAACCGCTTAAGAGAGTGAGTGCACCATTCTCAGAGGAACTGCAGATACTGAAATGATGCGTGGAGTGAAGTGAGCAAGCTCTTTTTCCATCTCCCTGGCGAGCATCGCCCACCTGTCTGCTGAGGCTCCCTCAGCAGACTGAAGCTGACTACTACTGCGCAGCTGCTACAGACTGTGGGCTGCCCATTGTGACACGTGGTCCCATTGTGGCACGTGGTCCCAATGTTCCAGGAATAGAACACATCCAAGCATTGTGTTCTATGAATGGCATGATTCCTATCACAGTGTTCCATGGATGGAACACATCCTATTTACTGCAGGCAAGCAGCGCACCTAGCTGCTGCTGCTGCTGCTGCTGCTCCAAAGCCACTAGAATACCGTCTGTCAGACAGGTGGACGTAGGCCGAACATTCAAATAACTCGCCAGATAAATCGTTGCTTTTCCATTTAATTCATATATGAATTAATTCAAAATTGAACAGTAAATTTCAAAGTTGGAAGGCCACAAGAGGGGGACAATGTTTCAAAAATGAAGCGACATATCATTGCATGAGGGATGTGGTAGGAATTGAATGCTTGAATTAAGACTGGGGAAGTACTGAGGGGAAGGGGCTGCAGGCCTTGTAGCAGGTGGGTGTGCAGAAATGTAGCTATCCAAAGCCAAACATATTACTGCAGCTTGTCACACCTGTACCTACCAAGCAGCAAAGGAGAAGATAATAATAATAATAATAATAATAATAATAATAATAATCTTTATTTATATAGCGCCAACATATTCCGCAGCGCTTTACAGTTGAACAGTTTCAAACACAACAGTCATAAGTAACAATAATTAAAACGAAATAAGACGACCCTGCTTGTGGAGCTTACAATCTACAATGAGGTGGGGGAGATACAAAGCATAGGTTTGTATTTACAATGATGTATTTACAATGACGGTCCAGCCATCTTCAGGGGGTGGGGGTTAGATGGAGATAGTGAATGGGCTACACACACACAAACATAACATGACTTTGATTACTGAATGTGATAGGCCGCTCTGAACAAATGCGTTTTGAGCGAGCGCCTAAAACTATGCAAATTGTGGATGATCCTAATATCTTGGGGTAGAGCATTCCAGAGGATTGGCGCAGCACGGGAGAAGTCTTGGAGTCGGGAGTGGGAGGTACGGATTAGGGCAGAGGTTAGTCGAAAGTCATTTGCAGAGCGCAGCGGTCGGTTAGGCCGATAGACAGAAATGAGGGAGGAGATGTAAGGGGGTGCCGCACTGTGGAGAGCTTTGTGGGTGAGAACAAGTACTTTGAATTGTACCCTGTAATGAATTGGCAGCCAGTGTAACGACTGGCGAAGAGCGGACGCGTCTGAGTAACGATTAGCCAGATGGACAACCCTGGCTGCTGCATTAAGGATAGACTGGAGAGGGGAGAGTCGAGTGAGAGGGAGGCCAATTAATAGAGCATTACAGTAGTCCAGGCGGGAGTGGATCAGGGCGACAGTGAGAGTTTTTGTTGTTTCCATGGTGAGAAAAGGGCGGATTCTAGAGATGTTCTTTAGGTGTAAGCGGCATGAGCGGGCTAGATAGTTCTTTTACTGACAGATTGAATACAGTGCAATGCCTCCCATATAGAGGTGAATAAGAGTAGTAGTAGTAGTAGTAGAAGATTTGATCAAGTTAAATCAAGGCTAAGGAATTGGAAATGTGCAACTTGGACCAAGAAAAACTAATTACAGAGCAACGACATTTGAAAAAAGCATTCAAATCATGCTTTGAAAACACTACTTGTGTATCCCGATTTCAATTCAATCTGTCTTTGGAAACCGCTTAAGAGAGTGAGTGCACCATTCTCAGAGGAACTGCAGATACTGAAATGATGCATGGAGTGAAGTGAGCAAGCTCTTTTTCCATCTCCCTGGCGAGCATCGCCCACCTGTCTGCTGAGGCTCCCTCAGCAGACTGAAGCTGACTACTACTGTGCAGCTGCTACAGACTGTGGGCTGCCCATTGTGACACGTGGTCCCATTGTGACACGTGGTCCCATTGTTCCAGGAATAGAACACATCCAAGCATTGTGTTCTATGAATGGCATGATTCCTATCACAGTGTTCCATGGATGGAACACATCCTATTTACTGCAGGCAAGCAGCGCACCTAGCTGCTGCTGCTGCTGCTGCTGCTGCTGCTACAAGCCACTAGAATACCGTCTGTCAGACAGGTGGACGTAGGCCGAACATTCAAATAACTCGCCAGATAAATCGTTGCTTTTCCATTTAATTCCTATATGAATTAATTCAAAATTGAACAGTAAATTTCAAAGTTGGAAGGCCACAAGAGGGGGACAATGTTTCAAAAATGAAACGACATATCATTGCATGAGGGATATGGTAGGAATTGAATGCTTGAATTAAGACTGGGGAAGTACTGAGGGGAAGGGGCTGCAGGCCTTGTTGCAGGTGGGTGTGCAGAAATGTAGCTATCCAAAGCCAAACACATTACTGCAGCTTGTCACACCTGTACCTACCAAGCAGCAAAGGCAAAGATAGATCGTTATTTTACTGACAGATTGAATACAGTGCAATGCCTCCCATATAGAGGTGAATAAGAGTAGTAGTAGTAGTAGTAGTAGTAGAAGAGTTGGTCAAGTTAAATCAAGGCTAAGGAATTGAAAATGTGCAACTTGGACCAAGAAAAACTAATTACAGAGCAACGACATTTGAAAAAAGCATTCAAATCATGCTTTGAAAACACTACTTGTGTATCCTGATTTCAATTCAATCTGTCTTTGGAAAGCGCTTAAGAGAGTGAGTGCACCATTCTCAGAGGAACTGCAGATACTGAAATGATGCGTGGAGTGAAGTGAGCAAGCTATTTTTCCATCTCCCTGGCGAGCATTGCCCACCTGTCTGCTGAGGCTCCCTCAGCAGACTGAAGCTGACTACTACTGCGCAGCTGCTACAGACTGTGGGCTGCCCATTGTGACACGTGCTCCCATTGTGACACGTGGTCCCATTGTTCCAGGAATAGAACACATCCAAGCATTGTGTTCTATGAATGGCATGATTCCTATCACAGTGTTCCATGGATGGAACACATCCTATTTACTGCAGGCAAGCAGCGCACCTAGCTGCTACTGCTTCAAGCCACTAGAATACCGTCTGTCAGACAGGTGGACGTAGGCCGAACATTCAAATAACTCGCCAGATAAAACAATGCTTTTCCATTTAATTCATATATTAATTAATTCAAAATTGAACAGTAAATTTCAAAGTTGGAAGGCCACAAGAGGGGGACAATATTTCAAAAATGAAACGACATATCATTGCATGAGGGATGTGGTAGGAATTGAATGCACGAATTAAGACTGGGGAAGTACTGAGGGGAAGGGGCTGCAGGCCTTGTAGCAGGTGGGTGTGCAGAAATGTAGCTATCCAAAGCCAAACATATTACTGCAGCTTGTCACACCTGTACCTACCAAGCAGCAAAGGAGAAGATAGATCGTTATTTTACTGACAGATTGAATAGAGTGCAATGCCTCCCATATAGAGGTGAATAAGAGTCGTAGTAGTAGTAGAAGATTTGATCAAGTTAAATCAAGGCTAAGGAATTGGAAATGTGCAACTTGGACAAAGAAAAACTAATTACAGAGCAACGACATTTGAAAAAAGCATTCAAATCATGCTTTGAAAACACTACTTGTGTATCCTGATTTCAATTCAATCTGTCTTTGGAAACCGCTTAAGGCCGGTTTCACACTAGCGCATTTTCAACGCGTGCACGGCCGGGGGTAGCTCCGCCCCCGATCCGGCTCTCTGCCCAGCGTGCCCGCCCGTTCCTTGTAGCGCCGCCTCCTAGCGGACAGCGGCGCCTGCGATCGGCGCACCCTATCTTTAGCATAGGGTGCGCCGATCGTGCGCAGGCCGTGCGCTAGTTGCGCTTTGACCTGCGCTGCGCACTTTTGACGGTGCGCCGTGCGCGCCAAAATCAAACTTTTCGGATTTTGGCGCGCACGGCGCACCGTCAAAAGTGCGCAGCGCAGGTCAAAGCGCAACTAGCGCACGGCCTGCGCACGATCGGCGCACCCTATGCTAAAGATAGGGTGCGCCGATCGCAGGCGCCGCTGTCCGCTAGGAGGCGGCGCTACAAGGAAGGGGCGGGCACGCCGGGCAGAGAGCCGGATCGGGGGCGGAGCTACCCCCGGCCGTGCGCGCGTTAAAAATGCGCTAGTGTGAAACCGGCCTAAGAGAGTGAGTGCACCATTCTCAGAGGAACTGCAGATACTGAAATGATGCGTGGAGTGAAGTGAGCAAGCTCTTTTTCCATCTCCCTGGCAAGCATCGCCCACCTATCTGCTGAGGCTCCCTCAGCAGACTGCAGCTGACTACTACTGTGCAGCTGCTACAGACTGTGGGCGGCCCATTGTGACACGTGGTCCCATTGTGACACGTGGTCCCATTGTTCCAGGAATAGAACACATCCAAGCATTGTGTTTTATGAATGGCATGATTCCTATCACAGTGTTCCATGGATGGAACACATCCTATTTACTGCAGGCAAGCAGCGCACCTAGCTGCTGCTGCTGCTGCTGCTGCTGCTGCTACAAGCCACTAGAATACCGTCTGTCAGACAGGTGGACGTAGGCCGAACATTCAAATAACTCACCAGATAAATCGTTGCTTTTCCATTTAATTCATATATGAATTAATTCAAAATTGAACAGTAAATTTCAAAGTTGGAAGGCCAAAAGAGGGGGACAATGTTTCAAAAATGAAACGACATATCATTGCATGAGGGATGTGGTAGGAATTGAATGCTTGAATTAAGACTGGGGAAGTACTGAGGGGAAGGGGCTGCAGGCCTTGTAGCAGGTGGGTGTGCAGAAATGTAGCTATCCAAAGCCAAACACATTACTGCAGCTTGTCACACCTGTACCTACCAAGCAGCAAAGGCCAAGATAGATCGTTATTTTACTGACAGATTGAATACAGTGCAATGCCTCCCATATAGAGGTGAATAAGAGTAGTAGTAGTAGTAGTAGTAGTAGTAGAAGAGTTGGTCAAGTTAAATCAAGGCTAAGGAATTGGAAATGTGCAACTTGGACCAAGAAAAACTAATTACAGAGCAACGACATTTGAAAAAAGCATTGAAATCATGCTTTGAAAACACTACTTGTGTATCCCGATTTCAATTCAATCTGTCTTTGGAAACCGCTTAAGAGAGTGAGTGCACCATTCTCAGAGGAACTGCAGATACTGAAATGATGCGTGGAGTGAAGTGAGCAAGCTATTTTTCCATCTCCCTGGCGAGCATCGCCCACCTGTCTGCTGAGGCTCCCTCAGCAGACTGAAGCTGACTACTACTGCGCAGCTGCTACAGAGGTCCCACTGTGACACGTGGTCCCATTGTTCCAGGAATAGAACACATCCAAGCATTGTGTTCTATGAATGGCATGATTCCTATCACAGTGTTCCATGGATGGAACACATCCTATTTACTGCAGGAAAGCAGCGTACCTAGCTGCTGCTGCTGCTGCTGCTGCTGCTACAAGCCACTACAATACCGTCTGTCAGACAGGTGGACGTAGGCCGAACATTCAAATAACTCGCCAGATAAATCGTTGCTTTTCCATTTAATTCATATATGAATTAATTCAAAATTGAACAGTAAATTTCAAAGTTGGGAGGCCACAAGAGGGGGACAATGTTTCAAAAATGAAACGACATATCATTGCATGAGGGATGTGGTAGGAATTGAATGCTTGAATTAAGACTGGGGAAGTACTGAGGGGAAGGGGCTGCAGGCCTTGTAGCAGGTGGGTGTGCAGAAATGTAGCTATCCAAAGCCAAACACATTACTGCAGCTTGTCACACCTGTACCTACCAAGCAGCAAAGGCCAAGATAGATTGTTATTTTACTGACAGATTGAATACAGTGCAATGCCTCCCATATAGAGGTGAATAAGAGTAATAGTAGTAGTAGTAGTAGAAGAGTTGGTCAAGTTAAATCAAGGCTAAGGAATTGGAAATGTGCAACTTGGACCAAGAAAAACTAATTACAGAGCAACGACATTTGAAAAAAGCATTCAAATCATGCTTTGAAAACACTACTTGTGTATCCCGATTTCAATTCAATCTGTCTTTGGAAACCGCTTAAGAGAGTGAGTGCACCATTCTCAGATGAACTGCAGATACTGAAATGATGTGTGGAGTGAAGTGAGCAAGCTATTTTTCCATCTCCCTGGCGAGCATCGCCCACCTGTCTGCTGAGGCTCCCTCAGCAGACTGAAGCTGACTACTACTGCGCAGCTGCTACAGACTGTGGGCTGCCCATTGTGACACGTGGTCCCATTGTGACACGTGGTCCCATTGTTCCAGGAATAGAACACATCCAAGCATTGTGTTCTATGAATGGCATGATTCCTATCACAGTGTTCCATTGATGGAACACATCCCATTTACTGCAGGCAAGCAGCGCACCTAGCAGCTGCTGCTGCTGCTGCTGCTGCTACAAGCCACTAGAATACCGTCTGTCAGACAGGTGGACTTAGGCCGAACATTCAAATAACTCGCCAAATAAATCGTTGCTTTTCCATTTAATTCATATATGAATTAATTAAAAATTGAACAGTAAATTTCAAAGTTGGAAGGCCACAAGAGGGGGACAATGTTTCAAAAATGAAACGACATATCATTGCATGAGGGATGTGGTAGGAATTGAATGCTTGAATTAAGACTGGGGAAGTACTGAGGGGAAGGGGCTGCAGGCCTTGTAGCAGGTGGGTGTGCAGAAATGTTGCTATCCAAAGCCAAACACATTACTGCAGCTTGTCACACCTGTACCTACCAAGCAGCAAAGGCCAAGATAGATCGTTATTTTACTGGCAGATTGAATACAGTGCAATGCCTCCCATATAGAGGTGAATAAGAGTAGTAGTAGTAGTAGTAGTAGTAGTAGTAGTAGTAGTAGAAGAGTTGGTCAAGTTAAATCAAGGCTAAGGAATTGGAAATGTGCAACTTGGACCAAGAAAAACTAATTACAGAGCAACGACATTTGAAAAAAGCATTCAAATCATACTTTGAAAACACTACTTGTGTATCCCAATTTCAATTCAATCTGTCTTTGGAAACCGCTTAAGAGAGTGAGTGCACCATTCTCAGAGGAACTGCAGATACTGAAATGATGCGTGGAGTGAAGTGAACAAGCTATTTTTCCATCTCCCTGGCGAGCATCGCCCACCTGTCTGCTGAGGCTCCCTCAGCAGACTGAAGCTGACTACTACTGCGCAGCTGCTACAGACTGTGGGCTGCCCATTGTGACACGTGGTCCCATTGTGACACGTGGTCCCATTGTTCCAGGAATAGAACACATCCAAGCATTGTGTTCTATGAATGGCATGATTCCTATCACAGTGTTCCATTGATGGAACACATCCTATTTACTGCAGGCAAGCAGCGCACCTAGCAGCTGCTGCTGCTGCTGCTGCTGCTACAAGCCACTAGAATACCGTCTGTCAGACAGGTGGACGTAGGCCGAACATTCAAATAACTCGCCAAATAAATCGTTGCTTTTCCATTTAATTCATATATGAATTAATTAAAAATTGAACAGTAAATTTCAAACTTGGAAGGCCACAAGAGGGGGACAATGTTTCAAAAATGAAACGACATATCATTGCATGAGGGACGTGGTAGGAATTGAATGCTTGAATTAAGACTGGGGAAGTACTGAGGGGAAGGGGCTGCAGGCCTTGTAGCAGGTGGGTGTGCAGAAATGTAGCTATCCAAAGCCAAACACATTACCGCAGCTTGTCACACCTGTACCTACCAAGCAGCAAAGGCCAAGATAGATCGTTATTTTACTGACAGATTGAATACAGTGCAATGCCTCCCATATAGAGGTGAATAAGAGTAGTAGTAGTAGTAGAAGAGTTGGTCAAGTTAAATCAAGGCTAAGGAATTGGAAATGTGCAACTTGGACCAAGAAAAACTAATTACAGAGCAACGACATTTGAAAAAAGCATTCAAATCATGCTTTGAAAACACTACTTGTGTATCCCGATTTCAATTCAATCTGTCTTTGGAAACCGCTTAAGAGAGTGAGTGCACCATTCTCAGAGGAACTGCAGATACTGTAATGATGCGTGGAGTGAAGTGAGCAAGCTATTTTTCCATCTCCCTGGCGAGCATCGCCCACCTGTCTGCTGAGGCTCCCTCAGCAGACTGAAGCTGACTACTACTGCGCAGCTGCTACAGACTGGTGGCTGCCCATTGTGACACGTGGTCCCATTGTGACACGTGGTCCCATTGTTCCAGGAATAGAACACATCCAAGCATTGTGTTCTATGAATGGCATGATTCCTATCACAGTGTTCCATGGATGGAACACATCCTATTTACTGCAGGCATGCAGCGCACCTAGCTGCTGCTGCTGCTTCAAGCCACTAGAATACCGTCTGTCAGACAGGTGGACGTAGGCCGAACCTTCAAATAACTCGCCAGATAAATCGTTGCTTTTCCATTTAATTCATATATAAATTAATTCAAAATTGAACAGTAAATTTCAAACTTGGAAGGCCACAAGAGGGGGACAATATTTCAAAAATGAAACGACATATCATTGCATGAGGGATGTGGTAGGAATTGAATGCATGAATTAAGACTGGGGAAGTACTGAGGGGAAGGGGCTGCAGGCCTTGTAGCAGGTGGGTGTGCAGAAATGTAGCTATCCAAAGCCAAACATATTACTGCAGCTTGTCACACCTGTACCTATCAAGCAGCAAAGGAGAAGATAGATCGTTATTTTACTGACAGATTAAATACAGTGAAATGCCTCCCATATAGAGGTGAATAAGAGTAGTAGTAGTAGTAGTAGTAGAAGATATGATCAAGTTAAATCAAGGCTAAGGAATTGGAAATGTGCAACTTGGACCAAGAAAAACTAATTACAGAGCAACGACATTTGAAAAAAGCATTCAAATCATGCTTTGAAAACACTACTTGTGTATCCCGATTTCAATTCAATCTGTCTTTGGAAACCGCTTAAGAGAGTGAGTGCACCATTCTCAGAGGAACTACAGATACTGAAATGATGCGTGGAGTGAAGTGAGCAAGCTCTTTTTCCATCTCCCTGGCGAGCATCGCCCACCTGTCTGCTGAGGCTCCCTCAGCAGACTGAAGCTGACTACTACTGCGCAGCTGCTACAGACTGTGGGCTGCCCATTGTGACACGTGGTCCCATTGTGACACGTGGTCCCATTGTTCCAGGAATAGAACACATCCAAGCATTGTGTTCTATGAATGGCATAATTCCTATCACAGTGTTCCATGGATGGAACACATCCTATTTACTGCAGGCAAGCAGCGCACCTAGCTGCTGCTGCTGCTGCTGCTACAAGCCACTAGAATACCGTCTGTCAGACAGGTGGACGTAGGCCGAACATTCAAATTACTCGCCAGATAAATCGTTGCTTTTCCATTTAATTCATATATGAATTAATTCAAAATTGAACAGTAAATTTCAAAGTTGGAAGGCCACAAGAGGGGGACAATGTTTCAAAAATGAAACGACATATCATTGCATGAGGGATGTGGTAGGAATTGAATGCTTGAATTAAGACTGGGGAAGTACTGAGGGGAAGGGGCTGCAGGCCTTGTAGCAGGTGGGTATGCAGAAATGTAGCTATCCAAAGCCAAACACATTACTGCAGCTTGTCACACCTGTACCTACCAAGCAGCAAAGGCCAAGATAGATCGTTATTTTACTGACAGATTGAATACAGTGCAATGCCTCCCATAAAGAGGTGAATAAGAGTAGTAGTAGTAGTAGTAGTAGTAGAAGAGTTGGTCAAGTTAAATCAAGGCTAAGGAATTGGAAATGTGCAACTTGGACCAAGAAAAACTAATTACAGAGCAACGACATTTGAAAAAAGCATTCAAATCATGCTTTCAAAACACTGCTTGTGAATCCTGATTTCAATTCAATCTGTCTTTGGAAAGCGCTTAAGAGAGTGAGTGCACCATTCTCAGAGGAACTGCAGATACTGAAATGATGCGTGGAGTGAAGTGAGCAAGCTATTTTTCCATCTCCCTGGCGAGCATTGCCCACCTGTCTGCTGAGGCTCCCTCAGCAGACTGAAGCTGACTACTGCTGCGCAGCTGCTACAGACTGTGGGCTGCCCAATGTGACACGTGGTCCCATTGTGACACGTGGTCCCATTGTTCCAGGAATAGAACACATCCAAGCATTGTGTTCTATGAATGGCATGATTCCTATCACAGTGTTCCATTGATGGAACACATCCTATTTACTGCAGGCAAGCAGCACACCTAGCTGCTGCTGCTTCAAGCCACTAGAATACCGTCTGTCAGACAGGTGGACTTAGGCCGAACATTCAAATAACTCGCCAGATAAATCGTTGCTTTTCCATTTAATTCATATATTAATTAATTCAAAATTGAACAGTAAATTTCAAAGTTGGAAGGCCACAAGAGGGGGACAATATTTCAAAAATGAAACGACATATCATTGCATGAGGGATGTGGTAGGAATTGAATGCATGAATTAAGACTGGGGAAGTACTGAGGGGAAGGGGCTGCAGGCCTTGTAGCAGGTTGGTGTGCAGAAATATAGCTATCCAAAGCCAAACACATTGCTGCAGCTTGTCACACCTGTACCTACCAAGCAGCAAAGGCCAAGATAGATCGTTATTTTACTGACAGATTGAATACAGTGCAATGCCTCCCATATAGAGGTGAATAAGAGTAGTAGTAGTAGTAGTAGAAGAGTTGGTCAAGTTAAATCAAGTCTAAGGAATTGGAAATGTGCAACTTGGACCAAGAAAAACTAATTACAGAGCAACGACATTTGAAAAAAGCATTCAAATCATGCTTTGAAAACACTACTTGTGTATCCCGATTTCGATTCAATCTGTCTTTGGAAACCGCT
Organism: Dendrobates tinctorius; assembly: GCF_039654945.1. Classification (NCBI taxonomy): domain Eukaryota; kingdom Metazoa; phylum Chordata; class Amphibia; order Anura; family Dendrobatidae; genus Dendrobates; species Dendrobates tinctorius. Next base: position 24,815,024 of record NW_027361793.1, read on the forward strand.
TAAGAGAGTGAGTGCACCATTCTCAGAGGAACTGCAGATACTGAAATGATGCGTGGAGTGAAGTGAGCAAGCTATTTTTCCATCTCCCTGGCGAGCATCGCCCACCTGTCTGCTGAGGCTCCCTCAGCAGACTGAAGCTGACTACTACTGCGCAGCTGCTACAGACTGTGGGCTGCCCATTGTGACACGTGGTCCCCATTGTGACACGTGGTCCCATTGTTCCAGGAATAGAACACATCCAAGCATTGTGTTCTATGAATGGCATGATTCCTATCACAGTGTTCCATGGATGGAACACATCCTATTTACTGCAGGTAAGCAGCGCACCTAGCTGCTGCTGCTGCTGCTGCTACAAGCCACTAGAATACCGTCTGTCAGACAGGTGGACGTAGGCCGAACATTCAAATAACTCGCCAGATAAATCGTTGCTTTTCCATTTAATTCATATATGAATTAATTCAAAATTGAACAGTAAATTTCAAAGTTGGAAGGCCACAAGAGGGGGACAATGTTTCAAAAATGAAACGACATATCATTGCATGAGGGATGTGGTAGGAATTGAATGCTTGAATTAAGACTGGAGAAGTACTAAGGGGAAGGGGCTGCAGGCCTTGTAGCAGGTGGGTGTGCAGAAATGTAGCTATCCAAAGCCAAACACATTACTGCATCTTGTCACACCTGTACCTACCAAGCAGCAAAGGCCAAGATAGATCGTTATTTTACTGACAGATTGAATACAGTGCAATGCCTCCCATATAGAGGTGAATAAGAGTAGTAGTAGTATTAGTAGAAGAGTTGGTCAAGTTAAATCAAGGCTAAGGAATTGGAAATGTGCAACTTGGACCAAGAAAAACTAATTACAGAGCAACGACATGTGAAAAAAGCATTCAAATCATGCTTTGAAAACACTACTTGTGTATCCCGATTTCAATTCAATCTGTCTTTGGAAACCGCTTAAGAGAGTGAGTGCACCATTCTCAGAGGAACTGCAGATACTGAAATGATGTGTGGAGTGAAGTGAGCAAGCTATTTTTCCATCTCCCTGGCGAGCATCGCCCACCTGTCTGCTGAGGCTCCCTCAGCAGACTGAAGCTGACTACTACTGCGCAGCTGCTACAGAATATGGGCTGCCCATTGTGACACGTGGTCCCATTGTGACACGTGGTCCCATTGTTCCAGGAATAGAACACATCCAAGCATTGTGTTCTATGAATGGCATGATTCCAATCACAGTGTTCCATGGATGGAACACATCCTATTTATTGCAGGCAAGCAGCGCACCTAGCTGCTGCTGCTACAAGCCACTAGAATACCGTCTGTCAGACAGGTGTACGTAGGCCGAACATTCAGATAACTCGCCAGATAAATCGTTGCTTTTCCATTTAATTCATATATGAATTAATTCAAAATTGAACAATAAATTTCAAAGTTGGAAGGCCACAAGAGGGGGACAATGTTTCAAAAATGAAATGACATATCATTGCATGAGGGATGTGGTAGGAATTGAATGCTTGAATTAAGACTGGGGAAGTACTGAGGGGAAGGGGCTGCAGGCCTTGTAGCAGGTGGGTGTGCAGAAATGTAGCTATCCAAAGCCAAACACATTACTGCAGCTTGTCACACCTGTACCTACCAAGCAGCAAAGGCCAAGATAGATTGTTATTTTACTGACAGATTGAATACAGTGCAATGCCTCCCATATAGAGGTGAATAAGAGTAGTAGTAGTAGTAGTAGTAGTAGTAGTAGTAGTAGAAGAGTTGGTCAAGTTAAATCAAGGCTAAGGAATTGGAAATGTGCAACTTGGACCAAGAAAAACTAATTACAGAGCATCGACATTTGAAAAAAGCATTCAAATCATGCTTTGAGAACACTACTTGTGTATCCCGATTTCAATTCAATCTGTCTTTGGAAACCGCTTAAGAGAGTGAGTGCACCATTCTCAGAGGAACTGCAGATACTGAAATGATGCGTGGAGTGAAGTTAGCAAGCTATTTTTCCATCTCCCTGGCGAGCATCGCCCACCTGTCTGCTGAGGCTCCCTCAGCAGACTGAAGCTGACTACTACTGCGCAGCTGCTACAGACTGTGGGCTGCCCATTGTGACACGTGGTCCCATTGTGACACGTGGTCCCATTGTTCCAGGAATAGAACACATCCAAGCATTGTGTTCTATGAATGGCATGATTCCTATCACAGTGTTCCATGGATGGAACACATCCTATTTACTGCAGGCAAGCAGCGCACCTAGCTGCTGCTGCTGCTGCTGCTACAAGCCACTAGAATACCGTCTGTCAGACAGGTGGACGTAGGGCGAACATTCAAATAACTCGCCAGATAAATCGTTGCTTTTCCATTTAATTCATATATGAATTAATTCAAAATTGAACAGTAAATTTCAAAGTTGGAAGGCCACAAGAGGGGGACAATGTTTCAAAAATGAAACGACATATCATTGCATGAGGGATGTGGTAGGAATTGAATGCTTGAATTAAGACTGGGGAAGTACTGAGGGGAAGGGGCTGCAGGCCTTGTAGGAGGTGGGTGTGCAGAAATGTAGCTATCCAAAGCCAAACACATTACTGCAGCTTGTCACACCTGTACCTACCAAGCAGCAAAGGCCAAGATACATCGTTATTTTACTGACAGATTGAATACAGTGCAATGCCTCCCATATAGAGGTGAATAAGAGTAGTAGTAGTAGTAGTAGTAGAAGAGTTGGTCAAGTTAAATCAAGGCTAAGGAATTGGAAATGTGCAACTTGGACCAAGAAAAACTAATTATTGAGCAACGACATTTGAAAAAAGCATTTAAATCATGCTTTGAAAACACTACTTGTGTATCCCGATTTCAATTCAATCTGTCTCTGGAAACCACTTAAGAGAGTGAGTGCACCATTCTCAGAGGAACTGCAGATACTGAAATGATGCATGGAGTGAAGTTAGCAAGCTATTTTTCCATCTCCCTGGCGAGCATCGCCCACCTGTCTGCTGAGGCTCCCTCAGCAGACTGAAGCTGACTACTACTGCGCAGCTGCTACAGACTGTGGGCTGCCCATTGTGACACGTGGTCCCATTGTGACACGTGGTCCCATTGTTCCAGGAATAGAACACATCCAAGCATTGTGTTCTATGAATGGCATGATTCCTATCACAGTGTTCCATGGATGGAACACATCCTATTTACTGCAGGCAAGCAGCGCACCTAGCTGCTGCTGCTGCTGCTGCTTCAAGCCACTAGAATACCGTCTGTCAGACAGGTGGACGTAGGCCGAACATTCAAATAACTCGCCAGATAAATCGTTGCTTTTCCATTTAATTGATATATATGAATTAATTAAAAATTGAACAGTAAATTTCAAAGTTGGAAGGCCACAAGAGGGGGACAATGTTTCAAAAATGAAACGACATATCATTGCATGAGGGATGTGGTAGGAATTGAATGCTTGAATTAAGACTGGGGAAGTACTGAGGGGAAGGGGCTGCAGGCCTTATAGGAGGTGGGTGTGCAGAAATGTAGCTATCCAAAGCCAAACACATTACTGCAGCTTGTCACACCTGTACCTACCAAGCAGCAAAGGCCAAGATAGATCGTTATTTTACTGACAGATTGAATACAGTGCAATGCCTCCCATATAGAGGTGAATAAGAGTAGTAGTAGTAGTAGTAGTAGTAGTAGAGTTGGTCAAGTTAAATCAAGGCTAAGGAATTGGAAATGTGCAACTTGGACCAAGAAAAACTAATTACAGAGCAACGACATTTGAAAAAAGCATTCAAATCATGCTTTGAAAACACTACTTGTGTATCCCGATTTCAATTCAATCTGTCTTTGGAAACCGCTTAAGAGAGTGAGTGCACCATTCTCAGAGGAACTGCAGATACTGAAATGATGCGTGGAGTGAAGTGAGCAAGCTATTTTTCCATCTCCCTGGCGAGCATCGCCCACCCGTCTGCTGAGGCTCCCTCAGCAGACTGAAGCTGACTACTACTGCGCAGCTGCTACAGACTGTGGGCTGCCCATTGTGACACGTGGTCCGATTGTGAAACGTGGTCCCATTGTTCCAGGAATAGAACACATCCAAGCATTGTGTTCTATGAATGGCATGATTCCTATCACAGTGTTCCATGGATGGAACACATCCTATTTACTGCAGGCAAGCAGCGCACCTAGCTGCTGCTGCTGCTGCTGCTGCTACTACAAGCCACTAGAATACCGTCTGTCAGACAGGTGGATGTAGGCCGAACATTCAAATAACTCGCCAGATAAATCGTTGCTTTTCCATTTAATTCATATATGAATTAATTCAAAATTGAACAGTAAATTTCAAAGTTGGAAGGCCACAAGAGGGGGACAATGTTTCAAAAATGAAACGACATATCATTGCATGAGGGATGTGGTAGGAATTGAATGCTTGAATTAAGACTGGGGAAGTACTGAGGGGAAGGGGCTGCAGGCCTTGTAGCAGGTGGGTGTGCAGAAATGTAGCTATCCAAAGCCAAACACATTACCGCAGCTTGTCACACCTGTACCTACCAAGCAGCAAAGGCCAAGATAGATCGTTATTTTACTGACAAATTGAATACAGTGCAATGCCTCCCATATAGAGGTGAATAAGAGTAGTAGTAGTAGCAGTAGTAGTAGAAGAGTTGGTCAAGTTAAATCAAGGCTAAGGAATTGGAAATGTGCAACTTGGACCAAGAAAAACTAATTACAGAGCAACGACATTTGAAAAAAGCATTCAAATCATGCTTTGAAAACACTACTTGTGTATCCCGATTTCAATTCAATCTGTCTTTGGAAACCGCTTAAGAGAGTGAGTGCACCATTCTCAGAGGAACTGCAGATACTTAAACGATGCGTGGAGTGAAGTGAGCAAGCTATTTTTCCATCTCCCTGGCGAGCATCGCCCACCTGTCTGCTGAGGCTCCCTCAGCAGACTGAAGCTGACTACTACTGCGCAGCTGCTACAGACTGTGGGCTGCCCATTGTGACACGTGGTCCCATTGTGACACGTGGTCCCATTGTTCCAGGAATAGAACACATCCAAGCATTGTGTTCTATGAATGGCATGATTCCTATCACAGTGTTCCATGGATGGAACACATCCTATTTACTGCAGGCAAGCAGCGCACCTAGCTGCTGCTGCTACAAGCCACTAGAATACCGTCTGTCAGACAGGTGGACGTAGGCCGAACATTTAAATAACTCGCCAGATAAATCGTTGCTTTTCCATTTAATTCATATATGAATTAATTCAAAATTGAACAGTAAATTTCAAGGTTGGAAGGCCACAAGAGGGGGACAATGTTTCAATAATGAAACGACATATCATTGCATGAGGGATGTGGTAGGAATTGAATGCTTGAATTAAGACTGGGGAAGTACTGAGGGGAAGGGGCTGCAGGCCTTGTAGCAGGTGGATGTGCAGAAATGTAGCTATCCAAAGCCAAACACATTACTGCAGCTTGTCACACCTGTACCTACCAAGCAGCAAAGGCCAAGATAGATCGTTATTTTACTGACAGATTGAATACAGTGCAATGCCTCCCATATAGAGGTGAATAAGAGTAGTAGTAGTAGTAGTAGTAGTAGAAGAGTTGGTCAAGTTAAATCAAGGCTAAGGAATTGGAAATGTGCAACTTGGACCAAGAAAAACTAATTACAGAGCAACGACATTTGAAAAAAGCATTCAAATCATGCTTTGAAAACACTACTTGTGTATCCCGATTTCAATTCAATCTGTCTTTGGAAACCGCTTAAGAGAGTGAGTGCACCATTCTCAGAGGAACTGCAGATACTGAAATGATGCGTGGAGTAAAGTGAGCAAGCTATTTTTCCATCTCCCTGGCGAGCATCGCCCACCGGTCTGCTGAGGCTCCCTCAGCAGACTGAAGCTGACTACTACTGCGCAGCTGCTACAGACTGTGGGCTGCCCATTGTGACACGTGGTCCCATTGTGACACGTGGTCCCATTGTTCCAGGAATAGAACACATCCAAGCATTGTGTTCTATGAATGGCATGATTCCTATCACAGTGTTCCATTGATGGAACACATCCTATTTATTGCAGGCAAGCAGCGCACCTAGCTGCTGCTGCTGCTGCTAGAAGCCACTAGAATACAGTCTGTCAGACTGGTGGACGTAGGCCGAACATTCAAATAACTCGCCAGATAAATCGTTGCTTTTCCATTTAATTCATATATGAATTAATTCAAAATTGAACAGTAAATTTCAAAGTTGGAAGGCCACAAGAGGGGGACAATGTTTCAAAAATGAAACGACATATCATTGCATGAGGGATGTGGTAGGAATTGAATGCTTGAATTAAGACTGGGGAAGTACTGAGGGGAAGGGGCTGCAGGCCTTGTAGCAGGTGGGTGTGCAGAAATGTAGCTATCCAAAGCCAAACACATTACTGCAGCTTTTCACACCTGTACCTACCAAGCAGCAAAGGCCAAGATAGATCGTTATTTTACTGACAGATTGAATACAGTGCAATGCCTCCCATATAGAGGTGAATAAGAGTAGTAGTAGTAGTAGTAGTAGAAGAGTTGGTCAAGTTAAATCAAGGCTAAGGAATTGGAAATGTGCAACTTGGACCAAGAAAAACTAATTACAGAGCAACGACATTTGAAAAAAGCATTCAAATCATGCTTTGAAAACACTACTTGTGTATCCCAATTTCAATTCAATCTGTCTTTGGAAACCGCTTAAGAGAGTGAGTGCACCATTCTCAGAGGAACTGCAGATACTGAAATGATTCGTGGAGTGAAGTGAGCAAGCTATTTTTCCATCTCCCTGGCGAGCATCGCCCACCTGTCTGCTGAGGCTCCCTCAGCAGACTGAAGCTGACTACTACTGCGCAGGTGCTACAGACTGTGGGCTGCCCATTGTGACACGTGGTCCCCATTGTGACACGTGGTCCCATTGTTCCAGGAATAGAACACATCCAAGCATTGTGTTCTATGAATGGCATGATTCCTATCACAGTGTTCCATGGATGGAACACATCCTATTTACTGCAGGTAAGCAGCGCACCTAGCTGCTGCTGCTGCTGCTGCTACAAGCCACTAGAATACCGTCTGTCAGACAGGTGGACGTAGGCCGAACATTCAAATAACTCGCCAGATAAATCGTTGCTTTTCCATTTAATTCATATATGAATTAATTCAAAATTGAACAGTAAATTTCAAAGTTGGAAGGCCACAAGAGGGGGACAATGTTTCAAAAATGAAACGACATATCATTGCATGAGGGATGTGGTAGGAATTGAATGCTTGAATTAAGACTGGGGAAGTACTGAGGGGAAGGGGCTGCAGGCCTTGTAGCAGGTGGGTGTGCAGAAATGTAGCTATCCAAAGCCAAACACATTACTGCATCTTGTCACACCTGTACCTACCAAGCAGCAAAGGCCAAGATAGATCATTATTTTACTGACAGATTGAATACAGTGCAATGCCTCCCATATAGAGGTGAATAAGAGTAGTAGTAGTAGCAGTAGTAGTAGAAGAGTTGGTCAAGTTAAATCAAGGCTAAGGAATTGGAAATGTGCAACTTGGACCAAGAAAAACTAATTACAGAGCAACGACATTTGAAAAAAGCATTCAAATCATGCTTTGAAAACACTACTTGTGTATCCCGATTTCAATTCAATCTGTCTTTGGAAACCGCTTAAGAGAGTGAGTGCACCATTCTCAGAGGAACTGCAGATACTGAAATGATGCGTGGAGTGAAGTGAGCAAGCTATTTTTCCATCTCCCTGGCGAGCATCGCCCACCTGTCTGCTGAGGCTCCCTCAGCAGACTGAAGCTGACTACTACTGCGCAGCTGCTACAGACTGTGGGCTGCCCATTGTGACACGTGGTCCCATTGTGACACGTGGTCCCATTGTTCTAGGAATAGAACACATCCAAGCATTGTGTTCTTTGAATGGCATGATTCCTATCACAGTGTTCCATGGATGGAACACATCCTATTTACTGCAGGCAAGCAGCGCACCTAGCTGCTGCTGCTACAAGCCACTAGAATACCGTCTGTCAGACAGGTGGACGTAGGCCGAACATTCAAATAACTCGCCAGATAAATCGTTGCTTTTCCATTTAATTCATATATGAATTAATTCAAAATTGAACAGTAAATTTCAAAGTTGGAAGGCCACAAGAGGGGGACAATGTTTCAAAAAAGAAACGACATATCATTGCATGAGGGATGTGGTAGGAATTGAATGCTTGAATTAAGACTGGGGAAGTACTGAGGGGAAGGGGCTGCAGGCCTTGTAGCAGGTGGGTGTGCAGAAATGTAGCTATCCAAAGCCAAACACATTACCGCAGCTTGTCATACCTGTACCTACCAAGCAGCAAAGGCCAAGATAGATCGTTATTTTTCTGACAGATTGAATACAGTGCAATGCCTCCCATATAGAGGTGAATAAGAGTAGTAGTAGTAGTAGAAGAGTTGGTCAAGTTAAATCAAGGCTAAGGAATTGGAAATGTGCAACTTGGACCAAGAAAAACTAATTACAGAGCAACGACATTTGAAAAAAGCATTCAAATCATGCTTTGAAAACACTACTTGTGTATCCCAATTTCAATTCAATCTGTCTTTGGAAACCGCTTAAGAGAGTGAGTGCACCATTCTCAGAGGAACTGCAGATACTGAAATGATGCGTGGAGTGAAGTGAGCAAGCTATTTTTCCATCTCCCTGGCGAGCATCGCCCACCTGTCTGCTGAGGCTCCCTCAGCAGACTGAAGCTGACTACTACTGCGCAGCTGCTACAGACTGTGGGCTGCCCATTGTGACACGTGGTCCCATTGTGACACGTGGCCCCATTGTTCCAGGAATAGAACACATCCAAGCATTGTGTTCTATGAATGGCATGATTCCTATCACAGTGTTCCATGGATGGAACACATCCTATTTACTGCAGGCAAGCAGCGCACCTAGCTGCTGCTCCTGCTGCTACAAGCCACTAGAATACCATCTGTCAGACAGGTGGACGTAGGCCGAACATTCAAATAACTCGCCAGATAAATCGTTGCTTTTCCATTTAATTCATATATGAATTAATTCAAAATTGAACAGTAAATTTCAAAGTTGGAAGGCCACAAGAGGGGGACAATGTTTCAAAAATGAAACGACATATCATTGCATGAGGGATGTGGTAGGAATTGAATGCTTGAATTAAGACTGGGGAAGTACTGAGGGGAAGGGGCTGCAGGCCTTGTAGCAGGTGGGTGTGCAGAAATGTAGCTATCCAAAGCCAAACACATTACCGCAGCTTGTCATACCTGTACCTACCAAGCAGCAAAGGCCAAGATAGATCGTTATTTTACTGACAGATTGAATACAGTGCAAAGCCTCCCATATAGAGGTGAATAAGAGTAGTAGTAGTAGTAGAAGAGTTGGTCAAGTTAAATCAAGGCTAAGGAATTGGAAATGTGCAACTTGGACCAAGAAAAACTAATTACAGAGCAACGACATTTGAAAAAAGCATTCAAATCATGCTTTGAAAACACTACTTGTGTATTCCGATTTCAATTCAATCTGTCTTTGGAAACCTCTTAAGAGAGTGAGTGCACCATTCTCAGAGGAACTGCAGATACTGAAATGATGCGTGGAGTGAAGTGAGCAAGCTATTTTTCCATCTCCCTGGCGAGCATCGCCCACCTGTCTGCTGAGGCTCCCTCAGCAGACTGAAGCTGACTACTACTGCGCAGCTGCTACACACTGTGGGCTGCCCATTGTGACACGTGGTCCCATTGTGACACGTGGTCCCATTGGTCCAGGAATAGAACACATCCAAGCATTGTGTTCTATGAATGGCATGATTCCTATCACAGTGTTCCATGGATGGAACACATCCTATTTACTGCAGGCAAGCAGCGCACCTAGCTGCTGCTGCTGCAGCTGCTACAAGCCACTAGAATACCGTCTGTCAGACAGGTGGACGTAGGCCGAACATTCAAATAACTCGCCAGATAAATCGTTGCTTTTCCATTTAATTCATATATGAATTAATTCAAAATTGAACAGTAAATTTCAAAGTTGGAAGGCCACAAGAGGGGGACAATGTTTCAAAAATGAAACGACATATCATTGCATGAGGGATGTGGTAGGAATTGAATGCTTGAATTAAGACTGGGGAAGTACTGAGGGGAAGGGGCTGCAGGCCTTGTAGCAGGTGGGTGTGCAGAAATGTAGCTATCCAAAGCCAAACACATTACTGCAGCTTGTCACACCTGTACCTACCAAGCAGCAAAGGCCAAGATAGATCGTTATTTTACTGACAGATTGAATACAGTGCAATGCCTACCATATAGAGGTGAATAAGAGTAGTAGTAGTAGTAGTAGTAGTATAGAAGAGTTGGTCAAGTTAAATCAAGGCTAAGGAATTGGAAATGTGCAACTTGGACCAAGAAAAACTAATTGAAATCAGGATACACAAGTAGTGTTTTCAAAGCATGATTTGAATGCTTTTTTCAAATGTCGTTGCTCTGTAATTAGTTTTTCTTGGTCCAAGTTGCACATTTCCAATTCCTTAGCCTTGATTTAACTTGACCAACTCTTCTACTACTACTACTACTACTACTACTACTACTACTACTCTTATTCACCTCTATATGGGAGGCATTGCACTGTATTCAATCTGTCAGTAAAATAACGATCAATCTTGGCCTTTGCTGCTTTGTAGGTACAGGTGTGACAAGCTGCAGTAATGTGTTTGGCTTTGGATAGCTACATTTCTGCACACCCACCTGCTACAAGGCCTGCAGCCCCTTCCCCTCAGTACTTCCCCAGTCTTAATTCAAGCATTCAATTCCTACCACATCCCTCATGCAATGATATGTCGTTTCATTTTTGAAACATTGTCCCCCTCTTGTGGCCTTCCAACTTTGAAATTTACTGTTCAATTTTGATTTAATTCATATATGAATTAAATGGAAAAGCAACGATTTATCTGGCGAATTATTTGAATGTTCGGCCTACGTCCACCTGTCTGACAGACGGTATTCTAGTGGCTTGTAGCAGCAGCAGCAGCAGCAGCAGCAGCTAGGTGCGCTGCTTGCCTGCAGTAAATAGGATGTGTTCCATCCATGGAACACTGTGATAGGAATCATGCCATTCATAGAACACAATGCTTGGATATGTTCTATTCCTGGAACAATGGGACCACGTGTCACAATGGGATCACGTGTCACAATGGGCAGCCCACAGTCTGTAGCAACTGCGCAGTAGTAGTCAGCTTCAGTCTGCTGAGGGAGCCTCAGCAGACAGGTGGGCGATGCTCGCCAGGGAGATGGAAAAAGAGCTTGCTCACTTCACTCCACGCATCATTTCAGTATCTGCAGTTCCTCTGAGAATAGTGCACTCACTCTCTTAAGCGGTTTCCAAAGACAGATTGAATTGAAATCTGGATACACAAGTAGTGTTTTCAAAGCATTATTTGAATGCTTTTTTCAAATGTCGTTGCTCTATAATTAGTTTTTCTTGGCCCAAGTTGCACATTTCCAATTCCTTAGCCTTGATTTAACTTGACCAACTCTTCTACTACTACTACTACTACTACTACTCTTATTCACCTCTATATGGGAGGCATTGCACTGTATTCAATCTGTCAGTAAAATAACGATTTAAATTGGCCTTTGCTGCTTGGTAGGTACAGGTGTGACAAGCTGCAGTAATGTGTTTGGCTTTGGATAGCTACATTTCTTCACACCCACCTGCTACAAGGCCTGCAGCCCCTTCCCCTCAGTACTTCCCCAGTCTTAATTCAAGCATTCAATTCCTACAACATCCCTCATGCAATGATATGTCGTTTCATTTTTGAAACATTGTCCCCCTCTTGTGGCCTTCCAACTTTGAAATTTACTGTTCAATTTTGAATTAATTAATATATGAATTAAATGGAAAAGCAACGATTTATCTGGCGAGTTATTTGAAGGTTCGGCCTACGTCCACCTGTCTGACAGACGCTATTCTAGTGGCTTGTAGCAGCTGCAGCAGCAGCAGCTAGGTGCGCTGCTTGCCTGCAGTAAATAGGATGTGTTCCATCCATGGAACACTGTGATAGGAATCATGCCATTCATAGAACACAATGCTTGGATGTGTTCTATTCCTGGAACAATGGGACCACGTGTCACAATGGGACCACGTGTCACAATGGGCAGCCCACAGTCTGTAGCAACTGAGCAGTAGTAGTCAGCTTCAGTCTGCTGAGGGAGCCTCAGCAGACAGGTGGGCGATGCTCGCCAGGGAGATGGAAAAAGAGCTTGCTCACTTCACTCCACGCATCATTTCAGTATCTGCAGTTCCTCTGAGAATAGTGCACTCACTCTCTTAAGCGGTTTCCAAAGACAGATTGAATTGAAATCGGGATACACAAGTAGTGTTTTCAAAGCATTATTTGAATGCTTTTTTCAAATGTCGTTGCTCTATAATTAGTTTTTCTTGGCCCAAGTTGCACATTTCCAATTCCTTAGCCTTGATTTAACTTGACCAACTCTTCTACTACCACTACTACTACTACTACTACTACTACTACTCTTATTCACCTCTATATGGGAGGCATTGCACTGTATTCAATCTGTCAGTAAAATAACGATTTATCTTGGCCTTTGCTGCTTGGTAGGTACAGGTGTGACAAGCTGCAGTAATGTGTTTGGCTTTGGATAGCTACATTTCTTCACACCCACCTGCTACAAGGCCTGCAGCCCCTTCCCCTCAGTACTTCCCCAGTCTTAATTCAAGCATTCAATTCCTACAACATCCCTCATGCAATGATATGTCGTTTCATTTTTGAAACATTGTCCCCCTCTTGTGGCCTTCCAACTTTGAAATTTACAGTTCAATTTTGAATTAATTCATATATGAATTAAATGGAAAAGCAACGATTTATCTGGCGAGTTATTTGAATGTTCGGCCTACATCCACCTGTCTGACAGACGGTATTCTAGTGGCTTGTAGCAGCAGCAGCAGCAGCAGCTAGGTGCGCTGCTTGCCTGCAGTAAATAGGATATGTTAAATCCATGGAACACTGTGATAGGAATCATGCCTTTCATAGAACACAATGCTTGGATGTGTTCTATTCCTGGAACAATGGGACCATGTGTCACAATGGGACCACGTGTCACAATGGGCAGCCCACAGTCTGTAGCAGCTGCGCAGTAGTAGTCAGCTTCAGTCTGCTGAGGGAGCCTCAGCATACAGGTGGGCGATGCTCGCCAGGGAGGACTGAAATTTTTGATGTTTTTCTACTCCTCTCATGAGCCCAAACAAGTCTCTAAAAGCATGAGTTTGCAACTACTTTACTTTTGGAGAAAATTCAAAACATTCATTATTCAATAGAGCCCAATAGCAAAAATCAGGTTTTGAATGAAGAATCACATTTCTTGGTAGAATCATGCAGGATTGAAATTTTTGATGGTTTTTTACTCCTCTCAACAGCCCAAACAAGTTTCTAAAAGGATGAGTTTGCAACTCATTTCAGTCCTGCATGATTCTACCAAGAAATGTGAGTGTTCATTCAAACCGCTGGTTTTTGATATTTTGGGCCCTATTGAATAATGAATGTTTTGAATTTTCTCCAAAAGTAAAGTAGTTGCAAACTCATCCTTTTAGAAACTTGTTTGGGCTGTTGAGAGGAGTAAAAAACCATCAAGAATTTCAATCCTGCATGATTCTACCAAGAAATGTGATTCTTCATTCAAAACGCTGATTTTTGCTATTGGGTTCTATTGAATAATGAATGTTTTGAATTTTCTCCAAAAGTAAAGTATTTGCAAGCTCATGCTTTTAGAGACTTGTTTGGGCTCATGAGAGGAGTAGAAAAACATCAAAAATTTCAGTCCTGCACGATTCTACCAAGAAATGTGAGTGTTCATTCAAACCGCTGGTTTTTGATAGTTTGGGCCCTATTGAATAATGAATGTTTTGAATTTTCTCCAAAAGTAAAGTAGTTGCAAACTCATCCTTTTAGAAACTTGTTTGGGCTGTTGAGAGGAGTAAAAAAACATCAAAAATTTCAATCCTGCATGATTGTACCAAGAAATGTGATTCTTTATTCAAAACGCTGATTTTTGCTATTGGGTTCTATTGAATAATGAATGTTTTGAATTTTCTCCAAAAGTAAAGTAGTTGCAAACTCATGCTTTTTTGTTTAAATATTTTTATTAAAGTTTCAAGTATAGAGGGAAAGGGTAAATGGACAAAGTAAAAAGTAGAGAACTCTACTCTACGTGTTACATCACACATTAAATAAAATTGTTTAATACAAGTAGTGTACATAAGAAACAAATATAATACATCGCTTGAATGCAATCCTCTCAAAAAAGAACCAACATTGTCATATTGAGTTTACAGTAGAGTGTTAGATAACATAAATTAAGAAAATTTCAAATTCCAAACATCCCATTTAGTGTGATATTTATGGAGAGTACCATTAATAAAGGCAAATCTTTTCTCCATAGAATTATGAGTCCGTAATTTACCTAAAATATCAGCAAAAGAAGGTAAATCAGTTTTAAGCCACCAGAAAGCTATAGCGTTTTTGGTCACCAAAAAAGTATGTATCATTACAAATCGAATAACAGGATTTATTTCTTCAGTGCCCAAAGAAAGTAATGCCATTTGTGGGGTGACCTTCACTGCGTTGTCAGAGAGAGTATTTATATGATTCGTAACTTCTTTCCACAATCTCTTCAATTTAGGACAGCTCCAGAAAATGTGGTACAGGTTACCTGGTAAACCACAATTCCTCCAGCATAGAGGGGAGTATTTATTATCTATATGAGCTAACCTAATCGGAGTGTAATGCCATCTAATTAAAGTTTTAAAGAAAGACTCCTGTAAAGTCGCAGAAATAGTAGATGCATTTGAAAACTTTATGGCCTTCCCCCATTGGTCTTCATCAAATTTTATGTTAAAATCCCTTTCCCATCTTTGAATGTATACATTTTTAAAGAGTTCGGTGTCGTCATTAGGGTGGGAATATATGTTTTTAAGACTCCAAGTCGACTTAAGGGCAACATTTGCAAACATGGAGGCCACAATATCCGAATTCAAAGCTCTACTAGTCAAAAATTTCCGCAGAAGATCTTTCAGAAGTAGATAAGAGGTGAAATGTGTAGACGGGACATGAAATTTATTTTTAATTTCATTAAAGGGTAAAAAATTTTGTCCGTCCCATAAATCCCCTACCGTATTAATTTTAAAGCTGCACCACTCCTCTGGAACTGGACATTTATATATTTTTGATAATAATTTTAATGGGAATTTTTTCAAAATGCTTTTCCTGTCGTCGCCTTTCTTTAATTTTGTGAAACTCCTCCACATAGTCAGTATAGAATTTACAACAGGATGTTGATAAGTAATGATCGAAGGAGATAGCAGATCTTTAAAGAAAAAATCTGATATTGAACTAGTCCCATAATGTTCTAGCTCAAGGTCCAACCAAGCGGGAAGTGTTTTCGTATTTACATTATGGAACGCCCACAAGGCGGTCTTGAGAGGATGTCTCATCCAACTCTCCACGAGATACAAAAAAGAAAAAAGACAAAAAATTGCTGACCTCCAGAACCAAATTGCTTCAAAAGAAAAACAACAAAATTCCCTGTCTGCTCCATCCCATATTATCCATCTTGATATCCTGAAATTGAGACAGGCGTTAAGATCCGAAATTATTTCCGAGTACGAGTCCATTGTTAGAGCATCAAAATATAATCTGTATGCTTCAATTAACAAACCCACCAAATATATGACAAGTAAACTTAAACAAGCTCGCGTAAGTAGAAGGATTGTTAAAATCAAATCCCCTTCAGGAGAAATGAAACAACACCCCTCTGATATTACCGAAATATTTGCGGATTATTTCGAAACCCTCTATAATCTTAAAAAAGATCCCTTAGTTCATACTCCTAATCAAAAAGAGATTGACCTTTTTCTTTCTAAATTGACCCTTCCCCAACTAGATAATTTGGACCTAACTCTTTTAAATCAACCGTTTACTGTAGAAGAAATTGCCAAAACGATTGACAAACTTAAACTTAACAAATCCCCTGGCCCAGATGGGTTCACAAACGAATATCTCAAGTTTTTCTCCAACATTTTATCCCCGCACCTAAAATCTCTTTTTGACCACGCTTCTAGTATTGGATCGTTCCCCAAAGAAATGACGGAGGCAACTATCATTTTGATCCCCAAAGACATTAGAAACCCAGAAGAAGTTAAAAATTATCGTCCGATCTCTTTAATTAACACTGATATTAAAGTATATTCAAAAATTTTAGCGGATCGATTAAAGAATCTTTTACCTGATCTTGTTAAAAATGATCAAGTAGGGTTTGTCTCCGGAAGACAAGTAACAGACGGTACCAGAAGAATCTTGAACTTGTTTAACATAGCTAGCTCTAATAATCTCCCTTCACTATTTATCTCGTTGGATGCCCAAAAAGCTTTTGATAGGGTGAATTGGGATTATCTTAAAGCTACTTTACTAAAGTTTGGTTTTGACAATCGCTTTATAACATCTATATTTGCATTGTACTCTAATACTAATGCTAAAACCTATACTAATAATCACCTTTCTAGGAATTTCAACATCACTAATGGAACAAGACAGGGCTGCCCCCTTTCGCCCCTTTTATTTGCCTTGGCAGTCGAGCCCTTGGTGGAAATGATCAGAAAATGTACTGATATTTCGGGTTTTAAAACAAAAAATTATCATCACAAGTTAACCTTATTTGCTGACGACCTTATGTTATCAGTCACTGATCCGGCTAATTCACTTAACGCTTTAATCACCATTTTAGATGAGTTCTCTAAGGTCTCATATTTTAAAATAAATCCCCAAAAATCTAAAATAATACATTTTAATTTACGTCCCTCTGAAATTGAAGCCTTTAAAGAATTATCTGAATTTTACTGGGAAGATTTTGAACTAGAATACTTGGGGATAATTTTCCCTAAAGATTTGAAACTCATTGTTTCTAAGAATATGGAACATCTCAGTAAGAAAATCTTAAAAGACCTTTCTGGTTATAATAATTGCGATCTATCCCTGATGGGAAGAACCTTGGTAATAAAAACATATATTTTACCTAAAATTCTTTTTGTACTTAGGAATCTACCTCTTACGATTCCCACTTCCCTTTTATTTAACAGCTAGGTGCGCTGCTTGCCTGCAGTAAATAGGATGTGTTCCATCCATGGAACACTGTGATAGGAATCATGCCATTCATAGAACACAATGCTTGGATGTGTTCTATTCCTGGAACAATGGGACCACGTGTCACAATGGGACCACGTGTCACAATGGGCAGCCCACAGTCTGTAGCAGCTGCGCAGTAGTAGTCAGCTTCAGTCTGCTGAGGGAGCCTCAGCAGACAGGTGGGCGATGCTCGCCAGGGAGATGGAAAAATAGCTTACTCACTTCACTCCACGCATCATTTCAGTATCTGCAGTTCCTCTGAGAATGGTGCACTCACTCTCTTAAGCGGTTTCCAAAGACAGATTGAATTGAAATCGGGATACACAAGTAGTGTTTTCAAAGCATGATTTGAATGCTTTTTTCAAATGTCGTTGCTCTGTAATTAGTTTTTCTTGGTCCAAGTTGCACATCTCCAATTCCTTAGCCTTGATTTAACTTGACCAACTCTTCTACTACTACTACTCTTATTCACCTCTATATGGGAGGCATTGCACTGTATTCAATCTGTCAGTAAAATAACGATCTATCTTGGCCTTTGCTGCTTGGTAGGTACAGGTATGACAAGCTGCAGTAATGTGTTTGGCTTTGGATAGCTACATTTTTGCACACCCACCTGCTACAAGGCCTGCAGCCCCTTCCCCTCAGTACTTCCCCAGTCTTAATTCAAGCATTCAATTCCTACCACATCCCTCATGCAATGATATGTCATTTCATTTTTGAAACATTGTTCCCCTCTTGTGGCCTTCCAACTTTGAAATTTACTGTTCAATTTTGAATTAATTCATATATGAATTAAATGGAAAAGCAACGATTTATCTGGCGAGTTATTTGAATGTTCGGCCTACGTCCACCTGTCTGACAGACGGTATTCTAGTGGCTTGTAGCAGCAGCAGCAGCAGCAGCAGCTAGGTGCGCTGCTTGCCTGCAGTAAATAGGATGTGTTCCATCCATGGAACACTGTGATAGGAATCATGCCATTCATAGAACACAATGCTTGGATGTGTTCTATTCCTGGAACAATGGGACCACGTGTCACAATGGGACCACATGTCACAATGGGCAGCCCACAGTCTGTAGCAGCTGCGCAGTAGTAGTCAGCTTCAGTCTGCTGAGGGAGCCTCAGCAGACAGGTGGGCGATGCTCGCCAGGCAGATGGAAAAAGAGCTTGCTCACTTCACTCCACGCATCATTTCAGTATCTGCAGTTCCTCTGAGAATGGTGCACTCACTCTCTTAAGCAGTTTCCAAAGACAGATTGAATTGAAATCGGGATACACAAGTAGTGTTTTCAAAGCATGATTTGAATGCTTTTTTCAAATGTCGTTGCTCTGTAATTAGTTTTTCTTGGTCCAAGTTGCACATTTCCAATTCCTTAGCCTTGATTTAACTTGACCAACTCTTCTACTACTACTACTACTACTACTCTTATTCACCTCTATATGGGAGGCATTGCACTGTATTCAATCTGTCAGTAAAATAACGATCTATCTTGGCCTTTGCTGCTTGGTAGGTACAGTTGTGACAAGCTGCAGTAATGTGTTTGGCTTTGGATAGCTATATTTCTGCACACCCACCTGCTACAAGGCCTGCAGCCCCTTCCCCTCAGTACTTCCCCAGTCTTAATTCAAGCATTCAATTCCTACCACATCCCTCTTGCAATGATATGTCGTTTCGTTTTTGAAACATTGTCAACCTCTTGTGGCCTTCCAACTTTAAAATTTACTGTTCAATTTTGAATTAATTCATATATGAATTAAATGGAAAAGCAACGATTTATCTGGCGAGTTATTTGAATGTTCGGCCTACGTACACCTCTCTGACAGACGGTATTCTAGTGGCTTGTAGCAGCAGCAGCAGCAGCTAGGTGCGCTGCTTGCCTGCAGTAAATAGGATGTGTTCCATCCATGGAACACTGTGATAGGAATCATGCCATTCATAGAACACAATGCTTGGATGTGTTCTATTCCTGGAACAATGGGACCACGTGTCACAATGGGACCACGTGTCACAATGGGCAGCCCACAGTCTGTAGCAGCTGCGCAGTAGTAGTCAGCTTCAGTCTGCTGAGGGAGCCTCAGCAGACAGGTGGGCGATGCTCGCCAGGGAGATGGAAAAATAGCTTGCTCACTTCACTCCACGCATCATTTCAGTATCTGCAGTTCCTCTGAGAATGGTGCACTCACTCTCTTAAGCGGTTTCCAAAGACAGATTGAATTGAAATCGGGATACACAAGTAGTGTTTTCAAAGCATGATTTGAATGCTTTTTTTCAAATGTCGTTGCTCTGTAATTAGTTTTTCTTGGTCCAAGTTGCACATTTCCAATTCCTTAGCCTTGATTTAACTTGACTTCAGCAAAGCATTTGACAAAGTCTCTCATACAATCCTTATTGAAAAAATGACTAAGTATGGAATGGACAAGGCAACTGTTAGGTGGATTCATAACTGGCTTAGTGATCGGACCCAAAGAGTGGTCGTAAATGGCTGCACATCCAGTTGGAAGAATGTCTCAAGTGGGGTACCACAGGGCTCTGTCCTGGGCCCTGTATTGTTCAACATCTTTATCAACGATTTAGATGAAGGAATTGAGGGTAAACTGATTAAATTTGCTGATGACACAAAGCTAGGAGGGATAGCTAATACTAGAGAAGAGAGAGAGAGGATTCAAAAAGATTTAAATAAACTGGAGAAGTGGGCAGCAACTAACAGATTGGTTTTTAACAGGGAGAAATGCAAAGTACTACATCTGGGCAATAAAAATGAAAAAAGCATATATAGAATGGGAGGAATAGGGCTAAGTGACAGCACACGTGAAAAAGACTTGGGTATACTAATAGATCACAGACTGAATATGAGTCAACAGTGTGATGCAGCAGCAAAAAAGGCAAATGCAATTCTAGGATGTATTAACAGAAGCATACAACAGTCGACAGCTGTAAGATATTGAACTCTACCTCAAGAGAGTACACAAGATTTTGTCCACACAATAAGTCTTACACTAGGATTGATCATGTGTTCACTAGCTTCTCGCTACTAGACTCATACATAGATTTCCAGACTGGTCCTATTACATGGTCAGACCATGCCCCAATCCTACTGACCTTACATACTTCCTCCATGATCCCAAAACAATACAATTGGAGATATAGTAAATTCACTGTTGACTCCCCAGAAAACATATCATTAGCAAAGAATGTCTTAATGAACTACTTCAAAGAGAACTGTTCCCAAGAAATTACACCTGAAACATTGTGGCTAGCACACAAATGTGTCATTAGGGGTCATCTGATCCAAGTGGCCTCGAGACAAAAAAGAGCAAGAGAGAGCCAACAAAGGATGTTGTTAGAACAGATCCAAAAATTAGAATCCCAAGCTAAAGCAGACAAAAATTTTGCTAAATATAATGAATTGTACTCCCTCAGACTGGAACTTAGGAATCTCCTCATCAACTTATATGAGAAAAAGACTTTATTTAATAGGGCAGGGTTTTATGTTAATAATAATAATGAATGTTTTGAATTTTCTCCAAAAGTAAAGTAGTTGCAAACTCATCCTTTTAGAAACTTGTTTGGGCTGTTGAGAGGAGTAAAAAACCATCAAAAATTTCAATCCTGCATGATTCTACCAAGAAATGTGATTCTTCATTCAAAACGCTGGTTTTTGCTATTGGGCTCTATTGAATAATGAATGTTTTGAATTTTCTCCAAAAGTAAAGTAGTTGCAAACTCATGCTTTTAGAGACTTGTTTGGGCTCATGAGAGGAGTAGAAAAACATCAAAAATTTCAGTCCTGCATGATTCTACCAAGAAATGTGTGTTCATTGAAACCGCTGGTTTTTGATAGTTTGGGCCCTATTGAATAATGAATGTTTTGAATTTTCTCCAAAAGTAAAGTAGTTGCAAACTCATCCTTTTAGAAACTTGTTTGGGCTGTTGAGAGGAGTAAAAAACCATCAAAAATTTCAATCCTGCATGATTCTACCAAGAAATGTGATTCTTCATTCAAAACGCTGGTTTTTGCTATTGGGCTCTATTGAATAATGAATGTTTTGAATTTTCTCCAAAAGTAAAGTAGTTGCAAACTCATGCTTTTAGAGACTTGTTTGGGCTCATGAGATGAGTAGAAAAACATCAAAAATTTCAGTCCTGCATGATTCTACCAAGACATGTGTGTTCATTGAAATGGCTGGTTTTTGATAGTTTGGGCCCTATTGAATAATGAATGTTTTGAATTTTCTCCAAAAGTAAAGTAGTTGCAAACTCATCCTTTTAGAAACTTGTTTGGGCTGTTGAGAGGAGTAAAAAACCATCAAAAATTTCAATCCTGCATGATTCTACCAAGAAATGTGATTCTTCATTCAAAACGCTGGTTTTTGCTATTGGGCTCTATTGAATAATGAATGTTTTGAATTTTCTCCAAAAGTAAAGTAGTTGCAAACTCATGCTTTTAGAGACTTGTTTGGGCTCATGAGAGGAGTAGAAAAACATCAAAAATTTCACTCCTGCATGATTCTACCAAGAAATGTGTGTTCATTGAAACCGCTGGTTTTTGATAGTTTGGGCCCTATTGAATAATGAATGTTTTGAATTTTCTCCAAAAGTAAAGTAGTTGCAAACTCATCCTTTTAGAAACTTGTTTGGGCTGTTGAGAGGAGTAAAAAACCATCAAAAATTTCAATCCTGCATGATTCTACCAAGAAATGTGATTCTTCATTCAAAACGCTGGTTTTTGCTATTGGGCTCTATTGAATAATGAATGTTTTGAATTTTCTCCAAAAGTAAAGTAGTTGCAAACTCATGCTTTTAGAGACTTGTTTGGGCTCATGAGATGAGTAGAAAAACATCAAAAATTTCAGTCCTGCATGATTCTACCAAGACATGTGTGTTCATTGAAATGGCTGGTTTTTGATAGTTTGGGCCCTATTGAATAATGAATGTTTTGAATTTTCTCCAAAAGTAAAGTAGTTGCAAACTCATCCTTTTAGAAACTTGTTTGGGCTGTTGAGAGGAGTAAAAAACCATCAAAAATTTCAATCCTGCATGATTCTACCAAGAAATGTGATTCTTCATTCAAAACGCTGGTTTTTGCTATTGGGCTCTATTGAATAATGAATGTTTTGAATTTTCTCCAAAAGTAAAGTAGTTGCAAACTCATGCTTTTAGAGACTTGTTTGGGCTCATGAGAGGAGTAGAAAAACATCAAAAATTTCAGTCCTGCATGATTCTACCAAGAAATGTGTGTTCATTGAAACCGCTGGTTTTTGATAGTTTGGGCCCTATTGAATAATGAATGTTTTGAATTTTCTCCAAAAGTAAAGTAGTTGCAAACTCATGCTTTTAGAGACTTGTTTGGGCTCATGAGAGGAGTAGAAAAACATCAAAAATTTCAGTCCTGCATGATTCTACCAAGAAATGTGTGTTCATTGAAACGGCTGGTTTTTGATAGTTTGGGCCCTATTGAATAATGAATGTTTTGAATTTTCTCCAAAAGTAAAGTAGTTGCAAACTCATCCTTTTAGAAACTTGTTTGGGCTGTTGAGAGGAGTAAAAAACCATCAAAAATTTCAATCCTGCATGATTCTACCAAGAAATGTGATTCTTCATTCAAAACGCTGGTTTTTGCTATTGGGCTCTATTGAATAATGAATGTTTTGAATTTTCTCCAAAAGTAAAGTAGTTGCAAACTCATGCTTTTAGAGACTTGTTTGGGCTCATGAGAGGAGTAGAAAAACATCAAAAATTTCAGTCCTGCATGATTCTACCAAGAAATGTGTGTTCATTCAAACCGCTGATTTTTGATAGTTTGGGCCCTATTGAATAATGAATGTTTTGAATTTTCTCCAAAAGTAAAGTAGTTGCAAACTCATGCTTTTAGAGACTTGTTTGGGCTCATGAGAGGAGTAGAAAAACATCAAAAATTTCAGTCCTGCATGATTCTACCAAGAAATGTGTGTTCATTGAAACCGCTGGTTTTTGATAGTTTGGGCCCTATTGAATAATGAATGTTTTGAATTTTCTCCAAAAGTAAAGTAGTTGCAAACTCATCCTTTTAGAAACTTGTTTGGGCTGTTGAGAGGAGTAAAAAACCATCAAAAATTTCAATCCTGCATGATTCTACCAAGAAATGTGATTCTTCATTCAAAACGCTGGTTTTTGCTATTGGGCTCTATTGAATAATGAATGTTTTGAATTTTCTCCAAAAGTAAAGTAGTTGCAAACTCATCCTTTTAGAGACTTGTTTGGGCTCATGAGAGGAGTAGAAAAACATCAAAAATTTCAGTCCTGCACGATTCTACCAAGAAATGTGTGTTCATTGAAACCGCTGTTTTTTGATATTTTGGGCCCTATTGAATAATGAATATTTTTCTCCAAAAGTAAAGTAGTTGCAAACTCATCCTTTTAGAAACTTGTTTGGGCTGTTGAGAGGAGTAAAAAACCATCAAAAATTTCAATCCTGCATGATTCTACCAAGAAATGTGATTCTTCTTTCAAAACCTAATTTTTGCTATTGGGCTCTATTGAATAATGAATGTTTTGAATTTTCTCCAAAAGTAAAGTAGTTGCAAACTCATGCTTTTAGAGACTTGTTTGGGCTCATGAGAGGAGTAGAAAAACATCAAAAATTTCAGTCCTGCATGATTCTACCAAGAAATGTGTGTTCATTGAAACCGCTGGTTTTTGATAGTTTGGGCCCTATTGAATAATGAATGTTTTGAATTTTCTCCAAAAGTAAAGTAGTTGCAAACTCATCCTTTTAGAAACTTGTTTGGGCTGTTGAGAGGAGTAAAAAACCATCAAAAATTTCAATCCTGCATGATTCTACCAAGAAATGTGATTCTTCATTCAAAACGCTGGTTTTTGCTATTGGGCTCTATTGAATAATGAATGTTTTGAATTTTCTCCAAAAGTAAAGTAGTTGCAAACTCATGCTTTTAGAGACTTGTTTGGGCTCATGAGAGGAGAAGAAAAACATCAAAAATTTCAGTCCTGCATGATTCTAACAAGAAATGTGTGTTCATTGAAACCGCTGGTTTTTGATAGTTTGGGCCCTATTGAATAATGAATGTTTTGAATTTTCTCCAAAAGTAAAGTAGTTGCAAACTCATCCTTTTAGAAACTTGTTTGGGCTGTTGAGAGGAGTAAAATCCATCAAAAATTTCAATCCTGCATGATTCTACCAAGAAATGTGATTCTTCATTCAAAACCTGATTTTTGCTATTGGGCTCTATTGAATAATGAATGTTTTGAATTTTCTCCAAAAGTAAAGTAGTTGCAAACTCATGCTTTTAGAGACTTGTTTGGGCTCATGAGAGGAGTAGAAAAACATCAAAAATTTCAGTCCTGCATGATTCTACCAAGAAATGTGTGTTCATTGAAACCGCTGGTTTTTGATAGTTTGGGCCCTATTGAATAATGAATGTTTTGAATTTTCTCCAAAAGTAAAGTAGTTGCAAACTCATCCTTTTAGAAACTTGTTTGGGCTGTTGAGAGGAGTAAAAAACCATCAAAAATTTCAATCCTGCATGATTCTACCAAGAAATGTGATTCTTCATTCAAAACGCTGGTTTTTGCTATTGGGCTCTATTGAATAATGAATGTTTTGAATTTTCTCCAAAAGTAAAGTAGTTGCAAACTCATGCTTTTAGAGACTTGTTTGGGCTCATGAGAGGAGTAGAAAAACATCAAAAATTTCAGTCCTGCATGATTCTACCAAGAAATGTGTGTTCATTCAAACCGCTGGTTTTTGATAGTTTGGGCCCTATTGAATAATGAATGTTTTGACTTTTCTCCAAAAGTAAAGTAGTTGCAAACTCATCCTTTTAGAAACTTGTTTGGGCTGTTGAGAGGAGTAAAAAACCATCAAAAATTTCAATCCTGCATGATTCTACCAAGAAATGTGATTCTTCATTCAAAACGCTGGTTTTTGCTATTGGGCTCTATTGAATAATGAATGTTTTGAATTTTCTCCAAAAGTAAAGTAGTTGCAAACTCATCCTTTTAGAGACTTGTTTGGGCTCATGAGAGGAGTAGAAAAACATCAAAAATTTCAGTCCTGCACGATTCTACCAAGAAATGTGTGTTCATTCAAACCGCTGGTTTTTGATATTTTGGGCCCTATTGAATAATGAATGTTTTGAATTTTCTCCAAAAGTAAAGTAGTTGCAAACTCATCCTTTTAGAAACTTGTTTGGGCTGTTGAGAGGACTAAAAAACCATCAAAAATTTCAATCCTGCATGATTCTACCAAGAAATGTGATTCTTCATTCAAAACCTGATTTTTGCTATTGGGCTCTATTGAATAATGAATGTTTTGAATTTTCTCCAAAAGTAAAGTAGTTGCAAACTCATGCTTTTTTTTTTTTTTTTTTTTTTAAATATTTTTATTAAGTTTTAAGTTTAACATGAACAGGAAAGGAAAAGTTAAAACATGGACAAATAAAAAAGTAGAGAACTCTACTCTACAGTGTTACATCACACATTAATAAACTGTTTCAAAGTAGTACAGATGAAGACAAATATTATACATTGTTCCTGCAATTCTCTTTAGATAGAGAAAAAGAAAACAAAACAATCATAGTTGTATTAGATATAGCAAACAACAACAGACAGGCAAATGTAACCGATACTAGCAAAACTTTGAATTCCATATGTCCCACTTGGAGTGATATTTATGGAAAGCTTTATTTATAAACGCAAATCTTTTCTCCATAGAGTTATGGGTACGAACTTTGTCAAGTATTTCAGCGAAGGGAGGTGGATCAGATTTAAGCCACCAAAAAGCTATTGTATTTTTGGTCACCAAGAAAATATGTATTATTACATATCTTAGGGAAGGATTAATTTTCTCGGTGCCCAAGGAAAGCAAAGCCATCTGCGGGGTAACATTCACTGCTTTGTCTGAAAGGATGTCTAAATGGTCCGTAAGTTCTCTACACAAATTCTTCAATTTGGGGCAACTCCAAAACATATGGTATAAGTTGCCTGGCATACCACAGTTCCTCCAACAAAAAGAAGAGTATTTACTATCTATATGGGACATCCTGATCGGGGTATAATGCCATCTGGTCAATGTCTTAAAGAAAGATTCCTGCAGTATCGCCGAAACAGCAGATGCATTTGAAAGTCTTATTGCTTTCTCCCATTGTTCTGCATCTAATTTAATATTTAAGTCTTTTTCCCATCTTTGAATATAAACGTTTTTGGTAAACTCAAAATCTTCGTTATAATGAGAGTAGATATTCTTAAGGCTCCAAGACAACTTATGGTTAACATTTGTAAACATGGAAGCCACAATATCTGAATTCAAAACTCTGCTATTCAAAAACTTCCGCAGGAGATCCTTCAACACAAGATAAGGGGTAAAATACGAAAATGGAATACAGAATTTATTTTTCATCTCGTTAAAAGATAAGGGGTGTTGGCCATCCCATATATCCCCTATTGTATTAATTTTAAATTCTTTCCACTCTTCCGACATAGGGCACTTATATATTTTAAATAGTAGTTTTAAAGGAAATTTTTTCAAAATATTCCGTCTATCAACTTTCTTCTTTAATTGTGTAAAGCTCCTCCACATAACCAGTATAGAATGAAAGACTGGATGATGGTGAACAACATTCAAAGGCAAGAGCAAATGCTTAAAAAACAAATCCGAAATGGAACTGACCCCACATTGCTCTGATTCAAGGTCTAACCAAGCAGAGGGTGTTCCTTCAGAAAACCATTGTTTGCTTTGAAGGATAAGGGATGCTTGAAAATAGGCCAAAATGTTCGGAAGTGCTAGGCCTCCATTATCCTTCTTTTTATATAAAATTTTGGTAGTGATTCTAGGCCTCCGTCCTTTCCAAACAAAAAGGTTGATTGACTTTTGAACTTTGTACAAAAAAGGAGTAGGAATAATAAGAGGAATATTTCTAAATATAAATAGAATTTTTGGTAAAATGTATGATTTAGTTACTAAAATTCTTCCCATCAATGACAAATCGCAGTTATTATAACTAGTTATACTCTAGTTGTACTCTAGTTAGACTCTAGAGAAGTCTTTTGAAATCTTTTTAAAAAGATGTTCCATATTCCTAGATGTGATAGATTTCAAGTCCTTAGGGAAGATTATTCCCAGATACTCTAATTCCATTTCTTCCCAAGAAAAACTGGTTAATTTTTTAAGGGCATCAATTTCAGAACAGGTTAAGTTAAAGTGCAGTAATTTAGATTTTTGAGCGTTTATTTTAAAATAGGAAACTCTAGAAAAACCATCCAAAATCTTCATAAGAGCAGTAAGTGAATTAGCAGGGTCAGTAATTGATAACATAAGGTCATCAGCAAATAAAGTTAGTTTATGATGATAAGACTTCGTTTTAAAACCCGAGATGTCAGTGCTTTGTCTTATCACTTCTGCAAGGGGTTCAATTGCGAGGGCAAATAAAAGGGGGGAAAGAGGACATCCCTGTCTTGTTCCATTAGTGATATCAAAATTTCTAGAAAGGTGATTATTTGTATAAGTTTTGGCATTAGTATTTGAGTACAATGCAAAGATAGAAATTATAAAGTTATCATCAAACCCAAATTTCAATAGAGTAGATTTAAGATAGTCCCAATTCACTCTATCAAAAGCTTTTTGGGCATCTAGGGAAATAAATAGTGATGGGAAATTATTAGATTTAGCTATGTTGAAAAGATTCAAAATCCTTCTAGTGCCATCTGTAACTTGTCTGCCACTAACAAAGCCCACCTGATCATTCTTAATAAGACGGGGCAAAAGGTTCTTCAATCGATCCGCTAAAATTTTCGAATATATTTTAATGTCGGTGTTTATTAGAGAGATTGGGCGATAATTTTTAACTTCCTCCAAATTCCCACTATCTTTAGGGATCAGTATAATAGTTGCTTCGGTCATTTCTTTAGGGAACAATCCAGTATTTGAGGCGTGATTAAATAGAGATTTTAAATGTGGAGATATAAGGTTTGAAAATGTTTTAAAATATTCATTAGTAAACCCATCTGGGCCAGGGGATTTATTTAATTTAAGCTTTTCAATCGTTCTGGTAATTTCTTCTACAGTAAAGGGTTGGTTTAAGAGAGTTAAATCCAAAGTGTCTACTTGTGGAAGTGTTAGTTTAGATAAGAAGGAATCAATTTCCCTTTGGTTAGGAGTATGAGTTGAAGAGTCATTCTTTAAATTATAAAGATGTTCAAAGTAATCCGCAAAGACTCCCGTGATATCAGAAGGGTGATGTTTCACTTCTCCCGAAGAGGATGTAATTTTAATAATCCTTCTGTTCACACGGGATTGTTTCAGTTTATTTGTCATGTACTTGGTAGGCTTATTAATAGAGGCATAGAAGTTATATTTTGATGCCCTGACAACAGAGTCATACTCAGAGATAATTTCAGACCTCAAATTTTGTCTTAACTTCAAAATTTCAAGATGGATATTGTGAGATGGGGTAAATAAATTATTTTGCTGCTCTTCTTTTAAAGCAATTTGGGATTGAAGATCAGCAATTTTTTCCCTTTTTTCTTTTTTATATCTCGCAGAGAGTTGAATGAGACACCCTCTCAAAACGGCTTTGTGGGCATTCCAAATGGTAAAAGGACTCATACTATCCACTAAATTTTCTTTAAAGTAATTTTCAATTGTTTCGCTGATGATATCTCTATATCTCTGAGTGTTTAATAAAGTGGGATTAACCTTCCATAGGAAGGTATTTGTTGTGGGAGGGCCCAAATCGAATATTCCTAATACAGGGGCATGATCAGAAAAAGATTTTTCCAGAATTTCAATTTTCTTAAATTTGGCAAGAGAAAATATATCAGTCAAAAATAAATCTATTCTGGAAGAAGTTTTGTATGTATCTGAGTAGTATGTGAATTCTTTAGATGAGGAATTTAAGCATCTAAAAACATCATACATCTCATTCTGTCTGATCCAGTTGTTCAAAGATCGATTCGATTTAGAAGTAGCAGAAGATGATGAGTCAATATTCCTGTCGGGAACTAGCTTGAAATCACCTATTAATAACAGGTCTCCTCTTTTAACATCGTTCACCTTCTTCAATAATTTGTTAAAGAAAGAGATTTGGCCATTGTTAGGGGCATAGATATTAACGATTGTACAAAGTTTAAAGTTCAATTTACATATGAGAATATGGAATCTTCCATGATTATCAACATGTTCATCAAGTAACTGGAAGGGGATGTTTTTATTAATGATGGTTATTACTCCTGCACTCTTCTTATTATTAAGGGATTTAAAAATGTGGGGGAAGTCTTTATGCTGAAAAGTCGGGTGGGTATCTTTTATTAATTTAACCTCTTGTAAACAAGAGATATCCGCATGAAGCCGTTTTAATTCTCTCCAAGCTATATATCGCTTATGGGGACTATTCAATCCTTTAACATTATGTGAGAGAATTTTGATTTTCATGCTGTTCTATTTATTTGCCTGTTTATTAACTATTATCCAATTTTATCACCAAATTGCCTTCTTTGAAATTGTCCTCACCTATTCCAACTAGGGTTTAAAAAATTAAAATTAAAAATGTAAATCAATAAACCTAAAGAGTCCTCCTGGAGGTTAACCACCAAACGTGGTATCTCTCCTTATTGGGGACTTAAAAAGCCAAAGTGGCAAGATCCCATAAAGCCTAATAAACTATTAACCTAATATTTATCATTCAATACCCTCCATGTTGTTATTTATGTAAGTAGTACAAGGGATCCAACGAGAATTTATCACCTTCAGCCGTTATCTCTGTCAGAGGGGCCTTCCTTTAAAGAGCGGATAAAGTCCAAGGCCTCCCTTGGAGTAAAAAGTGGAACAATCTTGCCCCTATGTGACACAAGTAACTTTGTTGGGAATCCCCACCTATAAGGAATCCCCATTTCCCTAAGGACGTTAGTAGCTTGATTAAATGACTTCCTAGTTTCCATAGTTAATTTTGAAAAATCAGAGAAGAATTTTAAGTGGTCATTGGGGGGAGGGAGAGAGCCTTTCTCTCTAATATATCTTAATATCAATTCTTTAGTTTCAAAAAAATGGAAGTGAAGTATCGTGTCCCTTGGTTTATCCATAGATATGTTCTTTGGACGGGGCAGGCGGTGAATTCTATCAATTATCAATTGTAGATCAGTTAAGGATGGCAAAGCCTTTTTAAGTGTAGCTTTAGTATAATCTGAAAGGTCTTTCTGTATTACACTTTCGGGTATCCCTCTGATCTTGATATTATTTCGCCTACTCCGATCCTCCAAGTCCGTTAATTTGGACCTAACGGATAAGAGTTCAGCTTTCAAGTTTGAATTTTGCTGTACTAAATCATCTGTCCTATTTTCAACCTTTGAGAGCCTTTTCTCATTCAATTCAAATCTTTGGGAGAATTTATCACTGATCTCCTGAATATCCCTCCTATGAGAATCAAAACCCGCTTTAATAGACGTATTAATTGCACTGAAAGATTCCTGGAAGGATATAAGGAAACCAGCGAGCGAACCCTCAGTAACCTGTCTATCAGATTTCAACAAAGTTTTAAAATCAAAATTATGGGGATTTGAAGATTCAACAGAGGAAATCTCTGGGCAACCTCTTTTAGAGGGTTGTTTCACTGGGGTGTCATTTGGAGAGAAATCCTCAAATGAAGTGTCAGAATCCAAATATGTTGGATCTGGTCTAACAGATTGACTATCTGGGGCTCTTCTCTTATTGAATTTAGATAAATCCATTTTACTTTCTTCATCCTGTAAAAAGAGTTTTGAAGTCCCTTTATTATCAAGTACCTGGGAAGATGTAAAAGATAAGGGACAAGGATCGGTAGAAGTATCTTTGTGACCTGAATCTCTATGAGTAGCCTTAATAGAAGAGCTGTTAGGCATATTCTTAGTTGGGGTATTTTCTTCCCTCTTTAGGGGGATCTAGATTTAATTGGACTTAGTAGATTAACAGATTCAGTGTATATTCTTTGACTGGAAGAACCTGTGGATTTCTGGTTTTTACCAGTAGGCATTTTAGATTTTGAATTAGATGCCATGGTTAGAGTATACTAAAGCAAAGGTAAAAAAAGGGTATATTGTGCCCTAAATATTCTCGTATATGCAACGCACTCTTAATTATTATAATAATTAAGTTACTACTGACTGGTACAATAACCAGTTACTTCCTAGTGTAGTATTATTTATATATCACAAACTAAGTTAAAGATACAGTCTCAAATAAAGCAGCAATGTAGCTTTTTAATAAAGCAATAGAAATTCTTTGCCCCAAGTGTCGCAAGCTCATAGGGAGACAGCTATATCTCATGCACTCTACCAAGTAATACTTGTATGACCTCAGGTGCAATAAATCATTAATGGGTGATTGTAGATAGGGCAGCCAAGGGCCTTCTCAATCAGTGGGTACAAGCTTTATATCAACAATGCATTAATATATATCTATACAATGCACATAAATTAATTCCAACATGAGAATTCCAATCGAAAAATATTGGATTGTGTGGTAATAATCACTTGGGACATATAAATCACCAGTTCCTCAAAGCAGATATCACTGATTTGCTATTAAGCTATACAAGAAAGACCTTCAGTAATTAATAAACAATACCTTACTGATGTAAAATTATTCAATCAATCTATATTTTGATTGATCTATCAAATTAACAGGCTCCCTTAAAATACCACCACCTTCCAATACAACAACAGGTTAATAAGTTCAGACACATACAGCCTTCTTCTCACCCAATGACTGTGAAAATCTTCTGAAGCAGGAGACAGCAATATTTTCTTTCCTTCAGATCACCACTGAACTCCGATCAATTTGCCGCCAAAACCAAATTCAAATTCAAGTTCCAACTTCCTCTTCCCACTTCTTCTTATAGGGATACAACAGACTCCAGTTTCCCTCACTGCATCGATCTCATAATCTCCAACATGAACCAAGACAGCAATAAGTGGCGAAGCTCTTCCTTTTAGAATCCCCGGCAAAACCGATTGTTTCCCAATCAACCACGCTTCTTGGGTCACCGACCAGAGAGCGGCAAAGATCCTTCAGTCTGCCCAGGAAAATCGCGTGCTGCTCCTGTCCCAGTTGACAACAGCTTCAGCCGCTGGTACTATCTCCTGAACTGCAGCGCAGTTCGTCAGTTTTCCCGCCAATTTGCTTTTAAAATCAGGCGCGGGTCTCCTCCACTTCTCCGCACTCACCGATGCGCCGAACAGTAAGTGTATGCCTCAGCCGAGGCAGCAAGAAGGACCAGATCCACGTCCACTTTCCCTGATGACAGCCTCTTCCATGCGGCTCCGTGCCCACTAGTTCCCGCCACGTCGCTCTCCGGCGCCGTCAGCTCCTTTACTCTTCTGCAGCTGAGCGGCGGCAAGTTGCGCAGATCCAGGTCTCCAGCAGCCTGACAGCGGACCCTCTAACGATTCAGGAACACCAAGGCTTCTTCAGCCTCAGATCAGGGACCAGCAGCTGCCTCACAGGATCTCCTGCAGTTCTCACCTCGAATGTAAACAATGGCGTTTCACACCTCGGATCTAAACAATGGCGGTTCCCGGGGCCAAGCTCAGGGGAAATCTGCTGAGTCACTGGCGGCTTTCTCCTCACCTCTCACTTCCAAAGGATGTATTATCTTAAGTATACAATGGATTCCTTCCAGGGAGGTGTCAAAATGTTCACAATAAAGATAAGAATCCAATTCCAAAGGTCTTTTGATGAATAAGAGTCTTCTTAAGCAATTATGTCGCTTTGTAGATAGGCTTCATGGGAGCTCTGAGCTCAAGCGTCCTCCTCCATCGAGCTCCAGGCCACGCCCCCCCAAACTCATGCTTTTAGAGACTTGTTTGGGCTCATGAGAGGAGTAGAAAAACTTCAAAAATTTCAGTCCTGCACGATTCTACCAAGAAATGTGTGTTCATTCAAACCGCTGGTTTTTGATATTTTGGGCCCTATTGAATAATGAATGTTTTGAATTTTCTCCAAAAGTAAAGTAGTTGCAATCTCATCCTTTTAGAAACTTGTTTGGGCTGTTGAGAGGAGTAAAAAACCATCAAAAATTTCAATCCTGCATGATTCTACCAAGAAATGTGATTCTTTATTCAAAACGCTGGTTTTTGCTATTGGGCTCTATTGAATAATGAATGTTTTGAATTTTCTCCAAAAGTAAAGTAGTTGCAAACTCATGCTTTTAGAGACTTGTTTGGGCTCATGAGAGGAGTAGAAAAACATCAAAAATTTCAGTCCTGCATGATTCTACCAAGAAATGTGTTCATTCAAACCACTGGTTTTTGATAGTTTGGGCCCTATTGAATAATGAATGTTTTGAATTTTCTCCAAAAGTAAAGTAGTTGCAAACTCCTCCTTTTAGAAACTTGTTTGGGCTGTTGAGAGGAGTAAAAAACCATCAAAAATTTCAATCCTGCATGATTCTACCAAGAAATGTGATTCTTCATTCAAAACGCTGGTTTTTGCTATTGGGCTCTATTGAATAATGAATGTTTTGAATTTTCTCCAAAAGTAAAGTAGTTGCAAACTCATGCTTTTAGAGACTTGTTTGGGCTCATGAGAGGAGTAGAAAAACATCAAAAATTTCAGTCCTGCATGATTCTACCAAGAAATGTGTGTTCATTGAAACCGCTGGTTTTTGATAGTTTGGGCCCTATTGAATAATGAATGTTTTGAATTTTCTCCAAAAGTAAAGTAGTTGCAAACTCCTCCTTTTAGAAACTTGTTTGGGCTGTTGAGAGGAGTAAAAAACCATCAAAAATTTCAATCCTGCATGATTCTACCAAGAAATGTGATTCTTCATTCAAAACGCTGGTTTTTGCTATTGGGCTCTATTGAATAATGAATGTTTTGAATTTTCTCCAAAAGTAAAGTAGTTGCAAACTCATGCTTTTAGAGACTTGTTTGGGCTCATGAGAGGAGTAGAAAAACATCAAAAATTTCAGTCCTGCATGATTCTACCAAGAAATGTGTGTTCATTGAAACCGCTGGTTTTTGATAGTTTGGGCCCTATTGAATAATGAATGTTTTGAATTTTCTCCAAAAGTAAAGTAGTTGCAAACTCATCCTTTTAGAAACTTGTTTGGGCTGTTGAGAGGAGTAAAAAACCATCAAAAATTTCAATCCTGCATGATTCTACCAAGAAATGTGATTCTTCATTCAAAACGCTGGTTTTTGCTATTGGGCTCTATTGAATAATGAATGTTTTGAATTTTCTCCAAAAGTAAAGTAGTTGCAAACTCATGCTTTTACAGACTTGTTTGGGCTCATGAGAGGAGTAGAAAAACATCAAAAATTTCACTCCTGCATGATTCTACCAAGAAATGTGTGTTCATTGAAACCGCTGGTTTTTGATAGTTTGGGCCCTATTGAATAATGAATGTTTTGAATTTTCTCCAAAAGTAAAGTAGTTGCAAACTCATCCTTTTAGAAACTTGTTTGGGCTGTTGAGAGGAGTAAAAAACCATCAAAAATTTCAATCCTGCATGATTCTACCAAGAAATGTGATTCTTCATTCAAAACGCTGGTTTTTGCTATTGGGCTCTATTGAATAATGAATGTTTTGAATTTTCTCCAAAAGTAAAGTAGTTGCAAACTCATGCTTTTACAGACTTGTTTGGGCTCATGAGAGGAGTAGAAAAACATCAAAAATTTCACTCCTGCATGATTCTACCAAGAAATGTGTGTTCATTGAAACCGCTGGTTTTTGATAGTTTGGGCCCTATTGAATAATGAATGTTTTGAATTTTCTCCAAAAGTAAAGTAGTTGCAAACTCATCCTTTTAGAAACTTGTTTGGGCTGTTGAGAGGAGTAAAAAACCATCAAAAATTTCAATCCTGCATGATTCTACCAAGAAATGTGATTCTTCATTCAAAACGCTGGTTTTTGCTATTGGGCTCTATTGAATAATGAATGTTTTGAATTTTCTCCAAAAGTAAAGTAGTTGCAAACTCATGCTTTTAGAGACTTGTTTGGGCTCATGAGAGGAGTAGAAAAACATCAAAAATTTCACTCCTGCATGATTCTACCAAGAAATGTGTGTTCATTGAAACCGCTGGTTTTTGATAGTTTGGGCCCTATTGAATAATGAATGTTTTGAATTTTCTCCAAAAGTAAAGTAGTTGCAAACTCCTCCTTTTAGAAACTTGTTTGGGCTGTGGAGAGGAGTAAAAAACCATCAAAAATTTCAATCCTGCATGATTCTACCAAGAAATGTGATTCTTCATTCAAAACGCTGGTTTTTGCTATTGGGCTCTATTGAATAATGAATGTTTTGAATTTTCTCCAAAAGTAAAGTAGTTCTAAACTCATCCTTTTAGAAACTTGTTTGGGCTGTTGAGAGGAGTAAAAAACCATCAAAAATTTCAATCTTGCATGATTCTACCAAGAAATGTGATTCTTCATTCAAAACGCTGGTTTTTGCTATTGGGCTCTATTGAATAATGAATGTTTTGAATTTTCTCCAAAAGTAAAGTAGTTGCAAACTCATGCTTTTAGAGACTTGTTTGGGCTTATGAGAGGAGTAGAAAAACATCAAAAATTTCACTCCTGCATGATTCTACCAAGAAATGTGTGTTCATTGAAACCGCTGGTTTTTGATAGTTTGGGCCCTATTGAATAATGAATGTTTTGAATTTTCTCCAAAAGTAAAGTAGTTGCAAACTCCTCCTTTTAGAAACTTGTTTGGGCTGTGGAGAGGAGTAAAAAACCATCAAAAATTTCAATCCTGCATGATTCTACCAAGAAATGTGATTCTTCATTCAAAACGCTGGTTTTTGCTATTGGGCTCTATTGAATAATGAATGTTTTGAATTTTCTCCAAAAGTAAAGTAGTTGCAAACTCATCCTTTTAGAGACTTGTTTGGGCTCATGAGAGGAGTAGAAAAACTTCAAAAATTTCAGTCCTGCACGATTCTACCAAGAAATGTGTGTTCATTCAAACCGCTGGTTTTTGATATTTTGGGCCCTATTGAATAATGAATGTTTTGAATTTTCTCCAAAAGTAAAGTAGTTGCAATCTCATCCTTTTAGAAACTTGTTTGGGCTGTTGAGAGGAGTAAAAAACCATCAAAAATTTCAATCCTGCATGATTCTACCAAGAAATGTGATTCTTCATTCAAAACGCTGGTTTTTGCTATTGGGCTCTATTGAATAATGAATGTTTTGAATTTTCTCCAAAAGTAAAGTAGTTGCAAACTCATGCTTTTAGAGACTTGTTTGGGCTCATGAGAGGAGTAGAAAAACATCAAAAATTTCAGTCCTGCATGATTCTACCAAGAAATGTGTTCATTCAAACCACTGGTTTTTGATAGTTTGGGCCCTATTGAATAATGAATGTTTTGAATTTTCTCCAAAAGTAAAGTAGTTGCAAACTCATCCTTTTAGAAACTTGTTTGGGCTGTTGAGAGGAGTAAAAAACCATCAAAAATTTCAATCCTGCATGATTCTACCAAGAAATGTGATTCTTCATTCAAAACGCTGGTTTTTGCTATTGGGCTCTATTGAATAATGAATGTTTTGAATTTTCTCCAAAAGTAAAGTAGTTGCAAACTCATGCTTTTAGAGACTTGTTTGGGCTCATGAGAGGAGTAGAAAAACATCAAAAATTTCAGTCCTGCATGATTCTACCAAGAAATGTGTGTTCATTGAAACCGCTGGTTTTTGATAGTTTGGGCCCTATTGAATAATGAATGTTTTGAATTTTCTCCAAAAGTAAAGTAGTTGCAAACTCATCCTTTTAGAAACTTGTTTGGGCTGTTGAGAGGAGTAAAAAACCATCAAAAATTTCAATCCTGCATGATTCTACCAAGAAATGTGATTCTTCATTCAAAACGCTGGTTTTTGCTATTGGGCTCTATTGAATAATGAATGTTTTGAATTTTCTCCAAAAGTAAAGTAGTTGCAAACTCATGCTTTTAGAGACTTGTTTGGGCTCATGAGAGGAGTAGAAAAACATCAAAAATTTCAGTCCTGCATGATTCTACCAAGAAATGTGTGTTCATTGAAACCGCTGGTTTTTGATAGTTTGGGCCCTATTGAATAATGAATGTTTTGAATTTTCTCCAAAAGTAAAGTAGTTGCAAACTCATCCTTTTAGAAACTTGTTTGGGCTGTTGAGAGGAGTAAAAAACCATCAAAAATTTCAATCCTGCATGATTCTACCAAGAAATGTGATTCTTCATTCAAAACGCTGGTTTTTGCTATTGGGCTCTATTGAATAATGAATGTTTTGAATTTTCTCCAAAAGTAAAGTAGTTGCAAACTCATGCTTTTAGAGACTTGTTTGGGCTCATGAGAGGCGTAGAAAAACATCAAAAATTTCAGGCCTTCATGATTCTACCAAGAAATGTGTGTTCATTGAAACCGCTGGTTTTTGATAGTTTGGGCCCTATTGAATAATGAATGTTTTGAATTTTCTCCAAAAGTAAAGTAGTTGCAAACTCATCCTTTTAGAAACTTGTTTGGGCTGTTGAGAGGAGTAAAAAACCATCAAAAATTTCAATCCTGCATGATTTTACCAACAAATGTGATTCTTCATTCAAAACCTGATTTTTGCTATTGGGCTCTATTGAATAGTGAATGTTTTGAATTTTCTCCAAAAGTAAAGTAGTTGCAAACTCATGCTTTTAGAGACTTGTTTGGGCTCATGAGAGGAGTAGAAAAACATCAAAAATTTCAGTCCTGCATGATTCTACCAAGAAATGTGTTCATTCAAACCGCTGGTTTTTGATAGTTTGGGCCCTATTGAATAATGAATGTTTTGAATTTTCTCCAAAAGTAAAGTAGTTGCAAACTCATCCTTTTAGAAACTTGTTTGGGCTGTTGAGAGGAGTAAAAAACCATCAAAAATTTCAATCCTGCATGATTCTACCAAGAAATGTGATTCTTCATTCAAAACGCTGGTTTTTGCTATTGGGCTCTATTGAATAATGAATGTTTTGAATTTTCTCCAAAAGTAAAGTAGTTGCAAACTCATGCTTTTAGAGACTTGTTTGGGCTCATGAGAGGAGTAGAAAAACATCAAAAATTTCAGTCCTGCATGATTCTACCAAGAAATGTGTGTTCATTGAAACCGCTGGTTTTTGATAGTTTGGGCCCTATTGAATAATGAATGTTTTGAATTTTCTCCAAAAGTAAAGTAGTTGCAAACTCATCCTTTTAGAAACTTGTTTGGGCTGTTGAGAGGAGTAAAAAACCATCAAAAATTTCAATCCTGCATGATTCTACCAAGAAATGTGATTCTTCATTCAAAACGCTGGTTTTTGCTATTGGGCTCTATTGAATAATGAATGTTTTGAATTTTCTCCAAAAGTAAAGTAGTTGCAAACTCATGCTTTTAGAGACTTGTTTGGGCTCATGAGAGGAGTAGAAAAACATCAAAAATTTCAGTCCTGGATGATTCTACCAAGAAATGTGTGTTCATTGAAACCGCTGGTTTTTGATAGTTTGGGCCCTATTGAATAATGAATGTTTTGAATTTTCTCCAAAAGTAAAGTAGTTGCAAACTCATCCTTTTAGAAACTTGTTTGGGCTGTTGAGAGGAGTAAAAAACCATCAAAAATTTCAATCCTGCATGATTTTACCAAGAAATGTGATTCTTCATTCAAAACCTGATTTTTGCTATTGGGCTCTATTGAATAGTGAATGTTTTGAATTTTTTCCAAAAGTAAAGTAGTTGCAAACTCATGCTTTTAGAGACTTGTTTGGGCTCATGAGAGGAGTAGAAAAACATCAAAAATTTCAGTCCTGCATGATTCTACCAAGAAATGTGTTCATTCAAACCGCTGGTTTTTGATAGTTTGGGCCCTATTGAATAATGAATGTTTTGAATTTTCTCCAAAAGTAAAGTAGTTGCAAACTCATCCTTTTAGAAACTTGTTTGGGCTGTTGAGAGGAGTAAAAAACCATCAAAAATTTCAATCCTGCATGATTCTACCAAGAAATGTGATTCTTCATTCAAAACGCTGGTTTTTGCTATTGGGCTCTATTGAATAATGAATGTTTTAAATTTTCTCCAAAAGTAAAGTAGTTGCAAACTCATGCTTTTAGAGACTTGTTTGGGATCATGAGATGAGTAGAAAAACATCAAAAATTTCAGTCCTGCATGATTCTACCAAGACATGTGTGTTCATTGAAACGGCTGGATTTTGATAGTTTGGGCCCTATTGAATAATGAATGTTTTGAATTTTCTCCAAAAGTAAAGTAGTTGCAAACTCATCCTTTTAGAAACTTGTTTGGGCTGTTGAGAGGAGTAAAAAACCATCAAAAATTTCAATCCTGCATGATTCTACCAAGAAATGTGATTCTTCATTCAAAACGCTGGTTTTTGCTATTGGGCTCTATTGAATAATGAATGTTTTGAATTTTCTCCAAAAGTAAAGTAGTTGCAAACTCATGCTTTTAGAGACTTGTTTGGGCTCATGAGAGGAGTAGAAAAACATCAAAAATTTCAGTCCTGCATGATTCTACCAAGAAATGTGTGTTCATTGAAACCGCTGGTTTTTGATAGTTTGGGCCCTATTGAATAATGAATGTTTTGAATTTTCTCCAAAAGTAAAGTAGTTGCAAACTCATCCTTTTAGAAACTTGTTTGGGCTGTTGAGAGGAGTAAAAAACCATCAAAAATTTCAATCCTGCATGATTCTACCAAGAAATGTGATTCTTCATTCAAAACGCTGGTTTTTGCTATTGGGCTCTATTGAATAATGAATGTTTTGAATTTTCTCCAAAAGTAAAGTAGTTGCAAACTCATGCTTTTAGAGACTTGTTTGGGCTCATGAGAGGAGTAGAAAAACATCAAAAATTTCAGTCCTGCATGATTCTACCAAGAAATGTGTGTTCATTGAAACCGCTGGTTTTTGATAGTTTGGGCCCTATTGAATAATGAATGTTTTGAATTTTCTCCAAAAGTAAAGTAGTTGCAAACTCATCCTTTTAGAAACTTGTTTGGGCTGTTGAGAGGAGTAAAAAACCATCAAAAATTTCAATCCTGCATGATTCTACCAAGAAATGTGATTCTTCATTCAAAACGCTGGTTTTTGCTATTGGGCTCTATTGAATAATGAATGTTTTGAATTTTCTCCAAAAGTAAAGTAGTTGCAAACTCATGCTTTTAGAGACTTGTTTGGGCTCATGAGAGGAGTAGAAAAACATCAAAAATTTCAGTCCTGCATGATTCTACCAAGAATTGTGTGTTCATTGAAACCGCTGGTTTTTGATAGTTTGGGCCCTATTGAATAATGAATGTTTTGAATTTTCTCCAAAAGTAAAGTAGTTGCAAACTCATCCTTTTAGAAACTTGTTTGGGCTGTTGAGAGGAGTAAAAAACCATCAAAAATTTCAATCCTGCATGATTCTACCAAGAAATGTGATTCTTCATTCAAAACGCTGGTTTTTGCTATTGGGCTCTATTGAATAATGAATGTTTTGAATTTTCTCCAAAAGTAAAGTAGTTGCAAACTCATGCTTTTAGAGACTTGTTTGGGCTCATGAGAGGAGTAGAAAAACATCAAAAATTTCAGTCCTGCATGATTCTACCAAGAAATGTGTGTTCATTGAAACCGCTGGTTTTTGATAGTTTGGGCCCTATTGAATAATGAATGTTTTGAATTTTCTCCAAAAGTAAAGTAGTTGCAAACTCATCCTTTTAGAAACTTGTTTGGGCTGTTGAGAGGAGTAAAAAACCATCAAAAATTTCAATCCTGCATGATTTTACCAAGAAATGTGATTCTTCATTCAAAACCTGATTTTTGCTATTGGGCTCTATTGAATAGTGAATGTTTTGAATTTTCTCCAAAAGTAAAGTAGTTGCAAACTCATGCTTTTAGAGACTTGTTTGGGCTCATGAGAGGAGTAGAAAAACATCAAAAATTTCTGTCCTGCATGATTCTACCAAGAAATGTGTTCATTCAAACCGCTAGTTTTTGATAGTTTGGGCCCTATTGAATAATGAATGTTTTGAATTTTCTCCAAAAGTAAAGTAGTTGCAAACTCATCCTTTTAGAAACTTGTTTGGGCTGTTGAGAGGAGTAAAAAACCATCAAAAATTTCAATCCTGCATGATTCTACCAAGAAATGTGATTCTTCATTCAAAACGCAGGTTTTTGCTATTGGGCTCTATTGAATAATGAATGTTTTGAATTTTCTCCAAAAGTAAAGTAGTTGCAAACTCATGCTTTTAGAGACTTGTTTGGGCTCATGAGAGGAGTAGAAAAACATCAAAAATTTCAGTCCTGCATGATTCTACCAAGAAATGTGTGTTCATTGAAACCGCTGGTTTTTGATAGTTTGGGCCCTATTGAATAATGAATGTTTTGAATTTTCTCCAAAAGTAAAGTAGTTGCAAACTCATCCTTTTAGAAACTTGTTTGGGCTGTTGAGAGGAGTAAAAAACCATCAAAAATTTCAATCCTGCATGATTCTACCAAGAAATGTGATTCTTCATTCAAAACGCTGGTTTTTGCTATTGGGCTCTATTGAATAATGAATGTTTTGAATTTTCTCCAAAAGTAAAGTAGTTGCAAACTCATGCTTTTAGAGACTTGTTTGGGCTCATGAGATGAGTAGAAAAACATCAAAAATTTCAGTCCTGCATGATTCTACCAAGACATGTGTGTTCATTGAAACGGCTGGTTTTTGATAGTTTGGGCCCTATTGAATAATGAATGTTTTGAATTTTCTCCAAAAGTAAAGTAGTTGCAAACTCATCCTTTTAGAAACTTGTTTGGGCTGTTGAGAGGAGTAAAAAACCATCAAAAATTTCAATCCTGCATTTTCTACCAAGAAATGTGATTCTTCATTCAAAACGCTGGTTTTTGCTATTGGGATCTATTGAATAATGAATGTTTTGAATTTTCTCCAAAAGTAAAGTAGTTGCAAACTCATCCTTTTAGAGACTTGTTTGTGCTCATGAGAGGAGTAGAAAAACATCAAAAATTTCAGTCCTGCACGATTCTACCAAGAAATGTGAGTGTTCATTCAAACCGCTGGTTTTTGATAGTTTGGGCCCTATTGAATAATGAATGTTTTGAATTTTCTCCAAAAGTAAAGTAGTTGCAAACTCATCCTTTTAGAAACTTGTTTGGGCTGTTGAGAGGAGTAAAAAACCATCAAAAATTTCAATCCTGCATGATTCTACCAAGAAATGTGATTCTTCATTCAAAACCTGATTTTTGCTATTGGGTTCTATTGAATAATGAATGTTTTGAATTTTCTCCAAAAGTAAAGTAGTTGCAAACTCATGCTTTTAGAGACTTGTTTGGGCTCATGAGAGGAGTAGAAAAACATCAAAAATTTCAGTCCTGCATGATTCTACCAAGAAATGTGTGTTCATTCATACCGCTGGTTTTTGATATTTTGGGCCCTATTGAATAATGAATGTTTTGAATTTTCTCCAAAAGTAAAGTAGTTGCAAACTCATCCTTTTAGAAACTTGTTTGGGCTGTTGAGAGGAGTAAAAAACCATCAAAAATTTCAATCCTGCATGATTTTACCAAGAAATGTGATTCTTCATTCAAAACCTGATTTTTGCTATTGGGCTCTATTGAATAGTGAATGTTTTGAATTTTTTCCAAAAGTAAAGTAGTTGCAAACTCATGCTTTTAGAGACTTGTTTGGGCTCATGAGAGGAGTAGAAAAACATCAAAAATTTCAGTCCTGCATGATTCTACCAAGAAATGTGTTCATTCAAACCGCTGGTTTTTGATAGTTTGGGCCCTATTGAATAATGAATGTTTTGAATTTTCTCCAAAAGTAAAGTAGTTGCAAACTCATCCTTTTAGAAACTTGTT
Source organism: Dendrobates tinctorius (assembly GCF_039654945.1). NCBI lineage: Eukaryota > Metazoa > Chordata > Amphibia > Anura > Dendrobatidae > Dendrobates > Dendrobates tinctorius. The sequence goes on from NW_027361793.1 coordinate 24,858,005, forward strand.
TGGGCTGTTGAGAGGAGTAAAAAACCATCAAAAATTTCAATCCTGCATGATTCTACCAAGAAATGTGATTCTTCATTCAAAACGCTGGTTTTTGCTATTGGGCTCTATTGAATAATGAATGTTTTAAATTTTCTCCAAAAGTAAAGTAGTTGCAAACTCATGCTTTTAGAGACTTGTTTGGGATCATGAGATGAGTAGAAAAACATCAAAAATTTCAGTCCTGCATGATTCTACCAAGACATGTGTGTTCATTGAAACGGCTGGATTTTGATAGTTTGGGCCCTATTGAATAATGAATGTTTTGAATTTTCTCCAAAAGTAAAGTAGTTGCAAACTCATCCTTTTAGAAACTTGCTTGGGCTGTTGAGAGGAGTAAAAAACCATCAAAAATTTCAATCCTGCATGATTCTACCAAGAAATGTGATTCTTCATTCAAAACGCTGGTTTTTGCTATTGGGCTCTATTGAATAATGAATGTTTTGAATTTTCTCCAAAAGTAAAGTAGTTGCAAACTCATGCTTTTAGAGACTTGTTTGGGCTCATGAGAGGAGTAGAAAAACATCAAAAATTTCAGTCCTGCATGATTCTACCAAGAAATGTGTGTTCATTGAAACCGCTGGTTTTTGATAGTTTGGGCCCTATTGAATAATGAATGTTTTGAATTTTCTCCAAAAGTAAAGTAGTTGCAAACTCATCCTTTTAGAAACTTGTTTGGGCTGTTGAGAGGAGTAAAAAACCATCAAAAATTTCAATCCTGCATGATTCTACCAAGAAATGTGATTCTTCATTCAAAACGCTGGTTTTTGCTATTGGGCTCTATTGAATAATGAATGTTTTGAATTTTCTCCAAAAGTAAAGTAGTTGCAAACTCATGCTTTTAGAGACTTGTTTGGGCTCATGAGAGGAGTAGAAAAACATCAAAAATTTCAGTCCTGCATGATTCTACCAAGAAATGTGTGTTCATTGAAACCGCTGGTTTTTGATAGTTTGGGCCCTATTGAATAATGAATGTTTTGAATTTTCTCCAAAAGTAAAGTAGTTGCAAACTCATCCTTTTAGAAACTTGTTTGGGCTGTTGAGAGGAGTAAAAAACCATCAAAAATTTCAATCCTGCATGATTCTACCAAGAAATGTGATTCTTCATTCAAAACGCTGGTTTTTGCTATTGGGCTCTATTGAATAATGAATGTTTTGAATTTTCTCCAAAAGTAAAGTAGTTGCAAACTCATGCTTTTACAGACTTGTTTGGGCTCATGAGAGGAGTAGAAAAACATCAAAAATTTCAGTCCTGCATGATTCTACCAAGAATTGTGTGTTCATTGAAACCGCTGGTTTTTGATAGTTTGGACCCTATTGAATAATGAATGTTTTGAATTTTCTCCAAAAGTAAAGTAGTTGCAAACTCATCCTTTTAGAAACTTGTTTGGGCTGTTGAGAGGAGTAAAAAACCATCAAAAATTTCAATCCTGCATGATTCTACCAAGAAATGTGATTCTTCATTCAAAACGCTGGTTTTTGCTATTGGGCTCTATTGAATAATGAATGTTTTGAATTTTCTCCAAAAGTAAAGTAGTTGCAAACTCATGCTTTTAGAGACTTGTTTGGGCTCATGAGAGGAGTAGAAAAACATCAAAAATTTCAGTCCTGCATGATTCTACCAAGAAATGTGTGTTCATTGAAACCGCTGGTTTTTGATAGTTTGGGCCCTATTGAATAATGAATGTTTTGAATTTTCTCCAAAAGTAAAGTAGTTGCAAACTCATCCTTTTAGAAACTTGTTTGGGCTGTTGAGAGGAGTAAAAAACCATCAAAAATTTCAATCCTGCATGATTTTACCAAGAAATGTGATTCTTCATTCAAAACCTGATTTTTGCTATTGGGCTCTATTGAATAGTGAATGTTTTGAATTTTCTCCAAAAGTAAAGTAGTTGCAAACTCATGCTTTTAGAGACTTGTTTGGGCTCATGAGAGGAGTAGAAAAACATCAAAAATTTCTGTCCTGCATGATTCTACCAAGAAATGTGTTCATTCAAACCGCTAGTTTTTGATAGTTTGGGCCCTATTGAATAATGAATGTTTTGAATTTTCTCCAAAAGTAAAGTAGTTGCAAACTCATCCTTTTAGAAACTTGTTTGGGCTGTTGAGAGGAGTAAAAAACCATCAAAAATTTCAATCCTGCATGATTCTACCAAGAAATGTGATTCTTCATTCAAAACGCTGGTTTTTGCTATTGGGCTCTATTGAATAATGAATGTTTTGAATTTTCTCCAAAAGTAAAGTAGTTGCAAACTCATGCTTTTAGAGACTTGTTTGGGCTCATGAGAGGAGTAGAAAAACATCAAAAATTTCAGTCCTGCATGATTCTACCAAGAAATGTGTGTTCATTGAAACCGCTGGTTTTTGATAGTTTGGGCCCTATTGAATAATGAATGTTTTGAATTTTCTCCAAAAGTAAAGTAGTTGCAAACTCATCCTTTTAGAAACTTGTTTGGGCTGTTGAGAGGAGTAAAAAACCATCAAAAATTTCAATCCTGCATGATTCTACCAAGAAATGTGATTCTTCATTCAAAACGCTGGTTTTTGCTATTGGGCTCTATTGAATAATGAATGTTTTGAATTTTCTCCAAAAGTAAAGTAGTTGCAAACTCATGCTTTTAGAGACTTGTTTGGGCTCATGAGATGAGTAGAAAAACATCAAAAATTTCAGTCCTGCATGATTCTACCAAGACATGTGTGTTCATTGAAACGGCTGGTTTTTGATAGTTTGGGCCCTATTGAATAATGAATGTTTTGAATTTTCTCCAAAAGTAAAGTAGTTGCAAACTCATCCTTTTAGAAACTTGTTTGGGCTGTTGAGAGGAGTAAAAAACCATCAAAAATTTCAATCCTGCATTTTCTACCAAGAAATGTGATTCTTCATTCAAAACGCTGGTTTTTGCTATTGGGATCTATTGAATAATGAATGTTTTGAATTTTCTCCAAAAGTAAAGTAGTTGCAAACTCATCCTTTTAGAGACTTGTTTGTGCTCATGAGAGGAGTAGAAAAACATCAAAAATTTCAGTCCTGCACGATTCTACCAAGAAATGTGAGTGTTCATTCAAACCGCTGGTTTTTGATAGTTTGGGCCCTATTGAATAATGAATGTTTTGAATTTTCTCCAAAAGTAAAGTAGTTGCAAACTCATCCTTTTAGAAACTTGTTTGGGCTGTTGAGAGGAGTAAAAAACCATCAAAAATTTCAATCCTGCATGATTCTACCAAGAAATGTGATTCTTCATTCAAAACCTGATTTTTGCTATTGGGTTCTATTGAATAATGAATGTTTTGAATTTTCTCCAAAAGTAAAGTAGTTGCAAACTCATGCTTTTAGAGACTTGTTTGGGCTCATGAGAGGAGTAGAAAAACATCAAAAATTTCAGTCCTGCATGATTCTACCAAGAAATGTGTGTTCATTCATACCGCTGGTTTTTGATATTTTGGGCCCTATTGAATAATGAATGTTTTGAATTTTCTCCAAAAGTAAAGTAGTTGCAAACTCATCATTTTAGAAACTTGTTTGGGCTGTTGAGAGGAGTAAAAAACCATCAAAAATTTCAATCCTGCATGATTCTACCAAGAAATGTGATTCTTCATTCAAACCTCTGGTTTTTGATATTTTGGGCCCTATTGAATAATGAATGTTTTGAATTTTCTCGAAAAGTAAAGTAGTTGCAAACTCATCCTTTTAGAAACTTGTTTGGGCTGTTGAGAGGAGTAAAAAACCATCAAAAATTTCAATCCTGCATGATTCTACCAAGAAATGTGATTCTTCATTCAAAAGCTGGTTTTTGCTGTTGGGCTCTATTGAATAATGAATGTTTTGAATTTTCTCCAAAAGTAAAGTAGTTGCAAACTCATTCTTTTAGAGACTTGTTTGTGCTCATGAGAGGAGTAGAAAAACATCAAAAATTTCAGTCCTGCACGATTCTACCAAGAAATGTGAGTGTTCATTCAAACCGCTGGTTTTTGATAGTTTGGGCCCTATTGAATAATGAATGTTTTGAATTTTCTCCAAAAGTAAAGTAGTTGCAAACTTATCCTTTTAGAAACTTGTTTGGGCTGTTGAGAGGAGTAAAAAAAACATCAAAAATTTCAATCCTGCATGATTCTACCAAGAAATGTGATTCTTCATTCAAACCGCTGATTTTTGCTATTGGGTTCTATTGAATAATGAATGTTTTGAATTTTCTCCAAAAGTAAAGTAGTTGCAAGCTCATGCCTTTAGAGACTTGTTTGGGCTCATGAAAGGAGTAGAAAAACATCAAAAATTTCAGTCCTGCATGATTCTACCAAGAAATGTGTGTTCATTCAAACCGCTGGTTTTTGATATTTTGGGCCCTATTGAATAATGAATATTTTGAATTTTTTCCAAAAGTAAAGTAGTTGCAAACTCATCCTTTTTGAAACTTGTTTTGGCTGTTGACAGGAGTAAAAAACCTTCAAAAATTTCAATCCTGCATGATTCTACCAAGAAATGTGATTCTTCATTCAAAACGCTGATTTTTGCTATTGGTTTCTATTGAATAATGAATGTTTTGAATTTTCTCCAAAAGTAAAGTAGTTGCAAACTCATGCTTTTAGAGACTTGTTTGGGCTCATGAGAGGAGTAGAAAAACATCAAAAATTTCAGTCCTGCATGATTCTACCAAGAAATGAGTGTTCATTCAAACCGCTGGTTTTTGATATTTTGGGCCCTATTGAATAATGAATGTTTTGAATTTTCTCCAAAAGTAAAGTAGTTGCAAACTCATCCTTTTAGAAACTTGTTTGGGCTGTTGAGAGGAGTAAAAAACCATCAAAAATTTCAGTCCTGCATGATTGTACCAAGAAATGTGATTCTTCATTCAAAACGCTGGTTTTTGCTATTGGGCTCTATTGAATAATGAATGTTTTGAATTTTCTCCAAAAGTAAAGTAGTTGCAAACTCATCCTTTTAGAAACTTGTTTGGGCTGTTGAGAGGAGTAAAAAAACCATCAAAAATTTCAATCCTGCATGATTCTACCAAGAAATGTGATTCTTCATTCAAAACCTGATTTTTGCTATTGGGCTCTATTGAATAATGAATGTTTTGAATTTTCTCCAAAAGTAAAGTAGTTGCAAACTCATGCTTTTAGAGACTTGTTTGGGCTCATGAGAGGAGTAGAAAAACATCAAAAATTTCAGTCCTGCATGATTCTACCAAGAAATGTGTGTTCATTCAAACCGCTGGTTTTTGATATTTTGGGCCCTATTGAATAATGAATGTTTTGAATTTTCTCCAAAAGTAAAGTAGTTGCAAACTCATCCTTTTAGAAACTTGTTTGGGCTGTTGAGAGGAGTAAAAAACCATCAAAAATTTCAATCCTGCATGATTCTACCAAGAAATGTGATTCTTCATTCAAAACCTGATTTTTGCTATTGGGTTCTATTGAATAATGAATGTTTTGAATTTTCTCCAAAAGTAAAGTAGTTGCAAACTCATGCTTTTAGAGACTTGTTTGGGCTCATGAGAGGAGTAGAAAAACATCAAAAATTTCAGTCCTGCATGATTCTACCAAGAAATGTGTGTTCATTCATACCGCTGGTTTTTGATATTTTGGGCCCTATTGAATAATGAATGTTTTGAATTTTCTCCAAAAGTAAAGTAGTTGCAAACTCTTCATTTTAGAAACTTGTTTGGACTGTTGAGAGGAGTAAAAAACCATCAAAAATTTCAATCCTGCATGATTCTACCAAGAAATGTGATTCTTCATTCAAACCTCTGGTTTTTGATATTTTGGGCCCTATTGAATAATGAATGTTTTGAATTTTCTCGAAAAGTAAAGTAGTTGCAAACTCATCCTTTTAGAAACTTGTTTGGGCTGTTGAGAGGAGTAAAAAACCATCAAAAATTTCAATCCTGCATGATTCTACCAAGAAATGTGATTCTTCATTCAAAAGCTGGTTTTTGCTATTGGGCTCTATTGAATAATGAATGTTTTGAATTTTCTTCAAAAGTAAAGTAGTTGCAAACTCATTCTTTTAGAGACTTGTTTGTGCTCATGAGAGGAGTAGAAAAACATCAAAAATTTCAGTCCTGCACGATTCTTCCAAGAAATGTGAGTGTTCATTCAAACCGCTGGTTTTTGATAGTTTGGGCCCTATTGAATAATGAATGTTTTGAATTTTCTCCAAAAGTAAAGTAGTTGCAAACTTATTCTTTTAGAAACTTGTTTGGGCTGTTGAGAGGAGTAAAAAAACCATCAAAAATTTCAATCCTGCATGATTCTACCAAGAAATGTGATTCTTCATTCAAAACGCTGGTTTTTGCTATTGGGCTCTATTGAATAATGAATGTTTTAAATTTTCTCCAAAAGTAAAGTAGTTGCAAACTCATGCTTTTAGAGACTTGTTTGGGATCATGAGATGAGTAGAAAAACATCAAAAATTTCAGTCCTGCATGATTCTACCAAGACATGTGTGTTCATTGAAACGGCTGGATTTTGATAGTTTGGGCCCTATTGAATAATGAATGTTTTGAATTTTCTCCAAAAGTAAAGTAGTTGCAAACTCATCCTTTTAGAAACTTGTTTGGGCTGTTGAGAGGAGTAAAAAACCATCAAAAATTTCAATCCTGCATGATTCTACCAAGAAATGTGATTCTTCATTCAAAACGCTGGTTTTTGCTATTGGGCTCTATTGAATAATGAATGTTTTGAATTTTCTCCAAAAGTAAAGTAGTTGCAAACTCATGCTTTTAGAGACTTGTTTGGGCTCATGAGAGGAGTAGAAAAACATCAAAAATTTCAGTCCTGCATGATTCTACCAAGAAATGTGTGTTCATTGAAACCGCTGGTTTTTGATAGTTTGGGCCCTATTGAATAATGAATGTTTTGAATTTTCTCCAAAAGTAAAGTAGTTGCAAACTCATCCTTTTAGAAACTTGTTTGGGCTGTTGAGAGGAGTAAAAAACCATCAAAAATTTCAATCCTGCATGATTCTACCAAGAAATGTGATTCTTCATTCAAAACGCTGGTTTTTGCTATTGGGCTCTATTGAATAATGAATGTTTTGAATTTTCTCCAAAAGTAAAGTAGTTGCAAACTCATGCTTTTAGAGACTTGTTTGGGCTCATGAGAGGAGTAGAAAAACATCAAAAATTTCAGTCCTGCATGATTCTACCAAGAAATGTGTGTTCATTGAAACCGCTGGTTTTTGATAGTTTGGGCCCTATTGAATAATGAATGTTTTGAATTTTCTCCAAAAGTAAAGTAGTTGCAAACTCATCCTTTTAGAAACTTGTTTGGGCTGTTGAGAGGAGTAAAAAACCATCAAAAATTTCAATCCTGCATGATTCTACCAAGAAATGTGATTCTTCATTCAAAACGCTGGTTTTTGCTATTGGGCTCTATTGAATAATGAATGTTTTGAATTTTCTCCAAAAGTAAAGTAGTTGCAAACTCATGCTTTTAGAGACTTGTTTGGGCTCATGAGAGGAGTAGAAAAACATCAAAAATTTCAGTCCTGCATGATTCTACCAAGAATTGTGTGTTCATTGAAACCGCTGGTTTTTGATAGTTTGGGCCCTATTGAATAATGAATGTTTTGAATTTTCTCCAAAAGTAAAGTAGTTGCAAACTCATCCTTTTAGAAACTTGTTTGGGCTGTTGAGAGGAGTAAAAAACCATCAAAAATTTCAATCCTGCATGATTCTACCAAGAAATGTGATTCTTCATTCAAAACGCTGGTTTTTGCTATTGGGCTCTATTGAATAATGAATGTTTTGAATTTTCTCCAAAAGTAAAGTAGTTGCAAACTCATGCTTTTAGAGACTTGTTTGGGCTCATGAGAGGAGTAGAAAAACATCAAAAATTTCAGTCCTGCATGATTCTACCAAGAAATGTGTGTTCATTGAAACCGCTGGTTTTTGATAGTTTGGGCCCTATTGAATAATGAATGTTTTGAATTTTCTCCAAAAGTAAAGTAGTTGCAAACTCATCCTTTTAGAAACTTGTTTGGGCTGTTGAGAGGAGTAAAAAACCATCAAAAATTTCAATCCTGCATGATTTTACCAAGAAATGTGATTCTTCATTCAAAACCTGATTTTTGCTATTGGGCTCTATTGAATAGTGAATGTTTTGAATTTTCTCCAAAAGTAAAGTAGTTGCAAACTCATGCTTTTAGAGACTTGTTTGGGCTCATGAGAGGAGTAGAAAAACATCAAAAATTTCTGTCCTGCATGATTCTACCAAGAAATGTGTTCATTCAAACCGCTAGTTTTTGATAGTTTGGGCCCTATTGAATAATGAATGTTTTGAATTTTCTCCAAAAGTAAAGTAGTTGCAAACTCATCCTTTTAGAAACTTGTTTGGGCTGTTGAGAGGAGTAAAAAACCATCAAAAATTTCAATCCTGCATGATTCTACCAAGAAATGTGATTCTTCATTCAAAACGCAGGTTTTTGCTATTGGGCTCTATTGAATAATGAATGTTTTGAATTTTCTCCAAAAGTAAAGTAGTTGCAAACTCATGCTTTTAGAGACTTGTTTGGGCTCATGAGAGGAGTAGAAAAACATCAAAAATTTCAGTCCTGCATGATTCTACCAAGAAATGTGTGTTCATTGAAACCGCTGGTTTTTGATAGTTTGGGCCCTATTGAATAATGAATGTTTTGAATTTTCTCCAAAAGTAAAGTAGTTGCAAACTCATCCTTTTAGAAACTTGTTTGGGCTGTTGAGAGGAGTAAAAAACCATCAAAAATTTCAATCCTGCATGATTCTACCAAGAAATGTGATTCTTCATTCAAAACGCTGGTTTTTGCTATTGGGCTCTATTGAATAATGAATGTTTTGAATTTTCTCCAAAAGTAAAGTAGTTGCAAACTCATGCTTTTAGAGACTTGTTTGGGCTCATGAGATGAGTAGAAAAACATCAAAAATTTCAGTCCTGCATGATTCTACCAAGACATGTGTGTTCATTGAAACGGCTGGTTTTTGATAGTTTGGGCCCTATTGAATAATGAATGTTTTGAATTTTCTCCAAAAGTAAAGTAGTTGCAAACTCATCCTTTTAGAAACTTGTTTGGGCTGTTGAGAGGAGTAAAAAACCATCAAAAATTTCAATCCTGCATTTTCTACCAAGAAATGTGATTCTTCATTCAAAACGCTGGTTTTTGCTATTGGGATCTATTGAATAATGAATGTTTTGAATTTTCTCCAAAAGTAAAGTAGTTGCAAACTCATCCTTTTAGAGACTTGTTTGTGCTCATGAGAGGAGTAGAAAAACATCAAAAATTTCAGTCCTGCACGATTCTACCAAGAAATGTGAGTGTTCATTCAAACCGCTGGTTTTTGATAGTTTGGGCCCTATTGAATAATGAATGTTTTGAATTTTCTCCAAAAGTAAAGTAGTTGCAAACTCATCCTTTTAGAAACTTGTTTGGGCTGTTGAGAGGAGTAAAAAACCATCAAAAATTTCAATCCTGCATGATTCTACCAAGAAATGTGATTCTTCATTCAAAACCTGATTTTTGCTATTGGGTTCTATTGAATAATGAATGTTTTGAATTTTCTCCAAAAGTAAAGTAGTTGCAAACTCATGCTTTTAGAGACTTGTTTGGGCTCATGAGAGGAGTAGAAAAACATCAAAAATTTCAGTCCTGCATGATTCTACCAAGAAATGTGTGTTCATTCATACCGCTGGTTTTTGATATTTTGGGCCCTATTGAATAATGAATGTTTTGAATTTTCTCCAAAAGTAAAGTAGTTGCAAACTCATCCTTTTAGAAACTTGTTTGGGCTGTTGAGAGGAGTAAAAAACCATCAAAAATTTCAATCCTGCATGATTTTACCAAGAAATGTGATTCTTCATTCAAAACCTGATTTTTGCTATTGGGCTCTATTGAATAGTGAATGTTTTGAATTTTTTCCAAAAGTAAAGTAGTTGCAAACTCATGCTTTTAGAGACTTGTTTGGGCTCATGAGAGGAGTAGAAAAACATCAAAAATTTCAGTCCTGCATGATTCTACCAAGAAATGTGTTCATTCAAACCGCTGGTTTTTGATAGTTTGGGCCCTATTGAATAATGAATGTTTTGAATTTTCTCCAAAAGTAAAGTAGTTGCAAACTCATCCTTTTAGAAACTTGTTTGGGCTGTTGAGAGGAGTAAAAAACCATCAAAAATTTCAATCCTGCATGATTCTACCAAGAAATGTGATTCTTCATTCAAAACGCTGGTTTTTGCTATTGGGCTCTATTGAATAATGAATGTTTTAAATTTTCTCCAAAAGTAAAGTAGTTGCAAACTCATGCTTTTAGAGACTTGTTTGGGATCATGAGATGAGTAGAAAAACATCAAAAATTTCAGTCCTGCATGATTCTACCAATACATGTGTGTTCATTGAAACGGCTGGATTTTGATAGTTTGGGCCCTATTGAATAATGAATGTTTTGAATTTTCTCCAAAAGTAAAGTAGTTGCAAACTCATCCTTTTAGAAACTTGCTTGGGCTGTTGAGAGGAGTAAAAAACCATCAAAAATTTCAATCCTGCATGATTCTACCAAGAAATGTGATTCTTCATTCAAAACGCTGGTTTTTGCTATTGGGCTCTATTGAATAATGAATGTTTTGAATTTTCTCCAAAAGTAAAGTAGTTGCAAACTCATGCTTTTAGAGACTTGTTTGGGCTCATGAGAGGAGTAGAAAAACATCAAAAATTTCAGTCCTGCATGATTCTACCAAGAAATGTGTGTTCATTGAAACCGCTGGTTTTTGATAGTTTGGGCCCTATTGAATAATGAATGTTTTGAATTTTCTCCAAAAGTAAAGTAGTTGCAAACTCATCCTTTTAGAAACTTGTTTGGGCTGTTGAGAGGAGTAAAAAACCATCAAAAATTTCAATCCTGCATGATTCTACCAAGAAATGTGATTCTTCATTCAAAACGCTGGTTTTTGCTATTGGGCTCTATTGAATAATGAATGTTTTGAATTTTCTCCAAAAGTAAAGTAGTTGCAAACTCATGCTTTTAGAGACTTGTTTGGGCTCATGAGAGGAGTAGAAAAACATCAAAAATTTCAGTCCTGCATGATTCTACCAAGAAATGTGTGTTCATTGAAACCGCTGGTTTTTGATAGTTTGGGCCCTATTGAATAATGAATGTTTTGAATTTTCTCCAAAAGTAAAGTAGTTGCAAACTCATCCTTTTAGAAACTTGTTTGGGCTGTTGAGAGGAGTAAAAAACCATCAAAAATTTCAATCCTGCATGATTCTACCAAGAAATGTGATTCTTCATTCAAAACGCTGGTTTTTGCTATTGGGCTCTATTGAATAATGAATGTTTTGAATTTTCTCCAAAAGTAAAGTAGTTGCAAACTCATGCTTTTACAGACTTGTTTGGGCTCATGAGAGGAGTAGAAAAACATCAAAAATTTCAGTCCTGCATGATTCTACCAAGAATTGTGTGTTCATTGAAACCGCTGGTTTTTGATAGTTTGGACCCTATTGAATAATGAATGTTTTGAATTTTCTCCAAAAGTAAAGTAGTTGCAAACTCATCCTTTTAGAAACTTGTTTGGGCTGTTGAGAGGAGTAAAAAACCATCAAAAATTTCAATCCTGCATGATTCTACCAAGAAATGTGATTCTTCATTCAAAACGCTGGTTTTTGCTATTGGGCTCTATTGAATAATGAATGTTTTGAATTTTCTCCAAAAGTAAAGTAGTTGCAAACTCATGCTTTTAGAGACTTGTTTGGGCTCATGAGAGGAGTAGAAAAACATCAAAAATTTCAGTCCTGCATGATTCTACCAAGAAATGTGTGTTCATTGAAACCGCTGGTTTTTGATAGTTTGGGCCCTATTGAATAATGAATGTTTTGAATTTTCTCCAAAAGTAAAGTAGTTGCAAACTCATCCTTTTAGAAACTTGTTTGGGCTGTTGAGAGGAGTAAAAAACCATCAAAAATTTCAATCCTGCATGATTTTACCAAGAAATGTGATTCTTCATTCAAAACCTGATTTTTGCTATTGGGCTCTATTGAATAGTGAATGTTTTGAATTTTCTCCAAAAGTAAAGTAGTTGCAAACTCATGCTTTTAGAGACTTGTTTGGGCTCATGAGAGGAGTAGAAAAACATCAAAAATTTCTGTCCTGCATGATTCTACCAAGAAATGTGTTCATTCAAACCGCTAGTTTTTGATAGTTTGGGCCCTATTGAATAATGAATGTTTTGAATTTTCTCCAAAAGTAAAGTAGTTGCAAACTCATCCTTTTAGAAACTTGTTTGGGCTGTTGAGAGGAGTAAAAAACCATCAAAAATTTCAATCCTGCATGATTCTACCAAGAAATGTGATTCTTCATTCAAAACGCTGGTTTTTGCTATTGGGCTCTATTGAATAATGAATGTTTTGAATTTTCTCCAAAAGTAAAGTAGTTGCAAACTCATGCTTTTAGAGACTTGTTTGGGCTCATGAGAGGAGTAGAAAAACATCAAAAATTTCAGTCCTGCATGATTCTACCAAGAAATGTGTGTTCATTGAAACCGCTGGTTTTTGATAGTTTGGGCCCTATTGAATAATGAATGTTTTGAATTTTCTCCAAAAGTAAAGTAGTTGCAAACTCATCCTTTTAGAAACTTGTTTGGGCTGTTGAGAGGAGTAAAAAACCATCAAAAATTTCAATCCTGCATGATTCTACCAAGAAATGTGATTCTTCATTCAAAACGCTGGTTTTTGCTATTGGGCTCTATTGAATAATGAATGTTTTGAATTTTCTCCAAAAGTAAAGTAGTTGCAAACTCATGCTTTTAGAGACTTGTTTGGGCTCATGAGATGAGTAGAAAAACATCAAAAATTTCAGTCCTGCATGATTCTACCAAGACATGTGTGTTCATTGAAACGGCTGGTTTTTGATAGTTTGGGCCCTATTGAATAATGAATGTTTTGAATTTTCTCCAAAAGTAAAGTAGTTGCAAACTCATCCTTTTAGAAACTTGTTTGGGCTGTTGAGAGGAGTAAAAAACCATCAAAAATTTCAATCCTGCATTTTCTACCAAGAAATGTGATTCTTCATTCAAAACGCTGGTTTTTGCTATTGGGATCTATTGAATAATGAATGTTTTGAATTTTCTCCAAAAGTAAAGTAGTTGCAAACTCATCCTTTTAGAGACTTGTTTGTGCTCATGAGAGGAGTAGAAAAACATCAAAAATTTCAGTCCTGCACGATTCTACCAAGAAATGTGAGTGTTCATTCAAACCGCTGGTTTTTGATAGTTTGGGCCCTATTGAATAATGAATGTTTTGAATTTTCTCCAAAAGTAAAGTAGTTGCAAACTCATCCTTTTAGAAACTTGTTTGGGCTGTTGAGAGGAGTAAAAAACCATCAAAAATTTCAATCCTGCATGATTCTACCAAGAAATGTGATTCTTCATTCAAAACCTGATTTTTGCTATTGGGTTCTATTGAATAATGAATGTTTTGAATTTTCTCCAAAAGTAAAGTAGTTGCAAACTCATGCTTTTAGAGACTTGTTTGGGCTCATGAGAGGAGTAGAAAAACATCAAAAATTTCAGTCCTGCATGATTCTACCAAGAAATGTGTGTTCATTCATACCGCTGGTTTTTGATATTTTGGGCCCTATTGAATAATGAATGTTTTGAATTTTCTCCAAAAGTAAAGTAGTTGCAAACTCATCATTTTAGAAACTTGTTTGGGCTGTTGAGAGGAGTAAAAAACCATCAAAAATTTCAATCCTGCATGATTCTACCAAGAAATGTGATTCTTCATTCAAACCTCTGGTTTTTGATATTTTGGGCCCTATTGAATAATGAATGTTTTGAATTTTCTCGAAAAGTAAAGTAGTTGCAAACTCATCCTTTTAGAAACTTGTTTGGGCTGTTGAGAGGAGTAAAAAACCATCAAAAATTTCAATCCTGCATGATTCTACCAAGAAATGTGATTCTTCATTCAAAAGCTGGTTTTTGCTGTTGGGCTCTATTGAATAATGAATGTTTTGAATTTTCTCCAAAAGTAAAGTAGTTGCAAACTCATTCTTTTAGAGACTTGTTTGTGCTCATGAGAGGAGTAGAAAAACATCAAAAATTTCAGTCCTGCACGATTCTACCAAGAAATGTGAGTGTTCATTCAAACCGCTGGTTTTTGATAGTTTGGGCCCTATTGAATAATGAATGTTTTGAATTTTCTCCAAAAGTAAAGTAGTTGCAAACTTATCCTTTTAGAAACTTGTTTGGGCTGTTGAGAGGAGTAAAAAAAACATCAAAAATTTCAATCCTGCATGATTCTACCAAGAAATGTGATTCTTCATTCAAACCGCTGATTTTTGCTATTGGGTTCTATTGAATAATGAATGTTTTGAATTTTCTCCAAAAGTAAAGTAGTTGCAAGCTCATGCCTTTAGAGACTTGTTTGGGCTCATGAAAGGAGTAGAAAAACATCAAAAATTTCAGTCCTGCATGATTCTACCAAGAAATGTGTGTTCATTCAAACCGCTGGTTTTTGATATTTTGGGCCCTATTGAATAATGAATATTTTGAATTTTTTCCAAAAGTAAAGTAGTTGCAAACTCATCCTTTTTGAAACTTGTTTTGGCTGTTGACAGGAGTAAAAAACCTTCAAAAATTTCAATCCTGCATGATTCTACCAAGAAATGTGATTCTTCATTCAAAACGCTGATTTTTGCTATTGGTTTCTATTGAATAATGAATGTTTTGAATTTTCTCCAAAAGTAAAGTAGTTGCAAACTCATGCTTTTAGAGACTTGTTTGGGCTCATGAGAGGAGTAGAAAAACATCAAAAATTTCAGTCCTGCATGATTCTACCAAGAAATGAGTGTTCATTCAAACCGCTGGTTTTTGATATTTTGGGCCCTATTGAATAATGAATGTTTTGAATTTTCTCCAAAAGTAAAGTAGTTGCAAACTCATCCTTTTAGAAACTTGTTTGGGCTGTTGAGAGGAGTAAAAAACCATCAAAAATTTCAGTCCTGCATGATTGTACCAAGAAATGTGATTCTTCATTCAAAACGCTGGTTTTTGCTATTGGGCTCTATTGAATAATGAATGTTTTGAATTTTCTCCAAAAGTAAAGTAGTTGCAAACTCATCCTTTTAGAAACTT
This sequence comes from Dendrobates tinctorius, assembly GCF_039654945.1. Lineage (NCBI taxonomy): Eukaryota > Metazoa > Chordata > Amphibia > Anura > Dendrobatidae > Dendrobates > Dendrobates tinctorius. The sequence continues at coordinate 24,873,131 of NW_027361793.1, forward strand.
GTTTGGGCTGTTGAGAGGAGTAAAAAAACCATCAAAAATTTCAATCCTGCATGATTCTACCAAGAAATGTGATTCTTCATTCAAAACCTGATTTTTGCTATTGGGCTCTATTGAATAATGAATGTTTTGAATTTTCTCCAAAAGTAAAGTAGTTGCAAACTCATGCTTTTAGAGACTTGTTTGGGCTCATGAGAGGAGTAGAAAAACATCAAAAATTTCAGTCCTGCATGATTCTACCAAGAAATGTGTGTTCATTCAAACCGCTGGTTTTTGATATTTTGGGCCCTATTGAATAATGAATGTTTTGAATTTTCTCCAAAAGTAAAGTAGTTGCAAACTCATCCTTTTAGAAACTTGTTTGGGCTGTTGAGAGGAGTAAAAAACCATCAAAAATTTCAATCCTGCATGATTCTACCAAGAAATGTGATTCTTCATTCAAAACCTGATTTTTGCTATTGGGTTCTATTGAATAATGAATGTTTTGAATTTTCTCCAAAAGTAAAGTAGTTGCAAACTCATGCTTTTAGAGACTTGTTTGGGCTCATGAGAGGAGTAGAAAAACATCAAAAATTTCAGTCCTGCATGATTCTACCAAGAAATGTGTGTTCATTCATACCGCTGGTTTTTGATATTTTGGGCCCTATTGAATAATGAATGTTTTGAATTTTCTCCAAAAGTAAAGTAGTTGCAAACTCTTCATTTTAGAAACTTGTTTGGACTGTTGAGAGGAGTAAAAAACCATCAAAAATTTCAATCCTGCATGATTCTACCAAGAAATGTGATTCTTCATTCAAACCTCTGGTTTTTGATATTTTGGGCCCTATTGAATAATGAATGTTTTGAATTTTCTCGAAAAGTAAAGTAGTTGCAAACTCATCCTTTTAGAAACTTGTTTGGGCTGTTGAGAGGAGTAAAAAACCATCAAAAATTTCAATCCTGCATGATTCTACCAAGAAATGTGATTCTTCATTCAAAAGCTGGTTTTTGCTATTGGGCTCTATTGAATAATGAATGTTTTGAATTTTCTTCAAAAGTAAAGTAGTTGCAAACTCATTCTTTTAGAGACTTGTTTGTGCTCATGAGAGGAGTAGAAAAACATCAAAAATTTCAGTCCTGCACGATTCTTCCAAGAAATGTGAGTGTTCATTCAAACCGCTGGTTTTTGATAGTTTGGGCCCTATTGAATAATGAATGTTTTGAATTTTCTCCAAAAGTAAAGTAGTTGCAAACTTATTCTTTTAGAAACTTGTTTGGGCTGTTGAGAGGAGTAAAAAAACCATCAAAAATTTCAATCCTGCATGATTCTACCAAGAAATGTGATTCTTCATTCAAAACGCTGATTTTTGCTATTGGGTTCTATTGAATAATGAATGTTTTGAATTTTCTCCAAAAGTAAAGTAGTTGCAAGCTCATGCTTTTAGAGACTTGTTTGGGCTCATGAGAGGAGTAGAAAAACATCAAAAATTTCAGTCCTGCATGATTCTACCAAGAAATGTGTGTTCATTCAAACCGCTGGTTTTTTATATTTTGGGCCCTATTGAATAATGAATATTTTGAATTTTTTCCAAAAGTAAAGTAGTTGCAAACTCATCCTTTTTGAAACTTTTTTTTGGCTGTTGACAGGAGTAAAAAACCTTCAAAAATTTCAATCCTGCATGATTCTACCAAGAAATGTGATTCTTCATTCAAAACGCTGATTTTTGCTATTGGTTTCTATTGAATAATGAATGTTTTGAATTTTCTCCAAAAGTAAAGTAGTTGCAAACTCATGCTTTTAGAGACTTGTTTGGGCTCATGAGAGGAGTAGAAAAACATCAAAAATTTCAGTCCTGCATGATTCTACCAAGAAATGAGTGTTCATTCAAAGCGCTGGTTTTTGATATTTTGGGCCCTATTGAATAATGAATGTTTTGAATTTTCTCCAAAAGTAAAGTAGTTGCAAACTCATCCTTTTAGAAACTTGTTTGGGCTGTTGAGATGAGTAAAAACCATCAAAAATTTCAGTCCTGCATGATTGTACCAAGAAATGTGATTCTTCATTCAAAACGCTGGTTTTTGCTATTGGGCTCTATTGAATAATGAATGTTTTGAATTTTCTCCAAAAGTAAAGTAGTTGCAAACTCATCCTTTTAGAAACTTGTTTGTGCTGTTGAGAGGAGTAAAAAAACATCAAAAATTTCAATCCTGCATGATTCTACCAAGAAATGTGATTCTTCATTCAAAACCTGATTTTTGCTATTGGGCTCTATTGAATAATGAATGTTTTGAATTTTCTCCAAAAGTAAAGTAGTTGCAAACTCATCCTTTTAGAGACTTGTTTGGGCTCATGAGAGGAGTAGAAAAACATCAAAAATTTCAGTCCTGCACGATTCTACCAAGAAATGTGAGTGTTCATTCAAACCGCTGGATTTTGATAGTTTGGGCCCTATTGAATAATGAATGTTTTGAATTTTCTCCAAAAGTAAAGTAGTTGCAAACTCATCCTTTTAGAAACTTGTTTGGGCTGTTGAGAGGAGTAAAAAACCATCAAAAATTTCAATCCTGCATGATTCTACCAAGAAATGTGATTCTTCATTCAAAACGCTGGTTTTTGCTATTGGGCTCTATTGAATAATGAATGTTTTGAATTTTCTCCAAAAGTAAAGTAGTTGCAAACTCATGCTTTTAGAGACTTGTTTGGGCTCATGAGAGGAGTAGAAAAACATCAAAAATTTCAGTCCTGCATGATTCTACCAAGAAATGTGTGTTCATTGAAACCGCTGGTTTTTGATAGTTTGGGCCCTATTGAATAATGAATGTTTTGAATTTTCTCCAAAAGTAAAGTAGTTGCAAACTCATCCTTTTAGAAACTTGTTTGGGCTGTTGAGAGGAGTAAAAAACCATCAAAAATTTCAATCCTGCATGATTTTACCAAGAAATGTGATTCTTCATTCAAAACCTGATTTTTGCTATTGGGCTCTATTGAATAGTGAATGTTTTGAATTTTCTCCAAAAGTAAAGTAGTTGCAAACTCATGCTTTTAGAGACTTGTTTGGGCTCATGAGAGGAGTAGAAAAACATCAAAAATTTCTGTCCTGCATGATTCTACCAAGAAATGTGTTCATTCAAACCGCTAGTTTTTGATAGTTTGGGCCCTATTGAATAATGAATGTTTTGAATTTTCTCCAAAAGTAAAGTAGTTGCAAACTCATCCTTTTAGAAACTTGTTTGGGCTGTTGAGAGGAGTAAAAAACCATCAAAAATTTCAATCCTGCATGATTCTACCAAGAAATGTGATTCTTCATTCAAAACGCAGGTTTTTGCTATTGGGCTCTATTGAATAATGAATGTTTTGAATTTTCTCCAAAAGTAAAGTAGTTGCAAACTCATGCTTTTAGAGACTTGTTTGGGCTCATGAGAGGAGTAGAAAAACATCAAAAATTTCAGTCCTGCATGATTCTACCAAGAAATGTGTGTTCATTGAAACCGCTGGTTTTTGATAGTTTGGGCCCTATTGAATAATGAATGTTTTGAATTTTCTCCAAAAGTAAAGTAGTTGCAAACTCATCCTTTTAGAAACTTGTTTGGGCTGTTGAGAGGAGTAAAAAACCATCAAAAATTTCAATCCTGCATGATTCTACCAAGAAATGTGATTCTTCATTCAAAACGCTGGTTTTTGCTATTGGGCTCTATTGAATAATGAATGTTTTGAATTTTCTCCAAAAGTAAAGTAGTTGCAAACTCATGCTTTTAGAGACTTGTTTGGGCTCATGAGATGAGTAGAAAAACATCAAAAATTTCAGTCCTGCATGATTCTACCAAGACATGTGTGTTCATTGAAACGGCTGGTTTTTGATAGTTTGGGCCCTATTGAATAATGAATGTTTTGAATTTTCTCCAAAAGTAAAGTAGTTGCAAACTCATCCTTTTAGAAACTTGTTTGGGCTGTTGAGAGGAGTAAAAAACCATCAAAAATTTCAATCCTGCATTTTCTACCAAGAAATGTGATTCTTCATTCAAAACGCTGGTTTTTGCTATTGGGATCTATTGAATAATGAATGTTTTGAATTTTCTCCAAAAGTAAAGTAGTTGCAAACTCATCCTTTTAGAGACTTGTTTGTGCTCATGAGAGGAGTAGAAAAACATCAAAAATTTCAGTCCTGCACGATTCTACCAAGAAATGTGAGTGTTCATTCAAACCGCTGGTTTTTGATAGTTTGGGCCCTATTGAATAATGAATGTTTTGAATTTTCTCCAAAAGTAAAGTAGTTGCAAACTCATCCTTTTAGAAACTTGTTTGGGCTGTTGAGAGGAGTAAAAAACCATCAAAAATTTCAATCCTGCATGATTCTACCAAGAAATGTGATTCTTCATTCAAAACCTGATTTTTGCTATTGGGTTCTATTGAATAATGAATGTTTTGAATTTTCTCCAAAAGTAAAGTAGTTGCAAACTCATGCTTTTAGAGACTTGTTTGGGCTCATGAGAGGAGTAGAAAAACATCAAAAATTTCAGTCCTGCATGATTCTACCAAGAAATGTGTGTTCATTCATACCGCTGGTTTTTGATATTTTGGGCCCTATTGAATAATGAATGTTTTGAATTTTCTCCAAAAGTAAAGTAGTTGCAAACTCATCCTTTTAGAAACTTGTTTGGGCTGTTGAGAGGAGTAAAAAACCATCAAAAATTTCAATCCTGCATGATTTTACCAAGAAATGTGATTCTTCATTCAAAACCTGATTTTTGCTATTGGGCTCTATTGAATAGTGAATGTTTTGAATTTTTTCCAAAAGTAAAGTAGTTGCAAACTCATGCTTTTAGAGACTTGTTTGGGCTCATGAGAGGAGTAGAAAAACATCAAAAATTTCAGTCCTGCATGATTCTACCAAGAAATGTGTTCATTCAAACCGCTGGTTTTTGATAGTTTGGGCCCTATTGAATAATGAATGTTTTGAATTTTCTCCAAAAGTAAAGTAGTTGCAAACTCATCCTTTTAGAAACTTGTTTGGGCTGTTGAGAGGAGTAAAAAACCATCAAAAATTTCAATCCTGCATGATTCTACCAAGAAATGTGATTCTTCATTCAAAACGCTGGTTTTTGCTATTGGGCTCTATTGAATAATGAATGTTTTAAATTTTCTCCAAAAGTAAAGTAGTTGCAAACTCATGCTTTTAGAGACTTGTTTGGGATCATGAGATGAGTAGAAAAACATCAAAAATTTCAGTCCTGCATGATTCTACCAAGACATGTGTGTTCATTGAAACGGCTGGATTTTGATAGTTTGGGCCCTATTGAATAATGAATGTTTTGAATTTTCTCCAAAAGTAAAGTAGTTGCAAACTCATCCTTTTAGAAACTTGCTTGGGCTGTTGAGAGGAGTAAAAAACCATCAAAAATTTCAATCCTGCATGATTCTACCAAGAAATGTGATTCTTCATTCAAAACGCTGGTTTTTGCTATTGGGCTCTATTGAATAATGAATGTTTTGAATTTTCTCCAAAAGTAAAGTAGTTGCAAACTCATGCTTTTAGAGACTTGTTTGGGCTCATGAGAGGAGTAGAAAAACATCAAAAATTTCAGTCCTGCATGATTCTACCAAGAAATGTGTGTTCATTGAAACCGCTGGTTTTTGATAGTTTGGGCCCTATTGAATAATGAATGTTTTGAATTTTCTCCAAAAGTAAAGTAGTTGCAAACTCATCCTTTTAGAAACTTGTTTGGGCTGTTGAGAGGAGTAAAAAACCATCAAAAATTTCAATCCTGCATGATTCTACCAAGAAATGTGATTCTTCATTCAAAACGCTGGTTTTTGCTATTGGGCTCTATTGAATAATGAATGTTTTGAATTTTCTCCAAAAGTAAAGTAGTTGCAAACTCATGCTTTTAGAGACTTGTTTGGGCTCATGAGAGGAGTAGAAAAACATCAAAAATTTCAGTCCTGCATGATTCTACCAAGAAATGTGTGTTCATTGAAACCGCTGGTTTTTGATAGTTTGGGCCCTATTGAATAATGAATGTTTTGAATTTTCTCCAAAAGTAAAGTAGTTGCAAACTCATCCTTTTAGAAACTTGTTTGGGCTGTTGAGAGGAGTAAAAAACCATCAAAAATTTCAATCCTGCATGATTCTACCAAGAAATGTGATTCTTCATTCAAAACGCTGGTTTTTGCTATTGGGCTCTATTGAATAATGAATGTTTTGAATTTTCTCCAAAAGTAAAGTAGTTGCAAACTCATGCTTTTACAGACTTGTTTGGGCTCATGAGAGGAGTAGAAAAACATCAAAAATTTCAGTCCTGCATGATTCTACCAAGAATTGTGTGTTCATTGAAACCGCTGGTTTTTGATAGTTTGGACCCTATTGAATAATGAATGTTTTGAATTTTCTCCAAAAGTAAAGTAGTTGCAAACTCATCCTTTTAGAAACTTGTTTGGGCTGTTGAGAGGAGTAAAAAACCATCAAAAATTTCAATCCTGCATGATTCTACCAAGAAATGTGATTCTTCATTCAAAACGCTGGTTTTTGCTATTGGGCTCTATTGAATAATGAATGTTTTGAATTTTCTCCAAAAGTAAAGTAGTTGCAAACTCATGCTTTTAGAGACTTGTTTGGGCTCATGAGAGGAGTAGAAAAACATCAAAAATTTCAGTCCTGCATGATTCTACCAAGAAATGTGTGTTCATTGAAACCGCTGGTTTTTGATAGTTTGGGCCCTATTGAATAATGAATGTTTTGAATTTTCTCCAAAAGTAAAGTAGTTGCAAACTCATCCTTTTAGAAACTTGTTTGGGCTGTTGAGAGGAGTAAAAAACCATCAAAAATTTCAATCCTGCATGATTTTACCAAGAAATGTGATTCTTCATTCAAAACCTGATTTTTGCTATTGGGCTCTATTGAATAGTGAATGTTTTGAATTTTCTCCAAAAGTAAAGTAGTTGCAAACTCATGCTTTTAGAGACTTGTTTGGGCTCATGAGAGGAGTAGAAAAACATCAAAAATTTCTGTCCTGCATGATTCTACCAAGAAATGTGTTCATTCAAACCGCTAGTTTTTGATAGTTTGGGCCCTATTGAATAATGAATGTTTTGAATTTTCTCCAAAAGTAAAGTAGTTGCAAACTCATCCTTTTAGAAACTTGTTTGGGCTGTTGAGAGGAGTAAAAAACCATCAAAAATTTCAATCCTGCATGATTCTACCAAGAAATGTGATTCTTCATTCAAAACGCTGGTTTTTGCTATTGGGCTCTATTGAATAATGAATGTTTTGAATTTTCTCCAAAAGTAAAGTAGTTGCAAACTCATGCTTTTAGAGACTTGTTTGGGCTCATGAGAGGAGTAGAAAAACATCAAAAATTTCAGTCCTGCATGATTCTACCAAGAAATGTGTGTTCATTGAAACCGCTGGTTTTTGATAGTTTGGGCCCTATTGAATAATGAATGTTTTGAATTTTCTCCAAAAGTAAAGTAGTTGCAAACTCATCCTTTTAGAAACTTGTTTGGGCTGTTGAGAGGAGTAAAAAACCATCAAAAATTTCAATCCTGCATGATTCTACCAAGAAATGTGATTCTTCATTCAAAACGCTGGTTTTTGCTATTGGGCTCTATTGAATAATGAATGTTTTGAATTTTCTCCAAAAGTAAAGTAGTTGCAAACTCATGCTTTTAGAGACTTGTTTGGGCTCATGAGATGAGTAGAAAAACATCAAAAATTTCAGTCCTGCATGATTCTACCAAGACATGTGTGTTCATTGAAACGGCTGGTTTTTGATAGTTTGGGCCCTATTGAATAATGAATGTTTTGAATTTTCTCCAAAAGTAAAGTAGTTGCAAACTCATCCTTTTAGAAACTTGTTTGGGCTGTTGAGAGGAGTAAAAAACCATCAAAAATTTCAATCCTGCATTTTCTACCAAGAAATGTGATTCTTCATTCAAAACGCTGGTTTTTGCTATTGGGATCTATTGAATAATGAATGTTTTGAATTTTCTCCAAAAGTAAAGTAGTTGCAAACTCATCCTTTTAGAGACTTGTTTGTGCTCATGAGAGGAGTAGAAAAACATCAAAAATTTCAGTCCTGCACGATTCTACCAAGAAATGTGAGTGTTCATTCAAACCGCTGGTTTTTGATAGTTTGGGCCCTATTGAATAATGAATGTTTTGAATTTTCTCCAAAAGTAAAGTAGTTGCAAACTCATCCTTTTAGAAACTTGTTTGGGCTGTTGAGAGGAGTAAAAAACCATCAAAAATTTCAATCCTGCATGATTCTACCAAGAAATGTGATTCTTCATTCAAAACCTGATTTTTGCTATTGGGTTCTATTGAATAATGAATGTTTTGAATTTTCTCCAAAAGTAAAGTAGTTGCAAACTCATGCTTTTAGAGACTTGTTTGGGCTCATGAGAGGAGTAGAAAAACATCAAAAATTTCAGTCCTGCATGATTCTACCAAGAAATGTGTGTTCATTCATACCGCTGGTTTTTGATATTTTGGGCCCTATTGAATAATGAATGTTTTGAATTTTCTCCAAAAGTAAAGTAGTTGCAAACTCATCATTTTAGAAACTTGTTTGGGCTGTTGAGAGGAGTAAAAAACCATCAAAAATTTCAATCCTGCATGATTCTACCAAGAAATGTGATTCTTCATTCAAACCTCTGGTTTTTGATATTTTGGGCCCTATTGAATAATGAATGTTTTGAATTTTCTCGAAAAGTAAAGTAGTTGCAAACTCATCCTTTTAGAAACTTGTTTGGGCTGTTGAGAGGAGTAAAAAACCATCAAAAATTTCAATCCTGCATGATTCTACCAAGAAATGTGATTCTTCATTCAAAAGCTGGTTTTTGCTGTTGGGCTCTATTGAATAATGAATGTTTTGAATTTTCTCCAAAAGTAAAGTAGTTGCAAACTCATTCTTTTAGAGACTTGTTTGTGCTCATGAGAGGAGTAGAAAAACATCAAAAATTTCAGTCCTGCACGATTCTACCAAGAAATGTGAGTGTTCATTCAAACCGCTGGTTTTTGATAGTTTGGGCCCTATTGAATAATGAATGTTTTGAATTTTCTCCAAAAGTAAAGTAGTTGCAAACTTATCCTTTTAGAAACTTGTTTGGGCTGTTGAGAGGAGTAAAAAAAACATCAAAAATTTCAATCCTGCATGATTCTACCAAGAAATGTGATTCTTCATTCAAACCGCTGATTTTTGCTATTGGGTTCTATTGAATAATGAATGTTTTGAATTTTCTCCAAAAGTAAAGTAGTTGCAAGCTCATGCCTTTAGAGACTTGTTTGGGCTCATGAAAGGAGTAGAAAAACATCAAAAATTTCAGTCCTGCATGATTCTACCAAGAAATGTGTGTTCATTCAAACCGCTGGTTTTTGATATTTTGGGCCCTATTGAATAATGAATATTTTGAATTTTTTCCAAAAGTAAAGTAGTTGCAAACTCATCCTTTTTGAAACTTGTTTTGGCTGTTGACAGGAGTAAAAAACCTTCAAAAATTTCAATCCTGCATGATTCTACCAAGAAATGTGATTCTTCATTCAAAACGCTGATTTTTGCTATTGGTTTCTATTGAATAATGAATGTTTTGAATTTTCTCCAAAAGTAAAGTAGTTGCAAACTCATGCTTTTAGAGACTTGTTTGGGCTCATGAGAGGAGTAGAAAAACATCAAAAATTTCAGTCCTGCATGATTCTACCAAGAAATGAGTGTTCATTCAAACCGCTGGTTTTTGATATTTTGGGCCCTATTGAATAATGAATGTTTTGAATTTTCTCCAAAAGTAAAGTAGTTGCAAACTCATCCTTTTAGAAACTTGTTTGGGCTGTTGAGAGGAGTAAAAAACCATCAAAAATTTCAGTCCTGCATGATTGTACCAAGAAATGTGATTCTTCATTCAAAACGCTGGTTTTTGCTATTGGGCTCTATTGAATAATGAATGTTTTGAATTTTCTCCAAAAGTAAAGTAGTTGCAAACTCATCCTTTTAGAAACTTGTTTGGGCTGTTGAGAGGAGTAAAAAAACCATCAAAAATTTCAATCCTGCATGATTCTACCAAGAAATGTGATTCTTCATTCAAAACCTGATTTTTGCTATTGGGCTCTATTGAATAATGAATGTTTTGAATTTTCTCCAAAAGTAAAGTAGTTGCAAACTCATGCTTTTAGAGACTTGTTTGGGCTCATGAGAGGAGTAGAAAAACATCAAAAATTTCAGTCCTGCATGATTCTACCAAGAAATGTGTGTTCATTCAAACCGCTGGTTTTTGATATTTTGGGCCCTATTGAATAATGAATGTTTTGAATTTTCTCCAAAAGTAAAGTAGTTGCAAACTCATCCTTTTAGAAACTTGTTTGGGCTGTTGAGAGGAGTAAAAAACCATCAAAAATTTCAATCCTGCATGATTCTACCAAGAAATGTGATTCTTCATTCAAAACCTGATTTTTGCTATTGGGTTCTATTGAATAATGAATGTTTTGAATTTTCTCCAAAAGTAAAGTAGTTGCAAACTCATGCTTTTAGAGACTTGTTTGGGCTCATGAGAGGAGTAGAAAAACATCAAAAATTTCAGTCCTGCATGATTCTACCAAGAAATGTGTGTTCATTCATACCGCTGGTTTTTGATATTTTGGGCCCTATTGAATAATGAATGTTTTGAATTTTCTCCAAAAGTAAAGTAGTTGCAAACTCTTCATTTTAGAAACTTGTTTGGACTGTTGAGAGGAGTAAAAAACCATCAAAAATTTCAATCCTGCATGATTCTACCAAGAAATGTGATTCTTCATTCAAACCTCTGGTTTTTGATATTTTGGGCCCTATTGAATAATGAATGTTTTGAATTTTCTCGAAAAGTAAAGTAGTTGCAAACTCATCCTTTTAGAAACTTGTTTGGGCTGTTGAGAGGAGTAAAAAACCATCAAAAATTTCAATCCTGCATGATTCTACCAAGAAATGTGATTCTTCATTCAAAAGCTGGTTTTTGCTATTGGGCTCTATTGAATAATGAATGTTTTGAATTTTCTTCAAAAGTAAAGTAGTTGCAAACTCATTCTTTTAGAGACTTGTTTGTGCTCATGAGAGGAGTAGAAAAACATCAAAAATTTCAGTCCTGCACGATTCTTCCAAGAAATGTGAGTGTTCATTCAAACCGCTGGTTTTTGATAGTTTGGGCCCTATTGAATAATGAATGTTTTGAATTTTCTCCAAAAGTAAAGTAGTTGCAAACTTATTCTTTTAGAAACTTGTTTGGGCTGTTGAGAGGAGTAAAAAAACCATCAAAAATTTCAATCCTGCATGATTCTACCAAGAAATGTGATTCTTCATTCAAAACGCTGGTTTTTGCTATTGGGCTCTATTGAATAATGAATGTTTTAAATTTTCTCCAAAAGTAAAGTAGTTGCAAACTCATGCTTTTAGAGACTTGTTTGGGATCATGAGATGAGTAGAAAAACATCAAAAATTTCAGTCCTGCATGATTCTACCAAGACATGTGTGTTCATTGAAACGGCTGGATTTTGATAGTTTGGGCCCTATTGAATAATGAATGTTTTGAATTTTCTCCAAAAGTAAAGTAGTTGCAAACTCATCCTTTTAGAAACTTGTTTGGGCTGTTGAGAGGAGTAAAAAACCATCAAAAATTTCAATCCTGCATGATTCTACCAAGAAATGTGATTCTTCATTCAAAACGCTGGTTTTTGCTATTGGGCTCTATTGAATAATGAATGTTTTGAATTTTCTCCAAAAGTAAAGTAGTTGCAAACTCATGCTTTTAGAGACTTGTTTGGGCTCATGAGAGGAGTAGAAAAACATCAAAAATTTCAGTCCTGCATGATTCTACCAAGAAATGTGTGTTCATTGAAACCGCTGGTTTTTGATAGTTTGGGCCCTATTGAATAATGAATGTTTTGAATTTTCTCCAAAAGTAAAGTAGTTGCAAACTCATCCTTTTAGAAACTTGTTTGGGCTGTTGAGAGGAGTAAAAAACCATCAAAAATTTCAATCCTGCATGATTCTACCAAGAAATGTGATTCTTCATTCAAAACGCTGGTTTTTGCTATTGGGCTCTATTGAATAATGAATGTTTTGAATTTTCTCCAAAAGTAAAGTAGTTGCAAACTCATGCTTTTAGAGACTTGTTTGGGCTCATGAGAGGAGTAGAAAAACATCAAAAATTTCAGTCCTGCATGATTCTACCAAGAAATGTGTGTTCATTGAAACCGCTGGTTTTTGATAGTTTGGGCCCTATTGAATAATGAATGTTTTGAATTTTCTCCAAAAGTAAAGTAGTTGCAAACTCATCCTTTTAGAAACTTGTTTGGGCTGTTGAGAGGAGTAAAAAACCATCAAAAATTTCAATCCTGCATGATTCTACCAAGAAATGTGATTCTTCATTCAAAACGCTGGTTTTTGCTATTGGGCTCTATTGAATAATGAATGTTTTGAATTTTCTCCAAAAGTAAAGTAGTTGCAAACTCATGCTTTTAGAGACTTGTTTGGGCTCATGAGAGGAGTAGAAAAACATCAAAAATTTCAGTCCTGCATGATTCTACCAAGAATTGTGTGTTCATTGAAACCGCTGGTTTTTGATAGTTTGGGCCCTATTGAATAATGAATGTTTTGAATTTTCTCCAAAAGTAAAGTAGTTGCAAACTCATCCTTTTAGAAACTTGTTTGGGCTGTTGAGAGGAGTAAAAAACCATCAAAAATTTCAATCCTGCATGATTCTACCAAGAAATGTGATTCTTCATTCAAAACGCTGGTTTTTGCTATTGGGCTCTATTGAATAATGAATGTTTTGAATTTTCTCCAAAAGTAAAGTAGTTGCAAACTCATGCTTTTAGAGACTTGTTTGGGCTCATGAGAGGAGTAGAAAAACATCAAAAATTTCAGTCCTGCATGATTCTACCAAGAAATGTGTGTTCATTGAAACCGCTGGTTTTTGATAGTTTGGGCCCTATTGAATAATGAATGTTTTGAATTTTCTCCAAAAGTAAAGTAGTTGCAAACTCATCCTTTTAGAAACTTGTTTGGGCTGTTGAGAGGAGTAAAAAACCATCAAAAATTTCAATCCTGCATGATTTTACCAAGAAATGTGATTCTTCATTCAAAACCTGATTTTTGCTATTGGGCTCTATTGAATAGTGAATGTTTTGAATTTTCTCCAAAAGTAAAGTAGTTGCAAACTCATGCTTTTAGAGACTTGTTTGGGCTCATGAGAGGAGTAGAAAAACATCAAAAATTTCTGTCCTGCATGATTCTACCAAGAAATGTGTTCATTCAAACCGCTAGTTTTTGATAGTTTGGGCCCTATTGAATAATGAATGTTTTGAATTTTCTCCAAAAGTAAAGTAGTTGCAAACTCATCCTTTTAGAAACTTGTTTGGGCTGTTGAGAGGAGTAAAAAACCATCAAAAATTTCAATCCTGCATGATTCTACCAAGAAATGTGATTCTTCATTCAAAACGCAGGTTTTTGCTATTGGGCTCTATTGAATAATGAATGTTTTGAATTTTCTCCAAAAGTAAAGTAGTTGCAAACTCATGCTTTTAGAGACTTGTTTGGGCTCATGAGAGGAGTAGAAAAACATCAAAAATTTCAGTCCTGCATGATTCTACCAAGAAATGTGTGTTCATTGAAACCGCTGGTTTTTGATAGTTTGGGCCCTATTGAATAATGAATGTTTTGAATTTTCTCCAAAAGTAAAGTAGTTGCAAACTCATCCTTTTAGAAACTTGTTTGGGCTGTTGAGAGGAGTAAAAAACCATCAAAAATTTCAATCCTGCATGATTCTACCAAGAAATGTGATTCTTCATTCAAAACGCTGGTTTTTGCTATTGGGCTCTATTGAATAATGAATGTTTTGAATTTTCTCCAAAAGTAAAGTAGTTGCAAACTCATGCTTTTAGAGACTTGTTTGGGCTCATGAGATGAGTAGAAAAACATCAAAAATTTCAGTCCTGCATGATTCTACCAAGACATGTGTGTTCATTGAAACGGCTGGTTTTTGATAGTTTGGGCCCTATTGAATAATGAATGTTTTGAATTTTCTCCAAAAGTAAAGTAGTTGCAAACTCATCCTTTTAGAAACTTGTTTGGGCTGTTGAGAGGAGTAAAAAACCATCAAAAATTTCAATCCTGCATTTTCTACCAAGAAATGTGATTCTTCATTCAAAACGCTGGTTTTTGCTATTGGGATCTATTGAATAATGAATGTTTTGAATTTTCTCCAAAAGTAAAGTAGTTGCAAACTCATCCTTTTAGAGACTTGTTTGTGCTCATGAGAGGAGTAGAAAAACATCAAAAATTTCAGTCCTGCACGATTCTACCAAGAAATGTGAGTGTTCATTCAAACCGCTGGTTTTTGATAGTTTGGGCCCTATTGAATAATGAATGTTTTGAATTTTCTCCAAAAGTAAAGTAGTTGCAAACTCATCCTTTTAGAAACTTGTTTGGGCTGTTGAGAGGAGTAAAAAACCATCAAAAATTTCAATCCTGCATGATTCTACCAAGAAATGTGATTCTTCATTCAAAACCTGATTTTTGCTATTGGGTTCTATTGAATAATGAATGTTTTGAATTTTCTCCAAAAGTAAAGTAGTTGCAAACTCATGCTTTTAGAGACTTGTTTGGGCTCATGAGAGGAGTAGAAAAACATCAAAAATTTCAGTCCTGCATGATTCTACCAAGAAATGTGTGTTCATTCATACCGCTGGTTTTTGATATTTTGGGCCCTATTGAATAATGAATGTTTTGAATTTTCTCCAAAAGTAAAGTAGTTGCAAACTCATCCTTTTAGAAACTTGTTTGGGCTGTTGAGAGGAGTAAAAAACCATCAAAAATTTCAATCCTGCATGATTTTACCAAGAAATGTGATTCTTCATTCAAAACCTGATTTTTGCTATTGGGCTCTATTGAATAGTGAATGTTTTGAATTTTTTCCAAAAGTAAAGTAGTTGCAAACTCATGCTTTTAGAGACTTGTTTGGGCTCATGAGAGGAGTAGAAAAACATCAAAAATTTCAGTCCTGCATGATTCTACCAAGAAATGTGTTCATTCAAACCGCTGGTTTTTGATAGTTTGGGCCCTATTGAATAATGAATGTTTTGAATTTTCTCCAAAAGTAAAGTAGTTGCAAACTCATCCTTTTAGAAACTTGTTTGGGCTGTTGAGAGGAGTAAAAAACCATCAAAAATTTCAATCCTGCATGATTCTACCAAGAAATGTGATTCTTCATTCAAAACGCTGGTTTTTGCTATTGGGCTCTATTGAATAATGAATGTTTTAAATTTTCTCCAAAAGTAAAGTAGTTGCAAACTCATGCTTTTAGAGACTTGTTTGGGATCATGAGATGAGTAGAAAAACATCAAAAATTTCAGTCCTGCATGATTCTACCAATACATGTGTGTTCATTGAAACGGCTGGATTTTGATAGTTTGGGCCCTATTGAATAATGAATGTTTTGAATTTTCTCCAAAAGTAAAGTAGTTGCAAACTCATCCTTTTAGAAACTTGCTTGGGCTGTTGAGAGGAGTAAAAAACCATCAAAAATTTCAATCCTGCATGATTCTACCAAGAAATGTGATTCTTCATTCAAAACGCTGGTTTTTGCTATTGGGCTCTATTGAATAATGAATGTTTTGAATTTTCTCCAAAAGTAAAGTAGTTGCAAACTCATGCTTTTAGAGACTTGTTTGGGCTCATGAGAGGAGTAGAAAAACATCAAAAATTTCAGTCCTGCATGATTCTACCAAGAAATGTGTGTTCATTGAAACCGCTGGTTTTTGATAGTTTGGGCCCTATTGAATAATGAATGTTTTGAATTTTCTCCAAAAGTAAAGTAGTTGCAAACTCATCCTTTTAGAAACTTGTTTGGGCTGTTGAGAGGAGTAAAAAACCATCAAAAATTTCAATCCTGCATGATTCTACCAAGAAATGTGATTCTTCATTCAAAACGCTGGTTTTTGCTATTGGGCTCTATTGAATAATGAATGTTTTGAATTTTCTCCAAAAGTAAAGTAGTTGCAAACTCATGCTTTTAGAGACTTGTTTGGGCTCATGAGAGGAGTAGAAAAACATCAAAAATTTCAGTCCTGCATGATTCTACCAAGAAATGTGTGTTCATTGAAACCGCTGGTTTTTGATAGTTTGGGCCCTATTGAATAATGAATGTTTTGAATTTTCTCCAAAAGTAAAGTAGTTGCAAACTCATCCTTTTAGAAACTTGTTTGGGCTGTTGAGAGGAGTAAAAAACCATCAAAAATTTCAATCCTGCATGATTCTACCAAGAAATGTGATTCTTCATTCAAAACGCTGGTTTTTGCTATTGGGCTCTATTGAATAATGAATGTTTTGAATTTTCTCCAAAAGTAAAGTAGTTGCAAACTCATGCTTTTACAGACTTGTTTGGGCTCATGAGAGGAGTAGAAAAACATCAAAAATTTCAGTCCTGCATGATTCTACCAAGAATTGTGTGTTCATTGAAACCGCTGGTTTTTGATAGTTTGGACCCTATTGAATAATGAATGTTTTGAATTTTCTCCAAAAGTAAAGTAGTTGCAAACTCATCCTTTTAGAAACTTGTTTGGGCTGTTGAGAGGAGTAAAAAACCATCAAAAATTTCAATCCTGCATGATTCTACCAAGAAATGTGATTCTTCATTCAAAACGCTGGTTTTTGCTATTGGGCTCTATTGAATAATGAATGTTTTGAATTTTCTCCAAAAGTAAAGTAGTTGCAAACTCATGCTTTTAGAGACTTGTTTGGGCTCATGAGAGGAGTAGAAAAACATCAAAAATTTCAGTCCTGCATGATTCTACCAAGAAATGTGTGTTCATTGAAACCGCTGGTTTTTGATAGTTTGGGCCCTATTGAATAATGAATGTTTTGAATTTTCTCCAAAAGTAAAGTAGTTGCAAACTCATCCTTTTAGAAACTTGTTTGGGCTGTTGAGAGGAGTAAAAAACCATCAAAAATTTCAATCCTGCATGATTTTACCAAGAAATGTGATTCTTCATTCAAAACCTGATTTTTGCTATTGGGCTCTATTGAATAGTGAATGTTTTGAATTTTCTCCAAAAGTAAAGTAGTTGCAAACTCATGCTTTTAGAGACTTGTTTGGGCTCATGAGAGGAGTAGAAAAACATCAAAAATTTCTGTCCTGCATGATTCTACCAAGAAATGTGTTCATTCAAACCGCTAGTTTTTGATAGTTTGGGCCCTATTGAATAATGAATGTTTTGAATTTTCTCCAAAAGTAAAGTAGTTGCAAACTCATCCTTTTAGAAACTTGTTTGGGCTGTTGAGAGGAGTAAAAAACCATCAAAAATTTCAATCCTGCATGATTCTACCAAGAAATGTGATTCTTCATTCAAAACGCTGGTTTTTGCTATTGGGCTCTATTGAATAATGAATGTTTTGAATTTTCTCCAAAAGTAAAGTAGTTGCAAACTCATGCTTTTAGAGACTTGTTTGGGCTCATGAGAGGAGTAGAAAAACATCAAAAATTTCAGTCCTGCATGATTCTACCAAGAAATGTGTGTTCATTGAAACCGCTGGTTTTTGATAGTTTGGGCCCTATTGAATAATGAATGTTTTGAATTTTCTCCAAAAGTAAAGTAGTTGCAAACTCATCCTTTTAGAAACTTGTTTGGGCTGTTGAGAGGAGTAAAAAACCATCAAAAATTTCAATCCTGCATGATTCTACCAAGAAATGTGATTCTTCATTCAAAACGCTGGTTTTTGCTATTGGGCTCTATTGAATAATGAATGTTTTGAATTTTCTCCAAAAGTAAAGTAGTTGCAAACTCATGCTTTTAGAGACTTGTTTGGGCTCATGAGATGAGTAGAAAAACATCAAAAATTTCAGTCCTGCATGATTCTACCAAGACATGTGTGTTCATTGAAACGGCTGGTTTTTGATAGTTTGGGCCCTATTGAATAATGAATGTTTTGAATTTTCTCCAAAAGTAAAGTAGTTGCAAACTCATCCTTTTAGAAACTTGTTTGGGCTGTTGAGAGGAGTAAAAAACCATCAAAAATTTCAATCCTGCATTTTCTACCAAGAAATGTGATTCTTCATTCAAAACGCTGGTTTTTGCTATTGGGATCTATTGAATAATGAATGTTTTGAATTTTCTCCAAAAGTAAAGTAGTTGCAAACTCATCCTTTTAGAGACTTGTTTGTGCTCATGAGAGGAGTAGAAAAACATCAAAAATTTCAGTCCTGCACGATTCTACCAAGAAATGTGAGTGTTCATTCAAACCGCTGGTTTTTGATAGTTTGGGCCCTATTGAATAATGAATGTTTTGAATTTTCTCCAAAAGTAAAGTAGTTGCAAACTCATCCTTTTAGAAACTTGTTTGGGCTGTTGAGAGGAGTAAAAAACCATCAAAAATTTCAATCCTGCATGATTCTACCAAGAAATGTGATTCTTCATTCAAAACCTGATTTTTGCTATTGGGTTCTATTGAATAATGAATGTTTTGAATTTTCTCCAAAAGTAAAGTAGTTGCAAACTCATGCTTTTAGAGACTTGTTTGGGCTCATGAGAGGAGTAGAAAAACATCAAAAATTTCAGTCCTGCATGATTCTACCAAGAAATGTGTGTTCATTCATACCGCTGGTTTTTGATATTTTGGGCCCTATTGAATAATGAATGTTTTGAATTTTCTCCAAAAGTAAAGTAGTTGCAAACTCATCATTTTAGAAACTTGTTTGGGCTGTTGAGAGGAGTAAAAAACCATCAAAAATTTCAATCCTGCATGATTCTACCAAGAAATGTGATTCTTCATTCAAACCTCTGGTTTTTGATATTTTGGGCCCTATTGAATAATGAATGTTTTGAATTTTCTCGAAAAGTAAAGTAGTTGCAAACTCATCCTTTTAGAAACTTGTTTGGGCTGTTGAGAGGAGTAAAAAACCATCAAAAATTTCAATCCTGCATGATTCTACCAAGAAATGTGATTCTTCATTCAAAAGCTGGTTTTTGCTGTTGGGCTCTATTGAATAATGAATGTTTTGAATTTTCTCCAAAAGTAAAGTAGTTGCAAACTCATTCTTTTAGAGACTTGTTTGTGCTCATGAGAGGAGTAGAAAAACATCAAAAATTTCAGTCCTGCACGATTCTACCAAGAAATGTGAGTGTTCATTCAAACCGCTGGTTTTTGATAGTTTGGGCCCTATTGAATAATGAATGTTTTGAATTTTCTCCAAAAGTAAAGTAGTTGCAAACTTATCCTTTTAGAAACTTGTTTGGGCTGTTGAGAGGAGTAAAAAAAACATCAAAAATTTCAATCCTGCATGATTCTACCAAGAAATGTGATTCTTCATTCAAACCGCTGATTTTTGCTATTGGGTTCTATTGAATAATGAATGTTTTGAATTTTCTCCAAAAGTAAAGTAGTTGCAAGCTCATGCCTTTAGAGACTTGTTTGGGCTCATGAAAGGAGTAGAAAAACATCAAAAATTTCAGTCCTGCATGATTCTACCAAGAAATGTGTGTTCATTCAAACCGCTGGTTTTTGATATTTTGGGCCCTATTGAATAATGAATATTTTGAATTTTTTCCAAAAGTAAAGTAGTTGCAAACTCATCCTTTTTGAAACTTGTTTTGGCTGTTGACAGGAGTAAAAAACCTTCAAAAATTTCAATCCTGCATGATTCTACCAAGAAATGTGATTCTTCATTCAAAACGCTGATTTTTGCTATTGGTTTCTATTGAATAATGAATGTTTTGAATTTTCTCCAAAAGTAAAGTAGTTGCAAACTCATGCTTTTAGAGACTTGTTTGGGCTCATGAGAGGAGTAGAAAAACATCAAAAATTTCAGTCCTGCATGATTCTACCAAGAAATGAGTGTTCATTCAAACCGCTGGTTTTTGATATTTTGGGCCCTATTGAATAATGAATGTTTTGAATTTTCTCCAAAAGTAAAGTAGTTGCAAACTCATCCTTTTAGAAACTTGTTTGGGCTGTTGAGAGGAGTAAAAAACCATCAAAAATTTCAGTCCTGCATGATTGTACCAAGAAATGTGATTCTTCATTCAAAACGCTGGTTTTTGCTATTGGGCTCTATTGAATAATGAATGTTTTGAATTTTCTCCAAAAGTAAAGTAGTTGCAAACTCATCCTTTTAGAAACTTGTTTGGGCTGTTGAGAGGAGTAAAAAAACCATCAAAAATTTCAATCCTGCATGATTCTACCAAGAAATGTGATTCTTCATTCAAAACCTGATTTTTGCTATTGGGCTCTATTGAATAATGAATGTTTTGAATTTTCTCCAAAAGTAAAGTAGTTGCAAACTCATGCTTTTAGAGACTTGTTTGGGCTCATGAGAGGAGTAGAAAAACATCAAAAATTTCAGTCCTGCATGATTCTACCAAGAAATGTGTGTTCATTCAAACCGCTGGTTTTTGATATTTTGGGCCCTATTGAATAATGAATGTTTTGAATTTTCTCCAAAAGTAAAGTAGTTGCAAACTCATCCTTTTAGAAACTTGTTTGGGCTGTTGAGAGGAGTAAAAAACCATCAAAAATTTCAATCCTGCATGATTCTACCAAGAAATGTGATTCTTCATTCAAAACCTGATTTTTGCTATTGGGTTCTATTGAATAATGAATGTTTTGAATTTTCTCCAAAAGTAAAGTAGTTGCAAACTCATGCTTTTAGAGACTTGTTTGGGCTCATGAGAGGAGTAGAAAAACATCAAAAATTTCAGTCCTGCATGATTCTACCAAGAAATGTGTGTTCATTCATACCGCTGGTTTTTGATATTTTGGGCCCTATTGAATAATGAATGTTTTGAATTTTCTCCAAAAGTAAAGTAGTTGCAAACTCTTCATTTTAGAAACTTGTTTGGACTGTTGAGAGGAGTAAAAAACCATCAAAAATTTCAATCCTGCATGATTCTACCAAGAAATGTGATTCTTCATTCAAACCTCTGGTTTTTGATATTTTGGGCCCTATTGAATAATGAATGTTTTGAATTTTCTCGAAAAGTAAAGTAGTTGCAAACTCATCCTTTTAGAAACTTGTTTGGGCTGTTGAGAGGAGTAAAAAACCATCAAAAATTTCAATCCTGCATGATTCTACCAAGAAATGTGATTCTTCATTCAAAAGCTGGTTTTTGCTATTGGGCTCTATTGAATAATGAATGTTTTGAATTTTCTTCAAAAGTAAAGTAGTTGCAAACTCATTCTTTTAGAGACTTGTTTGTGCTCATGAGAGGAGTAGAAAAACATCAAAAATTTCAGTCCTGCACGATTCTTCCAAGAAATGTGAGTGTTCATTCAAACCGCTGGTTTTTGATAGTTTGGGCCCTATTGAATAATGAATGTTTTGAATTTTCTCCAAAAGTAAAGTAGTTGCAAACTTATTCTTTTAGAAACTTGTTTGGGCTGTTGAGAGGAGTAAAAAAACCATCAAAAATTTCAATCCTGCATGATTCTACCAAGAAATGTGATTCTTCATTCAAAACGCTGATTTTTGCTATTGGGTTCTATTGAATAATGAATGTTTTGAATTTTCTCCAAAAGTAAAGTAGTTGCAAGCTCATGCTTTTAGAGACTTGTTTGGGCTCATGAGAGGAGTAGAAAAACATCAAAAATTTCAGTCCTGCATGATTCTACCAAGAAATGTGTGTTCATTCAAACCGCTGGTTTTTTATATTTTGGGCCCTATTGAATAATGAATATTTTGAATTTTTTCCAAAAGTAAAGTAGTTGCAAACTCATCCTTTTTGAAACTTTTTTTTGGCTGTTGACAGGAGTAAAAAACCTTCAAAAATTTCAATCCTGCATGATTCTACCAAGAAATGTGATTCTTCATTCAAAACGCTGATTTTTGCTATTGGTTTCTATTGAATAATGAATGTTTTGAATTTTCTCCAAAAGTAAAGTAGTTGCAAACTCATGCTTTTAGAGACTTGTTTGGGCTCATGAGAGGAGTAGAAAAACATCAAAAATTTCAGTCCTGCATGATTCTACCAAGAAATGAGTGTTCATTCAAAGCGCTGGTTTTTGATATTTTGGGCCCTATTGAATAATGAATGTTTTGAATTTTCTCCAAAAGTAAAGTAGTTGCAAACTCATCCTTTTAGAAACTTGTTTGGGCTGTTGAGATGAGTAAAAACCATCAAAAATTTCAGTCCTGCATGATTGTACCAAGAAATGTGATTCTTCATTCAAAACGCTGGTTTTTGCTATTGGGCTCTATTGAATAATGAATGTTTTGAATTTTCTCCAAAAGTAAAGTAGTTGCAAACTCATCCTTTTAGAAACTTGTTTGTGCTGTTGAGAGGAGTAAAAAAACATCAAAAATTTCAATCCTGCATGATTCTACCAAGAAATGTGATTCTTCATTCAAAACCTGATTTTTGCTATTGGGCTCTATTGAATAATGAATGTTTTGAATTTTCTCCAAAAGTAAAGTAGTTGCAAACTCATCCTTTTAGAGACTTGTTTGGGCTCATGAGAGGAGTAGAAAAACATCAAAAATTTCAGTCCTGCACGATTCTACCAAGAAATGTGAGTGTTCATTCAAACCGCTGGATTTTGATAGTTTGGGCCCTATTGAATAATGAATGTTTTGAATTTTCTCCAAAAGTAAAGTAGTTGCAAACTCATCCTTTTAGAAACTTGTTTGGGCTGTTGAGAGGAGTAAAAAACCATCAAAAATTTCAATCCTGCATGATTCTACCAAGAAATGTGATTCTTCATTCAAAACGCTGGTTTTTGCTATTGGGCTCTATTGAATAATGAATGTTTTGAATTTTCTCCAAAAGTAAAGTAGTTGCAAACTCATGCTTTTAGAGACTTGTTTGGGCTCATGAGAGGAGTAGAAAAACATCAAAAATTTCAGTCCTGCATGATTCTACCAAGAAATGTGTGTTCATTGAAACCGCTGGTTTTTGATAGTTTGGGCCCTATTGAATAATGAATGTTTTGAATTTTCTCCAAAAGTAAAGTAGTTGCAAACTCATCCTTTTAGAAACTTGTTTGGGCTGTTGAGAGGAGTAAAAAACCATCAAAAATTTCAATCCTGCATGATTTTACCAAGAAATGTGATTCTTCATTCAAAACCTGATTTTTGCTATTGGGCTCTATTGAATAGTGAATGTTTTGAATTTTCTCCAAAAGTAAAGTAGTTGCAAACTCATGCTTTTAGAGACTTGTTTGGGCTCATGAGAGGAGTAGAAAAACATCAAAAATTTCTGTCCTGCATGATTCTACCAAGAAATGTGTTCATTCAAACCGCTAGTTTTTGATAGTTTGGGCCCTATTGAATAATGAATGTTTTGAATTTTCTCCAAAAGTAAAGTAGTTGCAAACTCATCCTTTTAGAAACTTGTTTGGGCTGTTGAGAGGAGTAAAAAACCATCAAAAATTTCAATCCTGCATGATTCTACCAAGAAATGTGATTCTTCATTCAAAACGCAGGTTTTTGCTATTGGGCTCTATTGAATAATGAATGTTTTGAATTTTCTCCAAAAGTAAAGTAGTTGCAAACTCATGCTTTTAGAGACTTGTTTGGGCTCATGAGAGGAGTAGAAAAACATCAAAAATTTCAGTCCTGCATGATTCTACCAAGAAATGTGTGTTCATTGAAACCGCTGGTTTTTGATAGTTTGGGCCCTATTGAATAATGAATGTTTTGAATTTTCTCCAAAAGTAAAGTAGTTGCAAACTCATCCTTTTAGAAACTTGTTTGGGCTGTTGAGAGGAGTAAAAAACCATCAAAAATTTCAATCCTGCATGATTCTACCAAGAAATGTGATTCTTCATTCAAAACGCTGGTTTTTGCTATTGGGCTCTATTGAATAATGAATGTTTTGAATTTTCTCCAAAAGTAAAGTAGTTGCAAACTCATGCTTTTAGAGACTTGTTTGGGCTCATGAGATGAGTAGAAAAACATCAAAAATTTCAGTCCTGCATGATTCTACCAAGACATGTGTGTTCATTGAAACGGCTGGTTTTTGATAGTTTGGGCCCTATTGAATAATGAATGTTTTGAATTTTCTCCAAAAGTAAAGTAGTTGCAAACTCATCCTTTTAGAAACTTGTTTGGGCTGTTGAGAGGAGTAAAAAACCATCAAAAATTTCAATCCTGCATTTTCTACCAAGAAATGTGATTCTTCATTCAAAACGCTGGTTTTTGCTATTGGGATCTATTGAATAATGAATGTTTTGAATTTTCTCCAAAAGTAAAGTAGTTGCAAACTCATCCTTTTAGAGACTTGTTTGTGCTCATGAGAGGAGTAGAAAAACATCAAAAATTTCAGTCCTGCACGATTCTACCAAGAAATGTGAGTGTTCATTCAAACCGCTGGTTTTTGATAGTTTGGGCCCTATTGAATAATGAATGTTTTGAATTTTCTCCAAAAGTAAAGTAGTTGCAAACTCATCCTTTTAGAAACTTGTTTGGGCTGTTGAGAGGAGTAAAAAACCATCAAAAATTTCAATCCTGCATGATTCTACCAAGAAATGTGATTCTTCATTCAAAACCTGATTTTTGCTATTGGGTTCTATTGAATAATGAATGTTTTGAATTTTCTCCAAAAGTAAAGTAGTTGCAAACTCATGCTTTTAGAGACTTGTTTGGGCTCATGAGAGGAGTAGAAAAACATCAAAAATTTCAGTCCTGCATGATTCTACCAAGAAATGTGTGTTCATTCATACCGCTGGTTTTTGATATTTTGGGCCCTATTGAATAATGAATGTTTTGAATTTTCTCCAAAAGTAAAGTAGTTGCAAACTCATCCTTTTAGAAACTTGTTTGGGCTGTTGAGAGGAGTAAAAAACCATCAAAAATTTCAATCCTGCATGATTTTACCAAGAAATGTGATTCTTCATTCAAAACCTGATTTTTGCTATTGGGCTCTATTGAATAGTGAATGTTTTGAATTTTTTCCAAAAGTAAAGTAGTTGCAAACTCATGCTTTTAGAGACTTGTTTGGGCTCATGAGAGGAGTAGAAAAACATCAAAAATTTCAGTCCTGCATGATTCTACCAAGAAATGTGTTCATTCAAACCGCTGGTTTTTGATAGTTTGGGCCCTATTGAATAATGAATGTTTTGAATTTTCTCCAAAAGTAAAGTAGTTGCAAACTCATCCTTTTAGAAACTTGTTTGGGCTGTTGAGAGGAGTAAAAAACCATCAAAAATTTCAATCCTGCATGATTCTACCAAGAAATGTGATTCTTCATTCAAAACGCTGGTTTTTGCTATTGGGCTCTATTGAATAATGAATGTTTTAAATTTTCTCCAAAAGTAAAGTAGTTGCAAACTCATGCTTTTAGAGACTTGTTTGGGATCATGAGATGAGTAGAAAAACATCAAAAATTTCAGTCCTGCATGATTCTACCAAGACATGTGTGTTCATTGAAACGGCTGGATTTTGATAGTTTGGGCCCTATTGAATAATGAATGTTTTGAATTTTCTCCAAAAGTAAAGTAGTTGCAAACTCATCCTTTTAGAAACTTGCTTGGGCTGTTGAGAGGAGTAAAAAACCATCAAAAATTTCAATCCTGCATGATTCTACCAAGAAATGTGATTCTTCATTCAAAACGCTGGTTTTTGCTATTGGGCTCTATTGAATAATGAATGTTTTGAATTTTCTCCAAAAGTAAAGTAGTTGCAAACTCATGCTTTTAGAGACTTGTTTGGGCTCATGAGAGGAGTAGAAAAACATCAAAAATTTCAGTCCTGCATGATTCTACCAAGAAATGTGTGTTCATTGAAACCGCTGGTTTTTGATAGTTTGGGCCCTATTGAATAATGAATGTTTTGAATTTTCTCCAAAAGTAAAGTAGTTGCAAACTCATCCTTTTAGAAACTTGTTTGGGCTGTTGAGAGGAGTAAAAAACCATCAAAAATTTCAATCCTGCATGATTCTACCAAGAAATGTGATTCTTCATTCAAAACGCTGGTTTTTGCTATTGGGCTCTATTGAATAATGAATGTTTTGAATTTTCTCCAAAAGTAAAGTAGTTGCAAACTCATGCTTTTAGAGACTTGTTTGGGCTCATGAGAGGAGTAGAAAAACATCAAAAATTTCAGTCCTGCATGATTCTACCAAGAAATGTGTGTTCATTGAAACCGCTGGTTTTTGATAGTTTGGGCCCTATTGAATAATGAATGTTTTGAATTTTCTCCAAAAGTAAAGTAGTTGCAAACTCATCCTTTTAGAAACTTGTTTGGGCTGTTGAGAGGAGTAAATAACCATCAAAAATTTCAATCCTGCATGATTCTACCAAGAAATGTGATTCTTCATTCAAAACGCTGGTTTTTGCTATTGGGCTCTATTGAATAATGAATGTTTTGAATTTTCTCCAAAAGTAAAGTAGTTGCAAACTCATGCTTTTAGAGACTTGTTTGGGCTCATGAGAGGAGTAGAAAAACATCAAAAATTTCAGTCCTGCATGATTCTACCAAGAATTGTGTGTTCATTGAAACCGCTGGTTTTTGATAGTTTGGGCCCTATTGAATAATGAATGTTTTGAATTTTCTCCAAAAGTAAAGTAGTTGCAAACTCATCCTTTTAGAAACTTGTTTGGGCTGTTGAGAGGAGTAAAAAACCATCAAAAATTTCAATCCTGCATGATTCTACCAAGAAATGTGATTCTTCATTCAAAACGCTGGTTTTTGCTATTGGGCTCTATTGAATAATGAATGTTTTGAATTTTCTCCAAAAGTAAAGTAGTTGCAAACTCATGCTTTTAGAGACTTGTTTGGGCTCATGAGAGGAGTAGAAAAACATCAAAAATTTCAGTCCTGCATGATTCTACCAAGAAATGTGTGTTCATTGAAACCGCTGGTTTTTGATAGTTTGGGCCCTATTGAATAATGAATGTTTTGAATTTTCTCCAAAAGTAAAGTAGTTGCAAACTCATCCTTTTAGAAACTTGTTTGGGCTGTTGAGAGGAGTAAAAAACCATCAAAAATTTCAATCCTGCATGATTTTACTAAGAAATGTGATTCTTCATTCAAAACCTGATTTTTGCTATTGGGCTCTATTGAATAGTGAATGTTTTGAATTTTCTCCAAAAGTAAAGTAGTTGCAAACTCATGCTTTTAGAGACTTGTTTGGGCTCATGAGAGGAGTAGAAAAACATCAAAAATTTCTGTCCTGCATGATTCTACCAAGAAATGTGTTCATTCAAACCGCTAGTTTTTGATAGTTTGGGCCCTATTGAATAATGAATGTTTTGAATTTTCTCCAAAAGTAAAGTAGTTGCAAACTCATCCTTTTAGAAACTTGTTTGGGCTGTTGAGAGGAGTAAAAAACCATCAAAAATTTCAATCCTGCATGATTCTACCAAGAAATGTGATTCTTCATTCAAAACGCTGGTTTTTGCTATTGGGCTCTATTGAATAATGAATGTTTTGAATTTTCTCCAAAAGTAAAGTAGTTGCAAACTCATGCTTTTAGAGACTTGTTTGGGCTCATGAGAGGAGTAGAAAAACATCAAAAATTTCAGTCCTGCATGATTCTACCAAGAAATGTGTGTTCATTGAAACCGCTGGTTTTTGATAGTTTGGGCCCTATTGAATAATGAATGTTTTGAATTTTCTCCAAAAGTAAAGTAGTTGCAAACTCATCCTTTTAGAAACTTGTTTGGGCTGTTGAGAGGAGTAAAAAACCATCAAAAATTTCAATCCTGCATGATTCTACCAAGAAATGTGATTCTTCATTCAAAACGCTGGTTTTTGCTATTGGGCTCTATTGAATAATGAATGTTTTGAATTTTCTCCAAAAGTAAAGTAGTTGCAAACTCATGCTTTTAGAGACTTGTTTGGGCTCATGAGATGAGTAGAAAAACATCAAAAATTTCAGTCCTGCATGATTCTACCAAGACATGTGTGTTCATTGAAACGGCTGGTTTTTGATAGTTTGGGCCCTATTGAATAATGAATGTTTTGAATTTTCTCCAAAAGTAAAGTAGTTGCAAACTCATCCTTTTAGAAACTTGTTTGGGCTGTTGAGAGGAGTAAAAAACCATCAAAAATTTCAATCCTGCATTTTCTACCAAGAAATGTGATTCTTCATTCAAAACGCTGGTTTTTGCTATTGGGATCTATTGAATAATGAATGTTTTGAATTTTCTCCAAAAGTAAAGTAGTTGCAAACTCATCCTTTTAGAGACTTGTTTGTGCTCATGAGAGGAGTAGAAAAACATCAAAAATTTCAGTCCTGCACGATTCTACCAAGAAATGTGAGTGTTCATTCAAACCGCTGGTTTTTGATAGTTTGGGCCCTATTGAATAATGAATGTTTTGAATTTTCTCCAAAAGTAAAGTAGTTGCAAACTCATCCTTTTAGAAACTTGTTTGGGCTGTTGAGAGGAGTAAAAAACCATCAAAAATTTCAATCCTGCATGATTCTACCAAGAAATGTGATTCTTCATTCAAAACCTGATTTTTGCTATTGGGTTCTATTGAATAATGAATGTTTTGAATTTTCTCCAAAAGTAAAGTAGTTGCAAACTCATGCTTTTAGAGACTTGTTTGGGCTCATGAGAGGAGTAGAAAAACATCAAAAATTTCAGTCCTGCATGATTCTACCAAGAAATGTGTGTTCATTCATACCGCTGGTTTTTGATATTTTGGGCCCTATTGAATAATGAATGTTTTGAATTTTCTCCAAAAGTAAAGTAGTTGCAAACTCATCATTTTAGAAACTTGTTTGGGCTGTTGAGAGGAGTAAAAAACCATCAAAAATTTCAATCCTGCATGATTCTACCAAGAAATGTGATTCTTCATTCAAACCTCTGGTTTTTGATATTTTGGGCCCTATTGAATAATGAATGTTTTGAATTTTCTCGAAAAGTAAAGTAGTTGCAAACTCATCCTTTTAGAAACTTGTTTGGGCTGTTGAGAGGAGTAAAAAACCATCAAAAATTTCAATCCTGCATGATTCTACCAAGAAATGTGATTCTTCATTCAAAAGCTGGTTTTTGCTGTTGGGCTCTATTGAATAATGAATGTTTTGAATTTTCTCCAAAAGTAAAGTAGTTGCAAACTCATTCTTTTAGAGACTTGTTTGTGCTCATGAGAGGAGTAGAAAAACATCAAAAATTTCAGTCCTGCACGATTCTACCAAGAAATGTGAGTGTTCATTCAAACCGCTGGTTTTTGATAGTTTGGGCCCTATTGAATAATGAATGTTTTGAATTTTCTCCAAAAGTAAAGTAGTTGCAAACTTATCCTTTTAGAAACTTGTTTGGGCTGTTGAGAGGAGTAAAAAAAACATCAAAAATTTCAATCCTGCATGATTCTACCAAGAAATGTGATTCTTCATTCAAACCGCTGATTTTTGCTATTGGGTTCTATTGAATAATGAATGTTTTGAATTTTCTCCAAAAGTAAAGTAGTTGCAAGCTCATGCCTTTAGAGACTTGTTTGGGCTCATGAAAGGAGTAGAAAAACATCAAAAATTTCAGTCCTGCATGATTCTACCAAGAAATGTGTGTTCATTCAAACCGCTGGTTTTTGATATTTTGGGCCCTATTGAATAATGAATATTTTGAATTTTTTCCAAAAGTAAAGTAGTTGCAAACTCATCCTTTTTGAAACTTGTTTTGGCTGTTGACAGGAGTAAAAAACCTTCAAAAATTTCAATCCTGCATGATTCTACCAAGAAATGTGATTCTTCATTCAAAACGCTGATTTTTGCTATTGGTTTCTATTGAATAATGAATGTTTTGAATTTTCTCCAAAAGTAAAGTAGTTGCAAACTCATGCTTTTAGAGACTTGTTTGGGCTCATGAGAGGAGTAGAAAAACATCAAAAATTTCAGTCCTGCATGATTCTACCAAGAAATGAGTGTTCATTCAAACCGCTGGTTTTTGATATTTTGGGCCCTATTGAATAATGAATGTTTTGAATTTTCTCCAAAAGTAAAGTAGTTGCAAACTCATCCTTTTAGAAACTTGTTTGGGCTGTTGAGAGGAGTAAAAAACCATCAAAAATTTCAGTCCTGCATGATTGTACCAAGAAATGTGATTCTTCATTCAAAACGCTGGTTTTTGCTATTGGGCTCTATTGAATAATGAATGTTTTGAATTTTCTCCAAAAGTAAAGTAGTTGCAAACTCATCCTTTTAGAAACTTGTTTGGGCTGTTGAGAGGAGTAAAAAAACCATCAAAAATTTCAATCCTGCATGATTCTACCAAGAAATGTGATTCTTCATTCAAAACCTGATTTTTGCTATTGGACTCTATTGAATAATGAATGTTTTGAATTTTCTCCAAAAGTAAAGTAGTTGCAAACTCATGCTTTTAGAGACTTGTTTGGGCTCATGAGAGGAGTAGAAAAACATCAAAAATTTCAGTCCTGCATGATTCTACCAAGAAATGTGTGTTCATTCAAACCGCTGGTTTTTGATATTTTGGGCCCTATTGAATAATGAATGTTTTGAATTTTCTCCAAAAGTAAAGTAGTTGCAAACTCATCCTTTTAGAAACTTGTTTGGGCTGTTGAGAGGAGTAAAAAACCATCAAAAATTTCAATCCTGCATGATTCTACCAAGAAATGTGATTCTTCATTCAAAACCTGATTTTTGCTATTGGGTTCTATTGAATAATGAATGTTTTGAATTTTCTCCAAAAGTAAAGTAGTTGCAAACTCATGCTTTTAGAGACTTGTTTGGGCTCATGAGAGGAGTAGAAAAACATCAAAAATTTCAGTCCTGCATGATTCTACCAAGAAATGTGTGTTCATTCATACCGCTGGTTTTTGATATTTTGGGCCCTATTGAATAATGAATGTTTTGAATTTTCTCCAAAAGTAAAGTAGTTGCAAACTCTTCATTTTAGAAACTTGTTTGGACTGTTGAGAGGAGTAAAAAACCATCAAAAATTTCAATCCTGCATGATTCTACCAAGAAATGTGATTCTTCATTCAAACCTCTGGTTTTTGATATTTTGGGCCCTATTGAATAATGAATGTTTTGAATTTTCTCGAAAAGTAAAGTAGTTGCAAACTCATCCTTTTAGAAACTTGTTTGGGCTGTTGAGAGGAGTAAAAAACCATCAAAAATTTCAATCCTGCATGATTCTACCAAGAAATGTGATTCTTCATTCAAAAGCTGGTTTTTGCTATTGGGCTCTATTGAATAATGAATGTTTTGAATTTTCTTCAAAAGTAAAGTAGTTGCAAACTCATTCTTTTAGAGACTTGTTTGTGCTCATGAGAGGAGTAGAAAAACATCAAAAATTTCAGTCCTGCACGATTCTTCCAAGAAATGTGAGTGTTCATTCAAACCGCTGGTTTTTGATAGTTTGGGCCCTATTGAATAATGAATGTTTTGAATTTTCTCCAAAAGTAAAGTAGTTGCAAACTTATTCTTTTAGAAACTTGTTTGGGCTGTTGAGAGGAGTAAAAAAACCATCAAAAATTTCAATCCTGCATGATTCTACCAAGAAATGTGATTCTTCATTCAAAACGCTGATTTTTGCTATTGGGTTCTATTGAATAATGAATGTTTTGAATTTTCTCCAAAAGTAAAGTAGTTGCAAGCTCATGCTTTTAGAGACTTGTTTGGGCTCATGAGAGGAGTAGAAAAACATCAAAAATTTCAGTCCTGCATGATTCTACCAAGAAATGTGTGTTCATTCAAACCGCTGGTTTTTTATATTTTGGGCCCTATTGAATAATGAATATTTTGAATTTTTTCCAAAAGTAAAGTAGTTGCAAACTCATCCTTTTTGAAACTTTTTTTTGGCTGTTGACAGGAGTAAAAAACCTTCAAAAATTTCAATCCTGCATGATTCTACCAAGAAATGTGATTCTTCATTCAAAACGCTGATTTTTGCTATTGGTTTCTATTGAATAATGAATGTTTTGAATTTTCTCCAAAAGTAAAGTAGTTGCAAACTCATGCTTTTAGAGACTTGTTTGGGCTCATGAGAGGAGTAGAAAAACATCAAAAATTTCAGTCCTGCATGATTCTACCAAGAAATGAGTGTTCATTCAAAGCGCTGGTTTTTGATATTTTGGGCCCTATTGAATAATGAATGTTTTGAATTTTCTCCAAAAGTAAAGTAGTTGCAAACTCATCCTTTTAGAAACTTGTTTGGGCTGTTGAGATGAGTAAAAACCATCAAAAATTTCAGTCCTGCATGATTGTACCAAGAAATGTGATTCTTCATTCAAAACGCTGGTTTTTGCTATTGGGCTCTATTGAATAATGAATGTTTTGAATTTTCTCCAAAAGTAAAGTAGTTGCAAACTCATCCTTTTAGAAACTTGTTTGTGCTGTTGAGAGGAGTAAAAAAACATCAAAAATTTCAATCCTGCATGATTCTACCAAGAAATGTGATTCTTCATTCAAAACCTGATTTTTGCTATTGGGCTCTATTGAATAATGAATGTTTTGAATTTTCTCCAAAAGTAAAGTAGTTGCAAACTCATCCTTTTAGAGACTTGTTTGGGCTCATGAGAGGAGTAGAAAAACATCAAAAATTTCAGTCCTGCACGATTCTACCAAGAAATGTGAGTGTTCATTCAAACCGCTGGATTTTGATAGTTTGGGCCCTATTGAATAATGAATGTTTTGAATTTTCTCCAAAAGTAAAGTAGTTGCAAACTCATCCTTTTAGAAACTTGTTTGGGCTGTTGAGAGGAGTAAAAAACCATCAAAAATTTCAATCCTGCATGATTCTACCAAGAAATGTGATTCTTCATTCAAAACCTGATTTTTGCTATTGGGCTCTATTGAATAATGAATGTTTTGAATTTTCTCCAAAAGTAAAGTAGTTGCAAACTCAAGCTTTTAGAGACTTGTTTGGGCTCATGAGAGGAGTAGAAAAACATCAAAAATTTCAGTCCTGCATGATTCTACCAAGAAATATGTGTTTATTCAAACCGCTGGTTTTTGATATTTTGGGCCCTATTGAATAATGAATGTTTTGAATTTTCTCCAAAAGTAAAGTAGTTGCAAACTCATCCTTTTAGAAACTTGTTTGGGCTGTTGAGAGGAGTAAAAAACCATCAAAAATTTCAATCCTGCATGATTCTACCAAGAAATGTGATTCTTCATTCAAAACGCTGATTTTTGCTATTGGGTTCTATTGAATAATGAATGTTTTGAATTTTCTCCAAAAGTAAAGTAGTTGCAAGCTCATGCTTTTAGAGACTTGTTTGGGCTCATGAAAGGAGTAGAAAAACATCAAAAATTTCAGTCCTGCATGATTCTACCAAGAAATGTGTGTTCATTCAAACCGCTGTTTTTTGATATTTTGGGCCCTATTGAATAATGAATATTTTGAATTTTTTCCAAAAGTAAAGTAGTTGCAAACTCATCCTTTTTGAAACTTGTTTTGGCTGTTGACAGGAGTAAAAAACCTTCAAAAATTTCAATCCTGCATGATTCTACCAAGAAATGTGATTCTTCATTCAAAACGCTGATTTTTGCTATTGGTTTCTATTGAATAATGAATGTTTTGAATTTTCTCCAAAAGTAAAGTAGTTGCAAACTCATGCTTTTAGAGACTTGTTTGGGCTCATGAGAGGAGTAGAAAAACCATCAAAAATTTCAATCCTGCATGATTCTACCAAGAAATGTGATTCTTCATTCAAAACCTGATTTTTGCTATTGGGCTCTATTGAATAATGAATGTTTTGAATATTCTCCAAAAGTAAAGTAGTTGCAAACTCATGCTTTTAGAGACTTGTTTGGGCTCATGAGAGGAGTAGAAAAACATCAAAAATTTCAGTCCTGCATGATTCTACCAAGAAATGTTGTTCATTCAAACCGCTGGTTTTTGATATTTTGGGCCCTATTGAATAATGAATGTTTTGAATTTTCTCCAAAAGTAAAGTAGTTGCAAACTCATCCTTTTAGAAACTTGTTTAGGCTGTTGAGAGGAGTAAAAAACCATCAAAAATTTAAATCCTGCATTTTCTACCAAGAAATGTGATTCTTCATTCAAAACGCTGGTTTTTGCTATTGGGCTCTATTGAATAATGAATGTTTTGAATTTTCTCCAAAAGTAAAGTAGTTGCAAACTCATCCTTTTAGAGACTTGTTTGTGCTCATGAGAGGAGTAGAAAAACATCAAAAATTTCAGTCCTGCACGATTCTACCAAGAAATGTGAGTGTTCATTCAAACCGCTGTTTTTTGATAGTTTGGGCCCTATTGAATAATGAATGTTTTGAATTTTCTCCAAAAGTAAAGTAGTTGCAAACTCATCCTTTTAGAAACTTGTTTGGGCTGTTGAGAGGAGTAAAAAACCATCAAAAATTTCAATCCTGCATGATTCTACCAAGAAATGTGATTCTTCATTCAAAACCTGATTTTTGCTATTGGGTTCTATTGAATAATGAATGTTTTGAATTTTCTCCAAAAGTAAAGTAGTTGCAAACTCATCCTTTTAGAAACTTGTTTGGGCTGTTGAGAGGAGTAAAAAACCATCAAAAATTTCAATCCTGCATGATTCTACCAAGAAATGTGATTCTTCATTCAAAACCTGATTTTTGCTATTGGGTTCTATTGAATAATGAATGTTTTGAATTTTCTCCAAAAGTAAAGTAGTTGCAAACTCATGCTTTTAGAGACTTGTTTGGGCTCATGAGAGGAGTAGAAAAACATCAAAAATTTCAGTCCTGCATGATTCTACCAAGAAATGTGTGTTCATTCATACCGCTGGTTTTTGATATTTTGGGCCCTATTGAATAATGAATGTTTTGAATTTTCTCCAAAAGTAAAGTAGTTGCAAACTCTTCATTTTAGAAACTTGTTTGGGCTGTTGAGAGGAGTAAAAAACCATCAAAAATTTCAATCCTGCATGATTCTACCAAGAAATGTGATTCTTCATTCAAACCTCTGGTTTTTGATATTTTGGGCCCTATTGAATAATGAATGTTTTGAATTTTCTCGAAAAGTAAAGTAGTTGCAAACTCATCCTTTTAGAAACTTGTTTGGGCTGTTGAGAGGAGTAAAAAACCATCAAAAATTTCAATCCTGCATGATTCTACCAAGAAATGTGATTCCTCATTCAAAAGCTGGTTTTTGCTATTGGGCTCTATTGAATAATGAATGTTTTGAATTTTCTTCAAAAGTAAAGTAGTTGCAAACTCATTCTTTTAGAGACTTGTTTGTGCTCATGAGAGGAGTAGAAAAACATCAAAAATTTCAGTCCTGCACGATTCTACCAAGAAATGTGAGTGTTCATTCAAACCGCTGGTTTTTGATAGTTTGGGCCCTATTGAATAATGAATGTTTTGAATTTTCTCCAAAAGTAAAGTAGTTGCAAACTTATCCTTTTTTGAAAATTGTTTGGGTTGTTGAGAGGAGTAAAAAAACCATCAAAAATTTCAATCCTGCATGATTCTACCAAGAAATGTGATTCTTCATTCAAAACGCTGATTTTTGCTATTGGGTTCTATTTAGAGTTGAGCGATACCATCCGATACTTCAAAGTATCGTATCGGATGGTATCGGCCGATCTTTAAAAAAAGTATCGGTATCGCCGATTCCGATACCGGAAGTCCCATTCAAGTCTATGGGACTTCCGGTATCGGAATAAGAAAAACCCTTTCCTGCCCTTGTACAGCCTCTCTGGGGTCTGTACGGGCCTTTCGGGGGGCTGTGCCGGCCTGCCAGGGGGTCTGTGCAGGCTCCGGTGGTCTGTGCCGGCCTGCCGGTGGTCTGTGCAGGCTCCGGGGGGCTGTGCCGGCCTGCCGGGGGGCTGTGCCGGCCTGCCGGGGGGCTGTGCAGGCTCCGGGGGGCTGTGCCGGCCTGCCGGGGGACTGTGCAGGCTCCGGGGGGCTGTGCCGGCCTGCCGGGGGACTGTGCCGGCCTGCCGGGGGGCTGTGCCGGCCTGCCGGTGGTCTGTGCAGGCTCCGGGGGTCTGTGCAGGCATCGTCCGATGGGACTACAAGTCCCATCGGGCGATGCCTGCTACCATGACAGTGATTGACACATTAGCCAATGATGGGACAGTAGTAGTCCCATCATCCGGCTAATGTGTTAAATGTAAAAAAAAAAAAAAAAAAAAAATTACATGCTACATACATACAACATGCATACTACATACATGCTACATTCATACTACATACTACATACATGCTACATTCATACTACATGCAACATACATACTACATATATACTACATGCATGCTACATACATACTGCATACTACATGCTACATACATACTACATATATACTACATGCATGCTACATACATACTACATGCTACATACATACCACATACATACTACATATATACTACATGCATGCTACATACATACTACATATATACTACATGCATGCTACATGCATACTGCATGCTACATACATACTACATATATACTACATACATGCTACATACATACTACATGCTACATACATACCACATACATGCTACATATATACTACATGCATGCTACATACATACTACATATATACTACATGCATGCTACATACATACTGCATGCTACATACATACTGCATGCTACATGCATGCTACATACATACTACATACATACTACATGCTACATACATACCACATATATACTACATACATACAATACATTCATACAATACATACATAGACATACAGTACATATAACAGAGTAACATACTTACCAATACTTGTCACATTGTTCCCCGAAGCCATTGTCGTCTACGGAATAAATATTAACATAACAAACCACAAAAATACTCACCCACGATCCGAAGCAGTCCACGAGTGTGTCCCACGACGATCTTGGGTAGAGAACGGCAGCATCAGCTGTTGCTGCCGTTCTCTACGGGCTGCAGGAATCCAATGACGGAAGGTAGGTATCCTTCCGCACTGTATTCCTCCGCCACTTAAAAAAAAAAAAAAGTCCCTAGTCTCACTTTATGCCATTGCTGTGTGGGAATTTCCAACACAGCAATGGCATAAAGTGAGACTAGGGACTTTTTTTTTTTTAAGTGGCGGAGGAATACAGT
Organism: Dendrobates tinctorius; assembly: GCF_039654945.1. Lineage (NCBI taxonomy): Eukaryota > Metazoa > Chordata > Amphibia > Anura > Dendrobatidae > Dendrobates > Dendrobates tinctorius. The sequence continues at coordinate 24,910,038 of NW_027361793.1, forward strand.
GCGGAAGGATACCTACCTTCCGTCATTGGATTCCTGCAGCCCGTAGAGAACGGCAGCATCATCTGATGCTGCAGTTCTCTACCCAAGATCGTCGTGGGACACACTCGTGGACTGCTTCGGATCGTGGGTGAGTATTTTTGTGGTTTGTTATGTTAATATTTATTCCGGAAAGACAATGGCTTCGGGGAACAATGTGACAAGTATTGGTAAGTATGTTACTCTATGTTATATGTACTGTATGTCTATGTATGTATTGTATGTATGTAGTATATATGTGGTATGTATGTAGCATGTAGTATGTATGTAGTATGTATGTAGCATGCATGTAGCATGTAGTATGTATGTAGCATGCATGTAGTATATATGTAGTATGTATGTAGCATGCATGTAGTATATATGTAGCATGTATGTAGTATGTATGTGGTATGTATGTAGCATGTAGTATGTATGTAGCATGCATGTAGTATGTATGTAGTATATATGTGGTATGTATGTAGTATGTATGTAGTATATATGTAGTATGTATGTAGTATATATGTAGTATGTATGTAGCATGTAGTATGTATGTAGCATGTATGTAGCATGCATGTAGTATGTATGTAGTATGTATGTAGCATGCATGTAGTATGTATGTAGTATGTATGTAGCATGTATGTAGTATGTATGTGGTATGTATGTAGCATGTAGTATATATGTAGCATGTATGTAGTATGTATGTGGTATGTATGTAGCATGTAGTATGTATGTAGCATGTATGTAGTATGTATGTAGTATATATGTAGTATGTATGTAGCATGTAGTATGTATGTAGCATGCATGTAGTATGTATGTAGTATGTATGTAGCATGTAGTATATATGTAGCATGTATGTAGTATGTATGTGGTATGTATGTAGCATGTAGTATATATGTAGCATGCATGTAGTATGTATGTGGTATGTATGTAGCATGTAGTATATATGTAGCATGCATGTAGTATGTATGTAGTATGTATGTAGCATGCATGTAGTATGTATGTGGTATGTATGTAGCATGTAGTATATATGTAGCATGCATGTAGTATGTATGTGGTCAAAGCATGATTTGAATGCTTTTTTCAAATGTCGTTGCTCTGTAATTAGTTTTTTTTGGTCAAAGTTGCACATTTCCAATTCCTTAGCCTTGATTTAACTTGACCAACTCTTCTACTACTACTACTACTACTACTACTACTCTTATTCACCTCTATATGGGAGGCATTGCACTGTACTCAATCTGTCAGTAAAATAACGATCTATCTTGGCCTTTGCTGCTTGGTAGGTACAGGTGTGACAAGCTGCAGTAATGTGTTTGGCTTTGGATAGCTACATTTCTGCACACCCACCTGCTACAAGGCCTGCAGCCCCTTCCCCTCAGTACTTCCCCAGTCTTAATTCAAGCATTCAATTTCTGCCAAATCCCTCATGCAATGATATGTCGTTTCGTTTTTGAAACATTGTCCCCCTCTTGTGGCCTTCCAACTTTGAAATTTACTGTTCAATTTTGAATTAATTTATATATGAATTAAATGGAAAAGCAACGATTTATCTGGCGAGTTATTTGAATGTTCGGCCTACGTCCACCTGTCTGACAGACGGTATTCTAGTGGCTTGTAGCAGCAGCAGCAGCAGCAGCTAGGTGCGCTGCTTGCCTGCAGTAAATAGGATGTGTTCCATCCATGGAACACTGTGATAGGAATCATGTCATTCATAGAACACAATGCTTGGATGTGTTCTATTCCTGGAACAATGGGACCACGTGTCACAATGGGACCACGTGTCACAATGGGCAGCCCACAGTCTGTAGCAGCTGCGCAGTAGTAGTCAGCTTCAGTCTGCTGAGGGAGCCTCAGCAGACAGGTGGGCGATGCTCGCCAGGGAGATGGAAAAATAGCTTGCTCACTTCACTCCACGCATCATTTCAGTATCTGCAGTTCCTCTGAGAACGGTGCACTCACCCTCTTAAGCGGTTTCCAAAGACATATTGAATTGAAATTGGGATACACAAGTAGTGTTTTCAAAGCATGATTTGAATGCTTTTTTCAAATGTCATTGCTCTGTAGTTAGTTTTTCTTGGTGCAAGTTGCACATTTCCAATTCCTTAGCTTTGATTTAACTTGACCAACTCTTCTAATACTACTACTACTCTTATTCACCTCTATATGGGAGGCATTGCACTGTATTCAATCTGTCAGTAAAATAACGATCTATCTTGGCCTTTGCTGCTTGGTAGGTACAGGTGTGACAAGCTGCAGTAATGTGTTTGGCTTTGGATAGCTACATTTCTGCACACCCACCTGCTACAAGGCCTGCAGCCCCTTCCCCTCAGTACTTCCCCAGTCTTAATTCAAGCATTCAATTCCTACCACATCCCTCATGCAATGATATGTCGTTTCATTTTTGAAACATTGTCCCCCTCTTGTGGCCTTCCAACTTTGAAATTTACTGTTCAATTTTGAATTAATTCATATATGAATTAAATGGAAAAGCAACGATTTATCTGGCGAGTTATTTGAATGTTCGGCCTACGTCCACCTGTCTGACAGACGGTATTCTAGTGGCTTGTAGCAGCAGCAGCAGCAGCTAGGTGCGCTGCTTGCCTGCAGTAAATAGGATGTGTTCCATCCATGGAACACTGTGATAGGAATCATGCCATTCATAGAACACAATGCTTGGATGTGTTCTATTCCTGGAACAATGGGGCCACGTGTCACAATGGGACCACGTGTCACAATGGGCAGCCCACAGTCTGTAGCAGCTGCGCAGTAGTAGTCAGCTTCAGTCTGCTGAGGGAGCCTCAGCAGACAGGTGGGCGATGCTCACCAGGGAGATGGAAAAATAGGTTGCTCACTTCACTCCACGCATCATTTCAGTATCTGCAGTTCCTCTGAGAATGGTGCACTGACTCTCTTAAGCGGTTTCCAAAGACAGATTGAATTGAAATCGGGATACACAAGTAGTGTTTTCAAAGCATGATTTGAATGCTTTTTTCAAATGTCGTTGCTCTGTAATTAGTTTTTCTTGGTCCAAGTTGCACATTTCCAATTCCTTAGCCTTGATTTAACTTGACCAACTCTTCTACTACTACTACTACTACTACTACTCTTATTCACCTCTATATGGGAGGCATTGCACTGTATTCAATCTGTCAGTAAAATAACGATCTATCTTGGCCTTTGCTGCTTGGTAGGTACAGGTGTGACAAGCTGCAGTAATGTGTTTGGCTTTGGATAGCTACATTTCTGCACACCCACCTGCTACAAGGCCTGCAGCCCCTTCCCCTCAGTACTTCCCCAGTCTTAATTCAAGCATTCAATTCCTACCACATCCCTCATGCAATGATATGTCGTTTCATTTTTGAAACATTGTCCCCCTCTTGTGGCCTTTCTACTTTGAAATTTACTGTTCAATTTTGAATTAATTCATATATGAATTAAATGGAAAAGCAACGATTTATCTGGCGAGTTATTTGAATGTTCGGCCTACGTCCACCTGTCTGACAGACGGTATTCTAGTGGCTTGTAGCAGCAGCAGCAGCAGCAGCTAGGTGCGCTGCTTGCCTGCAGTAAATAGGATGTGTTCCATCAATGGAACACTGTGATAGGAATCATGCCATTCATAGAACACAATGCTTGGATGTGTTCTATTCCTGGAACAATGGGACCACGTGTCACAATGGGACCACATGTCACAATGGGCAGCCCACAGTCTGTAGCAGCTGCGCAGTAGTAGTCAGCTTCAGTCTGCTGAGGGAGCCTCAGCAGACAGGTGGGCGATGCTCGCCAGGGAGATGGAAAAATAGCTTGCTCACTTCACTCCACGCATCATTTCAGTATCTGCAGTTCTTCTGAGAATGGTGCACTCACTCTCTTAAGCGGTTTCCAAAGACAGACTGAATTGAAATCGGGATACACAAGTAGTGTTTTCAAAGCATGATTTGAATGCTTTTTTCAAATGTCGTTGCTCTGTAATTAGTTTTTCTTGGTCCAAGTTGCACATTTCCAATTCCTTAGCCTTGATTTAACTTGACCAACTCTTCTACTACTACTACTACTACTACTACTGAATAAGTCACCTCTATATGGGAGGCATTGCACTGTATTCAATCTGTCAGTAAAATAACGATCTATCTTGGCCTTTGCTGCTTGGTAGGTACAGGTGTGACAAGCTGCAGTAATGTGTTTGGCTTTGGATAGCTACATTTCTGCACACCCACCTGCTACAAGGCCTGCAGACCCTTCCCCTCAGTACTTCCCCAGTCTTAATTCAAGCATTCAATTCCTACCACATCCCTCATGCATTGATATGTCGTTTCATTTTTGAAACATTGTCCCCCTCTTGTGGCCTTCCAACTTTGAAATTTACTGTTCAATTTTGAATTAATTTATATATGAATTAAATGGAAAAGCAACGATTTATCTGGCGAGTTATTTGAATGTTCGGCCTACGTCCACCTGTCTGACAGACGGTATTCTAGTGGCTTGTAGCAGCAGCAGCAGCAGCAGCTAGGTGCGCTGCTTGCCTGCAGTAAATAGGATGTGTTCCATCCATGGAACACTGTGATAGGAATCATGTCATTCATAGAACACAATGCTTGGATGTGTTCTATTCCTGGAACAATGGGACCACGTGTCACAATGGGACCACGTGTCACAATGGGCAGCCCACAGTCTGTAGCAGCTGCGCAGTAGTAGTCAGCTTCAGTCTGCTGAGGGAGCCTCAGCAGACAGGTGGGCGATGCTCGCCAGGGAGATGGAAAAATAGCTTGCTCACTTCACTCCACGCATCATTTCAGTATCTGCAGTTCCTCTGAGAACGGTGCACTCACCCTCTTAAGCGGTTTCCAAAGACATATTGAATTGAAATTGGGATACACAAGTAGTGTTTTCAAAGCATGATTTGAATGCTTTTTTCAAATGTCATTGCTCTGTAGTTAGTTTTTCTTGGTGCAAGTTGCACATTTCCAATTCCTTAGCTTTGATTTAACTTGACCAACTCTTCTAATACTACTACTACTCTTATTCACCTCTATATGGGAGGCATTGCACTGTATTCAATCTGTCAGTAAAATAACGATCTATCTTGGCCTTTGCTGCTTGGTAGGTACAGGTGTGACAAGCTGCAGTAATGTGTTTGGCTTTGGATAGCTACATTTCTGCACACCCACCTGCTACAAGGCCTGCAGCCCCTTCCCCTCAGTACTTCCCCAGTCTTAATTCAAGCATTCAATTCCTACCACATCCCTCATGCAATGATATGTCGTTTCATTTTTGAAACATTGTCCCCCTCTTGTGGCCTTCCAACTTTGAAATTTACTGTTCAATTTTGAATTAATTCATATATGAATTAAATGGAAAAGCAACGATTTATCTGGCGAGTTATTTGAATGTTCGGCCTACGTCCACCTGTCTGACAGACGGTATTCTAGTGGCTTGTAGCAGCAGCAGCAGCAGCTAGGTGCGCTGCTTGCCTGCAGTAAATAGGATGTGTTCCATCCATGGAACACTGTGATAGGAATCATGCCATTCATAGAACACAATGCTTGGATGTGTTCTATTCCTGGAACAATGGGGCCACGTGTCACAATGGGACCACGTGTCACAATGGGCAGCCCACAGTCTGTAGCAGCTGCGCAGTAGTAGTCAGCTTCAGTCTGCTGAGGGAGCCTCAGCAGACAGGTGGGCGATGCTCACCAGGGAGATGGAAAAATAGGTTGCTCACTTCACTCCACGCATCATTTCAGTATCTGCAGTTCCTCTGAGAATGGTGCACTGACTCTCTTAAGCGGTTTCCAAAGACAGATTGAATTGAAATCGGGATACACAAGTAGTGTTTTCAAAGCATGATTTGAATGCTTTTTTCAAATGTCGTTGCTCTGTAATTAGTTTTTCTTGGTCCAAGTTGCACATTTCCAATTCCTTAGCCTTGATTTAACTTGACCAACTCTTCTACTACTACTACTACTACTACTACTCTTATTCACCTCTATATGGGAGGCATTGCACTGTATTCAATCTGTCAGTAAAATAACGATCTATCTTGGCCTTTGCTGCTTGGTAGGTACAGGTGTGACAAGCTGCAGTAATGTGTTTGGCTTTGGATAGCTACATTTCTGCACACCCACCTGCTACAAGGCCTGCAGCCCCTTCCCCTCAGTACTTCCCCAGTCTTAATTCAAGCATTCAATTCCTACCACATCCCTCATGCAATGATATGTCGTTTCATTTTTGAAACATTGTCCCCCTCTTGTGGCCTTTCTACTTTGAAATTTACTGTTCAATTTTGAATTAATTCATATATGAATTAAATGGAAAAGCAACGATTTATCTGGCGAGTTATTTGAATGTTCGGCCTACGTCCACCTGTCTGACAGACGGTATTCTAGTGGCTTGTAGCAGCAGCAGCAGCAGCAGCTAGGTGCGCTGCTTGCCTGCAGTAAATAGGATGTGTTCCATCAATGGAACACTGTGATAGGAATCATGCCATTCATAGAACACAATGCTTGGATGTGTTCTATTCCTGGAACAATGGGACCACGTGTCACAATGGGACCACATGTCACAATGGGCAGCCCACAGTCTGTAGCAGCTGCGCAGTAGTAGTCAGCTTCAGTCTGCTGAGGGAGCCTCAGCAGACAGGTGGGCGATGCTCGCCAGGGAGATGGAAAAATAGCTTGCTCACTTCACTCCACGCATCATTTCAGTATCTGCAGTTCTTCTGAGAATGGTGCACTCACTCTCTTAAGCGGTTTCCAAAGACAGACTGAATTGAAATCGGGATACACAAGTAGTGTTTTCAAAGCATGATTTGAATGCTTTTTTCAAATGTCGTTGCTCTGTAATTAGTTTTTCTTGGTCCAAGTTGCACATTTCCAATTCCTTAGCCTTGATTTAACTTGACCAACTCTTCTACTACTACTACTACTACTACTACTCTTATTCACCTCTATATGGGAGGCATTGCACTGTATTCAATCTGTCAGTAAAATAACGATCTATCTTGGCCTTTGCTGCTTGGTAGGTACAGGTGTGACAAGCTGCAGTAATGTGTTTGGCTTTGGATAGCTACATTTCTGCACACCCACCTGCTACAAGGCCTGCAGCCCCTTCCCCTCAGTACTTCCCCAGTCTTAATTCAAGCATTCAATTCCTACCACATCCCTCATGCAATGATATGTCGTTTCATTTTTGAAACATTGTCCCCCTCTTGTGGCCTTCCAACTTTGAAATTTACTGTTCAATTTTGAATTAATTCATATAAGAATTAAATGGAAAAGCAACGATTTATCTGGCGAGTTATTTGAATGTTCGGCCTACGTCCACCTGTCTAACAGACGGTATTCTAGTGGCTTGTAGCAGCAGCAGCAGCAGCAGCTAGGTGCGCTGCTTGCCTGCAGTAAATAGGATGTGTTCCATCCATGGAACACTGTGATAGGAATCATGCCATTCATAGAACACAATTCTTGGATGTGTTCTATTCCTGGAACAATGGGACAACGTGTCACAATGGGACCACGTGTCACAATGGGCAGCCCACAGTCTGTAGCAGCTGCGCAGTAGTAGTCAGCTTCAGTCTGCTGAGGGAGCCTCAGCAGACAGGTGGGCGATGCTCGCCAGGGAGATGGAAAAATAGCTTGCTCACTTCACTCCACGCATCATTTCAGTATCTGCAGTTCCTCTGAGAATGGTGCACTCACTCTCTTAAGCGGTTTCCAAAGACAGATTGAATTGAAATCGGGATACACAAGTAGTGTTTTCAAAGCATGATTTGAATGCTTTTTTCAAATGTCGTTTCTCTGTAATTAGTTTTTCTTGGCCCAAGTTGCACATTTCCAATTCCTTAGCCTTGATTTAACTTGACCAACCAGATACCGCCAGATAAAACAATGCTTTTCCATTTAATTCATATATTAATTAATTCAAAATTGAACAGTAAATTTCAAAGTTGGAAGGCCACAAGAGGGGGACAATATTTCAAAAATGAAACGACATATCATTGCATGATTCCTATCACAGTGTTCCATGGATGGAACACATCCTATTTACTGCAGGCAAGCAGCGCACCTAGCTGCTGCTGCTGCTGCTGCTGCTACAAGCCACTAGAATACCGTCTGTCAGACAGGTGGACGTAGGCCGAACATTCAAATAACTCACCAGATAAATCGTTGCTTTTCCATTTAATTCATATATGAATTAATTCAAAATTGAACAGTAAATTTCAAAGTTGGAAGGCCACAAGAGGGGGACAATGTTTCAAAAATGAAACGACATATCATTGCATGAGGGATGTGGTAGGAATTGAATGCTTGAATTAAGACTGGGGAAGTACTGAGGGGAAGGGGCTGCAGGCCTTGTAGCAGGTGGGTGTGCAGAAATGTAGCTATCCAAAGCCAAACACATTACTGCAGCTTGTCACACCTGTACCTACCAAGCAGCAAAGGCCAAGATAGATCGTTATTTTACTGACAGATTGAATACAGTGCAATGCCTCCCATATAGAGGTGAATAAGAGTAGTAGTAGTAGTAGTAGTAGTAGTAGTAGAAGAGTTGGTCAAGTTAAATCAAGGCTAAGGAATTGGAAATGTGCAACTTGGACCAAGAAAAACTAATTACAGAGCAACGACATTTGAAAAAAGCATTCAAATCATGCTTTGAAAACACTACTTGTGTATCCTGATTTCAATTCAATCTGTCTTTGGAAACCGCTTAAGAGAGTGAGTGCACCATTCTCAGAGGAACTGCAGATACTGAAATGATGCGTGGAGTAATGTGTTTGGCTTTGGATAGCTACATTTCTGCACACCCACCTCCTATAAGGCCTGCAGCCCCTTCCCCTCAGTACTTCCCCAGTCTTAATTCAAGCATTCAATTCCTACCACATCCCTCATGCAATGATATGTCGTTTCATTTTTGAAACATTGTCCCCCTCTTGTGGCCTTCCAACTTTGAAATTTACTGTTCAATTTTGAATTAATTCATATATGAATTAAATGGAAAAGCAACGATTTATCTGGCGAGTTATTTGAATGTTCGGCCTACGTCCACCTGTCTGACAGACGGTATTCTAGTGGCTAGAAGCAGCAGCAGCAGCAGCAGCAGCTAGGTGCGCTGCTTGCCTGCAGTAAATAGGATGTGTTCCATCCATGGAACACTGTGATAGGAATCATGCCATTCATAGAACACAATGCTTGGATGTGTTCTATTCCTGGAACAATGGGACCACGTGTCACAATGGGACCACGTGTCACAATGGGCAGCCCACAGTCTGTAGCAGCTGCGCAGTAGTAGTCAGCTTAAGTCTGCTGAGGGAGCCTCAGCAGACAGGTGGGCGATGCTCGCCAGGGAGATGGAAAAATAGCTTGCTAACTTCACTCCACGCATCATTTCAGTATCTGCAGTTCCTCTGAGAATGGTGCACTCACTCTCTTAAGTGGTTTCCAGAGACAGATTGAATTGAAATCGGGATACACAAGTAGTGTTTTCAAAGCATGATTTGAATGCTTTTTTCAAATGTCGTTGCTCTATAATTAGTTTTTCTTGGTCCAAGTTGCACATTTCCAATTCCTTAGCCTTGATTTAACTTGACCAACTCTTCTACTACTACTACTACTACTACTACTCTTATTCACCTCTATATGGGAGGCATTGCACTGTATTCAATCTGTCAGTAAAATAACGATGTATCTTGGCCTTTGCTGCTTGGTAGGTACAGGTGTGACAAGCTGCAGTAATGTGTTTGGCTTTGGATAGCTACATTTCTGCACACCCACCTCCTACAAGGCCTGCAGCCCCTTCCCCTCAGTACTTCCCCAGTCTTAATTCAAGCATTCAATTCCTACCACATCCCTCATGGATTCAAAAAAATTTAAAACATTCATTATTCAATAGAGCCCAATAGCAAAAATCAGGTTTTGAATGAACACACATTTCTTGGTAGAATCATGCAGGACTGAAATTTTTGATGTTTTTCTACTCCTCTCATGAGCCCAAACAAGTCTCTAAAAGCATGAGTTTGCGGAAGGGGTGTGGCCTGGAGCTCGATGTAGGAGGACACTTGAGCTCAGAGCTCCCATGAAGCCTATCTACAAAGCGACATAATTGCTTAAGAAGACTCTTATTCATCAGAAGACCTTTGGAATTGGATTCTTATCTTTATTGTGAACATTTTGACACCTCCCTGGAAGAAATCCGCTGTTTACTTAAGGAATTACAGCCTTTAGAAGTGAGTGGTGAGGAGAGAGCCGCTGTTGACTCAACAGGTTTCCCCTGTACTTAGCCGCGGGTACCGCCATTGTTTACATCAGAGGTATGAACTGGAGGAGATCCTGTGTGACGGCTGCTGAGCCCCTGATCTGACGCTGAAGGAGCCTCGGTGTTCCTGAGTCGATAGAGGTCCGCTGTCGACGCTGTTGGATACTGGGCTCTGCGCAGCTTGCCGCCGCTCAGCTGCAGAGGAGTAAAGGAGCTGGCGGTGCTGGAGAGCGACGCGGCGGGAGTTGGCAGGCACGAAGCCGCAAGGAAGAGGCTGTCATCAAAGAAAGTAGAGGTGGCTCTGGTCCTTCTTGGGTGCCTCGGCTGAAGCTGTCACTGACTGAGTGTTGCATTGGTGAGTGCGGAGAAGAAGGGGAGCGCCGCGTCTGATTTTAAAACTGTTTGGCGGGAGAGCTGCTGGAGCTTAGCGGCGGTCTAGGAGGAGAAGCCCACTGCTGGGGATATCTTTAACAGAAAGAATTTGGAATTGCCCACGCTTTTTCTTTGCTGATCGGAGGTCATTGCCTGGAGACCGAGCTCTGCGCAGCTTGCCGCCGCTCAGCTGCAGAGGAGTAAAGGAGCTGGCGGTGCTGGAGAGTGTCGCGGCGGGAGCTGGCGGGCACGAAGCTGCAAGGAAGAAGCTGTCATCAAAGAGGGTGGAGGTGGATCTGGTCCTTATTGGGTGCCTCGGCTGATGCTGTCATTGACTGATTGTCACATCGAGTTCGACCCTTTAACACGCTAAGGGGCTTAGAGACGGCTACATTTATACAAGAAGAAGCAGAGGAGATTTAGTGAAATTTGACTATGGTTTTGGCGGTCACTTGATTACTATCCAACGGTGACCTGAAGGAAGGAGCATCGTTGACCCCTACTACTTGGAGAATATTACACTCGTTGGGTGAGATGGAATCTGTTGCTCTCTGAACTTATTGTTAGTCTCTTGGGGATGGTGAAATCTTAATTATTTGTAAATTGGAATAGGGATAGTAATATAGGGGAGAGTATCTGAATATTGTTATATCAATAAGACTGTTTGCGTATTGCTGAAGTGCATCCTTGAGTTAGATGAGACTTACATGGAGATTGTCTCTTGTGCCTTGTTTTGATGACATATTAAAGCATTAGAAGAAGATATTTAAGGGAATAACTAATCTATACATTCCTAGACGGGAAGATATAGAGCTTATACTGTCTTATTCTGAATCCTACTGATTGTATGCTCTTCTCTTCTCTGTCTATAACATTTAAGGCACCTGAGGTTATATAGGTAGTGTTTGGACAGGAGTGTATGAGGTGCTGTTGTTTTATATAAGCCTACGTTACGGAGGACAAGACGTCTCTATTGCTTTGTTGAATTATCAAAATTGAAGGGGTTACATTACTACTCTATTTAAGTCTTTATTCTTATCTTAGTTTGCGATTTACAAACCCTGCTGAAACTGTAATAAAGTTCAACTTCATTACAATAATAATAAAACAGGGGTGGCATATACAGGAACATTTAAGGGTATAGCGCATTTCCTTTACTCTTGTTTCGGTATACTCTAATTATGGCATCTAATTTGAAATCTAAATTGCCTACTAGTAAAAACCAGAAATCTACGAGCGCTTCAAATCAGAAAATTTACACTGAATCTGTTAATCTATTAAGTCCAATTAAATCTAGATCCCCTCTAAAAAGGGAGGAAGCTATCTCATCTAGACACATGCCTCACGGTTTATCTAATAAGGCTACTCAGCAGGACTCGGATCAAAAAATTATATCTTCTGACCCCCGTACTCTATCTTTCACATCTTCTCAAGTTTTTGATAATAAAGGTGCCTCAAAACTTTCTTTTCAGGATGAGGAAAGTAAAATGGATTTATCCAAATCTCATAAGAGAAGAATTCCAGAAGGTGAAACTGTGAGAACAGAGGCAGCAGATTTAGATTCTAATACTTCATCTGATGACTATTCTCCAAATAGTACCCCAGTTAAACAACTCTCTAAAAAAGGCTGTCCGGAGTCGTCTTCTACTGATTTTCTGACTCCCCATGACTTTGACTTTAAAACACTGTTGAACTCTGATAGGCGAGTCACTGAGGGTTTGCTTGCTGGCTTCCTCATATCCTTCCAGGAATCCACCAATCAAGCTAATCAATTCATGCATAAATCTATCAATGCAATCAATGCGTCGATTAAAACGGGATTTGATTCTCACAGGAAGGATATGCAGGAGATTAGTGAAAAATTCTCTCAAAGATTTGAACTGAATGAGAAAAGATTGTCAAAGGTTGAAAATAGAACAGATGAGTTAGTAAAGCAAAACTCAGATTTAAAAGCCGAACTTTTATCCGTGAGGTCCAAGTTAACGGACTTAGAGGACCGGAGTAGACGGAACAACGTCAAGATTAGGGGGATACCTGAAAGCGTGATACAGAAAGACCTTTCAGATTACACTAAAGCTACGCTTAAAAAGGCTTTGCCGTCCTTAACTGATTTACAATTGATAATTGATAGGATTCACCGCCTGCCCCGCCCAAAGAATGTACCAATGGATAAGCCGAGGGATACGATACTTCACTTTCACTTTTTTGAAACTAAAGAAATGATACTAAGATATATTAGAGAGAAGGGCTCTCTACCTCCCCCTAATAATCATTTAAAATTCTTCTCTGATTTCTCAAAGTCAACTATGGAAGCTAGAAAATCGTTTAATCAAGCTACTAATGCTCTCAGGGAAATGGGGATTCCATATAAATGGGGCTTTCCAACAAAGTTACTTGTGTCACATAGGGGTAAAATTGTCCCCTTCTTTACTCCAAAGGAAGCTTTAGACTTTATACGCTTTCTAGATGAGGATCCTTCTAACAAAGATACTGGTTGAATAGGGATATATCTCTCATTGGTCTTCGTATTATTTACATTTGACATTTGACAAAATATCAATGGCTTCATGGGTTCTCGCCACTTTGGCTTTTTTTTTTTTTAAAGTACCCAAAAAAAGGAGATTATCACGTTCCGTGATTAACTCCAGGAGGACTCTTTAAGTTTGTTTATTTGTTTGTTATAGTTTTTTTTTTTTTTTTTCTTTTTGTTGTTTCATTCGCCTTTTCTAGACATATACATTTTATTGAATTCAGCTATTAAGAGTAAGCAATCCTAAATATATATAAGATAATTTACTCTAATAAAAAAGGAAAGAGATTATCATGAGAATTAAAATCCTTTCACACAATGTTAAAGGACTGAACAGTCCCCATAAGCGCTATACAACTTGGAGAGAAATAAGACGGCTTCAAGCGGATGTCTCTTGTTTACAAGAGGTCAAATTAATAAAAGATATACATCCAACCTTTCAGCATAAAGATTTTCCATATATTTTTAAATCCCTCAATAATAATAAAAAAAGTGCGGGAGTTATAACCATTATAAATACGAATATTCCCTTCCAATTAATTGAAGAACATCCCGACACCCAGGGAAGATTTCACATCCTCATATGTAAGTTAAATTTTAACCTTTGTACAATCGTGAATATATATGCCCCAAATAATGGTCAGATCTCTTTTTTTAATAAATTAATGCAGAAGATTGACGAAGTTAAAAAAGGTGACCTCATGCTAATAGGGGACTTCAATCTAGTTCCCGATAGAGAAATTGACTCATCATCTTCTGCTACTTCTAAATCAGGCCGATCTCTGAAAAATTGGATAAAACAAAATGAGATGTATGACATTTTCAGATGTCTAAATACCACCTCTAGAGAATTTACATATTACTCAGATAAATATAAGACATCTTCCAGAATAGACTTATTTCTAACCAATGTCTTTTCTATCACAACATTTAAGAAAATTGAAATTCTTGTGAAGTCTTTTTCCGACCACGCCCCTGTGCTGGCAGTATTTGAATCAGGCCCTCCAGTAGCAAACACTTTTCTTTGGAAGGTTAATCCTACCCTACTACGTACCCCAAAGTATAGAAATATAATTACCGAAACTATTGATAATTATTTTAAAGAAAACTCTTCAGATAGTATTGATCCCTTTACATTATGGAACGCCCACAAGGCGGTCTTGAGAGGATGTCTCATCCAACTCTCCACGAGATACAAAAAAGAAAAAAGACAAAAAATTGCTGACCTCCAGAATCAAATTGCTTCAAAAGAAAAACAACAAAATTCTCTGTCTGCTCCATCCCATATTATCCATCTTGATATCCTGAAATTGAGATAGGCGTTAAGATCCGAAATTATTTCCGAGTACGATTCCATTGTTGGAGCATCAAAATATAATCTGTATGCTTCAATTAACAAACCCACCAAATATATGACAAGTAAACTTAAACAAGCTCGCGTAAGTAGAAGGATTGTTAAAATCAAATCCCCTTCAGGAGAAATGAAACAACACCCCTCTGATATTACAGAAATATTTGCGGATTATTTCGAAACCCTCTATAATCTTAAAAAAGATCCCTTAGTTCATACTCCTAATCAAAAAGAGATTGACCTTTTTCTTTCTAAATTGACCCTTCCCCAACTAGATAATTTGGACCTAACTCTTTTAAATCAACCGTTTACTGTAGAAGAAATTGCCAAAACGATTTTCAATTCCTTAGCCTTGATTTAACTTGACCAACTCTTCTACTACTACTACTACTACTACTCTTATTCACCTCTATATGGGAGGCATTGCACTGTATTCAATCTGTCAGTAAAATAACGATCTATCTTGGCCTTTGCTGCTTGGTAGGTACAGGTGTGACAAGCTGCAGTAATGTGTTTGGCTTTGGAAAGCTACATTTCTGCACACCCACCTGCTACAAGGCCTGCAGCCCCTTCCCCTCAGTACTTCCCCAGTCTTAATTCAAGCATTCAATTCCTACCACATCCCTCATGCAATGATATGTCGTTTCATTTTTGAAACATTGTCCCCCTCTTGTGGCCTTCCAACTTTGAAATTTACTGTTCAATTTTGAATTAATTCATATAGGAATTAAATGGAAAAGCAACGATTTATCTGGCGAGTTATTTGAATGTTCGGCCTACGTCCACCTATCTGACAGACGGTATTCTAGTGGCTTTGTAGCAGCAGCAGCAGCTAGGTGCGCTGCTTGCCTGCAGTAAATAGGATGTGTTCCATCCATGGAACACTGTGATAGGAATCATGCCATTCACAGAACACAATGCTTGGATGTGTTCTATTCCTGGAACAATGGGGCCACGTGTCACAATGGGACCACGTGTCACAATGGGCAGCCCACAGTCTGTAGCAGCTGCGCAGTAGTAGTCAGCTTAAGTCTGCTGAGGGAGCCTCAGCAGACAGGTGGGCGATGCTCGCCAGGGAGATGGAAAAATAGCTTGCTCACTTCACTCCACGCATCATTTCAGTATCTGCAGTTCCTCTGAGAATGGTGCACTCACTCTCTTAAGCGGTTTCCAAAGACAGATTGAATTGAAATTGGGATAAACAAGTAGTGTTATCAAAGCATGATTTGAATGCTTTTTTCAAATGTCGTTGCTCTGTAATTAGTTTTTCTTGGTCCAAGTTGCACATTTCCAATTTCTTAGCCTTGATTTAACTTGACCAACTCTCCTACTACTACTACTACTACTACTACTACTACTCTTATTCACCTCTATATGCTAGGCATTGCACTGTATTCAATCTGTCAGTAAAATAACGATCTATCTTGGCCTTTGCTGCTTGGTAGGTACAGGTGTGACAAGCTGCAGTAATGTGTTTGGCTTTGGATAGCTACATTTCTGCACACCCACCTGCTACAAGGCCTGCAGCCCCTTCCCCTCAGTACTTCCCCAGTCTTAATTCAAGCATTCAATTCCTACCACATCCCTCATGCAACGATATGTCGTTTCATTTTTGAAACATTGTCCCCCTCTTGTGGCCTTCCAACTTTGAAATTTACTGTTCAATTTTGAATTAATTCATATATGAATTAAATGGAAAAGCAACGATTTATCTGGCGAGTTATTTGAATGTTCGGCCTACGTCCACCTGTCTGACAGACGGTATTCTAGTGGCTTGTAGCAGCAGCAGCAGCTAGGTGCGCTGCTTGCCTGCAGTAAATAGGATGTGTTCCATCCATGGAACACTGTGATAGGAATCATGCCATTCATAGAACACAATGCTTGGATGTGTTCTATTCCTGGAACAATGGGACCATGTGTCACAATGGGACCACGTGTCACAATGGGCAGCCCACAGTCTGTAGCAGCTGCGCAGTAGTAGTCAGCTTCAGTCTGCTGAGGGAGCCTCAGCAGACAGGTGGGCGATGCTCGCCAGGGAGATGGAAAAATAGCTTGCTCACTTCACTCCACGCATCATTTCAGTATCTGCAGTTCTTCTGAGAATGGTGCACTCACTCTCTTAAGCGTTTTCCAAAGACAGATTGAATTGAAATCGGGATACACAAGTAGTGTTTTCAAAGCATGATTTGAATGCTTTTTTCAAATGTCGTTGCTCTGTAATTAGTTTTTCTTGGTCCAAGTTGCACATTTCCAATTCCTTAGCCTTGATTTAACTTGACCAACTCTTCTACTACTACTACTACTACTACTACTACTACTACTCTTATTCACCTCTATATGGGAGGCATTGCACTGTATTCAATCTGTCAGTAAAATAACGATCTATCTTGGCCTTTGCTGCTTGGTAGGTAAAGGTGTGACAAGCTGCAGTAATGTGTTTGGCTTTGGATAGCTACATTTCTGCACACCCACCTGCTACAAGGCCTGCAGCCCCTTCCCCTCAGTACTTCCCCAGTCTTAATTCAAGCATTCAATTCCTACCACATCCCTCATGCAATGATATGTCGTTTCATTTTTGAAACATTGTCCCCCTCTTGTGGCCTTCCAACTTTGAAATTTACTGTTCAATTTTGAATTAATTCATATATGAATTAAATGGAAAAGCAACGATTTATCTGGCGAGTTATTTGAATGTTCAGCCTACGTCCACCTGTCTGACAGACGGTATTCTAGTGGCTTGTAGCAGCAGCAGCAGCTAGGTGCGCTGCTTGCCTGCAGTAAATAGGATGTGTTCCATCCATGGAACACTGTGATAGGAATCATGCCATTCATAGAACACAATGCTTGGATGTGTTCTATTCCTGGAACAATGGGGCCACGTGTCACAATGGGACCACGTGTCACAATGGGCAGCCCACAGTCTGTAGCAGCTGCGCAGTAGTAGTCAGCTTAAGTCTGCTGAGGGAGCCTCAGCAGACAGGTGGGCGATGCTCGCCAGGGAGATGGAAAAATAGCTTGCTCACTTCACTCCACGCATCATTTCAGTATCTGCAGTTCCTCTGAGAATGGTGCACTCACTCTCTTAAGCGGTTTCCAAAGACAGATTGAATTGAAATTGGGATACACAAGTAGTGTTTTCAAAGCATGATTTGAATGCTTTTTTCAAATGTCGTTGCTCTGTAATTAGTTTTTCTTGGTCCAAGTTGCACATTTCCAATTCCTTAGCCTTGATTTAACTTGACCAACTCTTCTACTACTACTACTACTACTACTACTACTACTACTACTACTCTTATTCACCTCTATATGGGAGGCATTGCACTGTATTCAATCTGTCAGTAAAATAACGATCTATCTTGGCCTTTGCTGCTTGGTAGGTACAGGTGTGACAAGCTGCAGTAATGTGTTTGGCTTTGGATAGCTACATTTCTGCACACCCACCTGCTACAAGGCCTGCAGCCCCTTCCCCTCAGTACTTCCCCAGTCTTAATTCAAGCATTCAATTCCTACCACATCCCTCATGCAATGATATGTCGTTTCATTTTTGAAACATTGCCCCCCTCTTGTGGCCTTCCAACTTTGAAATTTACTGTTCAATTTTGAATTAATTCATATATGAATTAAATTGAAAAGCAACGATTTATCTGGTGAGTTATTTGAATGTTCGGCCTACGTCCACCTGTCTGACAGACGGTATTCTAGTGGCTTGTAGCAGCAGCAGCAGCAGCAGCTAGGTGCGCTGCTTGCCTGCAGTAAATAGGATGTGTTCCATCCATGGAACACTGTGATAGGAATCATGCCATTCATAGAACACAATGCTTGGATGTGTTCTATTCCTGGAACAATGGGACCACGTGTCACAATGGGACCACGTGTCACAATGGGCAGCCCACAGTCTGTAGCAGCTGCGCAGTAGTAGTCAGCTTCAGTCTGCTGAGGAAGCCTCAGCAGACAGGTGGGTGATGCTCGCCAGGGAGATGGAAAAATAGCTTGCTCACTTCACTCCACACATCATTTCAGTATCTGCAGTTCCTCTGAGAATGGTGCACTCACTCTCTTAAGCGATTTCCAAAGACAGATTGAATTGAAATCGGGATACACAAGTAGTGTTTTCAAAGCATGATTTGAATGCTTTTTTCAAATGTCGTTGCTCTGTAATTAGTTTTTCTTGGTCCAAGTTGCACATTTCCAATTCCTTAGCCTTGATTTAACTTGACCAACTCTTCTACTACTACTACTACTACTACTACTACTACTACTACTACTACTACTACTACTACTACTACTACTACTACTCTTATTCACCTCTATATGGGAGGCATTGCACTGTATTCAATCTGTCAGTAAAATAATGATCTATCTTGGCCTTTGCTGCTTGGTAGGTACAGGTGTGACAAGCTGCAGTAATGTGTTTGGCTTTGGATAGCTACATTTCTGCACACCCACCTGCTACAAGGCCTGCAGCCCCTTCCCCTCAGTACTTCCCCAGTCTTAATTCAAGCATTCAATTCCTACCACATCCCTCTTGCAATGATATGTCGTTTCGTTTTTGAAACATTGTACCCCTCTTGTGGCCTTCCAACTTTGAAATTTACTGTTCAATTTTGAATTAATTCATACATGAATTAAATGGAAAAGCAACGATTTATCTGGCTAGTTATTTGAATGTTCGGCCTACGTCCACCTGTCTGACAGACGGTATTCTAGTGGCTTGTAGCAGCAGCAGCAGCAGCAGCAGCTAGGTGCGCTGCTTGCCTGCAGTAAATAGGATGTGTTCCATCCATGGAGCACTGTGATAGGAATCATGCCATTCATAGAACACAATGCTTGGATGTGTTCTATTCCTGAAACAATGGGACCACGTGTCACAATGGGACCACGTGTCACAATGGGCAGCCCACAGTCTGTAGCAGCTGCGCAGTAGTAGTCAGCTTCAGTCTGCTGAGGGAGCCTCAGCAGACAGGTGGGCGATGCTTGCCAGGGAGATGGAAAAATAGCTTGCTCACTTCACTCCACGCATCATTTCAGTATCTGCAGTTCCTCTGAGAATGGTGCACTCACTCTCTTAAGCGGTTTCCAAAGACAGATTGAATTGAAATTGGGATACACAAGTAGTGTTTTCAAAGCATGATTTGAATGCTTTTTTCAAATGTCGTTGCTCTGTAGTTAGTTTTTCTTGGTCCAAGTTGCACATTTCCAATTCCTTAGCCTTGATTTAACTTGACCAACTCTTCTACTACTACTACTACTACTCTTATTCACCTCTATATGGGAGGCATTGCACTGTATTCAATCTGTCAGTAAAATAACGATCTATCTTGGCCTTTGCTGCTTGGTAGGTACAGGTGTGACAAGCTGCAGTAATGTGTTTGGCTTTGGAAAGCTACATTTCTGCACACCCACCTGCTACAAGGCCTGCAGCCCCTTCCCCTCAGTACTTCCCCAGTCTTAATTCAAGCATTCAATTCCTACCACATCCCTCATGCAATGATATGTCGTTTCATTTTTGAAACATTGTCCCCCTCTTGTGGCCTTCCAACTTTGAAATTTACTGTTCAATTTTGAATTAATTCATATATGAATTAAATGGAAAAGCAACGATTTATCTGGCGAGTTATTTGAATGTTCGGCCTACGTCCACCTGTCTGACAGACGGTATTCTAGTGGCTTGTAGCAGCAGCAGCAGCTAGGTGCGCTGCTTGCCTGCAGTAAATAGGATGTGTTCCATCCATGGAACACTGTGATAGGAATCATGCCATTCACAGAACACAATGCTTGGATGTGTTCTATTCCTGGAACAATGGGGCCACGTGTCACAATGGGACCACGTGTCACAATGGGCAGCCCACAGTCTGTAGCAGCTGCGCAGTAGTAGTCAGCTTCAGTCTGCTGAGGGAGCCTCAGCAGACAGGTGGGCGATGCTCGCCAGGGAGATGGAAAAATAGCTTGCTCACTTCACTCCACGCATCATTTCAGTATCTGCAGTTCCTCTGAGAATGGTGCACTCACTCTCTTAAGCGGTTTCCAAAGACAGACTGAATTGAAAATGGGATACACAAGTAGTGTTTTCAAAGCATGATTTGAATGCTTTTTTCAAATGTCGTTGCTCTGTAATTAGTTTTTCTTGGTCCAAGTTGCACATTTCCAATTCCTTAGCCTTGATTTAACTTGACCAACTCTTCTACTACTACTACTACTACTACTACTACTACTACTCTTATTCACCTCTATATGGGAGGCATTGCACTGTATTCAATCTGTCAGTAAAATAACGATCTATCTTGGCCTTTGCTGCGTGGTAGGTACAGTTGTGACAAGCTGCAGTAATGTGTTTGGCTTTGGATAGCTACATTTCTGCACACCCACCTGCTACAAGGCCTGCAGCCCCTTCCCCTCAGTACTTCCCCAGTCTTAATTCAAGCATTCAGTGCCTACCACATCCCTCATGCAATGATATGTCGTTTCATTTTTGAAACATTGTCCCCCTCTTGTGGCCTTCCAACTTTGAAATTTACTGTTCAATTTTGAATTAATTTATATATGAATTAAATGGAAAAGCAACGATTTATCTGGCGAGTTATTTGAATGTTCGGCCTACGTCCACCTGTCTGACAGACGGTATTCTAGTGGCTTGTAGCAGCAGCAGCAGCAGCAGCAGCTAGGTGCGCTGCTTGCCTGCAGTAAATAGGATGTGTTCCATCCATGGAACACTGTGATAGGAATCATGCCATTCACAGAACACAATGCTTGGATGTGTTCTATTCCTGGAACAATGGGGCCACGTGTCACAATGGGACCACGTGTCACAATGGGCAGCCCACAGTCTGTAGCAGCTGCGCAGTAGTAGTCAGCTTAAGTCTGCTGAGGGAGCCTCAGCAGACAGGTGGGCGATGCTCGCCAGGGAGATGGAAAAATAGCTTGCTCACTTCACTCCACGCATCATTTCAGTATCTGCAGTTCCTCTGAGAATGGTGCACTCACTCTCTTAAGCGGTTTCCAAAGACAGATTGAATTGAAATTGGGATAAACAAGTAGTGTTTTCAAAGCATGATTTGAATGCTTTTTTCAAATGTCGTTGCTCTGTAATTAGTTTTTCTTGGTCCAAGTTGCACATTTCCAATTTCTTAGCCTTGATTTAACTTGACCAACTCTCCTACTACTACTACTACTACTACTACTACTACTACTACTACTCTTATTCACCTCTATATGCTAGGCATTGCACTGTATTCAATCTGTCAGTAAAATAACGATCTATCTTGGCCTTTGCTGCTTGGTAGGTACAGGTGTGACAAGCTGCAGTAATGTGTTTGGCTTTGGATAGCTACATTTCTGCACACCCACCTGCTACAAGGCCTGCAGCCCCTTCCCCTCAGTACTTCCCCAGTCTTAATTCAAGCATTCAATTCCTACCACATCCCTCATGCAACGATATGTCGTTTCATTTTTGAAACATTGTCCCCCTCTTGTGGCCTTCCAACTTTGAAATTTACTGTTCAATTTTGAATTAATTCATATATGAATTAAATGGAAAAGCAACGATTTATCTGGCGAGTTATTTGAATGTTCGGCCTACGTCCACCTGTCTGACAGACGGTATTCTAGTGGCTTGTAGCAGCAGCAGCAGCTAGGTGCGCTGCTTGCCTGCAGTAAATAGGATGTGTTCCATCCATGGAACACTGTGATAGGAATCATGCCATTCATAGAACACAATGCTTGGATGTGTTCTATTCCTGGAACAATGGGACCATGTGTCACAATGGGACCACGTGTCACAATGGGCAGCCCACAGTCTGTAGCAGCTGCGCAGTAGTAGTCAGCTTCAGTCTGCTGAGGGAGCCTCAGCAGACAGGTGGGCG
Organism: Dendrobates tinctorius; assembly: GCF_039654945.1. Classification (NCBI taxonomy): domain Eukaryota; kingdom Metazoa; phylum Chordata; class Amphibia; order Anura; family Dendrobatidae; genus Dendrobates; species Dendrobates tinctorius. The sequence goes on from NW_027361793.1 coordinate 24,932,416, forward strand.
ATGCTCGCCAGGGAGATGGAAAAATAGCTTGCTCACTTCACTCCACGCATCATTTCAGTATCTGCAGTTCTTCTGAGAATGGTGCACTCACTCTCTTAAGCGTTTTCCAAAGACAGATTGAATTGAAATCGGGATACACAAGTAGTGTTTTCAAAGCATGATTTGAATGCTTTTTTCAAATGTCGTTGCTCTGTAATTAGTTTTTCTTGGTCCAAGTTGCACATTTCCAATTCCTTAGCCTTGATTTAACTTGACCAACTCTTCTACTACTACTACTACTACTACTACTACTACTACTCTTATTCACCTCTATATGGGAGGCATTGCACTGTATTCAATCTGTCAGTAAAATAACGATCTATCTTGGCCTTTGCTGCTTGGTAGGTAAAGGTGTGACAAGCTGCAGTAATGTGTTTGGCTTTGGATAGCTACATTTCTGCACACCCACCTGCTACAAGGCCTGCAGCCCCTTCCCCTCAGTACTTCCCCAGTCTTAATTCAAGCATTCAATTCCTACCACATCCCTCATGCAATGATATGTCGTTTCATTTTTGAAACATTGTCCCCCTCTTGTGGCCTTCCAACTTTGAAATTTACTGTTCAATTTTGAATTAATTCATATATGAATTAAATGGAAAAGCAACGATTTATCTGGCGAGTTATTTGAATGTTCAGCCTACGTCCACCTGTCTGACAGACGGTATTCTAGTGGCTTGTAGCAGCAGCAGCAGCTAGGTGCGCTGCTTGCCTGCAGTAAATAGGATGTGTTCCATCCATGGAACACTGTGATAGGAATCATGCCATTCATAGAACACAATGCTTGGATGTGTTCTATTCCTGGAACAATGGGGCCACGTGTCACAATGGGACCACGTGTCACAATGGGCAGCCCACAGTCTGTAGCAGCTGCGCAGTAGTAGTCAGCTTAAGTCTGCTGAGGGAGCCTCAGCAGACAGGTGGGCGATGCTCGCCAGGGAGATGGAAAAATAGCTTGCTCACTTCACTCCACGCATCATTTCAGTATCTGCAGTTCCTCTGAGAATGGTGCACTCACTCTCTTAAGCGGTTTCCAAAGACAGATTGAATTGAAATTGGGATACACAAGTAGTGTTTTCAAAGCATGATTTGAATGCTTTTTTCAAATGTCGTTGCTCTGTAATTAGTTTTTCTTGGTCCAAGTTGCACATTTCCAATTCCTTAGCCTTGATTTAACTTGACCAACTCTTCTACTACTACTACTACTACTACTACTACTACTACTACTACTCTTATTCACCTCTATATGGGAGGCATTGCACTGTATTCAATCTGTCAGTAAAATAACGATCTATCTTGGCCTTTGCTGCTTGGTAGGTACAGGTGTGACAAGCTGCAGTAATGTGTTTGGCTTTGGATAGCTACATTTCTGCACACCCACCTGCTACAAGGCCTGCAGCCCCTTCCCCTCAGTACTTCCCCAGTCTTAATTCAAGCATTCAATTCCTACCACATCCCTCATGCAATGATATGTCGTTTCATTTTTGAAACATTGCCCCCCTCTTGTGGCCTTCCAACTTTGAAATTTACTGTTCAATTTTGAATTAATTCATATATGAATTAAATTGAAAAGCAACGATTTATCTGGTGAGTTATTTGAATGTTCGGCCTACGTCCACCTGTCTGACAGACGGTATTCTAGTGGCTTGTAGCAGCAGCAGCAGCAGCAGCTAGGTGCGCTGCTTGCCTGCAGTAAATAGGATGTGTTCCATCCATGGAACACTGTGATAGGAATCATGCCATTCATAGAACACAATGCTTGGATGTGTTCTATTCCTGGAACAATGGGACCACGTGTCACAATGGGACCACGTGTCACAATGGGCAGCCCACAGTCTGTAGCAGCTGCGCAGTAGTAGTCAGCTTCAGTCTGCTGAGGGAGCCTCAGCAGACAGGTGGGTGATGCTCGCCAGGGAGATGGAAAAATAGCTTGCTCACTTCACTCCACACATCATTTCAGTATCTGCAGTTCCTCTGAGAATGGTGCACTCACTCTCTTAAGCGATTTCCAAAGACAGATTGAATTGAAATCGGGATACACAAGTAGTGTTTTCAAAGCATGATTTGAATGCTTTTTTCAAATGTCGTTGCTCTGTAATTAGTTTTTCTTGGTCCAAGTTGCACATTTCCAATTCCTTAGCCTTGATTTAACTTGACCAACTCTTCTACTACTACTACTACTACTACTACTACTACTACTACTACTACTACTACTACTACTACTACTACTACTACTCTTATTCACCTCTATATGGGAGGCATTGCACTGTATTCAATCTGTCAGTAAAATAATGATCTATCTTGGCCTTTGCTGCTTGGTAGGTACAGGTGTGACAAGCTGCAGTAATGTGTTTGGCTTTGGATAGCTACATTTCTGCACACCCACCTGCTACAAGGCCTGCAGCCCCTTCCCCTCAGTACTTCCCCAGTCTTAATTCAAGCATTCAATTCCTACCACATCCCTCTTGCAATGATATGTCGTTTCGTTTTTGAAACATTGTACCCCTCTTGTGGCCTTCCAACTTTGAAATTTACTGTTCAATTTTGAATTAATTCATACATGAATTAAATGGAAAAGCAACGATTTATCTGGCTAGTTATTTGAATGTTCGGCCTACGTCCACCTGTCTGACAGACGGTATTCTAGTGGCTTGTAGCAGCAGCAGCAGCAGCAGCAGCTAGGTGCGCTGCTTGCCTGCAGTAAATAGGATGTGTTCCATCCATGGAGCACTGTGATAGGAATCATGCCATTCATAGAACACAATGCTTGGATGTGTTCTATTCCTGAAACAATGGGACCACGTGTCACAATGGGACCACGTGTCACAATGGGCAGCCCACAGTCTGTAGCAGCTGCGCAGTAGTAGTCAGCTTCAGTCTGCTGAGGGAGCCTCAGCAGACAGGTGGGCGATGCTTGCCAGGGAGATGGAAAAATAGCTTGCTCACTTCACTCCACGCATCATTTCAGTATCTGCAGTTCCTCTGAGAATGGTGCACTCACTCTCTTAAGCGGTTTCCAAAGACAGATTGAATTGAAATTGGGATACACAAGTAGTGTTTTCAAAGCATGATTTGAATGCTTTTTTCAAATGTCGTTGCTCTGTAGTTAGTTTTTCTTGGTCCAAGTTGCACATTTCCAATTCCTTAGCCTTGATTTAACTTGACCAACTCTTCTACTACTACTACTACTACTCTTATTCACCTCTATATGGGAGGCATTGCACTGTATTCAATCTGTCAGTAAAATAACGATCTATCTTGGCCTTTGCTGCTTGGTAGGTACAGGTGTGACAAGCTGCAGTAATGTGTTTGGCTTTGGAAAGCTACATTTCTGCACACCCACCTGCTACAAGGCCTGCAGCCCCTTCCCCTCAGTACTTCCCCAGTCTTAATTCAAGCATTCAATTCCTACCACATCCCTCATGCAATGATATGTCGTTTCATTTTTGAAACATTGTCCCCCTCTTGTGGCCTTCCAACTTTGAAATTTACTGTTCAATTTTGAATTAATTCATATATGAATTAAATGGAAAAGCAACGATTTATCTGGCGAGTTATTTGAATGTTCGGCCTACGTCCACCTGTCTGACAGACGGTATTCTAGTGGCTTGTAGCAGCAGCAGCAGCTAGGTGCGCTGCTTGCCTGCAGTAAATAGGATGTGTTCCATCCATGGAACACTGTGATAGGAATCATGCCATTCACAGAACACAATGCTTGGATGTGTTCTATTCCTGGAACAATGGGGCCACGTGTCACAATGGGACCACGTGTCACAATGGGCAGCCCACAGTCTGTAGCAGCTGCGCAGTAGTAGTCAGCTTCAGTCTGCTGAGGGAGCCTCAGCAGACAGGTGGGCGATGCTCGCCAGGGAGATGGAAAAATAGCTTGCTCACTTCACTCCACGCATCATTTCAGTATCTGCAGTTCCTCTGAGAATGGTGCACTCACTCTCTTAAGCGGTTTCCAAAGACAGACTGAATTGAAAATGGGATACACAAGTAGTGTTTTCAAAGCATGATTTGAATGCTTTTTTCAAATGTCGTTGCTCTGTAATTAGTTTTTCTTGGTCCAAGTTGCACATTTCCAATTCCTTAGCCTTGATTTAACTTGACCAACTCTTCTACTACTACTACTACTACTACTACTACTACTACTCTTATTCACCTCTATATGGGAGGCATTGCACTGTATTCAATCTGTCAGTAAAATAACGATCTATCTTGGCCTTTGCTGCGTGGTAGGTACAGTTGTGACAAGCTGCAGTAATGTGTTTGGCTTTGGATAGCTACATTTCTGCACACCCACCTGCTACAAGGCCTGCAGCCCCTTCCCCTCAGTACTTCCCCAGTCTTAATTCAAGCATTCAGTGCCTACCACATCCCTCATGCAATGATATGTCGTTTCATTTTTGAAACATTGTCCCCCTCTTGTGGCCTTCCAACTTTGAAATTTACTGTTCAATTTTGAATTAATTTATATATGAATTAAATGGAAAAGCAACGATTTATCTGGCGAGTTATTTGAATGTTCGGCCTACGTCCACCTGTCTGACAGACGGTATTCTAGTGGCTTGTAGCAGCAGCAGCAGCAGCAGCAGCTAGGTGCGCTGCTTGCCTGCAGTAAATAGGATGTGTTCCATCCATGGAACACTGTGATAGGAATCATGCCATTCATAGAACACAATGCTTGGATGTGTTCTATTCCTGGAACAATGGGACCACGTGTCACAATGGGACCACGTGTCACAATGGGCCGCCCACAGTCTGTAGCAGCTGCGCAGTAGTAGTCAGCTTCAGTCTGCTGAGGGAGCCTCAGCAGACAGGTGGACGATGCTCGCCAGGGAGATGGAAAAATAGCTTGCTCACTTCACTCCACACATCATTTCAGTATCTGCAGTTCCTCTGAGAATGGTGCACTCACTCTCTTAAGTGGTTTCCAAAGACAGATTGAATATAAATCGGGATACACAAGTAGTGTTTTCAAAGCATGATTTGAATGCTTTTTTCAAATGTCGTTGCTCTGTAATTAGTTTTTCTTGGTCCAAGTTGCACATTTCCAATTCCTTAGCCTTGATTTAACTTGACCAACTCTTCTACTACTACTACTACTACTACTACTACTACTACTCTTATTCACCTCTATATGGGAGGCATTGCACTGTATTCAATCTGTCAGTAAAATAATGATCTATCTTGGCCTTTGCTGCTTGGTAGGTACAGGTGTGACAAGCTGCAGTAATGTGTTTGGCTTTGGATAGCTACATTTCTGCACACCCACCTGCTACAAGGCCTGCAGCCCCTTCCCCTCAGTACTTCCCCAGTCTTAATTCAAGCATTCAATTCCTACCACATCCCTCTTGCAATGATATGTCGTTTCGTTTTTGAAACATTGTACCCCTCTTGTGGCCTTCCAACTTTGAAATTTACTGTTGAATTTTGAATTAATTCATATATGAATTAAATGGAAAAGCAACGATTTATCTGGCTAGTTATTTGAATGTTCGGCCTACGTCCACCTGTCTGACAGACGGTATTCTAGTGGCTTGTAGCAGCAGCAGCAGCAGCTAGGTGCGCTGCTTGCCTGCAGTAAATAGGATGTGTTCCATCCATGGAGCACTGTGATAGGAATCATGCCATTCATAGAACACAATGCTTGGATGTGTTCTATTCCTGAAACAATGGGACCACGTGTCACAATGGGACCACGTGTCACAATGGGCATCCCACAGTCTGTAGCAGCTGCGCAGTAGTAGTCAGCTTCAGTCTGCTGAGGGAGCCTCAGCAGACAGGTGGGCGATGCTTGCCAGGGAGATGGAAAAATAGCTTGCTCACTTCACTCCACGCATCATTTCAGTATCTGCAGTTCCTCTGAGAATGGTGCACTCACTCTCTTAAGCGGTTTCCAAAGACAGATTGAATTGAAATTGGGATACACAAGTAGTGTTTTCAAAGCATGATTTGAATGCTTTTTTCAAATGTCGTTGCTCTGTAGTTAGTTTTTCTTGGTCCAAGTTGCACATTTCCAATTCCTTAGCCTTGATTTCACTCGACCAACTCTTCTACTACTACTACTACTACTACTCTTATTCACCTCTATATGGGAGGCATTGCACTGTATTCAATCTGTCAGTAAAATAACGATCTATCTTGGCCTTTGCTGCTTGGTAGGTACAGGTGTGACAAGCTGCAGTAATGTGTTTGGCTTTGGAAAGCTACATTTCTGCACACCCACCTGCTACAAGGCCTGCAGCCCCTTCCCCTCAGTACTTCCCCAGTCTTAATTCAAGCATTCAATTCCTACCACATCCCTCATGCAATGATATGTCGTTTCATTTTTGAAACATTGTCCCCCTCTTGTGGCCTTCCAACTTTGAAATTTACTGTTCAATTTTGAATTAATTCATATATGAATTAAATGGAAAAGCAACGATTTATCTGGCGAGTTATTTGAATGTTCGGCCTACGTCCACCTGTCTGACAGACGGTATTCTAGTGGCTTGTAGCAGCAGCAGCAGCTAGGTGCGCTGCTTGCCTGCAGTAAATAGGATGTGTTCCATCCATGGAACACTGTGATAGGAATCATGCCATTCACAGAACACAATGCTTGGATGTGTTCTATTCCTGGAACAATGTGGCCACGTGTCACAATGGGACCACGTGTCACAATGGGCAGCCCACAGTCTGTAGCAGCTGCGCAGTAGTAGTCAGTTTCAGTCTGCTGAGGGAGCCTCAGCAGACAGGTGGGCGATGCTCGCCAGGGAGATGGAAAAATAGCTTGCTCACTTCACTCCACGCATCATTTCAGTATCTGCAGTTCCTCTGAGAATGGTGCACTCACTCTCTTAAGCGGTTTCCAAAGACAGACTGAATTGAAAATGGGATACACAAGTAGTGTTTTCAAAGCATGATTTGAATGCTTTTTTCAAATGTCGTTGCTCTGTAATTAGTTTTTCTTGGTCCAAGTTGCACATTTCCAATTCCTTAGACTTGATTTAACTTGACCAACTCTTCTACTACTACTACTACTACTACTACTACTACTCTTATTCACCTCTATATGGGAGGCATTGCACTGTATTCAATCTGTCAGTAAAATAACGATCTATCTTGGCCTTTGCTGCTTGGTAGGTACAGGTGTGACAAGCTGCAGTAATGTGTTTGGCTTTGGATAGCTACATTTCTGCACACCCACCTGCTACAAGGCCTGCAGCCCCTTCCCCTCAGTACTTCCCCAGTCTTAATTCAAGCATTCAATTCCTACCACATCCCTCATGCAATGATATGTCGTTTCATTTTTGAAACATTGCCCCCCTCTTGTGGCCTTCCAACTTTGAAATTTACTGTTCAATTTTGAATTAATTCATATATGAATTAAATTGAAAAGCAACGATTTATCTGGTGAGTTATTTGAATGTTCGGCCTACGTCCACCTGTCTGACAGACGGTATTCTAGTGGATTGTAGCAGCAGCAGCAGCAGCTAGGTGCGCTGCTTGCCTGCAGTAAATAGGATGTGTTCCATCCATGGAAGACTGTGATAGGAATCATGCCATTCATAGAACACAATGCTTGGATGTGTTCTATTCCTGGAACAATGGGACCACGTGTCACAATGGGACCACGTGTCACAATGGGCAGCCCACAGTCTGTAGCAGCTGCGCAGTAGTAGTCAGCTTCAGTCTGCTGAGGGAACCTCAGCAGACAGGTGGGCGATGCTCGCCATGGAGATGGAAAAATAGCTTGCTCACTTCACTCCACGCATCATTTCAGTATCTGCAGTTCCTCTGAGAATGGTGCACTGACTCTCTTAAGCAGTTTCCAAAGACAGATTGAATTGAAATCGGGATACACAAGTAGTGTTTTCAAAGCATGATTTGAATGCTTTTTTCAAATGTCGTTGCTCTGTAATTAGTTTTTCTTGGTCAAAGTTGCACATTTACAATTCCTTAGCCTTGATTTAACTTGACCAACTCTTCTACTACTACTACTACTACTACTACTACTACTACTACTACTCTTATTCACCTCTATATGGGAGGCATTGCACTGTATTCAATCTGTCAGTAAAATAACGATCTATCTTGGCCTTTGCTGCGTGGTAGGTACAGTTGTGACAAGCTGCATTAATGTGTTTGGCTTTGGATAGCTACATTTCTGCACACCCACCTGCTACAAGGCCTGCAGCCCCTTCCCCTCAGTACTTCCCCAGTCTTAATTCAAGCATTCAGTGCCTACCACATCCCTCATGCAATGATATGTCGTTTCATTTTTGAAACATTGTCCCCCTCTTGTGGCCTTCCAACTTTGAAATTTTCTGTTCAATTTTGAATTAATTTATATATGAATTAAATGGAAAAGCAACGATTTATCTGGCGAGTTATTTGAATGTTCGGCCTACGTCCACCTGTCTGACAGACGGTATTCTAGTGGCTTGTAGCAGCAGCAGCAGCAGCTAGGTGCGCTGCTTGCCTGCAGTAAATAGGATGTGTTCCATCCATGGAACACTGTGATAGGAATCATGCCATTCATAGAACACAATGCTTGGATGTGTTCTATTCCTGGAACAATGGGACCACGTGTCACAATGGGACCACGTGTCACAATGGGCCGCCCACAGTCTGTAGCAGCTGCGCAGTAGTAGTCAGCTTCAGTCTGCTGAGGGAGCCTCAGCAGACAGGTGGACGATGCTCGCCAGGGAGATGGAAAAATAGCTTGCTCACTTCACTCCACACATCATTTCAGTATCTGCAGTTCCTCTGAGAATGGTGCACTCACTCTCTTAAGTGGTTTCCAAAGACAGATTGAATATAAATCGGGATACACAAGTAGTGTTTTCAAAGCATGATTTGAATGCTTTTTTCAAATGTCGTTGCTCTGTAATTAGTTTTTCTTGGTCCAAGTTGCACATTTCCAATTCCTTAGCCTTGATTTAACTTGACCAACTCTTCTACTACTACTACTACTACTACTACTACTACTACTACTACTACTACTACTACTCTTATTCACCTCTATATGGGAGGCATTGCACTGTATTCAATCTGTCAGTAAAATAATGATCTATCTTGGCCTTTGCTGCTTGGTAGGTACAGATGTGACAAGCTGCAGTAATGTGTTTGGCTTTGGATAGCTACATTTCTGCACACCCACCTGCTACAAGGCCTGCAGCCCCTTCCCCTCAGTACTTCCCCAGTCTTAATTCAAGCATTCAATTCCTACCACATCCCTCTTGCAATGATATGTCGTTTCGTTTTTGAAACATTGTACCCCTCTTGTGGCCTTCCAACTTTGAAATTTACTGTTCAATTTTGAATTAATTCATATATGAATTAAATGGAAAAGCAACGATTTATCTGGCTAGTTATTTGAATGTTCGGCCTACGTCCACCTGTCTGACAGACGGTATTCTAGTGGCTTGTAGCAGCAGCAGCTAGGTGCGCTGCTTGCCTGCAGTAAATAGGATGTGTTCCATCCATGGAACACTGTGATAGGAATCATGCCATTCATAGAACACAATTCTTGGATGTGTTCTATTCCTGGAACAATGGGACCACGTGTCACAATGGGACCACGTGTCACAATGGGCAGCCCACAGTCTGTAGCAGCTGCGCAGTAGTAGTCAGCTTCAGTCTGCTGAGGGAGCCTCAGCAGACAGGTGGGCGATGCTCGCCAGGGAGATGGAAAAATAGCTTGCTCACTTCACTCCACGCATCATTTCAGTATCTGCAGTTCCTCTGAGAATGGTGCACTCACTCTCTTAAGCGGTTTCCAAAGACAGATTGAATTGAAATCGGGATACACAAGTAGTGTTTTCAAAGCATGATTTGAATGCTTTTTTCAAATGTCGTTGCTCTGTAATTAGTTTTTCTTGGTCCAAGTTGCACATTTCCAATTCCTTAGCCTTGATTTAACTTGACCAACTCTTCTACTAATACTACTACTACTACTACTACTACTACTACTACTACTACTCTTATTCACCTCTATATGGGAGGCATTGCACTGTATTCAATCTGTCAGTAAAATAACGATCTATCTTGGCCTTTGCTGCTTGGTAGGTACAGGTGTGACAAGCTGCAGTAATGTGTTTGGCTTTGGATAGCTACATTTCTGCACACCCACCTGCTACAAGGCCTGCAGCCCCTTCCCCTCAGTACTTCCCCAGTCTTAATTCAAGCATTCAATTCCTACCACATCCCTCATGCAATGATATGTCGTTTCATTTTTGAAACATTGTCCCCCTCTTGTGGCCTTCCAACTTTGAAATTTACTGTTCAATTTTGAATTAATTCATATATGAATTAAATGGAAAAGCAACGATTTATCTGGCTAGTTATTTGAATGTTCGGCCTACGTCCACCTGTCTGACAGACGGTATTCTAGTGGCTTGTAGCAGCAGCATCAGCAGCAGCAGCTAGGTGCGCTGCTTGCCTGCAGTAAATAGGATGTGTTCCATCCATGGAACACAATGCTTGGATGTGTTCTATTCCTGGAACAATGGGACCACGTGTCACAATGGGACCACGTGTCACAATGGGCAGCCCACAGTCTGTAGCAGCTGCGCAGTAGTAGTCAGCTTCAGTCTGCTGAGGGAGCCTCAGCAGACAGGTGGGCGATGCTCGCCAGGGAGATGGAAAAATAGCTTGCTCACTTCACTCCATGCATCATTTCAGTATCTGCAGTTCCTCTGAGAATGGTGCACTCAATCTCTTAAGCGGTTTCCAAATACAGATTGAATTGAAATCGGGATACACAAGTAGTGTTTTCAAAGCATGATTTGAATGCTTTTTTCAAATGTCGTTGCTCTGTAATTAGTTTTTCTTGGTCCAAGTTGCACATTTCCAATTCCTTAGCCTTGATTTAACTTGACCAACTCTTCTACTACTACTACTACTACTACTCTTATTCACCTCTATATGGGAGGCATTGCACTGTATTCAATCTGTCAGTAAAATAACGATCTATCTTGGCCTTTGCTGCTTGGTCGGTACAGGTGTGACAAGCTGCAGTAATGTGTTTGGCTTTGGATAGCTACATTTCTGCACACCCACCTGCTACAAGGCCTGCAGCCCCTTCCCCTCAGTACTTCCCCAGTCTTAATTCAAGCATTCAATTCCTACCTCATCCCTCATGCAATGATATGTCGTTTCATTTTTGAAACATTGTCCCCCTCTTGTGGCCTTCCAACTTTGAAATTTACTGTTCAATTTTGAATTAATTCATATATGAATTAAATGGAAAAGCAACGATTTATCTGGCGAGTTATTTGAATGTTCGGCCTACGTCCACCTGTCTGACAGACGGTATTCTAGTGGCTTGTAGCAGCAGCAGCAGCAGCAGCTAGGTGCGCTGCTTGCCTGCAGTAAATAGGATGTGTTCCATCCATGGAACACTGTGAGAGGAATCATGCCATTCATAGAACACAATGCTTGGATGTGTTCTATTCCTGGAACAATGGGACCACGTGTCACAATGGGACCACGTGTCACAATGGGCAGCCCACAGTCTGTAGCAGCTGCGCAGTAGTAGTCAGCTTCAGTCTGCTGAGGGAGCCTCAGCAGACAGGTGGGCGATGCTCGCCAGGGAGATGGAAAAATAGCTTGCTCACTTCACTCCACGCATCATTTCAGTATCTGCAGTTCCTCTGAGAATGGTGCACTCACTCTCTTAAGCGGTTTCCAAAGACAGATTGAATTGAAATTGGGATAGACAAGTAGTGTTTTCAAAGCATGATTTGAATGCTTTTTTCAAATGTCGTTGCTCTGTAATTAGTTTTTCTTGGTCCAAGTTGCACATTTCCAATTCCTTAGCCTTGATTTAACTTGACCAACTCTTCTACTACTACTACTACTACTACTCTTATTCACCTCTATATGGGAGGCATTGCACTGTATTCAATCTGTCAGTAAAATAACGATCTATCTTGGCCTTTGCTGCTTGGTAGGTACAGGTGTGACAAGCTGCAGTAATGTGTTTGGCTTTGGATAGCTACATTTCTGCACACCCATCTGCTACAAGGCCTGCAGCCCCTTCCCCTCAGTACTTCCCCAGTCTTAATTCAAGCATTCAATTCCTACCACATCCCTCATGCAATGATATGTCGTTTCATTTTTGAAACATTGCCCCCCTCTTGTGGCCTTCCAACTTTGAAATTTACTGTTCAATTTTGAATTAATTCATATATGAATTAAATGGAAAAGCAACGATTTATCTGGCGAGTTATTTGAATGTTCGGCCTATGTCCACCTGTCTGACAGACGGTATTCTAGTGGCTTGTAGCAGCAGCAGCAGCAGCTAGGTGCGCTGCTTGCCTGCAGTAAATAGGATGTGTTCCATCCATGGAACACTGTGATAGGAATCATGCCATTCATAGAACACAATGCTTGGATGTGTTCTATTCCTGGAACAATGGGACCACGTGTCACAATGGGACCACGTGTCACAATGGGCAGCCCACAGTCTGTTGCAGCTGCGCAGTAGTAGTCAGCTTCAGTCTGCTGAGGGAGCCTCAGCAGACAGGTGGGCGATGCTCGCCAGGGAGATGGAAAAATAGCTTGCTCACTTCACTCCACGCATCATTTCTGTATCTGCAGTTCCTCTGAGAATGGTGCACTCACTCTCTTAAGCAGTTTCCAAAGACAGATTGAATTGAAATCGGGATACACAAGTAGTGTTTTCAAAGCATGATTTGAATGCTTTTTTCAAATGTCGTTGCTCTGTAATTAGTTTTTTTTGGTCCAAGTTGCACATTTCCAATTCCTTAGCCTTGATTTAACTTGACCAACTCTTCTACTACTACTACTACTACTACTACTACTACTACTCTTATTCACCTCTATATGGGAGGCATTGCACTGTATTCAATCTGTCAGTAAAATAACGATCTATCTTGGCCTTTGCTGCTTGGTAGGTACAGTTGTGACAAGCTGCAGTAATGTGTTTGGCTTTGGATAGCTACATTTCTGCACACCCACCTGCTACAAGGCCTGCAGCCCCTTCCCCTCAGTACTTCCCCAGTCTTAATTCAAGCATTCAATTCCTACCACATCCCTCATGCAATGATATGTCGTTTCATTTTTGAAACATTGTCCCCCTCTTGTGGCCTTCCAACTTTGAAATTTACTGTTCAATTTTGAATTAATTTATATATGAATTAAATGGAAAAGCAACGATTTATCTGGCGAGTTATTTGAATGTTCGGCCTACGTCCACCTGTCTGACAGACGGTATACTAGTGGCTTGTAGCAGCAGTAGCAGCAGCAGCAGCAGCAGCAGCTAGGTGCGCTGCTTGCCTGCAGTAAATAGGATGTGTTCCATCCATGGAACACTGTGATAGGAATCATGCCATTCATAGAACACAATGCTTGGATGTGTTCTATTCCTGGAACAATGGGACCACGTGTCACAATGGGACCACGTGTCACAATGGGTCGCCCACAGTCTGTAGCAGCTTCAGTCTGCTGAGGGAGCCTCAGCAGACAGGTGGGCGATGCTCGCCAGGGAGATGGAAAAATAGCTTGCTCACTTCACTCCACACATCATTTCAGTATCTGCAGTTCTTCTGAGAATGGTGCACTCACTCTCTTAAGCGGTCTCCAAAGACAGATTGAATTGAAATCGGGATACACAAGTAGAGTTTTCAAAGCATGATTTGAATGCTTTTTTCAAATGTCGTTGCTCTGTAATTAGTTTTTCTTGGTCAAAGTTGCACATTTACAATTCCTTAGCCTTGATTTAACTTGACCAACTCTTCTACTACTACTACTACTACTACTACTACTACTACTACTACTCTTATTCACCTCTATATGGGAGGCATTGCACTGTATTCAATCTGTCAGTAAAATAACGATCTATCTTGGCCTTTGCTGCGTGGTAGGTACAGTTGTGACAAGCTGCATTAATGTGTTTGGCTTTGGATAGCTACATTTCTGCACACCCACCTGCTACAAGGCCTGCAGCCCCTTCCCCTCAGTACTTCCCCAGTCTTAATTCAAGCATTCAGTGCCTACCACATCCCTCATGCAATGATATGTCGTTTCATTTTTGAAACATTGTCCCCCTCTTGTGGCCTTCCAACTTTGAAATTTTCTGTTCAATTTTGAATTAATTTATATATGAATTAAATGGAAAAGCAACGATTTATCTGGCGAGTTATTTGAATGTTCGGCCTACGTCCACCTGTCTGACAGACGGTATTCTAGTGGCTTGTAGCAGCAGCAGCAGCAGCTAGGTGCGCTGCTTGCCTGCAGTAAATAGGATGTGTTCCATCCATGGAACACTGTGATAGGAATCATGCCATTCATAGAACACAATGCTTGGATGTGTTCTATTCCTGGAACAATGGGACCACGTGTCACAATGGGACCACGTGTCACAATGGGCCGCCCACAGTCTGTAGCAGCTGCGCAGTAGTAGTCAGCTTCAGTCTGCTGAGGGAGCCTCAGCAGACAGGTGGACGATGCTCGCCAGGGAGATGGAAAAATAGCTTGCTCACTTCACTCCACACATCATTTCAGTATCTGCAGTTCCTCTGAGAATGGTGCACTCACTCTCTTAAGTGGTTTCCAAAGACAGATTGAATATAAATCGGGATACACAAGTAGTGTTTTCAAAGCATGATTTGAATGCTTTTTTCAAATGTCGTTGCTCTGTAATTAGTTTTTCTTGGTCCAAGTTGCACATTTCCAATTCCTTAGCCTTGATTTAACTTGACCAACTCTTCTACTACTACTACTACTACTACTACTACTACTACTACTACTACTACTACTACTCTTATTCACCTCTATATGGGAGGCATTGCACTGTATTCAATCTGTCAGTAAAATAATGATCTATCTTGGCCTTTGCTGCTTGGTAGGTACAGATGTGACAAGCTGCAGTAATGTGTTTGGCTTTGGATAGCTACATTTCTGCACACCCACCTGCTACAAGGCCTGCAGCCCCTTCCCCTCAGTACTTCCCCAGTCTTAATTCAAGCATTCAATTCCTACCACATCCCTCTTGCAATGATATGTCGTTTCGTTTTTGAAACATTGTACCCCTCTTGTGGCCTTCCAACTTTGAAATTTACTGTTCAATTTTGAATTAATTCATATATGAATTAAATGGAAAAGCAACGATTTATCTGGCTAGTTATTTGAATGTTCGGCCTACGTCCACCTGTCTGACAGACGGTATTCTAGTGGCTTGTAGCAGCAGCAGCTAGGTGCGCTGCTTGCCTGCAGTAAATAGGATGTGTTCCATCCATGGAACACTGTGATAGGAATCATGCCATTCATAGAACACAATTCTTGGATGTGTTCTATTCCTGGAACAATGGGACCACGTGTCACAATGGGACCACGTGTCACAATGGGCAGCCCACAGTCTGTAGCAGCTGCGCAGTAGTAGTCAGCTTCAGTCTGCTGAGGGAGCCTCAGCAGACAGGTGGGCGATGCTCGCCAGGGAGATGGAAAAATAGCTTGCTCACTTCACTCCACGCATCATTTCAGTATCTGCAGTTCCTCTGAGAATGGTGCACTCACTCTCTTAAGCGGTTTCCAAAGACAGATTGAATTGAAATCGGGATACACAAGTAGTGTTTTCAAAGCATGATTTGAATGCTTTTTTCAAATGTCGTTGCTCTGTAATTAGTTTTTCTTGGTCCAAGTTGCACATTTCCAATTCCTTAGCCTTGATTTAACTTGACCAACTCTTCTACTAATACTACTACTACTACTACTACTACTACTACTACTACTACTCTTATTCACCTCTATATGGGAGGCATTGCACTGTATTCAATCTGTCAGTAAAATAACGATCTATCTTGGCCTTTGCTGCTTGGTAGGTACAGGTGTGACAAGCTGCAGTAATGTGTTTGGCTTTGGATAGCTACATTTCTGCACACCCACCTGCTACAAGGCCTGCAGCCCCTTCCCCTCAGTACTTCCCCAGTCTTAATTCAAGCATTCAATTCCTACCACATCCCTCATGCAATGATATGTCGTTTCATTTTTGAAACATTGTCCCCCTCTTGTGGCCTTCCAACTTTGAAATTTACTGTTCAATTTTGAATTAATTCATATATGAATTAAATGGAAAAGCAACGATTTATCTGGCTAGTTATTTGAATGTTCGGCCTACGTCCACCTGTCTGACAGACGGTATTCTAGTGGCTTGTAGCAGCAGCATCAGCAGCAGCAGCTAGGTGCGCTGCTTGCCTGCAGTAAATAGGATGTGTTCCATCCATGGAACACAATGCTTGGATGTGTTCTATTCCTGGAACAATGGGACCACGTGTCACAATGGGACCACGTGTCACAATGGGCAGCCCACAGTCTGTAGCAGCTGCGCAGTAGTAGTCAGCTTCAGTCTGCTGAGGGAGCCTCAGCAGACAGGTGGGCGATGCTCGCCAGGGAGATGGAAAAATAGCTTGCTCACTTCACTCCATGCATCATTTCAGTATCTGCAGTTCCTCTGAGAATGGTGCACTCAATCTCTTAAGCGGTTTCCAAATACAGATTGAATTGAAATCGGGATACACAAGTAGTGTTTTCAAAGCATGATTTGAATGCTTTTTTCAAATGTCGTTGCTCTGTAATTAGTTTTTCTTGGTCCAAGTTGCACATTTCCAATTCCTTAGCCTTGATTTAACTTGACCAACTCTTCTACTACTACTACTACTACTACTCTTATTCACCTCTATATGGGAGGCATTGCACTGTATTCAATCTGTCAGTAAAATAACGATCTATCTTGGCCTTTGCTGCTTGGTCGGTACAGGTGTGACAAGCTGCAGTAATGTGTTTGGCTTTGGATAGCTACATTTCTGCACACCCACCTGCTACAAGGCCTGCAGCCCCTTCCCCTCAGTACTTCCCCAGTCTTAATTCAAGCATTCAATTCCTACCTCATCCCTCATGCAATGATATGTCGTTTCATTTTTGAAACATTGTCCCCCTCTTGTGGCCTTCCAACTTTGAAATTTACTGTTCAATTTTGAATTAATTCATATATGAATTAAATGGAAAAGCAACGATTTATCTGGCGAGTTATTTGAATGTTCGGCCTACGTCCACCTGTCTGACAGACGGTATTCTAGTGGCTTGTAGCAGCAGCAGCAGCAGCAGCTAGGTGCGCTGCTTGCCTGCAGTAAATAGGATGTGTTCCATCCATGGAACACTGTGAGAGGAATCATGCCATTCATAGAACACAATGCTTGGATGTGTTCTATTCCTGGAACAATGGGACCACGTGTCACAATGGGACCACGTGTCACAATGGGCAGCCCACAGTCTGTAGCAGCTGCGCAGTAGTAGTCAGCTTCAGTCTGCTGAGGGAGCCTCAGCAGACAGGTGGGCGATGCTCGCCAGGGAGATGGAAAAATAGCTTGCTCACTTCACTCCACGCATCATTTCAGTATCTGCAGTTCCTCTGAGAATGGTGCACTCACTCTCTTAAGCGGTTTCCAAAGACAGATTGAATTGAAATTGGGATAGACAAGTAGTGTTTTCAAAGCATGATTTGAATGCTTTTTTCAAATGTCGTTGCTCTGTAATTAGTTTTTCTTGGTCCAAGTTGCACATTTCCAATTCCTTAGCCTTGATTTAACTTGACCAACTCTTCTACTACTACTACTACTACTACTCTTATTCACCTCTATATGGGAGGCATTGCACTGTATTCAATCTGTCAGTAAAATAACGATCTATCTTGGCCTTTGCTGCTTGGTAGGTACAGGTGTGACAAGCTGCAGTAATGTGTTTGGCTTTGGATAGCTACATTTCTGCACACCCATCTGCTACAAGGCCTGCAGCCCCTTCCCCTCAGTACTTCCCCAGTCTTAATTCAAGCATTCAATTCCTACCACATCCCTCATGCAATGATATGTCGTTTCATTTTTGAAACATTGCCCCCCTCTTGTGGCCTTCCAACTTTGAAATTTACTGTTCAATTTTGAATTAATTCATATATGAATTAAATGGAAAAGCAACGATTTATCTGGCGAGTTATTTGAATGTTCGGCCTATGTCCACCTGTCTGACAGACGGTATTCTAGTGGCTTGTAGCAGCAGCAGCAGCAGCTAGGTGCGCTGCTTGCCTGCAGTAAATAGGATGTGTTCCATCCATGGAACACTGTGATAGGAATCATGCCATTCATAGAACACAATGCTTGGATGTGTTCTATTCCTGGAACAATGGGACCACGTGTCACAATGGGACCACGTGTCACAATGGGCAGCCCACAGTCTGTTGCAGCTGCGCAGTAGTAGTCAGCTTCAGTCTGCTGAGGGAGCCTCAGCAGACAGGTGGGCGATGCTCGCCAGGGAGATGGAAAAATAGCTTGCTCACTTCACTCCACGCATCATTTCTGTATCTGCAGTTCCTCTGAGAATGGTGCACTCACTCTCTTAAGCAGTTTCCAAAGACAGATTGAATTGAAATCGGGATACACAAGTAGTGTTTTCAAAGCATGATTTGAATGCTTTTTTCAAATGTCGTTGCTCTGTAATTAGTTTTTTTTGGTCCAAGTTGCACATTTCCAATTCCTTAGCCTTGATTTAACTTGACCAACTCTTCTACTACTACTACTACTACTACTACTACTACTACTCTTATTCACCTCTATATGGGAGGCATTGCACTGTATTCAATCTGTCAGTAAAATAACGATCTATCTTGGCCTTTGCTGCTTGGTAGGTACAGTTGTGTCAAGCTGCAGTAATGTGTTTGGCTTTGGATAGCTACATTTCTGCACACCCACCTGCTACAAGGCCTGCAGCCCCTTCCCCTCAGTACTTCCCCAGTCTTAATTCAAGCATTCAATTCCTACCACATCCCTCATGCAATGATATGTCGTTTCATTTTTGAAACATTGTCCCCCTCTTGTGGCCTTCCAACTTTGAAATTTACTGTTCAATTTTGAATTAATTTATATATGAATTAAATGGAAAAGCAACGATTTATCTGGCGAGTTATTTGAATGTTCGGCCTACGTCCACCTGTCTGACAGACGGTATACTAGTGGCTTGTAGCAGCAGTAGCAGCAGCAGCAGCAGCAGCAGCTAGGTGCGCTGCTTGCCTGCAGTAAATAGGATGTGTTCCATCCATGGAACACTGTGATAGGAATCATGCCATTCATAGAACACAATGCTTGGATGTGTTCTATTCCTGGAACAATGGGACCACGTGTCACAATGGGACCACGTGTCACAATGGGTCGCCCACAGTCTGTAGCAGCTTCAGTCTGCTGAGGGAGCCTCAGCAGACAGGTGGGCGATGCTCGCCAGGGAGATGGAAAAATAGCTTGCTCACTTCACTCCACACATCATTTCAGTATCTGCAGTTCTTCTGAGAATGGTGCACTCACTCTCTTAAGCGGTCTCCAAAGACAGATTGAATTGAAATCGGGATACACAAGTAGAGTTTTCAAAGCATGATTTGAATGCTTTTTTCAAATGTCGTTGCTCTGTAATTAGTTTTTCTTGGTCCAAGTTGCACATTTCCAATTCCTTAGCCTTGATTTAACTTGACCAACTCTTCTACTACTACTAATACTACTACTACTACTACTACTCTTATTCACCTCTATATGGGAGGCATTGCACTTTATTCAATCTGTCAGTAAAATAATGATCTATCTTGGCCTTTGCTGCTTAGAATCATAGAATCATAGAATCGTAGAGTTGGAAGGGACCTCCTGGGCCATCTGGTCCAACCCCCTGCTCAAAGCAGGATTCGCTAAATCATCCCAGTCAGATGTCTGTCCAGCCTCTGTTTGAAGACTTCCATTGAAGGAGAACTCACCACTTCTCGTGGCAGCCTGTTCCACTCATTGATCACTCTAACTGTCAAAAAGTTTTTTCTAATATCTAATCTGTGTCTCCTCCCATTCAGTTTCATCCCATTGCTTCTAGTCTTTCCTTGTGCAAATGAGAATAAAGTTGATCCTTCTACAATGTGACAGCCCTTTAGATATTTGTAGACAGCTATTAAGTCTCCTCTCAGTCTTCTCTTTTGCAAACTAAACATTCCCAAATCCTGCAACCTTTCCTCATAAGACAGGGTTTGCAGACCGGTCACCATTCAGGTCGCTATTTTCTGAACTTGCTTGGTAGGTACAGGTGTGACAAGCTGCAGTAATGTGTTTGGATTTGGATAGCTACATTTCTGCACACCCACCTGCTACAAGGCCTGCAGCCCCTTCCCCTCAGTACTTCCCCAGTCTTAATCCAAGCATTCAATTCCTACCACATCCCTCTTGCAATGATATGTCGTTTCGTTTTTGAAACATTGTACCCCTCTTGTGGCCTTCCAACTTTGAAATTTACTGTTCAATTTTGAATTAATTCATATATGAATTAAATGGAAAAGCAACGATTTATCTGGCTAGTTATTTGAATGTTCGGCCTACGTCCACCTGTCTGACAGACGGTATTCTAGTGGCTTGTAGCAGCAGCAGCTAGGTGCGCTGCTTGCCTGCAGTAAATAGGATGTGTTCCATCCATGGAACACTGTGATAGGAATCATGCCATTCATAGAACACAATTCTTGGATGTGTTCTATTCCTGGAACAATGGGACCACGTGTCACAATGGGACCACGTGTCACAATGGGCAGCCCACAGTCTGTAGCAGCTGCGCAGTAGTAGTCAGCTTCAGTCTGCTGAGGGAGCCTCAGCAGACAGGTGGGCGATGCTCGCCAGGGAGATGGAAAAATAGCTTGCTCACTTCACTCCACGCATCATTTCAGTATCTGCAGTTCCTCTGAGAATGGTGCACTCACTCTCTTAAGCGGTTTCCAAAGACAGATTGAATTGAAATCGGGATACACAAGTAGTGTTTTCAAAGCATGATTTGAATGCTTTTTTCAAATGTCGTTGCTCTGTAATTAGTTTTTCTTGGTCCAAGTTGCACATTTCCAATTCCTTAGCCTTGATTTAACTTGACCAACTCTTCTACTTCTACTACTACTACTACTACTACTACTACTACTACTACTAATACTACTACTACTCTTATTCACCTCTATATGGGAGGCATTGCACTGTATTCAATCTGTCAGTAAAATAACGATCTATCTTGGCCTTTGCTGCTTGGTAGGTACAGGTGTGACAAGCTGCAGTAATGTGTTTGGCTTTGGATAGCTACATTTCTGCACACCCACCTGCTACAAGGCCTGCAGCCCCTTCCCCTCAGTACTTCCCCAGTCTTAATTCAAGCATTCAATTCCTACCACATCCCTCATGCAATGATATGTCGTTTCATTTTTGAAACATTGTCCCCCTCTTGTGGCCTTTCAACTTTGAAATTTACTGTTCAATTTTGAATTAATTCATATATGAATTAAATGGAAATGCAACGATTTATCTGGCTAGTTATTTGAATGTTCGGCCTACGTCCACCTGTCTGACAGACGGTATTCTAGTGGCTTGTAGCAGCAGCAGCAGCAGCAGCTAGGTGCGCTGCTTGCCTGCAGTAAATAGGATGTGTTCCATCCATGGAACACTGTGATAGGAATCATGCCATTCATAGAACACAATGCTTGGATGTGTTCTATTCCTGGAACAATGGGACCACGTGTCACAATGGGACCACGTGTCACAATGGGTCGCCCACAGTCTGTAGCAGCTGCGCAGTAGTAGTCAGCTTCAGTCTGCTGAGGGAGCCTCAGCAGACAGGTGGGCGATGCTCGCCAGGGAGATGGAAAAATAGCTTGCTCACTTCACTCCACACATCATTTCAGTATCTGCAGTTCCTCTGAGAATGGTGCACTCACTCTCTTAAGCGGTTTCCAAAGACAGATTGAATTGAAATCGGGATACACAAGTAGAGTTTTCAAAGCATGATTTGAATGCTTTTTTCAAATGTCGTTGCTCTGTAATTAGTTTTTCTTGGTCCAAGTTGCACATTTCCAATTCCTTAGCCTTGATTTAACTTGACCAACTCTTCTACTACTACTACTACTACTACTACTACTGCTACTCTTATTCACCTCTATATGGGAGGCATTGCACTGTATTCAATCTGTCAGTAAAATAATGATCTATCTTGGCCTTTGCTGCTTGGTAGGTACAGGTGTGACAAGCTGCAGTAATGTGTTTGGCTTTGGATAGCTACATTTCTGCACACCCACCTGCTACATGGCCTGCAGCCCCTTCCCCTCAGTACTTCCCCAGTCTTAATTCAAGCATTCAATTCCTACTACATCCCTCTTGCAATGATATGTCGTTTCATTTTTGAAACATTGTCCCCCTATTGTGGCCTTCCAACTTTGAAATTTACTGTTCAATTTTGAATTAATTCATATATGAATTAAATTGAAAAGCAACGATTTATATGGCTAGTTATTTGAATGTTCTGCCTACGTCCACCTGTCTGACAGACGGTATTCTAGTGGCTTGTAGCAGCAGGAGCAGCAGCAGCAGCAGCAGCTAGGCGCGCTGCTTGCCTGCAGTAAATAGGATGTGTTCCATCCATGGAACACTGTGATAGGAATCATGCCATTCATAGAACACAATGCTTGGATTTGTTCTATTCCTGGAACAATGGGACCACGTGTCACAATGGGACCACGTGTCACAATGGGCAGCCCACAGTCTGTAGCAGCTGCGCAGTAGTAGTCAGCTTCAGTCTGCTGAGGGAGCCTCAGCAGACAGGTGGGCGATGCTCGCCAGGGAGATGGAAAAATAGCTTGCTCACTTCACTCCATGCATCATTTCAGTATCTGCAGTTCCTCTGAGAATGGTGCACTCACTCTCTTAAGCGGTTTCCAAAGACAGATTGAATTGAAATCGGGATACACAAGTAGTGTTTTCAAAGCATGATTTGAATGCTTTTTTCAAATGTCGTTGCTCTGTAATTAGTTTTTCTTGGTCCAAGTTGCACATTTCCAATTCCTTAGCCTTGATTTAACTTGACCAACTCTTCTACTACTACTACTCTTATTCACCTCTATATGGGAGGCATTGCACTGTATTCAATCTGTCAGTAAAATTACGATCTATCTTGGCCTTTGCTGCTTGGTAGGTACAGTTGTGACAAGCTGCAGTAATGTGTTTGGCTTTGGATAGCTACATTTCTGCACACCCACCTGCTACAAGGCCTGCAGCCCCTTCCCCTCAGTACTTCCCCAGTCTTAATTCAAGCATTCAATTCCTACCACATCCCTCATGCAATGATATGTCGTTTCATTTTTGAAACATTGTCCCCCTCTTGTGGCCTTCCAACTTTGAAATTTACTGTTCAATTTTGAATTAATTCATATATGAATTAAATGGAAAAGCAACGATTTATCTGGCGAGTTATTTGAATGTTCGGCCTACGTCCACCTGTCTGACAGACGGTATTCTAGTGGCTTGTAGCAGCAGCAGCAGCAGCTAGGTGCGCTGCTTGCCTGCAGTAAATAAGATGTGTTCCATCCATGGAACACTGTGATAGGAATCATGCCATTCATAGAACACAATGCTTGGATGTGTTCTATTCCTGGAACAATGGGACCACGTGTCACAATGGGACCACGTGTCACAATGGGCAGCCCACAGTCTGTAGCAGCTGCGCAGTAGTAGTCAGCTTCAGTCTGCTGAGGGAGCCTCAGCAGACAGGTGGGCGATGCTCGCCAGGGAGATGGAAAAATAGCTTGCTCACTTCACTCCACGCATCATTTCAGTATCTGCAGTTCCTCTGAGAATGGTGCACTCACTCTCTTAAGCGGTTTCCAAAGACAGATTGAATTGAAATCGGGATAGACAAGTAGTGTTTTCAAAGCATGATTTGAATGCTTTTTTCAAATGTCGTTGCTCTGTAATTAGTTTTTCTTGGTCCAAGTTGCACATTTCCAATTCCTTAGCCTTGATTTAACTTGACCAACTCTTCTACTACTACTACTCTTATTCACCTCTATATGGGAGGCATTGCACTGTATTCAATCTGTCAGTAAAATAACGATCTATCTTGGCCTTTGCTGCTTGGTAGGTACAGGTATGACAAGCTGCGGTAATGTGTTTTGCTTTGGATAGCTACAATTCTGCACACCCACCTGCTACAAGGCCTGCAGCCCCTTCCCCTCAGTACTTCCCCAGTCTTAATTCAAGCATTCAATTCCTACCACATCCCTCATGCAATGATATGTCGTTTCATTTTTGAAACATTGTCCCCCTCTTGTGGCCTTCCAACTTTGAAATTTACTGTTCAATTTTGAATTAATTCATATATGAATTAAATGGAAAAGCAACGATTTATCTGGCGAGTTATTTGAATGTTCGGCCTACGTCCACCTGTCTGACAGACGGTATTCTAGTGGCTTGTAGCAGCAGCAGCAGCAGCAGCTAGGTGCGCTGCTTGCCTGCAGTAAATAGGATGTGTTCCATCCATGGAACACTGTGATAGGAATCATGCCATTCATAGAACACAATACTTGTATGTGTTCTATTCCTGGAACAATGGGACCACGTGTCACAATGGGACCACATGTCACAATGGGCAGCCCACAGTCTGTAGCAGCTGCGCAGTAGTAGTCAGCTTCAGTCTGCTGAGGGAGCCTCAGCAGACAGGTGGGCGATGCTTGCCAGGGAGATGGAAAAAGAGCTTGCTCACTTCACTCCACGCATCATTTCAGTATCTGCAGTTCCTCTGAGAATGGTGCACTCACTCTCATAAGCAGTTTCCAAAGACAGATTGAATTGAAATCGGGATACACAAGTAGTGTTTTCAAAGCATGATTTGAATGCTTTTTTCAAATGTCGTTGCTCTGTAATTAGTTTTTCTTGGTCCAAGTTGCACATTTCCAATTCCTTAGCCTTGATTTAACTTGACCAACTCTTCTACTGCTACTACTACTACTACTACTACTCTTATTCACCTCTATATGGGAGGCATTGCACTGTATTCAATCTGTCAGTAAAATAACGATCTATCTTGGCCTTTGCTGCTTGGTAGGTACAGTTGTGACAAGCTGCAGTAATGTGTTTGGCTTTGGATAGCTACATTTCTGCACACCCACCTGCTACAAGGCCTGCAGCCCCTTCCCCTCAGTACTTCCCCAGTCTTAATTCAAGCATTCAATTCCTACCACATCCCTCATGCAATGATATGTCGTTTCATTTTTGAAACATTGTCCCCCTCTTGTGGCCTTCCAACTTTGAAATTTACTGTTCAATTTTGAATTAATTCATATATGAATTAAATGGAAAAGCAACGATTTATCTGGCGAGTTATTTGAATGTTCGGCCTACGTCCACCTGTCTGACAGACGGTATTCTAGTGGCTTGTAGCAGCTGCAGCAGCAGCAGCTAGGTGCGCTGCTTGCCTGCAGTAAATAGGATGTGTTCCATCCATGGAACACTGTGATAGGAATCATGCCATTCATAGAACACAATGCTTGGATGTGTTCTATTCCTGGAACAATGGGACCACGTGTCACAATGGGACCACGTGTCACAATGGGCAGCCCACAGTCTGTAGCAGCTGCGCAGTAGTAGTCAGCTTCAGTCTGCTGAGGGAGCCTCAGCAGACAGGTGGGCGATGCTTGCCAGGGAGATGGAAAAATACCGTATTTTTCGCTTTATAAGACGCACCTGATTATAAGACGCACCCCCAAATGTGGTGAAGGAATAGAGAATTTTTTAATAAATGGGGTCCGTCTTATAATGCCAGTGTCCGTCTAACAAATCATATAGGGTATATGTCCCTCATAGCCCCCCCACCCTAAAATTAGCCCCCTTAATCTGGATATGGCCACCTTATATTGAATATAGCCCCCTTGTGCTGGCACACGGGCCCCCTGTGGCTGGCACACATCACCCTGTGGCTGGCACACTGGCCCCTGTGGCTGGCACACATCACCCTGTGGCTGGCACACTGGCCCCCTGTGGCTGGCACACATCACCCTGTGGCTGGCACACTGGCCCCCCTGTGGCTGGCACACTGGCCCCCCTGTGGCTGGCACACATCACCCTGTGGCTGGCACACTGGCCCCCCTGTGGCTGGCACACATCACCCTGTGGCTGGCACACTGGCCCCCCTGTGGCTGGCACACTGGCCCCCCTGTGGCTGGCACACATCACCCTGTGGCTGGCACACGGCCCCCAGTGGCTGGCACACATCACCCTGTGGCTGGCACACTGGCCACCCTGTGGCTGGCACACTGGCCCCCCTGTGGCTGGCACACATCACCCTGTGGCTGGCACATGGCCCCCAGTGGCTGGCACACATCACCCTGTGGCTGGCACACTGGCCACCCTGTGGCTGGCACACATCACCCTGTGGCTGGCACACTGGCCCCCCTGTGGCTGGCACACTGGCCCCCCTGTGGCTGGCACACATCACCCTGTGGCTGGCACACATCACCCTGTGGCTGGCACACATCACCCTGTGGCTGGCACACTGGCCCCTGTGGCTGGCACACATCACCCTGTGGCTGGCACACATCACCCTGTGGCTGGCACACTGGCCCCTGTGGCTGGCACACATCACCCTGTGGCTGGCACACATCACCCTGTGGCTGGCACACTGGCCCCCCTGTGGCTGGCACACATCACCCTGTGGCTGGCACACATCACCCTGTGGCTGGCACACTGGCCCCCCTGTGGCTGGCACACATCACCCTGTGTTAGATATCGCCTCCATGCTGCTGCTTTTAGTAAAGTAAACTCTTTCCTTACCTTCTCAGCGCTGTCCCTCCTCGTGTCTCCCTCAGTGTGGTTGAGCTCCTCCTCCACTTCCTGGTTCTCAGAGCCGGTCATGTGATCAGCACAGCAGAGTGCTGATGACAGCAGCAGCAGAGACACCGGGAGATCAGCGCTGGAGGAGGTAAGGAAAGAGTTTTTTATTTTACTATGGGCAGCAGCATGGGGGCGATATCTAACACAGGGGATCATGTGCGATCAAAGGAGGGCGCAGGCAGCTATAATATGCACCGCTCCCCCAGCCAGTCACCGTGGTGCGGTTTCAGCACCATGGTGATGGACAGCGGCAGTGCATATTATATGAGCGGGAGCAGGAGATCAAAGGCTCCCTTCGGCAGCTTTTACCAGCTCACAGCACTGCTCCAAAGCTGCCCCCACCTCCCCTGGACCCTGCAGTACATATATATATATACACCCCCTCCCCCGTATATTCGGATTATAAGACGCACCCCCTACTTTCCCCCAAAATTTGGGGGAACAAAAGTGCGTCTTATAAAGCGAAAAATACGGTAGCTTGCTCACTTCACTCCACACATCATTTCAGTATCTGCAGTTCCTCTGAGAATGGTGCACTCACTCTCTTAAGCGGTTTCCAAAGACAGATTGAATTGAAATCGGGATACACAAGTAGAGTTTTCAAAGCATGATTTGAATGCTTTTTTCAAATGTCGTTGCTCTGTAATTAGTTTTTCTTGGTCCAAGTTGCACATTTCCAATTCCTTAGCCTTGATTTAACTTGACCAACTCTTCTACTACTACTACTACTACTACTACTCTTATTCACCTCTATATGGGAGGCATTGCACTGTATTCAATCTGTCAGTAAAATAATGATCTATCTTGGCCTTTGCTGCTTGGTAGGTACAGGTGTGACAAGCTGCAGTAATGTGTTTGGCTTTGGATAGCTACATTTCTGCACACCCACCTGCTACATGGCCTGCAGCCCCTTCCCCTCAGTACTTCCCCAGTCTTAATTCAAGCATTCAATTCCTACTACATCCCTCTTGCAATGATATGTCGTTTCATTTTTGAAACATTGTCCCCCTCTTGTGGCCTTCCAACTTTGAAATTTACTGTTCAATTTTGAATTAATTCATATATGAATTAAATGGAAAAGCAACGATTTATCTGGCTAGTTATTTGAATGTTCTGCCTACGTCCACCTGTCTGACAGACGGTATTCTAGTGGCTTGTAGCAGCAGCAGCAGCAGCAGCAGCAGCAGCTAGGTGCGATGCTTGCCTGCAGTAAATAGGATGTGTTCCATCCATAGAATCATAGAATCGTAGAGTTGGAAGGGACCTCCTGGGCCATCTGGTCCAACCCCCTGCTCAAAGCAGGATTCGCTAAATCATCCCAGTCAGATGTCTGTCCAGCCTCTGTTTGAAGACTTCCATTGAAGGAGAACTCACCACTTCTCGTGGCAGCCTGTTCCACTCATTGATCACTCTAACTGTCAAAAAGTTTTTTCTAATATCTAATCTGTGTCTCTTCCCATTCAGTTTCATCCCATTGCTTCTAGTCTTTCCTTGTGCAAATGAGAATAAAGTTGATCCTTCTACAATGTGACAGCCCTTTAGATATTTGTAGACAGCTATTAAGTCTCCTCTCAGTCTTCTCTTTTGCAAACTAAACATTCCCAAATCCTGCAACCTTTCCTCATAAGACAGGGTTTGCAGACCGGTCACCATTCTGGTCGCTCTTTTCTGAACTTGCTCCAGTTTGTTGATGTCTTTTTTAAAATGTGGTGCCCAAAACTGGACACAATATTCCAGATGAGGTCTGACCAAAGAGGAGTAGAGGGAAATAATGACTTCACGTGATCTAGACTGTATGCTTCTGTTAATACATCCAAGAATTGCATTTGCCTTTTTTGCTGCTGCATCACATGGAACACTGTGATAGGAATCATGCCATTCATAGAACACAATGCTTGGATGTGTTCTATTCCTGGAACAATGGGACCACGTGTCACAATGGGACCACGTGTCACAATGGGCAGCCCACAGTCTGCAGCAGCTGCGCAGTAGTAGTCAGCTTCAGTCTGCTGAGGGAGCCTCAGCAGACAGGTGGGCGATGCTCGCCAGGGAGATGGAAAAATAGCTTGCTCACTTCACTCCACGCATCATTTCAGTATCTGCAGTTCCTCTGAGAATGGTGCACTCACTCTCTTAAGCGGTTTCCAAAGACAGATTGAATTGAAATCGGGATACACAAGTAGTGTTTTCAAAGCATGATTTGAATGCTTTTTTCAAATGTCGTTGCTCTGTAATTAGTTTTTCTTGGTCCAAGTTGCACATTTCCAATTCCTTAGCCTTGATTTAACTTGACCAACTCTTCTACTACTACTACTCTTATTCACCTCTATATGGGAGGCATTGCACTGTATTCAATCTGTCAGTAAAATTACGATCTATCTTGGCCTTTGCTGCTTGGTAGGTACAGTTGTGACAAGCTGCAGTAATGTGTTTGGCTTTGGATAGCTACATTTCTGCACACCCACCTGCTACAAGGCCTGCAGCCCCTTCCCCTCAGTACTTCCCCAGTCTTAATTCAAGCATTCAATTCCTACCACATCCCTCATGCAATGATATGTCGTTTCATTTTTGAAACATTGTCCCCCTCTTGTGGCCTTCCAACTTTGAAATTTACTGTTCAATTTTGAATTAATTCATATATGAATTAAATGGAAAAGCAACGATTTATCTGGCGAGTTATTTGAATGTTCGGCCTACGTCCACCTGTCTGACAGACGGTATTCTAGTGGCTTGTAGCAGCAGCAGCAGCTAGGTGCGCTGCTTGCCTGCAGTAAATAGGATGTGTTCCATCCATGGAACACTGTGATAGGAATCATGCCATTCATAGAACACAATGCTTGGATGTGTTCTATTCCTGGAACAATGGGACCACGTGTCACAATGGGACCACGTGTCACAATGGGCAGCCCACAGTCTGTAGCAGCTGCGCAGTAGTAGTCAGCTTCAGTCTGCTGAGGGAGCCTCAGCAGACAGGTGGGCGATGCTCGCCAGGGAGATGGAAAAATAGCTTGCTCACTTCACTCCACGCATCATTTCAGTATCTGCAGTTCCTCTGAGAATGGTGCACTCACTCTCTTAAGCGGTTTCCAAAGACAGATTGAATTGAAATCGGGATACACAAGTAGTGTTTTCAAAGCATGATTTGAATGCTTTTTTCAAATGTCGTTGCTCTGTAATTAGTTTTTCTTGGTCCAAGTTGCACATTTCCAATTCCTTAGCCTTGATTTAACTTGACCAACTCTTCTACTACTACTACTCTTATTCACCTCTATATGGGAGGCATTGCACTGTATTCAATCTGTCAGTAAAATAACGATCTATCTTGGCCTTTGCTGCTTGGTAGGTACAGGTATGACAAGCTGCGGTAATGTGTTTTGCTTTGGATAGCTACATTTCTGCACACCCACCTGCTACAAGGCCTGCAGCCCCTTCCCCTCAGTACTTCCCCAGTCTTAATTCAAGCATTCAATTCCTACCACATCCCTCATGCAATGATATGTCGTTTCATTTTTGAAACATTGTCCCCCTCTTGTGGCCTTCCAACTTTGAAATTTACTGTTCAATTTTGAATTAATTCATATATGAATTAAATGGAAAAGCAACGATTTATCTGGCGAGTTATTTGAATGTTCGGCCTACGTCCACCTGTCTGACAGACGGTATTCTAGTGGCTTGTAGCAGCAGCAGCAGCAGCAGCTAGGTGCGCTGCTTGCCTGCAGTAAATAGGATGTGTTCCATCCATGGAACACTGTGATAGGAATCATGCCATTCATAGAACACAATACTTGTATGTGTTCTATTCCTGGAACAATGGGACCACGTGTCACAATGGGACCACATGTCACAATGGGCAGCCCACAGTCTGTAGCAGCTGCGCAGTAGTAGTCAGCTTCAGTCTGCTGAGGGAGCCTCAGCAGACAGGTGGGCGATGCTCGCCAGGGAGATGGAAAAAGAGCTTGCTCACTTCACTCCACGCATCATTTCAGTATCTGCAGTTCCTCTGAGAATGGTGCACTCACTCTCATAAGCAGTTTCCAAAGACAGATTGAATTGAAATCGGGATACACAAGTAGTGTTTTCAAAGCATGATTTAAATGCTTTTTTCAAATGTCGTTGCTCTGTAATTAGTTTTTCTTGGTCCAAGTTGCACATTTCCAATTCCTTAGCCTTGATTTAACTTGACCAACTCTTCTACTGCTGCTACTACTACTACTACTACTACTCTTATTCACCTCTATATGGGAGGCATTGCACTGTATTCAATCTGTCAGTAAAATAACGATCTATCTTGGCCTTTGCTGCTTGGTAGGTACAGTTGTGACAAGCTGCAGTAATGTGTTTGGCTTTGAATAGCTACATTTCTGCACACCCACCTGCTACAAGGCCTGCAGCCCCTTCCCCTCAGTACTTCCCCAGTCTTAATTCAAGCATTCAATTCCTACCACATCCCTCATGCAATGATATGTCGTTTCATTTTTGAAACATTGTCCCCCTCTTGTGGCCTTCCAACTTTGAAATTTACTGTTCAATTTTGAATTAATTCATATATGAATTAAATGGAAAAGCAACGATTTATCTGGCGAGTTATTTGAATGTTCGGCCTACGTCCACCTGTCTGACAGACGGTATTCTAGTGGCTTGTAGCAGCTGCAGCAGCAGCAGCTAGGTGCGCTGCTTGCCTGCAGTAAATAGGATGTGTTCCATCCATGGAACACTGTGATAGGAATCATGCCATTCATAGAACACAATGCTTGGATGTGTTCTATTCCTGGAACAATGGGACCACGTGTCACAATGGGACCACGTGTCACAATGGGCAGCCCACAGTCTGTAGCAGCTGCGCAGTAGTAGTCAGCTTCAGTCTGCTGAGGGAGCCTCAGCAGACAGGTGGGCGATGCTTGCCAGGGAGATGGAAAAATAGCTTGCTCACTTCACTCCACACATCATTTCAGTATCTGCAGTTCCTCTGAGAATGGTGCACTCACTCTCTTAAGCGGTTTCCAAAGACAGATTGAATTGAAATCGGGATACACAAGTAGTGTTTTCAAAGCATGATTTGAATGCTTTTTTCAAATGTCGTTGCTCTGTAATTAGTTTTTCTTGGTCCAAGTTGCACATTTCCAATTCCTTAGCCTTGATTTAACTTGACCAACTCTTCTATTACTACTACTACTACTACTACTCTTATTCACCTCTATATGGGAGGCATTGCACTGTATTCAATCTGTCAGTAAAATAACGATCTATCTTGGCCTTTGCTGCTTGGTAGGTACAGGTGTGACAAGCTGCAGTAATGTGTTTGGCTTTGGATAGCTACATTTCTGCACACCCACCTACTACAAGGCCTGCAGCCCCTTCCCCTCAGTACTTCCCCAGTCTTAATTCAAGCATTCAATTCCTACCACATCCCTCTTGCAATGATATGTCGTTTCGTTTTTGAAACATTGTCAACCTCTTGTGGCCTTCCAACTTTGAAATTTACTGTTCAATTTTGAATTAATTCATATATGAATTAAATGGAAAAGCAACGATTTATCTGGCGAGTTATTTGAATGTTCGGCCTACGTCCACCTCTCTGACAGACGGTATTCTAGTGGCTTGTAGCAGCAGCAGCAGCTAGGTGCGCTGCTTGCCTGCAGTAAATAGGATGTGTTCCATCCATGGAACACTGTGATAGTGTCACATCGGCGGGCATGCCCGCCGATGCCCCTGCTGCTGCGGCGCGCGCCGCAGCGTTACCTCTCCAGCGCGCTCCCGTCCGGTCACGCGCCCACCGTCCACTCGGCCTTACGGCGGCTCCTGGCTCCCGCCTCCTGGTTCGCGCACGCCACCTCCCACGCCCTCTCTCCAGCGGTGGGCGGCGCTGAGGGGCAGGTCCAGGGGACGCACTTCCTGGGGTGTGCTGTATTTCAGGCGTCCTCGCTGTCAGGAGGACGCCTGATGATTGTGTAGATTCTCTGCACCCTCTGGCCTCTACAGTTTTGCTGTAGTTCACCTCTCTCTGCCTGTTTCGCCCTGTCGTCTTCAGTCTCGTGTCTCCCTTCCACCCAGTCTGCCTGGGCGCTGTCTTCCTTCCTTCCCCTGTGCCGTCCTCTGTCTCCAGTCCGCCTTGGTCTTCCACGTGCCTTTCTCCCGTAGTATTCCTCCCCTGTGCCACTGGTCCTTGCTCGTTATTCGCACTGTCACCTTCCCAGTCCTTTTGTCCGTGGAGCCGTCCCTCTTGGTTCCGGCTGTCGCGCCTCCGTCCTCTGTGGCCCTGCCCCTAACGATCCCTGTATAGGGGTCGGTCTTCACCTGGTGTGCTCGGCCCAGGGGCTCCGGATCCGTGACCCAGAGGGTCCACTCTCTAACGTAGAGTTCCCCTAAGTAGTACAGTATCATCAGGCCATGGACCCCGCCGGTGCCGCGGCTGCCACTCAAAAGGAACTGCTTTTCCTTAGAGAGAACCAGACCCGTATCATGTCGTTCATGAAGTCCATGGACTCCCGGCTCTCCGCTCTTCAAACCGCAGACCCAGCGCACGCACCCCTCTTGGTCAGTCTCCAGCAGGAGCTCGCACAACAGCGCGATGCTCAGTCCCACATTTTGGGGTATATGGCGTCCGTGGATGATCGGCTGCTTTCTTTGCAGTCCTCTGCGGCCGCTTCCTCCCAAGCCCGGGACGCCGTCCCTTGTCCTCCCCCCCGTCTCGGTAAACCGCCCAGGTACTGTGGGGACCCAAAATTGTGTAGGGGATTTTTAAATCAGTGCAGATTGCACTTCGATCTGTTACCCCAACAGTACCCCACGGATCGTGCTAAGGTGGCCTTTATCATCTCCCATCTAGAGGGGGAGGCGTTGGCTTGGGTGAACCCCTTATGGGAGAGGGATGACCCGGTGGTGACCAACATTCAGTGTTTTTTGGAGACATTCCGTAAGGTTTTTGATGAACCTGGACGTCATGCTTCCTCTACAGAGGCCCTTTTTAACCTCAGCCAGGGGTCCCTTACGGTAGGGCAATACGCCATCCGTTTCCGGACCTTGTCCTCAGAGCTGGGGTGGAATAATGAAGCACTGGTTGGTGCGTTTTGGAGAGGCCTTTCTAGTAAAATCAAAGACGAGTTGGCCGGGCGTGATCTTCCCACCACCCTGGAAGATCTCATCTCCCTGGCTACCCGTATTGACCTGCGTTTTCAGGAACGCGCCAGAGAGTCAGCCAGGGAGAAGAGGTCCTTTAGATTATACCAAGCTCCCATTCCGCGCTCCGTTGCTCCCCCTAGCAACCCTACCCCTGAGCCTATGCAAGTAGATCGCATCAAGCTGTCTGAACTACGGCGGAAGGAGAGGATGACCAAGGGACTCTGTCTCTATTGTGGAGGGGCCAATCACTTCATACGCACTTGCCCTGAGAGACCGGGAAACGCATCCGCCTAGGCCAGGTAGGAGAGGGCCCCCTAGGTGATTCTACCCCCTCTCTTCCACTTACTGTTTCAGCTCTGCTTATTTCAGGTCGGGGGCGTAGCTCCGTGGAGGCGTATGTGGACTCGGGCGCGGCAGGCAACTTCATCCACCAGGAGGAGGTTGACAGACTCCAGATTCCCGTGGTCGTCCTAAGTAACCCTCGAGCAATCACCTCCGTTGATGGCAAACCTCTTCCTGGGCTCATCACCACGGTAACCACTGAAGTAAACCTGCAAATTGGCGCACTTCATTCTGAGAAGATTGCCTTTTATGTCCTGCCTCAATTATCCCACGCCATTCTCTTGGGACTACCTTGGCTTAGGCGGCATGAGCCAGTTGTCGACTGGCGCTCCGGAGAGATCCTGCGCTGGGGGCACGCCTGCCATGTAAACTGTTTACGTACCCTGGTTCGTTCCCATCCTCAGTTTAAGTCTACAGACCTCCCTGGTCTTCCTGTGCCATACCACGCTTATGCTGATGTTTTCTGCAAGAAAGAGGCAGATTCCCTGCCTCCTCACCAGCCTTATGACTGCCCCATCGACCTGGTTCCTGGAGCGGTCCCTCCCAGAGGTAGAACATACCCTCTCTCTCCAGCCGAGACCTCTGCCATGACGGAATATATCCACGAAAATCTGTCCAAGGGGTTTATCCGAAAGTCCTCCTCTCCCGCGGGCGCGGGTTTTTTCTTCGTCCGGAAGAAAGATGGATCACTGCGGCCTTGCATTGATTACCGGGGTCTGAACAAAATCACCATCAAAAATCGTTACCCCCTTCCGTTGATTCCGGAGCTTTTTGACCGACTGAGAGGAGCCCGGATCTTCACGAAGTTAGACCTGCGGGGAGCTTACAATTTGGTCCGGATCCGTGCTGGGGACGAGTGGAAGACGGCCTTCAATACCCGTGACGGGCATTATGAATACCTAGTCATGCCATTCGGCCTTTGCAATGCCCCCGCTGTGTTCCAAGAATTTATCAATGAGGTATTCCGGGATCTACTTTATTCCTGTGTAGTCATCTACCTGGACGACATTCTCGTTTTCTCCCCCGATCTGCCCTCTCATCGCAAGAGTGTACGCTTGGTCTTGCACCGCCTTCGAGAGAACCAACTCTACGCCAAGATCGAGAAATGCCTTTTTGAACAGTCGTCTCTACCCTTCTTGGGATATGTCGTCACCGACTCCGGTCTAAGGATGGATCCCGAAAAACTCAGTGCGGTACTCAAGTGGCCCCGTCCAGTGGGGATTAAGGCCATCCAGCGGTTTCTTGGGTTCGCAAATTATTATCGTCAGTTTGTGCCTCACTTTTCTACGGTTACCAAACCCATCACGGACCTGACCCGCAAGGGAACGAAGCCCAATACCTGGTCCCCTGAAGCGGAAAACGCCTTCCAAACTCTGAAACGTTCCTTTTCGTCAGCACCCATTTTGCATCGGCCTGTGACCAGCAGGCCCTTTGTCCTGGAAGTGGATGCCTCCTCCACTGGAGCGGGGGCGGTCCTGTCCCAGCAGGCTTCGTCCGGACGGCTGGTCCCTTGCGGTTTTTTTTCTAAAGTCTTTTCACCGGCGGAGTGCAACTACTCCATTGGAGATCGAGAATTACTGGCCATTAAGATGGCCTTGGCTGAATGGCGGTATTTACTCGAGGGGGCTGTACATCCCTTTACCATCCTCACGGACCACAAGAACCTGGCTTATCTGCAGTCTGCCCAAAGGCTCAATGCCCGGCAAGCCCGGTGGGCCCTGTATTTCTCCCGCTTTGACTTCCAACTTCGCTTCCGACCGGGTAATAGGAACATCAAGGCCGATGCCCTTTCCAGGTCGTTGCAGTCTTCAGAGAGGGATGAAGTCCCATCCTATATTATCGAGCCGACTAAGATGATCACCGTGGCTCCTGTGAATTTTGCTATCCCTCCGCCCGGTAAGACCTTCGTCCCTTCAAGCAGACGTACAGAGGTGTTGGGTTGGGGACATTCCTCCAAAATTGCTGGACACGTTGGGACAAAGAAGACTCTCTTACTGCTGTCCCGGTATTACTGGTGGCCCACGCTTCGCCAGGATGTGATGGACTACGTGGCCTCTTGCACAATCTGTGCCCAGAATAAGGTGGCTAGGACTTTGCCCGCCGGTCTTCTTCACCCGTTGCCAGTTCCTGAGGCTCCCTGGCAGCAGATTGCCATGGATTTCGTGACTGACTTACCCCGCTCAGCCGGATGTACCACCATCTTAGTCGTGGCAGATCGTTTTTCTAAAATGGCCCATTTTATTCCCTTACCGGGACTACCGTCCGCCCCGAAGTTGGCTGAGATCTTCATCCACCAGGTCTTCAGGCTGCATGGTCTTCCTCAGCGGATTCTGTCGGATCGGGGGGTCCAGTTCACCTCCCGCTTCTGGAGGGCACTCTGCCGGCTTATGGGTACATCTCTTGACTTCTCCTCCGCATATCATCCTCAGACCAACGGGCAAGTGGAGCGAATTAATCAGGGGTTAACCACCTTTCTACGTCACTTCACCAACGCTCATCAGGACGACTGGGTTGCGCTCTTACCTTGGGCTGAATTCTCGCACAATAATCATCCTAGTGAATCTACCACTAAGTCACCTTTTTTTGTGGTAACCGGTCAGAACCCAAGTATTCCGTTGCCTTTTTTCACCTCTACAGGAGTACCCGCAGCCGATTCTCTTGCTAAAGAATTCTCGCAGATTTGGAGAGAGACCAGGGACGCGCTCAAAAGTGCCAACGTCCGAATCAAGAAACATGCGGACAAGAGACGGAAGGACGTGCCCCCATACCATCCGGGTGACAAGGTCTGGCTTTCAACTCGACATATCCGTCTGAGAGTTCCCTCTTACAAGCTGAGTCCTCGGTACATTGGGCCTTTTGAAGTGATTGGACGTATTAATGCAGTGGTTTACAAACTGAGGTTGCCTGCTTCGCTCCGGGTGCCCAACGCCTTCCATGTCTCGCTCTTGAAACCCGTAGTCCTGAATCGGTTCCAACCAGTTTCCATCGTCCCTCCCTCACCTGCGATCTCGGACAACGTCTTCGAGGTCAAGGACATCTTGGCTATGAAAAGAGTCCGGGGTAAGACTTTTTTTCTTATCGATTGGGTGGGTTTTGGCCCCGAGGAGAGGTCCTGGGAGCCTCGGGAGAATATCAACGCCCCTCTCATTCTGAAAAGGTTTTTGGCCAATCTCAGTAAGGGAGGACGTAAGGGGAGGGGTACTGTCACATCGGCGGGCATGCCCGCCGATGCCCCTGCTGCTGCGGCGCGCGCCGCAGCGTTACCTCTCCAGCGCGCTCCCGTCCGGTCACGCGCCCGCCGTCCACTCGGCCTCACGGCGGCTCCTGGCTCCCGCCTCCTGGTTCGCGCACGCCACCTCAAACGCCCTCTCTCCAGCGGTGGGCGGCGCTGAGGGGCAGGTCCAGGGGACGCACTTCCGGGGGTGTGCTGTATTTCAGGCGTCCTCGCTGTCAGGAGGACGCCTGATGATTGTGTAGATTCTCTGCACCCTCTGGCCTCTACAGTTTTGCTGTAGTTCACCTCTCTCTGCCTGTTTCGCCCTGTCGTCTTCAGTCTCGTGTCTCCCTTCCACCCAGTCTGCCTGGGCGCTGTCTTCCTTCCTTCCCCTGTGCCGTCCTCTGTCTCCAGTCCGCCTTGGTCTTCCACGTGCCTTTCTCCCGTAGTATTCCTCCCCTGTGCCACTGGTCCTTGCTCGTTATTCGCACCGTCACCTTCCCAGTCCTTTTGTCCGTGGAGCCGTCCCTCTTGGTTCCGGCTGTCGCGCCTCCGTCCTCTGTGGCCCTGCCCCTAACGATCCCTGTATAGGGGTCGGTCTTCACCTGTTGTGCTCCGCCCAGGGGCTCCGGATCCGTGACCCAGAGGGTCCACTCTCTAACGTAGAGTTCCCCTAAGTAGTACAGATAGGAATCATGCCATTCATAGAACACAATGCTTGGATGTGTTCTATTCCTGGAACAATGGGACCACGTGTCACAATGGGACCACGTGTCACAATGGGCAGCCCACAGTCTGTATCAGCTGCGCAGTAGTAGTCAGCTTCAGTCTGCTGAGGGAGCCTCAGCAGACAGGTGGGCGATGCTCGCCAGGGAGATGGAAAAATAGCTTACTCACTTCACTCCACGCATCATTTCAGTATCTGCAGTTCCTCTGAGAATGGTGCACTCACTCTCTTAAGCGGTTTCCAAAGACAGATTGAATTGAAATTGGGATACACAAGTAGTGTTTTCAAAGCATGATTTGAATGCTTTTTTCAAATGTCGTTGCTCTGTAATTAGTTTTTCTTGGTTCAAGTTGCACATTTCCAATTCCTTAGCCTTGATTTAACTTGACCAACTCTTCTACTACTACTACTACTACTACTACTCTTATTCACCTCTATATGGGAGGCATTGCACTGTATTCAATCTGTCAGTAAAATAACGATCTATCTTGGCCTTTGCTGCTTGGTAGGTACAGGTGTGACAAGCTGCAGTAATGTGTTTGGCTTTGGAAAGCTACATTTCTGCACACCCACCTGCTACAAGGCCTGCAGCCCCTTCCCCTCAGTACTTCCCCAGTCTTAATTCAAGCATTCAATTCCTACCACATCCCTCATGCAATGATATGTCGTTTCGTTTTTGAAACATTGTCCTCCTCTTGTGGCCTTCCAACTTTGAAATTTACTGTTCAATTTTGAATTAAATCATATATGAATTAAATGGAAAAGCAACGATTTATCTGGCGAGTTATTTGAATGTTCGGCCTACGTCCACCTGTCTGACAGACGGTATTCTAGTGGCTTGTAGGTGCGCTGCTTGCCTGCAGTAAATAGGATGTGTTCCATCCATGGAACACTGTGATAGGAATCATGCCATTCATAGAACACAATGCTTGGATGTGTTCTATTCCTGGAACAATGGGGCCACGTGTCACAATGGGACCACGTGTCACAATGGGCAGCCCACAGTCTGTAGCAGCTGCGCAGTAGTAGTCAGCTTAAGTCTGCTGAGGGAGCCTCAGCAGACAGGTGGGCGATGCTCGCCAGGGAGATGGAAAAATAGCTTGCTCACTTCACTCCACGCATCATTTCAGTATCTGCAGTTCCTCTGAGAATGGTGCACTCACTCTCTTAAGCGGTTTCCAAAGACAGATTGAATTGAAATTGGGATACACAAGTAGTGTTTTCAAAGCCTGATTTGAATGTTTTTTTCAAATGTCGTTGCTCTGTAATTAGTTTTTCTTGGTCCAAGTTGCACATTTCCAATTCCTTAGCCTTGATTTAACTTGACCAACTCTTCTACTACTACTACTACTACTACTACTACTACTACTACTACTACTACTCTTATTCACCTCTATATGGGAGGCATTGCACTGTATTCAATCTGTCAGTAAAATAACGATCTATCTTGGCCTTTGCTGCTTGGTAGGTACAGGTGTGACAAGCTGCAGTAATGTGTTTGGCTTTGGATAGCTACATTTCTGCACACCCACCTGCTACAAGGCCTGCAGCCCCTTCCCCTCAGTACTTCCCCAGTCTTAATTCAAGCATTCAATTCCTACCACATCCCTCATGCAATGATATGTCGTTTCATTTTTGAAACATTGTCCCCCTCTTGTGGCCTTCCAACTTTGAAATTTACTGTTCAATTTTGAATTAATTCATATATGAATTAAATGGAAAAGCAACGATTTATCTGGCGAGTTATTTGAATGTTCAGCCTACGTCCAACTGTCTGACAGACGGTATTCTAGTGGCTTGTAGCAGCAGCAGCAGCAGCAGCAGCTAGGAGCGCTGCTTGCCTGCAGTAAATAGGATGTGTTCCATCCATGGAACACTGTGATAGGAATCATGCCATTCATAGAACACAATGCTTGGATGTGTTCTATTCCTGGAACAATGGGACCACGTGTCACAATGGGACCACGTGTCACAATGGGCAGCCCACAGTCTGTAGCAGCTGCGCAGTAGTAGTCAGCTTCAGTCTGCTGAGGGAGCCTCAGCAGACAGGTGGGCGATGCTCGCCAGGGAGATGGAAAAATAGCTTGCTCACTTCACTCAACACATCATTTCAGTATCTGCAGTTCCTCTGAGAATGGTGCACTCACTCTCTTAAGCGGTTTCCAAAGACAGATTGAATTGAAATCGGGATAGACAAGTAGTGTTTTCAAAGCATGATTTGAATGCTTTTTTCAAATGTAGTTGCTCTGTAATTAGTTTTTCTTGGTCCAAGTTGCACATTTCCAATTCCTTAGCCTTGATTTAACTTGACCAACTCTTCTACTACTACTACTACTACTACTACTCTTATTCACCTCTATATGGGAGGCATTGCACTGTATTCAATCTGTCAGTAAAATAACGATCTATCTTGGCCTTTGCTGCTTGATAGGTACAGGTGTGACAAGCTGCAGCAATGTGTTTGGCTTTGGATAGCTACATTTCTGCACACCCACCTGCTACAAGGCCTGCAGACCCTTCCCCTCAGTACTTCCCCAGTCTTAATTAAAGCATTCAATTCCTACCACATCCCTCATGCAATGATATGTCGTTTCGTTTTTGAAACATTGTCCCCCTCTTGTGGCCTTCCAACTTTGAAATTTACTGTTCAATTTTGAATTAATTCATATATGAATTAAATGGAAAAGCAACGATTTATCTGGCAAGTTATTTGAATGTTCGGCCTACGTCCACCTGTCTGACAGACGGTGTTCTAGTGGCTTGTAGCAGCAGCAGCAGCAGCAGCAGCTAGGTGCGCTGCTTGCCTGCAGTAAATAGGATGTGTTCCATCCATGGAACACTGTGATAGGAATCATGCCATTCATAGAACACAATGCTTGGATGTGTTCTATTCCTGGAACAATGGGACCACGTGTCACAATGGGACCATGTGTCACAATGGGCCGCCCACAGTCTGTAGCAGCTGCGCAGTAGTAGTCAGCTTCAGTCTGCTGAGGGAGCCTCAGCAGACAGGTGGGCGATGCTCGCCAGGGAGATGGAAAAATAGCTTGCTCACTTCACTCCACACATCATTTCAGTATCTGCAGTTCCTCTGAGAATGGTGCACTCACTCTCTTAAGCGGTTTCCAAAGACAGATTGAATTGAAATCGGGATACACAAGTAGTGTTTTCAAAGGATGATTTGAATGCTTTTTTCAAATGTCGTTGCTCTGTAATTAGTTTTTCTTGGTCCAAGTTGCACATTTCCAATTCCTTAGCCTTGATTTAACTTGACCAACTCTTCTACTACTACTACTACTACTACTACTACTACTACTCTTATTCACCTCTATATGGGAGGCATTGCACTGTATTCAATCTGTCAGTAAAATAACGATCTATCTTGGCCTTTGCTGCTTGGTAGGTACAGGTGTGACAAGCTGCAGTAATGTGTTTGGCTTTAGATAGCTACATTTCTGCACACCCACCTGCTACAAGGCCTGCAGCCCCTTCCCCTCAGTATTTCCCCAGTCTTAATTCAAGCATTCAATTCCTACCACATCCCTCATGCAATGATATGTCGTTTCGTTTTTGAAACATTGTCCCCCTCTTGTGGCCTTCCAACTTTGAAATTTACTGTTCAATTTTGAATTAATTCATATATGAATTAAATGGAAAAGCAACGATTTATCTGGCGAGTTATTTGAATGTTCGGCCTACGTCCACCTGTCTGACAGACGGTATTCTAGTGGCTTGTAGCAGCAGCAGCAGCAGCAGCAGCTAGGTGCGCTGCTTGCCTGCAGTAAATAGGATGTGTTCCATCCATGGAACACTGTGATAGGAATCATGCCATTCATAGAACACAATTCTTGGATGTGTTCTATTCCTGGAACAATGGGACCACGTGTCACAATGGGACCACGTGTCACAATGGGCAGCCCACAGTCTGTAGCAGCTGCGCAGTAGTAGTCAGCTTCAGTCTGCTGAGGGAGCCTCAGCAGACAGGTGGGCGATGCTCGCCAGGGAGATGGAAACATAGCTTGCTCACTTCACTCCACGCATCATTTCAGTATCTGCAGTTCCTCTGAGAATGGTGCACTCACTCTCTTAAGCGGTTTCCAAAGACAGATTGAATTGAAATCGGGATACACAAGTAGTGTTTTCAAAGCATGATTTGAATGCTTTTTTCAAATGTCGTTGCTCTGTAATTAGTTTTTCTTGGTCCAAGTTGGACATTTCCAATTCCTTAGCCTTGATTTAACTTGATCAACTCTTCTACTACTACTACTACTACTACTCTTATTCACCTCTATATGGGAGGCATTGCACTGTATTCAATCTGTCAGTAAAATAACGATCCATCTTGGCCTTTGCTGCTTGGTAAGTACAGGTGTGACAAGCTGCAGTAATGTGTTTGGCTTTGGAAAGCTACATTTCTGCACACCCACCTGCTACAAGGCCTGCAGCCCCTTCCCCTCAGTACTTCCCCAGTCTTAATTCAAGCATTCAATTCCTACCACATCCCTCATGCAATGATATGTCGTTTCATTTTTGAAACATTGTCCCCCTCTTGTGGCCTTCCAACTTTGAAATTTACTGTTCAATTTTGAATTAATTCATATATGAATTAAATGGAAAAGCAACGATTTATCTGGCGAGTTATTTGAATGTTCGGCCTACACCCACCTGTCTGACAGACGGTATTCTAGTGGCTTGTAGCAGCAGCAGCAGCAGCAGCAGCTAGGTGCGCTGCTTGCCTGCAGTAAATAGGATGTGTTCCATCCATGGAACACTGTGATAGGAATCATGCCATTCAAAGAACACAATGCTTGGATGTGTTCTATTCCTGGAACAATGGGGCCACGTGTCACAATGGGACCACGTGTCACAATGGGCAGCCCACAGTCTGTAGCAGCTGCGCAGTAGTAGTCAGCTTCAGTCTGCTGAGGGAGCCTCAGCAGACAGGTGGGCGATGCTCACCAGGGAGATGGAAAAATAGCTTGCTCACTTCACTCCACGCATCATTTCAGTATCTGCAGTTCCTCTGAGAATGGTGCACTCACTCTCTTAAGCGGTTTCCAAAGACAGATTGAATTGAAATTGGGATACACAAGTAGTGTTTTCAAAGCATGATTTGAATGTTTTTTTCAAATGTCGTTGCTCTGTAATTAGTTTTTCTTGGTCCAAGTTGCACATTTCCAATTCCTTAGCCTTGATTTAACTTGGCCAACTCTTCTACTACTACTACTACTACTACTACTACTACTACTACTACTCTTATTCACCTCTATATGGGAGGCATTGCACTGTATTCAATCTGTCAGTAAAATAACGATCTATCTTGGCCTTTGCTGCTTGGTAGGTACAGGTGTGACAAGCTGCAGTAATGTGTTTGGCTTTGGATAACTACATTTCTGCACACCCACCTGCTACAAGGCCTGCAGCCCCTTCCCCTCAGTACTTCCCCAGTCTTAATTCAAGCATTCAATTCCTACCACATCCCTCATGCAATGATATGTCGTTTCATTTTTGAAACATTGTCCCCCTCTTGTGGCCTTCCAACTTTGAAATTTACTGTTCAATTTTGAATTAATTCATATATGAATTAAATGGAAAAGCAACGATTTATCTGGCGAGTTATTTGAATGTTCGGCCTACGTCCACCTGTCTGACAGACGGTATTCTAGTGGCTTGTAGCAGCAGCAGCAGCTAGGTGCGCTGCTTGCCTGCAGTAAATAGGATGTGTTCCATCCATGGAACACTGTGAGAGGAATCATGCCATTCATAGAACACAATGCTTGGATGTGTTCTATTCCTGGAACAATGGGACCACGTGTCACAATGAGACCACGTGTCACAATGGGCAGCCCACAGTCTGTAGCAGCTGCGCAGTAGTAGTCAGCTTCAGTCTGCTGAGGGAGCCTCAGCAGACAGGTGGGCGATGCTCGCCAGGGAGA
The DNA here is from genome assembly GCF_039654945.1 of Dendrobates tinctorius. Taxonomy (NCBI): domain Eukaryota; kingdom Metazoa; phylum Chordata; class Amphibia; order Anura; family Dendrobatidae; genus Dendrobates; species Dendrobates tinctorius. Next base: position 24,976,495 of record NW_027361793.1, read on the forward strand.
TGGAAAAATAGCTTGCTCACTTCACTCCACGCATCATTTCAGTATCTGCAGTTCCTCTGAGAATGTTGCACTCACTCTCTTAAGCGGTTTCCAAAGACATACTGAATTGAAAATGGGATACACAAGTAGTGTTTTCAAAGCATGATTTGAAAGCTTTTTTCAAATGTCGTTGCTCTGTAATTAGTTTTTCTTGGTCCAAGTTGCACATTTCCAATTCCTTAGCCTTGATTTAACTTGACCAACTCTTCTACTACTACTACTACTACTACTACTACTCTTATTCACCTCTATATGGGAGGCATTGCACTGTATTCAATCTGTCAGTAAAATAACGATCTATCTTGGCCTTTGCTGCTTGGTAGGTACAGGTGTGACAAGCTGCAGTAATGTGTTTGGCTTTGGATAGCTACATTTCTTCACACCCACCTGCTACAAGGCCTGCAGCCACTTCCCCTCAGTACTTCCCCAGTCTTAATTCAAGCATTCAATTCCTACCACATCCCTCATGCAAAGATATGTTGTTTCATTTTTGAAACATTGTCCCCCTCTTGTGGCCTTCCAACTTTGAAATTTACTGTTCAATTTTGAATTAATTTATATATGAATTAAAAGGAAAAGCAACGATTTATCTGACGAGTTATTTGAATGTTCGGCCTATGTCCACCTGTCTGACAGACGGTATTCTAGTGGCTTGTAGCAGCAGCAGCAGCAGCAGCAGCAGCAGCAGCTAGGTGCGCTGCTTGCCTGCAGTAAATAGGATGTGTTCCATCCATGGAACACTGTGATAGGAATCATGCCATTCAAAGAACACAATGCTTGGATGTGTTCTATTCCTGGAACAATGGGGCCACGTGTCACAATGGGACCACGTGTCACAATGGGCAGCCCACAGTCTTTAGCAGCTGCGCAGTCGTAGTCAGCTTCAGTCTGCTGAGGAAGCCTCAGCAGACAGGTGGGCGATGCTCGCCAGGCAGATGGAAAAATAGCTTGCTCACTTCACTCCACGCATCATTTCAGTATCTGCAGTTCCTCTGAGAATGGTGCACTCAATCTCTTAAGCGGTTTCCAAAGACATAATGAATTGAAATTGGGATACACAAGTAGTGTTTTCAAAGCATGATTTGAATGCTTTTTTCAAATGTCGTTGCTCTGTAATTAGTTTTTCTTGGTCCAAGTTGCACATTTCCAATTCCTTAGCCTTGATTTAACTTGACCAACTCTTCTACTACTACTACTACTACTCTTATTCACCTCTATATGGGAGGCATTGCACTGTATTCAATCTGTCAGTAAAATAACGATCTATCTTGGCCTTTGCTGCTTGGTAGGTACAGGTGTGACAAGCTGCGGTAATGTGTTTGGCTTTGGATAGCTACATTTCTGCACACCCACCTGCTACAAGGCCTGCAGCCCCTTCCCCTCAGTACTTCCCCAGTCTTAATTCAAGCATTCAATTCCTACCACATCCCTCATGCAATGATATGTCGTTTCATTTTTGAAACATTGTCCCCCTCTTGTGGCCTTCCAACTTTGAAATTTACTGTTCAATTTTGAATTAATTCATATATGAATTAAATGGAAAAGCAACGATTTATCTGGCGAGTTATTTGAATGTTCGGCCTACGTCCACCTGTCTGACAGACGGTATTCTAGTGGCTTATAGCAGCAGCAGCAGCAGCTAGGTGCGCTGCTTGCCTGCAGTAAATAGGATGTGTTCCATCCATGGAACACTGTGATAGGAATCATGCCATTCATAGAACACAATGCTTGGATGTGTTCTATTCTTGGAACAATGGGACCACGTGTCACAATGGGACCACGTGTCACAATGGGCAGCCCACAGTCTGTAGCAGCTGCGCAGTAGTAGTCAGCTTCAGTCTGCTGAGGGAGCCTCAGCAGACAGGTGGGCGATGCTCGCCAGGGAGATGGAAAAATAGCTTGCTCACTTCACTCCACGCATCATTTCAGTATCTGCAGTTCCTCTGAGAATGGTGCACTCACTCTCTTAAGCGGTTTACAAAGACAGATTGAATTGAAATTGGGATACACAAGTAGTGTTTTCAAAGCATGATTTGAATGCTTTTTTCAAATGTCGTTGCTCTGTAATTAGTTTTTCTTGGTCCAAGTTGCACATTTCCAATTCCTTAGCCTTGATTTAACTTGACCAACTCTTCTACTACTACTACTACTACTACTACTCTTATTCACCTCTATATGGGAGGAATTGCACTGTATTCAATCTGTCAGTAAAATAACGATCTATCTTGGCCTTTGCTGCTTGGTAGGTACAGGTGTGACAAGCTGCAGTAATGTGTTTGGCTTTGGATAGCTACATTTCTGCACACCCACCTGCTACAAGGCCTGCAGCCCCTTCCCCTCAGTACTTCCCCAGTCTTAATTCAAGCATTCAATTCCTACCACATCCCTCATGCAATGATATGTCGTTTCATTTTTGAAACATTGTCCCCCTCTTGTGGCCTTCCAACTTTGAAATTTACTGTTCAATTTTGAATTAATTCATATATGAATTAAATGGAAAAGCAACGATTTATCTGGCGAGTTATTTGAATGTTCGGCCTACGTCCACCTGTCTGACAGACGGTATTCTAGTGGCTTATAGCAGCAGCAGCAGCAGCAGCAGCAGCTAGGTGCGCTGCTTTCCTGCAGTAAATATTGAATGCTTGAATTAAGACTGGGGAATTACTGAGGGGAAGGGGCTGCAGGGCTTGTAGCAGGTGGGTGTGCAGAAATGTAGCTATCCAAAGCCAAACACATTACTGCAGCTTGTCACACCTGTACCTACCAAGCAGCAAAGGCCAAGATAGATCGTTATTTTACTGACAGATTGAATACAGTGCAATGCCTCCCATATAGAGGTGAATAAGAGTAGTAGTAGTAGTAGTAGTAGAAGAAGAGTTGGTCAAGTTAAATCATTGCTAAGGAATTGGAAATGTGCAACTTGGACCAAGAAAAACTAATTACAGAGCAACGACATTTGAAAAAAGCATTCAAATCATGCTTTGAAAACACTACTTGTGTATCCCAATTTCAATTCAATCTGTCTTTGGAAACCGCTTAAGAGAGTGAGTGCACCATTCTCAGAGGAACTGCAGATACTGAAATGATGCGTGGAGTGAAGTGAGCAAGCTATTTTTCCATCTCCCTGGCGAGCATCGCCCACCTGTCTGCTGAGGCTCCCTCAGCAGACTGAAGCTGACTACTACTGCGCAGCTGCTACAGACTGTGGGCTGCCCATTGTGACACGTGGTCCCATTGTGACACGTGGTCCCATTGTTCCAGGAATAGAACACATCCAAGCATTGTGTTCTATGAATGGCATGATTCCTATCACAGTGTTCCATGGATGGAACACATCCTATTTACTGCAGGCAAGCAGCGCACCTAGCTGCTGCTGCTGCTACAAGCCTCTAGAATACCGTCTGTCAGACAGGTGGACGTAGGCCGAACATTCAAATAACTCGCCAGATAAATCGTTGCTTTTCCATTTAATTCATATATGAATTAATTCAAAATTGAACAGTAAATTTCAAAGTTGGAAGGCCACAAGAGGGGGACAATGTTTCAAAAATGAAATGACATATCACTGCATGAGGGATGTGGTAGGAATTGAATGCTTGAATTAAGACTGGGGAAGTACTGAGGGGAAGGGGCTGCAGGCCTTGTAGCAGGTGGGTGTGCAGAAATGTAGCTTTCCAAAGCCAAACACATTACTGCAGCTTGTCACACCTGTACCTACCAAGCAGCAAAGGCCAAGATAGATCGTTATTTTACTGACAGATTGAATACAGTGCAATGCCTCCCATATAGAGGTGAATAAGAGTAGTAGTAGTAGTAGTAGTAGTAGTAGTAGTAGTAGAAGAGTTGATCAAGTTAAATCAAGGCTAAGGAATTGGAAATGTGCAACTTGGACCAAGAAAAACTAATTACAGAGCAACGACATTTGAAAAAAGCATTCAAATCATGCTTTGAAAACACTACTTGTGTATCCCGATTTCAATTCAATCTGTCTTTGGAAAACGCTTAAGAGAGTGAGTGCACCATTCTCAGAAGAACTGCAGATACTGAAATGATGCGTGGAGTGAAGTGATCAAGCTATTTTTCCATCTCCCTGGCGAGCATCGCCCACCTGTCTGCTGAGGCTCCCTCAGCAGACTGAAGCTGACCACTACTGCGCAGCTGCTACAGACTGTGGGCTGCCCATTGTGACACGTGGTCCCATTGTGACACGTGGTCCCATTGTTCCAGGAATAGAACACATCCAAGCATTGTGTTCTATGAATGGCATGATTCCTATCACAGTGTTCCATTGATGGAACACATCCTATTTACAGCAGGCAAGCAGCGCACCTAGCTGCTGCTGCTGCTGCTACAAGCCACTAGAATACCGTCTGTCAGACAGGTGGACGTAGGCCGAACATTCAAATAACTCGCCAGATAAATCGTTGCTTTTCCATTTAATTCATATATAAATTAATTCAAAATTGAACAGTAAATTTCAAAGTTGGAAGGCCACAAGAGGGGGACAATGTTTCAAAAATGAAACGACATATCATTGCATGAGGGATGTGGTAGGAATTGAATGCTTGAATTAAGAGTGGGGAAGTACTGAGGGGAAGGGGCTGCAGGCCTTGTAGCAGGTGGGTGTGCAGAAATGTAGCTATCCAAAGCCAAACACATTACTGCAGCTTGTCACAACTGTACCTACCAAGCAGCAAAGGCCAAGATAGATCATTATTTTACTGACAGATTGAATACAGTGCAATGCCTCCCATATAGAGGTGAATAAGAGTAGTAGTAGTAGTAGTAGTAGTAGTAGTAGAAGAGTTGGTCAAGTTAAATCAAGGCTAAGGAATTGGAAATGTGCAACTTGGACCAAGAAAAACTAATTACAGAGCAACGACATTTGAAAAAAGCATTCAAATCATCCTTTGAAAACACTACTTGTGTATCCCGATTTCAATTCAATCTGTCTTTGGAAACCGCTTAAGAGAGTGAGTGCACCATTCTCAGAGGAACTGCAGATGCTGAAATGATGTGTGGAGTGAAGTGAGCAAGCTCTTTTTCCATCTCCCTGGCGAGCATCGCCCACCTGTATGCTGAGGCTCCCTCAGCAGACTGAAGCTGACTACTACTGCGCAGCTGCTACAGACTGTGCGCTGCCCATTGTGACACGTGGTCCCATTGTGACACGTGGTCCCATTGTTCCAGGAATAGAACACATCCAAGCATTGTGTTCTATGAATGGCATGATTCCTATCACAGTGTTCCATGGATGGAACACATCCTATTTACTGCAGGCAAGCAGCGCACCTAGCTGCTGCTGCTGCTGCTGCTACAAGCCACTAGAATACCGTCTGTCAGACAGGTGGACGTAGGCCGAACATTCAAATAAGTCGCCAGATAAATCGTTGCTTTTCCATTTAATTCATATATGAATTAATTCAAAATTGAACAGTAAATTTCAAAGTTGGAAGGCCACAAGAGGGGGACAATGTTTCAAAAATGAAACGACATATCATTGCATGAGGGATGTGGTAGGAATTGAATGCTTGAATTAAGACTGGGGAAGTACTGAGGGGAAGGGGCTGCAGGCCTTGTAGCAGGTGGGTGTGCAGAAATGTAGCTATCCAAAGCCAAACACATTACTGCAGCTTGTCACACCTGTACCTACCAAGCAGCAAAGGCCAAGATAGATCGTTATTTTACTGACAGATTGAATACAGTGCAATGCCTCCCATATAGAGGTGAATAAGAGTAGTAGTAGAAGTAGTAGTAGTAGTAGTAGAAGAGTTGGTCAAGTTAAATCAAGGCTAAGGAATTGGAAATGTGCAACTTGGACCAAGAAAAACTAATTACAGAGCAACGACATTTGAAAAAAGCATTCAAATCATGCTTTGAAAACACTACTTGTCTATCCCAATTTCAATTCAATCTGTCTTTGGAAACCGCTTAAGAGAGTGAGTGCACCATTCTCAGAGGAACTGCAGATACTGAAATGATGTGTGGAGTGAAGTGAGCAAGCTATTTTTCCATCTCCCTGGCGAACATCACCCACCTGTCTGCTGAGGCTCCCTCAGCAGACTGAAGCTGACTACTACTGCGCAGCTGCTACAGACTGTGGGCTGCCCATTGTGACACGTGGTCCCATTGTGACACGTGGTCCCATTGTTCCAGGAATAGAACACATCCAAGCATTGTGTTCTATGAATGGCATGATTCCTATCACAGTGTTCCATGGATGGAACACATCCTATTTACTGCAGGCAAGCAGCGCACCTAGCTGCTGCTGCTGCTGCTGCTACAAGCCACTAGAATACCGTCTGTCAGACAGTTGGACGTAGGCCGAACATTCAAATAACTCGCCAGATAAATCGTTGCTTTTCCATTTAATTCATATATGAATTAATTCAAAATTGAACAGTAAATTTCAAAGTTGGAAGGCCACAAGAGGGGGACAATGTTTCAAAAACGAAACGACATATCATTGCATGAGGGATGTGGTAGGAATTGAATGCTTGAATTAAGACTGGGGAAGTACTGAGGGGAAGGGGCTGCAGGCCTTGTAGCAGGTGGGTGTGCAGAAATGTAGCTATCCAAAGCCAAACACATTACTGCAGCTTGTCACACCTGTACCTACCAAGCAGCAAAGGCCAAGATAGATCGTTATTTTACTGACAGATTGAATACAGTGCAATGCCTCCCATATAGAGGTAAATAAGAGTAGTAGTAGTAGTAGTAGTAGTAGAAGAGTTGGTGAAGTTAAATCAAGGCTAAGGAATTGGAAATGTGCAACTTGGACCAAGAAAAACTAATTACATAGCAACGACATTTGAAAAAAGCATTCAAATCATGCTTTGAAAACACTACTTGTGTATCCCAATTTCAATTCAATCTGTCTTTGGAAACCGCTTAAGAGAGTGAGTGCACCATTCTCAGAGGAACTGCAGATACTGAAATGATGTGTGGAGTGAAGTGAGCAAGCTATTTTTCCATCACCCTGGCAAGCATCGCCCACCTGTCTGCTGAGGCTCCCTCAGCAGACTGAAGCTGACTACTACTGCGCAGCTGCTACAGACTGTGGGCTGCCCATTGTGACACGTGGTCCCATTGTGACACGTGGTCCCATTGTTCCAGGAATAGAACACATCCAAGCATTGTGTTCTATGAATGGCATGAATCCTATCACAGTGATCCATTGATGGAACACATCCTATTTACTGCAGGCAAGCAGCGCACCTAGCTGCTGCTGCTGCTACAAGCCACTAGAATACCGTCTGTGAGACAGGTGGACATAGGACGAACATTCAAATAACTCGCCAGATAAATCGTTGCTTTTCCATTTAATTCATATATGAATTAATTCAAAATTGAACAGTAAATTTCAAAGTTGGAAGGCCACAAGAGGGGGACAATGTTTCAAAAATGAAACGACATATCATTGCATGAGGGATGTGGTAGGAATTGAATGCTTGAATTAAGACTGGGGAAGTACTGAGGGGAAGGGGCTGCAGGCCTTGTAGCAGGTGGATGTGCGGAAATGTAGCTATCCAAAGCCAAACACATTACTGCAGCTTGTCACACCTGTACCTACCAAGCAGCAAAGGCCAAGACAGATCGTTATTTTACTGACAGATTGAATACAGTGCAATGCCTCCCATATAGAGGTGAATAAGAGTAGTAGTAGTAGTAGTAGTAGTAGTAGAAGAGTTGGTCAAGTTAAATCAAGGCTAAGGAATTGGGAATGTGCAACTTGGACCAAGAAAAACTAATTACAGAGCAACGACATTTGAAAAAAGCATTCAAATCATGCTTTGAAAACACTACTTGTGTATCCCAATTTCAATTCAATCTGTCTTTGGAAACCGCTTAAGAGAGTGAGTGCACCATTCTCAGAGGAACTGCAGATACTGAAATGATGCGTGGAGTGAAGTGAGCAAGCTATTTTTCCATCTCCCTGGTGAGCATCGCCCACCTGTCTGCTGAGGCTCCCTCAGCAGACTGAAGCTGACTACTACTGCGCAGCTGCTACAGACTGTGGGCTGCCCATTGTGACATGTGGTCCCATTGTGACACGTGGCCCCATTGTTCCAGGAATAGAACACATCCAAGCATTGTGTTCTATGAATGGCATGATTCCTATCACAGTGTTCCATGGATGGAACACATCCTATTTACTGCAGGCAAGCAGTGCACCTAGCTGCTGCTGCTGCTGCTGCTGCTGCTACAAGCCACTAGAATACCGTCTGTCAGACAGGTGGACGTAGGCCGAACATTCAAATAACTCGCCAGATAAATCGTTGCTTTTCCATTTAATTCATATATGAATTAATTCAAAATTGAACAGTAAATTTCAAAGTTGGAAGGACACAAGAGGGGGACAATGTTTCAAAAATGAAACGACATATCATTGCATGAGGGATGTGGTAGGAATTGAATGCTTGAATTAAGACTGGGTAACTACTGAGGGGAAGGGGCTGCAGGCCTTGTAGCAGGTGGGTGTGCAAAAATGTAGCTATCCAAAGCCAAACACATTACTGCAGCTTGTCACACCTGTACCTACCAAGCAGCAAAGGCCAAGATAGATCGTTATTTTACTGACAGATTGAATACAGTGCAATGCCTCCCATATATAGGTGAATAAGAGTAGTAGTAGTAGTAGTAGTAGTAGAAGAATTGGTCAAGTTAAATCAAGGCTAAGGAATTGGAAATGTGCAACTTGCACCAAGAAAAACTAATTACAGAGCAACGACATTTGAAAAAAGCATTCAAATCATGCTTTGAAAACACTACTTGTGTATCCCGATTTCAATTCAATCTGTCTTTGGAAACCGCTTAAGAGAGTGAGTGCACCATTCTCAGAGGAACTGCAGATACTGAAATGATGCGTGGAGTGAAGTTAGCAAGCTATTTTTCCATCTCCCTGGCGAGCATCGCCCACCTGTCTGCTGAGGCTCCCTCAGCAGACTGAAGCTGACTACTACTGCGCAGCTGCTACAGACTGTGGGCTGCCCATTGTGACACGTGGTCCCATTGTGACACGTGGTCCCATTGTTCCAGGAATAGAACACATCCAAGAATTGTGTTCTATGAATGGCATGATTCCTATCTCAGTGTTCCATGGATGGAACACATCCTATTTACTGCAGGCAAGCAGCGCACCTAGCTGCTGCTGCTGCTGCTGCTACAAGCCACTAGAATACCGTCTGTCAGACAGGTGGACGTAGACCGAACATTCAAATAACTCGCCAGATAAATCGTTGCTTTTCCATTTAATTCATATATGAATTAATTCAAAATTGAACAGTAAATTTCAAAGTTGGAAGGCCACAAGAGGGGGACAATGTTTCAAAAATGAAACGACATATCATTGCATGAGGGATGTGGTAGGAATTGAATGCTTGAATTAAGACTGGGGAAGTACTGAGGGGAAGGGGCTGCAGGCCTTGTAGCAGGTGGGTGTGCAGAAATGTAGCTATCCAAAGCCAAACAATTCAATCCTCTTCTGTATGATACTGCCTGCTGAGCCGTGTATCTAATCCTCTCCTGTGTGATACTGCCTGCTGAGCCGTGTATCTAACCCTATCCTGTGTGATACTGCCTGCTGAGCCGTGTATATAATCCTCTCCTGTGTGATACTGACTGCTGAGCCGTGTATCTAATCCTCTCCTGTGTGATACTGACTGCTGAGCCGTGTATGTAATCCTATCCTGTGTGATACTGTATTCTGAGCCGGGTATCTAATCCTCTCCTGTGTGATACTTTCTGCTGAGCCGTGTATCTAATCCTCTCCTGTGTGATACTGTCTGCTGAGCCGTGTATCTAATCCTCTCCTGTGTGATACTGTCTGCTGAGCTGTGTATCTAATCCTATCCTGTGTGATACTGTATTCTGAGCCGGGTATCTAATCCTCTCCTGTGTGATACTTTCTGCTGAGCCGTGTATCTAATCCTCTCCTGTGTGATACTGTCTGCTGAGCCGTGTATCTAATCCTCTCCTGTGTGATACTGTCTGCTGAGCTGTGTATCTAATCCTATCCTGTGTGATACTGTATTCTGAGCCGGGTATCTAATCCTCTCCTGTGTGATACTTTCTGCTGAGCCGTGTATCTAATCCTCTCCTGTGTGATACTGACTGCTGAGCCGTGTATCTAATCCTCTCCTGTGTGATACTGACTGCTGAGCCGTGCATCTAATCCTCTTCTGTGTGATACTGCCTGCTGAGCCGTGCATCTAATCCTCTTCTGTGTGATACTGCCTGCTGAGCCGTGTATCTAATCCTCTCCTGTGTGATACTGCCTGCTGAGCCGTGTATCTAATCCTCTCCTGTGTGATACTGACTGCTGAGCCGTGTATGTAATCCTATCCTGTGTGATACTGACTGCTGAGCCGTGTATCTAATCCTATCCTGTGTGATACTGTATTCTGAGCCGGGTATCTAATCCTCTCCTGTGTAATGCTGCCTGCTGAGCCGTGTATCTAATCCTATCCCATGTGATACTGCCTGCTGAGCCGTGTATCTAATCCTCTCCTGTGTGATGCTGCCTGCTGAGCCGTGTATCTAATCCTATCCCGTGTGATACTGCTCTCCTGAAATACTCTGTGCTGCTGTCACTCTGCTCCCAGAATCCTTGCTGCCTGCCATCCTCGGTGACCGAAGACCCCATTCCTCTCCTCAGATCCCGTCCTGGCGATGTGTGAAACCGAGGGGACAGGGGCCTGATGTATGGTGGAAGGAGCAGGGCGACAGCAGCACAGAGTATTTCAGGAGAGCAGTGTGTGCTGGTCTGTGGGGGCGCCCTGTTCGGTGCCAGGGATTGTACAAAGAGCGCTGTGTTTTATTCACATGGATGAACCGTCTGCTTGTCTGCTCCACAGAAATCCAGGAAACATGTCTGCTGATTGATGGCCTGTTGTGATCCAGACTTTACATGCAAAGACAGTCAGTAACTTTGCAAGCCCCATCAAAATGGCTGCTCACTGTGTCTATAGATGTCATAGGTTTTTGTGCCAGATTTCAGTAGCTGCTCCCCCTAGTGTTAACAAGTGGAAATGCCAAACTTTTTAAAATTATTTTTCATATTTTGCAAAATTAAAAACAAACGATAATATTTTTTAAGAAAATGTAAACATTAATTCTTTACATTTTTTCAATTGCTGAAAAAAAATTTTTTGGATGGCACCTTCCCTTTAAGCGGTTTCCAAAGACAGATTGAATTGAAGTCGGGATACACAAGTAGTGTTTTCAAAGCATGATTTGAATGCTTTTTTCAAATGTCGTTGCTCTGTAATAAGTTTTTCTTGGTCCAAGTTGCACATTTCCAATTCCTTAGCCTTGATTTAACTTGACCAACTCTTCTACTACTACTACTACTACTACTACTCTTATTCACCTCTATATGGGAGGTATTGCACTGTATTCAATCTGTCAGTAAAATAACGATCTATCTTGGCCTTTGCTGCTTGGTAGGTACAGGTGTGACAAGCTGCAGTAATGTCTTTGACTTTGGATAGCTACATTTCTGCACACCCACCTTCTACAAGGCCTGCAGCCCCTTCCCCTCAGTACTTCCCCAGTCTTAATTCAAGCATTCAATTCCTACCACATCCCTCATGCAGTGATATGTCGTTTCATTTTTGAAACATTGTCCCCCTCTTGTGGCCTTCCAACTTTGAAATTTACTGTTCAATTTTGAATTAATTCATATATGAATTAAATGGAAAAGCAACGATTTATCTGGCGAGTTATTTGAATGTTCGGCCTACGTCCACCTGTCTGACAGACGGTATTCTAGTGGCTTGTAGCAGTAGCAGCAGCAGCAGCAGCTAGGTGCGCTGCTTGCCTGCAGTAAATAGGATGTGTTCCATCCATGGAACACTGTGATAGGAATCATGCCATTCATAGAACACAATGCTTGGATGTGTTCTATTCCTGGAACAATGGGACCACGTGTCACAATGGGACAACGTGTCACAATGGGCAGCCCACAGTCTGTAGCAGCTGCGCAGTAGTAGTCAGCTTCAGTCTGCTGAGGGAGCCTCAGCAGACAGGTGGGCGATGCTCGCCAGGGAGATGGAAAAAGAGCTTGCTCACTTCACTACACGCATCATTTCAGTATCTGCAGTTCCTATGAGAATGGTGCACTCACTCTCTTAAGCGGTTTCCAAACACAGATTGAATTTGGGCCCTATTGAATAATGAATGTTTTGAATTTTCTCCAAAAGTAAAGTAGTTGCAAACTCATGCTTTTAGAGACTTGTTTGGGCTCATGAGAGTAGAAAAACATCAAAAATTTCTGTCCTGCATGATTCTACCATGAAATGTGTGTTCATTCAAACCACTGTTTTTTGATATTTTGGGCCCTATTGAATAATGAATGTTTTGAATTTTCTCCAAAAGTAAAGTAGTTGCAAACTCATCCTTTTGAAACTTGTTTGGGCTGTTGAGAGGAGTAAAAAAACATCAAAAATTTCAATCCTGCATGATTCTACCAAGAAATATGATTCTTCATTCAAAACGCTGGTTTTTGCTATTGGGCTCTATTGAATAATGAATGTTTTGAATTTTCTCCAAAAGTAAAGTAGTTGCAAACTCATCCTTTTAAACTCTTGTTTGGGCTCATGAGAGGAGTAGAAAAACATCAAAAATTTCAGTCCTGCACGATTCTACCAAGAAATGTGAGTGTTCATTCAAACCGCTGGTTTTTGATAGTTTGGGCCCTATTGAATAATGAATGTTTTGAATTTTCTCCAAAAGTAAAGTAGTTGCAAACTCATCCTTATAGAAACTTGTTTGGGCTGTTGAGAGGAGTAAAAAACCATCAAAAATTTCAATCCTGCATGATTCTACCAAGAAATGTGATTCTTCATTCAAAACCTGATTTTTGCTATTGGGCTCTATTGAATAATGAATGTTTTGAATTTTCTCCAAAAGTAAAGTAGTTGCAAACTCATCCTTTTAGAGTCTTGTTTGTGCTCATGAGAGGAGTAGAAAAACATCAAAAATTTCAGTCCTGCACGATTCTACCAAGAAATGTGAGTGTTCATTCAAACCGCTGGTTTTTGATAGTTTGGGCCCTATTGAATAATGAATGTTTTGAATTTTCTCCAAAAGTAAAGTAGTTGCAAACTCATGCTTTTAGAGACTTGTTTGGGCTCATGAGAGTAGAAAAACATCAAAAATTTCAGTCCTGCATGATTCTACCAAGAAATGTGTGTTCATTCAAACCGCTGGTTTTTGATATTTTGGGCCCTATTGAATAATGAATGTTTTGAATTTTCTCCAAAAGTAAAGTAGTTGCAAACTCATCCTTTTGAAACTTGTTTGGGCTGTTGAGAGGAGTAAAAAACCATCAAAAATTTCAATCCTGCATGATTCTACCAAGAAATGTGATTCTTCATTCAAAACCTGATTCTTGCTATTGGGCTCTATTGAATAATGAATGTTTTGAATTTTCTCCAAAAGTAAAGTAGTTGCAAACTCATCCTTAGAGACTTGTTTGGGCTCATGAGAGGAGTAGAAAAACATCAAAAATTTCAGTCCTGCACGATTCTACCTAGAAATGTGAGTGTTCATTCAAACCGCTGGTTTTTGATAGTTTGGGCCCTATTGAATAATGAATGTTTTGAATTTTCTCCAAAAGTAAAGTAGTTGCAAACTCATCCTTTTAGCAAAAATCAGCGTTTTGAATGAAGAATCACATTTCTTGGTAGAATCATGCAGGATTGAAATTTTTGATGGTTTTTTACTCCTCTCAACAGCCCAAACAAGTTTCTAAAAGGATGAGTTTGCAACTACTTTACTTTTGGAGAAAACTCAAAACATTCATTATTCAATAGGGCCCAAAATATCAAAAACCAGCGGTTTGAATGAACACACATTTCTTGGTAGAATCGTGCAGGACTGAAATTTTTGATGTTTTTCTACTCCTCTCATGAGCCCAAACATGTCTCTAAAAGCATGAGCTTGCAACTACTTTACTTTTGGAGAAAATTCAAAACATTCATTATTCAATAGAACCCAATACCAAAAATCAGCATTTTGAATGAAGAATCACATTTCTTGGTAGCATCATGCAGGATTGAAATTTTTGATGTTTTTTTACTCCTCTCAACAGCCCAAACAAGTTTCTAAAAGGAGGAGTTTGCAACTACTTTACTTTTGGAGAAAATTCAAAACATTCATTACTCAATAGGGCCCAAACTATCAAAAACCAGCGGTTTGAATGAACACTCACATTTCTTGGTAGAATCGTGCAGGACTGAAATTTTTGATGTTTTTCTACTCCTCTCATGAGCACAAACAAGTCTCTAAAAGGATGAGTTTGCAACTACTTTACTTTTGGAGAAAATTCAAAACATTCATTATTCAATAGAGCCCAAAAGCAAAAACCAGCGTTTTGAATGAAGAATCACATTTCTTGGTAGAATATGCAGGATTGAAATTTTTGATGGTTTTTTACTCCTCTCAACAGCCCAAACAAGTTTCTAAAAGGATGAGTTTGCAACTACTTTACTTTTGGAGAAAATTCAAAACATTCATTATTCAATAGGGCCCAAAATATCAAAAACCAGCGGTTTGAATGAACACACATTTCTTGGTAGAATCTTGCAGGACTGAAATTTTTGATGTTTTTCTACTCCTCTCATGAGCCCTAACATTTCTCTAAAAGCATGAGCTTGCAACTACTTGACTTTTGGAGAAAATTCAAAACATTCATTATTCAATATAACCCAATAGCAAAAATCAGCGTTTTGAATGAAGAATCACATTTCTTGGTAGAATCATGCAGGATTGAAATTTTTGATGGTTTTTTACTCCTCTCAACAGCCCAAACAAGTTTCTAAAAGGAGGAGTTTGCAACTACTTTACTTTTGGAGAAAATTCAAAACATTCATTACTCAATAGGGCCCAAACTATCAAAAACCAGCGGTTTGAATGAACACTCACATTTCTTGGTAGAATCGTGCAGGACTGAAATTTTTGATGTTTTTCTACTCCTCTCATGAGCACAAACAAGTCTCTAAAAGGATGAGTTTGCAACTACTTTACTTTTGGAGAAAATTCAAAACATTCATTATTCAATAGAGCCCAAAAGCAAAAACCAGCGTTTTGAATGAAGAATCACATTTCTTGGTAGAATATGCAGGATTGAAATTTTTGATGGTTTTTTACTCCTCTCAACAGCCCAAACAAGTTTCTAAAAGGATGAGTTTGCAACTACTTTACTTTTGGAGAAAATTCAAAACATTCATTATTCAATAGGGCCCAAAATATCAAAAACCAGCGGTTTGAATGAACACACATTTCTTGGTAGAATCTTGCAGGACTGAAATTTTTGATGTTTTTCTACTCCTCTCATGAGCCCTAACATTTCTCTAAAAGCATGAGCTTGCAACTACTTGACTTTTGGAGAAAATTCAAAACATTCATTATTCAATATAACCCAATAGCAAAAATCAGCGTTTTGAATGAAGAATCACATTTCTTGGTAGAATCATGCAGGATTGAAATTTTTGATGGTTTTTTACTCCTCTCAACAGCCCAAACAAGTTTCTAAAAGGATGAGTTTGCATCTTCTTTACTTTTGGAGAAAATTTAAAACATTCATTATTCAATAGGGCCCAAAATATCAAAAACCAGCGGTTTGAATGAACACTCACATTTCTTGGTAGAATCATGCAGGACTGAAATTTTTGATGTTTTTCTACTCCTCTCATGAGCACAAACAAGTCTCTAAAAGGATGAGTTTGCAACTACTTTACTTTTGGAGAAAATTCAAAACATTCATTATTCAATAGAGCCCAATAGCAAAAACCAGCGTTTTGAATGAAGAATCACATTTCTTGGTAGAATCATGCAGGATTGAAATTTTTGATGTTTTTTTACTCCTCTCAACAGCCCAAACAAGTTTCTAAAAGGATGAGTTTGCAACTACTTTACTTTTGGAGAAAATTCAAAACATTCATTATTCAATAGGGCCCAAACTATCAAAAACCAGCGGTTTGAATGAACACTCACATTTCTTGGTAGAATCGTGCAGGACTGAAATTTTTGATGTTTTTCTACTCCTCTCATGAGCCCAAACAAGTCTCTAAAAGGATGAGTTTGCAACTACTTTACTTTTGGAGAAAATTCAAAACATTCATTATTCAATAGAGCCCAATAGCAAAAATCAGGTTTTGAATGAAGAATCACATTTCTTGGTAGAATCATGCAGGATTTAAATTTTTGATTCTATTTTACTCCTCTCAACAGCCCAAACAAGTTTCTAAAAGGATGAGTTTGCAACTACTTTACTTTTGGAGAAAATTCAAAACATTCATTATTCAATAGGGCCCAAAATATCAAAAACCAGCGGTTTGAATGAACACTCACATTTCTTGGTAGAATCGTGCAGGACTGAAATTTTTGATGTTTATCTACTCCTCTCATGAGCCCAAACCAAGACTCTAAAAGGATGAGTTCGCAACTACTTTACTTTTGGAGAAAATTCAAAACATTCATTATTCAATAGAGCCCAATAGCAAAAACCAGCGTTTTGAATGAAGAATCACATTTCTTGGTAGAATCATGCAGGATTGAAATTTTTGATGGTTTTTTACTCCTCTCAACAGCCCAAACAAGTTTCAAAAAGGATGAGTTTGCAACTATTTTACTTTTGGAGAAAATTCAAAACATTCATTATTCAATAGGGCCCAAAATATCAAAAACCAGCGTTTTGAATGAAGAATCACATTTCTTGGTAGAATCATGCAGGATTGAAATTTTTGATGGTTTTTTTACTCCTCTCAACAGCCCAAACAAGTTTCTAAAAGGATGAGTTTGCAACTACTTTACTTTTGGAGAAAATTCAAAACATTCATTATTCAATAGGGCCCAAAATATCAAAAACCAGCGGTTTGAATGAACACACATTTCTTGGTAGAATCATGCAGGACTGAAATTTTTGATGTTTTTCTACTCCTCTCATGAGCCCAAACAAGTCTCTAAAAGCATGAGTTTGCAACTACTTTACTTTTGGAGAAAATTCAAAACATTCATTATTCAATAGAACCCAATAGCAAAAATCAGCGTTTTGAATGAAGAATCACATTTCTTGGTAGAATCATGCAGGATTGAAATTTTTGATGGTTTTTTACTCCTCTCAACAGCCCAAACAAGTTTCTAAAAGGATGAGTTTGCAACTACTTTACTTTTGGAGAAAATTCAAAACATTCATTATTCAATAGGGCCCAAAATATCAAAAACCAGCGTTTTGAATGAAGAATCACATTTCTTGGTAGAATCATGCAGGATTGAAATTTTTGATGGTTTTTTTACTCCTCTCAACAGCCCAAACAAGTTTCTAAAAGGATGAGTTTGCAACTACTTTACTTTTGGAGAAAATTCAAAACATTCATTATTCAATAGGGCCCAAAAAATCAAAAACCAGCGGTTTGAATGAACACACATTTCTTGGTAGAATCATGCAGGACTGAAATTTTTGATGTTTTTCTACTCCTCTCATGAGCCCAACCAAGTCTCTAAAAGCATGAGTTTGCAACTACTTTACTTTTGGAGAAAATTCAAAACATTCATTATTCAATAGAGCCCAATAGCAAAAATCAGGTTTTGATTGAAGAATCACATTTCTTGGTAGAATCGTGCAGGCTTGAAATTTTTGATGGTTTTTTACTCCTCTCAACAGCCCAAACAAGTTTCTAAAAGGATGAGTTTGCAACTACTTTACTTTTGGAGAAAATGCAAAACATTCATTATGCAATAGGGCCCAAAATATCAAAAACCAGTGGTTTGAATTAACACACATCTCTTGGTAGAATCATGCAGTACTGAAATTTTTGATGTTTTTCTACTCCTCTCATGAGCCCAAACAAGTCTCTAAAAGCATGAGCTTGCAACTACTTTACTTTTGGAGAAAATTCAAAACATTCATTATTCAATAGAACCCAATAGCAAAAATCAGCGTTTTGAATGAAGAATCACATTTCTTGGTAGAATCATGCAGGATTGAAATTTTTGATGGTTTTTTACGTCTCACAACAGCCCAAACAAGTTTCTAAAAGGATGAGTTTGCAACTACTTTACTTTTGGAGAAAATTCAAAACATTCATTATTCAATAAGGCCCAAAATATCAAAAACCAGCGGTTTGAATGAACACACATTTCTTGGTAGAATAATGCAGGACTGAAATTTTTGATGTTTTTCTACTCCTCTCATGAGCCCAAACAAGTCTCTAAAAGCATGAGCTTGCAACTACTTTACTTTTGGAGAAAATTCAAAACATTCATTATTCAATAGGGCCCAAACTATCAAAAACCAGCGGTTTGAATGAACACTCACATTTCTTGGTAGAATCGTGCAGGACTGAAATTTTTGATGTTTTTCTACTCCTCTCATGAGCCCAAACAAGTCTCTAAAAGGATGAGTTTGCAACTACTTTACTTTTGGAGAAAATTCAAAACATTCATTATTCAATAGAACCCAATAGCAAAAATCAGCGTTTTGAATGAAGAATCACATTTCTTGGTAGAATCATGCAAGATTGAAATTTTTGATGGTTTTTTACTCCTCTCAACAGCCCAAACAAGTTTCTAAAAGGATGAGTTTGCAACTACTTTACTTTTGGAGAAAATTCAAAACATTCATTATTCAATAGGGCCCAAAATATCAAAAACCAGCGGTTTGAATGAACACACATTTCTTGGTAGAATCATGCAGGACTGAAATTTTTGATGTTTTTCTACTCCTCTCATGAGCCCAAACAAGTCTCTAAAAGCATGAGCTTGCAACTACTTTACTTTTGGAGAAAATTCAAAACATTCATTATTCAATAGAACCCAATAGCAAAAATCAGCGTTTTGATTGAAGAATCACATTTCTTGGTAGAATCATGCAGGATTGAAATTTTTGATGGTTTTTTACTCCTCTCAACAGCCCAAACAAGTTTCTAAAAGGATGAGTTTGCAACTACTTTACTTTTGGAGAAAATTCAAAACATTCATTATTCAATAGGGCCCAAACTATCAAAAACCAGCGGTTTGAATGAACACTCACATTTCTTGGTAGAATCGTGCAGGACTGAAATTTTTGTTTTTTCTACTCCTCTCATGAGCCCAAACATGTCTCTAAAAGGATGAGTTTGCCACTACTTTACTTTTGGAGAAAATTCAAAACATTCATTATTCAATAGAACCCAATAGCAAAAATCAGCGTTTTGAATGAAGAATCACATTTCTTGGTAGAATCATGCAGGATTGAAATTTTTGATGGTTTTTTACTCCTCTCAACAGCCCAAACAAGTTTCTAAAAGGATGAGTTTGCAACTACTTTACTTTTGGAGAAAATTCAAAACATTCATTATTCAATAGGGCCCAAAATATCAAAAACCAGCGGTTTGAATAAACACATATTTCTTGGTAGAATCATGCAGGACTGAAATTTTTGATGTTTTTCTACTCCTCTCATGAGCCCAAACAAGTCTCTAAAAGCATGAGTTTGCAACTACTTTACTTTTGGAGAAAATTCAAAACATTCATTATTCAATAGAGCCCAATAGCAAAAATCAGGTTTTGAATGAAGAATCACATTTCTTGGTAGAATCATGCAGGATTGAAATTTTTGATGGTTTTTTGCTCCTCTCAACAGCCCAAACAAGTTTCTAAAAGGATGAGTTTGCAACTACTTTACTTTTGGAGAAAATTCAAAACATTCATTATTCAATAGGGCCCAAAATATCAAAAACCAGCGGTTTGAATGAACACTCATTTCTTGGTAGAATCATGCAGGACTGAAATTTTTGATGTTTTTCTACTCCTCTCATGAGCCCAAACAAGTCTCTAAAAGCATGAGTTTGCAACTACTTTACTTTTGGAGAAAATTCAAAACATTCATTATTCAATATAACCCAATAGCAAAAATCAGCGTTTTGAATGAAGAATCACATTTCTTGGTAGAATCATGCAGGATTGAAATTTTTGAAGGTTTTTTACTCCTGTCAACAGCCAAAACAAGTTTCAAAAAGGATGAGTTTGCAACTACTTTACTTTTGGAAAAAATTCAAAATATTCATTATTCAATAGGGCCCAAAATATCAAAAACCAGCGGTTTGAATGAACACACATTTCTTGGTAGAATCATGCAGGACTGAAATTTTTGATGTTTTTCTACTCCTCTCATGAGCCCAAACAAGTCTCTAAAAGCATGAGCTTGCAACTACTTTACTTTTGGAGAAAATTCAAAACATTCATTATTCAATAGAACCCAATAGCAAAAATCAGCGTTTTGAATGAAGAATCACATTTCTTGGTAGAATCATGCAGGATTGAAATTTTTGATGGTTTTTTTACTCCTCTCAACAGCCCAAACAAGTTTCTAAAATGATAAGTTTGCAACTACTTTACTTTTGGAGAAAATTCAAAACATTCATTATTCAATAGGGCCCAAACTATCAAAAACCAGCGGTTTGAAAGAACACTCACATTTCTTGGTAGAATCGTGCAGGACTGAAATTTTTGATGTTTTTCTACTCCTCTCATGAGCACAAACAAGTCTCTAAAAGAATGAGTTTGCAACTACTTTACTTTTGAAGAAAATTCAAAACATTCATTATTCAATAGAGCCCAATAGCAAAAACCAGCTTTTGACTGAAGAATCACATTTCTTGGTACAATCATGCAGGATTGAAATTTTTGATGGTTTTTTACTCCTCTCAACAGCCCAAACAAGTTTCTAAAAGGATGAGTTTGCAACTACTTTACTTTTGGAGAAAATTCAAAACATTCATTATTCAATAGGGCCCAAAATATCAAAAACCAGAGGTTTGAATGAAGAATCACATTTCTTGGTAGAATCATGCAGGATTGAAATTTTTGATGGTTTTTTACTCCTCTCAACAGCCCAAACAAGTTTCTAAAATGAAGAGTTTGCAACTACTTTACTTTTGGAGAAAATTCAAAACATTCATTATTCAATAGGGCCCAAAATATCAAAAACCAGCGGTATGAATGAACACACATTTCTTGGTAGAATCATGCAGGACTGAAATTTTTGATGTTTTTCTACTCCTCTCATGAGCCCAAACAAGTCTCTAAAAGCATGAGTTTGCAACTACTTTACTTTTGGAGAAAATTCAAAACATTCATTATTCAATAGAGCCCAATAGCAAAAATCAGGTTTTGAATGAAGAATCACATTTCTTGGTAGAATCATGCAGGATTGAAATTTTTGATGGTTTTTTACTCCTCTCAACAGCCCAAACAAGTTTCTAAAAGGATGAGTTTGCAACTACTTTACTTTTGGAGAAAATTCAAAACATTCATTATTCAATAGGGCCCAAACTATCAAAAACCAGCGGTTTGAATGAACACTCACATTTCTTGGTAGAATCGTGCAGGACTGAAATTTTTGATGTTTTTCTACTCCTCTCATGAGCACAAACAAGTCTCTAAAAGCATGAGTTTGCAACTACTTTACTTTTGGAGAAAATTCAAAACATTCATTATTCAATAGAGCCCAATAGCAAAAATCAGGTTTTGAATGAAGAATCACATTTCTTGGTAGAATCATGCAGGATTGAAATTTTTGATGGTTTTTTTACTCCTCTCAACAGCCCAAACAAGTTTCTAAAAGGATGAGTTTGCAACTACTTTACTTTTGGAGAAAATTCAAAACATTCATTATTCAATAGAGCCCAATAGCAAAAACCAGCGTTTTGAATGAAGAATCACATTTCTTGGTACAATCATGCAGGACTGAAATTTTTGATGGTTTTTTACTCCTCTCAACAGCCCAAACAAGTTTCTAAAAGGATGAGTTTGCAACTACTTTACTTTTGGAGAAAATTCAAAACATTCATTATTCAATAGGGCCCAAAATATCAAAAACCAGCGGTTTGAATGAACACTCATTCCTTGGTAGAATCATGCAGGACTGAAATTTTTGATGTTTTTCTACTCCTCTCATGAGCCCAAACAAGTCTCTAAAAGCATGAGTTTTCAACTACTTTACTTTTGGAGAAAATTCAAAACATTCATTATTCAATAGAAACCAATAGCAAAAATCAGCGTTTTGAATGAAGAATCACATTTCTTGGTAGAATCATGCAGGATTGAAATTTTTGAAGGTTTTTTACTCCTGTCAACAGCCAAAACAAGTTTCAAAAAGCATGAGTTTGCAACTACTTTACTTTTGGAAAAAATTCAAAATATTCATTATTCAATAGTGCCCAAAATATCAAAAACCAGCGGTTTGAATGAACACACATTTCTTGGTAGAATCATGCAGGACTGAAATTTTTGATGTTTTTCTACTCCTTTCATGAGCCCAAACAAGTCTCTAAAAGCATGAGCTTGCAACTACTTTACTTTTGGAGAAAATTCAAAACATTCATTATTCAATAGAACCCAATAGCAAAAATCAGCGTTTTGAATGAAGAATCACATTTCTTGGTAGAATCATGCAGGATTGAAATTTTTGATGGTTTTTTTACTCCTCTCAACAGCCCAAACAAGTTTCTAAAAGGATAAGTTTGCAACTACTTTACTTTTGGAGAAAATTCAAAACATTCATTATTCAATAGGGCCCAAACTATCAAAAACCAGCGGTTTGAATGAACACACATTTCTTGGTAGAATCGTGCAGGACTGAAATTTTTGATGTTTTTCTACTCCTCTCATGAGCACAAACAAGTCTCTAAAAGAATGAGTTTGCAACTACTTTACTTTTGGAGAAAATTCAAAACATTCATTATTCAATAGAGCCCAATAGCAAAAACCAGCTTTTGAATGAAGAATCACATTTCTTGGTAGAATCATGCAGGATTGAAATTTTTGATGGTTTTTTACTCCTCTCAACAGCCCAAACAAGTTTCTAAAAGGATGAGTTTGCAACTACTTTACTTTTCGAGAAAATTCAAAACATTCATTATTCAATAGGGCCCAAAATATCAAAAACCAGAGGTTTGAATGAAGAATCACATTTCTTGGTAGAATCATGCAGGATTGAAATTTTTGATGGTTTTTTACTCCTCTCAACAGCCCAAACAAGTTTCTAAAATGATGAGTTTGCAACTACTTTACTTTTGGAGAAAATTCAAAACATTCATTATTCAATAGGGCCCAAAATATCAAAAACCAGCAGTATGAATGAACACACATTTCTTGGTAGAATCATGCAGGACTGAAATTTTTGATGGTTTTTTACTCCTCTCAACAGCCCAAACAAGTTTCTAAAAGGATGAGTTTGCAACTACTTTACTTTTGGAGAAAATTCAAAACATTCATTATTCAATAGGGCCCAAACTATCAAAAACCAGCGGTTTGAATGAACACTCACATTTCTTGGTAGAATCGTGCAGGACTGAAATTTTTGATGTTTTTCTGCTCCTCTCATGAGCACAAACAAGTCTCTAAAAGGATGAGTTTGCAACTACTTTACTTTTGGAGAAAATTCAAAACATTCATTATTCAATAGATCCCAATAGCAAAAACCAGCGTTTTGAATGAAGAATCACATTTCTTGGTAGAAAATGCAGGATTGAAATTTTTGATGGTTTTTTACTCCTCTCAACAGCCCAAACAAGTTTCTAAAAGGATGAGTTTGCAACTACTTTACTTTTGGAGAAAATTCAAAACATTCATTATTCAATAGGGCCCAAAATATCAAAAACCAGCGGTTTGAATGAACACACATTTCTTGGTAGAATCATGCAGGACTGAAATTTTTGATGTTTTTCTACTCCTCTCATGAGCCCAAACAAGTCTCTAAAAGCATGAGTTTGCAACTACTTTACTTTTGGAGAAAATTCAAAACATTCATTATTCAATAGAGCCCAATAGCAAAAATCAGGTTTTGAATGAAGAATCACATTTCTTGGTAGAATCATGCAGGATTGAAATTTTTGATGGTTTTTTACTCCTCTCAACAGCCCAAACAAGTTTCTAAAAGGATGAGTTTGCAACTACTTTACTTTTGGAGAAAATTCAAAACATTCATTATTCAATAGGGCCCAAACTATCAAAAACCAGTGGTTTGAATGAACACTCACATTTCTTGGTAGAATCGTGCAGGACTGAAATTTTTGATGTTTTTCTACTCCTCTCATGAGCCCAAACAAGTCTCTAAAAGGATGAGTTTGCAACTACTTTACTTTTGGAGAAAATTCAAAACATTCATTATTCAATAGAACCCAATAGCAAAAATCAGCGTTTTGAATGAAGAATCACATTTCTTGGTACAATCATGCAGGACTGAAATTTTTGATGGTTTTTTACTCCTCTCAACAGCCCAAACAAGTTTCTAAAAGGATGAGTTTGCAACTACTTTACTTTTGGAGAAAATTCAAAACATTCATTATTCTATAGGGCCCAAAATATCAAAAACCAGAGGTTTGAATGAAGAATCACATTTCTTGGTAGAATCATGCAGGATTGAAATTTTTGATGGTTTTTTACTCCTCTCAACAGCCCAAACAAGTTTCTAAAATGATGAGTTTGCAATTACTTTACTTTTGGAGAAAATTCAAAACATTCATTATTCAATAGGGCCCAAAATATCAAAAACCAGCGGTATGAATGAACACACATTTCTTGGTAGAATCATGCAGGACTGAAATTTTTGATGTTTTTCTACTCCTCTCATGAGCCCAAACAAGTCTCTAAAAGCATGAGTTTGCAACTACTTTACTTTTGGAGAAAATTCAAAACATTCATTATTCAATAGAACCCAATAGCAAAAATCAGCGTTTTGAATGAAGAATCACATTTCTTGGTAGAATCATGCAGGATTGAAATTTTTGATGGTTTTTTTACTCCTCTCAACAGCCCAAACAAGTTTCTAAAAGGATGAGTTTGCAACTACTTTACTTTTGGAGAAAATTCAAAACATTCATTATTCAATAGGGCCCAAACTATCAAAAACCAGCGGTTTGAATGAACACTCACATTTCTTGGTAGAATCGTGCAGGACTGAAATTTTTGGTTTTTCTACTCCTCTCATGAGCCCAAACAAGTCTCTAAAAGGATGAGTTTGCAACTACTTTACTTTTGGAGAAAATTCAAAACATTCATTATTCAATAGAACCCAATAGCAAAAATCAGCGTTTTGAATGAAGAATCACATTTCTTGGTAGAATCATGCAGGATTGAAATTTTTGATGGTTTTTTAATCCTCTCAACAGCCCAAACAAGTTTCTAAAAGGATGAGTTTGCAACTACTTTACTTTTGGAGAAAATTCAAAACATTCATTATTCAATAGGGCCCAAAATATCAAAAACCAGCGGTTTGAATAAACACATATTTCTTGGTAGAGTCATGCAGGACTGAAATTTTTGATGTTTTTCTACTCCTCTCATGAGCCCAAACAAGTCTCTAAAAGCATGAGTTTGCAACTACTTTACTTTTGGAGAAAATTCAAAACATTCGTTATTCAATAGAGCCCAATAGCAAAAATCAGGTTTTGAATGAAGAATCACATTTCTTGGTAGAATCATGCAGGATTGAAATTTTTTATGGTTTTTTATTCCTCTTAACAGCACAAACAAGTTTCTAAAAGGATGAGTTTGCAACTACTTTACTTTTGGAGAAAATTCAAAACATTCATTATTCAATAGGGCCCAAAATATCAAAAACCAGCGGTTTAAATGAACACTCACATTTCTTGTTAGAATCTTGCAGCACTGAAATTTTTGATGTTTTTCTACTCCTCTCATGAGCCCAAACCAAGACTCTAAAAGGATGAGTTTGCAACTACTTTACTTTTGGAGAAAATTCAAAACATTCATTATTCAATAGAGCCCAATAGCAAAAACCAGCGTTTTGAATGAAGAATCACATTTCTTGGTACAATCATGCAGGACTGAAATTTTTGATGGTTTTTTACTCCTCTCAACAGCCCAAACAAGTTTCTAAAAGGATGAGTTTGCAACTACTTTACTTTTGGAGAAAATTCAAAACATTCATTATTCAATAGGGCCCAAAATATCAAAAACCAGCGGTTTGAATGAACACTCATTTCTTGGTAGAATCATGCAGGACTGAAATTTTTGATGTTTTTCTACTCCTCTCATGAGCACAAACAAGTCTCTAAAAGGATGAGTTTGCAACTACTTTACTTTTGGAGAAAATTCAAAACATTCATTATTCAATAGAGCCCAATAGCAAAAACCAGCGTTTTGAATGAAGAATCACATTTCTTGGTAGAATCATGCAGGATTGAAATTTTTGATGTTTTTTTACTCCTCTCAACAGCCCAAACAAGTTTCTAAAAGGATGAGTTTGCAACTACTTTACTTTTGGAGAAAATTCAAAACATTCATTATTCAATAGGGCCCAAACTATCAAAAACCAGCGGTTTGAATGAACACTCACATTTCTTGGTAGAATCGTGCAGGACTGAAATTTTTGATGTTTTTCTACTCCTCTCATGAGCCCAAACAAGTCTCTAAAAGGATGAGTTTGCAACTACTTTACTTTTGGAGAAAATTCAAAACATTCATTATTCAATAGAGCCCAATAGCAAAAATCAGGTTTTGAATGAAGAATCACATTTCTTGGTAGAATCATGCAGGATTTAAATTTTTGATTCTATTTTACTCCTCTCAACAGCCCAAACAAGTTTCTAAAAGGATGAGTTTGCAACTACTTTACTTTTGGAGAAAATTCAAAACATTCATTATTCAATAGGGCCCAAAATATCAAAAACCAGCGGTTTGAATGAACACTCACATTTCTTGGTAGAATCGTGCAGGACTGAAATTTTTGATGTTTTTCTACTCCTCTCATGAGCCCAAACCAAGACTCTAAAAGGATGAGTTCGCAACTACTTTACTTTTGGAGAAAATTCAAAACATTCATTATTCAATAGAGCCCAATAGCAAAAACCAGCGTTTTGAATGAAGAATCACATTTCTTGGTAGAATCATGCAGGATTGAAATTTTTGATGGTTTTTTACTCCTCTCAACAGCCCAAACAAGTTTCAAAAAGGATGAGTTTGCAACTACTTTACTTTTGGAGAAAATTCAAAACATTCATTATTCAATAGGGCCCAAAATATCAAAAACCAGCGTTTTGAATGAAGAATCACATTTCTTGGTAGAATCATGCAGGATTGAAATTTTTGATGGTTTTTTTACTCCTCTCAACAGCCCAAACAAGTTTCTAAAAGGATGAGTTTGCAACTTCTTTACTTTTGGAGAAAATTCAAAACATTCATTATTCAATAGGGCCCAAAATATCAAAAACCAGCGGTTTGAATGAACACACATTTCTTGGTAGAATCATGCAGGACTGAAATTTTTGATGTTTTTCTACTCCTCTCATGAGCCCAAACAAGTCTCTAAAAGCATGAGTTTGCAACTACTTTACTTTTGGAGAAAATTCAAAACATTCATTATTCAATAGAACCCAATAGCAAAAATCAGCGTTTTGAATGAAGAATCACATTTCTTGGTAGAATCATGCAGGATTGAAATTTTTGATGGTTTTTTACTCGTCTCAACAGCCCAAACAAGTTTCTAAAAGGATGAGTTTGCAACTACTTTACTTTTGGAGAAAATTCAAAACATTCATTATTCAATAGGGCCCAAAATATCAAAAACCAGCGTTTTGAATGAAGAATCACATTTCTTGGTAGAATCATGCAGGATTGAAATTTTTGATGGTTTTTTTACTCCTCTCAACAGCCCAAACAAGTTTCTAAAAGGATGAGTTTGCAACTACTTTACTTTTGGAGAAAATTCAAAACATTCATTATTCAATAGGGCCCAAAAAATCAAAAACCAGCGGTTTGAATGAACACACATTTCTTGGTAGAATCATGCAGGACTGAAATTTTTGATGTTTTTCTACTCCTCTCATGAGCCCAACCAAGTCTCTAAAAGCATGAGTTTGCAACTACTTTACTTTTGGAGAAAATTCAAAACATTCATTATTCAATAGAGCCCAATAGCAAAAATCAGGTTTTGATTGAAGAATCACATTTCTTGGTAGAATCATGCAGGCTTGAAATTTTTGATGGTTTTTTACTCCTCTCAACAGCCCAAACAAGTTTCTAAAAGGATGAGTTTGCAACTACTTTACTTTTGGAGAAAATGCAAAACATTCATTATGCAATAGGGCCCAAAATATCAAAAACCAGTGGTTTGAATTAACACACATCTCTTGGTAGAATCATGCAGGACTGAAATTTTTGATGTTTTTCTACTCCTCTCATGAGCCCAAACAAGTCTCTAAAAGCATGAGCTTGCAACTACTTTACTTTTGGAGAAAATTCAAAACATTCATTATTCAATAGAACCCAATAGCAAAAATCAGCGTTTTGAATGAAGAATCACATTTCTTGGTAGAATCATGCAGGATTGAAATTTTTGATGGTTTTTTACGTCTCACAACAGCCCAAACAAGTTTCTAAAAGGATGAGTTTGCAACTACTTTACTTTTGGAGAAAATTCAAAACATTCATTATTCAATAAGGCCCAAAATATCAAAAACCAGCGGTTTGAATGAACACACATTTCTTGGTAGAATAATGCAGGACTGAAATTTTTGATGTTTTTCTACTCCTCTCATGAGCCCAAACAAGTCTCTAAAAGCATGAGCTTGCAACTACTTTACTTTTGGAGAAAATTCAAAACATTCATTATTCAATAGGGCCCAAACTATCAAAAACCAGCGGTTTGAATGAACACTCACATTTCTTGGTAGAATCGTGCAGGACTGAAATTTTTGATGTTTTTCTACTCCTCTCATGAGCCCAAACAAGTCTCTAAAAGGATGAGTTTGCAACTACTTTACTTTTGGAGAAAATTCAAAACATTCATTATTCAATAGAACCCAATAGCAAAAATCAGCGTTTTGAATGAAGAATCACATTTCTTGGTAGAATCATGCAAGATTGAAATTTTTGATGGTTTTTTACTCCTCTCAACAGCCCAAACAAGTTTCTAAAAGGATGAGTTTGCAACTACTTTACTTTTGGAGAAAATTCAAAACATTCATTATTCAATAGGGCCCAAAATATCAAAAACCAGCGGTTTGAATGAACACACATTTCTTGGTAGAATCATGCAGGACTGAAATTTTTGATGTTTTTCTACTCCTCTCATGAGCCCAAACAAGTCTCTAAAAGCATGAGCTTGCAACTACTTTACTT
This sequence comes from Dendrobates tinctorius, assembly GCF_039654945.1. Classification (NCBI taxonomy): domain Eukaryota; kingdom Metazoa; phylum Chordata; class Amphibia; order Anura; family Dendrobatidae; genus Dendrobates; species Dendrobates tinctorius. Next base: position 25,005,664 of record NW_027361793.1, read on the forward strand.
TTGGAGAAAATTCAAAACATTCATTATTCAATAGAACCCAATAGCAAAAATCAGCGTTTTGAATGAAGAATCACATTTCTTGGTAGAATCATGCAGGATTGAAATTTTTGATGGTTTTTTACTCCTCTCAACAGCCCAAACAAGTTTCTAAAAGGATGAGTTTGCAACTACTTTACTTTTGGAGAAAATTCAAAACATTCATTATTCAATAGGGCCCAAACTATCAAAAACCAGCGGTTTGAATGAACACTCACATTTCTTGGTAGAATCGTGCAGGACTGAAATTTTTGTTTTTTCTACTCCTCTCATGAGCCCAAACAAGTCTCTAAAAGGATGAGTTTGCAACTACTTTACTTTTGGAGAAAATTCAAAACATTCATTATTCAATAGAACCCAATAGCAAAAATCAGCGTTTTGAATGAAGAATCACATTTCTTGGTAGAATCATGCAGGATTGAAATTTTTGATGGTTTTTTACTCCTCTCAACAGCCCAAACAAGTTTCTAAAAGGATGAGTTTGCAACTACTTTACTTTTGGAGAAAATTCAAAACATTCATTATTCAATGGGGCCCAAAATATCAAAAACCAGCGGTTTGAATAAACATATATTTCTTGGTAGAATCATGCAGGACTGAAATTTTTGATGTTTTTCTACTCCTCTCATGAGCCCAAACAAGTCTCTAAAAGCATGAGTTTGCAACTACTTTACTTTTGGAGAAAATTCAAAACATTCATTATTCAATAGAGCCCAATAGCAAAAATTAGGTTTTGAATGAAGAATCACATTTCTTGGTAGAATCATGCAGGATTGAAATTTTTGATGGTTTTTTACTCCTCTCAACAGCCCAAACAAGTTTCTAAAAGGATGAGTTTGCAACTACTTTACTTTTGGAGAAAATTCAAAACATTCATTATTCAATAGGGCCCAAAATATCAAAAACCAGCGGTTTGAATGAACACTCATTTCTTGGTAGAATCATGCAGGACTGAAATTTTTGATGTTTTTCTACTCCTCTCATGAGCCCAAACAAGTCTCTAAAAGCATGAGTTTGCAACTACTTTACTTTTGGAGAAAATTCAAAACATTCATTATTCAATATAACCCAATAGCAAAAATCAGCGTTTTGAATGAAGAATCACATTTCTTGGTAGAATCATGCAGGATTGAAATTTTTGAAGGTTTTTTACTCCTGTCAACAGCCAAAACAAGTTTCAAAAAGGATGAGTTTGCAACTACTTTACTTTTGGAAAAAATTCAAAATATTCATTATTCAATAGGGCCCAAAATATCAAAAACCAGCGGTTTGAATGAACACACATTTCTTGGTAGAATCATGCAGGACTGAAATTTTTGATGTTTTTCTACTCCTCTCATGAGCCCAAACAAGTCTCTAAAAGCATGAGCTTGCAACTACTTTACTTTTGGAGAAAATTCAAAACATTCATTATTCAATAGAACCCAATAGCAAAAATCAGCGTTTTGAATGAAGAATCACATTTCTTGGTAGAATCATGCAGGATTGAAATTTTTGATGGTTTTTTTACTCCTCTCAACAGCCCAAACAAGTTTCTAAAAGGATAAGTTTGCAACTACTTTACTTTTGGAGAAAATTCAAAACATTCATTATTCAATAGGGCCCAAACTATCAAAAACCAGCGGTTTGAAAGAACACTCACATTTCTTGGTAGAATCGTGCAGGACTGAAATTTTTGATGTTTTTCTACTCCTCTCATGAGCACAAACAAGTCTCTAAAAGAATGAGTTTGCAACTACTTTACTTTTGAAGAAAATTCAAAACATTCATTATTCAATAGAGCCCAATAGCAAAAACCAGCTTTTGACTGAAGAATCACATTTCTTGGTAGAATCATGCAGGATTGAAATTTTTGATGGTTTTTTACTCCTCTCAACAGCCCAAACAAGTTTCTAAAAGGATGAGTTTGCAACTACTTTACTTTTGGAGAAAATTCAAAACATTCATTATTCAATAGGGCCCAAAATATCAAAAACCAGAGGTTTGAATGAAGAATCACATTTCTTGGTAGAATCATGCAGGATTGAAATTTTTGATGGTTTTTTACTCCTCTCAACAGCCCAAACAAGTTTCTAAAATGAAGAGTTTGCAACTACTTTACTTTTGGAGAAAATTCAAAACATTCATTATTCAATAGGGCCCAAAATATCAAAAACCAGCGGTATGAATGAACACACATTTCTTGGTAGAATCATGCAGGACTGAAATTTTTGATGTTTTTCTACTCCTCTCATGAGCCCAAACAAGTCTCTAAAAGCATGAGTTTGCAACTACTTTACTTTTGGAGAAAATTCAAAACATTCATTATTCAATAGAGCCCAATAGCAAAAATCAGGTTTTGAATGAAGAATCACATTTCTTGGTAGAATCATGCAGGATTGAAATTTTTGATGGTTTTTTACTCCTCTCAACAGCCCAAACAAGTTTATAAAAGGATGAGTTTGCAACTACTTTACTTTTGGAGAAAATTCAAAACATTCATTATTCAATAGGGCCCAAACTATCAAAAACCAGCGGTTTGAATGAACACTCACATTTCTTGGTAGAATCGTGCAGGACTGAAATTTTTGATGTTTTTCTACTCCTCTCATGAGCACAAACAAGTCTCTAAAAGGATGAGTTTGCAACTACTTTACTTTTGGAGAAAATTCAAAACATTCAATATTCAATAGAGCCCAATAGCAAAAACCAGCGTTTTGAATGAAGAATCACATTTCTTGGTAGAAAATGCAGGATTGAAATTTTTGATGGTTTTTTACTCCTCTCAACAGCCCAAACAAGTTTCTAAAAGGATGAGTTTGCAACTACTTTACTTTTGGTGAAAATTCAAAACATTCATTATTCAATAGGGCCCAAAATATCAAAAACCAGCGGTTTGAATGAACACACATTTCTTGGTAGAATCATGCAGGACTGAAATTTTTGATGTTTTTCTACTCCTCTCATGAGCCCAAACAAGTCTCTAAAAGCATGAGTTTGCAACTACTTTACTTTTGGAGAAAATTCAAAACATTCATTATTCAATAGAGCCCAATAGCAAAAATCAGGTTTTGAATGAAGAATCACATTTCTTGGTAGAATCATGCAGGATTGAAATTTTTGATGGTTTTTTTACTCCTCTCAACAGCCCAAACAAGTTTCTAAAAGGATGAGTTTGCAACTACTTTACTTTTGGAGAAAATTCAAAACATTCATTATTCAATAGAGCCCAATAGCAAAAACCAGCGTTTTGAATGAAGAATCACATTTCTTGGTACAATCATGCAGGACTGAAATTTTTGATGGTTTTTTACTCCTCTCAACAGCCCAAACAAGTTTCTAAAAGGATGAGTTTGCAACTACTTTACTTTTGGAGAAAATTCAAAACATTCATTATTCAATAGGGCCCAAAATATCAAAAACCAGCGGTTTGAATGAACACTCATTCCTTGGTAGAATCATGCAGTACTGAAATTTTTGATGTTTTTCTACTCCTCTCATGAGCCCAAACAAGTCTCTAAAAGCATGAGTTTTCAACTACTTTACTTTTGGAGAAAATTCAAAACATTCATTATTCAATAGAAACCAATAGCAAAAATCAGCGTTTTGAATGAAGAATCACATTTCTTGGTAGAATCATGCAGGATTGAAATTTTTGAAGGTTTTTTACTCCTGTCAACAGCCAAAACAAGTTTCAAAAAGCATGAGTTTGCAACTACTTTACTTTTGGAAAAAATTCAAAATATTCATTATTCAATAGGGCCCAAAATATCAAAAACCAGCGGTTTGAATGAACACACATTTCTTGGTAGAATCATGCAGGACTGAAATTTTTGATGTTTTTCTACTCCTTTCATGAGCCCAAACAAGTCTCTAAAAGCATGAGCTTGCAACTACTTTACTTTTGGAGAAAATTCAAAACATTCATTATTCAATAGAACCCAATAGCAAAAATCAGCGTTTTGAATGAAGAATCACATTTCTTGGTAGAATCATGCAGGATTGAAATTTTTGATGGTTTTTTTACTCCTCTCAACAGCCCAAACAAGTTTCTAAAAGGATAAGTTTGCAACTACTTTACTTTTGGAGAAAATTCAAAACATTCATTATTCAATAGGGCCCAAACTATCAAAAACCAGCGGTTTGAATGAACACACATTTCTTGGTAGAATCGTGCAGGACTGAAATTTTTGATGTTTTTCTACTCCTCTCATGAGCACAAACAAGTCTCTAAAAGAATGAGTTTGCAACTACTTTACTTTTGGAGAAAATTCAAAACATTCATTATTCAATAGAGCCCAATAGCAAAAACCAGCTTTTGAATGAAGAATCACATTTCTTGGTAGAATCATGCAGGATTGAAATTTTTGATGGTTTTTTACTCCTCTCAACAGCCCAAACAAGTTTCTAAAAGGATGAGTTTGCAACTACTTTACTTTTCGAGAAAATTCAAAACATTCATTATTCAATAGGGCCCAAAATATCAAAAACCAGAGGTTTGAATGAAGAATCACATTTCTTGGTAGAATCATGCAGGATTGAAATTTTTGATGGTTTTTTACTCCTCTCAACAGCCCAAACAAGTTTCTAAAATGATGAGTTTGCAACTACTTTACTTTTGGAGAAAATTCAAAACATTCATTATTCAATAGGGCCCAAAATATCAAAAACCAGCAGTATGAATGAACACACATTTCTTGGTAGAATCATGCAGGACTGAAATTTTTGATGGTTTTTTACTCCTCTCAACAGCCCAAACAAGTTTCTAAAAGGATGAGTTTGCAACTACTTTACTTTTGGAGAAAATTCAAAACATTCATTATTCAATAGGGCCCAAACTATCAAAAACCAGTGGTTTGAATTAACACTCACATTTCTTGGTAGAATCGTGCAGGACTGAAATTTTTGATGTTTTTCTACTCCTCTCATGAGCACAAACAAGTCTCTAAAAGGATGAGTTTGCAACTACTTTACTTTTGGAGAAAATTCAAAACATTCATTATTCAATAGATCCCAATAGCAAAAACCAGCGTTTTGAATGAAGAATCACATTTCTTGGTAGAAAATGCAGGATTGAAATTTTTGATGGTTTTTTACTCCTCTCAACAGCCCAAACAAGTTTCTAAAAGGATGAGTTTGCAACTACTTTACTTTAGGAGAAAATTCAAAACATTCATTATTCAATAGGGCCCAAAATATCAAAAACCAGCGGTTTGAATGAACACACATTTCTTGGTAGAATCATGCAGGACTGAAATTTTTGATGTTTTTCTACTCCTCTCATGAGCCCAAACAAGTCTCTAAAAGCATGAGTTTGCAACTACTTTACTTTTGGAGAAAATTCAAAACATTCATTATTCAATAGAGCCCAATAGCAAAAAGCAGGTTTTGAACGAAGAATCACATTTCTTGGTAGAATCATGCAGGATTGAAATTTTTGATGGTTTTTTACTCCTCTCAACAGCCCAAACAAGTTTCTAAAAGGATGAGTTTGCAACTACTTTACTTTTGGAGAAAATTCAAAACATTCATTATTCAATAGGGCCCAAACTATCAAAAACCAGTGGTTTGAATGAACACTCACATTTCTTGGTAGAATCGTGCAGGACTGAAATTTTTGATGTTTTTCTACTCCTCTCATGAGCCCAAACAAGTCTCTAAAAGGATGAGTTTGCAACTACTTTACTTTTGGAGAAAATTCAAAACATTCATTATTCAATAGAACCCAATAGCAAAAATCAGCGTTTTGAATGAAGAATCACATTTCTTGGTACAATCATGCAGGACTGAAATTTTTGATGGTTTTTTACTCCTCTCAACAGCCCAAACAAGTTTCTAAAAGGATGAGTTTGCAACTACTTTACTTTTGGAGAAAATTCAAAACATTCATTATTCAATAGGGCCCAAAATATCAAAAACCAGAGGTTTGAATGAAGAATCACGTTTCTTGGTAGAATCATGCAGGATTGAAATTTTTGATGGTTTTTTACTCCTCTCAACAGCCCAAACAAGTTTCTAAAATGATGAGTTTGCAACTACTTTACTTTTGGAGAAAATTCAAAACATTCATTATTCAATAGGGCCCAAAATATCAAAAACCAGCGGTATGAATGAACACACATTTCTTGGTAGAATCATGCAGGACTGAAATTTTTGATGTTTTTCTACTCCTCTCATGAGCCCAAACAAGTCTCTAAAAGCATGAGTTTGCAACTACTTTACTTTTGGAGAAAATTCAAAACATTCATTATTCAATAGAACCCAATAGCAAAAATCAGCGTTTTGAATGAAGAATCACATTTCTTGGTAGAATCATGCAGGATTGAAATTTTTGATGGTTTTTTACTCCTCTCAACAGCCCAAACAAGTTTCTAAAAGGATGAGTTTGCATCTACTTTACTTTTGGAGAAAATTCAAAACATTCATTATTCAATAGGGCCCAAACTATCAAAAACCAGCGGTTTGAATGAACACTCACATTTCTTGGTAGAATCGTGCAGGACTGAAATTTTTGGTTTTTCTACTCCTCTCATGAGCCCAAACAAGTCTCTAAAAGGATGAGTTTGCAACTACTTTACTTTTGGAGAAAATTCAAAACATTCATTATTCAATAGAACCCAATAGCAAAAATCAGCGTTTTGAATGAAGAATCACATTTCTTGGTAGAATCATGCAGGATTGAAATTTTTGATGGTTTTTTAATCCTCTCAACAGCCCAAACAAGTTTCTAAAATGATGAGTTTGCAACTACTTTACTTTTGGAGAAAATTCAAAACATTCATTATTCAATAGGGCCCAAAATATCAAAAACCAGCGGTTTGAATAAACACATATTTCTTGGTAGAGTCATGCAGGACTGAAATTTTTGATGTTTTTCTACTCCTCTCATGAGCCCAAACAAGTCTCTAAAAGCATGAGTTTGCAACTACTTTACTTTTGGAGAAAATTCAAAACATTCATTATTCAATAGAGCCCAATAGCAAAAATCAGGTTTTGAATGAAGAATCACATTTCTTGGTAGAATCATGCAGGATTGAAATTTTTGATGGTTTTTTACTCCTCTCAACAGCCCAAACAAGTTTCTAAAAGGATGAGTTTGCAACTACTTTACTTTTGGAGAAAATTCAAAACATTCATTATTCAATAGGGCCCAAACTATCAAAATCCAGCGGTTTGAATGAACACTCACATTTCTTGGTAGAATCGTGCAGGACTGAAATTTTTGATGTTTTTCTACTCCTCTCATGAGCCCAAACAAGTCTCTAAAAGGATGAGTTTGCAACTACTTTACTTTTGGAGAAAATTCAAAACATTCATTATTCAATAGAGCCCAATAGCAAAAATCAGGTTTTGAATGAAGAATCACATTTCTTGGTAGAATCATGCAGGATTGAAATTTTTTATGGTTTTTTATTCCTCTTAACAGCACAAACAAGTTTCTAAAAGGATGAGTTTGCAACTACTTTACTTTTGGAGAAAATTCAAAACATTCATTATTCAATAGGGCCCAAAATATCAAAAACCAGCGGTTTGAATGAACACTCACATTTCTTGTTAGAATCTTGCAGGACTGAAATTTTTGATGTTTTTCTACTCCTCTCATGAGCCCAAACCAAGACTCTAAAAGGATGAGTTTGCAACTACTTTACTTTTGGAGAAAATTCAAAACATTCATTATTCAATAGAGCCCAATAGCAAAAACCAGCGTTTTGAATGAAGAATCACATTTCTTGGTACAATCATGCAGGACTGAAATTTTTGATGGTTTTTTACTCCTCTCAACAGCCCAAACAAGTTTCTAAAAGGATGAGTTTGCAACTACTTTACTTTTGGAGAAAATTCAAAACATTCATTATTCAATAGGGCCCAAAATATCAAAAACCAGCGGTTTGAATGAACACTCATTTCTTGGTAGAATCATGCAGGACTGAAATTTTTGATGTTTTTCTACTCCTCTCATGAGCCCAAACAAGTCTCTAAAAGCATGAGTTTGCAACTACTTTACTTTTGGAGAAAATTCAAAACATTCATTATTCAATAGAAACCAATAGCAAAAATCAGCGTTTTGAATGAAGAATCACATTTCTTGGTAGAATCATGCAGGATTGAAATTTTTGAAGGTTTTTTACTCCTGTCAACAGCCAAAACAAGTTTCAAAAAGGATGAGTTTGCAACTACTTTACTTTTGGAATAAATTCAAAATATTCATTATTCAATAGGGCCCAAAATATCAAAAACCAGCGGTTTGAATGAACACACATTTCTTGGTAGAATCATGCAGGACTGAAATTTTTGATGTTTTTCTACTCCTCTCATGAGCCCAAACAAGTCTCTAAAAGCATGAGCTTGCAACTACTTTACTTTTGGAGAAAATTCAAAACATTCATTATTCAATAGAACCCAATAGCAAAAATCAGCGTTTTGAATGAAGAATCACATTTCTTGGTAGAATCATGCAGGATTGAAATTTTTGATGGTTTTTTTACTCCTCTCAACAGCCCAAACAAGTTTCTAAAAGGATAAGTTTGCAACTACTTTACTTTTGGAGAAAATTCAAAACATTCATTATTCAATAGGGCCCAAACTATCAAAAACCAGCGGTTTGAATGAACACTCACATTTCTTGGTAGAATCGTGCAGGACTGAAATTTTTGATGTTTTTCTACTCCTCTCATGAGCACAAACAAGTCTCTAAAAGAATGAGTTTGCAACTACTTTACTTTTGAAGAAAATTCAAAACATTCATTATTCAATAGAGCCCAATAGCAAAAACCAGCTTTTGAATGAAGAATCACATTTCTTGGTAGAATCATGCAGGATTGAAATTTTTGATGGTTTTTTACTCCTCTCAACAGCCCAAACAAGTTTCTAAAAGGATGAGTTTGCAACTACTTTACTTTTCGAGAAAATTCAAAACATTCATTATTCAATAGGGCCCAAAATATCAAAAACCAGAGGTTTGAATGAAGAATCACATTTCTTGGTAGAATCATGCAGGATTGAAATTTTTGATGGTTTTTTACTCCTCTCAACAGCCCAAACAAGTTTCTAAAATGAAGAGTTTGCAACTACTTTACTTTTGGAGAAAATTCAAAACATTCATTATTCAATAGGGCCCAAAATATCAAAAACCAGCGGTGTGAATGAACACACATTTCTTGGTAGAATCATGCAGGACTGAAATTTTTGATGTTTTTCTACTCCTCTCATGAGCCCAAACAAGTCTCTAAAAGCATGAGTTTGCAACTACTTTACTTTTGGAGAAAATTCAAAACATTCATTATTCAATAGAACCCAATAGCAAAAATCAGGTTTTGAATGAAGAATCACATTTCTTGGTAGAATCATGCAGGATTGAAATTTTTGATGGTTTTTTACTCCTCTCAACAGCCCAAACAAGTTTCTAAAAGGATGAGTTTGCAACTACTTTACTTTTGGAGAAAATTCAAAACATTCATTATTCAATAGGGCCCAAACTATCAAAAACCAGCGGTTTGAATGAACACTCACATTTCTTGGTAGAATCGTGCAGGGCTGAAATTTTTCATGTTTTTCTACTCCTCTCATGAGCACAAACAAGTCTCTAAAAGGATGAGTTTGCAACTACTTTACTTTTGGAGAAAATTCAAAACATTCATTATTCAATAGAGCCCAATAGCAAAAACCAGCGTTTTGAATGAAGAATCACATTTCATGGTAGAAAATGCAGGATTGAAATTTTTGATGGTTTTTTACTCATCTCAACAGCCCAAACAAGTTTCTAAAAGGATGAGTTTGCAACGACTTTACTTTTGGAGAAAATTCAAAACATTAATTATTCAATAGGGCCCAAAATATCAAAAACCAGCGGTTTGAATGAACACACATTTCTTGGTAGAATCGTGCAGGACTGAAATTTTTGATGTTTTTCTACTCCTCTCATGAGCCCAAACAAGTCTCTAAAAGCATGAGTTTGCAACTACTTTACTTTTGGAGAAAATTCAAAACATTCATTATTCAATAGAGCCCAATAGCAAAAATCAGGTTTTGAATGAAGAATCACATTTCTTGGTAGAATCATGCAGGATTGAAATTTTTGATGGTTTTTTTGTTCCTCTCAACAGCCCAAACAAGTTTCTAAAAGGATGAGTTTGCAACTACTTTACTTTTGGAGAAAATTCAAAACATTCATTATTCAATAGAGCCCAATAGCAAAAACCAGCGTTTTGAATGAAGAATCACATTTCTTGGTACAATCATGCAGGACTGAAATTTTTGATGGTTTTTTACTCCTCTCAACAGCCCAAACAAGTTTCTAAAAGGATGAGTTTGCAACTACTTTACTTTTGGAGAAAATTCAAAACATTCATTATTCAATAGGGCCCAAAATATCAAAAACCAGCGGTTTGAATGAACACTCATTTCTTGGTAGAATCATGCAGGACTGAAATTTTTGATGTTTTTCTACTCCTCTCATGAGCCCAAACAAGTCTCTAAAAGCATGAGTTTGCAACTACTTTACTTTTGGAGAAAATTCAAAACATTCATTATTCAATAGAAACCAATAGCAAAAATCAGCGTTTTGAATGAAGAATCACATTTCTTGGTAGAATCATGCAGGATTGAAATTTTTGAAGGTTTTTTACTCCTGTCAACAGCCAAAACAAGTTTCAAAAAGGATGAGTTTGCAACTACTTTACTTTTGGAAAAAATTCAAAATATTCATTATTCAATAGGGCCCAAAATATCAAAAACCAGCGGTTTGAATGAACACACATTTCTTGGTAGAATCATGCAGGACTGAAATTTTTGATGTTTTTCTACTCCTTTCATGAGCCCAAACAAGTCTCTAAAAGCATGAGCTTGCAACTACTTTACTTTTGGAGAAAATTCAAAACATTCATTATTCAATAGAACCCAATAGCAAAAATCAGCGTTTTGAATGAAGAATCACATTTCTTGGTAGAATCATGCAGGATTGAAATTTTTGATGGTTTTTTTACTCCTCTCAACAGCCCAAACAAGTTTCTAAAAGGATAAGTTTGCAACTACTTTACTTTTGGAGAAAATTCAAAACATTCATTATTCAATAGGGCCCAAACTATCAAAAACCAGCGGTTTGAATGAACACTCACATTTCTTGGTAGAATCGTGCAGGACTGAAATTTTTGATGTTTTTCTACTCCTCTCATGAGCACAAACAAGTCTCTAAAAGAATGAGTTTGCAACTACTTTACTTTTGGAGAAAATTCAAAACATTCATTATTCAATAGAGCCCAATAGCAAAAACCAGCTTTTGAATGAAGAATCACATTTCTTGGTAGAATCATGCAGGATTGAAATTTTTGATGGTTTTTTACTCCTCTTAACAGCCCAAACAAGTTTCTAAAAGGATGAGTTTGCAACTACTTTACTTTTCGAGAAAATTCAAAACATTCATTATTCAATAGGGCCCAAAATATCAAAAACCAGAGGTTTGAATGAAGAATCACATTTCTTGGTAGAATCATGCAGGATTGAAATTTTTGATGGTTTTTTACTCCTCTCAACAGCCCAAACAAGTTTCTAAAATGATGAGTTTGCAACTACTTTACTTTTGGAGAAAATTCAAAACATTCATTATTCAATAGGGCCCAAAATATCAAAAACCAGCGGTATGAATGAACACACATTTCTTGGTAGAATCATGCAGGACTGAAATTTTTGATGTTTTTCTACTCCTCTCATGAGCCCAAACAAGTCTCTAAAAGCATGAGTTTGCAACTACTTTACTTTTGGAGAAAATTCAAAACATTCATTATTCAATAGAACCCAATAGCAAAAATCAGGTTTTGAATGAAGAATCACATTTCTTGGTAGAATCATGCAGGATTGAAATTTTTGAAGGTTTTTTACTCCTCTCAACAGCCCAAACAAGTTTCTAAAAGGATGAGTTTGCAACTACTTTACTTTTGGAGAAAATTCAAAACATTCATTATTCAATAGGGCCCAAACTATCAAAAACCAGCGGTTTGAATGAACACTCACATTTCTTGGTAGAATCGTGCAGGACTGAAATTTTTGATGTTTTTCTACTCCTCTCATGAGCACAAACAAGTCTCTAAAAGGATGAGTTTGCAACTACTTTACTTTTGGAGAAAATTCAAAACATTCATTATTCAATAGATCCCAATAGCAAAAACCAGCGTTTTGAATGAAGAATCACATTTCTTGGTAGAAAATGCAGGATTGAAATTTTTGATGGTTTTTTACTCCTCTCAACAGCCCAAACAAGTTTCTAAAAGGATGAGTTTGCAACTACTTTACTTTTGGAGAAAATTCAAAACATTCATTATTCAGTAGGGCCCAAAATATCAAAAACCAGCGGTTTGAATGAACACTCACATTTCTTGTTAGAATCTTGCAGGACTGAAATTTTTGATGTTTTTCTACTCCTCTCATGAGCCCAAACCAAGACTCTAAAAGGATGAGTTTGCAACTACTTTACTTTTGGAGAAAATTCAAAACATTCATTATTCAATAGAGCCCAATAGCAAAAACCAGCGTTTTGAATGAAGAATCACATTTCTTGGTACAATCATGCAGGACTGAAATTTTTGATGGTTTTTTACTCCTCTCAACAGCCCAAACAAGTTTCTAAAAGGATGAGTTTGCAACTACTTTACTTTTGGAGAAAATTCAAAACATTCATTATTCAATAGGGCCCAAAATATCAAAAACCAGCGGTTTGAATGAACACTCATTTCTTGTTAGAATCATGCAGGACTGAAATTTTTGATGTTTTTCTACTCCTCTCATGAGCCCAAACAAGTCTCTAAAAGCATGAGTTTGCAACTACTTTACTTTTGGAGAAAATTCAAAACATTCATTATTCAATAGAAACCAATAGCAAAAATCAGCGTTTTGAATGAAGAATCACATTTCTTGGTAGAATCATGCAGGATTGAAATTTTTGAAGGTTTTTTACTCCTGTCAACAGCCAAAACAAGTTTCAAAAAGGATGAGTTTGCAACTACTTTACTTTTGGAATAAATTCAAAATATTCATTATTCAATAGGGCCCAAAATATCAAAAACCAGCGGTTTGAATGAACACACATTTCTTGGTAGAATCATGCAGGACTGAAATTTTTGATGTTTTTCTACTCCTCTCATGAGCCCAAACAAGTCTCTAAAAGCATGAGCTTGCAACTACTTTACTTTTGGAGAAAATTCAAAACATTCATTATTCAATAGAACCCAATAGCAAAAATCAGCGTTTTGAATGAAGAATCACATTTCTTGTTAGAATCATGCAGGATTGAAATTTTTGATGGTTTTTTACTCCTCTCAACAGCCCAAACAAGTTTCTAAAAGGATAAGTTTGCAACTACTTTACTTTTGGAGAAAATTCAAAACATTCATTATTCAATAGGGCCCAAACTATCAAAAACCAGCGGTTTGAATGAACACTCACATTTCTTGGTAGAATCGTGCAGGACTGAAATTTTTGAAGTTTTTCTACTCCTCTCATGAGCACAAACAAGTCTCTAAAAGAATGAGTTTGCAACTACTTTACTTTTGAAGAAAATTCAAAACATTCATTATTCAATAGAGCCCAATAGCAAAAACCAGCTTTTGAATGAAGAATCACATTTCTTGGTAGAATCATGCAGGATTGAAATTTTTGATGGTTTTTTACTCCTCTCAACAGCCCAAACAAGTTTCTAAAAGGATGAGTTTGCAACTACTTTACTTTTCGAGAAAATTCAAAACATTCATTATTCAATAGGGCCCAAAATATCAAAAACCAGAGGTTTGAATGAACACACATTTCTTGGTAGAATCATGCAGGACTGAAATTTTTGATGTTTTTCTACTCCTCTCATGAGCCCAAACAAGTCTCTAAAAGCATGAGTTTGCAACTACTTTACTTTTGGAGAAAATTCAAAACATTCATTATTCAATAGAACCCAATAGCAAAAATCAGGTTTTGAATGAAGAATCACATTTCTTGGTAGAATCATGCAGGATTGAAATTTTTGATGGTTTTTTACTCCTCTCAACAGCCCAAACAAGTTTCTAAAAGGATGAGTTTGCAACTACTTTACTTTTGGAGAAAATTCAAAACATTCATTATTCAATAGGGCCCAAACTATCAAAAACCAGCGGTTTGAATGAACACTCACATTTCTTGGTAGAATCGTGCAGGACTGAAATTTTTCATGTTTTTCTACTCCTCTCATGAGCACAAACAAGTCTCTAAAAGGATGAGTTTGCAACTACTTTACTTTTGGAGAAAATTCAAAACATTCATTATTCAATAGAGCCCAATAGCAAAAACCAGCGTTTTGAATGAAGAATCACATTTCTTGGTAGAAAATGCAGGATTGAAATTTTTGATGGTTTTTTACTCCTCTCAACAGCCCAAACAAGTTTCTAAAAGGATGAGTTTGCAACTACTTTACTTTTGGAGAAAATTCAAAACATTAATTATTCAATAGGGCCCAAAATATCAAAAACCAGCGGTTTGAATGAACACACATTTCTTGGTAGAATCGTGCAGGACTGAAATTTTTGATGTTTTTCTACTCCTCTCATGAGCCCAAACAAGTCTCTAAAAGCATGAGTTTGCAACTACTTTACTTTTGGAGAAAATTCAAAACATTCATTATTCAATAGAGCCCAATAGCAAAAATCAGGTTTTGAATGAAGAATCACATTTCTTGGTAGAATCATGCAGGATTGAAATTTTTGATGGTTTTTTTGTTCCTCTCAACAGCCCAAACAAGTTTCTAAAAGGATGAGTTTGCAACTACTTTACTTTTGGAGAAAATTCAAAACATTCATTATTCAATAGAGCCCAATAGCAAAAACCAGCGTTTTGAATGAAGAATCACATTTCTTGGTACAATCATGCAGGACTGAAATTTTTGATGGTTTTTTACTCCTCTCAACAGCCCAAACAAGTTTCTAAAAGGATGAGTTTGCAACTACTTTACTTTTGGAGAAAATTCAAAACATTCATTATTCAATAGGGCCCAAAATATCAAAAACCAGCGGTTTGAATGAACACTCATTTCTTGGTAGAATCATGCAGGACTGAAATTTTTGATGTTTTTCTACTCCTCTCATGAGCCCAAACAAGTCTCTAAAAGCATGAGTTTGCAACTACTTTACTTTTGGAGAAAATTCAAAACATTCATTATTCAATAGAAACCAATAGCAAAAATCAGCGTTTTGAATGAAGAATCACATTTCTTGGTAGAATCATGCAGGATTGAAATTTTTGAAGGTTTTTTACTCCGGTCAACAGCCAAAACAAGTTTCAAAAAGGATGAGTTTGCAACTACTTTACTTTTGGAAAAAATTCAAAATATTCATTATTCAATAGGGCCCAAAATATCAAAAACCAGCGGTTTGAATGAACACACATTTCTTGGTAGAATCATGCAGGACTGAAATTTTTGATGTTTTTCTACTCCTTTCATGAGCCCAAACAAGTCTCTAAAAGCATGAGCTTGCAACTACTTTACTTTTGGAGAAAATTCAAAACATTCATTATTCAATAGAACCCAATAGCAAAAATCAGCGTTTTGAATGAAGAATCACATTTCTTGGTAGAATCATGCAGGATTGAAATTTTTGATGGTTTTTTTACTCCTCTCAACAGCCCAAACAAGTTTCTAAAAGGATAAGTTTGCAACTACTTTACTTTTGGAGAAAATTCAAAACATTCATTATTCAATAGGGCCCAAACTATCAAAAACCAGCGGTTTGAATGAACACTCACATTTCTTGGTAGAATCGTGCAGGACTGAAATTTTTGATGTTTTTCTACTCCTCTCATGAGCACAAACAAGTCTCTAAAAGAATGAGTTTGCAACTACTTTACTTTTGGAGAAAATTCAAAACATTCATTATTCAATAGAGCCCAATAGCAAAAACCAGCTTTTGAATGAAGAATCACATTTCTTGGTAGAATCATGCAGGATTGAAATTTTTGATGGTTTTTTACTCCTCTCAACAGCCCAAACAAGTTTCTAAAATGATGAGTTTGCAACTACTTTACTTTTGGAGAAAATTCAAAACATCCATTATTCAATAGGGCCCAAAATATCAAAAACCAGCGGTATGAATGAACACACATTTCTTGGTAGAATCATGCAGGACTGAAATTTTTGATGTTTTTCTACTCCTCTCATGAGCCCAAACAAGTCTCTAAAAGCATGAGTTTGCAACTACTTTACTTTTGGAGAAAATTCAAAACATTCATTATTCAATAGAACCCAATAGCAAAAATCAGGTTTTGAATGAAGAATCACATTTCTTGGTAGAATCATGCAGAATTGAAATTTTTGAAGGTTTTTTTACTCCTCTCAACAGCCCAAACAAGTTTCTAAAAGGATGAGTTTGCAACTACTTTACTTTTGGAGAAAATTCAAAACATTCATTATTCAATAGGGCCCAAACTATCAAAAACCAGCGGTTTGAATGAACACTCACATTTCTTGGTAGAATCGTGCAGGACTGAAATTTTTGATGTTTTTCTACTCCTCTCATGAGCACAAACAAGTCTCTAAAAGGATGAGTTTGCAACTACTTTACTTTTGGAGAAAATTCAAAACATTCATTATTCAATAGATCCCAATAGCAAAAACCAGCGTTTTGAATGAAGAATCACATTTCTTGGTAGAAAATGCAGGATTGAAATTTTTGATGGTTTTTTACTCCTCTCAACAGCCCAAACAAGTTTCTAAAAGGATGAGTTTGCAACTACTTTACTTTTGGAGAAAATTCAAAACATTCATTATTCAATAGGGCCCAAAATATCAAAAACCAGCGGTTTGAATGAACACACATTTCTTGGTAGAATCATGCAGGACTGAAATTTTTGATGTTTTTCTACTCCTCTCATGAGCCCAAACAAGTCTCTAAAAGCATGAGTTTGCAACTACTTTACTTTTGGAGAAAATTCAAAACATTCATTATTCAATAGAGCCCAATAGCAAAAATCAGGTTTTGAATGAAGAATCACATTTCTTGGTAGAATCATGCAGGATTGAAATTTTTGATGGTTTTTTACTCCTCTCAACAGCCCAAACAAGTTTCTAAAAGGATGAGTTTGCAACTACTTTACTTTTGGAGAAAATTCAAAACATTCATTATTCAATAGGGCCCAAACTATCAAAAACCAGTGGTTTGAATGAACACTCACATTTCTTGGTAGAATCGTGCAGGACTGAAATTTTTGATGTTTTTCTACTCCTCTCATGAGCCCAAACAAGTCTCTAAAAGGATGAGTTTGCAACTACTTTACTTTTGGAGAAAATTCAAAACATTCATTATTCAATAGAACCCAATAGCAAAAATCAGCGTTTTGAATGAAGAATCACATTTCTTGGTAGAATCATGCAGGATTGAAATTTTTGATGGTTTTTTACTCCTCTCAACAGCCCAAACAAGTTTCTAAAAGGATGAGTTTGCAACTACTTTACTTTTGGAGAAAATTCAAAACATTCATTATTCAATAGGGCCCAAAATATCACAAACTAGCGGTTTGAATGAACACACATTTCTTGGTAGAATCATGCAGGACTGAAATTTTTGATGTTTTTCTACTCCTCTCATGAGCCCAAACAAGTCTCTAAAAGCATGAGCTTGCAACTACTTTACTTTTGGAGAAAATTCAAAACATTCATTATTCAATAGAACCCAATAGCAAAAATCAGCGTTTTGAATGAAGAATCACATTTCTTGGTAGAATCATGCAGGATTGAAATTTTTTATGGTTTTTTACTCCTCTCAACAGCCCAAACAAGTTTCTAAAAGGATGAGTTTGCAACTACTTTACTTTTGCAGAAAATTCAAAACATTCATTATTCAATAGGGCCCAAAATATCAAAAACCAGCGGTTTGAATGAACACATATTTCTTGGTAGAATCATGCAGGACTGAAATTTTTGATGTTTTTCTACTCCTCTCATGAGCCCAAACAAGTCTCTAAAAGCATGAGTTTGCAACTACTTTACTTTTGGAGAAAATTCAAAACATTCATTATTCAATAGAGCCCAATAGCAAAAATCAGGTTTTGAATGAATAATCACATTTCTTGGTAGAATCATGCAGGATTGAAATTTTTGATGGTTTTTTACTCCTCTCATGAGCCCAAACAAGTCTCTAAAAGCATGAGCTTGCAACTACTTTACTTTTGGAGAAAATTCAAAACATTCATTATTCAATATAACCCAATAGCAAAAATCAGCGTTTTGAATGAAGAATCACATTTCTTGGTAGAATCATGCAGGATTGAAATTTTTGATTCTTTTTTAATCCTCTCAACAGCCCAAACAAGTTTCTAAAAGGATGAGTTTGCAACTACTTTACTTTTGGAGAAAATTCAAAACATTCATTATTCAATAGGGCCCAAAATATCAAAAACCAGCGGTTTGAATGAACACTCACATTTCTTGGTAGAATCGTGCAGGACTGAAATTTTTGATGTTTTTCTACTCTCATGAGCCCAAACCAAGACTCTAAAAGGATGAGTTTGCAACTACTTTACTTTTGGAGAAAATTCAAAACATTCATTATTCAATAGAGCCCAATAGCAAAAACCAGCGTTTTGAATGAAGAATCACATTTCTTGGTAGAATCATGCAGGATTGAAATTTTTGATGGTTTTTTACTCCTCTCAACAGCCCAAACAAGTTTCTAAAAGGATGAGTTTGCAACGACTTTACTTTTGGAGAAAATTCAAAACATTCATTATTCAATAGGGCCCAAAATATCAAAAACCAGCGGTTTGAATGAACACACATTTCTTGGTAGAATCATGCAGGACTGAAATTTTTGATGTTTTTCTACTCCTCTCATGAGCCCAAACAAGTCTCTAAAAGCATGAGTTTGCGGAAGGGGTGTGGCCTGGAGCTCGATGTAGGAGGACACTTGAGCTCAGAGCTCCCATGAAGCCTATCTACAAAGCGACATAATTGCTTAAGAAGACTCTTATTCATCAGAAGACCTTTGGAATTGGATTCTTATCTTTATTGTGAACATTTTGACACCTCCCTGGAAGAAATCCGCTGTTTACTTAAGGAATTACAGCCTTTAGAAGTGAGTGGTGAGGAGAGAGCCGCTGTTGACTCAACAGGTTTCCCCTGTACTTAGCCGCGGGTACCGCCATTGTTTACATCAGAGGTATGAACTGGAGGAGATCCTGTGTGACGGCTGCTGAGCCCCTGATCTGACGCTGAAGGAGCCTCGGTGTTCCTGAGTCGATAGAGGTCCGCTGTCGACGCTGTTGGATACTGGGCTCTGCGCAGCTTGCCGCCGCTCAGCTGCAGAGGAGTAAAGGAGCTGGCGGTGCTGGAGAGCGACGCGGCGGGAGTTGGCAGGCACGAAGCCGCAAGGAAGAGGCTGTCATCAAAGAAAGTAGAGGTGGCTCTGGTCCTTCTTGGGTGCCTCGGCTGAAGCTGTCACTGACTGAGTGTTGCATTGGTGAGTGCGGAGAAGAAGGGGAGCGCCGCGTCTGATTTTAAAACTGTTTGGCGGGAGAGCTGCTGGAGCTTAGCGCCGGTCTAGGAGGAGAAGCCCACTGCTGGGGATATCTTTAACAGAAAGAATTTGGAATTGCCCACGCTTTTTCTGTGCTGATCGGAGGTCATTGCCTGGAGACCGAGCTCTGCGCAGCTTGCCGCCGCTCAGCTGCAGAGGAGTAAAGGAGCTGGCGGTGCTGGAGAGTGTCGCGGCGGGAGCTGGCGGGCACGAAGCTGCAAGGAAGAAGCTGTCATCAAAGAGGGTGGAGGTGGATCTGGTCCTTATTGGGTGCCTCGGCTGAGGCTGTCATTGACTGATTGTCACATCGAGTTCGACCCTTTAACACGCTAAGGGGCTTAGAGACGGCTACATTTATACAAGAAGAAGCAGAGGAGATTTAGTGAAATTTGACTATGGTTTTGGCGGTCACTTGATTACTATCCAACGGTGACCTGAAGGAAGGAGCATCGTTGACCCCTACTACTTGGAGAATATTACACTCGTTGGGTGAGATGGAATCTGTTGCTCTCTGAACTTATTGTTAGTCTCTTGGGGATGGTGAAATCTTAATTATTTGTAAATTGGAATAGGGATAGTAATATAGGGGAGAGTATCTGAATATTGTTATATCAATAAGACTGTTTGTGTATTGCTGAAGTGCATCCTTGAGTTAGATGAGACTTACATGGAGATTGTCTCTTGTGCCTTGTTTTGATGACATATTAAAGCATTAGAAGAAGATATTTAAGGGAATAACTAATCTATACATTCCTAGACGGGAAGATATAGAGCTTATACTGTCTTATTCTGAATCCTACTGATTGTATGCTCTTCTCTTCTCTGTCTATAACATTTAAGGCACCTGAGGTTATATAGGTAGTGTTTGGACAGGAGTGTATGAGGTGCTGTTGTTTTATATAAGCCTACGTTACGGAGGACAAGACGTCTCTATTGCTTTGTTGAATTATCAAAATTGAAGGGGTTACATTACTACTCTATTTAAGTCTTTATTCTTATCTTAGTTTGCGATTTACAAACCCTGCTGAAACTGTAATAAAGTTCAACTTAATTACAATAATAATAAAACAGGGGTGGCATATACAGGAACATTTAAGGGTATAGCGCATTTCCTTTACTCTTGTTTCGGTATACTCTAATTATGGCATCTAATTTGAAATCTAAATTGCCTACTAGTAAAAACCAGAAATCTACGAGCGCTTCAAATCAGAAAATTTACACTGAATCTGTTAATCTATTAAGTCCAATTAAATCTAGATCCCCTCTAAAAAGGGAGGAAGCTATCTCATCTAGACACATGCCTCACGGTTTATCTAATAAGGCTACTCAGCAGGACTCGGATCAAAAAATTATATCTTCTGACCCCCGTACTCTATCTTTCACATCTTCTCAAGTTTTTGATAATAAAGGTGCCTCAAAACTTTCTTTTCAGGATGAGGAAAGTAAAATGGATTTATCCAAATCTCATAAGAGAAGAATTCCAGAAGGTGAAACTGTGAGAACAGAGGCAGCAGATTTAGATTCTAATACTTCATCTGATGACTATTCTCCAAATAGTACCCCAGTTAAACAACTCTCTAAAAAAGGCTGTCCGGAGTCGTCTTCTACTGATTTTCTGACTCCCCATGACTTTGACTTTAAAACACTGTTGAACTCTGATAGGCGAGTCACTGAGGGTTTGCTTGCTGGCTTCCTCATATCCTTCCAGGAATCCACCAATCAAGCTAATCAATTCATGCATAAATCTATCAATGCAATCAATGCGTCGATTAAAACGGGATTTGATTCTCACAGGAAGGATATGCAGGAGATTAGTGAAAAATTCTCTCAAAGATTTGAACTGAATGAGAAAAGATTGTCAAAGGTTGAAAATAGAACAGATGAGTTAGTAAAGCAAAACTCAGATTTAAAAGCCGAACTTTTATCCGTGAGGTCCAAGTTAATGGACTTAGAGGACCGGAGTAGACGGAACAACGTCAAGATTAGGGGGATACCTGAAAGCGTGATACAGAAAGACCTTTCAGATTACACTAAAGCTACGCTTAAAAAGGCTTTGCCGTCCTTAACTGATTTACAATTGATAATTGATAGGATTCACCGCCTGCCCCGCCCAAAGAATGTACCAATGGATAAGCCGAGGGATACGATACTTCACTTTCACTTTTTTGAAACTAAAGAAATGATACTAAGATATATTAGAGAGAAGGGCTCTCTACCTCCCCCTAATAATCATTTAAAATTCTTCTCTGATTTCTCAAAGTCAACTATGGAAGCTAGAAAATCGTTTAATCAAGCTACTAATGCTCTCAGGGAAATGGGGATTCCATATAAATGGGGCTTTCCAACAAAGTTACTTGTGTCACATAGGGGTAAAATTGTCCCCTTCTTTACTCCAAAGGAAGCTTTAGACTTTATACGCTTTCTAGATAAGGATCCTTCTAACAAAGATACTGGTTGAATAGGGATATATCTCTCATTGGTCTTTGTATTATTTACATTTGACATTTGACAAAATATCAATGGCTTCATGGGTTCTCGCCACTTTGGCTTTTTTTTTTTTTAAAGTACCCAAAAAAAGGAGATTATCACGTTCCGTGATTAACTCCAGGAGGACTCTTTAAGTTTGTTTATTTGTTTGTTATAGTTTTTTTTTTTTTTTTCTTTTTGTTGTTTCATTCGCCTTTTCTAGACATATACATTTTATTGAATTCAGCTAATAAGAGTAAGCAATCCTAAATATATATAAGATAATTTACTCTAATAAAAAAGGAAAGAGATTATCATGAGAATTAAAATCCTTTCACACAATGTTAAAGGACTGAACAGTCCCCATAAGCGCTATATAACTTGGAGAGAAATAAGACGGCTTCAAGCGGATGTCTCTTGTTTACAAGAGGTCAAATTAATAAAAGATATACATCCAACCTTTCAGCATAAAGATTTTCCATATATTTTTAAATCCCTCAATAATAATAAAAAAAGTGCGGGAGTTATAACCATTATAAATACGAATATTCCCTTCCAATTAATTGAAGAACATCCCGACACCCAGGGAAGATTTCACATCCTCATATGTAAGTTAAATTTTAACCTTTGTACAATCGTGAATATATATGCCCCAAATAATGGTCAGATCTCTTTTTTTAATAAATTAATGCAGAAGATTGACGAAGTTAAAAAAGGTGACCTCATGCTAATAGGGGACTTCAATCTAGTTCCCGATAGAGAAATTGACTCATCATCTTCTGCTACTTCTAAATCAGGCCGATCTCTGAAAAATTGGATAAAACAAAATGAGATGTATGACATTTTCAGATGTCTAAATACCACCTCTAGAGAATTTACATATTACTCAGATATATATAAGACATCTTCCAGAATAGACTTATTTCTAACCAATGTCTTTTCTATCACAACATTTAAGAAAATTGAAATTCTTGAGAAGTCTTTTTCCGACCACGCCCCTGTGCTGGCAGTATTTGAATCAGGCCCTCCAGTAGCAAACACTTTTCTTTGGAAGGTTAATCCTACCCTACTACGTACCCCAAAGTATAGAAATATAATTACCGAAACTATTGACAATTATTTTAAAGAAAACTCTTCAGATAGTATTGATCCCTTTACATTATGGAACGCCCACAAGGCGGTCTTGAGAGGATGTCTCATCCAACTCTCCACGAGATACAAAAAAGACAAAAAATTGCTGACCTCCAGAACCAAATTGCTTCAAAAGAAAAACAACAAAATTCCCTGTCTGCTCCATCCCATATTATCCATCTTGATATCCTGAAATTGAGATAGGCGTTAAGATCCGAAATTATTTCCGAGTACGATTCCATTGTTAGAGCATCAAAATATAATCTGTATGCTTCAATTAACAAACCCACCAAATATATGACAAGTAAACTTAAACAAGCTCGCGTAAGTAGAAGGATTGTTAAAATCAAATCCCCTTCAGGAGAAATGAAACAACACCCCTCTGATATTACCGAAATATTTGCGGATTATTTCGAAACCCTCTATAATCTTAAAAAAGATCCCTTAGTTCATACTCCTAATCAAAAAGAGATTGACCTTTTTCTTTCTAAATTGACCCTTCCCCAACTAGATAATTTGGACCTAACTCTTTTAAATCAACCGTTTACTGTAGAAGAAATTGCCAAAACGATTGACAAACTTAAACTTAACAAATCCCCTGGCCCAGATGGGTTCACAAACGAATATCTCAAGTTTTTCTCCAACATTTTATCCCCGCACCTAAAATCTCTTTTTGACCACGCTTCTAGTATTGGATCGTTCCCCAAAGAAATGACGGAGGCAACTATCATTTTGATCCCCAAAGACATTAGAAACCCAGAAGAAGTTAAAAATTATCGTCCGATCTCTTTAATTAACACTGATATTAAAGTATATTCAAAAATTTTAGCGGATCGATTAAAGAATCTTTTACCTGATCTTGTTAAAAATGATCAAGTAGGGTTTGTCTCCGGAAGACAAGTAACAGACGGTACCAGAAGAATCTTGAACTTGTTTAACATAGCTAGCTCTAATAATCTCCCTTCACTATTTATCTCGTTGGATGCCCAAAAAGCTTTTGATAGGGTGAATTGGGATTATCTTAAAGCTACTTTACTAAAGTTTGGTTTTGACAATCGCTTTATAACATCTATATTTGCATTGTACTCTAATACTAATGCTAAAACCTATACTAATAATCACCTTTCTAGGAATTTCAACATCACTAATGGAACAAGACAGGGCTGCCCCCTTTCGCCCCTTTTATTTGCCTTGGCAGTCGAGCCCTTGGTGGAAATGATCAGACAATGTACTGATATTTCGGGTTTTAAAACAAAAAATTATCATCACAAGTTAACCTTATTTGCTGACGACCTTATGTTATCAGTCACTGATCCGGCTAATTCACTTAACGCTTTAATCACCATTTTAGATGAGTTCTCTAAGGTCTCATATTTTAAAATAAATCCCCAAAAATCTAAAATAATACATTTTAATTTACGTCCCTCTGAAATTGAAGCCTTTAAAGAATTATCTGAATTTTACTGGGAAGATTTTGAACTAGAATACTTGGGGATAATTTTCCCTAAAGATTTGAAACTCATTGTTTCTAAGAATATGGAACATCTCAGTAAGAAAATCTTAAAAGACCTTTCTGGTTATAATAATTGCGATCTATCCCTGATGGGAAGAACCTTGGTAATAAAAACATATATTTTACCTAAAATTCTTTTTGTACTTAGGAATTTACCTCTTATGATTCCCACTTCCCTTTCATTTAAAATCCAAAAAGCAATTAACCTTTTTATCTGGAAAGGGAAGAAACCTAGAGTTGCTACTGAAATTTTATATAAGAAAAAGAGTAATGGAGGCCTTGCACTCCCCAATATTCAAATCTATTTTCAAGCTTCTCTTATTCTTCAGAGTCAACAGTGGTTTTCTACGAAAACACTTCCCGCTTGGTTGGACCTTGAGCTAGAACATTATGGGACTAGTTCAATATCAGATTTTTTCTTTAAAGATCTGCTATCTCCTTCGATCATTACTTATCAACATCCTGTTGTAAATTCTATACTGACTATGTGGAGGAGTTTCACAAAATTAAAGAAAGGTGACGACAGGAAAAGCATTTTGAAAAAATTCCCATTAAAATTATTATCAAAAATATATAAATGTCCAGTTCCAGAGGAGTGGTGCAGCTTTAAAATTAATACGGTAGTGGATTTATGGGACGGACAAAATTTTTTACCCTTTAATGAAATTAAAAATAAATTTCATGTCCCGTCTACAAATTTCACCTCTTATCTACTTCTGAAAGATCTTCTGCGGAAATTTTTGACTAGTAGAGCTTTGAATTCGGATATTGTGGCCTCCATGTTTGCAAATGTTGCTCTTAAGTCGACTTGGAGTCTTAAAAAGATATATTCCCACCTTAATGACGACACCGAACTCTTTAAAAATGTATACATTCAAAGATGGGAAAGGGATTTTAACATAAAATTTGATGAAGACCAATGGGGGAAGGCCATAAAGTTTTCAAATGCATCTACTATTTCTGCGACTTTACAGGAGTCTTTCTTTAAAACTTTAATTAGATGGCATTACACTCCGATTAGGTTAGCTCATATAGATAATAAATACTCCCCTCTATGCTGGAGGAATTGTGGTTTACCAGGTAACCTGTACCACATTTTCTGGAGCTGTCCTAAATTGAAGAGATTGTGGAAAGAAGTTACGAATCATATAAATACTCTCTCTGACAACGCAGTGAAGGTCACCCCACAAATGGCATTACTTTCTTTGGGCACTGAAGAAATAAATCCTGTTATTCGATTTGTAATGATACATACTTTTTTGGTGACCAAAAACGCTATAGCTTTCTGGTGGCTTAAAACTGATTTACCTTCTTTTGCTGATATTTTAGGTAAATTACGGACTCATAATTCTATGGAGAAAAGATTTGCCTTTATTAATGGTACTCTCCATAAATATCACACTAAATGGGATGTTTGGAATTTGAAATTTTCTTAATTTATGTTATCTAACACTCTACTGTAAACTCAATATGACAATGTTGGTTCCTTTTTTGAGAGGATTGCATTCAAGTGATGTATTATATTTGTTTCTTATGTACACTACTTGTATTAAACAATTTTATTTAATGTGTGATGTAACACGTAGAGTAAAGTTCTCTACTTTTTACGTTGTCCATTTACCCTTTCCCTCTATACTTGAAACTTTAATAAAAATATTTAAACAAAAAAGCATGAGTTTGCAACTACTTTACTTTTGGAGAAAATTCAAAACATTCATTATTCAATAGGGCCCAAAATATCAAAAACCAGCAGTTTGAATGAACACACATTTCTTGGTAGAATCATGCAGGACTGAAATTTTTGATGTTTTTCTACTCCTCTCATGAGCCCAAACAAGTCTCTAAAAGCAATAGCTTGCAACTACTTTACTTTTGGAGAAAATTCAAAACATTCATTATTCAAAAGGGCCCAAAATATCAAAAACCAGCAGTTTGAATGAACACACATTTCTTGGTAGAATCATGCAGGACTGAAATTTTTGATGTTTTTCTACTCCTCTCATGAGCACAAACAAGTCTCTAAAAGGATGAGTTTGCAACTACTTTACTTTTGGAGAAAATTCAAAACATTCATTATTCAATAGAGCGCAATAGCAAAAACCAGCGTTTTGAATGAAGAATCACATTTCTTGGTAGAATCATGCAGGATTGAAATTTTTGATGGTTTTTTACTCCTCTCAACAGCCCAAACAAGTTTCTAAAAGGATGAGTTTGCAACTACTTTACTTTTGGAGAAAATTCAAAACATTCATTATTCAATAGGGCCCAAAATATCAAAAACCAGCGGTTTGAATAAACACACATTTCTTGGTAGAATCATGCAGGACTGAAATTTTTGATGTTTTTCTACTCCTCTCATGAGCCTAAACAAGTCTCTAAAAGCATGAGTTTGCAACTACTTTACTTTTGGAGAAAATTCAAAACATTCATTATTCAATAGAACCCAATAGCAAAAATCAGCGTTTTGAATAAAGAATCACATTTCTTGGTAGAATCATGCAGGATTGAAATTTTTTATGGTTTTTTACTCCTCTCAACAGCCCAAACAAGTTTCTAAAAGGATGAGTTTGCAACTACTTTACTTTTGGAGAAAATTCAAAACATTCATTATTCAATGTGGCCCAAACTATCAAAAACCAGCGGTTTGAATGAACACTCACATTTCTTGGTAGAATCGTGCAGGACTGAAATTTTTGATGTTTTTCTACTCCTCTCATGAGCCCAAACAAGTCTCTAAAAGGATGAGTTTGCAACTACTTTACTTTTGGAGAAAATTCAAAACATTCATTATTCAATAGAGCCCAATAGCAAAAACCAGCGTTTTGAATGAAGAATCACATTTCTTGGTAGAAAATGCAGGATTGAAATTTTTGATGGTTTTTTACTCCTCTCAACAGCCCAAACAAGTTTCTAAAAGGATGAGTTTGCAACTACTTTACTTTTGGAGAAAATTCAAAACATTCATTATTCAATAGGGCCCAAAATATCAAAAACCAGCGGTTTGAATGAACACACATTTCTTGGTAGAATCGTGCAGGACTGAAATTTTTGATGTTTTTCTACTCCTCTCATGAGCCCAAACAAGTCTATAAAAGGATGAGTTTGCAACTACTTTACTTTTGGAGAAAATTCAAAACATTCATTATTCAATAGAACCCAATAGCAAAAATCAGCGTTTTGAATCACATTTCTTGGTAGAATCATGCAGGATTGAAATTTTTGATGGTTTTTTACTCCTCTCAACAGCCCAAACAAGTTTCTAAAAGGATGAGTTTGCAACTACTTTACTTTTGGAGAAAATTCAAAACATTCATTATTCAATAGGGCCCAAACTATCAAAAACCAGCGGTTTGAATGAACACTCACATTTCTTGGTAGAATCGTGCAGGACTGAAATTTTTGATGTTTTTCTACTCCTCTCATGATCACAAACAAGTCTCTAAAAGGATGAGTTTGCAACTACTTTACTTTTGGAGAAAATTCAAAACATTCATTATTCAATAGGGTAAAAAAAAATCAAAAACCAGCGGTTTGAATGAACACTCACATTTCTTGGTAGAATCGTGCAGGACTGAAATTTTTGATGTTTTTCTACTCCTCTCATGAGCCCAAACCAAGACTCTAAAAGGATGAGTTTTCATCTACTTTACTTTTGGAGAAAATTCAAAACATTCATTATTCAATAGAGCCCAATAGCAAAAACCAGCGTTTTGAATGAAGAATCACATTTCTTGGTAGAATCATGCAGGATTGAAATTTTTGATGGTTTTTTACTCCTCTCAACAGCCCAAACAAGTTTCTAAAAGGATGAGTTTGCAACTACTTTACTTTTGGAGAAAATTCAAAACATTCATTATACAATAGGGCCCAAACTATCAAAAACCAGCGGTTTGAACGAACACTCACATTTCTTGGTAGAATCGTACAGGACTGAAATTTTTTATGTTTTTCTACTCCTCTCATGAGCCCAAACAAGTCTCTAAAAGGATGAGTTTGCAACTACTTTACTTTTGGAGAAAATTCAAAACATTCATTATTCAATAGAACCCAATAGCAAAAATCAGCGTTTTGAATGAAGAATCACATTTCTTGGTAGAATCATGCAGGATTGAAATTTTTGATGGTTTTTTACTCCTCTCAACAGCCCAAACAAGTTTCTAAAAGGATGAGTTTGCAACTACTTTACTTTTGGAGAAAATTCAAAACATTCATTATTCAATAGGGCCCAAAATATCAAAAACCAGCGGTTTGAATGAACACACATTTCTTGGTAGAATCATGCAGGACTGAAATTTTTGATGGTTTTTTACTCCTCTCAACAGCCCAAACAAGTTTCTAAAAGGATGAGTTTGCAACTACTTTACTTTTGGAGAAAATTCAAAACATTCAATATTCAATAGGGCCCAAAATATCAAAAACCAGCGGTTTGAATGAACACACATTTCTTGGTAGAATCATGCAGGACTGAAATTTTTGATGTTTTTCTACTCCTCTCATGAGCCCAAACAAGTCTCTAAATGCATGAGCTTGCAACTACTTTACTTTTGGAGAAAATTCAAAACATTCATTATTCAATATTGCCCAAACTATCAAAAACCAGCGGTTTGAATGAACACTCACATTTCTTGGTAGAATTGTGCAGGACTGAAATTTTTGATGTTTTTCTACTCCTCTCATGAGCCCAAACAAGTCTCTAAAAGCATGAGTTTGCAACTACTTTACTTTTGTAGAAAATTCAAAACATTCATTATTCAATAGAGCCCAATAGCAAAAATCAGGTTTTGAATGAAGAATCACATTTCTTGGTAGAATCATGCAGGATTGAAATTTTTGATGGTTTTTTACTCCTCTCAACAGCCCAAACAAGTTTCTAAAAGGATGAGTTTGCAACTACTTTACTTTTGGAGAAAATTCAAAACATTCATTATTCAATAGGGCCCAAACTATCAAAAACCAGCGGTTTGAATGAACACTCACATTTCTTGGTAGAATCGTGCAGGACTAAAATTTTTGATGTTTTTCTACTCCTCTCATGAGCCCAAACCAAGTCTCTAAAAGGATGAGTTTGCAACTACTTTACTTTTGGAGAAAATTCAAAACATTCAATTGACATTCATTGAATTTTCTCCAAAAGTAAAGTAGTTGCAAACTCATCCTATTAGAGACTTGTTTGGGCTCATGAGAGGAGTAGAAAAACATCAAAAATTTCAGTCCTGCACGATTCTACCAAGAAATGTGTGTTCATTCAAACCGCTGTTTTTTGATATTTTGGGCCCTATTGAATAATGAATGTTTTGAATTTTTTCCAAAAGTAAAGTAGTTGCAAACTCATCCTTTTAGAAACTTGTTTGGGCTTTTGAGAGGAGTAAAAAACCATCAAAAATTTCAATCCTGCATGATTCTACCAAGAAATGTGATTCTTCATTCAAAACGCTGGTTTTTGCTATTGGGCTCTATTGAATAATGAATGTTTTGAATTTTCTCCAAAAGTAAAGTAGTTGCAAACTCATCCTTTTAGAGTCTTGTTTGGGCTCATGAGAGGAGTAGAAAAACATCAAAAATTTCAGTCCTGCACGATTCTACCAAGAAATATGAGTGTTCATTCAAACCGCTGGTTTTTGATAGTTTGGGCCCTATTGAATAATGAATGTTTTGAATTTTCTCCAAAAGTAAAGTAGTTGCAAACTCATCCTTTTAGAAACTTGTTTGGGCTGTTGAGAGGAGTAAAAAACCATCATAAATTTCAATCCTGCATGATTCTACCAAGAAATGTGATTCTTCATTCAAAACGCTGGTTTTTGCTATTGGGCTCTATTGAATAATGAATGTTTTGAATTTTCTCCAAAAGTAAAGTAGTTGCAAACTCATCCTTTTAGAGTCTTGTTTGGGCTCATGAGAGGAGTAGAAAAAAAGCAGCAGCAGCAGCAGCTAGGTGCGCTGCTTGCCTGCAGTAAATAGGATGTGTTCCATCCATGGAACACTGTGATAGGAATCATGCCATTCATAGAACACAATGCTTGGATGTGTTCTATTCCTGGAACAATGGGGCCACGTGTCACAATGGGACCACGTGTCACAATGGGCAGCCCACAGTCTGTAGCAGCTGCTCAGTAGTAGTCAGCTTCAGTCTGCTGAGGGAGCCTCAGCAGACAGGTGGGCGATGCTCGCCAGGGAGATGAAAAAATAGCTTGCTTACTTCACTCCACGCATCATTTCAGTATCTGCAGTTCCTCTGAGAATGGTGCACTCACTCTCTTAAGCGGTTTCCAAAGACAGATTGAATTGAAATTGGGATACACAAGTAGTGTTTTCAAAGCATGATTTGAATGCTTTTTTCAAATGTCGTTGCTCTGTAATTAGTTTTTCTTGGTCCAAGTTGCACATTTCCAATTCCTTAGCCTTGATTTAACTTGACCAACTCTTCTACTACTACTACTACTACTACTACTACTACTACTACTACTCTTATTCACCTCTATATGGGAGGCATTGCACTGTATTCAATCTGCCAGTAAAATAACTATCTATCTTGGCCTTTGCTGCTTGGTAGGTACAGGTGTGACAAGCTGCAGTAATGTGTTTGGCTTTGGATAGCTACATTTCTGCACACCCACCTGCTACAAGGCCTGCAGCCCCTTCCCCTCAGTACTTCCCCAGTCTTAATTCAAGCATTCAATTCCTACCACATCCCTCATGCAATGATATGTCGTTTCATTTTTGAAACATTGTCCCCCTCTTGCGGCCTTGCAACTTTGAAATTTACTGTTCAATTTTGAATTAATTCATATATGAATTAAATGGAAAAGCAACGATTTATCTGGCGAGTTATTTGAATGTTCGGCCTACGTCCACCTGTATGACAGACGGTATTCTAGTGGCTTGTAGCAGCAGCAGCAGCAGCAGCTAGGTGCGCTGCTTGCCTGCAGTAAATAGGATGTGTTCCATCCATGGAACACTGTGATAGGAATCATGCCATTCATAGAACACAATGCTTGGATGTGTTCTATTCCTGGAACAATGGGACCACGTGTCACAATGGGACCACGTGTCACAATGGGCAGCCCACAGTCTGCAGCAGCTGCGCAGTAGTAGTCAGCTTCAGTCTGCTGAGGGATCCTCAACAGACAGGTGGGCGATGCTCGCCAGAGAGATGGAAAAATAGCTTGCTCACTTCACTCCACGCATCATTTCAGTATCTGCAGTTCCTCTGAGAATGGTGCACTCACTCTCTTAAGCGGTTTCCAAAGACAGATTGAATTGAAATCGGGATACACAAGTAGTGTTTTCAAAGCATGATTTGAATGCTTTTTTCAAATGTCGTTGCTCTGTAATTAGTTTTTCTTGGTCCAAGTTGCACATTTCCAATTGCTTAGCCTTGATTTAACTTGACCATCTCTTCTACTACTACTACTACTACTACTTCTACTACTACTCTTATTCACCTCTATATGGGAGGCATTGCACTGTATTCAATCTGTCAGTAAAATAACGATCTATCTTGGCCTTTGCTGCTTGGTAGGTACAGGTGTGACAAGCTGCAGTAATGTGTTTGGCTTTGGATAGCTACATTTCTGCACACCCACCTGCTACAAGGCCTGCAGCCCCTTCCCCTCAGTACTTCCCCAGTCTTAATTCAAGCATTCAATTTCTACCACATCCCTCATGCAATGATATGTCGTTTCATTTTTGAAACATTGTCCCCCTCTTGTGGCCTTCCAACTTTGAAATTTACTGTTCAATTTTGAATTAATTCATATATGAATTAAATGGAAAAGCAACGATTTATCTGGCGAGTTATTTGAATGTTCGGCCTACGTCCACCTGTCTGACAGACGGTATTTTAGTGGCTTGTAGCAGCAGCAGCAGCAGCAGCAGCAGCAGCTAGGTGCGCTGCTTGCCTGCAGTAAATAGGATGTGTTCCATCCATGGAACACTGTGATAGGAATCATGCCATTCATAGAACACAATGCTTGGATGTGTTCTATTCCTGGAACAATGGGACCACGTGTCACAATGGGACCACGTGTCACAATGGGCCGCCCACAGTCTGTAGCAGCTGCGCAGTAGTAGTCAGCTTCAGTCTGCTGAGGGAGCCTCAGCAGACAGGTGGGCGATGCTCGCCAGGGAGATGGAAAAATAGCTTGCTCACTTCACTCCACGCATCATTTCAGTATCTGCAGTTCCTCTGAGAATGGTGCACTCACTCTCTTAAGCGGTTTCCAAAGACAGATTGAATTGAAATCGGGATACACAAGTAGTGTTTTCAAAGCATGATTTGAATGCTTTTTTCAAATGTCGTTGCTCTGTAATTAGTTTTTCTTGGTTCAAGTTGCACATTTCCAATTCCTTAGCCTTGATTTAACTTGACCAACTCTTCTACTACTACTACTACTCTTATTCACCTCTATATGCTAGGCATTGCACTGTATTCAATCTGTCAGTAAAATAACGATCTATCTTGGCCTTTGCTGCTTGGTAGGTACAGGTGTGACAAGCTGCAGTAATGTGTTTGGCTTTGGATAGCTACATTTCTGCACACCCACCTGCTACAAGGCCTGCAGCCCCTTCCCCTCAGTACTTCCCCAGTCTTAATTCAAGCATTCAATTCCTACCACATCCCTCATGCAATGATATGTCGTTTCATTTTTGAAACATTGTCCCCCTCTTGTGGCCTTCCAACTTTGAAATTTACTGTTCAATTTTGAATTAATTCATATATGAATTAAATGGAAAAGCAACGATTTATCTGGCGAGTTATTTGAATGTTCGGCCTACGTCCACCTGTCTGACAGACGGTATTTTAGTGGCTTGTAGCAGCAGCAGCAGCAGCAGCAGCAGCAGCTAGGTGCGCTGCTTGCCTGCAGTAAATAGGATGTGTTCCATCCATGGAACACTGTCATAGGAATCATGCCATTCATAGAACACAATGCTTGGATGTGTTCTATTCCTGGAACAATGGGACCACGTGTCATAATGGGACCACGTGTCACAATGGGCCGCCCACAGTCTGTAGCAGCTGCGCAGTAGTAGTCAGCTTCAGTCTGCTGAGGGAGCCTCAGCAGACAGGTGGGCGATGCTCGCCAGGGAGATGGAAAAATAGCTTGCTCACTTCACTCCACGCATCATTTCAGTATCTGCAGTTCCTCTGAGAATGGTGCACTCACTCTCTTAAGCGGTTTCCAAAGACGGATTGAATTGAAATCGGGATACACAAGTAGTGTTTTCAAAGCATGATTTGAATGCTTTTTTCAAATGTCGTTGCTCTGTAATTAGTTTTTCTTGGTCCAAGTTGCACATTTCCAATTCCTTAGCCTTGATTTAACTTGACCAACTCTTCTACTACTACTACTACTACTACTACTACTACTACTACTACTACTACTCTTATTCACCTCTATATGGGAGGCATTGCACTGTATTCAATCTGTCAGTAAAATAACGATCTATCTTGGCCTTTGCTGCTTGGTAGGTACAGGTGTGACAAGCTGCAGTAATGTGTTTGGCTTTGGATAGCTACATTTCTGCACACCCACCTGCTACAAGGCCTGCAGCCCCTTCCCCTCAGTACTTCCCCAGTCTTAATTCAAGCATTCAATTCCTACCACATCCCTCATGCAATGATATGTCGTTTCATTTTTGAAACATTGCCCCCCTCTTGTGGCCTTCCAACTTTGAAATTTACTGTTCAATTTTGCATTAATTCATATATGAATTAAATTGAAAAGCAACGATTTATCTGGTGAGTTATTTGAATGTTCGGCCTACGTCCACCTGTCTGACAGACGGTATTCTAGTGGCTTGTAGCAGCAGCAGCAGCAGCAGCAGCTAGGTGCGCTGCTTGCCTGCAGTAAATAGGATGTGTTCCATCCATGGAACACTGTGATAGGAATCATGCCATTCATAGAACACAATGCTTGGATGTGTTCTATTCCTGGAACAATGGGACCACGTGTCGCAATGGGACCACGTGTCACAATGGGCAGCCCACAGTCTGTAGCAGCTGCGCAGTAGTAGTCAGCTTCAGTCTGCTGAGGGAGCCTCAGCAGACAGGTGGGCGATGCTCGCCAGGGAGATGGAAAAATACCTTGCTCTCTTCACTCCACGCATCATTTCAGTATCTGCAGTTCCTCTGAGAATGGTGCACTCACTCTCTTAAGCAGTTTCCAAAGACAGATTGAATTGAAATCGGGATACACAAGTAGTGTTTTCAAAGCATGATTTGAATGCTTTTTTCAAATGTCGTTGCTCTGTAATTAGTTTTTCTTGGTCCAAGTTGCACATTTCCAATTCCTTAGCCTTGATTTAACTTGACCAACTCTTCTACTACTACTACTACTACACTTATTCACCTCTATATGGGAGGCATTGCACTGTATTCAATCTGTCAGTAAAATAACGATCTATCTTGGCCTTTGCTGCATGGTAGGTACAGTTGTGACAAGCTGCAGTAATGTGTTTGGCTTTGGATAGCTACATTTCTGCACACCCACCTGCTACAAGGCCTGCAGCCCCTTCCCCTCAGTACTTCCCCAGTCTTAATTCAAGCATTCAATTCCTACCACATCCCTCATGCAATGATATGTCGTTTCATTTTTGAAACATTGTCCCCCTCTTGTGGCCTTCCAACTTTGAAATTTACTGTTCAATTTTGAATTAATTTATATATGAATTAAATGGAAAAGCAACGATTTATCTGGCGAGTTATTTGAATGTTCGGCCTACGTCCACCTGTCTGACAGACGGTATTCTAGTGGCTTGTAGCAGCAGCAGCAGCAGCAGCAGCTAGGTGCGCTGCTTGCCTGCAGTAAATAGGATGTGTTCCATCCATGGAACACTGTGATAGGAATCATGCCATTCATAGAACACAATGCTTGGATGTGTTCTATTCCTGGAACAATGGGACCACGTGTCACAATGGGACCACGTGTCACAATGGGCCGCCCACAGTCTGTAGCAGCTGCGCAGTAGTAGTCAGCTTCAGTCTGCTGAGGGAGCCTCAGCAGACAGGTGGGCGATGCTCGCCAGGGAGATGGAAAAATAGCTTGCACACTTCACTCCACACATCATTTCAGTATCTGCAGTTCCTCTGAGAATGGTGCACTCACTCTCTTAAGCGGTTTCCAAAGACAGATTGAATTGAAATCGGGATACACAAGTAGTGTTTTCAAAGCATGATTTGAATGCTTTTTTCAAATGTCGTTGCTCTGTAATTAGTTTTTCTTGGTCCAAGTTGCACATTTCCAATTCCTTAGCCTTGATTTAACTTGACCAACTCTTCTACTACTACTACTACTACTACTACTACTACTCTTATTCACCTCTATATGGGAGGCATTGCACTGTATTCAATCTGTCAGTAAAATAATGATCTATCTTGGCCTTTGCTGCTTGGTAGGTACAGGTGTGACAAGCTGCAGTAATGTGTTTGGCTTTGGATAGCTACATTTCTGCACACCCAACTGCTACAAGGCCTGCAGCCCCTTCTCCTCAGTACTTCCCCAGTCTTAATTCAAGCATTCAATTCCTACCACATCCCTCTTGCAATGATATGTCGTTTCGTTTTTGAAACATTGTACCCCTCTTGTGGCCTTCCAACTTTGAAATTTACAGTTCAATTTTGAATTAATTCATATATGAATTAAATGGAAAAGTAACGATTTATCTGGCTAGTTATTTGAATGTTCGGCCTACGTCCACCTGTCTGACAGACGGTATTCTAGTGGCTTGTAGCAGCAGCAGCTAGGTGCGCTGCTTGCCTGCAGTAAATAGGATGTGTTCCATCCATGGAACACTGTGATAGGAATCATGCCATTCATAGAACACAATTCTTGGATGTGTTCTATTCCTGGAACAATGGGACCACGTGTCACAATGGGACCACGTGTCACAATGGGCAGCCCACAGTCTGTAGCAGCTGCGCAGTAGTAGTCAGCTTCAGTCTGCTGAGGGAGCCTCAGCAGACAGGTGGGCGATGCTCGCTAGGGAGATGGAAAAATAGCTTGCTCACTTCACTCCACGCATCATTTCAGTATCTGCAGTTCCTCTGAGAATGGTGCACTCACTCTCTTAAGCGGTTTCCAAAGACAGATTGAATTGAAATCGGGATACACAAGTAGTGTTTTCAAAGCATGATTTGAATGCTTTTTTCAAATGTCGTTGCTCTGTAATTAGTTTTTCTTGGTCCAAGTTGCACATTTCCAATTCCTTAGCCTTGATTTAACTTGACCAACTCTTCTACTACTACTACTACTCTTATTCACCTCTATATGGGAGGCATTGCACTGTATTCAATCTGTCAGTAAAATAACGATCTATCTTGGCCTTTGCTGCTTGGTAGGTACAGGTATGACAAGCTGCGGTAATGTGTTTGGCTTTGGATAGCTACATTTCTGCACACCCACCTGCTACAAGGCCTGCAGCCCCTTCCCCTCAGTACTTCCCCAGTCTTAATTCAAGCATTCAATTCCTACCACATCCCTCATGCAATGATATGTCGTTTCATTTTTGAAACATTGTCCCCCTCTTGTGGCCTTCCAACTTTGAAATTTACTGTTCAATTTTGAATTAATTCATATATGAATTAAATGGAAAAGCAACGATTTATCTGGCGAGTTATTTGAATGTTCGGCCTACGTCCACCTGTCTGACAGACGGTATTTTAGTGGCTTGTAGCAGCAGCAGCAGCAGCAGCAGCAGCAGCTAGGTGCGCTGCTTGCCTGCAGTAAATAGGATGTGTTCCATCCATGGAACACTGTCATAGGAATCATGCCATTCATAGAACACAATGCTTGGATGTGTTCTATTCCTGGAACAATGGGACCACGTGTCACAATGGGACCACGTGTCACAATGGGCCGCCCACAGTCTGTAGCAGCTGCGCAGTAGTAGTCAGCTTCAGTCTGCTGAGGGAGCCTCAGCAGACAGGTGGGCGATGCTCGCCAGGGAGATGGAAAAATAGCTTGCTCACTTCACTCCACGCATCATTTCAGTATCTGCAGTTCCTCTGAGAATGGTGCACTCACTCTCTTAAGCGGTTTCCAAAGACAGATTGAATTGAAATCGGGATACACAAGTAGTGTTTTCAAAGCATGATTTGAATGCTTTTTTCAAATGTCGTTGCTCTGTAATTAGTTTTTCTTGGTTCAAGTTGCACATTTCCAATTCCTTAGCCTTGATTTAACTTGACCAACTCTTCTACTACTACTACTACTCTTATTCACCTCTATATGCTAGGCATTGCACTGTATTCAATCTGTCAGTAAAATAACGATCTATCTTGGCCTTTGCTGCTTGGTAGGTACAGGTGTGACAAGCTGCAGTAATGTGTTTGGCTTTGGATAGCTACATTTCTGCACACCCACCTGCTACAAGGCCTGCAGCCCCTTCCCCTCAGTACTTCCCCAGTCTTAATTCAAGCATTCAATTCCTACCACATCCCTCATGCAATGATATGTCGTTTCATTTTTGAAACATTGTCCCCCTCTTGTGGCCTTCCAACTTTGAAATTTACTGTTCAATTTTGAATTAATTCATATATGAATTAAATGGAAAAGCAACGATTTATCTGGCGAGTTATTTGAATGTTCGGCCTACGTCCACCTGTCTGACAGACGGTATTCTAGTGGCTTGTAGCAGCAGCAGCAGCTAGGTGCGCTGCTTGCCTGCAGTAAATAGGATGTGTTCCATCCATGGAACACTGTGATAGGAATCATGCCATTCATAGAACACAATGCTTGGATGTGTTCTATTCCTGGAACAATGGGGCCACGTGTCACAATGGGACCACGTGTCACAATGGGCAGCCCACAGTCTGTAGCAGCTGCGCAGTAGTAGTCAGCTTAAGTCTGCTGAGGGAGCCTCAGCAGACAGGTGGGCGATGCTCGCCAGGGAGATGGAAAAATAGCTTGCTCACTTCACTCCACGCATCATTTCAGTATCTGCAGTTCCTCTGAGAATGGTGCACTCACTCTCTTAAGCGGTTTCCAAAGACAGATTGAATTGAAATTGGGATACACAAGTAGTGTTTTCAAAGCATGATTTGAATGCTTTTTTCAAATGTCGTTGCTCTGTAATTAGTTTTTCTTGGTCCAAGTTGCACATTTCCAATTCCTTAGCCTTGATTTAACTTGACCAACTCTTCTACTACTACTACTACTACTACTACTACTACTACTACTCTTATTCACCTCTATATGGGAGGCATTGCACTGTATTCAATCTGTCAGTAAAATAACGATCTATCTTGGCCTTTGCTGCTTGGTAGGTACAGGTGTGACAAGCTCCAGTAATGTGTTTGGCTTTGGATAGCTACATTTCTGCACACCCACCTGCTACAAGGCCTGCAGCCCCTTCCCCTCAGTACTTCCCCAGTCTTAATTCAAGCATTCAATTCCTACCACATCCCTCATGCAATGATATGTCGTTTCATTTTTGAAACATTGCCCCCCTCTTGTGGCCTTCCAACTTTGAAATTTACTGTTCAATTTTGAATTAATTCATATATGAATTAAATTGAAAAGCAACGATTTATCTGGTGAGTTATTTGAATGTTCGGCCTACGTCCACCTGTCTGACAGACGGTATTCTAGTGGCTTGTAGCAGCAGCAGCAGCAGCAGCTAGGTGCGCTGCTTGCCTGCAGTAAATAGGATGTGTTCCATCCATGGAACACTGTGATAGGAATCATGCCATTCATAGAACACAATGCTTGGATGTGTTCTATTCCTGGAACAATGGGACCACGTGTCGCAATGGGACCACGTGTCACAATGGGCAGCCCACAGTCTGTAGCAGCTGCGCAGTAGTAGTCAGCTTCAGTCTGCTGAGGGAGCCTCAGCAGACAGGTGGGCGATGCTCGCCAGGGAGATGGAAATATACCTTGCTCTCTTCACTCCACGCATCATTTCAGTATCTGCAGTTCCTCTGAGAATGGTGCACTCACTCTCTTAAGCAGTTTCCAAAGACAGATTGAATTGAAATCGGGATACACAAGTAGTGTTTTCAAAGCATGATTTGAATGCTTTTTTCAAATGTCGTTGCTCTGTAATTAGTTTTTCTTGGTCCAAGTTGCACATTTCCAATTCCTTAGCCTTGATTTAACTTGACCAACTCTTCTACTACTACTACTACTACTACTACTACTACACTTATTCACCTGTATATGGGAGGCATTGCACTGTATTCAATCTGTCAGTAAAATAACGATCTATCTTGGCCTTTGCTGCGTGGTAGGTACATTTGTGACAAGCTGCAGTAATGTGTTTGGCTTTGGATAGCTACATTTCTGCACACCCACCTGCTACAAGGCCTGCAGCCCCTTCCCCTCAGTACTTCCCCAGTCTTAATTCAAGCATTCAATTCCTACCACATCCCTCATGCAATGATATGTCGTTTCATTTTTGAAACATTGTCCCCCTCTTGTGGCCTTCCAACTTTGAAATTTACTGTTCAATTTTGAATTAATTTATATATGAATTAAATGGAAAAGCAACGATTTATCTGGCGAGTTATTTGAATGTTCGGCCTACGTCCACCTGTCTGACAGACGGTATTCTAGTGGCTTGTAGCAGCAGCAGCAGCAGCAGCTAGGTGCGCTGCTTGCCTGCAGTAAATAGGATGTGTTCCATCCATGGAACACTGTGATAGGAATCATGCCATTCATAGAACACAATGCTTGGATGTGTTCTATTCCTGGAACAATGGGACCACGTGTCACAATGGGACCACGTGTCACAATGGGCCGCCCACAGTCTGTAGCAGCTGCGCAGTAGTAGTCAGCTTCAGTCTGCTGAGGGAGCCTCAGCAGACAGGTGGGCGATGCTCGCCAGGGAGATGGAAAAATAGCTTGCTCACTTCACTCCACACATCATTTCAGTATCTGCAGTTCCTCTGAGAATGGTGCACTCACTCTCTTAAGCGGTTTCCAAAGACAGATTCAATTGAAATCGGGATACACAAGTAGTGTTTTCAAAGCATGATTTGAATGCTTTTTTCAAATGTCGTTGCTCTGTAATTAGTTTTTCTTGGTCCAAGTTGCACATTTCCAATTCCTTAGCCTTGATTTAACTTGACCAACTCTTCTACTACTACTACTACTACTACTACTACTACTCTTATTCACCTCTATATGGGAGGCATTGCACTGTATTCAATCTGTCAGTAAAATAATGATCTATCTTGGCCTTTGCTGCTTGGTAGGTACAGGTGTGACAAGCTGCAGTAATGTGTTTGGCTTTGGATAGCTACATTTCTGCACACCCAACTGCTACAAGGCCTGCAGCCCCTTCTCCTCAGTACTTCCCCAGTCTTAATTCAAGCATTCAATTCCTACCACATCCCTCTTGCAATGATATGTCGTTTCGTTTTTGAAACATTGTACCCCTCTTGTGGCCTTCCAACTTTGAAATTTACTGTTCAATTTTGAATTAATTCATATATGAATTAAATGGAAAAGCAACGATTTATCTGGCTAGTTATTTGAATGTTCGGCCTACGTCCACCTGTCTGACAGACGGTATTCTAGTGGCTTGTAGCAGCAGCAGCTAGGTGCGCTGCTTGCCTGCAGTAAATAGGATGTGTTCCATCCATGGAACACTGTGATAGGAATCATGCCATTCATAGAACACAATTCTTGGATGTGTTCTATTCCTGGAACAATGGGACCACGTGTCACAATGGGACCACGTGTCACAATGGGCAGCCCACAGTCTGTAGCAGCTGCGCAGTAGTAGTCAGCTTCAGTCTGCTGAGGGAGCCTCAGCAGACAGGTGGGCGATGCTCGCTAGGGAGATGGAAAAATAGCTTGCTCACTTCACTCCACGCATCATTTCAGTATCTGCAGTTCCTCTGAGAATGGTGCACTCACTCTCTTAAGCGGTTTCCAAAGACAGATTGAATTGAAATCGGGATACACAAGTAGTGTTTTCAAAGCATGATTTGAATGCTTTTTTCAAATGTCGTTGCTCTGTAATTAGTTTTTCTTGGTCCAAGTTGCACATTTCCAATTCCTTAGCCTTGATTTAACTTGACCAACTCTTCTACTACTACTACTACTCTTATTCACCTCTATATGGGAGGCATTGCACTGTATTCAATCTGTCAGTAAAATAACGATCTATCTTGGCCTTTGCTGCATGGTAGGTACAGGTATGACAAGCTGCGGTAATGTGTTTGGCTTTGGATAGCTACATTTCTGCACACCCACCTGCTACAAGGCCTGCAGCCCCTTCCCCTCAGTACTTCCCCAGTCTTAATTCAAGCATTCAATTCCTACCACATCCCTCATGCAATGATATGTCGTTTCATTTTTGAAACATTGTCCCCCTCTTGTGGCCTTCCAACTTTGAAATTTACTGTTCAATTTTGAATTAATTCATATATGAATTAAATGGAAAAGCAACGATTTATCTGGCGAGTTATTTGAATGTTCGGCCTACGTCCACCTGTCTGACAGATGGTATTCTAGTGGCTTGTAGCAGCAGCAGCAGCAGCTAGGTGCGCTGCTTGCCTGCAGTAAATAGGATGTGTTCCATCCATGGAGCACTGTGATAGGAATCATGCCATTCATAGAACACAATGTTTGGATGTGTTCTATTCCTGAAACAATGGGACCACGTGTCACAATGGGACCACGTGTCACAATGGGCAGCCCACAGTCTGTAGCAGCTGCGCAGTAGTAGTCAGCTTCAGTCTGCTGAGGGAGCCTCAGCAGACAGGTGGGCGATGCTTGCCAGGGAGATGGAAAAATAGCTTGCTCACTTCACTCCACGCATCATTTCAGTATCTGCAGTTCCTCTGAGAATGGTGCACTCACTCTCTTAAGCGGTTTCCAAAGACAGATTGAATTGAAATTGGGATACACAAGTAGTGTTTTCAAAGCATGATTTGAATGCTTTTTTCAAATGTCGTTGTTCTGTAGTTAGTTTTTCTTGGTCCAAGTTGCACATTTCCAATTCCTTAGCCTTGATTTAACTTGACCAACTCTTCTACTACTACTACTACTACTCTTATTCACCTCTATATGGGAGGCATTGCACTGTATTCAATCTGTCAGTAAAATAACGATCTATCTTGGCCTTTGCTGCTTGGTAGGTACAGGTGTGACAAGCTGCAGTAATGTGTTTGGCTTTGGAAAGCTACATTTCTGCACACCCACCTGCTACAAGGCCTGCAGCCCCTTCCCCTCAGTACTTCCCCAGTCTTAATTCAAGCATTCAATTCCTACCACATCCCTCATGCAATGATATGTCGTTTCATTTTTGAAACATTGTCCCCCTCTTGTGGCCTTCCAACTTTGAAATTTACTGTTCAATTTTGAATTAATTCATATATGAATTAAATGGAAAAGCAACGATTTATCTGGCGAGTTATTTGAATGTTCGGCCTACGTCCACCTATCTGACAGACGGTATTCTAGTGGCTTGTAGCAGCAGCAGCAGCTAGGTGCGCGGCTTGCCTGCAGTAAATAGGATGTGTTCCATCCATGGAACACTGTGATAGGAATCATGCCATTCACAGAACACAATGCTTGGATGTGTTCTATTCCTGGAACAATGGGGCCACGTGTCACAATGGGACCACGTGTCACAATGGGCAGCCCACAGTCTGTAGCAGCTGCGCAGTAGTAGTCAGCTTAAGTCTGCTGAGGGAGCCTCAGCAGACAGGTGGGCGATGCTCGCCAGGGAGATGGAAAAATAGCTTGCTCACTTCACTCCACGCATCATTTCAGTATCTGCAGTTCCTCTGAGAATGGTGCACTCACTCTCTTAAGCGGTTTCCAAAGACAGATTGAATTGAAATTGGGATACACAAGTAGTGTTTTCAAAGCATGATTTGAATGCTTTTTTCAAATGTCGTTGCTCTGTAATTAGTTTTTCTTGGTCCAAGTTGCACATTTCCAATTTCTTAGCCTTGATTTAACTTGACCAACTCTTCTACTACTACTACTACTACTACTACTACTACTCTTATTCACCTCTATATGCTAGGCATTGCACTGTATTCAATCTGTCAGTAAAATAACGATCTATCTTGGCCTTTGCTGCTTGGTAGGTACAGGTGTGACAAGCTTCAGTAATGTGTTTGGCTTTGGATAGCTACATTTCTGCACACCCACCTGCTACAAGGCCTGCAGCCCCTTCCCCTCAGTACTTCCCCAGTCTTAATTCAAGCATTCAATTCCTACCACATCCCTCATGCAATGATATGTCGTTTCATTTTTGAAACATTGTCCCCCTCTTGTGGCCTTCCAACTTTGAAATTTACTGTTCAATTTTGAATTAATTCATATATGAATTAAATGGAAAAGCAACGATTTATCTGGCGAGTTATTTGAATGTTCGGCCTACGTCCACCTGTCTGACAGACGGTATTCTAGTGGCTTGTAGCAGCAGCAGCAGCTAGGTGCGCTGCTTGCCTGCAGTAAATAGGATGTGTTCCATCCATGGAACACTGTGATAGGAATCATGCCATTCATAGAACACAATGCTTGGATGTGTTCTATTCCTGGAACAATGGGGCCACGTGTCACAATGGGACCACGTGTCACAATGGGCAGCCCACAGTCTGTAGCAGCTGCGCAGTAGTAGTCAGCTTAAGTCTGCTGAGGGAGCCTCAGCAGACAGGTGGGCGATGCTCGCCAGGGAGATGGAAAAATAGCTTGCTCACTTCACTCCACGCATCATTTCAGTATCTGCAGTTCCTCTGAGAATGGTGCACTCACTCTCTTAAGCGGTTTCCAAAGACAGATTGAATTGAAATCGGGATACACAAGTAGTGTTTTCAAAGCATGATTTGAATGCTTTTTTCAAATGTCGTTGCTCTGTAATTAGTTTTTCTTGGTCCAAGTTGCACATTTCCAATTCCTTAGCCTTGATTTAACTTGACCAACTCTTCTACTACTACTGCTACTACTACTACTACTACTACTACTCTTATTCAC
The DNA here is from genome assembly GCF_039654945.1 of Dendrobates tinctorius. Taxonomy (NCBI): domain Eukaryota; kingdom Metazoa; phylum Chordata; class Amphibia; order Anura; family Dendrobatidae; genus Dendrobates; species Dendrobates tinctorius. The sequence continues at coordinate 25,050,240 of NW_027361793.1, forward strand.
CTCTATATGGGAGGCATTGCACTGTATTCAATCTGTCAGTAAAATAACGATCTATCTTGGCCTTTGCTGCTTGGTAGGTACAGGTGTGACAAGCTGCAGTAATGTGTTTGGCTTTGGATAGCTACATTTCTGCACACCCACCTGCTACAAGGCCTGCAGCCCCTTCCCCTCAGTACTTCCCCAGTCTTAATTCAAGCATTCAATTCCTACCACATCCCTCATGCAATGATATGTCGTTTCATTTTTGAAACATTGCCCCCCTCTTGTGGCCTTCCAACTTTGAAATTTACTGTTCAATTTTGAATTAATTCATATATGAATTAAATTGAAAAGCAACGATTTATCTGGTGAGTTATTTGAATGTTCGGCCTACGTCCACCTGTCTGACAGACGGTATTCTAGTGGCTTGTAGCAGCAGCAGCAGCAGCAGCTAGGTGCGCTGCTTGCCTGCAGTAAATAGGATGTGTTCCATCCATGGAACACTGTGATAGGAATCATGCCATTCATAGAACACAATGCTTGGATGTGTTCTATTCCTGGAACAATGGGACCACGTGTCGCAATGGGACCACGTGTCACAATGGGCAGCCCACAGTCTGTAGCAGCTGCGCAGTAGTAGTCAGCTTCAGTCTGCTGAGGGAGCGTCAGCAGACAGGTGGGCGATGCTCGCCAGGGAGATGGAAATATACCTTGCTCTCTTCACTCCACGCATCATTTCAGTATCTGCAGTTCCTCTGAGAATGGTGCACTCACTCTCTTAAGCAGTTTCCAAAGACAGATTGAATTGAAATCGGGATACACAAGTAGTGTTTTCAAAGCATGATTTGAATGCTTTTTTCAAATGTCGTTGCTCTGTAATTAGTTTTTATTGGTCCAAGTTGCACATTTCCAATTCCTTAGCCTTGATTTAACTTGACCAACTCTTCTACTACTACTACTACTACTACTACTACTACACTTATTCACCTGTATATGGGAGGCATTGCACTGTATTCAATCTGTCAGTAAAATAACGATCTATCTTGGCCTTTGCTGCGTGGTAGGTACATTTGTGACAAGCTGCAGTAATGTGTTTGGCTTTGGATAGCTACATTTCTGCACACCCACCTGCTACAAGGCCTGCAGCCCCTTCCCCTCAGTACTTCCCCAGTCTTAATTCAAGCATTCAATTCCTACCACATCCCTCATGCAATGATATGTCGTTTCATTTTTGAAACATTGTCCCCCTCTTGTGGCCTTCCAACTTTGAAATTTACTGTTCAATTTTGAATTAATTTATATATGAATTAAATGGAAAAGCAACGATTTATCTGGCGAGTTATTTGAATGTTCGGCCTACGTCCACCTGTCTGACAGACGGTATTCTAGTGGCTTGTAGCAGCAGCAGCAGCTAGGTGCGCTGCTTGCCTGCAGTAAATAGGATGTGTTCCATCCATGGAACACTGTGATAGGAATCATGCCATTCACAGAACACAATGCTTGGATGTGTTCTATTCCTGGAACAATGGGGCCACGTGTCACAATGGGACCACGTGTCACAATGGGCAGCCCACAGTCTGTAGCAGCTGCGCAGTAGTAGTCAGCTTAAGTCTGCTGAGGGAGCCTCAGCAGACAGGTGGGCGATGCTCGCCAGGGAGATGGAAAAATAGCTTGCTCACTTCACTCCACGCATCATTTCAGTATCTGCAGTTCCTCTGAGAATGGTGCACTCACTCTCTTAAGCGGTTTCCAAAGACAGATTGAATTGAAATTGGGATACACAAGTAGTGTTTTCAAAGCATGATTTGAATGCTTTTTTCAAATGTCGTTGCTCTGTAATTAGTTTTTCTTGGTCCAAGTTGCACATTTCCAATTTCTTAGCCTTGATTTAACTTGACCAACTCTTCTACTACTACTACTACTACTACTACTACTACTACTACTACTACTACTCTTATTCACCTCTATATGGGAGGCATTGCACTGTATTCAATCTGCCAGTAAAATAACTATCTATCTTGGCCTTTGCTGCTTGGTAGGTACAGGTGTGACAAGCTGCAGTAATGTGTTTGGCTTTGGATAGCTACATTTCTGCACACCCACCTGCTACAAGGCCTGCAGCCCCTTCCCCTCAGTACTTCCCCAGTCTTAATTCAAGCATTCAATTCCTACCACATCCCTCATGCAATGATATGTCGTTTCATTTTTGAAACATTGTCCCCCTCTTGCGGCCTTGCAACTTTGAAATTTACTGTTCAATTTTGAATTAATTCATATATGAATTAAATGGAAAAGCAACGATTTATCTGGCGAATTATTTGAATGTTCGGCCTATGTCCACCTGTATGACAGACGGTATTCTAGTGGCTTGTAGCAGCAGCAGCAGCAGCAGCTAGGTGCGCTGCTTGCCTGCAGTAAATAGGATGTGTTCCATCCATGGAACACTGTGATAGGAATCATGCCATTCATAGAACACAATGCTTGGATGTGTTCTATTCCTGGAACAATGGGACCACGTGTCACAATGGGACCACGTGTCACAATGGGCAGCCCACAGTCTGTAGCAGCTGCGCAGTAGTAGTCAGCTTCAGTCTGCTGAGGGAGCCTCAACAGACAGGTGGGCGATGCTCGCCAGGGAGATGGAAAAATAGCTTGCTCACTTCACTCCACGCATCATTTCAGTATCTGCAGTTCCTCTGAGAATGGTGCACTCACTCTCTTAAGCGGTTTCCAAAGACAGATTGAATTGAAATCGGGATACAGAAGTAGTGTTTTCAAAGCATGATTTGAATGCTTTTTTCAAATGTCGTTGCTCTGTAATTAGTTTTTCTTGGTCCAAGTTGCACATTTCCAATTCATTAGCCTTGATTTAACTTGACCATCTCTTCTACTACTACTACTACTACTACTTCTACTACTACTCTTATTCACCTCTATATAGGAGGCATTGCACTGTATTCAATCTGTCAGTAAAATAACGATCTATCTTGGCCTTTGCTGCTTGGTAGGTACAGGTGTGACAAGCTGCAGTAATGTGTTTGGCTTTGGATAGCTACATTTCTGCACACCCACCTGCTAAAAGGCCTGCAGCCCCTTCCCCTCAGTACTACCCCAGTCTTAATTCAAGCATTCAATTTCTACCACATCCCTCATGCAATGATATGTCGTTTCATTTTTGAAACATTGTCCCCCTCTTGTGGCCTTCCAACTTTGAAATTTACTGTTCAATTTTGAATTAATTCATATATGAATTAAATGGAAAAGCAACGATTTATCTGGCGAGTTATTTGAATGTTCGGCCTACGTCCACCTGTCTGACAGACGGTATTCTAGTGGCTTGTAGCAGCAGCAGCAGCAGCAGCAGCAGCAGCTAGGTGCGCTGCTTGCCTGCAGTAAATAGGATGTGTTCCATCCATGGAACACTGTGATAGGAATCATGCCATTCATAGAACACAATGCTTGGATGTGTTCTATTCCTGGAACAATGGGACCACGTGTCACAATGGGACCACGTGTCACAATGGGCAGCCCACAGTCTGTAGCAGCTGCGCAGTAGTAGTCAGCTTCAGTCTGCTGAGGGAGCCTCAGCAGACAGGTGGGCGATGCTCGCCAGGGAGATGAAAAAATAGCTTGCTCACTTCACTCCACGCATCATTTCAGTATCTGCAGTTCCTCTGAGAATGGTGCACTCACTCTCTTAAGCGGTTTCCAAAGACAGATTGAATTGAAATCGGGATACACAAGTAGTGTTTTCAAAGCATGATTTGAATGCTTTTTTCAAATGTCGTTGCTCTGTAATTAGTTTTTCTTGGTTCAAGTTGCACATTTCCAATTCCTTAGCCTTGATTTAACTTGACCAACTCTTCTACTACTACTACTACTCTTATTCACCTCTATATGCTAGGCATTGCACTGTATTCAATCTGTCAGTAAAATAACGATCTATCTTGGCCTTTGCTGCTTGGTAGGTACAGGTGTGACAAGCTGCAGTAATGTGTTTGGCTTTGGATAGCAACATTTCTGCACACCCACCTGCTACAAGGCCTGCAGCCCCTTCCCCTCAGTACTTCCCCAGTCTTAATTCAAGCATTCAATTCCTACCACATCCCTCATGCAATGATATGTCGTTTCATTTTTGAAACATTGTCCCCCTCTTGTGGCCTTCCAACTTTGAAATTTACTGTTCAATTTTGAATTAATTCATATATGAATTAAATGGAAAAGCAACGATTTATCTGGCGAGTTATTTGAATGTTCGGCCTACGTCCACCTGTCTGACAGACGGTATTCTAGTGGCTTGTAGCATCAGCAGCAGCAGCAGCTAGGTGCGCTGCATGCCTGCAGTAAATAGGATGTGTTCCATCCATGGAACACTGTGATAGGAATCATGCCATTCATAGAACACAATGCTTGGATGTGTTCTATTCCTGGAACAATGGGACCACGTGTCACAATGGGACCACGTGTCACAATGGGCAGCCCACAGTGTGTAGCAGCTGCGCAGTAGTAGTCAGCTTCAGTCTGCTGAGGGAGCCTCAGCAGACAGGTGGGCGATGCTCGCCAGGGAGATGGAAAAATAGCTTGCTAACTTCACTCCACGCATCATTTCAGTATCTGCAGTTCCTCTGAGAATGGTGCACTCACTCTCTTAAGCAGTTTCCAAAGACAGATTGAATTGAAATCGGGATACACAAGTAGTGTTTTCAAAGCATGATTTGAATGCTTTTTTCAAATGTCGTTGCTCTGTAATTAGTTTTTCTTGGTCCAAGTTGCACATTTCCAATTCCTTAGCCTTGATTTAACTTGACCAACTCTTCTACTACTACTACTACTACTCTTATTCACCTCTATATGGGAGGCATTGCACTGTATTCAATCTGTCAGTAAAATAACGATCTATCTTGGCCTTTGCTGCTTGGTAGGTACAGGTGTGACAAGCTGCAGTAATGTGTTTGGCTTTGGAAAGCTACATTTCTGCACACCCACCTGCTACAAGGCCTGCAGCCCCTTCCCCTCAGTACTTCCCCAGTCTTAATTCAAGCATTCAATTCCTACCACATCCCTCATGCAATGATATGTCGTTTCATTTTTGAAACATTGTCCCCCTCTTGTGGCCTTCCAACTTTGAAATTTACTGTTCAATTTTGAATTAATTCATATATGAATTAAATGGAAAAGCAACGATTTATCTGGCGAGTTATTTGAATGTTCGGCCTACGTCCACCTGTCTGACAGACGGTATTCTAGTGGCTTGTAGCAGCAGCAGCAGCTAGGTGCGCTGCTTGCCTGCAGTAAATAGGATGTGTTCCATCCATGGAACACTGTGATAGGAATCATGCCATTCATAGAACACAATGCTTGGATGTGTTCTATTCCTGGAACAATGGGGCCACGTGTCACAATGGGACCACGTGTCACAATGGGCAGCCCACAGTCTGTAGCAGCTGCGCAGTAGTAGTCAGCTTAAGTCTGCTGAGGGAGCCTCAGCAGACAGGTGGGCGATGCTCGCCAGGGAGATGGAAAAATAGCTTGCTCACTTCACTCCACGCATCATTTCAGTATCTGCATTTCCTCTGAGAATGGTGCACTCACTCTCTTAAGCGGTTTCCAAAGACAGATTGAATTGAAATTGGGATACACAAGTAGTGTTTTCAAAGCATGATTTGAATGCTTTTTTCAAATGTCGTTGCTCTGTAATTAGTTTTTCTTGGTCCAAGTTGCACATTTCCAATTCCTTAGCCTTGATTTAACTTGACCAACTCTTCTACTACTACTACTACTACTACTACTATACTACTACTACTACTCTTATTCACCTCTATATGGGAGGCATTGCACTGTATTCAATCTGTCAGTAAAATAACGATCTATCTTGGCCTTTGCTGCTTGGTAGGTACAGGTGTGACAAGCTGCAGTAATGTGTTTGGCTTTGGATAGCTACATTTCTGCACACCCACCTGCTACAAGGCCTGCAGCCCCTTCCCCTCAGTACTTCCCCAGTCTTAATTCAAGCATTCAATTCCTACCACATCCCTCATGCAATGATATGTCGTTTCATTTTTGAAACATTGCCACCCTCTTGTGGCCTTCCAACTTTGAAATTTACTGTTCAATTTTGAATTAATTCATATATGAATTAAATTGAAAAGCAACGATTTATCTGGTGAGTTATTTGAATGTTCGGCCTACGTCCACCTGTCTGACAGACGGTATTCTAGTGGCTTGTAGCAGCAGCAGCAGCAGCAGCTAGGTGCGCTGCTTGCCTGCAGTAAATAGGATGTGTTCCATCCATGGAACACTGTGATAGGAATCATGCCATTCATAGAACACAATGCTTGGATGTGTTCTATTCCTGGAACAATGGGACCACGTGTCACAATGGGACCACGTGTCACAATGGGCAGCCCACAGTCTGTAGCAGCTGCGCAGTAGTAGTCAGCTTCAGTCTGCTGAGGGAGCCTCAGCAGACAGGTGGGCGATGCTCGCCAGGGAGATGGAAAAATAGCTTGCTCTCTTCACTCCACGCATCATTTCAGTATCTGCAGTTCCTCTGAGAATGGTGCACTCACTCTCTTAAGCAGTTTCCAAAGACAGATTGAATTGAAATCGGGATACACAAGTAGTGTTTTCAAAGCATGATTTGAATGCTTTTTTCAAATGTCGTTGCTCTGTAATTAGTTTTTCTTGGTCCAAGTTGCACATTTCCAATTCCTTAGCCTTGATTTAACTTGACCAACTCTTCTACTACTACTACTACTACTACTACTACTACTACTACTACTACACTTATTCACCTCTATATGGGAGGCATTGCACTGTATTCAATCTGCCAGTAAAATAACGATCTATCTTGGCCTTTGCTGCGTGGTAGGTACAGTTGTGACAAGCTGCAGTAATGTGTTTGGCTTTGGATAGCTACATTTCTGCACACCCACCTGCTACAAGGCCTGCAGCCCCTTCCCCTCAGTACTTCCCCAGTCTTAATTCAAGCATTCAATTCCTACCACATCCCTCTTGCAATGATATGTCGTTTCGTTTTTGAAACATTGTACCCCTCTTGTGGCCTTCCAACTTTGAAATTTACTGTTCAATTTTGAATTAATTCATATATGAATTAAATGGAAAAGCAACGATTTATCTGGCTAGTTATTTGAATGTTCGGCCTACGTCCACCTGTCTGACAGACGGTATTCTAGTGGCTTGTAGCAGCAGCAGCTAGGTGCGCTGCTTGCCTGCAGTAAATAGGATGTGTTCCATCCATGGAACACTGTGATAGGAATCATGCCATTCATAGAACACAATTCTTGGATGTGTTCTATTCCTGGAACAATGGGACCACGTGTCACAATGGGACCACGTGTCACAATGGGCAGCCAACAGTCTGTAGCAGCTGCGCAGTAGTAGTCAGCTTCAGTCTGCTGAGGGAGCCTCAGCAGACAGGTGGGCGATGCTCGCTAGGGAGATGGAAAAATAGCTTGCTCACTTCACTCCACGCATCATTTCAGTATCTGCAGTTCCTCTGAGAATGGTGCACTCACTCTCTTAAGCGGTTTCCAAAGACAGATTGAATTGAAATCGGGATACACAAGTAGTGTTTTCAAAGCATGATTTGAATGCTTTTTTCAAATGTCGTTGCTCTGTAATTAGTTTTTCTTGGTCCAAGTTGCACATTTCCAATTCCTTAGCCTTGATTTAACTTGACCAACTCTTCTACTACTACTGCTACTACTACTCTTATTCACCTCTATATGGGAGGCATTGCACTGTATTCAATCTGTCAGTAAAATAACGATCTATCTTGGCCTTTGCTGCTTGGTAGGTACAGGTGTGACAAGCTGCAGTAATGTGTTTGGCTTTGGATAGCTACATTTCTGCACACCCACCTGCTACAAGGCCTGCAGCCCCTTCCCCTCAGTACTTCCCCAGTCTTAATTCAAGCATTCAATTCCTACCACATCCCTCATGCAATGATATGTCGTTTCATTTTTGAAACATTGTCCCCCTCTTGTGGCCTTCCAACTTTGAAATTTACTGTTCAATTTTGAATTAATTCATATATGAATTAAATGGAAAAGCAACGATTTATCTGGCTAGTTATTTGAATGTTCGGCCTACGTCCACCTGTCTGACAGACGGTATTCTAGTGGCTTGTAGCAGCAGCAGCAGCAGCTAGGTGCGCTGCTTGCCTGCAGTAAATAGGATGTGTTCCATCCATGGAACACTGTGATAGGAATCATGCCATTCATAGAACACAATGCTTGGATGTGTTCTATTCCTGGAACAATGGGACCACGTGTCACAATGGGACCACGTGTCACAATGGGCCGCCCACAGTCTGTAGCAGCTGCGCAGTAGTAGTCAGCTTCAGTCTGCTGAGGGAGCCTCAGCAGAGAGGTGGGTGATGCTCGCCAGGGAGATGGAAAAATAGCTTGCTCACTTCACTCCACACATCATTTCAGTATCTGCAGTTCCTCTGAGAATGGTGCACTCACTCTTAAGCGGTTTCCAAAGACAGATTGAATTGAAATCGGGATACACAAGTAGTGTTTTCAAAGCATGATTTGAATGCTTTTTTCAAATGTCGTTGCTCTGTAATTAGTTTTTCTTGGTCCAAGTTGCACATTTCCAATTCCTTAGCCTTGATTTAACTTGATCAACTCTTCTACTACTACTACTACTACTACTACTACACTTATTCACCTCTATATGGGAGGCATTGCACTGTATTCAATCTGTCAGTAAAATAACGATCTATCTTGGCCTTTGCTGCTTGGTAGGTACAGGTGTGACAAGCTGCAGTAATGTGTTTGGCTTTGGAAAGCTACATTTCTGCACACCCACCTGCTACAAGGCCTGCAGCCCCTTCCCCTCAGTACTTCCCCAGTCTTAATTCAAGCATTCAATTCCTACCACATCCCTCATGCAATGATATGTCGTTTCATTTTTGAAACATTGTCCCCCTCTTGTGGCCTTCCAACTTTGAAATTTACTGTTCAATTTTGAATTAATTCATATATGAATTATATGGAAAAGCAACGATTTATCTGGCGAGTTATTTGAATGTTCGGCCTACGTCCACCTGTCTGACAGACGGTATTCTAGTGGCTTGTAGCAGCAGCAGCAGCAGCAGCAGCTAGGTGCGCTGCTTGCCTGCAGTAAATAGGATGTGTTCCATCCATGGAACACTGTGATAGGAATCATGCCATTCAAAGAACACAATGCTTGGATGTGTTCTATTCCTGGAACAATGGGGCCACGTGTCACAATAAGACCACGTGTCACAATGGGCACCCCACAGTCTGTAGCAGCTGCGCAGTAGTAGTCAGCTTCAGTCTGCTGAGGGAGCCTCAGCAGACAGGTGGGCGATGCTCGCCAGGGAGATGGAAAAATAGCTTGCTCACTTCACTCCACGCATCATTTCAGTATCTGCTGTTCCTCTGAGAATGGTGCACTCACTCTCTTAAGCGGTTTCCAAAGACAGATTGAATTGAAATTGGGATACACAAGTAGTGTTTTCAAAGCATGATTTGAATGCTTTTTTCAAATGTCGTTGCTCTGTAATTAGTTTTTCTTGGTCTAAGTTGCACATTTCCAATTCCTTAGCCTTGATGTAACTTGACCAACTCTTCTACTACTACTACTACTACTCTTATTCACCTCTATATGGGAGGCATTGCACTGTATTCAATCTGTCAGTAAAATAACGATCTATCTTGGCCTTTGCTGCTTGGTAGGTACAGGTATGACAAGCTGCGGTAATGTGTTTGGCTTTGGATAGCTACATTTCTGCACACCCACCTGCTACAAGGCCTGCAGCCCCTTCCCCTCAGTACTTCCCCAGTCTTAATTCAAGCATTCAATTCCTACCACATCCCTCATGCAATGATATGTCATTTCATTTTTGAAACATTGTCCCCCTCTTGTGGCCTTCCAACTTTGAAATTTACTGTTCAATTTTGAATTAATTCATATATGAATTAAATGGAAAAGCAACGATTTATCTGGCGAGTTATTTGAATGTTCGGCCTACGTCCACCTGTCTGACAGACGGTATTCTAGTGGCTTGTAGCAGCAGCAGCAGCAGCTAGGTGCGCTGCTTGCCTGCAGTAAATAGGATGTGTTCCAACCATGGAGCACTGTGATAGGAATCATGCCATTCATAGAACACAATGCTTGGATGTGTTCTATTCCTGAAACAATGGGACCACGTGTCACAATGGGACCACGTGTCACAATGGGCAGCCCACAGTCTGTAGCAGCTGCGCAGTAGTAGTCAGCTTCAGTCTGCTGAGGGAGCCTCAGCAGACAGGTGGGCGATGCTTGCCAGGGAGATGGAAAAATAGCTTGCTCACTTCACTCCACGCATCATTTCAGTATCTGCAGTTCCTCTGAGAATGGTGCACTCACTCTCTTAAGCGGTTTCCAAAGACAGATTGAATTGAAATTGGGATACACAAGTAGTGTTTTCAAAGCATGATTTGAATGCTTTTTTCAAATGTCGTTGCTCTGTAGTTAGTTTTTCTTGGTCCAAGTTGCACATTTCCAATTCCTTAGCCTTGATTTAACTTGACCAACTCTTCTACTACTACTACTACTACTCTTATTCACCTCTATATGGGAGGCATTGCACTGTATTCAATCTGTCAGTAAAATAACGATCTATCTTGGCCTTTAATGCATGGTAGGTACAGGTGTGACAAGCTGCAGTAATGTGTTTGGCTTTGGAAAGCTACATTTCTGCACACCCACCTGCTACAAGGCCTGCAGCCCCTTCCCCTCAGTACTTCCCCAGTCTTAATTCAAGCATTCAATTCCTACCACATCCCTCATGCAATGATATGTAGTTTCATTTTTGAAACATTGTCCCCCTCTTGTGGCCTTCCAACTTTGAAATTTACTGTTCAATTTTGAATTAATTCATATATGAATTAAATGGAAAAGCAACGATTTATCTGGCGAGTTATTTGAATGTTCGGCCTACGTCCACCTATCTGACAGACGGTATTCTAGTGGCTTGTAGCAGCAGCAGCAGCTAGGTGCGCTGCTTGCCTGCAGTAAATAGGATGTGTTCCATCCATGGAACACTGTGATAGGAATCATGCCATTCACAGAACACAATGCTTGGATGTGTTCTATTCCTGGAACAATGGGGCCACGTGTCACAATGGGACCACGTGTCACAATGGGCAGCCCACAGTCTGTAGCAGCTGCGCAGTAGTAGTCAGCTTAAGTCTGCTGAGGGAGCCTCAGCAGACAGGTGGGCGATGCTCGCCAGGGAGATGGAAAAATAGCTTGCTCACTTCACTCCACGCATCATTTCAGTATCTGCAGTTCCTCTGAGAATGGTGCACTCACTCTCTTAAGCGGTTTCCAAAGACAGATTGAATTGAAATTGGGATACACAAGTAGTGTTTTCAAAGCATGATTTGAATGCTTTTTTCAAATGTCGTTGCTCTGTAATTAGTTTTTCTTGGTCCAAGTTGCACATTTCCAATTTCTTAGCCTTGATTTAACTTGACCAACTCTTCTACTACTACTACTACTACTACTACTACTACTCTTATTCACCTCTATATGCTAGGCATTGCATTGTATTCAATCTGTCAGTAAAATAACGATCTATCTTGGCCTTTGCTGCTTGGTAGGTACAGGTGTGACAAGCTTCAGTAATGTGTTTGGCTTTGGATAGCTACATTTCTGCACACCCACCTGCTACAAGGCCTGCAGCCCCTTCCCCTCAGTACTTCCCCAGTCTTAATTCAAGCATTCAATTCCTACCACATCCCTCATGCAATGATATGTCGTTTCATTTTTGAAACATTGTCCCCCTCTTGTGGCCTTCCAACTTTGAAATTTACTGTTCAATTTTGAATTAATTCATATATGAATTAAATGGAAAAGCAACGATTTATCTGGCGAGTTATTTGAATGTTCGGCCTACGTCCACCTGTCTGACAGACGGTATTCTAGTGGCTTGTAGCAGCAGCAGCAGCTAGGTGCGCTGCTTGCCTGCAGTAAATAGGATGTGTTCCATCCATGGAACACTGTGATAGGAATCATGCCATTCATAGAACACAATGCTTGGATGTGTTCTATTCCTGGAAAAATGGGACCACGTGTCACAATGGGACCACGTGTCACAATGGGCAGCCCACAGTCTGTAGCAGCTGCGCAGTAGTAGTCAGCTTCAGTCTGGTGAGGGAGCCTCAGCAGACAGGTGGGCGATGCTCGCCAGGGAGATGGAAAAATAGCTTGCTCACTTCACTCCACGCATCATTTCAGTATCTGCAGTTCTTCTGAGAATGGTGCACTCACTCTCTTAAGCGTTTTCCAAAGACAGATTGAATTGAAATCGGGATACACAAGTAGTGTTTTCAAAGCATGATTTGAATGCTTTTTTCAAATGTCGTTGCTCTGTAATTAGTTTTTCTTGGTCCAAGTTGCACATTTCCAATTCCTTAGCCTTGATGTAACTTGACCAACTCTTCTATTACTACTACTACTCTTATTCACCTCTATATGGGAGGCATTGCACTGTATTCAATCTGTCAGTAAAATAACGATCTATCTTGGCCTTTGCTGCTTGGTAGGTACAGGTATGACAAGCTGCGGTAATGTGTTTGGCTTTGGATAGCTACATTTCTGCACACCCACCTGCTACAAGGCCTGCAGCCCCTTCCCCTCAGTACTTCCCCAGTCTTAATTCAAGCATTCAATTCCTACCACATCCCTCATGCAATGATATGTCGTTTCATTTTTGAAACATTGTCCCCCTCTTGTGGCCTTCCAACTTTGAAATTTACTGTTCAATTTTGAATTAATTCATATATGAATTAAATGGAAAAGCAACGATTTATCTGGCGAGTTATTTGAATGTTCGGCCTACGTCCACCTGTCTGACAGACGGTATTCTAGTGGCTTGTAGCAGCAGCAGCAGCAGCTAGGTGCGCTGCTTGCCTGCAGTAAATAGGATGTGTTCCATCCATGGAGCACTGTGATAGGAATCATGCCATTCATAGAACACAATGCTTGGATGTGTTCTATTCCTGAAACAATGGGACCACGTGTCACAATGGGACCACGTGTCACAATGGGCAGCCCACAGTCTGTAGCAGCTGCGCAGTAGTAGTCAGCTTCAGTCTGCTGAGGGAGCCTCAGCAGACAGGTGGGCGATGCTTGCCAGGGAGATGGAAAAATAGCTTGCTCACTTCACTCCACGCATCATTTCAGTATCTGCAGTTCCTCTGAGAATGGTGCACTCACTCTCTTAAGCGGTTTCCAAAGACAGATTGAATTGAAATTGGGATACACAAGTAGTGTTTTCAAAGCATGATTTGAATGCTTTTTTCAAATGTCGTTGCTCTGTAGTTAGTTTTTCTTGGTCCAAGTTGCACATTTCCAATTCCTTAGCCTTGATTTAACTTGACCAACTCTTCTACTACTACTACTACTACTCTTATTCACCTCTATATGGGAGGCATTGCACTGTATTCAATCTGTCAGTAAAATAACGATCTATCTTGGCCTTTGCTGCTTGGTAGGTACAGGTGTGACAAGCTGCAGTAATGTGTTTGGCTTTGGAAAGCTACATTTCTGCACACCCACCTGCTACAAGGCCTGCAGCCCCTTCCCCTCAGTACTTCCCCAGTCTTAATTCAAGCATTCAATTCCTACCACATCCCTCATGCAATGATATGTAGTTTCATTTTTGAAACATTGTCCCCCTCTTGTGGCCTTCCAACTTTGAAATTTACTGTTCAATTTTGAATTAATTCATATATGAATTAAATGGAAAAGCAACGATTTATCTGGCGAGTTTTTTGAATGTTCGGCCTACGTCCACCTATCTGACAGACGGTATTCTAGTGGCTTGTAGCAGCAGCAGCAGCTAGGTGCGCTGCTTGCCTGCAGTAAATAGGATGTGTTCCATCCATGGAACACTGTGATAGGAATCATGCCATTCACAGAACACAATGCTTGGATGTGTTCTATTCCTGGAACAATGGGGCCACGTGTCACAATGGGACCACGTGTCACAATGGGCAGCCCACAGTCTGTAGCAGCTGCGCAGTAGTAGTCAGCTTAAGTCTGCTGAGGGAGCCTCAGCAGACAGGTGGGCGATGCTCGCCAGGTAGATGGAAAAATAGCTTGCTCACTTCACTCCACGCATCATTTCTGTATCTGCAGTTCCTCTGAGAATGGTGCACTCACTCTCTTAAGCGGTTTTCAAAGACAGATTGAATTGAAATTGGGATACACAAGTAGTGTTTTCAAAGCATGATTTGAATGCTTTTTTCAAATGTCGTTGCTCTGTAATTAGTTTTTCTTGGTCCAAGTTGCACATTTCCAATTTCTTAGCCTTGATTTAACTTGACCAACTCTTCTACTACTACTACTACTACTACTACTACTACTACTACTACTACTCTTATTCACCTCTATATGCTAGGCATTGCACTGTATTCAATCTGTCAGTAAAATAACGATCTATCTTGGCCTTTGCTGCTTGGTAGGTACAGGTGTGACAAGCTGCAGTAATGTGTTTGGCTTTGGATAGCTACATTTCTGCACACCCACCTGCTACAAGGCCTGCAGCCCCTTCCCCTCAGTACTTCCCCAGTCTTAATTCAAGCATTCAATTCCTACCACATCCCTCATGCAATGATATGTCGTTTCATTTTTGAAACATTGTCCCTCTCTTGTGGCCTTCCAACTTTGAAATTTACTGTTCAATTTTGAATTAATTCATATATGAATTAAATGGAAAAGCAACGATTTATCTGGCGAGTTATTTGAATGTTCGGCCTACGTCCACCTGTCTGACAGACGGTATTCTAGTGGCTTGTAGCAGCAGCAGCAGCTAGGTGCGCTGCTTGCCTGCAGTAAATAGGATGTGTTCCATCCATGGAACACTGTGATAGGAATCATGCCATTCATAGAACACAATGCTTGGATGTGTTCTATTCCTGGAACAATGGGACCACGTGTCACAATGGGACCACGTGTCACAATGGGCAGCCCACAGTCTGTAGCAGCTGCGCAGTAGTAGTCAGCTTCAGTCTGCTGAGGGAGCCTCAGCAGACAGGTGGGCGATGCTCGCCAGGGAGATGGAAAAATAGCTTGCTCACTTCACTCCACGCATCATTTCAGTATCTGCAGTTCTTCTGAGAATGGTGCATTCACTCTCTTAAGCGTTTTCCAAAGACAGATTGAATTGAAATCGGGATACACAAGTAGTGTTTTCAAAGCATGATTTGAATGCTTTTTTCAAATGTCGTTGCTCTGTAATTAGTTTTTCTTGGTCCAAGTTGCACATTTCCAATTCCTTAGCCTTGATTTAACTTGACCAACTCTTCTACTACTACTACTACTACTACTACTACTACTACTACTCTTATTCACCTCTATATGGGAGGCATTGCACTGTATTCAATCAGTCAGTAAAATAACGATCTATTTTGGCCTTTGCTGCTTGGTAGGTACAGGTGTGACAAGCTGCAGTAATGTGTTTGGCTTTGGATAGCTACATTTCTGCACACCCACCTGCTACAAGGCCTGCAGCCCCTTCCCCTCAGTACTTCCCCAGTCTTAATTCAAGCATTCAATTCCTACCACATCCCTCATGCAATGATATGTCGTTTCATTTTTGAAACATTGCCCCCCTCTTGTGGCCTTCCAACTTTGAAATTTACTGTTCAATTTTGAATTAATTCATATATGAATTAAATTGAAAAGCAACGATTTATCTGGTGAGTTATTTGAATGTTCGGCCTACGTCCACCTGTCTGACAGACGGTATTCTAGTGGCTTGTAGCAGCAGCAGCAGCAGCAGCTAGGTGCGCTGCTTGCCTGCAGTAAATAGGATGTGTTCCATCCATGGAACACTGTGATAGGAATCATGCCATTCACAGAACACAATGCTTGGATGTGTTCTATTCCTGGAACAATGGGGCCACGTGTCACAATGGGACCACGTGTCACAATGGGCAGCCCACAGTCTGTAGCAGCTGCGCAGTAGTAGTCAGCTTCAGTCTGCTGAGGGAGCCTCAGCAGACAGGTGGGCGATGCTCGCCAGGGAGATGGAAAAATAGCTTGCTCTCTTCACTCCACGCATCATTTCAGTATCTGCAGTTCCTCTGAGAATGGTGCACTCACTCTCTTAAGCAGTTTCCAAAGACAGATTGAATTGAAATCGGGATACACAAGTAGTGTTTTCAAAGCATGATTTGAATGCTTTTTTCAAATGTCGTTGCTCTGTAATTAGTTTTTCTTGGTCCAAGTTGCACATTTCCAATTCCTTAGCCTTGATTTAACTTGACCAACTCTTCTACTACTACTACTACTACTACACTTATTCACCTCTATATGGGAGGCATTGCACTGTATTCAATCTGTCAGTAAAATAACGATCTATCTTGGCCTTTGCTGCGTGGTAGGTACAGTTGTGACAAGCTGCAGTAATGTGTTTGGCTTTGGATAGCTACATTTCTGCACACCCACCTGCTACAAGGCCTGCAGCCCCTTCCCCTCAGTACTTCCCCAGTCTTAATTCAAGCATTCAATTCCTACCACATCCCTCATGCAATGATATGTCGTTTCATTTTTGAAACATTGTCCCCCTCTTGTGGCCTTCCAACTTTGAAATTTACTGTTCAATTTTGAATTAATTTATATATGAATTAAATGGAAAAGCAACGATTTATCTGGCGAGTTATTTGAATGTTCGGCCTACGTCCACCTGTCTGACAGACGGTATTCTAGTGGCTTGTAGCAGCAGCAGCAGCAGCAGCAGCATCAGCTAGGTGCGCTGCTTGCCTGCAGTAAATAGGATGTGTTCCATCCATGGAACACTGTGATAGGAATCATGCCATTCATAGAACACAATGCTTGGATGTGTTCTATTCCTGGAACAATGGGACCACGTGTCACAATGGGACCACGTGTCACAATGGGCCGCCCCACAGTCTGTAGCAGCTGCGCAGCAGTAGTCAGCTTCAGTCTGCTGAGGGAGCCTCAGCAGACAGGTGGGCGATGCTCGCCAGGGAGATGGAAAAATAGCTTGCTCACTTCACTCCACACATCATTTCAGTATCTGCAGTTCCTCTGAGAATGGTGCACTCACTCTCTTAAGCGGTTTCCAAAGACAGATTGAATTGAAATCGGGATACACAAGTAGTGTTTTCAAAGCATGATTTGAATGCTTTTTTCAAATGTCGTTGCTCTGTAATTAGTTTTTCTTGGTCCAAGTTGCACATTTCCAATTCCTTAGCCTTGATTTAACTTGACCAACTCTTCTACTACTACTACTACTACTACTACTACAACTACTACTACTACTACTACTACTACTACTACTCTTATTCACCTCTATATGGGAGGCATTGCACTGTATTCAATCTGTCAGTAAAATAATGATCTATCTTGGCCTTTGCTGCTTGGTAGGTACAGGTGTGACAAGCTGCAGTAATGTGTTTGGCTTTGGATAGCTACATTTCTGCACACCCACCTGCTACAAGGCCTGCAGCCCCTTCCCCTCAGTACTTCCCCAGTCTTAATTCAAGCATTCAATTCCTACCACATCCCTCTTGCAATGATATGTCGTTTCGTTTTTGAAACATTGTACCCCTCTTGTGGCCTTCCAACTTTGAAATTTACTGTTCAATTTTGAATTAATTCATATATGAATTAAATGGAAAAGCAACGATTTATCTGGCTAGTTATTTGAATGTTCGGCCTACGTCCACCTGTCTGACAGACGGTATTCTAGTGGCTTGTAGCAGCAGCAGCAGCAGCTTGGTGCGCTGCTTGCCTGCAGTAAATAGGATGTGTTCCATCCATGGAGCACTGTGATAGGAATCATGCCATTCATAGAACACAATGCTTGGATGTGTTCTATTCCTGAAACAATGGGACCACGTGTCACAATGGGACCACGTGTCACAATGGGCAGCCCACAGTCTGTAGCAGCTGCGCAGTAGTAGTCAGCTTCAGTCTGCTGAGGGAGCCTCAGCAGACAAGTGGGCGATGCTTGCCAGGGAGATGGAAAAATAGCTTGCTCACTTCACTCCACGCATCATTTCAGTATCTGCAGTTCCTCTGAGAATGGTGCACTCACTCTCTTAAGCGGTTTACAAAGACAGATTGAATTGAAATTGGGATACACAAGTAGTGTTTTCAAAGCATGATTTGAATGCTTTTTTCAAATGTTGTTGCTCTGTAGTTAGTTTTTCTTGGTCCAAGTTGCACATTTCCAATTCCTTAGCCTTGATTTAACTTGACCAACTCTTCTGCTACTACTACTACTACTCTTATTCACCTCTATATGGGAGGCATTGCACTGTATAAAACCTGTCAGTAAAATAACGATCTATCTTGGCCTTTGCTGCTTGGTAGGTACAGGTGTGACAAGCTGCAGTAATGTGTTTGGCTTTGGAAAGCTACATTTCTGCACACCCACCTGCTACAAGGCCTGCAGCCCCTTCCCCTCAGTACTTCCCCAGTCTTAATTCAAGCATTCAATTCCTACCACATCCCTCATGCAATGATATGTCGTTTCATTTTTGAAACATTGTCCCCCTCTTGTGGCCTTACAACTTTGAAATTTACTGTTCAATTTTGAATTAATTCATATATGAATTAAATGGAAAAGCAACGATTTATCTGGCGAGTTATTTGAATGTTCGGCCTACGTCCACCTGTCTGACAGATGGTATTCTAGTGGCTTGTAGCAGCAGCAGCAGCTAGGTGCGCTGCTTGCATGCAGTAAATAGGATGTGTTCCATCCATGGAACACTGTGAGAGGAATCATGCCATTCACAGAACACAATGCTTGGATGTGTTCTATTCCTGGAACAATGGGGCCACGTGTCACAATGGGACCACGTGTCACAATGGGCAGCCCACAGTCTGTAGCAGCTGCGCAGTAGTAGTCAGCTTCAGTCTGCTGAGGGAGCCTCAGCAGACAGGTGGGCGATGCTCGCCAGGGAGATGGAAAAATAGCTTGCTCACTTCACTCCACGCATCATTTCAGTATCTGCAGTTCCTCTGAGAATGGTGCACTCACTCTCTTAAGCGGTTTCCAAAGACAGACTGAATTGAAAATGGGATACACAAGTAGTGTTTTCAAAGCATGATTTGAATGCTTTTTTCAAATGTCGTTGCTCTGTAATTAGTTTTTCTTGGTCCAAGTTGCACATTTCCAATTCCTTAGCCTTGATTTAACTTGACCAACTCTTCTACTACTACTACTACTACTACTACTACTCTTATTCACCTCTATATGGGAGGCATTGCACTGTATTCAATCTGTCAGTAAAATAACGATCTATCTTGGCCTTTGCTGCTTGGTAGGTACAGGTGTGACAAGCTGCAGTAATGTGTTTGGCTTTGGATAGCTACATTTCTACACACCCACCTGCTACAAGGCCTGCAGCCCCTTCCCCTCAGTACTTCCCCAGTCTTAATTCAAGCATTCAATTCCTACCACATCCCTCATGCAATGATATGTCGTTTCATTTTTGAAACATTGCCCCCCTCTTGTGGCCTTCCAACTTTGAAATTTACTGTTCAATTTTGAATTAATTCATATATGAATTAAATTGAAAAGCAACAATTTATCTGGTGAGTTATTTGAATGTTCGGCCTACGTCCACCTGTCTGACAGACGGTATTCTAGTGGATTGTAGCAGCAGCAGCAGCAGCTAGGTGCGCTGCTTGCCTGCAGTAAATAGGATGTGTTCCATCCATGGAACACTGTGATAGGAATCATGCCATTCATAGAACACAATGCTTGGATGTGTTCTATTCCTGGAACAATGGGACCACGTGTCACAATGGGACCACGTGTCACAATGGGCCGCCCACAGTCTGTAGCAGCTGCGCAGTAGTAGTCAGCTTCAGTCTGCTGAGGGAGCCTCAGCAGACAGGTGGACGATGCTCGCCAGGGAGATGGAAAAATAGCTTGCTCACTTCACTCCACACATCATTTCAGTATCTGCAGTTCCTCTGAGAATGGTGCACTCACTCTCTTAAGTGGTTTCCAAAGACAGATTGAATATAAATCGGGATACACAAGTAGTGTTTTCAAAGCATGATTTGAATGCTTTTTTCAAATGTCGTTGCTCTGTAATTAGTTTTTCTTGGTCCAAGTTGCACATTTCCAATTCCTTAGCCTTGATTTAACTTGACCAACTCTTCTACTACTACTACTACTACTACTACTACTACTACTACTCTTATTCACCTCTATATGGGAGGCATTGCACTGTATTCAATCTGTCAGTAAAATAATGATCTATCTTGGCCTTTGCTGCTTGGTAGGTACAGATGTGACAAGCTGCAGTAATGTGTTTGGCTTTGGATAGCTACATTTCTGCACACCCACCTGCTACAAGGCCTGCAGCCCCTTCCCCTCAGTACTTCCCCAGTCCTAATTCAAGCATTCAATTCCTACCACATCCCTCTTGCAATGATATGTCGTTTCGTTTTTGAAACATTGTACCCCTCTTGTGGCCTTCCAACTTTGAAATTTACTGTTCAATTTTGAATTAATTCATATATGAATTAAATGGAAAAGCAACGATTTATCTGGCGAGTTATTTGAATGTTCGGCCTACGTCCACCTGTCTGACAGACGGTATTCTAGTGGCTTGTAGCAGCAGCAGCAGCTAGGTGCGCTGCTTGCCTGCAGTAAATAGGATGTGTTCCATCCATGGAACACTGTGATAGGAATCATGCCATTCACAGAACACAATGCTTGGATGTGTTCTATTCCTGGAACAATGGGGCCACGTGTCACAATGGGACCACGTGTCACAATGGGCAGCCCACAGTCTGTAGCAGCTGCGCAGTAGTAGTCAGCTTCAGTCTGCTGAGGGAGCCTCAGCAGACAGGTGGGCGATGCTCGCCAGGGAGATGGAAAAATAGCTTGCTCACTTCACTCCACGCATCATTTCAGTATCTGCAGTTCCTCTGAGAATGGTGCACTCACTCTCTTAAGCGGTTTCCAAAGACAGACTGAATTGAAAATGGGATACACAAGTAGTGTTTTCAAAGCATGATTTGAATGCTTTTTTCAAATGTCGTTGCTCTGTAATTAGTTTTTCTTGGTCCAAGTTGCACATTTCCAATTCCTTAGCCTTGATTTAACTTGACCAACTCTTCTACTACTACTACTACTACTACTACTACTACTACTCTTATTCACCTCTATATGGGAGGCATTGCACTGTATTCAATCTGTCAGTAAAATAACGATCTATCTTGGCCTTTGCTGCTTGGTAGGTACAGGTGTGACAAGCTGCAGTAATGTGTTTGGCTTTGGATAGCTACATTTCTGCACACCCACCTGCTACAAGGCCTGCAGCCCCTTCCCCTCAGTACTTCCCCAGTCTTAATTCAAGCATTCAATTCCTACCACATCCCTCATGCAATGATATGTCGTTTCATTTTTGAAACATTGCCCCCCTCTTGTGGCCTTCGAACTTTGAAATTTACTGTTCAATTTTGAATTAATTCATATATGAATTAAATTGAAAAGCAACGATTTATCTGGTGAGTTATTTGAATGTTCGGCCTACGTCCACCTGTCTGACAGACGGTATTCTAGTGGATTGTAGCAGCAGCAGCAGCAGCTAGGTGCGCTGCTTGCCTGCAGTAAATAGGATGTGTTCCATCCATGGAACACTGTGATAGGAATCATGCCATTCATAGAACACAATGCTTGGATGTGTTCTATTCCTGGAACAATGGGGCCACGTGTCACAATGGGACCACGTGTCACAATGGGCCGCCCACAGTCTGTAGCAGCTGCGCAGTAGTAGTCAGCTTCAGTCTGCTGAGGGAGCCTCAGCAGACAGGTGGACGATGCTCGCCAGGGAGATGGAAAAATAGCTTGCTCACTTCACTCCACACATCATTTCAGTATCTGCAGTTCCTCTGAGAATGGTGCACTCACTCTCTTAAGTGGTTTCCAAAGACAGATTGAATATAAATCGGGATACACAAGTAGTGTTTTCAAAGCATGATTTGAATGCTTTTTTCAAATGTCGTTGCTCTGTAATTAGTTTTTCTTGGTCCAAGTTGCACATTTCCAATTCCTTAGCCTTGATTTAACTTGACCAACTCTTCTACTACTACTACTACTACTACTACTACTACTACTCTTATTCACCTCTATATGGGAGGCATTGCACTGTATTCAATCTGTCAGTAAAATAATGATCTATCTTGGCCTTTGCTGCTTGGTAGGTACAGATGTGACAAGCTGCAGTAATGTGTTTGGCTTTGGATAACTACATTTCTGCACACCCACCTGCTACAAGGCCTGCAGCCCCTTCCCCTCAGTACTTCCCCAGTCTTAATTCAAGCATTCAATTCCTACCACATCCCTCTTGCAATGATATGTCGTTTCGTTTTTGAAACATTGTACCCCTCTTGTGGCCTTCCAACTTTGAAATTTACTGTTCAGTTTTGAATTAATTCATATATGAATTAAATGGAAAAGCAACGATTTATCTGGCTAGTTATTTGAATGTTCGGCCTACGTCCACCTGTCTGACAGACTGTATTCTAGTGGCTTGTAGCAGCAGCAGCTAGGTGCGCTGCTTGCCTGCAGTAAATAGGATGTGTTCCATCCATGGAACACTGTGATAGGAATCATGCCATTCATAGAACACAATTCTTGGATGTGTTCTATTCCTGGAACAATGGGACCACGTGTCACAATGGGACCACGTGTCACAATGGGCAGCCCACAGTCTGTAGCAGCTGCGCAGTAGTAGTCAGCTTCAGTCTGCTGAGGGAGCCTCAGCAGACAGGTGGGCGATGCTCGCCAGGGAGATGGAAAAATAGCTTGCTCACTTCACTCCACGCATCATTTCAGTATCTGCAGTTCCTCTGAGAATGGTGCACTCACTCTCTTAAGCGGTTTCCAAAGACAGATTGAATTGAAATCGGGATACACAAGTAGTGTTTTCAAAGCATGATGTGAATGCTTTTTTCAAATGTCGTTGCTCTGTAATTAGTTTTTCTTGGTCCAAGTTGCACATTTCCAATTCCTTAGCCTTGATTTAACTTGACCAACTCTTCTACTACTACTACTACTACTACTACTCTTATTCACCTCTATATGGGAGGCATTGCACTGTATTCAATCTGTCAGTAAAATAACGATCTATCTTGGCCTTTGCTGCTTGGTAGGTACAGGTGTGACAAGCTGCAGTAATGTGTTTGGCTTTGGATAGCTACATTTCTGCACACCCACCTGCTACAAGGCCTGCAGCCCCTTCCCCTCAGTACTTCCCCAGTCTTAATTCAAGCATTCAATTCCTACCACATCCCTCATGCAATGATATGTCGTTTCATTTTTGAAACATTGTCCCCCTCTTGTGGCCTTCCAACTTTGAAATTTACTGTTCAATTTTGAATTAATTCATATATGAATTAAATGGAAAAGCAACGATTTATCTGGCTAGTTATTTGAATGTTCGGCCTACGTCCACCTGTCTGACAGACGGTATTCTAGTGGCTTGTAGCAGCAGCAGCAGCAGCTAGGTGCGCTGCTTGCCTGCAGTAAATAGGATGTGTTCCATCCATGGAACACTGTGATAGGAATCATGCCATTCATAGAACACAATGCTTGGATGTGTTCTATTCCTGGAACAATGGAACCACGTGTCACAATGGGACCACGTGTCACAATGGGCAGCCCACAGTCTGTAGCAGCTGCGCAGTAGTAGTCAGCTTCAGTCTGCTGAGGGAGCCTCAGCAGACAGGTGGGCGATGCTCGCCAGGGAGATGGAAAAATAGCTTGCTCACTTCACTCCACGCATCATTTCAGTATCTGCAGTTCCTCTGAGAATGGTGCACTCACTCTTAAGCGGTTTCCAAAGACAGATTGAATTGAAATCGGGATACACAAGTAGTGTTTTCAAAGCATAATTTGAATGCTTTTTTCAAATGTCGTTGCTCTGTAATTAGTTTTTCTTGGTCCAAGTTGCACATTTCCAATTCCTTAGCCTTGATTTAACTTGATCAACTCTTCTACTACTACTACTACTACTACTACTACACTTATTCACCTCTATATGGGAGGCATTGCACTGTATTCAATCTGTCAGTAAAATAACGATCTATCTTGGCCTTTGCTGCTTGGTAGGTACAGGTGTGACAAGCTGCAGTAATGTGTTTGGCTTTGGAAAGCTACATTTCTGCACACCCACCTGCTACAAGGCCTGCAGCCCCTTCCCCTCAGTACTTCCCCAGTCTTAATTCAAGCATTCAATTCCTACCACATCCCTCATGCAATGATATGTCGTTTCATTTTTGAAACATTGTCCCCCTCTTGTGGCCTTCCAACTTTGAAATTTACTGTTCAATTTTGAATTAATTCATATATGAATTAAATGGAAAAGCAACGATTTATCTGGCGAGTTATTTGAATGTTCGGCCTACGTCCACCTGTCTGACAGACGGTATTCTAGTGGCTTGTAGCAGCAGCAGCAGCAGCAGCTAGGTGCGCTGCTTGCCTGCAGTAAATAGGATGTGTTCCATCCATGGAACACTGTGATAGGAATCATGCCATTCAAAGAACACAATGCTTGGATGTGTTCTATTCCTGGAACAATGGGGCCACGTGTCACAATGGGACCACGTGTCACAATGGGCAGCCCACAGTCTGTAGCAGCTGCGCAGTAGTAGTCAGCTTCAGTCTGCTGAGGGAGCCTCAGCAGACAGGTGGGCGATGCTCGCCAGGGAGATGGAAAAATAGCTTGCTCACTTCACTCCACGCATCATTTCAGTATCTGCAGTTCCTCTGAGAATGGTGCACTCACTCTCTTAAGCGGTTTCCAAAGACAGATTGAATTGAAATTGGGATACACAAGTAGTGTTTTCAAAGCATGATTTGAATGATTTTTTCAAATGTCGTTGCTCTGTAATTAGTTTTTCTTGGTCCAAGTTGCACATTTCCAATTCCTTAGCCTTGTTTTAACTTGGCCAACTCTTCTACTACTACTACTACTACTACTACTACTACTCTTATTCACCTCTATATGGGAGGCATTGCACTGTATTCAATCTGTCAGTAAAATAACGATCTATCTTGGCCTTTGCTGCTTGGTAGGTACAGGTGTGACAAGCTGCAGTAATGTGTTTGGCTTTGGATAGCTACATTTCTGCACACCCACCTGCTACAAGGCCTGCAGCCCCTTCCCCTCAGTACTTCCCCAGTCTTAATTCAAGCATTCAATTCCTACCACATCCCTCATGCAATGATATGTCATTTCATTTTTGAAACATTGTCCCCCTCTTGTGGCCTTCCAACTTTGAAATTTACTGTTCAATTTTGAATTAATTCATATATGAATTAAATGGAAAAGCAACGATTTATCTGGCGAGTTATTTGAATGTTCGGCCTACGTCCACCTGTCTGACAGACGGTATTCTAGTGGCTTGTAGAAGCAGCAGCAGCTAGGTGCGCTGCTTGCCTGCAGTAAATAGGATGTGTTCCATCCATGGAACACTGTGATAGGAATCATGCCATTCATAGAACACAATGCTTGGATGTGTTCTATTCCTGGAACAATGGGACCACGTGTCACAATGGGACCACGTGTCACAATGGGCAGCCCACAGTCTGTAGCAGCTGCGCAGTAGTAGTCAGCTTCAGTCTGCTGAGGGAGCCTCAGCAGACAGGTGGGCGATGCTCGCCAGGGAGATGGAAAAATAGCTTGCTCACTTCACTCCACGCATCATTTCAGTATCTGCAGTTCCTCTGAGAATGGTGCACTCACTCTCTTAAGCGGTTTCCAAAGACATATTGAATTGAAATTGGGATACACAAGTAGTGTTTTCAAAGCATGATTTGAATGCTTTTTTCAAATGTCGTTGCTCTGTAATTAGTTTTTCTTGGTCCAAGTTGCACATTTCCAATTCCTTAGCCTTGATTTAACTTGACCAACTCTTCTACTACTACTACTACTACTACTACTTTTATTCACCTCTATATGGGAGGCATTGCACTGTATTCAATCTGTCAGTAAAATAACGATCTATCTTGGCCTTTGCTGCTTGGTAGGTACAGGTGTGACAAGCTGCAGTAATGTGTTTGGCTTTGGATAGCTACATTTCTGCACACCCATCTGCTACAAGGCCTGCAGCCCCTTCCCCTCAGTACTTCCCCAGTCTTAATTCAAGCATTCAATTCCTACCACATCCCTTATGCAATGATATGTCGTTTCATTTTTGAAACATTGCCCCCCTCTTGTGGCCTTCCAACTTTGAAATTTACTGTTCAATTTTGAATTAATTCATATATGAATTAAATGGAAAAGCAACGATTTATCTGGCGAGTTATTTGAATGTTCGGCCTACGTCCACCTGTCTGACAGACGGTATTCTAGTGGCTTGTAGCAGCAGCAGCAGCAGCTAGGTGCGAGGCTTGCCTGCAGTAAATAGGATGTGTTCCATCCATGGAACACTGTGATAGGAATCATGCCATTCATAGAACACAATGCTTGGATGTGTTCTATTCCTGGAACAATGGGACCACGTGTCACAATGGGACCACGTGTCACAATGGGCAGCCCACAGTCTGTAGCAGCTGCGCAGTAGTAGTCAGCTTCAGTCTGCTGAGGGAGCCTCAGCAGACAGGTGGGCGATGCTCGCCAGGGAGATGGAAAAATAGCTTGCTCACTTCACTCCACGCATCATTTCAGTATCTGCAGTTCCTCTGAGAATGGTGCACTCACTCTTAAGCGGTTTCCAAAGACAGATTGAATTGAAATCGGGATACACAAGTAGTGTTTTCAAAGCATAATTTGAATGCTTTTTTCAAATGTCGTTGCTCTGTAATTAGTTTTTCTTGGTCCAAGTTGCACATTTCCAATTCCTTAGCCTTGATTTAACTTGATCAACTCTTCTACTACTACTACTACTACTACTACTACACTTATTCACCTCTATATGGGAGGCATTGCACTGTATTCAATCTGT
Source organism: Dendrobates tinctorius (assembly GCF_039654945.1). Classification (NCBI taxonomy): domain Eukaryota; kingdom Metazoa; phylum Chordata; class Amphibia; order Anura; family Dendrobatidae; genus Dendrobates; species Dendrobates tinctorius. The sequence continues at coordinate 25,077,213 of NW_027361793.1, forward strand.
CAGTAAAATAACGATCTATCTTGGCCTTTGCTGCTTGGTAGGTACAGGTGTGACAAGCTGCAGTAATGTGTTTGGCTTTGGAAAGCTACATTTCTGCACACCCACCTGCTACAAGGCCTGCAGCCCCTTCCCCTCAGTACTTCCCCAGTCTTAATTCAAGCATTCAATTCCTACCACATCCCTCATGCAATGATATGTCGTTTCATTTTTGAAACATTGTCCCCCTCTTGTGGCCTTCCAACTTTGAAATTTACTGTTCAATTTTGAATTAATTCATATATGAATTAAATGGAAAAGCAACGATTTATCTGGCGAGTTATTTGAATGTTCGGCCTACGTCCACCTGTCTGACAGACGGTATTCTAGTGGCTTGTAGCAGCAGCAGCAGCAGCAGCTAGGTGCGCTGCTTGCCTGCAGTAAATAGGATGTGTTCCATCCATGGAACACTGTGATAGGAATCATGCCATTCAAAGAACACAATGCTTGGATGTGTTCTATTCCTGGAACAATGGGGCCACGTGTCACAATGGGACCACGTGTCACAATGGGCAGCCCACAGTCTGTAGCAGCTGCGCAGTAGTAGTCAGCTTCAGTCTGCTGAGGGAGCCTCAGCAGACAGGTGGGCGATGCTCGCCAGGGAGATGGAAAAATAGCTTGCTCACTTCACTCCACGCATCATTTCAGTATCTGCAGTTCCTCTGAGAATGGTGCACTCACTCTCTTAAGCGGTTTCCAAAGACAGATTGAATTGAAATTGGGATACACAAGTAGTGTTTTCAAAGCATGATTTGAATGATTTTTTCAAATGTCGTTGCTCTGTAATTAGTTTTTCTTGGTCCAAGTTGCACATTTCCAATTCCTTAGCCTTGTTTTAACTTGGCCAACTCTTCTACTACTACTACTACTACTACTACTACTACTCTTATTCACCTCTATATGGGAGGCATTGCACTGTATTCAATCTGTCAGTAAAATAACGATCTATCTTGGCCTTTGCTGCTTGGTAGGTACAGGTGTGACAAGCTGCAGTAATGTGTTTGGCTTTGGATAGCTACATTTCTGCACACCCACCTGCTACAAGGCCTGCAGCCCCTTCCCCTCAGTACTTCCCCAGTCTTAATTCAAGCATTCAATTCCTACCACATCCCTCATGCAATGATATGTCATTTCATTTTTGAAACATTGTCCCCCTCTTGTGGCCTTCCAACTTTGAAATTTACTGTTCAATTTTGAATTAATTCATATATGAATTAAATGGAAAAGCAACGATTTATCTGGCGAGTTATTTGAATGTTCGGCCTACGTCCACCTGTCTGACAGACGGTATTCTAGTGGCTTGTAGAAGCAGCAGCAGCTAGGTGCGCTGCTTGCCTGCAGTAAATAGGATGTGTTCCATCCATGGAACACTGTGATAGGAATCATGCCATTCATAGAACACAATGCTTGGATGTGTTCTATTCCTGGAACAATGGGACCACGTGTCACAATGGGACCACGTGTCACAATGGGCAGCCCACAGTCTGTAGCAGCTGCGCAGTAGTAGTCAGCTTCAGTCTGCTGAGGGAGCCTCAGCAGACAGGTGGGCGATGCTCGCCAGGGAGATGGAAAAATAGCTTGCTCACTTCACTCCACGCATCATTTCAGTATCTGCAGTTCCTCTGAGAATGGTGCACTCACTCTCTTAAGCGGTTTCCAAAGACATATTGAATTGAAATTGGGATACACAAGTAGTGTTTTCAAAGCATGATTTGAATGCTTTTTTCAAATGTCGTTGCTCTGTAATTAGTTTTTCTTGGTCCAAGTTGCACATTTCCAATTCCTTAGCCTTGATTTAACTTGACCAACTCTTCTACTACTACTACTACTACTACTACTTTTATTCACCTCTATATGGGAGGCATTGCACTGTATTCAATCTGTCAGTAAAATAACGATCTATCTTGGCCTTTGCTGCTTGGTAGGTACAGGTGTGACAAGCTGCAGTAATGTGTTTGGCTTTGGATAGCTACATTTCTGCACACCCATCTGCTACAAGGCCTGCAGCCCCTTCCCCTCAGTACTTCCCCAGTCTTAATTCAAGCATTCAATTCCTACCACATCCCTCATGCAATGATATGTCGTTTCATTTTTGAAACATTGCCCCCCTCTTGTGGCCTTCCAACTTTGAAATTTACTGTTCAATTTTGAATTAATTCATATATGAATTAAATGGAAAAGCAACGATTTATCTGGCGAGTTATTTGAATGTTCGGCCTACGTCCACCTGTCTGACAGACGGTATTCTAGTGGCTTGTAGCAGCAGCAGCAGCAGCTAGGTGCGAGGCTTGCCTGCAGTAAATAGGATGTGTTCCATCCATGGAACACTGTGATAGGAATCATGCCATTCATAGAACACAATGCTTGGATGTGTTCTATTCCTGGAACAATGGGACCACGTGTCACAATGGGACCACGTGTCACAATGGGCAGCCCACAGTCTGTAGCAGCTGCGCAGTAGTAGTCAGCTTCAGTCTGCTGAGGGAGCCTCAGCAGACAGGTGGGCGATGCTCGCCAGGGAGATGGAAAAATAGCTTACTCACTTCACTCCACGCATCATTTCAGTATCTGCAGTTCCTCTCAGAATGGTGCACTCACTCTCTTAAGCAGTTTCCAAAGACAGATTGAATTGAAATCGGGATAAACAAGTAGTGTTTTCAAAGCATGATTTGAATGCTTTTTTCAAATGTCGTTGCTCTGTAATTAGTTTTTCTTGGTCCAAGTTGCACATTTCCAATTCCTTAGCCTTGATTTCACTTGACCAACTCTTCTACTACTACTACTACTACTACTACTACTCTTATTCACCTCTATATGGGAGGCATTGCACTGTATTCAATCTGTCAGTAAAATAACGATCTATCTTGGCCTTTGCTGCTTGGTAGGTACAGGTGTGACAAGCTGCAGTAATGTGTTTGGCTTTGGATAGCTACATTTCTGCACACCCACCTGCTACAAGGCCTGCAGCCCCTTCCCCTCAGTACTTCCCCAGTCTTAATTCAAGCATTCAATTCCTACCACATCCCTCATGCAATGATATGTCGTTTCATTTTTGAAACATTGCCCCCCTCTTGTGGCCTTCCAACTTTGAAATTTACTGTTCAATTTTGAATTAATTCATATATGAATTAAATGGAAAAGCAACGATTTATCTGGCGAGTTATTTGAATGTTCGGCCTACGTCCACCTGTCTGACAGACGGTATTCTAGTGGCTTGTAGCAGCAGCAGCAGCAGCAGCTAGGTGCGCTGCTTGCCTGCAGTAAATAGGATGTGTTCCATCCATGGAACACTGTGATAGGAATCATGCCATTCATAGAACACAATGCTCGGATGTGTTCTATTCCTGGAACAATGGGACCACGTGTCACAATGGGACCACGTGTCACAATGGGCAGCCCACAGTCTGTAGCAGCTGCGCAGTAGTAGTCAGCTTCAGTCTGCTGAGGGAGCCTCAGCAGACAGGTGGGCGATGCTCGCCAGGGAGATGGAAAAATAGCTTGCTCACTTCACTCCATGCATCATTTCAGTATCTGCAGTTCCTCTGAGAATGGTGCACTCACTCTCTTAAGCGGTTTCCAAAGACAGATTGAATTGAAATCGGGATACACAAGTAGTGTTTTCAAAGCATAATTTGAATGCTTTTTTCAAATGTCGTTGCTCTGTAATTAGTTTTTCTTGGTCCAAGTTGCACATTTCCAATTCCTTAGCCTTGATTTAACTTGACCAACTCTTCTACTACTACTACTCTTATTCACCTCTATATGGGAGGCATTGCACTGTATTCAATTTGCCAGTAAAATAACGATCTATCTTGGCCTTTGCTGCTTGGTAGGTACAGGTGTGACAAGCTGCGGTAATGTGTTTGGCTTTGGATAGCTACATTTCTGCACACCCACCTGCTACAAGGCCTGCAGCCCCTTCCCCTCAGTACTTCCCCAGTCTTAATTCAAGCATTCAATTCCTACCACATCCCGCATGCAATGATATGTCGTTTCATTTTTGAAACATTGTCCCCCTCTTGTGGCCTTCCAACTTTGAAATTTACTGTTCAATTTTGAATTAATTCATATATGAATTAAATGGAAAAGCAACGATTTATCTGGCGAGTTATTTGAATGTTCGGCCTACGTCCACCTGTCTGACAGACGGTATTCTAGTGGCTTGTAGCAGCAGCAGCAGCAGCAGCAGCAGCTAGGTGCGCTGCTTGCCTGCAGTAAATAGGATGTGTTCCATCCATGGAACACTGTGATAGGAATCATGCCATTCATAGAACACAATGCTTGGATGTGTTCTATTCCTGGAACAATGGGACCACGTGTCACAATGGGACCACGTGTCACAATGGGCAGCCCACAGTCTGTAGCAGCTGCGCAGTAGTAGTCAGCTTCAGTCTGCTGAGGGAGCCTCAGCAGACAGGTGGGCGATGCTCGCCAGGGAGATGGAAAAATAGCTTGCTCACTTCACTCCACGCATCATTTCAGTATCTGCAGTTCCTCTGAGAATGGTGCACTCACTCTCTTAAGCGGTTTCCAAAGACATATTGAATTGAAATTGGGATACACAAGTAGTGTTTTCAAAGCATGATTTGAATGCTTTTTTCAAATGTCGTTGCTCTGTAATTAGTTTTTCTTGGTCCAAGTTGCACATTTCCAATTCCTTAGCCTTGATTTAACTTGACCAACTCTTCTACTACTACTACTACTACTACTACTACTACTACTCTTATTCACCTCTATATGGGAGGCATTGCACTGTATTCAATCTGTCAGTAAAATAACGATCTATCTTGGCCTTTGCTTCTTGGTAGGTACAGGTGTGACAAGCTGCAGTAATGTGTTTGGCTTTGGATAGCTACATTTCTGCACACCCATCTGCTACAAGGCCTGCAGCCCCTTCCCCTCAGTACTTCCCCAGTCTTAATTCAAGCATTCAATTCCTACCACATCCCTCATGCAATGATATGTCGTTTCATTTTTGAAACATTGCCCCCCTCTTGTGGCCTTCCAACTTTGAAATTTACTGTTCAATTTTGAATTAATTCATATATGAATTAAATGGAAAAGCAACGATTTATCTGGCGAGTTATTTGAATGTTCGGCCTACGTCCACCTGTCTGACAGACGGTATTCTAGTGGCTTGTAGCAGCAGCAGCAGCAGCTAGGTGCGCTGCTTGCCTGCAGTAAATAGGATGTGTTCCATCCATGGAACACTGTGATAGGAATCATGCCATTCATAGAACACAATGCTTGGATGTGTTCTATTCCTAGAACAATGGGACCACGTGTCACAATGGGACCACGTGTCACAATGGGCAGCCCACAGTCTGTTGCAGCTGCGCAGTAGTAGTCAGCTTCAGTCTGCTGAGGGAGCCTCAGCAGACAGGTGGGCGATGCTCGCCAGGGAGATGGAAAAATAGCTTGCTCACTTCACTCCACGCATCATTTCTGTATCTGCAGTTCCTCTGAGAATGGTGCACTCACTCTCTTAAGCAGTTTCCAAAGACAGATTGAATTGAAATCGGGATACACAAGTAGTGTTTTCAAAGCATGATTTGAATGCTTTTTTCAAATGTCGTTGCTCTGTAATTAGTTTTTCTTGGTCCAAGTTGCACATTTCCAATTCCTTAGCCTTGATTTAACTTGACCAACTCTTCTACTACTACTACTACTACTACTACTACTACTCTTATTCACCTCTATATGGGAGGCATTGCACTGTATTCAATCTGTCAGTAAAATAACGATCTATCTTGGCCTTTGGTGCTTGGTAGGTACAGTTGTGACAAGCTGCAGTAATGTGTTTGGCTTTGGATAGCTACATTTCTGCACACCCACCTGCTACAAGGCCTGCAGCCCCTTCCCCTCAGTACTTCCCCAGTCTTAATTCAAGCATTCAATTCCCACCACATCCCTCATGCAATGATATGTCGTTTCATTTTTGAAACATTGTCCCCCTCTTGTGGCCTTCCAACTTTGAAATTTACTGTTCAATTGTGAATTAATTTATATATGAATTAAATGGAAAAGCAACGATTTATCTGGCGAGTTATTTGAATGTTCGGCCTACGTCCACCTGTCTGACAGACGGTATACTAGTGGCTTGTATCAGCAGTAGCAGCAGCAGCAGCAGCAGCAGCAGCTAGGTGCGCTGCTTGCCTGCAGTAAATAGGATGTGTTCCATCCATGGAACACTGTGATAGGAATCATGCCATTCATAGAACACAATGCTTGGATGTGTTCTATTCCTAGAACAATGGGACCACGTGTCACAATGGGACCACGTGTCACAATGGGCAGCCCACAGTCTGTTGCAGCTGCGCAGTAGTAGTCAGCTTCAGTCTGCTGAGGGAGCCTCAGCAGACAGGTGGGCGATGCTCGCCAGGGAGATGGAAAAATAGCTTGCTCACTTCACTCCACGCATCATTTCTGTATCTGCAGTTCCTCTGAGAATGGTGCACTCACTCTCTTAAGCAGTTTCCAAAGACAGATTGAATTGAAATCGGGATACACAAGTAGTGTTTTCAAAGCATGATTTGAATGCTTTTTTCAAATGTCGTTGCTCTGTAATTAGTTTTTCTTGGTCCAAGTTGCACATTTCCAATTCCTTAGCCTTGATTTAACTTGACCAACTCTTCTACTACTACTACTACTACTACTACTACTACTCTTATTCACCTCTATATGGGAGGCATTGCACTGTATTCAATCTGTCAGTAAAATAACGATCTATCTTGGCCTTTGGTGCTTGGTAGGTACAGTTGTGACAAGCTGCAGTAATGTGTTTGGCTTTGGATAGCTACATTTCTGCACACCCACCTGCTACAAGGCCTGCAGCCCCTTCCCCTCAGTACTTCCCCAGTCTTAATTCAAGCATTCAATTCCCACCACATCCCTCATGCAATGATATGTCGTTTCATTTTTGAAACATTGTCCCCCTCTTGTGGCCTTCCAACTTTGAAATTTACTGTTCAATTGTGAATTAATTTATATATGAATTAAATGGAAAAGCAACGATTTATCTGGCGAGTTATTTGAATGTTCGGCCTACGTCCACCTGTCTGACAGACGGTATACTAGTGGCTTGTATCAGCAGTAGCAGCAGCAGCAGCAGCAGCAGCAGCTAGGTGCGCTGCTTGCCTGCAGTAAATAGGATGTGTTCCATCCATGGAACACTGTGATAGGAATCATGCCATTCATAGAACACAATGCTTGGATGTGTTCTATTCCTGGAACAATGGGACCACGTGTCACAATGGGACCACGTGTCACAATGGGTCGCCCACAGTCTGTAGCAGCTTCAGTCTGCTGAGGGAGCCTCAGCAGACAGGTGGGCGATGCTCGCCAGGGAGATGGAAAAATAGCTTGCTCACTTCACTCCATGCATCATTTCAGTATCTGCAGTTCCTCTGAGAATGGTGCACTCACTCTCTTAAGCGGTTTCCAAAGACAGATTGAATTGAAATCGGGATACACAAGTAGTGTTTTCAAAGCAAGATTTGAATGCTTTTTTCAAATGTCGTTGCTCTGTAATTAGTTTTTCTTGGTCCAAGTTGCACATTTCCAATTCCTTAGCCTTGATTTAACTTGACCAACTCTTCTACTACTACTACTCTTATTCACCTCTATATGGGAGGCATTGCACTGTATTCAATTTGCCAGTAAAATAACGATCTATCTTGGCCTTTGCTGCTTGGTAGGTACAGGTGTGACAAGCTGCGGTAATGTGTTTGGCTTTGGATAGCTACATTTCTGCACACCCACCTGCTACAACACCTGCAGCCCCTTCCCCTCAGTACTTCCCCAGTCTTAATTCAAGCATTCAATTCCTACCACATCCCTCATGCAATGATATGTCGTTTCATTTTTGAAACATTGTCCCTCTCTTGTGGCCTTCCAACTTTGAAATTTACTGTTCAATTTTGAATTAATTCATATATGAATTAAATGGAAAAGCAACGATTTATCTGGCGAGTTATTTGAATGTTCGGCCTACGTCCACCTGTCTGACAGACGGTATTCTAGTGGCTTGTAGCAGCAGCAGCAGCAGCAGCAGCAGCAGCTAGGTGCGCTGCTTGCCTGCAGTAAATAGGATGTGTTCCATCCATGGAACACTGTGATAGAAATCATGCCATTCATAGAACACAATGCTTGGATGTGTTCTATTCCTGGAACAATGGGACCACGTGTCACAATGGGACCACGTGTCACAATGGGCAGCCCACAGTCTGTAGCAGCTGCGCAGTAGTAGTCAGCTTCAGTCTGCTGAGGGAGCCTCAGCAGACAGGTGGGCGATGCTCGCCAGGGAGATGGAAAAATAGCTTGCTCACTTCACTCCACGCATCATTTCAGTATCTGCAGTTCCTCTGAGAATGGTGCACTCACTCTCTTAAGCGGTTTCCAAAGACATATTGAATTGAAATTGGGATACACAAGTAGTGTTTTCAAAGCATGATTTGAATGCTTTTTTCAAATGTCGTTGCTCTGTAATTAGTTTTTCTTGGTCCAAGTTGCACATTTCCAATTCCTTAGCCTTGATTTAACTTGACCAACTCTTCTACTACTACTACTACTACTACTACTACTACTCTTATTCACCTCTATATGGGAGGCATTGCACTGTATTCAATCTGTCAGTAAAATAACGATCTATCTTGGCCTTTGCTGCTTGGTAGGTACAGGTGTGACAAGCTGCAGTAATGTGTTTGGCTTTGGATAGCTACATTTCTGCACACCCATCTGCTACAAGGCCTGCAGCCCCTTCCCCTCAGTACTTCCCCAGTCTTAATTCAAGCATTCAATTCCTACCACATCCCTCATGCAATGATATGTCGTTTCATTTTTGAAACATTGCCCCCCTCTTGTGGCCTTCCAACTTTGAAATTTACTGTTCAATTTTGAATTAATTCATATATGAATTAAATGGAAAAGCAACGATTTATCTGGCGAGTTATTTGAATGTTTGGCCTACGTCCACCTGTCTGACAGACGGTATTCTAGTGGCTTGTAGCAGCAGCAGCAGCAGCTAGGTGCGCTGCTTGCCTGCAGTAAATAGGATGTGTTCCATCCATGGAACACTGTGATAGGAATCATGCCATTCATAGAACACAATGCTTGGATGTGTTCTATTCCTGGAACAATGGGACCACGTGTCACAATGGGACCACGTGTCACAATGGGTCGCCCACAGTCTGTAGCAGCTTCAGTCTGCTGAGGGAGCCTCAGCAGACAGGTGGGCGATGCTCGCCAGGGAGATGGAAAAATAGCTTGCTCACTTCACTCCATGCATCATTTCAGTATCTGCAGTTCCTCTGAGAATGGTGCACTCACTCTCTTAAGCGGTTTCCAAAGACAGATTGAATTGAAATCGGGATACACAAGTAGTGTTTTCAAAGCAAGATTTGAATGCTTTTTTCAAATGTCGTTGCTCTGTAATTAGTTTTTCTTGGTCCAAGTTGCACATTTCCAATTCCTTAGCCTTGATTTAACTTGACCAACTCTTCTACTACTACTACTCTTATTCACCTCTTTATGGGAGGCATTGCACTGTATTCAATTTGCCAGTAAAATAACGATCTATCTTGGCCTTTGCTGCTTGGTAGGTACAGGTGTGACAAGCTGCGGTAATGTGTTTGGCTTTGGATAGCTACATTTCTGCACACCCACCTGCTACAAGGCCTGCAGCCCCTTCCCCTCAGTACTTCCCCAGTCTTAATTCAAGCATTCAATTCCTACCACATCCCTCATGCAATGATATGTCGTTTCATTTTTGAAACATTGTCCCCCTCTTGTGGCCTTCCAACTTTGAAATTTACTGTTCAATTTTGAATTAATTCATATATGAATTAAATGGAAAAGCAACGATTTATCTGGCGAGTTATTTGAATGTTCGGCCTACGTCCACCTGTCTGACAGACGGTATTCTAGTGGCTTGTAGCAGCAGCAGCAGCAGCAGCTAGGTGCGCTGCTTGCCTGCAGTAAATAGGATGTGTTCCATCCATGGAACACTGTGATAGGAATCATGCCATTCATAGAACACAATGCTTGGATGTGTTCTATTCCTGGAACAATGGGACCACGTGTCACAATGGGACCACGTGTCACAATGGGCAGCCCACAGTCTGTAGCAGCTGCGCAGTAGTAGTCAGCTTCAGTCTGCTGAGGGAGCCTCAGCAGACAGGTGGGCGATGCTCGCCAGGGAGATGGAAAAATAGCTTGCTCACTTCACTCCACGCATCATTTCAGTATCTGCAGTTCCTCTGAGAATGGTGCACTCACTCTCTTAAGCGGTTTCCAAAGACATATTGAATTGAAATTGGGATACACAAGTAGTGTTTTCAAAGCATGATTTGAATGCTTTTTTCAAATGTCGTTGCTCTGTAATTAGTTTTTCTTGGTCCAAGTTGCACATTTCCAATTCCTTAGCCTTGATTTAACTTGACCAACTCTTCTACTACTACTACTACTACTACTACTACTACTCTTATTCACCTCTATATGGGAGGCATTGCACTGTATTCAATCTGTCAGTAAAATAACGATCTATCTTGGCCTTTGCTGCTTGGTAGGTACAGGTGTGACAAGCTGCAGTAATGTGTTTGGCTTTGGATAGCTACATTTCTGCACACCCATCTGCTACAAGGCCTGCAGCCCCTTCCCCTCAGTACTTCCCCAGTCTTAATTCAAGCATTCAATTCCTACCACATCCCTCATGCAATGATATGTCGTTTCATTTTTGAAACATTGCCCCCCTCTTGTGGCCTTCCAACTTTGAAATTTACTGTTCAATTTTGAATTAATTCATATATGAATTAAATGGAAAAGCAACGATTTATCTGGCGAGTTATTTTAATTTTAGGCCTACGTCCACCTGTCTGACAGACGGTATTCTAGTGGCTTGTAGCAGCAGCAGCAGCAGCTAGGTGCGCTGCTTGCCTGCAGTAAATAGGATGTGTTCCATCCATGGAACACTGTGTTAGGAATCATGCCATTCATAGAACACAATGCTTGGATGTGTTCTATTCCTAGAACAATGGGACCACGTGTCACAATGGGACCACGTGTCACAATGGGCAGCCCACAGTCTGTTGCAGCTGCGCAGTAGTAGTCAGCTTCAGTCTGCTGAGGGAGCCTCAGCAGACAGGTGGGCGATGCTCGCCAGGGAGATGGAAAAATAGCTTGCTCACTTCACTCCACGCATCATTTCTGTATCTGCAGTTCCTCTGAGAATGGTGCACTCACTCTCTTAAGCAGTTTCCAAAGACAGATTGAATTGAAATCGGGATACACAAGTAGTGTTTTCAAAGCATGATTTGAATGCTTTTTTCAAATGTCGTTGCTCTGTAATTAGTTTTTCTTGGTCCAAGTTGCACATTTCCAATTCCTTAGCCTTGATTTAACTTGACCAACTCTTCTACTACTACTACTACTACTACTACTACTACTACTACTACTACTCTTATTCACCTCTATATGGGAGGCATTGCACTGTATTCAATCTGTCAGTAAAATAACGATCTATCTTGGCCTTTGGTGCTTGGTAGGTACAGTTGTGACAAGCTGCAGTAATGTGTTTGGCTTTGGATAGCTACATTTCTGCACACCCACCTGCTACAAGGCCTGCAGCCCCTTCCCCTCAGTATTTCCCCAGTCTTAATTCAAGCATTCAATTCCCACCACATCCCTCATGCAATGATATGTCGTTTCATTTTTGAAACATTGTCCCCCTCTTGTGGCCTTCCAACTTTGAAATTTACTGTTCAATTTTGAATTAATTTATATATGAATTAAATGGAAAAGCAACGATTTATCTGGCGAGTTATTTGAATGTTCGGCCTACGTCCACCTGTCTGACAGACGGTATACTAGTGGCTTGTAGCAGCAGTAGCAGCAGCAGCAGCAGCAGCAGCAGCTAGGTGCGCTGCTTGCCTGCAGTAAATAGGATGTGTTCCATCCATGGAACACTGTGATAGGAATCATGCCATTCATAGAACACAATGCTTGGATGTGTTCTATTCCTGGAACAATGGGACCACGTGTCACAATGGGACCACGTGTCACAATGGGTCGCCCACAGTCTGTAGCAGCTTCAGTCTGCTGAGGGAGCCTCAGCAGACAGGTGGGCGATGCTCGCCAGGGAGATGGAAAAATAGCTTGCTCACTTCACTCCACACATCATTTCAGTATCTGCAGTTCCTCTGAGAATGGTGTATTCACTCTCTTAAGCGGTTTCCAAAGACAGATTGAATTGAAATCGGGATACACAAGTAGAGTTTTCAAAGCATGATTTGAATGCTTTTTTCAAATGTCGTTGCTCTGTAATTAGTTTTTCTTGGTCCAAGTTGCACATTTCCAATTCCTTAGCCTTGATTTAACTTGACCAACTCTTCTACTACTACTACTACTACTACTACTACTACTACTCTTATTCACCTCTATATGGGAGGCATTGCACTGTATTCAATCTGTCAGTAAAATAATGATCTATCTTGGCCTTTGCTGCTTAGAATCATAGAATCATAGAATCGTAGAGTTGGAAGGGACCTCCTGGGCCATCTGGTCCAACCCCCTGCTCAAAGCAGGATTAGCTAAATCATCCCAGTCAGATGTCTGTCCAGCCTCTGTTTGAAGACTTCCATTGAAGGAGAACTCACCACTTCTCGTGGCAGCCTGTTCCACTCATTGATCACTCTAACTGTCAAAAAGTTTTTTCTAATATCTAATCTGTGTCTCCTCCCATTCAGTTTCATCCCATTGCTTCTAGTCTTTCCTTGTGCAAATGAGAATAAAGTTGATCCTTCTACAATGTGCCAGCCCTTTAGATATTTGTAGACAGCTATTAAGTCTCCTCTCAGTCTTCTCTTGCTGCTTGGTAGGTACAGTTGTGACAAGCTGCAGTAATGTGTTTGGCTTTGGATAGCTACATTTCTGCACACCCACCTGCTACAAGGCCTGCAGCCCCTTCCCCTCAGTACTTCCCCAGTCTTAATTCAAGCATTCAATTCCTACCACATCCCTCATGCAATGATATGTCGTTTCATTTTTGAAACATTGTCCCCCTCTTGTGGCCTTCCAACTTTGAAATTTACTGTTCAATTTTGAATTAATTCATATATGAATTAAATGGAAAAGCAACGATTTATCTGGCGAGTTATTTGAATGTTCGGCCTACGTCCACCTGTCTGACAGACGGTATTCTAGTGGCTTGTAGCAGCAGCAGCAGCTAGGTGCGCTGCTTGCCTGCAGTAAATAGGATGTGTTCCATCCATGGAACACTGTGATAGGAATCATGCCATTCATAGAACACAATGCTTGGATGTGTTCTATTCCTGGAACAATGGGACCACGTGTCACAATGGGACCACGTGTCACAATGGGCAGCCCACAGTCTGTAGCAGCTGCGCAGTAGTAGTCAGCTTCAGTCTGCTGAGGGAGCCTCAGCAGACAGGTGGGCGATGCTCGCCAGGGAGATGGAAAAATAGCTTGCTCACTTCACTCCACGCATCATTTCAGTATCTGCAGTTCCTCTGAGAATGGTGCACTCACTCTCTTAAGCGGTTTCCAAAGACAGATTGAATTGAAATCGGGATACACAAGTAGTGTTTTCAAAGCATGATTTGAATGCTTTTTTCAAATGTCGTTGCTCTGTAATTAGTTTTTCTTGGTCCAAGTTGCACATTTCCAATTCCTTAGCCTTGATTTAACTTGACCAACTCTTCTACTACTACTACTCTTATTCACCTCTATATGGGAGGCATTGCACTGTATTCAATCTGTCAGTAAAATAACGATCTATCTTGGCCTTTGCTGCTTGGTAGGTACAGGTATGACAAGCTGCGGTAATGTGTTTTGCTTTGGATAGCTACATTTCTGCACACCCACCTGCTACAAGGCCTGCAGCCCCTTCCCCTCAGTACTTCCCCAGTCTTAATTCAAGCATTCAATTCCTACCACATCCCTCATGCAATGATATGTCGTTTCATTTTTGAAACATTGTCCCCCTCTTGTGGCCTTCCAACTTTGAAATTTACTGTTCAATTTTGAATTAATTCATATATGAATTAAATGGAAAAGCAACTATTTATCTGGCGAGTTATTTGAATGTTCGGCCTACGTCCACCTGTCTGACAGACGGTATTCTAGTGGCTTGTAGCAGCAGCAGCAGCAGCTAGGTGCGCTGCTTGCCTGCAGTAAATAGGATGGGTTCCATCCATGGAACACTGTGATAGGAATCATGCCATTCATAGAACACAATACTTGTATGTGTTCTATTCCTGGAACAATGGGACCACGTGTCACAATGGGACCACATGTCACAATGGGCAGCCCACAGTCTGTAGCAGCTGCGCAGTAGTAGTCAGCTTCAGTCTGCTGAGGGAGCCTCAGCAGACAGGTGGGCGATGCTCGCCAGGGAGATGGAAAAAGAGCTTGCTCACTTCACTCCACGCATCATTTCAGTATCTGCAGTTCCTCTGAGAATGGTGCACTCACACTCATAAGCAGTTTCCAAAGACAGATTGAATTGAAATCGGGATACACAAGTAGTGTTTTCAAAGCATGATTTGAATGCTTTTTTCAAATGTCGTTGCTCTGTAATTAGTTTTTCTTGGTCCAAGTTGCACATTTCCAATTCCTTAGCCTTGATTTAACTTGACCAACTCTTCTACTGCTACTACTACTACTACTACTACTCTTATTCACCTCTATATGGGAGGCATTGCACTGTATTCAATCTGTCAGTAAAATAACGATCTATCTTGGCCTTTGCTGCTTGGTAGGTACAGTTGTGACAAGCTGCAGTAATGTGTTTGGCTTTGGATAGCTACATTTCTGCACACCCACCTGCTACAAGGCCTGCAGCCCCTTCCCCTCAGTACTTCCCCAGTCTTAATTCAAGCATTCAATTCCTACCACATCGCTCTTGCAATGATATGTCGTTTCGTTTTTGAAACATTGTCAACCTCTTGTGGCCTTCCAACTTTGAAATTTACTGTTCAATTTTGAATTAATTCATATATGAATTAAATGGAAAAGCAACGATTTATCTGGCGAGTTATTTGAATGTTCGGCCTACGTCCACCTCTCTGACAGACGGTATTCTAGTGGCTTGTAGCAGCAGCAGCAGCTAGGTGCGCTGCTTGCCTGCAGTAAATAGGATGTGTTCCATCCATGGAACACTGTGATAGGAATCATGCCATTCATAGAACACAATGCTTGGATGTGTTCTATTCCTGGAACAATGGGACCACGTGTCACAATGGGACCACGTGTCACAATGGGCAGCCCACAGTCTGTATCAGCTGCGCAATAGTAGTCAGCTTCAGTCTGCTGAGGGAGCCTCAGCAGACAGGAGGGCGATGCTCGCCAGGGAGATGGAAAAATAGCTTGCTCACTTCACTCCACGCATCATTTCAGTATCTGCAGTTCCTCTGAGAATGGTGCACTCACTCTCTTAAGCGGTTTCCAAAGACAGATTGAATTGAAATCGGGATACACAAGTAGTGTTTTCAAAGCATGATTTGAATGCTTTTTTCAAATGTCGTTGCTCTGTAATTAGTTTTTCTTGGTCCAAGTTGCACATTTCCAGTTCCTTAGCCTTGATTTAACTTGACCAACTCTTCTACTACTACTACTACTACTACTCTTATTCACCTCTATATGGGAGGCATTGCACTGTATTCAATCTGTCAGTAAAATAACGATCTATCTTGGCCTTTGCTGCTTGGTAGGTACAGGTGTGACAAGCTGAAGTAATGTGTTTGGCTTTGGATAGCTACATTTCTGCACACCCACCTGCTACAAGGCCTGCAGCCCCTTCCCCTCAGTACTTCCCCAGTCTTAATACAAGCATTCAATTCCTACCACATCCCTCATGCAATGATATGTCGTTTCATTTTTGAAACATTGTCCCCCTCTTGTGGCCTTCCAACTTTGAAATTTACTGTTCAATTTTGAATTAATTCATATATGAATTAAATGAAAAAGCAACGATTTATCTGGCGAGTTATTTGAATGTTCGGCCTACGTCCACCTGTCTGACAGACGGTATTCTAGTGGTTTGTAGCAGCAGCAGCAGCTAGGTGCGCTGCTTGCCTGCAGTAAATAGGATGTGTTCCATCCATGGAACACTGTGATAGGAATCATGCCATTCATAGAACACAATGCTTGGATGTGTTCTATTCCTGGAACAATGGGGCCATGTGTCGCAATGGGACCACGTGTCACAATGGGCAGCCCACAGTCTGTAGCAGCTGCGCAGTAGTAGTCAGCTTCAGTCTGCTGAGGGAGCCTCAGCAGACAGGTGGGCGATGCTCGCCAGGGAGATGGAAAAATAGCTTGCTCACTTCACTCCACGCATCATTTCAGTATCTGCAGTTCCTCTGAGAATGGTGCACTCACTCTCTTAAGCGGTTTCCAAAGACAGATTGAATTGAAATTGGGATACACAAGTAGTGTTTTCAAAGCATGATTTGAATGCTTTTTTCAAATGTTGTTGCTCTGTAATTAGTTTTTCTTGGTCCAAGTTGCACATTTCCAGTTCCTTAGCCTTGATTTAACTTGACCAACTCTTCTACTACTACTACTACTACTACTCTTATTCACCTCTATATGGGAGGCATTGCACTGTATTCAATCTGTTAGTAAAATAACGATCTATCTTGGCCTTTGCTGCTTGGTAGGTACAGGTGTGACAAGCTGAAGTAATGTGTTTGGCTTTGGATAGCTACATTTCTGCACACCCACCTGCTACAAGGCCTGCAGCCCCTTCCCCTCAGTACTTCCCCAGTCTTAATACAAGCATTCAATTCCTACCACATCCCTCATGCAATGATATGTCGTTTCATTTTTGAAACATTGTCCCCCTCTTGTGGCCTTCCAACTTTGAAATTTACTGTTCAATTTTGAATTAATTCATATATGAATTAAATGGAAAAGCAACGATTTATCTGGCGAGTTATTTGAATGTTCGGCCTACGTCCACCTGTCTGACAGACGGTATTCTAGTGGCTTGTAGCAGCAGCAGCAGCAGCAGCTAGGTGCGCTGCTTGCCTGCAGTAAATAGGATGTGTTCCGTCCATGGAACACTGTGATAGGAATCATGCCATTCATAGAACACAATGCTTGGATGTGCTCTATTCCTGGAACAATGGGACCACGTGTCACAATGGGACCACGTGTCACAATGGGCAGCCCACAGTCTGTAGCAGCTGCGCAGTAGTAGTCAGCTTCAGTCTGCTGAGGGAGCCTCAGCAGACTGGTGGGCGATGCTCGCCAGGGAGATGGAAAAATAGCTTGCTCACTTCACTCCACGCATCATTTCAGTATCTGCAGTTCCTCTGAGAATGGTGCACTCACTCTCTTAAGCGGTTTCCAAAGACAGATTGAATTGAAATTGGGATACACAAGTAGTGTTTTCAAAGCATGATTTGAATGCTTTTTTCAAATGTCGTTGCTCTGTAGTTAGTTTTTCTTGGTCCAAGTTGCACATTTCCAATTCCTTAGCCTTGATTTAACTTGACCAACTCTTCTACTACTACTACTACTACTACTACTCTTATTCACCTCTATATGGGAGGCATTGCACTGTATTCAATCTGTCAGTAAAATAACGATCTATCTTGGCCTTTGCTGCTTGGTAGGTACAGGTGTGACAAGCTGCAGTAATGTGTTTGGCTTTGGATAGCTACATTTCTACACACCCACCTGCTACAAGGCCTGCAGCCCCTTCCCCTCAGTACTTCCCCAGTCTTAATTCAAGCATTCAATTCCTACCACATCCCTCATGCAATGATATGTCGTTTCGTTTTTGAAACATTGTCCCCCTCTTGTGGCCTTCCAACTTTGAAATTTACTGTTCAATTTTGAATTAATTCATATATGAATTAAATGGAAAAGCAACGATTTATCTGGCGAGTTATTTGAATGTTCAGCCTACGTCCAACTGTCTGACAGACGGTATTCTAGTGGCTTGTAGCAGCAGCAGCAGCAGCAGCTAGGTGCGCTGCTTGCCTGCAGTAAATAGGATGTGTTCCATCCATGGAACACTGTGATAGGAATCATGCCATTCATAGAACACAATGCTTGGATGTGTTCTATTCCTGGAACAATGGGACCACGTGTCACAATGGGACCACGTGTCACAATGGGCAGCCCACAGTCTGTAGCAGCTGCGCAGTAGTAGTCAGCTTCAGTCTGCTGAGGGAGCCTCAGCAGACAGGTGGGCGATGCTCGCCAGGGAGATGGAAAAATAGCTTGCTCACTTCACTCCACACATCATTTCAGTATCTGCAGTTCCTCTGAGAATGGTGCACTCACTCTCTTAAGCGGTTTCCAAAGACAGATTGAATTGAAATCGGGATAGACAAGTAGTGTTTTCAAAGCATGATTTGAATGCTTTTTTCAAATGTAGTTGCTCTGTAATTAGTTTTTCTTGGTCCAAGTTGCACATTTCCAATTCCTTAGCCTTGATTTAACTTGACCAACTCTTCTACTACTACTACTACTACTACTACTCTTATTCACCTCTATATGGGAGGCATTGCACTGTATTCAATCTGTCAGTAAAATAACGATCTATCTTGGCCTTTGCTGATTGATAGGTACAGGTGTGACAAGCTGCAGTAATGTGTTTGGCTTTGGATAGCTACATTTCTGCACACCCACCTGCTACAAGGCCTGCAGCCCCTTCCCCTCAGTACTTCCCCAGTCTTAATTCAAGCATTCAATTCCTACCACATCCCTCATGCAATGATATGTCGTTTCGTTTTTGAAACATTGTCCCCCTCTTGTGGCCTTCCAACTTTGAAATTTACTGTTCAATTTTGAATTAATTCATATATGAATTAAATGGAAAAGCAACGATTTATCTGGCGAGTTATTTGAATGTTCGGCCTACGTCCACCTGTCTGACAGACGGTATTCTAGTGGCTTGTAGCAGCAGCAGCAGCAGCTAGGTGCGCTGCTTGCCTGCAGTAAATAGGATGTGTTCCATCCATGGAACACTGATAGGAATCATGCCATTCATAGAACACAATGCTTGGATGTGTTCTATTCCTGAAACAATGGGACCACGTGTCACAATGGGACCACGTGTCACAATGGGCAGCCCACAGTCTGTAGCAGCTGCGCAGCAGTAGTCAGCTTCAGTCTGCTGAGGGAGCCTCAGCAGACAGGTGGGCGATGATCGCAAGGGAGATGGAAAAATAGCTTGCTCACTTCACTCCACGCATCATTTCAGTATCTGCAGTTCCTCTGAGAATGGTGCACTCACTCTCTTAAGCGGTTTCCAAAGACAGATTGAATTGAAATCAGGATACACAAATAGTGTTTTCAAAGCATGATTTGAATGCTTTTTTCAAATGTCTTTGCTCTGTAATTAGTTTTTCTTGGTCCAAGTTGCACATTTCCAATTCCTTAGCCTTGATTTAACTTGACCAACTCTTCTACTACTACTACTACTACTACTACTACTACTACTACTACTCTTATTCACCTCTATATGGGAGGCATTGCACTGTATTCAATCTGTCAGTAAAATAACGATCTATCTTGGCCTTTGCTGCTTGGTAGGTACAGGTGTGACAAGCTGCAGTAATGTGTTTGGCTTTGGAAAGCTACATTTCTGCACACCCACCTGCTACAAGGCCTGTAGCCCCTTCCCCTCAGTACTTCCCCAGTCTTAATTCAAGCATTCAATTCCTACCACATCCCTCATGCAATGATATGTCGTTTCGTTTTTGAAACATTGTCCCCCTCTTGTGGCCTTCCAACTTTGAAATTTACTGTTCAATTTTGAATTAATTCATATATGAATTAAATGGAAAAGCAACGATTTATCTGGCGAGTTATTTGAATGTTCGGCCTACGTCCACCTGTCTGACAGACGGTATTCTAGTGGCTTGTAGGTGCGCTGCTTGCCTGCAGTAAATAGGATGTGTTCCATCCATGTAACACTGTGATAGGAATCATGCCATTCATAGAACACAATGCTTGAATGTGTTCTATTCCTGGAGCAATGGGGCCACGTGTCACAATGGGACCACGTGTCACAATGGGCAGCCCACAGTCTGTAGCAGCTGCGCAGTAGTAGTCAGCTTAAGTCTGCTGAGGGAGCCTCAGCAGACAGATGGGCGATGCTCGCCAGGGAGATGGAAAAATAGCTTGCTCACTTCACTCCACGCATCATTTCAGTATCTGCAGTTCCTCTGAGAATGGTGCACTCACTCTCTTAAGCGGTTTCCAAAGACAGATTGAATTGAAATTGGGATACACAAGTAGTGTTTTCAAAGCATGATTTGAATGTTTTTTTCAAATGTCGTTGCTCTGTAATTAGTTTTTCTTGGTCCAAGTTGCACATTTCCAATTCCTTAGCCTTGATTTAACTTGACCAACTCTTCTACTACTACTACTACTCTTATTCACCTCTATATGGGAGGCATTGCACTGTATTCAATCTGTCAGTAAAATAACGATCTATCTTGGCCTTTGCTGCTTGGTAGGTACAGGTATGACAAGCTGCGGTAATGTGTTTGGCTTTGGATAGCTACATTTCTGCACACCCACCTGCTACAAGGCCTGCAGCCCCTTCCCCTCAGTACTTCCCCAGTCTTAATTCAAGCATTCAATTCCTACCACATCCCTCATGCAATGATATGTCGTTTCATTTTTGAAACATTGTCCCCCTCTTGTGGCCTTCCAACTTTGAAATTTACTGTTCAATTTTGAATTAATTCATATATGAATTAAATGGAAAAGCAACGATTTATCTGGCGAGTTATTTGAATGTTCGGCCTACGTCCACCTGTCTGACAGACGGTATTCTAGTGGCTTGTAGCAGCAGCAGCAGCTAGGTGCGCTGCTTGCCTGCAGTAAATAGGATGTGTTCCATCCATGGAACACTGTGAGAGGAATCATGCCATTCATAGAACACAATGCTTGGATGTGTTCTATTCCTGGAACAATGGGACCACGTGTCACAATGGGACCACGTGTCACAATGGGCAGCCCACAGTCTGTAGCAGCTGCGCAGTAGTAGTCAGCTTCAGTCTGCTGAGGGAGCCTCAGCAGACAGGTGGGCGATGCTCGCCAGGGAGATGGAAAAATAGCTTGCTCACTTCACTCCACGCATCATTTCAGTATCTGCAGTTCCTCTGAGAATGGTGCACTCACTCTCTTAAGCGGTTTCCAAAGACAGACTGAATTGAAAATGGGATACACAAGTAGTGTTTTCAAAGCATGATTTGAAAGCTTTTTTCAAATGTCGTTGCTCTGTAATTAGTTTTTCTTGGTCCAAGTTGCACATTTCCAATTCCTTAGCCTTGATTTAACTTGACCAACTCTTCTACTACTACTACTACTACTACTACTACTCTTATTCACCTCTATATGGGAGGCATTGCACTGTATTCAATCTGTCAGTAAAATAACGATCTATCTTGGCCTTTGCTGCTTGGTAGGTACAGTTGTGACAAGCTGCAGTAATGTGTTTGGCTTTGGATAGCTACATTTCTGCACACCCACCTGCTACAAGGCCTGCAGCCCCTTCCCCTCAGTACTTCCCCAGTCTTAATTCAAGCATTCAATTCCTACCACATCCCTCATGCAATGATATGTCGTTTCATTTTTGAAACATTGCCCCCCTCTTGTGGCCTTCCAACTTTGAAATTTACTGTTCAATTTTGAATTAATTCATATATGAATTAAATGGAAAAGCAACGATTTATCTGGCGAGTTATTTGAATGTTCGGCCTACGTCCACCTGTCTGACAGACGGTATTCTAGTGGCTTGTAGCAGCAGCAGCAGCAGCTAGGTGCGCTGCTTGCCTGCAGTAAATAGGATGTGTTCCATCCATGGAACACTGTGATAGGAATCATGCCATTCATAGAACACAATGCTTGGATGTGTTCTATTCCTGGAACAATGGGATCACGTGTCACAATGGGACCACGTGTCACAATGGGCAGCCCACAGTCTGTAGCAGCTGCGCAGTAGTAGTCAGCTTCAGTTTGCTGAGGGAGCCTCAGCAGACAGGTGGGAGATGCTCGCCAGGGAGATGGAAAAATAGCTTGCTCACTAAACTCCACGCATCATTTCAGTATCTGCAGTTCCTCTGAGAATGGTGCACTCACTCTCTTAAGCAGTTTCCAAAGACAGATTGAATTGAAATCGGGATACACAAGTAGTGTTTTCAAAGCATGATTTGAATGCTTTTTTCAAATGTCATTGCTCTGTAATTAGTTTTTCTTGGTCCAAGTTGCACATTTCCAATTCCTTAGCCTTGATTTAACTTGACCAACTCTTCTACTACTACTACTACTACTACTACTCTTATTCACCTCTATATGGGAGGCATTGCACTGTATTCAATCTGTCAGTAAAATAATGATCTATCTTGGCCTTTGCTGCGTGGTAGGTACAGTTGTGACAAGCTGCAGTAATGTGTTTGGCTTTGGATAGCTACATTTCTGCACACCCACCTGCTACAAGGCCTGCAGCCACTTCCCCTCAGTACTTCCCCAGTCTTAATTCAAGCATTCAATTCCTACCACATCCCTCATGCAATGATATGTCGTTTCATTTTTGAAACATTGTCCCCCTCTTGTGGCCTTCCAACTTTGAAATTTACTGTTCAATTTTGAATTAATTTATATGTGAATTAAATGGAAAAGCAACGATTTATCTGGCGAGTTATTTGAATGTTCGGCCTACATCCACCTGTCTGACAGACGGTATTCTAGTGGTTTGTAGCAGCAACAGCAGCAGCAGCAGCTAGGTGCGCTGCTTGCCTGCAGTAAATAGGATGTGTTCCATCCATGGAACACTGTGATAGGAATCATGCCATTCATAGAACACAATGCTTGGATGTGTTCTATTCCTGGAACAATGGGACCACGTGTCACAATGGGACCACGTGTCACAATGGGCCGCCCACAGTCTGTAGCAGCTGCGCAGTAGTAGTCAGCTTCAGTCTGCTGAGGGAGCCTCAGCAGACAGGTGGGCGATGCTCGCCAGGGAGATGGAAAAATAGCTTGCTCACTTCACTCCACGCATCATTTCAGTATCTGCAGTTCCTCTGAGAATGGTGCACTCACTCTCTTAAGCGGTTTCCAAAGACAGATTGAATTGAAATCGGGATACACAAGTAGTGTTTTCAAAGGATGATTTGAATGCTTTTTTCAAATGTCGTTGCTCTGTAATTAGTTTTTCTTGGTCCAAGTTGCACATTTCCAATTCCTTAGCCTTGATTTAACTTGACCAACTCTTCTACTACTACTACTACTATTACTACTACTCTTATTCACCTCTATATGGGAGGCATTGCACTGTATTCAATCTGTCAGTAAAATAACGATCTATCTTGGCCTTTGCTGCTTGGTAGGTACAGGTGTGACAAGCTGTAGTAATGTGTTTGGCTTTGGATAGCTACATTTCTGCACACCCACCTGCTACAAGGCCTGCAGCCCCTTCCCCTCAGTATTTCCCCAGTCTTAATTCAAGCATTCAATTCCTACCACATCCCTCATGCAATGATATGTCGTTTCGTTTTTGAAACATTGTCCCCCTCTTGTGGCCTTCCAACTTTGAAATTTACTGTTCAATTTTGAATTAATTCATATATGAATTAAATGGAAAAGCAACGATTTATCTGGCGAGTTATTTGAATGTTCGGCCTACGTCCACCTGTCTGACAGACGGTATTCTAGTGGCTTGTAGCAGCAGCAGCAGCTAGGTGCGCTGCTTCCCTGCAGTAAATAGGATGTGTTCCATCCATGGAACACTGTGATAGGAATCATGCCATTCATATAACACAATTCTTGGATGTGTTCTATTCCTGGAACAATGGGACCACGTGTCACAATGGGACCACGTGTCACAATGGGCAGCCCACAGTCTGTAGCAGCTGCGCAGTAGTAGTCAGCTTCAGTCTGCTGAGGGAGCCTCAGCAGACAGGTGGGCGATGCTCGCCAGGGAGATGGAAACATAGCTTGCTCACTTCACTCCACGCATCACTTCAGTATCTGCAGTTCCTCTGAGAATGGTGCACTCACTCTCTTAAGCGGTTTCCAAAGACAGATTGAATTGAAATCGGGATACACAAGTAGTGTTTTCAAAGCATGATTTGAATGCTTTTTTCAAATGTCGTTGCTCTGTAATTAGTTTTTCTTGGTCCAAGTTGGACATTTCCAATTCCTTAGCCTTGATTTAACTTGATCAACTCTTCTACTACTACTACTACTACTGCTACTACTCTTATTCACCTCTATATGGGAGGCATTGCACTGTATTCAATCTGTCAGTAAAATAACGATCTATCTTGGCCTTTGCTGCTTGGTAGGTACAGGTGTGACAAGCTGCAGTAATGTGTTTGGCTTTGGAAAGCTACATTTCTGCACACCCACCTGCTACAAGGCCTGCAGCCCCTTCCCCTCAGTACTTCCCCAGTCTTAATTCAAGCATTCAATTCCTACCACATCCCTCATGCAATGATATGTCGTTTCATTTTTGAAACATTGTCCCCCTCTTGTGGCCTTCCACCTTTGAAATTTACTGTTCAATTTTGAATTAATTCATATATGAATTAAATGGAAAAGCAACGATTTATCTGGCGAGTTATTTGAATGTTCGGCCTATGTCCACCTGTCTGACAGACGGTATTCTAGTGGCTTGTAGCAGCAGCAGCAGCTAGGTGCGCTGCTTGCCTGCAGTAAATAGGATGTGTTCCATCCATGGAACACTGTGAGAGGAATCATGCCATTCATAGAACACAATGCTTGGATGTGTTCTATTCCTGGAACAATGGGACCACGTGTCACAATGGGACCACGTGTCACAATGGGCAGCCCACAGTCTGTAGCAGCTGCGCAGTAGTAGTCAGCTTCAGTCTGCTGAGGGAGCCTCAGCAGACAGGTGGGCGATGCTCGCCAGGGAGATGGAAAAATAGCTTGCTCACTTCACTCCACGCATCATTTCAGTATCTGCAGTTCCTCTGAGAATGTTGCACTCACTCTCTTAAGCGGTTTCCAAAGACAGACTGAATTGAAAATGGGATACACAAGTAGAGTTTTCAAAGCATGATTTGAAAGCTTTTTTCAAATGTCGTTGCTCTGTAATTAGTTTTTCTTGGTCCAAGTTGCACATTTCCAATTCCTTAGCCTTGATTTAACTTGACCAACTCTTCTACTACTACTACTACTACTACTACTACTCTTATTCACCTCTATATGGGAGGCATTGCACTGTATTCAATCTGTCAGTAAAATAACCATCTATCTTGGCCTTTGCTGCTTGGTAGGTACAGGTGTGACAAGCTGCAGTAATGTGTTTGGCTTTGGATAGCTACATTTCTGCACACCCACCTGCTACAAGGCCTGTAGCCACTTCCCCTCAGTACTTCCCCAGTCTTAATTCAAGCATTCAATTCCTACCACATCCCTCATGCAAAGATATGTCGTTTCATTTTTGAAACATTGTCCCCCTCTTGTGGCCTTCCAACTTTGAAATTTACTGTTCAATTTTGAATTAATTTATATATGAATTAAAAGGAAAAGCAACGATTTATCTGGCGAGTTATTTGAATGTTCGGCCTACGTCCACCTGTCTGACAGACGGTATTCTAGTGGCTTGTAGCAGCAGCAGCAGCAGCAGCTAGGTGCGCTCCTTGCCTGCAGTAAATAGGATGTGTTCCATCCATGGAACACTGTGATAGGAATCATGCCATTCAAAGAACACAATGCTTGGATGTGTTCTATTCCTGGAACAATGGGGCCACGTGTCACAATGGGACCACGTGTCACAATGGGCAGCCCACAGTCTGTAGCAGCTGCGCAGTAGTAGTCAGCTTCAGTCTGCTGAGGGAGCCTCAGCAGACAGGTGGGCGATGCTCGCCAGGGAGATGGAAAAATAGCCTTCTCACTTCACTCCATGCATCATTTCAGTATCTGCAGTTCCTCTGAGAATGGTGCACTCACTCTCTTAAGCGGTTTCCAAAGACAGATTGATTTGAAATTGGGATACACAAGTAGTGTTTTCAAAGCATGATTTGAATGCTTTTTTCAAATGTCGTTGCTCTGTAATTAGTTTTTCTTGGTCCAAGTTGCACATTTCCAATTCCTTAGCCTTGATTTAACTTGGCCAACTCTTCTACTACTACTACTACTACTACTACTACTACTACTACTACTCTTATTCACCTCTATATGGGAGGCATTGCACTGTATTCAATCTGTCAGTAAAATAACGATCTATCTTGGCCTTTGCTGCTTGGTAGGTACAGGTGTGACAAGCTGCAGTAATGTGTTTGGCTTTGGATAGCTACATTTCTGCACACCCACCTGCTACAAGGCCTGCAGCCCCTTCCCCTCAGTACTTCCCCAGTCTTAATTCAAGCATTCAATTCCTACCACATCCCTCATGCAATGATATGTCGTTTCATTTTTGAAACATTGTCCCCCTCTTGTGGCCTTCCACCTTTGAAATTTACTGTTCAATTTTGAATTAATTCATATATGAATTAAATGGAAAAGCAACGATTTATCTGGCGAGTTATTTGAATGTTCGGCCTACGTCCACCTGTCTGACAGACGGTATTCTAGTGGCTTGTAGAAGCAGCAGCAGCTAGGTGCGCTGCTTGCCTGCAGTAAATAGGATGTGTTCCATCCATGGAACACTGTGATAGGAATCATGCCATTCATAGAACACAATGCTTGGATGTGTTCTATTCCTGGAACAATGGGACCACGTGTCACAATGGGACCACGTGTCACAATGGGCAGCCCACAGTCTGTAGCAGCTGCGCAGTAGTAGTCAGCTTCAGTCTGCTGAGGGAGCCTCAGCAGACAGGTGGGCGATGCTCGCCAGGGAGATGGAAAAATAGCTTGCTCACTTCACTCCATGCATCATTTCAGTATCTGCAGTTCCTCTGAGAATGGTGCACTCACTCTCTTAAGCAGTTTCCAAAGACAGATTGAATTGAAATCGGGATAAACAAGTAGTGTTTTCAAAGCATGATTTGAATGCTTTTTTCAAATGTCGTTGCTATGTAATTAGTTTTTCTTGGTCCAAGTTGCACATTTCCAATTCCTTAGCCTTGATTTAACTTGACCAACTCTTCTAATACTACTACTACTACTACTACTACTCTTATTCACCTCTATATGGGAGGCATTGCACTGTATTCAATCTGTCAGTAAAATAACGATCTATCTTGGCCTTTGCTGCTTGGTAGGTACAGTTGTGACAAGCTGCAGTAATGTGTTTGGCTTTGGATAGCTACATTTCTGCACACCCACCTGCTACAAGGCCTGCAGCCCCTTCCCCTCAGTACTTCCCCAGTCTTAATTCAAGCATTCAATTCCTACCACATCCCTCATGCAATGATATGTCGTTTCATTTTTGAAACATTGTCCCCCTCTTGTGGCCTTCCAACTTTGAAATTTACTGTTCAATTTTGAATTAATTTATATATGAATTAAATGGAAAAGCAACGATTTATCTGGCGAGTTATTTGAATGTTCGGCCTACGTCCACCTGTCTGACAGACGGTATTCTAGTGGTTTGTAGCAGCAGCAGCAGCAGCAGCAGCTAGGTGCGCTGCTTGCCTGCAGTAAATAGGATGTGTTCCATCCATGGAACACTGTGATAGGAATCATGCCATTCATAGAACACAATGCTTGGATGTGTTCTATTCCTGGAACAATGGGACCACGTGTCACAATGGGACCACGTGTCACAATGGGTCGCCCACAGTCTGTAGCAGCTGCGCAGTAGTAGTCAGCTTCAGTCTGCTGAGGGAGCCTCAGCAGACAGGTGGGCGATGCTCGCCAGGGAGATGGAAAAATAGCTTGCTCACTTCACTCCACGCATCATTTCAGTATCTGCAGTTCCTCTGAGAATGGTGCACTCACTCTCTTAAGCGGTTTCCAAAGACAGATTGAATTGAAATCGGGATACACAAGTAGAGTTTTCAAAGCATGATTTGAATGCTTTTTTCAAATGTCGTTGCTCTGTAATTAGTTTTTCTTGGTCCAAGTTGCACATTTCCAATTCCTTAGCCTTGATTTAACTTGACCAACTCTTCTACTACTACTACTACTACTACTACTACTACTACTACTACTACTACTCTTATTCACCTCTATAAGGGAGGCATTGCACTGTATTCAATCTGTCAGTAAAATAACGATCTATCTTGGCCTTTTCTGCTTGGTAGGTACAGGTGTGACAAGCTGCAGTAATGTGTTTGGCTTTGGATAACTACATTTCTGCACACCCACCTGCTACAAGGCCTGCAGCCCCTTCCCCTCAGTACTTCCCCAGTCTTAATTCAAGCATTCAATTCCTACCACATTCCTCATGCAATGATATGTCGTTTCGTTTTTGAAACATTGTACCCCTCTTGTGGCCTTCCAACTTTGAAATTTACTGTTCAATTTTGAATTAATTCATATATGAATTAAATGGAAAAGCAACGATTTATCTGGCGAGTTATTTGAATGTTCGGCCTACGTCCACCTGTCTGACAGACGGTATTCTAGTGGCTTGTAGCAGCAGCAGCAGCAGCAGCAGCTAGGTGCGCTGCTTGCCTGCAGTAAATAGGATGTGTTCCATCCATGGAACACTGTGATAGGAATCATGCCATTCATAGAACACAATTCTTGGATGTGTTCTATTCCTGGAACAATGGGACCACGTGTCACAATGGGACCACGTGTCACAATGGGCAGCCCACAGTCTGTAGCAGCTGCGTAGTAGTAGTCAGCTTCAGTCTGCTGAGGGAGCCTCAGCAGACAGGTGGGCGATGCTCGCCAGGGAGATGGAAAAATAGCTTGCTCACTTCACTCCACGCATCATTTCAGTATCTGCAGTTCCTCTGAGAATGGTGCACTCACTCTCTTAAGCGGTTTCCAAAGACAGATTGAATTGAAATCGGGATACACAAGTAGTGTTTTCAAAGCATGATTTGAATGCTTTTTTCAAATGTCGTTGCTCTGTAATTAGTTTTTCTTGGTCCAAGTTGCACATTTCCAATTCCTTAGCCTTGATTTAACTTGACCAACTCTTCTACTTCTACTACTACTACTACTACTACTACTACTACTACTACTACTAATACTACTACTACTACTATTCACCTCTATATGGGAGGCATTGCACTGTATTCAATCTGTCAGTAAAATAACGATCTATCTTGGCCTTTGCTGCTTGGTAGGTACAGGTGTGACAAGCTGCAGTAATGTGTTTGGCTTTGGATAGCTACATTTCTGCACACCCACCTGCTACAAGGCCTGCAGCCCCTTCCCCTCAGTACTTCCCCAGTCTTAATTCAAGCATTCAATTCCTACCACATCCCTCATGCAATGATATGTCGTTTCATTTTTGAAACATTGTCCCCCTCTTGTGGCCTTCCAAGTTTGAAATTTACTGTTCAATTTTGAGTTAATTCATATATGAATTAAATGGAAAAGCAACGATTTATCTGGCTAGTTATTTGAATGTTCGGCCTACGTCCACCTGTCTGACAGACTGTATTCTAGTGGCTTGTAGCAGCAGCAGCAGCTAGGTGCGCTGCTTGCCTGCAGTAAATAGGATGTGTTCCATCCATGGAACACTGTGATAGGAATCATGCCATTCATAGAACACAATGCTTGGATGTGTTCTATTCCTGGAACAATGGGACCACGTGTCACAATGGGACCACGTGTCACAATGGGCAGCCCACAGTCTGTAGCAGCTGCGCAGTAGTAGTCAGCTTCAGTCTGCTGAGGGAGCCTCAGCAGACAGGTGGGCGATGCTCGCCAGGGAGATGGAAAAATAGCTTGCTCACTTCACTCCATGCATCATTTCAGTATCTGCAGTTCCTCTGAGAATGGTGCACTCAATCTCTTAAGCGGTTTCCAAAGACAGATTGAATTGAAATCGGGATACACAAGTAGTGTTTTCAAAGCATGATTTGAATGCTTTTTTCAAATGTCGTTGCTCTGTAATTAGTTTTTCTTGGTCCAAGTTGCACATTTCCAATTCCTTAGCCTTGATTTAACTTGACCAACTCTTCTACTACTACTACTACTATTATTCTTATTCACCTCTATATGGGAGGCATTGCACTGTATTCAATTTGTCAGTAAAATAACGATCTATCTTGGCCTTTGCTGCTTGGTAGGTACAGGTATGACAAGCTGCGATAATGTGTTTGGCTTTGGATAGCTACATTTCTGCACACCCACCTGCTACAAGGCCTGCAGCCCCTTCCCCTCAGTACTTCCCCAGTCTTAATTCAAGCATTCAATTCCTACCACATCCCTCATGCAATGATATGTCGTTTCATTTTTGAAACATTGTCCCCCTCTTGTGGCCTTCCAACTTTGAAATTTACTGTTCAATTTTGAATTAATTCATATATGAATTAAGTGGAAAAGCAACGATTTATCTGGCGAGTTATTTGAATGTTCGGCCTACGTCCACCTGTCTGACAGACGGTATTCTAGTGGCTTGTAGCAGCAGCAGCAGCAGCAGCTAGGTGCGCTGCTTGCCTGCAGTAAATAGGATGTGTTCCATCCATGGAACACTGTGATAGGAATCATGCCATTCATAGAACACAATGCTTGGATGTGTTCTATTCCTGGAACAATGGGACCACGTGTCACAATGGGACCACGTGTCACAATGGGCAGCCCACAGTCTGTAGCAGCTGCGCAGTAGTAGTCAGCTTCAGTCTGCTGAGGGAGCCTCAGCAGACAGGTGGGCGATGCTCGCCAGGGAGATGGAAAAATAGCTTGCTCACTTCACTCCACGCATCATTTCAGTATCTGAAGTTCCTCTGAGAATGGTGCACTCACTCTATTAAGCGGTTTCCAAAGACATATTGAATTGAAATTGGGATACACAAGTAGTGTTTTCAAAGCATGATTTGAATGCTTTTTTCAAATGTCGTTGCTCTGTAATTAGTTTTTCTTGGTCCAAGTTGCACATTTCCAATTCCTTAGCCTTGATTTAACTTGACCAACTCTTCTACTACTACTACTACTACTACTACTACTCTTATTCACCTCTATATGGGAGGCATTGCACTGTATTCAATCTGTCAGTAAAATAACGATCTATCTTGGCCTTTGCTGCTTGGTAGGTACAGGTATGACAAGCTGCGGTAATGTGTTTGGCTTTGGATAGCTACATTTCTGCACACCCACCTGCTACAAGGCCTGCAGCCCCATCCCCTCAGTACTTCCCCAGTCTTAATTCAAGCATTCAATTCCTACCACATCCCTCATGCAATGATATGTCGTTTCATTTTTGAAACATTGTCCCCCTCTTGTGGCCTTCCAACTTTGAAATTTACTGTTCAATTTTGAATTAATTCATATATGAATTAAATGGAAAAGCAACGATTTATCTGGCGAGTTATTTGAATGTTCGGCCTACGTCCACCTGTCTGACAGACGTTATTCTAGTGGCTTGTAGCAGCAGCAGCAGCAGCAGCTAGGTGCGCTGCTTGCCTGCAGTAAATAGGATGTGTTCCATCCATGGAACACTGTGATAGGAATCATGCCATTCATAGAACACAATTCTTGGATGTGTTCTATTCCTGGAACAATGGGACCACGTGTCACAATGGGACCACGTGTCACAATGGGCAGCCCACAGTCTGTAGCAGCTGCGTAGTAGTAGTCAGCTTCAGTCTGCTGAGGGAGCCTCAGCAGACAGGTGGGCGATGCTCGCCAGGGAGATGGAAAAATAGCTTGCTCACTTCACTCCACGCATCATTTCAGTATCTGCAGTTCCTCTGAGAATGGTGCACTCACTCTCTTAAGCGGTTTCCAAAGACAGATTGAATTGAAATCGGGATACACAAGTAGTGTTTTCAAAGCATGATTTGAATGCTTTTTTCAAATGTCGTTGCTCTGTAATTAGTTTTTCTTGGTCCAAGTTGCACATTTCCAATTCCTTAGCCTTGATTTAACTTGACCAACTCTTCTACTTCTACTACTACTACTACTACTACTACTACTACTACTACTACTAATACTACTACTACTACTATTCACCTCTATATGGGAGGCATTGCACTGTATTCAATCTGTCAGTAAAATAACGATCTATCTTGGCCTTTGCTGCTTGGTAGGTACAGGTGTGACAAGCTGCAGTAATGTGTTTGGCTTTGGATAGCTACATTTCTGCACACCCACCTGCTACAAGGCCTGCAGCCCCTTCCCCTCAGTACTTCCCCAGTCTTAATTCAAGCATTCAATTCCTACCACATCCCTCATGCAATGATATGTCGTTTCATTTTTGAAACATTGTCCCCCTCTTGTGGCCTTCCAAGTTTGAAATTTACTGTTCAATTTTGAGTTAATTCATATATGAATTAAATGGAAAAGCAACGATTTATCTGGCTAGTTATTTGAATGTTCGGCCTACGTCCACCTGTCTGACAGACTGTATTCTAGTGGCTTGTAGCAGCAGCAGCAGCTAGGTGCGCTGCTTGCCTGCAGTAAATAGGATGTGTTCCATCCATGGAACACTGTGATAGGAATCATGCCATTCATAGAACACAATGCTTGGATGTGTTCTATTCCTGGAACAATGGGACCACGTGTCACAATGGGACCACGTGTCACAATGGGCAGCCCACAGTCTGTAGCAGCTGCGCAGTAGTAGTCAGCTTCAGTCTGCTGAGGGAGCCTCAGCAGACAGGTGGGCGATGCTCGCCAGGGAGATGGAAAAATAGCTTGCTCACTTCACTCCATGCATCATTTCAGTATCTGCAGTTCCTCTGAGAATGGTGCACTCAATCTCTTAAGCGGTTTCCAAAGACAGATTGAATTGAAATCGGGATACACAAGTAGTGTTTTCAAAGCATGATTTGAATGCTTTTTTCAAATGTCGTTGCTCTGTAATTAGTTTTTCTTGGTCCAAGTTGCACATTTCCAATTCCTTAGCCTTGATTTAACTTGACCAACTCTTCTACTACTACTACTACTATTATTCTTATTCACCTCTATATGGGAGGCATTGCACTGTATTCAATTTGTCAGTAAAATAACGATCTATCTTGGCCTTTGCTGCTTGGTAGGTACAGGTATGACAAGCTGCGGTAATGTGTTTGGCTTTGGATAGCTACATTTCTGCACACCCACCTGCTACAAGGCCTGCAGCCCCTTCCCCTCAGTACTTCCCCAGTCTTAATTCAAGCATTCAATTCCTACCACATCCCTCATGCAATGATATGTCGTTTCATTTTTGAAACATTGTCCCCCTCTTGTGGCCTTCCAACTTTGAAATTTACTGTTCAATTTTGAATTAATTCATATATGAATTAAGTGGAAAAGCAACGATTTATCTGGCGAGTTATTTGAATGTTCGGCCTACGTCCACCTGTCTGACAGACGGTATTCTAGTGGCTTGTAGCAGCAGCAGCAGCAGCAGCTAGGTGCGCTGCTTGCCTGCAGTAAATAGGATGTGTTCCATCCATGGAACACTGTGATAGGAATCATGCCATTCATAGAACACAATGCTTGGATGTGTTCTATTCCTGGAACAATGGGACCACGTGTCACAATGGGACCACGTGTCACAATGGGCAGCCCACAGTCTGTAGCAGCTGCGCAGTAGTAGTCAGCTTCAGTCTGCTGAGGGAGCCTCAGCAGACAGGTGGGCGATGCTCGCCAGGGAGATGGAAAAATAGCTTGCTCACTTCACTCCACGCATCATTTCAGTATCTGAAGTTCCTCTGAGAATGGTGCACTCACTCTATTAAGCGGTTTCCAAAGACATATTGAATTGAAATTGGGATACACAAGTAGTGTTTTCAAAGCATGATTTGAATGCTTTTTTCAAATGTCGTTGCTCTGTAATTAGTTTTTCTTGGTCCAAGTTGCACATTTCCAATTCCTTAGCCTTGATTTAACTTGACCAACTCTTCTACTACTACTACTACTACTACTACTACTCTTATTCACCTCTATATGGGAGGCATTGCACTGTATTCAATCTGTCAGTAAAATAACGATCTATCTTGGCCTTTGCTGCTTGGTAGGTACAGGTATGACAAGCTGCGGTAATGTGTTTGGCTTTGGATAGCTACATTTCTGCACACCCACCTGCTACAAGGCCTGCAGCCCCATCCCCTCAGTACTTCCCCAGTCTTAATTCAAGCATTCAATTCCTACCACATCCCTCATGCAATGATATGTCGTTTCATTTTTGAAACATTGTCCCCCTCTTGTGGCCTTCCAACTTTGAAATTTACTGTTCAATTTTGAATTAATTCATATATGAATTAAATGGAAAAGCAACGATTTATCTGGCGAGTTATTTGAATGTTCGGCCTACGTCCACCTGTCTGACAGACGTTATTCTAGTGGCTTGTAGCAGCAGCAGCAGCAGCAGCTAGGTGCGCTGCTTGCCTGCAGTAAATAGGATGTGTTCCATCCATGGAACACTGTGATAGGAATCATGCCATTCATAGAACACAATGCTTGGATGTGTTCTATTCCTGGAACAATGGGACCACGTGTCACAATGGGACCACGTGTCACAATGGGCAGCCCACAGTCTGTAGCAGCTGCGCAGTAGTAGTCAGCTTCAGTCTGCTGAGGGAGCCTCAGCAGACAGGTGGGCGATGCTCGCCAGGGAGATGGAAAAATAGCTTGCTCACTTCACTCCACGCATCATTTCAGTATCTGAAGTTCCTCTGAGAATGGTGCACTCACTCTATTAAGCGGTTTCCAAAGACATATTGAATTGAAATTGGGATACACAAGTAGTGTTTTCAAAGCATGATTTGAATGCGTTTTTCAAATGTCGTTGCTCTGTAATTAGTTTTTCTTGGTCCAAGTTGCACATTTCCAATTCCTTAGCCTTGATTTAACTTGACGAACTCTTCTACTACTACTACTACTACTACTACTACTACTCTTATTCACCTCTATATGGGAGGCATTGCACTGTATTCAATCTGTCAGTAAAATAACGATCTATCTTGGCCTTTGCTGCTTGGTAGGTACAGGTATGACAAGCTGCGGTAATGTGTTTGGCTTTGGATAGCTACATTTCTGCACACCCACCTGCTACAAGGCCTGCAGCCCCATCCCCTCAGTACTTCCCCAGTCTTAATTCAAGCATTCAATTCCTACCACATCCCTCATGCAATGATATGTCGTTTCATTTTTGAAACATTGTCCCCCTCTTGTGGCCTTCCAACTTTGAAATTTACTGTTCAATTTTGAATTAATTCATATATGAATTAAATGGAAAAGCAACGATTTATCTGGCGAGTTATTTGAATGTTCGGCCTACGTCCACCTGTCTGACAGACGGTATTCTAGTGGCTTGTAGCAGCAGCAGCAGCAGCAGCAGCTAGGTGCGCTGCTTGCCTGCAGTAAATAGGATGTGTTCCATCCATGGAACACTGTGATAGGAATCATGCCATTCATAGAACACAATGCTTGGATGTGTTCTATTCATGGAACAATGGGACCACGTGTCACAATGGGACCACGTGTCACAATGGGCAGCCAACAGTCTGTAGCAGCTGCGCAGTAGTAGTCAGCTTCAGTCTGCTGAGGGAGCCTCAGCAGACAGGTGGGCGATGCTCGCCAGGGAGATGGAAAAATAGCTTGCTCACTTCACTCCACGCATCATTTCAGTATCTGCAGTTTCTCTGAGAATGGTGCACTCACTCTCTTAAGCGGTTTCCAAAGACAGATTGAATTGAAATTGGGATAGACAAGTAGGTGTTTCAAAGCATGATTTGAATGCTTTTTTCAAATGTCGTTGCTCTGTAATTAGTTTTTCTTGGTCCAAGTTGCACATTTCCAATTCCTTAGCCTTGATTTAACTTGACCAACTCTTCTACTACTACTACTACTACTACTCTTATTCACCTCTATATGGGAGGCATTGCACTGTATTCAATCTGTCAGTAAAATAACGATCTATCTTGGCCTTTGCTGCTTGGTAGGTACAGGTGTGACAAGCTGCAGTAATGTGTTTGGCTTTGGATAGCTACATTTCTGCACACCCACCTGCTACAAGGCCTGCAGCCCCTTCCCCTCAGTACTTCCCCAGTCTTAATTCAAGCATTCAATTCCTACCACATCCCTCATGCAATGATATGTCGTTTCATTTTTGAAACATTGTCCCCCTCTTGTGGCCTTCCAACTTTGAAATTTACTGTTCAATTTTGAATTAATTCATATATGAATTAAATGGAAAAGCAACGATTTATCTGGCGAGTTATTTGAATGTTCGGCCTACGTCCACCTGTCTGACAGACGGTATTCTAGTGGCTTGTAGCAGCAGCAGCAGCAGCAGCTAGGTGCGCTGCTTGCCTGCAGTAAATAGGATGTGTTCCATCCATGGAACACTGTGATAGGAATCATGCCATTCATAGAACACAATGCTTGGATGTGTTCTATTCCTGGAACAATGGGACCACGTGTCACAATGGGACCACGTGTCACAATGGGCAGCCCACAGTCTGTAGCAGCTGCGCAGTAGTAGTCAGCTTCAGTCTGCTGAGGGAGCCTCAGCAGACAGGTGGGCGATGCACGCCAGGGAGATGGAAAAATAGCTTGCTCACTTCACTCCACGCATCATTTCAGTATCTGCAGTTCCTCTGAGAATGGTGCACTCACTCTCTTAACCCTCCATCAGGCGCAATAGATCTGACAGGCACACAGTAATTAGTTTCACTTCTCTCTCCTTGCCCACTTATCAGAAAACCCCACCCCTCCTAGTTATCTCCTGACTCTACAGGCTCTGTGAAACCTGATATCACAGTGACTCAGCAGACCTTCTAGTGAGCAGATATCAACACTTTGGCTTCTCAGGCACATTGCGCCTGATTTCAACACAAATTGAAAGGTTAGTATTTTCTTTTTTTATTCATCACGATTGTGTATTTAGCTTGTTTTATGAAGGATTAATGCTAAGTTAGTGTACATAAGTACTGTTTTCTTAGACAAAAGGAGGGTGGCTTCTAAGGCACATTGCGCCCTAACACATACTCTTTCTCTCTTGCTTCAGATTTTCTGCTGCAATGGCCAGAAAACAGTATGATTCATCTAAACCCCTTCATTTAGAAGAAATGAAGATTTTTTTGTTAGAAGATGATGACGAAGAGCCAGCAGTAACTGAGGATTTAGAGGAATCTAGTGACATTTCATCTGAAGATGAGGTAGCAGAATGTAACACTGATTCTGGAACAGAGCAGGATGGTGATGACACTGATACAGAGGAAACAGACACAGATCTAGCTTATTATTTGGGCAAAGATAAAAATACAAAGGACGTCCCAAGGACGTTCCAGAACAAACACCGACTCTACCACCTTCTAAAAGACGCAGTTGTACTACCTGCTCATTTGTATCTGGTTTCAGAAGGCTTTCTAAATATGACTGCAAAATATGTAAAGAATCAATCTGCCTTTCCCATGCAACTTTCGTCTGCCAGCCTTGCTTTTCTAAGTGCACCTGTGCTGCTTCTGCTGCAATTGAAACCACTGAAGATGAGTAGAAAATAATTAAGTAACATCTAAGTGCAATATCCTTTAAGTTTTTTTCCATAATTTTATATTTAAGCAATAGTTAAGTAAAGATAACTGGAGCCTATTTGGCGGTACTACCGAAAAGTGGTACTTTTAGTTTTAATAAGTTTATGGTTAATAAATGTTTTTTTTTGCATCTGATTTGGTGTAATCTCTTTTAATACATTCCTATGAAGGTCACTGACTACTTCTATAGTCCTGAAATTGAAATATGTAGCTACTATAGGTGGTTTTCTGACCTGTGCTTGTCAGGCACATTGCGCATGAACTGAGGAGAATCTATATTGCGCCTGACGGAGGGTTAAGCGGTTTCCAAAGACAGATTGAATTGAAATCGGGATACACAAGTAGTGTTTTCAAAGCATGATTTGAATGCTTTTTTCAAATGTCGTTGCTCTGTAATTAGTTTTTCTTGGTCCAAGTTGCACATTTCCAATTCCTTAGCCTTGATTTAACTTGACCAACTCTTCTACTACTACTACTACTACTATTCTTATTCACCTCTATATGGGAGGCATTGCACTGTATTCAATTTGTCAGTAAAATAACGATCTATCTTGGCCTTTGCTGCTTGGTAGGTACAGGTGTGACAAGCTGCGGTAATGTGTTTGGCTTTGGATAGCTACATTTCTGCACACCCACCTGCTACAAGGCCTGCAGCCCCTTCCCCTCAGTACTTCCCCAGTCTTAATTCAAGCATTCAATTCCTACCACATCCCTCATGCAATGATATGTCGTTTCATTTTTGAAACATTGTCCCCCTCTTGTGGCCTTCCAACTTTGAAATTTACTGTTCAATTTTGAATTAATTCATATATGAATTAAATGGAAAAGCAACGATTTATCTGGCGAGTTATTTGAATGTTCGGCCTACGTCCACCTGTCTGACAGACGGTATTCTAGTGGCTTGTAGCAGCAGCAGCAGCAGCAGCAGCTAGGTGCGCTGCTTGCCTGCAGTAAATAGGATGTGTTCCATCCATGGAACACTGTGATAGGAATCATGCCATTCATAGAACACAATGCTTGGATGTGTTCTATTCCTGGAACAATGGGACCACGTGTCACAATGGGACCACGTGTCACAATGGGCAGCCCACAGTCTGTAGCAGCTGCGCAGTAGTAGTCAGCTTCAGTCTGCTGAGGGAGCCTCAGCAGACAGGTGGGCGATGCTCGCCAGGGAGATGGAAAAATAGCTTGCTCACTTCAATCCACGCATCATTTCAGTATCTGCAGTTCCTCTGAGAATGGTGCACTCACTCTCTTAAGCAGTTTCCAAAGACAGATTGAATTGAAATCGGGATACACAAGTAGTGTTTTCAAAGCATGATTTGAATGCTTTTTTCAAATGTCGTTGCTCTGTAATTAGTTTTTCTTGGTCCAAGTTGCACATTTCCAATTCCTTAGCCTTGATTTAACTTGACCAACTCTTCTACTACTACTACTACCACTACTACTACTACTCTTATTCACCTCTATATGGGAGGCATTGCACTGTATTAAATTTGTCAGTAAAATAACGATCTATCTTGGCCTTTGCTGCTTGGTAGGTACAGTTGTGACAAGCTGCAGTAATGTGTTTGGCTTTGGATAGCTACATTTCTGCACACCCACCTGCTACAAGGCCTGCAGCCCCTTCCCCTCAGTACTTCCCCAGTCTTAATTCAAGCATTCAATTCCTACCACATCCCTCATGCAATGATATGTCGTTTCATTTTTGAAACATTGTCCCCCTCTTGTGGCCTTCCAACTTTGAAATTTACTGTTCAATTTTGAATTAATTTATATATGAATTAAATGGAAAAGCAACGATTTATCTGGCGAGTTATTTGAATGTTCGGCCTACGTCCACCTGTCTGACAGACGGTATTCTAGTGGCTTGTAGCAGCAGCAGCAGCAGCAGCAGCAGCAGCAGCTAGGTGCGCTGCTTGCCTGCAGTAAATAGGATGTGTTCCATCCATGGAACACTGTGATAGGAATCATGCCATTCATAGAACACAATGCTTGGATGTGTTCTATTCCTGGAACAATGGGACCACGTGTCACAATGGGACCACGTGTCACAATGGGTCGCCCACAGTCTGTAGCAGCTGCGCAGTAGTAGTCAGCTTCAGTCTGCTGAGGGAGCCTCAGCAGACAGGTGGGCGATGCTCGCCAGGGAGATGGAAAAATAGCTTGCTCACTTCACTCCAAGCATCATTTCAGTATCTGCAGTTCCTCTGAGAATGGTGCACTCACTCTCTTAAGCAGTTTCCAAAGACAGATTGAATTGAAATCGGGATACACAAGTAGTGTTTTCAAAGCATGATTTGAATGCTTTTTTCAAATGTCGTTGCTCTGTAATTAGTTTTTCTTGGTCCAAGTTGCACATTTCCAATTCCTTAGCCTTGATTTAACTTGACCAACTCTTCTACTACTACTACTTCTACTACTACTACTCTTATTCACCTCTATATGGGAGGCATTGCACTGTATTCAATCTGTCAGTTAAATAATGATCTATCTTGGCCTTTGCTGCTTGGTAGGTACAGGTGTGACAAGCTGCAGTAATGTGTTTGGCTTTGGATAGCTACATTTCTGCACACCCACCTGCTACAAGGCCTGCAGCCCCTTCCCCTCAGTACTTCCCCAGTCTTAATTCAAGCATTCAATTCCTACTACATCCCTCTTGCAATGATATGTCGTTTCGTTTTTGAAACATTGTACCCCTCTTGTGGCCTTCCAACTTTGAAATTTACTGTTCAATTTTGAATTAATTCATATATGAATTAAATGGAAAAGCAACGATTTATCTGGCTAGTTATTTGAATATTCGGCCTACGTCCACCTGTCTGACAGACGGTATTCTAGTGGCTTGTAGCAGCAACAGCTAGGTGCGCTGCTTGCCTGCAGTAAATAGGATGTGTTCCATCCATGGAACACTGTGATAGGAATCATGCCATTCA
Source organism: Dendrobates tinctorius (assembly GCF_039654945.1). NCBI lineage: Eukaryota > Metazoa > Chordata > Amphibia > Anura > Dendrobatidae > Dendrobates > Dendrobates tinctorius. Next base: position 25,117,732 of record NW_027361793.1, read on the forward strand.
TAGAACACAATTCTTGGATGTGTTCTATTCCTGGAACAATGGGACCACGTGTCACAATGGGACCACGTGTCACAATGGGCAGCCCACAGTCTGTAGCAGCTGCCAGTAGTAGTCAGCTTCAGTCTGCTGAGGGAGCCTCAGCAGACAGGTGGGCGATGCTCGCCAGGGAGATGGAAAAATAGCTTGCTCACTTCACTCCACGCATCATTTCAGTATCTGCAGTTCCTCTGAGAATGGTGCTCTCACTCTCTTAAGCGGTTTCCAAAGACAGATTGAATTGAAATCGGGATACACAAGTAGTGTTTTCAAAGCATGATTTGAATGCTTTTTTCAAATGTCGTTGCTCTGTAATTAGTTTTTCTTGGTCCAAGTTGCACATTTCCAATTCCTTAGCCTTGATTTAACTTGACCAACTCTTCTACTACTACTACTACTACTACTCTTATTCACCTCTATATGGGAGGCATTGCACTGTATTCAATCTGTCAGTAAAATAACGATCTATCTTGGCCTTTGCTGCTTGGTAGGACCAGGTGTGACAAGCTGCAGTAATGTGTTTGGCTTTGGATAGCTACATTTCTGCACACCCACCTGCTACAAGGCCTGCAGCCCCTTCCCCTCAGTACTTCCCCAGTCTTAATTCAAGCATTCAATTCCTACCACATCCCTCATGCAATGATATGTCGTTTCATTTTTGAAACATTGTCCCCCTCTTGTGGCCTTCCAACTTTGAAATTTACTGTTCAATTTTGAATTAATTCATATATGAATTAAATGGAAAAGCAACGATTTATCTGGCGAGTTATTTGAATGTTCGGCCTACGTCCACCTGTCTGACAGACGGTATTCTAGTGGCTTGTAGCAGCAGCAGCAGCAGCAGCTAGGTGCGCTGCTTGCCTGCAGTAAATAGGATGTGTTCCATCCATGGAACACTGTGATAGGAATCATGCCAGTCATAGAACACAATGCTTGGATGTGTTCTATTCCTGGAACAATGGGACCACGTGTCACAATGGGACCACGTGTCACAATGGGCAGCCCACAGTCTGTAGCAGCTGCGCAGTAGTAGTCAGCTTCAGTCTGCTGAGGGAGCCTCAGCAGACAGGTGGGCGATGCTCGCCAGGGAGATGGAAAAATAGCTTGCTCACTTCACTCCATGCATCATTTCAGTATCTGCAGTTCCTCTGAGAATGGTGCACTCAATCTCTTAAGCGGTTTCCAAAGTCAGATTGAATTGAAATCGGGATACACAAGTAGTGTTTTCAAAGCATGATTTGAATGCTTTTTTCAAATGTCGTTGCTCTGTAATTAGTTTTTCTTGGTCTAAGTTGCACATTTCCAATTCCTTAGCCTTGATTTAACTTGACCAACTCTTCTACTACTACTACTCTTATTCACCTCTATATGGGAGGCATTGCACTGTATTCAATCTGTCAGTAAAATAACAATCTATCTTGGCCTTTGCTGCTTGGTAGGTACAGGTATGACAAGCTGCGGAAATGTGTTTGGCTTTGGATAGCTACATTTCTGCACACCCACCTGCTACAAGGCCTGCAGCCCCTTCACCTCAGTACTTCCCCAGTCTTAATTCAAGCATTCAATTCCTACCACATCCCTCATGCAATGATATGTCGTTTCATTTTTGAAACATTGTCCCCCTCTTGTGGCCTTCCAACTTTGAAATTTACTGTTCAATTTTGAATTAATTCATATATGAATTAAATGGAAAAGCAACGATTTATCTGGCGAGTTATTTGAATGTTCGGCCTACGTCCACCTGTCTGACAGACGGTATTCTAGTGGCTTGTAGCAGCAGCAGCAGCTAGGTGCGCTGCTTGCCTGCAGTAAATAGGATGTGTTCCATCCATGGAACACTGTGATAGGAATCATGCCATTCATAGAACACAATGCTTGGATGTGTTCTATTCCTGGAACAATGGGACCACGTGTCACAATGGGACCACGTGTCACAATGGGCAGCCCACAGTCTGTAGCAGCTGCCAGTAGTAGTCAGCTTCAGTCTGCTGAGGGAGCCTCAGCAGACAGGTGGGCGATGCTCGCCAGGGAGATGGAAAAATAGCTTGCTCACTTCACTCCACGCATCATTTCAGTATCTGCAGTTCCTCTGAGAATGGTGCACTCACTCTCTTAAGCGGTTTCCAAAGACAGATTGAATTGAAATTGGGATAGACAAGTAGTGTTTTCAAAGCATGATTTGAATGCTTTTTTCAAATGTCGTTGCTCTGTAATTAGTTTTTCTTGGTCCAAGTTGCACATTTCCAATTCCTTAGCCTTGATTTAACTTGACCAACTCTTCTACTACTACTACTACTACTACTACTCTTATTAACCTCTATATGGAAGGCATTGCACTGTATTCAATCTGTCAGTAAAATAACGATCTATCTTGGCCTTTGCTGCTTGGTAGGTACAGGTGTGACAAGCTGCAGTAATGTGTTTGGCTTTGGATAGCTACATTTCTGCACACCCACCTGCTACAAGGCCTGCAGCCCCTTCCCCTCAGTACTTCCCCAGTCTTAATTCAAGCATTCAATTCCTACCACATCCCTCATGCAATGATATGTCGTTTCATTTTTGAAACATTGTCCCCCTCTTGTGGCCTTCCAACTTTGAAATTTACTGTTCAATTTTGAATTAATTCATATATGAATTAAATGGAAAAGCAACGATTTATCTGGCGAGTTATTTGAATGTTCGGCCTACGTCCACCTGTCTGACAGACGGTATTCTAGTGGCTTGTAGCAGCAGCAGCAGCAGCAGCTAGGTGCGCTGCTTGCCTGTAGTAAATAGGATGTGTTCCATCAATGGAACACTGTGATAGGAATCATGCCATTCATAGAACACAATGCTTGGATGTGTTCTATTCCTGGAACAATGGGACCACGTGTCACAATGGGACCACGTGTCACAATGGGCAGCCCACCTTCTGTAGCAGCTGCGCAGTAGTAGTCAGCTTCAGTCTGCTGAGGGAGCCTCAGCAGACAGGTGGGCGATGCTCGCCAGGGAGATGGAAAAATAGCTTGCTCACTTCACTCCACGCATCATTTCAGTATCTGCAGTTCCTCTGAGAATGGTGCACTCACTCTCTTAAGCGGTTTCCAAAGACAGATTGAATTGAAATCGGGATAGACAAGTAGTGTTTTCAAAGCACGATTTGAATGCTTTTTTCAAATGTCGTTGCTCTGTAATTAGTTTTTCTTGGTCCAAGTTGCACATTTCCAATTCCTTAGCCTTGATTTAACGTGACCAACTCTTCTACTACTACTACTACTACTACTCTTATTCACCTCTATATGGGAGGCATTGCACTGTATTCAATCTGTCAGTAAAATAACGATCTATCTTGGCCTTTGCTGCTTGGTAGGTACAGGTGTGACAAGCTGCAGTAATGTGTTTGGCTTTGGATAGCTACATTTCTGCACACCCACCTGCTACAAGGCCTCTAGCCCCTTCCCCTCAGTACTTCCCCAGTCTTAATTCAAGCATTCAATTCCTACCACATCCCTCATGCAATGATATGTCGTTTCATTTTTGAAACATTGTCCCCCTCTTGTGGCCTTCCAACTTTGAAATTTACTGTTCAATTTTGAATTAATTCATATATGAATTAAATGGAAAAGCAACGATTTATCTGGCGAGTTATTTGAATGTTCGGCCTACGTCCACCTGTCTGACAGACGGTATTCTAGTGGCTTGTAGCAGCAGCAGCAGCAGCTAGGTGCGCTGCTTGCCTGCAGTAAATAGGATGAGTTCCATCCATGGAACACTGTGATAGGAATCATGCCATTCATAGAACACAATGCTTGGATGTGTTCTATTCCTGGAACAATGGGACCACGTGTCACAATGGGACCACGTGTCACAATGGGCAGCCCACAGTCTGCAGAAGCTGCGCAGTACTAGTCAGCTTCAGTCTGCTGAGGGAGCCTCAGCAGACAGGTGGGTGATGCTCGCCAGGGAGATGGAAAAATAGCTTGCTCACTTCACTCCACGCATCATTTCAGTATCTGCAGTTCCTCTGAGAATGGTGCACTCACTCTCTTAAGCGGTTTCCAAAGACAGATTGAATTGAAATTGGGATACACAAGTAGTGTTTTCAAAGTATGATTTGAATGCTTTTTTCAAATGTCGTTGCTCTGTAATTAGTTTTTCTTGGTCCAAGTTGCACATTTCCAATTCCTTAGCCTTGATTTAACTTGACCAACTCTTCTACTACTACTACTACTACTATTACTCTTATTCACCTCTATATGGGAGGCATTGCACTGTATTCAATCTGCCAGTAAAATAACGATCTATCTTGGCCTTTGCTGCTTGGTAGGTACAGGTGTGACAAGCTGCAGTAATGTGTTTGGCTTTGGATAGCTACATTTCTGCACACCCACCTTCCAAAAGGCCTGCAGCCCCTTCCCCTCAGTACTTCCCCAGTCTTAAGTCAAGCATTCAATTCCTACCACATCCCTCATGCAATGATATGTCGTTTCATTTTTGAAACATTGTCCCCCTCTTGTGGCCTTCCAACTTTGAAATTTACTGTTCAATTTTGAATTAATTCATATATGAATTAAATGGAAAAGCAACGATTTATCTGGCGAGTTATTTGAATGTTCGGCCTACGTCCACCTGTCTGACAGACGGTATTCTAGTGGCTTGTAGCAGCTGCATCAGCAGCAGTTAGGTGCGCTGCTTGCCTGCAGTAAATAGGATGTGTTCCATCAATGGAACACTATGATAGGAATCATGCCATTCATAGAACACAATGCTTGGATGTGTTCTATTCTTGGAACAATGGGACCACGTGTCACAATGGGACCACGTGTCACAATGGGCAGCCCACAGTCTGTAGCAGCTGCGCAGTTGTAGTCAGCTTCAGTCTGCTGAGGGAGCCTCAGCAGACAGGTGGGCGATGCTCGCCAGGAAGATGGAAAAATAGCTTGCTCACTTCACTCCACGCATCATTTCAGTATCTGCAGTTCCTCTGAGAATGGTGCACTCACTCTCTTAAGCGGTTTCCAAAGACAGATTGAATTGAAATTGGGATACACAAGTAGTGTTTTCAAAGCATGATTTGAATGCTTTTTTCAAATGTCGTTGCTCTGTAATTAGTTTTTCTTGGTCCAAGTTGCACATTTCCAATTCCTTAGCCTTGATTTAACTTGACCAACTCTTCTACTACTACTACTACTACTTCTACTACTACTCTTATTCACCTCTATATGGGAGGCATTGCACTGTATTCAATCTGTCAGTAAAATAACGATCTATCTTGGCCTTTGCTGCTTGGTAGGTACAGGTGTGACAAGCTGCAGTAATGTGTTTGGCTTTGGATAGCTACATTTCTGCACACCCACCTGCTACAAGGCCTGCAGCCCCTTCCCCTCAGTACTTCCCCAGTCTTAATTCAAGCATTCAATTCCTACCACATCCCTCATGCAATGATATGTCGTTTCATTTTTGAAACATTGTCCCCCTCTTGTGGCCTTCCAACTTTGAAATTTACTGTTCAATTTTGAATTAATTCATATATGAATTAAATGGAAAAGCAACGATTTATCTGGCGAGTTATTTGAATGTTTGGCCTACGTCCACCTGTCTGACAGACGGTATTCTAGTGGCTTGTAGCAGCAGCAGCAGCAGCAGCAGCAGCTAGGTGCGCTGCTTGCCTGCAGTAAATAGGATGTGTTCCATCAATGGAACACTGTGATAGGAATCATGCCATTCATAGAACACAATGCTTGGATGTGTTCTATTCCTGGAACAATGGGACCACGTGTCACAATGGGCAGCCCACAGTCTGTAGCAGCTGCACAGTAGTAGTCAGCTTCAGTCTGCTGAGGGAGCCTCAGCAGACAGGTGGGCGATGCTCGCCAGGGACATGGAAAAATAGCTTGCTCACTTCACTCCACACATCATTTCAGTATCTGCAGTTCCTCTTAGAATGGTGCACTCACTCTCTTAAGCGGTTTACAAAGACAGATTGATATGAAATCGGGATACACAAGTAGTGTTTTCAAAGCATGATTTGAATGCTTTTTTCAAATGTCGTTGCTCTGTAATTAGTTTTTCTTGGTGCAAGTTGCACATTTCCAATTCCTTAGCCTTGATTTAACTTGACCAACTCTTCTACTACTACTACTACTACTACTACTACTACTACTACTCTTATTCACCTCTATATGGGAGGCATTGCACTGTATTCAATCTGTCAGTAAAATAACGATCTATCTTGGCCTTTGCTGCTTGGTAGGTACAGGTGTGACAAGCTGCAGTAATGTGTTTGGCTTTGGATAGCTACATTTCTGCACACCCACCTGCTACAAGGCCTGCAGCCCCTTCCCCTCAGTACTTCCCCAGTCTTAATTCAAGCATTCATTTCCTACCACATCCCTCATGCAATGATATGTCGTTTCATTTTTGAAACATTGTCCCCCTCTTGTGGCCTTCCAACTTTGAAATTTACTGTTCAATTTTGAATTAATTCATATATGAATTAAATGGAAAAGCAACGATTTATCTGGCGAGTTATTTGAATGTTCGGCCTACGTCCACCTGTCTGACAGACGGTATTCTAGTGGCTTGTAGCAGCAGCAGCAGCAGCAGCTAGGTGCGCTGCTTGCCTGCAGTAAATAGGATGTGTTCCATCCATGGAACACTGTGATAGGAATCATGCCATTCATAGAACACAATGCTTGGATGTGTTCTATTCCTGGAACAATGGGACCACGTGTCACAATGGGACCACGTGTCACAATGGGCAGCCCACAGTCTGTAGCAGCTGCGCAGTAGTAGTCAGCTTCAGTCTGCTGAGGGAGACTCAGCAGACAGGTGGGCGATGCACGCCAGGGAGATGGAAAAATAGCTTGCTCACTTCACTCCACGCATCATTTCAGTATCTGCAGTTCCTCTGAGAATGGTGCACTCACTCTCTTAAGCGGTTTCCAAAGACAGATTGAATTGAAATCGGGATACACAAGTAGTGTTTTCAAAGCATGATTTGAATGCTTTTTTCAAATGTCGTTGCTCTGTAATTAGTTTTTCTTGGTCCAAGTTGCACATTTCCAATTCCTTAGCCTTGATTTAACTTGACCAACTCTTCTACTACTACTACTACTACTATTCTTATTCACCTCTATATGGGAGGCATTGCACTGTATTCAATTTGTCAGTAAAATAACGATCTATCTTGGCCTTTGCTGCTTGGTAGGTACAGGTGTGACAAGCTGCGGTAATGTGTTTGGCTTTGGATAGCTACATTTCTGCACACCCACCTGCTACAAGGCCTGCAGCCCCTTCCCCTCAGTACTTCCCCAGTCTTAATTCAAGCATTCAATTCCTACCACATCCCTCATGCAATGATATGTCGTTTCATTTTTGAAACATTGTCCCCCTCTTGTGGCCTTCCAACTTTGAAATTTACTGTTCAATTTTGAATTAATTCATATATGAATTAAATGGAAAAGCAACGATTTATCTGGCGAGTTATTTGAATGTTCGGCCTACGTCCACCTGTCTGACAGACGGTATTCTAGTGGCTTGTAGCAGCAGCAGCAGCAGCAGCAGCTAGGTGCGCTGCTTGCCTGCAGTAAATAGGATGTGTTCCATCCATGGAACACTGTGATAGGAATCATGCCATTCATAGAACACAATGCTTGGATGTGTTCTATTCCTGGAACAATGGGACCACGTGTCACAATGGGACCACGTGTCACAATGGGCAGCCCACAGTCTGTAGCAGCTGCGCAGTAGTAGTCAGCTTCAGTCTGCTGAGGGAGCCTCAGCAGACAGGTGGGCGATGCTCGCCAGGGAGATGGAAAAATAGCTTGCTCACTTCAATCCACGCATCATTTCAGTATCTGCAGTTCCTCTGAGAATGGTGCACTCACTCTCTTAAGCAGTTTCCAAAGACAGATTGAATTGAAATCGGGATACACAAGTAGTGTTTTCAAAGCATGATTTGAATGCTTTTTTCAAATGTCGTTGCTCTGTAATTAGTTTTTCTTGGTCCAAGTTGCACATTTCCAATTCCTTAGCCTTGATTTAACTTGACCAACTCTTCTACTACTACTACTACCACTACTACTACTACTCTTATTCACCTCTATATGGGAGGCATTGCACTGTATTAAATTTGTCAGTAAAATAACGATCTATCTTGGCCTTTGCTGCTTGGTAGGTACAGTTGTGACAAGCTGCAGTAATGTGTTTGGCTTTGGATAGCTACATTTCTGCACACCCACCTGCTACAAGGCCTGCAGCCCCTTCCCCTCAGTACTTCCCCAGTCTTAATTCAAGCATTCAATTCCTACCACATCCCTCATGCAATGATATGTCGTTTCATTTTTGAAACATTGTCCCCCTCTTGTGGCCTTCCAACTTTGAAATTTACTGTTCAATTTTGAATTAATTTATATATGAATTAAATGGAAAAGCAACGATTTATCTGGCGAGTTATTTGAATGTTCGGCCTACGTCCACCTGTCTGACAGATGGTATTCTAGTGGCTTGTAGCAGCAGCAGCAGCAGCAGCAGCAGCAGCAGCTAGGTGCGCTGCTTGCCTGCAGTAAATAGGATGTGTTCCATCCATGGAACACTGTGATAGGAATCATGCCATTCATAGAACACAATGCTTGGATGTGTTCTATTCCTGGAACAATGGGACCACGTGTCACAATGGGACCACGTGTCACAATGGGTCGCCCACAGTCTGTAGCAGCTGCGCAGTAGTAGTCAGCTTCAGTCTGCTGAGGGAGCCTCAGCAGACAGGTGGGCGATGCTCGCCAGGGAGATGGAAAAATAGCTTGCTCACTTCACTCCAAGCATCATTTCAGTATCTGCAGTTCCTCTGAGAATGGTGCACTCACTCTCTTAAGCAGTTTCCAAAGACAGATTGAATTGAAATCGGGATACACAAGTAGTGTTTTCAAAGCATGATTTGAATGCTTTTTTCAAATGTCGTTGCTCTGTAATTAGTTTTTCTTGGTCCAAGTTGCACATTTCCAATTCCTTAGCCTTGATTTAACTTGACCAACTCTTCTACTACTACTACTACTTCTACTACTACTACTCTTATTCACCTCTATATGGGAGGCATTGCACTGTATTCAATCTGTCAGTTAAATAATGATCTATCTTGGCCTTTGCTGCTTGGTAGGTACAGGTGTGACAAGCTGCAGTAATGTGTTTGGCTTTGGATAGCTACATTTCTGCACACCCACCTGCTACAAGGCCTGCAGCCCCTTCCCCTCAGTACTTCCCCAGTCTTAATTCAAGCATTCAATTCCTACTACATCCCTCTTGCAATGATATGTCGTTTCGTTTTTGAAACATTGTACCCCTCTTGTGGCCTTCCAACTTTGAAATTTACTGTTCAATTTTGAATTAATTCATATATGAATTAAATGGAAAAGCAACGATTTATCTGGCTAGTTATTTGAATATTCGGCCTACGTCCACCTGTCTGACAGACGGTATTCTAGTGGCTTGTAGCAGCAACAGCTAGGTGCGCTGCTTGCCTGCAGTAAATAGGATGTGTTCCATCCATGGAACACTGTGATAGGAATCATGCCATTCATAGAACACAATTCTTGGATGTGTTCTATTCCTGGAACAATGGGACCACGTGTCACAATGGGACCACGTGTCACAATGGGCAGCCCACAGTCTGTAGCAGCTGCCAGTAGTAGTCAGCTTCAGTCTGCTGAGGGAGCCTCAGCAGACAGGTGGGCGATGCTCGCCAGGGAGATGGAAAAATAGCTTGCTCACTTCACTCCACGCATCATTTCAGTATCTGCAGTTCCTCTGAGAATGGTGCTCTCACTCTCTTAAGCGGTTTCCAAAGACAGATTGAATTGAAATCGGGATACACAAGTAGTGTTTTCAAAGCATGATTTGAATGCTTTTTTCAAATGTCGTTGCTCTGTAATTAGTTTTTCTTGGTCCAAGTTGCACATTTCCAATTCCTTAGCCTTGATTTAACTTGACCAACTCTTCTACTACTACTACTACTACTACTCTTATTCACCTCTATATGGGAGGCATTGCACTGTATTCAATCTGTCAGTAAAATAACGATCTATCTTGGCCTTTGCTGCTTGGTAGGACCAGGTGTGACAAGCTGCAGTAATGTGTTTGGCTTTGGATAGCTACATTTCTGCACACCCACCTGCTACAAGGCCTGCAGCCCCTTCCCCTCAGTACTTCCCCAGTCTTAATTCAAGCATTCAATTCCTACCACATCCCTCATGCAATGATATGTCGTTTCATTTTTGAAACATTGTCCCCCTCTTGTGGCCTTCCAACTTTGAAATTTACTGTTCAATTTTGAATTAATTCATATATGAATTAAATGGAAAAGCAACGATTTATCTGGCGAGTTATTTGAATGTTCGGCCTACGTCCACCTGTCTGACAGACGGTATTCTAGTGGCTTGTAGCAGCAGCAGCAGCAGCAGCTAGGTGCGCTGCTTGCCTGCAGTAAATAGGATGTGTTCCATCCATGGAACACTGTGATAGGAATCATGCCAGTCATAGAACACAATGCTTGGATGTGTTCTATTCCTGGAACAATGGGACCACGTGTCACAATGGGACCACGTGTCACAATGGGCAGCCCACAGTCTGTAGCAGCTGCGCAGTAGTAGTCAGCTTCAGTCTGCTGAGGGAGCCTCAGCAGACAGGTGGGCGATGCTCGCCAGGGAGATGGAAAAATAGCTTGCTCACTTCACTCCATGCATCATTTCAGTATCTGCAGTTCCTCTGAGAATGGTGCACTCAATCTCTTAAGCGGTTTCCAAAGTCAGATTGAATTGAAATCGGGATACACAAGTAGTGTTTTCAAAGCATGATTTGAATGCTTTTTTCAAATGTCGTTGCTCTGTAATTAGTTTTTCTTGGTCTAAGTTGCACATTTCCAATTCCTTAGCCTTGATTTAACTTGACCAACTCTTCTACTACTACTACTCTTATTCACCTCTATATGGGAGGCATTGCACTGTATTCAATCTGTCAGTAAAATAACAATCTATCTTGGCCTTTGCTGCTTGGTAGGTACAGGTATGACAAGCTGCGGAAATGTGTTTGGCTTTGGATAGCTACATTCCTGCACACCCACCTGCTACAAGGCCTGCAGCCCCTTCACCTCAGTACTTCCCCAGTCTTAATTCAAGCATTCAATTCCTACCACATCCCTCATGCAATGATATGTCGTTTCATTTTTGAAACATTGTCCCCCTCTTGTGGCCTTCCAACTTTGAAATTTACTGTTCAATTTTGAATTAATTCATATATGAATTAAATGGAAAAGCAACGATTTATCTGGCGAGTTATTTGAATGTTCGGCCTACGTCCACCTGTCTGACAGACGGTATTCTAGTGGCTTGTAGAAGCAGCAGCAGCTAGGTGCGCTGCTTGCCTGCAGTAAATAGGATGTGTTCCATCCATGGAACACTGTGATAGGAATCATGCCATTCATAGAACACAATGCTTGGATGTGTTCTATTCCTGGAACAATGGGACCACGTGTCACAATGGGACCACGTGTCACAATGGGCAGCCCACAGTCTGTAGCAGCTGCCAGTAGTAGTCAGCTTCAGTCTGCTGAGGGAGCCTCAGCAGACAGGTGGGCGATGCTCGCCAGGGAGATGGAAAAATAGCTTGCTCACTTCACTCCACGCATCATTTCAGTATCTGCAGTTCCTCTGAGAATGGTGCACTCACTCTCTTAAGCGGTTTCCAAAGACAGATTGAATTGAAATTGGGATAGACAAGTAGTGTTTTCAAAGCATGATTTGAATGCTTTTTTCAAATGTCGTTGCTCTGTAATTAGTTTTTCTTGGTCCAAGTTGCACATTTCCAATTCCTTAGCCTTGATTTAACTTGACCAACTCTTCTACTACTACTACTACTACTACTACTCTTATTAACCTCTATATGGAAGGCATTGCACTGTATTCAATCTGTCAGTAAAATAACGATCTATCTTGGCCTTTGCTGCTTGGTAGGTACAGGTGTGACAAGCTGCAGTAATGTGTTTGGCTTTGGATAGCTACATTTCTGCACACCCACCTGCTACAAGGCCTGCAGCCCCTTCCCCTCAGTACTTCCCCAGTCTTAATTCAAGCATTCAATTCCTACCACATCCCTCATGCAATGATATGTCGTTTCATTTTTGAAACATTGTCCCCCTCTTGTGGCCTTCCAACTTTGAAATTTACTGTTCAATTTTGAATTAATTCATATATGAATTAAATGGAAAAGCAACGATTTATCTGGCGAGTTATTTGAATGTTCGGCCTACGTCCACCTGTCTGACAGACGGTATTCTAGTGGCTTGTAGCAGCAGCAGCAGCAGCAGCTAGGTGCGCTGCTTGCCTGTAGTAAATAGGATGTGTTCCATCAATGGAACACTGTGATAGGAATCATGCCATTCATAGAACACAATGCTTGGATGTGTTCTATTCCTGGAACAATGGGACCACGTGTCACAATGGGACCACGTGTCACAATGGGCAGCCCACCTTCTGTAGCAGCTGCGCAGTAGTAGTCAGCTTCAGTCTGCTGAGGGAGCCTCAGCAGACAGGTGGGCGATGCTCACCAGGGAGATGGAAAAATAGCTTGCTCACTTCACTCCACGCATCATTTCAGTATCTGCAGTTCCTCTGAGAATGGTGCACTCACTCTCTTAAGCGGTTTCCAAAGACAGATTGAATTGAAATCGGGATAGACAAGTAGTGTTTTCAAAGCACGATTTGAATGCTTTTTTCAAATGTCGTTGCTCTGTAATTAGTTTTTCTTGGTCCAAGTTGCACATTTCCAATTCCTTAGCCTTGATTTAACGTGACCAACTCTTCTACTACTACTACTACTACTACTCTTATTCACCTCTATATGGGAGGCATTGCACTGTATTCAATCTGTCAGTAAAATAACGATCTATCTTGGCCTTTGCTGCTTGGTAGGTACAGGTGTGACAAGCTGCAGTAATGTGTTTGGCTTTGGATAGCTACATTTCTGCACACCCACCTGCTACAAGGCCTCTAGCCCCTTCCCCTCAGTACTTCCCCAGTCTTAATTCAAGCATTCAATTCCTACCACATCCCTCATGCAATGATATGTCGTTTCATTTTTGAAACATTGTCCCCCTCTTGTGGCCTTCCAACTTTGAAATTTACTGTTCAATTTTGAATTAATTCATATATGAATTAAATGGAAAAGCAACGATTTATCTGGCGAGTTATTTGAATGTTCGGCCTACGTCCACCTGTCTGACAGACGGTATTCTAGTGGCTTGTAGCAGCAGCAGCAGCAGCTAGGTGCGCTGCTTGCCTGCAGTAAATAGGATGAGTTCCATCCATGGAACACTGTGATAGGAATCATGCCATTCATAGAACACAATGCTTGGATGTGTTCTATTCCTGGAACAATGGGACCACGTGTCACAATGGGACCACGTGTCACAATGGGCAGCCCACAGTCTGCAGAAGCTGCGCAGTACTAGTCAGCTTCAGTCTGCTGAGGGAGCCTCAGCAGACAGGTGGGTGATGCTCGCCAGGGAGATGGAAAAATAGCTTGCTCACTTCACTCCACGCATCATTTCAGTATCTGCAGTTCCTCTGAGAATGGTGCACTCACTCTCTTAAGCGGTTTCCAAAGACAGATTGAATTGAAATTGGGATACACAAGTAGTGTTTTCAAAGTATGATTTGAATGCTTTTTTCAAATGTCGTTGCTCTGTAATTAGTTTTTCTTGGTCCAAGTTGCACATTTCCAATTCCTTAGCCTTGATTTAACTTGACCAACTCTTCTACTACTACTACTACTACTATTACTCTTATTCACCTCTATATGGGAGGCATTGCACTGTATTCAATCTGCCAGTAAAATAACGATCTATCTTGGCCTTTGCTGCTTGGTAGGTACAGGTGTGACAAGCTGCAGTAATGTGTTTGGCTTTGGATAGCTACATTTCTGCACACCCACCTTCCAAAAGGCCTGCAGCCCCTTCCCCTCAGTACTTCCCCAGTCTTAATTCAAGCATTCAATTCCTACCACATCCCTCATGCAATGATATGTCGTTTCATTTTTGAAACATTGTCCCCCTCTTGTGGCCTTCCAACTTTGAAATTTACTGTTCAATTTTGAATTAATTCATATATGAATTAAATGGAAAAGCAACGATTTATCTGGCGAGTTATTTGAATGTTCGGCCTACGTCCACCTGTCTGACAGACGGTATTCTAGTGGCTTGTAGCAGCTGCAGCAGCAGCAGTTAGGTGCGCTGCTTGCCTGCAGTAAATAGGATGTGTTCCATCAATGGAACACTATGATAGGAATCATGCCATTCATAGAACACAATGCTTGGATGTGTTCTATTCTTGGAACAATGGGACCACGTGTCACAATGGGACCACGTGTCACAATGGGCAGCCCACAGTCTGTAGCAGCTGCGCAGTTGTAGTCAGCTTCAGTCTGCTGAGGGAGCCTCAGCAGACAGGTGGGCGATGCTCGCCAGGAAGATGGAAAAATAGCTTGCTCACTTCACTCCACGCATCATTTCAGTATCTGCAGTTCCTCTGAGAATGGTGCACTCACTCTCTTAAGCGGTTTCCAAAGACAGATTGAATTGAAATTGGGATACACAAGTAGTGTTTTCAAAGCATGATTTGAATGCTTTTTTCAAATGTCGTTGCTCTGTAATTAGTTTTTCTTGGTCCAAGTTGCACATTTCCAATTCCTTAGCCTTGATTTAACTTGACCAACTCTTCTACTACTACTACTACTACTTCTACTACTACTCTTATTCACCTCTATATGGGAGGCATTGCACTGTATTCAATCTGTCAGTAAAATAACGATCTATCTTGGCCTTTGCTGCTTGGTAGGTACAGGTGTGACAAGCTGCAGTAATGTGTTTGGCTTTGGATAGCTACATTTCTGCACACCCACCTGCTACAAGGCCTGCAGCCCCTTCCCCTCAGTACTTCCCCAGTCTTAATTCAAGCATTCAATTCCTACCACATCCCTCATGCAATGATATGTCGTTTCATTTTTGAAACATTGTCCCCCTCTTGTGGCCTTCCAACTTTGAAATTTACTGTTCAATTTTGAATTAATTCATATATGAATTAAATGGAAAAGCAACGATTTATCTGGCGAGTTATTTGAATGTTTGGCCTACGTCCACCTGTCTGACAGACGGTATTCTAGTGGCTTGTAGCAGCAGCAGCAGCAGCAGCAGCTAGGTGCGCTGCTTGCCTGCAGTAAATAGGATGTGTTCCATCAATGGAACACTGTGATAGGAATCATGCCATTCATAGAACACAATGCTTGGATGTGTTCTATTCCTGGAACAATGGGACCACGTGTCACAATGGGCAGCCCACAGTCTGTAGCAGCTGCACAGTAGTAGTCAGCTTCAGTCTGCTGAGGGAGCCTCAGCAGACAGGTGGGCGATGCTCGCCAGGGACATGGAAAAATAGCTTGCTCACTTCACTCCACACATCATTTCAGTATCTGCAGTTCCTCTTAGAATGGTGCACTCACTCTCTTAAGCGGTTTACAAAGACAGATTGATATGAAATCGGGATACACAAGTAGTGTTTTCAAAGCATGATTTGAATGCTTTTTTCAAATGTCGTTGCTCTGTAATTAGTTTTTCTTGGTGCAAGTTGCACATTTCCAATTCCTTAGCCTTGATTTAACTTGACCAACTCTTCTACTACTACTACTACTACTACTACTACTACTACTCTTATTCACCTCTATATGGGAGGCATTGCACTGTATTCAATCTGTCAGTAAAATAACGATCTATCTTGGCCTTTGCTGCTTGGTAGGTACAGGTGTGACAAGCTGCAGTAATGTGTTTGGCTTTGGATAGCTACATTTCTGCACACCCACCTGCTACAAGGCCTGCAGCCCCTTCCCCTCAGTACTTCCCCAGTCTTAATTCAAGCATTCATTTCCTACCACATCCCTCATGCAATGATATGTCGTTTCATTTTTGAAACATTGTCCCCCTCTTGTGGCCTTCCAACTTTGAAATTTCCTGTTCAATTTTGAATTAATTCATATATGAATTAAATGGAAAAGCAACGATTTATCTGGCGAGTTATTTGAATGTTCGGCCTACGTCCACCTGTCTGACAGACGGTATTCTAGTGGCTTGTAGCAGCAGCAGCAGCAGCAGCAGCTAGGTGCGCTGCTTTCCTGCAGTAAATAGGATGTGTTCCATCCATGGAACACTGTGATAGGAATCATGCCATTCATAGAACACAATGCTTGGATGTGTTCTATTCCTGGAACAATGGGACCACGTGTCACAATGGGACCACGTGTCACAATGGGCAGCCCACAGTCTGTAGCAGCTGCGCAGTAGTAGTCAGCTTCATTCTGCTGAGGGAGCCTCAGCAGACAGGTGGGCGATGCTCGCCAGGGAGATGGAAAAATAGCTTGCTCACTTCACTCCACGCATCATTTCAGTATCTTCAGTTCCTCTGAGAATGGTGCACTCACTCTCTTAAGCGGTTTCCAAAGACAGATTGAATTGAAATCGGGATACACAAGTAGTGTTTTCAAAGCATGATTTGAATGCTTTTTTCAAATGTCGTTGCTCTGTAATTAGTTTTTCTTGGTCCAAGTTGCACATTTCCAATTCCTTAGCCTTGATTTAACTTGACCAACTCTTCTACTACTACTCTTATTCACCTCTATATGGGAGGCATTGCACTGTATTCAATCTGTCAGTAAAATAACGATCTATCTTGGCCTTTGCTGCTTGGTAGGTACAGGTGTGACAAGCTGCAGTAATGTGTTTGGCTTTGGATAGCTATATTTCTGCACACCCACCTGCTACAAAGCCTGCAGACCCTTCCCCTCAGTACTTCCCCAGTCTTAATTCAAGCATTCAATTCCTACCACATCCCTCATGCAATGATATGTCGTTTCATTTTTGAAACATTGTCCCCCTCTTGTGGCCTTCCAACTTTGAAATTTACTGTTCAATTTTGAATTAATTCATATATGAATTAAATGGAAAAGCAACGATTTATCTGGTGAGTTATTTGAATGTTCGGCCTACGTCCACCTGTCTGACAGACGGTATTTTAGTGGCTTGTAGCAGCAGCAGCAGCAGCAGCAGCTAGGTGCGCTGCTTGCCTGCAGTAAATAGGATGTGTTCCATCCATGGAACACTGTGATAGGAATCATGCCATTCATAGAACACAATGCTTGGATGTGTTCTATTCCTGGAACAATGGGACCACGTGTCACAATGGGACCACGTGTCACAATGGGCAGCCCACAGTCTGTAGCAGCTGCACAGTAGTAGTCAGCTTCAGTCTGCTGAGGGAGCCTCAGCAGACAGGTGGGCGATGCTCGCCAGGGAGATGGAAAAAGAGCTTGCTCACTTCACTCCACGCATCATTTCAGTATCTGCAGTTCCTCTGAGAATGGTGCACTCACTCTCTTAAGCGGTTTCCAAAGACAGATTGAATTGAAATCGGGATACACAAATAGTGTTTTCAAAGCATGATTTGAATGCTTTTTTCAAATGTCGTTGCTCTGTAATTAGTTTTTCTTGGTCCAAGTTGCACATTTCCAATTCCTTAGCCTTGATTTAACTTGATCAAATCTTCTACTACTACTACTACTCTTATTCACCTCTATATGGGAGGCATTGCACTGTATTCAATCTGTCAGTAAAATAACGATCTATCTTCTCCTTTGCTGCTTCGTAGGTACAGGTGTGACAAGCTGCAGTAATATGTTTGGCTTTGGATAGCTACATTTCTGCACACCCACCTGCTACAAGGCCTGCAGCCCCTTCCCCTCAGTACTTCCCCAGTCTTAATTCATGCATTCAATTCCTACCACATCCCTCATGCAATGATATGTCGTTTCATTTTTGAAATATTGTCCCCCTCTTGAGGCCTTCCAACTTTGAAATTTACTGTTCAATTTTGAATTAATTCATATATGAATTAAATGGAAAAGCAACGATTTATCTGGCGAGTTATTTGAATGTTCGGCCTACGTCCACCTGTCTGACAGACGGTATTCTAGTGGCTTGAAGCAGCAGCAGCTAGGTGCGCTGCTTGCCTGCAGTAAATAGGATGTGTTCCATCCATGGAACACTGTGATAGGAATCATGCCATTCATAGAACACAATGCTTGGATGTGTTCTATTCCTGGAACAATGGGACCACGTGTCACAATGGGACCACGTGTCACAATGGGCAGCCCACAGTCTGTAGCAGCTGCGCAGTAGTAGTCAGCTTCAGTCTGCTGAGGGAGCCTCAGCAGACAGGTGGGCAATGCACGCCAGGGAGATGGAAAAATAGCTTGCTCACTTCACTCCACGCATCATTTCAGTATCTGCAGTTCCTCTGAGAATGGTGCACTCATTCTCTTAAGCGCTTTCCAAAGACAGATTGAATTGAAATCAGGATACACAAGTAGTGTTTTCAAAGCATGATTTGAATGCTTTTTTCAAATGTCGTTGCTCTGTAATTAGTTTTTCTTGGTCCAAGTTGCACATTTCCAATTCCTTAGCCTTGATTTAACTTGACCAACTCTTCTACTACTACTACTACTACTACTCTTATTCACCTCTATATGGGAGGCATTGCACTGTATTCAATCTGTCAGTAAAATAACGATCTATCTTGGCCTTTGCTGCTTGGTAGGTACAGGTTTGACAAGCTGCAGTAATGTGTTTGGCTTTGGATAGCTACATTTCTGCACACCCACCTGCTACAAGGCCTGCAGCCCCTTCCCCTCAGTACTTCCCCAGTCTTAATTCAAGCATTCAATTCCTACCACATCCCTCATGCAATGATATGTCGTTTCATTTTTGAAACATTGTCCCCGTCTTGTGGCCTTCCAACTTTGAAATTTACTGTTCAATATTGAATTAATTCATATATGAATTAAATGGAAAAGCAACGATTTATCTGGCGAGTTATTTGAATGTTCGGCCTACGTCCACCTGTCTGACAGACGGTATTCTAGTGGCTTGTAGCAGCAGCAGCTAGGTGCGCTGCTTGCCTGCAGTAAATAGGATGTGTTCCATCCATGGAACACTGTGATAGGAATCATGCCATTCATAGAACACAATGCTTGGATGTGTTCTATTCCTGGAACAATGGGACCACGTGTCACAATGGGACCACGTGTCACAATGGGCAGCCCACAGTCTGTAGCAGCTGCGCAGTAGTAGTCAGCTTCAGTCTGCTGAGGGAGCCTCAGCAGACAGGTGGGCGATGCTCGCCAGGGAGATGGAAAAATAGCTTGCTCACTTCACTCCACGCATCATTTCAGTATCTGCAGTTCCTCTGAGAATGGTGCACTCACTCTCTTAAGCGGTTTCCAAAGACAGATTGAATTGAAATCGGGATACACAAGTAGTGTTTTCAAAGCATGATTTGAATGCTTTTTTCAAATGTCGTTGCTCTGTAATTAGTTTTTCTTGGTCCAAGTTGCACATTTCCAATTCCTTAGCCTTGATTTAACTTGACCAACTCTTCTACTACTACTACTACTACTACTATTCTTATTCACCTCTATATGGGAGGCATTGCACTGTATTCAATTTGTCAGTAAAATAACGATCTATCTTGGCCTTTGCTGCTTGGTAGGTACAGGTGTGAAAAGCTGCGGTAATGTGTTTGGCTTTGGATAGCTACATTTCTGCACACCCACCTGCTACAAGGCCTGCAGCCCCTTCCCCTCAGTACTTCCCCAGTCTTAATTCAAGCATTCAATTCCTACCACATCCCTCATGCAATGATATGTCGTTTCATTTTTGAAACATTGTCCCCCTCTTGTGGCCTTCCAATTTTGAAATTTACTGTTCAATTTTTAATTAATTCATATATGAATTAAATGGAAAAGCAACGATTTATTCTAGTGGCTTGTAGCAGCAGCAGCAGCAGCAGCTAGGTGCGCTGCTTGCCTGCAGTAAATAGGATGTGTTCCATCCATGGAACACTGTGATAGGAATCATGCCATTCATAGAACACAATGCTTGGATGTGTTCTATTCCTGGAACAATGGGACCACGTGTCACAATCGGACCACGTGTCACAATGGGCAGCCCACAGTCTGTAGCAGCTGCGCAGTAGTAGTCAGCTTCAGTCTGCTGAGGGAGCCTCAGCAGACAGGTGGGCGATGCTCGCCAGGGAGATGGAAAAATAGCTTGCTCACTTCACTCCACGCATCATTTCAGTATCTGCAGTTCCTCTGAGAATGGTGCACTCACTCTCTTAAGCGGTTTCCAAAGACAGATTGAATTGAAATTGGGATAGACAAGTAGTGTTTTCAAAGCATGATTTGAATGCTTTTTTCAAATGTCGTTGCTCTGTAATTAGTTTTTCTTGGTCCAAGTTGCACATTTCCAATTCCTTAGCCTTGATTTAACTTGACCAACTCTTCTACTATTACTACTACTACTACTACTACTACTACTCTTATTCACCTCTATATGGGAGGCATTGCACTGTATTCAATCTGTCAGTAAAATAACGATCTATCTTGGCCTTTGCTGCTTGGTAGGTAAAGGTGTGACAAGCTGCAGTAGTGTGTTTGGCTTTGAATAGCTACATTTCTGCACACCCACCTGCTACAAGGCCTGCAGCCCC
Organism: Dendrobates tinctorius; assembly: GCF_039654945.1. NCBI lineage: Eukaryota > Metazoa > Chordata > Amphibia > Anura > Dendrobatidae > Dendrobates > Dendrobates tinctorius. The sequence continues at coordinate 25,138,389 of NW_027361793.1, forward strand.
ATCCCCTCAGTACTTCCCCAGTCTTAATTCAAGCATTCAATTCCTACCACATCCCTCATGCAATGATATGTCGTTTCATTTTTGAAACATTGTCCCCCTCTTGTGGCCTTCCAACTTTGAAATTTACTGTTCAATTTTGAATTAATTCATATAAGAATTAAATGGAAAAGCAACGATTTATCTGGCGAGTTATTTGAATGTTCGCCCTACGTCCACCTGTCTGACAGACGGTATTCTAGTGGCCTGTAGCAGCAGCAGCAGCAGCAGCTAGGTGCGCTGCTTGCCTGCAGTAAATAGGATGTGTTCCATCCATGGAACACTGTGATAGGAATCATGCCATTCATAGAACACAATGCTTGGATGTGTTCTATTCCTGGAACAATGGGACCACGTGTCACAATGGGACCACGTGTCACAATGGGCAGCCCACAGTCTGTAGCAGCTGCGCAGTAGTAGTCAGCTTCAGTCTGCTGAGGGAGCCTCAGCAGACAGGTGGGCGATGCTCGCCAGGGAGATGGAAAAATAGCTTGCTCACTTCACTCCACGCATCATTTCAGTATCTGCAGTTCCTCTGAGAATGGTGCACTCACTCTCTTAAGCGGTTTCCAAAGACAGATTGAATTGAAATCGGGATACACAAGTAGTGTTTTCAAAGAATGACTTGAAAGCTTTTTTCAAATGTCGTTGCTCTGTAATTAGTTTTTCTTGGTCCAAGTTGCACATTTCCAATTCCTTAGCCTTGATTTAACTTGACCAACTCTTCTACTACTACTACTACTACTACTCTTATTCACCTCTATATGGGAGGCATTGCACTGTATTCAATTTGTCAGTAAAATAACGATCTATCTTGGCCTTTGCTGCTTGGTAGATACAGGTGTGACAAGCTGCGGTAATGTGTTTGGCTTTGGATAGCTACATTTCTGCACACCCACCTGCTACAAGGCCTGCAGCCCCTTCCCCTCAGTACTTCCCCAGTCTTAATTCAAGCATTCAATTCCTACCACATCCCTCATGCAATGATATGTCGTTTCATTTTTGAAACATTGTCCCCCTCTTGTGGCCTTCCAACTTTGAAATTTACTGTTCAATTTTGAATTAATTCATATATGAATTAAATGGAAAAGCAACGATTTATCTGGCGAGTTATTTGAATGTTCGGCCTACGTCCACCTGTCTGACAGACGGTATTCTAGTGGCTTGTAGCAGCAGCAGCAGCAGCAGCAGCTAGGTGCGCTGCTTGCCTGCAGTAAATAGGATGTGTTCCATCCATGGAACACTGTGATAGGAATCATGCCATTCATAGAACACAATGCTTGGATGTGTTCTATTCCTGGAACAATGGGACCACGTGTCACAATCGGACCACGTGTCACAATGGGCAGCCCACAGTCTGTAGCAGCTGCGCAGTAGTAGTCAGCTTCAGTCTGCTGAGGGAGCCTCAGCAGACAGGTGGGCGATGCTCGCCAGGGAGATGGAAAAATAGCTTGCTCACTTCACTCCACGCATCATTTCAGTATCTGCAGTTCCTCTGAGAATGGTGCACTCACTCTCTTAAGCGGTTTCCAAAGACAGATTGAATTGAAATCGGGATACACAAGTAGTGTTTTCAAAGCATGATTTGAATGCTTTTTTCACATGTCGTTGCTCTGTAATTAGTTTTTCTTGGTCCAAGTTGCACATTTCCAATTCCTTAGCCTTGATTTAACTTGACCAACTCTTCTACTACTACTACTACTACTACTACTACTCTTATTCACCTCTATATGGGAGGCATTGCACTGTATTCAATCTGTCAGTAAAATAACGATCTATCTTGGCCTTTGCTGCTTGGTAGGTACAGGTATGACAAGCTGCAGTAATGTGTTTGGCTTTGGATAGCTACATTTCTGCACACCCACCTGCTACAAGGCCTGCAGCCCCTTCCCCTCAGTACTTCCCCAGTCTTAATTCAAGCATTCAATTTCTACCACATCCCTCATGCAATGATATGTCGTTTCATTTTTGAAACATTGTCCCCCTCTTGTGGCCTTCCAACTTTGAAATTTACTGTTCAATTTTGAATTAATTCATATATGAATTAAATGGAAAAGCAACGATTTATCTGGCGAGTTATTTGAATGTTCGGCCTACGTCCACCTGTCTGACAGACGGTATTCTAGTGGCTTGTAGCAGCAGCAGCAGCAGCAGCAGCAGCAGCAGCTAGGTGCGCTGCTTGCCTGCAGTAAATAAGATGTGTTCCATCCATGGAACACTGTGATAGGAATCATGCCATTCATAGAACACAATGCTTGGATGTGTTCTATTCCTGGAACAATTTGACCACGTGTCACAATGGGACCACGTGTCACAATGGGCCGCCCACAGTCTGTAGCAGCTGCTCAGTAGTAGTCAGCTTCAGTCTGCTGAGGGAGCCTCAGCAGACAGGTGGGCGATGCTCGCCAGGGAGATGGAAAAATAGCTTGCTCACTTCACTCCACACATCATTTCAGTATCTGCAGTTCCTTTGAGAATGGTGCACTCACTCTCTTAAGCGGTTTCCAAAGACAGATTGAATTGAAATCGGGATACACAAGTAGTGTTTTCAAAGCATGATTTGAATGCTTTTTTCAAATGTCGTTGCTCTGTAGTTAGTTTTTCTTGGTGCAAGTTGCACATTTCCAATTCCTTAGCCTTGATTTAACTTGACCAACTCTTCTACTACTACTACTACTACTACTCTTATTCACCTCTATATGGGAGGCATTGCACTGTATTCAATCTGTCAGTAAAATAACGATCTATCTTGGCCTTTGCTGCTTGGTAGGTACAGGTGTGACAAGCTGCAGTAATGTGTTTGGCTTTGGATAGCTACATTTCTGCACACCCACCTGCTACAAGGCCTGCAGCCCCTTCCCCTCAGTACTTCCCCAGTCTTAATTCAAGCATTCAATTCCTACCACATCCCTCATGCAATGATATGTCGTTTCGTTTTTGAAACATTGTCCCCCTCTTGTGGCCTTCCAACTTTGAAATTTACTGTTCAATTTTGTATTAATTCATATATGAATTAAATGGAAAAGCAACGATTTATCTGGCGAGTTATTTGAATGTTCGGCCTACGTCCACCTGTCTGACAGACGGTATTCTAGTGGCTTGTAGCAACAGCAGCAGCTAGGTGCGCTGCTTGCCTGCAGTAAATAGGATGTGTTCCATCCATGGAACACTGTGATAGGAATCATGCCATTCATAGAACACAATTCTTGGATGTGTTCTATTCCTGGAACAATGGGACCACGTGTCACAATGGGACCACGTGTCACAATGTGCAGCCCACAGTCTGTAGCAGCTGCGCAGTAGTAGTCAGCTTCAGTCTGCTGAGGGAGCCTGAGCAGACAGGTGGGCGATGCTCGCCAGGGAGATGGAAAAATAGCTTGCTCACTTCACTCCACGCATCATTTCAGTATCTGCAGTTCCTCTGAGAATGGTGCACTCACTCTCTTAAGCGGTTTCCAAAGACAGATTGAATTGAAATCGGGATACACAAGTAGTGTTTTCAAAGCATGATTTGAATGCTTTTTTCAAATGTCGTTGCTCTGTAATTAGTTTTTCTTGGTCCAAGTTGCACATTTCCAATTCCTTAGCCTTGATTTAACTTGACCAACTCTTCTACTACTACTACTACTACTACTCTTATTCACCTCTATATGGGAGGAATTGCACTGTATTCAATCTGTCAGTAAAATAACGATCTATCTTGGCCTTTGCTGCTTGGTAGGTACAGGTATGACAAGCTGCGGTAATGTGTTTGGCTTTGGATAGCTACATTTCTGCACACCCACCTGCTACAAGGCCTGCAGCCCCTTCCCCTCAGTACTTCCCCAGTCTTAATTCAAGCATTCAATTCCTACCACATCCCTCATGCAATGATATGTCGTTTCATTTTTGAAACATTGTCCCCCTCTTGTGGCCTTCCAACTTTGAAATTTACTGTTCAATTTTGAATTAATTCATATATGAATTAAATGGAAAAGCAACGATTTATCTGGCGAGTTATTTGAATGTTCGGCCTACGTCCACCTGTCTGACAGACGGTATTCTAGTGGCTTGTAGCAGCAGCAGCAGCAGCAGCTAGGTGCGCTGCTTGCCTGCAGTAAATAGGATGTGTTCCATCCATGGAACACTGTGATAGGAATCATGCCATTCATAGAACACAATGCTTGGATGTGTTCTATTCCTGGAACAATGGGACCACGTGTCACAATGGGACCATGTGTCACAATGGGCAGCCCACAGTCTGTAGCAGCTGCGCAGTAGTAGTCAGCTTCAGTCTGCTGAGGGAGCCTCAGCAGACAGGTGGGCGATGCTCGCCAGGGAGATGGAAAAATAGCTTGCTCACTTCACTCCACGCATCATTTCAGTATCTGCAGTTCCTCTGAGAATGGTGCACTCACCCTCTTAAGCGGTTTCCAAAGACATATTGAATTGAAATTGGGATACACAAGTAGTGTTTTCAAAGCATGATTTGAATGCTTTTTTCAAAAGTCGTTGCTCTGTAGTTAGTTTTTCTTGGTGCAAGTTGCACATTTCCAATTCCTTAGCCTTGATTTAACTTGACCAACTCTTCTACTACTACTACTACTACTACTACTACTCTTATTCACCTCTATATGGGAGGCATTGCACTGTATTCAATCTGTCAGTAAAATAACGATCTATCTTGGCCTTTGCTGCTTGGTAGGTACAGGTGTGACAAGCTGCAGTAATGTGTTTGGCTTTGGATAGCTACATTTCTGCACACCCACCTGCTACAAGGCCTGCAGCCCCTTCCCCTCAGTACTTCCCCAGTCTTAATTCAAGCATTCAATTCCTACCACATCCCTCATGCAATGATATGTCGTTTCATTTTTGAAACATTGTCCCCCTCTTGTGGCCTTCCAACTTTGAAGTTTACTGTTCAATTTTGAATTAATTCATATATGAATTAAATGGAAAAGCAACGATTTATTTGGCGAGTTATTTGAATGTTCGGCCTACATCCACCTGTCTGACAGACGGTATTCTAGTGGCTTGTAGCAGCAGCAGCAGCAGCAGCAGCTAGGTGCGCTGCTTGCTTGCAGTAAATAGGATGTGTTCCATCCATGGAACACTGTGATAGGAATCATGCCATTCATAGAACACAATGCTTGGATGTGTTCTATTCCTGGAACAATGGGACCACGTGTCACAATGGGACCACGTGTCACAATGGGCAGCCCACAGTCTGTAGCAGCTGCGCAGTAGTAGTCAGCTTCAGTCTGCTGAGGGAGCCTCAGCAGACAGGTGGGCGATGCTCGCCAGGGAGATGGAAAAATAGCTTGCTCACTTCACTCCACGCATCATTTCAGTATCTGCAGTTCCTCTGAGAATGGTGCACTTACACTCTTAAGCGGTTTCCAAAGACAGATTGAATTAAAATAGGGATACACAAGTAGTGTTTTCAAAGCATGATTTGAATGCTTTTTTCAAATGTCTTTGCTCTGTAATTAGTTTTTTTTGGTGAAAGTTGCACATTTCCAATTCCTTAGCCTTGATTTAACTTGACCAACTCTTCTACTACTACTACTACTACTACTACTCTTATTCACCTCTATATGGGAGGCATTGCACTGTACTCAATCTGTCAGTAAAATAACGATCTATCTTGGCCTTTGCTGCTTGGTAGGTACAGGTGTGACAAGCTGCAGTAATGTGTTTGGCTTTGGATAGCTACATTTCTGCACACCCACCTGCTACAAGGCCTGCAGCCCCTTCCCCTCAGTACTTCCCCAGTCTTAATTCAAGCATTCAATTTCTGCCACATCCCTCATGCAATGATATGTCGTTTCGTTTTTGAAACATTGTCCCCCTCTTGTGGCCTTCCAACTTTGAAATTTACTGTTCAATTTTGAATTAATTCATATATGAATTAAATGGAAAAGCAACGATTTATCTGGCGAGTTATTTGAATGTTCGGCCTACGTCCACCTGTCTGATAGACGGTATTCTAATGGCTTGTAGCAGCAGCAGCAGCTAGGTGCGCTGCTTGCCTGCAGTAAATAGGATGTGTTCCATCCATGGAACACTGTGATAGGAATCATGCCATTCATAGAACACAATTCTTGGATGTGTTCTATTCCTGGAACAATGGGACCACGTGTCACAATGGGATCACGTGTCACAATGGGCAGCCCACAGTCTGTAGCAGCTGCGCAGTAGTAGTCAGCTTCAGTCTGCTGAGGGAGCCTCAGCAGACAGGTGGGCGATGCTCGCCAGGGAGATGGAAAAATAGCTTGCTCACTTCACTCCACGCATCATTTCAGTATCTGCAGTTCCTCTGAGAATGGTGCACTCACTCTCTTAAGCGGTTTCCAAAGACAGATTGAATTGAAATTGGGATATACAAGTAGTGTTTTCAAAGCATGATTTGAATGCTTTTTTCAAATGTCGTTGCTCTGTAATTAGTTTTTCTTGGTCCAAGTTGCACATTTCCAATTCCTTAGCCTTGATTTAACTTGACCAACTCTTCTACTACTACTACTACTACTACTACTGAATAAGTCACCTCTATATGGGAGGCATTGCACTGTATTCAATCTGTCAGTAAAATAACGATCTATCTTGGCCTTTGCTGCTTGGTAGGTACAGGTGTGACAAGCTGCAGTAATGTGTTTGGCTTTGGATAGCTACATTTCTGCACACCCACCTGCTACAAGGCCTGCAGACCCTTCCCCTCAGTACTTCCCCAGTCTTAATTCAAGCATTCAATTCCTACCACATCCCTCATGCATTGATATGTCGTTTCATTTTTGAAACATTGTCCCCCTCTTGTGGCCTTCCAACTTTGAAATTTACTGTTCAATTTTGAATTAATTTATATATGAATTAAATGTAAAAGCAACGATTTATCTGGCGAGTTATTTTAATGTTCGGCCTACGTCCACCTGTCTGACAGACGGTATTCTAGTGGCTTGTAGCAGCAGCAGCAGCAGCAGCTAGGTGCGCTGCTTGCCTGCAGTAAATAGGATGTGTTCCATCCATGGAACACTGTGATAGGAATCATGTCATTCATAGAACACAATGCTTGGATGTGTTCTATTCCTGGAACAATGGGACCACGTGTCACAATGGGACCACGTGTCACAATGGGCAGCCCACAGTCTGTAGCAGCTGCGCAGTAGTAGTCAGCTTCAGTCTGCTGAGGGAGCCTCAGCAGACAGGTGGGCGATGCTCGCCAGGGAGATGGAAAAATAGCTTGCTCACTTCACTCCACGCATCATTTCAGTATCTGCAGTTCCTCTGAGAACGGTGCACTCACCCTCTTAAGCGGTTTCCAAAGACATATTGAATTGAAATTGGGATACACAAGTAGTGTTTTCAAAGCATGATTTGAATGCTTTTTTCAAATGTCGTTGCTCTGTAGTTAGTTTTTCTTGGTGCAAGTTGCACATTTCCAATTCTTTAGCTTTGATTTAACTTGACCAACTCTTCTACTACTACTACTACTACTACTACTCTTATTCACCTCTATATGGGAGGCATTGCACTGTATTCAATCTGTCAGTAAAATAACGATCTATCTTGGCCTTTGCTGCTTGCTAGGTACAGGTGTGACAAGCTGCAGTAATGTGTTTGGCTTTGGATAGCTACATTTCTGCACACCCACCTGCTACAAGGCCTGCAGCCCCTTCCCCTCAGTACTTCCCCAGTCTTAATTCAAGCATTCAATTCCTACCACATCCCTCATGCAATGATATGTCGTTTCATTTTTGAAACATTGTCCCCCTCTTGTGGCCTTCCAACTTTGAAATTTACTGTTCAATTTTGAATTAATTCATATATGAATTAAATGGAAAAGCAACGATTTCTCTGGCGAGTTATTTGAATGTTCGGCCTACGTCCACCTGTCTGACAGACGGTACTCTAGTGGCTTGTAGCAGCAGCAGCAGCAGCTAGGTGCGCTGCTTGCCTGCAGTAAATAGGATGTGTTCCATCAATGGAACACTGTGATAGGAATCATGCCATTCATAGAACACAATGCTTGGATGTGTTCTATTCCTGGAACAATGGGACCACGTGTCACAATGGGACCACGTGTCACAATGGGCAGCCCACAGTCTGTAGCAGCTGCGCAGTAGTAGTCAGCTTCAGTCTGCTGAGGGAGCCTCAGCAGACAGGTGGGCGATGCTCGCCAGGGAGATGGAAAAATAGCTTGCTCACTTCACTCCACGCATCATTTCAGTATCTGCAGTTCTTCTGAGAATGGTGCACTCACTCTCTTAAGCGGTTTCCAAAGACAGACTGAATTGAAATCGGGATACACAAGTAGTGTTTTCAAAGCATGATTTGAATGCTTTTTTCAAATGTCGTTGCTCTGTAATTAGTTTTTCTTGGTCCAAGTTGCACATTTCCAATTCCTTAGCCTTGATTTAACTTGACCAACTCTTCTACTACTACTACTACTACTACTACTACTACTACTCTTATTCACCTCTATATGGGAGGCATTGCACTGTATTCAATCTGTCAGTAAAATAACGATCTATCTTGGCCTTTGCTGCTTGGTAGGTACAGGTGTGACAAGCTGCAGTAATGTGTTTGGCTTTGGATAGCTACATTTCTGCACACCCACCTGCTACAAGGCCTGCAGCCCCTTCCCCTCAGTACTTCCCCAGTCTTAATTCAATCATTCAATTCCTACCACATCCCTCATGCAATGATATGTCGTTTCATTTTTGAAACATTGTCCCCCTCTTGTGGCCTTCCAACTTTGAAATTTACTGTTCAATTTTGAATTAATTCATATATGAATTAAATGGAAAAGCAACGATTTATCTGGCGAGTTATTTGAATGTTCGGCCTACGTCCACCTGTCTAACAGACGGTATTCTAGTGGCTTGTAGCAGCAGCAGCAGCAGCAGCTAGGTGCGCTGCTTGCCTGCAGTAAATAGGATGTGTTCCATCCATGGAACACTGTGATAGGAATCATGCCATTCATAGAACACAATTCTTGGATGTGTTCTATTCCTGGAACAATGGGACAAGGTGTCACAATGGGACCACGTGTCACAATGGGCAGCCCACAGTCTGTAGCAGCTGCGCAGTAGTAGTCAGCTTCAGTCTGCTGAGGGAGCCTCAGCAGACAGGTGGGCGATTCTCGCCAGGGAGATGGAAAAATAGCTTGCTCACTTCACTCCACGCATCATTTCAGTATCTGCAGTTCCTCTGAGAATGGTGCACTCACTCTCTAAAGCGGTTTCCAAAGACAGATTGAATTGAAATTGGGATACACAAGTAGTGTTTTCAAAGCATGATTTGAATGCTTTTTTCAAATGTCGTTGCTCTGTAATTAGTTTTTCTTGGTCCAAGTTGCACATTTCCAATTCCTTAGCCTTGATTTAACTTGACCAACTCTTCTACTACTACTACTACTACTACTACTCTTATTCACCTCTATATGGGAGGCATTGCACTGTATTCAATCTGTCAGTAAAATAACGATCTATCTTGGCCTTTGCTGCTTGGTAGGTACAGGTGTGACAAGCTGCAGTAATGTGTTTGGCTTTGGATAGCTACATTTCTGCACACCCACCTGCTACAAGGCCTGCAGCCCCTTCCCCTCAGTACTTCCCCGGTCTTAATTCAAGCATTCAATTCCTACCACATCCCTCATGCAATGATATGCCGTTTCATTTTTGAAACATTGTCCCCCTCTTGTGGCCTTCCAACTTTGAAATTTACTGTTCAATTTTGAATTAATTCATATATGAATTAAATGGAAAAGCAACGATTTATCTGGCGAGTTATTTGAATGTTCGGCCTACGTCCACATGTCTGACAGACGGTATTCTAGTGGCTTGTAGCAGCAGCAGCAGCAGCTAGGTGCGCTGCTTGCCTGCAGTAAATAGGATGTGTTCCATCCATGGAACACTGTGATAGGAATCATGCCATTCATAGAACACAATGCTTGGATGTGTTCTATTCCTGGAACAATGGGACCACGTGTCACAATGGAACCACGTGTCACAATGGGCAGCCCACAGTCTGTAGCAGCTGCGCAGTAGTAGTCAGCTTCAGTCTGCTGAGGGAGCCTCAGCAGACAGGTGGGCGATGCTCGCCAGGGAGATGGAAAAATAGCTTGCTCACTTCACTCCACGCATCAGTTCAGTATCTGCAGTTCCTCTGAGAATGGTGCACTCACTCTCTTAAGCGGTTTCCAAAGACAGATTGAATTGAAATCGGGATACACAAGTAGTGTTTTCAAAGCATGATTTGAATGCTTTTTTCAAATGTCGTTGCTCTGTAATTAGTTTTTCTTGGTCCAAGTTGCACATTTCCAATTCCTTAGCCTTGTTTTAACTTGACCAACTCTTCTACTACTACTACTACTACTCTTATTCACCTCTATATGGGAGGCATTGCACTGTATTCAATCTGTCAGTAAAATAACGATCTATCTTGGCCTTTGCTGCTTGGTAGGTACAGGTATGACAAGCTGCAGTAATGTGTTTGGCTTTGGATAGCTACATTTCTGCACACCCACCTGCTACAAGGCCTGCAGCCCCTTCCCCTCAGTACTTCCCCAGTCTTAATTCAAGCATTCAATTTCTACCACATCCCTCATGCAATGATATGTCGTTTCATTTTTGAAACATTGTCCCCCTCTTGTGGCCTTCCAACTTTGAAATTTACTGTTCAATTTTGAATTAATTCATATATGAATTAAATGGAAAAGCAACGATTTATCTGGCGAGTTATTTGAATGTTCGGCCTACGTCCACCTGTCTGACAGACGGTACTCTAGTGGCTTGTAGCAGCAGCAGCAGCAGCTAGGTGCGCTGCTTGCCTGCAGTAAATAGGATGTGTTCCATCAATGGAACACTGTGATAGGAATCATGCCATTCATAGAACACAATGCTTGGATCTTGGATGTGTTCTATTCCTGGAACAATGGGACCACGTGTCACAATGGGACCACGTGTCACAATGGGCAGCCCACAGTCTGTAGCAGCTGCGCAGTAGTAGTCAGCTTCAGTCTGCTGAGGGAGCCTCAGCAGACAGGTGGGCGATGCTCGCCAGGGAGATGGAAAAATAGCTTGCTCACTTCACTCCACGCATCATTTCAGTATCTGCAGTTCTTCTGAGAATGGTGCACTCACTCTCTTAAGCGGTTTCCAAAGACAGACTGAATTGAAATCGGGATACACAAGTAGTGTTTTCAAAGCATGATTTGAATGCTTTTTTCAAATGTCGTTGCTCTGTAATTAGTTTTTCTTGGTCCAAGTTGCACATTTCCAATTCCTTAGCCTTGATTTAACTTGACCAACTCTTCTACTACTACTACTACTACTACTACTACTACTACTCTTATTCACCTCTATATGGGAGGCATTGCACTGTATTCAATCTGTCAGTAAAATAACGATCTATCTTGGCCTTTGCTGCTTGGTAGGTACAGGTGTGACAAGCTGCAGTAATGTGTTTGGCTTTGGATAGCTACATTTCTGCACACCCACCTGCTACAAGGCCTGCAGCCCCTTCCCCTCAGTACTTCCCCAGTCTTAATTCAATCATTCAATTCCTACCACATCCCTCATGCAATGATATGTCGTTTCATTTTTGAAACATTGTCCCCCTCTTGTGGCCTTCCAACTTTGAAATTTACTGTTCAATTTTGAATTAATTCATATATGAATTAAATGGAAAAGCAACGATTTATCTGGCGAGTTATTTGAATGTTCGGCCTACGTCCACCTGTCTAACAGACGGTATTCTAGTGGCTTGTAGCAGCAGCAGCAGCAGCAGCTAGGTGCGCTGCTTGCCTGCAGTAAATAGGATGTGTTCCATCCATGGAACACTGTGATAGGAATCATGCCATTCATAGAACACAATTCTTGGATGTGTTCTATTCCTGGAACAATGGGACAAGGTGTCACAATGGGACCACGTGTCACAATGGGCAGCCCACAGTCTGTAGCAGCTGCGCAGTAGTAGTCAGCTTCAGTCTGCTGAGGGAGCCTCAGCAGACAGGTGGGCGATTCTCGCCAGGGAGATGGAAAAATAGCTTGCTCACTTCACTCCACGCATCATTTCAGTATCTGCAGTTCCTCTGAGAATGGTGCACTCACTCTCTAAAGCGGTTTCCAAAGACAGATTGAATTGAAATTGGGATACACAAGTAGTGTTTTCAAAGCATGATTTGAATGCTTTTTTCAAATGTCGTTGCTCTGTAATTAGTTTTTCTTGGTCCAAGTTGCACATTTCCAATTCCTTAGCCTTGATTTAACTTGACCAACTCTTCTACTACTACTACTACTACTACTACTACCCTTATTCACCTCTATATGGGAGGCATTGCACTGTATTCAATCTGTCAGTAAAATAACGATCTATCTTGGCCTTTGCTGCTTGGTAGGTACAGGTGTGACAAGCTGCAGTAATGTGTTTGGCTTTGGATAGCTACATTTCTGCACACCCACCTGCTACAAGGCCTGCAGCCCCTTCCCCTCAGTACTTCCCCGGTCTTAATTCAAGCATTCAATTCCTACCACATCCCTCATGCAATGATATGCCGTTTCATTTTTGAAACATTGTCCCCCTCTTGTGGCCTTCCAACTTTGAAATTTACTGTTCAATTTTGAATTAATTCATATATGAATTAAATGGAAAAGCAACGATTTATCTGGCGAGTTATTTGAATGTTCGGCCTACGTCCACATGTCTGACAGACGGTATTCTAGTGGCTTGTAGCAGCAGCAGCAGCAGCTAGGTGCGCTGCTTGCCTGCAGTAAATAGGATGTGTTCCATCCATGGAACACTGTGATAGGAATCATGCCATTCATAGAACACAATGCTTGGATGTGTTCTATTCCTGGAACAATGGGACCACGTGTCACAATGGGACCACGTGTCACAATGGGCAGCCCACAGTCTGTAGCAGCTGCGCAGTAGTAGTCAGCTTCAGTCTGCTGAGGGAGCCTCAGCAGACAGGTGGGCGATGCTCGCCAGGGAGATGGAAAAATAGCTTGCTCACTTCACTCCACGCATCAGTTCAGTATCTGCAGTTCCTCTGAGAATGGTGCACTCACTCTCTTAAGCGGTTTCCAAAGACAGATTGAATTGAAATCGGGATACACAAGTAGTGTTTTCAAAGCATGATTTGAATGCTTTTTTCAAATGTCGTTGCTCTGTAATTAGTTTTTCTTGGTCCAAGTTGCACATTTCCAATTCCTTAGCCTTGTTTTAACTTGACCAACTCTTCTACTACTACTACTACTCTTATTCACCTCTATATGGGAGGCATTGCACTGTATTCAATCTGTCAGTAAAATAACGATCTATCTTGGCCTTTGCTGCTTGGTAGGTACAGGTATGACAAGCTGCAGTAATGTGTTTGGCTTTGGATAGCTACATTTCTGCACACCCACCTGCTACAAGGCCTGCAGCCCCTTCCCCTCAGTACTTCCCCAGTCTTAATTCAAGCATTCAATTTCTACCACATCCCTCATGCAATGATATGTCGTTTCATTTTTGAAACATTGTCCCCCTCTTGTGGCCTTCCAACTTTGAAATTTACTGTTCAATTTTGAATTAATTCATATATGAATTAAATGGAAAAGCAACGATTTATCTGGCGAGTTATTTGAATGTTCGGCCTACGTCCACCTGTCTGACAGACGGTATTCTAGTGGCTTGTAGCAGCAGCAGCAGCAGCAGCAGCTAGGTGCGCTGCTTGCCTGCAGTAAATAAGATGTGTTCCATCCATGGAACACTGTGATAGGAATCATGCCATTCATAGAACACAATGCTTGGAATTGTTCTATTCCTGGAACAATTTGACCACGTGTCACAATGGGACCACGTGTCACAATGGGCCGCCCACAGTCTGTAGCAGCTGCTCAGTAGTAGTCAGCTTCAGTCTGCTGAGGGAGCCTCAGCAGACAGGTGGGCGATGCTCGCCAGGGAGATAGAAAAATAGCTTGCTCACTTCACTCCACACATCATTTCAGTATCTGCAGTTCCTTTGAGAATGGTGCACTCACTCTCTTAAGCGGTTTCCAAAGACAGATTGAATTGAAATCGGGATACACAAGTAGTGTTTTCAAAGCATGATTTGAATGCTTTTTTCAAATGTCGTTGCTCTGTAATTAGTTTTTCTTGGTGCAAGTTGCACATTTCCAATTCCTTAGCCTTGATTTAACTTGACCAACTCTTCTACTACTACTACTACTACTACTACTACTCTTTTTCACCTCTATATGGGAGGCATTGCACTGTATTCAATCTGTCAGTAAAATAACGATCTATCTTGGCCTTTGCTGCTTGGTAGGTACAGGTGTGACAAGCTGCAGTAATGTGTTTGGCTTTGGATAGCTACATTTCTGCACACCCACCTGCTACAAGGCCTGCAGCCCCTTCCCCTCAGGACTTCCCCAGTCTTAATTCAAGCATTCAATTCCTACCACATCCCTCATGCAATGATATGTCGTTTCATTTTTGAAACATTGTCCCCCTCTTGTGGCCTTCCAACTTTGAAATTTACTGTTCAATTTTGAATTAATTCATATATGAATTAAATGGAAAAGCAACGATTTATCTGGCGAGTTATTTGAATGTTCGGCCTACGTCCACCTGTCTGACAGACGGTATTCTAGTGGCTTGTAGCAGCAGCAGCAGCTAGGTGCGCTGCTTGCCTGCAGTAAATAGGATGTGTTCCATCCATGGAACACTGTGATAGGAATCATGCCATTCATAGAACACAATGCTTGGATGTGTTCTATTCCTGGAACAATGGGACCACGTGTCACAATGGGACCACGTGTCACAATGGTCAGCACACAGTCTGTAGCAGCTGCGCAGTAGTAGTCAGCTTCAGTCTGCTGAGGGAGCCTCAGCACACAGGTGGGCGATGCTCGCCAGGGAGATGTAAAAATAGCTTGCTAACTTCACTCCACGCATCATTTCAGTATCTGCAGTTCCTCTGAGAATGGTGCACTCACTCTCTTAAGCGGTTTCCAAAGACAGATTGAATTGAAATCGGGATACACAAGTAGTGTTTTCAAAGCATGATTAGAATGCTTTTTTCAAATTTCGTTTCTCTGTAATTAGTTTTTCTTGGTCCAAGTTGCACATTTCCAATTCCTTAGCCTTGATTTAACTTGACCAACGCTTCTACTACTACTACTACTACTACTACTCTTATTCACCTCTATATGGGAGGCATTGCACTGTATTCAATCTGTCAGTAAAATAACGATCTATCTTGGCCTTTGCTGCTTGGTAGGTACAGGTGTGACAAGCTGCGGTAATGTGTTTGGCTTTGGATAGCTACATTTCTGCACACCCACCTGCTACAAGGCCTGCAGCCCCTTCCCCTCAGTACTTCCCCAGTCTTAATTCAAGCATTCAATTCCTACCACATCCCTCATGCAATGATATGTCGTTTCATTTTTGAAACATTGTCCCCCTCTTGTGGCCTTCCAACTTTGAAATTTACTGTTCAATTTTGAATTAATTCATATATGAATTAAATGGAAAAGCAACGATTTATCTGGCGAGTTAATTGAATGTTCGGCCTACGTCCACCTGTCTGACAGACGGTATTCTAGTGGCTTGTAGCAGCAGCAGCAGCAGCAGCTAGGTGCGCTGCTTGCCTGCAGTAAATAGGATGTGTTCCATCCATGGAACACTGTGATAGGAATCATGCCATTCATAGAACACAATGCTTGGATGTGTTCTATTCCTGGAACAATGGGACCACGTGTCACAATGGGACCACGTGTCACAATGGGCAGCCCACAGTCTGTAGCAGCTGCGCAGTAGTAGTCAGCTTCAGTCTGCTGAGGGAGCCTCAGCAGACAGGTGGGCGATGCTCGCCAGGGAGATGTAAAAATAGCTTGCTCACTTCACTCCACACATCATTTCAGTATCTGCAGTTCCTCTGAGAATGGTGCACTCACTCTCTTAAGCGGTTTCCAAAGACAGATTGAATTGAAATCGGAATACACAAGTAGTGTTTTCAAAGCATGATTTGAATGCTTTTTTCAAATGTCGTTGCTCTGTAATTAGTTTTTCTTGGTCCAAGTTGCACATTTCCAATTCCTTAGCCTTGATTTAACTTGACCAACTCTTCTACTACTACTACTACTCTTATTCACCTCTATATGGGAGGCATTGCACTGTATTCAATCTGTCAGTAAAATAAGCCTTTAAAGAATTATCTGAATTTTACTGGGAAGATTTTGAACTAGAATACTTGGGGATAATTTTCCCTAAAGATTTGAAACTCATTGTTTCTAAGAATATGGAACATCTCAGTAAGAAAATCTTAAAAGACCTTTCTGGTTATAATAATTGCGATCTATCCCTGATAGGAAGAACCTTGGTAATAAAAACATATATTTTACCTAAAATTCTTTTTGTACTTAGGAATTTACCTCTTACGATTCCCACTTCCCTTTTATTTAAAATCCAAAAAGCAATTAACCTTTTTATCTGGAAAGGGAAGAAACCTAGAGTTGCTACTGAAATTTTATATAAGAAAAAGAGTAATGGAGGCCTTGCACTCCCCAATATTCAAATCTATTTTCAAGCTTCTCTTATTCTTCAGAGTCAACAGTGGTTTTCTACGAAAACACTTCCCGCTTGGTTGGACCTTGAGCTAGAACATTATGGGACTAGTTCAATATCAGATTTTTTCTTTAAAGATCTGCTATCTCCTTCGATCATTACTTATCAACATCCTGTTGTAAATTCTATACTGACTATGTGGAGGAGTTTCACAAAATTAAAGAAAGGCGACGACAGGAAAAGCATTTTGAAAAAATTCCCATTAAAATTATTATCAAAAATATATAAATGTCCAGTTCCAGAGGAGTGGTGCAGCTTTAAAATTAATACGGTAGGGGATTTATGGGACGGACAAAATTTTTTACCCTTTAATGAAATTAAAAATAAATTTCATGTCCCGTCTACACATTTCACCTCTTATCTACTTCTGAAAGATCTTCTGCGGAAATTTTTGACTAGTAGAGCTTTGAATTCGGATATTGTGGCCTCCATGTTTGCAAATGTTGCTCTTAAGTCGACTTGGAGTCTTAAAAACATATATTCCCACCCTAATGACAACACCGAACTCTTTAAAAATGTATACATTCAAAGATGGGAAAGGGATTTTAACATAAAATTTGATGAAGACCAATGGGGGAAGGCCATAAAGTTTTCAAATGCATCTACTATTTCTGCGACTTTACAGGAGTCTTTCTTTAAAACTTTAATTAGATGGCATTACACTCTGATTAGGTTAGCTCATATAGATAATAAATACTCCCCTCTATGCTGGAGGAATTGTGGTTTACCAGGTAACCTGTACCACATTTTCTGGAGCTGTCCTAAATTGAAGAGATTGTGGAAAGAAGTTACAAATCATATAAATACTCTCTCTGACAACGCAGTGAAGGTCACCCCACAAATGGCATTACTTTCTTTGGGCACTGAAGAAATAAATCCTGTTATTCGATTTGTAATGATACATACTTTTTTGGTGACCAAAAACGCTATAGCTTTCTGGTGGCTTAAAACTGATTTACCTTCTTTTGCTGATATTTTAGGTAAATTACGGACTCATAATTCTATGGAGAAAAGATTTGCCTTTATTAATGGTACTCTCCATAAATATCACACTAAATGGGATGTTTGGAATTTGAAATTTTCTTAATTTATGTTATCTAACACTCTACTGTAAACTCAATATGACAATGTTGGTTCCTTTTTTGAGAGGATTGCATTCAAGCGATGTATTATATTTGTTTCTTATGTACACTACTTGTATTAAACAATTTTATTTAATGTGTGATGTAACACATAGAGTAGAGTTCTCTACTTTTTACTTTGTCCATTTACCCTTTCCCTCTATACTTGAAACTTTAATAAAAATATTTAAACAAAAAAGCATGAGTTTGCAACTACTTTACTTTTGGAGAAAATTCAAAACATTCATTATTCAATAGAACCCAATAGCAAAAATCAGCGTTTTGAATGAAGAATCACATTTCTTGGTAGAATCATGCAGGATTGAAATTTTTGATGGTTTTTTACTCCTGTCAAAAGCCCAAACAAGTTTCAAAAAGGATGAGTTTGCAACTACTTTACTTTTGGAGAAAATTCAAAACATTCATTATTCAATAGGGCCCAAAATATCAAAAACCAGCGGTTAGAATGAACACACATTTCTTGGTAGAATCATGCAGGACTGAAATTTTTGATGTTTTTCTACTCCTCTCATGAGCCCAAACAAGTCTATAAAAGCAATAGCTTGCAACTACTTTACTTTTGGAGAAAATTCAAAACATTCATTATTCAATAGAACCCAATAGCAAAAATCAGCGTTTTGAATGAAGAATCACATTTCTTGGTAGAATCATGCAGGATTGAAATTTTTGATGTTTTTTTACTCCTCTCAACAGCCAAAACAAGTTTCTAAAAGGATGAGTTTGCAACTACTTTACTTTTGGAGAAAATTCAAAACATTCATTATTCAATAGGGCCCAAACTATCAAAAACCAGCGGTTTGAATGAACACTCACATTTCTTGGTAGAATCGTGCAGGACTGAAATTTTTGATGTTTTTCTACTCCTCTCATGAGCACAAACAAGTCTCTAAAAGGATGAGTTTGCAACTACTTTACTTTTGGAGAAAATTCAAAACATTCATTATTCAATAGGGTAAAAAAAAATCAAAAACCAGCGGTTTGAATGAACACTCACATTTCTTGGTAGAATCGTGCAGGACTGAAATTTTTGATGTTTTTCTACTCCTCTCATGAGCCCAAACCAAGACTCTAAAAGGATGAGTTTGCATCTACTTTACTTTTGGAGAAAATTCAAAACATTCATTATTCAATAGAGCCCAATAGCAAAAACCAGCGTTTTGAATGAAGAATCACATTTCTTGGTAGAATCATGCAGGATTGAAATTTTTGATGGTTTTTTACTCCTCTCAACAGCCCAAACAAGTTTCTAAAAGGATGAGTTTGCAACTACTTTACTTTTGGAGAAAATTCAAAACATTCATTATTCAATAGGGCCCAAAATATCAAAAACCAGCGGTTTGAATGAACACACATTTCTTGGTAGAATCATGCAGGACTGAAATTTTTGATGTTTTTCTACTCCTCTCATGAGCCTAAACAAGTCTCTAAAAGCATGAGTTTGCAACTACTTTACTTTTGGAGAAAATTCAAAACATTCATTATTCAATAGAACCCAATAGCAAAAATCAGCGTTTTGAATGAAGAATCACATTTCTTGGTAGAATCATGCAGGATTGAAATTTTTGATGGTTTTTTACTCCTCTCAACAGCCCAAACAAGTTTCTAAAAGGATGAGTTTGCAACTACTTTACTTTTGGAGAAAATTCAAAACATTAATTATTCAATATGGCCCAAACTATCAAAAACCAGCGGTTTGAATGAACACTCACATTTCTTGGTAGAATCGTGCAGGACTGAAATTTTTGATGTTTTTCTACTCCTCTCATGAGCCCAAACAAGACTCTAAAAGGATGAGTTTGCAACTACTTTACTTTTGGAGAAAATTCAAAACATTCATTATTCAATAGAGCCCAATAGCAAAAACCAGCGTTTTGAATGAAGAATCACATTTCTTGGTAGAAAATGCAGGATTAAAATTTTTGATGGCCTTTTACTCCTCTCAACAGCCCAAACAAGTTTCTAAAAGGATGAGTTTGCAACTACTTTACTTTTGGAGAAAATTCAAAACATTCATTATTCAATAGGGCCCAAAATATCAAAAACCAGGGGTTTGAATGAACACACATTTCTTGGTAGAATCGTGCAGGACTGAAATTTTTGATGTTTTTCTACTCCTCTCATGAGCCCAAACAAGTCTATAAAAGGATGAGTTTGCAACTACTTTACTTTTGGAGAAAATTCAAAACATTCATTATTCAATAGAACCCAATAGCAAAAATCAGCGTTTTGAATGAAGAATCACATTTCTTGGTAGAATCATGCAGGATTTAAATTTTTGATGGTTTTTTACTCCTCTCAACAGCCCAAACAAGTTTCCAAAAGGATGAGTTTGCAACTACTTTACTTTTGGAGAAAATTCAAAACATTCATTATTCAATAGGGCCCAAACTATCAAAAACCAGCGGTTTGAATGAACACTCACATTTCTTGGTAGAATCGTGCAGGACTGAAATTTTTGATGTTTTTCTACTCCTCTCATGAGCACAAACAAGTCTCTAAAAGGATGAGTTTGCAACTACTTTACTTTTGGAGAAAATTCAAAACATTCATTATTCAATAGGGTAAAAAAAAATCAAAAACCAGCGGTTTGAATGAACACTCACATTTCTTGGTAGAATCGTGCAGGACTGAAATTTTTGATGTTTTTCTACTCCTCTCATGAGCCCAAACCAAGACTCTAAAAGGATGAATTTGCATCTACTTTACTTTTGGAGAAAATTCTAAACATTCATTATTCAATATGGCCCAAACTATCAAAAACCAGCGGTTTGAATGAACACACATTTCTTGGTAGAATCATGCAGGACTGAAATTTTTGATGTTTTTCTACTCCTCTCATGAGCCCAAACAAGACTCTAAAAGGATGAGTTTGCAACTATTTTACTTTTGAAGAAAATTCAAAACATTCATTATTCAATAGAGCCCAATAGCAAAAACCAGCGTTTTGAATGAAGAATCACATTTCTTGGTAGAAAATGCAGGATTGAAATTTTTGATGGTTTTTTACTCCTCTCAACAGCCCAAACAAGTTTCTAAAAGGATGAGTTTGCAACTACTTTACTTTTGGAGAAAATTCAAAACATTCATTATTCAATAGGGCCCAAAGTATCAAAAACCAGCGGTTTGAATGAACACACATTTCTTGGTAGAATCGTGCAGGACTGAAATTTTTGATGTTTTTCTACTCCTCTCATGAGCCCAAACAAGTCTATAAAAGGATGAGTTTGCAACTACTTTACTTTTGGAGAAAATTCAAAACATTCATTATTCAATAGAACCCAATAGCAAAAATCAGCGTTTTGAATGAAGAATCACATTTTTTGGTAGAATCATGCAGGATTGAAATTTTTGATGGTTTTTTACTCCTCTCAACAGCCCAAACAAGTTTCCAAAAGGATGAGTTTGCAACTACTTTACTTTTGGAGAAAATTCAAAACATTCATTATTCAATAGGGCCCAAAATATCAAAAACCAGCGGTTTAAATGAACACACATTTCTTGGTAGAATCATGCAGGACTGAAATTTTTGATGTTTTTCTACTCCTCTCATGAGCCCAAACAAGTCTCTAAAAGCATGAGCTTGCAACTACTTTACTTTTGGAGAAAATTCAAAACATTCATTATTCAATAGAACCCAATAGCAAAAATCAGCGTTTTGAATGAAGAATCACATTTCTTGGTAGAATCATGCAGGATTGAAATTTTTGATGGTTTTTTACTCCTCTCAACAGCCCAAACAAGTTTCTAAAAGGATGACTTTGCACCTACTTTACTTTTGGAGAAAATTCAAAACATTCATTATTCAATAGGGCCCAAACTATCAAAAACCAGCGGTTTTAATGAACACTCACATTTCTTGGTAGAATCGTGCAGGACTGAAATTTTTGATGTTTTTCTACTCCTCTCATGAGCACAAACAAGTCTCTAAAAGGATGAGTTTGCAACTACTTTATTTTTGGAGAAAATTCAAAACATTCATTATTCAATAGAGCCCAATAGCAAAAACCAGCGTTTTGAATGAAGAATCACATTTCTTGGTAGAATCATGCAGGATTGAAATTTTTGATGGTTTTTTACTCCTCTCAACAGCCCAAACAAGTTTCAAAAAGGATGAGTTTGCAACTACTTTACTTTTGGAGAAAATTCAAAACATTCATTATTCAATAGGGCCCAAAATATCAAAAACCAGCGGTTTGAATGAACACACATTTCTTGGTAGAATCATGCAGGACTGAAATTTTTGATGTTTTTCTACTCCTCTCATAAGCCCAAACAAGTCTCTAAAAGCATGAGCTTGCAACTACTTTACTTTTGGAGAAAATTCAAAACATTCATTATTCAATAGAACCCAATAGCAAAAATCAGCGTTTTGAATGAAGAATCACATTTCTTGGTAGAATCATGCAGGATTGAAATTTTTGATGGTTTTTTACTCCTCTCAACAGCCCAAACAAGTTTCTAAAAGGATGACTTTGCAACTACTTTACTTTTGGAGAAAATTCAAAACATTCATTATTCAATAGGGCCCAAACTATCAAAAACCAGCGGTTTGAATGAACACTCACATTTCTTGGTAGAATCGTGCAGGACTGAAATTTTTGATGTTTTTCTACTCCTCTCATGAGCACAAACAAGTCTCTAAAAGGATGAGTTTGCAACTACTTTACTTTTGGAGAAAATTCAAAACATTCATTATTCAATAGGGTAAAAAAAAATCAAAAACCAGCGGTTTGAATGAACACTCACATTTCTTGGTAGAATCGTGCATGACTGAAATTTTTGATGTTTTTCTACTCCTCTCATGAGCCCAAACCAAGACTCTAAAAGGATGAGTTTGCATCTACTTTACTTTTGGAGAAAATTCAAAACATTCATTATTCAATAGAGCCCAATAGCAAAAACCAGCGTTTTGAATGAAGAATCACATTTCTTGGTAGAATCATGCAGGATTGAAATTTTTGATGGTTTTTTACTCCTCTCAACAGCCCAAACAAGTTTCCAAAAGGATGAGTTTGCAACTACTTTACTTTTGGAGAAAATTCAAAACATTCATTATTCAATAGGGCCCAAACTATCAAAAACCAGCGGTTTGAATGAACACTCACATTTCTTGGTAGAATCGTGCAGGACTGAAATTTTTGATGTTTTTCTACTCCTCTCATGAGCACAAACAAGTCTCTAAAAGGATGAGTTTGCAACTACTTTACTTTTGGAGAAAATTCAAAATATTCATTATTCAATAGGGTAAAAAAAAATCAAAAACCAGCGGTTTGAATGAACACTCACATTTCTTGGTAGAATCGTGCAGGACTGAAATTTTTGATGTTTTTCTACTCCTCTCATGAGCCCAAACCAAGACTCTAAAAGGATGAGTTTGCATCTACTTTACTTTTGGAGAAAATTCAAAACATTCATTATTCAATATGGCACAAACTATCAAAAACCAGCGGTTTGAATGAACACACATTTCTTGGTAGAATCATGCAGGACTGAAATTTTTGATGTTTTTCTACTCCGCTCATGAGCCCAAACAAGTTTCTAAAAGGATGAGTTTGCAACTATTTTACTTTTGGAGAAAATTCAAAACATTCATTATTCAATAGAGCCCAATAGCAAAAACCAGCGTTTTGAATGAAGAATCACATTTCTTGGTAGAAAATGCAGGATTGAAATTTTTGATGGTTTTTTACTCCTCTCAACAGCGCAAACAAGTTTCTAAAAGGATGAGTTTGCAACTACTTTACTTTGAGAAAATTCAAAACATTCATTATTCAATAGGGCCCAAAATATCAAAAAACAGCGGTTTGAATGAATACACATTTCTTGGTAGAATCGTGCAGGACTGAAATTTTTGATGTTTTTCTACTCCTCTCATGAGCCCAAACAAGTCTATAAAAGGATGAGTTTGCAACTACTTTACTTTTGGAGAAAATTCAAAACATTCATTATTCAATAGAACCCAATAGCAAAAATCAGCGTTTTGAATGAAGAATCACATTTCTTGGTAGAATCATGCAGGATTGAAATTTTTGATGGTTTTTTACTCCTCTCAACAGCCCAAACAAGTTTCTAAAAGGATGAGTTTGCAACTACTTTACTTTTGGAGAAAATTCAAAACATTCATTATTCAATAGGGCCCAAACTATCAAAAACCAGCGGTTTGAATGAACACTCACATTTCTTGGTAGAATCGTGCAGGACTGAAATTTTTGATGTTTTTCTACTCCTCTCATGAGCCCAAACCAAGACACTAAAAGGATGAGTTTGCATCTACTTTACTTTTGGAGAAAATTCAAAACATTCATTATTCAATATGGCCCAAACTATCAAAAACCAGCGGTTTGAATGAACACACATTTCTTGGTAGAATCATGCAGGACTGAAATTTTTGATGTTTTTCTACTCCACTCATGAGCCCAAACAAGACTCTAAAAGGATGAGTTTGCAACTATTTTACTTTTGGAGAAAATTCAAAACATTCATTATTCAATAGAGCTCAATAGCAAAAACCAGCGTTTTGAATGAAGAATCACATTTCTTGGTAGAAAATGCAGGATTGAAATTTTTGATGGTTTTTTACTCCTCTCAACAGCCCAAACAAGTTTCTAAAAGGATGAGTTTGCAACTACTTTACTTTGAGAAAATTCAAAACATTCATTATTCAATAGGGCCCAAAATATCAAAAACCAGCGGTTTGAATGAACACACATTTCTTGGTAGAATCGTGCAGGACTGAAATTTTTGATGTTTTTCTACTCCTCTCATGAGCCCAAACAAGTCTATAAAAGGATGAGTTTGCAACTACTTTACTTTTGGAGAAAATTCAAAACATTCATTATTCAATAGAACCCAATAGCAAAAATCAGCGTTTTGAATGAAGAATCACATTTCTTGGTAGAATCATGCAGGATTGAAATTTTTGATGGTTTTTTACTCCTCTCAACAGCCCAAACAAGTTTCTAAAAGGATGAGTTTGCAACTACTTTACTTTTGGAGAAAATTCAAAACATTCATTATTCAATAGGGCCCAAACTATCAAAAACCAGCGGTTTGAATGAACACTCACATTTCTTGGTAGAATCGTGCAGGACTGAAATTTTTGATGTTTTTCTACTCCTCTCATGAGCCCAAACAAGTCTCTAAAAGCATGAGCTTGCAACTACTTTACTTTTGGAGAAAATTCAAAACATTCATTATTCAATAGAACCCAATAGCAAAAATCAGCGTTTTGAATGAAGAATCACATTTCTTGGTAGAATCATGCAGGATTGAAATTTTTGATGGTTTTTTACTCCTCTCAACAGCCCAAACAAGTTTCTAAAAGGATGAGTTTGCAACTACTTTACTTTTGGAGAAAATTCAAAACATTCATTATTCAATAGGGCCCAAACTATCAAAAACCAGCGGTTTGAATGAACACTCACATTTCTTGGTAGAATCGTGCAGGACTGAAATTTTTGATGTTTTTCTACTCCTCTCATGAGCACAAACAAGTCTCTAAAAGCATGAGTTTGCAACTACTTTACTTTTGGAGAAAATTCAAAACATTCATTATTCAATAGGGTAAAAAAAAATCAAAAACCAGCGGTTTGAATGAACACTCACATTTCTTGGTAGAATCGTGCAGGACTGAAATTTTTGATGTTTTTCTACTCCTCTCATGAGCCCAAACCAAGACTCTAAAAGGATGAGTTTGCATCTACTTTACTTTTGGAGAAAATTCAAAACATTCATTATTCAATAGAGCCCAATAGCAAAAACCAGCGTTTTGAATGAAGAATCACATTTCTTGGTAAAATCATGCAGGATTGAAATTTTTGATGGTTTTTTACTCCTCTCAACAGCCCAAACAAGTTTCTAAAAGGATGAGTTTGCAACTACTTTACTTTTGGAGAAAATTCAAAACATTCATTATTCAATAGGGCACAAAATATCAAAAACCAGCGGTTTGAATGAAGAATCACATTTCTTGGTAGAATCATGCAGGATTGAAATTTTTGATGGTTTTTTACTCCTCTCAACAGCCCAAACAAGTTTCTAAAAGGATGAGTTTGCAACTACTTTACTTTTGGAGAAAATTCAAAACATTCTTTATTCAATAGGGCCCAAAATATCAAAAACCAGCGGTTTGAATGAACACACATTTCTTGGTAGAATCATGCAGGACTGAAATTTTTGATGGTTTTTTACTCCTCTCAACAGCCCAAACAAGTTTCTAAAAGGATGAGTTTGCAACTACTTTACTTTTGGAGAAAATTCAAAACATTCATTATTCAATAGGGCCCAAAATATCAAAAACCAGCGGTTTGAATGAACACACATTTCTTGGTAGAATCATGCAGGACTGAAATTTTTGATGTTTTTCTACTCCTCTCATGAGCCCAAACAAGTCTCTAAAAGCATGAGCTTGCAACTACTTTACTTTTGGAGAAAATTCAAAACATTCATTATTCAATAGGGCCCAAACTATCAAAAACCAGCGGTTTGAATGAACACTCACATTTCTTGGTAGAATCATGCAGGACTGAAATTTTTGATGTTTTTCTACTCCTCTCATGAGCCCAAACAAGTCTCTAAAAGCATGAGTTTGCAACTACTTTACTTTTGGAGAAAATTCAAAACATTCAATTGACATTCATTGAATTTTCTCCAAAAGTAAAGTAGTTGCAAACTCATCCTTTTAGAGACTTGTTTGGGCTCAAGAGAGGAGTAGAAAAACATCAAAAATTTCAGTCCTGCACGATTCTACCAAGAAATGTGTGTTCATTTAAACCGCTGGTTTTTGATATTTTGGGCCCTATTGAATAATGAATGTTTTGAATTTTCTCCAAAAGTAAAGTAGTTGCAAACTCATCCTTTTAGAAACTTGTTTGGGCTTTTGAGAGGAGTAAAAAACCATCAAAAATTTCAATCCTGCATGATTCTACCAAGAAATGTGATTCTTCATTCAAAACGCTGGTTTTTGCTGTTGGGCTCTAATGAATAATGAACGTTTTGAATTTTCTCCAAAAGTAAAGTAGTTGCAAACTCATCCTTTTAGAGTCTTGTTTGGGCTCATGAGAGGAGTAGAAAAACATCAAAAATTTCAGTCCTGCACGATTCTACCAAGAAATGTGAGTGTTCATTCAAACCGCTGGTTTTTTATAGTTTGGGCCCTATTGAATAATGAATGTTTTGAATTTTCTCCAAAACTAAAGTAGTTGCAAACTCATCCTTTTAGAAACTTGTTTGGGCTGTTGAGAGGAGTAAAAAACCATGAAAATTTTCAATCCTGCATGATTCTACCAAGAAATGTGATTCTTCATTCAAAACGCTGGTTTTTGCTAGTGGTCTCTATTGAATAATGAATGTTTTGAATTTTCTCCAAAAGTAAAGTAGTTGCAAACTCATCCTTTTAGAGTCTTGTTTGGGCTCATGAGAGGAGTAGAAAAACAGCAGCAGCAGCAGCAGCTAGGTGCGCTGCTTGCCTGCAGTAAATAGGATGTGTTCCATCCATGGAACACTGTGATAGGAATCATGCCATTCATAGAACACAATGCTTGGATGTGTTCTATTCCTGGAACAATGGGGCCACGTGTCACAATGGGACCACGTGTCACAATGGGCAGCCCACAGTCTGTAGCAGCTGCTCAGTAGTAGTCAGCTTCAGTCTGCTGAGGGAGCCTCAGCAGACAGGTGGGCGATGCTCGCCAGGGAGATGGAAAAATAGCTTGCTCACTTCACTCCACGCATCATTTCAGTATCTGCAGTTCCTCTGAGAATGGTGCACTCACTCTCTTAAGCGGTTTCCAAAGACAGATTGAATTTAAATTGGGATACACAAGTACTGTTTTCAAAGCATGATTTGAATGCTTTTTTCAAATGTCGTTGCTCTGTAATTAGTTTTTCTTGGTCCAAGTTGCACATTTCCAATTCCTTAGCCTTGATTTAACTTGACCAACTCTTCTACTACTACTACTACTACTACTACTACTACTACTCTTATTCACCTCTATATGGGAGGCATTGCACTGTATTCAATCTGCCAGTAAAATAACGATCTATCTTGGCCTTTGCTGCTTGGTAGGTACAGGTGTGACAAGCTGCAGTAATGTGTTTGGCTTTGGATAGCTACATTTCTGCACACCCACCTGCTACAAGGCCTGCAGCCCCTTCCTGTCATGTCGGACGCTGTTCACACCCCATCATCCGGCAGGCAGAGGTAGTTCCACCTCCAGCCACTACATGCGGATCGGCTGGTCAGTTCTTTTCACCGTCGTCATCCGGACAAGCCGGGTCCTATGAGTCTTGAGGGCCCTGGGGTCCCTCGTAGAAGACGGTGTACTGTCATGTCGGACGCTGTTCACACCACAGCATCCGGCAGGCAGAGGTAGTTCCACCTCCAGCCACTATAGCCTCAGTGGTGCCGGCCTGATCTTCAGGCTCTCGGGGGTTAATCCTGCTGGAGACCAGGTTGGATGGTTAGTCACGCCCACGGTCTTTAAATAGTCATGCTGGCCTATGGGCGTCGCCGATTATAGCTTGTGTTTCTTACCAAGTGGTTCCGGTCTGGAGTGGAGGTGTTCAAGAGAGAGAGATTCATATCTGGTGTCGTATGATCCGTCGTTATCCTTTCTCCTTCCCATATTTGTGTTTAGTTGTGCCCTGTTCACATTACTGTTTATTCCTGTGTGGGTGCGGCGCAGTGCAGTTTAAGTTCTCCCTGTCTGTCATTATTTGTGTGGGAGCTTTGGTGGTGACTTCTCACTGGGTGGAGGGTGGAGGGTTAAGTGCAGGGCTGAGCAGGAGATAAGGAAAGGTCGGAGGCTCAGGCATTTGCACCTTCAGCAAAAACCCTGGGTTGAGGGTCAGACAGGGTTTCCCCTAGTAAAGGGACACCACAGGGGCCCCGGGTATTTCAGCCTTAGTTGAACTAAGCCCCCGTGACATTATAATCGGCCACATTTTTTCAGGAGTCCATGGATCCATTAGATTCCATAACCCGCCAGTTGGCGGCGCTGTCCATACAGGTCTCCGAGTTGAATGGGGCAGTTCAGCAGCAGGGCCTGGTAGTAGCAAAGGTGCAAATGGTATCTGCAGGTATCGGTGCAGAGCCGAAGTTTCCGCTGCCAGAACGATTTTCAGGCGATCGCAGCAAATTTGTCGTATTTCGGGAGGCCTGCAAATTATACTTCCGCATGCGGCCAATATCCTCAGGTAATGAGGCCCAGCGAGTAGGGCTGGTGTTGTCATTACTGAGTGGTGACCCCCAAGCATGGGCATTTTCCTTACCACCTGACTCTGCTACATTTCATTCGGTCGATAATGTTTTTTCTGCCCTCGGGCTCATTTACGATGACCCTGACCGACTGGCTCTAACGGAATCTAAAATCCGCGCCCTCCGCCAGGGGGAGCGCTTGGCAGAAGACTATTGTTCGGAATTTCGCCGCTGGGCTGTAGACACACAGTGGAATGACCCAGCACTGCGGAGCCAGTTTATTCATGGGGTATCAGGGAGGGTGAAACAAGCCCTCCTGATGTATGAGACTCCGGCATCATTGGAGTCTGCCATGAGTTTGGTGATACGTATTGATCGCCGTTTTCGTCAGGGGGCACAGGAGACGCTACCTCTGGGGGAAAACAGAGGTGCAGGTGTGGTTGAAGTAGATGAGTCCCCTGAACCTATGCAGATTGCTGGCATGGCACAGGTTCAGCCTCGCGCTCCGGGAGTCCGGAAGTCCGGAGCATGTTTCTACTGTGGTAAAGGAGGTCATTATGTTAACGTTTGCCCGGTACTACCTAAGAGGGTCACACCGGCGGAAAACTGTTAAGCTCAGAGGGTATGGAGGAGACCCAACTGAGCGTATGCATATCCTCCATGATGGTATCTCAATGTATGCTCCCTGCCAAGGTTATTGTCGCCGGCAGAGAGCTACCTATATCAGTGTTTGTGGATAGCGGTTCCGCCACCAATCTCATAGATGAGGAGTTTGCACACACCGCCGGGTTTAAGATTGAAAAACTTCCTCTCCCCATACAGGTGGTGACCATTAATGCTGTTCCCCTCCCTCAAGGGGAGATTACTGAGTTTGTGGCAGAGGTGAAACTCCACATTGGGGTCCTACATTCTGAGTCGGTTACATGTAGGGTCCTCCGTAATCTCCCAGCTCAAATGGTCCTGGGTTTTCCATGGCTGTCCAGGCACAACCCGGTAATTGATTGGAAAACTCAGGACATAGTACAATGGAGTGGTTTCTGCCAAGACAATTGCTTGGCCACATGTGTGTCCGCCGTGACGCCCAGCCTGCCGGAGGCTTTGCAGGATTTCGCGGATGTTTTCTCTGAGAAGGGTTGCTCAGAACTGCCTCCACATAGAGCCTATGACTGTGCTATTAGGATAAAACCCGGGGCCAAATTACCTAAGGCCAGGATGTTTAATATTTCTGGTCCTGAGAGACAAGCTCTGAAAGACTACATCGCGGAGAGTCTGAGCAAAGGTCACATCCGGCCTTCGTCCTCGCCTGTAGCTGCGGGGTTTTTCTTCATTAAGAAGAAAGATGGGGGGTTACGCCCGTGTCTGGATTTCCGAGAGTTAAACCAGATTACTATCCGTGATCCCTACCCAATGCCGTTGATCCCGGATTTGTTCAACCAGGTAGCGGGGGCAAAATGGTTTTCCAAGCTGGACCTCAGGGGGGCGTATAACCTCATAAGGGTCCGTCAGGGGGATGAGTGGAAGACGGCGTTTAACACTCCTGAGGGTCATTTTGAGAGTCTGGTTATGCCGTTTGGGTTGACCACCGCGCCTGCCGTTTTCCAACATTTTATTAATGATGTCTTTGCTCATGTCCTGGGGAGATTTGTGATTGTATACCTGGATGATATCCTCATTTATTCTAGCGATCGGGACACTCATTTGCAGCATGTTAGGCAGGTGTTACAGTTGCTCCGGGAGAACCAGCTCTATGCTAAGCTGGAAAAATGTTTATTTTTTGTCCAGGAGTTGCCCTTTTTGGGATATATTGTGTCCGCAGCTGGTTTTAAAATGGACACCGCTAAGGTGCAAGCGGTGTTGCAATGGGAGAGGCCGGAGAGTCTGAAAGCACTCCAGCGGTTCCTTGGGTTTGCGAATTATTATAGGAAATTTATAAAACACTTTTCGACTGTCGCCAAACCGCTCACGGACATGACAAAAAAGGATGCCGATCTGGCGAACTGGCCTGAGGTGGCTATACGTGCATTTGAGCGTCTGAAGAATAGTTTTGCTTCAGCCCCCATTCTGGTGCAACCAGACGTGTCTAAACCTTTTGTGGTAGAGGTTGATGCGTCGGAGGTGGGAGTGGGGGCAGTACTGTCTCAAGGCTCGTCCTTGAGCGAGATGCATCCATGCGCCTACTTCTCCAAGAAGTTGTCGCCGGCCGAACGGAATTATGATATCGGCAACAGGGAGTTGTTGGCCATCAAACTGGCTTTTGAGGAATGGCGACACTTCTTGGAGGGGGCGGCTCACCAGGTCACAGTTATCACCGACCATAAGAATCTGCTCTACCTGGAGTCGGCCAAGCGTCTGTCTCCTAGGCAGGCTCGCTGGGCATTGTTTTTTACTCGTTTCAATTTTCTTGTGACGTACCGTCCCGGGGCTAAAAACACCAAGGCGGATGCTTTGTCTAGGTGTTTTCCGGGGGGAGAACCTCGGGAAGAGCCGGTACCCATCCTCCAGAAAGGGGTAGTGGTCTCGGCTCTCACGACTGAGGTAGAGGCGGAGATTGCCGAGGCCCAAGAGGAGGTACCACCAGGACTTCCCGCCAACAAATCATTTGTACCCCTGCATCTTCGGCCTAAGGTGTTGAAGGAACACCACGATTCGGTACTGGCTGGTCACCCAGGGGTGAAGGGCACCTTAGAGCTGGTATCGCGTCGTTTCTGGTGGCCCAAAATCCGGCAGGACGTGGTCTCGTACGTGGCAGCTTGCATCACGTGCGCTAGGGCTAAGTCACCCCGAACCCGTCCTGCTGGCACGCTACAGCCTCTGGGGGTACCCAATAGGCCATGGACAGAAATCTCCATGGATTTTATCACTGACTTGCCAGCCTCGGCAGGGAACACGGTCATCCTGGTGGTGGTTGACCGTTTTTCAAAGATGGCGCATTTTGTGGCGTTGTCCTCTTTGCCCAATGCTAAGACGTTGGCTCAGGTATTTGTGAAGGAGGTGGTCAGACTCCACGGAGTACCGTCTGACATAGTATCTGATAGGGGTACGCAATTTGTGGCGAGGTTTTGGAAAGCTTTTTGCTCAAGGTTGGGGATCAAGTTGTCACATTCATCGGCGTATCATCCACAGTCTAATGGACAAACTGAGCGCATGAACCAAAATCTAGAACAGTATTTACGATGCTTTGTGTCCGACAACCAGGAGGAGTGGTCTACTTTCCTTCCTCTGGCCGAATTCGCATTAAATAATCACCGCCAAGAGTCATCAGGAGAGTCTCCATTCTTGTGTGTACGGTCAACATCCTCAGTTTTGTACCTTACGTCAGGGTGACTCCGGGGGTGTCCCGGAGGAGGATCAGCTAGGAGCCCAATTGTCATCAGTCTGGAGGCGGGTGAAACAGCGTTTGTTGAGCATGAGTGCCAGGTACAAACGGGTGGCTGACAGTAGACGCGTGCCAGGTCCGGACCTGTGTGTGGGTGAATGGGTGTGGTTAGCTACGAAGAACATAAAACTCAAAATCCCTTCTTTAAAACTGGGTCCAAGGTTTATTGGGCCTTTTAGGATTTCTGCCATCATTAACCCAGTAGCTTATCGGTTGGAACTTCCCGCGGTGTACAAGATACACAACGTGTTTCACAGGGCTTTATTGAAAAAGGTGGTAGGCTTGGTGGACACGACGCCGATGCCACCTCCAGTCATGGTGGATGGCGAGTTAGAGTTCGAGGTCGCCAAGGTAGTGGACTCTCGAGTATTACGCCGTACTCTTCAGTATTTGGTGCACTGGCGGGGGTATGGTCCAGAGGAGAGGTCTTGGGTTCCAGCCTCAGACATACATGCGGATCGGCTGGTCAGTTCTTTTCACCGTCGTCATCCGGACAAGCCGGGTCCTATGAGTCTTGAGGGCCCTGGGGTCCCTCGTAGAAGACGGTGTACTGTCATGTCGGACGCTGTTCACACCACAGCATCCGGCAGGCAGAGGTAGTTCCACCTCCAGCCACTATAGCCTCAGTGGCGCCGGCCTGATCTTCAGGCTCTCGGGGGTTAATCCTGCTGGAGACCAGGTTGGATGGTTAGTCACGCCCACGGTCTTTAAATAGTCATGCTGGCCTATGGGCGTCGCCGATTATAGCTTGTGTTTCATACCAAGTGGTTCCGGTCTGGAGTGGGGGTGTTCAAGAGAGAGAGATTCATATCTGGTGTCGTATGATCCGTCGTTATCCTTTCTCCTTCCCATATTTGTGTTTAGTTGTGCCCTGTTAACATTACTGTTTATTCCTTTGTGTGTGCGGCGCAGTGCAGTTTAAGTTCTCCCTGTCTGTCATTATTTGTGTGGGAGCTTTGGTGGTGACTTCTCACTGGGTGGAGGGTTAAGTGCAGGGCTGAGCAGGAGATAAGGAAAGGTCGGAGGCTCAGGCATTTGCACCTTCAGCAAAAACCCTGGGTTGAGGGTCAGACAGGGTTTCCCCTAGTAAAGGGACACCACAGGGGCCCCGGGTATTTCAGCCTCAGTTGAACTAAGCCCCCGTGACAGAAAAATAGCTTGCTCACTTCACTCCACACATCATTTCAGTATCTGCAGTTCCTCTGAGAATGGTGCACTCACTCTCTTAAGCGGTTTCCAAAGACAGATTGAATTGAAATCGGGATACACAAGTAGTGTTTTCAAAGCATGATTTGAATGCTTTTTTCAAATGTCGTTGCTCTGTAATTAGATTTTCTTGGTCCAAGTTGCACATTTCCAATTCCTTAGCCTTGATTTAACTAGACCAACTCTTCTACTACTACTACTACTCTTATTCACCTCTATATGGGAGGCATTGCACTGTATTCAATCTGTCAGTAAAATAACGATCTATCTTGGCCTTTGCTGCTTGGTAGGTACAGGTGTGACAAGCTGCAGTAATGCGTTTGGCTTTGGATAGCTACATTTCTGCACACCCACCTGCTACAAGGCCTGCAGCCCCTTCCCCTCAGTACTTCCCCAGTCTTAATTCAAGCATTCAATTCCTATCACATCCCTCATGCAATGATATGTCGTTTCATTTTTGAAACATTGTCCCCCTCTTGTGGCCTTCCAACTTTGAAATTTACTGTTCAATTTTGAATTAATTCATATATGAATTAAATGGAAAAGCAACGATTTATCTGGCGAGTTATTTGAATGTTCGGCCTACGTCCACCTGTCTGACAGACGGTATTCTAGTGGCTTGTAGCAGCAGCAGCAGCAGCTAGGTGCGCTGCTTGCCTGCAGTAAATAGGATGTGTTCCATCCATGGAACACTGTGATAGGAATCATGCCATTCATAGAACACAATGCTTGGATGTGTTCTATTCCTGGAACAATGGGACCACGTGTCACAATGGGACCACGTGTCACAATGGGCAGCCCACAGTGTGTAGCAGCTGCGCAGAAGTAGTCAGCTTCAGTCTGCTGAGGGAGCCTCAGCAGACAGGTGGGCGATGCTCGCCAGGGAGATGGAAAAATAGCTTGCTCACTTCACTCCACGCATCATTTCAGTATCTGCAGTTCCTCTGAGAATGGTGCACTCACTCTCTTAAGCGGTTTCCAAAGACAGATTGAATTGAAATCGGGATACACAAGTAGTGTTTTCAAAGCATGATTTGAATGCTTTTTTCAAATGTCGTTGCTCTGTAATTAGTTTTTCTTGGTCCAAGTTGCACATTTCCAATTCCTTAGCCTTGATTTAACTTGACCAACTCTTCTACTACTACTACTACTCTTATTCACCTCTATATGGGAGGCATTGCACTGTATTCAATCTGTCAGTAAAATAACGATCTATCTTGGCCTTTGCTGCTTGGTAGGTACAGGTGTGACAAGCTGCAGTAATGTGTTTGGCTTTGGATAGCTACATTTCTGCACACCCACCTGCTACAAGGCCTGCAGCCCCTTCCCCTCAGTACTTCCCCAGTCTTAATTCAAGAATTCAATTCCTACCACATCCCTCATGCAATGATATGTCGTTTCATTTTTGAAACATTGTCCCCCTCTTGTGGCCTTCCAACTTTGAAATTTACTGTTCAATTTTGAATTAATTCATATATGAATTAAATGGAAAAGCAACGATTTATCTGGCGAGTTATTTGAATGTTCGGCCTACGTCCACCTGTCTGACAGACGGTATTCTAGTGGCTTGTAGCAGCAGCAGCAGCAGCAGCAGCTAGGTGCGCTGCTTGCCTTCAGTAAATAGGATGTGTTCCATCCATGGAACACTGTGAGAGGAATCATGCCATTCATAGAACACAATGCTTGGATGTGTTCTATTCCTGGAACAATGGGGCCACGTGTCACAATGGGACCACGTGTCACAATGGGCAGCCCACAGTCTGTAGCAGCTGCGCAGTAGTAGTCAGCTTCAGTCTGCTGAGGGAGCCTCAGCAGACAGGTGGGCGATGCTCGCCAGGGAGATGGAAAAATAGCTTGCTCACTTCACTCCACGCATCATTTCAGAATCTGCAGTTCCTCTGAGAATGGTGCACTCACTCTCTTAAGCGGTTTCCAAAGACAGATTGAATTGAAATTGGGATACACAAGTAGTGTTTTCAAAGCATGATTTGAATGCTTTTTTCAAATGTCGTTGCTCTGTAATTAGTTTTTCTTGGTCCAAGTTGCACATTTCCAATTCCTTAGCCTTGATTTAACTTGACCAACTCTTCTACTACTACTACTACTACTACTACTACTCTTATTCACCTCTATATGGGAGGCATTGCACTGTATTCAATCTGTCAGTAAAATAACGATCTATCTTGGCCTTTGCTGCTTGGTAGGTACAGGTGTGACAAGCTGCAGTAATGTGTTTGGCTTTGGATAGCTACATTTCTGCACACCCACCTGCTACAAGGCCTGCAGCCCCTTCCCCTCAGTACTTCCCCAGTCTTAATTCATGCATTCAATTCCTACCACATCCCTCATGCAATGATATGTCGTTTCATTTTTGAAACATTGTCCCCCTCTTGTGGCCTTCCAACTTTGAAATTTACTGTTCAATTTTGAATTAATTCATATATGAATTAAATGGAAAAGCAATGATTTATCTGGCGAGTTATTT
Organism: Dendrobates tinctorius; assembly: GCF_039654945.1. NCBI lineage: Eukaryota > Metazoa > Chordata > Amphibia > Anura > Dendrobatidae > Dendrobates > Dendrobates tinctorius. The sequence continues at coordinate 25,174,421 of NW_027361793.1, forward strand.
GAATGTTCGGCCTACATCCACCTGTCTGACAGACGGTATTCTAGTGGCTTGTAGCAGCAGCAGCAGCAGCTAGGTGCGCTGCTTGCCTGCAGTAAATAGGATGTGTTCCATCAATGGAACACTGTGATAGGAATCATGCCATTCATAGAACACAATGCTTGGATGTGTTCTATTCCTGGAACAATGGGACCACGTGTCACAATGGGACCACGTGTCACAATGGGCAGCCCGCAGTCTGTAGTAGTCAGCTTCAGTCTGCTGAGGTAGCCTCAGCAGACAGGTGGGCGATGCTCGCCAGGAAGATGGAAAAATAGCTTACTCACTTCACTCCACGCATCATTTCAGTATCTGCAGTTCCTCTGAGAATGGTGCACTCACTCTCTTAAGCGGTTTCCAAAGACAGATTGAATTGAAATTGGGATACACAAGTAGTGTTTTCAAAGCATGATTTGAATGCTTTTTTCAAATGTCGTTGCGCTGTAATTAGTTTTTCTTGGTCCAAGTTGCACATTTCCAATTCCTTAGCCTTGATTTAACTTGACCAACTCTTCTACTACTACTACTACTACTTCTACTACTACTCTTATTCACCTCTATATGGGAGGCATTGCACTGTATTCAATCTGTCAGTAAAATAACGATCTATCTTGGCCTTTTCTGCTTGGTAGGTACAGGTGTGACAAGCTGCAGTAATGTGTTTGGCTTTGGATAGCTACATTTCTGCACACCCACCTGCTACAAGGCCTGCAGCCCCTTCCCCTCAGTACTTACCCAGTCTTAATTCAAGCATTCAATTCCTACCACATCCCTCATGCAATGATATGTCGTTTCATTTTTGAAACATTGTCCCCCTCTTGTGGCCTTCCAACTTTGAAATTTACTGTTCAATTTTGAATTAATTCATATATGAATTAAATGGAAAAGCAACGATTTATCTGGCGAGTTATTTGAATGTTCGGCCTACGTCCACCTGTCTGACAGACGGTATTCTAGTGGCTTGTAGCAGCAGCAGCAGCAGCAGCAGCTAGGTGCGCTGCTTGCCTGCAGTAAATAGGATGTGTTCCATCAATGGAACACTGTGATAGGAATCATGCCATTCATAGAACACAATGCTTGGATGTGTTCTATTCCTGGAACAATGGGACCACGTGTCACAATGGGCAGCCCACAGTCTGTAGCAGCTGCGCAGTAGTAGTCAGCTTCAGTCTGCTGAGGGAGCCTCAGCAGACAGTTGGGCGATGCTCGCCAGGGAGATGGAAAAATAGCTTGCTCACTTCACTCCACACATCATTTCAGTATCTGCAGTTCCTCTGAGAGTGGTGCACTCACTCTCTTAAGAGGTTTACAAAGACTGATTGAATTGAAATCGGGATACACAAGAAGTGTTTTCAAAGCATGATTTGAATGCTTTTTTCAAATGTCGTTGCTCTGTAATTAGTTTTTCTTGGTCCAAGTTGCACATTTCCAATTCCTTAGCCTTGATTTAACTTGACCAACTCTTCTACTACTACTACTACTACTACTACTACTACTACTACTACTCTTATTCACCTCTATATGGGAGGCATTGCACTGTATTCAATCTGTCAGTAAAATAACGATCTATCTTGGCCTTTGCTGCTTGGTAGGTACAGGTGTGACAAGCTGCAGTAATGTGTTTGGCTTTGGATAGCTACATTTCTGCACACCCACCTGCTACAAGGCCTGCAGCCCCTTCCCCTCAGTACTTCCCCAGTCTTAATTCAAGCATTCAATTCCTACCACATCCCTCATGCAATGATATGTCGTTTCATTTTTGAAACATTGTCCCCCTCTTGTGGCCTTCCAACTTTGAAATTTACTGTTCAATTTTGAATTAATTCATATATGAATTAAATGGAAAAGCAACGATTTATCTGGCGAGTTATTTGAATGTTCGGCCTACGTCCACCTGTCTGACAGACGGTATTCTAGTGGCTTGTAGCAGCAGCAGCAGCAGCAGCAGCTAGGTGCGCTGCTTTCCTGCAGTAAATATTGAATGCTTGAATTAAGACTGGGGAAGTACTGAGGGGAAGGGGCTGCAGGCCTTGTAGCAGGTGGGTGTGCAGAAATGTAGCTATCCAAAGCCAAACACATTACTGCAGCTTGTCACACCTGTACCTACCAAGCAGCAAAGGCCAAGATAGATCGTTATTTTACTGACAGATTGAATACAGTGCAATGCCTCCCATATAGAGGTGAATAAGAGTAGTAGTAGTAGTAGTAGTAGTAGTAGAAGAGTTGGTCAAGTTAAATCAAGGCTAAGGAATTGGAAATGTGCAACTTGGACCAAGAAAAACTAATTACAGAGCAACGACATTTGAAAAAAGCATTCAAATCATGCTTTGAAAACACTACTTGTGTATCCCAAATTCAATTCAATCTGTCTTTGGAAACCGCTTAAGAGAGTGAGTGCACCATTCTCAGAGGAACTGCAGATACTGAAATGATGCGTGGAGTGAAGTGAGCAAGCTATTTTTCCATCTCCCTGGCGAGCATCGCCCACCTGTCTGCTGAGGCTCCCTCAGCAGACTGAAGCTGACTACTACTGCGCAGCTGCTACAGACTGTGGGCTGCCCATTGTGACACGTGGTCCCATTGTGACACGTGGTCCCATTGTTCCAGGAATAGAACACATCCAAGCATTGTGTTCTATGAATGGCATGATTCCTATCACAGTGTTCCATGGATGGAACACATCCTATTTACTGCAGGCAAGCAGCGCACCTAGCTGCTGCTGCTGCTACAAGCCACTAGAATACCGTCTGTCAGACAGTTGGACGTAGGCCGAACATTCAAATAACTCGCCAGATAAATCGTTGCTTTTCCATTTAATTCATATATGAATTAATTCAAAATTGAACAGTAAATTTCAAAGTTGGAAGGCCACAAGAGGGGGACAATGTTTCAAAAACGAAACGACATATCGTTGCATGAGGGATGTGGTAGGAATTGAATGCTTGAATTAAGACTGGGGAAGTACTGAGGGGAAGGGGCTGCAGGCCTTGTAGCAGGTGGGTGTGCAGAAATGTAGCTATCCAAAGCCAAACACATTACTGCAGCTTGTCACACCTGTACCTACCAAGCAGCAAAGGCCAAGATACATCGTTATTTTACTGACAGATTGAATACAGTGCAATGCCTCCCATATAGAGGTGAATAAGAGTAGTAGTAGTAGTAGTAGTAGTAGAAGAGTTGGTCAAGTTAAATCAAGGCTAAGGAATTGGAAATGTGCAACTTGGACCAAGAAAAACTAATTACAGAGCAACGACATTTGAAAAAAGCATTCAAATCATGCTTTGAAAACACTACTTGTGTATCCCAATTTCAATTCAATCTGTCTTTGGAAACCGCTTAAGAGAGTGAGTGCACCATTCTCAGAAGAACTGCAGATACTGAAATGATGCGTGGAGTGAAGTGAGCAAGCTATTTTTCCATCTCCCTGGCGAGCATCGCCCACCTGTCTGCTGAGGCTCCCTCAGCAGACTGAAGCTGACTACTACTGCGCAGCTGCTACAGACTGTGGGCTGCCCATTGTGACACGTGGTCCCATTGTGACACGTGGTCCCATTGTTCCAGGAATAGAACACATCCAAGCATTGTGTTCTATGAATGGCATGATTCCTATCACAGTGTTCCATTGATGGAACACATCCTATTTACTGCAGGCAAGCAGCGCACCTAGCTGCTGCTGCTGCTGCTACAAGCCACTAGAATACCGTCTGTCAGACAGGTGGACGTAGGCTGAACATTCAAATAACTCGCCAGATAAATCGTTGCTTTTCCATTTAATTCATATATGAAATAATTCAAAATTGAACAGTAAATTTCAAAGTTGGAAGGCCACAAGAGGGGGACAATGTTTCAAAAATGAAACGACATATCATTGCATGAGGGATGTGGTAGGAATTGAATGCTTGAATTAAGACTGGGGAAGTACTGAGGGGAAGGGGCTGCAGGCCTTGTAGCAGGTGGGTGTGCAGAAATGTAGCTATCCAAAGCCAAACACATTACTGCAGCTTGTCACACCTGTACCTACCAAGCAGCAAAGGCCAAGATAGATCGTTATTTTACTGACAGATTGAATACAGTGCAATGCTTCCCATATAGAGGTGAATAAGAGTAGTAGTAGTAGTAATAGTAGTAGTAGTAGAAGAGTTGGTCAGGTTAAATCAAGGCTAAGGAATTGGAAATGTGCAACTTGGACCAAGAAAAACTAATTACAGAGCAACGACATTTGAAAAAAGCATTCAAATCATGCTTTGAAAACACTACTTGTGTATCCCAATTTCAATTCAATCTGTCTTTGGAAACCGCTTAAGAGAGTGAGTGCACCATTCTCAGAGGAACTGCAGATACTGAAATGATGCGTGGAGTGAAGTGAGCAAGCTATTTTTCCATCTCCCTGGCGAGCATCGCCCACCTGTCTGCTGAGGCTCCCTCAGCAGACTGAAGCTGACTACTACTGCGCAGCTGCTACAGACTGTGGGCTGCCCATTGTGACACGTGGTCCCATTGTGACACGTGGACCCATTGTTCCAGGAATAGAACACATCCAAGCATTGTGTTCTATGAATGGCATGATTCCTATCACAGTGTTCCATGGATGGAACACATCCTATTTACTGCAGGCAAGCAGCGCACCTAGCAGCTGCTGCTGCTGCTGCTACAAGCCACTAGAATACCGTCTGTCAGACAGGTGGACGTAGGCCGAACATTCAAATAACTCGCCAGATAAATCGTTGCTTTTCCATTTAATTCATATATGAATTAATTCAAAATTGAACAGTAAATTTCAAAGTTGGAAGGCCACAAGAGGGGGACAATGTTTCAAAAATGAAACGACATATCATTGCATGAGGGATGTGGTAGGAATTGAATGCTTGAATTAAGACTGGGGAAGTACTGAGGGGAAGGGGCTGCAGGCCTTGTAGCAGGTGGGTGTGCAGAAATGTAGCTATCCAAAGCCAAACACATTACCTCAGCTTGTCATACCTGTACCTACCAAGCAGCAAAGGCCAAGATAGATCGTTATTTTACTGACAGATTGAATACAGTGCAATGCCTCCCATATAGAGGTGAATAAGAGTAGTAGTAGTAGTAGTAGTAGTAGTAGTAGTAGTAGTAGTAGTAGTAGTAGTAGTAGAAGAGTTGGTCAAGTTAAATCAAGGCTAAGGAATTGGAAATGTGCAACTTGGACCAAGAAAAACTAATTACAGAGCAACGACATTTGAAAAAAGCATTCAAATCATGCTTGAAAACACTACTTGTGTATCCCGATTTCAATTCAATCTGTCTTTGGAAACCGCTTAAGAGAGTGAGTGCACCATTCTCAGAGGAACTGCAGATACTGAAATGATGCGTGGAGTGAAGTGAGCAAGCTATGTTTCCATCTCCTTGGCGAGCATCGCCCACGTGTCTGCTGAGGCTCCCTCAGCAGACTGAAGCTGACTACTACTGCGCAGCTGCTACAGACTGTGGGCTGCCCATTGTGACACGTGGTCCCATTGTGACACGTGGTCCCATTGTTCCAGGAATAGAACACATCCAAGAATTGTGTTCTATGAATGGCATGATTAATATCACAGTGTTCCATGGATGGAACACATCCTATTTACTGCAGGCAAGCAGCGCACCTAGCTGCTGCTGCTGCTGCTGCTGCTACAAGTCACTAGAATACCGTCTGTCAGACAGGTGGACGTAGGCCGAACATTCAAATAACTCGCCAGGTAAATCGTTGCTTTTCCATTTAATTCATATATGAATTAATTCAAAATTGAACAGTAAATTTCAAAGCTGGAAGACCAAAAGAGGGGGACAATGTTTCAAAAACGAAACGACATATCATTGCATGAGGGATGTGGTAGGAATTGAATGCTTGAATTAAGACTGGGGAAGTACTGAGGGGAAGGGGCTGCAGGCCTTGTAGCAGGTGGGTGTGCAGAAATGTAGCTATCCAAAGCCAAACACATTACTGCAGCTTGTCACACCTGTACCTACCAAGCAGCAAAGGCCAAGATAGATCGTTATTTTACTGACAGATTGAATACAGTGCAATGCCTCCCATATAGAGGTGAATAAGAGTAGTAGTAGTAGTAGTAGTAGTAGTAGTAGAAGAGTTGGTGAAGTTAAATCAAGGCTAAGGAATTGGAAATGTGCAACTTGGACCAAGAAAAACTAATTACAGAGCAACAACATTTGAAAAAAGCATTCAAATCATGCTTTGAAAGCACTACTTGTGTATCCCAATTTCAATTCAATCTGTCTTTGGAAACCGCTTAAGTCCTGCATGATTCTACCAAGAAATGTGTGTTTATTGAAACCGCTGGTTTTTGATAGTTTGGGCCCTATTGAATAATGAATGTTTTGAATTTTCTCCAAAAGTAAAGTAGTTGCAAACTCATCCTTTTAGAAACTTGTTTGGGCTGTTGAGAGGAGTAAAAAACCATCAAAAATTTCAATCCTGCATGATTCTACCAAGAAATGTGATTCTTCATTCAAAACGCTGGTTTTTGCTATTGGGCTCTATTGAATAATGAATGTTTTGAATTTTCTCCAAAAGTAAAGTAGTTGCAAACTCATCCTTTTAGAGACTTGTTTGGGCTAATGAGAGGAGTAGAAAAACATCAAAAATTTCAGTCCTGCACGATTCTACCAAGAAATGTGTGTTCATTCAAACCGCTGGTTTTTGATAGTTTGGGCCCTGTTGAATAATGAATGTTTTGAATTTTCTCCAAAAGTAAAGTAGTTGCAAACTCATCCTTTTAGAAACTTGTTTGGGCTGTTGAGAGGAGTAAAAAACCATCAAAAATTTCAATCCTGCATGATTCTACCAAGAAATGTGATTCTTCATTCAAAACCTGATTTTTGCTATTGGGCTCTATTGAATAATGAATGTTTTGAATTTTCTCCAAAAGTAAAGTAGTTGCAAACTCATGCTTTTAGAGACTTGTTTGGGTTCATGAGAGGAGTAGAAAAACATCAAAAATTTCAGTCCTGCATGATTCTACCAAGAAATGTGTGTTCATTGAAACCGCTGGTTTTTGATAGTTTGGACCCTATTGAATAATGAATGTTTTGAATTTTCTCCAAAAGTAAAGTAGTTGCAAACTCATCCTTTTAGAAACTTGTTTGGGCTGTTGAGAGGAATAAACAACCATCAAAAATTTCAATCCTGCATGATTCTACCAAGAAATGTGATTCTTCATTCAAAACGCTGGTTTTTGCTATTGGGCTCTATTGAATAATGAATGTTTTGAATTTTCTCCAAAAGTAAAGTAGTTGCAAACTCATCCTTTTAGAGACTTGTTTGGGCTCATGAGAGGAGTAGAAAAACATCAAAAATTTCAGTCCTGCACGATTCTACCAAGAAATGTGTGTTCATTTAAACCGCTGGTTTTTGACAGTTTGGGCCCTATTGAATAATGAATGTTTTGAATTTTCTCCAAAAGTAAAGTAGTTGCAAACTCAACCTTTTAGAAACTTGTTTGGGCTGTTGAGAGGAGTAAAAAAACCATCAAAAATTTCAATCCTGCATGATTCTACCAAGAAATGTGATTCTTCATTCAAAACCTGATTTTTGCTATTGGGGTCTATTGAATAATGAATGTTTTGAATTTTCTCCAAAAGTAAAGTAGTTGCAAACTCATGCTTTTAGAGACTTGTTTGGGCTCATGAGAGGAGTAGAAAAACATCAAAAATTTCAGTCCTGCATGATTCTACCAAGAAATGTGTGTTCATTCAAACCGCTGGTTTTTGATAGTTTGGGCCCTATTGAATAATGAATGTTTTGAATTTTCTCCAAAAGTAAAGTAGTTGCAAACTCATCCTTTTAGAAACTTGTTTGGGCTGTTGAGAGCAGTAAAAAACCATCAAAAATTTCAATCCTGCATGATTCTACCAAGAAATGTGATTCTTCATTCAAAACGCTGGTTTTTGCTATTGGGCTCTATTGAATAATGAATGTTTTGAATTTTCTCCAAAAGTAAAGTATTTGCAAACTCATCCTTTTAGAGACTTGTTTGGGATCATGAGAGGAGTAGAAAAACATCAAAAATTTCAGTCCTGCACGATTCTACCAAGAAATGTGTGTTCATTCAAACCGCTGGTTTTTGATAGTTTGGGCCCTATTGAATAATGAATGTTTTGAATTTTCTCCAAAAGTAAAGTAGTTGAAAACTCATGCTTTTAGAGACTTGTTTGGGCTCATGAGAGTAGAAAAACATCAGAAATTTCAGTCCTGCATGATTCTACCAAGAAATGTGTGTTCATTGAAACTGCTGGTTTTTGATAGTTTGGGCCCTATTGAATAATGAATGTTTTGAATTTTCTCCAAAAATAAAGTAGTTGCAAACTCATCCTTTTAGAAACTTGTTTGGGCTGTTGAGAGGAGTAAAAAACCATCAAAAATTTCAATCCTGCATGATTCTACCAAGAAATGTGATTCTTCATTCAAAACGCTGGTTTTTGCTATTGTGCTCTATTGAATAATGAATGTTTTGAATTTTCTCCAAAAGTAAAGTAGTTGCAAACTCATGCTTTTAGAGACTTGTTTGGGCTCATGAGAGGAGTAGAAAAAAATCAAAAATTTCAGTCCTGCACGATTCTACCAAGAAATGTGTGTTCATTCAAACCGCTGGTTTTTGATATTTTGGGCCCTATTGAATAACGAATGTTTTGAATTTTCTCCAAAAGTAAAGTAGTTGCAAACTCATCCTTTTAGAAACTTGTTTGGGCTGTTGAGAGGAGTAAAAAACCATCAAAAATTACAATCCTGCATGATTCTACCAAGAAATGTGATTCTTCATTCAAAACCTGATTTTTGCTATTGGGCTCTATTGAATAATGAATGTTTTGAATTTTCTCCAAAAGTAAAGTAGTTGCAAACTCATGCTTTTAGAGACTTGTTTGGGCTCATGAGAGGAGTAGAAAAACATCAAAAATTTCAGTCCTGCATGATTCTACCAAGAAATGTGTGTTCATTGAAACCGCTGGTTTTTGATAGTTTGGGCCCTATTGAATAATGAATGTTTTGAATTTTCTCCAAAAGTAAAGTAGTTGCAAACTCATCCTTTTAGAAACTTGTTTGGGCTGTTGAGAGCAGTAAAAAACCATCAAAAATTTCAATCCTGCATGATTCTACCAAGAAATGTGATTCTTCATTCAAAACGCTGGTTTTTGCTATTGGGCTCTATTGAATAATGAATGTTTTGAATTTTCTCCAAAAGTAAAGTATTTGCAAACTCATCCTTTTAGAGACTTGTTTGGGCTCATGAGAGGAGTAGAAAAACATCAAAAATTTCAGTCCTGCACGATTCTACCAAGAAATGTGTGTTCATTCAAACCGCTGGTTTTTGATAGTTTGGGCCCTATTGAATAATGAATGTTTTGAATTTTCTCCAAAAGTAAAGTAGTTGAAAACTCATGCTTTTAGAGACTTGTTTGGGCTCATGAGAGTAGAAAAACATCAGAAATTTCAGTCCTGCATGATTCTACCAAGAAATGTGTGTTCATTGAAACTGCTGGTTTTTGATAGTTTGGGCCCTATTGAATAATGAATGTTTTGAATTTTCTCCAAAAATAAAGTAGTTGCAAACTCATCCTTTTAGAAACTTGTTTGGGCTGTTGAGAGGAGTAAAAAACCATCAAAAATTTCAATCCTGCATGATTCTACCAAGAAATGTGATTCTTCATTCAAAACGCTGGTTTTTGCTATTGTGCTCTATTGAATAATGAATGTTTTGAATTTTCTCCAAAAGTAAAGTAGTTGCAAACTCATGCTTTTAGAGACTTGTTTGGGCTCATGAGAGGAGTAGAAAAAAATCAAAAATTTCAGTCCTGCACGATTCTACCAAGAAATGTGTGTTCATTCAAACCGCTGGTTTTTGATATTTTGGGCCCTATTGAATAACGAATGTTTTGAATTTTCTCCAAAAGTAAAGTAGTTGCAAACTCATCCTTTTAGAAACTTGTTTGGGCTGTTGAGAGGAGTAAAAAACCATCAAAAATTACAATCCTGCATGATTCTACCAAGAAATGTGATTCTTCATTCAAAATGCTGGTTTTTGCTATTGGGCTCTATTGAATAATGAATGTTTTGAATTTTCTCCAAAAGTAAAGTAGTTGCAAACTCATCCTTTTAGAGACTTGTTTGGGCTCATGAGAGGAGTAGAAAAACAGCAAAAATTTCAGTCCTGCACGATTCTACCAAGAAATGTGTGTTCATTCAAACCGCTGGTTTTTGATATTTTGGGCCCTATTGAATAATGAATGTTTTGAATTTTCTCCAAAAGTAAAGTAGTTGCAAACTCATCCTTTTAGAAACTTGTTTGGGCTGTTGAGAGGAGTAAAAAACCATCAAAAATTTCAATCCTGCATGATTCTACCAAGAAATGTGATTCTTCATTCAAAACCTGATTTTTGCTATTGGGCTCTATTGAATAATGAATGTTTTGAATTTTCTCCAAAAGTAAAGTAGTTGCAAACTCATGCTTTTAGAGACTTGTTTGGGCTCATGAGAGGAGTAGAAAAACATCAAAAATTTCAGTCCTGCACGATTCTACCAAGAAATGTGTGTTCATTCAAACCGCTGGTTTTTGATAGTTTGGGCCCTATTGAATAATGAATGTTTTGAATTTTCTCCAAAAGTAAAGTAATTGCAAACTCATGCTTTTAGAGACTTGTTTGGGCTCATGAGATTAGAAAAACATCAGAAATTTCAGTCCTGCATGATTCTACCAAGAAATGTGTGTTCATTGAAACCGCTGGTTTTTGATAGTTTGGGCCCTATTGAATAATGAATGTTTTGAATTTTCTCCAAAAATAAAGTAGTTGCAAACTCATCCTTTTAGAAACTTGTTTGGGCTGTTGAGAGGAGTAAAAAACCATCAAAAATTTCAATCCTGCATGATTCTACCAAGAAATGTGATTCTTCATTCAAAACGCTGGTTTTTGCTATTGGGCTCTATTGAATAATGAATGTTTTGAATTTTCTCCAAAAGTAAAGTAGTTGCAAACTCATGCTTTTAGAGACTTGTTTGGGCTCATGAGAGGAGTAGAAAAAAATCAAAAATTTCAGTCCTGCACGATTCTACCAAGAAATGTGTGTTCATTCAAACCGCTGGTTTTTGATATTTTGGGCCCTATTGAATAACGAATGTTTTGAATTGTCTCCAAAAGTAAAGTAGTTGCAAACTCATGCTTTTAGAAACTTGTTTGGGCTGTTGAGAGAAGTAAAAAACCATCAAAAATTTCAATCCTGCATGATTCTACCAAGAAATGTGATTCTTCATTCAAAACGCTGGTTTTTGCTATTGGGCTCTATTGAATAATGAATGTTTTGAATTTTCTCCAAAAGTAAAGTAGTTGCAAACTCATCCTTTTAGACACTTGTTTGGGCTCATGAGAGGAGTAGAAAAACATCAAAAATTTCAGTCCTGCACGATTCTACCAAGAAATGTGTGTTCATTCAAACCGCTGGTTTTTGATATTTTGGGCCCTATTGAATAATGAATGTTTTGAATTTTCTCCAAAAGTAAAGTAGTTGCAAACTCATCCTTTTAGAAACTTGTTTGGGCTGTTGAGAGGAGTATAAAATCATCAAAAATTTCAATCCTGCATGATTCTACCAAGAAATGTGATTCTTCATTCAAAACCTGATTTTTGCTATTGGGCTCTATTGAATAATGAATGTTTTGAATTTTCTCCAAAAGTAAAGTAGTTGCAAACTCATGCTTTTAGAGACTTGTTTGGGCTCATGAGAGGAGTAGAAAAACATCAAAAATTTCAGTCCTGCACGATTCTACCAAGAAATGTGTGTTCATTCAAACCGCTGGTTTTTGATAGTTTGGGCCCTATTGAATAATGAATGTTTTGAATTTTCTCCAAAAGTAAAGTAGTTGCAAACTCATGCTTTTAGAGACTTGTTTGGGCTCATGAGATTAGAAAAACATCAGAAATTTCAGTCCTGCATGATTCTACCAAGAAATGTGTGTTCATTGAAACCGCTGGTTTTTGATAGTTTGGGCCCTATTGAATAATGAATGTTTTGAATTTTCTCCAAAAATAAAGTAGTTGCAAACTCATCCTTTTAGAAACTTGTTTGGGCTGTTGAGAGGAGTAAAAAACCATCAAAAATTTCAATCCTGCATGATTCTACCAAGAAATGTGATTCTTCATTCAAAACGCTGGTTTTTGCTATTGGGCTCTATTGAATAATGAATGTTTTGAATTTTCTCCAAAAGTAAAGTAGTTGCAAACTCATGCTTTTAGAGACTTGTTTGGGCTCATGAGAGGAGTAGAAAAAAATCAAAAATTTCAGTCCTGCACGATTCTACCAAGAAATGTGTGTTCATTCAAACCGCTGGTTTTTGATGTTTTGGGCCCTATTGAATAACGAATGTTTTGAATTGTCTCCAAAAGTAAAGTAGTTGCAAACTCATGCTTTTAGAAACTTGTTTGGGCTGTTGAGAGAAGTAAAAAACCATCAAAAATTTCAATCCTGCATGATTCTACCAAGAAATGTGATTCTTCATTCAAAACGCTGGTTTTTGCTATTGGGCTCTATTGAATAATGAATGTTTTGAATTTTCTCCAAAAGTAAAGTAGTTGCAAACTCATCCTTTTAGACACTTGTTTGGGCTCATGAGAGGAGTAGAAAAACATCAAAAATTTCAGTCCTGCATGATTCTACCAAGAAATGTGTGTTCATTGAAACTGCTGGTTTTTGATAGTTTGGGCCCTATTGAATAATGAATGTTTTGAATTTTCTCCAAAAGTAAAGTAGTTGCAAACTCATCCTTTTAGAAACTTGTTTGGGCTGTTGAGAGGAGTAAAAAACCATCAAAAATTTCAATCCTGCATGATTCTACCAAGAAATGTGATTCTTCATTCAAAACCTGATTTTTGCTAAAGGGCTCTATTGAATAATGAATGTTTTGAGTTTTCTCCAAAAGTAAAGTAGTTGCAAACTCATGCTTTTAGAGACTTGTTTGGGCTCATGAGAGGAGTAGAAAAACATCAAAAATTTCAGTCCTGCATGATTCTACCAAGAAATGTGTGTTCATTCAAACCGCTGGTTTTTGATAGTTTGGGCCCTATTGAATAATGAATGTTTTGAATTTTCTCCAAAAGTAAAGTAGTTGCAAACTCATCCTTTTAGAAACTTGTTTGGGCTGTTGAGAGCAGTAAAAAACCATCAAAAATTTCAATCCTGCATGATTCTACCAAGAAATGTGATTCTTCATTCAAAACGCTGGTTTTTGCTATTGGGCTCTATTGAATAATGAATGTTTTGAATTTTCTCCAAAAGTAAAGTAGTTGCAAACTCATCCTTTTAGAGACTTGTTTGGGCTAATGAGAGGAGTAGAAAAACATCAAAAATTTCAGTCCTGCACGATTCTACCAAGAAATGTGTGTTCATTCAAACCGCTGGTTTTTGATAGTTTGGGCCCTATTGAATAATGAATGTTTTGAATTTTCTCCAAAAGTAAAGTAGTTGCAAACTCATCCTTTTAGAAACTTGTTTGGGCTGTTGAGAGGAGTAAAAAACCATCAAAAATTTCAATCCTGCATGATTCTACCAAGAAATGTGATTCTTCATTCAAAACGCTGGTTTTTGCTATTGGGCTCTATTGAATAATGAATGTTTTGAATTTTCTCCAAAAGTAAAGTAGTTGCAAACTCATCCTTTTAGAGACTTGTTTGGGCTCATGAGAGGAGTAAAAAAACATCAAAAATTTCAGTCCTGCACGATTCTACCAAGAAATGTGTGTTCATTCAAACCGCTGGTTTTTGATATTTTGGGCCCTATTGAATAATGAATGTTTTGAATTTTCTCCAAAAGTAAAGTAGTTGCAAACTCATCCTTTTAGAAACTTGTTTGGGCTGTTGAGAGCAGTAAAAAACCATCAAAAATTTCAATCCTGCATGATTCTACCAAGAAATGTGATTCTTCATTCAAAACGCTGGTTTTTGCTATTGGGCTCTATTGAATAATGAATGTTTTGAATTTTCTCCAAAAGTAAAGTAGTTGCAAACTCATCCTTTTAGAGACTTGTTTGGGCTCATGAGAGGAGTAGAAAAACATCAAAAATTTCAGTCCTGCACGATTCTACCAAGAAATGTGTGTTCATTCAAACCCCTGGTTTTTGATATTTTGGGCCCTATTGAATAATGAATGTTTTGAATTTTCTCCAAAAGTAAAGCAGTTGCAAACTCATCCTTTTAGAAACTTGTTTGGGCTGTTGAGAGGAGTAAAAAACCATCAAAAATTTCAATCCTGCATGATTCTACCAAGAAATGTGATTCTTCATTCAAAACCTGATTTTTGCTATTGGGCTCTATTGAATAATGAATGTTTTGAATTTTCTCCAAAAGTAAAGTAGTTGCAAACTCATGCTTTTAGAGACTTGTTTGGGCTCATGAGAGGAGTAGAAAAACATCAAAAATTTCAGTCCTGCATGATTCTACCAAGAAATGTGTGTTCATTGAAACCGCTGGTTTTTGATAGTTTGGGCCCTATTGAATAATGAATGTTTTGAATTTTCTCCAAAAGTAAAGTAGTTGCAAACTCATCCTTTTAGAAACTTGTTTGGGCTGTTGAGAGTAGTAAAAAACCATCAAAAATTTCAATCCTGCATGATTCTACCAAGAAATGTGATTCTTCATTCAATACGCTGGTTTTTGCTATTGGGCTCTATTGAATAATGAATGTTTTGAATTTTCTCCAAAAGTAAAGTAGTTGCAAACTCATGCTTTTAGAGACTTGTTTGGGCTCATGAGAGGAGTAGAAAAACATCAAAAATTTCAGTCCTGCATGATTCTACCAAAAAATGTGTGTTCATTGAAACCGCTGGTTTTTGATAGTTTGGGCCCTATTGAATAATGAATGTTTTGAATTTTCTCCAAAAGTAAAGTAGTTGCAAACTCATCCTTTTAGAAACTTGTTTGGGCTGTTGAGAGCAGTAAAAAACCATCAAAAATTTCAATCCTGCATGATTCTACCAAGAAATGTGATTCTTCATTCAAAACGCTGGTTTTTGCTATTGGGCTCTATTGAATAATGAATGTTTTGAATTTTCTCCAAAAGTAAAGTAGTTGCAAACTCATCCTTTTAGAGACTTGTTTGGGCTCATGAGAGGAGTAGAAAAACATCAAAAATTTCAGTCCTGCATGATTCTACCAAGAAATGTGTGTTCATTGAAACCGCTGGTTTTTGATAGTTTGGGCCCTATTGAATAATGAATGTTTTGAATTTTCTCCAAAAGTAAAGTAGTTGCAAACTCATGCTTTTAGAGACTTGTTTGGGCTCATGAGAGGAGTAGAAAAACATCAAAAATTTCAGTCCTGCATGATTCTACCAAGAAATGTGTGTTCATTGAAACCGCTGGTTTTTGATAGTTTGGGCCCTAATGAATAATGAATGTTTTGAATTTTCTCCAAAAATAAAATAGTTGCAAACTCATCCTTTTAGAAACTTGTTTGGGCTGTTGAGAGGAGTAAAAAACCATCAAAAATTTCAATCCTGCATGATTCTACCAAGAAATGTGATTCTTCATTCAAAACGCTGGTTTTTGTTATTGGGCTCTGTTGAATAATGAATGTTTTGAATTTTCTCCAAAAGTAAAGTAGTTGCAAACTCATCCTTTTAGAGACTTGTTTGGGATCATGAGAGGAGTAGAAAAACATCAAAAATTTCAGTCCTGCACGATTCTACCAAGAAATGTGTGTTCATTCAAACCGCTGGTTTTTGATAGTTTGGGCCCTATTGAATAATGAATGTTTTGAATTTTCTCCAAAAGTAAAGTAGTTGCAAACTCATCCTTTTAGAAACTTGTTTGGGCTGTTGAGAGGAGTAAAAAACCATCAAAAATTTCAATTCTGCATGATTCTACCAAGAAATGTGATTCTTCATTCAAAACCTGATTTTTGCTATTGGGCTCTATTGAATAATGAATGTTTTGAATTTTCTTCAAAAGTAAAGTAGTTGCAAACTCATGCTTTTAGAGACTTGTTTGGGCTCATGAGAGGAGTAGAAAAACATCAAAAATTTCAGTCCTGCATGATTCTACCAAGAAATGTGTGTTCATTGAAACCGCTGGTTTTTGATAGTTTGGGACCTATTGAATAATGAATGTTTTGAATTCTCTCCAAAAGTAAAGTAGTTGCAAACTCATCCTTTTAGAAACTTGTTTGGGCTGTTGAGAGGAGTAAAAAACCATCAAAAATTTCAATCCTGCATGATTCTACCAAGAAATGTGATTCTTCATTCAAAACGCTGGTTTTTGCTATTGGGCTCTATTGAATAATGAATGTTTTGAATTTTCTCCAAAAGTAAAGTAGTTGCAAACTCATCCTTTTAGAGACTTGTTTGGGCTCATGAGAGGAGTAGAAAAACATCAAAAATTTCAGTCCTGCACGATTCTACCAAGAAATGTGTGTTCATTCAAACCGCTGGTTTTTGATATTTTGGGCCCTATTGAATAATGAATGTTTTGAATTTTCTCCAAAAGTAAAGTAGTTGCAAACTCATCCTTTTATAAACTTGTTTGGGCTGTTGAGAGCAGTAAAAAACCATCAAAAATTTCAATCCTGCATGATTCTACCAAGAAATGTAATTCTTCATTCAAAACGCTGGTTTTTGCTATTGGGCTCTATTGAATAATGAATGTTTTGAATTTTCTCCAAAAGTAAAGTAGTTGCAGACTCATCCTTTTAGAGACTTGTTTGGGCTAATGAGAGGAGTAGAAAAACATCAAAAATTTCAGTCCTGCACGATTCTACCAAGAAATGTGTGTTCATTCAAACCGCTGGTTTTTGATAGTTTGGGCCCTATTGAATAATGAATGTTTTGAATTTTCTCCAAAAGTAAAGTAGTTGCAAACTCATGCTTTTAGTGACTTGTTTGGGCTCATGAGATTAGAAAAACATCAGAAATTTCAGTCCTGCATGATTCTACCAAGAAATGTGTGTTCATTGAAACCGCTGGTTTTTGATAGTTTGGGCCCTATTGAATAATGAATGTTTTGAATTTTCTCCAAAAATAAAGTAGTTGCAAACTCATCCTTTTAGAAACTTGTTTGGGCTGTTGAGAGGAGTAAAAAACCATCAAAAATTTCAATCCTGCATGATTCTACCAAGAAATGTGATTCTTCATTCAAAACGCTGGTTTTTGCTATTGGGCTCTATTGAATAATGAATGTTTTGAATTTTCTCCAAAAGTAAAGTAGTTGCAAACTCATCCTTTTAGAAACTTGTTTGGGCTGTTGAGAGTAGTAAAAAACCATCAAAAATTTCAATCCTGCATGATTCTACCAAGAAATGTGATTCTTCATTCAATACGCTGGTTTTTGCTATTGGGCTCTATTGAATAATGAATGTTTTGAATTTTCTCCAAAAGTAAAGTAGTTGCAAACTCATGCTTTTAGAGACTTGTTTGGGCTCATGAGAGGAGTAGAAAAACATCAAAAATTTCAGTCCTGCATGATTCTACCAAAAAATGTGTGTTCATTGAAACCGCTGGTTTTTGATAGTTTGGGCCCTATTGAATAATGAATGTTTTGAATTTTCTCCAAAAGTAAAGTAGTTGCAAACTCATCCTTTTAGAAACTTGTTTGGGCTGTTGAGAGCAGTAAAAAACCATCAAAAATTTCAATCCTGCATGATTCTACCAAGAAATGTGATTCTTCATTCAAAACGCTGGTTTTTGCTATTGGGCTCTATTGAATAATGAATGTTTTGAATTTTCTCCAAAAGTAAAGTAGTTGCAAACTCATCCTTTTAGAGACTTGTTTGGGCTCATGAGAGGAGTAGAAAAACATCAAAAATTTCAGTCCTGCATGATTCTACCAAGAAATGTGTGTTCATTGAAACCGCTGGTTTTTGATAGTTTGGGCCCTATTGAATAATGAATGTTTTGAATTTTCTCCAAAAGTAAAGTAGTTGCAAACTCATGCTTTTAGAGACTTGTTTGGGCTCATGAGAGGAGTAGAAAAACATCAAAAATTTCAGTCCTGCATGATTCTACCAAGAAATGTGTGTTCATTGAAACCGCTGGTTTTTGATAGTTTGGGCCCTAATGAATAATGAATGTTTTGAATTTTCTCCAAAAATAAAATAGTTGCAAACTCATCCTTTTAGAAACTTGTTTGGGCTGTTGAGAGGAGTAAAAAACCATCAAAAATTTCAATCCTGCATGATTCTACCAAGAAATGTGATTCTTCATTCAAAACGCTGGTTTTTGTTATTGGGCTCTGTTGAATAATGAATGTTTTGAATTTTCTCCAAAAGTAAAGTAGTTGCAAACTCATCCTTTTAGAGACTTGTTTGGGATCATGAGAGGAGTAGAAAAACATCAAAAATTTCAGTCCTGCACGATTCTACCAAGAAATGTGTGTTCATTCAAACCGCTGGTTTTTGATAGTTTGGGCCCTATTGAATAATGAATGTTTTGAATTTTCTCCAAAAGTAAAGTAGTTGCAAACTCATCCTTTTAGAAACTTGTTTGGGCTGTTGAGAGGAGTAAAAAACCATCAAAAATTTCAATTCTGCATGATTCTACCAAGAAATGTGATTCTTCATTCAAAACCTGATTTTTGCTATTGGGCTCTATTGAATAATGAATGTTTTGAATTTTCTTCAAAAGTAAAGTAGTTGCAAACTCATGCTTTTAGAGACTTGTTTGGGCTCATGAGAGGAGTAGAAAAACATCAAAAATTTCAGTCCTGCATGATTCTACCAAGAAATGTGTGTTCATTGAAACCGCTGGTTTTTGATAGTTTGGGCCCTATTGAATAATGAATGTTTTGAATTTTCTCCAAAAGTAAAGTAGTTGCAAACTCATCCTTTTATAAACTTGTTTGGGCTGTTGAGAGCAGTAAAAAACCATCAAAAATTTCAATCCTGCATGATTCTACCAAGAAATGTAATTCTTCATTCAAAACGCTGGTTTTTGCTATTGGGCTCTATTGAATAATGAATGTTTTGAATTTTCTCCAAAAGTAAAGTAGTTGCAGACTCATCCTTTTAGAGACTTGTTTGGGCTAATGAGAGGAGTAGAAAAACATCAAAAATTTCAGTCCTGCACGATTCTACCAAGAAATGTGTGTTCATTCAAACCGCTGGTTTTTGATAGTTTGGGCCCTATTGAATAATGAATGTTTTGAATTTTCTCCAAAAGTAAAGTAGTTGCAAACTCATGCTTTTAGTGACTTGTTTGGGCTCATGAGATTAGAAAAACATCAGAAATTTCAGTCCTGCATGATTCTACCAAGAAATGTGTGTTCATTGAAACCGCTGGTTTTTGATAGTTTGGGCCCTATTGAATAATGAATGTTTTGAATTTTCTCCAAAAATAAAGTAGTTGCAAACTCATCCTTTTAGAAACTTGTTTGGGCTGTTGAGAGGAGTAAAAAACCATCAAAAATTTCAATCCTGCATGATTCTACCAAGAAATGTGATTCTTCATTCAAAACGCTGGTTTTTGCTATTGGGCTCTATTGAATAATGAATGTTTTGAATTTTCTCCAAAAGTAAAGTAGTTGCAAACTCATGCTTTTAGAGACTTGTTTGTGCTCATGAGAGGAGTAGAAAAAAATCAAAAATTTCAGTCCTGCTCGATTCTACCAAGAAATGTGTGTTCATTCAAACCGCTGGTTTTTGATATTTTGGGCCCTATTGAATAACGAATGTTTTGAATTGTCTCCAAAAGTAAAGTAGTTGCAAACTCATGCTTTTAGAAACTTGTTTGGGCTGTTGAGAGGAGTAAAAAACCATCAAAAATTTCAATCCTGCATGATTCTACCAAGAAATGTGATTCTTCATTCAAAACGCTGGTTTTTGCTATTGGGCTCTATTGAATAATGAATGTTTTGAATTTTCTCCAAAAGTAAAGTAGTTGCAAACTCATCCTTTTAGAGACTTGTTTGGGCTCATGAGAGGAGTAGAAAAACATCAAAAATTTCAGTCCTGCACGATTCTACCAAGAAATGTGTGTTCATTCAAACCGCTGGTTTTTGATATTTTGGGCCCTATTGATTAATGAATGTTTTATATTTTCTCCAAAAGTAAAGTAGTTGCAAACTCATCCTTTTAGAAACTTGTTTGGGCTGTTGAGAGGAGTATAAAACCATCAAAAATTTCAATCCTGCATGATTCTACCAAGAAATGTGATTCTTCATTCAAAACCTGATTTTTGCTATTGGGCTCTATTGAATAATGAATGTTTTGAATTTTCTCCAAAAGTAAAGTAGTTGCAAACTCATGCTTTTAGAGACTTGTTTGGGCTCATGAGAGGAGTAGAAAAACATCAAAAATTTCAGTCCTGCATGATTCTACCAAGAAATGTGTGTTCATTGAAACTGCTGGTTTTTGATAGTTTGGGCCCTATTGAATAATGAATGTTTTGAATTTTCTCCAAAAGTAAAGTAGTTGCAAACTCATCCTTTTAGAAACTTGTTTGGGCTGTTGAGAGGAGTAAAAAACCATCAAAAATTTCAATCCTGCATGATTTTACCAAGAAATGTGATTCTTCATTCAAAACCTGATTTTTGCTATTGGGCTCTATTGAATAATGAATGTTTTGAATTTTCTCCAAAAGTAAAGTAGTTGCAAACTCATGCTTTTAGAGACTTGTTTGGGCTCATGAGAGGAGTAGAAAAACATCAAAAATTTCAGTCCTGCATGATTCTACCAAGAAATGTGTGTTCATTGAAACCGCTGGTTTTTGATAGTTTGGGCCCTATTGAATAATGAATGTTTTGAATTTTCTCCAAAAATAAAATAGTTGCAAACTCATCCTTTTAGAAACTTGTTTGGGCTGTTGAGAGGAGTAAAAAACCATCAAAAATTTCAATCCTGCACGATTCTACCAAGAAATGTGATTCTTCATTCAAAACGCTGGTTTTTGTTATTGGGCTCTGTTGAATAATGAATGTTTTGAATTTTCTCCAAAAGTAAAGTAGTTGCAAACTCATCCTTTTAGAGACTTGTTTGTGCTCATGAGAGGAGTAGAAAAACATCAAAAATTTCAGTCCTGCACGATTCTACCAAGAAATGTGTGTTCATTCAAACCGCTGGTTTTTGATATTTTGGGCCCTATTGAATAATGAATGTTTTGAATTTTCTTCAAAAGTAAAGTAGTTGCAAACTCATCCTTTTAGAAACTTGTTTGGGCTGTTGAGAGGAGTAAAAAACCATCAAAAATTTCAATCCTGCATGATTCTACCAAGAAATGTGATTCTTCATTCAAAACCTGATTTTTGCTAAAGGGCTCTATTGAATAATGAATGTTTTGAGTTTTCTCCAAAAGTAAAGTAGTTGCAAACTCATGCTTTTAGAGACTTGTTTGGGCTCATGAGAGGAGTAGAAAAACATCAAAAATTTCAGTCCTGCATGATTCTACCAAGAAATGTGTGTTCATTCAAACCGCTGGTTTTTGATAGTTTGGGCCCTATTGAATAATGAATGTTTTGAATTTTCTCCAAAAGTAAAGTAGTTGCAAACTCATCCTTTTAGAAACTTGTTTGGGCTGTTGAGAGCAGTAAAAAACCATCAAAAATTTCAATCCTGCATGATTCTACCAAGAAATGTGATTCTTCATTCAAAACGCTGGTTTTTGCTATTGGGCTCTATTGAATAATGAATGTTTTGAATTTTCTCCAAAAGTAAAGTAGTTGCAAACTCATCCTTTTAGAGACTTGTTTGGGCTAATGAGAGGAGTAGAAAAACATCAAAAATTTCAGTCCTGCACGATTCTACCAAGAAATGTGTGTTCATTCAAACCGCTGGTTTTTGATAGTTTGGGCCCTATTGAATAATGAATGTTTTGAATTTTCTCCAAAAGTAAAGTAGTTGCAAACTCATCCTTTTAGAAACTTGTTTGGGCTGTTGAGAGGAGTAAAAAACCATCAAAAATTTCAATCCTGCATGATTCTACCAAGAAATGTGATTCTTCATTCAAAACGCTGGTTTTTGCTATTGGGCTCTATTGAATAATGAATGTTTTGAATTTTCTCCAAAAGTAAAGTAGTTGCAAACTCATCCTTTTAGAGACTTGTTTGGGCTCATGAGAGGAGTAAAAAAACATCAAAAATTTCAGTCCTGCACGATTCTACCAAGAAATGTGTGTTCATTCAAACCGCTGGTTTTTGATATTTTGGGCCCTATTGAATAATGAATGTTTTGAATTTTCTCCAAAAGTAAAGTAGTTGCAAACTCATCCTTTTAGAAACTTGTTTGGGCTGTTGAGAGCAGTAAAAAACCATCAAAAATTTCAATCCTGCATGATTCTACCAAGAAATGTGATTCTTCATTCAAAACGCTGGTTTTTGCTATTGGGCTCTATTGAATAATGAATGTTTTGAATTTTCTCCAAAAGTAAAGTAGTTGCAAACTCATCCTTTTAGAGACTTGTTTGGGCTCATGAGAGGAGTAGAAAAACATCAAAAATTTCAGTCCTGCACGATTCTACCAAGAAATGTGTGTTCATTCAAACCCCTGGTTTTTGATATTTTGGGCCCTATTGAATAATGAATGTTTTGAATTTTCTCCAAAAGTAAAGCAGTTGCAAACTCATCCTTTTAGAAACTTGTTTGGGCTGTTGAGAGGAGTAAAAAACCATCAAAAATTTCAATCCTGCATGATTCTACCAAGAAATGTGATTCTTCATTCAAAACCTGATTTTTGCTATTGGGCTCTATTGAATAATGAATGTTTTGAATTTTCTCCAAAAGTAAAGTAGTTGCAAACTCATGCTTTTAGAGACTTGTTTGGGCTCATGAGAGGAGTAGAAAAACATCAAAAATTTCAGTCCTGCATGATTCTACCAAGAAATGTGTGTTCATTGAAACCGCTGGTTTTTGATAGTTTGGGCCCTATTGAATAATGAATGTTTTGAATTTTCTCCAAAAGTAAAGTAGTTGCAAACTCATCCTTTTAGAAACTTGTTTGGGCTGTTGAGAGTAGTAAAAAACCATCAAAAATTTCAATCCTGCATGATTCTACCAAGAAATGTGATTCTTCATTCAATACGCTGGTTTTTGCTATTGGGCTCTATTGAATAATGAATGTTTTGAATTTTCTCCAAAAGTAAAGTAGTTGCAAACTCATGCTTTTAGAGACTTGTTTGGGCTCATGAGAGGAGTAGAAAAACATCAAAAATTTCAGTCCTGCATGATTCTACCAAAAAATGTGTGTTCATTGAAACCGCTGGTTTTTGATAGTTTGGGCCCTATTGAATAATGAATGTTTTGAATTTTCTCCAAAAGTAAAGTAGTTGCAAACTCATCCTTTTAGAAACTTGTTTGGGCTGTTGAGAGCAGTAAAAAACCATCAAAAATTTCAATCCTGCATGATTCTACCAAGAAATGTGATTCTTCATTCAAAACGCTGGTTTTTGCTATTGGGCTCTATTGAATAATGAATGTTTTGAATTTTCTCCAAAAGTAAAGTAGTTGCAAACTCATCCTTTTAGAGACTTGTTTGGGCTCATGAGAGGAGTAGAAAAACATCAAAAATTTCAGTCCTGCATGATTCTACCAAGAAATGTGTGTTCATTGAAACCGCTGGTTTTTGATAGTTTGGGCCCTATTGAATAATGAATGTTTTGAATTTTCTCCAAAAGTAAAGTAGTTGCAAACTCATGCTTTTAGAGACTTGTTTGGGCTCATGAGACGAGTAGAAAAACATCAAAAATTTCAGTCCTGCATGATTCTACCAAGAAATGTGTGTTCATTGAAACCGCTGGTTTTTGATAGTTTGGGCCCTAATGAATAATGAATGTTTTGAATTTTCTCCAAAAATAAAATAGTTGCAAACTCATCCTTTTAGAAACTTGTTTGGGCTGTTGAGAGGAGTAAAAAACCATCAAAAATTTCAATCCTGCATGATTCTACCAAGAAATGTGATTCTTCATTCAAAACGCTGGTTTTTGTTATTGGGCTCTGTTGAATAATGAATGTTTTGAATTTTCTCCAAAAGTAAAGTAGTTGCAAACTCATCCTTTTAGAGACTTGTTTGGGATCATGAGAGGAGTAGAAAAACATCAAAAATTTCAGTCCTGCACGATTCTACCAAGAAATGTGTGTTCATTCAAACCGCTGGTTTTTGATAGTTTGGGCCCTATTGAATAATGAATGTTTTGAATTTTCTCCAAAAGTAAAGTAGTTGCAAACTCATCCTTTTAGAAACTTGTTTGGGCTGTTGAGAGGAGTAAAAAACCATCAAAAATTTCAATTCTGCATGATTCTACCAAGAAATGTGATTCTTCATTCAAAACCTGATTTTTGCTATTGGGCTCTATTGAATAATGAATGTTTTGAATTTTCTTCAAAAGTAAAGTAGTTGCAAACTCATGCTTTTAGAGACTTGTTTGGGCTCATGAGAGGAGTAGAAAAACATCAAAAATTTCAGTCCTGCATGATTCTACCAAGAAATGTGTGTTCATTGAAACCGCTGGTTTTTGATAGTTTGGGACCTATTGAATAATGAATGTTTTGAATTCTCTCCAAAAGTAAAGTAGTTGCAAACTCATCCTTTTAGAAACTTGTTTGGGCTGTTGAGAGGAGTAAAAAACCATCAAAAATTTCAATCCTGCATGATTCTACCAAGAAATGTGATTCTTCATTCAAAACGCTGGTTTTTGCTATTGGGCTCTATTGAATAATGAATGTTTTGAATTTTCTCCAAAAGTAAAGTAGTTGCAAACTCATCCTTTTAGAGACTTGTTTGGGCTCATGAGAGGAGTAGAAAAACATCAAAAATTTCAGTCCTGCACGATTCTACCAAGAAATGTGTGTTCATTCAAACCGCTGGTTTTTGATATTTTGGGCCCTATTGAATAATGAATGTTTTGAATTTTCTCCAAAAGTAAAGTAGTTGCAAACTCATCCTTTTATAAACTTGTTTGGGCTGTTGAGAGCAGTAAAAAACCATCAAAAATTTCAATCCTGCATGATTCTACCAAGAAATGTAATTCTTCATTCAAAACGCTGGTTTTTGCTATTGGGCTCTATTGAATAATGAATGTTTTGAATTTTCTCCAAAAGTAAAGTAGTTGCAGACTCATCCTTTTAGAGACTTGTTTGGGCTAATGAGAGGAGTAGAAAAACATCAAAAATTTCAGTCCTGCACGATTCTACCAAGAAATGTGTGTTCATTCAAACCGCTGGTTTTTGATAGTTTGGGCCCTATTGAATAATGAATGTTTTGAATTTTCTCCAAAAGTAAAGTAGTTGCAAACTCATGCTTTTAGTGACTTGTTTGGGCTCATGAGATTAGAAAAACATCAGAAATTTCAGTCCTGCATGATTCTACCAAGAAATGTGTGTTCATTGAAACCGCTGGTTTTTGATAGTTTGGGCCCTATTGAATAATGAATGTTTTGAATTTTCTCCAAAAATAAAGTAGTTGCAAACTCATCCTTTTAGAAACTTGTTTGGGCTGTTGAGAGGAGTAAAAAACCATCAAAAATTTCAATCCTGCATGATTCTACCAAGAAATGTGATTCTTCATTCAAAACGCTGGTTTTTGCTATTGGGCTCTATTGAATAATGAATGTTTTGAATTTTCTCCAAAAGTAAAGTAGTTGCAAACTCATCCTTTTAGAAACTTGTTTGGGCTGTTGAGAGTAGTAAAAAACCATCAAAAATTTCAATCCTGCATGATTCTACCAAGAAATGTGATTCTTCATTCAATACGCTGGTTTTTGCTATTGGGCTCTATTGAATAATGAATGTTTTGAATTTTCTCCAAAAGTAAAGTAGTTGCAAACTCATGCTTTTAGAGACTTGTTTGGGCTCATGAGAGGAGTAGAAAAACATCAAAAATTTCAGTCCTGCATGATTCTACCAAAAAATGTGTGTTCATTGAAACCGCTGGTTTTTGATAGTTTGGGCCCTATTGAATAATGAATGTTTTGAATTTTCTCCAAAAGTAAAGTAGTTGCAAACTCATCCTTTTAGAAACTTGTTTGGGCTGTTGAGAGCAGTAAAAAACCATCAAAAATTTCAATCCTGCATGATTCTACCAAGAAATGTGATTCTTCATTCAAAACGCTGGTTTTTGCTATTGGGCTCTATTGAATAATGAATGTTTTGAATTTTCTCCAAAAGTAAAGTAGTTGCAAACTCATCCTTTTAGAGACTTGTTTGGGCTCATGAGAGGAGTAGAAAAACATCAAAAATTTCAGTCCTGCATGATTCTACCAAGAAATGTGTGTTCATTGAAACCGCTGGTTTTTGATAGTTTGGGCCCTATTGAATAATGAATGTTTTGAATTTTCTCCAAAAGTAAAGTAGTTGCAAACTCATGCTTTTAGAGACTTGTTTGGGCTCATGAGAGGAGTAGAAAAACATCAAAAATTTCAGTCCTGCATGATTCTACCAAGAAATGTGTGTTCATTGAAACCGCTGGTTTTTGATAGTTTGGGCCCTAATGAATAATGAATGTTTTGAATTTTCTCCAAAAATAAAGTAGTTGCAAACTCATCCTTTTAGAAACTTGTTTGGGCTGTTGAGAGGAGTAAAAAACCATCAAAAATTTCAATCCTGCATGATTTTACCAAGAAATGTGATTCTTCATTCAAAACCTGATTTTTGCTATTGGGCTCTATTGAATAATGAATGTTTTGAATTTTCTCCAAAAGTAAAGTAGTTGCAAACTCATGCTTTTAGAGACTTGTTTGGGCTCATGAGAGGAGTAGAAAAACATCAAAAATTTCAGTCCTGCATGATTCTACCAAGAAATGTGTGTTCATTGAAACCGCTGGTTTTTGATAGTTTGGTCCCTATTGAATAATGAATGTTTTGAATTTTCTCCAAAAATAAAATAGTTGCAAACTCATCCTTTTAGAAACTTGTTTGGGCTGTTGAGAGGAGTAAAAAACCATCAAAAATTTCAATTCTGCACGATTCTACCAAGAAATGTGATTCTTCATTCAAAACGCTGGTTTTTGTTATTGGGCTCTGTTGAATAATGAATGTTTTGAATTTTCTCCAAAAGTAAAGTAGTTGCAAACTCATCCTTTTAGAGACTTGTTTGTGCTCATGAGAGGAGTAGAAAAACATCAAAAATTTCAGTCCTGCACGATTCTACCAAGAAATGTGTGTTCATTCAAACCGCTGGTTTTTGATATTTTGGGCCCTATTGAATAATGAATGTTTTGAATTTTCTTCAAAAGTAAAGTAGTTGCAAACTCATCCTTTTAGAAACTTGTTTGGGCTGTTGAGAGGAGTAAAAAACCATCAAAAATTTCAATCCTGCATGATTCTACCAAGAAATGTGATTCTTCATTCAAAACCTGATTTTTGCTATTGGGCTCTATTGAATAATGAATGTTTTGAGTTTTCTCCAAAAGTAAAGTAGTTGCAAACTCATGCTTTTAGAGACTTGTTTGGGCTCATGAGAGGAGTAGAAAAACATCAAAAATTTCAGTCCTGCATGATTCTACCAAGAAATGTGTGTTCATTCAAACCGCTGGTTTTTGATAGTTTGGGCCCTATTGAATAATGAATGTTTTGAATTTTCTCCAAAAGTAAAGTAGTTGCAAACTCATCCTTTTAGAAACTTGTTTGGGCTGTTGAGAGCAGTAAAAAACCATCAAAAATTTCAATCCTGCATGATTCTACCAAGAAATGTGATTCTTCATTCAAAACGCTGGTTTTTGCTATTGGGCTCTATTGAATAATGAATGTTTTGAATTTTCTCCAAAAGTAAAGTTGTTGCAAACTCATCCTTTTAGAGACTTGTTTGGGCTCATGAGAGGAGTAAAAAAACATCAAAAATTTCAGTCCTGCACGATTCTACCAAGAAATGTGTGTTCATTCAAACCGCTGGTTTTTGATATTTTGGGCCCTATTGAATAATGAATGTTTTGAATTTTCTCCAAAAGTAAAGTAGTTGCAAACTCATCCTTTTAGACTCTTGTTTGGGCTGTTGAGAGGAGTAAAAAACCATCAAAAATTTCAATCCTGCATGATTCTACCAAGAAATGTGATTCTTCATTCAAAACGCTGGTTTTTGTTATTGGGCTCTGTTGAATAATGAATGTTTTGAATTTTCTCCAAAAGTAAAGTAGTTGCAAACTCATCATTTTAGAGACTTGTTTGTGCTCATGAGAGGAGTAGAAAAACATCAAAAATTTCAGTCCTGCACGATTCTACCAAGAAATGTGTGTTCATTCAAACCGCTGGTTTTTGATATTTTGGGCCCTATTGAATAATGAATGTTTTGAATTTTCTTCAAAAGTAAAGTAGTTGCAAACTCATCCTTTTAGAAACTTGTTTGGGCTGTTGAGAGGAGTAAAAAACCATCAAAAATTTCAATCCTGCATGATTCTACCAAGAAATGTGATTCTTCATTCAAAACCTGATTTTTGCTATTGGGCTCTATTGAATAATGAATGTTTTGAGTTTTCTCCAAAAGTAAAGTAGTTGCAAACTCATGCTTTTAGAGACTTGTTTGGGCTCATGAGAGGAGTAGAAAAACATCAAAAATTTCAGTCCTGCATGATTCTACCAAGAAATGTGTGTTCATTCAAACCGCTGGTTTTTGATAGTTTGGGCCCTATTGAATAATGAATGTTTTGAATTTTCTCCAAAAATAAAGTAGTTGCAAACTCATCCTTTTAGAAACTTGTTTGGGCTGTTGAGAGGAGTAAAAAACCATCAAAAATTTCAATCCTGCATGATTCTACCAAGAAATGTGATTCTTCATTCAAAACGCTGGTTTTTGCTATTGGGCTCTATTGAATAATGAATGTTTTGAATTTTCTCCAAAAGTAAAGTAGTTGCAAACTCATGCTTTTAGAGACTTGTTTGGGCTCATGAGAGGAGTAGAAAAAAATCAAAAATTTCAGTCCTGCACGATTCTACCAAGAAATGTGTGTTCATTCAAACCGCTGGTTTTTGATATTTTGGGCCCTATTGAATAACGAATGTTTTGAATTGTCTCCAAAAGTAAAGTAGTTGCAAACTCATGCTTTTAGAAACTTGTTTGGGCTGTTGAGAGGAGTAAAAAAACCATCAAAAATTTCAATCCTGCATGATTCTACCAAGAAATGTGATTCTTCATTCAAAACGCTGGTTTTTGCTATTGGGCTCTATTGAATAATGAATGTTTTGAATTTTCTCCAAAAGTAAAGTAGTTGCAAACTCATCCTTTTAGAGACTTGTTTGGGCTCATGAGAGGAGTAGAAAAACATCAAAAATTTCAGTCCTGCACGATTCTACCAAGAAATGTGTGTTCATTCAAACCGCTGGTTTTTTATATTTTGGGCCCTATTGAATAATGAATGTTTTGAATTTTCTCCAAAAGTAAAGTAGTTGCAAACTCATCCTTTTAGAAACTTGCTTGGGCTGTTGAGAGGAGTATAAAACCATCAAAAATTTCAATCCTGCATGATTCTACCAAGAAATGTGATTCTTCATTCAAAACCTGATTTTTGCTATTGGGCTCTATTGAATAATGAATGTTTTGAATTTTCTCCAAAAGTAAAGTAGTTGCAAACTCATGCTTTTAGAGACTTGTTTGGGCTCATGAGAGGAGTAGAAAAACATCAAAAATTTCAGTCCTGCATGATTCTACCAAGAAATGTGTGTTCATTGAAACTGCTGGTTTTTGATAGTTTGGGCCCTATTGAATAATGAATGTTTTGAATTTTCTCCAAAAGTAAAGTAGTTGCAAACTCATCCTTTTAGAAACTTGTTTGGGCTGTTGAGAGGAGTAAAAAACCATCAAAAATTTCAATCCTGCATGATTTTACCAAGAAATGTGATTCTTCATTCAAAACCTGATTTTTGCTATTGGGCTCTATTGAATAATGAATGTTTTGAATTTTCTCCAAAAGTAAAGTAGTTGCAAACTCATGCTTTTAGAGACTTGTTTGGGCTCATGAGAGGAGTAGAAAAACATCAAAAATTTCAGTCCTGCATGATCCCACCAAGAAATGTGTGTTCATTGAAACCACTGGTTTTTGATAGTTTGGGCCCTATTGAATAATGAATGTTTTGAATTTTCTCCAAAAATAAAGTAGTTGCAAACTCATCCTTTTAGAAACTTGTTTGGGCTGTTGAGAGGAGTAAAAAACCATCAAAAAATTCAATCCTGCATGATTCTACCAAGAAATGTGATTCTTCATTCAAAACGCAGGTTTTTGCTATTGGGCTCTATTGAATAATGAATGTTTTGAATTTTCTCCAAAAGTAAAGTAGTTGCAAACTCATGCTTTTAGAGACTTGTTTGGGCTCATGAGAGGAGTAGAAAAACATCAAAAATTTCAGTCCTGCATGATTCTACCAAGAAATGTGTGTTCATTCAAACCGCTGTTTTTTGATAGTTTGGGCCCTATTGAATAATGAATGTTTTGAATTTTCTCCAAAAGTAAAGTAGTTGCAAACTCATCCTTTTAGAAACTTGTTTGGGCTGTTGAGAGCAGTAAAAAACCATCACAAATTTCAATCCTGCATGATTCTACCAAGAAATGTAATTCTTCATTCAAAACGCTGGTTTTTGCTATTGGGCTCTATTGAATAATGAATGTTTTGAATTTTCTCCAAAAGTAAAGTAGTTGCAGACTCATCCTTTTAGAGACTTGTTTGGGCTAATGAGAGGAGTAGAAAAACATCAAAAATTTCAGTCCTGCACGATTCTACCAAGAAATGTGTGTTCATTCAAACCGCTGGTTTTTGATAGTTTGGGCCCTATTGAATAATGAATGTTTTGAATTTTCTCCAAAAGTAAAGTAGTTGCAAACTCATGCTTTTAGAGACTTGTTTGGGCTCATGAGATTAGAAAAACATCAGAAATTTCAGTCCTGCATGATTCTACCAAGAAATGTGTGTTCATTGAAACCGCTGGTTTTTGATAGTTTGGGCCCTATTGAATAATGAATGTTTTGAATTTTCTCCAAAAATAAAGTAGTTGCAAACTCATCCTTTTAGAAACTTGTTTGGGCTGTTGAGAGGAGTAAAAAACCATCAAAAATTTCAATCCTGCATGATTCTACCAAGAAATGTGATTCTTCATTCAAAACGCTGGTTTTTGCTATTGGGCTCTATTGAATAATGAATGTTTTGAATTTTCTCCAAAAGTAAAGTAGTTGCAAACTCATGCTTTTAGAGACTTGTTTGGGCTCATGAGAGGAGTAGAAAAAAATCAAAAATTTCAGTCCTGCACGATTCTACCAAGAAATGTGTGTTCATTCAAACCGCTGGTTTTTGATATTTTGGGCCCTATTGAATAACGAATGTTTTGAATTGTCTCCAAAAGTAAAGTAGTTGCAAACTCATGCTTTTAGAAACTTGTTTGGGCTGTTGAGAGGAGTAAAAAACCATCAAAAATTTCAATCCTGCATGATTCTACCAAGAAATGTGATTCTTCATTCAAAACGCTGGTTTTTGCTATTGGGCTCTATTGAATAATGAATGTTTTGAATTTTCTCCAAAAGTAAAGTAGTTGCAAACTCATCCTTTTAGAGACTTGTTTGGGCTCATGAGAGGAGTAGAAAAACATCAAAAATTTCAGTCCTGCACGATTCTACCAAGAAATGTGTGTTCATTCAAACCGCTGGTTTTTGATATTTTGGGCCCTATTGAATAATGAATGTTTTGAATTTTCTCCAAAAGTAAAGTAGTTGCAAACTCATCCTTTTAGAAACTTGTTTGGGCTGTTGAGAGGAGTATAAAACCATCAAAAATTTCAATCCTGCATGATTCTACCAAGAAATGTGATTCTTCATTCAAAACCTGATTTTTGCTATTGGGCTCTATTGAATAATGAATGTTTTGAATTTTCTCCAAAAGTAAAGTAGTTGCAAACTCATGCTTTTAGAGACTTGTTTGGGCTCATGAGAGGAGTAGAAAAACATCAAAAATTTCAGTCCTGCATGATTCTACCAAGAAATGTGTGTTCATTGAAACTGCTGGTTTTTGATAGTTTGGGCCCTATTGAATAATGAATGTTTTGACTTTTCTCCAAAAGTAAAGTAGTTGCAAACTCATCCTTTTAGAAACTTGTTTGGGCTGTTGAGAGGAGTAAAAAACCATCAAAAATTTCAATCCTGCATGATTTTACCAAGAAATGTGATTCTTCATTCAAAACCTGATTTTTGCTATTGGGCTCTATTGAATAATGAATGTTTTAAATTTTCTCCAAAAGTAAAGTAGTTGCAAACTCATGCTTTTAGAGACTTGTTTGGGCTCATGAGAGGAGTAGAAAAACATCAAAAATTTCAGTCCTGCATGATCCCACCAAGAAATGTGTGTTCATTGAAACCACTGGTTTTTGATAGTTTGGGCCCTATTGAATAATGAATGTTTTGAATTTTCTCCAAAAGTAAAGTAGTTGCAAACTCATCCTTTTAGAAACTTGTTTGGGCTGTTGAGAGGAGTAAAAAACCATCAAAAATTTCAATCCTGCATGATTCTACCAAGAAATGTGATTCTTCATTCAATACGCTGGTTTTTGCTATTGGGCTCTATTGAATAATGAATGTTTTGAATTTTCTCCAAAAGTAAAGTAGTTGCAAACTCATGCTTTTAGAGACTTGTTTGGGCTCATGAGAGGAGTAGAACAACATCAAAAATTTCAGTCCTGCATGATTCTACCAAGAAATGTGTGTTCATTGAAACCGCAGGTTTTTGATAGTTTGGGCCCTATTGAATAATGAATGTTTTGAATTTTCTCCAAAAGTAAAGTAGTTGCAAACTCATCCTTTTAGAAACTTGTTTGGGCTGTTGAGAGCAGTAAAAAACCATCAAAAATTTCAATCCTGCATGATTCTACCAAGAAATGTGATTCTTCATTCAAAATGCTGGTTTTTGCTATTGGGCTCTATTGAATAATGAATGTTTTGAATTTTCTCCAAAAGTAAAGTAGTTGCAAACTCATCCTTTTAGAGACTTGTTTGGGCTAATGAGAGGAGTAGAAAATCATCAAAAATTTCAGTCCTGCACGATTCTACCAAGAAATGTGTGTTCATTCAAACCGCTGGTTTTTGATATTTTGGGCCCTATTGAATAATGAATGTTTTGAATTTTCTCCAAAAGTAAAGTAGTTGCAAACTCATCCTTTTAGAAACTTGTTTGGGCTGTTGAGAGGAGTAAAAAACCATCAAAAATTTCAATCTTGCATTATTCTACCAAGAAATGTGATTCTTCATTCAAAACCTGATTTTTGCTATTGGGCTCTATTGAATAATGAATGTTTTGAATTTTCTCCAAAAGTAAAGTAGTTGCAAACTCATGCTTTTAGAGACTTGTTTGGGCTCATGAGAGGAGTAGAAAAACATCAAAAATTTCAGTCCTGCATGATTCTGCCAAGAAATGTGTGTTCATTGAAACCGCTGGTTTTTGATAGTTTGGGCCCTATTGAATAATGAATGTTTTGAATTTTCTCCAAAAGTAAAGTAGTTGCAAACTCATGCTTTTAGAGACTTGTTTGGGCTCATGAGAGTAGAAAAACATCAGAAATTTCAGTCCTGCATGATTCTACCAAGAAATGTGTGTTCATTGAAACCGCTGGTTTTTGATAGTTTGGGCCCTATTGAATAATGAATGTTTTGAATTTTCTCCAAAAATAAAATAGTTGCAAACTCATCCTTTTAGAAACTTGTTTGGGCTGTTGAGAGGAGTAAAAAACCATCAAAAATTTCAATCCTGCACGATTCTACCAAAAAATGTGATTCTTCATTCAAAACGCTGGATTTTGTTATTGGGCTCGGTTGAATAATGAATGTTTTGAATTTTCTCCAAAAGTAAAGTAGTTGCAAACTCATCCTTTTAGAGACTTGTTTGGGCTCATGAGAGGAGTAGAAAAACATCAAAAATTTCAGTCCTGCACGATTCTACCAAGAAATGTGTGTTCATTCAAAAAGCTGGTTTTTGATATTTTGGGCCCTATTGAATAATGAATGTTTTGAATTTTCTCCAAAAGTAAAGTAGTTGCAAACTCATCCTTTTAGAAACTTGTTTGGGCTGTTGAGAGGAGTAAAAAACCATCAAAAATTTCAATCCTGCATGATTCTACCAAGAAATGTGATTCTTCATTCAAAACCTGATTTTTGCTATTGGGCTCTATTGAATAATGAATGTTTTGAATTTTCTCCAAAAGTAAAGTAGTTGCAAACTCATGCTTTTAGAGACTTGTTTGGGCTCATGAGAGGAGTAGAAAAACATCAAAAATTTCAGTCCTGCATGATTCTACCAAGAAATGTGTGTTCATTCAAACCGCTGGTTTTTGATAGTTTGGGCCCTATTGAATAATGAATGTTTTGAATTTTCTCTAAAAGTAAAGTAGTTGCAAACTCATCCTTTTAGACTCTTGTTTGGGCTGTTGAGAGGAGTAAAAAACCATCAAAAATTTCAATCCTGCATGATTCTACCAAGAAATGTGATTCTTCATTCAAAACGCTGGTTTTTGCTATTGGGCTCTATTGAATAATGAATGTTTTGAATTTTCTCCAAAATTAAAGTAGTTGCAAACTCATGCTTTTAGAGACTTGTTTGGGCTCATGAAAGGAGTAGAAAAACATCAAAAATTTCAGTCCTGCATGATTCTACCAAGAAATGTGTGTTCATTGAAACCGCTGATTTTTGATAGTTTGGGCCCTATTGAATAATGAATGTTTTGAATTTTCTCCAAAAGTAAAGTAGTTGCAAACTCATCCTTTTAGAAACTTGTTTGGGCTGTTGAGAGCAGTAAAAAACCATCAAAAATTTCAATCCTGCATGATTCTACCAAGAAATGTGATTCTTCATTCAAAACGCTGGTTTTTGCTATTGGGCTCTATTGAATAATGAATGTTTTGAATTTTCTCCAAAAGTAAAGTAGTTGCAGACTCATCCTTTTAGAGACTTGTTTGGGCTAATGAGAGGAGTAGAAAAACATCAAAAATTTCAGTCCTGCACGATTCTACCAAGAAATGTGTGTTCATTCAAACCGCTGGTTTTTGATAGTTTGGGCCCTATTGAATAATGAATGTGTTGAATTTTCTCCAAAAGTAAAGTAGTTGCAAACTCATCCTTTTAGAAAATTGTTTGGGCTGTTGAGAGGAGTAAAAAACCATCAAAAATTTCAATCCTGCATGATTCTACCAAGAAATGTGATTCTTCATTCAAAACGCTGGTTTTTGCTATTGGGCTCTATTGAATAATGAATGTTTTGAATTTTCTCCAAAAGAAAAGTAGTTGCAAACTCATGCTTTTAGAGACTTGTTTGGGCTCATGAGAGGAGTAGAAAAAAATCAAAAATTTCAGTCCTGCACGATTCTACCAAGAAATGTGTGTTCATTCAAACCGCTGGTTTTTGATATTTTGGGCCCTATTGAATAACGAATGTTTTGAATTTTCTCCAAAAGTAAAGTAGTTGCAAACTCATGCTTTTAGAAACTTGTTTGGGCTGTTGAGAGGAGTAAAAAACCATCAAAAATTTCAATCCTGCATGATTCTACCAAGAAATGTGATTCTTCATTCAAAACGTTGGTTTTTGCTATTGGGCTCTATTGAATAATGAATGTTTTGAATTTTCTCCAAAAGTAAAGTAGTTGCAAACTCATCCTTTTAGACACTTGTTTGGGCTCATGAGAGGAGTAGAAAAACATCAAAAATTTCAGTCCTGCACGATTCTACCAAGAAATGTGTGTTCATTCAAACCGCTGGTTTTTGATATTTTGGGCCCTATTGAATAATGAATGTTTTGAATTTTCTCCAAAAGTAAAGTAGTTGCAAACTCATCCTTTTAGAAACTTGTTTGGGCTGTTGAGAGGAGTATAAAATCATCAAAAATTTCAATGCTGCATGATTCTACCAAGAAATGTGATTCTTCATTCAAAACCTGATTTTTGCTATTGGGCTCTATTGAATAATGAATGTTTTGAATTTTCTCCAAAAGTAAAGTAGTTGCAAACTCATGCTTTTAGAGACTTGTTTGGGCTCATGAGAGGAGTAGAAAAACATCAAAAATTTCAGTCCTGCACGATTCTACCAAGAAATGTGTGTTCATTCAAACCGCTGGTTTTTGATAGTTTGGGCCCTATTGAATAATGAATGTTTTGAATTTTCTCCAAAAGTAAAGTAGTTGCAAACTCATGCTTTTAGAGACTTGTTTGGGCTCATGAGATTAGAAAAACATCAGAAATTTCAGTCCTGCATGATTCTACCAAGAAATGTGTGTTCATTGAAACAGATGGTTTTTGATAGTTTGGGCCCTATTGAATAATGAATGTTTTGAATTTTCTCCAAAAATAAAGTAGTTGCAAACTCATCCTTTTAGAAACTTGTTTGGGCTGTTGAGAGGAGTAAAAAACCATCAAAAATTTCAATCCTGCATGATTCTACCAAGAAATGTGATTCTTCATTCAAAACGCTGGTTTTTGCTATTGGGCTCTATTGAATAATGAATGTTTTGAATTTTCTCCAAAAGTAAAGTAGTTGCAAACTCATGCTTTTAGAGACTTGTTTGGGCTCATGAGAGGAGTAGAAAAAAATCAAAAATTTCAGTCCTGCACGATTCTACCAAGAAATGTGTGTTCATTCAAACCGCTGGTTTTTGATATTTTGGGCCCTATTGAATAACGAATGTTTTGAATTGTCTCCAAAAGTAAAGTAGTTGCAAACTCATGCTTTTAGAAACTTGTTTGGGCTGTTGAGAGAAGTAAAAAACCATCAAAAATTTCAATCCTGCATGATTCTACCAAGAAATGTGATTCTTCATTCAAAACGCTGGTTTTTGCTATTGGGCTCTATTGAATAATGAATGTTTTGAATTTTCTCCAAAAGTAAAGTAGTTGCAAACTCATCCTTTTAGACACTTGTTTGGGCTCATGAGAGGAGTAGAAAAACATCAAAAATTTCAGTCCTGCACGATTCTACCAAGAAATGTGTGTTCATTCAAACCGCTGGTTTTTGATATTTTGGGCCCTATTGAATAATGAATGTTTTGAATTTTCTCCAAAAGTAAAGTAGTTGCAAACTCATCCTTTTAGAAACTTGTTTGGGCTGTTGAGAGGAGTATAAAATCATCAAAAATTTCAATCCTGCATGATTCTACCAAGAAATGTGATTCTTCATTCAAAACCTGATTTTTGCTATTGGGCTCTATTGAATAATGAATGTTTTGAATTTTCTCCAAAAGTAAAGTAGTTGCAAACTCATGCTTTTAGAGACTTGTTTGGGCTCATGAGAGGAGTCGAAAAACATCAAAAATTTCAGTCCTGCATGATTCTACCAAGAAATGTGTGTTCATTGAAACTGCTGGTTTTTGATAGTTTGGGCCCTATTGAATAATGAATGTTTTGAATTTTCTCCAAAAGTAAAGTAGTTGCAAACTCATCCTTTTAGAGACTTGTTTGGGCTAATGAGAGGAGTAGAAAATCATCAAAAATTTCAGTCCTGCACGATTCTACCAAGAAATGTGTGTTCATTCAAACCGCTGGTTTTTGATATTTTGGGCCCTATTGAATAATGAATGTTTTGAATTTTCTCCAAAAGTAAAGTAGTTGCAAACTCATCCTTTTAGAAACTTGTTTGGGCTGTTGAGAGGAGTAAAAAACCATCAAAAATTTCAATCTTGCATTATTCTACCAAGAAATGTGATTCTTCATTCAAAACCTGATTTTTGCTATTGGGCTCTATTGAATAATGAATGTTTTGAATTTTCTCCAAAAGTAAAGTAGTTGCAAACTCATGCTTTTAGAGACTTGTTTGGGCTCATGAGAGGAGTAGAAAAACATCAAAAATTTCAGTCCTGCATGATTCTGCCAAGAAATGTGTGTTCATTGAAACCGCTGGTTTTTGATAGTTTGGGCCCTATTGAATAATGAATGTTTTGAATTTTCTCCAAAAGTAAAGTAGTTGCAAACTCATGCTTTTAGAGACTTGTTTGGGCTCATGAGAGTAGAAAAACATCAGAAATTTCAGTCCTGCATGATTCTACCAAGAAATGTGTGTTCATTGAAACCGCTGGTTTTTGATAGTTTGGGCCCTATTGAATAATGAATGTTTTGAATTTTCTCCAAAAATAAAATAGTTGCAAACTCATCCTTTTAGAAACTTGTTTGGGCTGTTGAGAGGAGTAAAAAACCATCAAAAATTTCAATCCTGCACGATTCTACCAAAAAATGTGATTCTTCATTCAAAACGCTGGTTTTTGTTATTGGGCTCGGTTGAATAATGAATGTTTTGAATTTTCTCCAAAAGTAAAGTAGTTGCAAACTCATCCTTTTAGAGACTTGTTTGGGCTCATGAGAGGAGTCGAAAAACATCAAAAATTTCAGTCCTGCATGATTCTACCAAGAAATGTGTGTTCATTGAAACTGCTGGTTTTTGATAGTTTGGGCCCTATTGAATAATGAATGTTTTGAATTTTCTCCAAAAATAAAGTAGTTGCAAACTCATCCTTTTAGAAACTTGTTTGGGCTGTTGAGAGGAGTAAAAAACCATCAAAAATTTCAATCCTGCATGATTCTACCAAGAAATGTGATTCTTCATTCAAAACGCTGGTTTTTGCTATTGGGCTCTATTGAATAATGAATGTTTTGAATTTTCTCCAAAAGTAAAGTAGTTGCAAACTCATGCTTTTAGAGACTTGTTTGGGCTCATGAGAGGAGTAGAAAAAAATCAAAAATTTCAGTCCTGCACGATTCTACCAAGAAATGT
Source organism: Dendrobates tinctorius (assembly GCF_039654945.1). NCBI lineage: Eukaryota > Metazoa > Chordata > Amphibia > Anura > Dendrobatidae > Dendrobates > Dendrobates tinctorius. Next base: position 25,213,087 of record NW_027361793.1, read on the forward strand.
GTGTTCATTCAAACCGCTGGTTTTTGATATTTTGGGCCCTATTGAATAACGAATGTTTTGAATTGTCTCCAAAAGTAAAGTAGTTGCAAACTCATGCTTTTAGAAACTTGTTTGGGCTGTTGAGAGGAGTAAAAAAACCATCAAAAATTTCAATCCTGCATGATTCTACCAAGAAATGTGATTCTTCATTCAAAAAGCTGGTTTTTGCTATTGGGCTCTATTGAATAATGAATGTTTTGAATTTTCTCCAAAAGTAAAGTAGTTGCAAACTCATCCTTTTAGAGACTTGTTTGGGCTCATGAGAGGAGTAGAAAAACATCAAAAATTTCAGTCCTGCACGATTCTACCAAGAAATGTGTGTTCATTCAAACCGCTGGTTTTTTATATTTTGGGCCCTATTGAATAATGAATGTTTTGAATTTTCTCCAAAAGTAAAGTAGTTGCAAACTCATCCTTTTAGAAACTTGCTTGGGCTGTTGAGAGGAGTATAAAACCATCAAAAATTTCAATCCTGCATGATTCTACCAAGAAATGTGATTCTTCATTCAAAACCTGATTTTTGCTATTGGGCTCTATTGAATAATGAATGTTTTGAATTTTCTCCAAAAGTAAAGTAGTTGCAAACTCATGCTTTTAGAGACTTGTTTGGGCTCATGAGAGGAGTAGAAAAACATCAAAAATTTCAGTCCTGCATGATTCTACCAAGAAATGTGTGTTCATTGAAACTGCTGGTTTTTGATAGTTTGGGCCCTATTGAATAATGAATGTTTTGAATTTTCTCCAAAAGTAAAGTAGTTGCAAACTCATCCTTTTAGAAACTTGTTTGGGCTGTTGAGAGGAGTAAAAAACCATCAAAAATTTCAATCCTGCATGATTCTACCAAGAAATGTGATTCTTCATTCAAAACGCTGGTTTTTGCTATTGGGCTCTATTGAATAATGAATGTTTTGAATTTTCTCCAAAAGTAAAGTAGTTGCAAACTCATGCTTTTAGAGACTTGTTTGGGCTCATGAGAGGAGTAGAAAAAAATCAAAAATTTCAGTCCTGCACGATTCTACCAAGAAATGTGTGTTCATTCAAACCGCTGGTTTTTGATATTTTGGGCCCTATTGAATAACGAATGTTTTGAATTGTCTCCAAAAGTAAAGTAGTTGCAAACTCATGCTTTTAGAAACTTGTTTGGGCTGTTGAGAGGAGTAAAAAAACCATCAAAAATTTCAATCCTGCATGATTCTACCAAGAAATGTGATTCTTCATTCAAAACGCTGGTTTTTGCTATTGGGCTCTATTGAATAATGAATGTTTTGAATTTTCTCCAAAAGTAAAGTAGTTGCAAACTCATCCTTTTAGAGACTTGTTTGGGCTCATGAGAGGAGTAGAAAAACATCAAAAATTTCAGTCCTGCACGATTCTACCAAGAAATGTGTGTTCATTCAAACCGCTGGTTTTTTATATTTTGGGCCCTATTGAATAATGAATGTTTTGAATTTTCTCCAAAAGTAAAGTAGTTGCAAACTCATCCTTTTAGAAACTTGCTTGGGCTGTTGAGAGGAGTATAAAACCATCAAAAATTTCAATCCTGCATGATTCTACCAAGAAATGTGATTCTTCATTCAAAACCTGATTTTTGCTATTGGGCTCTATTGAATAATGAATGTTTTGAATTTTCTCCAAAAGTAAAGTAGTTGCAAACTCATGCTTTTAGAGACTTGTTTGGGCTCATGAGAGGAGTAGAAAAACATCAAAAATTTCAGTCCTGCATGATTCTACCAAGAAATGTGTGTTCATTGAAACTGCTGGTTTTTGATAGTTTGGGCCCTATTGAATAATGAATGTTTTGAATTTTCTCCAAAAGTAAAGTAGTTGCAAACTCATCCTTTTAGAAACTTGTTTGGGCTGTTGAGAGGAGTAAAAAACCATCAAAAATTTCAATCCTGCATGATTTTACCAAGAAATGTGATTCTTCATTCAAAACCTGATTTTTGCTATTGGGCTCTATTGAATAATGAATGTTTTGAATTTTCTCCAAAAGTAAAGTAGTTGCAAACTCATGCTTTTAGAGACTTGTTTGGGCTCATGAGAGGAGTAGAAAAACATCAAAAATTTCAGTCCTGCATGATCCCACCAAGAAATGTGTGTTCATTGAAACCACTGGTTTTTGATAGTTTGGGCCCTATTGAATAATGAATGTTTTGAATTTTCTCCAAAAATAAAGTAGTTGCAAACTCATCCTTTTAGAAACTTGTTTGGGCTGTTGAGAGGAGTAAAAAACCATCAAAAAATTCAATCCTGCATGATTCTACCAAGAAATGTGATTCTTCATTCAAAACGCAGGTTTTTGCTATTGGGCTCTATTGAATAATGAATGTTTTGAATTTTCTCCAAAAGTAAAGTAGTTGCAAACTCATCCTTTTAGAGACTTGTTTGGGCTCATGAGAGGAGTAGAAAAACATCAAAAATTTCAGTCCTGCATGATTCTACCAAGAAATGTGTGTTCATTCAAACCGCTGTTTTTTGATAGTTTGGGCCCTATTGAATAATGAATGTTTTGAATTTTCTCCAAAAGTAAAGTAGTTGCAAACTCATCCTTTTAGAAACTTGTTTGGGCTGTTGAGAGCAGTAAAAAACCATCACAAATTTCAATCCTGCATGATTCTACCAAGAAATGTAATTCTTCATTCAAAACGCTGGTTTTTGCTATTGGGCTCTATTGAATAATGAATGTTTTGAATTTTCTCCAAAAGTAAAGTAGTTGCAGACTCATCCTTTTAGAGACTTGTTTGGGCTAATGAGAGGAGTAGAAAAACATCAAAAATTTCAGTCCTGCACGATTCTACCAAGAAATGTGTGTTCATTCAAACCGCTGGTTTTTGATAGTTTGGGCCCTATTGAATAATGAATGTTTTGAATTTTCTCCAAAAGTAAAGTAGTTGCAAACTCATGCTTTTAGAGACTTGTTTGGGCTCATGAGATTAGAAAAACATCAGAAATTTCAGTCCTGCATGATTCTACCAAGAAATGTGTGTTCATTGAAACCGCTGGTTTTTGATAGTTTGGGCCCTATTGAATAATGAATGTTTTGAATTTTCTCCAAAAATAAAGTAGTTGCAAACTCATCCTTTTAGAAACTTGTTTGGGCTGTTGAGAGGAGTAAAAAACCATCAAAAATTTCAATCCTGCATGATTCTACCAAGAAATGTGATTCTTCATTCAAAACGCTGGTTTTTGCTATTGGGCTCTATTGAATAATGAATGTTTTGAATTTTCTCCAAAAGTAAAGTAGTTGCAAACTCATGCTTTTAGAGACTTGTTTGGGCTCATGAGAGGAGTAGAAAAAAATCAAAAATTTCAGTCCTGCACGATTCTACCAAGAAATGTGTGTTCATTCAAACCGCTGGTTTTTGATATTTTGGGCCCTATTGAATAACGAATGTTTTGAATTGTCTCCAAAAGTAAAGTAGTTGCAAACTCATGCTTTTAGAAACTTGTTTGGGCTGTTGAGAGGAGTAAAAAACCATCAAAAATTTCAATCCTGCATGATTCTACCAAGAAATGTGATTCTTCATTCAAAACGCTGGTTTTTGCTATTGGGCTCTATTGAATAATGAATGTTTTGAATTTTCTCCAAAAGTAAAGTAGTTGCAAACTCATCCTTTTAGAGACTTGTTTGGGCTCATGAGAGGAGTAGAAAAACATCAAAAATTTCAGTCCTGCACGATTCTACCAAGAAATGTGTGTTCATTCAAACCGCTGGTTTTTGATATTTTGGGCCCTATTGAATAATGAATGTTTTGAATTTTCTCCAAAAGTAAAGTAGTTGCAAACTCATCCTTTTAGAAACTTGTTTGGGCTGTTGAGAGGAGTATAAAACCATCAAAAATTTCAATCCTGCATGATTCTACCAAGAAATGTGATTCTTCATTCAAAACCTGATTTTTGCTATTGGGCTCTATTGAATAATGAATGTTTTGAATTTTCTCCAAAAGTAAAGTAGTTGCAAACTCATGCTTTTAGAGACTTGTTTGGGCTCATGAGAGGAGTAGAAAAACATCAAAAATTTCAGTCCTGCATGATTCTACCAAGAAATGTGTGTTCATTGAAACTGCTGGTTTTTGATAGTTTGGGCCCTATTGAATAATGAATGTTTTGACTTTTCTCCAAAAGTAAAGTAGTTGCAAACTCATCCTTTTAGAAACTTGTTTGGGCTGTTGAGAGGAGTAAAAAACCATCAAAAATTTCAATCCTGCATGATTTTACCAAGAAATGTGATTCTTCATTCAAAACCTGATTTTTGCTATTGGGCTCTATTGAATAATGAATGTTTTAAATTTTCTCCAAAAGTAAAGTAGTTGCAAACTCATGCTTTTAGAGACTTGTTTGGGCTCATGAGAGGAGTAGAAAAACATCAAAAATTTCAGTCCTGCATGATCCCACCAAGAAATGTGTGTTCATTGAAACCACTGGTTTTTGATAGTTTGGGCCCTATTGAATAATGAATGTTTTGAATTTTCTCCAAAAGTAAAGTAGTTGCAAACTCATCCTTTTAGAAACTTGTTTGGGCTGTTGAGAGGAGTAAAAAACCATCAAAAATTTCAATCCTGCATGATTCTACCAAGAAATGTGATTCTTCATTCAATACGCTGGTTTTTGCTATTGGGCTCTATTGAATAATGAATGTTTTGAATTTTCTCCAAAAGTAAAGTAGTTGCAAACTCATGCTTTTAGAGACTTGTTTGGGCTCATGAGAGGAGTAGAACAACATCAAAAATTTCAGTCCTGCATGATTCTACCAAGAAATGTGTGTTCATTGAAACCGCAGGTTTTTGATAGTTTGGGCCCTATTGAATAATGAATGTTTTGAATTTTCTCCAAAAGTAAAGTAGTTGCAAACTCATCCTTTTAGAAACTTGTTTGGGCTGTTGAGAGCAGTAAAAAACCATCAAAAATTTCAATCCTGCATGATTCTACCAAGAAATGTGATTCTTCATTCAAAATGCTGGTTTTTGCTATTGGGCTCTATTGAATAATGAATGTTTTGAATTTTCTCCAAAAGTAAAGTAGTTGCAAACTCATCCTTTTAGAGACTTGTTTGGGCTAATGAGAGGAGTAGAAAATCATCAAAAATTTCAGTCCTGCACGATTCTACCAAGAAATGTGTGTTCATTCAAACCGCTGGTTTTTGATATTTTGGGCCCTATTGAATAATGAATGTTTTGAATTTTCTCCAAAAGTAAAGTAGTTGCAAACTCATCCTTTTAGAAACTTGTTTGGGCTGTTGAGAGGAGTAAAAAACCATCAAAAATTTCAATCTTGCATTATTCTACCAAGAAATGTGATTCTTCATTCAAAACCTGATTTTTGCTATTGGGCTCTATTGAATAATGAATGTTTTGAATTTTCTCCAAAAGTAAAGTAGTTGCAAACTCATGCTTTTAGAGACTTGTTTGGGCTCATGAGAGGAGTAGAAAAACATCAAAAATTTCAGTCCTGCATGATTCTGCCAAGAAATGTGTGTTCATTGAAACCGCTGGTTTTTGATAGTTTGGGCCCTATTGAATAATGAATGTTTTGAATTTTCTCCAAAAGTAAAGTAGTTGCAAACTCATGCTTTTAGAGACTTGTTTGGGCTCATGAGAGTAGAAAAACATCAGAAATTTCAGTCCTGCATGATTCTACCAAGAAATGTGTGTTCATTGAAACCGCTGGTTTTTGATAGTTTGGGCCCTATTGAATAATGAATGTTTTGAATTTTCTCCAAAAATAAAATAGTTGCAAACTCATCCTTTTAGAAACTTGTTTGGGCTGTTGAGAGGAGTAAAAAACCATCAAAAATTTCAATCCTGCACGATTCTACCAAAAAATGTGATTCTTCATTCAAAACGCTGGTTTTTGTTATTGGGCTCGGTTGAATAATGAATGTTTTGAATTTTCTCCAAAAGTAAAGTAGTTGCAAACTCATCCTTTTAGAGACTTGTTTGGGCTCATGAGAGGAGTAGAAAAACATCAAAAATTTCAGTCCTGCACGATTCTACCAAGAAATGTGTGTTCATTCAAAAAGCTGGTTTTTGATATTTTGGGCCCTATTGAATAATGAATGTTTTGAATTTTCTCCAAAAGTAAAGTAGTTGCAAACTCATCCTTTTAGAAACTTGTTTGGGCTGTTGAGAGGAGTAAAAAACCATCAAAAATTTCAATCCTGCATGATTCTACCAAGAAATGTGATTCTTCATTCAAAACCTGATTTTTGCTATTGGGCTCTATTGAATAATGAATGTTTTGAATTTTCTCCAAAAGTAAAGTAGTTGCAAACTCATGCTTTTAGAGACTTGTTTGGGCTCATGAGAGGAGTAGAAAAACATCAAAAATTTCAGTCCTGCATGATTCTACCAAGAAATGTGTGTTCATTCAAACCGCTGGTTTTTGATAGTTTGGGCCCTATTGAATAATGAATGTTTTGAATTTTCTCCAAAAGTAAAGTAGTTGCAAACTCATCCTTTTAGACTCTTGTTTGGGCTGTTGAGAGGAGTAAAAAACCATCAAAAATTTCAATCCTGCATGATTCTACCAAGAAATGTGATTCTTCATTCAAAACGCTGGTTTTTGCTATTGGGCTCTATTGAATAATGAATGTTTTGAATTTTCTCCAAAATTAAAGTAGTTGCAAACTCATGCTTTTAGAGACTTGTTTGGGCTCATGAAAGGAGTAGAAAAACATCAAAAATTTCAGTCCTGCATGATTCTACCAAGAAATGTGTGTTCATTGAAACCGCTGATTTTTGATAGTTTGGGCCCTATTGAATAATGAATGTTTTGAATTTTCTCCAAAAGTAAAGTAGTTGCAAACTCATCCTTTTAGAAACTTGTTTGGGCTGTTGAGAGCAGTAAAAAACCATCAAAAATTTCAATCCTGCATGATTCTACCAAGAAATGTGATTCTTCATTCAAAACGCTGGTTTTTGCTATTGGGCTCTATTGAATAATGAATGTTTTGAATTTTCTCCAAAAGTAAAGTAGTTGCAGACTCATCCTTTTAGAGACTTGTTTGGGCTAATGAGAGGAGTAGAAAAACATCAAAAATTTCAGTCCTGCACGATTCTACCAAGAAATGTGTGTTCATTCAAACCGCTGGTTTTTGATAGTTTGGGCCCTATTGAATAATGAATGTGTTGAATTTTCTCCAAAAGTAAAGTAGTTGCAAACTCATCCTTTTAGAAAATTGTTTGGGCTGTTGAGAGGAGTAAAAAACCATCAAAAATTTCAATCCTGCATGATTCTACCAAGAAATGTGATTCTTCATTCAAAACGCTGGTTTTTGCTATTGGGCTCTATTGAATAATGAATGTTTTGAATTTTCTCCAAAAGAAAAGTAGTTGCAAACTCATGCTTTTAGAGACTTGTTTGGGCTCATGAGAGGAGTAGAAAAAAATCAAAAATTTCAGTCCTGCACGATTCTACCAAGAAATGTGTGTTCATTCAAACCGCTGGTTTTTGATATTTTGGGCCCTATTGAATAACGAATGTTTTGAATTTTCTCCAAAAGTAAAGTAGTTGCAAACTCATGCTTTTAGAAACTTGTTTGGGCTGTTGAGAGGAGTAAAAAACCATCAAAAATTTCAATACTGCATGATTCTACCAAGAAATGTGATTCTTCATTCAAAACGTTGGTTTTTGCTATTGGGCTCTATTGAATAATGAATGTTTTGAATTTTCTCCAAAAGTAAAGTAGTTGCAAACTCATCCTTTTAGAGACTTGTTTGGGCTCATGAGAGGAGTAGAAAAACATCAAAAATTTCAGTCCTGCACGATTCTACCAAGAAATGTGTGTTCATTCAAACTGCTGGTTTTTGATATTTTGGGCCCTATTGAATAATGAATGTTTTGAATTTTCTCCAAAAGTAAAGTAGTTGCAAACTCATCCTTTTAGAAACTTGTTTGGGCTGTTGAGAGGAGTAAAAAACCATAAAAAATTTCAATCCTGCATGATTCTACCAAGAAATGTGATTCTTCATTCAAAACCTGATTTTTGCTATTGGGCTCTATTGAATAATGAATGTTTTGAATTTTCTCCAAAAGTAAAGTAGTTGCAAACTCATGCTTTTAGAGACTTGTTTGGGCTCATGAGAGGAGTAGAACAACATCAAAAATTTCAGTCCTGCATGATTCTACCAAGAAATGTGTGTTCATTGAAACCGCAGGTTTTTGATAGTTTGGGCCCTATTGAATAATGAATGTTTTGAATTTTCTCCAAAAGTAAAGTAGTTGCAAACTCATCCTTTTAGAAACTTGTTTGGGCTGTTGAGAGCAGTAAAAAACCATCAAAAATTTCAATCCTGCATGATTCTACCAAGAAATGTGATTCTTCATTCAAAATGCTGGTTTTTGCTATTGGGCTCTATTGAATAATGAATGTTTTGAATTTTCTCCAAAAGTAAAGTAGTTGCAAACTCATCCTTTTAGAGACTTGTTTGGGCTAATGAGAGGAGTAGAAAATCATCAAAAATTTCAGTCCTGCACGATTCTACCAAGAAATGTGTGTTCATTCAAACCGCTGGTTTTTGATATTTTGGGCCCTATTGAATAATGAATGTTTTGAATTTTCTCCAAAAGTAAAGTAGTTGCAAACTCATCCTTTTAGAAACTTGTTTGGGCTGTTGAGAGGAGTAAAAAACCATCAAAAATTTCAATCTTGCATTATTCTACCAAGAAATGTGATTCTTCATTCAAAACCTGATTTTTGCTATTGGGCTCTATTGAATAATGAATGTTTTGAATTTTCTCCAAAAGTAAAGTAGTTGCAAACTCATGCTTTTAGAGACTTGTTTGGGCTCATGAGAGGAGTAGAAAAACATCAAAAATTTCAGTCCTGCATGATTCTGCCAAGAAATGTGTGTTCATTGAAACCGCTGGTTTTTGATAGTTTGGGCCCTATTGAATAATGAATGTTTTGAATTTTCTCCAAAAGTAAAGTAGTTGCAAACTCATGCTTTTAGAGACTTGTTTGGGCTCATGAGAGTAGAAAAACATCAGAAATTTCAGTCCTGCATGATTCTACCAAGAAATGTGTGTTCATTGAAACCGCTGGTTTTTGATAGTTTGGGCCCTATTGAATAATGAATGTTTTGAATTTTCTCCAAAAATAAAATAGTTGCAAACTCATCCTTTTAGAAACTTGTTTGGGCTGTTGAGAGGAGTAAAAAACCATCAAAAATTTCAATCCTGCACGATTCTACCAAAAAATGTGATTCTTCATTCAAAACGCTGGTTTTTGTTATTGGGCTCGGTTGAATAATGAATGTTTTGAATTTTCTCCAAAAGTAAAGTAGTTGCAAACTCATCCTTTTAGAGACTTGTTTGGGCTCATGAGAGGAGTAGAAAAACATCAAAAATTTCAGTCCTGCACGATTCTACCAAGAAATGTGTGTTCATTCAAAAAGCTGGTTTTTGATATTTTGGGCCCTATTGAATAATGAATGTTTTGAATTTTCTCCAAAAGTAAAGTAGTTGCAAACTCATCCTTTTAGAAACTTGTTTGGGCTGTTGAGAGGAGTAAAAAACCATCAAAAATTTCAATCCTGCATGATTCTACCAAGAAATGTGATTCTTCATTCAAAACCTGATTTTTGCTATTGGGCTCTATTGAATAATGAATGTTTTGAATTTTCTCCAAAAGTAAAGTAGTTGCAAACTCATGCTTTTAGAGACTTGTTTGGGCTCATGAGAGGAGTAGAAAAACATCAAAAATTTCAGTCCTGCATGATTCTACCAAGAAATGTGTGTTCATTCAAACCGCTGGTTTTTGATAGTTTGGGCCCTATTGAATAATGAATGTTTTGAATTTTCTCCAAAAGTAAAGTAGTTGCAAACTCATCCTTTTAGACTCTTGTTTGGGCTGTTGAGAGGAGTAAAAAACCATCAAAAATTTCAATCCTGCATGATTCTACCAAGAAATGTGATTCTTCATTCAAAACGCTGGTTTTTGCTATTGGGCTCTATTGAATAATGAATGTTTTGAATTTTCTCCAAAATTAAAGTAGTTGCAAACTCATGCTTTTAGAGACTTGTTTGGGCTCATGAAAGGAGTAGAAAAACATCAAAAATTTCAGTCCTGCATGATTCTACCAAGAAATGTGTGTTCATTGAAACCGCTGATTTTTGATAGTTTGGGCCCTATTGAATAATGAATGTTTTGAATTTTCTCCAAAAGTAAAGTAGTTGCAAACTCATCCTTTTAGAAACTTGTTTGGGCTGTTGAGAGCAGTAAAAAACCATCAAAAATTTCAATCCTGCATGATTCTACCAAGAAATGTGATTCTTCATTCAAAACGCTGGTTTTTGCTATTGGGCTCTATTGAATAATGAATGTTTTGAATTTTCTCCAAAAGTAAAGTAGTTGCAGACTCATCCTTTTAGAGACTTGTTTGGGCTAATGAGAGGAGTAGAAAAACATCAAAAATTTCAGTCCTGCACGATTCTACCAAGAAATGTGTGTTCATTCAAACCGCTGGTTTTTGATAGTTTGGGCCCTATTGAATAATGAATGTGTTGAATTTTCTCCAAAAGTAAAGTAGTTGCAAACTCATCCTTTTAGAAAATTGTTTGGGCTGTTGAGAGGAGTAAAAAACCATCAAAAATTTCAATCCTGCATGATTCTACCAAGAAATGTGATTCTTCATTCAAAACGCTGGTTTTTGCTATTGGGCTCTATTGAATAATGAATGTTTTGAATTTTCTCCAAAAGAAAAGTAGTTGCAAACTCATGCTTTTAGAGACTTGTTTGGGCTCATGAGAGGAGTAGAAAAAAATCAAAAATTTCAGTCCTGCACGATTCTACCAAGAAATGTGTGTTCATTCAAACCGCTGGTTTTTGATATTTTGGGCCCTATTGAATAACGAATGTTTTGAATTTTCTCCAAAAGTAAAGTAGTTGCAAACTCATGCTTTTAGAAACTTGTTTGGGCTGTTGAGAGGAGTAAAAAACCATCAAAAATTTCAATACTGCATGATTCTACCAAGAAATGTGATTCTTCATTCAAAACGTTGGTTTTTGCTATTGGGCTCTATTGAATAATGAATGTTTTGAATTTTCTCCAAAAGTAAAGTAGTTGCAAACTCATCCTTTTAGAGACTTGTTTGGGCTCATGAGAGGAGTAGAAAAACATCAAAAATTTCAGTCCTGCACGATTCTACCAAGAAATGTGTGTTCATTCAAACTGCTGGTTTTTGATATTTTGGGCCCTATTGAATAATGAATGTTTTGAATTTTCTCCAAAAGTAAAGTAGTTGCAAACTCATCCTTTTAGAAACTTGTTTGGGCTGTTGAGAGGAGTAAAAAACCATAAAAAATTTCAATCCTGCATGATTCTACCAAGAAATGTGATTCTTCATTCAAAACCTGATTTTTGCTATTGGGCTCTATTGAATAATGAATGTTTTGAATTTTCTCCAAAAGTAAAGTAGTTGCAAACTCATGCTTTTAGAGACTTGTTTGGGCTCATGAGAGGAGTAGAAAAACATCAAAAATTTCAGTCCTGCATGATTCTACCAAGAAATGTGTGTTCATTGAAACCGCTGGTTTTTGATAGTTTGGGCCCTATTGAATAATGAATGTTTTGAATTTTCTCCAAAAGTAAAGTAGTTGCAAACTCATCCTTTTAGAAACTTGTTTGGGCTGTTGAGAGGAGTAAAAAACCATCAAAAATTTCAATCCTGCATGATTCTACCAAGAAATGTGATTCTTCATTCAAAACGCTGGTTTTTGCTATTGGGCTCTATTGAATAATGAATGTTTTGAATTTTCTCCAAAAGTAAAGTAGTTGCAAACTCATGCTTTTAGAGACTTGTTTGGGCTCATGAGAGGAGTAGAAAAACATCAAAAATTTCAGTCCTGCATGATTCTACCAAGAAATGTGTGTTCATTGAAACTGCTGGTTTTTGATAGTTTGGGCCCTATTGAATAATGAATGTTTTGAATTTTCTCCAAAAGTAAAGTAGTTGCAAACTCATCCTTTTAGAAACTTGTTTGGGCTGTTGAGAGGAGTAAAAAACCATCAAAAATTTCAATCCTGCATGATTTTACCAAGAAATGTGATTCTTCATTCAAAACCTGATTTTTGCTATTGGGCTCTATTGAATAATGAATGTTTTGAATTTTCTCCAAAAGTAAAGTAGTTGCAAACTCATGCTTTTAGAGACTTGTTTGGGCTCATGAGAGGAGTAGAAAAACATCAAAATTTTCAGTCCTGCATGATCCCACCAAGAAATGTGTGTTCATTGAAACCACTGGTTTTTGATAGTTTGGGCCCTATTGAATAATGAATGTTTTGAATTTTCTCCAAAAATAAAGTAGTTGCAAACTCATCCTTTTAGAAACTTGTTTGGGCTGTTGAGAGGAGTAAAAAACCATCAAAAATTTCAATCCTGCATGATTCTACCAAGAAATGTGATTGTTCATTCAAAACGCAGGTTTTTGCTATTGGGCTCTATTGAATAATGAATGTTTTGAATTTTCTCCAAAAGTAAAGTAGTTGCAAACTCATCCTTTTAGAGACTTGTTTGGGCTCATGAGAGGAGTAGAAAAACATCAAAAATTTCAGTCCTGCACGATTCTACCAAGAAATGTGTGTTCATTCAAACCGCTGGTTTTTGATATTTTGGGCCCTATTGAATAATGAATGTTTTGAATTTTCTCCAAAAGTAAAGTAGTTGCAAACTCATCCTTTTAGAAACTTGTTTGGGCTGTTGAGAGGAGTAAAAAACCATCAAAAATTTCAATCCTGCATGATTCTACCAAGAAATGTGATTCTTCATTCAAAACCTGATTTTTGCTATTGGGCTCTATTGAATAATGAATGTTTTGAATTTTCTCCAAAAGTAAAGTAGTTGCAAACTCATGCTTTTAGAGACTTGTTTGGGCTCATGAGAGGAGTAGAAAAACATCAAAAATTTCAGTCCTGCATGATTCTACCAAGAAATGTGTGTTCATTCAAACCGCTGGTTTTTGATAGTTTGGGCCCTATTGAATAATGAATGTTTTGAATTTTCTCCAAAAGTAAAGTAGTTGCAAACTCATCCTTTTAGAAACTTGTTTGGGCTGTTGAGAGCAGTAAAAAACCATCAAAAATTTAAATCCTGCATGATTCTACCAAGAAATGTGATTCTTCATTCAAAACGCTGGTTTTTGCTATTGGGCTCTATTGAATAATGAATGTTTTGAATTTTCTCCAAAAGTAAATTAGTTGCAAACTCATTCTTTTAGAGACTTGTTTGGGCTAATGAGAGGAGTAGAAAAACATCAAAAATTTCAGTCCTGCACGATTCTACCAAGAAATGTGTGTTCATTCAAACCGCTGGTTTTTGATAGTTTGGGCCCTATTGAATAATGAATGTTTTGAATTTTCTCCAAAAGTAAAGTAGTTGCAAACTCATCCTTTTAGAAACTTGTTTGGGCTGTTGAGAGGAGTAAAAAACCATCAAAAATTTCAATCCTGCATGATTCTACCAAGAAATGTGATTCTTCATTCAAAACGCTGGTTTTTGCTATTGGGCTCTATTGAATAATGAATGTTTTGAATTTTCTCCAAAAGTAAAGTAGTTGCAAACTCATCCTTTTAGAGACTTGTTTGGGCTCATGAGAGGAGTAGAAAAACATCAAAAATTTCAGTCCTGCACGATTCTACCAAGAAATGTGTGTTCATTCAAACCGCTGGTTTTTGATATTTTGAGCCCTATTGAATAATGAATGTTTTGAATTTTCTCCAAAAGTAAAGTAGTTGCAAACTCATCCTTTTAGAAACTTGTTTGGGCTGTTGAGAGGAGTAAAAAACCATCAAAAATTTCAATCCTGCATGATTCTACCAAGAAATGTGATTCTTCATTCAAAACCTGATTTTTGCTATTGGGCTCTATTGAATAATGAATGTTTTGAATTTTCTCCAAAAGTAAAGTAGTTGCAAACTCATGCTTTTAGAGACTTGTTTGGGCTCATGAGAGGAGTAGAAAAACATCAAAAATTTCAGTCCTGCATGATTCTACCAAGAAATGTGTGTTCATTGACACCGCTGGTTTTTGATAGTTTGGGCCCTATTGAATAATGAATGTTTTGAATTTTCTCCAAAAGTAAAGTAGTTGTAAACTCATCCTTTTAGAAACTTGTTTGGGCTGTTGAGAGGAGTAAAAAACCATCAAAAATTTCAATCCTGCATGATTCTACCAAGAAATGTGATTCTTCATTCAAAACGCTGGTTTTTGCTATTGGGCTCTATTGAATAATGAATGTTTTGAATTTTCTCCAAAAGTAAAGTAGTTGCAAACTCATCCTTTTAGAGACTTGTTTGGGCTCATGAGAGGAGTAGAAAAACATCAAAAATTTCAGTCCTGCACGATTCTACCAAGAAATGTGTGTTCATTCAAACCGCTGGTTTTTGATATTTTGAGCCCTATTGAATAATGAATGTTTTGAATTTTCTCCAAAAGTAAAGTAGTTGCAAACTCATCCTTTTAGAAACTTGTTTGGGCTGTTGAGAGGAGTAAAAAACCATCAAAAATTTCAATCCTGCATGATTCTACCAAGAAATGTGATTCTTCATTCAAAACCTGATTTTTGCTATTGGGCTCTATTGAATAATGAATGTTTTGAATTTTCTCCAAAAGTAAAGTAGTTGCAAACTCATGCTTTTAGAGACTTGTTTGGGCTCATGAGAGGAGTAGAAAAACATCAAAAATTACAGTCCTGCATGATTCTACCAAGAAATGTGTGTTCATTGACACCGCTGGTTTTTGATAGTTTGGGCCCTATTGAATAATGAATGTTTTGAATTTTCTCCAAAAGTAAAGTAGTTGCAAACTCATGCTTTTAGAGACTTGTTTGGGCTCATGAGAGGAGTAGAAAAACATCAAAAATTTCAGTCCTGCATGATTCTACCAAGAAATGTGTGTTCATTGAAACCGCTGGTTTTTGATAGTTTGGGCCCTATTGAATAATGAATGTTTTGAATTTTCTCCAAAAGTAAAGTAGTTGCAAACTCATCCTTTTAGAGACTTGTTTGGGCTCATGAGAGGAGTAGAAAAACATCAAAAATTTCAGTCCTGCACGATTCTACCAAGAAATGTGTGTTCATTGAAACCGCTGGTTTTTGATAGTTTGGGCCCTATTGAATAATGAATGTTTTGAATTTTCTCCAAAAGTAAAGTAGTTGCAAACTCATCCTTTTAGAAACTTGTTTGGGCTGTTGAGAGGAGTAAAAAACCATCAAAAATTTCAATCTTGCATGATTCTACCAAGAAATGTGATTCTTCATTCAAAACCTGATTTTTGCTATTGGGCTCTATTGAATAATGAATGTTTTGAATTTTCTCCAAAAGTAAAGTAGTTGCAAACTCATGCTTTTAGAGACTTGTTTGGGCTCATGAGAGTAGAAAAACATCAGAAAATTCAGTCCTGCATGATTCTACCAAGAAATGTGTGTTCATTGAAACCGCTGGTTTTTGATAGTTTGGGCCCTATTGAATAATGAATGTTTTGAATTTTCTCCAAAAATAAAATAGTTGCAAACTCATCCTTTTAGAAACTTGTTTGGGCTGTTGAGAGGAGTAAAAAACCATCAAAAATTTCAATCCTGCATGATTCTACCAAGAAATGTGATTCTTCATTCAAAACCTGATTTTTGCTATTGGGCTCTATTGAATAATGAATGTTTTGATTTTTCTCCAAAAGTAAAGTAGTTGCAAACTCATGCTTTTAGAGACTTGTTTGGGCTCATGAGAGGAGTAGAAAAACATCAAAAATTTCAGTCCTGCATGATTCTACCAAGAAATGTGTGTTCATTGAAACCGCTGGTTTTTGATAGTTTGGGCCCTATTGAATAATGAATGTTTTGAATTTTCTCCAAAAGTAAAGTAGTTGCAAACATCCTTTTAGAAACTTGTTTGGGCTGTTGAGAGCAGTAAAAAACCATCAAAAATTTCAATCCTGCATGATTCTACCAAGAAATGTGATTCTTCATTCAAAACGCTGGTTTTTGCTATTGGGCTCTATTGAATAATGAATGTTTTGAATTTTCTCCAAAAGTAAAGTAGTTGCAGACTCATCCTTTTAGAGACTTGTTTGGGCTAATGAGAGGAGTAGAAAAACATCAAAAATTTCAGTCCTGCACGATTCTACCAAGAAATGTGTGTTCATTCAAACCGCTGGTTTTTGATAGTTTGGGCCCTATTGAATAATGAATGTTTTGAATTTTCTCCAAAAGTAAAGTAGTTGCAAACTCATCCTTTTAGAAACTTGTTTGGGCTCTTGAGAGGAGTAAAAAACCATCAAAAATTTCAATCCTGCATGATTCTACCAAGAAATGTGATTCTTCATTCAAAACCTGATTTTTGCTATTGGGCTCTATTGAATAATGAATGTTTTGAATTTTCTCCAAAAGTAAAGTAGTTGCAAACTCATGCTTTTAGAGACTTGTTTGGGCTCATGAGAGGAGTAGAAAAACATCAAAAATTTCAGTCCTGCATGATTCTACCAAGAAATGTGTGTTCATTGAAACCGCTGTTTTTTGATAGTTTGGGCCCTATTGAATTATGAATGTTTTGAATTTTCTCCAAAAGTAAAGTAGTTGCAAACTCATCCTTTTAGAAACTTGTTTGGGCTGTTGAGAGGAGTAAAAAACCATCAAAAATTTCAATCCTGCATGATTCTACCAAGAAATGTGATTCTTCATTCAAAACCTGATTTTTGCTATTGGGCTCTATTGAATAATGAATGTTTTGAATTTTCTCCAAAAGTAAAGTAGTTGCAAACTCATGCTTTTAGAGACTTGTTTGGTCTCATGAGAGGAGTAGAAAAACATCAAAAATTTCAGTCCTGCATGATTCTACCAAGAAATGTGTGTTCATTGAAACCGCTGGTTTTTGATAGTTTGGGCCCTATTGAATAATGAATGTTTTGAATTTTCTCCAAAAGTAAAGTAGTTGCAAACTCATCCTTTTAGAAACTTGTTTGGGCTGTTGAGAGGAGTAAGGCCGGTTTCACATTAGCGCATTTTCAGCGCGCGCATGGCCGGGGGTAGCTCCGCCCCCGATCCGGCTCTCTGCCCGGCGTGCCCGCCCCTTCCTTGTAGCGCCGCCTCCTAGCGGACAGCGGCGCCTGCGATCGGCGCACCCTATCTTTAGCATAGGGTGCGCCGATCGTGCGCAGGCCGTGCGCTAGTTGCGCTTTGACCTGCGCTGCGCACTTTTGACAGTGCGCCGTGCGCGCCAAAATCAAACTTTTCGGATTTTGGCGCGCACGGCGCACCATCAAAAGTGCGCAGCGCAGGTCAAAGCGCAACTAGCGCACGGCCTGCGCACGATCGGCGCACCCTATGCTAAAGATAGGGTGCGCCGATCGCAGGCGCCGCTGTCCGCTAGGAGGCGGCGCTACAAGGAAGGGGCGGGCACGCCGGGCAGAGAGCCGGATCGGGGGCGGAGCTACCCCCGGCCGTGCACGCGCTGAAAATGCGCTAATGTGAAACCAGCCTAAACAACCATCAAAAATTTCAATCCTGCATGATTCGACCAAGAAATGTGATTCTTCATTCAAAACGCTGGTTTTTGCTATTGGGCTCTATTGAATAATGAATGTTTTGAATTTTCTCCAAAAGTAAAGTAGTTGCAAACTCATCCTTTTAGAGACTTGTTTGGGCTCATGAGAGGAGTAGAAAAACATCAAAAATTTCAGTCCTGCACGATTCTACCAAGAAATGTGTGTTCATTGAAACTGCTGGTTTTTGATAGTTTGGGCCCTATTGAATAATGAATGTTTTGAATTTTCTCCAAAAGTAAAGTAGTTGCAAACTCCACCTTTTAGAAACTTGTTTGGGCTGTTGAGAGGAGTAAAAAACCATCAAAAATTTCAATCCTGCATGATTCTACCAAGATATGTGATTCTTCATTCAAAACCTGATTTTTGCTATTGGGCTCTATTGAATAATGAATGTTTTGAATTTTCTCCAAAAGTAAAGTAGTTGCAAACTCATGCTTTTAGAGACTTGTTTGGGCTCATGAGAGGAGTAGAAAAACATCAAAAATTTCAGTCCTGCATGATTCTACCAAGAAATGTGTGTTCATTCAAACCGCTGGTTTTTGATAGTTTGGGCCCTATTGAATAATGAATGTTTTGAATTTTCTCCAAAAGTAAAGTAGTTGCAAACTCATCCTTTTAGAAACTTGTTTGGGCTGTTGAGAGGAGTAAAAAACCATCAAAAATTTCAATCCTGCATGATTCTACCAAGAAATGTGATTCTTCATTCAAAACCTGATTTTTGCTATTGGGCTCTATTGAATAATGAATGTTTTGAATTTTCTCCAAAAGTAAAGTAGTTGCAAACTCATGCTTTTAGAGACTTGTTTGGGCTCATGAGAGGAGTAGAAAAACATCAAAAATTTCAGTCCTGCATGATTCTACCAAGAAATGTGTGTTCATTGAAACCGCTGGTTTTTGATAGTTTGGGCCGTATTGAATAATGAATGTTTTGAATTTTCTACAAAAGTAAAGTAGTTGCAAACTCATCCTTTTAGAAACTTGTTTGGGCTGTTGAGAGGAGTAAAAATCCATCAAAAATTTCAATCCTGCATGATTCTACCAAGAAATGTGATTCTTCATTCAAAACGCTGGTTTTTGCTATTGGGCTCTATTGAATAATGAATGTTTTGAATTTTCTCCAAAAGTAAAGTAGTTGCAAACTCATGCTTTTAGAGATTTGTTTGGGCTCATGAGAGGAGTAGAAAAACATCAAAAATTTCAGTCCTGCATGATTCTACCAAGAAATGTGTGTTCATTGAAACCGCTGGTTTTTGATAGTTTGGGCCCTATTGAATAATGAATGTTTTGAATTTTCTCCAAAAGTAAAGTAGTTGCAAACTCATCCTTTTAGAGACTTGTTTGGGCTCATGAGAGGAGTAGAAAAACATCAAAAATTTCAGTCCTGCACGATTCTACCAAGAAATGTGTGTTCATTGTAACCGCTGGTTTTTGATAGTTTGGGCCCTATTGAATAATGAATGTTTTGAATTTTCTCCAAAAGTAAAGTAGTTGCAAACTCAACCTTTTAGAAACTTGTTTGGGCTGTTGAGAGGAGTAAAAAACCATCAAAAATTTCAATCCTGCATGATTCTACCAAGAAATGTGATTCTTCATTCAAAACCTGATTTTTGCTATTGGGCTCTATTGAATAATGAATGTTTTGAATTTTCTCCAAAAGTAAAGTAGTTGCAAACTCATGCTTTTAGAGACTTGTTTGGGCTCATGAGAGGAGTAGAAAAACATCAAAAATTTCAGTCCTGCATGATTCTACCAAGAAATGTGTGTTCATTCAAACCGCTGGTTTTTGATAGTTTGGGCCCTATTGAATAATGAATGTTTTGAATTTTCTCCAAAAGTAAAGTAGTTGCAAACTCATCCTTTTAGAAACTTGTTTGGGCTGTTGAGAGGAGTAAAAAACCATCAAAAATTTCAATCCTGCATGATTCTACCAAGAAATGTGATTCTTCATTCAAAACCTGATTTTTGCTATTGGGCTCTATTGAATATTGAATGTTTTGAATTTTCTCCAAAAGTAAAGTAATTGCAAACTCATGCTTTTAGAGACTTGTTTGGGCTCATGAGAGGAGTAGAAAAACATCAAAAATTTCAGTCCTGCATGATTCTACCAAGAAATGTGTGTTCATTGAAACCGCTGGTTTTTGATAGTTTGGGCCCTATTGAATAATGAATGTTTTGAATTTTCTCCAAAAGTAAAGTAGTTGCAAACTCATCCTTTTAGAAACTTGTTTGGGCTGTTGAGAGGAGTAAAAAACCATCAAAAATTTCAATCCTGCATGATTCTACCAAGAAATGTGATTCTTCATTCAAAACGCTTGTTTTTGCTATTGGGCTCTATTGAATAATGAATGTTTTGAATTTTCTCCAAAAGTAAAGTAGTTGCAAACTCATGCTTTTAGAGACTTGTTTGGGCTCATGAGAGGAGTAGAAAAACATCAAAAATTTCAGTCCTGCACGATTCTACCAAGAAATGTGTGTTCATTCAAACCGCTGGTTTTTGATATTTTGGGCCCTATTGAATAATGAATGTTTTGAATTTTCTCCAAAAGTAAAGTAGTTGCAAACTCATCCTTTTAGAAACTTGTTTGGGCTGTTGAGAGGAGTAAAAAACCATCAAAAATTTCAATCCTGCATGATTCTACCAAGAAATGTGATTCTTCATTCAAAACCTGATTTTTGCTATTGGGCTCTATTGAATAATGAATGTTTTGAATTTTCTCCAAAAGTAAAGTAGTTGCAAACTCATGCTTTTAGAGACTTGTTTGGGCTCATGAGAGTAGAAAAACATCAGAAAATTCAGTCCTGCATGATTCTACCAAGAAATGTGTGTTCATTGAAACCGCTGGTTTTTGATAGTTTGGGCCCTATTGAATAATGAATGTTTTGAATTTTCTCCAAAAATAAAATAGTTGCAAACTCATCCTTTTAGAAACTTGTTTGGGCTGTTGAGAGGAGTAAAAAACCATCAAAAATTTCAATCCTGCATGATTCTACCAAGAAATGTGATTCTTCATTCAAAACCTGATTTTTGCTATTGGGCTCTATTGAATAATGAATGTTTTGATTTTTCTCCAAAAGTAAAGTAGTTGCAAACTCATGCTTTTAGAGACTTGTTTGGGCTCATGAGAGGAGTAGAAAAACATCAAAAATTTCAGTCCTGCATGATTCTACCAAGAAATGTGTGTTCATTGAAACCGCTGGTTTTTGATAGTTTGGGCCCTATTGAATAATGAATGTTTTGAATTTTCTCCAAAAGTAAAGTAGTTGCAAACATCCTTTTAGAAACTTGTTTGGGCTGTTGAGAGCAGTAAAAAACCATCAAAAATTTCAATCCTGCATGATTCTACCAAGAAATGTGATTCTTCATTCAAAACGCTGGTTTTTGCTATTGGGCTCTATTGAATAATGAATGTTTTGAATTTTCTCCAAAAGTAAAGTAGTTGCAGACTCATCCTTTTAGAGACTTGTTTGGGCTAATGAGAGGAGTAGAAAAACATCAAAAATTTCAGTCCTGCACGATTCTACCAAGAAATGTGTGTTCATTCAAACCGCTGGTTTTTGATAGTTTGGGCCCTATTGAATAATGAATGTTTTGAATTTTCTCCAAAAGTAAAGTAGTTGCAAACTCATCCTTTTAGAAACTTGTTTGGGCTCTTGAGAGGAGTAAAAAACCATCAAAAATTTCAATCCTGCATGATTCTACCAAGAAATGTGATTCTTCATTCAAAACCTGATTTTTGCTATTGGGCTCTATTGAATAATGAATGTTTTGAATTTTCTCCAAAAGTAAAGTAGTTGCAAACTCATGCTTTTAGAGACTTGTTTGGGCTCATGAGAGGAGTAGAAAAACATCAAAAATTTCAGTCCTGCATGATTCTACCAAGAAATGTGTGTTCATTGAAACCGCTGTTTTTTGATAGTTTGGGCCCTATTGAATTATGAATGTTTTGAATTTTCTCCAAAAGTAAAGTAGTTGCAAACTCATCCTTTTAGAAACTTGTTTGGGCTGTTGAGAGGAGTAAAAAACCATCAAAAATTTCAATCCTGCATGATTCTACCAAGAAATGTGATTCTTCATTCAAAACCTGATTTTTGCTATTGGGCTCTATTGAATAATGAATGTTTTGAATTTTCTCCAAAAGTAAAGTAGTTGCAAACTCATGCTTTTAGAGACTTGTTTGGGCTCATGAGAGGAGTAGAAAAACATCAAAAATTTCAGTCCTGCATGATTCTACCAAGAAATGTGTGTTCATTGAAACCGCTGGTTTTTGATAGTTTGGGCCCTATTGAATAATGAATGTTTTGAATTTTCTACAAAAGTAAAGTAGTTGCAAACTCATCCTTTTAGAAACTTGTTTGGGCTGTTGAGAGGAGTAAAAATCCATCAAAAATTTCAATCCTGCATGATTCTACCAAGAAATGTGATTCTTCATTCAAAACGCTGGTTTTTGCTATTGGGCTCTATTGAATAATGAATGTTTTGAATTTTCTCCAAAAGTAAAGTAGTTGCAAACTCATGCTTTTAGAGATTTGTTTGGGCTCATGAGAGGAGTAGAAAAACATCAAAAATTTCAGTCCTGCATGATTCTACCAAGAAATGTGTGTTCATTGAAACCGCTGGTTTTTGATAGTTTGGGCCCTATTGAATAATGAATGTTTTGAATTTTCTCCAAAAGTAAAGTAGTTGCAAACTCATCCTTTTAGAGACTTGTTTGGGCTCATGAGAGGAGTAGAAAAACATCAAAAATTTCAGTCCTGCACGATTCTACCAAGAAATGTGTGTTCATTGTAACCGCTGGTTTTTGATAGTTTGGGCCCTATTGAATAATGAATGTTTTGAATTTTCTCCAAAAGTAAAGTAGTTGCAAACTCAACCTTTTAGAAACTTGTTTGGGCTGTTGAGAGGAGTAAAAAACCATCAAAAATTTCAATCCTGCATGATTCTACCAAGAAATGTGATTCTTCATTCAAAACCTGATTTTTGCTATTGGGCTCTATTGAATAATGAATGTTTTGAATTTTCTCCAAAAGTAAAGTAGTTGCAAACTCATGCTTTTAGAGACTTGTTTGGGCTCATGAGAGGAGTAGAAAAACATCAAAAATTTCAGTCCTGCATGATTCTACCAAGAAATGTGTGTTCATTCAAACCGCTGGTTTTTGATAGTTTGGGCCCTATTGAATAATGAATGTTTTGAATTTTCTCCAAAAGTAAAGTAGTTGCAAACTCATCCTTTTAGAAACTTGTTTGGGCTGTTGAGAGGAGTAAAAAACCATCAAAAATTTCAATCCTGCATGATTCTACCAAGAAATGTGATTCTTCATTCAAAACCTGATTTTTGCTATTGGGCTCTATTGAATATTGAATGTTTTGAATTTTCTCCAAAAGTAAAGTAATTGCAAACTCATGCTTTTAGAGACTTGTTTGGGCTCATGAGAGGAGTAGAAAAACATCAAAAATTTCAGTCCTGCATGATTCTACCAAGAAATGTGTGTTCATTGAAACCGCTGGTTTTTGATAGTTTGGGCCCTATTGAATAATGAATGTTTTGAATTTTCTCCAAAAGTAAAGTAGTTGCAAACTCATCCTTTTAGAAACTTGTTTGGGCTGTTGAGAGGAGTAAAAAACCATCAAAAATTTCAATCCTGCATGATTCTACCAAGAAATGTGATTCTTCATTCAAAACGCTTGTTTTTGCTATTGGGCTCTATTGAATAATGAATGTTTTGAATTTTCTCCAAAAGTAAAGTAGTTGCAAACTCATGCTTTTAGAGACTTGTTTGGGCTCATGAGAGGAGTAGAAAAACATCAAAAATTTCAGTCCTGCACGATTCTACCAAGAAATGTGTGTTCATTCAAACCGCTGGTTTTTGATATTTTGGGCCCTATTGAATAATGAATGTTTTGAATTTTCTCCAAAAGTAAAGTAGTTGCAAACTCATCCTTTTAGAAACTTGTTTGGGCTGTTGAGAGGAGTAAAAAACCATCAAAAATTTCAATCCTGCATGATTCTACCAAGAAATGTGATTCTTCATTCAAAACCTGATTTTTGCTATTGGGCTCTATTGAATAATGAATGTTTTGAATTTTCTCCAAAAGTAAAGTAGTTGCAAACTCATGCTTTTAGAGACTTGTTTGGGCTCATGAGAGTAGAAAAACATCAGAAAATTCAGTCCTGCATGATTCTACCAAGAAATGTGTGTTCATTGAAACCGCTGGTTTTTGATAGTTTGGGCCCTATTGAATAATGAATGTTTTGAATTTTCTCCAAAAATAAAATAGTTGCAAACTCATCCTTTTAGAAACTTGTTTGGGCTGTTGAGAGGAGTAAAAAACCATCAAAAATTTCAATCCTGCATGATTCTACCAAGAAATGTGATTCTTCATTCAAAACCTGATTTTTGCTATTGGGCTCTATTGAATAATGAATGTTTTGATTTTTCTCCAAAAGTAAAGTAGTTGCAAACTCATGCTTTTAGAGACTTGTTTGGGCTCATGAGAGGAGTAGAAAAACATCAAAAATTTCAGTCCTGCATGATTCTACCAAGAAATGTGTGTTCATTGAAACCGCTGGTTTTTGATAGTTTGGGCCCTATTGAATAATGAATGTTTTGAATTTTCTCCAAAAGTAAAGTAGTTGCAAACATCCTTTTAGAAACTTGTTTGGGCTGTTGAGAGCAGTAAAAAACCATCAAAAATTTCAATCCTGCATGATTCTACCAAGAAATGTGATTCTTCATTCAAAACGCTGGTTTTTGCTATTGGGCTCTATTGAATAATGAATGTTTTGAATTTTCTCCAAAAGTAAAGTAGTTGCAGACTCATCCTTTTAGAGACTTGTTTGGGCTAATGAGAGGAGTAGAAAAACATCAAAAATTTCAGTCCTGCACGATTCTACCAAGAAATGTGTGTTCATTCAAACCGCTGGTTTTTGATAGTTTGGGCCCTATTGAATAATGAATGTTTTGAATTTTCTCCAAAAGTAAAGTAGTTGCAAACTCATCCTTTTAGAAACTTGTTTGGGCTCTTGAGAGGAGTAAAAAACCATCAAAAATTTCAATCCTGCATGATTCTACCAAGAAATGTGATTCTTCATTCAAAACCTGATTTTTGCTATTGGGCTCTATTGAATAATGAATGTTTTGAATTTTCTCCAAAAGTAAAGTAGTTGCAAACTCATGCTTTTAGAGACTTGTTTGGGCTCATGAGAGGAGTAGAAAAACATCAAAAATTTCAGTCCTGCATGATTCTACCAAGAAATGTGTGTTCATTGAAACCACTGTTTTTTGATAGTTTGGGCCCTATTGAATTATGAATGTTTTGAATTTTCTCCAAAAGTAAAGTAGTTGCAAACTCATCCTTTTAGAAACTTGTTTGGGCTGTTGAGAGGAGTAAAAAACCATCAAAAATTTCAATCCTGCATGATTCTACCAAGAAATGTGATTCTTCATTCAAAACCTGATTTTTGCTATTGGGCTCTATTGAATAATGAATGTTTTGAATTTTCTCCAAAAGTAAAGTAGTTGCAAACTCATGCTTTTAGAGACTTGTTTGGTCTCATGAGAGGAGTAGAAAAACATCAAAAATTTCAGTCCTGCATGATTCTACCAAGAAATGTGTGTTCATTGAAACCGCTGGTTTTTGATAGTTTGGGCCCTATTGAATAATGAATGTTTTGAATTTTCTCCAAAAGTAAAGTAGTTGCAAACTCATCCTTTTAGAAACTTGTTTGGGCTGTTGAGAGGAGTAAGGCCGGTTTCACATTAGCGCATTTTCAGCGCGCGCATGGCCGGGGGTAGCTCCGCCCCCGATCCGGCTCTCTGCCCGGCGTGCCCGCCCCTTCCTTGTAGCGCCGCCTCCTAGCGGACAGCGGCGCCTGCGATCGGCGCACCCTATCTTTAGCATAGGGTGCGCCGATCGTGCGCAGGCCGTGCGCTAGTTGCGCTTTGACCTGCGCTGCGCACTTTTGACAGTGCGCCGTGCGCGCCAAAATCAAACTTTTCGGATTTTGGCGCGCACGGCGCACCATCAAAAGTGCGCAGCGCAGGTCAAAGCGCAACTAGCGCACGGCCTGCGCACGATCGGCGCACCCTATGCTAAAGATAGGGTGCGCCGATCGCAGGCGCCGCTGTCCGCTAGGAGGCGGCGCTACAAGGAAGGGGCGGGCACGCCGGGCAGAGAGCCGGATCGGGGGCGGAGCTACCCCCGGCCGTGCACGCGCTGAAAATGCGCTAATGTGAAACCAGCCTAAACAACCATCAAAAATTTCAATCCTGCATGATTCGACCAAGAAATGTGATTCTTCATTCAAAACGCTGGTTTTTGCTATTGGGCTCTATTGAATAATGAATGTTTTGAATTTTCTCCAAAAGTAAAGTAGTTGCAAACTCATCCTTTTAGAGACTTGTTTGGGCTCATGAGAGGAGTAGAAAAACATCAAAAATTTCAGTCCTGCACGATTCTACCAAGAAATGTGTGTTCATTGAAACTGCTGGTTTTTGATAGTTTGGGCCCTATTGAATAATGAATGTTTTGAATTTTCTCCAAAAGTAAAGTAGTTGCAAACTCCACCTTTTAGAAACTTGTTTGGGCTGTTGAGAGGAGTAAAAAACCATCAAAAATTTCAATCCTGCATGATTCTACCAAGATATGTGATTCTTCATTCAAAACCTGATTTTTGCTATTGGGCTCTATTGAATAATGAATGTTTTGAATTTTCTCCAAAAGTAAAGTAGTTGCAAACTCATGCTTTTAGAGACTTGTTTGGGCTCATGAGAGGAGTAGAAAAACATCAAAAATTTCAGTCCTGCATGATTCTACCAAGAAATGTGTGTTCATTCAAACCGCTGGTTTTTGATAGTTTGGGCCCTATTGAATAATGAATGTTTTGAATTTTCTCCAAAAGTAAAGTAGTTGCAAACTCATCCTTTTAGAAACTTGTTTGGGCTGTTGAGAGGAGTAAAAAACCATCAAAAATTTCAATCCTGCATGATTCTACCAAGAAATGTGATTCTTCATTCAAAACCTGATTTTTGCTATTGGGCTCTATTGAATAATGAATGTTTTGAATTTTCTCCAAAAGTAAAGTAGTTGCAAACTCATGCTTTTAGAGACTTGTTTGGGCTCATGAGAGGAGTAGAAAAACATCAAAAATTTCAGTCCTGCATGATTCTACCAAGAAATGTGTGTTCATTGAAACCGCTGGTTTTTGATAGTTTGGGCCGTATTGAATAATGAATGTTTTGAATTTTCTACAAAAGTAAAGTAGTTGCAAACTCATCCTTTTAGAAACTTGTTTGGGCTGTTGAGAGGAGTAAAAATCCATCAAAAATTTCAATCCTGCATGATTCTACCAAGAAATGTGATTCTTCATTCAAAACGCTGGTTTTTGCTATTGGGCTCTATTGAATAATGAATGTTTTGAATTTTCTCCAAAAGTAAAGTAGTTGCAAACTCATGCTTTTAGAGATTTGTTTGGGCTCATGAGAGGAGTAGAAAAACATCAAAAATTTCAGTCCTGCATGATTCTACCAAGAAATGTGTGTTCATTGAAACCGCTGGTTTTTGATAGTTTGGGCCCTATTGAATAATGAATGTTTTGAATTTTCTCCAAAAGTAAAGTAGTTGCAAACTCATCCTTTTAGAGACTTGTTTGGGCTCATGAGAGGAGTAGAAAAACATCAAAAATTTCAGTCCTGCACGATTCTACCAAGAAATGTGTGTTCATTGTAACCGCTGGTTTTTGATAGTTTGGGCCCTATTGAATAATGAATGTTTTGAATTTTCTCCAAAAGTAAAGTAGTTGCAAACTCAACCTTTTAGAAACTTGTTTGGGCTGTTGAGAGGAGTAAAAAACCATCAAAAATTTCAATCCTGCATGATTCTACCAAGAAATGTGATTCTTCATTCAAAACCTGATTTTTGCTATTGGGCTCTATTGAATAATGAATGTTTTGAATTTTCTCCAAAAGTAAAGTAGTTGCAAACTCATGCTTTTAGAGACTTGTTTGGGCTCATGAGAGGAGTAGAAAAACATCAAAAATTTCAGTCCTGCATGATTCTACCAAGAAATGTGTGTTCATTCAAACCGCTGGTTTTTGATAGTTTGGGCCCTATTGAATAATGAATGTTTTGAATTTTCTCCAAAAGTAAAGTAGTTGCAAACTCATCCTTTTAGAAACTTGTTTGGGCTGTTGAGAGGAGTAAAAAACCATCAAAAATTTCAATCCTGCATGATTCTACCAAGAAATGTGATTCTTCATTCAAAACCTGATTTTTGCTATTGGGCTCTATTGAATATTGAATGTTTTGAATTTTCTCCAAAAGTAAAGTAATTGCAAACTCATGCTTTTAGAGACTTGTTTGGGCTCATGAGAGGAGTAGAAAAACATCAAAAATTTCAGTCCTGCATGATTCTACCAAGAAATGTGTGTTCATTGAAACCGCTGGTTTTTGATAGTTTGGGCCCTATTGAATAATGAATGTTTTGAATTTTCTCCAAAAGTAAAGTAGTTGCAAACTCATCCTTTTAGAAACTTGTTTGGGCTGTTGAGAGGAGTAAAAAACCATCAAAAATTTCAATCCTGCATGATTCTACCAAGAAATGTGATTCTTCATTCAAAACGCTTGTTTTTGCTATTGGGCTCTATTGAATAATGAATGTTTTGAATTTTCTCCAAAAGTAAAGTAGTTGCAAACTCATGCTTTTAGAGACTTGTTTGGGCTCATGAGAGGAGTAGAAAAACATCAAAAATTTCAGTCCTGCACGATTCTACCAAGAAATGTGTGTTCATTCAAACCGCTGGTTTTTGATATTTTGGGCCCTATTGAATAATGAATGTTTTGAATTTTCTCCAAAAGTAAAGTAGTTGCAAACTCATCCTTTTAGAAACTTGTTTGGGCTGTTGAGAGGAGTAAAAAACCATCAAAAATTTCAATCCTGCATGATTCTACCAAGAAATGTGATTCTTCATTCAAAACCTGATTTTTGCTATTGGGCTCTATTGAATAATGAATGTTTTGAATTTTCTCCAAAAGTAAAGTAGTTGCAAACTCATGCTTTTAGAGACTTGTTTGGGCTCATGAGAGTAGAAAAACATCAGAAAATTCAGTCCTGCATGATTCTACCAAGAAATGTGTGTTCATTGAAACCGCTGGTTTTTGATAGTTTGGGCCCTATTGAATAATGAATGTTTTGAATTTTCTCCAAAAATAAAATAGTTGCAAACTCATCCTTTTAGAAACTTGTTTGGGCTGTTGAGAGGAGTAAAAAACCATCAAAAATTTCAATCCTGCATGATTCTACCAAGAAATGTGATTCTTCATTCAAAACCTGATTTTTGCTATTGGGCTCTATTGAATAATGAATGTTTTGATTTTTCTCCAAAAGTAAAGTAGTTGCAAACTCATGCTTTTAGAGACTTGTTTGGGCTCATGAGAGGAGTAGAAAAACATCAAAAATTTCAGTCCTGCATGATTCTACCAAGAAATGTGTGTTCATTGAAACCGCTGGTTTTTGATAGTTTGGGCCCTATTGAATAATGAATGTTTTGAATTTTCTCCAAAAGTAAAGTAGTTGCAAACATCCTTTTAGAAACTTGTTTGGGCTGTTGAGAGCAGTAAAAAACCATCAAAAATTTCAATCCTGCATGATTCTACCAAGAAATGTGATTCTTCATTCAAAACGCTGGTTTTTGCTATTGGGCTCTATTGAATAATGAATGTTTTGAATTTTCTCCAAAAGTAAAGTAGTTGCAGACTCATCCTTTTAGAGACTTGTT
Organism: Dendrobates tinctorius; assembly: GCF_039654945.1. Lineage (NCBI taxonomy): Eukaryota > Metazoa > Chordata > Amphibia > Anura > Dendrobatidae > Dendrobates > Dendrobates tinctorius. The sequence continues at coordinate 25,242,437 of NW_027361793.1, forward strand.
TGGGCTAATGAGAGGAGTAGAAAAACATCAAAAATTTCAGTCCTGCACGATTCTACCAAGAAATGTGTGTTCATTCAAACCGCTGGTTTTTGATAGTTTGGGCCCTATTGAATAATGAATGTTTTGAATTTTCTCCAAAAGTAAAGTAGTTGCAAACTCATCCTTTTAGAAACTTGTTTGGGCTCTTGAGAGGAGTAAAAAACCATCAAAAATTTCAATCCTGCATGATTCTACCAAGAAATGTGATTCTTCATTCAAAACCTGATTTTTGCTATTGGGCTCTATTGAATAATGAATGTTTTGAATTTTCTCCAAAAGTAAAGTAGTTGCAAACTCATGCTTTTAGAGACTTGTTTGGGCTCATGAGAGGAGTAGAAAAACATCAAAAATTTATGTCCTGCATGATTCTACCAAGAAATGTGTGTTCATTGAAACCACTGTTTTTTGATAGTTTGGGCCCTATTGAATTATGAATGTTTTGAATTTTCTCCAAAAGTAAAGTAGTTGCAAACTCATCCTTTTAGAAACTTGTTTGGGCTGTTGAGAGGAGTAAAAAACCATCAAAAATTTCAATCCTGCATGATTCTACCAAGAAATGTGATTCTTCATTCAAAACCTGATTTTTGCTATTGGGCTCTATTGAATAATGAATGTTTTGAATTTTCTCCAAAAGTAAAGTAGTTGCAAACTCATGCTTTTAGAGACTTGTTTGGTCTCATGAGAGGAGTAGAAAAACATCAAAAATTTCAGTCCTGCATGATTCTACCAAGAAATGTGTGTTCATTGAAACCGCTGGTTTTTGATAGTTTGGGCCCTATTGAATAATGAATGTTTTGAATTTTCTCCAAAAGTAAAGTAGTTGCAAACTCATCCTTTTAGAAACTTGTTTGGGCTGTTGAGAGGAGTAAGGCCGGTTTCACATTAGCGCATTTTCAGCGCGCGCATGGCCGGGGGTAGCTCCGCCCCCGATCCGGCTCTCTGCCCGGCGTGCCCGCCCCTTCCTTGTAGCGCCGCCTCCTAGCGGACAGCGGCGCCTGCGATCGGCGCACCCTATCTTTAGCATAGGGTGCGCCGATCGTGCGCAGGCCGTGCGCTAGTTGCGCTTTGACCTGCGCTGCGCACTTTTGACAGTGCGCCGTGCGCGCCAAAATCAAACTTTTCGGATTTTGGCGCGCACGGCGCACCATCAAAAGTGCGCAGCGCAGGTCAAAGCGCAACTAGCGCACGGCCTGCGCACGATCGGCGCACCCTATGCTAAAGATAGGGTGCGCCGATCGCAGGCGCCGCTGTCCGCTAGGAGGCGGCGCTACAAGGAAGGGGCGGGCACGCCGGGCAGAGAGCCGGATCGGGGGCGGAGCTACCCCCGGCCGTGCACGCGCTGAAAATGCGCTAATGTGAAACCAGCCTAAACAACCATCAAAAATTTCAATCCTGCATGATTCGACCAAGAAATGTGATTCTTCATTCAAAACGCTGGTTTTTGCTATTGGGCTCTATTGAATAATGAATGTTTTGAATTTTCTCCAAAAGTAAAGTAGTTGCAAACTCATCCTTTTAGAGACTTGTTTGGGCTCATGAGAGGAGTAGAAAAACATCAAAAATTTCAGTCCTGCACGATTCTACCAAGAAATGTGTGTTCATTGAAACTGCTGGTTTTTGATAGTTTGGGCCCTATTGAATAATGAATGTTTTGAATTTTCTCCAAAAGTAAAGTAGTTGCAAACTCCACCTTTTAGAAACTTGTTTGGGCTGTTGAGAGGAGTAAAAAACCATCAAAAATTTCAATCCTGCATGATTCTACCAAGATATGTGATTCTTCATTCAAAACCTGATTTTTGCTATTGGGCTCTATTGAATAATGAATGTTTTGAATTTTCTCCAAAAGTAAAGTAGTTGCAAACTCATGCTTTTAGAGACTTGTTTGGGCTCATGAGAGGAGTAGAAAAACATCAAAAATTTCAGTCCTGCATGATTCTACCAAGAAATGTGTGTTCATTCAAACCGCTGGTTTTTGATAGTTTGGGCCCTATTGAATAATGAATGTTTTGAATTTTCTCCAAAAGTAAAGTAGTTGCAAACTCATCCTTTTAGAAACTTGTTTGGGCTGTTGAGAGGAGTAAAAAACCATCAAAAATTTCAATCCTGCATGATTCTACCAAGAAATGTGATTCTTCATTCAAAACCTGATTTTTGCTATTGGGCTCTATTGAATAATGAATGTTTTGAATTTTCTCCAAAAGTAAAGTAGTTGCAAACTCATGCTTTTAGAGACTTGTTTGGGCTCATGAGAGGAGTAGAAAAACATCAAAAATTTCAGTCCTGCATGATTCTACCAAGAAATGTGTGTTCATTGAAACCGCTGGTTTTTGATAGTTTGGGCCGTATTGAATAATGAATGTTTTGAATTTTCTACAAAAGTAAAGTAGTTGCAAACTCATCCTTTTAGAAACTTGTTTGGGCTGTTGAGAGGAGTAAAAATCCATCAAAAATTTCAATCCTGCATGATTCTACCAAGAAATGTGATTCTTCATTCAAAACGCTGGTTTTTGCTATTGGGCTCTATTGAATAATGAATGTTTTGAATTTTCTCCAAAAGTAAAGTAGTTGCAAACTCATGCTTTTAGAGATTTGTTTGGGCTCATGAGAGGAGTAGAAAAACATCAAAAATTTCAGTCCTGCATGATTCTACCAAGAAATGTGTGTTCATTGAAACCGCTGGTTTTTGATAGTTTGGGCCCTATTGAATAATGAATGTTTTGAATATTCTCCAAAAGTAAAGTAGTTGCAAACTCATCCTTTTAGAGACTTGTTTGGGCTCATGAGAGGAGTAGAAAAACATCAAAAATTTCAGTCCTGCACGATTCTACCAAGAAATGTGTGTTCATTGTAACCGCTGGTTTTTGATAGTTTGGGCCCTATTGAATAATGAATGTTTTGAATTTTCTCCAAAAGTAAAGTAGTTGCAAACTCAACCTTTTAGAAACTTGTTTGGGCTGTTGAGAGGAGTAAAAAACCATCAAAAATTTCAATCCTGCATGATTCTACCAAGAAATGTGATTCTTCATTCAAAACCTGATTTTTGCTATTGGGCTCTATTGAATAATGAATGTTTTGAATTTTCTCCAAAAGTAAAGTAGTTGCAAACTCATGCTTTTAGAGACTTGTTTGGGCTCATGAGAGGAGTAGAAAAACATCAAAAATTTCAGTCCTGCATGATTCTACCAAGAAATGTGTGTTCATTCAAACCGCTGGTTTTTGATAGTTTGGGCCCTATTGAATAATGAATGTTTTGAATTTTCTCCAAAAGTAAAGTAGTTGCAAACTCATCCTTTTAGAAACTTGTTTGGGCTGTTGAGAGGAGTAAAAAACCATCAAAAATTTCAATCCTGCATGATTCTACCAAGAAATGTGATTCTTCATTCAAAACCTGATTTTTGCTATTGGGCTCTATTGAATATTGAATGTTTTGAATTTTCTCCAAAAGTAAAGTAATTGCAAACTCATGCTTTTAGAGACTTGTTTGGGCTCATGAGAGGAGTAGAAAAACATCAAAAATTTCAGTCCTGCATGATTCTACCAAGAAATGTGTGTTCATTGAAACCGCTGGTTTTTGATAGTTTGGGCCCTATTGAATAATGAATGTTTTGAATTTTCTCCAAAAGTAAAGTAGTTGCAAACTCATCCTTTTAGAAACTTGTTTGGGCTGTTGAGAGGAGTAAAAAACCATCAAAAATTTCAATCCTGCATGATTCTACCAAGAAATGTGATTCTTCATTCAAAACGCTTGTTTTTGCTATTGGGCTCTATTGAATAATGAATGTTTTGAATTTTCTCCAAAAGTAAAGTAGTTGCAAACTCATGCTTTTAGAGACTTGTTTGGGCTCATGAGAGGAGTAGAAAAACATCAAAAATTTCAGTCCTGCACGATTCTACCAAGAAATGTGTGTTCATTCAAACCGCTGGTTTTTGATATTTTGGGCCCTATTGAATAATGAATGTTTTGAATTTTCTCCAAAAGTAAAGTAGTTGCAAACTCATCCTTTTAGAAACTTGTTTGGGCTGTTGAGAGGAGTAAAAAACCATCAAAAATTTCAATCCTGCATGATTCTACCAAGAAATGTGATTCTTCATTCAAAACCTGATTTTTGCTATTGGGCTCTATTGAATAATGAATGTTTTGAATTTTCTCCAAAAGTAAAGTAGTTGCAAACTCATGCTTTTAGAGACTTGTTTGGGCTCATGAGAGGAGTAGAAAAACATCAAAATTTTCAGTCCTGCATGATCCCACCAAGAAATGTGTGTTCATTGAAACCACTGGTTTTTGATAGTTTGGGCCCTATTGAATAATGAATGTTTTGAATTTTCTCCAAAAATAAAGTAATTGCAAACTCATCCTTTTAGAAACTTGTTTGGGCTGTTGAGAGGAGTAAAAAACCATCAAAAATTTCAATCCTGCATGATTCTACCAAGAAATGTGATTGTTCATTCAAAACGCAGGTTTTTGCTATTGGGCTCTATTGAATAATGAATGTTTTGAATTTTCTCCAAAAGTAAAGTAGTTGCAAACTCATCCTTTTAGAGACTTGTTTGGGCTCATGAGAGGAGTAGAAAAACATCAAAAATTTCAGTCCTGCACGATTCTACCAAGAAATGTGTGTTCATTCAAACCACTGGTTTTTGATATTTTGGGCCCTATTGAATAATGAATGTTTTGAATTTTCTCCAAAAGTAAAGTAGTTGCAAACTCATCCTTTTAGAAACTTGTTTGGGCTGTTGAGAGGAGTAAAAAACCATCAAAAATTTCAATCCTGCATGATTCTACCAAGAAATGTGATTCTTCATTCAAAACCTGATTTTTGCTATTGGGCTCTATTGAATAATGAATGTTTTGAATTTTCTCCAAAAGTAAAGTAGTTGCAAACTCATGCTTTTAGAGACTTGTTTGGGCTCATGAGAGGAGTAGAAAAACATCAAAAATTTCAGTCCTGCATGATTCTACCAAGAAATGTGTGTTCATTCAAACCGCTGGTTTTTGATAGTTTGGGCCCTATTGAATAATGAATGTTTTGAATTTTCTCCAAAAGTAAAGTAGTTGCAAACTCATCCTTTTAGAAACTTGTTTGGGCTGTTGAGAGCAGTAAAAAACCATCAAAAATTTAAATCCTGCATGATTCTACCAAGAAATGTGATTCTTCATTCAAAACGCTGGTTTTTGCTATTGGGCTCTATTGAATAATGAATGTTTTGAATTTTCTCCAAAAGTAAAGTAGTTGCAAACTCATCCTTTTAGAGACTTGTTTGGGCTAATGAGAGGAGTAGAAAAACATCAAAAATTTCAGTCCTGCACGATTCTACCAAGAAATGTGTGTTCATTCAAACCGCTGGTTTTTGATAGTTTGGGCCCTATTGAATAATGAATGTTTTGAATTTTCTCCAAAAGTAAAGTAGTTGCAAACTCATCCTTTTAGAAACTTGTTTGGGCTGTTGAGAGGAGTAAAAAACCATCAAAAATTTCAATCCTGCATGATTCTACCAAGAAATGTGATTCTTCATTCAAAACCTGACTTTTGCTATTGGGCTCTATTGAATAATGAATGTTTTGAATTTTCTCCAAAAGTAAAGTAGTTGCAAACTCATGCTTTTAGAGACTTGTTTGGGCTCATGAGAGGAGTAGAAAAACATCAAAAATTTCAGTCCTGCATGATTCTACCAAGAAATGTGTGTTCATTGACACCGCTGGTTTTTGATAGTTTGGGCCCTATTGAATAATGAATGTTTTGAATTTTCTCCAAAAGTAAAGTAGTTGCAAACTCATCCTTTTAGAAACTTGTTTGGGCTGTTGAGAGGAGTAAAAAACCATCAAAAATTTCAATCCTGCATGATTCTACCAAGAAATGTGATTCTTCATTCAAAACACTGGTTTTTGCTATTGGGCTCTATTGAATAATGAATGTTTTGAATTTTCTCCAAAAGTAAAGTAGTTGCAAACTCATCCTTTTAGAGACTTGTTTGGGCTCATGAGAGGAGTAGAAAAACATCAAAAATTTCAGTCCTGCACGATTCTACCAAGAAATGTGTGTTCATTCAAACCGCTGGTTTTTGATATTTTGAGCCCTATTGAATAATGAATGTTTTGAATTTTCTCCAAAAGTAAAGTAGTTGCAAACTCATCCTTTTAGAAACTTGTTTGGGCTGTTGAGAGGAGTAAAAAACCATCAAAAATTTCAATCCTGCATGATTCTACCAAGAAATGTGATTCTTCATTCAAAACCTGATTTTTGCTATTGGGCTCTATTGAATAATGAATGTTTTGAATTTTCTCCAAAAGTAAAGTAGTTGCAAACTCATGCTTTTAGAGACTTGTTTGGGCTCATGAGAGGAGTAGAAAAACATCAAAAATTACAGTCCTGCATGATTCTACCAAGAAATGTGTGTTCATTGACACCGCTGGTTTTTGATAGTTTGGGCCCTATTGAATAATGAATGTTTTGAATTTTCTCCAAAAGTAAAGTAGTTGCAAACTCATGCTTTTAGAGACTTGTTTGGGCTCATGAGAGGAGTAGAAAAACATCAAAAATTTCAGTCCTGCATGATTCTACCAAGAAATGTGTGTTCATTGAAACCGCTGGTTTTTGATAGTTTGGGCCCTATTGAATAATGAATGTTTTGAATTTTCTCCAAAAGTAAAGTAGTTGCAAACTCATCCTTTTAGAGACTTGTTTGGGCTCATGAGAGGAGTAGAAAAACATCAAAAATTTCAGTCCTGCACGATTCTACCAAGAAATGTGTGTTCATTGAAACCGCTGGTTTTTGATAGTTTGGGCCCTATTGAATAATGAATGTTTTGAATTTTCTCCAAAAGTAAAGTAGTTGCAAACTCATCCTTTTAGAAACTTGTTTGGGCTGTTGAGAGGAGTAAAAAACCATCAAAAATTTCAATCTTGCATGATTCTACCAAGAAATGTGATTCTTCATTCAAAACCTGATTTTTGCTATTGGGCTCTATTGAATAATGAATGTTTTGAATTTTCTCCAAAAGTAAAGTAGTTGCAAACTCATGCTTTTAGAGACTTGTTTGGGCTCATGAGAGTAGAAAAACATCAGAAAATTCAGTCCTGCATGATTCTACCAAGAAATGTGTGTTCATTGAAACCGCTGGTTTTTGATAGTTTGGGCCCTATTGAATAATGAATGTTTTGAATTTTCTCCAAAAATAAAATAGTTGCAAACTCATCCTTTTAGAAACTTGTTTGGGCTGTTGAGAGGAGTAAAAAACCATCAAAAATTTCAATCCTGCATGATTCTACCAAGAAATGTGATTCTTCATTCAAAACCTGATTTTTGCTATTGGGCTCTATTGAATAATGAATGTTTTGATTTTTCTCCAAAAGTAAAGTAGTTGCAAACTCATGCTTTTAGAGACTTGTTTGGGCTCATGAGAGGAGTAGAAAAACATCAAAAATTTCAGTCCTGCATGATTCCACCAAGAAATGTGTGTTCATTGAAACCGCTGGTTTTTGATAGTTTGGGCCCTATTGAATAATGAATGTTTTGAATTTTCTCCAAAAGTAAAGTAGTTGCAAACATCCTTTTAGAAACTTGTTTGGGCTGTTGAGAGCAGTAAAAAACCATCAAAAATTTCAATCCTGCATGATTCTACCAAGAAATGTGATTCTTCATTCAAAACGCTGGTTTTTGCTATTGGGCTCTATTGAATAATGAATGTTTTGAATTTTCTCCAAAAGTAAAGTAGTTGCAGACTCATCCTTTTAGAGACTTGTTTGGGCTAATGAGAGGAGTAGAAAAACATCAAAAATTTCAGTCCTGCACGATTCTACCAAGAAATGTGTGTTCATTCAAACCGCTGGTTTTTGATAGTTTGGGCCCTATTGAATAATGAATGTTTTGAATTTTCTCCAAAAGTAAAGTAGTTGCAAACTCATCCTTTTAGAAACTTGTTTGGGCTCTTGAGAGGAGTAAAAAACCATCAAAAATTTCAATCCTGCATGATTCTACCAAGAAATGTGATTCTTCATTCAAAACCTGATTTTTGCTATTGGGCTCTATTGAATAATGAATGTTTTGAATTTTCTCCAAAAGTAAAGTAGTTGCAAACTCATGCTTTTAGAGACTTGTTTGGGCTCATGAGAGGAGTAGAAAAACATCAAAAATTTCAGTCCTGCATGATTCTACCAAGAAATGTGTGTTCATTGAAACCGCTGTTTTTTGATAGTTTGGGCCCTATTGAATTATGAATGTTTTGAATTTTCTCCAAAAGTAAAGTAGTTGCAAACTCATCCTTTTAGAAACTTGTTTGGGCTGTTGAGAGGAGTAAAAAACCATCAAAAATTTCAATCCTGCATGATTCTACCAAGAAATGTGATTCTTCATTCAAAACCTGATTTTTGCTATTGGGCTCTATTGAATAATGAATGTTTTGAATTTTCTCCAAAAGTAAAGTAGTTGCAAACTCATGCTTTTAGAGACTTGTTTGGTCTCATGAGAGGAGTAGAAAAACATCAAAAATTTCAGTCCTGCATGATTCTACCAAGAAATGTGTGTTCATTGAAACCGCTGGTTTTTGATAGTTTGGGCCCTATTGAATAATGAATGTTTTGAATTTTCTCCAAAAGTAAAGTAGTTGCAAACTCATCCTTTTAGAAACTTGTTTGGGCTGTTGAGAGGAGTAAGGCCGGTTTCACATTAGCGCATTTTCAGCGCGCGCATGGCCGGGGGTAGCTCCGCCCCCGATCCGGCTCTCTGCCCGGCGTGCCCGCCCCTTCCTTGTAGCGCCGCCTCCTAGCGGACAGCGGCGCCTGCGATCGGCGCACCCTATCTTTAGCATAGGGTGCGCCGATCGTGCGCAGGCCGTGCGCTAGTTGCGCTTTGACCTGCGCTGCGCACTTTTGACAGTGCGCCGTGCGCGCCAAAATCAAACTTTTCGGATTTTGGCGCGCACGGCGCACCGTCAAAAGTGCGCAGCGCAGGTCAAAGCGCAACTAGCGCACGGCCTGCGCACGATCGGCGCACCCTATGCTAAAGATAGGATGCGCCGATCGCAGGCGCCGCTGTCCGCTAGGAGGCGGCGCTACAAGGAAGGGGCGGGCACGCCGGGCATTGAGCCGGATCGGGGGCGGAGCTACCCCCGGCCGTGCACGCGCTGAAAATGCGCTAATGTGAAACCAGCCTAAACAACCATCAAAAATTTCAATCCTGCATGATTCGACCAAGAAATGTGATTCTTCATTCAAAACGCTGGTTTTTGCTATTGGGCTCTATTGAATAATGAATGTTTTGAATTTTCTCCAAAAGTAAAGTAGTTGCAAACTCATCCTTTTAGAGACTTGTTTGGGCTCATGAGAGGAGTAGAAAAACATCAAAAATTTCAGTCCTGCACGATTCTACCAAGAAATGTGTGTTCATTGAAACCGCTGGTTTTTGATAGTTTGGGCCCTATTGAATAATGAATGTTTTGAATTTTCTCCAAAAGTAAAGTAGTTGCAAACTCCACCTTTTAGAAACTTGTTTGGGCTGTTGAGAGGAGTAAAAAACCATCAAAAATTTCAATCCTGCATGATTCTACCAAGATATGTGATTCTTCATTCAAAACCTGATTTTTGCTATTGGGCTCTATTGAATAATGAATGTTTTGAATTTTCTCCAAAAGTAAAGTAGTTGCAAACTCATGCTTTTAGAGACTTGTTTGGGCTCATGAGAGGAGTAGAAAAACATCAAAAATTTCAGTCCTGCATGATTCTACCAAGAAATGTGTGTTCATTCAAACCGCTGGTTTTTGATAGTTTGGGCCCTATTGAATAATGAATGTTTTGAATTTTCTCCAAAAGTAAAGTAGTTGCAAACTCATCCTTTTAGAAACTTGTTTGGGCTGTTGAGAGGAGTAAAAAACCATCAAAAATTTCAATCCTGCATGATTCTACCAAGAAATGTGATTCTTCATTCAAAACCTGATTTTTGCTATTGGGCTCTATTGAATAATGAATGTTTTGAATTTTCTCCAAAAGTAAAGTAGTTGCAAACTCATGCTTTTAGAGACTTGTTTGGGCTCATGAGAGGAGTAGAAAAACATCAAAAATTTCAGTCCTGCATGATTCTACCAAGAAATGTGTGTTCATTGAAACCGCTGGTTTTTGATAGTTTGGGCCGTATTGAATAATGAATGTTTTGAATTTTCTACAAAAGTAAAGTAGTTGCAAACTCATCCTTTTAGAAACTTGTTTGGGCTGTTGAGAGGAGTAAAAATCCATCAAAAATTTCAATCCTGCATGATTCTACCAAGAAATGTGATTCTTCATTCAAAACGCTGGTTTTTGCTATTGGGCTCTATTGAATAATGAATGTTTTGAATTTTCTCCAAAAGTAAAGTAGTTGCAAACTCATGCTTTTAGAGACTTGTTTGGGCTCATGAGAGGAGTAGAAAAACATCAAAAATTTCAGTCCTGCATGATTCTACCAAGAAATGTGTGTTCATTGAAACTGCTGGTTTTTGATAGTTTGGGCCCTATTGAATAATGAATGTTTTGAATTTTCTCCAAAAGTAAAGTAGTTGCAAACTCATCCTTTTAGAGACTTGTTTGGGCTCATGAGAGGAGTAGAAAAACATCAAAAATTTCAGTCCTGCACGATTCTACCAAGAAATGTGTGTTCATTGTAACCGCTGGTTTTTGATAGTTTGGGCCCTATTGAATAATGAATGTTTTGAATTTTCTCCAAAAGTAAAGTAGTTGCAAACTCAACCTTTTAGAAACTTGTTTGGGCTGTTGAGAGGAGTAAAAAACCATCAAAAATTTCAATCCTGCATGATTCTACCAAGAAATGTGATTCTTCATTCAAAACCTGATTTTTGCTATTGGGCTCTATTGAATAATGAATGTTTTGAATTTTCTCCAAAAGTAAAGTAGTTGCAAACTCATGCTTTTAGAGACTTGTTTGGGCTCATGAGAGGAGTAGAAAAACATCAAAAATTTCAGTCCTGCATGATTCTACCAAGAAATGTGTGTTCATTCAAACCGCTGGTTTTTGATAGTTTGGGCCCTATTGAATAATGAATGTTTTGAATTTTCTCCAAAAGTAAAGTAGTTGCAAACTCATCCTTTTAGAAACTTGTTTGGGCTGTTGAGAGGAGTAAAAAACCATCAAAAATTTCAATCCTGCATGATTCTACCAAGAAATGTGATTCTTCATTCAAAACCTGATTTTTGCTATTGGGCTCTATTGAATAATGAATGTTTTGAATTTTCTCCAAAAGTAAAGTAGTTGCAAACTCATGCTTTTAGAGACTTGTTTGGGCTCATGAGAGGAGTAGAAAAACATCAAAAATTTCAGTCCTGCATGATTCTACCAAGAAATGTGTGTTCATTGAAACCGCTGGTTTTTGATAGTTTGGGCCGTATTGAATAATGAATGTTTTGAATTTTCTACAAAAGTAAAGTAGTTGCAAACTCATCCTTTTAGAAACTTGTTTGGGCTGTTGAGAGGAGTAAAAATCCATCAAAAATTTCAATCCTGCATGATTCTACCAAGAAATGTGATTCTTCATTCAAAACGCTGGTTTTTGCTATTGGGCTCTATTGAATAATGAATGTTTTGAATTTTCTCCAAAAGTAAAGTAGTTGCAAACTCATGCTTTTAGAGACTTGTTTGGGCTCATGAGAGGAGTAGAAAAACATCAAAAATTTCAGTCCTGCATGATTCTACCAAGAAATGTGTGTTCATTGAAACCGCTGGTTTTTGATAGTTTGGGCCCTATTGAATAATGAATGTTTTGAATTTTCTCCAAAAGTAAAGTAGTTGCAAACTCATCCTTTTAGAGACTTGTTTGGGCTCATGAGAGGAGTAGAAAAACATCAAAAATTTCAGTCCTGCACGATTCTACCAAGAAATGTGTGTTCATTGTAACCGCTGGTTTTTGATAGTTTGGGCCCTATTGAATAATGAATGTTTTGAATTTTCTCCAAAAGTAAAGTAGTTGCAAACTCAACCTTTTAGAAACTTGTTTGGGCTGTTGAGAGGAGTAAAAAACCATCAAAAATTTCAATCCTGCATGATTCTACCAAGAAATGTGATTCTTCATTCAAAACCTGATTTTTGCTATTGGGCTCTATTGAATAATGAATGTTTTGAATTTTCTCCAAAAGTAAAGTAGTTGCAAACTCATGCTTTTAGAGACTTGTTTGGGCTCATGAGAGGAGTAGAAAAACATCAAAAATTTCAGTCCTGCATGATTCTACCAAGAAATGTGTGTTCATTCAAACCGCTGGTTTTTGATAGTTTGGGCCCTATTGAATAATGAATGTTTTGAATTTTCTCCAAAAGTAAAGTAGTTGCAAACTCATCCTTTTAGAAACTTGTTTGGGCTGTTGAGAGGAGTAAAAAACCATCAAAAATTTCAATCCTGCATGATTCTACCAAGAAATGTGATTCTTCATTCAAAACCTGATTTTTGCTATTGGGCTCTATTGAATATTGAATGTTTTGAATTTTCTCCAAAAGTAAAGTAATTGCAAACTCATGCTTTTAGAGACTTGTTTGGGCTCATGAGAGGAGTAGAAAAACATCAAAAATTTCAGTCCTGCATGATTCTACCAAGAAATGTGTGTTCATTGAAACCGCTGGTTTTTGATAGTTTGGGCCCTATTGAATAATGAATGTTTTGAATTTTCTCCAAAAGTAAAGTAGTTGCAAACTCATCCTTTTAGAAACTTGTTTGGGCTGTTGAGAGGAGTAAAAAACCATCAAAAATTTCAACCCTGCATGATTCTACCAAGAAATGTGATTCTTCATTCAAAACGCTGGTTTTTGCTATTGGGCTCTATTGAATAATGAATGTTTTGAATTTTCTCCAAAAGTAAAGTAGTTGCAAACTCATGCTTTTAGAGACTTGTTTGGGCTCATGAGAGGAGTAGAAAAACATCAAAAATTTCAGTCCTGCACGATTCTACCAAGAAATGTGTGTTCATTCAAACCGCTGGTTTTTGATATTTTGGGCCCTATTGAATAATGAATGTTTTGAATTTTCTCCAAAAGTAAAGTAGTTGCAAACTCATCCTTTTAGAAACTTGTTTGGGCTGTTGAGAGGAGTAAAAAACCATCAAAAATTTCAATCCTGCATGATTCTACCAAGAAATGTGATTCTTCATTCAAAACCTGATTTTTGCTATTGGGCTCTATTGAATAATGAATGTTTTGAATTTTCTCCAAAAGTAAAGTAGTTGCAAACTCATGCTTTTAGAGACTTGTTTGGGCTCATGAGAGGAGTAGAAAAACATCAAAAATTTCAGTCCTGCATGATTCTACCAAGAAATGTGTGTTCATTGAAACCGCTGGTTTTTGATAGTTTGGGCCCTATTGAATAATGAATGTTTTGAATTTTCTCCAAAAGTAAAGTAGTTGCAAACTCATCCTTTTAGAAACTTGTTTGGGCTGTTGAGAGGAGTAAAAAACCATCAAAAATTTCAATCCTGCATGATTCTACCAAGAAATGTGATTCTTCATTCAAAACGCTGGTTTTTGCTATTGGGCTCTATTGAATAATGAATGTTTTGAATTTTCTCCAAAAGTAAAGTAGTTGCAAACTCATGCTTTTAGAGACTTGTTTGGGCTCATGAGAGGAGTAGAAAAACATCAAAAATTTCAGTCCTGCATGATTCTACCAAGAAATGTGTGTTCATTGAAACTGCTGGTTTTTGATAGTTTGGGCCCTATTGAATAATGAATGTTTTGAATTTTCTCCAAAAGTAAAGTAGTTGCAAACTCATCCTTTTAGAAACTTGTTTGGGCTGTTGAGAGGAGTAAAAAACCATCAAAAATTTCAATCCTGCATTATTTTACCAAGAAATGTGATTCTTCATTCAAAACCTGATTTTTGCTCTTGGGCTCTATTGAATAATGAATGTTTTGAATTTTCTCCAAAAGTAAAGTAGTTGCAAACTCATGCTTTTAGAGACTTGTTTGGGCTCATGAGAGGAGTAGAAAAACATCAAAAATTTCAGTCCTGCATGATCCCACCAAGAAATGTGTGTTTATTGAAACCACTGGTTTTTGATAGTTTGGGCCCTATTGAATAATGAATGTTTTGAATTTTCTCCAAAAATAAAGTAGTTGCAAACTCATCCTTTTAGAAACTTGTTTGGGCTGTTGAGAGGAGTAAAAAACCATCAAAAATTTCAATCCTGCATGATTCTACCAAGAAATGTGATTCTTCATTCAAAACGCAGGTTTTTGCTATTGGGCTCTATTGAATAATGAATGTTTTGAATTTTCTCCAAAAGTAAAGTAGTTGCAAACTCATCCTTTTAGAGACTTGTTTGGGCTCATGAGAGGAGTAGAAAAACATCAAAAATTTCAGTCCTGCACGATTCTACCAAGAAATGTGTGTTCATTCAAACCGCTGGTTTTTGATATTTTGGGCCCTATTGAATAATGAATGTTTTGAATTTTCTCCAAAAGTAAAGTAGTTGCAAACTCATCCTTTTAGAAACTTGTTTGGGCTGTTGAGAGGAGTAAAAAACCATCAAAAATTTCAATCCTGCATGATTCTACCAAGAAATGTGATTCTTCATTCAAAACCTGATTTTTGCTATTGGGCTCTATTGAATAATGAATGTTTTGAATTTTCTCCAAAAGTAAAGTAGTTGCAAACTCATGCTTTTAGAGACTTGTTTGGGCTCATGAGAGGAGTAGAAAAAAATCAAAAATTTCAGTCCTGCACGATTCTACCAAGAAATGTGTGTTCATTCAAACCGCTGGTTTTTGATATTTTGGGCCCTATTGAATAACGAATGTTTTGAATTGTCTCCAAAAGTAAAGTAGTTGCAAACTCATGCTTTTAGAAACTTGTTTGGGCTGTTGAGAGGAGTAAAAAACCATCAAAAATTTCAATCCTGCATGATTCTACCAAGAAATGTGATTCTTCATTCAAAACGCTGGTTTTTGCTATTGGGCTCTATTGAATAATGAATGTTTTGAATTTTCTCCAAAAGTAAAGTAGTTGCAAACTCATCCTTTTAGAGACTTGTTTGGGCTCATGAGAGGAGTAGAAAAACATCAAAAATTTCAGTCCTGCACGATTCTACCAAGAAATGTGTGTTCATTCAAACCGCTGGTTTTTTATATTTTGGGCCCTATTGAATAATGAATGTTTTGAATTTTCTCCAAAAGTAAAGTAGTTGCAAACTCATCCTTTTAGAAACTTGCTTGGGCTGTTGAGAGGAGTATAAAACCATCAAAAATTTCAATCCTGCATGATTCTACCAAGAAATGTGATTCTTCATTCAAAACCTGATTTTTGCTATTGGGCTCTATTGAATAATGAATGTTTTGAATTTTCTCCAAAAGTAAAGTAGTTGCAAACTCATGCTTTTAGAGACTTGTTTGGGCTCATGAGAGGAGTAGAAAAACATCAAAAATTTCAGTCCTGCATGATTCTACCAAGAAATGTGTGTTCATTGAAACTGCTGGTTTTTGATAGTTTGGGCCCTATTGAATAATGAATGTTTTGAATTTTCTCCAAAAGTAAAGTAGTTGCAAACTCATCCTTTTAGAAACTTGTTTGGGCTGTTGAGAGGAGTAAAAAACCATCAAAAATTTCAATCCTGCATGATTTTACCAAGAAATGTGATTCTTCATTCAAAACCTGATTTTTGCTATTGGGCTCTATTGAATAATGAATGTTTTGAATTTTCTCCAAAAGTAAAGTAGTTGCAAACTCATGCTTTTAGAGACTTGTTTGGGCTCATGAGAGGAGTAGAAAAACATCAAAAATTTCAGTCCTGCATGATCCCACCAAGAAATGTGTGTTCATTGAAACCACTGGTTTTTGATAGTTTGGGCCCTATTGAATAATGAATGTTTTGAATTTTCTCCAAAAATAAAGTAGTTGCAAACTCATCCTTTTAGAAACTTGTTTGGGCTGTTGAGAGGAGTAAAAAACCATCAAAAAATTCAATCCTGCATGATTCTACCAAGAAATGTGATTCTTCATTCAAAACGCAGGTTTTTGCTATTGGGCTCTATTGAATAATGAATGTTTTGAATTTTCTCCAAAAGTAAAGTAGTTGCAAACTCATCCTTTTAGAGACTTGTTTGGGCTCATGAGAGGAGTAGAAAAACATCAAAAATTTCAGTCCTGCATGATTCTACCAAGAAATGTGTGTTCATTCAAACCGCTGGTTTTTGATAGTTTGGGCCCTATTGAATAATGAATGTTTTGAATTTTCTCCAAAAGTAAAGTAGTTGCAAACTCATCCTTTTAGAAACTTGTTTGGGCTGTTGAGAGCAGTAAAAAACCATCAAAAATTTCAATCCTGCATGATTCTACCAAGAAATGTAATTCTTCATTCAAAACGCTGGTTTTTGCTATTGGGCTCTATTGAATAATGAATGTTTTGAATTTTCTCCAAAAGTAAAGTAGTTGCAGACTCATCCTTTTAGAGACTTGTTTGGGCTAATGAGAGGAGTAGAAAAACATCAAAAATTTCAGTCCTGCACGATTCTACCAAGAAATGTGTGTTCATTCAAACCGCTGGTTTTTGATAGTTTGGGCCCTATTGAATAATGAATGTTTTGAATTTTCTCCAAAAGTAAAGTAGTTGCAAACTCATGCTTTTAGAGACTTGTTTGGGCTCATGAGATTAGAAAAACATCAGAAATTTCAGTCCTGCATGATTCTACCAAGAAATGTGTGTTCATTGAAACCGCTGGTTTTTGATAGTTTGGGCCCTATTGAATAATGAATGTTTTGAATTTTCTCCAAAAATAAAGTAGTTGCAAACTCATCCTTTTAGAAACTTGTTTGGGCTGTTGAGAGGAGTAAAAAACCATCAAAAATTTCAATCCTGCATGATTCTACCAAGAAATGTGATTCTTCATTCAAAACGCTGGTTTTTGCTATTGGGCTCTATTGAATAATGAATGTTTTGAATTTTCTCCAAAAGTAAAGTAGTTGCAAACTCATGCTTTTAGAGACTTGTTTGGGCTCATGAGAGGAGTAGAAAAAAATCAAAAATTTCAGTCCTGCACGATTCTACCAAGAAATGTGTGTTCATTCAAACCGCTGGTTTTTGATATTTTGGGCCCTATTGAATAACGAATGTTTTGAATTGTCTCCAAAAGTAAAGTAGTTGCAAACTCATGCTTTTAGAAACTTATTTGGGCTGTTGAGAGGAGTAAAAAACCATCAAAAATTTCAATCCTGCATGATTCTACCAAGAAATGTGATTCTTCATTCAAAACGCTGGTTTTTGCTATTGGGCTCTATTGAATAATGAATGTTTTGAATTTTCTCCAAAAGTAAAGTAGTTGCAAACTCATCCTTTTAGAGACTTGTTTGGGCTCATGAGAGGAGTAGAAAAACATCAAAAATTTCAGTCCTGCATGATTCTACCAAGAAATGTGTGTTCATTCAAACCGCTGGTTTTTGATATTTTGGGCCCTATTGAATAATGAATGTTTTGAATTTTCTCCAAAAGTAAAGTAGTTGCAAACTCATCCTTTTAGAAACTTGTTTGGGCTGTTGAGAGGAGTATAAAACCATCAAAAATTTCAATCCTGCATGATTCTACCAAGAAATGTGATTCTTCATTCAAAACCTGATTTTTGCTATTGGGCTCTATTGAATAATGAATGTTTTGAATTTTCTCCAAAAGTAAAGTAGTTGCAAACTCATGCTTTTAGAGACTTGTTTGGGCTCATGAGAGGAGTAGAAAAACATCAAAAAATTTCAGTCCTGCATGATTCTACCAAGAAATGTGTGTTCATTGAAACCGCTGGTTTTTGATAGTTTGGGCCCTATTGAATAATGAATGTTTTGAATTTTCTCCAAAAGTAAAGTAGTTGCAAACTCATCCTTTTAGAAACTTGTTTGGGCTGTTGAGAGGAGTAAAAAACCATCAAAAATTTCAATCCTGCATGATTTTACCAAGAAATGTGATTCTTCATTCAAAACCTGATTTTTGCTATTGGGCTCTATTGAATAATGAATGTTTTAAATTTTCTCCAAAAGTAAAGTAGTTGCAAACTCATGCTTTTAGAGACTTGTTTGGGCTCATGAGAGGAGTAGAAAAACATCAAAAATCTCAGTCCTGCATGATCCCACCAAGAAATGTGTGTTCATTGAAACCACTGGTTTTTGATAGTTTGGGCCCTATTGAATAATGAATGTTTTGAATTTTCTCCAAAAGTAAAGTAGTTGCAAACTCATCCTTTTAGAAACTTGTTTGGGCTGTTGAGAGGAGTAAAAAACCATCAAAAATTTCAATCCTGCATGATTCTACCAAGAAATGTGATTCTTCATTCAATACGCTGGTTTTTGCTATTGGGCTCTATTGAATAATGAATGTTTTGAATTTTCTCCAAAAGTAAAGTAGTTGCAAACTCATGCTTTTAGAGACTTGTTTGGGCTCATGAGAGGAGTAGAAAAACATCAAAAATTTCAGTCCTGCATGATTCTACCAAGAAATGTGTGTTCATTGAAACTGCAGGTTTTTGATAGTTTGGGCCCTATTGAATAATGAATGTTTTGAATTTTCTCCAAAAGTAAAGTAGTTGCAAACTCATCCTTTTAGAAACTTGTTTGGGCTGTTGAGAGCAGTAAAAAACCATCAAAAATTTCAATCCTGCATGATTCTACCAAGAAATGTGATTCTTCATTCAAAATGCTGGTTTTTGCTATTGGGCTCTATTGAATAATGAATGTTTTGAATTTTCTCCAAAAGTAAAGTAGTTGCAAACTCATCCTTTTAGAGACTTGTTTGGGCTAATGAGAGGAGTAGAAAATCATCAAAAATTTCAGTCCTGCACGATTCTACCAAGAAATGTGTGTTCATTCAAACCGCTGGTTTTTGATATTTTGGGCCCTATTGAATAATGAATGTTTTGAATTTTCTCCAAAAGTAAAGTAGTTGCAAACTCATCCTTTTAGAAACTTGTTTGGGCTGTTGAGAGGAGTAAAAAACCATCAAAAATTTCAATCTTGCATTATTCTACCAAGAAATGTGATTCTTCATTCAAAACCTGATTTTTGCTATTGGGCTCTATTGAATAATGAATGTTTTGAATTTTCTCCAAAAGTAAAGTAGTTGCAAACTCATGCTTTTAGAGACTTGTTTGGGCTCATGAGAGGAGTAGAAAAACATCAAAAATTTCAGTCCTGCATGATTCTACCAAGAAATGTGTGTTCATTGAAACCGCTGGTTTTTGATAGTTTGGGCCCTATTGAATAATGAATGTTTTGAATTTTCTCCAAAAGTAAAGTAGTTGCAAACTCATGCTTTTAGAGACTTGTTTGGGCTCATGAGAGTAGAAAAACATCAGAAATTTCAGTCCTGCATGATTCTACCAAGAAATGTGTGTTCATTGAAACCGCTGGTTTTTGATAGTTTGGGCCCTATTGAATAATGAATGTTTTGAATTTTCTCCAAAAATAAAATAGTTGCAAACTCATCCTTTTAGAAACTTGTTTGGGCTGTTGAGAGGAGTAAAAAACCATCAAAAATTTCAATCCTGCACGATTCTACCAAAAAATGTGATTCTTCATTCAAAACGCTGGTTTTTGTTATTGGGCTCTGTTGAATAATGAATGTTTTGAATTTTCTCCAAAAGTAAAGTAGTTGCAAACACATCCTTTTAGAGACTTGTTTGGGCTCATGAGAGGAGTAGAAAAACATCAAAAATTTCAGTCCTGCACGATTCTACCAAGAAATGTGTGTTCATTCAAACCGCTGGTTTTTGATATTTTGGGCCCTATTGAATAATGAATGTTTTGAATTTTCTCCAAAAGTAAAGTAGTTGCAAACTCATCCTTTTAGAAACTTGTTTGGGCTGTTGAGAGGAGTAAAAAAACCATCAAAAATTTCAATCCTGCATGATTCTACCAAGAAATGTGATTCTTCATTCAAAACCTGATTTTTGCTATTGGGCTCTATTGAATAATGAATGTTTTGAATTTTCTCCAAAAGTAAAGTAGTTGCAAACTCATGCTTTTAGAGACTTGTTTGGGCTCATGAGAGGAGTAGAAAAACATCAAAAATTTCAGTCCTGCATGATTCTACCAAGAAATGTGTGTTCATTCAAACCGCTGGTTTTTGATAGTTTGGGCCCTATTGAATAATGAATGTTTTGAATTTTCTCCAAAAGTAAAGTAGTTGCAAACTCATCCTTTTAGAAACTTGTTTGGGCTGTTGAGAGGAGTAAAAAACAATCAAAAATTTCAATCCTGCATGATTCTACCAAGAAATGTGATTCTTCATTCAAAACGCTGGTTTTTGCTATTGGGCTCTATTGAATAATGAATGTTTTGAATTTTCTCCAAAAGTAAAGTAGTTGCAAACATCCTTTTAGAGACTTGTTTGGGCTAATGAGAGGAGTAGAAAAACATCAAAAATTTCAGTCCTGCATGATTCTACCAAGAAATGTGTGTTCATTCAAACCGCTGGTTTTTGATATTTTGGGCCCTATTGAATAATGAATGTTTTGAATTTTCTCCAAAAGTAAAGTAGTTGCAAACTCATCCTTTTAGACTCTTGTTTGGGCTGTTGAGAGGAGTAAAAAACCATCAAAAATTTCAATCCTGCATGATTCTTCCAAGAAATGTGATTCTTCATTCAAAACGCTGGTTTTTGCTATTGGGCTCTATTGAATAATGAATGTTTTGAATTTTCTCCAAAAGTAAAGTAGTTGCAGACTCATCCTTTTAGAGACTTGTTTGGGCTAATGAGAGGAGTAGAAAAACATCAAAAATTTCAGTCCTGCACGATTCTACCAAGAAATGTGTGTTCATTCAAACCGCTGGTTTTTGATAGTTTGGGCCCTATTGAATAATGAATGTGTTGAATTTTCTCCAAAAGTAAAGTAGTTGCAAACTCATCCTTTTAGAAAATTGTTTGGGCTGTTGAGAGGAGTAAAAAACCATCAAAAATTTCAATCCTGCATGATTCTACCAAGAAATGTGATTCTTCATTCAAAACGCTGGTTTTTGCTATTGGGCTCTATTGAATAATGAATGTTTTGAATTTTCTCCAAAAGAAAAGTAGTTGCAAACTCATGCTTTTAGAGACTTGTTTGGGCTCATGAGAGGAGTAGAAAAAAATCAAAAATTTCAGTCCTGCACGATTCTACCAAGAAATGTGTGTTCATTCAAACCGCTGGTTTTTGATATTTTGGGCCCTATTGAATAACGAATGTTTTGAATTTTCTCCAAAAGTAAAGTAGTTGCAAACTCATGCTTTTAGAAACTTGTTTGGGCTGTTGAGAGGAGTAAAAAACCATCAAAAATTTCAATCCTGCATGATTCTACCAAGAAATGTGATTCTTCATTCAAAACGTTGGTTTTTGCTATTGGGCTCTATTGAATAATGAATGTTTTGAATTTTCTCCAAAAGTAAAGTAGTTGCAAACTCATCCTTTTAGAGACTTGTTTGGGCTCATGAGAGGAGTAGAAAAACATCAAAAATTTCAGTCCTGCACGATTCTACCAAGAAATGTGTGTTCATTCAAACTGCTGGTTTTTGATATTTTGGGCCCTATTGAATAATGAATGTTTTGAATTTTCTCCAAAAGTAAAGTAGTTGCAAACTCATCCTTTTAGAAACTTGTTTGGGCTGTTGAGAGGAGTAAAAAACCATAAAAAATTTCAATCCTGCATGATTCTACCAAGAAATGTGATTCTTCATTCAAAACCTGATTTTTGCTATTGGGCTCTATTGAATAATGAATGTTTTGAATTTTCTCCAAAAGTAAAGTAGTTGCAAACTCATGCTTTTAGAGACTTGTTTGGGCTCATGAGAGGAGTAGAAAAACATCAAAAATTTCAGTCCTGCATGATTCTACCAAGAAATGTGTGTTCATTGAAACCGCTGGTTTTTGATAGTTTGGGCCCTATTGAATAATGAATGTTTTGAATTTTCTCCAAAAGTAAAGTAGTTGCAAACTCATCCTTTTAGAAACTTGTTTGGGCTGTTGAGAGGAGTAAAAAACCATCAAAAATTTCAATCCTGCATGATTCTACCAAGAAATGTGATTCTTCATTCAAAACGCTGGTTTTTGCTATTGGGCTCTATTGAATAATGAATGTTTTGAATTTTCTCCAAAAGTAAAGTAGTTGCAAACTCATGCTTTTAGAGACTTGTTTGGGCTCATGAGAGGAGTAGAAAAACATCAAAAATTTCAGTCCTGCATGATTCTACCAAGAAATGTGTGTTCATTGAAACTGCTGGTTTTTGATAGTTTGGGCCCTATTGAATAATGAATGTTTTGAATTTTCTCCAAAAGTAAAGTAGTTGCAAACTCATCCTTTTAGAAACTTGTTTGGGCTGTTGAGAGGAGTAAAAAACCATCAAAAATTTCAATCCTGCATGATTTTACCAAGAAATGTGATTCTTCATTCAAAACCTGATTTTTGCTATTGGGCTCTATTGAATAATGAATGTTTTGAATTTTCTCCAAAAGTAAAGTAGTTGCAAACTCATGCTTTTAGAGACTTGTTTGGGCTCATGAGAGGAGTAGAAAAACATCAAAATTTTCAGTCCTGCATGATCCCACCAAGAAATGTGTGTTCATTGAAACCACTGGTTTTTGATAGTTTGGGCCCTATTGAATAATGAATGTTTTGAATTTTCTCCAAAAGTAAAGTAGTTGCAAACTCATGCTTTTAGAGACTTGTTTGGGCTCATGAGAGTAGAAAAACATCAGAAAATTCAGTCCTGCATGATTCTACCAAGAAATGTGTGTTCATTGAAACCGCTGGTTTTTGATAGTTTGGGCCCTATTGAATAATGAATGTTTTGAATTTTCTCCAAAAATAAAATAGTTGCAAACTCATCCTTTTAGAAACTTGTTTGGGCTGTTGAGAGGAGTAAAAAACCATCAAAAATTTCAATCCTGCATGATTCTACCAAGAAATGTGATTCTTCATTCAAAACCTGAGTTTTGCTATTGGGCTCTATTGAATAATGAATGTTTTGAATTTTCTCCAAAAGTAAAGTAGTTGCAAACTCATGCTTTTAGAGACTTGTTTGGGCTCATGAGAGGAGTAGAAAAACATCAAAAATTTCAGTCCTGCATGATTCTACCAAGAAATGTGTGTTCATTGAAACCGCTGGTTTTTGATAGTTTGGGCCCTATTGAATAATGAATGTTTTGAATTTTCTCCAAAAGTAATGTAGTTGCAAACATCCTTTTAGAAACATGTTTGGGCTGTTGAGAGCAGTAAAAAACCATCAAAAATTTCAATCCTGCATGATTCTACCAAGAAATGTGATTCTTCATTCAAAACGCTGGTTTTTGCTATTGGGCTCTATTGAATAATGAATGTTTTGAATTTTCTCCAAAAGTAAAGTAGTTGCAGACTCATCCTTTTAGAGACTTGTTTGGGCTAATGAGAGGAGTAGAAAAACATCAAAAATTTCAGTCCTGCACGATTCTACCAAGAAATGTGTGTTCATTCAAACCGCTGGTTTTTGATAGTTTGGGCCCTATTGAATAATGAATGTTTTGAATTTTCTCCAAAAGTAAAGTAGTTGCAAACTCATCCTTTTAGAAACTTGTTTGGGCTCTTGAGAGGAGTAAAAAACCATCAAAAATTTCAATCCTGCATGATTCTACCAAGAAATGTGATTCTTCATTCAAAACCTGATTTTTGCTTTTGGGCTCTATTGAATAATGAATGTTTTGAATTTTCTCCAAAAGTAAAGTAGTTGCAAACTCATGCTTTTAGAGACTTGTTTGGGCTCATGAGAGGAGTAGAAAAACATCAAAAATTTCAGTCCTGCATGATTCTACCAAGAAATGTGTGTTCATTGAAACCGCTGTTTTTTGATAGTTTGGGCCCTATTGAATTATGAATGTTTTGAATTTTCTCCAAAAGTAAAGTAGTTGCAAACTCATCCTTTTAGAAACTTGTTTGGGCTGTTGAGAGGAGTAAAAAACCATCAAAAATTTCAATCCTGCATGATTCTACTAAGAAATGTGATTCTTCATTCAAAACCTGATTTTTGCTATTGGGCTCTATTGAATAATGAATGTTTTGAATTTTCTCCAAAAGTAAAGTAGTTGCAAACTCATGCTTTTAGAGACTTGTTTGGTCTCATGAGAGGAGTAGAAAAACATCAAAAATTTCAGTCCTGCATGATTCTACCAAGAAATGTGTGTTCATTGAAACCGCTGGTTTTTGATAGTTTGGGCCCTATTGAATAATGAATGTTTTGAATTTTCTCCAAAAGTAAAGTAGTTGCAAACTCATCCTTTTAGAAACTTGTTTGGGCTGTTGAGAGGAGTAAGGCCGGTTTCACATTAGCGCATTTTCAGCGCGCGCATGGCCGGGGGTAGCTCCGCCCCCGATCCGGCTCTCTGCCCGGCGTGCCCGCCCCTTCCTTGTAGCGCCGCCTCCTAGCGGACAGCGGCGCCTGCGATCGGCGCACCCTATCTTTAGCATAGGGTGCGCCGATCGTGCGCAGGCCGTGCGCTAGTTGCGCTTTGACCTGCGCTGCGCACTTTTGACAGTGCGCCGTGCGCGCCAAAATCAAACTTTTCGGATTTTGGCGCGCACCGTCAAAAGTGCGCAGCGCAGGTCAAAGCGCAACTAGCGCACGGCCTGCGCACGATCGGCGCACCCTATGCTAAAGATAGGGTGCGCCGATCGCAGGCGCCGCTGTCCGCTAGGAGGCGGCGCTACAAGGAAGGGGCGGGCACGCCGGGCAGAGAGCCGGATCGGGGGCGGAGCTACCCCCGGCCGTGCACGCGCTGAAAATGCGCTAATGTGAAACCAGCCTAAACAACCATCAAAAATTTCAATCCTGCATGATTCTACCAAGAAATGTGATTCTTCATTCAAAACGCTGGTTTTTGCTATTGGGCTCTATTGAATAATGAATGTTTTGAATTTTCTCCAAAAGTAAAGTAGTTGCAAACTCATCCTTTTAGAGACTTGTTTGGGCTCATGAGAGGAGTAGAAAAACATCAAAAATTTCAGTCCTGCACGATTCTACCAAGAAATGTGTGTTCATTGAAACCGCTGGTTTTTGATAGTTTGGGCCCTATTGAATAATGAATGTTTTGAATTTTCTCCAAAAGTAAAGTAGTTGCAAACTCCACCTTTTAGAAACTTGTTTGGGCTGTTGAGAGGAGTAAAAAACCATCAAAAATTTCAATCCTGCATGATTCTACCAAGAAATGTGATTCTTCATTCAAAACCTGATTTTTGCTATTGGGCTCTATTGAATAATGAATGTTTTGAATTTTCTCCAAAAGTAAAGTAGTTGCAAACTCATGCTTTAGAGACTTGTTTGGGCTCATGAGAGGAGTAGAAAAACATCAAAAATTTCAGTCCTGCATGATTCTACCAAGAAATGTGTGTTCATTCAAACCGCTGGTTTTTGATAGTTTGGGCCCTATTGAATAATGAATGTTTTGAATTTTCTCCAAAAGTAAAGTAGTTGCAAACTCATCCTTTTAGAAACTTGTTTGGGCTGTTGAGAGGAGTAAAAAACCATCAAAAATTTCAATCCTGCATGATTCTACCAAGAAATGTGATTCTTCATTCAAAACCTGATTTTTGCTATTGGGCTCTATTGAATAATGAATGTTTTGAATTTTCTCCAAAAGTAAAGTAGTTGCAAACTCATGCTTTTAGAGACTTGTTTGGGCTCATGAGTGGAGTAGAAAAACATCAAAAATTTCAGTCCTGCATGATTCTACCAAGAAATGTGTGTTCATTGAAACCGCTGGTTTTTGATAGTTTGGGCCGTATTGAATAATGAATGTTTTGAATTTTCTACAAAAGTAAAGTAGTTGCAAACTCATCCTTTTAGAAACTTGTTTGGGCTGTTGAGAGGAGTAAAAATCCATAAAAAATTTCAATCCTGCATGATTCTACCAAGAAATGTGATTCTTCATTCAAAACGCTGGTTTTTGCTATTGGGCTCTATTGAATAATGAATGTTTTGAATTTTCTCCAAAAGTAAAGTAGTTGCAAACTCATGCTTTTAGAGACTTGTTTGGGCTCATGAGAGGAGTAGAAAAACATCAAAAATTTCAGTCCTGCATGATTCTACCAAGAAATGTGTGTTCATTGAAACCGCTGGTTTTTGATAGTTTGGGCCCTATTGAATAATGAATGTTTTGAATTTTCTCCAAAAGTAAAGTAGTTGCAAACTCATCCTTTTAGAGACTTGTTTGGGCTCATGAGAGGAGTAGAAAAACATCAAAAATTTCAGTCCTGCACGATTCTACCAAGAAATGTGTGTTCATTGTAACCGCTGGTTTTTGATAGTTTGGGCCCTATTGAATAATGAATGTTTTGAATTTTCTCCAAAAGTAAAGTAGTTGCAAACTCATCCTTTTAGAAACTTGTTTGGGCTGTTGAGAGGAGTAAAAAACCATCAAAAATTTCAATCCTGCATGATTCTACCAAGAAATGTGATTCTTCATTCAAAACCTGATTTTTGCTATTGGGCTCTATTGAATAATGAATGTTTTGAATTTTCTCCAAAAGTAAAGTAGTTGCAAACTCATGCTTTTAGAGACTTGTTTGGTCTCATGAGAGGAGTAGAAAAACATCAAAAATTTCAGTCCTGCATGATTCTACCAAGAAATGTGTGTTCATTGAAACCGCTGGTTTTTGATAGTTTGGGCCCTATTGAATAGTGAATGTTTTGAATTTTCTCCAAAAGTAAAGTAGTTGCAAACTCATCCTTTTAGAAACTTGTTTGGGCTGTTGAGAGGAGTAAGGCCGGTTTCACATTAGCGCATTTTCAGCGCGCGCATGGCCGGGGGTAGCTCCGCCCCCGATCCGGCTCTCTGCCCGGCGTGCCCGCCCCTTCCTTGTAGCGCCGCCTCCTAGCGGACAGCGGCGCCTGCGATCGGCGCACCCTATCTTTAGCATAGGGTGCGCCGATCGTGCGCAGGCCGTGCGCTAGTTGCGCTTTGACCTGCGCTGCGCACTTTTGACAGTGCGCCGTGCGCGCCAAAATCAAACTTTTCGGATTTTGGCGCGCACGGCGCACCGTCAAAAGTGCGCAGCGCAGGTCAAAGCGCAACTAGCGCACGGCCTGCGCACGATCGGCGCACCCTATGCTAAAGATAGGGTGCGCCGATCGCAGGCGCCGCTGTCCGCTAGGAGGCGGCGCTACAAGGAAGGGGCGGGCACGCCGGGCAGAGAGCCGGATCGGGGGCGGAGCTACCCCCGGCCGTGCACGCGCTGAAAATGCGCTAATGTGAAACCAGCCTAAACAACCATCAAAAATTTCAATCCTGCATGATTCTACCAAGAAATGTGATTCTTCATTCAAAACGCTGGTTTTTGCTATTGGGCTCTATTGAATAATGAATGTTTTGAATTTTCTCCAAAAGTAAAGTAGTTGCAAACTCATCCTTTTAGAGACTTGTTTGGGCTCATGAGAGGAGTAGAAAAACATCAAAAATTTCAGTCCTGCACGATTCTACCAAGAAATGTGTGTTCATTGAAACCGCTGGTTTTTGATAGTTTGGGCCCTATTGAATAATGAATGTTTTGAATTTTCTCCAAAAGTAAAGTAGTTGCAAACTCCACCTTTTAGAAACTTGTTTGGGCTGTTGAGAGGAGTAAAAAACCATCAAAAATTTCAATCCTGCATGATTCTACCAAGAAATGTGATTCTTCATTCAAAACCTGATTTTTGCTATTGGGCTCTATTGAATAATGAATGTTTTGAATTTTCTCCAAAAGTAAAGTAGTTGCAAACTCATGCTTTTAGAGACTTGTTTGGGCTCATGAGAGGAGTAGAAAAACATCAAAAATTTCAGTCCTGCATGATTCTACCAAGAAATGTGTGTTCATTCAAACCGCTGGTTTTTGATAGTTTGGGCCCTATTGAATAATGAATGTTTTGAATTTTCTCCAAAAGTAAAGTAGTTGCAAACTCATCCTTTTAGAAACTTGTTTGGGCTGTTGAGAGGAGTAAAACACCATCAAAAATTTCAATCCTGCATGATTCTACCAAGAAATGTGATTCTTCATTCAAAACCTGATTTTTGCTATTGGGCTCTATTGAATAATGAATGTTTTGAATTTTCTCCAAAAGTAAAGTAGTTGCAAACTCATGCTTTTAGAGACTTGTTTGGGCTCATGAGAGGAGTAGAAAAACATCAAAAATTTCAGTCCTGCATGATTCTACCAAGAAATGTGTGTTCATTGAAACCGCTGGTTTTTGATAGTTTGGGCCGTATTGAATAATGAATGTTTTGAATTTTCTACAAAAGTAAAGTAGTTGCAAACTCATCCTTTTAGAAACTTGTTTGGGCTGTTGAGAGGAGTAAAAATCCATCAAAAATTTCAATCCTGCATGATTCTACCAAGAAATGTGATTCTTCATTCAAAACGCTGGTTTTTGCTATTGGGCTCTATTGAATAATGAATGTTTTGAATTTTCTCCAAAAGTAAAGTAGTTGCAAACTCATGCTTTTAGAGACTTGTTTGGGCTCATGAGAGGAGTAGAAAAACATAAAAAATTTCAGTCCTGCATGATTCTACCAAGAAATGTGTGTTCATTGAAACCGCTGGTTTTTGATAGTTTGGGCCCTATTGAATAATGAATGTTTTGAATTTTCTCCAAAAGTAAAGTAGTTGCAAACTCATCCTTTTAGAGACTTGTTTGGGCTCATGAGAGGAGTAGAAAAACATCAAAAATTTCAGTCCTGCACGATTCTACCAAGAAATGTGTGTTCATTGTAACCGCTGGTTTTTGATAGTTTGGGCCCTATTGAATAATGAATGTTTTGAATTTTCTCCAAAAGTAAAGTAGTTGCAAACTCAACCTTTTAGAAACTTGTTTGGGCTGTTGAGAGGAGTAAAAAACCATCAAAAATTTCAATCCTGCATGATTCTACCAAGAAATGTGATTCTTCATTCAAAACCTGATTTTTGCTATTGGGCTCTATTGAATAATGAATGTTTTGAATTTTCTCCAAAAGTAAAGTAGTTGCAAACTCATGCTTTTAGAGACTTGTTTGGGCTCATGAGAGGAGTAGAAAAACATCAAAAATTTCAGTCCTGCATGATTCTACCAAGAAATGTGTGTTCATTCAAACCGCTGGTTTTTGATAGTTTGGGCCCTATTGAATAATGAATGTTTTGAATTTTCTCCAAAAGTAAAGTAGTTGCAAACTCATCCTTTTAGAAACTTGTTTGGGCTGTTGAGAGGAGTAAAAAACCATCAAAAATTTCAATCCTGCATGATTCTACCAAGAAATGTGATTCTTCATTCAAAACCTGATTTTTGCTATTGGGCTCTATTGAATATTGAATGTTTTGAATTTTCTCCAAAAGTAAAGTAATTGCAAACTCATGCTTTTAGAGACTTGTTTGGGCTCATGAGAGGAGTAGAAAAACATCAAAAATTTCAGTCCTGCATGATTCTACCAAGAAATGTGTGTTCATTGAAACCGCTGGTTTTTGATAGTTTGGGCCCTATTGAATAATGAATGTTTTGAATTTTCTCCAAAAGTAAAGTAGTTGCAAACTCATCCTTTTAGAAACTTGTTTGGGCTGTTGAGAGGAGTAAAAAACCATCAAAAATTTCAATCCTGCATGATTCTACCAAGAAATGTGATTCTTCATTCAAAACGCTGGTTTTTGCTATTGGGCTCTATTGAATAATGAATGTTTTGAATTTTCTCCAAAAGTAAAGTAGTTGCAAACTCATCCTTTTAGAGACTTGTTTGGGCTCATGAGAGGAGTAGAAAAACATCAAAAATTTCAGTCCTGCACGATTCTACCAAGAAATGTGTGTTCATTCAAACCGCTGGTTTTTGATATTTTGGGCCCTATTGAATAATGAATGTTTTGAATTTTCTCCAAAAGTAAAGTAGTTGCAAACTCATCCTTTTAGAAACTTGTTTGGGCTGTTGAGAGGAGTAAAAAACCATCAAAAATTTCAATCCTGCATGATTCTACCAAGAAATGTGATTCTTCATTCAAAACCTGATTTTTGCTATTGGGCTCTATTGAATAATGAATGTTTTGAATTTTCTCCAAAAGTAAAGTAGTTGCAAACTCATGCTTTTAGAGACTTGTTTGGGCTCATGAGAGGAGTAGAAAAACATCAAAAATTTCAGTCCTGCATGATTCTACCAAGAAATGTGTGTTCATTGAAACCGCTGGTTTTTGATAGTTTGGGCCCTATTGAATAATGAATGTTTTGAATTTTCTCCAAAAGTAAAGTAGTTGCAAACTCATCCTTTTAGAAACTTGTTTGGGCTGTTGAGAGGAGTAAAAAACCATCAAAAATTTCAATCCTGCATGATTCTACCAAGAAATGTGATTCTTCATTCAAAACGCTGGTTTTTGCTATTGGGCTCTATTGAATAATGAATGTTTTGAATTTTCTCCAAAAGTAAAGTAGTTGCAAACTCATGCTTTTAGAGACTTGTTTGGGCTCATGAGAGGAGTAGAAAAACATCAAAAATTTCAGTCCTGCATGATTCTACCAAGAAATGTGTGTTCATTGAAACTGCTGGTTTTTGATAGTTTGGGCCCTATTGAATAATGAATGTTTTGAATTTTCTCCAAAAGTAAAGTAGTTGCAAACTCATCCTTTTAGAAACTTGTTTGGGCTGTTGAGAGGAGTAAAAAACCATCAAAAATTTCAATCCTGCATTATTTTACCAAGAAATGTGATTCTTCATTCAAAACCTGATTTTTGCTCTTGGGCTCTATTGAATAATGAATGTTTTGAATTTTCTCCAAAAGTAAAGTAGTTGCAAACTCATGCTTTTAGAGACTTGTTTGGGCTCATGAGAGGAGTAGAAAAACATCAAAAATTTCAGTCCTGCATGATCCCACCAAGAAATGTGTGTTTATTGAAACCACTGGTTTTTGATAGTTTGGGCCCTATTGAATAATGAATGTTTTGAATTTTCTCCAAAAATAAAGTAGTTGCAAACTCATCCTTTTAGAAACTTGTTTGGGCTGTTGAGAGGAGTAAAAAACCATCAAAAATTTCAATCCTGCATGATTCTACCAAGAAATGTGATTCTTCATTCAAAACGCAGGTTTTTGCTATTGGGCTCTATTGAATAATGAATGTTTTGAATTTTCTCCAAAAGTAAAGTAGTTGCAAACTCATCCTTTTAGAGACTTGTTTGGGCTCATGAGAGGAGTAGAAAAACATCAAAAATTTCAGTCCTGCACGATTCTACCAAGAAATGTGTGTTCATTCAAACCGCTGGTTTTTGATATTTTGGGCCCTATTGAATAATGAATGTTTTGAATTTTCTCCAAAAGTAAAGTAGTTGCAAACTCATCCTTTTAGAAACTTGTTTGGGCTGTTGAGAGGAGTAAAAAACCATCAAAAATTTCAATCCTGCATGATTCTACCAAGAAATGTGATTCTTCATTCAAAACCTGATTTTTGCTATTGGGCTCTATTGAATAATGAATGTTTTGAATTTTCTCCAAAAGTAAAGTAGTTGCAAACTCATGCTTTTAGAGACTTGTTTGGGCTCATGAGAGGAGTAGAAAAACATCAAAAATTTCAGTCCTGCATGATTCTACCAAGAAATGTGTGTTCATTGAAACCGCTGGTTTTTGATAGTTTGGGCCCTATTGAATAATGAATGTTTTGAATTTTCTCCAAAAGTAAAGTAGTTGCAAACTCATGCTTTTAGAGACTTGTTTGGGCTCATGAGTGTAGAAAAACATCAGAAATTTCAGTCCTGCATGATTCTACCAAGAAATGTGTGTTCATTCAAACCTCTGGTTTTTGAT
The DNA here is from genome assembly GCF_039654945.1 of Dendrobates tinctorius. NCBI lineage: Eukaryota > Metazoa > Chordata > Amphibia > Anura > Dendrobatidae > Dendrobates > Dendrobates tinctorius. The sequence goes on from NW_027361793.1 coordinate 25,274,190, forward strand.
AGTTTGGGCCCTATTGAATAATGAATGTTTTGAATTTTCTCCAAAAGTAAAGTAGTTGCAAACTCATCCTTTTAGAAACTTGTTTGGGCTGTTGAGAGCAGTAAAATACCATCAAAAATTTCAATCCTGCATGATTCTACCAAGAAATGTGATTCTTCATTCAAAACGCTGGTTTTTGCTATTGGGCTCTATTGAATAATGAATGTTTTGAATTTTCTCCAAAAGTAAAGTAGTTGCAAACTCATGCTTTTAGAGACTTGTTTGGGCTCATGAGAGGAGTAGAAAAACATCAAAAATTTCAGTCCTGCATGATTCTACCAAGAAATGTGTGTTCATTGAAACTGCTGGTTTTTGATAGTTTGGGCCCTATTGAATAATGAATGTTTTGAATTTTCTCCAAAAGTAAAGTAGTTGCAAACTCATCCTTTTAGAAACTTGTTTGGGCTGTTGAGAGGAGTAAAAAACCATCAAAAATTTCAATCCTGCATTATTTTACCAAGAAATGTGATTCTTCATTCAAAACCTGATTTTTGCTCTTGGGCTCTATTGAATAATGAATGTTTTGAATTTTCTCCAAAAGTAAAGTAGTTGCAAACTCATGCTTTTAGAGACTTGTTTGGGCTCATGAGAGGAGTAGAAAAACATCAAAAATTTCAGTCCTGCATGATCCCACCAAGAAATGTGTGTTTATTGAAACCACTGGTTTTTGATAGTTTGGGCCCTATTGAATAATGAATGTTTTGAATTTTCTCCAAAAATAAAGTAGTTGCAAACTCATCCTTTTAGAAACGTGTTTGGGCTGTTGAGAGGAGTAAAAAACCATCAAAAATTTCAATCCTGCATGATTCTACCAAGAAATGTGATTCTTCATTCAAAACGCAGGTTTTTGCTATTGGGCTCTATTGAATAATGAATGTTTTGAATTTTCTCCAAAAGTAAAGTAGTTGCAAACTCATCCTTTTAGAGACTTGTTTGGGCTCATGAGAGGAGTAGAAAAACATCAAAAATTTCAGTCCTGCACGATTCTACCAAGAAATGTGTGTTCATTCAAACCGCTGGTTTTTGATATTTTGGGCCCTATTGAATAATGAATGTTTTGAATTTTCTCCAAAAGTAAAGTAGTTGCAAACTCATCCTTTTAGAAACTTGTTTGGGCTGTTGAGAGGAGTAAAAAACCATCAAAAATTTCAATCCTGCATGATTCTACCAAGAAATGTGATTCTTCATTCAAAACCTGATTTTTGCTATTGGGCTCTATTGAATAATGAATGTTTTGAATTTTCTCCAAAAGTAAAGTAGTTGCAAACTCATGCTTTTAGAGACTTGTTTGGGCTCATGAGAGGAGTAGAAAAACATCAAAAATTTCAGTCCTGCATGATTCTACCAAGAAATGTGTGTTCATTGAAACCGCTGGTTTTTGATAGTTTGGGCCCTATTGAATAATGAATGTTTTGAATTTTCTCCAAAAGTAAAGTAGTTGCAAACTCATGCTTTTAGAGACTTGTTTGGGCTCATGAGTGTAGAAAAACATCAGAAATTTCAGTCCTGCATGATTCTACCAAGAAATGTGTGTTCATTCAAACCTCTGGTTTTTGATAGTTTGGGCCCTATTGAATAATGAATGTTTTGAATTTTCTCCAAAAGTAAAGTAGTTGCAAACTCATCCTTTTAGAAACTTGTTTGGGCTGTTGAGAGCAGTAAAATACCATCAAAAATTTCAATCCTGCATGATTCTACCAAGAAATGTGATTCTTCATTCAAAACGCTGGTTTTTGCTATTGGGCTCTATTGAATAATGAATGTTTTGAATTTTCTCCAAAAGTAAAGTAGTTGCAAACTCATCCTTTTAGAGACTTGTTTGGGCTCATGAGAGGAGTAGAAAAACATCAAAAATTTCAGTCCTGCACGATTCTACCAAGAAATGTGTGTTCATTCAAACCGCTGGTTTTTGATAGTTTGGGCCCTATTGAATAATGAATGTTTTGAATTTTCTCCAAAAGTAAAGTAGTTGCAAACTCATCCTTTTAGAAACTTGTTTGGGCTGTTGAGAGGAGTAAAAAACCATCAAAAATTTCAATCCTGCATGATTCTACCAAGAAATGTGATTCTTCATTCAAAACGCTGGTTTTTGCTATTGGGCTCTATTGAATAATGAATGTTTTGAATTTTCTCCAAAATTAAAGTAGTTGCAAACTCATGCTTTTAGAGACTTGTTTGGGCTCATGAGAGGAGTAGAAAAACATCAAAAATTTCAGTCCTGCATGATTCTACCAAGAAATGTGTGTTCATTGAAACCGCTGGTTTTTGATAGTTTGGGCCCTATTGAATAATGAATGTTTTGAATTTTCTCCAAAAGTAAAGTAGTTGCAAACTCATCCTTTTAGAAACTTGTTTGGGCTGTTGAGAGGAGTAAAAAACCATCAAAAATTTCAATCCTGCATGATTCTACCAAGAAATGTGATTCTTCATTCAAAACCTGATTTTTGCTATTGGGCTCTATTGAATAATGAATGTTTTGAATTTTCTCCAAAAGTAAAGTAGTTGCAAACTCATGCTTTTATAGACTTGTTTGGGCTCATGAGAGGAGTAGAAAAACATCAAAAATTTCAGTCCTGCATGATTCTACCAAGAAATGTGTGTTCATTGAAACCGCTGGTTTTTGATAGTTTGGGCCCTATTGAATTATGAATGTTTTGAATTTTCTCCAAAAGTAAAGTAGTTGCAAACTCATCCTTTTAGAAACTTGTTTGGGCTGTTGAGAGGAGTAAAAAACCATCAAAAATTTCAATCCTGCATGATTCTACCAAGAAATGTGATTCTTCATTCAAAACCTGATTTTTGCTATTGGGCTCTATTGAATAATGAATGTTTTGAATTTTCTCCAAAAGTAAAGTAGTTGCAAACTCATGCTTTTAGAGACTTGTTTGGTCTCATGAGAGGAGTAGAAAAACATCAAAAATTTCAGTCCTGCATGATTCTACCAAGAAATGTGTGTTCATTGAAACCGCTGGTTTTTGATAGTTTGGGCCCTATTGAATAATGAATGTTTTGAATTTTCTCCAAAAGTAAAGTAGTTGCAAACTCATCCTTTTAGAAACTTGTTTGGGCTGTTGATTGGAGTAAACAACCATCAAAAATTTCAATCCTGCATGATTCTACCAAGAAATGTGATTCTTCATTCAAAACGCTGGTTTTTGCTATTCGGCTCTATTGAATAATGAATGTTTTGAGTTTTCTCCAAAAGTAAAGTAGTTGCAAACTCATCCTTTTAGAGAATTGTTTGGGCTCATGAGAGGAGTAGAAAAACATCAAAAATTTCAGTCCTGCACGATTCTACCAAGAAATGTGTGTTCATTCAAACCGCTGGTTTTTGATATTTTGGGCCCTATTGAATAATGAATGTTTTGAATTTTCTCCAAAAGTAAAGTAGTTGCAAACTCATCCTTTTAGAAACTTGTTTGGGCTGTTGAGAGGAGTAAAAAACCATCAAAAATTTCAATCCTGCATGATTCTACCAAGAAATGTGATTCTTCATTCAAAACCTGATTTTTGCTCTTGGGCTCTATTGAATAATGAATGTTTTGAATTTTCTCCAAAAGTAAAGTAGTTGCAAACTCATGCTTTTAGAGACTTGTTTGGGCTCATGAGAGGAGTAGAAAAACATCAAAAAATTTCAGTCCTGCATGATTCTACCAAGAAATGTGTGTTCATTGACACCGCTGGTTTTTGATAGTTTGGGCCCTATTGAATAATGAATGTTTTGAATTTTCTCCAAAAGTAAAGTAGTTGCAAACTCATGCTTTTAGAGACTTGTTTGGGCTCATGAGAGGAGTAGAAAAACATCAAAAATTTCAGTCCTGCATGATTCTACCAAGAAATGTGTGTTCATTGAAACCGCTGGTTTTTGATAGTTTGGGCCCTATTGAATAATGAATGTTTTGAATTTTCTCCAAAAGTAAAGTAGTTGCAAACTCATCCTTTTAGAGACTTGTTTGGGCTAATGAGAGGAGTAGAAAAACATCAAAAATTTCAGTCCTGCACGATTCTACCAAGAAATGTGTGTTCATTGAAACCGCTGGTTTTTGATAGTTTGGGCCCTATTGAATAATGAATGTTTTGAATTTTCTCCAAAAGTAAAGTAGTTGCAAACTCATCCTTTTAGAAACTTGTTTGGGCTGTTGAGAGGAGTAAAAAACCATCAAAAATTTCAATCTTGCATGATTCTACCAAGAAATGTGATTCTTCATTCAAAACCTGATTTTTGCTATTGGGCTCTATTGAATAATGAATGTTTTGAATTTTCTCCAAAAGTAAAGTAGTTGCAAACTCATGCTTTTAGAGACTTGTTTGGGCTCATGAGAGGAGTAGAAAAACATCAAAAATTTCAGTCCTGCATGATTCTACCAAGAAATGTGTGTTCATTGAAACTGCTGGTTTTTGATAGTTTGGGCCCTATTGAATAATGAATGTTTTGAATTTTCTCCAAAAGTAAAGTAGTTGCAAACTCATGCTTTTAGAGACTTGTTTGGGCTCATGAGAGTAGAAAAACATCAGAAATTTCAGTCCTGCATGATTCTACCAAGAAATGTGTGTTCATTCAAACCTCTGGTTTTTGATAGTTTGGGCCCTATTGAATAATGAATGTTTTGAATTTTCTCCAAAAGTAAAGTAGTTGCAACCTCATCCTTTTAGAAACTTGTTTGGGCTGTTGAGAGCAGTAAAAAACCATCAAAAATTTCAATCCTGCATGATTCTACCAAGAAATGTGATTCTTCATTCAAAACGCTGGTTTTTGCTATTGGGCTCTATTGAATAATGAATGTTTTGAATTTTCTCCAAAAGTAAAGTAGTTGCAAACTCATCCTTTTAGAGACTTGTTTGGGTTAATGAGAGGAGTAGAAAAACATCAAAAATTTCAGTCCTGCACGATTCTACCAAGAAATGTGTGTTCATTGAAACCGCTGGTTTTTGATAGTTTGGGCCCTATTGAATAATGAATGTTTTGAATTTTCTCCAAAAGTAAAGTAGTTGCAAACTCATCCTTTTAGAAACTTGTTTGGGCTGTTGAGAGGAGTAAAAAACCATCAAAAATTTCAATCCTGCATGATTCTACCAAGAAATGTGATTCTTCATTCAAAACCTGATTTTTGCTATTGGGCTCTATTGAATAATGAATGTTTTGAATTTTCTTAAAAAGTAAAGTAGTTGCAAACTCATGCTTTTAGAGACTTGTTTGGGCTCATGAGAGGAGTAGAAAAACATCAAAAATTTCAGTCCTGCATGATTCTACCAAGAAATGTGTGTTCATTGAAACCGCTGGTTTTTGATAGTTTGGGCCCTATTGAATAATGAATGTTTTGAATTTTCTCCAAAAGTAAAGTAGTTGCAAACTCATCCTTTTAGAAACTTGTTTGGGCTGTTGAGAGGAGTAAAAAACCATCAAAAATTTCAATCCTGCATGATTCTACCAAGAAATGTGATTCTTCATTCAAAACGCTGGTTTTTGCTATTGGGCTCTATTGAATAATGAATGTTTTGAATTTTCTCCAAAATTAAAGTAGTTGCAAACTCATGCTTTTAGAGACTTGTTTGGGCTCATGAGAGGAGTAGAAAAACATCAAAAATTTCAGTCCTGCATGATTCTACCAAGAAATGTGTGTTCATTGAAACCGCTGGTTTTTGATAGTTTGGGCCCTATTGAATAATGAATGTTTTGAATTTTCTCCAAAAGTAAAGTAGTTGCAAACTCATCCTTTTAGAAACTTGTTTGGGCTGTTGAGAGCAGTAAAAAACCATCAAAAATTTCAATCCTGCATGATTCTACCAAGAAATGTGATTCTTCATTCAAAACGCTGGTTTTTGCTATTGGGCTCTATTGAATAATGAATGTTTTGAATTTTCTCCAAAATTAAAGTAGTTGCAAACTCATGCTTTTAGAGACTTGTTTGGGCTCATGAGAGGAGTAGAAAAACATCAAAAATTTCAGTCCTGCATGATTCTACCAAGAAATGTGTGTTCATTGAAACCGCTGGTTTTTGATAGTTTGGGCCCTATTGAATAATGAATGTTTTGAATTTTCTCCAAAAGTAAAGTAGTTGCAAACTCATCCTTTTAGAAACTTGTTTGGGCTGTTGAGAGCAGTAAAAAACCATCAAAAATTTCAATCCTGCATGATTCTACCAAGAAATGTGATTCTTCATTCAAAACGCTGGTTTTTGCTATTGGGCTCTATTGAATAATGAATGTTTTGAATTTTCTCCAAAAGTAAAGTAGTTGCAGACTCATCCTTTTAGAGACTTGTTTGGGCTAATGAGAGGAGTAGAAAAACATCAAAAATTTCAGTCCTGCACGATTCTACCAAGAAATGTGTGTTCATTCAAACCGCTGGTTTTTGATAGTTTGGGCCCTATTGAATAATGAATGTTTTGAATTTTCTCCAAAAGTAAAGTAGTTGCAAACTCATCCTTTTAGAAACTTGTTTGGGCTGTTGAGAGGAGTAAAAAACCATCAAAAATTTCAATCCTGCATGATTCTACCAAGAAATGTGATTCTTCATTCAAAACCTGATTTTTGCTATTGGGCTCTATTGAATAATGAATGTTTTGAATTTTCTCCAAAAGTAAAGTAGTTGCAAACTCATGCTTTTAGAGACTTGTTTGGGCTCATGAGAGGAGTAGAAAAACATCAAAAATTTCAGTCCTGCATGATTCTACCAAGAAATGTGTGTTCATTGAAACCACTGGTTTTTGATAGTTTGGGCCCTATTGAATTATGAATGTTTTGAATTTTCTCCAAAAGTAAAGTAGTTGCAAACTCATCCTTTTAGAAACTTGTTTGGGCTGTTGAGAGGAGTAAAAAACCATCAAAAATTTCAATCCTGCATGATTCTACCAAGAAATGTGATTCTTCATTCAAAACCTGATTTTTGCTATTGGGCTCTATTGAATAATGAATGTTTTGAATTTTCTCCAAAAGTAAAGTAGTTGCAAACTCATGCTTTTAGAGACTTGTTTGGTCTCATGAGAGGAGTAGAAAAACATCAAAAATTTCAGTCCTGCATGATTCTACCAAGAAATGTGTGTTCATTGAAACCGCTGGTTTTTGATAGTTTGGGCCCTATTGAATAATGAATGTTTTGAATTTTCTCCAAAAGTAAAGTAGTTGCAAACTCATCCTTTTAGAAACTTGTTTGGGCTGTTGATTGGAGTAAACAACCATCAAAAATTTCAATCCTGCATGATTCTACCAAGAAATGTGATTCTTCATTCAAAACGCTGGTTTTTGCTATTCGGCTCTATTGAATAATGAATGTTTTGAGTTTTCTCCAAAAGTAAAGTAGTTGCAAACTCATCCTTTTAGAGAATTGTTTGGGCTCATGAGAGGAGTAGAAAAACATCAAAAATTTCAGTCCTGCACGATTCTACCAAGAAATGTGTGTTCATTCAAACCGCTGGTTTTTGATATTTTGGGCCCTATTGAATAATGAATGTTTTGAATTTTCTCCAAAAGTAAAGTAGTTGCAAACTCATCCTTTTAGAAACTTGTTTGGGCTGTTGAGAGGAGTAAAAAACCATCAAAAATTTCAATCCTGCATGATTCTACCAAGAAATGTGATTCTTCATTCAAAACCTGATTTTTGCTCTTGGGCTCTATTGAATAATGAATGTTTTGAATTTTCTCCAAAAGTAAAGTAGTTGCAAACTCATGCTTTTAGAGACTTGTTTGGGCTCATGAGAGGAGTAGAAAAACATCAAAAAATTTCAGTCCTGCATGATTCTACCAAGAAATGTGTGTTCATTGACACCGCTGGTTTTTGATAGTTTGGGCCCTATTGAATAATGAATGTTTTGAATTTTCTCCAAAAGTAAAGTAGTTGCAAACTCATGCTTTTAGAGACTTGTTTGGGCTCATGAGAGGAGTAGAAAAACATCAAAAATTTCAGTCCTGCATGATTCTACCAAGAAATGTGTGTTCATTGAAACCGCTGGTTTTTGATAGTTTGGGCCCTATTGAATAATGAATGTTTTGAATTTTCTCCAAAAGTAAAGTAGTTGCAAACTCATCCTTTTAGAGACTTGTTTGGGCTAATGAGAGGAGTAGAAAAACATCAAAAATTTCAGTCCTGCACGATTCTACCAAGAAATGTGTGTTCATTGAAACCGCTGGTTTTTGATAGTTTGGGCCCTATTGAATAATGAATGTTTTGAATTTTCTCCAAAAGTAAAGTAGTTGCAAACTCATCCTTTTAGAAACTTGTTTGGGCTGTTGAGAGGAGTAAAAAACCATCAAAAATTTCAATCTTGCATGATTCTACCAAGAAATGTGATTCTTCATTCAAAACCTGATTTTTGCTATTGGGCTCTATTGAATAATGAATGTTTTGAATTTTCTCCAAAAGTAAAGTAGTTGCAAACTCATCCTTTTAGAGACTTGTTTGGGCTAATGAGAGGAGTAGAAAAACATCAAAAATTTCAGTCCTGCACGATTCTACCAAGAAATGTGTGTTCATTGAAACCGCTGGTTTTTGATAGTTTGGGCCCTATTGAATAATGAATGTTTTGAATTTTCTCCAAAAGTAAAGTAGTTGCAAACTCATCCTTTTAGAAACTTGTTTGTTTGTCTGTTGAGAGGAGTAAAAAACCATCAAAAATTTCAATCCTGCATGATTCTACCAAGAAATGTGATTCTTCATTCAAAACCTGATTTTTGCTATTGGGCTCTATTGAATAATGAATGTTTTGAATTTTCTTAAAAAGTAAAGTAGTTGCAAACTCATGCTTTTAGAGACTTGTTTGGGCTCATGAGAGGAGTAGAAAAACATCAAAAATTTCAGTCCTGCATGATTCTACCAAGAAATGTGTGTTCATTGAAACCGCTGGTTTTTGATAGTTTGGGCCCTATTGAATAATGAATGTTTTGAATTTTCTCCAAAAGTAAAGTAGTTGCAAACTCATCCTTTTAGAAACTTGTTTGGGCTGTTGAGAGGAGTAAAAAACCATCAAAAATTTCAATCCTGCATGATTCTACCAAGAAATGTGATTCTTCATTCAAAACGCTGGTTTTTGCTATTGGGCTCTATTGAATAATGAATGTTTTGAATTTTCTCCAAAATTAAAGTAGTTGCAAACTCATGCTTTTAGAGACTTGTTTGGGCTCATGAGAGGAGTAGAAAAACATCAAAAATTTCAGTCCTGCATGATTCTACCAAGAAATGTGTGTTCATTGAAACCGCTGGTTTTTGATAGTTTGGGCCCTATTGAATAATGAATGTTTTGAATTTTCTCCAAAAGTAAAGTAGTTGCAAACTCATCCTTTTAGAAACTTGTTTGAGCTGTTGAGAGCAGTAAAAAACCATCAAAAATTTCAATCCTGCATGATTCTACCAAGAAATGTGATTCTTCATTCAAAACGCTGGTTTTTGCTATTGGGCTCTATTGAATAATGAATGTTTTGAATTTTCTCCAAAAGTAAAGTAGTTGCAGACTCATCCTTTTAGAGACTTGTTTGGGCTAATGAGAGGAGTAGAAAAACATCAAAAATTTCAGTCCTGCACGATTCTACCAAGAAATGTGTGTTCATTCAAACCGCTGGTTTTTGATAGTTTGGGCCCTATTGAATAATGAATGTTTTGAATTTTCTCCAAAAGTAAAGTAGTTGCAAACTCATCCTTTTAGAAACTTGTTTGGGCTGTTGAGAGGAGTAAAAAACCATCAAAAATTTCAATCCTGCATGATTCTACCAAGAAATGTGATTCTTCATTCAAAACCTGATTTTTGCTATTGGGCTCTATTGAATAATGAATGTTTTGAATTTTCTCCAAAAGTAAAGTAGTTGCAAACTCATGCTTTTAGAGACTTGTTTGGTCTCATGAGAGGAGTAGAAAAACATCAAAAATTTCAGTCCTGCATGATTCTACCAAGAAATGTGTGTTCATTGAAACCGCTGGTTTTTGATAGTTTGGGCCCTATTGAATAATGAATGTTTTGAATTTTCTCCAAAAGTAAAGTAGTTGCAAACTCATCCTTTTAGAAACTTGTTTGGGCTGTTGAGTGGAGTAAACAACCATCAAAAATTTCAATCCTGCATGATTCTACCAAGAAATGTGATTCTTCATTCAAAACGCTGGTTTTTGCTATTCGGCTCTATTGAATAATGAATGTTTTGAGTTTTCTCCAAAAGTAAAGTAGTTGCAAACTCATCCTTTTAGATAATTGTTTGGGCTCATGAGAGGAGTAGAAAAACATCAAAAATTTCAGTCCTGCACGATTCTACCAAGAAATGTGTGTTCATTCAAACCGCTGGTTTTTGATATTTTGGGCCCTATTGAATAATGAATGTTTTGAATTTTCTCCAAAAGTAAAGTAGTTGCAAACTCATCCTTTTAGAAACTTGTTTGGGCTGTTGAGAGGAGTAAAAAACCATCAAAAATTTCAATCCTGCATGATTCTACCAAGAAATGTGATTCTTCATTCAAAACCTGATTTTTGCTATTGGGCTCTATTGAATAATGAATGTTTTGAATTTTCTCCAAAAGTAAAGTAGTTGCAAACTCATGCTTTTAGAGACTTGTTTGGGCTCATGAGAGGAGTAGAAAAACATCAAAAAATTTCAGTCCTGCATGATTCTACCAAGAAATGTGTGTTCATTGACCCCGCTGGTTTTTGATAGTTTGGGCCCTATTGAATAATGAATGTTTTGAATTTTCTCCAAAAGTAAAGTAGTTGCAAACTCATGCTTTTAGAGACTTGTTTGGGCTCATGAGAGGAGTAGAAAAACATCAAAAATTTCAGTCCTGCATGATTCTACCAAGAAATGTGTGTTCATTGAAACCGCTGGTTTTTGATAGTTTGGGCCCTATTGAATAATGAATGTTTTGAATTTTCTCCAAAAGTAAAGTAGTTGCAAACTCATCCTTTTAGAGACTTGTTTGGGCTAATGAGAGGAGTAGAAAAACATCAAAAATTTCAGTCCTGCACGATTCTACCAAGAAATGTGTGTTCATTGAAACCGCTGGTTTTTGATAGTTTGGGCCCTATTGAATAATGAATGTTTTGAATTTTCTCCAAAAGTAAAGTAATTGCAAACTCATCCTTTTAGAAACTTGTTTGGGCTGTTGAGAGGAGTAAAAAACCATCAAAAATTTCAATCTTGCATGATTCTACCAAGAAATGTGATTCTTCATTCAAAACCTGATTTTTGCAATAGAGCCCAATAGCAAAAATCAGGTTGTGAATGAAGAATCACATTTCTTGGTAGAATCATGCAGGATTGAAATTTTTGATGGTTTTTTACTCCTCTCAACAGCCCAAGCAAGTTTCTAAAAGGATGAGTTTGCAACTACTTTACTTTTGGAGAAAATTCAAAACATTCATTATTCAATAGGGCCCAAACTATCAAAAACCAGCGGTTTCAATGAACACACATTTCTTGGTAGAATCATGCAGGACTGACATTTTTGATGTTTTTCTACTCCTCTCATGAGCCCAAACAAGTCTCTAAAAGCATGAGTTTGCAACTACTTTACTTTTTAAGAAAATTCAAAACATTCATTATTCAATAGAGCCCAATAGCAAAAATCAGGTTTTGAATGAAGAATCACATTTCTTGGTAGAATCATGCAGGATTGAAATTTTTGATGGTTTTTTACTCCTCTCAACAGCCCAAACAAGTTTCTAAAAGGATGAGTTTGCAACTACTTTACTTTTGGAGAAAATTCAAAACATTCATTATTCAATAGGGCCCAAACTATCAAAAACCAGCGGTTTCAATGAACACACATTTCTTGGTAGAATCATGCAGGACTGAAATTTTTGATGTTTTTCTACTCCTCTCATGAGCCCAAACAAGTCTCTAAAAGCATGAGTTTGCAATTACTTTACTTTTGGAGAAAATTCAAAACATTCAATATTCAATAGAGCCCAATAGCAAAAATCAGGTTTTGAATGAAGAATCACATTTCTTGGTAGAATCATGCAGGATTGAAATTTTTGATGGTTTTTTACTCCTCTCAACAGCCCAAACAAGTTTCTAAAAGGATGAGTTTGCAACTACTTTACTTTTGGAGAAAATTCAAAACATTCATTATTCAATAGGGCCCAAACTCAAAAACCAGCGGTTTGAATGAACACACATTTCTTGGTAGAATCATGCAGGACTGAAATTTTTGATGTTTTTCTACTCCTCTCATGAGCCCAAACAAGTCTCTAAAAGCATGAGTTTGCAACTACTTTACTTTTGGAGAAAATTCAAAACATTCATTATTCAATAGAGCCCAATAGCAAAAATCAGGTTTTGAATGAAGAATCACATTTCTTGGTAGAATCATGCAGGATTGAAATTTTTGATGGTTTTTTACTCCTCTCAACAGCCCAAACAAGTTTCTAAAAGGTTGAGTTTGCAACTACTTTACTTTTGGAGAAAATTCAAAACATTCATTATTCAATAGGGCCCAAACTATCAAAAACCAGCGGTTACAATGAACACACATTTCTTGGTAGAATCGTGCAGGACTGAAATTTTTGATGTTTTTCTACTCCTCTCATGAGCCCAAACAAGTCTCTAAAAGGATGAGTTTGCAACTACTTTACTTTTGGAGAAAATTCAAAACATTCATTATTCAATAGGGCCCAAACTATCAAAAACCAGCGGTTTCAATGAACACACATTTTTTGGTAGAATCATGCAGGACTGAAATTTTTGATGTTTTTCTACTCCTCTCATGAGCCCAAACAAGTCTCTAAAAGCATGAGTTTGCAACTACTTTACTTTTGGAGAAAATTCAAAACATTCATTATTCAATAGAGCCCAATAGCAAAAACCAGCGTTTTGAATGAAGAATCACATTTCTTGGTAGAATCATGCAGGATTGAAATTTTTGATGGATTTTTACTCCTCTCAACAGCCCAAACAAGTTTCTAAAAGGATGAGTTTGCAACTACTTTACTTTTGTAGAAAATTCAAAACATTCATTATTCAATAGGGCCCAAACTATCAAAAACCAGCGGTTTCAATGAACACACATTTCTTGGTAGAATCATGCAGGACTGACATTTTTGATGTTTTTCTACTCCTCTCATGAGCCCAAACAAGTCTCTAAAAGCATGAGTTTGCAACTACTTTACTTTTTAAGAAAATTCAAAACATTCATTATTCAATAGAGCCCAATAGCAAAAATCAGGTTTTGAATGAAGAATCACATTTCTTGGTAGAATCATGCAGGATTGAAATTTTTGATGGTTTTTTACTCCTCTCAACAGCCCAAACAAGTTTCTAAAAGGATGAGTTTGCAACTACTTTACTTTTGGAGAAAATTCAAAACATTCATTATTCAATAGGGCCCAAACTATCAAAAACCAGCGGTTTGAATGAACACACATTTCTTGGTAGAATCATGCAGGACTGAAATTTTTGATGTTTTTCTACTCCTCCCATGAGCCCAAACAAGTCTCTAAAAGCATGAGTTTGCAACTACTTTACTTTTGGAGAAAATTCAAAACATTCATTATTCAATAGAGCCCAATAGCAAAAATCAGGTTTTGAATGAAGAATCACATTTCTTGGTAGAATCGTGCAGGACTGAAATTTTTGATGTTTTTCTACTCCTCTCATGAGCCCAAACAAGTCTCTAAAAGGATGAGTTTGCAACTACTTTACTTTTGGAGAAAATTCAAAACATTCATTATTCAATAGAGCCCAATAGCAAAAACCTGCGTTTTGAATGAAGAATCACATTTCTTGGTAGAATCATGCAGGATTGAAATTTTTGATGGTTTTTTACTCCTCTCAACAGCCCAAACAAGTTTCTAAAAGGATGAGTTTGCAACTACTTTATTTTTGGAGAAAATTCAAAACATTCATTATTCAATAGGGCCCAAACTATCAAAAACCAGTGGTTTCAGTAAACACACATTTCTTGGTGGGATCATGCAGGACTGAAATTTTTGATGTTTTTCTACTCCTCTCATGAGCCCAAACAAGTCTCTAAAAGCATGAGTTTGCAACTACTTTACTTTTGGAGAAAATTCAAAACATTCATTATTCAATAGAGCCCAACAGCAAAAATCAGGTTTTGAATGAAGAATCACATTTCTTGGTAAAATAATGCAGGATTGAAATTTTTGATGGTTTTTTACTCCTCTCAACAGCCCAAACAAGTTTCTAAAAGGATGAGTTTGCAACTACTTTACTTTTGGAGAAAATTCAAAACATTCATTATTCAATAGGGCCCAAACTATCAAAAACCAGCAGTTTCAATGAACACACATTTCTTGGTAGAATCATGCAGGACTGAAATTTTTGATGTTTTTCTACTCCTCTCATGAGCCCAAACAAGTCTCTAAAAGCATGAGTTTGCAACTACTTTACTTTTGGAGAAAATTCAAAACATTCATTATTCAATAGAGCCCAATAGCAAAAACCAGCGTTTTGAATGAAGAATCACATTTCTTGGTAGAATCATGCAGGATTGAAATTTTTGATGGTTTTTTACTCCTCTCAACAGCCCAAACAAGTTTCTAAAAGGATGAGTTTGCAACTACTTTACTTTTGGAGAAAATTCAAAACATTCATTATTCAATAGGGCCCAAACTATCAAAAACCAGCGGTTTCAATGAACACACATTTCTTGGTAGAATCATGCAGGACTGACATTTTTGATGTTTTTCTACTCCTCTCATGAGCCCAAACAAGTCTCTAAAAGCATGAGTTTGCAACTACTTTACTTTTGGAGAAAATTCAAAACATTCATTATTCAATAGAGCCCAATAGCAAAAATCAGGTTTTGAATGAAGAATCACATTTCTTGGTAGAATCATGCAGGATTGAAATTTTTGATGGTTTTTTACTCCTCTCAACAGCCCAAACAAGTTTCTAAAAGGATGAGTTTGCAACTACTTTACTTTTGGAGAAAATTCAAAACATTCATTATTCAATAGGGCCCAAAATATCAAAAACCAGCGGTTTGAATGAACACACATTTCTTGGTAGAATCGTGCAGGACTGAAATTTTTGATGTTTTTCTACTCCTCTCATGAGCCCAAACAAGTCTCTAAAAGCATGAGTTTGCAATTACTTTACTTTTGGAGAAAATTCAAAACATTCAATATTCAATAGAGCCCAATAGCAAAAATCAGGTTTTGAATGAAGAATCACATTTCTTGGTAGAATCATGCAGGATTGAAATTTTTGATGGTTTTTTACTCCTCTCAACAGCCCAAACAAGTTTCTAAAAGGATGAGTTTGCAACTACTTTACTTTTGGAGAAAATTCAAAACATTCATTATTCAATAGGGCCCAAACTATCAAAAACCAGCGGTTTGAATGAACACACATTTCTTGGTAGAATCATGCAGGACTGAAATTTTTGATGTTTTTCTACTCCTCTTATGAGCCCAAACAAGTCTCTAAAAGCATGAGTTTGCAACTACTTTACTTTTGGAGAAAATTCAAAACATTCATTATTCAATAGAGCCCAATAGCAAAAATCAGGTTTTGAATGAAGAATCACATTTCTTGGTAGAATCATGCAGGATTGAAATTTTTGATGGTTTTTTACTCCTCTCAACAGCCCAAACAAGTTTCTAAAAGGTTGAGTTTGCAACTACTTTACTTTTGGAGAAAATTCAAAACATTCATTATTCAATAGGGCCCAAACTATCAAAAACCAGCGGTTACAATGAACACACATTTCTTGGTAGAATCGTGCAGGACTGAAATTTTTGATGTTTTTCTACTCCTCTCATGAGCCCAAACAAGTCTCTAAAAGGATGAGTTTGCAACTACTTTACTTTTGGAGAAAATTCAAAACATTCATTATTCAATAGGGCCCAAACTATCAAAAACCAGCGGTTTCAATGAACACACATTTCTTGGTAGAATCATGCAGGACTGAAATTTTTGATGTTTTTCTACTCCTCTCATGAGCCCAAACAAGTCTCTAAAAGCATGAGTTTGCAACTACTTTACTTTTGGAGAAAATTCAAAACATTCATTATTCAATAGAGCCCAATAGCAAAAACCAGCGTTTTGAATGAAGAATCACATTTCTTGGTAGAATCATGCAGGATTGAAATTTTTGATGGATTTTTACTCCTCTCAACAGCCCAAACAAGTTTCTAAAAGGATGAGTTTGCAACTACTTTACTTTTGTAGAAAATTCAAAACATTCATTATTCAATACGGCCCAAACTATCAAAAACCAGCGGTTTCAATGAACACACATTTCTTGGTAGAATCATGCAGGACTGAAATTTTTGATGTTTTTCTACTCCTCTCATGAGCCCAAACAAGTCTCTAAAAGCATGAGTTTGCAACTACTTTACTTTTGGAGAAAATTCAAAACATTCATTATTCAATAGAGCCCAATAGCAAAAATCAGGTTTTGAATGAAGAATCACATTTCTTGGTAGAATCATGCAGGATTGAAATTTTTGATGGTTTTTTACTCCTCTCAACAGCCCAAACAAGTTTCTAAAAGGATGAGTTTGCAACTACTTTACTTTTGGAGAAAATTCAAAACATTCATTATTCAATAGGGCCCAAACTATCAAAAACCAGCGGTTTGAATGAACACACATTTCTTGGTAGAATCATGCAGGACTGAAATTTTTGATGTTTTTCTACTCCTCTCATGAGCCCAAACAAGTCTCTAAAAGCATGAGTTTGCAACTACTTTACTTTTGGAGAAAATTCAAAACATTCATTATTCAATAGAGCCCAATAGCAAAAATCAGGTTTTGAATGAAGAATCACATTTCTTGGTAGAATCATGCAGGATTGAAATTTTTGATGGTTTTTTACTCCTCTCAACAGCCCAAACAAGTTTCTAAAAGGTGGAGTTTGCAACTACTTTACTTTTGGAGAAAATTCAAAACATTCATTATTCAATAGGGCCCAAACTATCAAAAACCAGCAGTTTCAATGAACACACATTTCTTGGTAGAATCGTGCAGGACTGAAATTTTTGATGTTTTTCTACTCCTCTCATGAGCCCAAACAAGTCTCTAAAAGGATGAGTTTGCAACTACTTTACTTTTGGAGAAAATTCAAAACATTCATTATTCAATAGAGCCCAATAGCAAAAACCAGCGTTTTGAATGAAGAATCACATTTCTTGGTAGAATCATGCAGGATTGAAATTTTTGATGGTTGTTTAGGCTGGTTTCACATTAGCGCATTTTCAGCGCGCGCACGGCCGGGGGTAGCTCCGCCCCGATCCAGCTCTCTGCCCGGCGTGCCCGCCCCTTCCTTGTAGCGCGGCCTCCTAGTGGACAGCGGCGCCTGCGATCGGCGCACCCTATCTTTAGCATAGGGTGCGCCGATCGTGCGCAGGCCGTGCGCTAGTTGCGCTTTGACCTGCGCTGCGCACTTTTGACGGTGCGCCGTGCGCGCCAAAATCCGAAAAGTTTGATTTTGGCGCGCACGGCGCACTGTCAAAAGTGCGCAGCGCAGGTCAAAGCGCAACTAGCGCACGGCCTGCGCACGATCGGCGCACCCTATGCTAAAGATAGGGTGCGCCGATCGCAGGCGCCGCTGTCCGCTAGGAGGCGGCGCTACAAGGAAGGGGCGGGCACGCCGGGCAGAGAGCCGGATCGGGGGCGGAGCTACCCCCGGCCATGCGCGCGCTGAAAATGCGCTAATGTGAAACCGGCCTTACTCCTCTCAACAGCCCAAACAAGTTTCTAAAAGGATGAGTTTGCAACTACTTTACTTTTGGAGAAAATTCAAAACATTCATTATTCAATAGGGCCCAAACTATCAAAAACCAGCGGTTTCAATGAACACACATTTCTTGGTAGAATCATGCAGGACTGAAATTTTTGATGTTTTTCTACTCCTCTCATGAGACCAAACAAGTCTCTAAAAGCATGAGTTTGCAACTACTTTACTTTTGGAGAAAATTCAAAACATTCATTATTCAATAGAGCCCAATAGCAAAAATCAGGTTTTCAATGAAGAATCACATTTCTTGGTAGAATCATGCAGGATTGAAATTTTTGATGGTTTTTTACTCCTCTCAACAGCCCAAACAAGTTTCTAAAAGGATGAGTTTGCAACTACTTTACTTTTGGAGAAAATTCAAAACATTCATAATTCAATAGGGCCCAAACTATCAAAAAACAGCGGTTTCAATGAACACACATTTCTTGGTAGAATCATGCAGGACTGAAATTTTTGATGTTTTTCTACTCCTCTCATGAGCCCAAACAAGTCTCTAAAAGCATGAGTTTGCAACTACTTTACTTTTGGAGAAAATTCAAAACATTCATTATTCAATAGAGCCCAATAGCAAAAATCAGGTTTTGAATGAAGAATCACATTTCTTGGTAGAATCATGCAGGATTGAAATTTTTGATGGTTTTTTACTCCTCTCAAGAGCCCAAACAAGTTTCTAAAAGGATGAGTTTGCAACTACTTTACTTTTGGAGAAAATTCAAAACATTCATTATTCAATAGGGCCCAAACTATCAAAAACCAGCGGTTTGAATGAACACACATTTCTTGGTAGAATCGTGCAGGACTGAAATTTTTGATGTTTTTCTACTCCTCTCATTAGCCCAAACAAGTCTCTAAAAGGATGAGTCTGCAACTACTTTACTTTTGGAGAAAATTCAAAACATTCATTATTCAATAGAGCCCAATAGCAAAAACCAGCGTTTTGAATGAAGAATCACATTTCTTGGTAGAATCATGCAGGATTGAAATTTTTGATGGTTTTTTACTGCTCTCAACAGCCCAAACAAGTTTCTAAAAGGATGTTTGCAACTACTTTACTTTTGGAGAAAATTCAAAACATTCATTATCCAATAGGGCCCAAACTATCAAAAACCAGCGGTTTCAATGAACACACATTTCTTGGTAGAATCATGCAGGACTGAAATTTTTGATGTTTTTCTACTCCTCTCATGAGCCCAAACAAGTCTCTAAAAGCATGAGTTTGCAACTACTTTACTTTTGGAGAAAATTCAAAACATTCATTATTCAATAGAGCCCAATAGCAAAAATCAGGTTTTGAATGAAGAATCACATTTCTTGGTAGAATCATGCAGGATTGAAATTTTTGATGGTTTTTTACTCCTCTCAACAGCCCAAACAAGTTTCTAAAAGGATGAGTTTGCAACTATTTTATTTTTGGAGAAAATTCAAAACATTCATTATTCAATAGGGCCCAAACTATCAAAAACCAGCGGTTTCAATGAACACACATTTCTTGGTAGAATCATGCAGGACTGAATTTTCTGATGTTTTTCTACTCTCATGAGCCCAAACAAGTCTCTAAAAGCATGAGTTTGCAACTACTTTACTTTTGGAGAAAATTCAAAACATTCATTATTCAATAGGGCCCAAACTATCAAAAACCAGCGGTTTCAATGAACACACATTTCTTGGTAGAATCATGCAGGACTGAAATTTTTGATGTTTTTCTACTCCTCTCATGAGCCCAAACAAGTCTCTAAAAGCATGAGTTTGCAACTACTTTACTTTTGGAGAAAATTCAAAACATTCATTATTCAATAGAGCCCAATAGCAAAAATCAGGTTTTGAATGAAGAATCACATTTCTTGGTAGAATCATGCAGGATTGAAATTTTTGATGGTTTTTTACTCCTCTCAACAGCCCAAACAAGTTTCTAAAAGGTGGAGTTTGCAACTACTTTACTTTTGGAGAAAATTCAAAACATTCATTATTCAATAGGGCCCAAACTATCAAAAACCAGCAGTTTCAATGAACACACATTTCTTGGTAGAATCGTGCAGGACTGAAATTTTTGATGTTTTTCTACTCCTCTCATGAGCCCAAACAAGTCTCTAAAAGGATGAGTTTGCAACTACTTTACTTTTGGAGAAAATTCAAAACATTCATTATTCAATAGAGCCCAATAGCAAAAACCAGCGTTTTGAATGAAGAATCACATTTCTTGGTAGAATCATGCAGGATTGAAATTTTTGATGGTTGTTTAGGCTGGTTTCACATTAGCGCATTTTCAGCGCGCGCACGGCCGGGGGTAGCTCCGCCCCGATCCAGCTCTCTGCCCGGCGTGCCCGCCCCTTCCTTGTAGCGCGGCCTCCTAGCGGACAGCGGCGCCTGCGATCGGCGCACCCTATCTTTAGCATAGGGTGCGCCGATCGTGCGCAGGCCGTGCGCTAGTTGCGCTTTGACCTGCGCTGCGCACTTTTGACGGTGCGCCGTGCGCGCCAAAATCCGAAAAGTTTGATTTTGGCGCGCACGGCGCACTGTCAAAAGTGCGCAGCGCAGGTCAAAGCGCAACTAGCGCACGGCCTGCGCACGATCGGCGCACCCTATGCTAAAGATAGGGTGCGCCGATCGCAGGCGCCGCTGTCCGCTAGGAGGCGGCGCTACAAGGAAGGGGCGGGCACGCCGGGCAGAGAGCCGGATCGGGGGCGGAGCTACCCCCGGCCATGCGCGCGCTGAAAATGCGCTAATGTGAAACCGGCCTTACTCCTCTCAACAGCCCAAACAAGTTTCTAAAAGGATGAGTTTGCAACTACTTTACTTTTGGAGAAAATTCAAAACATTCATTATTCAATAGGGCCCAAACTATCAAAAACCAGCGGTTTCAATGAACACACATTTCTTGGTAGAATCATGCAGGACTGAAATTTTTGATGTTTTTCTACTCCTCTCATGAGACCAAACAAGTCTCTAAAAGCATGAGTTTGCAACTACTTTACTTTTGGAGAAAATTCAAAACATTCATTATTCAATAGAGCCCAATAGCAAAAATCAGGTTTTCAATGAAGAATCACATTTCTTGGTAGAATCATGCAGGATTGAAATTTTTGATGGTTTTTTACTCCTCTCAACAGCCCAAACAAGTTTCTAAAAGGATGAGTTTGCAACTACTTTACTTTTGGAGAAAATTCAAAACATTCATAATTCAATAGGGCCCAAACTATCAAAAAACAGCGGTTTCAATGAACACACATTTCTTGGTAGAATCATGCAGGACTGAAATTTTTGATGTTTTTCTACTCCTCTCATGAGCCCAAACAAGTCTCTAAAAGCATGAGTTTGCAACTACTTTACTTTTGGAGAAAATTCAAAACATTCATTATTCAATAGAGCCCAATAGCAAAAATCAGGTTTTGAATGAAGAATCACATTTCTTGGTAGAATCATGCAGGATTGAAATTTTTGATGGTTTTTTACTCCTCTCAAGAGCCCAAACAAGTTTCTAAAAGGATGAGTTTGCAACTACTTTACTTTTGGAGAAAATTCAAAACATTCATTATTCAATAGGGCCCAAACTATCAAAAATCAGCGGTTTGAATGAACACACATTTCTTGGTAGAATCGTGCAGGACTGAAATTTTTGATGTTTTTCTACTCCTCTCATTAGCCCAAACAAGTCTCTAAAAGGATGAGTCTGCAACTACTTTACTTTTGGAGAAAATTCAAAACATTCATTATTCAATAGAGCCCAATAGCAAAAACCAGCGTTTTGAATGAAGAATCACATTTCTTGGTAGAATCATGCAGGATTGAAATTTTTGATGGTTTTTTACTGCTCTCAACAGCCCAAACAAGTTTCTAAAAGGATGTTTGCAACTACTTTACTTTTGGAGAAAATTCAAAACATTCATTATTCAATAGGGCCCAAACTATCAAAAACCAGCGGTTTCAATGAACACACATTTCTTGGTAGAATCATGCAGGACTGAAATTTTTGATGTTTTTCTACTCCTCTCATGAGCCCAAACAAGTCTCTAAAAGCATGAGTTTGCAACTACTTTACTTTTGGAGAAAATTCAAAACATTCATTATTCAATAGAGCCCAATAGCAAAAATCAGGTTTTGAAAGAAGAATCACATTTCTTGGTAGAATCATGCAGGATTGAAATTTTTGATGGTTTTTTACTCCTCTCAACAGCCCAAACAAGTTTCTAAAAGGATGAGTTTGCAACTATTTTATTTTTGAAGAAAATTCAAAACATTCATTATTCAATAGGGCCCAAACTATCAAAAACCAGCGGTTTCAATGAACACACATTTCTTGGTAGAATCATGCAGGACTGAATTTTCTGATGTTTTTCTACTCTCATGAGCCCAAACAAGTCTCTAAAAGCATGAGTTTGCAACTACTTTACTTTTGGAGAAAATTCAAAACATTCATTATTCAATAGGGCCCAAACTATCAAAAACCAGCGGTTTCAATGAACACACATTTCTTGGTAGAATCATGCAGGACTGAAATTTTTGATGTTTTTCTACTCCTCTCATGAGCCCAAACAAGTCTCTAAAAGCATGAGTTTGCAACTACTTTACTTTTGGAGAAAATTCAAAACATTCATTATTCAATAGAGCCCAATAGCAAAAATCAGGTTTTGAATGAAGAATCACATTTCTTGGTAGAATCATGCAAGATTGAAATTTTTGATGGTTTTTTACTCCTCTCAACAGCCCAAACAAGTTTCTAAAAGGATGAGTTTGCAACTACTTTACTTTTGGAGAAAATTCAAAACATTCATTATTCAATAGGGCCCAAACTATCAAAAACCAGCGGTTTCAATGAACACACATTTCTTGGTAGAATCATGCAGGACTGAAATTTTTGATGTTTTTCTACTCCTCTCATGAGCCCAAACAAGTCTCTAAAAGCATGAGTTTGCAACTACTTTACTTTTGGAGAAAATTCAAAACATTCATTATTCAATAGGGCCCAAACTATCAAAAACCAGCGGTGTCAATGAACACACATTTCTTGGTAGAATCATGCAGGACTGTAATTTTTGATGTTTTTCTACTCCTCTCATGAGCCCAAACAAGTCTCTAAAAGCATGAGTTTGCAACTACTTTACTTTTGGAGAAAATTCAAAACATTCATTATTCAATAGAGCCCAATAGCAAAAATCAGGTTTTGAATGAAGAATCACATTTCTTGTTAGAATCATGCAGGATTGAAATTTTTGATGGTTTTTTACTCCTCTCAACAGCCCAAACAAGTTTCTAAAAGGATGAGTTTGCAACTACTTTACTTTTGGAGAAAATTCAAAACATTCATTATTCAATAGGGCTCAAAATATCAAAAACCAGCGGTTTGAATGAACACACATTTCTTGGTAGAATCATGCAGGACTGAAATTTTTGATGTTTTTCTACTCCTCTCATGAGCCCAAACAAGTCTCTAAAAGGATGAGTTTGCAACTACTTTACTTTTGGAGAAAATTCAAAACATTCATTATTCAATAGAGCCCAATAGCAAAAACCAGCGTTTTGAATGAAGAATCACATTTCTTGGTAGAATCATGCAGGATTGAAATTTTTGATGGTTTTTTACTCCTCTCAACAGCCCAAACAAGTTTCTAAAAGGATGAGTTTGCAACTACTTTACTTTTGGAGAAAATTCAAAACATTCATTATTCAATAGGGCCCAAACTATCAAAAACCAGCGGTGTCAATGAACACACATTTCTTGGTAGAATCATGCAGGACTGAAATTTGTGATGTTTTTCTACTCCTCTCATGAGCCCAAACAAGTCTCTAAAAGCATGAGTTTGCAACTACTTTACTTTTGGAGAAAATTCAAAACATTCATTATTCAATAGAGCCCAATAGCAAAAGTCAGGTTTTGAATGAAGAATCACATTTCTTGGTAGAATCATGCAGGATTGAAATTTTTGATGGTTTTTTACTCCTCTCAACAGCCCAAACAAGTTTCTAAAAGGATGAATTTGCAACTACTTTACTTTTGGAGAAAATTCAAAACATTCATTATTCAATAGGGCCCAAACTATCAAAAACCAGCGGTTTGAATGAACACACATTTCTTGGTAGAATCGTGCAGGACTGAAATTTTTGATGTTTTTCTACTCCTCTCATTAGCCCAAACAAGTCTCTAAAAGGATGAGTTTGCAACTACTTTACTTTTGGAGAAAATTCAAAACATTCATTATTCAATAGAGCCCAATAGCAAAAACCAGCGTTTTGAATGAAGAATCACATTTCTTGGTAGAATCATGCAGGACTGAAATTTTTGATGTTTTTCTACTCCTCTCATGAGCCCAAACAAGTCTCTAAAAGCATGAGTTTGCAACTACTTTACTTTTGGAGAAAATTCAAAACATTCATTATTCAATAGGGCCCAAACTATCAAAAACCAGCGGTGTCAATGAACACACATTTCTTGGTAGAATCATGCAGGACTGAAATTTTTTATGTTTTTCTACTCTCATTAGCCCAAACAAGTCTCTAAAAGGATGAGTTTGCAACTACTTTACTTTTGGAGAAAATTCAAAACATTCATTATTCAATAGAGCCCAATAGCAAAAATCAGGTTTTGAATGAAGAATCACATTTCTTGGTAGAATCATGCAGGATTGAAATTTTTGATGGTTTTTTACTCCTCTCAACAGCCCAAACAAGTTTCTAAAAGGATGAGTTTGCAACTACTTTACTTTTGGAGAAAATTCAAAACATTCATTATTCAATAGGGCCCAAACTATCAAAAACCAGCGGTTTCAATGAACACACATTTCTTGGTAGAATCATGCAGGACTGAAATTTTTGATGTTTTTCTACTCCTCCCATGAGCCCAAACAAGTCTCTAAAAGCATGAGTTTGCAACTACTTTACTTTTGGAGAAAATTCAAAACATTCATTATTCAATAGAGCCCAATAGCAAAAATCAGGTTTTGAATGAAGAATCACATTTCTTGGTAGAATCGTGCAGGACTGAAATTTTTGATGTTTTTCTACTCCTCTCATGAGCCCAAACAAGTCTCTAAAAGGATGAGTTTGCAACTACTTTACTTTTGGAGAAAATTCAAAACATTCATTATTCAATAGAGCCCAATAGCAAAAACCTGCGTTTTGAATGAAGAATCACATTTCTTGGTAGAATCATGCAGGATTGAAATTTTTGATGGTTTTTTACTCCTCTCAACAGCCCAAACAAGTTTCTAAAAGGATGAGTTTGCAACTACTTTATTTTTGGAGAAAATTCAAAACATTCATTATTCAATAGGGCCCAAACTATCAAAAAACAGTGGTTTCAATAAACACACATTTCTTGGTGGGATCATGCAGGACTGAAATTTTTGATGTTTTTCTACTCCTCTCATGAGCCCAAACAAGTCTCTAAAAGCATGAGTTTGCAACTACTTTACTTTTGGAGAAAATTCAAAACATTCATTATTCAATAGAGCCCAAGAGCAAAAATCAGGTTTTGAATGAAGAATCACATTTCTTGGTAAAATAATGCAGGATTGAAATTTTTGATGGTTTTTCACTCCTCTCAACAGCCCAAGCAAGTTTCTAAAAGGATGAGTTTGCAACTACTTTACTTTTGGAGAAAATTCAAAACATTCATTATTCAATAGGGCCCAAACTATCAAAAACCAGCAGTTTCAATGAACACACATTTCTTGGTAGAATCATGCAGGACTGAAATTTTTGATGTTTTTCTACTCCTCTCATGAGCCCAAGCAAGTCTCTAAAAGCATGAGTTTGCAACTACTTTACTTTTGGAGAAAATTCAAAACATTCATTATTCAATAGAGCCCAATAGCAAAAACCAGCGTTTTGAATGAAGAATCACATTTCTTGGTAGAATCATGCAGGATTGAAATTTTTGATGGTTTTTTACTCCTCTCAACAGCCCAAACAAGTTTCTAAAAGGATGAGTTTGCAACTACTTTACTTTTGGAGAAAATTCAAAACATTCATTATTCAATAGGGCCCAAACTATCAAAAACCAGCGGTTTCAATGAACACACATTTCTTGGTAGAATCATGCAGGACTGACATTTTTGATGTTTTTCTACTCCTCTCATGAGCCCAAACAAGTCTCTAAAAGCATGAGTTTGCAACTACTTTACTTTTGGAGAAAATTCAAAACATTCATTATTCAATAGAGCCCAATAGCAAAAATCAGGTTTTGAATGAAGAATCACATTTCTTGGTAGAATCATGCAGGATTGAAATTTTTGATGGTTTTTTACTCCTCTCAACAGCCCAAACAAGTTTCTAAAAGGATGAGTTTGCAACTACTTTACTTTTGGAGAAAATTCAAAACATTCATTATTCAATAGGGCCCAAAATATCAAAAACCAGCGGTTTGAATGAACACACATTTCTTGGTAGAATCGTGCAGGACTGAAATTTTTGATGTTTTTCTACTCCTCTCATGAGCCCAAACAAGTCTCTAAAAGGATGAGTTTGCAACTACTTTACTTTTGGAGAAAATTCAAAACATTCATTATTCAATAGAGCCCAATAGCAAAAACCAGCGTTTTGAATGAAGAATCACATTTCTTGGTAGAATCATGCAGGATTGAAATTTTTGATGGTTTTTTACTCCTCTCAACAGCCCAAACAAGTTTCTAAAAGGATGAGTTTGCAACTACTTTACTTTTGGAGAAAATTCAAAACATTCATTATTCAATAGGGCCCAAACTATCAAAAACCAGCGGTTTCAATGAACACACATTTTTTGGTAGAATCATGCAGGACTGAAATTTTTGATGTTTTTCTACTCCTCTCATGAGCCCAAACAAGTCTCTAAAAGCATGAGTTTGCAATTACTTTACTTTTGGAGAAAATTCAAAACATTCAATGTTCAATAGAGCCCAATAGCAAAAATCAGGTTTTGAATGAAGAATCACATTTCTTGGTAGAATCATGCAGGATTGAAATTTTTGATGGTTTTTTACTCCTCTCAACAGCCCAAACAAGTTTCTAAAAGGATGAGTTTGCAACTACTTTACTTTTGGAGAAAATTCAAAACATTCATTATTCAATAGGGCCCAAACTATCAAAAACCAGCGGTTTGAATGAACACACATTTCTTGGTAGAATCATGCAGGACTGAAATTTTTGATGTTTTTCTACTCCTCTTATGAGCCCAAACAAGTCTCTAAAAGCATGAGTTTGCAACTACTTTACTTTTGGAGAAAATTCAAAACATTCATTATTCAATAGAGCCCAATAGCAAAAATCAGGTTTTGAATGAAGAATCACATTTCTTGGTAGAATCATGCAGGATTGAAATTTTTGATGGTTTTTTACTCCTCTCAACAGCCCAAACAAGTTTCTAAAAGGTTGAGTTTGCAACTACTTTACTTTTGGAGAAAATTCAAAACATTCATTATTCAATAGGGCCCAAACTATCAAAAACCAGCGGTTACAATGAACACACATTTCTTGGTAGAATCGTGCAGGACTGAAATTTTTGATGTTTTTCTACTCCTCTCATGAGCCCAAACAAGTCTCTAAAAGGATGAGTTTGCAACTACTTTACTTTTGGAGAAAATTCAAAACATTCATTATTCAATAGGGCCCAAACTATCAAAAACCAGCGGTTTCAATGAACACACATTTCTTGGTAGAATCATGCAGGACTGAAATTTTTGATGTTTTTCTACTCCTCTCATGAGCCCAAACAAGTCTCTAAAAGCATGAGTTTGCAACTACTTTACTTTTGGAGAAAATTCAAAACATTCATTATTCAATAGAGCCCAATAGCAAAAACCAGCGTTTTGAATGAAGAATCACATTTCTTGGTAGAATCATGCAGGATTGAAATTTTTGATGGATTTTTACTCCTCTCAACAGCCCAAACAAGTTTCTAAAAGGATGAGTTTGCAACTACTTTACTTTTGTAGAAAATTCAAAACATTCATTATTCAATACGGCCCAAACTATCAAAAACCAGCGGTTTCAATGAACACACATTTCTTGGTAGAATCATGCAGGACTGAAATTTTTGATGTTTTTCTACTCCTCTCATGAGCCCAAACAAGTCTCTAAAAGCATGAGTTTGCAACTACTTTACTTTTGGAGAAAATTCAAAACATTCATTATTCAATAGAGCCCAATAGCAAAAATCAGGTTTTGAATGAAGAATCACATTTCTTGGTAGAATCATGCAGGATTGAAATTTTTGATGGTTTTTTACTCCTCTCAACAGCCCAAACAAGTTTCTAAAAGGATGAGTTTGCAACTACTTTACTTTTGGAGAAAATTCAAAACATTCATTATTCAATAGGGCCCAAACTATCAAAAACCAGCGGTTTGAATGAACACACATTTCTTGGTAGAATCATGCAGGACTGAAATTTTTGATGTTTTTCTACTCCTCTCATGAGCCCAAACAAGTCTCTAAAAGCATGAGTTTGCAACTACTTTACTTTTGGAGAAAATTCAAAACATTCATTATTCAATAGAGCCCAATAGCAAAAATCAGGTTTTGAATGAAGAATCACATTTCTTGGTAGAATCATGCAGGATTGAAATTTTTGATGGTTTTTTACTCCTCTCAACAGCCCAAACAAGTTTCTAAAAGGTGGAGTTTGCAACTACTTTACTTTTGGAGAAAATTCAAAACATTCATTATTCAATAGGGCCCAAACTATCAAAAACCAGCAGTTTCAATGAACACACATTTCTTGGTAGAATCGTGCAGGACTGAAATTTTTGATGTTCTTCTACTCCTCTCATGAGCCCAAACAAGTCTCTAAAAGGATGAGTTTGCAACTACTTTACTTTTGGAGAAAATTCAAAACATTAATTATTCAATAGAGCCCAATAGCAAAAACCAGCGTTTTGAATGAAGAATCACATTTCTTGGTAGAATCATGCAGGATTGAAATTTTTGATGGTTGTTTAGGCTGGTTTCACATTAGCGCATTTTCAGCGCGCGCACGGCCGGGGGTAGCTCCGCCCCGATCCAGCTCTCTGCCCGGCGTGCCCGCCCCTTCCTTGTAGCGCCGCCTCCTAGCGGACAGCGGCGCCTGCGATCGGCGCACCCTATCTTTAGCATAGGGTGCGCCGATCGTGCGCAGGCCGTGCGCTAGTTGCGCTTTGACCTGCGCTGCGCACTTTTGACGGTGCGCCGTGCGCGCCAAAATCCGAAAAGTTTGATTTTGGCGCGCACGGCGCACTGTCAAAAGTGCGCAGCGCAGGTCAAAGCGCAACTAGCGCACGGCCTGCGCACGATCGGCGCACCCTATGCTAAAGATAGGGTGCGCCGATCGCAGGCGCCGCTGTCCGCTAGGAGGCGGCGCTACAAGGAAGGGGCGGGCACGCCGGGCAGAGAGCCGGATCGGGGGCGGAGCTACCCCCGGCCATGCGCGCGCTGAAAATGCGCTAATGTGAAACCGGCCTTACTCCTCTCAACAGCCCAAACAAGTTTCTAAAAGGATGAGTTTGCAACTACTTTACTTTTGGAGAAAATTCAAAACATTCATTATTCAATAGGGCCCAAACTATCAAAAACCAGCGGTTTCAATGAACACACATTTCTTGGTAGAATCATGCAGGACTGAAATTTTTGATGTTTTTCTACTCCTCTCATGAGACCAAACAAGTCTCTAAAAGCATGAGTTTGCAACTACTTTACTTTTGGAGAAAATTCAAAACATTCATTATTCAATAGAGCCCAATAGCAAAAATCAGGTTTTCAATGAAGAATCACATTTCTTGGTAGAATCATGCAGGATTGAAATTTTTGATGGTTTTTTACTCCTCTCAACAGCCCAAACAAGTTTCTAAAAGGATGAGTTTGCAACTACTTTACTTTTGGAGAAAATTCAAAACATTCATAATTCAATAGGGCCCAAACTATCAAAAAACAGCGGTTTCAATGAACACACATTTCTTGGTAGAATCATGCAGGACTGAAATTTTTGATGTTTTTCTACTCCTCTCATGAGCCCAAACAAGTCTCTAAAAGCATGAGTTTGCAACTACTTTACTTTTGGAGAAAATTCAAAACATTCATTATTCAATAGAGCCCAATAGCAAAAATCAGGTTTTGAATGAAGAATCACATTTCTTGGTAGAATCATGCAGGATTGAAATTTTTGATGGTTTTTTACTCCTCTCAAGAGCCCAAACAAGTTTCTAAAAGGATGAGTTTGCAACTACTTTACTTTTGGAGAAAATTCAAAACATTCATTATTCAATAGGGCCCAAACTATCAAAAACCAGCGGTTTGAATGAACACACATTTCTTGGTAGAATCGTGCAGGACTGAAATTTTTGATGTTTTTCTACTCCTCTCATTAGCCCAAACAAGTCTCTAAAAGGATGAGTCTGCAACTACTTTACTTTTGGAGAAAATTCAAAACATTCATTATTCAATAGAGCCCAATAGCAAAAACCAGCGTTTTGAATGAAGAATCACATTTCTTGGTAGAATCATGCAGGATTGAAATTTTTGATGGTTTTTTACTGCTCTCAACAGCCCAAACAAGTTTCTAAAAGGATGTTTGCAACTACTTTACTTTTGGAGAAAATTCAAAACATTCATTATTCAATAGGGCCCAAACTATCAAAAACCAGCGGTTTCAATGAACACACATTTCTTGGTAGAATCATGCAGGACTGAAATTTTTGATGTTTTTCTACTCCTCTCATGAGCCCAAACAAGTCTCTAAAAGCATGAGTTTGCAACTACTTTACTTTTGGAGAAAATTCAAAACATTCATTATTCAATAGAGCCCAATAGCAAAAATCAGGTTTTGAATGAAGAATCACATTTCTTGGTAGAATCATGCAGGATTGAAATTTTTGATGGTTTTTTACTCCTCTCAACAGCCCAAACAAGTTTCTAAAAGGATGAGTTTGCAACTATTTTATTTTTGGAGAAAATTCAAAACATTCATTATTCAATAGGGCCCAAACTATCAAAAACCAGCGGTTTGAATGAACACACATTTCTTGGTAGAATCATGCAGGACTGAATTTTCTGATGTTTTTCTACTCTCATGAGCCCAAACAAGTCTCTAAAAGCATGAGTTTGCAACTACTTTACTTTTGGAGAAAATTCAAAACATTCATTATTCAATAGGGCCCAAACTATCAAAAACCAGCGGTTTCAATGAACACACATTTCTTGGTAGAATCATGCAGGACTGAAATTTTTGATGTTTTTCTACTCCTCTCATGAGCCCAAACAAGTCTCTAAAAGCATGAGTTTGCAACTACTTTACTTTTGGAGAAAATTCAAAACATTCATTATTCAATAGAGCCCAATAGCAAAAATCAGGTTTTGAATGAAGAATCACATTTCTTGGTAGAATCATGCAAGATTGAAATTTTTGATGGTTTTTTACTCCTCTCAACAGCCCAAACAAGTTTCTAAAAGGATGAGTTTGCAACTACTTTACTTTTGGAGAAAATTCAAAACATTCATTATTCAATAGGGCCCAAACTATCAAAAACCAGCGGTTTCAATGAACACACATTTCTTGGTAGAATCGTGCAGGACTGAAATTTTTGATGTTTTTCTACTCCTCTCATGAGCCCAAACAAGTCTCTAAAAGGATGAGTTTGCAACTACTTTACTTTTGGAGAAAATTCAAAACATTCATTATTCAATAGGGCCCAAACTATCAAAAACCAGCGGTTTCAATGAACACACATTTCTTGGTAGAATCATGCAGGACTGAAATTTTTGATGGTTTTCTACTCCTCTCATGAGCCCAAACAAGTCTCTAAAAGCATGAGTTTGCAACTACTTTACTTTTGGAGAAAATTCAAAACATTCATTATTCAATAGGGCCCAAACTATCAAAAACCAGCGGTGTCAATGAACACACATTTCTTGGTAGAATCATGCAGGACTGTAATTTTTGATGTTTTTCTACTCCTCTCATGAGCCCAAACAAGTCTCTAAAAGCATGAGTTTGCAACTACTTTACTTTTGGAGAAAATTCAAAACATTCATTATTCAATAGAGCCCAATAGCAAAAATCAGGTTTTGAATGAAGAATCACATTTCTTGTTAGAATCATGCAGGATTGAAATTTTTGATGGTTTTTTACTCCTCTCAACAGCCCAAACAAGTTTCTAAAAGGATGAGTTTGCAACTACTTTACTTTTGGAGAAAATTCAAAACATTCATTATTCAATAGGGCTCAAAATATCAAAAACCAGCGGTTTGAATGAACACACATTTCTTGGTAGAATCAGGCAGGACTGAAATTTTTGATGTTTTTCTACTCCTCTCATGAGCCCAAACAAGTCTCTAAAAGGATGAGTTTGCAACTACTTTACTTTTGGAGAAAATTCAAAACATTCATTATTCAATAGAGCCCAATAGCAAAAACCAGCGTTTTGAATGAAGAATCACATTTCTTGGTAGAATCATGCAGGATTGAAATTTTTGATGGTTTTTTACTCCTCTCAACAGCCCAAACAAGTTTCTAAAAGGATGAGTTTGCAACTACTTTACTTTTGGAGAAAATTCAAAACATTCATTATTCAATAGGGCCCAAACTATCAAAAACCAGCGGTGTCAATGAACACACATTTCTTGGTAGAATCATGCAGGACTGAAATTTGTGATGTTTTTCTACTCCTCTCATGAGCCCAAACAAGTCTCTAAAAGCATGAGTTTGCAACTACTTTACTTTTGGAGAAAATTCAAAACATTCATTATTCAATAGAGCCCAATAGCAAAAGTCAGGTTTTGAATGAAGAATCACATTTCTTGGTAGAATCATGCAGGATTGAAATTTTTGATGGTTTTTTACTCCTCTCAACAGCCCAAACAAGTTTCTAAAAGGATGAGTTTGCAACTACTTTACTTTTGGAGAAAATTCAAAACATTCATTATTCAATAGGGCCCAAACTATCAAAAACCAGCGGTTTGAATGAACACACATTTCTTGGTAGAATCGTGCAGGACTGAAATTTTTGATGTTTTTCTACTCCTCTCATTAGCCCAAACAAGTCTCTAAAAGGATGAGTTTGCAACTACTTTACTTTTGGAGAAAATTCAAAACATTCATTATTCAATAGAGCCCAATAGCAAAAACCAGCGTTTTGAATGAAGAATCACATTTCTTGGTAGAATCATGCAGGACTGAAATTTTTGATGTTTTTCTACTCCTCTCATGAGCCCAAACAAGTCTCTAAAAGCATGAGTTTGCAACTACTTTACTTTTGGAGAAAATTCAAAACATTCATTATTCAATAGGGCCCAAACTATCAAAAACCAGCGGTGTCAATGAACACACATTTCTTGGTAGAATCATGCAGGACTGAAATTTTTTATGTTTTTCTACTCCTCTCATTAGCCCAAACAAGTCTCTAAAAGGATGAGTTTGCAACTACTTTACTTTTGGAGAAAATTCAAAACATTCATTATTCAATAGAGCCCAATAGCAAAAATCAGGTTTTGAATGAAGAATCACATTTCTTGGTAGAATCATGCAGGATTGAAATTTTTGATGGTTTTTTACTCCTCTCAACAGCCCAAACAAGTTTCTAAAAGGATGAGTTTGCAACTACTTTACTTTTGGAGAAAATTCAAAACATTCATTATTCAATAGGGCCCAAACTATCAAAAACCAGCGGTTTCAATGAACACACATTTCTTGGTAGAATCATGCAGGACTGAAATTTTTGATGTTTTTCTACTCCTCCCATGAGCCCAAACAAGTCTCTAAAAGCATGAGTTTGCAACTACTTTACTTTTGGAGAAAATTCAAAACATTCATTATTCAATAGAGCCCAATAGCAAAAATCAGGTTTTGAAAGAAGAATCACATTTCTTGGTAGAATCGTGCAGGACTGAAATTTTTGATGTTTTTCTACTCCTCTCATGAGCCCAAACAAGTCTCTAAAAGGATGAGTTTGCAACTACTTTACTTTTGGAGAAAATTCAAAACATTCATTATTCAATAGAGCCCAATAGCAAAAACCTGCGTTTTGAATGAAGAATCACATTTCTTGGTAGAATCATGCAGGATTGAAATTTTTGATGGTTTTTTACTCCTCTCAACAGCCCAAACAAGTTTCTAAAAGGATGAGTTTGCAACTACTTTATTTTTGGAGAAAATTCAAAACATTCATTATTCAATAGGGCCCAAACTATCAAAAACCAGTGGTTTCAATAAACACACATTTCTTGGTGGGATCATGCAGGACTGAAATTTTTGATGTTTTTCTACTCCTCTCATGAGCCCAAACAAGTCTCTAAAAGCATGAGTTTGCAACTACTTTACTTTTGGAGAAAATTCAAAACATTCATTATTCAATAGAGCCCAAGAGCAAAAATCAGGTTTTGAATGAAGAATCACATTTCTTGGTAAAATAATGCAGGATTGAAATTTTTGATGGTTTTTTACTCCTCTCAACAGCCCAAACAAGTTTCTAAAAGGATGAGTTTGCAACTACTTTACTTTTGGAGAAAATTCAAAACATTCATTATTCAATAGGGCCCAAACTATCAAAAACCAGCAGTTTCAATGAACACACATTTCTTGGTAGAATCATGCAGGACTGAAATTTTTGATGTTTTTCTACTCCTCTCATGAGCCCAAACAAGTCTCTAAAAGCATGAGTTTGCAACTACTTTACTTTTGGAGAAAATTCAAAACATTCATTATTCAATAGAGCCCAATAGCAAAAACCAGCGTTTTGAATGAAGAATCACATTTCTTGGTAGAATCATGCAGGATTGAAATTTTTGATGGTTTTTTACTCCTCTCAACAGCCCAAACAAGTTTCTAAAAGGATGAGTTTGCAACTACTTTACTTTTGGAGAAAATTCAAAACATTCATTATTCAATAGGGCCCAAACTATCAAAAACCAGCGGTTTCAATGAACACACATTTCTTGGTAGAATCATGCAGGACTGACATTTTTGATGTTTTTCTACTCCTCTCATGAGCCCAAACAAGTCTCTAAAAGCATGAGTTTGCAACTACTTTACTTTTGGAGAAAATTCAAAACATTCATTATTCAATAGAGCCCAATAGCAAAAATCAGGTTTTGAATGAAGAATCACATTTCTTGGTAGAATCATGCAGGATTGAAATTTTTGATGGTTTTTTACTCCTCTCAACAGCCCAAACAAGTTTCTAAAAGGATGAGTTTGCAACTACTTTACTTTTGGAGAAAATTCAAAACATTCATTATTCAATAGGGCCCAAAATATCAAAAACCAGCGGTTTGAATGAACACACATTTCTTGGTAGAATCGTGCAGGACTGAAATTTTTGATGTTTTTCTACTCCTCTCATGAGCCCAAACAAGTCTCTAAAAGGATGAGTTTGCAACTACTTTACTTTTGGAGAAAATTCAAAACATTCATTATTCAATAGAGCCCAATAGCAAAAACCAGCGTTTTGAATGAAGAATCACATTTCTTGGTAGAATCATGCAGGATTGAAATTTTTGATGGTTTTTTACTCCTCTCAACAGCCCAAACAAGTTTCTAAAAGGATGAGTTTGCAACTACTTTACTTTTGGAGAAAATTCAAAACATTCATTATTCAATAGGGCCCAAACTATCAAAAACCAGCGGTTTCAATGAACACACATTTTTTGGTAGAATCATGCAGGACTGAAATTTTTGATGTTTTTCTACTCCTCTCATGAGCCCAAACAAGTCTCTAAAAGCATGAGTTTGCAATTACTTTACTTTTGGAGAAAATTCAAAACATTCAATATTCAATAGAGCCCAATAGCAAAAATCAGGTTTTGAATGAAGAATCACATTTCTTGGTAGAATCATGCAGGATTGAAATTTTTGATGGTTTTTTACTCCTCTCAACAGCCCAAACAAGTTTCTAAAAGGATGAGTTTGCAACTACTTTACTTTTGGAGAAAATTCAAAACATTCATTATTCAATAGGGCCCAAACTATCAAAAACCAGCGGTTTGAATGAACACACATTTCTTGGTAGAATCATGCAGGACTGAAATTTTTGATGTTTTTCTACTCCTCTTATGAGCCCAAACAAGTCTCTAAAAGCATGAGTTTGCAACTACTTTACTTTTGGAGAAAATTCAAAACATTCATTATTCAATAGAGCCCAATAGCAAAAATCAGGTTTTGAATGAAGAATCACATTTCTTGGTAGAATCATGCAGGATTGAAATTTTTGATGGTTTTTTACTCCTCTCAACAGCCCAAACAAGTTTCTAAAAGGTTGAGTTTGCAACTACTTTACTTTTGGAGAAAATTCAAAACATTCATTATTCAATAGGGCCCAAACTATCAAAAACCAGCGGTTACAATTAACACACATTTCTTGGTAGAATCGTGCAGGACTGAAATTTTTGATGTTTTTCTACTCCTCTCATGAGCCCAAACAAGTCTCTAAAAGGATGAGTTTGCAACTACTTTACTTTTGGAGAAAATTCAAAACATTCATTATTCAATAGGGCCCAAACTATCAAAAACCAGCGGTTTCAATGAACACACATTTCTTGGTAGAATCATGCAGGACTGAAATTTTTGATGTTTTTCTACTCCTCTCATGAGCCCAAACAAGTCTCTAAAAGCATGAGTTTGCAACTACTTTACTTTTGGAGAAAATTCAAAACATTCATTATTCAATAGAGCCCAATAGCAAAAACCAGCGTTTTGAATGAAGAATCACATTTCTTGGTAGAATCATGCAGGATTGAAATTTTTGATGGATTTTTACTCCTCTCAACAGCCCAAACAAGTTTCTAAAAGGATGAGTTTGCAACTACTTTACTTTTGTAGAAAATTCAAAACATTCATTATTCAATACGGCCCAAACTATCAAAAACCAGCGGTTTCAATGAACACACATTTCTTGGTAGAATCATGCAGGACTGAAATTTTTGATGTTTTTCTACTCCTCTCATGAGCCCAAACAAGTCTCTAAAAGCATGAGTTTGCAACTACTTTACTTTTGGAGAAAATTCAAAACATTCATTATTCAATAGAGCCCAATAGTAAAAATCAGGTTTTGAATGAAGAATCACATTTCTTGGTAGAATCATGCAGGATTGAAATTTTTGATGGTTTTTTACTCCTCTCAACAGCCCAAACAAGTTTCTAAAAGGATGAGTTTGCAACTACTTTACTTTTGGAGAAAATTCAAAACATTCATTATTCAATAGGGCCCAAACTATCAAAAACCAGCGGTTTGAATGAACACACATTTCTTGGTAGAATCATGCAGGACTGAAATTTTTGATGTTTTTCTACTCCTCTCATGAGCCCAAACAAGTCTCTAAAAGCATGAGTTTGCAACTACTTTACTTTTGGAGAAAATTCAAAACATTCATTATTCAATAGAGCCCAATAGCAAAAATCAGGTTTTGAATGAAGAATCACATTTCTTGGTAGAATCATGCAGGATTGAAATTTTTGATGGTTTTTTACTCCTCTCAACAGCCCAAACAAGTTTCTAAAAGGTGGAGTTTGCAACTACTTTACTTTTGGAGAAAATTCAAAACATTCATTATTCAATAGGGCCCAAACTATCAAAAACCAGCAGTTTCAATGAACACACATTTCTTGGTAGAATCGTGCAGGACTGAAATTTTTGATGTTTTTCTACTCCTCTTATGAGCCCAAACAAGTCTCTAAAAGCATGAGTTTGCAACTACTTTACTTTTGGAGAAAATTCAAAACATTCATTATTCAATAGAGCCCAATAGCAAAAATCAGGTTTTGAATGAAGAATCACATTTCTTGGTAGAATCATGCAGGATTGAAATTTTTGATGGTTTTTTACTCCTCTCAACAGCCCAAACAAGTTTCTAAAAGGTTGAGTTTGCAACTACTTTACTTTTGGAGAAAATTCAAAACATTCATTATTCAATAGGGCCCAAACTATCAAAAACCAGCGGTTACAATGAACACACATTTCTTGGTAGAATCGTGCAGGACTGAAATTTTTGATGTTTTTCTACTCCTCTCATGAGCCCAAACAAGTCTCTAAAAGGATGAGTTTGCAACTACTTTACTTTTGGAGAAAATTCAAAACATTCATTATTCAATAGGGCCCAAACTATCAAAAACCAGCGGTTTCAATGAACACACATTTCTTGGTAGAATCATGCAGGACTGAAATTTTTGATGTTTTTCTACTCCTCTCATGAGCCCAAACAAGTCTCTAAAAGCATGAGTTTGCAACTACTTTACTTTTGGAGAAAATTCAAAACATTCATTATTCAATAGAGCCCAATAGCAAAAACCAGCGTTTTGAATGAAGAATCACATTTCTTGGTAGAATCATGCAGGATTGAAATTTTTGATGGATTTTTACTCCTCTCAACAGCCCAAACAAGTTTCTAAAAGGATGAGTTTGCAACTACTTTACTTTTGTAGAAAATTCAAAACATTCATTATTCAATACGGCCCAAACTATCAAAAACCAGCGGTTTCAATGAACACACATTTCTTGGTAGAATCATGCAGGACTGAAATTTTTGATGTTTTTCTACTCCTCTCATGAGCCCAAACAAGTCTCTAAAAGCATGAGTTTGCAACTACTTTACTTTTGGAGAAAATTCAAAACATTCATTATTCAATAGAGCCCAATAGTAAAAATCAGGTTTTGAATGAAGAATCACATTTCTTGGTAGAATCATGCAGGATTGAAATTTTTGATGGTTTTTTACTCCTCTCAACAGCCCAAACAAGTTTCTAAAAGGATGAGTTTGCAACTACTTTACTTTTGGAGAAAATTCAAAACATTCATTATTCAATAGGGCCCAAACTATCAAAAACCAGCGGTTTGAATGAACACACATTTCTTGGTAGAATCATGCAGGACTGAAATTTTTGATGTTTTTCTACTCCTCTCATGAGCCCAAACAAGTCTCTAAAAGCATGAGTTTGCAACTACTTTACTTTTGGAGAAAATTCAAAACATTCATTATTCAATAGAGCCCAATAGCAAAAATCAGGTTTTGAATGAAGAATCACATTTCTTGGTAGAATCATGCAGGATTGAAATTTTTGATGGTTTTTTACTCCTCTCAACAGCCCAAACAAGTTTCTAAAAGGTGGAGTTTGCAACTACTTTACTTTTGGAGAAAATTCAAAACATTCATTATTCAATAGGGCCCAAACTATCAAAAACCAGCAGTTTCAATGAACACACATTTCTTGGTAGAATCGTGCAGGACTGAAATTTTTGATGTTTTTCTACTCCTCTCATGAGCCCAAACAAGTCTGTAAAAGGATGAGTTTGCAACTACTTTACTTTTGGAGAAAATTCAAAACATTCATTATTCAATAGAGCCCAATAGCAAAAACCAGCGTTTTGAATGAAGAATCACATTTCTTGGTAGAATCATGCAGGATTGAAATTTTTGATGGTTGTTTAGGCTGGTTTCACATTAGCGCATTTTCAGCGTGCGCACGGCCGGGGGTAGCTCCGCCCCGATCCAGCTCTCTGCCCGGCGTGCCCGCCCCTTCCTTGTAGCGCCGCCTCCTAGCGGACAGCGGCGCCTGCGATCGGCGCACCCTATCTTTAGCATAGGGTGCGCCGATCGTGCGCAGGCCGTGCGCTAGTTGCGCTTTGACCTGCGCTGAGCACTTTTGACGGTGCGCCGTGCGCGCCAAAATCCGAAAAGTTTGATTTTGGCGCGCACGGCGCACTGTCAAAAGTGCGCAGCGCAGGTCAAAGCGCAACTAGCGCACGGCCTGCGCACGATCGGCGCACCCTATGCTAAAGATAGGGTGCGCCGATCGCAGGCGCCGCTGTCCGCTAGGAGGCGGCGCTACAAGGAAAGGGCGGGCACGCCGGGCAGAGAGCCGGATCGGGGGCGGAGCTACCCCCGGCCATGCGCGCGCTGAAAATGCGCTAATGTGAAACCGGCCTTACTCCTCTCAACAGCCCAAACAAGTTTCTAAAAGGATGAGTTTGCAACTACTTTACTTTTGGAGAAAATTCAAAACATTCATTATTCAATAGGGCCCAAACTATCAAAAACCAGCGGTTTCAATGAACACACATTTCTTGGTAGAATCATGCAGGACTGAAATTTTTGATGTTTTTCTACTCCTCTCATGAGACCAAACAAGTCTCTAAAAGCATGAGTTTGCAACTACTTTACTTTTGGAGAAAATTCAAAACATTCATTATTCAATAGAGCCCAATAGCAAAAATCAGGTTTTGAATGAAGAATCACATTTCTTGGTAGAATCATGCAGGATTGAAATTTTTGATGGTTTTTTACTCCTCTCAACAGCCCAAACAAGTTTCTAAAAGGATGAGTTTGCAACTACTTTACTTTTGGAGAAAATTCAAAACATTCATAATTCAATAGGGCCCAAACTATCAAAAAACAGCGGTTTCAATGAACACACATTTCTTGGTAGAATCATGCAGGACTGAAATTTTTGATGTTTTTCTACTCCTCTCATGAGCCCAAACAAGTCTCTAAAAGCATGAGTTTGCAACTACTTTACTTTTGGAGAAAATTCAAAACATTCATTATTCAATAGAGCCCAATAGCAAAAATCAGGTTTTGAATGAAGAATCACATTTCTTGGTAGAATCATGCAGGATTGAAATTTTTGATGGTTTTTTACTCCTCTCAAGAGCCCAAACAAGTTTCTAAAAGGATGAGTTTGCAACTACTTTACTTTTGGAGAAAATTCAAAACATTCATTATTCAATAGGGCCCAAACTATCAAAAACCAGCGGTTTGAATGAACACACATTTCTTGGTAGAATCGTGCAGGACTGAAATTTTTGATGTTTTTCTACTCCTCTCATTAGCCCAAACAAGTCTCTAAAAGGATGAGTCTGCAACTACTTTACTTTTGGAGAAAATTCAAAACATTCATTATTCAATAGAGCCCAATAGCAAAAACCAGCGTTTTGAATGAAGAATCACATTTCTTGGTAGAATCATGCAGGATTGAAATTTTTGATGGTTTTTTACTGCTCTCAACAGCCCAAACAAGTTTCTAAAAGGATGTTTGCATCTACTTTACTTTTGGAGAAAATTCAAAACATTCATTATTCAATAGGGCCCAAACTATCAAAAACCAGCGGTTTCAATGAACACACATTTCTTGGTAGAATCATGCAGGACTGAAATTTTTGATGTTTTTCTACTCCTCTCATGAGCCCAAACAAGTCTCTAAAAGCATGAGTTTGCAACTACTTTACTTTTGGAGAAAATTCAAAACATTCATTATTCAATAGAGCCCAATAGCAAAAATCAGGTTTTGAATGAAGAATCACATTTCTTGGTAGAATCATGCAGGATTGAAATTTTTGATGGTTTTTTACTCCTCTCAACAGCCCAAACAAGTTTCTAAAAGGATGAGTTTGCAACTATTTTATTTTTGGAGAAAATTCAAAACATTCATTATTCAATAGGGCCCAAACTATCAAAAACCAGCGGTTTCAATGAACACACATTTCTTGGTAGAATCATGCAGGACTGAATTTTCTGATGTTTTTCTACTCTCATGAGCCCAAACAAGTCTCTAAAAGCATGAGTTTGCAACTACTTTACTTTTGGAGAAAATTCAAAACATTCATTATTCAATAGGGCCCAAACTATCAAAAACCAGCGGTTTCAATGAACACACATTTCTTGGTAGAATCATGCAGGACTGAAATTTTTGATGTTTTTCTACTCCTCTCATGAGCCCAAACAAGTCTCTAAAAGCATGAGTTTGCAACTACTTTACTTTTGGAGAAAATTCAAAACATTCATTATTCAATAGAGCCCAATAGCAAAAATCAGGTTTTGAATGAAGAATCACATTTCTTGGTAGAATCATGCAGGATTGAAATTTTTGATGGTTTTTTACTCCTCTCAACAGCCCAAACAAGTTTCTAAAAGGATGAGTTTGCAACTACTTTACTTTTGGAGAAAATTCAAAACATTCATTATTCAATAGGGCCCAAACTATCAAAAACCAGCGGTTTCAATGAACACACATTTCTTGGTAGAATCGTGCAGGACTGAAATTTTTGATGTTTTTCTACTCCTCTCATGAGCCCAAACAAGTCTCTAAAAGGATGAGTTTGCAACTACTTTACTTTTGGAGAAAATTCAAAACATTCATTATTCAATAGGGCCCAAACTATCAAAAACCAGCGGTTTCAATGAACACACATTTCTTGGTAGAATCATGCAGGACTGAAATTTTTGATGTTTTTCTACTCCTCTCATGAGCCCAAACAAGTCTCTAAAAGCATGAGTTTGCAACTACTTTACTTTTGGAGAAAATTCAAAACATTCATTATTCAATAGAGCCCAATAGCAAAAACCAGCGTTTTGAATGAAGAATCTCATTTCTTGGTAGAATCATGCAGGATTGAAATTTTTGATGGTTTTTTACTCCTCTCAACAGCCCAAACAAGTTTCTAAAAGGATGAGTTTGCAACTACTTTACTTTTGGAGAAAATTCAAAACATTCATTATTCAATAGGGCCCAAACTATCAAAAACCAGCGGTGTCAATGAACACACATTTCTTGGTAGAATCATGCAGGACTGAAATTTGTGATGTTTTTCTACTCCTCTCATGAGCCCAAACAAGTCTCTAAAAGCATGAGTTTGCAACTACTTTACTTTTGGAGAAAATTCAAAACATTCATTATTCAATAGAGCCCAATAGCAAAAGTCAGGTTTTGAATGAAGAATCACATTTCTTGGTAGAATCATGCAGGATTGAAATTTTTGATGGTTTTTTACTCCTCTCAACAGCCCAAACAAGTTTCTAAAAGGATGAGTTTGCAACTACTTTACTTTTGGAGAAAATTCAAAACATTCATTATTCAATAGGGCCCAAACTATCAAAAACCAGCGGTTTGAATGAACACACATTTCTTGGTAGAATCGTGCAGGACTGAAATTTTTGATGTTTTTCTACTCCTCTCATTAGCCCAAACAAGTCTCTAAAAGGATGAGTTTGCAACTACTTTACTTTTGGAGAAAATTCAAAACATTCATTATTCAATAGAGCCCAATAGCAAAAACCAGCATTTTGAATGAAGAATCACATTTCTTGGTAGAATCATGCAGGACTGAAATTTTTGATGTTTTTCTACTCCTCTCATGAGCCCAAACAAGTCTCTAAAAGCATGAGTTTGCAACTACTTTACTTTTGGAGAAAATTCAAAACATTCATTATTCAATAGGGCCCAAACTATCAAAAACCAGCGGTGTCAATGAACACACATTTCTTGGTAGAATCATGCAGGACTGAAATTTTTTATGTTTTTCTACTCCTCTCATTAGCCCAAACAAGTCTCTAAAAGGATGAGTTTGCAACTACTTTACTTTTGGAGAAAATTCAAAACATTCATTATTCAATAGGGCCCAAACTATCAAAAACCAGAGGTTTGAATGAACACACATTTCTTGGTAGAATCATGCAGGACTGAAATTTCTGATGTTTTTCTACTCTCATGAGCCCAA
Organism: Dendrobates tinctorius; assembly: GCF_039654945.1. Classification (NCBI taxonomy): domain Eukaryota; kingdom Metazoa; phylum Chordata; class Amphibia; order Anura; family Dendrobatidae; genus Dendrobates; species Dendrobates tinctorius. The sequence goes on from NW_027361793.1 coordinate 25,317,324, forward strand.
ACAAGTCTCTAAAAGCATGAGTTTGCAACTACTTTACTTTTGGAGAAAATTCAAAACATTCATTATTCAATAGGGCCCAAACTATCAAAAACCAGCGGTTTCAATGAACACACATTTCTTGGTAGAATCATGCAGGACTGAAATTTTTGATGTTTTTCTACTCCTCTCATGAGCCCAAACAAGTCTCTAAAAGCATGAGTTTGCAACTACTTTACTTTTGGAGAAAATTCAAAACATTCATTATTCAATAGAGCCCAATAGCAAAAATCAGGTTTTGAATGAAGAATCACATTTCTTGGTAGAATCATGCAAGATTGAAATTTTTGATGGTTTTTTACTCCTCTCAACAGCCCAAACAAGTTTCTAAAAGGATGAGTTTGCAACTACTTTACTTTTGGAGAAAATTCAAAACATTCATTATTCAATAGGGCCCAAAAGATCAAAAACCAGCGGTTTCAATGAACACACATTTCTTGGTAGAATCGTGCAGGACTGAAATTTTTGATGTTTTTCTACTCCTCTCATTAGCCCAAACAAGTCTCTAAAAGGATGAGTTTGCAACTACTTTACTTTTGGAGAAAATTCAAAACATTCATTATTCAATAGGGCCCAAACTATCAAAAACCAGCGGTTTCAATGAACACACATTTCTTGGTAGAATCATGCAGGACTGAAATTTTTGATGTTTTTCTACTCCTCTCATGAGCCCAAACAAGTCTCTAAAAGCATGAGTTTGCAACTACTTTACTTTTGGAGAAAATTCAAAACATTCATTATTCAATAGGGCCCAAACTATCAAAAACCAGCAGTTTCAATGAACACACATTTCTTGGTAGAATCATGCAGGATTGAAATTTTTGATGGTTTTTTACTCCTCTCAACAGCCCAAACAAGTTTCTAAAAGGATGAGTTTGCAACTACTTTACTTTTGGAGAAAATTCAAAACATTCATTATTCAATAGGGCCCAAACTATCAAAAACCAGCAGTTTCAATGAACACACATTTCTTGGTAGAATCATGCAGGACTGAAATTTTTGATGTTTTTCTACTCCTCCCATGAGCCCAAACAAGTCTCTAAAAGCATGAGTTTGCAACTACTTTACTTTTGGAGAAAATTCAAAACATTCATTATTCAATAGAGCCCAATAACAAAAATCAGGTTTTGAATGAAGAATCACATTTCTTGGTAGAATCGTGCAGGACTGAAATTTTTGATGTTTTTCTACTCCTCTCATGAGCCCAAACAAGTCTCTAAAAGGATGAGTTTGCAACTACTTTACTTTTGGAGAAAATTCAAAACATTCATTATTCAATAGAGCCCAATAGCAAAAACCTGCGTTTTGAATGAAGAATCACATTTCTTGGTAGAATCATGCAGGATTGAAATTTTTGATTTTTTTTTTACTCCTCTCAACAGCCCAAACAAGTTTCTAAAAGGATGAGTTTGCAACTACTTTATTTTTGGAGAAAATTCAAAACATTCATTATTCAATAGGGCCCAAACTATCAAAAACCAGTGGTTTCAATAAACACACATTTCTTGGTGGGATCATGCAGGACTGAAATTTTTGATGTTTTTCTACTCCTCTCATGAGCCCAAACAAGTCTCTAAAAGCATGAGTTTGCAACTACTTTACTTTTGGAGAAAATTCAAAACATTCATTATTCAATAGAGCCCAAGAGCAAAAATCAGGTTTTGAATGAAGAATCACATTTCTTGGTAAAATAATGCAGGATTGAAATTTTTGATGGTTTTTTACTCCTCTCAACAGCCCAAACAAGTTTCTAAAAGGATCAGTTTGCAACTACTTTACTTTTGGAGAAAATTCAAAACATTCATTATTCAATAGGGCCCAAACTATCAAAAACCAGCAGTTTCAATGAACACACATTTCTTGGTAGAATCATGCAGGACTGAAATTTTTGATGTTTTTCTACTCCTCTCATGAGCCCAAACAAGTCTCTAAAAGCATGAGTTTGCAACTACTTTACTTTTGGAGAAAATTCAAAACATTCATTATTCAATAGAGCCCAATAGCAAAAACCAGCGTTTTGAATGAAGAATCACATTTCTTGGTAGAATCATGCAGGATTGAAATTTTTGATGGTTTTTTACTCCTCTCAACAGCCCAAACAAGTTTCTAAAAGGATGAGTTTGCAACTACTTTACTTTTGGAGAAAATTCAAAACATTCATTATTCAATAGGGCCCAAACTATCAAAAACCAGCGGTTTCAATGAACACACATTTCTTGGTAGAATCATGCAGGACTGACATTTTTGATGTTTTTCTACTCCTCTCATGAGCCCAAACAAGTCTCTAAAAGCATGAGTTTGCAACTACTTTACTTTTGGAGAAAATTCAAAACATTCATTATTCAATAGAGCCCAATAGCAAAAATCAGGTTTTGAATGAAGAATCACATTTCTTGGTAGAATCATGCAGGATTGAAATTTTTGATGGTTTTTTACTCCTCTCAACAGCCCAAACAAGTTTCTAAAAGGATGAGTTTGCAACTACTTTACTTTTGGAGAAAATTCAAAACATTCATTATTCAATAGGGCCCAAAATATCAAAAACCAGCGGTTTGAATGAACACACATTTCTTGGTAGAATCGTGCAGGACTGAAATTTTTGATGTTTTTCTACTCCTCTCATGAGCCCAAACAAGTCTCTAAAAGCATGAGTTTGCAACTACTTTACTTTTGGAGAAAATTCAAAACATTCATTATTCAATAGAGCCCAAGAGCAAAAATCAGGTTTTGAATGAAGAATCACATTTCTTGGTAGAATCGTGCAGGACTGAAATTTTTGATGTTTTTCTACTCCTCTCATGAGCCCAAACAAGTCTCTAAAAGGATGAGTTTGCAACTACTTTACTTTTGGAGAAAATTCAAAACATTCATTATTCAATAGAGCCCAATAGCAAAAACCTGCGTTTTGAATGAAGAATCACATTTCTTGGTAGAATCATGCAGGATTGAAATTTTTGATTTTTTTTTTACTCCTCTCAACAGCCCAAACAAGTTTCTAAAAGGATGAGTTTGCAACTACTTTATTTTTGGAGAAAATTCAAAACATTCATTATTCAATAGGGCCCAAACTATCAAAAACCAGTGGTTTCAATAAACACACATTTCTTGGTGGGATCATGCAGGACTGAAATTTTTGATGTTTTTCTACTCCTCTCATGAGCCCAAACAAGTCTCTAAAAGCATGAGTTTGCAACTACTTTACTTTTGGAGAAAATTCAAAACATTCATTATTCAATAGAGCCCAAGAGCAAAAATCAGGTTTTGAATGAAGAATCACATTTCTTGGTAAAATAATGCAGGATTGAAATTTTTGATGGTTTTTTACTCCTCTCAACAGCCCAAACAAGTTTCTAAAAGGATCAGTTTGCAACTACTTTACTTTTGGAGAAAATTCAAAACATTCATTATTCAATAGGGCCCAAACTATCAAAAACCAGCAGTTTCAATGAACACACATTTCTTGGTAGAATCATGCAGGACTGAAATTTTTGATGTTTTTCTACTCCTCTCATGAGCCCAAACAAGTCTCTAAAAGCATGAGTTTGCAACTACTTTACTTTTGGAGAAAATTCAAAACATTCATTATTCAATAGAGCCCAATAGCAAAAACCAGCGTTTTGAATGAAGAATCACATTTCTTGGTAGAATCATGCAGGATTGAAATTTTTGATGGTTTTTTACTCCTCTCAACAGCCCAAACAAGTTTCTAAAAGGATGAGTTTGCAACTACTTTACTTTTGGAGAAAATTCAAAACATTCATTATTCAATAGGGCCCAAACTATCAAAAACCAGCGGTTTCAATGAACACACATTTCTTGGTAGAATCATGCAGGACTGACATTTTTGATGTTTTTCTACTCCTCTCATGAGCCCAAACAAGTCTCTAAAAGCATGAGTTTGCAACTACTTTACTTTTGGAGAAAATTCAAAACATTCATTATTCAATAGAGCCCAATAGCAAAAATCAGGTTTTGAATGAAGAATCACATTTCTTGGTAGAATCATGCAGGATTGAAATTTTTGATGGTTTTTTACTCCTCTCAACAGCCCAAACAAGTTTCTAAAAGGATGAGTTTGCAACTACTTTACTTTTGGAGAAAATTCAAAACATTCATTATTCAATAGGGCCCAAAATATCAAAAACCAGCGGTTTGAATGAACACACATTTCTTGGTAGAATCGTGCAGGACTGAAATTTTTGATGTTTTTCTACTCCTCTCATGAGCCCAAACAAGTCTCTAAAAGGATGAGTTTGCAACTACTTTACTTTTGGAGAAAATTCAAAACATTCATTATTCAATAGAGCCCAATAGCAAAAACCAGCGTTTTGAATGAAGAATCACATTTCTTGGTAGAATCATGCAGGATTGAAATTTTTGATGGTTTTTTACTCCTCTCAACAGCCCAAACAAGTTTCTAAAAGGATGAGTTTGCAACTACTTTACTTTTGGAGAAAATTCAAAACATTCATTATTCAATAGGGCCCAAACTATCAAAAACCAGCGGTTTCAATGAACACACATTTTTTGGTAGAATCATGCAGGACTGAAATTTTTGATGTTTTTCTACTCCTCTCATGAGCCCAAACAAGTCTCTAAAAGCATGAGTTTGCAATTACTTTACTTTTGGAGAAAATTCAAAACATTCAATATTCAATAGAGCCCAATAGCAAAAATCAGGTTTTGAATGAAGAATCACATTTCTTGGTAGAATCATGCAGGATTGAAATTTTTAATGGTTTTTTACTCCTCTCCACAGCCCAAACAAGTTTCTAAAAGGATGAGTTTGCAACTACTTTACTTTTGGAGAAAATTCAAAACATTCATTATTCAATAGGGCCCAAACTATCAAAAACCAGCGGTTTGAATGAACACACATTTCTTGGTAGAATCATGCAGGACTGAAATTTTTGATGTTTTTCTACTCCTCTTATGAGCCCAAACAAGTCTCTAAAAGCATGAGTTTGCAACTACTTTACTTTTGGAGAAAATTCAAAACATTCATTATTCAATAGAGCCCAATAGCAAAAATCAGGTTTTGAATGAAGAATCACATTTCTTGGTAGAATCATGCAGGATTGAAATTTTTGATGGTTTTTTACTCCTCTCAACAGCCCAAACAAGTTTCTAAAAGGTTGAGTTTGCAACTACTTTACTTTTGGAGAAAATTCAAAACATTCATTATTCAATAGGGCCCAAACTATCAAAAACCAGCGGTTACAATGAACACACATTTCTTGGTAGAATCGTGCAGGACTGAAATTTTTGATGTTTTTCTACTCCTCTCATGAGCCCAAACAAGTCTCTAAAAGGATGAGTTTGCAACTACTTTACTTTTGGAGAAAATTCAAAACATTCATTATTCAATAGGGCCCAAACTATCAAAAACCAGCGGTTTCAATGAACACACATTTCTTGGTAGAATCATGCAGGACTGAAATTTTTGATGTTTTTCTACTCCTCTCATGAGCCCAAACAAGTCTCTAAAAGCATGAGTTTGCAACTACTTTACTTTTGGAGAAAATTCAAAACATTCATTATTCAATAGAGCCCAATAGCAAAAACCAGCGTTTTGAATGAAGAATCACATTTCTTGGTAGAATCATGCAGGATTGAAATTTTTGATGGATTTTTACTCCTCTCAACAGCCCAAACAAGTTTCTAAAAGGATGAGTTTGCAACTACTTTACTTTTGTAGAAAATTCAAAACATTCATTATTCAATACGGCCCAAACTATCAAAAACCAGCGGTTTCAATGAACACACATTTCTTGGTAGAATCATGCAGGACTGAAATTTTTGATGTTTTTCTACTCCTCTCATGAGCCCAAACAAGTCTCTAAAAGCATGAGTTTGCAACTACTTTACTTTTGGAGAAAATTCAAAACATTCATTATTCAATAGAGCCCAATAGCAAAAATCAGGTTTTGAATGAAGAATCACATTTCTTGGTAGAATCATGCAGGATTGAAATTTTTGATGGTTTTTTACTCCTCTCAACAGCCCAAACAAGTTTCTAAAAGGATGAGTTTTCAACTACTTTACTTTTGGAGAAAATTCAAAACATTCATTATTCAATAGGGCCCAAACTATCAAAAACCAGCGGTTTGAATGAACACACATTTCTTGGTAGAATCATGCAGGACTGAAATTTTTGATGTTTTTCTACTCCTCTCATGAGCCCAAACAAGTCTCTAAAAGCATGAGTTTGCAACTACTTTACTTTTGGAGAAAATTCAAAACATTCATTATTCAATAGAGCCCAATAGCAAAAATCAGGTTTTGAATGAAGAATCACATTTCTTGGTAGAATCATGCAGGATTGAAATTTTTGATGGTTTTTTACTCCTCTCAACAGCCCAAACAAGTTTCTAAAAGGTGGAGTTTGCAACTACTTTACTTTTGGAGAAAATTCAAAACATTCATTATTCAATAGGGCCCAAACTATCAAAAACCAGCAGTTTCAATGAACACACATTTCTTGGTAGAATCGTGCAGGACTGAAATTTTTGATGTTTTTCTACTCCTCTCATGAGCCCAAACAAGTCTCTAAAAGGATGAGTTTGCAACTACTTTACTTTTGGAGAAAATTCAAAACATTCATTATTCAATAGAGCCCAATAGCAAAAACCAGCGTTTTGAATGAAGAATCACATTTCTTGGTAGAATCATGCAGGATTGAAATTTTTGATGGTTTTTTACTGCTCTCAACAGCCCAAACAAGTTTCTAAAAGGATGTTTGCAACTACTTTACTTTTGGAGAAAATTCAAAACATTTATTATTCAATAGGGCCCAAACTATCAAAAACCAGCGGTTTCAATGAACACACATTTCTTGGTAGAATCATGCAGGACTGAAATTTTTGATGTTTTTCTACTCCTCTCATGAGCCCAAACAAGTCTCTAAAAGCATGAGTTTGCAACTACTTTACTTTTGGAGAAAATTCAAAACATTCATTATTCAATAGAGCCCAATAGCAAAAATCAGGTTTTGAATGAAGAATCACATTTCTTGGTAGAATCATGCAGGATTGAAATTTTTGATGGTTTTTTACTCCTCTCAACAGCCCAAACAAGTTTCTAAAAGGATCAGTTTGCAACTACTTTACTTTTGGAGAAAATTCAAAACATTCATTATTCAATAGGGCCCAAACTATCAAAAATCAGCAGTTTCAATGAACACACATTTCTTGGTAGAATCATGCAGGACTGAAATTTTTGATGTTTTTCTACTCCTCTCATGAGCCCAAACAAGTCTCTAAAAGCATGAGTTTGCAACTACTTTACTTTTGGAGAAAATTCAAAACATTCATTATTCAATAGAGCCCAATAGCAAAAACCAGCGTTTTGAATGAAGAATCACATTTCTTGGTAGAATCATGCAGGATTGAAATTTTTGATGGTTTTTTACTCCTCTCAACAGCCCAAACAAGTTTCTAAAAGGATGAGTTTGCAACTACTTTACTTTTGGAGAAAATTCAAAACATTCATTATTCAATAGGGCCCAAACTATCAAAAACCAGCGGTTTCAATGAACACACATTTCTTGGTAGAATCATGCAGGACTGACATTTTTGATGTTTTTCTACTCCTCTCATGAGCCCAAACAAGTCTCTAAAAGCATGAGTTTGCAACTACTTTACTTTTGGAGAAAATTCAAAACATTCATTATTCAATAGAGCCCAATAGCAAAAATCAGGTTTTGAATGAAGAATCACATTTCTTGGTAGAATCATGCAGGATTGAAATTTTTGATGGTTTTTTACTCCTCTCAACAGCCCAAACAAGTTTCTAAAAGGATGAGTTTGCAACTACTTTACTTTTGGAGAAAATTCAAAACATTCATTATTCAATAGGGCCCAAAATATCAAAAACCAGCGGTTTGAATGAACACACATTTCTTGGTAGAATCGTGCAGGACTGAAATTTTTGATGTTTTTCTACTCCTCTCATGAGCCCAAACAAGTCTCTAAAAGGATGAGTTTGCAACTACTTTACTTTTGGAGAAAATTCAAAACATTCATTATTCAATAGAGCCCAATAGCAAAAACCAGCGTTTTGAATGAAGAATCACATTTCTTGGTAGAATCATGCAGGATTGAAATTTTTGATGGTTTTTTACTCCTCTCAACAGCCCAAACAAGCTTCTAAAAGGATGAGTTTGCAACTACTTTACTTTTGGAGAAAATTCAAAACATTCATTATTCAATAGGGCCCAAACTATCAAAAACCAGCGGTTTCAATGAACACACATTTTTTGGTAGAATCATGCAGGACTGAAATTTTTGATGTTTTTCTACTCCTCTCATGAGCCCAAACAAGTCTCTAAAAGCATGAGTTTGCAATTACTTTACTTTTGGAGAAAATTCAAAACATTCAATATTCAATAGAGCCCAATAGCAAAAATCAGGTTTTGAATGAAGAATCACATTTCTTGGTAGAATCATGCAGGATTGAAATTTTTCATGGTTTTTTACTCCTCTCAACAGCCCAAACAAGTTTCTAAAAGGATGAGTTTGCAACTACTTTACTTTTGGAGAAAATTCAAAACATTCATTATTCAATAGGGCCCAAACTATCAAAAACCAGCGGTTTGAATGAACACACATTTCTTGGTAGAATCATGCAGGACTGAAATTTTTGATGTTTTTCTACTCCTCTTATGAGCCCAAACAAGTCTCTAAAAGCATGAGTTTGCAACTACTTTACTTTTGGAGAAAATTCAAAACATTCATTATTCAATAGAGCCCAATAGCAAAAATCAGGTTTTGAATGAAGAATCACATTTCTTGGTAGAATCATGCAGGATTGAAATTTTTGATGGTTTTTTACTCCTCTCAACAGCCCAAACAAGTTTCTAAAAGGTTGAGTTTGCAACTACTTTACTTTTGGAGAAAATTCAAAACATTCATTATTCAATAGGGCCCAAACTATCAAAAACCAGCGGTTACAATGAACACACATTTCTTGGTAGAATCGTGCAGGACTGAAATTTTTGATGTTTTTCTACTCCTCTCATGAGCCCAAACAAGTCTCTAAAAGGATGAGTTTGCAACTACTTTACTTTTGGAGAAAATTCAAAACATTCATTATTCAATAGGGCCCAAACTATCAAAAACCAGCGGTTTCAATGAACACACATTTCTTGGTAGAATCATGCAGGACTGAAATTTTTGATGTTTTTCTACTCCTCTCATGAGCCCAAACAAGTCTCTAAAAGCATGAGTTTGCAACTACTTTACTTTTGGAGAAAATTCAAAACATTCATTATTCAATAGAGCCCAATAGCAAAAACCAGCGTTTTGAATGAAGAATCACATTTCTTGGTAGAATCATGCAGGATTGAAATTTTTGATGGATTTTTACTCCTCTCAACAGCCCAAACAAGTTTCTAAAAGGATGAGTTTGCAACTACTTTACTTTTGTAGAAAATTCAAAACATTCATTATTCAATACGGCCCAAACTATCAAAAACCAGCGGTTTCAATGAACACACATTTCTTGGTAGAATCATGCAGGACTGAAATTTTTGATGTTTTTCTACTCCTCTCATGAGCCCAAACAAGTCTCTAAAAGCATGAGTTTGCAACTACTTTACTTTTGGAGAAAATTCAAAACATTCATTATTCAATAGAGCCCAATAGCAAAAATCAGGTTTTGAATGAAGAATCACATTTCTTGGTAGAATCATGCAGGATTGAAATTTTTGATGGTTTTTTACTCCTCTCAACAGCCCAAACAAGTTTCTAAAAGGATGAGTTTGCAACTACTTTACTTTTGGAGAAAATTCAAAACATTCATTATTCAATAGGGCCCAAACTATCAAAAACCAGCGGTTTGAATGAACACACATTTCTTGGTAGAATCATGCAGGACTGAAATTTTTGATGTTTTTCTACTCCTCTCATGAGCCCAAACAAGTCTCTAAAAGCATGAGTTTGCAACTACTTTACTTTTGGAGAAAATTCAAAACATTCATTATTCAATAGAGCCCAATAGCAAAAATCAGGTTTTGAATGAAGAATCACATTTCTTGGTAGAATCATGCAGGATTGAAATTTTTGATGGTTTTTTACTCCTCTCAACAGCCCAAACAAGTTTCTAAAAGGTGGAGTTTGCAACTACTTTACTTTTGGAGAAAATTCAAAACATTCATTATTCAATAGGGCCCAAACTATCAAAAACCAGCAGTTTCAATGAACACACATTTCTTGGTAGAATCGTGCAGGACTGAAATTTTTGATGTTTTTCTACTCCTCTCATGAGCCCAAACAAGTCTCTAAAAGCATGAGTTTGCAACTACTTTACTTTTGGAGAAAATTCAAAACATTCATTATTCAATAGAGCCCAATAGCAAAAACCAGCGTTTTGAATGAAGAATCACATTTCTTGGTAGAATCATGCAGGATTGAAATTTTTGATGGTTTTTTACTGCTCTCAACAGCCCAAACAAGTTTCTAAAAGGATGTTTGCAACTACTTTACTTTTGGAGAAAATTCAAAACATTCATTATTCAATAGGGCCCAAACTATCAAAAACCAGCGGTTTCAATGAACACACATTTCTTGGTAGAATCATGCAGGACTGAAATTTTTGATGTTTTTCTACTCCTCTCATGAGCCCAAACAAGTCTCTAAAAGCATGAGTTTGCAACTACTTTACTTTTGGAGAAAATTCAAAACATTCATTATTCAATAGAGCCCAATAGCAAAAATCAGGTTTTGAATGAAGAATCACATTTCTTGGTAGAATCATGCAGGATTGAAATTTTTGATGGTTTTTTACTCCTCTCAACAGCCCAAACAAGTTTCTAAAAGGATGAGTTTGCAACTACTTTACTTTTGGAGAAAATTCAAAACATTCATTATTCAATAGGGCCCAAACTATCAAAAACCAGCGGTTTCAATGAACACACATTTCTTGGTAGAATCGTGCAGGACTGAAATTTTTGATGTTTTTCTACTCCTCTCATGAGCCCAAACAAGTCTCTAAAAGGATGAGTTTGCAACTACTTTACTTTTGGAGAAAATTCAAAACATTCATTATTCAATAGGGCCCAAACTATCAAAAACCAGCGGTTTCAATGAACACACATTTCTTGGTAGAATCATGCAGGACTGAAATTTTTGATGTTTTTCTACTCCTCTCATGAGCCCAAACAAGTCTCTAAAAGCATGAGTTTGCAACTACTTTACTTTTGGAGAAAATTCAAAACATTCATTATTCAATAGGGCCCAAACTATCAAAAACCAGCGGTGTCAATGAACACACATTTCTTGGTAGAATCATGCAGGACTGTAATTTTTGATGTTTTTCTACTCCTCTCATGAGCCCAAACAAGTCTCTAAAAGCATGAATTTGCAACTACTTTACTTTTGGAGAAAATTCAAAACATTCATTATTCAATAGAGCCCAATAGCAAAAATCAGGTTTTGAATGAAGAATCACATTTCTTGTTAGAATCATGCAGGATTGAAATTTTTGATGGTTTTTTACTCCTCTCAACAGCCCAAACAAGTTTCTAAAAGGATGAGTTTGCAACTACTTTACTTTTGGAGAAAATTCAAAACATTCATTATTCAATAGGGCTCAAAATATCAAAAACCAGCGGTTTGAATGAACACACATTTCTTGGTAGAATCATGCAGGACTGAAATTTTTGATGTTTTTCTACTCCTCTCATGAGCCCAAACAAGTCTCTAAAAGGATGAGTTTGCAACTACTTTACTTTTGGAGAAAATTCAAAACATTCATTATTCAATAGAGCCCAATAGCAAAAACCAGCGTTTTGAATGAAGAATCTCATTTCTTGGTAGAATCATGCAGGATTGAAATTTTTGATGGTTTTTTACTCCTCTCAACAGCCCAAACAAGTTTCTAAAAGGATGAGTTTGCAACTACTTTACTTTTGGAGAAAATTCAAAACATTCATTATTCAATAGGGCCCAAACTATCAAAAACCAGCGGTGTCAATGAACACACATTTCTTGGTAGAATCATGCAGGACTGAAATTTGTGATGTTTTTCTACTCCTCTCATGAGCCCAAACAAGTCTCTAAAAGCATGAGTTTGCAACTACTTTACTTTTGGAGAAAATTCAAAACATTCATTATTCAATAGAGCCCAATAGCAAAAGTCAGGTTTTGAATGAAGAATCACATTTCTTGGTAGAATCATGCAGGATTGAAATTTTTGATGGTTTTTTACTCCTCTCAACAGCCCAAACAAGTTTCTAAAAGGATGAGTTTGCAACTACTTTACTTTTGGAGAAAATTCAAAACATTCATTATTCAATAGGGCCCAAACTATCAAAAACCAGCGGTTTGAATGAACACACATTTCTTGGTAGAATCGTGCAGGACTGAAATTTTTGATGTTTTTCTACTCCTCTCATTAGCCCAAACAAGTCTCTAAAAGGATGAGTTTGCAACTACTTTACTTTTGGAGAAAATTCAAAACATTCATTATTCAATAGAGCCCAATAGCAAAAACCAGCGTTTTGAATGAAGAATCACATTTCTTGGTAGAATCATGCAGGACTGAAATTTTTGATGTTTTTCTACTCCTCTCATGAGCCCAAACAAGTCTCTAAAAGCATGAGTTTGCAACTACTTTACTTTTGGAGAAAATTCAAAACATTCATTATTCAATAGGGCCCAAACTATCAAAAACCAGCGGTGTCAATGAACACACATTTCTTGGTAGAATCATGCAGGACTGAAATTTTTTATGTTTTTCTACTCCTCTCATTAGCCCAAACAAGTCTCTAAAAGGATGAGTTTGCAACTACTTTACTTTTGGAGAAAATTCAAAACATTCATTATTCAATAGGGCCCAAACTATCAAAAACCAGAGGTTTGAATGAACACACATTTCTTGGTAGAATCATGCAGGACTGAAATTTCTGATGTTTTTCTACTCTCATGAGCCCAAACAAGTCTCTAAAAGCATGAGTTTGCAACTACTTTACTTTTGGAGAAAATTCAAAACATTCATTATTCAATAGGGCCCAAACTATCAAAAACCAGCGGTTTCAATGAACACACATTTCTTGGTAGAATCATGCAGGACTGAAATTTTTGATGTTTTTCTACTCCTCTCATGAGCCCAAACAAGTCTCTAAAAGCATGAGTTTGCAACTACTTTACTTTTGGAGAAAATTCAAAACATTCATTATTCAATAGAGCCCAATAGCAAAAATCAGGTTTTGAATGAAGAATCACATTTCTTGGTAGAATCATGCAGGATTGAAATTTTTGATGGTTTTTTACTCCTCTCAACAGCCCAAACAAGTTTCTAAAAGGTGGAGTTTGCAACTACTTTACTTTTGGAGAAAATTCAAAACATTCATTATTCAATAGGGCCCAAACTATCAAAAACCAGCAGTTTCAATGAACACACATTTCTTGGTAGAATCGTGCAGGACTGAAATTTTTGATGTTTTTCTACTCCTCTCATGAGCCCAAACAAGTCTCTAAAAGCATGAGTTTGCAACTACTTTACTTTTGGAGAAAATTCAAAACATTCATTATTCAATAGAGCCCAATAGCAAAAACCAGCGTTTTGAATGAAGAATCACATTTCTTGGTAGAATCATGCAGGATTGAAATTTTTGATGGTTTTTTACTGCTCTCAACAGCCCAAACAAGTTTCTAAAAGGATGTTTGCAACTACTTTACTTTTGGAGAAAATTCAAAACATTCATTATTCAATAGGGCCCAAACTATCAAAAACCAGCGGTTTCAATGAACACACATTTCTTGGTAGAATCATGCAGGACTGAAATTTTTGATGTTTTTCTACTCCTCTCATGAGCCCAAACAAGTCTCTAAAAGCATGAGTTTGCAACTACTTTACTTTTGGAGAAAATTCAAAACATTCATTATTCAATAGAGCCCAATAGCAAAAATCAGGTTTTGAATGAAGAATCACATTTCTTGGTAGAATCATGCAGGATTGAAATTTTTGATGGTTTTTTACTCCTCTCAACAGCCCAAACAAGTTTCTAAAAGGATGAGTTTGCAACTATTTTATTTTTGGAGAAAATTCAAAACATTCATTATTCAATAGGGCCCAAACTATCAAAAACCAGCGGTTTCAATGAACACACATTTCTTGGTAGAATCATGCAGGACTGAATTTTCTGATGTTTTTCTACTCTCATGAGCCCAAACAAGTCTCTAAAAGCATGAGTTTGCAACTACTTTACTTTTGGAGAAAATTCAAAACATTCATTATTCAATAGGGCCCAAACTATCAAAAACCAGCGGTTTCAATGAACACACATTTCTTGGTAGAATCATGCAGGACTGAAATTTTTGATGTTTTTCTACTCCTCTCATGAGCCCAAACAAGTCTCTAAAAGCATGAGTTTGCAACTACTTTACTTTTGGAGAAAATTCAAAACATTCATTATTCAATAGAGCCCAATAGCAAAAATCAGGTTTTGAATGAAGAATCACATTTCTTGGTAGAATCATGCAGGATTGAAATTTTTGATGGTTTTTTACTCCTCTCAACAGCCCAAACAAGTTTCTAAAAGGATGAGTTTGCAACTACTTTACTTTTGGAGAAAATTCAAAACATTCATTATTCAATAGGGCCCAAACTATCAAAAACCAGCGGTTTCAATGAACACACATTTCTTGGTAGAATCGTGCAGGACTGAAATTTTTGATGTTTTTCTACTCCTCTCATGAGCCCAAACAAGTCTCTAAAAGGATGAGTTTGCAACTACTTTACTTTTGGAGAAAATTCAAAACATTCATTATTCAATAGGGCCCAAACTATCAAAAACCAGCGGTTTCAATGAACACACATTTCTTGGTAGAATCATGCAGGACTGAAATTTTTGATGTTTTTCTACTCCTCTCATGAGCCCAAACAAGTCTCTAAAAGCATGAGTTTGCAACTACTTTACTTTTGGAGAAAATTCAAAACATTCATTATTCAATAGGGCCCAAACTATCAAAAACCAGCGGTGTCAATGAACACACATTTCTTGGTAGAATCATGCAGGACTGTAATTTTTGATGTTTTTCTACTCCTCTCATGAGCCCAAACAAGTCTCTAAAAGCATGAGTTTGCAACTACTTTACTTTTGGAGAAAATTCAAAACATTCATTATTCAATAGAGCCCAATAGCAAAAATCAGGTTTTGAATGAAGAATCACATTTCTTGTTAGAATCATGCAGGATTGAAATTTTTGATGGTTTTTTACTCCTCTCAACAGCCCAAACAAGTTTCTAAAAGGATGAGTTTGCAACTACTTTACTTTTGGAGAAAATTCAAAACATTCATTATTCAATAGGGCTCAAAATATCAAAAACCAGCGGTTTGAATGAACACACATTTCTTGGTAGAATCATGCAGGACTGAAATTTTTGATGTTTTTCTACTCCTCTCATGAGCCCAAACAAGTCTCTAAAAGGATGAGTTTGCAACTACTTTACTTTTGGAGAAAATTCAAAACATTCATTATTCAATAGAGCCCAATAGCAAAAACCAGCGTTTTGAATGAAGAATCTCATTTCTTGGTAGAATCATGCAGGATTGAAATTTTTGATGGTTTTTTACTCCTCTCAACAGCCCAAACAAGTTTCTAAAAGGATGAGTTTGCAACTACTTTACTTTTGGAGAAAATTCAAAACATTCATTATTCAATAGGGCCCAAACTATCAAAAACCAGCGGTGTCAATGAACACACATTTCTTGGTAGAATCATGCAGGACTGAAATTTGTGATGTTTTTCTACTCCTCTCATGAGCCCAAACAAGTCTCTAAAAGCATGAGTTTGCAACTACTTTACTTTTGGAGAAAATTCAAAACATTCATTATTCAATAGAGCCCAATAGCAAAAGTCAGGTTTTGAATGAAGAATCACATTTCTTGGTAGAATCATGCAGGATTGAAATTTTTGATGGTTTTTTACTCCTCTCAACAGCCCAAACAAGTTTCTAAAAGGATGAGTTTGCAACTACTTTACTTTTGGAGAAAATTCAAAACATTCATTATTCAATAGGGCCCAAACTATCAAAAACCAGCGGTTTGAATGAACACACATTTCTTGGTAGAATCGTGCAGGACTGAAATTTTTGATGTTTTTCTACTCCTCTCATTAGCCCAAACAAGTCTCTAAAAGGATGAGTTTGCAACTACTTTACTTTTGGAGAAAATTCAAAACATTCATTATTCAATAGAGCCCAATAGCAAAAACCAGCGTTTTGAATGAAGAATCACATTTCTTGGTAGAATCATGCAGGACTGAAATTTTTGATGTTTTTCTACTCCTCTCATGAGCCCAAACAAGTCTCTAAAAGCATGAGTTTGCAACTACTTTACTTTTGGAGAAAATTCAAAACATTCATTATTCAATAGGGCCCAAACTATCAAAAACCAGCGGTGTCAATGAACACACATTTCTTGGTAGAATCATGCAGGACTGAAATTTTTTATGTTTTTCTACTCCTCTCATTAGCCCAAACAAGTCTCTAAAAGGATGAGTTTGCAACTACTTTACTTTTGGAGAAAATTCAAAACATTCATTATTCAATAGGGCCCAAACTATCAAAAACCAGAGGTTTGAATGAACACACATTTCTTGGTAGAATCATGCAGGACTGAAATTTCTGATGTTTTTCTACTCTCATGAGCCCAAACAAGTCTCTAAAAGCATGAGTTTGCAACTACTTTACTTTTGGAGAAAATTCAAAACATTCATTATTCAATAGGGCCCAAACTATCAAAAACCAGCGGTTTCAATGAACACACATTTCTTGGTAGAATCATGCAGGACTGAAATTTTTGATGTTTTTCTACTCCTCTCATGAGCCCAAACAAGTCTCTAAAAGCATGAGTTTGCAACTACTTTACTTTTGGAGAAAATTCAAAACATTCATTATTCAATAGAGCCCAATAGCAAAAATCAGGTTTTGAATGAAGAATCACATTTCTTGGTAGAATCATGCAAGATTGAAATTTTTGATGGTTTTTTACTCCTCTCAACAGCCCAAACAAGTTTCTAAAAGGATGAGTTTGCAACTACTTTACTTTTGGAGAAAATTCAAAACATTCATTATTCAATAGGGCCCAAAAGATCAAAAACCAGCGGTTTCAATGAACACACATTTCTTGGTAGAATCGTGCAGGACTGAAATTTTTGATGTTTTTCTACTCCTCTCATTAGCCCAAACAAGTCTCTAAAAGGATGAGTTTGCAACTACTTTACTTTTGGAGAAAATTCAAAACATTCATTATTCAATAGGGCCCAAACTATCAAAAACCAGCGGTTTCAATGAACACACATTTCTTGGTAGAATCATGCAGGACTGAAATTTTTGATGTTTTTCTACTCCTCTCATGAGCCCAAACAAGTCTCTAAAAGCATGAGTTTGCAACTACTTTACTTTTGGAGAAAATTCAAAACATTCATTATTCAATAGGGCCCAAACTATCAAAAACCAGCGGTGTCAATGAACACACATTTCTTGGTAGAATCATGCAGGACTGAAATTTTTTATGTTTTTCTACTCCTCTCATTAGCCCAAACAAGTCTCTAAAAGGATGAGTTTGCAACTACTTTACTTTTGGAGAAAATTCAAAACATTCATTATTCAATAGAGCCCAATAGCAAAAATCAGGTTTTGAATGAAGAATCACATTTCTTGGTAGAATCATGCAGGATTGAAATTTTTGATGGTTTTTTACTCCTCTCAACAGCCCAAACAAGTTTCTAAAAGGATGAGTTTGCAACTACTTTACTTTTGGAGAAAATTCAAAACATTCATTATTCAATAGGGCCCAAACTATCAAAAACCAGCGGTTTCAATGAACACACATTTCTTGGTAGAATCATGCAGGACTGAAATTTTTGATGTTTTTCTACTCCTCCCATGAGCCCAAACAAGTCTCTAAAAGCATGAGTTTGCAACTACTTTACTTTTGGAGAAAATTCAAAACATTCATTATTCAATAGAGCCCAATAGCAAAAATCAGGTTTTGAATGAAGAATCACATTTCTTGGTAGAATCGTGCAGGACTGAAATTTTTGATGTTTTTC
The DNA here is from genome assembly GCF_039654945.1 of Dendrobates tinctorius. Lineage (NCBI taxonomy): Eukaryota > Metazoa > Chordata > Amphibia > Anura > Dendrobatidae > Dendrobates > Dendrobates tinctorius. The sequence continues at coordinate 25,335,419 of NW_027361793.1, forward strand.
TACTCCTCTCATGAGCCCAAACAAGTCTCTAAAAGGATGAGTTTGCAACTACTTTACTTTTGGAGAAAATTCAAAACATTCATTATTCAATAGAGCCCAATAGCAAAAACCTGCGTTTTGAATGAAGAATCACATTTCTTGGTAGAATCATGCAGGATTGAAATTTTTGATGGTTTTTTACTCCTCTCAACAGCCCAAACAAGTTTCTAAAAGGATGAGTTTGCAACTACTTTATTTTTGGAGAAAATTCAAAACATTCATTATTCAATAGGGCCCAAACTATCAAAAACCAGTGGTTTCAATAAACACACATTTCTTGGTGGGATCATGCAGGACTGAAATTTTTGATGTTTTTCTACTCCTCTCATGAGCCCAAACAAGTCTCTAAAAGCATGAGTTTGCAACTACTTTACTTTTGGAGAAAATTCAAAACATTCATTATTCAATAGAGCCCAAGAGCAAAAATCAGGTTTTGAATGAAGAATCACATTTCTTGGTAAAATAATGCAGGATTGAAATTTTTGATGGTTTTTTACTCCTCTCAACAGCCCAAACAAGTTTCTAAAAGGATGAGTTTGCAACTACTTTACTTTTGGAGAAAATTCAAAACATTCATTATTCAATAGGGCCCAAACTATCAAAAACCAGCAGTTTCAATGAACACACATTTCTTGGTAGAATAATGCAGGACTGAAATTTTTGATGTTTTTCTACTCCTCTCATGAGCCCAAACAAGTCTCTAAAAGCATGAGTTTGCAACTACTTTACTTTTGGAGAAAATTCAAAACATTCATTATTCAATAGAGCCCAATAGCAAAAACCAGCGTTTTGAATGAAGAATCACATTTCTTGGTAGAATCATGCAGGATTGAAATTTTTGATGGTTTTTTACTCCTCTCAACAGCCCAAACAAGTTTCTAAAAGGATGAGTTTGCAACTACTTTACTTTTGGAGAAAATTCAAAACATTCATTATTCAATAGGGCCCAAACTATCAAAAACCAGCGGTTTCAATGAACACACATCTCTTGGTAGAATCATGCAGGACTGACATTTTTGATGTTTTTCTACTCCTCTCATGAGCCCAAACAAGTCTCTAAAAGCATGAGTTTGCAACTACTTTACTTTTGGAGAAAATTCAAAACATTCATTATTCAATAGAGCCCAATAGCAAAAATCAGGTTTTGAATGAAGAATCACATTTCTTGGTAGAATCATGCAGGATTGAAATTTTTGATGGTTTTTTACTCCTCTCAACAGCCCAAACAAGTTTCTAAAAGGATGAGTTTGCAACTACTTTACTTTTGGAGAAAATTCAAAACATTCATTATTCAATAGGGCCCAAAATATCAAAAACCAGCGGTTTGAATGAACACACATTTCTTGGTAGAATCGTGCAGGACTGAAATTTTTGATGTTTTTCTACTCCTCTCATGAGCCCAAACAAGTCTCTAAAAGGATGAGTTTGCAACTACTTTACTTTTGGAGAAAATTCAAAACATTCATTATTCAATAGAGCCCAATAGCAAAAACCAGCGTTTTGAATGAAGAATCACATTTCTTGGTAGAATCATGCAGGATTGAAATTTTTGATGGTTTTTTACTCCTCTCAACAGCCCAAACAAGTTTCTAAAAGGATGAGTTTGCAACTACTTTACTTTTGGAGAAAATTCAAAACATTCATTATTCAATAGGGCCCAAACTATCAAAAACCAGCGGTTTCAATGAACACACATTTTTTGGTAGAATCATGCAGGACTGAAATTTTTGATGTTTTTCTACTCCTCTCATGAGCCCAAACAAGTCTCTAAAAGCATGAGTTTGCAATTACTTTACTTTTGGAGAAAATTCAAAACATTCAATATTCAATAGAGCCCAATAGCAAAAATCAGGTTTTGAATGAAGAATCACATTTCTTGGTAGAATCATGCAGGATTGAAATTTTTGATGGTTTTTTACTCCTCTCAACAGCCCAAACAAGTTTCTAAAAGGATGAGTTTGCAACTACTTTACTTTTGGAGAAAATTCAAAACATTCATTATTCAATAGGGCCCAAACTATCAAAAACCAGCGGTTTGAATGAACACACATTTCTTGGTAGAATCATGCAGGACTGAAATTTTTGATGTTTTTCTACTCCACTTATGAGCCCAAACAAGTCTCTAAAAGCATGAGTTTGCAACTACTTTACTTTTGGAGAAAATTCAAAACATTCATTATTCAATAGAGCCCAATAGCAAAAATCAGGTTTTGAATGAAGAATCACATTTCTTGGTAGAATCATGCAGGATTGAAATTTTTGATGGTTTTTTACTCCTCTCAACAGCCCAAACAAGTTTCTAAAAGGTTGAGTTTGCAACTACTTTACTTTTGGAGAAAATTCAAAACATTCATTATTCAATAGGGCCCAAACTATCAAAAAACAGCGGTTACAATGAACACACATTTCTTGGTAGAATCGTGCAGGACTGAAATTTTTAATGTTTTTCTACTCCTCTCATGAGCCCAAACAAGTCTCTAAAAGGATGAGTTTGCAACTACTTTACTTTTGGAGAAAATTCAAAACATTCATTATTCAATAGGGCCCAAACTATCAAAAACCAGCGGTTTCAATGAACACACATTTCTTGGTAGAATCATGCAGGACTGAAATTTTTGATGTTTTTCTACTCCTCTCATGAGCCCAAACAAGTCTCTAAAAGCATGAGTTTGCAACTACTTTACTTTTGGAGAAAATTCAAAACATTCATTATTCAATAGAGCCCAATAGCAAAAACCAGCGTTTTGAATGAAGAATCACATTTCTTGGTAGAATCATGCAGGATTGAAATTTTTGATGGATTTTTACTCCTCTCAACAGCCCAAACAAGTTTCTAAAAGGATGAGTTTGCAACTACTTTACTTTTGTAGAAAATTCAAAACATTCATTATTCAATACGGCCCAAACTATCAAAAACCAGCGGTTTCAATGAACACACATTTCTTGGTAGAATCATGCAGGACTGAAATTTTTGATGTTTTTCTACTCCTCTCATGACCCCAAACAAGTCTCTAAAAGCATGAGTTTGCAACTACTTTACTTTTGGAGAAAATTCAAAACATTCATTATTCAATAGAGCCCAATAGCAAAAATCAGGTTTTGAATGAAGAATCACATTTCTTGGTAGAATCATGCAGGATTGAAATTTTTGATGGTTTTTTACTCCTCTCAACAGCCCAAACAAGTTTCTAAAAGGATGAGTTTGCAACTACTTTACTTTTGGAGAAAATTCAAAACATTCATTATTCAATAGGGCCCAAACTATCAAAAACCAGCGGTTTGAATGAACACACATTTCTTGGTAGAATCATGCAGGACTGAAATTTTTGATGTTTTTCTACTCCTCTCATGAGCCCAAACAAGTCTCTAAAAGCATGAGTTTGCAACTACTTTACTTTTGGAGAAAATTCAAAACATTCATTATTCAATAGAGCCCAATAGCAAAAATCAGGTTTTGAATGAAGAATCACATTTCTTGGTAGAATCATGCAGGATTGAAATTTTTGATGGTTTTTTACTCCTCTCAACAGCCCAAACAAGTTTCTAAAAGGTGGAGTTTGCAACTACTTTACTTTTGGAGAAAATTCAAAACATTCATTATTCAATAGGGCCCAAACTATCAAAAACCAGCAGTTTCAATGAACACACATTTCTTGGTAGAATCGTGCAGGACTGAAATTTTTGATGTTTTTCTACTCCTCTCATGAGCCCAAACAAGTCTCTAAAAGGATGAGTTTGCAACTACTTTACTTTTGGAGAAAATTCAAAACATTCATTATTCAATAGAGCCCAATAGCAAAAACCAGCGTTTTGAATGAAGAATCACATTTCTTGGTAGAATCATGCAGGATTGAAATTTTTGATGGTTGTTTAGGCTGGTTTCACATTAGCGCATTTTCAGCGCGCGCACGGCCGGGGGTAGCTCCGCCCCGATCCAGCTCTCTGCCCGGCGTGCCCGCCCCTTCCTTGTAGCGCCGCCTCCTAGCGGACAGCGGCGCCTGCGATCGGCGCACCCTATCTTTAGCATAGGGTGCGCCGATCGTGCGCAGGCCGTGCGCTAGTTGCGCTTTGACCTGCGCTGCGCACTTTTGACGGTGCGCCGTGCGCGCCAAAATCCAAAAAGTTTGATTTTGGCGCGCACAGCGCACTGTCAAAAGTGCGCAGCGCAGGTCAAAGCGCAACTAGCGCACGGCCTGCGCACGATCGGCGCACCCTATGCTAAAGATAGGGTGCGCCGATCGCAGGCGCCGCTGTCCGCTAGGAGGCGGCGCTACAAGGAAGGGGCGGGCACGCCGGGCAGAGAGCCGGATCGGGGGCGGAGCTACCCCCGGCCATGCGCGCGCTGAAAATGCGCTAATGTGAAACCGGCCTTACTCCTCTCAACAGCCCAAACAAGTTTCTAAAAGGATGAGTTTGCAACTACTTTACTTTTGGAGAAAATTCAAAACATTCATTATTCAATAGGGCCCAAACTATCAAAAACCAGCGGTTTCAATGAACACACATTTCTTGGTAGAATCATGCAGGACTGAAATTTTTGATGTTTTTCTACTCCTCTCATGAGACCAAACAAGTCTCTAAAAGCATGAGTTTGCAACTACTTTACTTTTGGAGAAAATTCAAAACATTCATTATTCAATAGAGCCCAATAGCAAAAATCAGGTTTTCAATGAAGAATCACATTTCTTGGTAGAATCATGCAGGATTGAAATTTTTGATGGTTTTTTACTCCTCTCAACAGCCCAAACAAGTTTCTAAAAGGATGAGTTTGCAACTACTTTACTTTTGGAGAAAATTCAAAACATTCATAATTCAATAGGGCCCAAACTATCAAAAAACAGCGGTTTCAATGAACACACATTTCTTGGTAGAATCATGCAGGACTGAAATTTTTGATGTTTTTCTACTCCTCTCATGAGCCCAAACAAGTCTCTAAAAGCATGAGTTTGCAACTACTTTACTTTTGGAGAAAATTCAAAACATTCATTATTCAATAGAGCCCAATAGCAAAAATCAGGTTTTGAATGAAGAATCACATTTCTTGGTATAATCATGCAGGATTGAAATTTTTGATGGTTTTTTACTCCTCTCAAGAGCCCAAACAAGTTTCTAAAAGGATGAGTTTGCAACTACTTTACTTTTGGAGAAAATTCAAAACATTCATTATTCAATAGGGCCCAAACTATCAAAAACCAGCGGTTTGAATGAACACACATTTCTTGGTAGAATCGTGCAGGACTGAAATTTTTGATGTTTTTCTACTCCTCTCATTAGCCCAAACAAGTCTCTAAAAGGATGAGTCTGCAACTACTTTACTTTTGGAGAAAATTCAAAACATTCATTATTCAATAGAGCCCAATAGCAAAAACCAGCGTTTTGAATGAAGAATCACATTTCTTGGTAGAATCATGCAGGATTGAAATTTTTGATGGTTTTTTACTGCTCTCAACAGCCCAAACAAGTTTCTAAAAGGATGTTTGCAACTACTTTACTTTTGGAGAAAATTCAAAACATTCATTATTCAATAGGGCCCAAACTATCAAAAACCAGCGGTTTCAATGAACACACATTTCTTGGTAGAATCATGCAGGACTGAAATTTTTGATGTTTTTCTACTCCTCTCATGAGCCCAAACAAGTCTCTAAAAGCATGAGTTTGCAACTACTTTACTTTTGGAGAAAATTCAAAACATTCATTATTCAATAGAGCCCAATAGCAAAAATCAGGTTTTGAAAGAAGAATCACATTTCTTGGTAGAATCATGCAGGATTGAAATTTTTGATGGTTTTTTACTCCTCTCAACAGCCCAAACAAGTTTCTAAAAGGATGAGTTTGCAACTATTTTATTTTTGGAGAAAATTCAAAACATTCATTATTCAATAGGGCCCAAACTATCAAAAACCAGCGGTTTCAATGAACACACATTTCTTGGTAGAATCATGCAGGACTGAATTTTCTGATGTTTTTCTACTCTCATGAGCCCAAACAAGTCTCTAAAAGCATGAGTTTGCAACTACTTTACTTTTGGAGAAAATTCAAAACATTCATTATTCAATAGGGCCCAAACTATCAAAAACCAGCGGTTTCAATGAACACACATTTCTTGGTAGAATCATGCAGGACTGAAATTTTTGATGTTTTTCTACTCCTCTCATGAGCCCAAACAAGTCTCTAAAAGCATGAGTTTGCAACTACTTTACTTTTGGAGAAAATTCAAAACATTCATTATTCAATAGAGCCCAATAGCAAAAATCAGGTTTTGAATGAAGAATCACATTTCTTGGTAGAATCATGCAAGATTGAAATTTTTGATGGTTTTTTACTCCTCTCAACAGCCCAAACAAGTTTCTAAAAGGATGAGTTTGCAACTACTTTACTTTTGGAGAAAATTCAAAACATTCATTATTCAATAGGGCCCAAACTATCAAAAACCAGCGGTTTCAATGAACACACATTTCTTGGTAGAATCGTGCAGGACTGAAATTTTTGATGTTTTTCTACTCCTCTCATGAGCCCAAACAAGTCTCTAAAAGGATGAGTTTGCAACTACTTTACTTTTGGAGAAAATTCAAAACATTCATTATTCAATAGGGCCCAAACTATCAAAAACCAGCGGTTTCAATGAACACACATTTCTTGGTAGAATCATGCAGGACTGAAATTTTTGATGTTTTTCTACTCCTCTCATGAGCCCAAACAAGTCTCTAAAAGCATGAGTTTGCAACTACTTTACTTTTGGAGAAAATTCAAAACATTCATTATTCAATAGGGCCCAAACTATCAAAAACCAGCGGTGTCAATGAACACACATTTCTTGGTAGAATCATGCAGGACTGTAATTTTTGATGTTTTTCTACTCCTCTCATGAGCCCAAACAAGTCTCTAAAAGCATGAGTTTGCAACTACTTTACTTTTGGAGAAAATTCAAAACATTCATTATTCAATAGAGCCCAATAGCAAAAATCAGGTTTTGAATGAAGAATCACATTTCTTGTTAGAATCATGCAGGATTGAAATTTTTGATGGTTTTTTACTCCTCTCAACAGCCCAAACAAGTTTCTAAAAGGATGAGTTTGCAACTACTTTACTTTTGGAGAAAATTCAAAACATTCATTATTCAATAGGGCTCAAAATATCAAAAACCAGCGGTTTGAATGAACACACATTTCTTGGTAGAATCATGCAGGACTGAAATTTTTGATGTTTTTCTACTCCTCTCATGAGCCCAAACAAGTCTCTAAAAGGATGAGTTTGCAACTACTTTACTTTTGGAGAAAATTCAAAACATTCATTATTCAATAGAGCCCAATAGCAAAAACCAGCGTTTTGAATGAAGAATCACATTTCTTGGTAGAATCATGCAGGATTGAAATTTTTGATGGTTTTTTACTCCTCTCAACAGCCCAAACAAGTTTCTAAAAGGATGAGTTTGCAACTACTTTACTTTTGGAGAAAATTCAAAACATTCATTATTCAATAGGGCCCAAACTATCAAAAACCAGCGGTGTCAATGAACACACATTTCTTGGTAGAATCATGCAGGACTGAAATTTGTGATGTTTTTCTACTCCTCTCATGAGCCCAAACAAGTCTCTAAAAGCATGAGTTTGCAACTACTTTACTTTTGGAGAAAATTCAAAACATTCATTATTCAATAGAGCCCAATAGCAAAAGTCAGGTTTTGAATGAAGAATCACATTTCTTGGTAGAATCATGCAGGATTGAAATTTTTGATGGTTTTTTACTCCTCTCAACAGCCCAAACAAGTTTCTAAAAGGATGAGTTTGCAACTACTTTACTTTTGGAGAAAATTCAAAACATTCATTATTCAATAGGGCCCAAACTATCAAAAACCAGCGGTTTGAATGAACACACATTTCTTGGTAGAATCGTGCAGGACTGAAATTTTTGATGTTTTTCTACTCCTCTCATTAGCCCAAACAAGTCTCTAAAAGGATGAGTTTGCAACTACTTTACTTTTGGAGAAAATTCAAAACATTCATTATTCAATAGAGCCCAATAGCAAAAACCAGCGTTTTGAATGAAGAATCACATTTCTTGGTAGAATCATGCAGGACTGAAATTTTTGATGTTTTTCTACTCGTCTCATGAGCCCAAACAAGTCTCTAAAAGCATGAGTTTGCAACTACTTTACTTTTGGAGAAAATTCAAAACATTCATTATTCAATAGGGCCCAAACTATCAAAAACCAGCGGTGTCAATGAACACACATTTCTTGGTAGAATCATGCAGGACTGAAATTTTTTATGTTTTTCTACTCCTCTCATTAGCCCAAACAAGTCTCTAAAAGGGTGAGTTTGCAACTACTTTACTTTTGGAGAAAATTCAAAACATTCATTATTCAATAGAGCCCAATAGCAAAAATCAGGTTTTGAATGAAGAATCACATTTCTTGGTAGAATCATGCAGGATTGAAATTTTTGATGTTTTTTTACTCCTCTCAACAGCCCAAACAAGTTTCTAAAAGGATGAGTTTGCAACTACTTTACTTTTGGAGAAAATTCAAAACATTCATTATTCAATAGGGCCCAAACTATCAAAAACCAGCGGTTTCAATGAACACACATTTCTTGGTAGAATCATGCAGGACTGAAATTTTTGATGTTTTTCTACTCCTCTCATGAGCCCAAACAAGTCTCTAAAAGCATGAGTTTGCAACTACTTTTCTTTTGGAGAAAATTCAAAACATTCATTATTCAATAGAGCCCAATAGCAAAAACCAGCGTTTTGAATGAAGAATCACATTTCTTGGTAGAATCATGCAGGATTGAAATTTTTGATGGTTTTTTACTCCTCTCAACAGCCCAAACAATTTTCTAAAAGGATGAGTTTGCAACTACTTTACTTTTGGAGAAAATTCAACACATTCATTATTCAATAGGGCCCAAACTATAAAAAACCAGCGGTTTGAATGAACACACATTTCTTGGTAGAATCGTGCAGGACTGAAATTTTTGATGTTTTTCTACTCCTCTCATTAGCCCAAACAAGTCTCTAAAAGGATGAGTCTGCAACTACTTTACTTTTGGAGAAAATTCAAAACATTCATTATTCAATAGAGCCCAATAGCAAAAACCAGCGTTTTGAATGAAGAATCACATTTCTTGGTAGAATCATGCAGGATTGAAATTTTTGATGGTTTTTTACTGCTCTCAACAGCCCAAACAAGTTTCTAAAAGGATGAGTTTGCAACTACTTTACTTTTGGAGAAAATTCAAAACATTCATTATTCAATAGGGCAAAAAATATCAAAAATCAGCGGTTTCAATGAACACACATTTCTTGGTAGAATCATGCAGGACTGAAATTTTTGATGTTTTTCTACTCCTTTCATGAGCCCAAACAAGTCTCTAAAAGCATGAGTTTGCAACTACTTTAATTTTGGAGAAAATTCAAAACATTCATTATTCAATAGAGCCCAATAGCAAAAACCAGCGTTTTGAATGAAGAATCACATTTCTTGGTAGAATCATGCAGGATTGAAATTTTTGATGGTTTTTTACTCCTCTCAACAGCCCAAACAAGAGTCTAAAAGGATGAGTTTGCAACTACTTTACTTTTGGAGAAAATTCAAAACATTCATTATTCAATAGGGCCCAAAATATCAAAAACCAGCGGTTTGAATGAACACACATTTCTTGGTATAATCATGCAGGACTGAAATTTTTGATGTTTTTCTACTCCTCTCATTAGCCCAAACAAGTCTCTAAAAGGATGAGTTTGCAACTACTTTACTTTTGGAGAAAATTCAAAACATTCATTATTCAATAGAGCCCAATAGCAAAAACCAGCGTTTTGAATGAAGAATCACATTTCTTGGTAGAATCATGCAGGATTGAATTTTTTGATGGTTTTTTACTCCTCTCAACAGCCCAAACAAGTTTCTAAAAGGATGAGTTTGCAACTACTTTACTTTTGGAGAAAATTCAAAACATTCATTATTCAATAGGGCCCAAACTATCAAAAACCAGCGGTTTGAATGAACACACATTTCTTGGTAGAATCATGCAGGACTGAAATTTTTGATGTTTTTCTACTCCTCTCATGAGCCCAAACAAGTCTCTAAAAGCATGAGTTTGCAACTACTTTACTTTTGGAGAAAATTCAAAACATTCATTATTCAATGGAGCCCAATAGCAAAAATCAGGTTTTGAATGAAGAATCACATTTCTTGGTAGAATCATGCAGGATTGAAATTTTTGATGGTTTTTTACTCCTCTCAACAGCCCAAACAAGTTTCTAAAAGGATGAGTTTGCAACTACTTTACTTTTGGAGAAAATTCAAAACATTCATTATTCAATAGGGCCCAAAATATCAAAAACCAGCGGTTTGAATGAACACACATTTCTTGGTAGAATCGTGCAGGACTGAAATTTTTGATGTTTTTCTACTCCTCTCATGAGCCCAAACAAGTCTCTAAAAGGATGAGTTTGCAACTACTTTACTTTTGGAGAAAATTCAAAACATTCATTATTCAACAGAGCCCAATAACAAAAACCAGCGTTTTGAATGAAGAATCACATTTTTTGGTAGAATCGTGCAGGATTGAAATTTTTGATGGTTTTTTACTCCTCTCAACAGCCCAAACAAGTTTCTAAAAGGATGAGTTTGCAACTATTTTATTTTTGGAGAAAATTCAAAACATTCATTATTCAATAGGGCCCAAACTATCAAAAACCAGCGGTTTCAATGAACACACATTTCTTGGTAGAATCATGCAGGACTGAAATTTCTGATGTTTTTCTACTCTCATGAGCCCAAACAAGTCTCTAAAAGCATGAGTTTGCAACTACTTTACTTTTGGAGAAAATTCAAAACATTCATTATTCAATAGGGCCCAAACTATCAAAAACCAGCGGTTTCAATGAACACACATTTCTTGGTAGAATCATGCAGGACTGAAATTTTTGATGTTTTTCTACTCCTCTCATGAGCCCAAACAAGTCTCTAAAAGCATGAGTTTGCAACTACTTTACTTTTGGAGAAAATTCAAAACATTCATTATTCAATAGAGCCCAATAGCAAAAATCAGGTTATGAATGAAGAATCACATTTCTTGGTAGAATAATGCAAGATTGAAATTTTTGATGTTTTTTTACTCCTCTCAACAGCCCAAACAAGTTTCTAAAAGGATGAGTTTGCAACTACTTTACTTTTGGAGAAAATTCAAAACATTCATTATTCAATAGGGCCCAAACTATCAAAAACCAGTGGTTTCAATGAACACACATTTCTTGGTAGAATCGTGCAGGACTGAAATTTTTGATTTTTTTCTACTCCTCTCATGAGCCCAAACAAGTCTCTAAAAGCATGAGTTTGCAACTACTTTTCTTTTGGAGAAAATTCAAAACATTCATTATTCAATAGAGCCCAATAGCAAAAACCAGCGTTTTGAATGAAGAATCACATTTCTTGGTAGAATCATGCAGGATTGAAATTTTTGATGGTTTTTTACTTCTCTCAACAGCCCAAACAATTTTCTAAAAGGATGAGTTTGCAACTACTTTACTTTTGGAGAAAATTCAACACATTCATTATTCAATAGGGCCCAAACTATAAAAAACCAGCGGTTTGAATGAACACACATTTCTTGGTAGAATCGTGCAGGACTGAAATTTTTGATGTTTTTCTACTCCTCTCATTAGCCCAAACAAGTCTCTAAAAGGATGAGTCTGCAACTACTTTACTTTTGGAGAAAATTCAAAACATTCATTATTCAATAGAGCCCAATAGCAAAAACCAGCGTTTTGAATGAAGAATCACATTTCTTGGTAGAATCATGCAGGATTGAAATTTTTGATGGTTTTTTACTGCTCTCAACAGCCCAAACAAGTTTCTAAAAGGATGAGTTTGCAACTACTTTACTTTTGGAGAAAATTCAAAACATTCATTATTCAATAGGGCCCAAACTATCAAAAATCAGCGGTTTCAATGAACACACATTTCTTGGTAGAATCATGCAGGACTGAAATTTTTGATGTTTTTCTACTCCTTTCATGAGCCCAAACAAGTCTCTAAAAGCATGAGTTTGCAACTACTTTAATTTTGGAGAAAATTCAAAACATTCATTATTCAATAGAGCCCAATAGCAAAAACCAGCGTTTTGAATGAAGAATCACATTTCTTGGTAGAATCATGCAGGATTGAAATTTTTGATGGTTTTTTACTCCTCTCAACAGCCCAAACAAGAGTCTAAAAGGATGAGTTTGCAACTACTTTACTTTTGGAGAAAATTCAAAACATTCATTATTCAATAGGGCCCAAAATATCAAAAACCAGCGGTTTGAATGAACACACATTTCTTGGTAGAATCATGCAGGACTGAAATTTTTGATGTTTTTCTACTCCTCTCATTAGCCCAAACAAGTCTCTAAAAGGATGAGTTTGCAACTACTTTACTTTTGGAGAAAATTCAAAACATTCATTATTCAATAGAGCCCAATAGCAAAAACCAGCGTTTTGAATGAAGAATCACATTTCTTGGTAGAATCATGCAGGATTGAAATTTTTGATGGTTTTTTACTCCTCTCAACAGCCCAAACAAGTTTCTAAAAGGATGAGTTTGCAACTACTTTACTTTTGGAGAAAATTCAAAACATTCATTATTCAATAGGGCCCAAACTATCAAAAACCAGCGGTTTGAATGAACACACATTTCTTGGTAGAATCATGCAGGACTGAAATTTTTGATGTTTTTCTACTCCTCTCATGAGCCCAAACAAGTCTCTAAAAGCATGAGTTTGCAACTACTTTACTTTTGGAGAAAATTCAAAACATTCATTATTCAATGGAGCCCAATAGCAAAAATCAGGTTTTGAATGAAGAATCACATTTCTTGGTAGAATCATGCAGGATTGAAATTTTTGATGGTTTTTTACTCCTCTCAACAGCCCAAACAAGTTTCTAAAAGGATGAGTTTGCAACTACTTTACTTTTGGAGAAAATTCAAAACATTCATTATTCAATAGGGCCCAAACTATCAAAAATCAGCGGTTTCAATGAACACACATTTCTTGGTAGAATCATGCAGGACTGAAATTTTTGATGTTTTTCTACTCCTCTCATTAGCCCAAACAAGTCTCTAAAAGGATGAGTTTGCAACTACTTTACTTTTGGAGAAAATTCAAAACATTCATTATTCAATAGAGCCCAATAGCAAAAACCAGCGTTTTGAATGAAGAATCACATTTCTTGGTAGAATCATGCAGGATTGAAATTTTTGATGGTTTTTTACTCCTCTCAACAGCCCAAACAAGTTTCTAAAAGGATGAGTTTGCAACTACTTTACTTTTGGAGAAAATTCAAAACATTCATTATTCAATAGGGCCCAAACTATCAAAAACCAGCAGTTTGAATGAACACACATTTCTTGGTAGAATCATGCAGGACTGAAATTTTTGATGTTTTTCTACTCCTCTCATGAGCCCAAACAAGTCTCTAAAAGCATGAGTTTGCAACTACTTTACTTTTGGAGAAAATTCAAAACATTCATTATTCAATGGAGCCCAATAGCAAAAATCAGGTTTTGAATGAAGAATCACATTTCTTGGTAGAATCATGCAGGATTGAAATTTTTGATGGTTTTTTACTCCTCTCAACAGCCCAAACAAGTTTCTAAAAGGATGAGTTTGCAACTACTTTACTTTTGGAGAAAATTCAAAACATTCATTATTCAATAGGGCCCAAAATATCAAAAACCAGCGGTTTGAATGAACACACATTTCTTGGTAGAATCGTGCAGGACTGAAATTTTTGATGTTTTTCTACTCCTCTCATGAGCCCAAACAAGTCTCTAAAAGGATGAGTTTGCAACTACTTTACTTTTGGAGAAAATTCAAAACATTCATTATTCAACAGAGCCCAATAACAAAAACCAGCGTTTTGAATGAAGAATCACATTTTTTGGTAGAATCGTGCAGGATTGAAATTTTTGATGGTTTTTTACTCCTCTCAACAGCCCAAACAAGTTTCTAAAAGGATGAGTTTGCAACTATTTTATTTTTGGAGAAAATTCAAAACATTCATTATTCAATAGGGCCCAAACTATCAAAAACCAGCGGTTTCAATGAACACACATTTCTTGGTAGAATCATGCAGGACTGAAATTTCTGATGTTTTTCTACTCTCATGAGCCCAAACAAGTCTCTAAAAGCATGAGTTTGCAACTACTTTACTTTTGGAGAAAATTCAAAACATTCATTATTCAATAGGGCCCAAACTATCAAAAACCAGCGGTTTCAATGAACACACATTTCTTGGTAGAATCATGCAGGACTGAAATTTTTGATGTTTTTCTACTCCTCTCATGAGCCCAAACAAGTCTCTAAAAGTATGAGTTTGCAACTACTTTACTTTTGGAGAAAATTCAAAACATTCATTATTCAATAGAGCCCAATAGCAAAAATCAGGTTTTGAATGAAGAATCACATTTCTTGGTAGAATAATGCAAGATTGAAATTTTTGATGTTTTTTTACTCCTCTCAACAGCCCAAACAAGTTTCTAAAAGGATGAGTTTGCAACTACTTTACTTTTGGAGAAAATTCAAAACATTCATTATTCAATAGGGCCCAAACTATCAAAAACCAGCGGTTTGAATGAACACACATTTCTTGGTAGAATCATGCAGGACTGAAATTTTTGATGTTTTTCTACTCCTCTCATGAGCCCAAACAAGTCTCTAAAAGGATGAGTTTGCAACTACTTTACTTTTGGAGAAAATTCAAAACATTCATTATTCAATAGAGCCCAATAGCAAAAACCAGCGTTTTGAATGAAGAATCACATTTCTTGGTAGAATCATGCAGGATTGAAATTTTTGATGGTTTTTTACTCCTCTCAACAGCCCAAACAAGTTTCTAAAAGGATGAGTTTGCAACTACTTTACTTTTGGAGAAAATTCAAAACATTCATTATTCAATAGGGCCCAAACTATCAAAAACCAGCGGTTTCAATGAACACACATTTCTTGGTAGAATCATGCAGGACTGAAATTTTTGATGTTTTTCTACTCCTCTCATGAGCCCAAACAAGTCTCTAAAAGCATGAGTTTGCAACTACTTTACTTTTGGAGAAAATTCAAAACATTCATTATTCAATAGAGCCCAATAGCAAAAATCAGGTTTTGAATGAAGAATCACATTTCTTGGTAGAATCATGCAGGATTGAAATTTTTTATGGCTTTTTTACTCCTCTCAACAGCCCAAACAAGTTTCTAAAAGGATGAGTTTGCAACTACTTTACTTTTGGAGAAAATTCAAAACATTCATTATTCAATAGGGACCAAAATATCAAAAACCAGCAGTTTGAATGAACACACATTTCTTGGTAGAATCGTGCAGGACTGAAATTTTTGATGTTTTTCTACTCCTCTCATACGCCCAAACAAGTCTCTAAAAGGATGAGTTTGCAACTACTTTACTTTTGGAGAAAATTCAAAACATTCATTATTCAATAGAGCCCAATAGCAAAAACCAACGTTTTGAATGAAGAATCACATTTCTTGGTAGAATCATGCAGGATTGAAATTTTTGATGGTTTTTTACTCCTCTCAACAGCCCAAACAAGTTTCTAAAAGCATGAGTTTGCAACTACTTTACTTTTGGAGAAAATTCAAAACATTCGTTATTCAATAGGGCCCAAACTATCAAAAACCAGCGGTTTCAATGAACACACATTTCTTGGTAGAATCGTGCAGGACTGAAATTTTTGATTTTTTTCTACTCCTCTCATGAGCCCAAACAAGTCTCTAAAAGCATGAGTTTGCAACTACTTTTCTTTTGGAGAAAATTCAAAACATTCATTATTCAATAGAGCCCAATAGCAAAAACCAGCGTTTTGAATGAAGAATCACATTTCTTGGTAGAATCATGCAGGATTGAAATTTTTGATGGTTTTTTACTCCTCTCAACAGCCCAAACAATTTTCTAAAAGGATGAGTTTGCAACTACTTTACTTTTGGAGAAAATTCAACACATTCATTATTCAATAGGGCCCAAACTATAAAAAACCAGCGGTTTGAATGAACACACATTTCTTGGTAGAATCGTGCAGGACTGAAATTTTTGATGTTTTTCTACTCCTC
The DNA here is from genome assembly GCF_039654945.1 of Dendrobates tinctorius. Taxonomy (NCBI): domain Eukaryota; kingdom Metazoa; phylum Chordata; class Amphibia; order Anura; family Dendrobatidae; genus Dendrobates; species Dendrobates tinctorius. Next base: position 25,351,562 of record NW_027361793.1, read on the forward strand.
TCATTAGCCCAAACAAGTCTCTAAAAGGATGAGTCTGCAACTACTTTACTTTTGGAGAAAATTCAAAACATTCATTATTCAATAGAGCCCAATAGCAAAAACCAGCGTTTTGAATGAAGAATCACATTTCTTGGTAGAATCATGCAGGATTGAAATTTTTGATGGTTTTTTACTGCTCTCAACAGCCCAAACAAGTTTCTAAAAGGATGAGTTTGCAACTACTTTACTTTTGGAGAAAATTCAAAACATTCATTATTCAATAGGGCCCAAACTATCAAAAATCAGCGGTTTCAATGAACACACATTTCTTGGTAGAATCATGCAGGACTGAAATTTTTGATGTTTTTCTACTCCTTTCATGAGCCCAAACAAGTCTCTAAAAGCATGAGTTTGCAACTACTTTAATTTTGGAGAAAATTCAAAACATTCATTATTCAATAGAGCCCAATAGCAAAAATCAGGTTTTGAATGAAGAATCACATTTCTTGGTAGAATCATGCAGGATTGAAATTTTTGATGGTTTTTTACTCCTCTCAACAGCCCAAACAAGAGTCTAAAAGGATGAGTTTGCAACTACTTTACTTTTGGAGAAAATTCAAAACATTCATTATTCAATAGGGCCCAAAATATCAAAAACCAGCGGTTTGAATGAACACACATTTCTTGGTAGAATCATGCAGGACTGAAATTTTTGATGTTTTTCTACTCCTCTCATTAGCCCAAACAAGTCTCTAAAAGGATGAGTTTGCAACTACTTTACTTTTGGAGAAAATTCAAAACATTCATTATTCAATAGAGCCCAATAGCAAAAACCAGCGTTTTGAATGAAGAATCACATTTCTTGGTAGAATCATGCAGGATTGAAATTTTTGATGGTTTTTTACTCCTCTCAACAGCCCAAACAAGTTTCTAAAAGGATGAGTTTGCAACTACTTTACTTTTGGAGAAAATTCAAAACATTCATTATTCAATAGGGCCCAAACTATCAAAAACCAGCGGTTTGAATGAACACACATTTCTTGGTAGAATCATGCAGGACTGAAATTTTTGATGTTTTTCTACTCCTCTCATGAGCCCAAACAAGTCTCTAAAAGCATGAGTTTGCAACTACTTTACTTTTGGAGAAAATTCAAAACATTCATTATTCAATGGAGCCCAATAGCAAAAATCAGGTTTTGAATGAAGAATCACATTTCTTGGTAGAATCATGCAGGATTGAAATTTTTGATGGTTTTTTACTCCTCTCAACAGCCCAAACAAGTTTCTAAAAGGATGAGTTTGCAACTACTTTACTTTTGGAGAAAATTCAAAACATTCATTATTCAATAGGGCCCAAAATATCAAAAACCAGCGGTTTGAATGAACACACATTTCTTGGTAGAATTGTGCAGGACTGAAATTTTTGATGTTTTTCTACTCCTCTCATGAGCCCAAACAAGTCTCTAAAAGGATGAGTTTGCAACTACTTTACTTTTGGAGAAAATTCAAAACATTCATTATTCAACAGAGCCCAATAACAAAAACCAGCGTTTTGAATGAAGAATCACATTTTTTGGTAGAATCGTGCAGGATTGAAATTTTTGATGGTTTTTTACTCCTCTCAACAGCCCAAACAAGTTTCTAAAAGGATGAGTTTGCAACTATTTTATTTTTGGAGAAAATTCAAAACATTCATTATTCAATAGGGCCCAAACTATCAAAAACCAGCGGTTTCAATGAACACACATTTCTTGGTAGAATCATGCAGGACTGAAATTTCTGATGTTTTTCTACTCTCATGAGCCCAAACAAGTCTCTAAAAGCATGAGTTTGCAACTACTTTACTTTTGGAGAAAATTCAAAACATTCATTATTCAATAGGGCCCAAACTATCAAAAACCAGCGGTTTCAATGAACACACATTTCTTGGTAGAATCATGCAGGACTGAAATTTTTGATGTTTTTCTACTCCTCTCATGAGCCCAAACAAGTCTCTAAAAGCATGAGTTTGCAACTACTTTACTTTTGGAGAAAATTCAAAACATTCATTATTCAATAGAGCCCAATAGCAAAAATCAGGTTTTGAATGAAGAATCACATTTCTTGGTAGAATAATGCAAGATTGAAATTTTTGATGTTTTTTTACTCCTCTCAACAGCCCAAACAAGTTTCTAAAAGGATGAGTTTGCAACTACTTTACTTTTGGAGAAAATTCAAAACATTCATTATTCAATAGGGCCCAAACTATCAAAAACCAGCGGTTTGAATGAACACACATTTCTTGGTAGAATCATGCAGGACTGAAATTTTTGATGTTTTTCTACTCCTCTCATGAGCCCAAACAAGTCTCTAAAAGGATGAGTTTGCAACTACTTTACTTTTGGAGAAAATTCAAAACATTCATTATTCAATAGAGCCCAATAGCAAAAACCAGCGTTTTGAATGAAGAATCACATTTCTTGGTAGAATCATGCAGGATTGAAATTTTTGATGGTTTTTTACTCCTCTCAACAGCCCAAACAAGTTTCTAAAAGGATGAGTTTGCAACTACTTTACTTTTGGAGAAAATTCAAAACATTCATTATTCAATAGGGCCCAAACTATCAAAAACCAGCGGTTTCAATGAACACACATTTCTTGGTAGAATCATGCAGGACTGAAATTTTTGATGTTTTTCTACTCCTCTCATGAGAACAAACAAGTCTCTAAAAGCATGAGTTTGCAATTACTTTACTTTTGGAGAAAATTCAAAACATTCAATATTCAATAGAGCCCAATAGCAAAAATCAGGTTTTGAATGAAGAATCACATTTCTTGGTAGAATCATGCAGGATTGAAATTTTTGATGGTTTTTTACTCCTCTCAACAGCCCAAACAAGTTTCTAAAAGGATGAGTTTGCAACTACTTTACTTTTGGAGAAAATTCAAAACATTCATTATTCAATAGGGCCCAAACTATCAAAAACCAGCGGTTTGAATGAACACATATTTCTTGGTAGAATCATGCAGGACTGAAATTTTTGATGTTTTTCTACTCCTCTCATGAGCCCAAACAAGTCTCTAAAAGCATGAGTTTGCAACTACTTTACTTTTGGAGAAAATTCAAAACATTCATTATTCAATAGAGCCCAATAGCAAAAATCAGGTTTTGAATGAAGAATCACATTTCTTGGTAGAATCATGCAGGATTGAAATTTTTGATGGTTTTTTACTCCTCTCAACAGCCCAAACAAGTTTCTAAAAGGTTGAGTTTGCAACTACTTTACTTTTGGAGAAAATTCAAAACATTCATTATTCAATAGGGCCCAAACTATCAAAAACCAGCGGTTACAATGAACACACATTTCTTGGTAGAATCGTGCAGGACTGAAATTTTTGATGTTCTTCTACTCCTCTCATGAGCCCAAACAAGTCTCTAAAAGGATGAGTTTGCAACTACTTTACTTTTGGAGAAAATTCAAAACATTCATTATTCAATAGGGCCCAAACTATCAAAAACCAGCGGTTTCAATGAACACACATTTCTTGGTAGAATCATGCAGGACTGAAATTTTTGATGTTTTTCTACTCCTCTCATGAGCCCAAACAAGTCTCTAAAAGCATGAGTTTGCAACTACTTTACTTTTGGAGAAAATTCAAAACATTCATTATTCAATAGAGCCCAATAGCAAAAATCAGGTTTTGAATGAAGAATCACATTTCTTGGTAGAATCATGCAGGATTGAAATTTTTGATGGTTTTTTACTCCTCTCAACAGCCCAAACAAGTTTCTAAAAGGATGAGTTTGCAACTACTTTACTTTTGGAGAAAATTCAAAACATTCATTATTCAATAGGGCCCAAACTATCAAAAACCAGCGGTTTGAATGAACACACATTTCTTGGTAGAATCATGCAGGACTGAAATTTTTGATGTTTTTCTACTCCTCTCATGAGCCCAAACAAGTCTCTAAAAGCATGAGTTTGCAACTACTTTACTTTTGGAGAAAATTCAAAACATTCATTATTCAATAGAGCCCAATAGCAAAAATCAGGTTTTGAATGAAGAATCACATTTCTTGGTAGAATCATGCAGGATTGAAATTTTTGATGGTTTTTTACTCCTCTCAACAGCCCAAACAAGTTTCTAAAAGGATGAGTTTGCAACTACTTTACTTTTGGAGAAAATTCAAAACATTCATTATTCAATAGGGCCCAAACTATCAAAAACCAGCGGTTTCAATGAACACACATTTCTTGGTAGAATCGTGCAGGACTGAAATTTTTGATGTTTTTCTACTCCTCTCATGAGCCCAAACAAGTCTCTAAAAGGATGAGTTTGCAACTACTTTACTTTTGGAGAAAATTCAAAACATTCATTATTCAATAGAGCCCAATAGCAAAAACCAGCGTTTTGAATGAAGAATCACATTTCTTGGTAGAATCATGCAGGATTGAAATTTTTGATGGTTGTTTAGGCTGGTTTCACATTAGCGCATTTTCAGTGCGCGCACGGCCGGGGGTAGCTCCGCCCCCGATCCGGCTCTCTGCCCGGCGTGCCCGCCCCTTCCTTGTAGCGCCGCCTCCTAGCGGACAGCGGCGCCTGCGATCGGCGCACCCTATCTTTAGGATAGGGTGCGCCGATCGTGCGCAGGCCGTGCGCTAGTTGCGCTTTGACCTGCGCTGCGCACTTTTGACGGTGCGCCGTGCGCGCCAAAATCCGAAAAGTTTGATTTTGGCGCGCACGGCGCACTGTCAAAAGTGCGCAGCGCAGGTCAAAGCGCAACTAGCGCTCGGCCTGCGCACGATCAGCGCACCCTATGCTAAAGATAGGGTGCGCCGATCGCAGGCGCCGCTGTCCGCTAGGAGGCGGCGCTACAAGGAAGGGGCGGGCACTCCGGGCAGAGAGCCGGATCGGGGGCGGAGCTACCCCCGGCCATGCGCGCGCTGAAAATGCGCTAATGTGAAACCGGCCTTACTCCTCTCAACAGCCCAAACAAGTTTCTAAAAGGATGAGTTTGCAACTACTTTACTTTTGGAGAAAATTCAAAACATTCATTATTCAATAGGGCCCAAACTATCAAAAACCAGCGGTTTGAATGAACACACATTTCTTGGTAGAATCGTGCAGGACTGAAATTTTTGATGTTTTTCTACTCCTCTCATTAGCCCAAACAAGTCTCTAAAAGGATGAGTCTGCAACTACTTTACTTTTGGAGAAAATTCAAAACATTCATTATTCAATAGAGCCCAATAGCAAAAACCAGCGTTTTGAATGAAGAATCACATTTCTTGGTAGAATCATGCAGGATTGAAATTTTTGATGGTTTTTTACTGCTCTCAACAGCCCAAAGAAGTTTCTAAAAGGATGAGTTTGCAACTACTTTACTTTTGGAGAAAATTCAAAACATTCATTATTCAATAGGGCCCAAACTATCAAAAACCAGCGGTTTCAATGAACACACATTTCTTGGTAGAATCATGCAGGACTGAAATTTTTGATGTTTTTCTACTCCTCTCATGAGCCCAAACAAGTCTCTAAAAGCATGAGTTTGCAACTACTTTACTTTTGGAGAAAATTCAAAACATTCATTATTCAATAGAGCCCAATAGCAAAAATCAGGTTTTGAATGAAGAATCACATTTCTTGGTAGAATCATGCAGGATTGAAATTTTTGATGGTTTTTTACTCCTCTCAACAGCCCAAACAAGTTTCTAAAAGGATGAGTTTGCAACTATTTTATTTTTGGAGAAAATTCAAAACATTCATTATTCAATAGGGCCCAAACTATCAAAAACCAGCGGTTTCAATGAACACACATTTCTTGGTAGAATCATGCAGGACTGAATTTTCTGATGTTTTTCTACTCTCATGAGCCCAAACAAGTCTCTAAAAGCATGAGTTTGCAACTACTTTACTTTTGGAGAAAATTCAAAACATTCATTATTCAATAGGGCCCAAACTATCAAAAACCAGCGGTTTCAATGAACACACATTTCTTGGTAGAATCATGCAGGACTGAAATTTTTGATGTTTTTCTACTCCTCTCATGAGCCCAAACAAGTCTCTAAAAGCATGAGTTTGCAACTACTTTACTTTTGGAGAAAATTCAAAACATTCATTATTCAATAGAGCCCAATAGCAAAAATCAGGTTTTGAATGAAGAATCACATTTCTTGGTAGAATCATGCAAGATTGAAATTTTTGATGGTTTTTTACTCCTCTCAACAGCCCAAACAAGTTTCTAAAAGGATGAGTTTGCAACTACTTTACTTTTGGAGAAAATTCAAAACATTCATTATTCAATAGGGCCCAAACTATCAAAAACCAGCGGTTTCAATGAACACACATTTCTTGGTAGAATCGTGCAGGACTGAAATTTTTGATGTTTTTCTACTCCTCTCATGAGCCCAAACAAGTCTCTAAAAGGATGAGTTTGCAACTACTTTACTTTTGGAGAAAATTCAAAACATTCATTATTCAATAGGGCCCAAACTATCAAAAACCAGCGGTTTCAATGAACACACATTTCTTGGTAGAATCATGCAGGACTGAAATTTTTGATGTTTTTCTACTCCTCTCATGAGCCCAAACAAGTCTCTAAAAGCATGAGTTTGCAACTACTTTACTTTTGGAGAAAATTCAAAACATTCATTATTCAATAGGGCCCAAACTATCAAAAACCAGCGGTGTCAATGAACACACATTTCTTGGTAGAATCATGCAGGACTGTAATTTTTGATGTTTTTCTACTCCTCTCATGAGCCCAAACAAGTCTCTAAAAGCATGAGTTTGCAACTACTTTACTTTTGGAGAAAATTCAAAACATTCATTATTCAATAGAGCCCAATAGCAAAAATCAGGTTTTGAATGAAGAATCACATTTCTTGGTAGAATCATGCAGGATTGAAATTTTTGATGGTTTTTTACTCCTCTCAACAGCCCAAACAAGTTTCTAAAAGGATGAGTTTGCAACTACTTTACTTTTGGAGAAAATTCAAAACATTCATTATTCAATAGGGCTCAAAATATCAAAAACCAGCAGTTTGAATGAACACACATTTCTTGGTAGAATCGTGCAGGACTGAAATTTTTGATGTTTTTCTACTCCTCTCATGAGCCCAAACAAGTCTCTAAAAGGATGAGTTTGCAACTACTTTACTTTTGGAGAAAATTCAAAACATTCATTATTCAATAGAGCCCAATAGCAAAAACCAGCGTTTTGAATGAAGAATCACATTTCTTGGTAGAATCATGCAGGATTGAAATTTTTGATGGTTTTTTACTCCTCTCAACAGCCCAAACAAGTTTCTAAAAGGATGAGTTTGCAACTACTTTACTTTTGGAGAAAATTCAAAACATTCATTATTCAATAGGGCCCAAACTATCAAAAACCAGCGGTGTCAATGAACACACATTTCTTGGTAGAATCATGCAGGACTGAAATTTTTGATGTTTTTCTACTCCTCTCATGAGCCCAAACAAGTCTCTAAAAGCATGAGTTTGCAACTACTTTACTTTTGGAGAAAATTCAAAACATTCATTATTCAATAGAGCCCAATAGCAAAAGTCAGGTTTTGAATGAAGAATCACATTTCTTGGTAGAATCATGCAGGATTGAAATTTTTGATGGTTTTTTACTCCTCTCAACAGCCCAAACAAGTTTCTAAAAGGATGAGTTTGCAACTACTTTACTTTTGGAGAAAATTCAAAACATTCATTATTCAATAGGGCCCAAACTATCAAAAACCAGCGGTTTGAATGAACACACATTTCTTGGTAGAATTGTGCAGGACTGAAATTTTTGATGTTTTTCTACTCCTCTCATTAGCCCAAACAAGTCTCTAAAAGGATGAGTTTGCAACTACTTTACTTTTGGAGAAAATTCAAAACATTCATTATTCAATAGAGCCCAATAGCAAAAACCAGCGTTTTGAATGAAGAATCACATTTCTTGGTAGAATCATGCAGGATTTAAATTTTTGATGGTTTTTTACTGCTCTCAACAGCCCAAACAAGTTTCTAAAAGGATGAGTTTGCAACTACTTTACTTTTGGAGAAAATTCAAAACATTCATTATTCAATAGGGCCCAAACTATCAAAAACCAGCGGTTTGAATGAACACACATTTCTTGGTAGAATCATGCAGGACTGAAATTTTTGATGTTTTTCTACTCCTCTCATGAGCCCAAACAAGTCTCTAAAAGCATGAGTTTGCAACTACTTTACTTTTGGAGAAAATTCAAAACATTCATTATTCAATAGAGCCCAATAGCAAAAATCAGGTTTTGAATGAAGAATCACATTTCTTGGTAGAATCATGCAGGATTGAAATTTTTGATGGTTTTTTACTCCTCTCAACAGCCCAAACAAGTTTCTAAAAGGATGAGTTTGCAACTACTTTACTTTTGGAGAAAATTCAAAACATTCATTATTCAATAGGGCCCAAAATATCAAAAACCAGCGGTTTGAATGAACACACATTTCTTGGTAGAATCGTGCAGGACTGAAATTTTTGATGTTTTTCTACTCCTCTCATGAGCCCAAACAAGTCTCTAAAAGGATGAGTTTGCAACTACTTTACTTTTGGAGAAAATTCAAAACATTCATTATTCAATAGAGCCCAATAGCAAAAACCTGCGTTTTGAATGAACAATCACATTTCTTGGTAGAATCATGCAGGATTGAAATTTTTGATGGTTTTTTACTCCTCTCAACAGCCCAAACAAGTTTCTAAAAGGATGAGTTTGCAACTACTTTATTTTTGGAGAAAATTCAAAACATTCATTATTCAATAGGGCCCAAACTATCAAAAACCAGTGGTTTCAATGAACACACATTTCTTGGTGGGATCATGCAGGACTGAAAATTTTGATGTTTTTCTACTCCTCTCATGAGCCCAAACAAGTCTCTAAAAGCATGAGTTTGCAACTACTTTACTTTTGGAGAAAATTCAAAACATTCATTATTCAATAGAGCCCAATAGCAAAAATCAGGTTTTGAATGAAGAATCACATTTCTTGGTAAAATCATGCAGGATTGAAATTTTTGATGGTTTTTTACTCCTCTCAACAGCCCAAACAAGTTTCTAAAAGGATGAGTTTGCAACTACTTTACTTTTGGAGAAAATTCAAAACATTCATTATTCAATAGGGCCCAAACTATCAAAAACCAGCAGTTTCAATGAACACACATTTCTTGGTAGAATCATGCAGGACTGAAATTTTTGATGTTTTTCTACTCCTCTCATGAGCCCAAACAAGTCTCTAAAAGCATGAGTTTGCAACTACTTTACTTTTGGAGAAAATTCAAAACATTCATTATTCAATAGAGCCCAATAGCAAAAACCAGCGTTTTGAATGAAGAATCACATTTCTTGGTAGAATCATGCAGGATTGAAATTTTTGATGGTTTTTTACTCCTCTCAACAGCCCAAACAAGTTTCTAAAAGGATGAGTTTGCAACTACTTTACTTTTGGAGAAAATTCAAAACATTCATTATTCAATAGGGCCCAAACTATCAAAAACCAGCGGTTTCAATGAACACACATTTCTTGGTAGAATCATGCAGGACTGAAATTTTTGATGTTTTTCTACTCCTCTCATGAGCCCAAACAAGTCTCTAAAAGCATGAGTTTGCAACTACTTTACTTTTGGAGAAAATTCAAAACATTCATTATTCAATAGAGCCCAATAGCAAAAATCAGGTTTTGAATGAAGAATCACATTTCTTGGTAGAATCATGCAGGATTGAAATTTTTGATGGTTTTTTACTCCTCTCAACAGCCCAAACAAGTTTCTAAAAGCATGAGTTTGCAACTACTTTACTTTTGGAGAAAATTCAAAACATTCGTTATTCAATAGGGCCCAAAATATCAAAAACCAGCGGTTTGAATGAACACACATTTCTTGGTAGAATCGTGCAGGACTGAAATTTTTGATTTTTTTCTACTCCTCTCATGAGCCCAAACAAGTCTCTAAAAGCATGAGTTTGCAACTACTTTTCTTTTGGAGAAAATTCAAAACATTCATTATTCAATAGAGCCCAATAGCAAAAACCAGCGTTTTGAATGAAGAATCACATTTCTTGGTAGAATCATGCAGGATTGAAATTTTTGATGGTTTTTTAGTCCTCTCAACAGCCCAAACAATTTTCTAAAAGGATGAGTTTGCAACTACTTTACTTTTGGAGAAAATTCAACACATTCATTATTCAATAGGGCCCAAACTATCAAAAACCAGCGGTTTGAATGAACACACATTTCTTGGTAGAATCGTGCAGGACTGAAATTTTTGATGTTTTTCTACTCCTCTCATTAGCCCAAACAAGTCTCTAAAAGGATGAGTCTGCAACTACTTTACTTTTGGAGAAAATTCAAAACATTCATTATTCAATAGAGCCCAATAGCAAAAACCAGCGTTTTGAATGAAGAATCACATTTCTTGGTAAAATCATGAAGGATTGAAATTTTTGATGGTTTTTTACTGCTCTCAACAGCCCAAACAAGTTTCTAAAAGGATGAGTTTGCAACTACTTTACTTTTGGAGAAAATTCAAAACATTCATTATTCAATAGGGCCCAAACTATCAAAAATCAGCGGTTTCAATGAACACACATTTCTTGGTAGAATCATGCAGGACTGAAATTTTTGATGTTTTTCTACTCCTTTCATGAGCCCAAACAAGTCTCTAAAAGCATGAGTTTGCAACTACTTTAATTTTGGAGAAAATTCAAAACATTCATTATTCAATAGAGCCCAATAGCAAAAACCAGCGTTTTGAATGAAGAATCACATTTCTTGGTAGAATCATGCAGGATTGAAATTTTTGATGGTTTTATACTCCTCTCAACAGCCCAAGCAAGTTTCTAAAAGGATGAGTTTGCAACTACTTTACTTTTGGAGAAAATTCAAAACATTCATTATTCAATAGGGCCCAAAATATAAAAAACCAGCGGTTTGAATGAACACACATTTCTTGGTAGAATCGTGCAGGACTGAAATTTTTGATGTTTTTCTACTCCTCTCATGAGCCCAAACAAGTCTCTAAAAGGATGAGTTTGCAACTACTTTACTTTTGGAGAAAATTCAAAACATTCATTATTCAATAGAGCCCAATAGCAAAAACCTGCGTTTTGAATGAAGAATCACATTTCTTGGTAGAATCATGCAGGATTGAAATTTTTGATGGTTTTTTACTCCTCTCAACAGCCCAAACAAGTTTCTAAAAGCATGAGTTTGCAACTACTTTACTTTTGGAGACAATTCAAAACATTCGTTATTCAATAGGGCCCAAAATATCAAAAACCAGCGGTTTGAATGAACACACATTTCTTGGTAGAATCTTGCAGGACTGAAATTTTTGATTTTTTTTCTACTCCTCTCATGAGCCCAAACAAGTCTCTAAAAGCATGAGTTTGCAACTACTTTACTTTTGGAGAAAATTCAAAACATTCATTATTCAATAGAGCCCAATAGCAAAAATCAGGTTTTGAATGAAGAATCACATTTCTTGGTAGAATCATGCAGGATTGAAATTTTTGATGGTTTTTTACTCCTCTCAACAGCCCAAACAAGTTTCTAAAAGGATGAGTTTGCAACTACTTTACTTTTGGAGAAAATTCAAAACATTCATTATTCAATAGGGCCCAAAATATCAAAAACCAGCGGTTTGAATGAACACACATTTCTTGGTAGAATCGTGCAGGACTGAAATTTTTGATGTTTTTCTACTCCTCTCATGAGCCCAAACAAGTCTCTAAAAGGATGAGTTTGCAACTACTTTACTTTTGGAGAAAATTCAAAACATTCATTATTCAACAGAGCCCAATAACAAAAACCAGCGTTTTGAATGAAGAATCACATTTTTTGGTAGAATCGTGCAGGATTATAATTTTTGATGGTTTTTTACTCCTCTCAACAGCCCAAACAAGTTTCTAAAAGGATGAGTTTGCAACTATTTTATTTTTGGAGAAAATTCAAAACATTCATTATTCAATAGGGCCCAAACTATCAAAAACCAGCGGTTTCAATGAACACACATTTCTTGGTAGAATCATGCAGGACTGAAATTTCTGATGTTTTTCTACTCTCATGAGCCCAAACAAGTTTCTAAAAGCATGAGTTTGCAACTACTTTACTTTTGGAGAAAATTCAAAACATTCATTATTCAATAGGGCAAAAACTATCAAAAACCAGCGGTTTCAATGAACACACATTTCTTGGTAGAATCATGCAGGACTGAAATTTTTGATGTTTTTCTACTCCTCTCATGAGCCCAAACAAGTCTCTAAAAGCATGAGTTTGCAACTACTTTACTTTTGGAGAAAATTCAAAACATTCATTATTCAATAGAGCCCAATAGCAAAAATCAGGTTTTGAATGAAGAATCACATTTCTTGGTAGAATAATGCAAGATTGAAATTTTTGATGGTTTTTTACTCCTCTCAACAGCCCAAACAAGTTTCTAAAAGGATGAGTTTGCAACTACTTTACTTTTGGAGAAAATTCAAAACATTCATTATTCAATAGGGCCCAAACTATCAAAAACCAGCGGTTTGAATGAACACACATTTCTTGGTAGAATCGTGCAGGACTGAAATTTTTGATGATTTTCTACTCCTCTCATTAGCCCAAACAAGTCTCTAAAAGGATGAGTTTGCAACTACTTTACTTTTGGAGAAAATTCAAAACATTCATTATTCAATAGAGCCCAATAGCAAAAACCAGCATTTTGAATGAAGAATCACATTTCTTGGTAGAATCATGCAGGATTGAAATTTTTGATGGTTTTTTACTGCTCTCAACAGCCCAAACAAGTTTCTAAAAGGATGAGTTTGCAACTACTTTACTTTTGGAGAAAATTCAAAACATTCATTATTCAATAGGGCCCAAACTATCAAAAACCTGCGGTTTCAATGAACACACATTTCTTGGTAGAATCATGCAGGACTGAAATTTTTGATGTTTTTCTACTCCTCTCATGAGCCCAAACAAGTCTCTAAAAGCATGAGTTTGCAACTACTTTACTTTTGGAGAAAATTCAAAACATTCATTATTCAATAGAGCCCAATAGCAAAAACCAGCGTATTGAATGAAGAATCACATTTCTTGGTAGAATCATGCAGGATTGAAATTTTTGATGGTTTTTTACTCCTCTCAACAGCCCAAACAAGTTTCTAAAAGGATGAGTTTGCAACTACTTTACTTTTGGAGAAAATTCAAAACATTCATTATTCAATAGGGCCCAAACTATCAAAAACCAGTGGTTTCAATGAACACACATTTCTTGGTGGGATCATGCAGGACTGAAATTTTTGATGTTTTTCTACTCCTCTCATGAGCCCAAACAAGTCTCTAAAAGCATGAGTTTGCAACTACTTTACTTTTGGAGAAAATTTAAAACATTCATTATTCAATAGAGCCCAATAGCAAAAATCAGGTTTTGAATGAAGAATCACATTTCTTGGTAAAATCATGCAGGATTGAAATTTTTGATGGTTTTTTACTCCTCTCAACAGCCCAAACAAGTTTCTAAAAGGATGAGTTTGCAACTACTTTACTTTTGGAGAAAATTCAAAACATTCATTATTCAATAGGGCCCAAACTATCAAAAACCAGCAGTTTCAATGAACACACATTTCTTGGTAGAATCATGCAGGACTGAAATTTTTGATGTTTTTCTTCTCCTCTCATGAGCCCAAACAAGTCTCTAAAAGCATGAGTTTGCAACTACTTTACTTTTGGAGAAAATTCAAAACATTCATTATTCAATAGAGCCCAATAGCAAAAATCAGGTTTTGAATGAAGAATCACATTTCTTGGTAGAATCATGCAGGATTGAAATTTTTGATGGTTTTATACTCCTCTCAACAGCCCAAACAAGTTTCTAAAAGGATGAGTTTGCAACTACTTTACTTTTGGAGAAAATTCAAAACATTCATTATTCAATAGGGCCCAAAATATCAAAAACCAGCGGTTTGAATGAACACACATTTCTTGGTAGAATCGTGCAGGACTGAAATTTTTGATGTTTTTCTACTCCTCTCATGAGCCCAAACAAGTCTCTAAAAGGATGAGTTTGCAACTACTTTACTTTTGGAGAAAATTCAAAACATTCATTATTCAATAGAGCCCAATAGCAAAAACCAGCGTTTTGAATGAAGAATCACATTTCTTGGTAGAATCATGCAGGATTGAAATTTTTGATGGTTTTTTACTCCTCTCAACAGCCCAAACAAGTTTCTAAAAGCATGAGTTTGCAACTACTTTACTTTTGGAGACAATTCAAAACATTCGTTATTCAATAGGGCCCAAAATATCAAAAACCAGCGGTTTGAATGAACACACATTTCTTGGTAGAATCATGCAGGACTGAAATTTTTGATTTTTTTCTACTCCTCTCATGAGCCCAAACAAGTCTCTAAAAGCATGAGTTTGCAACTACTTTACTTTTGGAGAAAATTCAAAACATTCATTATTCAATAGAGCCCAATAGCAAAAACCAGCGTTTTGAATGAAGAATCACATTTCTTGGTAGAATCATGCAGGATTGAAATTTTTGATGGTTTTTTACTCCTCTCAACAGCCCAAACAAGTTTCTAAAAGGATGAGTTTGCAACTACTTTATTTTTGGAGAAAATTCAAAACATTCATTATTCAATAGGGCCCAAACTATCAAAAACCAGCGGTTTCAATGAACACACATTTCTTGGTAGAATCATGCAGGACTGAAATTTCTGATGTTTTTCTAATCTCATGAGCCCAAACAAGTCTCTAAAAGCATGAGTTTGCAACTACTTTACTTTTGGAGAAAATTCAAAACATTCATTATTCAATAGGGCCCAAACTATCAAAAACCAGCGGTTTGAATGAACACACATTTCTTGGTAGAATCGTGCAGGACTGAAATTTTTGATGTTTTTCTACTCCTCTCATTAGCCCAAACAAGTCTCTAAAAGGATGAGTCTGCAACTACTTTACTTTTGGAGAAAATTCAAAACATTCATTATTCAATAGAGCCCAATAGCAAAAACCAGCGTTTTGAATGAAGAATTACATTTCTTGGTAGAATCATGCAGGATTGAAATTTTTGATGGTTTTTTACTGCCCTCAACAGCCCAAACAAGTTTCTAAAAGGATTAGTTTGCAACTACTTTACTTTTGGAGAAAATTCAAAACATTCATTATTCAATAGGGCCCAAACTATCAAAAACCAGCGGTTTGAATGAACACACATTTCTTGGTAGAATCATGCAGGACTGAAATTTTTGATGTTTTTCTACTCCTCTCATGAGCCCAAACAAGTCTCTAAAAGGATGAGTTTGCAACTACTTTACTTTTGGAGAAAATTCAAAACATTCATTATTCAATAGAGCCCAATAGCAAAAACCTGCGTTTTGAATGAAGAATCACATTTCTTGGTAGAATCATGCAGGATTGAATTTTTTGATGGTTTTTTACTCCTCTCAACAGCCCAAACAAGTTTCTAAAAGGATGAGTTTGCAACTACTTTATTTTTGGAGAAAATTCAAAACATTCATTATTCAATAGGGCCCAAACTATCAAAAACCAGTGGTTTCAATGAACACACATTTCTTGGTGGGATCATGCAGGACTGAAATTTTTGATGTTTTTCTACTCCTCTCATGAGCCCAAACAAGTCTCTAAAAGCATGAGTTTGCAACTACTTTACTTTTGGAGAAAATTCAAAACATTCATTATTCAATAGAGCCCAATAGCAAAAATCAGGTTTTGAATAAAGAATCACATTTCTTGGTAAAATCATGCAGGATTGAAATTTTTGATGGTTTTTTACTCCTCTCAACAGCCCAAACAAGTTTCTAAAAGGATGAGTTTGCAACTACTTTACTTTTGGAGAAAATTCAAAACATTCATTATTCAATAGGGCCCAAACTATCAAAAACCAGCAGTTTCAATGAACACACATTTCTTGGTAGAATCATGCAGGACTGAAATTTTTGATGTTTTTCTACTCCTCTCATGAGCCCAAACAAGTCTCTAAAAGCATGAGTTTGCAACTACTTTACTTTTGGAGAAAATTCAAAACATTCATTATTCAATAGAGCCCAATAGCAAAAATCAGGTTTTGAATGAAGAATCACATTTCTTGGTAGAATCATGCAGGATTGAAATTTTTTATGGTTTTTTACTCCTCTCAACAGCCCAAACAAGTTTCTAAAAGGATGAGTTTGCAACTACTTTACTTTTGGAGAAAATTCAAAACATTCATTATTCAATAGGGCCCAAAATATCAAAAACCAGCAGTTTGAATGAACACACATTTCTTGGTAGAATCGTGCAGGACTGAAATTTTTGATGTTTTTCTACTCCTCTCATGAGCCCAAACAAGTCTCTAAAAGGATGAGTTTGCAACTACTTTACTTTTGGAGAAAATTCAAAACATTCATTATTCAATAGAGCCCAATAGCAAAAACCAACGTTTTGAATGAAGAATCACATTTCTTGGTAGAATCATGCAGGATTGAAATTTTTGATGGTTTTTTACTCCTCTCAACAGCCCAAACAAGTTTCTAAAAGCATGAGTTTGCAACTACTTTACTTTTGGAGAAAATTCAAAACATTCGTTATTCAATAGGGCCCAAAATATCAAAAACCAGCGGTTTGAATGAACACACATTTCTTGGTAGAATCGTGCAGGACTGAAATTTTTGATTTTTTTCTACTCCTCTCATGAGCCCAAACAAGTCTCTAAAAGCATGAGTTTGCAACTACTTTTCTTTTGGAGAAAATTCAAAACATTCATTATTCAATAGAGCCCAATAGCAAAAACCAGCGTTTTGAATGAAGAATCACATTTCTTGGTAGAATCATGCAGGATTGAAATTTTTGATGGTTTTTTACTCCTCTCAACAGCCCAATCAATTTTCTAAAAGGATGAGTTTGCAACTACTTTACTTTTGGAGAAAATTCAACACATTCATTATTCAATAGGGCCCAAACTATCAAAAACCAGCGGTTTGAATGAACACACATTTCTTGGTAGAATCGTGCAGGACTGAAACTTTTGATGTTTTTCTACTCCTCTCATTAGCCCAAACAAGTCTCTAAAAGGATGAGTCTGCAACTACTTTACTTTTGGAGAAAATTCAAAACATTCATTATTCAATAGAGCCCAATAGCAAAAACCAGCGTTTTGAATGAAGAATCACATTTCTTGGTAAAATCATGCAGGATTGAAATTTTTGATGGTTTTTTACTGCTCTCAACAGCCCAAACAAGTTTCTAAAAGGATGAGTTTGCAACTACTTTACTTTTGGAGAAAATTCAAAACATTCATTATTCAATAGGGCCCAAACTATCAAAAACCAGCGGTTTCAATGAACACACATTTCTTGGTAGAATCATGCAGGACTGAAATTTTTGATGTTTTTCTACTCCTCTCATGAGCCCAAACAAGTCTCTAAAAGCATGAGTTTGCAACTACTTTACTTTTGGAGAAAATTCAAAACATTCATTATTCAATAGGGCCCAAACTATCAAAAATCAGCGGTTTCAATGAACACACATTTCTTGGTAGAATCATGCAGGACTGAAATTTTTGATGTTTTTCTACTCCTTTCATGAGCCCAAACAAGTCTCTAAAAGCATGAGTTTGCAACTACTTTAATTTTGGAGAAAATTCAAAACATTCATTATTCAATAGAGCCCAATAGCAAAAACCAGCGTTTTGAATGAAGAATCACATTTCTTGGTAGAATCATGCAGGATTGAAATTTTTGATGGTTTTATACTCCTCTCAACAGCCCAAGCAAGTTTCTAAAAGGATGAGTTTGCAACTACTTTACTTTTGGAGAAAATTCAAAACATTCATTATTCAATAGGGCCCAAAATATAAAAAACCAGCGGTTTGAATGAACACACATTTCTTGGTAGAATCGTGCAGGACTGAAATTTTTGATTTTTTTTCTACTCCTCTCATGAGCCCAAACAAGTCTCTAAAAGCATGAGTTTGCAACTACTTTACTTTTGGAGAAAATTCAAAACATTCATTATTCAATAGAGCCCAATAGCAAAAATCAGGTTTTGAATGAAGAATCACATTTCTTGGTAGAATCATGCAGGATTGAAATTTTTGATGGTTTTTTACTCCTCTCAACAGCCCAAACAAGTTTCTAAAAGGATGAGTTTGCAACTACTTTACTTTTGGAGAAAATTCAAAACATTCATTATTCAATAGGGCCCAAAATATCAAAAACCAGCGGTTTGAATGAACACACATTTCTTGGTAGAATCGTGCAGGACTGAAATTTTTGATGTTTTTCTACTCCTCTCATGAGCCCAAACAAGTCTCTAAAAGGATGAGTTTGCAACTACTTTACTTTTGGAGAAAATTCAAAACATTCATTATTCAACAGAGCCCAATAACAAAAACCAGCGTTTTGAATGAAGAATCACATTTTTTGGTAGAATCGTGCAGGATTGAAATTTTTGATGGTTTTTTACTCCTCTCAACAGCCCAAACAAGTTTCTAAAAGGATGAGTTTGCAACTATTTTATTTTTGGAGAAAATTCAAAACATTCATTATTCAATAGGGCCCAAACTATCAAAAACCAGCGGTTTCAATGAACACACATTTCTTGGTAGAATCATGCAGGACTGAAATTTCTGATGTTTTTCTACTCTCATGAGCCCAAACAAGTCTCTAAAAGCATGAGTTTGCAACTACTTTACTTTTGGAGAAAATTCAAAACATTCATTATTCAATAGGGCCCAAACTATCAAAAACCAGCGGTTTCAATGAACACACATTTCTTGGTAGAATCATGCAGGACTGAAATTTTTGATGTTTTTCTACTCCTCTCATGAGCCCAAACAAGTCTCTAAAAGCATGAGTTTGCAACTACTTTACTTTTGGAGAAAATTCAAAACATTCATTATTCAATAGAGCCCAATAGCAAAAATCAGGTTTTGAATGAAGAATCACATTTCTTGGTAGAATAATGCAAGATTGAAATTTTTGATGGTTTTTTACTCCTCTCAACAGCCCA
This sequence comes from Dendrobates tinctorius, assembly GCF_039654945.1. Lineage (NCBI taxonomy): Eukaryota > Metazoa > Chordata > Amphibia > Anura > Dendrobatidae > Dendrobates > Dendrobates tinctorius. Next base: position 25,370,551 of record NW_027361793.1, read on the forward strand.
AACAAGTTTCTAAAAGGATGAGTTTGCAACTACTTTACTTTTGGAGAAAATTCAAAACATTCATTATTCAATAGAGCCCAATAGCAAAAATCAGGTTTTGAATAAAGAATCACATTTCTTGGTAAAATCATGCAGGATTGAAATTTTTGATGGTTTTTTACTCCTCTCAACAGCCCAAACAAGTTTCTAAAAGGATGAGTTTGCAACTACTTTACTTTTGGAGAAAATTCAAAACATTCATTATTCAATAGGGCCCAAACTATCAAAAACCAGCAGTTTCAATGAACACACATTTCTTGGTAGAATCATGCAGGACTGAAATTTTTGATGTTTTTCTACTCCTCTCATGAGCCCAAACAAGTCTCTAAAAGCATGAGTTTGCAACTACTTTACTTTTGGAGAAAATTCAAAACATTCATTATTCAATAGAGCCCAATAGCAAAAATCAGGTTTTGAATGAAGAATCACATTTCTTGGTAGAATCATGCAGGATTGAAATTTTTTATGGTTTTTTACTCCTCTCAACAGCCCAAACAAGTTTCTAAAAGGATGAGTTTGCAACTACTTTACTTTTGGAGAAAATTCAAAACATTCATTATTCAATAGGGCCCAAAATATCAAAAACCAGCAGTTTGAATGAACACACATTTCTTGGTAGAATCGTGCAGGACTGAAATTTTTGATGTTTTTCTACTCCTCTCATGAGCCCAAACAAGTCTCTAAAAGGATGAGTTTGCAACTACTTTACTTTTGGAGAAAATTCAAAACATTCATTATTCAATAGAGCCCAATAGCAAAAACCAACGTTTTGAATGAAGAATCACATTTCTTGGTAGAATCATGCAGGATTGAAATTTTTGATGGTTTTTTACTCCTCTCAACAGCCCAAACAAGTTTCTAAAAGCATGAGTTTGCAACTACTTTACTTTTGGAGAAAATTCAAAACATTCGTTATTCAATAGGGCCCAAAATATCAAAAACCAGCGGTTTGAATGAACACACATTTCTTGGTAGAATCGTGCAGGACTGAAATTTTTGATTTTTTTCTACTCCTCTCATGAGCCCAAACAAGTCTCTAAAAGCATGAGTTTGCAACTACTTTTCTTTTGGAGAAAATTCAAAACATTCATTATTCAATAGAGCCCAATAGCAAAAACCAGCGTTTTGAATGAAGAATCACATTTCTTGGTAGAATCATGCAGGATTGAAATTTTTGATGGTTTTTTACTCCTCTCAACAGCCCAATCAATTTTCTAAAAGGATGAGTTTGCAACTACTTTACTTTTGGAGAAAATTCAACACATTCATTATTCAATAGGGCCCAAACTATCAAAAACCAGCGGTTTGAATGAACACACATTTCTTGGTAGAATCGTGCAGGACTGAAACTTTTGATGTTTTTCTACTCCTCTCATTAGCCCAAACAAGTCTCTAAAAGGATGAGTCTGCAACTACTTTACTTTTGGAGAAAATTCAAAACATTCATTATTCAATAGAGCACAATAGCAAAAACCAGCGTTTTGAATGAAGAATCACATTTCTTGGTAAAATCATGCAGGATTGAAATTTTTGATGGTTTTTTACTGCTCTCAACAGCCCAAACAAGTTTCTAAAAGGATGAGTTTGCAACTACTTTACTTTTGGAGAAAATTCAAAACATTCATTATTCAATAGGGCCCAAACTATCAAAAACCAGCGGTTTCAATGAACACACATTTCTTGGTAGAATCATGCAGGACTGAAATTTTTGATGTTTTTCTACTCCTCTCATGAGCCCAAACAAGTCTCTAAAAGCATGAGTTTGCAACTACTTTACTTTTGGAGAAAATTCAAAACATTCATTATTCAATAGGGCCCAAACTATCAAAAATCAGCGGTTTCAATGAACACACATTTCTTGGTAGAATCATGCAGGACTGAAATTTTTGATGTTTTTCTACTCCTTTCATGAGCCCAAACAAGTCTCTAAAAGCATGAGTTTGCAACTACTTTAATTTTGGAGAAAATTCAAAACATTCATTATTCAATAGAGCCCAATAGCAAAAACCAGCGTTTTGAATGAAGAATCACATTTCTTGGTAGAATCATGCAGGATTGAAATTTTTGATGGTTTTATACTCCTCTCAACAGCCCAAGCAAGTTTCTAAAAGGATGAGTTTGCAACTACTTTACTTTTGGAGAAAATTCAAAACATTCATTATTCAATAGGGCCCAAAATATAAAAAACCAGCGGTTTGAATGAACACACATTTCTTGGTAGAATCGTGCAGGACTGAAATTTTTGATGTTTTTCTACTCCTCTCATGAGCCCAAACAAGTCTCTAAAAGGATGAGTTTGCAACTACTTTACTTTTGGAGAAAATTCAAAACATTCATTATTCAATAGAGCCCAATAGCAAAAACCAGCGTTTTGAATGAAGAATCACATTTCTTGGTAGAATCATGCAGGATTGAAATTTTTGATGGTTTTTTACTCCTCTCAACAGCCCAAACAAGTTTCTAAAAGCATGAGTTTGCAACTACTTTACTTTTGGAGACAATTCAAAACATTCGTTATTCAATAGGGCCCAAAATATCAAAAACCAGCGGTTTGAATGAACACACATTTCTTGGTAGAATCGTGCAGGACTGAAATTTTTGATTTTTTTTCTACTCCTCTCATGAGCCCAAACAAGTCTCTAAAAGCATGAGTTTGCAACTACTTTACTTTTGGAGAAAATTCAAAACATTCATTATTCAATAGAGCCCAATAGCAAAAATCAGGTTTTGAATGAAGAATCACATTTCTTGGTAGAATCATGCAGGATTGAAATTTTTGATGGTTTTTTACTCCTCTCAACAGCCCAAACAAGTTTCTAAAAGGATGAGTTTGCAACTACTTTACTTTTGGAGAAAATTCAAAACATTCATTATTCAATAGGGCCCAAAATATCAAAAACCAGCGGTTTGAATGAACACACATTTCTTGGTAGAATCGTGCAGGACTGAAATTTTTGATGTTTTTCTACTCCTCTCATGAGCCCAAACAAGTCTCTAAAAGGATGAGTTTGCAACTACTTTACTTTTGGAGAAAATTCAAAACATTCATTATTCAACAGAGCCCAATAACAAAAACCAGCGTTTTGAATGAAGAATCACATTTTTTGGTAGAATCGTGCAGGATTGAAATTTTTGATGGTTTTTTACTCCTCTCAACAGCCCAAACAAGTTTCTAAAAGGATGAGTTTGCAACTATTTTATTTTTGGAGAAAATTCAAAACATTCATTATTCAATAGGGCCCAAACTATCAAAAACCAGCGGTTTCAATGAACACACATTTCTTGGTAGAATCATGCAGGACTGAAATTTCTGATGTTTTTCTACTCTCATGAGCCCAAACAAGTCTCTAAAAGCATGAGTTTGCAACTACTTTACTTTTGGAGAAAATTCAAAACATTCATTATTCAATAGGGCCCAAACTATCAAAAACCAGCGGTTTCAATGAACACACATTTCTTGGTAGAATCATGCAGGACTGAAATTTTTGATGTTTTTCTACTCCTCTCATGAGCCCAAACAAGTCTCTAAAAGCATGAGTTTGCAACTACTTTACTTTTGGAGAAAATTCAAAACATTCATTATTCAATAGAGCCCAATAGCAAAAATCAGGTTTTGAATGAAGAATCACATTTCTTGGTAGAATAATGCAAGATTGAAATTTTTGATGGTTTTTTACTCCTCTCAACAGCCCAAACAAGTTTCTAAAAGGATGAGTTTGCAACTACTTTACTTTTGGAGAAAATTCAAAACATTCATTATTCAATAGGGCCCAAACTATCAAAAACCAGCGGTTTGAATGAACACACATTTCTTGGTAGAATCGTGCAGGACTGAAATTTTTGATGATTTTCTACTCCTCTCATTAGCCCAAACAAGTCTCTAAAAGGATGAGTTTGCAACTACTTTACTTTTGGAGAAAATTCAAAACATTCATTATTCAATAGAGCCCAATAGCAAAAACCAGCATTTTGAATGAAGAATCACATTTCTTGGTAGAATCATGCAGGATTGAAATTTTTGATGGTTTTTTACTGCTCTCAACAGCCCAAACAAGTTTCTAAAAGGATGAGTTTGCAACTACTTTACTTTTGGAGAAAATTCAAAACATTCATTATTCAATAGGGCCCAAACTATCAAAAACCAGCGGTTTCAATGAACACACATTTCTTGGTAGAATCATGCAGGACTGAAATTTTTGATGTTTTTCTACTCCTCTCATGAGCCCAAACAAGTCTCTAAAAGCATGAGTTTGCAACTACTTTACTTTTGGAGAAAATTCAAAACATTCATTATTCAATAGGGCCCAAACTATCAAAAATCAGCGGTTTCAATGAACACACATTTCTTGGTAGAATCATGCAGGACTGAAATTTTTGATGTTTTTCTACTCCTTTCATGAGCCCAAACAAGTCTCTAAAAGCATGAGTTTGCAACTACTTTAATTTTGGAGAAAATTCAAAACATTCATTATTCAATAGAGCCCAATAGCAAAAACCAGCGTTTTGAATGAAGAATCACATTTCTTGGTAGAATCATGCAGGATTGAAATTTTTGATGGTTTTATACTCCTCTCAACAGCCCAAGCAAGTTTCTAAAAGGATGAGTTTGCAACTACTTTACTTTTGGAGAAAATTCAAAACATTCATTATTCAATAGGGCCCAAAATATAAAAAACCAGCGGTTTGAATGAACACACATTTCTTGGTAGAATCGTGCAGGACTGAAATTTTTGATGTTTTTCTACTCCTCTCATGAGCCCAAACAAGTCTCTAAAAGGATGAGTTTGCAACTACTTTACTTTTGGAGAAAATTCAAAACATTCATTATTCAATAGAGCCCAATAGCAAAAACCAGCGTTTTGAATGAAGAATCACATTTCTTGGTAGAATCATGCAGGATTGAAATTTTTGATGGTTTTTTACTCCTCTCAACAGCCCAAACAAGTTTCTAAAAGCATGAGTTTGCAACTACTTTACTTTTGGAGACAATTCAAAACATTCGTTATTCAATAGGGCCCAAAATATCAAAAACCAGCGGTTTGAATGAACACACATTTCTTGGTAGAATCGTGCAGGACTGAAATTTTTGATTTTTTTTCTACTCCTCTCATGAGCCCAAACAAGTCTCTAAAAGCATGAGTTTGCAACTACTTTACTTTTGGAGAAAATTCAAAACATTCATTATTCAATAGAGCCCAATAGCAAAAATCAGGTTTTGAATGAAGAATCACATTTCTTGGTAGAATCATGCAGGATTGAAATTTTTGATGGTTTTTTACTCCTCTCAACAGCCCAAACAAGTTTCTAAAAGGATGAGTTTGCAACTACTTTACTTTTGGAGAAAATTCAAAACATTCATTATTCAATAGGGCCCAAAATATCAAAAACCAGCGGTTTGAATGAACACACATTTCTTGGTAGAATCGTGCAGGACTGAAATTTTTGATGTTTTTCTACTCCTCTCATGAGCCCAAACAAGTCTCTAAAAGGATGAGTTTGCAACTACTTTACTTTTGGAGAAAATTCAAAACATTCATTATTCAACAGAGCCCAATAACAAAAACCAGCGTTTTGAATGAAGAATCACATTTTTTGGTAGAATCGTGCAGGATTGAAATTTTTGATGGTTTTTTACTCCTCTCAACAGCCCAAACAAGTTTCTAAAAGGATGAGTTTGCAACTATTTTATTTTTGGAGAAAATTCAAAACATTCATTATTCAATAGGGCCCAAACTATCAAAAACCAGCGGTTTCAATGAACACACATTTCTTGGTAGAATCATGCAGGACTGAAATTTCTGATGTTTTTCTACTCTCATGAGCCCAAACAAGTCTCTAAAAGCATGAGTTTGCAACTACTTTACTTTTGGAGAAAATTCAAAACATTCATTATTCAATAGGGCCCAAACTATCAAAAACCAGCGGTTTCAATGAACACACATTTCTTGGTAGAATCATGCAGGACTGAAATTTTTGATGTTTTTCTACTCCTCTCATGAGCCCAAACAAGTCTCTAAAAGCATGAGTTTGCAACTACTTTACTTTTGGAGAAAATTCAAAACATTCATTATTCAATAGAGCCCAATAGCAAAAATCAGGTTTTGAATGAAGAATCACATTTCTTGGTAGAATAATGCAAGATTGAAATTTTTGATGGTTTTTTACTCCTCTCAACAGCCCAAACAAGTTTCTAAAAGGATGAGTTTGCAACTACTTTACTTTTGGAGAAAATTCAAAACATTCATTATTCAATAGGGCCCAAACTATCAAAAACCAGCGGTTTGAATGAACACACATTTCTTGGTAGAATCGTGCAGGACTGAAATTTTTGATGATTTTCTACTCCTCTCATTAGCCCAAACAAGTCTCTAAAAGGATGAGTTTGCAACTACTTTACTTTTGGAGAAAATTCAAAACATTCATTATTCAATAGAGCCCAATAGCAAAAACCAGCATTTTGAATGAAGAATCACATTTCTTGGTAGAATCATGCAGGATTGAAATTTTTGATGGTTTTTTACTGCTCTCAACAGCCCAAACAAGTTTCTAAAAGGATGAGTTTGCAACTACTTTACTTTTGGAGAAAATTCAAAACATTCATTATTCAATAGGGCCCAAACTATCAAAAACCTGCGGTTTCAATGAACACACATTTCTTGGTAGAATCATGCAGGACTGAAATTTTTGATGTTTTTCTACTCCTCTCATGAGCCCAAACAAGTCTCTAAAAGCATGAGTTTGCAACTACTTTACTTTTGGAGAAAATTCAAAACATTCATTATTCAATAGAGCCCAATAGCAAAAACCAGCGTATTGAATGAAGAATCACATTTCTTGGTAGAATCATGCAGGATTGAAATTTTTGATGGTTTTTTACTCCTCTCAACAGCCCAAACAAGTTTCTAAAAGAATGAGTTTGCAACTACTTTACTTTTGGAGAAAATTCAAAACATTCATTATTCAATAGGGCCCAAACTATCAAAAACCAGTGGTTTCAATGAACACACATTTCTTGGTGGGATCATGCAGGACTGAAATTTTTGATGTTTTTCTACTCCTCTCATGAGCCCAAACAAGTCTCTAAAAGCATGAGTTTGCAACTACTTTACTTTTGGAGAAAATTTAAAACATTCATTATTCAATAGAGCCCAATAGCAAAAATCAGGTTTTGAATGAAGAATCACATTTCTTGGTAAAATCATGCAGGATTGAAATTTTTGATGGTTTTTTACTCCTCTCAACAGCCCAAACAAGTTTCTAAAAGGATGAGTTTGCAACTACTTTACTTTTGGAGAAAATTCAAAACATTCATTATTCAATAGGGCCCAAACTATCAAAAACCAGCAGTTTCAATGAACACACATTTCTTGGTAGAATCATGCAGGACTGAAATTTTTGATGTTTTTCTACTCCTCTCATGAGCCCAAACAAGTCTCTAAAAGCATGAGTTTGCAACTACTTTACTTTTGGAGAAAATTCAAAACATTCATTATTCAATAGAGCCCAATAGCAAAAATCAGGTTTTGAATGAAGAATCACATTTCTTGGTAGAATCATGCAGGATTGAAATTTTTGATGGTTTTATACTCCTCTCAACAGCCCAAACAAGTTTCTAAAAGGATGAGTTTGCAACTACTTTACTTTTGGAGAAAATTCAAAACATTCATTATTCAATAGGGCCCAAAATATCAAAAACCAGCGGTTTGAATGAACACACATTTCTTGGTAGAATCGTGCAGGACTGAAATTTTTGATGTTTTTCTACTCCTCTCATGAGCCCAAACAAGTCTCTAAAAGGATGAGTTTGCAACTACTTTACTTTTGGAGAAAATTCAAAACATTCATTATTCAATAGAGCCCAATAGCAAAAACCAGCGTTTTGAATGAATAATCACATTTCTTGGTAGAATCATGCAGGATTGAAATTTTTGATGGTTTTTTACTCCTCTCAACAGCCCAAACAAGTTTCTAAAAGCATGAGTTTGCAACTACTTTACTTTTGGAGACAATTCAAAACATTCGTTATTCAATAGGGCCCAAAATATCAAAAACCAGCGGTTTGAATGAACACACATTTCTTGGTAGAATCATGCAGGACTGAAATTTTTGATTTTTTTCTACTCCTCTCATGAGCCCAAACAAGTCTCTAAAAGCATGAGTTTGCAACTACTTTACTTTTGGAGAAAATTCAAAACATTCATTATTCAATAGAGCCCAATAGCAAAAACCAGCGTTTTGAATGAAGAATCACATTTCTTGGTAGAATCATGCAGGATTGAAATTTTTGATGGTTTTTTACTCCTCTCAACAGCCCAAACAAGTTTCTAAAAGGATGAGTTTGCAACTACTTTATTTTTGGAGAAAATTCAAAACATTCATTATTCAATAGGGCCCAAACTATCAAAAACCAGCGGTTTCAATGAACACACATTTCTTGGTAGAATCATGCAGGACTGAAATTTCTGATGTTTTTCTAATCTCATGAGCCCAAACAAGTCTCTAAAAGCATGAGTTTGCAACTACTTTACTTTTGGAGAAAATTCAAAACATTCATTATTCAATAGGGCCCAAACTATCAAAAACCAGCGGTTTGAATGAACACACATTTCTTGGTAGAATCGTGCAGGACTGAAATTTTTGATGTTTTTCTACTCCTCTAATTAGCCCAAACAAGTCTCTAAAAGGATGAGTCTGCAACTACTTTACTTTTGGAGAAAATTCAAAACATTCATTATTCAATAGAGCCCAATAGCAAAAACCAGCGTTTTGAATGAAGAATTACATTTCTTGGTAGAATCATGCAGGATTGAAATTTTTGATGGTTTTTTATTGCCCTCAACAGCCCAAACAAGTTTCTAAAAGGATTAGTTTGCAACTACTTTACTTTTGGAGAAAATTCAAAACATTCATTATTCAATAGGGCCCAAACTATCAAAAACCAGCGGTTTGAATGAACACACATTTCTTGGTAGAATCATGCAGGACTGAAATTTTTGATGTTTTTCTACTCCTCTCATGAGCCCAAACAAGTCTCTAAAAGGATGAGTTTGCAACTACTTTACTTTTGGAGAAAATTCAAAACATTCATTATTCAATAGAGCCCAATAGCAAAAACCTGCGTTTTGAATGAAGAATCACATTTCTTGGTAGAATCATGCAGGATTGAATTTTTTGATGGTTTTTTACTCCTCTCAACAGCCCAAACAAGTTTCTAAAAGGATGAGTTTGCAACTACTTTATTTTTGGAGAAAATTCAAAACATTCATTATTCAATAGGGCCCAAACTATCAAAAACCAGTGGTTTCAATGAACACACATTTCTTGGTGGGATCATGCAGGACTGAAATTTTTGATGTTTTTCTACTCCTCTCATGAGCCCAAACAAGTCTCTAAAAGCATGAGTTTGCAACTACTTTACTTTTGGAGAAAATTCAAAACATTCATTATTCAATAGAGCCCAATAGCAAAAATCAGGTTTTGAATGAAGAATCACATTTCTTGGTAAAATCATGCAGGATTGAAATTTTTGATGGTTTTTTACTCCTCTCAACAGCCCAAACAAGTTTCTAAAAGGATGAGTTTGCAACTACTTTACTTTTGGAGAAAATTCAAAACATTCATTATTCAATAGGGCCCAAACTATCAAAAACCAGCAGTTTCAATGAACACACATTTCTTGGTAGAATCATGCAGGACTGAAATTTTTGATGTTTTTCTACTCCTCTCATGAGCCCAAACAAGTCTCTAAAAGCATGAGTTTGCAACTACTTTACTTTTGGAGAAAATTCAAAACATTCATTATTCAATAGAGCCCAATAGCAAAAATCAGGTTTTGAATGAAGAATCACATTTCTTGGTAGAATCATGCAGGATTGAAATTTTTGATGGTTTTATACTCCTCTCAACAGCCCAAGCAAGTTTCTAAAAGGATGAGTTTGCAACTGCTTTACTTTTGGAGAAAATTCAAAACATTCATTATTCAATAGGGCCCAAAATATAAAAAACCAGCGGTTTGAATGAACACACATTTCTTGGTAGAATCGTGCAGGACTGAAATTTTTGATGTTTTTCTACTCCTCTCATGAGCCCAAACAAGTCTCTAAAAGGATGAGTTTGCAACTACTTTACTTTTGGAGAAAATTCAAAACATTCATTATTCAATAGAGCCCAATAGCAAAAACCAGCGTTTTGAATGAAGAATCACATTTCTTGGTAGAATCATGCAGGATTGAAATTTTTGATGGTTTTTTACTCCTCTCAACAGCCCAAACAAGTTTCTAAAAGCATGAGTTTGCAACTACTTTACTTTTGGAGACAATTCAAAACATTCGTTATTCAATAGGGCCCAAAATATCAAAAACCAGCGGTTTGAATGAACACACATTTCTTGGTAGAATCGTGCAGGACTGAAATTTTTGATTTTTTTCTACTCCTCTCATGAGCCCAAACAAGTCTCTAAAAGCATGAGTTTGCAACTACTTTACTTTTGGAGAAAATTCAAAACATTCATTATTCAATAGAGCCCCATAGCAAAAACCAGCGTTTTGAATGAAGAATCACATTTCTTGGTAGAATCATGCAGGATTGAAATTTTTGATGTTTTTTTACTCCTCTCAACAGCCCAAACAAGTTTCTAAAAGGATGAGTTTGCAACTACTTTATTTTTGGAGAAAATTCAAAACATTCATTATTCAATAGGGCCCAAACTAACAAAAACCAGCGGTTTCAATGAACACACATTTCTTGGTAGAATCATGCAGGACTGAAATTTCTGATGTTTTTCTAATCTCATGAGCCCAAACAAGTCTCTAAAAGCATGAGTTTGCAACTACTTTACTTTTGGAGAAAATTCAAAACATTCATTATTCAATAGGGCCCAAACTATCAAAAACCAGCGGTTTGAATGAACACACATTTCTTGGTAGAATCGTGCAGGACTGAAATTTTTGATGTTTTTCTACTCCTCTCATTAGCCCAAACAAGTCTCTAAAAGGATGAGTCTGCAACTACTTTACTTTTGGAGAAAATTCAAAACATTCATTATTCAATAGAGCCCAATAGCAAAAACCAGCGTTTTGAATGAAGAATTACATTTCTTGGTAGAATCATGCAGGATTGAAATTTTTGATGGTTTTTTACTGCTCTCAACAGCCCAAACAAGTTTCTAAAAGGATGAGTTTGCAACTACTTTACTTTTGGAGAAAATTCTAAACATTCATTATTCAATAGGGCCCAAACTATCAAAAACCAGCGGTTTGAATGAACACACATTTCTTGGTAGAATCATGCAGGACTGAAATTTTTGATGTTTTTCTACTCCTCTCATGAGCCCAAACAAGTCTCTAAAAGGATGAGTTTGCAACTACTTTACTTTTGGAGAAAATTCAAAACATTCATTATTCAATAGAGCCCAATAGCAAAAACCTGCGTTTTGAATGAAGAATCACATTTCTTGGTAGAATCATGCAGGATTGAAATTTTTGATGGTTTTTTACTCCTCTCAACAGCCCAAACAAGTTTCTAAAAGGATGAGTTTGCAACTACTTTATTTTTGGAGAAAATTCAAAACATTCATTATTCAATAGGGCCCAAACTATCAAAAACCAGTGGTTTCAATGAACACACATTTCTTGGTGGGATCATGCAGGACTGAAATTTTTGATGTTTTTCTACTCCTCTCATGAGCCCAAACAAGTCTCTAAAAGCATGAGTTTGCAACTACTTTACTTTTGGAGAAAATTCAAAACATTCATTATTCAATAGAGCCCAATAGCAAAAATCAGGTTTTGAATGAAGAATCACATTTCTTGGTAAAATCATGCAGGATTGAAATTTTTGATGGTTTTTTACTCCTCTCAACAGCCCAAACAAGTTTCTAAAAGGATGAGTTTGCAACTACTTTACTTTTGGAGAAAATTCAAAACATTCATTATTCAATAGGGCCCAAACTATCAAAAACCAGCAGTTTCAATGAACACACATTTCTTGGTAGAATCATGCAGGACTGAAATTTTTGATGTTTTTCTACTCCTCTCATGAGCCCAAACAAGTCTCTAAAAGCATGAGTTTGCAACTACTTTACTTTTGGAGAAAATTCAAAACATTCATTATTCAATAGAGCCCAATAGCAAAAATCAGGTTTTGAATGAAGAATCACATTTCTTGGTAGAATCATGCAGGATTGAAATTTTTGATGGTTTTATACTCCTCTCAACAGCCCAAACAAGTTTCTAAAAGGATGAGTTTGCAACTACTTTACTTTTGGAGAAAATATAAAACATTCATTAATCAATAGGGCCCAAAATATCAAAAACCAGCGGTTTGAATGAACACACATTTCTTGGTAGAATCGTGCAGGACTGAAATTTTTGATGTTTTTCTACTCCTCTCATGAGCCCAAACAAGTCTCTAAAAGCATGAGTTTGCAACTACTTTACTTTTGGAGAAAATTCAAAACATTCGTTATTCAATAGGGCCCAAAATATCAAAAACCAGCGGTTTGAATGAACACACATTTCTTGGTAGAATCGAGCAGGACTGAAATTTTTGATTTTTTTCTACTCCTCTCATGAGCCCAAACAAGTCTCTAAAAGCATGAGTTTGCAACTACTTTACTTTTGGAGAAAATTCAAAACATTCATTATTCAATAGAGCCCAATAGCAAAAACCAGCGTTTTGAATGAAGAATCACATTTCTTGGTAGAATCATGCAGGATTGAAATTTTTGATGGTTTTTTACTCCTCTCAACAGCCCAAACAAGTTTCTAAAAGGATGAGTTTGCAACTACTTTATTTTTGGAGAAAATTCAAAACATTCATTATTCAATAGGGCCCAAACTATCAAAAACCAGCGGTTTCAATGAACACACATTTCTTGGTAGAATCATGCAGGACTGAAATTTCTGATGTTTTTCTAATCTCATGAGCCCAAACAAGTCACTAAAAGCATGAGTTTGCAACTACTTTACTTTTGGAGAAAATTCAAAACATTCATTATTCAATAGGGCCCAAATTATCAAAAACCAGCGGTTTGAATGAACACACATTTCTTGGTAGAATCGTGCAGGACTGAAATTTTTGATGTTTTTCTACTCCTCTCATTAGCCCAAACAAGTCTCTAAAAGGATGAGTCTGCAACTACTTTACTTTTGGAGAAAATTCAAAACATTCATTATTCAATAGAGCCCAATAGCAAAAACCAGCGTTTTGAATGAAGAATTACATTTCTTGGTAGAATCATGCAGGATTGAAATTTTTGATGGTTTTTTACTGCTCTCAACAGCCCAAACAAGTTTATAAAAGGATGAGTTTGCAACTACTTTACTTTTGGAGAAAATTCAAAACATTCATTATTCAATAGGGCCCAAACTATCAAAAACCAGCGGTTTCAATGAACACACATTTCTTGGTAGAATCATGCAGGACTGAAATTTTTGATGTTTTTCTACTCCTCTCATGAGCCCAAACAAGTCTCTAAAAGCATGAGTTTGCAACTACTTTAATTTTGGAGAAAATTCAAAACATTCATTATTCAATAGAGCCCAATAGCAAAAACCAGCGTTTTGAATGAAGAATCACATTTCTTGGTAGAATCATGCAGGATTGAAATTTTTGATGGTTTTTTACTCCTCTCAACAGCCCAAACAAGTGTCTAAAAGGATGAGTTTGCAACTACTTTACTTTTGGAGAAAATTCAAAACATTCATTATTCAATAGGGCCCAAACTATCAAAAACCAGCGGTTTGAATGAACACACATTTCTTGGTAGAATCGTGCAGGACTGAAATTTTTGATGTTTTTCTACTCCTCTCATGAGCCCAAACAAGTCTCTAAAAGGATGAGTTTGCAACTACTTTACTTTTGGAGAAAATTCAAAACATTCATTATTCAACAGAGCCCAATAACAAAAACCAGCGTTTTGAATGAAGAATCACATTTCTTGGTAGAATCATGCAGGATTGAAATTTTTGATGGTTTTTTACTCCTCTCAACAGCCCAAACAAGTTTCTAAAAGGATGAGTTTGCAACTACTTTACTTTTGGAGAAAATTCAAAACATTCATTATTCAACAGAGCCCAATAACAAAAACCAGCGTTTTGAATGAAGAATCACATTTCTTGGTAGAATCATGCAGGATTGAAATTTTTGATGGTTTTTTACTGCTCTCAACAGCCCAAACAAGTTTCTAAAAGGATGAGTTTGCAACTACTTTACTTTTGGAGAAAATTCAAAACATTCATTATTCAATAGGGCCCAAACTATCAAAAACCAGCGGTTTCAATGAACACACATTTTTTGGTAGAATCATGCAGGACTGAAATTTTTGATGTTTTTCTACTCCTCTCATGAGCCCAAACAAGTCTCTAAAAGCATGAGTTTGCAACTACTTTACTTTTGGAGAAAATTCAAAACATTCATTATTCAATAGAGCCCAATAGCAAAAACCAGCGTATTGAATGAAGAATCACATTTCTTGGTAGAATCATGCAGGATTGATATTTTTGATGGTTTTTTACTCCTCTCAACAGCCCAAACAAGTTTCTAAAAGGATGAGTTTGCAACTACTTTACTTTTGGAGAAAATTCAAAACATTCATTATTCAATAGGGCCCAAACTATCAAAAACCAGCGGTTTCACTGAACACACATTTCTTGGTAGAATCATGCAGGACTGAAATTTTTGATGTTTTTCTACTCCTCTCATGAGCCCAAACAAGTCTCTAAAAGCATGAGTTTGCAACTACTTTAATTTTGGAGAAAATTCAAAACATTCATTATTCAATAGAGCCCAATAGCAAAAACCAGCGTTTTGAATGAAGAATCACATTTCTTGGTAGAATCATGCAGGATTGAAATTTTTGATGGTTTTTTACTCCTCTCAACAGCCCAAACAAGTGTCTAAAAGGATGAGTTTGCAACTACTTTACTTTTGGAGAAAATTCAAAACATTCATTATTCAATAGGGCCCAAAATATCAAAAACCAGCGGTTTGAATGAACACACATTTCTTGGTAGAATCGTGCAGGACTGAAATTTTTGATGTTTTTCTACTCCTCTCATGAGCCCAAACAAGTCTCTAAAAGGATGAGTTTGCAACTACTTTACTTTTGGAGAAAATTCAAAACATTCATTATTCAATAGAGCCCAATAGCAAAAACCAGCATTTTGAATGAAGAATCACATTTCTTGGTAGAATCATGCAGAATTGAAATTTTTGATGGTTTTTTACTCCTCTCAACAGCCCAAACAAGTTTCTAAAAGGATGAGTTTGCAACTACTTTACTTTTGGAGAGAATTCAAAACATTCATTATTCAATAGGTCCCAAACTATCAAAAACCAGCGGTTTCAATGAACACACATTTCTTGGTAGAATCATGCAGGACTGAAATTTTTGATGTTTTTCTACTCCTCTCATGAGCCCAAACAAGTCTCTAAAAGCATGAGTTTGCAACTACTTTACTTTTGAAGAAAATTCAAAACATTCATTATTCAATAGAGCCCAATAGCAAAAATCAGGTTTTGAATGAAGAATCACATTTCTTGGTAGAATCATGCAGAATTGAAATTTTTGATGGTTTTTTACTCCTCTCAACAGCCCAAACAAGTTTCTAAAAGGATGAGTTTGCAACTACTTTACTTTTGGAGAAAATTCAAAACATTCATTATTCAATAGGGCCCAAACTATCAAAAACCAGCGGTTTGAATGAACACACATTTCTTGGTAGAATCGTGCAGGACTGAAATTTTTGATGTTTTTCTACTCCTCTCATGAGCCCAAACAAGTCTCTAAAAGGATGAGTTTGCAACTACTTTACTTTTGGAGAAAATTCAAAACATTCATTATTCAACAGAGCCCAATAACAAAAACCAGCGTTTTGAATGAAGAATCACATTTCTTGGTAGAATCATGCAGGATTGAAATTTTTGATGGTTTTTTACTCCTCTCAACAGCCCAAACAAGTTTCTAAAAGGATGAGTTTGCAACTACTTTACTTTTGGAGAAAATTCAAAACATTCATTATTCAACAGAGCCCAATAACAAAAACCAGCGTTTTGAATGAAGAATCACATTTCTTGGTAGAATCATGCAGGATTGAAATTTTTGATGGTTTTTTACTGCTCTCAACAGCCCAAACAAGTTTCTAAAAGGATGAGTTTGCAACTACTTTACTTTTGGAGAAAATTCAAAACATTCATTATTCAATAGGGCCCAAACTATCAAAAACCAGCGGTTTCAATGAACACACATTTTTTGGTAGAATCATGCAGGACTGAAATTTTTGATGTTTTTCTACTCCTCTCATGAGCCCAAACAAGTCTCTAAAAGCATGAGTTTGCAACTACTTTACTTTTGGAGAAAATTCAAAACATTCATTATTCAATAGAGCCCAATAGCAAAAACCAGCGTATTGAATGAAGAATCACATTTCTTGGTAGAATCATGCAGGATTGATATTTTTGATGGTTTTTTACTCCTCTCAACAGCCCAAACAAGTTTCTAAAAGGATGAGTTTGCAACTACTTTACTTTTGGAGAAAATTCAAAACATTCATTATTCAATAGGGCCCAAACTATCAAAAACCAGCGGTTTCAATGAACACACATTTCTTGGTAGAATCATGCAGGACT
This sequence comes from Dendrobates tinctorius, assembly GCF_039654945.1. Classification (NCBI taxonomy): domain Eukaryota; kingdom Metazoa; phylum Chordata; class Amphibia; order Anura; family Dendrobatidae; genus Dendrobates; species Dendrobates tinctorius. Next base: position 25,387,219 of record NW_027361793.1, read on the forward strand.
GAAATTTTTGATGTTTTTCTACTCCTCTCATGAGCCCAAACAAGTCTCTAAAAGCATGAGTTTGCAACTACTTTACTTTTGGAGAAAATTCAAAACATTCATTATTCAATAGAGCCCAATAGCAAAAATCAGGTTTTGAATGAAGAATCACATTTCTTGGTAGAATCATGCAGGATTGAAATTTTTGATGGTTTTTTACTCCTCTCAACAGCCCAAACAAGTTTCTAAAAGGATGAGTTTGCAACTGCTTTACTTTTGGAGAAAATTCAAAACATTCATTATTCAATAGGGCCCAAAATATCAAAAACCAGGGGTTTGAATGAACACACATTTCTTGGTAGAATCGTGCAGGACTGAAATTTTTGATGTTTTTCTACTCCTCTCATGAGCCCAAACAAGTCTCTAAAAGGATGAGTTTGCAACTACTTTACTTTTGGAGAAAATTCAAAACATTCATTATTCAATAGAGCCCAATAGCAAAAACCAGCGTTTTGAATGAAGAATCACATTTCTTGGTAGAATCATGCAGGATTGAAATTTTTGATGGTTTTTTACTCCTCTCAACAGCCCAAACAAGTTTCTAAAAGGATGAGTTTGCAACTACTTTACTTTTGGAGAAAATTCAAAACATTCATTATTCAATAGGGCCCAAACTATCAAAAACCAGCGGTTTCAATGAACACACATTTCTTGGTAGAATCATGCAGGACTGAAATTTTTGATGTTTTTCTACTCCTCTCATGAGCCCAAACAAGTCTCTAAAAGCATGAGTTTGCAACTACTTTACTTTTGAAGAAAATTCAAAACATTCATTATTCAATAGAGCCCAATAGCAAAAATCAGGTTTTGAATGAAGAATCACATTTCTTGGTAGAATCATGCAGGATTGAAATTTTTGATGGTTTTTTACTCCTCTCAACAGCCCAAACAAGTTTCTAAAAGGATGAGTTTGCAACTACTTTATTTTTGGAGAAAATTCAAAACATTCATTATTCAATAGGGCCCAAACTAACAAAAACCAGCGGTTTCAATGAACACACATTTCTTGGTAGAATCATGCAGGACTGAAATTTCTGATGTTTTTCTAATCTCATGAGCCCAAACAAGTCTCTAAAAGCATGAGTTTGCAACTACTTTACTTTTGGAGAAAATTCAAAACATTCATTATTCAATAGGGCCCAAACTATCAAAAACCAGCGGTTTGAATGAACACACATTTCTTGGTAGAATCGTGCAGGACTGAAATTTTTGATGTTTTTCTACTCCTCTCATTAGCCCAAACAAGTCTCTAAAAGGATGAGTCTGCAACTACTTTACTTTTGGAGAAAATTCAAAACATTCATTATTCAATAGAGCCCAATAGCAAAAACCAGCGTTTTGAATGAAGAATTACATTTCTTGGTAGAATCATGCAGGATTGAAATTTTTGATGGTTTTTTACTGCTCTCAACAGCCCAAACAAGTTTCTAAAAGGATGAGTTTGCAACTACTTTACTTTTGGAGAAAATTCTAAACATTCATTATTCAATAGGGCCCAAACTATCAAAAACCAGCGGTTTGAATGAACACACATTTCTTGGTAGAATCATGCAGGACTGAAATTTTTGATGTTTTTCTACTCCTCTCATGAGCCCAAACAAGTCTCTAAAAGGATGAGTTTGCAACTACTTTACTTTTGGAGAAAATTCAAAACATTCATTATTCAATAGAGCCCAATAGCAAAAACCTGCGTTTTGAATGAAGAATCACATTTCTTGGTAGAATCATGCAGGATTGAAATTTTTGATGGTTTTTTACTCCTCTCAACAGCCCAAACAAGTTTCTAAAAGGATGAGTTTGCAACTACTTTATTTTTGGAGAAAATTCAAAACATTCATTATTCAATAGGGCCCAAACTATCAAAAACCAGTGGTTTCAATGAACACACATTTCTTGGTGGGATCATGCAGGACTGAAATTTTTGATGTTTTTCTACTCCTCTCATGAGCCCAAACAAGTCTCTAAAAGCATGAGTTTGCAACTACTTTACTTTTGGAGAAAATTCAAAACATTCATTATTCAATAGAGCCCAATAGCAAAAATCAGGTTTTGAATGAAGAATCACATTTCTTGGTAAAATCATGCAGGATTGAAATTTTTGATGGTTTTTTACTCCTCTCAACAGCCCAAACAAGTTTCTAAAAGGATGAGTTTGCAACTACTTTACTTTTGGAGAAAATTCAAAACATTCATTATTCAATAGGGCCCAAACTATCAAAAACCAGCAGTTTCAATGAACACACATTTCTTGGTAGAATCATGCAGGACTGAAATTTTTGATGTTTTTCTACTCCTCTCATGAGCCCAAACAAGTCTCTAAAAGCATGAGTTTGCAACTACTTTACTTTTGGAGAAAATTCAAAACATTCATTATTCAATAGAGCCCAATAGCAAAAATCAGGTTTTGAATGAAGAATCACATTTCTTGGTAGAATCATGCAGGATTGAAATTTTTGATGGTTTTATACTCCTCTCAACAGCCCAAACAAGTTTCTAAAAGGATGAGTTTGCAACTACTTTACTTTTGGAGAAAATATAAAACATTCATTAATCAATAGGGCCCAAAATATCAAAAACCAGCGGTTTGAATGAACACACATTTCTTGGTAGAATCGTGCAGGACTGAAATTTTTGATGTTTTTCTACTCCTCTCATGAGCCCAAACAAGTCTCTAAAAGGATGAGTTTGCAACTACTTTATTTTTGGAGAAAATTCAAAACATTCATTATTCAATAGGGCCCAAACTATCAAAAACCAGCGGTTTCAATGAACACACATTTCTTGGTAGAATCATGCAGGACTGAAATTTCTGATGTTTTTCTAATCTCATGAGCCCAAACAAGTCACTAAAAGCATGAGTTTGCAACTACTTTACTTTTGGAGAAAATTCAAAACATTCATTATTCAATAGGGCCCAAACTATCAAAAACCAGCGGTTTGAATGAACACACATTTCTTGGTAGAATCGTGCAGGACTGAAATTTTTGATGTTTTTCTACTCCTCTCATTAGCCCAAACAAGTCTCTAAAAGGATGAGTCTGCAACTACTTTACTTTTGGAGAAAATTCAAAACATTCATTATTCAATAGAGCCCAATAGCAAAAACCAGCGTTTTGAATTAAGAATTACATTTCTTGGTAGAATCATGCAGGATTGAAATTTTTGATGGTTTTTTACTGCTCTCAACAGCCCAAACAAGTTTATAAAAGGATGAGTTTGCAACTACTTTACTTTTGGAGAAAATTCAAAACATTCATTATTCAATAGGGCCCAAACTATCAAAAACCAGCGGTTTCAATGAACACACATTTCTTGGTAGAATCATGCAGGACTGAAATTTTTGATGTTTTTCTACTCCTCTCATGAGCCCAAACAAGTCTCTAAAAGCATGAGTTTGCAACTACTTTAATTTTGGAGAAAATTCAAAACATTCATTATTCAATAGAGCCCAATAGCAAAAACCAGCGTTTTGAATGAAGAATCACATTTCTTAGTAGAATCATGCAGGATTGAAATTTTTGATGGTTTTTTACTCCTCTCAACAGCCCAAACAAGTGTCTAAAAGGATGAGTTTGCAACTACTTTACTTTTGGAGAAAATTCAAAACATTCATTATTCAATAGGGCCCAAAATATCAAAAACCAGCGGTTTGAATGAACACACATTTCTTGGTAGAATCGTGCAGGACTGAAATTTTTGATGTTTTTCTACTCCTCTCATGAGCCCAAACAAGTCTCTAAAAGGATGAGTTTGCAACTACTTTACTTTTGGAGAAAATTCAAAACATTCATTATTCAATAGAGCCCAATAGCAAAAACCAGCGTTTTGAATGAAGAATCACATTTCTTGGTAGAATCATGCAGGATTGAAATTTTTGATGGTTTTTTACTCCTCTCAACAGCCCAAACAAGTTTCTAAAAGGATGAGTTTGCAACTACTTTACTTTTGGAGAAAATTCAAAACATTCATTATTCAATAGGGCCCAAACTATCAAAAACCAGCGGTTTGAATGAACACACATTTCTTGGTAGAATCGTGCAGGACTGAAATTTTTGATGTTTTTCTACTCCTCTCATGAGCCCAAACAAGTCTCTAAAAGGATGAGTTTGCAACTACTTTACTTTTGGAGAAAATTCAAAACATTCATTATTCAACAGAGCCCAATAACAAAAACCAGCGTTTTGAATGAAGAATCACATTTCTTGGTAGAATCATGCAGGATTGAAATTTTTGATGGTTTTTTACTCCTCTCAACAGCCCAAACAAGTTTCTAAAAGGATGAGTTTGCAACTATTTTATTTTTGGAGAAAATTCAAAACATTCATTATTCATTAGGGCCCAAACTATCAAAAACCAGCGGTTTCAATGAACACACATTTCTTGGTAGAATCATGCAGGACTGAAATTTTTGATGTTTTTCTACTCCTCTCATGAGCCCAAACAAGTCTCTAAAAGCATGAGTTTGCAACTACTTTACTTTTGGAGAAAATTCAAAACATTCATTATTCAATAGGGCCCAAACTATCAAAAACCAGCGGTTTCAATGAACACACATTTCTTGGTAGAATCATGCAGGACTGAAATTTTTGATGTTTTTCTACTCCTCTCATGAGCCCAAACAAGTCTCTAAAAGGATGAGTTTGCAACTACTTTACTTTTGGAGAAAATTCAAAACATTCATTATTCAATAGAGCCCAATAGCAAAAACCAGCGTTTTGAATGAAGAATCACATTTCTTGGTAGAATCATGCAGGATTGAAATTTTTGATGGTTTTTTACTGCTCTCAACAGCCCAAACAAGTTTCTAAAAGGATGAGTTTGCAACTACTTTACTTTTGGAGAAAATTCAAAACATTCATTATTCAATAGGGCCCAAACTATCAAAAACCAGCGGTTTCAATGAACACACATTTTTTGGTAGAATCATGCAGGACTGAAATTTTTGATGTTTTTCTACTCCTCTCATGAGCCCAAACAAGTCTCTAAAAGCATGAGTTTGCAACTACTTTACTTTTGGAGAAAATTCAAAACATTCATTATTCAATAGAGCCCAATAGCAAAAACCAGCGTATTGAATGAAGAATCACATTTCTTGGTAGAATCATGCAGGATTGAAATTTTTGATGGTTTTTTACTCCTCTCAACAGCCCAAACAAGTTTCTAAAAGGATGAGTTTGCAACTACTTTACTTTTGGAGAAAATTCAAAACATTCATTATTCAATAGGGCCCAAACTATCAAAAACCAGCGGTTTCAATGAACACACATTTCTTGGTAGAATCATGCAGGACTGAAATTTTTGATGTTTTTCTACTCCTCTCATGAGCCCAAACAAGTCTCTAAAAGCATGAGTTTGCAACTACTTTACTTTTGGAGAAAATTCAAAACATTCATTATTCAATAGAGCCCAATAGCAAAAATCAGGTTTTGAATGAAGAATCACATTTCTTGGTAGAATCATGCAGGATTGAAATTTTTGATGGTTTTTTACTCCTCTCAACAGCCCAAACAAGTTTCTAAAAGGATGAGTTTGCAACTGCTTTACTTTTGGAGAAAATTCAAAACATTCATTATTCAATAGGGCCCAAAATATCAAAAACCAGGGGTTTGAATGAACACACATTTCTTGGTAGAATCGTGCAGGACTGAAATTTTTGATGTTTTTCTACTCCTCTCATGAGCCCAAACAAGTCTCTAAAAGGATGAGTTTGCAACTACTTTACTTTTGGAGAAAATTCAAAACATTCATTATTCAACAGAGCCCAATAGCAAAAACCAGCGTTTTGAATGAAGAATCACATTTCTTGGTAGAATCATGCAGGATTGAAATTTTTGATGGTTTTTTACTCCTCTCAACAGCCCAAACAAGTTTCTAAAAGGATGAGTTTGCAACTACTTTACTTTTGGAGAAAATTCAAAACATTCATTATTCAATAGGGCCCAAACTATCAAAAACCAGCGGTTTCAATGAACACACATTTCTTGGTAGAATCATGCAGGACTGAAATTTTTGATGTTTTTCTACTCCTCTCGTGAGCCCAAACAAGTCTCTAAAAGCATGAGTTTGCAACTACTTTACTTTTGAAGAAAATTCAAAACATTCATTATTCAATAGAGCCCAATAGCAAAAATCAGGTTTTGAATGAAGAATCACATTTCTTGGTAGAATCATGCAGGATTGAAATTTTTGATGGTTTTTTACTCCTCTCAACAGCCCAAACAAGTTTCTAAAAGGATGAGTTTGCAACTACTTTACTTTTGGAGAAAATTCAAAACATTCATTATTCAATAGGGCCCAAACTATCAAAAACCAGCGGTTTGAATGAACACACATTTCTTGGTAGAATCCTGCAGGACTGAAATTTTTGATGTTTTTCTACTCCTCTCATTAGCCCAAACAAGTCTCTAAAAGGATGAGTTTGCAACTACTTTACTTTTGGAGAAAATTCAAAACATTCATTATTCAATAGAGCCCAATAGCAAAAACCAGCGTTTTGAATGAAGAATCACATTTCTTGGTAGAATCATGCAGGATTGAAATTTTTGATGGTTTTTTACTGCTCTCAACAGCCCAAACAAGTTTCTAAAAGGATGAGTTTGCAACTACTTTACTTTTGGAGAAAATTCAAAACATTCATTATTCAATAGGGCAAAAACTATCAAAAACCAGCGGTTTGAATGAACACACATTTCTTGGTAGAATCATGCAGGACTGAAATTTTTGATGTTTTTCTACTCCTCTCATGAGCCCAAACAAGTCTCTAAAAGCATGAGTTTGCAACTACTTTACTTTTGGAGAAAATTCAAAACATTCATTATTCAATAGAGCCCAATAGCAAAAATCAGGTTTTGAATGAAGAATCACATTTCTTGGTAAAATCATGCAGGATTGAAATTTTTGATGGTTTTTTACTCCTCTCAACAGCCCAAACAAGTTTCTAAAAGGATGAGTTTGCAACTACTTTACTTTTGGAGAAAATTCAAAACATTCATTATTCAATAGGGCCCAAACTATCAAAAACCAGCAGTTTCAATGAACACACATTTCTTGGTAGAATCATGCAGGACTGAAATTTTTGATGTTTTTCTACTCCTCTCATGAGCCCAAACAAGTCTCTAAAAGCATGAGTTTGCAACTACTTTACTTTTGGAGAAAATTCAAAACATTCATTATTCAATAGAGCCCAATAGCAAAAATCAGGTTTTGAATGAAGAATCACATTTCTTGGTAGAATCATGCAGGATTGAAATTTTTGATGGTTTTATACTCCTCTCAACAGCCCAAACAAGTTTCTAAAAGGATGAGTTTGCAACTACTTTATTTTTGGAGAAAATTCAAAACATTCATTATTCAATAGGGCCCAAAATATCAAAAACCAGCGGTTTGAATGAACACACATTTCTTGGTAGAATCGTGCAGGACTGAAATTTTTGATGTTTTTCTACTCCTCTCATGAGCCCAAACAAGTCTCTAAAAGGATGAGTTTGCAACTACTTTACTTTTGGAGAAAATTCAAAACATTCATTATTCAATAGAGCCCAATAGCAAAAACCAGCGTTTTGAATGAAGAATCACATTTCTTGGTAGAATCATGCAGGATTGAAATTTTTGATGGTTTTTTACTCCTCTCAACAGCCCAAACAAGTTTCTAAAAGCATGAGTTTGCAACTACTTTACTTTTGGAGACAATTCAAAACATTCGTTATTCAATAGGGCCCAAAATATCAAAAACCAGCGGTTTGAATGAACACACATTTCTTGGTAGAATCATGCAGGACTGAAATTTTTGATTTTTTTCTACTCCTCTCATGAGCCCAAACAAGTCTCTAAAAGCATGAGTTTGCAACTACTTTACTTTTGGAGAAAATTCAAAACATTCATTATTCAATAGAGCCCAATAGCAAAAACCAGCGTTTTGAATGAAGAATCACATTTCTTGGTAGAATCATGCAGGATTGAAATTTTTGATGGTTTTTTACTCCTCTCAACAGCCCAAACAAGTTTCTAAAAGGATGAGTTTGCAACTACTTTATTTTTGGAGAAAATTCAAAACATTCATTATTCAATAGGGCCCAAACTATCAAAAACCAGCGGTTTCAATGAACACACATTTCTTGGTAGAATCATGCAGGACTGAAATTTCTGATGTTTTTCTAATCTCATGAGCCCAAACAAGTCTCTAAAAGCATGAGTTTGCAACTACTTTACTTTTGGAGAAAATTCAAAACATTCATTATTCAATAGGGCCCAAACTATCAAAAACCAGCGGTTTGAATGAACACACATTTCTTGGTAGAATCGTGCAGGACTGAAATTTTTGATGTTTTTCTACTCCTCTAATTAGCCCAAACAAGTCTCTAAAAGGATGAGTCTGCAACTACTTTACTTTTGGAGAAAATTCAAAACATTCATTATTCAATAGAGCCCAATAGCAAAAACCAGCGTTTTGAATGAAGAATTACATTTCTTGGTAGAATCATGCAGGATTGAAATTTTTGATGGTTTTTTACTGCCCTCAACAGCCCAAACAAGTTTCTAAAAGGATTAGTTTGCAACTACTTTACTTTTGGAGAAAATTCAAAACATTCATTATTCAATAGGGCCCAAACTATCAAAAACCAGCGGTTTGAATGAACACACATTTCTTGGTAGAATCATGCAGGACTGAAATTTTTGATGTTTTTCTACTCCTCTCATGAGCCCAAACAAGTCTCTAAAAGGATGAGTTTGCAACTACTTTACTTTTGGAGAAAATTCAAAACATTCATTATTCAATAGAGCCCAATAGCAAAAACCTGCGTTTTGAATGAAGAATCACATTTCTTGGTAGAATCATGCAGGATTGAATTTTTTGATGGTTTTTTACTCCTCTCAACAGCCCAAACAAGTTTCTAAAAGGATGAGTTTGCAACTACTTTATTTTTGGAGAAAATTCAAAACATTCATTATTCAATAGGGCCCAAACTATCAAAAACCAGTGGTTTCAATGAACACACATTTCTTGGTGGGATCATGCAGGACTGAAATTTTTGATGTTTTTCTACTCCTCTCATGAGCCCAAACAAGTCTCTAAAAGCATGAGTTTGCAACTACTTTACTTTTGGAGAAAATTCAAAACATTCATTATTCAATAGAGCCCAATAGCAAAAATCAGGTTTTGAATGAAGAATCACATTTCTTGGTAAAATCATGCAGGATTGAAATTTTTGATGGTTTTTTACTCCTCTCAACAGCCCAAACAAGTTTCTAAAAGGATGAGTTTGCAACTACTTTACTTTTGGAGAAAATTCAAAACATTCATTATTCAATAGGGCCCAAACTATCAAAAACCAGCAGTTTCAATGAACACACATTTCTTGGTAGAATCATGCAGGACTGAAATTTTTGATGTTTTTCTACTCCTCTCATGAGCCCAAACAAGTCTCTAAAAGCATGAGTTTGCAACTACTTTACTTTTGGAGAAAATTCAAAACATTCATTATTCAATAGAGCCCAATAGCAAAAATCAGGTTTTGAATGAAGAATCACATTTCTTGGTAGAATCATGCAGGATTGAAATTTTTGATGGTTTTATACTCCTCTCAACAGCCCAAGCAAGTTTCTAAAAGGATGAGTTTGCAACTACTTTACTTTTGGAGAAAATTCAAAACATTCATTATTCAATAGGGCCCAAAATATAAAAAACCAGCGGTTTGAATGAACACACATTTCTTGGTAGAATCGTGCAGGACTGAAATTTTTGATGTTTTTCTACTCCTCTCATGAGCCCAAACAAGTCTCTAAAAGGATGAGTTTGCAACTACTTTACTTTTGGAGAAAATTCAAAACATTCATTATTCAATAGAGCCCAATAGCAAAAACCAGCGTTTTGAATGAAGAATCACATTTCTTGGTAGAATCATGCAGGATTGAAATTTTTGATGGTTTTTTACTCCTCTCAACAGCCCAAACAAGTTTCTAAAAGCATGAGTTTGCAACTACTTTACTTTTGGAGACAATTCAAAACATTCGTTATTCAATAGGGCCCAAAATATCAAAAACCAGCGGTTTGAATGAACACACATTTCTTGGTAGAATCGTGCAGGACTGAAATTTTTGATTTTTTTCTACTACTCTCATGAGCCCAAACAAGTCTCTAAAAGCATGAGTTTGCAACTACTTTACTTTTGGAGAAAATTCAAAACATTCATTATTCAATAGAGCCCCATAGCAAAAACCAGCGTTTTGAATGAAGAATCACATTTCTTGGTAGAATCATGCAGGATTGAAATTTTTGATGTTTTTTTACTCCTCTCAACAGCCCAAACAAGTTTCTAAAAGGATGAGTTTGCAACTACTTTATTTTTGGAGAAAATTCAAAACATTCATTATTCAATAGGGCCCAAACTAACAAAAACCAGCGGTTTCAATGAACACACATTTCTTGGTAGAATCATGCAGGACTGAAATTTCTGATGTTTTTCTAATCTCATGAGCCCAAACAAGTCTCTAAAAGCATGAGTTTGCAACTACTTTACTTTTGGAGAAAATTCAAAACATTCATTATTCAATAGGGCCCAAACTATCAAAAACCAGCGGTTTGAATGAACACACATTTCTTGGTAGAATCGTGCAGGACTGAAATTTTTGATGTTTTTCTACTCCTCTCATTAGCCCAAACAAGTCTCTAAAAGGATGAGTCTGCAACTACTTTACTTTTGGAGAAAATTCAAAACATTCATTATTCAATAGAGCCCAATAGCAAAAACCATCGTTTTGAATGAAGAATTACATTTCTTGGTAGAATCATGCAGGATTGAAATTTTTGATGGTTTTTTACTGCTCTCAACAGCCCAAACAAGTTTCTAAAAGGATGAGTTTGCAACTACTTTACTTTTGGAGAAAATTCTAAACATTCATTATTCAATAGGGCCCAAACTATCAAAAACCAGCGGTTTGAATGAACACACATTTCTTGGTAGAATCATGCAGGACTGAAATTTTTGATGTTTTTCTACTCCTCTCATGAGCCCAAACAAGTCTCTAAAAGGATGAGTTTGCAACTACTTTACTTTTGGAGAAAATTCAAAACATTCATTATTCAATAGAGCCCAATAGCAAAAACCTGCGTTTTGAATGAAGAATCACATTTCTTGGTAGAATCATGCAGGATTGAAATTTTTGATGGTTTTTTACTCCTCTCAACAGCCCAAACAAGTTTCTAAAAGGATGAGTTTGCAACTACTTTATTTTTGGAGAAAATTCAAAACATTCATTATTCAATAGGGCCCAAACTATCAAAAACCAGTGGTTTCAATGAACACACATTTCTTGGTGGGATCATGCAGGACTGAAATTTTTGATGTTTTTCTACTCCTCTCATGAGCCCAAACAAGTCTCTAAAAGCATGAGTTTGCAACTACTTTACTTTTGGAGAAAATTCAAAACATTCATTATTCAATAGAGCCCAATAGCAAAAATCAGGTTTTGAATGAAGAATCACATTTCTTGGTAAAATCATGCAGGATTGAAATTTTTGATGGTTTTTTACTCCTCTCAACAGCCCAAACAAGTTTCTAAAAGGATGAGTTTGCAACTACTTTACTTTTGGAGAAAATTCAAAACATTCATTATTCAATAGGGCCCAAACTATCAAAAACCAGCAGTTTCAATGAACACACATTTCTTGGTAGAATCATGCAGGACTGAAATTTTTGATGTTTTTCTACTCCTCTCATGAGCCCAAACAAGTCTCTAAAAGCATGAGTTTGCAACTACTTTACTTTTGGAGAAAATTCAAAACATTCATTATTCAATAGAGCCCAATAGCAAAAATCAGGTTTTGAATGAAGAATCACATTTCTTGGTAGAATCATGCAGGATTGAAATTTTTGATGGTTTTATACTCCTCTCAACAGCCCAAACAAGTTTCTAAAAGGATGAGTTTGCAACTACTTTACTTTTGGAGAAAATATAAAACATTCATTAATCAATAGGGCCCAAAATATCAAAAACCAGCGGTTTGAATGAACACACATTTCTTGGTAGAATCGTGCAGGACTGAAATTTTTGATGTTTTTCTACTCCTCTCATGAGCCCAAACAAGTCTCTAAAAGGATGAGTTTGCAACTACTTTACTTTTGGAGAAAATTCAAAACATTCATTATTCAATAGAGCCCAATAGCAAAAACCAGCGTTTTGAATGAAGAATCACATTTCTTGGTAGAATCATGCAGGATTGAAATTTTTGATGGTTTTTTACTCCTTTCAACAGCCCAAACAAGTTTCTAAAAGCATGAGTTTGCAACTACTTTACTTTTGGAGACAATTCAAAACATTCGTTATTCAATAGGGCCCAAAATATCAAAAACCAGCGGTTTGAATGAACACACATTTCTTGGTAGAATCGAGCAGGACTGAAATTTTTGATTTTTTTCTACTCCTCTCATGAGCCCAAACAAGTCTCTAAAAGCATGAGTTTGCAACTACTTTACTTTTGGAGAAAATTCAAAACATTCATTATTCAATAGAGCCCAATAGCAAAAACCAGCGTTTTGAATGAAGAATCACATTTCTTGGTAGAATCATGCAGGATTGAAATTTTTGATGGTTTTTTACTCCTCTCAACAGCCCAAACAAGTTTCTAAAAGGATGAGTTTGCAACTACTTTATTTTTGGAGAAAATTCAAAACATTCATTATTCAATAGGGCCCAAACTATCAAAAACCAGCGGTTTCAATGAACACACATTTCTTGGTAGAATCATGCAGGACTGAAATTTCTGATGTTTTTCTAATCTCATGAGCCCAAACAAGTCACTAAAAGCATGAGTTTGCAACTACTTTACTTTTGGAGAAAATTCAAAACATTCATTATTCAATAGGGCCCAAATTATCAAAAACCAGCGGTTTGAATGAACACACATTTCTTGGTAGAATCGTGCAGGACTGAAATTTTTGATGTTTTTCTACTCCTCTCATTAGCCCAAACAAGTCTCTAAAAGGATGAGTCTGCAACTACTTTACTTTTGGAAAAAATTCAAAACATTCATTATTCAATAGAGCCCAATAGCAAAAACCAGCGTTTTGAATGAAGAATTACATTTCTTGGTAGAATCATGCAGGATTGAAATTTTTGATGGTTTTTTACTGCTCTCAACAGCCCAAACAAGTTTATAAAAGGATGAGTTTGCAACTACTTTACTTTTGGAGAAAATTCAAAACATTCATTATTCAATAGGGCCCAAACTATCAAAAACCAGCGGTTTCAATGAACACACATTTCTTGGTAGAATCATGCAGGACTGAAATTTTTGATGTTTTTCTACTCCTCTCATGAGCCCAAACAAGTCTCTAAAAGCATGAGTTTGCAACTACTTTAATTTTGGAGAAAATTCAAAACATTCATTATTCAATAGAGCCCAATAGCAAAAACCAGCGTTTTGAATGAAGAATCACATTTCTTGGTAGAATCATGCAGGATTGAAATTTTTGATGGTTTTTTACTCCTCTCAACAGCCCAAACAAGTGTCTAAAAGGATGAGTTTGCAACTACTTTACTTTTGGAGAAAATTCAAAACATTCATTATTCAATAGGGCCCAAAATATCAAAAACCAGCGGTTTGAATGAACACACATTTCTTGGTAGAATCGTGCAGGACTGAAATTTTTGATGTTTTTCTACTCCTCTCATGAGCCCAAACAAGTCTCTAAAAGGATGAGTTTGCAACTACTTTACTTTTGGAGAAAATTCAAAACATTCATTATTCAATAGAGCCCAATAGCAAAAACCAGCATTTTGAATGAAGAATCACATTTCTTGGTAGAATCATGCAGAATTGAAATTTTTGATGGTTTTTTACTCCTCTCAACAGCCCAAACAAGTTTCTAAAAGGATGAGTTTGCAACTACTTTAGTTTTGGAGAGAATTCAAAACATTCATTATTCAATAGGTCCCAAACTATCAAAAACCAGCGGTTTCAATGAACACACATTTCTTGGTAGAATCATGCAGGACTGAAATTTTTGATGTTTTTCTACTCCTCTCATGAGCCCAAACAAGTCTCTAAAAGCATGAGTTTGCAACTACTTTACTTTTGAAGAAAATTCAAAACATTCATTATTCAATAGAGCCCAATAGCAAAAATCAGGTTTTGAATGAAGAATCACATTTCTTGGTAGAATCATGCAGAATTGAAATTTTTGATGGTTTTTTACTCCTCTCAACAGCCCAAACAAGTTTCTAAAAGGATGAGTTTGCAACTACTTTACTTTTGGAGAAAATTCAAAACATTCATTATTCAATAGGGCCCAAACTATCAAAAACCAGCGGTTTGAATGAACACACATTTCTTGGTAGAATCGTGCAGGACTGAAATTTTTGATGTTTTTCTACTCCTCTCATGAGCCCAAACAAGTCTCTAAAAGGATGAGTTTGCAACTACTTTACTTTTGGAGAAAATTCAAAACATTCATTATTCAACAGAGCCCAATAACAAAAACCAGCGTTTTGAATGAAGAATCACATTTCTTGGTAGAATCATGCAGGATTGAAATTTTTGATGGTTTTTTACTCCTCTCAACAGCCCAAACAAGTTTCTAAAAGGATGAGTTTGCAACTACTTTACTTTTGGAGAAAATTCAAAACATTCATTATTCAACAGAGCCCAATAACAAAAACCAGCGTTTTGAATGAAGAATCACATTTCTTGGTAGAATCATGCAGGATTGAAATTTTTGATGGTTTTTTACTGCTCTCAACAGCCCAAACAAGTTTCTAAAAGGATGAGTTTGCAACTACTTTACTTTTGGAGAAAATTCAAAACATTCATTATTCAATAGGGCCCAAACTATCAAAAACCAGCGGTTTCAATGAACACACATTTTTTGGTAGAATCATGCAGGACTGAAATTTTTGATGTTTTTCTACTCCTCTCATGAGCCCAAACAAGTCTCTAAAAGCATGAGTTTGCAACTACTTTACTTTTGGAGAAAATTCAAAACATTCATTATTCAATAGAGCCCAATAGCAAAAACCAGCGTATTGAATGAAGAATCACATTTCTTGGTAGAATCATGCAGGATTGATATTTTTGATGGTTTTTTACTCCTCTCAACAGCCCAAACAAGTTTCTAAAAGGATGAGTTTGCAACTACTTTACTTTTGGAGAAAATTCAAAACATTCATTATTCAATAGGGCCCAAACTATCAAAAACCAGCGGTTTCAATGAACACACATTTCTTGGTAGAATCATGCAGGACTGAAATTTTTGATGTTTTTCTACTCCTCTCATGAGCCCAAACAAGTCTCTAAAAGCATGAGTTTGCAACTACTTTACTTTTGGAGAAAATTCAAAACATTCATTATTCAATAGAGCCCAATAGCAAAAATCAGGTTTTGAATGAAGAATCACATTTCTTGGTAGAATCATGCAGGATTGAAATTTTTGATGGTTTTTTACTCCTCTCAACAGCCCAAACAAGTTTCTAAAAGGATGAGTTTGCAACTGCTTTACTTTTGGAGAAAATTCAAAACATTCATTATTCAATAGGGCCCAAAATATCAAAAACCAGGGGTTTGAATGAACACACATTTCTTGGTAGAATCGTGCAGGACTGAAATTTTTGATGTTTTTCTACTCCTCTCATGAGCCCAAACAAGTCTCTAAAAGGATGAGTTTGCAACTACTTTACTTTTGGAGAAAATTCAAAACATTCATTATTCAATAGAGCCCAATAGCAAAAACCAGCGTTTTGAATGAAGAATCACATTTCTTGGTAGAATCATGCAGGATTGAAATTTTTGATGGTTTTTTACTCCTCTCAACAGCCCAAACAAGTTTCTAAAAGGATGAGTTTGCAACTACTTTACTTTTGGAGAAAATTCAAAACATTCATTATTCAATAGGGCCCAAACTATCAAAAACCAGCGGTTTCAATGAACACACATTTCTTGGTAGAATCATGCAGGACTGAAATTTTTGATGTTTTTCTACTCCTCTCATGAGCCCAAACAAGTCTCTAAAAGCATGAGTTTGCAACTACTTTACTTTTGAAGAAAATTCAAAACATTCATTATTCAATAGAGCCCAATAGCAAAAATCAGGTTTTGAATGAAGAATCACATTTCTTGGTAGAATCATGCAGGATTGAAATTTTTGATGGTTTTTTACTCCTCTCAACAGCCCAAACAAGTTTCTAAAAGGATGAGTTTGCAACTACTTTATTTTTGGAGAAAATTCAAAACATTCATTATTCAATAGGGCCCAAACTAACAAAAACCAGCGGTTTCAATGAACACACATTTCTTGGTAGAATCATGCAGGACTGAAATTTCTGATGTTTTTCTAATCTCATGAGCCCAAACAAGTCTCTAAAAGCATGAGTTTGCAACTACTTTACTTTTGGAGAAAATTCAAAACATTCATTATTCAATAGGGCCCAAACTATCAAAAACCAGCGGTTTGAATGAACACACATTTCTTGGTAGAATCGTGCAGGACTGAAATTTTTGATGTTTTTCTACTCCTCTCATTAGCCCAAACAAGTCTCTAAAAGGATGAGTCTGCAACTACTTTACTTTTGGAGAAAATTCAAAACATTCATTATTCAATAGAGCCCAATAGCAAAAACCAGCGTTTTGAATGAAGAATTACATTTCTTGGTAGAATCATGCAGGATTGAAATTTTTGATGGTTTTTTACTGCTCTCAACAGCCCAAACAAGTTTCTAAAAGGATGAGTTTGCAACTACTTTACTTTTGGAGAAAATTCTAAACATTCATTATTCAATAGGGCCCAAACTATCAAAAACCAGCGGTTTGAATGAACACACATTTCTTGGTAGAATCATGCAGGACTGAAATTTTTGATGTTTTTCTACTCCTCTCATGAGCCCAAACAAGTCTCTAAAAGGATGAGTTTGCAACTACTTTACTTTTGGAGAAAATTCAAAACATTCATTATTCAATAGAGCCCAATAGCAAAAACCTGCGTTTTGAATGAAGAATCACATTTCTTGGTAGAATCATGCAGGATTGAAATTTTTGATGGTTTTTTACTCCTCTCAACAGCCCAAACAAGTTTCTAAAAGGATGAGTTTGCAACTACTTTATTTTTGGAGAAAATTCAAAACATTCATTATTCAATAGGGCCCAAACTATCAAAAACCAGTGGTTTCAATGAACACACATTTCTTGGTGGGATCATGCAGGACTGAAATTTTTGATGTTTTTCTACTCCTCTCATGAGCCCAAACAAGTCTCTAAAAGCATGAGTTTGCAACTACTTTACTTTTGGAGAAAATTCAAAACATTCATTATTCAATAGAGCCCAATAGCAAAAATCAGGTTTTGAATGAAGAATCACATTTCTTGGTAAAATCATGCAGGATTGAAATTTTTGATGGTTTTTTACTCCTCTCAACAGCCCAAACAAGTTTCTAAAAGGATGAGTTTGCAACTACTTTACTTTTGGAGAAAATTCAAAACATTCATTATTCAATAGGGCCCAAACTATCAAAAACCAGCAGTTTCAATGAACACACATTTCTTGGTAGAATCATGCAGGACTGAAATTTTTGATGTTTTTCTACTCCTCTCATGAGCCCAAACAAGTCTCTAAAAGCATGAGTTTGCAACTACTTTACTTTTGGAGAAAATTCAAAACATTCATTATTCAATAGAGCCCAATAGCAAAAATCAGGTTTTGAATGAAGAATCACATTTCTTGGTAGAATCATGCAGGATTGAAATTTTTGATGGTTTTATACTCCTCTCAACAGCCCAAACAAGTTTCTAAAAGGATGAGTTTGCAACTACTTTACTTTTGGAGAAAATATAAAACATTCATTAATCAATAGGGCCCAAAATATCAAAAACCAGCGGTTTGAATGAACACACATTTCTTGGTAGAATCGTGCAGGACTGAAATTTTTGATGTTTTTCTACTCCTCTCATGAGCCCAAACAAGTCTCTAAAAGGATGAGTTTGCAACTACTTTATTTTTGGAGAAAATTCAAAACATTCATTATTCAATAGGGCCCAAACTATCAAAAACCAGCGGTTTCAATGAACACACATTTCTTGGTAGAATCATGCAGGACTGAAATTTCTGATGTTTTTCTAATCTCATGAGCCCAAACAAGTCACTAAAAGCATGAGTTTGCAACTACTTTACTTTTGGAGAAAATTCAAAACATTCATTATTCAATAGGGCCCAAACTATCAAAAACCAGCGGTTTGAATGAACACACATTTCTTGGTAGAATCGTGCAGGACTGAAATTTTTGATGTTTTTCTACTCCTCTCATTAGCCCAAACAAGTCTCTAAAAGGATGAGTCTGCAACTACTTTACTTTTGGAGAAAATTCAAAACATTCATTATTCAATAGAGCCCAATAGCAAAAACCAGCGTTTTGAATTAAGAATTACATTTCTTGGTAGAATCATGCAGGATTGAAATTTTTGATGGTTTTTTACTGCTCTCAACAGCCCAAACAAGTTTATAAAAGGATGAGTTTGCAACTACTTTACTTTTGGAGAAAATTCAAAACATTCATTATTCAATAGGGCCCAAACTATCAAAAACCAGCGGTTTCAATGAACACACATTTCTTGGTAGAATCATGCAGGACTGAAATTTTTGATGTTTTTCTACTCCTCTCATGAGCCCAAACAAGTCTCTAAAAGCATGAGTTTGCAACTACTTTAATTTTGGAGAAAATTCAAAACATTCATTATTCAATAGAGCCCAATAGCAAAAACCAGCGTTTTGAATGAAGAATCACATTTCTTAGTAGAATCATGCAGGATTGAAATTTTTGATGGTTTTTTACTCCTCTCAACAGCCCAAACAAGTGTCTAAAAGGATGAGTTTGCAACTACTTTACTTTTGGAGAAAATTCAAAACATTCATTATTCAATAGGGCCCAAAATATCAAAAACCAGCGGTTTGAATGAACACACATTTCTTGGTAGAATCGTGCAGGACTGAAATTTTTGATGTTTTTCTACTCCTCTCATGAGCCCAAACAAGTCTCTAAAAGGATGAGTTTGCAACTACTTTACTTTTGGAGAAAATTCAAAACATTCATTATTCAATAGAGCCCAATAGCAAAAACCAGCGTTTTGAATGAAGAATCACATTTCTTGGTAGAATCATGCAGGATTGAAATTTTTGATGGTTTTTTACTCCTCTCAACAGCCCAAACAAGTTTCTAAAAGGATGAGTTTGCAACTACTTTACTTTTGGAGAAAATTCAAAACATTCATTATTCAATAGGGCCCAAACTATCAAAAACCAGCGGTTTGAATGAACACACATTTCTTGGTAGAATCGTGCAGGACTGAAATTTTTGATGTTTTTCTACTCCTCTCATGAGCCCAAACAAGTCTCTAAAAGGATGAGTTTGCAACTACTTTACTTTTGGAGAAAATTCAAAACATTCATTATTCAACAGAGCCCAATAACAAAAACCAGCGTTTTGAATGAAGAATCACATTTCTTGGTAGAATCATGCAGGATTGAAATTTTTGATGGTTTTTTACTCCTCTCAACAGCCCAAACAAGTTTCTAAAAGGATGAGTTTGCAACTATTTTATTTTTGGAGAAAATTCAAAACATTCATTATTCATTAGGGCCCAAACTATCAAAAACCAGCGGTTTCAATGAACACACATTTCTTGGTAGAATCATGCAGGACTGAAATTTTTGATGTTTTTCTACTCCTCTCATGAGCCCAAACAAGTCTCTAAAAGCATGAGTTTGCAACTACTTTACTTTTGGAGAAAATTCAAAACATTCATTATTCAATAGGGCCCAAACTATCAAAAACCAGCGGTTTCAATGAACACACATTTCTTGGTAGAATCATGCAGGACTGAAATTTTTGATGTTTTTCTACTCCTCTCATGAGCCCAAACAAGTCTCTAAAAGGATGAGTTTGCAACTACTTTACTTTTGGAGAAAATTCAAAACATTCATTATTCAATAGAGCCCAATAGCAAAAACCAGCGTTTTGAATGAAGAATCACATTTCTTGGTAGAATCATGCAGGATTGAAATTTTTGATGGTTTTTTACTGCTCTCAACAGCCCAAACAAGTTTCTAAAAGGATGAGTTTGCAACTACTTTACTTTTGGAGAAAATTCAAAACATTCATTATTCAATAGGGCCCAAACTATCAAAAACCAGCGGTTTCAATGAACACACATTTTTTGGTAGAATCATGCAGGACTGAAATTTTTGATGTTTTTCTACTCCTCTCATGAGCCCAAACAAGTCTCTAAAAGCATGAGTTTGCAACTACTTTACTTTTGGAGAAAATTCAAAACATTCATTATTCAATAGAGCCCAATAGCAAAAACCAGCGTATTGAATGAAGAATCACATTTCTTGGTAGAATCATGCAGGATTGAAATTTTTGATGGTTTTTTACTCCTCTCAACAGCCCAAACAAGTTTCTAAAAGGATGAGTTTGCAACTACTTTACTTTTGGAGAAAATTCAAAACATTCATTATTCAATAGGGCCCAAACTATCAAAAACCAGCGGTTTCAATGAACACACATTTCTTGGTAGAATCATGCAGGACTGAAATTTTTGATGTTTTTCTACTCCTCTCATGAGCCCAAACAAGTCTCTAAAAGCATGAGTTTGCAACTACTTTACTTTTGGAGAAAATTCAAAACATTCATTATTCAATAGAGCCCAATAGCAAAAATCAGGTTTTGAATGAAGAATCACATTTCTTGGTAGAATCATGCAGGATTGAAATTTTTGATGGTTTTTTACTCCTCTCAACAGCCCAAACAAGTTTCTAAAAGGATGAGTTTGCAACTGCTTTACTTTTGGAGAAAATTCAAAACATTCATTATTCAATAGGGCCCAAAATATCAAAAACCAGGGGTTTGAATGAACACACATTTCTTGGTAGAATCGTGCAGGACTGAAATTTTTGATGTTTTTCTACTCCTCTCATGAGCCCAAACAAGTCTCTAAAAGGATGAGTTTGCAACTACTTTACTTTTGGAGAAAATTCAAAACATTCATTATTCAATAGAGCCCAATAGCAAAAACCAGCGTTTTGAATGAAGAATCACATTTCTTGGTAGAATCATGCAGGATTGAAATTTTTGATGGTTTTTTACTCCTCTCAACAGCCCAAACAAGTTTCTAAAAGGATGAGTTTGCAACTACTTTACTTTTGGAGAAAATTCAAAACATTCATTATTCAATAGGGCCCAAACTATCAAAAACCAGCGGTTTCAATGAACACACATTTCTTGGTAGAATCATGCAGGACTGAAATTTTTGATGTTTTTCTACTCCTCTCGTGAGCCCAAACAAGTCTCTAAAAGCATGAGTTTGCAACTACTTTACTTTTGAAGAAAATTCAAAACATTCATTATTCAATAGAGCCCAATAGCAAAAATCAGGTTTTGAATGAAGAATCACATTTCTTGGTAGAATCATGCAGGATTGAAATTTTTGATGGTTTTTTACTCCTCTCAACAGCCCAAACAAGTTTCTAAAAGGATGAGTTTGCAACTACTTTACTTTTGGAGAAAATTCAAAACATTCATTATTCAATAGGGCCCAAACTATCAAAAACCAGCGGTTTGAATGAACACACATTTCTTGGTAGAATCCTGCAGGACTGAAATTTTTGATGTTTTTCTACTCCTCTCATTAGCCCAAACAAGTCTCTAAAAGGATGAGTTTGCAACTACTTTACTTTTGGAGAAAATTCAAAACATTCATTATTCAATAGAGCCCAATAGCAAAAACCAGCGTTTTGAATGAAGAATCACATTTCTTGGTAGAATCATGCAGGATTGAAATTTTTGATGGTTTTTTACTGCTCTCAACAGCCCAAACAAGTTTCTAAAAGGATGAGTTTGCAACTACTTTACTTTTGGAGAAAATTCAAAACATTCATTATTCAATAGGGCAAAAACTATCAAAAACCAGCGGTTTGAATGAACACACATTTCTTGGTAGAATCATGCAGGACTGAAATTTTTGATGTTTTTCTACTCCTCTCATGAGCCCAAACAAGTCTCTAAAAGCATGAGTTTGCAACTACTTTACTTTTGGAGAAAATTCAAAACATTCATTATTCAATAGAGCCCAATAGCAAAAATCAGGTTTTGAATGAAGAATCACATTTCTTGGTAGAATCATGCAGGATTGAAATTTTTGATGGTTTTTTACTCCTCTCAACAGCCCAAACAAGTTTCTAAAAGGATGAGTTTGCAACTACTTTACTTTTGGAGAAAATTCAAAACATTCATTATTCAATAGGGCCCAAACTATCAAAAACCAGCGGTTTGAATGAACACACATTTCTTGGTAGAATCGTGCAGGACTGAAATTTTTGATGTTTTTCTACTCCTCTCATTAGCCCAAACAAGTCTCTAAAAGGATGAGTTTGCAACTACTTTACTTTTGGAGAAAATTCAAAACATTCATTATTCAATAGAGCCCAATAGCAAAAACCAGCGTTTTGAATGAAGAATCACATTTCTTGGTAGAATCATGCAGGATTGAAATTTATGATGGTTTTTTACTCCTCTCAACAGCCCAAACAAGTTTCTAAAAGGATGAGTTTGCAACTACTTTACTTTTGAAGAAAATTCAAAACATTCATTATTCAATAGGGCCCAAACTATCAAAAACCAGCGGTTTGAATGAACACACGTTTCTTGGTAGAATCATGCAGGACTGAAATTTTTGATGTTTTTCTACTCCTCTCATGAGCCCAAACAAGTCTCTAAAAGCATGAGTTTGCAACTACTTTACTTTTGGAGAAAATTCAAAACATTCATTATTCAATAGAGCCCAATAGCAAAAATCAGGTTTTGAATGAAGAATCACATTTCTTGGTAGAATCATGCAGGATTGAAATTTTTGATGGTTTTTTACTCCTCTCAACAGCCCAAACAAGTTTCTAAAAGGATGAGTTTGCAACTACTTTACTTTTGGAGAAAATTCAAAACATTCATTATTCAATAGGGCCCAAAATATCAAAAACCAGCGGTTTGAATGAACACACATTTCTTGGTAGAATCGTGCAGGACTGAAATTTTTGATGTTTTTCTACTCCTCTCATGAGCCCAAACAAGTCTCTAAAAGGATGAGTTTGCAACTACTTTACTTTTGGAGAAAATTCAAAACATTCATTATTCAACAGAGCCCAATAACAAAAACCAGCGTTTTGAATGAAGAATCACATTTCTTGGTAGAATCGTGCAGGATTGAAATTTTTGATGGTTTTTTACTCCTCTCAACAGCCCAAACAAGTTTCTAAAAGGATGAGTTTGCAACTATTTTATTTTTGGAGAAAATTCAAAACATTCATTATTCAATAGGGCCCAAACTATCAAAAACCAGCGGTTTCAATGAACACACATTTCTTGGTAGAATCATGCAGGACTGAAATTTTTGATGTTTTTCTACTCCTCTCATGAGCCCAAACAAGTCTCTAAAAGCATGAGTTTGCAACTACTTTACTTTTGGAGAAAATTCAAAACATTCATTATTCAATAGAGCCCAATAGCAAAAACCAGCGTTTTGAATGAAGAATCACATTTCTTGGTAGAATCATGCAGGATTGAAATTTTTGATGGTTTTTTACTCCTCTCAACAGCCCAAACAAGTTTCTAAAAGGATGAGTTTGCAACTACTTTATTTTTGGAGAAAATTCAAAACATTCATTATTCAATAGGGCCCAAACTATCAAAAACCAGCGGTTTCAATGAACACACATTTCTTGGTAGAATCATGCAGGACTGAAATTTCTGATGTTTTTCTAATCTCATGAGCCCAAACAAGTCTCTAAAAGCATGAGTTTGCAACTACTTTACTTTTGGAGAAAATTCAAAACATTCATTATTCAATAGGGCCCAAACTATCAAAAACCAGCTGTTTGAATGAACACACATTTCTTGGTAGAATCGTGCAGGACTGAAATTTTTGATGTTTTTCTACTCCTCTCATGAGCCCAAACAAGTCTCTAAAAGCATGAGTTTGCAACTACTTTACTTTTGGAGAAAATTCAAAACATTCATTATTCAATAGAGCCCAATAGCAAAAATCAGGTTTTGAATGAAGAATCACATTTCTTGGTAGAATCATGCAGGATTGAAATTTTTGATGATTTTATACTCCTCTCAACAGCCCAAACAAGTTTCTAAAAGGATGAGTTTGCAACTACTTTACTTTTGGAGAAAATTCAAAACATTCATTATTCAATAGGGCCCAAAATATCAAAAACCAGCGGTTTGAATGAACACACATTTCTTGGTAGAATCGTGCAGGACTGAAATTTTTGATGTTTTTCTACTCCTCTCATGAGCCCAAACAAGTGTCTAAAAGGATGAGTTTGCAACTACTTTACTTTTGGAGAAAATTCAAAACATTCATTATTCAATAGAGCCCAATAGCAAAAACCAGCGTTTTGAATGAAGAATCACATTTCTTGGTAGAATCATGCAGGATTGAAATTTTTGATGGTTTTTTACTTCTCTCAACAGCCCAAACAAGTTTCTAAAAGCATGAGTTTGCAACTACTTTACTTTTGGAGACAATTCAAAACATTCGTTATTCAATAGGGCCCAAAATATCAAAAACCAGCGGTTTGAATGAACACACATTTCTTGGTAGAATCGTGCAGGACTGAAATTTTTGATTTTTTTCTACTCCTCTCATGAGCCCAAACAAGTCTCTAAAAGCATGAGTTTGCAACTACTTTACTTTTGGAGAAAATTCAAAACATTCATTATTCAATAGAGCCCAATAGCAAAAACCAGCGTTTTGAATGAAGAATCACATTTCTTGGTAGAATCATGCAGGATTGAAATTTTTGATGGTTTTTTACTCCTCTCAACAGCCCAAACAAGTTTCTAAAAGGATGAGTTTGCAACTACTTTATTTTTGGAGAAAATTCAAAACATTCATTATTCAATAGGGCCCAAACTATCAAAAACCAGCGGTTTGAATGAACACACATTTCTTGGTAGAATCATGCAGGACTGAAATTTCTGATGTTTTTCTAATCTCATGAGCCCAAACAAGTCTCTAAAAGCATGAGTTTGCAACTACTTTACTTTTGGAGAAAATTCAAAACATTCATTATTCAATAGAGCCCAATAGCAAAAATCAGGTTTTGAATGAAGAATCACATTTCTTGGTAGAATCATGCAGGATTGAAATTTTTGATGGTTTTATACTCCTCTCAACAGCCCAAGCAAGTTTCTAAAAGGATGAGTTTGCAACTACTTTACTTTTGGAGAAAATTCAAAACATTCATTATTCAATAGGGCCCAAAATATAAAAAACCAGCGGTTTGAATGAACACACATTTCTTGGTAGAATCGTGCAGGACTGAAATTTTTGATGTTTTTCTACTCCTCTCATGAGCCCAAACAAGTCTCTAAAAGGATGAGTTTGCAACTACTTTACTTTTGGAGAAAATTCAAAACATTCATTATTCAATAGAGCCCAATAGCAAAAACCAGCGTTTTGAATGAAGAATCACATTTCTTGGTAGAATCATGCAGGATTGAAATTTTTGATGGTTTTTTACTCCTCTCAACAGCCCAAACAAGTTTCTAAAAGCATGAGTTTGCAACTACTTTACTTTTGGAGACAATTCAAAACATTCGTTATTCAATAGGGCCCAAAATATCAAAAACCAGCGGTTTGAATGAACACACATTTCTTGGTAGAATCGTGCAGGACTGAAATTTTTGATTTTTTTCTACTCCTCTCATGAGCCCAAACAAGTCTCTAAAAGCATGAGTTTGCAACTACTTTACTTTTGGAGAAAATTCAAAACATTCATTATTCAATAGAGCCCCATAGCAAAAACCAGCGTTTTGAATGAAGAATCACATTTCTTGGTAGAATCATGCAGGATTGAAATTTTTGATGTTTTTTTACTCCTCTCAACAGCCCAAACAAGTTTCTAAAAGGATGAGTTTGCAACTACTTTATTTTTGGAGAAAATTCAAAACATTCATTATTCAATAGGGCCCAAACTAACAAAAACCAGCGGTTTCAATGAACACACATTTCTTGGTAGAATCATGCAGGACTGAAATTTCTGATGTTTTTCTAATCTCATGAGCCCAAACAAGTCTCTAAAAGCATGAGTTTGCAACTACTTTACTTTTGGAGAAAATTCAAAACATTCATTATTCAATAGGGCCCAAACTATCAAAAACCAGCGGTTTGAATGAACACACATTTCTTGGTAGAATCGTGCAGGACTGAAATTTTTGATGTTTTTCTACTCCTCTCATTAGCCCAAACAAGTCTCTAAAAGGATGAGTCTGCAACTACTTTACTTTTGGAGAAAATTCAAAACATTCATTATTCAATAGAGCCCAATAGCAAAAACCAGCGTTTTGAATGAAGAATTACATTTCTTGGTAGAATCATGCAGGATTGAAATTTTTGATGGTTTTTTACTGCTCTCAACAGCCCAAACAAGTTTCTAAAAGGATGAGTTTGCAACTACTTTACTTTTGGAGAAAATTCTAAACATTCATTATTCAATAGGGCCCAAACTATCAAAAACCAGCGGTTTGAATGAACACACATTTCTTGGTAGAATCATGCAGGACTGAAATTTTTGATGTTTTTCTACTCCTCTCATGAGCCCAAACAAGTCTCTAAAAGGATGAGTTTGCAACTACTTTACTTTTGGAGAAAATTCAAAACATTCATTATTCAATAGAGCCCAATAGCAAAAACCTGCGTTTTGAATGAAGAATCACATTTCTTGGTAGAATCATGCAGGATTGAAATTTTTGATGGTTTTTTACTCCTCTCAACAGCCCAAACAAGTTTCTAAAAGGATGAGTTTGCAACTACTTTATTTTTGGAGAAAATTCAAAACATTCATTATTCAATAGGGCCCAAACTATCAAAAACCAGTGGTTTCAATGAACACACATTTCTTGGTGGGATCATGCAGGACTGAAATTTTTGATGTTTTTCTACTCCTCTCATGAGCCCAAACAAGTCTCTAAAAGCATGAGTTTGCAACTACTTTACTTTTGGAGAAAATTCAAAACATTCATTATTCAATAGAGCCCAATAGCAAAAATCAGGTTTTGAATGAAGAATCACATTTCTTGGTAAAATCATGCAGGATTGAAATTTTTGATGGTTTTTTACTCCTCTCAACAGCCCAAACAAGTTTCTAAAAGGATGAGTTTGCAACTACTTTACTTTTGGAGAAAATTCAAAACATTCATTATTCAATAGGGCCCAAACTATCAAAAACCAGCAGTTTCAATGAACACACATTTCTTGGTAGAATCATGCAGGACTGAAATTTTTGATGTTTTTCTACTCCTCTTATGAGCCCAAACAAGTCTCTAAAAGCATGAGTTTGCAACTACTTTACTTTTGGAGAAAATTCAAAACATTCATTATTCAATAGAGCCCAATAGCAAAAATCAGGTTTTGAATGAAGAATCACATTTCTTGGTAGAATCATGCAGGATTGAAATTTTTGATGGTTTTATACTCCTCTCAACAGCCCAAACAAGTTTCTAAAAGGATGAGTTTGCAACTACTTTACTTTTGGAGAAAATATAAAACATTCATTAATCAATAGGGCCCAAAATATCAAAAACCAGCGGTTTGAATGAACACACATTTCTTGGTAGAATCGTGCAGGACTGAAATTTTTGATGTTTTTCTACTCCTCTCATGAGCCCAAACAAGTCTCTAAAAGGATGAGTTTGCAACTACTTTACTTTTGGAGAAAATTCAAAACATTCATTATTCAATAGAGCCCAATAGCAAAAACCAGCGTTTTGAATGAAGAATCACATTTCTTGGTAGAATCATGCAGGATTGAAATTTTTGATGGTTTTTTACTCCTTTCAACAGCCCAAACAAGTTTCTAAAAGCATGAGTTTGCAACTACTTTACTTTTGGAGACAATTCAAAACATTCGTTATTCAATAGGGCCCAAAATATCAAAAACCAGCGGTTTGAATGAACACACATTTCTTGGTAGAATCGAGCAGGACTGAAATTTTTGATTTTTTTCTACTCCTCTCATGAGCCCAAACAAGTCTCTAAAAGCATGAGTTTGCAACTACTTTACTTTTGGAGAAAATTCAAAACATTCATTATTCAATAGAGCCCAATAGCAAAAACCAGCGTTTTGAATGAAGAATCACATTTCTTGGTAGAATCATGCAGGATTGAAATTTTTGATGGTTTTTTACTCCTCTCAACAGCCCAAACAAGTTTCTAAAAGGATGAGTTTGCAACTACTTTATTTTTGGAGAAAATTCAAAACATTCATTATTCAATAGGGCCCAAACTATCAAAAACCAGCGGTTTCAATGAACACACATTTCTTGGTAGAATCATGCAGGACTGAAATTTCTGATGTTTTTCTAATCTCATGAGCCCAAACAAGTCACTAAAAGCATGAGTTTGCAACTACTTTACTTTTGGAGAAAATTCAAAACATTCATTATTCAATAGGGCCCAAACTATCAAAAACCAGCGGTTTGAATGAACACACATTTCTTGGTAGAATCGTGCAGGACTGAAATTTTTGATGTTTTTCTACTCCTCTCATTAGCCCAAACAAGTCTCTAAAAGGATGAGTCTGCAACTACTTTACTTTTGGAGAAAATTCAAAACATTCATTATTCAATAGAGCCCAATAGCAAAAACCAGCGTTTTGAATGAAGAATTACATTTCTTGGTAGAATCATGCAGGATTGAAATTTTTGATGGTTTTTTACTGCTCTCAACAGCCCAAACAAGTTTATAAAAGGATGAGTTTGCAACTACTTTACTTTTGGAGAAAATTCAAAACATTCATTATTCAATAGGGCCCAAACTATCAAAAACCAGCGGTTTCAATGAACACACATTTCTTGGTAGAATCATGCAGGACTGAAATTTTTGATGTTTTTCTACTCCTCTCATGAGCCCAAACAAGTCTCTAAAAGCATGAGTTTGCAACTACTTTAATTTTGGAGAAAATTCAAAACATTCATTATTCAATAGAGCCCAATAGCAAAAACCAGCGTTTTGAATGAAGAATCACATTTCTTGGTAGAATCATGCAGGATTGAAATTTTTGATGGTTTTTTACTCCTCTCAACAGCCCAAACAAGTGTCTAAAAGGATGAGTTTGCAACTACTTTACTTTTGGAGAAAATTCAAAACATTCATTATTCAATAGGGCCCAAAATATCAAAAACCAGCGGTTTGAATGAACACACATTTCTTGGTAGAATCGTGCAGGACTGAAATTTTTGATGTTTTTCTACTCCTCTCATGAGCCCAAACAAGTCTCTAAAAGGATGAGTTTGCAACTACTTTACTTTTGGAGAAAATTCAAAACATTCATTATTCAATAGAGCCCAATAGCAAAAACCAGCGTTTTGAATGAAGAATCACATTTCTTGGTAGAATCATGCAGAATTGAAATTTTTGATGGTTTTTTACTCCTCTCAACAGCCCAAACAAGTTTCTAAAAGGATGAGTTTGCAACTACTTTACTTTTGGAGAGAATTCAAAACATTCATTATTCAATAGGTCCCAAACTATCAAAAACCAGCGGTTTCAATGAACACACATTTCTTGGTAGAATCATGCAGGACTGAAATTTTTGATGTTTTTCTACTCCTCTCATGAGCCCAAACAAGTCTCTAAAAGCATGAGTTTGCAACTACTTTACTTTTGAAGAAAATTCAAAACATTCATTATTCAATAGAGCCCAATAGCAAAAATCAGGTTTTGAATGAAGAATCACATTTCTTGGTAGAATCATGCAGAATTGAAATTTTTGATGGTTTTTTACTCCTCCCAACAGCCCAAACAAGTTTCTAAAAGGATGAGTTTGCAACTACTTTACTTTTGGAGAAAATTCAAAACATTCATTATTCAATAGGGCCCAAACTATCAAAAACCAGCGGTTTGAATGAACACACATTTCTTGGTAGAATCGTGCAGGACTGAAATTTTTGATGTTTTTCTACTCCTCTCATGAGCCCAAACAAGTCTCTAAAAGGATGAGTTTGCAACTACTTTACTTTTGGAGAAAATTCAAAACATTCATTATTCAACAGAGCCCAATAACAAAAACCAGCGTTTTGAATGAAGAATCACATTTCTTGGTAGAATCATGCAGGATTGAAATTTTTGATGGTTTTTTACTCCTCTCAACAGCCCAAACAAGTTTCTAAAAGGATGAGTTTGCAACTACTTTACTTTTGGAGAAAATTCAAAACATTCATTATTCAACAGAGCCCAATAACAAAAACCAGCGTTTTGAATGAAGAATCACATTTCTTGGTAGAATCATGCAGGATTGAAATTTTTGATGGTTTTTTACTGCTCTCAACAGCCCAAACAAGTTTCTAAAAGGATGAGTTTGCAACTACTTTACTTTTGGAGAAAATTCAAAACATTCATTATTCAATAGGGCCCAAACTATCAAAAACCAGCGGTTTCAATGAACACACATTTTTTGGTAGAATCATGCAGGACTGAAATTTTTGATGTTTTTCTACTCCTCTCATGAGCCCAAACAAGTCTCTAAAAGCATGAGTTTGCAACTACTTTACTTTTGGAGAAAATTCAAAACATTCATTATTCAATAGAGCCCAATAGCAAAAACCAGCGTATTGAATGAAGAATCACATTTCTTGGTAGAATCATGCAGGATTGATATTTTTGATGGTTTTTTACTCCTCTCAACAGCCCAAACAAGTTTCTAAAAGGATGAGTTTGCAACTACTTTACTTTTGGAGAAAATTCAAAACATTCATTATTCAATAGGGCCCAAACTATCAAAAACCAGCGGTTTCAATGAACACACATTTCTTGGTAGAATCATGCAGGACTGAAATTTTTGATGTTTTTCTACTCCTCTCATGAGCCCAAACAAGTCTCTAAAAGCATGAGTTTGCAACTACTTTACTTTTGGAGAAAATTCAAAACATTCATTATTCAATAGAGCCCAATAGCAAAAATCAGGTTTTGAATGAAGAATCACATTTCTTGGTAGAATCATGCAGGATTGAAATTTTTGATGGTTTTTTACTCCTCTCAACAGCCCAAACAAGTTTCTAAAAGGATGAGTTTGCAACTGCTTTACTTTTGGAGAAAATTCAAAACATTCATTATTCAATAGGGCCCAAAATATCAAAAACCAGGGGTTTGAATGAACACACATTTCTTGGTAGAATCGTGCAGGACTGAAATTTTTGATGTTTTTCTACTCCTCTCATGAGCCCAAACAAGTCTCTAAAAGGATGAGTTTGCAACTACTTTACTTTTGGAGAAAATTCAAAACATTCATTATTCAATAGAGCCCAATAGCAAAAACCAGCGTTTTGAATGAAGAATCACATTTCTTGGTAGAATCATGCAGGATTGAAATTTTTGATGGTTTTTTACTCCTCTCAACAGCCCAAACAAGTTTCTAAAAGGATGAGTTTGCAACTACTTTACTTTTGGAGAAAATTCAAAACATTCATTATTCAATAGGGCCCAAACTATCAAAAACCAGCGGTTTCAATGAACACACATTTCTTGGTAGAATCATGCAGGACTGAAATTTTTGATGTTTTTCTACTCCTCTCATGAGCCCAAACAAGTCTCTAAAAGCATGAGTTTGCAACTACTTTACTTTTGAAGAAAATTCAAAACATTCATTATTCAATAGAGCCCAATAGCAAAAATCAGGTTTTGAATGAAGAATCACATTTCTTGGTAGAATCATGCAGGATTGAAATTTTTGATGGTTTTTTACTCCTCTCAACAGCCCAAACAAGTTTCTAAAAGAATGAGTTTGCAACTACTTTATTTTTGGAGAAAATTCAAAACATTCATTATTCAATAGGGCCCAAACTAACAAAAACCAGCGGTTTCAATGAACACACATTTCTTGGTAGAATCATGCAGGACTGAAATTTCTGATGTTTTTCTAATCTCATGAGCCCAAACAAGTCTCTAAAAGCATGAGTTTGCAACTACTTTACTTTTGGAGAAAATTCAAAACATTCATTATTCAATAGGGCCCAAACTATCAAAAACCAGCGGTTTGAATGAACACACATTTCTTGGTAGAATCGTGCAGGACTGAAATTTTTGATGTTTTTCTACTCCTCTCATTAGCCCAAACAAGTCTCTAAAAGGATGAGTCTGCAACTACTTTACTTTTGGAGAAAATTCAAAACATTCATTATTCAATAGAGCCCAATAGCAAAAACCAGCGTTTTGAATGAAGAATTACATTTCTTGGTAGAATCATGCAGGATTGAAATTTTTGATGGTTTTTTACTGCTCTCAACAGCCCAAACAAGTTTCTAAAAGGATGAGTTTGCAACTACTTTACTTTTGGAGAAAATTCTAAACATTCATTATTCAATAGGGCCCAAACTATCAAAAACCAGCGGTTTGAATGAACACACATTTCTTGGTAAAATCATGCAGGACTGAAATTTTTGATGTTTTTCTACTCCTCTCATGAGCCCAAACAAGTCTCTAAAAGGATGAGTTTGCAACTACTTTACTTTTGGAGAAAATTCAAAACATTCATTATTCAATAGAGCCCAATAGCAAAAACCTGCGTTTTGAATGAAGAATCACATTTCTTGGTAGAATCATGCAGGATTGAAATTTTTGATGGTTTTTTACTCCTCTCAACAGCCCAAACAAGTTTCTAAAAGGATGAGTTTGCAACTACTTTATTTTTGGAGAAAATTCAAAACATTCATTATTCAATAGGGCCCAAACTATCAAAAACCAGTGGTTTCAATGAACACACATTTCTTGGTGGGATCATGCAGGACTGAAATTTTTGATGTTTTTCTACTCCTCTCATGAGCCCAAACAAGTCTCTAAAAGCATGAGTTTGCAACTACTTTACTTTTGGAGAAAATTCAAAACATTCATTATTCAATAGAGCCCAATAGCAAAAATCAGGTTTTGAATGAAGAATCACATTTCTTGGTAAAATCATGCAGGATTGAAATTTTTGATGGTTTTTTACTCCTCTCAACAGCCCAAACAAGTTTCTAAAAGGATGAGTTTGCAACTACTTTACTTTTGGAGAAAATTCAAAACATTCATTATTCAATAGGGCCCAAACTATCAAAAACCAGCAGTTTCAATGAACACACATTTCTTGGTAGAATCATGCAGGACTGAAATTTTTGATGTTTTTCTACTCCTCTCATGAGCCCAAACAAGTCTCTAAAAGCATGAGTTTGCAACTACTTTACTTTTGGAGAAAATTCAAAACATTCATTATTCAATAGAGCCCAATAGCAAAAATCAGGTTTTGAATGAAGAATCACATTTCTTGGTAGAATCATGCAGGATTGAAATTTTTGATGGTTTTATACTCCTCTCAACAGCCCAAACAAGTTTCTAAAAGGATGAGTTTGCAACTACTTTACTTTTGGAGAAAATATAAAACATTCATTAATCAATAGGGCCCAAAATATCAAAAACCAGCGGTTTGAATGAACACACATTTCTTGGTAGAATCGTGCAGGACTGAAATTTTTGATGTTTTTCTACTCCTCTCATGAGCCCAAACAAGTCTCTAAAAGGATGAGTTTGCAACTACTTTATTTTTGGAGAAAATTCAAAACATTCATTATTCAATAGGGCCCAAACTATCAAAAACCAGCGGTTTCAATGAACACACATTTCTTGGTAGAATCATGCAGGACTGAAATTTCTGATGTTTTTCTAATCTCATGAGCCCAAACAAGTCACTAAAAGCATGAGTTTGCAACTACTTTACTTTTGGAGAAAATTCAAAACATTCATTATTCAATAGGGCCCAAACTATCAAAAACCAGCGGTTTGAATGAACACACATTTCTTGGTAGAATCGTGCAGGACTGAAATTTTTGATGTTTTTCTACTCCTCTCATTAGCCCAAACAAGTCTCTAAAAGGATGAGTCTGCAACTACTTTACTTTTGGAGAAAATTCAAAACATTCATTATTCAATAGAGCCCAATAGCAAAAACCAGCGTTTTGAATTAAGAATTACATTTCTTGGTAGAATCATGCAGGATTGAAATTTTTGATGGTTTTTTACTGC
Source organism: Dendrobates tinctorius (assembly GCF_039654945.1). Taxonomy (NCBI): domain Eukaryota; kingdom Metazoa; phylum Chordata; class Amphibia; order Anura; family Dendrobatidae; genus Dendrobates; species Dendrobates tinctorius. The sequence goes on from NW_027361793.1 coordinate 25,421,351, forward strand.
TCTCAACAGCCCAAACAAGTTTATAAAAGGATGAGTTTGCAACTACTTTACTTTTGGAGAAAATTCAAAACATTCATTATTCAATAGGGCCCAAACTATCAAAAACCAGCGGTTTCAATGAACACACATTTCTTGGTAGAATCATGCAGGACTGAAATTTTTGATGTTTTTCTACTCCTCTCATGAGCCCAAACAAGTCTCTAAAAGCATGAGTTTGCAACTACTTTAATTTTGGAGAAAATTCAAAACATTCATTATTCAATAGAGCCCAATAGCAAAAACCAGCGTTTTGAATGAAGAATCACATTTCTTAGTAGAATCATGCAGGATTGAAATTTTTGATGGTTTTTTACTCCTCTCAACAGCCCAAACAAGTGTCTAAAAGGATGAGTTTGCAACTACTTTACTTTTGGAGAAAATTCAAAACATTCATTATTCAATAGGGCCCAAAATATCAAAAACCAGCGGTTTGAATGAACACACATTTCTTGGTAGAATCGTGCAGGACTGAAATTTTTGATGTTTTTCTACTCCTCTCATGAGCCCAAACAAGTCTCTAAAAGCATGAGTTTGCAACTACTTTACTTTTGGAGAAAATTCAAAACATTCATTATTCAATAGGGCCCAAACTATCAAAAACCAGCGGTTTCAATGAACACACATTTCTTGGTAGAATCATGCAGGACTGAAATTTTTGATGTTTTTCTACTCCTCTCATGAGCCCAAACAAGTCTCTAAAAGGATGAGTTTGCAACTACTTTACTTTTGGAGAAAATTCAAAACATTCATTATTCAATAGAGCCCAATAGCAAAAACCAGCGTTTTGAATGAAGAATCACATTTCTTGGTAGAATCATGCAGGATTGAAATTTTTGATGGTTTTTTACTGCTCTCAACAGCCCAAACAAGTTTCTAAAAGGATGAGTTTGCAACTACTTTACTTTTGGAGAAAATTCAAAACATTCATTATTCAATAGGGCCCAAACTATCAAAAACCAGCGGTTTCAATGAACACACATTTTTTGGTAGAATCATGCAGGACTGAAATTTTTGATGTTTTTCTACTCCTCTCATGAGCCCAAACAAGTCTCTAAAAGCATGAGTTTGCAACTACTTTACTTTTGGAGAAAATTCAAAACATTCATTATTCAATAGAGCCCAATAGCAAAAACCAGCGTATTGAATGAAGAATCACATTTCTTGGTAGAATCATGCAGGATTGAAATTTTTGATGGTTTTTTACTCCTCTCAACAGCCCAAACAAGTTTCTAAAAGGATGAGTTTGCAACTACTTTACTTTTGGAGAAAATTCAAAACATTCATTATTCAATAGGGCCCAAACTATCAAAAACCAGCGGTTTCAATGAACACACATTTCTTGGTAGAATCATGCAGGACTGAAATTTTTGATGTTTTTCTACTCCTCTCATGAGCCCAAACAAGTCTCTAAAAGCATGAGTTTGCAACTACTTTACTTTTGGAGAAAATTCAAAACATTCATTATTCAATAGAGCCCAATAGCAAAAATCAGGTTTTGAATGAAGAATCACATTTCTTGGTAGAATCATGCAGGATTGAAATTTTTGATGGTTTTTTACTCCTCTCAACAGCCCAAACAAGTTTCTAAAAGGATGAGTTTGCAACTGCTTTACTTTTGGAGAAAATTCAAAACATTCATTATTCAATAGGGCCCAAAATATCAAAAACCAGGGGTTTGAATGAACACACATTTCTTGGTAGAATCGTGCAGGACTGAAATTTTTGATGTTTTTCTACTCCTCTCATGAGCCCAAACAAGTCTCTAAAAGGATGAGTTTGCAACTACTTTACTTTTGGAGAAAATTCAAAACATTCATTATTCAATAGAGCCCAATAGCAAAAACCAGCGTTTTGAATGAAGAATCACATTTCTTGGTAGAATCATGCAGGATTGAAATTTTTGATGGTTTTTTACTCCTCTCAACAGCCCAAACAAGTTTCTAAAAGGATGAGTTTGCAACTACTTTACTTTTGGAGAAAATTCAAAACATTCATTATTCAATAGGGCCCAAACTATCAAAAACCAGCGGTTTCAATGAACACACATTTCTTGGTAGAATCATGCAGGACTGAAATTTTTGATGTTTTTCTACTCCTCTCGTGAGCCCAAACAAGTCTCTAAAAGCATGAGTTTGCAACTACTTTACTTTTGAAGAAAATTCAAAACATTCATTATTCAATAGAGCCCAATAGCAAAAATCAGGTTTTGAATGAAGAATCACATTTCTTGGTAGAATCATGCAGGATTGAAATTTTTGATGGTTTTTTACTCCTCTCAACAGCCCAAACAAGTTTCTAAAAGGATGAGTTTGCAACTACTTTACTTTTGGAGAAAATTCAAAACATTCATTATTCAATAGGGCCCAAACTATCAAAAACCAGCGGTTTGAATGAACACACATTTCTTGGTAGAATCCTGCAGGACTGAAATTTTTGATGTTTTTCTACTCTTCTCATTAGCCCAAACAAGTCTCTAAAAGGATGAGTTTGCAACTACTTTACTTTTGGAGAAAATTCAAAACATTCATTATTCAATAGAGCCCAATAGCAAAAACCAGCGTTTTGAATGAAGAATCACATTTCTTGGTAGAATCATGCAGGATTGAAATTTTTGATGGTTTTTTACTGCTCTCAACAGCCCAAACAAGTTTCTAAAAGGATGAGTTTGCAACTACTTTACTTTTGGAGAAAATTCAAAACATTCATTATTCAATAGGGCAAAAACTATCAAAAACCAGCGGTTTGAATGAACACACATTTCTTGGTAGAATCATGCAGGACTGAAATTTTTGATGTTTTTCTACTCCTCTCATGAGCCCAAACAAGTCTCTAAAAGCATGAGTTTGCAACTACTTTACTTTTGGAGAAAATTCAAAACATTCATTATTCAATAGAGCCCAATAGCAAAAATCAGGTTTTGAATGAAGAATCACATTTCTTGGTAGAATCATGCAGGATTGAAATTTTTGATGGTTTTTTACTCCTCTCAACAGCCCAAACAAGTTTCTAAAAGGATGAGTTTGCAACTACTTTACTTTTGGAGAAAATTCAAAACATTCATTATTCAATAGGGCCCAAACTATCAAAAACCAGCGGTTTGAATGAACACACATTTCTTGGTAGAATCGTGCAGGACTGAAATTTTTGATGTTTTTCTACTCCTCTCATTAGCCCAAACAAGTCTCTAAAAGGATGAGTTTGCAACTACTTTACTTTTGGAGAAAATTCAAAACATTCATTATTCAATAGAGCCCAATAGCAAAAACCAGCGTTTTGAATGAAGAATCACATTTCTTGGTAGAATCATGCAGGATTGAAATTTATGATGGTTTTTTACTCCTCTCAACAGCCCAAACAAGTTTCTAAAAGGATGAGTTTGCAACTACTTTACTTTTGAAGAAAATTCAAAACATTCATTATTCAATAGGGCCCAAACTATCAAAAACCAGCGGTTTGAATGAACACACGTTTCTTGGTAGAATCATGCAGGACTGAAATTTTTGATGTTTTTCTACTCCTCTCATGAGCCCAAACAAGTCTCTAAAAGCATGAGTTTGCAACTACTTTACTTTTGGAGAAAATTCAAAACATTCATTATTCAATAGAGCCCAATAGCAAAAATCAGGTTTTGAATGAAGAATCACATTTCTTGGTAGAATCATGCAGGATTGAAATTTTTGATGGTTTTTTACTCCTCTCAACAGCCCAAACAAGTTTCTAAAAGGATGAGTTTGCAACTACTTTACTTTTGGAGAAAATTCAAAACATTCATTATTCAATAGGGCCCAAAATATCAAAAACCAGCGGTTTGAATGAACACACATTTCTTGGTAGAATCGTGCAGGACTGAAATTTTTGATGTTTTTCTACTCCTCTCATGAGCCCAAACAAGTCTCTAAAAGGATGAGTTTGCAACTACTTTACTTTTGGAGAAAATTCAAAACATTCATTATTCAACAGAGCCCAATAACAAAAACCAGCGTTTTGAATGAAGAATCACATTTCTTGGTAGAATCGTGCAGGATTGAAATTTTTGATGGTTTTTTACTCCTCTCAACAGCCCAAACAAGTTTCTAAAAGGATGAGTTTGCAACTATTTTATTTTTGGAGAAAATTCAAAACATTCATTATTCAATAGGGCCCAAACTATCAAAAACCAGCGGTTTCAATGAACACACATTTCTTGGTAGAATCATGCAGGACTGAAATTTTTGATGTTTTTCTACTCCTCTCATGAGCCCAAACAAGTCTCTAAAAGCATGAGTTTGCAACTACTTTACTTTTGGAGAAAATTCAAAACATTCATTATTCAATAGAGCCCAATAGCAAAAATCAGGTTTTGAATGAAGAATCACATTTCTTGGTAAAATCATGCAGGATTGAAATTTTTGATGGTTTTTTACTCCTCTCAACAGCCCAAACAAGTTTCTAAAAGGATGAGTTTGCAACTACTTTACTTTTGGAGAAAATTCAAAACATTCATTATTCAATAGGGCCCAAACTATCAAAAACCAGCAGTTTCAATGAACACACATTTCTTGGTAGAATCATGCAGGACTGAAATTTTTGATGTTTTTCGACTCCTCTCATGAGCCCAAACAAGTCTCTAAAAGCATGAGTTTGCAACTACTTTACTTTTGGAGAAAATTCAAAACATTCATTATTCAATAGAGCCCAATAGCAAAAATCAGGTTTTGAATGAAGAATCACATTTCTTGGTAGAATCATGCAGGATTGAAATTTTTGATGATTTTATACTCCTCTCAACAGCCCAAACAAGTTTCTAAAAGGATGAGTTTGCAACTACTTTACTTTTGGAGAAAATTCAAAACATTCATTATTCAATAGGGCCCAAAATATCAAAAACCAGCGGTTTGAATGAACACACATTTCTTGGTAGAATCGTGCAGGACTGAAATTTTTGATGTTTTTCTACTCCTCTCATGAGCCCAAACAAGTGTCTAAAAGGATGAGTTTTCAACTACTTTACTTTTGGAGAAAATTCAAAACATTCATTATTCAATAGAGCCCAATAGCAAAAACCAGCGTTTTGAATGAAGAATCACATTTCTTGGTAGAATCATGCAGGATTGAAATTTTTGATGGTTTTTTACTTCTCTCAACAGCCCAAACAAGTTTCTAAAAGCATGAGTTTGCAACTACTTTACTTTTGGAGACAATTCAAAACATTCGTTATTCAATAGGGCCCAAAATATCAAAAACCAGCGGTTTGAATGAACACACATTTCTTGGTAGAATCGTGCAGGACTGAAATTTTTGATTTTTTTCTACTCCTCTCATGAGCCCAAACAAGTCTCTAAAAGCATGAGTTTGCAACTACTTTACTTTTGGAGAAAATTCAAAACATTCATTATTCAATAGAGCCCAATAGCAAAAACCAGCGTTTTGAATGAAGAATCACATTTCTTGGTAGAATCATGCAGGATTGAAATTTTTGATGGTTTTTTACTCCTCTCAACAGCCCAAACAAGTTTCTAAAAGGATGAGTTTGCAACTACTTTATTTTTGGAGAAAATTCAAAACATTCATTATTCAATAGGGCCCAAACTATCAAAAACCAGCGGTTTCAATGAACACACATTTCTTGGTAGAATCATGCAGGACTGAAATTTCTGATGTTTTTCTAATCTCATGAGCCCAAACAAGTCTCTAAAAGCATGAGTTTGCAACTACTTTACTTTTGGAGAAAATTCAAAACATTCATTATTCAATAGGGCCCAAACTATCAAAAACCAGCTGTTTGAATGAACACACATTTCTTGGTAGAATCGTGCAGGACTGAAATTTTTGATGTTTTTCTACTCCTCTCATGAGCCCAAACAAGTCTCTAAAAGCATGAGTTTGCAACTACTTTACTTTTGGAGAAAATTCAAAACATTCATTATTCAATAGAGCCCAATAGCAAAAATCAGGTTTTGAATGAAGAATCACATTTTTTGGTAGAATCATGCAGGATTGAAATTTTTGATGATTTTATACTCCTCTCAACAGCCCAAACAAGTTTCTAAAAGGATGAGTTTGCAACTACTTTACTTTTGGAGAAAATTCAAAACATTCATTATTCAATAGGGCCCAAAATATCAAAAACCAGCGGTTTGAATGAACACACATTTCTTGGTAGAATCGTGCAGGACTGAAATTTTTGATGTTTTTCTACTCCTCTCATGAGCCCAAACAAGTGTCTAAAAGGATGAGTTTGCAACTACTTTACTTTTGGAGAAAATTCAAAACATTCATTATTCAATAGAGCCCAATAGCAAAAACCAGCGTTTTGAATGAAGAATCACATTTCTTGGTAGAATCATGCAGGATTGAAATTTTTGATGGTTTTTTACTTCTCTCAACAGCCCAAACAAGTTTCTAAAAGCATGAGTTTGCAACTACTTTACTTTTGGAGACAATTCAAAACATTCGTTATTCAATAGGGCCCAAAATATCAAAAACCAGCGGTTTGAATGAACACACATTTCTTGGTAGAATCGTGCAGGACTGAAATTTTTGATTTTTTTCTACTCCTCTCATGAGCCCAAACAAGTCTCTAAAAGCATGAGTTTGCAACTACTTTACTTTTGGAGAAAATTCAAAACATTCATTATTCAATAGAGCCCAATAGCAAAAACCAGCGTTTTGAATGAAGAATCACATTTCTTGGTAGAATCATGCAGGATTGAAATTTTTGATGGTTTTTTACTCCTCTCAACAGCCCAAACAAGTTTCTAAAAGGATGAGTTTGCAACTACTTTATTTTTGGAGAAAATTCAAAACATTCATTATTCAATAGGGCCCAAACTATCAAAAACCAGCGGTTTGAATGAACACACATTTCTTGGTAGAATCATGCAGGACTGAAATTTCTGATGTTTTTCTAATCTCATGAGCCCAAACAAGTCTCTAAAAGCATGAGTTTGCAACTACTTTACTTTTGGAGAAAATTCAAAACATTCATTATTCAATAGGGCCCAAACTATCAAAAACCAGCGGTTTGAATGAACACACATTTCTTGGTAGAATCGTGCAGGACTGAAATTTTTGATGTTTTTCTACTCCTCTCATGAGCCCAAACAAGTCTCTAAAAGCATGAGTTTGCAACTACTTTACTTTTGGAGAAAATTCAAAACATTCATTATTCAATAGAGCCCAATAGCAAAAATCAGGTTTTGAATGAAGAATCACATTTCTTGGTAGAATCATGCAGGATTGAAATTTTTGATGGTTTTTTACTCCTCTCAACAGCCCAAACAAGTTTCTAAAAGGATGAGTTTGCAACTACTTTACTTTTGGAGAAAATTCAAAACATTCATTATTCAATAGGGCCCAAAATATCAAAAACCAGCGGTTTGAATGAACACACATTTCTTGGTAGAATCGTGCAGGACTGAAATTTTTGATGTTTTTCTACTCCTCTCATGAGCCCAAACAAGTCTCTAAAAGGATGAGTTTGCAACTACTTTACTTTTGGAGAAAATTCAAAACATTCATTATTCAATAGAGCCCAATAGCAAAAACCAGCATTTTGAATGAAGAATCACATTTCTTGGTAGAATCATGCAGGATTGTAATTTTTGATGGTTTTTTACTCCTCTCAACAGCCCAAACAAGTTTCTAAAAGGATGAGTTTGCAACTACTTTACTTTTGGAGAAAATTCAAAACATTCGTTATTCAATAGGGCCCAAAATATCAAAAACCAGCGGTTTGAATGAACACACATTTCTTGGTAGAATCGTGCAGGACTGAAATTTTTGATTTTTTTCTACTCCTCTCATGAGCCCAAACAAGTCTCTAAAAGCATGAGTTTGCAACTACTTTACTTTTGGAGAAAATTCAAAACATTCATTATTCAATAGAGCACAATAGCAAAAACCAGCGTTTTGAATGAAGAATCACATTTCTTGGTAGAATCATGCAGGATTGAAATTTTTGATGGTTTTTTACTCCTCTCAACAGCCCAAACAAGTTTCTAAAAGGATGAGTTTGCAACTACTTTATTTTTGGAGAAAATTCAAAACATTCATTATTCAATAGGGCCCAAACTATCAAAAACCAGCAGTTTCAATGAACACACATTTCTTGGTAGAATCATGCAGGACTGAAATTTCTGATGTTTTTCTACTCTCATGAGCCCAAACAAGTCTCTAAAAGCATGAGTTTTCAACTACTTTACTTTTGGAGAAAATTCAAAACATTCATTATTCAATAGGGCGCAAACTATCAAAAACCAGCGGTTTGAATGAACACACATTTCTTGGTAGAATCGTGCAGGACTGAAATTTTTGATGTTTTTCTACTCCTCTCATGAGCCCAAACAAGTCTCTAAAAGGATGAGTTTGCAAATACTTTACTTTTGGAGAAAATTCAAAACATTCATTATTCAATAGAGCCCAATAGCAAAAACCAGCGTTTTGAATGAAGAATCACATTTCTTGGTAGAATCATGCAGGATTGAAATTTTTGATGGTTTTTTACTCCTCTCAACAGCCCAAACAAGTTTCTAAAAGGATGAGTTTGCAACTACTTTACTTTTGGAGAAAATTCAAAACATTCATTATTCAATAGGGCCCAAACTATCAAAAACCAGCGGTTTGAATGAACACACATTTCTTGGTAGGATCGTGCAGGACTGAAATTTTTGATGTTTTTCTACTCCTCTCATGAGCCCAAACAAGTCTCTAAAAGCATGAGTTTGCAACTACTTTACTTTTGGAGAAAATTCAAAACATTCATTATTCAATAGAGCCCAATAGCAAAAATCAGGTTTTGAATGAAGAATCACATTTCTTGGTAAAATCATGCAGGATTGAAATTTTTGATGGTTTTTTACTCCTCTCAACAGCCCAAACAAGTTTCTAAAAGGATGAGTTTGCAACTGCTTTACTTTTGGAGAAAATTCAAAACATTCATTATTCAATAGGGCCCAAAATATCAAAAACCAGGGGTTTGAATGAACACACATTTCTTGGTAGAATCGTGCAGGACTGAAATTTTTGATGTTTTTCTACTCCTCTCATGAGCCCAAACAAGTCTCTAAAAGGATGAGTTTGCAACTACTTTACTTTTGGAGAAAATTCAAAACATTCATTATTCAATAGAGCCCAATAGCAAAAACCAGCGTTTTGAATGAAGAATCACATTTCTTGGTAGAATCATGCAGGATTGAAATTTTTGATGGTTTTTTACTCCTCTCAACAGCCCAAACAAGTTTCTAAAAGGATGAGTTTGCAACTACTTTACTTTTGGAGAAAATTCAAAACATTCATTATTCAATAGGGCCCAAACTATCAAAAACCAGCGGTTTCAATGAACACACATTTCTTGGTAGAATCATGCAGGACTGAAATTTTTGATGTTTTTCTACTCCTCTCGTGAGCCCAAACAAGTCTCTAAAAGCATGAGTTTGCAACTACTTTACTTTTGAAGAAAATTCAAAACATTCATTATTCAATAGAGCCCAATAGCAAAAATCAGGTTTTGAATGAAGAATCACATTTCTTGGTAGAATCATGCAGGATTGAAATTTTTGATGGTTTTTTACTCCTCTCAACAGCCCAAACAAGTTTCTAAAAGGATGAGTTTGCAACTACTTTACTTTTGGAGAAAATTCAAAACATTCATTATTCAATAGGGCCCAAACTATCAAAAACCAGCGGTTTGAATGAACACACATTTCTTGGTAGAATCCTGCAGGACTGAAATTTTTGATGTTTTTCTACTCTTCTCATTAGCCCAAACAAGTCTCTAAAAGGATGAGTTTGCAACTACTTTACTTTTGGAGAAAATTCAAAACATTCATTATTCAATAGAGCCCAATAGCAAAAACCAGCGTTTTGAATGAAGAATCACATTTCTTGGTAGAATCATGCAGGATTGAAATTTTTGATGGTTTTTTACTGCTCTCAACAGCCCAAACAAGTTTCTAAAAGGATGAGTTTGCAACTACTTTACTTTTGGAGAAAATTCAAAACATTCATTATTCAATAGGGCAAAAACTATCAAAAACCAGCGGTTTGAATGAACACACATTTCTTGGTAGAATCATGCAGGACTGAAATTTTTGATGTTTTTCTACTCCTCTCATGAGCCCAAACAAGTCTCTAAAAGCATGAGTTTGCAACTACTTTACTTTTGGAGAAAATTCAAAACATTCATTATTCAATAGAGCCCAATAGCAAAAATCAGGTTTTGAATGAAGAATCACATTTCTTGGTAGAATCATGCAGGATTGAAATTTTTGATGGTTTTTTACTCCTCTCAACAGCCCAAACAAGTTTCTAAAAGGATGAGTTTGCAACTACTTTACTTTTGGAGAAAATTCAAAACATTCATTATTCAATAGGGCCCAAACTATCAAAAACCAGCGGTTTGAATGAACACACATTTCTTGGTAGAATCGTGCAGGACTGAAATTTTTGATGTTTTTCTACTCCTCTCATTAGCCCAAACAAGTCTCTAAAAGGATGAGTTTGCAACTACTTTACTTTTGGAGAAAATTCAAAACATTCATTATTCAATAGAGCCCAATAGCAAAAACCAGCGTTTTGAATGAAGAATCACATTTCTTGGTAGAATCATGCAGGATTGAAATTTATGATGGTTTTTTACTCCTCTCAACAGCCCAAACAAGTTTCTAAAAGGATGAGTTTGCAACTACTTTACTTTTGAAGAAAATTCAAAACATTCATTATTCAATAGGGCCCAAACTATCAAAAACCAGCGGTTTGAATGAACACACGTTTCTTGGTAGAATCATGCAGGACTGAAATTTTTGATGTTTTTCTACTCCTCTCATGAGCCCAAACAAGTCTCTAAAAGCATGAGTTTGCAACTACTTTACTTTTGGAGAAAATTCAAAACATTCATTATTCAATAGAGCCCAATAGCAAAAATCAGGTTTTGAATGAAGAATCACATTTCTTGGTAGAATCATGCAGGATTGAAATTTTTGATGGTTTTTTACTCCTCTCAACAGCCCAAACAAGTTTCTAAAAGGATGAGTTTGCAACTACTTTACTTTTGGAGAAAATTCAAAACATTCATTATTCAATAGGGCCCAAAATATCAAAAACCAGCGGTTTGAATGAACACACATTTCTTGGTAGAATCGTGCAGGACTGAAATTTTTGATGTTTTTCTACTCCTCTCATGAGCCCAAACAAGTCTCTAAAAGGATGAGTTTGCAACTACTTTACTTTTGGAGAAAATTCAAAACATTCATTATTCAACAGAGCCCAATAACAAAAACCAGCGTTTTGAATGAAGAATCACATTTCTTGGTAGAATCGTGCAGGATTGAAATTTTTGATGGTTTTTTACTCCTCTCAACAGCCCAAACAAGTTTCTAAAAGGATGAGTTTGCAACTATTTTATTTTTGGAGAAAATTCAAAACATTCATTATTCAATAGGGCCCAAACTATCAAAAACCAGCGGTTTCAATGAACACACATTTCTTGGTAGAATCATGCAGGACTGAAATTTTTGATGTTTTTCTACTCCTCTCATGAGCCCAAACAAGTCTCTAAAAGCATGAGTTTGCAACTACTTTACTTTTGGAGAAAATTCAAAACATTCATTATTCAATAGAGCCCAATAGCAAAAATCAGGTTTTGAATGAAGAATCACATTTCTTGGTAAAATCATGCAGGATTGAAATTTTTGATGGTTTTTTACTCCTCTCAACAGCCCAAACAAGTTTCTAAAAGGATGAGTTTGCAACTACTTTACTTTTGGAGAAAATTCAAAACATTCATTATTCAATAGGGCCCAAACTATCAAAAACCAGCAGTTTCAATGAACACACATTTCTTGGTAGAATCATGCAGGACTGAAATTTTTGATGTTTTTCGACTCCTCTCATGAGCCCAAACAAGTCTCTAAAAGCATGAGTTTGCAACTACTTTACTTTTGGAGAAAATTCAAAACATTCATTATTCAATAGAGCCCAATAGCAAAAATCAGGTTTTGAATGAAGAATCACATTTCTTGGTAGAATCATGCAGGATTGAAATTTTTGATGATTTTATACTCCTCTCAACAGCCCAAACAAGTTTCTAAAAGGATGAGTTTGCAACTACTTTACTTTTGGAGAAAATTCAAAACATTCATTATTCAATAGGGCCCAAAATATCAAAAACCAGCGGTTTGAATGAACACACATTTCTTGGTAGAATCGTGCAGGACTGAAATTTTTGATGTTTTTCTACTCCTCTCATGAGCCCAAACAAGTGTCTAAAAGGATGAGTTTTCAACTACTTTACTTTTGGAGAAAATTCAAAACATTCATTATTCAATAGAGCCCAATAGCAAAAACCAGCGTTTTGAATGAAGAATCACATTTCTTGGTAGAATCATGCAGGATTGAAATTTTTGATGGTTTTTTACTTCTCTCAACAGCCCAAACAAGTTTCTAAAAGCATGAGTTTGCAACTACTTTACTTTTGGAGACAATTCAAAACATTCGTTATTCAATAGGGCCCAAAATATCAAAAACCAGCGGTTTGAATGAACACACATTTCTTGGTAGAATCGTGCAGGACTGAAATTTTTGATTTTTTTCTACTCCTCTCATGAGCCCAAACAAGTCTCTAAAAGCATGAGTTTGCAACTACTTTACTTTTGGAGAAAATTCAAAACATTCATTATTCAATAGAGCCCAATAGCAAAAACCAGCGTTTTGAATGAAGAATCACATTTCTTGGTAGAATCATGCAGGATTGAAATTTTTGATGGTTTTTTACTCCTCTCAACAGCCCAAACAAGTTTCTAAAAGGATGAGTTTGCAACTACTTTATTTTTGGAGAAAATTCAAAACATTCATTATTCAATAGGGCCCAAACTATCAAAAACCAGCGGTTTCAATGAACACACATTTCTTGGTAGAATCATGCAGGACTGAAATTTCTGATGTTTTTCTAATCTCATGAGCCCAAACAAGTCTCTAAAAGCATGAGTTTGCAACTACTTTACTTTTGGAGAAAATTCAAAACATTCATTATTCAATAGGGCCCAAACTATCAAAAACCAGCTGTTTGAATGAACACACATTTCTTGGTAGAATCGTGCAGGACTGAAATTTTTGATGTTTTTCTACTCCTCTCATGAGCCCAAACAAGTCTCTAAAAGCATGAGTTTGCAACTACTTTACTTTTGGAGAAAATTCAAAACATTCATTATTCAATAGAGCCCAATAGCAAAAATCAGGTTTTGAATGAAGAATCACATTTCTTGGTAGAATCATGCAGGATTGAAATTTTTGATGATTTTATACTCCTCTCAACAGCCCAAACAAGTTTCTAAAAGGATGAGTTTGCAACTACTTTACTTTTGGAGAAAATTCAAAACATTCATTATTCAATAGGGCCCAAAATATCAAAAACCAGCGGTTTGAATGAACACACATTTCTTGGTAGAATCGTGCAGGACTGAAATTTTTGATGTTTTTCTACTCCTCTCATGAGCCCAAACAAGTGTCTAAAAGGATGAGTTTGCAACTACTTTACTTTTGGAGAAAATTCAAAACATTCATTATTCAATAGAGCCCAATAGCAAAAACCAGCGTTTTGAATGAAGAATCACATTTCTTGGTAGAATCATGCAGGATTGAAATTTTTGATGGTTTTTTACTTCTCTCAACAGCCCAAACAAGTTTCTAAAAGCATGAGTTTGCAACTACTTTACTTTTGGAGACAATTCAAAACATTCGTTATTCAATAGGGCCCAAAATATCAAAAACCAGCGGTTTGAATGAACACACATTTCTTGGTAGAATCGTGCAGGACTGAAATTTTTGATTTTTTTCTACTCCTCTCATGAGCCCAAACAAGTCTCTAAAAGCATGAGTTTGCAACTACTTTACTTTTGGAGAAAATTCAAAACATTCATTATTCAATAGAGCCCAATAGCAAAAACCAGCGTTTTGAATGAAGAATCACATTTCTTGGTAGAATCATGCAGGATTGAAATTTTTGATGGTTTTTTACTCCTCTCAACAGCCCAAACAAGTTTCTAAAAGGATGAGTTTGCAACTACTTTATTTTTGGAGAAAATTCAAAACATTCATTATTCAATAGGGCCCAAACTATCAAAAACCAGCGGTTTGAATGAACACACATTTCTTGGTAGAATCATGCAGGACTGAAATTTCTGATGTTTTTCTAATCTCATGAGCCCAAACAAGTCTCTAAAAGCATGAGTTTGCAACTACTTTACTTTTGGAGAAAATTCAAAACATTCATTATTCAATAGGGCCCAAACTATCAAAAACCAGCGGTTTGAATGAACACACATTTCTTGGTAGAATCGTGCAGGACTGAAATTTTTGATGTTTTTCTACTCCTCTCATGAGCCCAAACAAGTCTCTAAAAGCATGAGTTTGCAACTACTTTACTTTTGGAGAAAATTCAAAACATTCATTATTCAATAGAGCCCAATAGCAAAAATCAGGTTTTGAATGAAGAATCACATTTCTTGGTAGAATCATGCAGGATTGAAATTTTTGATGGTTTTTTACTCCTCTCAACAGCCCAAACAAGTTTCTAAAAGGATGAGTTTGCAACTACTTTACTTTTGGAGAAAATTCAAAACATTCATTATTCAATAGGGCCCAAAATATCAAAAACCAGCGGTTTGAATGAACACACATTTCTTGGTAGAATCGTGCAGGACTGAAATTTTTGATGTTTTTCTACTCCTCTCATGAGCCCAAACAAGTCTCTAAAAGGATGAGTTTGCAACTACTTTACTTTTGGAGAAAATTCAAAACATTCATTATTCAATAGAGCCCAATAGCAAAAACCAGCATTTTGAATGAAGAATCACATTTCTTGGTAGAATCATGCAGGATTGTAATTTTTGATGGTTTTTTACTCCTCTCAACAGCCCAAACAAGTTTCTAAAAGGATGAGTTTGCAACTACTTTACTTTTGGAGAAAATTCAAAACATTCGTTATTCAATAGGGCCCAAAATATCAAAAACCAGCGGTTTGAATGAACACACATTTCTTGGTAGAATCGTGCAGGACTGAAATTTTTGATTTTTTTCTACTCCTCTCATGAGCCCAAACAAGTCTCTAAAAGCATGAGTTTGCAACTACTTTACTTTTGGAGAAAATTCAAAACATTCATTATTCAATAGAGCACAATAGCAAAAACCAGCGTTTTGAATGAAGAATCACATTTCTTGGTAGAATCATGCAGGATTGAAATTTTTGATGGTTTTTTACTCCTCTCAACAGCCCAAACAAGTTTCTAAAAGGATGAGTTTGCAACTACTTTATTTTTGGAGAAAATTCAAAACATTCATTATTCAATAGGGCCCAAACTATCAAAAACCAGCAGTTTCAATGAACACACATTTCTTGGTAGAATCATGCAGGACTGAAATTTCTGATGTTTTTCTACTCTCATGAGCCCAAACAAGTCTCTAAAAGCATGAGTTTTCAACTACTTTACTTTTGGAGAAAATTCAAAACATTCATTATTCAATAGGGCGCAAACTATCAAAAACCAGCGGTTTGAATGAACACACATTTCTTGGTAGAATCGTGCAGGACTGAAATTTTTGATGTTTTTCTACTCCTCTCATGAGCCCAAACAAGTCTCTAAAAGGATGAGTTTGCAAATACTTTACTTTTGGAGAAAATTCAAAACATTCATTATTCAATAGAGCCCAATAGCAAAAACCAGCGTTTTGAATGAAGAATCACATTTCTTGGTAGAATCATGCAGGATTGAAATTTTTGATGGTTTTTTACTGCTCTCAACAGCCCAAACAAGTTTCTAAAAGGATGAGTTTGCAACTACTTTACTTTTGGAGAAAATTCAAAACATTCATTATTCAATAGGGCCCAAACTATCAAAAACCAGCGGTTTCAATGAACACACATTTCTTGGTAGAATCATGCAGGACTGAAATTTTTGATGTTTTTCTACTCCTCTCATGAGCCCAAACAAGTCTCTAAAAGCATGAGTTTGCAACTACTTTACTTTTGGAGAAAATTCAAAACATTCATTATTCAATAGAGCCCAATAGCAAAAATCAGGTTTTGAATGAAGAATCACATTTCTTGGTAGAATCATGCAGGATTGAAATTTTTGATGGTTTTTTACTCCTCTCAACAGCCCAAACAAGTTTCTAAAAGGATGAGTTTGCAACTACTTTACTTTTGGAGAAAATTCAAAACATTCATTATTCAATAGGGCCCAAACTATCAAAAACCAGCGGTTTGAATGAACACACATTTCTTGGTAGGATCGTGCAGGACTGAAATTTTTGATGTTTTTCTACTCCTCTCATTAGCCCAAACAAGTCTCTAAAAGGATGAGTTTGCAACTACTTTACTTTTGGAGAAAATTCAAAACATTCATTATTCAATAGAGCCCAATAGCAAAAACCAGCGTTTTGAATGAAGAATCACATTTCTTGGTAGAATCATGCAGGATTGAAATTTTTGATGGTTTTTTACTGCTCTCAACAGCCCAAACAAGTTTCTAAAAGGATGAGTTTGCAACTACTTTACTTTTGGAGAAAATTCAAAACATTCATTATTCAATAGGGCCCAAACTATCAAAAACCAGCGGTTTCAATGAACACACATTTCTTGGTAGAATCATGCAGGACTGAAATTTCTGATGTTTTTCTAATCTCATGAGCCCAAACAAGTCTCTAAAAGCATGAGTTTGCAACTACTTTACTTTTGGAGAAAATTCAAAACATTCATTATTCAATAGGGCCCAAAATATCAAAAACCAGCGGTTTGAATGAACACACATTTCTTGGTAGAATCGTGCAGGACTGAAATTTTTGATGTTTTTCTACTCCTCTCATGAGCCCAAACAAGTTTCTAAAAGGATGAGTTTGCAACTACTTTATTTTTGGAGAAAATTCAAAACATTCATTATTCAATAGGGCCCAAACTATCAAAAACCAGCGGTTTCAATGAACACACATTTCTTGGTAGAATCATGCAGGACTGAAATTTCTGATGTTTTTCTAATCTCATGAGCCCAAACAAGTCTCTAAAAGCATGAGTTTGCAACTACTTTACTTTTGGAGAAAATTCAAAACATTCATTATTCAATAGGGCCCAAACTATCAAAAACCAGCGGTTTGAATGAACACACATTTCTTGGTAGAATCGTGCAGGACTGAAATTTTTGATGTTTTTCTACTCCTCTCATGAGCCCAAACAAGTTTCTAAAAGCATGAGTTTGCAACTACTTTACTTTTGGAGAAAATTCAAAACATTCATTATTCAATAGGGCCCAAACTATCAAAAACCAGCGGTTTCAATGAACACACATTTCTTGGTAGAATCATGCAGGACTGAAATTTCTGATGTTTTTCTAATCTCTTGAGCCCAAACAAGTCTCTAAAAGCATGAGTTTGCAACTACTTTACTTTTGGAGAAAATTCAAAACATTCATTATTCAATAGGGCCCAAACTATCAAAAACCAGCGGTTTGAATGAACACACATTTCTTGGTAGAATCGTGCAGGACTGAAATTTTTGATGTTTTTCTACTCCTCTCATGAGCCCAAACAAGTCTCTAAAAGCATGAGTTTGCAACTACTTTACTTTTGGAGAAAATTCAAAACATTCATTATTCAATAGAGCCCAATAGCAAAAATCAGGTTTTGAATGAAGAATCACATTTCTTTTTAGAATCATGCAGGATTGAAATTTTTGATGGTTTTTTACTCCTCTCAACAGCCCAAACAAGTTTCTAAAAGGATGAGTTTGCAACTACTTTACTTTTGGAGAAAATTCAAAACATTCATTATTCAATAGGGCCCAAAATATCAAAAACCAGCGGTTTGAATGAACACACATTTCTTGGTAGAATCGTGCAGGACTGAAATTTTTGATGTTTTTCTACTCCTCTCATGAGCCCAAACAAGTCTCTAAAAGGATGAGTTTGCAACTACTTTACTTTTGGAGAAAATTCAAAACATTCATTATTCAATAGAGCCCAATAGCAAAAACCAGCATTTTGAATGAAGAATCACATTTCTTGGTAGAATCATGCAGGATTGTAATTTTTGATGGTTTTTTACTCCTCTCAACAGCCCAAACAAGTTTCTAAAAGGATGAGTTTGCAACTACTTTACTTTTGGAGAAAATTCAAAACATTCGTTATTCAATAGGGCCCAAAATATCAAAAACCAGCGGTTTGAATGAACACACATTTCTTGGTAGAATCGTGCAGGACTGAAATTTTTGATTTTTTTCTACTCCTCTCATGAGCCCAAACAAGTCTCTAAAAGCATGAGTTTGCAACTACTTTACTTTTGGAGAAAATTCAAAACATTCATTATTCAATAGAGCACAATAGCAAAAACCAGCGTTTTGAATGAAGAATCACATTTCTTGGTAGAATCATGCAGGATTGAAATTTTTGATGGTTTTTTACTCCTCTCAACAGCCCAAACAAGTTTCTAAAAGGATGAGTTTGCAACTACTTTATTTTTGGAGAAAATTCAAAACATTCATTATTCAATAGGGCCCAAACTATCAAAAACCAGCAGTTTCAATGAACACACATTTCTTGGTAGAATCATGCAGGACTGAAATTTCTGATGTTTTTCTACTCTCATGAGCCCAAACAAGTCTCTAAAAGCATGAGTTTTCAACTACTTTACTTTTGGAGAAAATTCAAAACATTCATTATTCAATAGGGCCCAAACTATCAAAAACCAGCGGTTTGAATGAACACACATTTCTTGGTAGAATCGTGCAGGACTGAAATTTTTGATGTTTTTCTACTCCTCTCATGAGCCCAAACAAGTCTCTAAAAGGATGAGTTTGCAAATACTTTACTTTTGGAGAAAATTCAAAACATTCATTATTCAATAGAGCCCAATAGCAAAAACCAGCGTTTTGAATGAAGAATCACATTTCTTGGTAGAATCATGCAGGATTGAAATTTTTGATGGTTTTTTACTGCTCTCAACAGCCCAAACAAGTTTCTAAAAGGATGAGTTTGCAACTACTTTACTTTTGGAGAAAATTCAAAACATTCATTATTCAATAGGGCCCAAACTATCAAAAACCAGCAGTTTCAATGAACACACATTTCTTGGTAGAATCATGCAGGACTGAAATTTTTGATGTTTTTCTACTCCTCTCATGAGCCCAAACAAGTCTCTAAAAGCATGAGTTTGCAACTACTTTACTTTTGGAGAAAATTCAAAACATTCATTATTCAATAGAGCCCAATAGCAAAAATCAGGTTTTGAATGAAGAATCACATTTCTTGGTAGAATCATGCAGGATTGAAATTTTTGATGGTTTTTTACTCCTCTCAACAGCCCAAACAAGTTTCTAAAAGGATGAGTTTGCAACTACTTTACTTTTGGAGAAAATTCAAAACATTCATTATTCAATAGGGCCCAAACTATCAAAAACCAGCGGTTTGAATGAACATACATTTCTTGGTAGGATCGTGCAGGACTGAAATTTTTGATGTTTTTCTACTCCTCTCATTAGCCCAAACAAGTCTCTAAAAGGATGAGTTTGCAACTACTTTACTTTTGGAGAAAATTCAAAACATTCATTATTCAATAGAGCCCAATAGCAAAAACCAGCATTTTGAATGAAGAATCACATTTCTTGGTAGAATCATGCAGGATTGAAATTTTTGATGGTTTTTTACTGCTCTCAACAGCCCAAACAAGTTTCTAAAAGGATGAGTTTGCAACTACTTTACTTTTGGAGAAAATTCAAAACATTCATTATTCAATAGGGCCCAAACTATCAAAAACCAGCGGTTTCAATGAACACACATTTCTTGGTAGAATCATGCAGGACTGAAATTTTTGATGTTTTTCTACTCCTCTCATGAGCCCAAACAAGTCTCTAAAAGCATGAGTTTGCAACTACTTTACTTTTGGAGAAAATTCAAAACATTCATTATTCAATAGAGCCCAATAGCAAAAATCAGGTTTTGAATGAAGAATCACATTTCTTGGTAGAATCATGCAGGATTGAAATTTTTGATGGTTTTTTACTGCTCTCAACAGCCCAAACAAGTTTCTAAAAGGATGAGTTTGCAACTACTTTACTTTTGGAGAAAATTCAAAACATTCATTATTCAATAGGGCCCAAACTATCAAAAACCAGCGGTTTCAATGAACACACATTTCTTGGTAGAATCATGCAGGACTGAAATTTTTGATGTTTTTCTACTCCTCTCATGAGCCCAAACAAGTCTCTAAAAGCATGAGTTTGCAACTACTTTACTTTTGGAGAAAATTCAAAACATTCATTATTCAATAGAGCCCAATAGCAAAAATCAGGTTTTGAATGAAGAATCACATTTCTTGGTAGAATCATGCAGGATTGAAATTTTTGATGGTTTTTTACTCCTCTCAACAGCCCAAACAAGTTTCTAAAAGGATGAGTTTGCAACTACTTTACTTTTGGAGAAAATTCAAAACATTCATTATTCAATAGGGCCCAAACTATCAAAAACCAGCGGTTTGAATGAACACACATTTCTTGGTAGGATCGTGCAGGACTGAAATTTTTGATGTTTTTCTACTCCTCTCATTAGCCCAAACAAGTCTCTAAAAGGATGAGTTTGCAACTACTTTACTTTTGGAGAAAATTCAAAACATTCATTATTCAATAGAGCCCAATAGCAAAAACCAGCGTTTTGAATGAAGAATCACATTTCTTGGTAGAATCATGCAGGATTGAAATTTTTGATGGTTTTTTACTGCTCTCAACAGCCCAAACAAGTTTCTAAAAGGATGAGTTTGCAACTACTTTACTTTTGGAGAAAATTCAAAACATTCATTATTCAATAGGGCCCAAACTATCAAAAACCAGCGGTTTCAATGAACACACATTTCTTGGTAGAATCATGCAGGACTGAAATTTCTGATGTTTTTCTAATCTCATGAGCCCAAACAAGTCTCTAAAAGCATGAGTTTGCAACTACTTTACTTTTGGAGAAAATTCAAAACATTCATTATTCAATAGGGCCCAAAATATCAAAAACCAGCGGTTTGAATGAACACACATTTCTTGGTAGAATCGTGCAGGACTGAAATTTTTGATGTTTTTCTACTCCTCTCATGAGCCCAAACAAGTTTCTAAAAGGATGAGTTTGCAACTACTTTATTTTTGGAGAAAATTCAAAACATTCATTATTCAATAGGGCCCAAACTATCAAAAACCAGCGGTTTCAATGAACACACATTTCTTGGTAGAATCATGCAGGACTGAAATTTCTGATGTTTTTCTAATCTCATGAGCCCAAACAAGTCTCTAAAAGCATGAGTTTGCAACTACTTTACTTTTGGAGAAAATTCAAAACATTCATTATTCAATAGGGCCCAAACTATCAAAAACCAGCGGTTTGAATGAACACACATTTCTTGGTAGAATCGTGCAGGACTGAAATTTTTGATGTTTTTCTACTCCTCTCATGAGCCCAAACAAGTTTCTAAAAGCATGAGTTTGCAACTACTTTACTTTTGGAGAAAATTCAAAACATTCATTATTCAATAGGGCCCAAACTATCAAAAACCAGCGGTTTCAATGAACACACATTTCTTGGTAGAATCATGCAGGACTGAAATTTCTGATGTTTTTCTAATCTCTTGAGCCCAAACAAGTCTCTAAAAGCATGAGTTTGCAACTACTTTACTTTTGGAGAAAATTCAAAACATTCATTATTCAATAGGGCCCAAACTATCAAAAACCAGCGGTTTGAATGAACACACATTTCTTGGTAGAATCGTGCAGGACTGAAATTTTTGATGTTTTTCTACTCCTCTCATGAGCCCAAACAAGTCTCTAAAAGCATGAGTTTGCAACTACTTTACTTTTGGAGAAAATTCAAAACATTCATTATTCAATAGAGCCCAATAGCAAAAATCAGGTTTTGAATGAAGAATCACATTTCTTTTTAGAATCATGCAGGATTGAAATTTTTGATGGTTTTTTACTCCTCTCAACAGCCCAAACAAGTTTCTAAAAGGATGAGTTTGCAACTACTTTACTTTTGGAGAAAATTCAAAACATTCATTATTCAATAGGGCCCAAAATATCAAAAACCAGCGGTTTGAATGAACACACATTTCTTGGTAGAATCGTGCAGGACTGAAATTTTTGATGTTTTTCTACTCCTCTCATGAGCCCAAACAAGTCTCTAAAAGGATGAGTTTGCAACTACTTTACTTTTGGAGAAAATTCAAAACATTCATTATTCAATAGAGCCCAATAGCAAAAACCAGCATTTTGAATGAAGAATCACATTTCTTGGTAGAATCATGCAGGATTGTAATTTTTGATGGTTTTTTACTCCTCTCAACAGCCCAAACAAGTTTCTAAAAGGATGAGTTTGCAACTACTTTACTTTTGGAGAAAATTCAAAACATTCGTTATTCAATAGGGCCCAAAATATCAAAAACCAGCGGTTTGAATGAACACACATTTCTTGGTAGAATCGTGCAGGACTGAAATTTTTGATTTTTTTCTACTCCTCTCATGAGCCCAAACAAGTCTCTAAAAGCATGAGTTTGCAACTACTTTACTTTTGGAGAAAATTCAAAACATTCATTATTCAATAGAGCACAATAGCAAAAACCAGCGTTTTGAATGAAGAATCACATTTCTTGGTAGAATCATGCAGGATTGAAATTTTTGATGGTTTTTTACTCCTCTCAACAGCCCAAACAAGTTTCTAAAAGGATGAGTTTGCAACTACTTTATTTTTGGAGAAAATTCAAAACATTCATTATTCAATAGGGCCCAAACTATCAAAAACCAGCAGTTTCAATGAACACACATTTCTTGGTAGAATCATGCAGGACTGAAATTTCTGATGTTTTTCTACTCTCATGAGCCCAAACAAGTCTCTAAAAGCATGAGTTTTCAACTACTTTACTTTTGGAGAAAATTCAAAACATTCATTATTCAATAGGGCCCAAACTATCAAAAACCAGCGGTTTGAATGAACACACATTTCTTGGTAGAATCGTGCAGGACTGAAATTTTTGATGTTTTTCTACTCCTCTCATGAGCCCAAACAAGTCTCTAAAAGGATGAGTTTGCAAATACTTTACTTTTGGAGAAAATTCAAAACATTCATTATTCAATAGAGCCCAATAGCAAAAACCAGCGTTTTGAATGAAGAATCACATTTCTTGGTAGAATCATGCAGGATTGAAATTTTTGATGGTTTTTTACTGCTCTCAACAGCCCAAACAAGTTTCTAAAAGGATGAGTTTGCAACTACTTTACTTTTGGAGAAAATTCAAAACATTCATTATTCAATAGGGCCCAAACTATCAAAAACCAGCAGTTTCAATGAACACACATTTCTTGGTAGAATCATGCAGGACTGAAATTTTTGATGTTTTTCTACTCCTCTCATGAGCCCAAACAAGTCTCTAAAAGCATGAGTTTGCAACTACTTTACTTTTGGAGAAAATTCAAAACATTCATTATTCAATAGAGCCCAATAGCAAAAATCAGGTTTTGAATGAAGAATCACATTTCTTGGTAGAATCATGCAGGATTGAAATTTTTGATGGTTTTTTACTCCTCTCAACAGCCCAAACAAGTTTCTAAAAGGATGAGTTTGCAACTACTTTACTTTTGGAGAAAATTCAAAACATTCATTATTCAATAGGGCCCAAACTATCAAAAACCAGCGGTTTGAATGAACATACATTTCTTGGTAGGATCGTGCAGGACTGAAATTTTTGATGTTTTTCTACTCCTCTCATTAGCCCAAACAAGTCTCTAAAAGGATGAGTTTGCAACTACTTTACTTTTGGAGAAAATTCAAAACATTCATTATTCAATAGAGCCCAATAGCAAAAACCAGCATTTTGAATGAAGAATCACATTTCTTGGTAGAATCATGCAGGATTGAAATTTTTGATGGTTTTTTACTGCTCTCAACAGCCCAAACAAGTTTCTAAAAGGATGAGTTTGCAACTACTTTACTTTTGGAGAAAATTCAAAACATTCATTATTCAATAGGGCCCAAACTATCAAAAACCAGCGGTTTCAATGAACACACATTTCTTGGTAGAATCATGCAGGACTGAAATTTTTGATGTTTTTCTACTCCTCTCATGAGCCCAAACAAGTCTCTAAAAGCATGAGTTTGCAACTACTTTACTTTTGGAGAAAATTCAAAACATTCATTATTCAATAGAGCCCAATAGCAAAAATCAGGTTTTGAATGAAGAATCACATTTCTTGGTAGAATCATGCAGGATTGAAATTTTTGATGGTTTTTTACTCCTCTCAACAGCCCAAACAAGTTTCTAAAAGGATGAGTTTGCAACTACTTTACTTTTGGAGAAAATTCAAAACATTCATTATTCAATAGGGCCCAAACTATCAAAAACCAGCGGTTTGAATGAACACACATTTCTTGGTAGAATCGTGCAGGACTGAAATTTTTGATGTTTTTCTACTCCTCTCATTAGCCCAAACAAGTCTCTAAAAGGATGAGTTTGCAACTACTTTACTTTTGGAGAAAATTCAAAACATTCATTATTCAATAGAGCCCAATAGCAAAAATCAGGTTTTGAATGAAGAATCACATTTCTTGGTAGAATCATGCAGGATTGAAATTTTTGATGGTTTTTTACTCCTCTCAACAGCCCAAACAAGTATCTAAAAGGATGAGTTTGCAACTACTTTACTTTTGGAGAAAATTCAAAACATTCATTATTCAATAGGGCCCAAACTATCAAAAACCAGCGGTTTGAATGAACACACATTTCTTGGTAGAATCGTGCAGGACTGAAATTTTTGATGTTTTTCTACTCCTCTCATGAGCCCAAACAAGTCTCTAAAAGGATGAGTTTGCAACTACTTTACTTTTGGAGAAAATTCAAAACATTCATTATTCAATAGAGCCCAATAGCAAAAACCAGCATTTTGAATGAAGAATCACATGTCTTGGTAGAATCATGCAGGATTGAAATTTTTGATGGTTTTTTACTCCTCTCAACAGCCCAAACAAGTTTCTAAAAGGATGAGTTTGCAACTACTTTACTTTTGGAGAAAATGCAAAACATTCATTATTCAATAGGGCCCAAACTATCAAAAACCAGCGGTTTCAATGAACACACATTTCTTGGTAGAATCAAGCAGGACTGAAATTTTTGATGTTTTTCTACTCCTCTCATGAGCCCAAACAAGTCTCTAAAAGCATGAGTTTGCAACTACTTTACTTTTGAAGAAAATTCAAAACATTCATTATTCAATAGAGCCCAATAGCAAAAATCAGGTTTTGAATGAAGAATCACATTTCTTGGTAGAATCATGCAGGATTGAAATTTTTGATGGTTTTTTACTCCTCTCAACAGCCCAAACAAGTTTCTAAAAGGATGAGTTTGCAACTACTTTACTTTTGGAGAAAATTCAAAACATTCATTATTCAATAGAGCCCAATAGCAAAAATCAGGTTTTGAATGAAGAATCACATTTCTTGGTAGAATCATGCAGGATTGAAATTTTTGATGGTTTTTTACTCCTCTCAACAGCCCAAACAAGTATCTAAAAGGATGAGTTTGCAACTACTTTACTTTTGGAGAAAATTCAAAACATTCATTATTCAATAGGGCCCAAACTATCAAAAACCAGCGGTTTGAATGAACACACATTTCTTGGTAGAATCGTGCAGGACTGAAATTTTTGATGTTTTTCTACTCCTCTCATGAGCCCAAACAAGTCTCTAAAAGGATGAGTTTGCAACTACTTTACTTTTGGAGAAAATTCAAAACATTCATTATTCAATAGAGCCCAATAGCAAAAACCAGCATTTTGAATGAAGAATCACATGTCTTGGTAGAATCATGCAGGATTGAAATTTTTGATGGTTTTTTACTCCTCTCAACAGCCCAAACAAGTTTCTAAAAGGATGAGTTTGCAACTACTTTACTTTTGGAGAAAATGCAAAACATTCATTATTCAATAGGGCCCAAACTATCAAAAACCAGCGGTTTCAATGAACACACATTTCTTGGTAGAATCATGCAGGACTGAAATTTTTGATGTTTTTCTACTCCTCTCATGAGCCCAAACAAGTCTCTAAAAGCATGAGTTTGCAACTACTTTACTTTTGAAGAAAATTCAAAACATTCATTATTCAATAGAGCCCAATAGCAAAAATCAGGTTTTGAATGAAGAATCACATTTCTTGGTAGAATCATGCAGGATTGAAATTTTTGATGGTTTTTTACTCCTCTCAACAGCCCAAACAAGTTTCTAAAAGGATGAGTTTGCAACTACTTTACTTTTGGAGAAAATTCAAAACATTCATTATTCAATAGGGCCCAAACTATCAAAAACCAGCGGTTTGAATGAACACACATTTCTTGGTAGAATCGTGCAGGACTGAAATTTTTGATGTTTTTCTACTCCTCTCATTAGCCCAAACAAGTCTCTAAAAGGATGAGTTTGCAACTACTTTACTTTTGGAGAAAATTCAAAACATTCATTATTCAATAGAGCCCAATAGCAAAAACCAGCATTTTGAATGAAGAATCACATTTCTTGGTAGAATCATGCAGGATTGAAATTTTTGATGGTTTTTTACTGCTCTCAACAGCCCAAACAAGTTTCTAAAAGGATGAGTTTGCAACTACTTTACTTTTGGAGAAAATTCAAAACATTCATTATTCAATAGGGCCCAAACTATCAAAAACCAGCGGTTTCAATGAACACACATTTCTTGGTAGAATCATGCAGGACTGAAATTTTTGATGTTTTTCTACTCCTCTCATGAGCCCAAACAAGTCTCTAAAAGCATGAGTTTGCAACTACTTTACTTTTGGAGAAAATTCAAAACATTCATTATTCAATAGAGCCCAATAGCAAAAATCAGGTTTTGAATGAAGAATCACATTTCTTGGTAGAATCATGCAGGATTGAAATTTTTGATGGTTTTTTACTCCTCTCAACAGCCCAAACAAGTTTCTAAAAGGATGAGTTTGCAACTACTTTACTTTTGGAGAAAATTCAAAACATTCATTATTCAATAGGGCCCAAACTATCAAAAACCAGCGGTTTGAATGAACACACATTTCTTGGTAGAATCGTGCAGGACTGAAATTTTTGATGTTTTTCTACTCCTCTCATTAGCCCAAACAAGTCTCTAAAAGGATGAGTTTGCAACTACTTTACTTTTGGAGAAAATTCAAAACATTCATTATTCAATAGAGCCCAATAGCAAAAATCAGGTTTTGAATGAAGAATCACATTTCTTGGTAGAATCATGCAGGATTGAAATTTTTGATGGTTTTTTACTCCTCTCAACAGCCCAAACAAGTATCTAAAAGGATGAGTTTGCAACTACTTTACTTTTGGAGAAAATTCAAAACATTCATTATTTAATAGGGCCCAAACTATCAAAAACCAGCGGTTTGAATGAACACACATTTCTTGGTAGAATCGTGCAGGACTGAAATTTTTGATGTTTTTCTACTCCTCTCATGAGCCCAAACAAGTCTCTAAAAGGATGAGTTTGCAACTACTTTACTTTTGGAGAAAATTCAAAACATTCATTATTCAATAGAGCCCAATAGCAAAAACCAGCATTTTGAATGAAGAATCACATGTCTTGGTAGAATCATGCAGGATTGAAATTTTTGATGGTTTTTTACTCCTCTCAACAGCCCAAACAAGTTTCTAAAAGGATGAGTTTGCAACTACTTTACTTTTGGAGAAAATGCAAAACATTCATTATTCAATAGGGCCCAAACTATCAAAAACCAGCGGTTTCAATGAACACACATTTCTTGGTAGAATCAAGCAGGACTGAAATTTTTGATGTTTTTCTACTCCTCTCATGAGCCCAAACAAGTCTCTAAAAGCATGAGTTTGCAACTACTTTACTTTTGAAGAAAATTCAAAACATTCATTATTCAATAGAGCCCAATAGCAAAAATCAGGTTTTGAATGAAGAATCACATTTCTTGGTAGAATCATGCAGGATTGAAATTTTTGATGGTTTTTTACTCCTCTCAACAGCCCAAACAAGTTTCTAAAAGGATGAGTTTGCAACTACTTTACTTTTGGAGAAAATTCAAAACATTCATTATTCAATAGAGCCCAATAGCAAAAATCAGGTTTTGAATGAAGAATCACATTTCTTGGTAGAATCATGCAGGATTGAAATTTTTGATGGTTTTTTACTCCTCTCAACAGCCCAAACAAGTATCTAAAAGGATGAGTTTGCAACTACTTTACTTTTGGAGAAAATTCAAAACATTCATTATTCAATAGGGCCCAAACTATCAAAAACCAGCGGTTTGAATGAACACACATTTCTTGGTAGAATCGTGCAGGACTGAAATTTTTGATGTTTTTCTACTCCTCTCATGAGCCCAAACAAGTCTATAAAAGGATGAGTTTGCAACTACTTTACTTTTGGAGAAAATTCAAAACATTCATTATTCAATAGAGCCCAATAGCAAAAACCAGCATTTTGAATGAAGAATCACATGTCTTGGTAGAATCATGCAGGATTGAAATTTTTGATGGTTTTTTACTCCTCTCAACAGCCCAAACAAGTTTCTAAAAGGATGAGTTTGCAACTACTTTACTTTTGGAGAAAATGCAAAACATTCATTATTCAATAGGGCCCAAACTATCAAAAACCAGCGGTTTCAATGAACACACATTTCTTGGTAGAATCATGCAGGACTGAAATTTTTGATGTTTTTCTACTCCTCTCATGAGCCCAAACAAGTCTCTAAAAGCATGAGTTTGCAACTACTTTACTTTTGAAGAAAATTCAAAACATTCATTATTCAATAGAGCCCAATAGCAAAAATCAGGTTTTGAATGAAGAATCACATTTCTTGGTAGAATCATGCAGGATTGAAATTTTTGATGGTTTTTTACTCCTCTCAACAGCCCAAACAAGTTTCTAAAAGGATGAGTTTGCAACTACTTTACTTTTGGAGAAAATTCAAAACATTCATTATTCAATAGGGCCCAAACTATCAAAAACCAGCGGTTTGAATGAACACACATTTCTTGGTAGAATCGTGCAGGACTGAAATTTTTGATGTTTTTCTACTCCTCTCATTAGCCCAAACAAGTCTCTAAAAGGATGAGTTTGCAACTACTTTACTTTTGGAGAAAATTCAAAACATTCATTATTCAATAGAGCCCAATAGCAAAAACCAGCATTTTGAATGAAGAATCACATTTCTTGGTAGAATCATGCAGGATTGAAATTTTTGATGGTTTTTTACTGCTCTCAACAGCCCAAACAAGTTTCTAAAAGGATGAGTTTGCAACTACTTTACTTTTGGAGAAAATTCAAAACATTCATTATTCAATAGGGCCCAAACTATCAAAAACCAGCGGTTTGAATGAACACACATTTCTTGGTAGAATCATGCAGGACTGAAATTTTTGATGTTTTTCTACTCCTCTCATGAGCCCAAACAAGTCTCTAAAAGCATGAGTTTGCAACTACTTTACTTTTGGAGAAAATTCAAAACATTCATTATTCAATAGAGCCCAATAGCAAAAATCAGGTTTTGAATGAAGAATCACATTTCTTGGTAGAATCATGCAGGATTGAAATTTTTGATGGTTTTTTACTCCTCTCAACAGCCCAAACAAGTTTCTAAAAGGATGAGTTTGCAACTACTTTACTTTTGGAGAAAATTCAAAACATTCATTATTCAATAGGGCCCAAACTATCAAAAACCAGCGGTTTCAATGAACACACATTTCTTGGTAGAATCATGCAGGACTGAAATTTTTGATGTTTTTCTACTCCTCTCATGAGCCCAAACAAGTCTCTAAAAGCATGAGTTTGCAACTACTTTACTTTTGGAGAAAATTCAAAACATTCATTATTCAATAGAGCCCAATAGCAAAAATCAGGTTTTGAATGAAGAATCACATTTCTTGGTAAAATCATGCAGGATTGAAATTTTTGATGGTTTTTTACTCCTCTCAACAGCCCAAACAAGTTTCTAAAAGGATGAGTTTGCAAATACTTTACTTTTGGAGAAAATTCAAAACATTCATTATTCAATAGGGCCCAAACTATCAAAAACCAGCGGTTTCAATGAACACACATTTCTTGGTAGGATCATGCAGGACTGAAAATTTTGATGTTTTTCTACTCCTCTCATGAGCCCAAACAAGTCTCTAAAAGCATGAGTTTGCAACTACTTTACTTTTGGAGAAAATTCAAAACATTCATTATTCAATAGAGCCCAATAGCAAAAATCAGGTTTTGAATGAAGAATCACATTTCTTGTTAAAATCATGCAGGATTGAAATTTTTGATGGTTTTTTACTCCTCTCAACAGCCCAAACAAGTTTCTAAAAGGATGAGTTTGCAACTACTTTACTTTTGGAGAAAATTCAAAACATTCATTATTCAATAGAGCCCAAACTATCAAAAACCAGCGGTTTCAATGAACACACATTTCTTGGTAGAATCATGCAGGACTGAAATTTTTGATGTTTTTCTACTCCTCTCATGAGCCCAAACAAGTATCTAAAAGCATGAGTTTGCAACTACTTTACTTTTGGAGAAAATTCAAAACATTCATTATTCAATAGAGCCCAATAGCAAAAACCAGCGTTTTGAATGAAGAATCACATTTCTTGGTAGAATCATGCAGGATTGAAATTTTTGATGGTTTTTTACTCCTCTCAACAGCCCAAACAAGTTTCTAAAAGGATGAGTTTGCAACTACTTTACTTTTGGAGAAAATTCAAAACATTCATTATTCAATAGGGCCCAAACTATCAAAAACCAGCGGTTTCAATGAACACACATTTCTTGGTAGAATCATGCAGGATTGAAATTTTTGATGTTTTTCTACTCCTCTCATGAGCCCAAACAAGTCTCTAAAAGCATGAGTTTGCAACTACTTTACTTTTGGAGAAAATTCAAAACATTCATTATTCAATAGAGCCCAATAGCAAAAATCAGGTTTTGAATGAAGAATCACATTTCTTGGTAGAATCATGCAGGATTGAAATTTTTGATGGTTTTTTACTCCTCTCAACAGCCCAAACAAGTTTCTAAAAGGATGAGTTTGCAACTACTTTACTTTTGGAGAAAATTCAAAACATTCATTATTCAATAGGGCCCAAACTATCAAAAACCAGCGGTTTCAATGAACACACATTTCTTGGTAGAATCATGCAGGACTGAAATTTTTGATGTTTTTCTACTCCTCTCATGAGCCCAAACAAGTCTCTAAAAGCATGAGTTTGCAATTACTTTACTTTTGGAGAAAATTCAAAACATTCAATATTCAATAGAGCCCAATAGCAAAAATCAGGTTTTGAATGAAGAATCACATTTCTTGGTAGAATCATGCAGGATTGAAATTTTTGATGGTTTTTTACTCCTCTCAACAGCCCAAACAAGTTTCTAAAAGGATGAGTTTGCAACTACTTTACTTTTGGAGAAAATTCAAAACATTCATTATTCAATAGGGCCCAAACTATCAAAAACCAGCGGTTTGAATGAACAAACATTTCTTGGTAGAATCATGCAGGACTGAAATTTTTGATGTTTTTCTACTCCTCTCATGAGCCCAAACAAGTCTCTAAAAGCATGAGTTTGCAACTACTTTACTTTTGGAGAAAATTCAAAACATTCATTATTCAATAGACCCCAATAGCAAAAATCAGGTTTTGAATGAAGAATCACATTTCTTGGTAGAATCATGCAGGATTGAAATTTTTGATGGTTTTTTTACTCCTCTCAACAGCCCAAACAAGTTTCTAAAAGGTTGAGTTTGCAACTACTTTACTTTTGGAGAAAATTCAAAACATTCATTATTCAATAGGGCCCAAACTGTCAAAAACCAGCAGTTTAAATGAACACACATTTCTTGGTAGAATCGTGCAGGACTGAAATTTTTGATGTTTTTCTACTCCTCTCATGAGCCCAAACAAGTCTCTAAAAGGATGAGTTTGCAACTACTTTACTTTTGGAGAAAATTCAAAACATTCATTATTCAATAGAGCCCAATAGCAAAAACCAGCGTTTTGAATGAAGAATCACATTTCTTGGTAGAATCATGCAGGATTGAAATTTTTGATGGTTGTTTACTCCTCTCAACAGCCCAAACAAGTTTCTAAAAGGATGAGTTTGCAACTACTTTACTTTTGGAGAAAATTCAAAACATTCATTATTCAATAGGGCCCAAACTATCAAAAACCAGCGGTTTCAATGAACACACATTTCTTGGTAGAATCATGCAGGACTGAAATTTTTGATGTTTTTCTACTCCTCTCATGAACCCAAACAAGTCTCTAAAAGCATGAGTTTGCAACTACTTTACTTTTGGAGAAAATTCAAAACATTCATTATTCAATAGAGCCCAATAGCAAAAATCAGGTTTTGAATGAAGAATCACATTTCTTGGTAGAATCATGCAGGATTGAAATTTTTGATGGTTTTTTACTCCTCTCAACAGCCCAAACAAGTTTCTAAAAGGATGAGTTTGCAACTACTTTACTTTTGGAGAAAATTCAAAACATTCATTATTCAATAGGGCCCAAACTATCAAAAACCAGCGGTTTGAATGAACACACATTTCTTGGTAGAATCGTGCAGGACTGAAATTTTTGATGTTTTTCTACTCCTCTCATTAGCCCAAACAAGTCTCTAAAAGGATGAGTTTGCAACTACTTTACTTTTGGAGAAAATTCAAAACATTCATTATTCAATAGAGCCCAATAGCAAAAACCAGCGTTTTGAATGAAGAATCACATTTCTTGGTAGAATCATGCAGGATTGAAATTTTTGATGGTTTTTTACTCCTCTCAACAGCCCAAACAAGTTTCTAAAAGGATGAGTTTGCAACTACTTTACTTTTGGAGAAAATTCAAAACATTCATTATTCAGTAGGGCCCAAACTATCAAAAACCAGCGGTTTCAATAAACACACATTTCTTGGTAGAATCATGCAGGACTTAAGCGGTTTCCAAAGACAGATTGAATTGAAATTGGGATACACAAGTAGTGTTTTCAAAGCATGATTTGAATGCTTTTTTCAAATGTTGTTGCTCTGTAATTAGTTTTTCTTGGTCCAAGTTGCACATTTCCAATTCCTTAGCCTTGATTTAACTTCACCAACTCTTCTACTACTACTACTACTACTACTACTACTACTCTTATTCACCTCTATATGGGAGGCATTGCACTGTATTCAATCTGTCAGTAAAATAACGATCTATCTTGGCCTTTGCTGCTTGGTAGGTACAGGTGTGACAAGCTGCAGTAATGTGTTTGGCTTTGGATAGCTACATTTCTGCACACCCACCTGCTACAAGGCCTGCAGCCCCTTCCCCTCAGTACTTCCCCAGTCTTAATTCAAGCATTCAATTCCTACCACATCCCTCATGCAATGATATGTCGTTTCGTTTTTGAAACATTGTCCCCCTCTTGTGGCCTTCCAGCTTTGAAATTTACTGTTCAATTTTGAATTAATTCATATATGAATTAAATGGAAAAGCAACGATTTACCTGGCGAGTTATTTGAATGTTCGGCCTACGTCCACCTGTCTGACAGATGGTATTCTAGTGACTTGTAGCAGCAGCAGCAGCAGCAGCTAGGTGCGCTGCTTGCCTGCAGTAAATGGGATGTGTTCCATCCATGGAACACTGTGATATTAATCATGCCATTCATAGAACACAATTCTTGGATGTGTTCTATTCCTGGAACAATGGGACCACGTGTCACAATGGGACCACGTGTCACAATGGGCAGCCCACAGTCTGTAGCAGCTGCGCAGTAGTAGTCAGCTTCAGTCTGCTGAGGGAGCCTCAGCAGACACGTGGGCGATGCTCGCCAAGGAGATGGAAACATAGCTTGCTCACTTCACTCCACGCATCATTTCAGTATCTGCAGTTCCTCTGAGAATGGTGCACTCACTCTCTTAAGCGGTTTCCAAAGACAGATTGAATTGAAATCGGGATACACAAGTAGTGTTTTCAAAGCATGATTTGAATGCTTTTTTCAAATGTCGTTGCTCTGTAATTAGTTTTTCTTGGTCCAAGTTGCACATTTCCAATTCCTTAGCCTTGATTTAACTTGACCAACTCTTCTACTACTACTACTACTACTACTACTACTACTACTACTCTTATTCACCTCTATATGGGAGGCATTGCACTGTATTCAATCTGTCAGTAAAATAACGATCTATCTTGGCCTTTGCTGCTTGGTAGGTACAGGTATGACAAGCTGCGGTAATGTGTTTGGCTTTGGATAGCTACATTTCTGCACACCCACCTGCTACAAGGCCTGCAGCCCCTTCCTCTCAGTACTTCCCCAGTCTTAATTCAAGCATTCAATTCCTACCACATCCCTCATGCAATGATATGTCGTTTCATTTTTGAAACATTGTCCCCCTCTTGTGGCCTTCCAACTTTGAAATTTACTGTTCAATTTTGAATTAATTCATATATGAATTAAATGGAAAAGCAACGATTTATCTGGCGAGTTATTTGAATGTTCGGCCTACGTCCACCTGTCTGACAGACGGTATTCTAGTGGCTTGTAGCAGCAGCTGCTAGGTGCGCTGCTTGCCTGCAGTAAATAGGATGTGTTCCATCCATGGAACACTGTGATAGGAATCATGCCATTCATAGAACACAATGCTTGGATGTGTTCTATTCCTGGAACAATGGGTCCACGTGTCACAATGGGACCACGTGTCACAATGGGCAGCCCACAGTCTGTAGCAGCTGCGCAGTAGTAGTCAGCTTCAGTCTGCTGAGGGAGCCTCAGCAGACAGGTGGGCGATGCTCGCCAGGGAGATGGAAAAATAGCTTGCTCACTTCACTCCACGCATCATTTCAGTATCTGCAGTTCTTCTGAGAATGGTGCACTCACTCTCTTAAGCGGTTTCCAAAGACAGATTGAATTGAAATTGGGATACACAAGTAGTGTTTTCAAAGCATGATTTGAATGCTTTTTTCAAATGTCGTTGCTCTGTAATTAGTTTTTCTTGGTCCAAGTTGCACATTTCCAATTCCTTAGCCTTGATTTAACTTGACCAACTCTTCTACTACTACTACTACTACTACTACTCTTATTCACCTCTATATGGGAGGCATTGCACTGTATTCAATCTGTCAGTAAAATAACGATGTATCTTGGCCTTTGCTGCTTGGTAGGTACAGGTGTGACAAGCTGCAGTAATGTGTTTGGCTTTGGATAGCTACATTTCTGCACACCCACCTGCTACAAGGCCTGCAGCCCCTTCCCCTCAGTACTTCCCCAGTCTTAATTCAAGCATTCAATTCCTACCACATCCCTCATGCAACGATATGTCGTTTCGTTTTTGAAACATTGTCCCCCTCTTGTGGCCTTCCAACTTTGAAATTTACTGTTCAATTTTGAATTAATTCATATATGAATTAAATGGAAAAGCAACGATTTATCTGGCGAGTTATTTGAATGTTCGGCCTACGTCCAACTGTCTGACAGACGGTATTCTAGTGGCTTGTAGCAGCAGCAGCAGCTAGGTGCGCTGCTTGCCTGCAGTAAATAGGATGTGTTCCATCCATGGAACACTGTGATAGGAATCATGCCATTCATAGAACACAATGCTTGGATGTGTTCTATTCCTGGAACAATGGGACCACGTGTCACAATGGGACCACGTGTCACAATGGGCAGCCCACAGTCTGTAGCAGCTGCGCAGTAGTAGTCAGCTTCAGTCTGCTGAGGGAGCCTCAGCAGACAGGTGGGCGATGCTCGCCAGGGAGATGGAAAAATAGCTTGCTCACTTAACTCCACGCATCATTTCAGTATCTGCAGTTCCTCTGAGAATGGTGCACTCACTCTCTTAAGCGGTTTCCAAAGACAGATTGAATTGAAATTGGGATACACAAGTAGTGTTTTCAAAGCATGATTTGAATGCTTTTTTCAAATGTCGTTGCTCTGTAATTAGTTTTTCTTGGTCCAAGTTGCACATTTCCAATTCCTTAGCCTTGATTTAACTTGACCAACTCTTCTACTACTACTACTACTACTACTACTACTCTTATTCACCTCTATATGGGAGGCATTGCACTGTATTCAATCTGTCAGTAAAATAACGATCTATCTTGGCCTTTGCTGCTTGGTAGGTACAGGTGTGACAAGCTGCAGTAATGTGTTTGGCTTTGGATAGCTACATTTCTGCACACCCACCTGCTACAAGGCCTGCAGCCCCTTCCCCTCAGTACTTCCCCAGTCTTAATTCAAGCATTCAATATTTACTGCAGGAAAGCAGCGCACCTAGCTGCTGCTGCTGCTGCTGCTGCTACAAGCCACTAGAATACCGTCTGTCAGACAGGTGGACGTAGGCCGAACATTCAAATAACTCGCCAGATAAATCGTTGCTTTTCCATTTAATTCATATATGAATTAATTCAAAATTGAACAGTAAATTTCAAAGTTGGAAGGCCACAAGAGGGGGACAATGTTTCAAAAATGAAACGACATATCATTGCATGAGGGATGTGGTAGGAATTGAATTCTTGAATTAAGACTGGGGAAGTACTGAGGGGAAGGGGCTGCAGGCCTTGTAGCAGGTGGGTGTGCAGAAATGTAGCTATCCAAAGCCAAACACATTACCTCAGCTTGTCACACCTGTACCTACCAAGAAGTAAAGGCCAAGATAGATCGTTATTTTACTGACAGATTGAATACAGTGCAATGCCTCCCACATAGAGGTGAATAAGAGTAGTAGTAGTAGTAGTAGTAGAAGAGTTGGTCAAGTTAAATCAAGGCTAAGGAATTGGAAATGTGCAACTTGGACCAAGAAAATTACAGAGCAACGACATTTGAAAAAAGCATTCAAATCATGCTTTGAAAACACTACTTGTGTATCCCGATTTCAATTCAATCTGTCTTTGTAAACCGCTTAAGAGAGTGAGTGCACCATTCTCAGAGGAACTGCAGATACTGAAATGATGCGTGGAGTGAAGTGAGCAAGCTATTTTTCCATCTCCCTGACGAGCATCGCCCACCTGTCTGCTGAGGCTCCCTCAGCAGACTGAAGCTGACTACTACTGCGCAGCTGCTACAGACTGTGGGCTGCCCATTGTGACACGTGGTCCCATTGTGACACGTGGTCCCATTGTTCCAGGAATAGAACACATCCAAGCATTGTGTTCTATGAATGGCATGATTCCTATCACAGTGTTCCATGGATGGAACACATCCTATTTACTGCAGGCAAGCAGCGCACCTAGATGCTGCTGCTGCTGCTGCTACAAGCCACTAGAATACCGTCTGTCAGACAGGTGGACGTAGGCCGAACATTCAAATAATTTGCCAGATAAATCGTTGCTTTTCCATTTAATTCATATATGAATTAATTCAAAATTGAACAGTAAATTTCAAAGTTGGAAGGCCACAAGAGGGGGACAATGTTTCAAAAATGAAACGACATATCATTGCATGAGGGATGTGGTAGGAATTGAATGCTTGAATTAAGACTGGGGAAGTACTGAGGGGAAGGGGCTGCAGGCCTTGTAGCAGGTGGGTGTGCAGAAATGTAGCTATCCAAAGCCAAACACATTACCGCAGCTTGTCACACCTGTACCTACCAAGCAGCAAAGGCCAAGATAGATCGTTATTTTACTGACAAATTGAATACAGTGCAATGCCTCCCATATAGAGGTGAATAAGAGTAGTAGTAGTAGTAGTAGTAGAAGAGTTGGTCAAGTTAAATCAAGGCTAAGGAATTGGAAATGTGCAACTTGGACCAAGAAAAACTAATTACAGAGCAACGACATTTGAAAAAAGCATTCAAATCATGCTTTGAAAACACTACTTGTGTATCCCGATTTCAATTCAATCTGTCTTTGGAAACCGCTTAATAGAGTGAGTGCACCATTCTCAGAGGAACTGCAGATACTGAAATGATGCGTGGAGTGAAGTGAGCAAGCTATTTTTCCATCTCCCTGGCGAGCATCGCCCACCTGTCTGCTGAGGCTCCCTCAGCAGACTGAAGCTGACTATTACTGCGCAGCTGCTACAGACTGTGGGCTGCCCATTGTGACACGTGGTCCCATTGTGACACGTGGTCCCATTGTTCCAGGAATAGAACACATCCAAGCATTGTGTTCTATGAATGGCATGATTCCTATCACAGTGTTCCATGGATGGAACACATCCTATTTACTGCAGGCAAGCAGCGCACCTAGCTGCTGCTGCTGCTACAAGCCACTAGAATACCGTCTGTCAGACAGGTGGACGTAGGCCGAACATTCAAATAACTCGCCAGATAAATCGTTGCTTTTCCATTTAATTCATATATGAATTAATTCAAAATTGAACAGTAAATTTCAAAGTTGGAAGGCCACAAGAGGGGGACAATGTTTCAAAAATGAAACGACATATCATTGCATGAGGGATGTGGTAGGAATTGAATGCTTGAATTAAGACTGGGGAAGTACTGAGGGGAAGGGGCTGCAGGCCTTGTAGCAGGTGGGTGTGCAGAAATGTAGCTATCCAAAGCCAAACACATTACTGCAGCTTGTCACACCTGTACCTACCAAGCAGCAAAGGCCAAGATAGATCGTTATTTTACTGACAGATTGAATACAGTGCAATGCCTCCCATATAGAGGTGAATAAGAGTAGTAGTAGTAGTAGTAGTAGTAGTAGTAGTAGTAGTAGTAGAAGAGTTGGTCAAGTTAAATCAAGGCTAAGGAATTGGAAATGTGCAACTTGGACCAAGAAAAACTAATTACAGAGCAACGACATTTGAAAAAAGCATTCAAATCATGCTTTGAAAACACTACTTGTGTATCCCAATTTCAATTCAATCTGTCTTTGGAAACCGCTTAAGAGAGTGAGTGCACCATTCTCAGAGGAACTGCAGATACTGAAATGATGCGTGGAGTGAAGTGAGCAAGCTATTTTTCCATCTCCCTGGTGAGCATCGCCCACCTGTCTGCTGAGGCTCCCTCAGCAGACTGAAGCTGACTACTACTGCGCAGCTGCTACAGACTGTGGGCTGCCCATTGTGACACGTGGTCCCATTGTGACACGTGGCCCCATTGTTCCAGGAATAGAACACATCCAAGCATTGTGTTCTATGAATGGCATGATTCCTATCACAGTGTTACATGGATGGAACACATCCCATTTACTGCAGGCAAGCAGCGCACCTAGCTGCTGCTGCTGCTGCTACAAGCCACTAGAATACCGTCTGTCAGACAGGTGGACGTAGGCCGAACATTCAAATAACTCGCCAGATAAATCGTTGCTTTTCCATTTAATTCATATATGAATTAATTCAAAATTGAACAGTAAATTTCAAAGTTGGAAGGCCACAAGAGGGGGACAATGTTTCAAAAATGAAACGACATATCATTGCATGAGGGATGTGGTAGGAATTGAATGCTTGAATTAAGACTGGGGAAGTACTGAGGGGAAGGGGCTGCAGGCCTTGTAGCAGGTGGGTGTGAAGAAATGTAGCTTTCCAAAGCCAAACACATTACTGCAGCTTGTCACACCTGTACCTACCAAGCAGCAAAGGCCAAGATAGATCGTTATTTTACTGACAGATTGAATACAGTGCAATGCCTCCCATATAGAGGTGAATAAGAGTAGTAGTAGTAGTAGTAGTAGTAGTAGTAGTAGTAGTAGTAGTAGTAGTAGAAGAGTTGATCAAGTTAAATCAAGGCTAAGGAATTGGAAACGTGCAACTTGGACCAAGAAAAACTAATTACAGAGCAACGACATTTGAAAAAAGCATTAAAATCATGCTTTGAAAACACTACTTGTGTATCCCGATTTCAATTCAATCTGTCTTTGGAAACCGCTTAAGAGAGTGAGTGCACCATTCTCAGAAGAACTGCAGATACTGAAATGATGCGTGGAGTGAAGTGAGCAAGCTATTTTTCCATCTCCCTGGCGAGCATCGCCCACCTGTCTGCTGAGGCTCCCTCAGCAGACTGAAGCTGACTACTACTGCACAGCTGCTACAGACTGTGGGCTGCCCATTGTGACACGTGGTCCCATTGTGACACGTGGTCCCATTGTTCCAGGAATAGAACACATCCAAGCATTGTGTTCTATGAATGGCATGATTCCTATCACAGTGTTCCATTGATGGAACACATCCTATTTACTGCAGGCAAGCAGCGCACCTAGCTGCTGCTGCTGCTGCTACAAGCCACTAGAATACCGTCTGTCAGACAGGTGGACGTAGGCCGAAGATTCAAATAACTCGCCAGATAAATCGTTGCTTTTCCATTTAATTCATATATGAATTAATTCAAAATTGAACAGTAAATTTCAAAGTTGGAAGGCCACAAGAGGGGGACAATGTTTCAAAAATGAAACGACATATCATTGCATGAGGGATGTGGTAGGAATTGAATGCTTGAATTAAGACTGGGGAAGTACTGAGGGGAAGGGGCTGCAGGCCTTGTAGCAGGTGGGTGTGCAGAAATGTAGCTATCCAAAGCCAAACACATTACTGCAGCTTG
This sequence comes from Dendrobates tinctorius, assembly GCF_039654945.1. Taxonomy (NCBI): domain Eukaryota; kingdom Metazoa; phylum Chordata; class Amphibia; order Anura; family Dendrobatidae; genus Dendrobates; species Dendrobates tinctorius. Next base: position 25,461,879 of record NW_027361793.1, read on the forward strand.
TCACACCTGTACCTACCAAGCAGCAAAGGCCAAGATAGATCGTTATTTTACTGACAGATTGAATACAGTGCAATGCCTCCCATATAGAGGTGAATAAGAGTAGTAGTAGTAGTAGTAGTAGTAGTAGAAGAGTTGGTCAAGTTAAATCAAGGCTAAGGAATTGGAAATGTGCAACTTGGACCAAGAAAAACTAATTACAGAGCAACGACATTTGAAAAAAGCATTCAAATCATGCTTTGAAAACACTACTTGTGTATCCCAATTTCAATTCAATCTGTCTTTGGAAACCGCTTAAGAGAGTGAGTGCACCATTCTCAGAGGAACTGCAGATTCTGAAATGATGCATGGAGTGAAGTGAGCAAGCTATTTTTCCATCTCCCTGGCGAGCATCGCCCACCTGTCTGCTGAGGCTCCCTCAGCAGACTGAAGCTGACTACTACTGCGCAGCTGCTACAGACTGTGGGCTGCCCATTGTGACACGTGGTCCCATTGTGACACGTGGCCCCATTGTTCCAGGAATAGAACACATCCAAGCATTGTGTTCTATGAATGGCATGATTCCTCTCACAGTGTTCCATGGATGGAACACATCCTATTTACTGAAGGCAAGCAGCGCACCTAGCTGCTGCTGCTGCTGCTGCTACAAGCCACTAGAATACCGTCTGTCAGACAGGTGGACGTAGGCCGAACATTCAAATAACTCGCCAGATAAATCGTTGCTTTTCCATTTAATTCATATATGAATTAATTCAAAATTGAACAGTAAATTTCAAAGTTGGAAGGCCACAAGAGGGGGACAATGTTTCAAAAATGAAACGACATATCATTGCATGAGGGATGTGGTAGGAATTGAATTCTTGAATTAAGACTGGGGAAGTACTGAGGGGAAGGGGCTGCAGGCCTTGTAGCAGGTGGGTGTGCAGAAATGTAGCTATCCAAAGCCAAACACATTACTGCAGCTTGTCACACCTGTACCTACCAAGCAGCAAAGGCCAAGATAGATCGTTATTTTACTGACAGATTGAATACAGTGCAATGCCTCCCATATAGAGGTGAATAAGAGTAGTAGTAGTAGTAGAAGAGTTGGTCAAGTTAAATCAAGGCTAAGGAATTGGAAATGTGCAACTTGGACCAAGAAAAACTAATTACAGAGCAACGACATTTGAAAAAAGCATTCAAATCATGCTTTGAAAACACTACTTGTGTATCCCGATTTCAATTCAATCTGTCTTTGTAAACCGCTTAAGAGAGTGAGTGCACCATTCTCAGAGGAACTGCAGATACTGAAATGATGCGTGGAGTGAAGTGAGCAAGCTATTTTTCCATCTCCCTGGCGAGCATCGCCCACCTGTCTGCTGAGGCTCCCTCAGCAGACTGAAGCTGACTACTTCTGCGCAGCTGCTACACACTGTGGGCTGCCCATTGTGACACGTGGTCCCATTGTGACACGTGGTCCCATTGTTCCAGGAATAGAACACATCCAAGCATTGTGTTCTATGAATGGCATGATTCCTATCACAGTGTTCCATGGATGGAACACATCCTATTTACTGCAGGCAAGCAGCGCACCTAGCTGCTGCTGCTGCTGCTACAAGCCACTAGAATACCGTCTGTCAGACAGGTGGACGTAGGCCGAACATTCAAATAACTCGCCAGATAAATCGTTGCTTTTCCATTTAATTCATATATGAATTAATTCAAAATTGAACAGTAAATTTCAAAGTTGGAAGGCCACAAGAGGGGGACAATGTTTCAAAAATGAAACGACATATCATTGCATGAGGGATGTGGTAGGAATTGAATGCTTGAATTAAGACTGGGGAAGTACTGAGGGGAAGGGGCTGCAGGCCTTGTAGCAGGTGGGTGTGCAGAAATGTAGCTATCCAAAGCCAAACACATTACTGCAGCTTGTCACACCTGTACCTACCAAGCAGCAAAGGCCAAGATAGATCGTTATTTTACTGACAGATTGAATACAGTGCAATGCCTCCCATATAGAGGTGAATAAGAGTAGTAGTAGTAGTAGTAGTAGTAGTAGTAGAAGAGTTGGTCAAGTTAAATCAAGGCTAAGGAATTGGAAATGTGCAACTTGGACCAAGAAAAACTAATTACAGAGCAACGACATTTGAAAAAAGCATTCAAATCATGCTTTGAAAACACTACTTGTGTATCCCAATTTCAATTCAATCTGTCTTTGGAAACCGCTTAAGAGAGTGAGTGCACCATTCTCAGAGGAACTGCAGATTCTGAAATGATGCATGGAGTGAAGTGAGCAAGCTATTTTTCCATCTCCCTGGCGAGCATCGCCCACCTGTCTGCTGAGGCTCCCTCAGCAGACTGAAGCTGACTACTACTGCGCAGCTGCTACAGACTGTGGGCTGCCCATTGTGACACGTGGTCCCATTGTGACACGTGGCCCCATTGTTCCAGGAATAGAACACATCCAAGCATTGTGTTCTATGAATGGCATGATTCCTCTCACAGTGTTCCATGGATGGAACACATCCTATTTACTGAAGGCAAGCAGCGCACCTAGCTGCTGCTGCTGCTGCTGCTGCTACAAGCCACTAGAATACCGTCTGTCAGACAGGTGGACGTAGGCCGAACATTCAAATAACTCGCCAGATAAATCGTTGCTTTTCCATTTAATTCATATATGAATTAATTCAAAATTGAACAGTAAATTTCAAAGTTGGAAGGCCACAAGAGGGGGACAATGTTTCAAAAATGAAACGACATATCATTGCATGAGGGATGTGGTAGGAATTGAATTCTTGAATTAAGACTGGGGAAGTACTGAGGGGAAGGGGCTGCAGGCCTTGTAGCAGGTGGGTGTGCAGAAATGTAGCTATCCAAAGCCAAACACATTACTGCAGCTTGTCACACCTGTACCTACCAAGCAGCAAAGGCCAAGATAGATCGTTATTTTACTGACAGATTGAATACAGTGCAATGCCTCCCATATAGAGGTGAATAAGAGTAGTAGTAGTAGTAGAAGAGTTGGTCAAGTTAAATCAAGGCTAAGGAATTGGAAATGTGCAACTTGGACCAAGAAAAACTAATTACAGAGCAACGACATTTGAAAAAAGCATTCAAATCATGCTTTGAAAACACTACTTGTGTATCCCGATTTCAATTCAATCTGTCTTTGGAAACCGCTTAAGAGAGTGAGTGCACCATTCTCAGAGGAACTGCAGATACTGAAATGATGCGTGGAGTGAAGTGAGCAAGCTATTTTTCCATCTCCCTGGCGAGCATCGCCCACCTGTCTGCTGAGGCTCCCTCAGCAGACTGAAGCTGACTACTTCTGCGCAGCTGCTACACACTGTGGGCTGCCCATTGTGACACGTGGTCCCATTGTGACACGTGGTCCCATTGTTCCAGGAATAGAACACATCCAAGCATTGTGTTCTATGAATGGCATGATTCCTATCACAGTGTTCCATGGATGGAACACATCCTATTTACTGCAGGCAAGCAGCGCACCTAGCTGCTGCTGCTGCTGCTACAAGCCACTAGAATACCGTCTGTCAGACAGGTGGACGTAGGCCGAACATTCAAATAACTCGCCAGATAAATCGTTGCTTTTCCATTTAATTCATATATGAATTAATTCAAAATTGAACAGTAAATTTCAAAGTTGGAAGGCCACAAGAGGGGGACAATGTTTCAAAAATGAAACGACATATCATTGCATGAGGGATGTGGTAGGAATTGAATGCTTGAATTAAGACTGGGGAAGTACTGAGGGGAAGGGGCTGCAGGCCTTGTAGCAGGTGGGTGTGCAGAAATGTAGCTATCCAAAGCCAAACACATTACTGCAGCTTGTCACACCTGTACCTACCAAGCAGCAAAGGCCAAGATAGATCGTTATTTTACTGACAAATTGAATACAGTGCAATGCCTCCCATATAGAGGTGAATAAGAGTAGTAGTAGTAGTAGAAGAGTTGGTCAAGTTAAATCAAGGCTAAGGAATTGGAAATGTGCAACTTGGACCAAAAAAAACTAATTACAGAGCAACGACATTTGAGAAAAGCATTCAAATCATGCTTTGAAAACACTACTTGTGTATCCCGATTTCAATTCAATCTGTCTTTGGAAACCGCTTAAGAGTGTAAGTGCACCATTCTCAGAGGAACTGCAGATACTGAAATGATGCGTGGAGTGAAGTGAGCAAGCTATTTTTCCATCTCCCTGGCGAGCATCACCCACCTGTCTGCTGAGGCTCCCTCAGCAGACTGAAGCTGACTACTTCTGCGCAGCTGCTACACACTGTGGGCTGCCCATTGTGACACGTGGTCCCATTGTGACACGTGGTCCCATTGTTCCAGGAATAGAACACATCCAAGCATTGTGTTCTATGAATGGCATGATTCCTATCACAGTGTTCCATGGATGGAACACATCCTATTTACTGCAGGCAAGCAGCGCACCTAGCTGCTGCTGCTGCTGCTACAAGCCACTAGAATACCGTCTGTCAGACAGGTGGACGTAGGCCGAACATTCAAATAACTCGCCAGATAAATCGTTGCTTTTCCATTTAATTCATATATGAATTAATTCAAAATTGAACAGTAAATTTCAAAGTTGGAAGGCCACAAGAGGGGGACAATGTTTCAAAAATGAAACGACATATCATTGCATGAGGGATGTGGTAGGAATTGAATGCTTGAATTAAGACTGGGGAAGTACTGAGGGGAAGGGGCTGCAGGCCTTGTAGCAGGTGGGTGTGCAGAAATGTAGCTATCCAAAGCCAAACACATTACTGCAGCTTGTCACACCTGTACCTACCAAGCAGCAAAGGCCAAGATAGATCGTTATTTTACTGACAAATTGAATACAGTGCAATGCCTCCCATATAGAGGTGAATAAGAGTAGTAGTAGTAGTAGAAGAGTTGGTCAAGTTAAATCAAGGCTAAGGAATTGGAAATGTGCAACTTGGACCAAGAAAAACTAATTACAGAGCAACGACATTTGAAAAAAGCATTCAAATCATGCTTTGAAAACACTACTTGTGTATCCCAATTTCAATTCAATCTGTCTTTGGAAACCGCTTAAGAGAGTGAGTGCACCATTCTCAGATGAACTGCAGATACTGAAATGATGCGTGGAGTGAAGTGAGCAAGCTATTTTTCCATCTCCCTGGCGAGCATCGCCCACCTGTCTGCTGAGGCTCCCTCAGCAGACTGAAGCTGACTACTACTGCGCAGCTGCTACAGACTGTGGGCTGCCCATTGTGACACGTGGTCCCATTGTGACACGTGGTCCCATTGTTTCAGGAATAGAACACATCCAAGCATTGTGTTCTATGAATGGCATGATTCCTATCACAGTGTTCCATGGATGGAACACATCCTACTTACTGCAGGCAAGCAGCGCTCCTAGCTGCTGCTGCTGCTGCTGCTGCTGCTACAAGCCACTAGAATACCGTCTGTCAGACAGGTGGACGTAGGCCGTACATTCAAATAACTCGACAGATAAATCGTTGCTTTTCCATTTAATTCATATATGAATTAATTCAAAATTGAACAGTAAATTTCAAAGTTGGAAGGCCACAAGAGGGGGACAATGTTTCAAAAATGAAACAACATATCATTGCATGAGGGATGTGATAGGAATTGAATGCTTGAATTAAGACTGGGGAAGTACTGAGGGGAAGGGGCTGCAGGCCTTGTAGCAGGTGGGTGTGCAGAAATGTAGCTATCCAAAGCCAAACGCATTACTGCAGCTTGTCACACCTGTACCTACCAAGCAGCAAAGGCCAAGATAGATCGTTATTTTACTGACAGATTGAATACAGTGCAATGCCTCCCATATAGAGGTGAATAAGAGTAGTAGTAGTAGTAGAAGAGTTGGTCTAGTTAAATCAAGGCTAAGGAATTGGAAATGTGCAACTTGGACCAAGAAAATCTAATTACAGAGCAACGACATTTGAAAAAAGCATTCAAATCATGCTTTGAAAACACTACTTGTGTATCCCGATTTCAATTCAATCTGTCTTTGGAAACCGCTTAAGAGAGTGAGTGCACCATTCTCAGAGGAACTGCAGATACTGAAATGATGTGTGGAGTGAAGTGAGCAAGCTATTTTTCTGTCACGGGGGCTTAGTTCAACTAAGGCTGAAATACCCGGGGCCCCTGTGGTGTCCCTTTACTAGGGGAAACCCTGTCTGACCCTCAACCCAGGGTTTTTGCTGAAGGTGCAAATGCCTGAGCCTCCGACCTTTCCTTATCTCCTGCTCAGCCCTGCACTTAACCCTCCACCCAGTGAGAAGTCACCACCAAAGCTCCCACACAAATAATGACAGACAGGGAGAACTTAAACTGCACTGCGCCGCACACACAAAGGAATAAACAGTAATGTTAACAGGGCACAACTAAACACAAATATGGGAAGGAGAAAGGATAACGACGGATCATACGACACCAGATATGAATCTCTCTCTCTTGAACACCCCCACTCCAGACCGGAACCACTTGGTATGAAACACAAGCTATAATCGGCGACGCCCATAGGCCAGCATGACTATTTAAAGACCGTGGGCGTGACTAACCATCCAACCTGGTCTCCAGCAGGATTAACCCCCGAGAGCCTGAAGATCAGGCCGGCGCCACTGAGGCTATAGTGGCTGGAGGTGGAACTACCTCTGCCTGCCGGATGCTGTGGTGTGAACAGCGTCCGACATGACAGTACACCGTCTTCTACGAGGGACCCCAGGGCCCTCAAGACTCATAGGACCCGGCTTGTCCGGATGACGACGGTGAAAAGAACTGACCAGCCGATCCGCATGTATGTCTGAGGCTGGAACCCAAGACCTCTCCTCTGGACCATACCCCCGCCAGTGCACCAAATACTGAAGAGTACGGCGTAATACTCGAGAGTCCACTACCTTGGCGACCTCGAACTCTAACTCGCCATCCACCATGACTGGAGGTGGCATCGGCGTCGTGTCCACCAAGCCTACCACCTTTTTCAATAAAGCCCTGTGAAACACGTTGTGTATCTTGTACACCGCGGGAAGTTCCAACCGATAAGCTACTGGGTTAATGATGGCAGAAATCCTAAAAGGCCCAATAAACCTTGGACCCAGTTTTAAAGAAGGGATTTTGAGTTTTATGTTCTTCGTAGCTAACCACACCCATTCACCCACACACAGGTCCGGACCTGGCACGCGTCTACTGTCAGCCACCCGTTTGTACCTGGCACTCATGCTCAACAAACGCTGTTTCACCCGCCTCCAGACTGATGACAATTGGGCTCCTAGCTGATCCTCCTCCGGGACACCCCCGGAGTCACCCTGACGTAAGGTACAAAACTGAGGATGTTGACCGTACACACAAGAATGGAGACTCTCCTGATGACTCTTGGCGGTGATTATTTAATGCGAATTCGGCCAGAGGAAGGAAAGTAGACCACTCCTCCTGGTTGTCGGACACAAAGCATCGTAAATACTGTTCTAGATTTTGGTTCATGCGCTCAGTTTGTCCATTAGACTGTGGATGATACGCCGATGAATGTGACAACTTGATCCCCAACCTTGAGCAAAAAGCTTTCCAAAACCTCGCCACAAATTGCGTACCCCTATCAGATACTATGTCAGACGGTACTCCGTGGAGTCTGACCACCTCCTTCACAAATACCTGAGCCAACGTCTTAGCATTGGGCAAAGAGGACAACGCCACAAAATGCGCCATCTTTGAAAAACGGTCAACCACCACCAGGATGACCGTGTTCCCTGCCGAGGCTGGCAAGTCAGTGATAAAATCCATGGAGATTTCTGTCCATGGCCTATTGGGTACCCCCAGAGGCTGTAGCGTGCCAGCAGGACGGGTTCGGGGTGACTTAGCCCTAGCGCACGTGATGCAAGCTGCCACGTACGAGACCACGTCCTGCCGGATTTTGGGCCACCAGAAACGACGCGATACCAGCTCTAAGGTGCCCTTCACCCCTGGGTGACCAGCCAGTACCGAATCGTGGTGTTCCTTCAACACCTTAGGCCGAAGATGCAGGGGTACAAATGATTTGTTGGTGGGAAGTCCTGGTGGTACCTCCTCTTGGGCCTCGGCAATCTCCGCCTCTACCTCAGTCGTGAGAGCCGAGACCACTACCCCTTTCTGGAGGATGGGTACCGGCTCTTCCCGAGGTTCTCCCCCCGGAAAACACCTAGACAAAGCATCCGCCTTGGTGTTTTTAGCCCCGGGACGGTACGTCACAAGAAAATTGAAACGAGTAAAAAACAATGCCCAGCGAGCCTGCCTAGGAGACAGACGCTTGGCCGACTCCAGGTAGAGCAGATTCTTATGGTCGGTGATAACTGTGACCTGGTGAGCCGCCCCCTCCAAGAAGTGTCGCCATTCCTCAAAAGCCAGTTTGATGGCCAACAACTCCCTGTTGCCGATATCATAATTCCGTTCGGCCGGCGACAACTTCTTGGAGAAGTAGGCGCATGGATGCATCTCGCTCAAGGACGAGCCTTGAGACAGTACTGCCCCCACTCCCACCTCCGACGCATCAACCTCTACCACAAAAGGTTTAGACACGTCTGGTTGCACCAGAATGGGGGCTGAAGCAAAACTATTCTTCAGACGCTCAAATGCACGTATAGCCACCTCAGGCCAGTTCGCCAGATCGGCATCCTTTTTTGTCATGTCCGTGAGCGGTTTGGCGACAGTCGAAAAGTGTTTTATAAATTTCCTATAATAATTCGCAAACCCAAGGAACCGCTGGAGTGCTTTCAGACTCTCCGGCCTCTCCCATTGCAACACCGCTTGCACCTTAGCGGTGTCCATTTTAAAACCAGCTGCGGACACAATATATCCCAAAAAGGGCAACTCCTGGACAAAAAATAAACATTTTTCCAGCTTAGCATAGAGCTGGTTCTCCCGGAGCAACTGTAACACCTGCCTAACATGCTGCAAATGAGTGTCCCGATCGCTAGAATAAATGAGGATATCATCCAGGTATACAATCACAAATCTCCCCAGGACATGAGCAAAGACATCATTAATAAAATGTTGGAAAACGGCAGGCGCGGTGGTCAACCCAAACGGCATAACCAGACTCTCAAAATGACCCTCAGGAGTGTTAAACGCCGTCTTCCACTCATCCCCCTGACGGACCCTTATGAGGTTATACGCCCCCCTGAGGTCCAGCTTGGAAAACCATTTTGCCCCCGCTACCTGGTTGAACAAATCCGGGATCAACGGCATTGGGTAGGGATCACGGATAGTAATCTGGTTTAACTCTCGGAAATCCAGACACGGGCGTAACCCCCCATCTTTCTTCTTAATGAAGAAAAACCCCGCGGCTACAGGCGAGGACGAAGGCCGGATGTGACCTTTGCTCAGACTCTCCGCGATGTAGTCTTTCAGAGCTTGTCTCTCAGGACCAGAAATATTAAACATCCTGGCCTTAGGTAATTTGGCCCCGGGTTTTAACCTAATAGCACAGTCATAGGCTCTATGTGGAGGCAGTTCTGAGCAACCCTTCTCAGAGAAAACATCCGCGAAATCCTGCAAAGCCTCCGGCAGGCTGGGCGTCACGGCGGACACACATGTGGCCAAGCAATTGTCTTGGCAGAAACCACTCCATTGTACTATGTCCTGAGTTTTCCAATCAATTACCGGGTTGTGCCTGGACAGCCATGGAAAACCCAGGACCATTTGAGCTGGGAGATTACGGAGGACCCTACATGTAACCGACTCAGAATGTAGGACCCCAATGTGGAGTTTCACCTCTGCCACAAACTCAGTAATCTCCCCTTGAGGGAGGGGAACAGCATTAATGGTCACCACCTGTATGGGGAGAGGAAGTTTTTCAATCTTAAACCCGGCGGTGTGTGCAAACTCCTCATCTATGAGATTGGTGGCGGAACCGCTATCCACAAACACTGATATAGGTAGCTCTCTGCCGGCGACAATAACCTTGGCAGGGAGCATACATTGAGATACCATCATGGAGGATATGCATACGCTCAGTTGGGTCTCCTCCATACCCTCTGAGCTTAACAGTTTTCCGCCGGTGTGACCCTCTTAGGTAGTACCGGGCAAACGTTAACATAATGACCTCCTTTACCACAGTAGAAACATGCTCCGGACTTCCGGACTCCCGGAGCGCGAGGCTGAACCTGTGCCATGCCAGCAATCTGCATAGGTTCAGGGGACTCATCTACTTCAACCACACCTGCACCTCTGTTTTCCCCCAGAGGTAGCGTCTCCTGTGCCCCCTGACGAAAACGGCGATCAATACGTATCACCAAACTCATGGCAGACTCCAATGATGCCGGAGTCTCATACATCAGGAGGGCTTGTTTCACCCTCCCTGATACCCCATGAATAAACTGGCTCCGCAGTGCTGGGTCATTCCACTGTGTGTCTACAGCCCAGCGGCGAAATTCCGAACAATAGTCTTCTGCCAAGCGCTCCCCCTGGCGGAGGGCGCGGATTTTAGATTCCGTTAGAGCCAGTCGGTCAGGGTCATCGTAAATGAGCCCGAGGGCAGAAAAAACATTATCGACCGAATGAAATGTAGCAGAGTCAGGTGGTAAGGAAAATGCCCATGCTTGGGGGTCACCACTCAGTAATGACAACACCAGCCCTACTCGCTGGGCCTCATTACCTGAGGATATTGGCCGCATGCGGAAGTATAATTTGCAGGCCTCCCGAAATACGACAAATTTGCTGCGATCGCCTGAAAATCGTTCTGGCAGCGGAAACTTCGGCTCTGCACCGATACCTGCAGATACCGTTTGCACCTTTGCTACTACCAGGCCCTGCTGCTGAACTGCCCCATTCAACTCGGAGACCTGTATGGACAGCGCCGCCAACTGGCGGGTTATGGAATCTAATGGATCCATGGACTCCTGAAAAAATGTGGCCGATTATAATGTCACGGGGGCTTAGTTCAACTAAGGCTGAAATACCCGGGGCCCCTGTGGTGTCCCTTTACTAGGGGAAACCCTGTCTGACCCTCAACCCAGGGTTTTTGCTGAAGGTGCAAATGCCTGAGCCTCCGACCTTTCCTTATCTCCTGCTCAGCCCTGCACTTAACCCTCCACCCTCCACCCAGTGAGAAGTCACCACCAAAGCTCCCACACAAATAATGACAGACAGGGAGAACTTAAACTGCACTGCGCCGCACCCACACAGGAATAAACAGTAATGTGAACAGGGCACAACTAAACACAAATATGGGAAGGAGAAAGGATAACGACGGATCATACGACACCAGATATGAATCTCTCTCTCTTGAACACCTCCACTCCAGACCGGAACCACTTGGTAAGAAACACAAGCTATAATCGGCGACGCCCATAGGCCAGCATGACTATTTAAAGACCGTGGGCGTGACTAACCATCCAACCTGGTCTCCAGCAGGATTAACCCCCGAGAGCCTGAAGATCAGGCCGGCGCCACTGAGGCTATAGTGGCTGGAGGTGGAACTACCTCTGCCTGCCGGATGATGGGGTGTGAACAGCGTCCGACATGACAGGAAGGGGCTGCAGGCCTTGTAGCAGGTGGGTGTGCAGAAATGTAGCTATCCAAAGCCAAACACATTACTGCAGCTTGTCACACCTGTACCTACCAAGCAGCAAAGGCCAAGATAGATCGTTATTTTACTGACAGATTGAATACAGTGCAATGCCTCCCATATAGAGGTGAAAAAGAGTAGTAGTAGTAGTAGTAGTAGTAGTAGAAGAGTTGGTCAAGTTAAATCAAGGCTAAGGAATTGGAAATGTGCAACTTGGACCAAGAAAAACTAATTACAGAGCAACGACATTTGAAAAAAGCATTCAAATCATGCTTTGAAAACACTACTTGTTTATCCCAATTTCAATTCAATCTGTCTTTGGAAACCGATTTAGAGAGTGAGTGCACCATTCTCAGAGGAACTGCAGATACTGAAATGATGCGTGGAGTGAAGTGAGCAAGCTATTTTTCCATCTCCCTGGCGAGCATCGCCCACCTGTCTGCTGAGGCTCCCTCAGCAGACTGAAGCTGACTACAACTGCGCAGCTGCTACAGACTGTGGGCTGCCCATTGTGACACGTGGTCCCATTGTGACACGTGGTCCCATTGTTCCAGGAATAGAACACATCCAAGCATTGTGTTCTATGAATGGCATGATTCCTATCACAGTGTTCCATGGATGGAACACATCCTATTTACTGCAGGCAAGCAGCGCACCTAGCTGCTGCTGCTGCTGCTGCTGCTACAAGCCACTAGAATACCGTCTGTCAGACAGGTGGACGTAGGCCGAACATTCAAATAACTCGCCAGATAAATCGTTGCTTTTCAATTTAATTCATATATGAATTAATTCAAAATTGAACAGTAAATTTCAAAGTTGGAAGGCCACAAGAGGGGGACAATGTTTCAAAAATGAAACGACATATCATTGCATGAGGGATGTGGTAGGAATTGAATGCTTGAATTAAGACTGGGGAAGTGCTGAGGGGAAGGGGCTGCAGGCCTTGTAGCAGGTGGGTGTGCAGAAATGTAGCTATCCAGAGCCAAACACATTACTGCAGCTTGTCACACCTGTACCTACCAAGCAGCAAAGGCCAAGATAGATCATTATTTTACTGACAGATTGAATACAGTGCAATGCCTCCCATATAGAGGTGAATAAGAGTAGTAGTAGTAGTAGTAGTAGTAGTAGTAGAAGAGTTGGTCAAGTTAAATCAAGGCTAAGGAATTGGAAATGTGCAACTTGCACCAAGAAAATCTAACTACAGAGCAACGACATTTGAAAAAAGCATTCAAATCATGCTTTGAAAACACTACTTGTGTATCCCAATTTCAATTCAATATGTCTTTGGAAACCGCTTAAGAGGGTGAGTGCACCATTCTCAGAGGAACTGCAGATACTGAAATGATGCGTGGAGTGAAGTGAGCAAGCTTTTTTTCCATCTCCCTGGCGAGCATCGCCCACCTGTCTGCTGAGGCTCCCTCAGCAGACTGAAGCTGACTACTACTGCGCAGCTGCTACAGACTGTGGGCTGCCCATTGTGACACATGGTCCCATTGTGACACGTGGTCCCATTGTTCCAGGAATAGAACACATCCAAGCATTGTGTTCTATGAATGGCATGATTCCTATCACAGTGTTCCATGGATGGAACACATCCTATTTACTGCAGGCAAGCAGCGCACCTAGCTGCTGCTGCTGCTGCTGCTGCTACAAGCCACTAGAATACCGTCTGTTAGACAGGTGGACGTAGGCCGAACATTCAAATAACTCGCCAGATAAATCGTTGCTTTTCCATTTAATTCATATATGAATTAATTCAAAATTGAACAGTAAATTTCAAAGTTGGAAGGCCACAAGAGGGGGACAATGTTTCAAAAATGAAACGACATATCTTTGCATGAGGGATGTGGTAGGAATTGAATGCTTGAATTAAGACTGGGGAAGTACTGAGGGGAAGGGGCTGCAGGCCTTGTAGCAGGTGGGTGTGCAGAAATGTAGCTATCCAAAGCCAAACACATTACTGCAGCTTGTCACACCTGTACCTACCAAGCAGCAAAGGCCAAGATAGATCGTTATTTTACTGACAGATTGAATACAGTGCAATGCCTCCCATATAGAGGTGAATAAGAGTAGTAGTAGTAGTAGTAGTAGTAGAAGAGTTGGTCAAGTTAAATCAAGGCTAAGGAATTGGAAATGTGCAACTTGGACCAAGAAAAACTAATTACAGAGCAATGACATTTGAAAAAAGCATTCAAATCATGCTTTGAAAACACTACTTGTGTATCCCAATTTCAATTCAATCTGTCTTTGGAAACCGCTTAAGAGAGTGAGTGCACCATTCTCAGAGGAACTGCAGATACTGAAATGATGCGTGGAGTGAAGTGAGCAAGCTATTTTTCCATCTCCCTGGTGAGCATCGCCCACCTGTCTGCTGAGGCTCCCTCAGCAGACTGAAGCTGACTACTACTGCGCAGCTGCTACAGACTGTGGGCTGCCCATTGTGACACGTGGTCCCATTGTGACACGTGGCCCCATTGTTCCAGGAATAGAACACATCCAAGCATTGTGTTCTATGAATGGCATGATTCCTTTCACAGTGTTCCATGGATGGAACACATCCTATTTACTGCAGGCAAGCAGCGCACCTAGCTGCTGCTGCTGCTGCTGCTGCTGCTACAAGCCACTAGAATACCGTCTGTCAGACAGGTAGACGTAGGCCGAACATTCAAATAACTCGCCAGATAAATCGTTGCTTTTCCATTTAATTCATATATAAATTAATTCAAAATTGAACAGTAAATTTCAAAGTTGGAAGGCCACAAGAGGGGGACAATGTTTCAAAAATGAAACGACATATCATTGCATGAGGGATGTGGTAGGAATTGAATGCTTGAATTAAGACTGGGGAAGTACTGAGGGGAAGGGGCTGCAGGCCTTGTAGCAGGTGGGTGTGCAGAAATGTAGCTATCCAAAGCCAAACACATTACTGCAGCTTGTCACACCTGTACCTACCAAGCAGCAAAGGCCAAGATAGATCGTTATTTTACTGACAGATTGAATACAGTGCAATGCCTCCCATATAGAGGTGAATAAGAGTAGTTGTAGTAGTAGTAGTAGTAGTAGTAGTAGTAGTAGTAGAAGAGTTGGTCAAGTTAAATCAAGGCTAAGGAATTGGAAATGTGCAACTTGGACCAAGAAAAACTAATTACAGAGCAACGACATTTGAAAAAAGCATTCAAATCATGCTTTGAAAACACTACTTGTGTATCCCGATTTCAATTCAATCTGTCTTTGGAAACCGCTTAAGAGAGTGAGTGCACCATTCTCAGAGGAACTGCAGATACTGAAATGATGCGTGGAGTGAAGTGAGCAAGCTATTTTTCCATCTCCCTGGCGAGCATCGCCCACCTGTCTGCTGAGGCTCCCTCAGCAGACGGAAGCTGACTACTACTGCGCAGCTGCTACAGACTGTGGGCTGCCCATTGTGACACGTGGTCCCATTGTGACACGTGGTCCCATTGTTCCAGGAATAGAACACATCCAAGAATTGTGTTCTATGAATGGCATGATTCCTATCACAGTGTTCCATGGATGGAACACATCCTATTTACTGCAGGCAAGCAGCGCACCTAGCTGCTGCAGCTGCTACAAGCCACTAGAATACCGTCTGTCAGACAGGTGGACGTAGGCCGAACATTCAAATAACTCGCCAGATAAATCGTTGCTTTTCCATTTAATTCATATATGAATTAATTCAAAATTGAACAGTAAATTTCAAAGTTGGAAGGCCACAAGAGGGGGACAATGTTTCAAAAATGAAACGACATATCATTGCATGAGGGATGTGGTAGGAATTGAATGCTTGAATTAAGACTGGGGAAGTACTGAGGGGAAGGGGCTGCAGGCCTTGTAGCAGGTGGGTGTGCAGAAATGTAGCTATCCAAAGCCAAACACATTACTGCAGCTTGTCACACCTGTACCTACCAAGCAGCAAAGGCCAAGATAGATCGTTATTTTACTGGCAGATTGAATACAGTGCAATGCCTCCCATATAGAGGTGAATAAGAGTAGTAGTAGTAGTAGTAGTAGTAGTAGTAGTAGTAGAAGAGTTGGTCAAGTTAAATCAAGGCTAAGGAATTGGAAATGTGCAACTTGGACCAAGAAAAACTAATTACAGAGCAACGACATTTGAAAAAAGCATTCAAATCATGCTTTGAAAACAGTACTTGTGTATCCCAATTTAAATTCAATCTGTCTTTGGAAACCGCTTAAGAGAGTGAGTGCACCATTCTCAGAGGAACTGCAGATACTGAAATGATGCGTGGAGTGAAGTGAGCAAGCTATTTTTCCATCTCCCTGGCGAGCATCGCCCACCTGTCTGCTGAGGCTCCCTCAGCAGACTGAAGCTGACTACTACTGAGCAGCTGCTACAGACTGTGGGCTGCCCATTGTGACACGTGGTCCCATTGTGACACGTGGCCCCATTGTTCCAGGAATAGAACACATCCAAGCATTGTGTTCTATGAATGGCATGATTCCTATCACAGTGTTCCATGGATGGAACACATCCTATTTACTGCAGGCAAGCAGCGCACCTAGCTGCTGCTGCTGCTGCTGCTGTTTTTCTACTCCTCTCATGAGCCCAAACAAGACTCTAAAAGGATGAGTTTGCAACTACTTTACTTTTGGAGAAAATTCAAAACATTCATTATTCAATAGAGACCACTAGCAAAAACCAGCGTTTTGAATGAAGAATCACATTTCTTGGTAGAATCATGCAGGATTGAAATTTTTCATGGTTTTTTACTCCTCTCAACAGCCCAAACAAGTTTCTAAAAGGATGAGTTTGCAACTACTTTAGTTTTGGAGAAAATTCAAAACATTCATTATTCAATAGGGCCCAAACTATCAAAAACCAGCGGTTTGAATGAACACTCACATTTCTTGGTAGAATCGTGCAGGACTGAAATTTTTGATGTTTTTCTACTCCTCTCATGAGCCCAAACAAGACTCTAAAAGGATGAGTTTGCAACTACTTTACTTTTGGAGAAAATTCAAAACGTTCATTATTCATTAGAGCCCAATAGCAAAAACCAGCGTTTTGAATGAAGAATCACATTTCTTGGTAGAATCATGCAGGATTGAAATTTTTGATGGTTTTTTACTCCTCTCAAAAGCCCAAACAAGTTTCTAAAAGGATGAGTTTGCAACTACTTTACTTTTGGAGAAAATTCAAAACATTCATTATTCAATAGGGCCCAAAATATCAAAAACCAGCGGTTTAAATGAACACACATTTCTTGGTAGAATCGTGCAGGACTGAAATTTTTGATGTTTTTCTACTCCTCTCTTGAGCCCAAACAAGTCTCTAAAAGGATGAGTTTGCAACTACTTTACTTTTGGAGAAAATTCAATGAATGTCAATTGAATGTTTTGAATTTTCTCCAAAAGTAAAGTAGTTGCAAACTCATGCTTTTAGAGACTTGTTTGGGCTCATGAGAGGAGTAGAAAAACATCAAAAATTTCAGTCCTGCATGATTCTACCAAGAAATGTGAGTGTTCATTCAAACCGCTGGTTTTTGATAGTTTGGGCCCTATTGAATAATGAATGTTTTGAATTTTCTCCAAAAGTAAAGTAGTTGCAAGCTCATGCTTTTAGAGACTTGTTTGGGCTCAAGAGAGGAGTAGAAAAACATCAAAAATTTCAGTCCTGCATGATTCTACCAAGAAATGTGTGTTCATTCAAACCGCTGGTTTTTGATATTTTGGGCCCTATTGAATAATGAATGTTTTGAATTTTCTCCAAAAGTAAAGTAGTTGCAAACTCATCCTTTTAGAAACTTGTTTGGGCTGTTGAGAGGAGTAAAAAACCATCAAAAATTTCAGTCCTGCATGATTCTACCAAGAAATGTGTGTTCATTCAAACCGCTGGTTTTTGATATTTTGGGCCCTATTGAATAAAGAATGTTTTGAATTTTCTCCAAAAGTAAAGTAGTTGCAAACTCATCCTTTTAGAAACTTGTTTGGGCTGTTGAGAGGAGTAAAAAACCATCAAAAATTTCAATCCTGCATGATTCTACCAAGAAATGTGATTCTTCATTCAAACCGCTGGTTTTTGATATTTTGGGCCCTATTGAATAATGAATGTTTTGAATTTTCTCCAAAAGTAAAGTAGTTGCAAACTCATCCTTTTAGAAACTTGTTTGGGCTGTTGAGAGGAGTAAAAAACCATCAAAAATTTCAATCCTGCATGATTTTACCAAGAAATGTGATTCTTCATTCAAAACGCTGGTTTTTGCTATTGGGCTCTATTGAATAATGAATGTTTTGAATTTTCTCCAAAAGTAAAGTAGATGCAAACTCATCCTTTTAGAGTCTTGGTTTGGGCTCATGAGAGGAGTAGAAAAACATCAAAAATTTCAGTCCTGCACGATTCTACCAAGAAATGTGAGTGTTCATTCAAACCGCTGGTTTTTGATTTTTTTTTACCCTATTGAATAATGAATGTTTTGAATTTTCTCCAAAAGTAAAGTAGTTGCAAACTCATGCTTTTAGAGACTTGTTTGTGCTCATGAGAGGAGTAGAAAAACATCAAAAATTTCAGTCCTGCACGATTCTACCAAGAAATGTGAGTGTTCATTCAAACCGCTGGTTTTTGATAGTTTGGGCCCTATTGAA
Organism: Dendrobates tinctorius; assembly: GCF_039654945.1. Taxonomy (NCBI): domain Eukaryota; kingdom Metazoa; phylum Chordata; class Amphibia; order Anura; family Dendrobatidae; genus Dendrobates; species Dendrobates tinctorius. The sequence continues at coordinate 25,480,030 of NW_027361793.1, forward strand.
TAATGAATGTTTTGAATTTTCTCCAAAAGTAAAGTAGTTGCAAACTCATCCTTTTAGAAACTTGTTTGGGCTGTTGAGAGGAGTAAAAAACCATCAAAAATTTCAATCCTGCATGATTCTACCAAGAAATGTGATTCTTCATTCAAAACGCTGATTTTTGCTATTGGGTTCTATTGAATAATGAATGTTTTGAATTTTCTCCAAAAGTAAAGTAGTTGCAAGCTCATGCTTTTAGAGACTTGTTTGGGCTCATGAGAGGAGTAGAAAAACATCAAAAATTTCAGTCCTGCACGATTCTACCAAGAAATGTGAGTGTTCATTCAAACCGCTGGTTTTTGATAGTTTGGGCCCTATTGAATAATGAATGTTTTGAATTTTCTCCAAAAGTAAAGTAGTTGCAAACTCATCCTTTTAGAAACTTGTTTGGGCTGTTGAGAGGAGTAAAAAACCATCAAAAATTTCAATCCTGCATGATTCTACCAAGAAATGTGATTCTTCATTCAAAACGCTGATTTTTGCTATTGGGTTCTATTGAATAATGAATGTTTTGAATTTTCTCCAAAAGTAAAGTAGTTGCAAACTCATCCTTTTATAGACTTGTTTGGGCTCATGAGAGGAGTAGAAAAACATCAAAAATTTCAGTCCTGCACGATTCTACCAAGAAATGTGTGTTCATTCAAACCGCTGGTTTTTGATATTTTGGGCCCTATTGAATAATGAATGTTTTGAATTTTCTCAAAGTAAAGTAGTTGCAAACTCATCCTTTTAGAAACTTGTTTGTGCTGTTGAGAGGAGTAAAAAACCATCAAAAATTTCAATCCTGCATTTTCTACCAAGAAATGTGATTCTTCATTCAAAACGCTGGTTTTTGCTATTGGGCTCTATTGAATAATGAATGTTTTGAATTTTCTCCAAAAGTAAAATAGTTGCAAACTCATCCTTTTAGAGTCTTGTTTGGGCTCATGAGCGGAGTAGAAAAACATCAAAAATTTCAGTCCTGCATGATTCTACCAAGAAATGTGTGTTCATTCAAACCGCTGGTTTTTGATAGTTTGGGCCATATTGAATAATGAATGTTTTGAATTTTCTCCAAAAGTAAAGTAGATGCAAACTCATCCTTTTAGAGTCTTGGTTTGGGCTCATGAGAGGAGTAGAAAAACATCAAAAATTTCAGTCCTGCACGATTCTACCAAGAAATGTGAGTGTTCATTCAAACCGCTGGTTTTTGATAGTTTGGGCCCTATTGAATAATGAATGTTTTGAATTTTCTCCAAAAGTAAAGTAGTTGCAAAGTCATCCTTTTAGAAACTTGTTTGGGCTGTTGAGAGGAGTAAAAAACCATCAAAAATTTCAATCCTGCATGATTCTACCAAGAAATGTGATTCTTCATTCAAAACGCTGAATTTTGCTATTGGGTTCTATTGAATAATGAATGTTTTGAATTTTCTCCAAAAGTAAAGTAGTTGCAAACTCATCCTTTTATAGACTTGTTTGGGCTCATGAGAGGAGTAGAAAAACATCAAAAATTTCAGTCCTGCACGATTCTACCAAGAAATGTGTGTTCATTCAAACCGCTGGTTTTTGATATTTTGGGCCCTATTGAATAATGAATGTTTTGAATTTTCTCAAAGTAAAGTAGTTGCAAACTCATCCTTTTAGAAACTTGTTTGGGCTGTTGAGAGGAGTAAAAAACCATCAAAAATTTCAATCCTGCATTTTCTACCAAGAAATGTGATTCTTCATTCAAAACGCTGGTTTTTGCTATTGGGCTCTATTGAATAATGAATGTTTTGAATTTTCTCCAAAAGTAAAATAGTTGCAAACTCATCCTTTTAGAGTCTTGTTTGGGCTCATGAGCGGAGTAGAAAAACATCAAAAATTTCAGTCCTGCATGATTCTACCAAGAAATGTGTGTTCATTCAAACCGCTGGTTTTTGATAGTTTGGGCCATATTGAATAATGAATGTTTTGAATTTTCTCCAAAAGTAAAGTAGATGCAAACTCATCCTTTTAGAGTCTTGGTTTGGGCTCATGAGAGGAGTAGAAAAACATCAAAAATTTCAGTCCTGCACGATTCTACCAAGAAATGTGAGTGTTCATTCAAACCGCTGGTTTTTGATTTTTTTTTACCCTATTGAATAATGAATATTTTGAATTTTCTCCAAAAGTAAAGTAGTTGCAAACTCATCCTTTTAGAGACTTGTTTGTGCTCATGAGAGGAGTAGAAAAACATCAAAAATTTCAGTCCTGCACGATTCTACCAAGAAATGTGAGTGTTCATTCAAACCGCTGGTTTTTGATAGTTTGGGCCCTATTGAATAATGAATGTTTTGAATTTTCTCCAAAAGTAAAGTAGTTGCAAACTCATCCTTTTGGAAAATTGTTTGGGCTGTTGAGAGGAGTAAAAAACCATCAAAAATTTCAATCTTGCATGATTCTACCAAGAAATGTGATTCTTCATTCAAAACGCTGGTTTTTGCTATTGGGCTCTATTGAATAATGAATGTTTTGAATTTTCTCCAAAAGTAAAGTAGATGCAAACTCATCCTTTTAGAGTCTTGGTTTGGGCTCATGAGAGGAGTAGAAAAACATCAAAAATTTCAGTCATGCACGATTCTACCAAGAAATGTGAGTGTTCATTCAAACCGCTGGTTTTTGATTTTTTTTTACCCTATTGAATAATGAATGTTTTGAATTTTCTCCAAAAGTAAAGTAGTTGCAAACTCATCCTTTTAGAGACTTGTTTGTGCTCATGAGAGGAGTATAAAAACATCAAAAATTTCAGTCCTGCACGATTCTACCAAGAAATGTGAGTGTTCATTCAAACCGCTGTTTTTTGATAGTTTGGGCCCTATTGAATAATGAATGTTTTGAATTTTCTCCAAAAGTAAAGTAGTTGCAAAGTCATCCTTTTAGAAACTTGTTTGGGCTGTTGAGAGGAGTAAAAAACCATCAAAAATTTCAATCCTGCATGATTCTACCAAGAAATGTGATTCTTCATTCAAAACGCTGATTTTTGCTATTGGGTTCTATTGAATAATGAATGTTTTGAATTTTCTCCAAAAGTAAAGTAGTTGCAAGCTCATGCTTTTAGAGACTTGTTTGGGCTTATGAGAGGAGTAGAAAAACATCAAAAATTTCAGTCCTGCATGATTCTACCAAGAAATGTGTGTTCATTCAAACCGCTGGTTTTTGATATTTTGGGCCCTATTGAATAATGAATGTTTTGAATTTTCTCCAAAAGTAAAGTAGTTGCAAACTCATCCTTTTTGAAACTTGTTTGGGCTGTTGAGAGGAGTAAAAAAACATCAAAAATTTCAATCCTGCATGATTCTACCAAGAAATGTGATTCTTCATTCAAAACGCTGGTTTTTGCTATTCGGCTCTATTGAATAATGAATGTTTTGAATTTTCTCCAAAAATAAAGTAGTTGCAAACTCATCCTTTTAGAGACTTGTTTGTGCTCATGAGAGGAGTAGAAAAACATCAAAAATTTCAGTCCTGCACGATTCTACCAAGAAATGTGAGTGTTCATTAAAACCGCTGGTTTTTGATAGTTTGGGCCCTATTGAATAATGAATGTTTTGAATTTTCTCCAAAAGTAAAGTAGGTGCAAAGTCATCCTTTTAGAAACTTGTTTGGGCTGTTGAGAGGAGTAAAAAACCATCAAAAATTTCAATCCTGCATGATTCTACCAAGAAATGTGATTCTTCATTCAAAACGCTGATTTTTGCTATTGGGTTCTATTGAATAATGAATGTTTTGAATTTTCTCCAAAAGTAAAGTAGTTGCAAGCTCATGCTTTTAGAGACTTGTTTGGGCTCATGAGAGGAGTAGAAAAACATCAAAAATTTCAGTCCTGCATGATTCTACCAAGAAATGTGTGTTCATTCAAACCGCTGGTTTTTGATATTTTGGGCCCTATTGAATAATGAATGTTTTGAATTTTCTCCAAAAGTAAAGTAGTTGCAAACTCATCCTTTTGGAAACTTGTTTGGGCTGTTGAGAGGAGTAAAAAACCATCAAAAATTTCAATCCTGCATGATTCTACCAAAAAATGTGATTCTTCATTCAAAACGCTGATTTTTGCTATTGGGTTCTATTGAATAATGAATGTTTTGAATTTTCTCCAAAAGTAAAGTAGTTGCAAACTCATCCTTTTATAGACTTGTTTGGGCTCATGAGAGGAGTAGAAAAACATCAAAAATTTCAGTCCTGCACGATTCTACCAAGAAATGTGTGTTCATTCAAACCACTGGTTTTTGATACTTTGGGCCCTATTGAATAATGAATGTTCTGAATTTTCTCCAAAAGTAAAGTAGTTGCAAACTCATCCTTTTAGAAACTTGTTTGGGCTGTTGAGAGGAGTAAAAAACCATCAAAAATTTCAATCCTGCATTTTCTACCAAGAAATGTGATTCTTCATTCAAAACGCTGGTTTTTGCTATTGGGCTCTATTGAATAATGAATGTTTTGAATTTTCTCCAAAAGTAAAATAGTTGCAAACTCATCCTTTTAGAGTCTTGTTTGGGCTCATGAGAGGAGTAGAAAAACATCAAAAATTTCAGTCCTGCATGATTCTACCAAGAAATCTGTGTTCATTCAAACCGCTGGTTTTTGATAGTTTGGGCCATATTGAATAATGAATGTTTTGAATTTTCTCCAAAAGTAAAGTAGATGCAAACTCATCCTTTTAGAGTCTTGGTTTGGGCTCATGAGAGGAGTAGAAAAACATCAAAAATTTCAGTCCTGCACGATTCTACCAAGAAATGTGAGTGTTCATTCAAACCGCTGGTTTTTGATTTTTTTTTACCCTATTGAATAATGAATGTTTTGAATTTTCTCCAAAAGTAAAGTAGTTGCAAACTCATCCTTTTAGAGACTTGTTTGTGCTCATGAGAGGAGTAGAAAAACATCAAAAATTTCAGTCCTGCACGATTCTACCAAGAAATGTGAGTGTTCATTCAAACCGCTGGTTTTTGATAGTTTGGGCCCTATTGAATAATGAATGTTTTGAATTTTCTCCAAAAGTAAAGTAGTTGCAAACTCATCCTTTTGGAAACTTGTTTGGGCTGTTGAGAGGAGTAAAAAACCATCAAAAATTTAAATCCTGCATGATTCTACCAAGAAATGTGATTCTTCATTCAAAACGCTGATTTTTGCTATTGGGTTCTATTGAATAATGAATGTTTTGAATTTTCTCCAAAAGTAAAGTAGTTGCAAACTCATCCTTTTATAGACTTGTTTGGGCTCATGAGAGGAGTAGAAAAACATCAAAAATTTCAGTCCTGCACGATTCTACCAAGAAATGTGTGTTCATTCAAACCGCTGGTTTTTGATATTTTGGGCCCTATTGAATAATGAATGTTTTGAATTTTCTCCAAAAGTAAAGTAGTTGCAAACTCATCCTTTTAGAAACTTGTTTGGGCTGTTGAGAGGAGTAAAAGACCATCAAAAATTTTAATCCTGCATTTTCTACCAAGAAATGTGATTCTTCATTCAAAACGCTGGTTTTTGCTATTGGGCTCTATTGAATAATGAATGTTTTGAATTTTCTCCAAAAGTAAAGTAGTTGCAAACTCATCCTTTTAGAGTCTTGTTTGGGCTCATGAGAGGAGTAGAAAAACATCAAAAATTTCAGTCCTGCACGATTCTACCAAGAAATGTGAGTGTTCATTCAAACCGCTGGTTTTTGATAGTTTGGGCCATATTGAATAATTAATGTTTTGAATTTTCTCCAAAAGTAAAGTAGTTGCAAACTCATCCTTTTAGAAACTTGTTTGGGCTGTTGAGAGGAGTAAAAAACCATCAAAAATTTCAATCCTGCATGATTCTACCAAGAAATGTGATTCTTCATTCAAAACGCTGATTTTTGCTATTGGGTTCTATTGAATAATGAATGTTTTGAATTTTCTCCAAAAGTAAAGTAGTTGCAAACTCATGCTTTTAGAGACTTGTTTAGGCTCATGAGAGGAGTAGAAAAACATCAAAAATTTCAGTCCTGCATGATTCTACCAAGAAATGTGTGTTCATTCAAACCGCTGGTTTTTGATATTTTGGGCCCTATTGAATAATGAATGTTTTGAATTTTCTCCAAAAGTAAAGTAGTTGCAAACTCATCCTTTTAGAAACTTGTTTGGGCTGTTGAGAGGAGTAAAAAACCATCAAAAATTTCAATCCTGCATGATTCTACCAAGAAATGTGATTCTTCATTCAAAACGCTGGTTTTTGCTATTGGGCTCTATTGAATAATGAATGTTTTGAATTTTCTCCAAAAGTAAAGTAGATGCAAACTCATCCTTTTAGAGTCTTGGTTTGGGCTCATGAGAGGAGTAGAAAAACATCAAAAATTTCAGTCCTGCACGATTCTACCAAGAAATGTGAGTGTTCATTCAAACCGCTGGTTTTTGATTTTTTTTTACCCTATTGAATAATGAATGTTTTGAATTTTCTCCAAAAGTAAAGTAGTTGCAAACTCATCCTTTTAGAGACTTGTTTGTGCTCATGAGAGGAGTAGAAAAACATCAAAAATTTCAGTCCTGCACGATTCTACCAAGAAATGTGAGTGTTCATTCAAACCGCTGGTTTTTGATAGTTTGGGCCCTATTGAATAATGAATGTTTTGAATTTTCTCCAAAAGTAAAGTAGTTGCAAACTCATCCTTTTAGAAACTTGTTTTGGCTGTTGAGAGGAGTAAAAAACCATCAAAAATTTCAATCCTGCATGATTCTACCAAGAAATGTGATTCTTCATTCAAAACGCTGATTTTTGCTATTGGGTTCTAATGAATAATGAATGTTTTGAATTTTCTCCAAAAGTAAAGTAGTTGCAAGCTATTGCTTTTATAGACTTGTTTGGGCTCATGAGAGGAGTAGAAAAACATCAAAAATTTCAGTCCTGCATGATTCTACCAAGAAATGTGTGTTCATTCAAACCGCTGGTTTTTGATATTTTGGGCCCTATTGAATAATGAATGTTTTGAATTTTCTCCAAAAGTAAAGTAGTTGCAAACTCATCCTTTTTGAAACTTGTTTGGGCTGTTGACAGGAGTAAAAAACCATCAAAAATTTCAATCCTGCATGATTCTACCAAGAAATGTGATTCTTCATTCAAAACGCTGATTTTTGCTATTGGGTTCTATTGAATAATGAATGTTTTGAATTTTCTCCAAAAGTAAAGTAGTTGCAAACTCATGCTTTTTTGTTTAAATATTTTTATTAAAGTTTCAAGTATAGAGGGAAAGGGTAAATGGACAAAGTAAAAAGTAGAGAACTCTACTCTACGTGTTACATCACACATTAAATAAAATTGTTTAATACAAGTAGTGTACATAAGAAACAAATATAATACATCGCTTGAATGCAATCCTCTCAAAAAAGGAACCAACATTGTCATATTGAGTTTACAGTAGAGTGTTAGATAACATAAATTAAGAAAATTTCAAATTCCAAACATCCCATTTAGTGTGATATTTATGGAGAGTACCATTAATAAAGGCAAATCTTTTCTCCATAGAATTATGAGTCCGTAATTTACCTAAAATATCAGCAAAAGAAGGTAAATCAGTTTTAAGCCACCAGAAAGCTATAGCGTTTTTGGTCACCAAAAAAGTATGTATCATTACAAATCGAATAACAGGATTTATTTCTTCAGTGCCCAAAGAAAGTAATGCCATTTGTGGGGTGACCTTCACTGCGTTGTCAGAGAGAGTATTTATATGATTCGTAACTTCTTTCCACAATCTCTTCAATTTAGGACAGCTCCAGAAAATGTGGTACAGGTTACCTGGTAAACCACAATTCCTCCAGCATAGAGGGGAGTATTTATTATCTATATGAGCTAACCTAATCGGAGTGTAATGCCATCTAATTAAAGTTTTAAAGAAAGACTCCTGTAAAGTCGCAGAAATAGTAGATGCATTTGAAAACTTTATGGCCTTCCCCCATTGGTCTTCATCAAATTTTATGTTAAAATCCCTTTCCCATCTTTGAATGTATACATTTTTAAAGAGTTCGGTGTTGTCATTAGGGTGGGAATATATGTTCCCACCCACAAGAGGTGAAATGTGTAGACGGGACATGAAATTTATTTTTAATTTCATTAAAGGGTAAAAAATTTTGTCCGTCCCATAAATCCCCTACCGTATTAATTTTAAAGCTGCACCACTCCTCTGGAACTGGACATTTATATATTTTTGATAATAATTTTAATGGGAATTTTTTCAAAATGCTTTTCCTGTCGTCGCCTTTCTATAATTTTGTGAAACTCCTCCACATAGTCAGTATAGAATTTACAACAGGATGTTGATAAGTAATGATCGAAGGAGATAGCAGATCTTTAAAGAAAAAATCTGATATTGAACTAGTCCCATAATGTTCTAGCTCAAGGTCCAACCAAGCGGGAAGTGTTTTCGTAGAAAACCACTGTTGACTCTGAAGAATAAGAGAAGCTTGAAAATAGATTTGAATATTGGGGAGTGCAAGGCCTCCATTACTCTTTTTCTTATATAAAATTTCAGTAGCAACTCTAGGTTTCTTCCCTTTCCAGATAAAAAGGTTAATTGCTTTTTGGATTTTAAATAAAAGGGAAGTGGGAATCGTAAGAGGTAAATTCCTAAGTACAAAAAGAATTTTAGGTAAAATATATGTTTTTATTACCAAGGTTCTTCCTATCAGGGATAGATCGCAATTATTATAACCAGAAAGGTCTTTTAAGATTTTCTTACTGAGATGTTCCATATTCTTAGAAACAATGAGTTTCAAATCTTTAGGGAAAATTATCCCCAAGTATTCTAGTTCAAAATCTTCCCAGTAAAATTCAGATAATTCTTTAAAGGCTTATTTTACTGACAGATTGAATACAGTGCAATGCCTCCCATATAGAGGTGAATAAGAGTAGTAGTAGTAGTAGAAGAGGTGGTCAAGTTAAATCAAGGCTAAGGAATTGGAAATGTGCAACTTGCACCAAGAAAAACTAATTACAGAGCAACGACATTTGAAAAAAGCATTCAAATCATGCTTTGAAAACACTACTTGTGTATCCCGATTTCAATTCAATCTGTCTTTGGAAACCGCTTAAGAGAGTGAGTGCACCATTCTCAGAGGAACTGCAGATACTGAAATGATGTGTGGAGTGAAGTGAGCAAGCTATTTTTACATCTCCCTGGCGAGCATCGCCCACCTGTCTGCTGAGGCTCCCTCAGCAGACTGAAGCTGACTACTACTGCGCAGCTGCTACAGACTGTGGGCTGCCCATTGTGACACGTGGTCCCATTGTGACACGTGGTCCCATTGTTCCAGGAATAGAACACATCCAAGCATTGTGTTCTATGAATGGCATGATTCCTATCACAGTGTTCCATGGATGGAACACATCCTATTTACTGCAGGCAAGCAGCGCACCTAGCTGCTGCTGCTGCTGCTGCTACAAGCCACTAGAATACCGTCTGTCAGACAGGTGGACGTAGGCCGAACATTCAAATAACTCGCCAGATAAATCGTTGCTTTTCCATTTAATTCATATATGAATTAATTCAAAATTGAACAGTAAATTTCAAAGTTGGAAGGCCACAAGAGGGGGACAATGTTTCAAAAATGAAACGACATATCATTGCATGAGGGATGTGGTAGGAATTGAATGCTTGAATTAAGACTGGGGAAGTACTGAGGGGAAGGGGCTGCAGGCCTTGTAGCAGGTGGGTGTGCAGAAATGTAGCTATCCAAAGCCAAACACATTACCGCAGCTTGTCACACCTGTACCTACCAAGCAGCAAAGGCCAAGATAGATCGTTATTTTACTGACAGATTGAATACAGTGCAATGCCTCCCATATAGAGGTGAATAAGAGTAGTAGTAGTAGTAGTAGTAGTAGAAGAGTTGGTCAAGTTAAATCAAGGCTAAGGAATTGGAAATGTGCAACTTGGACCAAGAAAAACTAATTACAGAGAAACGAAATTTGAAAAAAGCATTCTAATCATGCTTTGAAAACACTACTTGTGTATCCCGATTTCAATTCAATCTGTCTTTGGAAACCGCTTAAGAGAGTGAGTGCACCATTCTCAGAGGAACTGCAGATACTGAAATGATGCGTGGAGTGAAGTTAGCAAGCTATTTTTACATCTCCCTGGCGAGCATCGCCCACCTGTGTGCTGAGGCTCCCTCAGCAGACTGAAGCTGACTACTACTGCGCAGCTGCTACAGACTGTGTGCTGACCATTGTGACACGTGGTCCCATTGTGACACGTGGTCCCATTGTTCCAGGAATAGAACACATCCAAGCATTGTGTTCTATGAATGGCATGATTCCTATCACAGTGTTCCATGGATGGAACACATCCTATTTACTGCAGGCAAGCAGCGCACCTAGCTGCTGCTGCTGCTACAAGCCACTAGAATACCGTCTGTCAGACAGGTGGACGTAGGCCGAACATTCAAATAACTCGCCAGATAAATCGTTGCTTTTCCATTTAATTCATATATGAATTAATTCAAAATTGAACAGTAAATTTCAAAGTTGGAAGGCCACAAGAGGGGGACAATGTTTCAAAAACGAAACGACATATCATTGCATGAGGGATGTGGTAGGAATTGAATGCTTGAATTAAGACTGGGGAAGTACTGAGGGGAAGGGGCTGCAGGCCTTGTAGCAGGTGGGTGTGCAGAAATGTAGCTATCCAAAGCCAAACACATTACTGCAGCTTGTCACACCTGTACCTACCAAGCAGCAAAGGCCAAGATAGATCGTTATTTTACTGACAGATTGAATACAGTGCAATGCCTCCCATATAGAGGTGAATAAGAGTAGTAGTAGTAGTAGTAGTAGTAGTAGAAGAGTTGGTCAAGTTAAATCAAGGCTAAGGAATTGGAAATGTGCAACTTGCACCAAGAAAAACTAATTACAGAGCAACGACATTTGAAAAAAGCATTCAAATCATGCTTTGAAAACACTACTTGTGTATCCCGATTTCAATTCAATCTGTCTTTGGAAACCGCTTAAGAGAGTGAGTGCACCATTCTCAAAGGAACTGCAGATACTGAAATGATGTGTGGAGTGAAGTGAGCAAGCTATTTTTCCATCTCCCTGGCGAGCATCGCCCACCTGTCTGCTGAGGCTCCCTCAGCAGACTGAAGCTGACTACTACTGAGCAGCTGCTACAGACTGTGGGCGGCCCATTGTGACACGTGGTCCCATTGTGACACGTGGTCAAATTGTTCCAGGAATAGAACAATTCCAAGCATTGTGTTCTATGAATGGCATGATTCCTATCACAGTGTTCCATGGATGGAACACATCTTATTTACTGCAGGCAAGCAGCGCACCTAGCTGCTGCTGCTGCTGCTGCTGCTACAAGCCACTAGAATACCGTCTGTCAGACAGGTGGACGTAGGCCGAACATTCAAATAACTCGCCAGATAAATCGTTGCTTTTCCATTTAATTCATATATGAATTAATTCAAAATTGAACAGTAAATTTCAAAGTTGGAAGGCCACAAGAGGGGGACAATGTTTCAAAAATGAAACGACATATCATTGCATGAGGGATGTGGTAGAAATTGAATGCTTGAATTAAGACTGGGGAAGTACTGAGGGGAAGGGGCTGCAGGCCTTGTAGCAGGTGGGTGTGCAGAAATGTAGCTATCCAAAGCCAAACACATTACTGCAGCTTGTCATACCTGTACCTACCAAGCAGCAAAGGCCAAGATAGATCGTTATTTTACTGACAGATTGAATACAGTGCAATGCCTCCCATATAGAGGTGAATAAGAGTAGTAATAGTAGTAGTAGAAGAGTTGGTCAAGTTAAAACAAGGCTAAGGAATTGGAAATGTGCAACTTGGACCAAGAAAAACTAATTACAGAGCAACAACATTTGAAAAAAGCATTCAAATCATGCTTTGAAAACACTACTTGTGTATCCCGATTTCAATTCAATCTGTCTTTGGAAAGCGCTTAAGAGAGTGAGTGCACCATTCTCAGAGGAACTGCAGATACTGAACTGATGCGTGGAGTGAAGTGAGCAAGCTATTTTTCCATCTCCCTGGCGAGCATCGCCCACCTGTCTGCTGAGGCTCCCTCAGCAGACTGAAGCTGACTACTACTGCGCAGCTGCTACAGACTGTGGGCTGCCCATTGTGACACGTGGTCCCATTGTGACACGTGGTCCCATTGTTCCAGGAATAGAACACATCCAAGCATTGTGTTCTATGAATGGCATGATTCCTATCACAGTGTTCCATGGATGGAACACATCCTATTTACTGCAGGCAAGCAGCGCACCTAGCTGCTGCTGCTGCTGCTGCTACAAGCCACTAGAATACCGTCTGTCAGACAGGTGGACGTAGGCCGAACATTCAAATAACTCGCCAGATAAATCGTTGCTTTTCCATTTAATTCATATATGAATTAATTCAAAATTGAACAGTAAATTTTAAAGTTGGAAGGCCACAAGAGGGGGACAATGTTTCAAAAATGAAACGGCATATCATTGCATGAGGGATGTGGTAGGAATTGAATGCTTGAATTAAGACCGGGGAAGTACTGAGGGGAAGGGGCTGCAGGCCTTGTAGCAGGTGGGTGTGCAGAAATGTAGCTATCCAAAGCCAAACACATTACTGCAGCTTGTCACACCTGTACCTACCAAGCAGCAAAGGCCAAGATAGATCGTTATTTTACTGACAGATTGAATACAGTGCAATGCCTCCCATATAGAGGTGAATAAGAGTAGTAGTAGTAGTAGTAGTAGTAGAAGAGTTGGTCAAGTTAAATCAAGGCTAAGGAATTGGAAATGTGCAACTTGGACCAAGAAAAACTAATTACAGAGCAACGACATTTGAAAAAAGCATTCAAATCATGCTTTGAAAACACTACTTGTGTATCCCAATTTCAGTTCAATCTGTCTTTGGAAACCGCTTTAGAGAGTGAGTGCACCATTCTCAGAGGAACTGCAGATACTGAAATGATGCGTGGAGTGAAGTGAGCAAGCTATTTTTCCATCTCCCTGGCGAGAATCGCCCACCTGTCTGCTGAGGCTCCCTCAGCAGACTGAAGCTGACTACTACTGCGCAGCTGCTACAGACTGTGGGCTGCCCATTGTGACACGTGGTCCCATTGTGACACCTTGTCCCATTGTTCCAGGAATAGAACACATCCAAGAATTGTGTTCTATGAATGGCATGATTCCTATCACAGTGTTCCATGGATGGAACACATCCTATTTACTGCAGGCAAGCAGCGCACCTAGCTGCTGCTGCTGCTGCTGCTACAAGCCACTAGAATACCGTCTGTTAGACAGGTGGACGTAGGCCGAACATTCAAATAACTCGCCAGATAAATCGTTGCTTTTCCATTTAATTCATATATGAATTAATTCAAAATTGAACAGTAAATTTCAAAGTTGGAAGGCCACAAGAGGGGGACAATGTTTCAAAAATGAAACGACATATCATTGCATGAGGGATGTGGTAGGAATTGAATGATTGAATTAAGACTGGGGAAGTACTGAGGGGAAGGGGCTGCAGGCCTTGTAGCAGGTGGGTGTGCAGAAATGTAGCTATCCAAAGCCAAACACATTACTGCAGCTTGTCACACCTGTACCTACCAAGCAGCAAAGGCCAAGATAGATCGTTATTTTACTGACAGATTGAATACAGTGCAATGCCTCCCATATAGAGGTGAATAAGAGTAGTAGTAGTAGTAGTAGTAGTAGTAGTAGTAGTAGTAGTAGAAGAGTTGGTCAAGTTAAATCAAGGCTAAGGAATTGGAAATGTGCAACTTGGACCAAGAAAAACTAATTACAGAGCAACGACATTTGAAAAAAGCATTCAAATCATGCTTTGAAAACACTACTTGTGTATCCCGATTTCAATTCAGTCTGTCTTTGGAAACCGCTTAAGAGAGTGAGTGCACCATTCTCAGAAGAACTGCAGATACTGAAATGATGCGTGGAGTGAAGTGAGCAAGCTATTTTTCCATCTCCCTGGCGAGCATCGCCCACCTGTCTGCTGAGGCTCCCTCAGCAGACTGAAGCTGACTACTACTGCGCAGCTGCTACAGACTGTGGGCTGCCCATTGTGACACGTGGTCCCATTGTGACACGTGGTCCCATTGTTCCAGGAATAGAACACATCCAAGCATTGTGTTCTATGAATGGCATGATTCCTATCACAGTGTTCCATTGATGGAACACATCCTATTTACTGCAGGCAAGCAGCGCACCTAGCTGCTGCTGCTGCTGCTACAAGCCACTAGAGTACCGTCTGTCAGACAGGTGGACGTAGGCCGAACATTCAAATAACTCGCCAGATAAATCGTTGCTTTTCCATTTAATTCATATATGAATTAATTCAAAATTGAACAGTAAATTTCAAAGTTGGAAGGCCACAAGAGGGGGACAATGTTTCAAAAATGAAACGACATATCATTGCATGAGGGATGTGGTAGGAATTGAATGCTTGAATTAAGACTGGGGAAGTACTGAGGGGAAGGGGCTGCAGGCCTTGTAGCAGGTGGGTGTGCAGAAATGTAGCTATCCAAAGCCAAACACATTACTGCAGCTTGTCACACCTGTACCTACCAAGCAGCAAAGGCCAAGATAGATCGTTATTTTACTGACAGATTGAATACAGTGCAATGCCTCCCATATAGAGGTGAATAAGAGTAGTAGTAGTAGTAGTAGTAGTAGAAGAGTTGGTCAAGTTAAATCAAAGCTAAAGAATTGGAAATGTGCAACTTGCACCAAGAAAAACTAACTACAGAGCAACGACATTTGAAAAAAGCATTCAAATCATGCTTTGAAAACACTACTTGTGTATCCCAATTTCAATTCAATATGTCTTTGGAAACCGCTTAAGAGGGTGAGTGCACCGTTCTCAGAGGAACTGCAGATACTGAAATGATGCGTGGAGTGAAGTGAGCAAGCTATTTTTCCATCTCCCTGGCGAGCATCGCCCACCTGTCTGCTGAGGCTCCCTCAGCAGACTGAAGCTGACTACTACTGCGCAGCTGCTACAGACTGTGGGCTGCCCATTGTGACACGTGGTCCCATTGTGACACGTGGTCCCATTGTTCCAGGAATAGAACACATCCAAGCATTGTGTTCTATGAATGACATGATTCCTATCACAGTGTTCCATGGATGGAACACATCCTATTTACTGCAGGCAAGCAGCGCACCTAGCTGCTGCTGCTGCTGCTGCTACAAGCCACTAGAATACCGTCTGTCAGACAGGTGGACGTAGGCCGAACATTCAAATAACTCGCCAGATAAATCGTTGCTTTTCCATTTAATTCATATATAAATTAATTCAAAATTGAACAGTAAATTTCAAAGTTGGAAGGCCACAAGAGGGGGACAATGTTTCAAAAATGAAACGACATATCAATGCATGAGGGATGTGGTAGGAATTGAATGCTTGAATTAAGACTGGGGAAGTACTGAGGGGAAGGGTCTGCAGGCCTTGTAGCAGGTGGGTGTGCAGAAATGTAGCTATCCAAAGCCAAACACATTACTGCAGCTTGTCACACCTGTACCTACCAAGCAGCAAAGGCCAATATAGATCGTTATTTTACTGACAGATTGAATACAGTGCAATGCCTCCCATATAGAGGTGACTTATTCAGTAGTAGTAGTAGTAGTAGTAGTAGAAGAGTTGGTCAAGTTAAATCAAGGCTAAGGAATTGGAAATGTGCAACTTGGACCAAGAAAAACTAATTACAGAGCAACGACATTTGAAAAAAGCATTCAAATCATGCTTTGAAAACACTACTTGTGTATCCCAATTTCAATTCAATCTGTCTTTGGAAACCGCTTAAGAGAGTGAGTGCACCATTCTCAGAGGAACTGCAGATACTGAAATGATGCGTGGAGTGAAGTGAGCAAGCTATTTTTCCATCTCCCTGGCGAGCATCGCCCACCTGTCTGCTGAGGCTCCCTCAGCAGACTGAAGCTGACTACTACTGCGCAGCTGCTACAGACTGTGGGCTGCCCATTGTGACACGTGATCCCATTGTGACACGTGGTCCCATTGTTCCAGGAATAGAACACATCCAAGAATTGTGTTCTATGAATGGCATGATTCCTATCACAGTGTTCCATGCATGGAACACATCCTATTTACTGCAGGCAAGCAGCGCACCTAGCTGCTGCTGCTGCTACAAGCCATTAGAATACCGTCTATCAGACAGGTGGACGTAGGCCGAACATTCAAATAACTCGCCAGATAAATCGTTGCTTTTCCATTTAATTCATATATGAATTAATTCAAAATTGAACAGTAAATTTCAAAGTTGGAAGGCCACAAGAGGGGGACAATGTTTCAAAAACGAAACGACATATCATTGCATGAGGGATGTGGCAGAAATTGAAAGCTTGAATTAAGACTGGGGAAGTACTGAGGGGAAGGGGCTGCAGGCCTTGTAGCAGGTGGGTGTGCAGAAATGTAGCTATCCAAAGCCAAACACATTACTGCAGCTTGTCACACCTGTACCTACCAAGCAGCAAAGGCCAAGATAGATCGTTATTTTACTGACAGATTGAGTACAGTGCAATGCCTCCCATATAGAGGTGAATAAGAGTAGTAGTAGTAGTAGTAGTAGTAGAAGAGTTGGTCAAGTTAAATCAAGGCTAAGGAATTGGAAATGTGCAACTTTGACCAAAAAAAACTAATTACAGAGCAAAGACATTTGAAAAAAGCATTCAAATCATGCTTTGAAAACACTACTTGTGTATCCCGATTTTAATTCAATCTGTCTTTGGAAACCGCTTAAGAGTGTAAGTGCACCATTCTCAGAGGAACTGCAGATACTGAAATGATGCGTGGAGTGAAGTGAGCAAGCTATTTTTCCATCTCCCTGGCGAGCATCGCCCACCTGTCTGCTGAGGCTCCCTCAGCAGACTGAAGCTGACTACTACTGCGCAGCTGCTACAGACTGTGGGCTGCCCATTGTGACACGTGTTCCCATTGTGACACCTGGTCCCATTGTTCCAGGAATAGAACACATCCAAGCATTGTGTTCTATGAATGGCATGATTCCTATCACAGTGTTCCATGGATGGAACACATCCTATTTACTGCAAGCAAGCAGCGCACCTAGCTGCTGCTGCTGCTGCTGCTACAAGCCACTAGAATACCGTCTGTCAGACAGGTGGATGTAGGCCGAACATTCAAATAACTCGCCAAATAAATCGTTGCTTTTCCATTTAATTCATATATGAATTAATTCAAAATTGAACAGTAAACTTCAAAGTTGGAAGGCCACAAGAGGGGGACAATGTTTCAAAAATGAAACGACATATCATTGCATGAGGGATGTGGTAGGAATTGAATGCTTGAATTAAGACTGGGGAAGTACTGAGGGGAAGGGGCTGCAGGCCTTGTAGCAGGTGGGTGTGCAGAAATGTAGCTATCCAAAGCCAAACACATTACTGCAGCTTGTCACACCTGTACCTACCAAGCAGCAAAGGCCAAGATAGATCGTTATTTTACTGACAGATTGAATACAGTGCAATGCCTCCCATATAGAGGTGAATAAGAGTAGTAGTAGTAGTAGTAGTAGTAGTAGAAGAGTTGGTCAAGTTAAATCAAGGCTAAGGAATTGGAAATGTGCAACTTGCACCAAGAAAAACTAACTACAGAGCAACGACATTTGAAAAAAGCATTCAAATCATGCTTTGAAAACACTACTTGTGTATCCCAATTTCAATTCAATATGTCTTTGGAAACCGCTTAAGAGGGTGAATGCACCATTCTCAGAGGAACTGCAGATACTGAAATGATGCGTGGAGTGAAGTGAGCAAGCTATTTTTCCATCTCCCTGGCGAGCATCGCCCACCTGTCTGCTGAGGCTCCCTCAGCAGACTGAAGCTGACTACTACTGCGCAGCTGCTACAGACTGTGGGCTGCCCATTGTGACACATGGTCCCATTGTGACACGTGGTCCCATTGTTCCAGGAATAGAACACATCCAAGCATTGTGTTCTATGAATGGCATGATTCCTATCACAGTGTTCCATGGATGGAACACATCCTATTTACTGCAGGCAAGCAGCGCACCTAGCTGCTGCTGCTGCTGCTGCTGCTACAAGCCACTAGAATACCGTCTGTCAGACAGGTGGACGTAGGCCGAACATTCAAATAACTCGCCAGATAAATCGTTGCTTTTCCATTTAATTCATATATGAATTAATTCAAAATTGAACAGTAAATTTCAAAGTTGGAAGGCCACAAGAGGGGGACAATGTTTCAAAAATGAAACGACATATCATTGCATGAGGGATGTGGTAGGAATTGAATGCTTGAATTAAGACTGGGGAAGTACTGAAGGGAAGGGGCTGCAGGCCTTGTAGCAGGTGGGTGTGCAGAAATGTAGCTATCCAAAGCCAAACACATTACCGCAGCTTGTCATACCTGTACCTACCAAGCAGCAAAGGCCAAGATAGATCGTTATTTTACTGACAGATTGAATACAGTGCAATGCCTCCCATATAGAGGTGAATAAGAGTAGTAGTAGTAGTAGTAGTAGAAGAGTTGGTCAAGTTAAATCAAGGCTAAGGAATTGGAAATGTGCAACTTGGACCAAGAAAAACTAATTACAGAGCAACGACATTTGAAAAAAGCATTCAAATCATGCTTTGAAAACACTACTTGTGTATCCCGATTTCAATTCAATCTGTCTTTGGAAACCGCTTAAGAGAGTGAGTGCACCATTCTCAGAGGAACTGCAGATACTGAAATGATGCGTGGAGTGAAGTGAGCAAGCTATTTTTCCATCTCCCTGGCGAGCATCGCCCACCTGTCTGCTCAGGCTCCCTCAGCAGACTGAAGCTGACTACTACTGCGCAGCTGCTACAGACTGTGGGCTGCACATTGTGACACGTGGTCCCATTGTGACACGTGGTCCCATTGTTCCAGGAATAGAACACATCCAAGAATTGTGTTCTATGAATGGCATGATTCCTATCACAGTGTTCCATGGATGGAACACATCCTATTTACTGCAGGCAAGCAGCGCACCTAGCTGCTGCTGTTGCTACAAGCCACTAGAATACCGTCTGTCAGACAGGTGGACGTAGGCCGAACATTCAAATAACTCGCCAGATAAATCGTTGCTTTTCCATTTAATTCATATATGAATTAATTCAAAATTGAACAGTAAATTTCAAAGTTGGAAGGCCACAAGAGGGGGACAATGTTTCAAAAACGAAACGACATATCATTGCATGAGGGATGTGGTAGGAATTGAATGCTTGAATTAAGACTGGGGAAGTACTGAGGGGAAGGGGCTGCAGGCCTTGTAGCAGGTGGGTGTGCAGAAATGTAGCTATCCAAAGCCAAACACATTACTGCAGCTTGTCACACCTGTACCTACCAAGCAGCAAAGGCCAAGATAGATCGTTATTTTACTGACAGATTGAATACAGTGCAATGCCTCCCATATAGAGGTGAATAAGAGTAGTAGTAGTAGTAGTAGTAGTAGTAGAAGAGTTGGTCAAGTTAAATCAAGGCTAAGGAATTGGAAATGTGCAACTTGCACCAAGAAAAACTAACTACAGAGCAACGACATTTGAAAAAAGCATTCAAATCATGCTTTGAAAACACTACTTGTGTATCCCGATTTCAATTCAATCTGTCTTTGGAAACCGCTTAAGAGAGTGAGTGCACCATTCTCAAAGGAACTGCAGATACTGAAATGATGTGTGGAGTGAAGTGAGCAAGCTATTTTTCCATCTCCCTGGCGAGCATCGCCCACCTGTCTGCTGAGGCTCCCTCAGCAGACTGAAGCTGACTACTACTGAGCAGCTGCTACAGACTGTGGGCGGCCCATTGTGACACGTGGTCCCATTGTGACACGTGGTCAAATTGTTCCAGGAATAGAACACATCCAAGCATTGTGTTCTATGAATGGCATGATTCCTATCACAGTGTTCCATGGATGGAACACATCTTATTTACTGCAGGCAAGCAGCGCACCTAGCTGCTGCTGCTGCTGCTGCTGCTGCTACAAGCCACTAGAATACCGTCTGTCAGACAGGTGGACGTAGGCCGAACATTCAAATAACTCGCCAGATAAATCGTTGCTTTTCCATTTAATTCATATATGAATTAATTCAAAATTGAACAGTAAATTTCAAAGTTGGAAGGCCACAAGAGGGGGACAATGTTTCAAAAATGAAACGACATATCATTGCATGAGGGATGTGGTAGAAATTGAATGCTTGAATTAAGACTGGGGAAGTACTGAGGGGAAGGGGCTGCAGGCCTTGTAGCAGGTGGGTGTGCAGAAATGTAGCTATCCAAAGCCAAACACATTACTGCAGCTTGTCATACCTGTACCTACCAAGCAGCAAAGGCCAAGATAGATCGTTATTTTACTGACAGATTGAATACAGTGCAATGCCTCCCATATAGAGGTGAATAAGAGTAGTAGTAGTAGTAGTAGTAGTAGAAGAGTTGGTCAAGTTAAATCAAGGCTAAGGAATTGGAAATGTGCAACTTGGACCAAGAAAAACTAATTACAGAGCAACTACATTTGAAAAAAGCATTCAAATCATGCTTTGAAAACACTACTTGTCTATCCCGATTTCAATTCAATCTGTCTTTGGAAACCGCTTAAGAGAGTGAGTGCACCATTCTCAGAGGAACTGCAGATACTGAAATGATGTGTGGAGTGAAGTGAGCAAGCTATTTTTCCATCTCCCTGGCGAGCATCGCCCACCTGTCTGCTGAGGCTCCCTCAGCAGACTGAAGCTGACTACTACTGCGCAGCTGCTACAGACTGTGGGCTGCCCATTGTGACACGTGGTCCCATTGTGACACGTGGTCCCATTGTTCCAGGAATAGAACACATCCAAGCATTGTGTTCTATGAATGGCATGATTCCTATCACAGTGTTCCATGGATGGAACACATCCTATTTACTGCAGGCAAGCAGCGCACCTAGCTGCTGCTGCTGCTGCTGCTACAAGCCACTAGAATACCGTCTGTCAGACAGTTGGACGTAGGCTGAACATTCAAATAACTCGCCAGATAAATCGTTGCTTTTCCATTTAATTCATATATGAATTAATTCAAAATTGAACAGTAAATTTCAAAGTTGGAAGGCCACAAGAGGGGGACAATGTTTCAAAAACGAAACGACATATCATTGCATGAGGGATGTGGTAGGAATTGAATGCTTGAATTAAGACTGGGGAAGTACTGAGGGGAAGGGGCTGCAGGCCTTGTAGCAGGTGGGTGTGTAGAAATGTAGCTATCCAAAGCCAAACACATTACTGCAGCTTGTCACACCTGTACCTACCAAGCAGCAAAGGCCAAGATAGATCGTTATTTTACTGACAGATTGAATACAGTGCAATGCCTCCCATATAGAGGTGAATAAGAGTAGTAGTAGTAGTAGTAGTAGTAGTAGAAGAGTTGGTCAAGTTAAATCAAGGCTAAGGAATTGGAAATGTGCAACTTGGACCAAGAAAAACTAATTACAGAGCAACGACATTTGAAAAAAGCATTCAAATCATGCTTTGAAAACACTACTTGTGTATCCCAATTTCAATTCAATCTGTCTTTGGAAACCGCTTAAGAGAGTGAGTGCACCATTCTCAGAGGAACTGCAGATACTGAAATGATGCGTGGAGTGAAGTGAGCAAGCTATTTTTCCATCTCCCTGGCGAGCATCGCCCACCAGTCTGCTGAGGCTCCCTCAGCAGACTGAAGCTGACTACTACTGCGCAGCTGCTACAGACTGTGGGCTGCCCATTGTGACACGTGGTCCCATTGTGACACGTGGTCCCATTGTTCCAGGAATAGAGCACATCCAAGCATTGTGTTCTATGAATGGCATGATTCCTATCACAGTGTTCCATGGACGGAACACATCCTATTTACTGCAGGCAAGCAGCGCACCTAGCTGCTGCTGCTGCTGCTGCTACAAGCCACTAGAATACCGTCTGTCAGACAGGTGGACGTAGGCCGAACATTCAAATAACTCGCCAGATAAATCGTTGCTTTTCCATTTAATTCATATATGAATTAATTCAAAATTGAACAGTAAATTTCAAAGTTGGAAGGCCACAAGAGGGGGACAATGTTTCAAAAATGAAACGACATATCATTGCATGAGGGATGTGGTAGGAATTGAATGCTTGTATTAAGACTGGGGAAGTACTGAGGGGAAGGGGCTGCAGGCCTTGTAGCAGGTGGGTGTGCAGAAATGTAGCTATCCAAAGCCAAACACATTACTTCAGCTTGTCACACCTGTACCTACCAAGCAGCAAAGGCCAAGATAGATCGTTATTTTACTGACAGATTGAATACAGTGCAATGCCTCCCATATAGAGGTGAATAAGAGTAGTAGTAGTAGTAGTAGTAGAAGAGTTGGTCAAGTTAAATCAAGGCTAAGGAACTGGAAATGTGCAACTTGGACCAAGAAAAACTAATTACAGAGCAACAACATTTGAAAAAAGCATTCAAATCATGCTTTGAAAACACTACTTGTGTATCCCAATTTCAATTCAATCTGTCTTTGGAAACCGCTTAAGAGAGTGAGTGCACCATTCTCAGAGGAACTGCAGATACTGAAATGATGCGTGGAGTGAAGTGAGCAAGCTATTTTTCCATCTCCCTGGCGAGCATCGCCCACCTGTCTGCTGAGGCTCCCTCAGCAGACTGAAGCTGACTACTACTGCGCAGCTGCTACAGACTGTGGGCTGCCCATTGTGACACGTGGTCCCATTGCGACACATGGCCCCATTGTTCCAGGAATAGAACACATCCAAGCATTGTGTTCTATGAATGGCATGATTCCTATCACAGTGTTCCATGGATGGAACACATCCTATTTACTGCAGGCAAGCAGCGCACCTAGCTGCTGCTGCTGCTACAAACCACTAGAATACCGTCTGTCAGACAGGTGGACGTAGGCCGAACATTCAAATAACTCGCCAGATAAATCGTTGCTTTTTCATTTAATTCATATATGAATTAATTCAAAATTGAACAGTAAATTTCAAAGTTGGAAGGCCACAAGAGGGGGACAATGTTTCAAAAATGAAACGACATATCATTGCATGAGGGATGTGGTAGGAATTGAATGCTTGTATTAAGACTGGGGAAGTACTGAGGGGAAGGGGCTGCAGGCCTTGTAGCAGGTGGGTGTGCAGAAATGTAGCTATCCAAAGCCAAACACATTACTTCAGCTTGTCACACCTGTACCTACCAAGCAGCAAAGGCCAAGATAGATCGTTATTTTACTGACAGATTGAATACAGTGCAATGCCTCCCATATAGAGGTGAATAAGAGTAGTAGTAGTAGTAGTAGTAGAAGAGTTGGTCAAGTTAAATCAAGGCTAAGGAACTGGAAATGTGCAACTTGGACCAAGAAAAACTAATTACAGAGCAACGACATTTGAAAAAAGCATTCAAATCATGCTTTGAAAACACTACTTGTGTATCCCGATTTCAATTCAATCTGTCTTTGGAAACCGCTTAAGAGAGTGAGTGCACCATTCTCAGAGGAACTGCAGATACTGAAATGATGCGTGGAGTGAAGTGAGCAAGCTATTTTTCCATCTCCCTGGCGAGCATCGCCCTCCTGTCTGCTGAGGCTCCCTCAGCAGACTGAAGCTGACTACTACTGCGCAGCTGATACAGACTGTGGGCTGCCCATTGTGACACGTGGTCCCATTGTGACACGTGGTCCCATTGTTCCAGGAATAGAACACATCCAAGCATTGTGTTCTATGAATGGCATGATTCCTATCACAGTGTTCCATGGATGGAACACATCCTATTTACTGCAGGCAAGCAGCGCACCTAGCTGCTGCTGCTGCTACAAGCCACTAGAATACCGTCTGTCAGAGAGGTGGACGTAGGCCGAACATTCAAATAACTCGCCAGATAAATCGTTGATTTTCCATTTAATTCATATATGAATTAATTCAAAATTGAACAGTAAATTTCAAAGTTGGAAGGCCACAAGAGGTTGACAATGTTTCAAAAACGAAACGACATATCATTGCAAGAGCGATGTGGTAGGAATTGAATGCTTGAATTAAGACTGGGGAAGTACTGAGGGGAAGGGGCTGCAGGCCTTGTAGCAGGTGGGTGTGCAGAAATGTAGCTATCCAAAGCCAAACACATTACTGCAGCTTGTCACACCTGTACCTACCAAGCAGCAAAGGCCAAGATAGATCGTTATTTTACTGACAGATTGAATACAGTGCAATGCCTCCCATATAGAGGTGAATAAGAGTAGTAGTAGTAGTAGTAGTAGTAGTAATAGAAGAGTTGGTCAAGTTAAATCAAGGCTAAGGAATTGGAAATGTGCAACTTGGACCAAGAAAAACTAATTACAGAGCAACGACATTTGAAAAAAGCATTCAAATCATGCTTTGAAAACACTACTTGTGTATCCCGATTTCAATTCAATCTGTCTTTGGAAACCGCTTAAGAGAGTGAGTGCACCATTCTCAGAGGAACTGCAGATACTGAAATGATGTGTGGAGTGAAGTGAGCAAGCTATTTTTCCATCTCCCTGGCAAGCATCGCCCACCTGTCTGCTGAGGCTCCCTCAGCAGACTGAAGCTGACTACTACTGCGCAGCTGCTACAGACTGTGGGCTGCCCATTGTGACACGTGGTCCCATTGTGACACGTGGTCCCATTGTTCCAGGAATAGAACACATCCAAGCATTGTGTTCTATGAATGGCATGATTCCTATCACAGTGTTCCATGGATGGAACACATCCTATTTACTGCAGGCAAGCAGCGCACCTAGCTGCTGCTGCTGCAGCTGCTACAAGCCACTAGAATACCGTCTGTCAGACAGGTGGACGTAGGCCGAACATTCAAATAACTCGCCAGATAAATCGTTGCTTTTCCATTTAATTCATATATGAATTAATTCAAAATTGAACAGTAAATTTCAAAGTTGGAAGGCCACAAGAGGGGGACAATGTTTCAAAAATGAAACGACATATCATTGCATGAGGGATGTGGTAGGAATTGAATGCTTGAATTAAGACTGGGGAAGTACTGAAGGGAAGGGGCTGCAGGCCTTGTAGCAGGTGGGTGTGCAGAAATGTAGCTATCCAAAGCCAAACACATTACTGCAGCTTGTCACAACTGTACCTACCAAGCAGCAAAGGCCAAGATAGATCGTTATTTTACTGACAGATTGAATACTGTGCAATGCCTCCCATATAGAGGTGAATAAGAGTAGTAGTAGTAGTAGTAGCAGTAGAAGAGTTGGTCAAGTTAAATCAAGGCTAAGGAATTGGAAATGTGCAACTTGGACCAAGAAAAACTAATTACAGAGCAACGACATTTGAAAAAAGCATTCAAATCATGCTTTGAAAACACTACTTGTGTATCCCGATTTCAATTCAATCTGTCTTTGGAAACTGCTTATGAGTGTGAGTGCACCATTCTCAGAGGAACTGCAGATACTGAAATGATGCGTTTAGTGAAGTGAGCAAGCTCTTTTTCCATCTCCCTGGCGAGCATCGCCCACCTGTCTGCTGAGGCTCCCTCAGCAGACTGAAGCTGACTACTACTGCGCAGCTGCTACAGACTGTGGGCTGCCCATTGTGACATGTGGTCCCATTGTGACACGTGGTCCCATTGTTCCAGGAATAGAACACATACAAGTATTGTGTTCTATGAATGGCATGATTCCTATCACAGTGTTCCATGGATGGAACCCATCCTATTTACTGCAGGCAAGCAGCGCACCTAGCTGCTGCTGCTGCTGCTGCTACAAGCCACTAGAATACCGTCTGTCAGACAGGTGGACGTAGGCCGAACATTCAAATAACTCGCCAGATAAATAGTTGCTTTTCCATTTAATTCATATATGAATTAATTCAAAATTGAACAGTAAATTTCAAAGTTGGAAGGCCACAAGAGGGGGACAATGTTTCAAAAATGAAACGACATATCATTGCATGAGGGATGTGGTAGGAATTGAATGCTTGAATTAAGACTGGGGAAGTACTGAGGGGAAGGGGCTGCAGGCCTTGTAGCAGGTGGGTGTGCAGAAATGTAGCTATCCAAAGCAAAACACATTACCGCAGCTTGTCATACCTGTACCTACCAAGCAGCAAAGGCCAAGATAGATCGTTATTTTACTGACAGATTGAATACAGTGCAATGCCTCCCATATAAAGGTGAATAAGAGTAGTAGTAGTAGAAGAGTTGGTCAAGTTAAATCAAGGCTAAGGAACTGGAAATGTGCAACTTGGACCAAGAAAAACTAATTACAGAGCAACAACATTTGAAAAAAGCATTCAAATCATGCTTTGAAAACACTACTTGTGTATCCCAATTTCAATTCAATCTGTCTTTGGAAACCGCTTAAGAGAGTGAGTGCACCATTCTCAGAGGAACTGCAGATACTGAAATGATGCGTGGAGTGAAGTGAGCAAGCTATTTTTCCATCTCCCTGGCGAGCATCGCCCACCTGTCTGCTGAGGCTCCCTCAGCAGACTGAAGCTGACTACTACTGCGCAGCTGCTACAGACTGTGGGCTGCCCATTGTGACACGTGGTCCCATTGCGACACATGGCCCCATTGTTCCAGGAATAGAACACATCCAAGCATTGTGTTCTATGAATGGCATGATTCCTATCACAGTGTTCCATGGATGGAACACATCCTATTTACTGCAGGCAAGCAGCGCACCTAGCTGCTGCTGCTGCTACAAACCACTAGAATACCGTCTGTCAGACAGGTGGACGTAGGCCGAACATTCAAATAACTCGCCAGATAAATCGTTGCTTTTTCATTTAATTCATATATGAATTAATTCAAAATTGAACAGTAAATTTCAAAGTTGGAAGGCCACAAGAGGGGGACAATGTTTCAAAAATGAAACGACATATCATTGCATGAGGGATGTGGTAGGAATTGAATGCTTGTATTAAGACTGGGGAAGTACTGAGGGGAAGGGGCTGCAGGCCTTGTAGCAGGTGGGTGTGCAGAAATGTAGCTATCCAAAGCCAAACACATTACTTCAGCTTGTCACACCTGTACCTACCAAGCAGCAAAGGCCAAGATAGATCGTTATTTTACTGACAGATTGAATACAGTGCAATGCCTCCCATATAGAGGTGAATAAGAGTAGTAGTAGTAGTAGTAGTAGAAGAGTTGGTCAAGTTAAATCAAGGCTAAGGAACTGGAAATGTGCAACTTGGACCAAGAAAAACTAATTACAGAGCAACGACATTTGAAAAAAGCATTCAAATCATGCTTTGAAAACACTACTTGTGTATCCCGATTTCAATTCAATCTGTCTTTGGAAACCGCTTAAGAGAGTGAGTGCACCATTCTCAGAGGAACTGCAGATACTGAAATGATGCGTGGAGTGAAGTGAGCAAGCTATTTTTCCATCTCCCTGGCGAGCATCGCCCTCCTGTCTGCTGAGGCTCCCTCAGCAGACTGAAGCTGACTACTACTGCGCAGCTGATACAGACTGTGGGCTGCCCATTGTGACACGTGGTCCCATTGTGACACGTGGTCCCATTGTTCCAGGAATAGAACACATCCAAGCATTGTGTTCTATGAATGGCATGATTCCTATCACAGTGTTCCATGGATGGAACACATCCTATTTACTGCAGGCAAGCAGCGCACCTAGCTGCTGCTGCTGCTACAAGCCACTAGAATACCGTCTGTCAGAGAGGTGGACGTAGGCCGAACATTCAAATAACTCGCCAGATAAATCGTTGATTTTCCATTTAATTCATATATGAATTAATTCAAAATTGAACAGTAAATTTCAAAGTTGGAAGGCCACAAGAGGTTGACAATGTTTCAAAAACGAAACGACATATCATTGCAAGAGCGATGTGGTAGGAATTGAATGCTTGAATTAAGACTGGGGAAGTACTGAGGGGAAGGGGCTGCAGGCCTTGTAGCAGGTGGGTGTGCAGAAATGTAGCTATCCAAAGCCAAACACATTACTGCAGCTTGTCACACCTGTACCTACCAAGCAGCAAAGGCCAAGATAGATCGTTATTTTACTGACAGATTGAATACAGTGCAATGCCTCCCATATAGAGGTGAATAAGAGTAGTAGTAGTAGTAGTAGTAGTAGTAATAGAAGAGTTGGTCAAGTTAAATCAAGGCTAAGGAATTGGAAATGTGCAACTTGGACCAAGAAAAACTAATTACAGAGCAACGACATTTGAAAAAAGCATTCAAATCATGCTTTGAAAACACTACTTGTGTATCCCGATTTCAATTCAATCTGTCTTTGGAAACCGCTTAAGAGAGTGAGTGCACCATTCTCAGAGGAACTGCAGATACTGAAATGATGTGTGGAGTGAAGTGAGCAAGCTATTTTTCCATCTCCCTGGCAAGCATCGCCCACCTGTCTGCTGAGGCTCCCTCAGCAGACTGAAGCTGACTACTACTGCGCAGCTGCTACAGACTGTGGGCTGCCCATTGTGACACGTGGTCCCATTGTGACACGTGGTCCCATTGTTCCAGGAATAGAACACATCCAAGCATTGTGTTCTATGAATGGCATGATTCCTATCACAGTGTTCCATGGATGGAACACATCCTATTTACTGCAGGCAAGCAGCGCACCTAGCTGCTGCTGCTGCAGCTGCTACAAGCCACTAGAATACCGTCTGTCAGACAGGTGGACGTAGGCCGAACATTCAAATAACTCGCCAGATAAATCGTTGCTTTTCCATTTAATTCATATATGAATTAATTCAAAATTGAACAGTAAATTTCAAAGTTGGAAGGCCACAAGAGGGGGACAATGTTTCAAAAATGAAACGACATATCATTGCATGAGGGATGTGGTAGGAATTGAATGCTTGAATTAAGACTGGGGAAGTACTGAAGGGAAGGGGCTGCAGGCCTTGTAGCAGGTGGGTGTGCAGAAATGTAGCTATCCAAAGCCAAACACATTACTGCAGCTTGTCACAACTGTACCTACCAAGCAGCAAAGGCCAAGATAGATCGTTATTTTACTGACAGATTGAATACAGTGCAATGCCTCCCATATAGAGGTGAATAAGAGTAGTAGTAGTAGTAGTAGCAGTAGAAGAGTTGGTCAAGTTAAATCAAGGCTAAGGAATTGGAAATGTGCAACTTGGACCAAGAAAAACTAATTACAGAGCAACGACATTTGAAAAAAGCATTCAAATCATGCTTTGAAAACACTACTTGTGTATCCCGATTTCAATTCAATCTGTCTTTGGAAACTGCTTATGAGTGTGAGTGCACCATTCTCAGAGGAACTGCAGATACTGAAATGATGCGTTTAGTGAAGTGAGCAAGCTCTTTTTCCATCTCCCTGGCGAGCATCGCCCACCTGTCTGCTGAGGCTCCCTCAGCAGACTGAAGCTGACTACTACTGCGCAGCTGCTACAGACTGTGGGCTGCCCATTGTGACATGTGGTCCCATTGTGACACGTGGTCCCATTGTTCCAGGAATAGAACACATACAAGTATTGTGTTCTATGAATGGCATGATTCCTATCACAGTGTTCCATGGATGGAACCCATCCTATTTACTGCAGGCAAGCAGCGCACCTAGCTGCTGCTGCTGCTGCTGCTACAAGCCACTAGAATACCGTCTGTCAGACAGGTGGACGTAGGCCGAACATTCAAATAACTCGCCAGATAAATAGTTGCTTTTCCATTTAATTCATATATGAATTAATTCAAAATTGAACAGTAAATTTCAAAGTTGGAAGGCCACAAGAGGGGGACAATGTTTCAAAAATGAAACGACATATCATTGCATGAGGGATGTGGTAGGAATTGAATGCTTGAATTAAGACTGGGGAAGTACTGAGGGGAAGGGGCTGCAGGCCTTGTAGCAGGTGGGTGTGCAGAAATGTAGCTATCCAAAGCAAAACACATTACCGCAGCTTGTCATACCTGTACCTACCAAGCAGCAAAGGCCAAGATAGATCGTTATTTTACTGACAGATTGAATACAGTGCAATGCCTCCCATATAGAGGTGAATAAGAGTAGTAGTAGTAGAAGAGTTGGTCAAGTTAAATCAAGGCTAAGGAATTGGAAATGTGCAACTTGGACCAAGAAAAACTAATTACAGAGCAACGACATTTGAAAAAAGCATTCAAATCATGCTTTGAAAACACTACTTGTGTATCCCGATTTCAATTCAATCTGTCTTTGGAAACCGCTTAAGAGAGTGAGTGCACCATTCTCAGAGGAACTGCAGATACTGAAATGATGTGTGGAGTGAAGTGAGCAAGCTATTTTTCCATCTCCCTGGCGAGCATCGCCCACCTGTCTGCTGAGGCTCCCTCAGCAGACTGAAGCTGACTACTACTGAGCAGCTGCTACAGACTGTGGGCGGCCCATTGTGACACGTGGTCCCATTGTGACACGTGGTCAAATTGTTCCAGGAATAGAACAATTCCAAGCATTGTGTTCTATGAATGGCATGATTCCTATCACAGTGTTCCATGGATGGAACACATCTTATTTACTGCAGGCAAGCAGCGCACCTAGCTGCTGCTGCTGCTGCTGCTGCTACAAGCCACTAGAATACCGTCTGTCAGACAGGTGGACGTAGGCCGAACATTCAAATAACTCGCCAGATAAATCGTTGCTTTTCCATTTAATTCATATATGAATTAATTCAAAATTGAACAGTAAATTTCAAAGTTGGAAGGCCACAAGAGGGGGACAATGTTTCAAAAATGAAACGACATATCATTGCATGAGGGATGTGGTAGAAATTGAATGCTTGAATTAAGACTGGGGAAGTACTGAGGGGAAGGGGCTGCAGGCCTTGTAGCAGGTGGGTGTGCAGAAATGTAGCTATCCAAAGCCAAACACATTACTGCAGCTTGTCATACCTGTACCTACCAAGCAGCAAAGGCCAAGATAGATCGTTATTTTACTGACAGATTGAATACAGTGCAATGCCTCCCATATAGAGGTGAATAAGAGTAGTAGTAGTAGTAGTAGAAGAGTTGGTCAAGTTAAAACAAGGCTAAGGAATTGGAAATGTGCAACTTGGACCAAGAAAAACTAATTACAGAGCAACAACATTTGAAAAAAGCATTCAAATCATGCTTTGAAAACACTACTTGTGTATCCCGATTTCAATTCAATCTGTCTTTGGAAAGCGCTTAAGAGAGTGAGTGCACCATTCTCAGAGGAACTGCAGATACTGAACTGATGCGTGGAGTGAAGTGAGCAAGCTATTTTTCCATCTCCCTGGCGAGCATCGCCCACCTGTCTGCTGAGGCTCCCTCAGCAGACTGAAGCTGACTACTACTGCGCAGCTGCTACAGACTGTGGGCTGCCCATTGTGACACGTGGTCCCATTGTGACACGTGGTCCCATTGTTCCAGGAATAGAACACATCCAAGCATTGTGTTCTATGAATGGCATGATTCCTATCACAGTGTTCCATGGATGGAACACATCCTATTTACTGCAGGCAAGCAGCGCACCTAGCTGCTGCTGCTGCTGCTGCTACAAGCCACTAGAATACCGTCTGTCAGACAGGTGGACGTAGGCCGAACATTCAAATAACTCGCCAGATAAATCGTTGCTTTTCCATTTAATTCATATATGAATTAATTCAAAATTGAACAGTAAATTTTAAAGTTGGAAGGCCACAAGAGGGGGACAATGTTTCAAAAATGAAACGGCATATCATTGCATGAGGGATGTGGTAGGAATTGAATGCTTGAATTAAGACCGGGGAAGTACTGAGGGGAAGGGGCTGCAGGCCTTGTAGCAGGTGGGTGTGCAGAAATGTAGCTATCCAAAGCCAAACACATTACTGCAGCTTGTCACACCTGTACCTACCAAGCAGCAAAGGCCAAGATAGATCGTTATTTTACTGACAGATTGAATACAGTGCAATGCCTCCCATATAGAGGTGAATAAGAGTAGTAGTAGTAGTAGTAGTAGTAGAAGAGTTGGTCAAGTTAAATCAAGGCTAAGGAATTGGAAATGTGCAACTTGGACCAAGAAAAACTAATTACAGAGCAACGACATTTGAAAAAAGCATTCAAATCATGCTTTGAAAACACTACTTGTGTATCCCAATTTCAGTTCAATCTGTCTTTGGAAACCGCTTTAGAGAGTGAGTGCACCATTCTCAGAGGAACTGCAGATACTGAAATGATGCGTGGAGTGAAGTGAGCAAGCTATTTTTCCATCTCCCTGGCGAGAATCGCCCACCTGTCTGCTGAGGCTCCCTCAGCAGACTGAAGCTGACTACTACTGCGCAGCTGCTACAGACTGTGGGCTGCCCATTGTGACACGTGGTCCCATTGTGACACCTTGTCCCATTGTTCCAGGAATAGAACACATCCAAGAATTGTGTTCTATGAATGGCATGATTCCTATCACAGTGTTCCATGGATGGAACACATCCTATTTACTGCAGGCAAGCAGCGCACCTAGCTGCTGCTGCTGCTGCTGCTACAAGCCACTAGAATACCGTCTGTTAGACAGGTGGACGTAGGCCGAACATTCAAATAACTCGCCAGATAAATCGTTGCTTTTCCATTTAATTCATATATGAATTAATTCAAAATTGAACAGTAAATTTCAAAGTTGGAAGGCCACAAGAGGGGGACAATGTTTCAAAAATGAAACGACATATCATTGCATGAGGGATGTGGTAGGAATTGAATGATTGAATTAAGACTGGGGAAGTACTGAGGGGAAGGGGCTGCAGGCCTTGTAGCAGGTGGGTGTGCAGAAATGTAGCTATCCAAAGCCAAACACATTACTGCAGCTTGTCACACCTGTACCTACCAAGCAGCAAAGGCCAAGATAGATCGTTATTTTACTGACAGATTGAATACAGTGCAATGCCTCCCATATAGAGGTGAATAAGAGTAGTAGTAGTAGTAGTAGTAGTAGTAGTAGTAGAAGAGTTGGTCAAGTTAAATCAAGGCTAAGGAATTGGAAATGTGCAACTTGGACCAAGAAAAACTAATTACAGAGCAACGACATTTGAAAAAAGCATTCAAATCATGCTTTGAAAACACTACTTGTGTATCCCGATTTCAATTCAGTCTGTCTTTGGAAACCGCTTAAGAGAGTGAGTGCACCATTCTCAGAAGAACTGCAGATACTGAAATGATGCGTGGAGTGAAGTGAGCAAGCTATTTTTCCATCTCCCTGGCGAGCATCGCCCACCTGTCTGCTGAGGCTCCCTCAGCAGACTGAAGCTGACTACTACTGCGCAGCTGCTACAGACTGTGGGCTGCCCATTGTGACACGTGGTCCCATTGTGACACGTGGTCCCATTGTTCCAGGAATAGAACACATCCAAGCATTGTGTTCTATGAATGGCATGATTCCTATCACAGTGTTCCATTGATGGAACACATCCTATTTACTGCAGGCAAGCAGCGCACCTAGCTGCTGCTGCTGCTGCTACAAGCCACTAGAGTACCGTCTGTCAGACAGGTGGACGTAGGCCGAACATTCAAATAACTCGCCAGATACATCGTTGCTTTTCCATTTAATTCATATATGAATTAATTCAAAATTGAACAGTAAATTTCAAAGTTGGAAGGCCACAAGAGGGGGACAATGTTTCAAAAATGAAACGACATATCATTGCATGAGGGATGTGGTAGGAATTGAATGCTTGAATTAAGACTGGGGAAGTACTGAGGGGAAGGGGCTGCAGGCCTTGTAGCAGGTGGGTGTGCAGAAATGTAGCTATCCAAAGCCAAACACATTACTGCAGCTTGTCACACCTGTACCTACCAAGCAGCAAAGGCCAAGATAGATCGTTATTTTACTGACAGATTGAATACAGTGCAATGCCTCCCATATAGAGGTGAATAAGAGTAGTAGTAGTAGTAGTAGTAGTAGAAGAGTTGGTCAAGTTAAATCAAAGCTAAAGAATTGGAAATGTGCAACTTGCACCAAGAAAAACTAACTACAGAGCAACGACATTTGAAAAAAGCATTCAAATCATGCTTTGAAAACACTACTTGTGTATCCCAATTTCAATTCAATATGTCTTTGGAAACCGCTTAAGAGGGTGAGTGCACCGTTCTCAGAGGAACTGCAGATACTGAAATGATGCGTGGAGTGAAGTGAGCAAGCTATTTTTCCATCTCCCTGGCGAGCATCGCCCACCTGTCTGCTGAGGCTCCCTCAGCAGACTGAAGCTGACTACTACTGCGCAGCTGCTACAGACTGTGGGCTGCCCATTGTGACACGTGGTCCCATTGTGACACGTGGTCCCATTGTTCCAGGAATAGAACACATCCAAGCATTGTGTTCTATGAATGACATGATTCCTATCACAGTGTTCCATGGATGGAACACATCCTATTTACTGCAGGCAAGCAGCGCACCTAGCTGCTGCTGCTGCTGCTGCTACAAGCCACTAGAATACCGTCTGTCAGACAGGTGGACGTAGGCCGAACATTCAAATAACTCGCCAGATAAATCGTTGCTTTTCCATTTAATTCATATATAAATTAATTCAAAATTGAACAGTAAATTTCAAAGTTGGAAGGCCACAAGAGGGGGACAATGTTTCAAAAATGAAACGACATATCAATGCATGAGGGATGTGGTAGGAATTGAATGCTTGAATTAAGACTGGGGAAGTACTGAGGGGAAGGGTCTGCAGGCCTTGTAGCAGGTGGGTGTGCAGAAATGTAGCTATCCAAAGCCAAACACATTACTGCAGCTTGTCACACCTGTACCTACCAAGCAGCAAAGGCCAAGATAGATCGTTATTTTACTGACAGATTGAATACAGTGCAATGCCTCCCATATAGAGGTGACTTATTCAGTAGTAGTAGTAGTAGTAGTAGTAGAAGAGTTGGTCAAGTTAAATCAAGGCTAAGGAATTGGAAATGTGCAACTTGGACCAAGAAAAACTAATTACAGAGCAACGACATTTGAAAAAAGCATTCAAATCATGCTTTGAAAACACTACTTGTGTATCCCAATTTCAATTCAATCTGTCTTTGGAAACCGCTTAAGAGAGTGAGTGCACCATTCTCAGAGGAACTGCAGATACTGAAATGATGCGTGGAGTGAAGTGAGCAAGCTATTTTTCCATCTCCCTGGCGAGCATCGCCCACCTGTCTGCTGAGGCTCCCTCAGCAGACTGAAGCTGACTACTACTGCGCAGCTGCTACAGACTGTGGGCTGCCCATTGTGACACGTGATCCCATTGTGACACGTGGTCCCATTGTTCCAGGAATAGAACACATCCAAGAATTGTGTTCTATGAATGGCATGATTCCTATCACAGTGTTCCATGCATGGAACACATCCTATTTACTGCAGGCAAGCAGCGCACCTAGCTGCTGCTGCTGCTACAAGCCATTAGAATACCGTCTATCAGACAGGTGGACGTAGGCCGAACATTCAAATAACTCGCCAGATAAATCGTTGCTTTTCCATTTAATTCATATATGAATTAATTCAAAATTGAACAGTAAATTTCAAAGTTGGAAGGCCACAAGAGGGGGACAATGTTTCAAAAACGAAACGACATATCATTGCATGAGGGATGTGGCAGAAATTGAAAGCTTGAATTAAGACTGGGGAAGTACTGAGGGGAAGGGGCTGCAGGCCTTGTAGCAGGTGGGTGTGCAGAAATGTAGCTATCCAAAGCCAAACACATTACTGCAGCTTGTCACACCTGTACCTACCAAGCAGCAAAGGCCAAGATAGATCGTTATTTTACTGACAGATTGAGTACAGTGCAATGCCTCCCATATAGAGGTGAATAAGAGTAGTAGTAGTAGTAGTAGTAGTAGAAGAGTTGGTCAAGTTAAATCAAGGCTAAGGAATTGGAAATGTGCAACTTTGACCAAAAAAAACTAATTACAGAGCAAAGACATTTGAAAAAAGCATTCAAATCATGCTTTGAAAACACTACTTGTGTATCCCGATTTTAATTCAATCTGTCTTTGGAAACCGCTTAAGAGTGTAAGTGCACCATTCTCAGAGGAACTGCAGATACTGAAATGATGCGTGGAGTGAAGTGAGCAAGCTATTTTTCCATCTCCCTGGCGAGCATCGCCCACCTGTCTGCTGAGGCTCCCTGCTACAGACTGTGGGCTGCCCATTGTGACACGTGTTCCCATTGTGACACCTGGTCCCATTGTTCCAGGAATAGAACACATCCAAGCATTGTGTTCTATGAATGGCATGATTCCTATCACAGTGTTCCATGGATGGAACACATCCTATTTACTGCAAGCAAGCAGCGCACCTAGCTGCTGCTGCTGCTGCTGCTACAAGCCACTAGAATACCGTCTGTCAGACAGGTGGATGTAGGCCGAACATTCAAATAACTCGCCAAATAAATCGTTGCTTTTCCATTTAATTCATATATGAATTAATTCAAAATTGAACAGTAAACTTCAAAGTTGGAAGGCCACAAGAGGGGGACAATGTTTCAAAAATGAAACGACATATCATTGCATGAGGGATGTGGTAGGAATTGAATGCTTGAATTAAGACTGGGGAAGTACTGAGGGGAAGGGGCTGCAGGCCTTGTAGCAGGTGGGTGTGCAGAAATGTAGCTATCCAAAGCCAAACACATTACTGCAGCTTGTCACACCTGTACCTACCAAGCAGCAAAGGCCAAGATAGATCGTTATTTTACTGACAGATTGAATACAGTGCAATGCCTCCCATATAGAGGTGAATAAGAGTAGTAGTAGTAGTAGTAGTAGTAGTAGAAGAGTTGGTCAAGTTAAATCAAGGCTAAGGAATTGGAAATGTGCAACTTGCACCAAGAAAAACTAACTACAGAGCAACGACATTTGAAAAAAGCATTCAAATCATGCTTTGAAAACACTACTTGTGTATCCCAATTTCAATTCAATATGTCTTTGGAAACCGCTTAAGAGGGTGAATGCACCATTCTCAGAGGAACTGCAGATACTGAAATGATGCGTGGAGTGAAGTGAGCAAGCTATTTTTCCATCTCCCTGGCGAGCATCGCCCACCTGTCTGCTGAGGCTCCCTCAGCAGACTGAAGCTGACTACTACTGCGCAGCTGCTACAGACTGTGGGCTGCCCATTGTGACACATGGTCCCATTGTGACACGTGGTCCCATTGTTCCAGGAATAGAACACATCCAAGCATTGTGTTCTATGAATGGCATGATTCCTATCACAGTGTTCCATGGATGGAACACATCCTATTTACTGCAGGCAAGCAGCGCACCTAGCTGCTGCTGCTGCTGCTGCTGCTGCTACAAGCCACTAGAATACCGTCTGTCAGACAGGTGGACGTAGGCCGAACATTCAAATAACTCGCCAGATAAATCGTTGCTTTTCCATTTAATTCATATATGAATTAATTCAAAATTGAACAGTAAATTTCAAAGTTGGAAGGCCACAAGAGGGGGACAATGTTTCAAAAATGAAACGACATATCATTGCATGAGGGATGTGGTAGGAATTGAATGCTTGAATTAAGACTGGGGAAGTACTGAAGGGAAGGGGCTGCAGGCCTTGTAGCAGGTGGGTGTGCAGAAATGTAGCTATCCAAAGCCAAACACATTACCGCAGCTTGTCATACCTGTACCTACCAAGCAGCAAAGGCCAAGATAGATCGTTATTTTACTGACAGATTGAATACAGTGCAATGCCTCCCATATAGAGGTGAATAAGAGTAGTAGTAGTAGTAGTAGTAGAAGAGTTGGTCAAGTTAAATCAAGGCTAAGGAATTGGAAATGTGCAACTTGGACCAAGAAAAACTAATTACAGAGCAACGACATTTGAAAAAAGCATTCAAATCATGCTTTGAAAACACTACTTGTGTATCCCGATTTCAATTCAATCTGTCTTTGGAAACCGCTTAAGAGAGTGAGTGCACCATTCTCAGAGGAACTGCAGATACTGAAATGATGCGTGGAGTGAAGTGAGCAAGCTATTTTTCCATCTCCCTGGCGAGCATCGCCCACCTGTCTGCTCAGGCTCCCTCAGCAGACTGAAGCTGACTACTACTGCGCAGCTGCTACAGACTGTGGGCTGCACATTGTGACACGTGGTCCCATTGTGACACGTGGTCCCATTGTTCCAGGAATAGAACACATCCAAGAATTGTGTTCTATGAATGGCATGATTCCTATCACAGTGTTCCATGGATGGAACACATCCTATTTACTGCAGGCAAGCAGCGCACCTAGCTGCTGCTGTTGCTACAAGCCACTAGAATACCGTCTGTCAGACAGGTGGACGTAGGCCGAACATTCAAATAACTCGCCAGATAAATCGTTGCTTTTCCATTTAATTCATATATGAATTAATTCAAAATTGAACAGTAAATTTCAAAGTTGGAAGGCCACAAGAGGGGGACAATGTTTCAAAAACGAAACGACATATCATTGCATGAGGGATGTGGTAGGAATTGAATGCTTGAATTAAGACTGGGGAAGTACTGAGGGGAAGGGGCTGCAGGCCTTGTAGCAGGTGGGTGTGCAGAAATGTAGCTATCCAAAGCCAAACACATTACTGCAGCTTGTCACACCTGTACCTACCAAGCAGCAAAGGCCAAGATAGATCGTTATTTTACTGACAGATTGAATACAGTGCAATGCCTCCCATATAGAGGTGAATAAGAGTAGTAGTAGTAGTAGTAGTAGTAGTAGAAGAGTTGGTCAAGTTAAATCAAGGCTAAGGAATTGGAAATGTGCAACTTGCACCAAGAAAAACTAACTACAGAGCAACGACATTTGAAAAAAGCATTCAAATCATGCTTTGAAAACACTACTTGTGTATCCCGATTTCAATTCAATCTGTCTTTGGAAACCGCTTAAGAGAGTGAGTGCACCATTCTCAAAGGAACTGCAGATACTGAAATGATGTGTGGAGTGAAGTGAGCAAGCTATTTTTCCATCTCCCTGGCGAGCATCGCCCACCTGTCTGCTGAGGCTCCCTCAGCAGACTGAAGCTGACTACTACTGAGCAGCTGCTACAGACTGTGGGCGGCCCATTGTGACACGTGGTCCCATTGTGACACGTGGTCAAATTGTTCCAGGAATAGAACACATCCAAGCATTGTGTTCTATGAATGGCATGATTCCTATCACAGTGTTCCATGGATGGAACACATCTTATTTACTGCAGGCAAGCAGCGCACCTAGCTGCTGCTGCTGCTGCTGCTGCTGCTACAAGCCACTAGAATACCGTCTGTCAGACAGGTGGACGTAGGCCGAACATTCAAATAACTCGCCAGATAAATCGTTGCTTTTCCATTTAATTCATATATGAATTAATTCAAAATTGAACAGTAAATTTCAAAGTTGGAAGGCCACAAGAGGGGGACAATGTTTCAAAAATGAAACGACATATCATTGCATGAGGGATGTGGTAGAAATTGAATGCTTGAATTAAGACTGGGGAAGTACTGAGGGGAAGGGGCTGCAGGCCTTGTAGCAGGTGGGTGTGCAGAAATGTAGCTATCCAAAGCCAAACACATTACTGCAGCTTGTCATACCTGTACCTACCAAGCAGCAAAGGCCAAGATAGATCGTTATTTTACTGACAGATTGAATACAGTGCAATGCCTCCCATATAGAGGTGAATAAGAGTAGTAGTAGTAGTAGTAGTAGTAGAAGAGTTGGTCAAGTTAAATCAAGGCTAAGGAATTGGAAATGTGCAACTTGGACCAAGAAAAACTAATTACAGAGCAACTACATTTGAAAAAAGCATTCAAATCATGCTTTGAAAACACTACTTGTCTATCCCGATTTCAATTCAATCTGTCTTTGGAAACCGCTTAAGAGAGTGAGTGCACCATTCTCAGAGGAACTGCAGATACTGAAATGATGTGTGGAGTGAAGTGAGCAAGCTATTTTTCCATCTCCCTGGCGAGCATCGCCCACCTGTCTGCTGAGGCTCCCTCAGCAGACTGAAGCTGACTACTACTGCGCAGCTGCTACAGACTGTGGGCTGCCCATTGTGACACGTGGTCCCATTGTGACACGTGGTCCCATTGTTCCAGGAATAGAACACATCCAAGCATTGTGTTCTATGAATGGCATGATTCCTATCACAGTGTTCCATGGATGGAACACATCCTATTTACTGCAGGCAAGCAGCGCACCTAGCTGCTGCTGCTGCTGCTGCTACAAGCCACTAGAATACCGTCTGTCAGACAGTTGGACGTAGGCTGAACATTCAAATAACTCGCCAGATAAATCGTTGCTTTTCCATTTAATTCATATATGAATTAATTCAAAATTGAACAGTAAATTTCAAAGTTGGAAGGCCACAAGAGGGGGACAATGTTTCAAAAACGAAACGACATATCATTGCATGAGGGATGTGGTAGGAATTGAATGCTTGAATTAAGACTGGGGAAGTACTGAGGGGAAGGGGCTGCAGGCCTTGTAGCAGGTGGGTGTGTAGAAATGTAGCTATCCAAAGCCAAACACATTACTGCAGCTTGTCACACCTGTACCTACCAAGCAGCAAAGGCCAAGATAGATCGTTATTTTACTGACAGATTGAATACAGTGCAATGCCTCCCATATAGAGGTGAATAAGAGTAGTAGTAGTAGTAGTAGTAGTAGTAGAAGAGTTGGTCAAGTTAAATCAAGGCTAAGGAATTGGAAATGTGCAACTTGGACCAAGAAAAACTAATTACAGAGCAACGACATTTGAAAAAAGCATTCAAATCATGCTTTGAAAACACTACTTGTGTATCCCAATTTCAATTCAATCTGTCTTTGGAAACCGCTTAAGAGAGTGAGTGCACCATTCTCAGAGGAACTGCAGATACTGAAATGATGCGTGGAGTGAAGTGAGCAAGCTATTTTTCCATCTCCCTGGCGAGCATCGCCCACCAGTCTGCTGAGGCTCCCTCAGCAGACTGAAGCTGACTACTACTGCGCAGCTGCTACAGACTGTGGGCTGCCCATTGTGACACGTGGTCCCATTGTGACACGTGGTCCCATTGTTCCAGGAATAGAGCACATCCAAGCATTGTGTTCTATGAATGGCATGATTCCTATCACAGTGTTCCATGGACGGAACACATCCTATTTACTGCAGGCAAGCAGCGCACCTAGCTGCTGCTGCTGCTGCTGCTACAAGCCACTAGAATACCGTCTGTCAGACAGGTGGACGTAGGCCGAACATTCAAATAACTCGCCAGATAAATCGTTGCTTTTCCATTTAATTCATATATGAATTAATTCAAAATTGAACAGTAAATTTCAAAGTTGGAAGGCCACAAGAGGGGGACAATGTTTCAAAAATGAAACGACATATCATTGCATGAGGGATGTGGTAGGAATTGAATGCTTGTATTAAGACTGGGGAAGTACTGAGGGGAAGGGGCTGCAGGCCTTGTAGCAGGTGGGTGTGCAGAAATGTAGCTATCCAAAGCCAAACACATTACTTCAGCTTGTCACACCTGTACCTACCAAGCAGCAAAGGCCAAGATAGATCGTTATTTTACTGACAGATTGAATACAGTGCAATGCCTCCCATATAGAGGTGAATAAGAGTAGTAGTAGTAGTAGTAGTAGAAGAGTTGGTCAAGTTAAATCAAGGCTAAGGAACTGGAAATGTGCAACTTGGACCAAGAAAAACTAATTACAGAGCAACAACATTTGAAAAAAGCATTCAAATCATGCTTTGAAAACACTACTTGTGTATCCCAATTTCAATTCAATCTGTCTTTGGAAACCGCTTAAGAGAGTGAGTGCACCATTCTCAGAGGAACTGCAGATACTGAAATGATGCGTGGAGTGAAGTGAGCAAGCTATTTTTCCATCTCCCTGGCGAGCATCGCCCACCTGTCTGCTGAGGCTCCCTCAGCAGACTGAAGCTGACTACTACTGCGCAGCTGCTACAGACTGTGGGCTGCCCATTGTGACACGTGGTCCCATTGCGACACATGGCCCCATTGTTCCAGGAATAGAACACATCCAAGCATTGTGTTCTATGAATGGCATGATTCCTATCACAGTGTTCCATGGATGGAACACATCCTATTTACTGCAGGCAAGCAGCGCACCTAGCTGCTGCTGCTGCTACAAACCACTAGAATACCGTCTGTCAGACAGGTGGACGTAGGCCGAACATTCAAATAACTCGCCAGATAAATCGTTGCTTTTTCATTTAATTCATATATGAATTAATTCAAAATTGAACAGTAAATTTCAAAGTTGGAAGGCCACAAGAGGGGGACAATGTTTCAAAAATGAAACGACATATCATTGCATGAGGGATGTGGTAGGAATTGAATGCTTGTATTAAGACTGGGGAAGTACTGAGGGGAAGGGGCTGCAGGCCTTGTAGCAGGTGGGTGTGCAGAAATGTAGCTATCCAAAGCCAAACACATTACTTCAGCTTGTCACACCTGTACCTACCAAGCAGCAAAGGCCAAGATAGATCGTTATTTTACTGACAGATTGAATACAGTGCAATGCCTCCCATATAGAGGTGAATAAGAGTAGTAGTAGTAGTAGTAGTAGAAGAGTTGGTCAAGTTAAATCAAGGCTAAGGAACTGGAAATGTGCAACTTGGACCAAGAAAAACTAATTACAGAGCAACGACATTTGAAAAAAGCATTCAAATCATGCTTTGAAAACACTACTTGTGTATCCCGATTTCAATTCAATCTGTCTTTGGAAACCGCTTAAGAGAGTGAGTGCACCATTCTCAGAGGAACTGCAGATACTGAAATGATGCGTGGAGTGAAGTGAGCAA
Source organism: Dendrobates tinctorius (assembly GCF_039654945.1). Taxonomy (NCBI): domain Eukaryota; kingdom Metazoa; phylum Chordata; class Amphibia; order Anura; family Dendrobatidae; genus Dendrobates; species Dendrobates tinctorius. The sequence continues at coordinate 25,522,710 of NW_027361793.1, forward strand.
GCTATTTTTCCATCTCCCTGGCGAGCATCGCCCTCCTGTCTGCTGAGGCTCCCTCAGCAGACTGAAGCTGACTACTACTGCGCAGCTGATACAGACTGTGGGCTGCCCATTGTGACACGTGGTCCCATTGTGACACGTGGTCCCATTGTTCCAGGAATAGAACACATCCAAGCATTGTGTTCTATGAATGGCATGATTCCTATCACAGTGTTCCATGGATGGAACACATCCTATTTACTGCAGGCAAGCAGCGCACCTAGCTGCTGCTGCTGCTACAAGCCACTAGAATACCGTCTGTCAGAGAGGTGGACGTAGGCCGAACATTCAAATAACTCGCCAGATAAATCGTTGATTTTCCATTTAATTCATATATGAATTAATTCAAAATTGAACAGTAAATTTCAAAGTTGGAAGGCCACAAGAGGTTGACAATGTTTCAAAAACGAAACGACATATCATTGCAAGAGCGATGTGGTAGGAATTGAATGCTTGAATTAAGACTGGGGAAGTACTGAGGGGAAGGGGCTGCAGGCCTTGTAGCAGGTGGGTGTGCAGAAATGTAGCTATCCAAAGCCAAACACATTACTGCAGCTTGTCACACCTGTACCTACCAAGCAGCAAAGGCCAAGATAGATCGTTATTTTACTGACAGATTGAATACAGTGCAATGCCTCCCATATAGAGGTGAATAAGAGTAGTAGTAGTAGTAGTAGTAGTAGTAATAGAAGAGTTGGTCAAGTTAAATCAAGGCTAAGGAATTGGAAATGTGCAACTTGGACCAAGAAAAACTAATTACAGAGCAACGACATTTGAAAAAAGCATTCAAATCATGCTTTGAAAACACTACTTGTGTATCCCGATTTCAATTCAATCTGTCTTTGGAAACCGCTTAAGAGAGTGAGTGCACCATTCTCAGAGGAACTGCAGATACTGAAATGATGTGTGGAGTGAAGTGAGCAAGCTATTTTTCCATCTCCCTGGCAAGCATCGCCCACCTGTCTGCTGAGGCTCCCTCAGCAGACTGAAGCTGACTACTACTGCGCAGCTGCTACAGACTGTGGGCTGCCCATTGTGACACGTGGTCCCATTGTGACACGTGGTCCCATTGTTCCAGGAATAGAACACATCCAAGCATTGTGTTCTATGAATGGCATGATTCCTATCACAGTGTTCCATGGATGGAACACATCCTATTTACTGCAGGCAAGCAGCGCACCTAGCTGCTGCTGCTGCAGCTGCTACAAGCCACTAGAATACCGTCTGTCAGACAGGTGGACGTAGGCCGAACATTCAAATAACTCGCCAGATAAATCGTTGCTTTTCCATTTAATTCATATATGAATTAATTCAAAATTGAACAGTAAATTTCAAAGTTGGAAGGCCACAAGAGGGGGACAATGTTTCAAAAATGAAACGACATATCATTGCATGAGGGATGTGGTAGGAATTGAATGCTTGAATTAAGACTGGGGAAGTACTGAAGGGAAGGGGCTGCAGGCCTTGTAGCAGGTGGGTGTGCAGAAATGTAGCTATCCAAAGCCAAACACATTACTGCAGCTTGTCACAACTGTACCTACCAAGCAGCAAAGGCCAAGATAGATCGTTATTTTACTGACAGATTGAATACAGTGCAATGCCTCCCATATAGAGGTGAATAAGAGTAGTAGTAGTAGTAGTAGCAGTAGAAGAGTTGGTCAAGTTAAATCAAGGCTAAGGAATTGGAAATGTGCAACTTGGACCAAGAAAAACTAATTACAGAGCAACGACATTTGAAAAAAGCATTCAAATCATGCTTTGAAAACACTACTTGTGTATCCCGATTTCAATTCAATCTGTCTTTGGAAACTGCTTATGAGTGTGAGTGCACCATTCTCAGAGGAACTGCAGATACTGAAATGATGCGTTTAGTGAAGTGAGCAAGCTCTTTTTCCATCTCCCTGGCGAGCATCGCCCACCTGTCTGCTGAGGCTCCCTCAGCAGACTGAAGCTGACTACTACTGCGCAGCTGCTACAGACTGTGGGCTGCCCATTGTGACATGTGGTCCCATTGTGACACGTGGTCCCATTGTTCCAGGAATAGAACACATACAAGTATTGTGTTCTATGAATGGCATGATTCCTATCACAGTGTTCCATGGATGGAACCCATCCTATTTACTGCAGGCAAGCAGCGCACCTAGCTGCTGCTGCTGCTGCTGCTACAAGCCACTAGAATACCGTCTGTCAGACAGGTGGACGTAGGCCGAACATTCAAATAACTCGCCAGATAAATAGTTGCTTTTCCATTTAATTCATATATGAATTAATTCAAAATTGAACAGTAAATTTCAAAGTTGGAAGGCCACAAGAGGGGGACAATGTTTCAAAAATGAAACGACATATCATTGCATGAGGGATGTGGTAGGAATTGAATGCTTGAATTAAGACTGGGGAAGTACTGAGGGGAAGGGGCTGCAGGCCTTGTAGCAGGTGGGTGTGCAGAAATGTAGCTATCCAAAGCAAAACACATTACCGCAGCTTGTCATACCTGTACCTACCAAGCAGCAAAGGCCAAGATAGATCGTTATTTTACTGACAGATTGAATACAGTGCAATGCCTCCCATATAGAGGTGAATAAGAGTAGTAGTAGTAGAAGAGTTGGTCAAGTTAAATCAAGGCTAAGGAATTGGAAATGTGCAACTTGGACCAAGAAAAACTAATTACAGAGCAACGACATTTGAAAAAAGCATTCAAATCATGCTTTGAAAACACTACTTGTGTATCCCGATTTCAATTCAATCTGTCTTTGGAAACCGCTTAAGAGAGTGAGTGCACCATTCTCAGAGGAACTGCAGATACTGAAATGATGCGTGGAGTGAAGTGAGCAAGCTATTTTTCCATCTCCCTGGCGAGCATCGCCCACCTGTCTGCTGAGGCTCCCTCAGCAGACTGAAGCTGACTACTACTACGCAGCTGCTACAGACTGTGGGCTGCCCATTGTGACACGTGGTCCCATTGTGACACGTGGTCCCATTGTTCCAGGAATAGAACACATCCAAGCATTGTGTTCTATGAATGGCATGATTCCTATCACAGTGTTCCATGGATGGAACACATCCTATTTACTGCAGGCAAGCAGCGCACCTAGCTGCTGCTGCTGCTACAAGCCACTAGAATACTGTCTGTCAGACAGGTGGACGTAGGCCGAACATTCAAATAACTCGCCAGATAAATCGTTGCTTTTCCATTTAATTCATATATGAATTAATTCAAAATTGAACAGTAAATTTCAAAGTTGGAAGGCCACAAGAGGGGGACAATGTTTCAAAAATGAAACGACATATCATTGCATGAGGGATGTGGTAGGAATTGAATGCTTGAATTAAGACTGGGGAAGTACTGAGGGGAAGGGGCTGCAGGCCTTGTAGCAGGTGGGTGTGCAGAAATGTAGCTATCCAAAGCCAAACACATTACTGCAGCTTGTCACAACTGTACCTACCAAGCAGCAAGAGAAGACTGAGAGGAGACTTAATAGCTGTCTACAAATATCTAAAGGGCTGTCAAATTGTAGAAGGATCAACTTTATTCTCATTTGCACAAGGAAAGACTAGAAGCAATGGGATGAAACTGAGTGGGAGGAGACACAGATTAGATATTAGAAAAAACTTTTTGACAGTTAGAGTGATCAATGAGTGGAACAGGCTGCCACGAGAAGTGGTGAGTTCTCCTTCAATGGAAGTCTTCAAACAGAGGCTGGACAGACATCTGACTGGGATGATTTAGCTAATCCTGCTTTGAGCAGGGGGTTGGACCAGATGGCCCAGGAGGTCCCTTCCAACTCTACGATTCTATGATTCTATGATTCTAAGCAGCAAAGGCCAAGATAGATCATTATTTTACTGACAGATTGAATACAGTGTAATGCCTCCCATATAGAGGTGAATAAGAGTAGTAGTAGTAGTAGTAGTAGTAGTAGTAGTAGTAGTAGAAGAGTTGGTCAAGTTAAATCAAGGCTAAGGAATTGGAAATGTGCAACTTGGACCAAGAAAAACTAATTACAGAGCAACGACATTTGAAAAAAGCATTCAAATCATGCTTTGAAAACACTACTTGTGTATCCCGATTTCAATTCAATCTGTCTTTGGAAACTGCTTATGAGTGTGAGTGCACCATTCTCAGAGGAACTGCAGATACTGAAATGATGCGTCTAGTGAAGTGAGCAAGCTCTTTTTCCATCTCCCTGGCGAGCATCGCCCACCTGTCTGCTGAGGCTCCCTCAGCAGACTGAAGCTGACTACTACTGCGCAGCTGCTACAGACTGTGGGCTGCCCATTGTGACATGTGGTCCCATTGTGACACGTGGTCCCATTGTTCCAGGAATAGAACACATACAAGTATTGTGTTCTATGAATGGCATGATTCCTATCACAGTGTTCCATGGATGGAACCCATCCTATTTAGTGCAGGCAAGCAGCGCACCTAGCTGCTGCTGCTGCTGCTGCTGCTACAAGCCACTAGAATACCGTCTGTCAGACAGGTGGACGTAGGCCGAACATTCAAATAACTCGCCAGATAAATAGTTGCTTTTCCATTTAATTCATATATGAATTAATTCAAAATTGAACAGTAAATTTCAAAGTTGGAAGGCCACAAGAGGGGGACAATGTTTCAAAAATGAAACGACATATCATTGCATGAGGGATGTGGTAGGAATTGAATGCTTGAATTAAGACTGGGGAAGTACTGAGGGGAAGGGGCTGCAGGCCTTGTAGCAGGTGGGTGTGCAGAAATGTAGCTATCCAAAGCAAAACACATTACCGCAGCTTGTCATACCTGTACCTACCAAGCAGCAAAGGCCAAGATAGATCGTTATTTTACTGACAGATTGAATACAGTGCAATGCCTCCCATATAGAGGTGAATAAGAGTAGTAGTAGTAGAAGAGTTGGTCAAGTTAAATCAAGGCTAAGGAATTGGAAATGTGCAACTTGGACCAAGAAAAACTAATTACAGAGCAACGACATTTGAAAAAAGCATTCAAATCATGCTTTGAAAACACTACTTGTGTATCCCGATTTCAATTCAATCTGTCTTTGGAAACCGCTTAAGAGAGTGAGTGCACCATTCTCAGAGGAACTGCAGATACTGAAATGATGCGTGGAGTGAAGTGAGCAAGCTATTTTTCCATCTCCCTGGCGAGCATCGCCCACCTGTCTGCTGAGGCTCCCTCAGCAGACTGAAGCTGACTACTACTGCGCAGCTGCTACAGACTGTGGGCTGCCCATTGTGACACGTGGTCCCATTGTGACACGTGGTCCCATTGTTCCAGGAATAGAACACATCCAAGCATTGTGTTCTATGAATGGCATGATTCCTATCACAGTGTTCCATGGATGGAACACATCCTATTTACTGCAGGCAAGCAGCGCACCTAGCTGCTGCTGCTGCTACAAGCCACTAGAATACCGTCTGTCAGACAGGTGGACGTAGGCCGAACATTCAAATAACTCGCCAGATAAATCGTTGCTTTTCCATTTAATTCATATATGAATTAATTCAAAATTGAACAGTAAATTTCAAAGTTGGAAGGCCACAAGAGGGGGACAATGTTTCAAAAATGAAACGACATATCATTGCATGAGGGATGTGGTAGGAATTGAATGCTTGAATTAAGACTGGGGAAGTACTGAGGGGAAGGGGCTGCAGGCCTTGTAGCAGGTGGGTGTGCAGAAATGTAGCTATCCAAAGCCAAACACATTACTGCAGCTTGTCACAACTGTACCTACCAAGCAGCAAGAGAAGACTGAGAGGAGACTTAATAGCTGTCTACAAATATCTAAAGGGCTGTCACATTGTAGAAGGATCAACTTTATTCTCATTTGCACAAGGAAAGACTAGAAGCAATGGGATGAAACTGAATGGGAGGAGACACAGATTAGATATTAGAAAAAACTTTTTGACAGTTAGAGTGATCAATGAGTGGAACAGGCTGCCACGAGAAGTGGTGAGTTCTCCTTCAATGGAAGTCTTCAAACAGAGGCTGGACAGACATCTGACTGGGATGATTTAGCTAATCCTGCTTTGAGCAGGGGGTTGGACCAGATGGCCCAGGAGGTCCCTTCCAACTCTACGATTCTATGATTCTATGATTCTAAGCAGCAAAGGCCAAGATAGATCATTATTTTACTGACAGATTGAATACAGTGCAATGCCTCCCATATAGAGGTGAATAAGAGTAGTAGTAGTAGTAGTAGTAGTAGTAGTAGTAGAAGAGTTGGTCAAGTTAAATCAAGGCTAAGGAATTGGAAATGTGCAACTTGGACCAAGAAAAACTAATTACAGAGCAACGACATTTGAAAAAAGCATTCAAATCATGCTTTGAAAACTCTACTTGTGTATCCCGATTTCAATTCAATCTGTCTTTGGAAACCGCTTAAGAGAGTGAGTGCACCATTCTCAGAGGAACTGCAGATACTGAAATGATGTGTGGAGTGAAGTGAGCAAGCTATTTTTCCATCTCCCTGGCGAGCATCGCCCACCTGTCTGCTGAGGCTCCCTCAGCAGACTGAAGCTGCTACAGACTGTGGGCGACCCATTGTGACACGTGGTCCCATTGTGACACGTGGTCCCATTGTTCCAGGAATAGAACACATCCAAGCATTGTGTTCTATGAATGGCATGATTCCTATCACAGTGTTCCATGGATGGAACACATCCTATTTACTGCAGGCAAGCAGCGCACCTAGCTGCTGCTGCTGCTGCTGCTGCTACTGCTGCTACAAGCCACTAGTATACCGTCTGTCAGACAGGTGGACGTAGGCCGAACATTCAAATAACTCGCCAGATAAATCGTTGCTTTTCCATTTAATTCATATATAAATTAATTCAAAATTGAACAGTAAATTTCAAAGTTGGAAGGCCACAAGAGGGGGACAATGTTTCAAAAATGAAACGACATATCATTGCATGAGGGATGTGGTGGGAATTGAATGCTTGAATTAAGACTGGGGAAATACTGAGGGGAAGGGGCTGCAGGCCTTGTAGCAGGTGGGTGTGCAGAAATGTAGCTATCCAAAGCCAAACACATTACTGCAGCTTGTCACAACTGTACCTACCAAGCACCAAAGGCCACGATAGATCGTTATTTTACTGACAGATTGAATACAGTGCAATGCCTCCCATATAGAGGTGAATAAGAGTAGTAGTAGTAGTAGTAGTAGTAGTAGTAGTAGTAGTAGAAGAATTGGTCAAGTTAAATCAAGGCTAAGGAATTGGAAATGTGCAACTTGGACCAAGAAAAACTAATTACAGAGCAACGACATTTGAAAAAAGCATTCAAATCATGCTTTGAAAACACTACTTGTGTATCCCGATTTCAATTCAATCTGTCTTTGGAAACTGCTTAAGAGAGTGAGTGCACCATTCTCAGAGGAACTGCAGATACAGAAATGATGCGTGGAGTGAAGTGAGCAAGCTATTTTTCCATCTCCCTGGCGAGCATCGCCCACCTGTCTGCTGAGGCTCCCTCAGCAGACTGAAGCTGACTACTACTGCGCAGCTGCAACAGACTGTGGGCTGCCCATTGTGACACGTGGTCCCATTGTGACACGTGGTCCCATTGTTCTAGGAATAGAACACATCCAAGCATTGTGTTCTATGAATGGCATGATTCCTATCACAGTGTTCCATGGATGGAACACATCCTATTTACTGCAGGCAAGCAGCGCACCTAGCTGCTGCTGCTGCTGCTACAAGCCACTAGAATACCGTCTGTCAGACAGGTGGACGTAGGCCAAACATTCAAATAACTCGCCAGATAAATCGTTGCTTTTCCATTTAATTCATATATGAATTAATTCAAAATTGAACAGTAAATTTCAAAGTTGGAAGGCCACAAGAGGGGGGCAATGTTTCAAAAATGAAACGACATATCATTGCATGAGGGATGTGGTAGGAATTGAATGCTTGAATTAAGACTGGGGAAGTACTGAGGGGAAGGGGCTGCAGGCCTTGTAGCAGATGGGTGTGCAGAAATGTAGCTATCCAAAGCCAAACACATTACTGCAGCTTGTCACACCTGTACCTACCAAGCAGCAAAGGCCAAGATAGATCGTTATTTTACTGACAGATTGAATACAGTGCAATGCCTCCCATATAGAGGTGAATAAGAGTAGTAGTAGTAGTAGTAGTAGTAGTAGAAGAGTTGGTCAAGTTAAATCAAGGCTAAGGAATTGGAAATGTGCAACTTGGACCAAGAAAAACTAATTACAGAGCAACGACATTTGAAAAAAGCATTCAAATCATGCTTTGAAAACACTACTTGTGTATCCCAATTTCAATTCAATATGTCTTTGGAAACCGCTTAAGAGAGTGAGTGCACCATTCTCAGAGGAACTGCAGATACTGAAATGATGCGTGGAGTGAAGTGAGCAAGCTTTTTATCCATCTCCCTGGCGAGCATCGCCCACCTGTCTGCTGAGGCTCCCTCAGCAGACTGAAGCTGACTACTACTGCGCAGCTGCTACAGACTGTGGGCTGCCCATTGTGACACGTGGTCCCATTGTGACACGTGGTCCCATTGTTCCAGGAATAGAACACATCCAAGCATTGTGTTCTATGAATGGCATGATTCCTATCACAGTGTTCCATGGATGGAACACATCCTATTTACTGCAGGCAAGCAGCGCACCTAGCTGCTGCTGCTGCTGCTGCTACAAGCCACTAGAATACCGTCTGTCAGACAGGTGGACGTAGGCCGAACATTCAAATAACTCGCCAGATAAATCGTTGCTTTTCCATTTAATTCATATATGAATTAATTCAAAATTGAACAGTAAATTTCAAAGTTGGAAGGCCACAAGAGGGGGACAATGTTTCAAAAATGAAACGACATATCATTGCATGAGGGATGTGGTAGGAATTGAATGCTTGAATTAAGACTGGGGAAGTACTGAGGGGAAGGGGCTGCAGGCCTTGTAGCAGGTGGGTGTGCAGAAATGTAGCTATACAAAGCCAAACACATTACCGCAGCTTGTCACACCTGTACCTACCAAGCAGCAAAGGCCAAGATAGATCGTTATTTTACTGGCAAATTGAATACAGTGCAATGCCTCCCATATAGAGGTGAATAAGAGTAGTAGTAGTAGAAGAGTTGGTCAAGTTAAATCAAGGCTAAGGAATTGGAAATGTGCAACTTGGACCAAGAAAAACTAATTACAGAGCAACGACATTTGAAAAAAGCATTCAAATCTTGCTTTGAAAACACTACTTGTGTATCCCGATTTCAATTCAATCTGTCTTTGGAAACCGCTTAAGAGAGTGAGTGCACCATTCTCAGAGGAACTGCAGATACTGAAATGATGCATGGAGTGAAGTGAGCAAGCTATTTTTCCATCTCCCTGGCGAGCATCGCCCACCTGTCTGCTGAGGCTCCCTCAGCAGACTGAAGCTGCTACAGACTGTGGGCGACCCATTGTGACACGTGTTCCCATTGTGACACGTGGTCCCATTGTTCCAGGAATAGAACACATCCAAGCATTGTGTTCTATGAATGGCATGATTCCTATCACAGTGTTCCATGGATGGAACACATCCTATTTACTGCAGGCAAGCAGCGCACCTAGCTGCTGCTGCTGCTGCTACAAGCCACTAGAATACCGTCTGTCAGACAGGTGGACGTAGGCCGAACATTCAAATAACTCGCCAGATAAATCGTTGCTTTTCCATTTAATTCATATATGAATTAATTCAAAATTGAACAGTAAATTTCAAAGTTGGAAGGCCACAAGAGGGGGGCAATGTTTCAAAAATGAAACGACATATCATTGCATGAGGGATGTGGTAGGAATTGAATGCTTGAATTAAGACTGGGGAAGTACTGAGGGGAAGGGGCTGCAGGCCTTGTAGCAGATGGGTGTGCAGAAATGTAGCTATCCAAAGCCAAACACATTACTGCAGCTTGTCACACCTGTACCTACCAAGCAGCAAAGGCCAAGATAGATCGTTATTTTACTGACAGATTGAATACAGTGCAATGCCTCCCATATAGAGGTGAATAAGAGTAGTAGTAGTAGTAGTAGTAGTAGAAGAGTTGGTCAAGTTAAATCAAGGCTAAGGAATTGGAAATGTGCAACTTGGACCAAGAAAAACTAATTACAGAGCAACGACATTTGAAAAAAGCATTCAAATCATGCTTTGAAAACACTACTTGTGTATCCCAATTTCAATTCAATATGTCTTTGGAAACCGCTTAAGAGAGTGAGTGCACCATTCTCAGAGGAACTGCAGATACTGAAATGATGCGTGGAGTGAAGTGAGCAAGCTATTTTTCCATCTCCCTGGCGAGCATCGCCCACCTGTCTGCTGAGGCTCCCTCAGCAGACTGAAGCTGACTACTACTGCGCAGCTGCTACAGACTGTGGGCTGCCCATTGTGACACGTGGTCCCATTGTGACACGTGGTCCCATTGTTCCAGGAAAAGAACACATCCAAGCATTGTGTTCTATGAATGGCATGATTCCTATCACAGTGTTCCATGGATGGAACACATCCTATTTACTGCAGGCAAGCAGCGCACCTAGCTGCTGCTGCTGCTGCTACAAGCCACTAGAATACCGTCTGTCAGACAGGTGGACGTAGGCCGAACATTCAAATAACTCGCCAGATAAATCGTTGCTTTTCCATTTAATTCATATATGAATTAATTCAAAATTGAACAGTAAATTTCAAAGTTGGAAGGCCACAAGAGGGGGACAATGTTTCAAAAATGAAACGACATATCATTGCATGAGGGATGTGGTAGGAATTGAATGCTTGAATTAAGACTGGGGAAGTACTGAGGGGAAGGGGCTGCAGGCGTTGTAGCAGGTGGGTGTGCAGAAATGTAGCTATCCAAAGCCAAACACATTACCGCAGCTTGTCACACCTGTACCTACCAAGCAGCAAAGGCCAAGATAGATCGTTATTTTACTGGCAAATTGAATACAGTGCAATGCCTCCCATATAGAGGTGAATAAGAGTAGTAGTAGTAGAAGAGTTGGTCAAGTTAAATCAAGGCTAAGGAATTGGAAATGTGCAACTTGGACCAAGAAAAACTAATTACAGAGCAACGACATTTGAAAAAAGCATTCAAATCTTGCTTTGAAAACACTACTTGTGTATCCCGATTTCAATTCAATCTGTCTTTGGAAACCGCTTAAGAGAGTGAGTGCACCATTCTCAGAGGAACTGCAGATACTGAAATGATGCATGGAGTGAAGTGAGCAAGCTATTTTTCCATCTCCCTGGCGAGCATCGCCCACCTGTCTGCTGAGGCTCCCTCAGCAGACTGAAGCTGCTACAGACTGTGGGCGACCCATTGTTACACGTGGTCCCATTGTGACTCGTGGTCCCATTGTTCCAGGAATAGAACACATCCAAGCATTGTGTTCTATGAATGGCATGATTCCTATCACAGTGTTCCATGGATGGAACACATCCTATTTACTGCAGGCAAGCAGCGCACCTAGCTGCTGCTGCTGCTGCTGCTGCTGCTACTGCTGCTACAAGCCACTAGTATACCGTCTGTCAGACAGGTGGACGTAGGCCGAACATTCAAATAACTCGCCAGATAAATCGTTGCTTTTCCATTTAATTCATATATAAATTAATTCACAATTGAACAGTAAATTTCAAAGTTGGAAGGCCACAAGAGGGGGACAATGTTTCAAAAATGAAACGACATATCATTGCATGAGGGATGTGGTGGGAATTGAATGCTTGAATTAAGACTGGGGAAGTACTGAGGGGAAGGGGCTGCAGGCCTTGTAGCAGGTGGGTGTGCAGAAATGTAGCTATCCAAAGCCAAACACATTACTGCAGCTTGTCACAACTGTACCTACCAAGCACCAAAGGCCAAGATAGATCGTTATTTTACTGACAGATTGAATACAGTGCAATGCCTCCCATATAGAGGTGAATAAGAGTAGTAGTAGTAGTAGTAGTAGTAGTAGTAGTAGTAGTAGTAGAAGAGTTGGTCAAGTTAAATCAAGGCTAAGGAATTGGAAATGTGCAACTTGGACCAAGAAAAACTAATTACAGAGCAACGACATTTGAAAAAAGCATTCAAATCATGCTTTGAAAACACTACTTGTGTATCCCGATTTCAATTCAATCTGTCTTTGGAAACTGCTTAAGAGAGTGAGTGCACCATTCTCAGAGGAACTGCAGATACAGAAATGATGCGTGGAGTGAAGTGAGCAAGCTATTTTTCCATCTCCCTGGCGAGCATCGCCCACCTGTCTGCTGAGGCTCCCTCAGCAGACTGAAGCTGACTACTACTGCGCAGCTGCAACAGACTGTGGGCTGCCCATTGTGACACGTGGTCCCATTGTGACACGTGGTCCCATTGTTCCAGGAATAGAACACATCCAAGCATTGTGTTCTATGAATGGCATGATTCCTATCACAGTGTTCCATGGATGGAACACATCCTATTTACTGCAGGCAAGCAGCGCACCTAGCTGCTGCTGCTGCTGCTACAAGCCACTAGAATACCGTCTGTCAGACAGGTGGACGTAGGCCGAACATTCAAATAACTCGCCAGATAAATCGTTGCTTTTCCATTTAATTCATATATGAATTAATTCAAAATTGAACAGTAAATTTCAAAGTTGGAAGGCCACAAGAGGGGGGCAATGTTTCAAAAATGAAACGACATATCATTGCATGAGGGATGTGGTAGGAATTGAATGCTTGAATTAAGACTGGGGAAGTACTGAGGGGAAGGGGCTGCAGGCGTTGTAGCAGGTGGGTGTGCAGAAATGTAGCTATCCAAAGCCAAACACATTACCGCAGCTTGTCACACCTGTACCTACCAAGCAGCAAAGGCCAAGATAGATCGTTATTTTACTGGCAAATTGAATACAGTGCAATGCCTCCCATATAGAGGTGAATAAGAGTAGTAGTAGTAGAAGAGTTGGTCAAGTTAAATCAAGGCTAAGGAATTGGAAATGTGCAACTTGGACCAAGAAAAACTAATTACAGAGCAACGACATTTGAAAAAAGCATTCAAATCTTGCTTTGAAAACACTACTTGTGTATCCCGATTTCAATTCAATCTGTCTTTGGAAACCGCTTAAGAGAGTGAGTGCACCATTCTCAGAGGAACTGCAGATACTGAAATGATGCATGGAGTGAAGTGAGCAAGCTATTTTTCCATCTCCCTGGCGAGCATCGCCCACCTGTCTGCTGAGGCTCCCTCAGCAGACTGAAGCTGCTACAGACTGTGGGCGACCCATTGTTACACGTGGTCCCATTGTGACTCGTGGTCCCATTGTTCCAGGAATAGAACACATCCAAGCATTGTGTTCTATGAATGGCATGATTCCTATCACAGTGTTCCATGGATGGAACACATCCTATTTACTGCAGGCAAGCAGCGCACCTAACTGCTGCTGCTGCTGCTGCTGCTGCTGCTACTGCTGCTACAAGCCACTAGTATACCGTCTGTCAGACAGGTGGACGTAGGCCGAACATTCAAATAACTCGCCAGATAAATCGTTGCTTTTCCATTTAATTCATATATAAATAAATTCACAATTGAACAGTAAATTTCAAAGTTGGAAGGCCACAAGAGGGGGACAATGTTTCAAAAATGAAACGACATATCATTGCATGAGGGATGTGGTGGGAATTGAATGCTTGAATTAAGACTGGGGAAGTACTGAGGGGAAGGGGCTGCAGGCCTTGTAGCAGGTGGGTGTGCAGAAATGTAGCTATCCAAAGCCAAACACATTACTGCAGCTTGTCACAACTGTACCTACCAAGCACCAAAGGCCAAGATAGATCGTTATTTTACTGACAGATTGAATACAGTGCAATGCCTCCCATATAGAGGTGAATAAGAGTAGTAGTAGTAGTAGTAGTAGTAGTAGTAGTAGTAGAAGAGTTGGTCAAGTTAAATCAAGGCTAAGGAATTGGAAATGTGCAACTTGGACCAAGAAAAACTAATTACAGAGCAACGACATTTGAAAAAAGCATTCAAATCATGCTTTGAAAACACTACTTGTGTATCCCGATTTCAATTCAATCTGTCTTTGGAAACTGCTTAAGAGAGTGAGTGCACCATTCTCAGAGGAACTGCAGATACAGAAATGATGCGTGGAGTGAAGTGAGCAAGCTATTTTTCCATCTCCCTGGCGAGCATCGCCCACCTGTCTGCTGAGGCTCCCTCAGCAGACTGAAGCTGACTACTACTGCGCAGCTGCAACAGACTGTGGGCTGCCCATTGTGACACGTGGTCCCATTGTGACACGTGGTCCCATTGTTCTAGGAATAGAACACATCCAAGCATTGTGTTCTATGAATGGCATGATTCCTATCACAGTGTTCCATGGATGGAACACATCCTATTTACTGCAGGCAAGCAGCGCACCTAGCTGCTGCTGCTGCTGCTACAAACCACTAGAATACCGTCTGTCAGACAGGTGGACGTAGGCCGAACATTCAAATAACTCGCCAGATAAATCGTTGCTTTTCCATTTAATTCATATATGAATTAATTCAAAATTGAACAGTAAATTTCAAAGTTGGAAGGCCACAAGAGGGGGGCAATGTTTCAAAAATGAAACGACATATCATTGCATGAGGGATGTGGTAGGAATTGAATGCTTGAATTAAGACTGGGGAAGTACTGAGGGGAAGGGGCTGCAGGCCTTGTAGCAGATGGGTGTGCAGAAATGTAGCTATCCAAAGCCAAACACATTACTGCAGCTTGTCACACCTGTACCTACCAAGCAGCAAAGGCCAAGATAGATCGTTATTTTACTGACAGATTGAATACAGTGCAATGCCTCCCATATAGAGGTGAATAAGAGTAGTAGTAGTAGTAGTAGTAGTAGTAGTAGTAGAAGAGTTGGTCAAGTTAAATCAAGGCTAAGGAATTGGAAATGTGCAACTTGGACCAAGAAAAACTAATTACAGAGCAACGACATTTGAAAAAAGCATTCAAATCATGCTTTGAAAACACTACTTGTGTATCCCAATTTCAATTCAATATGTCTTTGGAAACCGCTTAAGAGAGTGAGTGCACCATTCTCAGAGGAACTGCAGATACTGAAATGATGCGTGGAGTGAAGTGAGCAAGCTATTTTTCCATCTCCCTGGCGAGCATCGCCCACCTGTCTGCTGAGGCTCCCTCAGCAGACTGAAGCTGACTACTACTGCGCAGCTGCTACAGACTGTGGGCTGCCCATTGTGACACGTGGTCCCATTGTGACACGTGGTCCCATTGTTCCAGGAATAGAACACATCCAAGCATTGTGTTCTATGAATGGCATGATTCCTATCACAGTGTTCCATGGATGGAACACATCCTATTTACTGCAGGCAAGCAGCGCACCTAGCTGCTGCTGCTGCTGCTGCTACAAGCCACTAGAATACCGTCTGTCAGACAGGTGGACGTAGGCCGAACATTCAAATAACTCGCCAGATAAATCGTTGCTTTTCCATTTAATTCATATATGAATTAATTCAAAATTGAACAGTAAATTTCAAAGTTGGAAGGCCACAAGAGGGGGACAATGTTTCAAAAATGAAACGACATATCATTGCATGCGGGATGTGGTAGGAATTGAATGCTTGAATTAAGACTGGGGAAGTACTGAGGGGAAGGGGCTGCAGGCCTTGTAGCAGGTGGGTGTGCAGAAATGTAGCTATCCAAAGCCAAACACATTACCGCAGCTTGTCACACCTGTACCTACCAAGCAGCAAAGGCCAAGATAGATCGTTATTTTACTGGCAAATTGAATACAGTGCAATGCCTCCCATATAGAGGTGAATAAGAGTAGTAGTAGTAGAAGAGTTGGTCAAGTTAAATCAAGGCTAAGGAATTGGAAATGTGCAACTTGGACCAAGAAAAACTAATTACAGAGCAACGACATTTGAAAAAAGCATTCAAATCTTGCTTTGAAAACACTACTTGTGTATCCCGATTTCAATTCAATCTGTCTTTGGAAACCGCTTAAGAGAGTGAGTGCACCATTCTCAGAGGAACTGCAGATACTGAAATGATGCATGGAGTGAAGTGAGCAAGCTATTTTTCCATCTCCCTGGCGAGCATCGCCCACCTGTCTGCTGAGGCTCCCTCAGCAGACTGAAGCTGACTACTACTGCGCAGCTGCTACAGACTGTGGGCTGCCCATTGTGACACGTGGTCCCATTGTGACACGTGGTCCCATTGTTCCAGGAATAGAACACATCCGAGCATTGTGTTCTATGAATGGCATGATTCCTATCACAGTGTTCCATGGATGGAACACATCCTATTTACTGCAGGCAAGCAGCGCACCTAGCTGCTGCTGCTGCTGCTGCTGCTACAAGCCACTAGAATACCGTCTGTCAGACAGGTGGACGTAGGCCGAACATTCAAATAACTCGCCAGATAAATCGTTGCTTTTCCATTTAATTCATATATGAATTAATTCAAAATTGAACAGTAAATTTCAAAGTTGGAAGGCCACAAGAGGGGGGCAATGTTTCAAAAATGAAACGACATATCATTGCATGAGGGATGTGGTAGGAATTGAATGCTTGAATTAAGACTGGGGAAGTACTGAGGGGAAGGGGCTGCAGGCCTTGTAGCAGGTGGGTGTGCAGAAATGTAGCTATCCAAAGCCAAACACATTACTGCAGCTTGTCACACCTGTACCTACCAAGCAGCAAAGGCCAAGATAGATCGTTATTTTACTGACAGATTGAATACAGTGCAATGCCTCCCATATAGAGGTGAATAAGAGTAGTAGTAGTAGTAGTAGTAGTAGTAGAAGAGTTGGTCAAGTGAAATCAAGGCTAAGGAATTGGAAATGTGCAACTTGGACCAAGAAAAACTAATTACAGAGCAACGACATTTGAAAAAAGCATTCAAATCATGCTTTGAAAACACTACTTGTTTATCCCGATTTCAATTCAATCTGTCTTTGGAAACTGCTTAAGAGAGTGAGTGCACCATTCTCAGAGGAACTGCAGATACTGAAATGATGCGTGGAGTGAAGTGAGCAAGCTATTTTTCCATCTCCCTGGCGAGCATCGCCCACCTGTCTGCTGAGGCTCCCTCAGCAGACTGAAGCTGACTACTACTGCGCAGCTGCTACAGACTGTGGGCTGCCCATTGTGACACGTGGTCCCATTGTGACACGTGGTCCCATTGTTCCAGGAATAGAACACATCCAAGCATTGTGTTCTATGAATGGCATGATTCCTATCACAGTGTTCCATGGATGGAACACATCCTATTTACTGCAGGCAAGCCTCGCACCTAGCTGCTGCTGCTGCTGCTACAAGCCACTAGAATACCGTCTGTCAGACAGGTGGACGTAGGCCGAACATTCAAATAACTCGCCAGATAAATCGTTGCTTTTCCATTTAATTCATATATGAATTAATTCAAAATTGAACAGTAAATTTCAAAGTTGGAAGGCCACAAGAGGGGGGCAATGTTTCAAAAATGAAACGACATATCATTGCAGGAGGGATGTGGTAGGAATTGAATGCTTGAATTAAGACTGGGGAAGTACTGAGGGGAAGGGGCTGCAGGCCTTGTAGCAGATGGGTGTGCAGAAATGTAGCTATCCAAAGCCAAACACATTACTGCAGCTTGTCACACCTGTACCTACCAAGCAGCAAAGGCCAAGATAGATCGTTATTTTACTGACAGATTGAATACAGTGCAATGCCTCCCATATAGAGGTGAATAAAAGTAGTAGTAGTAGTAGTAGTAGTAGAAGAGTTGGTCAAGTTAAATCAAGGCTAAGGAATTGGAAATGTGCAACTTGGACCAAGAAAAACTAATTACAGAGCAACGACATTTGAAAAAAGCATTCAAATCATGCTTTGAAAACACTACTTGTGTATCCCAATTTCAATTCAATATGTCTTTGGAAACCGCTTAAGAGAGTGAGTGCACCATTCTCAGAGGAACTGCAGATACTGAAATGATGCGTGGAGTGAAGTGAGCAAGCTATTTTTCCATCTCCCTGGCGAGCATCGCCCACCTGTCTGCTGAGGCTCCCTCAGCAGACTGAAGCTGACTACTACTGCGCAGCTGCTACAGACTGTGGGCTGCCCATTGTGACACGTGGTCCCATTGTGACACGTGGTCCCATTGTTCCAGGAATAGAACACATCCAAGCATTGTGTTCTATGAATGGCATGATTCCTATCACAGTGTTCAATGGATGGAACACATCCTATTTACTGCAGGCAAGCAGCGCACCTAGCTGCTGCTGCTTCTACAAGCCACTAGAATACCGTCTGTCAGACAGGTGGACGTAGGCCGAACATTCAAATAACTCGCCAGATAAATCGTTGCTTTTCCATTTAATTCATATATGAATTAATTCAAAATTGAACAGTAAATTTCAAAGTTGGAAGGCCACAAGAGGAGGACAATGTTTCAAAAATGAAACGACATATCATTGCATGAGGGATGTGGTAGGAATTGAATGCTTGAATTAAGACTGGGGAAGTACTGAGGGGAAGGGGCTGCAGGCCTTGTAGCAGGTGGGTGTGCAGAAATGTAGCTATCCAAAGCCAAACACATTACTGCAGCTTGTCACACCTGTACCTACCAAGCAGCAAAGGCCAAGATAGATCGTTATTTTACTGACAGATTGAATACAGTGCAATGCCTCCCATATAGAGGTGAATAAGAGTAGTAGTAGTAGTAGTAGTAGTAGTAGAAGAGTTGGCCAAGTTAAATCAAGGCTAAGGAATTGGAAATGTGCAACTTGGACCAAGAAAAACTAATTACAGAGCAACGACATTTGAAAAAATCATTCAAATCATGCTTTGAAAACACTACTTGTGTATCCCAATTTCAATTCAATCTGTCTTTGGAAACCGCTTAAGAGAGTGAGTGCACCATTCTCAGAGGAACTGCAGATACTGAAATGATGCGTGGAGTGAAGTGAGCAAGCTATTTTTCCATCTCCCTGGCGAGCATCGCCCACCTGTCTGCTGAGGCTCCCTCAGCAGACTGAAGCTGACTACTACTGCGCAGCTGCTACAGACTGTGGGCTGCCCATTGTGACACGTGGTCCCATTGTGACACGTGGCCCCATTGTTCCAGGAATAGAACACATCCAAGCATTGTGTTCTTTGAATGGCATGATTCCTATCACAGTGTTCCATGGATGGAACACATCCTATTTACTGCAGGCAAGCAGCGCACCTAGCTGCTGCTGCTGCTGCTGCTACAAGCCACTAGAATACCGTCTGTCAGACAGGTGGACGTAGGCCGAACATTCAAATAACTCGCCAGATAAATCGTTGCTTTTCCATTTAATTCATATATGAATTAATTCAAAATTGAACAGTAAATTTCAAAGTTGGAAGGCCACAAGAGGGGGACAATGTTTCAAAAATGAAACGACATATCATTGCATGAGGGATGTGGTAGGAATTGAATGCTTGAATTAAGAATGGGGAAGTACTGAGGGGAAGGGGCTGCAGGCCTTGTAGCAGGTGGGTGTGCAGAAATGTAGCTTTCCAAAGCCAAACACATTACTGCAGCTTGTCACACCTGTACCTACCAAGCAGCAAAGGCCAAGATAGATCGTTATTTTACTGACAGATTGAATACAGTGCAATGCCTCCCATATAGAGGTGAATAAGTGTAGTAGTAGTAGTAGTAGTAGTAGAAGAGTTGATCAAGTTAAATCAAGGCTAAGGAATTGGAAATGTGCAACTTGGACCAAGAAAAACTAATTACAGAGCAACGACATTTGAAAAAAGCATTCAAATTATGCTTTGAAAACACTACTTGTGTATCCCGATTTCAATTCAATCTGTCTTTGGAAACCGCTTAAGAGTGAGTGCACCATTCTCAGAGGAACTGCAGATACTGAAATGATGCGTGGAGTGAAGTGAGCAAGCTATTTTTCCATCTCCCTGGCGAGCATCGCCCACCTGTCTGCTGAGGCTCCCTCAGCAGACTGAAGCTGACTACTACTGCGCAGCTGCTACAGACTGTGGGCTGCCCATTGTGACACGTGGTCCCATTGTGACACGTGGTTCCATTGTTCCAGGAATAGAACACATCCAAGCATTGTGTTCTATGAATGGCATGATTCCTATCACAGTGTTCCATGGATGGAACACATCCTATTTACTGCAGGCAAGCAGCGCACCTAGCTGCTGCTGCTGCTGCTGCTACAAGCCACTAGAATACCGTCTGTCAGACAGGTGGACGTAGGCCGAACATTCAAATAACTAGCCAGATAAATCGTTGCTTTTCCATTTAATTCATATATGAATTAATTCAAAATTGAACAGTAAATTTCAAAGTTGGAAGGCCACAAGAGGGGGACAATGTTTCAAAAATGAAACGACATATCATTGCATGAGGGATGTGGTAGGAATTGAATGCTTGAATTAAGACTGGGGAAGTACTGAGGGGAAGGGGCTGCAGGCCTTGTAGCAGGTGGGTGTGCAGAAATGTAGCTATCCAAAGCCAAACACATTACTGCAGCTTGTCACACCTGTACCTACCAAGCAGCAAAGGCCAAGATAGATCGTTATTTTACTGACAGATTGAATACAGTGCAATGCCTCCCATATAGAGGTGAATAAGAGTAGTAGTAGTAGTAGTAGTAGTAGAAGAGTTGGTCAAGTTAAATCAAGGCTAAGGAATTGGAAATGTGCAACTTGGACCAAGAAAAACTAATTACAGAGCAACGACATTTGAAAAAAGCATTCACATCATGCTTTGAAAACACTACTTGTGTATCCCGATTTCAATTCAATCTGTCTTTGGAAACCGCTTAAGAGAGTGAGTGCACCATTCTCAGAGGAACTGCAGATACTGAAATGATGCGTGGAGTGAAGTGAGCAAGCTATTTTTCCATCTCCCTGGCGAGCATCGCCCACCTGTCTGCTGAGGCTCCCTCAGCAGACTGAAGCTGACTACTACTGCGCAGCTGCTTCAGACTGTGGGCTGCCCATTGTGACACGTGGTCCCATTGTGACACGTGGTCCCATTGTTCCAGGAATAGAACACATCCAAGAATTGTGTTCTATGAATGGCATGATTCCTATCACAGTGTTCCATGGATGGAACACATCCTATTTACTGCAGGCAAGCAGCGCACCTAGCTGCTGGTGCTACAAGCCACTAGAATACAGTCTGTCAGACAGGTGGACGTAGGCCGAACATTCAAATAACTAGCCAGATAAATCGTTGCTTTTCCATTTAATTCATATATGAATTAATTCAAAATTGAACAGTAAATTTCAAAGTTGGAAGGCCACAAGAGGGGTACAATGTTTCAAAAACGAAATGACATATCATTGCAAGAGGGATGTGGTAGGAATTGAATGTTTGAATTAAGACTGGGGAAGTACTGAGGGGAAGGGGCTGCAGGCCTTGTAGCAGGTGGATGTGCAGAAATGTAGTTATCCAAAGCCAAACACATTACTGCAGCTTGTCACATCTGTACCTACCAAGCAGCAAAGGCCAAGATAGATCATTATTTTACTGACAGATTGAATACAGTGCAATGCCTCCCATATAGAGGTGAATAAGAGTAGTAGTAGTAGTAGTAGTAGTAGTAGTAGTAGTAGTAGTAGAAGAGTTGGTCAAGTTAAATCAAGGCTAAGGAATTGGAAATGTGCAACTTGGACCAAGAAAAACTAATTACAGAGCAACGACATTTGAAAAAAGCATTCAAATCATGCTTTGAAAACACTACTTGTGTATCCCGATATATATTCAATCTGTCTTTGGAAACCACTTAAGAGAGTGAGTGCACCATTCTCAGAGGAACTGCAGATACTGAAATGATGTGTGGAGTGAAGTGAGCAAGCTATTTTTCCATCTCCCTGGCGAGCATCGTCCACCTGTCTGCTGAGGCTCCCTCAGCAGACTGAAGCTGACTACTACTGCGCAGCTGCTACAGACTGTGGGCGGCCCATTGTGACACGTGGTCCCATTGTGACACGTGGCCCCATTGTTCCAGGAATAGAACACATCCAAGCATTGTGTTCTATGAATGGCATGATTCCTATCACAGTGTTCCATGGATGGAACACATCCTATTTACTGCAGGCAAGCAGCGCACCTAGCTGCTGCTGCTGCTGCTACAATCCACTAGAATACCGTCTGTCAGACAGGTGGACGTAGGCCGAACATTCAAATAACTCACCAGATAAATCGTTGCTTTTCAATTTAATTCATATATGAATTAATTCAAAATTGAACAGTAAATTTCAAAGTTGGAAGGCCACAAGAGGGGGGCAATGTTTCAAAAATGAAACGACATATCATTGCATGAGGGATGTGGTAGGAATTGAATGCTTGAATTAAGACTGGGGAAGTACTGAGGGGAAGGGGCTGCAGGCCTTGTAGCAGGTGGGTGTGCAGAAATGTAGCTATCCAAAGCCAAACACATTACTGCAGCTTGTCACACCTGTACCTACCAAGCAGCAAAGGCCAAGATAGATCGTTATTTTACTGACAGATTGAATACAGTGCAATGCCTCCCATATAGAGGTGAATAAGAGTAGTAGTAGTAGTAGTAGTAGTAGTAGTAGAAGAGTTGGTCAAGTTAAATCAAGGCTAAGGAATTGGAAATGTGCAACTTGGACCAAGAAAAACTAATTACAGAGCAACGACATTTGAAAAAAGCATTCAAATCATGCTTTGAAAACACTACTTGTGTATCCCATTTTCAATTCAGTCTGTCTTTGGAAACCGCTTAAGAGAGTGAGTGCACCATTCTCAGAGGAACTGCAGATACTGAAATGATGCGTGGAGTGAAGTGAGCAAGCTATTTTTCCATCTCCCTGGCGAGCATCGCCCACCTGTCTGCTGAGGCTCCCTCAGCAGACTGAAGCTGACTACTACTGCGCAGCTGCTACAGACTGTGGGCTGCCCATTGTGACACGTGGTCCCATTGTGACACGTGGCCCCATTGTTCCAGGAATAGAACACATCCAAGCATTGTGTTCTGTGAATGGCATGATTCCTATCACAGTGTTCCATGGATGGAACACATCCTATTTACTGCAGGCAAGCAGCGCACCTAGCTGCTGCTGCTGCTACAAGCCACTAGAATACCGTCTGTCAGACAGGTGGACGTAGGCCGAACATTCAAATAACTCGCCAGATAAATCGTTGCTTTTCCATTTAATTCATATATGAATTAATTCAAAATTGAACAGTAAATTTCAAAGTTGGAAGGCCACAAGAGGGGTACAATGTTTCAAAAACGAAACGACATATCATTGCAAGAGGGATGTGGTAGGAATTGAATGCTTGAATTAAGACTGGGGAAGTACTGAGGGGAAGGGGCTGCAGGCCTTGTAGCAGGTGGGTGTGCAGAAATGTAGCTATCCAAAGCCAAACACATTACTGCAGCTTGTCACATCTGTACCTACCAAGCAGCAAAGGCCAAGATAGATCATTATTTTACTGACAGATTGAATACAGTGCAATGCCTCCCATATAGAGGTGAATAAGAGTAGTAGTAGTAGTAGTAGTAGTAGTAGTAGTAGTAGTAGTAGTAGAAGAGTTGGTCAAGTTAAATCAAGGCTAAGGAATTGGAAATGTGCAACTTGGACCAAGAAAAACTAATTACAGAGCAACGACATTTGAAAAAAGCATTCAAATCATGCTTTGAAAACACTACTTGTGTATCCCGATTTATATTCAATCTGTCTTTGGAAACCACTTAAGAGAGTGAGTGCACCATTCTCAGAGGAACTGCAGATACTGAAATGATGTGTGGAGTGAAGTGAGCAAGCTATTTTTCCATCTCCCTGGCGAGCATCGTCCACCTGTCTGCTGAGGCTCCCTCAGCAGACTGAAGCTGACTACTACTGCGCAGCTGCTACAGACTGTGGGCGGCCCATTGTGACACGTGGTCCCATTGTGACACGTGGTCCCATTGTTCCAGGAATAGAACACATCCAAGCATTGTGTTCTATGAATGGCATGATTCCTATCACAGTGTTCCATGGATGGAACACATCCTATTTACTGCAGGCAAGCAGCGCACCTAGCTGCTGCTGCTGCTGCTACAATCCACTAGAATACCGTCTGTCAGACAGGTGGACGTAGGCCGAACATTCAAATAACTCACCAGATAAATTGTTGCTTTTCAATTTAATTCATATATGAATTAATTCAAAATTGAACAGTAAATTTCAAAGTTGGAAGGCCACAAGAGGGGGGCAATGTTTCAAAAATGAAACGACATATCATTGCATGAGGGATGTGGTAGGAATTGAATGCTTGAATTAAGACTGGGGAAGTACTGAGGGGAAGGGGCTGCAGGCCTTGTAGCAGGTGGGTGTGTAGAAATGTAGCTATCCAAAGCCAAACACATTACTGCAGCTTGTCACACCTGTACCTACCAAGCAGCAAAGGCCAAGATAGATCGTTATTTTACTGACAGATTGAATACAGTGCAATGCCTCCCATATAGAGGTGAATAAGAGTAGTAGTAGTAGTAGTAGTAGTAGTAGAAGAGTTGGTCAAGTTAAATCAAGGCTAAGGAATTGGAAATGTGCAACTTGGACCAAGAAAAACTAATTACAGAGCAACGACATTTGAAAAAAGCATTCAAATCATGCTTTGAAAACACTACTTGTGTATCCCATTTTCAATTCAGTCTGTCTTTGGAAACCGCTTAAGAGAGTGAGTGCACCATTCTCAGAGGAACTGCAGATACTGAAATGATGCGTGGAGTGAAGTGAGCAAGCTATTTTTCCATCTCCCTGGCGAGCATCGCCCACCTGTCTGCTGAGGCTCCCTCAGCAGACTGAAGCTGACTACTACTGCGCAGCTGCTACAGACTGTGGGCTGCCCATTGTGACACGTGGTCCCATTGTGACACGTGGCCCCATTGTTCCAGGAATAGAACACATCCAAGCATTGTGTTCTGTGAATGGCATGATTCCTCTCACAGTGTTCCATGGATGGAACACATCCTATTTACTGCAGGCAAGCAGCGCACCTAGCTGCTGCTGCTGCTACAAGCCACTAGAATACCGTCTGTCAGACAGGTGGACGTAGGCCGAACATTCAAATAACTCGCCAGATAAATCGTTGCTTTTCCATTTAATTCATATATGAATTAATTCAAAATTGAACAGTAAATTTCAAAGTTGTAAGGCCACAAGAGGGGGACAATGTTTCAAAAATGAAACGACATATCATTGCATGAGGGATGTGGTAGGAATTGAATGCTTGAATTAAGACTGGGGAAGTACTGAGGGGAAGGGGCTGCAGGCCTTGTAGCAGGTGGGTGTGCAGAAATGTAGCTTTCCAAAGCCAAACACATTACTGCAGCTTGTCACACCTGTACCTACCAAGCAGCAAAGGCCAAGATAGATCGTTATTTTACTGACAGATTGAATACAGTGCAATGCCTCCCATATAGAGGTGAATAAGAGTAGTAGTAGTAGTAGAAGAGTTGGTCAAGTTAAATCAAGGCTAAGGAATTGGAAATGTGCAACTTGGACCAAGAAAAACTAACTACAGAGCAACGACATTTGAAAAAAGCATTCAAATCATGCTTTGAAAACACTACTTGTGTATCCCAATTTCAATTCAATCTGTCTTTGTAAACCGCTTAAGAGAGTGAGTGCACCATTCTCAGAGGAACTGCAGATACTGAAATGATGCGTGGAGTGAAGTGAGCAAGCTATTTTTCCATCTCCCTGGCAAGCATCGCCCACTTGTCTGCTGAGGCTCCCTCAGCAGACTGAAGCTGACTACTACTGCGCAGCTGCTACAGACTGTGGGCTGCCCATTGTGACACGTGGTCCCATTGTGACACGTGGTCCCATTGTTTCAGGAATAGAACACATCCAAGCATTGTGTTCTATGAATGGCATGATTCCTATCACAGTGCTCCATGGATGGAACACATCCTATTTACTGCAGGCAAGCAGCGCACCTAGCTGCTGCTGCTGCTGCTACAAGCCACTAGAATACCGTCTGTCAGACAGGTGGACGTAGGCCGAACATTCAAATAACTAGCCAGATAAATCGTTGCTTTTCCATTTAATTCATATATGAATTAATTCAAAATTGAACAGTAAATTTCAAAGTTGGAAGGCCACAAGAGGGGTACAATGTTTCAAAAACGAAACGACATATCATTGCAAGAGGGATGTGGTAGGAATTGAATGCTTGAATTAAGACTGGGGAAGTACTGAGGGGAAGGGGCTGCAGGCCTTGTAGCAGGTGGGTGTGCAGAAATGTAGCTATCCAAAGCCAAACACATTACTGCAGCTTGTCACACCTGTACCTACCAAGCAGCAAAGGCCAAGATAGATCATTATTTTACTGACAGATTGAATACAGTGCAATGCCTCCCATATAGAGGTGAATAAGAGTAGTAGTAGTAGTAGTAGTAGTAGTAGTAGTTGTAGTAGTAGTAGTAGTAGTAGTAGTAGAAGAGTTGGTCAAGTTAAATCAAGGCTAAGGAATTGGAAATGTGCAACTTGGACCAAGAAAAACTAATTACAGAGCAACGACATTTGAAAAAAGCATTCAAATCATGCTTTGAAAACACTACTTGTGTATCCCGATTTCAATTCAATCTGTCTTTGGAAACCGCTTAAGAGAGTGAGTGCACCATTCTCAGAGGAACTGCAGATACTGAAATGATGTGTGGAGTGAAGTGAGCAAGCTATTTTTCCATCTCCCTGGCGAGCATCGCCCACCTGTCTGCTGAGGCTCCCTCAGCAGACTGAAGCTGACTACTACTGCGCAGCTGCTACAGACTGTGGGCGGCCCATTGTGACACGTGGTCCCATTGTGACACGTGGTCCCATTGTTCCAGGAATAGAACACATCCAAGCATTGTGTTCTATGAATGGCATGATTCCTATCACAGTGTTCCATGGATGGAACACATCCTATTTACTGCAGGCAAGCAGCGCACCTAGCTGCTGCTGCTGCTGCTGCTGCTGCTGCTACAAGCCACTAGAATACCGTCTGTCAGACAGGTGGACGTAGGCCGAACATTCAAATAACTCGCCAGATAAATCGTTGCTTTTCCATTTAATTCATATATAAATTAATTCAAAATTGAACAGTAAATTTCAAAGTTGGAAGGCCACAAGAGGGGGACAATGTTTCAAAAATGAAACGACATATCATTGCATGAGGGATGTGGTAGGAATTGAATGCTTGAATTAAGACTGGGGAAGTACTGAGGGGAAGGGGCTGCAGGCCTTGTAGCAGGTGGGTGTGCAGAAATGTAGCTATCCAAAGCCAAACACATTACTGCAGCTTGTCACAACTGTACCTACCACGCAGCAAAGGCCAAGATAGATCGTTATTTTACTGACAGATTGAATACAGTGCAATGCCTCCCATATAGAGGTGAATAAGTGTAGTAGTAGTAGTAGTAGTAGAAGAGTTGGTCAAGTTAAATCAAGGCTAAGGAATTTGAAATGTGCAACTTGGACCAAGAAAAACTAATTACAGAGCAACGACATTTGAAAAAAGCATTCAAATCATGCTTTGAAAACACTACTTGTGTATCCCGATTTCAATTCAATCTGTCTTTGGAAACTGCTTAAGAGAGTGAGTGCACCATTCTCAGAGGAACTGCAGATACTGAAATGATGCGTGGAGTGAAGAGAGCAAGCTATTTTTCCATCTCCCTGGCGAGCATCGCCCACCTGTCTGCTGAGGCTCCCTCAGCAGACTGAAGCTGACTACTACTGCGCAGCTGCTACAGACTGTGGGCTGCCCATTGTGACACGTGGTCCCATTGTGACACGTGGTCCCATTGTTCCAGGAATAGAACACATCCAAGCATTGTGTTCTATGAATGGCATGATTCCTATCACAGTGTTCCATGGATGGAACACATCCTATTTACTGCAGGCAAGCAGCGCACCTAGATGCTGCTGCTGCTGCTGCTACAAGCCACTAGAATACCGTCTGTCAGACAGGTGGACGTAGGCCGAACATTCAAATAACTCACCAGATAAATCGTTGCTTTTCAATTTAATTCATATATGAATTAATTCAAAATTGAACAGTAAATTTCAAAGTTGGAAGGCCACAAGAGGGGGGCAATGTTTCAAAAATGAAACGACATATCATTGCATGAGGGATGTGGTAGGAATTGAATGCTTGAATTAAGACTGGGGAAGTACTGAGGGGAAGGGGCTGCAGGCCTTGTAGCAGGTGGGTGTGCAGAAATGTAGCTATCCAAAGCCAAACACATTACTGCAGCTTGTCACACCTGTACCTACCAAGCAGCAAAGGCCAAAATAGATCGTTATTTTACTGACTGATTGAATACAGTGCAATGCCTCCCATATAGAGGTGAATAAGAGTAGTAGTAGTAGTAGTAGTAGTAGTAGTAGTAGTAGTAGTAGTAGTAGAAGAGTTGGTCAAGTTAAATCAAGGCTAAGGAATTGGAAATGTGCAACTTGGACCAAGAAAAACTAATTACAGAGCAACGACATTTGAAAAAAGCATTCAAATCATGCTTTGAAAACACTACTTGTGTATCCCAATTTCAATTCAATCTGTCTTTGGAAACCGCTTAAGACAGTGAGTGCACCATTCTCAGAGGAACTGCAGATACTGAAATGATGCGTGGAGTGAAGTGAGCAAGCTATTTTTCCATCTCCCTGGCGAGCATCACCCACCTGTCTGCTGAGGCTCCCTCAGCAGACTTAAGCTGACTACTACTGCGCAGCTGCTACAGACTGGGCTGCCCATTGTGACACGTGGTCCCATTGTGACACGTGGCCCCATTGTTCCAGGAATAGAACACATCCAAGCATTGTGTTCTATGAATGGCATGATTCCTATCACAGTGTTCCATGGATGGAACACATCCTATTTACTGCAGGCAAGCAGCGCACCTAGCTGCTGCTGCTGCTACAAGCCACTAGAATACCGTCTGTCAGACAGGTGGACGTAGGCCGAACATTCAAATAACTCGCCAGATAAATCGTTGCTTTTCCATTTAATTCATATATGAATTAATTCAAAATTGAACAGTAAATTTCAAAGTTGGAAGGCCACAAGAGGGGGACAATGTTTCAAAAATGAAACGACATATCATTGCATGAGGGATGTGGTAGGAATTGAATGCTTGAATTAAGACTGGGGAAGTACTGAGGGGAAGGGGCTGCAGGCCTTGTAGCAGGTGGGTGTGCAGAAATGTAGCTTTCCAAAGCCAAACACATTACTGCAGCTTGTCACACCTGTACCTACCAAGCAGCAAAGGCCAAGATAGATCGTTATTTTACTGACAGATTGAATACAGTGCAATGCCTCCCATATAGAGGTGAATAAGAGTAGTAGTAGTAGTAGTAGAAGAGTTGGTCAAGTTAAATCAAGGCTAAGGAATTGGAAATGTGCAACTTGGACCAAGAAAAACTAATTACAGAGCAACGACATTTGAAAAAAGCATTCAAATCATGCTTGGAAAACACTACTTGTGTATCCCGATTTCAATTCAATCTGTCTTTGGAAAACGCTTAAGAGAGTGAATGCACCATTCTCAGAAGAACTGCAGATACTGAAATGATGCGTGGAGTGAAGTGAGCAAGCTATTTTTCCATCTCCCTGGCGAGCATCGCCCACCTGTCTGCTGAGGCTCCCTCAGCAGACTGAAGCTGACTACTACTGCGCAGCTGCTACAGACTGTGGGCTGCCCATTGTGACACGTGGTCCCATTGTGACACGTGGTCCCATTGTTCCAGGAATAGAACACATCCAAGCATTGTGTTCTATGAATGGCATGATTACTATCACAGTGTTCCATGGATTGAACACATCCTATTTACTGCAGGCAAGCAGCGCACCTAGCTGCTGCTGCTGCTACAAGCCTCTAGAATACCGTCTGTCAGACAGGTGGACGTAGGCCGAACATTCAAATAACTCGCCAGATAAATCGTTGCTTTTCCATTTAATTCATATATGAATTAATTCAAAATTGAACAGTAAATTTCAAAGTTGGAAGGCCACAAGAGGGGGACAATGTTTCAAAAATGAAACGACATATCATTGCATGAGGGATGTGGTAGGAATTGAATGCTTGAATTAAGACTGGGGAAGTACTGAGGGGAAGGGGCTGCAGGCCTTGTAGCAGGTGGGTGTGCAGAAATGTAGCTATCCAAAGCCAAACACATTACTGAAGCTTGTCACACCTGTACCTACCAAGCAGCAAAGGCCAAGATAGATCGTTATTTTACTGACAGATTGAATACAGTGCAATGCCTAGCATATAGAGGTGAATAAGAGTAGTAGTAGTAGTAGTAGTAGTAGAAGAGTTGGTCAAGTTAAATCAAGGCTAAGAAATTGGAAATGTGCAACTTGGACCAAGAAAAACTAATTACAGAGCAACGACATTTGAAAAAAGCATTCAAATCATGCTTTGAAAACACTACTTGTGTATCCCAATTTCAATTCAATCTGTCTTTGGAAACCGCTTAAGAGAGTGAGTGCACCATTCTCAGAGGAACTGCAGATACTGAAATGATGCGTGAAGTGAAGTGAGCAAGCTATTTTTCCATCTCCCTGGCGAGCATCGCCCACCTGTCTGCTGAGGCTCCCTCAGCAGACTTAAGCTGACTACTACTGCGCAGCTGCTACAGACTGTGGGCTGCCCATTGTGACACGTGGTCCCATTGTGACACGTGGCCCCATTGTTCCAGGAATAGAACACATCCAAGCATTGTGTTCTGTGAATGGCATGATTCCTATCACAGTGTTCCATGGATGGAACACATCCTATTTACTGCAGGCAAGCAGCGCACCTAGCTGCTGCTGCTGCTACAAGCCACTAGAATACCGTCTGTCAGATAGGTGGACGTAGGCCGAACATTCAAATAACTCGCCAGATAAATCGTTGCTTTTTCATTTAATTCATATATGAATTAATTCAAAATTGAACAGTAAATTTCAAAGTTGCAAGGCCGCAAGAGGGGGACAATGTTTCAAAAATGAAACGACATATCATTGCATGAGGGATGTGGTAGGAATTGAATGCTTGAATTAAGACTGGGGAAGTACTGAGGGGAAGGGGCTGCAGGCCTTGTAGCAGGTGGGTGTGCAGAAATGTAGCTATCCAAAGCCAAACACATTACTGCAGCTTGTCACACCTGTACCTACCAAGCAGCAAAGGCCAAGATAGATAGTTATTTTACTGGCAGATTGAATACAGTGCAATGCCTCCCATATAGAGGTGAATAAGAGTAGTAGTAGTAGTAGTAGTAGTAGTAGTAGTAGTAGTAGTAGTAGAAGAGTTGGTCAAGTTAAATCAAGGCTAAGGAATTGGAAATGTGCAACTTGGACCAAGAAAAACTAATTACAGAGCAACGACATTTGAAAAAAGCATTCAAATCATGCTTTGAAAACACTACTTGTGTATCCCGATTTCAATTCAATCTGTCTTTGGAAAA
Organism: Dendrobates tinctorius; assembly: GCF_039654945.1. Classification (NCBI taxonomy): domain Eukaryota; kingdom Metazoa; phylum Chordata; class Amphibia; order Anura; family Dendrobatidae; genus Dendrobates; species Dendrobates tinctorius. The sequence continues at coordinate 25,554,114 of NW_027361793.1, forward strand.
CGCTTAAGAGAGTGAGTGCACCATTCTCAGAGGAACTGCAGATACTGAAATGATGCGTGGAGTGAAGTGAGCAAGCTATTTTTCCATCTCCCTGGCGAGCATCGCCCACCTGTCTGCTGAGGCTCCCTCAGCAGACTGAAGCTGACTACTACTGCGCAGCTGCTACAGACTGTGGGCTGCCCATTGTGACACGTGGTCCCATTGTGACACGTGGTCCCATTGTTCCAGGAATAGAACACATCCAAGCATTGTGTTCTATGAATGGCATGATTACTATCACAGTGTTCCATGGATTGAACACATCCTATTTACTGCAGGCAAGCAGCGCACCTAGCTGCTGCTGCTGCTACAAGCCACTAGAATACCGTCTGTCAGACAGGTGGACGTAGGCCGAACATTCAAATAACTCGCCAGATAAATCGTTGCTTTTCCATTTAATTCATATATGAATTAATTCAAAATTGAACAGTAAATTTCAAAGTTGGAAGGCCACAAGAGGGGGACAATGTTTCAAATATGAAACGACATATCATTGCATGAGGGATGTGGTAGGAATTGAATGCTTGAATTAAGACTGGGGAAGTACTGAGGGGAAGGGGCTGCAGGCCTTGTAGCAGGTGGGTGTGCAGAAATGTAGCTATCCAAAGCCAAACACATTACTGAAGCTTGTCACACCTGTACCTACCAAGCAGCAAAGGCCAAGATAGATCGTTATTTTACTGACAGATTGAATACAGTGCAATGCCTAGCATATAGAGGTGAATAAGAGTAGTAGTAGTAGTAGTAGTAGTAGTAGTAGAAGAGTTGGTCAAGTTAAATCAAGGCTAAGAAATTGGAAATGTGCAACTTGGACCAAGAAAAACTAATTACAGAGCAACGACATTTGAAAAAAGCATTCAAATCATGCTTTGAAAACACTACTTGTGTATCCCGATTTCAATTCAATCTGTCTTTGGAAACCGCTTAAGAGAGTGAGTGCACCATTCTCAGAGGAACTGCAGATACTGAAATGATGCGTGGAGTGAAGTGAGCAAGCTATTTTTCCATCTCCCTAGCGAGCATCGCCCACCTGTCTGCTGAGGCTCCCTCAGCAGACTGAAGCTGACTACTACTGCGCAGCTGCTACAGACTGTGGGCTGCCCATTGTGACACGTGGTCCCATTGTGACACGTGGTCCCATTGTTCCAGGAATAGAACACATCCAAGAATTGTGTTCTATGAATGGCATGATTCCTATCACAGTGTTCCATGGATGGAACACATCCTATTTACTGCAGGCAAGCAGCGCACCTAGCTGCTGCTGCTACAAGCCACTAGAATACCGTCTGTCAGACAGGTGGACGTAGGCCGAACATTCAAATAACTAGCCAGATAAATCGTTGCTTTTCCATTTAATTCATATATGAATTAATTCAAAATTGAACAGTAAATTTCAAAGTTGGAAGGCCACAAGAGGGGTACAATGTTTCAAAAACGAAACGACATATCATTGCAAGAGGGATGTGGTAGGAATTGAATGCTTGAATTAAGACTGGGGAAGTACTGAGGAGAAGGGGCTGCAGGCCTTGTAGCAGTTGGGTGTGCAGAAATGTAGCTATCCAAAGCCAAACACATTACTGCAGCTTGTCACACCTGTACCTACCAAGCAGCAAAGGCCAAGATAGATCATTATTTTACTGACAGATTGAATACAGTGCAATGCCTCCCATATAGAGGTGAATAAGAGTAGCAGTAGTAGTAGTAGTAGTAGTAGTAGAAGAGTTGGTCAAGTTAAATCAAGGCTAAGGAATTGGAAATGTGCAACTTGGACCAAGAAAAACTAATTACAGAGCAACGACATTTGAAAAAAGCATTCAAATCATGCTTTGAAAACACTACTTGTGTATCCCGATTTCAATTGAATCTGTCTTTGGAAACCGCTTAAGAGAGTGAGTGCACCATTCTCAGAGGAACTGCAGATACTGAAATGATGTGTGGAGTGAAGTGAGCAAGCTATTTTTCCATCTCCCTGGCGAGCATCGCCCACCTGTCTGCTGAGGCTCCCTCAGCAGACTGAAGCTGACTACTACTGCGCAGCTGCTACAGACTGTGGGCGGCCCATTGTGACACGTGGTCCCATTGTGACACGTGGTCCCATTGTTCCAGGAATAGAACACATCCAAGCATTGTGTTCTATGAATGGCATGATTCCTATCACAGTGTTCCATGGATGGAACACATCCTATTTACTGCAGGCAAGCAGCGCACCTAGCTGCTGCTGCTGCTGCTGCTACAAGCCACTAGAATACCGTCTGTCAGACAGGTGGACGTAGGCCGAACATTCAAATAACTCGCCAGATAAATCGTTGCTTTTCCATTTAATTCATATATAAATTAATTCAAAATTGAACAGTAAATTTCAAAGTTGGAAGGCCACAAGAGGGGGACAATGTTTCAAAAATGAAACGACATATCATTGCATGAGGGATGTGGTAGGAATTGAATGCTTGAATTAAGACTGGGGAAGTACTGAGGGGAAGGGGCTGCAGGCCTTGTAGCAGGTGGGTGTGCAGAAATGTAGCTATCCAAAGCCAAACACATTACTGCAGCTTGTCACAAATGTACCTACCACGCAGCAAAGGCCAAGATATATCGTTATTTTACTGACAGATTGAATACAGTGCAATGCCTCCCATATACAGGTGAATAAGTGTAGTAGTAGTAGTAGTAGTAGTAGTAGTAGAAGAGTTGGTCAAGTTAAATCAAGGCTAAGGAATTGGAAATGTGCAACTTGGACCAAGAAAAACTAATTACAGAGCAACGACATTTGAAAAAAGCATTCAAATCATGCTTTGAAAACACTACTTGTGTATCCCGATTTCAATTCAATCTGTCTTTGGAAACTGCTTAAGAGAGTGAGTGCACCATTCTCAGAGGAACTGCAGATACTGAAATGATGCGTGGAGTGAAGAGAGCAAGGTATATTTCCATCTCCCTGGCGAGCATCGCCCACCTGTCTGCTGAGGCTCCCTCAGCAGACTGAAGCTGACTACTACTGCGCAGCTGCTACAGACTGTGGGCTGCCCATTGTGACACGTGGTCCCATTGCGACACGTGGTCCCATTGTTCCAGGAATAGAACACATCCAAGCATTGTGTTCTATGAATGGCATGATTCCTATCACAGTGTTCCATGGATGGAACACATCCTATTTACTGCAGGCAAGCAGCGCACCTAGCTGCTGCTGCTGCTGCTGCTACAAGCCACTAGAATACCGTCTGTCAGACAGGTGGACGTAGGCCGAACATTCAAATAACTCACCAGATAAATCGTTGCTTTTCAATTTAATTCATATATGAATTAATTCAAAATTGAACAGTAAATTTCAAAGTTGGAAGGCCACAAGAGGGGGGCAATGTTTCAAAAATGAAACGACATATCATTGCATGAGGGATGTGGTAGGAATTGAATGCTTGAATTAAGACTGGGGAAGTACTGAGGGGAAGGGGCTGCAGGCCTTGTAGCAGGTGGGTGTGCAGAAATGTAGCTTTCCAAAGCCAAACACATTACTGCAGCTTGTCACACCTGTACCTACCAAGCAGCAAAGGCCAAGATAGATCGTTATTTTACTGACAGATTGAATACAGTGCAATGCCTCCCATATAGAGGTGAATAAGAGTAGTAGTAGTAGTAGTAGTAGTAGTAGTAGTAGAAGAGTTGGTCAAGTTAAATCAAGGCTAAGGAATTGGAAATGTGCAACTTGGACCAAGAAAAACTAATTACAGAGCAACGACATTTGAAAAAAGCATTCAAATCATGCTTTGAAAACACTACTTGTGTATCCCGATTTCAATTCAATCTGTCTTTGGAAACCGCTTAAGAGAGTGAGTGCACCATTCTCAGAGGAACTGCAGATACTGAAATGATGCGTGGAGTGAAGTGAGCAAGCTATTTTTCCATCTCCCTGGCGAGCATCGCCCACCTGTCTGCTGAGGCTCCCTCAGCAGACTGAAGCTGACTACTACTGCGCAGCTGCTACAGACTGTGGGCTGCCCATTGTGACACGTGGTCCCATTGTGACACGTGGCCCCATTGTTCCAGGAATAGAACACATCCAAGCATTGTGTTCTATGAATGGCATGATTCCTATCACAGTGTTCCATGGATGGAACACATCCTATTTACTGCAGGCAAGCAGCGCACCTAGCTGCTGCTGCTGCTACAAGCCACTAGAATACCGTCTGTCAGACAGGTGGACGTAGGCCGAACATTCAAATAACTCGCCAGATAAATCGTTGCTTTTCCATTTAATTCATATATGAATTAATTCAAAATTGAACAGTAAATTTCAAAGTTGGAAGGCCACAAGAGGGGTACAATGTTTCAAAAACGAAACGACATATCATTGCAAGAGGGATGTGGTAGGAATTGAATGCTTGAATTAAGACTGGGGAAGTACTGAGGAGAAGGGGCTGCAGGCCTTGTAGCAGTTGGGTGTGCAGAAATGTAGCTATCCAAAGCCAAACACATTACTGCAGCTTGTCACACCTGTACCTACCAAGCAGCAAAGGCCAAGATAGATCATTATTTTACTGACAGATTGAATACAGTGCAATGCCTCCCATATAGAGGTGAATAAGAGTAGCAGTAGTAGTAGTAGTAGTAGTAGAAGAGTTGGTCAAGTTAAATCAAGGCTAAGGAATTGGAAATGTGCAACTTGGACCAAGAAAAACTAATTACAGAGCAACGACATTTGAAAAAAGCATTCAAATCATGCTTTGAAAACACTACTTGTGTATCCCGATTTCAATTGAATCTGTCTTTGGAAACCGCTTAAGAGAGTGAGTGCACCATTCTCAGAGGAACTGCAGATACTGAAATGATGTGTGGAGTGAAGTGAGCAAGCTATTTTTCCATCTCCCTGGCGAGCATCGCCCACCTGTCTGCTGAGGCTCCCTCAGCAGACTGAAGCTGACTACTACTGCGCAGCTGCTACAGACTGTGGGCGGCCCATTGTGACACGTGGTCCCATTGTGACACGTGGTCCCATTGTTCCAGGAATAGAACACATCCAAGCATTGTGTTCTATGAATGGCATGATTCCTATCACAGTGTTCCATGGATGGAACACATCCTATTTACTGCAGGCAAGCAGCGCACCTAGCTGCTGCTGCTGCTGCTGCTACAAGCCACTAGAATACCGTCTGTCAGACAGGTGGACGTAGGCCGAACATTCAAATAACTCGCCAGATAAATCGTTGCTTTTCCATTTAATTCATATATAAATTAATTCAAAATTGAACAGTAAATTTCAAAGTTGGAAGGCCACAAGAGGGGGACAATGTTTCAAAAATGAAACGACATATCATTGCATGAGGGATGTGGTAGGAATTGAATGCTTGAATTAAGACTTGGGAAGTACTGAGGGGAAGGGGCTGCAGGCCTTGTAGCAGGTGGGTGTGCAGAAATGTAGCTATCCAAAGCCAAACACATTACTGCAGCTTGTCACAAATGTACCTACCACGCAGCAAAGGCCAAGATAGATCGTTATTTTACTGACAGATTGAATACAGTGCAATGCCTCCCATATACAGGTGAATAAGTGTAGTAGTAGTAGTAGTAGTAGTAGTAGTAGAAGAGTTGGTCAAGTTAAATCAAGGCTAAGGAATTGGAAATGTGCAACTTGGACCAAGAAAAACTAATTACAGAGCAACGACATTTGAAAAAAGCATTCAAATCATGCTTTGAAAACACTACTTGTGTATCCCGATTTCAATTCAATCTGTCTTTGGAAACTGCTTAAGAGAGTGAGTGCACCATTCTCAGAGGAACTGCAGATACTGAAATGATGCGTGGAGTGAAGAGAGCAAGGTATATTTCCATCTCCCTGGCGAGCATCGCCCACCTGTCTGCTGAGGCTCCCTCAGCAGACTGAAGCTGACTACTACTGCGCAGCTGCTACAGACTGTGGGCTGCCCATTGTGACACGTGGTCCCATTGCGACACGTGGTCCCATTGTTCCAGGAATAGAACACATCCAAGCATTGTGTTCTATGAATGGCATGATTCCTATCACAGTGTTCCATGGATGGAACACATCCTATTTACTGCAGGCAAGCAGCGCACCTAGCTGCTGCTGCTGCTGCTGCTACAAGCCACTAGAATACCGTCTGTCAGACAGGTGGACGTAGGCCGAACATTCAAATAACTCACCAGATAAATCGTTGCTTTTCAATTTAATTCATATATGAATTAATTCAAAATTGAACAGTAAATTTCAAAGTTGGAAGGCCACAAGAGGGGGGCAATGTTTCAAAAATGAAACGACATATCATTGCATGAGGGATGTGGTAGGAATTGAATGCTTGAATTAAGACTGGGGAAGTACTGAGGGGAAGGGGCTGCAGGCCTTGTAGCAGGTGGGTGTGCAGAAATGTAGCTATCCAAAGCCAAACACATTACTGCAGCTTGTCACACCTGTACCTACCAAGCAGCAAAGGCCAAGATAGATCGTTATTTTACTGACAGATTGAATACAGTGCAATGCCTCCCATATAGAGGTGAATAAGAGTAGTAGTAGTAGTAGTAGTAGTAGTAGTAGAAGAGTTGGTCAAGTTAAATCAAGGCTAAGGAATTGGAAATGTGCAACTTGGACCAAGAAAAACTAATTACAGAGCAACGACATTTGAAAAAAGCATTCAAATCATGCTTTGAAAACACTACTTGTGTATCCCAATTTCAATTCAATCTGTCTTTGGAAACCGCTTAAGAGAGTGAGTGCACCATTCTCAGAGGAACTGCAGATACTGAAATGATGCGTGGAGTGAAGTGAGCAAGCTATTTTTCCATCTCCCTGGCGAGCATCGCCCACCTGTCTGCTGAGGCTCCCTCAGCAGACTTAAGCTGACTACTACTGCGCAGCTGCTACAGACTGTGGGCTGCCCATTGTGACACGTGGTCCCATTGTGACACGTGGCCCCATTGTTCCAGGAATAGAACACATCCAAGCATTGTGTTCTATGAATGGCATGATTCCTATCACAGTGTTCCATGGATGGAACACATCCTATTTACTGCAGGCAAGCAGCGCACCTAGCTGCTGCTGCTGCTACAAGCCACTAGAATACCGTCTGTCAGACAGGTGGACGTAGGCCGAACATTCAAATAACTCGCCAGATAAATCGATGCTTTTCCATTTAATTCATATATGAATTAATTCAAAATTGAACAGTAAATTTCAAAGTTGGAAGGCCACAAGAGGGGGACAATGTTTCAAAAATGAAACGACATATCATTGCATGAGGGATGTGGTAGGAATTGAATGCTTGAATTAAGACTGGGGAAGTACTGAGGGGAAGGGGCTGCAGGCCTTGTAGCAGGTGGGTGTGCAGAAATGTAGCTATCCAAAGCCAAACACATTACTGCAGCTTGTCACACCTGTACCTACCAAGCAGCAAAGGCCAAGATAGATCGTTATTTTACTGACAGATTGAATACAGTGCAATTCCTAGCATATAGAGGTGAATAAGAGTAGTAGTAGTAGTAGAAGAGTTGGTCAAGTTAAATCAAGGCTAAGGAATTGGAAATGTGCAACTTGAACCAAGAAAAACTAATTACAGAGCAACGACATTTGAAAAAAGCATTCAAATCATGCTTTGAAAACACTACTTGTGTATCCCGATTTCAATTCAATCTGTCTTTGGAAACCGCTTAAGAGAGTGAGTGCACCATTCTCAGAGGAACTGCAGATACTGAAATGATGCGTGGAGTGAAGTGAGCAAGCTATTTTTCCATCTCCCTGGCGAGCATCGCCCACCTGTCTGCTGAGGCTCCCTCAGCAGACTGAAGCTGACTACTACTGCGCAGCTGCTACAGACTGTGGGCGGCCCATTGTGACACGTGGTCCCATTGTGACACGTGGTCCCATTGTTCCAGGAATAGAACACATCCAAGCATTGTGTTCTATGAATGGCATGATTCCTATCACAGTGTTCCATGGATGGAACACATCCTATTTACTGCAGGCAAGCAGCGCACCTAGCTGCTGCTGCTGCTGCTGCTACAAGCCACTAGAATACCGTCTGTCAGACAGGTGGACGTAGGCCGAACATTCAAATAACTCGCCAGATAAATCGTTGCTTTTCCATTTAATTCATATATAAATTAATTCAAAATTGAACAGTAAATTTCAAAGTTGGAAGGCCACAAGAGGGGGACAATGTTTCAAAAATGAAACGACATATCATTGCATGAGGGATGTGGTAGGAATTGAATGCTTGAATTAAGACTGGGGAAGTACTGAGGGGAAGGGGCTGCAGGCCTTGTAGCAGGTGGGTGTGCAGAAATGTAGCTATCCAAAGCCAAACACATTACTGCAGCTTGTCACAAATGTACCTACCACGCAGCAAAGGCCAAGATAGATCGTTATTTTACTGACAGATTGAATACAGTGCAATGCCTCCCATATACAGGTGAATAAGTGTAGTAGTAGTAGTAGTAGTAGTAGTAGTAGAAGAGTTGGTCAAGTTAAATCAAGGCTAAGGAATTGGAAATGTGCAACTTGGACCAAGAAAAACTAATTACAGAGCAACGACATTTGAAAAAAGCATTCAAATCATGCTTTGAAAACACTACTTGTGTATCCCGATTTCAATTCAATCTGTCTTTGGAAACTGCTTAAGAGAGTGAGTGCACCATTCTCAGAGGAACTGCAGATACTGAAATGATGCGTGGAGTGAAGAGAGCAAGGTATATTTCCATCTCCCTGGCGAGCATCGCCCACCTGTCTGCTGAGGCTCCCTCAGCAGACTGAAGCTGACTACTACTGCGCAGCTGCTACAGACTGTGGGCTGCCCATTGTGACACGTGGTCCCATTGCGACACGTGGTCCCATTGTTCCAGGAATAGAACACATCCAAGCATTGTGTTCTATGAATGGCATGATTCCTATCACAGTGTTCCATGGATGGAACACATCCTATTTACTGCAGGCAAGCAGCGCACCTAGCTGCTGCTGCTGCTGCTGCTACAAGCCACTAGAATACCGTCTGTCAGACAGGTGGACGTAGGCCGAACATTCAAATAACTCACCAGATAAATCGTTGCTTTTCAATTTAATTCATATATGAATTAATTCAAAATTGAACAGTAAATTTCAAAGTTGGAAGGCCACAAGAGGGGGGCAATGTTTCAAAAATGAAACGACATATCATTGCATGAGGGATGTGGTAGGAATTGAATGCTTGAATTAAGACTGGGGAAGTACTGAGGGGAAGGGGCTGCAGGCCTTGTAGCAGGTGGGTGTGCAGAAATGTAGCTATCCAAAGCCAAACACATTACTGCAGCTTGTCACACCTGTACCTACCAAGCAGCAAAGGCCAAGATAGATCGTTATTTTACTGACAGATTGAATACAGTGCAATGCCTCCCATATAGAGGTGAATAAGAGGAGTAGTAGTAGTAGTAGTAGTAGTAGTAGTAGTAGTAGAAGAGTTGGTCAAGTTAAATCAAGGCTAAGGAATTGGAAATGTGCAACTTGGACCAAGAAAAACTAATTACAGAGCAACGACATTTGAAAAAAGCATTCAAATCATGCTTTGAAAACACTACTTGTGTATCCCAATTTCAATTCAATCTGTCTTTGGAAACCGCTTAAGAGAGTGAGTGCACCATTCTCAGAGGAACTGCAGATACTGAAATGATGCGTGGAGTGAAGTGAGCAAGCTATTTTTCCATCTCCCTGGCGAGCATCGCCCACCTGTCTGCTGAGGCTCCCTCAGCAGACTTAAGCTGACTACTACTGCGCAGCTGCTACAGACTGTGGGCTGCCCATTGTGACACGTGGTCCCATTGTGACACGTGGCCCCATTGTTCCAGGAATAGAACACATCCAAGCATTGTGTTCTATGAATGGCATGATTCCTATCACAGTGTTCCATGGATGGAACACATCCTATTTACTGCAGGCAAGCAGCGCACCTAGCTGCTGCTGCTGCTACAAGCCACTAGAATACCGTCTGTCAGACAGGTGGACGTAGGCCGAACATTCAAATAACTCGCCAGATAAATCGTTGCTTTTCCATTTAATTCATATATGAATTAATTCAAAATTGAACAGTAAATTTCAAAGTTGGAAGGCCACAAGAGGGGGACAATGTTTCAAAAATGAAACGACATATCATTGCATGAGGGATGTGGTAGGAATTGAATGCTTGAATTAAGACTGGGGAAGTACTGAGGGGAAGGGGCTGCAGGCCTTGTAGCAGGTGGGTGTGCAGAAATGTAGCTATCCAAAGCCAAACACATTACTGCAGCTTGTCACACCTGTACCTACCAAGCAGCAAAGGCCAAGATAGATCGTTATTTTACTGACAGATTGAATACAGTGCAATGCCTAGCATATAGAGGTGAATAAGAGTAGTAGTAGTAGTAGAAGAGTTGGTCAAGTTAAATCAAGGCTAAGGAATTGGAAATGTGCAACTTGAACCAAGAAAAACTAATTACAGAGCAACGACATTTGAAAAAAGCATTCAAATCATGCTTTGAAAACACTACTTGTGTATCCCGATTTCAATTCAATCTGTCTTTGGAAACCGCTTAAGAGAGTGAGTGCACCATTCTCAGAGGAACTGCAGATACTGAAATGATGCGTGGAGTGAAGTGAACAAGCTATTTTTCCATCTCCCTGGCGAGCATCGCCCACCTGTCTGCTGAGGCTCCCTCAGCAGACTGAAGCTGACTACTACTGCGCAGCTGCTACAGACTGTGGGCGGCCCATTGTGACACGTGGTCCCATTGTGACACGTGGTCCCATTGTTCCAGGAATAGAACACATCCAAGCATTGTGTTCTATGAATGGCATGATTCCTATGACAGTGTTCCATGGATGGAACACATCCTATTTACTGCAGGCAAGCAGCGCACCTAGCTGCTGCTGCTGCTGCTGCTGCTGCTGCTACAAGCCACTAAAATACCGTCTGTCAGACAGGTGGACGTAGGCCGAACATTCAAATAACTCGCCAGATAAATCGTTGCTTTTCCATTTAATTCATATATGAATTAATTCAAAATTGAACAGTAAATTTCAAAGTTGGAAGGCCACAAGAGGGGGACAATGTTTCAAAAATGAAACGACATATCATTGCATGAGGGATGTGGTAGGAATTGAATGCTTGAATTAAGACTGGGGAAGTACTGAGGGGAAGGGGCTGCAGGCCTTGTAGCAGGTGGGTGTGCAGAAATGTAGCTATCCAAAGCCAAACACATTACCGCAGCTTGTCATACCTGTACCTACCAAGCAGCAAAGGCCAAGATAGATCGTTATTTTACTGACAGATTGAATACAGTGCAATGCCTCCCATATAGAGGTGAATAAGAGTAGTAGTAGTAGTAGAAGAGTTGGTCAAGTTAAATCAAGGCTAAGGAATTGGAAATGTGCAACTTGGACCAAGAAAAACTAATTACAGAGCAACGACATTTGAAAAAAGCATTCAAATCATGCTTTGAAAACACTACTTGTGTATCCCGATTTCAATTCAATCTGTCTTTGGAAACCGCTTAAGAGAGTGAGTGCACCATTCTCAGAGGAACTGCAGATACTGAAATGATGCGTGGAGTGAAGTGAGCAAGCTATTTTTCCATCTCCCTAGCGAGCATCGCCCACCTGTCTGCTGAGGCTCCCTCAGCAGACTGAAGCTGACTACTACTGCGCAGCTGCTACAGACTGTGGGCTGCCCATTGTGACACGTGGTCCCATTGTGACACGTGGTCCCATTGTTCCAGGAATAGAACACATCCAAGAATTGTGTTCTATGAATGGCATGATTCCTATCACAGTGTTCCATGGATGGAACACATCTATTTACTGCAGGCAAGCAGCGCACCTAGCTGCTGCTGCTACAAGCCACTAGAATACCGTCTGTCAGACAGGTGGACGTAGGCCGAACATTCAAATAACTAGCCAGATAAATCGTTGCTTTTCCATTTAATTCATATATGAATTAATTCAAAATTGAACTGTAAATTTCAAAGTTGGAAGGCCACAAGAGGGGTACAATGTTTCAAAAACGAAACGACATATCATTGCAAGAGGGATGTGGTAGGAATTGAATGCTTGAATTAAGACTGGGGAAGTACTGAGGAGAAGGGGCTGCAGGCCTTGTAGCAGTTGGGTGTGCAGAAATGTAGCTATCCAAAGCCAAACACATTACTGCAGCTTGTCACACCTGTACCTACCAAGCAGCAAAGGCCAAGATAGATCATTATTTTACTGACAGATTGAATACAGTGCAATGCCTCCCATATAGAGGTGAATAAGAGTAGTAGTAGTAGTAGTAGTAGTAGTAGTAGTAGTAGTAGAAGAGTTGGTCAAGTTAAATCAAGGCTAAGGAATTGGAAATGTGCAACTTGGACCAAGAAAAACTAATTACAGAGCAACGACATTTGAAAAAAGCATTCAAATCATGCTTTGAAAACACTACTTGTGTATCCCGATTTCAATTCAATCTGTCTTTGGAAACCGCTTAAGAGAGTGAGTGCACCATTCTCAGAGGAACTGCAGATACTGAAATGATGTGTGGAGTGAAGTGTGCAAGCTATTTTTCCATCTCCCTGGCGAGCATCGCCCACCTGTCTGCTGAGGCTCCCTCAGCAGACTGAAGCTGACTACTACTGCGCAGCTGCTACAGACTGTGGGCTGCCCATTGTGACACGTGGTCCCATTGTGACACGTGGTCCCATTGTTCCAGGAATAGAACACATCCAAGCATTGTGTTCTATGAATGGCATGATTCCTATCACAGTGTTCCATGGATGGAACACATCCTATTTACTGCAGGCAAGCAGCGCACCTAGCTGCTGCTGCTGCTGCTGCTGCTACAAGCCACTAGAATACCGTCTGTCAGACATGTGGACGTAGGCCGAACATTCAAATAACTCGCCAGATAAATCGTTGCTTTTCCATTTAATTCATATATAAATTAATTCAAAATTGAACAGTAAATTTCAAAGTTGGAAGGCCACAAGAGGGGGACAATGTTTCAAAAATGAAACGACATATCATTGCATGAGGGATGTGGTAGGAATTGAATGCTTGAATTAAGACTGGGGAAGTACTGAGGGGAAGGGGCTGCAGGCCTTGTAGCAGGTGGGTGTGCAGAAATGTAGCTATCCAAAGCCAAACACATTACTGCAGCTTGTCACAACTGTACCTACCATGCAGCAAAGGCCAAGATAGATCGTTATTTTACTGACAGATTTAATACAGTGCAATGCCTCCCATATAGAGGTGAATAAGTGTAGTAGTAGTAGTAGTAGAAGAGTTGGTCAAGTTAAATCAAGGCTAAGGAATTGGAAATGTGCAACTTGGACCAAGAAAAACTAATTACAGAGCAACGACATTTGAAAAAAGCATTCAAATCATGCTTTGAAAACACTACTTGTGTATCCCGATTTCAATTAAATCTGTCTTTGGAAACTGCTTAAGAGAGTGAGTGCACCATTCTCAGAGGAACTGCAGATACTGAAATGATGCGTGGAGTGAAGAGAGCAAGGTATTTTTCCATCTCCCTGGCGAGCATCGCCCACCTGTCTGCTGAGGCTCCCTCAGCAGACTGAAGCTGACTACTACTGCGCAGCTGCTACAGACTGTGGGCTGCCCATTGTGACACGTGGTCCCATTGCGACACGTGGTCCCATTGTTCCAGGAATAGAACACATCCAAGCATTGTGTTCTATGAATGGCATGATTCCTATCACAGTGTTCCATGGATGGAACACATCCTATTTACTGCAGGCAAGCAGCGCACCTAGCTGCTGCTGCTGCTACAAGCCACTAGAATACCGTCTGTCAGACAGGTGGACGTAGGCCGAACATTCAAATAACTCACCAGATAAATCGTTGCTTTTCAATTTAATTCATATATGAATTAATTCAAAATTGAACAGTAAATTTCAAAGTTGGAAGGCCACAAGAGGGGGGCAATGTTTCAAAAATGAAACGACATATCATTGCATGAGGGATGTGGTAGGAATTGAATGCTTGAATTAAGACTGGGGAAGTACTGAGGGGAAGGGGCTGCAGGCCTTGTAGCAGGTGGGTGTGCAGAAATGTAGCTATCCAAAGCCAAACACATTACTGCAGCTTGCAACACCTGTACCTACCAAGCAGCAAAGGCCAAGATAGATCGTTATTTTACTGACAGATTGAATACAGTGCAATGCCTCCCATATAGAGGTGAATAAGAGTAGTAGTAGTAGTAGTAGTAGTAGTAGTAGTAGTAGTAGAAGAGTTGGTCAAGTTAAATCAAGGCTAAGGAATTGGAAATGTGCAACTTGGACCAAGAAAAACTAATTACAGAGCAACGACATTTGAAAAAAGCATTCAAATCATGCTTTGAAAACACTACTTGTGTATCCCGATTTCAATTCAATCTGTCTTTGGAAACCGCTTAAGAGAGTGAGTGCACCATTCTCAGAGGAACTGCAGATACTGAAATGATGCGTGGAGTGAAGTGAGCAAGCTATTTTTCCATCTCCCTGGCGAGCATCGCCCACCTGTCTGCTGAGGCTCCCTCAGCAGACTGAAGCTGACTACTACTGCGCAGCTGCTACAGACTGTGGGCGGCCCATTGTGACACGTGGTCCCATTGTGACACGTGGTCCCATTGTTCCAGGAATAGAACACATCCAAGCATTGTGTTCTATGAATGGCATTATTCCTATGACAGTGTTCCATGGATGGAACACATCCTATTTACTGCAGGCAAGCAGCGCACCTAGCTGCTGCTGCTGCTGCTGCTGCTGCTGCTACAAGCCACTAAAATACCGTCTGTCAGACAGGTGGACGTAGGCCGAACATTCAAATAACTCGCCAGATAAATCGTTGCTTTTCCATTTAATTCATATATGAATTAATTCAAAATTGAACAGTAAATTTCAAAGTTGGAAGGCCACAAGAGGGGGACAATGTTTCAAAAATGAAACGACATATCATTGCATGAGGGATGTGGTAGGAATTGAATGCTTGAATTAAGACTGGGGAAGTACTGAGGGGAAGGGGCTGCAGGCCTTGTAGCAGGTGGGTGTGCAGAAATGTAGCTATCCAAAGCCAAACACATTACTGCAGCTTGTCACACCTGTACCTACCAAGCAGCAAAGGCCAAGATAGATCGTTATTTTACTGACAGATTGAATACAGTGCAATGCCTAGCATATAGAGGTGAATAAGAGTAGTAGTAGTAGTAGAAGAGTTGGTCAAGTTAAATCAAGGCTAAGGAATTGGAAATGTGCAACTTGAACCAAGAAAAACTAATTACAGAGCAACGACATTTGAAAAAAGCATTCAAATCATGCTTTGAAAACACTACTTGTGTATCCCGATTTCAATTCAATCTGTCTTTGGAAACCGCTTAAGAGAGTGAGTGCACCATTCTCAGAGGAACTGCAGATACTGAAATGATGCGTGGAGTGAAGTGAGCAAGCTATTTTTCCATCTCCCTGGCGAGCATCGCCCACCTGTCTGCTGAGGCTCCCTCAGCAGACTGAAGCTGACTACTACTGCGCAGCTGCTACAGACTGTGGGCGGCCCATTGTGACACGTGGTCCCATTGTGACACGTGGTCCCATTGTTCCAGGAATAGAACACATCCAAGCATTGTGTTCTATGAATGGCATGATTCCTATCACAGTGTTCCATGGATGGAACACATCCTATTTACTGCAGGCAAGCAGCGCACCTAGCTGCTGCTGCTGCTGCTGCTGCTGCTGCTACAAGCCACTAAAATACCGTCTGTCAGACAGGTGGACGTAGGCCGAACATTCAAATAACTCGCCAGATAAATCGTTGCTTTTCCATTTAAATCATATATGAATTAATTCAAAATTGAACAGTAAATTTCAAAGTTGGAAGGCCACAAGAGGGGGACAATGTTTCAAAAATGAAACGACATATCATTGCATGAGGGATGTGGTAGAAATTGAATGCTTGAATTAAGACTGGGGAAGTACTGAGGGGAAGGGGCTGCAGGCCTTGTAGCAGGTGGGTGTGCAGAAATGTAGCTATCCAAAGCCAAACACATTACTGCAACTTGTCACACCTGTACCTACCAAGCAGCAAAGGCCAAGATAGATCGTTATTTTACTGACAGATTGAATACAGTGCAATGCCTCCCATATAGAGGTGAATAAGAGTAGTAGTAGAAGTAGTAGTAGTAGTAGTAGTAGTAGAAGAGATGGTCAAGTTAAATCAAGGCTAAGGAATTGGAAATGTGCAACTTGGACCAAGAAAAACTAATTACAGAGCAACGACATTTGAAAAAAGCATTCAAATCATGCTTTGAAAACACTACTTGTGTATCCCGATTTCAATTCAATCTGTCTTTGGAAACCGCTTAAGAGAGTGAGTGCACCATTCTCAGAGGAACTGCAGATACTGAAATGATGCGTGGAGTGAAGTGAGCAAGCTATTTTTCCATCTCCCTGGCGAGCATCGCCCACCTGTCTGTTGAGGATCCCTCAGCAGACTGAAGCTGACTACTACTGCGCAGCTGCTGCAGACTGTGGGCTGCCCATTGTGACACGTGGTCCCATTGTGACACGTGGTCCCATTGTTCCAGGAATAGAACACATCCAAGCATTGTGTTCTATGAATGGCATGATTCCTATCACAGTGTTCCATGGATGGAACACATCCTATTTACTGCAGGCAAGCAGCGCACCTAGCTGCTGCTGCTGCTGCTGCTACAAGCCACTAGAATACCGTCTGTCATACAGGTGGACGTAGGCCGAACATTCAAATAACTCGCCAGATAAATCGTTGCTTTTCCATTTAATTCATATATGAATTAATTCAAAATTGAACAGTAAATTTCAAAGTTGCAAGGTCGCAAGAGGGGGACAATGTTTCAAAAATGAAACGACATATCATTGCATGAGGGATGTGGTAGGAATTGAATGCTTGAATTAAGACTGGGGAAGTACTGAGGGGAAGGGGCTGCAGGCCTTGTAGCAGGTGGGTGTGCAGAAATGTAGCTATCCAAAGCCAAACACATTACTGCAGCTTGTCACACCTGTACCTACCAAGCAGCAAAGGCCAAGATAGATAGTTATTTTACTGGCAGATTGAATACAGTGCAATGCCTCCCATATAGAGGTGAATAAGAGTAGTAGTAGTAGTAGTAGTAGTAGTAGTAGTAGTAGTAGTAGAAGAGTTGGTCAAGTTAAATCAAGGCTAAGGAATTGGAAATGTGCAACTTGGACCAAGAAAAACTAATTACAGAGCAACGACATTTGAAAAAAGCATTCAAATCATGCTTTGAAAACACTACTTGTGTATCCCAATTTCAATTCAATCTGTCTTTGGAAACCGCTTAAGAGAGTGAGTGCACCATTCTCAGAGGAACTGCAGATACTGAAATGATGCGTGGAGTGAAGTAAGCAAGCTATTTTTCCATCTCCCTGGCGAGCATCGCCCACCTGTCTGCTGAGGCTCCCTCAGCAGACTGAAGCTGACTACTACTGAGCAGCTGCTACAGACTGTGGGCTGCCCATTGTGACACGTGGTCCCATTGTGACACGTGGCCCCATTGTTCCAGGAATAGAACACATCCAAGCATTGTGTTCTATGAATGGCATGATTCCTATCACAGTGTTCCATGAATGGAACACATCCTATTTACTGCAGGCAAGCAGCGCACCTAGCTGCTGCTGCTGCTGCTTTTTTTCTACTCCTCTCATGAGCCCAAACAAGACTCTAAAAGGATGAGTTTGCAACTACTTTACTTTTGGAGAAAATTCAAAACATTCATTATTCAATAGAGCCCAATAGCAAAAACCAGCGTTTTGAATGAAGAATCACATTTCTTGGTAGAATCATGCAGGATTGAAATTTATGATGGTTTTTTACTCCTCTCAACAGCCCAAACAAGTTTCTAAAAGGATGAGTTTGCAACTACTTTACTTTTGGAGAAAATTCAAAACATTCATTATTCAATAGGGCCCAAACTATCAAAAACCAGCGGTTTGAATGAACACTCATATTTCTTGGTAGAATCGTGCAGGACTGAAATTTTTGATGTTTTTCTACTCCTTTCATGAGCCCAAACAAGACTCTAAAAGGATGAGTTTGCAACTACTTTACTTTTGGAGAAAATTCAAAACATTCATTATTCAATAGAGCCCAATAGCAAAAACCAGCGTTTTGAATGAAGAATCACATTGCTTGGTAGAATCATGCAGGATTGAAATTTTTGATGGTTTTTTACTCCTCTCAAAAGCCCAAACAAGTTTCTAAAAGGATGAGTTTGCAACTACTTTACTTTTGGAAAAAATTCAAAACATTCATTATTCAATAGGGCCCAAAATATCAAAAACCAGCGGTTTGAATGAACACACATTTCTTGGTAGAATCGTGCAGGACTGAAATTTTTGATGTTTTTCTACTCCTCTCATGAGCCCAAACAAGTCTCTAATAGGATGAGTTTGCAACTACTTTACTTTTGGAGAAAATTCAATGAATGTCAATTGAATGTTTTGAATTTTCTCCAAAAGTAAAGTAGTTGCAAACTCATCCTTTTAGAAACTTGTTTGGGCTGTTAAGAGGAGTAAAAAACCATCAAAAATTTCAATCCTGCATGATTCTACCAAGAAATGTGATTCTTCATTCAAAACGCTGGTTTTTGCTATTGGGCTCTATTGAATAATGAATGTTTTGAATTTTCTCCAAAAGTAAAGTAGTTGCAAACTCATGCTTTTAGAGACTTGTTTGGGCTCATGAGAGGAGTAGAAAAACATCAAAAATTTCAGTCCTGCATGATTCTACCAAGAAATGTGAGTTCATTCAAACCGCTGGTTTTTGATAGTTTGGGCCCTATTGAATAATGAATGTTTTGAATTTTCTCCAAAAGTAAAGTAGTTGCAAACTCATGCTTTTAGAGACTTGTTTGGGCTCATGAGAGGAGTAGAAAAACATCAAAAATTTCAGTCCTGCATGATTCTACCAAGAAATGTGTGTTCATTGAAACCGCTGGTTTTTGATAGTTTGGGCCCTATTGAATAATGAATGTTTTGAATTTTCTCCAAAAGTAAAGTAGTTGCAAACTCATCCTTTTAGAAACTTGTTTGGGCTGTTGAGAGGAGTAAAAAACCATCAAAAATTTCAATCCTGCATGATTTTACCAAGAAATGTGATTCTTCATTCAAAACCTGATTTTTGCTATTGGGCTCTATTGAATAGTGAATGTTTTGAATTTTCTCCAAAAGTAAAGTAGTTGCAAACTCATGCTTTTAGAGACTTGTTTGGGCTCATGAGAGGAGTAGAACAACATCAAAAATTTCAGTCCTGCATGATTCTACCAAGAAATGTGTGTTCATTCAAACCGCTGGTTTTTGATAGTTTGGGCCCTATTGAATAATGAATGTTTTGAATTTTCTCCAAAAGTAAAGTAGTTGCAAACTCATCCTTTTAGAAACTTGTTTGGGCTGTTGAGAGGAGTAAAAAACCATCAAAAATTTCAATCCTGCATGATTCTACCAAGAAATGTGATTCTTCATTCAAAACGCTGGTTTTTGCTATTGGGCTCTATTGAATAATGAATGTTTTGAATTTTCTCCAAAAGTAAAGTAGTTGCAAACTCATGCTTTTAGAGACTTGTTTGGGCTCATGAGAGGAGTAGAAAAACATCAAAAATTTCAGTCCTGCATGATTCTACCAAGACATGTGTGTTCATTGAAACGGCTGGTTTTTGATAGTTTGGGCCCTATTGAATAATGAATGTTTTGAATTTTCTCCAAAAGTAAAGTAGTTGCAAACTCATCCTTTTAGAAACTTGTTTGGGCTGTTGAGAGGAGTAAAAAACCATCAAAAATTTCAATCCTGCATGATTCTACCAAGAAATGTGATTCTTCATTCAAAACGCTGGTTTTTGCTATTGGGCTCTATTGAATAATGAATGTTTTGAATTTTCTCCAAAAGTAAAGTAGTTGCAAACTCATGCTTTTAGAGACTTGTTTGAGCTCATGAGAGGAGTAGAAAAACATCAAAAATTTCAGTCCTGCATGATTCTACCAAGAAATGTGTGTTTATTCAAACCGCTGGTTTTTGATAGTTTGGGCCCTATTGAATAATGAATGTTTTGAATTTTCTCCAAAAGTAAAGTAGTTGCAAACTCATCTTTTTAGAAACTTGTTTGGGCTGTTGAGAGGAGTAAAAAACCATCAAAAATTTCAATCCTGCATGATTTTACCAAGAAATGTGATTCTTCATTCAAAACCTGATTTTTGCTATTGGGCTCTATTGAATAGTGAATGTTTTGAATTTTCTCCAAAAGTAAAGTAGTTGCAAACTCATCCTTTTAGAAACTTGTTTGGGCTGTTGAGAGGAGTAAAAAACCAACAAAAATTTCAATCCTGCATGATTCTACCAAGAAATGTGATTCTTCATTCAAAACGCTGGTTTTTGCTATTGGGCTCTATTGAATAATGAATGTTTTGAATTTTCTCCAAAAGTAAAGTAGTTGCAAACTCATGCTTTTATAGACTTGTTTGGGCTCATGAGAGGAGTAGAAAAACATCAAAAATTTCAGTCCTGCATGATTCTACCAAGAAATGTGTGTTCATTCAAACCGCTGGTTTTTGATAGTTTGGGCCCTATTGAATAATGAATGTTTTGAATTTTCTCCAAAAGTAAAGTAGTTGCAAACTCATGCTTTTAGAGACTTGTTTGGGCTCATGAGAGGAGTATAAAAACATCAAAAATTTCAGTCCTGCATGATTCTACCAAGAAATGTGTGTTCATTGAAACCGCTGGTTTTTGATAGTTTGGGCCCTATTGAATAATGAATGTTTTGAATTTTCTCCAAAAGTAAAGTAGTTGCAAACTCATCCTTTTAGAAACTTGTTTGGGCTGTTGAGAGGAGTAAAAAACCATCAAAAATTTCAATCCTGCATGATTCTACCAAGAAATGTGATTCTTCATTCAAAACGCTGGTTTTTGCTATTGGGCTCTATTGAATAATGAATGTTTTGAATTTTCTCCAAAAGTAAAGTAGTTGCAAACTCATGCTTTTAGAGACTTGTTTGGGCTCATGAGAGGAGTAGAAAAACATCAAAAATTTCAATCCTGCATGATTTTACCAAGAAATGTGATTCTTCATTCAAAACCTGATTTTTGCTATTGGGCTCTATTGAATAGTGAATGTTTTGAATTTTCTCCAAAAGTAAAGTAGTTGCAAACTCATGCTTTTAGAGACTTGTTTGGGCTCATGAGAGGAGTAGAAAAACATCAAAAATTTCAGTCCTGCATGATTCTACCAAGAAATGTGTGTTCATTGAAACCGCTGGTTTTTTATAGTTTGGGCCCTATTGAATAATGAATGTTTTGAATTTTCTCCAAAAGTAAAGTAGTTGCAAACTCATCCTTTTAGAAACTTGTTTGGGCTGTTGAGAGGAGTAAAAAACCATCAAAAATTTCAATCCTGCATGATTCTACCAAGAAATGTGATTCTTCATTCAAAACGCTGGTTTTTGATATTGGGCTCTATTGAATAATGAATGTTTTGAATTTTCTCCAAAAGTAAAGTAGTTGCAAACTCATGCTTTTAGAGACTTGTTTGGGCTCATGAGAGGAGAAGAAAAACATCAAAAATTTCAGTCCTGCATGATTCTACCAAGACATGTGTGTTCATTGAAACGGCTGGTTTTTGATAGTTTGGGCCCTATTGAATAATGAATGTTTTGAATTTTCTCCAAAAGTAAAGTAGTTGCAAACTCATCCTTTTAGAAACTTGTTTGGGCTGTTGAGAGGAGTAAAAAACCATCAAAAATTTCAATCCTGCATGATTCTACCAAGAAATGTGATTCTTCATTCAAAACGCTGGTTTTTGCTATTGGGCTCTATTGAATAATGAATGTTTTGAATTTTCTCCAAAAGTAAAGTAGTTGCAAACTCATGCTTTTAGAGACTTGTTTGAGCTCATGAGAGGAGTAGAAAAACATCAAAAATTTCAGTCCTGCATGATTCTACCAAGAAATGTGTGTTTATTCAAACCGCTGGTTTTTGATAGTTTGGGCCCTATTGAATAATGAATGTTTTGAATTTTCTCCAAAAGTAAAGTAGTTGCAAACTCATCCTTTTAGAAACTTGTTTGGGCTGTTGAGAGGAGTAAAAAACCATCAAAAATTTCAATCCTGCATGATTTTACCAAGAAATGTGATTCTTCATTCAAAACCTGATTTTTGCTATTGGGCTCTATTGAATAGTGAATGTTTTGAATTTTCTCCAAAAGTAAAGTAGTTGCAAACTCATCCTTTTAGAAACTTGTTTGGGCTGTTGAGAGGAGTAAAAAACCAACAAAAATTTCAATCCTGCATGATTCTACCAAGAAATGTGATTCTTCATTCAAAACGCTGGTTTTTGCTATTGGGCTCTATTGAATAATGAATGTTTTGAATTTTCTCCAAAAGTAAAGTAGTTGCAAACTCATGCTTTTATAGACTTGTTTGGGCTCATGAGAGGAGTAGAAAAACATCAAAAATTTCAGTCCTGCATGATTCTACCAAGAAATGTGTGTTCATTCAAACCGCTGGTTTTTGATAGTTTGGGCCCTATTGAATAATGAATGTTTTGAATTTTCTCCAAAAGTAAAGTAGTTGCAAACTCATGCTTTTAGAGACTTGTTTGGGCTCATGAGAGGAGTATAAAAACATCAAAAATTTCAGTCCTGCATGATTCTACCAAGAAATGTGTGTTCATTGAAACCGCTGGTTTTTGATAGTTTGGGCCCTATTGAATAATGAATGTTTTGAATTTTCTCCAAAAGTAAAGTAGTTGCAAACTCATCCTTTTAGAAACTTGTTTGGGCTGTTGAGAGGAGTAAAAAACCATCAAAAATTTCAATCCTGCATGATTCTACCAAGAAATGTGATTCTTCATTCAAAACGCTGGTTTTTGCTATTGGGCTCTATTGAATAATGAATGTTTTGAATTTTCTCCAAAAGTAAAGTAGTTGCAAACTCATGCTTTTAGAGACTTGTTTGGGCTCATGAGAGGAGTAGAAAAACATCAAAAATTTCAGTCCTGCATGATTCTACCAAGAAATGTGTGTTCATTCAAACCGCTGGTTTTTGATAGTTTGGGCCCTATTGAATAATGAATGTTTTGAATTTTCTCCAAAAGTAAAGTAGTTGCAAACTCATGCTTTTAGAGACTTGTTTGGGCTCATGAGAGGAGTAGAAAAACATCAAAAATTTCAGTCCTGCATGATTCTACCAAGAAATGTGTGTTCATTGAAACCGCTGGTTTTTGATAGTTTGGGCCCTATTGAATAATGAATGTTTTGAATTTTCTCCAAAAGTAAAGTAGTTGCAAACTCATCCTTTTAGAAACTTGTTTGGGCTGTTGAGAGGAGTAAAAAACCATCAAAAATTTCAATCCTGCATGATTTTACCAAGAAATGTGATTCTTCATTCAAAACCTGATTTTTGCTATTGGGCTCTATTGAATAGTGAATGTTTTGAATTTTCTCCAAAAGTAAAGTAGTTGCAAACTCATGCTTTTAGAGACTTGTTTGGGCTCATGAGAGGAGTAGAACAACATCAAAAATTTCAGTCCTGCATGATTCTACCAAGAAATGTGTGTTCATTCAAACCGCTGGTTTTTGATAGTTTGGGCCCTATTGAATAATGAATGTTTTGAATTTTCTCCAAAAGTAAAGTAGTTGCAAACTCATCCTTTTAGAAACTTGTTTGGGCTGTTGAGAGGAGTAAAAAACCATCAAAAATTTCAATCCTGCATGATTCTACCAAGAAATGTGATTCTTCATTCAAAACGCTGGTTTTTGCTATTGGGCTCTATTGAATAATGAATGTTTTGAATTTTCTCCAAAAGTAAAGTAGTTGCAAACTCATGCTTTTAGAGACTTGTTTGGGCTCATGAGAGGAGTAGAAAAACATCAAAAATTTCAGTCCTGCATGATTCTACCAAGACATGTGTGTTCATTGAAACGGCTGGTTTTTGATAGTTTGGGCCCTATTGAATAATGAATGTTTTGAATTTTCTCCAAAAGTAAAGTAGTTGCAAACTCATCCTTTTAGAAACTTGTTTGGGCTGTTGAGAGGAGTAAAAAACCATCAAAAATTTCAATCCTGCATGATTCTACCAAGAAATGTGATTCTTCATTCAAAACGCTGGTTTTTGCTATTGGGCTCTATTGAATAATGAATGTTTTGAATTTTCTCCAAAAGTAAAGTAGTTGCAAACTCATGCTTTTAGAGACTTGTTTGAGCTCATGAGAGGAGTAGAAAAACATCAAAAATTTCAGTCCTGCATGATTCTACCAAGAAATGTGTGTTTATTCAAACCGCTGGTTTTTGATAGTTTGGGCCCTATTGAATAATGAATGTTTTGAATTTTCTCCAAAAGTAAAGTAGTTGCAAACTCATCTTTTTAGAAACTTGTTTGGGCTGTTGAGAGGAGTAAAAAACCATCAAAAATTTCAATCCTGCATGATTTTACCAAGAAATGTGATTCTTCATTCAAAACCTGATTTTTGCTATTGGGCTCTATTGAATAGTGAATGTTTTGAATTTTCTCCAAAAGTAAAGTAGTTGCAAACTCATCCTTTTAGAAACTTGTTTGGGCTGTTGAGAGGAGTAAAAAACCAACAAAAATTTCAATCCTGCATGATTCTACCAAGAAATGTGATTCTTCATTCAAAACGCTGGTTTTTGCTATTGGGCTCTATTGAATAATGAATGTTTTGAATTTTCTCCAAAAGTAAAGTAGTTGCAAACTCATGCTTTTATAGACTTGTTTGGGCTCATGAGAGGAGTAGAAAAACATCAAAAATTTCAGTCCTGCATGATTCTACCAAGAAATGTGTGTTCATTCAAACCGCTGGTTTTTGATAGTTTGGGCCCTATTGAATAATGAATGTTTTGAATTTTCTCCAAAAGTAAAGTAGTTGCAAACTCATGCTTTTAGAGACTTGTTTGGGCTCATGAGAGGAGTATAAAAACATCAAAAATTTCAGTCCTGCATGATTCTACCAAGAAATGTGTGTTCATTGAAACCGCTGGTTTTTGATAGTTTGGGCCCTATTGAATAATGAATGTTTTGAATTTTCTCCAAAAGTAAAGTAGTTGCAAACTCATCCTTTTAGAAACTTGTTTGGGCTGTTGAGAGGAGTAAAAAACCATCAAAAATTTCAATCCTGCATGATTCTACCAAGAAATGTGATTCTTCATTCAAAACGCTGGTTTTTGCTATTGGGCTCTATTGAATAATGAATGTTTTGAATTTTCTCCAAAAGTAAAGTAGTTGCAAACTCATGCTTTTAGAGACTTGTTTGGGCTCATGAGAGGAGTAGAAAAACATCAAAAATTTCAATCCTGCATGATTTTACCAAGAAATGTGATTCTTCATTCAAAACCTGATTTTTGCTATTGGGCTCTATTGAATAGTGAATGTTTTGAATTTTCTCCAAAAGTAAAGTAGTTGCAAACTCATGCTTTTAGAGACTTGTTTGGGCTCATGAGAGGAGTAGAAAAACATCAAAAATTTCAGTCCGGCATGATTCTACCAAGAAATGTGTGTTCATTGAAACCGCTGGTTTTTTATAGTTTGGGCCCTATTGAATAATGAATGTTTTGAATTTTCTCCAAAAGTAAAGTAGTTGCAAACTCATCCTTTTAGAAACTTGTTTGGGCTGTTGAGAGGAGTAAAAAACCATCAAAAATTTCAATCCTGCATGATTCTACCAAGAAATGTGATTCTTCATTCAAAACGCTGGTTTTTGATATTGGGCTCTATTGAATAATGAATGTTTTGAATTTTCTCCAAAAGTAAAGTAGTTGCAAACTCATGCTTTTAGAGACTTGTTTGGGCTCATGAGAGGAGAAGAAAAACATCAAAAATTTCAGTCCTGCATGATTCTACCAAGACATGTGTGTTCATTGAAACGGCTGGTTTTTGATAGTTTGGGCCCTATTGAATAATGAATGTTTTGAATTTTCTCCAAAAGTAAAGTAGTTGCAAACTCATCCTTTTAGAAACTTGTTTGGGCTGTTGAGAGGAGTAAAAAACCATCAAAAATTTCGATCCTGCATGATTCTACCAAGAAATGTGATTCTTCATTCAAAACGCTGGTTTTTGCTATTGGGCTCTATTGAATAATGAATGTTTTGAATTTTCTCCAAAAGTAAAGTAGTTGCAAACTCATGCTTTTAGAGACTTGTTTGAGCTCATGAGAGGAGTAGAAAAACATCAAAAATTTCAGTCCTGCATGATTCTACCAAGAAATGTGTGTTTATTCAAACCGCTGGTTTTTGATAGTTTGGGCCCTATTGAATAATGAATGTTTTGAATTTTCTCCAAAAGTAAAGTAGTTGCAAACTCATCCTTTTAGAAACTTGTTTGGGCTGTTGAGAGGAGTAAAAAACCATCAAAAATTTCAATCCTGCATGATTTTACCAAGAAATGTGATTCTTCATTCAAAACCTGATTTTTGCTATTGGGCTCTATTGAATAGTGAATGTTTTGAATTTTCTCCAAAAGTAAAGTAGTTGCAAACTCATCCTTTTAGAAACTTGTTTGGGCTGTTGAGAGGAGTAAAAAACCAACAAAAATTTCAATCCTGCATGATTCTACCAAGAAATGTGATTCTTCATTCAAAACGCTGGTTTTTGCTATTGGGCTCTATTGAATAATGAATGTTTTGAATTTTCTCCAAAAGTAAAGTAGTTGCAAACTCATGCTTTTATAGACTTGTTTGGGCTCATGAGAGGAGTAGAAAAACATCAAAAATTTCAGTCCTGCATGATTCTACCAAGAAATGTGTGTTCATTCAAACCGCTGGTTTTTGATAGTTTGGGCCCTATTGAATAATGAATGTTTTGAATTTTCTCCAAAAGTAAAGTAGTTGCAAACTCATGCTTTTAGAGACTTGTTTGGGCTCATGAGAGGAGTATAAAAACATCAAAAATTTCAGTCCTGCATGATTCTACCAAGAAATGTGTGTTCATTGAAACCGCTGGTTTTTGATAGTTTGGGCCCTATTGAATAATGAATGTTTTGAATTTTCTCCAAAAGTAAAGTAGTTGCAAACTCATCCTTTTAGAAACTTGTTTGGGCTGTTGAGAGGAGTAAAAAACCATCAAAAATTTCAATCCTGCATGATTCTACCAAGAAATGTGATTCTTCATTCAAAACGCTGGTTTTTGCTATTGGGCTCTATTGAATAATGAATGTTTTGAATTTTCTCCAAAAGTAAAGTAGTTGCAAACTCATGCTTTTAGAGACTTGTTTGGGCTCATGAGAGGAGTAGAAAAACATCAAAAATTTCAGTCCTGCATGATTCTACCAAGAAATGTGTGTTCATTCAAACCGCTGGTTTTTGATAGTTTGGGCCCTATTGAATAATGAATGTTTTGAATTTTCTCCAAAAGTAAAGTAGTTGCAAACTCATGCTTTTAGAGACTTGTTTGGGCTCATGAGAGGAGTAGAAAAACATCAAAAATTTCAGTCCTGCATGATTCTACCAAGAAATGTGTGTTCATTGAAACCGCTGGTTTTTGATAGTTTGGGCCCTATTGAATAATGAATGTTTTGAATTTTCTCCAAAAGTAAAGTAGTTGCAAACTCATCCTTTTAGAAACTTGTTTGGGCTGTTGAGAGGAGTAAAAAACCATCAAAAATTTCAATCCTGCATGATTTTACCAAGAAATGTGATTCTTCATTCAAAACCTGATTTTTGCTATTGGGCTCTATTGAATAGTGAATGTTTTGAATTTTCTCCAAAAGTAAAGTAGTTGCAAACTCATGCTTTTAGAGACTTGTTTGGGCTCATGAGAGGAGTAGAACAACATCAAAAATTTCAGTCCTGCATGATTCTACCAAGAAATGTGTGTTCATTCAAACCGCTGGTTTTTGATAGTTTGGGCCCTATTGAATAATGAATGTTTTGAATTTTCTCCAAAAGTAAAGTAGTTGCAAACTCATCCTTTTAGAAACTTGTTTGGGCTGTTGAGAGGAGTAAAAAACCATCAAAAATTTCAATCCTGCATGATTCTACCAAGAAATGTGATTCTTCATTCAAAACGCTGGTTTTTGCTATTGGGCTCTATTGAATAATGAATGTTTTGAATTTTCTCCAAAAGTAAAGTAGTTGCAAACTCATGCTTTTAGAGACTTGTTTGGGCTCATGAGAGGAGTAGAAAAACATCAAAAATTTCAGTCCTGCATGATTCTACCAAGACATGTGTGTTCATTGAAACGGCTGGTTTTTGATAGTTTGGGCCCTATTGAATAATGAATGTTTTGAATTTTCTCCAAAAGTAAAGTAGTTGCAAACTCATCCTTTTAGAAACTTGTTTGGGCTGTTGAGAGGAGTAAAAAACCATCAAAAATTTCAATCCTGCATGATTCTACCAAGAAATGTGATTCTTCATTCAAAACGCTGGTTTTTGCTATTGGGCTCTATTGAATAATGAATGTTTTGAATTTTCTCCAAAAGTAAAGTAGTTGCAAACTCATGCTTTTAGAGACTTGTTTGAGCTCATGAGAGGAGTAGAAAAACATCAAAAATTTCAGTCCTGCATGATTCTACCAAGAAATGTGTGTTTATTCAAACCGCTGGTTTTTGATAGTTTGGGCCCTATTGAATAATGAATGTTTTGAATTTTCTCCAAAAGTAAAGTAGTTGCAAACTCATCTTTTTAGAAACTTGTTTGGGCTGTTGAGAGGAGTAAAAAACCATCAAAAATTTCAATCCTGCATGATTTTACCAAGAAATGTGATTCTTCATTCAAAACCTGATTTTTGCTATTGGGCTCTATTGAATAGTGAATGTTTTGAATTTTCTCCAAAAGTAAAGTAGTTGCAAACTCATCCTTTTAGAAACTTGTTTGGGCTGTTGAGAGGAGTAAAAAACCAACAAAAATTTCAATCCTGCATGATTCTACCAAGAAATGTGATTCTTCATTCAAAACGCTGGTTTTTGCTATTGGGCTCTATTGAATAATGAATGTTTTGAATTTTCTCCAAAAGTAAAGTAGTTGCAAACTCATGCTTTTATAGACTTGTTTGGGCTCATGAGAGGAGTAGAAAAACATCAAAAATTTCAGTCCTGCATGATTCTACCAAGAAATGTGTGTTCATTCAAACCGCTGGTTTTTGATAGTTTGGGCCCTATTGAATAATGAATGTTTTGAATTTTCTCCAAAAGTAAAGTAGTTGCAAACTCATGCTTTTAGAGACTTGTTTGGGCTCATGAGAGGAGTATAAAAACATCAAAAATTTCAGTCCTGCATGATTCTACCAAGAAATGTGTGTTCATTGAAACCGCTGGTTTTTGATAGTTTGGGCCCTATTGAATAATGAATGTTTTGAATTTTCTCCAAAAGTAAAGTAGTTGCAAACTCATCCTTTTAGAAACTTGTTTGGGCTGTTGAGAGGAGTAAAAAACCATCAAAAATTTCAATCCTGCATGATTCTACCAAGAAATGTGATTCTTCATTCAAAACGCTGGTTTTTGCTATTGGGCTCTATTGAATAATGAATGTTTTGAATTTTCTCCAAAAGTAAAGTAGTTGCAAACTCATGCTTTTAGAGACTTGTTTGGGCTCATGAGAGGAGTAGAAAAACATCAAAAATTTCAATCCTGCATGATTTTACCAAGAAATGTGATTCTTCATTCAAAACCTGATTTTTGCTATTGGGCTCTATTGAATAGTGAATGTTTTGAATTTTCTCCAAAAGTAAAGTAGTTGCAAACTCATGCTTTTAGAGACTTGTTTGGGCTCATGAGAGGAGTAGAAAAACATCAAAAATTTCAGTCCGGCATGATTCTACCAAGAAATGTGTGTTCATTGAAACCGCTGGTTTTTTATAGTTTGGGCCCTATTGAATAATGAATGTTTTGAATTTTCTCCAAAAGTAAAGTAGTTGCAAACTCATCCTTTTAGAAACTTGTTTGGGCTGTTGAGAGGAGTAAAAAACCATCAAAAATTTCAATCCTGCATGATTCTACCAAGAAATGTGATTCTTCATTCAAAACGCTGGTTTTTGATATTGGGCTCTATTGAATAATGAATGTTTTGAATTTTCTCCAAAAGTAAAGTAGTTGCAAACTCATGCTTTTAGAGACTTGTTTGGGCTCATGAGAGGAGAAGAAAAACATCAAAAATTTCAGTCCTGCATGATTCTACCAAGACATGTGTGTTCATTGAAACGGCTGGTTTTTGATAGTTTGGGCCCTATTGAATAATGAATGTTTTGAATTTTCTCCAAAAGTAAAGTAGTTGCAAACTCATCCTTTTAGAAACTTGTTTGGGCTGTTGAGAGGAGTAAAAAACCATCAAAAATTTCGATCCTGCATGATTCTACCAAGAAATGTGATTCTTCATTCAAAACGCTGGTTTTTGCTATTGGGCTCTATTGAATAATGAATGTTTTGAATTTTCTCCAAAAGTAAAGTAGTTGCAAACTCATGCTTTTAGAGACTTGTTTGAGCTCATGAGAGGAGTAGAAAAACATCAAAAATTTCAGTCCTGCATGATTCTACCAAGAAATGTGTGTTTATTCAAACCGCTGGTTTTTGATAGTTTGGGCCCTATTGAATAATGAATGTTTTGAATTTTCTCCAAAAGTAAAGTAGTTGCAAACTCATCCTTTTAGAAACTTGTTTGGGCTGTTGAGAGGAGTAAAAAACCATCAAAAATTTCAATCCTGCATGATTTTACCAAGAAATGTGATTCTTCATTCAAAACCTGATTTTTGCTATTGGGCTCTATTGAATAGTGAATGTTTTGAATTTTCTCCAAAAGTAAAGTAGTTGCAAACTCATCCTTTTAGAAACTTGTTTGGGCTGTTGAGAGGAGTAAAAAACCAACAAAAATTTCAATCCTGCATGATTCTACCAAGAAATGTGATTCTTCATTCAAAACGCTGGTTTTTGCTATTGGGCTCTATTGAATAATGAATGTTTTGAATTTTCTCCAAAAGTAAAGTAGTTGCAAACTCATGCTTTTATAGACTTGTTTGGGCTCATGAGAGGAGTAGAAAAACATCAAAAATTTCAGTCCTGCATGATTCTACCAAGAAATGTGTGTTCATTCAAACCGCTGGTTTTTGATAGTTTGGGCCCTATTGAATAATGAATGTTTTGAATTTTCTCCAAAAGTAAAGTAGTTGCAAACTCATGCTTTTAGAGACTTGTTTGGGCTCATGAGAGGAGTATAAAAACATCAAAAATTTCAGTCCTGCATGATTCTACCAAGAAATGTGTGTTCATTGAAACCGCTGGTTTTTGATAGTTTGGGCCCTATTGAATAATGAATGTTTTGAATTTTCTCCAAAAGTAAAGTAGTTGCAAACTCATCCTTTTAGAAACTTGTTTGGGCTGTTGAGAGGAGTAAAAAACCATCAAAAATTTCAATCCTGCATGATTCTACCAAGAAATGTGATTCTTCATTCAAAACGCTGGTTTTTGCTATTGGGCTCTATTGAATAATGAATGTTTTGAATTTTCTCCAAAAGTAAAGTAGTTGCAAACTCATGCTTTTAGAGACTTGTTTGGGCTCATGAGAGGAGTAGAAAAACATCAAAAATTTCAGTCCTGCATGATTCTACCAAGAAATGTGTGTTCATTCAAACCGCTGGTTTTTGATAGTTTGGGCCCTATTGAATAATGAATGTTTTGAATTTTCTCCAAAAGTAAAGTAGTTGCAAACTCATGCTTTTAGAGACTTGTTTGGGCTCATGAGAGGAGTAGAAAAACATCAAAAATTTCATTCCTGCATGATTCTACCAAGAAATGTGTGTTCATTGAAACCGCTGGTTTTTGATAGTTTGGGCCCTATTGAATAATGAATGTTTTGAATTTTCTCCAAAAGTAAAGTAGTTGCAAACTCATCCTTTTAGAAACTTGTTTGGGCTGTTGAGAGGAGTAAAAAAACCATCAAAAATTTCAATCCTGCATGATTTTACCAAGAAATGTGATTCTTCATTCAAAACCTGATTTTTGCTATTGGGCTCTATTGAATAGTGAATGTTTTGAATTTTCTCCAAAAGTAAAGTAGTTGCAAACTCATGCTTTTAGAGACTTGTTTGGGCTCATGAGAGGAGTAGAAAAACATCAAAAATTTCAGTCCGGCATGATTCTACCAAGAAATGTGTGTTCATTGAAACCGCTGGTTTTTGATAGTTTGGGCCCTATTGAATAATGAATGTTTTGAATTTTCTCCAAAAGTAAAGTAGTTGCAAACTCATCCTTTTAGAAACTTGTTTGGGCTGTTGAGAGGAGTAAAAAACCATCAAAAATTTCAATCCTGCATGATTTTACCAAGAAATGTGATTCTTCATTCAAAACCTGATTTTTGCTATTGGGCTCTATTGAATAGTGAATGTTTTGAATTTTCTCCAAAAGTAAAGTAGTTGCAAACTCATGCTTTTAGAGACTTGTTTGGGCTCATGAGAGGAGTAGAAAAACATCAAAAATTTCAGTCCTGCATGATTCTACCAAGAAATGTGTGTTCATTCAAACCGCTGGTTTTTGATAGTTTGGGCCCTATTGAATAATGAATGTTTTGAATTTTCTCCAAAAGTAAAGTAGTTGCAAACTCATCCTTTTAGAAACTTGTTTGGGCTGTTGAGAGGAGTAAAAAACCATCAAAAATTTCAATCCTGCATGATTCTACCAAGAAATGTGATTCTTCATTCAAAACGCTGGTTTTTGATATTGGGCTCTATTGAATAATGAATGTTTTGAATTTTCTCCAAAAGTAAAGTAGTTGCAAACTCATGCTTTTAGAGACTTGTTTGGGCTCATGAGAGGAGTAGAAAAACATCAAAAATTTCAGTCCTGCATGATTCTACCAAGAAATGTGTGTTCATTGAAACCGCTGGTTTTTGATAGTTTGGGCCCTATTGAATAATGAATGTTTTGAATTTTCTCCAAAAGTAAAGTAGTTGCAAACTCATCCTTTTAGAAACTTGTTTGGGCTGTTGAGAGGAGTAAAAAACCATCAAAAATTTCAATCCTGCATGATTTTACCAAGAAATGTGATTCTTCATTCAAAACCTGATTTTTGCTATTGGGCTCTATTGAATAGTGAATGTTTTGAATTTTCTCCAAAAGTAAAGTAGTTGCAAACTCATCCTTTTAGAAACTTGTTTGGGCTGTTGAGAGGAGTAAAAAACCAACAAAAATTTCAATCCTGCATGATTCTACCAAGAAATGTGATTCTTCATTCAAAACGCTGGTTTTTGCTATTGGGCTCTATTGAATAATGAATGTTTTGAATTTTCTCCAAAAGTAAAGTAGTTGCAAACTCATGCTTTTAGAGACTTGTTTGGGCTCATGAGAGGAGTAGAAAAACATCAAAAATTTCATGTCCTGCATGATTCTACCAAGAAATGTGTGTTCATTGAAACGGCTGGTTTTTGATAGTTTGGGCCCTATTGAATAATGAATGTTTTGAATTTTCTCCAAAAGTAAAGTAGTTGCAAACTCATCCTTTTAGAAACTTGTTTGGGCTGTTGAGAGGAGTAAAAAACCATCAAAAATTTCAATCCTGCATGATTCTACCAAGAAATGTGATTCTTCATTCAAAACGCTGGTTTTTGATATTGGGCTCTATTGAATAATGAATGTTTTGAATTTTCTCCAAAAGTAAAGTAGTTGCAAACTCATGCTTTTAGAGACTTGTTTGGGCTCATGAGAGGAGAAGAAAAACATCAAAAATTTCAGTCCTGCATGATTCTACCAAGACATGTGTGTTCATTGAAACGGCTGGTTTTTGATAGTTTGGGCCCTATTGAATAATGAATGTTTTGAATTTTCTCCAAAAGTAAAGTAGTTGCAAACTCATCCTTTTAGAAACTTGTTTGGGCTGTTGAGAGGAGTAAAAAACCATCAAAAATTTAAATCCTGCATGATTCTACCAAGAAATGTGATTCTTCATTCAAAACGCTGGTTTTTGCTATTGGGCTCTATTGAATAATGAATGTTTTGAATTTTCTCCAAAAGTAAAGTAGTTGCAAACTCATGCTTTTAGAGACTTGTTTGAGCTCATGAGAGGAGTAGAAAAACATCAAAAATTTCAGTCCTGCATGATTCTACCAAGAAATGTGTGTTTATTCAAACCGCTGGTTTTTGATAGTTTGGGCCCTATTGAATAATGAATGTTTTGAATTTTCTCCAAAAGTAAAGTAGTTGCAAACTCATCCTTTTAGAAACTTGTTTGGGCTGTTGAGAGGAGTAAAAAACCATCAAAAATTTCAATCCTGCATGATTTTACCAAGAAATGTGATTCTTCATTCAAAACCTGATTTTTGCTATTGGGCTCTATTGAATAGTGAATGTTTTGAATTTTCTCCAAAAGTAAAGTAGTTGCAAACTCATCCTTTTAGAAACTTGTTTGGGCTGTTGAGAGGAGTAAAAAACCAACAAAAATTTCAATCCTGCATGATTCTACCAAGAAATGTGATTCTTCATTCAAAACGCTGGTTTTTGCTATTGGGCTCTATTGAATAATGAATGTTTTGAATTTTCTCCAAAAGTAAAGTAGTTGCAAACTCATGCTTTTATAGACTTGTTTGGGCTCATGAGAGGAGTAGAAAAACATCAAAAATTTCAGTCCTGCATGATTCTACCAAGAAATGTGTGTTCATTCAAACCGCTGGTTTTTGATAGTTTGGGCCCTATTGAATAATGAATGTTTTGAATTTTCTCCAAAAGTAAAGTAGTTGCAAACTCATGCTTTTAGAGACTTGTTTGGGCTCATGAGAGGAGTATAAAAACATCAAAAATTTCAGTCCTGCATGATTCTACCAAGAAATGTGTGTTCATTGAAACCGCTGGTTTTTGATAGTTTGGGCCCTATTGAATAATGAATGTTTTGAATTTTCTCCAAAAGTAAAGTAGTTGCAAACTCATCCTTTTAGAAACTTGTTTGGGCTGTTGAGAGGAGTAAAAAACCATCAAAAATTTCAATCCTGCATGATTCTACCAAGAAATGTGATTCTTCATTCAAAACGCTGGTTTTTGCTATTGGGCTCTATTGAATAATGAATGTTTTGAATTTTCTCCAAAAGTAAAGTAGTTGCAAACTCATGCTTTTAGAGACTTGTTTGGGCTCATGAGAGGAGTAGAAAAACATCAAAAATTTCAGTCCTGCATGATTCTACCAAGAAATGTGTGTTCATTCAAACCGCTGGTTTTTGATAGTTTGGGCCCTATTGAATAATGAATGTTTTGAATTTTCTCCAAAAGTAAAGTAGTTGCAAACTCATGCTTTTAGAGACTTGTTTGGGCTCATGAGAGGAGTAGAAAAACATCAAAAATTTCAGTCCTGCATGATTCTACCAAGAAATGTGTGTTCATTGAAACCGCTGGTTTTTGATAGTTTGGGCCCTATTGAATAATGAATGTTTTGAATTTTCTCCAAAAGTAAAGTAGTTGCAAACTCATCCTTTTAGAAACTTGTTTGGGCTGTTGAGAGGAGTAAAAAAACCATCAAAAATTTCAATCCTGCATGATTTTACCAAGAAATGTGATTCTTCATTCAAAACCTGATTTTTGCTATTGGGCTCTATTGAATAGTGAATGTTTTGAATTTTCTCCAAAAGTAAAGTAGTTGCAAACTCATGCTTTTAGAGACTTGTTTGGGCTCATGAGAGGAGTAGAAAAACATCAAAAATTTCAGTCCGGCATGATTCTACCAAGAAATGTGTGTTCATTGAAACCGCTGGTTTTTGATAGTTTGGGCCCTATTGAATAATGAATGTTTTGAATTTTCTCCAAAAGTAAAGTAGTTGCAAACTCATCCTTTTAGAAACTTGTTTGGGCTGTTGAGAGGAGTAAAAAACCATCAAAAATTTCAATCCTGCATGATTTTACCAAGAAATGTGATTCTTCATTCAAAACCTGATTTTTGCTATTGGGCTCTATTGAATAGTGAATGTTTTGAATTTTCTCCAAAAGTAAAGTAGTTGCAAACTCATGCTTTTAGAGACTTGTTTGGGCTCATGAGAGGAGTAGAAAAACATCAAAAATTTCAGTCCTGCATGATTCTACCAAGAAATGTGTGTTCATTCAAACCGCTGGTTTTTGATAGTTTGGGCCCTATTGAATAATGAATGTTTTGAATTTTCTCCAAAAGTAAAGTAGTTGCAAACTCATCCTTTTAGAAACTTGTTTGGGCTGTTGAGAGGAGTAAAAAACCATCAAAAATTTCAATCCTGCATGATTCTACCAAGAAATGTGATTCTTCATTCAAAACGCTGGTTTTTGATATTGGGCTCTATTGAATAATGAATGTTTTGAATTTTCTCCAAAAGTAAAGTAGTTGCAAACTCATGCTTTTAGAGACTTGTTTGGGCTCATGAGAGGAGTAGAAAAACATCAAAAATTTCAGTCCTGCATGATTCTACCAAGAAATGTGTGTTCATTGAAACCGCTGGTTTTTGATAGTTTGGGCCCTATTGAATAATGAATGTTTTGAATTTTCTCCAAAAGTAAAGTAGTTGCAAACTCATCCTTTTAGAAACTTGTTTGGGCTGTTGAGAGGAGTAAAAAACCATCAAAAATTTCAATCCTGCATGATTTTACCAAGAAATGTGATTCTTCATTCAAAACCTGATTTTTGCTATTGGGCTCTATTGAATAGTGAATGTTTTGAATTTTCTCCAAAAGTAAAGTAGTTGCAAACTCATCCTTTTAGAAACTTGTTTGGGCTGTTGAGAGGAGTAAAAAACCAACAAAAATTTCAATCCTGCATGATTCTACCAAGAAATGTGATTCTTCATTCAAAACGCTGGTTTTTGCTATTGGGCTCTATTGAATAATGAATGTTTTGAATTTTCTCCAAAAGTAAAGTAGTTGCAAACTCATGCTTTTAGAGACTTGTTTGGGCTCATGAGAGGAGTAGAAAAACATCAAAAATTTCAGTCCTGCATGATTCTACCAAGAAATGTGTGTTCATTCAAACCGCTGGTTTTTGATAGTTTGGGCCCTATTGAATAATGAATGTTTTGAATTTTCTCCAAAAGTAAAGTAGTTGCAAACTCATGCTTTTAGAGACTTGTTTGGGCTCATGAGAGGAGTAGAAAAACATCAAAAATTTCAGTCCTGCATGATTCTACCAAGAAATGTGTGTTCATTGAAACCGCTGGTTTTTGATAGTTTGGGCCCTATTGAATAATGAATGTTTTGAATTTTCTCCAAAAGTATAGTAGTTGCAAACTCATCCTTTTAGAAACTTGTTTGGGCTGTTAAGAGGAGTAAAAAACCATCAAAAATTTCAATCCTGCATGATTCTACCAAGAAATGTGATTCTTCATTCAAAACGCTGGTTTTTGCTATTGGGCTCTATTGAATAATGAATGTTTTGAATTTTCTCCAAAAGTAAAGTAGTTGCAAACTCATGCTTTTATAGACTTGTTTGGGCTCATGAGAGGAGTAGAAAAACATCAAAAATTTCAGTCCTGCATGATTCTACCAAGAAATGTGTGTTCATTCAAACCGCTGGTTTTTGATAGTTTGGGCCCTATTGAATAATGAATGTTTTGAATTTTCTCCAAAAGTAAAGTAGTTGCAAACTCATGCTTTTAGTGACTTGTTTGGGCTCATGAGGGGAGTATAAAAACATCAAAAATTTCAGTCCTGCATGATTCTACCAAGAAATGTGTGTTCATTGAAACCGCTGGTTTTTGATAGTTTGGGCCCTATTGAATAATGAATGTTTTGAATTTTCTCCAAAAGTAAAGTAGTTGCAAACTCATCCTTTTAGAAACTTGTTTGGGCTGTTGAGAGGAGTAAAAAACCATCAAAAATTTCAATCCTGCATGATTCTACCAAGAAATGTGATTCTTCATTCAAAACGCTGGTTTTTGCTATTGGGCTCTATTGAATAATGAATGTTTTGAATTTTCTCCAAAAGTAAAGTAGTTGCAAACTCATGCTTTTAGAGACTTGTTTGGGCTCATGAGAGGAGTAGAAAAACATCAAAAATTTCAGTCCTGCATGATTCTACCAAGAAATGTGTGTTCATTCAAACCGCTGGTTTTTGATAGTTTGGGCCCTATTGAATAATGAATGTTTTGAATTTTCTCCAAAAGTAAAGTAGTTGCAAACTCATGCTTTTAGAGACTTGTTTGGGCTCATGAGAGGAGTAGAAAAACATCAAAAATTTCAGTCCTGCATGATTCTACCAAGAAATGTGTGTTCATTGAAACCGCTGGTTTTTGATAGTTTGGGCCCTATTGAATAATGAATGTTTTGAATTTTCTCCAAAAGTAAAGTAGTTGCAAACTCATCCTTTTAGAAACTTGTTTGGGCTGTTGAGAGGAGTAAAAAAACCATCAAAAATTTCAATCCTGCATGATTTTACCAAGAAATGTGATTCTTCATTCAAAACCTGATTTTTGCTATTGGGCTCTATTGAATAGTGAATGTTTTGAATTTTCTCCAAAAGTAAAGTAGTTGCAAACTCATGCTTTTAGAGACTTGTTTGGGCTCATGAGAGGAGTAGAAAAACATCAAAAATTTCAGTCCGGCATGATTCTACCAAGAAATGTGTGTTCATTGAAACCGCTGGTTTTTGATAGTTTGGGCCCTATTGAATAATGAATGTTTTGAATTTTCTCCAAAAGTAAAGTAGTTGCAAACTCATCCTTTTAGAAACTTGTTTGGGCTGTTGAGAGGAGTAAAAAACCATCAAAAATTTCAATCCTGCATGATTTTACCAAGAAATGTGATTCTTCATTCAAAACCTGATTTTTGCTATTGGGCTCTATTGAATAGTGAATGTTTTGAATTTTCTCCAAAAGTAAAGTAGTTGCAAACTCATGCTTTTAGAGACTTGTTTGGGCTCATGAGAGGAGTAGAAAAACATCAAAAATTTCAGTCCTGCATGATTCTACCAAGAAATGTGTGTTCATTCAAACGGCTGGTTTTTGATAGTTTGGGCCCTATTGAATAATGAATGTTTTGAATTTTCTCCAAAAGTAAAGTAGTTGCAAACTCATCCTTTTAGAAACTTGTTTGGGCTGTTGAGAGGAGTAAAAAACCATCAAAAATTTCAATCCTGCATGATTCTACCAAGAAATGTGATTCTTCATTCAAAACGCTGGTTTTTGATATTGGGCTCTATTGAATAATGAATGTTTTGAATTTTCTCCAAAAGTAAAGTAGTTGCAAACTCATGCTTTTAGAGACTTGTTTGGGCTCATGAGAGGAGTAGAAAAACATCAAAAATTTCAGTCCTGCATGATTCTACCAAGAAATGTGTGTTCATTGAAACCGCTGGTTTTTGATAGTTTGGGCCCTATTGAATAATGAATGTTTTGAATTTTCTCCAAAAGTAAAGTAGTTGCAAACTCATCCTTTTAGAAACTTGTTTGGGCTGTTGAGAGGAGTAAAAAACCATCAAAAATTTCAATCCTGCATGATTTTACCAAGAAATGTGATTCTTCATTCAAAACCTGATTTTTGCTATTGGGCTCTATTGAATAGTGAATGTTTTGAATTTTCTCCAAAAGTAAAGTAGTTGCAAACTCATCCTTTTAGAAACTTGTTTGGGCTGTTGAGAGGAGTAAAAAACCAACAAAAATTTCAATCCTGCATGATTCTACCAAGAAATGTGATTCTTCATTCAAAACGCTGGTTTTTGCTATTGGGCTCTATTGAATAATGAATGTTTTGAATTTTCTCCAAAAGTAAAGTAGTTGCAAACTCATGCTTTTAGAGACTTGTTTGGGCTCATGAGAGGAGTAGAAAAACATCAAAAATTTCAGTCCTGCATGATTCTACCAAGAAATGTGTGTTCATTCAAACCGCTGGTTTTTGATAGTTTGGGCCCTATTGAATAATGAATGTTTTGAATTTTCTCCAAAAGTAAAGTAGTTGCAAACTCATGCTTTTAGAGACTTGTTTGGGCTCATGAGAGGAGTAGAAAAACATCAAAAATTTCAGTCCTGCTTGATTCTACCAAGAAATGTGTGTTCATTGAAACCGCTGGTTTTTGATAGTTTGGGCCCTATTGAATAATGAATGTTTTGAATTTTCTCCAAAAGTAAAGTAGTTGCAAACTCATCCTTTTAGAAACTTGTTTGGGCTGTTAAGAGGAGTAAAAAAACATCAAAAATTTCAATCCTGCATGATTCTACCAAGAAATGTGATTCTTCATTCAAAACGCTGGTTTTTGCTATTGGGCTCTATTGAATAATGAATGTTTTGAATTTTCTCCAAAAGTAAAGTAGTTGCAAACTCATGCTTTTAGAGACTTGTTTGGGCTCATGAGAGGAGTAGAAAAACATCA
This sequence comes from Dendrobates tinctorius, assembly GCF_039654945.1. Lineage (NCBI taxonomy): Eukaryota > Metazoa > Chordata > Amphibia > Anura > Dendrobatidae > Dendrobates > Dendrobates tinctorius. The sequence goes on from NW_027361793.1 coordinate 25,594,404, forward strand.
AAAATTTCAGTCCTGCATGATTCTACCAAGAAATGTGTGTTTATTCAAACCGCTGGTTTTTGATAGTTTGGGCCCTATTGAATAATAAATGTTTTGAATTTTCTCCAAAAGTAAAGTAGTTGCAAACTCATCCTTTTAGAAACTTGTTTGGGCTGTTGAGAGGAGTAAAAAACCATCAAAAATTTCAATCCTGCATGATTTTACCAAGAAATGTGATTCTTCATTCAAAACCTGATTTTTGCTATTGGGCTCTATTGAATAGTGAATGTTTTGAATTTTCTCCAAAAGTAAAGTAGTTGCAAACTCATCCTTTTAGAAACTTGTTTGGGCTGTTGAGAGGAGTAAAAAACCAACAAAAATTTCAATCCTGCATGATTCTACCAAGAAATGTGATTCTTCATTCAAAACGCTGGTTTTTGCTATTGGGCTCTATTGAATAATGAATGTTTTGAATTTTCTCCAAAAGTAAAGTAGTTGCAAACTCATGCTTTTATAGACTTGTTTGGGCTCATGAGAGGAGTAGAAAAACATCAAAAATTTCAGTCCTGCATGATTCTACCAAGAAATGTGTGTTCATTCAAACCGCTGGTTTTTGATAGTTTGGGCCCTATTGAATAATGAATGTTTTGAATTTTCTCCAAAAGTAAAGTAGTTGCAAACTCATGCTTTTAGAGACTTGTTTGGGCTCATGAGAGGAGTAGAAAAACATCAAAAATTTCAGTCCTGCATGATTCTACCAAGAAATGTGTGTTCATTGAAACCGCTGGTTTTTGATAGTTTGGGCCCTATTGAATAATGAATGTTTTGAATTTTCTCCAAAAGTAAAGTAGTTGCAAACTCATCCTTTTAGAAACTTGTTTGGGCTGTTGAGAGGAGTAAAAAACCATCAAAAATTTCAATCCTGCATGATTCTACCAAGAAATGTGATTCTTCATTCAAAACGCTGGTTTTTGCTATTGGGCTCTATTGAATAATGAATGTTTTGAATTTTCTCCAAAAGTAAAGTAGTTGCAAACTCATGCTTTTAGAGACTTGTTTGGGCTCATGAGAGGAGTAGAAAAACATCAAAAATTTCAGTCCTGCATGATTCTACCAAGAAATGTGTGTTCATTCAAACCGCTGGTTTTTGATAGTTTGGGCCCTATTGAATAATGAATGTTTTGAATTTTCTCCAAAAGTAAAGTAGTTGCAAACTCATCCTTTTAGAAACTTGTTTGGGCTGTTGAGAGGAGTAAAAAACCATCAAAAATTTCAATCCTGCATGATTTTACCAAGAAATGTGATTCTTCATTCAAAACCTGATTTTTGCTATTGGGCTCTATTGAATAGTGAATGTTTTGAATTTTCTCCAAAAGTAAAGTAGTTGCAAACTCATGCTTTTAGAGACTTGTTTGGGCTCATGAGAGGAGTAGAAAAACATCAAAAATTTCAGTCCGGCATGATTCTACCAAGAAATGTGTGTTCATTGAAACCGCTGGTTTTTTATAGTTTGGGCCCTATTGAATAATGAATGTTTTGAATTTTCTCCAAAAGTAAAGTAGTTGCAAACTCATCCTTTTAGAAACTTGTTTGGGCTGTTGAGAGGAGTAAAAAACCATCAAAAATTTCAATCCTGCATGATTTTACCAAGAAATGTGATTCTTCATTCAAAACCTGATTTTTGCTATTGGGCTCTATTGAATAGTGAATGTTTTGAATTTTCTCCAAAAGTAAAGTAGTTGCAAACTCATGCTTTTAGAGACTTGTTTGGGCTCATGAGAGGAGTAGAAAAACATCAAAAATTTCAGTCCTGCATGATTCTACCAAGAAATGTGTGTTCATTCAAACCGCTGGTTTTTGATAGTTTGGGCCCTATTGAATAATGAATGTTTTTAATTTTCTCCAAAAGTAAAGTAGTTGCAAACTCATCCTTTTAGAAACTTGTTTGGGCTGTTGAGAGGAGTAAAAAACCATCAAAAATTTCAATCCTGCATGATTCTACCAAGAAATGTGATTCTTCATTCAAAACGCTGGTTTTTGATATTGGGCTCTATTGAATAATGAATGTTTTGAATTTTCTCCAGAAGTAAAGTAGTTGCAAACTCATGCTTTTAGAGACTTGTTTGGGCTCATGAGAGGAGTAGAAAAACATCAAAAATTTCAGTCCTGCATGATTCTACCAAGAAATGTGTGTTCATTCAAACCGCTGGTTTTTGATAGTTTGGGCCCTATTGAATAATGAATGTTTTGAATTTTCTCCAAAAGTAAAGTAGTTGCAAACTCATCCTTTTAGAAACTTGTTTGGGCTGTTGAGAGGAGTAAAAAACCATCAAAAATTTCAATCCTGCATGATTTTACCAAGAAATGTGATTCTTCATTCAAAACCTGATTTTTGCTATTGGGCTCTATTGAATAGTGAATGTTTTGAATTTTCTCCAAAAGTAAAGTAGTTGCAAACTCATGCTTTTAGAGACTTGTTTGGGCTCATGAGAGGAGTAGAAAAACATCAAAAATTTCAGTCCTGCATGATTCTACCAAGAAATGTGTGTTCATTCAAACCGCTGGTTTTTGATAGTTTGGGCCCTATTGAATAATGAATGTTTTGAATTTTCTCCAAAAGTAAAGTAGTTGCAAACTCATCCTTTTAGAAACTTGTTTGGGCTGTTGAGAGGAGTAAAAAACCATCAAAAATTTCAATCCTGCATGATTCTACCAAGAAATGTGATTCTTCATTCAAAACGCTGGTTTTTGCTATTGGGCTCTATTGAATAGTGAATGTTTTGAATTTTCTCCAAAAGTAAAGTAGTTGCAAACTCATGCTTTTATAGACTTGTTTGGGCTCATGAGAGGAGTAGAAAAACATCAAAAATTTCAGTCCTGCATGATTCTACCAAGAAATGTGTGTTCATTCAAACCGCTGGTTTTTGATAGTTTGGGCCCTATTGAATAATGAATGTTTTGAATTTTCTCCAAAAGTAAAGTAGTTGCAAACTCATGCTTTTAGAGACTTGTTTGGGCTCATGAGAGGAGTATAAAAACATCAAAAATTTCAGTCCTGCATGATTCTACCAAGAAATGTGTGTTCATTGAAACCGCTGGTTTTTGATAGTTTGGGCCCTATTGAATAATGAATGTTTTGAATTTTCTCCAAAAGTAAAGTAGTTGCAAACTCATCCTTTTAGAAACTTGTTTGGGCTGTTGAGAGGAGTAAAAAACCATCAAAAATTTCAATCCTGCATGATTCTACCAAGAAATGTGATTCTTCATTCAAAACGCTGGTTTTTGCTATTGGGCTCTATTGAATAATGAATGTTTTGAATTTTCTCCAAAAGTAAAGTAGTTGCAAACTCATGCTTTTAGAGACTTGTTTGGGCTCATGAGAGGAGTAGAAAAACATCAAAAATTTCAGTCCTGCATGATTCTACCAAGAAATGTGTGTTCATTCAAACTGCTGGTTTTTGATAGTTTGGGCCCTATTGAATAATGAATGTTTTGAATTTTCTCCAAAAGTAAAGTAGTTGCAAACTCATGCTTTTAGAGACTTGTTTGGGCTCATGAGAGGAGTAGAAAAACATCAAAAATTTCAGTCCTGCATGATTCTACCAAGAAATGTGTGTTCATTGAAACCGCTGGTTTTTGATAGTTTGGGCCCTATTGAATAATGAATGTTTTGAATTTTCTCCAAAAGTAAAGTAGTTGCAAACTCATCCTTTTAGAAACTTGTTTGGGCTGTTGAGAGGAGTAAAAAACCATCAAAAATTTCAATCCTGCATGATTTTACCAAGAAATGTGATTCTTCATTCAAAACCTGATTTTTGCTATTGGGCTCTATTGAATAGTGAATGTTTTGAATTTTCTCCAAAAGTAAAGTAGTTGCAAACTCATGCTTTTAGAGACTTGTTTGGGCTCATGAGAGGAGTAGAAAAACATCAAAAATTTCAGTCCGGCATGATTCTACCAAGAAATGTGTGTTCATTGAAACCGCTGGTTTTTTATAGTTTGGGCCCTATTGAATAATGAATGTTTTGAATTTTCTCCAAAAGTAAAGTAGTTGCAAACTCATCCTTTTAGAAACTTGTTTGGGCTGTTGAGAGGAGTAAAAAACCATCAAAAATTTCAATCCTGCATGATTTTACCAAGAAATGTGATTCTTCATTCAAAACCTGATTTTTGCTATTGGGCTCTATTGAATAGTGAATGTTTTGAATTTTCTCCAAAAGTAAAGTAGTTGCAAACTCATGCTTTTAGAGACTTGTTTGGGCTCATGAGAGGAGTAGAAAAACATCAAAAATTTCAGTCCTGCATGATTCTACCAAGAAATGTGTGTTCATTCAAACCGCTGGTTTTTGATAGTTTGGGCCCTATTGAATAATGAATGTTTTTAATTTTCTCCAAAAGTAAAGTAGTTGCAAACTCATCCTTTTAGAAACTTGTTTGGGCTGTTGAGAGGAGTAAAAAACCATCAAAAATTTCAATCCTGCATGATTCTACCAAGAAATGTGATTCTTCATTCAAAACGCTGGTTTTTGATATTGGGCTCTATTGAATAATGAATGTTTTGAATTTTCTCCAAAAGTAAAGTAGTTGCAAACTCATGCTTTTAGAGACTTGTTTGGGCTCATGAGAGGAGTAGAAAAACATCAAAAATTTCAGTCCTGCATGATTCTACCAAGAAATGTGTGTTCATTGAAACCGCTGGTTTTTGATAGTTTGGGCCCTATTGAATAATGAATGTTTTGAATTTTCTCCAAAAGTAAAGTAGTCGCAAACTCATCCTTTTAGAAACTTGTTTGGGCTGTTGAGAGGAGTAAAAAACCATCAAAAATTTCAATCCTGCATGATTTTACCAAGAAATGTGATTCTTCATTCAAAACCTGATTTTTGCTATTGGGCTCTATTGAATAGTGAATGTTTTGAATTTTCTCCAAAAGTAAAGTAGTTGCAAACTCATGCTTTTAGAGACTTGTTTGGGCTCATGAGAGGAGTAGAAAAACATCAAAAATTTCAGTCCTGCATGATTCTACCAAGAAATGTGTGTTCATTCAAACCGCTGGTTTTTGATAGTTTGGGCCCTATTGAATAATGAATGTTTTTAATTTTCTCCAAAAGTAAAGTAGTTGCAAACTCATCCTTTTAGAAACTTGTTTGGGCTGTTGAGAGGAGTAAAAAACCATCAAAAATTTCAATCCTGCATGATTCTACCAAGAAATGTGATTCTTCATTCAAAACGCTGGTTTTTGCTATTGGGCTCTATTGAATAATGAATGTTTTGAATTTTCTCCAAAAGTAAAGTAGTTGCAAACTCATGCTTTTAGAGACTTGTTTGGGCTCATGAGAGGAGTAGAAAAACATCAAAAATTTCAGTCCTGCATGATTCTACCAAGACATGTGTGTTCATTGAAACGGCTGGTTTTTGATAGTTTGGGCCCTATTGAATAATGAATGTTTTGAATTTTCTCCAAAAGTAAAGTAGTTGCAAACTCATCCTTTTAGAAAATTGTTTGGGCTGTTGAGAGGAGTAAAAAACCATCAAAAATTTCAATCCTGCATGATTCTACCAAGAAATGTGATTCTTCATTCAAAACGCTGGTTTTTGCTATTGGGCTCTATTGAATAATGAATGTTTTGAATTTTCTCCAAAAGTAAAGTAGTTGCAAACTCATGCTTTTAGAGACTTGTTTGAGCTCATGAGAGGAGTAGAAAAACATCAAAAATTTCAGTCCTGCATGATTCTACCAAGAAATGTGTGTTTATTCAAACCGCTGGTTTTTGATAGTTTGGGCCCTATTGAATAATGAATGTTTTGAATTTTCTCCAAAAGTAAAGTAGTTGCAAACTCATCCTTTTAGAAACTTGTTTGGGCTGTTGAGAGGAGTAAAAAACCATCAAAAATTTCAATCCTGCATGATTTTACCAAGAAATGTGATTCTTCATTCAAAACCTGATTTTTGCTATTGGGCTCTATTGAATAGTGAATGTTTTGAATTTTCTCCAAAAGTAAAGTAGTTGCAAACTCATGCTTTTAGAGACTTGTTTGGGCTCATGAGACGAGTAGAAAAACATCAAAAATTTCAGTCCTGTATGATTCTACCAAGAAATGTGTTCATTCAAACCGCTGGTTTTTGATAGTTTGGGCCCTATTGAATAATGAATGTTTTGAATTTTCTCCAAAAGTAAAGTAGTTGCAAACTCATCCTTTTAGAAACTTGTTTGGGCTGTTGAGAGGAGTAAAAAACCATCAAAAATTTCAATCCTGCATGATTCTACCAAGAAATGTGATTCTTCATTCAAAACGCTGGTTTTTGCTATTGGGCTCTATTGAATAATGAATGTTTTGAATTTTCTCCAAAAGTAAAGTAGTTGCAAACTCATGCTTTTAGAGACTTGTTTGGGCTCATGAGAGGAGTAGAAAAACATCAAAAATTTCAGTCCTGCATGATTCTACCAAGAAATGTGTGTTCATTCAAACCGCTGGTTTTTGATAGTTTGGGCCCTATTGAATAATGAATGTTTTGAATTTTCTCCAAAAGTAAAGTAGTTGCAAACTCATGCTTTTAGAGACTTGTTTGGGCTCATGAGAGGAGTAGAAAAACATCAAAAATTTCAGTCCTGCATGATTCTACCAAGAAATGTGTGTTCATTGAAACCGCTGGTTTTTGATAGTTTGGGCCCTATTGAATAATGAATGTTTTGAATTTTCTCCAAAAGTAAAGTAGTTGCAAACTCATCCTTTTAGAAACTTGTTTGGGCTGTTGAGAGGAGTAAAAAACCATCAAAAATTTCAATCCTGCATGATTCTACCAAGAAATGTGATTCTTCATTCAAAACGCTGGTTTTTGCTATTGGGCTCTATTGAATAATGAATGTTTTGAATTTTCTCCAAAAGTAAAGTAGTTGCAAACTCATGCTTTTAGAGACTTGTTTGGGCTCATGAGAGGAGTAGAAAAACATCAAAAATTTCAGTCCTGCATGATTCTACCAAGAAATGTGTGTTCATTGAAACCGCTGGTTTTTGATAGTTTGGGCCCTATTGAATAATGAATGTTTTGAATTTTCTCCAAAAGTAAAGTAGTTGCAAACTCATCCTTTTAGAAACTTGTTTGGGCTGTTGAGAGGAGTAAAAAACCATCAAAAATTTCAATCCTGCATGATTTTACCAAGAAATGTGATTCTTCATTCAAAACCTGATTTTTGCTAGTGGGCTCTATTGAATAGTGAATGTTTTGAATTTTCTCCAAAAGTAAAGTAGTTGCAAACTCATGCTTTTAGAGACTTGTTTGGGCTCATGAGAGGAGTATAAAAACATCAAAAATTTCAGTCCTGCATGATTCTACCAAGAAATGTGTGTTCATTGAAACCGCTGGTTTTTGATAGTTTGGGCCCTATTGAATAATGAATGTTTTGAATTTTCTCCAAAAGTAAAGTAGTTGCAAACTCATCCTTTTAGAAACTTGTTTGGGCTGTTGAGAGGAGTAAAAAACCATCAAAAATTTCAATCCTGCATGATTCTACCAAGAAATGTGATTCTTCATTCAAAACGCTGGTTTTTGCTATTGGGCTCTATTGAATAATGAATGTTTTGAATTTTCTCCAAAAGTAAAGTAGTTGCAAACTCATGCTTTTAGAGACTTGTTTGGGCTCATGAGAGGAGTAGAAAAACATCAAAAATTTCAATCCTGCATGATTTTACCAAGAAATGTGATTCTTCATTCAAAACCTGATTTTTGCTATTGGGCTCTATTGAATAGTGAATGTTTTGAATTTTCTCCAAAAGTAAAGTAGTTGCAAACTCATGCTTTTAGAGACTTGTTTGGGCTCATGAGAGGAGTAGAAAAACATCAAAAATTTCAGTCCGGCATGATTCTACCAAGAAATGTGTGTTCATTGAAACCGCTGGTTTTTTATAGTTTGGGCCCTATTGAATAATGAATGTTTTGAATTTTCTCCAAAAGTAAAGTAGTTGCAAACTCATCCTTTTAGAAACTTGTTTGGGCTGTTGAGAGGAGTAAAAAACCATCAAAAATTTCAATCCTGCATGATTCTACCAAGAAATGTGATTCTTCATTCAAAACGCTGGTTTTTGATATTGGGCTCTATTGAATAATGAATGTTTTGAATTTTCTCCAAAAGTAAAGTAGTTGCAAACTCATGCTTTTAGAGACTTGTTTGGGCTCATGAGAGGAGAAGAAAAACATCAAAAATTTCAGTCCTGCATGATTCTACCAAGACATGTGTGTTCATTGAAACGGCTGGTTTTTGATAGTTTGGGCCCTATTGAATAATGAATGTTTTGAATTTTCTCCAAAAGTAAAGTAGTTGCAAACTCATCCTTTTAGAAACTTGTTTGGGCTGTTGAGAGGAGTAAAAAACCATCAAAAATTTCAATCCTGCATGATTCTACCAAGAAATGTGATTCTTCATTCAAAACGCTGGTTTTTGCTATTGGGCTCTATTGAATAATGAATGTTTTGAATTTTCTCCAAAAGTAAAGTAGTTGCAAACTCATGCTTTTAGAGACTTGTTTGAGCTCATGAGAGGAGTAGAAAAACATCAAAAATTTCAGTCCTGCATGATTCTACCAAGAAATGTGTGTTTATTCAAACCGCTGGTTTTTGATAGTTTGGGCCCTATTGAATAATGAATGTTTTGAATTTTCTCCAAAAGTAAAGTAGTTGCAAACTCATCCTTTTAGAAACTTGTTTGGGCTGTTGAGAGGAGTAAAAAACCATCAAAAATTTCAATCCTGCATGATTTTACCAAGAAATGTGATTCTTCATTCAAAACCTGATTTTTGCTATTGGGCTCTATTGAATAGTGAATGTTTTGAATTTTCTCCAAAAGTAAAGTAGTTGCAAACTCATCCTTTTAGAAACTTGTTTGGGCTGTTGAGAGGAGTAAAAAACCAACAAAAATTTCAATCCTGCATGATTCTACCAAGAAATGTGATTCTTCATTCAAAACGCTGGTTTTTGCTATTGGGCTCTATTGAATAATGAATGTTTTGAATTTTCTCCAAAAGTAAAGTAGTTGCAAACTCATGCTTTTAGAGACTTGTTTGAGCTCATGAGAGGAGTAGAAAAACAGCAAAAATTTCAGTCCTGCATGATTCTACCAAGAAATGTGTGTTTATTCAAACCGCTGGTTTTTGATAGTTTGGGCCCTATTGAATAATGAATGTTTTGAATTTTCTCCAAAAGTAAAGTAGTTGCAAACTCATCCTTTTAGAAACTTGTTTGGGCTGTTGAGAGGAGTAAAAAACCATCAAAAATTTCAATCCTGCATGATTTTACCAAGAAATGTGATTCTTCATTCAAAACCTGATTTTTGCTATTGGGCTCTATTGAATAGTGAATGTTTTGAATTTTCTCCAAAAGTAAAGTAGTTGCAAACTCATGCTTTTAGAGACTTGTTTGGGCTCATGAGAGGAGTAGAAAAACATCAAAAATTTCAGTCCTGCATGATTCTACCAAGAAATGTGTTCATTCAAACCGCTGGTTTTTGATAGTTTGGGCCCTATTGAATAATAAATGTTTTGAATTTTCTCCAAAAGTAAAGTAGTTGCAAACTCATCCTTTTAGAAACTTGTTTGGGCTGTTGAGAGGAGTAAAAAACCAACAAAAATTTCAATCCTGCATGATTCTACCAAGAAATGTGATTCTTCATTCAAAACGCTGGTTTTTGCTATTGGGCTCTATTGAATAATGAATGTTTTGAATTTTCTCCAAAAGTAAAGTAGTTGCAAACTCATGCTTTTAGAGACTTGTTTGGGCTCATGAGAGGAGTAGAAAAACATCAAAAATTTCAGTCCTGCATGATTCTACCAAGAAATGTGTGTTCATTCAAACCGCTGGTTTTTGATAGTTTGGGCCCTATTGAATAATGAATGTTTTGAATTTTCTCCAAAAGTAAAGTAGTTGCAAACTCATGCTTTTAGAGACTTGTTTGGGCTCATGAGAGGAGTAGAAAAACATCAAAAATTTCAGTCCTGCATGATTCTACCAAGAAATGTGTGTTCATTGAAACCGCTGGTTTTTGATAGTTTGGGCCCTATTGAATAATGAATGTTTTGAATTTTCTCCAAAAGTAAAGTAGTTGCAAACTCATCCTTTTAGAAACTTGTTTGGGCTGTTGAGAGGAGTAAAAAACCATCAAAAATTTCAATCCTGCATGATTCTACCAAGAAATGTGATTCTTCATTCAAAACGCTGGTTTTTGCTATTGGGCTCTATTGAATAATGAATGTTTTGAATTTTCTCCAAAAGTAAAGTAGTTGCAAACTCATGCTTTTAGAGACTTGTTTGGGCTCATGAGAGGAGTAGAAAAACATCAAAAATTTCAGTCCTGCATGATTCTACCAAGAAATGTGTGTTCATTGAAACCGCTGGTTTTTGATAGTTTGGGCCCTATTGAATAATGAATGTTTTGAATTTTCTCCAAAAGTAAAGTAGTTGCAAACTCATCCTTTTAGAAACTTGTTTGGGCTGTTGAGAGGAGTAAAAAACCATCAAAAATTTCAATCCTGCATGATTTTACCAAGAAATGTGATTCTTCATTCAAAACCTGATTTTTGCTAGTGGGCTCTATTGAATAGTGAATGTTTTGAATTTTCTCCAAAAGTAAAGTAGTTGCAAACTCATGCTTTTAGAGACTTGTTTGGGCTCATGAGAGGAGTAGAAAAACATCAAAAATTTCAGTCCTGCATGATTCTACCAAGAAATGTGTGTTCATTGAAACCGCTGTTTTTTTATAGTTTGGGCCCTATTGAATAATGAATGTTTTGAATTTTCTCCAAAAGTAAAGTAGTTGCAAACTCATCCTTTTAGAAACTTGTTTGGGCTGTTGAGAGGAGTAAAAAACCATCAAAAATTTCAATCCTGCATGATTCTACCAAGAAATGTGATTCTTCATTCAAAACGCTGGTTTTTGCTATTGGGCTCTATTGAATAATGAATGTTTTGAATTTTCTTTAACAATAATTTTTATTAGAATTTTCAGAGTTGTAGTAAAAAAAATATGAATACGTCACAATATGATGACATTTCAATAGTATATCAACATTGAGAATAAATGTAGTAAACATTAAACACATAGTACCAGAAAGAGACAATAAAAAAAAAGAAAGGTAAATTTAGGCACTTGACTATGTGAAATATTGGCACATCATAAACCATAAGAAATAAAATATGAGTTCAGGATATGAAATCTTTTTCTATTTTAGACTTTAGTTCCGTCCATTTATACCATCTGTCATCAAATATTTTAATTAAGCCTTTATTAATATAGTGAATTTTCTCGTAGACACAATGTTTGTCTACCAGTAAGATAAGGGTGACAATGTCTGGAGGTTGCTTCCTGTTCCAACCCTTCGCTACAAGGAAGGCTGCAGACATAAGGATATGAGCCACCAGAAACCTATTTCTTTTAAATCTATGTATGTCTATTAGTAACAAGGCTAGAGCAGGTTGTGGTTGAATACACCAATTGCATATGAGTGAAAGCAAATTGAACACCCTGGACCAGTACAACTTCAGCACAGGGCATCCCCAAAAAACATGTAATAAATCTGCCTGAGATCCACAGTTACGCCAACACATTCCAGAACCCCCTCTTCCAAAATGTTTCAATCTATTTGGGGTAAGGTAATATCTATGAATTAATTTGTAATGTGTTTCTAATATATTCATACATCTTGTGGATTTGATTGCAATTTTAAGAGAGGAGATCCACTGGGGACCATATATCTGTCTCTGTAATGTAGTTTCCCATTTTTCAAAGCATCCTTCATTGGTGAAGGTGTCTTTGTTGGTCAGGCTATTATATAAGGGTCTAAGATAACTCTTATGTCTAGATGACATATTAAATAGAAAATTGTTAATAGTAAGGTCAATTGGAACCACTCTAAAAAGATATTTCTTATATTTGTTGTATTCTTCCTTGAGTAGGAGATATGTCATATACTCCGAATTGGGAACCCCAAATCTGTTCTTTAATAACTCAAAGGGTATGGCTCTGTTATTGTCTATCAAGTCATCTACAAAGGTGATCGGAAATTTGGTCCAGTTATCAAATATAGGTCTTAGAGAAGTCCTGATAGGAGACAGATAAGGGAGTCTCAACCTCTCGAGTGAAAAAGAGGAAGAGCTAGTCTTTCTTTTGCATACATACGACCAGCACAACATAGAGGCCTTAAGTATGGGATTATCTATTTTCATAATTTCCCTTCTATGTAGAAGGAAGTAGGTTATAAATAAAACTGGTTCCCTATTGGGCATCATATCTCTTTCAATGTTTGGCCACCCCAGGTCTGTCTGTTCCACAAACCAGCCTTTTGTCAGTTCAGTCATAGTGGCATAATAATATGCCTCAAGATCTGGTATGGCCACCCCCCCCTTCTCCTTGGATTTAAGTAGAGTGCGTTTTTTCACTCTCGGTTTCCCATTGCTCCAAATAAATTTATTCATCTGGTGTGTTAGTTTTTGTATATACTGTGTAGATATAGGCAGAGGGACGTTCCTGTATAAAAATAGGACTTTGGGTAGGCAGAACATCTTGTATAGCACTATTCTGCCCATCCATGTGGCTGGGGTCTTCGACAGTTCCCTCAACTTAATGTCGAGAGACTGTAGAAGATGATCCATGTTTACCTCACTCATATGCATAGGGTTACCTGTGAGCCAAATTCCTAAGTACGGTATCCTGGTACAGTCCCAATTAAAGGGATACTTGTCTCTTAAATGTTGTTTCGTAGAGGCTGAAAGGAAAAGTGATAGAACATTAGTCTTTTTTACATTTAATTTATAGTATGAAACTGAGCCAAATAAATTTATGATATCCCATATCTTTTCCAGGGAATCAATTGGATTTGTGAGTGTGAGTATGATGTCATCTGCATAGAGGTTAATCTTATGCTCTGAATCTTTCAATTGTACACCGTGTACTTCACCAGAATCCCTTATCATTTGAGCCAGGGGTTCCAGGCTCAGGATAAAAATTATTGGGGATAGAGGACATCCCTGTCTTGTCCCATTAGTTATAAAAAATGTATCTGACATCGTGTTGTTGACCAGCACAGAGGCAGATGGCCGAGAGTATAAAGCTCGAATACTTTTCATCATCTCCCCACCAAAACCCATTTTCTCCAAAACTGTAAAGGCATAGGCCCAATTGATTCGGTCAAAGGCCTTTTCAGCGTCAAGAGCCACAAACAAACTGGAAATCCTATTTTTGTAGCATGAATATAAGTGATGCAGGACACTTCTAGAACTGTCTGAAGTTTGTCTAGATTTTACAAAACCGACTTGATCGGGATGTATAAGGAATGGAACAACGTCCTGTAATCTTTCTGCTAATATTTTTGCGTAGATCTTGATATCCACATTTAGGAGAGAAATAGGCCTATAATTTTCGATTTTGGTCGAATCTTTATCTGGTTTGGGAATCACCACTATTGTGGCTCTCAGCATATCTGTGCTGCACTTTCCTTCTGATTTAATAAAATTCAGGGCATTAGTTAAGTGTGGGATGAGTTCCTTTGTAAATTCTTTATAATACTCTATAGGAAAGCCATCTGGACCTGGAGCTTTGTCATTTTTAAGATTATTCATCGCAAAAGAGACCTCACCCTCAGTAAAGGGTGCGTCAAGTGACTCCTTCTGCTTTAGAGACAAAGATCCCAGCTTTACTTTTTCCAAAAAATTATTTATCATCTCTGGTGAAGGAGAGGGATGAGCTCCATTGTTTCCTATGTTATATAATTTAGAATAGTAACTCTCAAAGGCTAGGGCTATCTCTTTGGGTTTTTCTATAGTTTTTGAGCTTTGGGTTATTTTTTTGATTGGATGTTTTTTATTTATGGGTTTAAACCTATTCGCCATATTTTTGGAGAACTTATTATTATTAACATAAAACCCTGCCCTATTAAATAAAGTCTTTTTCTCATATAAGTTGATGAGGAGATTCCTAAGTTCCAATCTAAGGGAGTACAATTCATTATATTTGGCAAAATTTTTGTCTGCTTTAGCTTGGGATTCTAATTTTTGGATCTGTTCTAACAACATCCTCTGTTGGCTCTCTCTTGCCCTTTTTTGTCTCGAAGCAACTTGGATCAGATGACCCCTAATGACACATTTGTGTGCTAGCCACAATGTTTCAGGTGTAATTTCTTGGGAACAGTTCTCTTTGAAGTAGTTCATTAAGACATTCTTTGCTAATGATATGTTTTCTGGGGAGTCAACAGTGAATTTACTGTATCTCCAATTGTATTGTTTTGGGATCATGGAGGAAGTATGTAAGGTCAGTAGGATTGGGGCATGGTCTGACCATGTAATAGGACCAGTCTGGAAGTCTATGTATGAGTCTAGTAGCGAGAAGCTAGTGAACACATGATCAATCCTAGTGTAAGACTTGTTGTGTGGACAAAATCTTGTGTATTCTTTTGAGGTAGAATTCAATATCTTACAGCTGTCATGCAAATTGGAATCTCCCAACCATCTTCCCAGATTCACGCTTCTATAGTATGGGGCATCAGATGAGCAATCAGTACTTGGGTCAACTATACAATTAAAATCTCCTCCCCAGATTATGTGACCTCTACTAAAATTGGACAATTTCTTCTTGACCTTATTTAGAAAATTAATTTGCCGGACATTAGGGGTATATACGTTTACCACTGTATATTCCACACCCTTCAAAGTAAAATTAATAGCAAGTTGTCTACCATTGCTGTCCCTATATATGTCTGAGACCACTATTGGCAAATCTTTGTGGAAGGCGATGGCCACCCCAGCTTTTTTCTTTCCCTCAGTATTAGAAAAGAAAATCTGAGGGAAGTCTTTATTTTTGAGTCTTGTGTTATCAATTTCTAGAAGGTGTGTTTCTTGTATCATTGCTATGTTGGCCTTCAATTTTTTAATCTCCTTCCACAAAGCAAATCTCTTGAATGGGCTATTGAGCCCATTTACATTAAATGACAGTACCCTCAATTCCATGATGTGTCAGGAAGGAAAAAAAGCATTAGATGATTCATTAAAACAGAACATTTCACCCGAAAATATATCCAAAAGACAGTGGGTTTCCTTAGTGATTTTTTGTTAGTGCCTGGTGTGCCTGTAAACAAAAACATGTTACAACCTAGAACAGAACAAAACTTATAAACTAGACAAATTTAGATTTCTCAAAAGAAATGGTACCGAGAGAATGTCTCTCAGTTATCACGTGGGGAGTGAAAAAGAGAAAGTTCAGGCCTAAAGCCAGGGTCAGTACCCACCAAGTCTATTTTCTTTTTTTTTGCGTATTCCAGGACTGGGAAAGGCGTCTTTGCTGCTGCAAGGGGATATTTCTTTCTTGATTGTAGAATGATGATGATGGTGGAGTCTCCAGTGGAGGGATACCTAAATCTTGGAAAAAACTATTACAGTTATCAATATTAGACAAGGCAAAAGTGGTATTCTCTTTCATGACTAGAATTTTTGTAGGGAACCCCATCTGTATAAAATCTTGTGTTTCCTCAGATGTGTAGTGATTGGAAAGAAGTCTCTCCTTTTCTGTAGGGTAGCTTTTGAGAAGTCTGCAAAAATCTTGATATCCTCGTATGGCCTTGGTAATATGGGTGATTGCTTACTTCTCCTCAGAATGTCCTCCTTTGTCAGGAAATAATGAAAATATGCAATGACATCTCTTGGGGCTCTGTCTGGGGCATATTTGGACTTGGGGAGTCTGTGTATACGTTCCATCAATAGGTCCCCTTTAGAGGCCCCTGGAAGTATTGTATGGAGCATCTTTTGCACATATGCATTAAGGTCTCTGTCTTTGACATTTTCAGGTATTCCCCTGAATTTAAGGTTGTTTCTTCTACTTCTGTCTTCTTGCTCTATCAACCTTGATTTCAAGAAGACAACCTCTTTTTCTAGGGCATAGTGTTCATCTATCAAATTATTATGGGATTTAACCAATTCTTCCATTTTAGATTCAAGATGGTCCACTCTCTGGCCCAGACCGTCTATGTTATTTTGGAGATTCGTATTATAGCCCTCCAGTTGTTTCTGAAATGTCTTTGCTAGAAGGCATAGCATGTTTTTAATAAATATTTCTGAGGCTGTATTACTGGTAGCCTCCACCTCTGTTAAAACGTGCAAGATGTTCTCCGGTATGGGATTATCAGAAGGACAGGAGTCCTCAGATTGTAATTCCTGTTGCATCTCAGCTGAGCTGCTGCTAAATCTGCGTTTAGTCACTGAGGAAGGAGACATTTCCCTCTGTAATGGTGTTAGAGGAGTATCTGACACATTGGAGATGTCAGGACAGGATGAGGAACCCCTTAATACATTTGTCTCCTCCATATCAGCGGTCAGCGGTGCTGCTGCACCATAATTCACATGCTGCGCTGTATTTTTGCTTAAGTTACGCAAATTGCGTATCTGTTGCGTAGTCTCGCTTGTCCCCCGGTCACTCTCGCGAGATCTCGCTCCTTTCACCTCAGCGCTACTTTTAATGTGTAAATTAGCGCTTTTATTAGCCTGCAGAGCGGCGGTTTTAGCTGGGGCAGGGGTAGACTTACCCCCTGACTTGAATGCTGCATGCTTCAGCCGCTGTGGCGTCCTTTGCCGCTGTGTACCGCTCAGGCTGGGGCTGCAGGCTGTGGCTGCTGCTGTGAGGCGGGCGCCATCTTGGCTCCTCAGCATGAGGGGAGAGCGCTCTGTTTTCTTTCCTTTTTCTGCTTTGTTACTAAGCAGATCCATAGTGTGGGGGCACCGCTGGTGTCTATGGAGGTTCCCACAAGTTTTCAGCCAGTCCTGGCTTGTAAATCGCTTGTTAATAGCGCTTGGTAGGCTGCCCTGTGGAGGAGCTCAGAGCTCAGGCTTCCATTCAGCTCAGACGCTGGCCACGCCCCCCAATGTTTTGAATTTTCTCCAAAAGTAAAGTAGTTGCAAACTCATGCTTTTAGAGACTTGTTTGGGCTCATGAGAGGAGTAGAAAAACATCAAAAATTTCAGTCCTGCATGATTCTACCAAGAAATGTGTGTTCATTGAAACCGCTGGTTTTTGATAGTTTGGGCCCTATTGAATAAGGAATGTTTTGAATTTTCTCCAAAAGTAAAGTAGTTGCAAACTCATCCTTTTAGAAACTTGTTTGGGCTGTTGAGAGGAGTAAAAAACCATCAAAAATTTCAATCCTGCATGATTTTACCAAGAAATGTGATTCTTCATTCAAAACCTGATTTTTGCTATTGGGCTCTATTGAATAGTGAATGTTTTGAATTTTCTCCAAAAGTAAAGTAGTTGCAAACTCATGCTTTTAGAGACTTGTTTGGGCTCATGAGAGGAGTAGAAAAACATCAAAAATTTCAGTCCTGCATGATTCTACCAAGAAATGTGTGTTCATTGAAACCGCTGGTTTTTGATAGTTTGGGCCCTATTGAATAAGGAATGTTTTGAATTTTCTCCAAAAGTAAAGTAGTTGCAAACTCATCCTTTTAGAAACTTGTTTGGGCTGTTGAGAGGAGTAAAAAACCATCAAAAATTTCAATCCTGCATGATTTTACCAAGAAATGTGATTCTTCATTCAAAACCTGATTTTTGCTATTGGGCTCTATTGAATAGTGAATGTTTTGAATTTTCTCCAAAAGTAAAGTAGTTGCAAACTCATGCTTTTAGAGACTTGTTTGGGCTCATGAGAGGAGTAGAAAAACATCAAAAATTTCAGTCCTGCATGATTCTACCAAGAAATGTGTGTTCATTCAAACCGCTGGTTTTTGATAGTTTGGGCCCTATTGAATAATGAATGTTTTGAATTTTCTCCAAAAGTAAAGTAGTTGCAAACTCATCCTTTTAGAAACTTGTTTGGGCTGTTGAGAGGAGTAAAAAAACATCAAAAATTTCAATCCTGCATGATTTTACCAAGAAATGTGATTCTTCATTCAAAACCTGATTTTTGCTATTGGGCTCTATTGAATAGTGAATGTTTTGAATTTTCTCCAAAAGTATAGTTGCAAACTCATGCTTTTAGAGACTTGTTTGGGCTCATGAGAGGAGTAGAAAAACATCAAAAATTTCAGTCCTGCATGATTCTACCAAGAAATGTGTGTTCATTCAAACCGCTGGTTTTTGATAGTTTGGGCCCTATTGAATAATGAATGTTTTGAATTTTCTCCAAAAGTAAAGTAGTTGCAAACTCATGCTTTTAGAGACTTGTTTGGGCTCATGAGAGGAGTAGAAAAACATCAAAAATTTCAGTCCTGCATGATTCTACCAAGAAATGTGTGTTCATTGAAACCGCTGGTTTTTGATAGTTTGGGCCCTATTGAATAATGAATGTTTTGAATTTTCTCCAAAAGTAAAGTAGTTGCAAACTCATCCTTT
This sequence comes from Dendrobates tinctorius, assembly GCF_039654945.1. Taxonomy (NCBI): domain Eukaryota; kingdom Metazoa; phylum Chordata; class Amphibia; order Anura; family Dendrobatidae; genus Dendrobates; species Dendrobates tinctorius. Next base: position 25,612,740 of record NW_027361793.1, read on the forward strand.
TAGAAACTTGTTTGGGCTGTTGAGAGGAGTAAAAAACCATCAAAAATTTCAATCCTGCATGATTCTACCAAGAAATGTGATTCTTCATTCAAAACGCTGGTTTTTGCTATTGGGCTCTATTGAATAATGAATGTTTTGAATTTTCTCCAAAAGTAAAGTAGTTGCAAACTCATGCTTTTAGAGACTTGTTTGGGCTCATGAGAGGAGTAGAAAAACATCAAAAATTTCAGTCCTGCATGATTCTACCAAGAAATGTGTGTTCATTGAAACCGCTGGTTTTTGATAGTTTGGGCCCTATTGAATAATGAATGTTTTGAATTTTCTCCAAAAGTAAAGTAGTTGCAAACTCATCCTTTTAGAAACTTGTTTGGGCTGTTGAGAGGAGTAAAAAACCATCAAAAATTTCAATCCTGCATGATTTTACCAAGAAATGTGATTCTTCATTCAAAACCTGATTTTTGCTATTGGGCTCTATTGAATAGTGAATGTTTTGAATTTTCTCCAAAAGTAAAGTAGTTGCAAACTCATGCTTTTAGAGACTTGTTTGGGCTCATGAGAGGAGTAGAAAAACATCAAAAATTTCAGTCCTGCATGATTCTACCAAGAAATGTGTGTTCATTGAAACCGCTGGTTTTTTATAGTTTGGGCCCTATTGAATAATGAATGTTTTGAATTTTCTCCAAAAGTAAAGTAGTTGCAAACTCATCCTTTTAGAAACTTGTTTGGGCTGTTGAGAGGAGTAAAAAACCATCAAAAATTTCAATCCTGCATGATTCTACCAAGAAATGTGATTCTTCATTCAAAACGCTGGTTTTTGCTATTGGGCTCTATTGAATAATGAATGTTTTGAATTTTCTCCAAAAGTAAAGTAGTTGCAAACTCATGCTTTTAGAGACTTGTTTGGGCTCATGAGAGGAGTAGAAAAACATCAAAAATTTCAGTCCTGCATGATTCTACCAAGAAATGTGTGTTCATTGAAACCGCTGGTTTTTGATAGTTTGGGCCCTATTGAATAAGGAATGTTTTGAATTTTCTCCAAAAGTAAAGTAGTTGCAAACTCATCCTTTTAGAAACTTGTTTGGGCTGTTGAGAGGAGTAAAAAACCATCAAAAATTTCAATCCTGCATGATTTTACCAAGAAATGTGATTCTTCATTCAAAACCTGATTTTTGCTATTGGGCTCTATTGAATAATGAATGTTTTGAATTTTCTCCAAAAGTAAAGTAGTTGCAAACTCATCCTTTTAGAAACTTGTTTGGGCTGTTGAGAGGAGTAAAAAACCATCAAAAATTTCAATCCTGCATGATTCTACCAAGAAATGTGATTCTTCATTCAAAACGCTGGTTTTTGCTATTGGGCTCTATTGAATAATGAATGTTTTGAATTTTCTCCAAAAGTAAAGTAGTTGCAAACTCATGCTTTTAGAGACTTGTTTGGGCTCATGAGAGGAGTAGAAAAACATCAAAAATTTCAGTCCTGCATGATTCTACCAAGAAATGTGTGTTCATTGAAACCGCTGGTATTTGATAGTTTGGGCCCTATTGAATAATGAATGTTTTGAATTTTCTCCAAAAGTAAAGTAGTTGCAAACTCATCCTTTTAGAAACTTGTTTGGGCTGTTGAGAGGAGTAAAAAACCATCAAAAATTTCAATCCTGCATGATTCTACCAAGAAATGTGATTCTTCATTCAAAACGCTGGTTTTTGCTATTGGGCTCTATTGAATAATGAATGTTTTGAATTTTCTCCAAAAGTAAAGTAGTTGCAAACTCATGCTTTTAGAGACTTGTTTGGGCTCATGAGAGGAGTAGAAAAACATCAAAAATTTCAGTCCTGCATGATTCTACCAAGAAATGTGTGTTCATTGAAACCGCTGGTTTTTGATAGTTTGGGCCCTATTGCATAAGGAATGTTTTGAATTTTCTCCAAAAGTAAAGTAGTTGCAAACTCATCCTTTTAGAAACTTGTTTGGGCTGTTGAGAGGAGTAAAAAACCATCAAAAATTTCAATCCTGCATGATTCTACCAAGAAATGTGATTCTTCATTCAAAACGCTGGTTTTTGCTATTGGGCTCTATTGAATAATGAATGTTTTGAATTTTCTCCAAAAGTAAAGTAGTTGCAAACTCATGCTTTTAGAGACTTGTTTGAGCTCATGAGAGGAGTAGAAAAACATCAAAAATTTCAGTCCTGCATGATTCTACCAAGAAATGTGTGTTTATTCAAACCGCTGGTTTTTGATAGTTTGGGCCCTATTGAATAACGAATGTTTTGAATTTTCTCCAAAAGTAAAGTAGTTGCAAACTCATCCTTTTAGAAACTTGTTTGGGCTGTTGAGAGGAGTAAAAAACCATCAAAAATTTCAATCCTGCATGATTTTACCAAGAAATGTGATTCTTCATTCAAAACCTGATTTTTGCTATTGGGCTCTATTGAATAGTGAATGTTTTGAATTTTCTCCAAAAGTAAAGTAGTTGCAAACTCATGCTTTTAGAGACTTGTTTGGGCTCATGAGAGGAGTAGAAAAACATCAAAAATTTCAGTCCTGCATGATTCTACCAAGAAATGTGTTCATTCAAACCGCTGGTTTTTGATAGTTTGGGCCCTATTGAATAATGAATGTTTTGAATTTTCTCCAAAAGTAAAGTAGTTGCAAACTCATCCTTTTAGAAACTTGTTTGGGCTGTTGAGAGGAGTAAAAAACCAACAAAAATTTCAATCCTGCATGATTCTACCAAGAAATGTGATTCTTCATTCAAAACGCTGGTTTTTGCTATTGGGCTCTATTGAATAATGAATGTTTTGAATTTTCTCCAAAAGTAAAGTAGTTGCAAACTCATGCTTTTAGAGACTTGTTTGGGCTCATGAGAGGAGTAGAAAAACATCAAAAATTTCAGTCCTGCATGATTCTACCAAGAAATGTGTGTTCATTCAAACCGCTGGTTTTTGATAGTTTGGGCCCTATTGAATAATGAATGTTTTGAATTTTCTCCAAAAGTAAAGTAGTTGCAAACTCATGCTTTTAGAGACTTGTTTGGGCTCATGAGAGGAGTAGAAAAACATCAAAAATTTCAGTCCTGCATGATTCTACCAAGAAATGTGTGTTCATTGAAACCGCTGGTTTTTGATAGTTTGGGCCCTATTGAATAATGAATGTTTTGAATTTTCTCCAAAAGTAAAGTAGTTGCAAACTCATCCTTTTAGAAACTTGTTTGGGCTGTTGAGAGGAGTAAAAAACCATCAAAAATTTCAATCCTGCATGATTCTACCAAGAAATGTGATTCTTCATTCAAAACGCTGGTTTTTGCTATTGGGCTCTATTGAATAATGAATGTTTTGAATTTTCTCCAAAAGTAAAGTAGTTGCAAACTCATGCTTTTAGAGACTTGTTTGGGCTCATGAGAGGAGTAGAAAAACATCAAAAATTTCAGTCCTGCATGATTCTACCAAGAAATGTGTGTTCATTGAAACCGCTGGTTTTTGATAGTTTGGGCCCTATTGAATAATGAATGTTTTGAATTTTCTCCAAAAGTAAAGTAGTTGCAAACTCATCCTTTTAGAAACTTGTTTGGGCTGTTGAGAGGAGTAAAAAACCATCAAAAATTTCAATCCTGCATGATTTTACCAAGAAATGTGATTCTTCATTCAAAACCTGATTTTTGCTATTGGGCTCTATTGAATAGTGAATGTTTTGAATTTTCTCCAAAAGTAAAGTAGTTGCAAACTCATGCTTTTAGAGACTTGTTTGGGCTCATGAGAGGAGTAGAAAAACATCAAAAATTTCAGTCCTGCATGATTCTACCAAGAAATGTGTGTTCATTGAAACCGCTGGTTTTTTATAGTTTGGGCCCTATTGAATAATGAATGTTTTGAATTTTTCTCCAAAAGTAAAGTAGTTGCAAACTCATCCTTTTAGAAACTTGTTTGGGCTGTTGAGAGGAGTAAAAAACCATCAAAAATTTCAATCCTGCATGATTCTACCAAGAAATGTGATTCTTCATTCAAAACGCTGGTTTTTGCTATTGGGCTCTATTGAATAATGAATGTTTTGAATTTTCTCCAAAAGTAAAGTAGTTGCAAACTCATGCTTTTAGAGACTTGTTTGGGCTCATGAGAGGAGTAGAAAAACATCAAAAATTTCAGTCCTGCATGATTCTACCAAGAAATGTGTGTTCATTGAAACCGCTGGTTTTTGATAGTTTGGGCCCTATTGAATAAGGAATGTTTTGAATTTTCTCCAAAAGTAAAGTAGTTGCAAACTCATCCTTTTAGAAACTTGTTTGGGCTGTTGAGAGGAGTAAAAAACCATCAAAAATTTCAATCCTGCATGATTCTACCAAGAAATGTGATTCTTCATTCAAAACGCTGGTTTTTGCTATTGGGCTCTATTGAATAATGAATGTTTTGAATTTTCTCCAAAAGTAAAGTAGTTGCAAACTCATGCTTTTAGAGACTTGTTTGGGCTCATGAGAGGAGTAGAAAAACATCAAAAATTTCAGTCCTGCATGATTCTACCAAGAAATGTGTGTTCATTGAAACCGCTGGTTTTTGATAGTTTGGGCCCTATTGAATAAGGAATGTTTTGAATTTTCTCCAAAAGTAAAGTAGTTGCAAACTCATCCTTTTAGAAACTTGTTTGGGCTGTTGAGAGGAGTAAAAAACCATCAAAAATTTCAATCCTGCATGATTTTACCAAGAAATGTGATTCTTCATTCAAAACCTGATTTTTGCTATTGGGCTCTATTGAATAGTGAATGTTTTGAATTTTCTCCAAAAGTAAAGTAGTTGCAAACTCATGCTTTTAGAGACTTGTTTGGGCTCATGAGAGGAGTAGAAAAACATCAAAAATTTCAGTCCTGCATGATTCTACCAAGAAATGTGTGTTCATTGAAACTGCTGGTTTTTTATAGTTTGGGCCCTATTGAATAATGAATGTTTTGAATTTTTCTCCAAAAGTAAAGTAGTTGCAAACTCATCCTTTTAGAAACTTGTTTGGGCTGTTGAGAGGAGTAAAAAACCATCAAAAATTTCAATCCTGCATGATTCTACCAAGAAATGTGATTATTCATTCAAAACGCTGGTTTTTGCTATTGGGCTCTATTGAATAATGAATGTTTTGAATTTTCTCCAAAAGTAAAGTAGTTGCAAACTCATGCTTTTAGAGACTTGTTTGGGCTCATGAGAGGAGTAGAAAAACATCAAAAATTTCAGTCCTGCATGATTCTACCAAGAAATGTGTGTTCATTGAAACCGCTGGTTTTTGATAGTTTGGGCCCTATTGAATAAGGAATGTTTTGAATTTTCTCCAAAAGTAAAGTAGTTGCAAACTCATCCTTTTAGAAACTTGTTTGGGCTGTTGAGAGGAGTAAAAAACCATCAAAAATTTCAATCCTGCATGATTTTACCAAGAAATGTGATTCTTCATTCAAAACCTGATTTTTGCTATTGGGCTCTATTGAATAGTGAATGTTTTGAATTTTCTCCAAAAGTAAAGTAGTTGCAAACTCATGCTTTTAGAGACTTGTTTGGGCTCATGAGAGGAGTAGAAAAACATCAAAAATTTCAGTCCTGCATGATTCTACCAAGGAATGTGTGTTCATTGAAACCGCTGGTTTTTGATAGTTTGGACCCTATTGAATAATGAATGTTTTGAATTTTCTCCAAAAGTAAAGTAGTTGCAAACTCATCCTTTTAGAAACTTGTTTGGGCTGTTGAGAGGAGTAAAAAACCATCAAAAATTTCAATCCTGCATGATTCTACCAAGAAATGTGATTCTTCATTCAAAACGCTGGTTTTTGCTATTGGGCTCTATTGAATAATGAATGTTTTGAATTTTCTCCAAAAGTAAAGTAGTTGCAAACTCATGCTTTTAGAGACTTGTTTGGGCTCATGAGAGGAGTAGAAAAACATCAAAAATTTCAGTCCTGCATGATTCTACCAAGAAATGTGTGTTCATTGAAACCGCTGGTTTTTGATAGTTAGGGCCCTATTGAATAAGGAATGTTTTGAATTTTCTCCAAAAGTAAAGTAGTTGCAAACTCATCCTTTTAGAAACTTGTTTGGGCTGTTGAGAGGAGTAAAAAACCATCAAAAATTTCAATCCTGCATGATTTTACCAAGAAATGTGATTCTTCATTCAAAACCTGATTTTTGCTATTGGGCTCTATTGAATAGTGAATGTTTTGAATTTTCTCCAAAAGTAAAGTAGTTGCAAACGCATGCTTTTAGATACTTGTTTGGGCTCATGAGAGGAGTAGAAAAACATCAAAAATTTCAGTCCTGCATGATTCTACCAAGAAATGTGTGTTCATTCAAACCGCTGGTTTTTGATAGTTTGGGCCCTATTGAATAATGAATGTTTTGAATTTTCTCCAAAAGTAAAGTAGTTGCAAACTCATCCTTTTAGAAACTTGTTTGGGCTGTTGAGAGGAGTAAAAAACCATCAAAAATTTCAATCCTGCATGATTCTACCAAGAAATGTGATTCTTCATTCAAAACGCTGGTTTTTGCTATTGGGCTCTATTGAATAATGAATGTTTTGAATTTTCTCCAAAAGTAAAGTAGTTGCAAACTCATGCTTTTAGAGACTTGTTTGGGCTCATGAGAGGAGTAGAAAAACATCAAAAATTTCAGTCCTGCATGATTCTACCAAGAAATGTGTGTTCATTGAAACCGCTGGTTTTTGATAGTTTGGGCCCTATTGAATAAGGAATGTTTTGAATTTTCTCCAAAAGTAAAGTAGTTGCAAACTCATCCTTTTAGAAACTTGTTTGGGCTGTTGAGAGGAGTAAAAAACCATCAAAAATTTCAATCCTGCATGATTTTACCAAGAAATGTGATTCTTCATTCAAAACCTGATTTTTGCTATTGGGCTCTATTGAATAGTGAATGTTTTGAATTTTCTCCAAAAGTAAAGTAGTTGCAAACTCATGCTTTTAGAGACTTGTTTGGGCTCATGAGAGGAGTAGAAAAACATCAAAAATTTCAGTCCTGCATGATTCTACCAAGAAATGTGTGTTCATTGAAACCACTGGTTTTTGATAGTTTGGACCCTATTGAATAATGAATGTTTTGAATTTTCTCCAAAAGTAAAGTAGTTGCAAACTCATCCTTTTAGAAACTTGTTTGGGCTGTTGAGAGGAGTAAAAAACCATCAAAAATTTCAATCCTGCATGATTCTACCAAGAAATTTGATTCTTCATTCAAAACGTTGGTTTTTGCTATTGGGCTCTATTGAATAATGAATGTTTTGAATTTTCTCCAAAAGTAAAGTAGTTGCAAACTCATGCTTTTAGAGAATTGTTTGGGCTTATGAGAGGAGTAGAAAAACATCAAAAATTTCAGTCCTGCATGATTCTACCAAGAAATGTGTGTTCATTGAAACCACTGGTTTTTGATAGTTTGGGCCCTATTGAATAATGAATGTTTTGAATTTTCTCCAAAAGTAAAGTAGTTGCAAACTCATCCTTTTAGAAACTTGTTTGGGCTGTTGAGAGGAGTAAAAAACCATCAAAAATTTCAATCCTGCATGATTCTACCAAGAAATGTGATTCTTCATTCAAAACGCTGGTTTTTGCTATTGGGCTCTATTGAATAATGAATGTTTTGAATTTTCTCCAAAAGTAAAGTAGTTGCAAACTCATGCTTTTAGAGACTTGTTTGAGCTCATGAGAGGAGTAGAAAAACATCAAAAATTTCAGTCCTGCATGATTCTACCAAGAAATGTGTGTTTATTCAAACCGCTGGTTTTTGATAGTTTGGGCCCTATTGAATAATGAATGTTTTGAATTTTCTCCAAAAGTAAAGTAGTTGCAAACTCATCCTTTCAGAAACTTGTTTGGGTTGTTGAGAGGAGTAAAAAACCATCAAAAATTTCAATCCTGCATGATTTTACCAAGAAATGTGATTCTTCATTCAAAACCTGATTTTTGCTATTGGGCTCTATTGAATAGTGAATGTTTTGAATTTTCTCCAAAAGTAAAGTAGTTGCAAACTCATCCTTTTAGAAACTTGTTTGGGCTGTTGAGAGGAGTAAAAAACCAACAAAAATTTCAATCCTGCATGATTCTACCAAGAAATGTGATTCTTCATTCAAAACGCTGGTTTTTGCTATTGGGCTCTATTGAATAATGAATGTTTTGAATTTTCTCCAAAAGTAAAGTAGTTGCAAACTCATGCTTTTAGAGACTTGTTTGGGCTCATGAGAGGAGTAGAAAAACATCAAAAATTTCAGTCCTGCATGATTCTACCAAGAAATGTGTGTTCATTCAAACCGCTGGTTTTTGATAGTTTGGGCCCTATTGAATAATGAATGTTTTGAATTTTCTCCAAAAGTAAAGTAGTTGCAAACTCATGCTTTTAGAGACTTGTTTGGGCTCATGAGAGGAGTAGAAAAACATCAAAAATTTCAGTCCTGCATGATTCTACCAAGAAATGTGTGTTCATTGAAACCGCTGGTTTTTGATAGTTTGGGCCCTATTGAATAATGAATGTTTTGAATTTTCTCCAAAAGTAAAGTAGTTGCAAACTCATCCTTTTAGAAACTTGTTTGGGCTGTTGAGAGGAGTAAAAAACCATCAAAAATTTCAATCCTGCATGATTCTACCAAGAAATGTGATTCTTCATTCAAAACGCTGGTTTTTGCTATTGGGCTCTATTGAATAATGAATGTTTTGAATTTTCTCCAAAAGTAAAGTAGTTGCAAACTCATGCTTTTAGAGACTTGTTTGGGCTCATGAGAGGAGTAGAAAAACATCAAAAATTTCAGTCCTGCATGATTCTACCAAGAAATGTGTGTTCATTGAAACCGCTGGTTTTTGATAGTTTGGGCCCTATTGAATAATGAATGTTTTGAATTTTCTCCAAAAGTAAAGTAGTTGCAAACTCATCCTTTTAGAAACTTGTTTGGGCTGTTGAGAGGAGTAAAAAACCATCAAAAATTTCAATCCTGCATGATTCTACCAAGAAATGTGATTCTTCATTCAAAACGCTGGTTTTTGCTATTGGGCTCTATTGAATAATGAATGTTTTGAATTTTCTCCAAAAGTAAAGTAGTTGCAAACTCATGCTTTTAGAGACTTGTTTGGGCTCATGAGAGGAGTAGAAAAACATCAAAAATTTCAGTCCTGCATGATTCTACCAAGAAATGTGTGTTCATTCAAACCGCTGGTTTTTGATAGTTTGGGCCCTATTGAATAATGAATGTTTTGAATTTTCTCCAAAAGTAAAGTAGTTGCAAACTCATGCTTTTAGAGACTTGTTTGGGCTCATGAGAGGAGTAGAAAAACATCAAAAATTTCAGTCCTGCATGATTCTACCAAGAAATGTGTGTTCATTGAAACCGCTGGTTTTTGATAGTTTGGGCCCTATTGAATAAGGAATGTTTTGAATTTTCTCCAAAAGTAAAGTAGTTGCAAACTCATCCTTTTAGAAACTTGTTTGGGCTGTTGAGAGGAGTAAAAAACCATCAAAAATTTCAATCCTGCATGATTTTACCAAGAAATGTGATTCTTCATTCAAAACCTGATTTTTGCTATTGGGCTCTATTGAATAGTGAATGTTTTGAATTTTCTCCAAAAGTAAAGTAGTTGCAAACTCATGCTTTTAGAGACTTGTTTGGGCTCATGAGAGGAGTAGAAAAACATCAAAAATTTCAGTCCGGCATGATTCTACCAAGAAATGTGTGTTCATTGAAACCGCTGGTTTTTTATAGTTTGGGCCCTATTGAATAATGAATGTTTTGAATTTTCTCCAAAAGTAAAGTAGTTGCAAACTCATCCTTTTAGAAACTTGTTTGGGCTGTTGAGAGGAGTAAAAAACCATCAAAAATTTCAATCCTGCATGATTTTACCAAGAAATGTGATTCTTCATTCAAAACCTGATTTTTGCTATTGGGCTCTATTGAATAGTGAATGTTTTGAATTTTCTCCAAAAGTAAAGTAGTTGCAAACTCATGCTTTTAGAGACTTGTTTGGGCTCATGAGAGGAGTAGAAAAACATCAAAAATTTCAGTCCTGCATGATTCTACCAAGAAATGTGTTCATTCAAACCGCTGGTTTTTGATAGTTTGGGCCCTATTGAATAATGAATGTTTTGAATTTTTCTCCAAAAGTAAAGTAGTTGCAAACTCATCCTTTTAGAAACTTGTTTGGGCTGTTGAGAGGAGTAAAAAACCATCAAAAATTTCAATCCTGCATGATTCTACCAAGAAATGTGATTATTCATTCAAAACGCTGGTTTTTGCTATTGGGCTCTATTGAATAATGAATGTTTTGAATTTTCTCCAAAAGTAAAGTAGTTGCAAACTCATGCTTTTAGAGACTTGTTTGGGCTCATGAGAGGAGTAGAAAAACATCAAAAATTTCAGTCCTGCATGATTCTACCAAGAAATGTGTGTTCATTGAAACCGCTGGTTTTTGATAGTTTGGGCCCTATTGAATAAGGAATGTTTTGAATTTTCTCCAAAAGTAAAGTAGTTGCAAACTCATCCTTTTAGAAACTTGTTTGGGCTGTTGAGAGGAGTAAAAAACCATCAAAAATTTCAATCCTGCATGATTTTACCAAGAAATGTGATTCTTCATTCAAAACCTGATTTTTGCTATTGGGCTCTATTGAATAGTGAATGTTTTGAATTTTCTCCAAAAGTAAAGTAGTTGCAAACTCATGCTTTTAGAGACTTGTTTGGGCTCATGAGAGGAGTAGAAAAACATCAAAAATTTCAGTCCTGCATGATTCTACCAAGGAATGTGTGTTCATTGAAACCGCTGGTTTTTGATAGTTTGGACCCTATTGAATAATGAATGTTTTGAATTTTCTCCAAAAGTAAAGTAGTTGCAAACTCATCCTTTTAGAAACTTGTTTGGGCTGTTGAGAGGAGTAAAAAACCATCAAAAATTTCAATCCTGCATGATTCTACCAAGAAATGTGATTCTTCATTCAAAACGCTGGTTTTTGCTATTGGGCTCTATTGAATAATGAATGTTTTGAATTTTCTCCAAAAGTAAAGTAGTTGCAAACTCATGCTTTTAGAGACTTGTTTGGGCTCATGAGAGGAGTAGAAAAACATCAAAAATTTCAGTCCTGCATGATTCTACCAAGAAATGTGTGTTCATTGAAACCGCTGGTTTTTGATAGTTAGGGCCCTATTGAATAAGGAATGTTTTGAATTTTCTCCAAAAGTAAAGTAGTTGCAAACTCATCCTTTTAGAAACTTGTTTGGGCTGTTGAGAGGAGTAAAAAACCATCAAAAATTTCAATCCTGCATGATTTTACCAAGAAATGTGATTCTTCATTCAAAACCTGATTTTTGCTATTGGGCTCTATTGAATAGTGAATGTTTTGAATTTTCTCCAAAAGTAAAGTAGTTGCAAACTCATGCTTTTAGATACTTGTTTGGGCTCATGAGAGGAGTAGAAAAACATCAAAAATTTCAGTCCTGCATGATTCTACCAAGAAATGTGTGTTCATTCAAACCGCTGGTTTTTGATAGTTTGGGCCCTATTGAATAATGAATGTTTTGAATTTTCTCCAAAAGTAAAGTAGTTGCAAACTCATCCTTTTAGAAACTTGTTTGGGCTGTTGAGAGGAGTAAAAAACCATCAAAAATTTCAATCCTGCATGATTCTACCAAGAAATGTGATTCTTCATTCAAAACGCTGGTTTTTGCTATTGGGCTCTATTGAATAATGAATGTTTTGAATTTTCTCCAAAAGTAAAGTAGTTGCAAACTCATGCTTTTAGAGACTTGTTTGGGCTCATGAGAGGAGTAGAAAAACATCAAAAATTTCAGTCCTGCATGATTCTACCAAGAAATGTGTGTTCATTGAAACCGCTGGTTTTTGATAGTTTGGGCCCTATTGAATAAGGAATGTTTTGAATTTTCTCCAAAAGTAAAGTAGTTGCAAACTCATCCTTTTAGAAACTTGTTTGGGCTGTTGAGAGGAGTAAAAAACCATCAAAAATTTCAATCCTGCATGATTTTACCAAGAAATGTGATTCTTCATTCAAAACCTGATTTTTGCTATTGGGCTCTATTGAATAGTGAATGTTTTGAATTTTCTCCAAAAGTAAAGTAGTTGCAAACTCATGCTTTTAGAGACTTGTTTGGGCTCATGAGAGGAGTAGAAAAACATCAAAAATTTCAGTCCTGCATGATTCTACCAAGAAATGTGTGTTCATTGAAACCACTGGTTTTTGATAGTTTGGACCCTATTGAATAATGAATGTTTTGAATTTTCTCCAAAAGTAAAGTAGTTGCAAACTCATCCTTTTAGAAACTTGTTTGGGCTGTTGAGAGGAGTAAAAAACCATCAAAAATTTCAATCCTGCATGATTCTACCAAGAAATTTGATTCTTCATTCAAAACGTTGGTTTTTGCTATTGGGCTCTATTGAATAATGAATGTTTTGAATTTTCTCCAAAAGTAAAGTAGTTGCAAACTCATGCTTTTAGAGAATTGTTTGGGCTTATGAGAGGAGTAGAAAAACATCAAAAATTTCAGTCCTGCATGATTCTACCAAGAAATGTGTGTTCATTGAAACCGCTGGTTTTTGATAGTTTGGGCCCTATTGAATAATGAATGTTTTGAATTTTCTCCAAAAGTAAAGTAGTTGCAAACTCATCCTTTTAGAAACTTGTTTGGGCTGTTGAGAGGAGTAAAAAACCATCAAAAATTTCAATCCTGCATGATTCTACCAAGAAATGTGATTCTTCATTCAAAACGCTGGTTTTTGCTATTGGGCTCTATTGAATAATGAATGTTTTGAATTTTCTCCAAAAGTAAAGTAGTTGCAAACTCATGCTTTTAGAGACTTGTTTGAGCTCATGAGAGGAGTAGAAAAACATCAAAAATTTCAGTCCTGCATGATTCTACCAAGAAATGTGTGTTTATTCAAACCGCTGGTTTTTGATAGTTTGGGCCCTATTGAATAATGAATGTTTTGAATTTTCTCCAAAAGTAAAGTAGTTGCAAACTCATCCTTTCAGAAACTTGTTTGGGTTGTTGAGAGGAGTAAAAAACCATCAAAAATTTCAATCCTGCATGATTTTACCAAGAAATGTGATTCTTCATTCAAAACCTGATTTTTGCTATTGGGCTCTATTGAATAGTGAATGTTTTGAATTTTCTCCAAAAGTAAAGTAGTTGCAAACTCATCCTTTTAGAAACTTGTTTGGGCTGTTGAGAGGAGTAAAAAACCAACAAAAATTTCAATCCTGCATGATTCTACCAAGAAATGTGATTCTTCATTCAAAACGCTGGTTTTTGCTATTGGGCTCTATTGAATAATGAATGTTTTGAATTTTCTCCAAAAGTAAAGTAGTTGCAAACTCATGCTTTTAGAGACTTGTTTGGGCTCATGAGAGGAGTAGAAAAACATCAAAAATTTCAGTCCTGCATGATTCTACCAAGAAATGTGTGTTCATTCAAACCGCTGGTTTTTGATAGTTTGGGCCCTATTGAATAATGAATGTTTTGAATTTTCTCCAAAAGTAAAGTAGTTGCAAACTCATGCTTTTAGAGACTTGTTTGGGCTCATGAGAGGAGTAGAAAAACATCAAAAATTTCAGTCCTGCATGATTCTACCAAGAAATGTGTGTTCATTGAAACCGCTGGTTTTTGATAGTTTGGGCCCTATTGAATAATGAATGTTTTGAATTTTCTCCAAAAGTAAAGTAGTTGCAAACTCATCCTTTTAGAAACTTGTTTGGGCTGTTGAGAGGAGTAAAAAACCATCAAAAATTTCAATCCTGCATGATTCTACCAAGAAATGTGATTCTTCATTCAAAACGCTGGTTTTTGCTATTGGGCTCTATTGAATAATGAATGTTTTGAATTTTCTCCAAAAGTAAAGTAGTTGCAAACTCATGCTTTTAGAGACTTGTTTGGGCTCATGAGAGGAGTAGAAAAACATCAAAAATTTCAGTCCTGCATGATTCTACCAAGAAATGTGTGTTCATTGAAACCGCTGGTTTTTGATAGTTTGGGCCCTATTGAATAATGAATGTTTTGAATTTTCTCCAAAAGTAAAGTAGTTGCAAACTCATCCTTTTAGAAACTTGTTTGGGCTGTTGAGAGGAGTAAAAAACCATCAAAAATTTCAATCCTGCATGATTCTACCAAGAAATGTGATTCTTCATTCAAAACGCTGGTTTTTGCTATTGGGCTCTATTGAATAATGAATGTTTTGAATTTTCTCCAAAAGTAAAGTAGTTGCAAACTCATGCTTTTAGAGACTTGTTTGGGCTCATGAGAGGAGTAGAAAAACATCAAAAATTTCAGTCCTGCATGATTCTACCAAGAAATGTGTGTTCATTCAAACCGCTGGTTTTTGATAGTTTGGGCCCTATTGAATAATGAATGTTTTGAATTTTCTCCAAAAGTAAAGTAGTTGCAAACTCATGCTTTTAGAGACTTGTTTGGGCTCATGAGAGGAGTAGAAAAACATCAAAAATTTCAGTCCTGCATGATTCTACCAAGAAATGTGTGTTCATTGAAACCGCTGGTTTTTGATAGTTTGGGCCCTATTGAATAAGGAATGTTTTGAATTTTCTCCAAAAGTAAAGTAGTTGCAAACTCATCCTTTTAGAAACTTGTTTGGGCTGTTGAGAGGAGTAAAAAACCATCAAAAATTTCAATCCTGCATGATTTTACCAAGAAATGTGATTCTTCATTCAAAACCTGATTTTTGCTATTGGGCTCTATTGAATAGTGAATGTTTTGAATTTTCTCCAAAAGTAAAGTAGTTGCAAACTCATGCTTTTAGAGACTTGTTTGGGCTCATGAGAGGAGTAGAAAAACATCAAAAATTTCAGTCCGGCATGATTCTACCAAGAAATGTGTGTTCATTGAAACCGCTGGTTTTTTATAGTTTGGGCCCTATTGAATAATGAATGTTTTGAATTTTCTACAAAAGTAAAGTAGTTGCAAACTCATCCTTTTAGAAACTTGTTTGGGCTGTTGAGAGGAGTAAAAAACCATCAAAAATTTCAATCCTGCATGATTTTACCAAGAAATGTGATTCTTCATTCAAAACCTGATTTTTGCTATTGGGCTCTATTGAATAGTGAATGTTTTGAATTTTCTCCAAAAGTAAAGTAGTTGCAAACTCATGCTTTTAGAGACTTGTTTGGGCTCATGAGAGGAGTAGAAAAACATCAAAAATTTCAGTCCTGCATGATTCTACCAAGAAATGTGTGTTCATTCAAACCGCTGGTTTTTGATAGTTTGGGCCCTATTGAATAATGAATGTTTTGAATTTTCTCCAAAAGTAAAGTAGTTGCAAACTCATCCTTTTAGAAACTTGTTTGGGCTGTTGAGAGGAGTAAAAAAACCATCAAAAATTTCAATCCTGCATGATTTTACCAAGAAATGTGATTCTTCATTCAAAACCTGATTTTTGCTATTGGGCTCTATTGAATAGTGAATGTTTAGAATTTTCTCCAAAAGTAAAGTAGTTGCAAACTCATGCTTTTAGAGACTTGTTTGGGCTCATGAGAGGAGTAGAAAAACATCAAAAATTTCAGTCCTGCATGATTCTACCAAGAAATGTGTGTTCATTCAAACCGCTGGTTTTTGATAGTTTGGGCCCTATTGAATAATGAATGTTTTGAATTTTCTCCAAAAGTAAAGTAGTTGCAAACTCATCCTTTTAGAAACTTGTTTGGGCTGTTGAGAGGAGTAAAAAACCATCAAAAATTTCAATCCTGCATGATTCTACCAAGAAATGTGATTCTTCATTCAAAACGCTGGTCTTTGCTATTGGGCTCTATTGAATAATGAATGTTTTGAATTTTCTCCAAAAGTAAAGTAGTTGCAAACTCATGCTTTTAGAGACTTGTTTGGGCTCATGAGAGGAGTAGAAAAACATCAAAAATTTCAGTCCTGCATGATTCTACCAAGAAATGTGTGTTCATTGAAACGCTGTTTTTTGATAGTTTGGGCCCTATTGAATAATGAATGTTTTGAATTTTCTCCAAAAGTAAAGTAGTTGCAAACTCATCCTTTTAGAAACTTGTTTGGGCTGTTGAGAGGAGTAAAAAACCATCAAAAATTTCAATCCTGCATGATTTTACCAAGAAATGTGATTCTTCATTCAAAACCTGATTTTTGCTATTG
Organism: Dendrobates tinctorius; assembly: GCF_039654945.1. NCBI lineage: Eukaryota > Metazoa > Chordata > Amphibia > Anura > Dendrobatidae > Dendrobates > Dendrobates tinctorius. The sequence continues at coordinate 25,628,852 of NW_027361793.1, forward strand.
GGCTCTATTGAATAGTGAATGTTTTGAATTTTCTCCAAAAGTAAAGTAGTTGCAAACTCATGCTTTTAGAGACTTGTTTGGGCTCATGAGAGGAGTAGAAAAACATCAAAAATTTCAGTCCTGCATGATTCTACCAAGAAATGTGTGTTCATTCAAACCGCTGGTTTTTGATAGTTTGGGCCCTATTGAATAATGAATGTTTTGAATTTTCTCCAAAAGTAAAGTAGTTGCAAACTCATCCTTTTAGAAACTTGTTTGGGCTGTTGAGAGGAGTAAAAAACCATCAAAAATTTCAATCCTGCATGATTCTACCAAGAAATGTGATTCTTCATTCAAAACGCTGGTTTTTGCTATTGGGCTCTATTGAATAATGAATGTTTTGAATTTTCTCCAAAAGTAAAGTAGTTGCAAACTCATGCTTTTAGAGACTTGTTTGGGCTCATGAGAGGAGTAGAAAAACATCAAAAATTTCAGTCCTGCATGATTCTACCAAGAAATGTGTGTTCATTGAAACCGCTGGTATTTGATAGTTTGGGCCCTATTGAATAATGAATGTTTTGAATTTTCTCCAAAAGTAAAGTAGTTGCAAACTCATCCTTTTAGAAACTTGTTTGGGCTGTTGAGAGGAGTAAAAAACCATCAAAAATTTCAATCCTGCATGATTCTACCAAGAAATGTGATTCTTCATTCAAAACGCTGGTTTTTGCTATTGGGCTCTATTGAATAATGAATGTTTTGAATTTTCTCCAAAAGTAAAGTAGTTGCAAACTCATGCTTTTAGAGACTTGTTTGGGCTCATGAGAGGAGTAGAAAAACATCAAAAATTTCAGTCCTGCATGATTCTACCAAGAAATGTGTGTTCATTGAAACCGCTGGTTTTTGATAGTTTGGGCCCTATTGAATAAGGAATGTTTTGAATTTTCTCCAAAAGTAAAGTAGTTGCAAACTCATCCTTTTAGAAACTTGTTTGGGCTGTTGAGAGGAGTAAAAAACCATCAAAAATTTCAATCCTGCATGATTTTACCAAGAAATGTGATTCTTCATTCAAAACCTGATTTTTGCTATTGGGCTCTATTGAATAGTGAATGTTTTGAATTTTCTCCAAAAGTAAAGTAGTTGCAAACTCATGCTTTTAGAGACTTGTTTGGGCTCATGAGAGGAGTAGAAAAACATCAAAAATTTCAGTCCTGCATGATTCTACCAAGAAATGTGTGTTCATTGAAACCGCTGGTTTTTGATAGTTTGGGCCCTATTGAATAATGAATGTTTTGAATTTTCTCCAAAAGTAAAGTAGTTGCAAACTCATCCTTTTAGAAACTTGTTTGGGCTGTTGAGAGGAGTAAAAAACCATCAAAAATTTCAATCCTGCATGATTCTACCAAGAAATGTGATTCTTCATTCAAAACGCTGGTTTTTGCTATTGGGCTCTATTGAATAGTGAATGTTTTGAATTTTCTCCAAAAGTAAAGTAGTTGCAAACTCATGCTTTTAGAGACTTGTTTGGGCTCATGAGAGGAGTAGAAAAACATCAAAAATTTCAGTCCTGCATGATTCTACCAAGAAATGTGTGTTCATTCAAACCGCTGGTTTTTGATAGTTTGGGCCCTATTGAATAATGAATGTTTTGAATTTTCTCCAAAAGTAAAGTAGTTGCAAACTCATCCTTTTAGAAACTTGTGTGGGCTGTTGAGAGGAGTAAAAAAACCATCAAAAATTTCAATCCTGCATGATTTTACCAAGAAATGTGATTCTTCATTCAAAACCTGATTTTTGCTATTGGGCTCTATTGAATAGTGAATGTTTAGAATTTTCTCCAAAAGTAAAGTAGTTGCAAACTCATGCTTTTAGAGACTTGTTTGGGCTCATGAGAGGAGTAGAAAAACATCAAAAATTTCAGTCCTGCATGATTCTACCAAGAAATGTGTGTTCATTCAAACCGCTGGTTTTTGATAGTTTGGGCCCTATTGAATAATGAATGTTTTGAATTTTCTCCAAAAGTAAAGTAGTTGCAAACTCATCCTTTTAGAAACTTGTTTGGGCTGTTGAGAGGAGTAAAAAACCATCAAAAATTTCAATCCTGCATGATTCTACCAAGAAATGTGATTCTTCATTCAAAACGCTGGTCTTTGCTATTGGGCTCTATTGAATAATGAATGTTTTGAATTTTCTCCAAAAGTAAAGTAGTTGCAAACTCATGCTTTTAGAGACTTGTTTGGGCTCATGAGAGGAGTAGAAAAACATCAAAAATTTCAGTCCTGCATGATTCTACCAAGAAATGTGTGTTCATTGAAACGCTGGTTTTTGATAGTTTGGGCCCTATTGAATAATGAATGTTTTGAATTTTCTCCAAAAGTAAAGTAGTTGCAAACTCATCCTTTTAGAAACTTGTTTGGGCTGTTGAGAGGAGTAAAAAACCATCAAAAATTTCAATCCTGCATGATTTTACCAAGAAATGTGATTCTTCATTCAAAACCTGATTTTTGCTATTGGGCTCTATTGAATAGTGAATGTTTTGAATTTTCTCCAAAAGTAAAGTAGTTGCAAACTCATGCTTTTAGAGACTTGTTTGGGCTCATGAGAGGAGTAGAAAAACATCAAAAATTTCAGTCCTGCATGATTCTACCAAGAAATGTGTGTTCATTCAAACCGCTGGTTTTTGATAGTTTGGGCCCTATTGAATAATGAATGTTTTGAATTTTCTCCAAAAGTAAAGTAGTTGCAAACTCATCCTTTTAGAAACTTGTTTGGGCTGTTGAGAGGAGTAAAAACCCATCAAAAATTTCAATCCTGCATGATTCTACCAAGAAATGTGATTCTTCATTCAAAACGCTGGTTTTTGCTATTGGGCTCTATTGAATAATGAATGTTTTGAATTTTCTCCAAAAGTAAAGTAGTTGCAAACTCATGCTTTTAGAGACTTGTTTGGGCTCATGAGAGGAGTAGAAAAACATCAAAAATTTCAGTCCTGCATGATTCTACCAAGAAATGTGTGTTCATTGAAACCGCTGGTATTTGATAGTTTGGGCCCTATTGAATAATGAATGTTTTGAATTTTCTCCAAAAGTAAAGTAGTTGCAAACTCATCCTTTTAGAAACTTGTTTGGGCTGTTGAGAGGAGTAAAAAACCATCAAAAATTTCAATCCTGCATGATTCTACCAAGAAATGTGATTCTTCATTCAAAACGCTGGTTTTTGCTATTGGGCTCTATTGAATAATGAATGTTTTGAATTTTCTCCAAAAGTAAAGTAGTTGCAAACTCATGCTTTTAGAGACTTGTTTGGGCTCATGAGAGGAGTAGAAAAACATCAAAAATTTCAGTCCTGCATGATTCTACCAAGAAATGTGTGTTCATTGAAACCGCTGGTTTTTGATAGTTTGGGCCCTATTGAATAAGGAATGTTTTGAATTTTCTCCAAAAGTAAAGTAGTTGCAAACTCATCCTTTTAGAAACTTGTTTGGGCTGTTGAGAGGAGTAAAAAACCATCAAAAATTTCAATCCTGCATGATTTTACCAAGAAATGTGATTCTTCATTCAAAACCTGATTTTTGCTATTGGGCTCTATTGAATAGTGAATGTTTTGAATTTTCTCCAAAAGTAAAGTAGTTGCAAACTCATGCTTTTAGAGACTTGTTTGGGCTCATGAGAGGAGTAGAAAAACATCAAAAATTTCAGTCCTGCATGATTCTACCAAGAAATGTGTGTTCATTGAAACCGCTGGTTTTTGATAGTTTGGGCCCTATTGAATAATGAATGTTTTGAATTTTCTCCAAAAGTAAAGTAGTTGCAAACTCATCCTTTTAGAAACTTGTTTGGGCTGTTGAGAGGAGTAAAAAACCATCAAAAATTTCAATCCTGCATGATTCTACCAAGAAATGTGATTCTTCATTCAAAACGCTGGTTTTTGCTATTGGGCTCTATTGAATAATGAATGTTTTGAATTTTCTCCAAAAGTAAAGTAGTTGCAAACTCATGCTTTTAGAGACTTGTTTGGGCTCATGAGAGGAGTAGAAAAACATCAAAAATTTCAGTCCTGCATGATTCTACCAAGAAATGTGTGTTCATTGAAACCGCTGGTTTTTGATAGTTTGGGCCCTATTGAATAAGGAATGTTTTGAATTTTCTCCAAAAGTAAAGTAGTTGCAAACTCATCCTTTTAGAAACTTGTTTGGGCTGTTGAGAGGAGTAAAAAACCATCAAAAATTTCAATCCTGCATGATTTTACCAAGAAATGTGATTCTTCATTCAAAACCTGATTTTTGCTATTGGGCTCTATTGAATAGTGAATGTTTTGAATTTTCTCCAAAAGTAAAGAAGTTGCAAACTCATGCTTTTAGAGACTTGTTTGGGCTCATGAGAGGAGTAGAAAAACATCAAAAATTTCAGTCCTGCATGATTCTACCAAGAAATGTGTGTTCATTGAAACCGCTGGTTTTTGATAGTTTGGACCCTATTGAATAATGAATGTTTTGAATTTTCTCCAAAAGTAAAGTAGTTGCAAACTCATCCTTTTAGAAACTTGTTTGGGCTGTTGAGAGGAGTAAAAAACCATCAAAAATTTCAATCCTGCATGATTCTACCAAGAAATGTGATTCTTCATTCAAAACGCTGGTTTTTGCTATTGGGCTCTATTGAATAATGAATGTTTTGAATTTTCTCCAAAAGTAAAGTAGTTGCAAACTCATGCTTTTAGAGACTTGTTTGGGCTCATGAGAGGAGTAGAAAAACATCAAAAATTTCAGTCCTGCATGATTCTACCAAGAAATGTGTGTTCATTGAAACCGCTGGTATTTGATAGTTTGGGCCCTATTGAATAATGAATGTTATGAATTTTCTCCAAAAGTAAAGTAGTTGCAAACTCATCCTTTTAGAAACTTGTTTGGGCTGTTGAGAGGAGTAAAAAACCATCAAAAATTTCAATCCTGCATGATTCTACCAAGAAATGTGATTCTTCATTCAAAACGCTGGTTTTTGCTATTGGGCTCTATTGAATAATGAATGTTTTGAATTTTCTCCAAAAGTAAAGTAGTTGCAAACTCATGCTTTTAGAGACTTGTTTGGGCTCATGAGAGGAGTAGAAAAACATCAAAAATTTCAGTCCTGCATGATTCTACCAAGAAATGTGTGTTCATTGAAACCGCTGGTTTTTGATAGTTTGGGCCCTATTGAATAAGGAATGTTTTGAATTTTCTCCAAAAGTAAAGTAGTTGCAAACTCATCCTTTTAGAAACTTGTTTGGACTGTTGAGAGGAGTAAAAAACCATCAAAAATTTCAATCCTGCATGATTCTACCAAGAAATGTGATTCTTCATTCAAAACGCTGGTTTTTGCTATTGGGCTCTATTGAATAATGAATGTTTTGAATTTTCTCCAAAAGTAAAGTAGTTGCAAACTCATGCTTTTAGAGACTTGTTTGAGCTCATGAGAGGAGTAGAAAAACATCAAAAATTTCAGTCCTGCATGATTCTACCAAGAAATGTGTGTTTATTCAAACCGCTGGTTTTTGATAGTTTGGGCCCTATTGAATAACGAATGTTTTGAATTTTCTCCAAAAGTAAAGTAGTTGCAAACTCATCCTTTTAGAAACTTGTTTGGGCTGTTGAGAGGAGTAAAAAACCATCAAAAATTTCAATCCTGCATGATTTTAACAAGAAATGTGATTCTTCATTCAAAACCTGATTTTTGCTATTGGGCTCTATTGAATAGTGAATGTTTTGAATTTTCTCCAAAAGTAAAGTAGTTGCAAACTCATGCTTTTAGAGACTTGTTTGGGCTCATGAGAGGAGTAGAAAAACATCAAAAATTTCAGTCCTGCATGATTCTACCAAGAAATGTGTTCATTCAAACCGCTGGTTTTTGATAGTTTGGGCCCTATTGAATAATGAATGTTTTGAATTTTCTCCAAAAGTAAAGTAGTTGCAAACTCATCCTTTTAGAAACTTGTTTGGGCTGTTGAGAGGAGTAAAAAACCATCAAAAATTTCAATCCTGCATGATTCTACCAAGAAATGTGATTCTTCATTCAAAACGCTGGTTTTTGCTATTGGGCTCTATTGAATAATGAATGTTTTGAATTTTCTCCAAAAGTAAAGTAGTTGCAAACTCATGCTTTTAGAGACTTGTTTGAGCTCATGAGAGGAGTAGAAAAACATCAAAAATTTCAGTCCTGCATGATTCTACCAAGAAATGTGTGTTTATTCAAACCGCTGGTTTTTGATAGTTTGGGCCCTATTGAATAACGAATGTTTTGAATTTTCTCCAAAAGTAAAGTAGTTGCAAACTCATCCTTTTAGAAACTTGTTTGGGCTGTTGAGAGGAGTAAAAAACCATCAAAAATTTCAATCCTGCATGATTTTACCAAGAAATGTGACTCTTCATTCAAAACCTGATTTTTGCTATTGGGATCTATTGAATAGTGAATGTTTTGAATTTTCTCCAAAAGTAAAGTAGTTGCAAACTCATGCTTTTAGAGACTTGTTTGGGCTCATGAGAGGAGTAGAAAAACATCAAAAATTTCAGTCCTGCATGATTCTACCAAGAAATGTGTGTTCATTGAAACCGCTGGTTTTTGATAGTTTGGGCCCTATTGAATAATGAATGTTTTGAATTTTCTCCAAAAGTAAAGTAGTTGCAAACTCATCCTTTTAGAAACTTGTTTGGGCTGTTGAGAGGAGTAAAAAACCATCAAAAATTTCAATCCTGCATGATTCTACCAAGAAATGTGATTCTTCATTCAAAACGCTGGTTTTTGCTATTGGGCTCTATTGAATAATGAATGTTTTGAATTTTCTCCAAAAGTAAAGTAGTTGCAAACTCATGCTTTTAGAGACTTGTTTGGGCTCATGAGAGGAGTAGAAAAACATCAAAAATTTCAGTCCTGCATGATTCTACCAAGAAATGTGTGTTCATTGAAACCGCTGGTTTTTGATAGTTTGGGCCCTATTGAATAAGGAATGTTTTGAATTTTCTCCAAAAGTAAAGTAGTTGCAAACTCATCCTTTTAGAAACTTGTTTGGGCTGTTGAGAGGAGTAAAAAACCATCAAAAATTTCAATCCTGCATGATTTTACCAAGAAATGTGATTCTTCATTCAAAACCTGATTTTTGCTATTGGGCTCTATTGAATAGTGAATGTTTTGAATTTTCTCCAAAAGTAAAGAAGTTGCAAACTCATGCTTTTAGAGACTTGTTTGGGCTCATGAGAGGAGTAGAAAAACATCAAAAATTTCAGTCCTGCATGATTCTACCAAGAAATGTGTGTTCATTGAAACCGCTGGTTTTTGATAGTTTGGACCCTATTGAATAATGAATGTTTTGAATTTTCTCCAAAAGTAAAGTAGTTGCAAACTCATCCTTTTAGAAACTTGTTTGGGCTGTTGAGAGGAGTAAAAAACCATCAAAAATTTCAATCCTGCATGATTCTACCAAGAAATGTGATTCTTCATTCAAAACGCTGGTTTTTGCTATTGGGCTCTATTGAATAATGAATGTTTTGAATTTTCTCCAAAAGTAAAGTAGTTGCAAACTCATGCTTTTAGAGACTTGTTTGGGCTCATGAGAGGAGTAGAAAAACATCAAAAATTTCAGTCCTGCATGATTCTACCAAGAAATGTGTGTTCATTGAAACCGCTGGTATTTGATAGTTTGGGCCCTATTGAATAATGAATGTTATGAATTTTCTCCAAAAGTAAAGTAGTTGCAAACTCATCCTTTTAGAAACTTGTTTGGGCTGTTGAGAGGAGTAAAAAACCATCAAAAATTTCAATCCTGCATGATTCTACCAAGAAATGTGATTCTTCATTCAAAACGCTGGTTTTTGCTATTGGGCTCTATTGAATAATGAATGTTTTGAATTTTCTCCAAAAGTAAAGTAGTTGCAAACTCATGCTTTTAGAGACTTGTTTGGGCTCATGAGAGGAGTAGAAAAACATCAAAAATTTCAGTCCTGCATGATTCTACCAAGAAATGTGTGTTCATTGAAACCGCTGGTTTTTGATAGTTTGGGCCCTATTGAATAAGGAATGTTTTGAATTTTCTCCAAAAGTAAAGTAGTTGCAAACTCATCCTTTTAGAAACTTGTTTGGACTGTTGAGAGGAGTAAAAAACCATCAAAAATTTCAATCCTGCATGATTCTACCAAGAAATGTGATTCTTCATTCAAAACGCTGGTTTTTGCTATTGGGCTCTATTGAATAATGAATGTTTTGAATTTTCTCCAAAAGTAAAGTAGTTGCAAACTCATGCTTTTAGAGACTTGTTTGAGCTCATGAGAGGAGTAGAAAAACATCAAAAATTTCAGTCCTGCATGATTCTACCAAGAAATGTGTGTTTATTCAAACCGCTGGTTTTTGATAGTTTGGGCCCTATTGAATAACGAATGTTTTGAATTTTCTCCAAAAGTAAAGTAGTTGCAAACTCATCCTTTTAGAAACTTGTTTGGGCTGTTGAGAGGAGTAAAAAACCATCAAAAATTTCAATCCTGCATGATTTTAACAAGAAATGTGATTCTTCATTCAAAACCTGATTTTTGCTATTGGGCTCTATTGAATAGTGAATGTTTTGAATTTTCTCCAAAAGTAAAGTAGTTGCAAACTCATGCTTTTAGAGACTTGTTTGGGCTCATGAGAGGAGTAGAAAAACATCAAAAATTTCAGTCCTGCATGATTCTACCAAGAAATGTGTTCATTCAAACCGCTGGTTTTTGATAGTTTGGGCCCTATTGAATAATGAATGTTTTGAATTTTCTCCAAAAGTAAAGTAGTTGCAAACTCATCCTTTTAGAAACTTGTTTGGGCTGTTGAGAGGAGTAAAAAACCATCAAAAATTTCAATCCTGCATGATTCTACCAAGAAATGTGATTCTTCATTCAAAACGCTGGTTTTTGCTATTGGGCTCTATTGAATAATGAATGTTTTGAATTTTCTCCAAAAGTAAAGTAGTTGCAAACTCATGCTTTTAGAGACTTGTTTGAGCTCATGAGAGGAGTAGAAAAACATCAAAAATTTCAGTCCTGCATGATTCTACCAAGAAATGTGTGTTTATTCAAACCGCTGGTTTTTGATAGTTTGGGCCCTATTGAATAACGAATGTTTTGAATTTTCTCCAAAAGTAAAGTAGTTGCAAACTCATCCTTTTAGAAACTTGTTTGGGCTGTTGAGAGGAGTAAAAAACCATCAAAAATTTCAATCCTGCATGATTTTACCAAGAAATGTGACTCTTCATTCAAAACCTGATTTTTGCTATTGGGATCTATTGAATAGTGAATGTTTTGAATTTTCTCCAAAAGTAAAGTAGTTGCAAACTCATGCTTTTAGAGACTTGTTTGGGCTCATGAGAGGAGTAGAAAAACATCAAAAATTTCAGTCCTGCATGATTCTACCAAGAAATGTGTTCATTCAAACCGCTGGTTTTTAATAGTTTGGGCCCTATTGAATAATGAATGTTTTGAATTTTCTCCAAAAGTAAAGTAGTTGCAAACTCATCCTTTTAGAAACTTGTTTGGGCTGTTGAGAGGAGTAAAAAACCAACAAAAATTTCAATCCTGCATGATTCTACCAAGAAATGTGATTCTTCATTCAAAACGCTGGTTTTTGCTATTGGGCTCTATTGAATAATGAATGTTTTGAATTTTCTCCAAAAGTAAAGTAGTTGCAAACTCATGCTTTTAGAGACTTGTTTGGGCTCATGAGAGGAGTAGAAAAACATCAAAAATTTCAGTCCTGCATGATTCTACCAAGAAATGTGTGTTCATTCAAACCGCTGGTTTTTGATAGTTTGGGCCCTATTGAATAATGAATGTTTTGAATTTTCTCCAAAAGTAAAGTAGTTGCAAACTCATGCTTTTAGAGACTTGTTTGGGCTCATGAGAGGAGTAGAAAAACATCAAAAATTTCAGTCCTGCATGATTCTACCAAGAAATGTGTGTTCATTGAAACCGCTGGTTTTTGATAGTTTGGGCCCTATTGAATAATGAATGTTTTGAATTTTCTCCAAAAGTAAAGTAGTTGCAAACTCATCCTTTTAGAAACTTGTTTGGGCTGTTGAGAGGAGTAAAAAAACCATCAAAAATTTCAATCCTGCATGATTCTACCAAGAAATGTGATTCTTCATTCAAAACGCTGGTTTTTGCTATTGGGCTCTATTGAATAATGAATGTTTTGAATTTTCTCCAAAAGTAAAGTAGTTGCAAACTCATGCTTTTAGAGACTTGTTTGGGCTCATGAGAGGAGTAGAAAAACATCAAAAATTTCAGTCCTGCATGATTCTACCAAGAAATGTGTGTTCATTGAAACCGCTGGTTTTTGATAGTTTGGGCCCTATTGAATAATGAATGTTTTGAATTTTCTCCAAAAGTAAAGTAGTTGCAAACTCATCCTTTTAGAAACTTGTTTGGGCTGTTGAGAGGAGTAAAAAACCATCAAAAATTTCAATCCTGCATGATTTTACCAAGAAATGTGATTCTTCATTCAAAACCTGATTTTTGCTATTGGGCTCTATTGAATAGTGAATGTTTTGAATTTTCTCCAAAAGTAAAGTAGTTGCAAACTCATGCTTTTAGAGACTTGTTTGGGCTCATGAGAGGAGTAGAAAAACATCAAAAATTTCAGTCCTGCATGATTCTACCAAGAAATGTGTGTTCATTGAAACCGCTGGTTTTTTATAGTTTGGGCCCTATTGAATAATGAATGTTTTGAATTTTCTCCAAAAGTAAAGTAGTTGCAAACTCATCCTTTTAGAAACTTGTTTGGGCTGTTGAGAGGAGTAAAAAACCATCAAAAATTTCAATCCTGCATGATTCTACCAAGAAATGTGATTCTTCATTCAAAACGCTGGTTTTTGCTATTGGGCTCTATTGAATAATGAATGTTTTGAATTTTCTCCAAAAGTAAAGTAGTTGCAAACTCATGCTTTTAGAGACTTGTTTGGGCTCATGAGAGGAGTAGAAAAACATCAAAAATTTCAGTCCTGCATGATTCTACCAAGAAATGTGTGTTCATTGAAACCGCTGGTTTTTGATAGTTTGGGCCCTATTGAATAAGGAATGTTTTGAATTTTCTCCAAAAGTAAAGTAGTTGCAAACTCATCCTTTTAGAAACTTGTTTGGGCTGTTGAGAGGAGTAAAAAACCATCAAAAATTTCAATCCTGCATGATTTTACCAAGAAATGTGATTCTTCATTCAAAACCTGATTTTTGCTATTGGGCTCTATTGAATAGTGAATGTTTTGAATTTTCTCCAAAAGTAAAGTAGTTGCAAACTCATCCTTTTAGAAACTTGTTTGGGCTGTTGAGAGGAGTAAAAAACTATCAAAAATTTCAATCCTGCATGATTCTACCAAGAAATGTGATTCTTCATTCAAAACGCTGGTTTTTGCTATTGGGCTCTATTGAATAATGAATGTTTTGAATTTTCTCCAAAAGTAAAGTAGTTGCAAACTCATGCTTTTAGAGACTTGTTTGGGCTCATGAGAGGAGTAGAAAAACATCAAAAATTTCAGTCCTGCATGATTCTACCAAGAAATGTGTGTTCATTGAAACCGCTGGTTTTTGATAGTTTGGGCCCTATTGAATAAGGAATGTTTTGAATTTTCTCCAAAAGTAAAGTAGTTGCAAACTCATCCTTTTAGAAACTTGTTTGGGCTGTTGAGAGGAGTAAAAAACCATCAAAAATTTCAATCCTGCATGATTTTACCAAGAAATGTGATTCTTCATTCAAAACCTGATTTTTGCTATTGGGCTCTATTGAATAGTGAATGTTTTGAATTTTCTCCAAAAGTAAAGTAGTTGCAAACTCATGCTTTTAGATACTTGTTTGGGCTCATGAGAGGAGTAGAAAAACATCAAAAATTTCAGTCCTGCATGATTCTACCAAGAAATGTGTGTTCATTCAAACCGCTGGTTTTTGATAGTTTGGGCCCTATTGAATAATGAATGTTTTGAATTTTCTCCAGAAGTAAAGTAGTTGCAAACTCATCCTTTTAGAAACTTGTTTGGGCTGTTGAGAGGAGTAAAAAACCATCAAAAATTTCAATCCTGCATGATTCTACCAAGAAATGTGATTCTTCATTCAAAACGCTGGTTTTTGCTATTGGGCTCTATTGAATAATGAATGTTTTGAATTTTCTCCAAAAGTAAAGTAGTTGCAAACTCATGCTTTTAGAGAATTGTTTGGGCTTATGAGAGGAGTAGAAAAACATCAAAAATTTCAGTCCTGCATGATTCTACCAAGAAATGTGTGTTCATTGAAACCGCTGGTTTTTGATAGTTTGGGCCCTATTGAATAATGAATGTTTTGAATTTTCTCCAAAAGTAAAGTAGTTGCAAACTCATCCTTTTAGAAACTTGTTTGGGCTGTTGAGAGGAGTAAAAAACCATCAAAAATTTCAATCCTGCATGATTCTACCAAGAAATGTGATTCTTCATTCAAAACGCTGGTTTTTGCTATTGGGCTCTATTGAATAATGAATGTTTTGAATTTTCTCCAAAAGTAAAGTAGTTGCAAACTCATGCTTTTAGAGACTTGTTTGAGTCATGAGAGGAGTAGAAAAACATCAAAAATTTCAGTCCTGCATGATTCTACCAAGAAATGTGTGTTTATTCAAACCGCTGGTTTTTGATAGTTTGGGCCCTATTGAATAATGAATGTTTTGAATTTTCTCCAAAACTAAAGTAGTTGCAAACTCATCCTTTTAGAAACTTGTTTGGGCTGTTGAGAGGAGTAAAAAACCAGCAAAAATTTCAATCCTGCATGATTTTACCAAGAAATGTGATTCTTCATTCAAAACCTGATTTTTGCTATTGGGCTCTATTGAATAGTGAATGTTTTGAATTTTCTCCAAAAGTAAAGTAGTTGCAAACTCATCCTTTTAGAAACTTGTTTGGGCTGTTGAGAGGAGTAAAAAACCAACAAAAATTTCAATCCTGCATGATTCTACCAAGAAATGTGATTCTTCATTCAAAACGCTGGTTTTTGCTATTGGGCTCTATTGAATAATGAATGTTTTGAATTTTCTCCAAAAGTAAAGTAGTTGCAAACTCATGCTTTTAGAGACTTGTTTGGGCTCATGAGAGGAGTAGAAAAACATCAAAAATTTCAGTCCTGCATGATTCTACCAAGAAATGTGTGTTCATTCAAACCGCTGGTTTTTGATAGTTTGGGCCCTATTGAATAATGAATGTTTTGAATTTTCTCCAAAAGTAAAGTAGTTGCAAACTCATGCTTTTAGAGACTTGTTTGGGCTCATGAGAGGAGTAGAAAAACATCAAAAATTTCAGTCCTGCATGATTCTACCAAGAAATGTGTGTTCATTGAAACCGCTGGTTTTTGATAGTTTGGGCCCTATTGAATAATGAATGTTTTGAATTTTCTCCAAAAGTAAAGTAGTTGCAAACTCATCCTTTTAGAAACTTGTTTGGGCTGTTGAGAGGAGTAAAAAATCATCAAAAATTTCAATCCTGCATGATTCTACCAAGAAATGTGATTCTTCATTCAAAACGCTGGTTTTTGCTATTGGGCTCTATTGAATAATGAATGTTTTGAATTTTCTCCAAAAGTAAAGTAGTTGCAAACTCATGCTTTTAGAGACTTGTTTGGGCTCATGAGAGGAGTAGAAAAACATCAAAAATTTCAGTCCTGCATGATTCTACCAAGAAATGTGTGTTCATTGAAACCGCTGGTTTTTTATAGTTTGGGCCCTATTGAATAATGAATGTTTTGAATTTTCTCCAAAAGTAAAGTAGTTGCAAACTCATCCTTTTAGAAACTTGTTTGGGCTGTTGAGAGGAGTAAAAAACCATCAAAAATTTCAATCCTGCATGATTCTACCAAGAAATGTGATTCTTCATTCAAAACGCTGGTTTTTGCTATTGGGCTCTATTGAATAATGAATGTTTTGAATTTTCTCCAAAAGTAAAGTAGTTGCAAACTCATGCTTTTAGAGACTTGTTTGGGCTCATGAGAGGAGTAGAAAAACATCAAAAATTTCAGTCCTGCATGATTCTACCAAGAAATGTGTGTTCATTCAAACCGCTGGTTTTTGATAGTTTGGGCCCTATTGAATAATGAATGTTTTGAATTTTCTCCAAAAGTAAAGTAGTTGCAAACTCATGCTTTTAGAGACTTGTTTGGGCTCATGAGAGGAGTAGAAAAACATCAAAAATTTCAGTCCTGCATGATTCTACCAAGAAATGTGTGTTCATTGAAACCGCTGGTTTTTGATAGTTTGGGCCCTATTGAATAATGAATGTTTTGAATTTTCTCCAAAAGTAAAGTAGTTGCAAACTCATCCTTTTAGAAACTTGTTTGGGCTGTTGAGAGGAGTAAAAAACCATCAAAAATTTCAATCCTGCATGATTTTACCAAGAAATGTGATTCTTCATTCAAAACCTGATTTTTGCTATTGGGCTCTATTGAATAGTGAATGTTTTGAATTTTCTCCAAAAGTAAAGTAGTTGCAAACTCATGCTTTTAGAGACTTGTTTGGGCTCATGAGAGGAGTAGAAAAACATCAAAAATTTCAGTCCGGCATGATTCTACCAAGAAATGTGTGTTCATTGAAACCGCTGGTTTTTGATAGTTTGGGCCCTATTGAATAATGAATGTTTTGAATTTTCTCCAAAAGTAAAGTAGTTGCAAACTCATCCTTTTAGAAACTTGTTTGGGCTGTTGAGAGGAGTAAAAAACCATCAAAAATTTCAATCCTGCATGATTTTACCAAGAAATGTGATTCTTCATTCAAAACCTGATTTTTGCTATTGGGCTCTATTGAATAGTGAATGTTTTGAATTTTCTCCAAAAGTAAAGTAGTTGCAAACTCATGCTTTTAGAGACTTGTTTGGGCTCATGAGAGGAGTAGAAAAACATCAAAAATTTCAGTCCTGCATGATTCTACCAAGAAATGTGTGTTCATTCAAACCGCTGGTTTTTGATAGTTTGGGCCCTATTGAATAATGAATGTTTTGAATTTTCTCCAAAAGTAAAGTAATTGCAAACTCATCCTTTTAGAAACTTGTTTGGGCTGTTGAGAGGAGTAAAAACCCATCAAAAATTTCAATCCTGCATGATTCTACCAAGAAATGTGATTCTTCATTCAAAACGCTGGTTTTTGCTATTGGGCTCTATTGAATAATGAATGTTTTGAATTTTCTCCAAAAGTAAAGTAGTTGCAAACTCATGCTTTTAGAGACTTGTTTGGGCTCATGAGAGGAGTAGAAAAACATCAAAAATTTCAGTCCTGCATGATTCTACCAAGAAATGTGTGTTCATTGAAACCGCTGGTATTTGATAGTTTGGGCCCTATTGAATAATGAATGTTTTGAATTTTCTCCAAAAGTAAAGTAGTTGCAAACTCATCCTTTTAGAAACTTGTTTGGGCTGTTGAGAGGAGTAAAAAACCATCAAAAATTTCAATCCTGCATGATTCTACCAAGAAATGTGATTCTTCATTCAAAACGCTGGTTTTTGCTATTGGGCTCTATTGAATAATGAATGTTTTGAATTTTCTCCAAAAGTAAAGTAGTTGCAAACTCATGCTTTTAGAGACTTGTTTGGGCTCATGAGAGGAGTAGAAAAACATCAAAAATTTCAGTCCTGCATGATTCTACCAAGAAATGTGTGTTCATTGAAACCGCTGGTTTTTGATAGTTTGGGCCCTATTGAATAAGGAATGTTTTGAATTTTCTCCAAAAGTAAAGTAGTTGCAAACTCATCCTTTTAGAAACTTGTTTGGGCTGTTGAGAGGAGTAAAAAACCATCAAAAATTTCAATCCTGCATGATTTTACCAAGAAATGTGATTCTTCATTCAAAACCTGATTTTTGCTATTGGGCTCTATTGAATAGTGAATGTTTTGAATTTTCTCCAAAAGTAAAGTAGTTGCAAACTCATGCTTTTAGAGACTTGTTTGGGCTCATGAGAGGAGTAGAAAAACATCAAAAATTTCAGTCCTGCATGATTCTACCAAGAAATGTGTGTTCATTGAAACCGCTGGTTTTTGATAGTTTGGGCCCTATTGAATAATGAATGTTTTGAATTTTCTCCAAAAGTAAAGTAGTTGCAAACTCATCCTTTTAGAAACTTGTTTGGGCTGTTGAGAGGAGTAAAAAACCATCAAAAATTTCAATCCTGCATGATTCTACCAAGAAATGTGATTCTTCATTCAAAACGCTGGTTTTTGCTATTGGGCTCTATTGAATAATGAATGTTTTGAATTTTCTCCAAAAGTAAAGTAGTTGCAAACTCATGCTTTTAGAGACTTGTTTGGGCTCATGAGAGGAGTAGAAAAACATCAAAAATTTCAGTCCTGCATGATTCTACCAAGAAATGTGTGTTCATTGAAACCGCTGGTTTTTGATAGTTTGGGCCCTATTGAATAAGGAATGTTTTGAATTTTCTCCAAAAGTAAAGTAGTTGCAAACTCATCCTTTTAGAAACTTGTTTGGGCTGTTGAGAGGAGTAAAAAACCATCAAAAATTTCAATCCTGCATGATTTTACCAAGAAATGTGATTCTTCATTCAAAACCTGATTTTTGCTATTGGGCTCTATTGAATAGTGAATGTTTTGAATTTTCTCCATTTTCAATAACTTTATTAAAAATTTTACATAAAGTTAACAGTAGTATTTTTACAGCATACTATTGACGGTAGGGTTCAGGATACTATACAAAATAACAGTAATGTATTACATTGAGTAGATCAGTAGGAGTAACAATACCCCTAACAATAACACTTAACAGTAGTGTGGTATATTGTCAAGAACCAAGAGATAATCCTAAAATAAACAAACGTAATGAGTTACCTTGTATTCTGTTTTAAGAGAGTAATGCGCGTTTTTACCAGATAAATTCAGAGAGGAGAGATATCAGCAATAAAAATAAAAAAAAATCACATAGTGGGAGAGACCAAGAGCAGTTCAATTAGGAGAAATTCTGATCAGAGGCAAATCCTATCCAAGAATTCCACCTTTTGCTATATGTACTAAAGTAGTCATTTGCCAAAGCATGGCTTTTTTCGTATGAGCAATGTAATGACATCTTGTCCACAATATCACAAATTTTGGGAGTAGCCTCTTCGTTCCATAAGGATGCTATGGCATTTTTAGTTATTAGAAAAAGGTGGATAACTGTTGGGATATGAGATGTATGAATCACTTCTAAACCTATGGACAGTAATGCCATCTGTGGCGTAAGGGTGATGTTTTGTTTAGTCAGAATATTAATTGTTCTAGAGATTTCTATCCAAATGGGCCTGATTTTAGGACATTCCCAGAATACATGTAATAGTGTACCTGTGAATCCGCAATCTCTCCAACAATCTGGGGATCTACCTGGGAACATCCTGGCCAGCTTCACAGGAGTATAGTACCACCTAGATGTCAGTTTGTAAAAGGATTCATGTAGGGATGCGCAAATGTTGGATGAATATGTCTGTTTAAGAGCTAGCTCCCATTGTTCCAGAGAGAATAGAGTATCAAAATCGCTCTCCCATTTAATCATATATGGAGTCTTTTCTCCAATTTCAGAGCCGTTCAAAAAATCATATATATTTCTTGATCTCCAATGGACCTTAACATTAGGATTACAAAGTAGCAAACTTGTAGATTCTGTAATGTAAGATTTTTTTTTTCAAAAATTTTGAGATATTTTTCTTAATCGAGGGAAGGAGTTCCAAATCCCGGCAAGAAAAATTATTTTGAGATATTAAAGATTCGTTGCTTATAAATTTCTTACCATCGAACAAATCTCCTATCACCTTAATACCAAATTTTATCCATTCTTTCGGGATTTTTTTATCCATTAGTAAACCAAGAAATTTGATAGGGATATTTTTTAATTGAACGTATCTCTGGCTTCTGTTTCTCTTAACCTGTGGCTTAGCCAGTTGCTTCCATGCAGAGAGAGTTGCGGAGATTATTGGGGAGTCATAACGCAAAGGAGTAGATGACCCCAAACACTCTAGAATTGCGCTTAAAAGAGTTTTGTTTTTATTAAAATATGTCTCGATTTCTACCCAAGCTGGGACGTTATTTGAATTAACCCAAGAAAAGGATTGTTTTATTAAATTGGCATAATAATAATTAATTAAATTTGGAAGGGCTAGGCCTCCATTGACTTTGCTTCTGTATAGTATATGGGAAGCCACTCTCGCCCTTTTCTTATTCCAAACGAACTTATTTATAATAGACTGAAGTTTCCTAATAAATTTTAAGGGAACAAGTAAAGGTATTGCTCTAAAGATATATAGTATCTTTGGAAGGGTAAAAAGTTTAAATAGTGTTATCCTTCCCACCCATGAAATTTCGTGAGTCGCAAAATTGTTCAATTCGATCTGAGTCTTTTTTGTAATGTTTTGTATGTTCAACTCAACTGTCTTCCTAAAGTTCCTGGATATACGAATACCCAAGTATGAAACATCCTCTTTCTCCCAATCAAACCGGGAAATTTCCTTAATGCGTGAGATGGTTAGGTCATCTAGAAAGAAATCCAAGATTTTAGATTTGTTCTCATTGATTTTGTAAAATGAGATTTTAGAGAAATTCTCGATAGTAGATAATACACCCCTAATAGAGTTCAGTGGATCTGATAGACTCAGTATAATGTCATCAGCGAATAGACCGATTTTAAATTGGTGATCTTCAATTTGGATACCTTGGATCTCATCATTGGTTCTTATTGCTTCTGCTAAGGGTTCCATAATCAGCGCAAATAACAGGGGGGAGAGTGGGCATCCCTGTCTAGTTCCGTTAGTTATCATGATGCGATCTGAAGTGTGGTTATTTGTATAAACATTAGCGGAAGGGTTTGTGTATAAAGCCATTATAGTTTTTATTATATTATCGCTGAAGCCAAATTTATTCAGAGTTGCTTTAAGGAAGTCCCAATTAACCCTGTCGAAGGCTTTCTCTGCGTCTAAAGCCAGGAGGAGAGAGGGGATTTTCTTTCTTTTAATAAAATTTACCAAGTTCAATGTTTTCCTAGTGCCATCGGTAGTCTGGCGTCCCTCTATAAACCCGAGTTGATCTTTATGAATAATGTTTGGGAGGATATTTTTTAGTCTATTTGCTATAATTTTTGAATATAGTTTGACGTCGGTATTTATTAGAGAGATAGGCCTATAATTTTTGACTGACTCCGGGTCTCCCTTAGGTTTGGGTATTAAAATTATATTAGCCTGTAACATTTCCTGAGGAAACTTTCCAGTCCGAGATGCCTTGTCAAAGATGCGGACTAAGTGTGGGGTTATGATATTTGCGAATGCTTGGTAATATTCATTCGAGAATCCATCGGGGCCCGGAGTTTTCTTTTTTTTAAATGATTTAATTACTTCCAGGACTTCAGACGCAGAGAAAGGGGCCTCAAGTTTAGACAGTTGTTGGGGAGTAATCTTAGGTAACCCCAGAGGGGCAAGAAAATCATTTATGCCTTGTTCGTCGGGTTGTTGGGTATGTTCATCTAGTTTAAGATTGTAAATAGACGAATAGTATTTAGCAAATGCTTCAACGATTTTCTTGGGGTGTTCTAATTTATTGCCCTCATGGTTAATTTTATTGATTTTGCATTTGATCCTAATTGATCTGAATTTTTGCGCCATAAGTCTAGTGGGTTTGTTGTATGAAGAATAATAGTTTGATTTCATTAGTTTTGCGAATTTTTCATATTCACTGAATAACTCCGATCTAAGATCTATTCTTAGTTTAAGAATCTCCGAGTGTATATTTGGTGGAGGAGAGGATGAATTTTGTAATATTGCTTCCAATTTTTGTAACTCTAATTGTAAGGTACGGATTTTTTCTTTGGAAAGTTTTTTTTTGTTGTAGGCCAGATATGTCATAACCCCCCTAATTACTGCCTTGTGCGCGTTCCAAAGGGTGAATGGGCAAATGTTGTTTATATCATTTTCTATGAAATAATTATTTAAGGCTTTTTCAATTTCTTTTTTAAATTTTGGGTTGAACAACAGGGATGAGTCGCATCTCCATTGGGATCTGAACTCTGCCGACCTACCAAGGAAAATTTCTGCAACAATTGGAGAGTGATCAGAAAATGTTTTGGAGAGAATTTCAATTTTCTTAAATTTCGAAATTGAGAACGTATCTGTCAAAAACAAGTCAATCCTAGCGAAAGACTTGTGTGCCTCTGAGAAATGGGTATATTCCCTAGAAGATGTATTTAAACATCTGAATACATCTAGGTATTCATGGTTGCAAAGCCAATTTTTTAATTCAGGAAATGATGAGCGAGTGAGAGAGGTGGAGTCCATTGCTCCATCAGGAACAATGTTGAAATCACCCATCAAAACAATAACACCTTTTTTCACTTCCTGGATTTTTCTATCGAGACCATTGAAGAAACGCATTTGACCATTGCACGGAGCATAAACGTTCACAAGTGTCGTTAGTTGATTGTCTATCAGACAAGTAAGAATCAAATATCTGCCCTCGCTGTCAGAGTATTCGTTAATGATTTCGAATGAAATAGTATCTTTAATTAGTATGAGGACTCCTGCTCGTTTCTTTACATTAAGAGATTTGTATATATATGGGAAATTTTTATTCTCTATCTTGGGGTGTCCATCCCTAGCCAATTTCACCTCTTGGAGGCAAATTATATCTGCTCTACTGCCCCTGATCTCTCTCCACGCGAGATACCTCTTAGCGGGACTATTCAATCCCCTCACATTGAGTGATAGTATCTTAACCATATACTAAAGAATACAAAAATAAAAACAAAACAGAAATATAAACAGAACAATAAACAGGAAGAGATTACCACAATCTTAGGTAAACTTCCTAAAATGGGGAAAAGCTCGTGAAACTTCGCAGGAAGCCTCCTGCGTACAAAATAATGTAAGTGATATAGCCATTAAAATTTGCATTTTTCACCCTGGAGCCTCTTCTCTCTTGTCCAAGGATTTAAGAAAATTTTTCCCCTCTTGTGGAGATAGGATTACTACTACCTTCCCACCATGAATTATCAAAAGCTTAGTAGGGAACCCCCACCTATAAACCACACCCTTTTGTCTCAGAATTGTTGTAACTTCATTAAATCCCTTCCTTGTTTGTATAGTTTCTTTTGAAAGGTCTGCATATGATTTGATGTGATCATAAGGGTGGGGAAGATGTTTATTGGTCCTGAAATAGTTTAAGAATTTTTCTTTGGTGGAGTAAAAATGGAATCTTAAGATAGTGTCTCTAGGGAGCTCAGCCGAGATAGATGCAGGCCTCGGGAGTCTGTGGATTCTATCTATCATTAATTCTACCTCAGGGACGGATGGCAGAATTTTGATTAAAATCTCTTTAACATATTTTTGTAGATTGTGCTGGTTAATTTTTTCCGAGATTCCTCTCAGTTTAATGTTGTTCCTCCTACTGCGGTCTTCTAGGTCAGCTACTTTATTTCGTAAAAAAAGGATCTCTTTTTGGGCATTAGTTTGTTGTTTTTGAATGGAATCTGAGGTTTTCCCTAGAACTTCCAATTTCTTTTCATTATTATCAATCCTGGTGTTAACTGTGTCAAGATTGGATTGTAGACTGTTTACATGTTTATTCAGAGAGGACTCAAAGCTTTTATTTAACGCTAGAATTAAGTCTTTAATATATTTTTCAGAGACCCCTCTCTCAGAAGCCTGGAAATTTTCCAGACCCTCATGTCCACTGCTACTAGCCTCCTCCTCCTCCTCTACAGAACTATAATCTTTTCTGGGTCTACTTTTTTCTGGACTATGAGATGGAGAGGCTTCGTAGTATTCTTCCTCGTCTGACAACACAGACCTACCCTCCCCTATAGACTCATCTCTTTTAGATTTTCTACTAACAGAAGTATCCATTGTTGATTGGATGTTATCCAACTCTTGTATCATTAAAGTATGGGAATCACCCTTTTGTCCGATTTCAAATTTAGTAGTATTTTTGGGGGAGGGAGGAGGGCTAATGCATATAGCTTCATCTAGATTAGTCATATCTTGTTTACGTGTGGATTTAGATTTATCTTTCTGCTGTTTCGCTTTGTTGTTTTTCTGACTCATTTTTTTTTTTTTTTTTTTTTTTTTTTTTTCTTTTCAATCTACAATGTACAATGCTTTCACTGTGACCGGTTCCCTAAAGAACAACAAAGATTTTCTATTAACTCAACACAAATAAATCATGGAATTGTGTACCTGTAGATAAAGAGATCAGATGTATCACAAAAGCTGTTTAGATCAAATATATAGATGAATAGTCTGCAGACACCACAGTATGTTAAATAAAGATAATAGTAGACAGTTTCCTGTAATTAGATTGACAATCTTAGTTAGCCCTTACAGATGAAGCACAGATAATCACCATAAGTGAGGTCTGCTGCACTGTTTATAATAATGCCAGGTGAAGGCCACCTTAGTGGTTCCCAACCGGATCCGCAGCTTATTTTAATGATTCTCCCGTCTCTCCTGCACCCCAATCTCACCCACGTCAGATTCGTTGATGTATTGAGGGGGATACACCGTACACAGCCCCCACCTCTCAGCCGCTGCAGAAACTCTCTCGGTACCTGCCACCAACACTAACAGTCCTGGATGTCCTCCACGGCTTCCAGCCGCTCCTCTCCCTTGATCTCCTCGGCGTCGCTGCTCCTGTGATCTCCCGCCTGCCGCCGCTGCTCCCCGCTGTCACCGCGACCCAGATCCAACGTCGCTGCGGTCTCCACCGGGACACCAGAACTCACTAAACTCCGCTGTCACTGTCGGGCTCCTTACAGCAGCGTCCTTCACCTCCTCCCTTCAGGCGCGCCGCTGCAATAAAGATCAAGCGCGGGAAAAAGCGCGGGAAATCCCGGCCGGTTCGCTTCCCCCTCTGCCTTGCTCCTTACAGGTGCCGCAGTACTTGCCGGTATAATTATATCCAGCCTCCGGGTTCTCCAGCCGCTCCACCGCTTTGATTCACTCAGCGATGCCGCTCCTATGGTCCCCCGCCGGCTGCAGCTGCTCCACGTTGTCACCGCGATTCAGCTCCTTGTGGCTGGCGCCGCTGCAGCTTTCACCAGGGCGCCGGGACCTGCTTTCTTCAGACGCCGCTATATTTGCCGGCGTCGCTGTATAACGCTGCCTCAGCCTGACCTCCGCTACCCGCCGCTTGTCACAACGTTCTCCGGCTTTTTCTCTGTCAGTCTCCCTCGATTTTCTCAGCCGTGTCCCAGCTCTTCCTTGCCTGGGCCCGCCGCTGCAGCAGATAGCAGACGCAGGAGAAATCTGCTGAGTCACACCAGCTCCGGTTTTAGAAGGCTCTTACTCAGGAATAGTTCAACGCAGAAACTCCAGGAAGGTCACAAAATGATCCTGGAGAAGAGGGCTCCTAGATCCAATAAAATTTTAAGACAAAATTCTTCTTGTTTGATTCTTATGTCGCTTAATGATGGAGGCTTCCTCAGAGCTCAGAGCTCACACAGCCTGCTGCATAGAGCTCCAGACCACGCCCTTGAATTTTCTCCAAAAGTAAAGAAGTTGCAAACTCATGCTTTTAGAGACTTGTTTGGGCTCATGAGAGGAGTAGAAAAACATCAAAAATTTCAGTCCTGCATGATTCTACCAAGAAATGTGTGTTCATTGAAACCGCTGGTTTTTGATAGTTTGGACCCTATTGAATAATGAATGTTTTGAATTTTCTCCAAAAGTAAAGTAGTTGCAAACTCATCCTTTTAGAAACTTGTTTGGGCTGTTGAGAGGAGTAAAAAACCATCAAAAATTTCAATCCTGCATGATTCTACCAAGAAATGTGATTCTTCATTCAAAACGCTGGTTTTTGCTATTGGGCTCTATTGAATAATGAATGTTTTGAATTTTCTCCAAAAGTAAAGTAGTTGCAAACTCATGCTTTTAGAGACTTGTTTGGGCTCATGAGAGGAGTAGAAAAACATCAAAAATTTCAGTCCTGCATGATTCTACCAAGAAATGTGTGTTCATTGAAACCGCTGGTATTTGATAGTTTGGGCCCTATTGAATAATGAATGTTATGAATTTTCTCCAAAAGTAAAGTAGTTGCAAACTCATCCTTTTAGAAACTTGTTTGGGCTGTTGAGAGGAGTAAAAAACCATCAAAAATTTCAATCCTGCATGATTCTACCAAGAAATGTGATTCTTCATTCAAAACGCTGGTTTTTGCTATTGGGCTCTATTGAATAATGAATGTTTTGAATTTTCTCCAAAAGTAAAGTAGTTGCAAACTCATGCTTTTAGAGACTTGTTTGGGCTCATGAGAGGAGTAGAAAAACATCAAAAATTTCAGTCCTGCATGATTCTACCAAGAAATGTGTGTTCATTGAAACCGCTGGTTTTTGATAGTTTGGGCCCTATTGAATAAGGAATGTTTTGAATTTTCTCCAAAAGTAAAGTAGTTGCAAACTCATCCTTTTAGAAACTTGTTTGGACTGTTGAGAGGAGTAAAAAACCATCAAAAATTTCAATCCTGCATGATTCTACCAAGAAATGTGATTCTTCATTCAAAACGCTGGTTTTTGCTATTGGGCTCTATTGAATAATGAATGTTTTGAATTTTCTCCAAAAGTAAAGTAGTTGCAAACTCATGCTTTTAGAGACTTGTTTGAGCTCATGAGAGGAGTAGAAAAACATCAAAAATTTCAGTCCTGCATGATTCTACCAAGAAATGTGTGTTTATTCAAACCGCTGGTTTTTGATAGTTTGGGCCCTATTGAATAACGAATGTTTTGAATTTTCTCCAAAAGTAAAGTAGTTGCAAACTCATCCTTTTAGAAACTTGTTTGGGCTGTTGAGAGGAGTAAAAAACCATCAAAAATTTCAATCCTGCATGATTTTAACAAGAAATGTGATTCTTCATTCAAAACCTGATTTTTGCTATTGGGCTCTATTGAATAGTGAATGTTTTGAATTTTCTCCAAAAGTAAAGTAGTTGCAAACTCATGCTTTTAGAGACTTGTTTGGGCTCATGAGAGGAGTAGAAAAACATCAAAAATTTCAGTCCTGCATGATTCTACCAAGAAATGTGTTCATTCAAACCGCTGGTTTTTGATAGTTTGGGCCCTATTGAATAATGAATGTTTTGAATTTTCTCCAAAAGTAAAGTAGTTGCAAACTCATCCTTTTAGAAACTTGTTTGGGCTGTTGAGAGGAGTAAAAAACCATCAAAAATTTCAATCCTGCATGATTCTACCAAGAAATGTGATTCTTCATTCAAAACGCTGGTTTTTGCTATTGGGCTCTATTGAATAATGAATGTTTTGAATTTTCTCCAAAAGTAAAGTAGTTGCAAACTCATGCTTTTAGAGACTTGTTTGAGCTCATGAGAGGAGTAGAAAAACATCAAAAATTTCAGTCCTGCATGATTCTACCAAGAAATGTGTGTTTATTCAAACCGCTGGTTTTTGATAGTTTGGGCCCTATTGAATAACGAATGTTTTGAATTTTCTCCAAAAGTAAAGTAGTTGCAAACTCATCCTTTTAGAAACTTGTTTGGGCTGTTGAGAGGAGTAAAAAACCATCAAAAATTTCAATCCTGCATGATTTTACCAAGAAATGTGACTCTTCATTCAAAACCTGATTTTTGCTATTGGGATCTATTGAATAGTGAATGTTTTGAATTTTCTCCAAAAGTAAAGTAGTTGCAAACTCATGCTTTTAGAGACTTGTTTGGGCTCATGAGAGGAGTAGAAAAACATCAAAAATTTCAGTCCTGCATGATTCTACCAAGAAATGTGTTCATTCAAACCGCTGGTTTTTAATAGTTTGGGCCCTATTGAATAATGAATGTTTTGAATTTTCTCCAAAAGTAAAGTAGTTGCAAACTCATCCTTTTAGAAACTTGTTTGGGCTGTTGAGAGGAGTAAAAAACCAACAAAAATTTCAATCCTGCATGATTCTACCAAGAAATGTGATTCTTCATTCAAAACGCTGGTTTTTGCTATTGGGCTCTATTGAATAATGAATGTTTTGAATTTTCTCCAAAAGTAAAGTAGTTGCAAACTCATGCTTTTAGAGACTTGTTTGGGCTCATGAGAGGAGTAGAAAAACATCAAAAATTTCAGTCCTGCATGATTCTACCAAGAAATGTGTGTTCATTCAAACCGCTGGTTTTTGATAGTTTGGGCCCTATTGAATAATGAATGTTTTGAATTTTCTCCAAAAGTAAAGTAGTTGCAAACTCATGCTTTTAGAGACTTGTTTGGGCTCATGAGAGGAGTAGAAAAACATCAAAAATTTCAGTCCTGCATGATTCTACCAAGAAATGTGTGTTCATTGAAACCGCTGGTTTTTGATAGTTTGGGCCCTATTGAATAATGAATGTTTTGAATTTTCTCCAAAAGTAAAGTAGTTGCAAACTCATCCTTTTAGAAACTTGTTTGGGCTGTTGAGAGGAGTAAAAAACCATCAAAAATTTCAATCCTGCATGATTTTACCAAGAAATGTGATTCTTCATTCAAAACCTGATTTTTGCTATTGGGCTCTATTGAATAGTGAATGTTTTGAATTTTCTCCAAAAGTAAAGTAGTTGCAAACTCATGCTTTTAGAGACTTGTTTGGGCTCATGAGAGGAGTAGAAAAACATCAAAAATTTCAGTCCTGCATGATTCTACCAAGAAATGTGTGTTCATTGAAACCGCTGGTTTTTTATAGTTTGGGCCCTATTGAATAATGAATGTTTTGAATTTTCTCCAAAAGTAAAGTAGTTGCAAACTCATCCTTTTAGAAACTTGTTTGGGCTGTTGAGAGGAGTAAAAAACCATCAAAAATTTCAATCCTGCATGATTCTACCAAGAAATGTGATTCTTCATTCAAAACGCTGGTTTTTGCTATTGGGCTCTATTGAATAATGAATGTTTTGAATTTTCTCCAAAAGTAAAGTAGTTGCAAACTCATGCTTTTAGAGACTTGTTTGGGCTCATGAGAGGAGTAGAAAAACATCAAAAATTTCAGTCCTGCATGATTCTACCAAGAAATGTGTGTTCATTGAAACCGCTGGTTTTTGATAGTTTGGGCCCTATTGAATAAGGAATGTTTTGAATTTTCTCCAAAAGTAAAGTAGTTGCAAACTCATCCTTTTAGAAACTTGTTTGGGCTGTTGAGAGGAGTAAAAAACCATCAAAAATTTCAATCCTGCATGATTTTACCAAGAAATGTGATTCTTCATTCAAAACCTGATTTTTGCTATTGGGCTCTATTGAATAGTGAATGTTTTGAATTTTCTCCAAAAGTAAAGTAGTTGCAAACTCATCCTTTTAGAAACTTGTTTGGGCTGTTGAGAGGAGTAAAAAACTATCAAAAATTTCAATCCTGCATGATTCTACCAAGAAATGTGATTCTTCATTCAAAACGCTGGTTTTTGCTATTGGGCTCTATTGAATAATGAATGTTTTGAATTTTCTCCAAAAGTAAAGTAGTTGCAAACTCATGCTTTTAGAGACTTGTTTGGGCTCATGAGAGGAGTAGAAAAACATCAAAAATTTCAGTCCTGCATGATTCTACCAAGAAATGTGTGTTCATTGAAACCGCTGGTTTTTGATAGTTTGGGCCCTATTGAATAAGGAATGTTTTGAATTTTCTCCAAAAGTAAA
Organism: Dendrobates tinctorius; assembly: GCF_039654945.1. Classification (NCBI taxonomy): domain Eukaryota; kingdom Metazoa; phylum Chordata; class Amphibia; order Anura; family Dendrobatidae; genus Dendrobates; species Dendrobates tinctorius. The sequence goes on from NW_027361793.1 coordinate 25,656,401, forward strand.
GTAGTTGCAAACTCATCCTTTTAGAAACTTGTTTGGGCTGTTGAGAGGAGTAAAAAACCATCAAAAATTTCAATCCTGCATGATTTTACCAAGAAATGTGATTCTTCATTCAAAACCTGATTTTTGCTATTGGGCTCTATTGAATAGTGAATGTTTTGAATTTTCTCCAAAAGTAAAGTAGTTGCAAACTCATGCTTTTAGATACTTGTTTGGGCTCATGAGAGGAGTAGAAAAACATCAAAAATTTCAGTCCTGCATGATTCTACCAAGAAATGTGTGTTCATTCAAACCGCTGGTTTTTGATAGTTTGGGCCCTATTGAATAATGAATGTTTTGAATTTTCTCCAGAAGAAAAGTAGTTGCAAACTCATCCTTTTAGAAACTTGTTTGGGCTGTTGAGAGGAGTAAAAAACCATCAAAAATTTCAATCCTGCATGATTCTACCAAGAAATGTGATTCTTCATTCAAAACGCTGGTTTTTGCTATTGGGCTCTATTGAATAATGAATGTTTTGAATTTTCTCCAAAAGTAAAGTAGTTGCAAACTCATGCTTTTAGAGAATTGTTTGGGCTTATGAGAGGAGTAGAAAAACATCAAAAATTTCAGTCCTGCATGATTCTACCAAGAAATGTGTGTTCATTGAAACCGCTGGTTTTTGATAGTTTGGGCCCTATTGAATAATGAATGTTTTGAATTTTCTCCAAAAGTAAAGTAGTTGCAAACTCATCCTTTTAGAAACTTGTTTGGGCTGTTGAGAGGAGTAAAAAACCATCAAAAATTTCAATCCTGCATGATTCTACCAAGAAATGTGATTCTTCATTCAAAACGCTGGTTTTTGCTATTGGGCTCTATTGAATAATGAATGTTTTGAATTTTCTCCAAAAGTAAAGTAGTTGCAAACTCATGCTTTTAGAGACTTGTTTGAGTCATGAGAGGAGTAGAAAAACATCAAAAATTTCAGTCCTGCATGATTCTACCAAGAAATGTGTGTTTATTCAAACCGCTGGTTTTTGATAGTTTGGGCCCTATTGAATAATGAATGTTTTGAATTTTCTCCAAAACTAAAGTAGTTGCAAACTCATCCTTTTAGAAACTTGTTTGGGCTGTTGAGAGGAGTAAAAAACCAGCAAAAATTTCAATCCTGCATGATTTTACCAAGAAATGTGATTCTTCATTCAAAACCTGATTTTTGCTATTGGGCTCTATTGAATAGTGAATGTTTTGAATTTTCTCCAAAAGTAAAGTAGTTGCAAACTCATCCTTTTAGAAACTTGTTTGGGCTGTTGAGAGGAGTAAAAAACCAACAAAAATTTCAATCCTGCATGATTCTACCAAGAAATGTGATTCTTCATTCAAAACGCTGGTTTTTGCTATTGGGCTCTATTGAATAATGAATGTTTTGAATTTTCTCCAAAAGTAAAGTAGTTGCAAACTCATGCTTTTAGAGACTTGTTTGGGCTCATGAGAGGAGTAGAAAAACATCAAAAATTTCAGTCCTGCATGATTCTACCAAGAAATGTGTGTTCATTCAAACCGCTGGTTTTTGATAGTTTGGGCCCTATTGAATAATGAATGTTTTGAATTTTCTCCAAAAGTAAAGTAGTTGCAAACTCATGCTTTTAGAGACTTGTTTGGGCTCATGAGAGGAGTAGAAAAACATCAAAAATTTCAGTCCTGCATGATTCTACCAAGAAATGTGTGTTCATTGAAACCGCTGGTTTTTGATAGTTTGGGCCCTATTGAATAATGAATGTTTTGAATTTTCTCCAAAAGTAAAGTAGTTGCAAACTCATCCTTTTAGAAACTTGTTTGGGCTGTTGAGAGGAGTAAAAAATCATCAAAAATTTCAATCCTGCATGATTCTACCAAGAAATGTGATTCTTCATTCAAAACGCTGGTTTTTGCTATTGGGCTCTATTGAATAATGAATGTTTTGAATTTTCTCCAAAAGTAAAGTAGTTGCAAACTCATGCTTTTAGAGACTTGTTTGGGCTCATGAGAGGAGTAGAAAAACATCAAAAATTTCAGTCCTGCATGATTCTACCAAGAAATGTGTGTTCATTGAAACCGCTGGTTTTTGATAGTTTGGGCCCTATTGAATAAGGAATGTTTTGAATTTTCTCCAAAAGTAAAGTAGTTGCAAACTCATCCTTTTAGAAACTTGTTTGGGCTGTTGAGAGGAGTAAAAAACCATCAAAAATTTCAATCCTGCATGATTCTACCAAGAAATGTGATTCTTCATTCAAAACGCTGGTTTTTGCTATTGGGCTCTATTGAATAATGAATGTTTTGAATTTTCTCCAAAAGTAAAGTAGTTGCAAACTCATGCTTTTAGAGACTTGTTTGGGCTCATGAGAGGAGTAGAAAAACATCAAAAATTTCAGTCCTGCATGATTCTACCAAGAAATGTGTGTTCATTCAAACCGCTGGTTTTTGATAGTTTGGGCCCTATTGAATAATGAATGTTTTGAATTTTCTCCAAAAGTAAAGTAGTTGCAAACTCATGCTTTTAGAGACTTGTTTGGGCTCATGAGAGGAGTAGAAAAACATCAAAAATTTCAGTCCTGCATGATTCTACCAAGAAATGTGTGTTCATTGAAACCGCTGGTTTTTGATAGTTTGGGCCCTATTGAATAATGAATGTTTTGAATTTTCTCCAAAAGTAAAGTAGTTGCAAACTCATCCTTTTAGAAACTTGTTTGGGCTGTTGAGAGGAGTAAAAAACCATCAAAAATTTCAATCCTGCATGATTTTACCAAGAAATGTGATTCTTCATTCAAAACCTGATTTTTGCTATTGGGCTCTATTGAATAGTGAATGTTTTGAATTTTCTCCAAAAGTAAAGTAGTTGCAAACTCATGCTTTTAGAGACTTGTTTGGGCTCATGAGAGGAGTAGAAAAACATCAAAAATTTCAGTCCGGCATGATTCTACCAAGAAATGTGTGTTCATTGAAACCGCTGGTTTTTGATAGTTTGGGCCCTATTGAATAATGAATGTTTTGAATTTTCTCCAAAAGTAAAGTAGTTGCAAACTCATCCTTTTAGAAACTTGTTTGGGCTGTTGAGAGGAGTAAAAAACCATCAAAAATTTCAATCCTGCATGATTTTACCAAGAAATGTGATTCTTCATTCAAAACCTGATTTTTGCTATTGGGCTCTATTGAATAGTGAATGTTTTGAATTTTCTCCAAAAGTAAAGTAGTTGCAAACTCATGCTTTTAGAGACTTGTTTGGGCTCATGAGAGGAGTAGAAAAACATCAAAAATTTCAGTCCTGCATGATTCTACCAAGAAATGTGTGTTCATTGAAACCGCTGGTTTTTTATAGTTTGGGCCCTATTGAATAATGAATGTTTTGAATTTTCTCCAAAAGTAAAGTAGTTGCAAACTCATCCTTTTAGAAACTTGTTTGGGCTGTTGAGAGGAGTAAAAAACCATCAAAAATTTCAATCCTGCATGATTCTACCAAGAAATGTGATTCTTCATTCAAAACGCTGGTTTTTGCTATTGGGCTCTATTGAATAATGAATGTTTTGAATTTTCTCCAAAAGTAAAGTAGTTGCAAACTCATGCTTTTAGAGACTTGTTTGAGCTCATGAGAGGAGTAGAAAAACATCAAAAATTTCAGTCCTGCATGATTCTACCAAGAAATGTGTGTTTATTCAAACCGCTGGTTTTTGATAGTTTGGGCCCTATTGAATAACGAATGTTTTGAATTTTCTCCAAAAGTAAAGTAGTTGCAAACTCATCCTTTTAGAAACTTGTTTGGGCTGTTGAGAGGAGTAAAAAACCATCAAAAATTTCAATCCTGCATGATTTTACCAAGAAATGTGATTCTTCATTCAAAACCTGATTTTTGCTATTGGGCTCTATTGAATAGTGAATGTTTTGAATTTTCTCCAAAAGTAAAGTAGTTGCAAACTCATGCTTTTAGAGACTTGTTTGGGCTCATGAGAGGAGTAGAAAAACATCAAAAATTTCAGTCCTGCATGATTCTACCAAGAAATGTGTTCATTCAAACCGCTGGTTTTTAATAGTTTGGGCCCTATTGAATAATGAATGTTTTGAATTTTCTCCAAAAGTAAAGTAGTTGCAAACTCATCCTTTTAGAAACTTGTTTGGGCTGTTGAGAGGAGTAAAAAACCAACAAAAATTTCAATCCTGCATGATTCTACCAAGAAATGTGATTCTTCATTCAAAACGCTGGTTTTTGCTATTGGGCTCTATTGAATAATGAATGTTTTGAATTTTCTCCAAAAGTAAAGTAGTTGCAAACTCATGCTTTTAGAGACTTGTTTGGGCTCATGAGAGGAGTAGAAAAACATCAAAAATTTCAGTCCTGCATGATTCTACCAAGAAATGTGTGTTCATTCAAACCGCTGGTTTTTGATAGTTTGGGCCCTATTGAATAATGAATGTTTTGAATTTTCTCCAAAAGTAAAGTAGTTGCAAACTCATGCTTTTAGAGACTTGTTTGGGCTCATGAGAGGAGTAGAAAAACATCAAAAATTTCAGTCCTGCATGATTCTACCAAGAAATGTGTGTTCATTGAAACCGCTGGTTTTTGATAGTTTGGGCCCTATTGAATAATGAATGTTTTGAATTTTCTCCAAAAGTAAAGTAGTTGCAAACTCATCCTTTTAGAAACTTGTTTGGGCTGTTGAGAGGAGTAAAAAACCATCAAAAATTTCAATCCTGCATGATTCTACCAAGAAATGTGATTCTTCATTCAAAACGCTGGTTTTTGCTATTGGGCTCTATTGAATAATGAATGTTTTGAATTTTCTCCAAAAGTAAAGTAGTTGCAAACTCATGCTTTTAGAGACTTGTTTGGGCTCATGAGAGGAGTAGAAAAACATCAAAAATTTCAGTCCTGCATGATTCTACCAAGAAATGTGTGTTCATTGAAACCGCTGGTTTTTTATAGTTTGGGCCCTATTGAATAATGAATGTTTTGAATTTTCTCCAAAAGTAAAGTAGTTGCAAACTCATCCTTTTAGAAACTTGTTTGGGCTGTTGAGAGGAGTAAAAAACCATCAAAAATTTCAATCCTGCATGATTTTACCAAGAAATGTGATTCTTCATTCAAAACCTGATTTTTGCTATTGGGCTCTATTGAATAGTGAATGTTTTGAATTTTCTCCAAAAGTAAAGTAGTTGCAAACTCATGCTTTTAGAGACTTGTTTGGGCTCATGAGAGGAGTAGAAAAACATCAAAAATTTCAGTCCTGCATGATTCTACCAAGAAATGTGTGTTCATTGAAACCGCTGGTTTTTGATAGTTTGGGCCCTATTGAATAATGAATGTTTTGAATTTTCTCCAAAAGTAAAGTAGTTGCAAACTCATCCTTTTAGAAACTTGTTTGGGCTGTTGAGAGGAGTAAAAAACCATCAAAAATTTCAATCCTGCATGATTCTACCAAGAAATGTGATTCTTCATTCAAAACGCTGGTTTTTGCTATTGGGCTCTATTGAATAATGAATGTTTTGAATTTTCTCCAAAAGTAAAGTAGTTGCAAACTCATGCTTTTAGAGACTTGTTTGAGTCATGAGAGGAGTAGAAAAACATCAAAAATTTCAGTCCTGCATGATTCTACCAAGAAATGTGTGTTTATTCAAACCGCTGGTTTTTGATAGTTTGGGCCCTATTGAATAATGAATGTTTTGAATTTTCTCCAAAACTAAAGTAGTTGCAAACTCATCCTTTTAGAAACTTGTTTGGGCTGTTGAGAGGAGTAAAAAACCAGCAAAAATTTCAATCCTGCATGATTTTACCAAGAAATGTGATTCTTCATTCAAAACCTGATTTTTGCTATTGGGCTCTATTGAATAGTGAATGTTTTGAATTTTCTCCCAAAGTAAAGTAGTTGCAAACTCATCCTTTTAGAAACTTGTTTGGGCTGTTGAGAGGAGTAAAAAACCAACAAAAATTTCAATCCTGCATGATTCTACCAAGAAATGTGATTCTTCATTCAAAACGCTGGTTTTTGCTATTGGGCTCTATTGAATAATGAATGTTTTGAATTTTCTCCAAAAGTAAAGTAGTTGCAAACTCATGCTTTTAGAGACTTGTTTGGGCTCATGAGAGGAGTAGAAAAACATCAAAAATTTCAGTCCTGCATGATTCTACCAAGAAATGTGTGTTCATTCAAACCGCTGGTTTTTGATAGTTTGGGCCCTATTGAATAATGAATGTTTTGAATTTTCTCCAAAAGTAAAGTAGTTGCAAACTCATGCTTTTAGAGACTTGTTTGGGCTCATGAGAGGAGTAGAAAAACATCAAAAATTTCAGTCCTGCATGATTCTACCAAGAAATGTGTGTTCATTGAAACCGCTGGTTTTTGATAGTTTGGGCCCTATTGAATAATGAATGTTTTGAATTTTCTCCAAAAGTAAAGTAGTTGCAAACTCATCCTTTTAGAAACTTGTTTGGGCTGTTGAGAGGAGTAAAAAACCATCAAAAATTTCAATCCTGCATGATTCTACCAAGAAATGTGATTCTTCATTCAAAACGCTGGTTTTTGCTATTGGGCTCTATTGAATAATGAATGTTTTGAATTTTCTCCAAAAGTAAAGTAGTTGCAAACTCATGCTTTTAGAGACTTGTTTGAGCTCATGAGAGGAGTAGAAAAACATCAAAAATTTCAGTCCTGCATGATTCTACCAAGAAATGTGTGTTTATTCAAACCGCTGGTTTTTGATAGTTTGGGCCCTATTGAATAACGAATGTTTTGAATTTTCTCCAAAAGTAAAGTAGTTGCAAACTCATCCTTTTAGAAACTTGTTTGGGCTGTTGAGAGGAGTAAAAAACCATCAAAAATTTCAATCCTGCATGATTTTACCAAGAAATGTGATTCTTCATTCAAAACCTGATTTTTGCTATTGGGCTCTATTGAATAGTGAATGTTTTGAATTTTCTCCAAAAGTAAAGTAGTTGCAAACTCATGCTTTTAGAGACTTGTTTGGGCTCATGAGAGGAGTAGAAAAACATCAAAAATTTCAGTCCTGCATGATTCTACCAAGAAATGTGTTCATTCAAACCGCTGGTTTTTAATAGTTTGGGCCCTATTGAATAATGAATGTTTTGAATTTTCTCCAAAAGTAAAGTAGTTGCAAACTCATCCTTTTAGAAACTTGTTTGGGCTGTTGAGAGGAGTAAAAAACCAACAAAAATTTCAATCCTGCATGATTCTACCAAGAAATGTGATTCTTCATTCAAAACGCTGGTTTTTGCTATTGGGCTCTATTGAATAATGAATGTTTTGAATTTTCTCCAAAAGTAAAGTAGTTGCAAACTCATGCTTTTAGAGACTTGTTTGGGCTCATGAGAGGAGTAGAAAAACATCAAAAATTTCAGTCCTGCATGATTCTACCAAGAAATGTGTGTTCATTCAAACCGCTGGTTTTTGATAGTTTGGGCCCTATTGAATAATGAATGTTTTGAATTTTCTCCAAAAGTAAAGTAGTTGCAAACTCATGCTTTTAGAGACTTGTTTGGGCTCATGAGAGGAGTAGAAAAACATCAAAAATTTCAGTCCTGCATGATTCTACCAAGAAATGTGTGTTCATTGAAACCGCTGGTTTTTGATAGTTTGGGCCCTATTGAATAATGAATGTTTTGAATTTTCTCCAAAAGTAAAGTAGTTGCAAACTCATCCTTTTAGAAACTTGTTTGGGCTGTTGAGAGGAGTAAAAAACCATCAAAAATTTCAATCCTGCATGATTCTACCAAGAAATGTGATTCTTCATTCAAAACGCTGGTTTTTGCTATTGGGCTCTATTGAATAATGAATGTTTTGAATTTTCTCCAAAAGTAAAGTAGTTGCAAACTCATGCTTTTAGAGACTTGTTTGGGCTCATGAGAGGAGTAGAAAAACATCAAAAATTTCAGTCCTGCATGATTCTACCAAGAAATGTGTGTTCATTGAAACCGCTGGTTTTTGATAGTTTGGGCCCTATTGAATAATGAATGTTTTGAATTTTCTCCAAAAGTAAAGTAGTTGCAAACTCATCCTTTTAGAAACTTGTTTGGGCTGTTGAGAGGAGTAAAAAACCATCAAAAATTTCAATCCTGCATGATTTTACCAAGAAATGTGATTCTTCATTCAAAACCTGATTTTTGCTATTGGGCTCTATTGAATAGTGAATGTTTTGAATTTTCTCCAAAAGTAAAGTAGTTGCAAACTCATGCTTTTAGAGACTTGTTTGGGCTCATGAGAGGAGTAGAAAAACATCAAAAATTTCAGTCCTGCATGATTCTACCAAGAAATGTGTGTTCATTGAAACCGCTGGTTTTTGATAGTTTGGGCCCTATTGAATAATGAATGTTTTGAATTTTCTCCAAAAGTAAAGTAGTTGCAAACTCATCCTTTTAGAAACTTGTTTGGGCTGTTGAGAGGAGTAAAAAACCATCAAAAATTTCAATCCTGCATGATTCTACCAAGAAATGTGATTCTTCATTCAAAACGCTGGTTTTTGCTATTGGGCTCTATTGAATAATGAATGTTTTGAATTTTCTCCAAAAGTAAAGTAGTTGCAAACTCATGCTTTTAGAGACTTGTTTGAGTCATGAGAGGAGTAGAAAAACATCAAAAATTTCAGTCCTGCATGATTCTACCAAGAAATGTGTGTTTATTCAAACCGCTGGTTTTTGATAGTTTGGGCCCTATTGAATAATGAATGTTTTGAATTTTCTCCAAAACTAAAGTAGTTGCAAACTCATCCTTTTAGAAACTTGTTTGGGCTGTTGAGAGGAGTAAAAAACCAGCAAAAATTTCAATCCTGCATGATTTTACCAAGAAATGTGATTCTTCATTCAAAACCTGATTTTTGCTATTGGGCTCTATTGAATAGTGAATGTTTTGAATTTTCTCCCAAAGTAAAGTAGTTGCAAACTCATCCTTTTAGAAACTTGTTTGGGCTGTTGAGAGGAGTAAAAAACCAACAAAAATTTCAATCCTGCATGATTCTACCAAGAAATGTGATTCTTCATTCAAAACGCTGGTTTTTGCTATTGGGCTCTATTGAATAATGAATGTTTTGAATTTTCTCCAAAAGTAAAGTAGTTGCAAACTCATGCTTTTAGAGACTTGTTTGGGCTCATGAGAGGAGTAGAAAAACATCAAAAATTTCAGTCCTGCATGATTCTACCAAGAAATGTGTGTTCATTCAAACCGCTGGTTTTTGATAGTTTGGGCCCTATTGAATAATGAATGTTTTGAATTTTCTCCAAAAGTAAAGTAGTTGCAAACTCATGCTTTTAGAGACTTGTTTGGGCTCATGAGAGGAGTAGAAAAACATCAAAAATTTCAGTCCTGCATGATTCTACCAAGAAATGTGTGTTCATTGAAACCGCTGGTTTTTGATAGTTTGGGCCCTATTGAATAATGAATGTTTTGAATTTTCTCCAAAAGTAAAGTAGTTGCAAACTCATCCTTTTAGAAACTTGTTTGGGCTGTTGAGAGGAGTAAAAAATCATCAAAAATTTCAATCCTGCATGATTCTACCAAGAAATGTGATTCTTCATTCAAAACGCTGGTTTTTGCTATTGGGCTCTATTGAATAATGAATGTTTTGAATTTTCTTCAAAAGTAAAGTAGTTGCAAACTCATGCTTTTAGAGACTTGTTTGGGCTCATGAGAGGAGTAGAAAAACATCAAAAATTTCAGTCCTGCATGATTCTACCAAGAAATGTGTGTTCATTGAAACCGCTGGTTTTTGATAGTTTGGGCCCTATTGAATAATGAATGTTTTGAATTTTCTCCAAAAGTAAAGTAGTTGCAAACTCATCCTTTTAGAAACTTGTTTGGGCTGTTGAGAGGAGTAAAAAACCAACAAAAATTTCAATCCTGCATGATTCTACCAAGAAATGTGATTCTTCATTCAAAACGCTGGTTTTTGCTATTGGGCTCTATTGAATAATGAATGTTTTGAATTTTCTCCAAAAGTAAAGTAGTTGCAAACTCATGCTTTTAGAGACTTGTTTGGGCTCATGAGAGGAGTAGAAAAACATCAAAAATTTCAGTCCTGCATGATTCTACCAAGAAATGTGTGTTCATTCAAACCGCTGGTTTTTGATAGTTTGGGCCCTATTGAATAATGAATGTTTTGAATTTTCTCCAAAAGTAAAGTAGTTGCAAACTCATGCTTTTAGAGACTTGTTTGGGCTCATGAGAGGAGTAGAAAAACATCAAAAATTTCAGTCCTGCATGATTCTACCAAGAAATGTGTGTTCATTGAAACCGCTGGTTTTTGATAGTTTGGGCCCTATTGAATAATGAATGTTTTGAATTTTCTCCAAAAGTAAAGTAGTTGCAAACTCATCCTTTTAGAAACTTGTTTGGGCTGTTGAGAGGAGTAAAAAACCATCAAAAATTTCAATCCTGCATGATTTTACCAAGAAATGTGATTCTTCATTCAAAACCTGATTTTTGCTATTGGGCTCTATTGAATAGTGAATGTTTTGAATTTTCTCCAAAAGTAAAGTAGTTGCAAACTCATGCTTTTAGAGACTTGTTTGGGCTCATGAGAGGAGTAGAAAAACATCAAAAATTTCAGTCCGGCATGATTCTACCAAGAAATGTGTGTTCATTGAAACCGCTGGTTTTTTATAGTTTGGGCCCTATTGAATAATGAATGTTTTGAATTTTCTCCAAAAGTAAAGTAGTTGCAAACTCATCCTTTTAGAAACTTGTTTGGGCTGTTGAGAGGAGTAAAAAACCATCAAAAATTTCAATCCTGCATGATTTTACCAAGAAATGTGATTCTTCATTCAAAACCTGATTTTTGCTATTGGGCTCTATTGAATAGTGAATGTTTAGAATTTTCTCCAAAAGTAAAGTAGTTGCAAACTCATGCTTTTAGAGACTTGTTTGGGCTCATGAGAGGAGTAGAAAAACATCAAAAATTTCAGTCCTGCATGATTCTACCAAGAAATGTGTGTTCATTGAAACCGCTGGTTTTTGATAGTTTGGGCCCTATTGAATAATGAATGTTTTGAATTTTCTCCAAAAGTAAAGTAGTTGCAAACTCATCCTTTTAGAAACTTGTTTGGGCTGTTGAGAGGAGTAAAAAACCATCAAAAATTTCAATCCTGCATGATTCTACCAAGAAATGTGATTCTTCATTCAAAACGCTGGTTTTTGCTATTGGGCTCTATTGAATAATGAATGTTTTGAATTTTCTCCAAAAGTAAAGTAGTTGCAAACTCATGCTTTTAGAGACTTGTTTGGGCTCATGAGAGGAGTAGAAAAACATCAAAAATTTCAGTCCTGCATGATTCTACCAAGAAATGTGTGTTCATTGAAACCGCTGGTTTTTGATAGTTTGGGCCCTATTGAATAAGGAATGTTTTGAATTTTCTCCAAAAGTAAAGTAGTTGCAAACTCATCCTTTTAGAAACTTGTTTGGGCTGTTGAGAGGAGTAAAAAACCATCAAAAATTTCAATCCTGCATGATTTTACCAAGAAATGTGATTCTTCATTCAAAACCTGATTTTTGCTATTGGGCTCTATTGAATAATGAATGTTTTGAATTTTCTCCAAAAGTAAAGTAGTTGCAAACTCATCCTTTTAGAAACTTGTTTGGGCTGTTGAGAGGAGTAAAAAACCATCAAAAATTTCAATCCTGCATGATTCTACCAAGAAATGTGATTCTTCATTCAAAACGCTGGTTTTTGCTATTGGGCTCTATTGAATAATGAATGTTTTGAATTTTCTCCAAAAGTAAAGTAGTTGCAAACTCATGCTTTTAGAGACTTGTTTGGGCTCATGAGAGGAGTAGAAAAACATCAAAAATTTCAGTCCTGCATGATTCTACCAAGAAATTTGTTCATTCAAACCGCTGGTTTTTGATAGTTTGGGCCCTATTGAATAATGAATGTTTTGAATTTTCTCCAAAAGTAAAGTAGTTGCAAACTCATCCTTTTAGAAACTTGTTTGGGCTGTTGAGAGGAGTAAAAAACCATCAAAAATTTCAATCCTGCATGATTTTACCAAGAAATGTGATTCTTCATTCAAAACCTGATTTTTGCTATTGGGCTCTATTGAATAGTGAATGTTTTGAATTTTCTCCAAAAGTAAAGTAGTTGCAAACTCATGCTTTTAGAGACTTGTTTGGGCTCATGAGAGGAGTAGAAAAACATCAAAAATTTCAGTCCTGCATGATTCTACCAAGACATGTGTGTTCACTGAAACGGCTGGTTTTTGATAGTTTGGGCCCTATTGAATAATGAATGTTTTGAATTTTCTCCAAAAGTAAAGTAGTTGCAAACTCATCCTTTTAGAAACTTGTTTGGGCTGTTGAGAGGAGTAAAAAACCATCAAAAATTTCAATCCTGCATGATTCTACCAAGAAATGTGATTCTTCATTCAAAACGCTGGTTTTTGCTATTGGGCTCTATTGAATAATGAATGTTTTGAATTTTCTCCAAAAGTAAAGTAGTTGCAAACTCATGCTTTTAGAGACTTGTTTGAGCTCATGAGAGGAGTAGAAAAACATCAAAAATTTCACTCCTGCATGATTCTACCAAGAAATGTGTGTTTATTCAAACCGCTGGTTTTTGATAGTTTGGGCCCTATTGAATAATGAATGTTTTGAATTTTCTCCAAAAGTAAAGTAGTTGCAAACTCATCCTTTTAGAAACTTGTTTGGGCTGTTGAGAGGAGTAAAAAACCATCAAAAATTTCAATCCTGCATGATTTTACCAAGAAATGTGATTCTTCATTCAAAACCTGATTTTTGCTATTGGGCTCTATTGAATAGTGAATGTTTTGAATTTTCTCCAAAAGTAAAGTAGTTGCAAACTCATGCTTTTAGAGACTTGTTTGGGCTCATGAGAGGAGTAGAAAAACATCAAAAATTTCAGTCCTGCATGATTCTTCCAAGAAATGTGTGTTCATTCAAACCGCTGGTTTTTGATAGTTTGGGCCCTATTGAATAATGAATGTTTTGAATTTTCTCCAAAAGTAAAGTAGTTGCAAACTCATCCTTTTAGAAACTTGTTTGGGCTGTTGAGAGGAGTAAAAAACCATCAAAAATTTCAATCCTGCATGATTCTACCAAGAAATGTGATTCTTCATTCAAAACGCTGGTTTTTGCTATTGGGCTCTATTGAATAATGAATGTTTTGAATTTTCTCCAAAAGTAAAGTAGTTGCAAACTCATGCTTTTAGAGACTTGTTTGAGCTCATGAGAGGAGTAGAAAAACATCAAAAATTTCAGTCCTGCATGATTCTACCAAGAAATGTGTGTTTATTCAAACCGCTGGTTTTTGATAGTTTGGGCCCTATTGAATAATGAATGTTTTGAATTTTCTCCAAAAGTAAAGTAGTTGCAAACTCATCCTTTTAGAAACTTGTTTGGGCTGTTGAGAGGAGTAAAAAACCATCAAAAATTTCAATCCTGCATGATTTTACCAAGAAATGTGATTCTTCATTCAAAACCTGATTTTTGCTATTGGGCTCTATTGAATAGTGAATGTTTTGAATTTTCTCCAAAAGTAAAGTAGTTGCAAACTCATGCTTTTAGAGACTTGTTTGGGCTCATGAGAGGAGTAGAAAAACATCAAAAATTTCAGTCCTGCATGATTCTACCAAGAAATTTGTTCATTCAAACCGCTGGTTTTTGATAGTTTGGGCCCTATTGAATAATGAATGTTTTGAATTTTCTCCAAAAGTAAAGTAGTTGCAAACTCATCCTTTTAGAAACTTGTTTGGGCTGTTGAGAGGAGTAAAAAACCATCAAAAATTTCAATCCTGCATGATTTTACCAAGAAATGTGATTCTTCATTCAAAACCTGATTTTTGCTATTGGGCTCTATTGAATAGTGAATGTTTTGAATTTTCTCCAAAAGTAAAGTAGTTGCAAACTCATGCTTTTAGAGACTTGTTTGGGCTCATGAGAGGAGTAGAAAAACATCAAAAATTTCAGTCCTGCATGATTCTACCAAGAAATGTGTGTTCATTCAAACCGCTGGTTTTTGATAGTTTGGGCCCTATTGAATAATGAATGTTTTGAATTTTCTCCAAAAGTAAAGTAGTTGCAAACTCATCCTTTTAGAAACTTGTTTGGGCTGTTGAGAGGAGTAAAAAACCATCAAAAATTTCAATCCTGCATGATTCTACCAAGAAATGTGATTCTTCATTCAAAACGCTGGTTTTTGCTATTGGGCTCTATTGAATAATGAATGTTTTGAATTTTCTCCAAAAGTAAAGTAGTTGCAAACTCATGCTTTTAGAGACTTGTTTGGGCTCATGAGAGGAGTAGAAAAACATCAAAAATTTCAGTCCTGCATGATTCTACCAAGAAATGTGTGTTCATTGAAACCGCTGGTTTTTGATAGTTTGGGCCCTATTGAATAATGAATGTTTTGAATTTTCTCCAAAAGTAAAGTAGTTGCAAACTCATCCTTTTAGAAACTTGTTTGGGCTGTTGAGAGGAGTAAAAAACCATCAAAAATTTCAATCCTGCATGATTTTACCAAGAAATGTGATTCTTCATTCAAAACCTGATTTTTGCTATTGGGCTCTATTGAATAGTGAATGTTTTGAATTTTCTCCAAAAGTAAAGTAGTTGCAAACTCATGCTTTTAGAGACTTGTTTGGGCTCATGAGAGGAGTAGAAAAACATCAAAAATTTCAGTCCTGCATGATTCTACCAAGAAATGTGTGTTCATTCAAACCGCTGGTTTTTGATAGTTTGGGCCCTATTGAATAATGAATGTTTTGAATTTTCTCCAAAAGTAAAGTAGTTGCAAACTCATCCTTTTAGAAACTTGTTTGGGCTGTTGAGAGGAGTAAAAAACCATCAAAAATTTCAATCCTGCATGATTCTACCAAGAAATGTGATTCTTCATTCAAAACGCTGGTTTTTGCTATTGGGCTCTATTGAATAATGAATGTTTTGAATTTTCTCCAAAAAGTAGTTGCAAACTCATGCTTTTAGAGACTTGTTTGGGCTCATGAGAGGAGAAGAAAAACATCAAAAATTTCAGTCCTGCATGATTCTACCAAGACATGTGTGTTCATTGAAACGGCTGGTTTTTGATAGTTTGGGCCCTATTGAATAATGAATGTTTTGAATTTTCTCCAAAAGTAAAGTAGTTGCAAACTCATCCTTTTAGAAACTTGTTTGGGCTGTTGAGAGGAGTAAAAAACCATCAAAAATTTCAATCCTGCATGATTCTACCAAGAAATGTGATTCTTCATTCAAAACGCTGGTTTTTGCTATTGGGCTCTATTGAATAATGAATGTTTTGAATTTTCTCCAAAAGTAAAGTAGTTGCAAACTCATGCTTTTAGAGACTTGTTTGAGCTCATGAGAGGAGTAGAAAAACATCAAAAATTTCAGTCCTGCATGATTCTACCAAGAAATGTGTGTTTATTCAAACCGCTGGTTTTTGATAGTTTGGGCCCTATTGAATAATGAATGTTTTGAATTTTCTCCAAAAGTAAAGTAGTTGCAAACTCATCCTTTTAGAAACTTGTTTGGGCTGTTGAGAGGAGTAAAAAACCATCAAAAATTTCAATCCTGCATGATTTTACCAAGAAATGTGATTCTTCATTCAAAACCTGATTTTTGCTATTGGGCTCTATTGAATAGTGAATGTTTTGAATTTTCTCCAAAAGTAAAGTAGTTGCAAACTCATGCTTTTAGAGACTTGTTTGGGCTCATGAGAGGAGTAGAAAAACATCAAAAATTTCAGTCCTGCATGATTCTACCAAGAAATTTGTTCATTCAAACCGCTGGTTTTTGATAGTTTGGGCCCTATTGAATAATGAATGTTTTGAATTTTCTCCAAAAGTAAAGTAGTTGCAAACTCATCCTTTTAGAAACTTGTTTGGGCTGTTGAGAGGAGTAAAAAACCATCAACAATTTCAATCCTGCATGATTTTACCAAGAAATGTGATTCTTCATTCAAAACCTGATTTTTGCTATTGGGCTCTATTGAATAGTGAATGTTTTGAATTTTCTCCAAAAGTAAAGTAGTTGCAAACTCATGCTTTTAGAGACTTGTTTGAGCTCATGAGAGGAGTAGAAAAACATCAAAAATTTCACTCCTGCATGATTCTACCAAGAAATGTGTGTTTATTCAAACCGCTGGTTTTTGATAGTTTGGGCCCTATTGAATAATGAATGTTTTGAATTTTCTCCAAAAGTAAAGTAGTTGCAAACTCATCCTTTTAGAAACTTGTTTGGGCTGTTGAGAGGAGTAAAAAACCATCAAAAATTTCAATCCTGCATGATTTTACCAAGAAATGTGATTCTTCATTCAAAACCTGATTTTTGCTATTGGGCTCTATTGAATAGTGAATGTTTTGAATTTTCTCCAAAAGTAAAGTAGTTGCAAACTCATGCTTTTAGAGACTTGTTTGGGCTCATGAGAGGAGTAGAAAAACATCAAAAATTTCAGTCCTGCATGATTCTTCCAAGAAATGTGTTCATTCAAACCGCTGGTTTTTGATAGTTTGGGCCCTATTGAATAATGAATGTTTTGAATTTTCTCCAAAAGTAAAGTAGTTGCAAACTCATCTTTTTAGAAACTTGTTTGGGCTGTTGAGAGGAGTAAAAAACCAACAAAAATTTCAATCCTGCATGATTCTACCAAGAAATGTGATTCTTCATTCAAAACGCTGTTTTTTGCTATTGGGCTCTATTGAATAATGAATGTTTTGAATTTTCTCCAAAAGTAAAGTCGTTGCAAACTCATGCTTTTAGAGACTTGTTTGGGCTCATGAGAGGAGTAGAAAAACATCAAAAATTTCAGTCCTGCATGTTTCTACCAAGAAATGTGTGTTCATTCAAACCGCTGGTTTTTGATAGTTTGGGCCCTATTGAATAATGACTGTTTTGAATTTTCTCCAAAAGTAAAGTAGTTTCAAACTCATGCTTTTAGAAACTTGTTTGGGCTCATGAGAGGAGTAGAAAAACATCAAAAATTTCAGTCCTGCATGATTCTACCAAGAAATGTGTGTTCATTGAAACCTGCTTTTTTTTGATAGTTTGGGCCCTATTGAATAATGAATGTTTTGAATTTTCTCCAAAAGTAAAGTAGTTGCAAACTCATCCTTTTAGAAACTTGTTTGGGCTGTTGAGAGGAGTAAAAAACCATCAAAAATTTCAATCCTGCATGATTCTACCAAGAAATGTGATTCTTCATTCAAAACGCTGGTTTTTGCTATTGGGCTCTATTGAATAATGAATGTTTTGAATTTTCTCCAAAAGTAAAGTAGTTGCAAACTCATGCTTTTAGAGACTTGTTTGGGCTCATGAGAGGAATAGAAAAACATCAAAAATTTCAGTCCTGCATGATTCTACCAAGAAATGTGTGTTCATTCAAACCGCTGGTTTTTGATAGTTTGGGCCCTATTGAATAATGAATGTTTTGAATTTTCTCCAAAAGTAAAGTAGTTGCAAACTCATGCTTTTAGAGACTTGTTTGGGCTCATGAGAGGAGTAGAAAAACATCAAAAATTTCAGTCCTGCATGATTCTACCAAGAAATGTGTGTTCATTGAAACCGCTGGTTTTTGATAGTTTGGGCCCTATTGAATAATGAATGTTTTGAATTTTCTCCAAAAGTAAAGTAGTTGCAAACTCATCCTTTTAGAAACTTGTTTGGGCTGTTGAGAGGAGTAAAAAACCATCAAAAATTTCAATCCTGCATGATTTTACCAAGAAATGTGATTCTTCATTCAAAACCTGATTTTTGCTATTGGGCTCTATTGAATAGTGAATGTTTTGAATTTTCTCCAAAAGTAAAGTAGTTGCAAACTCATGCTTTTAGAGACTTGTTTGGGCTCATGAGAGGAGTAGAAAAACATCAAAAATTTCAGTCCTGCATGATTCTACCAAGAAATGTGTGTTCATTCAAACCGCTGGTTTTTGATAGTTTGGGTCCTATTGAATAATGAATGTTTTGAATTTTCTCCAAAAGTAAAGTAGTTGCAAACTCATCCTTTTAGAAACTTGTTTGGGCTGTTGAGAGGAGTAAAAAACCATCAAAAATTTCAATCCTGCATGATTCTACCAAGAAATGTGATTCTTCATTCAAAACGCTGGTTTTTGCTATTGGGCTCTATTGAATAATGAATGTTTTGAATTTTCTCCAAAAGTAAAGTAGTTGCAAACTCATGCTTTTAGAGACTTGTTTGGGCTCATGAGAGGAGTAGAGAAACATCAAAAATTTCAGTCCTGCATGATTCTACCAAGAAATGTGTGTTCATTGAAACCTGCTTTTTTTTGATAGTTTGGGCCCTATTGAATAATGAATGTTTTGAATTTTCTCCAAAAGTAAAGTAGTTGCAAACTCATCCTTTTAGAAACTTGTTTGGGCTGTTGAGAGGAGTAAAAAACCATCAAAAATTTCAATCCTGCATGATTCTACCAAGAAATGTGATTCTTCATTCAAAACGCTGGTTTTTGCTATTGGGCTCTATTGAATAATGAATGTTTTGAATTTTCTCCAAAAGTAAAGTAGTTGCAAACTCATGCTTTTAGAGACTTGTTTGGGCTCATGAGAGGAGTAGAAAAACATCAAAAATTTCAGTCCTGCATGATTCTACCAAGAAATGTGTGTTCATTGAAACCGCTGGTTTTTGATAGTTTGGGCCCTATTGAATAATGAATGTTTTGAATTTTCTCCAAAAGTAAAGTAGTTGCAAACTCATCCTTTTAGAAACTTGTTTGGGCTGTTGAGAGGAGTAAAAAACCATCAAAAATTTCAATCCTGCATGATTCTACCAAGAAATGTGATTCTTCATTCAAAACCTGATTTTTGCTATTGGGCTCTATTGAATAATGAATGTTTTGAATTTTCTCCAAAAGTAAAGTAGTTGCAAACTCATGCTTTTAGAGACTTGTTTGGGCTCATGAGAGGAGTAGAAAAACATCAAAAATTTCAGTCCTGCATGATTCTACCAAGAAATGTGTGTTCATTCAAACCGCTGGTTTTTGATAGTTTGGGCCCTATTGAATAATGAATGTTTTGAATTTTCTCCAAAAGTAAAGTAGTTGCAAACTCATGCTTTTAGAGACTTGTTTGGGCTCATGAGAGGAGTAGAAAAACATCAAAAATTTCAGTCCTGCATGATTCTACCAAGAAATGTGTGTTCATTGAAACCGCTGGTTTTTGATAGTTTGGGCCCTATTGAATAATGAATGTTTTGAATTTTCTCCAAAAGTAAAGTAGTTGCAAACTCATCCTTTTAGAAACTTGTTTGGGCTGTTGAGAGGAGTAAAAAACCATCAAAAATTTCAATCCTGCATGATTTTACCAAGAAATGTGATTCTTCATTCAAAACCTGATTTTTGCTATTGGGCTCTATTGAATAGTGAATGTTTTGAATTTTCTCCAAAAGTAAAGTAGTTGCAAACTCATGCTTTTAGAGACTTGTTTGGGCTCATGAGAGGAGTAGAAAAACATCAAAAATTTCAGTCCTGCATGATTCTACCAAGAAATGTGTGTTCATTCAAACCGCTGGTTTTTGATAGTTTGGGCCCTATTGAATAATGAATGTTTTGAATTTTCTCCAAAAGTAAAGTAGTTGCAAACTCATCCTTTTAGAAACTTGTTTGGGCTGTTGAGAGGAGTAAAAAACCATCAAAAATTTCAATCCTGCATGATTTTACCAAGAAATGTGATTCTTCATTCAAAACCTGATTTTTGCTATTGGGCTCTATTGAATAGTGAATGTTTTGAATTTTCTCCAAAAGTAAAGTAGTTGCAAACTCATGCTTTTAGAGACTTGTTTGGGCTCATGAGAGGAGTAGAAAAACATCAAAAATTTCAGTCCTGCATGATTCTACCAAGAAATGTGTGTTCATTGAAACCGCTGGTTTTTGATAGTTTGGGCCCTATTGAATAATGAATGTTTTGAATTTTCTCCAAAAGTAAAGTAGTTGCAGACTCATCCTTTTAGAAACTTGTTTGGGCTGTTGAGAGGAGTAAAAAACCATCAAAAATTTCAATCCTGCATTATTTTACCAAGAAATGTGATTCTTCATTCAAAACCTGATTTTTGCTATTGGGCTCTATTGAATAGTGAATGTTTTGAATTTTCTCCAAAAGTAAAGTAGTTGCAAACTCATGCTTTTAGAGACTTGTTTGGGCTCATGAGAGGAGTAGAAAAACATCAAAAATTTCAGTCCTGCATGATTCTACCAAGAAATGTGTTCATTCAAACCGCTGGTTTTTGATAGTTTGGGCCCTATTGAATAATGAATGTTTTGAATTTTCTCCAAAAGTAAAGTAGTTGCAAACTCATCCTTTTAGAAACTTGTTTGGGCTGTTGAGAGGAGTAAAAAACCATCAAAAATTTCAATCCTGCATGATTCTACCAAGAAATGTGATTCTTCATTCAAAACGCTGGTTTTTGCTATTGGGCTCTATTGAATAATGAATGTTTTGAATTTTCTCCAAAAGTAAAGTAGTTGCAAACTCATGCTTTTAGAGACTTGTTTGAGCTCATGAGAGGAGTAGAAAAACATCAAAAATTTCAGTCCTGCATGATTCTACCAAGAAATGTGTGTTTATTCAAACCGCTGGTTTTTGATAGTTTGGGCCCTATTGAATAACGAATGTTTTGAATTTTCTCCAAAAGTAAAGTAGTTGCAAACTCATCCTTTTAGAAACTTGTTTGGGCTGTTGAGAGGAGTAAAAAACCATCAAAAATTTCAATCCTGCATGATTTTACCAAGAAATGTGACTCTTCATTCAAAACCTGATTTTTGCTATTGGGATCTATTGAATAGTGAATGTTTTGAATTTTCTCCAAAAGTAAAGTAGTTGCAAACTCATGCTTTTAGAGACTTGTTTGGGCTCATGAGAGGAGTAGAAAAACATCAAAAATTTCAGTCCTGCATGATTCTACCAAGAAATGTGTTCATTCAAACCGCTGGTTTTTAATAGTTTGGGCCCTATTGAATAATGAATGTTTTGAATTTTCTCCAAAAGTAAAGTAGTTGCAAACTCATCCTTTTAGAAACTTGTTTGGGCTGTTGAGAGGAGTAAAAAACCAACAAAAATTTCAATCCTGCATGATTCTACCAAGAAATGTGATTCTTCATTCAAAACGCTGGTTTTTGCTATTGGGCTCTATTGAATAATGAATGTTTTGAATTTTCTCCAAAAGTAAAGTAGTTGCAAACTCATGCTTTTAGAGACTTGTTTGGGCTCATGAGAGGAGTAGAAAAACATCAAAAATTTCAGTCCTGCATGATTCTACCAAGAAATGTGTGTTCATTCAAACCGCTGGTTTTTGATAGTTTGGGCCCTATTGAATAATGAATGTTTTGAATTTTCTCCAAAAGTAAAGTAGTTGCAAACTCATGCTTTTAGAGACTTGTTTGGGCTCATGAGAGGAGTAGAAAAACATCAAAAATTTCAGTCCTGCATGATTCTACCAAGAAATGTGTGTTCATTGAAACCGCTGGTTTTTGATAGTTTGGGCCCTATTGAATAATGAATGTTTTGAATTTTCTCCAAAAGTAAAGTAGTTGCAAACTCATCCTTTTAGAAACTTGTTTGGGCTGTTGAGAGGAGTAAAAAACCATCAAAAATTTCAATCCTGCATGATTTTACCAAGAAATGTGATTCTTCATTCAAAACCTGATTTTTGCTATTGGGCTCTATTGAATAGTGAATGTTTTGAATTTTCTCCAAAAGTAAAGTAGTTGCAAACTCATGCTTTTAGAGACTTGTTTGGGCTCATGAGAGGAGTAGAAAAACATCAAAAATTTCAGTCCTGCATGATTCTACCAAGAAATGTGTGTTCATTGAAACCGCTGGTTTTTTATAGTTTGGGCCCTATTGAATAATGAATGTTTTGAATTTTCTCCAAAAGTAAAGTAGTTGCAAACTCATCCTTTTAGAAACTTGTTTGGGCTGTTGAGAGGAGTAAAAAACCATCAAAAATTTCAATCCTGCATGATTCTACCAAGAAATGTGATTCTTCATTCAAAACGCTGGTTTTTGCTATTGGGCTCTATTGAATAATGAATGTTTTGAATTTTCTCCAAAAGTAAAGTAGTTGCAAACTCATGCTTTTAGAGACTTGTTTGGGCTCATGAGAGGAGTAGAAAAACATCAAAAATTTCAGTCCTGCATGATTCTACCAAGAAATGTGTGTTCATTGAAACCGCTGGTTTTTGATAGTTTGGGCCCTATTGAATAAGGAATGTTTTGAATTTTCTCCAAAAGTAAAGTAGTTGCAAACTCATCCTTTTAGAAACTTGTTTGGGCTGTTGAGAGGAGTAAAAAACCATCAAAAATTTCAATCCTGCATGATTTTACCAAGAAATGTGATTCTTCATTCAAAACCTGATTTTTGCTATTGGGCTCTATTGAATAGTGAATGTTTTGAATTTTCTCCAAAAGTAAAGTAGTTGCAAACTCATCCTTTTAGAAACTTGTTTGGGCTGTTGAGAGGAGTAAAAAACTATCAAAAATTTCAATCCTGCATGATTCTACCAAGAAATGTGATTCTTCATTCAAAACGCTGGTTTTTGCTATTGGGCTCTATTGAATAATGAATGTTTTGAATTTTCTCCAAAAGTAAAGTAGTTGCAAACTCATGCTTTTAGAGACTTGTTTGGGCTCATGAGAGGAGTAGAAAAACATCAAAAATTTCAGTCCTGCATGATTCTACCAAGAAATGTGTGTTCATTGAAACCGCTGGTTTTTGATAGTTTGGGCCCTATTGAATAAGGAATGTTTTGAATTTTCTCCAAAAGTAAAGTAGTTGCAAACTCATCCTTTTAGAAACTTGTTTGGGCTGTTGAGAGGAGTAAAAAACCATCAAAAATTTCAATCCTGCATGATTTTACCAAGAAATGTGATTCTTCATTCAAAACCTGATTTTTGCTATTGGGCTCTATTGAATAGTGAATGTTTTGAATTTTCTCCAAAAGTAAAGTAGTTGCAAACTCATGCTTTTAGATACTTGTTTGGGCTCATGAGAGGAGTAGAAAAACATCAAAAATTTCAGTCCTGCATGATTCTACCAAGAAATGTGTGTTCATTCAAACCGCTGGTTTTTGATAGTTTGGGCCCTATTGAATAATGAATGTTTTGAATTTTCTCCAGAAGAAAAGTAGTTGCAAACTCATCCTTTTAGAAACTTGTTTGGGCTGTTGAGAGGAGTAAAAAACCATCAAAAATTTCAATCCTGCATGATTCTACCAAGAAATGTGATTCTTCATTCAAAACGCTGGTTTTTGCTATTGGGCTCTATTGAATAATGAATGTTTTGAATTTTCTCCAAAAGTAAAGTAGTTGCAAACTCATGCTTTTAGAGAATTGTTTGGGCTTATGAGAGGAGTAGAAAAACATCAAAAATTTCAGTCCTGCATGATTCTACCAAGAAATGTGTGTTCATTGAAACCGCTGGTTTTTGATAGTTTGGGCCCTATTGAATAATGAATGTTTTGAATTTTCTCCAAAAGTAAAGTAGTTGCAAACTCATCCTTTTAGAAACTTGTTTGGGCTGTTGAGAGGAGTAAAAAACCATCAAAAATTTCAATCCTGCATGATTCTACCAAGAAATGTGATTCTTCATTCAAAACGCTGGTTTTTGCTATTGGGCTCTATTGAATAATGAATGTTTTGAATTTTCTCCAAAAGTAAAGTAGTTGCAAACTCATGCTTTTAGAGACTTGTTTGAGTCATGAGAGGAGTAGAAAAACATCAAAAATTTCAGTCCTGCATGATTCTACCAAGAAATGTGTGTTTATTCAAACCGCTGGTTTTTGATAGTTTGGGCCCTATTGAATAATGAATGTTTTGAATTTTCTCCAAAACTAAAGTAGTTGCAAACTCATCCTTTTAGAAACTTGTTTGGGCTGTTGAGAGGAGTAAAAAACCAGCAAAAATTTCAATCCTGCATGATTTTACCAAGAAATGTGATTCTTCATTCAAAACCTGATTTTTGCTATTGGGCTCTATTGAATAGTGAATGTTTTGAATTTTCTCCAAAAGTAAAGTAGTTGCAAACTCATCCTTTTAGAAACTTGTTTGGGCTGTTGAGAGGAGTAAAAAACCAACAAAAATTTCAATCCTGCATGATTCTACCAAGAAATGTGATTCTTCATTCAAAACGCTGGTTTTTGCTATTGGGCTCTATTGAATAATGAATGTTTTGAATTTTCTCCAAAAGTAAAGTAGTTGCAAACTCATGCTTTTAGAGACTTGTTTGGGCTCATGAGAGGAGTAGAAAAACATCAAAAATTTCAGTCCTGCATGATTCTACCAAGAAATGTGTGTTCATTCAAACCGCTGGTTTTTGATAGTTTGGGCCCTATTGAATAATGAATGTTTTGAATTTTCTCCAAAAGTAAAGTAGTTGCAAACTCATGCTTTTAGAGACTTGTTTGGGCTCATGAGAGGAGTAGAAAAACATCAAAAATTTCAGTCCTGCATGATTCTACCAAGAAATGTGTGTTCATTGAAACCGCTGGTTTTTGATAGTTTGGGCCCTATTGAATAATGAATGTTTTGAATTTTCTCCAAAAGTAAAGTAGTTGCAAACTCATCCTTTTAGAAACTTGTTTGGGCTGTTGAGAGGAGTAAAAAATCATCAAAAATTTCAATCCTGCATGATTCTACCAAGAAATGTGATTCTTCATTCAAAACGCTGGTTTTTGCTATTGGGCTCTATTGAATAATGAATGTTTTGAATTTTCTCCAAAAGTAAAGTAGTTGCAAACTCATGCTTTTAGAGACTTGTTTGGGCTCATGAGAGGAGTAGAAAAACATCAAAAATTTCAGTCCTGCATGATTCTACCAAGAAATGTGTGTTCATTGAAACCGCTGGTTTTTGATAGTTTGGGCCCTATTGAATAAGGAATGTTTTGAATTTTCTCCAAAAGTAAAGTAGTTGCAAACTCATCCTTTTAGAAACTTGTTTGGGCTGTTGAGAGGAGTAAAAAACCATCAAAAATTTCAATCCTGCATGATTCTACCAAGAAATGTGATTCTTCATTCAAAACGCTGGTTTTTGCTATTGGGCTCTATTGAATAATGAATGTTTTGAATTTTCTCCAAAAGTAAAGTAGTTGCAAACTCATGCTTTTAGAGACTTGTTTGGGCTCATGAGAGGAGTAGAAAAACATCAAAAATTTCAGTCCTGCATGATTCTACCAAGAAATGTGTGTTCATTCAAACCGCTGGTTTTTGATAGTTTGGGCCCTATTGAATAATGAATGTTTTGAATTTTCTCCAAAAGTAAAGTAGTTGCAAACTCATGCTTTTAGAGACTTGTTTGGGCTCATGAGAGGAGTAGAAAAACATCAAAAATTTCAGTCCTGCATGATTCTACCAAGAAATGTGTGTTCATTGAAACCGCTGGTTTTTGATAGTTTGGGCCCTATTGAATAATGAATGTTTTGAATTTTCTCCAAAAGTAAAGTAGTTGCAAACTCATCCTTTTAGAAACTTGTTTGGGCTGTTGAGAGGAGTAAAAAACCATCAAAAATTTCAATCCTGCATGATTTTACCAAGAAATGTGATTCTTCATTCAAAACCTGATTTTTGCTATTGGGCTCTATTGAATAGTGAATGTTTTGAATTTTCTCCAAAAGTAAAGTAGTTGCAAACTCATGCTTTTAGAGACTTGTTTGGGCTCATGAGAGGAGTAGAAAAACATCAAAAATTTCAGTCCGGCATGATTCTACCAAGAAATGTGTGTTCATTGAAACCGCTGGTTTTTGATAGTTTGGGCCCTATTGAATAATGAATGTTTTGAATTTTCTCCAAAAGTAAAGTAGTTGCAAACTCATCCTTTTAGAAACTTGTTTGGGCTGTTGAGAGGAGTAAAAAACCATCAAAAATTTCAATCCTGCATGATTTTACCAAGAAATGTGATTCTTCATTCAAAACCTGATTTTTGCTATTGGGCTCTATTGAATAGTGAATGTTTTGAATTTTCTCCAAAAGTAAAGTAGTTGCAAACTCATGCTTTTAGAGACTTGTTTGGGCTCATGAGAGGAGTAGAAAAACATCAAAAATTTCAGTCCTGCATGATTCTACCAAGAAATGTGTGTTCATTGAAACCGCTGGTTTTTTATAGTTTGGGCCCTATTGAATAATGAATGTTTTGAATTTTCTCCAAAAGTAAAGTAGTTGCAAACTCATCCTTTTAGAAACTTGTTTGGGCTGTTGAGAGGAGTAAAAAACCATCAAAAATTTCAATCCTGCATGATTCTACCAAGAAATGTGATTCTTCATTCAAAACGCTGGTTTTTGCTATTGGGCTCTATTGAATAATGAATGTTTTGAATTTTCTCCAAAAGTAAAGTAGTTGCAAACTCATGCTTTTAGAGACTTGTTTGAGCTCATGAGAGGAGTAGAAAAACATCAAAAATTTCAGTCCTGCATGATTCTACCAAGAAATGTGTGTTTATTCAAACCGCTGGTTTTTGATAGTTTGGGCCCTATTGAATAACGAATGTTTTGAATTTTCTCCAAAAGTAAAGTAGTTGCAAACTCATCCTTTTAGAAACTTGTTTGGGCTGTTGAGAGGAGTAAAAAACCATCAAAAATTTCAATCCTGCATGATTTTACCAAGAAATGTGATTCTTCATTCAAAACCTGATTTTTGCTATTGGGCTCTATTGAATAGTGAATGTTTTGAATTTTCTCCAAAAGTAAAGTAGTTGCAAACTCATGCTTTTAGAGACTTGTTTGGGCTCATGAGAGGAGTAGAAAAACATCAAAAATTTCAGTCCTGCATGATTCTACCAAGAAATGTGTTCATTCAAACCGCTGGTTTTTAATAGTTTGGGCCCTATTGAATAATGAATGTTTTGAATTTTCTCCAAAAGTAAAGTAGTTGCAAACTCATCCTTTTAGAAACTTGTTTGGGCTGTTGAGAGGAGTAAAAAACCAACAAAAATTTCAATCCTGCATGATTCTACCAAGAAATGTGATTCTTCATTCAAAACGCTGGTTTTTGCTATTGGGCTCTATTGAATAATGAATGTTTTGAATTTTCTCCAAAAGTAAAGTAGTTGCAAACTCATGCTTTTAGAGACTTGTTTGGGCTCATGAGAGGAGTAGAAAAACATCAAAAATTTCAGTCCTGCATGATTCTACCAAGAAATGTGTGTTCATTCAAACCGCTGGTTTTTGATAGTTTGGGCCCTATTGAATAATGAATGTTTTGAATTTTCTCCAAAAGTAAAGTAGTTGCAAACTCATGCTTTTAGAGACTTGTTTGGGCTCATGAGAGGAGTAGAAAAACATCAAAAATTTCAGTCCTGCATGATTCTACCAAGAAATGTGTGTTCATTGAAACCGCTGGTTTTTGATAGTTTGGGCCCTATTGAATAATGAATGTTTTGAATTTTCTCCAAAAGTAAAGTAGTTGCAAACTCATCCTTTTAGAAACTTGTTTGGGCTGTTGAGAGGAGTAAAAAACCATCAAAAATTTCAATCCTGCATGATTCTACCAAGAAATGTGATTCTTCATTCAAAACGCTGGTTTTTGCTATTGGGCTCTATTGAATAATGAATGTTTTGAATTTTCTCCAAAAGTAAAGTAGTTGCAAACTCATGCTTTTAGAGACTTGTTTGGGCTCATGAGAGGAGTAGAAAAACATCAAAAATTTCAGTCCTGCATGATTCTACCAAGAAATGTGTGTTCATTGAAACCGCTGGTTTTTTATAGTTTGGGCCCTATTGAATAATGAATGTTTTGAATTTTCTCCAAAAGTAAAGTAGTTGCAAACTCATCCTTTTAGAAACTTGTTTGGGCTGTTGAGAGGAGTAAAAAACCATCAAAAATTTCAATCCTGCATGATTTTACCAAGAAATGTGATTCTTCATTCAAAACCTGATTTTTGCTATTGGGCTCTATTGAATAGTGAATGTTTTGAATTTTCTCCAAAAGTAAAGTAGTTGCAAACTCATGCTTTTAGAGACTTGTTTGGGCTCATGAGAGGAGTAGAAAAACATCAAAAATTTCAGTCCTGCATGATTCTACCAAGAAATGTGTGTTCATTGAAACCGCTGGTTTTTGATAGTTTGGGCCCTATTGAATAATGAATGTTTTGAATTTTCTCCAAAAGTAAAGTAGTTGCAAACTCATCCTTTTAGAAACTTGTTTGGGCTGTTGAGAGGAGTAAAAAACCATCAAAAATTTCAATCCTGCATGATTCTACCAAGAAATGTGATTCTTCATTCAAAACGCTGGTTTTTGCTATTGGGCTCTATTGAATAATGAATGTTTTGAATTTTCTCCAAAAGTAAAGTAGTTGCAAACTCATGCTTTTAGAGACTTGTTTGAGTCATGAGAGGAGTAGAAAAACATCAAAAATTTCAGTCCTGCATGATTCTACCAAGAAATGTGTGTTTATTCAAACCGCTGGTTTTTGATAGTTTGGGCCCTATTGAATAATGAATGTTTTGAATTTTCTCCAAAACTAAAGTAGTTGCAAACTCATCCTTTTAGAAACTTGTTTGGGCTGTTGAGAGGAGTAAAAAACCAGCAAAAATTTCAATCCTGCATGATTTTACCAAGAAATGTGATTCTTCATTCAAAACCTGATTTTTGCTATTGGGCTCTATTGAATAGTGAATGTTTTGAATTTTCTCCCAAAGTAAAGTAGTTGCAAACTCATCCTTTTAGAAACTTGTTTGGGCTGTTGAGAGGAGTAAAAAACCAACAAAAATTTCAATCCTGCATGATTCTACCAAGAAATGTGATTCTTCATTCAAAACGCTGGTTTTTGCTATTGGGCTCTATTGAATAATGAATGTTTTGAATTTTCTCCAAAAGTAAAGTAGTTGCAAACTCATGCTTTTAGAGACTTGTTTGGGCTCATGAGAGGAGTAGAAAAACATCAAAAATTTCAGTCCTGCATGATTCTACCAAGAAATGTGTGTTCATTCAAACCGCTGGTTTTTGATAGTTTGGGCCCTATTGAATAATGAATGTTTTGAATTTTCTCCAAAAGTAAAGTAGTTGCAAACTCATGCTTTTAGAGACTTGTTTGGGCTCATGAGAGGAGTAGAAAAACATCAAAAATTTCAGTCCTGCATGATTCTACCAAGAAATGTGTGTTCATTGAAACCGCTGGTTTTTGATAGTTTGGGCCCTATTGAATAATGAATGTTTTGAATTTTCTCCAAAAGTAAAGTAGTTGCAAACTCATCCTTTTAGAAACTTGTTTGGGCTGTTGAGAGGAGTAAAAAACCATCAAAAATTTCAATCCTGCATGATTCTACCAAGAAATGTGATTCTTCATTCAAAACGCTGGTTTTTGCTATTGGGCTCTATTGAATAATGAATGTTTTGAATTTTCTCCAAAAGTAAAGTAGTTGCAAACTCATGCTTTTAGAGACTTGTTTGAGCTCATGAGAGGAGTAGAAAAACATCAAAAATTTCAGTCCTGCATGATTCTACCAAGAAATGTGTGTTTATTCAAACCGCTGGTTTTTGATAGTTTGGGCCCTATTGAATAACGAATGTTTTGAATTTTCTCCAAAAGTAAAGTAGTTGCAAACTCATCCTTTTAGAAACTTGTTTGGGCTGTTGAGAGGAGTAAAAAACCATCAAAAATTTCAATCCTGCATGATTTTACCAAGAAATGTGATTCTTCATTCAAAACCTGATTTTTGCTATTGGGCTCTATTGAATAGTGAATGTTTTGAATTTTCTCCAAAAGTAAAGTAGTTGCAAACTCATGCTTTTAGAGACTTGTTTGGGCTCATGAGAGGAGTAGAAAAACATCAAAAATTTCAGTCCTGCATGATTCTACCAAGAAATGTGTTCATTCAAACCGCTGGTTTTTAATAGTTTGGGCCCTATTGAATAATGAATGTTTTGAATTTTCTCCAAAAGTAAAGTAGTTGCAAACTCATCCTTTTAGAAACTTGTTTGGGCTGTTGAGAGGAGTAAAAAACCAACAAAAATTTCAATCCTGCATGATTCTACCAAGAAATGTGATTCTTCATTCAAAACGCTGGTTTTTGCTATTGGGCTCTATTGAATAATGAATGTTTTGAATTTTCTCCAAAAGTAAAGTAGTTGCAAACTCATGCTTTTAGAGACTTGTTTGGGCTCATGAGAGGAGTAGAAAAACATCAAAAATTTCAGTCCTGCATGATTCTACCAAGAAATGTGTGTTCATTCAAACCGCTGGTTTTTGATAGTTTGGGCCCTATTGAATAATGAATGTTTTGAATTTTCTCCAAAAGTAAAGTAGTTGCAAACTCATGCTTTTAGAGACTTGTTTGGGCTCATGAGAGGAGTAGAAAAACATCAAAAATTTCAGTCCTGCATGATTCTACCAAGAAATGTGTGTTCATTGAAACCGCTGGTTTTTGATAGTTTGGGCCCTATTGAATAATGAATGTTTTGAATTTTCTCCAAAAGTAAAGTAGTTGCAAACTCATCCTTTTAGAAACTTGTTTGGGCTGTTGAGAGGAGTAAAAAACCATCAAAAATTTCAATCCTGCATGATTCTACCAAGAAATGTGATTCTTCATTCAAAACGCTGGTTTTTGCTATTGGGCTCTATTGAATAATGAATGTTTTGAATTTTCTCCAAAAGTAAAGTAGTTGCAAACTCATGCTTTTAGAGACTTGTTTGGGCTCATGAGAGGAGTAGAAAAACATCAAAAATTTCAGTCCTGCATGATTCTACCAAGAAATGTGTGTTCATTGAAACCGCTGGTTTTTGATAGTTTGGGCCCTATTGAATAATGAATGTTTTGAATTTTCTCCAAAAGTAAAGTAGTTGCAAACTCATCCTTTTAGAAACTTGTTTGGGCTGTTGAGAGGAGTAAAAAACCATCAAAAATTTCAATCCTGCATGATTTTACCAAGAAATGTGATTCTTCATTCAAAACCTGATTTTTGCTATTGGGCTCTATTGAATAGTGAATGTTTTGAATTTTCTCCAAAAGTAAAGTAGTTGCAAACTCATGCTTTTAGAGACTTGTTTGGGCTCATGAGAGGAGTAGAAAAACATCAAAAATTTCAGTCCTGCATGATTCTACCAAGAAATGTGTGTTCATTGAAACCGCTGGTTTTTGATAGTTTGGGCCCTATTGAATAATGAATGTTTTGAATTTTCTCCAAAAGTAAAGTAGTTGCAAACTCATCCTTTTAGAAACTTGTTTGGGCTGTTGAGAGGAGTAAAAAACCATCAAAAATTTCAATCCTGCATGATTCTACCAAGAAATGTGATTCTTCATTCAAAACGCTGGTTTTTGCTATTGGGCTCTATTGAATAATGAATGTTTTGAATTTTCTCCAAAAGTAAAGTAGTTGCAAACTCATGCTTTTAGAGACTTGTTTGAGTCATGAGAGGAGTAGAAAAACATCAAAAATTTCAGTCCTGCATGATTCTACCAAGAAATGTGTGTTTATTCAAACCGCTGGTTTTTGATAGTTTGGGCCCTATTGAATAATGAATGTTTTGAATTTTCTCCAAAACTAAAGTAGTTGCAAACTCATCCTTTTAGAAACTTGTTTGGGCTGTTGAGAGGAGTAAAAAACCAGCAAAAATTTCAATCCTGCATGATTTTACCAAGAAATGTGATTCTTCATTCAAAACCTGATTTTTGCTATTGGGCTCTATTGAATAGTGAATGTTTTGAATTTTCTCCCAAAGTAAAGTAGTTGCAAACTCATCCTTTTAGAAACTTGTTTGGGCTGTTGAGAGGAGTAAAAAACCAACAAAAATTTCAATCCTGCATGATTCTACCAAGAAATGTGATTCTTCATTCAAAACGCTGGTTTTTGCTATTGGGCTCTATTGAATAATGAATGTTTTGAATTTTCTCCAAAAGTAAAGTAGTTGCAAACTCATGCTTTTAGAGACTTGTTTGGGCTCATGAGAGGAGTAGAAAAACATCAAAAATTTCAGTCCTGCATGATTCTACCAAGAAATGTGTGTTCATTCAAACCGCTGGTTTTTGATAGTTTGGGCCCTATTGAATAATGAATGTTTTGAATTTTCTCCAAAAGTAAAGTAGTTGCAAACTCATGCTTTTAGAGACTTGTTTGGGCTCATGAGAGGAGTAGAAAAACATCAAAAATTTCAGTCCTGCATGATTCTACCAAGAAATGTGTGTTCATTGAAACCGCTGGTTTTTGATAGTTTGGGCCCTATTGAATAATGAATGTTTTGAATTTTCTCCAAAAGTAAAGTAGTTGCAAACTCATCCTTTTAGAAACTTGTTTGGGCTGTTGAGAGGAGTAAAAAATCATCAAAAATTTCAATCCTGCATGATTCTACCAAGAAATGTGATTCTTCATTCAAAACGCTGGTTTTTGCTATTGGGCTCTATTGAATAATGAATGTTTTGAATTTTCTTCAAAAGTAAAGTAGTTGCAAACTCATGCTTTTAGAGACTTGTTTGGGCTCATGAGAGGAGTAGAAAAACATCAAAAATTTCAGTCCTGCATGATTCTACCAAGAAATGTGTGTTCATTGAAACCGCTGGTTTTTGATAGTTTGGGCCCTATTGAATAATGAATGTTTTGAATTTTCTCCAAAAGTAAAGTAGTTGCAAACTCATCCTTTTAGAAACTTGTTTGGGCTGTTGAGAGGAGTAAAAAACCAACAAAAATTTCAATCCTGCATGATTCTACCAAGAAATGTGATTCTTCATTCAAAACGCTGGTTTTTGCTATTGGGCTCTATTGAATAATGAATGTTTTGAATTTTCTCCAAAAGTAAAGTAGTTGCAAACTCATGCTTTTAGAGACTTGTTTGGGCTCATGAGAGGAGTAGAAAAACATCAAAAATTTCAGTCCTGCATGATTCTACCAAGAAATGTGTGTTCATTCAAACCGCTGGTTTTTGATAGTTTGGGCCCTATTGAATAATGAATGTTTTGAATTTTCTCCAAAAGTAAAGTAGTTGCAAACTCATGCTTTTAGAGACTTGTTTGGGCTCATGAGAGGAGTAGAAAAACATCAAAAATTTCAGTCCTGCATGATTCTACCAAGAAATGTGTGTTCATTGAAACCGCTGGTTTTTGATAGTTTGGGCCCTATTGAATAATGAATGTTTTGAATTTTCTCCAAAAGTAAAGTAGTTGCAAACTCATCCTTTTAGAAACTTGTTTGGGCTGTTGAGAGGAGTAAAAAACCATCAAAAATTTCAATCCTGCATGATTTTACCAAGAAATGTGATTCTTCATTCAAAACCTGATTTTTGCTATTGGGCTCTATTGAATAGTGAATGTTTTGAATTTTCTCCAAAAGTAAAGTAGTTGCAAACTCATGCTTTTAGAGACTTGTTTGGGCTCATGAGAGGAGTAGAAAAACATCAAAAATTTCAGTCCGGCATGATTCTACCAAGAAATGTGTGTTCATTGAAACCGCTGGTTTTTTATAGTTTGGGCCCTATTGAATAATGAATGTTTTGAATTTTCTCCAAAAGTAAAGTAGTTGCAAACTCATCCTTTTAGAAACTTGTTTGGGCTGTTGAGAGGAGTAAAAAACCATCAAAAATTTCAATCCTGCATGATTTTACCAAGAAATGTGATTCTTCATTCAAAACCTGATTTTTGCTATTGGGCTCTATTGAATAGTGAATGTTTAGAATTTTCTCCAAAAGTAAAGTAGTTGCAAACTCATGCTTTTAGAGACTTGTTTGGGCTCATGAGAGGAGTAGAAAAACATCAAAAATTTCAGTCCTGCATGATTCTACCAAGAAATGTGTGTTCATTGAAACCGCTGGTTTTTGATAGTTTGGGCCCTATTGAATAATGAATGTTTTGAATTTTCTCCAAAAGTAAAGTAGTTGCAAACTCATCCTTTTAGAAACTTGTTTGGGCTGTTGAGAGGAGTAAAAAACCATCAAAAATTTCAATCCTGCATGATTCTACCAAGAAATGTGATTCTTCATTCAAAACGCTGGTTTTTGCTATTGGGCTCTATTGAATAATGAATGTTTTGAATTTTCTCCAAAAGTAAAGTAGTTGCAAACTCATGCTTTTAGAGACTTGTTTGGGCTCATGAGAGGAGTAGAAAAACATCAAAAATTTCAGTCCTGCATGATTCTACCAAGAAATGTGTGTTCATTGAAACCGCTGGTTTTTGATAGTTTGGGCCCTATTGAATAAGGAATGTTTTGAATTTTCTCCAAAAGTAAAGTAGTTGCAAACTCATCCTTTTAGAAACTTGTTTGGGCTGTTGAGAGGAGTAAAAAACCATCAAAAATTTCAATCCTGCATGATTTTACCAAGAAATGTGATTCTTCATTCAAAACCTGATTTTTGCTATTGGGCTCTATTGAATAATGAATGTTTTGAATTTTCTCCAAAAGTAAAGTAGTTGCAAACTCATCCTTTTAGAAACTTGTTTGGGCTGTTGAGAGGAGTAAAAAACCATCAAAAATTTCAATCCTGCATGATTCTACCAAGAAATGTGATTCTTCATTCAAAACGCTGGTTTTTGCTATTGGGCTCTATTGAATAATGAATGTTTTGAATTTTCTCCAAAAGTAAAGTAGTTGCAAACTCATGCTTTTAGAGACTTGTTTGGGCTCATGAGAGGAGTAGAAAAACATCAAAAATTTCAGTCCTGCATGATTCTACCAAGAAATTTGTTCATTCAAACCGCTGGTTTTTGATAGTTTGGGCCCTATTGAATAATGAATGTTTTGAATTTTCTCCAAAAGTAAAGTAGTTGCAAACTCATCCTTTTAGAAACTTGTTTGGGCTGTTGAGAGGAGTAAAAAACCATCAAAAATTTCAATCCTGCATGATTTTACCAAGAAATGTGATTCTTCATTCAAAACCTGATTTTTGCTATTGGGCTCTATTGAATAGTGAATGTTTTGAATTTTCTCCAAAAGTAAAGTAGTTGCAAACTCATGCTTTTAGAGACTTGTTTGGGCTCATGAGAGGAGTAGAAAAACATCAAAAATTTCAGTCCTGCATGATTCTACCAAGACATGTGTGTTCACTGAAACGGCTGGTTTTTGATAGTTTGGGCCCTATTGAATAATGAATGTTTTGAATTTTCTCCAAAAGTAAAGTAGTTGCAAACTCATCCTTTTAGAAACTTGTTTGGGCTGTTGAGAGGAGTAAAA
Source organism: Dendrobates tinctorius (assembly GCF_039654945.1). Classification (NCBI taxonomy): domain Eukaryota; kingdom Metazoa; phylum Chordata; class Amphibia; order Anura; family Dendrobatidae; genus Dendrobates; species Dendrobates tinctorius. The sequence goes on from NW_027361793.1 coordinate 25,691,449, forward strand.
AACCATCAAAAATTTCAATCCTGCATGATTCTACCAAGAAATGTGATTCTTCATTCAAAACGCTGGTTTTTGCTATTGGGCTCTATTGAATAATGAATGTTTTGAATTTTCTCCAAAAGTAAAGTAGTTGCAAACTCATGCTTTTAGAGACTTGTTTGAGCTCATGAGAGGAGTAGAAAAACATCAAAAATTTCACTCCTGCATGATTCTACCAAGAAATGTGTGTTTATTCAAACCGCTGGTTTTTGATAGTTTGGGCCCTATTGAATAATGAATGTTTTGAATTTTCTCCAAAAGTAAAGTAGTTGCAAACTCATCCTTTTAGAAACTTGTTTGGGCTGTTGAGAGGAGTAAAAAACCATCAAAAATTTCAATCCTGCATGATTTTACCAAGAAATGTGATTCTTCATTCAAAACCTGATTTTTGCTATTGGGCTCTATTGAATAGTGAATGTTTTGAATTTTCTCCAAAAGTAAAGTAGTTGCAAACTCATGCTTTTAGAGACTTGTTTGGGCTCATGAGAGGAGTAGAAAAACATCAAAAATTTCAGTCCTGCATGATTCTTCCAAGAAATGTGTGTTCATTCAAACCGCTGGTTTTTGATAGTTTGGGCCCTATTGAATAATGAATGTTTTGAATTTTCTCCAAAAGTAAAGTAGTTGCAAACTCATCCTTTTAGAAACTTGTTTGGGCTGTTGAGAGGAGTAAAAAACCATCAAAAATTTCAATCCTGCATGATTCTACCAAGAAATGTGATTCTTCATTCAAAACGCTGGTTTTTGCTATTGGGCTCTATTGAATAATGAATGTTTTGAATTTTCTCCAAAAGTAAAGTAGTTGCAAACTCATGCTTTTAGAGACTTGTTTGAGCTCATGAGAGGAGTAGAAAAACATCAAAAATTTCAGTCCTGCATGATTCTACCAAGAAATGTGTGTTTATTCAAACCGCTGGTTTTTGATAGTTTGGGCCCTATTGAATAATGAATGTTTTGAATTTTCTCCAAAAGTAAAGTAGTTGCAAACTCATCCTTTTAGAAACTTGTTTGGGCTGTTGAGAGGAGTAAAAAACCATCAAAAATTTCAATCCTGCATGATTTTACCAAGAAATGTGATTCTTCATTCAAAACCTGATTTTTGCTATTGGGCTCTATTGAATAGTGAATGTTTTGAATTTTCTCCAAAAGTAAAGTAGTTGCAAACTCATGCTTTTAGAGACTTGTTTGGGCTCATGAGAGGAGTAGAAAAACATCAAAAATTTCAGTCCTGCATGATTCTACCAAGAAATTTGTTCATTCAAACCGCTGGTTTTTGATAGTTTGGGCCCTATTGAATAATGAATGTTTTGAATTTTCTCCAAAAGTAAAGTAGTTGCAAACTCATCCTTTTAGAAACTTGTTTGGGCTGTTGAGAGGAGTAAAAAACCATCAAAAATTTCAATCCTGCATGATTTTACCAAGAAATGTGATTCTTCATTCAAAACCTGATTTTTGCTATTGGGCTCTATTGAATAGTGAATGTTTTGAATTTTCTCCAAAAGTAAAGTAGTTGCAAACTCATGCTTTTAGAGACTTGTTTGGGCTCATGAGAGGAGTAGAAAAACATCAAAAATTTCAGTCCTGCATGATTCTACCAAGAAATGTGTGTTCATTCAAACCGCTGGTTTTTGATAGTTTGGGCCCTATTGAATAATGAATGTTTTGAATTTTCTCCAAAAGTAAAGTAGTTGCAAACTCATCCTTTTAGAAACTTGTTTGGGCTGTTGAGAGGAGTAAAAAACCATCAAAAATTTCAATCCTGCATGATTCTACCAAGAAATGTGATTCTTCATTCAAAACGCTGGTTTTTGCTATTGGGCTCTATTGAATAATGAATGTTTTGAATTTTCTCCAAAAGTAAAGTAGTTGCAAACTCATGCTTTTAGAGACTTGTTTGGGCTCATGAGAGGAGTAGAAAAACATCAAAAATTTCAGTCCTGCATGATTCTACCAAGAAATGTGTGTTCATTGAAACCGCTGGTTTTTGATAGTTTGGGCCCTATTGAATAATGAATGTTTTGAATTTTCTCCAAAAGTAAAGTAGTTGCAAACTCATCCTTTTAGAAACTTGTTTGGGCTGTTGAGAGGAGTAAAAAACCATCAAAAATTTCAATCCTGCATGATTTTACCAAGAAATGTGATTCTTCATTCAAAACCTGATTTTTGCTATTGGGCTCTATTGAATAGTGAATGTTTTGAATTTTCTCCAAAAGTAAAGTAGTTGCAAACTCATGCTTTTAGAGACTTGTTTGGGCTCATGAGAGGAGTAGAAAAACATCAAAAATTTCAGTCCTGCATGATTCTACCAAGAAATGTGTGTTCATTCAAACCGCTGGTTTTTGATAGTTTGGGCCCTATTGAATAATGAATGTTTTGAATTTTCTCCAAAAGTAAAGTAGTTGCAAACTCATCCTTTTAGAAACTTGTTTGGGCTGTTGAGAGGAGTAAAAAACCATCAAAAATTTCAATCCTGCATGATTCTACCAAGAAATGTGATTCTTCATTCAAAACGCTGGTTTTTGCTATTGGGCTCTATTGAATAATGAATGTTTTGAATTTTCTCCAAAAAGTAGTTGCAAACTCATGCTTTTAGAGACTTGTTTGGGCTCATGAGAGGAGAAGAAAAACATCAAAAATTTCAGTCCTGCATGATTCTACCAAGACATGTGTGTTCATTGAAACGGCTGGTTTTTGATAGTTTGGGCCCTATTGAATAATGAATGTTTTGAATTTTCTCCAAAAGTAAAGTAGTTGCAAACTCATCCTTTTAGAAACTTGTTTGGGCTGTTGAGAGGAGTAAAAAACCATCAAAAATTTCAATCCTGCATGATTCTACCAAGAAATGTGATTCTTCATTCAAAACGCTGGTTTTTGCTATTGGGCTCTATTGAATAATGAATGTTTTGAATTTTCTCCAAAAGTAAAGTAGTTGCAAACTCATGCTTTTAGAGACTTGTTTGAGCTCATGAGAGGAGTAGAAAAACATCAAAAATTTCAGTCCTGCATGATTCTACCAAGAAATGTGTGTTTATTCAAACCGCTGGTTTTTGATAGTTTGGGCCCTATTGAATAATGAATGTTTTGAATTTTCTCCAAAAGTAAAGTAGTTGCAAACTCATCCTTTTAGAAACTTGTTTGGGCTGTTGAGAGGAGTAAAAAACCATCAAAAATTTCAATCCTGCATGATTTTACCAAGAAATGTGATTCTTCATTCAAAACCTGATTTTTGCTATTGGGCTCTATTGAATAGTGAATGTTTTGAATTTTCTCCAAAAGTAAAGTAGTTGCAAACTCATGCTTTTAGAGACTTGTTTGGGCTCATGAGAGGAGTAGAAAAACATCAAAAATTTCAGTCCTGCATGATTCTACCAAGAAATTTGTTCATTCAAACCGCTGGTTTTTGATAGTTTGGGCCCTATTGAATAATGAATGTTTTGAATTTTCTCCAAAAGTAAAGTAGTTGCAAACTCATCCTTTTAGAAACTTGTTTGGGCTGTTGAGAGGAGTAAAAAACCATCAACAATTTCAATCCTGCATGATTTTACCAAGAAATGTGATTCTTCATTCAAAACCTGATTTTTGCTATTGGGCTCTATTGAATAGTGAATGTTTTGAATTTTCTCCAAAAGTAAAGTAGTTGCAAACTCATGCTTTTAGAGACTTGTTTGAGCTCATGAGAGGAGTAGAAAAACATCAAAAATTTCACTCCTGCATGATTCTACCAAGAAATGTGTGTTTATTCAAACCGCTGGTTTTTGATAGTTTGGGCCCTATTGAATAATGAATGTTTTGAATTTTCTCCAAAAGTAAAGTAGTTGCAAACTCATCCTTTTAGAAACTTGTTTGGGCTGTTGAGAGGAGTAAAAAACCATCAAAAATTTCAATCCTGCATGATTTTACCAAGAAATGTGATTCTTCATTCAAAACCTGATTTTTGCTATTGGGCTCTATTGAATAGTGAATGTTTTGAATTTTCTCCAAAAGTAAAGTAGTTGCAAACTCATGCTTTTAGAGACTTGTTTGGGCTCATGAGAGGAGTAGAAAAACATCAAAAATTTCAGTCCTGCATGATTCTTCCAAGAAATGTGTTCATTCAAACCGCTGGTTTTTGATAGTTTGGGCCCTATTGAATAATGAATGTTTTGAATTTTCTCCAAAAGTAAAGTAGTTGCAAACTCATCTTTTTAGAAACTTGTTTGGGCTGTTGAGAGGAGTAAAAAACCAACAAAAATTTCAATCCTGCATGATTCTACCAAGAAATGTGATTCTTCATTCAAAACGCTGTTTTTTGCTATTGGGCTCTATTGAATAATGAATGTTTTGAATTTTCTCCAAAAGTAAAGTCGTTGCAAACTCATGCTTTTAGAGACTTGTTTGGGCTCATGAGAGGAGTAGAAAAACATCAAAAATTTCAGTCCTGCATGTTTCTACCAAGAAATGTGTGTTCATTCAAACCGCTGGTTTTTGATAGTTTGGGCCCTATTGAATAATGACTGTTTTGAATTTTCTCCAAAAGTAAAGTAGTTTCAAACTCATGCTTTTAGAAACTTGTTTGGGCTCATGAGAGGAGTAGAAAAACATCAAAAATTTCAGTCCTGCATGATTCTACCAAGAAATGTGTGTTCATTGAAACCTGCTTTTTTTTGATAGTTTGGGCCCTATTGAATAATGAATGTTTTGAATTTTCTCCAAAAGTAAAGTAGTTGCAAACTCATCCTTTTAGAAACTTGTTTGGGCTGTTGAGAGGAGTAAAAAACCATCAAAAATTTCAATCCTGCATGATTCTACCAAGAAATGTGATTCTTCATTCAAAACGCTGGTTTTTGCTATTGGGCTCTATTGAATAATGAATGTTTTGAATTTTCTCCAAAAGTAAAGTAGTTGCAAACTCATGCTTTTAGAGACTTGTTTGGGCTCATGAGAGGAATAGAAAAACATCAAAAATTTCAGTCCTGCATGATTCTACCAAGAAATGTGTGTTCATTCAAACCGCTGGTTTTTGATAGTTTGGGCCCTATTGAATAATGAATGTTTTGAATTTTCTCCAAAAGTAAAGTAGTTGCAAACTCATGCTTTTAGAGACTTGTTTGGGCTCATGAGAGGAGTAGAAAAACATCAAAAATTTCAGTCCTGCATGATTCTACCAAGAAATGTGTGTTCATTGAAACCGCTGGTTTTTGATAGTTTGGGCCCTATTGAATAATGAATGTTTTGAATTTTCTCCAAAAGTAAAGTAGTTGCAAACTCATCCTTTTAGAAACTTGTTTGGGCTGTTGAGAGGAGTAAAAAACCATCAAAAATTTCAATCCTGCATGATTTTACCAAGAAATGTGATTCTTCATTCAAAACCTGATTTTTGCTATTGGGCTCTATTGAATAGTGAATGTTTTGAATTTTCTCCAAAAGTAAAGTAGTTGCAAACTCATGCTTTTAGAGACTTGTTTGGGCTCATGAGAGGAGTAGAAAAACATCAAAAATTTCAGTCCTGCATGATTCTACCAAGAAATGTGTGTTCATTCAAACCGCTGGTTTTTGATAGTTTGGGTCCTATTGAATAATGAATGTTTTGAATTTTCTCCAAAAGTAAAGTAGTTGCAAACTCATCCTTTTAGAAACTTGTTTGGGCTGTTGAGAGGAGTAAAAAACCATCAAAAATTTCAATCCTGCATGATTCTACCAAGAAATGTGATTCTTCATTCAAAACGCTGGTTTTTGCTATTGGGCTCTATTGAATAATGAATGTTTTGAATTTTCTCCAAAAGTAAAGTAGTTGCAAACTCATGCTTTTAGAGACTTGTTTGGGCTCATGAGAGGAGTAGAGAAACATCAAAAATTTCAGTCCTGCATGATTCTACCAAGAAATGTGTGTTCATTGAAACCTGCTTTTTTTTGATAGTTTGGGCCCTATTGAATAATGAATGTTTTGAATTTTCTCCAAAAGTAAAGTAGTTGCAAACTCATCCTTTTAGAAACTTGTTTGGGCTGTTGAGAGGAGTAAAAAACCATCAAAAATTTCAATCCTGCATGATTCTACCAAGAAATGTGATTCTTCATTCAAAACGCTGGTTTTTGCTATTGGGCTCTATTGAATAATGAATGTTTTGAATTTTCTCCAAAAGTAAAGTAGTTGCAAACTCATGCTTTTAGAGACTTGTTTGGGCTCATGAGAGGAGTAGAAAAACATCAAAAATTTCAGTCCTGCATGATTCTACCAAGAAATGTGTGTTCATTGAAACCGCTGGTTTTTGATAGTTTGGGCCCTATTGAATAATGAATGTTTTGAATTTTCTCCAAAAGTAAAGTAGTTGCAAACTCATCCTTTTAGAAACTTGTTTGGGCTGTTGAGAGGAGTAAAAAACCATCAAAAATTTCAATCCTGCATGATTCTACCAAGAAATGTGATTCTTCATTCAAAACCTGATTTTTGCTATTGGGCTCTATTGAATAATGAATGTTTTGAATTTTCTCCAAAAGTAAAGTAGTTGCAAACTCATGCTTTTAGAGACTTGTTTGGGCTCATGAGAGGAGTAGAAAAACATCAAAAATTTCAGTCCTGCATGATTCTACCAAGAAATGTGTGTTCATTCAAACCGCTGGTTTTTGATAGTTTGGGCCCTATTGAATAATGAATGTTTTGAATTTTCTCCAAAAGTAAAGTAGTTGCAAACTCATGCTTTTAGAGACTTGTTTGGGCTCATGAGAGGAGTAGAAAAACATCAAAAATTTCAGTCCTGCATGATTCTACCAAGAAATGTGTGTTCATTGAAACCGCTGGTTTTTGATAGTTTGGGCCCTATTGAATAATGAATGTTTTGAATTTTCTCCAAAAGTAAAGTAGTTGCAAACTCATCCTTTTAGAAACTTGTTTGGGCTGTTGAGAGGAGTAAAAAACCATCAAAAATTTCAATCCTGCATGATTTTACCAAGAAATGTGATTCTTCATTCAAAACCTGATTTTTGCTATTGGGCTCTATTGAATAGTGAATGTTTTGAATTTTCTCCAAAAGTAAAGTAGTTGCAAACTCATGCTTTTAGAGACTTGTTTGGGCTCATGAGAGGAGTAGAAAAACATCAAAAATTTCAGTCCTGCATGATTCTACCAAGAAATGTGTGTTCATTCAAACCGCTGGTTTTTGATAGTTTGGGCCCTATTGAATAATGAATGTTTTGAATTTTCTCCAAAAGTAAAGTAGTTGCAAACTCATCCTTTTAGAAACTTGTTTGGGCTGTTGAGAGGAGTAAAAAACCATCAAAAATTTCAATCCTGCATGATTTTACCAAGAAATGTGATTCTTCATTCAAAACCTGATTTTTGCTATTGGGCTCTATTGAATAGTGAATGTTTTGAATTTTCTCCAAAAGTAAAGTAGTTGCAAACTCATGCTTTTAGAGACTTGTTTGGGCTCATGAGAGGAGTAGAAAAACATCAAAAATTTCAGTCCTGCATGATTCTACCAAGAAATGTGTGTTCATTGAAACCGCTGGTTTTTGATAGTTTGGGCCCTATTGAATAATGAATGTTTTGAATTTTCTCCAAAAGTAAAGTAGTTGCAGACTCATCCTTTTAGAAACTTGTTTGGGCTGTTGAGAGGAGTAAAAAACCATCAAAAATTTCAATCCTGCATTATTTTACCAAGAAATGTGATTCTTCATTCAAAACCTGATTTTTGCTATTGGGCTCTATTGAATAATGAATGTTTTGAATTTTCTACAAAAGTAAAGTAGTTGCAAACTCATGCTTTTAGAGACTTGTTTGGGCTCATGAGAGGAGTAGAAAAACATCAAAAATTTCAGTCCTGCATGATTCTACCAAGAAATGTGTGTTCATTGAAACCGCTGGTTTTTGATAGTTTGGGCCCTATTGAATAATGAATGTTTTGAATTTTCTCCAAAAGTAAAGTAGTTGCAAACTCATCCTTTTAGAAACTTGTTTGGGCTGTTGAGAGGAGTAAAAAACCATCAAAAATTTCAATCCTGCATGATTTTACCAAGAAATGTGATTCTTCATTCAAAACCTGATTTTTGCTATTGGGCTCTATTCAATAGTGAATGTTTTGAATTTTCTCCAAAAGTAAAGTAGTTGCAAACTCATGCTTTTAGAGACTTGTTTGGGCTCATGAGAGGAGTAGAAAAACATCAAAAATTTCAGTCCTGCATGATTCTACCAAGAAATGTGTGTTCATTCAAACCGCTGGTTTTTGATAGTTTGGGCCCTATTGAATAATGAATGTTTTGAATTTTCTCCAAAAGTAAAGTAGTTGCAAACTCATCCTTTTAGAAACTTGTTTGGGCTGTTGAGAGGAGTAAAAAACCATCAAAAATTTCAATCCTGCATGATTCTACCAAGAAATGTGATTCTTCATTCAAAACGCTGGTTTTTGCTATTGGGCTCTATTGAATAATGAATGTTTTGAATTTTCTCCAAAAAGTAGTTGCAAACTCATGCTTTTAGAGACTTGTTTGGGCTCATGAGAGGAGAAGAAAAACATCAAAAATTTCAGTCCTGCATGATTCTACCAAGACATGTGTGTTCATTGAAACGGCTGGTTTTTGATAGTTTGGGCCCTATTGAATAATGAATGTTTTGAATTTTCTCCAAAAGTAAAGTAGTTGCAAACTCATCCTTTTAGAAACTTGTTTGGGCTGTTGAGAGGAGTAAAAAACCATCAAAAATTTCAATCCTGCATGATTCTACCAAGAAATGTGATTCTTCATTCAAAACGCTGGTTTTTGCTATTGGGCTCTATTGAATAATGAATGTTTTGAATTTTCTCCAAAAGTAAAGTAGTTGCAAACTCATGCTTTTAGAGACTTGTTTGAGCTCATGAGAGGAGTAGAAAAACATCAAAAATTTCAGTCCTGCATGATTCTACCAAGAAATGTGTGTTTATTCAAACCGCTGGTTTTTGATAGTTTGGGCCCTATTGAATAATGAATGTTTTGAATTTTCTCCAAAAGTAAAGTAGTTGCAAACTCATCCTTTTAGAAACTTGTTTGGGCTGTTGAGAGGAGTAAAAAACCATCAAAAATTTCAATCCTGCATGATTTTACCAAGAAATGTGATTCTTCATTCAAAACCTGATTTTTGCTATTGGGCTCTATTGAATAGTGAATGTTTTGAATTTTCTCCAAAAGTAAAGTAGTTGCAAACTCATGCTTTTAGAGACTTGTTTGGGCTCATGAGAGGAGTAGAAAAACATCAAAAATTTCAGTCCTGCATGATTCTACCAAGAAATTTGTTCATTCAAACCGCTGGTTTTTGATAGTTTGGGCCCTATTGAATAATGAATGTTTTGAATTTTCTCCAAAAGTAAAGTAGTTGCAAACTCATCCTTTTAGAAACTTGTTTGGGCTGTTGAGAGGAGTAAAAAACCATCAAAAATTTCAATCCTGCATGATTTTACCAAGAAATGTGATTCTTCATTCAAAACCTGATTTTTGCTATTGGGCTCTATTGAATAGTGAATGTTTTGAATTTTCTCCAAAAGTAAAGTAGTTGCAAACTCATGCTTTTAGAGACTTGTTTGGGCTCATGAGAGGAGTAGAAAAACATCAAAAATTTCAGTCCTGCATGATTCTACCAAGACATGTGTGTTCACTGAAACGGCTGGTTTTTGATAGTTTGGGCCCTATTGAATAATGAATGTTTTGAATTTTCTCCAAAAGTAAAGTAGTTGCAAACTCATCCTTTTAGAAACTTGTTTGGGCTGTTGAGAGGAGTAAAAAACCATCAAAAATTTCAATCCTGCATGATTCTACCAAGAAATGTGATTCTTCATTCAAAACGCTGGTTTTTGCTATTGGGCTCTATTGAATAATGAATGTTTTGAATTTTCTCCAAAAGTAAAGTAGTTGCAAACTCATGCTTTTAGAGACTTGTTTGAGCTCATGAGAGGAGTAGAAAAACATCAAAAATTTCACTCCTGCATGATTCTACCAAGAAATGTGTGTTTATTCAAACCGCTGGTTTTTGATAGTTTGGGCCCTATTGAATAATGAATGTTTTGAATTTTCTCCAAAAGTAAAGTAGTTGCAAACTCATCCTTTTAGAAACTTGTTTGGGCTGTTGAGAGGAGTAAAAAACCATCAAAAATTTCAATCCTGCATGATTTTACCAAGAAATGTGATTCTTCATTCAAAACCTGATTTTTGCTATTGGGCTCTATTGAATAGTGAATGTTTTGAATTTTCTCCAAAAGTAAAGTAGTTGCAAACTCATGCTTTTAGAGACTTGTTTGGGCTCATGAGAGGAGTAGAAAAACATCAAAAATTTCAGTCCTGCATGATTCTTCCAAGAAATGTGTGTTCATTCAAACCGCTGGTTTTTGATAGTTTGGGCCCTATTGAATAATGAATGTTTTGAATTTTCTCCAAAAGTAAAGTAGTTGCAAACTCATCCTTTTAGAAACTTGTTTGGGCTGTTGAGAGGAGTAAAAAACCATCAAAAATTTCAATCCTGCATGATTCTACCAAGAAATGTGATTCTTCATTCAAAACGCTGGTTTTTGCTATTGGGCTCTATTGAATAATGAATGTTTTGAATTTTCTCCAAAAGTAAAGTAGTTGCAAACTCATGCTTTTAGAGACTTGTTTGAGCTCATGAGAGGAGTAGAAAAACATCAAAAATTTCAGTCCTGCATGATTCTACCAAGAAATGTGTGTTTATTCAAACCGCTGGTTTTTGATAGTTTGGGCCCTATTGAATAATGAATGTTTTGAATTTTCTCCAAAAGTAAAGTAGTTGCAAACTCATCCTTTTAGAAACTTGTTTGGGCTGTTGAGAGGAGTAAAAAACCATCAAAAATTTCAATCCTGCATGATTTTACCAAGAAATGTGATTCTTCATTCAAAACCTGATTTTTGCTATTGGGCTCTATTGAATAGTGAATGTTTTGAATTTTCTCCAAAAGTAAAGTAGTTGCAAACTCATGCTTTTAGAGACTTGTTTGGGCTCATGAGAGGAGTAGAAAAACATCAAAAATTTCAGTCCTGCATGATTCTACCAAGAAATTTGTTCATTCAAACCGCTGGTTTTTGATAGTTTGGGCCCTATTGAATAATGAATGTTTTGAATTTTCTCCAAAAGTAAAGTAGTTGCAAACTCATCCTTTTAGAAACTTGTTTGGGCTGTTGAGAGGAGTAAAAAACCATCAAAAATTTCAATCCTGCATGATTTTACCAAGAAATGTGATTCTTCATTCAAAACCTGATTTTTGCTATTGGGCTCTATTGAATAGTGAATGTTTTGAATTTTCTCCAAAAGTAAAGTAGTTGCAAACTCATGCTTTTAGAGACTTGTTTGGGCTCATGAGAGGAGTAGAAAAACATCAAAAATTTCAGTCCTGCATGATTCTACCAAGAAATGTGTGTTCATTCAAACCGCTGGTTTTTGATAGTTTGGGCCCTATTGAATAATGAATGTTTTGAATTTTCTCCAAAAGTAAAGTAGTTGCAAACTCATCCTTTTAGAAACTTGTTTGGGCTGTTGAGAGGAGTAAAAAACCATCAAAAATTTCAATCCTGCATGATTCTACCAAGAAATGTGATTCTTCATTCAAAACGCTGGTTTTTGCTATTGGGCTCTATTGAAAAATGAATGTTTTGAATTTTCTCCAAAAGTAAAGTAGTTGCAAACTCATGCTTTTAGAGACTTGTTTGGGCTCATGAGAGGAGTAGAAAAACATCAAAAATTTCAGTCCTGCATGATTCTACCAAGAAATGTGTGTTCATTGAAACCGCTGGTTTTTGATAGTTTGGGCCCTATTGAATAATGAATGTTTTGAATTTTCTCCAAAAGTAAAGTAGTTGCAAACTCATCCTTTTAGAAACTTGTTTGGGCTGTTGAGAGGAGTAAAAAACCATCAAAAATTTCAATCCTGCATGATTTTACCAAGAAATGTGATTCTTCATTCAAAACCTGATTTTTGCTATTGGGCTCTATTGAATAGTGAATGTTTTGAATTTTCTCCAAAAGTAAAGTAGTTGCAAACTCATGCTTTTAGAGACTTGTTTGGGCTCATGAGAGGAGTAGAAAAACATCAAAAATTTCAGTCCTGCATGATTCTACCAAGAAATGTGTGTTCATTCAAACCGCTGGTTTTTGATAGTTTGGGCCCTATTGAATAATGAATGTTTTGAATTTTCTCCAAAAGTAAAGTAGTTGCAAACTCATCCTTTTAGAAACTTGTTTGGGCTGTTGAGAGGAGTAAAAAACCATCAAAAATTTCAATCCTGCATGATTCTACCAAGAAATGTGATTCTTCATTCAAAACGCTGGTTTTTGCTATTGGGCTCTATTGAATAATGAATGTTTTGAATTTTCTCCAAAAGTAAAGTAGTTGCAAACTCATGCTTTTAGAGACTTGTTTGAGCTCATGAGAGGAGTAGAAAAACATCAAAAATTTCAGTCCTGCATGATTCTACCAAGAAATGTGTGTTTATTCAAACCGCTGGTTTTTGATAGTTTGGGCCCTATTGAATAATGAATGTTTTGAATTTTCTCCAAAAGTAAAGTAGTTGCAAACTCATCCTTTTAGAAACTTGTTTGGGCTGTTGAGAGGAGTAAAAAACCATCAAAAATTTCAATCCTGCATGATTTTACCAAGAAATGTGATTCTTCATTCAAAACCTGATTTTTGCTATTGGGCTCTATTGAATAGTGAATGTTTTGAATTTTCTCCAAAAGTAAAGTAGTTGCAAACTCATGCTTTTAGAGACTTGTTTGGGCTCATGAGAGGAGTAGAAAAACATCAAAAATTTCAGTCCTGCATGATTCTACCAAGAAATTTGTTCATTCAAACCGCTGGTTTTTGATAGTTTGGGCCCTATTGCATAATGAATGTTTTGAATTTTCTCCAAAAGTAAAGTAGTTGCAAACTCATCCTTTTAGAAACTTGTTTGGGCTGTTGAGAGGAGTAAAAAACCATCAACAATTTCAATCCTGCATGATTTTACCAAGAAATGTGATTCTTCATTCAAAACCTGATTTTTGCTATTGGGCTCTATTGAATAGTGAATGTTTTGAATTTTCTCCAAAAGTAAAGTAGTTGCAAACTCATGCTTTTAGAGACTTGTTTGGGCTCATGAGAGGAGTAGAAAAACATCAAAAATTTCAGTCCTGCATGATTCTACCAAGACATGTGTGTTCACTGAAACGGCTGGTTTTTGATAGTTTGGGCCCTATTGAATAATGAATGTTTTGAATTTTCTCCAAAAGTAAAGTAGTTGCAAACTCATCCTTTTAGAAACTTGTTTGGGCTGTTGAGAGGAGTAAAAAACCATCAAAAATTTCAATCCTGCATGATTCTACCAAGAAATGTGATTCTTCATTCAAAACGCTGGTTTTTGCTATTGGGCTCTATTGAATAATGAATGTTTTGAATTTTCTCCAAAAGTAAAGTAGTTGCAAACTCATGCTTTTAGAGACTTGTTTGAGCTCATGAGAGGAGTAGAAAAACATCAAAAATTTCACTCCTGCATGATTCTACCAAGAAATGTGTGTTTATTCAAACCGCTGGTTTTTGATAGTTTGGGCCCTATTGAATAATGAATGTTTTGAATTTTCTCCAAAAGTAAAGTAGTTGCAAACTCATCTTTTTAGAAACTTGTTTGGGCTGTTGAGAGGAGTAAAAAACCAACAAAAATTTCAATCCTGCATGATTCTACCAAGAAATGTGATTCTTCATTCAAAACGCTGTTTTTTGCTATTGGGCTCTATTGAATAATGAATGTTTTGAATTTTCTCCAAAAGTAAAGTCGTTGCAAACTCATGCTTTTAGAGACTTGTTTGGGCTCATGAGAGGAGTAGAAAAACATCAAAAATTTCAGTCCTGCATGTTTCTACCAAGAAATGTGTGTTCATTCAAACCGCTGGTTTTTGATAGTTTGGGCCCTATTGAATAATGAATGTTTTGAATTTTCTCCAAAAGTAAAGTAGTTGCAAACTCATGCTTTTAGAGACTTGTTTGAGCTCATGAGAGGAGTAGAAAAACATCAAAAATTTCAGTCCTGCATGATTCTACCAAGAAATGTGTGTTTATTCAAACCGCTGGTTTTTGATAGTTTGGGCCCTATTGAATAATGAATGTTTTGAATTTTCTCCAAAAGTAAAGTAGTTGCAAACTCATCCTTTTAGAAACTTGTTTGGGCTGTTGAGAGGAGTAAAAAACCATCAAAAATTTCAATCCTGCATGATTTTACCAAGAAATGTGATTCTTCATTCAAAACCTGATTTTTGCTATTGGGCTCTATTGAATAGTGAATGTTTTGAATTTTCTCCAAAAGTAAAGTAGTTGCAAACTCATGCTTTTAGAGACTTGTTTGGGCTCATGAGAGGAGTAGAAAAACATCAAAAATTTCAGTCCTGCATGATTCTACCAAGAAATTTGTTCATTCAAACCGCTGGTTTTTGATAGTTTGGGCCCTATTGAATAATGAATGTTTTGAATTTTCTCCAAAAGTAAAGTAGTTGCAAACTCATCCTTTTAGAAACTTGTTTGGGCTGTTGAGAGGAGTAAAAAACCATCAACAATTTCAATCCTGCATGATTTTACCAAGAAATGTGATTCTTCATTCAAAACCTGATTTTTGCTATTGGGCTCTATTGAATAGTGAATGTTTTGAATTTTCTCCAAAAGTAAAGTAGTTGCAAACTCATGCTTTTAGAGACTTGTTTGGGCTCATGAGAGGAGTAGAAAAACATCAAAAATTTCAGTCCTGCATGATTCTACCAAGACATGTGTGTTCACTGAAACGGCTGGTTTTTGATAGTTTGGGCCCTATTGAATAATGAATGTTTTGAATTTTCTCCAAAAGTAAAGTAGTTGCAAACTCATCCTTTTAGAAACTTGTTTGGGCTGTTGAGAGGAGTAAAAAACCATCAAAAATTTCAATCCTGCATGATTCTACCAAGAAATGTGATTCTTCATTCAAAACGCTGGTTTTTGCTATTGGGCTCTATTGAATAATGAATGTTTTGAATTTTCTCCAAAAGTAAAGTAGTTGCAAACTCATCCTTTTAGAAACTTGTTTGGGCTGTTGAGAGGAGTAAAAAACCATCAAAAATTTCAATCCTGCATGATTTTACCAAGAAATGTGATTCTTCATTCAAAACCTGATTTTTGCTATTGGGCTCTATTGAATAGTGAATGTTTTGAATTTTCTCCAAAAGTAAAGTAGTTGCAAACTCATGCTTTTAGAGACTTGTTTGGGCTCATGAGAGGAGTAGAAAAACATCAAAAATTTCAGTCCTGCATGATTCTACCAAGAAATGTGTGTTCATTGAAACCTGCTTTTTTTTGATAGTTTGGGCCCTATTGAATAATGAATGTTTTGAATTTTCTCCAAAAGTAAAGTAGTTGCAAACTCATCCTTTTAGAAACTTGTTTGGGCTGTTGAGAGGAGTAAAAAACCATCAACAATTTCAATCCTGCATGATTTTACCAAGAAATGTGATTCTTCATTCAAAACGCTGTTTTTTGCTATTGGGCTCTATTGAATAATGAATGTTTTGAATTTTCTCCAAAAGTAAAGTCGTTGCAAACTCATGCTTTTAGAGACTTGTTTGGGCTCATGAGAGGAGTAGAAAAACATCAAAAATTTCAGTCCTGCATGTTTCTACCAAGAAATGTGTGTTCATTCAAACCGCTGGTTTTTGATAGTTTGGGCCCTATTGAATAATGAATGTTTTGAATTTTCTCCAAAAGTAAAGTAGTTTCAAACTCATGCTTTTAGAGACTTGTTTGGGCTCATGAGAGGAGTAGAAAAACATCAAAAATTTCAGTCCTGCATGATTCTACCAAGAAATGTGTGTTCATTGAAACCTGCTTTTTTTTGATAGTTTGGGCCCTATTGAATAATGAATGTTTTGAATTTTCTCCAAAAGTAAAGTAGTTGCAAACTCATCCTTTTAGAAACTTGTTTGGGCTGTTGAGAGGAGTAAAAAACCATCAAAAATTTCAATCCTGCATGATTCTACCAAGAAATGTGATTCTTCATTCAAAACGCTGGTTTTTGCTATTGGGCTCTATTGAATAATGAATGTTTTGAATTTTCTCCAAAAGTAAAGTAGTTGCAAACTCATGCTTTTAGAGACTTGTTTGAGCTCATGAGAGGAGTAGAAAAACATCAAAAATTTCAGTCCTGCATGATTCTACCAAGAAATGTGTGTTTATTCAAACCGCTGGTTTTTGATAGTTTGGGCCCTATTGAATAATGAATGTTTTGAATTTTCTCCAAAAGTAAAGTAGTTGCAAACTCATCCTTTTAGAAACTTGTTTGGGCTGTTGAGAGGAGTAAAAAACCATCAAAAATTTCAATCCTGCATGATTTTACCAAGAAATGTGATTCTTCATTCAAAACCTGATTTTTGCTATTGGGCTCTATTGAATAGTGAATGTTTTGAATTTTCTCCAAAAGTAAAGTAGTTGCAAACTCATGCTTTTAGAGACTTGTTTGGGCTCATGAGAGGAGTAGAAAAACATCAAAAATTTCAGTCCTGCATGATTCTACCAAGAAATTTGTTCATTCAAACCGCTGGTTTTTGATAGTTTGGGCCCTATTGAATAATGAATGTTTTGAATTTTCTCCAAAAGTAAAGTAGTTGCAAACTCATCCTTTTAGAAACTTGTTTGGGCTGTTGAGAGGAGTAAAAAACCATCAACAATTTCAATCCTGCATGATTTTACCAAGAAATGTGATTCTTCATTCAAAACCTGATTTTTGCTATTGGGCTCTATTGAATAGTGAATGTTTTGAATTTTCTCCAAAAGTAAAGTAGTTGCAAACTCATGCTTTTAGAGACTTGTTTGGGCTCATGAGAGGAGTAGAAAAACATCAAAAATTTCAGTCCTGCATGATTCTACCAAGACATGTGTGTTCACTGAAACGGCTGGTTTTTGATAGTTTGGGCCCTATTGAATAATGAATGTTTTGAATTTTCTCCAAAAGTAAAGTAGTTGCAAACTCATCCTTTTAGAAACTTGTTTGGGCTGTTGAGAGGAGTAAAAAACCATCAAAAATTTCAATCCTGCATGATTCTACCAAGAAATGTGATTCTTCATTCAAAACGCTGGTTTTTGCTATTGGGCTCTATTGAATAATGAATGTTTTGAATTTTCTCCAAAAGTAAAGTAGTTGCAAACTCATGCTTTTAGAGACTTGTTTGAGCTCATGAGAGGAGTAGAAAAACATCAAAAATTTCACTCCTGCATGATTCTACCAAGAAATGTGTGTTTATTCAAACCGCTGGTTTTTGATAGTTTGGGCCCTATTGAATAATGAATGTTTTGAATTTTCTCCAAAAGTAAAGTAGTTGCAAACTCATCCTTTTAGAAACTTGTTTGGGCTGTTGAGAGGAGTAAAAAACCATCAAAAATTTCAATCCTGCATGATTTTACCAAGAAATGTGATTCTTCATTCAAAACCTGATTTTTGCTATTGGGCTCTATTGAATAGTGAATGTTTTGAATTTTCTCCAAAAGTAAAGTAGTTGCAAACTCATGCTTTTAGAGACTTGTTTGGGCTCATGAGAGGAGTAGAAAAACATCAAAAATTTCAGTCCTGCATGATTCTTCCAAGAAATGTGTTCATTCAAACCGCTGGTTTTTGATAGTTTGGGCCCTATTGAATAATGAATGTTTTGAATTTTCTCCAAAAGTAAAGTAGTTGCAAACTCATCCTTTTAGAAACTTGTTTGGGCTGTTGAGAGGAGTAAAAAACCAACAAAAATTTCAATCCTGCATGATTCTACCAAGAAATGTGATTCTTCATTCAAAACGCTGTTTTTTGCTATTGGGCTCTATTGAATAATGAATGTTTTGAATTTTCTCCAAAAGTAAAGTCGTTGCAAACTCATGCTTTTAGAGACTTGTTTGGGCTCATGAGAGGAGTAGAAAAACATCAAAAATTTCAGTCCTGCATGTTTCTACCAAGAAATGTGTGTTCATTCAAACCGCTGGTTTTTGATAGTTTGGGCCCTATTGAATAATGAATGTTTTGAATTTTCTCCAAAAGTAAAGTAGTTTCAAACTCATGCTTTTAGAGACTTGTTTGGGCTCATGAGAGGAGTAGAAAAACATCAAAAATTTCAGTCCTGCATGATTCTACCAAGAAATGTGTGTTCATTGAAACCTGCTTTTTTTTGATAGTTTGGGCCCTATTGAATAATGAATGTTTTGAATTTTCTCCAAAAGTAAAGTAGTTGCAAACTCATCCTTTTAGAAACTTGTTTGGGCTGTTGAGAGGAGTAAAAAACCATCAAAAATTTCAATCCTGCATGATTCTACCAAGAAATGTGATTCTTCATTCAAAACGCTGGTTTTTGCTATTGGGCTCTATTGAATAATGAATGTTTTGAATTTTCTCCAAAAGTAAAGTAGTTGCAAACTCATGCTTTTAGAGACTTGTTTGGGCTCATGAGAGGAGTAGAAAAACATCAAAAATTTCAGTCCTGCATGATTCTACCAAGAAATGTGTGTTCATTGAAACCGCTGGTTTTTGATAGTTTGGGCCCTATTGAATAATGAATGTTTTGAATTTTCTCCAAAAGTAAAGTAGTTGCAAACTCATCCTTTTAGAAACTTGTTTGGGCTGTTGAGAGGAGTAAAAAACCATCAAAAATTTCAATCCTGCATGATTTTACCAAGAAATGTGATTCTTCATTCAAAACCTGATTTTTGCTATTGGGCTCTATTGAATAGTGAATGTTTTGAATTTTCTCCAAAAGTAAAGTAGTTGCAAACTCATGCTTTTAGAGACTTGTTTGGGCTCATGAGAGGAGTAGAAAAACATCAAAAATTTCAGTCCTGCATGATTCTACCAAGAAATGTGTGTTCATTCAAACCGCTGGTTTTTGATAGTTTGGGCCCTATTGAATAATGAATGTTTTGAATTTTCTCCAAAAGTAAAGTAGTTGCAAACTCATCCTTTTAGAAACTTGTTTGGGCTGTTGAGAGGAGTAAAAAACCATCAAAAATTTCAATCCTGCATGATTCTACCAAGAAATGTGATTCTTCATTCAAAACGCTGGTTTTTGCTATTGGGCTCTATTGAATAATGAATGTTTTGAATTTTCTCCAAAAGTAAAGTAGTTGCAAACTCATGCTTTTAGAGACTTGTTTGGGCTCATGAGAGGAGTAGAAAAACATCAAAAATTTCAGTCCTGCATGATTCTACCAAGAAATGTGTGTTCATTGAAACCGCTGGTTTTTGATAGTTTGGGCCCTATTGAATAATGAATGTTTTGAATTTTCTCCAAAAGTAAAGTAGTTGCAAACTCATCCTTTTAGAAACTTGTTTGGGCTGTTGAGAGGAGTAAAAAACCATCAAAAATTTCAATCCTGCATGATTTTACCAAGAAATGTGATTCTTCATTCAAAACCTGATTTTTGCTATTGGGCTCTATTGAATAGTGAATGTTTTGAATTTTCTCCAAAAGTAAAGTAGTTGCAAACTCATGCTTTTAGAGACTTGTTTGGGCTCATGAGAGGAGTAGAAAAACATCAAAAATTTCAGTCCGGCACGATTCTACCAAGAAATGTGTGTTCATTGAAACCGCTGGTTTTTTATAGTTTGGGCCCTATTGAATAATGAATGTTTTGAATTTTCTCCAAAAGTAAAGTAGTTGCAAACTCATCCTTTTAGAAACTTGTTTGGGCTGTTGAGAGGAGTAAAAAACCATCAAAAATTTCAATCCTGCATGATTTTACCAAGAAATGTGATTCTTCATTCAAAACCTGATTTTTGCTATTGGGCTCTATTGAATAGTGAATGTTTTGAATTTTCTCCAAAAAGTAGTTGCAAACTCATGCTTTTAGAGACTTGTTTGGGCTCATGAGAGGAGAAGAAAAACATCAAAAATTTCAGTCCTGCATGATTCTACCAAGACATGTGTGTTCATTGAAACGGCTGGTTTTTGATAGTTTGGGCCCTATTGAATAATGAATGTTTTGAATTTTCTCCAAAAGTAAAGTAGTTGCAAACTCATCCTTTTAGAAACTTGTTTGGGCTGTTGAGAGGAGTAAAAAACCATCAAAAATTTCAATCCTGCATGATTCTACCAAGAAATGTGATTCTTCATTCAAAACGCTGGTTTTTGCTATTGGGCTCTATTGAATAATGAATGTTTTGAATTTTCTCCAAAAGTAAAGTAGTTGCAAACTCATGCTTTTAGAGACTTGTTTGAGCTCATGAGAGGAGTAGAAAAACATCAAAAATTTCAGTCCTGCATGATTCTACCAAGAAATGTGTGTTTATTCAAACCGCTGGTTTTTGATAGTTTGGGCCCTATTGAATAATGAATGTTTTGAATTTTCTCCAAAAGTAAAGTAGTTGCAAACTCATCCTTTTAGAAACTTGTTTGGGCTGTTGAGAGGAGTAAAAAACCATCAAAAATTTCAATCCTGCATGATTTTACCAAGAAATGTGATTCTTCATTCAAAACCTGATTTTTGCTATTGGGCTCTATTGAATAGTGAATGTTTTGAATTTTCTCCAAAAGTAAAGTAGTTGCAAACTCATGCTTTTAGAGACTTGTTTGGGCTCATGAGAGGAGTAGAAAAACATCAAAAATTTCAGTCCTGCATGATTCTACCAAGACATGTGTGTTCACTGAAACGGCTGGTTTTTGATAGTTTGGGCCCTATTGAATAATGAATGTTTTGAATTTTCTCCAAAAGTAAAGTAGTTGCAAACTCATCCTTTTAGAAACTTGTTTGGGCTGTTGAGAGGAGTAAAAAACCATCAAAAATTTCAATCCTGCATGATTTTACCAAGAAATGTGATTCTTCATTCAAAACCTGATTTTTGCTATTGGGCTCTATTGAATAGTGAATGTTTTGAATTTTCTCCAAAAGTAAAGTAGTTGCAAACTCATGCTTTTAGAGACTTGTTTGGGCTCATGAGAGGAGTAGAAAAACATCAAAAATTTCAGTCCTGCATGATTCTACCAAGACATGTGTGTTCACTGAAACGGCTGGTTTTTGATAGTTTGGGCCCTATTGAATAATGAATGTTTTGAATTTTCTCCAAAAGTAAAGTAGTTGCAAACTCATCCTTTTAGAAACTTGTTTGGGCTGTTGAGAGGAGTAAAAAACCATCAAAAATTTCAATCCTGCATGATTCTACCAAGAAATGTGATTCTTCATTCAAAACGCTGGTTTTTGCTATTGGGCTCTATTGAATAATGAATGTTTTGAATTTTCTCCAAAAGTAAAGTAGTTGCAAACTCATGCTTTTAGAGACTTGTTTGAGCTCATGAGAGGAGTAGAAAAACATCAAAAATTTCACTCCTGCATGATTCTACCAAGAAATGTGTGTTTATTCAAACCGCTGGTTTTTGATAGTTTGGGCCCTATTGAATAATGAATGTTTTGAATTTTCTCCAAAAGTAAAGTAGTTGCAAACTCATCCTTTTAGAAACTTGTTTGGGCTGTTGAGAGGAGTAAAAAACCATGAAAAATTTCAATCCTGCATGATTTTACCAAGAAATGTGATTCTTCATTCAAAACCTGATTTTTGCTATTGGGCTCTATTGAATAGTGAATGTTTTGAATTTTCTCCAAAAGTAAAGTAGTTGCAAACTCATGCTTTTAGAGACTTGTTTGGGCTCATGAGAGGAGTAGAAAAACATCAAAAATTTCAGTCCTGCATGATTCTTCCAAGAAATGTGTTCATTCAAACCGCTGGTTTTTGATAGTTTGGGCCCTATTGAATAATGAATGTTTTGAATTTTCTCCAAAAGTAAAGTAGTTGCAAACTCATCTTTTTAGAAACTTGTTTGGGCTGTTGAGAGGAGTAAAAAACCAACAAAAATTTCAATCCTGCATGATTCTACCAAGAAATGTGATTCTTCATTCAAAACGCTGTTTTTTGCTATTGGGCTCTATTGAATAATGAATGTTTTGAATTTTCTCCAAAAGTAAAGTCGTTGCAAACTCATGCTTTTAGAGACTTGTTTGGGCTCATGAGAGGAGTAGAAAAACATCAAAAATTTCAGTCCTGCATGTTTCTACCAAGAAATGTGTGTTCATTCAAACCGCTGGTTTTTGATAGTTTGGGCCCTATTGAATAATGACTGTTTTGAATTTTCTCCAAAAGTAAAGTAGTTTCAAACTCATGCTTTTAGAGACTTGTTTGGGCTCATGAGAGGAGTAGAAAAACATCAAAAATTTCAGTCCTGCATGATTCTACCAAGAAATGTGTGTTCATTGAAACCTGCTTTTTTTTGATAGTTTGGGCCCTATTGAATAATGAATGTTTTGAATTTTCTCCAAAAGTAAAGTAGTTGCAAACTCATCCTTTTAGAAACTTGTTTGGGCTGTTGAGAGGAGTAAAAAACCATCAAAAATTTCAATCCTGCATGATTCTACCAAGAAATGTGATTCTTCATTCAAAACGCTGGTTTTTGCTATTGGGCTCTATTGAATAATGAATGTTTTGAATTTTCTCCAAAAGTAAAGTCGTTGCAAACTCATGCTTTTAGAGACTTGTTTGGGCTCATGAGAGGAATAGAAAAACATCAAAAATTTCAGTCCTGCATGATTCTACCAAGAAATGTGTGTTCATTCAAACCGCTGGTTTTTGATAGTTTGGGCCCTATTGAATAATGAATGTTTTGAATTTTCTCCAAAAGTAAAGTAGTTGCAAACTCATGCTTTTAGAGACTTGTTTGGGCTCATGAGAGGAGTAGAAAAACATCAAAAATTTCAGTCCTGCATGATTCTACCAAGAAATGTGTGTTCATTGAAACCGCTGGTTTTTGATAGTTTGGGCCCTATTGAATAATGAATGTTTTGAATTTTCTCCAAAAGTAAAGTAGTTGCAAACTCATCCTTTTAGAAACTTGTTTGGGCTGTTGAGAGGAGTAAAAAACCATCAAAAATTTCAATCCTGCATGATTTTACCAAGAAATGTGATTCTTCATTCAAAACCTGATTTTTGCTATTGGGCTCTATTGAATAGTGAATGTTTTGAATTTTCTCCAAAAGTAAAGTAGTTGCAAACTCATGCTTTTAGAGACTTGTTTGGGCTCATGAGAGGAGTAGAAAAACATCAAAAATTTCAGTCCTGCATGATTCTACCAAGAAATGTGTGTTCATTCAAACCGCTGGTTTTTGATAGTTTGGGCCCTATTGAATAATGAATGTTTTGAATTTTCTCCAAAAGTAAAGTAGTTGCAAACTCATCCTTTTAGAAACTTGTTTGGGCTGTTGAGAGGAGTAAAAAACCATCAAAAATTTCAATCCTGCATGATTCTACCAAGAAATGTGATTCTTCATTCAAAACGCTGGTTTTTGCTATTGGGCTCTATTGAATAATGAATGTTTTGAATTTTCTCCAAAAGTAAAGTAGTTGCAAACTCATGCTTTTAGAGACTTGTTTGGGCTCATGAGAGGAGTAGAGAAACATCAAAAATTTCAGTCCTGCATGATTCTACCAAGAAATGTGTGTTCATTGAAACCTGCTTTTTTTTGATAGTTTGGGCCCTATTGAATAATGAATGTTTTGAATTTTCTCCAAAAGTAAAGTAGTTGCAGACTCATCCTTTTAGAAACTTGTTTGGGCTGTTGAGAGGAGTAAAAAACCATCAAAAATTTCAATCCTGCATTATTTTACCAAGAAATGTGATTCTTCATTCAAAACCTGATTTTTGCTATTGGGCTCTATTGAATAGTGAATGTTTTGAATTTTCTCCAAAAGTAAAGTAGTTGCAAACTCATGCTTTTAGAGACTTGTTTGGGCTCATGAGAGGAGTAGAAAAACATCAAAAATTTCAGTCCGGCACGATTCTACCAAGAAATGTGTGTTCATTGAAACCGCTGGTTTTTTATAGTTTGGGCCCTATTGAATAATGAATGTTTTGAATTTTCTCCAAAAGTAAAGTAGTTGCAAACTCATCCTTTTAGAAACTTGTTTGGGCTGTTGAGAGGAGTAAAAAACCATAAAAAATTTCAATCCTGCATGATTTTACCAAGAAATGTGATTCTTCATTCAAAACCTGATTTTTGCTATTGGGCTCTATTGAATAGTGAATGTTTTGAATTTTCTCCAAAAGTAAAGTAGTTGCAAACTCATGCTTTTAGAGACTTGTTTGGGCTCATGAGAGGAGTAGAAAAACATCAAAAATTTCAGTCCTGCATGATTCTACCAAGAAATGTGTGTTCATTCAAACCGCTGGTTTTTGATAGTTTGGGCCCTATTGAATAATGAATGTTTTGAATTTTCTCCAAAAGTAAAGTAGTTGCAAACTCATCCTTTTAGAAACTTGTTTGGGCTGTTGAGAGGAGTAAAAAACCATCAAAAATTTCAATCCTGCATGATTTTACCAAGAAATGTGATTCTTCATTCAAAACCTGATTTTTGCTATTGGGCTCTATTGAATAGTGAATGTTTTGAATTTTCTCCAAAAGTAAAGTAGTTGCAAACTCATGCTTTTAGAGACTTGTTTGGGCTCATGAGAGGAGTAGAAAAACATCAAAAATTTCAGTCCTGCATGATTCTACCAAGAAATGTGTGTTCATTGAAACCGCTGGTTTTTGATAGTTTGGACCCTATTGAATAATGAATGTTTTGAATTTTCTCCAAAAGTAAAGTAGTTGCAAACTCATCCTTTTAGAAACTTGTTTGGGCTGTTGAGAGGAGTAAAAAACCATCAAAAATTTCAATCCTGCATGATTCTACCAAGAAATGTGATTCTTCATTCAAAACGCTGGTTTTTGCTATTGGGCTCTATTGAATAATGAATGTTTTGAATTTTCTCGAAAAGTAAAGTAGTTGCAAACTCATGCTTTTAGAGACTTGTTTGGGCTCATGAGAGGAGTAGAAAAACATCAAAAATTTCAGTCCTGCATGATTCTACCAAGAAATGTGTGTTCATTGAAACCGCTGGTTTTTGATAGTTTGGGCCCTATTGAATAATGAATGTTTTGAATTTTCTCCAAAAGTAAAGTAGTTGCAAACTCATCCTTTTAGAAACTTGTTTGGGCTGTTGAGAGGAGTAAAAAACCATCAAAAATTTCAATCCTGCATGATTCTACCAAGAAATGTGATTCTTCATTCAAAACGCTGGTTTTTGCTATTGGGCTCTATTGAATAATGATGTTTTGAATTTTCTCCAAAAGTAAAGTAGTTGCAAACTCATGCTTTTAGAGACTTGTTTGGGCTCATGAGAGGAGTAGAAAAAAATCAAAAATTTCAGTACTGCATGATTCTACCAAGAAATGTGTGTTCATTGAAACCGCTGGTTTTTGATAGTTTGGGCCCTATTGAATAATGAATGTTTTGAATTTTCTCCAAAAGTAAAGTAGTTGCAAACTCATCCTTTTAGAAACTTGTTTGGGCTGTTGAGAGGAGTAAAAAACCATCAAAAATTTCAATCCTGCATGATTTTACCAAGAAATGTGATTCTTCATTCAAAACCTGATTTTTGCTATTGGGCTCTATTGAATAGTGAATGTTTTGAATTTTCTCCAAAAGTAAAGTAGTTGCAAACTCATGCTTTTAGAGACTTGTTTGGGCTCATGAGAGGAGTAGAAAAACATCAAAAATTTCAGTCCTGCATGATTCTACCAAGAAATGTGTGTTCATTCAAACCGCTGGTTTTTGATAGTTTGGGCCCTATTGAATAATGAATGTTTTGAATTTTCTCCAAAAGTAAAGTAGTTGCAAACTCATCCTTTTAGAAACTTGTTTGGGCTGTTGAGAGGAGTAAAAAACCATCAAAAATTTCAATCCTGCATGATTCTACCAAGAAATGTGATTCTTCATTCAAAACGCTGGTTTTTGCTATTGGGCTCTATTGAATAATGAATGTTTTGAATTTTCTCCAAAAGTAAAGTAGTTGCAAACTCATGCTTTTAGAGACTTGTTTGGGCTCATGAAAGGAGAAGAAAAACATCAAAAATTTCAGTCCTGCATGATTCTACCAAGACATGTGTGTTCATTGAAACGGCTGGTTTTTGATAGTTTGGCCCCTATTGAATAATGAATGTTTTGAATTTTCTCCAAAAGTAAAGTAGTTGCAAACTCATCCTTTTAGAAACTTGTTTGGGCTGTTGAGAGGAGTAAAAAACCATCAAAAATTTCAATCCTGCATGATTCTACCAAGAAATGTGATTCTTCATTCAAAACGCTGGTTTTTGCTATTGGGCTCTATTGAATAATGAATGTTTTGAATTTTCTCCAAAAGTAAAGTAGTTGCAAACTCATGCTTTTAGAGACTTGTTTGAGCTCATGAGAGGAGTAGAAAAACATCAAAAATTTCAGTCCTGCATGATTCTACCAAGAAATGTGTGTTTATTCAAACCGCTGGTTTTTGATAGTTTGGGCCCTATTGAATAATGAATGTTTTGAATTTTCTCCAAAAGTAAAGTAGTTGCAAACTCATCCTTTTAGAAACTTGTTTGGGCTGTTGAGAGGAGTAAAAAACCATCAAAAATTTCAATCCTGCATGATTTTACCAAGAAATGTGATTCTTCATTCAAAACCTGATTTTTGCTATTGGGCTCTATTGAATAGTGAATGTTTTGAATTTTCTCCAAAAGTAAAGTAGTTGCAAACTCATGCTTTTAGAGACTTGTTTGGGCTCATGAGAGGAGTAGAAAAACATCAAAAATTTCAGTCCTGCATGATTCTACCAAGAAATGTGTGTTCATTCAAACCGCTGGTTTTTGATAGTTTGGGCCCTATTGAATAATGAATGTTTTGAATTTTCTCCAAAAGTAAAGTAGTTGCAAACTCATCCTTTTAGAAACTTGTTTGGGCTGTTGAGAGGAGTAAAAAACCAACAAAAATATCAATCCTGCATGATTCTACCAAGAAATGTGATTCTTCATTCAAAACGCTGGTTTTTGCTATTGGGCTCTATTGAATAATGAATGTTTTGAATTTTCTCCAAAAGTAAAGTAGTTGCAAACTCATGCTTTTAGAGACTTGTTTGGGCTCATGAGAGGAGTAGAAAAACATCAAAAATTTCAGTCCTGCATGATTCTACCAAGAAATGTGTGTTCATTCAAACCGCTGGTTTTTGATAGTTTGGGCCCTATTGAATAATGAATGTTTTGAATTTTCTCCAAAAGTAAAGTAGTTGCAAACTCATGCTTTTAGAGACTTGTTTGGGCTCATGAGAGGAGTAGAAAAACATCAAAAATTTCAGTCCTGCATGATTCTACCAAGAAATGTGTGTTCATTGAAACGGCTGGTTTTTGATAGTTTGGGCCCTATTGAATAATGAATGTTTTGAATTTTCTCCAAAAGTAAAGTAGTTGCAAACTCATCCTTTTAGAAACTTGTTTGGGCTGTTGAGAGGAGTAAAAAACCATCAAAAATTTCAATCCTGCATGATTCTACCAAGAAATGTGATTCTTCATTCAAAACGCTGGTTTTTGCTATTGGGCTCTATTGAATAATGAATGTTTTGAATTTTCTCCAAAAGTAAAGTAGTTGCAAACTCATGCTTTTAGAGACTTGTTTGGGCTCATGAGAGGAGTAGAAAAACATCAAAAATTTCAGTCCTGCATGATTCTACCAAGAAATGTGTGTTCATTGAAACCGCTGGTTTTTGATAGTTTGGGCCCTATTGAATAATGAATGTTTTGAATTTTCTCCAAAAGTAAAGTAGTTGCAAACTCATCCTTTTAGAAACTTGTTTGGGCTGTTGAGAGGAGTAAAAAACCAACAAAAATTTCAATCCTGCATGATTCTACCAAGAAATGTGATTCTTCATTCAAAACGCTGGTTTTTGCTATTGGGCTCTATTGAATAATGAATGTTTTGAATTTTCTCCAAAAGTAAAGTAGTTGCAAACTCATGCTTTTAGAGACTTGTTTGGGCTCATGAGAGGAGTAGAAAAACATCAAAAATTTCAGTCTTGCATGTTTCTACCAAGAAATGTGTGTTCATTCAAACCGCTGGTTTTTGATAGTTTGGGCCCTATTGAATAATGAATGTTTTGAATTTTCTCCAAAAGTAAAGTAGTTGCAAACTCATGCTTTTAGAGACTTGTTTGGGCTCATGAGAGGAGTAGAAAAACATCAAAAATTTCAGTCCTGCACGATTCTACCAAGAAATGTGTGATCATTGAAACCGCTGGTTTTTGATAGTTTGGGCCCTATTGAATAATGAATGTTTTGAATTTTCTCCAAAAGTAAAGTAGTTGCAAACTCATCCTTTTAGAAACTTGTTTGGGCTGTTGAGAGGAGTAAAAAACCATCAAAAATTTCAATCCTGCATGATTCTACCAAGAAATGTGATTCTTCATTCAAAACGCTGGTTTTTGCTATTGGGCTCTATTGAATAATGAATGTTTTGAATTTTCTCCAAAAGTAAAGTAGTTGCAAACTCATGCTTTTAGAGACTTGTTTGGGCTCATGAGAGGAGTAGAAAAACATCAAAAATTTCAGTCCTGCATGATTCTACCAAGAAATGTGTGTTCATTGAAACCGCTGGTTTTTGATAGTTTGGGCCCTATTGAATAATGAATGTTTTGAATTTTCTCCAAAAGTAAAGTAGTTGCAAACTCATCCTTTTAGAAACTTGTTTGGGCTGTTGAGAGGAGTAAAAAACCATCAAAAATTTCAATCCTGCATGATTTTACCAAGAAATGTGATTCTTCATTCAAAACCTGATTTTTGCTATTGGGCTCTATTGAATAGTGAATGTTTTGAATTTTCTCCAAAAGTAAAGTAGTTGCAAACTCATGCTTTTAGAGACTTGTTTGGGCTCATGAGAGGAGTAGAAAAACATCAAAAATTTCAGTCCTGCATGATTCTACCAAGACATGTGTGTTCATTGAAACGGCTGGTTTTTGATAGTTTGGGCCCTATTGAATAATGAATGTTTTGAATTTTCTCCAAAAGTAAAGTAGTTGCAAACTCATCCTTTTAGAAACTTGTTTGGGCTGTTGAGAGGAGTAAAAAACCATCAAAAATTTCAATCCTGCATGATTCTACCATGAAATGTGATTCTTCATTCAAAATGCTGGTTTTTGCTATTGGGCTCTATTGAATAATGAATGTTTTGAATTTTCTCCAAAAGTAAAGTAGTTGCAAACTCATGCTTTTAGAGACTTGTTTGAGCTCATGAGAGGAGTAGAAAAACATCAAAAATTTCAGTCCTGCATGATTCTACCAAGAAATGTGTGTTTATTCAAACCGCTGGTTTTTGATAGTTTGGGCCCTATTGAATAATGAATGTTTTGAATTTTCTCCAAAAGTAAAGTAGTTGCAAACTCATCCTTTTAGAAACTTGTTTGGGCTGTTGAGAGGAGTAAAAAACCATCAAAAATTTCAATCCTGCATGATTTTACCAAGAAATGTGATTCTTCATTCAAAACCTGATTTTTCCTATTGGGCTCTATTGAATAGTGAATGTTTTGAATTTTCTCCAAAAGTAAAGTAGTTGCAAACTCATGCTTTTAGAGACTTGTTTGGGCTCATGAGAGGAGTAGAAAAACATCAAAAATTTCAGTCCTGCATGATTCTACCAAGAAATGTGTTCATTCAAACCGCTGGTTTTTGATAGTTTGGGCCCTATTGAATAATGAATGTTTTGAATTTTCTCCAAAAGTAAAGTAGTTGCAAACTCATCCTTTTAGAAACTTGTTTGGGCTGTTGAGAGGAGTAAAAAACCAACAAAAATTTCAATCCTGCATGATTCTACCAAGAAATGTGATTCTTCATTCAAAACGCTGGTTTTTGCTATTGGGCTCTATTGAATAATGAATGTTTTGAATTTTCTCCAAAAGTAAAGTAGTTGCAAACTCATGCTTTTAGAGACTTGTTTGGGCTCATGAGAGGAGTAGAAAAACATCAAAAATTTCAGTCCTGCATGTTTCTACCAAGAAATGTGTGTTCATTCAAACCCCTGGTTTTTGATAGTTTGGGCCCTATTGAATAATGAATGTTTTGAATTTTCTCCAAAAGTAAAGTAGTTGCAAACTCATGCTTTTAGAGACTTGTTTGGGCTCATGGGAGGAGTAGAAAAACATCAAAAATGTCAGTCCTGCATGATTCTACCAAGAAATGTGTGATCATTGAAACCGCTGGTTTTTGATAGTTTGGGCCCTATTGAATAATGAATGTTTTGAATTTTCTCCAAAAGTAAAGTAGTTGCAAACTCATCCTTTTAGAAACTTGTTTGGGCTGTTGAGAGGAGTAAAAAACCATCAAAAATTTCAATCCTGCATGATTTTACCAAGAAATGTGATTCTTCATTCAAAACCTGATTTTTGCTATTGGGCTCTATTGAATAGTGAATGTTTTGAATTTTCTCCAAAAGTAAAGTAGTTGCAAACTCATGCTTTTAGAGACTTGTTTGGGCTCATGAGAGGAGTAGAAAAACATCAAAAATTTCAGTCCTGCATGATTCTACCAAGAAATGTGTTCATTCAAACCGCTGGTTTTTGATAGTTTGGGCCCTATTGAATAATGAATGTTTTGAATTTTCTCCAAAAGTAAAGTAGTTGCAAACTCATCCTTTTAGAAACTTGTTTGGGCTGTTGAGAGGAGTAAAAAACCATCAAAAATTTCAATCCTGCATGATTTTACCAAGAAATGTGATTCTTCATTCAAAACCTGATTTTTGCTATTGGGCTCTATTGAATAGTGAATGTTTTGAATTTTCTCCAAAAGTAAAGTAGTTGCAAACTCATGCTTTTAGAGACTTGTTTGGGCTCATGAGAGGAGTAGAAAAACATCAAAAATTTCAGTCCTGCATGATTCTACCAAGACATGTGTGTTCATTGAAACGGCTGGTTTTTGATAGTTTGGGCCCTATTGAATAATGAATGTTTTGAATTTTCTCCAAAAGTAAAGTAGTTGCAAACTCATCCTTTTAGAAACTTGTTTGGGCTGTTGAGAGGAGTAAAAAACCATCAAAAATTTCAATCCTGCATGATTCTACCAAGAAATGTGATTCTTCATTCAAAACGCTGGTTTTTGCTATTGGGCTCTATTGAATAATGAATGTTTTGAATTTTCTCCAAAAGTAAAGTAGTTGCAAACTCATGCTTTTAGAGACTTGTTTGAGCTCATGAGAGGAGTAGAAAAACATCAAAAATTTCAGTCCTGCATGATTCTACCAAGAAATGTGTGTTTATTCAAACCGCTGGTTTTTGATAGTTTGGGCCCTATTGAATAATGAATGTTTTGAATTTTCTCCAAAAGTAAAGTAGTTGCAAACTCATCCTTTTAGAAACTTGTTTGGGCTGTTGAGAGGAGTAAAAAACCATCAAAAATTTCAATCCTGCATGATTTTACCAAGAAATGTGATTCTTCATTCAAAACCTGATTTTTGCTATTGGGCTCTATTGAATAGTGAATGTTTTGAATTTTCTCTAAAAGTAAAGTAGTTGCAAACTCATGCTTTTAGAGACTTGTTTGGGCTCATGAGAGGAGTAGAAAAACATCAAAAATTTCAGTCCTGCATGATTCTACCAAGAAATGTGTTCATTCAAACCGCTGGTTTTTGATAGTTTGGGCCCTATTGAATAATGAATGTTTTGAATTTTCTCCAAAAGTAAAGTAGTTGCAAACTCATCCTTTTAGAAACTTGTTTGGGCTGTTGAGAGGAGTAAAAAACCATCAAAAATTTCAATCCTGCATGATTTTACCAAGAAATGTGATTCTTCATTCAAAACCTGATTTTTGCTATTGGGCTCTATTGAATAGTGAATGTTTTGAATTTTCTCCAAAAGTAAAGTAGTTGCAAACTCATGCTTTTAGAGACTTGTTTGGGCTCATGAGAGGAGTAGAAAAACATCAAAAATTTCAGTCCTGCATGATTCTACCAAGACATGTGTGTTCATTGAAACGGCTGGTTTTTGATAGTTTGGGCCCTATTGAATAATGAATGTTTTGAATTTTCTCCAAAAGTAAAGTAGTTGCAAACTCATGCTTTTAGAGACTTGTTTGGGCTCATGGGAGGAGTAGAAAAACATCAAAAATGTCAGTCCTGCATGATTCTACCAAGAAATGTGTGATCATTGAAACCGCTGGTTTTTGATAGTTTGGGCCCTATTGAATAATGAATGTTTTGAATTTTCTCCAAAAGTAAAGTAGTTGCAAACTCATCCTTTTAGAAACTTGTTTGGGCTGTTGAGAGGAGTAAAAAACCATCAAAAATTTCAATCCTGCATGATTTTACCAAGAAATGTGATTCTTCATTCAAAACCTGATTTTTGCTATTGGGCTCTATTGAATAGTGAATGTTTTGAATTTTCTCCAAAAGTAAAGTAGTTGCAAACTCATGCTTTTAGAGACTTGTTTGGGCTCATGAGAGGAGTAGAAAAACATCAAAAATTTCAGTCCTGCATGATTCTACCAAGAAATGTGTTCATTCAAACCGCTGGTTTTTGATAGTTTGGGCCCTATTGAATAATGAATGTTTTGAATTTTCTCCAAAAGTAAAGTAGTTGCAAACTCATCCTTTTAGAAACTTGTTTGGGCTGTTGAGAGGAGTAAAAAACCATCAAAAATTTCAATCCTGCATGATTTTACCAAGAAATGTGATTCTTCATTCAAAACCTGATTTTTGCTATTGGGCTCTATTGAATAGTGAATGTTTTGAATTTTCTCCAAAAGTAAAGTAGTTGCAAACTCATGCTTTTAGAGACTTGTTTGGGCTCATGAGAGGAGTAGAAAAACATCAAAAATTTCAGTCCTGCATGATTCTACCAAGACATGTGTGTTCATTGAAACGGCTGGTTTTTGATAGTTTGGGCCCTATTGAATAATGAATGTTTTGAATTTTCTCCAAAAGTAAAGTAGTTGCAAACTCATCCTTTTAGAAACTTGTTTGGGCTGTTGAGAGGAGTAAAAAACCATCAAAAATTTCAATCCTGCATGATTCTACCAAGAAATGTGATTCTTCATTCAAAACGCTGGTTTTTGCTATTGGGCTCTATTGAATAATGAATGTTTTGAATTTTCTCCAAAAGTAAAGTAGTTGCAAACTCATGCTTTTAGAGACTTGTTTGAGCTCATGAGAGGAGTAGAAAAACATCAAAAATTTCAGTCCTGCATGATTCTACCAAGAAATGTGTGTTTATTCAAACCGCTGGTTTTTGATAGTTTGGGCCCTATTGAATAATGAATGTTTTGAATTTTCTCCAAAAGTAAAGTAGTTGCAAACTCATCCTTTTAGAAACTTGTTTGGGCTGTTGAGAGGAGTAAAAAACCATCAAAAATTTCAATCCTGCATGATTTTACCAAGAAATGTGATTCTTCATTCAAAACCTGATTTTTGCTATTGGGCTCTATTGAATAGTGAATGTTTTGAATTTTCTCTAAAAGTAAAGTAGTTGCAAACTCATGCTTTTAGAGACTTGTTTGGGCTCATGAGAGGAGTAGAAAAACATCAAAAATTTCAGTCCTGCATGATTCTACCAAGAAATGTGTTCATTCAAACCGCTGGTTTTTGATAGTTTGGGCCCTATTGAATAATGAATGTTTTGAATTTTCTCCAAAAGTAAAGTAGTTGCAAACTCATCCTTTTAGAAACTTGTTTGGGCTGTTGAGAGGAGTAAAAAACCAACAAAAATTTCAATCCTGCATGATTCTACCAAGAAATGTGATTCTTCATTCAAAACGCTGGTTTTTGCTATTGGGCTCAATTGAATAATGAATGTTTTGAATTTTCTCCAAAAGTAAAGTAGTTGCAAACTCATGCTTTTAGAGACTTGTTTGGGCTCATGAGAGGAGTAGAAAAACATCAAAAATTTCAGTCCTGCATGTTTCTACCAAGAAATGTGTGTTCATTCAAACCGCTGGTTTTTGATAGTTTGGGCCCTATTGAATAATGAATGTTTTGAATTTTCTCCAAAAGTAAAGTAGTTGCAAACTCATGCTTTTAGAGACTTGTTTGGGCTCATGGGAGGAGTAGAAAAACATCAAAAATGTCAGTCCTGCATGATTCTACCAAGAAATGTGTGATCATTGAAACCGCTGGTTTTTGATAGTTTGGGCCCTATTGAATAATGAATGTTTTGAATTTTCTCCAAAAGTAAAGTAGTTGCAAACTCATCCTTTTAGAAACTTGTTTGGGCTGTTGAGAGGAGTAAAAAACCATCAAAAATTTCAATCCTGCATGATTCTACCAAGAAATGTGATTCTTCATTCAAAACGCTGGTTTTTGCTATTGGGCTCAATTGAATAATGAATGTTTTGAATTTTCTCCAAAAGTAAAGTAGTTGCAAACTCATGCTTTTAGAGACTTGTTTGGGCTCATGAGAGGAGTAGAAAAACATCAAAAATTTCAGTCCTGCATGATTCTACCAAGAAATGTGTGTTCATTGAAACCGCTGGTTTTTGATAGTTTGGGCCCTATTGAATAATGAATGTTTTGAATTTTCTCCAAAAGTAAAGTAGTTGCAAACTCATCCTTTTAGAAATTTGTTTGGGCTGTTGAGAGGAGTAAAAAACCATCAAAAATTTCAATCCTGCATGATTCTACCAAGAAATGTGATTCTTCATTCAAAACGCTGGTTTTTGCTATTGGGCTCTATTGAATAATGAATGTTTTGAATTTTCTCCAAAAGTAAAGTAGTTGCAAACTCATGCTTTTAGAGACTTGTTTGGGCTCATGAGAGGAGTAGAAAAACATCAAAAATTTCAGTCCTGCATGTTTCTACCAAGAAATGTGTGTTCATTCAAACCGCTGGTTTTTGATAGTTTGGGCCCTATTGAATAATGAATGTTTTGAATTTTCTCCAAAAGTAAAGTAGTTGCAAACTCATGCTTTTAGAGACTTGTTTGGGCTCATGGGAGGAGTAGAAAAACATCAAAAATGTCAGTCCTGCATGATTCTACCAAGAAATGTGTGATCATTGAAACCGCTGGTTTTTTATAGTTTGGGCCCTATTGAATAATGAATGTTTTGAATTTTCTCCAAAAGTAAAGTAGTTGCAAACTCATCCTTTTAGAAACTTGTTTGGGCTGTTGAGAGGAGTAAAAAACCATCAAAAATTTCAATCCTGCATGATTTTACCAAGAAATGTGATTCTTCATTCAAAACCTGATTTTTGCTATTGGGCTCTATTGAATAGTGAATGTTTTGAATTTTCTCTAAAAGTAAAGTAGTTGCAAACTCATGCTTTTAGAGACTTGTTTGGGCTCATGAGAGGAGTAGAAAAACATCAAAAATTTCAGTCCTGCATGATTCTACCAAGAAATGTGTTCATTCAAACCGCTGGTTTTTGATAGTTTGGGCCCTATTGAATAATGAATGTTTTGAATTTTCTCCAAAAGTAAAGTAGTTGCAAACTCATCCTTTTAGAAACTTGTTTGGGCTGTTGAGAGGAGTAAAAAACCAACAAAAATTTCAATCCTGCATGATTCTACCAAGAAATGTGATTCTTCATTCAAAACGCTGGTTTTTGCTATTGGGCTCAATTGAATAATGAATGTTTTGAATTTTCTCCAAAAGTAAAGTAGTTGCAAACTCATGCTTTTAGAGACTTGTTTGGGCTCATGAGAGGAGTAGAAAAACATCAAAAATTTCAGTCCTGCATGTTTCTACCAAGAAATGTGTGTTCATTCAAACCGCTGGTTTTTGATAGTTTGGGCCCTATTGAATAATGAATGTTTTGAATTTTCTCCAAAAGTAAAGTAGTTGCAAACTCATGCTTTTAGAGACTTGTTTGGGCTCATGGGAGGAGTAGAAAAACATCAAAAATGTCAGTCCTGCATGATTCTACCAAGAAATGTGTGATCATTGAAACCGCTGGTTTTTTATAGTTTGGGCCCTATTGAATAATGAATGTTTTGAATTTTCTCCAAAAGTAAAGTAGTTGCAAACTCATCCTTTTAGAAACTTGTTTGGGCTGTTGAGAGGAGTAAAAAACCATCAAAAATTTCAATCCTGCATGATTTTACCAAGAAATGTGATTCTTCATTCAAAACCTGATTTTTGCTATTGGGCTCTATTGAATAGTGAATGTTTTGAATTTTCTCCAAAAGTAAAGTAGTTGCAAACTCATGCTTTTAGAGACTTGTTTGGGCTCATGAGAGGAGTAGAAAAACATCAAAAATTTCAGTCCTGCATGATTCTACCAAGAAATGTGTTCATTCAAACCGCTGGTTTTTGATAGTTTGGGCCCTATTGAATAATGAATGTTTTGAATTTTCTCCAAAAGTAAAGTAGTTGCAAACTCATCCTTTTAGAAACTTGTTTGGGCTGTTGAGAGGAGTAAAAAACCATCAAAAATTTCAATCCTGCATGATTTTACCAAGAAATGAGATTCTTCATTCAAAACCTGATTTTTGCTATTGGGCTCTATTGAATAGTGAATGTTTTGAATTTTCTCCAAAAGTAAAGTAGTTGCAAACTCATGCTTTTAGAGACTTGTTTGGGCTCATGAGAGGAGTAGAAAAACATCAAAAATTTCAGTCCTGCATGATTCTACCAAGACATGTGTGTTCATTGAAACGGCTGGTTTTTGATAGTTTGGGCCCTATTGAATAATGAATGTTTTGAATTTTCTCCAAAAGTAAAGTAGTTGCAAACTCATCCTTTTAGAAACTTGTTTGGGCTGTTGAGAGGAGTAAAAAACCATCAAAAATTTCAATCCTGCATGATTCTACCAAGAAATGTGATTCTTCATTCAAAACGCTGGTTTTTGCTATTGGGCTCTATTGAATAATGAATGTTTTGAATTTTCTCCAAAAGTAAAGTAGTTGCAAACTCATGCTTTTAGAGACTTGTTTGAGCTCATGAGAGGAGTAGAAAAACATCAAAAATTTCAGTCCTGCATGATTCTACCAAGAAATGTGTGTTTATTCAAACCGCTGGTTTTTGATAGTTTGGGCCCTATTGAATAATGAATGTTTTGAATTTT
Organism: Dendrobates tinctorius; assembly: GCF_039654945.1. NCBI lineage: Eukaryota > Metazoa > Chordata > Amphibia > Anura > Dendrobatidae > Dendrobates > Dendrobates tinctorius. The sequence goes on from NW_027361793.1 coordinate 25,728,314, forward strand.
CTCCAAAAGTAAAGTAGTTGCAAACTCATCCTTTTAGAAACTTGTTTGGGCTGTTGAGAGGAGTAAAAAACCATCAAAAATTTCAATCCTGCATGATTTTACCAAGAAATGTGATTCTTCATTCAAAACCTGATTTTTGCTATTGGGCTCTATTGAATAGTGAATGTTTTGAATTTTCTCCAAAAGTAAAGTAGTTGCAAACTCATGCTTTTAGAGACTTGTTTGGGCTCATGAGAGGAGTAGAAAAACATCAAAAATTTCAGTCCTGCATGTTTCTACCAAGAAATGTGTGTTCATTCAAACCGCTGGTTTTTGATAGTTTGGGCCCTATTGAATAATGAATGTTTTGAATTTTCTCCAAAAGTAAAGTAGTTGCAAACTCATGCTTTTAGAGACTTGTTTGGGCTCATGGGAGGAGTAGAAAAACATCAAAAATGTCAGTCCTGCATGATTCTACCAAGAAATGTGTGATCATTGAAACCGCTGGTTTTTGATAGTTTGGGCCCTATTGAATAATGAATGTTTTGAATTTTCTCCAAAAGTAAAGTAGTTGCAAACTCATCCTTTTAGAAACTTGTTTGGGCTGTTGAGAGGAGTAAAAAACCATCAAAAATTTCAATCCTGCATGATTCTACCAAGAAATGTGATTCTTCATTCAAAACGCTGGTTTTTGCTATTGGGCTCTATTGAATAATGAATGTTTTGAAATTTCTCCAAAAGTAAAGTAGTTGCAAACTCATGCTTTTAGAGACTTGTTTGGGCTCATGAGAGGAGTAGAAAAACATCAAAAATTTCAGTCCTGCATGATTCTACCAAGAAATGTGTGTTCATTCAAACCGCTGGTTTTTGATAGTTTGGGCCCTATTGAATAATGAATGTTTTGAATTTTCTCCAAAAGTAAAGTAGTTGCAAACTCATGCTTTTAGAGACTTGTTTGGGCTCATGAGAGGAGTAGAAAAACATCAAAAATTTCAGTCCTGCATGATTCTACCAAGAAATGTGTGTTCATTGAAACCGCTGGTTTTTGATAGTTTGGGCCCTATTGAATAATGAATGTTTTGAATTTTCTCCAAAAGTAAAGTAGTTGCAAACTCATCCTTTTAGAAACTTGTTTGGGCTGTTGAGAGGAGTAAAAAACCATCAAAAATTTCAATCCTGCATGATTTTACCAAGAAATGTGATTCTTCATTCAAAACCTGATTTTTGCTATTGGGCTCTATTGAATAGTGAATGTTTTGAATTTTCTCCAAAAGTAAAGTAGTTGCAAACTCATGCTTTTAGAGACTTGTTTGGGCTCATGAGAGGAGTAGAAAAACATCAAAAATTTCAGTCCTGCATGATTCTACCAAGAAATGTGTGTTCATTGAAACCGCTGGTTTTTTTGTAGTTTGGGCCCTATTGAATAATGAATGTTTTGAATTTTCTCCAAAAGTAAAGTAGTTGCAAACTCATCCTTTTAGAAACTTGTTTGGGCTGTTGAGAGGAGTAAAAAACCATCAAAAATTTCAATCCTGCATGATTCTACCAAGAAATGTGATTCTTCATTCAAAACGCTGGTTTTTGCTATTGGGCTCTATTGAATAATGAATGTTTTGAATTTTCTCCAAAAGTAAAGTAGTTGCAAACTCATGCTTTTAGAGACTTGTTTGGGCTCATGAGAGGAGTAGAAAAACATCAAAAATTTCAGTCCTGCATGATTCTACCAAGAAATGTGTGTTCATTGAAACCGCTGGTTTTTGATAGTTTGGGCCCTATTGAATAAGGAATGTTTTGAATTTTCTCCAAAAGTAAAGTAGTTGCAAACTCATCCTTTTAGAAACTTGTTTGGGCTGTTGAGAGGAGTAAAAAACCATCAAAAATTTCAATCCTGCATGATTTTACCAAGAAATGTGATTCTTCATTCAAAACCTGATTTTTGCTATTGGGCTCTATTGAATAGTGAATGTTTTGAATTTTCTCCAAAAGTAAAGTAGCTGCAAACTCATGCTTTTAGAGACTTGTTTGGGCTCATGAGAGGAGTAGAAAAACATCAAAAATTTCAGTCCGGCATGATTCTACCAAGAAATGTGTGTTCATTGAAACCGCTGGTTTTTTATAGTTTGGGCCCTATTGAATAATGAATGTTTTGAATTTTCTCCAAAAGTAAAGTAGTTGCAAACTCATCCTTTTAGAAACTTGTTTGGGCTGTTGAGAGGAGTAAAAAACCATCAAAAATTTCAATCCTGCATGATTTTACCAAGAAATGTGATTCTTCATTCAAAACCTGATTTTTGCTATTGGGCTCTATTGAATAGTGAATGTTTTGAATTTTCTCCAAAAGTAAAGTAGTTGCAAACTCATGCTTTTAGAGACTTGTTTGGGCTCATGAGAGGAGTAGAAAAACATCAAAAATTTCAGTCCTGCATGATTCTACCAAGAAATGTGTGTTCATTCAAACCGCTGGTTTTTGATAGTTTGGGCCCTATTGAATAATGAATGTTTTGAATTTTCTCCAAAAGTAAAGTAGTTGCAAACTCATCCTTTTAGAAACTTGTTTGGGCTGTTGAGCGGAGTAAAAAACCATCAAAAATTTCAATCCTGCATGATTTTACCAAGAAATGTGATTCTTCATTCAAAACCTGATTTTTGCTATTGGGCTCTATTGAATAGTGAATGTTTTGAATTTTCTCCAAAAGTAAAGTAGTTGCAAACTCATGCTTTTAGAGACTTGTTTGGGCTCATGAGAGGAGTAGAAAAACATCAAAAATTTCAGTCCTGCATGATTCTACCAAGAAATGTGTGTTCATTCAAACCGCTGGTTTTTGATAGTTTGGGCCCTATTGAATAATGAATGTTTTGAATTTTCTCCAAAAGTAAAGTAGTTGCAAACTCATCCTTTTAGAAACTTGTTTGGGCTGTTGAGAGGAGTAAAAAACCATCAAAAATTTCAATCCTGCATGATTCTACCAAGAAATGTGATTCTTCATTCAAAACGCTGGTTTTTGATATTGGGCTCTATTGAATAATGAATGTTTTGAATTTTCTCCAAAAGTAAAGTAGTTGCAAACTCATGCTTTTAGAGACTTGTTTGGGCTCATGAGAGGAGAAGAAAAACATCAAAAATTTCAGTCCTGCATGATTCTACCAAGACATGTGTGTTCATTGAAACGGCTGGTTTTTGATAGTTTGGGCCCTATTGAATAATGAATGTTTTGAATTTTCTCCAAAAGTAAAGTAGTTGCAAACTCATCCTTTTAGAAACTTGTTTGGGCTGTTGAGAGGAGTAAAAAACCATCAAAAATTTCAATCCTGCATGATTCTACCAAGAAATGTGATTCTTCATTCAAAACGCTGGTTTTTGCTATTGGGCTCTATTGAATAGTGAATGTTTTGAATTTTCTCCAAAAGTAAAGTAGTTGCAAACTCATGCTTTTAGAGACTTGTTTGAGCTCATGAGAGGAGTAGAAAAACATCAAAAATTTCAGTCCTGCATGATTCTACCAAGAAATGTGTGTTTATTCAAACCGCTGGTTTTTGATAGTTTGGGCCCTATTGAATAATGAATGTTTTGAATTTTCTCCAAAAGTAAAGTAGTTGCAAACTCATCCTTTTAGAAACTTGTTTGGGCTGTTGAGAGGAGTAAAAAACCATCAAAAATTTCAATCCTGCATGATTTTACCAAGAAATGTGATTCTTCATTCAAAACCTGATTTTTGCTATTGGGCTCTATTGAATAGTGAATGTTTTGAATTTTCTCCAACAGTAAAGTAGTTGCAAACTCATGCTTTTAGAGACTTGTTTGGGCTCATGAGAGGAGTAGAAAAACATCAAAAATTTCAGTCCTGCATGATTCTACCAAGAAATGTGTTCATTCAAACCGCTGGTTTTTGATAGTTTGGGCCCTATTGAATAATGAATGTTTTGAATTTTCTCCAAAAGTAAAGTAATTGCAAACTCATCCTTTTAGAAATTTGTTTGGGCTGTTGAGAGGAGTAAAAAACCATCAAAAATTTCAATCCTGCATGATTTTACCAAGAAATGTGATTCTTCATTCAAAACCTGATTTTTGCTATTGGGCTCTATTGAATAGTGAATGTTTTGAATTTTCTCCAAAAGTAAAGTAGTTGCAAACTCATGCTTTTAGAGACTTGTTTGGGCTCATGAGAGTAGAAAAACATCAAAAATTTCAGTCCTGCATGATTCTACCAAGACATGTGTGTTCATTGAAACGGCTGGTTTTTGATAGTTTGGGCCCTATTGAATAATGAATGTTTTGAATTTTCTCCAAAAGTAAAGTAGTTGCAAACTCATCCTTTTAGAAACTTGTTTGGGCTGTTGAGAGGAGTAAAAAACCATCAAAAATTTCAATCCTGCATGATTCTACCAAGAAATGTGATTCTTCATTCAAAACGCTGGTTTTTGCTATTGGGCTCTATTGAATAATGAATGTTTTGAATTTTCTCCAAAAGTAAAGTAGTTGCAAACTCATGCTTTTAGAGACTTGTTTGGGCTCATGAGAGGAGTAGAAAAACATCAAAAATTTCAGTCCTGCATGATTCTACCAAGAAATGTGTTCATTCAAACCGCTGGTTTTTGATAGTTTGGGCCCTATTGAATAATGAATGTTTTGAATTTTCTCCAAAAGTAAAGTAGTTGCAAACTCATCCTTTTAGAAACTTGTTTGGGCTGTTGAGAGGAGTAAAAAACCAACAAAAATTTCAATCCTGCATGATTCTACCAAGAAATGTGATTCTTCATTCAAAACGCTGGTTTTTGCTATTGGGCTCTATTGAATAATGAATGTTTTGAATTTTCTCCAAAAGTAAAGTAGTTGCAAACTCATGCTTTTAGAGACTTGTTTGGGCTCATGAGAGGAGTAGAAAAACATCAAAAATTTCAGTCCTGCATGTTTCTACCAAGAAATGTGTGTTCATTCAAACCGCTGGTTTTTGATAGTTTGGGCCCTATTGAATAATGAATGTTTTGAATTTTCTCCAAAAGTAAAGTAGTTGCAAACTCATGCTTTTAGAGACTTGTTTGGGCTCATGGGAGGAGTAGAAAAACATCAAAAATGTCAGTCCTGCATGATTCTACCAAGAAATGTGTGATCATTGAAACCGCTGGTTTTTGATAGTTTGGGCCCTATTGAATAATGAATGTTTTGAATTTTCTCCAAAAGTAAAGTAGTTGCAAACTCATCCTTTTAGAAACTTGTTTGGGCTGTTGAGAGGAGTAAAAAACCATCAAAAATTTCAATCCTGCATGATTTTACCAAGAAATGTGATTCTTCATTCAAAACCTGATTTTTGCTATTGGGCTCTATTGAATAGTGAATGTTTTGAATTTTCTCCAAAAGTAAAGTAGTTGCAAACTCATGCTTTTAGAGACTTGTTTGGGCTCATGAGAGGAGTAGAAAAACATCAAAAATTTCAGTCCTGCATGATTCTACCAAGAAATGTGTTCATTCAAACCGCTGGTTTTTGATAGTTTGGGCCCTATTGAATAATGAATGTTTTGAATTTTCTCCAAAAGTAAAGTAGTTGCAAACTCATCCTTTTAGAAACTTGTTTGGGCTGTTGAGAGGAGTAAAAAACCATCAAAAATTTCAATCCTGCATGATTTTACCAAGAAATGTGATTCTTCATTCAAAACCTGATTTTTGCTATTGGGCTCTATTGAATAGTGAATGTTTTGAATTTTCTCCAAAAGTAAAGTAGTTGCAAACTCATGCTTTTAGAGACTTGTTTGGGCTCATGAGAGGAGTAGAAAAACATCAAAAATTTCAATCCTGCATGATTCTACCAAGACATGTGTGTTCATTGAAACGGCTGGTTTTTGATAGTTTGGGCCCTATTGAATAATGAATGTTTTGAATTTTCTCCAAAAGTAAAGTAGTTGCAAACTCATCCTTTTAGAAACTTGTTTGGGCTGTTGAGAGGAGTAAAAAACCATCAAAAATTTCAATCCTGCATGATTCTACCAAGAAATGTGATTCTTCATTCAAAACGCTGGTTTTTGCTATTGGGCTCTATTGAATAATGAATGTTTTGAATTTTCTCCAAAAGTAAAGTAGTTGAAAACTCATGCTTTTAGAGACTTGTTTGAGCTCATGAGAGGAGTAGAAAAACATCAAAAATTTCAGTCCTGCATGATTCTACCAAGAAATGTGTGTTTATTCAAACCGCTGGTTTTTGATAGTTTGGGCCCTATTGAATAATGAATGTTTTGAATTTTCTCCAAAAGTAAAGTAGTTGCAAACTCATCCTTTTAGAAACTTGTTTGGGCTGTTGAGAGGAGTAAAAAACCATCAAAAATTTCAATCCTGCATGATTTTACCAAGAAATGTGATTCTTCATTCAAAACCTGATTTTTGCTATTGGGCTCTATTGAATAGTGAATGTTTTGAATTTTCTCCAAAAGTAAAGTAGTTGCAAACTCATGCTTTTAGAGACTTGTTTGGGCTCATGAGAGGAGTAGAAAAACATCAAAAATTTCAGTCCTGCATGATTCTACCAAGAAATGTGTTCATTCAAACCGCTGGTTTTTGATAGTTTGGGCCCTATTGAATAATGAATGTTTTGAATTTTCTCCAAAAGTAAAGTAGTTGCAAACTCATCCTTTTAGAAACTTGTTTGGGCTGTTGAGAGGAGTAAAAAACCAACAAAAATTTCAATCCTGCATGATTTTACCAAGAAATGTGATTCTTCATTCAAAACCTGATTTTTGCTATTGGGCTCTATTGAATAGTGAATGTTTTGAATTTTCTCCAAAAGTAAAGTAGTTGCAAACTCATGCTTTTAGAGACTTGTTTGGGCTCATGAGAGGAGTAGAAAAACATCAAAAATTTCAGTCCTGCATGTTTCTACCAAGAAATGTGTGTTCATTCAAACCGCTGGTTTTTGATAGTTTGGGCCCTATTGAATAATGAATGTTTTGAATTTTCTCCAAAAGTAAAGTAGTTGCAAACTCATGCTTTTAGAGACTTGTTTGGGCTCATGGGAGGAGTAGAAAAACATCAAAAATGTCAGTCCTGCATGATTCTACCAAGAAATGTGTGATCATTGAAACCGCTGGTTTTTGATAGTTTGGGCCCTATTGAATAATGAATGTTTTGAATTTTCTCCAAAAGTAAAGTAGTTGCAAACTCATCCTTTTAGAAACTTGTTTGGGCTGTTGAGAGGAGTAAAAAACCATCAAAAATTTCAATCCTGCATGATTCTACCAAGAAATGTGATTCTTCATTCAAAACGCTGGTTTTTGCTATTGGGCTCTATTGAATAATGAATGTTTTGAATTTTCTCCAAAAGTAAAGTAGTTGCAAACTCATGCTTTTAGAGACTTGTTTGGGCTCATGAGAGGAGTAGAAAAACATCAAAAATTTCAGTCCTGCATGATTCTACCAAGAAATGTGTGTTCATTGAAACCGCTGGTTTTTGATAGTTTGGGCCCTATTGAATAATGAATGTTTTGAATTTTCTCCAAAAGTAAAGTAGTTGCAAACTCATCCTTTTAGAAACTTGTTTGGGCTGTTGAGAGGAGTAAAAAACCATCAAAAATTTCAATCCTGCATGATTCTACCAAGAAATGTGATTCTTCATTCAAAACGCTGGTTTTTGCTATTGGGCTCTATTGAATAATGAATGTTTTGAATTTTCTCCAAAAGTAAAGTAGTTGCAAACTCATGCTTTTAGAGACTTGTTTGGGCTCATGAGATGAGTAGAAAAACATCAAAAATTTCAGTCCTGCATGATTCTACCAAGACATGTGTGTTCATTGAAACGGCTTGTTTTTGATAGTTTGGACCCTATTGAATAATGAATGTTTTGAATTTTCTCCAAAAGTAAAGTAGTTGCAAACTCATCCTTTTAGAAACTTGTTTGGGTTGTTGAGAGGAGTAAAAAACCATCAAAAATTTCAATCCTGCAGGATTCTACCAAGAAATGTGATTCTTCATTCAAAACGCTGGTTTTTGCTATTGGGCTCTATTGAATAATGAATGTTTTGAATTTTCTCCAAAAGTAAAGTAGTTGCAAACTCATGCTTTTAGAGACTTGTTTGGGCTCATGAGAGGAGTAGAAAAACATCAAAAATTTCAGTCCTGCATGATTCTACCAAGAAATGTGTGTTCATTCAAACCGCTGGTTTTTGATAGTTTGGGCCCTATTGAATAATGAATGTTTTGAATTTTCTCCAAAAGTAAAGTAGTTGCAAACTCATGCTTTTAGAGACTTGTTTGAGCTCATGAGAGGAGTAGAAAAACATCAAAAATTTCAGTCCTGCATGATTCTACCAAGAAATGTGTGTTCATTGAAACCGCTGGTTTTTGATAGTTTGGGCCCTATTGAATAATGAATGTTTTGAATTTTCTCCAAAAGTAAAGTAGTTGCAAACTCATCCTTTTAGAAACTTGTTTGGGCTGTTGAGAGGAGTAAAAAACCATCAAAAATTTCAATCCTGCATGATTCTACCAAGAAATGTGATTCTTCATTCAAAACGCTGGTTTTTGCTATTGGGCTCTATTGAATAATGAATGTTTTGAATTTTCTCCAAAAGTAAAGTAGTTGCAAACTCATGCTTTTAGAGACTTGTTTGGGCTCATGAGATGAGTAGAAAAACATCAAAAATTTCAGTCCTGCATGATTCTACCAAGACATGTGTGTTCATTGAAACGGCTGGTTTTTGATAGTTTGGGCCCTATTGAATAATGAATGTTTTGAATTTTCTCCAAAAGTAAAGTAGTTGCAAACTCATCCTTTTAGAAACTTGTTTGGGTTGTTGAGAGGAGTAAAAAACCATCAAAAATTTCAATCCTGCAGGATTCTACCAAGAAATGTGATTCTTCATTCAAAACGCTGGTTTTTGCTATTGGGCTCTATTGAATAATGAATGTTTTGAATTTTCTCCAAAAGTAAAGTAGTTGCAAACTCATGCTTTTAGAGACTTGTTTGGGCTCATGAGAGGAGTAGAAAAACATCAAAAATTTCAGTCCTGCATGATTCTACCAAGAAATGTGTGTTCATTCAAACCGCTGGTTTTTGATAGTTTGGGCCCTATTGAATAATGAATGTTTTGAATTTTCTCCAAAAGTAAAGTAGTTGCAAACTCATGCTTTTAGAGACTTGTTTGGGCTCATGAGAGGAGTAGAAAAACATCAAAAATTTCATTCCTGCATGATTCTACCAAGAAATGTGTGTTCATTGAAACGGCTGGTTTTTGATAGTTTGGGCCCTATTGAATAATGAATGTTTTGAATTTTCTCCAAAAGTAAAGTAGTTGCAAACTCATCCTTTTAGAAACTTGTTTGGGCTGTTGAGAGGAGTAAAAAACCATCAAAAATTTCAATCCTGCATGATTCTACCAAGAAATGTGATTCTTCATTCAAAACGCTGGTTTTTGCTATTGGGCTCTATTGAATAATGAATGTTTTGAATTTTCTCCAAAAGTAAAGTAGTTGCAAACTCATGCTTTTAGAGACTTGTTTGGGCTCATGAGATGAGTAGAAAAACATCAAAAATTTCAGTCCTGCATGATTCTACCAAGACATGTGTGTTCATTGAAACGGCTGGTTTTTGATAGTTTGGGCCCTATTGAATAATGAATGTTTTGAATTTTCTCCAAAAGTAAAGTAGTTGCAAACTCATCCTTTTAGAAACTTGTTTGGGTTGTTGAGAGGAGTAAAAAACCATCAAAAATTTCAATCCTGCAGGATTCTACCAAGAAATGTGATTCTTCATTCAAAACGCTGGTTTTTGCTATTGGGCTCTATTGAATAATGAATGTTTTGAATTTTCTCCAAAAGTAAAGTAGTTGCAAACTCATGCTTTTAGAGACTTGTTTGGGCTCATGAGAGGAGTAGAAAAACATCAAAAATTTCAGTCCTGCATGATTCTACCAAGAAATGTGTGTTCATTCAAACCGCTGGTTTTTGATAGTTTGGGCCCTATTGAATAATGAATGTTTTGAATTTTCTCCAAAAGTAAAGTAGTTGCAAACTCATGCTTTTAGAGACTTGTTTGAGCTCATGAGAGGAGTAGAAAAACATCAAAAATTTCAGTCCTGCATGATTCTACCAAGAAATGTGTGTTCATTGAAACCGCTGGTTTTTGATAGTTTGGGCCCTATTGAATAATGAATGTTTTGAATTTTCTCCAAAAGTAAAGTAGTTGCAAACTCATCCTTTTAGAAACTTGTTTGGGCTGTTGAGAAGAGTAAAAAACCATCAAAAATTTCAATCCTGCATGATTCTACCAAGAAATGTGATTCTTCATTCAAAACGCTGGTTTTTGCTATTGGGCTCTATTGAATAATGAATGTTTTGAATTTTCTCCAAAAGTAAAGTAGTTGCAAACTCATGCTTTTAGAGACTTGTTTGGGCTCATGAGAGGAGTAGAAAAACATCAAAAATTTCAGTCCTGCATGATTCTACCAAGAAATGTGTGTTCATTGAAACCGCTGGTTTTTGATAGTTTGGGCCCTATTGAATAATGAATGTTTTGAATTTTCTCCAAAAGTAAAGTAGTTGCAAACTCATCCTTTTAGAAACTTGTTTGGGCTGTTGAGAGGAGTAAAAAACCATCAAAAATTTCAATCCTGCATGATTCTACCAAGAAATGTGATTCTTCATTCAAAACGCTGGTTTTTGCTATTGGGCTCTATTGAATAATGAATGTTTTGAATTTTCTCCAAAAGTAAAGTAGTTGCAAACTCATGCTTTTAGAGACTTGTTTGGGCTCATGAGAGGAGTAGAAAAACATCAAAAATTTCAGTCCTGCATGATTCTACCAAGAAATGTGTGTTCATTGAAACCGCTGGTTTTTGATAGTTTGGGCCCTATTGAATAATGAATGTTTTGAATTTTCTCCAAAAGTAAAGTAGTTGCAAACTCATGCTTTTAGAGACTTGTTTGGGCTCATGAGAGGAGTAGAAAAACATCAAAAATTTCAGTCCTGCATGATTCTACCAAGAAATGTGTGTTCATTGAAACCGCTGGTTTTTCATAGTTTGGGCCCTATTGAATAATGAATGTTTTGAATTTTCTCCAAAAGTAAAGTAGTTGCAAACTCATCCTTTTAGAAACTTGTTTGGGCTGTTGAGAGGAGTAAAAAACCATCAAAAATTTCAATCCTGCATGATTCTACCAAGAAATGTGATTCTTCATTCAAAACGCTGGTTTTTGCTATTGGGCTCTATTGAATAATGAATGTTTTGAATTTTCTCCAAAAGTAAAGTAGTTGCAAACTCATGCTTTTAGAGACTTGTTTGGGCTCATGAGAGGAGTAGAAAAACATCAAAAATTTCAGTCCTGCATGATTCTACCAAGAAATGTGTGTTCATTCAAACCGCTGGTTTTTGATAGTTTGGGCCCTATTGAATAATGAATGTTTTGAATTTTCTCCAAAAGTAAAGTAGTTGCAAACTCATGCTTTTAGAGACTTGTTTGGGCTCATGAGAGGAGTAGAAAAACATCAAAAATTTCAGTCCTGCATGATTCTACCAAGAAATGTGTGTTCATTCAAACCGCTGGTTTTTGATAGTTTGGGCCCTATTGAATAATGAATGTTTTGAATTTTCTCCAAAAGTAAAGTAGTTGCAAACTCATGCTTTTAGAGACTTGTTTGGGCTCATGAGAGGAGTAGAAAAACATCAAAAATTTCAGTCCTGCATGATTCTACCAAGAAATGTGTGTTCATTGAAACCGCTGGTTTTTTATAGTTTGGGACCTATTGAATAATGAATGTTTTGAATTTTCTCCAAAAGTAAAGTAGTTGCAAACTCATCCTTTTAGAAACTTGTTTGGGCTGTTGAGAGGAGTAAAAAACCATCAAAAATTTCAATCCTGCATGATTCTACCAAGAAATGTGATTCTTCATTCAAAACGCTGGTTTTTGCTATTGGGCTCTATTGAATAATGAATGTTTTGAATTTTCTCCAAAAGTAAAGTAGTTGCAAACTCATGCTTTTAGAGACTTGTTTGGGCTCATGAGAGGAGTAGAAAAACATCAAAAATTTCAGTCCTGCATGATTCTACCAAGAAATGTGTGTTCATTGAAACCGCTGGTTTTTGATAGTTTGGGCCCTATTGAATAAGGAATGTTTTGAATTTTCTCCAAAAGTAAAGTAGTTGCAAACTCATCCTTTTAGAAACTTGTTTGGGCTGTTGAGAGGAGTAAAAAACCATCAAAAATTTCAATCCTGCATGATTTTACCAAGAAATGTGATTCTTCATTCAAAACCTGATTTTTGCTATTGGGCTCTATTGAATAGTGAATGTTTTGAATTTTCTCCAAAAGTAAAGTAGTTGCAAACTCATGCTTTTAGAGACTTGTTTGGGCTCATGAGAGGAGTAGAAAAACATCAAAAATTTCAGTCCTGCATGATTCTACCAAGAAATGTGTGTTCATTGAAACCGCTGGTTTTTGATAGTTTGGACCCTATTGAATAATGAATGTTTTGAATTTTCTCCAAAAGTAAAGTAGTTGCAAACTCATCCTTTTAGAAACTTGTTTGGGCTGTTGAGAGGAGTAAAAAACCACCAAAATTTCAATCCTGCATGATTCTACCAAGAAATGTGATTCTTCATTCAAAACGCTGGTTTTTGCTATTGGGCTCTATTGAATAATGAATGTTTTGAATTTTCTCGAAAAGTAAAGTAGTTGCAAACTCATGCTTTTAGAGACTTGTTTGGGCTCATGAGAGGAGTAGAAAAACATCAAAAATTTCAGTCCTGCATGATTCTACCAAGAAATGTGTGTTCATTGAAACCGCTGGTTTTTGATAGTTTGGGCCCTATTGAATAATGAATGTTTTGAATTTTCTCCAAAAGTAAAGTAGTTGCAAACTCATCCTTTTAGAAACTTGTTTGGGCTGTTGAGAGGAGTAAAAAACCATCAAAAATTTCAATCCTGCATGATTCTACCAAGAAATGTGATTCTTCATTCAAAACGCTGGTTTTTGCTATTGGGCTCTATTGAATAATGATGTTTTGAATTTTCTCCAAAAGTAAAGTAGTTGCAAACTCATGCTTTTAGAGACTTGTTTGGGCTCATGAGAGGAGTAGAAAAAAATCAAAAATTTCAGTACTGCATGATTCTACCAAGAAATGTGTGTTCATTGAAACCGCTGGTTTTTGATAGTTTGGGCCCTATTGAATAATGAATGTTTTGAATTTTCTCCAAAAGTAAAGTAGTTGCAAACTCATGCTTTTAGAGACTTGTTTGGGCTCATGAGAGGAGTAGAAAAACATCAAAAATTTCAGTCCTGCATGATTCTACCAAGAAATGTGTGTTCATTGAAACCGCTGGTTTTTGATAGTTTGGGCCCTATTGAATAATGAATGTTTTGAATTTTCTCCAAAAGTAAAGTAGTTGCAAACTCATGCTTTTAGAGACTTGTTTGGGCTCATGAGAGGAGTAGAAAAACATCAAAAATTTCAGTCCTGCATGATTCTACCAAGAAATGTGTGTTCATTGAAACCGCTGGTTTTTCATAGTTTGGGCCCTATTGAATAATGAATGTTTTGAATTTTCTCCAAAAGTAAAGTAGTTGCAAACTCATCCTTTTAGAAACTTGTTTGGGCTGTTGAGAGGAGTAAAAAACCATCAAAAATTTCAATCCTGCATGATTCTACCAAGAAATGTGATTCTTCATTCAAAACGCTGGTTTTTGCTATTGGGCTCTATTGAATAATGAATGTTTTGAATTTTCTCCAAAAGTAAAGTAGTTGCAAACTCATGCTTTTAGAGACTTGTTTGGGCTCATGAGAGGAGTAGAAAAAAATCAAAAATTTCAGTCCTGCATGATTCTACCAAGAAATGTGTGTTCATTCAAACCGCTGGTTTTTGATAGTTTGGGCCCTATTGAATAATGAATGTTTTGAATTTTCTCCAAAAGTAAAGTAGTTGCAAACTCATGCTTTTAGAGACTTGTTTGGGCTCATGAGAGGAGTAGAAAAACATCAAAAATTTCAGTCCTGCATGATTCTACCAAGAAATGTGTGTTCATTCAAACCGCTGGTTTTTGATAGTTTGGGCCCTATTGAATAATGAATGTTTTGAATTTTCTCCAAAAGTAAAGTAGTTGCAAACTCATGCTTTTAGAGACTTGTTTGGGCTCATGAGAGGAGTAGAAAAACATCAAAAATTTCAGTCCTGCATGATTCTACCAAGAAATGTGTGTTCATTGAAACCGCTGGTTTTTTATAGTTTGGGACCTATTGAATAATGAATGTTTTGAATTTTCTCCAAAAGTAAAGTAGTTGCAAACTCATCCTTTTAGAAACTTGTTTGGGCTGTTGAGAGGAGTAAAAAACCATCAAAAATTTCAATCCTGCATGATTCTACCAAGAAATGTGATTCTTCATTCAAAACGCTGGTTTTTGCTATTGGGCTCTATTGAATAATGAATGTTTTGAATTTTCTCCAAAAGTAAAGTAGTTGCAAACTCATGCTTTTAGAGACTTGTTTGGGCTCATGAGAGGAGTAGAAAAACATCAAAAATTTCAGTCCTGCATGATTCTACCAAGAAATGTGTGTTCATTGAAACCGCTGGTTTTTGATAGTTTGGGCCCTATTGAATAAGGAATGTTTTGAATTTTCTCCAAAAGTAAAGTAGTTGCAAACTCATCCTTTTAGAAACTTGTTTGGGCTGTTGAGAGGAGTAAAAAACCATCAAAAATTTCAATCCTGCATGATTTTACCAAGAAATGTGATTCTTCATTCAAAACCTGATTTTTGCTATTGGGCTCTATTGAATAGTGAATGTTTTGAATTTTCTCCAAAAGTAAAGTAGTTGCAAACTCATGCTTTTAGAGACTTGTTTGGGCTCATGAGAGGAGTAGAAAAACATCAAAAATTTCAGTCCTGCATGATTCTACCAAGAAATGTGTGTTCATTGAAACCGCTGGTTTTTGATAGTTTGGACCCTATTGAATAATGAATGTTTTGAATTTTCTCCAAAAGTAAAGTAGTTGCAAACTCATCCTTTTAGAAACTTGTTTGGGCTGTTGAGAGGAGTAAAAAACCACCAAAATTTCAATCCTGCATGATTCTACCA
Organism: Dendrobates tinctorius; assembly: GCF_039654945.1. Classification (NCBI taxonomy): domain Eukaryota; kingdom Metazoa; phylum Chordata; class Amphibia; order Anura; family Dendrobatidae; genus Dendrobates; species Dendrobates tinctorius. The sequence goes on from NW_027361793.1 coordinate 25,743,344, forward strand.
AGAAATGTGATTCTTCATTCAAAACGCTGGTTTTTGCTATTGGGCTCTATTGAATAATGAATGTTTTGAATTTTCTCGAAAAGTAAAGTAGTTGCAAACTCATGCTTTTAGAGACTTGTTTGGGCTCATGAGAGGAGTAGAAAAACATCAAAAATTTCAGTCCTGCATGATTCTACCAAGAAATGTGTGTTCATTGAAACCGCTGGTTTTTGATAGTTTGGGCCCTATTGAATAATGAATGTTTTGAATTTTCTCCAAAAGTAAAGTAGTTGCAAACTCATCCTTTTAGAAACTTGTTTGGGCTGTTGAGAGGAGTAAAAAACCATCAAAAATTTCAATCCTGCATGATTCTACCAAGAAATGTGATTCTTCATTCAAAACGCTGGTTTTTGCTATTGGGCTCTATTGAATAATGATGTTTTGAATTTTCTCCAAAAGTAAAGTAGTTGCAAACTCATGCTTTTAGAGACTTGTTTGGGCTCATGAGAGGAGTAGAAAAAAATCAAAAATTTCAGTACTGCATGATTCTACCAAGAAATGTGTGTTCATTGAAACCGCTGGTTTTTGATAGTTTGGGCCCTATTGAATAATGAATGTTTTGAATTTTCTCCAAAAGTAAAGTAGTTGCAAACTCATCCTTTTAGAAACTTGTTTGGGCTGTTGAGAGGAGTAAAAAACCATCAAAAATTTCAATCCTGCATGATTTTACCAAGAAATGTGATTCTTCATTCAAAACCTGATTTTTGCTATTGGGCTCTATTGAATAGTGAATGTTTTGAATTTTCTCCAAAAGTAAAGTAGTTGCAAACTCATGCTTTTAGAGACTTGTTTGGGCTCATGAGAGGAGTAGAAAAACATCAAAAATTTCAGTCCTGCATGATTCTACCAAGAAATGTGTGTTCATTCAAACCGCTGGTTTTTGATAGTTTGGGCCCTATTGAATAATGAATGTTTTGAATTTTCTCCAAAAGTAAAGTAGTTGCAAACTCATCCTTTTAGAAACTTGTTTGGGCTGTTGAGAGGAGTAAAAAACCATCAAAAATTTCAATCCTGCATGATTCTACCAAGAAATGTGATTCTTCATTCAAAACGCTGGTTTTTGCTATTGGGCTCTATTGAATAATGAATGTTTTGAATTTTCTCCAAAAGTAAAGTAGTTGCAAACTCATGCTTTTAGAGACTTGTTTGGGCTCATGAAAGGAGAAGAAAAACATCAAAAATTTCAGTCCTGCATGATTCTACCAAGACATGTGTGTTCATTGAAACGGCTGGTTTTTGATAGTTTGGCCCCTATTGAATAATGAATGTTTTGAATTTTCTCCAAAAGTAAAGTAGTTGCAAACTCATCCTTTTAGAAACTTGTTTGGGCTGTTGAGAGGAGTAAAAAACCATCAAAAATTTCAATCCTGCATGATTCTACCAAGAAATGTGATTCTTCATTCAAAACGCTGGTTTTTGCTATTGGGCTCTATTGAATAATGAATGTTTTGAATTTTCTCCAAAAGTAAAGTAGTTGCAAACTCATGCTTTTAGAGACTTGTTTGAGCTCATGAGAGGAGTAGAAAAACATCAAAAATTTCAGTCCTGCATGATTCTACCAAGAAATGTGTGTTTATTCAAACCGCTGGTTTTTGATAGTTTGGGCCCTATTGAATAATGAATGTTTTGAATTTTCTCCAAAAGTAAAGTAGTTGCAAACTCATCCTTTTAGAAACTTGTTTGGGCTGTTGAGAGGAGTAAAAAACCATCAAAAATTTCAATCCTGCATGATTTTACCAAGAAATGTGATTCTTCATTCAAAACCTGATTTTTGCTATTGGGCTCTATTGAATAGTGAATGTTTTGAATTTTCTCCAAAAGTAAAGTAGTTGCAAACTCATGCTTTTAGAGACTTGTTTGGGCTCATGAGAGGAGTAGAAAAACATCAAAAATTTCAGTCCTGCATGATTCTACCAAGAAATGTGTGTTCATTCAAACCGCTGGTTTTTGATAGTTTGGGCCCTATTGAATAATGAATGTTTTGAATTTTCTCCAAAAGTAAAGTAGTTGCAAACTCATCCTTTTAGAAACTTGTTTGGGCTGTTGAGAGGAGTAAAAAACCATCAAAAATTTCAATCCTGCATGATTCTACCAAGAAATGTGATTCTTCATTCAAAACGCTGGTTTTTGCTATTGGGCTCTATTGAATAATGAATGTTTTGAATTTTCTCCAAAAGTAAAGTAGTTGCAAACTCATGCTTTTAGAGACTTGTTTGGGCTCATGAGAGGAGTAGAAAAACATCAAAAATTTCAGTCCTGCATGATTCTACCAAGAAATGTGTTCATTCAAACCGCTGGTTTTTGATAGTTTGGGCCCTATTGAATAATGAATGTTTTGAATTTTCTCCAAAAGTAAAGTAGTTGCAAACTCATCCTTTTAGAAACTTGTTTGGGCTGTTGAGAGGAGTAAAAAACCAACAAAAATTTCAATCCTGCATGATTCTACCAAGAAATGTGATTCTTCATTCAAAACGCTGGTTTTTGCTATTGGGCTCTATTGAATAATGAATGTTTTGAATTTTCTCCAAAAGTAAAGTAGTTGCAAACTCATGCTTTTAGAGACTTGTTTGGGCTCATGAGAGGAGTAGAAAAACATCAAAAATTTCAGTCCTGCATGTTTCTACCAAGAAATGTGTGTTCATTCAAACCGCTGGTTTTTGATAGTTTGGGCCCTATTGAATAATGAATGTTTTGAATTTTCTCCAAAAGTAAAGTAGTTGCAAACTCATGCTTTTAGAGACTTGTTTGGGCTCATGAGAGGAGTAGAAAAACATCAAAAATTTCAGTCCTGCACGATTCTACCAAGAAATGTGTGATCATTGAAACCGCTGGTTTTTGATAGTTTGGGCCCTATTGAATAATGAATGTTTTGAATTTTCTCCAAAAGTAAAGTAGTTGCAAACTCATCCTTTTAGAAACTTGTTTGGGCTGTTGAGAGGAGTAAAAAACCATCAAAAATTTCAATCCTGCATGATTCTACCAAGAAATGTGATTCTTCATTCAAAACGCTGGTTTTTGCTATTGGGCTCTATTGAATAATGAATGTTTTGAATTTTCTCCAAAAGTAAAGTAGTTGCAAACTCATGCTTTTAGAGACTTGTTTGGGCTCATGAGAGGAGTAGAAAAACATCAAAAATTTCAGTCCTGCATGATTCTACCAAGAAATGTGTGTTCATTGAAACCGCTGGTTTTTGATAGTTTGGGCCCTATTGAATAATGAATGTTTTGAATTTTCTCCAAAAGTAAAGTAGTTGCAAACTCATCCTTTTAGAAACTTGTTTGGGCTGTTGAGAGGAGTAAAAAACCATCAAAAATTTCAATCCTGCATGATTCTACCAAGAAATGTGATTCTTCATTCAAAACGCTGGTTTTTGCTATTGGGCTCTATTGAATAATGAATGTTTTGAAATTTCTCCAAAAGTAAAGTAGTTGCAAACTCATGCTTTTAGAGACTTGTTTGGGCTCATGAGAGGAGTAGAAAAACATCAAAAATTTCAGTCCTGCATGATTCTACCAAGAAATGTGTGTTCATTCAAACCGCTGGTTTTTGATAGTTTGGGCCCTATTGAATAATGAATGTTTTGAATTTTCTCCAAAAGTAAAGTAGTTGCAAACTCATGCTTTTAGAGACTTGTTTGGGCTCATGAGAGGAGTAGAAAAACATCAAAAATTTCAGTCCTGCATGATTCTACCAAGAAATGTGTGTTCATTGAAACCGCTGGTTTTTGATAGTTTGGGCCCTATTGAATAATGAATGTTTTGAATTTTCTCCAAAAGTAAAGTAGCTGCAAACTCATCCTTTTAGAAACTTGTTTGGGCTGTTGAGAGGAGTAAAAAACCATCAAAAATTTCAATCCTGCATGATTTTACCAAGAAATGTGATTCTTCATTCAAAACCTGATTTTTGCTATTGGGCTCTATTGAATAGTGAATGTTTTGAATTTTCTCCAAAAGTAAAGTAGTTGCAAACTCATGCTTTTAGAGACTTGTTTGGGCTCATGAGAGGAGTAGAAAAACATCAAAAATTTCAGTCCTGCATGATTCTACCAAGAAATGTGTGTTCATTGAAACGGCTGGTTTTTGATAGTTTGGGCCCTATTGAATAATGAATGTTTTGAATTTTCTCCAAAAGTAAAGTAGTTGCAAACTCATCCTTTTAGAAACTTGTTTGGGCTGTTGAGAGGAGTAAAAAACCATCAAAAATTTCAATCCTGCATGATTCTACCAAGAAATGTGATTCTTCATTCAAAACGCTGGTTTTTGCTATTGGGCTCTATTGAATAATGAATGTTTTGAATTTTCTCCAAAAGTAAAGTAGTTGCAAACTCATGCTTTTAGAGACTTGTTTGGGCTCATGAGATGAGTAGAAAAACATCAAAAATTTCAGTCCTGCATGATTCTACCAAGACATGTGTGTTCATTGAAACGGCTGGTTTTTGATAGTTTGGGCCCTATTGAATAATGAATGTTTTGAATTTTCTCCAAAAGTAAAGTAGTTGCAAACTCATCCTTTTAGAAACTTGTTTGGGTTGTTGAGAGGAGTAAAAAACCATCAAAAATTTCAATCCTGCAGGATTCTACCAAGAAATGTGATTCTTCATTCAAAACGCTGGTTTTTGCTATTGGGCTCTATTGAATAATGAATGTTTTGAATTTTCTCCAAAAGTAAAGTAGTTGCAAACTCATGCTTTTAGAGACTTGTTTGGGCTCATGAGAGGAGTAGAAAAACATCAAAAATTTCAGTCCTGCATGATTCTACCAAGAAATGTGTGTTCATTCAAACCGCTGGTTTTTGATAGTTTGGGCCCTATTGAATAATGAATGTTTTGAATTTTCTCCAAAAGTAAAGTAGTTGCAAACTCATGCTTTTAGAGACTTGTTTGAGCTCATGAGAGGAGTAGAAAAACATCAAAAATTTCAGTCCTGCATGATTCTACCAAGAAATGTGTGTTCATTGAAACCGCTGGTTTTTGATAGTTTGGGCCCTATTGAATAATGAATGTTTTGAATTTTCTCCAAAAGTAAAGTAGTTGCAAACTCATCCTTTTAGAAACTTGTTTGGGCTGTTGAGAAGAGTAAAAAACCATCAAAAATTTCAATCCTGCATGATTCTACCAAGAAATGTGATTCTTCATTCAAAACGCTGGTTTTTGCTATTGGGCTCTATTGAATAATGAATGTTTTGAATTTTCTCCAAAAGTAAAGTAGTTGCAAACTCATGCTTTTAGAGACTTGTTTGGGCTCATGAGAGGAGTAGAAAAACATCAAAAATTTCAGTCCTGCATGATTCTACCAAGAAATGTGTGTTCATTGAAACCGCTGGTTTTTGATAGTTTGGGCCCTATTGAATAATGAATGTTTTGAATTTTCTCCAAAAGTAAAGTAGTTGCAAACTCATGCTTTTAGAGACTTGTTTGGGCTCATGAGAGGAGTAGAAAAACATCAAAAATTTCAGTCCTGCATGATTCTACCAAGAAATGTGTGTTCATTGAAACCGCTGGTTTTTGATAGTTTGGGCCCTATTGAATAATGAATGTTTTGAATTTTCTCCAAAAGTAAAGTAGTTGCAAACTCATCCTTTTAGAAACTTGTTTGGGCTGTTGAGAGGAGTAAAAAACCATCAAAAATTTCAATCCTGCATGATTCTACCAAGAAATGTGATTCTTCATTCAAAACGCTGGTTTTTGCTATTGGGCTCTATTGAATAATGAATGTTTTGAATTTTCTCCAAAAGTAAAGTAGTTGCAAACTCATGCTTTTAGAGACTTGTTTGGGCTCATGAGAGGAGTAGAAAAACATCAAAAATTTCAGTCCTGCATGATTCTACCAAGAAATGTGTGTTCATTCAAACCGCTGGTTTTTGATAGTTTGGGCCCTATTGAATAATGAATGTTTTGAATTTTCTCCAAAAGTAAAGTAGTTGCAAACTCATGCTTTTAGAGACTTGTTTGGGCTCATGAGAGGAGTAGAAAAACATCAAAAATTTCAGTCCTGCATGATTCTACCAAGAAATGTGTGTTCATTCAAACCGCTGGTTTTTGATAGTTTGGGCCCTATTGAATAATGAATGTTTTGAATTTTCTCCAAAAGTAAAGTAGTTGCAAACTCATGCTTTTAGAGACTTGTTTGGGCTCATGAGAGGAGTAGAAAAACATCAAAAATTTCAGTCCTGCATGATTCTACCAAGAAATGTGTGTTCATTGAAACCGCTGGTTTTTTATAGTTTGGGACCTATTGAATAATGAATGTTTTGAATTTTCTCCAAAAGTAAAGTAGTTGCAAACTCATCCTTTTAGAAACTTGTTTGGGCTGTTGAGAGGAGAAAAAAACCATCAAAAATTTCAATCCTGCATGATTCTACCAAGAAATGTGATTCTTCATTCAAAACGCTGGTTTTTGCTATTGGGCTCTATTGAATAATGAATGTTTTGAATTTTCTCCAAAAGTAAAGTAGTTGCAAACTCATGCTTTTAGAGACTTGTTTGGGCTCATGAGAGGAGTAGAAAAACATCAAAAATTTCAGTCCTGCATGATTCTACCAAGAAATGTGTGTTCATTGAAACCGCTGGTTTTTGATAGTTTGGGCACTATTGAATAAGGAATGTTTTGAATTTTCTCCAAAAGTAAAGTAGTTGCAAACTCATCCTTTTAGAAACTTGTTTGGGCTGTTGAGAGGAGTAAAAAACCATCAAAAATTTCAATCCTGCATGATTTTACCAAGAAATGTGATTCTTCATTCAAAACCTGATTTTTGCTATTGGGCTCTATTGAATAGTGAATGTTTTGAATTTTCTCCAAAAGTAAAGTAGTTGCAAACTCATGCTTTTAGAGACTTGTTTGGGCTCATGAGAGGAGTAGAAAAACATCAAAAATTTCAGTCCTGCATGATTCTACCAAGAAATGTGTGTTCATTGAAACCGCTGGTTTTTGATAGTTTGGACCCTATTGAATAATGAATGTTTTGAATTTTCTCCAAAAGTAAAGTAGTTGCAAACTCATCCTTTTAGAAACTTGTTTGGGCTGTTGAGAGGAGTAAAAAACCATCAAAAATTTCAATCCTGCATGATTCTACCAAGAAATGTGATTCTTCATTCAAAACGCTGGTTTTTGCTATTGGGCTCTATTGAATAATGAATGTTTTGAATTTTCTCGAAAAGTAAAGTAGTTGCAAACTCATGCTTTTAGAGACTTGTTTGGGCTCATGAGAGGAGTAGAAAAACATCAAAAATTTCAGTCCTGCATGATTCTACCAAGAAATGTGTGTTCATTGAAACCGCTGGTTTTTGATAGTTTGGGCCCTATTGAATAATGAATGTTTTGAATTTTCTCCAAAAGTAAAGTAGTTGCAAACTCATCCTTTTAGAAACTTGTTTGGGCTGTTGAGAGGAGTAAAAAACCATCAAAAATTTCAATCCTGCATGATTCTACCAAGAAATGTGATTCTTCATTCAAAACGCTGGTTTTTGCTATTGGGCTCTATTGAATAATGATGTTTTGAATTTTCTCCAAAAGTAAAGTAGTTGCAAACTCATGCTTTTAGAGACTTGTTTGGGCTCATGAGAGGAGTAGAAAAACATCAAAAATTTCAGTACTGCATGATTCTACCAAGAAATGTGTGTTCATTGAAACCGCTGGTTTTTGATAGTTTGGGCCCTATTGAATAATGAATGTTTTGAATTTTCTCCAAAAGTAAAGTAGTTGCAAACTCATCCTTTTAGAAACTTGTTTGGGCTGTTGAGAGGAGTAAAAAACCATCAAAAATTTCAATCCTGCATGATTTTACCAAGAAATGTGATTCTTCATTCAAAACCTGATTTTTGCTATTGGGCTCTATTGAATAGTGAATGTTTTGAATTTTCTCCAAAAGTAAAGTAGTTGCAAACTCATGCTTTTAGAGACTTGTTTGGGCTCATGAGAGGAGTAGAAAAACATCAAAAATTTCAGTCCTGCATGATTCTACCAAGAAATGTGTGTTCATTCAAACCGCTGGTTTTTGATAGTTTGGGCCCTATTGAATAATGAATGTTTTGAATTTTCTCCAAAAGTAAAGTAGTTGCAAACTCATCCTTTTAGAAACTTGTTTGGGCTGTTGAGAGGAGTAAAAAACCATCAAAAATTTCAATCCTGCATGATTTTACCAAGAAATGTGATTCTTCATTCAAAACCTGATTTTTGCTATTGGGCTCTATTGAATAGTGAATGTTTTGAATTTTCTCCAAAAGTAAAGTAGTTGCAAACTCATCCTTTTAGAAACTTGTTTGGGCTGTTGAGAGGAGTAAAAAACCAACAAAAATTTCAATCCTGCATGATTCTACCAAGAAATGTGATTCTTCATTCAAAACGCTGGTTTTTGCTATTGGGCTCTATTGAATAATGAATGTTTTGAATTTTCTCCAAAAGTAAAGTAGTTGCAAACTCATGCTTTTAGAGACTTGTTTGGGCTCATGAGAGGAGTAGAAAAACATCAAAAATTTCAGTCCTGCATGATTCTACCAAGAAATGTGTGTTCATTCAAACCGCTGGTTTTTGATAGTTTGGGCCCTATTGAATAATGAATGTTTTGAATTTTCTCCAAAAGTAAAGTAGTTGCAAACTCATGCTTTTAGAGACTTGTTTGGGCTCATGAGAGGAGTAGAAAAACATCAAAAATTTCAGTCCTGCATGATTCTACCAAGACATGTGTGTTCATTGAAACGGCTGGTTTTTGATAGTTTGGGCCCTATTGAATAATGAATGTTTTGAATTTTCTCCAAAAGTAAAGTAGTTGCAAACTCATCCTTTTAGAAACTTGTTTGGGCTGTTGAGAGGAGTAAAAAACCATCAAAAATTTCAATCCTGCATGATTCTACCAAGAAATGTGATTCTTCATTCAAAACGCTGGTTTTTGCTATTGGGCTCTATTGAATAATGAATGTTTTGAATTTTCTCCAAAAGTAAAGTAGTTGCAAACTCATGCTTTTAGAGACTTGTTTGGGCTCATGAGAGGAGTAGAAAAACATCAAAAATTTCAGTCCTGCATGATTCTACCAAGAAATGTGTTCATTCAAACCGCTGGTTTTTGATAGTTTGGGCCCTATTGAATAATGAATGTTTTGAATTTTCTCCAAAAGTAAAGTAGTTGCAAACTCATCCTTTTAGAAACTTGTTTGGGCTGTTGAGAGGAGTAAAAAACCAACAAAAATTTCAATCCTGCATGATTCTACCAAGAAATGTGATTCTTCATTCAAAACGCTGGTTTTTGCTATTGGGCTCTATTGAATAATGAATGTTTTGAATTTTCTCCAAAAGTAAAGTAGTTGCAAACTCATGCTTTTAGAGACTTGTCTGGGCTCATGAGAGGAGTAGAAAAACATCAAAAATTTCAGTCCTGCATGATTCTACCAAGAAATGTGTGTTCATTCAAACCGCTGGTTTTTGATAGTTTGGGCCCTATTGAATAATGAATGTTTTGAATTTTCTCCAAAAGTAAAGTAGTTGCAAACTCATGCTTTTAGAGACTTGTTTGGGCTCATGAGAGGAGTAGAAAAACATCAAAAATTTCAGTCCTGCATGATTCTACCAAGAAATGTGTGTTCATTGAAACCGCTGGTTTTTTATAGTTTGGGACCTATTGAATAATGAATGTTTTGAATTTTCTCCAAAAGTAAAGTAGTTGCAAACTCATCCTTTTAGAAACTTGTTTGGGCTGTTGAGAGGAGTAAAAAACCATCAAAAATTTCAATCCTGCATGATTCTACCAAGAAATGTGATTCTTCATTCAAAACGCTGGTTTTTGCTATTGGGCTCTATTGAATAATGAATGTTTTGAATTTTCTCCAAAAGTAAAGTAGTTGCAAACTCATGCTTTTAGAGACTTGTTTGGGCTCATGAGAGGAGTAGAAAAACATCAAAAATTTCAGTCCTGCATGATTCTACCAAGAAATGTGTGTTCATTGAAACCGCTGGTTTTTGATAGTTTGGGCCCTATTGAATAAGGAATGTTTTGAATTTTCTCCAAAAGTAAAGTAGTTGCAAACTCATCCTTTTAGAAACTTGTTTGGGCTGTTGAGAGGAGTAAAAAACCATCAAAAATTTCAATCCTGCATGATTTTACCAAGAAATGTGATTCTTCATTCAAAACCTGATTTTTGCTATTGGGCTCTATTGAATAGTGAATGTTTTGAATTTTCTCCAAAAGTAAAGTAGTTGCAAACTCATGCTTTTAGAGACTTGTTTGGGCTCATGAGAGGAGTAGAAAAACATCAAAAATTTCAGTCCTGCATGATTCTACCAAGAAATGTGTGTTCATTGAAACCGCTGGTTTTTGATAGTTTGGACCCTATTGAATAATGAATGTTTTGAATTTTCTCCAAAAGTAAAGTAGTTGCAAACTCATCCTTTTAGAAACTTGTTTGGGCTGTTGAGAGGAGTAAAAAACCATCAAAAATTTCAATCCTGCATGATTCTACCAAGAAATGTGATTCTTCATTCAAAACGCTGGTTTTTGCTATTGGGCTCTATTGAATAATGAATGTTTTGAATTTTCTCGAAAAGTAAAGTAGTTGCAAACTCATGCTTTTAGAGACTTGTTTGGGCTCATGAGAGGAGTAGAAAAACATCAAAAAATTCAGTCCTGCATGATTCTACCAAGAAATGTGTGTTCATTGAAACCGCTGGTTTTTGATAGTTTGGGCCCTATTGAATAATGAATGTTTTGAATTTTCTCCAAAAGTAAAGTAGTTGCAAACTCATCCTTTTAGAAACTTGTTTGGGCTGTTGAGAGGAGTAAAAAACCATCAAAAATTTCAATCCTGCATGATTCTACCAAGAAATGTGATTCTTCATTCAAAACGCTGGTTTTTGCTATTGGGCTCTATTGAATAATGATGTTTTGAATTTTCTCCAAAAGTAAAGTAGTTGCAAACTCATGCTTTTAGAGACTTGTTTGGGCTCATGAGAGGAGTAGAAAAACATCAAAAATTTCAGTACTGCATGATTCTACCAAGAAATGCGTGTTCATTGAAACCGCTGGTTTTTGATAGTTTGGGCCCTATTGAATAATGAATGTTTTGAATTTTCTCCAAAAGTAAAGTAGTTGCAAACTCATCCTTTTAGAAACTTGTTTGGGCTGTTGAGAGGAGTAAAAAACCATCAAAAATTTCAATCCTGCATGATTTTACCAAGAAATGTGATTCTTCATTCAAAACCTGATTTTTGCTATTGGGCTCTATTGAATAGTGAATGTTTTGAATTTTCTCCAAAAGTAAAGTAGTTGCAAACTCATGCTTTTAGAGACTTGTTTGGGCTCATGAGAGGAGTAGAAAAACATCAAAAATTTCAGTCCTGCATGATTCTACCAAGAAATGTGTGTTCATTCAAACCGCTGGTTTTTGATAGTTTGGGCCCTATTGAATAATGAATGTTTTGAATTTTCTCCAAAAGTAAAGTAGTTGCAAACTCATCCTTTTAGAAACTTGTTTGGGCTGTTGAGAGGAGTAAAAAACCATCAAAAATTTCAATCCTGCATGATTTTACCAAGAAATGTGATTCTTCATTCAAAACCTGATTTTTGCTATTGGGCTCTATTGAATAGTGAATGTTTTGAATTTTCTCCAAAAGTAAAGTAGTTGCAAACTCATCCTTTTAGAAACTTGTTTGGGCTGTTGAGAGGAGTAAAAAACCAACAAAAATTTCAATCCTGCATGATTCTACCAAGAAATGTGATTCTTCATTCAAAACGCTGGTTTTTGCTATTGGGCTCTATTGAATAATGAATGTTTTGAATTTTCTCCAAAAGTAAAGTAGTTGCAAACTCATGCTTTTAGAGACTTGTTTGGGCTCATGAGAGGAGTAGAAAAACATCAAAAATTTCAGTCCTGCATGATTCTACCAAGAAATGTGTGTTCATTCAAACCGCTGGTTTTTGATAGTTTGGGCCCTATTGAATAATGAATGTTTTGAATTTTCTCCAAAAGTAAAGTAGTTGCAAACTCATGCTTTTAGAGACTTGTTTGGGCTCATGAGAGGAGTAGAAAAACATCAAAAATTTCAGTCCTGCATGATTCTACCAAGACATGTGTGTTCATTGAAACGGCTGGTTTTTGATAGTTTGGGCCCTATTGAATAATGAATGTTTTGAATTTTCTCCAAAAGTAAAGTAGTTGCAAACTCATCCTTTTAGAAACTTGTTTGGGCTGTTGAGAGGAGTAAAAAACCATCAAAAATTTCAATCCTGCATGATTCTACCAAGAAATGTGATTCTTCATTCAAAACGCTGGTTTTTGCTATTGGGCTCTATTGAATAATGAATGTTTTGAATTTTCTCCAAAAGTAAAGTAGTTGCAAACTCATGCTTTTAGAGACTTGTTTGGGCTCATGAGAGGAGTAGAAAAACATCAAAAATTTCAGTCCTGCATGATTCTACCAAGAAATGTGTTCATTCAAACCGCTGGTTTTTGATAGTTTGGGCCCTATTGAATAATGAATGTTTTGAATTTTCTCCAAAAGTAAAGTAGTTGCAAACTCATCCTTTTAGAAACTTGTTTGGGCTGTTGAGAGGAGTAAAAAACCAACAAAAATTTCAATCCTGCATGATTCTACCAAGAAATGTGATTCTTCATTCAAAACGCTGGTTTTTGCTATTGGGCTCTATTGAATAATGAATGTTTTGAATTTTCTCCAAAAGTAAAGTAGTTGCAAACTCATGCTTTTAGAGACTTGTTTGGGCTCATGAGAGGAGTAGAAAAACATCAAAAATTTCAGTCCTGCATGTTTCTACCAAGAAATGTGTGTTCATTCAAACCGCTGGTTTTTGATAGTTTGGGCCCTATTGAATAATGAATGTTTTGAATTTTCTCCAAAAGTAAAGTAGTTGCAAACTCATCCTTTTAGAAACTTGTTTGGGCTGTTGAGAGGAGTAAAAAACCATCAAAAATTTCAATCCTGCATGATTCTACCAAGAAATGTGATTCTTCATTCAAAACGCTGGTTTTTGCTATTGGGCTCTATTGAATAATGAATGTTTTGAATTTTCTCCAAAAGTAAAGTAGTTGCAAACTCATGCTTTTAGAGACTTGTTTGGGCTCATGAGAGGAGTAGAAAAACATCAAAAATTTCAGTCCTGCATGATTCTACCAAGAAATGTGTGTTCATTCAAACCGCTGGTTTTTGATAGTTTGGGCCCTATTGAATAATGAATGTTTTGAATTTTCTCCAAAAGTAAAGTAGTTGCAAACTCATCCTTTTAGAAACTTGTTTGGGCTGTTGAGAGGAGTAAAAAACCAACAAAAATTTCAATCCTGCATGATTCTACCAAGAAATGTGATTCTTCATTCAAAACGCTGGTTTTTGCTATTGGGCTCTATTGAATAATGAATGTTTTGAATTTTCTCCAAAAGTAAAGTAGTTGCAAACTCATGCTTTTAGAGACTTGTTTGGGCTCATGAGAGGAGTAGAAAAACATCAAAAATTTCAGTCCTGCATGTTTCTACCAAGAAATGTGTGTTCATTCAAACCGCTGGTTTTTGATAGTTTGGGCCCTATTGAATAATGAATGTTTTGAATTTTCTCCAAAAGTAAAGTAGTTGCAAACTCATGCTTTTAGAGACTTGTTTGGGCTCATGAGAGGAGTAGAAAAACATCAAAAATTTCAGTCCTGCACGATTCTACCAAGAAATGTGTGATCATTGAAACCGCTGGTTTTTGATAGTTTGGGCCCTATTGAATAATGAATGTTTTGAATTTTCTCCAAAAGTAAAGTAGTTGCAAACTCATCCTTTTAGAAACTTGTTTGGGCTGTTGAGAGGAGTAAAAAACCATCAAAAATTTCAATCCTGCATGATTCTACCAAGAAATGTGATTCTTCATTCAAAACGCTGGTTTTTGCTATTGGGCTCTATTGAATAATGAATGTTTTGAATTTTCTCCAAAAGTAAAGTAGTTGCAAACTCATGCTTTTAGAGACTTGTTTGGGCTCATGAGAGGAGTAGAAAAACATCAAAAATTTCAGTCCTGCATGATTCTACCAAGAAATGTGTGTTCATTGAAACCGCTGGTTTTTGATAGTTTGGGCCCTATTGAATAATGAATGTTTTGAATTTTCTCCAAAAGTAAAGTAGTTGCAAACTCATCCTTTTAGAAACTTGTTTGGGCTGTTGAGAGGAGTAAAAAACCATCAAAAATTTCAATCCTGCATGATTCTACCAAGAAATGTGATTCTTCATTCAAAACGCTGGTTTTTGCTATTGGGCTCTATTGAATAATGAATGTTTTGAAATTTCTCCAAAAGTAAAGTAGTTGCAAACTCATGCTTTTAGAGACTTGTTTGGGCTCATGAGAGGAGTAGAAAAACATCAAAAATTTCAGTCCTGCATGATTCTACCAAGAAATGTGTGTTCATTCAAACCGCTGGTTTTTGATAGTTTGGGCCCTATTGAATAATGAATGTTTTGAATTTTCTCCAAAAGTAAAGTAGTTGCAAACTCATGCTTTTAGAGACTTGTTTGGGCTCATGAGAGGAGTAGAAAAACATCAAAAATTTCAGTCCTGCATGATTCTACCAAGAAATGTGTGTTCATTGAAACCGCTGGTTTTTGATAGTTTGGGCCCTATTGAATAATGAATGTTTTGAATTTTCTCCAAAAGTAAAGTAGTTGCAAACTCATCCTTTTAGAAACTTGTTTGGGCTGTTGAGAGGAGTAAAAAACCATCAAAAATTTCAATCCTGCATGATTTTACCAAGAAATGTGATTCTTCATTCAAAACCTGATTTTTGCTATTGGGCTCTATTGAATAGTGAATGTTTTGAATTTTCTCCAAAAGTAAAGTAGTTGCAAACTCATGCTTTTAGAGACTTGTTTGGGCTCATGAGAGGAGTAGAAAAACATCAAAAATTTCAGTCCTGCATGATTCTACCAAGAAATGTGTGTTCATTGAAACCGCTGGTTTTTTATAGTTTGGGCCCTATTGAATAATGAATGTTTTGAATTTTCTCCAAAAGTAAAGTAGTTGCAAACTCATCCTTTTAGAAACTTGTTTGGGCTGTTGAGAGGAGTAAAAAACCATCAAAAATTTCAATCCTGCATGATTCTACCAAGAAATGTGATTCTTCATTCAAAACGCTGGTTTTTGCTATTGGGCTCTATTGAATAATGAATGTTTTGAATTTTCTCCAAAAGTAAAGTAGTTGCAAAGTCATGCTTTTAGAGACTTGTTTGGGCTCATGAGAGGAGTAGAAAAACATCAGAAATTTCAGTCCTGCATGATTCTACCAAGAAATGTGTGTTCATTGAAACCGCTGGTTTTTGATAGTTTGGACCCTATTGAATAATGAATGTTTTGAATTTTCTCCAAAAGTAAAGTAGTTGCAAACTCATCCTTTTAGAAACTTGTTTGGGCTGTTGAGAGGAGTAAAAAACCATCAAAAATTTCAATCCTGCATGATTCTACCAAGAAATGTGATTCTTCATTCAAAACGCTGGTTTTTGCTATTGGGCTCTATTGAATAATGAATGTTTTGAATTTTCTCCAAAAGTAAAGTAGTTGCAAACTCATGCTTTTAGAGACTTGTTTGGGCTCATGAGAGGAGTAGAAAAACATCAAAAATTTCAGTCCTGCATGATTCTACCAAGAAATGTGTGTTCATTGAAACCGCTGGTTTTTGATAGTTTGGGCCCTATTGAATAATGAATGTTTTGAATTTTCTCCAAAAGTAAAGTAGTTGCAAACTCATCCTTTTAGAAACTTGTTTGGGCTGTTGAGAGGAGTAAAAAACCATCAAAAATTTCAATCCTGCATGATTTTACCAAGAAATGTGATTCTTCATTCAAAACCTGATTTTTGCTATTGGGCTCTATTGAATAGTGAATGTTTTGAATTTTCTCCAAAAGTAAAGTAGTTGCAAACTCATGCTTTTAGAGACTTGTTTGGGCTCATGAGAGGAGTAGAAAAACATCAAAAATTTCAGTCCTGCATGATTCTACCAAGAAATGTGTGTTCATTCAAACCGCTGGTTTTTGATAGTTTGGGCCCTATTGAATAATGAATGTTTTGAATTTTCTCCAAAAGTAAAGTAGTTGCAAACTCATGCTTTTAGAGACTTGTTTGGGCTCATGAGAGGAGTAGAAAAACATCAAAAATTTCAGTCCTGCATGATTCTACCAAGAAATGTGTGTTCATTCAAACCGCTGGTTTTTGATAGTTTGGGCCCTATTGAATAATGAATGTTTTGAATTTTCTCCAAAAGTAAAGTAGTTGCAAACTCATGCTTTTAGAGACTTGTTTGGGCTCATGAGAGGAGTAGAAAAACATCAAAAATTTCAGTCCTGCATGTTTCTACCAAGAAATGTGTGTTCATTCAAACCGCTGGTTTTTGATAGTTTGGGCCCTATTGAATAATGAATGTTTTGAATTTTCTCCAAAAGTAAAGTAGTTGCAAACTCATGCTTTTAGAGACTTGTTTGGGCTCATGGGAGGAGTAGAAAAACATCAAAAATGTCAGTCCTGCATGATTCTACCAAGAAATGTGTGATCATTGAAACCGCTGGTTTTTGATAGTTTGGGCCCTATTGAATAATGAATGTTTTGAATTTTCTCCAAAAGTAAAGTAGTTGCAAACTCATCCTTTTAGAAACTTGTTTGGGCTGTTGAGAGGAGTAAAAAACCATCAAAAATTTCAATCCTGCATGATTCTACCAAGAAATGTGATTCTTCATTCAAAACGCTGGTTTTTGCTATTGGGCTCTATTGAATAATGAATGTTTTGAATTTTCTCCAAAAGTAAAGTAGTTGCAAACTCATGCTTTTAGAGACTTGTTTGGGCTCATGAGAGGAGTAGAAAAACATCAAAAATTTCAGTCCTGCATGATTCTACCAAGAAATGTGTGTTCATTGAAACCGCTGGTTTTTGATAGTTTGGGCCCTATTGAATAATGAATGTTTTGAATTTTCTCCAAAAGTAAAGTAGTTGCAAACTCATCCTTTTAGAAACTTGTTTGGGCTGTTGAGAGGAGTAAAAAACCATCAAAAATTTCAATCCTGCATGATTCTACCAAGAAATGTGATTCTTCATTCAAAACGCTGGTTTTTGCTATTGGGCTCTATTGAATAATGAATGTTTTGAATTTTCTCCAAAAGTAAAGTAGTTGCAAACTCATGCTTTTAGAGACTTGTTTGGGCTCATGAGAGGAGTAGAAAAACATCAAAAATTTCAGTCCTGCATGATTCTACCAAGAAATGTGTTCATTCAAACCGCTGGTTTTTGATAGTTTGGGCCCTATTGAATAATGAATGTTTTGAATTTTCTCCAAAAGTAAAGTAGTTGCAAACTCATCCTTTTAGAAACTTGTTTGGGCTCATGAGAGGAGTAAAAAACCAACAAAAATTTCAATCCTGCATGATTCTACCAAGAAATGTGATTCTTCATTCAAAACGCTGGTTTTTGCTATTGGGCTCTATTGAATAATGAATGTTTTGAATTTTCTCCAAAAGTAAAGTAGTTGCAAACTCATGCTTTTAGAGACTTGTTTGGGCTCATGAGAGGAGTAGAAAAACATCAAAAATTTCAGTCCTGCATGTTTCTACCAAGAAATGTGTGTTCATTCAAACCGCTGGTTTTTGATAGTTTGGGCCCTATTGAATAATGAATGTTTTGAATTTTCTCCAAAAGTAAAGTAGTTGCAAACTCATGCTTTTAGAGACTTGTTTGGGCTCATGAGAGGAGTAGAAAAACATCAAAAATTTCAGTCCTGCACGATTCTACCAAGAAATGTGTGATCATTGAAACCGCTGGTTTTTGATAGTTTGGGCCCTATTGAATAATGAATGTTTTGAATTTTCTCCAAAAGTAAAGTAGTTGCAAACTCATCCTTTTAGAAACTTGTTTGGGCTGTTGAGAGGAGTAAAAAACCATCAAAAATTTCAATCCTGCATGATTCTACCAAGAAATGTGATTCTTCATTCAAAACGCTGGTTTTTGCTATTGGGCTCTATTGAATAATGAATGTTTTGAATTTTCTCCAAAAGTAAAGTAGTTGCAAACTCATGCTTTTAGAGACTTGTTTGGGCTCATGAGAGGAGTAGAAAAACATCAAAAATTTCAGTCCTGCATGATTCTACCAAGAAATGTGTGTTCATTGAAACCGCTGGTTTTTGATAGTTTGGGCCCTATTGAATAATGAATGTTTTGAATTTTCTCCAAAAGTAAAGTAGTTGCAAACTCATCCTTTTAGAAACTTGTTTGGGCTGTTGAGAGGAGTAAAAAACCATCAAAAATTTCAATCCTGCATGATTCTACCAAGAAATGTGATTCTTCATTCAAAACGCTGGTTTTTGCTATTGGGCTCTATTGAATAATGAATGTTTTGAAATTTCTCCAAAAGTAAAGTAGTTGCAAACTCATGCTTTTAGAGACTTGTTTGGGCTCATGAGAGGAGTAGAAAAACATCAAAAATTTCAGTCCTGCATGATTCTACCAAGAAATGTGTGTTCATTCAAACCGCTGGTTTTTGATAGTTTGGGCCCTATTGAATAATGAATGTTTTGAATTTTCTCCAAAAGTAAAGTAGTTGCAAACTCATGCTTTTAGAGACTTGTTTGGGCTCATGAGAGGAGTAGAAAAACATCAAAAATTTCAGTCCTGCATGATTCTACCAAGAAATGTGTGTTCATTGAAACCGCTGGTTTTTGATAGTTTGGGCCCTATTGAATAATGAATGTTTTGAATTTTCTCCAAAAGTAAAGTAGTTGCAAACTCATCCTTTTAGAAACTTGTTTGGGCTGTTGAGAGGAGTAAAAAACCATCAAAAATTTCAATCCTGCATGATTTTACCAAGAAATGTGATTCTTCATTCAAAACCTGATTTTTGCTATTGGGCTCTATTGAATAGTGAATGTTTTGAATTTTCTCCAAAAGTAAAGTAGTTGCAAACTCATGCTTTTAGAGACTTGTTTGGGCTCATGAGAGGAGTAGAAAAACATCAAAAATTTCAGTCCTGCATGATTCTACCAAGAAATGTGTGTTCATTGAAACCGCTGGTTTTTTATAGTTTGGGCCCTATTGAATAATGAATGTTTTGAATTTTCTCCAAAAGTAAAGTAGTTGCAAACTCATCCTTTTAGAAACTTGTTTGGGCTGTTGAGAGGAGTAAAAAACCATCAAAAATTTCAATCCTGCATGATTCTACCAAGAAATGTGATTCTTCATTCAAAACGCTGGTTTTTGCTATTGGGCTCTATTGAATAATGAATGTTTTGAATTTTCTCCAAAAGTAAAGTAGTTGCAAAGTCATGCTTTTAGAGACTTGTTTGGGCTCATGAGAGGAGTAGAAAAACATCAGAAATTTCAGTCCTGCATGATTCTACCAAGAAATGTGTGTTCATTGAAACCGCTGGTTTTTGATAGTTTGGACCCTATTGAATAATGAATGTTTTGAATTTTCTCCAAAAGTAAAGTAGTTGCAAACTCATCCTTTTAGAAACTTGTTTGGGCTGTTGAGAGGAGTAAAAAACCATCAAAAATTTCAATCCTGCATGATTCTACCAAGAAATGTGATTCTTCATTCAAAACGCTGGTTTTTGCTATTGGGCTCTATTGAATAATGAATGTTTTGAATTTTCTCCAAAAGTAAAGTAGTTGCAAACTCATGCTTTTAGAGACTTGTTTGGGCTCATGAGAGGAGTAGAAAAACATCAAAAATTTCAGTCCTGCATGATTCTACCAAGAAATGTGTGTTCATTGAAACCGCTGGTTTTTGATAGTTTGGGCCCTATTGAATAATGAATGTTTTGAATTTTCTCCAAAAGTAAAGTAGTTGCAAACTCATCCTTTTAGAAACTTGTTTGGGCTGTTGAGAGGAGTAAAAAACCATCAAAAATTTCAATCCTGCATGATTTTACCAAGAAATGTGATTCTTCATTCAAAACCTGATTTTTGCTATTGGGCTCTATTGAATAGTGAATGTTTTGAATTTTCTCCAAAAGTAAAGTAGTTGCAAACTCATGCTTTTAGAGACTTGTTTGGGCTCATGAGAGGAGTAGAAAAACATCAAAAATTTCAGTCCTGCATGATTCTACCAAGAAATGTGTGTTCATTCAAACCGCTGGTTTTTGATAGTTTGGGCCCTATTGAATAATGAATGTTTTGAATTTTCTCCAAAAGTAAAGTAGTTGCAAACTCATGCTTTTAGAGACTTGTTTGGGCTCATGAGAGGAGTAGAAAAACATCAAAAATTTCAGTCCTGCATGATTCTACCAAGAAATGTGTGTTCATTCAAACCGCTGGTTTTTGATAGTTTGGGCCCTATTGAATAATGAATGTTTTGAATTTTCTCCAAAAGTAAAGTAGTTGCAAACTCATGCTTTTAGAGACTTGTTTGGGCTCATGAGAGGAGTAGAAAAACATCAAAAATTTCAGTCCTGCATGTTTCTACCAAGAAATGTGTGTTCATTCAAACCGCTGGTTTTTGATAGTTTGGGCCCTATTGAATAATGAATGTTTTGAATTTTCTCCAAAAGTAAAGTAGTTGCAAACTCATGCTTTTAGAGACTTGTTTGGGCTCATGGGAGGAGTAGAAAAACATCAAAAATGTCAGTCCTGCATGATTCTACCAAGAAATGTGTGATCATTGAAACCGCTGGTTTTTGATAGTTTGGGCCCTATTGAATAATGAATGTTTTGAATTTTCTCCAAAAGTAAAGTAGTTGCAAACTCATCCTTTTAGAAACTTGTTTGGGCTGTTGAGAGGAGTAAAAAACCATCAAAAATTTCAATCCTGCATGATTCTACCAAGAAATGTGATTCTTCATTCAAAACGCTGGTTTTTGCTATTGGGCTCTATTGAATAATGAATGTTTTGAATTTTCTCCAAAAGTAAAGTAGTTGCAAACTCATGCTTTTAGAGACTTGTTTGGGCTCATGAGAGGAGTAGAAAAACATCAAAAATTTCAGTCCTGCATGATTCTACCAAGAAATGTGTGTTCATTGAAACCGCTGGTTTTTGATAGTTTGGGCCCTATTGAATAATGAATGTTTTGAATTTTCTCCAAAAGTAAAGTAGTTGCAAACTCATCCTTTTAGAAACTTGTTTGGGCTGTTGAGAGGAGTAAAAAACCATCAAAAATTTCAATCCTGCATGATTCTACCAAGAAATGTGATTCTTCATTCAAAACGCTGGTTTTTGCTATTGGGCTCTATTGAATAATGAATGTTTTGAATTTTCTCCAAAAGTAAAGTAGTTGCAAACTCATGCTTTTAGAGACTTGTTTGGGCTCATGAGAGGAGTAGAAAAACATCAAAAATTTCAGTCCTGCATGATTCTACCAAGAAATGTGTGTTCATTCAAACCGCTGGTTTTTGATAGTTTGGGCCCTATTGAATAATGAATGTTTTGAATTTTCTCCAAAAGTAAAGTAGTTGCAAACTCATGCTTTTAGAGACTTGTTTGGGCTCATGAGAGGAGTAGAAAAACATCAAAAATTTCAGTCCTGCATGATTCTACCAAGAAATGTGTGTTCATTGAAACCGCTGGTTTTTGATAGTTTGGGCCCTATTGAATAATGAATGTTTTGAATTTTCTCCAAAAGTAAAGTAGTTGCAAACTCATCCTTTTAGAAACTTGTTTGGGCTGTTGAGAGGAGTAAAAAACCATCAAAAATTTCAATCCTGCATGATTTTACCAAGAAATGTGATTCTTCATTCAAAACCTGATTTTTGCTATTGGGCTCTATTGAATAGTGAATGTTTTGAATTTTCTCCAAAAGTAAAGTAGTTGCAAACTCATGCTTTTAGAGACTTGTTTGGGCTCATGAGAGGAGTAGAAAAACATCAAAAATTTCAGTCCTGCATGATTCTACCAAGAAATGTGTGTTCATTCAAACCGCTGGTTTTTGATAGTTTGGGCCCTATTGAATAATGAATGTTTTGAATTTTCTCCAAAAGTAAAGTAGTTGCAAACTCATCCTTTTAGAAACTTGTTTGGGCTGTTGAGAGGAGTAAAAAACCATCAAAAATTTCAATCCTGCATGATTCTACCAAGAAATGTGATTCTTCATTCAAAACGCTGGTTTTTGCTATTGGGCTCTATTGAATAATGAATGTTTTGAATTTTCTCCAAAAGTAAAGTAGTTGCAAACTCATGCTTTTAGAGACTTGTTTGGGCTCATGAAAGGAGAAGAAAAACATCAAAAATTTCAGTCCTGCATGATTCTACCAAGACATGTGTGTTCATTGAAACGGCTGGTTTTTGATAGTTTGGCCCCTATTGAATAATGAATGTTTTGAATTTTCTCCAAAAGTAAAGTAGTTGCAAACTCATCCTTTTAGAAACTTGTTTGGGCTGTTGAGAGGAGTAAAAAACCATCAAAAATTTCAATCCTGCATGATTCTACCAAGAAATGTGATTCTTCATTCAAAACGCTGGTTTTTGCTATTGGGCTCTATTGAATAATGAATGTTTTGAATTTTCTCCAAAAGTAAAGTAGTTGCAAACTCATGCTTTTAGAGACTTGTTTGGGCTCATGAGAGGAGTAGAAAAACATCAAAAATTTCAGTCCTGCATGATTCTACCAAGAAATGTGTGTTCATTGAAACCGCTGGTTTTTGATAGTTTGGGCCCTATTGAATAATGAATGTTTTGAATTTTCTCCAAAAGTAAAGTAGTTGCAAACTCATCCTTTTAGAAACTTGTTTGGGCTGTTGAGAGGAGTAAAAAACCATCAAAAATTTCAATCCTGCATGATTCTACCAAGAAATGTGATTCTTCATTCAAAACGCTGGTTTTTGCTATTGGGCTCTATTGAATAATGAATGTTTTGAATTTTCTCCAAAAGTAAAGTAGTTGCAAACTCATGCTTTTAGAGACTTGTTTGGGCTCATGAGAGGAGTAGAAAAACATCAAAAATTTCAGTCCTGCATGATTCTACCAAGAAATGTGTGTTCATTGAAACCGCTGGTTTTTGATAGTTTGGGCCCTATTGAATAATGAATGTTTTGAATTTTCTCCAAAAGTAAAGTAGTTGCAAACTCATCCTTTTAGAAACTTGTTTGGGCTGTTGAGAGGAGTAAAAAACCATCAAAAATTTCAATCCTGCATGATTCTACCAAGAAATGTGATTCTTCATTCAAAACGCTGGTTTTTGCTATTGGGCTCTATTGAATAATGAATGTTTTGAATTTTCTCCAAAAGTAAAGTAGTTGCAAACTCATGCTTTTAGAGACTTGTTTGGGCTCATGAGAGGAGTAGAAAAACATCAAAAATTTCAGTCCTGCATGATTCTACCAAGAAATGTGTGTTCATTCAAACCGCTGGTTTTTGATAGTTTGGGCCCTATTGAATAATGAATGTTTTGAATTTTCTCCAAAAGTAAAGTAGTTGCAAACTCATGCTTTTAGAGACTTGTTTGGGCTCATGAGAGGAGTAGAAAAACATCAAAAATTTCAGTCCTGCATGATTCTACCAAGAAATGTGTGTTCATTGAAACCGCTGGTTTTTGATAGTTTGGGCCCTATTGAATAATGAATGTTTTGAATTTTCTCCAAAAGTAAAGTAGTTGCAAACTCATCCTTTTAGAAACTTGTTTGGGCTGTTGAGAGGAGTAAAAAACCATCAAAAATTTCAATCCTGCATGATTTTACCAAGAAATGTGATTCTTCATTCAAAACCTGATTTTTGCTATTGGGCTCTATTGAATAGTGAATGTTTTGAATTTTCTCCAAAAGTAAAGTAGTTGCAAACTCATGCTTTTAGAGACTTGTTTGGGCTCATGAGAGGAGTAGAAAAACATCAAAAATTTCAGTCCTGCATGATTCTACCAAGAAATGTGTGTTCATTCAAACCGCTGGTTTTTGATAGTTTGGGCCCTATTGAATAATGAATGTTTTGAATTTTCTCCAAAAGTAAAGTAGTTGCAAACTCATCCTTTTAGAAACTTGTTTGGGCTGTTGAGAGGAGTAAAAAACCATCAAAAATTTCAATCCTGCATGATTCTACCAAGAAATGTGATTCTTCATTCAAAACGCTGGTTTTTGCTATTGGGCTCTATTGAATAATGAATGTTTTGAATTTTCTCCAAAAGTAAAGTAGTTGCAAACTCATGCTTTTAGAGACTTGTTTGGGCTCATGAAAGGAGAAGAAAAACATCAAAAATTTCAGTCCTGCATGATTCTACCAAGACATGTGTGTTCATTGAAACGGCTGGTTTTTGATAGTTTGGCCCCTATTGAATAATGAATGTTTTGAATTTTCTCCAAAAGTAAAGTAGTTGCAAACTCATCCTTTTAGAAACTTGTTTGGGCTGTTGAGAGGAGTAAAAAACCATCAAAAATTTCAATCCTGCATGATTCTACCAAGAAATGTGATTCTTCATTCAAAACGCTGGTTTTTGCTATTGGGCTCTATTGAATAATGAATGTTTTGAATTTTCTCCAAAAGTAAAGTAGTTGCAAACTCATGCTTTTAGAGACTTGTTTGAGCTCATGAGAGGAGTAGAAAAACATCAAAAATTTCAGTCCTGCATGATTCTACCAAGAAATGTGTGTTTATTCAAACCGCTGGTTTTTGATAGTTTGGGCCCTATTGAATAATGAATGTTTTGAATTTTCTCCAAAAGTAAAGTAGTTGCAAACTCATCCTTTTAGAAACTTGTTTGGGCTGTTGAGAGGAGTAAAAAACCATCAAAAATTTCAATCCTGCATGATTTTACCAAGAAATGTGATTCTTCATTCAAAACCTGATTTTTGCTATTGGGCTCTATTGAATAGTGAATGTTTTGAATTTTCTCCAAAAGTAAAGTAGTTGCAAACTCATGCTTTTAGAGACTTGTTTGGGCTCATGAGAGGAGTAGAAAAACATCAAAAATTTCAGTCCTGCATGATTCTACCAAGAAATGTGTGTTCATTCAAACCGCTGGTTTTTGATACTTTGGGCCCTATTGAATAATGAATGTTTTGAATTTTCTCCAAAAGTAAAGTAGTTGCAAACTCATCCTTTTAGAAACTTGTTTGGGCTGTTGAGAGGAGTAAAAAACCAACAAAAATTTCAATCCTGCATGATTCTACCAAGAAATGTGATTCTTCATTCAAAACGCTGGTTTTTGCTATTGGGCTCTATTGAATAATGAATGTTTTGAATTTTCTCCAAAAGTAAAGTAGTTGCAAACTCATGCTTTTAGAGACTTGTTTGGGCTCATGAGAGGAGTAGAAAAACATCAAAAATTTCAGTCCTGCATGATTCTACCAAGAAATGTGTGTTCATTCAAACCGCTGGTTTTTGATAGTTTGGGCCCTATTGAATAATGAATGTTTTGAATTTTCTCCAAAAGTAAAGTAGTTGCAAACTCATGCTTTTAGAGACTTGTTTGGGCTCATGAGAGGAGTAGAAAAACATCAAAAATTTCAGTCCTGCATGATTCTACCAAGAAATGTGTTCATTCAAACCGCTGGTTTTTGATAGTTTGGGCCCTATTGAATAATGAATGTTTTGAATTTTCTCCAAAAGTAAAGTAGTTGCAAACTCATCCTTTTAGAAACTTGTTTGGGCTGTTGAGAGGAGTAAAAAACTAACAAAAATTTCAATCCTGCATGATTCTACCAAGAAATGTGATTCTTCATTCAAAACGCTGGTTTTTGCTATTGGGCTCTATTGAATAATGAATGTTTTGAATTTTCTCCAAAAGTAAAGTAGTTGCAAACTCATGCTTTTAGAGACTTGTTTGGGCTCATGAGAGGAGTAGAAAAACATCAAAAATTTCAGTCCTGCATGTTTCTACCAAGAAATGTGTGTTCATTCAAACCGCTGGTTTTTGATAGTTTGGGCCCTATTGAATAATGAATGTTTTGAATTTTCTCCAAAAGTAAAGTAGTTGCAAACTCATGCTTTTAGAGACTTGTTTGGGCTCATGAGAGGAGTAGAAAAACATCAAAAATTTCAGTCCTGCACGATTCTACCAAGAAATGTGTGATCATTGAAACCGCTGGTTTTTGATAGTTTGGGCCCTATTGAATAATGAATGTTTTGAATTTTCTCCAAAAGTAAAGTAGTTGCAAACTCATCCTTTTAGAAACTTGTTTGGGCTGTTGAGAGGAGTAAAAAACCATCAAAAATTTCAATCCTGCATGATTCTACCAAGAAATGTGATTCTTCATTCAAAACGCTGGTTTTTGCTATTGGGCTCTATTGAATAATGAATGTTTTGAATTTTCTCCAAAAGTAAAGTAGTTGCAAACTCATGCTTTTAGAGACTTGTTTGGGCTCATGAGAGGAGTAGAAAAACATCAAAAATTTCAGTCCTGCATGATTCTACCAAGAAATGTGTGTTCATTGAAACCGCTGGTTTTTGATAGTTTGGGCCCTATTGAATAATGAATGTTTTGAATTTTCTCCAAAAGTAAAGTAGTTGCAAACTCATCCTTTTAGAAACTTGTTTGGGCTGTTGAGAGGAGTAAAAAACCATCAAAAATTTCAATCCTGCATGATTCTACCAAGAAATGTGATTCTTCATTCAAAACGCTGGTTTTTGCTATTGGGCTCTATTGAATAATGAATGTTTTGAAATTTCTCCAAAAGTAAAGTAGTTGCAAACTCATGCTTTTAGAGACTTGTTTGGGCTCATGAGAGGAGTAGAAAAACATCAAAAATTTCAGTCCTGCATGATTCTACCAAGAAATGTGTGTTCATTCAAACCGCTGGTTTTTGATAGTTTGGGCCCTATTGAATAATGAATGTTTTGAATTTTCTCCAAAAGTAAAGTAGTTGCAAACTCATGCTTTTAGAGACTTGTTTGGGCTCATGAGAGGAGTAGAAAAACATCAAAAATTTCAGTCCTGCATGATTCTACCAAGAAATGTGTGTTCATTGAAACCGCTGGTTTTTGATAGTTTGGGCCCTATTGAATAATGAATGTTTTGAATTTTCTCCAAAAGTAAAGTAGTTGCAAACTCATCCTTTTAGAAACTTGTTTGGGCTGTTGAGAGGAGTAAAAAACCATCAAAAATTTCAATCCTGCATGATTTTACCAAGAAATGTGATTCTTCATTCAAAACCTGATTTTTGCTATTGGGCTCTATTGAATAGTGAATGTTTTGAATTTTCTCCAAAAGTAAAGTAGTTGCAAACTCATGCTTTTAGAGACTTGTTTGGGCTCATGAGAGGAGTAGAAAAACATCAAAAATTTCAGTCCTGCATGATTCTACCAAGAAATGTGTTCATTCAAACCGCTGGTTTTTGATAGTTTGGGCCCTATTGAATAATGAATGTTTTGAATTTTCTCCAAAAGTAAAGTAGTTGCAAACTCATCCTTTTAGAAACTTGTTTGGGCTGTTGAGAGGAGTAAAAAACCAACAAAAATTTCAATCCTGCATGATTCTACCAAGAAATGTGATTCTTCATTCAAAACGCTGGTTTTTGCTATTGGGCTCTATTGAATAATGAATGTTTTGAATTTTCTCCAAAAGTAAAGTAGTTGCAAACTCATGCTTTTAGAGACTTGTTTGGGCTCATGAGAGGAGTAGAAAAACATCAAAAATTTCAGTCCTGCATGTTTCTACCAAGAAATGTGTGTTCATTCAAACCGCTGGTTTTTGATAGTTTGGGCCCTATTGAATAATGAATGTTTTGAATTTTCTCCAAAAGTAAAGTAGTTGCAAACTCATCCTTTTAGAAACTTGTTTGGGCTGTTGAGAGGAGTAAAAAACCATCAAAAATTTCAATCCTGCATGATTCTACCAAGAAATGTGATTCTTCATTCAAAACGCTGGTTTTTGCTATTGGGCTCTATTGAATAATGAATGTTTTGAAATTTCTCCAAAAGTAAAGTAGTTGCAAACTCATGCTTTTAGAGACTTGTTTGGGCTCATGAGAGGAGTAGAAAAACATCAAAAATTTCAGTCCTGCATGATTCTACCAAGAAATGTATGTTCATTCAAACCGCTGGTTTTTGATAGTTTGGGCCCTATTGAATAATGAATGTTTTGAATTTTCTCCAAAAGTAAAGTAGTTGCAAACTCATGCTTTTAGAGACTTGTTTGGGCTCATGAGAGGAGTAGAAAAACATCAAAAATTTCAGTCCTGCATGATTCTACCAAGAAATGTGTGTTCATTGAAACCGCTGGTTTTTGATAGTTTGGGCCCTATTGAATAATGAATGTTTTGAATTTTCTCCAAAAGTAAAGTAGTTGCAAACTCATCCTTTTAGAAACTTGTTTGGGCTGTTGAGAGGAGTAAAAAACCATCAAAAATTTCAATCCTGCATGATTTTACCAAGAAATGTGATTCTTCATTCAAAACCTGATTTTTGCTATTGGGCTCTATTGAATAGTGAATGTTTTGAATTTTCTCCAAAAGTAAAGTAGTTGCAAACTCATGCTTTTAGAGACTTGTTTGGGCTCATGAGAGGAGTAGAAAAACATCAAAAATTTCAGTCCTGCATGATTCTACCAAGAAATGTGTGTTCATTGAAACCGCTGGTTTTTTATAGTTTGGGCCCTATTGAATAATGAATGTTTTGAATTTTCTCCAAAAGTAAAGTAGTTGCAAACTCATCCTTTTAGAAACTTGTTTGGGCTGTTGAGAGGAGTAAAAAACCATCAAAAATTTCAATCCTGCATGATTCTACCAAGAAATGTGATTCTTCATTCAAAACGCTGGTTTTTGCTATTGGGCTCTATTGAATAATGAATGTTTTGAATTTTCTCCAAAAGTAAAGTAGTTGCAAAGTCATGCTTTTAGAGACTTGTTTGGGCTCATGAGAGGAGTAGAAAAACATCAAAAATTTCAGTCCTGCATGATTCTACCAAGAAATGTGTGTTCATTGAAACCGCTGGTTTTTGATAGTTTGGGCCCTATTGAATAAGGAATGTTTTGAATTTTCTCCAAAAGTAAAGTAGTTGCAAACTCATCCTTTTAGAAACTTGTTTGGGCTGTTGAGAGGAGTAAAAAACCATCAAAAATTTCAATCCTGCATGATTTTACCAAGAAATGTGATTCTTCATTCAAAACCTGATTTTTGCTATTGGGCTCTATTGAATAGTGAATGTTTTGAATTTTCTCCAAAAGTAAAGTAGTTGCAAACTCATGCTTTTAGAGACTTGTTTGGGCTCATGAGAGGAGTAGAAAAACATCAAAAATTTCAGTCCTGCATGATTCTACCAAGAAATGTGTGTTCATTGAAACCGCTGGTTTTTGATAGTTTGGGCCCTATTGAATAATGAATGTTTTGAATTTTCTCCAAAAGTAAAGTAGTTGCAAACTCATCCTTTTAGAAACTTGTTTGGGCTGTTGAGAGGAGTAAAAAACCAACAAAAATTTCAATCCTGCATGATTCTACCAAGAAATGTGATTCTTCATTCAAAACGCTGGTTTTTGCTATTGGGCTCTATTGAATAATGAATGTTTTGAATTTTCTCCAAAAGTAAAGTAGTTGCAAACTCATGCTTTTAGAGACTTGTTTGGGCTCATGAGAGGAGTAGAAAAACATCAAAAATTTCAGTCCTGCACGATTCTACCAAGAAATGTGTGATCATTGAAACCGCTGGTTTTTGATAGTTTGGGCCCTATTGAATAATGAATGTTTTGAATTTTCTCCAAAAGTAAAGTAGTTGCAAACTCATCCTTTTAGAAACTTGTTTGGGCTGTTGAGAGGAGTAAAAAACCATCAAAAATTTCAATCCTGCATGATTCTACCAAGAAATGTGATTCTTCATTCAAAACGCTGGTTTTTGCTATTGGGCTCTATTGAATAATGAATGTTTTGAATTTTCTCCAAAAGTAAAGTAGTTGCAAAGTCATGCTTTTAGAGACTTGTTTGGGCTCATGAGAGGAGTAGAAAAACATCAAAAATTTCAGTCCTGCATGATTCTACCAAGAAATGTGTGTTCATTGAAACCGCTGGTTTTTGATAGTTTGGGCCCTATTGAATAATGAATGTTTTGAATTTTCTCCAAAAGTAAAGTAGTTGCAAACTCATCCTTTTAGAAACTTGTTTGGGCTGTTGAGAGGAGTAAAAAACCATCAAAAATTTCAATCCTGCATGATTTTACCAAGAAATGTGATTCTTCATTCAAAACCTGATTTTTGCTATTGGGCTCTATTGAATAGTGAATGTTTTGAATTTTCTCCAAAAGTAAAGTAGTTGCAAACTCATGCTTTTAGAGACTTGTTTGGGCTC
The DNA here is from genome assembly GCF_039654945.1 of Dendrobates tinctorius. Classification (NCBI taxonomy): domain Eukaryota; kingdom Metazoa; phylum Chordata; class Amphibia; order Anura; family Dendrobatidae; genus Dendrobates; species Dendrobates tinctorius. The sequence goes on from NW_027361793.1 coordinate 25,773,518, forward strand.
ATGAGAGGAGTAGAAAAACATCAAAAATTTCAGTCCTGCATGATTCTACCAAGAAATGTGTGTTCATTGAAACCGCTGGTTTTTTATAGTTTGGGCCCTATTGAATAATGAATGTTTTGAATTTTCTCCAAAAGTAAAGTAGTTGCAAACTCATCCTTTTAGAAACTTGTTTGGGCTGTTGAGAGGAGTAAAAAACCATCAAAAATTTCAATCCTGCATGATTCTACCAAGAAATGTGATTCTTTATTCAAAACGCTGGTTTTTGCTATTGGGCTCTATTGAATAATGAATGTTTTGAATTTTCTCCAAAAGTAAAGTAGTTGCAAACTCATGCTTTTAGAGACTTGTTTGGGCTCATGAGAGGAGTAGAAAAACATCAAAAATTTCAGTCCTGCATGATTCTACCAAGAAATGTGTGTTCATTGAAACCGCTGGTTTTTGATAGTTTGGGCCCTATTGAATAAGGAATGTTTTGAATTTTCTCCAAAAGTAAAGTAGTTGCAAACTCATCCTTTTAGAAACTTGTTTGGGCTGTTGAGAGGAGTAAAAAACCATCAAAAATTTCAATCCTGCATGATTTTACCAAGAAATGTGATTCTTCATTCAAAACCTGATTTTTGCTATTGGGCTCTATTGAATAGTGAATGTTTTGAATTTTCTCCAAAAGTAAAGTAGTTGCAAACTCATGCTTTTAGAGACTTGTTTGGGCTCATGAGAGGAGTAGAAAAACATCAAAAATTTCAGTCCTGCATGATTCTACCAAGAAATGTGTGTTCATTGAAACCGCTGGTTTTTGATAGTTTGGACCCTATTGAATAATGAATGTTTTGAATTTTCTCCAAAAGTAAAGTAGTTGCAAACTCATCCTTTTAGAAACTTGTTTGGGCTGTTGAGAGGAGTAAAAAACCATCAAAAATTTCAATCCTGCATGATTCTACCAAGAAATGTGATTCTTCATTCAAAACGCTGGTTTTTGCTATTGGGCTCTATTGAATAATGAATGTTTTGAATTTTCTCCAAAAGTAAAGTAGTTGCAAACTCATGCTTTTAGAGACTTGTTTGGGCTCATGAGAGGAGTAGAAAAACATCAAAAATTTCAGTCCTGCATGATTCTACCAAGAAATGTGTGTTCATTGAAACCGCTGGTTTTTGATAGTTTGGGCCCTATTGAATAATGAATGTTTTGAATTTTCTCCAAAAGTAAAGTAGTTGCAAACTCATCCTTTTAGAAACTTGTTTGGGCTGTTGAGAGGAGTAAAAAACCATCAAAAATTTCAATCCTGCATGATTTTACCAAGAAATGTGATTCTTCATTCAAAACCTGATTTTTGCTATTGGGCTCTATTGAATAGTGAATGTTTTGAATTTTCTCCAAAAGTAAAGTAGTTGCAAACTCATGCTTTTAGAGACTTGTTTGGGCTCATGAGAGGAGTAGAAAAACATCAAAAATTTCAGTCCTGCATGATTCTACCAAGAAATGTGTGTTCATTCAAACCGCTGGTTTTTGATAGTTTGGGCCCTATTGAATAATGAATGTTTTGAATTTTCTCCAAAAGTAAAGTAGTTGCAAACTCATGCTTTTAGAGACTTGTTTGGGCTCATGAGAGGAGTAGAAAAACATCAAAAATTTCAGTCCTGCATGATTCTACCAAGAAATGTGTGTTCATTCAAACCGCTGGTTTTTGATAGTTTGGGCCCTATTGAATAATGAATGTTTTGAATTTTCTCCAAAAGTAAAGTAGTTGCAAACTCATGCTTTTAGAGACTTGTTTGGGCTCATGAGAGGAGTAGAAAAACATCAAAAATTTCAGTCCTGCATGATTCTACCAAGAAATGTGTGTTCATTGAAACCGCTAGTTTTTGCTATTGGGCTCTATTGAATAATGAATGTTTTGAATTTTCTCCAAAAGTAAAGTAGTTGCAAACTCATGCTTTTAGAGACTTGTTTGGGCTCATGAGAGGAGTAGAAAAACATCAAAAATTTCAGTCCTGCATGTTTCTACCAAGAAATGTGTGTTCATTCAAACCGCTGGTTTTTGATAGTTTGGGCCCTATTGAATAATGAATGTTTTGAATTTTCTCCAAAAGTAAAGTAGTTGCAAACTCATGCTTTTAGAGACTTGTTTGGGCTCATGGGAGGAGTAGAAAAACATCAAAAATGTCAGTCCTGCATGATTCTACCAAGAAATGTGTGATCATTGAAACCGCTGGTTTTTGATAGTTTGGGCCCTATTGAATAATGAATGTTTTGAATTTTCTCCAAAAGTAAAGTAGTTGCAAACTCATCCTTTTAGAAACTTGTTTGGGCTGTTGAGAGGAGTAAAAAACCATCAAAAATTTCAATCCTGCATGATTCTACCAAGAAATGTGATTCTTCATTCAAAACGCTGGTTTTTGCTATTGGGCTCTATTGAATAATGAATGTTTTGAATTTTCTCCAAAAGTAAAGTAGTTGCAAACTCATGCTTTTAGAGACTTGTTTGGGCTCATGAGAGGAGTAGAAAAACATCAAAAATTTCAGTCCTGCATGATTCTACCAAGAAATGTGTGTTCATTGAAACCGCTGGTTTTTGATAGTTTGGGCCCTATTGAATAATGAATGTTTTGAATTTTCTCCAAAAGTAAAGTAGTTGCAAACTCATCCTTTTAGAAACTTGTTTGGGCTGTTGAGAGGAGTAAAAAACCATCAAAAATTTCAATCCTGCATGATTCTACCAAGAAATGTGATTCTTCATTCAAAACGCTGGTTTTTGCTATTGGGCTCTATTGAATAATGAATGTTTTGAATTTTCTCCAAAAGTAAAGTAGTTGCAAACTCATGCTTTTAGAGACTTGTTTGGGCTCATGAGAGGAGTAGAAAAACATCAAAAATTTCAGTCCTGCATGATTCTACCAAGAAATGTGTGTTCATTCAAACCGCTGGTTTTTGATAGTTTGGGCCCTATTGAATAATGAATGTTTTGAATTTTCTCCAAAAGTAAAGTAGTTGCAAACTCATGCTTTTAGAGACTTGTTTGGGCTCATGAGAGGAGTAGAAAAACATCAAAAATTTCAGTCCTGCATGATTCTACCAAGAAATGTGTGTTCATTGAAACGGCTGGTTTTTGATAGTTTGGGCCCTATTGAATAATGAATGTTTTGAATTTTCTCCAAAAGTAAAGTAGTTGCAAACTCATCCTTTTAGAAACTTGTTTGGGCTGTTGAGAGGAGTAAAAAACCATCAAAAATTTCAATCCTGCATGATTCTACCAAGAAATGTGATTCTTCATTCAAAACGCTGGTTTTTGCTATTGGGCTCTATTGAATAATGAATGTTTTGAATTTTCTCCAAAAGTAAAGTAGTTGCAAACTCATGCTTTTAGAGACTTGTTTGGGCTCATGAGAGGAGTAGAAAAACATCAAAAATTTCAGTCCTGCATGATTCTACCAAGAAATGTGTTCATTCAAACCGCTGGTTTTTGATAGTTTGGGCCCTATTGAATAATGAATGTTTTGAATTTTCTCCAAAAGTAAAGTAGTTGCAAACTCATCCTTTTAGAAACTTGTTTGGGCTGTTGAGAGGAGTAAAAAACTAACAAAAATTTCAATCCTGCATGATTCTACCAAGAAATGTGATTCTTCATTCAAAACGCTGGTTTTTGCTATTGGGCTCTATTGAATAATGAATGTTTTGAATTTTCTCCAAAAGTAAAGTAGTTGCAAACTCATGCTTTTAGAGACTTGTTTGGGCTCATGAGAGGAGTAGAAAAACATCAAAAATTTCAGTCCTGCATGTTTCTACCAAGAAATGTGTGTTCATTCAAACCGCTGGTTTTTGATAGTTTGGGCCCTATTGAATAATGAATGTTTTGAATTTTCTCCAAAAGTAAAGTAGTTGCAAACTCATGCTTTTAGAGACTTGTTTGGGCTCATGAGAGGAGTAGAAAAACATCAAAAATTTCAGTCCTGCACGATTCTACCAAGAAATGTGTGATCATTGAAACCGCTGGTTTTTGATAGTTTGGGCCCTATTGAATAATGAATGTTTTGAATTTTCTCCAAAAGTAAAGTAGTTGCAAACTCATCCTTTTAGAAACTTGTTTGGGCTGTTGAGAGGAGTAAAAAACCATCAAAAATTTCAATCCTGCATGATTCTACCAAGAAATGTGATTCTTCATTCAAAACGCTGGTTTTTGCTATTGGGCTCTATTGAATAATGAATGTTTTGAATTTTCTCCAAAAGTAAAGTAGTTGCAAACTCATGCTTTTAGAGACTTGTTTGGGCTCATGAGAGGAGTAGAAAAACATCAAAAATTTCAGTCCTGCATGATTCTACCAAGAAATGTGTGTTCATTGAAACCGCTGGTTTTTGATAGTTTGGGCCCTATTGAATAATGAATGTTTTGAATTTTCTCCAAAAGTAAAGTAGTTGCAAACTCATCCTTTTAGAAACTTGTTTGGGCTGTTGAGAGGAGTAAAAAACCATCAAAAATTTCAATCCTGCATGATTCTACCAAGAAATGTGATTCTTCATTCAAAACGCTGGTTTTTGCTATTGGGCTCTATTGAATAATGAATGTTTTGAAATTTCTCCAAAAGTAAAGTAGTTGCAAACTCATGCTTTTAGAGACTTGTTTGGGCTCATGAGAGGAGTAGAAAAACATCAAAAATTTCAGTCCTGCATGATTCTACCAAGAAATGTGTGTTCATTCAAACCGCTGGTTTTTGATAGTTTGGGCCCTATTGAATAATGAATGTTTTGAATTTTCTCCAAAAGTAAAGTAGTTGCAAACTCATGCTTTTAGAGACTTGTTTGGGCTCATGAGAGGAGTAGAAAAACATCAAAAATTTCAGTCCTGCATGATTCTACCAAGAAATGTGTGTTCATTGAAACCGCTGGTTTTTGATAGTTTGGGCCCTATTGAATAATGAATGTTTTGAATTTTCTCCAAAAGTAAAGTAGTTGCAAACTCATCCTTTTAGAAACTTGTTTGGGCTGTTGAGAGGAGTAAAAAACCATCAAAAATTTCAATCCTGCATGATTTTACCAAGAAATGTGATTCTTCATTCAAAACCTGATTTTTGCTATTGGGCTCTATTGAATAGTGAATGTTTTGAATTTTCTCCAAAAGTAAAGTAGTTGCAAACTCATGCTTTTAGAGACTTGTTTGGGCTCATGAGAGGAGTAGAAAAACATCAAAAATTTCAGTCCTGCATGATTCTACCAAGAAATGTGTGTTCATTGAAACCGCTGGTTTTTTATAGTTTGGGCCCTATTGAATAATGAATGTTTTGAATTTTCTCCAAAAAGTAAAGTAGTTGCAAACTCATCCTTTTAGAAACTTGTTTGGGCTGTTGAGAGGAGTAAAAAACCATCAAAAATTTCAATCCTGCATGATTCTACCAAGAAATGTGATTCTTCATTCAAAACGCTGGTTTTTGCTATTGGGCTCTATTGAATAATGAATGTTTTGAATTTTCTCCAAAAGTAAAGTAGTTGCAAAGTCATGCTTTTAGAGACTTGTTTGGGCTCATGAGAGGAGTAGAAAAACATCAAAAATTTCAGTCCTGCATGATTCTACCAAGAAATGTGTGTTCATTGAAACCGCTGGTTTTTGATAGTTTGGGCCCTATTGAATAAGGAATGTTTTGAATTTTCTCCAAAAGTAAAGTAGTTGCAAACTCATCCTTTTAGAAACTTGTTTGGGCTGTTGAGAGGAGTAAAAAACCATCAAAAATTTCAATCCTGCATGATTTTACCAAGAAATGTGATTCTTCATTCAAAACCTGATTTTTGCTATTGGGCTCTATTGAATAGTGAATGTTTTGAATTTTCTCCAAAAGTAAAGTAGTTGCAAACTCATGCTTTTAGAGACTTGTTTGGGCTCATGAGAGGAGTAGAAAAACATCAAAAATTTCAGTCCTGCATGATTCTACCAAGAAATGTGTGTTCATTGAAACCGCTGGTTTTTGATAGTTTGGACCCTATTGAATAATGAATGTTTTGAATTTTCTCCAAAAGTAAAGTAGTTGCAAACTCATCCTTTTAGAAACTTGTTTGGGCTGTTGAGAGGAGTAAAAAACCATCAAAAATTTCAATCCTGCATGATTCTACCAAGAAATGTGATTCTTCATTCAAAACGCTGGTTTTTGCTATTGGGCTCTATTGAATAATGAATGTTTTGAATTTTCTCCAAAAGTAAAGTAGTTGCAAACTCATGCTTTTAGAGACTTGTTTGGGCTCATGAGAGGAGTAGAAAAACATCAAAAATTTCAGTCCTGCATGATTCTACCAAGAAATGTGTGTTCATTGAAACCGCTGGTTTTTGATAGTTTGGGCCCTATTGAATAATGAATGTTTTGAATTTTCTCCAAAAGTAAAGTAGTTGCAAACTCATCCTTTTAGAAACTTGTTTGGGCTGTTGAGAGGAGTAAAAAACCATCAAAAATTTCAATCCTGCATGATTTTACCAAGAAATGTGATTCTTCATTCAAAACCTGATTTTTGCTATTGGGCTCTATTGAATAGTGAATGTTTTGAATTTTCTCCAAAAGTAAAGTAGTTGCAAACTCATGCTTTTAGAGACTTGTTTGGGCTCATGAGAGGAGTAGAAAAACATCAAAAATTTCAGTCCTGCATGATTCTACCAAGAAATGTGTGTTCATTCAAACCGCTGGTTTTTGATAGTTTGGGCCCTATTGAATAATGAATGTTTTGAATTTTCTCCAAAAGTAAAGTAGTTGCAAACTCATGCTTTTAGAGACTTGTTTGGGCTCATGAGAGGAGTAGAAAAACATCAAAAATTTCAGTCCTGCATGATTCTACCAAGAAATGTGTGTTCATTCAAACCGCTGGTTTTTGATAGTTTGGGCCCTATTGAATAATGAATGTTTTGAATTTTCTCCAAAAGTAAAGTAGTTGCAAACTCATGCTTTTAGAGACTTGTTTGGGCTCATGAGAGGAGTAGAAAAACATCAAAAATTTCAGTCCTGCATGATTCTACCAAGAAATGTGTGTTCATTGAAACCGCTAGTTTTTGCTATTGGGCTCTATTGAATAATGAATGTTTTGAATTTTCTCCAAAAGTAAAGTAGTTGCAAACTCATGCTTTTAGAGACTTGTTTGGGCTCATGAGAGGAGTAGAAAAACATCAAAAATTTCAGTCCTGCATGTTTCTACCAAGAAATGTGTGTTCATTCAAACCGCTGGTTTTTGATAGTTTGGGCCCTATTGAATAATGAATGTTTTGAATTTTCTCCAAAAGTAAAGTAGTTGCAAACTCATGCTTTTAGAGACTTGTTTGGGCTCATGGGAGGAGTAGAAAAACATCAAAAATGTCAGTCCTGCATGATTCTACCAAGAAATGTGTGATCATTGAAACTGCTGGTTTTTGATAGTTTGGGCCCTATTGAATAATGAATGTTTTGAATTTTCTCCAAAAGTAAAGTAGTTGCAAACTCATCCTTTTAGAAACTTGTTTGGGCTGTTGAGAGGAGTAAAAAACCATCAAAAATTTCAATCCTGCATGATTCTACCAAGAAATGTGATTCTTCATTCAAAACGCTGGTTTTTGCTATTGGGCTCTATTGAATAATGAATGTTTTGAATTTTCTCCAAAAGTAAAGTAGTTGCAAACTCATGCTTTTAGAGACTTGTTTGGGCTCATGAGAGGAGTAGAAAAACATCAAAAATTTCAGTCCTGCATGATTCTACCAAGAAATGTGTGTTCATTGAAACCGCTGGTTTTTGATAGTTTGGGCCCTATTGAATAATGAATGTTTTGAATTTTCTCCAAAAGTAAAGTAGTTGCAAACTCATCCTTTTAGAAACTTGTTTGGGCTGTTGAGAGGAGTAAAAAACCATCAAAAATTTCAATCCTGCATGATTCTACCAAGAAATGTGATTCTTCATTCAAAACGCTGGTTTTTGCTATTGGGCTCTATTGAATAATGAATGTTTTGAATTTTCTCCAAAAGTAAAGTAGTTGCAAACTCATGCTTTTAGAGACTTGTTTGGGCTCATGAGATGAGTAGAAAAACATCAAAAATTTCAGTCCTGCATGATTCTACCAAGACATGTGTGTTCATTGAAACGGCTGGTTTTTGATAGTTTGGGCCCTATTGAATAATGAATGTTTTGAATTTTCTCCAAAAGTAAAGTAGTTGCAAACTCATCCTTTTAGAAACTTGTTTGGGTTGTTGAGAGGAGTAAAAAACCATCAAAAATTTCAATCCTGCAGGATTCTACCAAGAAATGTGATTCTTCATTCAAAACGCTGGTTTTTGCTATTGGGCTCTATTGAATAATGAATGTTTTGAATTTTCTCCAAAAGTAAAGTAGTTGCAAACTCATGCTTTTAGAGACTTGTTTGGGCTCATGAGAGGAGTAGAAAAACATCAAAAATTTCAGTCCTGCATGATTCTACCAAGAAATGTGTGTTCATTGAAACCGCTGGTTTTTGATAGTTTGGGCCCTATTGAATAATGAATGTTTTGAATTTTCTCCAAAAGTAAAGTAGTTGCAAACTCATCCTTTTAGAAACTTGTTTGGGCTGTTGAGAGGAGTAAAAAACCATCAAAAATTTCAATCCTGCATGATTTTACCAAGAAATGTGATTCTTCATTCAAAACCTGATTTTTGCTATTGGGATCTATTGAATAGTGAATGTTTTGAATTTTCTCCAAAAGTAAAGTAGTTGCAAACTCATGCTTTTAGAGACTTGTTTGGGCTCATGAGAGGAGTAGAAAAACATCAAAAATTTCAGTCCTGCATGATTCTACCAAGAAATGTGTGTTCATTCAAACCGCTGGTTTTTGATAGTTTGGGCCCTATTGAATAATGAATGTTTTGAATTTTCTCCAAAAGTAAAGTAGTTGCAAACTCATGCTTTTAGAGACTTGTTTGGGCTCATGAGAGGAGTAGAAAAACATCAAAAATTTCAGTCCTGCATGATTCTACCAAGAAATGTGTGTTCATTCAAACCGCTGGTTTTTGATAGTTTGGGCCCTATTGAATAATGAATGTTTTGAATTTTCTCCAAAAGTAAAGTAGTTGCAAACTCATGCTTTTAGAGACTTGTTTGGGCTCATGAGAGGAGTAGAAAAACATCAAAAATTTCAGTCCTGCATGATTCTACCAAGAAATGTGTGTTCATTGAAACCGCTAGTTTTTGCTATTGGGCTCTATTGAATAATGAATGTTTTGAATTTTCTCCAAAAGTAAAGTAGTTGCAAACTCATGCTTTTAGAGACTTGTTTGGGCTCATGAGAGGAGTAGAAAAACATCAAAAATTTCAGTCCTGCATGTTTCTACCAAGAAATGTGTGTTCATTCAAACCGCTGGTTTTTGATAGTTTGGGCCCTATTGAATAATGAATGTTTTGAATTTTCTCCAAAAGTAAAGTAGTTGCAAACTCATGCTTTTAGAGACTTGTTTGGGCTCATGGGAGGAGTAGAAAAACATCAAAAATGTCAGTCCTGCATGATTCTACCAAGAAATGTGTGATCATTGAAACCGCTGGTTTTTGATAGTTTGGGCCCTATTGAATAATGAATGTTTTGAATTTTCTCCAAAAGTAAAGTAGTTGCAAACTCATCCTTTTAGAAACTTGTTTGGGCTGTTGAGAGGAGTAAAAAACCATCAAAAATTTCAATCCTGCATGATTCTACCAAGAAATGTGATTCTTCATTCAAAACGCTGGTTTTTGCTATTGGGCTCTATTGAATAATGAATGTTTTGAATTTTCTCCAAAAGTAAAGTAGTTGCAAACTCATGCTTTTAGAGACTTGTTTGGGCTCATGAGAGGAGTAGAAAAACATCAAAAATTTCAGTCCTGCATGATTCTACCAAGAAATGTGTGTTCATTGAAACCGCTGGTTTTTGATAGTTTGGGCCCTATTGAATAATGAATGTTTTGAATTTTCTCCAAAAGTAAAGTAGTTGCAAACTCATCCTTTTAGAAACTTGTTTGGGCTGTTGAGAGGAGTAAAAAACCATCAAAAATTTCAATCCTGCATGATTCTACCAAGAAATGTGATTCTTCATTCAAAACGCTGGTTTTTGCTATTGGGCTCTATTGAATAATGAATGTTTTGAATTTTCTCCAAAAGTAAAGTAGTTGCAAACTCATGCTTTTAGAGACTTGTTTGGGCTCATGAGAGGAGTAGAAAAACATCAAAAATTTCAGTCCTGCATGATTCTACCAAGAAATGTGTGTTCATTCAAACCGCTGGTTTTTGATAGTTTGGGCCCTATTGAATAATGAATGTTTTGAATTTTCTCCAAAAGTAAAGTAGTTGCAAACTCATGCTTTTAGAGACTTGTTTGGGCTCATGAGAGGAGTAGAAAAACATCAAAAATTTCAGTCCTGCATGATTCTACCAAGAAATGTGTGTTCATTGAAACCGCTGGTTTTTGATAGTTTGGGCCCTATTGAATAATGAATGTTTTGAATTTTCTCCAAAAGTAAAGTAGTTGCAAACTCATCCTTTTAGAAACTTGTTTGGGCTGTTGAGAGGAGTAAAAAACCATCAAAAATTTCAATCCTGCATGATTTTACCAAGAAATGTGATTCTTCATTCAAAACCTGATTTTTGCTATTGGGCTCTATTGAATAGTGAATGTTTTGAATTTTCTCCAAAAGTAAAGTAGTTGCAAACTCATGCTCTTAGAGACTTGTTTGGGCTCATGAGAGGAGTAGAAAAACATCAAAAATTTCAGTCCGGCATGATTCTACCAAGAAATGTGTGTTCATTGAAACCGCTGGTTTTTGATAGTTTGGGCCCTATTGAATAATGAATGTTTTGAATTTTCTCCAAAAGTAAAGTAGTTGCAAACTCATCCTTTTAGAAACTTGTTTGGGCTGTTGAGAGGAGTAAAAAACCATCAAAAATTTCAATCCTGCATGATTCTACCAAGAAATGTGATTCTTCATTCAAAACGCTGGTTTTTGCTATTGGGCTCTATTGAATAATGAATGTTTTGAATTTTCTCCAAAAGTAAAGTAGTTGCAAACTCATGCTTTTAGAGACTTGTTTGGGCTCATGAGAGGAGTAGAAAAACATCAAAAATTTCAGTCCTGCATGATTCTACCAAGAAATGTGTGTTCATTGAAACCGCTGGTTTTTGATAGTTTGGGCCCTATTGAATAAGGAATGTTTTGAATTTTCTCCAAAAGTAAAGTAGTTGCAAACTCATCCTTTTAGAAACTTGTTTGGGCTGTTGAGAGGAGTAAAAAACCATCAAAAATTTCAATCCTGCATGATTTTACCAAGAAATGTGATTCTTCATTCAAAACCTGATTTTTGCTATTGGGCTCTATTGAATAGTGAATGTTTTGAATTTTCTCCAAAAGTAAAGTAGTTGCAAACTCATGCTTTTAGAGACTTGTTTGGGCTCATGAGAGGAGTAGAAAAACATCAAAAATTTCAGTCCTGCATGATTCTACCAAGAAATGTGTGTTCATTGAAACCGCTGGTTTTTGATAGTTTGGCCCCTTTTGAATAATGAATGTTTTGAATTTTCTCCAAAAGTAAAGTAGTTGCAAACTCATCCTTTTAGAAACTTGTTTGGGCTGTTGAGAGGAGTAAAAAACCATCAAAAATTTCAATCCTGCATGATTCTACCAAGAAATGTGATTCTTCATTCAAAACGCTGGTTTTTGCTATTGGGCTCTATTGAATAATGAATGTTTTGAATTTTCTCCAAAAGTAAAGTAGTTGCAAACTCATGCTTTTAGAGACTTGTTTGGGCTCATGAGAGGAGTAGAAAAACATCAAAAATTTCAGTCCTGCATGATTCTACCAAGAAATGTGTGTTCATTGAAACCGCTGGTTTTTGATAGTTTGGGCCCTATAGAATAATGAATGTTTTGAATTTTCTCCAAAAGTAAAGTAGTTGCAAACTCATCCTTTTAGAAACTTGTTTGGGCTGTTGAGAGGAGTAAAAAACCATCAAAAATTTCAATCCTGCATGATTCTACCAAGAAATGTGATTCTTCATTCAAAACGCTGGTTTTTGCTATTGGGCTCTATTGAATAATGAATGTTTTGAATTTTCTCCAAAAGTAAAGTAGTTGCAAACTCATGCTTTTAGAGACTTGTTTGGGCTCATGAGAGGAGTAGAAAAACATCAAAAATTTCAGTCCTGCATGATTCTACCAAGAAATGTGTGTTCATTGAAACGGCTGGTTTTTGATAGTTTGGGCCCTATTGAATAATGAATGTTTTGAATTTTCTCCAAAAGTAAAGTAGTTGCAAACTCATCCTTTTAGAAACTTGTTTGGGCTGTTGAGAGGAGTAAAAAACCATCATAAATTTCAATCCTGCATGATTCTACCAAGAAATGTGATTCTTCATTCAAAACGCTGGTTTTTGCTATTGGGCTCTATTGAATAATGAATGTTTTGAATTTTCTCCAAAAGTAAAGTAGTTGCAAACTCATGCTTTTAGAGACTTGTTTGGGCTCATGAGAGGAGTAGAAAAACATCAAAAATTTCAGTACTGCATGAATCTACCAAGAAATGTGTGTTCATTGAAACCGCTGGTTTTTGATAGTTTGGGCCCTATTGAATAATGAATGTTTTGAATTTTCTCCAAAAGTAAAGTAGTTGCAAACTCATCCTTTTAGAAACTTGTTTGGGCTGTTGAGAGGAGTAAAAAACCATCAAAAATTTCAATCCTGCATGATTTTACCAAGAAATGTGATTCTTCATTCAAAACCTGATTTTTGCTATTGGGCTCTATTGAATAGTGAATGTTTTGAATTTTCTCCAAAAGTAAAGTAGTTGCAAACTCATGCTTTTAGAGACTTGTTTGGGCTCATGAGAGGAGTAGAAAAACATCAAAAATTTCAGTCCTGCATGATTCTACCAAGAAATGTGTGTTCATTGAAACCGCTGGTTTTTGATAGTTTGGGCCCTATTGAATAAGGAATGTTTTGAATTTTCTCCAAAAGTAAAGTAGTTGCAAACTCATCCTTTTAGAAACTTGTTTGGGCTGTTGAGAGGAGTAAAAAACCATCAAAAATTTCAATCCTGCATGATTTTACCAAGAAATGTGATTCTTCATTCAAAACCTGATTTTTGCTATTGGGCTCTATTGAATAGTGAATGTTTTGAATTTTCTCCAAAAGTAAAGTAGTTGCAAACTCATGCTTTTAGAGACTTGTTTGGGCTCATGAGAGGAGTAGAAAAACATCAAAAATTTCAGTCCTGCATGATTCTACCAAGAAATGTGTGTTCATTGAAACCGCTGGTTTTTGATAGTTTGGACCCTATTGAATAATGAATGTTTTGAATTTTCTCCAAAAGTAAAGTAGTTGCAAACTCATCCTTTTAGAAACTTGTTTGGGCTGTTGAGAGGAGTAAAAAACCATCAAAAATTTCAATCCTGCATGATTCTACCAAGAAATGTGATTCTTCATTCAAAACGCTGGTTTTTGCTATTGGGCTCTATTGAATAATGAATGTTTTGAATTTTCTCGAAAAGTAAAGTAGTTGCAAACTCATGCTTTTAGAGACTTGTTTGGGCTCATGAGAGGAGTAGAAAAACATCAAAAATTTCAGTCCTGCATGATTCTACCAAGAAATGTGTGTTCATTGAAACCGCTGGTTTTTGATAGTTTGGGCCCTATTGAATAATGAATGTTTTGAATTTTCTCCAAAAGTAAAGTAGTTGCAAACTCATCCTTTTAGAAACTTGTTTGGGCTGTTGAGAGGAGTAAAAAACCATCAAAAATTTCAATCCTGCATGATTCTACCAAGAAATGTGATTCTTCATTCAAAACGCTGGTTTTTGCTATTGGGCTCTATTGAATAGTGAATGTTTTGAATTTTCTCCAAAAGTAAAGTAGTTGCAAACTCATGCTTTTAGAGACTTGTTTGGGCTCATGAGAGGAGTAGAAAAACATCAAAAATTTCAGTCCTGCATGATTCTACCAAGAAATGTGTGTTCATTCAAACCGCTGGTTTTTGATAGTTTGGGCCCTATTGAATAATGAATGTTTTGAATTTTCTCCAAAAGTAAAGTAGTTGCAAACTCATCCTTTTAGAAACTTGTTTGGGCTGTTGAGAGGAGTAAAAAACCATCAAAAATTTCAATCCTGCATGATTCTACCAAGAAATGTGATTCTTCATTCAAAACGCTGGTTTTTGCTATTGGGCTCTATTGAATAATGAATGTTTTGAATTTTCTCCAAAAGTAAAGTAGTTGCAAACTCATGCTTTTAGAGACTTGTTTGGGCTCATGAAAGGAGAAGAAAAACATCAAAAATTTCAGTCCTGCATGATTCTACCAAGACATGTGTGTTCATTGAAACGGCTGGTTTTTGATAGTTTGGCCCCTATTGAATAATGAATGTTTTGAATTTTCTCCAAAAGTAAAGTAGTTGCAAACTCATCCTTTTAGAAACTTGTTTGGGCTGTTGAGAGGAGTAAAAAACCATCAAAAATTTCAATCCTGCATGATTCTACCAAGAAATGTGATTCTTCATTCAAAACGCTGGTTTTTGCTATTGGGCTCTATTGAATAATGAATGTTTTGAATTTTCTCCAAAAGTAAAGTAGTTGCAAACTCATGCTTTTAGAGACTTGTTTGAGCTCATGAGAGGAGTAGAAAAACATCAAAAATTTCAGTCCTGCATGATTCTACCAAGAAATGTGTGTTTATTCAAACCGCTGGTTTTTGATAGTTTGGGCCCTATTGAATAATGAATGTTTTGAATTTTCTCCAAAAGTAAAGTAGTTGCAAACTCATCCTTTTAGAAACTTGTTTGGGCTGTTGAGAGGAGTAAAAAACCATCAAAAATTTCAATCCTGCATGATTTTACCAAGAAATGTGATTCTTCATTCAAAACCTGATTTTTGCTATTGGGCTCTATTGAATAGTGAATGTTTTGAATTTTCTCCAAAAGTAAAGTAGTTGCAAACTCATGCTTTTAGAGACTTGTTTGGGCTCATGAGAGGAGTAGAAAAACATCAAAAATTTCAGTCCTGCATGATTCTACCAAGAAATGTGTGTTCATTCAAACCGCTGGTTTTTGATAGTTTGGGCCCTATTGAATAATGAATGTTTTGAATTTTCTCCAAAAGTAAAGTTGTTGCAAACTCATCCTTTTAGAAACTTGTTTGGGCTGTTGAGAGGAGTAAAAAACCAACAAAAATTTCAATCCTGCATGATTCTACCAAGAAATGTGATTCTTCATTCAAAACGCTGGTTTTTGCTATTGGGCTCTATTGAATAATGAATGTTTTGAATTTTCTCCAAAAGTAAAGTAGTTGCAAACTCATGCTTTTAGAGACTTGTTTGGGCTCATGAGAGGAGTAGAAAAACATCAAAAATTTCAGTCCTGCATGATTCTACCAAGAAATGTGTGTTCATTCAAACCGCTGGTTTTTGATAGTTTGGGCCCTATTGAATAATGAATGTTTTGAATTTTCTCCAAAAGTAAAGTAGTTGCAAACTCATGCTTTTAGAGACTTGTTTGGGCTCATGAGAGGAGTAGAAAAACATCAAAAATTTCAGTCCTGCATGATTCTACCAAGAAATGTGTGTTCATTGAAACGGCTGGTTTTTGATAGTTTGGGCCCTATTGAATAATGAATGTTTTGAATTTTCTCCAAAAGTAAAGTAGTTGCAAACTCATCCTTTTAGAAACTTGTTTGGGCTGTTGAGAGGAGTAAAAAACCATCAAAAATTTCAATCCTGCATGATTCTACCAAGAAATGTGATTCTTCATTCAAAACGCTGGTTTTTGCTATTGGGCTCTATTGAATAATGAATGTTTTGAATTTTCTCCAAAAGTAAAGTAGTTGCAAACTCATGCTTTTAGAGACTTGTTTGGGCTCATGAGAGGAGTAGAAAAACATCAAAAATTTCAGTCCTGCATGATTCTACCAAGAAATGTGTTCATTCAAACCGCTGGTTTTTGATAGTTTGGGCCCTATTGAATAATGAATGTTTTGAATTTTCTCCAAAAGTAAAGTAGTTGCAAACTCATCCTTTTAGAAACTTGTTTGGGCTGTTGAGAGGAGTAAAAAACCAACAAAAATTTCAATCCTGCATGATTCTACCAAGAAATGTGATTCTTCATTCAAAACGCTGGTTTTTGCTATTGGGCTCTATTGAATAATGAATGTTTTGAATTTTCTCCAAAAGTAAAGTAGTTGCAAACTCATGCTTTTAGAGACTTGTTTGGGCTCATGAGAGGAGTAGAAAAACATCAAAAATTTCAGTCCTGCATGTTTCTACCAAGAAATGTGTGTTCATTCAAACCGCTGGTTTTTGATAGTTTGGGAACTATTGAATAATGAATGTTTTGAATTTTCTCCAAAAGTAAAGTAGTTGCAAACTCATGCTTTTAGAGACTTGTTTGGGCTCATGAGAGGAGTAGAAAAACATCAAAAATTTCAGTCCTGCACGATTCTACCAAGAAATGTGTGATCATTGAAACCGCTGGTTTTTGATAGTTTGGGCCCTATTGAATAATGAATGTTTTGAATTTTCTCCAAAAGTAAAGTAGTTGCAAACTCATCCTTTTAGAAACTTGTTTGGGCTGTTGAGAGGAGTAAAAAAACATCAAAAATTTCAATCCTGCATGATTCTACCAAGAAATGTGATTCTTCATTCAAAACGCTGGTTTTTGCTATTGGGCTCTATTGAATAATGAATGTTTTGAATTTTCTCCAAAAGTAAAGTAGTTGCAAACTCATGCTTTTAGAGACTTGTTTGGGCTCATGAGAGGAGTAGAAAAACATCAAAAATTTCAGTCCTGCATGATTCTACCAAGAAATGTGTGTTCATTGAAACCGCTGGTTTTTGATAGTTTGGGCCCTATTGAATAATGAATGTTTTGAATTTTCTCCAAAAGTAAAGTAGTTGCAAACTCATCCTTTTAGAAACTTGTTTGGGCTGTTGAGAGGAGTAAAAAACCATCAAAAATTTCAATCCTGCATGATTCTACCAAGAAATGTGATTCTTCATTCAAAACGCTGGTTTTTGCTATTGGGCTCTATTGAATAATGAATGTTTTGAAATTTCTCCAAAAGTAAAGTAGTTGCAAACTCATGCTTTTAGAGACTTGTTTGGGCTCATGAGAGGAGTAGAAAAACATCAAAAATTTCAGTCCTGCATGATTCTACCAAGAAATGTGTGTTCATTCAAACCGCTGGTTTTTGATAGTTTGGGCCCTATTGAATAATGAATGTTTTGAATTTTCTCCAAAAGTAAAGTAGTTGCAAACTCATGCTTTTAGAGACTTGTTTGGGCTCATGAGAGGAGTAGAAAAACATCAAAAATTTCAGTCCTGCATGATTCTACCAAGAAATGTGTGTTCATTCAAACCGCTGGTTTTTGATAGTTTGGGCCCTATTGAATAATGAATGTTTTGAATTTTCTCCAAAAGTAAAGTAGTTGCAAACTCATCCTTTTAGAAACTTGTTTGGGCTGTTGAGAGGAGTAAAAAACCATCAAAAATTTCAATCCTGCATGATTTTACCAAGAAATGTGATTCTTCATTCAAAACCTGATTTTTGCTATTGGGCTCTATTGAATAGTGAATGTTTTGAATTTTCTCCAAAAGTAAAGTAGTTGCAAACTCATGCTTTTAGAGACTTGTTTGGGCTCATGAGAGGAGTAGAAAAACATCAAAAATTTCAGTCCTGCATGATTCTACCAAGAAATGTGTGTTCATTGAAACGGCTGGTTTTTGATAGTTTGGGCCCTATTGAATAATGAATGTTTTGAATTTTCTCCAAAAGTAAAGTAGTTGCAAACTCATCCTTTTAGAAACTTGTTTGGGCTGTTGAGAGGAGTAAAAAACCATCAAAAATTTCAATCCTGCATGATTCTACCAAGAAATGTGATTCTTCATTCAAAACGCTGGTTTTTGCTATTGGGCTCTATTGAATAATGAATGTTTTGAATTTTCTCCAAAAGTAAAGTAGTTGCAAACTCATGCTTTTAGAGACTTGTTTGGGCTCATGAGATGAGTAGAAAAACATCAAAAATTTCAGTCCTGCATGATTCTACCAAGACATGTGTGTTCATTGAAACGGCTGGTTTTTGATAGTTTGGGCCCTATTGAATAATGAATGTTTTGAATTTTCTCCAAAAGTAAAGTAGTTGCAAACTCATCCTTTTAGAAACTTGTTTGGGTTGTTGAGAGGAGTAAAAAACCATCAAAAATTTCAATCCTGCAGGATTCTACCAAGAAATGTGATTCTTCATTCAAAACGCTGGTTTTTGCTATTGGGCTCTATTGAATAATGAATGTTTTGAATTTTCTCCAAAAGTAAAGTAGTTGCAAACTCATGCTTTTAGAGACTTGTTTGGGCTCATGAGAGGAGTAGAAAAACATCAAAAATTTCAGTCCTGCATGATTATACCAAGAAATGTGTGTTCATTCAAACCGCTGGTTTTTGATAGTTTGGGCCCTATTGAATAATGAATGTTTTGAATTTTCTCCAAAAGTAAAGTAGTTGCAAACTCATGCTTTTAGAGACTTGTTTGAGCTCATGAGAGGAGTAGAAAAACATCAAAAATTTCAGTCCTGCATGATTCTACCAAGAAATGTGTGTTCATTGAAACCGCTGGTTTTTGATAGTTTGGGCCCTATTGAATAATGAATGTTTTGAATTTTCTCCAAAAGTAAAGTAGTTGCAAACTCATCCTTTTAGAAACTTGTTTGGGCTGTTGAGAAGAGTAAAAAACCATCAAAAATTTCAATCCTGCATGATTCTACCAAGAAATGTGATTCTTCATTCAAAACGCTGGTTTTTGCTATTGGGCTCTATTGAATAATGAATGTTTTGAATTTTCTCCAAAAGTAAAGTAGTTGCAAACTCATGCTTTTAGAGACTTGTTTGGGCTCATGAGAGGAGTAGAAAAACATCAAAAATTTCAGTCCTGCATGATTCTACCAAGAAATGTGTGTTCATTGAAACCGCTGGTTTTTGATAGTTTGGGCCCTATTGAATAATGAATGTTTTGAATTTTCTCCAAAAGTAAAGTAGTTGCAAACTCATCCTTTTAGAAACTTGTTTGGGCTGTTGAGAGGAGTAAAAAACCATCAAAAATTTCAATCCTGCATGATTCTACCAAGAAATGTGATTCTTCATTCAAAACGCTGGTTTTTGCTATTGGGCTCTATTGAATAATGAATGTTTTGAATTTTCTCCAAAAGTAAAGTAGTTGCAAACTCATGCTTTTAGAGACTTGTTTGGGCTCATGAGAGGAGTAGAAAAACATCAAAAATTTCAGTCCTGCATGATTCTACCAAGAAATGTGTGTTCATTGAAACCGCTGGTTTTTGATAGTTTGGGCCCTATTGAATAATGAATGTTTTGAATTTTCTCCAAAAGTAAAGTAGTTGCAAACTCATGCTTTTAGAGACTTGTTTGGGCTCATGAGAGGAGTAGAAAAACATCAAAAATTTCAGTCCTGCATGATTCTACCAAGAAATGTGTGTTCATTGAAACCGCTGGTTTTTGATAGTTTGGGCCCTATTGAATAATGAATGTTTTGAATTTTCTCCAAAAGTAAAGTAGTTGCAAACTCATCCTTTTAGAAACTTGTTTGGGCTGTTGAGAGGAGTAAAAAACCATCAAAAATTTCAATCCTGCATGATTCTACCAAGAAATGTGATTCTTCATTCAAAACGCTGGTTTTTGCTATTGGGCTCTATTGAATAATGAATGTTTTGAATTTTCTCCAAAAGTAAAGTAGTTGCAAACTCATGCTTTTAGAGACTTGTTTGGGCTCATGAGAGGAGTAGAAAAACATCAAAAATTTCAGTCCTGCATGATTCTACCAAGAAATGTGTGTTCATTCAAACCGCTGGTTTTTGATAGTTTGGGCCCTATTGAATAATGAATGTTTTGAATTTTCTCCAAAAGTAAAGTAGTTGCAAACTCATGCTTTTAGAGACTTGTTTGGGCTCATGAGAGGAGTAGAAAAACATCAAAAATTTCAGTCCTGCATGATTCTACCAAGAAATGTGTGTTCATTCAAACCGCTGGTTTTTGATAGTTTGGGCCCTATTGAATAATGAATGTTTTGAATTTTCTCCAAAAGTAAAGTAGTTGCAAACTCATGCTTTTAGAGACTTGTTTGGGCTCATGAGAGGAGTAGAAAAACATCAAAAATTTCAGTCCTGCATGATTCTACCAAGAAATGTGTGTTCATTGAAACCGCTGGTTTTTTATAGTTTGGGACCTATTGAATAATGAATGTTTTGAATTTTCTCCAAAAGTAAAGTAGTTGCAAACTCATCCTTTTAGAAACTTGTTTGGGCTGTTGAGAGGAGTAAAAAACCATCAAAAATTTCAATCCTGCATGATTCTACCAAGAAATGTGATTCTTCATTCAAAACGCTGGTTTTTGCTATTGGGCTCTATTGAATAATGAATGTTTTGAATTTTCTCCAAAAGTAAAGTAGTTGCAAACTCATGCTTTTAGAGACTTGTTTGGGCTCATGAGAGGAGTAGAAAAACATCAAAAATTTCAGTCCTGCATGATTCTACCAAGAAATGTGTGTTCATTGAAACCGCTGGTTTTTGATAGTTTGGGCCCTATTGAATAAGGAATGTTTTGAATTTTCTCCAAAAGTAAAGTAGTTGCAAACTCATCCTTTTAGAAACTTGTTTGGGCTGTTGAGAGGAGTAAAAAACCATCAAAAATTTCAATCCTGCATGATTTTACCAAGAAATGTGATTCTTCATTCAAAACCTGATTTTTGCTATTGGGCTCTATTGAATAGTGAATGTTTTGAATTTTCTCCAAAAGTAAAGTAGTTGCAAACTCATGCTTTTAGAGACTTGTTTGGGCTCATGAGAGGAGTAGAAAAACATCAAAAATTTCAGTCCTGCATGATTCTACCAAGAAATGTGTGTTCATTGAAACCGCTGGTTTTTGATAGTTTGGACCCTATTGAATAATGAATGTTTTGAATTTTCTCCAAAAGTAAAGTAGTTGCAAACTCATCCTTTTAGAAACTTGTTTGGGCTGTTGAGAGGAGTAAAAAACCATCAAAAATTTCAATCCTGCATGATTCTACCAAGAAATGTGATTCTTCATTCAAAACGCTGGTTTTTGCTATTGGGCTCTATTGAATAATGAATGTTTTGAATTTTCTCGAAAAGTAAAGTAGTTGCAAACTCATGCTTTTAGAGACTTGTTTGGGCTCATGAGAGTAGTAGAAAAACATCAAAAATTTCAGTCCTGCATGATTCTACCAAGAAATGTGTGTTCATTGAAACCGCTGGTTTTTGATAGTTTGGGCCCTATTGAATAATGAATGTTTTGAATTTTCTCCAAAAGTAAAGTAGTTGCAAACTCATCCTTTTAGAAACTTGTTTGGGCTGTTTAGAGGAGTAAAAAACCATCAAAAATTTCAATCCTGCATGATTCTACCAAGAAATGTGATTCTTCATTCAAAACGCTGGTTTTTGCTATTGGGCTCTATTGAATAATGATGTTTTGAATTTTCTCCAAAAGTAAAGTAGTTGCAAACTCATGCTTTTAGAGACTTGTTTGGGCTCATGAGAGGAGTAGAAAAACATCAAAAATTTCAGTACTGCATGATTCTACCAAGAAATGTGTGTTCATTGAAACCGCTGGTTTTTGATAGTTTGGGCCCTATTGAATAATGAATGTTTTGAATTTTCTCCAAAAGTAAAGTAGTTGCAAACTCATCCTTTTAGAAACTTGTTTGGGCTGTTGAGAGGAGTAAAAAACCATCAAAAATTTCAATCCTGCATGATTTTACCAAGAAATGTGATTCTTCATTCAAAACCTGATTTTTGCTATTGGGCTCTATTGAATAGTGAATGTTTTGAATTTTCTCCAAAAGTAAAGTAGTTGCAAACTCATGCTTTTAGAGACTTGTTTGGGCTCATGAGAGGAGTAGAAAAACATCAAAAATTTCAGTCCTGCATGATTCTACCAAGAAATGTGTGTTCATTCAAACCGCTGGTTTTTGATAGTTTGGGCCCTATTGAATAATGAATGTTTTGAATTTTCTCCAAAAGTAAAGTAGTTGCAAACTCATCCTTTTAGAAACTTGTTTGGGCTGTTGAGAGGAGTAAAAAACCATCAAAAATTTCAATCCTGCATGATTCTACCAAGAAATGTGATTCTTCATTCAAAACGCTGGTTTTTGCTATTGGGCTCTATTGAATAATGAATGTT
The DNA here is from genome assembly GCF_039654945.1 of Dendrobates tinctorius. NCBI lineage: Eukaryota > Metazoa > Chordata > Amphibia > Anura > Dendrobatidae > Dendrobates > Dendrobates tinctorius. The sequence continues at coordinate 25,795,682 of NW_027361793.1, forward strand.
TTGAATTTTCTCCAAAAGTAAAGTAGTTGCAAACTCATGCTTTTAGAGACTTGTTTGGGCTCATGAAAGGAGAAGAAAAACATCAAAAATTTCAGTCCTGCATGATTCTACCAAGACGTGTGTGTTCATTGAAACGGCTGGTTTTTGATAGTTTGGCCCCTATTGAATAATGAATGTTTTGAATTTTCTCCAAAAGTAAAGTAGTTGCAAACTCATCCTTTTAGAAACTTGTTTGGGCTGTTGAGAGGAGTAAAAAACCATCAAAAATTTCAATCCTGCATGATTCTACCAAGAAATGTGATTCTTCATTCAAAACGCTGGTTTTTGCTATTGGGCTCTATTGAATAATGAATGTTTTGAATTTTCTCCAAAAGTAAAGTAGTTGCAAACTCATGCTTTTAGAGACTTGTTTGAGCTCATGAGAGGAGTAGAAAAACATCAAAAATTTCAGTCCTGCATGATTCTACCAAGAAATGTGTGTTTATTCAAACCGCTGGTTTTTGATAGTTTGGGCCCTATTGAATAATGAATGTTTTGAATTTTCTCCAAAAGTAAAGTAGTTGCAAACTCATCCTTTTAGAAACTTGTTTGGGCTGTTGAGAGGAGTAAAAAACCATCAAAAATTTCAATCCTGCATGATTTTACCAAGAAATGTGATTCTTCATTCAAAACCTGATTTTTGCTATTGGGCTCTATTGAATAGTGAATGTTTTGAATTTTCTCCAAAAGTAAAGTAGTTGCAAACTCATGCTTTTAGAGACTTGTTTGGGCTCATGAGAGGAGTAGAAAAACATCAAAAATTTCAGTCCTGCATGATTCTACCAAGAAATGTGTGTTCATTCAAACCGCTGGTTTTTGATAGTTTGGGCCCTATTGAATAATGAATGTTTTGAATTTTCTCCAAAAGTAAAGTAGTTGCAAACTCATCCTTTTAGAAACTTGTTTGGGCTGTTGAGAGGAGTAAAAAACCAACAAAAATTTCAATCCTGCATGATTCTACCAAGAAATGTGATTCTTCATTCAAAACGCTGGTTTTTGCTATTGGGCTCTATTGAATAATGAATGTTTTGAATTTTCTCCAAAAGTAAAGTAGTTGCAAACTCATGCTTTTAGAGACTTGTTTGGGCTCATGAGAGGAGTAGAAAAACATCAAAAATTTCAGTCCTGCATGATTCTACCAAGAAATGTGTGTTCATTCAAACCGCTGGTTTTTGATAGTTTGGGCCCTATTGAATAATGAATGTTTTGAATTTTCTCCAAAAGTAAAGTAGTTGCAAACTCATGCTTTTAGAGACTTGTTTGGGCTCATGAGAGGAGTAGAAAAACATCAAAAATTTCAGTCCTGCATGATTCTACCAAGAAATGTGTGTTCATTGAAACCGCTGGTTTTTGATAGTTTGGGCCCTATTGAATAATGAATGTTTTGAATTTTCTCCAAAAGTAAAGTAGTTGCAAACTCATCCTTTTAGAAACTTGTTTGGGCTGTTGAGAGGAGTAAAAAACCATCAAAAATTTCAATCCTGCATGATTCTACCAAGAAATGTGATTCTTCATTCAAAACGCTGGTTTTTGCTATTGGGCTCTATTGAATAATGAATGTTTTGAATTTTCTCCAAAAGTAAAGTAGTTGCAAACTCATGCTTTTAGAGACTTGTTTGGGCTCATGAGAGGAGTAGAAAAACATCAAAAATTTCAGTCCTGCATGATTCTACCAAGAAATGTGTTCATTCAAACCGCTGGTTTTTGATAGTTTGGGCCCTATTGAATAATGAATGTTTTGAATTTTCTCCAAAAGTAAAGTAGTTGCAAACTCATCCTTTTAGAAACTTGTTTGGGCTGTTGAGAGGAGTAAAAAACCAACAAAAATTTCAATCCTGCATGATTCTACCAAGAAATGTGATTCTTCATTCAAAACGCTGGTTTTTGCTATTGGGCTCTATTGAATAATGAATGTTTTGAATTTTCTCCAAAAGTAAAGTAGTTGCAAACTCATGCTTTTAGAGACTTGTTTGGGCTCATGAGAGGAGTAGAAAAACATCAAAAATTTCAGTCCTGCATGTTTCTACCAAGAAATGTGTGTTCATTCAAACCGCTGGTTTTTGATAGTTTGGGCCCTATTGAATAATGAATGTTTTGAATTTTCTCCAAAAGTAAAGTAGTTGCAAACTCATGCTTTTAGAGACTTGTTTGGGCTCATGAGAGGAGTAGAAAAACATCAAAAATTTCAGTCCTGCACGATTCTACCAAGAAATGTGTGATCATTGAAACCGCTGGTTTTTGATAGTTTGGGCCCTATTGAATAATGAATGTTTTGAATTTTCTCCAAAAGTAAAGTAGTTGCAAACTCATCCTTTTAGAAACTTGTTTGGGCTGTTGAGAGGAGTAAAAAACCATCAAAAATTTCAATCCTGCATGATTCTACCAAGAAATGTGATTCTTCATTCAAAACGCTGGTTTTTGCTATTGGGCTCTATTGAATAATGAATGTTTTGAATTTTCTCCAAAAGTAAAGTAGTTGCAAACTCATGCTTTTAGAGACTTGTTTGGGCTCATGAGAGGAGTAGAAAAACATCAAAAATTTCAGTCCTGCATGATTCTACCAAGAAATGTGTGTTCATTGAAACCGCTGGTTTTTGATAGTTTGGGCCCTATTGAATAATGAATGTTTTGAATTTTCTCCAAAAGTAAAGTAGTTGCAAACTCATGCTTTTAGAGACTTGTTTGGGCTCATGAGAGGAGTAGAAAAACATCAAAAATTTCAGTCCTGCATGATTCTACCAAGAAATGTGTGTTCATTGAAACCGCTGGTTTTTGATAGTTTGGGCCCTATTGAATAATGAATGTTTTGAATTTTCTCCAAAAGTAAAGTAGTTGCAAACTCATCCTTTTAGAAACTTGTTTGGGCTGTTGAGAGGAGTAAAAAACCATCAAAAATTTCAATCCTGCATGATTTTACCAAGAAATGTGATTCTTCATTCAAAACCTGATTTTTGCTATTGGGCTCTATTGAATAGTGAATGTTTTGAATTTTCTCCAAAAGTAAAGTAGTTGCAAACTCATGCTTTTAGAGACTTGTTTGGGCTCATGAGAGGAGTAGAAAAACATCAAAAATTTCAGTCCTGCATGATTCTACCAAGAAATGTGTGTTCATTGAAACCGCTGGTTTTTTATAGTTTGGGCCCTATTGAATAATGAATGTTTTGAATTTTCTCCAAAAGTAAAGTAGTTGCAAACTCATCCTTTTAGAAACTTGTTTGGGCTGTTGAGAGGAGTAAAAAACCATCAAAAATTTCAATCCTGCATGATTCTACCAAGAAATGTGATTCTTCATTCAAAACGCTGGTTTTTGCTATTGGGCTCTATTGAATAATGAATGTTTTGAATTTTCTCCAAAAGTAAAGTAGTTGCAAAGTCATGCTTTTAGAGACTTGTTTGGGCTCATGAGAGGAGTAGAAAAACATCAAAAATTTCAGTCCTGCATGATTCTACCAAGAAATGTGTGTTCATTGAAACCGCTGGTTTTTGATAGTTTGGGCCCTATTGAATAAGGAATGTTTTGAATTTTCTCCAAAAGTAAAGTAGTTGCAAACTCATCCTTTTAGAAACTTGTTTGGGCTGTTGAGAGGAGTAAAAAACCATCAAAAATTTCAATCCTGCATGATTTTACCAAGAAATGTGATTCTTCATTCAAAACCTGATTTTTGCTATTGGGCTCTATTGAATAGTGAATGTTTTGAATTTTCTCCAAAAGTAAAGTAGTTGCAAACTCATGCTTTTAGAGACTTGTTTGGGCTCATGAGAGGAGTAGAAAAACATCAAAAATTTCAGTCCTGCATGATTCTACCAAGAAATGTGTGTTCATTGAAACCGCTGGTTTTTGATAGTTTGGACCCTATTGAATAATGAATGTTTTGAATTTTCTCCAAAAGTAAAGTAGTTGCAAACTCATCCTTTTAGAAACTTGTTTGGGCTGTTGAGAGGAGTAAAAAACCATCAAAAATTTCAATCCTGCATGATTCTACCAAGAAATGTGATTCTTCATTCAAAACGCTGGTTTTTGCTATTGGGCTCTATTGAATAATGAATGTTTTGAATTTTCTCCAAAAGTAAAGTAGTTGCAAACTCATGCTTTTAGAGACTTGTTTGGGCTCATGAGAGGAGTAGAAAAACATCAAAAATTTCAGTCCTGCATGATTCTACCAAGAAATGTGTGTTCATTGAAACCGCTGGTTTTTGATAGTTTGGGCCCTATTGAATAATGAATGTTTTGAATTTTCTCCAAAAGTAAAGTAGTTGCAAACTCATCCTTTTAGAAACTTGTTTGGGCTGTTGAGAGGAGTAAAAAACCATCAAAAATTTCAATCCTGCATGATTTTACCAAGAAATGTGATTCTTCATTCAAAACCTGATTTTTGCTATTGGGCTCTATTGAATAGTGAATGTTTTGAATTTTCTCCAAAAGTAAAGTAGTTGCAAACTCATGCTTTTAGAGACTTGTTTGGGCTCATGAGAGGAGTAGAAAAACATCAAAAATTTCAGTCCTGCATGATTCTACCAAGAAATGTGTGTTCATTCAAACCGCTGGTTTTTGATAGTTTGGGCCCTATTGACTAATGAATGTTTTGAATTTTCTCCAAAAGTAAAGTAGTTGCAAACTCATGCTTTTAGAGACTTGTTTGGGCTCATGAGAGGAGTAGAAAAACATCAAAAATTTCAGTCCTGCATGATTCTACCAAGAAATGTGTGTTCATTCAAACCGCTGGTTTTTGATAGTTTGGGCCCTATTGAATAATGAATGTTTTGAATTTTCTCCAAAAGTAAAGTAGTTGCAAACTCATGCTTTTAGAGACTTGTTTGGGCTCATGAGAGGAGTAGAAAAACATCAAAAATTTCAGTCCTGCATGATTCTACCAAGAAATGTGTGTTCATTGAAACCGCTAGTTTTTGCTATTGGGCTCTATTGAATAATGAATGTTTTGAATTTTCTCCAAAAGTAAAGTAGTTGCAAACTCATGCTTTTAGAGACTTGTTTGGGCTCATGAGAGGAGTAGAAAAACATCAAAAATTTCAGTCCTGCATGTTTCTACCAAGAAATATGTGTTCATTCAAACCGCTGGTTTTTGATAGTTTGGGCCCTATTGAATAATGAATGTTTTGAATTTTCTCCAAAAGTAAAGTAGTTGCAAACTCATGCTTTTAGAGACTTGTTTGGGCTCATGGGAGGAGTAGAAAAACATCAAAAATGTCAGTCCTGCATGATTCTACCAAGAAATGTGTGATCATTGAAACCGCTGGTTTTTGATAGTTTGGGCCCTATTGAATAATGAATGTTTTGAATTTTCTCCAAAAGTAAAGTAGTTGCAAACTCATCCTTTTAGAAACTTGTTTGGGCTGTTGAGAGGAGTAAAAAACCATCAAAAATTTCAATCCTGCATGATTCTACCAAGAAATGTGATTCTTCATTCAAAACGCTGGTTTTTGCTATTGGGCTCTATTGAATAATGAATGTTTTGAATTTTCTCCAAAAGTAAAGTAGTTGCAAACTCATGCTTTTAGAGACTTGTTTGGGCTCATGAGAGGAGTAGAAAAACATCAAAAATTTCAGTCCTGCATGATTCTACCAAGAAATGTGTGTTCATTGAAACCGCTGGTTTTTGATAGTTTGGGCCCTATTGAATAATGAATGTTTTGAATTTTCTCCAAAAGTAAAGTAGTTGCAAACTCATCCTTTTAGAAACTTGTTTGGGCTGTTGAGAGGAGTAAAAAACCATCAAAAATTTCAATCCTGCATGATTCTACCAAGAAATGTGATTCTTCATTCAAAACGCTGGTTTTTGCTATTGGGCTCTATTGAATAATGAATGTTTTGAATTTTCTCCAAAAGTAAAGTAGTTGCAAACTCATGCTTTTAGAGACTTGTTTGGGCTCATGAGAGGAGTAGAAAAACATCAAAAATTTCAGTCCTGCATGATTCTACCAAGAAATGTGTGTTCATTCAAACCGCTGGTTTTTGATAGTTTGGGCCCTATTGAATAATGAATGTTTTGAATTTTCTCCAAAAGTAAAGTAGTTGCAAACTCATGCTTTTAGAGACTTGTTTGGGCTCATGAGAGGAGTAGAAAAACATCAAAAATTTCAGTCCTGCATGATTCTACCAAGAAATGTGTGTTCATTGAAACCGCTGGTTTTTGATAGTTTGGGCCCTATTGAATAATGAATGTTTTGAATTTTCTCCAAAAGTAAAGTAGTTGCAAACTCATCCTTTTAGAAACTTGTTTGGGCTGTTGAGAGGAGTAAAAAACCATCAAAAATTTCAATCCTGCATGATTTTACCAAGAAATGTGTTTCTTCATTCAAAACCTGATTTTTGCTATTGGGCTCTATTGAATAGTGAATGTTTTGAATTTTCTCCAAAAGTAAAGTAGTTGCAAACTCATGCTTTTAGAGACTTGTTTGGGCTCATGAGAGGAGTAGAAAAACATCAAAAATTTCAGTCCTGCATGATTCTACCAAGAAATGTGTGTTCATTCAAACCGCTGGTTTTTGATAGTTTGGGCCCTATTGAATAATGAATGTTTTGAATTTTCTCCAAAAGTAAAGTAGTTGCAAACTCATCCTTTTAGAAACTTGTTTGGGCTGTTGAGAGGAGTAAAAAACCATCAAAAATTTCAATCCTGCATGATTCTACCAAGAAATGTGATTCTTCATTCAAAACGCTGGTTTTTGCTATTGGGCTCTATTGAATAATGAATGTTTTGAATTTTCTCCAAAAGTAAAGTAGTTGCAAACTCATGCTTTTAGAGACTTGTTTGGGCTCATGAAAGGAGAAGAAAAACATCAAAAATTTCAGTCCTGCATGATTCTACCAAGACATGTGTGTTCATTGAAACGGCTGGTTTTTGATAGTTTGGCCCCTATTGAATAATGAATGTTTTGAATTTTCTCCAAAAGTAAAGTAGTTGCAAACTCATCCTTTTAGAAACTTGTTTGGGCTGTTGAGAGGAGTAAAAAACCATCAAAAATTTCAATCCTGCATGATTCTACCAAGAAATGTGATTCTTCATTCAAAACGCTGGTTTTTGCTATTGGGCTCTATTGAATAATGAATGTTTTGAATTTTCTCCAAAAGTAAAGTAGTTGCAAACTCATGCTTTTAGAGACTTGTTTGAGCTCATGAGAGGAGTAGAAAAACATCAAAAATTTCAGTCCTGCATGATTCTACCAAGAAATGTGTGTTTATTCAAACCGCTGGTTTTTGATAGTTTGGGCCCTATTGAATAATGAATGTTTTGAATTTTCTCCAAAAGTAAAGTAGTTGCAAACTCATGCTTTTAGAGACTTGTTTGGGCTCATGAGAGGAGTAGAAAAACATCAAAAATTTCAGTCCTGCATGTTTCTACCAAGAAATATGTGTTCATTCAAACCGCTGGTTTTTGATAGTTTGGGCCCTATTGAATAATGAATGTTTTGAATTTTCTCCAAAAGTAAAGTAGTTGCAAACTCATGCTTTTAGAGACTTGTTTGGGCTCATGGGAGGAGTAGAAAAACATCAAAAATGTCAGTCCTGCATGATTCTACCAAGAAATGTGTGATCATTGAAACCGCTGGTTTTTGATAGTTTGGGCCCTATTGAATAATGAATGTTTTGAATTTTCTCCAAAAGTAAAGTAGTTGCAAACTCATCCTTTTAGAAACTTGTTTGGGCTGTTGAGAGGAGTAAAAAACCATCAAAAATTTCAATCCTGCATGATTCTACCAAGAAATGTGATTCTTCATTCAAAACGCTGGTTTTTGCTATTGGGCTCTATTGAATAATGAATGTTTTGAATTTTCTCCAAAAGTAAAGTAGTTGCAAACTCATGCTTTTAGAGACTTGTTTGGGCTCATGAGAGGAGTAGAAAAACATCAAAAATTTCAGTCCTGCATGATTCTACCAAGAAATGTGTGTTCATTGAAACCGCTGGTTTTTGATAGTTTGGGCCCTATTGAATAATGAATGTTTTGAATTTTCTCCATTTTCAATGAACTTTATTAAATTTTAAAATATAATAACAGTAATGTCTTCCAATGGGATTCCAATGTAGATGTCACATATGTAATAAATAAAGAAAGAGGGGAGGGGGGGGTTGGGGGAAGGTATGGGAAGGGAAAGAAGTTTGGAATGATTTTTAGTTGTTTTATTGAGACACACAAAGGTCAAACCACGAGGTAAAAGGAAAGAAGGATAAAGGGGGGAGGGGGAGGGGAAATATAACAGTAATTTTACAATTATGAGATCAGTTGAGATAAACAACTAACAATAACAGTACAATTACCAAAATTGCAGGTACAATAGGAGTAAATTCAAATACAAATTAACCGTTGTTTAATAAAGCAATAATGCGGTTAGGGAGTTGTATATAATAAACAATAACCCTAATAAAATCAAATTGGACTAGGAGTGAATGAGAGAGATCAAAGCTAAGCTAGGAAGTGTTAAAATCTGACCAACATTTCCACCTCTTACAATAAGTCATATAGTAGTTATTAGCGATAGCATGGCTTTTTTCGTATGAATCATGAAGATTCATTTTATCAATGATGTCACTAAGTCTGGGAATTGAGTCTTCTTTCCAAAAGATAGCTATCGCATTTTTGGTTATTAAGAATAAATGGATAACAACGGATCGGTGATGGGGATGAATATCTTCAAGATCCAGGGATAACAAGGCCTTATGTGGAGTTAAAATGATTTTAGTTTTAGTGATCTTGTTAATTAAGTCAGAGATTTCGGACCATAAAGGTCTGATTCTTGAACAATCCCAGAACATGTGGAGTAAACTACCAACTTCACCACAATTCCTCCAGCAATCAGGGGATCTACCAGGAAAGATTTTTGCTAGTTTAAAGGGGGTAAAGTACCATCTAGACAGGATTTTAAAAAATGATTCGTGAAGATTAGCACATATATTAGACGAGTATGTTGATTTTAGTGCTTTAGACCATTGTTGTTGAGTTCTCGAAATGTTGAGGTCCTTTTCCCAGTTGAGCATAAAAGTGGTTTTTTCTGGTGCATTACTAGAATTAAGAAAATCGTAAATATTTCTCGACTTCCAATAGTATTTATTACCGGGATTACATATCAATAAGCTTGTGGAGTCTGTCAGAAAAGTTCTTTTTCTCAAAAGCTTCTTAATAAGTTTCTTTAAGTTAGATAGAAATTGAAAGTCATCAGTAGAAAGATTAAATTTAATTCGGAGTGAATTGTTGCAGAAAAATTGTTTACCATTATGCAAGTCCGCTAGTTTTTTAATACCAACCTTTTCCCAATTTGAAGGAATTTCCTTTTCCAATATTAAACCAAAAGTTTTAAGAGAGATATTTTTAATTTGTTGGTATTTGGAGCCTTTTTTGGTGTGTATTTGAGGTTTGGCTAAGTTTTTCCAAGCTAGTAGTGTGGCTGATGTTGTTGGAGGAAGATGTGATAAGCAATTAAATGATGTCAACCCATCCAAAATCAGTCTTGATAGCGGAGTATTTTTGTTCCAGCATCTTTCTATATCTACCCATATTGGGCAATTATCCTGATTAAACCATGGTAGGGATTGCATTATGAGATTCGAGTAGTAATAATTAACTAAGTTAGGAAGGGCTAAACCTCCTTCAATTTTCCCTCTAGTAAGTGAAAGGAATGCTACTCTAGCTCTTTTTCCATTAGAAACAAATTTGTTTACTAAGGATTGCAATTGTCTGATATATTTAAGGGGAATGGAAAGAGGCAAACACCTGAAAATGTAAAGTATCTTAGGGAGAGTGAGAAGTTTGAAGAGAACTATCCTCCCTACCCACGAAATTTCATGCTTAGAATGAGTATTAAATTCGATTTGAGTTCTTTTAATGAGATTCTGCATATTCACTTCAATGGTTTTGGCAAAATTCCTAGTTATGGAGATGCCTAAATACAAAATTGCATCTTTTTCCCATTCGAATTTGGTAATGTTTTTAATACTAGTGATGGTTTCATTGCTAAGGAAAAAATCTAGAATTTTCGATTTCGTGTCATTTATTCTATAAAAGGAGACCCTAGAGAATTTTTCAATAATAGGAAGAACACCTTTAATTGAATCTAGCGGGTTTGAGAGACTTAATATAATATCGTCAGCAAATAATCCTATCTTATATTGTGTCTCACCTATTTGGATGCCCTTGACAAATTGGCTGGATCTAATAGTTTCTGCTAGAGGTTCCATTATTAACGCAAAAAGTAAAGGCGAAAGGGGACATCCTTGTCTAGTACCATTTGTAATCAAAATTTGCTTAGATAGATGGTTATTAGCATATATATTAGCAGAAGGGGACGAATAAAGTGCCATTATTGTATTTATTAGTTTAGAACCGAAACCAAATTTGTTTAGGGTGGCGGTTAAAAATTGCCAATTGACTCTGTCAAAGGCTTTTTCAGCGTCCAGAGCAAGGAGTAATGATGGAATCTTTTTGGTTTTGATATGGTCTATTAAATTAAATATTCTCCTAGTTCCATCGCTAGTTTGTCGACCAGTTATAAAGCCCAATTGATCTCTATGAACTATGTTTGGTAGTATTTTTTTCATTCTTGTAGCGATAATTTTAGAATAAATTTTAACATCGGTATTAATTAGTGATATAGGCCTATAGTTTTTGACAGAATCTAAATCTCCTTTCGGTTTAGGAATTAAGGATATAATGGCCTGCAGCATCTCTTGAGGAAATTTCCCAGTTTCAGAAGCTCTATTAAAAACCCTAGTTAAATACGGAGTCAATAAAGAGGCAAAGGTCAAGTAATAGTCATTTGAAAAACCATCAGGACCCGGTGATTTCTTAGTTTTGAGTGATTTAATGGCCTCAAGTACCTCAAGATCTGAGAAGGGAACCTCAAGAGATGATAATTGTTGATTAGAAAGTTTGGGTAAAGTAAGATGTGTAAGAAACTCATTAATTTTTTGTTTATTTGGTTGTGAAATACTTCGGTCATCTTTAAGATTATATAATGAAGTATAATAGTCAGCAAATTTGTTGACTATATCTGCCGGGTTAACTAGGTGTTCACCGTTATGTTTAATTTTATTGATCCTGTTTTTGATTCTATTCATTTTAAATTTTTGGGCCATAATCTTAGTCGGCTTGTTAAAAGAAGAGTAATAATTCGATTTCATGCTTTTAGCAAATTTTTCATATTCATTAAAAAGGATCGCTCTTAATTTAGTTCTAAGTTTGATAATTTCCAGATGGAGATTTGTGGAGGGATGAGTTAATTTTTTCTGAGTGTCCTCTTTGTGTTTTAATTCTAATTGTATTTTATTTATCTCTGTTTGATTCATTTTTTTATTTTTATAGGAAATATGTATCATCGTACCCCTAACAACTGCCTTATGGGCATTCCAAATTGAAAAAGGGCTCATGCCGTCTGTATCATTTTCTAAAAAAAAATTTGTAATTGACGATTCGATTTCTTTTTTTGAATCAGGCTTGTGTAATAGTGAAGAATTACATCTCCATAATGGGTGATGACTTGTTGCTCTACCTAGTAGAACTTCACATAAAACAGGCGCGTGATCTGAAAAGGTTCTGGGAAGGATCTCGATTTTTTTGAATTTGGAAATGGAAAGGGAATCTGTAATAAAAAGGTCTAATCTAGAAAAGGTTTTATGGACCGATGAATAGTGGGTAAATTCCAGGGAAGAAGTATTAAGACACCTGAAAATGTCTAAATATTCATGATTAATAAGCCAATTACCTAACTCTGGAAAAGCTGATCTGGTGGGAGAAGTGGAATCATAAACACCATTAGGGACAATATTAAAGTCCCCAGCCACAATCAGTGTACCTTTTTTAACCTCCTGTATTTTCTTTTCCAGATTATTAAAGTAGCGCATCTGGCCATCATTAGGCGCATAAACATTAACTAGGGTGGTTAATTGGTTTTCTATCAGACATATTAAAATTAGGTATCTTCCCTCTAAGTCGGAAATCTGTTCAATTATTTCAAAAGAAATTGAATTTTTAATCAAAGTAATCACTCCGGCCTTTTTAGACTCATTTAAAGATTTAAATGAATGTGGGAAATTCTTGTTTTCTAATCCAGGATGCCCTGATTTAGCTAATTTCACTTCCTGGAGACAGATTATGTCTGCTTTGCTTCTTTTGATCTCTCTCCATGTCCAGTACCTTTTAACGGGACTATTTAAACCCCTAACATTGAAAGATAAAATCTTAACCATAAACTAAAAAACAATGAACAAATAAACCGCAACACCAATAGAGGAAGCAACTGCAACTCGCAGATAAGCTTCCAAATGGGGAAAGTTCGTGTATCTCTGTAGGAAGCCTCCCACACGAAAAGAAGAAATTGATATATATATAAATTTTTCTTCAGCCCGGAGTCTCTCCTCTTTTATCGATGGAATCAAGAAACTTCATACCCTCCTGTGGAGACAAAATCGAAATCACCCTACCACCCTGGCTAATGAGGAGTTTAGTAGGGAACCCCCACCTGTACATCACGCCTTTCTTCCTTAATAAAGTAGTTACCTCATTAAAGTTTTTTCTTGACTGAATAGTATCTTTAGAGAGGTCCGCAAACGATTTGATATGGTCATAAGGGTGAGGGAGAAGTTTATTAGTTCTTAGGTAATTTAAGAATTTTTCTTTCGTGGAGAAGAAATGGAATCTAAGTATAGTGTCTCTAGGGACATCGGATGGTAAGGATCCAGGGCGAGGGAGTCTATGTATCCTATCAATCATAAGTTCTGGTTCTGGAATAGTTGGCAAGATTTTAATTAATATTTCTTTAACATAATTCTGTAAGCTATTTTGGTTTATCTTTTCTGAAATACCTCTCAATTTTAAGTTGTTTCTTCTACTACGATCCTCGAGATCAGCTAATTTGTTACGTAGAAAAGTAATCTCTTTTTGAGTATCATATTGTTGTTTTTGAAAGGCCTCAGATTTTTTCTCCAGAACCTCTATCTTGGTGACATTTTTATCAATCCTAGTATTAATTGTATCAATTTTAACTTGTAAGCGGTTAGTGTTTTCATCCAAAGTAGATTTTAAAGATCTATTAAGGGCTTGCATTATATCTTTGATATATTGTTCCGAAGCCCCCTTCTCCGAGGCCTGAATATCATCAAGGCCTGTAAGAGTACTTGAGTCCTCACTGACAGAGCTAAAATCTAATCTAGGCCTACATTTATCTGGGCTTTGTATGGGAGAAGCTTCATAAAATTCTTCTTCGTCTGAAAGAACAGAAGGACTCCCTAATTTAGGCTCGTCTCTCTTAGTCTTTCTCTTTACAGTCGTGTCCATCTCTGTTTGGATGATATCTAATTCCTGCATCATATTAGTGTTCCCTTTCTGCCCAATCGAGAATTTAGTACTTTTAGGAGTGGTAGGGGGGCTAATACAGATAGCTTGATCTAGCTCTGTTGAGTCTGATTTATGAGGCTTTTCCTTTAGTTGTTTAGTTTTACTGTTTCTCTGACTCATTATGCCAATGAAAAGGGTATCCCTGTCTAGTAATTATTAGGCCAAGAGTAAATATCAATACCTGTTACAGTTTAAGTGTATCAGAGCAAGTATAGATTAAATAACAGGAAGGATCGGTTTAGATTATCCCCAGTAAGATATACACAAGCCTATTTATAATACAAGATAAGGAAACTATTATATCAAATCCTCAACTAAGACCAAACAAATCACAATAAGTAGAAAAAGACACCACTGCAAAGAAAGACAATTTTGTAAATAACACTTCAGAGTCAAAATCCCTGTAAACAAATGGTCAGAAAACCTGAAGATCCAAAGCAGAGCACTCCAGTCGGGGCACCAGTATCAATCTGCTCCTTCTAATGTAGCTTCGACACCTTGTAAGTCTATTCTATAATATCGTCGATTTACGTGCTGCTCCTCTGCTTTCAGGTCCCACGATGCTCGTTCCCACGACCAGCAGAAACCTCGGCACTTCCTTCTATAAGGTACAGCACTCAGAACCCACGAGCGCACTGCTCTACTGCTGCTCCCAGTCGTAGATCGTTGCTATGGAACTACCACTGAATCGCTCTATCGAGAACAGACCCGTTCGGGGAATCCCCGTATGGAACTCGAACTGACAAGGAATTGCTGCTAAAAGGTCCTCCGCAATACTACTCCACCACTGCTCCTATTAGTATAACAGCCTCAGAGACGTTCACTCACCCACTGCAGAAGACTTTCCAATGGTTGTCACTCAGTCGTGTAGTTATTAAGTCCTTCAAAATGTCCACCGAGTTCCCCAACAAATACGTCAGCCACCACTTCAGACTTTCCGCCCTGTAGATTTTTTGTTGGCACCAAGTCCTATTTATCCTCCAACTTGTTGCTCAGGATTCTTTGGCTTCGCTCCTGGTCTGGACCCACACACACCGAACTCTGTTTTTGATGTTGGACCTCTGATGACAGTTTCTAACAATAAGTTGTTCTCTATAAAGTATCTAATTTGCACTCCAAGACAGGTAACACTCACTGTTTGAATTCGCGCCTTTTTCTTCAGAGATTCCCCTCCTCTCCGCTTGTGCGCGCCGCTGCTGTGAAGAGCAAGCGCGGGAAAGTTTAAATCAATCCACCGTTAGTAAGATCTGCTTCTCCCGCTCTTTTCTTAATGCGTCGCTGGTCTTTTTCCCCGGTAAACCGATCCTCCTCTTCTTCTCCCTTGTCTTTTTATCTAGCAGCGATCTCCTCACCTTTGTCTGGGCGCTCGATTTTAGTGAAGAGCAGAAGTGAAAGAGTCCTCCACCGTTGATCGATCTCCCGCTCTCCTCCCCAAGCGCCGCTGCACTGTCTTCAGATCTCTTCTTCTCAACTTAATTGCCGGCGCCGCTATTTTCACCAGCACTGCAGCGCCGCTGGTCCTCTGATCTTCCGAGGGCCACCGCTGGTCTCCGCAACAAAGTCCTTCTCTTTCAGCTGACTCCCGGGCCGCGAGCCCCCTCTGTTAGTTTTCCCGCCAATTCCCGCAAGTTCACGCAGCTTCTTCTTCTCCTTTGCCTGGGCTTTTCGTTATAATGGAGAGCAGAAGCAGAGATATTCCCGCCGGGTCACTCCACCACTGGTTAATCCCCCGCTCTCCTCCTTAGACGCCGCTGCACTTTCTTCCTTTCTCTTTCTCTGTATTCAGTTGCCGGCACCGCTGTTTTCCCCAGCACTGCTGTGCTGTGTTGCAGGTCCTCTAATCTTCCGAGGGCCACCGCTGGTACCGGCTGCACTGACCTCTTCTTTATGCAGGCTCCCAAGCCCCTGCTGTTTTTAGTTTTCCCGCCAGTATCTTCAGCGTCTCCTCTCTCCTCTGCTTAGCCGCGCCACTGCAGCTGAAGGCAGGCGCGGGAAAAACCTGCTGAGTCACTACACCTCCAGATTCAAAGGGCTGTATCTTGGGAATAATCCAACTTAGAGACTCCAGGAAGGTCTCAAAATATTCCTGGGAACGAGGTCTCTTAAGTCCAATATATTTTTGTGGCAAAATTCTTCTTGTTTGTTTTCTTCGTCGCTTAACAAGGATGGCTTCCTCAGAGCTCAGAGCTCACACAGCCTGCTCCATCGAGCTCCAAGCCACGCCCCCTTGAATTTTCTCCAAAAGTAAAGTAGTTGCAAACTCATCCTTTTAGAAACTTGTTTGGGCTGTTGAGAGGAGTAAAAAACCATCAAAAATTTCAATCCTGCATGATTTTACCAAGAAATGTGATTCTTCATTCAAAACCTGATTTTTGCTATTGGGCTCTATTGAATAGTGAATGTTTTGAATTTTCTCCAAAAGTAAAGTAGTTGCAAACTCATGCTTTTAGAGACTTGTTTGGGCTCATGAGAGGAGTAGAAAAACATCAAAAATTTCAGTACTGCATGATTCTACCAAGAAATGTGTGTTCATTGAAACCGCTGGTTTTTGATAGTTTGGGCCCTATTGAATAATGAATGTTTTGAATTTTCTCCAAAAGTAAAGTAGTTGCAAACTCATCCTTTTAGAAACTTGTTTGGGCTGTTGAGAGGAGTAAAAAACCATCAAAAATTTCAATCCTGCATGATTTTACCAAGAAATGTGATTCTTCATTCAAAACCTGATTTTTGCTATTGGGCTCTATTGAATAGTGAATGTTTTGAATTTTCTCCAAAAGTAAAGTAGTTGCAAACTCATACTTTTAGAGACTTGTTTGGGCTCATGAGAGGAGTAGAAAAACATCAAAAATTTCAGTCCTGCATGATTCTACCAAGAAATGTGTGTTCATTGAAACGGCTGGTTTTTGATAGTTTGGGCCCTATTGAATAATGAATGTTTTGAATTTTCTCCAAAAGTAAAGTAGTTGCAAACTCATCCTTTTAGAAACTTGTTTGGGCTGTTGAGAGGAGTAAAAAACCATCAAAAATTTCAATCCTGCATGATTCTACCAAGAAATGTGATTCTTCATTCAAAACGCTGGTTTTTGCTATTGGGCTCTATTGAATAATGAATGTTTTGAATTTTCTCCAAAAGTAAAGTAGTTGCAAACTCATGCTTTTAGAGACTTGTTTGGGCTCATGAGATGAGTAGAAAAACATCAAAAATTTCAGTCCTGCATGATTCTACCAAGACATGTGTGTTCATTGAAACGGCTGGTTTTTGATAGTTTGGGCCCTATTGAATAATGAATGTTTTGAATTTTCTCCAAAAGTAAAGTAGTTGCAAACTCATCCTTTTAGAAACTTGTTTGGGTTGTTGAGAGGAGTAAAAAACCATCAAAAATTTCAATCCTGCAGGATTCTACCAAGAAATGTGATTCTTCATTCAAAACGCTGGTTTTTGCTATTGGGCTCTATTGAATAATGAATGTTTTGAATTTTCTCCAAAAGTAAAGTAGTTGCAAACTCATGCTTTTAGAGACTTGTTTGGGCTCATGAGAGGAGTAGAAAAACATCAAAAATTTCAGTCCTGCATGATTCTACCAAGAAATGTGTGTTCATTCAAAACGCTGGTTTTTGCTATTGGGCTCTATTGAATAATGAATGTTTTGAATTTTCTCCAAAAGTAAAGTAGTTGCAAACTCATGCTTTTAGAGACTTGTTTGGGCTCATGAGAGGAGTAGAAAAACATCAAAAATTTCAGTCCTGCATGATTCTACCAAGAAATGTGTGTTCATTGAAACCGCTGGTTTTTGATAGTTTGGGCCCTATTGAATAAGGAATGTTTTGAATTTTCTCCAAAAGTAAAGTAGTTGCAAACTCATCCTTTTAGAAACTTGTTTGGGCTGTTGAGAGGAGTAAAAAACCATCAAAAATTTCAATCCTGCATGATTTTACCAAGAAATGTGATTCTTCATTCAAAACCTGATTTTTGCTATTGGGCTCTATTGAATAGTGAATGTTTTGAATTTTCTCCAAAAGTAAAGTAGTTGCAAACTCATGCTTTTAGAGACTTGTTTGGGCTCATGAGAGGAGTAGAAAAACATCAAAAATTTCAGTCCTGCATGATTCTACCAAGAAATGTGTGTTCATTGAAACCGCTGGTTTTTGATAGTTTGGGCCCTATTGAATAATGAATGTTTTGAATTTTCTCCAAAAGTAAAGTAGTTGCAAACTCATCCTTTTAGATACTTGTTTGGGCTGTTGAGAGGAGTAAAAAACCATCAAAAATTTCAATCCTGCATGATTCTACCAAGAAATGTGATTCTTCATTCAAAACGCTGGTTTTTGCTATTGGGCTCTATTGAATAATGAATGTTTTGAATTTTCTCCAAAAGTAAAGTAGTTGCAAACTCATGCTTTTAGAGACTTGTTTGGGCTCATGAGAGGAGTAGAAAAACATCAAAAATTTCAGTCCTGCATGATTCTACCAAGAAATGTGTGTTCATTGAAACCGCTGGTTTTTGATAGTTTGGGCCCTATTGAATAAGGAATGTTTTGAATTTTCTCCAAAAGTAAAGTAGTTGCAAACTCATCCTTTTAGAAACTTGTTTGGGCTGTTGAGAGGAGTAAAAAACCATCAAAAATTTCAATCCTGCATGATTTTACCAAGAAATGTGATTCTTCATTCAAAACCTGATTTTTGCTATTGGGCTCTATTGAATAGTGAATGTTTTGAATTTTCTCCAAAAGTAAAGTAGTTGCAAACTCATGCTTTTAGAGACTTGTTTGGGCTCATGAGAGGAGTAGAAAAACATCAAAAATTTCAGTCCTGCATGATTCTACCAAGAAATGTGTGTTCATTCAAACCGCTGGTTTTTGATAGTTTGGGCCCTATTGAATAATGAATGTTTTGAATTTTCTCCAAAAGTAAAGTAGTTGCAAACTCATCCTTTTAGAAACTTGTTTGGGCTGTTGAGAGGAGTAAAAAAACATCAAAAATTTCAATCCTGCATGATTCTACCAAGAAATGTGATTCTTCATTCAAAACGCTGGTTTTTGCTATTGGGCTCTATTGAATAATGAATGTTTTGAATTTTCTCCAAAAGTAAAGTAGTTGCAAACTCATGCTTTTAGAGACTTGTTTGGGCTCATGAGAGGAGTAGAAAAACATCAAAAATTTCAGTCCTGCATGAGTCTACCAAGAAATGTGTGTTCATTGAAACCGCTGGTTTTTGATAGTTTGGGCCCTATTGAATAATGAATGTTTTGAATTTTCTCCAAAAGTAAAGTAGTTGCAAACTCATCCTTTTAGAAACTTGTTTGGGCTGTTGAGAGGAGTAAAAAACCATCAAAAATTTCAATCCTGCATGATTTTACCAAGAAATGTGATTCTTCATTCAAAACCTGATTTTTGCTATTGGGCTCTATTGAATAGTGAATGTTTTGAATTTTCTCCAAAAGTAAAGTAGTTGCAAACTCATGCTTTTAGAGACTTGTTTGGGCTCATGAGAGGAGTAGAAAAACATCAAAAATTTCAGTCCTGCATGATTCTACCAAGAAATGTGTTCATTCAAACCGCTGGTTTTTGATAGTTTGGGCCCTATTGAATAATGAATGTTTTGAATTTTCTCCAAAAGTAAAGTAGTTGCAAACTCATCCTTTTAGAAACTTGTTTGGGCTGTTGAGAGGAGTAAAAAACCAACAAAAATTTCAATCCTGCATGATTCTACCAAGAAATGTGATTCTTCATTCAAAACGCTGGTTTTTGCTATTGGGCTCTATTGAATAATGAATGTTTTGAATTTTCTCCAAAAGTAAAGTAGTTGCAAACTCATGCTTTTAGAGACTTGTTTGGGCTCATGAGAGGAGTAGAAAAACATCAAAAATTTCAGTCCTGCATGTTTCTACCAAGAAATGTGTGTTCATTCAAACCGCTGGTTTTTGATAGTTTGGGCCCTATTGAATAATGAATGTTTTGAATTTTCTCCAAAAGTAAAGTAGTTGCAAACTCATGCTTTTAGAGACTTGTTTGGGCTCATGGGAGGAGTAGAAAAACATCAAAAATGTCAGTCCTGCATGATTCTACCAAGAAATGTGTGATCATTGAAACCGCTGGTTTTTGATAGTTTGGGCCCTATTGAATAATGAATGTTTTGAATTTTCTCCAAAAGTAAAGTAGTTGCAAACTCATCCTTTTAGAAACTTGTTTGGGCTGTTGAGAGGAGTAAAAAACCATCAAAAATTTCAATCCTGCATGATTTTACCAAGAAATGTGATTCTTCATTCAAAACCTGATTTTTGCTATTGGGCTCTATTGAATAGTGAATGTTTTGAATTTTCTCCAAAAGTAAAGTAGTTGCAAACTCATGCTTTTAGAGACTTGTTTGGGCTCATGAGAGGAGTAGAAAAACATCAAAAATTTCAGTCCTGCATGATTCTACCAAGAAATGTGTTCATTCAAACCGCTGGTTTTTGATAGTTTGGGCCCTATTGAATAATGAATGTTTTGAATTTTCTCCAAAAGTAAAGTAGTTGCAAACTCATCCTTTTAGAAACTTGTTTGGGCTGTTGAGAGGAGTAAAAAACCATCAAAAATTTCAATCCTGCATGATTTTACCAAGAAATGTGATTCTTCATTCAAAACCTGATTTTTGCTATTGGGCTCTATTGAATAGTGAATGTTTTGAATTTTCTCCAAAAGTAAAGTAGTTGCAAACTCATGCTTTTAGAGACTTGTTTGGGCTCATGAGAGGAGTAGAAAAACATCAAAAATTTCAGTCCTGCATGATTCTACCAAGACATGTGTGTTCATTGAAACGGCTGGTTTTTGATAGTTTGGGCCCTATTGAATAATGAATGTTTTGAATTTTCTCCAAAAGTAAAGTAGTTGCAAACTCATCCTTTTAGAAACTTGTTTGGGCTGTTGAGAGGAGTAAAAAACCATCAAAAATTTCAATCCTGCATGATTCTACCAAGAAATGTGATTCTTCATTCAAAACGCTGGTTTTTGCTATTGGGCTCTATTGAATAATGAATGTTTTGAATTTTCTCCAAAAGTAAAGTAGTTGCAAACTCATGCTTTTAGAGACTTGTTTGAGCTCATGAGAGGAGTAGAAAAACATCAAAAATTTCAGTCCTGCATGATTCTACCAAGAAATGTGTGTTTATTCAAACCGCTGGTTTTTGATAGTTTGGGCCCTATTGAATAATGAATGTTTTGAATTTTCTCCAAAAGTAAAGTAGTTGCAAACTCATCCTTTTAGAAACTTGTTTGGGCTGTTGAGAGGAGTAAAAAACCAACAAAAATTTCAATCCTGCATGATTCTACCAAGAAATGTGATTCTTCATTCAAAACGCTGGTTTTTGCTATTGGGCTCTATTGAATAATGAATGTTTTGAATTTTCTCCAAAAGTAAAGTAGTTGCAAACTCATGCTTTTAGAGACTTGTTTGGGCTCATGAGAGGAGTAGAAAAACATCAAAAATTTCAGTCCTGCATGTTTCTACCAAGAAATGTGTGTTCATTCAAACCGCTGGTTTTTGATAGTTTGGGCCCTATTGAATAATGAATGTTTTGAATTTTCTCCAAAAGTAAAGTAGTTGCAAACTCATGCTTTTAGAGACTTGTTTGGGCTCATGGGAGGAGTAGAAAAACATCAAAAATGTCAGTCCTGCATGATTCTACCAAGAAATGTGTGATCATTGAAACCGCTGGTTTTTGATAGTTTGGGCCCTATTGAATAATGAATGTTTTGAATTTTCTCCAAAAGTAAAGTAGTTGCAAACTCATCCTTTTAGAAACTTGTTTGGGCTGTTGAGAGGAGTAAAAAACCATCAAAAATTTCAATCCTGCATGATTCTACCAAGAAATGTGATTCTTCATTCAAAACGCTGGTTTTTGCTATTGGGCTCTATTGAATAATGAATGTTTTGAATTTTCTCCAAAAGTAAAGTAGTTGCAAACTCATGCTTTTAGAGACTTGTTTGGGCTCATGAGAGGAGTAGAAAAACATCAAAAATTTCAGTCCTGCATGATTCTACCAAGAAATGTGTGTTCATTGAAACCGCTGGTTTTTGATAGTTTGGGCCCTATTGAATAATGAATGTTTTGAATTTTCTCCAAAAGTAAAGTAGTTGCAAACTCATCCTTTTAGAAACTTGTTTGGGCTGTTGAGAGGAGTAAAAAACCATCAAAAATTTCAATCCTGCATGATTCTACCAAGAAATGTGATTCTTCATTCAAAACGCTGGTTTTTGCTATTGGGCTCTATTGAATAATGAATGTTTTGAATTTTCTCCAAAAGTAAAGTAGTTGCAAACTCATGCTTTTAGAGACTTGTTTGGGCTCATGAGAGGAGTAGAAAAACATCAAAAATTTCAGTCCTGCATGATTCTACCAAGAAATGTGTGTTCATTGAAACCGCTGTTTTTTGATAGTTTGGGCCCTATTGAATAATGAATGTTTTGAATTTTCTCCAAAAGTAAAGTAGTTGCAAACTCATCCTTTTAGAAACTTGTTTGGGCTGTTGAGAGGAGTAAAAAACCATCAAAAATTTCAATCCTGCATGATTTTACCAAGAAATGTGATTCTTCATTCAAAACCTGATTTTTGCTATTGGGCTCTATTGAATAGTGAATGTTTTGAATTTTCTCCAAAAGTAAAGTAGTTGCAAACTCATGCTCTTAGAGACTTGTTTGGGCTCATGAGAGGAGTAGAAAAACATCAAAAATTTCAGTCCGGCATGATTCTACCAAGAAATGTGTGTTCATTGAAACCGCTGGTTTTTTATAGTTTGGGCCCTATTGAATAATGAATGTTTTGAATTTTCTCCAAAAGTAAAGTAGTTGCAAACTCATCCTTTTAGAAACTTGTTTGGGCTGTTGAGAGGAGTAAAAAACCATCAAAAATTTCAATCCTGCATGATTCTACCAAGAAATGTGATTCTTCATTCAAAACGCTGGTTTTTGCTATTGGGCTCTATTGAATAATGAATGTTTTGAATTTTCTCCAAAAGTAAAGTAGTTGCAAACTCATGCTTTTAGAGACTTGTTTGGGCTCATGAGAGGAGTAGAAAAACATCAAAAATTTCAGTCCTGCATGATTCTACCAAGAAATGTGTGTTCATTGAAACCGCTGGTTTTTGATAGTTTGGGCCCTATTGAATAAGGAATGTTTTGAATTTTCTCCAAAAGTAAAGTAGTTGCAAACTCATCCTTTTAGAAACTTGTTTGGGCTGTTGAGAGGAGTAAAAAACCATCAAAAATTTCAATCCTGCATGATTTTACCAAGAAATGTGATTCTTCATTCAGAACCTGATTTTTGCTATTGGGCTCTATTGAATAGTGAATGTTTTGAATTTTCTCCAAAAGTAAAGTAGTTGCAAACTCATGCTTTTAGAGACTTGTTTGGGCTCATGAGAGGAGTAGAAAAACATCAAAAATTTCAGTCCTGCATGATTCTACCAAGAAATGTGTGTTCATTGAAACCGCTGGTTTTTGATAGTTTGGCCCCTTTTGAATAATGAATGTTTTGAATTTTCTCCAAAAGTAAAGTAGTTGCAAACTCATCCTTTTAGAAACTTGTTTGGGCTGTTGAGAGGAGTAAAAAACCATCAAAAATTTCAATCCTGCATGATTCTACCAAGAAATGTGATTCTTCATTCAAAACGCTGGTTTTTGCTATTGGGCTCTATTGAATAATGAATGTTTTGAATTTTCTCCAAAAGTAAAGTAGTTGCAAACTCATGCTTTTAGAGACTTGTTTGGGCTCATGAGAGGAGTAGAAAAACATCAAAAATTTCAGTCCTGCATGATTCTACCAAGAAATGTGTGTTCATTGAAACCGCTGGTTTTTGATAGTTTGGGCCCTATAGAATAATGAATGTTTTGAATTTTCTCCAAAAGTAAAGTAGTTGCAAACTCATCCTTTTAGAAACTTGTTTGGGCTGTTGAGAGGAGTAAAAAACCATCAAAAATTTCAATCCTGCATGATTCTACCAAGAAATGTGATTCTTCATTCAAAACGCTGGTTTTTGCTATTGGGCTCTATTGAATAATGAATGTTTTGAATTTTCTCCAAAAGTAAAGTAGTTGCAAACTCATGCTTTTAGAGACTTGTTTGGGCTCATGAGAGGAGTAGAAAAACATCAAAAATTTCAGTACTGCATGATTCTACCAAGAAATGTGTGTTCATTGAAACCGCTGGTTTTTGATAGTTTGGGCCCTATTGAATAATGAATGTTTTGAATTTTCTCCAAAAGTAAAGTAGTTGCAAACTCATCCTTTTAGAAACTTGTTTGGGCTGTTGAGAGGAGTAAAAAACCATCAAAAATTTCAATCCTGCATGATTTTACCAAGAAATGTGATTCTTCATTCAAAACCTGATTTTTGCTATTGGGCTCTATTGAATAGTGAATGTTTTGAATTTTCTCCAAAAGTAAAGTAGTTGCAAACTCATGCTTTTAGAGACTTGTTTGGGCTCATGAGAGGAGTAGAAAAACATCAAAAATTTCAGTCCTGCATGATTCTACCAAGAAATGTGTTCATTCAAACCGCTGGTTTTTGATAGTTTGGGCCCTATTGAATAATGAATGTTTTGAATTTTCTCCAAAAGTAAGTAGTTGCAAACTCATCCTTTTAGAAACTTGTTTGGGCTGTTGAGAGGAGTAAAAAACCAACAAAAATTTCAATCCTGCATGATTCTACCAAGAAATATGATTCTTCATTCAAAACGCTGGTTTTTGCTATTGGGCTCTATTGAATAATGAATGTTTTGAATTTTCTCCAAAAGTAAAGTAGTTGCAAACTCATGCTTTTAGAGACTTGTTTGGGCTCATGAGAGGAGTAGAAAAACATCAAAAATTTCAGTCCTGCATGTTTCTACCAAGAAATGTGTGTTCATTCAAACCGCTGGTTTTTGATAGTTTGGGCCCTATTGAATAATGAATGTTTTGAATTTTCTCCAAAAGTAAAGTAGTTGCAAACTCATGCTTTTAGAGACTTGTTTGGGCTCATGGGAGGAGTAGAAAAACATCAAAAATGTCAGTCCTGCATGATTCTACCAAGAAATGTGTGATCATTGAAACCGCTGGTTTTTGATAGTTTGGGCCCTATTGAATAATGAATGTTTTGAATTTTCTCCAAAAGTAAAGTAGTTGCAAACTCATCCTTTTAGAAACTTGTTTGGGCTGTTGAGAGGAGTAAAAAACCATCAAAAATTTCAATCCTGCATGATTTTACCAAGAAATGTGATTCTTCATTCAAAACCTGATTTTTGCTATTGGGCTCTATTGAATAGTGAATGTTTTGAATTTTCTCCAAAAGTAAAGTAGTTGCAAACTCATGCTTTTAGAGACTTGTTTGGGCTCATGAGAGGAGTAGAAAAACATCAAAAATTTCAGTCCTGCATGATTCTACCAAGAAATGTGTTCATTCAAACCGCTGGTTTTTGATAGTTTGGGCCCTATTGAATAATGAATGTTTTGAATTTTCTCCAAAAGTAAAGTAGTTGCAAACTCATCCTTTTAGAAACTTGTTTGGGCTGTTGAGAGGAGTAAAAAACCATCAAAAATTTCAATCCTGCATGATTTTACCAAGAAATGTGATTCTTCATTCAAAACCTGATTTTTGCTATTGGGCTCTATTGAAAAGTGAATGTTTTGAATTTTCTCCAAAAGTAAAGTAGTTGCAAACTCATGCTTTTAGAGACTTGTTTGGGCTCATGAGAGGAGTAGAAAAACATCAAAAATTTCAGTCCTGCATGATTCTACCAAGACATGTGTGTTCATTGAAACGGCTGGTTTTTGATAGTTTGGGCCCTATTGAATAATGAATGTTTTGAATTTTCTCCAAAAGTAAAGTAGTTGCAAACTCATCCTTTTAGAAACTTGTTTGGGCTGTTGAGAGGAGTAAAAAACCATCAAAAATTTCAATCCTGCATGATTCTACCAAGAAATGTGATTCTTCATTCAAAACGCTGGTTTTTGCTATTGGGCTCTATTGAATAATGAATGTTTTGAATTTTCTCCAAAAGTAAAGTAGTTGCAAACTCATGCTTTTAGAGACTTGTTTGAGCTCATGAGAGGAGTAGAAAAACATCAAAAATTTCAGTCCTGCATGATTCTACCAAGAAATGTGTGTTTATTCAAACCGCTGGTTTTTGATAGTTTGGGCCCTATTGAATAATGAATGTTTTGAATTTTCTCCAAAAGTAAAGTAGTTGCAAACTCATCCTTTTAGAAACTTGTTTGGGCTGTTGAGAGGAGTAAAAAACCAACAAAAATTTCAATCCTGCATGATTCTACCAAGAAATGTGATTCTTCATTCAAAACGCTGGTTTTTGCTATTGGGCTCTATTGAATAATGAATGTTTTGAATTTTCTCCAAAAGTAAAGTAGTTGCAAACTCATGCTTTTAGAGACTTGTTTGGGCTCATGAGAGGAGTAGAAAAACATCAAAAATTTCAGTCCTGCATGTTTCTACCAAGAAATGTGTGTTCATTCAAACCGCTGGTTTTTGATAGTTTGGGCCCTATTGAATAATGAATGTTTTGAATTTTCTCCAAAAGTAAAGTAGTTGCAAACTCATGCTTTTAGAGACTTGTTTGGGCTCATGGGAGGAGTAGAAAAACATCAAAAATGTCAGTCCTGCATGATTCTACCAAGAAATGTGTGATCATTGAAACCGCTGGTTTTTGATAGTTTGGGCCCTATTGAATAATGAATGTTTTGAATTTTCTCCAAAAGTAAAGTAGTTGCAAACTCATCCTTTTAGAAACTTGTTTGGGCTGTTGAGAGGAGTAAAAAACCATCAAAAATTTCAATCCTGCATGATTCTACCAAGAAATGTGATTCTTCATTCAAAACGCTGGTTTTTGCTATTGGGCTCTATTGAATAATGAATGTTTTGAATTTTCTCCAAAAGTAAAGTAGTTGCAAACTCATGCTTTTAGAGACTTGTTTGGGCTCATGAGAGGAGTAGAAAAACATCAAAAATTTCAGTCCTGCATGATTCTACCAAGAAATGTGTGTTCATTGAAACCGCTGGTTTTTGATAGTTTGGGCCCTATTGAATAATGAATGTTTTGAATTTTCTCCAAAAGTAAAGTAGTTGCAAACTCATCCTTTTAGAAACTTGTTTGGGCTGTTGAGAGGAGTAAAAAACCATCAAAAATTTCAATCCTGCATGATTCTACCAAGAAATGTGATTCTTCATTCAAAACGCTGGTTTTTGCTATTGGGCTCTATTGAATAATGAATGTTTTGAATTTTCTCCAAAAGTAAAGTAGTTGCAAACTCATGCTTTTAGAGACTTGTTTGGGCTCATGAGAGGAGTAGAAAAACATCAAAAATTTCAGTCCTACATGATTCTACCAAGAAATGTGTGTTCATTCAAACCGCTGGTTTTTGATAGTTTGGGCCCTATTGAATAATGAATGTTTTGAATTTTCTCCAAAAGTAAAGTAGTTGCAAACTCATGCTTTTAGAGACTTGTTTGGGCTCATGAGAGGAGTAGAAAAACATCAAAAATTTCAGTCCTGCATGATTCTACCAAGAAATGTGTGTTCATTGAAACCGCTGGTTTTTGATAGTTTGGGCCCTATTGAATAATGAATGTTTTGAATTTTCTCCAAAAGTAAAGTAGTTGCAAACTCATCCTTTTAGAAACTTGTTTGGGCTGTTGAGAGGAGTAAAAAACCATCAAAAATTTCAATCCTGCATGATTTTACCAAGAAATGTGATTCTTCATTCAAAACCTGATTTTTGCTATTGGGCTCTATTGAATAGTGAATGTTTTGAATTTTCTCCAAAAGTAAAGTAGTTGCAAACTCATGCTCTTAGAGACTTGTTTGGGCTCATGAGAGGAGTAGAAAAACATCAAAAATTTCAGTCCGGCATGATTCTACCAAGAAATGTGTGTTCATTGAAACCGCTGGTTTTTTATAGTTTGGGCCCTATTGAATAATGAATGTTTTGAATTTTCTCCAAAAGTAAAGTAGTTGCAAACTCATCCTTTTAGAAACTTGTTTGGGCTGTTGAGAGGAGTAAAAAACCATCAAAAATTTCAATCCTGCATGATTCTACCAAGAAATGTGATTCTTCATTCAAAACGCTGGTTTTTGCTATTGGGCTCTATTGAATAATGAATGTTTTGAATTTTCTCCAAAAGTAAAGTAGTTGCAAACTCATGCTTTTAGAGACTTGTTTGGGCTCATGAGAGGAGTAGAAAAACATCAAAAATTTCAGTCCTGCATGATTCTACCAAGAAATGTGTGTTCATTGAAACCGCTGGTTTTTGATAGTTTGGGCCCTATTGAATAAGGAATGTTTTGAATTTTCTCCAAAAGTAAAGTAGTTGCAAACTCATCCTTTTAGAAACTTGTTTGGGCTGTTGAGAGGAGTAAAAAACCATCAAAAATTTCAATCCTGCATGATTTTACCAAGAAATGTGATTCTTCATTCAAAACCTGATTTTTGCTATTGGGCTCTATTGAATAGTGAATGTTTTGAATTTTCTCCAAAAGTAAAGTAGTTGCAAACTCATGCTTTTAGAGACTTGTTTGGGCTCATGAGAGGAGTAGAAAAACATCAAAAATTTCAGTCCTGCATGATTCTACCAAGAAATGTGTGTTCATTGAAACCGCTGGTTTTTGATAGTTTGGCCCCTTTTGAATAATGAATGTTTTGAATTTTCTCCAAAAGTAAAGTAGTTGCAAACTCATCCTTTTAGAAACTTGTTTGGGCTGTTGAGAGGAGTAAAAAACCATCAAAAATTTCAATCCTGCATGATTCTACCAAGAAATGTGATTCTTCATTCAAAACGCTGGTTTTTGCTATTGGGCTCTATTGAATAATGAATGTTTTGAATTTTCTCCAAAAGTAAAGTAGTTGCAAACTCATGCTTTTAGAGACTTGTTTGGGCTCATGAGAGGAGTAGAAAAACATCAAAAATTTCAGTCCTGCATGATTCTACCAAGAAATGTGTGTTCATTGAAACCGCTGGTTTTTGATAGTTTGGGCCCTATTGAATAATGAATGTTTTGAATTTTCTCCAAAAGTAAAGTAGTTGCAAACTCATCCTTTTAGATACTTGTTTGGGCTGTTGAGAGGAGTAAAAAACCATCAAAAATTTCAATCCTGCATGATTCTACCAAGAAATGTGATTCTTCATTCAAAACGCTGGTTTTTGCTATTGGGCTCTATTGAATAATGAATGTTTTGAATTTTCTCCAAAAGTAAAGTAGTTGCAAACTCATGCTTTTAGAGACTTGTTTGGGCTCATGAGAGGAGTAGAAAAACATCAAAAATTTCAGTCCTGCATGATTCTACCAAGA
Organism: Dendrobates tinctorius; assembly: GCF_039654945.1. Classification (NCBI taxonomy): domain Eukaryota; kingdom Metazoa; phylum Chordata; class Amphibia; order Anura; family Dendrobatidae; genus Dendrobates; species Dendrobates tinctorius. Next base: position 25,824,377 of record NW_027361793.1, read on the forward strand.
AATGTGTGTTCATTGAAACCGCTGGTTTTTGATAGTTTGGGCCCTATTGAATAAGGAATGTTTTGAATTTTCTCCAAAAGTAAAGTAGTTGCAAACTCATCCTTTTAGAAACTTGTTTGGGCTGTTGAGAGGAGTAAAAAACCATCAAAAATTTCAATCCTGCATGATTTTACCAAGAAATGTGATTCTTCATTCAAAACCTGATTTTTGCTATTGGGCTCTATTGAATAGTGAATGTTTTGAATTTTCTCCAAAAGTAAAGTAGTTGCAAACTCATGCTTTTAGAGACTTGTTTGGGCTCATGAGAGGAGTAGAAAAACATCAAAAATTTCAGTCCTGCATGATTCTACCAAGAAATGTGTGTTCATTCAAACCGCTGGTTTTTGATAGTTTGGGCCCTATTGAATAATGAATGTTTTGAATTTTCTCCAAAAGTAAAGTAGTTGCAAACTCATCCTTTTAGAAACTTGTTTGGGCTGTTGAGAGGAGTAAAAAAACATCAAAAATTTCAATCCTGCATGATTCTACCAAGAAATGTGATTCTTCATTCAAAACGCTGGTTTTTGCTATTGGGCTCTATTGAATAATGAATGTTTTGAATTTTCTCCAAAAGTAAAGTAGTTGCAAACTCATGCTTTTAGAGACTTGTTTGGGCTCATGAGAGGAGTAGAAAAACATCAAAAATTTCAGTCCTGCATGAGTCTACCAAGAAATGTGTGTTCATTGAAACCGCTGGTTTTTGATAGTTTGGGCCCTATTGAATAATGAATGTTTTGAATTTTCTCCAAAAGTAAAGTAGTTGCAAACTCATCCTTTTAGAAACTTGTTTGGGCTGTTGAGAGGAGTAAAAAACCAACAAAAATTTCAATCCTGCATGATTCTACCAAGAAATGTGATTCTTCATTCAAAACGCTGGTTTTTGCTATTGGGCTCTATTGAATAATGAATGTTTTGAATTTTCTCCAAAAGTAAAGTAGTTGCAAACTCATGCTTTTAGAGACTTGTTTGGGCTCATGAGAGGAGTAGAAAAACATCAAAAATTTCAGTCCTGCATGTTTCTACCAAGAAATGTGTGTTCATTCAAACCGCTGGTTTTTGATAGTTTGGGCCCTATTGAATAATGAATGTTTTGAATTTTCTCCAAAAGTAAAGTAGTTGCAAACTCATGCTTTTAGAGACTTGTTTGGGCTCATGGGAGGAGTAGAAAAACATCAAAAATGTCAGTCCTGCATGATTCTACCAAGAAATGTGTGATCATTGAAACCGCTGGTTTTTGATAGTTTGGGCCCTATTGAATAATGAATGTTTTGAATTTTCTCCAAAAGTAAAGTAGTTGCAAACTCATCCTTTTAGAAACTTGTTTGGGCTGTTGAGAGGAGTAAAAAACCATCAAAAATTTCAATCCTGCATGATTTTACCAAGAAATGTGATTCTTCATTCAAAACCTGATTTTTGCTATTGGGCTCTATTGAATAGTGAATGTTTTGAATTTTCTCCAAAAGTAAAGTAGTTGCAAACTCATGCTTTTAGAGACTTGTTTGGGCTCATGAGAGGAGTAGAAAAACATCAAAAATTTCAGTCCTGCATGATTCTACCAAGAAATGTGTTCATTCAAACCGCTGGTTTTTGATAGTTTGGGCCCTATTGAATAATGAATGTTTTGAATTTTCTCCAAAAGTAAAGTAGTTGCAAACTCATCCTTTTAGAAACTTGTTTGGGCTGTTGAGAGGAGTAAAAAACCATCAAAAATTTCAATCCTGCATGATTTTACCAAGAAATGTGATTCTTCATTCAAAACCTGATTTTTGCTATTGGGCTCTATTGAATAGTGAATGTTTTGAATTTTCTCCAAAAGTAAAGTAGTTGCAAACTCATGCTTTTAGAGACTTGTTTGGGCTCATGAGAGGAGTAGAAAAACATCAAAAATTTCAGTCCTGCATGATTCTACCAAGACATGTGTGTTCATTGAAACGGCTGGTTTTTGATAGTTTGGGCCCTATTGAATAATGAATGTTTTGAATTTTCTCCAAAAGTAAAGTAGTTGCAAACTCATCCTTTTAGAAACTTGTTTGGGCTGTTGAGAGGAGTAAAAAACCATCAAAAATTTCAATCCTGCATGATTCTACCAAGAAATGTGATTCTTCATTCAAAACGCTGGTTTTTGCTATTGGGCTCTATTGAATAATGAATGTTTTGAATTTTCTCCAAAAGTAAAGTAGTTGCAAACTCATGCTTTTAGAGACTTGTTTGAGCTCATGAGAGGAGTAGAAAAACATCAAAAATTTCAGTCCTGCATGATTCTACCAAGAAATGTGTGTTTATTCAAACCGCTGGTTTTTGATAGTTTGGGCCCTATTGAATAATGAATGTTTTGAATTTTCTCCAAAAGTAAAGTAGTTGCAAACTCATCCTTTTAGAAACTTGTTTGGGCTGTTGAGAGGAGTAAAAAACCAACAAAAATTTCAATCCTGCATGATTCTACCAAGAAATGTGATTCTTCATTCAAAACGCTGGTTTTTGCTATTGGGCTCTATTGAATAATGAATGTTTTGAATTTTCTCCAAAAGTAAAGTAGTTGCAAACTCATGCTTTTAGAGACTTGTTTGGGCTCATGAGAGGAGTAGAAAAACATCAAAAATTTCAGTCCTGCATGTTTCTACCAAGAAATGTGTGTTCATTCAAACCGCTGGTTTTTGATAGTTTGGGCCCTATTGAATAATGAATGTTTTGAATTTTCTCCAAAAGTAAAGTAGTTGCAAACTCATGCTTTTAGAGACTTGTTTGGGCTCATGGGAGGAGTAGAAAAACATCAAAAATGTCAGTCCTGCATGATTCTACCAAGAAATGTGTGATCATTGAAACCGCTGGTTTTTGATAGTTTGGGCCCTATTGAATAATGAATGTTTTGAATTTTCTCCAAAAGTAAAGTAGTTGCAAACTCATCCTTTTAGAAACTTGTTTGGGCTGTTGAGAGGAGTAAAAAACCATCAAAAATTTCAATCCTGCATGATTCTACCAAGAAATGTGATTCTTCATTCAAAACGCTGGTTTTTGCTATTGGGCTCTATTGAATAATGAATGTTTTGAATTTTCTCCAAAAGTAAAGTAGTTGCAAACTCATGCTTTTAGAGACTTGTTTGGGCTCATGAGAGGAGTAGAAAAACATCAAAAATTTCAGTCCTGCATGATTCTACCAAGAAATGTGTGTTCATTGAAACCGCTGGTTTTTGATAGTTTGGGCCCTATTGAATAATGAATGTTTTGAATTTTCTCCAAAAGTAAAGTAGTTGCAAACTCATCCTTTTAGAAACTTGTTTGGGCTGTTGAGAGGAGTAAAAAACCATCAAAAATTTCAATCCTGCATGATTCTACCAAGAAATGTGATTCTTCATTCAAAACGCTGGTTTTTGCTATTGGGCTCTATTGAATAATGAATGTTTTGAATTTTCTCCAAAAGTAAAGTAGTTGCAAACTCATGCTTTTAGAGACTTGTTTGGGCTCATGAGAGGAGTAGAAAAACATCAAAAATTTCAGTCCTGCATGATTCTACCAAGAAATGTGTGTTCATTGAAACCGCTGTTTTTTGATAGTTTGGGCCCTATTGAATAATGAATGTTTTGAATTTTCTCCAAAAGTAAAGTAGTTGCAAACTCATCCTTTTAGAAACTTGTTTGGGCTGTTGAGAGGAGTAAAAAACCATCAAAAATTTCAATCCTGCATGATTTTACCAAGAAATGTGATTCTTCATTCAAAACCTGATTTTTGCTATTGGGCTCTATTGAATAGTGAATGTTTTGAATTTTCTCCAAAAGTAAAGTAGTTGCAAACTCATGCTCTTAGAGACTTGTTTGGGCTCATGAGAGGAGTAGAAAAACATCAAAAATTTCAGTCCGGCATGATTCTACCAAGAAATGTGTGTTCATTGAAACCGCTGGTTTTTTATAGTTTGGGCCCTATTGAATAATGAATGTTTTGAATTTTCTCCAAAAGTAAAGTAGTTGCAAACTCATCCTTTTAGAAACTTGTTTGGGCTGTTGAGAGGAGTAAAAAACCATCAAAAATTTCAATCCTGCATGATTCTACCAAGAAATGTGATTCTTCATTCAAAACGCTGGTTTTTGCTATTGGGCTCTATTGAATAATGAATGTTTTGAATTTTCTCCAAAAGTAAAGTAGTTGCAAACTCATGCTTTTAGAGACTTGTTTGGGCTCATGAGAGGAGTAGAAAAACATCAAAAATTTCAGTCCTGCATGATTCTACCAAGAAATGTGTGTTCATTGAAACCGCTGGTTTTTGATAGTTTGGGCCCTATTGAATAATGAATGTTTTGAATTTTCTCCAAAAGTAAAGTAGTTGCAAACTCATCCTTTTAGAAACTTGTTTGGGCTGTTGAGAGGAGTAAAAAACCATCAAAAATTTCAATCCTGCATGATTTTACCAAGAAATGTGATTCTTCATTCAGAACCTGATTTTTGCTATTGGGCTCTATTGAATAGTGAATGTTTTGAATTTTCTCCAAAAGTAAAGTAGTTGCAAACTCATGCTTTTAGAGACTTGTTTGGGCTCATGAGAGGAGTAGAAAAACATCAAAAATTTCAGTCCTGCATGATTCTACCAAGAAATGTGTGTTCATTGAAACCGCTGGTTTTTGATAGTTTGGCCCCTTTTGAATAATGAATGTTTTGAATTTTCTCCAAAAGTAAAGTAGTTGCAAACTCATCCTTTTAGAAACTTGTTTGGGCTGTTGAGAGGAGTAAAAAACCATCAAAAATTTCAATCCTGCATGATTCTACCAAGAAATGTGATTCTTCATTCAAAACGCTGGTTTTTGCTATTGGGCTCTATTGAATAATGAATGTTTTGAATTTTCTCCAAAAGTAAAGTAGTTGCAAACTCATGCTTTTAGAGACTTGTTTGGGCTCATGAGAGGAGTAGAAAAACATCAAAAATTTCAGTCCTGCATGATTCTACCAAGAAATGTGTGTTCATTGAAACCGCTGGTTTTTGATAGTTTGGGCCCTATAGAATAATGAATGTTTTGAATTTTCTCCAAAAGTAAAGTAGTTGCAAACTCATCCTTTTAGAAACTTGTTTGGGCTGTTGAGAGGAGTAAAAAACCATCAAAAATTTCAATCCTGCATGATTCTACCAAGAAATGTGATTCTTCATTCAAAACGCTGGTTTTTGCTATTGGGCTCTATTGAATAATGAATGTTTTGAATTTTCTCCAAAAGTAAAGTAGTTGCAAACTCATGCTTTTAGAGACTTGTTTGGGCTCATGAGAGGAGTAGAAAAACATCAAAAATTTCAGTACTGCATGATTCTACCAAGAAATGTGTGTTCATTGAAACCGCTGGTTTTTGATAGTTTGGGCCCTATTGAATAATGAATGTTTTGAATTTTCTCCAAAAGTAAAGTAGTTGCAAACTCATCCTTTTAGAAACTTGTTTGGGCTGTTGAGAGGAGTAAAAAACCATCAAAAATTTCAATCCTGCATGATTTTACCAAGAAATGTGATTCTTCATTCAAAACCTGATTTTTGCTATTGGGCTCTATTGAATAGTGAATGTTTTGAATTTTCTCCAAAAGTAAAGTAGTTGCAAACTCATGCTTTTAGAGACTTGTTTGGGCTCATGAGAGGAGTAGAAAAACATCAAAAATTTCAGTCCTGCATGATTCTACCAAGAAATGTGTTCATTCAAACCGCTGGTTTTTGATAGTTTGGGCCCTATTGAATAATGAATGTTTTGAATTTTCTCCAAAAGTAAGTAGTTGCAAACTCATCCTTTTAGAAACTTGTTTGGGCTGTTGAGAGGAGTAAAAAACCAACAAAAATTTCAATCCTGCATGATTCTACCAAGAAATGTGATTCTTCATTCAAAACGCTGGTTTTTGCTATTGGGCTCTATTGAATAATGAATGTTTTGAATTTTCTCCAAAAGTAAAGTAGTTGCAAACTCATGCTTTTAGAGACTTGTTTGGGCTCATGAGAGGAGTAGAAAAACATCAAAAATTTCAGTCCTGCATGTTTCTACCAAGAAATGTGTGTTCATTCAAACCGCTGGTTTTTGATAGTTTGGGCCCTATTGAATAATGAATGTTTTGAATTTTCTCCAAAAGTAAAGTAGTTGCAAACTCATGCTTTTAGAGACTTGTTTGGGCTCATGGGAGGAGTAGAAAAACATCAAAAATGTCAGTCCTGCATGATTCTACCAAGAAATGTGTGATCATTGAAACCGCTGGTTTTTGATAGTTTGGGCCCTATTGAATAATGAATGTTTTGAATTTTCTCCAAAAGTAAAGTAGTTGCAAACTCATCCTTTTAGAAACTTGTTTGGGCTGTTGAGAGGAGTAAAAAACCATCAAAAATTTCAATCCTGCATGATTTTACCAAGAAATGTGATTCTTCATTCAAAACCTGATTTTTGCTATTGGGCTCTATTGAATAGTGAATGTTTTGAATTTTCTCCAAAAGTAAAGTAGTTGCAAACTCATGCTTTTAGAGACTTGTTTGGGCTCATGAGAGGAGTAGAAAAACATCAAAAATTTCAGTCCTGCATGATTCTACCAAGAAATGTGTTCATTCAAACCGCTGGTTTTTGATAGTTTGGGCCCTATTGAATAATGAATGTTTTGAATTTTCTCCAAAAGTAAAGTAGTTGCAAACTCATCCTTTTAGAAACTTGTTTGGGCTGTTGAGAGGAGTAAAAAACCATCAAAAATTTCAATCCTGCATGATTTTACCAAGAAATGTGATTCTTCATTCAAAACCTGATTTTTGCTATTGGGCTCTATTGAAAAGTGAATGTTTTGAATTTTCTCCAAAAGTAAAGTAGTTGCAAACTCATGCTTTTAGAGACTTGTTTGGGCTCATGAGAGGAGTAGAAAAACATCAAAAATTTCAGTCCTGCATGATTCTACCAAGACATGTGTGTTCATTGAAACGGCTGGTTTTTGATAGTTTGGGCCCTATTGAATAATGAATGTTTTGAATTTTCTCCAAAAGTAAAGTAGTTGCAAACTCATGCTTTTAGAGACTTGTTTGAGCTCATGAGAGGAGTAGAAAAACATCAAAAATTTCAGTCCTGCATGATTCTACCAAGAAATGTGTGTTTATTCAAACCGCTGGTTTTTGATAGTTTGGGCCCTATTGAATAATGAATGTTTTGAATTTTCTCCAAAAGTAAAGTAGTTGCAAACTCATCCTTTTAGAAACTTGTTTGGGCTGTTGAGAGGAGTAAAAAACCAACAAAAATTTCAATCCTGCATGATTCTACCAAGAAATGTGATTCTTCATTCAAAACGCTGGTTTTTGCTATTGGGCTCTATTGAATAATGAATGTTTTGAATTTTCTCCAAAAGTAAAGTAGTTGCAAACTCATGCTTTTAGAGACTTGTTTGGGCTCATGAGAGGAGTAGAAAAACATCAAAAATTTCAGTCCTGCATGTTTCTACCAAGAAATGTGTGTTCATTCAAACCGCTGGTTTTTGATAGTTTGGGCCCTATTGAATAATGAATGTTTTGAATTTTCTCCAAAAGTAAAGTAGTTGCAAACTCATGCTTTTAGAGACTTGTTTGGGCTCATGGGAGGAGTAGAAAAACATCAAAAATGTCAGTCCTGCATGATTCTACCAAGAAATGTGTGATCATTGAAACCGCTGGTTTTTGATAGTTTGGGCCCTATTGAATAATGAATGTTTTGAATTTTCTCCAAAAGTAAAGTAGTTGCAAACTCATCCTTTTAGAAACTTGTTTGGGCTGTTGAGAGGAGTAAAAAACCATCAAAAATTTCAATCCTGCATGATTCTACCAAGAAATGTGATTCTTCATTCAAAACGCTGGTTTTTGCTATTGGGCTCTATTGAATAATGAATGTTTTGAATTTTCTCCAAAAGTAAAGTAGTTGCAAACTCATGCTTTTAGAGACTTGTTTGGGCTCATGAGAGGAGTAGAAAAACATCAAAAATTTCAGTCCTGCATGATTCTACAAAGAAATGTGTGTTCATTGAAACCGCTGGTTTTTGATAGTTTGGGCCCTATTGAATAATGAATGTTTTGAATTTTCTCCAAAAGTAAAGTAGTTGCAAACTCATCCTTTTAGAAACTTGTTTGGGCTGTTGAGAGGAGTAAAAAACCATCAAAAATTTCAATCCTGCATGATTCTACCAAGAAATGTGATTCTTCATTCACAACGCTGGTTTTTGCTATTGGGCTCTATTGAATAATGAATGTTTTGAATTTTCTCCAAAAGTAAAGTAGTTGCAAACTCATGCTTTTAGAGACTTGTTTGGGCTCATGAGAGGAGTAGAAAAACATCAAAAATTTCAGTCCTACATGATTCTACCAAGAAATGTGTGTTCATTCAAACCGCTGGTTTTTGATAGTTTGGGCCCTATTGAATAATGAATGTTTTGAATTTTCTCCAAAAGTAAAGTAGTTGCAAACTCATGCTTTTAGAGACTTGTTTGGGCTCATGAGAGGAGTAGAAAAACATCAAAAATTTCAGTCCTGCATGATTCTACCAAGAAATGTGTGTTCATTGAAACCGCTGGTTTTTGATAGTTTGGGCCCTATTGAATAATGAATGTTTTGAATTTTCTCCAAAAGTAAAGTAGTTGCAAACTCATCCTTTTAGAAACTTGTTTGGGCTGTTGAGAGGAGTAAAAAACCATCAAAAATTTCAATCCTGCATGATTTTACCAAGAAATGTGATTCTTCATTCAAAACCTGATTTTTGCTATTGGGCTCTATTGAATAGTGAATGTTTTGAATTTTCTCCAAAAGTAAAGTAGTTGCAAACTCATGCTCTTAGAGACTTGTTTGGGCTCATGAGAGGAGTAGAAAAACATCAAAAATTTCAGTCCGGCATGATTCTACCAAGAAATGTGTGTTCATTGAAACCGCTGGTTTTTTATAGTTTGGGCCCTATTGAATAATGAATGTTTTGAATTTTCTCCAAAAGTAAAGTAGTTGCAAACTCATCCTTTTAGAAACTTGTTTGGGCTGTTGAGAGGAGTAAAAAACCATCAAAAATTTCAATCCTGCATGATTCTACCAAGAAATGTGATTCTTCATTCAAAACGCTGGTTTTTGCTATTGGGCTCTATTGAATAATGAATGTTTTGAATTTTCTCCAAAAGTAAAGTAGTTGCAAACTCATGCTTTTAGAGACTTGTTTGGGCTCATGAGAGGAGTAGAAAAACATCAAAAATTTCAGTCCTGCATGATTCTACCAAGAAATGTGTGTTCATTGAAACCGCTGGTTTTTGATAGTTTGGGCCCTATAGAATAATGAATGTTTTGAATTTTCTCCAAAAGTAAAGTAGTTGCAAACTCATCCTTTTAGAAACTTGTTTGGGCTGTTGAGAGGAGTAAAAAACCATCAAAAATTTCAATCCTGCATGATTCTACCAAGAAATGTGATTCTTCATTCAAAACGCTGGTTTTTGCTATTGGGCTCTATTGAATAATGAATGTTTTGAATTTTCTCCAAAAGTAAAGTAGTTGCAAACTCATGCTTTTAGAGACTTGTTTGGGCTCATGAGAGGAGTAGAAAAACATCAAAAATTTCAGTACTGCCTGATTCTACCAAGAAATGTGTGTTCATTGAAACAGCTGGTTTTTGATAGTTTGGGCCCTATTGAATAATGAATGTTTTGAATTTTCTCCAAAAGTAAAGTAGTTGCAAACTCATCCTTTTAGAAACTTGTTTGGGCTGTTGAGAGGAGTAAAAAACCATCAAAAATTTCAATCCTGCATGATTTTACCAAGAAATGTGATTCTTCATTCAAAACCTGATTTTTGCTATTGGGCTCTATTGAATAGTGAATGTTTTGAATTTTCTCCAAAAGTAAAGTAGTTGCAAACTCATGCTTTTAGAGACTTGTTTGGGCTCATGAGAGGAGTAGAAAAACATCAAAAATTTCAGTCCTGCATGATTCTACCAAGAAATGTGTGTTCATTGAAACGGCTGGTTTTTGATAGTTTGGGCCCTATTGAATAATGAATGTTTTGAATTTTCTCCAAAAGTAAAGTAGTTGCAAACTCATCCTTTTAGAAACTTGTTTGGGTTGTTGAGAGGAGTAAAAAACCATCAAAAATTTCAATCCTGCAGGATTCTACCAAGAAATGTGATTCTTCATTCAAAACGCTGGTTTTTGCTATTGGGCTCTATTGAATAATGAATGTTTTGAATTTTCTCCAAAAGTAAAGTAGTTGCAAACTCATGCTTTTAGAGACTTGTTTGGGCTCATGAGAGGAGTAGAAAAACATCAAAAATTTCAGTCCTGCATGATTCTACCAAGAAATGTGTGTTCATTCAAACCGCTGGTTTTTGATAGTTTGGGCCCTATTGAATAATGAATGTTTTGAATTTTCTCCAAAAGTAAAGTAGTTGCAAACTCATGCTTTTAGAGACTTGTTTGAGCTCATGAGAGGAGTAGAAAAACATCAAAAATTTCAGTCCTGCATGATTCTACCAAGAAATGTGTGTTCATTGAAACCGCTGGTTTTTGATAGTTTGGGCCCTATTGAATAATGAATGTTTTGAATTTTCTCCAAAAGTAAAGTAGTTGCAAACTCATCCTTTTAGAAACTTGTTTGGGCTGTTGAGAGGAGTAAAAAACCATCAAAAATTTCAATCCTGCATGATTCTACCAAGAAATGTGATTCTTCATTCAAAACGCTGGTTTTTGCTATTGGGCTCTATTGAATAATGGATGTTTTGAATTTTCTCCAAAAGTAAAGTAGTTGCAAACTCATGCTTTTAGAGACTTGTTTGGGCTCATGAGAGGAGTAGAAAAACATCAAAAATTTCAGTCCTGCATGATTCTACCAAGAAATGTGTGTTCATTGAAACGGCTGGTTTTTGATAGTTTGGGCCCTATTGAATAATGAATGTTTTGAATTTTCTCCAAAAGTAAAGTAGTTGCAAACTCATCCTTTTAGAAACTTGTTTGGGCTGTTGAGAGGAGTAAAAAACCATCAAAAATTTCAATCCTGCATGATTCTACCAAGAAATGTGATTCTTCATTCAAAACGCTGGTTTTTGCTATTGGGCTCTATTGAATAATGAATGTTTTGAATTTTCTCCAAAAGTAAAGTAGTTGCAAACTCATGCTTTTAGAGACTTGTTTGGGCTCATGAGATGAGTAGAAAAACATCAAAAATTTCAGTCCTGCATGATTCTACCAAGACATGTGTGTTCATTGAAACGGCTGGTTTTTGATAGTTTGGGCCCTATTGAATAATGAATGTTTTGAATTTTCTCCAAAAGTAAAGTAGTTGCAAACTCATCCTTTTAGAAACTTGTTTGGGTTGTTGAGAGGAGTAAAAAACCATCAAAAATTTCAATCCTGCAGGATTCTACCAAGAAATGTGATTCTTCATTCAAAACGCTGGTTTTTGCTATTGGGCTCTATTGAATAATGAATGTTTTGAATTTTCTCCAAAAGTAAAGTAGTTGCAAACTCATGCTTTTAGAGACTTGTTTGGGCTCATGAGAGGAGTAGAAAAACATCAAAAATTTCAGTCCTGCATGATTCTACCAAGAAATGTGTGTTCATTGAAACCGCTGGTTTTTGATAGTTTGGGCCCTATTGAATAATGAATGTTTTGAATTTTCTCCAAAAGTAAAGTAGTTGCAAACTCATCCTTTTAGAAACTTGTTTGGGCTGTTGAGAGGAGTAAAAAACCATCAAAAATTTCAATCCTGCATGATTCTACCAAGAAATGTGATTCTTCATTCAAAACGCTGGTTTTTGCTATTGGGCTCTATTGAATAATGGATGTTTTGAATTTTCTCCAAAAGTAAAGTAGTTGCAAACTCATGCTTTTAGAGACTTGTTTGGGCTCATGAGAGGAGTAGAAAAACATCAAAAATTTCAGTCCTGCATGATTCTACCAAGAAATGTGTGTTCATTGAAACCGCTGGTTTTTGATAGTTTGGGCCCTATTGAATAATGAATGTTTTGAATTTTCTCCAAAAGTAAAGTAGTTGCAAACTCATCCTTTTAGAAACTTGTTTGGGCTGTTGAGAGGAGTAAAAAACCATCAAAAATTTCAATCCTGCATGATTCTACCAAGAAATGTGATTCTTCATTCAAAACGCTGGTTTTTGCTATTGGGCTCTATTGAATAATGGATGTTTTGAATTTTCTCCAAAAGTAAAGTAGTTGCAAACTCATGCTTTTAGAGACTTGTTTGGGCTCATGAGAGGAGTAGAAAAACATCAAAAATTTCAGTCCTGCATGATTCTACCAAGAAATGTGTGTTCATTGAAACCGCTGGTTTTTGATAGTTTGGGCCCTATTGAATAATGAATGTTTTGAATTTTCTCCAAAAGTAAAGTAGTTGCAAACTCATGCTTTTAGAGACTTGTTTGGGCTCATGAGAGGAGTAGAAAAACATCAAAAATTTCAGTACTGCATGATTCTACCAAGAAATGTGTGTTCATTGAAACCGCTGGTTTTTGATAGTTTGGGCCCTATTGAATAATGAATGTTTTGAATTTTCTCCAAAAGTAAAGTAGTTGCAAACTCATCCTTTTAGAAACTTGTTTGGGCTGTTGAGAGGAGTAAAAAACCATCAAAAATTTCAATCCTGCATGATTCTACCAAGAAATGTGATTCTTCATTCAAAACGCTGGTTTTTGCTATTGGGCTCTATTGAATAATGAATGTTTTGAATTTTCTCCAAAAGTAAAGTAGTTGCAAACTCATGCTTTTAGAGACTTGTTTGGGCTCATGAGAGGAGTAGAAAAACATCAAAAATTTCAGTCCTGCATGATTCTACCAAGAAATGTGTGTTCATTGAAACCGCTGGTTTTTGATAGTTTGGGCCCTATTGAATAATGAATGTTTTGAATTTTCTCCAAAAGTAAAGTAGTTGCAAACTCATCCTTTTAGAAACTTGTTTGGGCTGTTGAGAGGAGTAAAAAACCATCAAAAATTTCAATCCTGCATGATTCTACCAAGAAATGTGATTCTTCATTCAAAACGCTGGTTTTTGCTATTGGGCTCTATTGAATAATGATGTTTTGAATTTTCTCCAAAAGTAAAGTAGTTGCAAACTCATGCTTTTAGAGACTTGTTTGGGCTCATGAGAGGAGTAGAAAAACATCAAAAATTTCAGTACTGCATGATTCTACCAAGAAATGTGTGTTCATTGAAACCGCTGGTTTTTGATAGTTTGGGCCCTATTGAATAATGAATGTTTTGAATTTTCTCCAAAAGTAAAGTAGTTGCAAACTCATCCTTTTAGAAACTTGTTTGGGCTGTTGAGAGGAGTAAAAAACCATCAAAAATTTCAATCCTGCATGATTTTACCAAGAAATGTGATTCTTCATTCAAAACCTGATTTTTGCTATTGGGCTCTATTGAATAGTGAATGTTTTGAATTTTCTCCAAATGTAAAGTAGTTGCAAACTCATGCTTTTAGAGACTTGTTTGGGCTCATGAGAGGAGTAGAAAAACATCAAAAATTTCAGTCCTGCATGATTCTACCAAGAAATGTGTGTTCATTGAAACCGCTGGTTTTTGATAGTTTGGGCCCTATTGAATAATGAATGTTTTGAATTTTCTCCAAAAGTAAAGTAGTTGCAAACTCATCCTTTTAGAAACTTGTTTGGGCTGTTGAGAAGAGTAAAAAACCATCAAAAATTTCAATCCTGCATGATTCTACCAAGAAATGTGATTCTTCATTCAAAACGCTGGTTTTTGCTATTGGGCTCTATTGAATAATGAATGTTTTGAATTTTCTCCAAAAGTAAAGTAGTTGCAAACTCATGCTTTTAGAGACTTGTTTGGGCTCATGAGAGGAGTAGAAAAACATCAAAAATTTCAGTCCTGCATGATTCTACCAAGAAATGTGTGTTCATTGAAACCGCTGGTTTTTGATAGTTTGGGCCCTATTGAATAATGAATGTTTTGAATTTTCTCCAAAAGTAAAGTAGTTGCAAACTCATCCTTTTAGAAACTTGTTTGGGCTGTTGAGAGGAGTAAAAAACCATCAAAAATTTCAATCCTGCATGATTCTACCAAGAAATGTGATTCTTCATTCAAAACGCTGGTTTTTGCTATTGGGCTCTATTGAATAATGAATGTTTTGAATTTTCTCCAAAAGTAAAGTAGTTGCAAACTCATGCTTTTAGAGACTTGTTTGGGCTCATGAGAGGAGTAGAAAAACATCAAAAATTTCAGTCCTGCATGATTCTACCAAGAAATGTGTGTTCATTCAAACCGCTGGTTTTTGATAGTTTGGGCCCTATTGAATAATGAATGTTTTGAATTTTCTCCAAAAGTAAAGTAGTTGCAAACTCATGCTTTTAGAGACTTGTTTGGGCTCATGAGAGGAGTAGAAAAACATCAAAAATTTCAGTCCTGCATGATTCTACCAAGAAATGTGTGTTCATTGAAACCGCTGGTTTTTGATAGTTTGGGCCCTATTGAATAATGAATGTTTTGAATTTTCTCCAAAAGTAAAGTAGTTGCAAACTCATCCTTTTAGAGACTTGTTTGGGCTCATGAGAGGAGTAGAAAAACATCAAAAATTTCAGTCCTGCATGATTCTACCAAGAAATGTGTGTTCATTGAAACCGCTGGTTTTTTATAGTTTGGGACCTATTGAATAATGAATGTTTTGAATTTTCTCCAAAAGTAAAGTAGTTGCAAACTCATCCTTTTAGAAACTTGTTTGGGCTGTTGAGAGGAGTAAAAAACCATCAAAAATTTCAATCCTGCATGATTCTACCAAGAAATGTGATTCTTCATTCAAAACGCTGGTTTTTGCTATTGGGCTCTATTGAATAATGAATGTTTTGAATTTTCTCCAAAAGTAAAGTAGTTGCAAACTCATGCTTTTAGAGACTTGTTTGGGCTCATGAGAGGAGTAGAAAAACATCAAAAATTTCAGTCCTGCATGATTCTACCAAGAAATGTGTGTTCATTCAAACCGCTGGTTTTTGATAGTTTGGGCCCTATTGAATAATGAATGTTTTGAATTTTCTCCAAAAGTAAAGTAGTTGCAAACTCATGCTTTTAGAGACTTGTTTGGGCTCATGAGAGGAGTAGAAAAACATCAAAAATTTCAGTCCTGCATGATTCTACCAAGAAATGTGTGTTCATTGAAACCGCTGGTTTTTGATAGTTTGGGCCCTATTGAATAATGAATGTTTTGAATTTTCTCCAAAAGTAAAGTAGTTGCAAACTCATCCTTTTAGAAACTTGTTTGGGCTGTTGAGAGGAGTAAAAAACCATCAAAAATTTCAATCCTGCATGATTCTACCAAGAAATGTGATTCTTCATTCAAAACGCTGGTTTTTGCTATTGGGCTCTATTGAATAATGAATGTTTTGAATTTTCTCCAAAAGTAAAGTAGTTGCAAACTCATGCTTTTAGAGACTTGTTTGGGCTCATGAGAGGAGTAGAAAAACATCAAAAATTTCAGTCCTGCATGATTCTACCAAGAAATGTGTGTTCATTCAAACCGCTGGTTTTTGATAGTTTGGGCCCTATTGAATAATGAATGTTTTGAATTTTCTCCAAAAGTAAAGTAGTTGCAAACTCATGCTTTTAGAGACTTGTTTGGGCTCATGAGAGAAGTAGAAAAACATCAAAAATTTCAGTCCTGCATGATTCTACCAAGAAATGTGTGTTCATTGAAACCGCTGGTTTTTTATAGTTTGGGACCTATTGAATAATGAATGTTTTGAATTTTCTCCAAAAGTAAAGTAGTTGCAAACTCATCCTTTTAGAAACTTGTTTGGGCTGTTGAGAGGAGTAAAAAACCATCAAAAATTTCAATCCTGCATGATTCTACCAAGAAATGTGATTCTTCATTCAAAACGCTGGTTTTTGCTATTGGGCTCTATTGAATAATGAATGTTTTGAATTTTCTCCAAAAGTAAAGTAGTTGCAAACTCATGCTTTTAGAGACTTGTTTGGGCTCATGAGAGGAGTAGAAAAACATCAAAAATTTCAGTCCTGCATGATTCTACCAAGAAATGTGTGTTCATTGAAACCGCTGGTTTTTGATAGTTTGGGCCCTATTGAATAAGGAATGTTTTGAATTTTCTCCAAAAGTAAAGTAGTTGCAAACTCATCCTTTTAGAAACTTGTTTGGGCTGTTGAGAGGAGTAAAAAACCATCAAAAATTTCAATCCTGCATGATTTTACCAAGAAATGTGATTCTTCATTCAAAACCTGATTTTTGCTATTGGGCTCTATTGAATAGTGAATGTTTTGAATTTTCTCCAAAAGTAAAGTAGTTGCAAACTCATGCTTTTAGAGACTTGTTTGGGCTCATGAGAGGAGTAGAAAAACATCAAAAATTTCAGTCCTGCATGATTCTACCAAGAAATGTGTGTTCATTGAAACCGCTGGTTTTTGATAGTTTGGACCCTATTGAATAATGAATGTTTTGAATTTTCTCCAAAAGTAAAGTAGTTGCAAACTCATCCTTTTAGAAACTTGTTTGGGCTGTTGAGAGGAGTAAAAAACCATCAAAAATTTCAATCCTGCATGATTCTACCAAGAAATGTGATTCTTCATTCAAAACGCTGGTTTTTGCTATTGGGCTCTATTGAATAATGAATGTTTTGAATTTTCTCCAAAAGTAAAGTAGTTGCAAACTTATGCTTTTAGAGACTTGTTTGGGCTCATGAGAGGAGTAGAAAAACATCAAAAATTTCAGTCCTGCATGATTCTACCAAGAAATGTGTGTTCATTGAAACCGCTGGTTTTTGATAGTTTGGGCCCTATTGAATAATGAATGTTTTGAATTTTCTCCAAAAGTAAAGTAGTTGCAAACTCATCCTTTTAGAAACTTGTTTGGGCTGTTGAGAGGAGTAAAAAACCATCAAAAATTTCAATCCTGCATGATTCTACCAAGAAATGTGATTCTTCATTCAAAACGCTGGTTTTTGCTATTGGGCTCTATTGAATAATGATGTTTTGAATTTTCTCCAAAAGTAAAGTAGTTGCAAACTCATGCTTTTAGAGACTTGTTTGGGCTCATGAGAGGAGTAGAAAAACATCAAAAATTTCAGTACTGCATGATTCTACCAAGAAATGTGTGTTCATTGAAACCGCTGGTTTTTGATAGTTTGGGCCCTATTGAATAATGAATGTTTTGAATTTTCTCCAAAAGTAAAGTAGTTGCAAACTCATCCTTTTAGAAACTTGTTTGGGCTGTTGAGAGGAGTAAAAAACCATCAAAAATTTCAATCCTGCATGATTTTACCAAGAAATGTGATTCTTCATTCAAAACCTGATTTTTGCTATTGGGCTCTATTGAATAGTGAATGTTTTGAATTTTCTCCAAATGTAAAGTAGTTGCAAACTCATGCTTTTAGAGACTTGTTTGGGCTCATGAGAGGAGTAGAAAAACATCAAAAATTTCAGTCCTGCATGATTCTACCAAGAAATGTGTGTTCATTGAAACCGCTGGTTTTTGATAGTTTGGGCCCTATAGAATAATGAATGTTTTGAATTTTCTCCAAAAGTAAAGTAGTTGCAAACTCATCCTTTTAGAAACTTGTTTGGGCTGTTGAGAGGAGTAAAAAACCATCAAAAATTTCAATCCTGCATGATTCTACCAAGAAATGTGATTCTTCATTCAAAACGCTGGTTTTTGCTATTGGGCTCTATTGAATAATGAATGTTTTGAATTTTCTCCAAAAGTAAAGTAGTTGCAAACTCATGCTTTTAGAGACTTGTTTGGGCTCATGAGAGGAGTAGAAAAACATCAAAAATTTCAGTACTGCATGATTCTACCAAGAAATGTGTGTTCATTGAAACCGCTGGTTTTTGATAGTTTGGGCCCTATTGAATAATGAATGTTTTGAATTTTCTCCAAAAGTAAAGTAGTTGCAAACTCATCCTTTTAGAAACTTGTTTGGGCTGTTGAGAGGAGTAAAAAACCATCAAAAATTTCAATCCTGCATGATTTTACCAAGAAATGTGATTCTTCATTCAAAACCTGATTTTTGCTATTGGGCTCTATAGAATAGTGAATGTTTTGAATTTTCTCCAAAAGTAAAGTAGTTGCAAACTCATGCTTTTAGAGACTTGTTTGGGCTCATGAGAGGAGTAGAAAAACATCAAAAATTTCAGTCCTGCATGATTCTACCAAGAAATGTGTGTTCATTGAAACGGCTGGTTTTTGATAGTTTGGGCCCTATTGAATAATGAATGTTTTGAATTTTCTCCAAAAGTAAAGTAGTTGCAAACTCATCCTTTTAGAAACTTGTTTGGGCTGTTGAGAGGAGTAAAAAACCATCAAAAATTTCAATCCTGCATGATTCTACCAAGAAATGTGATTCTTCTTTCAAAACGCTGGTTTTTGCTATTGGGCTCTATTGAATAATGAATGTTTTGAATTTTCTCCAAAAGTAAAGTAGTTGCAAACTCATGCTTTTAGAGACTTGTTTGGGCTCATGAGATGAGTAGAAAAACATCAAAAATTTCAGTCCTGCATGATTCTACCAAGACATGTGTGTTCATTGAAACGGCTGGTTTTTGATAGTTTGGGCCCTATTGAATAATGAATGTTTTGAATTTTCTCCAAAAGTAAAGTAGTTGCAAACTCATCCTTTTAGAAACTTGTTTGGGTTGTTGAGAGGAGTAAAAAACCATCAAAAATTTCAATCCTGCAGGATTCTACCAAGAAATGTGATTCTTCATTCAAAACGCTGGTTTTTGCTATTGGGCTCTATTGAATAATGAATGTTTTGAATTTTCTCCAAAAGTAAAGTAGTTGCAAACTCATGCTTTTAGAGACTTGTTTGGGCTCATGAGAGGAGTAGAAAAACATCAAAAATTTCAGTCCTGCATGATTCTACCAAGAAATGTGTGTTCATTCAAACCGCTGGTTTTTGATAGTTTGGGCCCTATTGAATAATGAATGTTTTGAATTTTCTCCAAAAGTAAAGTAGTTGCAAACTCATGCTTTTAGAGACTTGTTTGAGCTCATGAGAGGAGTAGAAAAACATCAAAAATTTCAGTCCTGCATGATTCTACCAAGAAATGTGTGTTCATTGAAACCGCTGGTTTTTGATAGTTTGGGCCCTATTGAATAATGAATGTTTTGAATTTTCTCCAAAAGTAAAGTAGTTGCAAACTCATCCTTTTAGAAACTTGTTTGGGCTGTTGAGAGGAGTAAAAAACCATCAAAAATTTCAATCCTGCATGATTCTACCAAGAAATGTGATTCTTCATTCAAAACGCTGGTTTTTGCTATTGGGCTCTATTGAATAATGATGTTTTGAATTTTCTCCAAAAGTAAAGTAGTTGCAAACTCATGCTTTTAGAGACTTGTTTGGGCTCATGAGAGGAGTAGAAAAACATCAAAAATTTCAGTACTGCATGATTCTACCAAGAAATGTGTGTTCATTGAAACCGCTGGTTTTTGATAGTTTGGGCCCTATTGAATAATGAATGTTTTGAATTTTCTCCAAAAGTAAAGTAGTTGCAAACTCATCCTTTTAGAAACTTGTTTGGGCTGTTGAGAGGAGTAAAAAACCATCAAAAATTTCAATCCTGCATGATTTTACCAAGAAATGTGATTCTTCATTCAAAACCTGATTTTTGCTATTGGGCTCTATTGAATAGTGAATGTTATGAATTTTCTCCAAATGTAAAGTAGTTGCAAACTCATGCTTTTAGAGACTTGTTTGGGCTCATGAGAGGAGTAGAAAAACATCAAAAATTTCAGTCCTGCATGATTCTACCAAGAAATGTGTGTTCATTGAAACCGCTGGTTTTTGATAGTTTGGGCCCTATAGAATAATGAATGTTTTGAATTTTCTCCAAAAGTAAAGTAGTTGCAAACTCATCCTTTTAGAAACTTGTTTGGGCTGTTGAGAGGAGTAAAAAACCATCAAAAATTTCAATCCTGCATGATTCTACCAAGAAATGTGATTCTTCATTCAAAACGCTGGTTTTTGCTATTGGGCTCTATTGAATAATGAATGTTTAGAATTTTCTCCAAAAGTAAAGTAGTTGCAAACTCATGCTTTTAGAGACTTGTTTGGGCTCATGAGAGGAGTAGAAAAACATCAAAAATTTCAGTACTGCATGATTCTACCAAGAAATGTGTGTTCATTGAAACCGCTGGTTTTTGATAGTTTGGGCCCTATTGAATAATGAATGTTTTGAATTTTCTCCAAAAGTAAAGTAGTTGCAAACTCATCCTTTTAGAAACTTGTTTGGGCTGTTGAGAGGAGTAAAAAACCATCAAAAATTTCAATCCTGCATGATTTTACCAAGAAATGTGATTCTTCATTCAAAACCTGATTTTTGCTATTGGGCTCTATTGAATAGTGAATGTTTTGAATTTTCTCCAAAAGTAAAGTAGTTGCAAACTCATCCTTTTAGAAACTTGTTTGGGCTGTTGAGAGGAGTAAAAAACCATCAAAAATTTCAATCCTGCATGATTCTACCAAGAAATGTGATTCTTCATTCAAAACGCTGGTTTTTGCTATTGGGCTCTATTGAATAATGAATGTTTTGAATTTTCTCCAAAAGTAAAGTAGTTGCAAACTCATGCTTTTAGAGACTTGTTTGGGCTCATGAGAGGAGTAGAAAAACATCAAAAATTTCAGTCCTGCATGATTCTACCAAGAAATGTGTGTTCATTGAAACCGCTGGTTTTTGATAGTTTGGGCCCTATTGAATAATGAATGTTTTGAATTTTCTCCAAAAGTAAAGTAGTTGCAAACTCATCCTTTTAGAAACTTGTTTGGGCTGTTGAGAGGAGTAAAAAACCATCAAAAATTTCAATCCTGCATGATTCTACCAAGAAATGTGATTCTTCATTCAAAACGCTGGTTTTTGCTATTGGGCTCTATTGAATAATGATGTTTTGAATTTTCTCCAAAAGTAAAGTAGTTGCAAACTCATGCTTTTAGAGACTTGTTTGGGCTCATGAGAGGAGTAGAAAAACATCAAAAATTTCAGTACTGCATGATTCTACCAAGAAATGTGTGTTCATTGAAACCGCTGGTTTTTGATAGTTTGGGCCCTATTGAATAATGAATGTTTTGAATTTTCTCCAAAAGTAAAGTAGTTGCAAACTCATCCTTTTAGAAACTTGTTTGGGCTGTTGAGAGGAGTAAAAAACCATCAAAAATTTCAATCCTGCATGATTTTACCAAGAAATGTGATTCTTCATTCAAAACCTGATTTTTGCTATTGGGCTCTATTGAATAGTGAATGTTTTGAATTTTCTCCAAATGTAAAGTAGTTGCAAACTCATGCTTTTAGAGACTTGTTTGGGCTCATGAGAGGAGTAGAAAAACATCAAAAATTTCAGTCCTGCATGATTCTACCAAGAAATGTGTGTTCATTGAAACCGCTGGTTTTTGATAGTTTGGGCCCTATAGAATAATGAATGTTTTGAATTTTCTCCAAAAGTAAAGTAGTTGCAAACTCATCCTTTTAGAAACTTGTTTGGGCTGTTGAGAGGAGTAAAAAACCATCAAAAATTTCAATCCTGCATGATTCTACCAAGAAATGTGATTCTTCATTCAAAACGCTGGTTTTTGCTATTGGGCTCTATTGAATAATGAATGTTTAGAATTTTCTCCAAAAGTAAAGTAGTTGCAAACTCATGCTTTTAGAGACTTGTTTGGGCTCATGAGAGGAGTAGAAAAACATCAAAAATTTCAGTACTGCATGATTCTACCAAGAAATGTGTGTTCATTGAAACCGCTGGTTTTTGATAGTTTGGGCCCTATTGAATAATGAATGTTTTGAATTTTCTCCAAAAGTAAAGTAGTTGCAAACTCATCCTTTTAGAAACTTGTTTGGGCTGTTGAGAGGAGTAAAAAACCATCAAAAATTTCAATCCTGCATGATTTTACCAAGAAATGTGATTCTTCATTCAAAACCTGATTTTTGCTATTGGGCTCTATTGAATAGTGAATGTTTTGAATTTTCTCCAAAAGTAAAGTAGTTGCAAACTCATGCTTTTAGAGACTTGTTTGGGCTCATGAGAGGAGTAGAAAAACATCAAAAATTTCAGTCCTGCATGATTCTACCAAGAAATGTGTGTTCATTGAAACGGCTGGTTTTTGATAGTTTGGGCCCTATTGAATAATGAATGTTTTGAATTTTCTCCAAAAGTAAAGTAGTTGCAAACTCATCCTTTTAGAAACTTGTTTGGGCTGTTGAGAGGAGTAAAAAACCATCAAAAATTTCAATCCTGCATGATTCTACCAAGAAATGTGATTCTTCATTCAAAACGCTGGTTTTTGCTATTGGGCTCTATTGAATAATGAATGTTTTGAATTTTCTCCAAAAGTAAAGTAGTTGCAAACTCATGCTTTTAGAGACTTGTTTGGGCTCATGAGATGAGTAGAAAAACATCAAAAATTTCAGTCCTGCATGATTCTACCAAGACATGTGTGTTCATTGAAACGGCTGGTTTTTGATAGTTTGGGCCCTATTGAATAATGAATGTTTTGAATTTTCTCCAAAAGTAAAGTAGTTGCAAACTCATCCTTTTAGAAACTTGTTTGGGTTGTTGAGAGGAGTAAAAAACCATCAAAAATTTCAATCCTGCAGGATTCTACCAAGAAATGTGATTCTTCATTCAAAACGCTGGTTTTTGCTATTGGGCTCTATTGAATAATGAATGTTTTGAATTTTCTCCAAAAGTAAAGTAGTTGCAAACTCATGCTTTTAGAGACTTGTTTGGGCTCATGAGAGGAGTAGAAAAACATCAAAAATTTCAGTCCTGCATGATTCTACCAAGAAATGTGTGTTCATTGAAACCGCTGGTTTTTGATAGTTTGGGCCCTATTGAATAATGAATGTTTTGAATTTTCTCCAAAAGTAAAGTAGTTGCAAACTCATCCTTTTAGAAACTTGTTTGGGCTGTTGAGAGGAGTAAAAAACCATCAAAAATTTCAATCCTGCATGATTCTACCAAGAAATGTGATTCTTCATTCAAAACGCTGGTTTTTGCTATTGGGCTCTATTGAATAATGGATGTTTTGAATTTTCTCCAAAAGTAAAGTAGTTGCAAACTCATGCTTTTAGAGACTTGTTTGGGCTCATGAGAGGAGTAGAAAAACATCAAAAATTTCAGTCCTGCATGATTCTACCAAGAAATGTGTGTTCATTGAAACGGCTGGTTTTTGATAGTTTGGGCCCTATTGAATAATGAATGTTTTGAATTTTCTCCAAAAGTAAAGTAGTTGCAAACTCATCCTTTTAGAAACTTGTTTGGGCTGTTGAGAGGAGTAAAAAACCATCAAAAATTTCAATCCTGCATGATTCTACCAAGAAATGTGATTCTTCATTCAAAACGCTGGTTTTTGCTATTGGGCTCTATTGAATAATGAATGTTTTGAATTTTCTCCAAAAGTAAAGTAGTTGCAAACTCATGCTTTTAGAGACTTGTTTGGGCTCATGAGATGAGTAGAAAAACATCAAAAATTTCAGTCCTGCATGATTCTACCAAGACATGTGTGTTCATTGAAACGGCTGGTTTTTGATAGTTTGGGCCCTATTGAATAATGAATGTTTTGAATTTTCTCCAAAAGTAAAGTAGTTGCAAACTCATCCTTTTAGAAACTTGTTTGGGTTGTTGAGAGGAGTAAAAAACCATCAAAAATTTCAATCCTGCAGGATTCTACCAAGAAATGTGATTCTTCATTCAAAACGCTGGTTTTTGCTATTGGGCTCTATTGAATAATGAATGTTTTGAATTTTCTCCAAAAGTAAAGTAGTTGCAAACTCATGCTTTTAGAGACTTGTTTGGGCTCATGAGAGGAGTAGAAAAACATCAAAAATTTCAGTCCTGCATGATTCTACCAAGAAATGTGTGTTCATTGAAACCGCTGGTTTTTGATAGTTTGGGCCCTATTGAATAATGAATGTTTTGAATTTTCTCCAAAAGTAAAGTAGTTGCAAACTCATCCTTTTAGAAACTTGTTTGGGCTGTTGAGAGGAGTAAAAAACCATCAAAAATTTCAATCCTGCATGATTCTACCAAGAAATGTGATTCTTCATTCAAAACGCTGGTTTTTGCTATTGGGCTCTATTGAATAATGGATGTTTTGAATTTTCTCCAAAAGTAAAGTAGTTGCAAACTCATGCTTTTAGAGACTTGTTTGGGCTCATGAGAGGAGTAGAAAAACATCAAAAATTTCAGTCCTGCATGATTCTACCAAGAAATGTGTGTTCATTGAAACCGCTGGTTTTTGATAGTTTGGGCCCTATTGAATAATGAATGTTTTGAATTTTCTCCAAAAGTAAAGTAGTTGCAAACTCATGCTTTTAGAGACTTGTTTGGGCTCATGAGAGGAGTAGAAAAACATCAAAAATTTCAGTACTGCATGATTCTACCAAGAAATGTGTGTTCATTGAAACCGCTGGTTTTTGATAGTTTGGGCCCTATTGAATAATGAATGTTTTGAATTTTCTCCAAAAGTAAAGTAGTTGCAAACTCATCCTTTTAGAAACTTGTTTGGGCTGTTGAGAGGAGTAAAAAACCATCAAAAATTTCAATCCTGCATGATTCTACCAAGAAATGTGATTCTTCATTCAAAACGCTGGTTTTTGCTATTGGGCTCTATTGAATAATGAATGTTTTGAATTTTCTCCAAAAGTAAAGTAGTTGCAAACTCATGCTTTTAGAGACTTGTTTGGGCTCATGAGAGGAGTAGAAAAACATCAAAAATTTCAGTCCTGCATGATTCTACCAAGAAATGTGTGTTCATTGAAACCGCTGGTTTTTGATAGTTTGGGCCCTATTGAATAATGAATGTTTTGAATTTTCTCCAAAAGTAAAGTAGTTGCAAACTCATCCTTTTAGAAACTTGTTTGGGCTGTTGAGAGGAGTAAAAAACCATCAAAAATTTCAATCCTGCATGATTCTACCAAGAAATGTGATTCTTCATTCAAAACGCTGGTTTTTGCTATTGGGCTCTATTGAATAATGATGTTTTGAATTTTCTCCAAAAGTAAAGTAGTTGCAAACTCATGCTTTTAGAGACTTGTTTGGGCTCATGAGAGGAGTAGAAAAACATCAAAAATTTCAGTACTGCATGATTCTACCAAGAAATGTGTGTTCATTGAAACCGCTGGTTTTTGATAGTTTGGGCCCTATTGAATAATGAATGTTTTGAATTTTCTCCAAAAGTAAAGTAGTTGCAAACTCATCCTTTTAGAAACTTGTTTGGGCTGTTGAGAGGAGTAAAAAACCATCAAAAATTTCAATCCTGCATGATTTTACCAAGAAATGTGATTCTTCATTCAAAACCTGATTTTTGCTATTGGGCTCTATTGAATAGTGAATGTTTTGAATTTTCTCCAAATGTAAAGTAGTTGCAAACTCATGCTTTTAGAGACTTGTTTGGGCTCATGAGAGGAGTAGAAAAACATCAAAAATTTCAGTCCTGCATGATTCTACCAAGAAATGTGTGTTCATTGAAACCGCTGGTTTTTGATAGTTTGGGCCCTATAGAATAATGAATGTTTTGAATTTTCTCCAAAAGTAAAGTAGTTGCAAACTCATCCTTTTAGAAACTTGTTTGGGCTGTTGAGAGGAGTAAAAAACCATCAAAAATTTCAATCCTGCATGATTCTACCAAGAAATGTGATTCTTCATTCAAAACGCTGGTTTTTGCTATTGGGCTCTATTGAATAATGAATGTTTTGAATTTTCTCCAAAAGTAAAGTAGTTGCAAACTCATGCTTTTAGAGACTTGTTTGGGCTCATGAGAGGAGTAGAAAAACATCAAAAATTTCAGTACTGCATGATTCTACCAAGAAATGTGTGTTCATTGAAACCGCTGGTTTTTGATAGTTTGGGCCCTATTGAATAATGAATGTTTTGAATTTTCTCCAAAAGTAAAGTAGTTGCAAACTCATCCTTTTAGAAACTTGTTTGGGCTGTTGAGAGGAGTAAAAAACCATCAAAAATTTCAATCCTGCATGATTTTACCAAGAAATGTGATTCTTCATTCAAAACCTGATTTTTGCTATTGGGCTCTATTGAATAGTGAATGTTTTGAATTTTCTCCAAAAGTAAAGTAGTTGCAAACTCATGCTTTTAGAGACTTGTTTGGGCTCATGAGAGGAGTAGAAAAACATCAAAAATTTCAGTCCTGCATGATTCTACCAAGAAATGTGTGTTCATTGAAACGGCTGGTTTTTGATAGTTTGGGCCCTATTGAATAATGAATGTTTTGAATTTTCTCCAAAAGTAAAGTAGTTGCAAACTCATCCTTTTAGAAACTTGTTTGGGCTGTTGAGAGGAGTAAAAAACCATCAAAAATTTCAATCCTGCATGATTCTACCAAGAAATGTGATTCTTCATTCAAAACGCTGGTTTTTGCTATTGGGCTCTATTGAATAATGAATGTTTTGAATTTTCTCCAAAAGTAAAGTAGTTGCAAACTCATGCTTTTAGAGACTTGTTTGGGCTCATGAGAGGAGTAGAAAAACATCAAAAATTTCAGTCCTGCATGATTCTACCAAGAAATGTGTGTTCATTGAAACCGCTGGTTTTTGATAGTTTGGGCCCTATTGAATAATGAATGTTTTGAATTTTCTCCAAAAGTAAAGTAGTTGCAAACTCATCCTTTTAGAAACTTGTTTGGGCTGTTGAGAGGAGTAAAAAACCATCAAAAATTTCAATCCTGCATGATTCTACCAAGAAATGTGATTCTTCATTCAAAACGCTGGTTTTTGCTATTGGGCTCTATTGAATAATGAATGTTTTGAATTTTCTCCAAAAGTAAAGTAGTTGCAAACTCATGCTTTTAGAGACTTGTTTGGGCTCATGAGAGGAGTAGAAAAACATCAAAAATTTCAGTCCTGCATGATTCTACCAAGAAATGTGTGTTCATTGAAACCGCTGGTTTTTGATAGTTTGGGCCCTATTGAATAATGAATGTTTTGAATTTTCTCCAAAAGTAAAGTAGTTGCAAACTCATGCTTTTAGAGACTTGTTTGGGCTCATGAGAGGAGTAGAAAAACATCAAAAATTTCAGTCCTGCATGATTCTACCAAGAAATGTGTGTTCATTGAAACCGCTGGTTTTTGACAGTTTGGGCCCTATTGAATAATGAATGTTTTGAATTTTCTCCAAAAGTAAAGTAGTTGCAAACTCATCCTTTTAGAAACTTGTTTGGGCTGTTGAGAGGAGTAAAAAACCATCAAAAATTTCAATCCTGCATGATTCTACCAAGAAATGTGATTCTTCATTCAAAACGCTGGTTTTTGCTATTGGGCTCTATTGAATAATGAATGTTTTGAATTTTCTCCAAAAGTAAAGTAGTTGCAAACTCATGCTTTTAGAGACTTGTTTGGGCTCATGAGAGGAGTAGAAAAACATCAAAAATTTCAGTCCTGCATGATTCTACCAAGAAATGTGTGTTCATTCAAACCGCTGGTTTTTGATAGTTTGGGCCCTATTGAATAATGAATGTTTTGAATTTTCTCCAAAAGTAAAGTAGTTGCAAACTCATGCTTTTAGAGACTTGTTTGGGCTCATGAGAGGAGTAGAAAAACATCAAAAATTTCAGTCCTGCATGATTCTACCAAGAAATGTGTGTTCATTCAAACCGCTGGTTTTTGATAGTTTGGGCCCTATTGAATAATGAATGTTTTGAATTTTCTCCAAAAGTAAAGTAGTTGCAAACTCATGCTTTTAGAGACTTGTTTGGGCTCATGAGAGGAGTAGAAAAACATCAAAAATTTCAGTCCTGCATGATTCTACCAAGAAATGTGTGTTCATTGAAACCGCTGGTTTTTTATAGTTTGGGACCTATTGAATAATGAATGTTTTGAATTTTCTCCAAAAGTAAAGTAGTTGCAAACTCATCCTTTTAGAAACTTGTTTGGGCTGTTGAGAGGAGTAAAAAACCATCAAAAATTTCAATCCTGCATGATTCTACCAAGAAATGTGATTCTTCATTCAAAACGCTGGTTTTTGCTATTGGGCTCTATTGAATAATGATGTTTTGAATTTTCTCCAAAAGTAAAGTAGTTGCAAACTCATGCTTTTAGAGACTTGTTTGGGCTCATGAGAGGAGTAGAAAAACATCAAAAATTTCAGTACTGCATGATTCTACCAAGAAATGTGTGTTCATTGAAACCGCTGGTTTTTGATAGTTTGGGCCCTATTGAATAATGAATGTTTTGAATTTTCTCCAAAAGTAAAGTAGTTGCAAACTCATCCTTTTAGAAACTTGTTTGGGCTGTTGAGAGGAGTAAAAAACCATCAAAAATTTCAATCCTGCATGATTTTACCAAGAAATGTGATTCTTCATTCAAAACCTGATTTTTGCTATTGGGCTCTATTGAATAGTGAATGTTTTGAATTTTCTCCAAATGTAAAGTAGTTGCAAACTCATGCTTTTAGAGACTTGTTTGGGCTCATGAGAGGAGTAGAAAAACATCAAAAATTTCAGTCCTGCATGATTCTACCAAGAAATGTGTGTTCATTGAAACCGCTGGTTTTTGATAGTTTGGGCCCTATAGAATAATGAATGTTTTGAATTTTCTCCAAAAGTAAAGTAGTTGCAAACTCATCCTTTTAGAAACTTGTTTGGGCTGTTGAGAGGAGTAAAAAACCATCAAAAATTTCAATCCTGCATGATTCTACCAAGAAATGTGATTCTTCATTCAAAACGCTGGTTTTTGCTATTGGGCTCTATTGAATAATGAATGTTTTGAATTTTCTCCAAAAGTAAAGTAGTTGCAAACTCATGCTTTTAGAGACTTGTTTGGGCTCATGAGAGGAGTAGAAAAACATCAAAAATTTCAGTACTGCATGATTCTACCAAGAAATGTGTGTTCATTGAAACCGCTGGTTTTTGATAGTTTGGGCCCTATTGAATAATGAATGTTTTGAATTTTCTCCAAAAGTAAAGTAGTTGCAAACTCATCCTTTTAGAAACTTGTTTGGGCTGTTGAGAGGAGTAAAAAACCATCAAAAATTTCAATCCTGCATGATTTTACCAAGAAATGTGATTCTTCATTCAAAACCTGATTTTTGCTATTGGGCTCTATTGAATAGTGAATGTTTTGAATTTTCTCCAAAAGTAAAGTAGTTGCAAACTCATGCTTTTAGAGACTTGTTTGGGCTCATGAGAGGAGTAGAAAAACATCAAAAATTTCAGTCCTGCATGATTCTACCAAGAAATGTGTGTTCATTGAAACGGCTGGTTTTTGATAGTTTGGGCCCTATTGAATAATGAATGTTTTGAATTTTCTCCAAAAGTAAAGTAGTTGCAAACTCATCCTTTTAGAAACTTGTTTGGGCTGTTGAGAGGAGTAAAAAACCATCAAAAATTTCAATCCTGCATGATTCTACCAAGAAATGTGATTCTTCATTCAAAACGCTGGTTTTTGCTATTGGGCTCTATTGAATAATGAATGTTTTGAATTTTCTCCAAAAGTAAAGTAGTTGCAAACTCATGCTTTTAGAGACTTGTTTGGGCTCATGAGATGAGTAGAAAAACATCAAAAATTTCAGTCCTGCATGATTCTACCAAGATATGTGTGTTCATTGAAACGGCTGGTTTTTGATAGTTTGGGCCCTATTGAATAATGAATGTTTTGAATTTTCTCCAAAAGTAAAGTAGTTGCAAACTCATCCTTTTAGAAACTTGTTTGGGTTGTTGAGAGGAGTAAAAAACCATCAAAAATTTCAATCCTGCAGGATTCTACCAAGAAATGTGATTCTTCATTCAAAACGCTGGTTTTTGCTATTGGGCTCTATTGAATAATGAATGTTTTGAATTTTCTCCAAAAGTAAAGTAGTTGCAAACTCATGCTTTTAGAGACTTGTTTGGGCTCATGAGAGGAGTAGAAAAACATCAAAAATTTCAGTCCTGCATGATTCTACCAAGAAATGTGTGTTCATTGAAACCGCTGGTTTTTGATAGTTTGGGCCCTATTGAATAATGAATGTTTTGAATTTTCTCCAAAAGTAAAGTAGTTGCAAACTCATGCTTTTAGAGACTTGTTTGGGCTCATGAGAGGAGTAGAAAAACATCAAAAATTTCAGTACTGCATGATTCTACCAAGAAATGTGTGTTCATTGAAACCGCTGGTTTTTGATAGTTTGGGCCCTATTGAATAATGAATGTTTTGAATTTTCTCCAAAAGTAAAGTAGTTGCAAACTCATCCTTTTAGAAACTTGTTTGGGCTGTTGAGAGGAGTAAAAAACCATCAAAAATTTCAATCCTGCATGATTCTACCAAGAAATGTGATTCTTCATTCAAAACGCTGGTTTTTGCTATTGGGCTCTATTGAATAATGAATGTTTTGAATTTTCTCCAAAAGTAAAGTAGTTGCAAACTCATGCTTTTAGAGACTTGTTTGGGCTCATGAGAGGAGTAGAAAAACATCAAAAATTTCAGTCCTGCATGATTCTACCAAGAAATGTGTGTTCATTGAAACCGCTGGTTTTTGATAGTTTGGGCCCTATTGAATAATGAATGTTTTGAATTTTCTCCAAAAGTAAAGTAGTTGCAAACTCATCCTTTTAGAAACTTGTTTGGGCTGTTGAGAGGAGTAAAAAACCATCAAAAATTTCAATCCTGCATGATTCTACCAAGAAATGTGATTCTTCATTCAAAACGCTGGTTTTTGCTATTGGGCTCTATTGAATAATGATGTTTTGAATTTTCTCCAAAAGTAAAGTAGTTGCAAACTCATGCTTTTAGAGACTTGTTTGGGCTCATGAGAGGAGTAGAAAAACATCAAAAATTTCAGTACTGCATGATTCTACCAAGAAATGTGTGTTCATTGAAACCGCTGGTTTTTGATAGTTTGGGCCCTATTGAATAATGAATGTTTTGAATTTTCTCCAAAAGTAAAGTAGTTGCAAACTCATCCTTTTAGAAACTTGTTTGGGCTGTTGAGAGGAGTAAAAAACCATCAAAAATTTCAATCCTGCATGATTTTACCAAGAAATGTGATTCTTCATTCAAAACCTGATTTTTGCTATTGGGCTCTATTGAATAGTGAATGTTTTGAATTTTCTCCAAATGTAAAGTAGTTGCAAACTCATGCTTTTAGAGACTTGTTTGGGCTCATGAGAGGAGTAGAAAAACATCAAAAATTTCAGTCCTGCATGATTCTACCAAGAAATGTGTGTTCATTGAAAGCGCTGGTTTTTGATAGTTTGGGCCCTATAGAATAATGAATGTTTTGAATTTTCTCCAAAAGTAAAGTAGTTGCAAACTCATCCTTTTAGAAACTTGTTTGGGCTGTTGAGAGGAGTAAAAAACCATCAAAAATTTCAATCCTGCATGATTCTACCAAGAAATGTGATTCTTCATTCAAAACGCTGGTTTTTGCTATTGGGCTCTATTGAATAATGAATGTTTTGAATTTTCTCCAAAAGTAAAGTAGTTGCAAACTCATGCTTTTAGAGACTTGTTTGGGCTCATGAGAGGAGTAGAAAAACATCAAAAATTTCAGTACTGCATGATTCTACCAAGAAATGTGTGTTCATTGAAACCGCTGGTTTTTGATAGTTTGGGCCCTATTGAATAATGAATGTTTTGAATTTTCTCCAAAAGTAAAGTAGTTGCAAACTCATCCTTTTAGAAACTTGTTTGGGCTGTTGAGAGGAGTAAAAAACCATCAAAAATTTCAATCCTGCATGATTTTACCAAGAAATGTGATTCTTCATTCAAAACCTGATTTTTGCTATTGGGCTCTATTGAATAGTGAATGTTTTGAATTTTCTCCAAAAGTAAAGTAGTTGCAAACTCATGCTTTTAGAGACTTGTTTGGGCTCATGAGAGGAGTAGAAAAACATCAAAAATTTCAGTCCTGCATGATTCTACCAAGAAATGTGTGTTCATTGAAACGGCTGGTTTTTGATAGTTTGGGCCCTATTGAATAATGAATGTTTTGAATTTTCTCCAAAAGTAAAGTAGTTGCAAACTCATCCTTTTAGAAACTTGTTTGGGCTGTTGAGAGGAGTAAAAAACCATCAAAAATTTCAATCCTGCATGATTCTACCAAGAAATGTGATTCTTCATTCAAAACGCTGGTTTTTGCTATTGGGCTCTATTGAATAATGAATGTTTTGAATTTTCTCCAAAAGTAAAGTAGTTGCAAACTCATGCTTTTAGAGACTTGTTTGGGCTCATGAGATGAGTAGAAAAACATCAAAAATTTCAGTCCTGCATGATTCTACCAAGACATGTGTGTTCATTGAAACGGCTGGTTTTTGATAGTTTGGGCCCTATTGAATAATGAATGTTTTGAATTTTCTCCAAAAGTAAAGTAGTTGCAAACTCATCCTTTTAGAAACTTGTTTGGGTTGTTGAGAGGAGTAAAAAACCATCAAAAATTTCAATCCTGCAGGATTCTACCAAGAAATGTGATTCTTCATTCAAAACGCTGGTTTTTGCTATTGGGCTCTATTGAATAATGAATGTTTTGAATTTTCTCCAAAAGTAAAGTAGTTGCAAACTCATGCTTTTAGAGACTTGTTTGGGCTCATGAGAGGAGTAGAAAAACATCAAAAATTTCAGTCCTGCATGATTCTACCAAGAAATGTGTGTTCATTCAAACCGCTGGTTTTTGATAGTTTGGGCCCTATTGAATAATGAATGTTTTGAATTTTCTCCAAAAGTAAAGTAGTTGCAAACTCATGCTTTTAGAGACTTGTTTGAGCTCATGAGAGGAGTAGAAAAACATCAAAAATTTCAGTCCTGCATGATTCTACCAAGAAATGTGTGTTCATTGAAACCGCTGGTTTTTGATAGTTTGGGCCCTATTGAATAATGAATGTTTTGAATTTTCTCCAAAAGTAAAGTAGTTGCAAACTCATCCTTTTAGAAACTTGTTTGGGCTGTTGAGAAGAGTAAAAAACCATCAAAAATTTCAATCCTGCATGATTCTACCAAGAAATGTGATTCTTCATTCAAAACGCTGGTTTTTGCTATTGGGCTCTATTGAATAATGAATGTTTTGAATTTTCTCCAAAAGTAAAGTAGTTGCAAACTCATGCTTTTAGAGACTTGTTTGGGCTCATGAGAGGAGTAGAAAAACATCAAAAATTTCAGTCCTGCATGATTCTACCAAGAAATGTGTGTTCATTGAAACCGCTGGTTTTTGATAGTTTGGGCCCTATTGAATAATGAATGTTTTGAATTTTCTCCAAAAGTAAAGTAGTTGCAAACTCATCCTTTTAGAAACTTGTTTGGGCTGTTGAGAGGAGTAAAAAACCATCAAAAATTTCAATCCTGCATGATTCTACCAAGAAATGTGATTCTTCATTCAAAACGCTGGTTTTTGCTATTGGGCTCTATTGAATAATGAATGTTTTGAATTTTCTCCAAAAGTAAAGTAGTTGCAAACTCATGCTTTTAGAGACTTGTTTGGGCTCATGAGAGGAGTAGAAAAACATCAAAAATTTCAGTCCTGCATGATTCTACCAAGAAATGTGTGTTCATTGAAACCGCTGGTTTTTGATAGTTTGGGCCCTATTGAATAATGAATGTTTTGAATTTTCTCCAAAAGTAAAGTAGTTGCAAACTCATGCTTTTAGAGACTTGTTTGGGCTCATGAGAGGAGTAGAAAAACATCAAAAATTTCAGTCCTGCATGATTCTACCAAGAAATGTGTGTTCATTGAAACCGCTGGTTTTTGATTGTTTGGGCCCTATTGAATAATGAATGTTTTGAATTTTCTCCAAAAGTAAAGTAGTTGCAAACTCATCCTTTTAGAAACTTGTTTGGGCTGTTGAGAGGAGTAAAAAACCATCAAAAATTTCAATCCTGCATGATTCTACCAAGAAATTTGATTCTTCATTCAAAACGCTGGTTTTTGCTATTGGGCTCTATTGAATAATGAATGTTTTGAATTTTCTCCAAAAGTAAAGTAGTTGCAAACTCATGCTTTTAGAGACTTGTTTGGGCTCATGAGAGGAGTAGAAAAACATCAAAAATTTCAGTCCTGCATGATTCTACCAAGAAATGTGTGTTCATTGAAACGGCTGGTTTTTGATAGTTTGGGCCCTATTGAATAATGAATGTTTTGAATTTTCTCCAAAAGTAAAGTAGTTGCAAACTCATCCTTTTAGAAACTTGTTTGGGCTGTTGAGAGGAGTAAAAAACCATCAAAAATTTCAATCCTGCATGATTCTACCAAGAAATTTGATTCTTCATTCAAAACGCTGGTTTTTGCTATTGGGCTCTATTGAATAATGATGTTTTGAATTTTCTCCAAAAGTAAAGTAGTTGCAAACTCATGCTTTTAGAGACTTGTTTGGGCTCATGAGAGGAGTAGAAAAACATCAAAAATTTCAGTACTGCATGATTCTACCAAGAAATGTGTGTTCATTGAAACCGCTGGTTTTTGATAGTTTGGGCCCTATTGAATAATGAATGTTTTGAATTTTCTCCAAAAGTAAAGTAGTTGCAAACTCATCCTTTTAGAAACTTGTTTGGGCTGTTGAGAGGAGTAAAAAACCATCAAAAATTTCAATCCTGCATGATTTTACCAAGAAATGTGATTCTTCATTCAAAACCTGATTTTTGCTATTGGGCTCTATTGAATAGTGAATGTTTTGAATTTTCTCCAAATGTAAAGTAGTTGCAAACTCATGCTTTTAGAGACTTGTTTGGGCTCATGAGAGGAGTAGAAAAACATCAAAAATTTCAGTCCTGCATGATTCTACCAAGAAATGTGTGTTCATTGAAACCGCTGGTTTTTGATAGTTTGGGCCCTATAGAATAATGAATGTTTTGAATTTTCTCCAAAAGTAAAGTAGTTGCAAACTCATCCTTTTAGAAACTTGTTTGGGCTGTTGAGAGGAGTAAAAAACCATCAAAAATTTCAATCCTGCATGATTCTACCAAGAAATGTGATTCTTCATTCAAAACGCTGGTTTTTGCTATTGGGCTCTATTGAATAATGAATGTTTAGAATTTTCTCCAAAAGTAAAGTAGTTGCAAACTCATGCTTTTAGAGACTTGTTTGGGCTCATGAGAGGAGTAGAAAAACATCAAAAATTTCAGTACTGCATGATTCTACCAAGAAATGTGTGTTCATTGAAACCGCTGGTTTTTGATAGTTTGGGCCCTATTGAATAATGAATGTTTTGAATTTTCTCCAAAAGTAAAGTAGTTGCAAACTCATCCTTTTAGAAACTTGTTTGGGCTGTTGAGAGGAGTAAAAAACCATCAAAAATTTCAATCCTGCATGATTTTACCAAGAAATGTGATTCTTCATTCAAAACCTGATTTTTGCTATTGGGCTCTATTGAATAGTGAATGTTTTGAATTTTCTCCAAAAGTAAAGTAGTTGCAAACTCATGCTTTTAGAGACTTGTTTGGGCTCATGAGAGGAGTAGAAAAACATCAAAAATTTCAGTCCTGCATGATTCTACCAAGAAATGTGTGTTCATTGAAACGGCTGGTTTTTGATAGTTTGGGCCCTATTGAATAATGAATGTTTTGAATTTTCTCCAAAAGTAAAGTAGTTGCAAACTCATCCTTTTAGAAACTTGTTTGGGCTGTTGAGAGGAGTAAAAAACCATCAAAAATTTCAATCCTGCATGATTCTACCAAGAAATGTGATTCTTCATTCAAAACGCTGGTTTTTGCTATTGGGCTCTATTGAATAATGAATGTTTTGAATTTTCTCCAAAAGTAAAGTAGTTGCAAACTCATGCTTTTAGAGACTTGTTTGGGCTCATGAGATGAGTAGAAAAACATCAAAAATTTCAGTCCTGCATGATTCTACCAAGACATGTGTGTTCATTGAAACGGCTGGTTTTTGATAGTTTGGGCCCTATTGAATAATGAATGTTTTGAATTTTCTCCAAAAGTAAAGTAGTTGCAAACTCATCCTTTTAGAAACTTGTTTGGGTTGTTGAGAGGAGTAAAAAACCATCAAAAATTTCAATCCTGCAGGATTCTACCAAGAAATGTGATTCTTCATTCAAAACGCTGGTTTTTGCTATTGGGCTCTATTGAATAATGAATGTTTTGAATTTTCTCCAAAAGTAAAGTAGTTGCAAACTCATGCTTTTAGAGACTTGTTTGGGCTCATGAGAGGAGTAGAAAAACATCAAAAATTTCAGTCCTGCATGATTCTACCAAGAAATGTGTGTTCATTGAAACCGCTGGTTTTTGATAGTTTGGGCCCTATTGAATAATGAATGTTTTGAATTTTCTCCAAAAGTAAAGTAGTTGCAAACTCATCCTTTTAGAAACTTGTTTGGGCTGTTGAGAGGAGTAAAAAACCATCAAAAATTTCAATCCTGCATGATTCTACCAAGAAATGTGATTCTTCATTCAAAACGCTGGTTTTTGCTATTGGGCTCTATTGAATAATGGATGTTTTGAATTTTCTCCAAAAGTAAAGTAGTTGCAAACTCATGCTTTTAGAGACTTGTTTGGGCTCATGAGAGGAGTAGAAAAACATCAAAAATTTCAGTCCTGCATGATTCTACCAAGAAATGTGTGTTCATTGAAACGGCTGGTTTTTGATAGTTTGGGCCCTATTGAATAATGAATGTTTTGAATTTTCTCCAAAAGTAAAGTAGTTGCAAACTCATCCTTTTAGAAACTTGTTTGGGCTGTTGAGAGGAGTAAAAAACCATCAAAAATTTCAATCCTGCATGATTCTACCAAGAAATGTGATTCTTCATTCAAAACGCTGGTTTTTGCTATTGGGCTCTATTGAATAATGAATGTTTTGAATTTTCTCCAAAAGTAAAGTAGTTGCAAACTCATGCTTTTAGAGACTTGTTTGGGCTCATGAGATGAGTAGAAAAACATCAAAAATTTCAGTCCTGCATGATTCTACCAAGACATGTGTGTTCATTGAAACGGCTGGTTTTTGATAGTTTGGGCCCTATTGAATAATGAATGTTTTGAATTTTCTCCAAAAGTAAAGTAGTTGCAAACTCATCCTTTTAGAAACTTGTTTGGGTTGTTGAGAGGAGTAAA
This sequence comes from Dendrobates tinctorius, assembly GCF_039654945.1. NCBI lineage: Eukaryota > Metazoa > Chordata > Amphibia > Anura > Dendrobatidae > Dendrobates > Dendrobates tinctorius. The sequence continues at coordinate 25,861,320 of NW_027361793.1, forward strand.
AAACCATCAAAAATTTCAATCCTGCAGGATTCTACCAAGAAATGTGATTCTTCATTCAAAACGCTGGTTTTTGCTATTGGGCTCTATTGAATAATGAATGTTTTGAATTTTCTCCAAAAGTAAAGTAGTTGCAAACTCATGCTTTTAGAGACTTGTTTGGGCTCATGAGAGGAGTAGAAAAACATCAAAAATTTCAGTCCTGCATGATTCTACCAAGAAATGTGTGTTCATTGAAACCGCTGGTTTTTGATAGTTTGGGCCCTATTGAATAATGAATGTTTTGAATTTTCTCCAAAAGTAAAGTAGTTGCAAACTCATCCTTTTAGAAACTTGTTTGGGCTGTTGAGAGGAGTAAAAAACCATCAAAAATTTCAATCCTGCATGATTCTACCAAGAAATGTGATTCTTCATTCAAAACGCTGGTTTTTGCTATTGGGCTCTATTGAATAATGGATGTTTTGAATTTTCTCCAAAAGTAAAGTAGTTGCAAACTCATGCTTTTAGAGACTTGTTTGGGCTCATGAGAGGAGTAGAAAAACATCAAAAATTTCAGTCCTGCATGATTCTACCAAGAAATGTGTGTTCATTGAAACCGCTGGTTTTTGATAGTTTGGGCCCTATTGAATAATGAATGTTTTGAATTTTCTCCAAAAGTAAAGTAGTTGCAAACTCATGCTTTTAGAGACTTGTTTGGGCTCATGAGAGGAGTAGAAAAACATCAAAAATTTCAGTACTGCATGATTCTACCAAGAAATGTGTGTTCATTGAAACCGCTGGTTTTTGATAGTTTGGGCCCTATTGAATAATGAATGTTTTGAATTTTCTCCAAAAGTAAAGTAGTTGCAAACTCATCCTTTTAGAAACTTGTTTGGGCTGTTGAGAGGAGTAAAAAACCATCAAAAATTTCAATCCTGCATGATTCTACCAAGAAATGTGATTCTTCATTCAAAACGCTGGTTTTTGCTATTGGGCTCTATTGAATAATGAATGTTTTGAATTTTCTCCAAAAGTAAAGTAGTTGCAAACTCATGCTTTTAGAGACTTGTTTGGGCTCATGAGAGGAGTAGAAAAACATCAAAAATTTCAGTCCTGCATGATTCTACCAAGAAATGTGTGTTCATTGAAACCGCTGGTTTTTGATAGTTTGGGCCCTATTGAATAATGAATGTTTTGAATTTTCTCCAAAAGTAAAGTAGTTGCAAACTCATCCTTTTAGAAACTTGTTTGGGCTGTTGAGAGGAGTAAAAAACCATCAAAAATTTCAATCCTGCATGATTCTACCAAGAAATGTGATTCTTCATTCAAAACGCTGGTTTTTGCTATTGGGCTCTATTGAATAATGATGTTTTGAATTTTCTCCAAAAGTAAAGTAGTTGCAAACTCATGCTTTTAGAGACTTGTTTGGGCTCATGAGAGGAGTAGAAAAACATCAAAAATTTCAGTACTGCATGATTCTACCAAGAAATGTGTGTTCATTGAAACCGCTGGTTTTTGATAGTTTGGGCCCTATTGAATAATGAATGTTTTGAATTTTCTCCAAAAGTAAAGTAGTTGCAAACTCATCCTTTTAGAAACTTGTTTGGGCTGTTGAGAGGAGTAAAAAACCATCAAAAATTTCAATCCTGCATGATTTTACCAAGAAATGTGATTCTTCATTCAAAACCTGATTTTTGCTATTGGGCTCTATTGAATAGTGAATGTTTTGAATTTTCTCCAAATGTAAAGTAGTTGCAAACTCATGCTTTTAGAGACTTGTTTGGGCTCATGAGAGGAGTAGAAAAACATCAAAAATTTCAGTCCTGCATGATTCTACCAAGAAATGTGTGTTCATTGAAACCGCTGGTTTTTGATAGTTTGGGCCCTATAGAATAATGAATGTTTTGAATTTTCTCCAAAAGTAAAGTAGTTGCAAACTCATCCTTTTAGAAACTTGTTTGGGCTGTTGAGAGGAGTAAAAAACCATCAAAAATTTCAATCCTGCATGATTCTACCAAGAAATGTGATTCTTCATTCAAAACGCTGGTTTTTGCTATTGGGCTCTATTGAATAATGAATGTTTTGAATTTTCTCCAAAAGTAAAGTAGTTGCAAACTCATGCTTTTAGAGACTTGTTTGGGCTCATGAGAGGAGTAGAAAAACATCAAAAATTTCAGTACTGCATGATTCTACCAAGAAATGTGTGTTCATTGAAACCGCTGGTTTTTGATAGTTTGGGCCCTATTGAATAATGAATGTTTTGAATTTTCTCCAAAAGTAAAGTAGTTGCAAACTCATCCTTTTAGAAACTTGTTTGGGCTGTTGAGAGGAGTAAAAAACCATCAAAAATTTCAATCCTGCATGATTTTACCAAGAAATGTGATTCTTCATTCAAAACCTGATTTTTGCTATTGGGCTCTATTGAATAGTGAATGTTTTGAATTTTCTCCAAAAGTAAAGTAGTTGCAAACTCATCCTTTTAGAAACTTGTTTGGGCTGTTGAGAGGAGTAGAAAAACATCAAAAATTTCAGTCCTGCATGATTCTACCAAGAAATGTGTGTTCATTGAAACGGCTGGTTTTTGATAGTTTGGGCCCTATTGAATAATGAATGTTTTGAATTTTCTCCAAAAGTAAAGTAGTTGCAAACTCATCCTTTTAGAAACTTGTTTGGGCTGTTGAGAGGAGTAAAAAACCATCAAAAATTTCAATCCTGCATGATTTTACCAAGAAATGTGATTCTTCATTCAAAACCTGATTTTTGCTATTGGGCTCTATTGAATAGTGAATGTTTTGAATTTTCTCCAAAAGTAAAGTAGTTGCAAACTCATCCTTTTAGAAACTTGTTTGGGCTGTTGAGAGGAGTAGAAAAACATCAAAAATTTCAGTCCTGCATGATTCTACCAAGAAATGTGTGTTCATTGAAACGGCTGGTTTTTGATAGTTTGGGCCCTATTGAATAATGAATGTTTTGAATTTTCTCCAAAAGTAAAGTAGTTGCAAACTCATCCTTTTAGAAACTTGTTTGGGCTGTTGAGAGGAGTAAAAAACCATCAAAAATTTCAATCCTGCATGATTCTACCAAGAAATGTGATTCTTCATTCAAAACGCTGGTTTTTGCTATTGGGCTCTATTGAATAATGAATGTTTTGAATTTTCTCCAAAAGTAAAGTAGTTGCAAACTCATGCTTTTAGAGACTTGTTTGGGCTCATGAGAGGAGTAGAAAAACATCAAAAATTTCAGTCCTGCATGATTCTACCAAGAAATGTGTGTTCATTGAAACCGCTGGTTTTTGATAGTTTGGGCCCTATTGAATAATGAATGTTTTGAATTTTCTCCAAAAGTAAAGTAGTTGCAAACTCATCCTTTTAGAAACTTGTTTGGGCTGTTGAGAGGAGTAAAAAACCATCAAAAATTTCAATCCTGCATGATTCTACCAAGAAATGTGATTCTTCATTCAAAACGCTGGTTTTTGCTATTGGGCTCTATTGAATAATGAATGTTTTGAATTTTCTCCAAAAGTAAAGTAGTTGCAAACTCATGCTTTTAGAGACTTGTTTGGGCTCATGAGAGGAGTAGAAAAACATCAAAAATTTCAGTCCTGCATGATTCTACCAAGAAATGTGTGTTCATTGAAACCGCTGGTTTTTGATAGTTTGGGCCCTATTGAATAATGAATGTTTTGAATTTTCTCCAAAAGTAAAGTAGTTGCAAACTCATGCTTTTAGAGACTTGTTTGGGCTCATGAGAGGAGTAGAAAAACATCAAAAATTTCAGTACTGCATGATTCTACCAAGAAATGTGTGTTCATTGAAACCGCTGGTTTTTGATAGTTTGGGCCCTATTGAATAATGAATGTTTTGAATTTTCTCCAAAAGTAAAGTAGTTGCAAACTCATCCTTTTAGAAACTTGTTTGGGCTGTTGAGAGGAGTAAAAAACCATCAAAAATTTCAATCCTGCATGATTCTACCAAGAAATGTGATTCTTCATTCAAAACGCTGGTTTTTGCTATTGGGCTCTATTGAATAATGAATGTTTTGAATTTTCTCCAAAAGTAAAGTAGTTGCAAACTCATGCTTTTAGAGACTTGTTTGGGCTCATGAGAGGAGTAGAAAAACATCAAAAATTTCAGTCCTGCATGATTCTACCAAGAAATGTGTGTTCATTCAAACCGCTGGTTTTTGATAGTTTGGGCCCTATTGAATAATGAATGTTTTGAATTTTCTCCAAAAGTAAAGTAGTTGCAAACTCATGCTTTTAGAGACTTGTTTGGGCTCATGAGAGGAGTAGAAAAACATCAAAAATTTCAGTCCTGCATGATTCTACCAAGAAATGTGTGTTCATTCAAACCGCTGGTTTTTGATAGTTTGGGCCCTATTGAATAATGAATGTTTTGAATTTTCTCCAAAAGTAAAGTAGTTGCAAACTCATGCTTTTAGAGACTTGTTTGGGCTCATGAGAGGAGTAGAAAAACATCAAAAATTTCAGTCCTGCATGATTCTACCAAGAAATGTGTGTTCATTGAAACCGCTGGTTTTTTATAGTTTGGGACCTATTGAATAATGAATGTTTTGAATTTTCTCCAAAAGTAAAGTAGTTGCAAACTCATCCTTTTAGAAACTTGTTTGGGCTGTTGAGAGGAGTAAAAAACCATCAAAAATTTCAATCCTGCATGATTCTACCAAGAAATGTGATTCTTCATTCAAAACGCTGGTTTTTGCTATTGGGCTCTATTGAATAATGATGTTTTGAATTTTCTCCAAAAGTAAAGTAGTTGCAAACTCATGCTTTTAGAGACTTGTTTGGGCTCATGAGAGGAGTAGAAAAACATCAAAAATTTCAGTACTGCATGATTCTACCAAGAAATGTGTGTTCATTGAAACCGCTGGTTTTTGATAGTTTGGGCCCTATTGAATAATGAATGTTTTGAATTTTCTCCAAAAGTAAAGTAGTTGCAAACTCATCCTTTTAGAAACTTGTTTGGGCTGTTGAGAGGAGTAAAAAACCATCAAAAATTTCAATCCTGCATGATTTTACCAAGAAATGTGATTCTTCATTCAAAACCTGATTTTTGCTATTGGGCTCTATTGAATAGTGAATGTTTTGAATTTTCTCCAAATGTAAAGTAGTTGCAAACTCATGCTTTTAGAGACTTGTTTGGGCTCATGAGAGGAGTAGAAAAACATCAAAAATTTCAGTCCTGCATGATTCTACCAAGAAATGTGTGTTCATTGAAACCGCTGGTTTTTGATAGTTTGGGCCCTATAGAATAATGAATGTTTTGAATTTTCTCCAAAAGTAAAGTAGTTGCAAACTCATCCTTTTAGAAACTTGTTTGGGCTGTTGAGAGGAGTAAAAAACCATCAAAAATTTCAATCCTGCATGATTCTACCAAGAAATGTGATTCTTCATTCAAAACGCTGGTTTTTGCTATTGGGCTCTATTGAATAATGAATGTTTTGAATTTTCTCCAAAAGTAAAGTAGTTGCAAACTCATGCTTTTAGAGACTTGTTTGGGCTCATGAGAGGAGTAGAAAAACATCAAAAATTTCAGTCCTGCATGATTCTACCAAGAAATGTGTGTTCATTGAAACCGCTGGTTTTTGATAGTTTGGGCCCTATTGAATAATGAATGTTTTGAATTTTCTCCAAAAGTAAAGTAGTTGCAAACTCATCCTTTTAGAAACTTGTTTGGGCTGTTGAGAGGAGTAAAAAACCATCAAAAATTTCAATCCTGCATGATTCTACCAAGAAATGTGATTCTTCATTCAAAACGCTGGTTTTTGCTATTGGGCTCTATTGAATAATGGATGTTTTGAATTTTCTCCAAAAGTAAAGTAGTTGCAAACTCATGCTTTTAGAGACTTGTTTGGGCTCATGAGAGGAGTAGAAAAACATCAAAAATTTCAGTCCTGCATGATTCTACCAAGAAATGTGTGTTCATTGAAACCGCTGGTTTTTGATAGTTTGGGCCCTATTGAATAATGAATGTTTTGAATTTTCTCCAAAAGTAAAGTAGTTGCAAACTCATGCTTTTAGAGACTTGTTTGGGCTCATGAGAGGAGTAGAAAAACATCAAAAATTTCAGTACTGCATGATTCTACCAAGAAATGTGTGTTCATTGAAACCGCTGGTTTTTGATAGTTTGGGCCCTATTGAATAATGAATGTTTTGAATTTTCTCCAAAAGTAAAGTAGTTGCAAACTCATCCTTTTAGAAACTTGTTTGGGCTGTTGAGAGGAGTAAAAAACCATCAAAAATTTCAATCCTGCATGATTCTACCAAGAAATGTGATTCTTCATTCAAAACGCTGGTTTTTGCTATTGGGCTCTATTGAATAATGAATGTTTTGAATTTTCTCCAAAAGTAAAGTAGTTGCAAACTCATGCTTTTAGAGACTTGTTTGGGCTCATGAGAGGAGTAGAAAAACATCAAAAATTTCAGTCCTGCATGATTCTACCAAGAAATGTGTGTTCATTGAAACCGCTGGTTTTTGATAGTTTGGGCCCTATTGAATAATGAATGTTTTGAATTTTCTCCAAAAGTAAAGTAGTTGCAAACTCATCCTTTTAGAAACTTGTTTGGGCTGTTGAGAGGAGTAAAAAACCATCAAAAATTTCAATCCTGCATGATTCTACCAAGAAATGTGATTCTTCATTCAAAACGCTGGTTTTTGCTATTGGGCTCTATTGAATAATGATGTTTTGAATTTTCTCCAAAAGTAAAGTAGTTGCAAACTCATGCTTTTAGAGACTTGTTTGGGCTCATGAGAGGAGTAGAAAAACATCAAAAATTTCAGTACTGCATGATTCTACCAAGAAATGTGTGTTCATTGAAACCGCTGGTTTTTGATAGTTTGGGCCCTATTGAATAATGAATGTTTTGAATTTTCTCCAAAAGTAAAGTAGTTGCAAACTCATCCTTTTAGAAACTTGTTTGGGCTGTTGAGAGGAGTAAAAAACCATCAAAAATTTCAATCCTGCATGATTTTACCAAGAAATGTGATTCTTCATTCAAAACCTGATTTTTGCTATTGGGCTCTATTGAATAGTGAATGTTTTGAATTTTCTCCAAATGTAAAGTAGTTGCAAACTCATGCTTTTAGAGACTTGTTTGGGCTCATGAGAGGAGTAGAAAAACATCAAAAATTTCAGTCCTGCATGATTCTACCAAGAAATGTGTGTTCATTGAAACCGCTGGTTTTTGATAGTTTGGGCCCTATAGAATAATGAATGTTTTGAATTTTCTCCAAAAGTAAAGTAGTTGCAAACTCATCCTTTTAGAAACTTGTTTGGGCTGTTGAGAGGAGTAAAAAACCATCAAAAATTTCAATCCTGCATGATTCTACCAAGAAATGTGATTCTTCATTCAAAACGCTGGTTTTTGCTATTGGGCTCTATTGAATAATGAATGTTTTGAATTTTCTCCAAAAGTAAAGTAGTTGCAAACTCATGCTTTTAGAGACTTGTTTGGGCTCATGAGAGGAGTAGAAAAACATCAAAAATTTCAGTACTGCATGATTCTACCAAGAAATGTGTGTTCATTGAAACCGCTGGTTTTTGATAGTTTGGGCCCTATTGAATAATGAATGTTTTGAATTTTCTCCAAAAGTAAAGTAGTTGCAAACTCATCCTTTTAGAAACTTGTTTGGGCTGTTGAGAGGAGTAAAAAACCATCAAAAATTTCAATCCTGCATGATTTTACCAAGAAATGTGATTCTTCATTCAAAACCTGATTTTTGCTATTGGGCTCTATTGAATAGTGAATGTTTTGAATTTTCTCCAAAAGTAAAGTAGTTGCAAACTCATGCTTTTAGAGACTTGTTTGGGCTCATGAGAGGAGTAGAAAAACATCAAAAATTTCAGTCCTGCATGATTCTACCAAGAAATGTGTGTTCATTGAAACGGCTGGTTTTTGTTAGTTTGGGCCCTATTGAATAATGAATGTTTTGAATTTTCTCCAAAAGTAAAGTAGTTGCAAACTCATCCTTTTAGAAACTTGTTTGGGCTGTTGAGAGGAGTAAAAAACCATCAAAAATTTCAATCCTGCATGATTCTACCAAGAAATGTGATTCTTCATTCAAAACGCTGGTTTTTGCTATTGGGCTCTATTGAATAATGAATGTTTTGAATTTTCTCCAAAAGTAAAGTAGTTGCAAACTCATGCTTTTAGAGACTTGTTTGGGCTCATGAGAGGAGTAGAAAAACATCAAAAATTTCAGTCCTGCATGATTCTACCAAGAAATGTGTGTTCATTGAAACCGCTGGTTTTTGATAGTTTGGGCCCTATTGAATAATGAATGTTTTGAATTTTCTCCAAAAGTAAAGTAGTTGCAAACTCATCCTTTTAGAAACTTGTTTGGGCTGTTGAGAGGAGTAAAAAACCATCAAAAATTTCAATCCTGCATGATTCTACCAAGAAATGTGATTCTTCATTCAAAACGCTGGTTTTTGCTATTGGGCTCTATTGAATAATGAATGTTTTGAATTTTCTCCAAAAGTAAAGTAGTTGCAAACTCATGCTTTTAGAGACTTGTTTGGGCTCATGAGAGGAGTAGAAAAACATCAAAAATTTCAGTCCTGCATGATTCTACCAAGAAATGTGTGTTCATTGAAACCGCTGGTTTTTGATAGTTTGGGCCCTATTGAATAATGAATGTTTTGAATTTTCTCCAAAAGTAAAGTAGTTGCAAACTCATGCTTTTAGAGACTTGTTTGGGCTCATGAGAGGAGTAGAAAAACATCAAAAATTTCAGTCCTGCATGATTCTACCAAGAAATGTGTGTTCATTGAAACCGCTGGTTTTTGATAGTTTGGGCCCTATTGAATAATGAATGTTTTGAATTTTCTCCAAAAGTAAAGTAGTTGCAAACTCATCCTTTTAGAAACTTGTTTGGGCTGTTGAGAGGAGTAAAAAACCATCAAAAATTTCAATCCTGCATGATTCTACCAAGAAATGTGATTCTTCATTCAAAACGCTGGTTTTTGCTATTGGGCTCTATTGAATAATGAATGTTTTGAATTTTCTCCAAAAGTAAAGTAGTTGCAAACTCATGCTTTTAGAGACTTGTTTGGGCTCATGAGAGGAGTAGAAAAACATCAAAAATTTCAGTCCTGCATGATTCTACCAAGAAATGTGTGTTCATTCAAACCGCTGGTTTTTGATAGTTTGGGCCCTATTGAATAATGAATGTTTTGAATTTTCTCCAAAAGTAAAGTAGTTGCAAACTCATGCTTTTAGAGACTTGTTTGGGCTCATGAGAGGAGTAGAAAAACATCAAAAATTTCAGTCCTGCATGATTCTACCAAGAAATGTGTGTTCATTCAAACCGCTGGTTTTTGATAGTTTGGGCCCTATTGAATAATGAATGTTTTGAATTTTCTCCAAAAGTAAAGTAGTTGCAAACTCATGCTTTTAGAGACTTGTTTGGGCTCATGAGAGGAGTAGAAAAACATCAAAAATTTCAGTCCTGCATGATTCTACCAAGAAATGTGTGTTCATTGAAACCGCTGGTTTTTTATAGTTTGGGACCTATTGAATAATGAATGTTTTGAATTTTCTCCAAAAGTAAAGTAGTTGCAAACTCATCCTTTTAGAAACTTGTTTGGGCTGTTGAGAGGAGTAAAAAACCATCAAAAATTTCAATCCTGCATGATTCTACCAAGAAATGTGATTCTTCATTCAAAACGCTGGTTTTTGCTATTGGGCTCTATTGAATAATGATGTTTTGAATTTTCTCCAAAAGTAAAGTAGTTGCAAACTCATGCTTTTAGAGACTTGTTTGGGCTCATGAGAGGAGTAGAAAAACATCAAAAATTTCAGTACTGCATGATTCTACCAAGAAATGTGTGTTCATTGAAACCGCTGGTTTTTGATAGTTTGGGCCCTATTGAATAATGAATGTTTTGAATTTTCTCCAAAAGTAAAGTAGTTGCAAACTCATCCTTTTAGAAACTTGTTTGGGCTGTTGAGAGGAGTAAAAAACCATCAAAAATTTCAATCCTGCATGATTTTACCAAGAAATGTGATTCTTCATTCAAAACCTGATTTTTGCTATTGGGCTCTATTGAATAGTGAATGTTTTGAATTTTCTCCAAATGTAAAGTAGTTGCAAACTCATGCTTTTAGAGACTTGTTTGGGCTCATGAGAGGAGTAGAAAAACATCAAAAATTTCAGTCCTGCATGATTCTACCAAGAAATGTGTGTTCATTGAAACCGCTGGTTTTTGATAGTTTGGGCCCTATAGAATAATGAATGTTTTGAATTTTCTCCAAAAGTAAAGTAGTTGCAAACTCATCCTTTTAGAAACTTGTTTGGGCTGTTGAGAGGAGTAAAAAACCATCAAAAATTTCAATCCTGCATGATTCTACCAAGAAATGTGATTCTTCATTCAAAACGCTGGTTTTTGCTATTGGGCTCTATTGAATAATGAATGTTTTGAATTTTCTCCAAAAGTAAAGTAGTTGCAAACTCATGCTTTTAGAGACTTGTTTGGGCTCATGAGAGGAGTAGAAAAACATCAAAAATTTCAGTACTGCATGATTCTACCAAGAAATGTGTGTTCATTGAAACCGCTGGTTTTTGATAGTTTGGGCCCTATTGAATAATGAATGTTTTGAATTTTCTCCAAAAGTAAAGTAGTTGCAAACTCATCCTTTTAGAAACTTGTTTGGGCTGTTGAGAGGAGTAAAAAACCATCAAAAATTTCAATCCTGCATGATTTTACCAAGAAATGTGATTCTTCATTCAAAACCTGATTTTTGCTATTGGGCTCTATTGAATAGTGAATGTTTTGAATTTTCTCCAAAAGTAAAGTAGTTGCAAACTCATGCTTTTAGAGACTTGTTTGGGCTCATGAGAGGAGTAGAAAAACATCAAAAATTTCAGTCCTGCATGATTCTACCAAGAAATGTGTGTTCATTGAAACGGCTGGTTTTTGATAGTTTGGGCCCTATTGAATAATGAATGTTTTGAATTTTCTCCAAAAGTAAAGTAGTTGCAAACTCATCCTTTTAGAAACTTGTTTGGGCTGTTGAGAGGAGTAAAAAACCATCAAAAATTTCAATCCTGCATGATTCTACCAAGAAATGTGATTCTTCATTCAAAACGCTGGTTTTTGCTATTGGGCTCTATTGAATAATGAATGTTTTGAATTTTCTCCAAAAGTAAAGTAGTTGCAAACTCATGCTTTTAGAGACTTGTTTGGGCTCATGAGATGAGTAGAAAAACATCAAAAATTTCAGTCCTGCATGATTCTACCAAGATATGTGTGTTCATTGAAACGGCTGGTTTTTGATAGTTTGGGCCCTATTGAATAATGAATGTTTTGAATTTTCTCCAAAAGTAAAGTAGTTGCAAACTCATCCTTTTAGAAACTTGTTTGGGTTGTTGAGAGGAGTAAAAAACCATCAAAAATTTCAATCCTGCAGGATTCTACCAAGAAATGTGATTCTTCATTCAAAACGCTGGTTTTTGCTATTGGGCTCTATTGAATAATGAATGTTTTGAATTTTCTCCAAAAGTAAAGTAGTTGCAAACTCATGCTTTTAGAGACTTGTTTGGGCTCATGAGAGGAGTAGAAAAACATCAAAAATTTCAGTCCTGCATGATTCTACCAAGAAATGTGTGTTCATTGAAACCGCTGGTTTTTGATAGTTTGGGCCCTATTGAATAATGAATGTTTTGAATTTTCTCCAAAAGTAAAGTAGTTGCAAACTCATGCTTTTAGAGACTTGTTTGGGCTCATGAGAGGAGTAGAAAAACATCAAAAATTTCAGTCCTGCATGATTCTACCAAGAAATGTGTGTTCATTGAAACCGCTGGTTTTTGATAGTTTGGGCCCTATAGAATAATGAATGTTTTGAATTTTCTCCAAAAGTAAAGTAGTTGCAAACTCATCCTTTTAGAAACTTGTTTGGGCTGTTGAGAGGAGTAAAAAACCATCAAAAATTTAAATCCTGCATGATTCTACCAAGAAATGTGATTCTTCATTCAAAACGCTGGTTTTTGCTATTGGGCTCTATTGAATAATGAATGTTTTGAATTTTCTCCAAAAGTAAAGTAGTTGCAAACTCATGCTTTTAGAGACTTGTTTGGGCTCATGAGAGGAGTAGAAAAACATCAAAAATTTCAGTACTGCATGATTCTACCAAGAAATGTGTGTTCATTGAAACCGCTGGTTTTTGATAGTTTGGGCCCTATTGAATAATGAATGTTTTGAATTTTCTCCAAAAGTAAAGTAGTTGCAAACTCATCCTTTTAGAAACTTGTTTGGGCTGTTGAGAGGAGTAAAAAACCATCAAAAATTTCAATCCTGCATGATTTTACCAAGAAATGTGATTCTTCATTCAAAACCTGATTTTTGCTATTGGGCTCTATTGAATAGTGAATGTTTTGAATTTTCTCCAAAAGTAAAGTAGTTGCAAACTCATGCTTTTAGAGACTTGTTTGGGCTCATGAGAGGAGTAGAAAAACATCAAAAATTTCAGTCCTGCATGATTCTACCAAGAAATGTGTGTTCATTGAAATGGCTGGTTTTTGATAGTTTGGGCCCTATTGAATAATGAATGTTTTGAATTTTCTCCAAAAGTAAAGTAGTTGCAAACTCATCCTTTTAGAAACTTGTTTGGGCTGTTGAGAGGAGTAAAAAACCATCAAAAATTTCAATCCTGCATGATTCTACCAAGAAATGTGATTCTTCATTCAAAACGCTGGTTTTTGCTATTGGGCTCTATTGAATAATGAATGTTTTGAATTTTCTCCAAAAGTAAAGTAGTTGCAAACTCATGCTTTTAGAGACTTGTTTGGGCTCATGAGATGAGTAGAAAAACATCAAAAATTTCAGTCCTGCATGATTCTACCAAGATATGTGTGTTCATTGAAACGGCTGGTTTTTGATAGTTTGGGCCCTATTGAATAATGAATGTTTTGAATTTTCTCCAAAAGTAAAGTAGTTGCAAACTCATCCTTTTAGAAACTTGTTTGGGTTGTTGAGAGGAGTAAAAAACCATCAAAAATTTCAATCCTGCAGGATTCTACCAAGAAATGTGATTCTTCATTCAAAACGCTGGTTTTTGCTATTGGGCTCTATTGAATAATGAATGTTTTGAATTTTCTCCAAAAGTAAAGTAGTTGCAAACTCATGCTTTTAGAGACTTGTTTGGGCTCATGAGAGGAGTAGAAAAACATCAAAAATTTCAGTCCTGCATGATTCTACCAAGAAATGTGTGTTCATTGAAACCGCTGGTTTTTGATAGTTTGGGCCCTATTGAATAATGAATGTTTTGAATTTTCTCCAAAAGTAAAGTAGTTGCAAACTCATGCTTTTAGAGACTTGTTTGGGCTCATGAGAGGAGTAGAAAAACATCAAAAATTTCAGTACTGCATGATTCTACCAAGAAATGTGTGTTCATTGAAACCGCTGGTTTTTGATAGTTTGGGCCCTATTGAATAATGAATGTTTTGAATTTTCTCCAAAAGTAAAGTAGTTGCAAACTCATCCTTTTAGAAACTTGTTTGGGCTGTTGAGAGGAGTAAAAAACCATCAAAAATTTCAATCCTGCATGATTCTACCAAGAAATGTGATTCTTCATTCAAAACGCTGGTTTTTGCTATTGGGCTCTATTGAATAATGAATGTTTTGAATTTTCTCCAAAAGTAAAGTAGTTGCAAACTCATGCTTTTAGAGACTTGTTTGGGCTCATGAGAGGAGTAGAAAAACATCAAAAATTTCAGTCCTGCATGATTCTACCAAGAAATGTGTGTTCATTGAAACCGCTGGTTTTTGATAGTTTGGGCCCTATTGAATAATGAATGTTTTGAATTTTCTCCAAAAGTAAAGTAGTTGCAAACTCATCCTTTTAGAAACTTGTTTGGGCTGTTGAGAGGAGTAAAAAACCATCAAAAATTTCAATCCTGCATGATTCTACCAAGAAATGTGATTCTTCATTCAAAACGCTGGTTTTTGCTATTGGGCTCTATTGAATAATGAATGTTTTGAATTTTCTCCAAAAGTAAAGTAGTTGCAAACTCATGCTTTTAGAGACTTGTTTGGGCTCATGAGATGAGTAGAAAAACATCAAAAATTTCAGTCCTGCATGATTCTACCAAGACATGTGTGTTCATTGAAACGGCTGGTTTTTGATAGTTTGGGCCCTATTGAATAATGAATGTTTTGAATTTTCTCCAAAAGTAAAGTAGTTGCAAACTCATCCTTTTAGAAACTTGTTTGGGTTGTTGAGAGGAGTAAAAAACCATCAAAAATTTCAATCCTGCAGGATTCTACCAAGAAATGTGATTCTTCATTCAAAACGCTGGTTTTTGCTATTGGGCTCTATTGAATAATGAATGTTTTGAATTTTCTCCAAAAGTAAAGTAGTTGCAAACTCATGCTTTTAGAGACTTGTTTGGGCTCATGAGAGGAGTAGAAAAACATCAAAAATTTCAGTCCTGCATGATTCTACCAAGAAATGTGTGTTCATTCAAACCGCTGGTTTTTGATAGTTTGGGCCCTATTGAATAATGAATGTTTTGAATTTTCTCCAAAAGTAAAGTAGTTGCAAACTCATGCTTTTAGAGACTTGTTTGAGCTCATGAGAGGAGTAGAAAAACATCAAAAATTTCAGTCCTGCATGATTCTACCAAGAAATGTGTGTTCATTGAAACCGCTGGTTTTTGATAGTTTGGGCCCTATTGAATAATGAATGTTTTGAATTTTCTCCAAAAGTAAAGTAGTTGCAAACTCATCCTTTTAGAAACTTGTTTGGGCTGTTGAGAGGAGTAAAAAACCATCAAAAATTTCAATCCTGCATGATTTTACCAAGAAATGTGATTCTTCATTCAAAACCTGATTTTTGCTATTGGGCTCTATTGAATAGTGAATGTTTTGAATTTTCTCCAAATGTAAAGTAGTTGCAAACTCATGCTTTTAGAGACTTGTTTGGGCTCATGAGAGGAGTAGAAAAACATCAAAAATTTCAGTCCTGCATGATTCTACCAAGAAATGTGTGTTCATTGAAACGGCTGGTTTTTGATAGTTTGGGCCCTATTGAATAATGAATGTTTTGAATTTTCTCCAAAAGTAAAGTAGTTGCAAACTCATCCTTTTAGAAACTTGTTTGGGCTGTTGAGAGGAGTAAAAAACCATCAAAAATTTCAATCCTGCATGATTCTACCAAGAAATGTGATTCTTCATTCAAAACGCTGGTTTTTGCTATTGGGCTCTATTGAATAATGAATGTTTTGAATTTTCTCCAAAAGTAAAGTAGTTGCAAACTCATGCTTTTAGAGACTTGTTTGGGCTCATGAGAGGAGTAGAAAAACATCAAAAATTTCAGTCCTGCATGATTCTACCAAGAAATGTGTGTTCATTGAAACCGCTGGTTTTTGATAGTTTGGGCCCTATTGAATAATGAATGTTTTGAATTTTCTCCAAAAGTAAAGTAGTTGCAAACTCATCCTTTTAGAAACTTGTTTGGGCTGTTGAGAGGAGTAAAAAACCATCAAAAATTTCAATCCTGCATGATTCTACCAAGAAATGTGATTCTTCATTCAAAACGCTGGTTTTTGCTATTGGGCTCTATTGAATAATGAATGTTTTGAATTTTCTCCAAAAGTAAAGTAGTTGCAAACTCATGCTTTTAGAGACTTGTTTGGGCTCATGAGAGGAGTAGAAAAACATCAAAAATTTCAGTCCTGCATGATTCTACCAAGAAATGTGTGTTCATTGAAACCGCTGGTTTTTGATAGTTTGGGCCCTATTGAATAATGAATGTTTTGAATTTTCTCCAAAAGTAAAGTAGTTGCAAACTCATGCTTTTAGAGACTTGTTTGGGCTCATGAGAGGAGTAGAAAAACATCAAAAATTTCAGTACTGCATGATTCTACCAAGAAATGTGTGTTCATTGAAACCGCTGGTTTTTGATAGTTTGGGCCCTATTGAATAATGAATGTTTTGAATTTTCTCCAAAAGTAAAGTAGTTGCAAACTCATCCTTTTAGAAACTTGTTTGGGCTGTTGAGAGGAGTAAAAAACCATCAAAAATTTCAATCCTGCATGATTCTACCAAGAAATGTGATTCTTCATTCAAAACGCTGGTTTTTGCTATTGGGCTCTATTGAATAATGAATGTTTTGAATTTTCTCCAAAAGTAAAGTAGTTGCAAACTCATGCTTTTAGAGACTTGTTTGGGCTCATGAGAGGAGTAGAAAAACATCAAAAATTTCAGTCCTGCATGATTCTACCAAGAAATGTGTGTTCATTCAAACCGCTGGTTTTTGATAGTTTGGGCCCTATTGAATAATGAATGTTTTGAATTTTCTCCAAAAGTAAAGTAGTTGCAAACTCATGCTTTTAGAGACTTGTTTGGGCTCATGAGAGGAGTAGAAAAACATCAAAAATTTCAGTCCTGCATGATTCTACCAAGAAATGTGTGTTCATTCAAACCGCTGGTTTTTGATAGTTTGGGCCCTATTGAATAATGAATGTTTTGAATTTTCTCCAAAAGTAAAGTAGTTGCAAACTCATGCTTTTAGAGACTTGTTTGGGCTCATGAGAGGAGTAGAAAAACATCAAAAATTTCAGTCCTGCATGATTCTACCAAGAAATGTGTGTTCATTGAAACCGCTGGTTTTTTATAGTTTGGGACCTATTGAATAATGAATGTTTTGAATTTTCTCCAAAAGTAAAGTAGTTGCAAACTCATCCTTTTAGAAACTTGTTTGGGCTGTTGAGAGGAGTAAAAAACCATCAAAAATTTCAATCCTGCATGATTCTACCAAGAAATGTGATTCTTCATTCAAAACGCTGGTTTTTGCTATTGGGCTCTATTGAATAATGATGTTTTGAATTTTCTCCAAAAGTAAAGTAGTTGCAAACTCATGCTTTTAGAGACTTGTTTGGGCTCATGAGAGGAGTAGAAAAACATCAAAAATTTCAGTACTGCATGATTCTACCAAGAAATGTGTGTTCATTGAAACCGCTGGTTTTTGATAGTTTGGGCCCTATTGAATAATGAATGTTTTGAATTTTCTCCAAAAGTAAAGTAGTTGCAAACTCATCCTTTTAGAAACTTGTTTGGGCTGTTGAGAGGAGTAAAAAACCATCAAAAATTTCAATCCTGCATGATTTTACCAAGAAATGTGATTCTTCATTCAAAACCTGATTTTTGCTATTGGGCTCTATTGAATAGTGAATGTTTTGAATTTTCTCCAAATGTAAAGTAGTTGCAAACTCATGCTTTTAGAGACTTGTTTGGGCTCATGAGAGGAGTAGAAAAACATCAAAAATTTCAGTCCTGCATGATTCTACCAAGAAATGTGTGTTCATTGAAACCGCTGGTTTTTGATAGTTTGGGCCCTATAGAATAATGAATGTTTTGAATTTTCTCCAAAAGTAAAGTAGTTGCAAACTCATCCTTTTAGAAACTTGTTTGGGCTGTTGAGAGGAGTAAAAAACCATCAAAAATTTCAATCCTGCATGATTCTACCAAGAAATGTGATTCTTCATTCAAAACGCTGGTTTTTGCTATTGGGCTCTATTGAATAATGAATGTTTTGAATTTTCTCCAAAAGTAAAGTAGTTGCAAACTCATGCTTTTAGAGACTTGTTTGGGCTCATGAGAGGAGTAGAAAAACATCAAAAATTTCAGTCCTGCATGATTCTACCAAGAAATGTGTGTTCATTGAAACCGCTGGTTTTTGATAGTTTGGGCCCTATTGAATAATGAATGTTTTGAATTTTCTCCAAAAGTAAAGTAGTTGCAAACTCATCCTTTTAGAAACTTGTTTGGGCTGTTGAGAGGAGTAAAAAACCATCAAAAATTTCAATCCTGCATGATTCTACCAAGAAATGTGATTCTTCATTCAAAACGCTGGTTTTTGCTATTGGGCTCTATTGAATAATGGATGTTTTGAATTTTCTCCAAAAGTAAAGTAGTTGCAAACTCATGCTTTTAGAGACTTGTTTGGGCTCATGAGAGGAGTAGAAAAACATCAAAAATTTCAGTCCTGCATGATTCTACCAAGAAATGTGTGTTCATTGAAACCGCTGGTTTTTGATAGTTTGGGCCCTATTGAATAATGAATGTTTTGAATTTTCTCCAAAAGTAAAGTAGTTGCAAACTCATGCTTTTAGAGACTTGTTTGGGCTCATGAGAGGAGTAGAAAAACATCAAAAATTTCAGTACTGCATGATTCTACCAAGAAATGTGTGTTCATTGAAACCGCTGGTTTTTGATAGTTTGGGCCCTATTGAATAATGAATGTTTTGAATTTTCTCCAAAAGTAAAGTAGTTGCAAACTCATCCTTTTAGAAACTTGTTTGGGCTGTTGAGAGGAGTAAAAAACCATCAAAAATTTCAATCCTGCATGATTCTACCAAGAAATGTGATTCTTCATTCAAAACGCTGGTTTTTGCTATTGGGCTCTATTGAATAATGAATGTTTTGAATTTTCTCCAAAAGTAAAGTAGTTGCAAACTCATGCTTTTAGAGACTTGTTTGGGCTCATGAGAGGAGTAGAAAAACATCAAAAATTTCAGTCCTGCATGATTCTACCAAGAAATGTGTGTTCATTGAAACCGCTGGTTTTTGATAGTTTGGGCCCTATTGAATAATGAATGTTTTGAATTTTCTCCAAAAGTAAAGTAGTTGCAAACTCATCCTTTTAGAAACTTGTTTGGGCTGTTGAGAGGAGTAAAAAACCATCAAAAATTTCAATCCTGCATGATTCTACCAAGAAATGTGATTCTTCATTCAAAACGCTGGTTTTTGCTATTGGGCTCTATTGAATAATGATGTTTTGAATTTTCTCCAAAAGTAAAGTAGTTGCAAACTCATGCTTTTAGAGACTTGTTTGGGCTCATGAGAGGAGTAGAAAAACATCAAAAATTTCAGTACTGCATGATTCTACCAAGAAATGTGTGTTCATTGAAACCGCTGGTTTTTGATAGTTTGGGCCCTATTGAATAATGAATGTTTTGAATTTTCTCCAAAAGTAAAGTAGTTGCAAACTCATCCTTTTAGAAACTTGTTTGGGCTGTTGAGAGGAGTAAAAAACCATCAAAAATTTCAATCCTGCATGATTTTACCAAGAAATGTGATTCTTCATTCAAAACCTGATTTTTGCTATTGGGCTCTATTGAATAGTGAATGTTTTGAATTTTCTCCAAATGTAAAGTAGTTGCAAACTCATGCTTTTAGAGACTTGTTTGGGCTCATGAGAGGAGTAGAAAAACATCAAAAATTTCAGTCCTGCATGATTCTACCAAGAAATGTGTGTTCATTGAAACCGCTGGTTTTTGATAGTTTGGGCCCTATAGAATAATGAATGTTTTGAATTTTCTCCAAAAGTAAAGTAGTTGCAAACTCATCCTTTTAGAAACTTGTTTGGGCTGTTGAGAGGAGTAAAAAACCATCAAAAATTTCAATCCTGCATGATTCTACCAAGAAATGTGATTCTTCATTCAAAACGCTGGTTTTTGCTATTGGGCTCTATTGAATAATGAATGTTTTGAATTTTCTCCAAAAGTAAAGTAGTTGCAAACTCATGCTTTTAGAGACTTGTTTGGGCTCATGAGAGGAGTAGAAAAACATCAAAAATTTCAGTACTGCATGATTCTACCAAGAAATGTGTGTTCATTGAAACCGCTGGTTTTTGATAGTTTGGGCCCTATTGAATAATGAATGTTTTGAATTTTCTCCAAAAGTAAAGTAGTTGCAAACTCATCCTTTTAGAAACTTGTTTGGGCTGTTGAGAGGAGTAAAAAACCATCAAAAATTTCAATCCTGCATGATTTTACCAAGAAATGTGATTCTTCATTCAAAACCTGATTTTTGCTATTGGGCTCTATTGAATAGTGAATGTTTTGAATTTTCTCCAAAAGTAAAGTAGTTGCAAACTCATGCTTTTAGAGACTTGTTTGGGCTCATGAGAGGAGTAGAAAAACATCAAAAATTTCAGTCCTGCATGATTCTACCAAGAAATGTGTGTTCATTGAAACGGCTGGTTTTTGTTAGTTTGGGCCCTATTGAATAATGAATGTTTTGAATTTTCTCCAAAAGTAAAGTAGTTGCAAACTCATCCTTTTAGAAACTTGTTTGGGCTGTTGAGAGGAGTAAAAAACCATCAAAAATTTCAATCCTGCATGATTCTACCAAGAAATGTGATTCTTCATTCAAAACGCTGGTTTTTGCTATTGGGCTCTATTGAATAATGAATGTTTTGAATTTTCTCCAAAAGTAAAGTAGTTGCAAACTCATGCTTTTAGAGACTTGTTTGGGCTCATGAGAGGAGTAGAAAAACATCAAAAATTTCAGTCCTGCATGATTCTACCAAGAAATGTGTGTTCATTGAAACCGCTGGTTTTTGATAGTTTGGGCCCTATTGAATAATGAATGTTTTGAATTTTCTCCAAAAGTAAAGTAGTTGCAAACTCATCCTTTTAGAAACTTGTTTGGGCTGTTGAGAGGAGTAAAAAACCATCAAAAATTTCAATCCTGCATGATTCTACCAAGAAATGTGATTCTTCATTCAAAACGCTGGTTTTTGCTATTGGGCTCTATTGAATAATGAATGTTTTGAATTTTCTCCAAAAGTAAAGTAGTTGCAAACTCATGCTTTTAGAGACTTGTTTGGGCTCATGAGAGGAGTAGAAAAACATCAAAAATTTCAGTCCTGCATGATTCTACCAAGAAATGTGTGTTCATTGAAACCGCTGGTTTTTGATAGTTTGGGCCCTATTGAATAATGAATGTTTTGAATTTTCTCCAAAAGTAAAGTAGTTGCAAACTCATGCTTTTAGAGACTTGTTTGGGCTCATGAGAGGAGTAGAAAAACATCAAAAATTTCAGTCCTGCATGATTCTACCAAGAAATGTGTGTTCATTGAAACCGCTGGTTTTTGATAGTTTGGGCCCTATTGAATAATGAATGTTTTGAATTTTCTCCAAAAGTAAAGTAGTTGCAAACTCATCCTTTTAGAAACTTGTTTGGGCTGTTGAGAGGAGTAAAAAACCATCAAAAATTTCAATCCTGCATGATTCTACCAAGAAATGTGATTCTTCATTCAAAACGCTGGTTTTTGCTATTGGGCTCTATTGAATAATGAATGTTTTGAATTTTCTCCAAAAGTAAAGTAGTTGCAAACTCATGCTTTTAGAGACTTGTTTGGGCTCATGAGAGGAGTAGAAAAACATCAAAAATTTCAGTCCTGCATGATTCTACCAAGAAATGTGTGTTCATTCAAACCGCTGGTTTTTGATAGTTTGGGCCCTATTGAATAATGAATGTTTTGAATTTTCTCCAAAAGTAAAGTAGTTGCAAACTCATGCTTTTAGAGACTTGTTTGGGCTCATGAGAGGAGTAGAAAAACATCAAAAATTTCAGTCCTGCATGATTCTACCAAGAAATGTGTGTTCATTCAAACCGCTGGTTTTTGATAGTTTGGGCCCTATTGAATAATGAATGTTTTGAATTTTCTCCAAAAGTAAAGTAGTTGCAAACTCATGCTTTTAGAGACTTGTTTGGGCTCATGAGAGGAGTAGAAAAACATCAAAAATTTCAGTCCTGCATGATTCTACCAAGAAATGTGTGTTCATTGAAACCGCTGGTTTTTTATAGTTTGGGACCTATTGAATAATGAATGTTTTGAATTTTCTCCAAAAGTAAAGTAGTTGCAAACTCATCCTTTTAGAAACTTGTTTGGGCTGTTGAGAGGAGTAAAAAACCATCAAAAATTTCAATCCTGCATGATTCTACCAAGAAATGTGATTCTTCATTCAAAACGCTGGTTTTTGCTATTGGGCTCTATTGAATAATGATGTTTTGAATTTTCTCCAAAAGTAAAGTAGTTGCAAACTCATGCTTTTAGAGACTTGTTTGGGCTCATGAGAGGAGTAGAAAAACATCAAAAATTTCAGTACTGCATGATTCTACCAAGAAATGTGTGTTCATTGAAACCGCTGGTTTTTGATAGTTTGGGCCCTATTGAATAATGAATGTTTTGAATTTTCTCCAAAAGTAAAGTAGTTGCAAACTCATCCTTTTAGAAACTTGTTTGGGCTGTTGAGAGGAGTAAAAAACCATCAAAAATTTCAATCCTGCATGATTTTACCAAGAAATGTGATTCTTCATTCAAAACCTGATTTTTGCTATTGGGCTCTATTGAATAGTGAATGTTTTGAATTTTCTCCAAATGTAAAGTAGTTGCAAACTCATGCTTTTAGAGACTTGTTTGGGCTCATGAGAGGAGTAGAAAAACATCAAAAATTTCAGTCCTGCATGATTCTACCAAGAAATGTGTGTTCATTGAAACCGCTGGTTTTTGATAGTTTGGGCCCTATAGAATAATGAATGTTTTGAATTTTCTCCAAAAGTAAAGTAGTTGCAAACTCATCCTTTTAGAAACTTGTTTGGGCTGTTGAGAGGAGTAAAAAACCATCAAAAATTTCAATCCTGCATGATTCTACCAAGAAATGTGATTCTTCATTCAAAACGCTGGTTTTTGCTATTGGGCTCTATTGAATAATGAATGTTTTGAATTTTCTCCAAAAGTAAAGTAGTTGCAAACTCATGCTTTTAGAGACTTGTTTGGGCTCATGAGAGGAGTAGAAAAACATCAAAAATTTCAGTACTGCATGATTCTACCAAGAAATGTGTGTTCATTGAAACCGCTGGTTTTTGATAGTTTGGGCCCTATTGAATAATGAATGTTTTGAATTTTCTCCAAAAGTAAAGTAGTTGCAAACTCATCCTTTTAGAAACTTGTTTGGGCTGTTGAGAGGAGTAAAAAACCATCAAAAATTTCAATCCTGCATGATTTTACCAAGAAATGTGATTCTTCATTCAAAACCTGATTTTTGCTATTGGGCTCTATTGAATAGTGAATGTTTTGAATTTTCTCCAAAAGTAAAGTAGTTGCAAACTCATGCTTTTAGAGACTTGTTTGGGCTCATGAGAGGAGTAGAAAAACATCAAAAATTTCAGTCCTGCATGATTCTACCAAGAAATGTGTGTTCATTGAAACGGCTGGTTTTTGATAGTTTGGGCCCTATTGAATAATGAATGTTTTGAATTTTCTCCAAAAGTAAAGTAGTTGCAAACTCATCCTTTTAGAAACTTGTTTGGGCTGTTGAGAGGAGTAAAAAACCATCAAAAATTTCAATCCTGCATGATTCTACCAAGAAATGTGATTCTTCATTCAAAACGCTGGTTTTTGCTATTGGGCTCTATTGAATAATGAATGTTTTGAATTTTCTCCAAAAGTAAAGTAGTTGCAAACTCATGCTTTTAGAGACTTGTTTGGGCTCATGAGATGAGTAGAAAAACATCAAAAATTTCAGTCCTGCATGATTCTACCAAGATATGTGTGTTCATTGAAACGGCTGGTTTTTGATAGTTTGGGCCCTATTGAATAATGAATGTTTTGAATTTTCTCCAAAAGTAAAGTAGTTGCAAACTCATCCTTTTAGAAACTTGTTTGGGTTGTTGAGAGGAGTAAAAAACCATCAAAAATTTCAATCCTGCAGGATTCTACCAAGAAATGTGATTCTTCATTCAAAACGCTGGTTTTTGCTATTGGGCTCTATTGAATAATGAATGTTTTGAATTTTCTCCAAAAGTAAAGTAGTTGCAAACTCATGCTTTTAGAGACTTGTTTGGGCTCATGAGAGGAGTAGAAAAACATCAAAAATTTCAGTCCTGCATGATTCTACCAAGAAATGTGTGTTCATTGAAACCGCTGGTTTTTGATAGTTTGGGCCCTATTGAATAATGAATGTTTTGAATTTTCTCCAAAAGTAAAGTAGTTGCAAACTCATGCTTTTAGAGACTTGTTTGGGCTCATGAGAGGAGTAGAAAAACATCAAAAATTTCAGTCCTGCATGATTCTACCAAGAAATGTGTGTTCATTGAAACCGCTGGTTTTTGATAGTTTGGGCCCTATAGAATAATGAATGTTTTGAATTTTCTCCAAAAGTAAAGTAGTTGCAAACTCATCCTTTTAGAAACTTGTTTGGGCTGTTGAGAGGAGTAAAAAACCATCAAAAATTTAAATCCTGCATGATTCTACCAAGAAATGTGATTCTTCATTCAAAACGCTGGTTTTTGCTATTGGGCTCTATTGAATAATGAATGTTTTGAATTTTCTCCAAAAGTAAAGTAGTTGCAAACTCATGCTTTTAGAGACTTGTTTGGGCTCATGAGAGGAGTAGAAAAACATCAAAAATTTCAGTACTGCATGATTCTACCAAGAAATGTGTGTTCATTGAAACCGCTGGTTTTTGATAGTTTGGGCCCTATTGAATAATGAATGTTTTGAATTTTCTCCAAAAGTAAAGTAGTTGCAAACTCATCCTTTTAGAAACTTGTTTGGGCTGTTGAGAGGAGTAAAAAACCATCAAAAATTTCAATCCTGCATGATTTTACCAAGAAATGTGATTCTTCATTCAAAACCTGATTTTTGCTATTGGGCTCTATTGAATAGTGAATGTTTTGAATTTTCTCCAAAAGTAAAGTAGTTGCAAACTCATGCTTTTAGAGACTTGTTTGGGCTCATGAGAGGAGTAGAAAAACATCAAAAATTTCAGTCCTGCATGATTCTACCAAGAAATGTGTGTTCATTGAAATGGCTGGTTTTTGATAGTTTGGGCCCTATTGAATAATGAATGTTTTGAATTTTCTCCAAAAGTAAAGTAGTTGCAAACTCATCCTTTTAGAAACTTGTTTGGGCTGTTGAGAGGAGTAAAAAACCATCAAAAATTTCAATCCTGCATGATTCTACCAAGAAATGTGATTCTTCATTCAAAACGCTGGTTTTTGCTATTGGGCTCTATTGAATAATGAATGTTTTGAATTTTCTCCAAAAGTAAAGTAGTTGCAAACTCATGCTTTTAGAGACTTGTTTGGGCTCATGAGATGAGTAGAAAAACATCAAAAATTTCAGTCCTGCATGATTCTACCAAGATATGTGTGTTCATTGAAACGGCTGGTTTTTGATAGTTTGGGCCCTATTGAATAATGAATGTTTTGAATTTTCTCCAAAAGTAAAGTAGTTGCAAACTCATCCTTTTAGAAACTTGTTTGGGTTGTTGAGAGGAGTAAAAAACCATCAAAAATTTCAATCCTGCAGGATTCTACCAAGAAATGTGATTCTTCATTCAAAACGCTGGTTTTTGCTATTGGGCTCTATTGAATAATGAATGTTTTGAATTTTCTCCAAAAGTAAAGTAGTTGCAAACTCATGCTTTTAGAGACTTGTTTGGGCTCATGAGAGGAGTAGAAAAACATCAAAAATTTCAGTCCTGCATGATTCTACCAAGAAATGTGTGTTCATTGAAACCGCTGGTTTTTGATAGTTTGGGCCCTATTGAATAATGAATGTTTTGAATTTTCTCCAAAAGTAAAGTAGTTGCAAACTCATGCTTTTAGAGACTTGTTTGGGCTCATGAGAGGAGTAGAAAAACATCAAAAATTTCAGTACTGCATGATTCTACCAAGAAATGTGTGTTCATTGAAACCGCTGGTTTTTGATAGTTTGGGCCCTATTGAATAATGAATGTTTTGAATTTTCTCCAAAAGTAAAGTAGTTGCAAACTCATCCTTTTAGAAACTTGTTTGGGCTGTTGAGAGGAGTAAAAAACCATCAAAAATTTCAATCCTGCATGATTCTACCAAGAAATGTGATTCTTCATTCAAAACGCTGGTTTTTGCTATTGGGCTCTATTGAATAATGAATGTTTTGAATTTTCTCCAAAAGTAAAGTAGTTGCAAACTCATGCTTTTAGAGACTTGTTTGGGCTCATGAGAGGAGTAGAAAAACATCAAAAATTTCAGTCCTGCATGATTATACCAAGAAATGTGTGTTCATTGAAACCGCTGGTTTTTGATAGTTTGGGCCCTATTGAATAATGAATGTTTTGAATTTTCTCCAAAAGTAAAGTAGTTGCAAACTCATCCTTTTAGAAACTTGTTTGGGCTGTTGAGAGGAGTAAAAAACCATCAAAAATTTCAATCCTGCATGATTCTACCAAGAAATGTGATTCTTCATTCAAAACGCTGGTTTTTGCTATTGGGCTCTATTGAATAATGAATGTTTTGAATTTTCTCCAAAAGTAAAGTAGTTGCAAACTCATGCTTTTAGAGACTTGTTTGGGCTCATGAGATGAGTAGAAAAACATCAAAAATTTCAGTCCTGCATGATTCTACCAAGACATGTGTGTTCATTGAAACGGCTGGTTTTTGATAGTTTGGGCCCTATTGAATAATGAATGTTTTGAATTTTCTCCAAAAGTAAAGTAGTTGCAAACTCATCCTTTTAGAAACTTGTTTGGGTTGTTGAGAGGAGTAAAAAACCATCAAAAATTTCAATCCTGCAGGATTCTACCAAGAAATGTGATTCTTCATTCAAAACGCTGGTTTTTGCTATTGGGCTCTATTGAATAATGAATGTTTTGAATTTTCTCCAAAAGTAAAGTAGTTGCAAACTCATGCTTTTAGAGACTTGTTTGGGCTCATGAGAGGAGTAGAAAAACATCAAAAATTTCAGTCCTGCATGATTCTACCAAGAAATGTGTGTTCATTCAAACCGCTGGTTTTTGATAGTTTGGGCCCTATTGAATAATGAATGTTTTGAATTTTCTCCAAAAGTAAAGTAGTTGCAAACTCATGCTTTTAGAGACTTGTTTGAGCTCATGAGAGGAGTAGAAAAACATCAAAAATTTCAGTCCTGCATGATTCTACCAAGAAATGTGTGTTCATTGAAACCGCTGGTTTTTGATAGTTTGGGCCCTATTGAATAATGAATGTTTTGAATTTTCTCCAAAAGTAAAGTAGTTGCAAACTCATCCTTTTAGAAACTTGTTTGGGCTGTTGAGAGGAGTAAAAAACCATCAAAAATTTCAATCCTGCATGATTTTACCAAGAAATGTGATTCTTCATTCAAAACCTGATTTTTGCTATTGGGCTCTATTGAATAGTGAATGTTTTGAATTTTCTCCAAATGTAAAGTAGTTGCAAACTCATGCTTTTAGAGACTTGTTTGGGCTCATGAGAGGAGTAGAAAAACATCAAAAATTTCAGTCCTGCATGATTCTACCAAGAAATGTGTGTTCATTGAAAGCGCTGGTTTTTGATAGTTTGGGCCCTATAGAATAATGAATGTTTTGAATTTTCTCCAAAAGTAAAGTAGTTGCAAACTCATCCTTTTAGAAACTTGTTTGGGCTGTTGAGAGGAGTAAAAAACCATCAAAAATTTCAATCCTGCATGATTCTACCAAGAAATGTGATTCTTCATTCAAAACGCTGGTTTTTGCTATTGGGCTCTATTGAATAATGAATGTTTTGAATTTTCTCCAAAAGTAAAGTAGTTGCAAACTCATGCTTTTAGAGACTTGTTTGGGCTCATGAGAGGAGTAGAAAAACATCAAAAATTTCAGTACTGCATGATTCTACCAAGAAATGTGTGTTCATTGAAACAGCTGGTTTTTGATAGTTTGGGCCCTATTGAATAATGAATGTTTTGAATTTTCTCCAAAAGTAAAGTAGTTGCAAACTCATCCTTTTAGAAACTTGTTTGGGCTGTTGAGAGGAGTAAAAAACCATCAAAAATTTCAATCCTGCATGATTTTACCAAGAAATGTGATTCTTCATTCAAAACCTGATTTTTGCTATTGGGCTCTATTGAATAGTGAATGTTTTGAATTTTCTCCAAAAGTAAAGTAGTTGCAAACTCATGCTTTTAGAGACTTGTTTGGGCTCATGAGAGGAGTAGAAAAACATCAAAAATTTCAGTCCTGCATGATTCTACCAAGAAATGTGTGTTCATTGAAACGGCTGGTTTTTGATAGTTTGGGCCCTATTGAATAATGAATGTTTTGAATTTTCTCCAAAAGTAAAGTAGTTGCAAACTCATCCTTTTAGAAACTTGTTTGGGCTGTTGAGAGGAGTAAAAAACCATCAAAAATTTCAATCCTGCATGATTCTACCAAGAAATGTGATTCTTCATTCAAAACGCTGGTTTTTGCTATTGGGCTCTATTGAATAATGAATGTTTTGAATTTTCTCCAAAAGTAAAGTAGTTGCAAACTCATGCTTTTAGAGACTTGTTTGGGCTCATGAGATGAGTAGAAAAACATCAAAAATTTCAGTCCTGCATGATTCTACCAAGACATGTGTGTTCATTGAAACGGCTGGTTTTTGATAGTTTGGGCCCTATTGAATAATGAATGTTTTGAATTTTCTCCAAAAGTAAAGTAGTTGCAAACTCATCCTTTTAGAAACTTGTTTGGGCTGTTGAGAAGAGTAAAAAACCATCAAAAATTTCAATCCTGCATGATTCTACCAAGAAATGTGATTCTTCATTCAAAACGCTGGTTTTTGCTATTGGGCTCTATTGAATAATGAATGTTTTGAATTTTCTCCAAAAGTAAAGTAGTTGCAAACTCATGCTTTTAGAGACTTGTTTGGGCTCATGAGAGGAGTAGAAAAACATCAAAAATTTCAGTCCTGCATGATTCTACCAAGAAATGTGTGTTCATTGAAACCGCTGGTTTTTGATAGTTTGGGCCCTATTGAATAATGAATGTTTTGAATTTTCTCCAAAAGTAAAGTAGTTGCAAACTCATCCTTTTAGAAACTTGTTTGGGCTGTTGAGAGGAGTAAAAAACCATCAAAAATTTCAATCCTGCATGATTCTACCAAGAAATGTGATTCTTCATTCAAAACGCTGGTTTTTGCTATTGGGCTCTATTGAATAATGAATGTTTTGAATTTTCTCCAAAAGTAAAGTAGTTGCAAACTCATGCTTTTAGAGACTTGTTTGGGCTCATGAGAGGAGTAGAAAAACATCAAAAATTTCAGTCCTGCATGATTCTACCAAGAAATGTGTGTTCATTGAAACCGCTGGTTTTTGATAGTTTGGGCCCTATTGAATAATGAATGTTTTGAATTTTCTCCAAAAGTAAAGTAGTTGCAAACTCATGCTTTTAGAGACTTGTTTGGGCTCATGAGAGGAGTAGAAAAACATCAAAAATTTCAGTCCTGCATGATTCTACCAAGAAATGTGTGTTCATTGAAACCGCTGGTTTTTGATAGTTTGGGCCCTATTGAATAATGAATGTTTTGAATTTTCTCCAAAAGTAAAGTAGTTGCAAACTCATCCTTTTAGAAACTTGTTTGGGCTGTTGAGAGGAGTAAAAAACCATCAAAAATTTCAATCCTGCATGATTTTACCAAGAAATGTGATTCTTCATTCAAAACCTGATTTTTGCTATTGGGCTCTATTGAATAGTGAATGTTTTGAATTTTCTCCAAAAGTAAAGTAGTTGCAAACTCATGCTTTTAGAGACTTGTTTGGGCTCATGAGAGGAGTAGAAAAACATCAAAAATTTCAGTCCTGCATGATTCTACCAAGAAATGTGTGTTCATTCAAACCGCTGGTTTTTGATAGTTTGGGCCCTATTGAATAATGAATGTTTTGAATTTTCTCCAAAAGTAAAGTAGTTGCAAACTCATCCTTTTAGAAACTTGTTTGGGCTGTTGAGAGGAGTAAAAAACCATCAAAAATTTCAATCCTGCATGATTTTACCAAGAAATGTGATTCTTCATTCAAAACCTGATTTTTGCTATTGGGCTCTATTGAATAGTGAATGTTTTGAATTTTCTCCAAAAGTAAAGTAGTTGCAAACTCATGCTTTTAGAGACTTGTTTGGGCTCATGAGAGGAGTAGAAAAACATCAAAAATTTCAGTCCTGCATGATTCTACCAAGAAATGTGTGTTCATTCAAACCGCTGGTTTTTGATAGTTTGGGCCCTATTGAATAATGAATGTTTTGAATTTTCTCCAAAAGTAAAGTAGTTGCAAACTCATCCTTTTAGAAACTTGTTTGGGCTGTTGAGAGGAGTAAAAAAACATCAAAAATTTCAATCCTGCATGATTCTACCAAGAAATGTGATTCTTCATTCAAAACGCTGGTTTTTGCTATTGGGCTCTATTGAATAATGAATGTTTTGAATTTTCTCCAAAAGTAAAGTAGTTGCAAACTCATGCTTTTAGAGACTTGTTTGGGCTCATGAGAGGAGTAGAAAAACATCAAAAATTTCAGTCCTGCATGATTCTACCAAGAAATGTGTGTTCATTGAAACCGCTGGTTTTTGATAGTTTGGGCCCTATTGAATAATGAATGTTTTGAATTTTCTCCAAAAGTAAAGTAGTTGCAAACTCATCCTTTTAGAAACTTGTTTGGGCTGTTGAGAGGAGTAAAAAACCATCAAAAATTTCAATCCTGCATGATTTTACCAAGAAATGTGATTCTTCATTCAAAACCTGATTTTTGCTATTGGGCTCTATTGAATAGTGAATGTTTTGAATTTTCTCCAAAAGTAAAGTAGTTGCAAACTCATGCTTTTAGAGACTTGTTTGGGCTCATGAGAGGAGTAGAAAAACATCAAAAATTTCAGTCCTGCATGATTCTACCAAGAAATGTGTTCATTCAAACCGCTGGTTTTTGATAGTTTGGGCCCTATTGAATAATGAATGTTTTGAATTTTCTCCAAAAGTAAAGTAGTTGCAAACTCATCCTTTTAGAAACTTGTTTGGGCTGTTGAGAGGAGTAAAAAACCAACAAAAATTTCAATCCTGCATGATTCTACCAAGAAATGTGATTCTTCATTCAAAACGCTGGTTTTTGCTATTGGGCTCTATTGAATAATGAATGTTTTGAATTTTCTCCAAAAGTAAAGTAGTTGCAAACTCATGCTTTTAGAGACTTGTTTGGGCTCATGAGAGGAGTAGAAAAACATCAAAAATTTCAGTC
This sequence comes from Dendrobates tinctorius, assembly GCF_039654945.1. Taxonomy (NCBI): domain Eukaryota; kingdom Metazoa; phylum Chordata; class Amphibia; order Anura; family Dendrobatidae; genus Dendrobates; species Dendrobates tinctorius. Next base: position 25,892,105 of record NW_027361793.1, read on the forward strand.
CTGCATGTTTCTACCAAGAAATGTGTGTTCATTCAAACCGCTGGTTTTTGATAGTTTGGGCCCTATTGAATAATGAATGTTTTGAATTTTCTCCAAAAGTAAAGTAGTTGCAAACTCATGCTTTTAGAGACTTGTTTGGGCTCATGGGAGGAGTAGAAAAACATCAAAAATGTCAGTCCTGCATGATTCTACCAAGAAATGTGTGATCATTGAAACCGCTGGTTTTTGATAGTTTGGGCCCCATTGAATAATGAATGTTTTGAATTTTCTCCAAAAGTAAAGTAGTTGCAAACTCATCCTTTTAGAAACTTGTTTGGGCTGTTGAGAGGAGTAAAAAACCATCAAAAATTTCAATCCTGCATGATTTTACCAAGAAATGTGATTCTTCATTCAAAACCTGATTTTTGCTATTGGGCTCTATTGAATAGTGAATGTTTTGAATTTTCTCCAAAAGTAAAGTAGTTGCAAACTCATGCTTTTAGAGACTTGTTTGGGCTCATGAGAGGAGTAGAAAAACATCAAAAATTTCAGTCCTGCATGATTCTACCAAGAAATGTGTTCATTCAAACCGCTGGTTTTTGATAGTTTGGGCCCTATTGAATAATGAATGTTTTGAATTTTCTCCAAAAGTAAAGTAGTTGCAAACTCATCCTTTTAGAAACTTGTTTGGGCTGTTGAGAGGAGTAAAAAACCATCAAAAATTTCAATCCTGCATGATTTTACCAAGAAATGTGATTCTTCATTCAAAACCTGATTTTTGCTATTGGGCTCTATTGAATAGTGAATGTTTTGAATTTTCTCCAAAAGTAAAGTAGTTGCAAACTCATGCTTTTAGAGACTTGTTTGGGCTCATGAGAGGAGTAGAAAAACATCAAAAATTTCAGTCCTGCATGATTCTACCAAGACATGTGTGTTCATTGAAACGGCTGGTTTTTGATAGTTTGGGCCCTATTGAATAATGAATGTTTTGAATTTTCTCCAAAAGTAAAGTAGTTGCAAACTCATCCTTTTAGAAACTTGTTTGGGCTGTTGAGTGGAGTAAAAAACCATCAAAAATTTCAATCCTGCATGATTCTACCAAGAAATGTGATTCTTCATTCAAAACGCTGGTTTTTGCTATTGGGCTCTATTGAATAATGAATGTTTTGAATTTTCTCCAAAAGTAAAGTAGTTGCAAACTCATGCTTTTAGAGACTTGTTTGAGCTCATGAGAGGAGTAGAAAAACATCAAAAATTTCAGTCCTGCATGATTCTACCAAGAAATGTGTGTTTATTCAAACCGCTGGTTTTTGATAGTTTGTGCCCTATTGAATAATGAATGTTTTGAATTTTCTCCAAAAGTAAAGTAGTTGCAAACTCATCCTTTTAGAAACTTGTTTGGGCTGTTGAGAGGAGTAAAAAACCAACAAAAATTTCAATCCTGCATGATTCTACCAAGAAATGTGATTCTTCATTCAAAACGCTGGTTTTTGCTATTGGGCTCTATTGAATAATGAATGTTTTGAATTTTCTCCAAAAGTAAAGTAGTTGCAAACTCATGCTTTTAGAGACTTGTTTGGGCTCATGAGAGGAGTAGAAAAACATCAAAAATTTCAGTCCTGCATGTTTCTACCAAGAAATGTGTGTTCATTCAAACCGCTGGTTTTTGATAGTTTGGGCCCTATTGAATAATGAATGTTTTGAATTTTCTCCAAAAGTAAAGTAGTTGCAAACTCATGCTTTTAGAGACTTGTTTGGGCTCATGGGAGGAGTAGAAAAACATCAAAAATGTCAGTCCTGCATGATTCTACCAAGAAATGTGTGATCATTGAAACCGCTGGTTTTTGATAGTTTGGGCCCTATTGAATAAGGAATGTTTTGAATTTTCTCCAAAAGTAAAGTAGTTGCAAACTCATCCTTTTAGAAACTTGTTTGGGCTGTTGAGAGGAGTAAAAAACCATCAAAAATTTCAATCCTGCATGATTTTACCAAGAAATGTGATTCTTCATTCAAAACCTGATTTTTGCTATTGGGCTCTATTGAATAGTGAATGTTTTGAATTTTCTCCAAAAGTAAAGTAGTTGCAAACTCATGCTTTTAGAGACTTGTTTGGGCTCATGAGAGGAGTAGAAAAACATCAAAAATTTCAGTCCTGCATGATTCTACCAAGAAATGTGTGTTCATTGAAACCGCTGGTTTTTGATAGTTTGGGCCCTATTGAATAATGAATGTTTTGAATTTTCTCCAAAAGTAAAGTAGTTGCAAACTCATCCTTTTAGATACTTGTTTGGGCTGTTGAGAGGAGTAAAAAACCATCAAAAATTTCAATCCTGCATGATTCTACCAAGAAATGTGATTCTTCATTCAAAACGCTGGTTTTTGCTATTGGGCTCTATTGAATAATGAATGTTTTGAATTTTCTCCAAAAGTAAAGTAGTTGCAAACTCATGCTTTTAGAGACTTGTTTGGGCTCATGAGAGGAGTAGAAAAACATCAAAAATTTCAGTCCTGCATGATTCTACCAAGAAATGTGTGTTCATTCAAACCGCTGGTTTTTGATAGTTTGGGCCCTATTGAATAATGAATGTTTTGAATTTTCTCCAAAAGTAAAGTAGTTGCAAACTCATCCTTTTAGAAACTTGTTTGGGATGTTGAGAGGAGTAAAAAAACATCAAAAATTTCAATCCTGCATGATTCTACCAAGAAATGTGATTCTTCATTCAAAACGCTGGTTTTTGCTATTGGGCTCTATTGAATAATGAATGTTTTGAATTTTCTCCAAAAGTAAAGTAGTTGCAAACTCATGCTTTTAGAGACTTGTTTGGGCTCATGAGAGGAGTAGAAAAACATCAAAAATTTCAGTCCTGCATGATTCTACCAAGAAATGTGTGTTCATTGAAACCGCTGGTTTTTGATAGTTTGGGCCCTATTGAATAATGAATGTTTTGAATTTTCTCCAAAAGTAAAGTAGTTGCAAACTCATCCTTTTAGAAACTTGTTTGGGCTGTTGAGAGGAGTAAAAAACCATCAAAAATTTCAATCCTGCATGATTTTACCAAGAAATGTGATTCTTCATTCAAAACCTGATTTTTGCTATTGGGCTCTATTGAATAGTGAATGTTTTGAATTTTCTCCAAAAGTAAAGTAGTTGCAAACTCATGCTTTTAGAGACTTGTTTGGGCTCATGAGAGGAGTAGAAAAACATCAAAAATTTCAGTCCTGCATGATTCTACCAAGAAATGTGTTCATTCAAACCGCTGGTTTTTGATAGTTTGGGCCCTATTGAATAATGAATGTTTTGAATTTTCTCCAAAAGTAAAGTAGTTGCAAACTCATCCTTTTAGAAACTTGTTTGGGCTGTTGAGAGGAGTAAAAAACCAACAAAAATTTCAATCCTGCATGATTCTACCAAGAAATGTGATTCTTCATTCAAAACGCTGGTTTTTGCTATTGGGCTCTATTGAATAATGAATGTTTTGAATTTTCTCCAAAAGTAAAGTAGTTGCAAACTCATGCTTTTAGAGACTTGTTTGGGCTCATGAGAGGAGTAGAAAAACATCAAAAATTTCAGTCCTGCATGTTTCTACCAAGAAATGTGTGTTCATTCAAACCGCTGGTTTTTGATAGTTTGGGCCCTATTGAATAATGAATGTTTTGAATTTTCTCCAAAAGTAAAGTAGTTGCAAACTCATGCTTTTAGAGACTTGTTTGGGCTCATGGGAGGAGTAGAAAAACATCAAAAATGTCAGTCCTGCATGATTCTACCAAGAAATGTGTGATCATTGAAACCGCTGGTTTTTGATAGTTTGGGCCCCATTGAATAATGAATGTTTTGAATTTTCTCCAAAAGTAAAGTAGTTGCAAACTCATCCTTTTAGAAACTTGTTTGGGCTGTTGAGAGGAGTAAAAAACCATCAAAAATTTCAATCCTGCATGATTTTACCAAGAAATGTGATTCTTCATTCAAAACCTGATTTTTGCTATTGGGCTCTATTGAATAGTGAATGTTTTGAATTTTCTCCAAAAGTAAAGTAGTTGCAAACTCATGCTTTTAGAGACTTGTTTGGGCTCATGAGAGGAGTAGAAAAACATCAAAAATTTCAGTCCTGCATGATTCTACCAAGAAATGTGTTCATTCAAACCGCTGGTTTTTGATAGTTTGGGCCCTATTGAATAATGAATGTTTTGAATTTTCTCCAAAAGTAAAGTAGTTGCAAACTCATCCTTTTAGAAACTTGTTTGGGCTGTTGAGAGGAGTAAAAAACCATCAAAAATTTCAATCCTGCATGATTTTACCAAGAAATGTGATTCTTCATTCAAAACCTGATTTTTGCTATTGGGCTCTATTGAATAGTGAATGTTTTGAATTTTCTCCAAAAGTAAAGTAGTTGCAAACTCATGCTTTTAGAGACTTGTTTGGGCTCATGAGAGGAGTAGAAAAACATCAAAAATTTCAGTCCTGCATGATTCTACCAAGACATGTGTGTTCATTGAAACGGCTGGTTTTTGATAGTTTGGGCCCTATTGAATAATGAATGTTTTGAATTTTCTCCAAAAGTAAAGTAGTTGCAAACTCATCCTTTTAGAAACTTGTTTGGGCTGTTGAGTGGAGTAAAAAACCATCAAAAATTTCAATCCTGCATGATTCTACCAAGAAATGTGATTCTTCATTCAAAACGCTGGTTTTTGCTATTGGGCTCTATTGAATAATGAATGTTTTGAATTTTCTCCAAAAGTAAAGTAGTTGCAAACTCATGCTTTTAGAGACTTGTTTGAGCTCATGAGAGGAGTAGAAAAACATCAAAAATTTCAGTCCTGCATGATTCTACCAAGAAATGTGTGTTTATTCAAACCGCTGGTTTTTGATAGTTTGTGCCCTATTGAATAATGAATGTTTTGAATTTTCTCCAAAAGTAAAGTAGTTGCAAACTCATCCTTTTAGAAACTTGTTTGGGCTGTTGAGAGGAGTAAAAAACCAACAAAAATTTCAATCCTGCATGATTCTACCAAGAAATGTGATTCTTCATTCAAAACGCTGGTTTTTGCTATTGGGCTCTATTGAATAATGAATGTTTTGAATTTTCTCCAAAAGTAAAGTAGTTGCAAACTCATGCTTTTAGAGACTTGTTTGGGCTCATGAGAGGAGTAGAAAAACATCAAAAATTTCAGTCCTGCATGTTTCTACCAAGAAATGTGTGTTCATTCAAACCGCTGGTTTTTGATAGTTTGGGCCCTATTGAATAATGAATGTTTTGAATTTTCTCCAAAAGTAAAGTAGTTGCAAACTCATGCTTTTAGAGACTTGTTTGGGCTCATGGGAGGAGTAGAAAAACATCAAAAATGTCAGTCCTGCATGATTCTACCAAGAAATGTGTGATCATTGAAACCGCTGGTTTTTGATAGTTTGGGCCCTATTGAATAAGGAATGTTTTGAATTTTCTCCAAAAGTAAAGTAGTTGCAAACTCATCCTTTTAGAAACTTGTTTGGGCTGTTGAGAGGAGTAAAAAACCATCAAAAATTTCAATCCTGCATGATTTTACCAAGAAATGTGATTCTTCATTCAAAACCTGATTTTTGCTATTGGGCTCTATTGAATAGTGAATGTTTTGAATTTTCTCCAAAAGTAAAGTAGTTGCAAACTCATGCTTTTAGAGACTTGTTTGGGCTCATGAGAGGAGTAGAAAAACATCAAAAATTTCAGTCCTGCATGATTCTACCAAGAAATGTGTGTTCATTGAAACCGCTGGTTTTTGATAGTTTGGGCCCTATTGAATAATGAATGTTTTGAATTTTCTCCAAAAGTAAAGTAGTTGCAAACTCATCCTTTTAGATACTTGTTTGGGCTGTTGAGAGGAGTAAAAAACCATCAAAAATTTCAATCCTGCATGATTCTACCAAGAAATGTGATTCTTCATTCAAAACGCTGGTTTTTGCTATTGGGCTCTATTGAATAATGAATGTTTTGAATTTTCTCCAAAAGTAAAGTAGTTGCAAACTCATGCTTTTAGAGACTTGTTTGGGCTCATGAGAGGAGTAGAAAAACATCAAAAATTTCAGTCCTGCATGATTCTACCAAGAAATGTGTGTTCATTGAAACCGCTGGTTTTTGATAGTTTGGGCCCTATTGAATAAGCAATGTTTTGAATTTTCTCCAAAAGTAAAGTAGTTGCAAACTCATCCTTTTAGAAACTTGTTTGGGCTGTTGAGAGGAGTAAAAAACCATCAAAAATTTCAATCCTGCATGATTTTACCAAGAAATGTGATTCTTCATTCAAAACCTGATTTTTGCTATTGGGCTCTATTGAATAGTGAATGTTTTGAATTTTCTCCAAAAGTAAAGTAGTTGCAAACTCATGCTTTTAGAGACTTGTTTGGGCTCATGAGAGGAGTAGAAAAACATCAAAAATTTCAGTCCTGCATGATTCTACCAAGAAATGTGTGTTCATTCAAACCGCTGGTTTTTGATAGTTTGGGCCCTATTGAATAATGAATGTTTTGAATTTTCTCCAAAAGTAAAGTAGTTGCAAACTCATCCTTTTAGAAACTTGTTTGGGCTGTTGAGAGGAGTAAAAAACCATCAAAAATTTCAATCCTGCATGATTTTACCAAGAAATGTGATTCTTCATTCAAAACCTGATTTTTGCTATTGGGCTCTATTGAATAGTGAATGTTTTGAATTTTCTCCAAAAGTAAAGTAGTTGCAAACTCATGCTTTTAGAGACTTGTTTGGGCTCATGAGAGGAGTAGAAAAACATCAAAAATTTCAGTCCTGCATGATTCTACCAAGAAATGTGTGTTCATTGAAACCGCTGGTTTTTGATAGTTTGGCCCCTTTTGAATAATGAATGTTTTGAATTTTCTCCAAAAGTAAAGTAGTTGCAAACTCATCCTTTTAGAAACTTGTTTGGGCTGTTGAGAGGAGTAAAAAACCATCAAAAATTTCAATCCTGCATGATTCTACCAAGAAATGTGATTCTTCATTCAAAACGCTGGTTTTTGCTATTGGGCTCTATTGAATAATGAATGTTTTGAATTTTCTCCAAAAGTAAAGTAGTTGCAAACTCATGCTTTTAGAGACTTGTTTGGGCTCATGAGAGGAGTAGAAAAACATCAAAAATTTCAGTCCTGCATGATTCTACCAAGAAATGTGTGTTCATTGAAACCGCTGGTTTTTGATAGTTTGGGCCCTATAGAATAATGAATGTTTTGAATTTTCTCCAAAAGTAAAGTAGTTGCAAACTCATCCTTTTAGAAACTTGTTTGGGCTGTTGAGAGGAGTAAAAAACCATCAAAAATTTCAATCCTGCATGATTCTACCAAGAAATGTGATTCTTCATTCAAAACGCTGGTTTTTGCTATTGGGCTCTATTGAATAATGAATGTTTTGAATTTTCTCCAAAAGTAAAGTAGTTGCAAACTCATGCTTTTAGAGACTTGTTTGGGCTCATGAGATGAGTAGAAAAACATCAAAAATTTCAGTCCTGCATGATTCTACCAAGACATGTGTGTTCATTGAAACGGCTGGTTTTTGATAGTTTGGGCCCTATTGAATAATGAATGTTTTGAATTTTCTCCAAAAGTAAAGTAGTTGCAAACTCATCCTTTTAGAAACTTGTTTGGGTTGTTGAGAGGAGTAAAAAACCATCAAAAATTTCAATCCTGCAGGATTCTACCAAGAAATGTGATTCTTCATTCAAAACGCTGGTTTTTGCTATTGGGCTCTATTGAATAATGAATGTTTTGAATTTTCTCCAAAAGTAAAGTCGTTGCAAACTCATGCTTTTAGAGACTTGTTTGGGCTCATGGGAGGAGTAGAAAAACATCAAAAATGTCAGTCCTGCATGATTCTACCAAGAAATGTGTGATCATTGAAACCGCTGGTTTTTGAGTTTGGGCCCCATTGAATAATGAATGTTTTGAATTTTCTCCAAAAGTAAAGTAGTTGCAAACTCATCCTTTTAGAAACTTGTTTGGGCTGTTGAGAGGAGTAAAAAACCATCAAAAATTTCAATCCTGCATGATTTTACCAAGAAATGTGATTCTTCATTCAAAACCTGATTTTTGCTATTGGGCTCTATTGAATAGTGAATGTTTTGAATTTTCTCCAAAAGTAAAGTAGTTGCAAACTCATGCTTTTAGAGACTTGTTTGGGCTCATGAGAGGAGTAGAAAAACATCAAAAATTTCAGTCCTGCATGATTCTACCAAGAAATGTGTTCATTCAAACCGCTGGTTTTTGATAGTTTGGGCCCTATTGAATAATGAATGTTTTGAATTTTCTCCAAAAGTAAAGTAGTTGCAAACTCATCCTTTTAGAAACTTGTTTGGGCTGTTGAGAGGAGTAAAAAACCATCAAAAATTTCAATCCTGCATGATTTTACCAAGAAATGTGATTCTTCATTCAAAACCTGATTTTTGCTATTGGGCTCTATTGAATAGTGAATGTTTTGAATTTTCTCCAAAAGTAAAGTAGTTGCAAACTCATGCTTTTAGAGACTTGTTTGGGCTCATGAGAGGAGTAGAAAAACATCAAAAATTTCAGTCCTGCATGATTCTACCAAGACATGTGTGTTCATTGAAACGGCTGGTTTTTGATAGTTTGGGCCCTATTGAATAATGAATGTTTTGAATTTTCTCCAAAAGTAAAGTAGTTGCAAGCTCATCCTTTTAGAAACTTGTTTGGGCTGTTGAGAGGGGTAAAAAACCATCAAAAATTTCAATCCTGCATGATTCTACCAAGAAATGTGATTCTTCATTCAAAACGCTGGTTTTTGCTATTGGGCTCTATTGAATAATGAATGTTTTGAATTTTCTCCAAAAGTAAAGTAGTTGCAAACTCATGCTTTTAGAGACTTGTTTGAGCTCATGAGAGGAGTAGAAAAACATCAAAAATTTCAGTCCTGCATGATTCTACCAAGAAATGTGTGTTTATTCAAACCGCTGGTTTTTGATAGTTTGGGCCCTATTGAATAATGAATGTTTTGAATTTTCTCCAAAAGTAAAGTAGTTGCAAACTCATCCTTTTAGAAACTTGTTTGGGCTGTTGAGAGGAGTAAAAAACCAACAAAAATTTCAATCCTGCATGATTCTACCAAGAAATGTGATTCTTCATTCAAAACGCTGGTTTTTGCTATTGGGCTCTATTGAATAGTGAATGTTTTGAATTTTCTCCAAAAGTAAAGTAGTTGCAAACTCATGCTTTTAGAGACTTGTTTGGGCTCATGAGAGGAGTAGAAAAACATCAAAAATTTCAGTCCTGCATGATTCTACCAAGAAATGTGTGTTCATTGAAACCGCTGGTTTTTGATAGTTTGGGCCCTATTGAATAATGAATGTTTTGAATTTTCTCCAAAAGTAAAGTAGTTGCAAACTCATCCTTTTAGATACTTGTTTGGGCTGTTGAGAGGAGTAAAAAACCATCAAAAATTTCAATCCTGCATGATTCTACCAAGAAATGTGATTCTTCATTCAAAACGCTGGTTTTTGCTATTGGGCTCTATTGAATAATGAATGTTTTGAATTTTCTCCAAAAGTAAAGTAGTTGCAAACTCATGCTTTTAGAGACTTGTTTGGGCTCATGAGAGGAGTAGAAAAACATCAAAAATTTCAGTCCTGCATGATTCTACCAAGAAATGTGTGTTCATTGAAACCGCTGGTTTTTGATAGTTTGGGCCCTATTGAATAAGGAATGTTTTGAATTTTCTCCAAAAGTAAAGTAGTTGCAAACTCATCCTTTTAGAAACTTGTTTGGGCTGTTGAGAGGAGTAAAAAACCATCAAAAATTTCAATCCTGCATGATTTTACCAAGAAATGTGATTCTTCATTCAAAACCTGATTTTTGCTATTGGGCTCTATTGAATAGTGAATGTTTTGAATTTTCTCCAAAAGTAAAGTAGTTGCAAACTCATGCTTTTAGAGACTTGTTTGGGCTCATGAGAGGAGTAGAAAAACATCAAAAATTTCAGTCCTGCATGATTCTACCAAGAAATGTGTGTTCATTCAAACCGCTGGTTTTTGATAGTTTGGGCCCTATTGAATAATGAATGTTTTGAATTTTCTCCAAAAGTAAAGTAGTTGCAAACTCATCCTTTTAGAAACTTGTTTGGGCTGTTGAGAGGAGTAAAAAACCATCAAAAATTTCAATCCTGCATGATTTTACCAAGAAATGTGATTCTTCATTCAAAACCTGATTTTTGCTATTGGGCTCTATTGAATAGTGAATGTTTTGAATTTTCTCCAAAAGTAAAGTAGTTGCAAACTCATGCTTTTAGAGACTTGTTTGGGCTCATGAGAGGAGTAGAAAAACATCAAAAATTTCAGTCCTGCATGATTCTACCAAGAAATGTGTGTTCATTGAAACCGCTGGTTTTTGATAGTTTGGCCCCTTTTGAATAATGAATGTTTTGAATTTTCTCCAAAAGTAAAGTAGTTGCAAACTCATCCTTTTAGAAACTTGTTTGGGCTGTTGAGAGGAGTAAAAAACCATCAAAAATTTCAATCCTGCATGATTCTACCAAGAAATGTGATTCTTCATTCAAAACGCTGGTTTTTGCTATTGGGCTCTATTGAATAATGAATGTTTTGAATTTTCTCCAAAAGTAAAGTAGTTGCAAACTCATGCTTTTAGAGACTTGTTTGGGCTCATGAGAGGAGTAGAAAAACATCAAAAATTTCAGTCCTGCATGATTCTACCAAGAAATGTGTGTTCATTGAAACCGCTGGTTTTTGATAGTTTGGGCCCTATAGAATAATGAATGTTTTGAATTTTCTCCAAAAGTAAAGTAGTTGCAAACTCATCCTTTTAGAAACTTGTTTGGGCTGTTGAGAGGAGTAAAAAACCATCAAAAATTTCAATCCTGCATGATTCTACCAAGAAATGTGATTCTTCATTCAAAACGCTGGTTTTTGCTATTGGGCTCTATTGAATAATGAATGTTTTGAATTTTCTCCAAAAGTAAAGTAGTTGCAAACTCATGCTTTTAGAGACTTGTTTGGGCTCATGAGAGGAGTAGAAAAACATCAAAAATTTCAGTACTGCATGATTCTACCAAGAAATGTGTGTTCATTGAAACCGCTGGTTTTTGATAGTTTGGGCCCTATTGAATAATGAATGTTTTGAATTTTCTCCAAAAGTAAAGTAGTTGCAAACTCATCCTTTTAGAAACTTGTTTGGGCTGTTGAGAGGAGTAAAAAACCATCAAAAATTTCAATCCTGCATGATTTTACCAAGAAATGTGATTCTTCATTCAAAACCTGATTTTTGCTATTGGGCTCTATTGAATAGTGAATGTTTTGAATTTTCTCCAAAAGTAAAGTAGTTGCAAACTCATGCTTTTAGAGACTTGTTTGGGCTCATGAGAGGAGTAGAAAAACATCAAAAATTTCAGTCCTGCATGATTCTACCAAGAAATGTGTGTTCATTGAAATGGCTGGTTTTTGATAGTTTGGGCCCTATTGAATAATGAATGTTTTGAATTTTCTCCAAAAGTAAAGTAGTTGCAAACTCATCCTTTTAGAAACTTGTTTGGGCTGTTGAGAGGAGTAAAAAACCATCAAAAATTTCAATCCTGCATGATTCTACCAAGAAATGTGATTCTTCATTCAAAACGCTGGTTTTTGCTATTGGGCTCTATTGAATAATGAATGTTTTGAATTTTCTCCAAAAGTAAAGTAGTTGCAAACTCATGCTTTTAGAGACTTGTTTGGGCTCATGAGATGAGTAGAAAAACATCAAAAATTTCAGTCCTGCATGATTCTACCAAGACATGTGTGTTCATTGAAACGGCTGGTTTTTGATAGTTTGGGCCCTATTGAATAATGAATGTTTTGAATTTTCTCCAAAAGTAAAGTAGTTGCAAACTCATCCTTTTAGAAACTTGTTTGGGTTGTTGAGAGGAGTAAAAAACCATCAAAAATTTCAATCCTGCAGGATTCTACCAAGAAATGTGATTCTTCATTCAAAACGCTGGTTTTTGCTATTGGGCTCTATTGAATAATGAATGTTTTGAATTTTCTCCAAAAGTAAAGTAGTTGCAAACTCATGCTTTTAGAGACTTGTTTGGGCTCATGAGAGGAGTAGAAAAACATCAAAAATTTCAGTCCTGCATGATTCTACCAAGAAATGTGTTCATTCAAACCGCTGGTTTTTGATAGTTTGGGCCCTATTGAATAATGAATGTTTTGAATTTTCTCCAAAAGTAAAGTAGTTGCAAACTCATCCTTTTAGAAACTTGTTTGGGCTGTTGAGAGGAGTAAAAAACCATCAAAAATTTCAATCCTGCATGATTTTACCAAGAAATGTGATTCTTCATTCAAAACCTGATTTTTGCTATTGGGCTCTATTGAATAGTGAATGTTTTGAATTTTCTCCAAAAGTAAAGTAGTTGCAAACTCATGCTTTTAGAGACTTGTTTGGGCTCATGAGAGGAGTAGAAAAACATCAAAAATTTCAGTCCTGCATCATTCTACCAAGACATGTGTGTTCATTGAAACGGCTGGTTTTTGATAGTTTGGGCCCTATTGAATAATGAATGTTTTGAATTTTCTCCAAAAGTAAAGTAGTTGCAAACTCATCCTTTTAGAAACTTGTTTGGGCTGTTGAGTGGAGTAAAAAACCATCAAAAATTTCAATCCTGCATGATTCTACCAAGAAATGTGATTCTTCATTCAAAACGCTGGTTTTTGCTATTGGGCTCTATTGAATAATGAATGTTTTGAATTTTCTCCAAAAGTAAAGTAGTTGCAAACTCATGCTTTTAGAGACTTGTTTGAGCTCATGAGAGGAGTAGAAAAACATCAAAAATTTCAGTCCTGCATGATTCTACCAAGAAATGTGTGTTTATTCAAACCGCTGGTTTTTGATAGTTTGTGCCCTATTGAATAATGAATGTTTTGAATTTTCTCCAAAAGTAAAGTAGTTGCAAACTCATCCTTTTAGAAACTTGTTTGGGCTGTTGAGAGGAGTAAAAAACCAACAAAAATTTCAATCCTGCATGATTCTACCAAGAAATGTGATTCTTCATTCAAAACGCTGGTTTTTGCTATTGGGCTCTATTGAATAATGAATGTTTTGAATTTTCTCCAAAAGTAAAGTAGTTGCAAACTCATGCTTTTAGAGACTTGTTTGGGCTCATGAGAGGAGTAGAAAAACATCAAAAATTTCAGTCCTGCATGTTTCTACCAAGAAATGTGTGTTCATTCAAACCGCTGGTTTTTGATAGTTTGGGCCCTATTGAATAATGAATGTTTTGAATTTTCTCCAAAAGTAAAGTAGTTGCAAACTCATGCTTTTAGAGACTTGTTTGGGCTCATGGGAGGAGTAGAAAAACATCAAAAATGTCAGTCCTGCATGATTCTACCAAGAAATGTGTGATCATTGAAACCGCTGGTTTTTGATAGTTTGGGCCCTATTGAATAAGGAATGTTTTGAATTTTCTCCAAAAGTAAAGTAGTTGCAAACTCATCCTTTTAGAAACTTGTTTGGGCTGTTGAGAGGAGTAAAAAACCATCAAAAATTTCAATCCTGCATGATTTTACCAAGAAATGTGATTCTTCATTCAAAACCTGATTTTTGCTATTGGGCTCTATTGAATAGTGAATGTTTTGAATTTTCTCCAAAAGTAAAGTAGTTGCAAACTCATGCTTTTAGAGACTTGTTTGGGCTCATGAGAGGAGTAGAAAAACATCAAAAATTTCAGTCCTGCATGATTCTACCAAGAAATGTGTGTTCATTGAAACCGCTGGTTTTTGATAGTTTGGGCCCTATTGAATAATGAATGTTTTGAATTTTCTCCAAAAGTAAAGTAGTTGCAAACTCATCCTTTTAGATACTTGTTTGGGCTGTTGAGAGGAGTAAAAAACCATCAAAAATTTCAATCCTGCATGATTCTACCAAGAAATGTGATTCTTCATTCAAAACGCTGGTTTTTGCTATTGGGCTCTATTGAATAATGAATGTTTTGAATTTTCTCCAAAAGTAAAGTAGTTGCAAACTCATGCTTTTAGAGACTTGTTTGGGCTCATGAGAGGAGTAGAAAAACATCAAAAATTTCAGTCCTGCATGATTCTACCAAGAAATGTGTGTTCATTGAAACCGCTGGTTTTTGATAGTTTGGGCCCTATTGAATAAGCAATGTTTTGAATTTTCTCCAAAAGTAAAGTAGTTGCAAACTCATCCTTTTAGAAACTTGTTTGGGCTGTTGAGAGGAGTAAAAAACCATCAAAAATTTCAATCCTGCATGATTTTACCAAGAAATGTGATTCTTCATTCAAAACCTGATTTTTGCTATTGGGCTCTATTGAATAGTGAATGTTTTGAATTTTCTCCAAAAGTAAAGTAGTTGCAAACTCATGCTTTTAGAGACTTGTTTGGGCTCATGAGAGGAGTAGAAAAACATCAAAAATTTCAGTCCTGCATGATTCTACCAAGAAATGTGTGTTCATTCAAACCGCTGGTTTTTGATAGTTTGGGCCCTATTGAATAATGAATGTTTTGAATTTTCTCCAAAAGTAAAGTAGTTGCAAACTCATCCTTTTAGAAACTTGTTTGGGCTGTTGAGAGGAGTAAAAAACCATCAAAAATTTCAATCCTGCATGATTTTACCAAGAAATGTGATTCTTCATTCAAAACCTGATTTTTGCTATTGGGCTCTATTGAATAGTGAATGTTTTGAATTTTCTCCAAAAGTAAAGTAGTTGCAAACTCATGCTTTTAGAGACTTGTTTGGGCTCATGAGAGGAGTAGAAAAACATCAAAAATTTCAGTCCTGCATGATTCTACCAAGAAATGTGTGTTCATTGAAACCGCTGGTTTTTGATAGTTTGGCCCCTTTTGAATAATGAATGTTTTGAATTTTCTCCAAAAGTAAAGTAGTTGCAAACTCATCCTTTTAGAAACTTGTTTGGGCTGTTGAGAGGAGTAAAAAACCATCAAAAATTTCAATCCTGCATGATTCTACCAAGAAATGTGATTCTTCATTCAAAACGCTGGTTTTTGCTATTGGGCTCTATTGAATAATGAATGTTTTGAATTTTCTCCAAAAGTAAAGTAGTTGCAAACTCATGCTTTTAGAGACTTGTTTGGGCTCATGAGAGGAGTAGAAAAACATCAAAAATTTCAGTCCTGCATGATTCTACCAAGAAATGTGTGTTCATTGAAACCGCTGGTTTTTGATAGTTTGGGCCCTATAGAATAATGAATGTTTTGAATTTTCTCCAAAAGTAAAGTAGTTGCAAACTCATCCTTTTAGAAACTTGTTTGGGCTGTTGAGAGGAGTAAAAAACCATCAAAAATTTCAATCCTGCATGATTCTACCAAGAAATGTGATTCTTCATTCAAAACGCTGGTTTTTGCTATTGGGCTCTATTGAATAATGAATGTTTTGAATTTTCTCCAAAAGTAAAGTAGTTGCAAACTCATGCTTTTAGAGACTTGTTTGGGCTCATGAGAGGAGTAGAAAAACATCAAAAATTTCAGTACTGCATGATTCTACCAAGAAATGTGTGTTCATTGAAACCGCTGGTTTTTGATAGTTTGGGCCCTATTGAATAATGAATGTTTTGAATTTTCTCCAAAAGTAAAGTAGTTGCAAACTCATCCTTTTAGAAACTTGTTTGGGCTGTTGAGAGGAGTAAAAAACCATCAAAAATTTCAATCCTGCATGATTTTACCAAGAAATGTGATTCTTCATTCAAAACCTGATTTTTGCTATTGGGCTCTATTGAATAGTGAATGTTTTGAATTTTCTCCAAAAGTAAAGTAGTTGCAAACTCATGCTTTTAGAGACTTGTTTGGGCTCATGAGAGGAGTAGAAAAACATCAAAAATTTCAGTCCTGCATGATTCTACCAAGAAATGTGTGTTCATTGAAACGGTTGGTTTTTGATAGTTTGGGCCCTATTGAATAATGAATGTTTTGAATTTTCTCCAAAAGTAAAGTAGTTGCAAACTCATCCTTTTAGAAACTTGTTTGGGCTGTTGAGAGGAGTAAAAAACCATCAAAAATTTCAATCCTGCATGATTCTACCAAGAAATGTGATTCTTCATTCAAAACGCTGGTTTTTGCTATTGGGCTCTATTGAATAATGAATGTTTTGAATTTTCTCCAAAAGTAAAGTAGTTGCAAACTCATGCTTTTAGAGACTTGTTTGGGCTCATGAGATGAGTAGAAAAACATCAAAAATTTCAGTCCTGCATGATTCTACCAAGACATGTGTGTTCATTGAAACGGCTGGTTTTTGATAGTTTGGGCCCTATTGAATAATGAATGTTTTGAATTTTCTCCAAAAGTAAAGTAGTTGCAAACTCATCCTTTTAGAAACTTGTTTGGGTTGTTGAGAGGAGTAAAAAACCATCAAAAATTTCAATCCTGCAGGATTCTACCAAGAAATGTGATTCTTCATTCAAAACGCTGGTTTTTGCTATTGGGCTCTATTGAATAATGAATGTTTTGAATTTTCTCCAAAAGTAAAGTCGTTGCAAACTCATGCTTTTAGAGACTTGTTTGGGCTCATGGGAGGAGTAGAAAAACATCAAAAATGTCAGTCCTGCATGATTCTACCAAGAAATGTGTGATCATTGAAACCGCTGGTTTTTGATAGTTTGGGCCCCATTGAATAATGAATGTTTTGAATTTTCTCCAAAAGTAAAGTAGTTGCAAACTCATCCTTTTAGAAACTTGTTTGGGCTGTTGAGAGGAGTAAAAAACCATCAAAAATTTCAATCCTGCATGATTTTACCAAGAAATGTGATTCTTCATTCAAAACCTGATTTTTGCTATTGGGCTCTATTGAATAGTGAATGTTTTGAATTTTCTCCAAAAGTAAAGTAGTTGCAAACTCATGCTTTTAGAGACTTGTTTGGGCTCATGAGAGGAGTAGAAAAACATCAAAAATTTCAGTCCTGCATGATTCTACCAAGAAATGTGTTCATTCAAACCGCTGGTTTTTGATAGTTTGGGCCCTATTGAATAATGAATGTTTTGAATTTTCTCCAAAAGTAAAGTAGTTGCAAACTCATCCTTTTAGAAACTTGTTTGGGCTGTTGAGAGGAGTAAAAAACCATCAAAAATTTCAATCCTGCATGATTTTACCAAGAAATGTGATTCTTCATTCAAAACCTGATTTTTGCTATTGGGCTCTATTGAATAGTGAATGTTTTGAATTTTCTCCAAAAGTAAAGTAGTTGCAAACTCATGCTTTTAGAGACTTGTTTGGGCTCATGAGAGGAGTAGAAAAACATCAAAAATTTCAGTCCTGCATGATTCTACCAAGACATGTGTGTTCATTGAAACGGCTGGTTTTTGATAGTTTGGGCCCTATTGAATAATGAATGTTTTGAATTTTCTCCAAAAGTAAAGTAGTTGCAAACTCATCCTTTTAGAAACTTGTTTGGGCTGTTGAGAGGAGTAAAAAACCATCAAAAATTTCAATCCTGCATGATTCTACCAAGAAATGTGATTCTTCATTCAAAACGCTGGTTTTTGCTATTGGGCTCTATTGAATAATGAATGTTTTGAATTTTCTCCAAAAGTAAAGTAGTTGCAAACTCATGCTTTTAGAGACTTGTTTGAGCTCATGAGAGGAGTAGAAAAACATCAAAAATTTCAGTCCTGCATGATTCTACCAAGAAATGTGTGTTTATTCAAACCGCTGGTTTTTGATAGTTTGGGCCCTATTGAATAATGAATGTTTTGAATTTTCTCCAAAAGTAAAGTAGTTGCAAACTCATCCTTTTAGAAACTTGTTTGGGCTGTTGAGAGGAGTAAAAAACCAACAAAAATTTCAATCCTGCATGATTCTACCAAGAAATGTGATTCTTCATTCAAAACGCTGGTTTTTGCTATTGGGCTCTATTGAATAGTGAATGTTTTGAATTTTCTCCAAAAGTAAAGTAGTTGCAAACTCATGCTTTTAGAGACTTGTTTGGGCTCATGAGAGGAGTAGAAAAACATCAAAAATTTCAGTCCTGCATGATTCTACCAAGAAATGTGTGTTCATTGAAACCGCTGGTTTTTGATAGTTTGGGCCCTATTGAATAATGAATGTTTTGAATTTTCTCCAAAAGTAAAGTAGTTGCAAACTCATCCTTTTAGATACTTGTTTGGGCTGTTGAGAGGAGTAAAAAACCATCAAAAATTTCAATCCTGCATGATTCTACCAAGAAATGTGATTCTTCATTCAAAACGCTGGTTTTTGCTATTGGGCTCTATTGAATAATGAATGTTTTGAATTTTCTCCAAAAGTAAAGTAGTTGCAAACTCATGCTTTTAGAGACTTGTTTGGGCTCATGAGAGGAGTAGAAAAACATCAAAAATTTCAGTCCTGCATGATTCTACCAAGAAATGTGTGTTCATTGAAACCGCTGGTTTTTGATAGTTTGGGCCCTATTGAATAAGGAATGTTTTGAATTTTCTCCAAAAGTAAAGTAGTTGCAAACTCATCCTTTTAGAAACTTGTTTGGGCTGTTGAGAGGAGTAAAAAACCATCAAAAATTTCAATCCTGCATGATTTTACCAAGAAATGTGATTCTTCATTCAAAACCTGATTTTTGCTATTGGGCTCTATTGAATAGTGAATGTTTTGAATTTTCTCCAAAAGTAAAGTAGTTGCAAACTCATGCTTTTAGAGACTTGTTTGGGCTCATGAGAGGAGTAGAAAAACATCAAAAATTTCAGTCCTGCATGATTCTACCAAGAAATGTGTGTTCATTCAAACCGCTGGTTTTTGATAGTTTGGGCCCTATTGAATAATGAATGTTTTGAATTTTCTCCAAAAGTAAAGTAGTTGCAAACTCATCCTTTTAGAAACTTGTTTGGGCTGTTGAGAGGAGTAAAAAACCATCAAAAATTTCAATCCTGCATGATTTTACCAAGAAATGTGATTCTTCATTCAAAACCTGATTTTTGCTATTGGGCTCTATTGAATAGTGAATGTTTTGAATTTTCTCCAAAAGTAAAGTAGTTGCAAACTCATGCTTTTAGAGACTTGTTTGGGCTCATGAGAGGAGTAGAAAAACATCAAAAATTTCAGTCCTGCATGATTCTACCAAGAAATGTGTGTTCAATGAAACCGCTGGTTTTTGATAGTTTGGCCCCTTTTGAATAATGAATGTTTTGAATTTTCTCCAAAAGTAAAGTAGTTGCAAACTCATCCTTTTAGAAACTTGTTTGGGCTGTTGAGAGGAGTAAAAAACCATCAAAAATTTCAATCCTGCATGATTCTACCAAGAAATGTGATTCTTCATTCAAAACGCTGGTTTTTGCTATTGGGCTCTATTGAATAATGAATGTTTTGAATTTTCTCCAAAAGTAAAGTAGTTGCAAACTCATGCTTTTAGAGACTTGTTTGGGCTCATGAGAGGAGTAGAAAAACATCAAAAATTTCAGTCCTGCATGATTCTACCAAGAAATGTGTGTTCATTGAAACCGCTGGTTTTTGATAGTTTGGGCCCTATAGAATAATGAATGTTTTGAATTTTCTCCAAAAGTAAAGTAGTTGCAAACTCATCCTTTTAGAAACTTGTTTGGGCTGTTGAGAGGAGTAAAAAACCATCAAAAATTTCAATCCTGCATGATTCTACCAAGAAATGTGATTCTTCATTCAAAACGCTGGTTTTTGCTATTGGGCTCTATTGAATAATGAATGTTTTGAATTTTCTCCAAAAGTAAAGTAGTTGCAAACTCATGCTTTTAGAGACTTGTTTGGGCTCATGAGAGGAGTAGAAAAACATCAAAAATTTCAGTACTGCATGATTCTACCAAGAAATGTGTGTTCATTGAAACCGCTGGTTTTTGATAGTTTGGGCCCTATTGAATAATGAATGTTTTGAATTTTCTCCAAAAGTAAAGTAGTTGCAAACTCATCCTTTTAGAAACTTGTTTGGGCTGTTGAGAGGAGTAAAAAACCATCAAAAATTTCAATCCTGCATGATTTTACCAAGAAATGTGATTCTTCATTCAAAACCTGATTTTTGCTATTGGGCTCTATTGAATAGTGAATGTTTTGAATTTTCTCCAAAAGTAAAGTAGTTGCAAACTCATGCTTTTAGAGACTTGTTTGGGCTCATGAGAGGAGTAGAAAAACATCAAAAATTTCAGTCCTGCATGATTCTACCAAGAAATGTGTGTTCATTGAAACGGCTGGTTTTTGATAGTTTGGGCCCTATTGAATAATGAATGTTTTGAATTTTCTCCAAAAGTAAAGTAGTTGCAAACTCATCCTTTTAGAAACTTGTTTGGGCTGTTGAGAGGAGTAAAAAACCATCAAAAATTTCAATCCTGCATGATTCTACCAAGAAATGTGATTCTTCATTCAAAACGCTGGTTTTTGCTATTGGGCTCTATTGAATAATGAATGTTTTGAATTTTCTCCAAAAGTAAAGTAGTTGCAAACTCATGCTTTTAGAGACTTGTTTGGGCTCATGAGATGAGTAGAAAAACATCAAAAATTTCAGTCCTGCATGATTCTACCAAGACATGTGTGTTCATTGAAACGGCTGGTTTTTGATAGTTTGGGCCCTATTGAATAATGAATGTTTTGAATTTTCTCCAAAAGTAAAGTAGTTGCAAACTCATCCTTTTAGAAACTTGTTTGGGTTGTTGAGAGGAGTAAAAAACCATCAAAAATTTCAATCCTGCAGGATTCTACCAAGAAATGTGATTCTTCATTCAAAACGCTGTTTTTTGCTATTGGGCTCTATTGAATAATGAATGTTTTGAATTTTCTCCAAAAGTAAAGTAGTTGCAAACTCATGCTTTTAGAGACTTGTTTGGGCTCATGAGAGGAGTAGAAAAACATCAAAAATTTCAGTCCTGCATGATTCTACCAAGAAATGTGTGTTCATTCAAAACGCTGGTTTTTGCTATTGGGCTCTATTGAATAATGAATGTTTTGAATTTTCTCCAAAAGTAAAGTAGTTGCAAACTCATGCTTTTAGAGACTTGTTTGGGCTCATGAGAGGAGTAGAAAAACATCAAAAATTTCAGTCCTGCATGATTCTACCAAGAAATGTGTGTTCATTGAAACCGCTGGTTTTTGATAGTTTGGGCCCTATTGAATAAGGAATGTTTTGAATTTTCTCCAAAAGTAAAGTAGTTGCAAACTCATCCTTTTAGAAACTTGTTTGGGCTGTTGAGAGGAGTAAAAAACCATCAAAAATTTCAATCCTGCATGATTTTACCAAGAAATGTGATTCTTCATTCAAAACCTGATTTTTGCTATTGGGCTCTATTGAATAGTGAATGTTTTGAATTTTCTCCAAAAGTAAAGTAGTTGCAAACTCATGCTTTTAGAGACTTGTTTGGGCTCATGAGAGGAGTAGAAAAACATCAAAAATTTCAGTCCTGCATGATTCTACCAAGAAATGTGTGTTCATTCAAACCGCTGGTTTTTGATAGTTTGGGCCCTATTGAATAATGAATGTTTTGAATTTTCTCCAAAAGTAAAGTAGTTGCAAACTCATCCTTTTAGAAACTTGTTTGGGCTGTTGAGAGGAGTAAAAAAACATCAAAAATTTCAATCCTGCATGATTCTACCAAGAAATGTGATTCTTCATTCAAAACGCTGGTTTTTGCTATTGGGCTCTATTGAATAATGAATGTTTTGAATTTTCTCCAAAAGTAAAGTAGTTGCAAACTCATGCTTTTAGAGACTTGTTTGGGCTCATGAGAGGAGTAGAAAAACATCAAAAATTTCAGTCCTGCATGATTCTACCAAGAAATGTGTGTTCATTGAAACCGCTGGTTTTTGATAGTTTGGGCCCTATTGAATAATGAATGTTTTGAATTTTCTCCAAAAGTAAAGTAGTTGCAAACTCATCCTTTTAGAAACTTGTTTGGGCTGTTGAGAGGAGTAAAAAACCATCAAAAATTTCAATCCTGCATGATTTTACCAAGAAATGTGATTCTTCATTCAAAACCTGATTTTTGCTATTGGGCTCTATTGAATAGTGAATGTTTTGAATTTTCTCCAAAAGTAAAGTAGTTGCAAACTCATGCTTTTAGAGACTTGTTTGGGCTCATGAGAGGAGTAGAAAAACATCAAAAATTTCAGTCCTGCATGATTCTACCAAGAAATGTGTGTTCATTGAAACGGCTGGTTTTTGATAGTTTGGGCCCTATTGAATAATGAATGTTTTGAATTTTCTCCAAAAGTAAAGTAGTTGCAAACTCATCCTTTTAGAAACTTGTTTGGGCTGTTGAGAGGAGTAAAAAACCATCAAAAATTTCAATCCTGCATGATTCTACCAAGAAATGTGATTCTTCATTCAAAACGCTGGTTTTTGCTATTGGGCTCTATTGAATAATGAATGTTTTGAATTTTCTCCAAAAGTAAAGTAGTTGCAAACTCATGCTTTTAGAGACTTGTTTGGGCTCATGAGATGAGTAGAAAAACATCAAAAATTTCAGTCCTGCCTGATTCTACCAAGACATGTGTGTTCATTGAAACGGCTGGTTTTTGATAGTTTGGGCCCTATTGAATAATGAATGTTTTGAATTTTCTCCAAAAGTAAAGTAGTTGCAAACTCATCCTTTTAGAAACTTGTTTGGGTTGTTGAGAGGAGTAAAAAACCATCAAAAATTTCAATCCTGCAGGATTCTACCAAGAAATGTGATTCTTCATTCAAAACGCTGTTTTTTGCTATTGGGCTCTATTGAATAATGAATGTTTTGAATTTTCTCCAAAAGTAAAGTAGTTGCAAACTCATGCTTTTAGAGACTTGTTTGGGCTCATGAGAGGAGTAGAAAAACATCAAAAATTTCAGTCCTGCATGATTCTACCAAGAAATGTGTGTTCATTCAAAACGCTGGTTTTTGCTATTGGGCTCTATTGAATAATGAATGTTTTGAATTTTCTCCAAAAGTAAAGTAGTTGCAAACTCATGCTTTTAGAGACTTGTTTGGGCTCATGAGAGGAGTAGAAAAACATCAAAAATTTCAGTCCTGCATGATTCTACCAAGAAATGTGTGTTCATTGAAACCGCTGGTTTTTGATAGTTTGGGCCCTATTGAATAAGGAATGTTTTGAATTTTCTCCAAAAGTAAAGTAGTTGCAAACTCATCCTTTTAGAAACTTGTTTGGGCTGTTGAGAGGAGTAAAAAACCATCAAAAATTTCAATCCTGCATGATTTTACCAAGAAATGTGATTCTTCATTCAAAACCTGATTTTTGCTATTGGGCTCTATTGAATAGTGAATGTTTTGAATTTTCTCCAAAAGTAAAGTAGTTGCAAACTCATGCTTTTAGAGACTTGTTTGGGCTCATGAGAGGAGTAGAAAAACATCAAAAATTTCAGTCCTGCATGATTCTACCAAGAAATGTGTGTTCATTCAAACCGCTGGTTTTTGATAGTTTGGGCCCTATTGAATAATGAATGTTTTGAATTTTCTCCAAAAGTAAAGTAGTTGCAAACTCATCCTTTTAGAAACTTGTTTGGGCTGTTGAGAGGAGTAAAAAAACATCAAAAATTTCAATCCTGCATGATTCTACCAAGAAATGTGATTCTTCATTCAAAACGCTGGTTTTTGCTATTGGGCTCTATTGAATAATGAATGTTTTGAATTTTCTCCAAAAGTAAAGTAGTTGCAAACTCATGCTTTTAGAGACTTGTTTGGGCTCATGAGAGGAGTAGAAAAACATCAAAAATTTCAGTCCTGCATGATTCTACCAAGAAATGTGTGTTCATTGAAACCGCTGGTTTTTGATAGTTTGGGCCCTATTGAATAATGAATGTTTTGAATTTTCTCCAAAAGTAAAGTAGTTGCAAACTCATCCTTTTAGAAACTTGTTTGGGCTGTTGAGAGGAGTAAAAAACCATCAAAAATTTCAATCCTGCATGATTTTACCAAGAAATGTGATTCTTCATTCAAAACCTGATTTTTGCTATTGGGCTCTATTGAATAGTGAATGTTTTGAATTTTCTCCAAAAGTAAAGTAGTTGCAAACTCATGCTTTTAGAGACTTGTTTGGGCTCATGAGAGGAGTAGAAAAACATCAAAAATTTCAGTCCTGCATGATTCTACCAAGAAATGTGTGTTCATTCAAACCGCTGGTTTTTGATAGTTTGGGCCCTATTGAATAATGAATGTTTTGAATTTTCTCCAAAAGTAAAGTAGTTGCAAACTCATCCTTTTAGAAACTTGTTTGGGCTGTTGAGAGGAGTAAAAAACCATCAAAAATTTCAATCCTGCATGATTTTACCAAGAAATGTGATTCTTCATTCAAAACCTGATTTTTGCTATTGGTCTCTATTGAATAGTGAATGTTTTGAATTTTCTCCAAAAGTAAAGTAGTTGCAAACTCATGCTTTTAGAGACTTGTTTGGGCTCATGAGAGGAGTAGAAAAACATCAAAAATTTCAGTCCTGCATGATTCTACCAAGAAATGTGTGTTCATTGAAACCGCTGGTTTTTGATAGTTTGGCCCCTTTTGAATAATGAATGTTTTGAATTTTCTCCAAAAGTAAAGTAGTTGCAAACTCATCCTTTTAGAAACTTGTTTGGGCTGTTGAGAGGAGTAAAAAACCATCAAAAATTTCAATCCTGCATGATTCTACCAAGAAATGTGATTCTTCATTCAAAACGCTGGTTTTTGCTATTGGGCTCTATTGAATAATGAATGTTTTGAATTTTCTCCAAAAGTAAAGTAGTTGCAAACTCATGCTTTTAGAGACTTGTTTGGGCTCATGAGAGGAGTAGAAAAACATCAAAAATTTCAGTCCTGCATGATTCTACCAAGAAATGTGTGTTCATTCAAAACGCTGGTTTTTGCTATTGGGCTCTATTGAATAATGAATGTTTTGAATTTTCTCCAAAAGTAAAGTAGTTGCAAACTCATGCTTTTAGAGACTTGTTTGGGCTCATGAGAGGAGTAGAAAAACATCAAAAATTTCAGTCCTGCATGATTCTACCAAGAAATGTGTGTTCATTGAAACCGCTGGTTTTTGATAGTTTGGGCCCTATTGAATAAGGAATGTTTTGAATTTTCTCCAAAAGTAAAGTAGTTGCAAACTCATCCTTTTAGAAACTTGTTTGGGCTGTTGAGAGGAGTAAAAAACCATCAAAAATTTCAATCCTGCATGATTTTACCAAGAAATGTGATTCTTCATTCAAAACCTGATTTTTGCTATTGGGCTCTATTGAATAGTGAATGTTTTGAATTTTCTCCAAAAGTAAAGTAGTTGCAAACTCATGCTTTTAGAGACTTGTTTGGGCTCATGAGAGGAGTAGAAAAACATCAAAAATTTCAGTCCTGCATGATTCTACCAAGAAATGTGTGTTCATTCAAACCGCTGGTTTTTGATAGTTTGGGCCCTATTGAATAATGAATGTTTTGAATTTTCTCCAAAAGTAAAGTAGTTGCAAACTCATCCTTTTAGAAACTTGTTTGGGCTGTTGAGAGGAGTAAAAAAACATCAAAAATTTCAATCCTGCATGATTCTACCAAGAAATGTGATTCTTCATTCAAAACGCTGGTTTTTGCTATTGGGCTCTATTGAATAATGAATGTTTTGAATTTTCTCCAAAAGTAAAGTAGTTGCAAACTCATGCTTTTAGAGACTTGTTTGGGCTCATGAGAGGAGTAGAAAAACATCAAAAATTTCAGTCCTGCATGATTCTACCAAGAAATGTGTGTTCATTGAAACCGCTGGTTTTTGATAGTTTGGGCCCTATTGAATAATGAATGTTTTGAATTTTCTCCAAAAGTAAAGTAGTTGCAAACTCATCCTTTTAGAAACTTGTTTGGGCTGTTGAGAGGAGTAAAAAACCATCAAAAATTTCAATCCTGCATGATTTTACCAAGAAATGTGATTCTTCATTCAAAACCTGATTTTTGCTATTGGGCTCTATTGAATAGTGAATGTTTTGAATTTTCTCCAAAAGTAAAGTAGTTGCAAACTCATGCTTTTAGAGACTTGTTTGGGCTCATGAGAGGAGTAGAAAAACATCAAAAATTTCAGTCCTGCATGATTCTACCAAGAAATGTGTGTTCATTCAAACCGCTGGTTTTTGATAGTTTGGGCCCTATTGAATAATGAATGTTTTGAATTTTCTCCAAAAGTAAAGTAGTTGCAAACTCATCCTTTTAGAAACTTGTTTGGGCTGTTGAGAGGAGTAAAAAACCATCAAAAATTTCAATCCTGCATGATTTTACCAAGAAATGTGATTCTTCATTCAAAACCTGATTTTTGCTATTGGTCTCTATTGAATAGTGAATGTTTTGAATTTTCTCCAAAAGTAAAGTAGTTGCAAACTCATGCTTTTAGAGACTTGTTTGGGCTCATGAGAGGAGTAGAAAAACATCAAAAATTTCAGTCCTGCATGATTCTACCAAGAAATGTGTGTTCATTGAAACCGCTGGTTTTTGATAGTTTGGCCCCTTTTGAATAATGAATGTTTTGAATTTTCTCCAAAAGTAAAGTAGTTGCAAACTCATCCTTTTAGAAACTTGTTTGGGCTGTTGAGAGGAGTAAAAAAACCATCAAAAATTTCAATCCTGCATGATTCTACCAAGAAATGTGATTCTTCATTCAAAACGCTGGTTTTTGCTATTGGGCTCTATTGAATAATGAATGTTTTGAATTTTCTCCAAAAGTAAAGTAGTTGCAAACTCATGCTTTTAGAGACTTGTTTGGGCTCATGAGAGGAGTAGAAAAACATCAAAAATTTCAGTCCTGCATGATTCTACCAAGAAATGTGTGTTCATTGAAACCGCTGGTTTTTGATAGTTTGGGCCCTATAGAATAATGAATGTTTTGAATTTTCTCCAAAAGTAAAGTAGTTGCAAACTCATCCTTTTAGAAACTTGTTTGGGCTGTTGAGAGGAGTAAAAAACCATCAAAAATTTCAATCCTGCATGATTCTACCAAGAAATGTGATTCTTCATTCAAAACGCTGGTTTTTGCTATTGGGCTCTATTGAATAATGAATGTTTTGAATTTTCTCCAAAAGTAAAGTAGTTGCAAACTCATGCTTTTAGAGACTTGTTTGGGCTCATGAGAGGAGTAGAAAAACATCAAAAATTTCAGTCCTGCATGATTCTACCAAGAAATGTGTGTTCATTGAAACCGCTGGTTTTTGATAGTTTGGGCCCTATTGAATAAGCAATGTTTTGAATTTTCTCCAAAAGTAAAGTAGTTGCAAACTCATCCTTTTAGAAACTTGTTTGGGCTGTTGAGAGGAGTAAAAAACCATCAAAAATTTCAATCCTGCATGATTTTACCAAGAAATGTGATTCTTCATTCAAAACCTGATTTTTGCTATTGGGCTCTATTGAATAGTGAATGTTTTGAATTTTCTCCAAAAGTAAAGTAGTTGCAAACTCATGCTTTTAGAGACTTGTTTGGGCTCATGAGAGGAGTAGAAAAACATCAAAAATTTCAGTCCTGCATGATTCTACCAAGAAATGTGTGTTCATTGAAACGGTTGGTTTTTGATAGTTTGGGCCCTATTGAATAATGAATGTTTTGAATTTTCTCCAAAAGTAAAGTAGTTGCAAACTCATCCTTTTAGAAACTTGTTTGGGCTGTTGAGAGGAGTAAAAAACCATCAAAAATTTCAATCCTGCATGATTCTACCAAGAAATGTGATTCTTCATTCAAAACGCTGGTTTTTGCTATTGGGCTCTATTGAATAATGAATGTTTTGAATTTTCTCCAAAAGTAAAGTAGTTGCAAACTCATGCTTTTAGAGACTTGTTTGGGCTCATGAGATGAGTAGAAAAACATCAAAAATTTCAGTCCTGCATGATTCTACCAAGACATGTGTGTTCATTGAAACGGCTGGTTTTTGATAGTTTGGGCCCTATTGAATAATGAATGTTTTGAATTTTCTCCAAAAGTAAAGTAGTTGCAAACTCATCCTTTTAGAAACTTGTTTGGGTTGTTGAGAGGAGTAAAAAACCATCAAAAATTTCAATCCTGCAGGATTCTACCAAGAAATGTGATTCTTCATTCAAAACGCTGGTTTTTGCTATTGGGCTCTATTGAATAATGAATGTTTTGAATTTTCTCCAAAAGTAAAGTCGTTGCAAACTCATGCTTTTAGAGACTTGTTTGGGCTCATGGGAGGAGTAGAAAAACATCAAAAATGTCAGTCCTGCATGATTCTACCAAGAAATGTGTGATCATTGAAACCGCTGGTTTTTGATAGTTTGGGCCCCATTGAATAATGAATGTTTTGAATTTTCTCCAAAAGTAAAGTAGTTGCAAACTCATCCTTTTAGAAACTTGTTTGGGCTGTTGAGAGGAGTAAAAAACCATCAAAAATTTCAATCCTGCATGATTTTACCAAGAAATGTGATTCTTCATTCAAAACCTGATTTTTGCTATTGGGCTCTATTGAATAGTGAATGTTTTGAATTTTCTCCAAAAGTAAAGTAGTTGCAAACTCATGCTTTTAGAGACTTGTTTGGGCTCATGAGAGGAGTAGAAAAACATCAAAAATTTCAGTCCTGCATGATTCTACCAAGAAATGTGTTCATTCAAACCGCTGGTTTTTGATAGTTTGGGCCCTATTGAATAATGAATGTTTTGAATTTTCTCCAAAAGTAAAGTAGTTGCAAACTCATCCTTTTAGAAACTTGTTTGGGCTGTTGAGAGGAGTAAAAAACCATCAAAAATTTCAATCCTGCATGATTTTACCAAGAAATGTGATTCTTCATTCAAAACCTGATTTTTGCTATTGGGCTCTATTGAATAGTGAATGTTTTGAATTTTCTCCAAAAGTAAAGTAGTTGCAAACTCATGCTTTTAGAGACTTGTTTGGGCTCATGAGAGGAGTAGAAAAACATCAAAAATTTCAGTCCTGCATGATTCTACCAAGACATGTGTGTTCATTGAAACGGCTGGTTTTTGATAGTTTGGGCCCTATTGAATAATGAATGTTTTGAATTTTCTCCAAAAGTAAAGTAGTTGCAAACTCATCCTTTTAGAAACTTGTTTGGGCTGTTGAGAGGAGTAAAAAACCATCAAAAATTTCAATCCTGCATGATTCTACCAAGAAATGTGATTCTTCATTCAAAACGCTGGTTTTTGCTATTGGGCTCTATTGAATAATGAATGTTTTGAATTTTCTCCAAAAGTAAAGTAGTTGCAAACTCATGCTTTTAGAGACTTGTTTGAGCTCATGAGAGGAGTAGAAAAACATCAAAAATTTCAGTCCTGCATGATTCTACCAAGAAATGTGTGTTTATTCAAACCGCTGGTTTTTGATAGTTTGGGCCCTATTGAATAATGAATGTTTTGAATTTTCTCCAAAAGTAAAGTAGTTGCAAACTCATCCTTTTAGAAACTTGTTTGGGCTGTTGAGAGGAGTAAAAAACCAACAAAAATTTCAATCCTGCATGATTCTACCAAGAAATGTGATTCTTCATTCAAAACGCTGGTTTTTGCTATTGGGCTCTATTGAATAGTGAATGTTTTGAATTTTCTCCAAAAGTAAAGTAGTTGCAAACTCATGCTTTTAGAGACTTGTTTGGGCTCATGAGAGGAGTAGAAAAACATCAAAAATTTCAGTCCTGCATGATTCCCAAGAAATGTGTGTTCATTGAAACCGCTGGTTTTTGATAGTTTGGGCCCTATTGAATAATGAATGTTTTGAATTTTCTCCAAAAGTAAAGTAGTTGCAAACTCATCCTTTTAGATACTTGTTTGGGCTGTTGAGAGGAGTAAAAAACCATCAAAAATTTCAATCCTGCATGATTCTACCAAGAAATGTGATTCTTCATTCAAAACGCTGGTTTTTGCTATTGGGCTCTATTGAATAATGAATGTTTTGAATTTTCTCCAAAAGTAAAGTAGTTGCAAACTCATGCTTTTAGAGACTTGTTTGGGCTCATGAGAGGAGTAGAAAAACATCAAAAATTTCAGTCCTGCATGATTCTACCAAGAAATGTGTGTTCATTGAAACCGCTGGTTTTTGATAGTTTGGGCCCTATTGAATAAGGAATGTTTTGAATTTTCTCCAAAAGTAAAGTAGTTGCAAACTCATCCTTTTAGAAACTTGTTTGGGCTGTTGAGAGGAGTAAAAAACCATCAAAAATTTCAATCCTGCATGATTTTACCAAGAAATGTGATTCTTCATTCAAAACCTGATTTTTGCTATTGGGCTCTATTGAATAGTGAATGTTTTGAATTTTCTCCAAAAGTAAAGTAGTTGCAAACTCATGCTTTTAGAGACTTGTTTGGGCTCATGAGAGGAGTAGAAAAACATCAAAAATTTCAGTCCTGCATGATTCTACCAAGAAATGTGTGTTCATTCAAACCGCTGGTTTTTGATAGTTTGGGCCCTATTGAATAATGAATGTTTTGAATTTTCTCCAAAAGTAAAGTAGTTGCAAACTCATCCTTTTAGAAACTTGTTTGGGCTGTTGAGAGGAGTAAAAAACCATCAAAAATTTCAATCCTGCATGATTTTACCAAGAAATGTGATTCTTCATTCAAAACCTGATTTTTGCTATTGGGCTCTATTGAATAGTGAATGTTTTGAATTTTCTCCAAAAGTAAAGTAGTTGCAAACTCATGCTTTTAGAGACTTGTTTGGGCTCATGAGAGGAGTAGAAAAACATCAAAAATTTCAGTCCTGCATGATTCTACCAAGAAATGTGTGTTCAATGAAACCGCTGGTTTTTGATAGTTTGGCCCCTTTTGAATAATGAATGTTTTGAATTTTCTCCAAAAGTAAAGTAGTTGCAAACTCATCCTTTTAGAAACTTGTTTGGGCTGTTGAGAGGAGTAAAAAACCATCAAAAATTTCAATCCTGCATGATTCTACCAAGAAATGTGATTCTTCATTCAAAACGCTGGTTTTTGCTATTGGGCTCTATTGAATAATGAATGTTTTGAATTTTCTCCAAAAGTAAAGTAGTTGCAAACTCATGCTTTTAGAGACTTGTTTGGGCTCATGAGAGGAGTAGAAAAACATCAAAAATTTCAGTCCTGCATGATTCTACCAAGAAATGTGTGTTCATTGAAACCGCTGGTTTTTGATAGTTTGGGCCCTATAGAATAATGAATGTTTTGAATTTTCTCCAAAAGTAAAGTAGTTGCAAACTCATCCTTTTAGAAACTTGTTTGGGCTGTTGAGAGGAGTAAAAAACCATCAAAAATTTCAATCCTGCATGATTCTACCAAGAAATGTGATTCTTCATTCAAAACGCTGGTTTTTGCTATTGGGCTCTATTGAATAATGAATGTTTTGAATTTTCTCCAAAAGTAAAGTAGTTGCAAACTCATGCTTTTAGAGACTTGTTTGGGCTCATGAGAGGAGTAGAAAAACATCAAAAATTTCAGTACTGCATGATTCTACCAAGAAATGTGTGTTCATTGAAACCGCTGGTTTTTGATAGTTTGGGCCCTATTGAATAATGAATGTTTTGAATTTTCTCCAAAAGTAAAGTAGTTGCAAACTCATCCTTTTAGAAACTTGTTTGGGCTGTTGAGAGGAGTAAAAAACCATCAAAAATTTCAATCCTGCATGATTTTACCAAGAAATGTGATTCTTCATTCAAAACCTGATTTTTGCTATTGGGCTCTATTGAATAGTGAATGTTTTGAATTTTCTCCAAAAGTAAAGTAGTTGCAAACTCATGCTTTTAGAGACTTGTTTGGGCTCATGAGAGGAGTAGAAAAACATCAAAAATTTCAGTCCTGCATGATTCTACCAAGAAATGTGTGTTCATTGAAACGGCTGGTTTTTGATAGTTTGGGCCCTATTGAATAATGAATGTTTTGAATTTTCTCCAAAAGTAAAGTAGTTGCAAACTCATCCTTTTAGAAACTTGTTTGGGCTGTTGAGAGGAGTAAAAAACCATCAAAAATTTCAATCCTGCATGATTCTACCAAGAAATGTGATTCTTCATTCAAAACGCTGGTTTTTGCTATTGGGCTCTATTGAATAATGAATGTTTTGAATTTTCTCCAAAAGTAAAGTAGTTGCAAACTCATGCTTTTAGAGACTTGTTTGGGCTCATGAGATGAGTAGAAAAACATCAAAAATTTCAGTCCTGCATGATTCTACCAAGACATGTGTGTTCATTGAAACGGCTGGTTTTTGATAGTTTGGGCCCTATTGAATAATGAATGTTTTGAATTTTCTCCAAAAGTAAAGTAGTTGCAAACTCATCCTTTTAGAAACTTGTTTGGGTTGTTGAGAGGAGTAAAAAACCATCAAAAATTTCAATCCTGCAGGATTCTACCAAGAAATGTGATTCTTCATTCAAAACGCTGTTTTTTGCTATTGGGCTCTATTGAATAATGAATGTTTTGAATTTTCTCCAAAAGTAAAGTAGTTGCAAACTCATGCTTTTAGAGACTTGTTTGGGCTCATGAGAGGAGTAGAAAAACATCAAAAATTTCAGTCCTGCATGATTCTACCAAGAAATGTGTGTTCATTCAAAACGCTGGTTTTTGCTATTGGGCTCTATTGAATAATGAATGTTTTGAATTTTCTCCAAAAGTAAAGTAGTTGCAAACTCATGCTTTTAGAGACTTGTTTGGGCTCATGAGAGGAGTAGAAAAACATCAAAAATTTCAGTCCTGCATGATTCTACCAAGAAATGTGTGTTCATTGAAACCGCTGGTTTTTGATAGTTTGGGCCCTATTGAATAAGGAATGTTTTGAATTTTCTCCAAAAGTAAAGTAGTTGCAAACTCATCCTTTTAGAAACTTGTTTGGGCTGTTGAGAGGAGTAAAAAACCATCAAAAATTTCAATCCTGCATGATTTTACCAAGAAATGTGATTCTTCATTCAAAACCTGATTTTTGCTATTGGGCTCTATTGAATAGTGAATGTTTTGAATTTTCTCCAAAAGTAAAGTAGTTGCAAACTCATGCTTTTAGAGACTTGTTTGGGCTCATGAGAGGAGTAGAAAAACATCAAAAATTTCAGTCCTGCATGATTCTACCAAGAAATGTGTGTTCATTCAAACCGCTGGTTTTTGATAGTTTGGGCCCTATTGAATAATGAATGTTTTGAATTTTCTCCAAAAGTAAAGTAGTTGCAAACTCATCCTTTTAGAAACTTGTTTGGGCTGTTGAGAGGAGTAAAAAAACATCAAAAATTTCAATCCTGCATGATTCTACCAAGAAATGTGATTCTTCATTCAAAACGCTGGTTTTTGCTATTGGGCTCTATTGAATAATGAATGTTTTGAATTTTCTCCAAAAGTAAAGTAGTTGCAAACTCATGCTTTTAGAGACTTGTTTGGGCTCATGAGAGGAGTAGAAAAACATCAAAAATTTCAGTCCTGCATGATTCTACCAAGAAATGTGTGTTCATTGAAACCGCTGGTTTTTGATAGTTTGGGCCCTATTGAATAATGAATGTTTTGAATTTTCTCCAAAAGTAAAGTAGTTGCAAACTCATCCTTTTAGAAACTTGTTTGGGCTGTTGAGAGGAGTAAAAAACCATCAAAAATTTCAATCCTGCATGATTTTACCAAGAAATGTGATTCTTCATTCAAAACCTGATTTTTGCTATTGGGCTCTATTGAATAGTGAATGTTTTGAATTTTCTCCAAAAGTAAAGTAGTTGCAAACTCATGCTTTTAGAGACTTGTTTGGGCTCATGAGAGGAGTAGAAAAACATCAAAAATTTCAGTCCTGCATGATTCTACCAAGAAATGTGTGTTCATTGAAACGGCTGGTTTTTGATAGTTTGGGCCCTATTGAATAATGAATGTTTTGAATTTTCTCCAAAAGTAAAGTAGTTGCAAACTCATCCTTTTAGAAACTTGTTTGGGCTGTTGAGAGGAGTAAAAAACCATCAAAAATTTCAATCCTGCATGATTCTACCAAGAAATGTGATTCTTCATTCAAAACGCTGGTTTTTGCTATTGGGCTCTATTGAATAATGAATGTTTTGAATTTTCTCCAAAAGTAAAGTAGTTGCAAACTCATGCTTTTAGAGACTTGTTTGGGCTCATGAGATGAGTAGAAAAACATCAAAAATTTCAGTCCTGCATGATTCTACCAAGACATGTGTGTTCATTGAAACGGCTGGTTTTTGATAGTTTGGGCCCTATTGAATAATGAATGTTTTGAATTTTCTCCAAAAGTAAAGTAGTTGCAAACTCATCCTTTTAGAAACTTGTTTGGGTTGTTGAGAGGAGTAAAAAACCATCAAAAATTTCAATCCTGCAGGATTCTACCAAGAAATGTGATTCTTCATTCAAAACGCTGTTTTTTGCTATTGGGCTCTATTGAATAATGAATGTTTTGAATTTTCTCCAAAAGTAAAGTAGTTGCAAACTCATGCTTTTAGAGACTTGTTTGGGCTCATGAGAGGAGTAGAAAAACATCAAAAATTTCAGTCCTGCATGATTCTACCAAGAAATGTGTGTTCATTCAAAACGCTGGTTTTTGCTATTGGGCTCTATTGAATAATGAATGTTTTGAATTTTCTCCAAAAGTAAAGTAGTTGCAAACTCATGCTTTTAGAGACTTGTTTGGGCTCATGAGAGGAGTAGAAAAACATCAAAAATTTCAGTCCTGCATGATTCTACCAAGAAATGTGTGTTCATTGAAACCGCTGGTTTTTGATAGTTTGGGCCCTATTGAATAAGGAATGTTTTGAATTTTCTCCAAAAGTAAAGTAGTTGCAAACTCATCCTTTTAGAAACTTGTTTGGGCTGTTGAGAGGAGTAAAAAACCATCAAAAATTTCAATCCTGCATGATTTTACCAAGAAATGTGATTCTTCATTCAAAACCTGATTTTTGCTATTGGGCTCTATTGAATAGTGAATGTTTTGAATTTTCTCCAAAAGTAAAGTAGTTGCAAACTCATGCTTTTAGAGACTTGTTTGGGCTCATGAGAGGAGTAGAAAAACATCAAAAATTTCAGTCCTGCATGATTCTACCAAGAAATGTGTGTTCATTCAAACCGCTGGTTTTTGATAGTTTGGGCCCTATTGAATAATGAATGTTTTGAATTTTCTCCAAAAGTAAAGTAGTTGCAAACTCATCCTTTTAGAAACTTGTTTGGGCTGTTGAGAGGAGTAAAAAAACATCAAAAATTTCAATCCTGCATGATTCTACCAAGAAATGTGATTCTTCATTCAAAACGCTGGTTTTTGCTATTGGGCTCTATTGAATAATGAATGTTTTGAATTTTCTCCAAAAGTAAAGTAGTTGCAAACTCATGCTTTTAGAGACTTGTTTGGGCTCATGAGAGGAGTAGAAAAACATCAAAAATTTCAGTCCTGCATGATTCTACCAAGAAATGTGTGTTCATTGAAACCGCTGGTTTTTGATAGTTTGGGCCCTATTGAATAATGAATGTTTTGAATTTTCTCCAAAAGTAAAGTAGTTGCAAACTCATCCTTTTAGAAACTTGTTTGGGCTGTTGAGAGGAGTAAAAAACCATCAAAAATTTCAATCCTGCATGATTTTACCAAGAAATGTGATTCTTCATTCAAAACCTGATTTTTGCTATTGGGCTCTATTGAATAGTGAATGTTTTGAATTTTCTCCAAAAGTAAAGTAGTTGCAAACTCATGCTTTTAGAGACTTGTTTGGGCTCATGAGAGGAGTAGAAAAACATCAAAAATTTCAGTCCTGCATGATTCTACCAAGAAATGTGTGTTCATTCAAACCGCTGGTTTTTGATAGTTTGGGCCCTATTGAATAATGAATGTTTTGAATTTTCTCCAAAAGTAAAGTAGTTGCAAACTCATCCTTTTAGAAACTTGTTTGGGCTGTTGAGAGGAGTAAAAAACCATCAAAAATTTCAATCCTGCATGATTTTACCAAGAAATGTGATTCTTCATTCAAAACCTGATTTTTGCTATTGGTCTCTATTGAATAGTGAATGTTTTGAATTTTCTCCAAAAGTAAAGTAGTTGCAAACTCATGCTTTTAGAGACTTGTTTGGGCTCATGAGAGGAGTAGAAAAACATCAAAAATTTCAGTCCTGCATGATTCTACCAAGAAATGTGTGTTCATTGAAACCGCTGGTTTTTGATAGTTTGGCCCCTTTTGAATAATGAATGTTTTGAATTTTCTCCAAAAGTAAAGTAGTTGCAAACTCATCCTTTTAGAAACTTGTTTGGGCTGTTGAGAGGAGTAAAAAACCATCAAAAATTTCAATCCTGCATGATTCTACCAAGAAATGTGATTCTTCATTCAAAACGCTGGTTTTTGCTATTGGGCTCTATTGAATAATGAATGTTTTGAATTTTCTCCAAAAGTAAAGTAGTTGCAAACTCATGCTTTTAGAGACTTGTTTGGGCTCATGAGAGGAGTAGAAAAACATCAAAAATTTCAGTCCTGCATGATTCTACCAAGAAATGTGTGTTCATTGAAACCGCTGGTTTTTGATAGTTTGGGCCCTATAGAATAATGAATGTTTTGAATTTTCTCCAAAAGTAAAGTAGTTGCAAACTCATCCTTTTAGAAACTTGTTTGGGCTGTTGAGAGGAGTAAAAAACCATCAAAAATTTCAATCCTGCATGATTCTACCAAGAAATGTGATTCTTCATTCAAAACGCTGGTTTTTGCTATTGGGCTCTATTGAATAATGAATGTTTTGAATTTTCTCCAAAAGTAAAGTAGTTGCAAACTCATGCTTTTAGAGACTTGTTTGGGCTCATGAGAGGAGTAGAAAAACATCAAAAATTTCAGTACTGCATGATTCTACCAAGAAATGTGTGTTCATTGAAACCGCTGGTTTTTGATAGTTTGGGCCCTATTGAATAATGAATGTTTTGAATTTTCTCCAAAAGTAAAGTAGTTGCAAACTCATCCTTTTAGAAACTTGTTTGGGCTGTTGAGAGGAGTAAAAAACCATCAAAAATTTCAATCCTGCATGATTTTACCAAGAAATGTGATTCTTCATTCAAAACCTGATTTTTGCTATTGGGCTCTATTGAATAGTGAATGTTTTGAATTTTCTCCAAAAGTAAAGTAGTTGCAAACTCATGCTTTTAGAGACTTGTTTGGGCTCATGAGAGGAGTAGAAAAACATCAAAAATTTCAGTCCTGCATGATTCTACCAAGAAATGTGTGTTCATTGAAACGGCTGGTTTTTGATAGTTTGGGCCCTATTGAATAATGAATGTTTTGAATTTTCTCCAAAAGTAAAGTAGTTGCAAACTCATCCTTTTAGAAACTTGTTTGGGCTGTTGAGAGGAGTAAAAAACCATCAAAAATTTCAATCCTGCATGATTCTACCAAGAAATGTGATTCTTCATTCAAAACGCTGGTTTTTGCTATTGGGCTCTATTGAATAATGAATGTTTTGAATTTTCTCCAAAAGTAAAGTAGTTGCAAACTCATGCTTTTAGAGACTTGTTTGGGCTCATGAGATGAGTAGAAAAACATCAAAAATTTCAGTCCTGCATGATTCTACCAAGACATGTGTGTTCATTGAAACGGCTGGTTTTTGATAGTTTGGGCCCTATTGAATAATGAATGTTTTGAATTTTCTCCAAAAGTAAAGTAGTTGCAAACTCATCCTTTTAGAAACTTGTTTGGGTTGTTGAGAGGAGTAAAAAACCATCAAAAATTTCAATCCTGCAGGATTCTACCAAGAAATGTGATTCTTCATTCAAAACGCTGGTTTTTGCTATTGGGCTCTATTGAATAATGAATGTTTTGAATTTTCTCCAAAAGTAAAGTAGTTGCAAACTCATGCTTTTAGAGACTTGTTTGGGCTCATGAGAGGAGTAGAAAAACATCAAAAATTTCAGTCCTGCATGATTCTACCAAGAAATGTGTGTTCATTCAAAACGCTGGTTTTTGCTATTGGGCTCTATTGAATAATGAATGTTTTGAATTTTCTCCAAAAGTAAAGTAGTTGCAAACTCATGCTTTTAGAGACTTGTTTGGGCTCATGAGAGGAGTAGAAAAACATCAAAAATTTCAGTCCTGCATGATTCTACCAAGAAATGTGTGTTCATTGAAACCGCTGGTTTTTGATAGTTTGGGCCCTATTGAATAAGGAATGTTTTGAATTTTCTCCAAAAGTAAAGTAGTTGCAAACTCATCCTTTTAGAAACTTGTTTGGGCTGTTGAGAGGAGTAAAAAACCATCAAAAATTTCAATCCTGCATGATTTTACCAAGAAATGTGATTCTTCATTCAAAACCTGATTTTTGCTATTGGGCTCTATTGAATAGTGAATGTTTTGAATTTTCTCCAAAAGTAAAGTAGTTGCAAACTCATGCTTTTAGAGACTTGTTTGGGCTCATGAGAGGAGTAGAAAAACATCAAAAATTTCAGTCCTGCATGATTCTACCAAGAAATGTGTGTTCATTCAAACCGCTGGTTTTTGATAGTTTGGGCCCTATTGAATAATGAATGTTTTGAATTTTCTCCAAAAGTAAAGTAGTTGCAAACTCATCCTTTTAGAAACTTGTTTGGGCTGTTGAGAGGAGTAAAAAAACATCAAAAATTTCAATCCTGCATGATTCTACCAAGAAATGTGATTCTTCATTCAAAACGCTGGTTTTTGCTATTGGGCTCTATTGAATAATGAATGTTTTGAATTTTCTCCAAAAGTAAAGTAGTTGCAAACTCATGCTTTTAGAGACTTGTTTGGGCTCATGAGAGGAGTAGAAAAACATCAAAAATTTCAGTCCTGCATGATTCTACCAAGAAATGTGTGTTCATTGAAACCGCTGGTTTTTGATAGTTTGGGCCCTATTGAATAATGAATGTTTTGAATTTTCTCCAAAAGTAAAGTAGTTGCAAACTCATCCTTTTAGAAACTTGTTTGGGCTGTTGAGAGGAGTAAAAAACCATCAAAAATTTCAATCCTGCATGATTTTACCAAGAAATGTGATTCTTCATTCAAAACCTGATTTTTGCTATTGGGCTCTATTGAATAGTGAATGTTTTGAATTTTCTCCAAAAGTAAAGTAGTTGCAAACTCATGCTTTTAGAGACTTGTTTGGGCTCATGAGAGGAGTAGAAAAACATCAAAAATTTCAGTCCTGCATGATTCTACCAAGAAATGTGTGTTCATTCAAACCGCTGGTTTTTGATAGTTTGGGCCCTATTGAATAATGAATGTTTTGAATTTTCTCCAAAAGTAAAGTAGTTGCAAACTCATCCTTTTAGAAACTTGTTTGGGCTGTTGAGAGGAGTAAAAAACCATCAAAAATTTCAATCCTGCATGATTTTACCAAGAAATGTGATTCTTCATTCAAAACCTGATTTTTGCTATTGGGCTCTATTGAATAGTGAATGTTTTGAATTTTCTCCAAAAGTAAAGTAGTTGCAAACTCATGCTTTTAGAGACTTGTTTGGGCTCATGAGAGGAGTAGAAAAACATCAAAAATTTCAGTCCTGCATGATTCTACCAAGAAATGTGTGTTCATTGAAACCGCTGGTTTTTGATAGTTTGGCCCCTTTTGAATAATGAATGTTTTGAATTTTCTCCAAAAGTAAAGTAGTTGCAAACTCATCCTTTTAGAAACTTGTTTGGGCTGTTGAGAGGAGTAAAAAACCATCAAAAATTTCAATCCTGCATGATTCTACCAAGAAATGTGATTCTTCATTCAAAACGCTGGTTTTTGCTATTGGGCTCTATTGAATAATGAATGTTTTGAATTTTCTCCAAAAGTAAAGTAGTTGCAAACTCATCCTTTTAGAAACTTGTTTGGGCTGTTGAGAGGAGTAAAAAACCATCAAAAATTTCAATCCTGCATGATTCTACCAAGAAATGTGATTCTTCATTCAAAACGCTGGTTTTTGCTATTGGGCTCTATTGAATAATGAATGTTTTGAATTTTCTCCAAAAGTAAAGTAGTTGCAAACTCATGCTTTTAGAGACTTGTTTGGGCTCATGAGAGGAGTAGAAAAACATCAAAAATTTCAGTCCTGCATGATTCTACCAAGAAATGTGTGTTCATTCAAACCGCTGGTTTTTGATAGTTTGGGCCCTATTGAATAATGAATGTTTTGAATTTTCTCCAAAAGTAAAGTAGTTGCAAACTCATCCTTTTAGAAACTTGTTTGGGTTGTTGAGAGGAGTAAAAAACCATCAAAAATTTCAATCCTGCAGGATTCTACCAAGAAATGTGATTCTTCATTCAAAACGCTGGTTTTTGCTATTGGGCTCTATTGAATAATGAATGTTTTGAATTTTCTCCAAAAGTAAAGTAGTTGCAAACTCATGCTTTTAGAGACTTGTTTGGGCTCATGAGAGGAGTAGAAAAACATCAAAAATTTCAGTCCTGCATGATTCTACCAAGAAATGTGTGTTCATTCAAAACGCTGGTTTTTGCTATTGGGCTCTATTGAATAATGAATGTTTTGAATTTTCTCCAAAAGTAAAGTAGTTGCAAACTCATGCTTTTAGAGACTTGTTTGGGCTCATGAGAGGAGTAGAAAAACATCAAAAATTTCAGTCCTGCATGATTCTACCAAGAAATGTGTGTTCATTGAAACCGCTGGTTTTTGATAGTTTGGGCCCTATTGAATAAGGAATGTTTTGAATTTTCTCCAAAAGTAAAGTAGTTGCAAACTCATCCTTTTAGAAACTTGTTTGGGCTGTTGAGAGGAGTAAAAAACCATCAAAAATTTCAATCCTGCATGATTTTACCAAGAAATGTGATTCTTCATTCAAAACCTGATTTTTGCTATTGGGCTCTATTGAATAGTGAATGTTTTGAATTTTCTCCAAAAGTAAAGTAGTTGCAAACTCATGCTTTTAGAGACTTGTTTGGGCTCATGAGAGGAGTAGAAAAACATCAAAAATTTCAGTCCTGCATGATTCTACCAAGAAATGTGTGTTCATTCAAACCGCTGGTTTTTGATAGTTTGGGCCCTATTGAATAATGAATGTTTTGAATTTTCTCCAAAAGTAAAGTAGTTGCAAACTCATCCTTTTAGAAACTTGTTTGGGCTGTTGAGAGGAGTAAAAAAACATCAAAAATTTCAATCCTGCATGATTCTACCAAGAAATGTGATTCTTCATTCAAAACGCTGGTTTTTGCTATTGGGCTCTATTGAATAATGAATGTTTTGAATTTTCTCCAAAAGTAAAGTAGTTGCAAACTCATGCTTTTAGAGACTTGTTTGGGCTCATGAGAGGAGTAGAAAAACATCAAAAATTTCAGTCCTGCATGATTCTACCAAGAAATGTGTGTTCATTGAAACCGCTGGTTTTTGATAGTTTGGGCCCTATTGAATAATGAATGTTTTGAATTTTCTCCAAAAGTAAAGTAGTTGCAAACTCATCCTTTTAGAAACTTGTTTGGGCTGTTGAGAGGAGTAAAAAACCATCAAAAATTTCAATCCTGCATGATTTTACCAAGAAATGTGATTCTTCATTCAAAACCTGATTTTTGCTATTGGGCTCTATTGAATAGTGAATGTTTTGAATTTTCTCCAAAAGTAAAGTAGTTGCAAACTCATGCTTTTAGAGACTTGTTTGGGCTCATGAGAGGAGTAGAAAAACATCAAAAATTTCAGTCCTGCATGATTCTACCAAGAAATGTGTGTTCATTCAAACCGCTGGTTTTTGATAGTTTGGGCCCTATTGAATAAGGAATGTTTTGAATTTTCTCCAAAAGTAAAGTAGTTGCAAACTCATCCTTTTAGAAACTTGTTTGGGCTGTTGAGAGGAGTAAAAAACCATCAAAAATTTCAATCCTGCATGATTTTACCAAGAAATGTGATTCTTCATTCAAAACCTGATTTTTGCTATTGGGCTCTATTGAATAGTGAATGTTTTGAATTTTCTCCAAAAGTAAAGTAGTTGCAAACTCATGCTTTTAGAGACTTGTTTGGGCTCATGAGAGGAGTAGAAAAACATCAAAAATTTCAGTCCTGCATGATTCTACCAAGAAATGTGTGTTCATTCAAACCGCTGGTTTTTGATAGTTTGGGCCCTATTGAATAATGAATGTTTTGAATTTTCTCCAAAAGTAAAGTAGTTGCAAACTCATCCTTTTAGAAACTTGTTTGGGCTGTTGAGAGGAGTAAAAAAACATCAAAAATTTCAATCCTGCATGATTCTACCAAGAAATGTGATTCTTCATTCAAAACGCTGGTTTTTGCTATTGGGCTCTATTGAATAATGAATGTTTTGAATTTTCTCCAAAAGTAAAGTAGTTGCAAACTCATGCTTTTAGAGACTTGTTTGGGCTCATGAGAGGAGTAGAAAAACATCAAAAATTTCAGTCCTGCATGATTCTACCAAGAAATGTGTGTTCATTGAAACCGCTGGTTTTTGATAGTTTGGGCCCTATTGAATAATGAATGTTTTGAATTTTCTCCAAAAGTAAAGTAGTTGCAAACTCATCCTTTTAGAAACTTGTTTGGGCTGTTGAGAGGAGTAAAAAACCATCAAAAATTTCAATCCTGCATGATTTTACCAAGAAATGTGATTCTTCATTCAAAACCTGATTTTTGCTATTGGGCTCTATTGAATAGTGAATGTTTTGAATTTTCTCCAAAAGTAAAGTAGTTGCAAACTCATGCTTTTAGAGACTTGTTTGGGCTCATGAGAGGAGTAGAAAAACATCAAAAATTTCAGTCCTGCATGATTCTACCAAGAAATGTGTGTTCATTCAAACCGCTGGTTTTTGATAGTTTGGGCCCTATTGAATAATGAATGTTTTGAATTTTCTCCAAAAGTAAAGTAGTTGCAAACTCATCCTTTTAGAAACTTGTTTGGGCTGTTGAGAGGAGTAAAAAACCATCAAAAATTTCAATCCTGCATGATTTTACCAAGAAATGTGATTCTTCATTCAAAACCTGATTTTTGCTATTGGGCTCTATTGAATAGTGAATGTTTTGAATTTTCTCCAAAAGTAAAGTAGTTGCAAACTCATGCTTTTAGAGACTTGTTTGGGCTCATGAGAGGAGTAGAAAAACATCAAAAATTTCAGTCCTGCATGATTCTACCAAGAAATGTGTGTTCATTGAAACCGCTGGTTTTTGATAGTTTGGCCCCTTTTGAATAATGAATGTTTTGAATTTTCTCCAAAAGTAAAGTAGTTGCAAACTCATCCTTTTAGAAACTTGTTTGGGCTGTTGAGAGGAGTAAAAAACCATCAAAAATTTCAATCCTGCATGATTCTACCAAGAAATGTGATTCTTCATTCAAAACGCTGGTTTTTGCTATTGGGCTCTATTGAATAATGAATGTTTTGAATTTTCTCCAAAAGTAAAGTAGTTGCAAACTCATCCTTTTAGAAACTTGTTTGGGCTGTTGAGAGGAGTAAAAAACCATCAAAAATTTCAATCCTGCATGATTCTACCAAGAAATGTGATTCTTCATTCAAAACGCTGGTTTTTGCTATTGGGCTCTATTGAATAATGAATGTTTTGAATTTTCTCCAAAAGTAAAGTAGTTGCAAACTCATGCTTTTAGAGACTTGTTTGGGCTCATGAGAGGAGTAGAAAAACATCAAAAATTTCAGTCCTGCATGATTCTACCAAGAAATGTGTGTTCATTCAAACCGCTGGTTTTTGATAGTTTGGGCCCTATTGAATAATGAATGTTTTGAATTTTCTCCAAAAGTAAAGTAGTTGCAAACTCATCCTTTTAGAAACTTGTTTGGGTTGTTGAGAGGAGTAAAAACCCATCAAAAATTTCAATCCTGCAGGATTCTACCAAGAAATGTGATTCTTCATTCAAAACGCTGGTTTTTGCTATTGGGCTCTATTGAATAATGAATGTTTTGAATTTTCTCCAAAAGTAAAGTAGTTGCAAACTCATGCTTTTAGAGACTTGTTTGGGCTCATGAGAGGAGTAGAAAAACATCAAAAATTTCAGTCCTGCATGATTCTACCAAGAAATGTGTGTTCATTCAAAACGCTGGTTTTTGCTATTGGGCTCTATTGAATAATGAATGTTTTGAATTTTCTCCAAAAGTAAAGTAGT
Source organism: Dendrobates tinctorius (assembly GCF_039654945.1). Classification (NCBI taxonomy): domain Eukaryota; kingdom Metazoa; phylum Chordata; class Amphibia; order Anura; family Dendrobatidae; genus Dendrobates; species Dendrobates tinctorius. The sequence goes on from NW_027361793.1 coordinate 25,935,916, forward strand.
TGCAAACTCATGCTTTTAGAGACTTGTTTGGGCTCATGAGAGGAGTAGAAAAACATCAAAAATTTCAGTCCTGCATGATTCTACCAAGAAATGTGTGTTCATTGAAACCGCTGGTTTTTGATAGTTTGGGCCCTATTGAATAAGGAATGTTTTGAATTTTCTCCAAAAGTAAAGTAGTTGCAAACTCATCCTTTTAGAAACTTGTTTGGGCTGTTGAGAGGAGTAAAAAACCATCAAAAATTTCAATCCTGCATGATTTTACCAAGAAATGTGATTCTTCATTCAAAACCTGATTTTTGCTATTGGGCTCTATTGAATAGTGAATGTTTTGAATTTTCTCCAAAAGTAAAGTAGTTGCAAACTCATGCTTTTAGAGACTTGTTTGGGCTCATGAGAGGAGTAGAAAAACATCAAAAATTTCAGTCCTGCATGATTCTACCAAGAAATGTGTGTTCATTCAAACCGCTGGTTTTTGATAGTTTGGGCCCTATTGAATAATGAATGTTTTGAATTTTCTCCAAAAGTAAAGTAGTTGCAAACTCATCCTTTTAGAAACTTGTTTGGGCTGTTGAGAGGAGTAAAAAAACATCAAAAATTTCAATCCTGCATGATTCTACCAAGAAATGTGATTCTTCATTCAAAACGCTGGTTTTTGCTATTGGGCTCTATTGAATAATGAATGTTTTGAATTTTCTCCAAAAGTAAAGTAGTTGCAAACTCATGCTTTTAGAGACTTGTTTGGGCTCATGAGAGGAGTAGAAAAACATCAAAAATTTCAGTCCTGCATGATTCTACCAAGAAATGTGTGTTCATTGAAACCGCTGGTTTTTGATAGTTTGGGCCCTATTGAATAATGAATGTTTTGAATTTTCTCCAAAAGTAAAGTAGTTGCAAACTCATCCTTTTAGAAACTTGTTTGGGCTGTTGAGAGGAGTAAAAAACCATCAAAAATTTCAATCCTGCATGATTTTACCAAGAAATGTGATTCTTCATTCAAAACCTGATTTTTGCTATTGGGCTCTATTGAATAGTGAATGTTTTGAATTTTCTCCAAAAGTAAAGTAGTTGCAAACTCATGCTTTTAGAGACTTGTTTGGGCTCATGAGAGGAGTAGAAAAACATCAAAAATTTCAGTCCTGCATGATTCTACCAAGAAATGTGTGTTCATTCAAACCGCTGGTTTTTGATAGTTTGGGCCCTATTGAATAATGAATGTTTTGAATTTTCTCCAAAAGTAAAGTAGTTGCAAACTCATCCTTTTAGAAACTTGTTTGGGCTGTTGAGAGGAGTAAAAAACCATCAAAAATTTCAATCCTGCATGATTTTACCAAGAAATGTGATTCTTCATTCAAAACCTGATTTTTGCTATTGGGCTCTATTGAATAGTGAATGTTTTGAATTTTCTCCAAAAGTAAAGTAGTTGCAAACTCATGCTTTTAGAGACTTGTTTGGGCTCATGAGAGGAGTAGAAAAACATCAAAAATTTCAGTCCTGCATGATTCTACCAAGAAATGTGTGTTCATTGAAACCGCTGGTTTTTGATAGTTTGGCCCCTTTTGAATAATGAATGTTTTGAATTTTCTCCAAAAGTAAAGTAGTTGCAAACTCATCCTTTTAGAAACTTGTTTGGGCTGTTGAGAGGAGTAAAAAACCATCAAAAATTTCAATCCTGCATGATTCTACCAAGAAATGTGATTCTTCATTCAAAACGCTGGTTTTTGCTATTGGGCTCTATTGAATAATGAATGTTTTGAATTTTCTCCAAAAGTAAAGTAGTTGCAAACTCATCCTTTTAGAAACTTGTTTGGGCTGTTGAGAGGAGTAAAAAACCATCAAAAATTTCAATCCTGCATGATTCTACCAAGAAATGTGATTCTTCATTCAAAACGCTGGTTTTTGCTATTGGGCTCTATTGAATAATGAATGTTTTGAATTTTCTACAAAAGTAAAGTAGTTGCAAACTCATGCTTTTAGAGACTTGTTTGGGCTCATGAGAGGAGTAGAAAAACATCAAAAATTTCAGTCCTGCATGATTCTACCAAGAAATGTGTGTTCATTCAAACCGCTGGTTTTTGATAGTTTGGGCCCTATTGAATAATGAATGTTTTGAATTTTCTCCAAAAGTAAAGTAGTTGCAAACTCATCCTTTTAGAAACTTGTTTGGGCTGTTGAGAGGAGTAAAAAACCATCAAAAATTTCAATCCTGCATGATTTTACCAAGAAATGTGATTCTTCATTCAAAACCTGATTTTTGCTATTGGGCTCTATTGAATAGTGAATGTTTTGAATTTTCTCCAAAAGTAAAGTAGTTGCAAACTCATGCTTTTAGAGACTTGTTTGGGCTCATGAGAGGAGTAGAAAAACATCAAAAATTTCAGTCCTGCATGATTCTACCAAGAAATGTGTGTTCATTGAAACGGCTGGTTTTTGATAGTTTGGGCCCTATTGAATAATGAATGTTTTGAATTTTCTCCAAAAGTAAAGTAGTTGCAAACTCATCCTTTTAGAAACTTGTTTGGGCTGTTGAGAGGAGTAAAAAACCATCAAAAATTTCAATCCTGCATGATTCTACCAAGAAATGTGATTCTTCATTCAAAACGCTGGTTTTTGCTATTGGGCTCTATTGAATAATGAATGTTTTGAATTTTCTCCAAAAGTAAAGTAGTTGCAAACTCATGCTTTTAGAGACTTGTTTGGGCTCATGAGATGAGTAGAAAAACATCAAAAATTTCAGTCCTGCATGATTCTACCAAGACATGTGTGTTCATTGAAACGGCTGGTTTTTGATAGTTTGGGCCCTATTGAATAATGAATGTTTTGAATTTTCTCCAAAAGTAAAGTAGTTGCAAACTCATCCTTTTAGAAACTTGTTTGGGTTGTTGAGAGGAGTAAAAAACCATCAAAAATTTCAATCCTGCAGGATTCTACCAAGAAATGTGATTCTTCATTCAAAACGCTGGTTTTTGCTATTGGGCTCTATTGAATAATGAATGTTTTGAATTTTCTCCAAAAGTAAAGTAGTTGCAAACTCATGCTTTTAGAGACTTGTTTGGGCTCATGAGAGGAGTAGAAAAACATCAAAAATTTCAGTCCTGCATGATTCTACCAAGAAATGTGTGTTCATTCAAAACGCTGGTTTTTGCTATTGGGCTCTATTGAATAATGAATGTTTTGAATTTTCTCCAAAAGTAAAGTAGTTGCAAACTCATGCTTTTAGAGACTTGTTTGGGCTCATGAGAGGAGTAGAAAAACATCAAAAATTTCAGTCCTGCATGATTCTACCAAGAAATGTGTGTTCATTGAAACCGCTGGTTTTTGATAGTTTGGGCCCTATTGAATAAGGAATGTTTTGAATTTTCTCCAAAAGTAAAGTAGTTGCAAACTCATCCTTTTAGAAACTTGTTTGGGCTGTTGAGAGGAGTAAAAAACCATCAAAAATTTCAATCCTGCATGATTTTACCAAGAAATGTGATTCTTCATTCAAAACCTGATTTTTGCTATTGGGCTCTATTGAATAGTGAATGTTTTGAATTTTCTCCAAAAGTAAAGTAGTTGCAAACTCATGCTTTTAGAGACTTGTTTGGGCTCATGAGAGGAGTAGAAAAACATCAAAAATTTCAGTCCTGCATGATTCTACCAAGAAATGTGTGTTCATTCAAACCGCTGGTTTTTGATAGTTTGGGCCCTATTGAATAATGAATGTTTTGAATTTTCTCCAAAAGTAAAGTAGTTGCAAACTCATCCTTTTAGAAACTTGTTTGGGCTGTTGAGAGGAGTAAAAAAACATCAAAAATTTCAATCCTGCATGATTCTACCAAGAAATGTGATTCTTCATTCAAAACGCTGGTTTTTGCTATTGGGCTCTATTGAATAATGAATGTTTTGAATTTTCTCCAAAAGTAAAGTAGTTGCAAACTCATGCTTTTAGAGACTTGTTTGGGCTCATGAGAGGAGTAGAAAAACATCAAAAATTTCAGTCCTGCATGATTCTACCAAGAAATGTGTGTTCATTGAAACCGCTGGTTTTTGATAGTTTGGGCCCTATTGAATAATGAATGTTTTGAATTTTCTCCAAAAGTAAAGTAGTTGCAAACTCATCCTTTTAGAAACTTGTTTGGGCTGTTGAGAGGAGTAAAAAACCATCAAAAATTTCAATCCTGCATGATTTTACCAAGAAATGTGATTCTTCATTCAAAACCTGATTTTTGCTATTGGGCTCTATTGAATAGTGAATGTTTTGAATTTTCTCCAAAAGTAAAGTAGTTGCAAACTCATGCTTTTAGAGACTTGTTTGGGCTCATGAGAGGAGTAGAAAAACATCAAAAATTTCAGTCCTGCATGATTCTACCAAGAAATGTGTTCATTCAAACCGCTGGTTTTTGATAGTTTGGGCCCTATTGAATAATGAATGTTTTGAATTTTCTCCAAAAGTAAAGTAGTTGCAAACTCATCCTTTTAGAAACTTGTTTGGGCTGTTGAGAGAAGTAAAAAACCATCAAAAATTTCAATCCTGCATGATTTTACCAAGAAATGTGATTCTTCATTCAAAACCTGATTTTTGCTATTGGGCTCTATTGAATAGTGAATGTTTTGAATTTTCTCCAAAAGTAAAGTAGTTGCAAACTCATGCTTTTAGAGACTTGTTTGGGCTCATGAGAGGAGTAGAAAAACATCAAAAATTTCAGTCCTGCATGATTCTACCAAGACATGTGTGTTCATTGAAACGGCTGGTTTTTGATAGTTTGGGCCCTATTGAATAATGAATGTTTTGAATTTTCTCCAAAAGTAAAGTAGTTGCAAACTCATCCTTTTAGAAACTTGTTTGGGCTGTTGAGAGGAGTAAAAAACCAACAAAAATTTCAATCCTGCATGATTCTACCAAGAAATGTGATTCTTCATTCAAAACGCTGGTTTTTGCTATTGGGCTCTATTGAATAATGAATGTTTTGAATTTTCTCCAAAAGTAAAGTAGTTGCAAACTCATGCTTTTAGAGACTTGTTTGGGCTCATGAGAGGAGTAGAAAAACATCAAAAATTTCAGTCCTGCATGTTTCTACCAAGAAATGTGTGTTCATTCAAACCGCTGGTTTTTGATAGTTTGGGCCCTATTGAATAATGAATGTTTTGAATTTTCTCCAAAAGTAAAGTAGTTGCAAACTCATGCTTTTAGAGACTTGTTTGGGCTCATGGGAGGAGTAGAAAAACATCAAAAATTTCAGTCCTACATGATTCTACCAAGAAATGTGTGTTCATTCAAACCGCTGGTTTTTGATAGTTTGGGCCCTATTGAATAATGAATGTTTTGAATTTTCTCCAAAAGTAAAGTAGTTGCAAACTCATGCTTTTAGAGACTTGTTTGGGCTCATGAGAGGAGTAGAAAAACATCAAAAATTTCAGTCCTGCATGATTCTACCAAGAAATGTGTGTTCATTGAAACCGCTGGTTTTTGATAGTTTGGGCCCTATTGAATAATGAATGTTTTGAATTTTCTCCAAAAGTAAAGTAGTTGCAAACTCATCCTTTTAGAAACTTGTTTGGGCTGTTGAGAGGAGTAAAAAACCATCAAAAATTTCAATCCTGCATGATTTTACCAAGAAATGTGATTCTTCATTCAAAACCTGATTTTTGCTATTGGGCTCTATTGAATAGTGAATGTTTTGAATTTTCTCCAAAAGTAAAGTAGTTGCAAACTCATGCTCTTAGAGACTTGTTTGGGCTCATGAGAGGAGTAGAAAAACATCAAAAATTTCAGTCCGGCATGATTCTACCAAGAAATGTGTGTTCATTGAAACCGCTGGTTTTTTATAGTTTGGGCCCTATTGAATAATGAATGTTTTGAATTTTCTCCAAAAGTAAAGTAGTTGCAAACTCATCCTTTTAGAAACTTGTTTGGGCTGTTGAGAGGAGTAAAAAACCATCAAAAATTTCAATCCTGCATGATTCTACCAAGAAATGTGATTCTTCATTCAAAACGCTGGTTTTTGCTATTGGGCTCTATTGAATAATGAATGTTTTGAATTTTCTCCAAAAGTAAAGTAGTTGCAAACTCATGCTTTTAGAGACTTGTTTGGGCTCATGAGAGGAGTAGAAAAACATCAAAAATTTCAGTCCTGCATGATTCTACCAAGAAATGTGTGTTCATTGAAACCGCTGGTTTTTGATAGTTTGGGCCCTATTGAATAAGGAATGTTTTGAATTTTCTCCAAAATTAAAGTAGTTGCAAACTCATGCTTTTAGAGACTTGTTTGGGCTCATGAGAGGAGTAGAAAAACATCAAAAATTTCAGTCCTGCATGATTCTACCAAGAAATGTGTGTTCATTGAAACCGCTGGTTTTTGATAGTTTGGGCCCTATTGAATAATGAATGTTTTGAATTTTCTCCAAAAGTAAAGTAGTTGCAAACTCATGCTTTTAGAGACTTGTTTGGGCTCATGGGAGGAGTAGAAAAACATCAAAAATGTCAGTCCTGCATGATTCTACCAAGAAATGTGTGATCATTGAAACCGCTGGTTTTTGATAGTTTGGGCCCTATTGAATAATGAATGTTTTGAATTTTCTCCAAAAGTAAAGTAGTTGCAAACTCATCCTTTTAGAAACTTGTTTGGGCTGTTGAGAGGAGTAAAAAACCATCAAAAATTTCAATCCTGCATGATTCTACCAAGAAATGTGATTCTTCATTCAAAACGCTGGTTTTTGCTATTGGGCTCTATTGAATAATGAATGTTTTGAATTTTCTCCAAAAGTAAAGTAGTTGCAAACTCATGCTTTTAGAGACTTGTTTGGGCTCATGAGAGGAGTAGAAAAACATCAAAAATTTCAGTCCTGCATGATTCTACCAAGAAATGTGTGTTCATTGAAACCGCTGGTTTTTGATAGTTTGGGCCCTATAGAATAATGAATGTTTTGAATTTTCTCCAAAAGTAAAGTAGTTGCAAACTCATCCTTTTAGAAACTTGTTTGGGCTGTTGAGAGGAGTAAAAAACCATCAAAAATTTCAATCCTGCATGATTCTACCAAGAAATGTGATTCTTCATTCAAAACGCTGGTTTTTGCTATTGGGCTCTATTGAATAATGAATGTTTTGAATTTTCTCCAAAAGTAAAGTAGTTGCAAACTCATGCTTTTAGAGACTTGTTTGGGCTCATGAGAGGAGTAGAAAAACATCAAAAATTTCAGTCCTACATGATTCTACCAAGAAATGTGTGTTCATTCAAACCGCTGGTTTTTGATAGTTTGGGCCCTATTGAATAATGAATGTTTTGAATTTTCTCCAAAAGTAAAGTAGTTGCAAACTCATGCTTTTAGAGACTTGTTTGGGCTCATGAGAGGAGTAGAAAAACATCAAAAATTTCAGTCCTGCATGATTCTACCAAGAAATGTGTGTTCATTGAAACCGCTGGTTTTTGATAGTTTGGGCCCTATTGAATAATGAATGTTTTGAATTTTCTCCAAAAGTAAAGTAGTTGCAAACTCATCCTTTTAGAAACTTGTTTGGGCTGTTGAGAGGAGTAAAAAACCATCAAAAATTTCAATCCTGCATGATTTTACCAAGAAATGTGATTCTTCATTCAAAACCTGATTTTTGCTATTGGGCTCTATTGAATAGTGAATGTTTTGAATTTTCTCCAAAAGTAAAGTAGTTGCAAACTCATGCTCTTAGAGACTTGTTTGGGCTCATGAGAGGAGTAGAAAAACATCAAAAATTTCAGTCCGGCATGATTCTACCAAGAAATGTGTGTTCATTGAAACGGCTGGTTTTTTATAGTTTGGGCCCTATTGAATAATGAATGTTTTGAATTTTCTCCAAAAGTAAAGTAGTTGCAAACTCATCCTTTTAGAAACTTGTTTGGGCTGTTGAGAGGAGTAAAAAACCATCAAAAATTTCAATCCTGCATGATTCTACCAAGAAATGTGATTCTTCATTCAAAACGCTGGTTTTTGCTATTGGGCTCTATTGAATAATGAATGTTTTGAATTTTCTCCAAAAGTAAAGTAGTTGCAAACTCATGCTTTTAGAGACTTGTTTGGGCTCATGAGAGGAGTAGAAAAACATCAAAAATTTCAGTCCTGCATGATTCTACCAAGAAATGTGTGTTCATTGAAACCGCTGGTTTTTGATAGTTTGGGCCCTATTGAATAAGGAATGTTTTGAATTTTCTCCAAAAGTAAAGTAGTTGCAAACTCATCCTTTTAGAAACTTGTTTGGGCTGTTGAGAGGAGTAAAAAACCATCAAAAATTTCAATCCTGCATGATTTTACCAAGAAATGTGATTCTTCATTCAAAACCTGATTTTTGCTATTGGGCTCTATTGAATAGTGAATGTTTTGAATTTTCTCCAAAAGTAAAGTAGTTGCAAACTCATGCTTTTAGAGACTTGTTTGGGCTCATGAGAGGAGTAGAAAAACATCAAAAATTTCAGTCCTGCATGATTCTACCAAGAAATGTGTGTTCATTGAAACCGCTGGTTTTTGATAGTTTGGCCCCTTTTGAATAATGAATGTTTTGAATTTTCTCCAAAAGTAAAGTAGTTGCAAACTCATCCTTTTAGAAACTTGTTTGGGCTGTTGAGAGGAGTAAAAAACCATCAAAAATTTCAATCCTGCATGATTCTACCAAGAAATGTGATTCTTCATTCAAAACGCTGGTTTTTGCTATTGGGCTCTATTGAATAATGAATGTTTTGAATTTTCTCCAAAAGTAAAGTAGTTGCAAACTCATGCTTTTAGAGACTTGTTTGGGCTCATGAGAGGAGTAGAAAAACATCAAAAATTTCAGTCCTGCATGATTCTACCAAGAAATGTGTGTTCATTGAAACCGCTGGTTTTTGATAGTTTGGGCCCTATAGAATAATGAATGTTTTGAATTTTCTCCAAAAGTAAAGTAGTTGCAAACTCATCCTTTTAGAAACTTGTTTGGGCTGTTGAGAGGAGTAAAAAACCATCAAAAATTTCAATCCTGCATGATTCTACCAAGAAATGTGATTCTTCATTCAAAACGCTGGTTTTTGCTATTGGGCTCTATTGAATAATGAATGTTTTGAATTTTCTCCAAAAGTAAAGTAGTTGCAAACTCATGCTTTTAGAGACTTGTTTGGGCTCATGAGAGGAGTAGAAAAACATCAAAAATTTCAGTACTGCATGATTCTACCAAGAAATGTGTGTTCATTGAAACCGCTGGTTTTTGATAGTTTGGGCCCTATTGAATAATGAATGTTTTGAATTTTCTCCAAAAGTAAAGTAGTTGCAAACTCATCCTTTTAGAAACTTGTTTGGGCTGTTGAGAGGAGTAAAAAACCATCAAAAATTTCAATCCTGCATGATTTTACCAAGAAATGTGATTCTTCATTCAAAACCTGATTTTTGCTATTGGGCTCTATTGAATAGTGAATGTTTTGAATTTTCTCCAAAAGTAAAGTAGTTGCAAACTCATGCTTTTAGAGACTTGTTTGGGCTCATGAGAGGAGTAGAAAAACATCAAAAATTTCAGTCCTGCATGATTCTACCAAGAAATGTGTGTTCATTGAAACCGCTGGTTTTTGATAGTTTGGCCCCTTTTGAATAATGAATGTTTTGAATTTTCTCCAAAAGTAAAGTAGTTGCAAACTCATCCTTTTAGAAACTTGTTTGGGCTGTTGAGAGGAGTAAAAAACCATCAAAAATTTCAATCCTGCATGATTCTACCAAGAAATGTGATTCTTCATTCAAAACGCTGGTTTTTGCTATTGGGCTCTATTGAATAATGAATGTTTTGAATTTTCTCCAAAAGTAAAGTAGTTGCAAACTCATGCTTTTAGAGACTTGTTTGGGCTCATGAGAGGAGTAGAAAAACATCAAAAATTTCAGTCCTGCATGATTCTACCAAGAAATGTGTGTTCATTGAAACCGCTGGTTTTTGATAGTTTGGGCCCTATAGAATAATGAATGTTTTGAATTTTCTCCAAAAGTAAAGTAGTTGCAAACTCATCCTTTTAGAAACTTGTTTGGGCTGTTGAGAGGAGTAAAAAACCATCAAAAATTTCAATCCTGCATGATTCTACCAAGAAATGTGATTCTTCATTCAAAACGCTGGTTTTTGCTATTGGGCTCTATTGAATAATGAATGTTTTGAATTTTCTCCAAAAGTAAAGTAGTTGCAAACTCATGCTTTTAGAGACTTGTTTGGGCTCATGAGAGGAGTAGAAAAACATCAAAAATTTCAGTACTGCATGATTCTACCAAGAAATGTGTGTTCATTGAAACCGCTGGTTTTTGATAGTTTGGGCCCTATTGAATAATGAATGTTTTGAATTTTCTCCAAAAGTAAAGTAGTTGCAAACTCATCCTTTTAGAAACTTGTTTGGGCTGTTGAGAGGAGTAAAAAACCATCAAAAATTTCAATCCTGCATGATTTTACCAAGAAATGTGATTCTTCATTCAAAACCTGATTTTTGCTATTGGGCTCTATTGAATAGTGAATGTTTTGAATTTTCTCCAAAAGTAAAGTAGTTGCAAACTCATGCTTTTAGAGACTTGTTTGGGCTTATGAGAGGAGTAGAAAAACATCAAAAATTTCAGTCCTGCATGATTCTACCAAGAAATGTGTGTTCATTGAAACCGCTGGTTTTTGATAGTTTGGGCCCTATTGAATAATGAATGTTTTGAATTTTCTCCAAAAGTAAAGTAGTTGCAAACTCATCCTTTTAGAAACTTGTTTGGGCTGTTGAGAAGAGTAAAAAACCATCAAAAATTTCAATCCTGCATGATTCTACCAAGAAATGTGATTCTTCATTCAAAACTCTGGTTTTTGCTATTGGGCTCTATTGAATAATGAATGTTTTGAATTTTCTCCAAAAGTAAAGTAGTTGCAAACTCATGCTTTTAGAGACTTGTTTGGGCTCATGAGAGGAGTAGAAAAACATCAAAAATTTCAGTCCTGCATGATTCTACCAAGAAATGTGTGTTCATTGAAACCGCTGGTTTTTGATAGTTTGGGCCCTATTGAATAATGAATGTTTTGAATTTTCTCCAAAAGTAAAGTAGTTGCAAACTCATCCTTTTAGAAACTTGTTTGGGCTGTTGAGAGGAGTAAAAAACCATCAAAAATTTCAATCCTGCATGATTCTACCAAGAAATGTGATTCTTCATTCAAAACGCTGGTTTTTGCTATTGGGCTCTATTGAATAATGAATGTTTTGAATTTTCTCCAAAAGTAAAGTAGTTGCAAACTCATGCTTTTAGAGACTTGTTTGGGCTCATGAGAGGAGTAGAAAAACATCAAAAATTTCAGTCCTGCATGATTCTACCAAGAAATGTGTGTTCATTCAAACCGCTGGTTTTTGATAGTTTGGGCCCTATTGAATAATGAATGTTTTGAATTTTCTCCAAAAGTAAAGTAGTTGCAAACTCATGCTTTTAGAGACTTGTTTGGGCTCATGAGAGGAGTAGAAAAACATCAAAAATTTCAGTCCTGCATGATTCTACCAAGAAATGTGTGTTCATTGAAACCGCTGGTTTTTGATAGTTTGGGCCCTATTGAATAATGAATGTTTTGAATTTTCTCCAAAAGTAAAGTAGTTGCAAACTCATCCTTTTAGAAACTTGTTTGGGCTGTTGAGAGGAGTAAAAAAACATCAAAAATTTCAATCCTGCATGATTCTACCAAGAAATGTGATTCTTCATTCAAAACGCTGGTTTTTGCTATTGGGCTCTATTGAATAATGAATGTTTTGAATTTTCTCCAAAAGTAAAGTAGTTGCAAACTCATGCTTTTAGAGACTTGTTTGGGCTCATGAGAGGAGTAGAAAAACATCAAAAATTTCAGTCCTGCATGATTCTACCAAGAAATGTGTGTTCATTCAAACCGCTGGTTTTTGATAGTTTGGGCCCTATTGAATAATGAATGTTTTGAATTTTCTCCAAAAGTAAAGTAGTTGCAAACTCATCCTTTTAGAAACTTGTTTGGGCTGTTGAGAGGAGTAAAAAACCATCAAAAATTTCAATCCTGCATGATTCTACCAAGAAATGTGATTCTTCATTCAAAACGCTGGTTTTTGCTATTGGGCTCTATTGAATAATGAATGTTTTGAATTTTCTCCAAAAGTAAAGTAGTTCCAAACTCATGCTTTTAGAGACTTGTTTGGGCTCATGAGAGGAGTAGAAAAACATCAAAAATTTCAGTCCTGCATGATTCTACCAAGAAATGTGTGTTCATTGAAACCGCTGGTTTTTGATAGTTTGGGCCCTATTGAATAATGAATGTTTTGAATTTTCTCCAAAAGTAAAGTAGTTGCAAACTCATCCTTTTAGAAACTTGTTTGGGCTGTTGAGAGGAGTAAAAAACCATCAAAAATTTCAATCCTGCATGATTTTACCAAGAAATGTGATTCTTCATTCAAAACCTGATTTTTGCTATTGGGCTCTATTGAATAGTGAATGTTTTGAATTTTCTCCAAATGTAAAGTAGTTGCAAACTCATGCTTTTAGAGACTTGTTTGGGCTCATGAGAGGAGTAGAAAAACATCAAAAATTTCAGTCCTGCATGATTCTACCAAGAAATGTGTGTTCATTGAAACCGCTGGTTTTTGATAGTTTGGGCCCTATTGAATAATGAATGTTTTGAATTTTCTCCAAAAGTAAAGTAGTTGCAAACTCATCCTTTTAGAAACTTGTTTGGGCTGTTGAGAGGAGTAAAAAACCATCAAAAATTTCAATCCTGCATGATTTTACCAAGAAATGTGATTCTTCATTCAAAACCTGATTTTTGCTATTGGGCTCTATTGAATAGTGAATGTTTTGAATTTTCTCCAAAAGTAAAGTAGTTGCAAACTCATGCTTTTAGAGACTTGTTTGGGCTCATGAGAGGAGTAGAAAAACATCAAAAATTTCAGTCCTGCATGATTCTACCAAGAAATGTGTGTTCATTGAAACGGCTGGTTTTTGATAGTTTGGGCCCTATTGAATAATGAATGTTTTGAATTTTCTCCAAAAGTAAAGTAGTTGCAAACTCATCCTTTTAGAAACTTGTTTGGGCTGTTGAGAGGAGTAAAAAACCATCAAAAATTTCAATCCTGCATGATTCTACCAAGAAATGTGATTCTTCATTCAAAACGCTGGTTTTTGCTATTGGGCTCTATTGAATAATGAATGTTTTGAATTTTCTCCAAAAGTAAAGTAGTTGCAAACTCATGCTTTTAGAGACTTGTTTGGGCTCATGAGAGGAGTAGAAAAACATCAAAAATTTCAGTCCTGCATGATTCTACCAAGAAATGTGTGTTCATTGAAACCGCTGGTTTTTGATAGTTTGGGCCCTATAGAATAATGAATGTTTTGAATTTTCTCCAAAAGTAAAGTAGTTGCAAACTCATCCTTTTAGAAACTTGTTTGGGCTGTTGAGAGGAGTAAAAAACCATCAAAAATTTCAATCCTGCATGATTCTACCAAGAAATGTGATTCTTCATTCAAAACGCTGGTTTTTGCTATTGGGCTCTATTGAATAATGAATGTTTTGAATTTTCTCCAAAAGTAAAGTAGTTGCAAACTCATGCTTTTAGAGACTTGTTTGGGCTCATGAGAGGAGTAGAAAAACATCAAAAATTTCAGTACTGCATGATTCTACCAAGAAATGTGTGTTCATTGAAACCGCTGGTTTTTGATAGTTTGGGCCCTATTGAATAGTGAATGTTTTGAATTTTCTCCAAAAGTAAAGTAGTTGCAAACTCATGCTTTTAGAGACTTGTTTGGGCTCATGAGAGGAGTAGAAAAACATCAAAAATTTCAGTCCTGCATGATTCTACCAAGAAATGTGTGTTCATTGAAACCGCTGGTTTTTGATAGTTTGGGCCCTATTGAATAATGAATGTTTTGAATTTTCTCCAAAAGTAAAGTAGTTGCAAACTCATCCTTTTAGAAACTTGTTTGGGCTGTTGAGAAGAGTAAAAAACCATCAAAAATTTCAATCCTGCATGATTCTACCAAGAAATGTGATTCTTCATTCAAAACGCTGGTTTTTGCTATTGGGCTCTATTGAATAATGAATGTTTTGAATTTTCTCCAAAAGTAAAGTAGTTGCAAACTCATGCTTTTAGAGACTTGTTTGGGCTCATGAGAGGAGTAGAAAAACATCAAAAATTTCAGTCCTGCATGATTCTACCAAGAAATGTGTGTTCATTGAAACCGCTGGTTTTTGATAGTTTGGGCCCTATTGAATAATGAATGTTTTGAATTTTCTCCAAAAGTAAAGTAGTTGCAAACTCATCCTTTTAGAAACTTGTTTGGGCTGTTGAGAGGAGTAAAAAACCATCAAAAATTTCAATCCTGCATGATTCTACCAAGAAATGTGATTCTTCATTCAAAACGCTGGTTTTTGCTATTGGGCTCTATTGAATAATGAATGTTTTGAATTTTCTCCAAAAGTAAAGTAGTTGCAAACTCATGCTTTTAGAGACTTGTTTGGGCTCATGAGAGGAGTAGAAAAACATCAAAAATTTCAGTCCTGCATGATTCTACCAAGAAATGTGTGTTCATTGAAACCGCTGGTTTTTGATAGTTTGGGCCCTATTGAATAATGAATGTTTTGAATTTTCTCCAAAAGTAAAGTAGTTGCAAACTCATCCTTTTAGAAACTTGTTTGGGCTGTTGAGAGGAGTAAAAAACCATCAAAAATTTCAATCCTGCATGATTCTACCAAGAAATGTGATTCTTCATTCAAAACGCTGGTTTTTGCTATTGGGCTCTATTGAATAATGAATGTTTTGAATTTTCTCCAAAAGTAAAGTAGTTGCAAACTCATGCTTTTAGAGACTTGTTTGGGCTCATGAGAGGAGTAGAAAAACATCAAAAATTTCAGTCCTGCATGATTCTACCAAGAAATGTGTGTTCATTCAAACCGCTGGTTTTTGATAGTTTGGGCCCTATTGAATAATGAATGTTTTGAATTTTCTCCAAAAGTAAAGTAGTTGCAAACTCATCCTTTTAGAAACTTGTTTGGGCTGTTGAGAGGAGTAAAAAACCATCAAAAATTTCAATCCTGCATGATTCTACCAAGAAATGTGATTCTTCATTCAAAACGCTGGTTTTTGCTATTGGGCTCTATTGAATAATGAATGTTTTGAATTTTCTCCAAAAGTAAAGTAGTTCCAAACTCATGCTTTTAGAGACTTGTTTGGGCTCATGAGAGGAGTAGAAAAACATCAAAAATTTCAGTCCTGCATGATTCTACCAAGAAATGTGTGTTCATTGAAACCGCTGGTTTTTGATAGTTTGGGCCCTATTGAATAATGAATGTTTTGAATTTTCTCCAAAAGTAAAGTAGTTGCAAACTCATCCTTTTAGAAACTTGTTTGGGCTGTTGAGAGGAGTAAAAAACCATCAAAAATTTCAATCCTGCATGATTTTACCAAGAAATGTGATTCTTCATTCAAAACCTGATTTTTGCTATTGGGCTCTATTGAATAGTGAATGTTTTGAATTTTCTCCAAATGTAAAGTAGTTGCAAACTCATGCTTTTAGAGACTTGTTTGGGCTCATGAGAGGAGTAGAAAAACATCAAAAATTTCAGTCCTGCATGATTCTACCAAGAAATGTGTGTTCATTGAAACCGCTGGTTTTTGATAGTTTGGGCCCTATTGAATAATGAATGTTTTGAATTTTCTCCAAAAGTAAAGTAGTTGCAAACTCATCCTTTTAGAAACTTGTTTGGGCTGTTGAGAGGAGTAAAAAACCATCAAAAATTTCAATCCTGCATGATTTTACCAAGAAATGTGATTCTTCATTCAAAACCTGATTTTTGCTATTGGGCTCTATTGAATAGTGAATGTTTTGAATTTTCTCCAAAAGTAAAGTAGTTGCAAACTCATGCTTTTAGAGACTTGTTTGGGCTCATGAGAGGAGTAGAAAAACATCAAAAATTTCAGTCCTGCATGATTCTACCAAGAAATGTGTGTTCATTGAAACGGCTGGTTTTTGATAGTTTGGGCCCTATTGAATAATGAATGTTTTGAATTTTCTCCAAAAGTAAAGTAGTTGCAAACTCATCCTTTTAGAAACTTGTTTGGGCTGTTGAGAGGAGTAAAAAACCATCAAAAATTTCAATCCTGCATGATTCTACCAAGAAATGTGATTCTTCATTCAAAACGCTGGTTTTTGCTATTGGGCTCTATTGAATAATGAATGTTTTGAATTTTCTCCAAAAGTAAAGTAGTTGCAAACTCATGCTTTTAGAGACTTGTTTGGGCTCATGAGAGGAGTAGAAAAACATCAAAAATTTCAGTCCTGCATGATTCTACCAAGAAATGTGTGTTCATTGAAACCGCTGGTTTTTGATAGTTTGGGCCCTATAGAATAATGAATGTTTTGAATTTTCTCCAAAAGTAAAGTAGTTGCAAACTCATCCTTTTAGAAACTTGTTTGGGCTGTTGAGAGGAGTAAAAAACCATCAAAAATTTCAATCCTGCATGATTCTACCAAGAAATGTGATTCTTCATTCAAAACGCTGGTTTTTGCTATTGGGCTCTATTGAATAATGAATGTTTTGAATTTTCTCCAAAAGTAAAGTAGTTGCAAACTCATGCTTTTAGAGACTTGTTTGGGCTCATGAGAGGAGTAGAAAAACATCAAAAATTTCAGTACTGCATGATTCTACCAAGAAATGTGTGTTCATTGAAACCGCTGGTTTTTGATAGTTTGGGCCCTATTGAATAATGAATGTTTTGAATTTTCTCCAAAAGTAAAGTAGTTGCAAACTCATCCTTTTAGAAACTTGTTTGGGCTGTTGAGAGGAGTAAAAAACCATCAAAAATTTCAATCCTGCATGATTTTACCAAGAAATGTGATTCTTCATTCAAAACCTGATTTTTGCTATTGGGCTCTATTGAATAGTGAATGTTTTGAATTTTCTCCAAAAGTAAAGTAGTTGCAAACTCATGCTTTTAGAGACTTGTTTGGGCTCATGAGAGGAGTAGAAAAACATCAAAAATTTCAGTCCTGCATGATTCTACCAAGAAATGTGTGTTCATTGAAACCGCTGGTTTTTGATAGTTTGGGCCCTATTGAATAATGAATGTTTTGAATTTTCTCCAAAAGTAAAGTAGTTGCAAACTCATCCTTTTAGAAACTTGTTTGGGCTGTTGAGAAGAGTAAAAAACCATCAAAAATTTCAATCCTGCATGATTCTACCAAGAAATGTGATTCTTCATTCAAAACGCTGGTTTTTGCTATTGGGCTCTATTGAATAATGAATGTTTTGAATTTTCTCCAAAAGTAAAGTAGTTGCAAACTCATGCTTTTAGAGACTTGTTTGGGCTCATGAGAGGAGTAGAAAAACATCAAAAATTTCAGTCCTGCATGATTCTACCAAGAAATGTGTGTTCATTGAAACCGCTGGTTTTTGATAGTTTGGGCCCTATTGAATAATGAATGTTTTGAATTTTCTCCAAAAGTAAAGTAGTTGCAAACTCATCCTTTTAGAAACTTGTTTGGGCTGTTGAGAGGAGTAAAAAACCATCAAAAATTTCAATCCTGCATGATTCTACCAAGAAATGTGATTCTTCATTCAAAACGCTGGTTTTTGCTATTGGGCTCTATTGAATAATGAATGTTTTGAATTTTCTCCAAAAGTAAAGTAGTTGCAAACTCATGCTTTTAGAGACTTGTTTGGGCTCATGAGAGGAGTAGAAAAACATCAAAAATTTCAGTCCTGCATGATTCTACCAAGAAATGTGTGTTCATTCAAACCGCTGGTTTTTGATAGTTTGGGCCCTATTGAATAATGAATGTTTTGAATTTTCTCCAAAAGTAAAGTAGTTGCAAACTCATGCTTTTAGAGACTTGTTTGGGCTCATGAGAGGAGTAGAAAAACATCAAAAATTTCAGTCCTGCATGATTCTACCAAGAAATGTGTGTTCATTGAAACCGCTGGTTTTTGATAGTTTGGGCCCTATTGAATAATGAATGTTTTGAATTTTCTCCAAAAGTAAAGTAGTTGCAAACTCATCCTTTTAGAAACTTGTTTGGGCTGTTGAGAGGAGTAAAAAAACATCAAAAATTTCAATCCTGCATGATTCTACCAAGAAATGTGATTCTTCATTCAAAACGCTGGTTTTTGCTATTGGGCTCTATTGAATAATGAATGTTTTGAATTTTCTCCAAAAGTAAAGTAGTTGCAAACTCATGCTTTTAGAGACTTGTTTGGGCTCATGAGAGGAGTAGAAAAACATCAAAAATTTCAGTCCTGCATGATTCTACCAAGAAATGTGTGTTCATTCAAACCGCTGGTTTTTGATAGTTTGGGCCCTATTGAATAATGAATGTTTTGAATTTTCTCCAAAAGTAAAGTAGTTGCAAACTCATCCTTTTAGAAACTTGTTTGGGCTGTTGAGAGGAGTAAAAAACCATCAAAAATTTCAATCCTGCATGATTCTACCAAGAAATGTGATTCTTCATTCAAAACGCTGGTTTTTGCTATTGGGCTCTATTGAATAATGAATGTTTTGAATTTTCTCCAAAAGTAAAGTAGTTCCAAACTCATGCTTTTAGAGACTTGTTTGGGCTCATGAGAGGAGTAGAAAAACATCAAAAATTTCAGTCCTGCATGATTCTACCAAGAAATGTGTGTTCATTGAAACCGCTGGTTTTTGATAGTTTGGGCCCTATTGAATAATGAATGTTTTGAATTTTCTCCAAAAGTAAAGTAGTTGCAAACTCATCCTTTTAGAAACTTGTTTGGGCTGTTGAGAGGAGTAAAAAACCATCAAAAATTTCAATCCTGCATGATTTTACCAAGAAATGTGATTCTTCATTCAAAACCTGATTTTTGCTATTGGGCTCTATTGAATAGTGAATGTTTTGAATTTTCTCCAAATGTAAAGTAGTTGCAAACTCATGCTTTTAGAGACTTGTTTGGGCTCATGAGAGGAGTAGAAAAACATCAAAAATTTCAGTCCTGCATGATTCTACCAAGAAATGTGTGTTCATTGAAACCGCTGGTTTTTGATAGTTTGGGCCCTATTGAATAATGAATGTTTTGAATTTTCTCCAAAAGTAAAGTAGTTGCAAACTCATCCTTTTAGAAACTTGTTTGGGCTGTTGAGAGGAGTAAAAAACCATCAAAAATTTCAATCCTGCATGATTCTACCAAGAAATGTGATTCTTCATTCAAAACGCTGGTTTTTGCTATTGGGCTCTATTGAATAATGAATGTTTTGAATTTTCTCCAAAAGTAAAGTAGTTGCAAACTCATGCTTTTAGAGACTTGTTTGGGCTCATGAGATGAGTAGAAAAACATCAAAAATTTCAGTCCTGCATGATTCTACCAAGACATGTGTGTTCATTGAAACGGCTGGTTTTTGATAGTTTGGGCCCTATTGAATAATGAATGTTTTGAATTTTCTCCAAAAGTAAAGTAGTTGCAAACTCATCCTTTTAGAAACTTGTTTGGGTTGTTGAGAGGAGTAAAAAACCATCAAAAATTTCAATCCTGCAGGATTCTACCAAGAAATGTGATTCTTCATTCAAAACGCTGGTTTTTGCTATTGGGCTCTATTGAATAATGAATGTTTTGAATTTTCTCCAAAAGTAAAGTAGTTGCAAACTCATGCTTTTAGAGACTTGTTTGGGCTCATGAGAGGAGTAGAAAAACATCAAAAATTTCAGTCCTGCATGATTCTACCAAGAAATGTGTGTTCATTCAAACCGCTGGTTTTTGATAGTTTGGGCCCTATTGAATAATGAATGTTTTGAATTTTCTCCAAAAGTAAAGTAGTTGCAAACTCATGCTTTTAGAGACTTGTTTGAGCTCATGAGAGGAGTAGAAAAACATCAAAAATTTCAGTCCTGCATGATTCTACCAAGAAATGTGTGTTCATTGAAACCGCTGGTTTTTGATAGTTTGGGCCCTATTGAATAATGAATGTTTTGAATTTTCTCCAAAAGTAAAGTAGTTGCAAACTCATCCTTTTAGAAACTTGTTTGGGCTGTTGAGAAGAGTAAAAAACCATCAAAAATTTCAATCCTGCATGATTCTACCAAGAAATGTGATTCTTCATTCAAAACGCTGGTTTTTGCTATTGGGCTCTATTGAATAATGAATGTTTTGAATTTTCTCCAAAAGTAAAGTAGTTGCAAACTCATGCTTTTAGAGACTTGTTTGGGCTCATGAGAGGAGTAGAAAAACATCAAAAATTTCAGTCCTGCATGATTCTACCAAGAAATGTGTGTTCATTGAAACCGCTGGTTTTTGATAGTTTGGGCCCTATTGAATAATGAATGTTTTGAATTTTCTCCAAAAGTAAAGTAGTTGCAAACTCATCCTTTTAGAAACTTGTTTGGGCTGTTGAGAGGAGTAAAAAACCATCAAAAATTTCAATCCTGCATGATTCTACCAAGAAATGTGATTCTTCATTCAAAACGCTGGTTTTTGCTATTGGGCTCTATTGAATAATGAATGTTTTGAATTTTCTCCAAAAGTAAAGTAGTTGCAAACTCATGCTTTTAGAGACTTGTTTGGGCTCATGAGAGGAGTAGAAAAACATCAAAAATTTCAGTCCTGCATGATTCTACCAAGAAATGTGTGTTCATTGAAACCGCTGGTTTTTGATAGTTTGGGCCCTATTGAATAATGAATGTTTTGAATTTTCTCCAAAAGTAAAGTAGTTGCAAACTCATCCTTTTAGAAACTTGTTTGGGCTGTTGAGAGGAGTAAAAAACCATCAAAAATTTCAATCCTGCATGATTCTACCAAGAAATGTGATTCTTCATTCAAAACGCTGGTTTTTGCTATTGGGCTCTATTGAATAATGAATGTTTTGAATTTTCTCCAAAAGTAAAGTAGTTGCAAACTCATGCTTTTAGAGACTTGTTTGGGCTCATGAGAGGAGTAGAAAAACATCAAAAATTTCAGTCCTGCATGATTCTACCAAGAAATGTGTGTTCATTCAAACCGCTGGTTTTTGATAGTTTGGGCCCTATTGAATAATGAATGTTTTGAATTTTCTCCAAAAGTAAAGTAGTTGCAAACTCATGCTTTTAGAGACTTGTTTGGGCTCATGAGAGGAGTAGAAAAACATCAAAAATTTCAGTCCTGCATGATTCTACCAAGAAATGTGTGTTCATTCAAACCGCTGGTTTTTGATAGTTTGGGCCCTATTGAATAATGAATGTTTTGAATTTTCTCCAAAAGTAAAGTAGTTGCAAACTCATGCTTTTAGAGACTTGTTTGGGCTCATGAGAGGAGTAGAAAAACATCAAAAATTTCAGTCCTGCATGATTCTACCAAGAAATGTGTGTTCATTGAAACCGCTGGTTTTTGATAGTTTGGGCCCTATAGAATAATGAATGTTTTGAATTTTCTCCAAAAGTAAAGTAGTTGCAAACTCATCCTTTTAGAAACTTGTTTGGGCTGTTGAGAGGAGTAAAAAACCATCAAAAATTTCAATCCTGCATGATTCTACCAAGAAATGTGATTCTTCATTCAAAACGCTGGTTTTTGCTATTGGGCTCTATTGAATAATGAATGTTTTGAATTTTCTCCAAAAGTAAAGTAGTTGCAAACTCATGCTTTTAGAGACTTGTTTGGGCTCATGAGAGGAGTAGAAAAACATCAAAAATTTCAGTCCTGCATGATTCTACCAAGAAATGTGTGTTCATTGAAACCGCTGGTTTTTGATAGTTTGGGCCCTATTGAATAAGGAATGTTTTGAATTTTCTCCAAAAGTAAAGTAGTTGCAAACTCATCCTTTTAGAAACTTGTTTGGGCTGTTGAGAGGAGTAAAAAACCATCAAAAATTTCAATCCTGCATGATTTTACCAAGAAATGTGATTCTTCATTCAAAACCTGATTTTTGCTATTGGGCTCTATTGAATAGTGAATGTTTTGAATTTTCTCCAAAAGTAAAGTAGTTGCAAACTCATGCTTTTAGAGACTTGTTTGGGCTCATGAGAGGAGTAGAAAAACATCAAAAATTTCAGTCCTGCATGATTCTACCAAGAAATGTGTGTTCATTGAAACGGCTGGTTTTTGATAGTTTGGGCCCTATTGAATAATGAATGTTTTGAATTTTCTCCAAAAGTAAAGTAGTTGCAAACTCATCCTTTTAGAAACTTGTTTGGGCTGTTGAGAGGAGTAAAAAACCATCAAAAATTTCAATCCTGCATGATTCTACCAAGAAATGTGATTCTTCATTCAAAACGCTGGTTTTTGCTATTGGGCTCTATTGAATAATGAATGTTTTGAATTTTCTCCAAAAGTAAAGTAGTTGCAAACTCATGCTTTTAGAGACTTGTTTGGGCTCATGAGATGAGTAGAAAAACATCAAAAATTTCAGTCCTGCATGATTCTACCAAGACATGTGTGTTCATTGAAACGGCTGGTTTTTGATAGTTTGGGCCCTATTGAATAATGAATGTTTTGAATTTTCTCCAAAAGTAAAGTAGTTGCAAACTCATCCTTTTAGAAACTTGTTTGGGTTGTTGAGAGGAGTAAAAAACCATCAAAAATTTCAATCCTGCAGGATTCTACCAAGAAATGTGATTCTTCATTCAAAACGCTGGTTTTTGCTATTGGGCTCTATTGAATAATGAATGTTTTGAATTTTCTCCAAAAGTAAAGTAGTTGCAAACTCATGCTTTTAGAGACTTGTTTGGGCTCATGAGAGGAGTAGAAAAACATCAAAAATTTCAGTCCTGCATGATTCTACCAAGAAATGTGTGTTCATTCAAACCGCTGGTTTTTGATAGTTTGGGCCCTATTGAATAATGAATGTTTTGAATTTTCTCCAAAAGTAAAGTAGTTGCAAACTCATGCTTTTAGAGACTTGTTTGAGCTCATGAGAGGAGTAGAAAAACATCAAAAATTTCAGTCCTGCATGATTCTACCAAGAAATGTGTGTTCATTGAAACCGCTGGTTTTTGATAGTTTGGGCCCTATTGAATAATGAATGTTTTGAATTTTCTCCAAAAGTAAAGTAGTTGCAAACTCATCCTTTTAGAAACTTGTTTGGGCTGTTGAGAAGAGTAAAAAACCATCAAAAATTTCAATCCTGCATGATTCTACCAAGAAATGTGATTCTTCATTCAAAACGCTGGTTTTTGCTATTGGGCTCTATTGAATAATGAATGTTTTGAATTTTCTCCAAAAGTAAAGTAGTTGCAAACTCATGCTTTTAGAGACTTGTTTGGGCTCATGAGAGGAGTAGAAAAACATCAAAAATTTCAGTCCTGCATGATTCTACCAAGAAATGTGTGTTCATTGAAACCGCTGGTTTTTGATAGTTTGGGCCCTATTGAATAATGAATGTTTTGAATTTTCTCCAAAAGTAAAGTAGTTGCAAACTCATCCTTTTAGAAACTTGTTTGGGCTGTTGAGAGGAGTAAAAAACCATCAAAAATTTCAATCCTGCATGATTCTACCAAGAAATGTGATTCTTCATTCAAAACGCTGGTTTTTGCTATTGGGCTCTATTGAATAATGAATGTTTTGAATTTTCTCCAAAAGTAAAGTAGTTGCAAACTCATGCTTTTAGAGACTTGTTTGGGCTCATGAGAGGAGTAGAAAAACATCAAAAATTTCAGTCCTGCATGTTTCTACCAAGAAATGTGTGTTCATTCAAACCGCTGGTTTTTGATAGTTTGGGCCCTATTGAATAATGAATGTTTTGAATTTTCTCCAAAAGTAAAGTAGTTGCAAACTCATGCTTTTAGAGACTTGTTTGGGCTCATGAGAGGAGTAGAAAAACATCAAAAATTTCAGTCCTGCATGATTCTACCAAGAAATGTGTGTTCATTGAAACCGCTGGTTTTTGATAGTTTGGGCCCTATTGAATAATGAATGTTTTGAATTTTCTCCAAAAGTAAAGTAGTTGCAAACTCATCCTTTTAGAAACTTGTTTGGGCTGTTGAGAGGAGTAAAAAACCATCAAAAATTTCAATCCTGCATGATTCTACCAAGAAATGTGATTCTTCATTCAAAACGCTGGTTTTTGCTATTGGGCTCTATTGAATAATGAATGTTTTGAATTTTCTCCAAAAGTAAAGTAGTTGCAAACTCATGCTTTTAGAGACTTGTTTGGGCTCATGAGAGGAGTAGAAAAACATCAAAAATTTCAGTCCTGCATGATTCTACCAAGAAATGTGTGTTCATTCAAACCGCTGGTTTTTGATAGTTTGGGCCCTATTGAATAATGAATGTTTTGAATTTTCTCCAAAAGTAAAGTAGTTGCAAACTCATGCTTTTAGAGACTTGTTTGGGCTCATGAGAGGAGTAGAAAAACATCAAAAATTTCAGTCCTGCATGATTCTACCAAGAAATGTGTGTTCATTCAAACCGCTGGTTTTTGATAGTTTGGGCCCTATTGAATAATGAATGTTTTGAATTTTCTCCAAAAGTAAAGTAGTTGCAAACTCATGCTTTTAGAGACTTGTTTGGGCTCATGAGAGGAGTAGAAAAACATCAAAAATTTCAGTCCTGCATGATTCTACCAAGAAATGTGTGTTCATTGAAACCGCTGTTTTTTTATAGTTTGGGACCTATTGAATAATGAATGTTTTGAATTTTCTCCAAAAGTAAAGTAGTTGCAAACTCATCCTTTTAGAAACTTGTTTGGGCTGTTGAGAGGAGTAAAAAACCATCAAAAATTTCAATCCTGCATGATTCTACCAAGAAATGTGATTCTTCATTCAAAACGCTGGTTTTTGCTATTGGGCTCTATTGAATAATGAATGTTTTGAATTTTCTCCAAAAGTAAAGTAGTTGCAAACTCATGCTTTTAGAGACTTGTTTGGGCTCATGAGAGGAGTAGAAAAACATCAAAAATTTCAGTCCTGCATGATTCTACCAAGAAATGTGTGTTCATTGAAACCCCTGGTTTTTGATAGTTTGGGCCCTATTGAATAAGGAATGTTTTGAATTTTCTCCAAAAGTAAAGTAGTTGCAAACTCATCCTTTTAGAAACTTGTTTGGGCTGTTGAGAGGAGTAAAAAACCATCAAAAATTTCAATCCTGCATGATTTTACCAAGAAATGTGATTCTTCATTCAAAACCTGATTTTTGCTATTGGGCTCTATTGAATAGTGAATGTTTTGAATTTTCTCCAAAAGTAAAGTAGTTGCAAACTCATGCTTTTAGAGACTTGTTTGGGCTCATGAGAGGAGTAGAAAAACATCAAAAATTTCAGTCCTGCATGATTCTACCAAGAAATGTGTGTTCATTGAAACCGCTGGTTTTTGATAGTTTGGACCCTATTGAATAATGAATGTTTTGAATTTTCTCCAAAAGTAAAGTAGTTGCAAACTCATCCTTTTAGAAACTTGTTTGGGCTGTTGAGAGGAGTAAAAAACCATCAAAAATTTCAATCCTGCATGATTCTACCAAGAAATGTGATTCTTCATTCAAAACGCTGGTTTTTGCTATTGGGCTCTATTGAATAATGAATGTTTTGAATTTTCTCCAAAAGTAAAGTAGTTGCAAACTCATGCTTTTAGAGACTTGTTTGGGCTCATGAGAGGAGTAGAAAAACATCAAAAATTTCAGTACTGCATGATTCTACCAAGAAATGTGTGTTCATTGAAACCGCTGGTTTTTGATAGTTTGGGCCCTATTGAATAATGAATGTTTTGAATTTTCTCCAAAAGTAAAGTAGTTGCAAACTCATCCTTTTAGAAACTTGTTTGGGCTGTTGAGAGGAGTAAAAAACCATCAAAAATTTCAATCCTGCATGATTTTACCAAGAAATGTGATTCTTCATTCAAAACCTGATTTTTGCTATTGGGCTCTATTGAATAGTGAATGTTTTGAATTTTCTCCAAAAGTAAAGTAGTTGCAAACTCATGCTTTTAGAGACTTGTTTGGGCTCATGAGAGGAGTAGAAAAACATCAAAAATTTCAGTCCTGCATGATTCTACCAAGAAATGTGTGTTCATTGAAACGGCTGGTTTTTGATAGTTTGGGCCCTATTGAATAATGAATGTTTTGAATTTTCTCCAAAAGTAAAGTAGTTGCAAACTCATCCTTTTAGAAACTTGTTTGGGCTGTTGAGAGGAGTAAAAAACCATCAAAAATTTCAATCCTGCATGATTCTACCAAGAAATGTGATTCTTCATTCAAAACGCTGGTTTTTGCTATTGGGCTCTATTGAATAATGAATGTTTTGAATTTTCTCCAAAAGTAAAGTAGTTGCAAACTCATGCTTTTAGAGACTTGTTTGGGCTCATGAGATGAGTAGAAAAACATCAAAAATTTCAGTCCTGCATGATTCTACCAAGACATGTGTGTTCATTGAAACGGCTGGTTTTTGATAGTTTGGGCCCTATTGAATAATGAATGTTTTGAATTTTCTCCAAAAGTAAAGTAGTTGCAAACTCATCCTTTTAGAAACTTGTTTGGGTTGTTGAGAGGAGTAAAAAACCATCAAAAATTTCAATCCTGCAGGATTCTACCAAGAAATGTGATTCTTCATTCAAAACGCTGGTTTTTGCTATTGGGCTCTATTGAATAATGAATGTTTTGAATTTTCTCCAAAAGTAAAGTAGTTGCAAACTCATGCTTTTAGAGACTTGTTTGGGCTCATGAGAGGAGTAGAAAAACATCAAAAATTTCAGTCCTGCATGATTCTACCAAGAAATGTGTGTTCATTCAAAACGCTGGTTTTTGCTATTGGGCTCTATTGAATAATGAATGTTTTGAATTTTCTCCAAAAGTAAAGTAGTTGCAAACTCATGCTTTTAGAGACTTGTTTGGGCTCATGAGAGGAGTAGAAAAACATCAAAAATTTCAGTCCTGCATGATTCTACCAAGAAATGTGTGTTCATTGAAACCGCTGGTTTTTGATAGTTTGGGCCCTATTGAATAAGGAATGTTTTGAATTTTCTCCAAAAGTAAAGTAGTTGCAAACTCATCCTTTTAGAAACTTGTTTGGGCTGTTGAGAGGAGTAAAAAACCATCAAAAATTTCAATCCTGCATGATTTTACCAAGAAATGTGATTCTTCATTCAAAACCTGATTTTTGCTATTGGGCTCTATTGAATAGTGAATGTTTTGAATTTTCTCCAAAAGTAAAGTAGTTGCAAACTCATGCTTTTAGAGACTTGTTTGGGCTCATGAGAGGAGTAGAAAAACATCAAAAATTTCAGTCCTGCATGATTCTACCAAGAAATGTGTGTTCATTCAAACCGCTGGTTTTTGATAGTTTGGGCCCTATTGAATAATGAATGTTTTGAATTTTCTCCAAAAGTAAAGTAGTTGCAAACTCATCCTTTTAGAAACTTGTTTGGGCTGTTGAGAGGAGTAAAAAAACATCAAAAATTTCAATCCTGCATGATTCTACCAAGAAATGTGATTCTTCATTCAAAACGCTGGTTTTTGCTATTGGGCTCTATTGAATAATGAATGTTTTGAATTTTCTCCAAAAGTAAAGTAGTTGCAAACTCATGCTTTTAGAGACTTGTTTGGGCTCATGAGAGGAGTAGAAAAACATCAAAAATTTCAGTCCTGCATGATTCTACCAAGAAATGTGTGTTCATTGAAACCGCTGGTTTTTGATAGTTTGGGCCCTATTGAATAATGAATGTTTTGAATTTTCTCCAAAAGTAAAGTAGTTGCAAACTCATCCTTTTAGAAACTTGTTTGGGCTGTTGAGAGGAGTAAAAAACCATCAAAAATTTCAATCCTGCATGATTTTACCAAGAAATGTGATTCTTCATTCAAAACCTGATTTTTGCTATTGGGCTCTATTGAATAGTGAATGTTTTGAATTTTCTCCAAAAGTAAAGTAGTTGCAAACTCATGCTTTTAGAGACTTGTTTGGGCTCATGAGAGGAGTAGAAAAACATCAAAAATTTCAGTCCTGCATGATTCTACCAAGAAATGTGTGTTCATTCAAACCGCTGGTTTTTGATAGTTTGGGCCCTATTGAATAATGAATGTTTTGAATTTTCTCCAAAAGTAAAGTAGTTGCAAACTCATCCTTTTAGAAACTTGTTTGGGCTGTTGAGAGGAGTAAAAAACCATCAAAAATTTCAATCCTGCATGATTTTACCAAGAAATGTGATTCTTCATTCAAAACCTGATTTTTGCTATTGGGCTCTATTGAATAGTGAATGTTTTGAATTTTCTCCAAAAGTAAAGTAGTTGCAAACTCATGCTTTTAGAGACTTGTTTGGGCTCATGAGAGGAGTAGAAAAACATCAAAAATTTCAGTCCTGCATGATTCTACCAAGAAATGTGTGTTCATTGAAACCGCTGGTTTTTGATAGTTTGGCCCCTTTTGAATAATGAATGTTTTGAATTTTCTCCAAAAGTAAAGTAGTTGCAAACTCATCCTTTTAGAAACTTGTTTGGGCTGTTGAGAGGAGTAAAAAACCATCAAAAATTTCAATCCTGCATGATTCTACCAAGAAATGTGATTCTTCATTCAAAACGCTGGTTTTTGCTATTGGGCTCTATTGAATAATGAATGTTTTGAATTTTCTCCAAAAGTAAAGTAGTTGCAAACTCATGCTTTTAGAGACTTGTTTGGGCTCATGAGAGGAGTAGAAAAACATCAAAAATTTCAGTCCTGCATGATTCTACCAAGAAATGTGTGTTCATTGAAACCGCTGTTTTTTGATAGTTTGGGCCCTATAGAATAATGAATGTTTTGAATTTTCTCCAAAAGTAAAGTAGTTGCAAACTCATCCTTTTAGAAACTTGTTTGGGCTGTTGAGAGGAGTAAAAAACCATCAAAAATTTCAATCCTGCATGATTCTACCAAGAAATGTGATTCTTCATTCAAAACGCTGGTTTTTGCTATTGGGCTCTATTGAATAATGAATGTTTTGAATTTTCTCCAAAAGTAAAGTAGTTGCAAACTCATGCTTTTAGAGACTTGTTTGGGCTCATGAGAGGAGTAGAAAAACATCAAAAATTTCAGTACTGCATGATTCTACCAAGAAATGTGTGTTCATTGAAACCGCTGGTTTTTGATAGTTTGGGCCCTATTGAATAATGAATGTTTTGAATTTTCTCCAAAAGTAAAGTAGTTGCAAACTCATCCTTTTAGAAACTTGTTTGGGCTGTTGAGAGGAGTAAAAAACCATCAAAAATTTCAATCCTGCATGATTTTACCAAGAAATGTGATTCTTCATTCAAAACCTGATTTTTGCTATTGGGCTCTATTGAATAGTGAATGTTTTGAATTTTCTCCAAAAGTAAAGTAGTTGCAAACTCATGCTTTTAGAGACTTGTTTGGGCTCATGAGAGGAGTAGAAAAACATCAAAAATTTCAGTCCTGCATGATTCTACCAAGAAATGTGTGTTCATTGAAACGGCTGGTTTTTGATAGTTTGGGCCCTATTGAATAATGAATGTTTTGAATTTTCTCCAAAAGTAAAGTAGTTGCAAACTCATCCTTTTAGAAACTTGTTTGGGCTGTTGAGAGGAGTAAAAAACCATCAAAAATTTCAATCCTGCATGATTCTACCAAGAAATGTGATTCTTCATTCAAAACGCTGGTTTTTGCTATTGGGCTCTATTGAATAATGAATGTTTTGAATTTTCTCCAAAAGTAAAGTAGTTGCAAACTCATGCTTTTAGAGACTTGTTTGGGCTCATGAGATGAGTAGAAAAACATCAAAAATTTCAGTCCTGCATGATTCTACCAAGACATGTGTGTTCATTGAAACGGCTGGTTTTTGATAGTTTGGGCCCTATTGAATAATGAATGTTTTGAATTTTCTCCAAAAGTAAAGTAGTTGCAAACTCATCCTTTTAGAAACTTGTTTGGGTTGTTGAGAGGAGTAAAAAACCATCAAAAATTTCAATCCTGCAGGATTCTACCAAGAAATGTGATTCTTCATTCAAAACGCTGGTTTTTGCTATTGGGCTCTATTGAATAATGAATGTTTTGAATTTTCTCCAAAAGTAAAGTAGTTGCAAACTCATGCTTTTAGAGACTTGTTTGGGCTCATGAGAGGAGTAGAAAAACATCAAAAATTTCAGTCCTGCATGATTCTACCAAGAAATGTGTGTTCATTCAAAACGCTGGTTTTTGCTATTGGGCTCTATTGAATAATGAATGTTTTGAATTTTCTCCAAAAGTAAAGTAGTTGCAAACTCATGCTTTTAGAGACTTGTTTGGGCTCATGAGAGGAGTAGAAAAACATCAAAAATTTCAGTCCTGCATGATTCTACCAAGAAATGTGTGTTCATTGAAACCGCTGGTTTTTGATAGTTTGGGCCCTATTGAATAAGGAATGTTTTGAATTTTCTCCAAAAGTAAAGTAGTTGCAAACTCATCCTTTTAGAAACTTGTTTGGGCTGTTGAGAGGAGTAAAAAACCATCAAAAATTTCAATCCTGCATGATTTTACCAAGAAATGTGATTCTTCATTCAAAACCTGATTTTTGCTATTGGGCTCTATTGAATAGTGAATGTTTTGAATTTTCTCCAAAAGTAAAGTAGTTGCAAACTCATGCTTTTAGAGACTTGTTTGGGCTCATGAGAGGAGTAGAAAAACATCAAAAATTTCAGTCCTGCATGATTCTACCAAGAAATGTGTGTTCATTCAAACCGCTGGTTTTTGATAGTTTGGGCCCTATTGAATAATGAATGTTTTGAATTTTCTCCAAAAGTAAAGTAGTTGCAAACTCATCCTTTTAGAAACTTGTTTGAGCTGTTGAGAGGAGTAAAAAAACATCAAAAATTTCAATCCTGCATGATTCTACCAAGAAATGTGATTCTTCATTCAAAACGCTGGTTTTTGCTATTGGGCTCTATTGAATAATGAATGTTTTGAATTTTCTCCAAAAGTAAAGTAGTTGCAAACTCATGCTTTTAGAGACTTGTTTGGGCTCATGAGAGGAGTAGAAAAACATCAAAAATTTCAGTCCTGCATGATTCTACCAAGAAATGTGTGTTCATTGAAACCGCTGGTTTTTGATAGTTTGGGCCCTATTGAATAATGAATGTTTTGAATTTTCTCCAAAAGTAAAGTAGTTGCAAACTCATCCTTTTAGAAACTTGTTTGGGCTGTTGAGAGGAGTAAAAAACCATCAAAAATTTCAATCCTGCATGATTTTACCAAGAAATGTGATTCTTCATTCAAAACCTGATTTTTGCTATTGGGCTCTATTGAATAGTGAATGTTTTGAATTTTCTCCAAAAGTAAAGTAGTTGCAAACTCATGCTTTTAGAGACTTGTTTGGGCTCATGAGAGGAGTAGAAAAACATCAAAAATTTCAGTCCTGCATGATTCTACCAAGAAATGTGTGTTCATTCAAACCGCTGGTTTTTGATAGTTTGGGCCCTATTGAATAATGAATGTTTTGAATTTTCTCCAAAAGTAAAGTAGTTGCAAACTCATCCTTTTAGAAACTTGTTTGGGCTGTTGAGAGGAGTAAAAAACCATCAAAAATTTCAATCCTGCATGATTTTACCAAGAAATGTGATTCTTCATTCAAAACCTGATTTTTGCTATTGGGCTCTATTGAATAGTGAATGTTTTGAATTTTCTCCAAAAGTAAAGTAGTTGCAAACTCATGCTTTTAGAGACTTGTTTGGGCTCATGAGAGGAGTAGAAAAACATCAAAAATTTCAGTCCTGCATGATTCTACCAAGAAATGTGTGTTCATTGAAACCGCTGGTTTTTGATAGTTTGGCCCCTTTTGAATAATGAATGTTTTGAATTTTCTCCAAAAGTAAAGTAGTTGCAAACTCATCCTTTTAGAAACTTGTTTGGGCCGTTGAGAGGAGTAAAAAACCATCAAAAATTTCAATCCTGCATGATTCTACCAAGAAATGTGATTCTTCATTCAAAACGCTGGTTTTTGCTATTGGGCTCTATTGAATAATGAATGTTTTGAATTTTCTCCAAAAGTAAAGTAGTTGCAAACTCATCCTTTTAGAAACTTGTTTGGGCTGTTGAGAGGAGTAAAAAACCATCAAAAATTTCAATCCTGCATGATTCTACCAAGAAATGTGATTCTTCATTCAAAACGCTGGTTTTTGCTATTGGGCTCTATTGAATAATGAATGTTTTGAATTTTCTCCAAAAGTAAAGTAGTTGCAAACTCATGCTTTTAGAGACTTGTTTGGGCTCATGAGAGGAGTAGAAAAACATCAAAAATTTCAGTCCTGCATGATTCTACCAAGAAATGTGTGTTCATTCAAACCGCTGGTTTTTGATAGTTTGGGCCCTATTGAATAATGAATGTTTTGAATTTTCTCCAAAAGTAAAGTAGTTGCAAACTCATCCTTTTAGAAACTTGTTTGGGCTGTTGAGAGGAGTAAAAAACCATCAAAAATTTCAATCCTGCATGATTCTACCAAGAAATGTGATTCTTCATTCAAAACGCTGGTTTTTGCTATTGGGCTCTATTGAATAATGAATGTTTTGAATTTTCTCCAAAAGTAAAGTAGTTGCAAACTCATGCTTTTAGAGACTTGTTTGGGCTCATGAGAGGAGTAGAAAAACATCAAAAATTTCAGTCCTGCATGATTCTACCAAGAAATGTGTGTTCATTGAAACGGCTGGTTTTTGATAGTTTGGGCCCTATTGAATAATGAATGTTTTGAATTTTCTCCAAAAGTAAAGTAGTTGCAAACTCATCCTTTTAGAAACTTGTTTGGGCTGTTGAGAGGAGTAAAAAACCATCAAAAATTTCAATCCTGCATGATTCTACCAAGAAATGTGATTCTTCATTCAAAACGCTGGTTTTTGCTATTGGGCTCTATTGAATAATGAATGTTTTGAATTTTCTCCAAAAGTAAAGTAGTTGCAAACTCATGCTTTTAGAGACTTGTTTGGGCTCATGAGAGGAGTAGAAAAACATCAAAAATTTCAGTCCTGCATGATTCTACCAAGAAATGTGTGTTCATTCAAACCGCTGGTTTTTGATAGTTTGGGCCCTATTGAATAATGAATGTTTTGAATTTTCTCCAAAAGTAAAGTAGTTGCAAACTCATGCTTTTAGAGACTTGTTTGGGCTCATGAGAGGAGTAGAAAAACATCAAAAATTTCAGTCCTGCATGATTCTACCAAGAAATGTGTGTTCATTGAAACCGCTGGTTTTTGATAGTTTGGGCCCTATTGAATAATGAATGTTTTGAATTTTCTCCAAAAGTAAAGTAGTTGCAAACTCATCCTTTTAGAAACTTGTTTGGGCTGTTGAGAGGAGTAAAAAAACATCAAAAATTTCAATCCTGCATGATTCTACCAAGAAATGTGATTCTTCATTCAAAACGCTGGTTTTTGCTATTGGGCTCTATTGAATAATGAATGTTTTGAATTTTCTCCAAAAGTAAAGTAGTTGCAAACTCATGCTTTTAGAGACTTGTTTGGGCTCATGAGAGGAGTAGAAAAACATCAAAAATTTCAGTCCTGCATGATTCTACCAAGAAATGTGTGTTCATTCAAACCGCTGGTTTTTGATAGTTTGGGCCCTATTGAATAATGAATGTTTTGAATTTTCTCCAAAAGTAAAGTAGTTGCAAACTCATCCTTTTAGAAACTTGTTTGGGCTGTTGAGAGGAGTAAAAAACCATCAAAAATTTCAATCCTGCATGATTCTACCAAGAAATGTGATTCTTCATTCAAAACGCTGGTTTTTGCTATTGGGCTCTATTGAATAATGAATGTTTTGAATTTTCTCCAAAAGTAAAGTAGTTCCAAACTCATGCTTTTAGAGACTTGTTTGGGCTCATGAGAGTAGAAAAACATCAAAAATTTCAGTCCTGCATGATTCTACCAAGAAATGTGTGTTCATTGAAACCGCTGGTTTTTGATAGTTTGGGCCCTATTGAATAATGAATGTTTTGAATTTTCTCCAAAAGTAAAGTAGTTGCAAACTCATCCTTTTAGAAACTTGTTTGGGCTGTTGAGAGGAGTAAAAAACCATCAAAAATTTCAATCCTGCATGATTTTACCAAGAAATGTGATTCTTCATTCAAAACCTGATTTTTGCTATTGGGCTCTATTGAATAGTGAATGTTTTGAATTTTCTCCAAATGTAAAGTAGTTGCAAACTCATGCTTTTAGAGACTTGTTTGGGCTCATGAGAGGAGTAGAAAAACATCAAAAATTTCAGTCCTGCATGATTCTACCAAGAAATGTGTGTTCATTGAAACCGCTGGTTTTTGATAGTTTGGGCCCTATTGAATAATGAATGTTTTGAATTTTCTCCAAAAGTAAAGTAGTTGCAAACTCATCCTTTTAGAAACTTGTTTGGGCTGTTGAGAGGAGTAAAAAACCATCAAAAATTTCAATCCTGCATGATTTTACCAAGAAATGTGATTCTTCATTCAAAACCTGATTTTTGCTATTGGGCTCTATTGAATAGTGAATGTTTTGAATTTTCTCCAAAAGTAAAGTAGTTGCAAACTCATGCTTTTAGAGACTTGTTTGGGCTCATGAGAGGAGTAGAAAAACATCAAAAATTTCAGTCCTGCATGATTCTACCAAGAAATGTGTGTTCATTGAAACGGCTGGTTTTTGATAGTTTGGGCCCTATTGAATAATGAATGTTTTGAATTTTCTCCAAAAGTAAAGTAGTTGCAAACTCATCCTTTTAGAAACTTGTTTGGGCTGTTGAGAGGAGTAAAAAAACCATCAAAAATTTCAATCCTGCATGATTCTACCAAGAAATGTGATTCTTCATTCAAAACGCTGGTTTTTGCTATTGGGCTCTATTGAATAATGAATGTTTTGAATTTTCTCCAAAAGTAAAGTAGTTGCAAACTCATGCTTTTAGAGACTTGTTTGGGCTCATGAGATGAGTAGAAAAACATCAAAAATTTCAGTCCTGCATGATTCTACCAAGACATGTGTGTTCATTGAAACGGCTGGTTTTTGATAGTTTGGGCCCTATTGAATAATGAATGTTTTGAATTTTCTCCAAAAGTAAAGTAGTTGCAAACTCATCCTTTTAGAAACTTGTTTGGGTTGTTGAGAGGAGTAAAAAACCATCAAAAATTTCAATCCTGCAGGATTCTACCAAGAAATGTGATTCTTCATTCAAAACGCTGGTTTTTGCTATTGGGCTCTATTGAATAATGAATGTTTTGAATTTTCTCCAAAAGTAAAGTAGTTGCAAACTCATGCTTTTAGAGACTTGTTTGGGCTCATGAGAGGAGTAGAAAAACATCAAAAATTTCAGTCCTGCATGATTCTACCAAGAAATGTGTGTTCATTCAAACCGCTGGTTTTTGATAGTTTGGGCCCTATTGAATAATGAATGTTTTGAATTTTCTCCAAAAGTAAAGTAGTTGCAAACTCATGCTTTTAGAGACTTGTTTGAGCTCATGAGAGGAGTAGAAAAACATCAAAAATTTCAGTCCTGCATGATTCTACCAAGAAATGTGTGTTCATTGAAACCGCTGGTTTTTGATAGTTTGGGCCCTATTGAATAATGAATGTTTTGAATTTTCTCCAAAAGTAAAGTAGTTGCAAACTCATCCTTTTAGAAACTTGTTTGGGCTGTTGAGAAGAGTAAAAAACCATCAAAAATTTCAATCCTGCATGATTCTACCAAGAAATGTGATTCTTCATTCAAAACGCTGGTTTTTGCTATTGGGCTCTATTGAATAATGAATGTTTTGAATTTTCTCCAAAAGTAAAGTAGTTGCAAACTCATGCTTTTAGAGACTTGTTTGGGCTCATGAGAGGAGTAGAAAAACATCAAAAATTTCAGTCCTGCATGATTCTACCAAGAAATGTGTGTTCATTGAAACCGCTGGTTTTTGATAGTTTGGGCCCTATTGAATAATGAATGTTTTGAATTTTCTCCAAAAGTAAAGTAGTTGCAAACTCATCCTTTTAGAAACTTGTTTGGGCTGTTGAGAGGAGTAAAAAACCATCAAAAATTTCAATCCTGCATGATTCTACCAAGAAATGTGATTCTTCATTCAAAACGCTGGTTTTTGCTATTGGGCTCTATTGAATAATGAATGTTTTGAATTTTCTCCAAAAGTAAAGTAGTTGCAAACTCATGCTTTTAGAGACTTGTTTGGGCTCATGAGAGGAGTAGAAAAACATCAAAAATTTCAGTCCTGCATGATTCTACCAAGAAATGTGTGTTCATTCAAACCGCTGGTTTTTGATAGTTTGGGCCCTATTGAATAATGAATGTTTTGAATTTTCTCCAAAAGTAAAGTAGTTGCAAACTCATCCTTTTAGAGACTTGTTTGGGCTCATGAGAGGAGTAGAAAAACATCAAAAATTTCAGTCCTGCATGATTCTACCAAGAAATGTGTGTTCATTGAAACCGCTGGTTTTTTATAGTTTGGGACCTATTGAATAATGAATGTTTTGAATTTTCTCCAAAAGTAAAGTAGTTGCAAACTCATCCTTTTAGAAACTTGTTTGGGCTGTTGAGAGGAGTAAAAAACCATCAAAAATTTCAATCCTGCATGATTCTACCAAGAAATGTGATTCTTCATTCAAAACGCTGGTTTTTGCTATTGGGCTCTATTGAATAATGAATGTTTTGAATTTTCTCCAAAAGTAAAGTAGTTGCAAACTCATGCTTTTAGAGACTTGTTTGGGCTCATGAGAGGAGTAGAAAAACATCAAAAATTTCAGTCCTGCATGATTCTACCAAGAAATGTGTGTTCATTGAAACCGCTGGTTTTTGATAGTTTGGGCCCTATTGAATAAGGAATGTTTTGAATTTTCTCCAAAAGTAAAGTAGTTGCAAACTCATCCTTTTAGAAACTTGTTTGGGCTGTTGAGAGGAGTAAAAAACCATCAAAAATTTCAATCCTGCATGATTTTACCAAGAAATGTGATTCTTCATTCAAAACCTGATTTTTGCTATTGGGCTCTATTGAATAGTGAATGTTTTGAATTTTCTCCAAAAGTAAAGTAGTTGCAAACTCATGCTTTTAGAGACTTGTTTGGGCTCATGAGAGGAGTAGAAAAACATCAAAAATTTCAGTCCTGCATGATTCTACCAAGAAATGTGTGTTCATTGAAACCGCTGGTTTTTGATAGTTTGGACCCTATTGAATAATGAATGTTTTGAATTTTCTCCAAAAGTAAAGTAGTTGCAAACTCATCCTTTTAGAAACTTGTTTGGGCTGTTGAGAGGAGTAAAAAACCATCAAAAATTTCAATCCTGCATGATTCTACCAAGAAATGTGATTCTTCATTCAAAACGCTGGTTTTTGCTATTGGGCTCTATTGAATAATGAATGTTTTGAATTTTCTCCAAAAGTAAAGTAGTTGCAAACTCATGCTTTTAGAGACTTGTTTGGGCTCATGAGAGGAGTAGAAAAACATCAAAAATTTCAGTCCTGCATGATTCTACCAAGAAATGTGTGTTCATTGAAACCGCTGGTTTTTGATAGTTTGGGCCCTATTGAATAATGAATGTTTTGAATTTTCTCCAAAAGTAAAGTAGTTGCAAACTCATCCTTTTAGAAACTTGTTTGGGCTGTTGAGAGGAGTAAAAAACCATCAAAAATTTCAATCCTGCATGATTCTACCAAGAAATGTGATTCTTCATTCAAAACGCTGGTTTTTGCTATTGGGCTCTATTGAATAATGATGTTTTGAATTTTCTCCAAAAGTAAAGTAGTTGCAAACTCATGCTTTTAGAGACTTGTTTGGGCTCATGAGAGGAGTAGAAAAACATCAAAAATTTCAGTACTGCATGATTCTACCAAGAAATGTGTGTTCATTGAAACCGCTGGTTTTTGATAGTTTGGGCCCTATTGAATAATGAATGTTTTGAATTTTCTCCAAAAGTAAAGTAGTTGCAAACTCATCCTTTTAGAAACTTGTTTGGGCTGTTGAGAGGAGTAAAAAACCATCAAAAATTTCAATCCTGCATGATTTTACCAAGAAATGTGATTCTTCATTCAAAACCTGATTTTTGCTATTGGGCTCTATTGAATAGTGAATGTTTTGAATTTTCTCCAAATGTAAAGTAGTTGCAAACTCATGCTTTTAGAGACTTGTTTGGGCTCATGAGAGGAGTAGAAAAACATCAAAAATTTCAGTCCTGCATGATTCTACCAAGAAATGTGTGTTCATTGAAACCGCTGGTTTTTGATAGTTTGGGCCCTATAGAATAATGAATGTTTTGAATTTTCTCCAAAAGTAAAGTAGTTGCAAACTCATCCTTTTAGAAACTTGTTTGGGCTGTTGAGAGGAGTAAAAAACCATCAAAAATTTCAATCCTGCATGATTCTACCAAGAAATGTGATTCTTCATTCAAAACGCTGGTTTTTGCTATTGGGCTCTATTGAATAATGAATGTTTTGAATTTTCTCCAAAAGTAAAGTAGTTGCAAACTCATGCTTTTAGAGACTTGTTTGGGCTCATGAGAGGAGTAGAAAAACATCAAAAATTTCAGTCCTGCATGATTCTACCAAGAAATGTGTGTTCATTGAAACCGCTGGTTTTTGATAGTTTGGGCCCTATTGAATAAGGAATGTTTTGAATTTTCTCCAAAAGTAAAGTAGTTGCAAACTCATCCTTTTAGAAACTTGTTTGGGCTGTTGAGAGGAGTAAAAAACCATCAAAAATTTCAATCCTGCATGATTTTACCAAGAAATGTGATTCTTCATTCAAAACCTGATTTTTGCTATTGGGCTCTATTGAATAGTGAATGTTTTGAATTTTCTCCAAAAGTAAAGTAGTTGCAAACTCATGCTTTTAGAGACTTGTTTGGGCTCATGAGAGGAGTAGAAAAACATCAAAAATTTCAGTCCTGCATGATTCTACCAAGAAATGTGTGTTCATTGAAACGGCTGGTTTTTGATAGTTTGGGCCCTATTGAATAATGAATGTTTTGAATTTTCTCCAAAAGTAAAGTAGTTGCAAACTCATCCTTTTAGAAACTTGTTTGGGCTGTTGAGAGGAGTAAAAAACCATCAAAAATTTCAATCCTGCATGATTCTACCAAGAAATGTGATTCTTCATTCAAAACGCTGGTTTTTGCTATTGGGCTCTATTGAATAATGAATGTTTTGAATTTTCTCCAAAAGTAAAGTAGTTGCAAACTCATGCTTTTAGAGACTTGTTTGGGCTCATGAGATGAGTAGAAAAACATCAAAAATTTCAGTCCTGCATGATTCTACCAAGACATGTGTGTTCATTGAAACGGCTGGTTTTTGATAGTTTGGGCCCTATTGAATAATGAATGTTTTGAATTTTCTCCAAAAGTAAAGTAGTTGCAAACTCATCCTTTTAGAAACTTGTTTGGGTTGTTGAGAGGAGTAAAAAACCATCAAAAATTTCAATCCTGCAGGATTCTACCAAGAAATGTGATTCTTCATTCAAAACGCTGGTTTTTGCTATTGGGCTCTATTGAATAATGAATGTTTTGAATTTTCTCCAAAAGTAAAGTAGTTGCAAACTCATGCCTTTAGAGACTTGTTTGGGCTCATGAGAGGAGTAGAAAAACATCAAAAATTTCAGTCCTGCATGATTCTACCAAGAAATGTGTGTTCATTCAAACCGCTGGTTTTTGATAGTTTGGGCCCTATTGAATAATGAATGTTTTGAATTTTCTCCAAAAGTAAAGTAGTTGCAAACTCATGCTTTTAGAGACTTGTTTGAGCTCATGAGAGGAGTAGAAAAACATCAAAAATTTCAGTCCTGCATGATTCTACCAAGAAATGTGTGTTCATTGAAACCGCTGGTTTTTGATAGTTTGGGCCCTATTGAATAATGAATGTTTTGAATTTTCTCCAAAAGTAAAGTAGTTGCAAACTCATCCTTTTAGAAACTTGTTTGGGCTGTTGAGAAGAGTAAAAAACCATCAAAAATTTCAATCCTGCATGATTCTACCAAGAAATGTGATTCTTCATTCAAAACGCTGGTTTTTGCTATTGGGCTCTATTGAATAATGAATGTTTTGAATTTTCTCCAAAAGTAAAGTAGTTGCAAACTCATGCTTTTAGAGACTTGTTTGGGCTCATGAGAGGAGTAGAAAAACATCAAAAATTTCAGTCCTGCATGATTCTACCAAGAAATGTGTGTTCATTGAAACCGCTGGTTTTTGATAGTTTGGGCCCTATTGAATAATGAATGTTTTGAATTTTCTCCAAAAGTAAAGTAGTTGCAAACTCATCCTTTTAGAAACTTGTTTGGGCTGTTGAGAGGAGTAAAAAACCATCAAAAATTTCAATCCTGCATGATTCTACCAAGAAATGTGATTCTTCATTCAAAACGCTGGTTTTTGCTATTGGGCTCTATTGAATAATGAATGTTTTGAATTTTCTCCAAAAGTAAAGTAGTTGCAAACTCATGCTTTTAGAGACTTGTTTGGGCTCATGAGAGGAGTAGAAAAACATCAAAAATTTCAGTCCTGCATGTTTCTACCAAGAAATGTGTGTTCATTCAAACCGCTGGTTTTTGATAGTTTGGGCCCTATTGAATAATGAATGTTTTGAATTTTCTCCAAAAGTAAAGTAGTTGCAAACTCATGCTTTTAGAGACTTGTTTGGGCTCATGAGAGGAGTAGAAAAACATCAAAAATTTCAGTCCTGCATGATTCTACCAAGAAATGTGTGTTCATTGAAACCGCTGGTTTTTGATAGTTTGGGCCCTATTGAATAATGAATGTTTTGAATTTTCTCCAAAAGTAAAGTAGTTGCAAACTCATCCTTTTAGAAACTTGTTTGGGCTGTTGAGAGGAGTAAAAAACCATCAAAAATTTCAATCCTGCATGATTCTACCAAGAAATGTGATTCTTCATTCAAAACTCTGGTTTTTGCTATTGGGCTCTATTGAATAATGAATGTTTTGAATTTTCTCCAAAAGTAAAGTAGTTGCAAACTCATGCTTTTAGAGACTTGTTTGGGCTCATGAGAGGAGTAGAAAAACATCAAAAATTTCAGTCCTGCATGATTCTACCAAGAAATGTGTGTTCATTCAAACCGCTGGTTTTTGATAGTTTGGGCCCTATTGAATAATGAATGTTTTGAATTTTCTCCAAAAGTAAAGTAGTTGCAAACTCATGCTTTTAGAGACTTGTTTGGGCTCATGAGAGGAGTAGAAAAACATCAAAAATTTCAGTCCTGCATGATTCTACCAAGAAATGTGTGTTCATTCAAACCGCTGGTTTTTGATAGTTTGGGCCCTATTGAATAATGAATGTTTTGAATTTTCTCCAAAAGTAAAGTAGTTGCAAACTCATGCTTTTAGAGACTTGTTTGGGCTCATGAGAGGAGTAGAAAAACATCAAAAATTTCAGTCCTGCATGATTCTACCAAGAAATGTGTGTTCATTGAAACCGCTGTTTTTTTATAGTTTGGGACCTATTGAATAATGAATGTTTTGAATTTTCTCCAAAAGTAAAGTAGTTGCAAACTCATCCTTTTAGAAACTTGTTTGGGCTGTTGAGAGGAGTAAAAAACCATCAAAAATTTCAATCCTGCATGATTCTAC
Organism: Dendrobates tinctorius; assembly: GCF_039654945.1. Lineage (NCBI taxonomy): Eukaryota > Metazoa > Chordata > Amphibia > Anura > Dendrobatidae > Dendrobates > Dendrobates tinctorius. Next base: position 25,977,252 of record NW_027361793.1, read on the forward strand.
CAAGAAATGTGATTCTTCATTCAAAACGCTGGTTTTTGCTATTGGGCTCTATTGAATAATGAATGTTTTGAATTTTCTCCAAAAGTAAAGTAGTTGCAAACTCATGCTTTTAGAGACTTGTTTGGGCTCATGAGAGGAGTAGAAAAACATCAAAAATTTCAGTCCTGCATGATTCTACCAAGAAATGTGTGTTCATTGAAACCCCTGGTTTTTGATAGTTTGGGCCCTATTGAATAAGGAATGTTTTGAATTTTCTCCAAAAGTAAAGTAGTTGCAAACTCATCCTTTTAGAAACTTGTTTGGGCTGTTGAGAGGAGTAAAAAACCATCAAAAATTTCAATCCTGCATGATTTTACCAAGAAATGTGATTCTTCATTCAAAACCTGATTTTTGCTATTGGGCTCTATTGAATAGTGAATGTTTTGAATTTTCTCCAAAAGTAAAGTAGTTGCAAACTCATGCTTTTAGAGACTTGTTTGGGCTCATGAGAGGAGTAGAAAAACATCAAAAATTTCAGTCCTGCATGATTCTACCAAGAAATGTGTGTTCATTGAAACCGCTGGTTTTTGATAGTTTGGACCCTATTGAATAATGAATGTTTTGAATTTTCTCCAAAAGTAAAGTAGTTGCAAACTCATCCTTTTAGAAACTTGTTTGGGCTGTTGAGAGGAGTAAAAAACCATCAAAAATTTCAATCCTGCATGATTCTACCAAGAAATGTGATTCTTCATTCAAAACGCTGGTTTTTGCTATTGGGCTCTATTGAATAATGAATGTTTTGAATTTTCTCCAAAAGTAAAGTAGTTGCAAACTCATGCTTTTAGAGACTTGTTTGGGCTCATGAGAGGAGTAGAAAAACATCAAAAATTTCAGTCCTGCATGATTCTACCAAGAAATGTGTGTTCATTGAAACCGCTGGTTTTTGATAGTTTGGGCCCTATTGAATAATGAATGTTTTGAATTTTCTCCAAAAGTAAAGTAGTTGCAAACTCATCCTTTTAGAAACTTGTTTGGGCTGTTGAGAGGAGTAAAAAACCATCAAAAATTTCAATCCTGCATGATTCTACCAAGAAATGTGATTCTTCATTCAAAACGCTGGTTTTTGCTATTGGGCTCTATTGAATAATGATGTTTTGAATTTTCTCCAAAAGTAAAGTAGTTGCAAACTCATGCTTTTAGAGACTTGTTTGGGCTCATGAGAGGAGTAGAAAAACATCAAAAATTTCAGTACTGCATGATTCTACCAAGAAATGTGTGTTCATTGAAACCGCTGGTTTTTTATAGTTTGGGCCCTATTGAATAATGAATGTTTTGAATTTTCTCCAAAAGTAAAGTAGTTGCAAACTCATCCTTTTAGAAACTTGTTTGGGCTGTTGAGAGGAGTAAAAAGCCATCAAAAATTTCAATCCTGCATGATTTTACCAAGAAATGTGATTCTTCATTCAAAACCTGATTTTTGCTATTGGGCTCTATTGAATAGTGAATGTTTTGAATTTTCTCCAAATGTAAAGTAGTTGCAAACTCATGCTTTTAGAGACTTGTTTGGGCTCATGAGAGGAGTAGAAAAACATCAAAAATTTCAGTCCTGCATGATTCTACCAAGAAATGTGTGTTCATTGAAACCGCTGGTTTTTGGTAGTTTGGGCCCTATAGAATAATGAATGTTTTGAATTTTCTCCAAAAGTAAAGTAGTTGCAAACTCATCCTTTTAGAAACTTGTTTGGGCTGTTGAGAGGAGTAAAAAACCATCAAAAATTTCAATCCTGCATGATTCTACCAAGAAATGTGATTCTTCATTCAAAACGCTGGTTTTTGCTATTGGGCTCTATTGAATAATGAATGTTTTGAATTTTCTCCAAAAGTAAAGTAGTTGCAAACTCATGCTTTTAGAGACTTGTTTGGGCTCATGAGAGGAGTAGAAAAACATCAAAAATTTCAGTACTGCATGATTCTACCAAGAAATGTGTGTTCATTGAAACCGCTGGTTTTTGATAGTTTGGGCCCTATTGAATAATGAATGTTTTGAATTTTCTCCAAAAGTAAAGTAGTTGCAAACTCATCCTTTTAGAAACTTGTTTGGGCTGTTGAGAGGAGTAAAAAACCATCAAAAATTTCAATCCTGCATGATTTTACCAAGAAATGTGATTCTTCATTCAAAACCTGATTTTTGCTATTGGGCTCTATTGAATAGTGAATGTTTTGAATTTTCTCCAAAAGTAAAGTAGTTGCAAACTCATGCTTTTAGAGACTTGTTTGGGCTCATGAGAGGAGTAGAAAAACATCAAAAATTTCAGTCCTGCATGATTCTACCAAGAAATGTGTGTTCATTGAAACGGCTGGTTTTTGATAGTTTGGGCCCTATTGAATAATGAATGTTTTGAATTTTCTCCAAAAGTAAAGTAGTTGCAAACTCATCCTTTTAGAAACTTGTTTGGGCTGTTGAGAGGAGTAAAAAACCATCAAAAATTTCAATCCTGCATGATTCTACCAAGAAATGTGATTCTTGATTCAAAACGCTGGTTTTTGCTATTGGGCTCTATTGAATAATGAATGTTTTGAATTTTCTCCAAAAGTAAAGTAGTTGCAAACTCATGCTTTTAGAGACTTGTTTGGGCTCATGAGATGAGTAGAAAAACATCAAAAATTTCAGTCCTGCATGATTCTACCAAAACATGTGTGTTCATTGAAACGGCTGGTTTTTGATAGTTTGGGCCCTATTGAATAATGAATGTTTTGAATTTTCTCCAAAAGTAAAGTAGTTGCAAACTCATCCTTTTAGAAACTTGTTTGGGTTGTTGAGAGGAGTAAAAAACCATCAAAAATTTCAATCCTGCAGGATTCTACCAAGAAATGTGATTCTTCATTCAAAACGCTGGTTTTTGCTATTGGGCTCTATTGAATAATGAATGTTTTGAATTTTCTCCAAAAGTAAAGTAGTTGCAAACTCATGCTTTTAGAGACTTGTTTGGGCTCATGAGAGGAGTAGAAAAACATCAAAAATTTCAGTCCTGCATGATTCTACCAAGAAATGTGTGTTCATTCAAACCGCTGGTTTTTGATAGTTTGGGCCCTATTGAATAATGAATGTTTTGAATTTTCTCCAAAAGTAAAGTAGTTGCAAACTCATGCTTTTAGAGACTTGTTTGAGCTCATGAGAGGAGTAGAAAAACATCAAAAATTTCAGTCCTGCATGATTCTACCAAGAAATGTGTGTTCATTGAAACCACTGGTTTTTGATAGTTTGGGCCCTATTGAATAATGAATGTTTTGAATTTTCTCCAAAAGTAAAGTAGTTGCAAACTCATCCTTTTAGAAACTTGTTTGGGCTGTTGAGAAGAGTAAAAAACCATCAAAAATTTCAATCCTGCATGATTCTACCAAGAAATGTGATTCTTCATTCAAAACGCTGGTTTTTGCTATTGGGCTCTATTGAATAATGAATGTTTTGAATTTTCTCCAAAAGTAAAGTAGTTGCAAACTCATGCTTTTAGAGACTTGTTTGGGCTCATGAGAGGAGTAGAAAAACATCAAAAATTTCAGTCCTGCATGATTCTACCAAGAAATGTGTGTTCATTGAAACCGCTGGTTTTTGATAGTTTGGGCCCTATTGAATAATGAATGTTTTGAATTTTCTCCAAAAGTAAAGTAGTTGCAAACTCATCCTTTTAGAAACTTGTTTGGGCTGTTGAGAGGAGTAAAAAACCATCAAAAATTTCAATCCTGCATGATTCTACCAAGAAATGTGATTCTTCATTCAAAACGCTGGTTTTTGCTATTGGGCTCTATTGAATAATGAATGTTTTGAATTTTCTCCATTTTCAATAACTTTATTAAAAATTTTACATAAAATTAACAGTAGTATTTTTACAGCATACTGTTGACAGTAGGGTTCAGGATAATATACAAAATAACAGTAATGTATTACATTGAGTAGATCAGTAGGAGTAACAATACACCTAACAATAACACTTAACAGTAGTGTGGTATATTGTCAAGAACCAAGAGATAATCCTAAAATAAACAAACGTAATGAGTTACCTTGTATTCTGTTTTAAGAGAGTAATGCGCGTTTTTATCAGATAAATTCAGAGAGGAGAGATATCAGCAATAAAAATAAAAAAAAATCACATAGTGGGAGAGACCAAGAGCAGTTCAATTAGGAGAAATTCTGGTCAGAGGCAAATCTTATCCAAGAATTCCACCTTTTGCTATATGTACTGAAGTAGTCATTTGCCAAAGCATGGCTTTTTTCGTATGAGCAATGTAATGACATCTTGTCTACAATATCACTAATTTTGGGAGTAGCCTCTTCGTTCCATAAGGATGCTATGGCATTTTTAGTTATTAGAAAAAGGTGGATAACTGTTGGGATATGAGATGTATGAATCACTTCTAAACCTATGGACAGTAATGCCATCTGTGGCGTAAGGGTGATGTTTTGTTTAGTCAGAATATTAATTGTTCTAGAGATTTCTATCCAAATGGGCCTGATTTTAGGACATTCCCAGAATACATGTAATAGTGTACCTGTGAATCCGCAATCTCTCCAACAATCTGGGGATCTACCTGGGAACATCCTGGCCAGCTTCACAGGAGTATAGTACCACCTAGATGTCAGTTTGTAAAAGGATTCATGTAGGGATGCACAAATGTTGGATGAATATGTCTGTTTAAGAGCCAGCTCCCATTGTTCCAGAGAGAATAGAGTATCAAAATCGCTCTCCCATTTAATCATATATGGAGTCTTTTCTCCAATTTCAGAGCCGTTCAAAAAATCATATATATTTCTTGATCTCCAATGGACCTTAACATTAGGATTACAAAGTAGCAAACTTGTAGATTCTGTAATGTAAGATTTTTTTTTCAAAAATTTTGAGATATTTTTCTTAATCAAGGGAAGGAGTTCCAAATCCTGGCAAGAAAAATTATTTTGAGATATTAAAGATTCGTTGCTTATAAATTTCTTACCATCGAACAAATCTCCTATCACCTTAATACCAAATTTTATCCATTCTTTCGGGATTTTTTTATCCATTAGTAAACCAAGAAATTTGATAGGAATATTTTTTAATTGAACGTATCTCTGGCTTCTGTTTCTTTTAACCTGTGGCTTAGCCAGTTGCTTCCATGCAGAGAGAGTTGCGGAGATTATTGGGGAGTCATAACGTAAAGGAGTAGATGACCCCAAACACTCTAGAATTGCGCTTAAAAGAGTTTTGTTTTTATTAAAATATGTCTCGATTTCTACCCAAGCTGGGACGTTATTTGAATTAACCCAAGAAAAGGATTGTTTTATTAAATTGGCATAGTAATAATTAATTAAATTTGGAAGGGCTAGGCCTCCATTGACTTTGCTTCTGTATAGTATATGGGAAGCCACTCTCGCCCTTTTCTTATTCCAAACGAACTTATTTATAATAGACTGAAGTTTCCTAATAAATTTTAAGGGAACAAGTAAAGGTATTGCTCTAAAGATATATAGTATCTTTGGAAGGGTAAAAAGTTTAAATAGTGTTATCCTTCCCACCCATGAAATTTCGTGAGTCGCAAAATTGTTTAATTCGATCTGAGTCTTTTTTGTGATGTTTTGTATGTTCAACTCAACTGTCTTCCTAAAGTTCCTGGATATACGAATACCCAAGTATGAAACATCCTCTTTCTCCCAATCAAACCGGGAAATTTCCTTAATGCGTGAGATGGTTAGGTCATCTAGAAAGAAATCCAAGATTTTAGATTTGTTCTCATTGATTTTGTAAAATGAGATTTTAGAGAAATTCTCGATAGTAGATAATACACCCCTAATAGAGTTCAGTGGATCTGATAGACTCAGTATAATGTCATCAGCGAATAGACCGATTTTAAATTGGTGATCTTCAATTTGGATACCTTGGATCTCATCATTGGTTCTTATTGCTTCTGCTAAGGGTTCCATAATCAGCGCAAATAACAGGGGGGAGAGTGGGCATCCCTGTCTAGTTCCGTTAGTTATCATGATGCGATCTGAAGTGTGGTTATTTGTATAAACATTAGCGGAAGGGTTTGTGTATAAAGCCATTATAGTTTTTATTATATTGTCACTGAAGCCAAATTTATTCAGAGTTGCTTTAAGGAAGTCCCAATTAACCCTGTCGAAGGCTTTCTCTGCGTCTAAAGCCAGGAGGAGAGAGGGGATTTTCTTTCTTTTAATAAAATTTACCAAGTTCAATGTTCTCCTAGTGCCATCGGTAGTCTGGCGTCCCTCTATAAACCCGAGTTGATCTTTATGAATAATGTTTGGGAGGATATTTTTTAGTCTATTTGCTATAATTTTTGAGTATAGTTTGACGTCGGAATTTATTAGAGAGATAGGCCTATAATTTTTGACTGACTCCGGGTCTCCCTTAGGTTTGGGTATTAAAATTATATTGGCCTGTAACATTTCCTGAGGAAACTTTCCAGTCCGAGATGCCTTGTCAAAGATGCGGACTAAGTGTGGGGTTATGATATTTGCGAATGCTTGGTAATATTCATTCGAGAATCCATCGGGGCCCGGAGTTTTCTTTTTTTTAGATGATTTAATTACTTCCAGGACTTCAGACGCAGAGAAAGGGGCCTCAAGTTTAGACAGTTGTTGGGGAGTAATCTTAGGTAACCCCAGAGGGGCAAGAAAATCATTTATGCCTTGTTCGTCGGGTTGTTGGGTATGTTCATCTAATTTAAGATTGTAAATAGACGAATAGTATTTAGCAAATGCTTCAACGATTTTCTTGGGGTGTTCTAATTTATTGCCCTCATGGTTAATTTTATTGATTTTGCATTTGATCCTAATTGATCTGAATTTTTGTGCCATAAGTCTAGTGGGCTTGTTGTATGAAGAATAATAGTTTGATTTCATTAGTTTTGCGAATTTTTCGTATTCACTGAATAACTCCGATCTAAGATCTATTCTTAGTTTAAGAATCTCCGAGTGTATATTTGGTGGAGGAGAGGATGAATTTTGTAATATTGCTTCCAATTTTTGTAACTCTAATTGTAAGGTACGGATTTTTTCTTTGGAAAGTTTTTTTTTGTTGTAGGCCAGATATGTCATAACCCCCCTAATTACTGCCTTGTGCGCGTTCCAAAGGGTGAATGGGCAAATGTTGTTTATATCATTTTCTATGAAATAATTATTTAAGGCTTTTTCAATTTCTTTTTTAAATTTTGGGTTAAACAACAGGGATGAGTCGCATCTCCATTGGGATCTGAACTCTGCTGACCTACCAAGAAAAATTTCTGCAACAATTGGAGAGTGATCAGAAAATGTTTTGGAGAGAATTTCAATTTTCTTAAATTTCGAAATTGAGAACGTATCTGTCAAAAACAAGTCAATCCTAGCGAAAGACTTGTGTGCCTCTGAGAAATGGGTATATTCCCTAGAAGATGTATTTAAACATCTGAATACATCTAGGTATTCATGGTTGCAAAGCCAATTTTTTAATTCAGGAAATGATGAGCGAGTGAGAGAGGTGGAGTCCATTGCTCCATCAGGAACAATGTTGAAATCACCCATCAAAACAATAACACCTTTTTTCACTTCCTGGATTTTTCTATCGAGACCATTGAAGAAACGCATTTGACCATTGCATGGAGCATAAACGTTCACAAGTGTCGTTAGTTGATTGTCTATCAGACAAGTAAGAATCAAATATCTGCCCTCGCTGTCAGAGTATTCGTTAATGATTTCGAATGAAATAGTATCTTTAATTAGTATGAGGACTCCTGCTCGTTTCTTTACATTAAGAGATTTGTATATATATGGGAAATTTTTATTCTCTATCTTGGGGTGTCCATCCCTAGCCAATTTCACCTCTTGGAGGCAAATTATATCTGCTCTGCTGCCCCTGATCTCTCTCCACGCGAGATACCTCTTAGCGGGACTATTCAATCCCCTCACATTGAGTGATAGTATCTTAACCATATACTAAAGAATACAAAAATAAACAAAACAGAAATATAAACAGAACAATAAACAGGAAGAGATTACCACAATCTTAGGTAAACTTCCTAAAATGGGGAAAAGCTCGTGAAACTCCGCAGGAAGCCTCCTGCATACAAAATAATGTAAGTAATATAGCCATTAAAATTTGCATTTTTCACCCTGGAGCCTCTTCACTCTTGTCCAAGGATTTAAGAAAATTTTTCCCCTCTTGTGGAGATAGGATTACTACTACCTTCCCACCATGAATTATCAAAAGCTTAGTAGGGAACCCCCACCTATAAACCACACCCTTTTGTCTCAGAATTGTTGTAACCTCATTAAATCCCTTCCTTGTTTGTATAGTTTCTTTTGAAAGGTCTGCATATGATTTGATGTGATCATAAGGGTGGGGAAGATGTTTATTGGTCCTGAAATAGTTTAAGAATTTTTCTTTGGTGGAGTAAAAATGGAATCTTAAGATAGTGTCTCTAGGGAGCTCAGCCGAGATAGATGCAGGCCTCGGGAGTCTGTGGATTCTATCTATCATTAGCTCTACCTCAGGGACGGATGGCAGAATTTTGATTAAAATCTCTTTAACATATTTTTGTAGATTGTGCTGGTTAATTTTTTCCGAGATTCCTCTCAATTTAATGTTGTTCCTCCTACTGCGGTCTTCTAGGTCGGCTACTTTATTTCGTAAAAAAAGGATCTCTTTTTGGGCATTAGTTTGTTGTTTTTGAATGGAATCTGAGGTTTTCCCTAGAGCTTCTAATTTCTTTTCATTATTATCAATCCTGGTGTTAACTGTGTCAAGATTGGATTGTAGACTGTTTACATGTTTATTCAGAGAGGACTCAAAGCTTTTATTTAATGCTAGAATTAAGTCTTTAATATATTTTTCAGAGACCCCTCTCTCAGAAGCCTGGAAATTTTCCAGACCCTCGTGTCCACTGCTACTAGCCTCCTCCTCCTCCTCTACAGAACTATAATCTTTTCTGGGTCTACTTTTTTCTGGACTATGAGATGGAGAGGCTTCGTAGTATTCTTCCTCGTCTGACAACACAGACCTACCCTCCCCTTTAGACTCATCTCTTTTAGATTTTCTACTAACAGAGGTATCCATTGTTGATTGGATGTTATCCAACTCTTGTATCATTAAAGTATGGGAATCACCCTTTTGTCCGATTTCAAATTTAGTAGTATTTTTGGGGGAGGGAGGAGGGCTAATGCATATAGCTTCATCTAGATTAGTCATATCTTGTTTACGTGTGGATTTAGATTTATCTTTCTGCTGTTTCGCTTTGTTGTTTTTCTGACTCATATTTTTTTTTTTTTTTTTTTTTTTTCCTTTTCAATCTACAATGTACAATGCTTTCACTGTGACCTGTTCCCTAAAGAACAACAAAGATTTTCTATTACCTCAACACAAATAAATCATGGAATTGTGTACCTGTAGATAAAGAGATCAGATGTATCACAAAAGCTGTTTAGATCAAATATATAGATGAATAGTCTGCAGACACCACAGTATGTTAAATAAAGATAATAGTAAACAGTTTCCTGTAATTAGATTGACAATCTTAGTTAGCCCTTACAGATGAAGCACAGATAATCACCATAAATGAGGTCTGCTGCACTGTTTATAATAATGCCAGGTGAAGGCCACCTTAGTGGTTCCCAACCGGATCCGCAGCTTATTTTAATGATTCTCCCGTCTCTCCTGGACCTCAATCTCACCCACGTCAGATTCTTTGATGTATTTAGGGGCATACACCGTACACAGCCCCCACCTCTCAGCTGCTGCAGAAACTCTCCCGGTACCTGTCACCAACACTAACAGTCCTGGATGTCCTTCACGCTTCCCAGCCGCTCCTCTCCCTTGATCTCCTTGGCGGTGCTGCTCCTGTGATCCCCCGCCGACTGTTACCGCTCCCCGCTGCCACCACTGTTCAGTACCTTGTAGTTAGTGCCGCTGCAGCCTCTACCGGGACACCCGATCTCCTCCTCCACTCCTTTGTTAGGCGTTGCTGGACCTCACTGCCGATGACGGGCTCCGTATATTCTGGCGCACCGCTGCTTTGAATATCAGGCGCGGGAAAGTCTAGGCCGGCGCTCTCCTCCTGTTGCTTTTTTTCAGACACCGCCGTGCTCACCGGCGTCGCTATGTAGCACTGCCTCAGCCAGATCTGCGATGTCCTCCGCACCTCTCAGCCGCTGCACTTCTTTAATCTCCACGTCCACACCGCTCCCAAGGTTCCCCGCTGACTGTCGCCGCTCCACTCTGTCACCTCGATTCAGCTCCTTGTAATTAGCGCCGCAGCCTCCACCGGGACACCAGTACTCCTCCTCCGCACCGCTGCTAGCTGCCGCTGGACTCCACTGTCTATGTCAGGCTCCTTACATCAGCGTCTTTCACCTCCTCACATCGGGCGCATCGCTGCTTTAAACACCGCGCGCGGGAAGACAAAGGCGGGAAAGCTCGGGGAAATCCCGGCCGGTTCACTCCTGCTGCTTTCTTCAGACGCCGCTGTACTTGCTGGCGTCGCTATGTAACGCTGCCTCAGTCAGACCTCCGGGACCCGCCGCTTGTCACAACGGGCACCTGAGTCTCCTCTGTCGGCCTCTTTCGGTTTCTCTAGCAACGTCTCACCTCTTCCCCTCTCGGGCCCGCCGCTGCAGAGAGAAGCAGGCGCGGGAAACACTTGCTGATTCACCGCTCCTCAAGCATTAGAGGGTCATATCTCGGGGAATATTCATCCCAAGAACTCCAGAGAGGTCTCAAAATGATCCTGGAGAATAAGGCTCTCTAGTCCAATAAATCTTTTTGTCCAAATTCTTCTTGTTCGCTTTGTATGTCGCTTAATAAGGAAGGCTTCCTCAGAGCTCAGAGCTCACACAGCCTGCTGCATTGAGCTCCAGACCACGCCCCCTTGAATTTTCTCCAAAAGTAAAGTAGTTGCAAACTCATGCTTTTAGAGACTTGTTTGGGCTCATGAGAGGAGTAGAAAAACATCAAAAATTTCAGTCCTGCATGATTCTACCAAGAAATGTGTGTTCATTCAAACCGCTGGTTTTTGATAGTTTGGGCCCTATTGAATAATGAATGTTTTGAATTTTCTCCAAAAGTAAAGTAGTTGCAAACTCATGCTTTTAGAGACTTGTTTGGGCTCATGAGAGGAGTAGAAAAACATCAAAAATTTCAGTCCTGCATGATTCTACCAAGAAATGTGTGTTCATTGAAACCGCTGGTTTTTGATAGTTTGGGCCCTATTGAATAATGAATGTTTTGAATTTTCTCCAAAAGTAAAGTAGTTGCAAACTCATCCTTTTAGAAACTTGTTTGGGCTGTTGAGAGGAGTAAAAAACCATCAAAAATTTCAATCCTGCATGATTCTACCAAGAAATTTGATTCTTCATTCAAAACGCTGGTTTTTGCTATTGGGCTCTATTGAATAATGAATGTTTTGAATTTTCTCCAAAAGTAAAGTAGTTGCAAACTCATGCTTTTAGAGACTTGTTTGGGCTCATGAGAGGAGTAGAAAAACATCAAAAATTTCAGTCCTGCATGATTCTACCAAGAAATGTGTGTTCATTCAAACCGCTGGTTTTTGATAGTTTGGGCCCTATTGAATAATGAATGTTTTGAATTTTCTCCAAAAGTAAAGTAGTTGCAAACTCAGGCTTTTAGAGACTTGTTTGGGCTCATGAGAGGAGTAGAAAACCATCAAAAATTTCAGTCCTGCATGATTCTACCAAGAAATGTGTGTTCATTCAAACCGCTGGTTTTTGATAGTTTGGGCCCTATTGAATAATGAATGTTTTGAATTTTCTCCAAAAGTAAAGTAGTTGCAAACTCATGCTTTTAGAGACTTGTTTGGGCTCATGAGAGGAGTAGAAAAACATCAAAAATTTCAGTCCTGCATGATTCTACCAAGAAATGTGTGTTCATTGAAACCGCTGGTTTTTTATAGTTTGGGACCTATTGAATAATGAATGTTTTGAATTTTCTCCAAAAGTAAAGTAGTTGCAAACTCATCCTTTTAGAAACTTGTTTGGGCTGTTGAGAGGAGTAAAAAACCATCAAAAATTTCAATCCTGCATGATTCTACCAAGAAATGTGATTCTTCATTCAAAACGCTGGTTTTTGCTATTGGGCTCTATTGAATAATGAATGTTTTGAATTTTCTCCAAAAGTAAAGTAGTTGCAAACTCATGCTTTTAGAGACTTGTTTGGGCTCATGAGAGGAGTAGAAAAACATCAAAAATTTCAGTCCTGCATGATTCTACCAAGAAATGTGTGTTCATTGAAACCGCTGGTTTTTGATAGTTTGGGCCCTATTGAATAAGGAATGTTTTGAATTTTCTCCAAAAGTAAAGTAGTTGCAAACTCATCCTTTTAGAAACTTGTTTGGGCTGTTGAGAGGAGTAAAAAACCATCAAAAATTTCAATCCTGCATGATTTTACCAAGAAATGTGATTCTTCATTCAAAACCTGATTTTTGCTATTGGGCTCTATTGAATAGTGAATGTTTTGAATTTTCTCCAAAAGTAAAGTAGTTGCAAACTCATGCTTTTAGAGACTTGTTTGGGCTCATGAGAGGAGTAGAAAAACATCAAAAATTTCAGTCCTGCATGATTCTACCAAGAAATGTGTGTTCATTGAAACCGCTGGTTTTTGATAGTTTGGACCCTATTGAATAATGAATGTTTTGAATTTTCTCCAAAAGTAAAGTAGTTGCAAACTCATCCTTTTAGAAACTTGTTTGGGCTGTTGAGAGGAGTAAAAAACCATCAAAAATTTCAATCCTGCATGATTCTACCAAGAAATGTGATTCTTCATTCAAAACGCTGGTTTTTGCTATTGGGCTCTATTGAATAATGAATGTTTTGAATTTTCTCCAAAAGTAAAGTAGTTGCAAACTCATGCTTTTAGAGACTTGTTTGGGCTCATGAGAGGAGTAGAAAAACATCAAAAATTTCAGTCCTGCATGATTCTACCAAGAAATGTGTGTTCATTGAAACCGCTGGTTTTTGATAGTTTGGGCCCTATTGAATAATGAATGTTTTGAATTTTCTCCAAAAGTAAAGTAGTTGCAAACTCATCCTTTTAGAAACTTGTTTGGGCTGTTGAGAGGAGTAAAAAACAATCAAAAATTTCAATCCTGCATGATTCTACCAAGAAATGTGATTCTTCATTCAAAACGCTGGTTTTTGCTATTGGGCTCTATTGAATAATGATGTTTTGAATTTTCTCCAAAAGTAAAGTAGTTGCAAACTCATGCTTTTAGAGACTTGTTTGGGCTCATGAGAGGAGTAGAAAAACATCAAAAATTTCAGTACTGCATGATTCTACCAAGAAATGTGTGTTCATTGAAACCGCTGGTTTTTGATAGTTTGGGCCCTATTGAATAATGAATGTTTTGAATTTTCTCCAAAAGTAAAGTAGTTGCAAACTCATCCTTTTAGAAACTTGTTTGGGCTGTTGAGAGGAGTAAAAAACCATCAAAAATTTCAATCCTGCATGATTTTACCAAGAAATGTGATTCTTCATTCAAAACCTGATTTTTGCTATTGGGCTCTATTGAATAGTGAATGTTTTGAATTTTCTCCAAAAGTAAAGTAGTTGCAAACTCATGCTTTTAGAGACTTGTTTGGGCTCATGAGAGGAGTAGACAAACATCAAAAATTTCAGTCCTGCATGATTCTACCAAGAAATGTGTGTTCATTCAAACCGCTGGTTTTTGATAGTTTGGGCCCTATTGAATAATGAATGTTTTGAATTTTCTCCAAAAGTAAAGTAGTTGCAAACTCATCCTTTTAGAAACTTGTTTGGGCTGTTGAGAGGAGTAAAAAACCATCAAAAATTTCAATCCTGCATGATTCTACCAAGAAATGTGATTCTTCATTCAAAACGCTGGTTTTTGCTATTGGGCTCTATTGAATAATGAATGTTTTGAATTTTCTCCAAAAGTAAAGTAGTTGCAAACTCATGCTTTTAGAGACTTGTTTGGGCTCATGAGAGGAGAAGAAAAACATCAAAAATTTCAGTCCTGCATGATTCTACCAAGACATGTGTGTTCATTGAAACGGCTGGTTTTTGATAGTTTGGCCCCTATTGAATAATGAATGTTTTGAATTTTCTCCAAAAGTAAAGTAGTTGCAAACTCATCCTTTTAGAAACTTGTTTGGGCTGTTGAGAGGAGTAAAAAACCATCAAAAATTTCAATCCTGCATGATTCTACCAAGAAATGTGATTCTTCATTCAAAACGCTGGTTTTTGCTATTGGGCTCTATTGAATAATGAATGTTTTGAATTTTCTCCAAAAGTAAAGTAGTTGCAAACTCATGCTTTTAGAGACTTGTTTGAGCTCATGAGAGGAGTAGAAAAACATCAAAAATTTCAGTCCTGCATGATTCTACCAAGAAATGTGTGTTTATTCAAACCGCTGGTTTTTGATAGTTTGGGCCCTATTGAATAATGAATGTTTTGAATTTTCTCCAAAAGTAAAGTAGTTGCAAACTCATCCTTTTAGAAACTTGTTTGGGCTGTTGAGAGGAGTAAAAAACCATCAAAAATTTCAATCCTGCATGATTTTACCAAGAAATGTGATTCTTCATTCAAAACCTGATTTTTGCTATTGGGCTCTATTGAATAGTGAATGTTTTGAATTTTCTCCAAAAGTAAAGTAGTTGCAAACTCATGCTTTTAGAGACTTGTTTGGGCTCATGAGAGGAGTAGAAAAACATCAAAAATTTCAGTCCTGCATGATTCTACCAAGAAATGTGTGTTCATTCAAACCGCTGGTTTTTGATAGTTTGGGCCCTATTGAATAATGAATGTTTTGAATTTTCTCCAAAAGTAAAGTAGTTGCAAACTCATCCTTTTAGAAACTTGTTTGGGCTGTTGAGAGGAGTAAAAAACCAACAAAAATTTCAATCCTGCATGATTCTACCAAGAAATGTGATTCTTCATTCAAAACGCTGGTTTTTGCTATTGGGCTCTATTGAATAATGAATGTTTTGAATTTTCTCCAAAAGTAAAGTAGTTGCAAACTCATGCTTTTAGAGACTTGTTTGGGCTCATGAGAGGAGTAGAAAAACATCAAAAATTTCAGTCCTGCATGATTCTACCAAGAAATGTGTGTTCATTCAAACCGCTGGTTTTTGATAGTTTGGGCCCTATTGAATAATGAATGTTTTGAATTTTCTCCAAAAGTAAAGTAGTTGCAAACTCATGCTTTTAGAGACTTGTTTGGGCTCATGAGAGGAGTAGAAAAACATCAAAAATTTCAGTCCTGCATGATTCTACCAAGAAATGTGTGTTCATTGAAACGGCTGGTTTTTGATAGTTTGGGCCCTATTGAATAATGAATGTTTTGAATTTTCTCCAAAAGTAAAGTAGTTGCAAACTCATCCTTTTAGAAACTTGTTTGGGCTGTTGAGAGGAGTAAAAAACCATCAAAAATTTCAATCCTGCATGATTCTACCAAGAAATGTGATTCTTCATTCAAAACGCTGGTTTTTGCTATTGGGCTCTATTGAATAATGAATGTTTTGAATTTTCTCCAAAAGTAAAGTAGTTGCAAACTCATGCTTTTAGAGACTTGTTTGGGCTCATGAGAGGAGTAGAAAAACATCAAAAATTTCAGTCCTGCATGATTCTACCAAGAAATGTGTTCATTCAAACCGCTGGTTTTTGATAGTTTGGGCCTTATTGAATAATGAATGTTTTGAATTTTCTCCAAAAGTAAAGTAGTTGCAAACTCATCCTTTTAGAAACTTGTTTGGGCTGTTGAGAGGAGTAAAAAACCAACAAAAATTTCAATCCTGCATGATTCTACCAAGAAATGTGATTCTTCATTCAAAACGCTGGTTTTTGCTATTGGGCTCTATTGAATAATGAATGTTTTGAATTTTCTCCAAAAGTAAAGTAGTTGCAAACTCATGCTTTTAGAGACTTGTTTGGGCTCATGAGAGGAGTAGAAAAACATCAAAAATTTCAGTCCTGCATGTTTCTACCAAGAAATGTGTGTTCATTCAAACCGCTGGTTTTTGATAGTTTGGGCCCTATTGAATAATGAATGTTTTGAATTTTCTCCAAAAGTAAAGTAGTTGCAAACTCATGCTTTTAGAGACTTGTTTGGGCTCATGAGAGGAGTAGAAAAACATCAAAAATTTCAGTCCTGCACGATTCTACCAAGAAATGTGTGATCATTGAAACCGCTGGTTTTTGATAGTTTGGGCCCTATTGAATAATGAATGTTTTGAATTTTCTCCAAAAGTAAAGTAGTTGCAAACTCATCCTTTTAGAAACTTGTTTGGGCTGTTGAGAGGAGTAAAAAACCATCAAAAATTTCAATCCTGCATGATTCTACCAAGAAATGTGATTCTTCATTCAAAACGCTGGTTTTTGCTATTGGGCTCTATTGAATAATGAATGTTTTGAATTTTCTCCAAAAGTAAAGTAGTTGCAAACTCATGCTTTTAGAGACTTGTTTGGGCTCATGAGAGGAGTAGAAAAACATCAAAAATTTCAGTCCTGCATGATTCTACCAAGAAATGTGTGTTCATTGAAACCGCTGGTTTTTGATAGTTTGGGCCCTATTGAATAAGGAATGTTTTGAATTTTCTCCAAAAGTAAAGTAGTTGCAAACTCATCCTTTTAGAAACTTGTTTGGGCTGTTGAGAGGAGTAAAAAACCATCAAAAATTTCAATCCTGCATGATTTTACCAAGAAATGTGATTCTTCATTCAAAACCTGATTTTTGCTATTGGGCTCTATTGAATAGTGAATGTTTTGAATTTTCTCCAAAAGTAAAGTAGTTGCAAACTCATGCTTTTAGAGACTTGTTTGGGCTCATGAGAGGAGTAGAAAAACATCAAAAATTTCAGTCCTGCATGATTCTACCAAGAAATGTGTGTTCATTGAAACCGCTGGTTTTTGATAGTTTGGACCCTATTGAATAATGAATGTTTTGAATTTTCTCCAAAAGTAAAGTAGTTGCAAACTCATCCTTTTAGAAACTTGTTTGGGCTGTTGAGAGGAGTAAAAAACCATCAAAAATTTCAATCCTGCATGATTCTACCAAGAAATGTGATTCTTCATTCAAAACGCTGGTTTTTGCTATTGGGCTCTATTGAATAATGAATGTTTTGAATTTTCTCCAAAAGTAAAGTAGTTGCAAACTCATGCTTTTAGAGACTTGTTTGGGCTCATGAGAGGAGTAGAAAAACATCAAAAATTTCAGTCCTGCATGATTCTACCAAGAAATGTGTGTTCATTGAAACCGCTGGTTTTTGATAGTTTGGGCCCTATTGAATAATGAATGTTTTGAATTTTCTCCAAAAGTAAAGTAGTTGCAAACTCATCCTTTTAGAAACTTGTTTGGGCTGTTGAGAGGAGTAAAAAACAATCAAAAATTTCAATCCTGCATGATTCTACCAAGAAATGTGATTCTTCATTCAAAACGCTGGTTTTTGCTATTGGGCTCTATTGAATAATGATGTTTTGAATTTTCTCCAAAAGTAAAGTAGTTGCAAACTCATGCTTTTAGAGACTTGTTTGGGCTCATGAGAGGAGTAGAAAAACATCAAAAATTTCAGTACTGCATGATTCTACCAAGAAATGTGTGTTCATTGAAACCGCTGGTTTTTGATAGTTTGGGCCCTATTGAATAATGAATGTTTTGAATTTTCTCCAAAAGTAAAGTAGTTGCAAACTCATCCTTTTAGAAACTTGTTTGGGCTGTTGAGAGGAGTAAAAAACCATCAAAAATTTCAATCCTGCATGATTTTACCAAGAAATGTGATTCTTCATTCAAAACCTGATTTTTGCTATTGGGCTCTATTGAATAGTGAATGTTTTGAATTTTCTCCAAAAGTAAAGTAGTTGCAAACTCATGCTTTTAGAGACTTGTTTGGGCTCATGAGAGGAGTAGACAAACATCAAAAATTTCAGTCCTGCATGATTCTACCAAGAAATGTGTGTTCATTCAAACCGCTGGTTTTTGATAGTTTGGGCCCTATTGAATAATGAATGTTTTGAATTTTCTCCAAAAGTAAAGTAGTTGCAAACTCATCCTTTTAGAAACTTGTTTGGGCTGTTGAGAGGAGTAAAAAACCATCAAAAATTTCAATCCTGCATGATTCTACCAAGAAATGTGATTCTTCATTCAAAACGCTGGTTTTTGCTATTGGGCTCTATTGAATAATGAATGTTTTGAATTTTCTCCAAAAGTAAAGTAGTTGCAAACTCATGCTTTTAGAGACTTGTTTGGGCTCATGAGAGGAGAAGAAAAACATCAAAAATTTCAGTCCTGCATGATTCTACCAAGACATGTGTGTTCATTGAAACGGCTGGTTTTTGATAGTTTGGCCCCTATTGAATAATGAATGTTTTGAATTTTCTCCAAAAGTAAAGTAGTTGCAAACTCATCCTTTTAGAAACTTGTTTGGGCTGTTGAGAGGAGTAAAAAACCATCAAAAATTTCAATCCTGCATGATTCTACCAAGAAATGTGATTCTTCATTCAAAACGCTGGTTTTTGCTATTGGGCTCTATTGAATAATGAATGTTTTGAATTTTCTCCAAAAGTAAAGTAGTTGCAAACTCATGCTTTTAGAGACTTGTTTGAGCTCATGAGAGGAGTAGAAAAACATCAAAAATTTCAGTCCTGCATGATTCTACCAAGAAATGTGTGTTTATTCAAACCGCTGGTTTTTGATAGTTTGGGCCCTATTGAATAATGAATGTTTTGAATTTTCTCCAAAAGTAAAGTAGTTGCAAACTCATCCTTTTAGAAACTTGTTTGGGCTGTTGAGAGGAGTAAAAAACCATCAAAAATTTCAATCCTGCATGATTTTACCAAGAAATGTGATTCTTCATTCAAAACCTGATTTTTGCTATTGGGCTCTATTGAATAGTGAATGTTTTGAATTTTCTCCAAAAGTAAAGTAGTTGCAAACTCATGCTTTTAGAGACTTGTTTGGGCTCATGAGAGGAGTAGAAAAACATCAAAAATTTCAGTCCTGCATGATTCTACCAAGAAATGTGTGTTCATTCAAACCGCTGGTTTTTGATAGTTTGGGCCCTATTGAATAATGAATGTTTTGAATTTTCTCCAAAAGTAAAGTAGTTGCAAACTCATCCTTTTAGAAACTTGTTTGGGCTGTTGAGAGGAGTAAAAAACCAACAAAAATTTCAATCCTGCATGATTCTACCAAGAAATGTGATTCTTCATTCAAAACGCTGGTTTTTGCTATTGGGCTCTATTGAATAATGAATGTTTTGAATTTTCTCCAAAAGTAAAGTAGTTGCAAACTCATGCTTTTAGAGACTTGTTTGGGCTCATGAGAGGAGTAGAAAAACATCAAAAATTTCAGTCCTGCATGATTCTACCAAGAAATGTGTGTTCATTCAAACCGCTGGTTTTTGATAGTTTGGGCCCTATTGAATAATGAATGTTTTGAATTTTCTCCAAAAGTAAAGTAGTTGCAAACTCATGCTTTTAGAGACTTGTTTGGGCTCATGAGAGGAGTAGAAAAACATCAAAAATTTCAGTCCTGCATGATTCTACCAAGAAATGTGTGTTCATTGAAACGGCTGGTTTTTGATAGTTTGGGCCCTATTGAATAATGAATGTTTTGAATTTTCTCCAAAAGTAAAGTAGTTGCAAACTCATCCTTTTAGAAACTTGTTTGGGCTGTTGAGAGGAGTAAAAAACCATCAAAAATTTCAATCCTGCATGATTCTACCAAGAAATGTGATTCTTCATTCAAAACGCTGGTTTTTGCTATTGGGCTCTATTGAATAATGAATGTTTTGAATTTTCTCCAAAAGTAAAGTAGTTGCAAACTCATGCTTTTAGAGACTTGTTTGGGCTCATGAGAGGAGTAGAAAAACATCAAAAATTTCAGTCCTGCATGATTCTACCAAGAAATGTGTTCATTCAAACCGCTGGTTTTTGATAGTTTGGGCCTTATTGAATAATGAATGTTTTGAATTTTCTCCAAAAGTAAAGTAGTTGCAAACTCATCCTTTTAGAAACTTGTTTGGGCTGTTGAGAGGAGTAAAAAACCAACAAAAATTTCAATCCTGCATGATTCTACCAAGAAATGTGATTCTTCATTCAAAACGCTGGTTTTTGCTATTGGGCTCTATTGAATAATGAATGTTTTGAATTTTCTCCAAAAGTAAAGTAGTTGCAAACTCATGCTTTTAGAGACTTGTTTGGGCTCATGAGAGGAGTAGAAAAACATCAAAAATTTCAGTCCTGCATGTTTCTACCAAGAAATGTGTGTTCATTCAAACCGCTGGTTTTTGATAGTTTGGGCCCTATTGAATAATGAATGTTTTGAATTTTCTCCAAAAGTAAAGTAGTTGCAAACTCATGCTTTTAGAGACTTGTTTGGGCTCATGAGAGGAGTAGAAAAACATCAAAAATTTCAGTCCTGCACGATTCTACCAAGAAATGTGTGATCATTGAAACCGCTGGTTTTTGATAGTTTGGGCCCTATTGAATAATGAATGTTTTGAATTTTCTCCAAAAGTAAAGTAGTTGCAAACTCATCCTTTTAGAAACTTGTTTGGGCTGTTGAGAGGAGTAAAAAACCATCAAAAATTTCAATCCTGCATGATTCTACCAAGAAATGTGATTCTTCATTCAAAACGCTGGTTTTTGCTATTGGGCTCTATTGAATAATGAATGTTTTGAATTTTCTCCAAAAGTAAAGTAGTTGCAAACTCATGCTTTTAGAGACTTGTTTGGGCTCATGAGAGGAGTAGAAAAACATCAAAAATTTCAGTCCTGCATGATTCTACCAAGAAATGTGTGTTCATTGAAACCGCTGGTTTTTGATAGTTTGGGCCCTATTGAATAATGAATGTTTTGAATTTTCTCCAAAAGTAAAGTAGTTGCAAACTCATCCTTTTAGAAACTTGTTTGGGCTGTTGAGAGGAGTAAAAAACCATCAAAAATTTCAATCCTGCATGATTCTACCAAGAAATGTGATTCTTCATTCAAAACGCTGGTTTTTGCTATTGGGCTCTATTGAATAATGAATGTTTTGAAATTTCTCCAAAAGTAAAGTAGTTGCAAACTCATGCTTTTAGAGACTTGTTTGGGCTCATGAGAGGAGTAGAAAAACATCAAAAATTTCAGTCCTGCATGATTCTACCAAGAAATGTGTGTTCATTCAAACCGCTGGTTTTTGATAGTTTGGGCCCTATTGAATAATGAATGTTTTGAATTTTCTCCAAAAGTAAAGTAGTTGCAAACTCATCCTTTTAGAAACTTGTTTGGGCTGTTGAGAGGAGTAAAAAACCATCAAAAATTTCAATCCTGCATGATTTTACCAAGAAATGTGATTCTTCATTCAAAACCTGATTTTTGCTATTGGGCTCTATTGAATAGTGAATGTTTTGAATTTTCTCCAAAAGTAAAGTAGTTGCAAACTCATGCTTTTAGAGACTTGTTTGGGCTCATGAGAGGAGTAGAAAAACATCAAAAATTTCAGTCCTGCATGATTCTACCAAGAAATGTGTGTTCATTCAAACCGCTGGTTTTTGATAGTTTGGGCCCTATTGAATAATGAATGTTTTGAATTTTCTCCAAAAGTAAAGTAGTTGCAAACTCATCCTTTTAGAAACTTGTTTGGGCTGTTGAGAGGAGTAAAAAACCATCAAAAATTTCAATCCTGCATGATTTTACCAAGAAATGTGATTCTTCATTCAAAACCTGATTTTTGCTATTGGGCTCTATTGAATAGTGAATGTTTTGAATTTTCTCCAAAAGTAAAGTAGTTGCAAACTCATGCTTTTAGAGACTTGTTTGGGCTCATGAGAGGAGTAGAAAAACATCAAAAATTTCAGTCCTGCATGATTCTACCAAGAAATGTGTGTTCATTCAAACCGCTGGTTTTTGATAGTTTGGGCCCTATTGAATAATGAATGTTTTGAATTTTCTCCAAAAGTAAAGTAGTTGCAAACTCATCCTTTTAGAAACTTGTTTGGGCTGTTGAGAGGAGTAAAAAACCAACAAAAATTTCAATCCTGCATGATTCTACCAAGAAATGTGATTCTTCATTCAAAACGCTGGTTTTTGCTATTGGGCTCTATTGAATAATGAATGTTTTGAATTTTCTCCAAAAGTAAAGTAGTTGCAAACTCATGCTTTTAGAGACTTGTTTGGGCTCATGAGAGGAGTAGAAAAACATCAAAAATTTCAGTCCTGCATGATTCTACCAAGAAATGTGTGTTCATTCAAACCGCTGGTTTTTGATAGTTTGGGCCCTATTGAATAATGAATGTTTTGAATTTTCTCCAAAAGTAAAGTAGTTGCAAACTCATGCTTTTAGAGACTTGTTTGGGCTCATGAGAGGAGTAGAAAAACATCAAAAATTTCAGTCCTGCATGATTCTACCAAGAAATGTGTGTTCATTGAAACGGCTGGTTTTTGATAGTTTGGGCCCTATTGAATAATGAATGTTTTGAATTTTCTCCAAAAGTAAAGTAGTTGCAAACTCATCCTTTTAGAAACTTGTTTGGGCTGTTGAGAGGAGTAAAAAACCATCAAAAATTTCAATCCTGCATGATTCTACCAAGAAATGTGATTCTTCATTCAAAACGCTGGTTTTTGCTATTGGGCTCTATTGAATAATGAATGTTTTGAATTTTCTCCAAAAGTAAAGTAGTTGCAAACTCATGCTTTTAGAGACTTGTTTGGGCTCATGAGAGGAGTAGAAAAACATCAAAAATTTCAGTCCTGCATGATTCTACCAAGAAATGTGTTCATTCAAACCGCTGGTTTTTGATAGTTTGGGCCTTATTGAATAATGAATGTTTTGAATTTTCTCCAAAAGTAAAGTAGTTGCAAACTCATCCTTTTAGAAACTTGTTTGGGCTGTTGAGAGGAGTAAAAAACCAACAAAAATTTCAATCCTGCATGATTCTACCAAGAAATGTGATTCTTCATTCAAAACGCTGGTTTTTGCTATTGGGCTCTATTGAATAATGAATGTTTTGAATTTTCTCCAAAAGTAAAGTAGTTGCAAACTCATGCTTTTAGAGACTTGTTTGGGCTCATGAGAGGAGTAGAAAAACATCAAAAATTTCAGTCCTGCATGTTTCTACCAAGAAATGTGTGTTCATTCAAACCGCTGGTTTTTGATAGTTTGGGCCCTATTGAATAATGAATGTTTTGAATTTTCTCCAAAAGTAAAGTAGTTGCAAACTCATGCTTTTAGAGACTTGTTTGGGCTCATGAGAGGAGTAGAAAAACATCAAAAATTTCAGTCCTGCACGATTCTACCAAGAAATGTGTGATCATTGAAACCGCTGGTTTTTGATAGTTTGGGCCCTATTGAATAATGAATGTTTTGAATTTTCTCCAAAAGTAAAGTAGTTGCAAACTCATCCTTTTAGAAACTTGTTTGGGCTGTTGAGAGGAGTAAAAAACCATCAAAAATTTCAATCCTGCATGATTCTACCAAGAAATGTGATTCTTCATTCAAAACGCTGGTTTTTGCTATTGGGCTCTATTGAATAATGAATGTTTTGAATTTTCTCCAAAAGTAAAGTAGTTGCAAACTCATGCTTTTAGAGACTTGTTTGGGCTCATGAGAGGAGTAGAAAAACATCAAAAATTTCAGTCCTGCATGATTCTACCAAGAAATGTGTGTTCATTGAAACCGCTGGTTTTTGATAGTTTGGGCCCTATTGAATAAGGAATGTTTTGAATTTTCTCCAAAAGTAAAGTAGTTGCAAACTCATCCTTTTAGAAACTTGTTTGGGCTGTTGAGAGGAGTAAAAAACCATCAAAAATTTCAATCCTGCATGATTTTACCAAGAAATGTGATTCTTCATTCAAAACCTGATTTTTGCTATTGGGCTCTATTGAATAGTGAATGTTTTGAATTTTCTCCAAAAGTAAAGTAGTTGCAAACTCATGCTTTTAGAGACTTGTTTGGGCTCATGAGAGGAGTAGAAAAACATCAAAAATTTCAGTCCTGCATGATTCTACCAAGAAATGTGTGTTCATTGAAACCGCTGGTTTTTGATAGTTTGGACCCTATTGAATAATGAATGTTTTGAATTTTCTCCAAAAGTAAAGTAGTTGCAAACTCATCCTTTTAGAAACTTGTTTGGGCTGTTGAGAGGAGTAAAAAACCATCAAAAATTTCAATCCTGCATGATTCTACCAAGAAATGTGATTCTTCATTCAAAACGCTGGTTTTTGCTATTGGGCTCTATTGAATAATGAATGTTTTGAATTTTCTCCAAAAGTAAAGTAGTTGCAAACTCATGCTTTTAGAGACTTGTTTGGGCTCATGAGAGGAGTAGAAAAACATCAAAAATTTCAGTCCTGCATGATTCTACCAAGAAATGTGTGTTCATTGAAACCGCTGGTTTTTGATAGTTTGGGCCCTATTGAATAATGAATGTTTTGAATTTTCTCCAAAAGTAAAGTAGTTGCAAACTCATCCTTTTAGAAACTTGTTTGGGCTGTTGAGAGGAGTAAAAAACAATCAAAAATTTCAATCCTGCATGATTCTACCAAGAAATGTGATTCTTCATTCAAAACGCTGGTTTTTGCTATTGGGCTCTATTGAATAATGATGTTTTGAATTTTCTCCAAAAGTAAAGTAGTTGCAAACTCATGCTTTTAGAGACTTGTTTGGGCTCATGAGAGGAGTAGAAAAACATCAAAAATTTCAGTACTGCATGATTCTACCAAGAAATGTGTGTTCATTGAAACCGCTGGTTTTTGATAGTTTGGGCCCTATTGAATAATGAATGTTTTGAATTTTCTCCAAAAGTAAAGTAGTTGCAAACTCATCCTTTTAGAAACTTGTTTGGGCTGTTGAGAGGAGTAAAAAACCATCAAAAATTTCAATCCTGCATGATTTTACCAAGAAATGTGATTCTTCATTCAAAACCTGATTTTTGCTATTGGGCTCTATTGAATAGTGAATGTTTTGAATTTTCTCCAAAAGTAAAGTAGTTGCAAACTCATGCTTTTAGAGACTTGTTTGGGCTCATGAGAGGAGTAGACAAACATCAAAAATTTCAGTCCTGCATGATTCTACCAAGAAATGTGTGTTCATTCAAACCGCTGGTTTTTGATAGTTTGGGCCCTATTGAATAATGAATGTTTTGAATTTTCTCCAAAAGTAAAGTAGTTGCAAACTCATCCTTTTAGAAACTTGTTTGGGCTGTTGAGAGGAGTAAAAAACCATCAAAAATTTCAATCCTGCATGATTCTACCAAGAAATGTGATTCTTCATTCAAAACGCTGGTTTTTGCTATTGGGCTCTATTGAATAATGAATGTTTTGAATTTTCTCCAAAAGTAAAGTAGTTGCAAACTCATGCTTTTAGAGACTTGTTTGGGCTCATGAGAGGAGAAGAAAAACATCAAAAATTTCAGTCCTGCATGATTCTACCAAGACATGTGTGTTCATTGAAACGGCTGGTTTTTGATAGTTTGGCCCCTATTGAATAATGAATGTTTTGAATTTTCTCCAAAAGTAAAGTAGTTGCAAACTCATCCTTTTAGAAACTTGTTTGGGCTGTTGAGAGGAGTAAAAAACCATCAAAAATTTCAATCCTGCATGATTCTACCAAGAAATGTGATTCTTCATTCAAAACGCTGGTTTTTGCTATTGGGCTCTATTGAATAATGAATGTTTTGAATTTTCTCCAAAAGTAAAGTAGTTGCAAACTCATGCTTTTAGAGACTTGTTTGAGCTCATGAGAGGAGTAGAAAAACATCAAAAATTTCAGTCCTGCATGATTCTACCAAGAAATGTGTGTTTATTCAAACCGCTGGTTTTTGATAGTTTGGGCCCTATTGAATAATGAATGTTTTGAATTTTCTCCAAAAGTAAAGTAGTTGCAAACTCATCCTTTTAGAAACTTGTTTGGGCTGTTGAGAGGAGTAAAAAACCATCAAAAATTTCAATCCTGCATGATTTTACCAAGAAATGTGATTCTTCATTCAAAACCTGATTTTTGCTATTGGGCTCTATTGAATAGTGAATGTTTTGAATTTTCTCCAAAAGTAAAGTAGTTGCAAACTCATGCTTTTAGAGACTTGTTTGGGCTCATGAGAGGAGTAGAAAAACATCAAAAATTTCAGTCCTGCATGATTCTACCAAGAAATGTGTGTTCATTCAAACCGCTGGTTTTTGATAGTTTGGGCCCTATTGAATAATGAATGTTTTGAATTTTCTCCAAAAGTAAAGTAGTTGCAAACTCATCCTTTTAGAAACTTGTTTGGGCTGTTGAGAGGAGTAAAAAACCAACAAAAATTTCAATCCTGCATGATTCTACCAAGAAATGTGATTCTTCATTCAAAACGCTGGTTTTTGCTATTGGGCTCTATTGAATAATGAATGTTTTGAATTTTCTCCAAAAGTAAAGTAGTTGCAAACTCATGCTTTTAGAGACTTGTTTGGGCTCATGAGAGGAGTAGAAAAACATCAAAAATTTCAGTCCTGCATGATTCTACCAAGAAATGTGTGTTCATTCAAACCGCTGGTTTTTGATAGTTTGGGCCCTATTGAATAATGAATGTTTTGAATTTTCTCCAAAAGTAAAGTAGTTGCAAACTCATGCTTTTAGAGACTTGTTTGGGCTCATGAGAGGAGTAGAAAAACATCAAAAATTTCAGTCCTGCATGATTCTACCAAGAAATGTGTGTTCATTGAAACGGCTGGTTTTTGATAGTTTGGGCCCTATTGAATAATGAATGTTTTGAATTTTCTCCAAAAGTAAAGTAGTTGCAAACTCATCCTTTTAGAAACTTGTTTGGGCTGTTGAGAGGAGTAAAAAACCATCAAAAATTTCAATCCTGCATGATTCTACCAAGAAATGTGATTCTTCATTCAAAACGCTGGTTTTTGCTATTGGGCTCTATTGAATAATGAATGTTT
This sequence comes from Dendrobates tinctorius, assembly GCF_039654945.1. Lineage (NCBI taxonomy): Eukaryota > Metazoa > Chordata > Amphibia > Anura > Dendrobatidae > Dendrobates > Dendrobates tinctorius. The sequence continues at coordinate 26,004,122 of NW_027361793.1, forward strand.
TGAATTTTCTCCAAAAGTAAAGTAGTTGCAAACTCATGCTTTTAGAGACTTGTTTGGGCTCATGAGAGGAGTAGAAAAACATCAAAAATTTCAGTCCTGCATGATTCTACCAAGAAATGTGTTCATTCAAACCGCTGGTTTTTGATAGTTTGGGCCTTATTGAATAATGAATGTTTTGAATTTTCTCCAAAAGTAAAGTAGTTGCAAACTCATCCTTTTAGAAACTTGTTTGGGCTGTTGAGAGGAGTAAAAAACCAACAAAAATTTCAATCCTGCATGATTCTACCAAGAAATGTGATTCTTCATTCAAAACGCTGGTTTTTGCTATTGGGCTCTATTGAATAATGAATGTTTTGAATTTTCTCCAAAAGTAAAGTAGTTGCAAACTCATGCTTTTAGAGACTTGTTTGGGCTCATGAGAGGAGTAGAAAAACATCAAAAATTTCAGTCCTGCATGTTTCTACCAAGAAATGTGTGTTCATTCAAACCGCTGGTTTTTGATAGTTTGGGCCCTATTGAATAATGAATGTTTTGAATTTTCTCCAAAAGTAAAGTAGTTGCAAACTCATGCTTTTAGAGACTTGTTTGGGCTCATGAGAGGAGTAGAAAAACATCAAAAATTTCAGTCCTGCACGATTCTACCAAGAAATGTGTGATCATTGAAACCGCTGGTTTTTGATAGTTTGGGCCCTATTGAATAATGAATGTTTTGAATTTTCTCCAAAAGTAAAGTAGTTGCAAACTCATCCTTTTAGAAACTTGTTTGGGCTGTTGAGAGGAGTAAAAAACCATCAAAAATTTCAATCCTGCATGATTCTACCAAGAAATGTGATTCTTCATTCAAAACGCTGGTTTTTGCTATTGGGCTCTATTGAATAATGAATGTTTTGAATTTTCTCCAAAAGTAAAGTAGTTGCAAACTCATGCTTTTAGAGACTTGTTTGGGCTCATGAGAGGAGTAGAAAAACATCAAAAATTTCAGTCCTGCATGATTCTACCAAGAAATGTGTGTTCATTGAAACCGCTGGTTTTTGATAGTTTGGGCCCTATTGAATAATGAATGTTTTGAATTTTCTCCAAAAGTAAAGTAGTTGCAAACTCATCCTTTTAGAAACTTGTTTGGGCTGTTGAGAGGAGTAAAAAACCATCAAAAATTTCAATCCTGCATGATTCTACCAAGAAATGTGATTCTTCATTCAAAACGCTGGTTTTTGCTATTGGGCTCTATTGAATAATGAATGTTTTGAAATTTCTCCAAAAGTAAAGTAGTTGCAAACTCATGCTTTTAGAGACTTGTTTGGGCTCATGAGAGGAGTAGAAAAACATCAAAAATTTCAGTCCTGCATGATTCTACCAAGAAATGTGTGTTCATTCAAACCGCTGGTTTTTGATAGTTTGGGCCCTATTGAATAATGAATGTTTTGAATTTTCTCCAAAAGTAAAGTAGTTGCAAACTCATGCTTTTAGAGACTTGTTTGGGCTCATGAGAGGAGTAGAAAAACATCAAAAATTTCAGTCCTGCATGATTCTACCAAGAAATGTGTGTTCATTGAAACCGCTGGTTTTTGATAGTTTGGGCCCTATTGAATAATGAATGTTTTGAATTTTCTCCAAAAGTAAAGTAGTTGCAAACTCATCCTTTTAGAAACTTGTTTGGGCTGTTGAGAGGAGTAAAAAACCATCAAAAATTTCAATCCTGCATGATTCTACCAAGAAATGTGATTCTTCATTCAAAACGCTGGTTTTTGCTATTGGGCTCTATTGAATAATGAATGTTTTGAATTTTCTCCAAAAGTAAAGTAGTTGCAAAGTCATGCTTTTAGAGACTTGTTTGGGCTCATGAGAGGAGTAGAAAAACATCAAAAATTTCAGTCCTGCATGATTCTACCAAGAAATGTGTGTTCATTGAAACCGCTGGTTTTTGATAGTTTGGGCCCTATTGAATAAGGAATGTTTTGAATTTTCTCCAAAAGTAAAGTAGTTGCAAACTCATCCTTTTAGAAACTTGTTTGGGCTGTTGAGAGGAGTAAAAAACCATCAAAAATTTCAATCCTGCATGATTTTACCAAGAAATGTGATTCTTCATTCAAAACCTGATTTTTGCTATTGGGCTCTATTGAATAGTGAATGTTTTGAATTTTCTCCAAAAGTAAAGTAGTTGCAAACTCATGCTTTTAGAGACTTGTTTGGGCTCATGAGAGGAGTAGAAAAACATCAAAAATTTCAGTCCTGCATGATTCTACCAAGAAATGTGTGTTCATTGAAACCGCTGGTTTTTGATAGTTTGGACCCTATTGAATAATGAATGTTTTGAATTTTCTCCAAAAGTAAAGTAGTTGCAAACTCATCCTTTTAGAAACTTGTTTGGGCTGTTGAGAGGAGTAAAAAACCATCAAAAATTTCAATCCTGCATGATTCTACCAAGAAATGTGATTCTTCATTCAAAACGCTGGTTTTTGCTATTGGGCTCTATTGAATAATGAATGTTTTGAATTTTCTCCAAAAGTAAAGTAGTTGCAAACTCATGCTTTTAGAGACTTGTTTGGGCTCATGAGAGGAGTAGAAAAACATCAAAAATTTCAGTCCTGCATGATTCTACCAAGAAATGTGTGTTCATTGAAACCGCTGGTTTTTGATAGTTTGGGCCCTATTGAATAATGAATGTTTTGAATTTTCTCCAAAAGTAAAGTAGTTGCAAACTCATCCTTTTAGAAACTTGTTTGGGCTGTTGAGAGGAGTAAAAAACCATCAAAAATTTCAATCCTGCATGATTTTACCAAGAAATGTGATTCTTCATTCAAAACCTGATTTTTGCTATTGGGCTCTATTGAATAGTGAATGTTTTGAATTTTCTCCAAAAGTAAAGTAGATGCAAACTCATGCTTTTAGAGACTTGTTTGGGCTCATGAGAGGAGTAGAAAAACATCAAAAATTTCAGTCCTGCATGATTCTACCAAGAAATGTGTGTTCATTCAAACCGCTGGTTTTTGATAGTTTGGGCCCTATTGAATAATGAATGTTTTGAATTTTCTCCAAAAGTAAAGTAGTTGCAAACTCATGCTTTTAGAGACTTGTTTGGGCTCATGAGAGGAGTAGAAAAACATCAAAAATTTCAGTCCTGCATGATTCTACCAAGAAATGTGTGTTCATTCAAACCGCTGGTTTTTGATAGTTTGGGCCCTATTGAATAATGAATGTTTTGAATTTTCTCCAAAAGTAAAGTAGTTGCAAACTCATGCTTTTAGAGACTTGTTTGGGCTCATGAGAGGAGTAGAAAAACATCAAAAATTTCAGTCCTGCATGATTCTACCAAGAAATGTGTGTTCATTGAAACCGCTGGTTTTTGATAGTTTGGGCCCTATTGAATAATGAATGTTTTGAATTTTCTCCAAAAGTAAAGTAGTTGCAAACTCATCCTTTTAGAAACTTGTTTGGGCTGTTGAGAGGAGTAAAAAACCATCAAAAATTTCAATCCTGCATGATTTTACCAAGAAATGTGATTCTTCATTCAAAACCTGATTTTTGCTATTGGGCTCTATTGAATAGTGAATGTTTTGAATTTTCTCCAAAAGTAAAGTAGTTGCAAACTCATGCTTTTAGAGACTTGTTTGGGCTCATGAGAGGAGTAGAAAAACATCAAAAATTTCAGTCCTGCATGATTCTACCAAGAAATGTGTGTTCATTCAAACCGCTGGTTTTTGATAGTTTGGGCCCTATTGAATAATGAATGTTTTGAATTTTCTCCAAAAGTAAAGTAGTTGCAAACTCATCCTTTTAGAAACTTGTTTGGGCTGTTGAGAGGAGTAAAAAACCATCAAAAATTTCAATCCTGCATGATTCTACCAAGAAATGTGATTCTTCATTCAAAACGCTGGTTTTTGCTATTGGGCTCTATTGAATAATGAATGTTTTGAATTTTCTCCAAAAGTAAAGTAGTTGCAAACTCATGCTTTTAGAGACTTGTTTGGGCTCATGAGAGGAGTAGAAAAACATCAAAAATTTCAGTCCTGCATGATTCTACCAAGAAATGTGTGTTCATTGAAACCGCTGGTTTTTGATAGTTTGGGCCCTATTGAATAAGGAATGTTTTGAATTTTCTCCAAAAGTAAAGTAGTTGCAAACTCATCCTTTTAGAAACTTGTTTGGGCTGTTGAGAGGAGTAAAAAACCATCAAAAATTTCAATCCTGCATGATTTTACCAAGAAATGTGATTCTTCATTCAAAACCTGATTTTTGCTATTGGGCTCTATTGAATAGTGAATGTTTTGAATTTTCTCCAAAAGTAAAGTAGTTGCAAACTCATGCTTTTAGAGACTTGTTTGGGCTCATGAGAGGAGTAGAAAAACATCAAAAATTTCAGTCCTGCATGATTCTACCAAGAAATGTGTGTTCATTGAAACCGCTGGTTTTTTGATAGTTTGGGCCCTATTGAATAATGAATGTTTTGAATTTTCTCCAAAAGTAAAGTAGTTGCAAACTCATCCTTTTAGAAACTTGTTTGGGCTGTTGAGAGGAGTAAAAAACCATCAAAAATTTCAATCCTGCATGATTCTACCAAGAAATGTGATTCTTCATTCAAAACGCTGGTTTTTGCTATTGGGCTCTATTGAATAATGAATGTTTTGAATTTTCTCCAAAAGTAAAGTAGTTGCAAACTCATGCTTTTAGAGACTTGTTTGGGCTCATGAGAGGAGTAGAAAAACATCAAAAATTTCAGTCCTGCATGATTCTACCAAGAAATGTGTGTTCATTGAAACCGCTGGTTTTTGATAGTTTGGGCCCTATTGAATAAGGAATGTTTTGAATTTTCTCCAAAAGTAAAGTAGTTGCAAACTCATCCTTTTAGAAACTTGTTTGGGCTGTTGAGAGGAGTAAAAAACCATCAAAAATTTCAATCCTGCATGATTTTACCAAGAAATGTGATTCTTCATTCAAAACCTGATTTTTGCTATTGGGCTCTATTGAATAGTGAATGTTTTGAATTTTCTCCAAAAGTAAAGTAGTTGCAAACTCATGCTTTTAGAGACTTGTTTGGGCTCATGAGAGGAGTAGAAAAACATCAAAAATTTCAGTCCTGCATGATTCTACCAAGAAATGTGTGTTCATTCAAACCGCTGGTTTTTGATAGTTTGGGCCCTATTGAATAATGAATGTTTTGAATTTTCTCCAAAAGTAAAGTAGTTGCAAACTCATCCTTTTAGAAACTTGTTTGGGCTGTTGAGAGGAGTAAAAAAACATCAAAAATTTCAATCCTGCATGATTCTACCAAGAAATGTGATTCTTCATTCAAAACGCTGGTTTTTGCTATTGGGCTCTATTGAATAATGAATGTTTTGAATTTTCTCCAAAAGTAAAGTAGTTGCAAACTCATGCTTTTAGAGACTTGTTTGGGCTCATGAGAGGAGTAGAAAAACATCAAAAATTTCAGTCCTGCATGATTCTACCAAGAAATGTGTGTTCATTGAAACCGCTGGTTTTTGATAGTTTGGGCCCTATTGAATAATGAATGTTTTGAATTTTCTCCAAAAGTAAAGTAGTTGCAAACTCATCCTTTTAGAAACTTGTTTGGGCTGTTGAGAGGAGTAAAAAACCATCAAAAATTTCAATCCTGCATGATTTTACCAAGAAATGTGATTCTTCATTCAAAACCTGATTTTTGCTATTGGGCTCTATTGAATAGTGAATGTTTTGAATTTTCTCCAAAAGTAAAGTAGTTGCAAACTCATGCTTTTAGAGACTTGTTTGGGCTCATGAGAGGAGTAGAAAAACATCAAAAATTTCAATCCTGCATGATTTTACCAAGAAATGTGATTCTTCATTCAAAACCTGATTTTTGCTATTGGGCTCTATTGAATAGTGAATGTTTTGAATTTTCTCCAAAAGTAAAGTAGTTGCAAACTCATGCTTTTAGAGACTTGTTTGGGCTCATGAGAGGAGTAGAAAAACATCAAAAATTTCAGTCCTGCATGATTCTACCAAGAAATGTGTGTTCATTGAAACCGCTGGTTTTTGATAGTTTGGGCCCTATTGAATAATGAATGTTTTGAATTTTCTCCAAAAGTAAAGTAGTTGCAAACTCATCCTTTTAGAAACTTGTTTGGGCTGTTGAGAGGAGTAAAAAACCATCAAAAATTTCAATCCTGCATGATTCTACCAAGAAATGTGATTCTTCATTCAAAACGCTGGTTTTTGCTATTGGGCTCTATTGAATAATGAATGTTTTGAATTTTCTCCAAAAGTAAAGTAGTTGCAAAGTCATGCTTTTAGAGACTTGTTTGGGCTCATGAGAGGAGTAGAAAAACATCAAAAATTTCAGTCCTGCATGATTCTACCAAGAAATGTGTGTTCATTGAAACCGCTGGTTTTTGATAGTTTGGGCCCTATTGAATAAGGAATGTTTTGAATTTTCTCCAAAAGTAAAGTAGTTGCAAACTCATCCTTTTAGAAACTTGTTTGGGCTGTTGAGAGGAGTAAAAAACCATCAAAAATTTCAATCCTGCATGATTTTACCAAGAAATGTGATTCTTCATTCAAAACCTGATTTTTGCTATTGGGCTCTATTGAATAGTGAATGTTTTGAATTTTCTCCAAAAGTAAAGTAGTTGCAAACTCATGCTTTTAGAGACTTGTTTGGGCTCATGAGAGGAGTAGAAAAACATCAAAAATTTCAGTCCTGCATGATTCTACCAAGAAATGTGTGTTCATTCAAACCGCTGGTTTTTGATAGTTTGGGCCCTATTGAATAATGAATGTTTTGAATTTTCTCCAAAAGTAAAGTAGTTGCAAACTCATCCTTTTAGAAACTTGTTTGGGCTGTTGAGAGGAGTAAAAAAACATCAAAAATTTCAATCCTGCATGATTCTACCAAGAAATGTGATTCTTCATTCAAAACGCTGGTTTTTGCTATTGGGCTCTATTGAATAATGAATGTTTTGAATTTTCTCCAAAAGTAAAGTAGTTGCAAACTCATGCTTTTAGAGACTTGTTTGGGCTCATGAGAGGAGTAGAAAAACATCAAAAATTTCAGTCCTGCATGATTCTACCAAGAAATGTGTGTTCATTGAAACCGCTGGTTTTTGATAGTTTGGGCCCTATTGAATAATGAATGTTTTGAATTTTCTCCAAAAGTAAAGTAGTTGCAAACTCATCCTTTTAGAAACTTGTTTGGGCTGTTGAGAGGAGTAAAAAACCATCAAAAATTTCAATCCTGCATGATTTTACCAAGAAATGTGATTCTTCATTCAAAACCTGATTTTTGCTATTGGGCTCTATTGAATAGTGAATGTTTTGAATTTTCTCCAAAAGTAAAGTAGTTGCAAACTCATGCTTTTAGAGACTTGTTTGGGCTCATGAGAGGAGTAGAAAAACATCAAAAATTTCAATCCTGCATGATTTTACCAAGAAATGTGATTCTTCATTCAAAACCTGATTTTTGCTATTGGGCTCTATTGAATAGTGAATGTTTTGAATTTTCTCCAAAAGTAAAGTAGTTGCAAACTCATGCTTTTAGAGACTTGTTTGGGCTCATGAGAGGAGTAGAAAAACATCAAAAATTTCAGTCCTGCATGATTCTACCAAGAAATGTGTGTTCATTGAAACCGCTGGTTTTTGATAGTTTGGGCCCTATTGAATAATGAATGTTTTGAATTTTCTCCAAAAGTAAAGTAGTTGCAAACTCATCCTTTTAGAAACTTGTTTGGGCTGTTGAGAGGAGTAAAAAACCATCAAAAATTTCAATCCTGCATGATTCTACCAAGAAATGTGATTCTTCATTCAAAACGCTGGTTTTTGCTATTGGGCTCTATTGAATAATGAATGTTTTGAATTTTCTCCAAAAGTAAAGTAGTTGCAAAGTCATGCTTTTAGAGACTTGTTTGGGCTCATGAGAGGAGTAGAAAAACATCAAAAATTTCAGTCCTGCATGATTCTACCAAGAAATGTGTGTTCATTGAAACCGCTGGTTTTTGATAGTTTGGGCCCTATTGAATAAGGAATGTTTTGAATTTTCTCCAAAAGTAAAGTAGTTGCAAACTCATCCTTTTAGAAACTTGTTTGGGCTGTTGAGAGGATTAAAAAACCATCAAAAATTTCAATCCTGCATGATTTTACCAAGAAATGTGATTCTTCATTCAAAACCTGATTTTTGCTATTGGGCTCTATTGAATAGTGAATGTTTTGAATTTTCTCCAAAAGTAAAGTAGTTGCAAACTCATGCTTTTAGAGACTTGTTTGGGCTCATGAGAGGAGTAGAAAAACATCAAAAATTTCAGTCCTGCATGATTCTACCAAGAAATGTGTGTTCATTGAAACCGCTGGTTTTTGATAGTTTGGACCCTATTGAATAATGAATGTTTTGAATTTTCTCCAAAAGTAAAGTAGTTGCAAACTCATCCTTTTAGAAACTTGTTTGGGCTGTTGAGAGGAGTAAAAAACCATCAAAAATTTCAATCCTGCATGATTCTACCAAGAAATGTGATTCTTCATTCAAAACGCTGGTTTTTGCTATTGGGCTCTATTGAATAATGAATGTTTTGAATTTTCTCCAAAAGTAAAGTAGTTGCAAACTCATGCTTTTAGAGACTTGTTTGGGCTCATGAGAGGAGTAGAAAAACATCAAAAATTTCAGTCCTGCATGATTCTACCAAGAAATGTGTGTTCATTGAAACCGCTGGTTTTTGATAGTTTGGGCCCTATTGAATAATGAATGTTTTGAATTTTCTCCAAAAGTAAAGTAGTTGCAAACTCATCCTTTTAGAAACTTGTTTGGGCTGTTGAGAGGAGTAAAAAACCATCAAAAATTTCAATCCTGCATGATTTTACCAAGAAATGTGATTCTTCATTCAAAACCTGATTTTTGCTATTGGGCTCTATTGAATAGTGAATGTTTTGAATTTTCTCCAAAAGTAAAGTAGATGCAAACTCATGCTTTTAGAGACTTGTTTGGGCTCATGAGAGGAGTAGAAAAACATCAAAAATTTCAGTCCTGCATGATTCTACCAAGAAATGTGTGTTCATTCAAACCGCTGGTTTTTGATAGTTTGGGCCCTATTGAATAATGAATGTTTTGAATTTTCTCCAAAAGTAAAGTAGTTGCAAACTCATGCTTTTAGAGACTTGTTTGGGCTCATGAGAGGAGTAGAAAAACATCAAAAATTTCAGTCCTGCATGATTCTACCAAGAAATGTGTGTTCATTCAAACCGCTGGTTTTTGATAGTTTGGGCCCTATTGAATAATGAATGTTTTGAATTTTCTCCAAAAGTAAAGTAGTTGCAAACTCATGCTTTTAGAGACTTGTTTGGGCTCATGAGAGGAGTAGAAAAACATCAAAAATTTCAGTCCTGCATGATTCTACCAAGAAATGTGTGTTCATTGAAACCGCTGGTTTTTGATAGTTTGGGCCCTATTGAATAATGAATGTTTTGAATTTTCTCCAAAAGTAAAGTAGTTGCAAACTCATCCTTTTAGAAACTTGTTTGGGCTGTTGAGAGGAGTAAAAAACCATCAAAAATTTCAATCCTGCATGATTTTACCAAGAAATGTGATTCTTCATTCAAAACCTGATTTTTGCTATTGGGCTCTATTGAATAGTGAATGTTTTGAATTTTCTCCAAAAGTAAAGTAGTTGCAAACTCATGCTTTTAGAGACTTGTTTGGGCTCATGAGAGGAGTAGAAAAACATCAAAAATTTCAGTCCTGCATGATTCTACCAAGAAATGTGTGTTCATTGAAACCGCTGGTTTTTGATAGTTTGGGCCCTATTGAATAATGAATGTTTTGAATTTTCTCCAAAAGTAAAGTAGTTGCAAACTCATCCTTTTAGAAACTTGTTTGGGCTGTTGAGAGGAGTAAAAAACCATCAAAAATTTCAATCCTGCATGATTCTACCAAGAAATGTGATTCTTCATTCAAAACGCTGGTTTTTGCTATTGGGCTCTATTGAATAATGAATGTTTTGAATTTTCTCCAAAAGTAAAGTAGTTGCAAACTCATGCTTTTAGAGACTTGTTTGGGCTCATGAGAGGAGTAGAAAAACATCAAAAATTTCAGTCCTGCATGATTCTACCAAGAAATGTGTGTTCATTGAAACCGCTGGTTTTTGATAGTTTGGGCCCTATTGAATAAGGAATGTTTTGAATTTTCTCCAAAAGTAAAGTAGTTGCAAACTCATCCTTTTAGAAACTTGTTTGGGCTGTTGAGAGGAGTAAAAAACCATCAAAAATTTCAATCCTGCATGATTTTACCAAGAAATGTGATTCTTCATTCAAAACCTGATTTTTGCTATTGGGCTCTATTGAATAGTGAATGTTTTGAATTTTCTCCAAAAGTAAAGTAGTTGCAAACTCATGCTTTTAGAGACTTGTTTGGGCTCATGAGAGGAGTAGAAAAACATCAAAAATTTCAGTCCTGCATGATTCTACCAAGAAATGTGTGTTCATTGAAACCGCTGGTTTTTTGATAGTTTGGGCCCTATTGAATAATGAATGTTTTGAATTTTCTCCAAAAGTAAAGTAGTTGCAAACTCATCCTTTTAGAAACTTGTTTGGGCTGTTGAGAGGAGTAAAAAACCATCAAAAATTTCAATCCTGCATGATTCTACCAAGAAATGTGATTCTTCATTCAAAACGCTGGTTTTTGCTATTGGGCTCTATTGAATAATGAATGTTTTGAATTTTCTCCAAAAGTAAAGTAGTTGCAAACTCATGCTTTTAGAGACTTGTTTGGGCTCATGAGAGGAGTAGAAAAACATCAAAAATTTCAGTCCTGCATGATTCTACCAAGAAATGTGTGTTCATTGAAACCGCTGGTTTTTGATAGTTTGGGCCCTATTGAATAAGGAATGTTTTGAATTTTCTCCAAAAGTAAAGTAGTTGCAAACTCATCCTTTTAGAAACTTGTTTGGGCTGTTGAGAGGAGTAAAAAACCATCAAAAATTTCAATCCTGCATGATTTTACCAAGAAATGTGATTCTTCATTCAAAACCTGATTTTTGCTATTGGGCTCTATTGAATAGTGAATGTTTTGAATTTTCTCCAAAAGTAAAGTAGTTGCAAACTCATGCTTTTAGAGACTTGTTTGGGCTCATGAGAGGAGTAGAAAAACATCAAAAATTTCAGTCCTGCATGATTCTACCAAGAAATGTGTGTTCATTCAAACCGCTGGTTTTTGATAGTTTGGGCCCTATTGAATAATGAATGTTTTGAATTTTCTCCAAAAGTAAAGTAGTTGCAAACTCATCCTTTTAGAAACTTGTTTGGGCTGTTGAGAGGAGTAAAAAAACATCAAAAATTTCAATCCTGCATGATTCTACCAAGAAATGTGATTCTTCATTCAAAACGCTGGTTTTTGCTATTGGGCTCTATTGAATAATGAATGTTTTGAATTTTCTCCAAAAGTAAAGTAGTTGCAAACTCATGCTTTTAGAGACTTGTTTGGGCTCATGAGAGGAGTAGAAAAACATCAAAAATTTCAGTCCTGCATGATTCTACCAAGAAATGTGTGTTCATTGAAACCGCTGGTTTTTGATAGTTTGGGCCCTATTGAATAATGAATGTTTTGAATTTTCTCCAAAAGTAAAGTAGTTGCAAACTCATCCTTTTAGAAACTTGTTTGGGCTGTTGAGAGGAGTAAAAAACCATCAAAAATTTCAATCCTGCATGATTTTACCAAGAAATGTGATTCTTCATTCAAAACCTGATTTTTGCTATTGGGCTCTATTGAATAGTGAATGTTTTGAATTTTCTCCAAAAGTAAAGTAGTTGCAAACTCATGCTTTTAGAGACTTGTTTGGGCTCATGAGAGGAGTAGAAAAACATCAAAAATTTCAGTCCTGCATGATTCTACCAAGAAATGTGTGTTCATTCAAACCGCTGGTTTTTGATAGTTTGGGCCCTATTGAATAATGAATGTTTTGAATTTTCTCCAAAAGTAAAGTAGTTGCAAACTCATCCTTTTAGAAACTTGTTTGGGCTGTTGAGAGGAGTAAAAAACCATCAAAAATTTCAATCCTGCATGATTCTACCAAGAAATGTGATTCTTCATTCAAAACGCTGGTTTTTGCTATTGGGCTCTATTGAATAATGAATGTTTTGAATTTTCTCCAAAAGTAAAGTAGTTGCAAACTCATGCTTTTAGAGACTTGTTTGGGCTCATGAGAGGAGAAGAAAAACATCAAAAATTTCAGTCCCGCATGATTCTACCAAGAAATGTGTGTTTATTCAAACCGCTGGTTTTTGATAGTTTGGGCCCTATTGAATAATGAATGTTTTGAATTTTCTCCAAAAGTAAAGTAGTTGCAAACTCATCCTTTTAGAAACTTGTTTGGGCTGTTGAGAGGAGTAAAAAACCAACAAAAATTTCAATCCTGCATGATTCTACCAAGAAATGTGATTCTTCATTCAAAACGCTGGTTTTTGCTATTGGGCTCTATTGAATAATGAATGTTTTGAATTTTCTCCAAAAGTAAAGTAGTTGCAAACTCATGCTTTTAGAGACTTGTTTGGGCTCATGAGAGGAGTAGAAAAACATCAAAAATTTCAGTCCTGCATGATTCTACCAAGAAATGTGTGTTCATTCAAACCGCTGGTTTTTGATAGTTTGGGCCCTATTGAATAATGAATGTTTTGAATTTTCTCCAAAAGTAAAGTAGTTGCAAACTCATGCTTTTAGAGACTTGTTTGGGCTCATGAGAGGAGTAGAAAAACATCAAAAATTTCAGTCCTGCATGATTCTACCAAGAAATGTGTGTTCATTGAAACCGCTGGTTTTTGATAGTTTGGGCCCTATTGAATAATGAATGTTTTGAATTTTCTCCAAAAGTAAAGTAGTTGCAAACTCATCCTTTTAGAAACTTGTTTGGGCTGTTGAGAGGAGTAAAAAACCAACAAAAATTTCAATCCTGCATGATTCTACCAAGAAATGTGATTCTTCATTCAAAACGCTGGTTTTTGCTATTGGGCTCTATTGAATAATGAATGTTTTGAATTTTCTCCAAAAGTAAAGTAGTTGCAAACTCATGCTTTTAGAGACTTGTTTGGGCTCATGAGAGGAGTAGAAAAACATCAAAAATTTCAGTCCTGCATGATTCTACCAAGAAATGTGTGTTCATTCAAACCGCTGGTTTTTGATAGTTTGGGCCCTATTGAATAATGAATGTTTTGAATTTTCTCCAAAAGTAAAGTGGTTGCAAACTCATGCTTTTAGAGACTTGTTTGGGCTCATGAGAGGAGTAGAAAAACATCAAAAATTTCAGTCCTGCATGATTCTACCAAGAAATGTGTGTTCATTGAAACCGCTGGTTTTTGATAGTTTGGGCCCTATTGAATAATGAATGTTTTGAATTTTCTCCAAAAGTAAAGTAGTTGCAAACTCATCCTTTTAGAAACTTGTTTGGGCTGTTGAGAGGAGTAAAAAACCATCAAAAATTTCAATCCTGCATGATTTTACCAAGAAATGTGATTCTTCATTCAAAACCTGATTTTTGCTATTGGGCTCTATTGAATAGTGAATGTTTTGAATTTTCTCCAAAAGTAAAGTAGTTGCAAACTCATGCTTTTAGAGACTTGTTTGGGCTCATGAGAGGAGTAGAAAAACATCAAAAATTTCAGTCCTGCATGATTCTACCAAGAAATGTGTGTTCATTCAAACCGCTGGTTTTTGATAGTTTGGGCCCTATTGAATAATGAATGTTTTGAATTTTCTCCAAAAGTAAAGTAGTTGCAAACTCATGCTTTTAGAGACTTGTTTGGGCTCATGAGAGGAGTAGAAAAACATCAAAAATTTCAGTCCTGCATGATTCTACCAAGAAATGTGTGTTCATTGAAACCGCTGGTTTTTGATAGTTTGGGCCCTATTGAATAATGAATGTTTTGAATTTTCTCCAAAAGTAAAGTAGTTGCAAACTCATCCTTTTAGAAACTTGTTTGGGCTGTTGAGAGGAGTAAAAAACCATCAAAAATTTCAATCCTGCATGATTTTACCAAGAAATGTGATTCTTCATTCAAAACCTGATTTTTGCTATTGGGCTCTATTGAATAGTGAATGTTTTGAATTTTCTCCAAAAGTAAAGTAGTTGCAAACTCATGCTTTTAGAGACTTGTTTGGGCTCATGAGAGGAGTAGAAAAACATCAAAAATTTCAGTCCTGCATGATTCTACCAAGAAATGTGTGTTCATTGAAACCGCTGGTTTTTTATAGTTTGGGCCCTATTGAATAATGAATGTTTTGAATTTTCTCCAAAAGTAAAGTAGTTGCAAACTCATGCTTTTAGAAACTTGTTTGGGCTGTTGAGAGGAGTAAAAAACCATCAAAAATTTCAATCCTGCATGATTTTACCAAGAAATGTGATTCTTCATTCAAAACCTGATTTTTGCTATTGGGCTCTATTGAATAGTGAATGTTTTGAATTTTCTCCAAAAGTAAAGTAGTTGCAAACTCATGCTTTTAGAGACTTGTTTGGGCTCATGAGAGGAGTAGAAAAACATCAAAAATTTCAGTCCTGCATGATTCTACCAAGAAATGTGTGTTCATTCAAACCGCTGGTTTTTGATAGTTTGGGCCCTATTGAATAATGAATGTTTTGAATTTTCTCCAAAAGTAAAGTAGTTGCAAACTCATGCTTTTAGAGACTTGTTTGGGCTCATGAGAGGAGTAGAAAAACATCAAAAATTTCAGTCCTGCATGATTCTACCAAGAAATGTGTGTTCATTGAAACCGCTGGTTTTTGATAGTTTGGGCCCTATTGAATAATGAATGTTTTGAATTTTCTCCAAAAGTAAAGTAGTTGCAAACTCATCCTTTTAGAAACTTGTTTGGGCTGTTGAGAGGAGTAAAAAACCATCAAAAATTTCAATCCTGCATGATTTTACCAAGAAATGTGATTCTTCATTCAAAACCTGATTTTTGCTATTGGGCTCTATTGAATAGTGAATGTTTTGAATTTTCTCCAAAAGTAAAGTAGTTGCAAACTCATGCTTTTAGAGACTTGTTTGGGCTCATGAGAGGAGTAGAAAAACATCAAAAATTTCAGTCCTGCATGATTCTACCAAGAAATGTGTGTTCATTGAAACCGCTGGTTTTTTATAGTTTGGGCCCTATTGAATAATGAATGTTTTGAATTTTCTCCAAAAGTAAAGTAGTTGCAAACTCATGCTTTTAGAGACTTGTTTGGGCTCATGAGAGGAGTAGAAAAACATCAAAAATTTCAGTCCTGCATGATTCTACCAAGAAATGTGTGTTCATTGAAACCGCTGGTTTTTGATAGTTTGGGCCCTATTGAATAAGGAATGTTTTGAATTTTCTCCAAAAGTAAAGTAGTTGCAAACTCATCCTTTTAGAAACTTGTTTGGGCTGTTGAGAGGAGTAAAAAACCATCAAAAATTTCAATCCTGCATGATTTTACCAAGAAATGTGATTCTTCATTCAAAACCTGATTTTTGCTATTGGGCTCTATTGAATAGTGAATGTTTTGAATTTTCTCCAAAAGTAAAGTAGTTGCAAACTCATGCTTTTAGAGACTTGTTTGGGCTCATGAGAGGAGTAGAAAAACATCAAAAATTTCAGTCCTGCATGATTCTACCAAGAAATGTGTGTTCATTCAAACCGCTGGTTTTTGATAGTTTGGGCCCTATTGAATAATGAATGTTTTGAATTTTCTCCAAAAGTAAAGTAGTTGCAAACTCATCCTTTTAGAAACTTGTTTGGGCTGTTGAGAGGAGTAAAAAAACATCAAAAATTTCAATCCTGCATGATTCTACCAAGAAATGTGATTCTTCATTCAAAACGCTGGTTTTTGCTATTGGGCTCTATTGAATAATGAATGTTTTGAATTTTCTCCAAAAGTAAAGTAGTTGCAAACTCATGCTTTTAGAGACTTGTTTGGGCTCATGAGAGGAGTAGAAAAACATCAAAAATTTCAGTCCTGCATGATTCTACCAAGAAATGTGTGTTCATTGAAACCGCTGGTTTTTGATAGTTTGGGCCCTATTGAATAATGAATGTTTTGAATTTTCTCCAAAAGTAAAGTAGTTGCAAACTCATCCTTTTAGAAACTTGTTTGGGCTGTTGAGAGGAGTAAAAAACCATCAAAAATTTCAATCCTGCATGATTTTACCAAGAAATGTGATTCTTCATTCAAAACCTGATTTTTGCTATTGGGCTCTATTGAATAGTGAATGTTTTGAATTTTCTCCAAAAGTAAAGTAGTTGCAAACTCATGCTTTTAGAGACTTGTTTGGGCTCATGAGAGGAGTAGAAAAACATCAAAAATTTCAGTCCTGCATGATTCTACCAAGAAATGTGTGTTCATTCAAACCGCTGGTTTTTGATAGTTTGGGCCCTATTGAATAATGAATGTTTTGAATTTTCTCCAAAAGTAAAGTAGTTGCAAACTCATCCTTTTAGAAACTTGTTTGGGCTGTTGAGAGGAGTAAAAAACCATCAAAAATTTCAATCCTGCATGATTCTACCAAGAAATGTGATTCTTCATTCAAAACGCTGGTTTTTGCTATTGGGCTCTATTGAATAATGAATGTTTTGAATTTTCTCCAAAAGTAAAGTAGTTGCAAACTCATGCTTTTAGAGACTTGTTTGGGCTCATGAGAAGAGAAAAAAAACATCAAAAATTTCAGTCCCGCATGATTCTACCAAGACATGTGTGTTCATTGAAACGGCTGGTTTTTGATAGTTTGGGCCCTATTGAATAATGAATGTTTTGAATTTTCTCCAAAAGTAAAGTAGTTGCAAACTCATCCTTTTAGAAACTTGTTTGGGCTGTTGAGAGGAGTAAAAAACCATCAAAAATTTCAATCCTGCATGATTCTACCAAGAAATGTGATTCTTCATTCAAAACGCTGGTTTTTGCTATTGGGCTCTATTGAATAATGAATGTTTTGAATTTTCTCCAAAAGTAAAGTAGTTGCAAACTCATGCTTTTAGAGACTTGTTTGAGCTCATGAGAGGAGTAGAAAAACATCAAAAATTTCAGTCCTGCATGATTCTACCAAGAAATGTGTGTTTATTCAAACCGCTGGTTTTTGATAGTTTGGGCCCTATTGAATAATGAATGTTTTGAATTTTCTCCAAAAGTAAAGTAGTTGCAAACTCATCCTTTTAGAAACTTGTTTGGGCTGTTGAGAGGAGTAAAAAACCAACAAAAATTTCAATCCTGCATGATTCTACCAAGAAATGTGATTCTTCATTCAAAACGCTGGTTTTTGCTATTGGGCTCTATTGAATAATGAATGTTTTGAATTTTCTCCAAAAGTAAAGTAGTTGCAAACTCATGCTTTTAGAGACTTGTTTGGGCTCATGAGAGGAGTAGAAAAACATCAAAAATTTCAGTCCTGCATGATTCTACCAAGAAATGTGTGTTCATTCAAACCGCTGGTTTTTGATAGTTTGGGCCCTATTGAATAATGAATGTTTTGAATTTTCTCCAAAAGTAAAGTAGTTGCAAACTCATGCTTTTAGAGACTTGTTTGGGCTCATGAGAGGAGTAGAAAAACATCAAAAATTTCAGTCCTGCATGATTCTACCAAGAAATGTGTGTTCATTGAAACCGCTGGTTTTTGATAGTTTGGGCCCTATTGAATAATGAATGTTTTGAATTTTCTCCAAAAGTAAAGTAGTTGCAAACTCATCCTTTTAGAAACTTGTTTGGGCTGTTGAGAGGAGTAAAAAACCAACAAAAATTTCAATCCTGCATGATTCTACCAAGAAATGTGATTCTTCATTCAAAACGCTGGTTTTTGCTATTGGGCTCTATTGAATAATGAATGTTTTGAATTTTCTCCAAAAGTAAAGTAGTTGCAAACTCATGCTTTTAGAGACTTGTTTGGGCTCATGAGAGGAGTAGAAAAACATCAAAAATTTCAGTCCTGCATGATTCTACCAAGAAATGTGTGTTCATTCAAACCGCTGGTTTTTGATAGTTTGGGCCCTATTGAATAATGAATGTTTTGAATTTTCTCCAAAAGTAAAGTGGTTGCAAACTCATGCTTTTAGAGACTTGTTTGGGCTCATGAGAGGAGTAGAAAAACATCAAAAATTTCAGTCCTGCATGATTCTACCAAGAAATGTGTGTTCATTGAAACCGCTGGTTTTTGATAGTTTGGGCCCTATTGAATAATGAATGTTTTGAATTTTCTCCAAAAGTAAAGTAGTTGCAAACTCATCCTTTTAGAAACTTGTTTGGGCTGTTGAGAGGAGTAAAAAACCATCAAAAATTTCAATCCTGCATGATTTTACCAAGAAATGTGATTCTTCATTCAAAACCTGATTTTTGCTATTGGGCTCTATTGAATAGTGAATGTTTTGAATTTTCTCCAAAAGTAAAGTAGTTGCAAACTCATGCTTTTAGAGACTTGTTTGGGCTCATGAGAGGAGTAGAAAAACATCAAAAATTTCAGTCCTGCATGATTCTACCAAGAAATGTGTGTTCATTCAAACCGCTGGTTTTTGATAGTTTGGGCCCTATTGAATAATGAATGTTTTGAATTTTCTCCAAAAGTAAAGTAGTTGCAAACTCATGCTTTTAGAGACTTGTTTGGGCTCATGAGAGGAGTAGAAAAACATCAAAAATTTCAGTCCTGCATGATTCTACCAAGAAATGTGTGTTCATTGAAACCGCTGGTTTTTGATAGTTTGGGCCCTATTGAATAATGAATGTTTTGAATTTTCTCCAAAAGTAAAGTAGTTGCAAACTCATCCTTTTAGAAACTTGTTTGGGCTGTTGAGAGGAGTAAAAAACCATCAAAAATTTCAATCCTGCATGATTTTACCAAGAAATGTGATTCTTCATTCAAAACCTGATTTTTGCTATTGGGCTCTATTGAATAGTGAATGTTTTGAATTTTCTCCAAAAGTAAAGTAGTTGCAAACTCATGCTTTTAGAGACTTGTTTGGGCTCATGAGAGGAGTAGAAAAACATCAAAAATTTCAGTCCTGCATGATTCTACCAAGAAATGTGTGTTCATTGAAACCGCTGGTTTTTTATAGTTTGGGCCCTATTGAATAATGAATGTTTTGAATTTTCTCCAAAAGTAAAGTAGTTGCAAACTCATCCTTTTAGAAACTTGTTTGGGCTGTTGAGAGGAGTAAAAAACCATCAAAAATTTCAATCCTGCATGATTCTACCAAGAAATGTGATTCTTCATTCAAAACGCTGGTTTTTGCTATTGGGCTCTATTGAATAATGAATGTTTTGAATTTTCTCCAAAAGTAAAGTAGTTGCAAACTCATGCTTTTAGAGACTTGTTTGGGCTCATGAGAGGAGTAGAAAAACATCAAAAATTTCAGTCCTGCATGATTCTACCAAGAAATGTGTGTTCATTGAAACCGCTGGTTTTTGATAGTTTGGGCCCTATTGAATAAGGAATGTTTTGAATTTTCTCCAAAAGTAAAGTAGTTGCAAACTCATCCTTTTAGAAACTTGTTTGGGCTGTTGAGAGGAGTAAAAAACCATCAAAAATTTCAATCCTGCATGATTTTACCAAGAAATGTGATTCTTCATTCAAAACCTGATTTTTGCTATTGGGCTCTATTGAATAGTGAATGTTTCGAATTTTCTCCAAAAGTAAAGTAGTTGCAAACTCATGCTTTTAGAGACTTGTTTGGGCTCATGAGAGGAGTAGAAAAACATCAAAAATTTCAGTCCTGCATGATTCTACCAAGAAATGTGTGTTCATTCAAACCGCTGGTTTTTGATAGTTTGGGCCCTATTGAATAATGAATGTTTTGAATTTTCTCCAAAAGTAAAGTAGTTGCAAACTCATGCTTTTAGAGACTTGTTTGGGCTCATGAGAGGAGTAGAAAAACATCAAAAATTTCAGTCCTGCATGATTCTACCAAGAAATGTGTGTTCATTCAAACCGCTGGTTTTTGATAGTTTGGGCCCTATTGAATAATGAATGTTTTGAATTTTCTCCAAAAGTAAAGTAGTTGCAAACTCATGCTTTTAGAGACTTGTTTGGGCTCATGAGAGGAGTAGAAAAACATCAAAAATTTCAGTCCTGCATGATTCTACCAAGAAATGTGTGTTCATTGAAACCGCTGGTTTTTGATAGTTTGGGCCCTATTGAATAATGAATGTTTTGAATTTTCTCCAAAAGTAAAGTAGTTGCAAACTCATCCTTTTAGAAACTTGTTTGGGCTGTTGAGAGGAGTAAAAAACCATCAAAAATTTCAATCCTGCATGATTTTACCAAGAAATGTGATTCTTCATTCAAAACCTGATTTTTGCTATTGGGCTCTATTGAATAGTGAATGTTTTGAATTTTCTCCAAAAGTAAAGTAGTTGCAAACTCATGCTCTTAGAGACTTGTTTGGGCTCATGAGAGGAGTAGAAAAACATCAAAAATTTCAGTCCGGCATGATTCTACCAAGAAATGTGTGTTCATTGAAACCGCTGGTTTTTGATAGTTTGGGCCCTATTGAATAATGAATGTTTTGAATTTTCTCCAAAAGTAAAGTAGTTGCAAACTCATCCTTTTAGAAACTTGTTTGGGCTGTTGAGAGGAGTAAAAAACCATCAAAAATTTCAATCCTGCATGATTCTACCAAGAAATGTGATTCTTCATTCAAAACGCTGGTTTTTGCTATTGGGCTCTATTGAATAATGAATGTTTTGAATTTTCTCCAAAAGTAAAGTAGTTGCAAACTCATGCTTTTAGAGACTTGTTTGGGCTCATGAGAGGAGTAGAAAAACATCAAAAATTTCAGTCCTGCATGATTCTACCAAGAAATGTGTGTTCATTGAAACCGCTGGTTTTTGATAGTTTGGGCCCTATTGAATAAGGAATGTTTTGAATTTTCTCCAAAAGTAAAGTAGTTGCAAACTCATCCTTTTAGAAACTTGTTTGGGCTGTTGAGAGGAGTAAAAAACCATCAAAAATTTCAATCCTGCATGATTTTACCAAGAAATGTGATTCTTCATTCAAAACCTGATTTTTGCTATTGGGCTCTATTGAATAGTGAATGTTTTGAATTTTCTCCAAAAGTAAAGTAGTTGCAAACTCATGCTTTTAGAGACTTGTTTGGGCTCATGAGAGGAGTAGAAAAACATCAAAAATTTCAGTCCTGCATGATTCTACCAAGAAATGTGTGTTCATTGAAACCGCTGGTTTTTGATAGTTTGGCCCCTTTTGAATAATGAATGTTTTGAATTTTCTCCAAAAGTAAAGTAGTTGCAAACTCATCCTTTTAGAAACTTGTTTGGGCTGTTGAGAGGAGTAAAAAACCATCAAAAATTTCAATCCTGCATGATTCTACCAAGAAATGTGATTCTTCATTCAAAACGCTGGTTTTTGCTATTGGGCTCTATTGAATAATGAATGTTTTGAATTTTCTCCAAAAGTAAAGTAGTTGCAAACTCATGCTTTTAGAAACTTGTTTGGGCTCATGAGAGGAGTAGAAAAACATCAAAAATTTCAGTCCTGCATGATTCTACCAAGAAATGTGTGTTCATTGAAACCGCTGGTTTTTGATAGTTTGGGCCCTATAGAATAATGAATGTTTTGAATTTTCTCCAAAAGTAAAGTAGTTGCAAACTCATCCTTTTAGAAACTTGTTTGGGCTGTTGAGAGGAGTAAAAAACCATCAAAAATTTCAATCCTGCATGATTCTACCAAGAAATGTGATTCTTCATTCAAAACGCTGGTTTTTGCTATTGGGCTCTATTGAATAATGAATGTTTTGAATTTTCTCCAAAAGTAAAGTACTTGCAAACTCATGCTTTTAGAGACTTGTTTGGGCTCATGAGAGGAGTAGAAAAACATCAAAAATTTCAGTACTGCATGATTCTACCAAGAAATGTGTGTTCATTGAAACCGCTGGTTTTTGATAGTTTGGGCCCTATTGAATAATGAATGTTTTGAATTTTCTCCAAAAGTAAAGTAGTTGCAAACTCATCCTTTTAGAAACTTGTTTGGGCTGTTGAGAGGAGTAAAAAACCATCAAAAATTTCAATCCTGCATGATTTTACCAAGAAATGTGATTCTTCATTCAAAACCTGATTTTTGCTATTGGGCTCTATTGAATAGTGAATGTTTTGAATTTTCTCCAAAAGTAAAGTAGTTGCAAACTCATGCTTTTAGAGACTTGTTTGGGCTCATGAGAGGAGTAGAAAAACATCAAAAATTTCAGTCCTGCATGATTCTACCAAGAAATGTGTGTTCATTGAAACGGCTGGTTTTTGATAGTTTGGGCCCTATTGAATAATGAATGTTTTGAATTTTCTCCAAAAGTAAAGTAGTTGCAAACTCATCCTTTTAGAAACTTGTTTGGGCTGTTGAGAGGAGTAAAAAACCATCAAAAATTTCAATCCTGCATGATTCTACCAAGAAATGTGATTCTTCATTCAAAACGCTGGTTTTTGCTATTGGGCTCTATTGAATAATGAATGTTTTGAATTTTCTCCAAAAGTAAAGTAGTTGCAAACTCATGCTTTTAGAGACTTGTTTGGGCTCATGAGATGAGTAGAAAAACATCAAAAATTTCAGTCCTGCATGATTCTACCAAGACATGTGTGTTCATTGAAACGGCTGGTTTTTGATAGTTTGGGCCCTATTGAATAATGAATGTTTTGAATTTTCTCCAAAAGTAAAGTAGTTGCAAACTCATCCTTTTAGAAACTTGTTTGGGTTGTTGAGAGGAGTAAAAAACCATCAAAAATTTCAATCCTGCAGGATTCTACCAAGAAATGTGATTCTTCATTCAAAACGCTGGTTTTTGCTATTGGGCTCTATTGAATAATGAATGTTTTGAATTTTCTCCAAAAGTAAAGTAGTTGCAAACTCATGCTTTTAGAGACTTGTTTGGGCTCATGAGAGGAGTAGAAAAACATCAAAAATTTCAGTCCTGCATGATTCTACCAAGAAATGTGTGTTCATTCAAACCGCTGGTTTTTGATAGTTTGGGCCCTATTGAATAATGAATGTTTTGAATTTTCTCCAAAAGTAAAGTAGTTGCAAACTCATGCTTTTAGAGACTTGTTTGGGCTCATGAGAGGAGTAGAAAAACATCAAAAATTTCAGTCCTGCATGATTCTACCAAGAAATGTGTGTTCATTGAAACCGCTGGTTTTTGATAGTTTGGGCCCTATTGAATAATGAATGTTTTGAATTTTCTCCAAAAGTAAAGTAGTTGCAAACTCATCCTTTTAGAAACTTGTTTGGACTGTTGAGAGGAGTAAAAAACCATCAAAAATTTCAATCCTGCATGATTCTACCAAGAAATGTGATTCTTCATTCAAAACGCTGGTTTTTGCTATTGGGCTCTATTGAATAATGAATGTTTTGAATTTTCTCCAAAAGTAAAGTAGTTGCAAACTCATGCTTTTAGAGACTTGTTTGGGCTCATGAGAGGAGTAGAAAAACATCAAAAATTTCAGTCCTGCATGATTCTACCAAGAAATGTGTGTTCATTGAAACCGCTGGTTTTTGATAGTTTGGGCCCTATTGAATAATGAATGTTTTGAATTTTCTCCAAAAGTAAAGTAGTTGCAAACTCATCCTTTTAGAAACTTGTTTGGGCTGTTGAGAGGAGTAAAAAACCATCAAAAATTTCAATCCTGCATGATTCTACCAAGAAATGTGATTCTTCATTCAAAACGCTGGTTTTTGCTATTGGGCTCTATTGAATAATGAATGTTTTGAAATTTCTCCAAAAGTAAAGTAGTTGCAAACTCATGCTTTTAGAGACTTGTTTGGGCTCATGAGAGGAGTAGAAAAACATCAAAAATTTCAGTCCTGCATGATTCTACCAAGAAATGTGTGTTCATTCAAACCGCTGGTTTTTGATAGTTTGGGCCCTATTGAATAATGAATGTTTTGAATTTTCTCCAAAAGTAAAGTAGTTGCAAACTCATGCTTTTAGAGACTTGTTTGGGCTCATGAGAGGAGTAGAAAAACATCAAAAATTTCAGTCCTGCATGATTCTACCAAGAAATGTGTGTTCATTGAAACCGCTGGTTTTTGATAGTTTGGGCCCTATTGAATAATGAATGTTTTGAATTTTCTCCAAAAGTAAAGTAGTTGCAAACTCATCCTTTTAGAAACTTGTTTGGGCTGTTGAGAGGAGTAAAAAACCATCAAAAATTTCAATCCTGCATGATTTTACCAAGAAATGTGATTCTTCATTCAAAACCTGATTTTTGCTATTGGGCTCTATTGAATAGTGAATGTTTTGAATTTTCTCCAAAAGTAAAGTAGTTGCAAACTCATGCTTTTAGAGACTTGTTTGGGCTCATGAGAGGAGTAGAAAAACATCAAAAATTTCAGTCCTGCATGATTCTACCAAGAAATGTGTGTTCATTGAAACCGCTGGTTTTTGATAGTTTGGGCCCTATTGAATAATGAATGTTTTGAATTTTCTCCAAAAGTAAAGTAGTTGCAAACTCATCCTTTTAGAAACTTGTTTGGGCTGTTGAGAGGAGTAAAAAACCATCAAAAATTTCAATCCTGCATGATTCTACCAAGAAATGTGATTCTTCATTCAAAACGCTGGTTTTTGCTATTGGGCTCTATTGAATAATGAATGTTTTGAATTTTCTCCAAAAGTAAAGTAGTTGCAAAGTCATGCTTTTAGAGACTTGTTTGGGCTCATGAGAGGAGTAGAAAAACATCAAAAATTTCAGTCCTGCATGATTCTACCAAGAAATGTGTGTTCATTGAAACCGCTGGTTTTTGATAGTTTGGGCCCTATTGAATAAGGAATGTTTTGAATTTTCTCCAAAAGTAAAGTAGTTGCAAACTCATCCTTTTAGAAACTTGTTTGGGCTGTTGAGAGGAGTAAAAAACCATCAAAAATTTCAATCCTGCATGATTTTACCAAGAAATGTGATTCTTCATTCAAAACCTGATTTTTGCTATTGGGCTCTATTGAATAGTGAATGTTTTGAATTTTCTCCAAAAGTAAAGTAGTTGCAAACTCATGCTTTTAGAGACTTGTTTGGGCTCATGAGAGGAGTAGAAAAACATCAAAAATTTCAGTCCTGCATGATTCTACCAAGAAATGTGTGTTCATTGAAACCGCTGGTTTTTGATAGTTTGGACCCTATTGAATAATGAATGTTTTGAATTTTCTCCAAAAGTAAAGTAGTTGCAAACTCATCCTTTTAGAAACTTGTTTGGGCTGTTGAGAGGAGTAAAAAACCATCAAAAATTTCAATCCTGCATGATTCTACCAAGAAATGTGATTCTTCATTCAAAACGCTGGTTTTTGCTATTGGGCTCTATTGAATAATGAATGTTTTGAATTTTCTCCAAAAGTAAAGTAGTTGCAAACTCATGCTTTTAGAGACTTGTTTGGGCTCATGAGAGGAGTAGAAAAACATCAAAAATTTCAGTCCTGCATGATTCTACCAAGAAATGTGTGTTCATTGAAACCGCTGGTTTTTGATAGTTTGGGCCCTATTGAATAATGAATGTTTTGAATTTTCTCCAAAAGTAAAGTAGTTGCAAACTCATCCTTTTAGAAACTTGTTTGGGCTGTTGAGAGGAGTAAAAAACCATCAAAAATTTCAATCCTGCATGATTTTACCAAGAAATGTGATTCTTCATTCAAAACCTGATTTTTGCTATTGGGCTCTATTGAATAGTGAATGTTTTGAATTTTCTCCAAAAGTAAAGTAGATGCAAACTCATGCTTTTAGAGACTTGTTTGGGCTCATGAGAGGAGTAGAAAAACATCAAAAATTTCAGTCCTGCATGATTCTACCAAGAAATGTGTGTTCATTCAAACCGCTGGTTTTTGATAGTTTGGGCCCTATTGAATAATGAATGTTTTGAATTTTCTCCAAAAGTAAAGTAGTTGCAAACTCATGCTTTTAGAGACTTGTTTGGGCTCATGAGAGGAGTAGAAAAACATCAAAAATTTCAGTCCTGCATGATTCTACCAAGAAATGTGTGTTCAT
This sequence comes from Dendrobates tinctorius, assembly GCF_039654945.1. Taxonomy (NCBI): domain Eukaryota; kingdom Metazoa; phylum Chordata; class Amphibia; order Anura; family Dendrobatidae; genus Dendrobates; species Dendrobates tinctorius. The sequence goes on from NW_027361793.1 coordinate 26,030,029, forward strand.
TCAAAACGCTGGTTTTTGCTATTGGGCTCTATTGAATAATGAATGTTTTGAATTTTCTCCAAAAGTAAAGTAGTTGCAAACTCATGCTTTTAGAGACTTGTTTGGGCTCATGAGAGGAGTAGAAAAACATCAAAAATTTCAGTCCTGCATGATTCTACCAAGAAATGTGTGTTCATTGAAACCGCTGGTTTTTGATAGTTTGGGCCCTATTGAATAAGGAATGTTTTGAATTTTCTCCAAAAGTAAAGTAGTTGCAAACTCATCCTTTTAGAAACTTGTTTGGGCTGTTGAGAGGAGTAAAAAACCATCAAAAATTTCAATCCTGCATGATTTTACCAAGAAATGTGATTCTTCATTCAAAACCTGATTTTTGCTATTGGGCTCTATTGAATAGTGAATGTTTTGAATTTTCTCCAAAAGTAAAGTAGTTGCAAACTCATGCTTTTAGAGACTTGTTTGGGCTCATGAGAGGAGTAGAAAAACATCAAAAATTTCAGTCCTGCATGATTCTACCAAGAAATGTGTGTTCATTGAAACCGCTGGTTTTTTGATAGTTTGGGCCCTATTGAATAATGAATGTTTTGAATTTTCTCCAAAAGTAAAGTAGTTGCAAACTCATCCTTTTAGAAACTTGTTTGGGCTGTTGAGAGGAGTAAAAAACCATCAAAAATTTCAATCCTGCATGATTCTACCAAGAAATGTGATTCTTCATTCAAAACGCTGGTTTTTGCTATTGGGCTCTATTGAATAATGAATGTTTTGAATTTTCTCCAAAAGTAAAGTAGTTGCAAACTCATGCTTTTAGAGACTTGTTTGGGCTCATGAGAGGAGTAGAAAAACATCAAAAATTTCAGTCCTGCATGATTCTACCAAGAAATGTGTGTTCATTGAAACCGCTGGTTTTTGATAGTTTGGGCCCTATTGAATAAGGAATGTTTTGAATTTTCTCCAAAAGTAAAGTAGTTGCAAACTCATCCTTTTAGAAACTTGTTTGGGCTGTTGAGAGGAGTAAAAAACCATCAAAAATTTCAATCCTGCATGATTTTACCAAGAAATGTGATTCTTCATTCAAAACCTGATTTTTGCTATTGGGCTCTATTGAATAGTGAATGTTTTGAATTTTCTCCAAAAGTAAAGTAGTTGCAAACTCATGCTTTTAGAGACTTGTTTGGGCTCATGAGAGGAGTAGAAAAACATCAAAAATTACAGTCCTGCATGATTCTACCAAGAAATGTGTGTTCATTCAAACCGCTGGTTTTTGATAGTTTGGGCCCTATTGAATAATGAATGTTTTGAATTTTCTCCAAAAGTAAAGTAGTTGCAAACTCATCCTTTTAGAAACTTGTTTGGGCTGTTGAGAGGAGTAAAAAACCATCAAAAATTTCAATCCTGCATGATTCTACCAAGAAATGTGATTCTTCATTCAAAACGCTGGTTTTTGCTATTGGGCTCTATTGAATAATGAATGTTTTGAATTTTCTCCAAAAGTAAAGTAGTTGCAAACTCATGCTTTTAGAGACTTGTTTGGGCTCATGAGAGGAGTAGAAAAACATCAAAAATTTCAGTCCTGCATGATTCTACCAAGAAATGTGTGTTCATTGAAACCGCTGGTTTTTGATAGTTTGGGCCCTATTGAATAATGAATGTTTTGAATTTTCTCCAAAAGTAAAGTAGTTGCAAACTCATCCTTTTAGAAACTTGTTTGGGCTGTTGAGAGGAGTAAAAAACCATCAAAAATTTCAATCCTGCATGATTTTACCAAGAAATGTGATTCTTCATTCAAAACCTGATTTTTGCTATTGGGCTCTATTGAATAGTGAATGTTTTGAATTTTCTCCAAAAGTAAAGTAGTTGCAAACTCATGCTTTTAGAGACTTGTTTGGGCTCATGAGAGGAGTAGAAAAACATCAAAAATTTCAGTCCTGCATGATTCTACCAAGAAATGTGTGTTCATTCAAACCGCTGGTTTTTGATAGTTTGGGCCCTATTGAATAATGAATGTTTTGAATTTTCTCCAAAAGTAAAGTAGTTGCAAACTCATCCTTTTAGAAACTTGTTTGGGCTGTTGAGAGGAGTAAAAAACCATCAAAAATTTCAATCCTGCATGATTCTACCAAGAAATGTGATTCTTCATTCAAAACGCTGGTTTTTGCTATTGGGCTCTATTGAATAATGAATGTTTTGAATTTTCTCCAAAAGTAAAGTAGTTGCAAACTCATGCTTTTAGAGACTTGTTTGGGCTCATGAGAGGAGAAGAAAAACATCAAAAATTTCAGTCCCGCATGATTCTACCAAGACATGTGTGTTCATTGAAACGGCTGGTTTTTGATAGTTTGGGCCCTATTGAATAATGAATGTTTTGAATTTTCTCCAAAAGTAAAGTAGTTGCAAACTCATCCTTTTAGAAACTTGTTTGGGCTGTTGAGAGGAGTAAAAAACCATCAAAAATTTCAATCCTGCATGATTCTACCAAGAAATGTGATTCTTCATTCAAAACGCTGGTTTTTGCTATTGGGCTCTATTGAATAATGAATGTTTTGAATTTTCTCCAAAAGTAAAGTAGTTGCAAACTCATGCTTTTAGAGACTTGTTTGAGCTCATGAGAGGAGTAGAAAAACATCAAAAATTTCAGTCCTGCATGATTCTACCAAGAAATGTGTGTTTATTCAAACCGCTGGTTTTTGATAGTTTGGGCCCTATTGAATAATGAATGTTTTGAATTTTCTCCAAAAGTAAAGTAGTTGCAAACTCATCCTTTTAGAAACTTGTTTGGGCTGTTGAGAGGAGTAAAAAACCAACAAAAATTTCAATCCTGCATGATTCTACCAAGAAATGTGATTCTTCATTCAAAACGCTGGTTTTTGCTATTGGGCTCTATTGAATAATGAATGTTTTGAATTTTCTCCAAAAGTAAAGTAGTTGCAAACTCATGCTTTTAGAGACTTGTTTGGGCTCATGAGAGGAGTAGAAAAACATCAAAAATTTCAGTCCTGCATGATTCTACCAAGAAATGTGTGTTCATTCAAACCGCTGGTTTTTGATAGTTTGGGCCCTATTGAATAATGAATGTTTTGAATTTTCTCCAAAAGTAAAGTAGTTGCAAACTCATGCTTTTAGAGACTTGTTTGGGCTCATGAGAGGAGTAGAAAAACATCAAAAATTTCAGTCCTGCATGATTCTACCAAGAAATGTGTGTTCATTGAAACCGCTGGTTTTTGATAGTTTGGGCCCTATTGAATAATGAATGTTTTGAATTTTCTCCAAAAGTAAAGTAGTTGCAAACTCATCCTTTTAGAAACTTGTTTGGGCTGTTGAGAGGAGTAAAAAACCATCAAAAATTTCAATCCTGCATGATTTTACCAAGAAATGTGATTCTTCATTCAAAACCTGATTTTTGCTATTGGGCTCTATTGAATAGTGAATGTTTTGAATTTTCTCCAAAAGTAAAGTAGTTGCAAACTCATGCTTTTAGAGACTTGTTTGGGCTCATGAGAGGAGTAGAAAAACATCAAAAATTTCAGTCCTGCATGATTCTACCAAGAAATGTGTGTTCATTCAAACCGCTGGTTTTTGATAGTTTGGGCCCTATTGAATAATGAATGTTTTGAATTTTCTCCAAAAGTAAAGTAGTTGCAAACTCATGCTTTTAGAGACTTGTTTGGGCTCATGAGAGGAGTAGAAAAACATCAAAAATTTCAGTCCTGCATGATTCTACCAAGAAATGTGTGTTCATTGAAACCGCTGGTTTTTGATAGTTTGGGCCCTATTGAATAATGAATGTTTTGAATTTTCTCCAAAAGTAAAGTAGTTGCAAACTCATCCTTTTAGAAACTTGTTTGGGCTGTTGAGAGGAGTAAAAAACCATCAAAAATTTCAATCCTGCATGATTTTACCAAGAAATGTGATTCTTCATTCAAAACCTGATTTTTGCTATTGGGCTCTATTGAATAGTGAATGTTTTGAATTTTCTCCAAAAGTAAAGTAGTTGCAAACTCATGCTTTTAGAGACTTGTTTGGGCTCATGAGAGGAGTAGAAAAACATCAAAAATTTCAGTCCTGCATGATTCTACCAAGAAATGTGTGTTCATTGAAACCGCTGGTTTTTGATAGTTTGGGCCCTATTGAATAATGAATGTTTTGAATTTTCTCCAAAAGTAAAGTAGTTGCAAACTCATCCTTTTAGAAACTTGTTTGGGCTGTTGAGAGGAGTAAAAAACCATCAAAAATTTCAATCCTGCATGATTCTACCAAGAAATGTGATTCTTCATTCAAAACGCTGGTTTTTGCTATTGGGCTCTATTGAATAATGAATGTTTTGAATTTTCTCCAAAAGTAAAGTAGTTGCAAACTCATGCTTTTAGAGACTTGTTTGGGCTCATGAGAGGAGTAGAAAAACATCAAAAATTTCAGTCCTGCATGATTCTACCAAGAAATGTGTGTTCATTGAAACCGCTGGTTTTTGATAGTTTGGGCCCTATTGAATAAGGAATGTTTTGAATTTTCTCCAAAAGTAAAGTAGTTGCAAACTCATCCTTTTAGAAACTTGTTTGGGCTGTTGAGAGGAGTAAAAAACCATCAAAAATTTCAATCCTGCATGATTTTACCAAGAAATGTGATTCTTCATTCAAAACCTGATTTTTGCTATTGGGCTCTATTGAATAGTGAATGTTTTGAATTTTCTCCAAAAGTAAAGTAGTTGCAAACTCATGCTTTTAGAGACTTGTTTGGGCTCATGAGAGGAGTAGAAAAACATCAAAAATTTCAGTCCTGCATGATTCTACCAAGAAATGTGTGTTCATTGAAACCGCTGGTTTTTGATAGTTTGGGCCCTATTGAATAATGAATGTTTTGAATTTTCTCCAAAAGTAAAGTAGTTGCAAACTCATCCTTTTAGAAACTTGTTTGGGCTGTTGAGAGGAGTAAAAAACCATCAAAAATTTCAATCCTGCATGATTCTACCAAGAAATGTGATTCTTCATTCAAAACGCTGGTTTTTGCTATTGGGCTCTATTGAATAATGAATGTTTTGAATTTTCTCCAAAAGTAAAGTAGTTGCAAACTCATGCTTTTAGAGACTTGTTTGGGCTCATGAGAGGAGTAGAAAAACATCAAAAATTTCAGTCCTGCATGATTCTACCAAGAAATGTGTGTTCATTCAAACCGCTGGTTTTTGATAGTTTGGGCCCTATTGAATAATGAATGTTTTGAATTTTCTCCAAAAGTAAAGTAGTTGCAAACTCATGCTTTTAGAGACTTGTTTGGGCTCATGAGAGGAGTAGAAAAACATCAAAAATTTCAGTCCTGCATGATTCTACCAAGAAATGTGTGTTCATTGAAACCGCTGGTTTTTGATAGTTTGGGCCCTATTGAATAATGAATGTTTTGAATTTTCTCCAAAAGTAAAGTAGTTGCAAACTCATCCTTTTAGAAACTTGTTTGGGCTGTTGAGAGGAGTAAAAAACCATCAAAAATTTCAATCCTGCATGATTTTACCAAGAAATGTGATTCTTCATTCAAAACCTGATTTTTGCTATTGGGCTCTATTGAATAGTGAATGTTTTGAATTTTCTCCAAAAGTAAAGTAGTTGCAAACTCATGCTTTTAGAGACTTGTTTGGGCTCATGAGAGGAGTAGAAAAACATCAAAAATTTCAGTCCGGCATGATTCTACCAAGAAATGTGTGTTCATTGAAACCGCTGGTTTTTTATAGTTTGGGCCCTATTGAATAATGAATGTTTTGAATTTTCTCCAAAAGTAAAGTAGTTGCAAACTCATCCTTTTAGAAACTTGTTTGGGCTGTTGAGAGGAGTAAAAAACCATCAAAAATTTCAATCCTGCATGATTCTACCAAGAAATGTGATTCTTCATTCAAAACGCTGGTTTTTGCTATTGGGCTCTATTGAATAATGAATGTTTTGAATTTTCTCCAAAAGTAAAGTAGTTGCAAACTCATGCTTTTAGAGACTTGTTTGGGCTCATGAGAGGAGTAGAAAAACATCAAAAATTTCAGTCCTGCATGATTCTACCAAGAAATGTGTGTTCATTGAAACCGCTGGTTTTTGATAGTTTGGGCCCTATTGAATAAGGAATGTTTTGAATTTTCTCCAAAAGTAAAGTAGTTGCAAACTCATCCTTTTAGAAACTTGTTTGGGCTGTTGAGAGGAGTAAAAAACCATCAAAAATTTCAATCCTGCATGATTTTACCAAGAAATGTGATTCTTCATTCAAAACCTGATTTTTGCTATTGGGCTCTATTGAATAGTGAATGTTTTGAATTTTCTCCAAAAGTAAAGTAGTTGCAAACTCATGCTTTTAGAGACTTGTTTGGGCTCATGAGAGGAGTAGAAAAACATCAAAAATTTCAGTCCTGCATGATTCTACCAAGAAATGTGTGTTCATTGAAACCGCTGGTTTTTGATAGTTTGGCCCCTTTTGAATAATGAATGTTTTGAATTTTCTCCAAAAGTAAAGTAGTTGCAAACTCATCCTTTTAGAAACTTGTTTGGGCTGTTGAGAGGAGTAAAAAACCATCAAAAATTTCAATCCTGCATGATTCTACCAAGAAATGTGATTCTTCATTCAAAACGCTGGTTTTTGCTATTGGGCTCTATTGAATAATGAATGTTTTGAATTTTCTCCAAAAGTAAAGTAGTTGCAAACTCATGCTTTTAGAAACTTGTTTGGGCTCATGAGAGGAGTAGAAAAACATCAAAAATTTCAGTCCTGCATGATTCTACCAAGAAATGTGTGTTCATTGAAACCGCTGGTTTTTGATAGTTTGGGCCCTATAGAATAATGAATGTTTTGAATTTTCTCCAAAAGTAAAGTAGTTGCAAACTCATCCTTTTAGAAACTTGTTTGGGCTGTTGAGAGGAGTAAAAAACCATCAAAAATTTCAATCCTGCATGATTCTACCAAGAAATGTGATTCTTCATTCAAAACGCTGGTTTTTGCTATTGGGCTCTATTGAATAATGAATGTTTTGAATTTTCTCCAAAAGTAAAGTACTTGCAAACTCATGCTTTTAGAGACTTGTTTGGGCTCATGAGAGGAGTAGAAAAACATCAAAAATTTCAGTACTGCATGATTCTACCAAGAAATGTGTGTTCATTGAAACCGCTGGTTTTTGATAGTTTGGGCCCTATTGAATAATGAATGTTTTGAATTTTCTCCAAAAGTAAAGTAGTTGCAAACTCATCCTTTTAGAAACTTGTTTGGGCTGTTGAGAGGAGTAAAAAACCATCAAAAATTTCAATCCTGCATGATTTTACCAAGAAATGTGATTCTTCATTCAAAACCTGATTTTTGCTATTGGGCTCTATTGAATAATGAATGTTTTGAATTTTCTCCAAAAGTAAAGTAGTTGCAAACTCATGCTTTTAGAGACTTGTTTGGGCTCATGAGATGAGTAGAAAAACATCAAAAATTTCAGTCCTGCATGATTCTACCAAGACATGTGTGTTCATTGAAACGGCTGGTTTTTGATAGTTTGGGCCCTATTGAATAATGAATGTTTTGAATTTTCTCCAAAAGTAAAGTAGTTGCAAACTCATCCTTTTAGAAACTTGTTTGGGTTGTTGAGAGGAGTAAAAAACCATCAAAAATTTCAATCCTGCAGGATTCTACCAAGAAATGTGATTCTTCATTCAAAACGCTGGTTTTTGCTATTGGGCTCTATTGAATAATGAATGTTTTGAATTTTCTCCAAAAGTAAAGTAGTTGCAAACTCATGCTTTTAGAGACTTGTTTGGGCTCATGAGAGGAGTAGAAAAACATCAAAAATTTCAGTCCTGCATGATTCTACCAAGAAATGTGTGTTCATTCAAACCGCTGGTTTTTGATAGTTTGGGCCCTATTGAATAATGAATGTTTTGAATTTTCTCCAAAAGTAAAGTAGTTGCAAACTCATGCTTTTAGAGACTTGTTTGGGCTCATGAGAGGAGTAGAAAAACATCAAAAATTTCAGTCCTGCATGATTCTACCAAGAAATGTGTGTTCATTGAAACCGCTGGTTTTTGATAGTTTGGGCCCTATTGAATAAGGAATGTTTTGAATTTTCTCCAAAAGTAAAGTAGTTGCAAACTCATCCTTTTAGAAACTTGTTTGGGCTGTTGAGAGGAGTAAAAAACCATCAAAAATTTCAATCCTGCATGATTTTACCAAGAAATGTGATTCTTCATTCAAAACCTGATTTTTGCTATTGGGCTCTATTGAATAGTGAATGTTTTGAATTTTCTCCAAAAGTAAAGTAGTTGCAAACTCATGCTTTTAGAGACTTGTTTGGGCTCATGAGAGGAGTAGAAAAACATCAAAAATTTCAGTCCTGCATGATTCTACCAAGAAATGTGTGTTCATTGAAACCGCTGGTTTTTGATAGTTTGGCCCCTTTTGAATAATGAATGTTTTGAATTTTCTCCAAAAGTAAAGTAGTTGCAAACTCATCCTTTTAGAAACTTGTTTGGGCTGTTGAGAGGAGTAAAAAACCATCAAAAATTTCAATCCTGCATGATTCTACCAAGAAATGTGATTCTTCATTCAAAACGCTGGTTTTTGCTATTGGGCTCTATTGAATAATGAATGTTTTGAATTTTCTCCAAAAGTAAAGTAGTTGCAAACTCATGCTTTTAGAAACTTGTTTGGGCTCATGAGAGGAGTAGAAAAACATCAAAAATTTCAGTCCTGCATGATTCTACCAAGAAATGTGTGTTCATTGAAACCGCTGGTTTTTGATAGTTTGGGCCCTATAGAATAATGAATGTTTTGAATTTTCTCCAAAAGTAAAGTAGTTGCAAACTCATCCTTTTAGAAACTTGTTTGGGCTGTTGAGAGGAGTAAAAAACCATCAAAAATTTCAATCCTGCATGATTCTACCAAGAAATGTGATTCTTCATTCAAAACGCTGGTTTTTGCTATTGGGCTCTATTGAATAATGAATGTTTTGAATTTTCTCCAAAAGTAAAGTACTTGCAAACTCATGCTTTTAGAGACTTGTTTGGGCTCATGAGAGGAGTAGAAAAACATCAAAAATTTCAGTACTGCATGATTCTACCAAGAAATGTGTGTTCATTGAAACCGCTGGTTTTTGATAGTTTGGGCCCTATTGAATAATGAATGTTTTGAATTTTCTCCAAAAGTAAAGTAGTTGCAAACTCATCCTTTTAGAAACTTGTTTGGGCTGTTGAGAGGAGTAAAAAACCATCAAAAATTTCAATCCTGCATGATTCTACCAAGAAATGTGATTCTTCATTCAAAACGCTGGTTTTTGCTATTGGGCTCTATTGAATAATGAATGTTTTGAATTTTCTCCAAAAGTAAAGTAGTTGCAAACTCATGCTTTTAGAGACTTGTTTGGGCTCATGAGAGGAGTAGAAAAACATCAAAAATTTCAGTCCTGCATGATTCTACCAAGAAATGTGTGTTCATTCAAACCGCTGGTTTTTGATAGTTTGGGCCCTATTGAATAATGAATGTTTTGAATTTTCTCCAAAAGTAAAGTAGTTGCAAACTCATGCTTTTAGAGACTTGTTTGGGCTCATGAGAGGAGTAGAAAAACATCAAAAATTTCAGTCCTGCATGATTCTACCAAGAAATGTGTGTTCATTGAAACCGCTGGTTTTTGATAGTTTGGGCCCTATTGAATAATGAATGTTTTGAATTTTCTCCAAAAGTAAAGTAGTTGCAAACTCATCCTTTTAGAAACTTGTTTGGGCTGTTGAGAGGAGTAAAAAACCATCAAAAATTTCAATCCTGCATGATTTTACCAAGAAATGTGATTCTTCATTCAAAACCTGAATTTTGCTATTGGGCTCTATTGAATAGTGAATGTTTTGAATTTTCTCCAAAAGTAAAGTAGTTGCAAACTCATGCTTTTAGAGACTTGTTTGGGCTCATGAGAGGAGTAGAAAAACATCAAAAATTTCAGTCCGGCATGATTCTACCAAGAAATGTGTGTTCATTGAAACCGCTGGTTTTTTATAGTTTGGGCCCTATTGAATAATGAATGTTTTGAATTTTCTCCAAAAGTAAAGTAGTTGCAAACTCATCCTTTTAGAAACTTGTTTGGGCTGTTGAGAGGAGTAAAAAACCATCAAAAATTTCAATCCTGCATGATTCTACCAAGAAATGTGATTCTTCATTCAAAACGCTGGTTTTTGCTATTGGGCTCTATTGAATAATGAATGTTTTGAATTTTCTCCAAAAGTAAAGTAGTTGCAAACTCATGCTTTTAGAGACTTGTTTGGGCTCATGAGAGGAGTAGAAAAACATCAAAAATTTCAGTCCTGCATGATTCTACCAAGAAATGTGTGTTCATTGAAACCGCTGGTTTTTGATAGTTTGGGCCCTATTGAATAAGGAATGTTTTGAATTTTCTCCAAAAGTAAAGTAGTTGCAAACTCATCCTTTTAGAAACTTGTTTGGGCTGTTGAGAGGAGTAAAAAACCATCAAAAATTTCAATCCTGCATGATTTTACCAAGAAATGTGATTCTTCATTCAAAACCTGATTTTTGCTATTGGGCTCTATTGAATAGTGAATGTTTTGAATTTTCTCCAAAAGTAAAGTAGTTGCAAACTCATGCTTTTAGAGACTTGTTTGGGCTCATGAGAGGAGTAGAAAAACATCAAAAATTTCAGTCCTGCATGATTCTACCAAGAAATGTGTGTTCATTGAAACCGCTGGTTTTTGATAGTTTGGCCCCTTTTGAATAATGAATGTTTTGAATTTTCTCCAAAAGTAAAGTAGTTGCAAACTCATCCTTTTAGAAACTTGTTTGGGCTGTTGAGAGGAGTAAAAAACCATCAAAAATTTCAATCCTGCATGATTCTACCAAGAAATGTGATTCTTCATTCAAAACGCTGGTTTTTGCTATTGGGCTCTATTGAATAATGAATGTTTTGAATTTTCTCCAAAAGTAAAGTAGTTGCAAACTCATGCTTTTAGAGACTTGTTTGGGCTCATGAGAGGAGTAGAAAAACATCAAAAATTTCAGTCCTGCATGATTCTACCAAGAAATGTGTGTTCATTGAAACCGCTGGTTTTTGATAGTTTGGCCCCTTTTGAATAATGAATGTTTTGAATTTTCTCCAAAAGTAAAGTAGTTGCAAACTCATCCTTTTAGAAACTTGTTTGGGCTGTTGAGAGGAGTAAAAAACCATCAAAAATTTCAATCCTGCATGATTCTACCAAGAAATGTGATTCTTCATTCAAAACGCTGGTTTTTGCTATTGGGCTCTATTGAATAATGAATGTTTTGAATTTTCTCCAAAAGTAAAGTAGTTGCAAACTCATGCTTTTAGAAACTTGTTTGGGCTCATGAGAGGAGTAGAAAAACATCAAAAATTTCAGTCCTGCATGATTCTACCAAGAAATGTGTGTTCATTGAAACCGCTGGTTTTTGATAGTTTGGGCCCTATAGAATAATGAATGTTTTGAATTTTCTCCAAAAGTAAAGTAGTTGCAAACTCATCCTTTTAGAAACTTGTTTGGGCTGTTGAGAGGAGTAAAAAACCATCAAAAATTTCAATCCTGCATGATTCTACCAAGAAATGTGATTCTTCATTCAAAACGCTGGTTTTTGCTATTGGGCTCTATTGAATAATGAATGTTTTGAATTTTCTCCAAAAGTAAAGTACTTGCAAACTCATGCTTTTAGAGACTTGTTTGGGCTCATGAGAGGAGTAGAAAAACATCAAAAATTTCAGTACTGCATGATTCTACCAAGAAATGTGTGTTCATTGAAACCGCTGGTTTTTGATAGTTTGGGCCCTATTGAATAATGAATGTTTTGAATTTTCTCCAAAAGTAAAGTAGTTGCAAACTCATCCTTTTAGAAACTTGTTTGGGCTGTTGAGAGGAGTAAAAAACCATCAAAAATTTCAATCCTGCATGATTTTACCAAGAAATGTGATTCTTCATTCAAAACCTGATTTTTGCTATTGGGCTCTATTGAATAATGAATGTTTTGAATTTTCTCCAAAAGTAAAGTAGTTGCAAACTCATGCTTTTAGAGACTTGTTTGGGCTCATGAGATGAGTAGAAAAACATCAAAAATTTCAGTCCTGCATGATTCTACCAAGACATGTGTGTTCATTGAAACGGCTGGTTTTTGATAGTTTGGGCCCTATTGAATAATGAATGTTTTGAATTTTCTCCAAAAGTAAAGTAGTTGCAAACTCATCCTTTTAGAAACTTGTTTGGGTTGTTGAGAGGAGTAAAAAACCATCAAAAATTTCAATCCTGCAGGATTCTACCAAGAAATGTGATTCTTCATTCAAAACGCTGGTTTTTGCTATTGGGCTCTATTGAATAATGAATGTTTTGAATTTTCTCCAAAAGTAAAGTAGTTGCAAACTCATGCTTTTAGAGACTTGTTTGGGCTCATGAGAGGAGTAGAAAAACATCAAAAATTTCAGTCCTGCATGATTCTACCAAGAAATGTGTGTTCATTCAAACCGCTGGTTTTTGATAGTTTGGGCCCTATTGAATAATGAATGTTTTGAATTTTCTAAAAAAGTAAAGTAGTTGCAAACTCATGCTTTTAGAGACTTGTTTGGGCTCATGAGAGGAGTAGAAAAACATCAAAAATTTCAGTCCTGCATGATTCTACCAAGAAATGTGTGTTCATTGAAACCGCTGGTTTTTGATAGTTTGGGCCCTATTGAATAAGGAATGTTTTGAATTTTCTCCAAAAGTAAAGTAGTTGCAAACTCATCCTTTTAGAAACTTGTTTGGGCTGTTGAGAGGAGTAAAAAACCATCAAAAATTTCAATCCTGCATGATTTTACCAAGAAATGTGATTCTTCATTCAAAACCTGATTTTTGCTATTGGGCTCTATTGAATAGTGAATGTTTTGAATTTTCTCCAAAAGTAAAGTAGTTGCAAACTCATGCTTTTAGAGACTTGTTTGGGCTCATGAGAGGAGTAGAAAAACATCAAAAATTTCAGTCCTGCATGATTCTACCAAGAAATGTGTGTTCATTGAAACCGCTGGTTTTTGATCGTTTGGCCCCTTTTGAATAATGAATGTTTTGAATTTTCTCCAAAAGTAAAGTAGTTGCAAACTCATCCTTTTAGAAACTTGTTTGGGCTGTTGAGAGGAGTAAAAAACCATCAAAAATTTCAATCCTGCATGATTCTACCAAGAAATGTGATTCTTCATTCAAAACGCTGGTTTTTGCTATTGGGCTCTATTGAATAATGAATGTTTTGAATTTTCTCCAAAAGTAAAGTAGTTGCAAACTCATGCTTTTAGAAACTTGTTTGGGCTCATGAGAGGAGTAGAAAAACATCAAAAATTTCAGTCCTGCATGATTCTACCAAGAAATGTGTGTTCATTGAAACCGCTGGTTTTTGATAGTTTGGGCCCTATAGAATAATGAATGTTTTGAATTTTCTCCAAAAGTAAAGTAGTTGCAAACTCATCCTTTTAGAAACTTGTTTGGGCTGTTGAGAGGAGTAAAAAACCATCAAAAATTTCAATCCTGCATGATTCTACCAAGAAATGTGATTCTTCATTCAAAACGCTGGTTTTTGCTATTGGGCTCTATTGAATAATGAATGTTTTGAATTTTCTCCAAAAGTAAAGTACTTGCAAACTCATGCTTTTAGAGACTTGTTTGGGCTCATGAGAGGAGTAGAAAAACATCAAAAATTTCAGTACTGCATGATTCTACCAAGAAATGTGTGTTCATTGAAACCGCTGGTTTTTGATAGTTTGGGCCCTATTGAATAATGAATGTTTTGAATTTTCTCCAAAAGTAAAGTAGTTGCAAACTCATCCTTTTAGAAACTTGTTTGGGCTGTTGAGAGGAGTAAAAAACCATCAAAAATTTCAATCCTGCATGATTCTACCAAGAAATGTGATTCTTCATTCAAAACGCTGGTTTTTGCTATTGGGCTCTATTGAATAATGAATGTTTTGAATTTTCTCCAAAAGTAAAGTAGTTGCAAACTCATGCTTTTAGAGACTTGTTTGGGCTCATGAGAGGAGTAGAAAAACATCAAAAATTTCAGTCCTGCATGATTCTACCAAGAAATGTGTGTTCATTCAAACCGCTGGTTTTTGATAGTTTGGGCCCTATTGAATAATGAATGTTTTGAATTTTCTCCAAAAGTAAAGTAGTTGCAAACTCATGCTTTTAGAGACTTGTTTGGGCTCATGAGAGGAGTAGAAAAACATCAAAAATTTCAGTCCTGCATGATTCTACCAAGAAATGTGTGTTCATTGAAACCGCTGGTTTTTGATAGTTTGGGCCCTATTGAATAATGAATGTTTTGAATTTTCTCCAAAAGTAAAGTAGTTGCAAACTCATCCTTTTAGAAACTTGTTTGGGCTGTTGAGAGGAGTAAAAAACCATCAAAAATTTCAATCCTGCATGATTTTACCAAGAAATGTGATTCTTCATTCAAAACCTGATTTTTGCTATTGGGCTCTATTGAATAGTGAATGTTTTGAATTTTCTCCAAAAGTAAAGTAGTTGCAAACTCATGCTTTTAGAGACTTGTTTGGGCTCATGAGAGGAGTAGAAAAACATCAAAAATTTCAGTCCGGCATGATTCTACCAAGAAATGTGTGTTCATTGAAACCGCTGGTTTTTTATAGTTTGGGCCCTATTGAATAATGAATGTTTTGAATTTTCTCCAAAAGTAAAGTAGTTGCAAACTCATCCTTTTAGAAACTTGTTTGGGCTGTTGAGAGGAGTAAAAAACCATCAAAAATTTCAATCCTGCATGATTCTACCAAGAAATGTGATTCTTCATTCAAAACGCTGGTTTTTGCTATTGGGCTCTATTGAATAATGAATGTTTTGAATTTTCTCCAATAGTAAAGTAGTTGCAAACTCATGCTTTTAGAGACTTGTTTGGGCTCATGAGAGGAGTAGAAAAACATCAAAAATTTCAGTCCTGCATGATTCTACCAAGAAATGTGTGTTCATTGAAACCGCTGGTTTTTGATAGTTTGGGCCCTATTGAATAAGGAATGTTTTGAATTTTCTCCAAAAGTAAAGTAGTTGCAAACTCATCCTTTTAGAAACTTGTTTGGGCTGTTGAGAGGAGTAAAAAACCATCAAAAATTTCAATCCTGCATGATTTTACCAAGAAATGTGATTCTTCATTCAAAACCTGATTTTTGCTATTGGGCTCTATTGAATAGTGAATGTTTTGAATTTTCTCCAAAAGTAAAGTAGTTGCAAACTCATGCTTTTAGAGACTTGTTTGGGCTCATGAGAGGAGTAGAAAAACATCAAAAATTTCAGTCCTGCATGATTCTACCAAGAAATGTGTGTTCATTGAAACCGCTGGTTTTTGATAGTTTGGCCCCTTTTGAATAATGAATGTTTTGAATTTTCTCCAAAAGTAAAGTAGTTGCAAACTCATCCTTTTAGAAACTTGTTTGGGCTGTTGAGAGGAGTAAAAAACCATCAAAAATTTCAATCCTGCATGATTCTACCAAGAAATGTGATTCTTCATTCAAAACGCTGGTTTTTGCTATTGGGCTCTATTGAATAATGAATGTTTTGAATTTTCTCCAAAAGTAAAGTAGTTGCAAACTCATGCTTTTAGAAACTTGTTTGGGCTCATGAGAGGAGTAGAAAAACATCAAAAATTTCAGTCCTGCATGATTCTACCAAGAAATGTGTGTTCATTGAAACCGCTGGTTTTTGATAGTTTGGGCCCTATAGAATAATGAATGTTTTGAATTTTCTCCAAAAGTAAAGTAGTTGCAAACTCATCCTTTTAGAAACTTGTTTGGGCTGTTGAGAGGAGTAAAAAACCATCAAAAATTTCAATCCTGCATGATTCTACCAAGAAATGTGATTCTTCATTCAAAACGCTGGTTTTTGCTATTGGGCTCTATTGAATAATGAATGTTTTGAATTTTCTCCAAAAGTAAAGTACTTGCAAACTCATGCTTTTAGAGACTTGTTTGGGCTCATGAGAGGAGTAGAAAAACATCAAAAATTTCAGTACTGCATGATTCTACCAAGAAATGTGTGTTCATTGAAACCGCTGGTTTTTGATAGTTTGGGCCCTATTGAATAATGAATGTTTTGAATTTTCTCCAAAAGTAAAGTAGTTGCAAACTCATCCTTTTAGAAACTTGTTTGGGCTGTTGAGAGGAGTAAAAAACCATCAAAAATTTCAATCCTGCATGATTTTACCAAGAAATGTGATTCTTCATTCAAAACCTGATTTTTGCTATTGGGCTCTATTGAATAATGAATGTTTTGAATTTTCTCCAAAAGAAAAGTAGTTGCAAACTCATGCTTTTAGAGACTTGTTTGGGCTCATGAGATGAGTAGAAAAACATCAAAAATTTCAGTCCTGCATGATTCTACCAAGACATGTGTGTTCATTGAAACGGCTGGTTTTTGATAGTTTGGGCCCTATTGAATAATGAATGTTTTGAATTTTCTCCAAAAGTAAAGTAGTTGCAAACTCATCCTTTTAGAAACTTGTTTGGACTGTTGAGAGGAGTAAAAAACCATCAAAAATTTCAATCCTGCATGATTCTACCAAGAAATGTGATTCTTCATTCAAAACGCTGGTTTTTGCTATTGGGCTCTATTGAATAATGAATGTTTTGAATTTTCTCCAAAAGTAAAGTAGTTGCAAACTCATGCTTTTAGAGACTTGTTTGGGCTCATGAGAGGAGTAGAAAAACATCAAAAATTTCAGTCCTGCATGATTCTACCAAGAAATGTGTGTTCATTGAAACCGCTGGTTTTTGATAGTTTGGGCCCTATTGAATAATGAATGTTTTGAATTTTCTCCAAAAGTAAAGTAGTTGCAAACTCATCCTTTTAGAAACTTGTTTGGGCTGTTGAGAGGAGTAAAAAACCATCAAAAATTTCAATCCTGCATGATTCTACCAAGAAATGTGATTCTTCATTCAAAACGCTGGTTTTTGCTATTGGGCTCTATTGAATAATGAATGTTTTGAATTTTCTCCAAAAGTAAAGTAGTTGCAAAGTCATGCTTTTAGAGACTTGTTTGGGCTCATGAGAGGAGTAGAAAAACATCAAAAATTTCAGTCCTGCATGATTCTACCAAGAAATGTGTGTTCATTGAAACCGCTGGTTTTTGATAGTTTGGGCCCTATTGAATAAGGAATGTTTTGAATTTTCTCCAAAAGTAAAGTAGTTGCAAACTCATCCTTTTAGAAACTTGTTTGGGCTGTTGAGAGGAGTAAAAAACCATCAAAAATTTCAATCCTGCATGATTTTACCAAGAAATGTGATTCTTCATTCAAAACCTGATTTTTGCTATTGGGCTCTATTGAATAGTGAATGTTTTGAATTTTCTCCAAAAGTAAAGTAGTTGCAAACTCATGCTTTTAGAGACTTGTTTGGGCTCATGAGAGGAGTAGAAAAACATCAAAAATTTCAGTCCTGCATGATTCTACCAAGAAATGTGTGTTCATTGAAACCGCTGGTTTTTGATAGTTTGGACCCTATTGAATAATGAATGTTTTGAATTTTCTCCAAAAGTAAAGTAGTTGCAAACTCATCCTTTTAGAAACTTGTTTGGGCTGTTGAGAGGAGTAAAAAACCATCAAAAATTTCAATCCTGCATGATTCTACCAAGAAATGTGATTCTTCATTCAAAACGCTGGTTTTTGCTATTGGGCTCTATTGAATAATGAATGTTTTGAATTTTCTCCAAAAGTAAAGTAGTTGCAAACTCATGCTTTTAGAGACTTGTTTGGGCTCATGAGAGGAGTAGAAAAACATCAAAAATTTCAGTCCTGCATGATTCTACCAAGAAATGTGTGTTCATTGAAACCGCTGGTTTTTGATAGTTTGGGCCCTATTGAATAATGAATGTTTTGAATTTTCTCCAAAAGTAAAGTAGTTGCAAACTCATCCTTTTAGAAACTTGTTTGGGCTGTTGAGAGGAGTAAAAAACCATCAAAAATTTCAATCCTGCATGATTTTACCAAGAAATGTGATTCTTCATTCAAAACCTGATTTTTGCTATTGGGCTCTATTGAATAGTGAATGTTTTGAATTTTCTCCAAAAGTAAAGTAGATGCAAACTCATGCTTTTAGAGACTTGTTTGGGCTCATGAGAGGAGTAGAAAAACATCAAAAATTTCAGTCCTGCATGATTCTACCAAGAAATGTGTGTTCATTCAAACCGCTGGTTTTTGATAGTTTGGGCCCTATTGAATAATGAATGTTTTGAATTTTCTCCAAAAGTAAAGTAGTTGCAAACTCATGCTTTTAGAGACTTGTTTGGGCTCATGAGAGGAGTAGAAAAACATCAAAAATTTCAGTCCTGCATGATTCTACCAAGAAATGTGTGTTCATTCAAACCGCTGGTTTTTGATAGTTTGGGCCCTATTGAATAATGAATGTTTTGAATTTTCTCCAAAAGTAAAGTAGTTGCAAACTCATGCTTTTAGAGACTTGTTTGGGCTCATGAGAGGAGTAGAAAAACATCAAAAATTTCAGTCCTGCATGATTCTACCAAGAAATGTGTGTTCATTGAAACCGCTGGTTTTTGATAGTTTGGGCCCTATTGAATAATGAATGTTTTGAATTTTCTCCAAAAGTAAAGTAGTTGCAAACTCATCCTTTTAGAAACTTGTTTGGGCTGTTGAGAGGAGTAAAAAACCATCAAAAATTTCAATCCTGCATGATTTTACCAAGAAATGTGATTCTTCATTCAAAACCTGATTTTTGCTATTGGGCTCTATTGAATAGTGAATGTTTTGAATTTTCTCCAAAAGTAAAGTAGTTGCAAACTCATGCTTTTAGAGACTTGTTTGGGCTCATGAGAGGAGTAGAAAAACATCAAAAATTTCAGTCCTGCATGATTCTACCAAGAAATGTGTGTTCATTGAAACCGCTGGTTTTTGATAGTTTGGGCCCTATTGAATAATGAATGTTTTGAATTTTCTCCAAAAGTAAAGTAGTTGCAAACTCATCCTTTTAGAAACTTGTTTGGGCTGTTGAGAGGAGTAAAAAACCATCAAAAATTTCAATCCTGCATGATTCTACCAAGAAATGTGATTCTTCATTCAAAACGCTGGTTTTTGCTATTGGGCTCTATTGAATAATGAATGTTTTGAATTTTCTCCAAAAGTAAAGTAGTTGCAAACTCATGCTTTTAGAGACTTGTTTGGGCTCATGAGAGGAGTAGAAAAACATCAAAAATTTCAGTCCTGCATGATTCTACCAAGAAATGTGTGTTCATTGAAACCGCTGGTTTTTGATAGTTTGGGCCCTATTGAATAAGGAATGTTTTGAATTTTCTCCAAAAGTAAAGTAGTTGCAAACTCATCCTTTTAGAAACTTGTTTGGGCTGTTGAGAGGAGTAAAAAACCATCAAAAATTTCAATCCTGCATGATTTTACCAAGAAATGTGATTCTTCATTCAAAACCTGATTTTTGCTATTGGGCTCTATTGAATAGTGAATGTTTTGAATTTTCTCCAAAAGTAAAGTAGTTGCAAACTCATGCTTTTAGAGACTTGTTTGGGCTCATGAGAGGAGTAGAAAAACATCAAAAATTTCAGTCCTGCATGATTCTACCAAGAAATGTGTGTTCATTGAAACCGCTGGTTTTTTGATAGTTTGGGCCCTATTGAATAATGAATGTTTTGAATTTTCTCCAAAAGTAAAGTAGTTGCAAACTCATCCTTTTAGAAACTTGTTTGGGCTGTTGAGAGGAGTAAAAAACCATCAAAAATTTCAATCCTGCATGATTCTACCAAGAAATGTGATTCTTCATTCAAAACGCTGGTTTTTGCTATTGGGCTCTATTGAATAATGAATGTTTTGAATTTTCTCCAAAAGTAAAGTAGTTGCAAACTCATGCTTTTAGAGACTTGTTTGGGCTCATGAGAGGAGTAGAAAAACATCAAAAATTTCAGTCCTGCATGATTCTACCAAGAAATGTGTGTTCATTGAAACCGCTGGTTTTTGATAGTTTGGGCCCTATTGAATAAGGAATGTTTTGAATTTTCTCCAAAAGTAAAGTAGTTGCAAACTCATCCTTTTAGAAACTTGTTTGGGCTGTTGAGAGGAGTAAAAAACCATCAAAAATTTCAATCCTGCATGATTTTACCAAGAAATGTGATTCTTCATTCAAAACCTGATTTTTGCTATTGGGCTCTATTGAATAGTGAATGTTTTGAATTTTCTCCAAAAGTAAAGTAGTTGCAAACTCATGCTTTTAGAGACTTGTTTGGGCTCATGAGAGGAGTAGAAAAACATCAAAAATTACAGTCCTGCATGATTCTACCAAGAAATGTGTGTTCATTCAAACCGCTGGTTTTTGATAGTTTGGGCCCTATTGAATAATGAATGTTTTGAATTTTCTCCAAAAGTAAAGTAGTTGCAAACTCATCCTTTTAGAAACTTGTTTGGGCTGTTGAGAGGAGTAAAAAACCATCAAAAATTTCAATCCTGCATGATTCTACCAAGAAATGTGATTCTTCATTCAAAACGCTGGTTTTTGCTATTGGGCTCTATTGAATAATGAATGTTTTGAATTTTCTCCAAAAGTAAAGTAGTTGCAAACTCATGCTTTTAGAGACTTGTTTGGGCTCATGAGAGGAGTAGAAAAACATCAAAAATTTCAGTCCTGCATGATTCTACCAAGAAATGTGTGTTCATTGAAACCGCTGGTTTTTGATAGTTTGGGCCCTATTGAATAATGAATGTTTTGAATTTTCTCCAAAAGTAAAGTAGTTGCAAACTCATCCTTTTAGAAACTTGTTTGGGCTGTTGAGAGGAGTAAAAAACCATCAAAAATTTCAATCCTGCATGATTTTACCAAGAAATGTGATTCTTCATTCAAAACCTGATTTTTGCTATTGGGCTCTATTGAATAGTGAATGTTTTGAATTTTCTCCAAAAGTAAAGTAGTTGCAAACTCATGCTTTTAGAGACTTGTTTGGGCTCATGAGAGGAGTAGAAAAACATCAAAAATTTCAGTCCTGCATGATTCTACCAAGAAATGTGTGTTCATTCAAACCGCTGGTTTTTGATAGTTTGGGCCCTATTGAATAATGAATGTTTTGAATTTTCTCCAAAAGTAAAGTAGTTGCAAACTCATCCTTTTAGAAACTTGTTTGGGCTGTTGAGAGGAGTAAAAAACCATCAAAAATTTCAATCCTGCATGATTCTACCAAGAAATGTGATTCTTCATTCAAAACGCTGGTTTTTGCTATTGGGCTCTATTGAATAATGAATGTTTTGAATTTTCTCCAAAAGTAAAGTAGTTGCAAACTCATGCTTTTAGAGACTTGTTTGGGCTCATGAGAGGAGAAGAAAAACATCAAAAATTTCAGTCCCGCATGATTCTACCAAGACATGTGTGTTCATTGAAACGGCTGGTTTTTGATAGTTTGGGCCCTATTGAATAATGAATGTTTTGAATTTTCTCCAAAAGTAAAGTAGTTGCAAACTCATCCTTTTAGAAACTTGTTTGGGCTGTTGAGAGGAGTAAAAAACCATCAAAAATTTCAATCCTGCATGATTCTACCAAGAAATGTGATTCTTCATTCAAAACGCTGGTTTTTGCTATTGGGCTCTATTGAATAATGAATGTTTTGAATTTTCTCCAAAAGTAAAGTAGTTGCAAACTCATGCTTTTAGAGACTTGTTTGAGCTCATGAGAGGAGTAGAAAAACATCAAAAATTTCAGTCCTGCATGATTCTACCAAGAAATGTGTGTTTATTCAAACCGCTGGTTTTTGATAGTTTGGGCCCTATTGAATAATGAATGTTTTGAATTTTCTCCAAAAGTAAAGTAGTTGCAAACTCATCCTTTTAGAAACTTGTTTGGGCTGTTGAGAGGAGTAAAAAACCAACAAAAATTTCAATCCTGCATGATTCTACCAAGAAATGTGATTCTTCATTCAAAACGCTGGTTTTTGCTATTGGGCTCTATTGAATAATGAATGTTTTGAATTTTCTCCAAAAGTAAAGTAGTTGCAAACTCATGCTTTTAGAGACTTGTTTGGGCTCATGAGAGGAGTAGAAAAACATCAAAAATTTCAGTCCTGCATGATTCTACCAAGAAATGTGTGTTCATTCAAACCGCTGGTTTTTGATAGTTTGGGCCCTATTGAATAATGAATGTTTTGAATTTTCTCCAAAAGTAAAGTAGTTGCAAACTCATGCTTTTAGAGACTTGTTTGGGCTCATGAGAGGAGTAGAAAAACATCAAAAATTTCAGTCCTGCATGATTCTACCAAGAAATGTGTGTTCATTGAAACCGCTGGTTTTTGATAGTTTGGGCCCTATTGAATAATGAATGTTTTGAATTTTCTCCAAAAGTAAAGTAGTTGCAAACTCATCCTTTTAGAAACTTGTTTGGGCTGTTGAGAGGAGTAAAAAACCATCAAAAATTTCAATCCTGCATGATTTTACCAAGAAATGTGATTCTTCATTCAAAACCTGATTTTTGCTATTGGGCTCTATTGAATAGTGAATGTTTTGAATTTTCTCCAAAAGTAAAGTAGTTGCAAACTCATGCTTTTAGAGACTTGTTTGGGCTCATGAGAGGAGTAGAAAAACATCAAAAATTTCAGTCCTGCATGATTCTACCAAGAAATGTGTGTTCATTCAAACCGCTGGTTTTTGATAGTTTGGGCCCTATTGAATAATGAATGTTTTGAATTTTCTCCAAAAGTAAAGTAGTTGCAAACTCATGCTTTTAGAGACTTGTTTGGGCTCATGAGAGGAGTAGAAAAACATCAAAAATTTCAGTCCTGCATGATTCTACCAAGAAATGTGTGTTCATTGAAACCGCTGGTTTTTGATAGTTTGGGCCCTATTGAATAATGAATGTTTTGAATTTTCTCCAAAAGTAAAGTAGTTGCAAACTCATCCTTTTAGAAACTTGTTTGGGCTGTTGAGAGGAGTAAAAAACCATCAAAAATTTCAATCCTGCATGATTTTACCAAGAAATGTGATTCTTCATTCAAAACCTGATTTTTGCTATTGGGCTCTATTGAATAGTGAATGTTTTGAATTTTCTCCAAAAGTAAAGTAGTTGCAAACTCATGCTTTTAGAGACTTGTTTGGGCTCATGAGAGGAGTAGAAAAACATCAAAAATTTCAGTCCGGCATGATTCTACCAAGAAATGTGTGTTCATTGAAACCGCTGGTTTTTTATAGTTTGGGCCCTATTGAATAATGAATGTTTTGAATTTTCTCCAAAAGTAAAGTAGTTGCAAACTCATCCTTTTAGAAACTTGTTTGGGCTGTTGAGAGGAGTAAAAAACCATCAAAAATTTCAATCCTGCATGATTCTACCAAGAAATGTGATTCTTCATTCAAAACGCTGGTTTTTGCTATTGGGCTCTATTGAATAATGAATGTTTTGAATTTTCTCCAAAAGTAAAGTAGTTGCAAACTCATGCTTTTAGAGACTTGTTTGGGCTCATGAGAGGAGTAGAAAAACATCAAAAATTTCAGTCCTGCATGATTCTACCAAGAAATGTGTGTTCATTGAAACCGCTGGTTTTTGATAGTTTGGGCCCTATTGAATAAGGAATGTTTTGAATTTTCTCCAAAAGTAAAGTAGTTGCAAACTCATCCTTTTAGAAACTTGTTTGGGCTGTTGAGAGGAGTAAAAAACCATCAAAAATTTCAATCCTGCATGATTTTACCAAGAAATGTGATTCTTCATTCAAAACCTGATTTTTGCTATTGGGCTCTATTGAATAGTGAATGTTTTGAATTTTCTCCAAAAGTAAAGTAGTTGCAAACTCATGCTTTTAGAGACTTGTTTGGGCTCATGAGAGGAGTAGAAAAACATCAAAAATTTCAGTCCTGCATGATTCTACCAAGAAATGTGTGTTCATTGAAACCGCTGGTTTTTGATAGTTTGGGCCCTATTGAATAATGAATGTTTTGAATTTTCTCCAAAAGTAAAGTAGTTGCAAACTCATCCTTTTAGAAACTTGTTTGGGCTGTTGAGAGGAGTAAAAAACCATCAAAAATTTCAATCCTGCATGATTCTACCAAGAAATGTGATTCTTCATTCAAAACGCTGGTTTTTGCTATTGGGCTCTATTGAATAATGAATGTTTTGAATTTTCTCCAAAAGTAAAGTAGTTGCAAACTCATGCTTTTAGAGACTTGTTTGGGCTCATGAGAGGAGTAGAAAAACATCAAAAATTTCAGTCCTGCATGATTCTACCAAGAAATGTGTGTTCATTCAAACCGCTGGTTTTTGATAGTTTGGGCCCTATTGAATAATGAATGTTTTGAATTTTCTCCAAAAGTAAAGTAGTTGCAAACTCATGCTTTTAGAGACTTGTTTGGGCTCATGAGAGGAGTAGAAAAACATCAAAAATTTCAGTCCTGCATGATTCTACCAAGAAATGTGTGTTCATTGAAACCGCTGGTTTTTGATAGTTTGGGCCCTATTGAATAATGAATGTTTTGAATTTTCTCCAAAAGTAAAGTAGTTGCAAACTCATCCTTTTAGAAACTTGTTTGGGCTGTTGAGAGGAGTAAAAAACCATCAAAAATTTCAATCCTGCATGATTTTACCAAGAAATGTGATTCTTCATTCAAAACCTGATTTTTGCTATTGGGCTCTATTGAATAGTGAATGTTTTGAATTTTCTCCAAAAGTAAAGTAGTTGCAAACTCATGCTTTTAGAGACTTGTTTGGGCTCATGAGAGGAGTAGAAAAACATCAAAAATTTCAGTCCGGCATGATTCTACCAAGAAATGTGTGTTCATTGAAACCGCTGGTTTTTTATAGTTTGGGCCCTATTGAATAATGAATGTTTTGAATTTTCTCCAAAAGTAAAGTAGTTGCAAACTCATCCTTTTAGAAACTTGTTTGGGCTGTTGAGAGGAGTAAAAAACCATCAAAAATTTCAATCCTGCATGATTCTACCAAGAAATGTGATTCTTCATTCAAAACGCTGGTTTTTGCTATTGGGCTCTATTGAATAATGAATGTTTTGAATTTTCTCCAAAAGTAAAGTAGTTGCAAACTCATGCTTTTAGAGACTTGTTTGGGCTCATGAGAGGAGTAGAAAAACATCAAAAATTTCAGTCCTGCATGATTCTACCAAGAAATGTGTGTTCATTGAAACCGCTGGTTTTTGATAGTTTGGGCCCTATTGAATAAGGAATGTTTTGAATTTTCTCCAAAAGTAAAGTAGTTGCAAACTCATCCTTTTAGAAACTTGTTTGGGCTGTTGAGAGGAGTAAAAAACCATCAAAAATTTCAATCCTGCATGATTTTACCAAGAAATGTGATTCTTCATTCAAAACCTGATTTTTGCTATTGGGCTCTATTGAATAGTGAATGTTTTGAATTTTCTCCAAAAGTAAAGTAGTTGCAAACTCATGCTTTTAGAGACTTGTTTGGGCTCATGAGAGGAGTAGAAAAACATCAAAAATTTCAGTCCTGCATGATTCTACCAAGAAATGTGTGTTCATTGAAACCGCTGGTTTTTGATCGTTTGGCCCCTTTTGAATAATGAATGTTTTGAATTTTCTCCAAAAGTAAAGTAGTTGCAAACTCATCCTTTTAGAAACTTGTTTGGGCTGTTGAGAGGAGTAAAAAACCATCAAAAATTTCAATCCTGCATGATTCTACCAAGAAATGTGATTCTTCATTCAAAACGCTGGTTTTTGCTATTGGGCTCTATTGAATAATGAATGTTTTGAATTTTCTCCAAAAGTAAAGTAGTTGCAAACTCATGCTTTTAGAAACTTGTTTGGGCTCATGAGAGGAGTAGAAAAACATCAAAAATTTCAGTCCTGCATGATTCTACCAAGAAATGTGTGTTCATTGAAACCGCTGGTTTTTGATAGTTTGGGCCCTATAGAATAATGAATGTTTTGAATTTTCTCCAAAAGTAAAGTAGTTGCAAACTCATCCTTTTAGAAACTTGTTTGGGCTGTTGAGAGGAGTAAAAAACCATCAAAAATTTCAATCCTGCATGATTCTACCAAGAAATGTGATTCTTCATTCAAAACGCTGGTTTTTGCTATTGGGCTCTATTGAATAATGAATGTTTTGAATTTTCTCCAAAAGTAAAGTACTTGCAAACTCATGCTTTTAGAGACTTGTTTGGGCTCATGAGAGGAGTAGAAAAACATCAAAAATTTCAGTACTGCATGATTCTACCAAGAAATGTGTGTTCATTGAAACCGCTGGTTTTTGATAGTTTGGGCCCTATTGAATAATGAATGTTTTGAATTTTCTCCAAAAGTAAAGTAGTTGCAAACTCATCCTTTTAGAAACTTGTTTGGGCTGTTGAGAGGAGTAAAAAACCATCAAAAATTTCAATCCTGCATGATTCTACCAAGAAATGTGATTCTTCATTCAAAACGCTGGTTTTTGCTATTGGGCTCTATTGAATAATGAATGTTTTGAATTTTCTCCAAAAGTAAAGTAGTTGCAAACTCATGCTTTTAGAGACTTGTTTGGGCTCATGAGAGGAGTAGAAAAACATCAAAAATTTCAGTCCTGCATGATTCTACCAAGAAATGTGTGTTCATTCAAACCGCTGGTTTTTGATAGTTTGGGCCCTATTGAATAATGAATGTTTTGAATTTTCTCCAAAAGTAAAGTAGTTGCAAACTCATGCTTTTAGAGACTTGTTTGGGCTCATGAGAGGAGTAGAAAAACATCAAAAATTTCAGTCCTGCATGATTCTACCAAGAAATGTGTGTTCATTGAAACCGCTGGTTTTTGATAGTTTGGGCCCTATTGAATAATGAATGTTTTGAATTTTCTCCAAAAGTAAAGTAGTTGCAAACTCATCCTTTTAGAAACTTGTTTGGGCTGTTGAGAGGAGTAAAAAACCATCAAAAATTTCAATCCTGCATGATTTTACCAAGAAATGTGATTCTTCATTCAAAACCTGATTTTTGCTATTGGGCTCTATTGAATAGTGAATGTTTTGAATTTTCTCCAAAAGTAAAGTAGTTGCAAACTCATGCTTTTAGAGACTTGTTTGGGCTCATGAGAGGAGTAGAAAAACATCAAAAATTTCAGTCCGGCATGATTCTACCAAGAAATGTGTGTTCATTGAAACCGCTGGTTTTTTATAGTTTGGGCCCTATTGAATAATGAATGTTTTGAATTTTCTCCAAAAGTAAAGTAGTTGCAAACTCATCCTTTTAGAAACTTGTTTGGGCTGTTGAGAGGAGTAAAAAACCATCAAAAATTTCAATCCTGCATGATTCTACCAAGAAATGTGATTCTTCATTCAAAACGCTGGTTTTTGCTATTGGGCTCTATTGAATAATGAATGTTTTGAATTTTCTCCAATAGTAAAGTAGTTGCAAACTCATGCTTTTAGAGACTTGTTTGGGCTCATGAGAGGAGTAGAAAAACATCAAAAATTTCAGTCCTGCATGATTCTACCAAGAAATGTGTGTTCATTGAAACCGCTGGTTTTTGATAGTTTGGGCCCTATTGAATAAGGAATGTTTTGAATTTTCTCCAAAAGTAAAGTAGTTGCAAACTCATCCTTTTAGAAACTTGTTTGGGCTGTTGAGAGGAGTAAAAAACCATCAAAAATTTCAATCCTGCATGATTTTACCAAGAAATGTGATTCTTCATTCAAAACCTGATTTTTGCTATTGGGCTCTATTGAATAGTGAATGTTTTGAATTTTCTCCAAAAGTAAAGTAGTTGCAAACTCATGCTTTTAGAGACTTGTTTGGGCTCATGAGAGGAGTAGAAAAACATCAAAAATTTCAGTCCTGCATGATTCTACCAAGAAATGTGTGTTCATTGAAACCGCTGGTTTTTGATAGTTTGGCCCCTTTTGAATAATGAATGTTTTGAATTTTCTCCAAAAGTAAAGTAGTTGCAAACTCATCCTTTTAGAAACTTGTTTGGGCTGTTGAGAGGAGTAAAAAACCATCAAAAATTTCAATCCTGCATGATTCTACCAAGAAATGTGATTCTTCATTCAAAACGCTGGTTTTTGCTATTGGGCTCTATTGAATAATGAATGTTTTGAATTTTCTCCAAAAGTAAAGTAGTTGCAAACTCATGCTTTTAGAAACTTGTTTGGGCTCATGAGAGGAGTAGAAAAACATCAAAAATTTCAGTCCTGCATGATTCTACCAAGAAATGTGTGTTCATTGAAACCGCTGGTTTTTGATAGTTTGGGCCCTATAGAATAATGAATGTTTTGAATTTTCTCCAAAAGTAAAGTAGTTGCAAACTCATCCTTTTAGAAACTTGTTTGGGCTGTTGAGAGGAGTAAAAAACCATCAAAAATTTCAATCCTGCATGATTCTACCAAGAAATGTGATTCTTCATTCAAAACGCTGGTTTTTGCTATTGGGCTCTATTGAATAATGAATGTTTTGAATTTTCTCCAAAAGTAAAGTACTTGCAAACTCATGCTTTTAGAGACTTGTTTGGGCTCATGAGAGGAGTAGAAAAACATCAAAAATTTCAGTACTGCATGATTCTACCAAGAAATGTGTGTTCATTGAAACCGCTGGTTTTTGATAGTTTGGGCCCTATTGAATAATGAATGTTTTGAATTTTCTCCAAAAGTAAAGTAGTTGCAAACTCATCCTTTTAGAAACTTGTTTGGGCTGTTGAGAGGAGTAAAAAACCATCAAAAATTTCAATCCTGCATGATTTTACCAAGAAATGTGATTCTTCATTCAAAACCTGATTTTTGCTATTGGGCTCTATTGAATAATGAATGTTTTGAATTTTCTCCAAAAGTAAAGTAGTTGCAAACTCATGCTTTTAGAGACTTGTTTGGGCTCATGAGATGAGTAGAAAAACATCAAAAATTTCAGTCCTGCATGATTCTACCAAGACATGTGTGTTCATTGAAACGGCTGGTTTTTGATAGTTTGGGCCCTATTGAATAATGAATGTTTTGAATTTTCTCCAAAAGTAAAGTAGTTGCAAACTCATCCTTTTAGAAACTTGTTTGGGTTGTTGAGAGGAGTAAAAAACCATCAAAAATTTCAATCCTGCAGGATTCTACCAAGAAATGTGATTCTTCATTCAAAACGCTGGTTTTTGCTATTGGGCTCTATTGAATAATGAATGTTTTGAATTTTCTCCAAAAGTAAAGTAGTTGCAAACTCATGCTTTTAGAGACTTGTTTGGGCTCATGAGAGGAGTAGAAAAACATCAAAAATTTCAGTCCTGCATGATTCTACCAAGAAATGTGTGTTCATTCAAACCGCTGGTTTTTGATAGTTTGGGCCCTATTGAATAAGGAATGTTTTGAATTTTCTCCAAAAGTAAAGTAGTTGCAAACTCATCCTTTTAGAAACTTGTTTGGGCTGTTGAGAGGAGTAAAAAACCATCAAAAATTTCAATCCTGCATGATTCTACCAAGAAATGTGATTCTTCATTCAAAACGCTGGTTTTTGCTATTGGGCTCTATTGAATAATGAATGTTTTGAATTTTCTCCAAAAGTAAAGTAGTTGCAAACTCATGCTTTTAGAAACTTGTTTGGGCTCATGAGAGGAGTAGAAAAACATCAAAAATTTCAGTCCTGCATGATTCTACCAAGAAATGTGTGTTCATTGAAACCGCTGGTTTTTGATAGTTTGGGCCCTATAGAATAATGAATGTTTTGAATTTTCTCCAAAAGTAAAGTAGTTGCAAACTCATCCTTTTAGAAACTTGTTTGGGCTGTTGAGAGGAGTAAAAAACCATCAAAAATTTCAATCCTGCATGATTCTACCAAGAAATGTGATTCTTCATTCAAAACGCTGGTTTTTGCTATTGGGCTCTATTGAATAATGAATGTTTTGAATTTTCTCCAAAAGTAAAGTACTTGCAAACTCATGCTTTTAGAGACTTGTTTGGGCTCATGAGAGGAGTAGAAAAACATCAAAAATTTCAGTACTGCATGATTCTACCAAGAAATGTGTGTTCATTGAAACCGCTGGTTTTTGATAGTTTGGGCCCTATTGAATAATGAATGTTTTGAATTTTCTCCAAAAGTAAAGTAGTTGCAAACTCATCCTTTTAGAAACTTGTTTGGGCTGTTGAGAGGAGTAAAAAACCATCAAAAATTTCAATCCTGCATGATTTTACCAAGAAATGTGATTCTTCATTCAAAACCTGATTTTTGCTATTGGGCTCTATTGAATAATGAATGTTTTGAATTTTCTCCAAAAGTAAAGTAGTTGCAAACTCATGCTTTTAGAGACTTGTTTGGGCTCATGAGATGAGTAGAAAAACATCAAAAATTTCAGTCCTGCATGATTCTACCAAGACATGTGTGTTCATTGAAACGGCTGGTTTTTGATAGTTTGGGCCCTATTGAATAATGAATGTTTTGAATTTTCTCCAAAAGTAAAGTAGTTGCAAACTCATCCTTTTAGAAACTTGTTTGGGTTGTTGAGAGGAGTAAAAAACCATCAAAAATTTCAATCCTGCAGGATTCTACCAAGAAATGTGATTCTTCATTCAAAACGCTGGTTTTTGCTATTGGGCTCTATTGAATAATGAATGTTTTGAATTTTCTCCAAAAGTAAAGTAGTTGCAAACTCATGCTTTTAGAGACTTGTTTGGGCTCATGAGAGGAGTAGAAAAACATCAAAAATTTCAGTCCTGCATGATTCTACCAAGAAATGTGTGTTCATTCAAACCGCTGGTTTTTGATAGTTTGGGCCCTATTGAATAATGAATGTTTTGAATTTTCTCCAAAAGTAAAGTAGTTGCAAACTCATGCTTTTAGAGACTTGTTTGGGCTCATGAGAGGAGTAGAAAAACATCAAAAATTTCAGTCCTGCATGATTCTACCAAGAAATGTGTGTTCATTGAAACCGCTGGTTTTTGATAGTTTGGGCCCTATTGAATAAGGAATGTTTTGAATTTTCTCCAAAAGTAAAGTAGTTGCAAACTCATCCTTTTAGAAACTTGTTTGGGCTGTTGAGAGGAGTAAAAAACCATCAAAAATTTCAATCCTGCATGATTTTACCAAGAAATGTGATTCTTCATTCAAAACCTGATT
The DNA here is from genome assembly GCF_039654945.1 of Dendrobates tinctorius. Classification (NCBI taxonomy): domain Eukaryota; kingdom Metazoa; phylum Chordata; class Amphibia; order Anura; family Dendrobatidae; genus Dendrobates; species Dendrobates tinctorius. Next base: position 26,060,984 of record NW_027361793.1, read on the forward strand.
TTTGCTATTGGGCTCTATTGAATAGTGAATGTTTTGAATTTTCTCCAAAAGTAAAGTAGTTGCAAACTCATGCTTTTAGAGACTTGTTTGGGCTCATGAGAGGAGTAGAAAAACATCAAAAATTTCAGTCCTGCATGATTCTACCAAGAAATGTGTGTTCATTGAAACCGCTGGTTTTTGATAGTTTGGGCCCTATTGAATAAGGAATGTTTTGAATTTTCTCCAAAAGTAAAGTAGTTGCAAACTCATCCTTTTAGAAACTTGTTTGGGCTGTTGAGAGGAGTAAAAAACCATCAAAAATTTCAATCCTGCATGATTCTACCAAGAAATGTGATTCTTCATTCAAAACGCTGGTTTTTGCTATTGGGCTCTATTGAATAATGAATGTTTTGAATTTTCTCCAAAAGTAAAGTAGTTGCAAACTCATCCTTTTAGAAACTTGTTTGGGCTGTTGAGAGGAGTAAAAAACCATCAAAAATTTCAATCCTGCATGATTCTACCAAGAAATGTGATTCTTCATTCAAAACGCTGGTTTTTGCTATTGGGCTCTATTGAATAATGAATGTTTTGAATTTTCTCCAAAAGTAAAGTAGTTGCAAACTCATGCTTTTAGAAACTTGTTTGGGCTCATGAGAGGAGTAGAAAAACATCAAAAATTTCAGTCCTGCATGATTCTACCAAGAAATGTGTGTTCATTGAAACCGCTGGTTTTTGATAGTTTGGGCCCTATAGAATAATGAATGTTTTGAATTTTCTCCAAAAGTAAAGTAGTTGCAAACTCATCCTTTTAGAAACTTGTTTGGGCTGTTGAGAGGAGTAAAAAACCATCAAAAATTTCAATCCTGCATGATTCTACCAAGAAATGTGATTCTTCATTCAAAACGCTGGTTTTTGCTATTGGGCTCTATTGAATAATGAATGTTTTGAATTTTCTCCAAAAGTAAAGTACTTGCAAACTCATGCTTTTAGAGACTTGTTTGGGCTCATGAGAGGAGTAGAAAAACATCAAAAATTTCAGTACTGCATGATTCTACCAAGAAATGTGTGTTCATTGAAACCGCTGGTTTTTGATAGTTTGGGCCCTATTGAATAATGAATGTTTTGAATTTTCTCCAAAAGTAAAGTAGTTGCAAACTCATCCTTTTAGAAACTTGTTTGGGCTGTTGAGAGGAGTAAAAAACCATCAAAAATTTCAATCCTGCATGATTTTACCAAGAAATGTGATTCTTCATTCAAAACCTGATTTTTGCTATTGGGCTCTATTGAATAGTGAATGTTTTGAATTTTCTCCAAAAGTAAAGTAGTTGCAAACTCATGCTTTTAGAGACTTGTTTGGGCTCATGAGAGGAGTAGAAAAACATCAAAAATTTCAGTCCTGCATGATTCTACCAAGAAATGTGTGTTCATTGAAACGGCTGGTTTTTGATAGTTTGGGCCCTATTGAATAATGAATGTTTTGAATTTTCTCCAAAAGTAAAGTAGTTGCAAACTCATCCTTTTAGAAACTTGTTTGGGCTGTTGAGAGGAGTAAAAAACCATCAAAAATTTCAATCCTGCATGATTCTACCAAGAAATGTGATTCTTCATTCAAAACGCTGGTTTTTGCTATTGGGCTCTATTGAATAATGAATGTTTTGAATTTTCTCCAAAAGTAAAGTAGTTGCAAACTCATGCTTTTAGAGACTTGTTTGGGCTCATGAGATGAGTAGAAAAACATCAAAAATTTCAGTCCTGCATGATTCTACCAAGACATGTGTGTTCATTGAAACGGCTGGTTTTTGATAGTTTGGGCCCTATTGAATAATGAATGTTTTGAATTTTCTCCAAAAGTAAAGTAGTTGCAAACTCATCCTTTTAGAAACTTGTTTGGGTTGTTGAGAGGAGTAAAAAACCATCAAAAATTTCAATCCTGCAGGATTCTACCAAGAAATGTGATTCTTCATTCAAAACGCTGGTTTTTGCTATTGGGCTCTATTGAATAATGAATGTTTTGAATTTTCTCCAAAAGTAAAGTAGTTGCAAACTCATGCTTTTAGAGACTTGTTTGGGCTCATGAGAGGAGTAGAAAAACATCAAAAATTTCAGTCCTGCATGATTCTACCAAGAAATGTGTGTTCATTCAAACCGCTGGTTTTTGATAGTTTGGGCCCTATTGAATAATGAATGTTTTGAATTTTCTCCAAAAGTAAAGTAGTTGCAAACTCATGCTTTTAGAGACTTGTTTGGGCTCATGAGAGGAGTAGAAAAACATCAAAAATTTCAGTCCTGCATGATTCTACCAAGAAATGTGTGTTCATTGAAACGGCTGGTTTTTGATAGTTTGGGCCCTATTGAATAATGAATGTTTTGAATTTTCTCCAAAAGTAAAGTAGTTGCAAACTCATCCTTTTAGAAACTTGTTTGGGCTGTTGAGAGGAGTAAAAAACCATCAAAAATTTCAATCCTGCATGATTCTACCAAGAAATGTGATTCTTCATTCAAAACGCTGGTTTTTGCTATTGGGCTCTATTGAATAATGAATGTTTTGAATTTTCTCCAAAAGTAAAGTAGTTGCAAACTCATGCTTTTAGAGACTTGTTTGGGCTCATGAGAGGAGTAGAAAAACATCAAAAATTTCAGTCCTGCATGATTCTACCAAGAAATGTGTTCATTCAAACCGCTGGTTTTTCATAGTTTGGGCCCTATTGAATAATGAATGTTTTGAATTTTCTCCAAAAGTAAAGTAGTTGCAAACTCATCCTTTTAGAAACTTGTTTGGGCTGTTGAGAGGAGTAAAAAACCATCAAAAATTTCAATCCTGCATGATTCTACCAAGAAATGTGATTCTTCATTCAAAACGCTGGTTTTTGCTATTGGGCTCTATTGAATAATGAATGTTTTGAATTTTCTCCAAAAGTAAAGTAGTTGCAAACTCATGCTTTTAGAGACTTGTTTGGGCTCATGAGAGGAGTAGAAAAACATCAAAAATTTCAGTCCTGCATGATTCTACCAAGAAATGTGTGTTCATTGAAACCGCTGGTTTTTGATAGTTTGGGCCCTATTGAATAATGAATGTTTTGAATTTTCTCCAAAAGTAAAGTAGTTGCAAACTCATCCTTTTAGAAACTTGTTTGGGCTGTTGAGAGGAGTAAAAAACCATCAAAAATTTCAATCCTGCATGATTTTACCAAGAAATGTGATTCTTCATTCAAAACCTGATTTTTGCTATTGGGCTCTATTGAATAGTGAATGTTTTGAATTTTCTCCAAAAGTAAAGTAGTTGCAAACTCATGCTTTTAGAGACTTGTTTGGGCTCATGAGAGGAGTAGAAAAACATCAAAAATTTCAGTCCTGCATGATTCTACCAAGAAATGTGTGTTCATTCAAACCGCTGGTTTTTGATAGTTTGGGCCCTATTGAATAATGAATGTTTTGAATTTTCTCCAAAAGTAAAGTAGTTGCAAACTCATGCTTTTAGAGACTTGTTTGGGCTCATGAGAGGAGTAGAAAAACATCAAAAATTTCAGTCCTGCATGATTCTACCAAGAAATGTGTGTTCATTCAAACCGCTGGTTTTTGATAGTTTGGGCCCTATTGAATAATGAATGTTTTGAATTTTCTCCAAAAGTAAAGTAGTTGCAAACTCATGCTTTTAGAGACTTGTTTGGGCTCATGAGAGGAGTAGAAAAACATCAAAAATTTCAGTCCTGCATGATTCTACCAAGAAATGTGTGTTCATTGAAACCGCTGGTTTTTGATAGTTTGGGCCCTATTGAATAATGAATGTTTTGAATTTTCTCCAAAAGTAAAGTAGTTGCAAACTCATCCTTTTAGAAACTTGTTTGGGCTGTTGAGAGGAGTAAAAAACCATCAAAAATTTCAATCCTGCATGATTTTACCAAGAAATGTGATTCTTCATTCAAAACCTGATTTTTGCTATTGGGCTCTATTGAATAGTGAATGTTTTGAATTTTCTCCAAAAGTAAAGTAGTTGCAAACTCATGCTTTTAGAGACTTGTTTGGGCTCATGAGAGGAGTAGAAAAACATCAAAAATTTCAGTCCTGCATGATTCTACCAAGAAATGTGTGTTCATTGAAACCGCTGGTTTTTGATAGTTTGGGCCCTATTGAATAATGAATGTTTTGAATTTTCTCCAAAAGTAAAGTAGTTGCAAACTCATCCTTTTAGAAACTTGTTTGGGCTGTTGAGAGGAGTAAAAAACCATCAAAAATTTCAATCCTGCATGATTCTACCAAGAAATGTGATTCTTCATTCAAAACGCTGGTTTTTGCTATTGGGCTCTATTGAATAATGAATGTTTTGAATTTTCTCCAAAAGTAAAGTAGTTGCAAACTCATGCTTTTAGAGACTTGTTTGGGCTCATGAGAGGAGTAGAAAAACATCAAAAATTTCAGTCCTGCATGATTCTACCAAGAAATGTGTGTTCATTGAAACCGCTGGTTTTTGATAGTTTGGGCCCTATTGAATAAGGAATGTTTTGAATTTTCTCCAAAAGTAAAGTAGTTGCAAACTCATCCTTTTAGAAACTTGTTTGGGCTGTTGAGAGGAGTAAAAAACCATCAAAAATTTCAATCCTGCATGATTTTACCAAGAAATGTGATTCTTCATTCAAAACCTGATTTTTGCTATTGGGCTCTATTGAATAGTGAATGTTTTGAATTTTCTCCAAAAGTAAGGTAGTTGCAAACTCATGCTTTTAGAGACTTGTTTGGGCTCATGAGAGGAGTAGAAAAACATCAAAAATTTCAGTCCTGCATGATTCTACCAAGAAATGTGTGTTCATTGAAACCGCTGGTTTTTGATAGTTTGGGCCCTATTGAATAATGAATGTTTTGAATTTTCTCCAAAAGTAAAGTAGTTGCAAACTCATCCTTTTAGAAACTTGTTTGGGCTGTTGAGAGGAGTAAAAAACCATCAAAAATTTCAATCCTGCATGATTCTACCAAGAAATGTGATTCTTCATTCAAAACGCTGGTTTTTGCTATTGGGCTCTATTGAATAATGAATGTTTTGAATTTTCTCCAAAAGTAAAGTAGTTGCAAACTCATGCTTTTAGAGACTTGTTTGGGCTCATGAGAGGAGTAGAAAAACATCAAAAATTTCAGTCCTGCATGATTCTACCAAGAAATGTGTGTTCATTGAAACCGCTGGTTTTTGATAGTTTGGGCCCTATTGAATAAGGAATGTTTTGAATTTTCTCCAAAAGTAAAGTAGTTGCAAACTCATCCTTTTAGAAACTTGTTTGGGCTGTTGAGAGGAGTAAAAAACCATCAAAAATTTCAATCCTGCATGATTTTACCAAGAAATGTGATTCTTCATTCAAAACCTGATTTTTGCTATTGGGCTCTATTGAATAGTGAATGTTTTGAATTTTCTCCAAAAGTAAAGTAGTTGCAAACTCATGCTTTTAGAGACTTGTTTGGGCTCATGAGAGGAGTAGAAAAACATCAAAAATTTCAGTCCTGCATGATTCTACCAAGAAATGTGTGTTCATTCAAACCGCTGGTTTTTGATAGTTTGGGCCCTATTGAATAATGAATGTTTTGAATTTTCTCCAAAAGTAAAGTAGTTGCAAACTCATCCTTTTAGAAACTTGTTTGGGCTGTTGAGAGGAGTAAAAAAACATCAAAAATTTCAATCCTGCATGATTCTACCAAGAAATGTGATTCTTCATTCAAAACGCTGGTTTTTGCTATTGGGCTCTATTGAATAATGAATGTTTTGAATTTTCTCCAAAAGTAAAGTAGTTGCAAACTCATGCTTTTAGAGACTTGTTTGGGCTCATGAGAGGAGTAGAAAAACATCAAAAATTTCAGTCCTGCATGATTCTACCAAGAAATGTGTGTTCATTGAAACCGCTGGTTTTTGATAGTTTGGGCCCTATTGAATAATGAATGTTTTGAATTTTCTCCAAAAGTAAAGTAGTTGCAAACTCATCCTTTTAGAAACTTGTTTGGGCTGTTGAGAGGAGTAAAAAACCATCAAAAATTTCAATCCTGCATGATTTTACCAAGAAATGTGATTCTTCATTCAAAACCTGATTTTTGCTATTGGGCTCTATTGAATAGTGAATGTTTTGAATTTTCTCCAAAAGTAAAGTAGTTGCAAACTCATGCTTTTAGAGACTTGTTTGGGCTCATGAGAGGAGTAGAAAAACATCAAAAATTTCAGTCCTGCATGATTCTACCAAGAAATGTGTGTTCATTCAAACCGCTGGTTTTTGATAGTTTGGGCCCTATTGAATAATGAATGTTTTGAATTTTCTCCAAAAGTAAAGTAGTTGCAAACTCATCCTTTTAGAAACTTGTTTGGGCTGTTGAGAGGAGTAAAAAACCATCAAAAATGTCAATCCTGCATGATTCTACCAAGAAATGTGATTCTTCATTCAAAACGCTGGTTTTTGCTATTGGGCTCTATTGAATAATGAATGTTTTGAATTTTCTCCAAAAGTAAAGTAGTTGCAAACTCATGCTTTTAGAGACTTGTTTGGGCTCATGAGAGGAGTAGAAAAACATCAAAAATTTCAGTCCTGCATGATTCTACCAAGAAATGTGTGTTCATTCAAACCGCTGGTTTTTGATAGTTTGGGCCCTATTGAATAATGAATGTTTTGAATTTTCTCCAAAAGTAAAGTAGTTGCAAACTCATGCTTTTAGAGACTTGTTTGGGCTCATGAGAGGAGTAGAAAAACATCAAAAATTTCAGTCCTGCATGATTCTACCAAGAAATGTGTGTTCATTGAAACCGCTGGTTTTTGATAGTTTGGGCCCTATTGAATAATGAATGTTTTGAATTTTCTCCAAAAGTAAAGTAGTTGCAAACTCATCCTTTTAGAAACTTGTTTGGGCTGTTGAGAGGAGTAAAAAACCAACAAAAATTTCAATCCTGCATGATTCTACCAAGAAATGTGATTCTTCATTCAAAACGCTGGTTTTTGCTATTGGTCTCTATTGAATAATGAATGTTTTGAATTTTCTCCAAAAGTAAAGTAGTTGCAAACTCATGCTTTTAGAGACTTGTTTGGGCTCATGAGAGGAGTAGAAAAACATCAAAAATTTCAGTCCTGCATGATTCTACCAAGAAATGTGTGTTCATTCAAACCGCTGGTTTTTGATAGTTTGGGCCCTATTGAATAATGAATGTTTTGAATTTTCTCCAAAAGTAAAGTGGTTGCAAACTCATGCTTTTAGAGACTTGTTTGGGCTCATGAGAGGAGTAGAAAAACATCAAAAATTTCAGTCCTGCATGATTCTACCAAGAAATGTGTGTTCATTGAAACCGCTGGTTTTTGATAGTTTGGGCCCTATTGAATAATGAATGTTTTGAATTTTCTCCAAAAGTAAAGTAGTTGCAAACTCATCCTTTTAGAAACTTGTTTGGGCTGTTGAGAGGAGTAAAAAACCATCAAAAATTTCAATCCTGCATGATTTTACCAAGAAATGTGATTCTTCATTCAAAACCTGATTTTTGCTATTGGGCTCTATTGAATAGTGAATGTTTTGAATTTTCTCCAAAAGTAAAGTAGTTGCAAACTCATGCTTTTAGAGACTTGTTTGGGCTCATGAGAGGAGTAGAAAAACATCAAAAATTTCAGTCCTGCATGATTCTACCAAGAAATGTGTGTTCATTCAAACCGCTGGTTTTTGATAGTTTGGGCCCTATTGAATAATGAATGTTTTGAATTTTCTCCAAAAGTAAAGTAGTTGCAAACTCATGCTTTTAGAGACTTGTTTGGGCTCATGAGAGGAGTAGAAAAACATCAAAAATTTCAGTCCTGCATGATTCTACCAAGAAATGTGTGTTCATTGAAACCGCTGGTTTTTGATAGTTTGGGCCCTATTGAATAATGAATGTTTTGAATTTTCTCCAAAAGTAAAGTAGTTGCAAACTCATCCTTTTAGAAACTTGTTTGGGCTGTTGAGAGGAGTAAAAAACCATCAAAAATTTCAATCCTGCATGATTTTACCAAGAAATGTGATTCTTCATTCAAAACCTGATTTTTGCTATTGGGCTCTATTGAATAGTGAATGTTTTGAATTTTCTCCAAAAGTAAAGTAGTTGCAAACTCATGCTTTTAGAGACTTGTTTGGGCTCATGAGAGGAGTAGAAAAACATCAAAAATTTCAGTCCTGCATGATTCTACCAAGAAATGTGTGTTCATTGAAACCGCTGGTTTTTTATAGTTTGGGCCCTATTGAATAATGAATGTTTTGAATTTTCTCCAAAAGTAAAGTAGTTGCAAACTCATCCTTTTAGAAACTTGTTTGGGCTGTTGAGAGGAGTAAAAAACCATCAAAAATTTCAATCCTGCATGATTCTACCAAGAAATGTGATTCTTCATTCAAAACGCTGGTTTTTGCTATTGGGCTCTATTGAATAATGAATGTTTTGAATTTTCTCCAAAAGTAAAGTAGTTGCAAACTCATGCTTTTAGAGACTTGTTTGGGCTCATGAGAGGAGTAGAAAAACATCAAAAATTTCAGTCCTGCATGATTCTACCAAGAAATGTGTGTTCATTGAAACCGCTGGTTTTTGATAGTTTGGGCCCTATTGAATAAGGAATGTTTTGAATTTTCTCCAAAAGTAAAGTAGTTGCAAACTCATCCTTTTAGAAACTTGTTTGGGCTGTTGAGAGGAGTAAAAAACCATCAAAAATTTCAATCCTGCATGATTTTACCAAGAAATGTGATTCTTCATTCAAAACCTGATTTTTGCTATTGGGCTCTATTGAATAGTGAATGTTTTGAATTTTCTCCAAAAGTAAAGTAGTTGCAAACTCATGCTTTTAGAGACTTGTTTGGGCTCATGAGAGGAGTAGAAAAACATCAAAAATTTCAGTCCTGCATGATTCTACCAAGAAATGTGTGTTCATTGAAACCGCTGGTTTTTGATAGTTTGGGCCCTATTGAATAATGAATGTTTTGAATTTTCTCCAAAAGTAAAGTAGTTGCAAACTCATCCTTTTAGAAACTTGTTTGGGCTGTTGAGAGGAGTAAAAAACCATCAAAAATTTCAATCCTGCATGATTCTACCAAGAAATGTGATTCTTCATTCAAAACGCTGGTTTTTGCTATTGGGCTCTATTGAATAATGAATGTTTTGAATTTTCTCCAAAAGTAAAGTAGTTGCAAACTCATGCTTTTAGAGACTTGTTTGGGCTCATGAGAGGAGTAGAAAAACATCAAAAATTTCAGTCCTGCATGATTCTACCAAGAAATGTGTGTTCATTCAAACCGCTGGTTTTTGATAGTTTGGGCCCTATTGAATAATGAATGTTTTGAATTTTCTCCAAAAGTAAAGTAGTTGCAAACTCATGCTTTTAGAGACTTGTTTGGGCTCATGAGAGGAGTAGAAAAACATCAAAAATTTCAGTCCTGCATGATTCTACCAAGAAATGTGTGTTCATTGAAACCGCTGGTTTTTGATAGTTTGGGCCCTATTGAATAATGAATGTTTTGAATTTTCTCCAAAAGTAAAGTAGTTGCAAACTCATCCTTTTAGAAACTTGTTTGGGCTGTTGAGAGGAGTAAAAAACCATCAAAAATTTCAATCCTGCATGATTTTACCAAGAAATGTGATTCTTCATTCAAAACCTGATTTTTGCTATTGGGCTCTATTGAATAGTGAATGTTTTGAATTTTCTCCAAAAGTAAAGTAGTTGCAAACTCATGCTTTTAGAGACTTGTTTGGGCTCATGAGAGGAGTAGAAAAACATCAAAAATTTCAGTCCTGCATGATTCTACCAAGAAATGTGTGTTCATTGAAACCGCTGGTTTTTGATAGTTTGGGCCCTATTGAATAATGAATGTTTTGAATTTTCTCCAAAAGTAAAGTAGTTGCAAACTCATCCTTTTAGAAACTTGTTTGGGCTGTTGAGAGGAGTAAAAAACCATCAAAAATTTCAATCCTGCATGATTCTACCAAGAAATGTGATTCTTCATTCAAAACGCTGGTTTTTGCTATTGGGCTCTATTGAATAATGAATGTTTTGAATTTTCTCCAAAAGTAAAGTAGTTGCAAACTCATGCTTTTAGAGACTTGTTTGGGCTCATGAGAGGAGTAGAAAAACATCAAAAATTTCAGTCCTGCATGATTCTACCAAGAAATGTGTGTTCATTGAAACCGCTGGTTTTTGATAGTTTGGGCCCTATTGAATAAGGAATGTTTTGAATTTTCTCCAAAAGTAAAGTAGTTGCAAACTCATCCTTTTAGAAACTTGTTTGGGCTGTTGAGAGGAGTAAAAAACCATCAAAAATTTCAATCCTGCATGATTTTACCAAGAAATGTGATTCTTCATTCAAAACCTGATTTTTGCTATTGGGCTCTATTGAATAGTGAATGTTTTGAATTTTCTCCAAAAGTAAAGTAGTTGCAAACTCATGCTTTTAGAGACTTGTTTGGGCTCATGAGAGGAGTAGAAAAACATCAAAAATTTCAGTCCTGCATGATTCTACCAAGAAATGTGTGTTCATTCAAACCGCTGGTTTTTGATAGTTTGGGCCCTATTGAATAATGAATGTTTTGAATTTTCTCCAAAAGTAAAGTAGTTGCAAACTCATCCTTTTAGAAACTTGTTTGGGCTGTTGAGAGGAGTAAAAAAACATCAAAAATTTCAATCCTGCATGATTCTACCAAGAAATGTGATTCTTCATTCAAAACGCTGGTTTTTGCTATTGGGCTCTATTGAATAATGAATGTTTTGAATTTTCTCCAAAAGTAAAGTAGTTGCAAACTCATGCTTTTAGAGACTTGTTTGGGCTCATGAGAGGAGTAGAAAAACATCAAAAATTTCAGTCCTGCATGATTCTACCAAGAAATGTGTGTTCATTGAAACCGCTGGTTTTTGATAGTTTGGGCCCTATTGAATAAGGAATGTTTTGAATTTTCTCCAAAAGTAAAGTAGTTGCAAACTCATCCTTTTAGAAACTTGTTTGGGCTGTTGAGAGGAGTAAAAAACCATCAAAAATTTCAATCCTGCATGATTTTACCAAGAAATGTGATTCTTCATTCAAAACCTGATTTTTGCTATTGGGCTCTATTGAATAGTGAATGTTTTGAATTTTCTCCAAAAGTAAAGTAGTTGCAAACTCATGCTTTTAGAGACTTGTTTGGGCTCATGAGAGGAGTAGAAAAACATCAAAAATTTCAGTCCTGCATGATTCTACCAAGAAATGTGTGTTCATTGAAACCGCTGGTTTTTGATAGTTTGGGCCCTATTGAATAATGAATGTTTTGAATTTTCTCCAAAAGTAAAGTAGTTGCAAACTCATCCTTTTAGAAACTTGTTTGGGCTGTTGAGAGGAGTAAAAAACCATCAAAAATTTCAATCCTGCATGATTCTACCAAGAAATGTGATTCTTCATTCAAAACGCTGGTTTTTGCTATTGGGCTCTATTGAATAATGAATGTTTTGAATTTTCTCCAAAAGTAAAGTAGTTGCAAACTCATGCTTTTAGAGACTTGTTTGGGCTCATGAGAGGAGTAGAAAAACATCAAAAATTTCAGTCCTGCATGATTCTACCAAGAAATGTGTGTTCATTGAAACCGCTGGTTTTTGATAGTTTGGGCCCTATTGAATAAGGAATGTTTTGAATTTTCTCCAAAAGTAAAGTAGTTGCAAACTCATCCTTTTAGAAACTTGTTTGGGCTGTTGAGAGGAGTAAAAAACCATCAAAAATTTCAATCCTGCATGATTTTACCAAGAAATGTGATTCTTCATTCAAAACCTGATTTTTGCTATTGGGCTCTATTGAATAGTGAATGTTTTGAATTTTCTCCAAAAGTAAAGTAGTTGCAAACTCATGCTTTTAGAGACTTGTTTGGGCTCATGAGAGGAGTAGAAAAACATCAAAAATTTCAGTCCTGCATGATTCTACCAAGAAATGTGTGTTCATTCAAACCGCTGGTTTTTGATAGTTTGGGCCCTATTGAATAATGAATGTTTTGAATTTTCTCCAAAAGTAAAGTAGTTGCAAACTCATCCTTTTAGAAACTTGTTTGGGCTGTTGAGAGGAGTAAAAAAAACATCAAAAATTTCAATCCTGCATGATTCTACCAAGAAATTTGATTCTTCATTCAAAACGCTGGTTTTTGCTATTGGGCTCTATTGAATAATGAATGTTTTGAATTTTCTCCAAAAGTAAAGTAGTTGCAAACTCATGCTTTTAGAGACTTGTTTGGGCTCATGAGAGGAGTAGAAAAACATCAAAAATTTCAGTCCTGCATGATTCTACCAAGAAATGTGTGTTCATTGAAACCGCTGGTTTTTGATAGTTTGGGCCCTATTGAATAATGAATGTTTTGAATTTTCTCCAAAAGTAAAGTAGTTGCAAACTCATCCTTTTAGAAACTTGTTTGGGCTGTTGAGAGGAGTAAAAAACCATCAAAAATTTCAATCCTGCATGATTTTACCAAGAAATGTGATTCTTCATTCAAAACCTGATTTTTGCTATTGGGCTCTATTGAATAGTGAATGTTTTGAATTTTCTCCAAAAGTAAAGTAGTTGCAAACTCATGCTTTTAGAGACTTGTTTGGGCTCATGAGAGGAGTAGGAAAACATCAAAAATTTCAGTCCAGCATGATTCTACCAAGAAATGTGTGTTCATTCAAACCGCTGGTTTTTGATAGTTTGGGCCCTATTGAATAATGAATGTTTTGAATTTTCTCCAAAAGTAAAGTAGTTGCAAACTCATGCTTTTAGAGACTTGTTTGGGCTCATGAGAGGAGTAGAAAAACATCAAAAATTTCAGTCCTGCATGATTCTACCAAGAAATGTGTGTTCATTGAAACCGCTGGTTTTTGATAGTTTGGGCCCTATTGAATAATGAATGTTTTGAATTTTCTCCAAAAGTAAAGTAGTTGCAAACTCATCCTTTTAGAAACTTGTTTGGGCTGTTGAGAGGAGTAAAAAACCATCAAAAATTTCAATCCTGCATGATTTTACCAAGAAATGTGATTCTTCATTCAAAACCTGATTTTTGCTATTGGGCTCTATTGAATAGTGAATGTTTTGAATTTTCTCCAAAAGTAAAGTAGTTGCAAACTCATGCTTTTAGAGACTTGTTTGGGCTCATGAGAGGAGTAGAAAAACATCAAAAATTTCAGTCCTGCATGATTCTACCAAGAAATGTGTGTTCATTGAAACCGCTGGTTTTTGATAGTTTGGGCCCTATTGAATAAGGAATGTTTTGAATTTTCTCCAAAAGTAAAGTAGTTGCAAACTCATCCTTTTAGAAACTTGTTTGGGCTGTTGAGAGGAGTAAAAAACCATCAAAAATTTCAATCCTGCATGATTTTACCAAGAAATGTGATTCTTCATTCAAAACCTGATTTTTGCTATTGGGCTCTATTGAATAGTGAATGTTTTGAATTTTCTCCAAAAGTAAAGTAGTTGCAAACTCATGCTTTTAGAGACTTGTTTGGGCTCATGAGAGGAGTAGAAAAACATCAAAAATTTCAGTCCTGCATGATTCTACCAAGAAATGTGTGTTCATTCAAACCGCTGGTTTTTGATAGTTTGGGCCCTATTGAATAATGAATGTTTTGAATTTTCTCCAAAAGTAAAGTAGTTGCAAACTCATCCTTTTAGAAACTTGTTTGGGCTGTTGAGAGGAGTAAAAAAAACATCAAAAATTTCAATCCTGCATGATTCTACCAAGAAATTTGATTCTTCATTCAAAACGCTGGTTTTTGCTATTGGGCTCTATTGAATAATGAATGTTTTGAATTTTCTCCAAAAGTAAAGTAGTTGCAAACTCATGCTTTTAGAGACTTGTTTGGGCTCATGAGAGGAGTAGAAAAACATCAAAAATTTCAGTCCTGCATGATTCTACCAAGAAATGTGTGTTCATTGAAACCGCTGGTTTTTGATAGTTTGGGCCCTATTGAATAATGAATGTTTTGAATTTTCTCCAAAAGTAAAGTAGTTGCAAACTCATCCTTTTAGAAACTTGTTTGGGCTGTTGAGAGGAGTAAAAAACCATCAAAAATTTCAATCCTGCATGATTTTACCAAGAAATGTGATTCTTCATTCAAAACCTGATTTTTGCTATTGGGCTCTATTGAATAGTGAATGTTTTGAATTTTCTCCAAAAGTAAAGTAGTTGCAAACTCATGCTTTTAGAGACTTGTTTGGGCTCATGAGAGGAGTAGGAAAACATCAAAAATTTCAGTCCAGCATGATTCTACCAAGAAATGTGTGTTCATTCAAACCGCTGGTTTTTGATAGTTTGGGCCCTATTGAATAATGAATGTTTTGAATTTTCTCCAAAAGTAAAGTAGTTGCAAACTCATGCTTTTAGAGACTTGTTTGGGCTCATGAGAGGAGTAGAAAAACATCAAAAATTTCAGTCCTGCATGATTCTACCAAGAAATGTGTGTTCATTGAAACCGCTGGTTTTTGATAGTTTGGGCCCTATTGAATAATGAATGTTTTGAATTTTCTCCAAAAGTAAAGTAGTTGCAAACTCATCCTTTTAGAAACTTGTTTGGGCTGTTGAGAGGAGTAAAAAACCATCAAAAATTTCAATCCTGCATGATTTTACCAAGAAATGTGATTCTTCATTCAAAACCTGATTTTTGCTATTGGGCTCTATTGAATAGTGAATGTTTTGAATTTTCTCCAAAAGTAAAGTAGTTGCAAACTCATGCTTTTAGAGACTTGTTTGGGCTCATGAGAGGAGTAGAAAAACATCAAAAATTTCAGTCCTGCATGATTCTACCAAGAAATGTGTGTTCATTGAAACCGCTGGTTTTTGATAGTTTGGGCCCTATTGAATAATGAATGTTTTGAATTTTCTCCAAAAGTAAAGTAGTTGCAAACTCATCCTTTTAGAAACTTGTTTGGGCTGTTGAGAGGAGTAAAAAACCATCAAAAATTTCAATCCTGCATGATTCTACCAAGAAATGTGATTCTTCATTCAAAACGCTGGTTTTTGCTATTGGGCTCTATTGAATAATGAATGTTTTGAATTTTCTCCAAAAGTAAAGTAGTTGCAAACTCATGCTTTTAGAGACTTGTTTGGGCTCATGAGAGGAGTAGAAAAACATCAAAAATTTCAGTCCTGCATGATTCTACCAAGAAATGTGTGTTCATTGAAACCGCTGGTTTTTGATAGTTTGGGCCCTATTGAATAAGGAATGTTTTGAATTTTCTCCAAAAGTAAAGTAGTTGCAAACTCATCCTTTTAGAAACTTGTTTGGGCTGTTGAGAGGAGTAAAAAACCATCAAAAATTTCAATCCTGCATGATTTTACCAAGAAATGTGATTCTTCATTCAAAACCTGATTTTTGCTATTGGGCTCTATTGAATAGTGAATGTTTTGAATTTTCTCCAAAAGTAAAGTAGTTGCAAACTCATGCTTTTAGAGACTTGTTTGGGCTCATGAGAGGAGTAGAAAAACATCAAAAATTTCAGTCCTGCATGATTCTACCAAGAAATGTGTGTTCATTGAAACCGCTGGTTTTTGATAGTTTGGGCCCTATTGAATAATGAATGTTTTGAATTTTCTCCAAAAGTAAAGTAGTTGCAAACTCATCCTTTTAGAAACTTGTTTGGGCTGTTGAGAGGAGTAAAAAACCATCAAAAATTTCAATCCTGCATGATTCTACCAAGAAATGTGATTCTTCATTCAAAACGCTGGTTTTTGCTATTGGGCTCTATTGAATAATGAATGTTTTGAATTTTCTCCAAAAGTAAAGTAGTTGCAAACTCATGCTTTTAGAGACTTGTTTGGGCTCATGAGAGGAGTAGAAAAACATCAAAAATTTCAGTCCTGCATGATTCTACCAAGAAATGTGTGTTCATTGAAACCGCTGGTTTTTGATAGTTTGGGCCCTATTGAATAAGGAATGTTTTGAATTTTCTCCAAAAGTAAAGTAGTTGCAAACTCATCCTTTTAGAAACTTGTTTGGGCTGTTGAGAGGAGTAAAAAACCATCAAAAATTTCAATCCTGCATGATTTTACCAAGAAATGTGATTCTTCATTCAAAACCTGATTTTTGCTATTGGGCTCTATTGAATAGTGAATGTTTTGAATTTTCTCCAAAAGTAAAGTAGTTGCAAACTCATGCTTTTAGAGACTTGTTTGGGCTCATGAGAGGAGTAGAAAAACATCAAAAATTTCAGTCCTGCATGATTCTACCAAGAAATGTGTGTTCATTCAAACCGCTGGTTTTTGATAGTTTGGGCCCTATTGAATAATGAATGTTTTGAATTTTCTCCAAAAGTAAAGTAGTTGCAAACTCATCCTTTTAGAAACTTGTTTGGGCTGTTGAGAGGAGTAAAAAAAACATCAAAAATTTCAATCCTGCATGATTCTACCAAGAAATTTGATTCTTCATTCAAAACGCTGGTTTTTGCTATTGGGCTCTATTGAATAATGAATGTTTTGAATTTTCTCCAAAAGTAAAGTAGTTGCAAACTCATGCTTTTAGAGACTTGTTTGGGCTCATGAGAGGAGTAGAAAAACATCAAAAATTTCAGTCCTGCATGATTCTACCAAGAAATGTGTGTTCATTGAAACCGCTGGTTTTTGATAGTTTGGGCCCTATTGAATAATGAATGTTTTGAATTTTCTCCAAAAGTAAAGTAGTTGCAAACTCATCCTTTTAGAAACTTGTTTGGGCTGTTGAGAGGAGTAAAAAACCATCAAAAATTTCAATCCTGCATGATTTTACCAAGAAATGTGATTCTTCATTCAAAACCTGATTTTTGCTATTGGGCTCTATTGAATAGTGAATGTTTTGAATTTTCTCCAAAAGTAAAGTAGTTGCAAACTCATGCTTTTAGAGACTTGTTTGGGCTCATGAGAGGAGTAGGAAAACATCAAAAATTTCAGTCCAGCATGATTCTACCAAGAAATGTGTGTTCATTCAAACCGCTGGTTTTTGATAGTTTGGGCCCTATTGAATAATGAATGTTTTGAATTTTCTCCAAAAGTAAAGTAGTTGCAAACTCATCCTTTTAGAAACTTGTTTGGGCTGTTGAGAGGAGTAAAAAACCATCAAAAATTTCAATCCTGCATGATTCTACCAAGAAATGTGATTCTTCATTCAAAACGCTGGTTTTTGCTATTGGGCTCTATTGAATAATGAATGTTTTGAATTTTCTCCAAAAGTAAAGTAGTTGCAAACTCATGCTTTTAGAGACTTGTTTGGGCTCATGAGAGGAGAAGAAAAACATCAAAAATTTCAGTCCCGCATGATTCTAAAAAGACATGTGTGTTCATTGAAACGGCTGGTTTTTGATAGTTTGGGCCCTATTGAATAATGAATGTTTTGAATTTTCTCCAAAAGTAAAGTAGTTGCAAACTCATCCTTTTAGAAACTTGTTTGGGCTGTTGAGAGGAGTAAAAAACCATCAAAAATTTCAATCCTGCATGATTCTACCAAGAAATGTGATTCTTCATTCAAAACGCTGGTTTTTGCTATTGGGCTCTATTGAATAATGAATGTTTTGAATTTTCTCCAAAAGTAAAGTAGTTGCAAACTCATGCTTTTAGAGACTTGTTTGAGCTCATGAGAGGAGTAGAAAAACATCAAAAATTTCAGTCCTGCATGTTTCTACCAAGAAATGTGTGTTTATTCAAACCGCTGGTTTTTGAGTTTGGGCCCTATTGAATAATGAATGTTTTGAATTTTCTCCAAAAGTAAAGTAGTTGCAAACTCATCCTTTTAGAAACTTGTTTGGGCTGTTGAGAGGAGTAAAAAACCATCAAAAATTTCAATCCTGCATGATTTTACCAAGAAATGTGATTCTTCATTCAAAACCTGATTTTTGCTATTGGGCTCTATTGAATAGTGAATGTTTTGAATTTTCTCCAAAAGTAAAGTAGTTGCAAACTCATGCTTTTAGAGACTTGTTTGGGCTCATGAGATGAGTAGAAAAACATCAAAAATTTCAGTCCTGCATGATTCTACCAAGACATGTGTGTTCATTGAAACGGCTGGTTTTTGATAGTTTGGGCCCTATTGAATAATGAATGTTTTGAATTTTCTCCAAAAGTAAAGTAGTTGCAAACTCATCCTTTTAGAAACTTGTTTGGGTTGTTGAGAGGAGTAAAAAACCATCAAAAATTTCAATCCTGCAGGATTCTACCAAGAAATGTGATTCTTCATTCAAAACGCTGGTTTTTGCTATTGGGCTCTATTGAATAATGAATGTTTTGAATTTTCTCCAAAAGTAAAGTAGTTGCAAACTCATGCTTTTAGAGACTTGTTTGGGCTCATGAGAGGAGTAGAAAAACATCAAAAATTTCAGTCCTGCATGATTCTACCAAGAAATGTGTGTTCATTCAAACCGCTGGTTTTTGATAGTTTGGGCCCTATTGAATAATGAATGTTTTGAATTTTCTCCAAAAGTAAAGTAGTTGCAAACTCATGCTTTTAGAGACTTGTTTGAGCTCATGAGAGGAGTAGAAAAACATCAAAAATTTCAGTCCTGCATGATTCTACCAAGAAATGTGTGTTCATTGAAACCGCTGGTTTTTGATAGTTTGGGCCCTATTGAATAATGAATGTTTTGAATTTTCTCCAAAAGTAAAGTAGTTGCAAACTCATCCTTTTAGAAACTTGTTTGGGCTGTTGAGAAGAGTAAAAAACCATCAAAAATTTCAATCCTGCATGATTCTACCAAGAAATGTGATTCTTCATTCAAAACGCTGGTTTTTGCTATTGGGCTCTATTGAATAATGAATGCTTTGAATTTTCTCCAAAAGTAAAGTAGTTGCAAACTCATGCTTTTAGAGACTTGTTTGGGCTCATGAGAGGAGTAGAAAAACATCAAAAATTTCAGTCCTGCATGATTCTACCAAGAAATGTGTGTTCATTGAAACCGCTGGTTTTTGATAGTTTGGGCCCTATTGAATAATGAATGTTTTGAATTTTCTCCAAAAGTAAAGTAGTTGCAAACTCATCCTTTTAGAAACTTGTTTGGGCTGTTGAGAGGAGTAAAAAACCATCAAAAATTTCAATCCTGCATGATTCTACCAAGAAATGTGATTCTTCATTCAAAACGCTGGTTTTTGCTATTGGGCTCTATTGAATAATGAATGTTTTGAATTTTCTCCAAAAGTAAAGTAGTTGCAAACTCATGCTTTTAGAGACTTGTTTGGGCTCATGAGAGGAGTAGAAAAACATCAAAAATTTCAGTCCTGCATGATTCTACCAAGAAATGTGTGTTCATTCAAACCGCTGGTTTTTGATAGTTTGGGCCCTATTGAATAATGAATGTTTTGAATTTTCTCCAAAAGTAAAGTAGTTCCAAACTCATGCTTTTAGAGACTTGTTTGGGCTCATGAGAGGAGTAGAAAAACATCAAAAATTTCAGTCCTGCATGATTCTACCAAGAAATGTGTGTTCATTCAAACCGCTGGTTTTTGATAGTTTGGGCCCTATTGAATAATGAATGTTTTGAATTTTCTCCAAAAGTAAAGTAGTTGCAAACTCATGCTTTTAGAGACTTGTTTGGGCTCATGAGAGGAGTAGAAAAACATCAAAAATTTCAGTCCTGCATGATTCTACCAAGAAATGTGTGTTCATTGAAACCGCTGGTTTTTTATAGTTTGGGACCTATTGAATAATGAATGTTTTGAATTTTCTCCAAAAGTAAAGTAGTTGCAAACTCATCCTTTTAGAAACTTGTTTGGGCTGTTGAGAGGAGTAAAAAACCATCAAAAATTTCAATCCTGCATGATTCTACCAAGAAATGTGATTCTTCATTCAAAACGCTGGTTTTTGCTATTGGGCTCTATTGAATAATGAATGTTTTGAATTTTCTCCAAAAGTAAAGTAGTTGCAAACTCATGCTTTTAGAGACTTGTTTGGGCTCAAGAGAGGAGTAGAAAAACATCAAAAATTTCAGTCCTGCATGATTCTACCAAGAAATGTGTGTTCATTGAAACCGCTGGTTTTTGATAGTTTGGGCCCTATTGAATAAGGAATGTTTTGAATTTTCTCCAAAAGTAAAGTAGTTGCAAACTCATCCTTTTAGAAACTTGTTTGGGCTGTTGAGAGGAGTAAAAAACCATCAAAAATTTCAATCCTGCATGATTTTACCAAGAAATGTGATTCTTCATTCAAAACCTGATTTTTGCTATTGGGCTCTATTGAATAGTGAATGTTTTGAATTTTCTCCAAAAGTAAAGTAGTTGCAAACTCATGCTTTTAGAGACTTGTTTGGGCTCATGAGCGGAGTAGAAAAACATCAAAAATTTCAGTCCTGCATGATTCTACCAAGAAATGTGTGTTCATTGAAACCGCTGGTTTTTGATAGTTTGGACCCTATTGAATAATGAATGTTTTGAATTTTCTCCAAAAGTAAAGTAGTTGCAAACTCATCCTTTTAGAAACTTGTTTGGGCTGTTGAGAGGAGTAAAAAACCATCAAAAATTTCAATCCTGCATGATTCTACCAAGAAATGTGATTCTTCATTCAAAACGCTGGTTTTTGCTATTGGGCTCTATTGAATAATGAATGTTTTGAATTTTCTCCAAAAGTAAAGTAGTTGCAAACTCATGCTTTTAGAGACTTGTTTGGGCTCATGAGAGGAGTAGAAAAACATCAAAAATTTCAGTCCTGCATGATTCTACCAAGAAATGTGTGTTCATTGAAACCGCTGGTTTTTGATAGTTTGGGCCCTATTGAATAATGAATGTTTTGAATTTTCTCCAAAAGTAAAGTAGTTCCAAACTCATGCTTTTAGAGACTTGTTTGGGCTCATGAGAGGAGTAGAAAAACATCAAAAATTTCAGTCCTGCATGATTCTACCAAGAAATGTGTGTTCATTGAAACCGCTGGTTTTTGATAGTTTGGGCCCTATTGAATAATGAATGTTTTGAATTTTCTCCAAAAGTAAAGTAGTTGCAAACTCATCCTTTTAGAAACTTGTTTGGGCTGTTGAGAAGAGTAAAAAACCATCAAAAATTTCAATCCTGCATGATTCTACCAAGAAATGTGATTCTTCATTCAAAACGCTGGTTTTTGCTATTGGGCTCTATTGAATAATGAATGCTTTGAATTTTCTCCAAAAGTAAAGTAGTTGCAAACTCATGCTTTTAGAGACTTGTTTGGGCTCATGAGAGGAGTAGAAAAACATCAAAAATTTCAGTCCTGCATGATTCTACCAAGAAATGTGTGTTCATTGAAACCGCTGGTTTTTGATAGTTTGGGCCCTATTGAATAATGAATGTTTTGAATTTTCTCCAAAAGTAAAGTAGTTGCAAACTCATCCTTTTAGAAACTTGTTTGGGCTGTTGAGAAGAGTAAAAAACCATCAAAAATTTCAATCCTGCATGATTCTACCAAGAAATGTGATTCTTCATTCAAAACGCTGGTTTTTGCTATTGGGCTCTATTGAATAATGAATGCTTTGAATTTTCTCCAAAAGTAAAGTAGTTGCAAACTCATGCTTTTAGAGACTTGTTTGGGCTCATGAGAGGAGTAGAAAAACATCAAAAATTTCAGTCCTGCATGATTCTACCAAGAAATGTGTGTTCATTGAAACGGCTGGTTTTTGATAGTTTGGGCCCTATTGAATAATGAATGTTTTGAATTTTCTCCAAAAGTAAAGTAGTTGCAAACTCATCCTTTTAGAAACTTGTTTGGGCTGTTGAGAGGAGTAAAAAACCATCAAAAATTTCAATCCTGCATGATTCTACCAAGAAATGTGATTCTTCTTTCAAAACGCTGGTTTTTGCTATTGGGCTCTATTGAATAATGAATGTTTTGAATTTTCTCCAAAAGTAAAGTAGTTGCAAACTCATGCTTTTAGAGACTTGTTTGGGCTCATGAGATGAGTAGAAAAACATCAAAAATTTCAGTCCTGCATGATTCTACCAAGACATGTGTGTTCATTGAAACGGCTGGTTTTTGATAGTTTGGGCCCTATTGAATAATGAATGTTTTGAATTTTCTCCAAAAGTAAAGTAGTTGCAAACTCATCCTTTTAGAAACTTGTTTGGGTTGTTGAGAGGAGTAAAAAACCATCAAAAATTTCAATCCTGCAGGATTCTACCAAGAAATGTGATTCTTCATTCAAAACGCTGGTTTTTGCTATTGGGCTCTATTGAATAATGAATGTTTTGAATTTTCTCCAAAAGTAAAGTAGTTGCAAACTCATGCTTTTAGAGACTTGTTTGGGCTCATGAGAGGAGTAGAAAAACATCAAAAATTTCAGTCCTGCATGATTCTACCAAGAAATGTGTGTTCATTCAAACCGCTGGTTTTTGATAGTTTGGGCCCTATTGAATAATGAATGTTTTGAATTTTCTCCAAAAGTAAAGTAGTTGCAAACTCATGCTTTTAGAGACTTGTTTGAGCTCATGAGAGGAGTAGAAAAACATCAAAAATTTCAGTCCTGCATGATTCTACCAAGAAATGTGTGTTCATTGAAACCGCTGGTTTTTGATAGTTTGGGCCCTATTGAATAATGAATGTTTTGAATTTTCTCCAAAAGTAAAGTAGTTGCAAACTCATCCTTTTAGAAACTTGTTTGGGCTGTTGAGAGGAGTAAAAAACCATCAAAAATTTCAATCCTGCATGATTCTACCAAGAAATGTGATTCTTCATTCAAAACCTGATTTTTGCTATTGGGCTCTATTGAATAGTGAATGTTTTGAATTTTCTCCAAAAGTAAAGTAGTTGCAAACTCATGCTTTTAGAGACTTGTTTGGGCTCATGAGAGGAGTAGAAAAACATCAAAAATTTCAGTCCTGCATGATTCTACCAAGAAATGTGTGTTCATTCAAACCGCTGGTTTTTGATAGTTTGGGCCCTATTGAATAATGAATGTTTTGAATTTTCTCCAAAAGTAAAGTAGTTGCAAACTCATCCTTTTAGAAACTTGTTTGGGCTGTTGAGAGGAGTAAAAAACCATCAAAAATTTCAATCCTGCATGATTCTACCAAGAAATGTGATTCTTCATTCAAAACGCTGGTTTTTGCTATTGGGCTCTATTGAATAATGAATGTTTTGAATTTTCTCCAAAAGTAAAGTAGTTGCAAACTCATGCTTTTAGAGACTTGTTTGGGCTCATGAGAGGAGTAGAAAAACATCAAAAATTTCAGTCCTGCATGATTCTACCAAGAAATGTGTGTTCATTGAAACCGCTGGTTTTTGATAGTTTGGGCCCTATTGAATAAGGAATGTTTTGAATTTTCTCCAAAAGTAAAGTAGTTGCAAACTCATCCTTTTAGAAACTTGTTTGGGCTGTTGAGAGGAGTAAAAAACCATCAAAAATTTCAATCCTGCATGATTTTACCAAGAAATGTGATTCTTCATTCAAAACCTGATTTTTGCTATTGGGCTCTATTGAATAGTGAATGTTTTGAATTTTCTCCAAAAGTAAAGTAGTTGCAAACTCATGCTTTTAGAGACTTGTTTGGGCTCATGAGAGGAGTAGAAAAACATCAAAAATTTCAGTCCTGCATGATTCTACCAAGAAATGTGTGTTCATTGAAACCGCTGGTTTTTGATAGTTTGGGCCCTATTGAATAATGAATGTTTTGAATTTTCTCCAAAAGTAAAGTAGTTGCAAACTCATCCTTTTAGAAACTTGTTTGGGCTGTTGAGAGGAGTAAAAAACCATCAAAAATTTCAATCCTGCATGATTCTACCAAGAAATGTGATTCTTCATTCAAAACGCTGGTTTTTGCTATTGGGCTCTATTGAATAATGAATGTTTTGAATTTTCTCCAAAAGTAAAGTAGTTGCAAACTCATGCTTTTAGAGACTTGTTTGGGCTCATGAGAGGAGTAGAAAAACATCAAAAATTTCAGTCCTGCATGATTCTACCAAGAAATGTGTGTTCATTGAAACCGCTGGTTTTTGATAGTTTGGGCCCTATTGAATAAGGAATGTTTTGAATTTTCTCCAAAAGTAAAGTAGTTGCAAACTCATCCTTTTAGAAACTTGTTTGGGCTGTTGAGAGGAGTAAAAAACCATCAAAAATTTCAATCCTGCATGATTTTACCAAGAAATGTGATTCTTCATTCAAAACCTGATTTTTGCTATTGGGCTCTATTGAATAGTGAATGTTTTGAATTTTCTCCAAAAGTAAAGTAGTTGCAAACTCATGCTTTTAGAGACTTGTTTGGGCTCATGAGAGGAGTAGAAAAACATCAAAAATTTCAGTCCTGCATGATTCTACCAAGAAATGTGTGTTCATTCAAACCGCTGGTTTTTGATAGTTTGGGCCCTATTGAATAATGAATGTTTTGAATTTTCTCCAAAAGTAAAGTAGTTGCAAACTCATCCTTTTAGAAACTTGTTTGGGCTGTTGAGAGGAGTAAAAAAACATCAAAAATTTCAATCCTGCATGATTCTACCAAGAAATGTGATTCTTCATTCAAAACGCTGGTTTTTGCTATTGGGCTCTATTGAATAATGAATGTTTTGAATTTTCTCCAAAAGTAAAGTAGTTGCAAACTCATGCTTTTAGAGACTTGTTTGGGCTCATGAGAGGAGTAGAAAAACATCAAAAATTTCAGTCCTGCATGATTCTACCAAGAAATGTGTGTTCATTGAAACCGCTGGTTTTTGATAGTTTGGGCCCTATTGAATAATGAATGTTTTGAATTTTCTCCAAAAGTAAAGTAGTTGCAAACTCATCCTTTTAGAAACTTGTTTGGGCTGTTGAGAGGAGTAAAAAACCATCAAAAATTTCAATCCTGCATGATTTTACCAAGAAATGTGATTCTTCATTCAAAACCTGATTTTTGCTATTGGGCTCTATTGAATAGTGAATGTTTTGAATTTTCTCCAAAAGTAAAGTAGTTGCAAACTCATGCTTTTAGAGACTTGTTTGGGCTCATGAGAGGAGTAGAAAAACATCAAAAATTTCAGTCCTGCATGATTCTACCAAGAAATGTGTGTTCATTCAAACCGCTGGTTTTTGATAGTTTGGGCCCTATTGAATAATGAATGTTTTGAATTTTCTCCAAAAGTAAAGTAGTTGCAAACTCATCCTTTTAGAAACTTGTTTGGGCTGTTGAGAGGAGTAAAAAACCATCAAAAATTTCAATCCTGCATGATTCTACCAAGAAATGTGATTCTTCATTCAAAACGCTGGTTTTTGCTATTGGGCTCTATTGAATAATGAATGTTTTGAATTTTCTCCAAAAGTAAAGTAGTTGCAAACTCATGCTTTTAGAGACTTGTTTGGGCTCATGAGAGGAGAAGAAAAACATCAAAAATTTCAGTCCCGCATGATTCTACCAAGACATGTGTGTTCATTGAAACGGCTGGTTTTTGATAGTTTGGGCCCTATTGAATAATGAATGTTTTGAATTTTCTCCAAAAGTAAAGTAGTTGCAAACTCATCCTTTTAGAAACTTGTTTGGGCTGTTGAGAGGAGTAAAAAACCATCAAAAATTTCAATCCTGCATGATTCTACCAAGAAATGTGATTCTTCATTCAAAACGCTGGTTTTTGCTATTGGGCTCTATTGAATAATGAATGTTTTGAATTTTCTCCAAAAGTAAAGTAGTTGCAAACTCATGCTTTTAGAGACTTGTTTGAGCTCATGAGAGGAGTAGAAAAACATCAAAAATTTCAGTCCTGCATGATTCTACCAAGAAATGTGTGTTTATTCAAACCGCTGGTTTTTGATAGTTTGGGCCCTATTGAATAATGAATGTTTTGAATTTTCTCCAAAAGTAAAGTAGTTGCAAACTCATCCTTTTAGAAACTTTTTTGGGCTGTTGAGAGGAGTAAAAAACCAACAAAAATTTCAATCCTGCATGATTCTACCAAGAAATGTGATTCTTCATTCAAAACGCTGGTTTTTGCTATTGGGCTCTATTGAATAATGAATGTTTTGAATTTTCTCCAAAAGTAAAGTAGTTGCAAACTCATGCTTTTAGAGACTTGTTTGGGCTCATGAGAGGAGTAGAAAAACATCAAAAATTTCAGTCCTGCATGATTCTACCAAGAAATGTGTGTTCATTCAAACCGCTGGTTTTTGATAGTTTGGGCCCTATTGAATAATGAATGTTTTGAATTTTCTCCAAAAGTAAAGTGGTTGCAAACTCATGCTTTTAGAGACTTGTTTGGGCTCATGAGAGGAGTAGAAAAACATCAAAAATTTCAGTCCTGCATGATTCTACCAAGAAATGTGTGTTCATTGAAACCGCTGGTTTTTGATAGTTTGGGCCCTATTGAATAATGAATGTTTTGAATTTTCTCCAAAAGTAAAGTAGTTGCAAACTCATCCTTTTAGAAACTTGTTTGGGCTGTTGAGAGGAGTAAAAAACCATCAAAAATTTCAATCCTGCATGATTTTACCAAGAAATGTGATTCTTCATTCACAACCTGATTTTTGCTATTGGGCTCTATTGAATAGTGAATGTTTTGAATTTTCTCCAAAAGTAAAGTAGTTGCAAACTCATGCTTTTAGAGACTTGTTTGGGCTCATGAGAGGAGTAGAAAAACATCAAAAATTTCAGTCCTGCATGATTCTACCAAGAAATGTGTGTTCATTGAAACCGCTGGTTTTTGATAGTTTGGGCCCTATTGAATAATGAATGTTTTGAATTTTCTCCAAAAGTAAAGTAGTTGCAAACTCATGCTTTTAGAGACTTGTTTGGGCTCATGAGAGGAGTAGAAAAACATCAAAAATTTCAGTCCTGCATGATTCTACCAAGAAATGTGTGTTCATTGAAACCGCTGGTTTTTGATAGTTTGGGCCCTATTGAATAATGAATGTTTTGAATTTTCTCCAAAAGTAAAGTAGTTGCAAACTCATCCTTTTAGAAACTTGTTTGGGCTGTTGAGAGGAGTAAAAAACCATCAAAAATTTCAATCCTGCATGATTTTACCAAGAAATGTGATTCTTCATTCAAAACCTGATTTTTGCTATTGGGCTCTATTGAATAGTGAATGTTTTGAATTTTCTCCAAAAGTAAAGTAGTTGCAAACTCATGCTTTTAGAGACTTGTTTGGGCTCATGAGAGGAGTAGAAAAACATCAAAAATTTCAGTCCTGCATGATTCTACCAAGAAATGTGTGTTCATTGAAACCGCTGGTTTTTGATAGTTTGGGCCCTATTGAATAATGAATGTTTTGAATTTTCTCCAAAAGTAAAGTAGTTGCAAACTCATCCTTTTAGAAACTTGTTTGGGCTGTTGAGAGGAGTAAAAAACCATCAAAAATTTCAATCCTGCATGATTCTACCAAGAAATGTGATTCTTCATTCAAAACGCTGGTTTTTGCTATTGGGCTCTATTGAATAATGAATGTTTTGAATTTTCTCCAAAAGTAAAGTAGTTGCAAACTCATGCTTTTAGAGACTTGTTTGGGCTCATGAGAGGAGTAGAAAAACATCAAAAATTTCAGTCCTGCATGATTCTACCAAGAAATGTGTGTTCATTGAAACCGCTGGTTTTTGATAGTTTGGGCCCTATTGAATAAGGAATGTTTTGAATTTTCTCCAAAAGTAAAGTAGTTGCAAACTCATCCTTTTAGAAACTTGTTTGGGCTGTTGAGAGGAGTAAAAAACCATCAAAAATTTCAATCCTGCATGATTTTACCAAGAAATGTGATTCTTCATTCAAAACCTGATTTTTGCTATTGGGCTCTATTGAATAGTGAATGTTTTGAATTTTCTCCAAAAGTAAAGTAGTTGCAAACTCATGCTTTTAGAGACTTGTTTGGGCTCATGAGAGGAGTAGAAAAACATCAAAAATTTCAGTCCTGCATGATTCTACCAAGAAATGTGTGTTCATTGAAACCGCTGGTTTTTGATAGTTTGGGCCCTATTGAATAATGAATGTTTTGAATTTTCTCCAAAAGTAAAGTAGTTGCAAACTCATCCTTTTAGAAACTTGTTTGGGCTGTTGAGAGGAGTAAAAAACCATCAAAAATTTCAATCCTGCATGATTCTACCAAGAAATGTGATTCTTCATTCAAAACGCTGGTTTTTGCTATTGGGCTCTATTGAATAATGAATGTTTTGAATTTTCTCCAAAAGTAAAGTAGTTGCAAACTCATGCTTTTAGAGACTTGTTTGGGCTCATGAGAGGAGTAGAAAAACATCAAAAATTTCAGTCCTGCATGATTCTACCAAGAAATGTGTGTTCATTGAAACCGCTGGTTTTTGATAGTTTGGGCCCTATTGAATAAGGAATGTTTTGAATTTTCTCCAAAAGTAAAGTAGTTGCAAACTCATCCTTTTAGAAACTTGTTTGGGCTGTTGAGAGGAGTAAAAAACCATCAAAAATTTCAATCCTGCATGATTTTACCAAGAAATGTGATTCTTCATTCAAAACCTGATTTTTGCTATTGGGCTCTATTGAATAGTGAATGTTTTGAATTTTCTCCAAAAGTAAAGTAGTTGCAAACTCATGCTTTTAGAGACTTGTTTGGGCTCATGAGAGGAGTAGAAAAACATCAAAAATTTCAGTCCTGCATGATTCTACCAAGAAATGTGTGTTCATTCAAACCGCTGGTTTTTGATAGTTTGGGCCCTATTGAATAATGAATGTTTTGACTTTTCTCCAAAAGTAAAGTAGTTGCAAACTCATCCTTTTAGAAACTTGTTTGGGCTGTTGAGAGGAGTAAAAAAAACATCAAAAATTTCAATCCTGCATGATTCTACCAAGAAATTTGATTCTTCATTCAAAACGCTGGTTTTTGCTATTGGGCTCTATTGAATAATGAATGTTTTGAATTTTCTCCAAAAGTAAAGTAGTTGCAAACTCATGCTTTTAGAGACTTGTTTGGGCTCATGAGAGGAGTAGAAAAACATCAAAAATTTCAGTCCTGCATGATTCTACCAAGAAATGTGTGTTCATTGAAACCGCTGGTTTTTGATAGTTTGGGCCCTATTGAATAATGAATGTTTTGAATTTTCTCCAAAAGTAAAGTAGTTGCAAACTCATCCTTTTAGAAACTTGTTTGGGCTGTTGAGAGGAGTAAAAAACCATCAAAAATTTCAATCCTGCATGATTTTACCAAGAAATGTGATTCTTCATTCAAAACCTGATTTTTGCTATTGGGCTCTATTGAATAGTGAATGTTTTGAATTTTCTCCAAAAGTAAAGTAGTTGCAAACTCATGCTTTTAGAGACTTGTTTGGGCTCATGAGAGGAGTAGGAAAACATCAAAAATTTCAGTCCAGCATGATTCTACCAAGAAATGTGTGTTCATTCAAACCGCTGGTTTTTGATAGTTTGGGCCCTATTGAATAATGAATGTTTTGAATTTTCTCCAAAAGTAAAGTAGTTGCAAACACATCCTTTTAGAAACTTGTTTGGGCTGTTGAGAGGAGTAAAAAACCATCAAAAATTTCAATCCTGCATGATTCTACCAAGAAATGTGATTCTTCATTCAAAACGCTGGTTTTTGCTATTGGGCTCTATTGAATAATGAATGTTTTGAATTTTCTCCAAAAGTAAAGTAGTTGCAAACTCATGCTTTTAGAGACTTGTTTGGGCTCATGAGAGGAGAAGAAAAACATCAAAAATTTCAGTCCCGCATGATTCTACCAAGACATGTGTGTTCATTGAAACGGCTGGTTTTTGATAGTTTGGGCCCTATTGAATAATGAATGTTTTGAATTTTCTCCAAAAGTAAAGTAGTTGCAAACTCATCCTTTTAGAAACTTGTTTGGGCTGTTGAGAGGAGTAAAAAACCATCAAAAATTTCAATCCTGCATGATTCTACCAAGAAATGTGATTCTTCATTCAAAACGCTGGTTTTTGCTATTGGGCTCTATTGAATAATGAATGTTTTGAATTTTCTCCAAAAGTAAAGTAGTTGCAAACTCATGCTTTTAGAGACTTGTTTGAGCTCATGAGAGGAGTAGAAAAACATCAAAAATTTCAGTCCTGCATGTTTCTACCAAGAAATGTGTGTTTATTCAAACCGCTGGTTTTTGAGTTTGGGCCCTATTGAATAATGAATGTTTTGAATTTTCTCCAAAAGTAAAGTAGTTGCAAACTCATCCTTTTAGAAACTTGTTTGGGCTGTTGAGAGGAGTAAAAAACCATCAAAAATTTCAATCCTGCATGATTTTACCAAGAAATGTGATTCTTCATTCAAAACCTGATTTTTGCTATTGGGCTCTATTGAATAGTGAATGTTTTGAATTTTCTCCAAAAGTAAAGTAGTTGCAAACTCATGCTTTTAGAGACTTGTTTGGGCTCATGAGAGGAGTAGAAAAACATCAAAAATTTCAGTCCTGCATGATTCTACCAAGAAATGTGTGTTCATTGAAACCGCTGGTTTTTGATAGTTTGGGCCCTATAGAATAATGAATGTTTTGAATTTTCTCCAAAAGTAAAGTAGTTGCAAACTCATCCTTTTAGAAACTTGTTTGGGCTGTTGAGAGGAGTAAAAAACCATCAAAAATTTCAATCCTGCATGATTCTACCAAGAAATGTGATTCTTCATTCAAAACGCTGGTTTTTGCTATTGGGCTCTATTGAATAATGAATGTTTTGAATTTTCTCCAAAAGTAAAGTACTTGCAAACTCATGCTTTTAGAGACTTGTTTGGGCTCATGAGAGGAGTAGAAAAACATCAAAAATTTCAGTACTGCATGATTCTACCAAGAAATGTGTGTTCATTGAAACCGCTGGTTTTTGATAGTTTGGGCCCTATTGAATAATGAATGTTTTGAATTTTCTCCAAAAGTAAAGTAGTTGCAAACTCATCCTTTTAGAAACTTGTTTGGGCTGTTGAGAGGAGTAAAAAACCATCAAAAATTTCAATCCTGCATGATTTTACCAAGAAATGTGATTCTTCATTCAAAACCTGATTTTTGCTATTGGGCTCTATTGAATAGTGAATGTTTTGAATTTTCTCCAAAAGTAAAGTAGTTGCAAACTCATGCTTTTAGAGACTTGTTTGGGCTCATGAGAGGAGTAGAAAAACATCAAAAATTTCAGTCCTGCATGATTCTACCAAGAAATGTGTGTTCATTGAAACGGCTGGTTTTTGATAGTTTGGGCCCTATTGAATAATGAATGTTTTGAATTTTCTCCAAAAGTAAAGTAGTTGCAAACTCATCCTTTTAGAAACTTGTTTGGGCTGTTGAGAGGAGTAAAAAACCATCAAAAATTTCAATCCTGCATGATTCTACCAAGAAATGTGATTCTTCTTTCAAAACGCTGGTTTTTGCTATTGGGCTCTATTGAATAATGAATGTTTTGAATTTTCTCCAAAAGTAAAGTAGTTGCAAACTCATGCTTTTAGAGACTTGTTTGGGCTCATGAGATGAGTAGAAAAACATCAAAAATTTCAGTCCTGCATGATTCTACCAAGACATGTGTGTTCATTGAAACGGCTGGTTTTTGATAGTTTGGGCCCTATTGAATAATGAATGTTTTGAATTTTCTCCAAAAGTAAAGTAGTTGCAAACTCATCCTTTTAGAAACTTGTTTGGGTTGTTGAGAGGAGTAAAAAACCATCAAAAATTTCAATCCTGCAGGATTCTACCAAGAAATGTGATTCTTCATTCAAAACGCTGGTTTTTGCTATTGGGCTCTATTGAATAATGAATGTTTTGAATTTTCTCCAAAAGTAAAGTAGTTGCAAACTCATGCTTTTAGAGACTTGTTTGGGCTCATGAGAGGAGTAGAAAAACATCAAAAATTTCAGTCCTGCATGATTCTACCAAGAAATGTGTGTTCATTCAAACCGCTGGTTTTTGATAGTTTGGGCCCTATTGAATAATGAATGTTTTGAATTTTCTCCAAAAGTAAAGTAGTTGCAAACTCATGCTTTTAGAGACTTGTTTGAGCTCATGAGAGGAGTAGAAAAACATCAAAAATTTCAGTCCTGCATGATTCTACCAAGAAATGTGTGTTCATTGAAACCGCTGGTTTTTGATAGTTTGGGCCCTATTGAATAATGAATGTTTTGAATTTTCTCCAAAAGTAAAGTAGTTGCAAACTCATCCTTTTAGAAACTTGTTTGGGCTGTTGAGAAGAGTAAAAAACCATCAAAAATTTCAATCCTGCATGATTCTACCAAGAAATGTGATTCTTCATTCAAAACGCTGGTTTTTGCTATTGGGCTCTATTGAATAATGAATGCTTTGAATTTTCTCCAAAAGTAAAGTAGTTGCAAACTCATGCTTTTAGAGACTTGTTTGGGCTCATGAGAGGAGTAGAAAAACATCAAAAATTTCAGTCCTGCATGATTCTACCAAGAAATGTGTGTTCATTGAAACCGCTGGTTTTTGATAGTTTGGGCCCTATTGAATAATGAATGTTTTGAATTTTCTCCAAAAGTAAAGTAGTTGCAAACTCATCCTTTTAGAAACTTGTTTGGGCTGTTGAGAGGAGTAAAAAACCATCAAAAATTTCAATCCTGCATGATTTTACCAAGAAATGTGATTCTTCATTCAAAACCTGATTTTTGCTATTGGGCTCTATTGAATAGTGAATGTTTTGAATTTTCTCCAAAAGTAAAGTAGTTGCAAACTCATGCTTTTAGAGACTTGTTTGGGCTCATGAGAGGAGTAGGAAAACATCAAAAATTTCAGTCCAGCATGATTCTACCAAGAAATGTGTGTTCATTCAAACCGCTGGTTTTTGATAGTTTGGGCCCTATTGAATAATGAATGTTTTGAATTTTCTCCAAAAGTAAAGTAGTTGCAAACTCATCCTTTTAGAAACTTGTTTGGGCTGTTGAGAGGAGTAAAAAACCATCAAAAATTTCAATCCTGCATGATTCTACCAAGAAATGTGATTCTTCATTCAAAACGCTGGTTTTTGCTATTGGGCTCTATTGAATAATGAATGTTTTGAATTTTCTCCAAAAGTAAAGTAGTTGCAAACTCATGCTTTTAGAGACTTGTTTGGGCTCATGAGAGGAGAAGAAAAACATCAAAAATTTCAGTCCCGCATGATTCTACCAAGACATGTGTGTTCATTGAAACGGCTGGTTTTTGATAGTTTGGGCCCTATTGAATAATGAATGTTTTGAATTTTCTCCAAAAGTAAAGTAGTTGCAAACTCATCCTTTTAGAAACTTGTTTGGGCTGTTGAGAGGAGTAAAAAACCATCAAAAATTTCAATCCTGCATGATTCTACCAAGAAATGTGATTCTTCATTCAAAACGCTGGTTTTTGCTATTGGGCTCTATTGAATAATGAATGTTTTGAATTTTCTCCAAAAGTAAAGTAGTTGCAAACTCATGCTTTTAGAGACTTGTTTGAGCTCATGAGAGGAGTAGAAAAACATCAAAAATTTCAGTCCTGCATGTTTCTACCAAGAAATGTGTGTTTATTCAAACCGCTGGTTTTTGAGTTTGGGCCCTATTGAATAATGAATGTTTTGAATTTTCTCCAAAAGTAAAGTAGTTGCAAACTCATCCTTTTAGAAACTTGTTTGGGCTGTTGAGAGGAGTAAAAAACCATCAAAAATTTCAATCCTGCATGATTTTACCAAGAAATGTGATTCTTCATTCAAAACCTGATTTTTGCTATTGGGCTCTATTGAATAGTGAATGTTTTGAATTTTCTCCAAAAGTAAAGTAGTTGCAAACTCATGCTTTTAGAGACTTGTTTGGGCTCATGAGAGGAGTAGAAAAACATCAAAAATTTCAGTCCTGCATGATTCTACCAAGAAATGTGTGTTCATTGAAACCGCTGGTTTTTGATAGTTTGGGCCCTATAGAATAATGAATGTTTTGAATTTTCTCCAAAAGTAAAGTAGTTGCAAACTCATCCTTTTAGAAACTTGTTTGGGCTGTTGAGAGGAGTAAAAAACCATCAAAAATTTCAATCCTGCATGATTCTACCAAGAAATGTGATTCTTCATTCAAAACGCTGGTTTTTGCTATTGGGCTCTATTGAATAATGAATGTTTTGAATTTTCTCCAAAAGTAAAGTACTTGCAAACTCATGCTTTTAGAGACTTGTTTGGGCTCATGAGAGGAGTAGAAAAACATCAAAAATTTCAGTACTGCATGATTCTACCAAGAAATGTGTGTTCATTGAAACCGCTGGTTTTTGATAGTTTGGGCCCTATTGAATAATGAATGTTTTGAATTTTCTCCAAAAGTAAAGTAGTTGCAAACTCATCCTTTTAGAAACTTGTTTGGGCTGTTGAGAGGAGTAAAAAACCATCAAAAATTTCAATCCTGCATGATTTTACCAAGAAATGTGATTCTTCATTCAAAACCTGATTTTTGCTATTGGGCTCTATTGAATAGTGAATGTTTTGAATTTTCTCCAAAAGTAAAGTAGTTGCAAACTCATGCTTTTAGAGACTTGTTTGGGCTCATGAGAGGAGTAGAAAAACATCAAAAATTTCAGTCCTGCATGATTCTACCAAGAAATGTGTGTTCATTGAAACGGCTGGTTTTTGATAGTTTGGGCCCTATTGAATAATGAATGTTTTGAATTTTCTCCAAAAGTAAAGTAGTTGCAAACTCATCCTTTTAGAAACTTGTTTGGGCTGTTGAGAGGAGTAAAAAACCATCAAAAATTTCAATCCTGCATGATTCTACCAAGAAATGTGATTCTTCTTTCAAAACGCTGGTTTTTGCTATTGGGCTCTATTGAATAATGAATGTTTTGAATTTTCTCCAAAAGTAAAGTAGTTGCAAACTCATGCTTTTAGAGACTTGTTTGGGCTCATGAGATGAGTAGAAAAACATCAAAAATTTCAGTCCTGCATGATTCTACCAAGACATGTGTGTTCATTGAAACGGCTGGTTTTTGATAGTTTGGGCCCTATTGAATAATGAATGTTTTGAATTTTCTCCAAAAGTAAAGTAGTTGCAAACTCATCCTTTTAGAAACTTGTTTGGGTTGTTGAGAGGAGTAAAAAACCATCAAAAATTTCAATCCTGCAGGATTCTACCAAGAAATGTGATTCTTCATTCAAAACGCTGGTTTTTGCTATTGGGCTCTATTGAATAATGAATGTTTTGAATTTTCTCCAAAAGTAAAGTAGTTGCAAACTCATGCTTTTAGAGACTTGTTTGGGCTCATGAGAGGAGTAGAAAAACATCAAAAATTTCAGTCCTGCATGATTCTACCAAGAAATGTGTGTTCATTCAAACCGCTGGTTTTTGATAGTTTGGGCCCTATTGAATAATGAATGTTTTGAATTTTCTCCAAAAGTAAAGTAGTTGCAAACTCATGCTTTTAGAGACTTGTTTGAGCTCATGAGAGGAGTAGAAAAACATCAAAAATTTCAGTCCTGCATGATTCTACCAAGAAATGTGTGTTCATTGAAACCGCTGGTTTTTGATAGTTTGGGCCCTATTGAATAATGAATGTTTTGAATTTTCTCCAAAAGTAAAGTAGTTGCAAACTCATCCTTTTAGAAACTTGTTTGGGCTGTTGAGAAGAGTAAAAAACCATCAAAAATTTCAATCCTGCATGATTCTACCAAGAAATGTGATTCTTCATTCAAAACGCTGGTTTTTGCTATTGGGCTCTATTGAATAATGAATGCTTTGAATTTTCTCCAAAAGTAAAGTAGTTGCAAACTCATGCTTTTAGAGACTTGTTTGGGCTCATGAGAGGAGTAGAAAAACATCAAAAATTTCAGTCCTGCATGATTCTACCAAGAAATGTGTGTTCATTGAAACGGCTGGTTTTTGATAGTTTGGGCCCTATTGAATAATGAATGTTTTGAATTTTCTCCAAAAGTAAAGTAGTTGCAAACATCCTTTTAGAAACTTGTTTGGGCTGTTGAGAGGAGTAAAAAACCATCAAAAATTTCAATCCTGCATGATTCTACCAAGAAATGTGATTCTTCTTTCAAAACGCTGGTTTTTGCTATTGGGCTCTATTGAATAATGAATGTTTTGAATTTTCTCCAAAAGTAAAGTAGTTGCAAACTCATGCTTTTAGAGACTTGTTTGGGCTCATGAGATGAGTAGAAAAACATCAAAAATTTCAGTCCTGCATGATTCTACCAAGACATGTGTGTTCATTGAAACGGCTGGTTTTTGATAGTTTGGGCCCTATTGAATAATGAATGTTTTGAATTTTCTCCAAAAGTAAAGTAGTTGCAAACTCATCCTTTTAGAAACTTGTTTGGGTTGTTGAGAGGAGTAAAAAACCATCAAAAATTTCAATCCTGCAGGATTCTACCAAGAAATGTGATTCTTCATTCAAAACGCTGGTTTTTGCTATTGGGCTCTATTGAATAATGAATGTTTTGAATTTTCTCCAAAAGTAAAGTAGTTGCAAACTCATGCTTTTAGAGACTTGTTTGGGCTCATGAGAGGAGTAGAAAAACATCAAAAATTTCAGTCCTGCATGATTCTACCAAGAAATGTGTGTTCATTCAAACCGCTGGTTTTTGATAGTTTGGGCCCTATTGAATAATGAATGTTTTGAATTTTCTCCAAAAGTAAAGTAGTTGCAAACTCATGCTTTTAGAGACTTGTTTGAGCTCATGAGAGGAGTAGAAAAACATCAAAAATTTCAGTCCTGCATGATTCTACCAAGAAATGTGTGTTCATTGAAACCGCTGGTTTTTGATAGTTTGGGCCCTATTGAATAATGAATGTTTTGAATTTTCTCCAAAAGTAAAGTAGTTGCAAACTCATCCTTTTAGAAACTTGTTTGGGCTGTTGAGAAGAGTAAAAAACCAT
This sequence comes from Dendrobates tinctorius, assembly GCF_039654945.1. Lineage (NCBI taxonomy): Eukaryota > Metazoa > Chordata > Amphibia > Anura > Dendrobatidae > Dendrobates > Dendrobates tinctorius. The sequence goes on from NW_027361793.1 coordinate 26,097,547, forward strand.
CAAAAATTTCAATCCTGCATGATTCTACCAAGAAATGTGATTCTTCATTCAAAACGCTGGTTTTTGCTATTGGGCTCTATTGAATAATGAATGCTTTGAATTTTCTCCAAAAGTAAAGTAGTTGCAAACTCATGCTTTTAGAGACTTGTTTGGGCTCATGAGAGGAGTAGAAAAACATCAAAAATTTCAGTCCTGCATGATTCTACCAAGAAATGTGTGTTCATTGAAACCGCTGGTTTTTGATAGTTTGGGCCCTATTGAATAATGAATGTTTTGAATTTTCTCCAAAAGTAAAGTAGTTGCAAACTCATCCTTTTAGAAACTTGTTTGGGCTGTTGAGAGGAGTAAAAAACCATCAAAAATTTCAATCCTGCATGATTTTACCAAGAAATGTGATTCTTCATTCAAAACCTGATTTTTGCTATTGGGCTCTATTGAATAGTGAATGTTTTGAATTTTCTCCAAAAGTAAAGTAGTTGCAAACTCATGCTTTTAGAGACTTGTTTGGGCTCATGAGAGGAGTAGGAAAACATCAAAAATTTCAGACCAGCATGATTCTACCAAGAAATGTGTGTTCATTCAAACCGCTGGTTTTTGATAGTTTGGGCCCTATTGAATAATGAATGTTTTGAATTTTCTCCAAAAGTAAAGTAGTTGCAAACTCATCCTTTTAGAAACTTGTTTGGGCTGTTGAGAGGAGTAAAAAACCATCAAAAATTTCAATCCTGCATGATTCTACCAAGAAATGTGATTCTTCATTCAAAACGCTGGTTTTTGCTATTGGGCTCTATTGAATAATGAATGTTTTGAATTTTCTCCAAAAGTAAAGTAGTTGCAAACTCATGCTTTTAGAGACTTGTTTGGGCTCATGAGAGGAGAAGAAAAACATCAAAAATTTCAGTCCCGCATGATTCTACCAAGACATGTGTGTTCATTGAAACGGCTGGTTTTTGATAGTTTGGGCCCTATTGAATAATGAATGTTTTGAATTTTCTCCAAAAGTAAAGTAGTTGCAAACTCATCCTTTTAGAAACTTGTTTGGGCTGTTGAGAGGAGTAAAAAACCATCAAAAATTTCAATCCTGCATGATTCTACCAAGAAATGTGATTCTTCATTCAAAACGCTGGTTTTTGCTATTGGGCTCTATTGAATAATGAATGTTTTGAATTTTCTCCAAAAGTAAAGTAGTTGCAAACTCATGCTTTTAGAGACTTGTTTGAGCTCATGAGAGGAGTAGAAAAACATCAAAAATTTCAGTCCTGCATGATTCTACCAAGAAATGTGTGTTTATTCAAACCGCTGGTTTTTGATAGTTTGGGCCCTATTGAATAATGAATGTTTTGAATTTTCTCCAAAAGTAAAGTAGTTGCAAACTCATCCTTTTAGAAACTTTTTTGGGCTGTTGAGAGGAGTAAAAAACCAACAAAAATTTCAATCCTGCATGATTCTACCAAGAAATGTGATTCTTCATTCAAAACGCTGGTTTTTGCTATTGGGCTCTATTGAATAATGAATGTTTTGAATTTTCTCCAAAAGTAAAGTAGTTGCAAACTCATGCTTTTAGAGACTTGTTTGGGCTCATGAGAGGAGTAGAAAAACATCAAAAATTTCAGTCCTGCATGATTCTACCAAGAAATGTGTGTTCATTCAAACCGCTGGTTTTTGATAGTTTGGGCCCTATTGAATAATGAATGTTTTGAATTTTCTCCAAAAGTAAAGTGGTTGCAAACTCATGCTTTTAGAGACTTGTTTGGGCTCATGAGAGGAGTAGAAAAACATCAAAAATTTCAGTCCTGCATGATTCTACCAAGAAATGTGTGTTCATTGAAACCGCTGGTTTTTGATAGTTTGGGCCCTATTGAATAATGAATGTTTTGAATTTTCTCCAAAAGTAAAGTAGTTGCAAACTCATCCTTTTAGAAACTTGTTTGGGCTGTTGAGAGGAGTAAAAAACCATCAAAAATTTCAATCCTGCATGATTTTACCAAGAAATGTGATTCTTCATTCACAACCTGATTTTTGCTATTGGGCTCTATTGAATAGTGAATGTTTTGAATTTTCTCCAAAAGTAAAGTAGTTGCAAACTCATGCTTTTAGAGACTTGTTTGGGCTCATGAGAGGAGTAGAAAAACATCAAAAATTTCAGTCCTGCATGATTCTACCAAGAAATGTGTGTTCATTGAAACCGCTGGTTTTTGATAGTTTGGGCCCTATTGAATAATGAATGTTTTGAATTTTCTCCAAAAGTAAAGTAGTTGCAAACTCATGCTTTTAGAGACTTGTTTGGGCTCATGAGAGGAGTAGAAAAACATCAAAAATTTCAGTCCTGCATGATTCTACCAAGAAATGTGTGTTCATTGAAACCGCTGGTTTTTGATAGTTTGGGCCCTATTGAATAATGAATGTTTTGAATTTTCTCCAAAAGTAAAGTAGTTGCAAACTCATCCTTTTAGAAACTTGTTTGGGCTGTTGAGAGGAGTAAAAAACCATCAAAAATTTCAATCCTGCATGATTTTACCAAGAAATGTGATTCTTCATTCAAAACCTGATTTTTGCTATTGGGCTCTATTGAATAGTGAATGTTTTGAATTTTCTCCAAAAGTAAAGTAGTTGCAAACTCATGCTTTTAGAGACTTGTTTGGGCTCATGAGAGGAGTAGAAAAACATCAAAAATTTCAGTCCTGCATGATTCTACCAAGAAATGTGTGTTCATTGAAACCGCTGGTTTTTGATAGTTTGGGCCCTATTGAATAATGAATGTTTTGAATTTTCTCCAAAAGTAAAGTAGTTGCAAACTCATCCTTTTAGAAACTTGTTTGGGCTGTTGAGAGGAGTAAAAAACCATCAAAAATTTCAATCCTGCATGATTCTACCAAGAAATGTGATTCTTCATTCAAAACGCTGGTTTTTGCTATTGGGCTCTATTGAATAATGAATGTTTTGAATTTTCTCCAAAAGTAAAGTAGTTGCAAACTCATGCTTTTAGAGACTTGTTTGGGCTCATGAGAGGAGTAGAAAAACATCAAAAATTTCAGTCCTGCATGATTCTACCAAGAAATGTGTGTTCATTGAAACCGCTGGTTTTTGATAGTTTGGGCCCTATTGAATAAGGAATGTTTTGAATTTTCTCCAAAAGTAAAGTAGTTGCAAACTCATCCTTTTAGAAACTTGTTTGGGCTGTTGAGAGGAGTAAAAAACCATCAAAAATTTCAATCCTGCATGATTTTACCAAGAAATGTGATTCTTCATTCAAAACCTGATTTTTGCTATTGGGCTCTATTGAATAGTGAATGTTTTGAATTTTCTCCAAAAGTAAAGTAGTTGCAAACTCATGCTTTTAGAGACTTGTTTGGGCTCATGAGAGGAGTAGAAAAACATCAAAAATTTCAGTCCTGCATGATTCTACCAAGAAATGTGTGTTCATTGAAACCGCTGGTTTTTGATAGTTTGGGCCCTATTGAATAATGAATGTTTTGAATTTTCTCCAAAAGTAAAGTAGTTGCAAACTCATCCTTTTAGAAACTTGTTTGGGCTGTTGAGAGGAGTAAAAAACCATCAAAAATTTCAATCCTGCATGATTCTACCAAGAAATGTGATTCTTCATTCAAAACGCTGGTTTTTGCTATTGGGCTCTATTGAATAATGAATGTTTTGAATTTTCTCCAAAAGTAAAGTAGTTGCAAACTCATGCTTTTAGAGACTTGTTTGGGCTCATGAGAGGAGTAGAAAAACATCAAAAATTTCAGTCCTGCATGATTCTACCAAGAAATGTGTGTTCATTGAAACCGCTGGTTTTTGATAGTTTGGGCCCTATTGAATAAGGAATGTTTTGAATTTTCTCCAAAAGTAAAGTAGTTGCAAACTCATCCTTTTAGAAACTTGTTTGGGCTGTTGAGAGGAGTAAAAAACCATCAAAAATTTCAATCCTGCATGATTTTACCAAGAAATGTGATTCTTCATTCAAAACCTGATTTTTGCTATTGGGCTCTATTGAATAGTGAATGTTTTGAATTTTCTCCAAAAGTAAAGTAGTTGCAAACTCATGCTTTTAGAGACTTGTTTGGGCTCATGAGAGGAGTAGAAAAACATCAAAAATTTCAGTCCTGCATGATTCTACCAAGAAATGTGTGTTCATTCAAACCGCTGGTTTTTGATAGTTTGGGCCCTATTGAATAATGAATGTTTTGACTTTTCTCCAAAAGTAAAGTAGTTGCAAACTCATCCTTTTAGAAACTTGTTTGGGCTGTTGAGAGGAGTAAAAAAAACATCAAAAATTTCAATCCTGCATGATTCTACCAAGAAATTTGATTCTTCATTCAAAACGCTGGTTTTTGCTATTGGGCTCTATTGAATAATGAATGTTTTGAATTTTCTCCAAAAGTAAAGTAGTTGCAAACTCATGCTTTTAGAGACTTGTTTGGGCTCATGAGAGGAGTAGAAAAACATCAAAAATTTCAGTCCTGCATGATTCTACCAAGAAATGTGTGTTCATTGAAACCGCTGGTTTTTGATAGTTTGGGCCCTATTGAATAATGAATGTTTTGAATTTTCTCCAAAAGTAAAGTAGTTGCAAACTCATCCTTTTAGAAACTTGTTTGGGCTGTTGAGAGGAGTAAAAAACCATCAAAAATTTCAATCCTGCATGATTTTACCAAGAAATGTGATTCTTCATTCAAAACCTGATTTTTGCTATTGGGCTCTATTGAATAGTGAATGTTTTGAATTTTCTCCAAAAGTAAAGTAGTTGCAAACTCATGCTTTTAGAGACTTGTTTGGGCTCATGAGAGGAGTAGGAAAACATCAAAAATTTCAGTCCAGCATGATTCTACCAAGAAATGTGTGTTCATTCAAACCGCTGGTTTTTGATAGTTTGGGCCCTATTGAATAATGAATGTTTTGAATTTTCTCCAAAAGTAAAGTAGTTGCAAACTCATCCTTTTAGAAACTTGTTTGGGCTGTTGAGAGGAGTAAAAAACCATCAAAAATTTCAATCCTGCATGATTCTACCAAGAAATGTGATTCTTCATTCAAAACGCTGGTTTTTGCTATTGGGCTCTATTGAATAATGAATGTTTTGAATTTTCTCCAAAAGTAAAGTAGTTGCAAACTCATGCTTTTAGAGACTTGTTTGGGCTCATGAGAGGAGAAGAAAAACATCAAAAATTTCAGTCCCGCATGATTCTACCAAGACATGTGTGTTCATTGAAACGGCTGGTTTTTGATAGTTTGGGCCCTATTGAATAATGAATGTTTTGAATTTTCTCCAAAAGTAAAGTAGTTGCAAACTCATCCTTTTAGAAACTTGTTTGGGCTGTTGAGAGGAGTAAAAAACCATCAAAAATTTCAATCCTGCATGATTCTACCAAGAAATGTGATTCTTCATTCAAAACGCTGGTTTTTGCTATTGGGCTCTATTGAATAATGAATGTTTTGAATTTTCTCCAAAAGTAAAGTAGTTGCAAACTCATGCTTTTAGAGACTTGTTTGAGCTCATGAGAGGAGTAGAAAAACATCAAAAATTTCAGTCCTGCATGTTTCTACCAAGAAATGTGTGTTTATTCAAACCGCTGGTTTTTGAGTTTGGGCCCTATTGAATAATGAATGTTTTGAATTTTCTCCAAAAGTAAAGTAGTTGCAAACTCATCCTTTTAGAAACTTGTTTGGGCTGTTGAGAGGAGTAAAAAACCATCAAAAATTTCAATCCTGCATGATTTTACCAAGAAATGTGATTCTTCATTCAAAACCTGATTTTTGCTATTGGGCTCTATTGAATAGTGAATGTTTTGAATTTTCTCCAAAAGTAAAGTAGTTGCAAACTCATGCTTTTAGAGACTTGTTTGGGCTCATGAGAGGAGTAGAAAAACATCAAAAATTTCAGTCCTGCATGATTCTACCAAGAAATGTGTGTTCATTGAAACCGCTGGTTTTTGATAGTTTGGGCCCTATAGAATAATGAATGTTTTGAATTTTCTCCAAAAGTAAAGTAGTTGCAAACTCATCCTTTTAGAAACTTGTTTGGGCTGTTGAGAGGAGTAAAAAACCATCAAAAATTTCAATCCTGCATGATTCTACCAAGAAATGTGATTCTTCATTCAAAACGCTGGTTTTTGCTATTGGGCTCTATTGAATAATGAATGTTTTGAATTTTCTCCAAAAGTAAAGTACTTGCAAACTCATGCTTTTAGAGACTTGTTTGGGCTCATGAGAGGAGTAGAAAAACATCAAAAATTTCAGTACTGCATGATTCTACCAAGAAATGTGTGTTCATTGAAACCGCTGGTTTTTGATAGTTTGGGCCCTATTGAATAATGAATGTTTTGAATTTTCTCCAAAAGTAAAGTAGTTGCAAACTCATCCTTTTAGAAACTTGTTTGGGCTGTTGAGAGGAGTAAAAAACCATCAAAAATTTCAATCCTGCATGATTTTACCAAGAAATGTGATTCTTCATTCAAAACCTGATTTTTGCTATTGGGCTCTATTGAATAGTGAATGTTTTGAATTTTCTCCAAAAGTAAAGTAGTTGCAAACTCATGCTTTTAGAGACTTGTTTGGGCTCATGAGAGGAGTAGAAAAACATCAAAAATTTCAGTCCTGCATGATTCTACCAAGAAATGTGTGTTCATTGAAACGGCTGGTTTTTGATAGTTTGGGCCCTATTGAATAATGAATGTTTTGAATTTTCTCCAAAAGTAAAGTAGTTGCAAACTCATCCTTTTAGAAACTTGTTTGGGCTGTTGAGAGGAGTAAAAAACCATCAAAAATTTCAATCCTGCATGATTCTACCAAGAAATGTGATTCTTCTTTCAAAACGCTGGTTTTTGCTATTGGGCTCTATTGAATAATGAATGTTTTGAATTTTCTCCAAAAGTAAAGTAGTTGCAAACTCATGCTTTTAGAGACTTGTTTGGGCTCATGAGATGAGTAGAAAAACATCAAAAATTTCAGTCCTGCATGATTCTACCAAGACATGTGTGTTCATTGAAACGGCTGGTTTTTGATAGTTTGGGCCCTATTGAATAATGAATGTTTTGAATTTTCTCCAAAAGTAAAGTAGTTGCAAACTCATCCTTTTAGAAACTTGTTTGGGTTGTTGAGAGGAGTAAAAAACCATCAAAAATTTCAATCCTGCAGGATTCTACCAAGAAATGTGATTCTTCATTCAAAACGCTGGTTTTTGCTATTGGGCTCTATTGAATAATGAATGTTTTGAATTTTCTCCAAAAGTAAAGTAGTTGCAAACTCATGCTTTTAGAGACTTGTTTGGGCTCATGAGAGGAGTAGAAAAACATCAAAAATTTCAGTCCTGCATGATTCTACCAAGAAATGTGTGTTCATTCAAACCGCTGGTTTTTGATAGTTTGGGCCCTATTGAATAATGAATGTTTTGAATTTTCTCCAAAAGTAAAGTAGTTGCAAACTCATGCTTTTAGAGACTTGTTTGAGCTCATGAGAGGAGTAGAAAAACATCAAAAATTTCAGTCCTGCATGATTCTACCAAGAAATGTGTGTTCATTGAAACCGCTGGTTTTTGATAGTTTGGGCCCTATTGAATAATGAATGTTTTGAATTTTCTCCAAAAGTAAAGTAGTTGCAAACTCATCCTTTTAGAAACTTGTTTGGGCTGTTGAGAAGAGTAAAAAACCATCAAAAATTTCAATCCTGCATGATTCTACCAAGAAATGTGATTCTTCATTCAAAACGCTGGTTTTTGCTATTGGGCTCTATTGAATAATGAATGCTTTGAATTTTCTCCAAAAGTAAAGTAGTTGCAAACTCATGCTTTTAGAGACTTGTTTGGGCTCATGAGAGGAGTAGAAAAACATCAAAAATTTCAGTCCTGCATGATTCTACCAAGAAATGTGTGTTCATTGAAACCGCTGGTTTTTGATAGTTTGGGCCCTATTGAATAATGAATGTTTTGAATTTTCTCCAAAAGTAAAGTAGTTGCAAACTCATCCTTTTAGAAACTTGTTTGGGCTGTTGAGAGGAGTAAAAAACCATCAAAAATTTCAATCCTGCATGATTTTACCAAGAAATGTGATTCTTCATTCAAAACCTGATTTTTGCTATTGGGCTCTATTGAATAGTGAATGTTTTGAATTTTCTCCAAAAGTAAAGTAGTTGCAAACTCATGCTTTTAGAGACTTGTTTGGGCTCATGAGAGGAGTAGGAAAACATCAAAAATTTCAGTCCAGCATGATTCTACCAAGAAATGTGTGTTCATTCAAACCGCTGGTTTTTGATAGTTTGGGCCCTATTGAATAATGAATGTTTTGAATTTTCTCCAAAAGTAAAGTAGTTGCAAACTCATCCTTTTAGAAACTTGTTTGGGCTGTTGAGAGGAGTAAAAAACCATCAAAAATTTCAATCCTGCATGATTCTACCAAGAAATGTGATTCTTCATTCAAAACGCTGGTTTTTGCTATTGGGCTCTATTGAATAATGAATGTTTTGAATTTTCTCCAAAAGTAAAGTAGTTGCAAACTCATGCTTTTAGAGACTTGTTTGGGCTCATGAGAGGAGAAGAAAAACATCAAAAATTTCAGTCCCGCATGATTCTACCAAGACATGTGTGTTCATTGAAACGGCTGGTTTTTGATAGTTTGGGCCCTATTGAATAATGAATGTTTTGAATTTTCTCCAAAAGTAAAGTAGTTGCAAACTCATCCTTTTAGAAACTTGTTTGGGCTGTTGAGAGGAGTAAAAAACCATCAAAAATTTCAATCCTGCATGATTCTACCAAGAAATGTGATTCTTCATTCAAAACGCTGGTTTTTGCTATTGGGCTCTATTGAATAATGAATGTTTTGAATTTTCTCCAAAAGTAAAGTAGTTGCAAACTCATGCTTTTAGAGACTTGTTTGAGCTCATGAGAGGAGTAGAAAAACATCAAAAATTTCAGTCCTGCATGTTTCTACCAAGAAATGTGTGTTTATTCAAACCGCTGGTTTTTGAGTTTGGGCCCTATTGAATAATGAATGTTTTGAATTTTCTCCAAAAGTAAAGTAGTTGCAAACTCATCCTTTTAGAAACTTGTTTGGGCTGTTGAGAGGAGTAAAAAACCATCAAAAATTTCAATCCTGCATGATTTTACCAAGAAATGTGATTCTTCATTCAAAACCTGATTTTTGCTATTGGGCTCTATTGAATAGTGAATGTTTTGAATTTTCTCCAAAAGTAAAGTAGTTGCAAACTCATGCTTTTAGAGACTTGTTTGGGCTCATGAGAGGAGTAGAAAAACATCAAAAATTTCAGTCCTGCATGATTCTACCAAGAAATGTGTGTTCATTGAAACGGCTGGTTTTTGATAGTTTGGGCCCTATTGAATAATGAATGTTTTGAATTTTCTCCAAAAGTAAAGTAGTTGCAAACTCATCCTTTTAGAAACTTGTTTGGGCTGTTGAGAGGAGTAAAAAACCATCAAAAATTTCAATCCTGCATGATTCTACCAAGAAATGTGATTCTTCTTTCAAAACGCTGGTTTTTGCTATTGGGCTCTATTGAATAATGAATGTTTTGAATTTTCTCCAAAAGTAAAGTAGTTGCAAACTCATGCTTTTAGAGACTTGTTTGGGCTCATGAGATGAGTAGAAAAACATCAAAAATTTCAGTCCTGCATGATTCTACCAAGACATGTGTGTTCATTGAAACGGCTGGTTTTTGATAGTTTGGGCCCTATTGAATAATGAATGTTTTGAATTTTCTCCAAAAGTAAAGTAGTTGCAAACTCATCCTTTTAGAAACTTGTTTGGGTTGTTGAGAGGAGTAAAAAACCATCAAAAATTTCAATCCTGCAGGATTCTACCAAGAAATGTGATTCTTCATTCAAAACGCTGGTTTTTGCTATTGGGCTCTATTGAATAATGAATGTTTTGAATTTTCTCCAAAAGTAAAGTAGTTGCAAACTCATGCTTTTAGAGACTTGTTTGGGCTCATGAGAGGAGTAGAAAAACATCAAAAATTTCAGTCCTGCATGATTCTACCAAGAAATGTGTGTTCATTCAAACCGCTGGTTTTTGATAGTTTGGGCCCTATTGAATAATGAATGTTTTGAATTTTCTCCAAAAGTAAAGTAGTTGCAAACTCATGCTTTTAGAGACTTGTTTGAGCTCATGAGAGGAGTAGAAAAACATCAAAAATTTCAGTCCTGCATGATTCTACCAAGAAATGTGTGTTCATTGAAACCGCTGGTTTTTGATAGTTTGGGCCCTATTGAATAATGAATGTTTTGAATTTTCTCCAAAAGTAAAGTAGTTGCAAACTCATCCTTTTAGAAACTTGTTTGGGCTGTTGAGAAGAGTAAAAAACCATCAAAAATTTCAATCCTGCATGATTCTACCAAGAAATGTGATTCTTCATTCAAAACGCTGGTTTTTGCTATTGGGCTCTATTGAATAATGAATGCTTTGAATTTTCTCCAAAAGTAAAGTAGTTGCAAACTCATGCTTTTAGAGACTTGTTTGGGCTCATGAGAGGAGTAGAAAAACATCAAAAATTTCAGTCCTGCATGATTCTACCAAGAAATGTGTGTTCATTGAAACGGCTGGTTTTTGATAGTTTGGGCCCTATTGAATAATGAATGTTTTGAATTTTCTCCAAAAGTAAAGTAGTTGCAAACATCCTTTTAGAAACTTGTTTGGGCTGTTGAGAGGAGTAAAAAACCATCAAAAATTTCAATCCTGCATGATTCTACCAAGAAATGTGATTCTTCTTTCAAAACGCTGGTTTTTGCTATTGGGCTCTATTGAATAATGAATGTTTTGAATTTTCTCCAAAAGTAAAGTAGTTGCAAACTCATGCTTTTAGAGACTTGTTTGGGCTCATGAGATGAGTAGAAAAACATCAAAAATTTCAGTCCTGCATGATTCTACCAAGACATGTGTGTTCATTGAAACGGCTGGTTTTTGATAGTTTGGGCCCTATTGAATAATGAATGTTTTGAATTTTCTCCAAAAGTAAAGTAGTTGCAAACTCATCCTTTTAGAAACTTGTTTGGGTTGTTGAGAGGAGTAAAAAACCATCAAAAATTTCAATCCTGCAGGATTCTACCAAGAAATGTGATTCTTCATTCAAAACGCTGGTTTTTGCTATTGGGCTCTATTGAATAATGAATGTTTTGAATTTTCTCCAAAAGTAAAGTAGTTGCAAACTCATGCTTTTAGAGACTTGTTTGGGCTCATGAGAGGAGTAGAAAAACATCAAAAATTTCAGTCCTGCATGATTCTACCAAGAAATGTGTGTTCATTCAAACCGCTGGTTTTTGATAGTTTGGGCCCTATTGAATAATGAATGTTTTGAATTTTCTCCAAAAGTAAAGTAGTTGCAAACTCATGCTTTTAGAGACTTGTTTGAGCTCATGAGAGGAGTAGAAAAACATCAAAAATTTCAGTCCTGCATGATTCTACCAAGAAATGTGTGTTCATTGAAACCGCTGGTTTTTGATAGTTTGGGCCCTATTGAATAATGAATGTTTTGAATTTTCTCCAAAAGTAAAGTAGTTGCAAACTCATCCTTTTAGAAACTTGTTTGGGCTGTTGAGAAGAGTAAAAAACCATCAAAAATTTCAATCCTGCATGATTCTACCAAGAAATGTGATTCTTCATTCAAAACGCTGGTTTTTGCTATTGGGCTCTATTGAATAATGAATGCTTTGAATTTTCTCCAAAAGTAAAGTAGTTGCAAACTCATGCTTTTAGAGACTTGTTTGGGCTCATGAGAGGAGTAGAAAAACATCAAAAATTTCAGTCCTGCATGATTCTACCAAGAAATGTGTGTTCATTGAAACCGCTGGTTTTTGATAGTTTGGGCCCTATTGAATAATGAATGTTTTGAATTTTCTCCAAAAGTAAAGTAGTTGCAAACTCATCCTTTTAGAAACTTGTTTGGGCTGTTGAGAGGAGTAAAAAACCATCAAAAATTTCAATCCTGCATGATTTTACCAAGAAATGTGATTCTTCATTCAAAACCTGATTTTTGCTATTGGGCTCTATTGAATAGTGAATGTTTTGAATTTTCTCCAAAAGTAAAGTAGTTGCAAACTCATGCTTTTAGAGACTTGTTTGGGCTCATGAGAGGAGTAGGAAAACATCAAAAATTTCAGACCAGCATGATTCTACCAAGAAATGTGTGTTCATTCAAACCGCTGGTTTTTGATAGTTTGGGCCCTATTGAATAATGAATGTTTTGAATTTTCTCCAAAAGTAAAGTAGTTGCAAACTCATCCTTTTAGAAACTTGTTTGGGCTGTTGAGAGGAGTAAAAAACCATCAAAAATTTCAATCCTGCATGATTCTACCAAGAAATGTGATTCTTCATTCAAAACGCTGGTTTTTGCTATTGGGCTCTATTGAATAATGAATGTTTTGAATTTTCTCCAAAAGTAAAGTAGTTGCAAACTCATGCTTTTAGAGACTTGTTTGGGCTCATGAGAGGAGAAGAAAAACATCAAAAATTTCAGTCCCGCATGATTCTACCAAGACATGTGTGTTCATTGAAACGGCTGGTTTTTGATAGTTTGGGCCCTATTGAATAATGAATGTTTTGAATTTTCTCCAAAAGTAAAGTAGTTGCAAACTCATCCTTTTAGAAACTTGTTTGGGCTGTTGAGAGGAGTAAAAAACCATCAAAAATTTCAATCCTGCATGATTCTACCAAGAAATGTGATTCTTCATTCAAAACGCTGGTTTTTGCTATTGGGCTCTATTGAATAATGAATGTTTTGAATTTTCTCCAAAAGTAAAGTAGTTGCAAACTCATGCTTTTAGAGACTTGTTTGAGCTCATGAGAGGAGTAGAAAAACATCAAAAATTTCAGTCCTGCATGTTTCTACCAAGAAATGTGTGTTTATTCAAACCGCTGGTTTTTGAGTTTGGGCCCTATTGAATAATGAATGTTTTGAATTTTCTCCAAAAGTAAAGTAGTTGCAAACTCATCCTTTTAGAAACTTGTTTGGGCTGTTGAGAGGAGTAAAAAACCATCAAAAATTTCAATCCTGCATGATTTTACCAAGAAATGTGATTCTTCATTCAAAACCTGATTTTTGCTATTGGGCTCTATTGAATAGTGAATGTTTTGAATTTTCTCCAAAAGTAAAGTAGTTGCAAACTCATGCTTTTAGAGACTTGTTTGGGCTCATGAGAGGAGTAGAAAAACATCAAAAATTTCAGTCCTGCATGATTCTACCAAGAAATGTGTGTTCATTGAAACCGCTGGTTTTTGATAGTTTGGGCCCTATAGAATAATGAATGTTTTGAATTTTCTCCAAAAGTAAAGTAGTTGCAAACTCATCCTTTTAGAAACTTGTTTGGGCTGTTGAGAGGAGTAAAAAACCATCAAAAATTTCAATCCTGCATGATTCTACCAAGAAATGTGATTCTTCATTCAAAACGCTGGTTTTTGCTATTGGGCTCTATTGAATAATGAATGTTTTGAATTTTCTCCAAAAGTAAAGTACTTGCAAACTCATGCTTTTAGAGACTTGTTTGGGCTCATGAGAGGAGTAGAAAAACATCAAAAATTTCAGTACTGCATGATTCTACCAAGAAATGTGTGTTCATTGAAACCGCTGGTTTTTGATAGTTTGGGCCCTATTGAATAATGAATGTTTTGAATTTTCTCCAAAAGTAAAGTAGTTGCAAACTCATCCTTTTAGAAACTTGTTTGGGCTGTTGAGAGGAGTAAAAAACCATCAAAAATTTCAATCCTGCATGATTTTACCAAGAAATGTGATTCTTCATTCAAAACCTGATTTTTGCTATTGGGCTCTATTGAATAGTGAATGTTTTGAATTTTCTCCAAAAGTAAAGTAGTTGCAAACTCATGCTTTTAGAGACTTGTTTGGGCTCATGAGAGGAGTAGAAAAACATCAAAAATTTCAGTCCTGCATGATTCTACCAAGAAATGTGTGTTCATTGAAACGGCTGGTTTTTGATAGTTTGGGCCCTATTGAATAATGAATGTTTTGAATTTTCTCCAAAAGTAAAGTAGTTGCAAACTCATCCTTTTAGAAACTTGTTTGGGCTGTTGAGAGGAGTAAAAAACCATCAAAAATTTCAATCCTGCATGATTCTACCAAGAAATGTGATTCTTCTTTCAAAACGCTGGTTTTTGCTATTGGGCTCTATTGAATAATGAATGTTTTGAATTTTCTCCAAAAGTAAAGTAGTTGCAAACTCATGCTTTTAGAGACTTGTTTGGGCTCATGAGATGAGTAGAAAAACATCAAAAATTTCAGTCCTGCATGATTCTACCAAGACATGTGTGTTCATTGAAACGGCTGGTTTTTGATAGTTTGGGCCCTATTGAATAATGAATGTTTTGAATTTTCTCCAAAAGTAAAGTAGTTGCAAACTCATCCTTTTAGAAACTTGTTTGGGTTGTTGAGAGGAGTAAAAAACCATCAAAAATTTCAATCCTGCAGGATTCTACCAAGAAATGTGATTCTTCATTCAAAACGCTGGTTTTTGCTATTGGGCTCTATTGAATAATGAATGTTTTGAATTTTCTCCAAAAGTAAAGTAGTTGCAAACTCATGCTTTTAGAGACTTGTTTGGGCTCATGAGAGGAGTAGAAAAACATCAAAAATTTCAGTCCTGCATGATTCTACCAAGAAATGTGTGTTCATTCAAACCGCTGGTTTTTGATAGTTTGGGCCCTATTGAATAATGAATGTTTTGAATTTTCTCCAAAAGTAAAGTAGTTGCAAACTCATGCTTTTAGAGACTTGTTTGAGCTCATGAGAGGAGTAGAAAAACATCAAAAATTTCAGTCCTGCATGATTCTACCAAGAAATGTGTGTTCATTGAAACCGCTGGTTTTTGATAGTTTGGGCCCTATTGAATAATGAATGTTTTGAATTTTCTCCAAAAGTAAAGTAGTTGCAAACTCATCCTTTTAGAAACTTGTTTGGGCTGTTGAGAAGAGTAAAAAACCATCAAAAATTTCAATCCTGCATGATTCTACCAAGAAATGTGATTCTTCATTCAAAACGCTGGTTTTTGCTATTGGGCTCTATTGAATAATGAATGCTTTGAATTTTCTCCAAAAGTAAAGTAGTTGCAAACTCATGCTTTTAGAGACTTGTTTGGGCTCATGAGAGGAGTAGAAAAACATCAAAAATTTCAGTCCTGCATGATTCTACCAAGAAATGTGTGTTCATTGAAACGGCTGGTTTTTGATAGTTTGGGCCCTATTGAATAATGAATGTTTTGAATTTTCTCCAAAAGTAAAGTAGTTGCAAACATCCTTTTAGAAACTTGTTTGGGCTGTTGAGAGGAGTAAAAAACCATCAAAAATTTCAATCCTGCATGATTCTACCAAGAAATGTGATTCTTCTTTCAAAACGCTGGTTTTTGCTATTGGGCTCTATTGAATAATGAATGTTTTGAATTTTCTCCAAAAGTAAAGTAGTTGCAAACTCATGCTTTTAGAGACTTGTTTGGGCTCATGAGATGAGTAGAAAAACATCAAAAATTTCAGTCCTGCATGATTCTACCAAGACATGTGTGTTCATTGAAACGGCTGGTTTTTGATAGTTTGGGCCCTATTGAATAATGAATGTTTTGAATTTTCTCCAAAAGTAAAGTAGTTGCAAACTCATCCTTTTAGAAACTTGTTTGGGTTGTTGAGAGGAGTAAAAAACCATCAAAAATTTCAATCCTGCAGGATTCTACCAAGAAATGTGATTCTTCATTCAAAACGCTGGTTTTTGCTATTGGGCTCTATTGAATAATGAATGTTTTGAATTTTCTCCAAAAGTAAAGTAGTTGCAAACTCATGCTTTTAGAGACTTGTTTGGGCTCATGAGAGGAGTAGAAAAACATCAAAAATTTCAGTCCTGCATGATTCTACCAAGAAATGTGTGTTCATTCAAACCGCTGGTTTTTGATAGTTTGGGCCCTATTGAATAATGAATGTTTTGAATTTTCTCCAAAAGTAAAGTAGTTGCAAACTCATGCTTTTAGAGACTTGTTTGAGCTCATGAGAGGAGTAGAAAAACATCAAAAATTTCAGTCCTGCATGATTCTACCAAGAAATGTGTGTTCATTGAAACCGCTGGTTTTTGATAGTTTGGGCCCTATTGAATAATGAATGTTTTGAATTTTCTCCAAAAGTAAAGTAGTTGCAAACTCATCCTTTTAGAAACTTGTTTGGGCTGTTGAGAAGAGTAAAAAACCATCAAAAATTTCAATCCTGCATGATTCTACCAAGAAATGTGATTCTTCATTCAAAACGCTGGTTTTTGCTATTGGGCTCTATTGAATAATGAATGCTTTGAATTTTCTCCAAAAGTAAAGTAGTTGCAAACTCATGCTTTTAGAGACTTGTTTGGGCTCATGAGAGGAGTAGAAAAACATCAAAAATTTCAGTCCTGCATGATTCTACCAAGAAATGTGTGTTCATTGAAACCGCTGGTTTTTGATAGTTTGGGCCCTATTGAATAATGAATGTTTTGAATTTTCTCCAAAAGTAAAGTAGTTGCAAACTCATCCTTTTAGAAACTTGTTTGGGCTGTTGAGAGGAGTAAAAAACCATCAAAAATTTCAATCCTGCATGATTTTACCAAGAAATGTGATTCTTCATTCAAAACCTGATTTTTGCTATTGGGCTCTATTGAATAGTGAATGTTTTGAATTTTCTCCAAAAGTAAAGTAGTTGCAAACTCATGCTTTTAGAGACTTGTTTGGGCTCATGAGAGGAGTAGGAAAACATCAAAAATTTCAGTCCAGCATGATTCTACCAAGAAATGTGTGTTCATTCAAACCGCTGGTTTTTGATAGTTTGGGCCCTATTGAATAATGAATGTTTTGAATTTTCTCCAAAAGTAAAGTAGTTGCAAACTCATCCTTTTAGAAACTTGTTTGGGCTGTTGAGAGGAGTAAAAAACCATCAAAAATTTCAATCCTGCATGATTCTACCAAGAAATGTGATTCTTCATTCAAAACGCTGGTTTTTGCTATTGGGCTCTATTGAATAATGAATGTTTTGAATTTTCTCCAAAAGTAAAGTAGTTGCAAACTCATGCTTTTAGAGACTTGTTTGGGCTCATGAGAGGAGAAGAAAAACATCAAAAATTTCAGTCCCGCATGATTCTACCAAGACATGTGTGTTCATTGAAACGGCTGGTTTTTGATAGTTTGGGCCCTATTGAATAATGAATGTTTTGAATTTTCTCCAAAAGTAAAGTAGTTGCAAACTCATCCTTTTAGAAACTTGTTTGGGCTGTTGAGAGGAGTAAAAAACCATCAAAAATTTCAATCCTGCATGATTCTACCAAGAAATGTGATTCTTCATTCAAAACGCTGGTTTTTGCTATTGGGCTCTATTGAATAATGAATGTTTTGAATTTTCTCCAAAAGTAAAGTAGTTGCAAACTCATGCTTTTAGAGACTTGTTTGAGCTCATGAGAGGAGTAGAAAAACATCAAAAATTTCAGTCCTGCATGTTTCTACCAAGAAATGTGTGTTTATTCAAACCGCTGGTTTTTGAGTTTGGGCCCTATTGAATAATGAATGTTTTGAATTTTCTCCAAAAGTAAAGTAGTTGCAAACTCATCCTTTTAGAAACTTGTTTGGGCTGTTGAGAGGAGTAAAAAACCATCAAAAATTTCAATCCTGCATGATTTTACCAAGAAATGTGATTCTTCATTCAAAACCTGATTTTTGCTATTGGGCTCTATTGAATAGTGAATGTTTTGAATTTTCTCCAAAAGTAAAGTAGTTGCAAACTCATGCTTTTAGAGACTTGTTTGGGCTCATGAGAGGAGTAGAAAAACATCAAAAATTTCAGTCCTGCATGATTCTACCAAGAAATGTGTGTTCATTGAAACCGCTGGTTTTTGATAGTTTGGGCCCTATAGAATAATGAATGTTTTGAATTTTCTCCAAAAGTAAAGTAGTTGCAAACTCATCCTTTTAGAAACTTGTTTGGGCTGTTGAGAGGAGTAAAAAACCATCAAAAATTTCAATCCTGCATGATTCTACCAAGAAATGTGATTCTTCATTCAAAACGCTGGTTTTTGCTATTGGGCTCTATTGAATAATGAATGTTTTGAATTTTCTCCAAAAGTAAAGTACTTGCAAACTCATGCTTTTAGAGACTTGTTTGGGCTCATGAGAGGAGTAGAAAAACATCAAAAATTTCAGTACTGCATGATTCTACCAAGAAATGTGTGTTCATTGAAACCGCTGGTTTTTGATAGTTTGGGCCCTATTGAATAATGAATGTTTTGAATTTTCTCCAAAAGTAAAGTAGTTGCAAACTCATCCTTTTAGAAACTTGTTTGGGCTGTTGAGAGGAGTAAAAAACCATCAAAAATTTCAATCCTGCATGATTTTACCAAGAAATGTGATTCTTCATTCAAAACCTGATTTTTGCTATTGGGCTCTATTGAATAGTGAATGTTTTGAATTTTCTCCAAAAGTAAAGTAGTTGCAAACTCATGCTTTTAGAGACTTGTTTGGGCTCATGAGAGGAGTAGAAAAACATCAAAAATTTCAGTCCTGCATGATTCTACCAAGAAATGTGTGTTCATTGAAACGGCTGGTTTTTGATAGTTTGGGCCCTATTGAATAATGAATGTTTTGAATTTTCTCCAAAAGTAAAGTAGTTGCAAACTCATCCTTTTAGAAACTTGTTTGGGCTGTTGAGAGGAGTAAAAAACCATCAAAAATTTCAATCCTGCATGATTCTACCAAGAAATGTGATTCTTCTTTCAAAACGCTGGTTTTTGCTATTGGGCTCTATTGAATAATGAATGTTTTGAATTTTCTCCAAAAGTAAAGTAGTTGCAAACTCATGCTTTTAGAGACTTGTTTGGGCTCATGAGATGAGTAGAAAAACATCAAAAATTTCAGTCCTGCATGATTCTACCAAGACATGTGTGTTCATTGAAACGGCTGGTTTTTGATAGTTTGGGCCCTATTGAATAATGAATGTTTTGAATTTTCTCCAAAAGTAAAGTAGTTGCAAACTCATCCTTTTAGAAACTTGTTTGGGTTGTTGAGAGGAGTAAAAAACCATCAAAAATTTCAATCCTGCAGGATTCTACCAAGAAATGTGATTCTTCATTCAAAACGCTGGTTTTTGCTATTGGGCTCTATTGAATAATGAATGTTTTGAATTTTCTCCAAAAGTAAAGTAGTTGCAAACTCATGCTTTTAGAGACTTGTTTGGGCTCATGAGAGGAGTAGAAAAACATCAAAAATTTCAGTCCTGCATGATTCTACCAAGAAATGTGTGTTCATTCAAACCGCTGGTTTTTGATAGTTTGGGCCCTATTGAATAATGAATGTTTTGAATTTTCTCCAAAAGTAAAGTAGTTGCAAACTCATGCTTTTAGAGACTTGTTTGAGCTCATGAGAGGAGTAGAAAAACATCAAAAATTTCAGTCCTGCATGATTCTACCAAGAAATGTGTGTTCATTGAAACCGCTGGTTTTTGATAGTTTGGGCCCTATTGAATAATGAATGTTTTGAATTTTCTCCAAAAGTAAAGTAGTTGCAAACTCATCCTTTTAGAAACTTGTTTGGGCTGTTGAGAAGAGTAAAAAACCATCAAAAATTTCAATCCTGCATGATTCTACCAAGAAATGTGATTCTTCATTCAAAACGCTGGTTTTTGCTATTGGGCTCTATTGAATAATGAATGCTTTGAATTTTCTCCAAAAGTAAAGTAGTTGCAAACTCATGCTTTTAGAGACTTGTTTGGGCTCATGAGAGGAGTAGAAAAACATCAAAAATTTCAGTCCTGCATGATTCTACCAAGAAATGTGTGTTCATTGAAACGGCTGGTTTTTGATAGTTTGGGCCCTATTGAATAATGAATGTTTTGAATTTTCTCCAAAAGTAAAGTAGTTGCAAACATCCTTTTAGAAACTTGTTTGGGCTGTTGAGAGGAGTAAAAAACCATCAAAAATTTCAATCCTGCATGATTCTACCAAGAAATGTGATTCTTCTTTCAAAACGCTGGTTTTTGCTATTGGGCTCTATTGAATAATGAATGTTTTGAATTTTCTCCAAAAGTAAAGTAGTTGCAAACTCATGCTTTTAGAGACTTGTTTGGGCTCATGAGATGAGTAGAAAAACATCAAAAATTTCAGTCCTGCATGATTCTACCAAGACATGTGTGTTCATTGAAACGGCTGGTTTTTGATAGTTTGGGCCCTATTGAATAATGAATGTTTTGAATTTTCTCCAAAAGTAAAGTAGTTGCAAACTCATCCTTTTAGAAACTTGTTTGGGTTGTTGAGAGGAGTAAAAAACCATCAAAAATTTCAATCCTGCAGGATTCTACCAAGAAATGTGATTCTTCATTCAAAACGCTGGTTTTTGCTATTGGGCTCTATTGAATAATGAATGTTTTGAATTTTCTCCAAAAGTAAAGTAGTTGCAAACTCATGCTTTTAGAGACTTGTTTGGGCTCATGAGAGGAGTAGAAAAACATCAAAAATTTCAGTCCTGCATGATTCTACCAAGAAATGTGTGTTCATTCAAACCGCTGGTTTTTGATAGTTTGGGCCCTATTGAATAATGAATGTTTTGAATTTTCTCCAAAAGTAAAGTAGTTGCAAACTCATGCTTTTAGAGACTTGTTTGAGCTCATGAGAGGAGTAGAAAAACATCAAAAATTTCAGTCCTGCATGATTCTACCAAGAAATGTGTGTTCATTGAAACCGCTGGTTTTTGATAGTTTGGGCCCTATTGAATAATGAATGTTTTGAATTTTCTCCAAAAGTAAAGTAGTTGCAAACTCATCCTTTTAGAAACTTGTTTGGGCTGTTGAGAAGAGTAAAAAACCATCAAAAATTTCAATCCTGCATGATTCTACCAAGAAATGTGATTCTTCATTCAAAACGCTGGTTTTTGCTATTGGGCTCTATTGAATAATGAATGCTTTGAATTTTCTCCAAAAGTAAAGTAGTTGCAAACTCATGCTTTTAGAGACTTGTTTGGGCTCATGAGAGAAGTAGAAAAACATCAAAAATTTCAGTCCTGCATGATTCTACCAAGAAATGTGTGTTCATTGAAACCGCTGGTTTTTGATAGTTTGGGCCCTATTGAATAATGAATGTTTTGAATTTTCTCCAAAAGTAAAGTAGTTGCAAACTCATCCTTTTAGAAACTTGTTTGGGCTGTTGAGAGGAGTAAAAAACCATCAAAAATTTCAATCCTGCATGATTCTACCAAGAAATGTGATTCTTCATTCAAAACGCTGGTTTTTGCTATTGGGCTCTATTGAATAATGAATGTTTTGAATTTTCTCCAAAAGTAAAGTAGTTGCAAACTCATGCTTTTAGAGACTTGTTTGGGCTCATGAGAGGAGTAGAAAAACATCAAAAATTTCAGTCCTGCATGATTCTACCAAGAAATGTGTGTTCATTCAAACCGCTGGTTTTTGATAGTTTGGGCCCTATTGAATAATGAATGTTTTGAATTTTCTCCAAAAGTAAAGTAGTTCCAAACTCATGCTTTTAGAGACTTGTTTGGGCTCATGAGAGGAGTAGAAAAACATCAAAAATTTCAGTCCTGCATGATTCTACCAAGAAATGTGTGTTCATTCAAACCGCTGGTTTTTTATAGTTTGGGACCTATTGAATAATGAATGTTTTGAATTTTCTCCAAAAGTAAAGTAGTTGCAAACTCATCCTTTTAGAAACTTGTTTGGGCTGTTGAGAGGAGTAAAAAACCATCAAAAATTTCAATCCTGCATGATTCTACCAAGAAATGTGATTCTTCATTCAAAACGCTGGTTTTTGCTATTGGGCTCTATTGAATAATGAATGTTTTGAATTTTCTCCAAAAGTAAAGTAGTTGCAAACTCATGCTTTTAGAGACTTGTTTGGGCTCAAGAGAGGAGTAGAAAAACATCAAAAATTTCAGTCCTGCATGATTCTACCAAGAAATGTGTGTTCATTGAAACCGCTGGTTTTTGATAGTTTGGGCCCTATTGAATAAGGAATGTTTTGAATTTTCTCCAAAAGTAAAGTAGTTGCAAACTCATCCTTTTAGAAACTTGTTTGGGCTGTTGAGAGGAGTAAAAAACCATCAAAAATTTCAATCCTGCATGATTTTACCAAGAAATGTGATTCTTCATTCAAAACCTGATTTTTGCTATTGGGCTCTATTGAATAGTGAATGTTTTGAATTTTCTCCAAAAGTAAAGTAGTTGCAAACTCATGCTTTTAGAGACTTGTTTGGGCTCATGAGCGGAGTAGAAAAACATCAAAAATTTCAGTCCTGCATGATTCTACCAAGAAATGTGTGTTCATTGAAACCGCTGGTTTTTGATAGTTTGGACCCTATTGAATAATGAATGTTTTGAATTTTCTCCAAAAGTAAAGTAGTTGCAAACTCATCCTTTTAGAAACTTGTTTGGGCTGTTGAGAGGAGTAAAAAACCATCAAAAATTTCAATCCTGCATGATTCTACCAAGAAATGTGATTCTTCATTCAAAACGCTGGTTTTTGCTATTGGGCTCTATTGAATAATGAATGTTTTGAATTTTCTCCAAAAGTAAAGTAGTTGCAAACTCATGCTTTTAGAGACTTGTTTGGGCTCATGAGAGGAGTAGAAAAACATCAAAAATTTCAGTCCTGCATGATTCTACCAAGAAATGTGTGTTCATTGAAACCGCTGGTTTTTGATAGTTTGGGCCCTATTGAATAATGAATGTTTTGAATTTTCTCCAAAAGTAAAGTAGTTCCAAACTCATGCTTTTAGAGACTTGTTTGGGCTCATGAGAGGAGTAGAAAAACATCAAAAATTTCAGTCCTGCATGATTCTACCAAGAAATGTGTGTTCATTGAAACCGCTGGTTTTTGATAGTTTGGGCCCTATTGAATAATGAATGTTTTGAATTTTCTCCAAAAGTAAAGTAGTTGCAAACTCATCCTTTTAGAAACTTGTTTGGGCTGTTGAGAGGAGTAAAAAACCATCAAAAATTTCAATCCTGCATGATTCTACCAAGAAATGTGATTCTTCTTTCAAAACGCTGGTTTTTGCTATTGGGCTCTATTGAATAATGAATGTTTTGAATTTTCTCCAAAAGTAAAGTAGTTGCAAACTCATGCTTTTAGAGACTTGTTTGGGCTCATGAGATGAGTAGAAAAACATCAAAAATTTCAGTCCTGCATGATTCTACCAAGACATGTGTGTTCATTGAAACGGCTGGTTTTTGATAGTTTGGGCCCTATTGAATAATGAATGTTTTGAATTTTCTCCAAAAGTAAAGTAGTTGCAAACTCATCCTTTTAGAAACTTGTTTGGGTTGTTGAGAGGAGTAAAAAACCATCAAAAATTTCAATCCTGCAGGATTCTACCAAGAAATGTGATTCTTCATTCAAAACGCTGGTTTTTGCTATTGGGCTCTATTGAATAATGAATGTTTTGAATTTTCTCCAAAAGTAAAGTAGTTGCAAACTCATGCTTTTAGAGACTTGTTTGGGCTCATGAGAGGAGTAGAAAAACATCAAAAATTTCAGTCCTGCATGATTCTACCAAGAAATGTGTGTTCATTCAAACCGCTGGTTTTTGATAGTTTGGGCCCTATTGAATAATGAATGTTTTGAATTTTCTCCAAAAGTAAAGTAGTTGCAAACTCATGCTTTTAGAGACTTGTTTGAGCTCATGAGAGGAGTAGAAAAACATCAAAAATTTCAGTCCTGCATGATTCTACCAAGAAATGTGTGTTCATTGAAACCGCTGGTTTTTGATAGTTTGGGCCCTATTGAATAATGAATGTTTTGAATTTTCTCCAAAAGTAAAGTAGTTGCAAACTCATCCTTTTAGAAACTTGTTTGGGCTGTTGAGAAGAGTAAAAAACCATCAAAAATTTCAATCCTGCATGATTCTACCAAGAAATGTGATTCTTCATTCAAAACGCTGGTTTTTGCTATTGGGCTCTATTGAATAATGAATGCTTTGAATTTTCTCCAAAAGTAAAGTAGTTGCAAACTCATGCTTTTAGAGACTTGTTTGGGCTCATGAGAGGAGTAGAAAAACATCAAAAATTTCAGTCCTGCATGATTCTACCAAGAAATGTGTGTTCATTGAAACCGCTGGTTTTTGATAGTTTGGGCCCTATTGAATAATGAATGTTTTGAATTTTCTCCAAAAGTAAAGTAGTTGCAAACTCATCCTTTTAGAAACTTGTTTGGGCTGTTGAGAGGAGTAAAAAACCATCAAAAATTTCAATCCTGCATGATTCTACCAAGAAATGTGATTCTTCATTCAAAACGCTGGTTTTTGCTATTGGGCTCTATTGAATAATGAATGTTTTGAATTTTCTCCAAAAGTAAAGTAGTTGCAAACTCATGCTTTTAGAGACTTGTTTGGGCTCATGAGAGGAGTAGAAAAACATCAAAAATTTCAGTCCTGCATGATTCTACCAAGAAATGTGTGTTCATTCAAACCGCTGGTTTTTGATAGTTTGGGCCCTATTGAATAATGAATGTTTTGAATTTTCTCCAAAAGTAAAGTAGTTCCAAACTCATGCTTTTAGAGACTTGTTTGGGCTCATGAGAGGAGTAGAAAAACATCAAAAATTTCAGTCCTGCATGATTCTACCAAGAAATGTGTGTTCATTCAAACCGCTGGTTTTTGATAGTTTGGGCCCTATTGAATAATGAATGTTTTGAATTTTCTCCAAAAGTAAAGTAGTTGCAAACTCATGCTTTTAGAGACTTGTTTGGGCTCATGAGAGGAGTAGAAAAACATCAAAAATTTCAGTCCTGCATGATTCTACCAAGAAATGTGTGTTCATTGAAACCGCTGGTTTTTTATAGTTTGGGACCTATTGAATAATGAATGTTTTGAATTTTCTCCAAAAGTAAAGTAGTTGCAAACTCATCCTTTTAGAAACTTGTTTGGGCTGTTGAGAGGAGTAAAAAACCATCAAAAATTTCAATCCTGCATGATTCTACCAAGAAATGTGATTCTTCATTCAAAACGCTGGTTTTTGCTATTGGGCTCTATTGAATAATGAATGTTTTGAATTTTCTCCAAAAGTAAAGTAGTTGCAAACTCATGCTTTTAGAGACTTGTTTGGGCTCAAGAGAGGAGTAGAAAAACATCAAAAATTTCAGTCCTGCATGATTCTACCAAGAAATGTGTGTTCATTGAAACCGCTGGTTTTTGATAGTTTGGGCCCTATTGAATAAGGAATGTTTTGAATTTTCTCCAAAAGTAAAGTAGTTGCAAACTCATCCTTTTAGAAACTTGTTTGGGCTGTTGAGAGGAGTAAAAAACCATCAAAAATTTCAATCCTGCATGATTTTACCAAGAAATGTGATTCTTCATTCAAAACCTGATTTTTGCTATTGGGCTCTATTGAATAGTGAATGTTTTGAATTTTCTCCAAAAGTAAAGTAGTTGCAAACTCATGCTTTTAGAGACTTGTTTGGGCTCATGAGCGGAGTAGAAAAACATCAAAAATTTCAGTCCTGCATGATTCTACCAAGAAATGTGTGTTCATTGAAACCGCTGGTTTTTGATAGTTTGGACCCTATTGAATAATGAATGTTTTGAATTTTCTCCAAAAGTAAAGTAGTTGCAAACTCATCCTTTTAGAAACTTGTTTGGGCTGTTGAGAGGAGTAAAAAACCATCAAAAATTTCAATCCTGCATGATTCTACCAAGAAATGTGATTCTTCATTCAAAACGCTGGTTTTTGCTATTGGGCTCTATTGAATAATGAATGTTTTGAATTTTCTCCAAAAGTAAAGTAGTTGCAAACTCATGCTTTTAGAGACTTGTTTGGGCTCATGAGAGGAGTAGAAAAACATCAAAAATTTCAGTCCTGCATGATTCTACCAAGAAATGTGTGTTCATTGAAACCGCTGGTTTTTGATAGTTTGGGCCCTATTGAATAATGAATGTTTTGAATTTTCTCCAAAAGTAAAGTAGTTGCAAACTCATCCTTTTAGAAACTTGTTTGGGCTGTTGAGAGGAGTAAAAAACCATCAAAAATTTCAATCCTGCATGATTCTACCAAGAAATGTGATTCTTCATTCAAAACGCTGGTTTTTGCTATTGGGCTCTATTGAATAATGATGTTTTGAATTTTCTCCAAAAGTAAAGTAGTTGCAAACTCATGCTTTTAGAGACTTGTTTGGGCTCATGAGAGGAGTAGAAAAACATCAAAAATTTCAGTCCTGCATGATTCTACCAAGAAATGTGTGTTCATTGAAACCGCTGGTTTTTGATAGTTTGGGCCCTATTGAATAATGAATGTTTTGAATTTTCTCCAAAAGTAAAGTAGTTGCAAACTCATCCTTTTAGAAACTTGTTTGGGCTGTTGAGAGGAGTAAAAAACCATCAAAAATTTCAATCCTGCATGATTTTACCAAGAAATGTGATTCTTCATTCAAAACCTGATTTTTGCTATTGGGCTCTATTGAATAGTGAATGTTTTGAATTTTCTCCAAAAGTAAAGTAGTTGCAAACTCATGCTTTTAGAGACTTGTTTGGGCTCATGAGAGGAGTAGAAAAACATCAAAAATTTCAGTCCTGCATGATTCTACCAAGAAATGTGTGTTCATTCAAACCGCTGGTTTTTGATAGTTTGGGCCCTATTGAATAATGAATGTTTTGAATTTTCTCCAAAAGTAAAGTAGTTGCAAACTCATCCTTTTAGAAACTTGTTTGGGCTGTTGAGAGGAGTAAAAAACCATCAAAAATTTCAATCCTGCATGATTCTACCAAGAAATGTGATTCTTCATTCAAAACGCTGGTTTTTGCTATTGGGCTCTATTGAATAATGAATGTTTTGAATTTTCTCCAAAAGTAAAGTAGTTGCAAACTCATGCTTTTAGAGTCTTGTTTGGGCTCATGAGAGGAGAAGAAAAACATCAAAAATTTCAGTCCTGCATGATTCTACCAAGACATGTGTGTTCATTGAAACGGCTGGTTTTTGATAGTTTGGCCCCTATTGAATAATGAATGTTTTGAATTTTCTCCAAAAGTAAAGTAGTTGCAAACTCATCCTTTTAGAAACTTGTTTGGGCTGTTGAGAGGAGTAAAAAACCATCAAAAATTTCAATCCTGCATGATTCTACCAAGAAATGTGATTCTTCATTCAAAACGCTGGTTTTTGCTATTGGGCTCTATTGAATAATGAATGTTTTGAATTTTCTCCAAAAGTAAAGTAGTTGCAAACTCATGCTTTTAGAGACTTGTTTGAGCTCATGAGAGGAGTAGAAAAACATCAAAAATTTCAGTCCTGCATGATTCTACCAAGAAATGTGTGTTTATTCAAACCGCTGGTTTTTGATAGTTTGGGCCCTATTGAATAATGAATGTTTTGAATTTTCTCCAAAAGTAAAGTAGTTGCAAACTCATCCTTTTAGAAACTTGTTTGGGCTGTTGAGAGGAGTAAAAAACCATCAAAAATTTCAATCCTGCATGATTTTACCAAGAAATGTGATTCTTCATTCAAAACCTGATTTTTGCTATTGGGCTCTATTGAATAGTGAATGTTTTGAATTTTCTCCAAAAGTAAAGTAGTTGCAAACTCATGCTTTTAGAGACTTGTTTGGGCTCATGAGAGGAGTAGAAAAACATCAAAAATTTCAGTCCTGCATGATTCTACCAAGAAATGTGTGTTCATTCAAACCGCTGGTTTTTGATAGTTTGGGCCCTATTGAATAATGAATGTTTTGAATTTTCTCCAAAAGTAAAGTAGTTGCAAACTCATCCTTTTAGAAACTTGTTTGGGCTGTTGAGAGGAGTAAAAAACCAACAAAAATTTCAATCCTGCATGATTCTACCAAGAAATGTGATTCTTCATTCAAAACGCTGGTTTTTGCTATTGGGCTCTATTGAATAATGAATGTTTTGAATTTTCTCCAAAAGTAAAGTAGTTGCAAACTCATGCTTTTAGAGACTTGTTTGGGCTCATGAGAGGAGTAGAAAAACATCAAAAATTTCAGTCCTGCATGTTTCTACCAAGAAATGTGTGTTCATTCAAACCGCTGGTTTTTGATAGTTTGGGCCCTATTGAATAATGAATGTTTTGAATTTTCTCCAAAAGTAAAGTAGTTGCAAACTCATGCTTTTAGAGACTTGTTTGGGCTCATGAGAGGAGTAGAAAAACATCAAAAATTTCAGTCCTGCACGATTCTACCAAGAAATGTGTGATCATTGAAACCGCTGGTTTTTGATAGTTTGGGCCCTATTGAATAATGAATGTTTTGAATTTTCTCCAAAAGTAAAGTAGTTGCAAACTCATCCTTTTAGAAACTTGTTTGGGCTGTTGAGAGGAGTAAAAAACCATCAAAAATTTCAATCCTGCATGATTCTACCAAGAAATGTGATTCTTCATTCAAAACGCTGGTTTTTGCTATTGGGCTCTATTGAATAATGAATGTTTTGAATTTTCTCCAAAAGTAAAGTAGTTGCAAACTCATGCTTTTAGAGACTTGTTTGGGCTCATGAGAGGAGTAGAAAAACATCAAAAATTTCAGTCCTGCATGATTCTACCAAGAAATGTGTGTTCATTGAAACCGCTGGTTTTTGATAGTTTGGGCCCTATTGAATAATGAATGTTTTGAATTTTCTCCAAAAGTAAAGTAGTTGCAAACTCATCCTTTTAGAAACTTGTTTGGGCTGTTGAGAGGAGTAAAAAACCATCAAAAATTTCAATCCTGCATGATTCTACCAAGAAATGTGATTCTTCATTCAAAACGCTGGTTTTTGCTATTGGGCTCTATTGAATAATGAATGTTTTGAAATTTCTCCAAAAGTAAAGTAGTTGCAAACTCATGCTTTTAGAGACTTGTTTGGGCTCATGAGAGGAGTAGAAAAACATCAAAAATTTCAGTCCTGCATGATTCTACCAAGAAATGTGTGTTCATTCAAACCGCTGGTTTTTGATAGTTTGGGCCCTATTGAATAATGAATGTTTTGAATTTTCTCCAAAAGTAAAGTAGTTGCAAACTCATGCTTTTAGAGACTTGTTTGGGCTCATAAGAGGAGTAGAAAAACATCAAAAATTTCAGTCCTGCATGATTCTACCAAGAAATGTGTGTTCATTGAAACCGCTGGTTTTTGATAGTTTGGGCCCTATTGAATAATGAATGTTTTGAATTTTCTCCAAAAGTAAAGTAGTTGCAAACTCATCCTTTTAGAAACTTGTTTGGGCTGTTGAGAGGAGTAAAAAACCATCAAAAATTTCAATCCTGCATGATTTTACCAAGAAATGTGATTCTTCATTCAAAACCTGATTTTTGCTATTGGGCTCTATTGAATAGTGAATGTTTTGAATTTTCTCCAAAAGTAAAGTAGTTGCAAACTCATGCTTTTAGAGACTTGTTTGGGCTCATGAGAGGAGTAGAAAAACATCAAAAATTTCAGTCCTGCATGATTCTACCAAGAAATGTGTGTTCATTGAAACCGCTGGTTTTTGATAGTTTGGGCCCTATTGAATAATGAATGTTTTGAATTTTCTCCAAAAGTAAAGTAGTTGCAAACTCATCCTTTTAGAAACTTGTTTGGGCTGTTGAGAGGAGTAAAAAACCATCAAAAATTTCAATCCTGCATGATTCTACCAAGAAATGTGATTCTTCATTCAAAACGCTGGTTATTGCTATTGGGCTCTATTGAATAATGAATGTTTTGAATTTTCTCCAAAAGTAAAGTAGTTGCAAAGTCATGCTTTTAGAGACTTGTTTGGGCTCATGAGAGGAGTAGAAAAACATCAAAAATTTCAGTCCTGCATGATTCTACCAAGAAATGTGTGTTCATTGAAACCGCTGGTTTTTGATAGTTTGGGCCCTATTGAATAAGGAATGTTTTGAATTTTCTCCAAAAGTAAAGTAGTTGCAAACTCATCCTTTTAGAAACTTGTTTGGGCTGTTGAGAGGAGTAAAAAACCATCAAAAATTTCAATCCTGCATGATTTTACCAAGAAATGTGATTCTTCATTCAAAACCTGATTTTTGCTATTGGGCTCTATTGAATAGTGAATGTTTTGAATTTTCTCCAAAAGTAAAGTAGTTGCAAACTCATGCTTTTAGAGACTTGTTTGGGCTCATGAGAGGAGTAGAAAAACATCAAAAATTTCAGTCCTGCATGATTCTACCAAGAAATGTGTGTTCATTGAAACCGCTGGTTTTTGATAGTTTGGACCCTATTGAATAATGAATGTTTTGAATTTTCTCCAAAAGTAAAGTAGTTGCAAACTCATCCTTTTAGAAACTTGTTTGGGCTGTTGAGAGGAGTAAAAAACCATCAAAAATTTCAATCCTGCATGATTCTACCAAGAAATGTGATTCTTCATTCAAAACGCTGGTTTTTGCTATTGGGCTCTATTGAATAATGAATGTTTTGAATTTTCTCCAAAAGTAAAGTAGTTGCAAACTCATGCTTTTGGAGACTTGTTTGGGCTCATGAGAGGATTAGAAAAACATCAAAAATTTCAGTCCTGCATGATTCTACCAAGAAATGTGTGTTCATTGAAACCGCTGGTTTTTGATAGTTTGGGCCCTATTGAATAATGAATGTTTTGAATTTTCTCCAAAAGTAAAGTAGTTGCAAACTCATCCTTTTAGAAACTTGTTTGGGCTGTTGAGAGGAGTAAAAAACCATCAAAAATTTCAATCCTGCATGATTTTACCAAGAAATGTGATTCTTCATTCAAAACCTGATTTTTGCTATTGGGCTCTATTGAATAGTGAATGTTTTGAATTTTCTCCAAAAGTAAAGTAGTTGCAAACTCATGCTTTTAGAGACTTGTTTGGGCTCATGAGAGGAGTAGAAAAACATCAAAAATTTCAGTCCTGCATGATTCTACCAAGAAATGTGTGTTCATTCAAACCGCTGGTTTTTGATAGTTTGGGCCCTATTGAATAATGAATGTTTTGAATTTTCTCCAAAAGTAAAGTAGTTGCAAACTCATGCTTTTAGAGACTTGTTTGGGCTCATGAGAGGAGTAGAAAAACATCAAAAATTTCAGTCCTGCATGATTCTACCAAGAAATGTGTGTTCATTCAAACCGCTGGTTTTTGATAGTTTGGGCCCTATTGAATAATGAATGTTTTGAATTTTCTCCAAAAGTAAAGTAGTTGCAAACTCATGCTTTTAGAGACTTGTTTGGGCTCATGAGAGGAGTAGAAAAACATCAAAAATTTCAGTACTGCATGATTCTACCAAGAAATGTGTGTTCATTGAAACCGCTGGTTTTTGATAGTTTGGGCCCTATTGAATAATGAATGTTTTGAATTTTCTCCAAAAGTAAAGTAGTTGCAAACTCATCCTTTTAGAAACTTGTTTGGGCTGTTGAGAGGAGTAAAAAACCATCAAAAATTTCAATCCTGCATGATTTTACCAAGAAATGTGATTCTTCATTCAAAACCTGATTTTTGCTATTGGGCTCTATTGAATAGTGAATGTTTTGAATTTTCTCCAAAAGTAAAGTAGTTGCAAACTCATGCTTTTAGAGACTTGTTTGGGCTCATGAGAGGAGTAGAAAAACATCAAAAATTTCAGTCCTGCATGATTCTACCAAGAAATGTGTGTTCATTCAAACCGCTGGTTTTTGATAGTTTGGGCCCTATTGAATAATGAATGTTTTGAATTTTCTCCAAAAGTAAAGTAGTTGCAAACTCATCCTTTTAGAAACTTGTTTGGGCTGTTGAGAGGAGTAAAAAACCATCAAAAATTTCAATCCTGCATGATTCTACCAAGAAATGTGATTCTTCATTCAAAACGCTGGTTTTTGCTATTGGGCTCTATTGAATAATGAATGTTTTGAATTTTCTCCAAAAGTAAAGTAGTTGCAAACTCATGCTTTTAGAGACTTGTTTGGGCTCATGAGAGGAGTAGAAAAACATCAAAAATTTCAGTCCTGCATGACTCTACCAAGAAATGTGTGTTCATTGAAACCGCTGGTTTTTGATAGTTTGGGCCCTATTGAATAAGGAATGTTTTGAATTTTCTCCAAAAGTAAAGTAGTTGCAAACTCATCCTTTTAGAAACTTGTTTGGGCTGTTGAGAGGAGTAAAAAACCATCAAAAATTTCAATCCTGCATGATTTTACCAAGAAATGTGATTCTTCATTCAAAACCTGATTTTTGCTATTGGGCTCTATTGAATAGTGAATGTTTTGAATTTTCTCCAAAAGTAAAGTAGTTGCAAACTCATGCTTTTAGAGACTTGTTTGGGCTCATGAGAGGAGTAGAAAAACATCAAAAATTTCAGTCCTGCATGATTCTACCAAGAAATGTGTGTTCATTCAAACCGCTGGTTTTTGATAGTTTGGGCCCTATTGAATAATGAATGTTTTGAATTTTCTCCAAAAGTAAAGTAGTTGCAAACTCATCCTTTTAGAAACTTGTTTGGGCTGTTGAGAGGAGTAAAAAACCATCAAAAATTTCAATCCTGCATGATTTTACCAAGAAATGTGATTCTTCATTCAAAACGCTGGTTTTTGCTATTGGGCTCTATTGAATAATGAATGTTTTGAATTTTCTCCAAAAGTAAAGTAGTTGCAAACTCATGCTTTTAGAGACTTGTTTGGGCTCATGAGAGGAGTAGAAAAACATCAAAAATTTCAGTCCTGCATGATTCTACCAAGAAATGTGTGTTCATTCAAACCGCTGGTTTTTGATAGTTTGGGCCCTATTGAATAATGAATGTTTTGAATTTTCTCCAAAAGTAAAGTAGTTGCAAACTCATGCTTTTAGAGACTTGTTTGGGCTCATGAGAGGAGTAGAAAAACATCAAAAATTTCAGTCCTGCATGATTCTACCAAGAAATGTGTGTTCATTGAAACCGCTGGTTTTTGATAGTTTGGCCCCTTTTGAATAATGAATGTTTTGAATTTTCTCCAAAAGTAAAGTAGTTGCAAACTCATCCTTTTAGAAACTTGTTTGGGCTGTTGAGAGGAGTAAAAAACCATCAAAAATTTCAATCCTGCATGATTCTACCAAGAAATGTGATTCTTCATTCAAAACGCTGGTTTTTGCTATTGGGCTCTATTGAATAATGAATGTTTTGAATTTTCTCCAAAAGTAAAGTAGTTGCAAACTCATGCTTTTAGAAACTTGTTTGGGCTCATGAGAGGAGTAGAAAAACATCAAAAATTTCAGTCCTGCATGATTCTACCAAGAAATGTGTGTTCATTGAAACCGCTGGTTTTTGATAGTTTGGGCCCTATAGAATAATGAATGTTTTGAATTTTCTCCAAAAGTAAAGTAGTTGCAAACTCATCCTTTTAGAAACTTGTTTGGGCTGTTGAGAGGAGTAAAAAACCATCAAAAATTTCAATCCTGCATGATTCTACCAAGAAATGTGATTCTTCATTCAAAACGCTGGTTTTTGCTATTGGGCTCTATTGAATAATGAATGTTTTGAATTTTCTCCAAAAGTAAAGTACTTGCAAACTCATGCTTTTAGAGACTTGTTTGGGCTCATGAGAGGAGTAGAAAAACATCAAAAATTTCAGTACTGCATGATTCTACCAAGAAATGTGTGTTCATTGAAACCGCTGGTTTTTGATAGTTTGGGCCCTATTGAATAATGAATGTTTTGAATTTTCTCCAAAAGTAAAGTAGTTGCAAACTCATCCTTTTAGAAACTTGTTTGGGCTGTTGAGAGGAGTAAAAAACCATCAAAAATTTCAATCCTGCATGATTTTACCAAGAAATGTGATTCTTCATTCAAAACCTGATTTTTGCTATTGGGCTCTATTGAATAGTGAATGTTTTGAATTTTCTCCAAAAGTAAAGTAGTTGCAAACTCATGCTTTTAGAGACTTGTTTGGGCTCATGAGAGGAGTAGAAAAACATCAAAAATTTCAGTCCTGCATGATTCTACCAAGAAATGTGTGTTCATTGAAACGGCTGGTTTTTGATAGTTTGGGCCCTATTGAATAATGAATGTTTTGAATTTTCTCCAAAAGTAAAGTAGTTGCAAACTCATCCTTTTAGAAACTTGTTTGGGCTGTTGAGAGGAGTAAAAAACCATCAAAAATTTCAATCCTGCATGATTCTACCAAGAAATGTGATTCTTCATTCAAAACGCTGGTTTTTGCTATTGGGCTCTATTGAATAATGAATGTTTTGAATTTTCTCCAAAAGTAAAGTAGTTGCAAACTCATGCTTTTAGAGACTTGTTTGGGCTCATGAGATGAGTAGAAAAACATCAAAAATTTCAGTCCTGCATGATTCTACCAAGACATGTGTGTTCATTGAAACGGCTGGTTTTTGATAGTTTGGGCCCTATTGAATAATGAATGTTTTGAATTTTCTCCAAAAGTAAAGTAGTTGCAAACTCATCCTTTTAGAAACTTGTTTGGGTTGTTGAGAGGAGTAAAAAACCATCAAAAATTTCAATCCTGCAGAATTCTACCAAGAAATGTGATTCTTCATTCAAAACGCTGGTTTTTGCTATTGGGCTCTATTGAATAATGAATGTTTTGAATTTTCTCCAAAAGTAAAGTAGTTGCAAACTCATGCTTTTAGAGACTTGTTTGGGCTCATGAGAGGAGTAGAAAAACATCAAAAATTTCAGTCCTGCATGATTCTACCAAGAAATGTGTGTTCATTCAAACCGCTGGTTTTTGATAGTTTGGGCCCTATTGAATAATGAATGTTTTGAATTTTCTCCAAAAGTAAAGTAGTTGCAAACTCATGCTTTTAGAGACTTGTTTGGGCTCATGAGAGGAGTAGAAAAACATCAAAAATTTCAGTCCTGCATGATTCTACCAAGAAATGTGTGTTCATTGAAACCGCTGGTTTTTGATAGTTTGGGCCCTATTGAATAAGGAATGTTTTGAATTTTCTCCAAAAGTAAAGTAGTTGCAAACTCATCCTTTTAGAAACTTGTTTGGGCTGTTGAGAGGAGTAAAAAACCATCAAAAATTTCAATCCTGCATGATTTTACCAAGAAATGTGATTCTTCATTCAAAACCTGATTTTTGCTATTGGGCTCTATTGAATAGTGAATGTTTTGAATTTTCTCCAAAAGTAAAGTAGTTGCAAACTCATGCTTTTAGAGACTTGTTTGGGCTCATGAGAGGAGTAGAAAAACATCAAAAATTTCAGTCCTGCATGATTCTACCAAGAAATGTGTGTTCATTGAAACCGCTGGTTTTTGATAGTTTGGCCCCTTTTGAATAATGAATGTTTTGAATTTTCTCCAAAAGTAAAGTAGTTGCAAACTCATCCTTTTAGAAACTTGTTTGGGCTGTTGAGAGGAGTAAAAAACCATCAAAAATTTCAATCCTGCATGATTCTACCAAGAAATGTGATTCTTCATTCAAAACGCTGGTTTTTGCTATTGGGCTCTATTGAATAATGAATGTTTTGAATTTTCTCCAAAAGTAAAGTAGTTGCAAACTCATGCTTTTAGAAACTTGTTTGGGCTCATGAGAGGAGTAGAAAAACATCAAAAATTTCAGTCCTGCATGATTCTACCAAGAAATGTGTGTTCATTGAAACCGCTGGTTTTTGATAGTTTGGGCCCTATAGAATAATGAATGTTTTGAATTTTCTCCAAAAGTAAAGTAGTTGCAAACTCATCCTTTTAGAAACTTGTTTGGGCTGTTGAGAGGAGTAAAAAACCATCAAAAATTTCAATCCTGCATGATTCTACCAAGAAATGTGATTCTTCATTCAAAACGCTGGTTTTTGCTATTGGGCTCTATTGAATAATGAATGTTTTGAATTTTCTCCAAAAGTAAAGTACTTGCAAACTCATGCTTTTAGAGACTTGTTTGGGCTCATGAGAGGAGTAGAAAAACATCAAAAATTTCAGTACTGCATGATTCTACCAAGAAATGTGTGTTCATTGAAACCGCTGGTTTTTGATAGTTTGGGCCCTATTGAATAATGAATGTTTTGAATTTTCTCCAAAAGTAAAGTAGTTGCAAACTCATCCTTTTAGAAACTTGTTTGGGCTGTTGAGAGGAGTAAAAAACCATCAAAAATTTCAATCCTGCATGATTTTACCAAGAAATGTGATTCTTCATTCAAAACCTGATTTTTGCTATTGGGCTCTATTGAATAGTGAATGTTTTGAATTTTCTCCAAAAGTAAAGTAGTTGCAAACTCATGCTTTTAGAGACTTGTTTGGGCTCATGAGAGGAGTAGAAAAACATCAAAAATTTCAGTCCTGCATGATTCTACCAAGAAATGTGTGTTCATTGAAACGGCTGGTTTTTGATAGTTTGGGCCCTATTGAATAATGAATGTTTTGAATTTTCTCCAAAAGTAAAGTAGTTGCAAACTCATCCTTTTAGAAACTTGTTTGGGCTGTTGAGAGGAGTAAAAAACCATCAAAAATTTCAGTCCTGCATGATTCTACCAAGAAATGTGATTCTTCATTCAAAACGCTGGTTTTTGCTATTGGGCTCTATTGAATAATGAATGTTTTGAATTTTCTCCAAAAGTAAAGTAGTTGCAAACTCATGCTTTTAGAGACTTGTTTGGGCTCATGAGATGAGTAGAAAAACATCAAAAATTTCAGTCCTGCATGATTCTACCAAGACATGTGTGTTCATTGAAACGGCTGGTTTTTGATAGTTTGGGCCCTATTGAATAATGAATGTTTTGAATTTTCTCCAAAAGTAAAGTAGTTGCAAACTCATCCTTTTAGAAACTTGTTTGGGTTGTTGAGAGGAGTAAAAAACCATCAAAAATTTCAATCCTGCAGGATTCTACCAAGAAATGTGATTCTTCATTCAAAACGCTGGTTTTTGCTATTGGGCTCTATTGAATAATGAATGTTTTGAATTTTCTCCAAAAGTAAAGTAGTTGCAAACTCATGCTTTTAGAGACTTGTTTGGGCTCATGAGAGGAGTAGAAAAACATCAAAAATTTCAGTCCTGCATGATTCTACCAAGAAATGTGTGTTCATTCAAACCGCTGGTTTTTGATAGTTTGGGCCCTATTGAATAATGAATGTTTTGAATTTTCTCCAAAAGTAAAGTAGTTGCAAACTCATGCTTTTAGAGACTTGTTTGGGCTCATGAGAGGAGTAGAAAAACATCAAAAATTTCAGTCCTGCATGATTCTACCAAGAAATGTGTGTTCATTGAAACGGCTGGTTTTTGATAGTTTGGGCCCTATTGAATAATGAATGTTTTGAATTTTCTCCAAAAGTAAAGTAGTTGCAAACTCATCCTTTTAGAAACTTGTTTGGGCTGTTGAGAGGAGTAAAAAACCATCAAAAATTTCAATCCTGCATGATTCTACCAAGAAATGTGATTCTTCATTCAAAACGCTGGTTTTTGCTATTGGGCTCTATTGAATAATGAATGTTTTGAATTTTCTCCAAAAGTAAAGTAGTTGCAAACTCATGCTTTTAGAGACTTGTTTGGGCTCATGAGAGGAGTAGAAAAACATCAAAAATTTCAGTCCTGCATGATTCTACCAAGAAATGTGTTCATTCAAACCGCTGGTTTTTCATAGTTTGGGCCCTATTGAATAATGAATGTTTTGAATTTTCTCCAAAAGTAAAGTAGTTGCAAACTCATCCTTTTAGAAACTTGTTTGGGCTGTTGAGAGGAGTAAAAAACCAACAAAAATTTCAATCCTGCATGATTCTACCAAGAAATGTGATTCTTCATTCAAAACGCTGGTTTTTGCTATTGGGCTCTATTGAATAATGAATGTTTTGAATTTTCTCCAAAAGTAAAGTAGTTGCAAACTCATGCTTTTAGAGACTTGTTTGGGCTCATGAGAGGAGTAGAAAAACATCAAAAATTTCAGTCCTGCATGTTTCTACCAAGAAATGTGTGTTCATTCAAACCGCTGGTTTTTGATAGTTTGGGCCCTATTGAATAATGAATGTTTTGAATTTTCTCCAAAAGTAAAGTAGTTGCAAACTCATGCTTTTAGAGACTTGTTTGGGCTCATGAGAGGAGTAGAAAAACATCAAAAATTTCAGTCCTGCACGATTCTACCAAGAAATGTGTGATCATTGAAACCGCTGGTTTTTGATAGTTTGGGCCCTATTGAATAATGAATGTTTTGAATTTTCTCCAAAAGTAAAGTAGTTGCAAACTCATCCTTTTAGAAACTTGTTTGGGCTGTTGAGAGGAGTAAAAAACCATCAAAAATTTCAATCCTGCATGATTCTACCAAGAAATGTGATTCTTCATTCAAAACGCTGGTTTTTGCTATTGGGCTCTATTGAATAATGAATGTTTTGAATTTTCTCCAAAAGTAAAGTAGTTGCAAACTCATGCTTTTAGAGACTTGTTTGGGCTCATGAGAGGAGTAGAAAAACATCAAAAATTTCAGTCCTGCATGATTCTACCAAGAAATGTGTGTTCATTGAAACCGCTGGTTTTTGATAGTTTGGGCCCTATTGAATAATGAATGTTTTGAATTTTCTCCAAAAGTAAAGTAGTTGCAAACTCATCCTTTTAGAAACTTGTTTGGGCTGTTGAGAGGAGTAAAAAACCATCAAAAATTTCAATCCTGCATGATTCTACCAAGAAATGTGATTCTTCATTCAAAACGCTGGTTTTTGCTATTGGGCTCTATTGAATAATGAATGTTTTGAAATTTCTCCAAAAGTAAAGTAGTTGCAAACTCATGCTTTTAGAGACTTGTTTGGGCTCATGAGAGGAGTAGAAAAACATCAAAAATTTCAGTCCTGCATGATTCTACCAAGAAATGTGTGTTCATTCAAACCGCTGGTTTTTGATAGTTTGGGCCCTATTGAATAATGAATGTTTTGAATTTTCTCCAAAAGTAAAGTAGTTGCAAACTCATGCTTTTAGAGACTTGTTTGGGCTCATGAGAGGAGTAGAAAAACATCAAAAATTTCAGTCCTGCATGATTCTACCAAGAAATGTGTGTTCATTGAAACCGCTGGTTTTTGATAGTTTGGGCCCTATTGAATAATGAATGTTTTGAATTTTCTCCAAAAGTAAAGTAGTTGCAAACTCATCCTTTTAGAAACTTGTTTGGGCTGTTGAGAGGAGTAAAAAACCATCAAAAATTTCAATCCTGCATGATTTTACCAAGAAATGTGATTCTTCATTCAAAACCTGATTTTTGCTATTGGGCTCTATTGAATAGTGAATGTTTTGAATTTTCTCCAAAAGTAAAGTAGTTGCAAACTCATGCTTTTAGAGACTTGTTTGGGCTCATGAGAGGAGTAGAAAAACATCAAAAATTTCAGTCCTGCATGATTCTACCAAGAAATGTGTGTTCATTGAAACCGCTGGTTTTTTATAGTTTGGGCCCTATTGAATAATGAATGTTTTGAATTTTCTCCAAAAGTAAAGTAGTTGCAAACTCATCCTTTTAGAAACTTGTTTGGGCTGTTGAGAGGAGTAAAAAACCATCAAAAATTTCAATCCTGCATGATTCTACCAAGAAATGTGATTCTTCATTCAAAACGCTGGTTTTTGCTATTGGGCTCTATTGAATAATGAATGTTTTGAATTTTCTCCAAAAGTAAAGTAGTTGCAAAGTCATGCTTTTAGAGACTTGTTTGGGCTCATGAGAGGAGTAGAAAAACATCAAAAATTTCAGTCCTGCATGATTCTACCAAGAAATGTGTGTTCATTGAAACCGCTGGTTTTTGATAGTTTGGGCCCTATTGAATAAGGAATGTTTTGAATTTTCTCCAAAAGTAAAGTAGTTGCAAACTCATCCTTTTAGAAACTTGTTTGGGCTGTTGAGAGGAGTAAAAAACCATCAAAAATTTCAATCCTGCATGATTTTACCAAGAAATGTGATTCTTCATTCAAAACCTGATTTTTGCTATTGGGCTCTATTGAATAGTGAATGTTTTGAATTTTCTCCAAAAGTAAAGTAGTTGCAAACTCATGCTTTTAGAGACTTGTTTGGGCTCATGAGAGGAGTAGAAAAACATCAAAAATTTCAGTCCTGCATGATTCTACCAAGAAATGTGTGTTCATTGAAACCGCTGGTTTTTGATAGTTTGGACCCTATTGAATAATGAATGTTTTGAATTTTCTCCAAAAGTAAAGTAGTTGCAAACTCATCCTTTTAGAAACTTGTTTGGGCTGTTGAGAGGAGTAAAAAACCATCAAAAATTTCAATCCTGCATGATTCTACCAAGAAATGTGATTCTTCATTCAAAACGCTGGTTTTTGCTATTGGGCTCTATTGAATAATGAATGTTTTGAATTTTCTCCAAAAGTAAAGTAGTTGCAAACTCATGCTTTTAGAGACTTGTTTGGGCTCATGAGAGGAGTAGAAAAACATCAAAAATTTCAGTCCTGCATGATTCTACCAAGAAATGTGTGTTCATTGAAACCGCTGGTTTTTGATAGTTTGGGCCCTATTGAATAATGAATGTTTTGAATTTTCTCCAAAAGTAAAGTAGTTGCAAACTCATCCTTTTAGAAACTTGTTTGGGCTGTTGAGAGGAGTAAAAAACCATCAAAAATTTCAATCCTGCATGATTTTACCAAGAAATGTGATTCTTCATTCAAAACCTGATTTTTGCTATTGGGCTCTATTGAATAGTGAATGTTTTGAATTTTCTCCAAAAGTAAAGTAGTTGCAAACTCATGCTTTTAGAGACTTGTTTGGGCTCATGAGAGGAGTAGAAAAACATCAAAAATTTCAGTCCTGCATGATTCTACCAAGAAATGTGTGTTCATTCAAACCGCTGGTTTTTGATAGTTTGGGCCCTATTGAATAATGAATGTTTTGAATTTTCTCCAAAAGTAAAGTAGTTGCAAACTCATGCTTTTAGAGACTTGTTTGGGCTCATGAGAGGAGTAGAAAAACATCAAAAATTTCAGTCCTGCATGATTCTACCAAGAAATGTGTGTTCATTCAAACCGCTGGTTTTTGATAGTTTGGGCCCTATTGAATAATGAATGTTTTGAATTTTCTCCAAAAGTAAAGTAGTTGCAAACTCAT
This sequence comes from Dendrobates tinctorius, assembly GCF_039654945.1. Classification (NCBI taxonomy): domain Eukaryota; kingdom Metazoa; phylum Chordata; class Amphibia; order Anura; family Dendrobatidae; genus Dendrobates; species Dendrobates tinctorius. The sequence continues at coordinate 26,138,395 of NW_027361793.1, forward strand.
GTTTTTAGAGACTTGTTTGGGCTCATGAGAGGAGTAGAAAAACATCAAAAATTTCAGTCCTGCATGATTCTACCAAGAAATGTGTGTTCATTGAAACCGCTGGTTTTTGATAGTTTGGGCCCTATTGAATAATGAATGTTTTGAATTTTCTCCAAAAGTAAAGTAGTTGCAAACTCATCCTTTTAGAAACTTGTTTGGGCTGTTGAGAGGAGTAAAAAACCATCAAAAATTTCAATCCTGCATGATTTTACCAAGAAATGTGATTCTTCATTCAAAACCTGATTTTTGCTATTGGGCTCTATTGAATAGTGAATGTTTTGAATTTTCTCCAAAAGTAAAGTAGTTGCAAACTCATGCTTTTAGAGACTTGTTTGGGCTCATGAGAGGAGTAGAAAAACATCAAAAATTTCAGTCCTGCATGATTCTACCAAGAAATGTGTGTTCATTGAAACCGCTGGTTTTTGATAGTTTGGGCCCTATTGAATAATGAATGTTTTGAATTTTCTCCAAAAGTAAAGTAGTTGCAAACTCATCCTTTTAGAAACTTGTTTGGGCTGTTGAGAGGAGTAAAAAACCATCAAAAATTTCAATCCTGCATGATTCTACCAAGAAATGTGATTCTTCATTCAAAACGCTGGTTTTTGCTATTGGGCTCTATTGAATAATGAATGTTTTGAATTTTCTCCAAAAGTAAAGTAGTTGCAAACTCATGCTTTTAGAGACTTGTTTGGGCTCATGAGAGGAGTAGAAAAACATCAAAAATTTCAGTCCTGCATGATTCTACCAAGAAATGTGTGTTCATTGAAACCGCTGGTTTTTGATAGTTTGGGCCCTATTGAATAAGGAATGTTTTGAATTTTCTCCAAAAGTAAAGTAGTTGCAAACTCATCCTTTTAGAAACTTGTTTGGGCTGTTGAGAGGAGTAAAAAACCATCAAAAATTTCAATCCTGCATGATTTTACCAAGAAATGTGATTCTTCATTCAAAACCTGATTTTTGCTATTGGGCTCTATTGAATAGTGAATGTTTTGAATTTTCTCCAAAAGTAAAGTAGTTGCAAACTCATGCTTTTAGAGACTTGTTTGGGCTCATGAGAGGAGTAGAAAAACATCAAAAATTTCAGTCCTGCATGATTCTACCAAGAAATGTGTGTTCATTGAAACCGCTGGTTTTTGATAGTTTGGGCCCTATTGAATAATGTTTTGAATTTTCTCCAAAAGTAAAGTAGTTGCAAACTCATCCTTTTAGAAACTTGTTTGGGCTGTTGAGAGGAGTAAAAAACCATCAAAAATTTCAATCCTGCATGATTCTACCAAGAAATGTGATTCTTCATTCAAAACGCTGGTTTTTGCTATTGGGCTCTATTGAATAATGAATGTTTTGAATTTTCTCCAAAAGTAAAGTAGTTGCAAACTCATGCTTTTAGAGACTTGTTTGGGCTCATGAGAGGAGTAGAAAAACATCAAAAATTTCAGTCCTGCATGATTCTACCAAGAAATGTGTGTTCATTGAAACCGCTGGTTTTTGATAGTTTGGGCCCTATTGAATAAGGAATGTTTTGAATTTTCTCCAAAAGTAAAGTAGTTGCAAACTCATCCTTTTAGAAACTTGTTTGGGCTGTTGAGAGGAGTAAAAAACCATCAAAAATTTCAATCTTGCATGATTTTACCAAGAAATGTGATTCTTCATTCAAAACCTGATTTTTGCTATTGGGCTCTATTGAATAGTGAATGTTTTGAATTTTCTCCAAAAGTAAAGTAGTTGCAAACTCATGCTTTTAGAGACTTGTTTGGGCTCATGAGAGGAGTAGAAAAACATCAAAAATTTCAGTCCTGCATGATTCTACCAAGAAATGTGTGTTCATTCAAACCGCTGGTTTTTGATAGTTTGGGCCCTATTGAATAATGAATGTTTTGAATTTTCTCCAAAAGTAAAGTAGTTGCAAACTCATCCTTTTAGAAACTTGTTTGGGCTGTTGAGAGGAGTAAAAAAACATCAAAAATTTCAATCCTGCATGATTCTACCAAGAAATGTGATTCTTCATTCAAAACGCTGGTTTTTGCTATTGGGCTCTATTGAATAATGAATGTTTTGAATTTTCTCCAAAAGTAAAGTAGTTGCAAACTCATGCTTTTAGAGACTTGTTTGGGCTCATGAGAGGAGTAGAAAAACATCAAAAATTTCAGTCCTGCATGATTCTACCAAGAAATGTGTGTTCATTGAAACCGCTGGTTTTTGATAGTTTGGGCCCTATTGAATAATGAATGTTTTGAATTTTCTCCAAAAGTAAAGTAGTTGCAAACTCATCCTTTTAGAAACTTGTTTGGGCTGTTGAGAGGAGTAAAAAACCATCCAAAATTTCAATCCTGCATGATTTTACCAAGAAATGTGATTCTTCATTCAAAACATGATTTTTGCTATTGGGCTCTATTGAATAGTGAATGTTTTGAATTTTCTCCAAAAGTAAAGTAGTTGCAAACTCATGCTTTTAGAGACTTGTTTGGGCTCATGAGAGGAGTAGAAAAACATCAAAAATTTCAGTCCTGCATGATTCTACCAAGAAATGTGTGTTCATTCAAACCGCTGGTTTTTGATAGTTTGGGCCCTATTGAATAATGAATGTTTTGAATTTTCTCCAAAAGTAAAGTAGTTGCAAACTCATCCTTTTAGAAACTTGTTTGGGCTGTTGAGAGGAGTAAAAAACCATCAAAAATGTCAATCCTGCATGATTCTACCAAGAAATGTGATTCTTCATTCAAAACGCTGGTTTTTGCTATTGGGCTCTATTGAATAATGAATGTTTTGAATTTTCTCCAAAAGTAAAGTAGTTGCAAACTCATGCTTTTAGAGACTTGTTTGGGCTCATGAGAGGAGTAGAAAAACATCAAAAATTTCAGTCCTGCATGATTCTACCAAGAAATGTGTGTTCATTCAAACCGCTGGTTTTTGATAGTTTGGGCCCTATTGAATAATGAATGTTTTGAATTTTCTCCAAAAGTAAAGTAGTTGCAAACTCATGCTTTTAGAGACTTGTTTGGGCTCATGAGAGGAGTAGAAAAACATCAAAAATTTCAGTCCTGCATGATTCTACCAAGAAATGTGTGTTCATTGAAACCGCTGGTTTTTGATAGTTTGGGCCCTATTGAATAATGAATGTTTTGAATTTTCTCCAAAAGTAAAGTAGTTGCAAACTCATCCTTTTAGAAACTTGTTTGGGCTGTTGAGAGGAGTAAAAAACCAACAAAAATTTCAATCCTGCATGATTCTACCAAGAAATGTGATTCTTCATTCAAAACGCTGGTTTTTGCTATTGGGCTCTATTGAATAATGAATGTTTTGAATTTTCTCCAAAAGTAAAGTAGTTGCAAACTCATGCTTTTAGAGACTTGTTTGGGCTCATGAGAGGAGTAGAAAAACATCAAAAATTTCAGTCCTGCATGATTCTACCAAGAAATGTGTGTTCATTCAAACCGCTGGTTTTTGATAGTTTGGGCCCTATTGAATAATGAATGTTTTGAATTTTCTCCAAAAGTAAAGTGGTTGCAAACTCATGCTTTTAGAGACTTGTTTGGGCTCATGAGAGGAGTAGAAAAACATCAAAAATTTCAGTCCTGCATGATTCTACCAAGAAATGTGTGTTCATTGAAACCGCTGGTTTTTGATAGTTTGGGCCCTATTGAATAATGAATGTTTTGAATTTTCTCCAAAAGTAAAGTAGTTGCAAACTCATCCTTTTAGAAACTTGTTTGGGCTGTTGAGAGGAGTAAAAAACCATCAAAAATTTTAATCCTGCATGATTTTACCAAGAAATGTGATTCTTCATTCAAAACCTGATTTTTGCTATTGGGCTCTATTGAATAGTGAATGTTTTGAATTTTCTCCAAAAGTAAAGTAGTTGCAAACTCATGCTTTTAGAGACTTGTTTGGGCTCATGAGAGGAGTAGAAAAACATCAAAAATTTCAGTCCTGCATGATTCTACCAAGAAATGTGTGTTCATTCAAACCGCTGGTTTTTGATAGTTTGGGCCCTATTGAATAATGAATGTTTTGAATTTTCTCCAAAAGTAAAGTAGTTGCAAACTCATGCTTTTAGAGACTTGTTTGGGCTCATGAGAGGAGTAGAAAAACATCAAAAATTTCAGTCCTGCATGATTCTACCAAGAAATGTGTGTTCATTGAAACCGCTGGTTTTTGATAGTTTGGGCCCTATTGAATAATGAATGTTTTGAATTTTCTCCAAAAGTAAAGTAGTTGCAAACTCATCCTTTTAGAAACTTGTTTGGGCTGTTGAGAGGAGTAAAAAACCATCAAAAATTTCAATCCTGCATGATTTTACCAAGAAATGTGATTCTTCATTCAAAACCTGATTTTTGCTATTGGGCTCTATTGAATAGTGAATGTTTTGAGTTTTCTCCAAAAGTAAAGTAGTTGCAAACTCATGCTTTTAGAGACTTGTTTGGGCTCATGAGAGGAGTAGAAAAACATCAAAAATTTCAGTCCTGCATGATTCTACCAAGAAATGTGTGTTCATTGAAACCGCTGGTTTTTGATAGTTTGGGCCCTATTGAATAATGAATGTTTTGAATTTTCTCCAAAAGTAAAGTAGTTGCAAACTCATCCTTTTAGAAACTTGTTTGGGCTGTTGAGAGGAGTAAAAAACCATCAAAAATTTCAATCCTGCATGATTTTACCAAGAAATGTGATTCTTCATTCAAAACCTGATTTTTGCTATTGGGCTCTATTGAATAGTGAATGTTTTGAATTTTCTCCAAAAGTAAAGTAGTTGCAAACTCATGCTTTTAGAGACTTGTTTGGGCTCATGAGAGGAGTAGAAAAACATCAAAAATTTCAGTCCTGCATGATTCTACCAAGAAATGTGTGTTCATTGAAACCGCTGGTTTTTGATAGTTTGGGCCCTATTGAATAATGAATGTTTTGAATTTTCTCCAAAAGTAAAGTAGTTGCAAACTCATCCTTTTAGAAACTTGTTTGGGCTGTTGAGAGGAGTAAAAAACCATCAAAAATTTCAATCCTGCATGATTCTACCAAGAAATGTGATTCTTCATTCAAAACGCTGGTTTTTGCTATTGGGCTCTATTGAATAATGAATGTTTTGAATTTTCTCCAAAAGTAAAGTAGTTGCAAACTCATGCTTTTAGAGACTTGTTTGGGCTCATGAGAGGAGTAGAAAAACATCAAAAATTTCAGTCCTGCATGATTCTACCAAGAAATGTGTGTTCATTGAAACCGCTGGTTTTTGATAGTTTGGGCCCTATTGAATAAGGAATGTTTTGAATTTTCTCCAAAAGTAAAGTAGTTGCAAACTCATCCTTTTAGAAACTTGTTTGGGCTGTTGAGAGGAGTAAAAAACCATCAAAAATTTCAATCCTGCATGATTTTACCAAGAAATGTGATTCTTCATTCAAAACCTGATTTTTGCTATTGGGCTCTATTGAATAGTGAATGTTTTGAATTTTCTCCAAAAGTAAAGTAGTTGCAAACTCATGCTTTTAGAGACTTGTTTGGGCTCATGAGAGGAGTAGAAAAACATCAAAAATTTCAGTCCTGCATGATTCTACCAAGAAATGTGTGTTCATTGAAACCGCTGGTTTTTGATAGTTTGGGCCCTATTGAATAATGAATGTTTTGAATTTTCTCCAAAAGTAAAGTAGTTGCAAACTCATCCTTTTAGAAACTTGTTTGGGCTGTTGAGAGGAGTAAAAAACCATCAAAAATTTCAATCCTGCATGATTCTACCAAGAAATGTGATTCTTCATTCAAAACGCTGGTTTTTGCTATTGGGCTCTATTGAATAATGAATGTTTTGAATTTTCTCCAAAAGTAAAGTAGTTGCAAACTCATGCTTTTAGAGACTTGTTTGGGCTCATGAGACGAGTAGAAAAACATCAAAAATTTCAGTCCTGCATGATTCTACCAAGAAATGTGTGTTCATTGAAACCGCTGGTTTTTGATAGTTTGGGCCCTATTGAATAAGGAATGTTTTGAATTTTCTCCAAAAGTAAAGTAGTTGCAAACTCATCCTTTTAGAAACTTGTTTGGGCTGTTGAGAGGAGTAAAAAAACATCAAAAATTTCAATCCTGCATGATTTTACCAAGAAATGTGATTCTTCATTCAAAACCTGATTTTTGCTATTGGGCTCTATTGAATAGTGAATGTTTTGAATTTTCTCCAAAAGTAAAGTAGTTGCAAACTCATGCTTTTAGAGACTTGTTTGGGCTCATGAGAGGAGTAGAAAAACATCAAAAATTTCAGTCCTGCATGATTCTACCAAGAAATGTGTGTTCATTCAAACCGCTGGTTTTTGATAGTTTGGGCCCTATTGAATAATGAATGTTTTGAATTTTCTCCAAAAGTAAAGTAGTTGCAAACTCATGCTTTTAGAGACTTGTTTGGGCTCATGAGAGGAGTAGAAAAACATCAAAAATTTCAGTCCTGCATGATTCTACCAAGAAATGTGTGTTCATTGAAACCGCTGGTTTTTGATAGTTTGGGCCCTATTGAATAATGAATGTTTTGAATTTTCTCCAAAAGTAAAGTAGTTGCAAACTCATCCTTTTAGAAACTTGTTTGGGCTGTTGAGAGGAGTAAAAAACCAACAAAAATTTCAATCCTGCATGATTCTACCAAGAAATGTGATTCTTCATTCAAAACGCTGGTTTTTGCTATTGGGCTCTATTGAATAATGAATGTTTTGAATTTTCTCCAAAAGTAAAGTAGTTGCAAACTCATGCTTTTAGAGACTTGTTTGGGCTCATGAGAGGAGTAGAAAAACATCAAAAATTTCAGTCCTGCATGATTCTACCAAGAAATGTGTGTTCATTCAAACCGCTGGTTTTTGATAGTTTGGGCCCTATTGAATAATGAATGTTTTGAATTTTCTCCAAAAGTAAAGTGGTTGCAAACTCATGCTTTTAGAGACTTGTTTGGGCTCATGAGAGGAGTAGAAAAACATCAAAAATTTCAGTCCTGCATGATTCTACCAAGAAATGTGTGTTCATTGAAACCGCTGGTTTTTGATAGTTTGGGCCCTATTGAATAATGAATGTTTTGAATTTTCTCCAAAAGTAAAGTAGTTGCAAACTCATCCTTTTAGAAACTTGTTTGGGCTGTTGAGAGGAGTAAAAAACCATCAAAAATTTCAATCCTGCATGATTTTACCAAGAAATGTGATTCTTCATTCAAAACCTGATTTTTGCTATTGGGCTCTATTGAATAGTGAATGTTTTGAATTTTCTCCAAAAGTAAAGTAGTTGCAAACTCATGCTTTTAGAGACTTGTTTGGGCTCATGAGAGGAGTAGAAAAACATCAAAAATTTCAGTCCTGCATGATTCTACCAAGAAATGTGTGTTCATTCAAACCGCTGGTTTTTGATAGTTTGGGCCCTATTGAATAATGAATGTTTTGAATTTTCTCCAAAAGTAAAGTAGTTGCAAACTCATGCTTTTAGAGACTTGTTTGGGCTCATGAGAGGAGTAGAAAAACATCAAAAATTTCAGTCCTGCATGATTCTACCAAGAAATGTGTGTTCATTGAAACCGCTGGTTTTTGATAGTTTGGGCCCTATTGAATAATGAATGTTTTGAATTTTCTCCAAAAGTAAAGTAGTTGCAAACTCATCCTTTTAGAAACTTGTTTGGGCTGTTGAGAGGAGTAAAAAACCATCAAAAATTTCAATCCTGCATGATTTTACCAAGAAATGTGATTCTTCATTCAAAACCTGATTTTTGCTATTGGGCTCTATTGAATAGTGAATGTTTTGAATTTTCTCCAAAAGTAAAGTAGTTGCAAACTCATGCTTTTAGAGACTTGTTTGGGCTCATGAGAGGAGTAGAAAAACATCAAAAATTTCAGTCCTGCATGATTCTACCAAGAAATGTGTGTTCATTGAAACCGCTGGTTTTTTATAGTTTGGGCCCTATTGAATAATGAATGTTTTGAATTTTCTCCAAAAGTAAAGTAGTTGCAAACTCATCCTTTTAGAAACTTGTTTGGGCTGTTGAGAGGAGTAAAAAACCATCAAAAATGTCAATCCTGCATGATTCTACCAAGAAATGTGATTCTTCATTCAAAACGCTGGTTTTTGCTATTGGGCTCTATTGAATAATGAATGTTTTGAATTTTCTCCAAAAGTAAAGTAGTTGCAAACTCATGCTTTTAGAGACTTGTTTGGGCTCATGAGAGGAGTAGAAAAACATCAAAAATTTCAGTCCTGCATGATTCTACCAAGAAATGTGTGTTCATTGAAACCGCTGGTTTTTGATAGTTTGGGCCCTATTGAATAAGGAATGTTTTGAATTTTCTCCAAAAGTAAAGTAGTTGCAAACTCATCCTTTTAGAAACTTGTTTGGGCTGTTGAGAGGAGTAAAAAACCATCAAAAATTTCAATCCTGCATGATTTTACCAAGAAATGTGATTCTTCATTCAAAACCTGATTTTTGCTATTGGGCTCTATTGAATAGTGAATGTTTTGAATTTTCTCCAAAAGTAAAGTAGTTGCAAACTCATGCTTTTAGAGACTTGTTTGGGCTCATGAGAGGAGTAGAAAAACATCAAAAATTTCAGTCCTGCATGATTCTACCAAGAAATGTGTGTTCATTGAAACCGCTGGTTTTTGATAGTTTGGGCCCTATTGAATAATGAATGTTTTGAATTTTCTCCAAAAGTAAAGTAGTTGCAAACTCATCCTTTTAGAAACTTGTTTGGGCTGTTGAGAGGAGTAAAAAACCATCAAAAATTTCAATCCTGCATGATTCTACCAAGAAATGTGATTCTTCATTCAAAACGCTGGTTTTTGCTATTGGGCTCTATTGAATAATGAATGTTTTGAATTTTCTCCAAAAGTAAAGTAGTTGCAAACTCATGCTTTTAGAGACTTGTTTGGGCTCATGAGAGGAGTAGAAAAACATCAAAAATTTCAGTCCTGCATGATTCTACCAAGAAATGTGTGTTCATTCAAACCGCTGGTTTTTGATAGTTTGGGCCCTATTGAATAATGAATGTTTTGAATTTTCTCCAAAAGTAAAGTAGTTGCAAACTCATGCTTTTAGAGACTTGTTTGGGCTCATGAGAGGAGTAGAAAAACATCAAAAATTTCAGTCCTGCATGATTCTACCAAGAAATGTGTGTTCATTGAAACCGCTGGTTTTTGATAGTTTGGGCCCTATTGAATAAGGAATGTTTTGAATTTTCTCCAAAAGTAAAGTAGTTGCAAACTCATCCTTTTAGAAACTTGTTTGGGCTGTTGAGAGGAGTAAAAAACCATCAAAAATTTCAATCCTGCATGATTTTACCAAGAAATGTGATTCTTCATTCAAAACCTGATTTTTGCTATTGGGCTCTATTGAATAGTGAATGTTTTGAATTTTCTCCAAAAGTAAAGTAGTTGCAAACTCATGCTTTTAGAGACTTGTTTGGGCTCATGAGAGGAGTAGAAAAACATCAAAAATTTCAGTCCTGCATGATTCTACCAAGAAATGTGTGTTCATTCAAACCGCTGGTTTTTGATAGTTTGGGCCCTATTGAATAATGAATGTTTTGAATTTTCTCCAAAAGTAAAGTAGTTGCAAACTCATCCTTTTAGAAACTTGTTTGGGCTGTTGAGAGGAGTAAAAAAACATCAAAAATTTCAATCCTGCATGATTCTACCAAGAAATGTGATTCTTCATTCAAAACGCTGGTTTTTGCTATTGGGCTCTATTGAATAATGAATGTTTTGAATTTTCTCCAAAAGTAAAGTAGTTGCAAACTCATGCTTTTAGAGACTTGTTTGGGCTCATGAGAGGAGTAGAAAAACATCAAAAATTTCAGTCCTGCATGATTCTACCAAGAAATGTGTGTTCATTGAAACCGCTGGTTTTTGATAGTTTGGGCCCTATTGAATAATGAATGTTTTGAATTTTCTCCAAAAGTAAAGTAGTTGCAAACTCATCCTTTTAGAAACTTGTTTGGGCTGTTGAGAGGAGTAAAAAACCATCAAAAATTTCAATCCTGCATGATTTTACCAAGAAATGTGATTCTTCATTCAAAACCTGATTTTTGCTATTGGGCTCTATTGAATAGTGAATGTTTTGAATTTTCTCCAAAAGTAAAGTAGTTGCAAACTCATGCTTTTAGAGACTTGTTTGGGCTCATGAGAGGAGTAGAAAAACATCAAAAATTTCAGTCCTGCATGATTCTACCAAGAAATGTGTGTTCATTCAAACCGCTGGTTTTTGATAGTTTGGGCCCTATTGAATAATGAATGTTTTGAATTTTCTCCAAAAGTAAAGTAGTTGCAAACTCATCCTTTTAGAAACTTGTTTGGGCTGTTGAGAGGAGTAAAAAACCATCAAAAATGTCAATCCTGCATGATTCTACCAAGAAATGTGATTCTTCATTCAAAACGCTGGTTTTTGCTATTGGGCTCTATTGAATAATGAATGTTTTGAATTTTCTCCAAAAGTAAAGTAGTTGCAAACTCATGCTTTTAGAGACTTGTTTGGGCTCATGAGAGGAGTAGTAAAACATCAAAAATTTCAGTCCTGCATGATTCTACCAAGAAATGTGTGTTCATTCAAACCGCTGGTTTTTGATAGTTTGGGCCCTATTGAATAATGAATGTTTTGAATTTTCTCCAAAAGTAAAGTAGTTGCAAACTCATGCTTTTAGAGACTTGTTTGGGCTCATGAGAGGAGTAGAAAAACATCAAAAATTTCAGTCCTGCATGATTCTACCAAGAAATGTGTGTTCATTGAAACCGCTGGTTTTTGATAGTTTGGGCCCTATTGAATAATGAATGTTTTGAATTTTCTCCAAAAGTAAAGTAGTTGCAAACTCATCCTTTTAGAAACTTGTTTGGGCTGTTGAGAGGAGTAAAAAACCAACAAAAATTTCAATCCTGCATGATTCTACCAAGAAATGTGATTCTTCATTCAAAACGCTGGTTTTTGCTATTGGGCTCTATTGAATAATGAATGTTTTGAATTTTCTCCAAAAGTAAAGTAGTTGCAAACTCATGCTTTTAGAGACTTGTTTGGGCTCATGAGAGGAGTAGAAAAACATCAAAAATTTCAGTCCTGCATGATTCTACCAAGAAATGTGTGTTCATTCAAACCGCTGGTTTTTGATAGTTTGGGCCCTATTGAATAATGAATGTTTTGAATTTTCTCCAAAAGAAAAGTGGTTGCAAACTCATGCTTTTAGAGACTTGTTTGGGCTCATGAGAGGAGTAGAAAAACATCAAAAATTTCAGTCCTGCATGATTCTACCAAGAAATGTGTGTTCATTGAAACCGCTGGTTTTTGATAGTTTGGGCCCTATTGAATAATGAATGTTTTGAATTTTCTCCAAAAGTAAAGTAGTTGCAAACTCATCCTTTTAGAAACTTGTTTGGGCTGTTGAGAGGAGTAAAAAACCATCAAAAATTTCAATCCTGCATGATTTTACCAAGAAATGTGATTCTTCATTCAAAACCTGATTTTTGCTATTGGGCTCTATTGAATAGTGAATGTTTTGAATTTTCTCCAAAAGTAAAGTAGTTGCAAACTCATGCTTTTAGAGACTTGTTTGGGCTCATGAGAGGAGTAGAAAAACATCAAAAATTTCAGTCCTGCATGATTCTACCAAGAAATGTGTGTTCATTCAAACCGCTGGTTTTTGATAGTTTGGGCCCTATTGAATAATGAATGTTTTGAATTTTCTCCAAAAGTAAAGTAGTTGCAAACTCATGCTTTTAGAGACTTGTTTGGGCTCATGAGAGGAGTAGAAAAACATCAAAAATTTCAGTCCTGCATGATTCTACCAAGAAATGTGTGTTCATTGAAACCGCTGGTTTTTGATAGTTTGGGCCCTATTGAATAAGGAATGTTTTGAATTTTCTCCAAAAGTAAAGTAGTTGCAAACTCATCCTTTTAGAAACTTGTTTGGGCTGTTGAGAGGAGTAAAAAACCATCAAAAATTTCAATCCTGCATGATTCTACCAAGAAATGTGATTCTTCATTCAAAACGCTGGTTTTTGCTATTGGGCTCTATTGAATAATGAATGTTTTGAATTTTCTCCAAAAGTAAAGTAGTTGCAAACTCATGCTTTTAGAGACTTGTTTGGGCTCATGAGAGGAGTAGAAAAACATCAAAAATTTCAGTCCTGCATGATTCTACCAAGAAATGTGTGTTCATTGAAACCGCTGGTTTTTGATAGTTTGGGCCCTATTGAATAAGGAATGTTTTGAATTTTCTCCAAAAGTAAAGTAGTTGCAAACTCATCCTTTTAGAAACTTGTTTGGGCTGTTGAGAGGAGTAAAAAACCATCAAAAATTTCAATCCTGCATGATTTTACCAAGAAATGTGATTCTTCATTCAAAACCTGATTTTTGCTATTGGGCTCTATTGAATAGTGAATGTTTTGAATTTTCTCCAAAAGTAAAGTAGTTGCAAACTCATGCTTTTAGAGACTTGTTTGGGCTCATGAGAGGAGTAGAAAAACATCAAAAATTTCAGTCCTGCATGATTCTACCAAGAAATGTGTGTTCATTGAAACCGCTGGTTTTTGATAGTTTGGGCCCTATTGAATAATGAATGTTTTGAATTTTCTCCAAAAGTAAAGTAGTTGCAAACTCATCCTTTTAGAAACTTGTTTGGGCTGTTGAGAGGAGTAAAAAACCATCAAAAATTTCAATCCTGCATGATTCTACCAAGAAATGTGATTCTTCATTCAAAACGCTGGTTTTTGCTATTGGGCTCTATTGAATAATGAATGTTTTGAATTTTCTCCAAAAGTAAAGTAGTTGCAAACTCATGCTTTTAGAGACTTGTTTGGGCTCATGAGAGGAGTAGAAAAACATCAAAAATTTCAGTCCTGCATGATTCTACCAAGAAATGTGTGTTCATTCAAACCGCTGGTTTTTGATAGTTTGGGCCCTATTGAATAATGAATGTTTTGAATTTTCTCCAAAAGTAAAGTAGTTGCAAACTCATGCTTTTAGAGACTTGTTTGGGCTCATGAGAGGAGTAGAAAAACATCAAAAATTTCAGTCCTGCATGATTCTACCAAGAAATGTGTGTTCATTGAAACCGCTGGTTTTTGATAGTTTGGGCCCTATTGAATAATGAATGTTTTGAATTTTCTCCAAAAGTAAAGTAGTTGCAAACTCATCCTTTTAGAAACTTGTTTGGGCTGTTGAGAGGAGTAAAAAACCATCAAAAATTTCAATCCTGCATGATTTTACCAAGAAATGTGATTCTTCATTCAAAACCTGATTTTTGCTATTGGGCTCTATTGAATAGTGAATGTTTTGAATTTTCTCCAAAAGTAAAGTAGTTGCAAACTCATGCTCTTAGAGACTTGTTTGGGCTCATGAGAGGAGTAGAAAAACATCAAAAATTTCAGTCCGGCATGATTCTACCAAGAAATGTGTGTTCATTGAAACCGCTGTTTTTTTATAGTTTGGGCCCTATTGAATAATGAATGTTTTGAATTTTCTCCAAAAGTAAAGTAGTTGCAAACTCATCCTTTTAGAAACTTGTTTGGGCTGTTGAGAGGAGTAAAAAACCATCAAAAATTTCAATCCTGCATGATTCTACCAAGAAATGTGATTCTTCATTCAAAACGCTGGTTTTTGCTATTGGGCTCTATTGAATAATGAATGTTTTGAATTTTCTCCAAAAGTAAAGTAGTTGCAAACTCATGCTTTTAGAGACTTGTTTGGGCTCATGAGAGGAGTAGAAAAACATCAAAAATTTCAGTCCTGCATGATTCTACCAAGAAATGTGTGTTCATTGAAACCGCTGGTTTTTGATAGTTTGGGCCCTATTGAATAAGGAATGTTTTGAATTTTCTCCAAAAGTAAAGTAGTTGCAAACTCATCCTTTTAGAAACTTGTTTGGGCTGTTGAGAGGAGTAAAAAACCATCAAAAATTTCAATCCTGCATGATTTTACCAAGAAATGTGATTCTTCATTCAAAACCTGATTTTTGCTATTGGGCTCTATTGAATAGTGAATGTTTTGAATTTTCTCCAAAAGTAAAGTAGTTGCAAACTCATGCTTTTAGAGACTTGTTTGGGCTCATGAGAGGAGTAGAAAAACATCAAAAATTTCAGTCCTGCATGATTCTACCAAGAAATGTGTGTTCATTGAAACCGCTGGTTTTTGATAGTTTGGCCCCTTTTGAATAATGAATGTTTTGAATTTTCTCCAAAAGTAAAGTAGTTGCAAACTCATCCTTTTAGAAACTTGTTTGGGCTGTTGAGAGGAGTAAAAAACCATCAAAAATTTCAATCCTGCATGATTCTACCAAGAAATGTGATTCTTCATTCAAAACGCTGTTTTTTGCTATTGGGCTCTATTGAATAATGAATGTTTTGAATTTTCTCCAAAAGTAAAGTACTTGCAAACTCATGCTTTTAGAGACTTGTTTGGGCTCATGAGAGGAGTAGAAAAACATCAAAAATTTCAGTACTGCATGATTCTACCAAGAAATGTGTGTTCATTGAAACCGCTGGTTTTTGATAGTTTGGGCCCTATTGAATAATGAATGTTTTGAATTTTCTCCAAAAGTAAAGTAGTTGCAAACTCATCCTTTTAGAAACTTGTTTGGGCTGTTGAGAGGAGTAAAAAACCATCAAAAATTTCAATCCTGCATGATTTTACCAAGAAATGTGATTCTTCATTCAAAACCTGATTTTTGCTATTGGGCTCTATTGAATAGTGAATGTTTTGAATTTTCTCCAAAAGTAAAGTAGTTGAAAACTCATGCTTTTAGAGACTTGTTTGGGCTCATGAGAGGAGTAGAAAAACATCAAAAATTTCAGTCCTGCATGATTCTACCAAGAAATGTGTGTTCATTGAAACGGCTGGTTTTTGATAGTTTGGGCCCTATTGAATAATGAATGTTTTGAATTTTCTCCAAAAGTAAAGTAGTTGCAAACTCATCCTTTTAGAAACTTGTTTGGGCTGTTGAGAGGAGTAAAAAACCATCAAAAATTTCAATCCTGCATGATTCTACCAAGAAATGTGATTCTTCATTCAAAACGCTGGTTTTTGCTATTGGGCTCTATTGAATAATGAATGTTTTGAATTTTCTCCAAAAGTAAAGTAGTTGCAAACTCATGCTTTTAGAGACTTGTTTGGGCTCATGAGATGAGTAGAAAAACATCAAAAATTTCAGTCCTGCATGATTCTACCAAGACATGTGTGTTCATTGAAACGGCTGGTTTTTGATAGTTTGGGCCCTATTGAATAATGAATGTTTTGAATTTTCTCCAAAAGTAAAGTAGTTGCAAACTCATCCTTTTAGAAACTTGTTTGGGTTGTTGAGAGGAGTAAAAAACCATCAAAAATTTCAATCCTGCAGGATTCTACCAAGAAATGTGATTCTTCATTCAAAACGCTGGTTTTTGCTATTGGGCTCTATTGAATAATGAATGTTTTGAATTTTCTCCAAAAGTAAAGTAGTTGCAAACTCATGCTTTTAGAGACTTGTTTGGGCTCATGAGAGGAGTAGAAAAACATCAAAAATTTCAGTCCTGCATGATTCTACCAAGAAATGTGTGTTCATTCAAACCGCTGGTTTTTGATAGTTTGGGCCCTATTGAATAATGAATGTTTTGAATTTTCTCCAAAAGTAAAGTAGTTGCAAACTCATGCTTTTAGAGACTTGTTTGAGCTCATGAGAGGAGTAGAAAAACATCAAAAATTTCAGTCCTGCATGATTCTACCAAGAAATGTGTGTTCATTGAAACCGCTGGTTTTTGATAGTTTGGGCCCTATTGAATAATGAATGTTTTGAATTTTCTCCAAAAGTAAAGTAGTTGCAAACTCATCCTTTTAGAAACTTGTTTGGGCTGTTGAGAAGAGTAAAAAACCATCAAAAATTTCAATCCTGCATGATTCTACCAAGAAATGTGATTCTTCATTCAAAACGCTGGTTTTTGCTATTGGGCTCTATTGAATAATGAATGCTTTGAATTTTCTCCAAAAGTAAAGTAGTTGCAAACTCATGCTTTTAGAGACTTGTTTGGGCTCATGAGAGGAGTAGAAAAACATCAAAAATTTCAGTCCTGCATGATTCTACCAAGAAATGTGTGTTCATTGAAACCGCTGGTTTTTGATAGTTTGGGCCCTATTGAATAATGAATGTTTTGAATTTTCTCCAAAAGTAAAGTAGTTGCAAACTCATCCTTTTAGAAACTTGTTTGGGCTGTTGAGAGGAGTAAAAAACCAACAAAAATTTCAATCCTGCATGATTCTACCAAGAAATGTGATTCTTCATTCAAAACGCTGGTTTTTGCTATTGGGCTCTATTGAATAATGAATGTTTTGAATTTTCTCCAAAAGTAAAGTAGTTGCAAACTCATGCTTTTAGAGACTTGTTTGGGCTCATGAGAGGAGTAGAAAAACATCAAAAATTTCAGTCCTGCATGTTTCTACCAAGAAATGTGTGTTCATTCAAACCGCTGGTTTTTGATAGTTTGGGCCCTATTGAATAATGAATGTTTTGAATTTTCTCCAAAAGTAAAGTAGTTGCAAACTCATGCTTTTAGAGACTTGTTTGGGCTCATGAGAGGAGTAGAAAAACATCAAAAATTTCAGTCCTGCACGATTCTACCAAGAAATGTGTGATCATTGAAACCGCTGGTTTTTGATAGTTTGGGCCCTATTGAATAATGAATGTTTTGAATTTTCTCCAAAAGTAAAGTAGTTGCAAACTCATCCTTTTAGAAACTTGTTTGGGCTGTTGAGAGGAGTAAAAAACCATCAAAAATTTCAATCCTGCATGATTCTACCAAGAAATGTGATTCTTCATTCAAAACGCTGGTTTTTGCTATTGGGCTCTATTGAATAATGAATGTTTTGAATTTTCTCCAAAAGTAAAGTAGTTGCAAACTCATGCTTTTAGAGACTTGTTTGGGCTCATGAGAGGAGTAGAAAAACATCAAAAATTTCAGTCCTGCATGATTCTACCAAGAAATGTGTGTTCATTGAAACCGCTGGTTTTTGATAGTTTGGGCCCTATTGAATAATGAATGTTTTGAATTTTCTCCAAAAGTAAAGTAGTTGCAAACTCATCCTTTTAGAAACTTGTTTGGGCTGT
Source organism: Dendrobates tinctorius (assembly GCF_039654945.1). Lineage (NCBI taxonomy): Eukaryota > Metazoa > Chordata > Amphibia > Anura > Dendrobatidae > Dendrobates > Dendrobates tinctorius. Next base: position 26,155,485 of record NW_027361793.1, read on the forward strand.
TGAGAGGAGTAAAAAACCATCAAAAATTTCAATCCTGCATGATTCTACCAAGAAATGTGATTCTTCATTCAAAACGCTGGTTTTTGCTATTGGGCTCTATTGAATAATGAATGTTTTGAAATTTCTCCAAAAGTAAAGTAGTTGCAAACTCATGCTTTTAGAGACTTGTTTGGGCTCATGAGAGGAGTAGAAAAACATCAAAAATTTCAGTCCTGCATGATTCTACCAAGAAATGTGTGTTCATTCAAACCGCTGGTTTTTGATAGTTTGGGCCCTATTGAATAATGAATGTTTTGAATTTTCTCCAAAAGTAAAGTAGTTGCAAACTCATGCTTTTAGAGACTTGTTTGGGCTCATGAGAGGAGTAGAAAAACATCAAAAATTTCAGTCCTGCATGATTCTACCAAGAAATGTGTGTTCATTGAAACCGCTGGTTTTTGATAGTTTGGGCCCTATTGAATAATGAATGTTTTGAATTTTCTCCAAAAGTAAAGTAGTTGCAAACTCATCCTTTTAGAAACTTGTTTGGGCTGTTGAGAGGAGTAAAAAACCATCAAAAATTTCAATCCTGCATGATTTTACCAAGAAATGTGATTCTTCATTCAAAACCTGATTTTTGCTATTGGGCTCTATTGAATAGTGAATGTTTTGAATTTTCTCCAAAAGTAAAGTAGTTGCAAACTCATGCTTTTAGAGACTTGTTTGGGCTCATGAGAGGAGTAGAAAAACATCAAAAATTTCAGTCCTGCATGATTCTACCAAGAAATGTGTGTTCATTGAAACCGCTGGTTTTTTATAGTTTGGGCCCTATTGAATAATGAATGTTTTGAATTTTCTCCAAAAGTAAAGTAGTTGCAAACTCATCCTTTTAGAAACTTGTTTGGGCTGTTGAGAGGAGTAAAAAACCATCAAAAATTTCAATCCTGCATGATTCTACCAAGAAATGTGATTCTTCATTCAAAACGCTGGTTTTTGCTATTGGCCTCTATTGAATAATGAATGTTTTGAATTTTCTCCAAAAGTAAAGTAGTTGCAAAGTCATGCTTTTAGAGACTTGTTTGGGCTCATGAGAGGAGTAGAAAAACATCAAAAATTTCAGTCCTGCATGATTCTACCAAGAAATGTGTGTTCATTGAAACCGCTGGTTTTTGATAGTTTGGGCCCTATTGAATAAGGAATGTTTTGAATTTTCTCCAAAAGTAAAGTAGTTGCAAACTCATCCTTTTAGAAACTTGTTTGGGCTGTTGAGAGGAGTAAAAAACCATCAAAAATTTCAATCCTGCATGATTTTACCAAGAAATGTGATTCTTCATTCAAAACCTGATTTTTGCTATTGGGCTCTATTGAATAGTGAATGTTTTGAATTTTCTCCAAAAGTAAAGTAGTTGCAAACTCATGCTTTTAGAGACTTGTTTGGGCTCATGAGAGGAGTAGAAAAACATCAAAAATTTCAGTCCTGCATGATTCTACCAAGAAATGTGTGTTCATTGAAACCGCTGGTTTTTGATAGTTTGGACCCTATTGAATAATGAATGTTTTGAATTTTCTCCAAAAGTAAAGTAGTTGCAAACTCATCCTTTTAGAAACTTGTTTGGGCTGTTGAGAGGAGTAAAAAACCATCAAAAATTTCAATCCTGCATGATTCTACCAAGAAATGTGATTCTTCATTCAAAACGCTGGTTTTTGCTATTGGGCTCTATTGAATAATGAATGTTTTGAATTTTCTCCAAAAGTAAAGTAGTTGCAAACTCATGCTTTTAGAGACTTGTTTGGGCTCATGAGAGGAGTAGAAAAACATCAAAAATTTCAGTCCTGCATGATTCTACCAAGAAATGTGTGTTCATTGAAACCGCTGGTTTTTGATAGTTTGGGCCCTATTGAATAATGAATGTTTTGAATTTTCTCCAAAAGTAAAGTAGTTGCAAACTCATCCTTTTAGAAACTTGTTTGGGCTGTTGAGAGGAGTAAAAAACCATCAAAAATTTCAATCCTGCATGATTTTACCAAGAAATGTGATTCTTCATTCAAAACCTGATTTTTGCTATTGGGCTCTATTGAATAGTGAATGTTTTGAATTTTCTCCAAAAGTAAAGTAGTTGCAAACTCATGCTTTTAGAGACTTGTTTGGGCTCATGAGAGGAGTAGAAAAACATCAAAAATTTCAGTCCTGCATGATTCTACCAAGAAATGTGTGTTCATTCAAACCGCTGGTTTTTGATAGTTTGGGCCCTATTGAATAATGAATGTTTTGAATTTTCTCCAAAAGTAAAGTAGTTGCAAACTCATGCTTTTAGAGACTTGTTTGGGCTCATGAGAGGAGTAGAAAAACATCAAAAATTTCAGTCCTGCATGATTCTACCAAGAAATGTGTGTTCATTCAAACCGCTGGTTTTTGATAGTTTGGGCCCTATTGAATAATGAATGTTTTGAATTTTCTCCAAAAGTAAAGTAGTTGCAAACTCATGCTTTTAGAGACTTGTTTGGGCTCATGAGAGGAGTAGAAAAACATCAAAAATTTCAGTCCTGCATGATTCTACCAAGAAATGTGTGTTCATTGAAACCGCTGGTTTTTGATAGTTTGGGCCCTATTGAATAATGAATGTTTTGAATTTTCTCCAAAAGTAAAGTAGTTGCAAACTCATCCTTTTAGAAACTTGTTTGGGCTGTTGAGAGGAGTAAAAAACCATCAAAAATTTCAATCCTGCATGATTTTACCAAGAAATGTGATTCTTCATTCAAAACCTGATTTTTGCTATTGGGCTCTATTGAATAGTGAATGTTTTGAATTTTCTCCAAAAGTAAAGTAGTTGCAAACTCATGCTTTTAGAGACTTGTTTGGGCTCATGAGAGGAGTAGAAAAACATCAAAAATTTCAGTCCTGCATGATTCTACCAAGAAATGTGTGTTCATTGAAACCGCTGGTTTTTGATAGTTTGGGCCCTATTGAATAATGAATGTTTTGAATTTTCTCCAAAAGTAAAGTAGTTGCAAACTCATCCTTTTAGAAACTTGTTTGGGCTGTTGAGAGGAGTAAAAAACCATCAAAAATTTCAATCCTGCATGATTCTACCAAGAAATGTGATTCTTCATTCAAAACGCTGGTTTTTGCTATTGGGCTCTATTGAATAATGAATGTTTTGAATTTTCTCCAAAAGTAAAGTAGTTGCAAACTCATGCTTTTAGAGACTTGTTTGGGCTCATGAGAGGAGTAGAAAAACATCAAAAATTTCAGTCCTGCATGATTCTACCAAGAAATGTGTGTTCATTGAAACCGCTGGTTTTTGATAGTTTGGGCCCTATTGAATAAGGAATGTTTTGAATTTTCTCCAAAAGTAAAGTAGTTGCAAACTCATCCTTTTAGAAACTTGTTTGGGCTGTTGAGAGGAGTAAAAAACCATCAAAAATTTCAATCCTGCATGATTTTACCAAGAAATGTGATTCTTCATTCAAAACCTGATTTTTGCTATTGGGCTCTATTGAATAGTGAATGTTTTGAATTTTCTCCAAAAGTAAAGTAGTTGCAAACTCATGCTTTTAGAGACTTGTTTGGGCTCATGAGAGGAGTAGAAAAACATCAAAAATTTCAGTCCTGCATGATTCTACCAAGAAATGTGTGTTCATTGAAACCGCTGGTTTTTGATAGTTTGGGCCCTATTGAATAATGAATGTTTTGAATTTTCTCCAAAAGTAAAGTAGTTGCAAACTCATCCTTTTAGAAACTTGTTTGGGCTGTTGAGAGGAGTAAAAAACCATCAAAAATTTCAATCCTGCATGATTCTACCAAGAAATGTGATTCTTCATTCAAAACGCTGGTTTTTGCTATTGGGCTCTATTGAATAATGAATGTTTTGAATTTTCTCCAAAAGTAAAGTAGTTGCAAACTCATGCTTTTAGAGACTTGTTTGGGCTCATGAGAGGAGTAGAAAAACATCAAAAATTTCAGTCCTGCATGATTCTACCAAGAAATGTGTGTTCATTGAAACCGCTGGTTTTTGATAGTTTGGGCCCTATTGAATAAGGAATGTTTTGAATTTTCTCCAAAAGTAAAGTAGTTGCAAACTCATCCTTTTAGAAACTTGTTTGGGCTGTTGAGAGGAGTAAAAAACCATCAAAAATTTCAATCCTGCATGATTTTACCAAGAAATGTGATTCTTCATTCAAAACCTGATTTTTGCTATTGGGCTCTATTGAATAGTGAATGTTTTGAATTTTCTCCAAAAGTAAAGTAGTTGCAAACTCATGCTTTTAGAGACTTGTTTGGGCTCATGAGAGGAGTAGAAAAACATCAAAAATTTCAGTCCTGCATGATTCTACCAAGAAATGTGTGTTCATTCAAACCGCTGGTTTTTGATAGTTTGGGCCCTATTGAATAATGAATGTTTTGAATTTTCTCCAAAAGTAAAGTAGTTGCAAACTCATCCTTTTAGAAACTTGTTTGGGCTGTTGAGAGGAGTAAAAAAACATCAAAAATTTCAATCCTGCATGATTCTACCAAGAAATGTGATTCTTCATTCAAAACGCTGGTTTTTGCTATTGGGCTCTATTGAATAATGAATGTTTTGAATTTTCTCCAAAAGTAAAGTAGTTGCAAACTCATGCTTTTAGAGACTTGTTTGGGCTCATGAGAGGAGTAGAAAAACATCAAAAATTTCAGTCCTGCATGATTCTACCAAGAAATGTGTGTTCATTGAAACCGCTGGTTTTTGATAGTTTGGGCCCTATTGAATAATGAATGTTTTGAATTTTCTCCAAAAGTAAAGTAGTTGCAAACTCATCCTTTTAGAAACTTGTTTGGGCTGTTGAGAGGAGTAAAAAACCATCAAAAATTTCAATCCTGCATGATTTTACCAAGAAATGTGATTCTTCATTCAAAACCTGATTTTTGCTATTGGGCTCTATTGAATAGTGAATGTTTTGAATTTTCTCCAAAAGTAAAGTAGTTGCAAACTCATGCTTTTAGAGACTTGTTTGGGCTCATGAGAGGAGTAGAAAAACATCAAAAATTTCAGTCCTGCATGATTCTACCAAGAAATGTGTGTTCATTGAAACCGCTGGTTTTTGATAGTTTGGGCCCTATTGAATAATGAATGTTTTGAATTTTCTCCAAAAGTAAAGTAGTTGCAAACTCATCCTTTTAGAAACTTGTTTGGGCTGTTGAGAGGAGTAAAAAACCATCAAAAATGTCAATCCTGCATGATTCTACCAAGAAATGTGATTCTTCATTCAAAACGCTGGTTTTTGCTATTGGGCTCTATTGAATAATGAATGTTTTGAATTTTCTCCAAAAGTAAAGTAGTTGCAAACTCATGCTTTTAGAGACTTGTTTGGGCTCATGAGAGGAGTAGAAAAACATCAAAAATTTCAGTCCTGCATGATTCTACCAAGAAATGTGTGTTCATTCAAACCGCTGGTTTTTGATAGTTTGGGCCCTATTGAATAATGAATGTTTTGAATTTTCTCCAAAAGTAAAGTAGTTGCAAACTCATGCTTTTAGAGACTTGTTTGGGCTCATGAGAGGAGTAGAAAAACATCAAAAATTTCAGTCCTGCATGATTCTACCAAGAAATGTGTGTTCATTGAAACCGCTGGTTTTTGATAGTTTGGGCCCTATTGAATAATGAATGTTTTGAATTTTCTCCAAAAGTAAAGTAGTTGCAAACTCATCCTTTTAGAAACTTGTTTGGGCTGTTGAGAGGAGTAAAAAACCAACAAAAATTTCAATCCTGCATGATTCTACCAAGAAATGTGATTCTTCATTCAAAACGCTGGTTTTTGCTATTGGGCTCTATTGAATAATGAATGTTTTGAATTTTCTCCAAAAGTAAAGTAGTTGCAAACTCATGCTTTTAGAGACTTGTTTGGGCTCATGAGAGGAGTAGAAAAACATCAAAAATTTCAGTCCTGCATGATTCTACCAAGAAATGTGTGTTCATTCAAACCGCTGGTTTTTGATAGTTTGGGCCCTATTGAATAATGAATGTTTTGAATATTCTCCAAAAGTAAAGTGGTTGCAAACTCATGCTTTTAGAGACTTGTTTGGGCTCATGAGAGGAGTAGAAAAACATCAAAAATTTCAGTCCTGCATGATTCTACCAAGAAATGTGTGTTCATTGAAACCTCTGGTTTTTGATAGTTTGGGCCCTATTGAATAATGAATGTTTTGAATTTTCTCCAAAAGTAAAGTAGTTGCAAACTCATCCTTTTAGAAACTTGTTTGGGCTGTTGAGAGGAGTAAAAAACCATCAAAAATTTCAATCCTGCATGATTTTACCAAGAAATGTGATTCTTCATTCAAAACCTGATTTTTGCTATTGGGCTCTATTGAATAGTGAATGTTTTGAATTTTCTCCAAAAGTAAAGTAGTTGCAAACTCATGCTTTTAGAGACTTGTTTGGGCTCATGAGAGGAGTAGAAAAACATCAAAAATTTCAGTCCTGCATGATTCTACCAAGAAATGTGTGTTCATTCAAACCGCTGGTTTTTGATAGTTTGGGCCCTATTGAATAATGAATGTTTTGAATTTTCTCCAAAAGTAAAGTAGTTGCAAACTCATGCTTTTAGAGACTTGTTTGGGCTCATGAGAGGAGTAGAAAAACATCAAAAATTTCAGTCCTGCATGATTCTACCAAGAAATGTGTGTTCATTGAAACCGCTGGTTTTTGATAGTTTGGGCCCTATTGAATAATGAATGTTTTGAATTTTCTCCAAAAGTAAAGTAGTTGCAAACTCATCCTTTTAGAAACTTGTTTGGGCTGTTGAGAGGAGTAAAAAACCATCAAAAATTTCAATCCTGCATGATTTTACCAAGAAATGTGATTCTTCATTCAAAACCTGATTTTTGCTATTGGGCTCTATTGAATAGTGAATGTTTTGAATTTTCTCCAAAAGTAAAGTAGTTGCAAACTCATGCTTTTAGAGACTTGTTTGGGCTCATGAGAGGAGTAGAAAAACATCAAAAATTTCAGTCCTGCATGATTCTACCAAGAAATGTGTGTTCATTGAAACCGCTGGTTTTTTATAGTTTGGGCCCTATTGAATAATGAATGTTTTGAATTTTCTCCAAAAGTAAAGTAGTTGCAAACTCATCCTTTTAGAAACTTGTTTGGGCTGTTGAGAGGAGTAAAAAACCATCAAAAATTTCAATCCTGCATGATTCTACCAAGAAATGTGATTCTTCATTCAAAACGCTGGTTTTTGCTATTGGGCTCTATTGAATAATGAATGTTTTGAATTTTCTCCAAAAGTAAAGTAGTTGCAAACTCATGCTTTTAGAGACTTGTTTGGGCTCATGAGAGGAGTAGAAAAACATCAAAAATTTCAGTCCTGCATGATTCTACCAAGAAATGTGTGTTCATTGAAACCGCTGGTTTTTGATAGTTTGGGCCCTATTGAATAAGGAATGTTTTGAATTTTCTCCAAAAGTAAAGTAGTTGCAAACTCATCCTTTTAGAAACTTGTTTGGGCTGTTGAGAGGAGTAAAAAACCATCAAAAATTTCAATCCTGCATGATTTTACCAAGAAATGTGATTCTTCATTCAAAACCTGATTTTTGCTATTGGGCTCTATTGAATAGTGAATGTTTTGAATTTTCTCCAAAAGTAAAGTAGTTGCAAACTCATGCTTTTAGAGACTTGTTTGGGCTCATGAGAGGAGTAGAAAAACATCAAAAATTTCAGTCCTGCATGATTCTACCAAGAAATGTGTGTTCATTGAAACCGCTGGTTTTTGATAGTTTGGGCCCTATTGAATAATGAATGTTTTGAATTTTCTCCAAAAGTAAAGTAGTTGCAAACTCATCCTTTTAGAAACTTGTTTGGGCTGTTGAGAGGAGTAAAAAACCATCAAAAATTTCAATCCTGCATGATTCTACCAAGAAATGTGATTCTTCATTCAAAACGCTGGTTTTTGCTATTGGGCTCTATTGAATAATGAATGTTTTGAATTTTCTCCAAAAGTAAAGTAGTTGCAAACTCATGCTTTTAGAGACTTGTTTGGGCTCATGAGAGGAGTAGAAAAACATCAAAAATTTCAGTCCTGCATGATTCTACCAAGAAATGTGTGTTCATTCAAACCGCTGGTTTTTGATAGTTTGGGCCCTATTGAATAATGAATGTTTTGAATTTTCTCCAAAAGTAAAGTAGTTGCAAACTCATGCTTTTAGAGACTTGTTTGGGCTCATGAGAGGAGTAGAAAAACATCAAAAATTTCAGTCCTGCATGATTCTACCAAGAAATGTGTGTTCATTGAAACCGCTGGTTTTTGATAGTTTGGGCCCTATTGAATAATGAATGTTTTGAATTTTCTCCAAAAGTAAAGTAGTTGCAAACTCATCCTTTTAGAAACTTGTTTGGGCTGTTGAGAGGAGTAAAAAACCATCAAAAATTTCAATCCTGCATGATTTTACCAAGAAATGTGATTCTTCATTCAAAACCTGATTTTTGCTATTGGGCTCTATTGAATAGTGAATGTTTTGAATTTTCTCCAAAAGTAAAGTAGTTGCAAACTCATGCTTTTAGAGACTTGTTTGGGCTCATGAGAGGAGTAGAAAAACATCAAAAATTTCAGTCCTGCATGATTCTACCAAGAAGTGTGTGTTCATTCAAACCGCTGGTTTTTGATAGTTTGGGCCCTATTGAATAATGAATGTTTTGAATTTTCTCCAAAAGTAAAGTAGTTGCAAACTCATGCTTTTAGAGACTTGTTTGGGCTCATGAGAGGAGTAGAAAAACATCAAAAATTTCAGTCCTGCATGATTCTACCAAGAAATGTGTGTTCATTCAAACCGCTGGTTTTTGATAGTTTGGGCCCTATTGAATAATGAATGTTTTGAATTTTCTCCAAAAGTAAAGTAGTTGCAAACTCATGCTTTTAGAGACTTGTTTGGGCTCATGAGAGGAGTAGAAAAACATCAAAAATTTCAGTCCTGCATGATTCTACCAAGAAATGTGTGTTCATTGAAACCGCTGGTTTTTGATAGTTTGGGCCCTATTGAATAATGAATGTTTTGAATTTTCTCCAAAAGTAAAGTAGTTGCAAACTCATCCTTTTAGAAACTTGTTTGGGCTGTTGAGAGGAGTAAAAAACCATCAAAAATTTCAATCCTGCATGATTTTACCAAGAAATGTGATTCTTCATTCAAAACCTGATTTTTGCTATTGGGCTCTATTGAATAGTGAATGTTTTGAATTTTCTCCAAAAGTAAAGTAGTTGCAAACTCATGCTTTTAGAGACTTGTTTGGGCTCATGAGAGGAGTAGAAAAACATCAAAAATTTCAGTCCTGCATGATTCTACCAAGAAATGTGTGTTCATTGAAACCGCTGGTTTTTGATAGTTTGGGCCCTATTGAATAATGAATGTTTTGAATTTTCTCCAAAAGTAAAGTAGTTGCAAACTCATCCTTTTAGAAACTTGTTTGGGCTGTTGAGAGGAGTAAAAAACCATCAAAAATTTCAATCCTGCATGATTCTACCAAGAAATGTGATTCTTCATTCAAAACGCTGTTTTTTGCTATTGGGCTCTATTGAATAATGAATGTTTTGAATTTTCTCCAAAAGTAAAGTAGTTGCAAACTCATGCTTTTAGAGACTTGTTTGGGCTCATGAGAGGAGTAGAAAAACATCAAAAATTTCAGTCCTGCATGATTCTACCAAGAAATGTGTGTTCATTGAAACCGCTGGTTTTTGATAGTTTGGGCCCTATTGAATAAGGAATGTTTTGAATTTTCTCCAAAAGTAAAGTAGTTGCAAACTCATCCTTTTAGAAACTTGTTTGGGCTGTTGAGAGGAGTAAAAAACCATCAAAAATTTCAATCCTGCATGATTTTACCAAGAAATGTGATTCTTCATTCAAAACCTGATTTTTGCTATTGGGCTCTATTGAATAGTGAATGTTTTGAATTTTCTCCAAAAGTAAAGTAGTTGCAAACTCATGCTTTTAGAGACTTGTTTGGGCTCATGAGAGGAGTAGAAAAACATCAAAAATTTCAGTCCTGCATGATTCTACCAAGAAATGTGTGTTCATTGAAACCGCTGGTTTTTGATAGTTTGGGCCCTATTGAATAATGAATGTTTTGAATTTTCTCCAAAAGTAAAGTAGTTGCAAACTCATCCTTTTAGAAACTTGTTTGGGCTGTTGAGAGGAGTAAAAAACCATCAAAAATTTCAATCCTGCATGATTCTACCAAGAAATGTGATTCTTCATTCAAAACGCTGGTTTTTGCTATTGGGCTCTATTGAATAATGAATGTTTTGAATTTTCTCCAAAAGTAAAGTAGTTGCAAACTCATGCTTTTAGAGACTTGTTTGGGCTCATGAGAGGAGTAGAAAAACATCAAAAATTTCAGTCCTGCATGATTCTACCAAGAAATGTGTGTTCATTGAAACCGCTGGTTTTTGATAGTTTGGGCCCTATTGAATAAGGAATGTTTTGAATTTTCTCCAAAAGTAAAGTAGTTGCAAACTCATCCTTTTAGAAACTTGTTTGGGCTGTTGAGAGGAGTAAAAAACCATCAAAAATTTCAATCCTGCATGATTTTACCAAGAAATGTGATTCTTCATTCAAAACCTGATTTTTGCTATTGGGCTCTATTGAATAGTGAATGTTTTGAATTTTCTCCAAAAGTAAAGTAGTTGCAAACTCATGCTTTTAGAGACTTGTTTGGGCTCATGAGAGGAGTAGAAAAACATCAAAAATTTCAGTCCTGCATGATTCTACCAAGAAATGTGTGTTCATTCAAACCGCTGGTTTTTGATAGTTTGGGCCCTATTGAATAATGAATGTTTTGAATTTTCTCCAAAAGTAAAGTAGTTGCAAACTCATCCTTTTAGAAACTTGTTTGGGCTGTTGAGAGGAGTAAAAAAACATCAAAAATTTCAATCCTGCATGATTCTACCAAGAAATGTGATTCTTCATTCAAAACGCTGGTTTTTGCTATTGGGCTCTATTGAATAATGAATGTTTTGAATTTTCTCCAAAAGTAAAGTAGTTGCAAACTCATGCTTTTAGAGACTTGTTTGGGCTCATGAGAGGAGTAGAAAAACATCAAAAATTTCAGTCCTGCATGATTCTACCAAGAAATGTGTGTTCATTGAAACCGCTGGTTTTTGATAGTTTGGGCCCTATTGAATAATGAATGTTTTGAATTTTCTCCAAAAGTAAAGTAGTTGCAAACTCATCCTTTTAGAAACTTGTTTGGGCTGTTGAGAGGAGTAAAAAACCATCCAAAATTTCAATCCTGCATGATTTTACCAAGAAATGTGATTCTTCATTCAAAACCTGATTTTTGCTATTGGGCTCTATTGAATAGTGAATGTTTTGAATTTTCTCCAAAAGTAAAGTAGTTGCAAACTCATGCTTTTAGAGACTTGTTTGGGCTCATGAGAGGAGTAGAAAAACATCAAAAATTTCAGTCCTGCATGATTCTACCAAGAAATGTGTGTTCATTCAAACCGCTGGTTTTTGATAGTTTGGGCCCTATTGAATAATGAATGTTTTGAATTTTCTCCAAAAGTAAAGTAGTTGCAAACTCATCCTTTTAGAAACTTGTTTGGGCTGTTGAGAGGAGTAAAAAACCATCAAAAATGTCAATCCTGCATGATTCTACCAAGAAATGTGATTCTTCATTCAAAACGATGGTTTTTGCTATTGGGCTCTATTGAATAATGAATGTTTTGAATTTTCTCCAAAAGTAAAGTAGTTGCAAACTCATGCTTTTAGAGACTTGTTTGGGCTCATGAGAGGAGTAGAAAAACATCAAAAATTTCAGTCCTGCATGATTCTACCAAGAAATGTGTGTTCATTCAAACCGCTGGTTTTTGATAGTTTGGGCCCTATTGAATAATGAATGTTTTGAATTTTCTCCAAAAGTAAAGTAGTTGCAAACTCATGCTTTTAGAGACTTGTTTGGGCTCATGAGAGGAGTAGAAAAACATCAAAAATTTCAGTCCTGCATGATTCTACCAAGAAATGTGTGTTCATTGAAACCGCTGGTTTTTGATAGTTTGGGCCCTATTGAATAATGAATGTTTTGAATTTTCTCCAAAAGTAAAGTAGTTGCAAACTCATCCTTTTAGAAACTTGTTTGGGCTGTTGAGAGGAGTAAAAAACCAACAAAAATTTCAATCCTGCATGATTCTACCAAGAAATGTGATTCTTCATTCAAAACGCTGGTTTTTGCTATTGGGCTCTATTGAATAATGAATGTTTTGAATTTTCTCCAAAAGTAAAGTAGTTGCAAACTCATGCTTTTAGAGACTTGTTTGGGCTCATGAGAGGAGTAGAAAAACATCAAAAATTTCAGTCCTGCATGATTCTACCAAGAAATGTGTGTTCATTCAAACCGCTGGTTTTTGATAGTTTGGGCCCTATTGAATAATGAATGTTTTGAATTTTCTCCAAAAGTAAAGTAGTTGCAAACTCATGCTTTTAGAGACTTGTTTGGGCTCATGAGAGGAGTAGAAAAACATCAAAAATTTCAGTCCTGCATGATTCTACCAAGAAATGTGTGTTCATTGAAACCGCTGGTTTTTGATAGTTTGGGCCCTATTGAATAATGAATGTTTTGAATTTTCTCCAAAAGTAAAGTAGTTGCAAACTCATCCTTTTAGAAACTTGTTTGGGCTGTTGAGAGGAGTAAAAAACCATCAAAAATTTCAATCCTGCATGATTTTACCAAGAAATGTGATTCTTCATTCAAAACCTGATTTTTGCTATTGGGCTCTATTGAATAGTGAATGTTTTGAATTTTCTCCAAAAGTAAAGTAGTTGCAAACTCATGCTTTTAGAGACTTGTTTGGGCTCATGAGAGGAGTAGAAAAACATCAAAAATTTCAGTCCTGCATGATTCTACCAAGAAATGTGTGTTCATTGAAACCGCTGGTTTTTGATAGTTTGGGCCCTATTGAATAATGAATGTTTTGAATTTTCTCCAAAAGTAAAGTAGTTGCAAACTCATCCTTTTAGAAACTTGTTTGGGCTGTTGAGAGGAGTAAAAAACCATCAAAAATTTCAATCCTGCATGATTCTACCAAGAAATGTGATTCTTCATTCAAAACGCTGGTTTTTGCTATTGGGCTCTATTGAATAATGAATGTTTTGAATTTTCTCCAAAAGTAAAGTAGTTGCAAACTCATGCTTTTAGAGACTTGTTTGGGCTCATGAGAGGAGTAGAAAAACATCAAAAATTTCAGTCCTGCATGATTCTACCAAGAAATGTGTGTTCATTCAAACCGCTGGTTTTTGATAGTTTGGGCCCTATTGAATAATGAATGTTTTGAATTTTCTCCAAAAGTAAAGTAGTTGCAAACTCATGCTTTTAGAGACTTGTTTGGGCTCATGAGAGGAGTAGAAAAACATCAAAAATTTCAGTCCTGCATGATTCTACCAAGAAATGTGTGTTCATTGAAACCGCTGGTTTTTGATAGTTTGGGCCCTATTGAATAATGAATGTTTTGAATTTTCTCCAAAAGTAAAGTAGTTGCAAACTCATCCTTTTAGAAACTTGTTTGGGCTGTTGAGAGGAGTAAAAAACCATCAAAAATTTCAATCCTGCATGATTTTACCAAGAAATGTGATTCTTCATTCAAAACCTGATTTTTGCTATTGGGCTCTATTGAATAGTGAATGTTTTGAATTTTCTCCAAAAGTAAAGTAGTTGCAAACTCATGCTTTTAGAGACTTGTTTGGGCTCATGAGAGGAGTAGAAAAACATCAAAAATTTCAGTCCTGCATGATTCTACCAAGAAATGTGTGTTCATTCAAACCGCTGGTTTTTGATAGTTTGGGCCCTATTGAATAATGAATGTTTTGAATTTTCTCCAAAAGTAAAGTAGTTGCAAACTCATGCTTTTAGAGACTTGTTTGGGCTCATGAGAGGAGTAGAAAAACATCAAAAATTTCAGTCCTGCATGATTCTACCAAGAAATGTGTGTTCATTCAAACCGCTGGTTTTTGATAGTTTGGGCCCTATTGAATAATGAATGTTTTGAATTTTCTCCAAAAGTAAAGTAGTTGCAAACTCATGCTTTTAGAGACTTGTTTGGGCTCATGAGAGGAGTAGAAAAACATCAAAAATTTCAGTCCTGCATGATTCTACCAAGAAATGTGTGTTCATTGAAACCGCTGGTTTTTGATAGTTTGGGCCCTATTGAATAATGAATGTTTTGAATTTTCTCCAAAAGTAAAGTAGTTGCAAACTCATCCTTTTAGAAACTTGTTTGGGCTGTTGAGAGGAGTAAAAAACCATCAAAAATTTCAATCCTGCATGATTTTACCAAGAAATGTGATTCTTCATTCAAAACCTGATTTTTGCTATTGGGCTCTATTGAATAGTGAATGTTTTGAATTTTCTCCAAAAGTAAAGTAGTTGCAAACTCATGCTTTTAGAGACTTGTTTGGGCTCATGAGAGGAGTAGAAAAACATCAAAAATTTCAGTCCTGCATGATTCTACCAAGAAATGTGTGTTCATTGAAACCGCTGGTTTTTGATAGTTTGGGCCCTATTGAATAATGAATGTTTTGAATTTTCTCCAAAAGTAAAGTAGTTGCAAACTCATCCTTTTAGAAACTTGTTTGGGCTGTTGAGAGGAGTAAAAAACCATCAAAAATTTCAATCCTGCATGATTCTACCAAGAAATGTGATTCTTCATTCAAAACGCTGGTTTTTGCTATTGGGCTCTATTGAATAATGAATGTTTTGAATTTTCTCCAAAAGTAAAGTAGTTGCAAACTCATGCTTTTAGAGACTTGTTTGGGCTCATGAGAGGAGTAGAAAAACATCAAAAATTTCAGTCCTGCATGATTCTACCAAGAAATGTGTGTTCATTGAAACCGCTGGTTTTTGATAGTTTGGGCCCTATTGAATAAGGAATGTTTTGAATTTTCTCCAAAAGTAAAGTAGTTGCAAACTCATCCTTTTAGAAACTTGTTTGGGCTGTTGAGAGGAGTAAAAAACCATCAAAAATTTCAATCCTGCATGATTTTACCAAGAAATGTGATTCTTCATTCAAAACCTGATTTTTGCTATTGGGCTCTATTGAATAGTGAATGTTTTGAATTTTCTCCAAAAGTAAAGTAGTTGCAAACTCATGCTTTTAGAGACTTGTTTGGGCTCATGAGAGGAGTAGAAAAACATCAAAAATTTCAGTCCTGCATGATTCTACCAAGAAATGTGTGTTCATTGAAACCGCTGGTTTTTGATAGTTTGGGCCCTATTGAATAATGAATGTTTTGAATTTTCTCCAAAAGTAAAGTAGTTGCAAACTCATCCTTTTAGAAACTTGTTTGGGCTGTTGAGAGGAGTAAAAAACCATCAAAAATTTAAATCCTGCATGATTCTACCAAGAAATGTGATTCTTCATTCAAAACGCTGGTTTTTGCTATTGGGCTCTATTGAATAATGAATGTTTTGAATTTTCTCCAAAAGTAAAGTAGTTGCAAACTCATGCTTTTAGAGACTTGTTTGGGCTCATGAGAGGAGTAGAAAAACATCAAAAATTTCAGTCCTGCATGATTCTACCAAGAAATGTGTGTTCATTGAAACCGCTGGTTTTTGATAGTTTGGGCCCTATTGAATAATGAATGTTTTGAATTTTCTCCAAAAGTAAAGTAGTTGCAAACTCATCCTTTTAGAAACTTGTTTGGGCTGTTGAGAGGAGTAAAAAACCATCAAAAATTTCAATCCTGCATGATTCTACCAAGAAATGTGATTCTTCATTCAAAACGCTGGTTTTTGCTATTGGGCTCTATTGAATAATGAATGTTTTGAATTTTCTCCAAAAGTAAAGTAGTTGCAAACTCATGCTTTTAGAGACTTGTTTGGGCTCATGAGAGGAGTAGAAAAACATCAAAAATTTCAGTCCTGCATGATTCTACCAAGAAATGTGTGTTCATTGAAACCGCTGGTTTTTGATAGTTTGGGCCCTATTGAATAAGGAATGTTTTGAATTTTCTCCAAAAGTAAAGTAGTTGCAAACTCATCCTTTTAGAAACTTGTTTGGGCTGTTGAGAGGAGTAAAAAACCATCAAAAATTTCAATCCTGCATGATTTTACCAAGAAATGTGATTCTTCATTCAAAACCTGATTTTTGCTATTGGGCTCTATTGAATAGTGAATGTTTTGAATTTTCTCCAAAAGTAAAGTAGTTGCAAACTCATGCTTTTAGAGACTTGTTTGGGCTCATGAGAGGAGTAGAAAAACATCAAAAATTTCAGTCCTGCATGATTCTACCAAGAAATGTGTGTTCATTGAAACCGCTGGTTTTTGATAGTTTGGGCCCTATTGAATAATGAATGTTTTGAATTTTCTCCAAAAGTAAAGTAGTTGCAAACTCATCCTTTTAGAAACTTGTTTGGGCTGTTGAGAGGAGTAAAAAACCATCAAAAATTTAAATCCTGCATGATTCTACCAAGAAATGTGATTCTTCATTCAAAACGCTGGTTTTTGCTATTGGGCTCTATTGAATAATGAATGTTTTGAATTTTCTCCAAAAGTAAAGTAGTTGCAAACTCATGCTTTTAGAGACTTGTTTGGGCTCATGAGAGGAGTAGAAAAACATCAAAAATTTCAGTCCTGCATGATTCTACCAAGAAATGTGTGTTCATTGAAACCGCTGGTTTTTGATAGTTTGGGCCCTATTGAATAAGGAATGTTTTGAATTTTCTCCAAAAGTAAAGTAGTTGCAAACTCATCCTTTTAGAAACTTGTTTGGGCTGTTGAGAGGAGTAAAAAACCATCAAAAATTTCAATCCTGCATGATTTTACCAAGAAATGTGATTCTTCATTCAAAACCTGATTTTTGCTATTGGGCTCTATTGAATAGTGAATGTTTTGAATTTTCTCCAAAAGTAAAGTAGTTGCAAACTCATGCTTTTAGAGACTTGTTTGGGCTCATGAGAGGAGTAGAAAAACATCAAAAATTTCAGTCCTGCATGATTCTACCAAGAAATGTGTGTTCATTCAAACCGCTGGTTTTTGATAGTTTGGGCCCTATTGAATAATGAATGTTTTGAATTTTCTCCAAAAGTAAAGTAGTTGCAAACTCATCCTTTTAGAAACTTGTTTGGGCTGTTGAGAGGAGTAAAAAAACATCAAAAATTTCAATCCTGCATGATTCTACCAAGAAATGTGATTCTTCATTCAAAACGCTGGTTTTTGCTATTGGGCTCTATTGAATAATGAATGTTTTGAATTTTCTCCAAAAGTAAAGTAGTTGCAAACTCATGCTTTTAGAGACTTGTTTGGGCTCATGAGAGGAGTAGAAAAACATCAAAAATTTCAGTCCTGCATGATTCTACCAAGAAATGTGTGTTCATTGAAACCGCTGGTTTTTGATAGTTTGGGCCCTATTGAATAATGAATGTTTTGAATTTTCTCCAAAAGTAAAGTAGTTGCAAACTCATCCTTTTAGAAACTTGTTTGGGCTGTTGAGAGGAGTAAAAAACCATCCAAAATTTCAATCCTGCATGATTTTACCAAGAAATGTGATTCTTCATTCAAAACCTGATTTTTGCTATTGGGCTCTATTGAATAGTGAATGTTTTGAATTTTCTCCAAAAGTAAAGTAGTTGCAAACTCATGCTTTTAGAGACTTGTTTGGGCTCATGAGAGGAGTAGAAAAACATCAAAAATTTCAGTCCTGCATGATTCTACCAAGAAATGTGTGTTCATTCAAACCGCTGGTTTTTGATAGTTTGGGCCCTATTGAATAATGAATGTTTTGAATTTTCTCCAAAAGTAAAGTAGTTGCAAACTCATCCTTTTAGAAACTTGTTTGGGCTGTTGAGAGGAGTAAAAAACCATCAAAAATGTCAATCCTGCATGATTCTACCAAGAAATGTGATTCTTCATTCAAAACGCTGGTTTTTGCTATTGGGCTCTATTGAATAATGAATGTTTTGAATTTTCTCCAAAAGTAAAGTAGTTGCAAACTCATGCTTTTAGAGACTTGTTTGGGCTCATGAGAGGAGTAGAAAAACATCAAAAATTTCAGTCCTGCATGATTCTACCAAGAAATGTGTGTTCATTCAAACCGCTGGTTTTTGATAGTTTGGGCCCTATTGAATAATGAATGTTTTGAATTTTCTCCAAAAGTAAAGTAGTTGCAAACTCATGCTTTTAGAGACTTGTTTGGGCTCATGAGAGGAGTAGAAAAACATCAAAAATTTCAGTCCTGCATGATTCTACCAAGAAATGTGTGTTCATTGAAACCGCTGGTTTTTGATAGTTTGGGCCCTATTGAATAATGAATGTTTTGAATTTTCTCCAAAAGTAAAGTAGTTGCAAACTCATCCTTTTAGAAACTTGTTTGGGCTGTTGAGAGGAGTAAAAAACCAACAAAAATTTCAATCCTGCATGATTCTACCAAGAAATGTGATTCTTCATTCAAAACGCTGGTTTTTGCTATTGGGCTCTATTGAATAATGAATGTTTTGAATTTTCTCCAAAAGTAAAGTAGTTGCAAACTCATGCTTTTAGAGACTTGTTTGGGCTCATGAGAGGAGTAGAAAAACATCAAAAATTTCAGTCCTGCATGATTCTACCAAGAAATGTGTGTTCATTCAAACCGCTGGTTTTTGATAGTTTGGGCCCTATTGAATAATGAATGTTTTGAATTTTCTCCAAAAGTAAAGTGGTTGCAAACTCATGCTTTTAGAGACTTGTTTGGGCTCATGAGAGGAGTAGAAAAACATCAAAAATTTCAGTCCTGCATGATTCTACCAAGAAATGTGTGTTCATTGAAACCGCTGGTTTTTGATAGTTTGGGCCCTATTGAATAATGAATGTTTTGAATTTTCTCCAAAAGTAAAGTAGTTGCAAACTCATCCTTTTAGAAACTTGTTTGGGCTGTTGAGAGGAGTAAAAAACCAACAAAAATTTCAATCCTGCATGATTCTACCAAGAAATGTGATTCTTCATTCAAAACGCTGGTTTTTGCTATTGGGCTCTATTGAATAATGAATGTTTTGAATTTTCTCCAAAAGTAAAGTAGTTGCAAACTCATGCTTTTAGAGACTTGTTTGGGCTCATGAGAGGAGTAGAAAAACATCAAAAATTTCAGTCCTGCATGATTCTACCAAGAAATGTGTGTTCATTCAAACCGCTGGTTTTTGATAGTTTGGGCCCTATTGAATAATGAATGTTTTGAATTTTCTCCAAAAGTAAAGTAGTTGCAAACTCATGCTTTTAGAGACTTGTTTGGGCTCATGAGAGGAGTAGAAAAACATCAAAAATTTCAGTCCTGCATGATTCTACCAAGAAATGTGTGTTCATTGAAACCGCTGGTTTTTGATAGTTTGGGCCCTATTGAATAATGAATGTTTTGAATTTTCTCCAAAAGTAAAGTAGTTGCAAACTCATCCTTTTAGAAACTTGTTTGGGCTGTTGAGAGGAGTAAAAAACCATCAAAAATTTCAATCCTGCATGATTTTACCAAGAAATGTGATTCTTCATTCAAAACCTGATTTTTGCTATTGGGCTCTATTGAATAGTGAATGTTTTGAATTTTCTCCAAAAGTAAAGTAGTTGCAAACTCATGCTTTTAGAGACTTGTTTGGGCTCATGAGAGGAGTAGAAAAACATCAAAAATTTCAGTCCTGCATGATTCTACCAAGAAATGTGTGTTCATTGAAACCGCTGGTTTTTGATAGTTTGGGCCCTATTGAATAATGAATGTTTTGAATTTTCTCCAAAAGTAAAGTAGTTGCAAACTCATCCTTTTAGAAACTTGTTTGGGCTGTTGAGAGGAGTAAAAAACCATCAAAAATTTCAATCCTGCATGATTCTACCAAGAAATGTGATTCTTCATTCAAAACGCTGGTTTTTGCTATTGGGCTCTATTGAATAATGAATGTTTTGAATTTTCTCCAAAAGTAAAGTAGTTGCAAACTCATGCTTTTAGAGACTTGTTTGGGCTCATGAGAGGAGTAGAAAAACATCAAAAATTTCAGTCCTGCATGATTCTACCAAGAAATGTGTGTTCATTCAAACCGCTGGTTTTTGATAGTTTGGGCCCTATTGAATAATGAATGTTTTGAATTTTCTCCAAAAGTAAAGTAGTTGCAAACTCATGCTTTTAGAGACTTGTTTGGGCTCATGAGAGGAGTAGAAAAACATCAAAAATTTCAGTCCTGCATGATTCTACCAAGAAATGTGTGTTCATTGAAACCGCTGGTTTTTGATAGTTTGGGCCCTATTGAATAATGAATGTTTTGAATTTTCTCCAAAAGTAAAGTAGTTGCAAACTCATCCTTTTAGAAACTTGTTTGGGCTGTTGAGAGGAGTAAAAAACCATCAAAAATTTCAATCCTGCATGATTTTACCAAGAAATGTGATTCTTCATTCAAAACCTGATTTTTGCTATTGGGCTCTATTGAATAGTGAATGTTTTGAATTTTCTCCAAAAGTAAAGTAGTTGCAAACTCATGCTTTTAGAGACTTGTTTGGGCTCATGAGAGGAGTAGAAAAACATCAAAAATTTCAGTCCTGCATGATTCTACCAAGAAATGTGTGTTCATTCAAACCGCTGGTTTTTGATAGTTTGGGCCCTATTGAATAATGAATGTTTTGAATTTTCTCCAAAAGTAAAGTAGTTGCAAACTCATGCTTTTAGAGACTTGTTTGGGCTCATGAGAGGAGTAGAAAAACATCAAAAATTTCAGTCCTGCATGATTCTACCAAGAAATGTGTGTTCATTCAAACCGCTGGTTTTTGATAGTTTGGGCCCTATTGAATAATGAATGTTTTGAATTTTCTCCAAAAGTAAAGTAGTTGCAAACTCATGCTTTTAGAGACTTGTTTGGGCTCATGAGAGGAGTAGAAAAACATCAAAAATTTCAGTCCTGCATGATTCTACCAAGAAATGTGTGTTCATTGAAACCGCTGGTTTTTGATAGTTTGGGCCCTATTGAATAATGAATGTTTTGAATTTTCTCCAAAAGTAAAGTAGTTGCAAACTCATCCTTTTAGAAACTTGTTTGGGCTGTTGAGAGGAGTAAAAAACCATCAAAAATTTCAATCCTGCATGATTTTACCAAGAAATGTGATTCTTCATTCAAAACCTGATTTTTGCTATTGGGCTCTATTGAATAGTGAATGTTTTGAATTTTCTCCAAAAGTAAAGTAGTTGCAAACTCATGCTTTTAGAGACTTGTTTGGGCTCATGAGAGGAGTAGAAAAACATCAAAAATTTCAGTCCTGCATGATTCTACCAAGAAATGTGTGTTCATTGAAACCGCTGGTTTTTGATAGTTTGGGCCCTATTGAATAATGAATGTTTTGAATTTTCTCCAAAAGTAAAGTAGTTGCAAACTCATCCTTTTAGAAACTTGTTTGGGCTGTTGAGAGGAGTAAAAAACCATCAAAAATTTCAATCCTGCATGATTCTACCAAGAAATGTGATTCTTCATTCAAAACGCTGGTTTTTGCTATTGGGCTCTATTGAATAATGAATGTTTTGAATTTTCTCCAAAAGTAAAGTAGTTGCAAACTCATGCTTTTAGAGACTTGTTTGGGCTCATGAGAGGAGTAGAAAAACATCAAAAATTTCAGTCCTGCATGATTCTACCAAGAAATGTGTGTTCATTGAAACCGCTGGTTTTTGATAGTTTGGGCCCTATTGAATAAGGAATGTTTTGAATTTTCTCCAAAAGTAAAGTAGTTGCAAACTCATCCTTTTAGAAACTTGTTTGGGCTGTTGAGAGGAGTAAAAAACCATCAAAAATTTCAATCCTGCATGATTTTACCAAGAAATGTGATTCTTCATTCAAAACCTGATTTTTGCTATTGGGCTCTATTGAATAGTGAATGTTTTGAATTTTCTCCAAAAGTAAAGTAGTTGCAAACTCATGCTTTTAGAGACTTGTTTGGGCTCATGAGAGGAGTAGAAAAACATCAAAAATTTCAGTCCTGCATGATTCTACCAAGAAATGTGTGTTCATTGAAACCGCTGGTTTTTGATAGTTTGGGCCCTATTGAATAATGAATGTTTTGAATTTTCTCCAAAAGTAAAGTAGTTGCAAACTCATCCTTTTAGAAACTTGTTTGGGCTGTTGAGAGGAGTAAAAAACCATCAAAAATTTAAATCCTGCATGATTCTACCAAGAAATGTGATTCTTCATTCAAAACGCTGGTTTTTGCTATTGGGCTCTATTGAATAATGAATGTTTTGAATTTTCTCCAAAAGTAAAGTAGTTGCAAACTCATGCTTTTAGAGACTTGTTTGGGCTCATGAGAGGAGTAGAAAAACATCAAAAATTTCAGTCCTGCATGATTCTACCAAGAAATGTGTGTTCATTGAAACCGCTGGTTTTTGATAGTTTGGGCCCTATTGAATAATGAATGTTTTGAATTTTCTCCAAAAGTAAAGTAGTTGCAAACTCATCCTTTTAGAAACTTGTTTGGGCTGTTGAGAGGAGTAAAAAACCATCAAAAATTTCAATCCTGCATGATTCTACCAAGAAATGTGATTCTTCATTCAAAACGCTGGTTTTTGCTATTGGGCTCTATTGAATAATGAATGTTTTGAATTTTCTCCAAAAGTAAAGTAGTTGCAAACTCATGCTTTTAGAGACTTGTTTGGGCTCATGAGAGGAGTAGAAAAACATCAAAAATTTCAGTCCTGCATGATTCTACCAAGAAATGTGTGTTCATTGAAACCGCTGGTTTTTGATAGTTTGGGCCCTATTGAATAAGGAATGTTTTGAATTTTCTCCAAAAGTAAAGTAGTTGCAAACTCATCCTTTTAGAAACTTGTTTGGGCTGTTGAGAGGAGTAAAAAACCATCAAAAATTTCAATCCTGCATGATTTTACCAAGAAATGTGATTCTTCATTCAAAACCTGATTTTTGCTATTGGGCTCTATTGAATAGTGAATGTTTTGAATTTTCTCCAAAAGTAAAGTAGTTGCAAACTCATGCTTTTAGAGACTTGTTTGGGCTCATGAGAGGAGTAGAAAAACATCAAAAATTTCAGTCCTGCATGATTCTACCAAGAAATGTGTGTTCATTGAAACCGCTGGTTTTTGATAGTTTGGGCCCTATTGAATAATGAATGTTTTGAATTTTCTCCAAAAGTAAAGTAGTTGCAAACTCATCCTTTTAGAAACTTGTTTGGGCTGTTGAGAGGAGTAAAAAACCATCAAAAATTTAAATCCTGCATGATTCTACCAAGAAATGTGATTCTTCATTCAAAACGCTGGTTTTTGCTATTGGGCTCTATTGAATAATGAATGTTTTGAATTTTCTCCAAAAGTAAAGTAGTTGCAAACTCATGCTTTTAGAGACTTGTTTGGGCTCATGAGAGGAGTAGAAAAACATCAAAAATTTCAGTCCTGCATGATTCTACCAAGAAATGTGTGTTCATTGAAACCGCTGGTTTTTGATAGTTTGGGCCCTATTGAATAAGGAATGTTTTGAATTTTCTCCAAAAGTAAAGTAGTTGCAAACTCATCCTTTTAGAAACTTGTTTGGGCTGTTGAGAGGAGTAAAAAACCATCAAAAATTTCAATCCTGCATGATTTTACCAAGAAATGTGATTCTTCATTCAAAACCTGATTTTTGCTATTGGGCTCTATTGAATAGTGAATGTTTTGAATTTTCTCCAAAAGTAAAGTAGTTGCAAACTCATGCTTTTAGAGACTTGTTTGGGCTCATGAGAGGAGTAGAAAAACATCAAAAATTTCAGTCCTGCATGATTCTACCAAGAAATGTGTGTTCATTCAAACCGCTGGTTTTTGATAGTTTGGGCCCTATTGAATAATGAATGTTTTGAATTTTCTCCAAAAGTAAAGTAGTTGCAAACTCATCCTTTTAGAAACTTGTTTGGGCTGTTGAGAGGAGTAAAAAAACATCAAAAATTTCAATCCTGCATGATTCTACCAAGAAATGTGATTCTTCATTCAAAACGCTGGTTTTTGCTATTGGGCTCTATTGAATAATGAATGTTTTGAATTTTCTCCAAAAGTAAAGTAGTTGCAAACTCATGCTTTTAGAGACTTGTTTGGGCTCATGAGAGGAGTAGAAAAACATCAAAAATTTCAGTCCTGCATGATTCTACCAAGAAATGTGTGTTCATTGAAACCGCTGGTTTTTGATAGTTTGGGCCCTATTGAATAATGAATGTTTTGAATTTTCTCCAAAAGTAAAGTAGTTGCAAACTCATCCTTTTAGAAACTTGTTTGGGCTGTTGAGAGGAGTAAAAAACCATCCAAAATTTCAATCCTGCATGATTTTACCAAGAAATGTGATTCTTCATTCAAAACCTGATTTTTGCTATTGGGCTCTATTGAATAGTGAATGTTTTGAATTTTCTCCAAAAGTAAAGTAGTTGCAAACTCATGCTTTTAGAGACTTGTTTGGGCTCATGAGAGGAGTAGAAAAACATCAAAAATTTCAGTCCTGCATGATTCTACCAAGAAATGTGTGTTCATTCAAACCGCTGGTTTTTGATAGTTTGGGCCCTATTGAATAATGAATGTTTTGAATTTTCTCCAAAAGTAAAGTAGTTGCAAACTCATGCTTTTAGAGACTTGTTTGGGCTCATGAGAGGAGTAGAAAAACATCAAAAATTTCAGTCCTGCATGATTCTACCAAGAAATGTGTGTTCATTGAAACCGCTGGTTTTTGATAGTTTGGGCCCTATTGAATAATGAATGTTTTGAATTTTCTCCAAAAGTAAAGTAGTTGCAAACTCATCCTTTTAGAAACTTGTTTGGGCTGTTGAGAGGAGTAAAAAACCAACAAAAATTTCAATCCTGCATGATTCTACCAAGAAATGTGATTCTTCATTCAAAACGCTGGTTTTTGCTATTGGGCTCTATTGAATAATGAATGTTTTGAATTTTCTCCAAAAGTAAAGTAGTTGCAAACTCATGCTTTTAGAGACTTGTTTGGGCTCATGAGAGGAGTAGAAAAACATCAAAAATTTCAGTCCTGCATGATTCTACCAAGAAATGTGTGTTCATTCAAACCGCTGGTTTTTGATAGTTTGGGCCCTATTGAATAATGAATGTTTTGAATTTTCTCCAAAAGTAAAGTGGTTGCAAACTCATGCTTTTAGAGACTTGTTTGGGCTCATGAGAGGAGTAGAAAAACATCAAAAATTTCAGTCCTGCATGATTCTACCAAGAAATGTGTGTTCATTGAAACCGCTGGTTTTTGATAGTTTGGGCCCTATTGAATAATGAATGTTTTGAATTTTCTCCAAAAGTAAAGTAGTTGCAAACTCATCCTTTTAGAAACTTGTTTGGGCTGTTGAGAGGAGTAAAAAACCATCAAAAATTTCAATCCTGCATGATTTTACCAAGAAATGTGATTCTTCATTCAAAACCTGATTTTTGCTATTGGGCTCTATTGAATAGTGAATGTTTTGAATTTTCTCCAAAAGTAAAGTAGTTGCAAACTCATGCTTTTAGAGACTTGTTTGGGCTCATGAGAGGAGTAGAAAAACATCAAAAATTTCAGTCCTGCATGATTCTACCAAGAAATGTGTGTTCATTCAAACCGCTGGTTTTTGATAGTTTGGGCCCTATTGAATAATGAATGTTTTGAATTTTCTCCAAAAGTAAAGTAGTTGCAAACTCATGCTTTTAGAGACTTGTTTGGGCTCATGAGAGGAGTAGAAAAACATCAAAAATTTCAGTCCTGCATGATTCTACCAAGAAATGTGTGTTCATTGAAACCGCTGGTTTTTGATAGTTTGGGCCCTATTGAATAATGAATGTTTTGAATTTTCTCCAAAAGTAAAGTAGTTGCAAACTCATCCTTTTAGAAACTTGTTTGGGCTGTTGAGAGGAGTAAAAAACCATCAAAAATTTCAATCCTGCATGATTTTACCAAGAAATGTGATTCTTCATTCAAAACCTGATTTTTGCTATTGGGCTCTATTGAATAGTGAATGTTTTGAATTTTCTCCAAAAGTAAAGTAGTTGCAAACTCATGCTTTTAGAGACTTGTTTGGGCTCATGAGAGGAGTAGAAAAACATCAAAAATTTCAGTCCTGCATGATTCTACCAAGAAATGTGTGTTCATTGAAACCGCTGGTTTTTGATAGTTTGGGCCCTATTGAATAATGAATGTTTTGAATTTTCTCCAAAAGTAAAGTAGTTGCAAACTCATCCTTTTAGAAACTTGTTTGGGCTGTTGAGAGGAGTAAAAAACCATCAAAAATTTCAATCCTGCATGATTTTACCAAGAAATGTGATTCTTCATTCAAAACCTGATTTTTGCTATTGGGCTCTATTGAATAGTGAATGTTTTGAATTTTCTCCAAAAGTAAAGTAGTTGCAAACTCATGCTTTTAGAGACTTGTTTGGGCTCATGAGAGGAGTAGAAAAACATCAAAAATTTCAGTCCTGCATGATTCTACCAAGAAATGTGTGTTCATTGAAACCGCTGGTTTTTGATAGTTTGGGCCCTATTGAATAATGAATGTTTTGAATTTTCTCCAAAAGTAAAGTAGTTGCAAACTCATCCTTTTAGAAACTTGTTTGGGCTGTTGAGAGGAGTAAAAAACCATCAAAAATTTCAATCCTGCATGATTCTACCAAGAAATGTGATTCTTCATTCAAAACGCTGGTTTTTGCTATTGGGCTCTATTGAATAATGAATGTTTTGAATTTTCTCCAAAAGTAAAGTAGTTGCAAACTCATGCTTTTAGAGACTTGTTTGGGCTCATGAGAGGAGTAGAAAAACATCAAAAATTTCAGTCCTGCATGATTCTACCAAGAAATGTGTGTTCATTGAAACCGCTGGTTTTTGATAGTTTGGGCCCTATTGAATAAGGAATGTTTTGAATTTTCTCCAAAAGTAAAGTAGTTGCAAACTCATCCTTTTAGAAACTTGTTTGGGCTGTTGAGAGGAGTAAAAAACCATCAAAAATTTCAATCCTGCATGATTTTACCAAGAAATGTGATTCTTCATTCAAAACCTGATTTTTGCTATTGGGCTCTATTGAATAGTGAATGTTTTGAATTTTCTCCAAAAGTAAAGTAGTTGCAAACTCATGCTTTTAGAGACTTGTTTGGGCTCATGAGAGGAGTAGAAAAACATCAAAAATTTCAGTCCTGCATGATTCTACCAAGAAATGTGTGTTCATTGAAACCGCTGGTTTTTGATAGTTTGGGCCCTATTGAATAATGAATGTTTTGAATTTTCTCCAAAAGTAAAGTAGTTGCAAACTCATCCTTTTAGAAACTTGTTTGGGCTGTTGAGAGGAGTAAAAAACCATCAAAAATTTCAATCCTGCATGATTCTACCAAGAAATGTGATTCTTCATTCAAAACGCTGGTTTTTGCTATTGGGCTCTATTGAATAATGAATGTTTTGAATTTTCTCCAAAAGTAAAGTAGTTGCAAACTCATGCTTTTAGAGACTTGTTTGGGCTCATGAGAGGAGTAGAAAAACATCAAAAATTTCAGTCCTGCATGATTCTACCAAGAAATGTGTGTTCATTGAAACCGCTGGTTTTTGATAGTTTGGGCCCTATTGAATAAGGAATGTTTTGAATTTTCTCCAAAAGTAAAGTAGTTGCAAACTCATCCTTTTAGAAACTTGTTTGGGCTGTTGAGAGGAGTAAAAAACCATCAAAAATTTCAATCCTGCATGATTTTACCAAGAAATGTGATTCTTCATTCAAAACCTGATTTTTGCTATTGGGCTCTATTGAATAGTGAATGTTTTGAATTTTCTCCAAAAGTAAAGTAGTTGCAAACTCATGCTTTTAGAGACTTGTTTGGGCTCATGAGAGGAGTAGAAAAACATCAAAAATTTCAGTCCTGCATGATTCTACCAAGAAATGTGTGTTCATTCAAACCGCTGGTTTTTGATAGTTTGGGCCCTATTGAATAATGAATGTTTTGAATTTTCTCCAAAAGTAAAGTAGTTGCAAACTCATCCTTTTAGAAACTTGTTTGGGCTGTTGAGAGGAGTAAAAAAACATCAAAAATTTCAATCCTGCATGATTCTACCAAGAAATGTGATTCTTCATTCAAAACGCTGGTTTTTGCTATTGGGCTCTATTGAATAATGAATGTTTTGAATTTTCTCCAAAAGTAAAGTAGTTGCAAACTCATGCTTTTAGAGACTTGTTTGGGCTCATGAGAGGAGTAGAAAAACATCAAAAATTTCAGTCCTGCATGATTCTACCAAGAAATGTGTGTTCATTGAAACCGCTGGTTTTTGATAGTTTGGGCCCTATTGAATAATGAATGTTTTGAATTTTCTCCAAAAGTAAAGTAGTTGCAAACTCATCCTTTTAGAAACTTGTTTGGGCTGTTGAGAGGAGTAAAAAACCATCCAAAATTTCAATCCTGCATGATTTTACCAAGAAATGTGATTCTTCATTCAAAACCTGATTTTTGCTATTGGGCTCTATTGAATAGTGAATGTTTTGAATTTTCTCCAAAAGTAAAGTAGTTGCAAACTCATGCTTTTAGAGACTTGTTTGGGCTCATGAGAGGAGTAGAAAAACATCAAAAATTTCAGTCCTGCATGATTCTACCAAGAAATGTGTGTTCATTCAAACCGCTGGTTTTTGATAGTTTGGGCCCTATTGAATAATGAATGTTTTGAATTTTCTCCAAAAGTAAAGTAGTTGCAAACTCATCCTTTTAGAAACTTGTTTGGGCTGTTGAGAGGAGTAAAAAACCATCAAAAATGTCAATCCTGCATGATTCTACCAAGAAATGTGATTCTTCATTCAAAACGCTGGTTTTTGCTATTGGGCTCTATTGAATAATGAATGTTTTGAATTTTCTCCAAAAGTAAAGTAGTTGCAAACTCATGCTTTTAGAGACTTGTTTGGGCTCATGAGAGGAGTAGAAAAACATCAAAAATTTCAGTCCTGCATGATTCTACCAAGAAATGTGTGTTCATTCAAACCGCTGGTTTTTGATAGTTTGGGCCCTATTGAATAATGAATGTTTTGAATTTTCTCCAAAAGTAAAGTAGTTGCAAACTCATGCTTTTAGAGACTTGTTTGGGCTCATGAGAGGAGTAGAAAAACATCAAAAATTTCAGTCCTGCATGATTCTACCAAGAAATGTGTGTTCATTGAAACCGCTGGTTTTTGATAGTTTGGGCCCTATTGAATAATGAATGTTTTGAATTTTCTCCAAAAGTAAAGTAGTTGCAAACTCATCCTTTTAGAAACTTGTTTGGGCTGTTGAGAGGAGTAAAAAACCAACAAAAATTTCAATCCTGCATGATTCTACCAAGAAATGTGATTCTTCATTCAAAACGCTGGTTTTTGCTATTGGGCTCTATTGAATAATGAATGTTTTGAATTTTCTCCAAAAGTAAAGTAGTTGCAAACTCATGCTTTTAGAGACTTGTTTGGGCTCATGAGAGGAGTAGAAAAACATCAAAAATTTCAGTCCTGCATGATTCTACCAAGAAATGTGTGTTCATTCAAACCGCTGGTTTTTGATAGTTTGGGCCCTATTGAATAATGAATGTTTTGAATTTTCTCCAAAAGTAAAGTGGTTGCAAACTCATGCTTTTAGAGACTTGTTTGGGCTCATGAGAGGAGTAGAAAAACATCAAAAATTTCAGTCCTGCATGATTCTACCAAGAAATGTGTGTTCATTGAAACCGCTGGTTTTTGATAGTTTGGGCCCTATTGAATAATGAATGTTTTGAATTTTCTCCAAAAGTAAAGTAGTTGCAAACTCATCCTTTTAGAAACTTGTTTGGGCTGTTGAGAGGAGTAAAAAAACCATCAAAAATTTCAATCCTGCATGATTTTACCAAGAAATGTGATTCTTCATTCAAAACCTGATTTTTGCTATTGGGCTCTATTGAATAGTGAATGTTTTGAATTTTCTCCAAAAGTAAAGTAGTTGCAAACTCATGCTTTTAGAGACTTGTTTGGGCTCATGAGAGGAGTAGAAAAACATCAAAAATTTCAGTCCTGCATGATTCTACCAAGAAATGTGTGTTCATTCAAACCGCTGGTTTTTGATAGTTTGGGCCCTATTGAATAATGAATGTTTTGAATTTTCTCCAAAAGTAAAGTAGTTGCAAACTCATGCTTTTAGAGACTTGTTTGGGCTCATGAGAGGAGTAGAAAAACATCAAAAATTTCAGTCCTGCATGATTCTACCAAGAAATGTGTGTTCATTGAAACCGCTGGTTTTTGATAGTTTGGGCCCTATTGAATAATGAATGTTTTGAATTTTCTCCAAAAGTAAAGTAGTTGCAAACTCATCCTTTTAGAAACTTGTTTGGGCTGTTGAGAGGAGTAAAAAACCATCAAAAATTTCAATCCTGCATGATTTTACCAAGAAATGTGATTCTTCATTCAAAACCTGATTTTTGCTATTGGGCTCTATTGAATAGTGAATGTTTTGAATTTTCTCCAAAAGTAAAGTAGTTGCAAACTCATGCTTTTAGAGACTTGTTTGGGCTCATGAGAGGAGTAGAAAAACATCAAAAATTTCAGTCCTGCATGATTCTACCAAGAAATGTGTGTTCATTGAAACCGCTGGTTTTTGATAGTTTGGGCCCTATTGAATAATTAATGTTTTGAATTTTCTCCAAAAGTAAAGTAGTTGCAAACTCATCCTTTTAGAAACTTGTTTGGGCTGTTGAGAGGAGTAAAAAACCATCAAAAATTTCAATCCTGCATGATTCTACCAAGAAATGTGATTCTTCATTCAAAACGCTGGTTTTTGCTATTGGGCTCTATTGAATAATGAATGTTTTGAATTTTCTCCAAAAGTAAAGTAGTTGCAAACTCATGCTTTTAGAGACTTGTTTGGGCTCATGAGAGGAGTAGAAAAACATCAAAAATTTCAGTCCTGCATGATTCTACCAAGAAATGTGTGTTCATTGAAACCGCTGGTTTTTGATAGTTTGGGCCCTATTGAATAAGGAATGTTTTGAATTTTCTCCAAAAGTAAAGTAGTTGCAAACTCATCCTTTTAGAAACTTGTTTGGGCTGTTGAGAGGAGTAAAAAACCATCAAAAATTTCAATCCTGCATGATTTTACCAAGAAATGTGATTCTTCATTCAAAACCTGATTTTTGCTATTGGGCTCTATTGAATAGTGAATGTTTTGAATTTTCTCCAAAAGTAAAGTAGTTGCAAACTCATGCTTTTAGAGACTTGTTTGGGCTCATGAGAGGAGTAGAAAAACATCAAAAATTTCAGTCCTGCATGATTCTACCAAGAAATGTGTGTTCATTGAAACCGCTGGTTTTTGATAGTTTGGGCCCTATTGAATAATGAATGTTTTGAATTTTCTCCAAAAGTAAAGTAGTTGCAAACTCATCCTTTTAGAAACTTGTTTGGGCTGTTGAGAGGAGTAAAAAACCATCAAAAATTTCAATCCTGCATGATTCTACCAAGAAATGTGATTCTTCATTCAAAACGCTGGTTTTTGCTATTGGGCTCTATTGAATAATGAATGTTTTGAATTTTCTCCAAAAGTAAAGTAGTTGCAAACTCATGCTTTTAGAGACTTGTTTGGGCTCATGAGAGGAGTAGAAAAACATCAAAAATTTCAGTCCTGCATGATTCTACCAAGAAATGTGTGTTCATTCAAACCGCTGGTTTTTGATAGTTTGGGCCCTATTGAATAATGAATGTTTTGAATTTTCTCCAAAAGTAAAGTAGTTGCAAACTCATGCTTTTAGAGACTTGTTTGGGCTCATGAGAGGAGTAGAAAAACATCAAAAATTTCAGTCCTGCATGATTCTACCAAGAAATGTGTGTTCATTGAAACCGCTGGTTTTTGATAGTTTGGGCCCTATTGAATAATGAATGTTTTGAATTTTCTCCAAAAGTAAAGTAGTTGCAAACTCATCCTTTTAGAAACTTGTTTGGGCTGTTGAGAGGAGTAAAAAACCATCAAAAATTTCAATCCTGCATGATTTTACCAAGAAATGTGATTCTTCATTCAAAACCTGATTTTTGCTATTGGGCTCTATTGAATAGTGAATGTTTTGAATTTTCTCCATTTTCAATGAACTTTATTAAATTTTAAAATATAATAACAGTAATGTCTTCCAATGGGATTCCAATGTAGATGTCACATATGTAATAAATAAAGAAAGAGGGGAGGGGGGGGTTGGGGGAAGGTATGGGAAGGGAAAGAAGTTTGGAATGATTTTTAGTTGTTTTATTGAGACACACAAAGGTCAAACCACGAGGTAAAGGGAAAGAAGGATAAAGGGGGGGAGGGGGAGGGGAAATATAACAGTAATTTTACAATTATGAGATCAGTTGAGATAAACAACTAACAATAACAGTACAATTACCAAAATTGCAGGTACAATAGGAGTAAATTCAAATACAAATTAACCGTTGTTTAATAAAGCAATAATGCGGTTAGGGAGTTGTATATAATAAACAATAACCCTAATAAAATCAAATTGGACTAGGAGTGAATGAGAGAGATCAAAGCTAAGCTAGGAAGTGTTAAAATCTGACCAACATTTCCACCTCTTACAATAAGTCATATAGTAGTTATTAGCGATAGCATGGCTTTTTTCGTATGAATCATGAAGATTCATTTTATCAATGATGTCACTAAGTCTGGGAATTGAGTCTTCTTTCCAAAAGATAGCTATCGCATTTTTGGTTATTAAGAATAAATGGATAACAACGGATCGGTGATGGGGATGAATATCTTCAAGATCCAGGGATAACAAGGCCTTATGTGGAGTTAAAATGATTTTAGTTTTAGTGATCTTGTTAATTAAGTCAGAGATTTCGGACCATAAAGGTCTGATTCTTGAACAATCCCAGAACATGTGGAGTAAACTACCAACTTCACCACAATTCCTCCAGCAATCAGGGGATCTACCAGGAAAGATTTTTGCTAGTTTAAAGGGGGTAAAGTACCATCTAGACAGGATTTTAAAAAATGATTCGTGAAGATTAGTACATATATTAGACGAGTATGTTGATTTTAGTGCTTTAGACCATTGTTGTTGAGTTCTCGAAATGTTGAGGTCCTTTTCCCAGTTGAGCATAAAAGTGGTTTTTTCTGGTGCATTACTAGAATTAAGAAAATCGTAAATATTTCTCGACTTCCAATAGTATTTATTACCGGGATTACATATCAATAAGCTTGTGGAGTCTGTCAGAAAAGTTCTTTTTCTCAAAAGCTTCTTAATAAGTTTCTTTAAGTTAGATAGAAATTGAAAGTCATCAGTAGAAAGATTAAATTTAATTCGGAGTGAATTGTTGCAGAAAAATTGTTTACCATTATGCAAGTCCGCTAGTTTTTTAATACCAACCTTTTCCCAATTTGAAGGAATTTCCTTTTCCAATATTAAACCAAAAGTTTTAAGAGAGATATTTTTAATTTGTTGGTATTTGGAGCCTTTTTTGGTGTGTATTTGAGGTTTGGCTAAGTTTTTCCAAGCTAGTAGTGTGGCTGATGTTGTTGGAGGAAGATGTGATAAGCAATTAAATGATGTCAACCCATCCAAAATCAGTCTTGATAGCGGAGTATTTTTGTTCCAGCATCTTTCTATATCTACCCATATTGGGCAATTATCCTGATTAAACCATGGTAGGGATTGCATTATAAGATTCGAGTAATAATAATTAACTAAGTTAGGAAGGGCTAAACCTCCTTCAATTTTCCCTCTAGTAAGTGAAAGGAATGCTACTCTAGCTCTTTTTCCATTAGAAACAAATTTGTTTACTAAGGATTGCAATTGTCTGATATATTTAAGGGGAATGGAAAGAGGCAAACACCTGAAAATGTAAAGTATCTTAGGGAGAGTGAGAAGTTTGAAGAGAACTATCCTCCCTACCCATGAAATTTCATGCTTAGAATGAGTATTAAATTCGATTTGAGTACTTTTAATGAGATTCTGCATATTCACTTCAATGGTTTTGGCAAAATTCCTAGTTATGGAGATGCCTAAATACAAAATTGCATCTTTTTCCCATTCGAATTTGGTAATGTTTTTAATACTAGTGATGGTTTCATTGCTAAGGAAAAAATCTAGAATTTTCGATTTCGTGTCATTTATTCTATAAAAGGAGACCCTAGAGAATTTTTCAATAATAGGAAGAACACCTTTAATTGAATCTAGCGGGTTTGAGAGACTTAATATAATATCGTCAGCAAATAATCCTATCTTATATTGTGTCTCACCTATTTGGATGCCCTTGACAAATTGGCTGGATCTAATAGTTTCTGCTAGAGGTTCCATTATTAACGCAAAAAGTAAAGGCGAAAGGGGACATCCTTGTCTAGTACCATTTGTAATCAAAATTTGCTTAGATAGATGGTTATTAGCATATATATTAGCAGAAGGGGACGAATAAAGTGCCATTATTGTATTTATTAGTTTAGAACCGAAACCAAATTTGTTTAGGGTGGCGGTTAAAAATTGCCAATTGACTCTGTCAAAGGCTTTTTCAGCGTCCAGAGCAAGGAGTAATGATGGAATCTTTTTGGTTTTGATATGGTCTATTAAATTAAATATTCTCCTAGTTCCATCGCTAGTTTGTCGACCAGTTATAAAGCCCAATTGATCTCTATGAACTATGTTTGGTAGTATTTTTTTCATTCTTGTAGCGATAATTTTAGAATAAATTTTAACATCGGTATTAATTAGTGATATAGGCCTATAGTTTTTGACAGAATCTAAATCTCCTTTCGGTTTAGGAATTAAGGATATAATGGCCTGCAGCATCTCTTGAGGAAATTTCCCAGTTTCAGAAGCTCTATTAAAAACCCTAGTTAAATACGGAGTCAATAAAGAGGCAAAGGTCAAGTAATAGTCATTTGAAAAACCATCAGGACCCGGTGATTTCTTAGTTTTGAGTGATTTAATGGCCTCAAGTACCTCAAGATCTGAGAAGGGAACCTCAAGAGATGATAATTGTTGATTAGAAAGTTTGGGTAAAGTAAGATGTGTAAGAAACTCATTAATTTTTTGTTTATTTGGTTGTGAAATACTTCGGTCATCTTTAAGATTATATAATGAAGTATAATAGTCAGCAAATTTGTTGACTATATCTGCCGGGTTAACTAGGTGTTCACCGTTATGTTTAATTTTATTGATCCTGTTTTTGATTCTATTCATTTTAAATTTTTGGGCCATAATCTTAGTCGGCTTGTTAAAAGAAGAGTAATAATTCGATTTCATGCTTTTAGCAAATTTTTCATATTCATTAAAAAGGATCGCTCTTAATTTAGTTCTAAGTTTGATAATTTCCAGATGGAGATTTGTGGAGGGATGAGTTAATTTTTTCTGAGTGTCCTCTTTGTGTTTTAATTCTAATTGTATTTTATTTATCTCTGTTTGATTCATTTTTTTATTTTTATAGGAAATATGTATCATCGTACCCCTAACAACTGCCTTATGGGCATTCCAAATTGAAAAAGGGCTCATGCCGTCTGTATCATTTTCTAAAAAAAAATTTGTAATTGACGATTCGATTTCTTTTTTTGAATCAGGCTTGTGTAATAGTGAAGAATTACATCTCCATAATGGGTGATGACTTGTTGCTCTACCTAGTAGAACTTCACATAAAACAGGCGCGTGATCTGAAAAGGTTCTGGGAAGGATCTCGATTTTTTTGAATTTGGAAATGGAAAGGGAATCTGTAATAAAAAGGTCTAATCTAGAAAAGGTTTTATGGACCGATGAATAGTGGGTAAATTCCAGGGAAGAAGTATTAAGACACCTGAAAATGTCTAAATATTCATGATTAATAAGCCAATTACCTAACTCTGGAAAAGCTGATCTGGTGGGAGAAGTGGAATCATAAACACCATTAGGGACAATATTAAAGTCCCCAGCCACAATCAGTGTACCTTTTTTAACCTCCTGTATTTTCTTTTCCAGATTATTAAAGTAGCGCATCTGGCCATCATTAGGCGCATAAACATTAACTAGGGTGGTTAATTGGTTTTCTATCAGACATATTAAAATTAGGTATCTTCCCTCTAAGTCGGAAATCTGTTCAATTATTTCAAAAGAAATTGAATTTTTAATCAAAGTAATCACTCCGGCCTTTTTAGACTCATTTAAAGATTTAAATGAATGTGGGAAATTCTTGTTTTCTAATCCAGGATGCCCTGATTTAGCTAATTTCACTTCCTGGAGACAGATTATGTCTGCTTTGCTTCTTTTGATCTCTCTCCATGTCCAGTACCTTTTAACGGGACTATTTAAACCCCTAACATTGAAAGATAAAATCTTAACCATAAACTAAAAAACAATGAACAAATAAACCGCAACACCAATAGAGGAAGCAACTGCAACTCGCAGATAAGCTTCCAAATGGGGAAAGTTCGTGTATCTCTGTAGGAAGCCTCCCACACGAAAAGAAGAAATTGATATATATATAAATTTTTCTTCAGCCCGGAGTCTCTCCTCTTTTATCGATGGAATCAAGAAACTTCATACCCTCCTGTGGAGACAAAATCGAAATCACCCTACCACCCTGGCTAATGAGGAGTTTAGTAGGGAACCCCCACCTGTACATCACGCCTTTCTTCCTTAATAAAGTAGTTACCTCATTAAAGTTTTTTCTTGACTGAATAGTATCTTTAGAGAGGTCCGCAAACGATTTGATATGGTCATAAGGGTGAGGGAGAAGTTTATTAGTTCTTAGGTAATTTAAGAATTTTTCTTTCGTGGAGAAGAAATGGAATCTAAGTATAGTGTCTCTAGGGACATCGGATGGTAAGGATCCAGGGCGAGGGAGTCTATGTATCCTATCAATCATAAGTTCTGGTTCTGGAATAGTTGGCAAGATTTTAATTAATATTTCTTTAACATAATTCTGTAAGCTATTTTGGTTTATCTTTTCTGAAATACCTCTCAATTTTAAGTTGTTTCTTCTACTACGATCCTCGAGATCAGCTAATTTGTTACGTAGAAAAGTAATCTCTTTTTGAGTATCATATTGTTGTTTTTGAAAGGCCTCAGATTTTTTCTCCAGAACCTCTATCTTGGTGACATTTTTATCAATCCTAGTATTAATTGTATCAATTTTAACTTGTAAGCGGTTAGTGTTTTCATCCAAAGTAGATTTTAAAGATCTATTAAGGGCTTGCATTATATCTTTGATATATTGTTCCGAAGCCCCCTTCTCCGAGGCCTGAATATCATCAAGGCCTGTAAGAGTACTTGAGTCCTCACTGACAGAGCTAAAATCTAATCTAGGCCTACATTTATCTGGGCTTTGTATGGGAGAAGCTTCATAAAATTCTTCTTCGTCTGAAAGAACAGAAGGACTCCTTAATTTAGGCTCGTCTCTCTTAGTCTTTCTCTTTACAGTCGTGTCCATCTCTGTTTGGATGATATCTAATTCCTGCATCATATTAGTGTTCCCTTTCTGCCCAATCGAGAATTTAGTACTTTTAGGAGTGGTAGGGGGGCTAATACAGATAGCTTGATCTAGCTCTGTTGAGTCTGATTTATGAGGCTTTTCCTTTAGTTGTTTAGTTTTACTGTTTCTCTGACTCATTATGCCAATGAAAAGGGTATCCCTGTCTAGTAATTATTAGGCCAAGAGTAAATATCAATACCTGTTACAGTTTAAGTGTATCAGAGCAAGTATAGATTAAATAACAGGAAGGATCGGTTTAGATTATCCCCAGTAAGATATACACAAGCCTATTTATAATACAAGATAAGGAAACTATTATATCAAATCCTCAACTAAGACCAAACAAATCACAATAAGTAGAAAAAGACACCACTGCAAAGAAAGACAATTTTGTAAATAACACTTCAGAGTCAAAATCCCTGTAAACAAATGGTCAGAAAACCTGAAGATCCAAAGCAGAGCACTCCAGTCGGGGCACCAGTATCAATCTGTTCCTTCTAATGTAGCTTCGACACCTTGTAAGTCTATTCTATAATATCGTCGATTTACGTGCTGCTCCTCTGCTTTCAGGTCCCACGATGCTCGTTCCCACGACCAGCAGAAACCTCGGCACTTCCTTCTATAAGGTACAGCACTCAGAACCCACGAGCGCACTGCTCTACTGCTGCTCCCAGTCGTAGATCGTTGCTATGGAACTACCACTGAATCGCTCTATCGAGAACAGACCCGTTCGGGGAATCCCCGTATGGAACTCGAACTGACAAGGAATTGCTGCTAAAAGGTCCTCCGCAATACTACTCCACCACTGCTCCTATTAGTATAACAGCCTCAGAGACGTTCACTCACCCACTGCAGAAGACTTTCCAATGGTTGTCACTCAGTCGTGTAGTTATTAAGTCCTTCAAAATGTCCACCGAGTTCCCCAACAAATACGTCAGCCACCACTTCAGACTTTCCGCCCTGTAGATTTTTTGTTGGCACCAAGTCCTATTTATCCTCCAACTTGTTGCTCAGGATTCTTTGGCTTCGCTCCTGGTCTGGACCCACACACACCGAACTCTGTTTTTGATGTTGGACCTCTGATGACAGTTTCTAACAATAAGTTGTTCTCTATAAAGTATCTAATTTGCACTCCAAGACAGGTAACACTCACTGTTTGAATTCGCGCCTTTTTCTTCAGAGATTCCCCTCCTCTCCGCTTGTGCGCGCCGCTGCTGTGAAGAGCAAGCGCGGGAAAGTTTAAATCAATCCACCGTTAGTAAGATCTGCTTCTCCCGCTCTTTTCTTAATGCGTCGCTGGTCTTTTTCCCCGGTAAACCGATCCTCCTCTTCTTCTCCCTTGTCTTTTTATCTAGCAGCGATCTCCTCACCTTTGTCTGGGCGCTCGATTTTAGTGAAGAGCAGAAGTGAAAGAGTCCTCCACCGTTGATCGATCTCCCGCTCTCCTCCCCAAGCGCCGCTGCACTGTCTTCAGATCTCTTCTTCTCAACTTAATTGCCGGCGCCGCTATTTTCACCAGCACTGCAGCGCCGCTGGTCCTCTGATCTTCCGAGGGCCACCGCTGGTCTCCGCAACAAAGTCCTTCTCTTTCAGCTGACTCCCGGGCCGCGAGCCCCCTCTGTTAGTTTTCCCGCCAATTCCCGCAAGTTCACGCAGCTTCTTCTTCTCCTTTGCCTGGGCTTTTCGTTATAATGGAGAGCAGAAGCAGAGATATTCCCGCCGGGTCACTCCACCACTGGTTAATCCCCCGCTCTCCTCCTTAGACGCCGCTGCACTTTCTTCCTTTCTCTTTCTCTGTATTCAGTTGCCGGCACCGCTGTTTTCCCCAGCACTGCTGTGCTGTGTTGCAGGTCCTCTAATCTTCCGAGGGCCACCGCTGGTACCGGCTGCACTGACCTCTTCTTTATGCAGGCTCCCAAGCCCCTGCTGTTTTTAGTTTTCCCGCCAGTATCTTCAGCGTCTCCTCTCTCCTCTGCTTAGCCGCGCCACTGCAGCTGAAGGCAGGCGCGGGAAAAACCTGCTGAGTCACTACACCTCCAGATTCAAAGGGCTGTATCTTGGGAATAATCCAACTTAGAGACTCCAGGAAGGTCTCAAAATATTCCTGGGAACGAGGTCTCTTAAGTCCAATATATTTTTGTGGCAAAATTCTTCTTGTTTGTTTTCTTCGTCGCTTAACAAGGATGGCTTCCTCAGAGCTCAGAGCTCACACAGCCTGCTCCATCGAGCTCCAAGCCACGCCCCCTTCTTGAATTTTCTCCAAAAGTAAAGTAGTTGCAAACTCATGCTTTTAGAGACTTGTTTGGGCTCATGAGAGGAGTAGAAAAACATCAAAAATTTCAGTCCTGCATGATTCTACCAAGAAATGTGTGTTCATT
Source organism: Dendrobates tinctorius (assembly GCF_039654945.1). Lineage (NCBI taxonomy): Eukaryota > Metazoa > Chordata > Amphibia > Anura > Dendrobatidae > Dendrobates > Dendrobates tinctorius. The sequence goes on from NW_027361793.1 coordinate 26,195,167, forward strand.
CAAACCGCTGGTTTTTGATAGTTTGGGCCCTATTGAATAATGAATGTTTTGAATTTTCTCCAAAAGTAAAGTAGTTGCAAACTCATGCTTTTAGAGACTTGTTTGGGCTCATGAGAGGAGTAGAAAAACATCAAAAATTTCAGTCCTGCATGATTCTACCAAGAAATGTGTGTTCATTCAAACCGCTGGTTTTTGATAGTTTGGGCCCTATTGAATAATGAATGTTTTGAATTTTCTCCAAAAGTAAAGTAGTTGCAAACTCATGCTTTTAGAGACTTGTTTGGGCTCATGAGAGGAGTAGAAAAACATCAAAAATTTCAGTCCTGCATGATTCTACCAAGAAATGTGTGTTCATTGAAACCGCTGGTTTTTGATAGTTTGGGCCCTATTGAATAATGAATGTTTTGAATTTTCTCCAAAAGTAAAGTAGTTGCAAACTCATCCTTTTAGAAACTTGTTTGGGCTGTTGAGAGGAGTAAAAAACCATCAAAAATTTCAATCCTGCATGATTTTACCAAGAAATGTGATTCTTCATTCAAAACCTGATTTTTGCTATTGGGCTCTATTGAATAGTGAATGTTTTGAATTTTCTCCAAAAGTAAAGTAGTTGCAAACTCATGCTTTTAGAGACTTGTTTGGGCTCATGAGAGGAGTAGAAAAACATCAAAAATTTCAGTCCTGCATGATTCTACCAAGAAATGTGTGTTCATTGAAACCGCTGGTTTTTGATAGTTTGGGCCCTATTGAATAATGAATGTTTTGAATTTTCTCCAAAAGTAAAGTAGTTGCAAACTCATCCTTTTAGAAACTTGTTTGGGCTGTTGAGAGGAGTAAAAAACCATCAAAAATTTCAATCCTGCATGATTCTACCAAGAAATGTGATTCTTCATTCAAAACGCTGGTTTTTGCTATTGGGCTCTATTGAATAATGAATGTTTTGAATTTTCTCCAAAAGTAAAGTAGTTGCAAACTCATGCTTTTAGAGACTTGTTTGGGCTCATGAGAGGAGTAGAAAAACATCAAAAATTTCAGTCCTGCATGATTCTACCAAGAAATGTGTGTTCATTGAAACCGCTGGTTTTTGATAGTTTGGGCCCTATTGAATAAGGAATGTTTTGAATTTTCTCCAAAAGTAAAGTAGTTGCAAACTCATCCTTTTAGAAACTTGTTTGGGCTGTTGAGAGGAGTAAAAAACCATCAAAAATTTCAATCCTGCATGATTTTACCAAGAAATGTGATTCTTCATTCAAAACCTGATTTTTGCTATTGGGCTCTATTGAATAGTGAATGTTTTGAATTTTCTCCAAAAGTAAAGTAGTTGCAAACTCATGCTTTTAGAGACTTGTTTGGGCTCATGAGAGGAGTAGAAAAACATCAAAAATTTCAGTCCTGCATGATTCTACCAAGAAATGTGTGTTCATTCAAACCGCTGGTTTTTGATAGTTTGGGCCCTATTGAATAATGAATGTTTTGAATTTTCTCCAAAAGTAAAGTAGTTGCAAACTCATCCTTTTAGAAACTTGTTTGGGCTGTTGAGAGGAGTAAAAAACCATCAAAAATTTCAATCCTGCATGATTCTACCAAGAAATGTGATTCTTCATTCAAAACGCTGGTTTTTGCTATTGGGCTCTATTGAATAATGAATGTTTTGAATTTTCTCCAAAAGTAAAGTATTTGCAAACTCATGCTTTTAGAGACTTGTTTGGGCTCATGAGAGGAGTAGAAAAACATCAAAAATTTCAGTCCTGCATGATTCTACCAAGAAATGTGTGTTCATTGAAACCGCTGGTTTTTGATAGTTTGGGCCCTATTGAATAAGGAATGTTTTGAATTTTCTCCAAAAGTAAAGTAGTTGCAAACTCATCCTTTTAGAAACTTGTTTGGGCTGTTGAGAGGAGTAAAAAACCATCAAAAATTTCAATCCTGCATGATTTTACCAAGAAATGTGATTCTTCATTCAAAACCTGATTTTTGCTATTGGGCTCTATTGAATAGTGAATGTTTTGAATTTTCTCCAAAAGTAAAGTAGTTGCAAACTCATGCTTTTAGAGACTTGTTTGGGCTCATGAGAGGAGTAGAAAAACATCAAAAATTTCAGTCCTGCATGATTCTACCAAGAAATGTGTGTTCATTCAAACCGCTGGTTTTTGATAGTTTGGGCCCTATTGAATAATGAATGTTTTGAATTTTCTCCAAAAGTAAAGTAGTTGCAAACTCATCCTTTTAGAAACTTGTTTGGGCTGTTGAGAGGAGTAAAAAAACATCAAAAATTTCAATCCTGCATGATTCTACCAAGAAATGTGATTCTTCATTCAAAACGCTGGTTTTTGCTATTGGGCTCTATTGAATAATGAATGTTTTGAATTTTCTCCAAAAGTAAAGTAGTTGCAAACTCATGCTTTTAGAGACTTGTTTGGGCTCATGAGAGGAGTAGAAAAACATCAAAAATTTCAGTCCTGCATGATTCTACCAAGAAATGTGTGTTCATTGAAACCGCTGGTTTTTGATAGTTTGGGCCCTATTGAATAATGAATGTTTTGAATTTTCTCCAAAAGTAAAGTAGTTGCAAACTCATCCTTTTAGAAACTTGTTTGGGCTGTTGAGAGGAGTAAAAAACCATCAAAAATTTCAATCCTGCATGATTTTACCAAGAAATGTGATTCTTCATTCAAAACCTGATTTTTGCTATTGGGCTCTATTGAATAGTGAATGTTTTGAATTTTCTCCAAAAGTAAAGTAGTTGCAAACTCATGCTTTTAGAGACTTGTTTGGGCTCATGAGAGGAGTAGAAAAACATCAAAAATTTCAGTCCTGCATGATTCTACCAAGAAATGTGTGTTCATTCAAACCGCTGGTTTTTGATAGTTTGGGCCCTATTGAATAATGAATGTTTTGAATTTTCTCCAAAAGTAAAGTAGTTGCAAACTCATCCTTTTAGAAACTTGTTTGGGCTGTTGAGAGGAGTAAAAAACCATCAAAAATTTCAATCCTGCATGATTCTACCAAGAAATGTGATTCTTCATTCAAAACGCTGGTTTTTGCTATTGGGCTCTATTGAATAATGAATGTTTTGAATTTTCTCCAAAAGTAAAGTAGTTGCAAACTCATGCTTTTAGAGACTTGTTTGGGCTCATGAGAGGAGTAGAAAAACATCAAAAATTTCAGTCCTGCATGATTCTACCAAGAAATGTGTGTTCATTGAAACCGCTGGTTTTTGATAGTTTGGGCCCTATTGAATAAGGAATGTTTTGAATTTTCTCCAAAAGTAAAGTAGTTGCAAACTCATCCTTTTAGAAACTTGTTTGGGCTGTTGAGAGGAGTAAAAAACCATCAAAAATTTCAATCCTGCATGATTTTACCAAGAAATGTGATTCTTCATTCAAAACCTGATTTTTGCTATTGGGCTCTATTGAATAGTGAATGTTTTGAATTTTCTCCAAAAGTAAAGTAGTTGCAAACTCATGCTTTTAGAGACTTGTTTGGGCTCATGAGAGGAGTAGAAAAACATCAAAAATTTCAGTCCTGCATGATTCTACCAAGAAATGTGTGTTCATTGAAACCGCTGGTTTTTGATAGTTTGGGCCCTATTGAATAATGAATGTTTTGAATTTTCTCCAAAAGTAAAGTAGTTGCAAACTCATCCTTTTAGAAACTTGTTTGGGCTGTTGAGAGGAGTAAAAAACCATCAAAAATTTCAATCCTGCATGATTCTACCAAGAAATGTGATTCTTCATTCAAAACGCTGGTTTTTGCTATTGGGCTCTATTGAATAATGAATGTTTTGAATTTTCTCCAAAAGTAAAGTAGTTGCAAACTCATGCTTTTAGAGACTTGTTTGGGCTCATGAGAGGAGTAGAAAAACATCAAAAATTTCAGTCCTGCATGATTCTACCAAGAAATGTGTGTTCATTCAAACCGCTGGTTTTTGATAGTTTGGGCCCTATTGAATAATGAATGTTTTGAATTTTCTCCAAAAGTAAAGTAGTTGCAAACTCATGCTTTTAGAGACTTGTTTGGGCTCATGAGAGGAGTAGAAAAACATCAAAAATTTCAGTCCTGCATGATTCTACCAAGAAATGTGTGTTCATTGAAACCGCTGGTTTTTGATAGTTTGGGCCCTATTGAATAATGAATGTTTTGAATTTTCTCCAAAAGTAAAGTAGTTGCAAACTCATCCTTTTAGAAACTTGTTTGGGCTGTTGAGAGGAGTAAAAAACCATCAAAAATTTCAATCCTGCATGATTTTACCAAGAAATGTGATTCTTCATTCAAAACCTGATTTTTGCTATTGGGCTCTATTGAATAGTGAATGTTTTGAATTTTCTCCAAAAGTAAAGTAGTTGCAAACTCATGCTCTTAGAGACTTGTTTGGGCTCATGAGAGGAGTAGAAAAACATCAAAAATTTCAGTCCGGCATGATTCTACCAAGAAATGTGTGTTCATTGAAACCGCTGTTTTTTTATAGTTTGGGCCCTATTGAATAATGAATGTTTTGAATTTTCTCCAAAAGTAAAGTAGTTGCAAACTCATCCTTTTAGAAACTTGTTTGGGCTGTTGAGAGGAGTAAAAAACCATCAAAAATTTCAATCCTGCATGATTCTACCAAGAAATGTGATTCTTCATTCAAAACGCTGGTTTTTGCTATTGGGCTCTATTGAATAATGAATGTTTTGAATTTTCTCCAAAAGTAAAGTAGTTGCAAACTCATGCTTTTAGAGACTTGTTTGGGCTCATGAGAGGAGTAGAAAAACATCAAAAATTTCAGTCCTGCATGATTCTACCAAGAAATGTGTGTTCATTGAAACCGCTGGTTTTTGATAGTTTGGGCCCTATTGAATAAGGAATGTTTTGAATTTTCTCCAAAAGTAAAGTAGTTGCAAACTCATCCTTTTAGAAACTTGTTTGGGCTGTTGAGAGGAGTAAAAAACCATCAAAAATTTCAATCCTGCATGATTTTACCAAGAAATGTGATTCTTCATTCAAAACCTGATTTTTGCTATTGGGCTCTATTGAATAGTGAATGTTTTGAATTTTCTCCAAAAGTAAAGTAGTTGCAAACTCATGCTTTTAGAGACTTGTTTGGGCTCATGAGAGGAGTAGAAAAACATCAAAAATTTCAGTCCTGCATGATTCTACCAAGAAATGTGTGTTCATTGAAACCGCTGGTTTTTGATAGTTTGGCCCCTTTTGAATAATGAATGTTTTGAATTTTCTCCAAAAGTAAAGTAGTTGCAAACTCATCCTTTTTGAAACTTGTTTGGGCTGTTGAGAGGAGTAAAAAACCATCAAAAATTTCAATCCTGCATGATTCTACCAAGAAATGTGATTCTTCATTCAAAACGCTGGTTTTTGCTATTGGGCTCTATTGAATAATGAATGTTTTGAATTTTCTCCAAAAGTAAAGTAGTTGCAAACTCATGCTTTTAGAGACTTGTTTGGGCTCATGAGAGGAGTAGAAAAACATCAAAAATTTCAGTCCTGCATGATTCTACCAAGAAATGTGTGTTCATTGAAACCGCTGGTTTTTGATAGTTTGGGCCCTATAGAATAATGAATGTTTTGAATTTTCTCCAAAAGTAAAGTAGTTGCAAACTCATCCTTTTAGAAACTTGTTTGGGCTGTTGAGAGGAGTAAAAAACCATCAAAAATTTCAATCCTGCATGATTCTACCAAGAAATGTGATTCTTCATTCAAAACGCTGGTTTTTGCTATTGGGCTCTATTGAATAATGAATGTTTTGAATTTTCTCCAAAAGTAAAGTACTTGCAAACTCATGCTTTTAGAGACTTGTTTGGGCTCATGAGAGGAGTAGAAAAACATCAAAAATTTCAGTACTGCATGATTCTACCAAGAAATGTGTGTTCATTGAAACCGCTGGTTTTTGATAGTTTGGGCCCTATTGAATAATGAATGTTTTGAATTTTCTCCAAAAGTAAAGTAGTTGCAAACTCATCCTTTTAGAAACTTGTTTGGGCTGTTGAGAGGAGTAAAAAACCATCAAAAATTTCAATCCTGCATGATTTTACCAAGAAATGTGATTCTTCATTCAAAACCTGATTTTTGCTATTGGGCTCTATTGAATAGTGAATGTTTTGAATTTTCTCCAAAAGTAAAGTAGTTGCAAACTCATGCTTTTAGAGACTTGTTTGGGCTCATGAGAGGAGTAGAAAAACATCAAAAATTTCAGTCCTGCATGATTCTACCAAGAAATGTGTGTTCATTGAAACGGCTGGTTTTTGATAGTTTGGGCCCTATTGAATAATGAATGTTTTGAATTTTCTCCAAAAGTAAAGTAGTTGCAAACTCATCCTTTTAGAAACTTGTTTGGGCTGTTGAGAGGAGTAAAAAACCATCAAAAATTTCAATCCTGCATGATTCTACCAAGAAATGTGATTCTTCATTCAAAACGCTGGTTTTTGCTATTGGGCTCTATTGAATAATGAATGTTTTGAATTTTCTCCAAAAGTAAAGTAGTTGCAAACTCATGCTTTTAGAGACTTGTTTGGGCTCATGAGATGAGTAGAAAAACATGAAAAATTTCAGTCCTGCATGATTCTACCAAGACATGTGTGTTCATTGAAACGGCTGGTTTTTGATAGTTTGGGCCCTATTGAATAATGAATGTTTTGAATTTTCTCCAAAAGTAAAGTAGTTGCAAACTCATCCTTTTAGAAACTTGTTTGGGTTGTTGAGAGGAGTAAAAAACCATCAAAAATTTCAATCCTGCAGGATTCTACCAAGAAATGTGATTCTTCATTCAAAACGCTGGTTTTTGCTATTGGGCTCTATTGAATAATGAATGTTTTGAATTTTCTCCAAAAGTAAAGTAGTTGCAAACTCATGCTTTTAGAGACTTGTTTGGGCTCATGAGAGGAGTAGAAAAACATCAAAAATTTCAGTCCTGCATGATTCTACCAAGAAATGTGTGTTCATTCAAACCGCTGGTTTTTGATAGTTTGGGCCCTATTGAATAATGAATGTTTTGAATTTTCTCCAAAAGTAAAGTAGTTGCAAACTCATGCTTTTAGAGACTTGTTTGAGCTCATGAGAGGAGTAGAAAAACATCAAAAATTTCAGTCCTGCATGATTCTACCAAGAAATGTGTGTTCATTGAAACCGCTGGTTTTTGATAGTTTGGGCCCTATTGAATAATGAATGTTTTGAATTTTCTCCAAAAGTAAAGTAGTTGCAAACTCATCCTTTTAGAAACTTGTTTGGGCTGTTGAGAAGAGTAAAAAACCATCAAAAATTTCAATCCTGCATGATTCTACCAAGAAATGTGATTCTTCATTCAAAACGCTGGTTTTTGCTATTGGGCTCTATTGAATAATGAATGTTTTGAATTTTCTCCAAAAGTAAAGTAGTTGCAAACTCATGCTTTTAGAGACTTGTTTGGGCTCATGAGAGGAGTAGAAAAACATCAAAAATTTCAGTCCTGCATGATTCTACCAAGAAATGTGTGTTCATTGAAACCGCTGGTTTTTGATAGTTTGGGCCCTATTGAATAATGAATGTTTTGAATTTTCTCCAAAAGTAAAGTAGTTGCAAACTCATCCTTTTAGAAACTTGTTTGGGCTGTTGAGAGGAGTAAAAAACCATCAAAAATTTCAATCCTGCATGATTCTACCAAGAAATGTGATTCTTCATTCAAAACGCTGGTTTTTGCTATTGGGCTCTATTGAATAATGAATGTTTTGAAATTTCTCCAAAAGTAAAGTAGTTGCAAACTCATGCTTTTAGAGACTTGTTTGGGCTCATGAGAGGAGTAGAAAAACATCAAAAATTTCAGTCCTGCATGATTCTACCAAGAAATGTGTGTTCATTCAAACCGCTGGTTTTTGATAGTTTGGGCCCTATTGAATAATGAATGTTTTGAATTTTCTCCAAAAGTAAAGTAGTTGCAAACTCATGCTTTTAGAGACTTGTTTGGGCTCATGAGAGGAGTAGAAAAACATCAAAAATTTCAGTCCTGCATGATTCTACCAAGAAATGTGTGTTCATTGAAACCGCTGGTTTTTGATAGTTTGGGCCCTATTGAATAATGAATGTTTTGAATTTTCTCCAAAAGTAAAGTAGTTGCAAACTCATCCTTTTAGAAACTTGTTTGGGCTGTTGAGAGGAGTAAAAAACCATCAAAAATTTCAATCCTGCATGATTTTACCAAGAAATGTGATTCTTCATTCAAAACCTGATTTTTGCTATTGGGCTCTATTGAATAGTGAATGTTTTGAATTTTCTCCAAAAGTAAAGTAGTTGCAAACTCATGCTTTTAGAGACTTGTTTGGGCTCATGAGAGGAGTAGAAAAACATCAAAAATTTCAGTCCTGCATGATTCTACCAAGAAATGTGTGTTCATTGAAACCGCTGGTTTTTTATAGTTTGGGCCCTATTGAATAATGAATGTTTTGAATTTTCTCCAAAAGTAAAGTAGTTGCAAACTCATCCTTTTAGAAACTTGTTTGGGCTGTTGAGAGGAGTAAAAAACCATCAAAAATTTCAATCCTGCATGATTCTACCAAGAAATGTGATTCTTCATTCAAAACGCTGGTTTTTGCTATTGGCCTCTATTGAATAATGAATGTTTTGAATTTTCTCCAAAAGTAAAGTAGTTGCAAAGTCATGCTTTTAGAGACTTGTTTGGGCTCATGAGAGGAGTAGAAAAACATCAAAAATTTCAGTCCTGCATGATTCTACCAAGAAATGTGTGTTCATTGAAACCGCTGGTTTTTGATAGTTTGGGCCCTATTGAATAAGGAATGTTTTGAATTTTCTCCAAAAGTAAAGTAGTTGCAAACTCATCCTTTTAGAAACTTGTTTGGGCTGTTGAGAGGAGTAAAAAACCATCAAAAATTTCAATCCTGCATGATTTTACCAAGAAATGTGATTCTTCATTCAAAACCTGATTTTTGCTATTGGGCTCTATTGAATAGTGAATGTTTTGAATTTTCTCCAAAAGTAAAGTAGTTGCAAACTCATGCTTTTAGAGACTTGTTTGGGCTCATGAGAGGAGTAGAAAAACATCAAAAATTTCAGTCCTGCATGATTCTACCAAGAAATGTGTGTTCATTGAAACCGCTGGTTTTTGATAGTTTGGACCCTATTGAATAATGAATGTTTTGAATTTTCTCCAAAAGTAAAGTAGTTGCAAACTCATCCTTTTAGAAACTTGTTTGGGCTGTTGAGAGGAGTAAAAAACCATCAAAAATTTCAATCCTGCATGATTCTACCAAGAAATGTGATTCTTCATTCAAAACGCTGGTTTTTGCTATTGGGCTCTATTGAATAATGAATGTTTTGAATTTTCTCCAAAAGTAAAGTAGTTGCAAACTCATGCTTTTAGAGACTTGTTTGGGCTCATGAGAGGAGTAGAAAAACATCAAAAATTTCAGTCCTGCATGATTCTACCAAGAAATGTGTGTTCATTGAAACCGCTGGTTTTTGATAGTTTGGGCCCTATTGAATAATGAATGTTTTGAATTTTCTCCAAAAGTAAAGTAGTTGCAAACTCATCCTTTTAGAAACTTGTTTGGGCTGTTGAGAGGAGTAAAAAACCATCAAAAATTTCAATCCTGCATGATTTTACCAAGAAATGTGATTCTTCATTCAAAACCTGATTTTTGCTATTGGGCTCTATTGAATAGTGAATGTTTTGAATTTTCTCCAAAAGTAAAGTAGTTGCAAACTCATGCTTTTAGAGACTTGTTTGGGCTCATGAGAGGAGTAGAAAAACATCAAAAATTTCAGTCCTGCATGATTCTACCAAGAAATGTGTGTTCATTGAAACCGCTGGTTTTTGATAGTTTGGGCCCTATTGAATAATGAATGTTTTGAATTTTCTCCAAAAGTAAAGTAGTTGCAAACTCATCCTTTTAGAAACTTGTTTGGGCTGTTGAGAGGAGTAAAAAACCAACAAAAATTTCAATCCTGCATGATTCTACCAAGAAATGTGATTCTTCATTCAAAACGCTGGTTTTTGCTATTGGGCTCTATTGAATAATGAATGTTTTGAATTTTCTCCAAAAGTAAAGTAGTTGCAAACTCATGCTTTTAGAGACTTGTTTGGGCTCATGAGAGGAGTAGAAAAACATCAAAAATTTCAGTCCTGCATGTTTCTACCAAGAAATGTGTGTTCATTCAAACCGCTGGTTTTTGATAGTTTGGGCCCTATTGAATAATGAATGTTTTGAATTTTCTCCAAAAGTAAAGTAGTTGCAAACTCATGCTTTTAGAGACTTGTTTGGGCTCATGAGAGGAGTAGAAAAACATCAAAAATTTCAGTCCTGCACGATTCTACCAAGAAATGTGTGATCATTGAAACCGCTGGTTTTTGATAGTTTGGGCCCTATTGAATAATGAATGTTTTGAATTTTCTCCAAAAGTAAAGTAGTTGCAAACTCATCCTTTTAGAAACTTGTTTGGGCTGTTGAGAGGAGTAAAAAACCATCAAAAATTTCAATCCTGCATGATTCTACCAAGAAATGTGATTCTTCATTCAAAACGCTGGTTTTTGCTATTGGGCTCTATTGAATAATGAATGTTTTGAATTTTCTCCAAAAGTAAAGTAGTTGCAAACTCATGCTTTTAGAGACTTGTTTGGGCTCATGAGAGGAGTAGAAAAACATCAAAAATTTCAGTCCTGCATGATTCTACCAAGAAATGTGTGTTCATTGAAACCGCTGGTTTTTGATAGTTTGGGCCCTATTGAATAATGAATGTTTTGAATTTTCTCCAAAAGTAAAGTAGTTGCAAACTCATCCTTTTAGAAACTTGTTTGGGCTGTTGAGAGGAGTAAAAAACCATCAAAAATTTCAATCCTGCATGATTCTACCAAGAAATGTGATTCTTCATTCAAAACGCTGGTTTTTGCTATTGGGCTCTATTGAATAATGAATGTTTTGAAATTTCTCCAAAAGTAAAGTAGTTGCAAACTCATGCTTTTAGAGACTTGTTTGGGCTCATGAGAGGAGTAGAAAAACATCAAAAATTTCAGTCCTGCATGATTCTACCAAGAAATGTGTGTTCATTCAAACCGCTGGTTTTTGATAGTTTGGGCCCTATTGAATAATGAATGTTTTGAATTTTCTCCAAAAGTAAAGTAGTTGCAAACTCATGCTTTTAGAGACTTGTTTGGGCTCATGAGAGGAGTAGAAAAACATCAAAAATTTCAGTCCTGCATGATTCTACCAAGAAATGTGTGTTCATTGAAACCGCTGGTTTTTGATAGTTTGGGCCCTATTGAATAATGAATGTTTTGAATTTTCTCCAAAAGTAAAGTAGTTGCAAACTCATCCTTTTAGAAACTTGTTTGGGCTGTTGAGAGGAGTAAAAAACCATCAAAAATTTCAATCCTGCATGATTTTACCAAGAAATGTGATTCTTCATTCAAAACCTGATTTTTGCTATTGGGCTCTATTGAATAGTGAATGTTTTGAATTTTCTCCAAAAGTAAAGTAGTTGCAAACTCATGCTTTTAGAGACTTGTTTGGGCTCATGAGAGGAGTAGAAAAACATCAAAAATTTCAGTCCTGCATGATTCTACCAAGAAATGTGTGTTCATTGAAACCGCTGGTTTTTTATAGTTTGGGCCCTATTGAATAATGAATGTTTTGAATTTTCTCCAAAAGTAAAGTAGTTGCAAACTCATCCTTTTAGAAACTTGTTTGGGCTGTTGAGAGGAGTAAAAAACCATCAAAAATTTCAATCCTGCATGATTCTACCAAGAAATGTGATTCTTCATTCAAAACGCTGGTTTTTGCTATTGGCCTCTATTGAATAATGAATGTTTTGAATTTTCTCCAAAAGTAAAGTAGTTGCAAAGTCATGCTTTTAGAGACTTGTTTGGGCTCATGAGAGGAGTAGAAAAACATCAAAAATTTCAGTCCTGCATGATTCTACCAAGAAATGTGTGTTCATTGAAACCGCTGGTTTTTGATAGTTTGGGCCCTATTGAATAAGGAATGTTTTGAATTTTCTCCAAAAGTAAAGTAGTTGCAAACTCATCCTTTTAGAAACTTGTTTGGGCTGTTGAGAGGAGTAAAAAACCATCAAAAATTTCAATCCTGCATGATTTTACCAAGAAATGTGATTCTTCATTCAAAACCTGATTTTTGCTATTGGGCTCTATTGAATAGTGAATGTTTTGAATTTTCTCCAAAAGTAAAGTAGTTGCAAACTCATGCTTTTAGAGACTTGTTTGGGCTCATGAGAGGAGTAGAAAAACATCAAAAATTTCAGTCCTGCATGATTCTACCAAGAAATGTGTGTTCATTGAAACCGCTGGTTTTTGATAGTTTGGACCCTATTGAATAATGAATGTTTTGAATTTTCTCCAAAAGTAAAGTAGTTGCAAACTCATCCTTTTAGAAACTTGTTTGGGCTGTTGAGAGGAGTAAAAAACCATCAAAAATTTCAATCCTGCATGATTCTACCAAGAAATGTGATTCTTCATTCAAAACGCTGGTTTTTGCTATTGGGCTCTATTGAATAATGAATGTTTTGAATTTTCTCCAAAAGTAAAGTAGTTGCAAACTCATGCTTTTAGAGACTTGTTTGGGCTCATGAGAGGAGTAGAAAAACATCAAAAATTTCAGTCCTGCATGATTCTACCAAGAAATGTGTGTTCATTGAAACCGCTGGTTTTTGATAGTTTGGGCCCTATTGAATAATGAATGTTTTGAATTTTCTCCAAAAGTAAAGTAGTTGCAAACTCATCCTTTTAGAAACTTGTTTGGGCTGTTGAGAGGAGTAAAAAACCATCAAAAATTTCAATCCTGCATGATTTTACCAAGAAATGTGATTCTTCATTCAAAACCTGATTTTTGCTATTGGGCTCTATTGAATAGTGAATGTTTTGAATTTTCTCCAAAAGTAAAGTAGTTGCAAACTCATGCTTTTAGAGACTTGTTTGGGCTCATGAGAGGAGTAGAAAAACATCAAAAATTTCAGTCCTGCATGATTCTACCAAGAAATGTGTGTTCATTCAAACCGCTGGTTTTTGATAGTTTGGGCCCTATTGAATAATGAATGTTTTGAATTTTCTCCAAAAGTAAAGTAGTTGCAAACTCATGCTTTTAGAGACTTGTTTGGGCTCATGAGAGGAGTAGAAAAACATCAAAAATTTCAGTCCTGCATGATTCTACCAAGAAATGTGTGTTCATTCAAACCGCTGGTTTTTGATAGTTTGGGCCCTATTGAATAATGAATGTTTTGAATTTTCTCCAAAAGTAAAGTAGTTGCAAACTCATGCTTTTAGAGACTTGTTTGGGCTCATGAGAGGAGTAGAAAAACATCAAAAATTTCAGTCCTGCATGATTCTACCAAGAAATGTGTGTTCATTGAAACCGCTGGTTTTTGATAGTTTGGGCCCTATTGAATAATGAATGTTTTGAATTTTCTCCAAAAGTAAAGTAGTTGCAAACTCATCCTTTTAGAAACTTGTTTGGGCTGTTGAGAGGAGTAAAAAACCATCAAAAATTTCAATCCTGCATGATTTTACCAAGAAATGTGATTCTTCATTCAAAACCTGATTTTTGCTATTGGGCTCTATTGAATAGTGAATGTTTTGAATTTTCTCCAAAAGTAAAGTAGTTGCAAACTCATGCTTTTAGAGACTTGTTTGGGCTCATGAGAGGAGTAGAAAAACATCAAAAATTTCAGTCCTGCATGATTCTACCAAGAAATGTGTGTTCATTGAAACGGCTGGTTTTTGATAGTTTGGGCCCTATTGAATAATGAATGTTTTGAATTTTCTCCAAAAGTAAAGTAGTTGCAAACTCATCCTTTTAGAAACTTGTTTGGGCTGTTGAGAGGAGTAAAAAACCATCAAAAATTTCAATCCTGCATGATTCTACCAAGAAATGTGATTCTTCATTCAAAACGCTGGTTTTTGCTATTGGGCTCTATTGAATAATGAATGTTTTGAATTTTCTCCAAAAGTAAAGTAGTTGCAAACTCATGCTTTTAGAGACTTGTTTGGGCTCATGAGAGGAGTAGAAAAACATCAAAAATTTCAGTCCTGCATGATTCTACCAAGAAATGTGTGTTCATTGAAACCGCTGGTTTTTGATAGTTTGGGCCCTATTGAATAAGGAATGTTTTGAATTTTCTCCAAAAGTAAAGTAGTTGCAAACTCATCCTTTTAGAAACTTGTTTGGGCTGTTGAGAGGAGTAAAAAACCATCAAAAATTTCAATCCTGCATGATTTTACCAAGAAATGTGATTCTTCATTCAAAACCTGATTTTTGCTATTGGGCTCTATTGAATAGTGAATGTTTTGAATTTTCTCCAAAAGTAAAGTAGTTGCAAACTCATGCTTTTAGAGACTTGTTTGGGCTCATGAGAGGAGTAGAAAAACATCAAAAATTTCAGTCCTGCATGATTCTACCAAGAAATGTGTGTTCATTGAAACCGCTGGTTTTTGATAGTTTGGGCCCTATTGAATAATGAATGTTTTGAATTTTCTCCAAAAGTAAAGTAGTTGCAAACTCATCCTTTTAGAAACTTGTTTGGGCTGTTGAGAGGAGTAAAAAACCATCAAAAATTTCAATCCTGCATGATTCTACCAAGAAATGTGATTCTTCATTCAAAACGCTGGTTTTTGCTATTGGGCTCTATTGAGTAATGAATGTTTTGAATTTTCTCCAAAAGTAAAGTAGTTGCAAACTCATGCTTTTAGAGACTTGTTTGGGCTCATGAGAGGAGTAGAAAAACATCAAAAATTTCAGTCCTGCATGATTCTACCAAGAAATGTGTGTTCATTGAAACCGCTGGTTTTTGATAGTTTGGGCCCTATTGAATAAGGAATGTTTTGAATTTTCTCCAAAAGTAAAGTAGTTGCAAACTCATCCTTTTAGAAACTTGTTTGGGCTGTTGAGAGGAGTAAAAAACCATCAAAAATTTCAATCCTGCATGATTTTACCAAGAAATGTGATTCTTCATTCAAAACCTGATTTTTGCTATTGGGCTCTATTGAATAGTGAATGTTTTGAATTTTCTCCAAAAGTAAAGTAGTTGCAAACTCATGCTTTTAGAGACTTGTTTGGGCTCATGAGAGGAGTAGAAAAACATCAAAAATTTCAGTCCTGCATGATTCTACCAAGAAATGTGTGTTCATTCAAACCGCTGGTTTTTGATAGTTTGGGCCCTATTGAATAATGAATGTTTTGAATTTTCTCCAAAAGTAAAGTAGTTGCAAACTCATCCTTTTAGAAACTTGTTTGGGCTGTTGAGAGGAGTAAAAAAACATCAAAAATTTCAATCCTGCATGATTCTACCAAGAAATGTGATTCTTCATTCAAAACGCTGGTTTTTGCTATTGGGCTCTATTGAATAATGAATGTTTTGAATTTTCTCCAAAAGTAAAGTAGTTGCAAACTCATGCTTTTAGAGACTTGTTTGGGCTCATGAGAGGAGTAGAAAAACATCAAAAATTTCAGTCCTGCATGATTCTACCAAGAAATGTGTGTTCATTGAAACCGCTGGTTTTTGATAGTTTGGGCCCTATTGAATAATGAATGTTTTGAATTTTCTCCAAAAGTAAAGTAGTTGCAAACTCATCCTTTTAGAAACTTGTTTGGGCTGTTGAGAGGAGTAAAAAACCATCAAAAATTTCAATCCTGCATGATTTTACCAAGAAATGTGATTCTTCATTCAAAACCTGATTTTTGCTATTGGGCTCTATTGAATAGTGAATGTTTTGAATTTTCTCCAAAAGTAAAGTAGTTGCAAACTCATGCTTTTAGAGACTTGTTTGGGCTCATGAGAGGAGTAGAAAAACATCAAAAATTTCAGTCCTGCATGATTCTACCAAGAAATGTGTGTTCATTGAAACCGCTGGTTTTTGATAGTTTGGGCCCTATTGAATAATGAATGTTTTGAATTTTCTCCAAAAGTAAAGTAGTTGCAAACTCATCCTTTTAGAAACTTGTTTGGGCTGTTGAGAGGAGTAAAAAACCATCAAAAATGTCAATCCTGCATGATTCTACCAAGAAATGTGATTCTTCATTCAAAACGCTGGTTTTTGCTATTGGGCTCTATTGAATAATGAATGTTTTGAATTTTCTCCAAAAGTAAAGTAGTTGCAAACTCATGCTTTTAGAGACTTGTTTGGGCTCATGAGAGGAGTAGAAAAACATCAAAAATTTCAGTCCTGCATGATTCTACCAAGAAATGTGTGTTCATTCAAACCGCTGGTTTTTGATAGTTTGGGCCCTATTGAATAATGAATGTTTTGAATTTTCTCCAAAAGTAAAGTAGTTGCAAACTCATGCTTTTAGAGACTTGTTTGGGCTCATAAGAGGAGTAGAAAAACATCAAAAATTTCAGTCCTGCATGATTCTACCAAGAAATGTGTGTTCATTGAAACCGCTGGTTTTTGATAGTTTGGGCCCTATTGAATAATGAATGTTTTGAATTTTCTCCAAAAGTAAAGTAGTTGCAAACTCATCCTTTTAGAAACTTGTTTGGGCTGTTGAGAGGAGTAAAAAACCAACAAAAATTTCAATCCTGCATGATTCTACCAAGAAATGTGATTCTTCATTCAAAACGCTGGTTTTTGCTATTGGGCTCTATTGAATAATGAATGTTTTGAATTTTCTCCAAAAGTAAAGTAGTTGCAAACTCATGCTTTTAGAGACTTGTTTGGGCTCATGAGAGGAGTAGAAAAACATCAAAAATTTCAGTCCTGCATGATTCTACCAAGAAATGTGTGTTCATTCAAACCGCTGGTTTTTGATAGTTTGGGCCCTATTGAATAATGAATGTTTTGAATTTTCTCCAAAAGTAAAGTGGTTGCAAACTCATGCTTTTAGAGACTTGTTTGGGCTCATGAGAGGAGTAGAAAAACATCAAAAATTTCAGTCCTGCATGATTCTACCAAGAAATGTGTGTTCATTGAAACCTCTGGTTTTTGATAGTTTGGGCCCTATTGAATAATGAATGTTTTGAATTTTCTCCAAAAGTAAAGTAGTTGCAAACTCATCCTTTTAGAAACTTGTTTGGGCTGTTGAGAGGAGTAAAAAACCATCAAAAATTTCAATCCTGCATGATTTTACCAAGAAATGTGATTCTTCATTCAAAACCTGATTTTTGCTATTGGGCTCTATTGAATAGTGAATGTTTTGAATTTTCTCCAAAAGTAAAGTAGTTGCAAACTCATGCTTTTAGAGACTTGTTTGGGCTCATGAGAGGAGTAGAAAAACATCAAAAATTTCAGTCCTGCATGATTCTACCAAGAAATGTGTGTTCATTCAAACCGCTGGTTTTTGATAGTTTGGGCCCTATTGAATAATGAATGTTTTGAATTTTCTCCAAAAGTAAAGTAGTTGCAAACTCATGCTTTTAGAGACTTGTTTGGGCTCATGAGAGGAGTAGAAAAACATCAAAAATTTCAGTCCTGCATGATTCTACCAAGAAATGTGTGTTCATTGAAACCGCTGGTTTTTGATAGTTTGGGCCCTATTGAATAATGAATGTTTTGAATTTTCTCCAAAAGTAAAGTAGTTGCAAACTCATCCTTTTAGAAACTTGTTTGGGCTGTTGAGAGGAGTAAAAAACCATCAAAAATTTCAATCCTGCATGATTTTACCAAGAAATGTGATTCTTCATTCAAAACCTGATTTTTGCTATTGGGCTCTATTGAATAGTGAATGTTTTGAATTTTCTCCAAAAGTAAAGTAGTTGCAAACTCATGCTTTTAGAGACTTGTTTGGGCTCATGAGAGGAGTAGAAAAACATCAAAAATTTCAGTCCTGCATGATTCTACCAAGAAATGTGTGTTCATTGAAACCGCTGGTTTTTGATAGTTTGGGCCCTATTGAATAATGAATGTTTTGAATTTTCTCCAAAAGTAAAGTAGTTGCAAACTCATCCTTTTAGAAACTTGTTTGGGCTGTTGAGAGGAGTAAAAAACCATCAAAAATTTCAATCCTGCATGATTCTACCAAGAAATGTGATTCTTCATTCAAAACGCTGGTTTTTGCTATTGGGCTCTATTGAATAATGAATGTTTTGAATTTTCTCCAAAAGTAAAGTAGTTGCAAACTCATGCTTTTAGAGACTTGTTTGGGCTCATGAGAGGAGTAGAAAAACATCAAAAATTTCAGTCCTGCATGATTCTACCAAGAAATGTGTGTTCATTGAAACCGCTGGTTTTTGATAGTTTGGGCCCTATTGAATAAGGAATGTTTTGAATTTTCTCCAAAAGTAAAGTAGTTGCAAACTCATCCTTTTAGAAACTTGTTTGGGCTGTTGAGAGGAGTAAAAAACCATCAAAAATTTCAATCCTGCATGATTTTACCAAGAAATGTGATTCTTCATTCAAAACCTGATTTTTGCTATTGGGCTCTATTGAATAGTGAATGTTTTGAATTTTCTCCAAAAGTAAAGTAGTTGCAAACTCATGCTTTTAGAGACTTGTTTGGGCTCATGAGAGGAGTAGAAAAACATCAAAAATTTCAGTCCTGCATGATTCTACCAAGAAATGTGTGTTCATTGAAACCGCTGGTTTTTGATAGTTTGGGCCCTATTGAATAATGAATGTTTTGAATTTTCTCCAAAAGTAAAGTAGTTGCAAACTCATCCTTTTAGAAACTTGTTTGGGCTGTTGAGAGGAGTAAAAAACCATCAAAAATTTCAATCCTGCATGATTCTACCAAGAAATGTGATTCTTCATTCAAAACGCTGGTTTTTGCTATTGGGCTCTATTGAATAATGAATGTTTTGAATTTTCTCCAAAAGTAAAGTAGTTGCAAACTCATGCTTTTAGAGACTTGTTTGGGCTCATGAGAGGAGTAGAAAAACATCAAAAATTTCAGTCCTGCATGATTCTACCAAGAAATGTGTGTTCATTCAAACCGCTGGTTTTTGATAGTTTGGGCCCTATTGAATAATGAATGTTTTGAATTTTCTCCAAAAGTAAAGTAGTTGCAAACTCATGCTTTTAGAGACTTGTTTGGGCTCATGAGAGGAGTAGAAAAACATCAAAAATTTCAGTCCTGCATGATTCTACCAAGAAATGTGTGTTCATTGAAACCGCTGGTTTTTGATAGTTTGGGCCCTATTGAATAATGAATGTTTTGAATTTTCTCCAAAAGTAAAGTAGTTGCAAACTCATCCTTTTAGAAACTTGTTTGGGCTGTTGAGAGGAGTAAAAAACCATCAAAAATTTCAATCCTGCATGATTTTACCAAGAAATGTGATTCTTCATTCAAAACCTGATTTTTGCTATTGGGCTCTATTGAATAGTGAATGTTTTGAATTTTCTCCAAAAGTAAAGTAGTTGCAAACTCATGCTTTTAGAGACTTGTTTGGGCTCATGAGAGGAGTAGAAAAACATCAAAAATGTCAGTCCTGCATGATTCTACCAAGAAATGTGTGTTCATTGAAACCGCTGGTTTTTGATAGTTTGGGCCCTATTGAATAATGAATGTTTTGAATTTTCTCCAAAAGTAAAGTAGTTGCAAACTCATCCTTTTAGAAACTTGTTTGGGCTGTTGAGAGGAGTAAAAAACCATCAAAAATTTCAATCCTGCATGATTCTACCAAGAAATGTGATTCTTCATTCAAAACGCTGGTTTTTGCTATTGGGCTCTATTGAATAATGAATGTTTTGAATTTTCTCCAAAAGTAAAGTAGTTGCAAACTCATGCTTTTAGAGACTTGTTTGGGCTCATGAGAGGAGTAGAAAAACATCAAAAATTTCAGTCCTGCATGATTCTACCAAGAAATGTGTGTTCATTGAAACCGCTGGTTTTTGATAGTTTGGGCCCTATTGAATAAGGAATGTTTTGAATTTTCTCCAAAAGTAAAGTAGTTGCAAACTCATCCTTTTAGAAACTTGTTTGGGCTGTTGAGAGGAGTAAAAAACCATCAAAAATTTCAATCCTGCATGATTTTACCAAGAAATGTGATTCTTCATTCAAAACCTGATTTTTGCTATTGGGCTCTATTGAATAGTGAATGTTTTGAATTTTCTCCAAAAGTAAAGTAGTTGCAAACTCATGCTTTTAGAGACTTGTTTGGGCTCATGAGAGGAGTAGAAAAACATCAAAAATTTCAGTCCTGCATGATTCTACCAAGAAATGTGTGTTCATTGAAACCGCTGGTTTTTGATAGTTTGGGCCCTATTGAATAATGAATGTTTTGAATTTTCTCCAAAAGTAAAGTAGTTGCAAACTCATCCTTTTAGAAACTTGTTTGTGCTGTTGAGAGGAGTAAAAAACCATCAAAAATTTCAATCCTGCATGATTCTACCAAGAAATGTGATTCTTCATTCAAAACGCTGGTTTTTGCTATTGGGCTCTATTGAATAATGAATGTTTTGAATTTTCTCCAAAAGTAAAGTAGTTGCAAACTCATGCTTTTAGAGACTTGTTTGGGCTCATGAGAGGAGTAGAAAAACATCAAAAATTTCAGTCCTGCATGATTCTACCAAGAAATGTGTGTTCATTGAAACCGCTGGTTTTTGATAGTTTGGGCCCTATTGAATAAGGAATGTTTTGAATTTTCTCCAAAAGTAAAGTAGTTGCAAACTCATCCTTTTAGAAACTTGTTTGGGCTGTTGAGAGGAGTAAAAAACCATCAAAAATTTCAATCCTGCATGATTTTACCAAGAAATGTGATTCTTCATTCAAAACCTGATTTTTGCTATTGGGCTCTATTGAATAGTGAATGTTTTGAATTTTCTCCAAAAGTAAAGTAGTTGCAAACTCATGCTTTTAGAGACTTGTTTGGGCTCATGAGAGGAGTAGAAAAACATCAAAAATTTCAGTCCTGCATGATTCTACCAAGAAATGTGTGTTCATTCAAACCGCTGGTTTTTGATAGTTTGGGCCCTATTGAATAATGAATGTTTTGAATTTTCTCCAAAAGTAAAGTAGTTGCAAACTCATCCTTTTAGAAACTTGTTTGGGCTGTTGAGAGGAGTAAAAAAACATCAAAAATTTCAATCCTGCATGATTCTACCAAGAAATGTGATTCTTCATTCAAAACGCTGGTTTTTGCTATTGGGCTCTATTGAATAATGAATGTTTTGAATTTTCTCCAAAAGTAAAGTAGTTGCAAACTCATGCTTTTAGAGACTTGTTTGGGCTCATGAGAGGAGTAGAAAAACATCAAAAATTTCAGTCCTGCATGATTCTACCAAGAAATGTGTGTTCATTGAAACCGCTGGTTTTTGATAGTTTGGGCCCTATTGAATAATGAATGTTTTGAATTTTCTCCAAAAGTAAAGTAGTTGCAAACTCATCCTTTTAGAAACTTGTTTGGGCTGTTGAGAGGAGTAAAAAACCATCAAAAATTTCAATCCTGCATGATTTTACCAAGAAATGTGATTCTTCATTCAAAACCTGATTTTTGCTATTGGGCTCTATTGAATAGTGAATGTTTTGAATTTTCTCCAAAAGTAAAGTAGTTGCAAACTCATGCTTTTAGAGACTTGTTTGGGCTCATGAGAGGAGTAGAAAAACATCAAAAATTTCAGTCCTGCATGATTCTACCAAGAAATGTGTGTTCATTCAAACCGCTGGTTTTTGATAGTTTGGGCCCTATTGAATAATGAATGTTTTGAATTTTCTCCAAAAGTAAAGTAGTTGCAAACTCATGCTTTTAGAGACTTGTTTGGGCTCATGAGAGGAGTAGAAAAACATCAAAAATTTCAGTCCTGCATGATTCTACCAAGAAATGTGTGTTCATTGAAACCGCTGGTTTTTGATAGTTTGGGCCCTATTGAATAATGAATGTTTTGAATTTTCTCCAAAAGTAAAGTAGTTGCAAACTCATCCTTTTAGAAACTTGTTTGGGCTGTTGAGAGGAGTAAAAAACCAACAAAAATTTCAATCCTGCATGATTCTACCAAGAAATGTGATTCTTCATTCAAAACGCTGGTTTTTGCTATTGGGCTCTATTGAATAATGAATGTTTTGAATTTTCTCCAAAAGTAAAGTAGTTGCAAACTCATGCTTTTAGAGACTTGTTTGGGCTCATGAGAGGAGTAGAAAAACATCAAAAATTTCAGTCCTGCATGATTCTACCAAGAAATGTGTGTTCATTCAAACCGCTGGTTTTTGATAGTTTGGGCCCTATTGAATAATGAATGTTTTGAATTTTCTCCAAAAGTAAAGTGGTTGCAAACTCATGCTTTTAGAGACTTGTTTGGGCTCATGAGAGGAGTAGAAAAACATCAAAAATTTCAGTCCTGCATGATTCTACCAAGAAATGTGTGTTCATTGAAACCGCTGGTTTTTGATAGTTTGGGCCCTATTGAATAATGAATGTTTTGAATTTTCTCCAAAAGTAAAGTAGTTGCAAACTCATCCTTTTAGAAACTTGTTTGGGCTGTTGAGAGGAGTAAAAAACCATCAAAAATTTCAATCCTGCATGATTTTACCAAGAAATGTGATTCTTCATTCAAAACCTGATTTTTGCTATTGGGCTCTATTGAATAGTGAATGTTTTGAATTTTCTCCAAAAGTAAAGTAGTTGCAAACTCATGCTTTTAGAGACTTGTTTGGGCTCATGAGAGGAGTAGAAAAACATCAAAAATTTCAGTCCTGCATGATTCTACCAAGAAATGTGTGTTCATTCAAACCGCTGGTTTTTGATAGTTTGGGCCTTATTGAATAATGAATGTTTTGAATTTTCTCCAAAAGTAAAGTAGTTGCAAACTCATGCTTTTAGAGACTTGTTTGGGCTCATGAGAGGAGTAGAAAAACATCAAAAATTTCAGTCCTGCATGATTCTACCAAGAAATGTGTGTTCATTGAAACCGCTGGTTTTTGATAGTTTGGGCCCTATTGAATAATGAATGTTTTGAATTTTCTCCAAAAGTAAAGTAGTTGCAAACTCATCCTTTTAGAAACTTGTTTGGGCTGTTGAGAGGAGTAAAAAACCATCAAAAATTTCAATCCTGCATGATTTTACCAAGAAATGTGATTCTTCATTCAAAACCTGATTTTTGCTATTGGGCTCTATTGAATAGTGAATGTTTTGAATTTTCTCCAAAAGTAAAGTAGTTGCAAACTCATGCTTTTAGAGACTTGTTTGGGCTCATGAGAGGAGTAGAAAAACATCAAAAATTTCAGTCCTGCATGATTCTACCAAGAAATGTGTGTTCATTGAAACCGCTGGTTTTTTATAGTTTGGGCCCTATTGAATAATGAATGTTTTGAATTTTCTCCAAAAGTAAAGTAGTTGCAAACTCATCCTTTTAGAAACTTGTTTGGGCTGTTGAGAGGAGTAAAAAACCATCAAAAATTTCAATCCTGCATGATTCTACCAAGAAATGTGATTCTTCATTCAAAACGCTGGTTTTTGCTATTGGGCTCTATTGAATAATGAATGTTTTGAATTTTCTCCAAAAGTAAAGTAGTTGCAAACTCATGCTTTTAGAGACTTGTTTGGGCTCATGAGAGGAGTAGAAAAACATCAAAAATTTCAGTCCTGCATGATTCTACCAAGAAATGTGTGTTCATTGAAACCGCTGGTTTTTGATAGTTTGGGCCCTATTGAATAAGGAATGTTTTGAATTTTCTCCAAAAGTAAAGTAGTTGCAAACTCATCCTTTTAGAAACTTGTTTGGGCTGTTGAGAGGAGTAAAAAAACATCAAAAATTTCAATCCTGCATGATTTTACCAAGAAATGTGATTCTTCATTCAAAACCTGATTTTTGCTATTGGGCTCTATTGAATAGTGAATGTTTTGAATTTTCTCCAAAAGTAAAGTAGTTGCAAACTCATGCTTTTAGAGACTTGTTTGGGCTCATGAGAGGAGTAGAAAAACATCAAAAATTTCAGTCCTGCATGATTCTACCAAGAAATGTGTGTTCATTGAAACCGCTGGTTTTTGATAGTTTGGGCCCTATTGAATAATGAATGTTTTGAATTTTCTCCAAAAGTAAAGTAGTTGCAAACTCATCCTTTTAGAAACTTGTTTGGGCTGTTGAGAGGAGTAAAAAACCATCAAAAATTTCAATCCTGCATGATTCTACCAAGAAATGTGATTCTTCATTCAAAACGCTGGTTTTTGCTATTGGGCTCTATTGAATAATGAATGTTTTGAATTTTCTCCAAAAGTAAAGTAGTTGCAAACTCATGCTTTTAGAGACTTGTTTGGGCTCATGAGAGGAGTAGAAAAACATCAAAAATTTCAGTCCTGCATGATTCTACCAAGAAATGTGTGTTCATTCAAACCGCTGGTTTTTGATAGTTTGGGCCCTATTGAATAAAGAATGTTTTGAATTTTCTCCAAAAGTAAAGTAGTTGCAAACTCATGCTTTTAGAGACTTGTTTGGGCTCATGAGAGGAGTAGAAAAACATCAAAAATTTCAGTCCTGCATGATTCTACCAAGAAATGTGTGTTCATTGAAACCGCTGGTTTTTGATAGTTTGGGCCCTATTGAATAATGAATGTTTTGAATTTTCTCCAAAAGTAAAGTAGTTGCAAACTCATCCTTTTAGAAACTTGTTTGGGCTGTTGAGAGGAGTAAAAAACCATCAAAAATTTCAATCCTGCATGATTTTACCAAGAAATGTGATTCTTCATTCAAAACCTGATTTTTGCTATTGGGCTCTATTGAATAGTGAATGTTTTGAATTTTCTCCAAAAGTAAAGTAGTTGCAAACTCATGCTTTTAGAGACTTGTTTGGGCTCATGAGAGGAGTAGAAAAACATCAAAAATTTCAGTCCTGCATGATTCTACCAAGAAATGTGTGTTCATTCAAACCGCTGGTTTTTGATAGTTTGGGCCCTATTGAATAATGAATGTTTTGAATTTTCTCCAAAAGTAAAGTAGTTGCAAACTCATGCTTTTAGAGACTTGTTTGGGCTCATGAGAGGAGTAGAAAAACATCAAAAATTTCAGTCCTGCATGATTCTACCAAGAAATGTGTGTTCATTCAAACCGCTGGTTTTTGATAGTTTGGGCCCTATTGAATAATGAATGTTTTGAATTTTCTCCAAAAGTAAAGTAGTTGCAAACTCATGCTTTTAGAGTCTTGTTTGGGCTCATGAGAGGAGTAGAAAAACATCAAAAATTTCAGTCCTGCATGATTCTACCAAGAAATGTGTGTTCATTGAAACCGCTGGTTTTTGATAGTTTGGGCCCTATTGAATAATGAATGTTTTGAATTTTCTCCAAAAGTAAAGTAGTTGCAAACTCATCCTTTTAGAAACTTGTTTGCGCTGTTGAGAGGAGTAAAAAACCATCAAAAATTTCAATCCTGCATGATTTTACCAAGAAATGTGATTCTTCATTCAAAACCTGATTTTTGCTATTGGGCTCTATTGAATAGTGAATGTTTTGAATTTTCTCCAAAAGTAAAGTAGTTGCAAACTCATGCTTTTAGAGACTTGTTTGGGCTCATGAGAGGAGTAGAAAAACATCAAAAATGTCAGTCCTGCATGATTCTACCAAGAAATGTGTGTTCATTGAAACCGCTGGTTTTTGATAGTTTGGGCCCTATTGAATAATGAATGTTTTGAATTTTCTCCAAAAGTAAAGTAGTTGCAAACTCATCCTTTTAGAAACTTGTTTGGGCTGTTGAGAGGAGTAAAAAACCATCAAAAATTTCAATCCTGCATGATTCTACCAAGAAATGTGATTCTTCATTCAAAACGCTGGTTTTTGCTATTGGGCTCTATTGAATAATGAATGTTTTGAATTTTCTCCAAAAGTAAAGTAGTTGCAAACTCATGCTTTTAGAGACTTGTTTGGGCTCATGAGAGGAGTAGAAAAACATCAAAAATTTCAGTCCTGCATGATTCTACCAAGAAATGTGTGTTCATTGAAACCGCTGGTTTTTGATAGTTTGGGCCCTATTGAATAAGGAATGTTTTGAATTTTCTCCAAAAGTAAAGTAGTTGCAAACTCATCCTTTTAGAAACTTGTTTGGGCTGTTGAGAGGAGTAAAAAACCATCAAAAATTTCAATCCTGCATGATTTTACCAAGAAATGTGATTCTTCATTCAAAACCTGATTTTTGCTATTGGGCTCTATTGAATAGTGAATGTTTTGAATTTTCTCCAAAAGTAAAGTAGTTGCAAACTCATGCTTTTAGAGACTTGTTTGGGCTCATGAGAGGAGTAGAAAAACATCAAAAATTTCAGTCCTGCATGATTCTACCAAGAAATGTGTGTTCATTGAAACCGCTGGTTTTTGATAGTTTGGGCCCTATTGAATAATGAATGTTTTGAATTTTCTCCAAAAGTAAAGTAGTTGCAAACTCATCCTTTTAGAAACTTGTTTGGGCTGTTGAGAGGAGTAAAAAACCATCAAAAATTTCAATCCTGCATGATTCTACCAAGAAATGTGATTCTTCATTCAAAACGCTGGTTTTTGCTATTGGGCTCTATTGAATAATGAATGTTTTGAATTTTCTCCAAAAGTAAAGTAGTTGCAAACTCATGCTTTTAGAGACTTGTTTGGGCTCATGAGAGGAGTAGAAAAACATCAAAAATTTCAGTCCTGCATGATTCTACCAAGAAATGTGTGTTCATTGAAACCGCTGGTTTTTGATAGTTTGGGCCCTATTGAATAAGGAATGTTTTGAATTTTCTCCAAAAGTAAAGTAGTTGCAAACTCATCCTTTTAGAAACTTGTTTGGGCTGTTGAGAGGAGTAAAAAACCATCAAAAATTTCAATCCTGCATGATTTTACCAAGAAATGTGATTCTTCATTCAAAACCTGATTTTTGCTATTGGGCTCTATTGAATAGTGAATGTTTTGAATTTTCTCCAAAAGTAAAGTAGTTGCAAACTCATGCTTTTAGAGACTTGTTTGGGCTCATGAGAGGAGTAGAAAAACATCAAAAATTTCAGTCCTGCATGATTCTACCAAGAAATGTGTGTTCATTCAAACCGCTGGTTTTTGATAGTTTGGGCCCTATTGAATAATGAATGTTTTGAATTTTCTCCAAAAGTAAAGTAGTTGCAAACTCATCCTTTTAGAAACTTGTTTGGGCTGTTGAGAGGAGTAAAAAAACATCAAAAATTTCAATCCTGCATGATTCTACCAAGAAATGTGATTCTTCATTCAAAACGCTGGTTTTTGCTATTGGGCTCTATTGAATAATGAATGTTTTGAATTTTCTCCAAAAGTAAAGTAGTTGCAAACTCATGCTTTTAGAGACTTGTTTGGGCTCATGAGAGGAGTAGAAAAACATCAAAAATTTCAGTCCTGCATGATTCTACCAAGAAATGTGTGTTCATTGAAACCGCTGGTTTTTGATAGTTTGGGCCCTATTGAATAATGAATGTTTTGAATTTTCTCCAAAAGTAAAGTAGTTGCAAACTCATCCTTTTAGAAACTTGTTTGGGCTGTTGAGAGGAGTAAAAAACCATCAAAAATTTCAATCCTGCATGATTTTACCAAGAAATGTGATTCTTCATTCAAAACCTGATTTTTGCTATTGGGCTCTATTGAATAGTGAATGTTTTGAATTTTCTCCAAAAGTAAAGTAGTTGCAAACTCATGCTTTTAGAGACTTGTTTGGGCTCATGAGAGGAGTAGAAAAACATCAAAAATTTCAGTCCTGCATGATTCTACCAAGAAATGTGTGTTCATTCAAACCGCTGGTTTTTGATAGTTTGGGCCCTATTGAATAATGAATGTTTTGAATTTTCTCCAAAAGTAAAGTATTTGCAAA
Source organism: Dendrobates tinctorius (assembly GCF_039654945.1). Lineage (NCBI taxonomy): Eukaryota > Metazoa > Chordata > Amphibia > Anura > Dendrobatidae > Dendrobates > Dendrobates tinctorius. The sequence continues at coordinate 26,222,805 of NW_027361793.1, forward strand.
CTCATCCTTTTAGAAACTTGTTTGGGCTGTTGAGAGGAGTAAAAAACCATCAAAAATGTCAATCCTGCATGATTCTACCAAGAAATGTGATTCTTCATTCAAAACGCTGGTTTTTGCTATTGGGCTCTATTGAATAATGAATGTTTTGAATTTTCTCCAAAAGTAAAGTAGTTGCAAACTCATGCTTTTAGAGACTTGTTTGGGCTCATGAGAGGAGTAGAAAAACATCAAAAATTTCAGTCCTGCATGATTCTACCAAGAAATGTGTGTTCATTCAAACCGCTGGTTTTTGATAGTTTGGGCCCTATTGAATAATGAATGTTTTGAATTTTCTCCAAAAGTAAAGTAGTTGCAAACTCATGCTTTTAGAGACTTGTTTGGGCTCATGAGAGGAGTAGAAAAACATCAAAAATTTCAGTCCTGCATGATTCTACCAAGAAATGTGTGTTCATTGAAACCGCTGGTTTTTGATAGTTTGGGCCCTATTGAATAATGAATGTTTTGAATTTTCTCCAAAAGTAAAGTAGTTGCAAACTCATCCTTTTAGAAACTTGTTTGGGCTGTTGAGAGGAGTAAAAAACCAACAAAAATTTCAATCCTGCATGATTCTACCAAGAAATGTGATTCTTCATTCAAAACGCTGGTTTTTGCTATTGGGCTCTATTGAATAATGAATGTTTTGAATTTTCTCCAAAAGTAAAGTAGTTGCAAACTCATGCTTTTAGAGACTTGTTTGGGCTCATGAGAGGAGTAGAAAAACATCAAAAATTTCAGTCCTGCATGATTCTACCAAGAAATGTGTGTTCATTCAAACCGCTGGTTTTTGATAGTTTGGGCCCTATTGAATAATGAATGTTTTGAATTTTCTCCAAAAGTAAAGTGGTTGCAAACTCATGCTTTTAGAGACTTGTTTGGGCTCATGAGAGGAGTAGAAAAACATCAAAAATTTCAGTCCTGCATGATTCTACCAAGAAATGTGTGTTCATTGAAACCGCTGGTTTTTGATAGTTTGGGCCCTATTGAATAATGAATGTTTTGAATTTTCTCCAAAAGTAAAGTAGTTGCAAACTCATCCTTTTAGAAACTTGTTTGGGCTGTTGAGAGGAGTAAAAAACCATCAAAAATTTCAATCCTGCATGATTTTACCAAGAAATGTGATTCTTCATTCAAAACCTGATTTTTGCTATTGGGCTCTATTGAATAGTGAATGTTTTGAATTTTCTCCAAAAGTAAAGTAGTTGCAAACTCATGCTTTTAGAGACTTGTTTGGGCTCATGAGAGGAGTAGAAAAACATCAAAAATTTCAGTCCTGCATGATTCTACCAAGAAATGTGTGTTCATTCAAACCGCTGGTTTTTGATAGTTTGGGCCCTATTGAATAATGAATGTTTTGAATTTTCTCCAAAAGTAAAGTAGTTGCAAACTCATGCTTTTAGAGACTTGTTTGGGCTCATGAGAGGAGTAGAAAAACATCAAAAATTTCAGTCCTGCATGATTCTACCAAGAAATGTGTGTTCATTGAAACCGCTGGTTTTTGATAGTTTGGGCCCTATTGAATAATGAATGTTTTGAATTTTCTCCAAAAGTAAAGTAGTTGCAAACTCATCCTTTTAGAAACTTGTTTGGGCTGTTGAGAGGAGTAAAAAACCATCAAAAATTTCAATCCTGCATGATTTTACCAAGAAATGTGATTCTTCATTCAAAACCTGATTTTTGCTATTGGGCTCTATTGAATAGTGAATGTTTTGAATTTTCTCCAAAAGTAAAGTAGTTGCAAACTCATGCTTTTAGAGACTTGTTTGGGCTCATGAGAGGAGTAGAAAAACATCAAAAATTTCAGTCCTGCATGATTCTACCAAGAAATGTGTGTTCATTGAAACCGCTGGTTTTTTATAGTTTGGGCCCTATTGAATAATGAATGTTTTGAATTTTCTCCAAAAGTAAAGTAGTTGCAAACTCATCCTTTTAGAAACTTGTTTGGGCTCTTGAGAGGAGTAAAAAACCATCAAAAATTTCAATCCTGCATGATTCTACCAAGAAATGTGATTCTTCATTCAAAACGCTGGTTTTTGCTATTGGGCTCTATTGAATAATGAATGTTTTGAATTTTCTCCAAAAGTAAAGTAGTTGCAAACTCATGCTTTTAGAGACTTGTTTGGGCTCATGAGAGGAGTAGAAAAACATCAAAAATTTCAGTCCTGCATGATTCTACCAAGAAATGTGTGTTCATTGAAACCGCTGGTTTTTGATAGTTTGGGCCCTATTGAATAAGGAATGTTTTGAATTTTCTCCAAAAGTAAAGTAGTTGCAAACTCATCCTTTTAGAAACTTGTTTGGGCTGTTGAGAGGAGTAAAAAACCATCAAAAATTTCAATCCTGCATGATTTTACCAAGAAATGTGATTCTTCATTCAAAACCTGATTTTTGCTATTGGGCTCTATTGAATAGTGAATGTTTTGAATTTTCTCCAAAAGTAAAGTAGTTGCAAACTCATGCTTTTAGAGACTTGTTTGGGCTCATGAGAGGAGTAGAAAAACATCAAAAATTTCAGTCCTGCATGATTCTACCAAGAAATGTGTGTTCATTGAAACCGCTGGTTTTTGATAGTTTGGGCCCTATTGAATAATGAATGTTTTGAATTTTCTCCAAAAGTAAAGTAGTTGCAAACTCATCCTTTTAGAAACTTGTTTGGGCTGTTGAGAGGAGTAAAAAACCATCAAAAATTTCAATCCTGCATGATTCTACCAAGAAATGTGATTCTTCATTCAAAACGCTGGTTTTTGCTATTGGGCTCTATTGAATAATGAATGTTTTGAATTTTCTCCAAAAGTAAAGTAGTTGCAAACTCATGCTTTTAGAGACTTGTTTGGGCTCATGAGAGGAGTAGAAAAACATCAAAAATTTCAGTCCTGCATGATTCTACCAAGAAATGTGTGTTCATTCAAACCGCTGGTTTTTGATAGTTTGGGCCCTATTGAATAATGAATGTTTTGAATTTTCTCCAAAAGTAAAGTAGTTGCAAACTCATGCTTTTAGAGACTTGTTTGGGCTCATGAGAGGAGTAGAAAAACATCAAAAATTTCAGTCCTGCATGATTCTACCAAGAAATGTGTGTTCATTGAAACCGCTGGTTTTTGATAGTTTGGGCCCTATTGAATAATGAATGTTTTGAATTTTCTCCAAAAGTAAAGTAGTTGCAAACTCATCCTTTTAGAAACTTGTTTGGGCTGTTGAGAGGAGTAAAAAACCATCAAAAATTTCAATCCTGCATGATTCTACCAAGAAATGTGATTCTTCATTCAAAACGCTGGTTTTTGCTATTGGGCTCTATTGAATAATGAATGTTTTGAATTTTCTCCAAAAGTAAAGTAGTTGCAAACTCATGCTTTTAGAGACTTGTTTGGGCTCATGAGAGGAGTAGAAAAACATCAAAAATTTCAGTCCTGCATGATTCTACCAAGAAATGTGTGTTCATTGAAACCGCTGGTTTTTGATAGTTTGGGCCCTATTGAATAAGGAATGTTTTGAATTTTCTCCAAAAGTAAAGTAGTTGCAAACTCATCCTTTTAGAAACTTGTTTGGGCTGTTGAGAGGAGTAAAAAACCATCAAAAATTTCAATCCTGCATGATTTTACCAAGAAATGTGATTCTTCATTCAAAACCTGATTTTTGCTATTGGGCTCTATTGAATAGTGAATGTTTTGAATTTTCTCCAAAAGTAAAGTAGTTGCAAACTCATGCTTTTAGAGACTTGTTTGGGCTCATGAGAGGAGTAGAAAAACATCAAAAATTTCAGTCCTGCATGATTCTACCAAGAAATGTGTGTTCATTGAAACCGCTGGTTTTTGATAGTTTGGCCCCTTTTGAATAATGAATGTTTTGAATTTTCTCCAAAAGTAAAGTAGTTGCAAACTCATCCTTTTAGAAACTTGTTTGGGCTGTTGAGAGGAGTAAAAAACCATCAAAAATTTCAATCCTGCATGATTCTACCAAGAAATGTGATTCTTCATTCAAAACGCTGGTTTTTGCTATTGGGCTCTATTGAATAATGAATGTTTTGAATTTTCTCCAAAAGTAAAGTAGTTGCAAACTCATGCTTTTAGAGACTTGTTTGGGCTCATGAGAGGAGTAGAAAAACATCAAAAATTTCAGTCCTGCATGATTCTACCAAGAAATGTGTGTTCATTGAAACCGCTGGTTTTTGATAGTTTGGGCCCTATAGAATAATGAATGTTTTGAATTTTCTCCAAAAGTAAAGTAGTTGCAAACTCATCCTTTTAGAAACTTGTTTGGGCTGTTGAGAGGAGTAAAAAACCATCAAAAATTTCAATCCTGCATGATTCTACCAAGAAATGTGATTCTTCATTCAAAACGCTGGTTTTTGCTATTGGGCTCTATTGAATAATGAATGTTTTGAATTTTCTCCAAAAGTAAAGTACTTGCAAACTCATGCTTTTAGAGACTTGTTTGGGCTCATGAGAGGAGTAGAAAAACATCAAAAATTTCAGTACTGCATGATTCTACCAAGAAATGTGTGTTCATTGAAACCGCTGGTTTTTGATAGTTTGGGCCCTATTGAATAATGAATGTTTTGAATTTTCTCCAAAAGTAAAGTAGTTGCAAACTCATCCTTTTAGAAACTTGTTTGGGCTGTTGAGAGGAGTAAAAAACCATCAAAAATTTCAATCCTGCATGATTTTACCAAGAAATGTGATTCTTCATTCAAAACCTGATTTTTGCTATTGGGCTCTATTGAATAGTGAATGTTTTGAATTTTCTCCAAAAGTAAAGTAGTTGCAAACTCATGCTTTTAGAGACTTGTTTGGGCTCATGAGAGGAGTAGAAAAACATCAAAAATTTCAGTCCTGCATGATTCTACCAAGAAATGTGTGTTCATTGAAACGGCTGGTTTTTGATAGTTTGGGCCCTATTGAATAATGAATGTTTTGAATTTTCTCCAAAAGTAAAGTAGTTGCAAACTCATCCTTTTAGAAACTTGTTTGGGCTGTTGAGAGGAGTAAAAAACCATCAAAAATTTCAATCCTGCATGATTCTACCAAGAAATGTGATTCTTCATTCAAAACGCTGGTTTTTGCTATTGGGCTCTATTGAATAATGAATGTTTTGAATTTTCTCCAAAAGTAAAGTAGTTGCAAACTCATGCTTTTAGAGACTTGTTTGGGCTCATGAGATGAGTAGAAAAACATCAAAAATTTCAGTCCTGCATGATTCTACCAAGACATGTGTGTTCATTGAAACGGCTGGTTTTTGATAGTTTGGGCCCTATTGAATAATGAATGTTTTGAATTTTCTCCAAAAGTAAAGTAGTTGCAAACTCATCCTTTTAGAAACTTGTTTGGGTTGTTGAGAGGAGTAAAAAACCATCAAAAATTTCAATCCTGCAGGATTCTACCAAGAAATGTGATTCTTCATTCAAAACGCTGGTTTTTGCTATTGGGCTCTATTGAATAATGAATGTTTTGAATTTTCTCCAAAAGTAAAGTAGTTGCAAACTCATGCTTTTAGAGACTTGTTTGGGCTCATGAGAGGAGTAGAAAAACATCAAAAATTTCAGTCCTGCATGATTCTACCAAGAAATGTGTGTTCATTCAAACCGCTGGTTTTTGATAGTTTGGGCCCTATTGAATAATGAATGTTTTGAATTTTCTCCAAAAGTAAAGTAGTTGCAAACTCATGCTTTTAGAGACTTGTTTGAGCTCATGAGAGGAGTAGAAAAACATCAAAAATTTCAGTCCTGCATGATTCTACCAAGAAATGTGTGTTCATTGAAACCGCTGGTTTTTGATAGTTTGGGCCCTATTGAATAATGAATGTTTTGAATTTTCTCCAAAAGTAAAGTAGTTGCAAACTCATCCTTTTAGAAACTTGTTTGGGCTGTTGAGAAGAGTAAAAAACCATCAAAAATTTCAATCCTGCATGATTCTACCAAGAAATGTGATTCTTCATTCAAAACGCTGGTTTTTGCTATTGGGCTCTATTGAATAATGAATGCTTTGAATTTTCTCCAAAAGTAAAGTAGTTGCAAACTCATGCTTTTAGAGACTTGTTTGGGCTCATGAGAGGAGTAGAAAAACATCAAAAATTTCAGTCCTGCATGATTCTACCAAGAAATGTGTGTTCATTGAAACCGCTGGTTTTTGATAGTTTGGGCCCTATTGAATAATGAATGTTTTGAATTTTCTCCAAAAGTAAAGTAGTTGCAAACTCATCCTTTTAGAAACTTGTTTGGGCTGTTGAGAGGAGTAAAAAACCATCAAAAATTTCAATCCTGCATGATTCTACCAAGAAATGTGATTCTTCATTCAAAACGCTGGTTTTTGCTATTGGGCTCTATTGAATAATGAATGTTTTGAATTTTCTCCAAAAGTAAAGTAGTTGCAAACTCATGCTTTTAGAGACTTGTTTGGGCTCATGAGAGGAGTAGAAAAACATCAAAAATTTCAGTCCTGCATGATTCTACCAAGAAATGTGTGTTCATTCAAACCGCTGGTTTTTGATAGTTTGGGCCCTATTGAATAATGAATGTTTTGAATTTTCTCCAAAAGTAAAGTAGTTGCAAACTCATGCTTTTAGAGACTTGTTTGGGCTCATGAGAGGAGTAGAAAAACATCAAAAATTTCAGTCCTGCATGATTCTACCAAGAAATGTGTGTTCATTCAAACCGCTGGTTTTTGATAGTTTGGGCCCTATTGAATAATGAATGTTTTGAATTTTCTCCAAAAGTAAAGTAGTTGCAAACTCATGCTTTTAGAGACTTGTTTGGGCTCATGAGAGGAGTAGAAAAACATCAAAAATTTCAGTCCTGCATGATTCTACCAAGAAATGTGTGTTCATTGAAACCGCTGGTTTTTTATAGTTTGGGACCTATTGAATAATGAATGTTTTGAATTTTCTCCAAAAGTAAAGTAGTTGCAAACTCATCCTTTTAGAAACTTGTTTGGGCTGTTGAGAGGAGTAAAAAACCATCAAAAATTTCAATCCTGCATGATTCTACCAAGAAATGTGATTCTTCATTCAAAACGCTGGTTTTTGCTATTGGGCTCTATTGAATAATGAATGTTTTGAATTTTCTCCAAAAGTAAAGTAGTTGCAAACTCATGCTTTTAGAGACTTGTTTGGGCTCATGAGAGGAGTAGAAAAACATCAAAAATTTCAGTCCTGCATGATTCTACCAAGAAATGTGTGTTCATTGAAACCGCTGGTTTTTGATAGTTTGGGCCCTATTGAATAAGGAATGTTTTGAATTTTCTCCAAAAGTAAAGTAGTTGCAAACTCATCCTTTTAGAAACTTGTTTGGGCTGTTGAGAGGAGTAAAAAACCATCAAAAATTTCAATCCTGCATGATTTTACCAAGAAATGTGATTCTTCATTCAAAACCTGATTTTTGCTATTGGGCTCTATTGAATAGTGAATGTTTTGAATTTTCTCCAAAAGTAAAGTAGTTGCAAACTCATGCTTTTAGAGACTTGTTTGGGCTCATGAGAGGAGTAGAAAAACATCAAAAATTTCAGTCCTGCATGATTCTACCAAGAAATGTGTGTTCATTGAAACCGCTGGTTTTTGATAGTTTGGACCCTATTGAATAATGAATGTTTTGAATTTTCTCCAAAAGTAAAGTAGTTGCAAACTCATCCTTTTAGAAACTTGTTTGGGCTGTTGAGAGGAGTAAAAAACCATCAAAAATTTCAATCCTGCATGATTCTACCAAGAAATGTGATTCTTCATTCAAAACGCTGGTTTTTGCTATTGGGCTCTATTGAATAATGAATGTTTTGAATTTTCTCCAAAAGTAAAGTAGTTGCAAACTCATGCTTTTAGAGACTTGTTTGGGCTCATGAGAGGAGTAGAAAAACATCAAAAATTTCAGTCCTGCATGATTCTACCAAGAAATGTGTGTTCATTGAAACCGCTGGTTTTTGATAGTTTGGGCCCTATTGAATAATGAATGTTTTGAATTTTCTCCAAAAGTAAAGTAGTTGCAAACTCATCCTTTTAGAAACTTGTTTGGGCTGTTGAGAGGAGTAAAAAACCATCAAAAATTTCAATCCTGCATGATTCTACCAAGAAATGTGATTCTTCATTCAAAACGCTGGTTTTTGCTATTGGGCTCTATTGAATAATGATGTTTTGAATTTTCTCCAAAAGTAAAGTAGTTGCAAACTCATGCTTTTAGAGACTTGTTTGGGCTCATGAGAGGAGTAGAAAAACATCAAAAATTTCAGTCCTGCATGATTCTACCAAGAAATGTGTGTTCATTGAAACCGCTGGTTTTTGATAGTTTGGGCCCTATTGAATAATGAATGTTTTGAATTTTCTCCAAAAGTAAAGTAGTTGCAAACTCATCCTTTTAGAAACTTGTTTGGGCTGTTGAGAGGAGTAAAAAACCATCAAAAATTTCAATCCTGCATGATTTTACCAAGAAATGTGATTCTTCATTCAAAACCTGATTTTTGCTATTGGGCTCTATTGAATAGTGAATGTTTTGAATTTTCTCCAAAAGTAAAGTAGTTGCAAACTCATGCTTTTAGAGACTTGTTTGGGCTCATGAGAGGAGTAGAAAAACATCAAAAATTTCAGTCCTGCATGATTCTACCAAGAAATGTGTGTTCATTCAAACCGCTGGTTTTTGATAGTTTGGGCCCTATTGAATAATGAATGTTTTGAATTTTCTCCAAAAGTAAAGTAGTTGCAAACTCATCCTTTTAGAAACTTGTTTGGGCTGTTGAGAGGAGTAAAAAACCATCAAAAATTTCAATCCTGCATGATTCTACCAAGAAATGTGATTCTTCATTCAAAACGCTGGTTTTTGCTATTGGGCTCTATTGAATAATGAATGTTTTGAATTTTCTCCAAAAGTAAAGTAGTTGCAAACTCATGCTTTTAGAGACTTGTTTGGGCTCATGAGAGGAGAAGAAAAACATCAAAAATTTCAGTCCTGCATGATTCTACCAAGACATGTGTGTTCATTGAAACGGCTGGTTTTTGATAGTTTGGCCCCTATTGAATAATGAATGTTTTGAATTTTCTCCAAAAGTAAAGTAGTTGCAAACTCATCCTTTTAGAAACTTGTTTGGGCTGTTGAGAGGAGTAAAAAACCATCAAAAATTTCAATCCTGCATGATTCTACCAAGAAATGTGATTCTTCATTCAAAACGCTGGTTTTTGCTATTGGGCTCTATTGAGTAATGAATGTTTTGAATTTTCTCCAAAAGTAAAGTAGTTGCAAACTCATGCTTTTAGAGACTTGTTTGAGCTCATGAGAGGAGTAGAAAAACATCAAAAATTTCAGTCCTGCATGATTCTACCAAGAAATGTGTGTTTATTCAAACCGCTGGTTTTTGATAGTTTGGGCCCTATTGAATAATGAATGTTTTGAATTTTCTCCAAAAGTAAAGTAGTTGCAAACTCATCCTTTTAGAAACTTGTTTGGGCTGTTGAGAGGAGTAAAAAACCATCAAAAATTTCAATCCTGCATGATTTTACCAAGAAATGTGATTCTTCATTCAAAACCTGATTTTTGCTATTGGGCTCTATTGAATAGTGAATGTTTTGAATTTTCTCCAAAAGTAAAGTAGTTGCAAACTCATGCTTTTAGAGACTTGTTTGGGCTCATGAGAGGAGTAGAAAAACATCAAAAATTTCAGTCCTGCATGATTCTACCAAGAAATGTGTGTTCATTCAAACCGCTGGTTTTTGATAGTTTGGGCCCTATTGAATAATGAATGTTTTGAATTTTCTCCAAAAGTAAAGTAGTTGCAAACTCATCCTTTTAGAAACTTGTTTGGGCTGTTGAGAGGAGTAAAAAACCAACAAAAATTTCAATCCTGCATGATTCTACCAAGAAATGTGATTCTTCATTCAAAACGCTGGTTTTTGCTATTGGGCTATATTGAATAATGAATGTTTTGAATTTTCTCCAAAAGTAAAGTAGTTGCAAACTCATGCTTTTAGAGACTTGTTTGGGCTCATGAGAGGAGTAGAAAAACATCAAAAATTTCAGTCCTGCATGATTCTACCAAGAAATGTGTGTTCATTCAAACCGCTGGTTTTTGATAGTTTGGGCCCTATTGAATAATGAATGTTTTGAATTTTCTCCAAAAGTAAAGTAGTTGCAAACTCATGCTTTTAGAGACTTGTTTGGGCTCATGAGAGGAGTAGAAAAACATCAAAAATTTCAGTCCTGCATGATTCTACCAAGAAATGTGTGTTCATTGAAACGGCTGGTTTTTGATAGTTTGGGCCCTATTGAATAATGAATGTTTTGAATTTTCTCCAAAAGTAAAGTAGTTGCAAACTCATCCTTTTAGAAACTTGTTTGGGCTGTTGAGAGGAGTAAAAAACCATCAAAAATTTCAATCCTGCATGATTCTACCAAGAAATGTGATTCTTCATTCAAAACGCTGGTTTTTGCTATTGGGCTCTATTGAATAATGAATGTTTTGAATTTTCTCCAAAAGTAAAGTAGTTGCAAACTCATGCTTTTAGAGACTTGTTTGGGCTCATGAGAGGAGTAGAAAAACATCAAAAATTTCAGTCCTGCATGATTCCACCAAGAAATGTGTTCATTCAAACCGCTGGTTTTTGATAGTTTGGGCCCTATTGAATAATGAATGTTTTGAATTTTCTCCAAAAGTAAAGTAGTTGCAAACTCATCCTTTCAGAAACTTGTTTGGGCTGTTGAGAGGAGTTAAAAACCAACAAAAATTTCAATCCTGCATGATTCTACCAAGAAATGTGATTCTTCATTCAAAACGCTGGTTTTTGCTATTGGGCTCTATTGAATAATGAATGTTTTGAATTTTCTCCAAAAGTAAAGTAGTTGCAAACTCATGCTTTTAGAGACTTGTTTGGGCTCATGAGAGGAGTAGAAAAACATCAAAAATTTCAGTCCTGCATGTTTCTACCAAGAAATGTGTGTTCATTCAAACCGCTGGTTTTTGATAGTTTGGGCCCTATTGAATAATGAATGTTTTGAATTTTCTCCAAAAGTAAAGTAGTTGCAAACTCATGCTTTTAGAGACTTGTTTGGGCTCATGAGAGGAGTAGAAAAACATCAAAAATTTCAGTCCTGCACGATTCTACCAAGAAATGTGTGATCATTGAAACCGCTGGTTTTTGATAGTTTGGGCCCTATTGAATAATGAATGTTTTGAATTTTCTCCAAAAGTAAAGTAGTTGCAAACTCATCCTTTTAGAAACTTGTTTGGGCTGTTGAGAGGAGTAAAAAACCATCAAAAATTTCAATCCTGCATGATTCTACCAAGAAATGTGATTCTTCATTCAAAACGCTGGTTTTTGCTATTGGGCTCTATTGAATAATGAATGTTTTGAATTTTCTCCAAAAGTAAAGTAGTTGCAAACTCATGCTTTTAGAGACTTGTTTGGGCTCATGAGAGGAGTAGAAAAACATCAAAAATTTCAGTCCTGCATGATTCTACCAAGAAATGTGTGTTCATTGAAACCGCTGGTTTTTGATAGTTTGGGCCCTATTGAATAATGAATGTTTTGAATTTTCTCCAAAAGTAAAGTAGTTGCAAACTCATCCTTTTAGAAACTTGTTTGGGCTGTTGAGAGGAGTAAAAAACCATCAAAAATTTCAATCCTGCATGATTCTACCAAGAAATGTGATTCTTCATTCAAAACGCTGGTTTTTGCTATTGGGCTCTATTGAATAATGAATGTTTTGAAATTTCTCCAAAAGTAAAGTAGTTGCAAACTCATGCTTTTAGAGACTTGTTTGGGCTCATGAGAGGAGTAGAAAAACATCAAAAATTTCAGTCCTGCATGATTCTACCAAGAAATGTGTGTTCATTCAAACCGCTGGTTTTTGATAGTTTGGGCCCTATTGAATAATGAATGTTTTGAATTTTCTCCAAAAGTAAAGTAGTTGCAAACTCATGCTTTTAGAGACTTGTTTGGGCTCATGAGAGGAGTAGAAAAACATCAAAAATTTCAGTCCTGCATGATTCTACCAAGAAATGTGTGTTCATTGAAACCGCTGGTTTTTGATAGTTTGGGCCCTATTGAATAATGAATGTTTTGAATTTTCTCCAAAAGTAAAGTAGTTGCAAACTCATCCTTTTAGAAACTTGTTTGGGCTGTTGAGAGGAGTAAAAAACCATCAAAAATTTCAATCCTGCATGATTTTACCAAGAAATGTGATTCTTCATTCAAAACCTGATTTTTGCTATTGGGCTCTATTGAATAGTGAATGTTTTGAATTTTCTCCAAAAGTAAAGTAGTTGCAAACTCATGCTTTTAGAGACTTGTTTGGGCTCATGAGAGGAGTAGAAAAACATCAAAAATTTCAGTCCTGCATGATTCTACCAAGAAATGTGTGTTCATTGAAACCGCTGGTTTTTTATAGTTTGGGCCCTATTGAATAATGAATGTTTTGAATTTTCTCCAAAAGTAAAGTAGTTGCAAACTCATCCTTTTAGAAACTTGTTTGGGCTGTTGAGAGGAGTAAAAAACCATCAAAAATTTCAATCCTGCATGATTCTACCAAGAAATGTGATTCTTCATTCAAAACGCTGGTTTTTGCTATTGGGCTCTATTGAATAATGAATGTTTTGAATTTTCTCCAAAAGTAAAGTAGTTGCAAAGTCATGCTTTTAGAGACTTGTTTGGGCTCATGAGAGGAGTAGAAAAACATCAAAAATTTCAGTCCTGCATGATTCTACCAAGAAATGTGTGTTCATTGAAACCGCTGGTTTTTGATAGTTTGGGCCCTATTGAATAAGGAATGTTTTGAATTTTCTCCAAAAGTAAAGTAGTTGCAAACTCATCCTTTTAGAAACTTGTTTGGGCTGTTGAGAGGAGTAAAAAACCATCAAAAATTTCAATCCTGCATGATTTTACCAAGAAATGTGATTCTTCATTCAAAACCTGATTTTTGCTATTGGGCTCTATTGAATAGTGAATGTTTTGAATTTTCTCCAAAAGTAAAGTAGTTGCAAACTCATGCTTTTAGAGACTTGTTTGGGCTCATGAGAGGAGTAGAAAAACATCAAAAATTTCAGTCCTGCATGATTCTACCAAGAAATGTGTGTTCATTGAAACCGCTGGTTTTTTATAGTTTGGGCCCTATTGAATAATGAATGTTTTGAATTTTCTCCAAAAGTAAAGTAGTTGCAAACTCATCCTTTTAGAAACTTGTTTGGGCTGTTGAGAGGAGTAAAAAACCATCAAAAATTTCAATCCTGCATGATTCTACCAAGAAATGTGATTCTTCATTCAAAACGCTGGTTTTTGCTATTGGGCTCTATTGAATAATGAATGTTTTGAATTTTCTCCAAAAGTAAAGTAGTTGCAAAGTCATGCTTTTAGAGACTTGTTTGGGCTCATGAGAGGAGTAGAAAAACATCAAAAATTTCAGTCCTGCATGATTCTACCAAGAAATGTGTGTTCATTGAAACCGCTGGTTTTTGATAGTTTGGGCCCTATTGAATAAGGAATGTTTTGAATTTTCTCCAAAAGTAAAGTAGTTGCAAACTCATCCTTTTAGAAACTTGTTTGGGCTGTTGAGAGGAGTAAAAAACCATCAAAAATTTCAATCCTGCATGATTTTACCAAGAAATGTGATTCTTCATTCAAAACCTGATTTTTGCTATTGGGCTCTATTGAATAGTGAATGTTTTGAATTTTCTCCAAAAGTAAAGTAGTTGCAAACTCATGCTTTTAGAGACTTGTTTGGGCTCATGAGAGGAGTAGAAAAACATCAAAAATTTCAGTCCTGCATGATTCTACCAAGAAATGTGTGTTCATTGAAACCGCTGTTTTTTGATAGTTTGGACCCTATTGAATAATGAATGTTTTGAATTTTCTCCAAAAGTAAAGTAGTTGCAAACTCATCCTTTTAGAAACTTGTTTGGGCTGTTGAGAGGAGTAAAAAACCATCAAAAATTTCAATCCTGCATGATTCTACCAAGAAATGTGATTCTTCATTCAAAACGCTGGTTTTTGCTATTGGGCTCTATTGAATAATGAATGTTTTGAATTTTCTCCAAAAGTAAAGTAGTTGCAAACTCATGCTTTTAGAGACTTGTTTGGGCTCATGAGAGGAGTAGAAAAACATCAAAAATTTCAGTCCTGCATGATTCTACCAAGAAATGTGTGTTCATTGAAACCGCTGGTTTTTGATAGTTTGGGCCCTATTGAATAATGAATGTTTTGAATTTTCTCCAAAAGTAAAGTAGTTGCAAACTCATCCTTTTAGAAACTTGTTTGGGCTGTTGAGAGGAGTAAAAAACCATCAAAAATTTCAATCCTGCATGATTTTACCAAGAAATGTGATTCTTCATTCAAAACCTGATTTTTGCTATTGGGCTCTATTGAATAGTGAATGTTTTGAATTTTCTCCAAAAGTAAAGTAGTTGCAAACTCATGCTTTTAGAGACTTGTTTGGGCTCATGAGAGGAGTAGAAAAACATCAAAAATTTCAGTCCTGCATGATTCTACCAAGAAATGTGTGTTCATTCAAACCGCTGGTTTTTGATAGTTTGGGCCCTATTGAATGATGAATGTTTTGAATTTTCTCCAAAAGTAAAGTAGTTGCAAACTCATGCTTTTAGAGACTTGTTTGGGCTCATGAGAGGAGTAGAAAAACATCAAAAATTTCAGTCCTGCATGATTCTACCAAGAAATGTGTGTTCATTCAAACCGCTGGTTTTTGATAGTTTGGGCCCTATTGAATAATGAATGTTTTGAATTTTCTCCAAAAGTAAAGTAGTTGCAAACTCATCCTTTTAGAAACTTGTTTGGGCTGTTGAGAGGAGTAAAAAACCATCAAAAATTTCAATCCTGCATGATTTTACCAAGAAATGTGATTCTTCATTCAAAACCTGATTTTTGCTATTGGGCTCTATTGAATAGTGAATGTTTTGAATTTTCTCCAAAAGTAAAGTAGTTGCAAACTCATGCTTTTAGAGACTTGTTTGGGCTCATGAGAGGAGTAGAAAAACATCAAAAATTTCAGTCCTGCATGATTCTACCAAGAAATGTGTGTTCATTGAAACGGCTGGTTTTTGATAGTTTGGGCCCTATTGAATAATGAATGTTTTGAATTTTCTCCAAAAGTAAAGTAGTTGCAAACTCATCCTTTTAGAAACTTGTTTGGGCTGTTGAGAGGAGTAAAAAACCATCAAAAATTTCAATCCTGCATGATTCTACCAAGAAATGTGATTCTTCATTCAAAACGCTGGTTTTTGCTATTGGGCTCTATTGAATAATGAATGTTTTGAATTTTCTCCAAAAGTAAAGTAGTTGCAAACTCATGCTTTTAGAGACTTGTTTGGGCTCATGAGAGAAGTAGAAAAACATCAAAAATTTCAGTCCTGCATGATTCTACCAAGAAATGTGTGTTCATTGAAACCGCTGGTTTTTGATAGTTTGGGCCCTATTGAATAAGGAATGTTTTGAATTTTCTCCAAAAGTAAAGTAGTTGCAAACTCATCCTTTTAAAAACTTGTTTGGGCTGTTGAGAGGAGTAAAAAACCATCAAAAATTTCAATCCTGCATGATTTTACCAAGAAATGTGATTCTTCATTCAAAACCTGATTTTTGCTATTGGGCTCTATTGAATAGTGAATGTTTTGAATTTTCTCCAAAAGTAAAGTAGTTGCAAACTCATGCTTTTAGAGACTTGTTTGGGCTCATGAGAGGAGTAGAAAAACATCAAAAATTTCAGTCCTGCATGATTCTACCAAGAAATGTGTGTTCATTGAAACCGCTGGTTTTTGATAGTTTGGGCCCTATTGAATAATGAATGTTTTGAATTTTCTCCAAAAGTAAAGTAGTTGCAAACTCATCCTTTTAGAAACTTGTTTGGGCTGTTGAGAGGAGTAAAAAACCATCAAAAATTTCAATCCTGCATGATTCTACCAAGAAATGTGATTCTTCATTCAAAACGCTGGTTTTTGCTATTGGGCTCTATTGAATAATGAATGTTTTGAATTTTCTCCAAAAGTAAAGTAGTTGCAAACTCATGCTTTTAGAGACTTGTTTGGGCTCATGAGAGGAGTAGAAAAACATCAAAAATTTCAGTCCTGCATGATTCTACCAAGAAATGTGTGTTCATTGAAACCGCTGGTTTTTGATAGTTTGGGACCTATTGAATAAGGAATGTTTTGAATTTTCTCCAAAAGTAAAGTAGTTGCAAACTCATCCTTTTAGAAACTTGTTTGGGCTGTTGAGAGGAGTAAAAAACCATCAAAAATTTCAATCCTGCATGATTTTACCAAGAAATGTGATTCTTCATTCAAAACCTGATTTTTGCTATTGGGCTCTATTGAATAGTGAATGTTTTGAATTTTCTCCAAAAGTAAAGTAGTTGCAAACTCATGCTTTTAGAGACTTGTTTGGGCTCATGAGAGGAGTAGAAAGATATCAAAAATTTCAGTCCTGCATGATTCTACCAAGAAATGTGTGTTCATTCAAACCGCTGGTTTTTGATAGTTTGGGCCCTATTGAATAATGAATGTTTTGAATTTTCTCCAAAAGTAAAGTAGTTGCAAACTCATCCTTTTAGAAACTTGTTTGGGCTGTTGAGAGGAGTAAAAAAACATCAAAAATTTCAATCCTGCATGATTCTACCAAGAAATGTGATTCTTCATTCAAAACGCTGGTTTTTGCTATTGGGCTCTATTGAATAATGAATGTTTTGAATTTTCTCCAAAAGTAAAGTAGTTGCAAACTCATGCTTTTAGAGACTTGTTTGGGCTCATGAGAGGAGTAGAAAAACATCAAAAATTTCAGTCCTGCATGATTCTACCAAGAAATGTGTGTTCATTGAAACTGCTGGTTTTTGATAGTTTGGGCCCTATTGAATAATGAATGTTTTGAATTTTCTCCAAAAGTAAAGTAGTTGCAAACTCATCCTTTTAGAAACTTGTTTGGGCTGTTGAGAGGAGTAAAAAACCATCAAAAATTTCAATCCTGCATGATTTTACCAAGAAATGTGATTCTTCATTCAAAACCTGATTTTTGCTATTGGGCTCTATTGAATAGTGAATGTTTTGAATTTTCTCCAAAAGTAAAGTAGTTGCAAACTCATGCTTTTAGAGACTTGTTTGGGCTCATGAGAGGAGTAGAAAAACATCAAAAATTTCAGTCCTGCATGATTCTACCAAGAAATGTGTGTTCATTCAAACCGCTGGTTTTTGATAGTTTGGGCCCTATTGAATAATGAATGTTTTGAATTTTCTCCAAAAGTAAAGTAGTTGCAAACTCATCCTTTTAGAAACTTGTTTGGGCTGTTGAGAGGAGTAAAAAACCATCAAAAATTTCAATCCTGCATGATTCTACCAAGAAATGTGATTCTTCATTCAAAACGCTGGTTTTTGCTATTGGGCTCTATTGAATAATGAATGTTTTGAATTTTCTCCAAAAGTAAAGTAGTTGCAAACTCATGCTTTTAGAGACTTGTTTGGGCTCATGAGAGGAGAAGAAAAACATCAAAAATTTCAGTCCTGCATGATTCTACCAAGACATGTGTGTTCATTGAAACGGCTGGTTTTTGATAGTTTGGGCCCTATTGAATAATGAATGTTTTGAATTTTCTCCAAAAGTAAAGTAGTTGCAAACTCATCCTTTTAGAAACTTGTTTGGGCTGTTGAGAGGAGTAAAAAACCATCAAAAATTTCAATCCTGCATGATTCTACCAAGAAATGTGATTCTTCATTCAAAACGCTGGTTTTTGCTATTGGGCTCTATTGAATAATGAATGTTTTGAATTTTCTCCAAAAGTAAAGTAGTTGCAAACTCATGCTTTTAGAGACTTGTTTGAGCTCATGAGAGGAGTAGAAAAACATCAAAAATTTCAGTCCTGCATGATTCTACCAAGAAATGTGTGTTCATTCAAACCGCTGGTTTTTGATAGTTTGGGCCCTATTGAATAATGAATGTTTTGAATTTTCTCCAAAAGTAAAGTAGTTGCAAACTCATGCTTTTAGAGACTTGTTTGGGCTCATGAGAGGAGTAGAAAAACATCAAAAATTTCAGTCCTGCATGATTCTACCAAGAAAAGTGTGTTCATTGAAACCGCTGGTTTTTGATAGTTTGGGCCCTATTGAATAATGAATGTTTTGAATTTTCTCCAAAAGTAAAGTAGTTGCAAACTCATCCTTTTAGAAACTTGTTTGGGCTGTTGAGAGGAGTAAAAAACCATCAAAAATTTCAATCCTGCATGATTTTACCAAGAAATGTGATTCTTCATTCAAAACCTGATTTTTGCTATTGGGCTCTATTGAATAGTGAATGTTTTGAATTTTCTCCAAAAGTAAAGTAGTTGCAAACTCATGCTTTTAGAGAGTTGTTTGGGCTCATGAGAGGAGTAGAAAAACATCAAAAATTTCAGTCCTGCATGATTCTACCAAGAAATGTGTGTTCATTGAAACCGCTGGTTTTTGATAGTTTGGACCCTATTGAATAATGAATGTTTTGAATTTTCTCCAAAAGTAAAGTAGTTGCAAACTCATCCTTTTAGAAACTTGTTTGGGCTGTTGAGAGGAGTAAAAAACCATCAAAAATTTCAATCCTGCATGATTCTACCAAGAAATGTGATTCTTCATTCAAAACCTGATTTTTGCTATTGGGCTCTATTGAATAGTGAATGTTTTGAATTTTCTCCAAAAGTAAAGTAGTTGCAAACTCATGCTTTTAGAGAGTTGTTTGGGCTCATGAGAGGAGTAGAAAAACATCAAAAATTTCAGTCCTGCATGATTCTACCAAGAAATGTGTGTTCATTGAAACCGCTGGTTTTTGATAGTTTGGGCCCTATTGAATAATGAATGTTTTGAATTTTCTCCAAAAGTAAAGTAGTTGCAAACTCATCCTTTTAGAAACTTGTTTGGGCTGTTGAGAGGAGTAAAAAACCATCAAAAATTTCAATCCTGCATGATTCTACCAAGAAATGTGATTCTTCATTCAAAACGCTGGTTTTTGCTATTGGGCTCTATTGAATAATGAATGTTTTGAATTTTCTCCAAAAGTAAAGTAGTTGCAAACTCATGCTTTTAGAGACTTGTTTGGGCTCATGAGAGGAGTAGAAAAACATCAAAAATTTCAGTCCTGCATGATTCTACCAAGAAATGTGTGTTCATTGAAACCGCTGGTTTTTGATAGTTTGGGCCCTATTGAATAATGAATGTTTTGAATTTTCTCCAAAAGTAAAGTAGTTGCAAACTCATCCTTTTAGAAACTTGTTTGGGCTGTTGAGAGGAGTAAAAAACCATCACAAATTTCAATCCTGCATGATTTTACCAAGAAATGTGATTCTTCATTCAAAACCTGATTTTTGCTATTGGGCTCTATTGAATAGTGAATGTTTTGAATTTTCTCCAAAAGTAAAGTAGTTGCAAACTCATGCTTTTAGAGACTTGTTTGGGCTCATGAGAGGAGTAGAAAAACATCAAAAATTTCAGTCCTGCATGATTCTACCAAGAAATGTGTGTTCATTCAAACCGCTGGTTTTTGATAGTTTGGGCCCTATTGAATAATGAATGTTTTGAATTTTCTCCAAAAGTAAAGTAGTTGCAAACTCATCCTTTTAGAAACTTGTTTGGGCTGTTGAGAGGAGTAAAAAACCATCAAAAATTTCAATCCTGCATGATTCTACCAAGAAATGTGATTCTTCATTCAAAACGCTGGTTTTTCCTATTGGGCTCTATTGAATAATGAATGTTTTGAATTTTCTCCAAAAGTAAAGTAGTTGCAAACTCATGCTTTTAGAGACTTGTTTGGGCTCATGAGAGGAGAAGAAAAACATCAAAAATTTCAGTCCCGCATGATTCTACCAAGACATGTGTGTTCATTGAAACGGCTGGTTTTTGATAGTTTGGGCCCTATTGAATAATGAATGTTTTGAATTTTCTCCAAAAGTAAAGTAGTTGCAAACTCATCCTTTTAGAAACTTGTTTGGGCTGTTGAGAGGAGTAAAAAACCATCAAAAATTTCAATCCTGCATGATTCTACCAAGAAATGTGATTCTTCATTCAAAACGCTGGTTTTTGCTATTGGGCTCTATTGAATAATGAATGTTTTGAATTTTCTCCAAAAGTAAAGTAGTTGCAAACTCATGCTTTTAGAGACTTGTTTGAGCTCATGAGAGGAGTAGAAAAACATCAAAAATTTCAGTCCTGCATGTTTCTACCAAGAAATGTGTGTTTATTCAAACCGCTGGTTTTTGAGTTTGGGCCCTATTGAATAATGAATGTTTTGAATTTTCTCCAAAAGTAAAGTAGTTGCAAACTCATCCTTTTAGAAACTTGTTTGGGCTGTTGAGAGGAGTAAAAAACCATCAAAAATTTCAATCCTGCATGATTTTACCAAGAAATGTGATTCTTCATTCAAAACCTGATTTTTGCTATTGGGCTCTATTGAATAGTGAATGTTTTGAATTTTCTCCAAAAGTAAAGTAGTTGCAAACTCATGCTTTTAGAGACTTGTTTGGGCTCATGAGAGGAGTAGAAAAACATCAAAAATTTCAGTCCTGCATGATTCTACCAAGAAATGTGTGTTCATTCAAACCGCTGGTTTTTGATAGTTTGGGCCCTATTGAATAATGAATGGTTTGAATTTTCTCCAAAAGTAAAGTAGTTGCAAACTCATCCTTTTAGAAACTTGTTTGGGCTGTTGAGAGGAGTAAAAAACCATCAAAAATTTCAATCCTGCATGATTCTACCAAGAAATGTGATTCTTCATTCAAAACGCTGGTTTTTGCTATTGGGCTCTATTGAATAATGAATGTTTTGAATTTTCTCCAAAAGTAAAGTAGTTGCAAACTCATGCTTTTAGAGACTTGTTTGGGCTCATGAGAGGAGAAGAAAAACATCAAAAATTTCAGTCCTGCATGATTCTACCAAGACATGTGTGTTCATTGAAACGGCTGGTTTTTGATAGTTTGGGCCCTATTGAATAATGAATGTTTTGAATTTTCTCCAAAAGTAAAGTAGTTGCAAACTCATCCTTTTAGAAACTTGTTTGGGCTGTTGAGAGGAGTAAAAAACCATCAAAAATTTCAATCCTGCATGATTCTACCAAGAAATGTGATTCTTCATTCAAAACGCTGGTTTTTGCTATTGGGCTCTATTGAATAATGAATGTTTTGAATTTTCTCCAAAAGTAAAGTAGTTGCAAACTCATGCTTTTAGAGACTTGTTTGAGCTCATGAGAGGAGTAGAAAAACATCAAAAATTTCAGTCCTGCATGATTCTACCAAGAAATGTGTGTTTATTCAAACCGCTGGTTTTTGATAGTTTGGGCCCTATTGAATAATGAATGTTTTGAATTTTCTCCAAAAGTAAAGTAGTTGCAAACTCATCCTTTTAGAAACTTGTTTGGGCTGTTGAGAGGAGTAAAAAACCATCAAAAATTTCAATCCTGCATGATTTTACCAAGAAATGTGATTCTTCATTCAAAACCTGATTTTTGCTATTGGGCTCTATTGAATAGTGAATGTTTTGAATTTTCTCCAAAAGTAAAGTAGTTGCAAACTCATGCTTTTAGAGACTTGTTTGGGCTCATGAGAGGAGTAGAAAAACATCAAAAATTTCAGTCCTGCATGATTCTACCAAGAAATGTGTTCATTCAAACCGCTGGTTTTTGATAGTTTGGGCCCTATTGAATAATGAATGTTTTGAATTTTCTCCAAAAGTAAAGTAGTTGCAAACTCATCCTTTTAGAAACTTGTTTGGGCTGTTGAGAGGAGTAAAAAACCAACAAAAATTTCAATCCTGCATGATTCTACCAAGAAATGTGATTCTTCATTCAAAACGCTGGTTTTTGCTATTGGGCTCTATTGAATAATGAATGTTTTGAATTTTCTCCAAAAGTAAAGTAGTTGCAAACTCATGCTTTTAGAGACTTGTTTGGGCTCATGAGAGGAGTAGAAAAACATCAAAAATTTCAGTCCTGCATGATTCTACCAAGAAATGTGTGTTCATTAAAACCGCTGGTTTTTGATAGTTTGGGCCCTATTGAATAATGAATGTTTTGAATTTTCTCCAAAAGTAAAGTAGTTGCAAACTCATGCTTTTAGAGACTTGTTTGGGCTCATGAGAGGAGTAGAAAAACATCAAAAATTTCAGTCCTGCATGATTCTACCAAGAAAAGTGTGTTCATTGAAACCGCTGGTTTTTGATAGTTTGGGCCCTATTGAATAATGAATGTTTTGAATTTTCTCCAAAAGTAAAGTAGTTGCAAACTCATCCTTTTAGAAACTTGTTTGGGCTGTTGAGAGGAGTAAAAAAACCATCAAAAATTTCAATCCTGCATGATTTTACCAAGAAATGTGATTCTTCATTCAAAACCTGATTTTTGCTATTGGGCTCTATTGAATAGTGAATGTTTTGAATTTTCTCCAAAAGTAAAGTAGTTGCAAACTCATGCTTTTAGAGACTTGTTTGGGCTCATGAGAGGAGTAGAAAAACATCAAAAATTTCAGTCCTGCATGATTCTACCAAGAAATGTGTGTTCATTGAAACCGCTGTTTTTTTTATAGTTTGGGCCCTATTGAATAATGAATGTTTTGAATTTTCTCCAAAAGTAAAGTAGTTGCAAACTCATCCTTTTAGAAACTTGTTTGGGCTGTTGAGAGGAGTAAAAAACCATCAAAAATTTCAATCCTGCATGATTCTACCAAGAAATGTGATTCTTCATTCAAAACGCTGGTTTTTGCTATTGGGCTCTATTGAATAATGAATGTTTTGAATTTTCTCCAAAAGTAAAGTAGTTGCAAACTCATGCTTTTAGAGACTTGTTTGGGCTCATGAGAGGAGTAGAAAAACATCAAAAATTTCAGTCCTGCATGATTCTACCAAGAAATGTGTGTTCATTCAAACCGCTGGTTTTTGATAGTTTGGGCCCTATTGAATAATGAATGTTTTGAATTTTCTTAAACAATATTTTTTATTGAGTTTTCAAAATAATAGAAATGTATAAACATACCTCATATATATCATGTTCGAATAGAGTCAAGATAATGTACATCAGGACATCATCATATGGTATCTGAACATCATATCATCATTTAAAGTATGTACAATTAACATTAATTGAAATAGATTTGAAAAACAATTACAACAGCACAGGCAAACACCAAATATATGTGAAATTTTGGCACACAAAAAGAGCAAAAATCAAGATATCAAGATATAAATTCTTCTTCTATCTTAGGTTTGAGTTTCAACCATCTATGCCATCTGTCGTCAAATAACTTTATTGACATATTGTTGATATAATGAATTTTTTCATAAACACAATGTTTGTCCACCAACATGATCAATGTGGCAATGTTCGGAGGTTGCTTATTGTTCCAACCTTTCGCTATAAGGTATATTGCAGACATGAGAATGTGGGCAACCAAATACTTTGTTGTTTTGAATCTGCAAATATCTATGAGTAGTAAGGCCAAGGCAGGGTGCAACTGAACACACCAGTTGCATATGATCGAAATCAAATTGGAGACCTTAAGCCAGTATGGTTTCAGTACCGGGCATCCCCAGAAAATATGGAGTAAGTCAGCCTGAGACCCGCATCCCCGCCAACACAGATCAGATCCCCCTTCCCCAAAATGTTTAATCCTGTTTGGGGTCAAGTAATATCTGTGGACTAGTTTGTAATGTGTTTCCAGAATGTTCATGCAATTTGTAGACCTCACTGCAGTTTTAAAAGACAATGTCCACTGTGGGGCATAAATCTGCTTCTGCAGAGTAGTCTCCCATTTTTCAAAGCATCCACCCTTAGAAAAGGTGTATTTGCCGGTCAGGAAGTTATACAGGGGTTTAAGAGAGCTCTTGTGCCTGGGGGTTGTGCTGGTTAGGAAATTATAAATGGTATGGTTGACCAAAACTATCTTGCAGAAATATCTCTTAAATTTGTTATATTCCTCTTTGAGTATGAGGTATTTCATATATTCCGTATTAGGGATTTTAAATTTAGCCTTGACCAACTCAAAAGGCATGACTTTATTATTGTCCAATAAATCATCCACATAAGCAATGGGGAATGTTTTCCAATTATCAAACATGGGTCTCAAAGAAACCTTGACAGGTGCCAAAAAGTGAAGTCTCAGTCTTTTGGTTGAGACAGGGGAGACATTAAACCTTCTCCTGCACATATGTGACCAACTCTGCATAGAGGCTCTGAGTATTGGGTTTTCTATGTCTCCAATCTCTCCTCTGTGCAGAAGAAAATAGGAAACATAAAGTGTCGGTTCTTTATTAGGCATTAAATCTCTTTCAATTTTTGGCCATCCCAATTCTGTCTGTTCTGTGAGCCACATTTTTGTCAATTCAGTTGTGGTGGCAAAGTAATATGCCTCTAAGTCTGGAAGGGCTATCCCCCCATTTTCTCTAGATTTAAGTAGTGTGTGTTTCTTTACTCTAGGCTTTTTATTATTCCAAATAAATCTGTTCATTTGATGAGTTAATTTTTGTATGTGTTGCATTGATAAAGGCAGAGGGACATTCCTATACAAAAACAACACCTTTGGGAGGCAGAACATCTTATATAATACTATTCTTCCCAACCAAGTGGCTGGGGTTTTTGACAATTCTCCCAACTTAGTGTCAAGAGATTTCAAAAGGCTATCCATGTTTACCTCACTTGTGTGTGTGAGGTCGCTTGTGAGCCAAATTCCTAGATATGGGATTTTAGTGCAGTCCCAAGTAAAAGGGTACTTATCTTGTAATTGCTGTTTTATAGGGGCTGAAATAAATAGTGACAAAACGTTAGTCTTTTTTACATTGAGTTTATAATATGATATTGAACCAAACAACTCTATGATGTCCCAAGTCGCCTTCAATGACTCAACAGGATCTGTCAGTGTGAGTATGATATCGTCTGCATATAAATTTATTTTATGCTCTACATCTCCCAACCGTACTCCCCTCACCTCACTCGAGTCCCTTATCCTTTGAGCCAGTGGTTCCAGACTCAGGATAAAAATAATTGGGGACAGAGGGCATCCCTGTCTTGTTCCGTTTGTTATGTCAAATTTCCCTGACATCGTGCTATTGACCAGCACAGAGGCAGACGGTTGGGAGTACAGAGCCTGAACACTTTTCAACATCTCCTCACCAAAACCCATCTTCTTTAATACTGCGAATGCATATGTCCAATTGATGCGGTCAAAAGCTTTCTCCGCATCAAGGGCCACAAACAGACTGGGAATTTTTTTCTTGTTACAAAAGTGTATATGGTGCAAGACACTTCTTGAACTGTCAGAAGTCTGTCTAAATTTTACAAAACCCACTTGATCGGGATGTATGAGATATTGGATAACATCTTGCACCCTTTCTGCCAGTATTTTTGCATAGACCTTGATGTCTGCATTCAGGAGGGATATGGGTCTATAGTTTTCTATCTTGGTGGGATCTTTGTCCGGTTTGGGGATTACCACTATGGTGGCTCTCAGCATATCTGCACTACATGTTCCTTTTGATTTTATAAAATTTAGGGTGTTTGTTAAATAGGGGACCAGATTTTCCTGAAATGTTTTATAATATTCCACAGGGAATCCGTCTGGACCAGGAGCCTTATTACATTTGAGATTTTTTATTGCCAGAGACACCTCTCCCTCAGAGAAGGGTGCATCAAGCATTTCCCTTTGCTCAGAAGACAGAGATCTCAACTCTACTCCTCCCAGGAAATTATCTATCATCTCCTCTGTAGGAGGGGGATAAGTCCCATTTTTTCCTATATTGTAAAGGTTTGAGTAGTATTTTTCAAAAGCCAAAGCTATGTCCCTTGGCTTTTCTATATTCACTGAGTTCTGGGAAAGTTTTTTAATTAAATGCTTTTTATTTATGGGTTTGAATCTATTTGCCATAGTTTTTGAGTTTTTGTTGTTATTTATGTAAAACCCTGCCCTGTTAAACAGAGTCTTTTTTTCGTAAATATTTATGAGAAGATTTCTAAATTCCAATCTAAGGGAGTATAACTCCTTGTATTTAGTAAAAGATTTTTCCACTTTGGCCTGGTCTTCAAGTTTTTTGATTTGTTCTAGTAACAGCCTCTGTTTGCTCTCTCTTTCCCTCTTTTGTCTTGAGGCCATCTGAATTAAGTGGCCTCTAATGACACATTTATGTGCTAACCATAAGGTTTCAGGGGAGATTTCCTGGGAGTCATTTTCTTTAAAATAATTCATTATAGTGTTTTTTATTGTTGCTATATTATCTGGGGAGTCTACTACAAATTTGCTATATCTCCAATTGTAGTGTCTTTGAGTCGAAGAGGAAACCTGTAATGTTAATAGAATTGGAGCATGGTCCGACCATGTGATGGGGCCAGTTTGGAAATCTATATACGAATCTAGTAAGGAAAAACTGGTAAATATATGATCTATTTTGGTATAAGATCTGTTGTGTGGGCAGAATCTGGTGTATTCTCTAGAATTAGGGTTCAATATTTTACAACTGTCGTGTAAGTTAGCATTGCTCAGCCACTTCCCCAAATTCACACTTCTGTAGTATGGAGCAGAGGATGAGCAATCAGTGCTTGGGTCAACAATACAATTAAAGTCTCCCCCCCATATGATTTGTCCCTTGCTAAATTTAGATAATTTTCTTTTGACTTTATTGAGAAAGCTAATTTGTCTCACATTAGGGGCGTATACATTAACCACAGTGTATTCCATTCCCTCCAAGGTAAAATTGATGATTAAATATCTGCCTTTATTGTCTTTATAAACATCTGAAATAACCACTGGTAGGTCTCTGTGGAAGGCAATGGCCACCCCAGCTTTTTTCCCTCCCTCGTTGTTGGAGAAGAAAATCTGAGGATAATCTTTGTTTTTAAATCTGTTATTATCAGTTTCCAGGAGGTGGGTTTCCTGTATCATAGCAACATTTGCTTTCAATCTTTTGATCTCCTTCCACAGAGCATACCTTTTAAAGGGACTATTAAGCCCATTTACATTAAATGATAGGATTTTCAACTCCATAATATATCAAAAAGAAAGAAATGTGTTAAATAACTCAATAAGATAGAATAGTCCATCTGGACATATATCCAAAAAGAGTGGTATTTCTCTAGAAATTTGTTGTCAGTGCCTGGTGTGCCTGTGAATAGAAACATGTTATAACCTGGAATAACCTAGAACAAAACAAACTTGTTAACAAGGAAGTTGAATTTCTCAAAAGAAATGATACCAAGAGAAATCTCTCGGTTAGTGTTTGGGGATAAAAGTTCAGGCCAAGAGCCAGGGTCAACACCTACCAAGTCCATTATCTTTTCTTTTGTGTGGTCCAGGACTGTGACAAACGTCTTGGCTGTCGTGAAGAGTTGCTCCTCTCTTGATTGTAGGATAAAGATGAGTTCTTCATTGGAGGAATACCAAGGTCCTGAAAGAATCTATCACAGTTATCAATGTTAGACAAGGCAAAAGTAGTGTTTTCCTTCATGACCAATATTTTTGTAGGAAAGCCCCATCTGTATAGCACCCTGTGCTCCCGTAGGTGTGCAGTGATAGGGAAAAAGTCTCTCCTTTTTTGCAACGTGGCTTTTGAAAAGTCTGCAAAGATCTTAATACCCTCATATGGTCTTGGTAAGATGGGTGACTGCTTGCTCTTCCTCAAAATGTCCTCCTTTGTCAGAAAATAGTGAAAGAATGCAATAACATCCCGCGGAGCTCTTTCAGGGGCATATTTGGACTTAGGTAGTCTGTGTATGCGTTCTATTAAGAGGTCTCCTTTGGAAGCACCTGGGAGCATAGCATGGAGCATTTTTTGCACATATGAATCAAGATCTCTGTCCTTGACATTCTCAGGTATTCCTCTGAATTTAAGGTTGTTTCTCCTACTCCTGTCCTCTTGTTCTATCAGTCTTGACTTTAGGAAGGTAACTTCTTTCTCTAAGGCATAATGTTCGTCTATCAAATTGTTGTGAGACTGGACTATCTCCTCCATTTTCGACTCCAAGTGATTCACCCTCTGGCCCAGACTGTCTATATTGTTTTGGAGGTTTGTATTATATCCCTCTAGTTGTTTTTGGAATGTCTTTGCAAGAAGGCACACCATATTTTTTATGAACAATTCTGAAGCTGCTTTGTTGGTAGCCTCTACCTCAGTCAAAACATGTAAAATGTTTTCAGGCATGGGGTTATCTGGAGTGCAGAAGTCCTCCATCTGCGTCTCACTTTGCAGCTCAGCCGAGCTACTGCTTAATCTGCAGCTATTTTGTGAGGCAGGGGACAGTTCCCTCTGTGGTGGCGTTAGAGGGGTGTCTGAAATGGTGGAGATATCTGGACAAGATGAGGAGGCCCTTATTGTATTTGTGGCCTCCATAGCGGCTGTGAGCGTTGCTGCTGTGCAAGATTTCACAGGCTGCGCAAGATTTTTGCTTAAGGTACGCAATTTGCGTACTTGCTGCGCAATCCCGTCTGTTTCCCGGTTAATCTCGCGATATTTTGCCTCCTTCTTCTCAGCGCTACTTTTAACACTGAATTTAGCGCTTTCTTTAATATATGGAGCGGCGGTTTTTGCAGGGATGGGGGCAGACTTACCCCCTGACTTGAATACTGCGTGTTTCAGTCTCTGTGGCGTTCTCTCCCGCTGTGCGCCGCTCAGGCTGGGGCTGCAGGCTGTGGCTGCTGTGTGGCGGGCGCCATCTTGGCTCCTCAGCATGAGGGGAGAGCGCTCCAGATTTTTTGATTTTCCTGCTTTTCTATTAAGCGGATCCATTATGTGGGGGCACCGCTGGTGCCTATGGAGGTTCCCACAAGTTTTCAGCCAGTCCTGGCTTGTAAGTCGCTTGTTAATAGCGCTTGGTAGGCTGCCCTGTGGAGGAGCTCAGAGCTCAGGCTTCCATTCAGCTCAGACGCTGGCCACGCCCCCCAATGTTTTGAATTTTCTCCAAAAGTAAAGTAGTTGCAAACTCATGCTTTTAGAGACTTGTTTGGGCTCATGAGAGGAGTAGAAAAACATCAAAAATTTCAGTCCTGCATGATTCTACCAAGAAATGTGTGTTCATTCAAACCGCTGGTTTTTGATAGTTTGGGCCCTATTGAATAATGAATGTTTTGAATTTTCTCCAAAAGTAAAGTAGTTGCAAACTCATCCTTTTAGAAACTTGTTTGGGCTGTTGAGAGGAGCAAAAAACCAACAAAAATTTCAATCCTGCATGATTCTACCAAGAAATGTGATTCTTCATTCAAAACGCTGGTTTTTGCTATTGGGCTCTATTGAATAATGAATGTTTTGAATTTTCTCCAAAAGTAAAGTAGTTGCAAACTCATGCTTTTAGAGACTTGTTTGGGCTCATGAGAGGAGTAGAAAAACATCAAAAATTTCAGTCCAGCATGATTCTACCAAGAAATGTGTGTTCATTCAAACCGCTGGTTTTTGATAGTTTGGGCCCTATTGAATAATTAATGTTTTGAATTTTCTCCAAAAGTAAAGTAGTTGCAAACTCATGCTTTTAGAGACTTGTTTGGGCTCATGAGAGGAGTAGAAAAACATCAAAAATTTCAGTCCTGCATGATTCTACCAAGAAATGTGTGTTCATTGAAACCGCTGGTTTTTGATAGTTTGGGCCCTATTGAATAATGAATGTTTTGAATTTTCTCCAAAAGTAAAGTAGTTGCAAACTCATCCTTTTAGAAACTTGTTTGGGCTGTTGAGAGGAGTAAAAAACCATCAAAAATTTCAATCCTGCATGATTTTACCAAGAAATGTGATTCTTCATTCAAAACCTGATTTTTGCTATTGGGCTCTATTGAATAGTGAATGTTTTGAATTTTCTCCAAAAGTAAAGTAGTTGCAAACTCATGCTTTTAGAGACTTGTTTGGGCTCATGAGAGGAGTAGAAAAACATCAAAAATTTCAGTCCTGCATGATTCTACCAAGAAATGTGTGTTCATTCAAACCGCTGGTTTTTGATAGTTTGGGCCCTATTGAATAATGAATGTTTTGAATTTTCTCCAAAAGTAAAGTAGTTGCAAACTCATGCTTTTAGAGACTTGTTTGGGCTCATGAGAGGAGTAGAAAAACATCAAAAATTTCAGTCCTGCATGATTCTACCAAGAAATGTGTGTTCATTCAAACCGCTGGTTTTTGATAGTTTGGGCCCTATTGAATAATGAATGTTTTGAATTTTCTCCAAAAGTAAAGTAGTTGCAAACTCATCCTTTTAGAAACTTGTTTGGGCTGTTGAGAGGAGTAAAAAACCATCAAAAATTTCAATCCTGCATGATTTTACCAAGAAATGTGATTCTTCATTCAAAACCTGATTTTTGCTATTGGGCTCTATTGAATAGTGAATGTTTTGAATTTTCTCCAAAAGTAAAGTAGTTGCAAACTCATGCTTTTAGAGACTTGTTTGGGCTCATGAGAGGAGTAGAAAAACATCAAAAATTTCAGTCCTGCATGATTCTACCAAGAAATGTGTGTTCATTGAAACGGCTGGTTTTTGATAGTTTGGGCCCTATTGAATAATGAATGTTTTGAATTTTCTCCAAAAGTAAAGTAGTTGCAAACTCATCCTTTTAGAAACTTGTTTGGGCTGTTGAGAGGAGTAAAAAACCATCAAAAATTTCAATCCTGCATGATTCTACCAAGAAATGTGATTCTTCATTCAAAACGCTGGTTTTTGCTATTGGGCTCTATTGAATAATGAATGTTTTGAATTTTCTCCAAAAGTAAAGTAGTTGCAAACTCATGCTTTTAGAGACTTGTTTGGGCTCATGAGAGAAGTAGAAAAACATCAAAAATTTCAGTCCTGCATGATTCTACCAAGAAATGTGTGTTCATTGAAACCGCTGGTTTTTGATAGTTTGGGCCCTATTGAATAAGGAATGTTTTGAATTTTCTCCAAAAGTAAAGTAGTTGCAAACTCATCCTTTTAAAAACTTGTTTGGGCTGTTGAGAGGAGTAAAAAACCATCAAAAATTTCAATCCTGCATGATTTTACCAAGAAATGTGATTCTTCATTCAAAACCTGATTTTTGCTATTGGGCTCTATTGAATAGTGAATGTTTTGAATTTTCTCCAAAAGTAAAGTAGTTGCAAACTCATGCTTTTAGAGACTTGTTTGGGCTCATGAGAGGAGTAGAAAAACATCAAAAATTTCAGTCCTGCATGATTCTACCAAGAAATGTGTGTTCATTGAAACCGCTGGTTTTTGATAGTTTGGGCCCTATTGAATAATGAATGTTTTGAATTTTCTCCAAAAGTAAAGTAGTTGCAAACTCATCCTTTTAGAAACTTGTTTGGGCTGTTGAGAGGAGTAAAAAACCATCAAAAATTTCAATCCTGCATGATTCTACCAAGAAATGTGATTCTTCATTCAAAACGCTGGTTTTTGCTATTGGGCTCTATTGAATAATGAATGTTTTGAATTTTCTCCAAAAGTAAAGTAGTTGCAAACTCATGCTTTTAGAGACTTGTTTGGGCTCATGAGAGGAGTAGAAAAACATCAAAAATTTCAGTCCTGCATGATTCTACCAAGAAATGTGTGTTCATTGAAACCGCTGGTTTTTGATAGTTTGGGACCTATTGAATAAGGAATGTTTTGAATTTTCTCCAAAAGTAAAGTAGTTGCAAACTCATCCTTTTAGAAACTTGTTTGGGCTGTTGAGAGGAGTAAAAAACCATCAAAAATTTCAATCCTGCATGATTTTACCAAGAAATGTGATTCTTCATTCAAAACCTGATTTTTGCTATTGGGCTCTATTGAATAGTGAATGTTTTGAATTTTCTCCAAAAGTAAAGTAGTTGCAAACTCATGCTTTTAGAGACTTGTTTGGGCTCATGAGAGGAGTAGAAAGATATCAAAAATTTCAGTCCTGCATGATTCTACCAAGAAATGTGTGTTCATTGAAACGGCTGGTTTTTGATAGTTTGGGCCCTATTGAATAATGAATGTTTTGAATTTTCTCCAAAAGTAAAGTAGTTGCAAACTCATCCTTTTAGAAACTTGTTTGGGCTGTTGAGAGGAGTAAAAAACCATCAAAAATTTCAATCCTGCATGATTCTACCAAGAAATGTGATTCTTCATTCAAAACGCTGGTTTTTGCTATTGGGCTCTATTGAATAATGAATGTTTTGAATTTTCTCCAAAAGTAAAGTAGTTGCAAACTCATGCTTTTAGAGACTTGTTTGAGCTCATGAGAGGAGTAGAAAAACATCAAAAATTTCAGTCCTGCATGTTTCTACCAAGAAATGTGTGTTTATTCAAACCGCTGGTTTTTGAGTTTGGGCCCTATTGAATAATGAATGTTTTGAATTTTCTCCAAAAGTAAAGTAGTTGCAAACTCATCCTTTTAGAAACTTGTTTGGGCTGTTGAGAGGAGTAAAAAACCATCAAAAATTTCAATCCTGCATGATTTTACCAAGAAATGTGATTCTTCATTCAAAACCTGATTTTTGCTATTGGGCTCTATTGAATAGTGAATGTTTTGAATTTTCTCCAAAAGTAAAGTAGTTGCAAACTCATGCTTTTAGAGACTTGTTTGGGCTCATGAGAGGAGTAGAAAAACATCAAAAATTTCAGTCCTGCATGATTCTACCAAGAAATGTGTGTTCATTCAAACGGCTGGTTTTTGATAGTTTGGGCCCTATTGAATAATGAATGGTTTGAATTTTCTCCAAAAGTAAAGTAGTTGCAAACTCATCCTTTTAGAAACTTGTTTGGGCTGTTGAGAGGAGTAAAAAACCATCAAAAATTTCAATCCTGCATGATTCTACCAAGAAATGTGATTCTTCATTCAAAACGCTGGTTTTTGCTATTGGGCTCTATTGAATAATGAATGTTTTGAATTTTCTCCAAAAGTAAAGTAGTTGCAAACTCATGCTTTTAGAGACTTGTTTGGGCTCATGAGAGGAGAAGAAAAACATCAAAAATTTCAGTCCTGCATGATTCTACCAAGACATGTGTGTTCATTGAAACGGCTGGTTTTTGATAGTTTGGGCCCTATTGAATAATGAATGTTTTGAATTTTCTCCAAAAGTAAAGTAGTTGCAAACTCATCCTTTTAGAAACTTGTTTGGGCTGTTGAGAGGAGTAAAAAACCATCAAAAATTTCAATCCTGCATGATTCTACCAAGAAATGTGATTCTTCATTCAAAACGCTGGTTTTTGCTATTGGGCTCTATTGAATAATGAATGTTTTGAATTTTCTCCAAAAGTAAAGTAGTTGCAAACTCATGCTTTTAGAGACTTGTTTGAGCTCATGAGAGGAGTAGAAAAACATCAAAAATTTCAGTCCTGCATGATTCTACCAAGAAATGTGTGTTTATTCAAACCGCTGGTTTTTGATAGTTTGGGCCCTATTGAATAATGAATGTTTTGAATTTTCTCCAAAAGTAAAGTAGTTGCAAACTCATCCTTTTAGAAACTTGTTTGGGCTGTTGAGAGGAGTAAAAAACCATCAAAAATTTCAATCCTGCATGATTTTACCAAGAAATGTGATTCTTCATTCAAAACCTGATTTTTGCTATTGGGCTCTATTGAATAGTGAATGTTTTGAATTTTCTCCAAAAGTAAAGTAGTTGCAAACTCATGCTTTTAGAGACTTGTTTGGGCTCATGAGAGGAGTAGAAAAACATCAAAAATTTCAGTCCTGCATGATTCTACCAAGAAATGTGTTCATTCAAACCGCTGGTTTTTGATAGTTTGGGCCCTATTGAATAATGAATGTTTTGAATTTTCTCCAAAAGTAAAGTAGTTGCAAACTCATCCTTTTAGAAACTTGTTTGGGCTGTTGAGAGGAGTAAAAAACCAACAAAAATTTCAATCCTGCATGATTCTACCAAGAAATGTGATTCTTCATTCAAAACGCTGGTTTTTGCTATTGGGCTCTATTGAATAATGAATGTTTTGAATTTTCTCCAAAAGTAAAGTAGTTGCAAACTCATGCTTTTAGAGACTTGTTTGGGCTCATGAGAGGAGTAGAAAAACATCAAAAATTTCAGTCCTGCATGATTCTACCAAGAAATGTGTGTTCATTAAAACCGCTGGTTTTTGATAGTTTGGGCCCTATTGAATAATGAATGTTTTGAATTTTCTCCAAAAGTAAAGTAGTTGCAAACTCATGCTTTTAGAGACTTGTTTGGGCTCATGAGAGGAGTAGAAAAACATCAAAAATTTCAGTCCTGCATGATTCTACCAAGAAAAGTGTGTTCATTGAAACCGCTGGTTTTTGATAGTTTGGGCCCTATTGAATAATGAATGTTTTGAATTTTCTCCAAAAGTAAAGTAGTTGCAAACTCATCCTTTTAGAAACTTGTTTGGGCTGTTGAGAGGAGTAAAAAAACCATCAAAAATTTCAATCCTGCATGATTTTACCAAGAAATGTGATTCTTCATTCAAAACCTGATTTTTGCTATTGGGCTCTATTGAATAGTGAATGTTTTGAATTTTCTCCAAAAGTAAAGTAGTTGCAAACTCATGCTTTTAGAGACTTGTTTGGGCTCATGAGAGGAGTAGAAAAACATCAAAAATTTCAGTCCTGCATGATTCTACCAAGAAATGTGTGTTCATTGAAACCGCTGTTTTTTTTATAGTTTGGGCCCTATTGAATAATGAATGTTTTGAATTTTCTCCAAAAGTAAAGTAGTTGCAAACTCATCCTTTTAGAAACTTGTTTGGGCTGTTGAGAGGAGTAAAAAACCATCAAAAATTTCAATCCTGCATGATTCTACCAAGAAATGTGATTCTTCATTCAAAACGCTGGTTTTTGCTATTGGGCTCTATTGAATAATGAATGTTTTGAATTTTCTCCAAAAGTAAAGTAGTTGCAAACTCATGCTTTTAGAGACTTGTTTGGGCTCATGAGAGGAGTAGAAAAACATCAAAAATTTCAGTCCTGCATGATTCTACCAAGAAATGTGTGTTCATTCAAACCGCTGGTTTTTGATAGTTTGGGCCCTATTGAATAATGAATGTTTTGAATTTTCTTAAACAATATTTTTTATTGAGTTTTCAAAATAATAGAAATGTATAAACATACCTCATATATATCATGTTCGAATAGAGTCAAGATAATGTACATCAGGACATCATCATATGGTATCTGAACATCATATCATCATTTAAAGTATGTACAATTAACATTAATTGAAATAGATTTGAAAAACAATTACAACAGCACAGGCAAACACCAAATATATGTGAAATTTTGGCACACAAAAAGAGCAAAAATCAAGATATCAAGATATAAATTCTTCTTCTATCTTAGGTTTGAGTTTCAACCATCTATGCCATCTGTCGTCAAATAACTTTATTGACATATTGTTGATATAATGAATTTTTTCATAAACACAATGTTTGTCCACCAACATGATCAATGTGGCAATGTTCGGAGGTTGCTTATTGTTCCAACCTTTCGCTATAAGGTATATTGCAGACATGAGAATGTGGGCAACCAAATACTTTGTTGTTTTGAATCTGCAAATATCTATGAGTAGTAAGGCCAAGGCAGGGTGCAACTGAACACACCAGTTGCATATGATCGAAATCAAATTGGAGACCTTAAGCCAGTATGGTTTCAGTACCGGGCATCCCCAGAAAATATGGAGTAAGTCAGCCTGAGACCCGCATCCCCGCCAACACAGATCAGATCCCCCTTCCCCAAAATGTTTAATCCTGTTTGGGGTCAAGTAATATCTGTGGACTAGTTTGTAATGTGTTTCCAGAATGTTCATGCAATTTGTAGACCTCACTGCAGTTTTAAAAGACAATGTCCACTGTGGGGCATAAATCTGCTTCTGCAGAGTAGTCTCCCATTTTTCAAAGCATCCACCCTTAGAAAAGGTGTATTTGCCGGTCAGGAAGTTATACAGGGGTTTAAGAGAGCTCTTGTGCCTGGGGGTTGTGCTGGTTAGGAAATTATAAATGGTATGGTTGACCAAAACTATCTTGCAGAAATATCTCTTAAATTTGTTATATTCCTCTTTGAGTATGAGGTATTTCATATATTCCGTATTAGGGATTTTAAATTTAGCCTTGACCAACTCAAAAGGCATGACTTTATTATTGTCCAATAAATCATCCACATAAGCAATGGGGAATGTTTTCCAATTATCAAACATGGGTCTCAAAGAAACCTTGACAGGTGCCAAAAAGTGAAGTCTCAGTCTTTTGGTTGAGACAGGGGAGACATTAAACCTTCTCCTGCACATATGTGACCAACTCTGCATAGAGGCTCTGAGTATTGGGTTTTCTATGTCTCCAATCTCTCCTCTGTGCAGAAGAAAATAGGAAACATAAAGTGTCGGTTCTTTATTAGGCATTAAATCTCTTTCAATTTTTGGCCATCCCAATTCTGTCTGTTCTGTGAGCCACATTTTTGTCAATTCAGTTGTGGTGGCAAAGTAATATGCCTCTAAGTCTGGAAGGGCTATCCCCCCATTTTCTCTAGATTTAAGTAGTGTGTGTTTCTTTACTCTAGGCTTTTTATTATTCCAAATAAATCTGTTCATTTGATGAGTTAATTTTTGTATGTGTTGCATTGATAAAGGCAGAGGGACATTCCTATACAAAAACAACACCTTTGGGAGGCAGAACATCTTATATAATACTATTCTTCCCAACCAAGTGGCTGGGGTTTTTGACAATTCTCCCAACTTAGTGTCAAGAGATTTCAAAAGGCTATCCATGTTTACCTCACTTGTGTGTGTGAGGTCGCTTGTGAGCCAAATTCCTAGATATGGGATTTTAGTGCAGTCCCAAGTAAAAGGGTACTTATCTTGTAATTGCTGTTTTATAGGGGCTGAAATAAATAGTGACAAAACGTTAGTCTTTTTTACATTGAGTTTATAATATGATATTGAACCAAACAACTCTATGATGTCCCAAGTCGCCTTCAATGACTCAACAGGATCTGTCAGTGTGAGTATGATATCGTCTGCATATAAATTTATTTTATGCTCTACATCTCCCAACCGTACTCCCCTCACCTCACTCGAGTCCCTTATCCTTTGAGCCAGTGGTTCCAGACTCAGGATAAAAATAATTGGGGACAGAGGGCATCCCTGTCTTGTTCCGTTTGTTATGTCAAATTTCCCTGACATCGTGCTATTGACCAGCACAGAGGCAGACGGTTGGGAGTACAGAGCCTGAACACTTTTCAACATCTCCTCACCAAAACCCATCTTCTTTAATACTGCGAATGCATATGTCCAATTGATGCGGTCAAAAGCTTTCTCCGCATCAAGGGCCACAAACAGACTGGGAATTTTTTTCTTGTTACAAAAGTGTATATGGTGCAAGACACTTCTTGAACTGTCAGAAGTCTGTCTAAATTTTACAAAACCCACTTGATCGGGATGTATGAGATATTGGATAACATCTTGCACCCTTTCTGCCAGTATTTTTGCATAGACCTTGATGTCTGCATTCAGGAGGGATATGGGTCTATAGTTTTCTATCTTGGTGGGATCTTTGTCCGGTTTGGGGATTACCACTATGGTGGCTCTCAGCATATCTGCACTACATGTTCCTTTTGATTTTATAAAATTTAGGGTGTTTGTTAAATAGGGGACCAGATTTTCCTGAAATGTTTTATAATATTCCACAGGGAATCCGTCTGGACCAGGAGCCTTATTACATTTGAGATTTTTTATTGCCAGAGACACCTCTCCCTCAGAGAAGGGTGCATCAAGCATTTCCCTTTGCTCAGAAGACAGAGATCTCAACTCTACTCCTCCCAGGAAATTATCTATCATCTCCTCTGTAGGAGGGGGATAAGTCCCATTTTTTCCTATATTGTAAAGGTTTGAGTAGTATTTTTCAAAAGCCAAAGCTATGTCCCTTGGCTTTTCTATATTCACTGAGTTCTGGGAAAGTTTTTTAATTAAATGCTTTTTATTTATGGGTTTGAATCTATTTGCCATAGTTTTTGAGTTTTTGTTGTTATTTATGTAAAACCCTGCCCTGTTAAACAGAGTCTTTTTTTCGTAAATATTTATGAGAAGATTTCTAAATTCCAATCTAAGGGAGTATAACTCCTTGTATTTAGTAAAAGATTTTTCCACTTTGGCCTGGTCTTCAAGTTTTTTGATTTGTTCTAGTAACAGCCTCTGTTTGCTCTCTCTTTCCCTCTTTTGTCTTGAGGCCATCTGAATTAAGTGGCCTCTAATGACACATTTATGTGCTAACCATAAGGTTTCAGGGGAGATTTCCTGGGAGTCATTTTCTTTAAAATAATTCATTATAGTGTTTTTTATTGTTGCTATATTATCTGGGGAGTCTACTACAAATTTGCTATATCTCCAATTGTAGTGTCTTTGAGTCGAAGAGGAAACCTGTAATGTTAATAGAATTGGAGCATGGTCCGACCATGTGATGGGGCCAGTTTGGAAATCTATATACGAATCTAGTAAGGAAAAACTGGTAAATATATGATCTATTTTGGTATAAGATCTGTTGTGTGGGCAGAATCTGGTGTATTCTCTAGAATTAGGGTTCAATATTTTACAACTGTCGTGTAAGTTAGCATTGCTCAGCCACTTCCCCAAATTCACACTTCTGTAGTATGGAGCAGAGGATGAGCAATCAGTGCTTGGGTCAACAATACAATTAAAGTCTCCCCCCCATATGATTTGTCCCTTGCTAAATTTAGATAATTTTCTTTTGACTTTATTGAGAAAGCTAATTTGTCTCACATTAGGGGCGTATACATTAACCACAGTGTATTCCATTCCCTCCAAGGTAAAATTGATGATTAAATATCTGCCTTTATTGTCTTTATAAACATCTGAAATAACCACTGGTAGGTCTCTGTGGAAGGCAATGGCCACCCCAGCTTTTTTCCCTCCCTCGTTGTTGGAGAAGAAAATCTGAGGATAATCTTTGTTTTTAAATCTGTTATTATCAGTTTCCAGGAGGTGGGTTTCCTGTATCATAGCAACATTTGCTTTCAATCTTTTGATCTCCTTCCACAGAGCATACCTTTTAAAGGGACTATTAAGCCCATTTACATTAAATGATAGGATTTTCAACTCCATAATATATCAAAAAGAAAGAAATGTGTTAAATAACTCAATAAGATAGAATAGTCCATCTGGACATATATCCAAAAAGAGTGGTATTTCTCTAGAAATTTGTTGTCAGTGCCTGGTGTGCCTGTGAATAGAAACATGTTATAACCTGGAATAACCTAGAACAAAACAAACTTGTTAACAAGGAAGTTGAATTTCTCAAAAGAAATGATACCAAGAGAAATCTCTCGGTTAGTGTTTGGGGATAAAAGTTCAGGCCAAGAGCCAGGGTCAACACCTACCAAGTCCATTATCTTTTCTTTTGTGTGGTCCAGGACTGTGACAAACGTCTTGGCTGTCGTGAAGAGTTGCTCCTCTCTTGATTGTAGGATAAAGATGAGTTCTTCATTGGAGGAATACCAAGGTCCTGAAAGAATCTATCACAGTTATCAATGTTAGACAAGGCAAAAGTAGTGTTTTCCTTCATGACCAATATTTTTGTAGGAAAGCCCCATCTGTATAGCACCCTGTGCTCCCGTAGGTGTGCAGTGATAGGGAAAAAGTCTCTCCTTTTTTGCAACGTGGCTTTTGAAAAGTCTGCAAAGATCTTAATACCCTCATATGGTCTTGGTAAGATGGGTGACTGCTTGCTCTTCCTCAAAATGTCCTCCTTTGTCAGAAAATAGTGAAAGAATGCAATAACATCCCGCGGAGCTCTTTCAGGGGCATATTTGGACTTAGGTAGTCTGTGTATGCGTTCTATTAAGAGGTCTCCTTTGGAAGCACCTGGGAGCATAGCATGGAGCATTTTTTGCACATATGAATCAAGATCTCTGTCCTTGACATTCTCAGGTATTCCTCTGAATTTAAGGTTGTTTCTCCTACTCCTGTCCTCTTGTTCTATCAGTCTTGACTTTAGGAAGGTAACTTCTTTCTCTAAGGCATAATGTTCGTCTATCAAATTGTTGTGAGACTGGACTATCTCCTCCATTTTCGACTCCAAGTGATTCACCCTCTGGCCCAGACTGTCTATATTGTTTTGGAGGTTTGTATTATATCCCTCTAGTTGTTTTTGGAATGTCTTTGCAAGAAGGCACACCATATTTTTTATGAACAATTCTGAAGCTGCTTTGTTGGTAGCCTCTACCTCAGTCAAAACATGTAAAATGTTTTCAGGCATGGGGTTATCTGGAGTGCAGAAGTCCTCCATCTGCGTCTCACTTTGCAGCTCAGCCGAGCTACTGCTTAATCTGCAGCTATTTTGTGAGGCAGGGGACAGTTCCCTCTGTGGTGGCGTTAGAGGGGTGTCTGAAATGGTGGAGATATCTGGACAAGATGAGGAGGCCCTTATTGTATTTGTGGCCTCCATAGCGGCTGTGAGCGTTGCTGCTGTGCAAGATTTCACAGGCTGCGCAAGATTTTTGCTTAAGGTACGCAATTTGCGTACTTGCTGCGCAATCCCGTCTGTTTCCCGGTTAATCTCGCGATATTTTGCCTCCTTCTTCTCAGCGCTACTTTTAACACTGAATTTAGCGCTTTCTTTAATATATGGAGCGGCGGTTTTTGCAGGGATGGGGGCAGACTTACCCCCTGACTTGAATACTGCGTGTTTCAGTCTCTGTGGCGTTCTCTCCCGCTGTGCGCCGCTCAGGCTGGGGCTGCAGGCTGTGGCTGCTGTGTGGCGGGCGCCATCTTGGCTCCTCAGCATGAGGGGAGAGCGCTCCAGATTTTTTGATTTTCCTGCTTTTCTATTAAGCGGATCCATTATGTGGGGGCACCGCTGGTGCCTATGGAGGTTCCCACAAGTTTTCAGCCAGTCCTGGCTTGTAAGTCGCTTGTTAATAGCGCTTGGTAGGCTGCCCTGTGGAGGAGCTCAGAGCTCAGGCTTCCATTCAGCTCAGACGCTGGCCACGCCCCCCAATGTTTTGAATTTTCTCCAAAAGTAAAGTAGTTGCAAACTCATGCTTTTAGAGACTTGTTTGGGCTCATGAGAGGAGTAGAAAAACATCAAAAATTTCAGTCCTGCATGATTCTACCAAGAAATGTGTGTTCATTCAAACCGCTGGTTTTTGATAGTTTGGGCCCTATTGAATAATGAATGTTTTGAATTTTCTCCAAAAGTAAAGTAGTTGCAAACTCATCCTTTTAGAAACTTGTTTGGGCTGTTGAGAGGAGCAAAAAACCAACAAAAATTTCAATCCTGCATGATTCTACCAAGAAATGTGATTCTTCATTCAAAACGCTGGTTTTTGCTATTGGGCTCTATTGAATAATGAATGTTTTGAATTTTCTCCAAAAGTAAAGTAGTTGCAAACTCATGCTTTTAGAGACTTGTTTGGGCTCATGAGAGGAGTAGAAAAACATCAAAAATTTCAGTCCTGCATGATTCTACCAAGAAATGTGTGTTCATTCAAACCGCTGGTTTTTGATAGTTTGGGCCCTATTGAATAATTAATGTTTTGAATTTTCTCCAAAAGTAAAGTAGTTGCAAACTCATGCTTTTAGAGACTTGTTTGGGCTCATGAGAGGAGTAGAAAAACATCAAAAATTTCAGTCCTGCATGATTCTACCAAGAAATGTGTGTTCATTGAAACCGCTGGTTTTTGATAGTTTGGGCCCTATTGAATAATGAATGTTTTGAATTTTCTCCAAAAGTAAAGTAGTTGCAAACTCATCCTTTTAGAAACTTGTTTGGGCTGTTGAGAGGAGTAAAAAACCATCAAAAATTTCAATCCTGCATGATTTTACCAAGAAATGTGATTCTTCATTCAAAACCTGATTTTTGCTATTGGGCTCTATTGAATAGTGAATGTTTTGAATTTTCTCCAAAAGTAAAGTAGTTGCAAACTCATGCTTTTAGAGACTTGTTTGGGCTCATGAGAGGAGTAGAAAAACATCAAAAATTTCAGTCCTGCATGATTCTACCAAGAAATGTGTGTTCATTCAAACCGCTGGTTTTTGATAGTTTGGGCCCTATTGAATAATGAATGTTTTGAATTTTCTCCAAAAGTAAAGTAGTTGCAAACTCATGCTTTTAGAGACTTGTTTGGGCTCATGAGAGGAGTAGAAAAACATCAAAAATTTCAGTCCTGCATGATTCTACCAAGAAATGTGTGTTCATTCAAACCGCTGGTTTTTGATAGTTTGGGCCCTATTGAATAATGAATGTTTTGAATTTTCTCCAAAAGTAAAGTAGTTGCAAACTCATCCTTTTAGAAACTTGTTTGGGCTGTTGAGAGGAGTAAAAAACCATCAAAAATTTCAATCCTGCATGATTTTACCAAGAAATGTGATTCTTCATTCAAAACCTGATTTTTGCTATTGGGCTCTATTGAATAGTGAATGTTTTGAATTTTCTCCAAAAGTAAAGTAGTTGCAAACTCATGCTTTTAGAGACTTGTTTGGGCTCATGAGAGGAGTAGAAAAACATCAAAAATTTCAGTCCTGCATGATTCTACCAAGAAATGTGTGTTCATTGAAACGGCTGGTTTTTGATAGTTTGGGCCCTATTGAATAATGAATGTTTTGAATTTTCTCCAAAAGTAAAGTAGTTGCAAACTCATCCTTTTAGAAACTTGTTTGGGCTGTTGAGAGGAGTAAAAAACCATCAAAAATTTCAATCCTGCATGATTCTACCAAGAAATGTGATTCTTCATTCAAAACGCTGGTTTTTGCTATTGGGCTCTATTGAATAATGAATGTTTTGAATTTTCTCCAAAAGTAAAGTAGTTGCAAACTCATGCTTTTAGAGACTTGTTTGGGCTCATGAGAGAAGTAGAAAAACATCAAAAATTTCAGTCCTGCATGATTCTACCAAGAAATGTGTGTTCATTGAAACCGCTGGTTTTTGATAGTTTGGGCCCTATTGAATAAGGAATGTTTTGAATTTTCTCCAAAAGTAAAGTAGTTGCAAACTCATCCTTTTAAAAACTTGTTTGGGCTGTTGAGAGGAGTAAAAAAACCATCAAAAATTTCAATCCTGCATGATTTTACCAAGAAATGTGATTCTTCATTCAAAACCTGATTTTTGCTATTGGGCTCTATTGAATAGTGAATGTTTTGAATTTTCTCCAAAAGTAAAGTAGTTGCAAACTCATGCTTTTAGAGACTTGTTTGGGCTCATGAGAGGAGTAGAAAAACATCAAAAATTTCAGTCCTGCATGATTCTACCAAGAAATGTGTGTTCATTGAAACCGCTGGTTTTTGATAGTTTGGGCCCTATTGAATAATGAATGTTTTGAATTTTCTCCAAAAGTAAAGTAGTTGCAAACTCATCCTTTTAGAAACTTGTTTGGGCTGTTGAGAGGAGTAAAAAACCATCAAAAATTTCAATCCTGCATGATTCTACCAAGAAATGTGATTCTTCATTCAAAACGCTGGTTTTTGCTATTGGGCTCTATTGAATAATGAATGTTTTGAATTTTCTCCAAAAGTAAAGTAGTTGCAAACTCATGCTTTTAGAGACTTGTTTGGGCTCATGAGAGGAGTAGAAAAACATCAAAAATTTCAGTCCTGCATGATTCTACCAAGAAATGTGTGTTCATTGAAACCGCTGGTTTTTGATAGTTTGGGACCTATTGAATAAGGAATGTTTTGAATTTTCTCCAAAAGTAAAGTAGTTGCAAACTCATCCTTTTAGAAACTTGTTTGGGCTGTTGAGAGGAGTAAAAAACCATCAAAAATTTCAATCCTGCATGATTTTACCAAGAAATGTGATTCTTCATTCAAAACCTGATTTTTGCTATTGGGCTCTATTGAATAGTGAATGTTTTGAATTTTCTCCAAAAGTAAAGTAGTTGCAAACTCATGCTTTTAGAGACTTGTTTGGGCTCATGAGAGGAGTAGAAAGATATCAAAAATTTCAGTCCTGCATGATTCTACCAAGAAATGTGTGTTCATTCAAACCGCTGGTTTTTGATAGTTTGGGCCCTATTGAATAATGAATGTTTTGAATTTTCTCCAAAAGTAAAGTAGTTGCAAACTCATCCTTTTAGAAACTTGTTTGGGCTGTTGAGAGGAGTAAAAAAACATCAAAAATTTCAATCCTGCATGATTCTACCAAGAAATGTGATTCTTCATTCAAAACGCTGGTTTTTGCTATTGGGCTCTATTGAATAATGAATGTTTTGAATTTTCTCCAAAAGTAAAGTAGTTGCAAACTCATGCTTTTAGAGACTTGTTTGGGCTCATGAGAGGAGTAGAAAAACATCAAAAATTTCAGTCCTGCATGATTCTACCAAGAAATGTGTGTTCATTGAAACCGCTGGTTTTTGATAGTTTGGGCCCTATTGAATAATGAATGTTTTGAATTTTCTCCAAAAGTAAAGTAGTTGCAAACTCATCCTTTTAGAAACTTGTTTGGGCTGTTGAGAGGAGTAAAAAACCATCAAAAATTTCAATCCTGCATGATTTTACCAAGAAATGTGATTCTTCATTCAAAAC
This sequence comes from Dendrobates tinctorius, assembly GCF_039654945.1. Classification (NCBI taxonomy): domain Eukaryota; kingdom Metazoa; phylum Chordata; class Amphibia; order Anura; family Dendrobatidae; genus Dendrobates; species Dendrobates tinctorius. Next base: position 26,267,183 of record NW_027361793.1, read on the forward strand.
CTGATTTTTGCTATTGGGCTCTATTGAATAGTGAATGTTTTGAATTTTCTCCAAAAGTAAAGTAGTTGCAAACTCATGCTTTTAGAGACTTGTTTGGGCTCATGAGAGGAGTAGAAAAACATCAAAAATTTCAGTCCTGCATGATTCTACCAAGAAATGTGTGTTCATTCAAACCGCTGGTTTTTGATAGTTTGGGCCCTATTGAATAATGAATGTTTTGAATTTTCTCCAAAAGTAAAGTAGTTGCAAACTCATCCTTTTAGAAACTTGTTTGGGCTGTTGAGAGGAGTAAAAAACCATCAAAAATTTCAATCCTGCATGATTCTACCAAGAAATGTGATTCTTCATTCAAAACGCTGGTTTTTGCTATTGGGCTCTATTGAATAATGAATGTTTTGAATTTTCTCCAAAAGTAAAGTAGTTGCAAACTCATGCTTTTAGAGACTTGTTTGGGCTCATGAGAGGAGAAGAAAAACATCAAAAATTTCAGTCCTGCATGATTCTACCAAGACATGTGTGTTCATTGAAACGGCTGGTTTTTGATAGTTTGGGCCCTATTGAATAATGAATGTTTTGAATTTTCTCCAAAAGTAAAGTAGTTGCAAACTCATCCTTTTAGAAACTTGTTTGGGCTGTTGAGAGGAGTAAAAAACCATCAAAAATTTCAATCCTGCATGATTCTACCAAGAAATGTGATTCTTCATTCAAAACGCTGGTTTTTGCTATTGGGCTCTATTGAATAATGAATGTTTTGAATTTTCTCCAAAAGTAAAGTAGTTGCAAACTCATGCTTTTAGAGACTTGTTTGAGCTCATGAGAGGAGTAGAAAAACATCAAAAATTTCAGTCCTGCATGATTCTACCAAGAAATGTGTGTTCATTCAAACCGCTGGTTTTTGATAGTTTGGGCCCTATTGAATAATGAATGTTTTGAATTTTCTCCAAAAGTAAAGTAGTTGCAAACTCATGCTTTTAGAGACTTGTTTGGGCTCATGAGAGGAGTAGAAAAACATCAAAAATTTCAGTCCTGCATGATTCTACCAAGAAAAGTGTGTTCATTGAAACCGCTGGTTTTTGATAGTTTGGGCCCTATTGAATAATGAATGTTTTGAATTTTCTCCAAAAGTAAAGTAGTTGCAAACTCATCCTTTTAGAAACTTGTTTGGGCTGTTGAGAGGAGTAAAAAACCATCAAAAATTTCAATCCTGCATGATTTTACCAAGAAATGTGATTCTTCATTCAAAACCTGATTTTTGCTATTGGGCTCTATTGAATAGTGAATGTTTTGAATTTTCTCCAAAAGTAAAGTAGTTGCAAACTCATGCTTTTAGAGAGTTGTTTGGGCTCATGAGAGGAGTAGAAAAACATCAAAAATTTCAGTCCTGCATGATTCTACCAAGAAATGTGTGTTCATTGAAACCGCTGGTTTTTGATAGTTTGGACCCTATTGAATAATGAATGTTTTGAATTTTCTCCAAAAGTAAAGTAGTTGCAAACTCATCCTTTTAGAAACTTGTTTGGGCTGTTGAGAGGAGTAAAAAACCATCAAAAATTTCAATCCTGCATGATTCTACCAAGAAATGTGATTCTTCATTCAAAACCTGATTTTTGCTATTGGGCTCTATTGAATAGTGAATGTTTTGAATTTTCTCCAAAAGTAAAGTAGTTGCAAACTCATGCTTTTAGAGAGTTGTTTGGGCTCATGAGAGGAGTAGAAAAACATCAAAAATTTCAGTCCTGCATGATTCTACCAAGAAATGTGTGTTCATTCAAACCGCTGGTTTTTGATAGTTTGGGCCCTATTGAATAATGAATGTTTTGAATTTTCTCCAAAAGTAAAGTAGTTGCAAACTCATCCTTTTAGAAACTTGTTTGGGCTGTTGAGAGGAGTAAAAAACCATCAAAAATTTCAATCCTGCATGATTCTACCAAGAAATGTGATTCTTCATTCAAAACGCTGGTTTTTGCTATTGGGCTCTATTGAATAATGAATGTTTTGAATTTTCTCCAAAAGTAAAGTAGTTGCAAACTCATGCTTTTAGAGACTTGTTTGGGCTCATGAGAGGAGTAGAAAAACATCAAAAATTTCAGTCCTGCATGATTCTACCAAGAAATGTGTGTTCATTGAAACCGCTGGTTTTTGATAGTTTGGGCCCTATTGAATAATGAATGTTTTGAATTTTCTCCAAAAGTAAAGTAGTTGCAAACTCATCCTTTTAGAAACTTGTTTGGGCTGTTGAGAGGAGTAAAAAACCATCAAAAATTTCAATCCTGCATGATTTTACCAAGAAATGTGATTCTTCATTCAAAACCTGATTTTTGCTATTGGGCTCTATTGAATAGTGAATGTTTTGAATTTTCTCCAAAAGTAAAGTAGTTGCAAACTCATGCTTTTAGAGACTTGTTTGGGCTCATGAGAGGAGTAGAAAAACATCAAAAATTTCAGTCCTGCATGATTCTACCAAGAAATGTGTGTTCATTCAAACCGCTGGTTTTTGATAGTTTGGGCCCTATTGAATAATGAATGTTTTGAATTTTCTCCAAAAGTAAAGTAGTTGCAAACTCATCCTTTTAGAAACTTGTTTGGGCTGTTGAGAGGAGTAAAAAACCATCAAAAATTTCAATCCTGCATGATTCTACCAAGAAATGTGATTCTTCATTCAAAACGCTGGTTTTTCCTATTGGGCTCTATTGAATAATGAATGTTTTGAATTTTCTCCAAAAGTAAAGTAGTTGCAAACTCATGCTTTTAGAGACTTGTTTGGGCTCATGAGAGGAGAAGAAAAACATCAAAAATTTCAGTCCCGCATGATTCTACCAAGACATGTGTGTTCATTGAAACGGCTGGTTTTTGATAGTTTGGGCCCTATTGAATAATGAATGTTTTGAATTTTCTCCAAAAGTAAAGTAGTTGCAAACTCATCCTTTTAGAAACTTGTTTGGGCTGTTGAGAGGAGTAAAAAACCATCAAAAATTTCAATCCTGCATGATTCTACCAAGAAATGTGATTCTTCATTCAAAACGCTGGTTTTTGCTATTGGGCTCTATTGAATAATGAATGTTTTGAATTTTCTCCAAAAGTAAAGTAGTTGCAAACTCATGCTTTTAGAGACTTGTTTGAGCTCATGAGAGGAGTAGAAAAACATCAAAAATTTCAGTCCTGCATGTTTCTACCAAGAAATGTGTGTTTATTCAAACCGCTGGTTTTTGAGTTTGGGCCCTATTGAATAATGAATGTTTTGAATTTTCTCCAAAAGTAAAGTAGTTGCAAACTCATCCTTTTAGAAACTTGTTTGGGCTGTTGAGAGGAGTAAAAAACCATCAAAAATTTCAATCCTGCATGATTTTACCAAGAAATGTGATTCTTCATTCAAAACCTGATTTTTGCTATTGGGCTCTATTGAATAGTGAATGTTTTGAATTTTCTCCAAAAGTAAAGTAGTTGCAAACTCATGCTTTTAGAGACTTGTTTGGGCTCATGAGAGGAGTAGAAAAACATCAAAAATTTCAGTCCTGCATGATTCTACCAAGAAATGTGTGTTCATTCAAACCGCTGGTTTTTGATAGTTTGGGCCCTATTGAATAATGAATGGTTTGAATTTTCTCCAAAAGTAAAGTAGTTGCAAACTCATCCTTTTAGAAACTTGTTTGGGCTGTTGAGAGGAGTAAAAAACCATCAAAAATTTCAATCCTGCATGATTCTACCAAGAAATGTGATTCTTCATTCAAAACGCTGGTTTTTGCTATTGGGCTCTATTGAATAATGAATGTTTTGAATTTTCTCCAAAAGTAAAGTAGTTGCAAACTCATGCTTTTAGAGACTTGTTTGGGCTCATGAGAGGAGAAGAAAAACATCAAAAATTTCAGTCCTGCATGATTCTACCAAGACATGTGTGTTCATTGAAACGGCTGGTTTTTGATAGTTTGGGCCCTATTGAATAATGAATGTTTTGAATTTTCTCCAAAAGTAAAGTAGTTGCAAACTCATCCTTTTAGAAACTTGTTTGGGCTGTTGAGAGGAGTAAAAAACCATCAAAAATTTCAATCCTGCATGATTCTACCAAGAAATGTGATTCTTCATTCAAAACGCTGGTTTTTGCTATTGGGCTCTATTGAATAATGAATGTTTTGAATTTTCTCCAAAAGTAAAGTAGTTGCAAACTCATGCTTTTAGAGACTTGTTTGAGCTCATGAGAGGAGTAGAAAAACATCAAAAATTTCAGTCCTGCATGATTCTACCAAGAAATGTGTGTTTATTCAAACCGCTGGTTTTTGATAGTTTGGGCCCTATTGAATAATGAATGTTTTGAATTTTCTCCAAAAGTAAAGTAGTTGCAAACTCATCCTTTTAGAAACTTGTTTGGGCTGTTGAGAGGAGTAAAAAACCATCAAAAATTTCAATCCTGCATGATTCTACCAAGAAATGTGATTCTTCATTCAAAACGCTGGTTTTTGCTATTGGGCTCTATTGAATAATGAATGTTTTGAATTTTCTCCAAAAGTAAAGTAGTTGCAAACTCATGCTTTTAGAGACTTGTTTGGGCTCATGAGAGGAGTAGAAAAACATCAAAAATTTCAGTCCTGCATGATTCTACCAAGAAATGTGTGTTCATTAAAACCGCTGGTTTTTGATAGTTTGGGCCCTATTGAATAATGAATGTTTTGAATTTTCTCCAAAAGTAAAGTAGTTGCAAACTCATGCTTTTAGAGACTTGTTTGGGCTCATGAGAGGAGTAGAAAAACATCAAAAATTTCAGTCCTGCATGATTCTACCAAGAAAAGTGTGTTCATTGAAACCGCTGGTTTTTGATAGTTTGGGCCCTTTTGAATAATGAATGTTTTGAATTTTCTCCAAAAGTAAAGTAGTTGCAAACTCATCCTTTTAGAAACTTGTTTGGGCTGTTGAGAGGAGTAAAAAAACCATCAAAAATTTCAATCCTGCATGATTTTACCAAGAAATGTGATTCTTCATTCAAAACCTGATTTTTGCTATTGGGCTCTATTGAATAGTGAATGTTTTGAATTTTCTCCAAAAGTAAAGTAGTTGCAAACTCATGCTTTTAGAGACTTGTTTGGGCTCATGAGAGGAGTAGAAAAACATCAAAAATTTCAGTCCTGCATGATTCTACCAAGAAATGTGTGTTCATTGAAACCGCTGTTTTTTTTATAGTTTGGGCCCTATTGAATAATGAATGTTTTGAATTTTCTCCAAAAGTAAAGTAGTTGCAAACTCATCCTTTTAGAAACTTGTTTGGGCTGTTGAGAGGAGTAAAAAACCATCAAAAATTTCAATCCTGCATGATTCTACCAAGAAATGTGATTCTTCATTCAAAACGCTGGTTTTTGCTATTGGGCTCTATTGAATAATGAATGTTTTGAATTTTCTCCAAAAGTAAAGTAGTTGCAAACTCATGCTTTTAGAGACTTGTTTGGGCTCATGAGAGGAGTAGAAAAACATCAAAAATTTCAGTCCTGCATGATTCTACCAAGAAATGTGTGTTCATTCAAACCGCTGGTTTTTGATAGTTTGGGCCCTATTGAATAATGAATGTTTTGAATTTTCTTAAACAATATTTTTTATTGAGTTTTCAAAATAATAGAAATGTATAAACATACCTCATATATATCATGTTCGAATAGAGTCAAGATAATGTACATCAGGACATCATCATATGGTATCTGAACATCATATCATCATTTAAAGTATGTACAATTAACATTAATTGAAATAGATTTGAAAAACAATTACAACAGCACAGGCAAACACCAAATATATGTGAAATTTTGGCACACAAAAAGAGCAAAAATCAAGATATCAAGATATAAATTCTTCTTCTATCTTAGGTTTGAGTTTCAACCATCTATGCCATCTGTCGTCAAATAACTTTATTGACATATTGTTGATATAATGAATTTTTTCATAAACACAATGTTTGTCCACCAACATGATCAATGTGGCAATGTTCGGAGGTTGCTTATTGTTCCAACCTTTCGCTATAAGGTATATTGCAGACATGAGAATGTGGGCAACCAAATACTTTGTTGTTTTGAATCTGCAAATATCTATGAGTAGTAAGGCCAAGGCAGGGTGCAACTGAACACACCAGTTGCATATGATCAAAATCAAATTGGAGACCTTAAGCCAGTATGGTTTCAGTACCGGGCATCCCCAGAAAATATGGAGTAAGTCAGCCTGAGACCCGCATCCCCGCCAACACAGATCAGATCCCCCTTCCCCAAAATGTTTAATCCTGTTTGGGGTCAAGTAATATCTGTGGACTAGTTTGTAATGTGTTTCCAGAATGTTCATGCAATTTGTAGACCTCACTGCAGTTTTAAAAGACAATGTCCACTGTGGGGCATAAATCTGCTTCTGCAGAGTAGTCTCCCATTTTTCAAAGCATCCACCCTTAGAAAAGGTGTATTTGCCGGTCAGGAAGTTATACAGGGGTTTAAGAGAGCTCTTGTGCCTGGGGGTTGTGCTGGTTAGGAAATTATAAATGGTATGGTTGACCAAAACTATCTTGCAGAAATATCTCTTAAATTTGTTATATTCCTCTTTGAGTATGAGGTATTTCATATATTCCGTATTAGGGATTTTAAATTTAGCCTTGACCAACTCAAAAGGCATGACTTTATTATTGTCCAATAAATCATCCACATAAGCAATGGGGAATGTTTTCCAATTATCAAACATGGGTCTCAAAGAAACCTTGACAGGTGCCAAAAAGTGAAGTCTCAGTCTTTTGGTTGAGACAGGGGAGACATTAAACCTTCTCCTGCACATATGTGACCAACTCTGCATAGAGGCTCTGAGTATTGGGTTTTCTATGTCTCCAATCTCTCCTCTGTGCAGAAGAAAATAGGAAACATAAAGTGTCGGTTCTTTATTAGGCATTAAATCTCTTTCAATTTTTGGCCATCCCAATTCTGTCTGTTCTGTGAGCCACATTTTTGTCAATTCAGTTGTGGTGGCAAAGTAATATGCCTCTAAGTCTGGAAGGGCTATCCCCCCATTTTCTCTAGATTTAAGTAGTGTGTGTTTCTTTACTCTAGGCTTTTTATTATTCCAAATAAATCTGTTCATTTGATGAGTTAATTTTTGTATGTGTTGCATTGATAAAGGCAGAGGGACATTCCTATACAAAAACAACACCTTTGGGAGGCAGAACATCTTATATAATACTATTCTTCCCAACCAAGTGGCTGGGGTTTTTGACAATTCTCCCAACTTAGTGTCAAGAGATTTCAAAAGGCTATCCATGTTTACCTCACTTGTGTGTGTGAGGTCGCTTGTGAGCCAAATTCCTAGATATGGGATTTTAGTGCAGTCCCAAGTAAAAGGGTACTTATCTTGTAATTGCTGTTTTATAGGGGCTGAAATAAATAGTGACAAAACGTTAGTCTTTTTTACATTGAGTTTATAATATGATATTGAACCAAACAACTCTATGATGTCCCAAGTCGCCTTCAATGACTCAACAGGATCTGTCAGTGTGAGTATGATATCGTCTGCATATAAATTTATTTTATGCTCTACATCTCCCAACCGTACTCCCCTCACCTCACTCGAGTCCCTTATCCTTTGAGCCAGTGGTTCCAGACTCAGGATAAAAATAATTGGGGACAGAGGGCATCCCTGTCTTGTTCCGTTTGTTATGTCAAATTTCCCTGACATCGTGCTATTGACCAGCACAGAGGCAGACGGTTGGGAGTACAGAGCCTGAACACTTTTCAACATCTCCTCACCAAAACCCATCTTCTTTAATACTGCGAATGCATATGTCCAATTGATGCGGTCAAAAGCTTTCTCCGCATCAAGGGCCACAAACAGACTGGGAATTTTTTTCTTGTTACAAAAGTGTATATGGTGCAAGACACTTCTTGAACTGTCAGAAGTCTGTCTAAATTTTACAAAACCCACTTGATCGGGATGTATGAGATATTGGATAACATCTTGCACCCTTTCTGCCAGTATTTTTGCATAGACCTTGATGTCTGCATTCAGGAGGGATATGGGTCTATAGTTTTCTATCTTGGTGGGATCTTTGTCCGGTTTGGGGATTACCACTATGGTGGCTCTCAGCATATCTGCACTACATGTTCCTTTTGATTTTATAAAATTTAGGGTGTTTGTTAAATAGGGGACCAGATTTTCCTGAAATGTTTTATAATATTCCACAGGGAATCCGTCTGGACCAGGAGCCTTATTACATTTGAGATTTTTTATTGCCAGAGACACCTCTCCCTCAGAGAAGGGTGCATCAAGCATTTCCCTTTGCTCAGAAGACAGAGATCTCAACTCTACTCCTCCCAGGAAATTATCTATCATCTCCTCTGTAGGAGGGGGATAAGTCCCATTTTTTCCTATATTGTAAAGGTTTGAGTAGTATTTTTCAAAAGCCAAAGCTATGTCCCTTGGCTTTTCTATATTCACTGAGTTCTGGGAAAGTTTTTTAATTAAATGCTTTTTATTTATGGGTTTGAATCTATTTGCCATAGTTTTTGAGTTTTTGTTGTTATTTATGTAAAACCCTGCCCTGTTAAACAGAGTCTTTTTTTCGTAAATATTTATGAGAAGATTTCTAAATTCCAATCTAAGGGAGTATAACTCCTTGTATTTAGTAAAAGATTTTTCCACTTTGGCCTGGTCTTCAAGTTTTTTGATTTGTTCTAGTAACAGCCTCTGTTTGCTCTCTCTTTCCCTCTTTTGTCTTGAGGCCATCTGAATTAAGTGGCCTCTAATGACACATTTATGTGCTAACCATAAGGTTTCAGGGGAGATTTCCTGGGAGTCATTTTCTTTAAAATAATTCATTATAGTGTTTTTTATTGTTGCTATATTATCTGGGGAGTCTACTACAAATTTGCTATATCTCCAATTGTAGTGTCTTTGAGTCGAAGAGGAAACCTGTAATGTTAATAGAATTGGAGCATGGTCCGACCATGTGATGGGGCCAGTTTGGAAATCTATATACGAATCTAGTAAGGAAAAACTGGTAAATATATGATCTATTTTGGTATAAGATCTGTTGTGTGGGCAGAATCTGGTGTATTCTCTAGAATTAGGGTTCAATATTTTACAACTGTCGTGTAAGTTAGCATTGCTCAGCCACTTCCCCAAATTCACACTTCTGTAGTATGGAGCAGAGGATGAGCAATCAGTGCTTGGGTCAACAATACAATTAAAGTCTCCCCCCCATATGATTTGTCCCTTGCTAAATTTAGATAATTTTCTTTTGACTTTATTGAGAAAGCTAATTTGTCTCACATTAGGGGCGTATACATTAACCACAGTGTATTCCATTCCCTCCAAGGTAAAATTGATGATTAAATATCTGCCTTTATTGTCTTTATAAACATCTGAAATAACCACTGGTAGGTCTCTGTGGAAGGCAATGGCCACCCCAGCTTTTTTCCCTCCCTCGTTGTTGGAGAAGAAAATCTGAGGATAATCTTTGTTTTTAAATCTGTTATTATCAGTTTCCAGGAGGTGGGTTTCCTGTATCATAGCAACATTTGCTTTCAATCTTTTGATCTCCTTCCACAGAGCATACCTTTTAAAGGGACTATTAAGCCCATTTACATTAAATGATAGGATTTTCAACTCCATAATATATCAAAAAGAAAGAAATGTGTTAAATAACTCAATAAGATAGAATAGTCCATCTGGACATATATCCAAAAAGAGTGGTATTTCTCTAGAAATTTGTTGTCAGTGCCTGGTGTGCCTGTGAATAGAAACATGTTATAACCTGGAATAACCTAGAACAAAACAAACTTGTTAACAAGGAAGTTGAATTTCTCAAAAGAAATGATACCAAGAGAAATCTCTCGGTTAGTGTTTGGGGATAAAAGTTCAGGCCAAGAGCCAGGGTCAACACCTACCAAGTCCATTATCTTTTCTTTTGTGTGGTCCAGGACTGTGACAAACGTCTTGGCTGTCGTGAAGAGTTGCTCCTCTCTTGATTGTAGGATAAAGATGAGTTCTTCATTGGAGGAATACCAAGGTCCTGAAAGAATCTATCACAGTTATCAATGTTAGACAAGGCAAAAGTAGTGTTTTCCTTCATGACCAATATTTTTGTAGGAAAGCCCCATCTGTATAGCACCCTGTGCTCCCGTAGGTGTGCAGTGATAGGGAAAAAGTCTCTCCTTTTTTGCAACGTGGCTTTTGAAAAGTCTGCAAAGATCTTAATACCCTCATATGGTCTTGGTAAGATGGGTGACTGCTTGCTCTTCCTCAAAATGTCCTCCTTTGTCAGAAAATAGTGAAAGAATGCAATAACATCCCGCGGAGCTCTTTCAGGGGCATATTTGGACTTAGGTAGTCTGTGTATGCGTTCTATTAAGAGGTCTCCTTTGGAAGCACCTGGGAGCATAGCATGGAGCATTTTTTGCACATATGAATCAAGATCTCTGTCCTTGACATTCTCAGGTATTCCTCTGAATTTAAGGTTGTTTCTCCTACTCCTGTCCTCTTGTTCTATCAGTCTTGACTTTAGGAAGGTAACTTCTTTCTCTAAGGCATAATGTTCGTCTATCAAATTGTTGTGAGACTGGACTATCTCCTCCATTTTCGACTCCAAGTGATTCACCCTCTGGCCCAGACTGTCTATATTGTTTTGGAGGTTTGTATTATATCCCTCTAGTTGTTTTTGGAATGTCTTTGCAAGAAGGCACACCATATTTTTTATGAACAATTCTGAAGCTGCTTTGTTGGTAGCCTCTACCTCAGTCAAAACATGTAAAATGTTTTCAGGCATGGGGTTATCTGGAGTGCAGAAGTCCTCCATCTGCGTCTCACTTTGCAGCTCAGCCGAGCTACTGCTTAATCTGCAGCTATTTTGTGAGGCAGGGGACAGTTCCCTCTGTGGTGGCGTTAGAGGGGTGTCTGAAATGGTGGAGATATCTGGACAAGATGAGGAGGCCCTTATTGTATTTGTGGCCTCCATAGCGGCTGTGAGCGTTGCTGCTGTGCAAGATTTCACAGGCTGCGCAAGATTTTTGCTTAAGGTACGCAATTTGCGTACTTGCTGCGCAATCCCGTCTGTTTCCCGGTTAATCTCGCGATATTTTGCCTCCTTCTTCTCAGCGCTACTTTTAACACTGAATTTAGCGCTTTCTTTAATATATGGAGCGGCGGTTTTTGCAGGGATGGGGGCAGACTTACCCCCTGACTTGAATACTGCGTGTTTCAGTCTCTGTGGCGTTCTCTCCCGCTGTGCGCCGCTCAGGCTGGGGCTGCAGGCTGTGGCTGCTGTGTGGCGGGCGCCATCTTGGCTCCTCAGCATGAGGGGAGAGCGCTCCAGATTTTTTGATTTTCCTGCTTTTCTATTAAGCGGATCCATTATGTGGGGGCACCGCTGGTGCCTATGGAGGTTCCCACAAGTTTTCAGCCAGTCCTGGCTTGTAAGTCGCTTGTTAATAGCGCTTGGTAGGCTGCCCTGTGGAGGAGCTCAGAGCTCAGGCTTCCATTCAGCTCAGACGCTGGCCACGCCCCCCAATGTTTTGAATTTTCTCCAAAAGTAAAGTAGTTGCAAACTCATGCTTTTAGAGACTTGTTTGGGCTCATGAGAGGAGTAGAAAAACATCAAAAATTTCAGTCCTGCATGATTCTACCAAGAAATGTGTGTTCATTCAAACCGCTGGTTTTTGATAGTTTGGGCCCTATTGAATAATGAATGTTTTGAATTTTCTCCAAAAGTAAAGTAGTTGCAAACTCATCCTTTTAGAAACTTGTTTGGGCTGTTGAGAGGAGCAAAAAACCAACAAAAATTTCAATCCTGCATGATTCTACCAAGAAATGTGATTCTTCATTCAAAACGCTGGTTTTTGCTATTGGGCTCTATTGAATAATGAATGTTTTGAATTTTCTCCAAAAGTAAAGTAGTTGCAAACTCATGCTTTTAGAGACTTGTTTGGGCTCATGAGAGGAGTAGAAAAACATCAAAAATTTCAGTCCAGCATGATTCTACCAAGAAATGTGTGTTCATTCAAACCGCTGGTTTTTGATAGTTTGGGCCCTATTGAATAATTAATGTTTTGAATTTTCTCCAAAAGTAAAGTAGTTGCAAACTCATGCTTTTAGAGACTTGTTTGGGCTCATGAGAGGAGTAGAAAAACATCAAAAATTTCAGTCCTGCATGATTCTACCAAGAAATGTGTGTTCATTGAAACCGCTGGTTTTTGATAGTTTGGGCCCTATTGAATAATGAATGTTTTGAATTTTCTCCAAAAGTAAAGTAGTTGCAAACTCATCCTTTTAGAAACTTGTTTGGGCTGTTGAGAGGAGTAAAAAACCATCAAAAATTTCAATCCTGCATGATTTTACCAAGAAATGTGATTCTTCATTCAAAACCTGATTTTTGCTATTGGGCTCTATTGAATAGTGAATGTTTTGAATTTTCTCCAAAAGTAAAGTAGTTGCAAACTCATGCTTTTAGAGACTTGTTTGGGCTCATGAGAGGAGTAGAAAAACATCAAAAATTTCAGTCCTGCATGATTCTACCAAGAAATGTGTGTTCATTCAAACCGCTGGTTTTTGATAGTTTGGGCCCTATTGAATAATGAATGTTTTGAATTTTCTCCAAAAGTAAAGTAGTTGCAAACTCATGCTTTTAGAGACTTGTTTGGGCTCATGAGAGGAGTAGAAAAACATCAAAAATTTCAGTCCTGCATGATTCTACCAAGAAATGTGTGTTCATTCAAACCGCTGGTTTTTGATAGTTTGGGCCCTATTGAATAATGAATGTTTTGAATTTTCTCCAAAAGTAAAGTAGTTGCAAACTCATGCTTTTAGAGACTTGTTTGGGCTCATGAGAGGAGTAGAAAAACATCAAAAATTTCAGTCCTGCATGATTCTACCAAGAAATGTGTGTTCATTGAAACCGCTGGTTTTTGATAGTTTGGGCCCTATTGAATAATGAATGTTTTGAATTTTCTCCAAAAGTAAAGTAGTTGCAAACTCATCCTTTTAGAAACTTGTTTGGGCTGTTGAGAGGAGTAAAAAACCATCAAAAATTTCAATCCTGCATGATTTTACCAAGAAATGTGATTCTTCATTCAAAACCTGATTTTTGCTATTGGGCTCTATTGAATAGTGAATGTTTTGAATTTTCTCCAAAAGTAAAGTAGTTGCAAACTCATGCTTTTAGAGACTTGTTTGGGCTCATGAGAGGAGTAGAAAAACATCAAAAATTTCAGTCCTGCATGATTCTACCAAGAAATGTGTGTTCATTCAAACCGCTGGTTTTTGATAGTTTGGGCCCTATTGAATAATGAATGTTTTGAATTTTCTCCAAAAGTAAAGTAGTTGCAAACTCATCCTTTTAGAAACTTGTTTGGGCTGTTGAGAGGAGTAAAAAACCATCAAAAATTTCAATCCTGCATGATTCTACCAAGAAATGTGATTCTTCATTCAAAACGCTGGTTTTTCCTATTGGGCTCTATTGAATAATGAATGTTTTGAATTTTCTCCAAAAGTAAAGTAGTTGCAAACTCATGCTTTTAGAGACTTGTTTGGGCTCATGAGAGGAGAAGAAAAACATCAAAAATTTCAGTCCCGCATGATTCTACCAAGACATGTGTGTTCATTGAAACGGCTGGTTTTTGATAGTTTGGGCCCTATTGAATAATGAATGTTTTGAATTTTCTCCAAAAGTAAAGTAGTTGCAAACTCATCCTTTTAGAAACTTGTTTGGGCTGTTGAGAGGAGTAAAAAACCATCAAAAATTTCAATCCTGCATGATTCTACCAAGAAATGTGATTCTTCATTCAAAACGCTGGTTTTTGCTATTGGGCTCTATTGAATAATGAATGTTTTGAATTTTCTCCAAAAGTAAAGTAGTTGCAAACTCATGCTTTTAGAGACTTGTTTGAGCTCATGAGAGGAGTAGAAAAACATCAAAAATTTCAGTCCTGCATGTTTCTACCAAGAAATGTGTGTTTATTCAAACCGCTGGTTTTTGAGTTTGGGCCCTATTGAATAATGAATGTTTTGAATTTTCTCCAAAAGTAAAGTAGTTGCAAACTCATCCTTTTAGAAACTTGTTTGGGCTGTTGAGAGGAGTAAAAAACCATCAAAAATTTCAATCCTGCATGATTTTACCAAGAAATGTGATTCTTCATTCAAAACCTGATTTTTGCTATTGGGCTCTATTGAATAGTGAATGTTTTGAATTTTCTCCAAAAGTAAAGTAGTTGCAAACTCATGCTTTTAGAGACTTGTTTGGGCTCATGAGAGGAGTAGAAAAACATCAAAAATTTCAGTCCTGCATGATTCTACCAAGAAATGTGTGTTCATTCAAACCGCTGGTTTTTGATAGTTTGGGCCCTATTGAATAATGAATGGTTTGAATTTTCTCCAAAAGTAAAGTAGTTGCAAACTCATCCTTTTAGAAACTTGTTTGGGCTGTTGAGAGGAGTAAAAAACCATCAAAAATTTCAATCCTGCATGATTCTACCAAGAAATGTGATTCTTCATTCAAAACGCTGGTTTTTGCTATTGGGCTCTATTGAATAATGAATGTTTTGAATTTTCTCCAAAAGTAAAGTAGTTGCAAACTCATGCTTTTAGAGACTTGTTTGGGCTCATGAGAGGAGAAGAAAAACATCAAAAATTTCAGTCCTGCATGATTCTACCAAGACATGTGTGTTCATTGAAACGGCTGGTTTTTGATAGTTTGGGCCCTATTGAATAATGAATGTTTTGAATTTTCTCCAAAAGTAAAGTAGTTGCAAACTCATCCTTTTAGAAACTTGTTTGGGCTGTTGAGAGGAGTAAAAAACCATCAAAAATTTCAATCCTGCATGATTCTACCAAGAAATGTGATTCTTCATTCAAAACGCTGGTTTTTGCTATTGGGCTCTATTGAATAATGAATGTTTTGAATTTTCTCCAAAAGTAAAGTAGTTGCAAACTCATGCTTTTAGAGACTTGTTTGAGCTCATGAGAGGAGTAGAAAAACATCAAAAATTTCAGTCCTGCATGATTCTACCAAGAAATGTGTGTTTATTCAAACCGCTGGTTTTTGATAGTTTGGGCCCTATTGAATAATGAATGTTTTGAATTTTCTCCAAAAGTAAAGTAGTTGCAAACTCATCCTTTTAGAAACTTGTTTGGGCTGTTGAGAGGAGTAAAAAACCATCAAAAATTTCAATCCTGCATGATTTTACCAAGAAATGTGATTCTTCATTCAAAACCTGATTTTTGCTATTGGGCTCTATTGAATAGTGAATGTTTTGAATTTTCTCCAAAAGTAAAGTAGTTGCAAACTCATGCTTTTAGAGACTTGTTTGGGCTCATGAGAGGAGTAGAAAAACATCAAAAATTTCAGTCCTGCATGATTCTACCAAGAAATGTGTTCATTCAAACCGCTGGTTTTTGATAGTTTGGGCCCTATTGAATAATGAATGTTTTGAATTTTCTCCAAAAGTAAAGTAGTTGCAAACTCATCCTTTTAGAAACTTGTTTGGGCTGTTGAGAGGAGTAAAAAACCAACAAAAATTTCAATCCTGCATGATTCTACCAAGAAATGTGATTCTTCATTCAAAACGCTGGTTTTTGCTATTGGGCTCTATTGAATAATGAATGTTTTGAATTTTCTCCAAAAGTAAAGTAGTTGCAAACTCATGCTTTTAGAGACTTGTTTGGGCTCATGAGAGGAGTAGAAAAACATCAAAAATTTCAGTCCTGCATGATTCTACCAAGAAATGTGTGTTCATTAAAACCGCTGGTTTTTGATAGTTTGGGCCCTATTGAATAATGAATGTTTTGAATTTTCTCCAAAAGTAAAGTAGTTGCAAACTCATGCTTTTAGAGACTTGTTTGGGCTCATGAGAGGAGTAGAAAAACATCAAAAATTTCAGTCCTGCATGATTCTACCAAGAAAAGTGTGTTCATTGAAACCGCTGGTTTTTGATAGTTTGGGCCCTATTGAATAATGAATGTTTTGAATTTTCTCCAAAAGTAAAGTAGTTGCAAACTCATCCTTTTAGAAACTTGTTTGGGCTGTTGAGAGGAGTAAAAAAACCATCAAAAATTTCAATCCTGCATGATTTTACCAAGAAATGTGATTCTTCATTCAAAACCTGATTTTTGCTATTGGGCTCTATTGAATAGTGAATGTTTTGAATTTTCTCCAAAAGTAAAGTAGTTGCAAACTCATGCTTTTAGAGACTTGTTTGGGCTCATGAGAGGAGTAGAAAAACATCAAAAATTTCAGTCCTGCATGATTCTACCAAGAAATGTGTGTTCATTGAAACCGCTGTTTTTTTTATAGTTTGGGCTCTATTGAATAATGAATGTTTTGAATTTTCTCCAAAAGTAAAGTAGTTGCAAACTCATCCTTTTAGAAACTTGTTTGGGCTGTTGAGAGGAGTAAAAAACCATCAAAAATTTCAATCCTGCATGATTCTACCAAGAAATGTGATTCTTCATTCAAAACGCTGGTTTTTGCTATTGGGCTCTATTGAATAATGAATGTTTTGAATTTTCTCCAAAAGTAAAGTAGTTGCAAACTCATGCTTTTAGAGACTTGTTTGGGCTCATGAGAGGAGTAGAAAAACATCAAAAATTTCAGTCCTGCATGATTCTACCAAGAAATGTGTGTTCATTCAAACCGCTGGTTTTTGATAGTTTGGGCCCTATTGAATAATGAATGTTTTGAATTTTCTTAAACAATATTTTTTATTGAGTTTTCAAAATAATAGAAATGTATAAACATACCTCATATATATCATGTTCGAATAGAGTCAAGATAATGTACATCAGGACATCATCATATGGTATCTGAACATCATATCATCATTTAAAGTATGTACAATTAACATTAATTGAAATAGATTTGAAAAACAATTACAACAGCACAGGCAAACACCAAATATATGTGAAATTTTGGCACACAAAAAGAGCAAAAATCAAGATATCAAGATATAAATTCTTCTTCTATCTTAGGTTTGAGTTTCAACCATCTATGCCATCTGTCGTCAAATAACTTTATTGACATATTGTTGATATAATGAATTTTTTCATAAACACAATGTTTGTCCACCAACATGATCAATGTGGCAATGTTCGGAGGTTGCTTATTGTTCCAACCTTTCGCTATAAGGTATATTGCAGACATGAGAATGTGGGCAACCAAATACTTTGTTGTTTTGAATCTGCAAATATCTATGAGTAGTAAGGCCAAGGCAGGGTACAACTGAACACACCAGTTGCATATGATCGAAATCAAATTGGAGACCTTAAGCCAGTATGGTTTCAGTACCGGGCATCCCCAGAAAATATGGAGTAAGTCAGCCTGAGACCCGCATCCCCGCCAACACAGATCAGATCCCCCTTCCCCAAAATGTTTAATCCTGTTTGGGGTCAAGTAATATCTGTGGACTAGTTTGTAATGTGTTTCCAGAATGTTCATGCAATTTGTAGACCTCACTGCAGTTTTAAAAGACAATGTCCACTGTGGGGCATAAATCTGCTTCTGCAGAGTAGTCTCCCATTTTTCAAAGCATCCACCCTTAGAAAAGGTGTATTTGCCGGTCAGGAAGTTATACAGGGGTTTAAGAGAGCTCTTGTGCCTGGGGGTTGTGCTGGTTAGGAAATTATAAATGGTATGGTTGACCAAAACTATCTTGCAGAAATATCTCTTAAATTTGTTATATTCCTCTTTGAGTATGAGGTATTTCATATATTCCGTATTAGGGATTTTAAATTTAGCCTTGACCAACTCAAAAGGCATGACTTTATTATTGTCCAATAAATCATCCACATAAGCAATGGGGAATGTTTTCCAATTATCAAACATGGGTCTCAAAGAAACCTTGACAGGTGCCAAAAAGTGAAGTCTCAGTCTTTTGGTTGAGACAGGGGAGACATTAAACCTTCTCCTGCACATATGTGACCAACTCTGCATAGAGGCTCTGAGTATTGGGTTTTCTATGTCTCCAATCTCTCCTCTGTGCAGAAGAAAATAGGAAACATAAAGTGTCGGTTCTTTATTAGGCATTAAATCTCTTTCAATTTTTGGCCATCCCAATTCTGTCTGTTCTGTGAGCCACATTTTTGTCAATTCAGTTGTGGTGGCAAAGTAATATGCCTCTAAGTCTGGAAGGGCTATCCCCCCATTTTCTCTAGATTTAAGTAGTGTGTGTTTCTTTACTCTAGGCTTTTTATTATTCCAAATAAATCTGTTCATTTGATGAGTTAATTTTTGTATGTGTTGCATTGATAAAGGCAGAGGGACATTCCTATACAAAAACAACACCTTTGGGAGGCAGAACATCTTATATAATACTATTCTTCCCAACCAAGTGGCTGGGGTTTTTGACAATTCTCCCAACTTAGTGTCAAGAGATTTCAAAAGGCTATCCATGTTTACCTCACTTGTGTGTGTGAGGTCGCTTGTGAGCCAAATTCCTAGATATGGGATTTTAGTGCAGTCCCAAGTAAAAGGGTACTTATCTTGTAATTGCTGTTTTATAGGGGCTGAAATAAATAGTGACAAAACGTTAGTCTTTTTTACATTGAGTTTATAATATGATATTGAACCAAACAACTCTATGATGTCCCAAGTCGCCTTCAATGACTCAACAGGATCTGTCAGTGTGAGTATGATATCGTCTGCATATAAATTTATTTTATGCTCTACATCTCCCAACCGTACTCCCCTCACCTCACTCGAGTCCCTTATCCTTTGAGCCAGTGGTTCCAGACTCAGGATAAAAATAATTGGGGACAGAGGGCATCCCTGTCTTGTTCCGTTTGTTATGTCAAATTTCCCTGACATCGTGCTATTGACCAGCACAGAGGCAGACGGTTGGGAGTACAGAGCCTGAACACTTTTCAACATCTCCTCACCAAAACCCATCTTCTTTAATACTGCGAATGCATATGTCCAATTGATGCGGTCAAAAGCTTTCTCCGCATCAAGGGCCACAAACAGACTGGGAATTTTTTTCTTGTTACAAAAGTGTATATGGTGCAAGACACTTCTTGAACTGTCAGAAGTCTGTCTAAATTTTACAAAACCCACTTGATCGGGATGTATGAGATATTGGATAACATCTTGCACCCTTTCTGCCAGTATTTTTGCATAGACCTTGATGTCTGCATTCAGGAGGGATATGGGTCTATAGTTTTCTATCTTGGTGGGATCTTTGTCCGGTTTGGGGATTACCACTATGGTGGCTCTCAGCATATCTGCACTACATGTTCCTTTTGATTTTATAAAATTTAGGGTGTTTGTTAAATAGGGGACCAGATTTTCCTGAAATGTTTTATAATATTCCACAGGGAATCCGTCTGGACCAGGAGCCTTATTACATTTGAGATTTTTTATTGCCAGAGACACCTCTCCCTCAGAGAAGGGTGCATCAAGCATTTCCCTTTGCTCAGAAGACAGAGATCTCAACTCTACTCCTCCCAGGAAATTATCTATCATCTCCTCTGTAGGAGGGGGATAAGTCCCATTTTTTCCTATATTGTAAAGGTTTGAGTAGTATTTTTCAAAAGCCAAAGCTATGTCCCTTGGCTTTTCTATATTCACTGAGTTCTGGGAAAGTTTTTTAATTAAATGCTTTTTATTTATGGGTTTGAATCTATTTGCCATAGTTTTTGAGTTTTTGTTGTTATTTATGTAAAACCCTGCCCTGTTAAACAGAGTCTTTTTTTCGTAAATATTTATGAGAAGATTTCTAAATTCCAATCTAAGGGAGTATAACTCCTTGTATTTAGTAAAAGATTTTTCCACTTTGGCCTGGTCTTCAAGTTTTTTGATTTGTTCTAGTAACAGCCTCTGTTTGCTCTCTCTTTCCCTCTTTTGTCTTGAGGCCATCTGAATTAAGTGGCCTCTAATGACACATTTATGTGCTAACCATAAGGTTTCAGGGGAGATTTCCTGGGAGTCATTTTCTTTAAAATAATTCATTATAGTGTTTTTTATTGTTGCTATATTATCTGGGGAGTCTACTACAAATTTGCTATATCTCCAATTGTAGTGTCTTTGAGTCGAAGAGGAAACCTGTAATGTTAATAGAATTGGAGCATGGTCCGACCATGTGATGGGGCCAGTTTGGAAATCTATATACGAATCTAGTAAGGAAAAACTGGTAAATATATGATCTATTTTGGTATAAGATCTGTTGTGTGGGCAGAATCTGGTGTATTCTCTAGAATTAGGGTTCAATATTTTACAACTGTCGTGTAAGTTAGCATTGCTCAGCCACTTCCCCAAATTCACACTTCTGTAGTATGGAGCAGAGGATGAGCAATCAGTGCTTGGGTCAACAATACAATTAAAGTCTCCCCCCCATATGATTTGTCCCTTGCTAAATTTAGATAATTTTCTTTTGACTTTATTGAGAAAGCTAATTTGTCTCACATTAGGGGCGTATACATTAACCACAGTGTATTCCATTCCCTCCAAGGTAAAATTGATGATTAAATATCTGCCTTTATTGTCTTTATAAACATCTGAAATAACCACTGGTAGGTCTCTGTGGAAGGCAATGGCCACCCCAGCTTTTTTCCCTCCCTCGTTGTTGGAGAAGAAAATCTGAGGATAATCTTTGTTTTTAAATCTGTTATTATCAGTTTCCAGGAGGTGGGTTTCCTGTATCATAGCAACATTTGCTTTCAATCTTTTGATCTCCTTCCACAGAGCATACCTTTTAAAGGGACTATTAAGCCCATTTACATTAAATGATAGGATTTTCAACTCCATAATATATCAAAAAGAAAGAAATGTGTTAAATAACTCAATAAGATAGAATAGTCCATCTGGACATATATCCAAAAAGAGTGGTATTTCTCTAGAAATTTGTTGTCAGTGCCTGGTGTGCCTGTGAATAGAAACATGTTATAACCTGGAATAACCTAGAACAAAACAAACTTGTTAACAAGGAAGTTGAATTTCTCAAAAGAAATGATACCAAGAGAAATCTCTCGGTTAGTGTTTGGGGATAAAAGTTCAGGCCAAGAGCCAGGGTCAACACCTACCAAGTCCATTATCTTTTCTTTTGTGTGGTCCAGGACTGTGACAAACGTCTTGGCTGTCGTGAAGAGTTGCTCCTCTCTTGATTGTAGGATAAAGATGAGTTCTTCATTGGAGGAATACCAAGGTCCTGAAAGAATCTATCACAGTTATCAATGTTAGACAAGGCAAAAGTAGTGTTTTCCTTCATGACCAATATTTTTGTAGGAAAGCCCCATCTGTATAGCACCCTGTGCTCCCGTAGGTGTGCAGTGATAGGGAAAAAGTCTCTCCTTTTTTGCAACGTGGCTTTTGAAAAGTCTGCAAAGATCTTAATACCCTCATATGGTCTTGGTAAGATGGGTGACTGCTTGCTCTTCCTCAAAATGTCCTCCTTTGTCAGAAAATAGTGAAAGAATGCAATAACATCCCGCGGAGCTCTTTCAGGGGCATATTTGGACTTAGGTAGTCTGTGTATGCGTTCTATTAAGAGGTCTCCTTTGGAAGCACCTGGGAGCATAGCATGGAGCATTTTTTGCACATATGAATCAAGATCTCTGTCCTTGACATTCTCAGGTATTCCTCTGAATTTAAGGTTGTTTCTCCTACTCCTGTCCTCTTGTTCTATCAGTCTTGACTTTAGGAAGGTAACTTCTTTCTCTAAGGCATAATGTTCGTCTATCAAATTGTTGTGAGACTGGACTATCTCCTCCATTTTCGACTCCAAGTGATTCACCCTCTGGCCCAGACTGTCTATATTGTTTTGGAGGTTTGTATTATATCCCTCTAGTTGTTTTTGGAATGTCTTTGCAAGAAGGCACACCATATTTTTTATGAACAATTCTGAAGCTGCTTTGTTGGTAGCCTCTACCTCAGTCAAAACATGTAAAATGTTTTCAGGCATGGGGTTATCTGGAGTGCAGAAGTCCTCCATCTGCGTCTCACTTTGCAGCTCAGCCGAGCTACTGCTTAATCTGCAGCTATTTTGTGAGGCAGGGGACAGTTCCCTCTGTGGTGGCGTTAGAGGGGTGTCTGAAATGGTGGAGATATCTGGACAAGATGAGGAGGCCCTTATTGTATTTGTGGCCTCCATAGCGGCTGTGAGCGTTGCTGCTGTGCAAGATTTCACAGGCTGCGCAAGATTTTTGCTTAAGGTACGCAATTTGCGTACTTGCTGCGCAATCCCGTCTGTTTCCCGGTTAATCTCGCGATATTTTGCCTCCTTCTTCTCAGCGCTACTTTTAACACTGAATTTAGCGCTTTCTTTAATATATGGAGCGGCGGTTTTTGCAGGGATGGGGGCAGACTTACCCCCTGACTTGAATACTGCGTGTTTCAGTCTCTGTGGCGTTCTCTCCCGCTGTGCGCCGCTCAGGCTGGGGCTGCAGGCTGTGGCTGCTGTGTGGCGGGCGCCATCTTGGCTCCTCAGCATGAGGGGAGAGCGCTCCAGATTTTTTGATTTTCCTGCTTTTCTATTAAGCGGATCCATTATGTGGGGGCACCGCTGGTGCCTATGGAGGTTCCCACAAGTTTTCAGCCAGTCCTGGCTTGTAAGTCGCTTGTTAATAGCGCTTGGTAGGCTGCCCTGTGGAGGAGCTCAGAGCTCAGGCTTCC
The DNA here is from genome assembly GCF_039654945.1 of Dendrobates tinctorius. Taxonomy (NCBI): domain Eukaryota; kingdom Metazoa; phylum Chordata; class Amphibia; order Anura; family Dendrobatidae; genus Dendrobates; species Dendrobates tinctorius. The sequence goes on from NW_027361793.1 coordinate 26,289,771, forward strand.
ATTCAGCTCAGACGCTGGCCACGCCCCCCAATGTTTTGAATTTTCTCCAAAAGTAAAGTAGTTGCAAACTCATGCTTTTAGAGACTTGTTTGGGCTCATGAGAGGAGTAGAAAAACATCAAAAATTTCAGTCCTGCATGATTCTACCAAGAAATGTGTGTTCATTCAAACCGCTGGTTTTTGATAGTTTGGGCCCTATTGAATAATGAATGTTTTGAATTTTCTCCAAAAGTAAAGTAGTTGCAAACTCATCCTTTTAGAAACTTGTTTGGGCTGTTGAGAGGAGCAAAAAACCAACAAAAATTTCAATCCTGCATGATTCTACCAAGAAATGTGATTCTTCATTCAAAACGCTGGTTTTTGCTATTGGGCTCTATTGAATAATGAATGTTTTGAATTTTCTCCAAAAGTAAAGTAGTTGCAAACTCATGCTTTTAGAGACTTGTTTGGGCTCATGAGAGGAGTAGAAAAACATCAAAAATTTCAGTCCAGCATGATTCTACCAAGAAATGTGTGTTCATTCAAACCGCTGGTTTTTGATAGTTTGGGCCCTATTGAATAATTAATGTTTTGAATTTTCTCCAAAAGTAAAGTAGTTGCAAACTCATGCTTTTAGAGACTTGTTTGGGCTCATGAGAGGAGTAGAAAAACATCAAAAATTTCAGTCCTGCATGATTCTACCAAGAAATGTGTGTTCATTGAAACCGCTGGTTTTTGATAGTTTGGGCCCTATTGAATAATGAATGTTTTGAATTTTCTCCAAAAGTAAAGTAGTTGCAAACTCATCCTTTTAGAAACTTGTTTGGGCTGTTGAGAGGAGTAAAAAACCATCAAAAATTTCAATCCTGCATGATTTTACCAAGAAATGTGATTCTTCATTCAAAACCTGATTTTTGCTATTGGGCTCTATTGAATAGTGAATGTTTTGAATTTTCTCCAAAAGTAAAGTAGTTGCAAACTCATGCTTTTAGAGACTTGTTTGGGCTCATGAGAGGAGTAGAAAAACATCAAAAATTTCAGTCCTGCATGATTCTACCAAGAAATGTGTGTTCATTCAAACCGCTGGTTTTTGATAGTTTGGGCCCTATTGAATAATGAATGTTTTGAATTTTCTCCAAAAGTAAAGTAGTTGCAAACTCATGCTTTTAGAGACTTGTTTGGGCTCATGAGAGGAGTAGAAAAACATCAAAAATTTCAGTCCTGCATGATTCTACCAAGAAATGTGTGTTCATTCAAACCGCTGGTTTTTGATAGTTTGGGCCCTATTGAATAATGAATGTTTTGAATTTTCTCCAAAAGTAAAGTAGTTGCAAACTCATCCTTTTAGAAACTTGTTTGGGCTGTTGAGAGGAGTAAAAAACCATCAAAAATTTCAATCCTGCATGATTTTACCAAGAAATGTGATTCTTCATTCAAAACCTGATTTTTGCTATTGGGCTCTATTGAATAGTGAATGTTTTGAATTTTCTCCAAAAGTAAAGTAGTTGCAAACTCATGCTTTTAGAGACTTGTTTGGGCTCATGAGAGGAGTAGAAAAACATCAAAAATTTCAGTCCTGCATGATTCTACCAAGAAATGTGTGTTCATTGAAACGGCTGGTTTTTGATAGTTTGGGCCCTATTGAATAATGAATGTTTTGAATTTTCTCCAAAAGTAAAGTAGTTGCAAACTCATCCTTTTAGAAACTTGTTTGGGCTGTTGAGAGGAGTAAAAAACCATCAAAAATTTCAATCCTGCATGATTCTACCAAGAAATGTGATTCTTCATTCAAAACGCTGGTTTTTGCTATTGGGCTCTATTGAATAATGAATGTTTTGAATTTTCTCCAAAAGTAAAGTAGTTGCAAACTCATGCTTTTAGAGACTTGTTTGGGCTCATGAGAGAAGTAGAAAAACATCAAAAATTTCAGTCCTGCATGATTCTACCAAGAAATGTGTGTTCATTGAAACCGCTGGTTTTTGATAGTTTGGGCCCTATTGAATAAGGAATGTTTTGAATTTTCTCCAAAAGTAAAGTAGTTGCAAACTCATCCTTTTAAAAACTTGTTTGGGCTGTTGAGAGGAGTAAAAAACCATCAAAAATTTCAATCCTGCATGATTTTACCAAGAAATGTGATTCTTCATTCAAAACCTGATTTTTGCTATTGGGCTCTATTGAATAGTGAATGTTTTGAATTTTCTCCAAAAGTAAAGTAGTTGCAAACTCATGCTTTTAGAGACTTGTTTGGGCTCATGAGAGGAGTAGAAAAACATCAAAAATTTCAGTCCTGCATGATTCTACCAAGAAATGTGTGTTCATTGAAACCGCTGGTTTTTGATAGTTTGGGCCCTATTGAATAATGAATGTTTTGAATTTTCTCCAAAAGTAAAGTAGTTGCAAACTCATCCTTTTAGAAACTTGTTTGGGCTGTTGAGAGGAGTAAAAAACCATCAAAAATTTCAATCCTGCATGATTCTACCAAGAAATGTGATTCTTCATTCAAAACGCTGGTTTTTGCTATTGGGCTCTATTGAATAATGAATGTTTTGAATTTTCTCCAAAAGTAAAGTAGTTGCAAACTCATGCTTTTAGAGACTTGTTTGGGCTCATGAGAGGAGTAGAAAAACATCAAAAATTTCAGTCCTGCATGATTCTACCAAGAAATGTGTGTTCATTGAAACCGCTGGTTTTTGATAGTTTGGGACCTATTGAATAAGGAATGTTTTGAATTTTCTCCAAAAGTAAAGTAGTTGCAAACTCATCCTTTTAGAAACTTGTTTGGGCTGTTGAGAGGAGTAAAAAACCATCAAAAATTTCAATCCTGCATGATTTTACCAAGAAATGTGATTCTTCATTCAAAACCTGATTTTTGCTATTGGGCTCTATTGAATAGTGAATGTTTTGAATTTTCTCCAAAAGTAAAGTAGTTGCAAACTCATGCTTTTAGAGACTTGTTTGGGCTCATGAGAGGAGTAGAAAGATATCAAAAATTTCAGTCCTGCATGATTCTACCAAGAAATGTGTGTTCATTCAAACCGCTGGTTTTTGATAGTTTGGGCCCTATTGAATAATGAATGTTTTGAATTTTCTCCAAAAGTAAAGTAGTTGCAAACTCATCCTTTTAGAAACTTGTTTGGGCTGTTGAGAGGAGTAAAAAAACATCAAAAATTTCAATCCTGCATGATTCTACCAAGAAATGTGATTCTTCATTCAAAACGCTGGTTTTTGCTATTGGGCTCTATTGAATAATGAATGTTTTGAATTTTCTCCAAAAGTAAAGTAGTTGCAAACTCATGCTTTTAGAGACTTGTTTGGGCTCATGAGAGGAGTAGAAAAACATCAAAAATTTCAGTCCTGCATGATTCTACCAAGAAATGTGTGTTCATTGAAACCGCTGGTTTTTGATAGTTTGGGCCCTATTGAATAATGAATGTTTTGAATTTTCTCCAAAAGTAAAGTAGTTGCAAACTCATCCTTTTAGAAACTTGTTTGGGCTGTTGAGAGGAGTAAAAAACCATCAAAAATTTCAATCCTGCATGATTTTACCAAGAAATGTGATTCTTCATTCAAAACCTGATTTTTGCTATTGGGCTCTATTGAATAGTGAATGTTTTGAATTTTCTCCAAAAGTAAAGTAGTTGCAAACTCATGCTTTTAGAGACTTGTTTGGGCTCATGAGAGGAGTAGAAAAACATCAAAAATTTCAGTCCTGCATGATTCTACCAAGAAATGTGTGTTCATTCAAACCGCTGGTTTTTGATAGTTTGGGCCCTATTGAATAATGAATGTTTTGAATTTTCTCCAAAAGTAAAGTAGTTGCAAACTCATCCTTTTAGAAACTTGTTTGGGCTGTTGAGAGGAGTAAAAAACCATCAAAAATTTCAATCCTGCATGATTCTACCAAGAAATGTGATTCTTCATTCAAAACGCTGGTTTTTGCTATTGGGCTCTATTGAATAATGAATGTTTTGAATTTTCTCCAAAAGTAAAGTAGTTGCAAACTCATGCTTTTAGAGACTTGTTTGGGCTCATGAGAGGAGAAGAAAAACATCAAAAATTTCAGTCCTGCATGATTCTACCAAGACATGTGTGTTCATTGAAACGGCTGGTTTTTGATAGTTTGGGCCCTATTGAATAATGAATGTTTTGAATTTTCTCCAAAAGTAAAGTAGTTGCAAACTCATCCTTTTAGAAACTTGTTTGGTCTGTTGAGAGGAGTAAAAAACCATCAAAAATTTCAATCCTGCATGATTCTACCAAGAAATGTGATTCTTCATTCAAAACGCTGGTTTTTGCTATTGGGCTCTATTGAATAATGAATGTTTTGAATTTTCTCCAAAAGTAAAGTAGTTGCAAACTCATGCTTTTAGAGACTTGTTTGAGCTCATGAGAGGAGTAGAAAAACATCAAAAATTTCAGTCCTGCATGATTCTACCAAGAAATGTGTGTTCATTCAAACCGCTGGTTTTTGATAGTTTGGGCCCTATTGAATAATGAATGTTTTGAATTTTCTCCAAAAGTAAAGTAGTTGCAAACTCATGCTTTTAGAGACTTGTTTGGGCTCATGAGAGGAGTAGAAAAACATCAAAAATTTCAGTCCTGCATGATTCTACCAAGAAAAGTGTGTTCATTGAAACCGCTGGTTTTTGATAGTTTGGGCCCTATTGAATAATGAATGTTTTGAATTTTCTCCAAAAGTAAAGTAGTTGCAAACTCATCCTTTTAGAAACTTGTTTGGGCTGTTGAGAGGAGTAAAAAACCATCAAAAATTTCAATCCTGCATGATTTTACCAAGAAATGTGATTCTTCATTCAAAACCTGATTTTTGCTATTGGGCTCTATTGAATAGTGAATGTTTTGAATTTTCTCCAAAAGTAAAGTAGTTGCAAACTCATGCTTTTAGAGAGTTGTTTGGGCTCATGAGAGGAGTAGAAAAACATCAAAAATTTCAGTCCTGCATGATTCTACCAAGAAATGTGTGTTCATTGAAACCGCTGGTTTTTGATAGTTTGGACCCTATTGAATAATGAATGTTTTGAATTTTCTCCAAAAGTAAAGTAGTTGCAAACTCATCCTTTTAGAAACTTGTTTGGGCTGTTGAGAGGAGTAAAAAACCATCAAAAATTTCAATCCTGCATGATTCTACCAAGAAATGTGATTCTTCATTCAAAACCTGATTTTTGCTATTGGGCTCTATTGAATAGTGAATGTTTTGAATTTTCTCCAAAAGTAAAGTAGTTGCAAACTCATGCTTTTAGAGAGTTGTTTGGGCTCATGAGAGGAGTAGAAAAACATCAAAAATTTCAGTCCTGCATGATTCTACCAAGAAATGTGTGTTCATTGAAACCGCTGGTTTTTGATAGTTTGGGCCCTATTGAATAATGAATGTTTTGAATTTTCTCCAAAAGTAAAGTAGTTGCAAACTCATCCTTTTAGAAACTTGTTTGGGCTGTTGAGAGGAGTAAAAAACCATCAAAAATTTCAATCCTGCATGATTCTACCAAGAAATGTGATTCTTCATTCAAAACGCTGGTTTTTGCTATTGGGCTCTATTGAATAATGAATGTTTTGAATTTTCTCCAAAAGTAAAGTAGTTGCAAACTCATGCTTTTAGAGACTTGTTTGGGCTCATGAGAGGAGTAGAAAAACATCAAAAATTTCAGTCCTGCATGATTCTACCAAGAAATGTGTGTTCATTGAAACCGCTGGTTTTTGATAGTTTGGGCCCTATTGAATAATGAATGTTTTGAATTTTCTCCAAAAGTAAAGTAGTTGCAAACTCATCCTTTTAGAAACTTGTTTGGGCTGTTGAGAGGAGTAAAAAACCATCAAAAATTTCAATCCTGCATGATTTTACCAAGAAATGTGATTCTTCATTCAAAACCTGATTTTTGCTATTGGGCTCTATTGAATAGTGAATGTTTTGAATTTTCTCCAAAAGTAAAGTAGTTGCAAACTCATGCTTTTAGAGACTTGTTTGGGCTCATGAGAGGAGTAGAAAAACATCAAAAATTTCAGTCCTGCATGATTCTACCAAGAAATGTGTGTTCATTCAAACCGCTGGTTTTTGATAGTTTGGGCCCTATTGAATAATGAATGTTTTGAATTTTCTCCAAAAGTAAAGTAGTTGCAAACTCATCCTTTTAGAAACTTGTTTGGGCTGTTGAGAGGAGTAAAAAACCATCAAAAATTTCAATCCTGCATGATTCTACCAAGAAATGTGATTCTTCATTCAAAACGCTGGTTTTTGCTATTGGGCTCTATTGAATAATGAATGTTTTGAATTTTCTCCAAAAGTAAAGTAGTTGCAAACTCATGCTTTTAGAGACTTGTTTGGGCTCATGAGAGGAGTAGAAAAACATCAAAAATTTCAGTCCTGCATGATTCTACCAAGAAATGTGTGTTCATTGAAACCGCTGGTTTTTGATAGTTTGGGCCCTATTGAATAATGAATGTTTTGAATTTTCTCCAAAAGTAAAGTAGTTGCAAACTCATCCTTTTAGAAACTTGTTTGGGCTGTTGAGAGGAGTAAAAAACCATCAAAAATTTCAATCCTGCATGATTTTACCAAGAAATGTGATTCTTCATTCAAAACCTGATTTTTGCTATTGGGCTCTATTGAATAGTGAATGTTTTGAATTTTCTCCAAAAGTAAAGTAGTTGCAAACTCATGCTTTTAGAGACTTGTTTGGGCTCATGAGAGGAGTAGAAAAACATCAAAAATTTCAGTCCTGCATGATTCTACCAAGAAATGTGTGTTCATTCAAACCGCTGGTTTTTGATAGTTTGGGCCCTATTGAATAATGAATGTTTTGAATTTTCTCCAAAAGTAAAGTAGTTGCAAACTCATCCTTTTAGAAACTTGTTTGGGCTGTTGAGAGGAGTAAAAAACCAACAAAAATTTCAATCCTGCATGATTCTACCAAGAAATGTGATTCTTCATTCAAAACGCTGGTTTTTGCTATTGGGCTCTATTGAATAATGAATGTTTTGAATTTTCTCCAAAAGTAAAGTAGTTGCAAACTCATGCTTTTAGAGACTTGTTTGGGCTCATGAGAGGAGTAGAAAAACATCAAAAATTTCAGTCCTGCATGATTCTACCAAGAAATGTGTGTTTATTCAAACCGCTGGTTTTTGATAGTTTGGGCCCTATTGAATAATGAATGTTTTGAATTTTCTCCAAAAGTAAAGTAGTTGCAAACTCATCCTTTTAGAAACTTGTTTGGGCTGTTGAGAGGAGTAAAAAACCATCAAAAATTTCAATCCTGCATGATTTTACCAAGAAATGTGATTCTTCATTCAAAACCTGATTTTTGCTATTGGGCTCTATTGAATAGTGAATGTTTTGAATTTTCTCCAAAAGTAAAGTAGTTGCAAACTCATGCTTTTAGAGACTTGTTTGGGCTCATGAGAGGAGTAGAAAAACATCAAAAATTTCAGTCCTGCATGATTCTACCAAGAAACGTGTTCATTCAAACCGCTGGTTTTTGATAGTTTGGGCCCTATTGAATAATGAATGTTTTGAATTTTCTCCAAAAGTAAAGTAGTTGCAAACTCATCCTTTTAGAAACTTGTTTGGGCTGTTGAGAGGAGTAAAAAACCAACAAAAATTTCAATCCTGCATGATTCTACCAAGAAATGTGATTCTTCATTCAAAACGCTGGTTTTTGCTATTGGGCTCTATTGAATAATGAATGTTTTGAATTTTCTCCAAAAGTAAAGTAGTTGCAAACTCATGCTTTTAGAGACTTGTTTGGGCTCATGAGAGGAGTAGAAAAACATCAAAAATTTCAGTCCTGCATGATTCTACCAAGAAATGTGTGTTCATTCAAACCGCTGGTTTTTGATAGTTTGGGCCCTATTGAATAATGAATGTTTTGAATTTTCTCCAAAAGTAAAGTAGTTGCAAACTCATGCTTTTAGAGACTTGTTTGGGCTCATGAGAGGAGTAGAAAAACATCAAAAATTTCAGTCCTGCATGATTCTACCAAGAAATGTGTGTTCATTGAAACCGCTGGTTTTTGATAGTTTGGGCCCTATTGAATAAGGAATGTTTTGAATTTTCTCCAAAAGTAAAGTAGTTGCAAACTCATCCTTTTAGAAACTTGTTTGGGCTGTTGAGAGGAGTAAAAAACCATCAAAAATTTCAATCCTGCATGATTTTACCAAGAAATGTGATTCTTCATTCAAAACCTGATTTTTGCTATTGGGCTCTATTGAATAGTGAATGTTTTGAATTTTCTCCAAAAGTAAAGTAGTTGCAAACTCATGCTTTTAGAGACTTGTTTGGGCTCATGAGAGGAGTAGAAAAACATCAAAAATTTCAGTCCTGCATGATTCTACCAAGAAATGTGTGTTCATTCAAACCGCTGGTTTTTGATAGTTTGGGCCCTATTGAATAATGAATGTTTTGAATTTTCTCCAAAAGTAAAGTAGTTGCAAACTCATCCTTTTAGAAACTTGTTTGGGCTGTTGAGAGGAGTAAAAAACCAACAAAAATTTCAATCCTGCATGATTCTACCAAGAAATGTGATTCTTCATTCAAAACGCTGGTTTTTGCTATTGGGCTCTATTGAATAATGAATGTTTTGAATTTTCTCCAAAAGTAAAGTAGTTGCAAACTCATGCTTTTAGAGACTTGTTTGGGCTCATGAGAGGAGTAGAAAAACATCAAAAATTTCAGTCCTGCATGATTCTACCAAGAAATGTGTGTTTATTCAAACCGCTGGTTTTTGATAGTTTGGGCCCTATTGAATAATGAATGTTTTGAATTTTCTCCAAAAGTAAAGTAGTTGCAAACTCATGCTTTTAGAGACTTGTTTGGGCTCATGAGAGGAGTAGAAAAACATCAAAAATTTCAGTCCTGCATGATTCTACCAAGAAATGTGTTCATTCAAACCGCTGGTTTTTGATAGTTTGGGCCCTATTGAATAATGAATGTTTTGAATTTTCTCCAAAAGTAAAGTAGTTGCAAACTCATGCTTTTAGAGACTTGTTTGGGCTCATGAGAGGAGTAGAAAAACATCAAAAATTTCAGTCCTGCATGATTCTACCAAGAAAAGTGTGTTCATTGAAACCGCTGGTTTTTGATAGTTTGGGCCCTATTGAATAATGAATGTTTTGAATTTTCTCCAAAAGTAAAGTAGTTGCAAACTCATCCTTTTAGAAACTTGTTTGGGCTGTTGAGAGGAGTAAAAAACCATCAAAAATTTCAATCCTGCATGATTTTACCAAGAAATGTGATTCTTCATTCAAAACCTGATTTTTGCTATTGGGCTCTATTGAATAGTGAATGTTTTGAATTTTCTCCAAAAGTAAAGTAGTTGCAAACTCATGCTTTTAGAGACTTGTTTGGGCTCATGAGAGGAGTAGAAAAACATCAAAAATTTCAGTCCTGCATGATTCTACCAAGAAATGTGTGTTCATTGAAACCGCTGTTTTTTTTTATAGTTTGGGCCCTATTGAATAATGAATGTTTTGAATTTTCTCCAAAAGTAAAGTAGTTGCAAACTCATCCTTTTAGAAACTTGTTTGGGCTGTTGAGAGGAGTAAAAAACCATCAAAAATTTCAATCCTGCATGATTCTACCAAGAAATGTGATTCTTCATTCAAAACGCTGGTTTTTGCTATTGGGCTCTATTGAATAATGAATGTTTTGAATTTTCTCCAAAAGTAAAGTAGTTGCAAACTCATGCTTTTAGAGACTTGTTTGGGCTCATGAGAGGAGTAGAAAAACATCAAAAATTTCAGTCCTGCATGATTCTACCAAGAAATGTGTGTTCATTGAAACCGCTGGTTTTTGATAGTTTGGGCCCTATTGAATAAGGAATGTTTTGAATTTTCTCCAAAAGTAAAGTAGTTGCAAACTCATCCTTTTAGAAACTTGTTTGGGCTGTTGAGAGGAGTAAAAAACCATCAAAAATTTCAATCCTGCATGATTTTACCAAGAAATGTGATTCTTCATTCAAAACCTGATTTTTGCTATTGGGCTCTATTGAATAGTGAATGTTTTGAATTTTCTCCAAAAGTAAAGTAGTTGCAAACTCATGCTTTTAGAGACTTGTTTGGGCTCATGAGAGGAGTAGAAAAACATCAAAAATTTCAGTCCTGCATGATTCTACCAAGAAATGTGTGTTCATTGAAACCGCTGGTTTTTGATAGTTTGGACCCTATTGAATAATGAATGTTTTGAATTTTCTCCAAAAGTAAAGTAGTTGCAAACTCATCCTTTTAGAAACTTGTTTGGGCTGTTGAGAGGAGTAAAAAACCATCAAAAATTTCAATCCTGCATGATTCTACCAAGAAATGTGATTCTTCATTCAAAACCTGATTTTTGCTATTGGGCTCTATTGAATAGTGAATGTTTTGAATTTTCTCCAAAAGTAAAGTAGTTGCAAACTCATGCTTTTAGAGAGTTGTTTGGGCTCATGAGAGGAGTAGAAAAACATCAAAAATTTCAGTCCTGCATGATTCTACCAAGAAATGTGTGTTCATTGAAACCGCTGGTTTTTGATAGTTTGGGCCCTATTGAATAATGAATGTTTTGAATTTTCTCCAAAAGTAAAGTAGTTGCAAACTCATCCTTTTAGAAACTTGTTTGGGCTGTTGAGAGGAGTAAAAAACCATCAAAAATTTCAATCCTGCATGATTCTACCAAGAAATGTGATTCTTCATTCAAAACGCTGGTTTTTGCTATTGGGCTCTATTGAATAATGAATGTTTTGAATTTTCTCCAAAAGTAAAGTAGTTGCAAACTCATGCTTTTAGAGACTTGTTTGGGCTCATGAGAGGAGTAGAAAAACATCAAAAATTTCAGTCCTGCATGATTCTACCAAGAAATGTGTGTTCATTGAAACCGCTGGTTTTTGATAGTTTGGGCCCTATTGAATAATGAATGTTTTGAATTTTCTCCAAAAGTAAAGTAGTTGCAAACTCATCCTTTTAGAAACTTGTTTGGGCTGTTGAGAGGAGTAAAAAACCATCAAAAATTTCAATCCTGCATGATTTTACCAAGAAATGTGATTCTTCATTCAAAACCTGATTTTTGCTATTGGGCTCTATTGAATAGTGAATGTTTTGAATTTTCTCCAAAAGTAAAGTAGTTGCAAACTCATGCTTTTAGAGACTTGTTTGGGCTCATGAGAGGAGTAGAAAAACATCAAAAATTTCAGTCCTGCATGATTCTACCAAGAAATGTGTGTTCATTCAAACCGCTGGTTTTTGATAGTTTGGGCCCTATTGAATAATGAATGTTTTGAATTTTCTCCAAAAGTAAAGTAGTTGCAAACTCATCCTTTTAGAAACTTGTTTGGGCTGTTGAGAGGAGTAAAAAACCATCAAAAATTTCAATCCTGCATGATTCTACCAAGAAATGTGATTCTTCATTCAAAACGCTGGTTTTTGCTATTGGGCTCTATTGAATAATGAATGTTTTGAATTTTCTCCAAAAGTAAAGTAGTTGCAAACTCATGCTTTTAGAGACTTGTTTGGGCTCATGAGAGGAGTAGAAAAACATCAAAAATTTCAGTCCTGCATGATTCTACCAAGAAATGTGTGTTCATTGAAACCGCTGGTTTTTGATAGTTTGGGCCCTATTGAATAATGAATGTTTTGAATTTTCTCCAAAAGTAAAGTAGTTGCAAACTCATCCTTTTAGAAACTTGTTTGGGCTGTTGAGAGGAGTAAAAAACCAACAAAAATTTCAATCCTGCATGATTCTACCAAGAAATGTGATTCTTCATTCAAAACGCTGGTTTTTGCTATTGGGCTCTATTGAATAATGAATGTTTTGAATTTTCTCCAAAAGTAAAGTAGTTGCAAACTCATGCTTTTAGAGACTTGTTTGGGCTCATGAGAGGAGTAGAAAAACATCAAAAATTTCAGTCCTGCATGATTCTACCAAGAAATGTGTGTTCATTCAAACCGCTGGTTTTTGATAGTTTGGGCCCTATTGAATAATGAATGTTTTGAATTTTCTCCAAAAGTAAAGTAGTTGCAAACTCATGCTTTTAGAGACTTGTTTGGGCTCATGAGAGGAGTAGAAAAACATCAAAAATTTCAGTCCTGCATGATTCTACCAAGAAATGTGTGTTCATTGAAACCGCTGGTTTTTGATAGTTTGGGCCCTATTGAATAATGAATGTTTTGAATTTTCTCCAAAAGTAAAGTAGTTGCAAACTCATCCTTTTAGAAACTTGTTTGGGCTGTTGAGAGGAGTAAAAAACCATCAAAAATTTCAATCCTGCATGATTTTATCAAGAAATGTGATTCTTCATTCAAAACCTGATTTTTGCTATTGGGCTCTATTGAATAGTGAATGTTTTGAATTTTCTCCAAAAGTAAAGTAGTTGCAAACTCATGCTTTTAGAGACTTGTTTGGGCTCATGAGAGGAGTAGAAAAACATCAAAAATTTCAGTCCTGCATGATTCTACCAAGAAATGTGTGTTCATTGAAACCGCTGGTTTTTGATAGTTTGGGCCCTATTGAATAATGAATGTTTTGAATTTTCTCCAAAAGTAAAGTAGTTGCAAACTCATCCTTTTAGAAACTTGTTTGGGCTGTTGAGAGGAGTAAAAAACCATCAAAAATTTCAATCCTGCATGATTCTACCAAGAAATGTGATTCTTCATTCAAAACGCTGGTTTTTGCTATTGGGCTCTATTGAATAATGAATGTTTTGAATTTTCTCCAAAAGTAAAGTAGTTGCAAACTCATGCTTTTAGAGACTTGTTTGGGCTCATGAGAGGAGTAGAAAAACATCAAAAATTTCAGTCCTGCATGATTCTACCAACAAATGTGTGTTCATTGAAACCGCTGGTTTTTGATAGTTTGGCCCTATTGAATAATGAATGTTTTGAATTTTCTCCAAAAGTAAAGTAGTTGCAAACTCATCCTTTTAGAAACTTGTTTGGGCTGTTGAGAGGAGTAAAAAACCATCAAAAATTTCAATCCTGCATGATTTTACCAAGAAATGTGATTCTTCATTCAAAACCTGATTTTTGCTATTGGGCTCTATTGAATAGTGAATGTTTTTAATTTTCTCCAAAAGTAAAGTAGTTGCAAACTCATGCTTTTAGAGACTTGTTTGGGCTCATGAGAGGAGTAGAAAAACATCAAAAATTTCAGTCCTGCATGATTCTACCAAGAAATGTGTGTTCATTGAAACCGCTGGTTTTTGATAGTTTGGCCCTATTGAATAATGAATGTTTTGAATTTTCCCCAAAAGTAAAGTAGTTGCAAACTCATCCTTTTAGAAACTTGTTTGGGCTGTTGAGAGGAGTAAAAAACCATCAAAAATTTCAATCCTGCATGATTTTATCAAGAAATGTGATTCTTCATTCAAAACCTGATTTTTGCTATTGGGCTCTATTGAATAGTGAATGTTTTGAATTTTCTCCAAAAGTAAAGTAGTTGCAAACTCATGCTTTTAGAGACTTGTTTGGGCTCATGAGAGGAGTAGAAAAACATCAAAAATTTCAGTCCTGCATGATTCTACCAAGAAATGTGTGTTCATTGAAACCTCTGGTTTTTGATAGTTTGGGCCCTATTGAATAATGAATGTTTTGAATTTTCTCCAAAAGTAAAGTAGTTGCAAACTCATCCTTTTGGAAACTTGTTTGGGCTGTTGAGAGGAGTAAAAAACCATCAAAAATTTCAATCCTGCATGATTCTACCAAGAAATGTGATTCTTCATTCAAAACGCTGGTTTTTGCTATTGGGCTCTATTGAATAATGAATGTTTTGAATTTTCTCCAAAAGTAAAGTAGTTGCAAACTCATGCTTTTAGAGACTTGTTTGGGCTCATGAGAGGAGTAGAAAAACATCAAAAATTTCAGTCCTGCATGATTCTACCAAGAAATGTGTGTTCATTGAAACCGCTGGTTTTTGATAGTTTGGGCCCTATTGAATAAGGAATGTTTTGAATTTTCTCCAAAAGTAAAGTAGTTGCAAACTCATCCTTTTAGAAACTTGTTTGGGCTGTTGAGAGGAGTAAAAAACCATCAAAAATTTCAATCCTGCATGATTTTACCAAGAAATGTGATTCTTCATTCAAAACCTGATTTTTGCTATTGGGCTCTATTGAATAGTGAATGTTTTGAATTTTCTCCAAAAGTAAAGTAGTTGCAAACTCATGCTTTTAGAGACTTGTTTGGGCTCATGAGAGGAGTAGAAAAACATCAAAAATTTCAGTCCTGCATGATTCTACCAAGAAATGTGTGTTCATTGAAACCGCTGGTTTTTGATAGTTTGGGCCCTATTGAATAATGAATGTTTTGAATTTTCTCCAAAAGTAAAGTAGTTGCAAACTCATCCTTTTAGAAACTTGTTTGGGCTGTTGAGAGGAGTAAAAAACCATCAAAAATTTCAATCCTGCATGATTCTACCAAGAAATGTGATTCTTCATTCAAAACGCTGGTTTTTGCTATTGGGCTCTATTGAATAATGAATGTTTTGAATTTTCTCCAAAAGTAAAGTAGTTGCAAACTCATGCTTTTAGAGACTTGTTTGGGCTCATGAGAGGAGTAGAAAAACATCAAAAATTTCAGTCCTGCATGATTCTACCAAGAAATGTGTGTTCATTGAAACCGCTGGTTTTTGATAGTTTGGCCCTATTGAATAATGAATGTTTTGAATTTTCTCCAAAAGTAAAGTAGTTGCAAACTCATCCTTTTAGAAACTTGTTTGGGCTGTTGAGAGGAGTAAAAAACCATCAAAAATTTCAATCCTGCATGATTTTACCAAGAAATGTGATTCTTCATTCAAAACCTGATTTTTGCTATTGGGCTCTATTGAATAGTGAATGTTTTGAATTTTCTCCAAAAGTAAAGTAGTTGCAAACTCATGCTTTTAGAGACTTGTTTGGGCTCATGAGAGGAGTAGAAAAACATCAAAAATTTCAGTCCTGCATGATTCTACCAAGAAATGTGTGTTCATTGAAACCGCTGGTTTTTGATAGTTTGGGCCCTATTGAATAATGAATGTTTTGAATTTTCTCCAAAAGTAAAGTAGTTGCAAACTCATCCTTTTAGAAACTTGTTTGGGCTGTTGAGAGGAGTAAAAAACCATCAAAAATTTCAATCCTGCATGATTCTACCAAGAAATGTGATTCTTCATTCAAAACGCTGGTTTTTGCTATTGGGCTCTATTGAATAATGAATGTTTTGAATTTTCTCCAAAAGTAAAGTAGTTGCAAACTCATGCTTTTAGAGACTTGTTTGGGCTCATGAGAGGAGTAGAAAAACATCAAAAATTTCAGTCCTGCATGATTCTACCAAGAAATGTGTGTTCATTGAAACCGCTGGTTTTTGATAGTTTGGCCCTATTGAATAATGAATGTTTTGAATTTTCTCCAAAAGTAAAGTAGTTGCAAACTCATCCTTTTAGAAACTTGTTTGGGCTGTTGAGAGGAGTAAAAAACCATCAAAAATTTCAATCCTGCATGATTTTACCAAGAAATGTGATTCTTCATTCAAAACCTGATTTTTGCTATTGGGCTCTATTGAATAGTGAATGTTTTGAATTTTCTCCAAAAGTAAAGTAGTTGCAAACTCATGCTTTTAGAGACTTGTTTGGGCTCATGAGAGGAGTAGAAAAACATCAAAAATTTCAGTCCTGCATGATTCTACCAAGAAATGTGTGTTCATTGAAACCGCTGGTTTTTGATAGTTTGGGCCCTATTGAATAATGAATGTTTTGAATTTTCTCCAAAAGTAAAGTAGTTGCAAACTCATCCTTTTAGAAACTTGTTTGGGCTGTTGAGAGGAGTAAAAAACCATCAAAAATTTCAATCCTGCATGATTCTACCAAGAAATGTGATTCTTCATTCAAAACGCTGGTTTTTGCTATTGGGCTCTATTGAATAATGAATGTTTTGAATTTTCTCCAAAAGTAAAGTAGTTGCAAACTCATGCTTTTAGAGACTTGTTTGGGCTCATGAGAGGAGTAGAAAAACATCAAAAATTTCAGTCCTGCATGATTCTACCAAGAAATGTGTGTTCATTGAAACCGCTGGTTTTTGATAGTTTGGCCCTATTGAATAATGAATGTTTTGAATTTTCTCCAAAAGTAAAGTAGTTGCAAACTCATCCTTTTAGAAACTTGTTTGGGCTGTTGAGAGGAGTAAAAAACCATCAAAAATTTCAATCCTGCATGATTTTACCAAGAAATGTGATTCTTCATTCAAAACCTGATTTTTGCTATTGGGCTCTAATGAATAGTGAATGTTTTGAATTTTCTCCAAAAGTAAAGTAGTTGCAAACTCATGCTTTTAGAGACTTGTTTGGGCTCATGAGAGGAGTAGAAAAACATCAAAAATTTCAGTCCTGCATGATTCTACCAAGAAATGTGTGTTCATTCAAACCGCTGGTTTTTGATAGTTTGGGCCCTATTGAATAATGAATGTTTTGAATTTTCTCCAAAAGTAAAGTAGTTGCAAACTCATCCTTTTAGAAACTTGTTTGGGCTGTTGAGAGGAGTAAAAAACCATCAAAAATTTCAATCCTGCATGATTCTACCAAGAAATGTGATTCTTCATTCAAAACGCTGGTTTTTGCTATTGGGCTCTATTGAATAATGAATGTTTTGAATTTTCTCCAAAAGTAAAGTAGTTGCAAACTCATGCTTTTAGAGACTTGTTTGGGCTCATGAGAGGAGTAGAAAAACATCAAAAATTTCAGTCCTGCATGATTCTACCAAGAAATGTGTGTTCATTGAAACCGCTGGTTTTTGATAGTTTGGGCCCTATTGAATAATGAATGTTTTGAATTTTCTCCAAAAGTAAAGTAGTTGCAAACTCATCCTTTTAGAAACTTGTTTGGGCTGTTGAGAGGAGTAAAAAACCATCAAAAATTTCAATCCTGCATGATTTTACCAAGAAATGTGATTCTTCATTGAAAACCTGATTTTTGCTATTGGGCTCTATTGAATAGTGAATGTTTTGAATTTTCTTCAAAAGTAAAGTAGTTGCAAACTCATGCTTTTAGAGACTTGTTTGGGCTCATGAGAGGAGTAGAAAAACATCAAAAATTTCAGTCCTGCATGATTCTACCAAGAAATGTGTTCATTCAAACCGCTGGTTTTTGATAGTTTGGGCCCTATTGAATAATGAATGTTTTGAATTTTCTCCAAAAGTAAAGTAGTTGCAAACTCATCCTTTTAGAAACTTGTTTGGGCTGTTGAGAGGAGTAAAAAACCAACAAAAATTTCATTCCTGCATGATTCTACCAAGAAATGTGATTCTTCATTTAAAACGCTGGTTTTTGCTATTGGGCTCTATTGAATAATGAATGTTTTGAATTTTCTCCAAAAGTAAAGTAGTTGCAAACTCATGCTTTTAGAGACTTGTTTGGGCTCATGAGAGGAGTAGAAAAACATCAAAAATTTCAGTCCTGCATGATTCTACCAAGAAATGTGTGTTCATTCAAACCGCTGGTTTTTGATAGTTTGGGCCCTATTGAATAATGAATGTTTTGAATTTTCTCCAAAAGTAAAGTAGTTGCAAACTCATGCTTTTAGAGACTTGTTTGGGCTCATGAGAGGAGTAGAAAAACATCAAAAATTTCAGTCCTGCATGATTCTACCAAGAAATGTGTGTTCATTGAAACCGCTGGTTTTTGATAGTTTGGGCCCTATTGAATAATGAATGTTTTGAATTTTCTCCAAAAGTAAAGTAGTTGCAAACTCATGCTTTTAGAGACTTGTTTGGGCTCATGAGAGGAGTAGAAAAACATCAAAAATTTCAGTCCTGCATGATTCTACCAAGAAATGTGTGTTCATTGAAACCGCTGGTTTTTGATAGTTTGGGCCCTATTGAATAATGAATGTTTTGAATTTTCTCCAAAAGTAAAGTAGTTGCAAACTCATCCTTTTAGAAACTTGTTTGGGCTGTTGAGAGGAGTAAAAAACCATCAAAAATTTCAATCCTGCATGATTCTACCAAGAAATGTGATTCTTCATTCAAAACGCTGGTTTTTGCTATTGGGCTCTATTGAATAATGAATGTTTTGAATTTTCTCCAAAAGTAAAGTAGTTGCAAACTCATGCTTTTAGAGACTTGTTTGGGCTCATGAGAGGAGTAGAAAAACATCAAAAATTTCAGTCCTGCATGATTCTACCAAGAAATGTGTGTTCATTGAAACCGCTGGTCTTTGATAGTTTGGGCCCTATTGAATAATGAATGTTTTGAATTTTCTCCAAAAGTAAAGTAGTTGCAAACTCATCCTTTTAGAAACTTGTTTGGGCTGTTGAGAGGAGTAAAAAACCATCAAAAATTTCAATCCTGCATGATTCTACCAAGAAATGTGATTCTTCATTCAAAACGCTGGTTTTTGCTATTGGGCTCTATTGAATAATGAATGTTTTGAATTTTCTCCAAAAGTAAAGTAGTTGCAAACTCATGCTTTTAGAGACTTGTTTGGGCTCATGAGAGGAGTAGAAAAACATCAAAAATTTCAGTCCTGCATGATTCTACCAAGAAATGTGTGTTCATTGAAACCGCTGGTTTTTGATAGTTTGGGCCCTATTGAATAATGAATGTTTTGAATTTTCTCCAAAAGTAAAGTAGTTGCAAACTCATCCTTTTAGAAACTTGTTTGGGCTGTTGAGAGGAGTAAAAAACCATCAAAAATTTCAATCCTGCATGATTTTACCAAGAAATGTGATTCTTCATTCAAAACCTGATTTTTGCTATTGGGCTCTATTGAATAGTGAATGTTTTGAACTTTCTCCAAAAGTAAAGTAGTTGCAAACTCATGCTTTTAGAGACTTGTTTGGGTTCATGAGAGGAGTAGAAAAACATCAAAAATTTCAGTCCTGCATGATTCTAACAAGAAATGTGTTCATTCAAACCGCTGGTTTTTGATAGTTTGGGCCCTATTGAATAATGAATGTTTTGAATTTTCTCCAAAAGTAAAGTAGTTGCAAACTCATCCTTTTAGAAACTTGTTTGGGCTGTTGAGAGGAGTAAAAAACCATCAAAAATTTCAATCCTGCATGATTCTACCAAGAAATGTGATTCTTCATTCAAAACGCTGGTTTTTGCTATTGGGTCTATTGAATAATGAATGTTTTGAATTTTCTCCAAAAGTAAAGTAGTTGCAAACTCATGCTTTTAGAGACTTGTTTGGGCTCATGAGAGGAGTAGAAAAACATCAAAAATTTCAGTCCTGCATGATTCTACCAAGAAATGTGTGTTCATTGAAACGGCTGGTTTTTGATAGTTTGGGCCCTATTGAATAATGAATGTTTTGAATTTTCTCCAAAAGTAAAGTAGTTGCAAACTCATCCTTTTAGAAACTTGTTTGGGCTGTTGAGAGGAGTAAAAAACCAACAAAAATTTCAATCCTGCATGATTCTACCAAGAAATGTGATTCTTCATTCAAAACGCTGGTTTTTGCTATTGGGCTCTATTGAATAATGAATGTTTTGAATTTTCTCCAAAAGTAAAGTAGTTGCAAACTCATGCTTTTAGAGACTTGTTTGGGCTCATGAGAGGAGTAGAAAAACATCAAAAATTTCAGTCCTGCATGATTCTACCAAGAAATGTGTGTTCATTGAAACCGCTGGTTTTTGATAGTTTGGGCCCTATTGAATAATGAATGTTTTGAATTTTCTCCAAAAGTAAAGTAGTTGCAAACTCATGCTTTTAGAGACTTGTTTGGGCTCATGAGAGGAGTAGAAAAACATCAAAAATTTCAGTCCTGCATGATTCTACCAAGAAATGTGTGTTCATTGAAACCGCTGGTTTTTGATAGTTTGGGCCCTATTGAATAATGAATGTTTTGAATTTTCTCCAAAAGTAAAGTAGTTGCAAACTCATCCTTTTAGAAACTTGTTTGGGCTGTTGAGAGGAGTAAAAAACCATCAAAAATTTCAATCCTGCATGATTCTACCAAGAAATGTGATTCTTCATTCAAAACGCTGGTTTTTGCTATTGGGCTCTATTGAATAATGAATGTTTTGAATTTTCTCCAAAAGTAAAGTAGTTGCAAACTCATGCTTTTAGAGACTTGTTTGGGCTCATGAGAGGAGTAGAAAAACATCAAAAATTTCAGTCCTGCATGATTCTACCAAGAAATGTGTGTTCATTGAAACCGCTGGTTTTTGATAGTTTGGGCCCTATTGAATAATGAATGTTTTGAATTTTCTCCAAAAGTAAAGTAGTTGCAAACTCATCCTTTTAGAAACTTGTTTGGGCTGTTGAGAGGAGTAAAAAACCATCAAAAATTTCAATCCTGCATGATTCTACCAAGAAATGTGATTCTTCATTCAAAACGCTGGTTTTTGCTATTGGGCTCTATTGAATAATGAATGTTTTGAATTTTCTCCAAAAGTAAAGTAGTTGCAAACTCATGCTTTTAGAGACTTGTTTGGGCTCATGAGAGGAGTAGAAAAACATCAAAAATTTCAGTCCTGCATGATTCTACCAAGAAATGTGTGTTCATTGAAACCGCTGGTTTTTGATAGTTTGGGCCCTATTGAATAATGAATGTTTTGAATTTTCTCCAAAAGTAAAGTAGTTGCAAACTGATCCTTTTAGAAACTTGTTTGGGCTGTTGAGAGGAGTAAAAAACCATCAAAAATTTCAATCCTGCATGATTTTACCAAGAAATGTGATTCTTCATTCAAAACCTGATTTTTGCTATTGGGCTCTATTGAATAGTGAATGTTTTGAATTTTCTCCAAAAGTAAAGTAGTTGCAAACTCATGCTTTTAGAGACTTGTTTGGGTTCATGAGAGGAGTAGAAAAACATCAAAAATTTCAGTCCTGCATGATTCTACCAAGAAATGTGTTCATTCAAACCGCTGGTTTTTGATAGTTTGGGCCCTATTGAATAATGAATGTTTTGAATTTTCTCCAAAAGTAAAGTAGTTGCAAACTCATCCTTTTAGAAACTTGTTTGGGCTGTTGAGAGGAGTAAAAAACCATCAAAAATTTCAATCCTGCATGATTCTACCAAGAAATGTGATTCTTCATTCAAAACGCTGGTTTTTGCTATTGGGTCTATTGAATAATGAATGTTTTGAATTTTCTCCAAAAGTAAAGTAGTTGCAAACTCATGCTTTTAGAGACTTGTTTGGGCTCATGAGAGGAGTAGAAAAACATCAAAAATTTCAGTCATTATTCAATAGAGCCCAATAGCAAAAACCAGCGTTTTGAATGAAGAATCACATTTCTTGGTAGAATCATGCAGGATTGAAATTTTTGATGGTTTTTTACTCCTCTCAACAGCCCAAACAAGTTTCTAAAAGGATGAGTTTGCAACTACTTTACTTTTGGAGAAAATTCAAAACATTCATTATTCAATAGGGCCCAAACTATCAAAAACCAGCGGTTTCAATGAACACACATTTCTTGGTAGAATCATGCAGGACTGAAATTTTTGATGTTTTTCTACTCCTCTCATGAGCCCAAACAAGTCTCTAACAGCATGAGTTTGCAACTACTTTACTTTTGGAGAAAATTCAAAACATTCATTATTCAATAGAGCCCAAAAGCAAAAACCAGCGTTTTGAATGAAGAATCACATTTCTTGGTAGAATCATGCAGGATTGAAATTTTTGATGGTTTTTTACTCCTCTCAACAGCCCAAACAAGTTTCTAAAAGGATGAGTTTGCAACTACTTTACTTTTGGAGAAAATTCAAAACATTCATTATTCAATAGGGCCCAAACTATCAAAAACCAGCGGTTTCAATGAACACACATTTCTTGGTAGAATCATGCAGGACTGAAATTTTTGATGTTTTTCTACTCCTCTCATGAGCCCAAACAAGTCTCTAAAAGCATGAGTTTGCAACTACTTTACTTTTGGAGAAAATTCAAAACATTCATTATTCAATAGAGCCCAATAGCAAAAACCAGCGTTTTGAATGAAGAATCACATTTCTTGGTAGAATCATGCAGGATTGAAATTTTTGATGGTGTTTTACTCCTCTCAACAGCCCAAACAAGTTTCTAAAAGGATGAGTTTGCAACTACTTTACTTTTGGAGAAAATTCAAAACATTCATTATTCAATAGGGCCCAAACTATCAAAAACCAGCCGTTTCAATGAACACACATGTCTAGGTAGAATCATGCAGGACTGAAATTTTTGATGTTTTTCTACTCCTCTCATGAGCCCAAACAAGTCTCTAAAAGCATGAGTTTGCAACTACTTTACTTTTGGAGAAAATTCAAAACATTCATTATTCAATAGAGCCCAATAGCAAAAACCAGCGTTTTGAATGAAGAATCACATTTCTTGGTAGAATCATGCAGGATTGAAATTTTTGATGGTTTTTTACTCCTCTCAACAGCCCAAACAAGTTTCTAAAAGGATGAGTTTGATTCTACCAAGACATGTGTGTTCATTGAAACGGCTGGTTTTTGATAGTTTGGGCCTTATTGAATAATGAATGTTTTGAATTTTCTCCAAAAGTAAAGAAGTTGCAAACTCATCCTTTTAGAAACTTGTTTGGGCTGTTGAGAGGAGTAAAAAACCATCAAAAATTTCAATCCTGCATCATTCTACCAAGAAATGTGATTCTTCATTCAAAACGCTGGTTTTTGCTATTGGGCTCTATTGAATAATGAATGTTTTGAATTTTCTCCAAAAGTAAAGTAGTTGCAAACTCATGCTTTTAGAGACTTGTTTGGGCTCATGAGAGGAGTAGAAAAACATCAAAAATTTCATTCCTGCATGATTCTACCAAGAAATGTGTGTTCATTCAAACCGCTGGTTTTTGATAGTTTGGGCCCTATTGAATAATGAATGTTTTGAATTTTCTCCAAAAGTAAAGTAGTTGCAAACTCATCCTTTTAGAAACTTGTTTGGGCTGTTGAGAGGAGTAAAAAACCATCAAAAATTTCAATCCTGCATGATTCTACCAAGAAATGTGATTCTTCATTCAAAACGCTGGTTTTTGCTATTGTGCTCTATTGAATAATGAATGTTTTGAATTTTCTCCAAAAGTAAAGTAGTTGCAAACTCATGCTTTTAGAGACTTGTTTGGGCTCATGAGAGGAGTAGAAAAACATCAAAAATTTCAGTCCTGCATGATTCTACCAAGAAATGTGTGTTCATTGAAACCGCTGGTTTTTGATCGTTTGGGCCCTATTGAATAATGAATGTTTTGAATTTTCTCCAAAAGTAAAGTAGTTGCAAACTCATCCTTTTACAAACTTGTTTGGGCTGTTGAGAGGAGTAAAAAACCATCAAAAATTTCAATCCTGCATAATTTTACCAAGAAATGTGATTCTTCATTGAAAACCTGATTTTTGCTATTGGGCTCTATTGAATAGTGAATGTTTTGAATTTTCTTCAAAAGTAAAGTAGTTGCAAACTCATGCTTTTAGAGACTTGTTTGGGCTCATGAGAGGAGTAGAAAAACATCAAAAATTTCAGTCCTGCATGATTCTACCAAGAAATGTGTTCATTCAAACCGCTGGTTTTTGATAGTTTGGGCCCTATTGAATAATGAATGTTTTGAATTTTCTCCAAAAGTAAAGTAGTTGCAAACTCATCCTTTTAGAAACTTGTTTGGGCTGTTGAGAGGAGTAAAAAACCATCAAAAATTTCAATCCTACATGATTCTACCAAGAAATGTGATTCTTCATTCAAAACGCTGGTTTTTGCTATTGGGCTCTATTGAATAATGAATGTTTTGAATTTTCTCCAAAAGTAAAGTAGTTGCAAACTCATGGTTTTAGAGACTTGTTTGGGCTCATGAGAGGAGTAGAAAAACATCAAAAATTTCATTCCTGCATGATTCTACCAAGAAATGTGTGTTCATTCAAACCGCTGGTTTTTGATAGTTTGGGCCCTATTGAATAATGAATGTTTTGAATTTTCTCCAAAAGTAAAGTAGTTGCAAACTCATCCTTTTAGAAACTTGTTTGGGCTGTTGAGAGGAGTAAAAAACCATCAAAAATTTCAATCCTGCATGATTCTACCAAGAAATGTGATTCTTCATTCAAAACGCTGGTTTTTGCTATTGTGCTCTATTGAATAATGAATGTTTTGAATTTTCTCCAAAAGTAAAGTAGTTGCAAACTCATGCTTTTAGAGACTTGTTTGGGCTCATGAGAGGAGTAGAAAAACATCAAAAATTTCAGTCCTGCATGATTCTACCAAGAAATGTGTGTTCATTGAAACCGCTGGTTTTTGATAGTTTGGGCCCTATTGAATAATGAATGTTTTGAATTTTCTCCAAAAGTAAAGTAGTTGCAAACTCATCCTTTTAGAAACTTGTTTGGGCTGTTGAGAGGAGTAAAAAACCATCAAAAATTTCAATCCTGCATGATTCTACCAAGAAATGTGATTCTTCATTCAAAACGCTGGTTTTTGCTATTGGGCTCTATTGAATAATGAATGTTTTGAATTTTCTCCAAAAGTAAAGTAGTTGCAAACTCATGCTTTTAGAGACTTGTTTGGGCTCATGAGAGGAGTAGAAAAACATCAAAAATTTCAGTCCTGCATGATTCTACCAAGAAATGCGTGTTCATTCAAACCGCTGGTTTTTGATAGTTTGGGCCCTATTGAATAATGAATGTTTTGAATTTTCTCCAAAAGTAAAGTAGTTGCAAACTCATGCTTTTAGAGACTTGTTTGGGCTCATGAGAGGAGTAGAAAAACATCAAAAATTTCAGTCCTGCATGATTCTACCAAGAAATGTGTGTTCATTGAAACCGCTGGTTTTTGATAGTTTGGGCCCTATTGAATAATGAATGTTTTGAATTTTCTCCAAAAGTAAAGTAGTTGCAAACTCATCCTTTTAGAAACTTGTTTGGGCTGTTGAGAGGAGTAAAAAACCATCAAAAATTTCAATCCTGCATGATTCTACCAAGAAATGTGATTCTTCATTCAAAACGCTGGTTTTTGCTATTGGGCTCTAATGAATAATGAATGTTTTGAATTTTCTCCAAAAGTAAAGTAGTTGCAAACTCATGCTTTTAGAGACTTGTTTGGGCTCATGAGAGGAGTAGAAAAACATCAAAAATTTCAGTCCTGCATGATTCTACCAAGAAATGTGTTCATTCACACCGCTGGTTTTTGATAGTTTGGGCCCTATTGAATAATGAATGTTTTGAATTTTCTCCAAAAGTAAAGTAGTTGCAAACTCATCCTTTTAGAAACTTGTTTGGGCTGTTGAGAGGAGTAAAAAACCATCAAAAATTTCAATCCTGCATGATTCTACCAAGAAATGTGATTCTTCATTCAAAACGCTGGTTTTTGCTATTGGGCTCTATTGAATAATGAATGTTTTGAATTTTCTCCAAAAGTAAAGTATTTGCAAACTCATGCTTTTAGAGACTTGTTTGGGCTCATGAGAGGAGTAGAAAAACATCAAAAATTTCAGTCCTGCATGATTCTACCAAGAAATGTGTGTTCATTCAAACCGCTGGTTTTTGATCGTTTGGGCCCTATTGAATAATGAATGTTTTGAATTTTCTCCAAAAGTAAAGTAGTTACAAACTCATCCTTTTAGAAACTTGTTTGGGCTGTTGAGAGTAGTAAAAAACCATCAAAAATTTCAATCCTGCATGATTCTACCAAGAAATGTGATTCTTCATTCAAAACGCTGGTTTTTGCTATTGTGCTCTATTGAATAATGAATGTTTTGAATTTTCTCCAAAAGTAAAGTAGTTGCAAACTCATGCTTTTAGAGACTTGTTTGGGCTCATGAGAGGAGTAGAAAAACATCAAAAATTTCAGTCCTGCATGATTCTACCAAGAAATGTGTGTTCATTGAAACCGCTGGTTTTTGATCGTTTGGGCCCTATTGAATAATGAATGTTTTGAATTTTCTCCAAAAGTAAAGTAGTTGCAAACTCATCCTTTTAGAAACTTGTTTGGGCTGTTGAGAGGAGTAAAAAACCATCAAAAATTTCAATCCTGCATGATTTTACCAAGAAATGTGATTCTTCATTGAAAACCTGATTTTTGCTATTGGGCTCTATTGAATAGTGAATGTTTTGAATTTTCTTCAAAAGTAAAGTAGTTGCAAACTCATGCTTTTAGAGACTTGTTTGGGCTCATGAGAGGAGTAGAAAAACATCAAAAATTTCAGTCCTGCATGATTCTACCAAGAAATGTGTTCATTCAAACCGCTGGTTTTTGATAGTTTGGGCCCTATTGAATAATGAATGTTTTGAATTTTCTCCAAAAGTAAAGTAGTTGCAAACTCATCCTTTTAGAAACTTGTTTGGGCTGTTGAGAGGAGTAAAAAACCATCAAAAATTTCAATCCTACATGATTCTACCAAGAAATGTGATTCTTCATTCAAAACGCTGGTTTTTGCTATTGGGCTCTATTGAATAATGAATGTTTTGAATTTTCTCCAAAAGTAAAGTAGTTGCAAACTCATGGTTTTAGAGACTTGTTTGGGCTCATGAGAGGAGTAGAAAAACATCAAAAATTTCAGTCCTGCATGATTCTACCAAGAAATGTGTGTTCATTGAAACCGCTGGTTTTTGATAGTTTGGGCCCTATTGAATAAGGAATGTTTTGAATTTTCTCCAAAAGTAAAGTAGTTGCAAACTCATCCTTTTAGAAACTTGTTTGGGCTGTTGAGAGGAGTAAAAAACCATCAAAAATTTCAATCCTGCATGATTTTACCAAGAAATGTGATTCTTCATTCAAAACCTGATTTTTGCTATTGGGCTCTATTGAATAGTGAATGTTTTGAATTTTCTCCAAAAGTAAAGTAGTTGCAAACTCATGCTTTTAGAGACTTGTTTGGGCTCATGAGAGGAGTAGAAAAACATCAAAAATTTCAGTCCTGCATGATTCTACCAAGAAATGTGTGTTCATTCAAACCGCTGGTTTTTGATAGTTTGGGCCCTATTGAATAATGAATGTTTTGAATTTTCTCCAAAAGTAAAGTAGTTGCAAACTCATCCTTTTAGAAACTTGTTTGGGCTGTTGAGAGGAGTAAAAAACCATCAAAAATTTCAATCCTGCATGATTCTACCAAGAAATGTGATTCTTCATTCAAAACGCTGGTTTTTCCTATTGGGCTCTATTGAATAATGAATGTTTTGAATTTTCTCCAAAAGTAAAGTAGTTGCAAACTCATGCTTTTAGAGACTTGTTTGGGCTCATGAGAGGAGAAGAAAAACATCAAAAATTTCAGTCCCGCATGATTCTACCAAGACATGTGTGTTCATTGAAACGGCTGGTTTTTGATAGTTTGGGCCCTATTGAATAATGAATGTTTTGAATTTTCTCCAAAAGTAAAGTAGTTGCAAACTCATCCTTTTAGAAACTTGTTTGGGCTGTTGAGAGGAGTAAAAAACCATCAAAAATTTCAATCCTGCATGATTCTACCAAGAAATGTGATTCTTCATTCAAAACGCTGGTTTTTGCTATTGGGCTCTATTGAATAATGAATGTTTTGAATTTTCTCCAAAAGTAAAGTAGTTGCAAACTCATGCTTTTAGAGACTTGTTTGAGCTCATGAGAGGAGTAGAAAAACATCAAAAATTTCAGTCCTGCATGTTTCTACCAAGAAATGTGTGTTTATTCAAACCGCTGGTTTTTGAGTTTGGGCCCTATTGAATAATGAATGTTTTGAATTTTCTCCAAAAGTAAAGTAGTTGCAAACTCATCCTTTTAGAAACTTGTTTGGGCTGTTGAGAGGAGTAAAAAACCATCAAAAATTTCAATCCTGCATGATTTTACCAAGAAATGTGATTCTTCATTCAAAACCTGATTTTTGCTATTGGGCTCTATTGAATAGTGAATGTTTTGAATTTTCTCCAAAAGTAAAGTAGTTGCAAACTCATGCTTTTAGAGACTTGTTTGGGCTCATGAGAGGAGTAGAAAAACATCAAAAATTTCAGTCCTGCATGATTCTACCAAGAAATGTGTGTTCATTCAAACCGCTGGTTTTTGATAGTTTGGGCCCTATTGAATAATGAATGGTTTGAATTTTCTCCAAAAGTAAAGTAGTTGCAAACTCATCC
Organism: Dendrobates tinctorius; assembly: GCF_039654945.1. Classification (NCBI taxonomy): domain Eukaryota; kingdom Metazoa; phylum Chordata; class Amphibia; order Anura; family Dendrobatidae; genus Dendrobates; species Dendrobates tinctorius. The sequence continues at coordinate 26,317,697 of NW_027361793.1, forward strand.
TTTTAGAAACTTGTTTGGGCTGTTGAGAGGAGTAAAAAACCATCAAAAATTTCAATCCTGCATGATTCTACCAAGAAATGTGATTCTTCATTCAAAACGCTGGTTTTTGCTATTGGGCTCTATTGAATAATGAATGTTTTGAATTTTCTCCAAAAGTAAAGTAGTTGCAAACTCATGCTTTTAGAGACTTGTTTGGGCTCATGAGAGGAGAAGAAAAACATCAAAAATTTCAGTCCTGCATGATTCTACCAAGACATGTGTGTTCATTGAAACGGCTGGTTTTTGATAGTTTGGGCCCTATTGAATAATGAATGTTTTGAATTTTCTCCAAAAGTAAAGTAGTTGCAAACTCATCCTTTTAGAAACTTGTTTGGGCTGTTGAGAGGAGTAAAAAACCATCAAAAATTTCAATCCTGCATGATTCTACCAAGAAATGTGATTCTTCATTCAAAACGCTGGTTTTTGCTATTGGGCTCTATTGAATAATGAATGTTTTGAATTTTCTCCAAAAGTAAAGTAGTTGCAAACTCATGCTTTTAGAGACTTGTTTGAGCTCATGAGAGGAGTAGAAAAACATCAAAAATTTCAGTCCTGCATGATTCTACCAAGAAATGTGTGTTTATTCAAACCGCTGGTTTTTGATAGTTTGGGCCCTATTGAATAATGAATGTTTTGAATTTTCTCCAAAAGTAAAGTAGTTGCAAACTCATCCTTTTAGAAACTTGTTTGGGCTGTTGAGAGGAGTAAAAAACCATCAAAAATTTCAATCCTGCATGATTTTACCAAGAAATGTGATTCTTCATTCAAAACCTGATTTTTGCTATTGGGCTCTATTGAATAGTGAATGTTTTGAATTTTCTCCAAAAGTAAAGTAGTTGCAAACTCATGCTTTTAGAGACTTGTTTGGGCTCATGAGAGGAGTAGAAAAACATCAAAAATTTCAGTCCTGCATGATTCTACCAAGAAATGTGTTCATTCAAACCGCTGGTTTTTGATAGTTTGGGCCCTATTGAATAATGAATGTTTTGAATTTTCTCCAAAAGTAAAGTAGTTGCAAACTCATCCTTTTAGAAACTTGTTTGGGCTGTTGAGAGGAGTAAAAAACCAACAAAAATTTCAATCCTGCATGATTCTACCAAGAAATGTGATTCTTCATTCAAAACGCTGGTTTTTGCTATTGGGCTCTATTGAATAATGAATGTTTTGAATTTTCTCCAAAAGTAAAGTAGTTGCAAACTCATGCTTTTAGAGACTTGTTTGGGCTCATGAGAGGAGTAGAAAAACATCAAAAATTTCAGTCCTGCATGATTCTACCAAGAAATGTGTGTTCATTAAAACCGCTGGTTTTTGATAGTTTGGGCCCTATTGAATAATGAATGTTTTGAATTTTCTCCAAAAGTAAAGTAGTTGCAAACTCATGCTTTTAGAGACTTGTTTGGGCTCATGAGAGGAGTAGAAAAACATCAAAAATTTCAGTCCTGCATGATTCTACCAAGAAAAGTGTGTTCATTGAAACCGCTGGTTTTTGATAGTTTGGGCCCTATTGAATAATGAATGTTTTGAATTTTCTCCAAAAGTAAAGTAGTTGCAAACTCATCCTTTTAGAAACTTGTTTGGGCTGTTGAGAGGAGTAAAAAAACCATCAAAAATTTCAATCCTGCATGATTTTACCAAGAAATGTGATTCTTCATTCAAAACCTGATTTTTGCTATTGGGCTCTATTGAATAGTGAATGTTTTGAATTTTCTCCAAAAGTAAAGTAGTTGCAAACTCATGCTTTTAGAGACTTGTTTGGGCTCATGAGAGGAGTAGAAAAACATCAAAAATTTCAGTCCTGCATGATTCTACCAAGAAATGTGTGTTCATTGAAACCGCTGTTTTTTTTATAGTTTGGGCCCTATTGAATAATGAATGTTTTGAATTTTCTCCAAAAGTAAAGTAGTTGCAAACTCATCCTTTTAGAAACTTGTTTGGGCTGTTGAGAGGAGTAAAAAACCATCAAAAATTTCAATCCTGCATGATTCTACCAAGAAATGTGATTCTTCATTCAAAACGCTGGTTTTTGCTATTGGGCTCTATTGAATAATGAATGTTTTGAATTTTCTCCAAAAGTAAAGTAGTTGCAAACTCATGCTTTTAGAGACTTGTTTGGGCTCATGAGAGGAGTAGAAAAACATCAAAAATTTCAGTCCTGCATGATTCTACCAAGAAATGTGTGTTCATTCAAACCGCTGGTTTTTGATAGTTTGGGCCCTATTGAATAATGAATGTTTTGAATTTTCTTAAACAATATTTTTTATTGAGTTTTCAAAATAATAGAAATGTATAAACATACCTCATATATATCATGTTCGAATAGAGTCAAGATAATGTACATCAGGACATCATCATATGGTATCTGAACATCATATCATCATTTAAAGTATGTACAATTAACATTAATTGAAATAGATTTGAAAAACAATTACAACAGCACAGGCAAACACCAAATATATGTGAAATTTTGGCACACAAAAAGAGCAAAAATCAAGATATCAAGATATAAATTCTTCTTCTATCTTAGGTTTGAGTTTCAACCATCTATGCCATCTGTCGTCAAATAACTTTATTGACATATTGTTGATATAATGAATTTTTTCATAAACACAATGTTTGTCCACCAACATGATCAATGTGGCAATGTTCGGAGGTTGCTTATTGTTCCAACCTTTCGCTATAAGGTATATTGCAGACATGAGAATGTGGGCAACCAAATACTTTGTTGTTTTGAATCTGCAAATATCTATGAGTAGTAAGGCCAAGGCAGGGTGCAACTGAACACACCAGTTGCATATGATCGAAATCAAATTGGAGACCTTAAGCCAGTATGGTTTCAGTACCGGGCATCCCCAGAAAATATGGAGTAAGTCAGCCTGAGACCCGCATCCCCGCCAACACAGATCAGATCCCCCTTCCCCAAAATGTTTAATCCTGTTTGGGGTCAAGTAATATCTGTGGACTAGTTTGTAATGTGTTTCCAGAATGTTCATGCAATTTGTAGACCTCACTGCAGTTTTAAAAGACAATGTCCACTGTGGGGCATAAATCTGCTTCTGCAGAGTAGTCTCCCATTTTTCAAAGCATCCACCCTTAGAAAAGGTGTATTTGCCGGTCAGGAAGTTATACAGGGGTTTAAGAGAGCTCTTGTGCCTGGGGGTTGTGCTGGTTAGGAAATTATAAATGGTATGGTTGACCAAAACTATCTTGCAGAAATATCTCTTAAATTTGTTATATTCCTCTTTGAGTATGAGGTATTTCATATATTCCGTATTAGGGATTTTAAATTTAGCCTTGACCAACTCAAAAGGCATGACTTTATTATTGTCCAATAAATCATCCACATAAGCAATGGGGAATGTTTTCCAATTATCAAACATGGGTCTCAAAGAAACCTTGACAGGTGCCAAAAAGTGAAGTCTCAGTCTTTTGGTTGAGACAGGGGAGACATTAAACCTTCTCCTGCACATATGTGACCAACTCTGCATAGAGGCTCTGAGTATTGGGTTTTCTATGTCTCCAATCTCTCCTCTGTGCAGAAGAAAATAGGAAACATAAAGTGTCGGTTCTTTATTAGGCATTAAATCTCTTTCAATTTTTGGCCATCCCAATTCTGTCTGTTCTGTGAGCCACATTTTTGTCAATTCAGTTGTGGTGGCAAAGTAATATGCCTCTAAGTCTGGAAGGGCTATCCCCCCATTTTCTCTAGATTTAAGTAGTGTGTGTTTCTTTACTCTAGGCTTTTTATTATTCCAAATAAATCTGTTCATTTGATGAGTTAATTTTTGTATGTGTTGCATTGATAAAGGCAGAGGGACATTCCTATACAAAAACAACACCTTTGGGAGGCAGAACATCTTATATAATACTATTCTTCCCAACCAAGTGGCTGGGGTTTTTGACAATTCTCCCAACTTAGTGTCAAGAGATTTCAAAAGGCTATCCATGTTTACCTCACTTGTGTGTGTGAGGTCGCTTGTGAGCCAAATTCCTAGATATGGGATTTTAGTGCAGTCCCAAGTAAAAGGGTACTTATCTTGTAATTGCTGTTTTATAGGGGCTGAAATAAATAGTGACAAAACGTTAGTCTTTTTTACATTGAGTTTATAATATGATATTGAACCAAACAACTCTATGATGTCCCAAGTCGCCTTCAATGACTCAACAGGATCTGTCAGTGTGAGTATGATATCGTCTGCATATAAATTTATTTTATGCTCTACATCTCCCAACCGTACTCCCCTCACCTCACTCGAGTCCCTTATCCTTTGAGCCAGTGGTTCCAGACTCAGGATAAAAATAATTGGGGACAGAGGGCATCCCTGTCTTGTTCCGTTTGTTATGTCAAATTTCCCTGACATCGTGCTATTGACCAGCACAGAGGCAGACGGTTGGGAGTACAGAGCCTGAACACTTTTCAACATCTCCTCACCAAAACCCATCTTCTTTAATACTGCGAATGCATATGTCCAATTGATGCGGTCAAAAGCTTTCTCCGCATCAAGGGCCACAAACAGACTGGGAATTTTTTTCTTGTTACAAAAGTGTATATGGTGCAAGACACTTCTTGAACTGTCAGAAGTCTGTCTAAATTTTACAAAACCCACTTGATCGGGATGTATGAGATATTGGATAACATCTTGCACCCTTTCTGCCAGTATTTTTGCATAGACCTTGATGTCTGCATTCAGGAGGGATATGGGTCTATAGTTTTCTATCTTGGTGGGATCTTTGTCCGGTTTGGGGATTACCACTATGGTGGCTCTCAGCATATCTGCACTACATGTTCCTTTTGATTTTATAAAATTTAGGGTGTTTGTTAAATAGGGGACCAGATTTTCCTGAAATGTTTTATAATATTCCACAGGGAATCCGTCTGGACCAGGAGCCTTATTACATTTGAGATTTTTTATTGCCAGAGACACCTCTCCCTCAGAGAAGGGTGCATCAAGCATTTCCCTTTGCTCAGAAGACAGAGATCTCAACTCTACTCCTCCCAGGAAATTATCTATCATCTCCTCTGTAGGAGGGGGATAAGTCCCATTTTTTCCTATATTGTAAAGGTTTGAGTAGTATTTTTCAAAAGCCAAAGCTATGTCCCTTGGCTTTTCTATATTCACTGAGTTCTGGGAAAGTTTTTTAATTAAATGCTTTTTATTTATGGGTTTGAATCTATTTGCCATAGTTTTTGAGTTTTTGTTGTTATTTATGTAAAACCCTGCCCTGTTAAACAGAGTCTTTTTTTCGTAAATATTTATGAGAAGATTTCTAAATTCCAATCTAAGGGAGTATAACTCCTTGTATTTAGTAAAAGATTTTTCCACTTTGGCCTGGTCTTCAAGTGTTTTGATTTGTTCTAGTAACAGCCTCTGTTTGCTCTCTCTTTCCCTCTTTTGTCTTGAGGCCATCTGAATTAAGTGGCCTCTAATGACACATTTATGTGCTAACCATAAGGTTTCAGGGGAGATTTCCTGGGAGTCATTTTCTTTAAAATAATTCATTATAGTGTTTTTTATTGTTGCTATATTATCTGGGGAGTCTACTACAAATTTGCTATATCTCCAATTGTAGTGTCTTTGAGTCGAAGAGGAAACCTGTAATGTTAATAGAATTGGAGCATGGTCCGACCATGTGATGGGGCCAGTTTGGAAATCTATATACGAATCTAGTAAGGAAAAACTGGTAAATATATGATCTATTTTGGTATAAGATCTGTTGTGTGGGCAGAATCTGGTGTATTCTCTAGAATTAGGGTTCAATATTTTACAACTGTCGTGTAAGTTAGCATTGCTCAGCCACTTCCCCAAATTCACACTTCTGTAGTATGGAGCAGAGGATGAGCAATCAGTGCTTGGGTCAACAATACAATTAAAGTCTCCCCCCCATATGATTTGTCCCTTGCTAAATTTAGATAATTTTCTTTTGACTTTATTGAGAAAGCTAATTTGTCTCACATTAGGGGCGTATACATTAACCACAGTGTATTCCATTCCCTCCAAGGTAAAATTGATGATTAAATATCTGCCTTTATTGTCTTTATAAACATCTGAAATAACCACTGGTAGGTCTCTGTGGAAGGCAATGGCCACCCCAGCTTTTTTCCCTCCCTCGTTGTTGGAGAAGAAAATCTGAGGATAATCTTTGTTTTTAAATCTGTTATTATCAGTTTCCAGGAGGTGGGTTTCCTGTATCATAGCAACATTTGCTTTCAATCTTTTGATCTCCTTCCACAGAGCATACCTTTTAAAGGGACTATTAAGCCCATTTACATTAAATGATAGGATTTTCAACTCCATAATATATCAAAAAGAAAGAAATGTGTTAAATAACTCAATAAGATAGAATAGTCCATCTGGACATATATCCAAAAAGAGTGGTATTTCTCTAGAAATTTGTTGTCAGTGCCTGGTGTGCCTGTGAATAGAAACATGTTATAACCTGGAATAACCTAGAACAAAACAAACTTGTTAACAAGGAAGTTGAATTTCTCAAAAGAAATGATACCAAGAGAAATCTCTCGGTTAGTGTTTGGGGATAAAAGTTCAGGCCAAGAGCCAGGGTCAACACCTACCAAGTCCATTATCTTTTCTTTTGTGTGGTCCAGGACTGTGACAAACGTCTTGGCTGTCGTGAAGAGTTGCTCCTCTCTTGATTGTAGGATAAAGATGAGTTCTTCATTGGAGGAATACCAAGGTCCTGAAAGAATCTATCACAGTTATCAATGTTAGACAAGGCAAAAGTAGTGTTTTCCTTCATGACCAATATTTTTGTAGGAAAGCCCCATCTGTATAGCACCCTGTGCTCCCGTAGGTGTGCAGTGATAGGGAAAAAGTCTCTCCTTTTTTGCAACGTGGCTTTTGAAAAGTCTGCAAAGATCTTAATACCCTCATATGGTCTTGGTAAGATGGGTGACTGCTTGCTCTTCCTCAAAATGTCCTCCTTTGTCAGAAAATAGTGAAAGAATGCAATAACATCCCGCGGAGCTCTTTCAGGGGCATATTTGGACTTAGGTAGTCTGTGTATGCGTTCTATTAAGAGGTCTCCTTTGGAAGCACCTGGGAGCATAGCATGGAGCATTTTTTGCACATATGAATCAAGATCTCTGTCCTTGACATTCTCAGGTATTCCTCTGAATTTAAGGTTGTTTCTCCTACTCCTGTCCTCTTGTTCTATCAGTCTTGACTTTAGGAAGGTAACTTCTTTCTCTAAGGCATAATGTTCGTCTATCAAATTGTTGTGAGACTGGACTATCTCCTCCATTTTCGACTCCAAGTGATTCACCCTCTGGCCCAGACTGTCTATATTGTTTTGGAGGTTTGTATTATATCCCTCTAGTTGTTTTTGGAATGTCTTTGCAAGAAGGCACACCATATTTTTTATGAACAATTCTGAAGCTGCTTTGTTGGTAGCCTCTACCTCAGTCAAAACATGTAAAATGTTTTCAGGCATGGGGTTATCTGGAGTGCAGAAGTCCTCCATCTGCGTCTCACTTTGCAGCTCAGCCGAGCTACTGCTTAATCTGCAGCTATTTTGTGAGGCAGGGGACAGTTCCCTCTGTGGTGGCGTTAGAGGGGTGTCTGAAATGGTGGAGATATCTGGACAAGATGAGGAGGCCCTTATTGTATTTGTGGCCTCCATAGCGGCTGTGAGCGTTGCTGCTGTGCAAGATTTCACAGGCTGCGCAAGATTTTTGCTTAAGGTACGCAATTTGCGTACTTGCTGCGCAATCCCGTCTGTTTCCCGGTTAATCTCGCGATATTTTGCCTCCTTCTTCTCAGCGCTACTTTTAACACTGAATTTAGCGCTTTCTTTAATATATGGAGCGGCGGTTTTTGCAGGGATGGGGGCAGACTTACCCCCTGACTTGAATACTGCGTGTTTCAGTCTCTGTGGCGTTCTCTCCCGCTGTGCGCCGCTCAGGCTGGGGCTGCAGGCTGTGGCTGCTGTGTGGCGGGCGCCATCTTGGCTCCTCAGCATGAGGGGAGAGCGCTCCAGATTTTTTGATTTTCCTGCTTTTCTATTAAGCGGATCCATTATGTGGGGGCACCGCTGGTGCCTATGGAGGTTCCCACAAGTTTTCAGCCAGTCCTGGCTTGTAAGTCGCTTGTTAATAGCGCTTGGTAGGCTGCCCTGTGGAGGAGCTCAGAGCTCAGGCTTCCATTCAGCTCAGACGCTGGCCACGCCCCCCAATGTTTTGAATTTTCTCCAAAAGTAAAGTAGTTGCAAACTCATGCTTTTAGAGACTTGTTTGGGCTCATGAGAGGAGTAGAAAAACATCAAAAATTTCAGTCCTGCATGATTCTACCAAGAAATGTGTGTTCATTCAAACCGCTGGTTTTTGATAGTTTGGGCCCTATTGAATAATGAATGTTTTGAATTTTCTCCAAAAGTAAAGTAGTTGCAAACTCATCCTTTTAGAAACTTGTTTGGGCTGTTGAGAGGAGCAAAAAACCAACAAAAATTTCAATCCTGCATGATTCTACCAAGAAATGTGATTCTTCATTCAAAACGCTGGTTTTTGCTATTGGGCTCTATTGAATAATGAATGTTTTGAATTTTCTCCAAAAGTAAAGTAGTTGCAAACTCATGCTTTTAGAGACTTGTTTGGGCTCATGAGAGGAGTAGAAAAACATCAAAAATTTCAGTCCTGCATGATTCTACCAAGAAATGTGTGTTCATTCAAACCGCTGGTTTTTGATAGTTTGGGCCCTATTGAATAATTAATGTTTTGAATTTTCTCCAAAAGTAAAGTAGTTGCAAACTCATGCTTTTAGAGACTTGTTTGGGCTCATGAGAGGAGTAGAAAAACATCAAAAATTTCAGTCCTGCATGATTCTACCAAGAAATGTGTGTTCATTGAAACCGCTGGTTTTTGATAGTTTGGGCCCTATTGAATAATGAATGTTTTGAATTTTCTCCAAAAGTAAAGTAGTTGCAAACTCATCCTTTTAGAAACTTGTTTGGGCTGTTGAGAGGAGTAAAAAACCATCAAAAATTTCAATCCTGCATGATTTTACCAAGAAATGTGATTCTTCATTCAAAACCTGATTTTTGCTATTGGGCTCTATTGAATAGTGAATGTTTTGAATTTTCTCCAAAAGTAAAGTAGTTGCAAACTCATGCTTTTAGAGACTTGTTTGGGCTCATGAGAGGAGTAGAAAAACATCAAAAATTTCAGTCCTGCATGATTCTACCAAGAAATGTGTGTTCATTCAAACCGCTGGTTTTTGATAGTTTGGGCCCTATTGAATAATGAATGTTTTGAATTTTCTCCAAAAGTAAAGTAGTTGCAAACTCATGCTTTTAGAGACTTGTTTGGGCTCATGAGAGGAGTAGAAAAACATCAAAAATTTCAGTCCTGCATGATTCTACCAAGAAATGTGTGTTCATTCAAACCGCTGGTTTTTGATAGTTTGGGCCCTATTGAATAATGAATGTTTTGAATTTTCTCCAAAAGTAAAGTAGTTGCAAACTCATCCTTTTAGAAACTTGTTTGGGCTGTTGAGAGGAGTAAAAAACCATCAAAAATTTCAATCCTGCATGATTTTACCAAGAAATGTGATTCTTCATTCAAAACCTGATTTTTGCTATTGGGCTCTATTGAATAGTGAATGTTTTGAATTTTCTCCAAAAGTAAAGTAGTTGCAAACTCATGCTTTTAGAGACTTGTTTGGGCTCATGAGAGGAGTAGAAAAACATCAAAAATTTCAGTCCTGCATGATTCTACCAAGAAATGTGTGTTCATTGAAACGGCTGGTTTTTGATAGTTTGGGCCCTATTGAATAATGAATGTTTTGAATTTTCTCCAAAAGTAAAGTAGTTGCAAACTCATCCTTTTAGAAACTTGTTTGGGCTGTTGAGAGGAGTAAAAAACCATCAAAAATTTCAATCCTGCATGATTCTACCAAGAAATGTGATTCTTCATTCAAAACGCTGGTTTTTGCTATTGGGCTCTATTGAATAATGAATGTTTTGAATTTTCTCCAAAAGTAAAGTAGTTGCAAACTCATGCTTTTAGAGACTTGTTTGGGCTCATGAGAGAAGTAGAAAAACATCAAAAATTTCAGTCCTGCATGATTCTACCAAGAAATGTGTGTTCATTGAAACCGCTGGTTTTTGATAGTTTGGGCCCTATTGAATAAGGAATGTTTTGAATTTTCTCCAAAAGTAAAGTAGTTGCAAACTCATCCTTTTAAAAACTTGTTTGGGCTGTTGAGAGGAGTAAAAAACCATCAAAAATTTCAATCCTGCATGATTTTACCAAGAAATATGATTCTTCATTCAAAACCTGATTTTTGCTATTGGGCTCTATTGAATAGTGAATGTTTTGAATTTTCTCCAAAAGTAAAGTAGTTGCAAACTCATGCTTTTAGAGACTTGTTTGGGCTCATGAGAGGAGTAGAAAAACATCAAAAATTTCAGTCCTGCATGATTCTACCAAGAAATGTGTGTTCATTGAAACCGCTGGTTTTTGATAGTTTGGGCCCTATTGAATAATGAATGTTTTGAATTTTCTCCAAAAGTAAAGTAGTTGCAAACTCATCCTTTTAGAAACTTGTTTGGGCTGTTGAGAGGAGTAAAAAACCATCAAAAATTTCAATCCTGCATGATTCTACCAAGAAATGTGATTCTTCATTCAAAACGCTGGTTTTTGCTATTGGGCTCTATTGAATAATGAATGTTTTGAATTTTCTCCAAAAGTAAAGTAGTTGCAAACTCATGCTTTTAGAGACTTGTTTGGGCTCATGAGAGGAGTAGAAAAACATCAAAAATTTCAGTCCTGCATGATTCTACCAAGAAATGTGTGTTCATTGAAACCGCTGGTTTTTGATAGTTTGGGCCCTATTGAATAATGAATGTTTTGAATTTTCTCCAAAAGTAAAGTAGTTGCAAACTCATCCTTTTAGAAACTTGTTTGGGCTGTTGAGAGGAGTAAAAAACCATCAAAAATTTCAATCCTGCATGATTTTACCAAGAAATGTGATTCTTCATTCAAAACCTGATTTTTGCTATTGGGCTCTATTGAATAGTGAATGTTTTGAATTTTCTCCAAAAGTAAAGTAGTTGCAAACTCATGCTTTTAGAGACTTGTTTGGGCTCATGAGAGGAGTAGAAAAACATCAAAAATTTCAGTCCTGCATGATTCTACCAAGAAATGTGTGTTCATTCAAACCGCTGGTTTTTGATAGTTTGGGCCCTATTGAATAATGAATGTTTTGAATTTTCTCCAAAAGTAAAGTAGTTGCAAACTCATCCTTTTAGAAACTTGTTTGGGCTGTTGAGAGGAGTAAAAAACCATCAAAAATTTCAATCCTGCATGATTCTACCAAGAAATGTGATTCTTCATTCAAAACGCTGGTTTTTGCTATTGGGCTCTATTGAATAATGAATGTTTTGAATTTTCTCCAAAAGTAAAGTAGTTGCAAACTCATGCTTTTAGAGACTTGTTTGGGCTCATGAGAGGAGAAGAAAAACATCAAAAATTTCAGTCCTGCATGATTCTACCAAGACATGTGTGTTCATTGAAACGGCTGGTTTTTGATAGTTTGGGCCCTATTGAATAATGAATGTTTTGAATTTTCTCCAAAAGTAAAGTAGTTGCAAACTCATCCTTTTAGAAACTTGTTTGGGCTGTTGAGAGGAGTAAAAAACCATCAAAAATTTCAATCCTGCATGATTCTACCAAGAAATGTGATTCTTCATTCAAAACGCTGGTTTTTGCTATTGGGCTCTATTGAATAATGAATGTTTTGAATTTTCTCCAAAAGTAAAGTAGTTGCAAACTCATGCTTTTAGAGACTTGTTTGAGCTCATGAGAGGAGTAGAAAAACATCAAAAATTTCAGTCCTGCATGATTCTACCAAGAAATGTGTGTTCATTCAAACCGCTGGTTTTTGATAGTTTGGGCCCTATTGAATAATGAATGTTTTGAATTTTCTCCAAAAGTAAAGTAGTTGCAAACTCATGCTTTTAGAGACTTGTTTGGGCTCATGAGAGGAGTAGAAAAACATCAAAAATTTCAGTCCTGCATGATTCTACCAAGAAAAGTGTGTTCATTGAAACCGCTGGTTTTTGATAGTTTGGGCCCTATTGAATAATGAATGTTTTGAATTTTCTCCAAAAGTAAAGTAGTTGCAAACTCATCCTTTTAGAAACTTGTTTGGGCTGTTGAGAGGAGTAAAAAACCATCAAAAATTTCAATCCTGCATGATTTTACCAAGAAATGTGATTCTTCATTCAAAACCTGATTTTTGCTATTGGGCTCTATTGAATAGTGAATGTTTTGAATTTTCTCCAAAAGTAAAGTAGTTGCAAACTCATGCTTTTAGAGAGTTGTTTGGGCTCATGAGAGGAGTAGAAAAACATCAAAAATTTCAGTCCTGCATGATTCTACCAAGAAATGTGTGTTCATTGAAACCGCTGGTTTTTGATAGTTTGGACCCTATTGAATAATGAATGTTTTGAATTTTCTCCAAAAGTAAAGTAGTTGCAAACTCATCCTTTTAGAAACTTGTTTGGGCTGTTGAGAGGAGTAAAAAACCATCAAAAATTTCAATCCTGCATGATTCTACCAAGAAATGTGATTCTTCATTCAAAACCTGATTTTTGCTATTGGGCTCTATTGAATAGTGAATGTTTTGAATTTTCTCCAAAAGTAAAGTAGTTGCAAACTCATGCTTTTAGAGAGTTGTTTGGGCTCATGAGAGGAGTAGAAAAACATCAAAAATTTCAGTCCTGCATGATTCTACCAAGAAATGTGTGTTCATTGAAACCGCTGGTTTTTGATAGTTTGGGCCCTATTGAATAATGAATGTTTTGAATTTTCTCCAAAAGTAAAGTAGTTGCAAACTCATCCTTTTAGAAACTTGTTTGGGCTGTTGAGAGGAGTAAAAAACCATCAAAAATTTCAATCCTGCATGATTCTACCAAGAAATGTGATTCTTCATTCAAAACGCTGGTTTTTGCTATTGGGCTCTATTGAATAATGAATGTTTTGAATTTTCTCCAAAAGTAAAGTAGTTGCAAACTCATGCTTTTAGAGACTTGTTTGGGCTCATGAGAGGAGTAGAAAAACATCAAAAATTTCAGTCCTGCATGATTCTACCAAGAAATGTGTGTTCATTGAAACCGCTGGTTTTTGATAGTTTGGGCCCTATTGAATAATGAATGTTTTGAATTTTCTCCAAAAGTAAAGTAGTTGCAAACTCATCCTTTTAGAAACTTGTTTGGGCTGTTGAGAGGAGTAAAAAACCATCAAAAATTTCAATCCTGCATGATTTTACCAAGAAATGTGATTCTTCATTCAAAACCTGATTTTTGCTATTGGGCTCTATTGAATAGTGAATGTTTTGAATTTTCTCCAAAAGTAAAGTAGTTGCAAACTCATGCTTTTAGAGACTTGTTTGGGCTCATGAGAGGAGTAGAAAAACATCAAAAATTTCAGTCCTGCATGATTCTACCAAGAAATGTGTGTTCATTCAAACCGCTGGTTTTTGATAGTTTGGGCCCTATTGAATAATGAATGTTTTGAATTTTCTCCAAAAGTAAAGTAGTTGCAAACTCATCCTTTTAGAAACTTGTTTGGGCTGTTGAGAGGAGTAAAAAACCATCAAAAATTTCAATCCTGCATGATTCTACCAAGAAATGTGATTCTTCATTCAAAACGCTGGTTTTTGCTATTGGGCTCTATTGAATAATGAATGTTTTGAATTTTCTCCAAAAGTAAAGTAGTTGCAAACTCATGCTTTTAGAGACTTGTTTGGGCTCATGAGAGGAGTAGAAAAACATCAAAAATTTCAGTCCTGCATGATTCTACCAAGAAATGTGTGTTCATTGAAACCGCTGGTTTTTGATAGTTTGGGCCCTATTGAATAATGAATGTTTTGAATTTTCTCCAAAAGTAAAGTAGTTGCAAACTCATCCTTTTAGAAACTTGTTTGGGCTGTTGAGAGGAGTAAAAAACCATCAAAAATTTCAATCCTGCATGATTTTACCAAGAAATGTGATTCTTCATTCAAAACCTGATTTTTGCTATTGCGCTCTATTGAATAGTGAATGTTTTGAATTTTCTCCAAAAGTAAAGTAGTTGCAAACTCATGCTTTTAGAGACTTGTTTGGGCTCATGAGAGGAGTAGAAAAACATCAAAAATTTCAGTCCTGCATGATTCTACCAAGAAATGTGTGTTCATTCAAACCGCTGGTTTTTGATAGTTTGGGCCCTATTGAATAATGAATGTTTTGAATTTTCTCCAAAAGTAAAGTAGTTGCAAACTCATCCTTTTAGAAACTTGTTTGGGCTGTTGAGAGGAGTAAAAAACCAACAAAAATTTCAATCCTGCATGATTCTACCAAGAAATGTGATTCTTCATTCAAAACGCTGGTTTTTGCTATTGGGCTCTATTGAATAATGAATGTTTTGAATTTTCTCCAAAAGTAAAGTAGTTGCAAACTCATGCTTTTAGAGACTTGTTTGGGCTCATGAGAGGAGTAGAAAAACATCAAAAATTTCAGTCCTGCATGATTCTACCAAGAAATGTGTGTTTATTCAAACCGCTGGTTTTTGATAGTTTGGGCCCTATTGAATAATGAATGTTTTGAATTTTCTCCAAAAGTAAAGTAGTTGCAAACTCATCCTTTTAGAAACTTGTTTGGGCTGTTGAGAGGAGTAAAAAACCATCAAAAATTTCAATCCTGCATGATTTTACCAAGAAATGTGATTCTTCATTCAAAACCTGATTTTTGCTATTGGGCTCTATTGAATAGTGAATGTTTTGAATTTTCTCCAAAAGTAAAGTAGTTGCAAACTCATGCTTTTAGAGACTTGTTTGGGCTCATGAGAGGAGTAGAAAAACATCAAAAATTTCAGTCCTGCATGATTCTACCAAGAAATGTGTTCATTCAAACCGCTGGTTTTTGATAGTTTGGGCCCTATTGAATAATGAATGTTTTGAATTTTCTCCAAAAGTAAAGTAGTTGCAAACTCATCCTTTTAGAAACTTGTTTGGGCTGTTGAGAGGAGTAAAAAACCAACAAAAATTTCAATCCTGCATGATTCTACCAAGAAATGTGATTCTTCATTCAAAACGCTGGTTTTTGCTATTGGGCTCTATTGAATAATGAATGTTTTGAATTTTCTCCAAAAGTAAAGTAGTTGCAAACTCATGCTTTTAGAGACTTGTTTGGGCTCATGAGAGGAGTAGAAAAACATCAAAAATTTCAGTCCTGCATGATTCTACCAAGAAATGTGTGTTCATTCAAACCGCTGGTTTTTGATAGTTTGGGCCCTATTGAATAATGAATGTTTTGAATTTTCTCCAAAAGTAAAGTAGTTGCAAACTCATGCTTTTAGAGACTTGTTTGGGCTCATGAGAGGAGTAGAAAAACATCAAAAATTTCAGTCCTGCATGATTCTACCAAGAAATGTGTGTTCATTGAAACCGCTGGTTTTTGATAGTTTGGGCCCTATTGAATAATGAATGTTTTGAATTTTCTCCAAAAGTAAAGTAGTTGCAAACTCATCCTTTTAGAAACTTGTTTGGGCTGTTGAGAGGAGTAAAAAACCATCAAAAATTTCAATCCTGCATGATTTTACCAAGAAATGTGATTCTTCATTCAAAACCTGATTTTTGCTATTGGGCTCTATTGAATAGTGAATGTTTTGAATTTTCTCCAAAAGTAAAGTAGTTGCAAACTCATGCTTTTAGAGACTTGTTTGGGCTCATGAGAGGAGTAGAAAAACATCAAAAATTTCAGTCCTGCATGATTCTACCAAGAAATGTGTGTTCATTCAAACCGCTGGTTTTTGATAGTTTGGGCCCTATTGAATAATGAATGTTTTGAATTTTCTCCAAAAGTAAAGTAGTTGCAAACTCATCCTTTTAGAAACTTGTTTGGGCTGTTGAGAGGAGTAAAAAACCAACAAAAATTTCAATCCTGCATGATTCTACCAAGAAATGTGATTCTTCATTCAAAACGCTGGTTTTTGCTATTGGGCTCTATTGAATAATGAATGTTTTGAATTTTCTCCAAAAGTAAAGTAGTTGCAAACTCATGCTTTTAGAGACTTGTTTGGGCTCATGAGAGGAGTAGAAAAACATCAAAAATTTCAGTCCTGCATGATTCTACCAAGAAATGTGTGTTTATTCAAACCGCTGGTTTTTGATAGTTTGGGCCCTATTGAATAATGAATGTTTTGAATTTTCTCCAAAAGTAAAGTAGTTGCAAACTCATCCTTTTAGAAACTTGTTTGGGCTGTTGAGAGGAGTAAAAAACCATCAAAAATTTCAATCCTGCATGATTTTACCAAGAAATGTGATTCTTCATTCAAAACCTGATTTTTGCTATTGGGCTCTATTGAATAGTGAATGTTTTGAATTTTCTCCAAAAGTAAAGTAGTTGCAAACTCATGCTTTTAGAGACTTGTTTGGGCTCATGAGAGGAGTAGAAAAACATCAAAAATTTCAGTCCTGCATGATTCTACCAAGAAATGTGTTCATTCAAACCGCTGGTTTTTGATAGTTTGGGCCCTATTGAATAATGAATGTTTTGAATTTTCTCCAAAAGTAAAGTAGTTGCAAACTCATCCTTTTAGAAACTTGTTTGGGCTGTTGAGAGGAGTAAAAAACCAACAAAAATTTCAATCCTGCATGATTCTACCAAGAAATGTGATTCTTCATTCAAAACGCTGGTTTTTGCTATTGGGCTCTATTGAATAATGAATGTTTTGAATTTTCTCCAAAAGTAAAGTAGTTGCAAACTCATGCTTTTAGAGACTTGTTTGGGCTCATGAGAGGAGTAGAAAAACATCAAAAATTTCAGTCCTGCATGATTCTACCAAGAAAAGTGTGTTCATTGAAACCGCTGGTTTTTGATAGTTTGGGCCCTATTGAATAATGAATGTTTTGAATTTTCTCCAAAAGTAAAGTAGTTGCAAACTCATCCTTTTAGAAACTTGTTTGGGCTGTTGAGAGGAGTAAAAAACCATCAAAAATTTCAATCCTGCATGATTTTACCAAGAAATGTGATTCTTCATTCAAAACCTGATTTTTGCTATTGGGCTCTATTGAATAGTGAATGTTTTGAATTTTCTCCAAAAGTAAAGTAGTTGCAAACTCATGCTTTTAGAGACTTGTTTGGGCTCATGAGAGGAGTAGAAAAACATCAAAAATTTCAGTCCTGCATGATTCTACCAAGAAATGTGTGTTCATTGAAACCGCTGTTTTTTTTTATAGTTTGGGCCCTATTGAATAATGAATGTTTTGAATTTTCTCCAAAAGTAAAGTAGTTGCAAACTCATCCTTTTAGAAACTTGTTTGGGCTGTTGAGAGGAGTAAAAAACCATCAAAAATTTCAATCCTGCATGATTCTACCAAGAAATGTGATTCTTCATTCAAAACGCTGGTTTTTGCTATTGGGCTCTATTGAATAATGAATGTTTTGAATTTTCTCCAAAAGTAAAGTAGTTGCAAACTCATGCTTTTAGAGACTTGTTTGGGCTCATGAGAGGAGTAGAAAAACATCAAAAATTTCAGTCCTGCATGATTCTACCAAGAAATGTGTGTTCATTGAAACCGCTGGTTTTTGATAGTTTGGGCCCTATTGAATAAGGAATGTTTTGAATTTTCTCCAAAAGTAAAGTAGTTGCAAACTCATCCTTTTAGAAACTTGTTTGGGCTGTTGAGAGGAGTAAAAAACCATCAAAAATTTCAATCCTGCATGATTTTACCAAGAAATGTGATTCTTCATTCAAAACCTGATTTTTGCTATTGGGCTCTATTGAATAGTGAATGTTTTGAATTTTCTCCAAAAGTAAAGTAGTTGCAAACTCATGCTTTTAGAGACTTGTTTGGGCTCATGAGAGGAGTAGAAAAACATCAAAAATTTCAGTCCTGCATGATTCTACCAAGAAATGTGTGTTCATTGAAACCGCTGGTTTTTGATAGTTTGGACCCTATTGAATAATGAATGTTTTGAATTTTCTCCAAAAGTAAAGTAGTTGCAAACTCATCCTTTTAGAAACTTGTTTGGGCTGTTGAGAGGAGTAAAAAACCATCAAAAATTTCAATCCTGCATGATTCTACCAAGAAATGTGATTCTTCATTCAAAACCTGATTTTTGCTATTGGGCTCTATTGAATAGTGAATGTTTTGAATTTTCTCCAAAAGTAAAGTAGTTGCAAACTCATGCTTTTAGAGAGTTGTTTGGGCTCATGAGAGGAGTAGAAAAACATCAAAAATTTCAGTCCTGCATGATTCTACCAAGAAATGTGTGTTCATTGAAACCGCTGGTTTTTGATAGTTTGGGCCCTATTGAATAATGAATGTTTTGAATTTTCTCCAAAAGTAAAGTAGTTGCAAACTCATCCTTTTAGAAACTTGTTTGGGCTGTTGAGAGGAGTAAAAAACCATCAAAAATTTCAATCCTGCATGATTCTACCAAGAAATGTGATTCTTCATTCAAAACGCTGGTTTTTGCTATTGGGCTCTATTGAATAATGAATGTTTTGAATTTTCTCCAAAAGTAAAGTAGTTGCAAACTCATGCTTTTAGAGACTTGTTTGGGCTCATGAGAGGAGTAGAAAAACATCAAAAATTTCAGTCCTGCATGATTCTACCAAGAAATGTGTGTTCATTGAAACCGCTGGTTTTTGATAGTTTGGGCCCTATTGAATAATGAATGTTTTGAATTTTCTCCAAAAGTAAAGTAGTTGCAAACTCATCCTTTTAGAAACTTGTTTGGGCTGTTGAGAGGAGTAAAAAACCATCAAAAATTTCAATCCTGCATGATTTTACCAAGAAATGTGATTCTTCATTCAAAACCTGATTTTTGCTATTGGGCTCTATTGAATAGTGAATGTTTTGAATTTTCTCCAAAAGTAAAGTAGTTGCAAACTCATGCTTTTAGAGACTTGTTTGGGCTCATGAGAGGAGTAGAAAAACATCAAAAATTTCAGTCCTGCATGATTCTACCAAGAAATGTGTGTTCATTCAAACCGCTGGTTTTTGATAGTTTGGGCCCTATTGAATAATGAATGTTTTGAATTTTCTCCAAAAGTAAAGTAGTTGCAAACTCATCCTTTTAGAAACTTGTTTGGGCTGTTGAGAGGAGTAAAAAACCATCAAAAATTTCAATCCTGCATGATTCTACCAAGA
Source organism: Dendrobates tinctorius (assembly GCF_039654945.1). Lineage (NCBI taxonomy): Eukaryota > Metazoa > Chordata > Amphibia > Anura > Dendrobatidae > Dendrobates > Dendrobates tinctorius. The sequence goes on from NW_027361793.1 coordinate 26,336,884, forward strand.
AATGTGATTCTTCATTCAAAACGCTGGTTTTTGCTATTGGGCTCTATTGAATAATGAATGTTTTGAATTTTCTCCAAAAGTAAAGTAGTTGCAAACTCATGCTTTTAGAGACTTGTTTGGGCTCATGAGAGGAGTAGAAAAACATCAAAAATTTCAGTCCTGCATGATTCTACCAAGAAATGTTTGTTCATTGAAACCGCTGGTTTTTGATAGTTTGGGCCCTATTGAATAATGAATGTTTTGAATTTTCTCCAAAAGTAAAGTAGTTGCAAACTCATCCTTTTAGAAACTTGTTTGGGCTGTTGAGAGGAGTAAAAAACCAACAAAAATTTCAATCCTGCATGATTCTACCAAGAAATGTGATTCTTCATTCAAAACGCTGGTTTTTGCTATTGGGCTCTATTGAATAATGAATGTTTTGAATTTTCTCCAAAAGTAAAGTAGTTGCAAACTCATGCTTTTAGAGACTTGTTTGGGCTCATGAGAGGAGTAGAAAAACATCAAAAATTTCAGTCCTGCATGATTCTACCAAGAAATGTGTGTTCATTCAAACCGCTGGTTTTTGATAGTTTGGGCCCTATTGAATAATGAATGTTTTGAATTTTCTCCAAAAGTAAAGTAGTTGCAAACTCATGCTTTTAGAGACTTGTTTGGGCTCATGAGAGGAGTAGAAAAACATCAAAAATTTCAGTCCTGCATGATTCTACCAAGAAATGTGTGTTCATTGAAACCGCTGGTTTTTGATAGTTTGGGCCCTATTGAATAATGAATGTTTTGAATTTTCTCCAAAAGTAAAGTAGTTGCAAACTCATCCTTTTAGAAACTTGTTTGGGCTGTTGAGAGGAGTAAAAAACCATCAAAAATTTCAATCCTGCATGATTTTATCAAGAAATGTGATTCTTCATTCAAAACCTGATTTTTGCTATTGGGCTCTATTGAATAGTGAATGTTTTGAATTTTCTCCAAAAGTAAAGTAGTTGCAAACTCATGCTTTTAGAGACTTGTTTGGGCTCATGAGAGGAGTAGAAAAACATCAAAAATTTCAGTCCTGCATGATTCTACCAAGAAATGTGTGTTCATTGAAACCGCTGGTTTTTGATAGTTTGGGCCCTATTGAATAATGAATGTTTTGAATTTTCTCCAAAAGTAAAGTAGTTGCAAACTCATCCTTTTAGAAACTTGTTTGGGCTGTTGAGAGGAGTAAAAAACCATCAAAAATTTCAATCCTGCATGATTCTACCAAGAAATGTGATTCTTCATTCAAAACGCTGGTTTTTGCTATTGGGCTCTATTGAATAATGAATGTTTTGAATTTTCTCCAAAAGTAAAGTAGTTGCAAACTCATGCTTTTAGAGACTTGTTTGGGCTCATGAGAGGAGTAGAAAAACATCAAAAATTTCAGTCCTGCATGATTCTACCAACAAATGTGTGTTCATTGAAACCGCTGGTTTTTGATAGTTTGGCCCTATTGAATAATGAATGTTTTGAATTTTCTCCAAAAGTAAAGTAGTTGCAAACTCATCCTTTTAGAAACTTGTTTGGGCTGTTGAGAGGAGTAAAAAACCATCAAAAATTTCAATCCTGCATGATTTTACCAAGAAATGTGATTCTTCATTCAAAACCTGATTTTTGCTATTGGGCTCTATTGAATAGTGAATGTTTTTAATTTTCTCCAAAAGTAAAGTAGTTGCAAACTCATGCTTTTAGAGACTTGTTTGGGCTCATGAGAGGAGTAGAAAAACATCAAAAATTTCAGTCCTGCATGATTCTACCAAGAAATGTGTGTTCATTGAAACCGCTGGTTTTTGATAGTTTGGCCCTATTGAATAATGAATGTTTTGAATTTTCTCCAAAAGTAAAGTAGTTGCAAACTCATCCTTTTAGAAACTTGTTTGGGCTGTTGAGAGGAGTAAAAAACCATCAAAAATTTCAATCCTGCATGATTTTATCAAGAAATGTGATTCTTCATTCAAAACCTGATTTTTGCTATTGGGCTCTATTGAATAGTGAATGTTTTGAATTTTCTCCAAAAGTAAAGTAGTTGCAAACTCATGCTTTTAGAGACTTGTTTGGGCTCATGAGAGGAGTAGAAAAACATCAAAAATTTCAGTCCTGCATGATTCTACCAAGAAATGTGTGTTCATTGAAACCGCTGGTTTTTGATAGTTTGGGCCCTATTGAATAATGAATGTTTTGAATTTTCTCCAAAAGTAAAGTAGTTGCAAACTCATCCTTTTGGAAACTTGTTTGGGCTGTTGAGAGGAGTAAAAAACCATCAAAAATTTCAATCCTGCATGATTCTACCAAGAAATGTGATTCTTCATTCAAAACGCTGGTTTTTGCTATTGGGCTCTATTGAATAATGAATGTTTTGAATTTTCTCCAAAAGTAAAGTAGTTGCAAACTCATGCTTTTAGAGACTTGTTTGGGCTCATGAGAGGAGTAGAAAAACATCAAAAATTTCAGTCCTGCATGATTCTACCAAGAAATGTGTGTTCATTGAAACCGCTGGTTTTTGATAGTTTGGGCCCTATTGAATAATGAATGCTTTGAATTTTCTCCAAAAGTAAAGTAGTTGCAAACTCATCCTTTTAGAAACTTGTTTGGGCTGTTGAGAGGAGTAAAAAACCATCAAAAATTTCAATCCTGCATGATTTTACCAAGAAATGTGATTCTTCATTCAAAACCTGATTTTTGCTATTGGGCTCTATTGAATAGTGAATGTTTTGAATTTTCTCCAAAAGTAAAGTAGTTGCAAACTCATGCTTTTAGAGACTTGTTTGGGCTCATGAGAGGAGTAGAAAAACATCAAAAATTTCAGTCCTGCATGATTCTACCAAGAAATGTGTGTTCATTGAAACCGCTGGTTTTTGATAGTTTGGGCCCTATTGAATAATGAATGTTTTGAATTTTCTCCAAAAGTAAAGTAGTTGCAAACTCATCCTTTTAGAAACTTGTTTGGGCTGTTGAGAGGAGTAAAAAACCATCAAAAATTTCAATCCTGCATGATTCTACCAAGAAATGTGATTCTTCATTCAAAACGCTGGTTTTTGCTATTGGGCTCTATTGAATAATGAATGTTTTGAATTTTCTCCAAAAGTAAAGTAGTTGCAAACTCATGCTTTTAGAGACTTGTTTGGGCTCATGAGAGGAGTAGAAAAACATCAAAAATTTCAGTCCTCCATGATTCTACCAAGAAATGTGTGTTCATTGAAACCGCTGGTTTTTGATAGTTTGGCCCTATTGAATAATGAATGTTTTGAATTTTCTCCAAAAGTAAAGTAGTTGCAAACTCATCCTTTTAGAAACTTGTTTGGGCTGTTGAGAGGAGTAAAAAACCATCAAAAATTTCAATCCTGCATGATTTTACCAAGAAATGTGATTCTTCATTCAAAACCTGATTTTTGCTATTGGGCTCTATTGAATAGTGAATGTTTTGAATTTTCTCCAAAAGTAAAGTAGTTGCAAACTCATGCTTTTAGAGACTTGTTTGGGCTCATGAGAGGAGTAGAAAAACATCAAAAATTTCAGTCCTGCATGATTCTACCAAGAAATGTGTGTTCATTGAAACCGCTGGTTTTTGATAGTTTGGGCCCTATTGAATAATGAATGTTTTGAATTTTCTCCAAAAGTAAAGTAGTTGCAAACTCATCCTTTTAGAAACTTGTTTGGGCTGTTGAGAGGAGTAAAAAACCATCAAAAATTTCAATCCTGCATGATTCTACCAAGAAATGTGATTCTTCATTCAAAACGCTGGTTTTTGCTATTGGGCTCTATTGAATAATGAATGTTTTGAATTTTCTCCAAAAGTAAAGTAGTTGCAAACTCATGCTTTTAGAGACTTGTTTGGGCTCATGAGAGGAGTAGAAAAACATCAAAAATTTCAGTCCTGCATGATTCTACCAAGAAATGTGTGTTCATTGAAACCGCTGGTTTTTGATAGTTTGGCCCTATTGAATAATGAATGTTTTGAATTTTCTCCAAAAGTAAAGTAGTTGCAAACTCATCCTTTTAGAAACTTGTTTGGGCTGTTGAGAGGAGTAAAAAACCATCAAAAATTTCAATCCTGCATGATTTTACCAAGAAATGTGATTCTTCATTCAAAACCTGATTTTTGCTATTGGGCTCTAATGAATAGTGAATGTTTTGAATTTTCTCCAAAAGTAAAGTAGTTGCAAACTCATGCTTTTAGAGACTTGTTTGGGCTCATGAGAGGAGTAGAAAAACATCAAAAATTTCAGTCCTGCATGATTCTACCAAGAAATGTGTGTTCATTCAAACCGCTGGTTTTTGATAGTTTGGGCCCTATTGAATAATGAATGTTTTGAATTTTCTCCAAAAGTAAAGTAGTTGCAAACTCATCCTTTTAGAAACTTGTTTGGGCTGTTGAGAGGAGTAAAAAACCATCAAAAATTTCAATCCTGCATGATTCTACCAAGAAATGTGATTCTTCATTCAAAACGCTGGTTTTTGCTATTGGGCTCTATTGAATAATGAATGTTTTGAATTTTCTCCAAAAGTAAAGTAGTTGCAAACTCATGCTTTTAGAGACTTGTTTGGGCTCATGAGAGGAGTAGAAAAACATCAAAAATTTCAGTCCTGCATGATTCTACCAAGAAATGTGTGTTCATTGAAACCGCTGGTTTTTGATAGTTTGGGCCCTATTGAATAATGAATGTTTTGAATTTTCTCCAAAAGTAAAGTAGTTGCAAACTCATCCTTTTAGAAACTTGTTTGGGCTGTTGAGAGGAGTAAAAAACCATCAAAAATTTCAATCCTGCATGATTTTACCAAGAAATGTGATTCTACATTCAAAACCTGATTTTTGCTATTGGGCTCTATTGAATAGTGAATGTTTTGAATTTTCTTCAAAAGTAAAGTAGTTGCAAACTCATGCTTTTAGAGACTTGTTTGGGCTCATGAGAGGAGTAGAAAAACATCAAAAATTTCAGTCCTGCATGATTCTACCAAGAAATGTGTTCATTCAAACCGCTGGTTTTTGATAGTTTGGGCCCTATTGAATAATGAATGTTTTGAATTTTCTCCAAAAGTAAAGTAGTTGCAAACTCATCCTTTTAGAAACTTGTTTGGGCTGTTGAGAGGAGTAAAAAACCAACAAAAATTTCAATCCTGCATGATTCTACCAAGAAATGTGATTCTTCATTTAAAACGCTGGTTTTTGCTATTGGGCTCTATTGAATAATGAATGTTTTGAATTTTCTCCAAAAGTAAAGTAGTTGCAAACTCATGCTTTTAGAGACTTGTTTGGGCTCATGAGAGGAGTAGAAAAACATCAAAAATTTCAGTCCTGCATGATTCTACCAAGAAATGTGTGTTCATTCAAACCGCTGGTTTTTGATAGTTTGGGCCCTATTGAATAATGAATGTTTTGAATTTTCTCCAAAAGTAAAGTAGTTGCAAACTCATGCTTTTAGAGACTTGTTTGGGCTCATGAGAGGAGTAGAAAAACATCAAAAATTTCAGTCCTGCATGATTCTACCAAGAAATGTGTGTTCATTGAAACCGCTGGTTTTTGATAGTTTGGGCCCTATTGAATAATGAATGTTTTGAATTTTCTCCAAAAGTAAAGTAGTTGCAAACTCATGCTTTTAGAGACTTGTTTGGGCTCATGAGAGGAGTAGAAAAACATCAAAAATTTCAGTCCTGCATGATTCTACCAAGAAATGTGTGTTCATTGAAACCGCTGGTTTTTGATAGTTTGGGCCCTATTGAATAATGAATGTTTTGAATTTTCTCCAAAAGTAAAGTAGTTGCAAACTCATCCTTTTAGAAACTTGTTTGGGCTGTTGAGAGGAGTAAAAAACCATCAAAAATTTCAATCCTGCATGATTCTACCAAGAAATGTGATTCTTCATTCAAAACGCTGGTTTTTGCTATTGGGCTCTATTGAATAATGAATGTTTTGAATTTTCTCCAAAAGTAAAGTAGTTGCAAACTCATGCTTTTAGAGACTTGTTTGGGCTCATGAGAGGAGTAGAAAAACATCAAAAATTTCAGTCCTGCATGATTCTACCAAGAAATGTGTGTTCATTGAAACCGCTGGTCTTTGATAGTTTCGGCCCTATTGAATAATGAATGTTTTGAATTTTCTCCAAAAGTAAAGTAGTTGCAAACTCATCCTTTTAGAAACTTGTTTGGGCTGTTGAGAGGAGTAAAAAACCATCAAAAATTTCAATCCTGCATGATTCTACCAAGAAATGTGATTCTTCATTCAAAACGCTGGTTTTTGCTATTGGGCTCTATTGAATAATGAATGTTTTGAATTTTCTCCAAAAGTAAAGTAGTTGCAAACACATGCTTTTAGAGACTTGTTTGGGCTCATGAGAGGAGTAGAAAAACATCAAAAATTTCAGTCCTGCATGATTCTACCAAGAAATGTGTGTTCATTGAAACCGCTGGTTTTTGATAGTTTGGGCCCTATTGAATAATGAATGTTTTGAATTTTCTCCAAAAGTAAAGTAGTTGCAAACTCATCCTTTTAGAAACTTGTTTGGGCTGTTGAGAGGAGTAAAAAACCATCAAAAATTTCAATCCTGCATGATTTTACCAAGAAATGTGATTCTTCATTCAAAACCTGATTTTTGCTATTGGGCTCTATTGAATAGTGAATGTTTTGAACTTTCTCCAAAAGTAAAGTAGTTGCAAACTCATGCTTTTAGAGACTTGTTTGGGTTCATGAGAGGAGTAGAAAAACATCAAAAATTTCAGTCCTGCATGATTCTAACAAGAAATGTGTTCATTCAAACCGCTGGTTTTTGATAGTTTGGGCCCTATTGAATAATGAATGTTTTGAATTTTCTCCAAAAGTAAAGTAGTTGCAAACTCATCCTTTTAGAAACTTGTTTGGGCTGTTGAGAGGAGTAAAAAACCATCAAAAATTTCAATCCTGCATGATTCTACCAAGAAATGTGATTCTTCATTCAAAACGCTGGTTTTTGCTATTGGGTCTATTGAATAATGAATGTTTTGAATTTTCTCCAAAAGTAAAGTAGTTGCAAACTCATGCTTTTAGAGACTTGTTTGGGCTCATGAGAGGAGTAGAAAAACATCAAAAATTTCAGTCCTGCATGATTCTACCAAGAAATGTGTGTTCATTGAAACGGCTGGTTTTTGATAGTTTGGGCCCTATTGAATAATGAATGTTTTGAATTTTCTCCAAAAGTAAAGTAGTTGCAAACTCATCCTTTTAGAAACTTGTTTGGGCTGTTGAGAGGAGTAAAAAACCAACAAAAATTTCAATCCTGCATGATTCTACCAAGAAATGTGATTCTTCATTCAAAACGCTGGTTTTTGCTATTGGGCTCTATTGAATAATGAATGTTTTGAATTTTCTCCAAAAGTAAAGTAGTTGCAAACTCATGCTTTTAGAGACTTGTTTGGGCTCATGAGAGGAGTAGAAAAACATCAAAAATTTCAGTCCTGCATGATTCTACCAAGAAATGTGTGTTCATTGAAACCGCTGGTTTTTGATAGTTTGGGCCCTATTGAATAATGAATGTTTTGAATTTTCTCCAAAAGTAAAGTAGTTGCAAACTCATGCTTTTAGAGACTTGTTTGGGCTCATGAGAGGAGTAGAAAAACATCAAAAATTTCAGTCCTGCATGATTCTACCAAGAAATGTGTGTTCATTGAAACCGCTGGTTTTTGATAGTTTGGGCCCTATTGAATAATGAATGTTTTGAATTTTCTCCAAAAGTAAAGTAGTTGCAAACTCATCCTTTTAGAAACTTGTTTGGGCTGTTGAGAGGAGTAAAAAACCATCAAAAATTTCAATCCTGCATGATTCTACCAAGAAATGTGATTCTTCATTCAAAACGCTGGTTTTTGCTATTGGGCTCTATTGAATAATGAATGTTTTGAATTTTCTCCAAAAGTAAAGTAGTTGCAAACTCATGCTTTTAGAGACTTGTTTGGGCTCATGAGAGGAGTAGAAAAACATCAAAAATTTCAGTCCTGCATGATTCTACCAAGAAATGTGTGTTCATTGAAACCGCTGGTTTTTGATAGTTTGGGCCCTATTGAATAATGAATGTTTTGAATTTTCTCCAAAAGTAAAGTAGTTGCAAACTCATCCTTTTAGAAACTTGTTTGGGCTGTTGAGAGGAGTAAAAAACCATCAAAAATTTCAATCCTGCATGATTTTACCAAGAAATGTGATTCTTCATTCAAAACCTGATTTTTGCTATTGGGCTCTATTGAATAGTGAATGTTTTGAATTTTCTCCAAAAGTAAAGTAGTTGCAAACTCATGCTTTTAGAGACTTGTTTGGGTTCATGAGAGGAGTAGAAAAACATCAATAATTTCAGTCCTGCATGATTCTACCAAGAAATGTGTTCATTCAAACCGCTGGTTTTTGATAGTTTGGGCCCTATTGAATAATGAATGTTTTGAATTTTCTCCAAAAGTAAAGTAGTTGCAAACTCATCCTTTTAGAAACTTGTTTGGGCTGTTGAGAGGAGTAAAAAACCATCAAAAATTTCAATCCTGCATGATTCTACCAAGAAATGTGATTCTTCATTCAAAACGCTGGTTTTTGCTATTGGGTCTATTGAATAATGAATGTTTTGAATTTTCTCCAAAAGTAAAGTAGTTGCAAACTCATGCTTTTAGAGACTTGTTTGGGCTCATGAGAGGAGTAGAAAAACATCAAAAATTTCAGTCATTATTCAATAGAGCCCAATAGCAAAAACCAGCGTTTTGAATGAAGAATCACATTTCTTGGTAGAATCATGCAGGATTGAAATTTTTGATGGTTTTTTACTCCTCTCAACAGCCCAAACAAGTTTCTAAAAGGATGAGTTTGCAACTACTTTACTTTTGGAGAAAATTCAAAACATTCATTATTCAATAGGGCCCAAACTATCAAAAACCAGCGGTTTCAATGAACACACATTTCTTGGTAGAATCATGCAGGACTGAAATTTTTGATGTTTTTCTACTCCTCTCATGAGCCCAAACAAGTCTCTAACAGCATGAGTTTGCAACTACTTTACTTTTGGAGAAAATTCAAAACATTCATTATTCAATAGAGCCCAATAGCAAAAACCAGCGTTTTGAATGAAGAATCACATTTCTTGGTAGAATCATGCAGGATTGAAATTTTTGATGGTTTTTTACTCCTCTCAACAGCCCAAACAAGTTTCTAAAAGGATGAGTTTGCAACTACTTTACTTTTGGAGAAAATTCAAAACATTCATTATTCAATAGGGCCCAAACTATCAAAAACCAGCGGTTTCAATGAACACACATTTCTTGGTAGAATCATGCAGGACTGAAATTTTTGATGTTTTTCTACTCCTCTCATGAGCCCAAACAAGTCTCTAAAAGCATGAGTTTGCAACTACTTTACTTTTGGAGAAAATTCAAAACATTCATTATTCAATAGAGCCCAATAGCAAAAACCAGCGTTTTGAATGAAGAATCACATTTCTTGGTAGAATCATGCAGGATTGAAATTTTTGATGGTGTTTTACTCCTCTCAACAGCCCAAACAAGTTTCTAAAAGGATGAGTTTGCAACTACTTTACTTTTGGAGAAAATTCAAAACATTCATTATTCAATAGGGCCCAAACTATCAAAAACCAGCCGTTTCAATGAACACACATGTCTAGGTAGAATCATGCAGGACTGAAATTTTTGATGTTTTTCTACTCCTCTCATGAGCCCAAACAAGTCTCTAAAAGCATGAGTTTGCAACTACTTTACTTTTGGAGAAAATTCAAAACATTCATTATTCAATAGAGCCCAATAGCAAAAACCAGCGTTTTGAATGAAGAATCACATTTCTTGGTAGAATCATGCAGGATTGAAATTTTTGATGGTTTTTTACTCCTCTCAACAGCCCAAACAAGTTTCTAAAAGGATGAGTTTGATTCTACCAAGACATGTGTGTTCATTGAAACGGCTGGTTTTTGATAGTTTGGGCCTTATTGAATAATGAATGTTTTGAATTTTCTCCAAAAGTAAAGAAGTTGCAAACTCATCCTTTTAGAAACTTGTTTGGGCTGTTGAGAGGAGTAAAAAACCATCAAAAATTTCAATCCTGCATCATTCTACCAAGAAATGTGATTCTTCATTCAAAACGCTGGTTTTTGCTATTGGGCTCTATTGAATAATGAATGTTTTGAATTTTCTCCAAAAGTAAAGTAGTTGCAAACTCATGCTTTTAGAGACTTGTTTGGGCTCATGAGAGGAGTAGAAAAACATCAAAAATTTCATTCCTGCATGATTCTACCAAGAAATGTGTGTTCATTCAAACCGCTGGTTTTTGATAGTTTGGGCCCTATTGAATAATGAATGTTTTGAATTTTCTCCAAAAGTAAAGTAGTTGCAAACTCATCCTTTTAGAAACTTGTTTGGGCTGTTGAGAGGAGTAAAAAACCATCAAAAATTTCAATCCTGCATGATTCTACCAAGAAATGTGATTCTTCATTCAAAACGCTGGTTTTTGCTATTGTGCTCTATTGAATAATGAATGTTTTGAATTTTCTCCAAAAGTAAAGTAGTTGCAAACTCATGCTTTTAGAGACTTGTTTGGGCTCATGAGAGGAGTAGAAAAACATCAAAAATTTCAGTCCTGCATGATTCTACCAAGAAATGTGTGTTCATTGAAACCGCTGGTTTTTGATCGTTTGGGCCCTATTGAATAATGAATGTTTTGAATTTTCTCCAAAAGTAAAGTAGTTGCAAACTCATCCTTTTAGAAACTTGTTTGGGCTGTTGAGAGGAGTAAAAAACCATCAAAAATTTCAATCCTGCATAATTTTACCAAGAAATGTGATTCTTCATTGAAAACCTGATTTTTGCTATTGGGCTCTATTGAATAGTGAATGTTTTGAATTTTCTTCAAAAGTAAAGTAGTTGCAAACTCATGCTTTTAGAGACTTGTTTGGGCTCATGAGAGGAGTAGAAAAACATCAAAAATTTCAGTCCTGCATGATTCTACCAAGAAATGTGTTCATTCAAACCGCTGGTTTTTGATAGTTTGGGCCCTATTGAATAATGAATGTTTTGAATTTTCTCCAAAAGTAAAGTAGTTGCAAACTCATCCTTTTAGAAACTTGTTTGGGCTGTTGAGAGGAGTAAAAAACCATCAAAAATTTCAATCCTACATGATTCTACCAAGAAATGTGATTCTTCATTCAAAACGCTGGTTTTTGCTATTGGGCTCTATTGAATAATGAATGTTTTGAATTTTCTCCAAAAGTAAAGTAGTTGCAAACTCATGGTTTTAGAGACTTGTTTGGGCTCATGAGAGGAGTAGAAAAACATCAAAAATTTCATTCCTGCATGATTCTACCAAGAAATGTGTGTTCATTCAAACCGCTGGTTTTTGATAGTTTGGGCCCTATTGAATAATGAATGTTTTGAATTTTCTCCAAAAGTAAAGTAGTTGCAAACTCATCCTTTTAGAAACTTGTTTGGGCTGTTGAGAGGAGTAAAAAACCATCAAAAATTTCAATCCTGCATGATTTTACCAAGAAATGTGATTCTTCATTCAAAACGCTGGTTTTTGCTATTGTGCTCTATTGAATAATGAATGTTTTGAATTTTCTCCAAAAGTAAAGTAGTTGCAAACTCATGCTTTTAGAGACTTGTTTGGGCTCATGAGAGGAGTAGAAAAACATCAAAAATTTCAGTCCTGCATGATTCTACCAAGAAATGTGTGTTCATTGAAACCGCTGGTTTTTGATAGTTTGGGCCCTATTGAATAATGAATGTTTTGAATTTTCTCCAAAAGTAAAGTAGTTGCAAACTCATCCTTTTAGAAACTTGTTTGGGCTGTTGAGAGGAGTAAAAAACCATCAAAAATTTCAATCCTGCATGATTCTACCAAGAAATGTGATTCTTCATTCAAAACGCTGGTTTTTGCTATTGGGCTCTATTGAATAATGAATGTTTTGAATTTTCTCCAAAAGTAAAGTAGTTGCAAACTCATGCTTTTAGAGACTTGTTTGGGCTCATGAGAGGAGTAGAAAAACATCAAAAATTTCAGTCCTGCATGATTCTACCAAGAAATGCGTGTTCATTCAAACCGCTGGTTTTTGATAGTTTGGGCCCTATTGAATAATGAATGTTTTGAATTTTCTCCAAAAGTAAAGTAGTTGCAAACTCATGCTTTTAGAGACTTGTTTGGGCTCATGAGAGGAGTAGAAAAACATCAAAAATTTCAGTCCTGCATGATTCTACCAAGAAATGTGTGTTCATTGAAACCGCTGGTTTTTGATAGTTTGGGCCCTATTGAATAATGAATGTTTTGAATTTTCTCCAAAAGTAAAGTAGTTGCAAACTCATCCTTTTAGAAACTTGTTTGGGCTGTTGAGAGGAGTAAAAAACCATCAAAAATTTCAATCCTGCATGATTCTACCAAGAAATGTGATTCTTCATTCAAAACGCTGGTTTTTGCTATTGGGCTCTAATGAATAATGAATGTTTTGAATTTTCTCCAAAAGTAAAGTAGTTGCAAACTCATGCTTTTAGAGACTTGTTTGGGCTCATGAGAGGAGTAGAAAAACATCAAAAATTTCAGTCCTGCATGATTCTACCAAGAAATGTGTTCATTCACACCGCTGGTTTTTGATAGTTTGGGCCCTATTGAATAATGAATGTTTTGAATTTTCTCCAAAAGTAAAGTAGTTGCAAACTCATCCTTTTAGAAACTTGTTTGGGCTGTTGAGAGGAGTAAAAAACCATCAAAAATTTCAATCCTGCATGATTCTACCAAGAAATGTGATTCTTCATTCAAAACGCTGGTTTTTGCTATTGGGCTCTATTGAATAATGAATGTTTTGAATTTTCTCCAAAAGTAAAGTATTTGCAAACTCATGCTTTTAGAGACTTGTTTGGGCTCATGAGAGGAGTAGAAAAACATCAAAAATTTCAGTCCTGCATGATTCTACCAAGAAATGTGTGTTCATTCAAACCGCTGGTTTTTGATCGTTTGGGCCCTATTGAATAATGAATGTTTTGAATTTTCTCCAAAAGTAAAGTAGTTACAAACTCATCCTTTTAGAAACTTGTTTGGGCTGTTGAGAGTAGTAAAAAACCATCAAAAATTTCAATCCTGCATGATTCTACCAAGAAATGTGATTCTTCATTCAAAACGCTGGTTTTTGCTATTGTGCTCTATTGAATAATGAATGTTTTGAATTTTCTCCAAAAGTAAAGTAGTTGCAAACTCATGCTTTTAGAGACTTGTTTGGGCTCATGAGAGGAGTAGAAAAACATCAAAAATTTCAGTCCTGCATGATTCTACCAAGAAATGTGTGTTCATTGAAACCGCTGGTTTTTGATCGTTTGGGCCCTATTGAATAATGAATGTTTTGAATTTTCTCCAAAAGTAAAGTAGTTGCAAACTCATCCTTTTAGAAACTTGTTTGGGCTGTTGAGAGGAGTAAAAAACCATCAAAAATTTCAATCCTGCATGATTTTACCAAGAAATGTGATTCTTCATTGAAAACCTGATTTTTGCTATTGGGCTCTATTGAATAGTGAATGTTTTGAATTTTCTTCAAAAGTAAAGTAGTTGCAAACTCATGCTTTTAGAGACTTGTTTGGGCTCATGAGAGGAGTAGAAAAACATCAAAAATTTCAGTCCTGCATGATTCTACCAAGAAATGTGTTCATTCAAACCGCTGGTTTTTGATAGTTTGGGCCCTATTGAATAATGAATGTTTTGAATTTTCTCCAAAAGTAAAGTAGTTGCAAACTCATCCTTTTAGAAACTTGTTTGGGCTGTTGAGAGGAGTAAAAAACCATCAAAAATTTCAATCCTACATGATTCTACCAAGAAATGTGATTCTTCATTCAAAACGCTGGTTTTTGCTATTGGGCTCTATTGAATAATGAATGTTTTGAATTTTCTCCAAAAGTAAAGTAGTTGCAAACTCATGGTTTTAGAGACTTGTTTGGGCTCATGAGAGGAGTAGAAAAACATCAAAAATTTCATTCCTGCATGATTCTACCAAGAAATGTGTGTTCATTCAAACCGCTGGTTTTTGATAGTTTGGGCCCTATTGAATAATGAATGTTTTGAATTTTCTCCAAAAGTAAAGTAGTTGCAAACTCATCCTTTTAGAAACTTGTTTGGGCTGTTGAGAGGAGTAAAAAACCATCAAAAATTTCAATCCTGCATGATTCTACCAAGAAATGTGATTCTTCATTCAAAACGCTGGTTTTTGCTATTGTGCTCTATTGAATAATGAATGTTTTGAATTTTCTCCAAAAGTAAAGTAGTTGCAAACTCATGCTTTTAGAGACTTGTTTGGACTCATGAGAGGAGTAGAAAAACATCAAAAATTTCAGTCCTGCATGATTCTACCAAGAAATGTGTGTTCATTGAAACCGCTGGTTTTTGATAGTTTGGGCCCTATTGAATAATGAATGTTTTGAATTTTCTCCGAAAGTAAAGTAGTTGCAAACTCATCCTTTTAGAAACTTGTTTGGGCTGTTGAGAGGAGTAAAAAACCATCAAAAATTTCAATCCTGCATGATTCTACCAAGAAATGTGATTCTTCATTCAAAACGCTGGTTTTTGCTATTGGGCTCTATTGAATAATGAATGTTTTGAATTTTCTCCAAAAGTAAAGTAGTTGCAAACTCATGCTTTTAGAGACTTGTTTGGGCTCATGAGAGGAGTAGAAAAACATCAAAAATTTCAGTCCTGCATGATTCTACCAAGAAATGCGTGTTCATTCAAACCGCTGGTTTTTGATAGTTTGGGCCCTATTGAATAATGAATGTTTTGAATTTTCTCCAAAAGTAAAGTAGTTGCAAACTCATGCTTTTAGAGACTTGTTTGGGCTCATGAGAGGAGTAGAAAAACATCAAAAATTTCAGTCCTGCATGATTCTACCAAGAAATGTGTGTTCATTGAAACCGCTGGTTTTTGATAGTTTGGGCCCTATTGAATAATGAATGTTTTGAATTTTCTCCAAAAGTAAAGTAGTTGCAAACTCATCCTTTTAGAAACTTGTTTGGGCTGTTGAGAGGAGTAAAAAACCATCAAAAATTTCAATCCTGCATGATTCTACCAAGAAATGTGATTCTTCATTCAAAACGCTGGTTTTTGCTATTGGGCTCTAATGAATAATGAATGTTTTGAATTTTCTCCAAAAGTAAAGTAGTTGCAAACTCATGCTTTTAGAGACTTGTTTGGGCTCATGAGAGGAGTAGAAAAACATCAAAAATTTCAGTCCTGCATGATTCTACCAAGAAATGTGTTCATTCAAACCGCTGGTTTTTGATAGTTTGGGCCCTATTGAATAATGAATGTTTTGAATTTTCTCCAAAAGTAAAGTAGTTGCAAACTCATCCTTTTAGAAACTTGTTTGGGCTGTTGAGAGGAGTAAAAAACCATCAAAAATTTCAATCCTGCATGATTCTACCAAGAAATGTGATTCTTCATTCAAAACGCTGGTTTTTGCTATTGGGCTCTATTGAATAATGAATGTTTTGAATTTTCTCCAAAAGTAAAGTAGTTGCAAACTCATGCTTTTAGAGACTTGTTTGGGCTCATGAGAGGAGTAGAAAAACATCAAAAATTTCAGTCCTGCATGATTCTACCAAGAAATGTGTGTTCATTGAAACCGCTGGTTTTTGATCGTTTGGGCCCTATTGAATAATGAATGTTTTGAATTTTCTCCAAAAGTAAAGTAGTTGCAAACTCATCCTTTTAGAAACTTGTTTGGGCTGTTGAGAGGAGTAAAAAACCATCAAAAATTTCAATCCTGCATGATTTTACCAAGAAATGTGATTCTTCATTGAAAACCTGATTTTTGCTATTGGGCTCTATTGAATAGTGAATGTTTTGAATTTTCTCCAAAAGAAAAGTAGTTGCAAACTCATGCTTTTAGAGACTTGTTTGGGTTCATGAGAGGAGTAGAAAAACATCAATAATTTCAGTCCTGCATGATTCTACCAAGAAATGTGTTCATTCAAACCGCTGGTTTTTGATAGTTTGGGCCCTATTGAATAATGAATGTTTTGAATTTTCTCCAAAAGTAAAGTAGTTGCAAACTCATCCTTTTAGAAACTTGTTTGGGCTGTTGAGAGGAGTAAAAAACCATCAAAAATTTCAATCCTGCATGATTCTACCAAGAAATGTGATTCTTCATTCAAAACGCTGGTTTTTGCTATTGGGTCTATTGAATAATGAATGTTTTGAATTTTCTCCAAAAGTAAAGTAGTTGCAAACTCATGCTTTTAGAGACTTGTTTGGGCTCATGAGAGGAGTAGAAAAACATCAAAAATTTCAGTCATTATTCAATAGAGCCCAATAGCAAAAACCAGCGTTTTGAATGAAGAATCACATTTCTTGGTAGAATCATGCAGGATTGAAATTTTTGATGGTTTTTTACTCCTCTCAACAGCCCAAACAAGTTTCTAAAAGGATGAGTTTGCAACTACTTTACTTTTGGAGAAAATTCAAAACATTCATTATTCAATAGGGCCCAAACTATCAAAAACCAGCGGTTTCAATGAACACACATTTCTTGGTAGAATCATGCAGGACTGAAATTTTTGATGTTTTTCTACTCCTCTCATGAGCCCAAACAAGTCTCTAACAGCATGAGTTTGCAACTACTTTACTTTTGGAGAAAATTCAAAACATTCATTATTCAATAGAGCCCAATAGCAAAAACCAGCGTTTTGAATGAAGAATCACATTTCTTGGTAGAATCATGCAGGATTGAAATTTTTGATGGTTTTTTACTCCTCTCAACAGCCCAAACAAGTTTCTAAAAGGATGAGTTTGCAACTACTTTACTTTTGGAGAAAATTCAAAACATTCATTATTCAATAGGGCCCAAACTATCAAAAACCAGCGGTTTCAATGAACACACATTTCTTGGTAGAATCATGCAGGACTGAAATTTTTGATGTTTTTCTACTCCTCTCATGAGCCCAAACAAGTCTCTAAAAGCATGAGTTTGCAACTACTTTACTTTTGGAGAAAATTCAAAACATTCATTATTCAATAGAGCCCAATAGCAAAAACCAGCGTTTTGAATGAAGAATCACATTTCTTGGTAGAATCATGCAGGATTGAAATTTTTGATGGTGTTTTACTCCTCTCAACAGCCCAAACAAGTTTCTAAAAGGATGAGTTTGCAACTACTTTACTTTTGGAGAAAATTCAAAACATTCATTATTCAATAGGGCCCAAACTATCAAAAACCAGCCGTTTCAATGAACACACATGTCTAGGTAGAATCATGCAGGACTGAAATTTTTGATGTTTTTCTACTCCTCTCATGAGCCCAAACAAGTCTCTAAAAGCATGAGTTTGCAACTACTTTACTTTTGGAGAAAATTCAAAACATTCATTATTCAATAGAGCCCAATAGCAAAAACCAGCGTTTTGAATGAAGAATCACATTTCTTGGTAGAATCATGCAGGATTGAAATTTTTGATGGTTTTTTACTCCTCTCAACAGCCCAAACAAGTTTCTAAAAGGATGAGTTTGATTCTACCAAGACATGTGTGTTCATTGAAACGGCTGGTTTTTGATAGTTTGGGCCTTATTGAATAATGAATGTTTTGAATTTTCTCCAAAAGTAAAGAAGTTGCAAACTCATCCTTTTAGAAACTTGTTTGGGCTGTTGAGAGGAGTAAAAAACCATCAAAAATTTCAATCCTGCATCATTCTACCAAGAAATGTGATTCTTCATTCAAAACGCTGGTTTTTGCTATTGGGCTCTATTGAATAATGAATGTTTTGAATTTTCTCCAAAAGTAAAGTAGTTGCAAACTCATGCTTTTAGAGACTTGTTTGGGCTCATGAGAGGAGTAGAAAAACATCAAAAATTTCATTCCTGCATGATTCTACCAAGAAATGTGTGTTCATTCAAACCGCTGGTTTTTGATAGTTTGGGCCCTATTGAATAATGAATGTTTTGAATTTTCTCCAAAAGTAAAGTAGTTGCAAACTCATCCTTTTAGAAACTTGTTTGGGCTGTTGAGAGGAGTAAAAAACCATCAAAAATTTCAATCCTGCATGATTCTACCAAGAAATGTGATTCTTCATTCAAAACGCTGGTTTTTGCTATTGTGCTCTATTGAATAATGAATGTTTTGAATTTTCTCCAAAAGTAAAGTAGTTGCAAACTCATGCTTTTAGAGACTTGTTTGGGCTCATGAGAGGAGTAGAAAAACATCAAAAATTTCAGTCCTGCATGATTCTACCAAGAAATGTGTGTTCATTGAAACCGCTGGTTTTTGATCGTTTGGGCCCTATTGAATAATGAATGTTTTGAATTTTCTCCAAAAGTAAAGTAGTTGCAAACTCATCCTTTTAGAAACTTGTTTGGGCTGTTGAGAGGAGTAAAAAACCATCAAAAATTTCAATCCTGCATAATTTTACCAAGAAATGTGATTCTTCATTGAAAACCTGATTTTTGCTATTGGGCTCTATTGAATAGTGAATGTTTTGAATTTTCTTCAAAAGTAAAGTAGTTGCAAACTCATGCTTTTAGAGACTTGTTTGGGCTCATGAGAGGAGTAGAAAAACATCAAAAATTTCAGTCCTGCATGATTCTACCAAGAAATGTGTTCATTCAAACCGCTGGTTTTTGATAGTTTGGGCCCTATTGAATAATGAATGTTTTGAATTTTCTCCAAAAGTAAAGTAGTTGCAAACTCATCCTTTTAGAAACTTGTTTGGGCTGTTGAGAGGAGTAAAAAACCATCAAAAATTTCAATCCTACATGATTCTACCAAGAAATGTGATTCTTCATTCAAAACGCTGGTTTTTGCTATTGGGCTCTATTGAATAATGAATGTTTTGAATTTTCTCCAAAAGTAAAGTAGTTGCAAACTCATGGTTTTAGAGACTTGTTTGGGCTCATGAGAGGAGTAGAAAAACATCAAAAATTTCATTCCTGCATGATTCTACCAAGAAATGTGTGTTCATTCAAACCGCTGGTTTTTGATAGTTTGGGCCCTATTGAATAATGAATGTTTTGAATTTTCTCCAAAAGTAAAGTAGTTGCAAACTCATCCTTTTAGAAACTTGTTTGGGCTGTTGAGAGGAGTAAAAAACCATCAAAAATTTCAATCCTGCATGATTCTACCAAGAAATGTGATTCTTCATTCAAAACGCTGGTTTTTGCTATTGTGCTCTATTGAATAATGAATGTTTTGAATTTTCTCCAAAAGTAAAGTAGTTGCAAACTCATGCTTTTAGAGACTTGTTTGGGCTCATGAGAGGAGTAGAAAAACATCAAAAATTTCAGTCCTGCATGATTCTACCAAGAAATGTGTGTTCATTGAAACCGCTGGTTTTTGATAGTTTGGGCCCTATTGAATAATGAATGTTTTGAATTTTCTCCAAAAGTAAAGTAGTTGCAAACTCATCCTTTTAGAAACTTGTTTGGGCTGTTGAGAGGAGTAAAAAACCATCAAAAATTTCAATCCTGCATGATTCTACCAAGAAATGTGATTCTTCATTCAAAACGCTGGTTTTTGCTATTGGGCTCTATTGAATAATGAATGTTTTGAATTTTCTCCAAAAGTAAAGTAGTTGCAAACTCATGCTTTTAGAGACTTGTTTGGGCTCATGAGAGGAGTAGAAAAACATCAAAAATTTCAGTCCTGCATGATTCTACCAAGAAATGCGTGTTCATTCAAACCGCTGGTTTTTGATAGTTTGGGCCCTATTGAATAATGAATGTTTTGAATTTTCTCCAAAAGTAAAGTAGTTGCAAACTCATGCTTTTAGAGACTTGTTTGGGCTCATGAGAGGAGTAGAAAAACATCAAAAATTTCAGTCCTGCATGATTCTACCAAGAAATGTGTGTTCATTGAAACCGCTGGTTTTTGATAGTTTGGGCCCTATTGAATAATGAATGTTTTGAATTTTCTCCAAAAGTAAAGTAGTTGCAAACTCATCCTTTTAGAAACTTGTTTGGGCTGTTGAGAGGAGTAAAAAACCATCAAAAATTTCAATCATGCATGATTCTACCAAGAAATGTGATTCTTCATTCAAAACGCTGGTTTTTGCTATTGGGCTCTAATGAATAATGAATGTTTTGAATTTTCTCCAAAAGTAAAGTAGTTGCAAACTCATGCTTTTAGAGACTTGTTTGGGCTCATGAGAGGAGTAGAAAAACATCAAAAATTTCAGTCCTGCATGATTCTACCAAGAAATGTGTTCATTCACACCGCTGGTTTTTGATAGTTTGGGCCCTATTGAATAATGAATGTTTTGAATTTTCTCCAAAAGTAAAGTAGTTGCAAACTCATCCTTTTAGAAACTTGTTTGGGCTGTTGAGAGGAGTAAAAAACCATCAAAAATTTCAATCCTGCATGATTCTACCAAGAAATGTGATTCTTCATTCAAAACGCTGGTTTTTGCTATTGGGCTCTATTGAATAATGAATGTTTTGAATTTTCTCCAAAAGTAAAGTATTTGCAAACTCATGCTTTTAGAGACTTGTTTGGGCTCATGAGAGGAGTAGAAAAACATCAAAAATTTCAGTCCTGCATGATTCTACCAAGAAATGTGTGTTCATTCAAACCGCTGGTTTTTGATCGTTTGGGCCCTATTGAATAATGAATGTTTTGAATTTTCTCCAAAAGTAAAGTAGTTGCAAACTCATCCTTTTAGAAACTTGTTTGGGCTGTTGAGAGGAGTAAAAAACCATCAAAAATTTCAATCCTGCATGATTCTACCAAGAAATGTGATTCTTCATTCAAAACGCTGGTTTTTGCTATTGGGCTCTATTGAATAATGAATGTTTTGAATTTTCTCCAAAAGTAAAGTAGTTGCAAACTCATGCTTTTAGAGACTTGTTTGGGCTCATGAGAGGAGTAGAAAAACATCAAAAATTTCAGTCCTGCATGATTCTACCAAGAAATGCGTGTTCATTCAAACCGCTGGTTTTTGATAGTTTGGGCCCTATTGAATAATGAATGTTTTGAATTTTCTCCAAAAGTAAAGTAGTTGCAAACTCATGCTTTTAGAGACTTGTTTGGGCTCATGAGAGGAGTAGAAAAACATCAAAAATTTCAGTCCTGCATGATTCTACCAAGAAATGTGTGTTCATTGAAACCGCTGGTTTTTGATAGTTTGGGCCCTATTGAATAATGAATGTTTTGAATTTTCTCCAAAAGTAAAGTAGTTGCAAACTCATCCTTTTAGAAACTTGTTTGGGCTGTTGAGAGGAGTAAAAAACCATCAAAAATTTCAATCATGCATGATTCTACCAAGAAATGTGATTCTTCATTCAAAACGCTGGTTTTTGCTATTGGGCTCTAATGAATAATGAATGTTTTGAATTTTCTCCAAAAGTAAAGTAGTTGCAAACTCATGCTTTTAGAGACTTGTTTGGGCTCATGAGAGGAGTAGAAAAACATCAAAAATTTCAGTCCTGCATGATTCTACCAAGAAATGTGTTCATTCACACCGCTGGTTTTTGATAGTTTGGGCCCTATTGAATAATGAATGTTTTGAATTTTCTCCAAAAGTAAAGTAGTTGCAAACTCATCCTTTTAGAAACTTGTTTGGGCTGTTGAGAGGAGTAAAAAACCATCAAAAATTTCAATCCTGCATGATTCTACCAAGAAATGTGATTCTTCATTCAAAACGCTGGTTTTTGCTATTGGGCTCTATTGAATAATGAATGTTTTGAATTTTCTCCAAAAGTAAAGTATTTGCAAACTCATGCTTTTAGAGACTTGTTTGGGCTCATGAGAGGAGTAGAAAAACATCAAAAATTTCAGTCCTGCATGATTCTACCAAGAAATGTGTGTTCATTCAAACCGCTGGTTTTTGATCGTTTGGGCCCTATTGAATAATGAATGTTTTGAATTTTCTCCAAAAGTAAAGTAGTTACAAACTCATCCTTTTAGAAACTTGTTTGGGCTGTTGAGAGTAGTAAAAAACCATCAAAAATTTCAATCCTGCATGATTCTACCAAGAAATGTGATTCTTCATTCAAAACGCTGGTTTTTGCTATTGTGCTCTATTGAATAATGAATGTTTTGAATTTTCTCCAAAAGTAAAGTAGTTGCAAACTCATGCTTTTAGAGACTTGTTTTGGGCTCATGAGAGGAGTAGAAAAACATCAAAAATTTCAGTCCTGCATGATTCTACCAAGAAATGTGTGTTCATTGAAACCGCTGGTTTTTGATCGTTTGGGCCCTATTGAATAATGAATGTTTTGAATTTTCTCCAAAAGTAAAGTAGTTGCAAACTCATCCTTTTAGAAACTTGTTTGGGCTGTTGAGAGGAGTAAAAAACCATCAAAAATTTCAATCCTGCATGATTTTACCAAGAAATGTGATTCTTCATTGAAAACCTGATTTTTGCTATTGGGCTCTATTGAATAGTGAATGTTTTGAATTTTCTTCAAAAGTAAAGTAGTTGCAAACTCATGCTTTTAGAGACTTGTTTGGGCTCATGAGAGGAGTAGAAAAACATCAAAAATTTCAGTCCTGCATGATTCTACCAAGAAATGTGTTCATTCAAACCGCTGGTTTTTGATAGTTTGGGCCCTATTGAATAATGAATGTTTTGAATTTTCTCCAAAAGTAAAGTAGTTGCAAACTCATCCTTTTAGAAACTTGTTTGGGCTGTTGAGAGGAGTAAAAAACCATCAAAAATTTCAATCCTACATGATTCTACCAAGAAATGTGATTCTTCATTCAAAACGCTGGTTTTTGCTATTGGGCTCTATTGAATAATGAATGTTTTGAATTTTCTCCAAAAGTAAAGTAGTTGCAAACTCATGGTTTTAGAGACTTGTTTGGGCTCATGAGAGGAGTAGAAAAACATCAAAAATTTCATTCCTGCATGATTCTACCAAGAAATGTGTGTTCATTCAAACCGCTGGTTTTTGATAGTTTGGGCCCTATTGAATAATGAATGTTTTGAATTTTCTCCAAAAGTAAAGTAGTTGCAAACTCATCCTTTTAGAAACTTGTTTGGGCTGTTGAGAGGAGTAAAAAACCATCAAAAATTTCAATCCTGCATGATTCTACCAAGAAATGTGATTCTTCATTCAAAACGCTGGTTTTTGCTATTGTGCTCTATTGAATAATGAATGTTTTGAATTTTCTCCAAAAGTAAAGTAGTTGCAAACTCATGCTTTTAGAGACTTGTTTGGACTCATGAGAGGAGTAGAAAAACATCAAAAATTTCAGTCCTGCATGATTCTACCAAGAAATGTGTGTTCATTGAAACCGCTGGTTTTTGATAGTTTGGGCCCTATTGAATAATGAATGTTTTGAATTTTCTCCGAAAGTAAAGTAGTTGCAAACTCATCCTTTTAGAAACTTGTTTGGGCTGTTGAGAGGAGTAAAAAACCATCAAAAATTTCAATCCTGCATGATTCTACCAAGAAATGTGATTCTTCATTCAAAACGCTGGTTTTTGCTATTGGGCTCTATTGAATAATGAATGTTTTGAATTTTCTCCAAAAGTAAAGTAGTTGCAAACTCATGCTTTTAGAGACTTGTTTGGGCTCATGAGAGGAGTAGAAAAACATCAAAAATTTCAGTCCTGCATGATTCTACCAAGAAATGCGTGTTCATTCAAACCGCTGGTTTTTGATAGTTTGGGCCCTATTGAATAATGAATGTTTTGAATTTTCTCCAAAAGTAAAGTAGTTGCAAACTCATGCTTTTAGAGACTTGTTTGGGCTCATGAGAGGAGTAGAAAAACATCAAAAATTTCAGTCCTGCATGATTCTACCAAGAAATGTGTGTTCATTGAAACCGCTGGTTTTTGATAGTTTGGGCCCTATTGAATAATGAATGTTTTGAATTTTCTCCAAAAGTAAAGTAGTTGCAAACTCATCCTTTTAGAAACTTGTTTGGGCTGTTGAGAGGAGTAAAAAACCATCAAAAATTTCAATCCTGCATGATTCTACCAAGAAATGTGATTCTTCATTCAAAACGCTGGTTTTTGCTATTGGGCTCTAATGAATAATGAATGTTTTGAATTTTCTCCAAAAGTAAAGTAGTTGCAAACTCATGCTTTTAGAGACTTGTTTGGGCTCATGAGAGGAGTAGAAAAACATCAAAAATTTCAGTCCTGCATGATTCTACCAAGAAATGTGTTCATTCAAACCGCTGGTTTTTGATAGTTTGGGCCCTATTGAATAATGAATGTTTTGAATTTTCTCCAAAAGTAAAGTAGTTGCAAACTCATCCTTTTAGAAACTTGTTTGGGCTGTTGAGAGGAGTAAAAAACCATCAAAAATTTCAATCCTGCATGATTCTACCAAGAAATGTGATTCTTCATTCAAAACGCTGGTTTTTGCTATTGGGCTCTATTGAATAATGAATGTTTTGAATTTTCTCCAAAAGTAAAGTAGTTGCAAACTCATGCTTTTAGAGACTTGTTTGGGCTCATGAGAGGAGTAGAAAAACATCAAAAATTTCAGTCCTGCATGATTCTACCAAGAAATGTGTGTTCATTGAAACCGCTGGTTTTTGATCGTTTGGGCCCTATTGAATAATGAATGTTTTGAATTTTCTCCAAAAGTAAAGTAGTTGCAAACTCATCCTTTTAGAAACTTGTTTGGGCTGTTGAGAGGAGTAAAAAACCATCAAAAATTTCAATCCTGCATGATTTTACCAAGAAATGTGATTCTTCATTGAAAACCTGATTTTTGCTATTGGGCTCTATTGAATAGTGAATGTTTTGAATTTTCTTCAAAAGTAAAGTAGTTGCAAACTCATGCTTTTAGAGACTTGTTTGGGCTCATGATAGGAGTAGAAAAACATCAAAAATTTCAGTCCTGCATGATTCTACCAAGAAATGTGTTCATTCAAACCGCTGGTTTTTGATAGTTTGGGCCCTATTGAATAATGAATGTTTTGAATTTTCTCCAAAAGTAAAGTAGTTGCAAACTCATCCTTTTAGAAACTTGTTTGGGCTGTTGAGAGGAGTAAAAAACCAACAAAAATTTCAATCCTGCATGATTCTACCAAGAAATGTGATTCTTCATTCAAAACGCTGGTTTTTGCTATTGTGCTCTATTGAATAATGAATGTTTTGAATTTTCTCCAAAAGTAAAGTAGTTGCAAACTCATGGTTTTAGAGACTTGTTTGGGCTCATGAGAGGAGTAGAAAAACATCAAAAATTTCATTCCTGCATGATTCTACCAAGAAATGTGTGTTCATTCAAACCGCTGGTTTTTGATAGTTTGGGCCCTATTGAATAATGAATGTTTTGAATTTTCTCCAAAAGTAAAGTAGTTGCAAACTCATCCTTTTAGAAACTTGTTTGGGCTGTTGAGAGGAGTAAAAAACCATCAAAAATTTCAATCCTGCATGATTCTACCAAGAAATGTGATTCTTCATTCAAAACGCTGGTTTTTGCTATTGTGCTCTATTGAATAATGAATGTTTTGAATTTTCTCCAAAAGTAAAGTAGTTGCAAACTCATGCTTTTAGAGACTTGTTTGGACTCATGAGAGGAGTAGAAAAACATCAAAAATTTCAGTCCTGCATGATTCTACCAAGAAATGTGTGTTCATTGAAACCGCTGGTTTTTGATAGTTTGGGCCCTATTGAATAATGAATGTTTTGAATTTTCTCCGAAAGTAAAGTAGTTGCAAACTCATCCTTTTAGAAACTTGTTTGGGCTGTTGAGAGGAGTAAAAAACCATCAAAAATTTCAATCCTGCATGATTCTACCAAGAAATGTGATTCTTCATTCAAAACGCTGGTTTTTGCTATTGGGCTCTATTGAATAATGAATGTTTTGAATTTTCTCCAAAAGTAAAGTAGTTGCAAACTCATGCTTTTAGAGACTTGTTTGGGCTCATGAGAGGAGTAGAAAAACATCAAAAATTTCAGTCCTGCATGATTCTACCAAGAAATGCGTGTTCATTCAAACCGCTGGTTTTTGATAGTTTGGGCCCTATTGAATAATGAATGTTTTGAATTTTCTCCAAATGTAAAGTAGTTGCAAACTCATGCTTTTAGAGACTTGTTTGGGCTCATGAGAGGAGTAGAAAAACATCAAAAATTTCAGTCCTGCATGATTCTACCAAGAAATGTGTGTTCATTGAAACCGCTGGTTTTTGATAGTTTGGGCCCTATTGAATAATGAATGTTTTGAATTTTCTCCAAAAGTAAAGTAGTTGCAAACTCATCCTTTTAGAAACTTGTTTGGGCTGTTGAGAGGAGTAAAAAACCATCAAAAATTTCAATCCTGCATGATTCTACCAAGAAATGTGATTCTTCATTCAAAACGCTGGTTTTTGCTATTGGGCTCTAATGAATAATGAATGTTTTGAATTTTCTCCAAAAGTAAAGTAGTTGCAAACTCATGCTTTTAGAGACTTGTTTGGGCTCATGAGAGGAGTAGAAAAACATCAAAAATTTCAGTCCTGCATGATTCTACCAAGAAATGTGTTCATTCAAACCGCTGGTTTTTGATAGTTTGGGCCCTATTGAATAATGAATGTTTTGAATTTTCTCCAAAAGTAAAGTAGTTGTAAACTCATCCTTTTAGAAACTTGTTTGGGCTGTTGAGAGGAGTAAAAAACCATCAAAAATTTCAATCCTGCATGATTCTACCAAGAAATGTGATTCTTCATTCAAAACGCTGGTTTTTGCTATTGGGCTCTATTGAATAATGAATGTTTTGAATTTTCTCCAAAAGTAAAGTAGTTGCAAACTCATGCTTTTAGAGACTTGTTTGGGCTCATGAGAGGAGTAGAAAAACATCAAAAATTTCAGTCCTGCATGATTCTACCAAGAAATGTGTGTTCATTGAAACCGCTGGTTTTTGATCGTTTGGGCCCTATTGAATAATGAATGTTTTGAATTTTCTCCAAAAGTAAAGTAGTTGCAAACTCATCCTTTTAGAAACTTGTTTGGGCTGTTGAGAGGAGTAAAAAACCATCAAAAATTTCAATCCTGCATGATTTTACCAAGAAATGTGATTCTTCATTGAAAACCTGATTTTTGCTATTGGGCTCTATTGAATAGTGAATGTTTTGAATTTTCTTCAAAAGTAAAGTAGTTGCAAACTCATGCTTTTAGAGACTTGTTTGGGCTCATGATAGGAGTAGAAAAACATCAAAAATTTCAGTCCTGCATGATTCTACCAAGAAATGTGTTCATTCAAACCGCTGGTTTTTGATAGTTTGGGCCCTATTGAATAATGAATGTTTTGAATTTTCTCCAAAAGTAAAGTAGTTGCAAACTCATCCTTTTAGAAACTTGTTTGGGCTGTTGAGAGGAGTAAAAAACCAACAAAAATTTCAATCCTGCATGATTCTACCAAGAAATGTGATTCTTCATTCAAAACGCTGGTTTTTGCTATTGGGCTCTATTGAATAATGAATGTTTTGAATTTTCTCCAAAAGTAAAGTAGTTGCAAACTCATGCTTTTAGAGACTTGTTTGGGCTCATGAGAGGAGTAGAAAAACATCAAAAATTTCAGTCCTGCATGATTCTACCAAGAAATGTGTGTTCATTCAAACCGCTGGTTTTTGATAGTTTGGGCCCTATTGAATAATGAATGTTTTGAATTTTCTCCAAAAGTAAAGTAGTTGCAAACTCATCCTTTTAGAAACTTGTTTGGGCTGTTGAGAGGAGTAAAAAACCATCAAAAATTTCAATCCTGCATGATTCTACCAAGAAATGTGATTCTTCATTCAAAACGCTGGTTTTTGCTATTGTGCTCTATTGAATAATGAATGTTTTGAATTTTCTCCAAAAGTAAAGTAGTTGCAAACTCATGCTTTTAGAGACTTGTTTGGGCTCATGAGAGGAGTAGAAAAACATCAAAAATTTCAGTCCTGCATGATTCTACCAAGAAATGTGTGTTCATTGAAACCGCTGGTTTTTGATAGTTTGGGCCCTATTGAATAATGAATGTTTTGAATTTTCTCCAAAAGTAAAGTAGTTGCAAACTCATCCTTTTAGAAACTTGTTTGGGCTGTTGAGAGGAGTAAAAAACCATCAAAAATTTCAATCCTGCATGATTCTACCAAGAAATGTGATTCTTCATTCAAAACGCTGGTTTTTGCTATTGGGCTCTATTGAATAATGAATGTTTTGAATTTTCTCCAAAAGTAAAGTAGTTGCAAACTCATGCTTTTAGAGACTTGTTTGGGCTCATGAGAGGAGTAGAAAAACATCAAAAATTTCAGTCCTGCATGATTCTACCAAGAAATGCGTGTTCGTTCAAACCGCTGGTTTTTGATAGTTTGGGCCCTATTGAATAATGAATGTTTTGAATTTTCTCCAAAAGTAAAGTAGTTGCAAACTCATGCTTTTAGAGACTTGTTTGGGCTCATGAGAGGAGTAGAAAAACATCAAAAATTTCAGTCCTGCATGATTCTACCAAGAAATGTGTGTTCATTGAAACCGCTGGTTTTTGATAGTTTGGGCCCTATTGAATAATGAATGTTTTGAATTTTCTCCAAAAGTAAAGTAGTTGCAAACTCATCCTTTTAGAAACTTGTTTGGGCTGTTGAGAGGAGTAAAAAACCATCAAAAATTTCAATCCTGCATGATTCTACCAAGAAATGTGATTCTTCATTCAAAACGCTGGTTTTTGCTATTGGGCTCTAATGAATAATGAATGTTTTGAATTTTCTCCAAAAGTAAAGTAGTTGCAAACTCATGCTTTTAGAGACTTGTTTGGGCTCATGAGAGGAGTAGAAAAACATCAAAAATTTCAGTCCTGCATGATTCTACCAAGAAATGTGTTCATTCAAACCGCTGGTTTTTGATAGTTTGGGCCCTATTGAATAATGAATGTTTTGAATTTTCTCCAAAAGTAAAGTAGTTGCAAACTCATCCTTTTAGAAACTTGTTTGGGCTGTTGAGAGGAGTAAAAAACCATCAAAAATTTCAATCCTGCATGATTCTACCAAGAAATGTGATTCTTCATTCAAAACGCTGGTTTTTGCTATTGGGCTCTATTGAATAATGAATGTTTTGAATTTTCTCCAAAAGTAAAGTAGTTGCAAACTCATGCTTTTAGAGACTTGTTTGGGCTCATGAGAGGAGTAGAAAAACATCAAAAATTTCAGTCCTGCATGATTCTACCAAGAAATGTGTGTTCATTGAAACCGCTGGTTTTTGATCGTTTGGGCCCTATTGAATAATGAATGTTTTGAATTTTCTCCAAAAGTAAAGTAGTTGCAAACTCATCCTTTTAGAAACTTGTTTGGGCTGTTGAGAGGAGTAAAAAACCATCAAAAATTTCAATCCTGCATGATTTTACCAAGAAATGTGATTCTTCATTGAAAACCTGATTTTTGCTATTGGGCTCTATTGAATAGTGAATGTTTTGAATTTTCTTCAAAAGTAAAGTAGTTGCAAACTCATGCTTTTAGAGACTTGTTTGGGCTCATGAGAGGAGTAGAAAAACATCAAAAATTTCAGTCCTGCATGATTCTACCAAGAAATGTGTTCATTCAAACCGCTGGTTTTTGATAGTTTGGGCCCTATTGAATAATGAATGTTTTGAATTTTCTCCAAAAGTAAAGTAGTTGCAAACTCATCCTTTTAGAAACTTGTTTGGGCTGTTGAGAGGAGTAAAAAACCAACAAAAATTTCAATCCTGCATGATTCTACCAAGAAATGTGATTCTTCATTCAAAACGCTGGTTTTTGCTATTGGGCTCTATTGAATAATGAATGTTTTGAATTTTCTCCAAAAGTAAAGTAGTTGCAAACTCATGCTTTTAGAGACTTGTTTGGGCTCATGAGAGGAGTAGAAAAACATCAAAAATTTCAGTCCTGCATGATTCTACCAAGAAATGTGTGTTCATTGAAACCGCTGGTTTTTGATAGTTTGGGCCCTATTGAATAATGAATGTTTTGAATTTTCTCCAAAAGTAAAGTAGTTGCAAACTCATCCTTTTAGAAACTTGTTTGGGCTGTTGAGAGGAGTAAAAAACCATCAAAAATTTCAATCCTGCATGATTCTACCAAGAAATGTGATTCTTCATTCAAAACGCTGGTTTTTGCTATTGTGCTCTATTGAATAATGAATGTTTTGAATTTTCTCCAAAAGTAAAGTAGTTGCAAACTCATGCTTTTAGAGACTTGTTTGGGCTCATGAGAGGAGTAGAAAAACATCAAAAATTTCAGTCCTGCATGATTCTACCAAGAAATGCGTGTTCGTTCAAACCGCTGGTTTTTGATAGTTTGGGCCCTATTGAATAATGAATGTTTTGAATTTTCTCCAAAAGTAAAGTAGTTGCAAACTCATGCTTTTAGAGACTTGTTTGGGCTCATGAGAGGAGTAGAAAAACATCAAAAATTTCAGTCCTGCATGATTCTACCAAGAAATGTGTGTTCATTGAAACCGCTGGTTTTTGATAGTTTGGGCCCTATTGAATAATGAATGTTTTGAATTTTCTCCAAAAGTAAAGTAGTTGCAAACTCATCCTTTTAGAAACTTGTTTGGGCTGTTGAGAGGAGTAAAAAACCATCAAAAATTTCAATCCTGCATGATTCTACCAAGAAATGTGATTCATCATTCAAAACGCTGGTTTTTGCTATTGGGCTCTAATGAATAATGAATGTTTTGAATTTTCTCCAAAAGTAAAGTAGTTGCAAACTCATGCTTTTAGAGACTTGTTTGGGCTCATGAGAGGAGTAGAAAAACATCAAAAATTTCAGTCCTGCATGATTCTACCAAGAAATGTGTTCATTCAAACCGCTGGTTTTTGATAGTTTGGGCCCTATTGAATAATGAATGTTTTGAATTTTCTCCAAAAGTAAAGTAGTTGCAAACTCATCCTTTTAGAAACTTGTTTGGGCTGTTGAGAGGAGTAAAAAACCATCCAAAATTTCAATCCTGCATGATTCTACCAAGAAATGTGATTCTTCATTCAAAACGCTGGTTTTTGCTATTGGGCTCTATTGAATAATGAATGTTTTGAATTTTCTCCAAAAGTAAAGTAGTTGCAAACTCATGCTTTTAGAGACTTGTTTGGGCTCATGAGAGGAGTAGAAAAACATCAAAAATTTCAGTCCTGCATGATTCTACCAAGAAATGTGTGTTCATTGAAACCGCTGGTTTTTGATCGTTTGGGCCCTATTGAATAATGAATGTTTTGAATTTTCTCCAAAAGTAAAGTAGTTGCAAACTCATCCTTTTAGAAACTTGTTTGGGCTGTTGAGAGGAGTAAAAAACCATCAAAAATTTCAATCCTGCATGATTTTACCAAGAAATATGATTCTTCATTGAAAACCTGATTTTTGCTATTGGGCTCTATTGAATAGTGAATGTTTTGAATTTTCTTCAAAAGTAAAGTAGTTGCAAACTCATGCTTTTAGAGACTTGTTTGGGCTCATGAGAGGAGTAGAAAAACATCAAAAATTTCAGTCCTGCATGATTCTACCAAGAAATGTGTTCATTCAAACCGCTGGTTTTTGATAGTTTGGGCCCTATTGAATAATGAATGTTTTGAATTTTCTCCAAAAGTAAAGTAGTTGCAAACTCATCCTTTTAGAAACTTGTTTGGGCTGTTGAGAGGAGTAAAAAACCAACAAAAATTTCAATCCTGCATGATTCTACCAAGAAATGTGATTCTTCATTCAAAACGCTGGTTTTTGCTATTGTGCTCTATTGAATAATGAATGTTTTGAATTTTCTCCAAAAGTAAAGTAGTTGCAAACTCATGCTTTTAGAGACTTGTTTGGGCTCATGAGAGGAGTAGAAAAACATCAAAAATTTCAGTCCTGCATGATTCTACCAAGAAATGTGTTCATTCAAACCGCTGGTTTTTGATAGTTTGGGCCCTATTGAATAATGAATGTTTTGAATTTTCTCCAAAAGTAAAGTAGTTGCAAACTCATCCTTTTAGAAACTTGTTTGGGCTGTTGAGAGGAGTAAAAAACCATCAAAAATTTCAATCCTGCATGATTCTACCAAGAAATGTGATTCTTCATTCAAAACGCTGGTTTTTGCTATTGTGCTCTATTGAATAATGAATGTTTTGAATTTTCTCCAAAAGTAAAGTAGTTGCAAACTCATGCTTTTAGAGACTTGTTTGGGCTCATGAGAGGAGTAGAAAAACATCAAAAATTTCAGTCCTGCATGATTCTACCAAGAAATGTGTGTTCATTGAAACCGCTGGTTTTTGATAGTTTGGGCCCTATTGAATAATGAATGTTTTGAATTTTCTCCAAAAGTAAAGTAGTTGCAAACTCATCCTTTTAGAAACTTGTTTGGGCTGTTGAGAGGAGTAAAAAACCATCAAAAATTTCAATCCTGCATGATTCTACCAAGAAATGTGATTCTTCATTCAAAACGCTGGTTTTTGCTATTGGGCTCTATTGAATAATGAATGTTTTGAATTTTCTCCAAAAGTAAAGTAGTTGCAAACTCATGCTTTTAGAGACTTGTTTGGGCTCATGAGAGGAGTAGAAAAACATCAAAAATTTCAGTCCTGCATGATTCTACCAAGAAATGCGTGTTCGTTCAAACCGCTGGTTTTTGATAGTTTGGGCCCTATTGAATAATGAATGTTTTGAATTTTCTCCAAAAGTAAAGTAGTTGCAAACTCATGCTTTTAGAGACTTGTTTGGGCTCATGAGAGGAGTAGAAAAACATCAAAAATTTCAGTCCTGCATGATTCTACCAAGAAATGTGTGTTCATTGAAACCGCTGGTTTTTGATAGTTTGGGCCCTATTGAATAATGAATGTTTTGAATTTTCTCCAGAAGTAAAGTAGTTGCAAACTCATCCTTTTAGAAACTTGTTTGGGCTGTTGAGAGGAGTAAAAAACCATCAAAAATTTCAATCCTGCATGATTCTACCAAGAAATGTGATTCTTCATTCAAAACGCTGGTTTTTGCTATTGGGCTCTAATGAATAATGAATGTTTTGAATTTTCTCCAAAAGTAAAGTAGTTGCAAACTCATGCTTTTAGAGACTTGTTTGGGCTCATGAGAGGAGTAGAAAAACATCAAAAATTTCAGTCCTGCATGATTCTACCAAGAAATGTGTTCATTCAAACCGCTGGTTTTTGATAGTTTGGGCCCTATTGAATAATGAATGTTTTGAATTTTCTCCAAAAGTAAAGTAGTTGCAAACTCATCCTTTTAGAAACTTGTTTGGGCTGTTGAGAGGAGTAAAAAACCATCAAAAATTTCAATCCTGCATGATTCTACCAAGAAATGTGATTCTTCATTCAAAACGCTGGTTTTTGCTATTGGGCTCTATTGAATAATGAATGTTTTGAATTTTCTCCAAAAGTAAAGTAGTTGCAAACTCATGCTTTTAGAGACTTGTTTGGGCTCATGAGAGGAGTAGAAAAACATCAAAAATTTCAGTCCTGCATGATTCTACCAAGAAATGTGTGTTCATTGAAACCGCTGGTTTTTGATCGTTTGGGCCCTATTGAATAATGAATGTTTTGAATTTTCTCCAAAAGTAAAGTAGTTGCAAACTCATCCTTTTAGAAACTTGTTTGGGCTGTTGAGAGGAGTAAAAAACCATCAAAAATTTCAATCCTGCATGATTTTACCAAGAAATGTGATTCTTCATTGAAAACCTGATTTTTGCTATTGGGCTCTATTGAATAGTGAATGTTTTGAATTTTCTTCAAAAGTAAAGTAGTTGCAAACTCATGCTTTTAGAGACTTGTTTGGGCTCATGAGAGGAGTAGAAAAACATCAAAGATTTCAGTCCTGCATGATTCTACCAAGAAATGTGTTCATTCAAACCGCTGGTTTTTGATAGTTTGGGCCCTATTGAATAATGAATGTTTTGAATTTTCTCCAAAAGTAAAGTAGTTGCAAACTCATCCTTTTAGAAACTTGTTTGGGCTGTTGAGAGGAGTAAAAAACCAACAAAAATTTCAATACTGCATGATTCTACCAAGAAATGTGATTCTTCATTCAAAACGCTGGTTTTTGCTATTGGGCTCTATTGAATAATGAATGTTTTGAATTTTCTCCAAAAGTAAAGTAGTTGCAAACTCATGCTTTTAGAGACTTGTTTGGGCTCATGAGAGGAGTAGAAAAACATCAAAAATTTCAGTCCTGCATGATTCTACCAAGAAATGTGTGTTCATTCAAACCGCTGGTTTTTGATAGTTTGGGCCCTATTGAATAATGAATGTTTTGAATTTTCTCCAAAAGTAAAGTAGTTGCAAACTCATGCTTTTAGAGACTTGTTTGGGCTCATGAGAGGAGTAGAAAAACATCAAAAATTTCAGTCCTGCATGATTCTACCAAGAAATGTGTGTTCATTGAAACCGCTGGTTTTTGATAGTTTGGGCCCTATTGAATAATAAATGTTTTGAATTTTCTCCAAAAGTAAAGTAGTTGCAAACTCATCCTTTTAGAAACTTGTTTGGGCTGTTGAGAGGAGTAAAAAACCATCAAAAATTTCAATCCTGCATGATTCTACCAAGAAATGTGATTCTTCATTCAAAACGCTGGTTTTTGCTATTGGGCTCTATTGAATAATGAATGTTTTGAATTTTCTCCAAAAGTAAAGTAGTTGCAAACTCATGCTTTTAGAGACTTGTTTGGGCTCATGAGAGGAGTAGAAAAACATCAAAAATTTCAGTCCTGCATGATTCTACCAAGAAATGTGTGTTCATTGAAACCGCTGGTTTTTGATAGTTTGGGCCCTATTGAATAATGAATGTTTTGAATTTTCTCCAAAAGTAAAGTAGTTGCAAACTCATCCTTTTAGAGACTTGTTTGGGCTGTTGAGAGGAGTAAAAAACCATCAAAAATTTCAATCCTGCATGATTCTACCAAGAAATGTGATTCTTCATTCAAAACGCTGGTTTTTGCTATTGGGCTCTATTGAATAATGAATGTTTTGAATTTTCTCCAAAAGTAAAGTAGTTGCAAACTCATGCTTTTAGAGACTTGTTTGGGCTCATGAGAGGAGTAGAAAAACATCAAATATTTCAGTCCTGCATGATTCTACCAAGAAATGTGTGTTCATTGAAACCGCTGGTTTTTGATAGTTTGGGCCCTATTGAATAATGAATGTTTTGAATTTTCTCCAAAAGTAAAGTAGTTGCAAACTCATCCTTTTAGAAACTTGTTTGGGCTGTTGAGAGGAGTAAAAAACCATCAAAAATTTCAATCCTGCATGATTTTACCAAGAAATGTGATTCTTTATTCAAAACCTGATTTTTGCTATTGGGCTCTATTGAATAGTGAATGTTTTGAATTTTCTCCAAAAGTAACGTAGTTGCAAACTCATGCTTTTAGAGACTTGTTTGGGTTCATGAGAGGAGTAGAAAAACATCAAAAATTTCAGTCCTGCATGATTCTACCAAGAAATGTGTTCATTCAAACCGCTGGTTTTTGATAGTTTGGGCCCTATTGAATAATGAATGTTTTGAATTTTCTCCAAAAGTAAAGTAGTTGCAAACTCATCCTTTTAGAAACTTGTTTGGGCTGTTGAGAGGAGTAAAAAACCATCAAAAATTTCAATCCTGCATGATTCTACCAAGAAATGTGATTCTTCATTCAAAACGCTGGTTTTTGCTATTGGGTCTATTGAATAATGAATGTTTTGAATTTTCTCCAAAAGTAAAGTAGTTGCAAACTCATGCTTTTAGAGACTTGTTTGGGCTCATGAGAGGAGTAGAAAAACATCAAAAATTTCAGTCCTGCATGATTCTACCAAGAAATGTGTGTTCATTGAAACTGCTGGTTTTTGATAGTTTGGGCCCTATTGAATAATGAATGTTTTGAATTTTCTCCAAAAGTAAAGTAGTTGCAAACTCATCCTTTTAGAAACTTGTTTGGGCTGTTGAGAGGAGTAAAAAACCATCAAAAATTTCAATCCTGCATGATTCTACCAAGAAATGTGATTCTTCATTCAAAACGCTGGTTTTTGCTATTATGCTCTATTGAATAATGAATGTTTTGAATTTTCTCCAAAAGTAAAGTAGTTGCAAACTCATGCTTTTAGAGACTTGTTTGGGCTCATGAGAGGAGTAGAAAAACATCAAAAATTTCAGTCATTATTCAATAGAGCCCAATAGCAAAAACCAGCGTTTTGAATGAAGAATCACATTTCTTGGTAGAATCATGCAGGATTGAAATTTTTGATGGTTTTTTACTCCTCTCAACAGCCCAAACAAGTTTCTAAAAGGATGAGTTTGCAACTACTTTACTTTTGGAGAAAATTCAAAACATTCATTATTCAATAGGGCCCAAACTATCAAAAACCAGCGGTTTCAATGAACACACATTTCTTGGTAGAATCATGCAGGACTGAAATTTTTGATGTTTTTCTACTCCTCTCATGAGCCCAAACAAGTCTCTAAAAACATGAGTTTGCAACTACTTTACTTTTGGAGAAAATTCAAAACATTCATTATTCAATAGAGCCCAATAGCAAAAACCAGCGTTTTGAATGAAGAATCACATTTCTTGGTAGAATCATGCAGGATTGAAATTTTTGATGGTTTTTTACTCCTCTCAACAGCCCAAACAAGTTTCTAAAAGGATGAGTTTGCAACTACTTTACTTTTGGAGAAAATTCAAAACATTCATTATTCAATAGGGCCCAAACTATCAAAAACCAGCGGTTTCAATGAACACACATTTCTTGGTAGAATCATGCAGGACTGAAATATTTGATGTTTTTCTACTCCTCTCATGAGCCCAAACAAGTCTCTAAAAGCATGAGTTTGCAACTACTTTACTTTTGGAGAAAATTCAAAACATTCATTATTCAATAGAGCCCAATAGCAAAAACCAGCGTTTTGAATGAAGAATCACATTTCTTGGTAGAATCATGCAGGATTGAAATTTTTGATGGTTTTTTACTCCTCTCAACAGCAAAAAAAAGTTTCTAAAAGGATGAGTTTGCAACTACTTTACTTTTGGAGAAAATTCAAAACATTCATTATTCAATAGGGCCCAAACTATCAAAAACCAGCGGTTTGAATGAACACATTTCTTGGTAGAATCATGCAGGACTGAAATTTTTGATGTTTTTCTACTCCTCTCATGAGCCCAAACAAGTCTCTAAAAGCATGAGTTTGCAACTACTTTACTTTTGGAGAAAATACAAAACATTCACTATTCAATATAGCCCAATAGCAAAAATCAGGTTTT
Organism: Dendrobates tinctorius; assembly: GCF_039654945.1. Taxonomy (NCBI): domain Eukaryota; kingdom Metazoa; phylum Chordata; class Amphibia; order Anura; family Dendrobatidae; genus Dendrobates; species Dendrobates tinctorius. The sequence continues at coordinate 26,373,941 of NW_027361793.1, forward strand.
GAATGAAGAATCACATTTCTTGGTAAAATCATGCAGGATTGAAATTTTTGATGGTTTTTTACTCCTCTCAACAGCCCAAACAAGTTTCTAAAAGGATGAGTTTGCAACTACTTTACTTTTGGAGAATATTCAAAACATTCATTATTCAATAGGGCCCAAACTATCAAAAACCAGCGGTTTCAATGAACACACATTTCTTGGTAGAATCATGCAGGACTGAAATTTTTGATGTTTTTCTACTCCTCTCATGAGCCCAAACAAGTCTCTAAAAGCATGAGTTTGCAACTACTTTACTTTTGGAGAAAATTCAAAACATTCATTATTCAATAGAGCCCAATAGCAAAAACCAGCGTTTTGAATGAAGAATCACATTTCTTGGTAGAATCATGCAGGATTGAAATTTTTGATGGTTTTTTACTCCTCTCAACAGCCTAAACAAGTTTCTAAAAGGATGAGTTTGCAACTACTTTACTTTTGGAGAAAATTCAAAACATTCATTATTCAATAGGGCCCAAACTATCAAAAACCAGCGGTTTCAATGAACACACATTTCTTGGTAGAATCATGCAGGACTGAAATTTTTGATGTTTTTCTACTCCTCTCATGAGCCCAAACAAGTCTCTAACAGCATGAGTTTGCAACTACTTTACTTTTGGAGAAAATTCAAAACATTCATTATTCAATAGAGCCCAATAGCAAAAACCAGCGTTTTGAATGAAGAATCACATTTCTTGGTAGAATCATGCAGGATTGAAATTTTTGATGGTTTTTTACTCCTCTCAACAGCCCAAACAAGTTTCTAAAAGGATGAGTTTGCAACTACTTTACTTTTGGAGAAAATTCAAAACATTCATTATTCAATAGGGCCCAAACTATCAAAAACCAGCGGTTTGAATGAACACATTTCTTGGTAGAATCATGCAGGACTGAAATTTTTGATGTTTTTCTACTCCTCTCATGAGCCCAAACAAGTCTCTAAAAGCATGAGTTTGCAACTACTTTACTTTTGGAGAAAATACAAAACATTCACTATTCAATATAGCCCAATAGCAAAAATCAGGTTTTGAATGAAGAATCACATTTCTTGGTAAAATCATGCAGGATTGAAATTTTTGATGGTTTTTTACTCCTCTCAACAGCCCAAACAAGTTTCTAAAAGGATGAGTTTGCAACTACTTTACTTTTGGAGAATATTCAAAACATTCATTATTCAATAGGGCCCAAACTATCAAAAACCAGCGGTTTCAATGAACACACATTTCTTGGTAGAATCATGCAGGACTGAAATTTTTGATGTTTTTCTACTCCTCTCATGAGCCCAAACAAGTCTCTAAAAGCATGAGTTTGCAACTACTTTACTTTTGGAGAAAATTCAAAACATTCATTATTCAATAGAGCCCAATAGCAAAAACCAGCGTTTTGAATGAAGAATCACATTTCTTGGTAGAATCATGCAGGATTGAAATTTTTGATGGTTTTTTACTCCTCTCAACAGCCTAAACAAGTTTCTAAAAGGATGAGTTTGCAACTACTTTACTTTTGGAGAAAATTCAAAACATTCATTATTCAATAGGGCCCAAACTATCAAAAACCAGCGGTTTCAATGAACACACATTTCTTGGTAGAATCATGCAGGACTGAAATTTTTGATGTTTTTCTACTCCTCTCATGAGCCCAAACAAGTCTCTAACAGCATGAGTTTGCAACTACTTTACTTTTGGAGAAAATTCAAAACATTCATTATTCAATAGAGCCCAATAGCAAAAACCAGCGTTTTGAATGAAGAATCACATTTCTTGGTAGAATCATGCAGGATTGAAATTTTTGATGGTTTTTTACTCCTCTCAACAGCCCAAACAAGTTTCTAAAAGGATGAGTTTGCAACTACTTTACTTTTGGAGAAAATTCAAAACATTCATTATTCAATACGGCCCAAACTATCAAAAACCAGCGGTTTCAATGAACACACATTTCTTGGTAGAATCATGCAGGACTGAAATTTTTGATGTTTTTCTACTCCTCTCATGAGCCCAAACAAGTCTCTAAAAGCATGAGTTTGCAACTACTTTACTTTTGGAGAAAATTCAAAACATTCATTATTCAATAGGGCCCAAACTATCAAAAACCAGCGGTTTCAATGAACACACATTTCTTGGTAGAATCATGCAGGACTGAAATTTTTGATGTTTTTCTACTCCTCTCATGAGCCCAAACAAGTCTCTAAAAGCATGAGTTTGCAACTACTTTACTTTTGGAGAAAATTCAAAACATTCATTATTCAGTAGAGCCCAATAGCAAAAACCAGCGTTTTGAATGAAGAATCACATTTCTTGGTAGAATCATGCAGGATTGAAATTTTTGATGGTGTTTTACTCCTCTCAACAGCCCAAACAAGTTTCTAAAAGGATGAGTTTGCAACTACTTTACTTTTGGAGAAAATTCAAAACATTCATTATTCAATAGGGCCCAAACTATCAAAAACCAGCCGTTTCAATGAACACACATGTCTTGGTAGAATCATGCAGGACTGAAATTTTTGATGTTTTTCTACTCCTCTCATGAGCCCAAACAAGTCTCTAAAAGCATGAGTTTGCAACTACTTTACTTTTGGAGAAAATTCAAAACATTCATTATTCAATAGAGCCCAATAGCAAAAACCAGCGTTTTGAATGAAGAATCACATTTCTTGGTAGAATCATGCAGGATTGAAATTTTTGATGGTTTTTTACTCCTCTCAACAGCCCAAACAAGTTTCTAAAAGGATGAGTTTGATTCTACCAAGACATGTGTGTTCATTGAAACGGCTGGTTTTTGATAGTTTGGGCCCTATTGAATAATGAATGTTTTGAATTTTCTCCAAAAGTAAAGTAGTTGCAAACTCATCCTTTTAGAAACTTGTTTGGGCTGTTGAGAGGAGTAAAAAACCATCAAAAATTTCAATCCTGCATGATTCTACCAAGAAATGTGATTCTTCATTCAAAACGCTGGTTTTTGCTATTGGGCTCTATTGAATAATGAATGTTTTGAATTTTCTCCAAAAGTAAAGTAGTTGCAAACTCATGCTTTTAGAGACTTGTTTGGGCTCATGAGAGGAGTAGAAAAACATCAAAAATTTCAGTCCTGCATGATTCTACCAAGAAATTTGTTTTCATTGAAACCGCTGGTTTTTGATAGTTTGGGCCCTATTGAATAATGAATGTTTTGAATTTTCTCCAAAAGTAAAGTAGTTGCAAACTCATCCTTTTAGAAACTTGTTTGGGCTGTTGAGTGGAGTAAAAAACCATCAAAAATTTCAATCCTGCATGATTCTACCAAGAAATGTGATTCTTCATTCAAAACGCTGGTTTTTGCTATTGGGCTCTATTGAATAATGAATGTTTTGAATTTTCTCCAAAAGTAAAGTAGTTGCAAACTCATCCTTTTAGAAACTTGTTTGGGCTGTTGAGAGGAGTAAAAAACCATCAAAAATTTCAATCCTGCATGATTTTACCAAGAAATGTGATTCTTCATTCAAAACCTGATTTTTGCTATTGGGCTCTATTGAATAGTGAATGTTTTGTATTTTCTCCAAAAGTAAAGTAGTTGCAAACTCATGCTTTTAGAGACTTGTTTGGGCTCATGAGAGGAGTAGAAAAACATCAAAAATTTCAGTCCTGCATGATTCTACCAAGAAATGTGTTCATTCAAACCGCTGGTTTTTGATAGTTTGGGCCCTATTGAATAATGAATGTTTTGAATTTTCTCCAAAAGTAAAGTAGTTGCAAACTCATCCTTTTAGAAACTTGTTTGGGCTGTTGAGAGGAGTAAAAAACCATCAAAAATTTCAATCCTGCATGATTCTACCAAGAAATGTGAGTCTTCATTCAAAACGCTGGTTTTTGCTATTGGGTCTATTGAATAATGAATGTTTTGAATTTTCTCCAAAAGTAAAGTAGTTGCAAACTCATGCTTTTAGAGACTTGTTTGGGCTCATGAGAGGAGTAGAAAAACATCAAAAATTTCAGTCCTGCATGATTCTACCAAGAAATGTGTGTTCATTGAAACCGCTGGTTTTTGATAGTTTGGGCCCTATTGAATAATGAATGTTTTGAATTTTCTCCAAAAGTAAAGTAGTTGCAAACTCATCCTTTTAGAAACTTGTTTGGGCTGTTGAGAGGAGTAAAAAACCATCAAAAATTTCAATCCTGCATGATTCTACCAAGAAATGTGATTCTTCATTCAAAACGCTGGTTTTTGCTATTGGGCTCTATTGAATAATGAATGTTTTGAATTTTCTCCAAAAGTAAAGTAGTTGCAAACTCATGCTTTTAGAGACTTGTTTGGGCTCATGAGAGGAGTAGAAAAACATCAAAAATTTCAGTCATTATTCAATAGAGCCCAATAGCAAAAACCAGCGTTTTGAATGAAGAATCACATTTCTTGGTAGAATCATGCAGGATTGAAATTTTTGATGGTTTTTTACTCTTCTCAACAGCCCAAACAAGTTTCTAAAAGGATGAGTTTGCAACTACTTTACTTTTGGAGAAAATTCAAAACATTCATTATTCAATAGGGCCCAAACTATCAAAAACCAGCGGTTTCAATGAACACACATTTCTTGGTAGAATCATGCAGGACTGAAATTTTTGATGTTTTTCTACTCCTCTCATGAGCCCAAACAAGTCTCTAAAAGCATGAGTTTGCAACTACTTTACTTTTGGAGAAAATTCAAAACATTCATTATTCAATAGAGCCCAATAGCAAAAACCAGCGTTTTGAATGAAGAATCACATTTCTTGGTAGAATCATGCAGGATTGAAATTTTTGATGGTTTTTTACTCCTCTCAACAGCCCAAACAAGTTTCTAAAAGGATGAGTTTGCAACTACTTTACTTTTGGAGAAAATTCAAAACATTCATTATTCAATAGGGCCCAAACTATCAAAAACCAGCGGTTTCAATGAACACACATTTCTTGGTAGAATCATGCAGGACTGAAATTTTTGATGTTTTTCTACTCCTCTCATGAGCCCAAACAAGTCTCTAACAGCATGAGTTTGCAACTACTTTACTTTTGGAGAAAATTCAAAACATTCATTATTCAATAGAGCCCAATAGCAAAAACCAGCGTTTTGAATGAAGAATCACATTTCTTGGTAGAATCATGCAGGATTGAAATTTTTGATGGTTTTTTACTCCTCTCAACAGCCCAAACAAGTTTCTAAAAGGATGAGTTTGCAACTACTTTACTTTTGGAGAAAATTCAAAACATTCATTATTCAATACGGCCCAAACTATCAAAAACCAGCGGTTTCAATGAACACACATTTCTTGGTAGAATCATGCAGGACTGAAATTTTTGATGTTTTTCTACTCCTCTCATGAGCCCAAACAAGTCTCTAAAAGCATGAGTTTGCAACTACTTTACTTTTGGAGAAAATTCAAAACATTCATTATTCAATAGGGCCCAAACTATCAAAAACCAGCGGTTTCAATGAACACACATTTCTTGGTAGAGTCATGCAGGACTGAAATTTTTGATGTTTTTCTACTCCTCTCATGAGCCCAAACAAGTCTCTAAAAGCATGAGTTTGCAACTACTTTACTTTTGGAGAAAATTCAAAACATTCATTATTCAGTAGAGCCCAATAGCAAAAACCAGCGTTTTGAATGAAGAATCACATTTCTTGGTAGAATCATGCAGGATTGAAATTTTTGATGGTGTTTTACTCCTCTCAACAGCCCAAACAAGTTTCTAAAAGGATGAGTTTGCAACTACTTTACTTTTGGAGAAAATTCAAAACATTCATTATTCAATAGGGCCCAAACTATCAAAAACCAGCCGTTTCAATGAACACACATGTCTTGGTAGAATCATGCAGGACTGAAATTTTTGATGTTTTTCTACTCCTCTCATGAGCCCAAACAAGTCTCTAAAAGCATGAGTTTGCAACTACTTTACTTTTGGAGAAAATTCAAAACATTCATTATTCAATAGAGCCCAATAGCAAAAACCAGCGTTTTGAATGAAGAATCACATTTCTTGGTAGAATCATGCAGGATTGAAATTTTTGATGGTTTTTTACTCCTCTCAACAGCCCAAACAAGTTTCTAAAAGGATGAGTTTGATTCTACCAAGACATGTGTGTTCATTGAAACGGCTGGTTTTTGATAGTTTGGGCCCTATTGAATAATGAATGTTTTGAATTTTCTCCAAAAGTAAAGTAGTTGCAAACTCATCCTTTTAGAAACTTGTTTGGGCTGTTGAGAGGAGTAAAAAACCATCAAAAATTTCAATCCTGCATGATTCTACCAAGAAATGTGATTCTTCATTCAAAACGCTGGTTTTTGCTATTGGGCTCTATTGAATAATGAATGTTTTGAATTTTCTCCAAAAGTAAAGTATTGCAAACTCATGCTTTTAGAGACTTGTTTGGGCTCATGAGAGGAGTAGAAAAACATCAAAAATTTCAGTCCTGCATGATTCTACCAAGAAATTTGTTTTCATTGAAACCGCTGGTTTTTGATAGTTTGGGCCCTATTGAATAATGAATGTTTTGAATTTTCTCCAAAAGTAAAGTAGTTGCAAACTCATCCTTTTAGAAACTTGTTTGGGCTGTTGAGAGGAGTAAAAAACCATCAAAAATTTCAATCCTGCATGATTCTACCAAGAAATGTGATTCTTCATTCAAAACGCTGGTTTTTGCTATTGGGCTCTATTGAATAATGAATGTTTTGAATTTTCTCCAAAAGTAAAGTAGTTGCAAACTCATCCTTTTAGAAACTTGTTTGGGCTGTTGAGAGGAGTAAAAAACCATCAAAAATTTCAATCCTGCATGATTTTACCAAGAAATGTGATTCTTCATTCAAAACCTGATTTTTGCTATTGGGCTCTATTGAATAGTGAATGTTTTGTATTTTCTCCAAAAGTAAAGTAGTTGCAAACTCATGCTTTTAGAGACTTGTTTGGGCTCATGAGAGGAGTAGAAAAACATCAAAAATTTCAGTCCTGCATGATTCTACCAAGAAATGTGTTCATTCAAACCGCTGGTTTTTGATAGTTTGGGCCCTATTGAATAATGAATGTTTTGAATTTTCTCCAAAAGTAAAGTAGTTGCAAACTCATCCTTTTAGAAACTTGTTTGGGCTGTTGAGAGGAGTAAAAAACCATCAAAAATTTCAATCCTGCATGATTCTACCAAGAAATGTGAGTCTTCATTCAAAACGCTGGTTTTTGCTATTGGGTCTATTGAATAATGAATGTTTTGAATTTTCTCCAAAAGTAAAGTAGTTGCAAACTCATGCTTTTAGAGACTTGTTTGGGCTCATGAGAGGAGTAGAAAAACATCAAAAATTTCAGTCCTGCATGATTCTACCAAGAAATGTGTGTTCATTGAAACCGCTGGTTTTTGATAGTTTGGGCCCTATTGAATAATGAATGTTTTGAATTTTCTCCAAAAGTAAAGTAGTTGCAAACTCATCCTTTTAGAAACTTGTTTGGGCTGTTGAGAGGAGTAAAAAACCATAAAAAATTTCAATCCTGCATGATTCTACCAAGAAATGTGATTCTTCATTCAAAACGCTGGTTTTTGCTATTGGGCTCTATTGAATAATGAATGTTTTGAATTTTCTCCAAAAGTAAAGTAGTTGCAAACTCATGCTTTTAGAGACTTGTTTGGGCTCATGAGAGGAGTAGAAAAACATCAAAAATTTCAGTCATTATTCAATAGAGCCCAATAGCAAAAACCAGCGTTTTGAATGAAGAATCACATTTCTTGGTAGAATCATGCAGGATTGAAATTTTTGATGGTTTTTTACTCTTCTCAACAGCCCAAACAAGTTTCTAAAAGGATGAGTTTGCAACTACTTTACTTTTGGAGAAAATTCAAAACATTCATTATTCAATAGGGCCCAAACTATCAAAAACCAGCGGTTTCAATGAACACACATTTCTTGGTAGAATCATGCAGGACTGAAATTTTTGATGTTTTTCTACTCCTCTCATGAGCCCAAACAAGTCTCTAAAAGCATGAGTTTGCAACTACTTTACTTTTGGAGAAAATTCAAAACATTCATTATTCAATAGAGCCCAATAGCAAAAACCAGCGTTTTGAATGAAGAATCACATTTCTTGGTAGAATCATGCAGGATTGAAATTTTTGATGGTTTTTTCTCCTCTCAACAGCCCAAACAAGTTTCTAAAAGGATGAGTTTGCAACTACTTTACTTTTGGAGAAAATTCAAAACATTCATTATTCAATAGGGCCCAAACTATCAAAAACCAGCGGTTTCAATGAACACACATTTCTTGGTAGAATCATGCAGGACTGAAATATTTGATGTTTTTCTACTCCTCTCATGAGCCCAAACAAGTCTCTAAAAACATGAGTTTGCAACTACTTTACTTTTGGAGAAAATTCAAAACATTCATTATTCAATAGAGCCCAATAGCAAAAACCAGCGTTTTGAATGAAGAATCACATTTCTTGGTAGAATCATGCAGGATTGAAATTTTTGATGGTTTTTTACTCCTCTCAACAGCCCAAACAAGATTCTAAAAGGATGAGTTTGCAACTACTTTACTTTTGGAGAAAATTCAAAACATTCATTATTCAATAGGGCCCAAACTATCAAAAACCAGCGGTTTCAATGAACACACATTTCTAGTGGCTTGTAGCAGCAGCAGCAGCAGCTAGGTGCGCTGCTTGCCTGCAGTAAATAGGATGTGTTCCATCCATGGAGCACTGTGAAAGGAATCATGCCATTCATAGAACACAATGCTTGGATGTGTTCTATTCCTGAAACAATGGGACCACGTGTCACAATGGGACCACGTGTCACAATGGGCAGCCCACAGTCTGTAGCAGCTGCGCAGTAGTAGTCAGCTTCAGTCTGCTGAGGGAGCCTCAGCAGACAAGTGGGCGATGCTTGCCAGGGAGATGGAAAAATAGCTTGCTCACTTCACTCCACGCATCATTTCAGTATCTGCAGTTCCTCTGAGAATGGTGCACTCACTCTCTTAAGCGGTTTACAAAGACAGATTGAATTGAAATTGGGATACACAAGTAGTGTTTTCAAAGCATGATTTGAATGCTTTTTTCAAATGTCGTTGCTCTGTAGTTAGTTTTTCTTGGTCCAAGTTGCACATTTCCAATTCCTTAGCCTTGATTTAACTTGACCAACTCTTCTACTACTACTACTACTACTCTTATTCACCTCTATATGGGAGGCATTGCACTGTATTCAATCTGTCAGTAAAATAACGATCTATCTTGGCCTTTGCTGCTTGGTAGGTACAGGTGTGACAAGCTGCAGTAATGTGTTTGGCTTTGGATAGCTACATTTCTGCACACCCATCTGCTACAAGGCCTGCAGCCCCTTCCCCTCAGTACTTCCCCAGTCTTAATTCAAGCATTCAATTCCTACCACATCCCTCATGCAATGATATGTCGTTTCATTTTTGAAACATTGCCCCCCTCTTGTGGCCTTCCAACTTTGAAATTTACTGTTCAATTTTGAATTAATTCATATATGAATTAAATGGAAAAGCAACGATTTATCTGGCGAGTTATTTTTATGTTCGGCCTACGTCCACCTGTCTGACAGACGGTATTCTAGTGGCTTGTAGCAGCAGCAGCAGCAGCTAGGTGCGAGGCTTGCCTGCAGTAAATAGGATGTGTTCCATCCATGGAACACTGTGATAGGAATCATGCCATTCATAGAACACAATGCTTGGATGTGTTCTATTCCTGGAACAATGGGACCACGTGTCACAATGGGACCACGTGTCACAATGGGCAGCCCACAGTCTGTAGCAGCTGCGCAGTAGTAGTCAGCTTCAGTCTGCTGAGGGAGCCTCAGCAGACAGGTGGGCGATGCTCGCCAGGGAGATGGAAAAATAGCTTGCTCACTTCACTCCACACATCATTTCAGTATCTGCAGTTCCTCTGAGAATGGTGCACTCACTCTCTTAAGCAGTTTCCAAAGACAGATTGAATTGAAATCGGGATAAACAAGTAGTGTTTTCAAAGCATGATTTGAATGCTTTTTTCAAATGTCGTTGCTCTGTAATTAGTTTTTCTTGGTCCAAGTTGCACATTTCCAATTCCTTAGCCTTGATTTCACTTGACCAACTCTTCTACTACTACTACTACTACTACTACTACTCTTATTCACCTCTATATGGGAGGCATTGCACTGTATTCAATCTGTCAGTAAAATAACGATCTATCTTGGCCTTTGCTGCTTGGTAGGTACAGGTGTGACAAGCTGCAGTAATGTGTTTGGCTTTGGATAGCTACATTTCTGCACACCCACCTGCTACAAGGCCTGCAGCCCCTTCCCCTCAGTACTTCCCCAGTCTTAATTCAAGCATTCAATTCCTACCACATCCCTCATGCAATGATATGTCGTTTCATTTTTGAAACATTTTCCCCCTCTTGTGGCCTTCCAACTTTGAAATTTACTGTTCAATTTTGAATTAATTCATATATGAATTAAATGGAAAAGCAACGATTTATCTGGCGAGTTATTTGAATGTTCGGCCTACGTCCACCTGTCTGACAGACGGTATTCTAGTGGCTTGTAGCAGCAGCAGCAGCAGCAGCTAGGTGCGCTGCTTGCCTGCAGTAAATAGGATGTGTTCCATCCATGGAACACTGTGATAGGAATCATGCCATTCATAGAACACAATGCTCGGATGTGTTCTATTCCTGGAACAATGGGACCACGTGTCACAATGGGACCACGTGTCACAATGGGCAGCCCACAGTCTGTAGCAGCTGCGCAGTAGTAGTCAGCTTCAGTCTGCTGAGGGAGCCTCAGCAGACAGGTGGGCGATGCTCGCCAGGGAGATGGAAAAATAGCTTGCTCACTTCACTCCATGCATCATTTCAGTATCTGCAGTTCCTCTGAGAATGGTGCACTCACTCTCTTAAGCGGTTTCCAAAGACAGATTGAATTGAAATCGGGATACACAAGTAGTGTTTTCAAAGCAAGATTTGAATGCTTTTTTCAAATGTCGTTGCTCTGTAATTAGTTTTTCTTGGTCCAAGTTGCACATTTCCAATTCCTTAGCCTTGATTTAACTTGACCAACTCTTCTACTACTACTACTCTTATTCACCTCTATATGGGAGGCATTGCACTGTATTCAATTTGCCAGTAAAATAACGATCTATCTTGGCCTTTGCTGCTTGGTAGGTACAGGTGTGACAAGCTGCGGTAATGTGTTTGGCTTTGGATAGCTACATTTCTGCACACCCACCTGCTACAAGGCCTGCAGCCCCTTCCCCTCAGTACTTCCCCAGTCTTAATTCAAGCATTCAATTCCTACCACATCCCGCATGCAATGATATGTCGTTTCATTTTTGAAACATTGTCCCCCTCTTGTGGCCTTCCAACTTTGAAATTTACTGTTCAATTTTGAATTAATTCATATATGAATTAAATGGAAAAGCAACGATTTATCTGGCGAGTTATTTGAATGTTCGGCCTACGTCCACCTGTCTGACAGACGGTATTCTAGTGGCTTGTAGCAGCAGCAGCAGCAGCAGCAGCTAGGTGCGCTGCTTGCCTGCAGTAAATAGGATGTGTTCCATCCATGGAACACTGTGATAGGAATCATGCCATTCATAGAACACAATGCTTGGATGTGTTCTATTCCTGGAACAATGGGACCACGTGTCACAATGGGACCACGTGTCACAATGGGCAGCCCACAGTCTGTAGCAGCTGCGCAGTACTAGTCAGCTTCAGTCTGCTGAGGGAGCCTCAGCAGACAGGTGGGCGATGCTCGCCTGGGAGATGGAAAAATAGCTTGCTCACTTCACTCCACGCATCATTTCAGTATCTGCAGTTCCTCTGAGAATGGTGCACTCACTCTCTTAAGCGGTTTCCAAAGACATATTGAATTGAAATTGGGATACACAAGTAGTGTTTTCAAAGCATGATTTGAATGCTTTTTTCAAATGTCGTTGCTCTGTAATTAGTTTTTCTTGGTCCAAGTTGCACATTTCCAATTCCTTAGCCTTGATTTAACTTGACCAACTCTTCTACTACTACTACTACTACTACTACTACTACTACTACTCTTATTCACCTCTATATGGGAGGCATTGCACTGTATTCAATCTGTCAGTAAAATAACGATCTATCTTGGCCTTTGCTGCTTGGTAGGTACAGGTGTGACAAGCTGCAGTAATGTGTTTGGCTTTGGATAGCTACATTTCTGCACACCCATCTGCTACAAGGCCTGCAGCCCCTTCCCCTCAGTACTTCCCCAGTCTTAATTCAAGCATTCAATTCCTACCACATCCCTCATGCAATGATATGTCGTTTCATTTTTGAAACATTGCCCCCCTCTTGTGGCCTTCCAACTTTGAAATTTACTGTTCAATTTTGAATTAATTCATATATGAATTAAATGGAAAAGCAACGATTTATCTGGCGAGTTATTTGAATGTTCGGCCTACGTCCACCTGTCTGACAGACGGTATTCTAGTGGCTTGTAGCAGCAGCAGCAGCAGCTAGGTGCGCTGCTTGCCTGCAGTAAATAGGATGTGTTCCATCCATGGAACACTGTGATAGGAATCATGCCATTCATAGAACACAATGCTTGGATGTGTTCTATTCCTAGAACAATGGGACCACGTGTCACAATGGGACCACGTGTCACAATGGGCAGCCCACAGTCTGTTGCAGCTGCGCAGTAGTAGTCAGCTTCAGTCTGCTGAGGGAGCCTCAGCAGACAGGTGGGCGATGCTCGCCAGGGAGATGGAAAAATAGCTTGCTCACTTCACTCCACGCATCATTTCTGTATCTGCAGTTCCTCTGAGAATGGTGCACTCACTCTCTTAAGCAGTTTCCAAAGACAGATTGAATTGAAATCGGGATACACAAGTAGTGTTTTCAAAGCATGATTTGAATGCTTTTTTCAAATGTCGTTGCTCTGTAATTAGTTTTTCTTGGTCCAAGTTGCACATTTCCAATTCCTTAGCCTTGATTTAACTTGACCAACTCTTCTACTACTACTACTACTACTACTACTACTACTACTCTTATTCACCTCTATATGGGAGGCATTGCACTGTATTCAATCTGTCAGTAAAATAACGATCTATCTTGGCCTTTGGTGCTTGGTAGGTACAGTTGTGACAAGCTGCAGTAATGTGTTTGGCTTTGGATAGCTACATTTCTGCACACCCACCTGCTACAAGGCCTGCAGCCCCTTCCCCTCAGTACTTCCCCAGTCTTAATTCAAGCATTCAATTCCCACCACATCCCTCATGCAATGATATGTCGTTTCATTTTTGAAACATTGTCCCCCTCTTGTGGCCTTCCAACTTTGAAATTTACTGTTCAATTTTGAATTAATTTATATATGAATTAAATGGAAAAGCAACGATTTATCTGGCGAGTTATTTGAATGTTCGGCCTACGTCCACCTGTCTGACAGACGGTATACTAGTGGCTTGTAGCAGCAGTAGCAGCAGCAGCAGCAGCAGCAGCTAGGTGCGCTGCTTGCCTGCAGTAAATAGGATGTGTTCCATCCATGTAACACTGTGATAGGAATCATGCCATTCATAGAACACAATGCTTGGATGTGTTCTATTCCTGGAACAATGGGACCACGTGTCACAATGGGACCACGTGTCACAATGGGTCGCCCACAGTCTGTAGCAGCTTCAGTCTGCTGAGGGAGCCTCAGCAGACAGGTGGGCGATGCTCGCCAGGGAGATGGAAAAATAGCTTGCTCACTTCACTCCATGCATCATTTCAGTATCTGCAGTTCCTCTGAGAATGGTGCACTCACTCTCTTAAGCGGTTTCCAAAGACGGGTTGAATTGAAATCGGGATACACAAGTAGTGTTTTCAAAGCAAGATTTGAATGCTTTTTTCAAATGTCGTTGCTCTGTAATTAGTTTTTCTTGGTCCAAGTTGCACATTTCCAATTCCTTAGCCTTGATTTAACTTGACCAACTCTTCTACTACTACTACTCTTATTCACCTCTATATGGGAGGCATTGCACTGTATTCAATTTGCCAGTAAAATAACGATCTATCTTGGCCTTTGCTGCTTGGTAGGTACAGGTGTGACAAGCTGCGGTAATGTGTTTGGCTTTGGATAGCTACATTTCTGCACACCCACCTGCTACAAGGCCTGCAGCCCCTTCCCCTCAGTACTTCCCCAGTCTTAATTCAAGCATTCAATTCCTACCACATCCCTCATGCAATGATATGTCGTTTCATTTTTGAAACATTGTCCCCCTCTTGTGGCCTTCCAACTTTGAAATTTACTGTTCAATTTTGAATTAATTCATATATGAATTAAATGGAAAAGCAACGATTTATCTGGCGAGTTATTTGAATGTTCGGCCTACGTCCACCTGTCTGACAGACGGTATTCTAGTGGCTTGTAGCAGCAGCAGCAGCAGCAGCCAGGTGCGCTGCTTGCCTGCAGTAAATAGGATGTGTTCCATCCATGGAACACTGTGATAGGAATCATGCCATTCATAGAACACAATGCTCGGATGTGTTCTATTCCTGGAACAATGGGACCACGTGTCACAATGGGACCACGTGTCACAATGGGCAGCCCACAGTCTGTAGCAGCTGCGCAGTAGTAGTCAGCTTCATTCTGCTGAGGGAGCCTCAGCAGACAGGTGGGCGATGCTCACCAGGGAGATGGAAAAATAGCTTGCTCACTTCACTCCATGCATCATTTCAGTATCTGCAGTTCCTCTGAGAATGGTGCACTCACTCTCTTAAGCGGTTTCCAAAGACAGATTGAATTGAAACACTAACACAGGAACAGAAATATGATGTAATTGGAATCACTGAAACTTGGTGGGACAATACACATGATTGGAATACAAGACTAGAAGGATACAACTTATTTGCAAGAAACAGACTTGATAAACGAGGAGGGGGTGTCGCATTGTATGTTCGAAACGCGTATATCTGCACAGAGATTGAAGCTTCAGAGACTGGGAGTTCTGTGGAAACTGTTTGGGTAAGAATACAAGGACAGAACAATGGAAAGGACACCATTGTAGGCATTTACTACAGGCCGCCTGTGCAAGCCGAAAATATAGATGAACTCTTTATGCATCAGATGGCCAAGTTCTCCAAAAAATATGACATAGTTGTCATGGGAGATTTCAACTATCCAGACATTTGTTGGGAATCTCTCTCAGGCAAAACTAACAGGTCAAGGAAATTCTTATCCTCGCTTGCTGACAACTTTATCTTCCAAAAGGTAAGGGAGAAAACAAGGGGAACTGCTACCTTGGATCTAATCCTTATAAACAGGGAGGAAATGGTTGAGGAGGTAAAAGTGGCTGGGACCCTAGGAGGTAGCGACCATGCTATTTTAGAATTTTGGATTACTAGAGGTGGAAGACCTGTGAAGACTCAGACGTCAAGGTTAGATTTCAGAAAGGCAGATTTTAAGGGATTCAGAAAGAGAATTGGAGGGATCCAATGGCTGGATATCCTTAAAGACAAAAATGTCCAGGAAGGATGGGAAATCTTGAAAAATGAAATTCTCAAAGCACAGTTGTTAACAATTCCGAAAAGAGGGAAGAATAGGAAGCATTTAAGGAAACCAGGATGGATGAACACAGAACTTAAGCACATGCTAAAAAGGAAGAAAAAAATGTTTATAAAATGGAAAGAGGGAGGCATATCTAAAGAAGAATATAATGCTGTCTGCAGAACCTGCAGGGCACAAATCAGATTATCTAAAGCTGAAAATGAACTGAGGCTTGCAAGAGATGTCAAAAACAATAATAAAGGATTTTGGGGATATGTCAAAAGTAAAAGAAAAGTCAAAGATGCTATAGGATTTTTACAGGATGAAAATGATGAAATGGTAAGACAGGATGTTGAGAAGGCTGAACTTTTAAATTCCTATTTTGCATCTGTTTTCTCTCAGAAAGGAAATGCAACATCAACTGTTATTCACTGTCCTATTAAGGGAATAGAAGAATCCAGGATATCTATAAACAGAAAGATAGTGAGGAAACACTTAGCTAACCTAAATGAATTCAAGTCTCCAGGTCCAGATGAATTACACCCCAGAGTACTGAAGGAGATAGCAGAAGAAATTTTTGAACCCCTCTCCATAATCTTTGAAAATTCTTGGAGAACAGGAGAAGTGCCAGAAGACTGGAGAAGAGCAAATGTTGTTCCTATCTTCAAAAAGGGGAAGAAGGTGGACCCAGGCAACTATAGGCCGGTGAGTCTGACTTCTATACCAGGAAAGATCTTTGAACAAATTATTAAACAACATGTATGTCAATACCTGGATAAGAATGAAGTGATTAAACAGAGTCAGCATGGGTTTCTAACTAATAAGTCATGTCAGACTAACTTCATTTCCTTCTATGACGGTATCACTGATTGGGTGGATCAAGGAAATGCTGTAGATATAGTATATCTTGACTTCAGCAAAGCATTTGACAAAGTCTCTCATACAATCCTTATTGAAAAAATGACTAAGTATGGAATGGACAAGGCAACTGTTAGGTGGATTCATAACTGGCTTAGTGATCGGACCCAAAGAGTGGTTGTAAATGGCTGCACATCCAGTTGGAAGAATGTCTCAAGTGGGGTACCACAGGGCTCTGTCCTGGGCCCTGTATTGTTCAACATCTTTATCAACGATTTAGATGAAGGAATTGAGGGTAAACTGATTAAATTTGCTGATGACACAAAGCTAGGAGGGATAGCTAATACTAGAGAAGAGAGAGAGAGGATTCAAAAAGATTTAAATAAACTGGAGAAGTGGGCAGCAACTAACAGAATGGTTTTTAACAGGGAGAAATGCAAAGTACTACATCTGGGCAATAAAAATGAAAAAAGCATATATAGAATGGGAGGAATAGGGCTAAGTGACAGCACATGTGAAAAAGACTTGGGTATACTAATAGATCACAGACTGAATATGAGTCAACAGTGTGATGCAGCAGCAAAAAAGGCAAATGCAATTCTAGGATGTATTAACAGAAGCATACAGTCTAGATCACGTGAAGTCATTATTTCCCTCTACTCCTCTTTGGTCAGACCTCATCTGGAATATTGTGTCCAGTTTTGGGCACCACATTTTAAAAAAGACATCAACAAACTGGAGCAAGTTCAGAAAAGAGCGACCAGAATGGTGACCGGTCTGCAAACCCTGTCTTATGAGGAAAGGTTGCAGGATTTGGGAATGTTTAGTTTGCAAAAGAGAAGACTGAGAGGAGACTTAATAGCTGTCTACAAATATCTAAAGGGCTGTCACATTGTAGAAGGATCAACTTTATTCTCATTTGCACAAGGAAAGACTAGAAGCAATGGGATGAAACTGAATGGGAAGAGACACAGATTAGATATTAGAAAAAACTTTTTGACAGTTAGAGTGATCAATGAGTGGAACAGGCTGCCACGAGAAGTGGTGAGTTCTCCTTCAATGGAAGTCTTCAAACAGAGGCTGGACAGACATCTGACTGGTATGATTTAGCGAATCCTGCTTTGAGCAGGGGGTTGGACCAGATGGCCCAGGAGGTCCCTTCCAACTCTACGATTCTATGATTCTATGAAATCGGGATACACAAGTAGTGTTTTCAAAGCAAGATTTGAATGCTTTTTTCAAATGTCGTTGCTCTGTAATTAGTTTTTCTTGGTCCAAGTTGCACATTTCCAATTCCTTAGCCTTGATTTAACTTGACCAACTCTTCTACTACTACTACTCTTATTCACCTCTATATGGGAGGCATTGCACTGTATTCAATTTGCCAGTAAAATAACGATCTATCTTGGCCTTTGCTGCTTGGTAGGTACAGGTGTGACAAGCTGCAGTAATGTGTTTGGCTTTGGATAGCTACATTTCTGCACACCCACCTGCTACAAGGCCTGCAGCCCCTTCCCCTCAGTACTTCCCCAGTCTTAATTCAAGCATTCAATTCCTACCACATCCCGCATGCAATGATATGTCGTTTCATTTTTGAAACATTGTCCCCCTCTTGTGGCCTTCCAACTTTGAAATTTACTGTTCAATTTTGAATTAATTCATATATGAATTAAATGGAAAAGCAACGATTTATCTGGCGAGTTATTTGAATGTTCGGCCTACGTCCACCTGTCTGACAGACGGTATTCTAGTGGCTTGTAGCAGCAGCAGCAGCAGCAGCAGCTAGGTGCGCTGCTTGCCTGCAGTAAATAGGATGTGTTCCATCCATGGAACACTGTGATAGGAATCATGCCATTCATAGAACACAATGCTTGGATGTGTTCTATTCCTGGAACAATGGGACCACGTGTCACAATGGGACCACGTGTCACAATGGGCAGCCCACAGTCTGTAGCAGCTGCGCAGTAGTAGTCAGCTTCAGTCTGCTGAGGGAGCCTCAGCAGACAGGTGGGCGATGCTCGCCTGGGAGATGGAAAAATAGCTTGCTCACTTCACTCCACGCATCATTTCAGTATCTGCAGTTCCTCTGAGAATGGTGCACTCACTCTCTTAAGCGGTTTCCAAAGACATATTGAATTGAAATTGGGATACACAAGTAGTGTTTTCAAAGCATGATTTGAATGCTTTTTTCAAATGTCGTTGCTCTGTAATTAGTTTTTCTTGGTCCAAGTTGCACATTTCCAATTCCTTAGCCTTGATTTAACTTGACCAACTCTTCTACTACTACTACTACTACTCTTATTCACCTCTATATGGGAGGCATTGCACTGTATTCAATCTGTCAGTAAAATAACGATCTATCTTGGCCTTTGCTGCTTGGTAGGTACAGGTGTGACAAGCTGCAGTAATGTGTTTGGCTTTGGATAGCTACATTTCTGCACACCCATCTGCTACAAGGCCTGCAGCCCCTTCCCCTCAGTACTTCCCCAGTCTTAATTCAAGCATTCAATTCCTACCACATCCCTCATGCAATGATATGTCGTTTCATTTTTGAAACATTGCCCCCCTCTTGTGGCCTTCCAACTTTGAAATTTACTGTTCAATTTTGAATTAATTCATATATGAATTAAATGGAAAAGCAACGATTTATCTGGCGAGTTATTTGAATGTTCGGCCTACGTCCACCTGTCTGACAGACGGTATTCTAGTGGCTTGTAGCAGCAGCAGCAGCAGCTAGGTGCGCTGCTTGCCTGCAGTAAATAGGATGTGTTCCATCCATGGAACACTGTGATAGGAATCATGCCATTCATAGAACACAATGCTTGGATGTGTTCTATTCCTAGAACAATGGGACCACGTGTCACAATGGGACCACGTGTCACAATGGGCAGCCCACAGTCTGTTGCAGCTGCGCAGTAGTAGTCAGCTTCAGTCTGCTGAGGGAGCCTCAGCAGACAGGTGGGCGATGCTCGCCAGGGAGATGGAAAAATAGCTTGCTCACTTCACTCCACGCATCATTTCTGTATCTGCAGTTCCTCTGAGAATGGTGCACTCACTCTCTTAAGCAGTTTCCAAAGACAGATTGAATTGAAATCGGGATACACAAGTAGTGTTTTCAAAGCATGATTTGAATGCTTTTTTCAAATGTCGTTGCTCTGTAATTAGTTTTTCTTGGTCCAAGTTGCACATTTCCAATTCCTTAGCCTTGATTTAACTTGACCAACTCTTCTACTACTACTACTACTACTACTACTACTACTACTACTCTTATTCACCTCTATATGGGAGGCATTGCACTGTATTCAATCTGTCAGTAAAATAACGATCTATCTTGGCCTTTGGTGCTTGGTAGGTACAGTTGTGACAAGCTGCAGTAATGTGTTTGGCTTTGGATAGCTACATTTCTGCACACCCACCTGCTACAAGGCCTGCAGCCCCTTCCCCTCAGTACTTCCCCAGTCTTAATTCAAGCATTCAATTCCCACCACATCCCTCATGCAATGATATGTCGTTTCATTTTTGAAACATTGTCCCCCTCTTGTGGCCTTCCAACTTTGAAATTTACTGTTCAATTTTGAATTAATTTATATATGAATTAAATGGAAAAGCAACGATTTATCTGGCGAGTTATTTGAATGTTCGGCCTACGTCCACCTGTCTGACAGACGGTATACTAGTGGCTTGTAGCAGCAGTAGCAGCAGCAGCAGCAGCAGCAGCAGCTAGGTGCGCTGCTTGCCTGCAGTAAATAGGATGTGTTCCATCCATGGAACACTGTGATAGGAATCATGCCATTCATAGAACACAATGCTTGGATGTGTTCTATTCCTGGAACAATGGGACCACGTGTCACAATGGGACCACGTGTCACAATGGGTCGCCCACAGTCTGTAGCAGCTTCAGTCTGCTGAGGGAGCCTCAGCAGACAGGTGGGCGATGCTCGCCAGGGAGATGGAAAAATAGCTTGCTCACTTCACTCCATGCATCATTTCAGTATCTGCAGTTCCTTTGAGAATGGTGCACTCACTCTCTTAAGCGGTTTCCAAAGACAGATTGAATTGAAATCGGGATACACAAGTAGTGTTTTCAAAGCAAGATTTGAATGCTTTTTTCAAATGTCGTTGCTCTGTAATTAGTTTTTCTTGGTCCAAGTTGCACATTTCCAATTCCTTAGCCTTGATTTAACTTGACCAACTCTTCTACTACTACTACTCTTATTCACCTCTATATGGGAGGCATTGCACTGTATTCAATTTGCCAGTAAAATAACGATCTATCTTGGCCTTTGCTGCTTGGTAGGTACAGGTGTGACAAGCTGCGGTAATGTGTTTGGCTTTGGATAGCTACATTTCTGCACACCCACCTGCTACAAGGCCTGCAGCCCCTTCCCCTCAGTACTTCCCCAGTCTTAATTCAAGCATTCAATTCCTACCACATCCCTCATGCAATGATATGTCGTTTCATTTTTGAAACATTGTCCCCCTCTTGTGGCCTTCCAACTTTGAAATTTACTGTTCAATTTTGAATTAATTCATATATGAATTAAATGGAAAAGCAACGATTTATCTGGCGAGTTATTTGAATGTTCGGCCTACGTCCACCTGTCTGACAGACGGTATTCTAGTGGCTTGTAGCAGCAGCAGCAGCAGCAGCAGCTAGGTGCGCTGCTTGCCTGCAGTAAATAGGATGTGTTCCATCCATGGAACACTGTGATAGGAATCATGCCATTCATAGAACACAATGCTTGGATGTGTTCTATTCCTGGAACAATGGGACCACGTGTCACAATGGGACCACGTGTCACAATGGGCAGCCCACAGTCTGTAGCAGCTGCGCAGTAGTAGTCAGCTTCAGTCTGCTGAGGGAGCCTCAGCAGACAGGTGGGCGATGCTCGCCAGGGAGATGGAAAAATAGCTTGCTCACTTCACTCCACGCATCATTTCAGTATCTGCAGTTCCTCTGAGAATGGTGCACTCACTCTCTTAAGCGGTTTCCAAAGACATATTGAATTGAAATTGGGATACACAAGTAGTGTTTTCAAAGCATGATTTGAATGCTTTTTTCAAATGTCGTTGCTCTGTAATTAGTTTTTCTTGGTCCAAGTTGCACATTTCCAATTCCTTAGCCTTGATTTAACTTGACCAACTCTTCTACTACTACTACTACTACTACTACTACTACTACTACTCTTATTCACCTCTATATCGGAGGCATTGCACTGTATTCAATCTGTCAGTAAAATAACGATCTATCTTGGCCTTTGCTGCTTGGTAGGTACAGGTGTGACAAGCTGCAGTAATGTGTTTGGCTTTGGATAGCTACATTTCTGCACACCCATCTGCTACAAGGCCTGCAGCCCCTTCCCCTCAGTACTTCCCCAGTCTTAATTCAAGCATTCAATTCCTACCACATCCCTCATGCAATGATATGTCGTTTCATTTTTGAAACATTGCCCCCCTCTTGTGGCCTTCCAACTTTGAAATTTACTGTTCAATTTTGAATTAATTCATATATGAATTAAATGGAAAAGCAACGATTTATCTGGCGAGTTATTTGAATGTTCGGCCTACGTCCACCTGTCTGACAGACGGTATTCTAGTGGCTTGTAGCAGCAGCAGCAGCAGCTAGGTGCGCTGCTTGCCTGCAGTAAATAGGATGTGTTCCATCCATGGAACACTGTGATAGGAATCATGCCATTCATAGAACACAATGCTTGGATGTGTTCTATTCCTGGAACAATGGGACCACGTGTCACAATGGGACCCCGTGTCACAATGGGTCGCCCACAGTCTGTAACAGCTTCAGTCTGCTGAGGGAGCCTCAGCAGACAGGTGGGCGATGCTCGCCAGGGAGATGGAAAAATAGCTTGCTCACTTCACTCCACACATCATTTCAGTATCTGCAGTTCCTCTGAGAATGGTGCACTCACTCTCTTAAGCGGTTTCCAAAGACAGATTGAATTGAAATCGGGATACACAAGTAGAGTTTTCAAAGCATGATTTGAATGCTTTTTTCAAATGTCGTTGCTCTGTAATTAGTTTTTCTTGGTCCAAGTTGCACATTTCCAATTCCTTAGCCTTGATTTAACTTGACCAACTCTTCTACTACTACTACTACTACTACTACTACTACTACTACTCTTATTCACCTCTATATGGGAGGCATTGCACTGTATTCAATCTGTCAGTAAAATATTGATCTATCTTGGCCTTTGCTGCTTAGAATCATAGAATCATAGAATCGTAGAGTTGGAAGGGACCTCCTGGGCCACCTGGTCCAACCCCCTGCTCAAAGCAGGATTCGCTAAATCATCCCAGTCAGATGTCTGTCCAGCCTCTGTTTGAAGACTTCCATTGAAGGAGAACTCACCACTTCACGTGGCAGCCTGTTCCACTCATTGATCACTCTAACTGTCAAAAAGTTTTTTCTAATATCTAATCTGTGTCTCCTCCCATTCAGTTTCATCCCATTGCTTCTAGTCTTTCCTTGTGCAAATGAGAATAAAGTTGATCCTTCTACAATGTGACAGCCCTTTAGATATTTGTAGACAGCTATTAAGTCTCCTCTCAGTCTTCTCTTGCTGCTTGGTAGGTACAGTTGTGACAAGCTGCAGTAATGTGTTTGGCTTTGGATAGCTACATTTCTGCACACCCACCTGCTACAAGGCCTGCAGCCCCTTCCCCTCAGTACTTCCCCAGTCTTAATTCAAGCATTCAATTCCTACCACATCCCTCATGCAATGATATGTCGTTTCATTTTTGAAACATTGTCCCCCTCTTGTGGCCTTCCAACTTTGAAATTTACTGTTCAATTTTGAATTAATTCATATATGAATTAAATGGAAAAGCAACGATTTATCTGGCGAGTTATTTGAATGTTCGGCCTACGTCCACCTGTCTGACAGACGGTATTCTAGTGGCTTGTAGCAGCAGCAGCAGCTAGGTGCGCTGCTTGCCTGCAGTAAATAGGATGTGTTCCATCCATGGAACACTGTGATAGGAATCATGCCATTCATAGAACACAATGCTTGGATGTGTTCTATTCCTGGAACAATGGGACCACGTGTCACAATGGGACCACGTGTCACAATGGGCAGCCCACAGTCTGTAGCAGCTGCGCAGTAGTAGTCAGCTTCAGTCTGCTGAGGGAGCCTCAGCAGACAGGTGGGCGATGCTCGCCAGGGAGATGGAAAAATAGCTTGCTCACTTCACTCCACGCATCATTTCAGTATCTGCAGTTCCTCTGAGAATGGTGCACTCACTCTCTTAAGCGGTTTCCAAAGACAGATTGAATTGAAATCGGGATACACAAGTAGTGTTTTCAAAGCATGATTTGAATGCTTTTTTCAAATGTCGTTGCTCTGTAATTAGTTTTTCTTGGTCCAAGTTGCACATTTACAATTCCTTAGCCTTGATTTAACTTGACCAACTCTTCTACTACTACTACTCTTATTCACCTCTATATGGGAGGCATTGCACTGTATTCAATCTGTCAGTAAAATAACGATCTATCTTGGCCTTTGCTGCTTGGTAGGTACAGGTATGACAAGCTGCGGTAATGTGTTTTGCTTTGGATAGCTACATTTCTGCACACCCACCTGCTACAAGGCCTGCAGCCCCTTCCCCTCAGTACTTCCCCAGTCTTAATTCAAGCATTCAATTCCTACCACATCCCTCATGCAATGATATGTCGTTTCATTTTTGAAACATTGTCCCCCTCTTGTGGCCTTCCAACTTTGAAATTTACTGTTCAATTTTGAATTAATTCATATATGAATTAAATGGAAAAGCAACGATTTATCTGGCGAGTTATTTGAATGTTCGGCCTACGTCCACCTGTCTGACAGACGGTATTCTAGTGGCTTGTAGCAGCAGCAGCAGCAGCAGCTAGGTGCGCTGCTTGCCTGCAGTAAATAGGATGGGTTCCATCCATGGAACACTGTGATAGGAATCATGCCATTCATAGAACACAATACTTGTATGTGTTCTATTCCTGGAACAATGGGACCACGTGTCACAATGGGACCACATGTCACAATGGGCAGCCCACAGTCTGTAGCAGCTGCGCAGTAGTAGTCAGCTTCAGTCTGCTGAGGGAGCCTCAGCAGACAGGTGGGCGATGCTCGCCAGGGAGATGGAAAAAGAGCTTGCTCACTTCACTCCACGCATCATTTCAGTATCTGCAGTTCCTCTGAGAATGGTGCACTCACACTCATAAGCAGTTTCCAAAGACAGATTGAATTGAAATCGGGATACACAAGTAGTGTTTTCAAAGCATGATTTGAATGCTTTTTTCAAATGTCGTTGCTCTGTAATTAGTTTTTCTTGGTCCAAGTTGCACATTTCCAATTCCTTAGCCTTTATTTAACTTGACCAACTCTTCTACTACTACTACTACTACTACTACTACTACTACTACTACTACTACTACTACTCTTATTCACCTCTATATGGGAGGCATTGCACTGTATTCAATCTGTCAGTAAAATAACGATCTATCTTGGCCTTTGCTGCTTGGTAGGTACAGTTGTGACAAGCTGCAGTAATGTGTTTGGCTTTGGATAGCTACATTTCTGCACACCCACCTGCTACGAGGCCTGCAGCCCCTTCCCCTCAGTACTTCCCCAGTCTTAATTCAAGCATTCAATTCCTACCACATCCCTCATGCAATGATATGTCATTTCATTTTTGAAACATTGTCCCCCTCTTGTGGCCTTCCAACTTTGAAATTTACTGTTCAATTTTGAATTAATTCATATATGAATTAAATGGAAAAGCAACGATTTATCTGGCGAGTTATTTGAATGTTCGGCCTACGTCCACCTGTCTGACAGACGGTATTCTAGTGGCTTGTAGCAGCTGCAGCAGCAGCAGCTAGGTGCGCTGCTTGCCTGCAGTAAATAGGATGTGTTCCATCCATGGAACACTGTGATAGGAATCATGCCATTCATAGAACACAATGCTTGGATGTGTTCTATTCCTGGAACAATGGGACCACGTGTCACAATGGGACCACGTGTCACAATGGGCAGCCCACAGTCTGTAGCAGCTGCGCAGTAGTAGTCAGCTTCAGTCTGCTGAGGGAGCCTCAGCAGACAGGTGGGCGATGCTTGCCAGGGAGATGGAAAAATAGCTTGCTCACTTCACTCCACACATCATTTCAGTATCTGCAGTTCCTCTGAGAATGGTGCACTCACTCTCTTAAGCGGTTTCCAAAGACAGATTGAATTGAAATCGGGATACACAAGTAGTGTTTTCAAAGCATGATATGAATGCTTTTTTCAAATGTCGTTGCTCTGTAATTAGTTTTTCTTGGTCCAAGTTGCACATTTCCAATTCCTTAGCCTTGATTTAACTTGACCAACTCTTCTATTACTACTACTACTACTACTACTACTACTCTTATTCACCTCTATATGGGAGGCATTGCACTGTATTCAATCTGTCAGTAAAATAACGATCTATCTTGGCCTTTGCTGCTTGGTAGGTACAGGTGTGACAAGCTGCAGTAATGTGTTTGGCTTTGGATAGCTACATTTCTGCACACCCACCTGCTACAAGGCCTGCAGCCCCTTCCCCTCAGTACTTCCCCAGTCTTAATTCAAGCATTCAATTCCTACCACATCCCTCTTGCAATGATATGTCGTTTCGTTTTTGAAACATTGTCAACCTCTTGTGGCCTTCCAACTTTGAAATTTACTGTTCAATTTTGAATTAATTCATATATGAATTAAATGGAAAAGCAACGATTTATCTGGCGAGTTATTTGAATGTTCGGCCTACGTCCACCTCTCTGACAGACGGTATTCTAGTGGCTTGTAGCAGCAGCAGCAGCTAGGTGCGCTGCTTGCCTGCAGTAAATAGGATGTGTTCCATCCATGGAACACTGTGATAGGAATCATGCCATTCATAGAACACAATGCTTGGATGTGTTCTATTCCTGGAACAATGGGACCACGTGTCACAATGGGACCACGTGTCACAATGGGCAGCCCACAGTCTGTATCAGCTGCGCAGTAGTAGTCAGCTTCAGTCTGCTGAGGGAGCCTCAGCAGACAGGTGGGCGATGCTCGCCAGGGAGATGGAAAAATAGCTTGCTCACTTCACTCCACGCATCATTTCAGTATCTGCAGTTCCTCTGAGAATGGTGCACTCACTCTCTTAAGCGGTTTCCAAAGACAGATTGAATTGAAATTGGGATACACAAGTAGTGTTTTCAAAGCATGATTTGAATGCTTTTTTCAAATGTCGTTGCTCTGTAATTAGTTTTTCTTGGTTCAAGTCGCACATTTCCAATTCCTTAGCCTTGATTTAACTTGACCAACTCTTCTACTACTACTACTACTACTACTACTCTTATTCACCTCTATATGGGAGGCATTGCACTGTATTCAATCTGTCAGTAAAATAACGATCTATCTTGGCCTTTGCTGCTTGGTAGGTACAGGTGTGACAAGCTGCAGTAATGTGTTTGGCTTTGGATAGCTACATTTCTGCACACCCACCTGCTACAAGGCCTGTAGCCCCTTCCCCTCAGTACTTCCCCAGTCTTAATTCAAGCATTCAATTCCTACCACATCCCTCATGCAATGATATGTCGTTTCATTTTTGAAACATTGTCCCCCTCTTGTGGCCTTCCAACTTTGAAATTTACTGTTCAATTTTGAATTAATTCATATATGAATTAAATGGAAAAGCAACGATTTATCTGGTGAGTTATTTGAATGTTCGGCCTACGTCCACCTGTCTGACAGACGGTATTCTAGTGGCTTGTAACAGCAGCAGCAGCAGCTAGGTGCCCTGCTTGCCTGCAGTAAATAGGATGTGTTCCATCCATGGAACACTGTGATAGGAATCATGCCATTCATAAAACACAATGCTTGGATGTGTTCTATTCCTGGAACAATGGTGCAATGTGTCGCAATGGGACCACGTGTCACAATGGGCAGCCCACAGTCTGTAGCAGCTGCGCAGTAGTAGTCAGCTTCAGTCTGCTGAGGGAGCCTCAGCAGACAGGTGGGCGATGCTCGCCAGGGAGATGGAAAAATAGCTTGCTCACTTCACTCCACGCATCATTTCAGTATCTGCAGTTCCTCTGAGAATGGTGCACTCACTCTCTTAAGCGGTTTCCAAAGACAGATTGAATTGAAATCGGGATACACAAGTAGTGTTTTCAAAGCATGATTTGAATGCTTTTTTCAAATGTCGTTGCTCTGTAATTAGTTTTTCTTGGTCCAAGTTGCACATTTCCAATTCCTTAGCCTTGATTTAACTTGACCAACTCTTCTACTACTACTACTACTACTACTCTTACTCACCTCTATATGGGAGGCATTGCACTGTATTCAATCTGTCAGTAAAATAACGATCTATCTTGGCCTTTGCTGCTTAGTAGGTACAGGTGTGACAAGCTGAAGTAATGTGTTTGGCTTTGGATAGCTACATTTCTGCACACCCACCTGCTACAAGGCCTGCAGCCCCTTCCCCTCAGTACTTCCCCAGTCTTAATACAAGCATTCAATTCCTACCACATCCCTCATGCAATGATATGTCGTTTCATTTTTGAAACATTGTCCCCCTCTTGTGGCCTTCCAACTTTGAAATTTACTGTTCAATTTTGAATTAATTCATATATGAATTAAATGGAAAAGCAACGATTTATCTGGCGAGTTATTTGAATGTTCGGCCTACGTCCACCTGTCTGACAGACGGTATTCTAGTGGCTTGTAGCAGCAGCAGCAGCAGCAGCTAGGTGCGCTGCTTGCCTGCAGTAAATAGGATGTGTTCCGTCCATGGAACACTGTGATAGGAATCATGCCATTCATAGAGCACAATGCTTGGATGTGCTCTATTCCTGGAACAATGGGACCACGTGTCACAATGGGACCACGTGTCACAATGGGCAGCCCACAGTCTGTAGCAGCTGCGCAGTAGTAGTCAGCTTCAGTCTGCTGAGGGAGCCTCAGCAGACTGGTGGGCGATGCTCGCCAGGGAGATGGAAAAATAGCTTGCTCACTTCACTCCACGCATCATTTCAGTATCTGCAGTTCCTCTGAGAATGGTGCACTCACTCTCTTAAGCGGTTTCCAAAGACAGATTGAATTGAAATTGGGATACACAAGTAGTGTTTTCAAAGCATGATTTGAATGCTTTTTTCAAATGTCGTTGCTCTGTAATTAGTTTTTCTTGGTCCAAGTTGCACATTTCCAATTCCTTAGCCTTGATTTAACTTGACCAACTCTTCTACTAATACTACTACTACTACTACTCTTATTCACCTCTATATGGGAGGCATTGCACTGTATTCAATCTGTCAGTAAAATAACGATCTATCTTGGCCTTTGCTGCTTGGTAGGTACAGGTGTGACAAGCTGCAGTAATGTGTTTGGCTTTGGATAGCTACATTTCTGCACACCCACCTGCTACAAGGCCTGCAGCCCCTTCCCCTCAGTACTTCCCCAGTCTTAATTCAAGCATTCAATTCCTACCACATCCCTCATGCAATGATATGTCGTTTCGTTTTTGAAACATTGTCCCCCTCTTGTGGCCTTCCAACTTTGAAATTTACTGTTCAATTTTGAATTAATTCATATATGAATTAAATGGAAAAGCAACGATTTATCTGGCGAGTTATTTGAATGTTCAGCCTACGTCCAACTGTCTGACAGACGGTATTCTAGTGGCTTGTAGCAGCAGCAGCAGCAGCTAGGTGCGCTGCTTGCCTGCAGTAAATAGGATGTGTTCCATCCATGGAACACTGTGATAGGAATCATGCCATTCATAGAACACAATGCTTGAATGTGTTCTATTCCTGGAACAATGGGACCACGTGTCACAATGGGACCACGTGTCACAATGGGCAGCCCACAGTCTGTAGCAGCTGCGCAGTAGTAGTCAGCTTCAGTCTGCTGAGGGAGCCTCAGCAGACAGGTGGGCGATGCTCGCCAGGGAGATGGAAAAATAGCTTGCTCACTTCACTCCACACATCATTTCAGTATCTGCAGTTCCTCTGAGAATGGTGCACTCACTCTCTTAAGCGGTTTCCAAAGACAGATTGAATTGAAATCGGGATAGACAAGTAGTGTTTTCAAAGCATGATTTGAATGCTTTTTTCAAATGTAGTTGCTCTGTAATTAGTTTTTCTTGGTCCAAGTTGCACATTTCCAATTCCTTAGCCTTGATTTAACTTGACCAACTCTTCTACTACTACTACTACTACTACTACTCTTATTCACCTCTATATGGGAGGCATTGCACTGTATTCAATCTGTCAGTAAAATAACGATCTATCTTGGCCTTTGCTGCTTGATAGGTACAGGTGTGACAAGCTGCAGTAATGTGTTTGGCTTTGGATAGCTACATTTCTGCACACCCACCTGCTACAAGGCCTGCAGCCCCTTCCCCTCAGTACTTCCCCAGTCTTAATTAAAGCATTCAATTCCTACCACATCCCTCATGCAATGATATGTCGTTTCGTTTTTGAAACATTGTCCCCCTCTTGTGGCCTTCCAACTTTGAAATTTACTGTTCAATTTTGAATTAATTCATATATGAATTAAATGGAAAAGCAACGATTTATCTGGCTAGTTATTTGAATGTTCGGCCTACGTCCAACTGTCTGACAGACGGTATTCTAGTGGCTTGTAGCAGCAGCAGCAGCAGCAGCAGCTAGGTGCGCTGCTTGCCTGCAGTAAATAGGATGTGTTCCATCCATGGAACACTGTGATAGGAATCATGCCATTCATAGAACACAATGCTTGGATGTGTTCTAATCCTGGAACAATGGGACCACGTGTCACAATGGGCAGCCCACAGTCTGTAGCAGCTGTGCAGTAGTAGTCAGCTTCAGTCTGCTGAGGGAGCCTCAGCAGACAGGTGGGCGATGCTCGCCAGGGAGATGGAAAAATAGCTTGCTCACTTCACTCCACACATCATTTCAGTATCTGCAGTTCCTCTGAGAATGGTGCACTCACTCTCTTAAGCGGTTTCCAAAGACAGATTGAATTGAAATCGGGATACACAAGTAGTGTTTTCAAAGCATGATTTGAATGCTTTTTTCAAATGTCGTTGCTCTGTAATTAGTTTTTCTTGGTCCAAGTTGCACATTTCCAATTCCTTAGCCTTGATTTAACTTGACCAACTCTTCTACTACTACTATTACTACTACTACTACTCTTATTCACCTCTATATGGGAGGCATTGCACTGTATTCAATCTGTCAGTAAAATAACGATCTATCTTGGCCTTTGCTGCTTAGTAGGTACAGGTGTGACAAGCTGCAGTAATGTGTTTGGCTTTGGATAGCTACATTTCTGCACACCCACCTGCTACAAGGCCTGCAGCCCCTTCCCCTCAGTACTTCCCCAGTCTTAATTCAAGCATTCAATTCCTACCACATCCCTCATGCAATGATATGTCGTTTCGTTTTTGAAACATTGTCCCCCTCTTGTGGCCTTCCAACTTTGAAATTTACTGTTCAATTTTGAATTAATTCATATATGAATTAAATGGAAAAGCAACGATTTATCTGGCGAGTTATTTGAATGTTCGGCCTACGTCCACCTGTCTGACAGACGGTATTCTAGTGGCTTGTAGCAGCAGCAGCAGCAGCTAGGTGTGCTGCTTGCCTGCAGTAAATAGGATGTGTTCCATCCATGGAACACTGTGATAGGAATCATGCCATTCATAGAACACAATGCTTGAATGTGTTCTATTCCTGGAACAATGGGGCCACGTGTCACAATGGGACCACGTGTCACAATGGGCAGCCCACAGTCTGTAGCAGCTGCGCAGTAGTAGTCAGCTTAAGTCTGCTGAGGGAGCCTCAGCAGACAGGTGGGCGATGCTCGCCAGGGAGATGGAAAAATAGCTTGCTCACTTCACTCCACGCATCATTTCAGTATCTGCAGTTCCTCTGAGAATGGTGCACTCACTCTCTTAAGCGGTTTCCAAAGACAGATTGAATTGAAATTGGGATACACAAGTAGTGTTTTCAAAGCATGATCTGAATGTTTTTTTCAAATGTCGTTGCTCTGTAATTAGTTTTTCTTGGTCCAAGTTGCACATTTCCAATTCCTTAGCCTTGATTTAACTTGACCAACTCTTCTACTACTACTACTACTACTACTACTACTACTACTACTACTACTACTCTTATTCACCTCTATATGGGAGGCATTGCACTGTATTCAATCTGTCAGTAAAATAACGATCTATCTTGGCCTTTGCTGCTTGGTAGGTACAGGTGTGACAAGCTGCAGTAATGTGTTTGGCTTTGGATAGCTACATTTCTGCACACCCACCTGCTACAAGGCCTGCAGCCCCTTCCCCTCAGTACTTCCCCAGTCTTAATTCAAGCATTCAATTGCTACCACATCCCTCATGCAATGATATGTCGTTTCATTTTTGAAACATTGTCCCCCTCTTGTGGCCTTCCAACTTTGAAATTTACTGTTCAATTTTGAATTAATTCATATATGAATTAAATGGAAAAGCAACGATTTATCTGGCGAGTTATTTGAATGTTCGGCCTACGTCCACCTGTCTGACAGACGGTATTCTAGTGGCTTGTAGCAGCAGCAGCAGCTAGGTGCGCTGCTTGCCTGCAGTAAATAGGATGTGTTCCATCCATGGAACACTGTGAGAGGAATCATGCCATTCATAGAACACAATGCTTGGATGTGTTCTATTCCTGGAACAATGGGACCACGTGTCACAATGGGACCACGTGTCACAATGGGCAGCCCACAGTCTGTAGCAGCTGCGCAGTAGTAGTCAGCTTCAGTCTGCTGAGGGAGCCTCAGCAGACAGGTGGGCGATGCTCGCCAGGGAGATGGAAAAATAGCTTGCTCACTTCACTCCACGCATCATTTCAGTATCTGCAGTTCCTCTGAGAATGGTGCACTCACTCTCTTAAGCGGTTTCCAAAGACAGACTGAATTGAAAATGGGATACACAAGTAGTGTTTTCAAAGCATGATTTGAAAGCTTTTTTCAAATGTCGTTGCTCTGTAATTAGTTTTTCTTGGTCCAAGTTGCACATTTCCAATTCCTTAGCCTTGATTTAACTTGACCAACTCTTCTACTACTACTACTACTACTACTACTACTCTTATTCATCTCTATATGGGAGGCATTGCACTGTATTCAATCTGTCAGTAAAATAACGATCTATCTTGGCCTTTGCTGCTTGGTAGGTACAGGTGTGACAAGCTGCAGTAATGTGTTTGGCTTTGGATAGCTACATTTCTGCACACCCACCTGCTACAAGGCCTGCAGCCCCTTCCCCTCAGTATTTCCCCAGTCTTAATTCAAGCATTCAATTCCTACCACATCCCTCATGCAATGATATGTCGTTTCATTTTTGAAACATTGCCCCCCTCTTGTGGCCTTCCAACTTTGAAATTTACTGTTCAATTTTGAATTAATTCATATATGAATTAAATGGAAAAGCAACGATTTATCTGGCGAGTTATTTGAATGTTCGGCCTACGTCCACCTGTCTGACAGACGGTATTCTAGTGGCTTGTAGCAGCAGCAGCAGCAGCTAGGTGCGCTGCTTGCCTGCAGTAAATAGGATGTGTTCCATCCATGGAACACTGTGATAGGAATCATGCCATTCATAGAACACAATGCTTGGATGTGTTCTATTCCTGGAACAATGGGATCACGTGTCACAATGGGACCACGTGTCACAATGGGCAGCCCACAGTCTGTAGCAGCTGCGCAGTAGTAGTCAGCTTCAGTCTGCTGAGGGAGCCTCAGCAGACAGGTGGGAGATGCTCGCCAGGGAGATGGAAAAATAGCTTGCTCACTTCACTCCACGCATCATTTCAGTATCTGCAGTTCCTCTGAGAATGGTGCACTCACTCTCTTAAGCAGTTTCCAAAGACAGATTGAATTGAAATCGGGATACACAAGTAGTGTTTTCAAAGCATGATTTGAATGCTTTTTTCAAATGTCATTGCTCTGTAATTAGTTTTTCTTGGTCCAAGTTGCACATTTCCAATTCCTTAGCCTTGATTTAACTTGACCAACTCTTCTACTACTACTACTACTACTACTACTACTCTTATTCACCTCTATATGGGAGGCATTGCACTGTATTCAATCTGTCAGTAAAATAACGATCTATCTTGGCCTTTGCTGCGTGGTAGGTACAGTTGTGACAAGCTGCAGTAATGTGTTTGGCTTTGGATAGCTACATTTCTGCACACCCACCTGCTACAAGGCCTGCAGCCACTTCCCCTCAGTACTTCCCCAGTCTTAATTCAAGCATTCAATTCCTACCACATCCCTCATGCAATGATATGTCGTTTCATTTTTGAAACATTGTCCCCCTCTTGTGGCCTTCCAACTTTGAAATTTACTGTTCAATTTTGAATTAATTTATATGTGAATTAAATGGAAAAGCAACGATTTATCTGGCGAGTTATTTGAATGTTCGGCCTACGTCCACCTGTCTGACAGACGGTATTCTAGTGGTTTGTAGCAGCAACAGCAGCAGCAGCAGCTAGGTGCGCTGCTTGCCTGCAGTAAATAGGATGTGTTCCATCCATGGAACACTGTGATAGGAATCATGCCATTCATAGAACACAATGCTTGGATGTGTTCTATTCCTGGAACAATGGGACCACGTGTCACAATGGGACCACGTGTCACAATGGGCCGCCCACAGTCTGTAGCAGCTGCGCAGTAGTAGTCAGCTTCAGTCTGCTGAGGGAGCCTCAGCAGACAGGTGGGCGATGCTCGCCAGGGAGATGGAAAAATAGCTTGCTCACTTCACTCCACACATCATTTCAGTATCTGCAGTTCCTCTGAGAATGGTGCACTCACTCTCTTAAGCGGTTTCCAAAGACAGATTGAATTGAAATCGGGATACACAAGTAGTGTTTTCAAAGGATGATTTGAATGCTTTTTTCAAATGTCGTTGCTCTGTAATTAGTTTTTCTTGGTCCAAGTTGCACATTTCCAATTCCTTAGCCTTGATTTAACTTGACCAACTCTTCTACTACTACTACTACTACTACTACTACTACTCTTATTCACCTCTATATGGGAGGCATTGCACTGTATTCAATCTGTCAGTAAAATAACGATCTATCTTGGCCTTTGCTGCTTGGTAGGTACAGGTGTGACAAGCTGCAGTAATGTGTTTGGCTTTGGATAGCTACATTTCTGCACACCCACCTGCTACAAGGCCTGCAGCCCCATCCCCTCAGTATTTCCCCAGTCTTAATTCAAGCATTCAATTCCTACCACATCCCTCATGCAATGATATGTCGTTTCGTTTTTGAAACATTGTCCCCCTCTTGTGGCCTTCCAACTTTGAAATTTACTGTTCAATTTTGAATTAATTCATATATGAATTACATGGAAATGCAACGATTTATCTGGCGAGTTATTTGAATGTTCGGCCTACGTCCACCTGTCTGACAGACGGTATTCTAGTGGCTTGTAGCAGCAGCAGCAGCAGCAGCAGCTAGGTGCGCTGCTTGCCTGCAGTAAATAGGATGTGTTCCATCCATGGAACACTGTGATAGGAATCATGCCATTCATAGAACACAATTCTTGGATGTGTTCTATTCCTGGAACAATGGGACCACGTGTCACAATGGGACCACGTGTCACAATGGGCAGCCCACAGTCTGTAGCAGCTGCGCAGTAGTAGTCAGCTTCAGTCTGCTGAGGGAGCCTCAGCAGACAGGTGGGCGATGCTCGCCAGGGAGATGGAAACATAGCTTGCTCACTTCACTCCACGCATCATTTCAGTATCTGCAGTTCCTCTGAGAATGGTGCACTCACTCTCTTAAGCGGTTTCCAAAGACAGATTGAATTGAAATCGGGATACACAAGTAGTGTTTTCAAAGCATGATTTGAATGCTTTTTTCAAATGTCGTTGCTCTGTAATTAGTTTTTCTTGGTCCAAGTTGGACATTTCCAATTCCTTAGCCTTGATTTAACTTGATCAACTCTTCTACTACTACTACTACTACTACTACTCTTATTCACCTCTATATGGGAGGCATTGCACTGTATTCAATCTGTCAGTAAAATAACGATCTATCTTGGCCTTTGCTGCTTGGTAGGTACAGGTGTGACAAGCTGCAGTAATGTGTTTGGCTTTGGAAAGCTACATTTCTGCACACCCACCTGCTACAAGGCCTGCAGCCCCTTCCCCTCAGTACTTCCCCAGTCTTAATTCAAGCATTCAATTCCTACCACATCCCTCATGCAATGATATGTCGTTTCATTTTTGAAACATTGTCCCCCTCTTGTGGCCTTCCAACTTTGAAATTTACTGTTCAATTTTGAATTAATTCATATATGAATTAAATGGAAAAGCAACGATTTATCTGGCGAGTTATTTGAATGTTCGGCCTACGCCCACCTGTCTGACAGACGGTATTCTAGTGGCTTGTAGCAGCAGCAGCAGCAGCAGCTAGGTGCGCTGCTTGCCTGCAGTAAATAGGATGTGTTCCATCCATGGAACACTGTGATAGGAATCATGCCATTCAAAGAACACAATGCTTGGATGTGTTCTATTCCTGGAACAATGGGGCCACGTGTCACAATGGGACCACGTGTCACAATGGGCAGCCCACAGTCTGTAGCAGCTGCACAGTAGTAGTCAGCTTCAGTCTGCTGAGGGAGCCTCAGCAGACAGGTGGGCGATGCTCGCCAGGGAGATGGAAAAATAGCTTGCTCACTTCACTCCACGCATCATTTCAGTATCTGCAGTTCCTCTGAGAATGGTGCACTCACTCTCTTAAGCGGTTTCCAAAGACAGATTGAATTGAAATTGGGATACACAGGTAGTGTTTTCAAAGCATGATTTGAATGCTTTTTTCAAATGTCGTTGCTCTGTAATTAGTTTTTCTTGGTCCAAGTTGCACATTTCCAATTCCTTAGCATTGATTTAACTTGGCCAACTCTTCTACTACTACTACTACTACTACTACTACTACTACTACTACTACTCTTATTCACCTCTATATGGGAGGCATTGCACTGTATTCAATCTGTCAGTAAAATAACGATCTATCTTGGCCTTTGCTGCTTGGTAGGTACAGGTGTGACAAGCTGCAGTAATGTGTTTGGCTTTTGATAGCTACATTTCTGCACACCCACCTGCTACAAGGCCTGCAGCCCCTTCCCCTCAGTACTTCCCCAGTCTTAATTCAAGCATTCAATTCCTACCACATCCCTCATGCAATGATATGTCGTTTCATTTTTGAAACATTGTCCCCCTCTTGTGGCCTTCCAACTTTGAAATTTACTGTTCAATTTTGAATTAATTCATATATGAATTAAATGGAAAAGCAACGATTTATCTGGCGAGTTATTTGAATGTTCGGCCTACGTCCACCTGTCTGACATACGGTATTCTAGTGGCTTGTAGCAGCAGCAGCAGCTAGGTGCGCTGCTTGCCTGCAGTAAATAGGATGTGTTCCATCCATGGAACACTGTGAGAGGAATCATGCCATTCATAGAACACAATGCTTGGATGTGTTCTATTCCTGGAACAATGGGACCACGTGTCACAATGGGACCACGTGTCACAATGGGCAGCCCACAGTCTGTAGCAGCTGCGCAGTAGTAGTCAGCTTCAGTCTGCTGAGGGAGCCTCAGCAGACAGGTGGGCGATGCTCGCCAGGGAGATGGAAAAATAGCTTGCTCACTTCACTCCACGCATCATTTCAGTATCTGCAGTTCCTCTGAGAATGTTGCGCTCACTCTCTTAAGCGGTTTCCAAAGACAGACTGAATTGAAAATGGGATACACAAGTAGAGTTTTCAAAGCATGATTTGAAAGCTTTTTTTCAAATGTCGTTGCTCTGTAATTAGTTTTTCTTGGTCCAAGTTGCACATTTCCAATTCCTTAGCCTTGATTTAACTTGACCAACTCTTCTACTACTACTACTACTACTACTACTACTACTACTCTTATTCACCTCTATATGGGAGGCATTGCACTGTATTCAATCTGTCAGTAAAATAACGATCTATCTTGGCCTTTGCTGCTTGGTAGGTACAGGTGTGTCAAGCTGCAGTAATGTGTTTGGCTTTGGATAGCTACATTTCTGCACACCCACCTGCTACAAGGCCTGCAGCCACTTCCCCTCAGTACTTCCCCAGTCTTAATTCAAGCATTCAATTCCTACCACATCCCTCATGCAAAGATATGTCGTTTCATTTTTGAAACATTGTCCCCCTCTTGTGGCCTTCCAACTTTGAAATTTACTGTTCAATTTTGAATTAATTTATATATGAATTAAAAGGAAAAGCAACGATTTATCTGGCGAGTTATTTGAATGTTCGGCCTACGTCCACCTGTCTGACAGACGGTATTCTAGTGGCTTGTAGCAGCAGCAGCAGCAGCAGCAGCAGCTAGGTGCGCTCCTTGCCTGCAGTAAATAGGATGTGTTCCATCCATGGAACACTGTGATAGGAATCATGCCATTCAAAGAACACAATGCTTGGATGTGTTCTATTCCTGGAACAATGGGGCCACGTGTCACAATGGGACCACGTGTCACAATGGGCAGCCCACAGTCTGTAGCAGCTGCGCAGTAGTAGTCAGCTTCAGTCTGCTGAGGGAGCCTCAGCAGACAGGTGGGCGATGCTCGCCAGGGAGATGGAAAAATAGCTTGCTCACTTCACTCCAAGCATCATTTCAGTATCTGCAGTTCCTCTGAGAATGGTGCACTCACTCTCTTAAGCGGTTTCCAAAGACAGATTGATTTGAAATTGGGATACACAAGTAGTGTTTTCAAAGCATGATTTGAATGCTTTTTTCAAATGTCGTTGCTCTGTAATTAGTTTTTCTTGGTCCAAGTTGCACATTTCCAATTCCTTAGCCTTGATTTAACTTGGCCAACTCTTCTACTACTACTACTACTACTACTACTGCTACTACTACTACTCTTATTCACCTCTATATGGGAGGCATTGCACTGTATTCAATCTGTCAATAAAATAACGATCTATCTTGGCCTTTGCTGCTTGGTAGGTACAGGTGTGACAAGCTGCAGTAATGTGTTTGGCTTTGGATAGCTACATTTCTGCACACCCACCTGCTACAAGGCCTGCAGCCCCTTCCCCTCAGTACTTCCCCAGTCTTAATTCAAGCATTCAATTCCTACCACATCCCTCATGCAATGATATGTCGTTTCATTTTTGAAACATTGTCCCCCTCTTGTGGCCTTCCAACTTTGAAATTTACTGTTCAATTTTGAATTAATTCATATATGAATTAAATGGAAAAGCAACGATTTATCTGGCGAGTTATTTGAATGTTCGGCCTACGTCCACCTGTCTGACAGACGGTATTCTAGTGGCTTGTAGAAGCAGCAGCAGCTAGGTGCGCTGCTTGCCTGCAGTAAATAGGATGTGTTCCATCCATGGAACACTGTGATAGGAATCATGCCATTCATAGAACACAATGCTTGGATGTGTTCTATTCCTGGAACAATGGGACCACGTGTCACAATGGGACCACGTGTCACAATGGGCCGCCCACAGTCTGTAGCAGCTGCGCAGTAGTAGTCAGCTTCAGTCTGCTGAGGGAGCCTCAGCAGACAGGTGGGCGATGCTCGCCAGGGAGATGGAAAAATAGCTTGCTCACTTCACTCCACGCATCATTTCAGTATCTGCAGTTCCTCTGAGAATGGTGCACTCAATCTCTTAAGCGGTTTCCAAAGACATAATGAATTGAAATTAGGATACACAAGTAGTGTTTTCAAAGCATGATTTGAATGCTTTTTTCAAATGTCGTTGCTCTGTAATTAGTTTTTCTTGGTCCAAGTTGCACATTTCCAATTCCTTAGCCTTGATTTAACTTGACCAACTCTTCTACTACTACTACTACTACTCTTATTCACCTCTATATGGGAGGCATTGCACTGTATTCAATCTGTCAGTAAAATAACGATCTATCTTGGCCTTTGCTGCTTGGTAGGTACAGGTGTGACAAGCTGCAGTAATGTGTTTGGCTTTGGATAGCTACATTTCTGCACACCCATCTGCTACAAGGCCTGCAGCCCCTTCCCCTCAGTACTTCCCCAGTCTTAATTCAAGCATTCAATTCCTACCACATCCCTCATGCAATGATATGTCGTTTCATTTTTGAAACATTGCCCCCCTCTTGTGGCCTTCCAACTGTGAAATTTACTGTTCAATTTTGAATTAATTCATATATGAATTAAATGGAAAAGCAACGATTTATCTGGCGAGTTATTTGAATGTTCGGCCTACGTCCACCTGTCTGACAGACGGTATTCTAGTGGCTTGTAGCAGCAGCAGCAGCAGCTAGGTGCGAGGCTTGCCTGCAGTAAATAGGATGTGTTCCATCCATGGAACACTGTGATAGGAATCATGCCATTCATAGAACACAATGCTTGGATGTGTTCTATTCCTGGAACAATGGGACCACGTGTCACAATGGGACCACGTGTCACAATGGGCAGCCCACAGTCTGTAGCAGCTGCGCAGTAGTAGTCAGCTTCAGTCTGCTGAGGGAGCCTAAGCAGACAGGTGGGCGATGCTCGCCAGGGAGATGGAAAAATAGCTTGCTCACTTCACTCCACGCATCATTTCAGTATCTGCAGTTCCTCTGAGAATGGTGCACTCACTCTCTTAAGCAGTTTCCAAAGACAGATTGAATTGAAATCGGGATAAACAAGTAGTGTTTTCAAAGCGTGATTTGAATGCTTTTTTCAAATGTCGTTGCTATGTAATTAGTTTTTCTTGGTCCAAGTTGCACATTTCCAATTCCTTAGCCTTGATTTAACTTGACCAACTCTTCTACTACTACTACTACTACTACTACTACTACTCTTATTCACCTCTATATGGGAGGCATTGCACTGTATTCAATCTGTCAGTAAAATAACGATCTATCTTGGCCTTTGCTGCTTGGTAGGTACAGTTGTGACAAGCTGCAGTAATGTGTTTGGCTTTGGATAGCTACATTTCTGCACACCCACCTGCTACAAGGCCTGCAGCCCCTTCCCCTCAGTACTTCCCCAGTCTTAATTCAAGCATTCAATTCCTACCACATCCCTCATGCAATGATATGTCGTTTCATTTTTGAAACATTGTCCCCCTCTTGTGGCCTTCCAACTTTGAAATTTACTGTTCAATTTTGAATTAATTTATATATGAATTAAATGGAAAAGCAACGATTTATCTGGCGAG
Organism: Dendrobates tinctorius; assembly: GCF_039654945.1. Taxonomy (NCBI): domain Eukaryota; kingdom Metazoa; phylum Chordata; class Amphibia; order Anura; family Dendrobatidae; genus Dendrobates; species Dendrobates tinctorius. The sequence continues at coordinate 26,414,504 of NW_027361793.1, forward strand.
TTATTTGAATGTTCGGCCTACGTCCACCTGTCTGACAGACGGTATTCTAGTGGTTTGTAGCAGCAGCAGCAGCAGCAGCAGCTAGGTGCGCTGCTTGCCTGCAGTAAATAGGATGTGTTCCATCCATGGAACACTGTGATAGGAATCATGCCATTCATAGAACACAATGCTTGGATGTGTTCTATTCCTGGAACAATGGGACCACGTGTCACAATGGGACCACGTGTCACAATGGGTCGCCCACAGTCTGTAGCAGCTGCGCAGTAGTAGTCAGCTTCAGTCTGCTGAGGGAGCCTCAGCAGACAGGTGGGCGATGCTCGCCAGGGAGATGGAAAAATAGCTTGCTCACTTCACTCCACACATCATTTCAGTATCTGCAGTTCCTCTGAGAATGGTGCACTCACTCTCTTAAGCGGTTTCCAAAGACAGATTGAATTGAAATCGGGATACACAAGTAGAGTTTTCAAAGCATGATTTGAATGCTTTTTTCAAATGTCGTTGCTCTGTAATTAGTTTTTCTTGGTCCAAGTTGCACATTTCCAATTCCTTAGCCTTGATTTAACTTGACCAACTCTTCTACTACTACTACTACTACTACTACTACTACTACTACTACTACTCTTATTCACCTCTATAAGGGAGGCATTGCACTGTATTCAATCTGTCAGTAAAATAACGATCTATCTTGGCCTTTGCTACTTGGTAGGTACAGGTGTGACAAGCTGCAGTAATGTGTTTGGCTTTGGATAGCTACATTTCTGCACACCCACCTGCTAAAAGGCCTGCAGCCCCTTCCCCTCAGTACTTCCCCAGTCTTAATTCAAGCATTCAATTCCTACCACATTCCTCATGCAATGATATGTCGTTTCGTTTTTGAAACATTGTACCCCTCTTGTGGCCTTCCAACTTTGAAATTTACTGTTCAATTTTGAATTAATTCATATATGAATTAAATGGAAAAGCAACGATTTATCTGGCGAGTTATTTGAATGTTCGGCCTACGTCCACCTGTCTGACAGACGGTATTCTAGTGGCTTGTAGCAGCAGCAGCAGCAGCAGCAGCAGCTAGGTGCGCTGCTTGCCTGCAGTAAATAGGATGTGTTCCATCCATGGAACACTGTGATAGGAATCATGCCATTCATAGAACACAATTCTTGGATGTGTTCTATTCCTGGAACAATGGGACCACGTGTCACAATGGGACCACGTGTCACAATGGGCAGCCCACAGTCTGTAGCAGCTGCGCAGTAGTAGTCAGCTTCAGTCTGCTGAGGGAGCCTCAGCAGACAGGTGGGCGATGCTCGCCAGGGAGATGGAAAAATAGCTTGCTCACTTCACTCCACGCATCATTTCAGTATCTGCAGTTCCTCTGAGAATGGTGCACTCACTCTCTTAAGCGGTTTCCAAAGACAGATTGAATTGAAATCGGGATACACAAGTGGTGTTTTCAAAGCATGATTTGAATGCTTTTTTCAAATGTCGTTGCTCTGTAATTAGTTTTTCTTGGTCCAAGTTGCACATTTCCAATTCCTTAGCCTTGACTTAACTTGACCAACTCTTCTACTACTACTACTACTACTACTACTACTCTTATTCACCTCTATATGGGAGGCATTGCACTGTATTCAATCTGTCAGTAAAATAACGATCTATCTTGGCCTTTGCTGCTTGGTAGGTACAGGTATGACAAGCTGCGGTAATGTGTTTGGCTTTGGATAGCTACATTTCTGCACACCCACCTGCTACAAGGCCTGCAGCCCCATCCCCTCAGTACTTCCCCAGTCTTAATTCAAGCATTCAATTCCTACCACATCCCTCATGCAATGATATGTCGTTTCATTTTTGAAACATTGTCCCCCTCTTGTGGCCTTCCAACTTTGAAATTTACTGTTCAATTTTGAATTAATTCATATATGAATTAAATGGAAAAGCAACGATTTATCTGGCGAGTTATTTGAATGTTCGGCCTACGTCCACCTGTCTGACAGACGGTATTCTAGTGGCTTGTAGCAGCAGCAGCAGCAGCAGCAGCTAGGTGCGCTGCTTGCCTGCAGTAAATAGGATGTGTTCCATCCATGGAACACTGTGATAGGAATCATGCCATTCATAGAACACAATGCTTGGATGTGTTCTATTCCTGGAACAATGGGACCACGTGTCACAATGGGACCACGTGTCACAATGGGCAGCCAACAGTCTGTAGCAGCTGCGCAGTAGTAGTCAGCTTCAGTCTGCTGAGGGAGCCTCAGCAGACAGGTGGGCGATGCTCGCCAGGGAGATGGAAAAATAGCTTGATCACTTCACTCCACGCATCATTTCAGTATCTGCAGTTCCTCTGAGAATGGTGCACTCACTCTCTTAAGCGGTTTCCAAAGACAGATTGAATTGAAATTGGGATAGACAAGTAGTGTTTTCAAAGCATGATTTGAATGCTTTTTTCAAATGTCGTTGCTCTGTAATTAGTTTTTCTTGGTCCAAGTTGCACATTTCCAATTCCTTAGCCTTGATTTAACTTGACCAACTCTTCTACTACTACTACTACTACTACTCTTAGTCACCTCTATATGGGAGGCATTGCACTGTATTCAATCTGTCAGTAAAATAACGATCTATCTTGGCCTTTGCTGCTTGGTAGGTACAGGTGTGACAAGCTGCAGTAATGTGTTTGGCTTTGGATAGCTACATTTCTGCACACCCACCTGCTACAAGGCCTGCAGCCCCTTCCCCTCAGTACTTCCCCAGTCTTAATTCAAGCATTCAATTCCTACCACATCCCTCATGCAATGATATGTCGTTTCATTTTTGAAACATTGTCCCCCTCTTGTGGCCTTCCAACTTTGAAATTTACTGTTCAATTTTGAATTAATTCATATATGAATTAAATGGAAAAGCAACGATTTATCTGGCGAGTTATTTGAATGTTCGGCCTACGTCCACCTGTCTGACAGACGGTATTCTAGTGGCTTGTAGCAGCAGCAGCAGCAGCAGCTAGGTGCGCTGCTTGCCTGCAGTAAATAGGATGTGTTCCATCCATGGAACACTGTGATAGGAATCATGCCATTCATAGAACACAATGCTTGGATGTGTTCTATTCCTGGAACAATGGGACCACGTGTCACAATGGGACCACGTGTCACAATGGGCAGCCCACAGTCTGTAGCAGCTGCGCAGTAGTAGTCAGCTTCAGTCTGCTGAGGGAGCCTCAGCAGACAGGTGGGCGATGCTCGCCAGGGAGATGGAAAAATAGCTTGCTCACTTCACTCCACGCATCATTTCAGTATCTGCAGTTCTTCTGAGAATGGTGCACTCACTCTCTTAAGCGTTTTCCAAAGACAGATTGAATTGAAATCGGGATACACAAGTAGTGTTTTCAAAGCATGATTTGAATGCTTTTTTCAAATGTCGTTGCTCTGTAATTAGTTTTTCTTGGTCCAAGTTGCACATTTCCAATTCCTTAGCCTTGATTTAACTTGACCAACTCTTCTACTACTACTACTACTACTACTACTACTACTCTTATTCACCTCTATATGGGAGGCATTGCACTGTATTCAATCTGTCAGTAAAATAACGATCTATCTTGGCCTTTGCTGCTTGGTAGGTACAGGTGTGACAAGCTGCAGTAATGTGTTTGACTTTGGATAGCTACATTTCTGCACACCCACCTGCTACAAGGCCTGCAGCCCCTTCCCCTCAGTACTTCCCCAGTCTTAATTCAAGCATTCAATTCCTACCACATCCCTCATGCAATGATATGTCGTTTCATTTTTGAAACATTGTCCCCCTCTTGTGGCCTTCCAACTTTGAAATTTACTGTTCAATTTTGAATTAATTCATATATGAATTAAATGGAAAAGCAACAATTTATCTGGCTAGTTATTTGAATGTTCGGCCTACGTCCACCTGTCTGACAGACGGTATTCTAGTGGCTTGTAGCAGCAGCAGCAGCAGCAGCTAGGTGCGCTGCTTGCCTGCAGTAAATAGGATGTGTTCCATCCATGGAACACTGTGATAGGAATCATGCCATTCATAGAACACAATGCTTGGATGTGTTCTATTCCTGGAACAATGGGACCACGTGTCACAATGGGACCACTTGTCACAATGGGCCGCCCACAGTCTGTAGCAGCTGCGCAGTAGTAGTCAGCTTCAGTCTGCTGAGGGAGCCTCAGCAGAGAGGTGGGCGATGCTCGCCAGGGAGATGGAAAAATAGCTTGCTCACTTCACTCCACGCATCATTTCAGTATCTGCAGTTCCTCTGAGAATGGTGCACTCACTCTTAAGCGGTTTCCAAAGACAGATTGAATTGAAATCGGGATACACAAGTAGTGTTTTCAAAGCATGATTTGAATGCTTTTTTCAAATGTCGTTGCTCTGTAATTAGTTTTTCTTGGTCCAAGTTGCACATTTCCAATTCCTTAGCCTTGATTTAACTTGACCAACTCTTCTACTACTACTACTACTCTTATTCACCTCTATATGGGAGGCATTGCACTGTATTCAATCTGTCAGTAAAATAACGATCTATCTTGGCCTTTGCTGCTTGGTAGGTACAGGTATGACAAGCTGCGGTAATGTGTTTGGCTTTGGATAGCTACATTTCTGCACACCCACCTGCTACAAGGCCTGCAGCCCCTTCCCCTCAGTACTTCCCCAGTCTTAATTCAAGCATTCAATTCCTACCACATCCCTCATGCAATGATATGTCGTTTCATTTTTGAAACATTGTCCCCCTCTTGTGGCCTTCCAACTTTGAAATTTACTGTTCAATTTTGAATTAATTCATATATGAATTAAATGGAAAAGCAACGATTTATCTGGCGAGTTATTTGAATGTTCGGCCTACGTCCACCTGTCTGACAGACGGTATTCTAGTGGCTTGTAGCAGCAGCAGCAGCAGCTAGGTGCGCTGCTTGCCTGCAGTAAATAGGATGTGTTCCATCCATGGAGCACTGTGATAGGAATCATGCCATTCATAGAACACAATGCTTGGATGTGTTCTATTCCTGAAACAATGGGACCATGTGTCACAATGGGACCACGTGTCACAATGGGCAGCCCACAGTGTGTAGCAGCTGCGCAGTAGTAGTCAGCTTCAGTCTGCTGAGGGAGCCTCAGCAGACAGGTGGGCGATGCTTGCCTGGGAGATGGAAAAATAGCTTGCTCACTTCACTCCACGCATCATTTCAGTATCTGCAGTTCCTCTGAGAATGGTGCACTCACTCTCTTAAGCGGTTTCCAAAGACAGATTGAATTGAAATTGGGATACACAAGTAGTGTTTTCAAAGCATGATTTGAATGCTTTTTTCAAATGTCGTTGCTCTGTAGTTAGTTTTTCTTGGTCCAAGTTGCACATTTCCAATTCCTTAGCCTTGATTTAACTTGACCAACTCTTCTACTACTACTACTACTGCTCTTATTCACCTCTATATGGGAGGCATTGCACTGTATTCAATCTGTCAGTAAAATAACGATCTATCTTGGCCTTTGCTGCTTGGTAGGTACAGGTGTGACAAGCTGCAGTAATGTGTTTGGCTTTGGAAAGCTACATTTCTGCACACCCACCTGCTACAAGGCCTGCAGCCCCTTCCCCTCAGTACTTCCCCAGTCTTAATTCAAGCATTCAATTCCTACCACATCCCTCATGCAATGATATGTCGTTTCATTTTTGAAACATTGTCCCCCTCTTGTGGCCTTCCAACTTTGAAATTTACTGTTCAATTTTGAATTAATTCATATATGAATTAAATGGAAAAGCAACGATTTATCTGGCGTGTTATTTGAATGTTCGGCCTACGTCCACCTATCTGACAGACGGTATTCTAGTGGCTTTGTAGCAGCAGCAGCAGCTAGGTTCCCTGCTTGCCTGCAGTAAATAGGATGTGTTCCATCCATGGAACACTGTGATAGGAATCATGCCATTCACAGAACACAATGCTTGGATGTGTTCTATTCCTGGAACAATGGGGCCACGTGTCACAATGGGACCACGTGTCACAATGGGCAGCCCACAGTCTGTAGCAGCTGCGCAGTAGTAGTCAGCTTAAGTCTGCTGAGGGAGCCTCAGCAGACAGGTGGGCGATGCTCGCCAGGGAGATGGAAAAATAGCTTGCTCACTTCACTCCACGCATCATTTCAGTATCTGCAGTTCCTCTGAGAATGGTGCACTCACTCTCTTAAGCGGTTTCCAAAGACAGATTGAATTGAAATTGGGATACACAAGTAGTGTTTTCAAAGCATGATTTGAATGCTTTTTTCAAATGTCGTTGCTCTGTAATTAGTTTTTCTTGGTCCAAGTTGCACATTTCCAATTTCTTAGCCTTGATTTAACTTGACCAACTCTTCTACTACTACTACTACTACTACTACTACTACTCTTATTCACCTCTATATGCTAGGCATTGCACTGTATTCAATCTGTCAGTAAAATAACGATCTATCTTGGCCTTTGCTGCTTGGTAGGTACAGGTGTGACAAGCTGCAGTAATGTGTTTGGCTTTGGATAGCTACATTTCTGCACACCCACCTGCTACAAGGCCTGCAGCCCCTTCCCCTCAGTACTTCCCCAGTCTTAATTCAAGCATTCAATTCCTACCACATCCCTCATGCAATGATATGTCGTTTCATTTTTGAAACATTGTCCCCCTCTTGTGGCCTTCCAACTTTGAAATTTACTGTTCAATTTTGAATTAATTCATATATGAATTAAATGGAAAAGCAACGATTTATCTGGCGAGTTATTTGAATGTTCGGCCTACGTCCACCTGTCTGACAGACGGTATTCTAGTGGCTTGTAGCAGCAGCAGCAGCTAGGTGCGCTGCTTGCCTGCAGTAAATAGGATGTGTTCCATCCATGGAACACTGTGATAGGAATCATGCCATTCATAGAACACAATGCTTGGATGTGTTCTATTCCTGGAACAATGGGACCATGTGTCACAATGGGACCACGTGTCACAATGGGCAGCCCACAGTCTGTAGCAGCTGCGCAGTAGTAGTCAGCTTCAGTCTGCTGAGGGAGCCTCAGCAGACAGGTGGGCGATGCTCGCCAGGGAGATGGAAAAATAGCTTGCTCACTTCACTCCACGCATCATTTCAGTATCTGCAGTTCTTCTGAGAATGGTGCACTCACTCTCTTAAGCGTTTTCCAAAGACAGATTGAATTGAAATCGGGATACACAAGTAGTGTTTTCAAAGCATGATTTGAATGCTTTTTTCAAATGTCGTTGCTCTGTAATTAGTTTTTCTTGGTCCAAGTTGCACATTTCCAATTCCTTAGCCTTGATTTAACTTGACCAACTCTTCTACTACTACTACTACTACTACTACTACTCTTATTCACCTCTATATGGGAGGCATTGCACTGTATTCAATCTGTCAGTAAAATAACGATCTATCTTGGCCTTTGCTGCTTGGTAGGTACAGGTGTGACAAGCTGCAGTAATGTGTTTGGCTTTGGATAGCTACATTTCTGCACACCCACCTGCTACAAGGCCTGCAGCCCCTTCCCCTCAGTACTTCCCCAGTCTTAATTCAAGCATTCAATTCCTACCACATCCCTCATGCAATGATATGTCGTTTCATTTTTGAAACATTGTCCCCCTCTTGTGGCCTTCCAACTTTGAAATTTACTGTTCAATTTTGAATTAATTCATATATGAATTAAATGGAAAAGCAACGATTTATCTGGCGAGTTATTTGAATGTTCGGCCTACGTCCACCTGTCTGACAGACGGTATTCTAGTGGCTTGTAGCAGCAGCAGCAGCTAGGTGCGCTGCTTGCCTGCAGTAAATAGGATGTGTTCCATCCATGGAACACTGTGATAGGAATCATGCCATTCATAGAACACAATGCTTGGATGTGTTCTATTCCTGGAACAATGGGGCCACGTGTCACAATGGGACCACGTGTCACAATGGGCAGCCCACAGTCTGTAGCAGCTGCGCAGTAGTAGTCAGCTTAAGTCTGCTGAGGGAGCCTCAGCAGACAGGTGGGCGATGCTCGCCAGGGAGATGGAAAAATAGCTTGCTCACTTCACTCCACGCATCATTTCAGTATCTGCAGTTCCTCTGAGAATGGTGCACTCACTCTCTTAAGCGGTTTCCAAAGACAGATTGAATTGAAATTGGGATACACAAGTAGTGTTTTCAAAGCATGATTTGAATGCTTTTTTCAAATGTCGTTGCTCTGTAATTAGTTTTTCTTGGTCCAAGTTGCACATTTCCAATTCCTTAGCCTTGATTTAACTTGACCAACTCTTCTACTACTACTACTACTACTACTACTACTACTACTACTCTTATTCACCTCTATATGGGAGGCATTGCACTGTATTCAATCTGTCAGTAAAATAACGATCTATCTTGGCCTTTGCTGCTTGGTAGGTACAGGTGTGACAAGCTGCAGTAATGTGTTTGGCTTTGGATAGCTACATTTCTGCACACCCACCTGCTACAAGGCCTGCAGCCCCTTCCCCTCAGTACTTCCCCAGTCTTAATTCAAGCATTCAATTCCTACCACATCCCTCATGCAATGATATGTCGTTTCATTTTTGAAACATTGCCCCCCTCTTGTGGCCTTCCAACTTTGAAATTTACTGTTCAATTTTGAATTAATTCATATATGAATTAAATTGAAAAGCAACGATTTATCTGGTGAGTTATTTGAATGTTCGGCCTACGTCCACCTGTCTGACAGACGGTATTCTAGTGGCTTGTAGCAGCAGCAGCAGCAGCAGCTAGGTGCGCTGCTTGCCTGCAGTAAATAGGATGTGTTCCATCCATGGAACACTGTGATAGGAATCATGCCATTCATAGAACACAATGCTTGGATGTGTTCTATTCCTGGAACAATGGGACCACGTGTCACAATGGGACCACGTGTCACAATGGGCAGCCCACAGTCTGTAGCAGCTGCGCAGTAGTAGTCAGCTTCAGTCTGCTGAGGGAGCCTCAGCAGACAGGTGGGCGATGCTCGCCAGGGAGATGGAAAAATAGCTTGCTCTCTTCACTCCACGCATCATTTCAGTATCTGCAGTTCCTCTGAGAATGGTGCACTCACTCTCTTAAGCAGTTTCCAAAGACAGATTGAATTGAAATCGGGATACACAAGTAGTGTTTTCAAAGCATGATTTGAATGCTTTTTTCAAATGTCGTTGCTCTGTAATTAGTTTTTCTTGGTCCAAGTTGCACATTTCCAATTCCTTAGCCTTGATTTAACTTGACCAACTCTTCTACTACTACTACTACTACTACTACTACTACTACTACACTTATTCACCTCTATATGGGAGGCATTGCACTGTATTCAATCTGTCAGTAAAATAACAATCTATCTTGGCCTTTGCTGCGTGGTAGGTACAGTTGTGACAAGCTGCAGTAATGTGTTTGGCTTTGGATAGCTACATTTCTGCACACCCACCTGCTACAAGGCCTGCAGCCCCTTCCCCTCAGTACTTCCCCAGTCTTAATTCAAGCATTCAATTCCTACCACATCCCTCATGCAATGATATGTCGTTTCATTTTTGAAACATTGTCCCCCTCTTGTGGCCTTCCAACTTTGAAATTTACTGTTCAATTTTGAATTAATTTATATATGAATTAAATGGAAAAGCAACGATTTATCTGGCGAGTTATTTGAATGTTCGGCCTACGTCCACCTGTCTGACAGACGGTATTCTAGTGGCTTGCAGCAGCAGCAGCAGCAGCAGTAGCAGCAGCTAGGTGCGCTGCTTGCCTGCAGTAAATAGGATGTGTTCCATCCATGGAACACTGTGATAGGAATCATGCCATTCATAGAACACAATGCTTGGATGTGTTCTATTCCTGGAACAATGGGACCACGTGTCACAATGGGACCACGTGTCACAATGGGCCGCCCACAGTCTGTAGCAGCTGCGCAGTAGTAGTCAGCTTCAGTCTGCTGAGGGAGCCTCAGCAGACAGGTGGGCGATGCTCGCCAGGGAGATGGAAAAATAGCTTGCTCACTTCACTCCACACATCATTTCAGTATCTGCAGTTCCTCTGAGAATGGTGCACTCACTCTCTTAAGCGATTTCCAAAGACAGATTGAATTGAAATCGGGATACACAAGTAGTGTTTTCAAAGCATGATTTGAATGCTTTTTTCAAATGTCGTTGCTCTGTAATTAGTTTTTCTTGGTCCAAGTTGCACATTTCCAATTCCTTAGCCTTGATTTAACTTGACCAACTCTTCTACTACTACTACTACTACTACTACTACTACTCTTATTCACCTCTATATGGGAGGCATTGCACTGTATTCAATCTGTCAGTAAAATAATGATCTATCTTGGCCTTTGCTGCTTGGTAGGTACAGGTGTGACAAGCTGCAGTAATGTGTTTGGCTTTGGATAGCTACATTTCTGCACACCCACCTGCTACAAGGCCTGCAGCCCCTTCCCCTCAGTACTTCCCCAGTCTTAATTCAAGAATTCAATTCCTACCACATCCCTCTTGCAATGATATGTCGTTTCGTTTTTGAAACATTGTACCCCTCTTGTGGCCTTCCAACTTTGAAATTTACTGTTCAATTTTGAATTAATTCATATATGAATTAAATGGAAAAGCAACGATTTATCTGGCTAGTTATTTGAATGTTCGGCCTACGTCCACCTGTCTGACAGACGGTATTCTAGTGGCTTGTAGCAGCAGCAGCAGCAGCAGCAGCTAGGTGCGCTGCTTGCCTGCAGTAAATAGGATGTGTTCCATCCATGGAGCACTGTGATAGGAATCATGCCATTCATAGAACACAATGCTTGGATGTGTTCTATTCCTGAAACAATGGGACCACGTGTCACAATGGGACCACGTGTCACAATGGGCAGCCCACAGTCTGTAGCAGCTGCGCAGTAGTAGTCAGCTTCAGTCTGCTGAGGGAGCCTCAGCAGACAGGTGGGCGATGCTTGCCAGGGAGATGGAAAAATAGCTTGCTCACTTCACTCCACGCATCATTTCAGTATCTGCAGTTCCTCTGAGAATGGTGCACTCACTCTCTTAAGCGGTTTCCAAAGACAGATTGAATTGAAATTGGGATACACAAGTAGTGTTTTCAAAGCATGATTTGAATGCTTTTTTCAAATGTCGTTGCTCTGTAGTTAGTTTTTCTTGGTCCAAGTTGCACATTTCCAATTCCTTAGCCTTGATTTAACTTGACCAACTCTTCTACTACTACTACTACTACTCTTATTCACCTCTATATGGGAGGCATTGCACTGTATTCAATCTGTCAGTAAAATAACGATCTATCTTGGCCTTTGCTGCTTGGTAGGTACAGGTGTGACAAGCTGCAGTAATGTGTTTGGCTTTGGAAAGCTACATTTCTGCACACCCACCTGCTACAAGGCCTGCAGCCCCTTCCCCTCAGTAATTCCCCAGTCTTAATTCAAGCATTCAATTCCTACCACATCCCTCATGCAATGATATGTCGTTTCATTTTTGAAACATTGTCCCCCTCTTGTGGCCTTCCAACTTTGAAATTTACTGTTCAATTTTGAATTAATTCATATATGAATTAAATGGAAAAGCAACGATTTATCTGGCGAGTTATTTGAATGTTCGGCCTACGTCCACCTGTCTGACAGACGGTATTCTAGTGGCTTGTAGCAGCAGCAGCAGCTAGGTGCGCTGCTTGCCTGCAGTAAATAGGATGTGTTCCATCCATGGAACACTGTGATAGGAATCATGCCATTCACAGAACACAATGCTTGGATGTGTTCTATTCCTGGAACAATGGGGCCACGTGTCACAATGGGACCACGTGTCACAATGGGCAGCCCACAGTCTGTAGCAGCTGCGCAGTAGTAGTCAGCTTCAGTCTGCTGAGGGAGCCTCAGCAGACAGGTGGGCGATGCTCGCCAGGGAGATGGAAAAATAGCTTGCTCACTTCACTCCACGCATCATTTCAGTATCTGCAGTTCCTCTGAGAATGGTGCACTCACTCTCTTAAGCGGTTTCCAAAGACAGACTGAATTGAAAATGGGATACACAAGTAGTGTTTTCAAAGCATGATTTGAATGCTTTTTTCAAATGTCGTTGCTCTGTAATTAGTTTTTCTTGGTCCAAGTTGCACATTTCCAATTCCTTAGCCTTGATTTAACTTGACCAACTCTTCTACTACTACTACTACTACTGCTACTACTACTACTCTTATTCACCTCTATATGGGAGGCATTGCACTGTATTCAATCTGTCAGTAAAATAACGATCTATCTTGGCCTTTGCTGCGTGGTAGGTACAGTTGTGACAAGCTGCAGTAATGTGTTTGGCTTTGGATAGCTACATTTCTGCACACCCACCTGCTACAAGGCCTGCAGCCCCTTCCCCTCAGTACTTCCCCAGTCTTAATTCAAGCATTCAGTGCCTACCACATCCCTCATGCAATGATATGTCGTTTCATTTTTGAAACATTGTCCCCCTCTTGTGGCCTTCCAACTTTGAAATTTACTGTTCAATTTTGAATTAATTTAAATATGAATTAAATGGAAAAGCAACGATTTATCTGGCGAGTTATTTGAATGTTCGGCCTACGTCCACCTGTCTGACAGACGGTATTCTAGTGGCTTGTAGCAGCAGCAGCAGCAGCAGCAGCTAGGTGCGCTGCTTGCCTGCAGTAAATAGGATGTGTTCCATCCATGGAACACTGTGATAGGAATCATGCCATTCATAGAACACAATGCTTGGATGTGTTCTATTCCTGGAACAATGGGACCACGTGTCACAATGGGACCACGTGTCACAATGGGCCGCCCACAGTCTGTAGCAGCTGCGCAGTAGTAGTCAGCTTCAGTCTGCTGAGGGAGCCTCAGCAGACAGGTGGACGATGCTCGCCAGGGAGATGGAAAAATAGCTTGCTCACTTCACTCCACACATCATTTCAGTATCTGCAGTTCCTCTGAGAATGGTGCACTCACTCTCTTAAGTGGTTTCCAAAGACAGATTGAATATAAATCGGGATACACAAGTAGTGTTTTCAAAGCATGATTTGAATGCTTTTTTCAAATGTCGTTGCTCTGTAATTAGTTTTTCTTGGTCCAAGTTGCACATTTCCAATTCCTTAGCCTTGATTTAACTTGACCAACTCTTCTACTACTACTACTACTACTACTACTACTACTACTACTACTACTACTACTACTCTTATTCACCTCTATATGGGAGGCATTGCACTGTATTCAATCTGTCAGTAAAATAATGATCTATCTTGGCCTTTGCTGCTTGGTAGGTACAGGTGTGACAAGCTGCAGTAATGTGTTTGGCTTTGGATAGCTACATTTCTGCACACCCACCTGCTACAAGGCCTGCAGCCCCTTCCCCTCAGTACTTCCCCAGTCTTAATTCAAGCATTCAATTCCTACCACATCCCTCTTGCAATGATATGTCGTTTCGTTTTTGAAACATTGTACCCCTCTTGTGGCCTTCCAACTTTGAAATTTACTGTTCAATTTTGAATTAATTCATATATGAATTAAATGGAAAAGCAACGATTTATCTGGCTAGTTATTTGAATGTTCGGCCTACGTCCACCTGTCTGACAGACGGTATTCTAGTGGCTTGTAGCAGCAGCAGCAGCAGCTAGGTGCGCTGCTTGCCTGCAGTAAATAGGATGTGTTCCATCCATGGAGCACTGTGATAGGAATCATGCCATTCATAGAACACAATGCTTGGATGTGTTCTATTCCTGAAACAATGGGACCACGTGTCACAATGGGACCACGTGTCACAATGGGCAGCCCACAGTCTGTAGCAGCTGCGCAGTAGTAGTCAGCTTCAGTCTGCTGAGGGAGCCTCAGCAGACAGGTGGGCGATGCTTGCCAGGGAGATGGAAAAATAGCTTGCTCACTTCACTCCACGCATCATTTCAGTATCTGCAGTTCCTCTGAGAATGGTGCACTCACTCTCTTAAGCGGTTTCCAAAGACAGATTGAATTGAAATTGGGATACACAAGTAGTGTTTTCAAAGCATGATTTGAATGCTTTTTTCAAATGTCGTTGCTCTGTAGTTAGTTTTTCTTGGTCCAAGTTGCACATTTCCAATTCCTTAGCCTTGATTTAACTTGACCAACTCTTCTACTACTACTACTACTACTACTCTTATTCACCTCTATATGGGAGGCATTGCACTGTATTCAATCTGTCAGTAAAATAACGATCTATCTTGGCCTTTGCTGCTTGGTAGGTACAGGTGTGACAAGCTGCAGTAATGTGTTTGGCTTTGGAAAGCTACATTTCTGCACACCCACCTGCTACAAGGCCTGCAGCCCCTTCCCCTCAGTACTTCCCCAGTCTTAATTCAAGCATTCAATTCCTACCACATCCCTCATGCAATGATATGTCGTTTCATTTTTGAAACATTGTCCCCCTCTTGTGGCCTTCCAACTTTGAAATTTACTGTTCAATTTTGAATTAATTCATATATGAATTAAATGGAAAAGCAACGATTTATCTGGCGAGTTATTTGAATGTTCGGCCTACGTCCACCTGTCTGACAGACGGTATTCTAGTGGCTTGTAGCAGCAGCAGCAGCTAGGTGCGCTGCTTGCCTGCAGTAAATAGGATGTGTTCCATCCATGCAACACTGTGATAGGAATCATGCCATTCACAGAACACAATGCTTGGATGTGTTCTATTCCTGGAACAATGGGGCCACGTGTCACAATGGGACCACGTGTCACAATGGGCAGCCCACAGTCTGTAGCAGCTGCGCAGTAGTAGTCAGCTTCAGTCTGCTGAGGGAGCCTCAGCAGACAGGTGGGCGATGCTCGCCAGGGAGATGGAAAAATAGCTTGCTCACTTCACTACACGCATCATTTCAGTATCTGCAGTTCCTCTGAGAATGGTGCACTCACTCTCTTAAGCGGTTTCCAAAGACAGACTGAATTGAAAATGGGATACACAAGTAGTGTTTTCAAAGCATGATTTGAATGCTTTTTTCAAATGTCGTTGCTCTGTAATTAGTTTTTCTTGTTCCAAGTTGCACATTTCCAATTCCTTAGCCTTGATTTAACTTGACCAACTCTTCTACTACTACTACTACTACTACTACTACTACTCTTATTCACCTCCATATGGGAGGCATTGCACTGTATTCAATCTGTCAGTAAAATAACGATCTATCTTGGCCTTTGCTGCTTGGTAGGTACAGGTGTGACAAGCTGCAGTAATGTGTTTGGCTTTGGATAGCTACATTTCTGCACACCCACCTGCTACAAGGCCTGCAGCCCCTTCCCCTCAGTACTTCCCCAGTCTTAATTCAAGCATTCAATTCCTACCACATCCCTCATGCAATGATATGTCGTTTCATTTTTGAAACATTGCCCCCCTCTTGTGGCCTTCCAACTTTGAAATTTACTGTTCAATTTTGAATTAATTCATATATGAATTAAATTGAAAAGCAACGATTTATCTGGTGAGTTATTTGAATGTTCGGCCTACGTCCACCTGTCTGACAGACGGTATTCTAGTGGATTGTAGCAGCAGCAGCAGCAGCTAGGTGCGCTGCTTGCCTGCAGTAAATAGGATGTGTTCCATCCATGGAACACTGTGATAGGAATCATGCCATTCATAGAACACAATGCTTGGATGTGTTCTATTCCTGGAACAATGGGACCACGTGTCACAATGGGACCACGTGTCACAATGGGCAGCCCACAGTCTGTAGCAGCTGCGCAGTAGTAGTCAGCTTCAGTCTGCTGAGGGAGCCTCAGCAGACAGGTGGGCGATGCTCGCCATGGAGATGGAAAAATAGCTTGCTCACTTCACTCCACGCATCATTTCAGTATCTGCAGTTCCTCTGAGAATGGTGCACTCACTCTCTTAAGCAGTTTCCAAAGACAGATTGAATTGAAATCGGGATACACAAGTAGTGTTTTCAAATCATGATTTGAATGCTTTTTTCAAATGTCGTTGCTCTGTAATTAGTTTTTCTTGGTCAAAGTTGCACATTTACAATTCCTTAGCCTTGATTTAACTTGACCAACTCTTCTACTACTACTACTACTACTACTACTACTACTACTACTACTACTACTACTACTACTACTACTCTTATTCACCTCTATATGGGAGGCATTGCACTGTATTCAATCTGTCAGTAAAATAACGATCTATCTTGGCCTTTGCTGCGTGGTAGGTACAGTTGTGAGAAGCTGCATTAATGTGTTTGGCTTTGGATAGCTACATTTCTGCACACCCACCTGCTACAAGGCCTGCAGCCCCTTCCCCTCAGTACTTCCCCAGTCTTAATTCAAGCATTCAATTCCTACCACATCCCTCATGCAATGATATGTCGTTTCATTTTTTAAACATTGTCCCCCTCTTGTGGCCTTCCAACTTTGAAATTTACTGTTCAATTTTGAATTAATTTATATATGAATTAAATGGAAAAGCAACGATTTATCTGGCGAGTTATTTGAATGTTCGGCCTACGTCCACCTGTCTGACAGACGGTATTCTAGTGGCTTGTAGCAGCAGCAGCAGCAGCAGCAGCTAGGTGCGCTGCTTGCCTGCAGTAAATAGGATGTGTTCCATCCATGGAACACTGTGATAGGAATCATGCCATTCATAGAACACAATGCTTGGATGTGTTCTATTCCTGGAACAATGGGACCACGTGTCACAATGGGACCACGTGTCACAATGGGCCGCCCACAGTCTGTAGCAGCTGCGCAGTAGTAGTCAGCTTCAGTCTGCTGAGGGAGCCTCAGCAGACAGGTGGACGATGCTCGCCAGGGAGATGGAAAAATAGCTTGCTCACTTCACTCCACACATCATTTCAGTATCTGCAGTTCCTCTGAGAATGGTGCACTCACTCTCTTAAGTGGTTTCCAAAGACAGATTGAATATAAATCGGGATACACAAGTAGTGTTTTCAAAGCATGATTTGAATGCTTTTTTCAAATGTCGTTGCTCTGTAATTAGTTTTTCTTGGTCCAAGTTGCACATTTCCAATTCCTTAGCCTTGATTTAACTTGACCAACTCTTCTACTACTACTACTACTACTACTACTACTACTACTACTACTACTCTTATTCACCTCTATATGGGAGGCATTGCACTGTATTCAATCTGTCAGTAAAATAATGATCTATCTTGGCCTTTGCTGCTTGGTAGGTACAGATGTGACAAGCTGCAGTAATGTGTTTGGCTTTGGATAGCTACATTTCTGCACACCCACCTGCTACAAGGCCTGCAGCCCCTTCCCCTCAGTACTTCCCCAGTCTTAATTCAAGCATTCAATTCCTACCACATCCCTCTTGCAATGATATGTCGTTTCGTTTTTGAAACATTGTACCCCTCTTGTGGCCTTCCAACTTTGAAATTTACTGTTCAATTTTGAATTAATTCATATATGAATTAAATGGAAAAGCAACGATTTATCTGGCTAGTTATTTGAATGTTCGGCCTACGTCCACCTGTCTGACAGACGGTATTCTAGTGGCTTGTAGCAGCAGCAGCTAGGTGCGCTGCTTGCCTGCAGTAAATAGGATGTGTTCCATCCATGGAACACTGTGATAGTAATCATGCCATTCATAGAACACAATTCTTGGATGTGTTCTATTCCTGGAACAATGGGACCACGTGTCACAATGGGACCACGTGTCACAATGGGCAGCCCACAGTCTGTAGCAGCTGCGCAGTAGTAGTCAGCTTCAGTCTGCTGAGGGAGCCTCAGCAGACAGGTGGGCGATGCTCGCCAGGGAGATGGAAAAATAGCTTGCTCACTTCACTCCACGCATCATTTCAGTATCTGCAGTTCCTCTGAGAATGGTGCACTCACTCTCTTAAGCGGTTTCCAAAGACAGATTGAATTGAAATCGGGATACACAAGTAGTGTTTTCAAAGCATGATATGAATGCTTTTTTCAAATGTCGTTGCTCTGTAGTTAGTTTTTCTTGGTCCAAGTTGCACATTTCCAATTCCTTAGCCTTGATTTAACTTGACCAACTCTTCTACTACTACTACTACTACTCTTATTCACCTCTATATGGGAGGCATTGCACTGTATTCAATCTGTCAGTAAAATAACGATCTATCTTGGCCTTTGCTGCTTGGTAGGTACAGGTGTGACAAGCTGCAGTAATGTGTTTGGCTTTGGATAGCTACATTTCTGCACACCCACCTGCTACAAGGCCTGCAGCCCCTTCCCCTCAGTACTTCCCCAGTCTTAATTCAAGCATTCAATTCCTACCACATCCCTCATGCAATGATATGTCGTTTCATTTTTGAAACATTGTCCCCCTCTTGTGGCCTTCCAACTTTGAAATTTACTGTTCAATTTTGAATTAATTCATATATGAATTAAATGGAAAAGCAACGATTTATCTGGCTAGTTATTTGAATGTTCGGCCTACGTCCACCTGTCTGACAGACGGTATTCTAGTGGCTTGTAGCAGCAGCAGCAGCAGCAGCTAGGTGCGCTGCTTGCCTGCAGTAAATAGGATGTGTTCCATCCATGGAACACTGTGATAGGAATCATGCCATTCATAGAACACAATGCTTGGATGTGTTCTATTCCTGGAACAATGGGACCACGTGTCACAATGGGACCACGTGTCACAATGGGCAGCCCACAGTCTGTAGCAGCTGCGCAGTAGTAGTCAGCTTCAGTCTGCTGAGGGAGCCTCAGCAGACAGGTGGGCGATGCTCGCCAGGGAGATGGAAAAATAGCTTGCTCACTTCACTCCACGCATCATTTCAGTATCTGCAGTTCCTCTGAGAATGGTGCACTCACTCTTAAGCGGTTTCCAAAGACAGATTGAATTGAAATCGGGATACACAAGTAGTGTTTTCAAAGCATAATTTGAATGCTTTTTTCAAATGTCGTTGCTCTGTAATTAGTTTTTCTTGGTCCAAGTTGCACATTTCCAATTCCTTAGCCTTGATTTAACTTGATCAACTCTTCTACTACTACTACTACTACTACTACTACACTTCTTCACCTCTATATGGGAGGCATTGCACTGTATTCAATCTGTCAGTAAAATAACGATCTATCTTGGCCTTTGCTGCTTGGTAGGTACAGGTGTGACAAGCTGCAGTAATGTGTTTGGCTTTGGAAAGCTACATTTCTGCACACCCACCTGCTACAAGGCCTGCAGCCCCTTCCCCTCAGTACTTCCCCAGTCTTAATTCAAGCATTCAATTCCTACCACATCCCTCATGCAATGATATGTCGTTTCATTTTTGAAACATTGTCCCCCTCTTGTGGCCTTCCAACTTTGAAATTTACTGTTCAATTTTGAATTAATTCATATATGAATTAAATGGAAAAGCAACGATTTATCTGGCGAGTTATTTGAATGTTCGGCCTACGTCCACCTGTCTGACAGACGGTATTCTAGTGGCTTGTAGCAGCAGCAGCAGCAGCAGCAGCAGCTAGGTGCGCTGCTTGCCTGCAGTAAATAGGATGTGTTCCATCCATGGAACACTGTGATAGGAATCATGCCATTCACAGAACACAATGCTTGGATGTGTTCTATTCCTGGAACAATGGGGCCACGTGTCACAATGGGACCACGTGTCACAATGGGCAGCCCACAGTCTGTAGCAGCTGCGCAGTAGTAGTGAGCTTCAGTCTGCTGAGGGAGCCTCAGCAGACAGGTGGGCGATGCTCGCCAGGGAGATGGAAAAATAGCTTGCTCACTTCACTCCACGCATCATTTCAGTATCTGCAGTTCCTCTGAGAATGGTGCACTCACTCTCTTAAGCGGTTTCCAAAGACAGATTGAATTGAAATTGGGATACACAAGTAGTGTTTTCAAAGCATGATTTGAATGCTTTTTTCAAATATCGTTGCTCTGTAATTAGTTTTTCTTGGTCCAAGTTGCACATTTCCATTTCCTTAGCCTTGATTTAACTTGGCCAACTCTTCTACTACTACTACTACTACTACTACTACTACTCTTATTCACCTCTATATGGGAGGCATTGCACTGTATTCAATCTGTCAGTAAAATAACGATCTATCTTGGCCTTTGCTGCTTGGTAGGTACAGGTGTGACAAGCTGCAGTAATGTGTTTGGCTTTGGATAGCTACATTTCTGCACACCCACCTGCTACAAGGCCTGCAGCCCCTTCCCCTCAGTACTTCCCCAGTCTTAATTCAAGCATTCAATTCCTACCACATCCCTCATGCAATGATATGTCATTTCATTTTTGAAACATTGTCCCCCTCTTGTGGCCTTCCAACTTTGAAATTTACTGTTCAATTTTGAATTAATTCATATATGAATTAAATGGAAAAGCAACGATTTATCTGGCGAGTTATTTGAATGTTCGGCCTACGTCCACCTGTCTGACAGACGGTATTCTAGTGGCTTGTAGAAGCAGCAGCAGCTAGGTGCGCTGCTTGCCTGCAGTAAATAGGATGTGTTCCATCCATGGAACACTGTGATAGGAATCATGCCATTCATAGAACACAATGCTTGGATGTGTTCTATTCCTGGAACAATGGGACCACGTGTCACAATGGGACCAAGTGTCACAATGGGCAGCCCACAGTCTGTAGCAGCTGCGCAGTAGTAGTCAGCTTCAGTCTGCTGAGGGAGCCTCAGCAGACAGGTGGGCGATGCTCGCCAGGGAGATGGAAAAATAGCTTGCTCACTTCACTCCACGCATCATTTCAGTATCTGCAGTTCCTCTGAGAATGGTGCACTCACTCTCTTAAGCGGTTTCCAAAGACATATTGAATTGAAATTGGGATACACAAGTAGTGTTTTCAAAGCATGATTTGAATGCTTTTTTCAAATGTCGTTGCTCTGTAATTAGTTTTTCTTGGTCCAAGTTGCACATTTCCAATTCCTTAGCCTTGATTTAACTTGACCAACTCTTCTACTACTACTACTACTACTACTACTTTTATTCACCTCTATATGGGAGGCATTGCACTGTATTCAATCTGTCAGTAAAATAACGATCTATCTTGGCCTTTGCTGCTTGGTAGGTACAGGTGTGACAAGCTGCAGTAATGTGTTTGGCTTTGGATAGCTACATTTCTGCACACCCATCTGCTACAAGGCCTGCAGCCCCTTCCCCTCAGTACTTCCCCAGTCTTAATTCAAGCATTCAATTCCTACCACATCCCTCATGCAATGATATGTCGTTTCATTTTTGAAACATTGCCCCCCTCTTGTGGCCTTCCAAATTTGAAATTTACTGTTCAATTTTGAATTAATTCATATATGAATTAAATGGAAAAGCAACGATTTATCTGGCGAGTTATTTGAATGTTCGGCCTACGTCCACCTGTCTGACAGACGGTATTCTAGTGGCTTGTAGCAGCAGCAGCTAGGTGCGAGGCTTGTCTGCAGTAAATAGGATGTGTTCCATCCATGGAACACTGTGATAGGAATCATGCCATTCATAGAACACAATGCTTGGATGTGTTCTATTCCTGGAACAATGGGACCACGTGTCACAATGGGACCACGTGTCACAATGGGCAGCCCACAGTCTGTAGCAGATGCGCAGTAGTAGTCAGCTTCAGTCTGCTGAGGGAGCCTCAGCAGACAGGTGGGCGATGCTCGCCAGGGAGATGGAAAAATAGCTTGCTCACTTCACTCCACGCATCATTTCAGTATCTGCAGTTCCTCTGAGAATGGTGCACTCACTCTCTTAAGCAGTTTCCAAAGACAGATTGAATTGAAATCGGGATAAACAAGTAGTGTTTTCAAAGCATGATTTGAATGCTTTTTTCAAATGTCGTTGCTCTGTAATTAGTTTTTCTTGGTCCAAGTTGCACATTTCCAATTCCTTAGCCTTGATTTCACTTGACCAACTCTTCTACTACTACTACTACTACTACTACTACTACTACTACTCTTATTCACCTCTATATGGGAGGCATTGCACTGTATTCAATCTGTCAGTAAAATAACGATCTATCTTGGCCTTTGCTGCTTGGTAGGTACAGGTGTGACAAGCTGCAGTAATGTGTTTGGCTTTGGATAGCTACATTTCTGCACACCCACCTGCTACAAGGCCTGCAGCCCCTTCCCCTCAGTACTTCCCCAGTCTTAATTCAAGCATTCAATTCCTACCACATCCCTCATGCAATGATATGTCGTTTCATTTTTGAAACATTGTCCCCCTCTTGTGGCCTTCCAACTTTGAAATTTACTGTTCAATTTTGAATTAATTCATATATGAATTAAATGGAAAAGCAACGATTTATCTGGCGAGTTATTTGAATGTTCGGCCTACGTCCACCTGTCTGACAGACGGTATTCTAGTGGCTTGTAGCAGCAGCAGCAGCAGCAACTAGGTGCGCTGCTTGCCTGCAGTAAATAGGATGTGTTCCATCCATGGAACACTGTGATAGGAATCATGCCATTCATAGAACACAATGCTTGGATGTGTTCTATTCCTGGAACAATGGGACCACGTGTCACAATGGGACCACGTGTCACAATGGGCAGCCCACAGTCTGTAGCAGCTGCGCAGTAGTAGTCAGCTTCAGTCTGCTGAGGGAGCCTCAGCAGACAGGTGGGCGATGCTCGCCAGGGAGATGGAAAAATAGCTTGCTCACTTCACTCCATGCATCATTTCAGTATCTGCAGTTCCTCTGAGAATGGTGCACTCACTCTCTTAAGCGGTTTCCAAAGACAGATTGAATTGAAATCGGGATACACAAGTAGTGTTTTCAAAGCAAGATTTGAATGCTTTTTTCAAATGTCGTTGCTCTGTAATTAGTTTTTCTTGGTCCAAGTTGCACATTTCCAATTCCTTAGCCTTGATTTAACTTGACCAACTCTTCTACTACTACTACTCTTATTCACCTCTATATGGGAGGCATTGCACTGTATTCAATTTGCCAGTAAAATAACGATCTATCTTGGCCTTTGCTGCTTGGTAGGTACAGGTGTGACAAGCTGCGGTAATGTGTTTGGCTTTGGATAGCTACCTTTCTGCACACCCACCTGCTACAAGGCCTGCAGCCCCTTCCCCTCAGTACTTCCCCAGTCTTAATTCAAGCATTCAATTCCTACCACATCCCTCATGCAATGATATGTCGTTTCATTTTTGAAACATTGTCCCCCTCTTGTGGCCTTCCAACTTTGAAATTTACTGTTCAATTTTGAATTAATTTATATATGAATTAAAAGGAAAAGCAACGATTTATCTGGTGAGTTATTTGAATGTTCGGCCTACGTCCACCTGTCTGACAGACGGTATTCTAGTGGCTTGTAGCAGCAGCAGCAGCAGCAGCAGCAGCAGCTAGGTGCGCTGCTTGCCTGCAGTAAATAGGATGTGTTCCATCCATGGAACACTGTGATAGGAATCATGCCATTCAAAGAACACAATGCTTGGATGTGTTCTATTCCTGGAACAATGGGGCCACGTGTCACAATGGGACCACGTGTCACAATGGGCAGCCCACAGTCTGTAGCAGTTGCGCAGTCGTAGTCAGCTTCAGTCTGCTGAGGGAGCCTCAGCAGACAGGTGGGCGATGCTCGCCAGGCAGATGGAAAAATAGCTTGCTCACTTCACTCCACGCATCATTTCAGTATCTGCAGTTCCTCTGAGAATGGTGCACTCAATCTCTTAAGCGGTTTCCAAAGACATAATGAATTGAAATTGGGATACACAAGTAGTGTTTTCAAAGCATGATTTGAATGCTTTTTTCAAATGTCGTTGCTCTGTAATTAGTTTTTCTTGGTCCAAGTTGCACATTTCCAATTCCTTAGCCTTGATTTAACTTGACCAACTCTTCTACTACTACTACTACTACTCTTATTCACCTCTATATGGGAGGCATTGCACTGTATTCAATCTGTCAGTAAAATAACGATCTATCTTGGCCTTTGCTGCTTGGTAGGTACAGGTGTGACAAGCTGCAGTAATGTGTTTGGCTTTGGATAGCTACATTTCTGCACACCCATCTGCTACAAGGCCTGCAGCCCCTTCCCCTCAGTACTTCCCCAGTCTTAATTCAAGCATTCAATTCCTACCACATCCCTCATGCAATGATATGTCGTTTCATTTTTGAAACATTGCCCCCCTCTTGTGGCCTTCCAACTTTGAAATTTACTGTTCAATTTTGAATTAATTCATATATGAATTAAATGGAAAAGCAACGATTTATCTGGCGAGTTATTTGAATGTTCGGCCTACGTCCACCTGTCTGACAGACGGTATTCTAGTGGCTTGTAGCAGCAGCAGCAGCAGCTAGGTGCGAGGCTTGCCTGCAGTAAATAGGATGTGTTCCATCCATGGAACACTGTGATAGGAATCATGCCATTCATAGAACACAATGCTTGGATGTGTTCTATTCCTGGAACAATGGGACCACGTGTCACAATGGGACCACGTGTCACAATGGGCAGCCCACAGTCTCTAGCAGCTGCGCAGTAGTAGTCAGCTTCAGTCTGCTGAGGGAGCCTAAGCAGACAGGTGGGCGATGCTCGCCAGGGAGATGGAAAAATAGCTTGCTCACTTCACTCCACGCATCATTTCAGTATCTGCAGTTCCTCTGAGAATGGTGCACTCACTCTCTTAAGCAGTTTCCAAAGACAGATTGAATTGAAATCGGGATAAACAAGTAGTGTTTTCAAAGCATGATTTGAATGCTTTTTTCAAATGTCGTTGCTATGTAATTAGTTTTTCTTGGTCCAAGTTGCACATTTCCAATTCCTTAGCCTTGATTTAACTTGACCAACTCTTCTACTACTACTACTACTACTACTACTACTACTACTCTTATTCACCTCTATATGGGAGGCATTGCACTGTATTCAATCTGTCAGTAAAATAACGATCTATCTTGGCCTTTGCTGCTTGGTAGGTACAGTTGTGACAAGCTGCAGTAATGTGTTTGGCTTTGGATAGCTACATTTCTGCACACCCACCTGCTACAAGGCCTGCAGCCCCTTCCCCTCAGTACTTCCCCAGTCTTAATTCAAGCATTCAATTCCTACCACATCCCTCATGCAATGATATGTCGTTTCATTTTTGAAACATTGTCCCCCTCTTGTGGCCTTCCAACTTTGAAATTTACTGTTCAATTTTGAATTAATTTATATATGAATTAAATGGAAAAGCAACGATTTATCTGGCTAGTTATTTGAATGTTCGGCCTACGTCCACCTGTCTGACAGACGGTATTCTAGTGGCTTGTAGCAGCAGCAGCAGCAGCAGCAACTAGGTGCGCTGCTTGCCTGCAGTAAATAGGATGTGTTCCATCCATGGAACACTGTGATAGGAATCATGCCATTCATAGAACACAATTCTTGGATGTGTTCTATTCCTGGAACAATGGGACCACGTGTCACAATGGGACCACGTGTCACAATGGGCAGCCCACAGTCTGTAGCAGCTGCGCAGTAGTAGTCAGCTTCAGTCTGAGTCTGCTGAGGGAGCCTCAGCAGACAGGTGGGCGATGCTCGCCAGGGAGATGGAAAAATAGCTTGCTCACTTCACTCCACGCATCATTTCAGTATCTGCAGTTCCTCTGAGAATGGTGCACTCACTCTCTTAAGCGGTTTCCAAAGACAGATTGAATTGAAATCGGGATACACAAGTAGTGTTTTCAAAGCATGATTTGAATGCTTTTTTCAAATGTCGTTGCTCTGTAATTAGTTTTTCTTGGTCCAAGTTGCACATTTCCAATTCCTTAGCCTTGATTTAAATTGACCAACTCTTCTACTTCTACTACTACTACTACTACTACTACTACTACTACTACTACTACTACTACTACTACTAATACTACTACTACTCTTATTCACCTCTATATGGGAGGCATTGCACTGTATTCAATCTGTCAGTAAAATAACGATCTATCTTGGCCTTTGCTGCTTGGTAGGTACAGGTGTGACAAGCTGCAGTAATGTGTTTGGCTTTGGATAGCTACATTTCTGCACACCCACCTGCTACAAGGCCTGCAGCCCCTTCCCCTCAGTACTTCCCCAGTCTTAATTCAAGCATTCAATTCCTACCACATCCCTCATGCAATGATATGTCGTTTCATTTTTGAAACATTGTCCCCCTTTTGTGGCCTTCCAACTTTGAAATTTACTGTTCAATTTTGAATTAATTCATATATGAATTAAATGGAAAAGCAACGATTTATCTGGCTAGTTATTTGAATGTTCGGCCTACGTCCACCTGTCTGACAGACTGTATTCTAGTGGCTTGTAGCAGCAGCAGCAGCTAGGTGCGCTGCTTGCCTGCAGTAAATAGGATGTGTTCCATCCATGGAACACTGTGATAGGAATCATGCCATTCATAGAACACAATGCTTGGATGTGTTCTATTCCTGGAACAATGGGACCACGTGTCGCAATGGGACCACGTGTCACAATGGGCAGCCCACAGTCTGTAGCAGCTGCGCAGTAGTAGTCAGCTTCAGTCTGCTGAGGGAGCCTCAGCAGACAGGTGGGCGATGCTCGCCAGGGAGATGGAAAAATAGCTTGCTCACTTCACTCCATGCATCATTTCAGTATCTGCAGTTCCTCTGAGAATGGTGCACTCAATCTCTTAAGCGGTTTCCAAAGACAGATTGAATTGAAATCGGGATACACAAGTAGTGTTTTCAAAGCATGATTTGAATGCTTTTTTCAAATGTCGTTGCTCTGTAATTAGTTTTTCTTGGTCCAAGTTGCACATTTCCAATTCCTTAGCCTTGATTTAACTTGACCAACTCTTCTACTACTACTACTCTTATTCACCTCTATATGGGAGGCATTGCACTGTATTCAATCTGTCAGTAAAATAACGATCTATCTTGGCCTTTGCTGCTTGGTAGGTACAGGTATGACAAGATGCGGTAATGTGTTTGTCTTTGGATAGCTACATTTCTGCACACCCACCTGCTACAAGGCCTGCAGCCCCATCCCCTCAGTACTTCCCCAGTCTTAATTCAAGCATTCAATTCCTACCACATCCCTCATGCAATGATATGTCGTTTCATTTTTGAAACATTGTCCCCCTCTTGTGGCCTTCCAACTTTGAAATTTACTGTTCAATTTTGAATTAATTCATATATGAATTAAATGGAAAAGCATCGATTTATCTGGCGAGTTATTTGAATGTTCGGCCTACGTCCACCTGTCTGACAGACGGTATTCTAGTGGCTTGTAGCAGCAGCAGCAGCAGCAGCTAGGTGCGCTGCTTGCCTGCAGTAAATAGGATGTGTTCCATCCATGGAACACTGTGATAGGAATCATGCCATTCATAGAACACAATGCTTGGATGTGTTCTATTCCTGGAACAATGGGACCACGTGTCACAATGGGACCACGTGTCACAATGGGCAGCCAACAGTCTGTAGCAGCTGCGCAGTAGTAGTCAGCTTCAGTCTGCTGAGGGAGCCTCAGCAGACAGGTGGGCGATGCTCGCCAGGGAGATGGAAAAATAGCTTGCTCACTTCACTCCACGCATCATTTCAGTATCTGCAGTTCCTCTGAGAATGGTGCACTCACTCTCTTAAGCGGTTTCCAAAGACAGATTGAATTGAAATTGGGATAGACAAGTAGTGTTTTCAAAGCATGATTTGAATGCTTTTTTCAAATGTCGTTGCTCTGTAATTAGTTTTTCTTGGTCCAAGTTGCACATTTCCAATTCCTTAGCCTTTATTTAACTTGACCAACTCTTCTACTACTACTACTACTACTACTCTTATTCACCTCTATATGGGAGGCATTGCACTGTATTCAATCTGTCAGTAAAATAACGATCTATCTTGGCCTTTGCTGCTTGGTAGGTACAGGTGTGACAAGCTGCAGTAATGTGTTTGGCTTTGGATAGCTACATTTCTGCACACCCACCTGCTACAAGGCCTGCAGCCCCTTCCCCTCAGTAATTCCCCAGTCTTAATTCAAGCATTCAATTCCTACCACATCCCTCATGCAATGATATGTCGTTTCATTTTTGAAACATTGTCCCCCTCTTGTGGCCTTCCAACTTTGAAATTTACTGTTCAATTTTGAATTAATTCATATATGAATTAAATGGAAAAGCAACGATTTATCTGGCGAGTTATTTGAATGTTCGGCCTACGTCCACCTGTCTGACAGACGGTATTCTAGTGGCTTGTAGCAGCAGCAGCAGCAGCAGCAGCTAGGTGCGCTGCTTGCCTGCAGTAAATAGGATGTGTTCCATCCATGGAACACTGTGATAGGAATCATGCCATTCATAGAACACAATGCTTGGATGTGTTCTATTCCTGGAACAATGGGACCACGTGTCACAATGGGACCACGTGTCACAATGGGCAGCCCACAGTCTGTAGCAGCTGCGCAGTAGTAGTCAGCTTCAGTCTGCTGAGGGAGCCTCAGCAGACAGGTGGGCGATGCTCGCCAGGGAGATGGAAAAATAGCTTGCTCACTTCACTCCACGCATCATTTCAGTATCTGCAGTTCCTCTGAGAATGGTGCACTCACTCTCTTAAGCGGTTTCCAAAGACAGATTGAATTGAAATCGGGATACACAAGTAGTGTTTTCAAAGCATGATTTGAATGCTTTTTTCATATGTCGTTGCTCTGTAATTAGTTTTTCTTGGTCCAAGTTGCACATTTCCAATTCCTTAGCCTTGATTTAACTTGACCAACTCTTCTACTACTACTACTACTACTACTACTCTTATTCACCTCCATATGGGAGGCATTGCACTGTATTCAATTTGTCAGTAAAATAACGATCTATCTTGGCCTTTGCTGCTTGGTAGGTACAGGTGTGACAAGCTGCGGTAATGTGTTTGGCTTTGGATAGCTACATTTCTGCACACCCACCTGCTACAAGGCCTGCAGCCCCTTCCCCTCAGTACTTCCCCAGTCTTAATTCAAGCATTCAATTCCTACCACATCCCTCATGCAATGATATGTCGTTTCATTTTTGAAACATTGTCCCCCTCTTGTGGCCTTCCAACTTTGAAATTTACTGTTCAATTTTGAATTAATTCATATATGAATTAAATGGAAAAGCAACGATTTATCTGGCGAGTTATTTGAATGTTCGGCCTACGTCCACCTGTCTGACAGACGGTATTCTAGTGGCTTGTAGCAGCAGCAGCAGCAGCTAGGTGCGCTGCTTGCCTGCAGTAAATAGGATGTGTTCCATCCATGGAACACTGTGATAGGAATCATGCCATTCATAGAACACAATGCTTGGATGTGTTCTATTCCTGGAACAATGGGACCACGTGTCACAATGGGACCACGTGTCACAATGGGCAGCCCACAGTCTGTAGCAGCTGCGCAGTAGTAGTCAGCTTCAGTCTGCTGAGGGAGCCTCAGCAGACAGGTGGGCGATGCTCGCCAGGGAGATGGAAAAATAGCTTGCTCACTTCACTCCACGCATCATTTCAGTATCTGAAGTTCCTCTGAGAATGGTGCACTCACTCTATTAAGCGGTTTGCAAAGACATATTGAATTGAAATTGGGATACACAAGTAGTGTTTTCAAAGCATGATTTGAATGCTTTTTTCAAATGTCGTTGCTCTGTAATTAGTTTTTCTTGGTCCAAGTTGCACATTTCCAATTCCTTAGCCTTGATTTAACTTGACCAACTCTTCTACTACTACTACTACTACTACTCTTATTCACCTCTATATGGGAGGCATTGCACTGTATTCAATCTGTCAGTAAAATAACGATCTATCTTGGCCTTTGCTGCTTGGTAGGTACAGGTATGACAAGCTGCGGTAATGTGTTTGGCTTTGGATAGCTACATTTCTGCACACCCATCTGCTACAAGGCCTGCAGCCCCTTCCCCTCAGTACTTCCCCAGTCTTAATTCAAGCATTCAATTCCTACCACATCCCTCATGCAATGATATGTCGTTTCATTTTTGAAACATTGCTCCCCTCTTGTGGCCTTCCAACTTTGAAATTTACTGTTAAATTTTGAATTAATTCATATATGAATTAAATGGAAAAGCAACGATTTATCTGGCGAGTTATTTGAATGTTCGGCCTACGTCCACCTGTCTGACAGACGGTATTCTAGTGGCTTGTAGCAGCAGCAGCAGCAGCTAGGTGCGAGGCTTGCCTGCAGTAAATAGGATGTGTTCCATCCATGGAACACTGTGATAGGAATCATGCCATTCATAGAACACAATGCTTGGATGTGTTCTATTCCTGGAACAATGGGACCACGTGTCACAATGGGACCACGTGTCACAATGGGCAGCCCACAGTCTGTAGCAGCTGCGCAGTAGTAGTCAGCTTCAGTCTGCTGAGGGAGCCTAAGCAGACAGGTGGGCGATGCTCGCCAGGGAGATGGAAAAATAGCTTGCTCACTTCACTCCACGCATCATTTCAGTATCTGCAGTTCCTCTGAGAATGGTGCACTCACTCTCTTAAGCAGTTTCCAAAGACAGATTGAATTGAAATCGGGATAAACAAGTAGTGTTTTCAAAGCATGATTTGAATGCTTTTTTCAAATGTCGTTGCTATGTAATTAGTTTTTCTTGGTCCAAGTTGCACATTTCCAATTCCTTAGCCTTGATTTAACTTGACCAACTCTTCTACTACTACTACTACTACTACTACTCTTATTCACCTCTATATGGGAGGCATTGCACTGTATTCAATCTGTCAGAAAAATAACGATCTATCTTGGCCTTTGCTGCTTGGTAGGTACAGTTGTGACAAGCTGCAGTAATGTGTTTGGCTTTGGATAGCTACATTTCTGCACACCCACCTGCTACAAGGCCTGCAGCCCCTTCCCCTCAGTATTTCCCCAGTCTTAATTCAAGCATTCAATTCCTACCACATCCCTCATGCAATGATATGTCGTTTCATTTTTGAAACATTGTCCCCCTCTTGTGGCCTTCCAACTTTGAAATTTACTGTTCAATTTTGAATTAATTTATATATGAATTAAATGGAAAAGCAACGATTTATCTGGCGAGTTATTTGAATGTTCGGCCTACGTCCACCTGTCTGACAGACGGTATTCTAGTGGCTTGTAGCAGCAGCAGCAGCAGCAGCAGCAGCTAGGTGCGCTGCTTGCCTGCAGTAAATAGGATGTGTTCCATCCATGGAACACTGTGATAGGAATCATGCCATTCATAGAACACAATTCTTGGATGTGTTCTATTCCTGGAACAATGGGACCACATGTCACAATGGGACCACGTGTCACAATGGGCAGCCCACAGTCTGTAGCAGCTGCGCAGTAATAGTCAGCTTCAGTCTGCTGAGGGAGCCTCAGCAGACAGGTGGGCGATGCTCGCCAGGGAGATGGAAAAATAGCTTGCTCACATCACTCCACGCATCATTTCAGTATCTGCAGTTCCTCTGAGAATGGTGCACTCACTCTCTTAAGCGGTTTCCAAAGACAGATTGAATTGAAATCGGGATACACAAGTAGTGTTTTCAAAGCATGATTTGAATGCTTTTTTCAAATGTCGTTGCTCTGTAATTAGTTTTTCTTGGTCCAAGTTGCACATTTCCAATTCCTTAGCCTTGATTTAAATTGACCAACTCTTCTACTTCTACTACTACTACTACTACTACTACTACTACTACAAATACTACTACTACTCTTATTCACCTCTATATGGGAGGCATTGCACTGTATTCAATCTGTCAGTAAAATAACGATCTATCTTGGCCTTTGCTGCTTGGTAGGTACAGGTGTGACAAGCTGCAGTAATGTGTTTGGCTTTGGATAGCTACATTTCTGCACACCCACCTGCTACAAGGCCTGCAGCCCCTTCCCCTCAGTACTTCCCCAGTCTTAATTCAAGCATTCAATTCCTACCACATCCCTCATGCAATGATATGTCATTTCATTTTTGAAACATTGTCCCCCTCTTGTGGCCTTCCAACTTTGAAATTTACTGTTCAATTTTGAATTAATTCATATATGAATTAAATGGAAAAGCAACGATTTATCTGGCTAGTTATTTGAATGTTCGGCCTACGTCCACCTGTCTGACAGACTGTATTCTAGTGGCTTGTAGCAGCAGCAGCAGCTAGGTGCGCTGCTTGCCTGCAGTAAATAGGATGTGTTCCATCCATGGAACACTGTGATAGGAATCATGCCATTCATAGAACACAATGCTTGGATGTGTTCTATTCCTGGAACAATGGGACCACGTGTCACAATGGGACCACGTGTCACAATGGGCAGCCCACAGTCTGTAGCAGCTGCGCAGTAGTAGTCAGCTTCAGTCTGCTGAGGGAGCCTCAGCAGACAGGTGGGCGATGCTCGCCAGGGAGATGGAAAAATAGCTTGCTCACTTCACTCCACGCATCATTTCAGTATCTGCAGTTCCTCTGAGAATGGTGCACTCAATCTCTTAAGCGGTTTCCAAAGACAGATTGAATTGAAATCGGGATACACAAGTAGTGTTTTCAAAGCATGATTTGAATGCTTTTTTCAAATGTCGTTGCTCTGTAATTAGTTTTTCTTGGTCCAAGTTGCACATTTCCAATTCCTTAGCCTTGATTTAACTTGACCAACTCTTCTACTACTACTACTCTTATTCACCTCTATATGGGAGGCATTGCACTGTATTCAATCTGTCAGTAAAATAACGATCTATCTTGGCCTTTGCTGCTTGGTAGGTACAGGTATGACAAGCTGCGGTAATGTGTTTGTCTTTGGATAGCTACATTTCTGCACACCCACCTGCTACAAGGCCTGCAGCCCCATCCCCTCAGTACTTCCCCAGTCTTAATTCAAGCATTCAATTCCTACCACATCCCTCATGCAATGATATGTCGTTTCATTTTTGAAACATTGTCCCCCTCTTGCGGCCTTCCAACTTTGAAATTTACTGTTCAATTTTGAATTAATTCATATATGAATTAAATGGAAAAGCATCGATTTATCTGGCGAGTTATTTGAATGTTCGGCCTACGTCCACCTGTCTGACAGACGGTATTCTAGTGGCTTGTAGCAGCAGCAGCAGCAGCAGCAGCTAGGTGCGCTGCTTGCCTGCAGTAAATAGGATGTGTTCCATCCATGGAACACTGTGATAGGAATCATGCCATTCATAGAACACAATGCTTGGATGTGTTCTATTCCTGGAACAATGGGACCATGTGTCACAATGGGACCACGTGTCACAATGGGCAGCCCACAGTCTGTAGCAGCTGCGCAGTAGTAGTCAGCTTCAGTCTGCTGAGGGAGCCTCAGCAGACAGGTGGGCGATGCTCGCCAGGGAGTTGGAAAAATAGCTTGCTCACTTCACTCCACGCATCATTTCAGTATCTGCAGTTCCTCTGAGAATGGTGCACTCACTCTCTTAAGCGGTTTCCAAAGACAGATTGAATTGAAATTGGGATAGACAAGTAGTGTTTTCAAAGCATGATTTGAATGCTTTTTTCAAATGTCGTTGCTCTGTAATTAGTTTTTCTTGGTCCAAGTTGCACATTTCCAATTCCTTAGCCTTTATTTAACTTGACCAACTCTTCTACTACTGCTACTACTACTACTCTTATTCACCTCTATATGGGAGGCATTGCACTGTATTCAATCTGTCAGTAAAATAACGATCTATCTTGGCCTTTGCTGCTTGGTAGGTACAGGTGTGACAAGCTGCAGTAATGTGTTTGGCTTTGGATAGCTACATTTCTGCACACCCACCTGCTACAAGGCCTGCAGCCCCTTCCCCTCAGTAATTCCCCAGTCTTAATTCAAGCATTCAATTCCTACCACATCCCTCATGCAATGATATGTCGTTTCATTTTTGAAACATTGTCCCCCTCTTGTGGCCTTCCAACTTTGAAATTTACTGTTCAATTTTGAATTAATTCATATATGAATTAAATGGAAAAGCAACGATTTATCTGGCGAGTTATTTGAATGTTCGGCCTACGTCCACCTGTCTGACAGACGGTATTCTAGTGGCTTGTAGCAGCAGCAGCAGCAGCAGCAGCTAGGTGCGCTGCTTGCCTGCAGTAAATAGGATGTGTTCCATCCATGGAACACTGTGATAGGAATCATGCCATTCATAGAACACAATGCTTGGATGTGTTCTATTCCTGGAACAATGGGACCACGTGTCACAATGGGACCACGTGTCACAATGGGCAGCCCACAGTCTGTAGCAGCTGCGCAGTAGTAGTCAGCTTCAGTCTGCTGAGGGAGCCTCAGCAGACAGGTGGGCGATGCTCGCCAGGGAGATGGAAAAATAGCTTGCTCACTTCACTCCACGCATCATTTCAGTATCTGCAGTTCCTCTGAGAATGGTGCACTCACTCTCTTAAGCGGTTTCCAAAGACAGATTGAATTGAAATCGGGATACACAAGTAGTGTTTTCAAAGCATGATTTGAATGCTTTTTTCAAATGTCGTTGCTCTGTAATTAGTTTTTCTTGGTCCAAGTTGCACATTTCCAATTCCTTAGCCTTGATTTAACTTGACCAACTCTTCTACTACTACTACTACTACTACTACTCTTATTCACCTCCATATGGGAGGCATTGCACTGTATTCAATTTGTCAGTAAAATAACGATCTATCTTGGCCTTTGCTGCTTGGTAGGTACAGGTGTGACAAGCTGCGGTAATGTGTTTGGCTTTGGATAGCTACATTTCTGCACACCCACCTGCTACAAGGCCTGCAGCCCCTTCCCCTCAGTACTTCCCCAGTCTTAATTCAAGCATTCAATTCCTACCACATCCCTCATGCAATGATATGTCGTTTCATTTTTGAAACATTGTCCCCCTCTTGTGGCCTTCCAACTTTGAAATTTACTGTTCAATTTTGAATTAATTCATATATGAATTAAATGGAAAAGCAACGATTTATCTGGCGAGTTATTTGAATGTTCGGCCTACGTCCACCTGTCTGACAGACGGTATTCTAGTGGCTTGTAGCAGCAGCAGCAGCAGCAGCTAGGTGCGCTGCTTGCCTGCAGTAAATAGGATGTGTTCCATCCATGGAACACTGTGATAGGAATCATGCCATTCATAGAACACAATGCTTGGATGTGTTCTATTCCTGGAACAATGGGACCACGTGTCACAATGGGACCACGTGTCACAATGGGCAGCCCACAGTCTGTAGCAGCTGCGCAGTAGTAGTCAGCTTCAGTCTGCTGAGGGAGCCTCAGCAGACAGGTGGGCGATGCTCGCCAGGGAGATGGA
Source organism: Dendrobates tinctorius (assembly GCF_039654945.1). Taxonomy (NCBI): domain Eukaryota; kingdom Metazoa; phylum Chordata; class Amphibia; order Anura; family Dendrobatidae; genus Dendrobates; species Dendrobates tinctorius. The sequence goes on from NW_027361793.1 coordinate 26,449,565, forward strand.
AAAATAGCTTGCTCACTTCACTCCACGCATCATTTCAGTATCTGAAGTTCCTCTGAGAATGGTGCACTCACTCTATTAAGCGGTTTCCAAAGACATATTGAATTGAAATTGGGATACACAAGTAGTGTTTTCAAAGCATGATTTGAATGCTTTTTTCAAATGTCGTTGCTCTGTAATTAGTTTTTCTTGGTCCAAGTTGCACATTTCCAATTCCTTAGCCTTGATTTAACTTGACCAACTCTTCTACTACTACTACTACTACTACTACTCTTATTCACCTCTATATGGGAGGCATTGCACTGTATTCAATCTGTCAGTAAAATAACGATCTATCTTGGCCTTTGCTGCTTGGTAGGTACAGGTATGACAAGCTGCGGTAATGTGTTTGGCTTTGGATAGCTACATTTCTGCACACCCACCTGCTACAAGGCCTGCAGCCCCTTCCCCTCAGTACTTCCCCAGTCTTAATTCAAGCATTCAATTCCTACCACATCCCTCATGCAATGATATGTCGTTTCATTTTTGAAACATTGTCCCCCTCTTGTGGCCTTCCAACTTTGAAATTTACTGTTCAATTTTGAATTAATTCATATATGAATTAAATGGAAAAGCAACGATTTATCTGGCGAGTTATTTGAATGTTCGGCCTACGTCCACCTGTCTGACAGACGGTATTCTAGTGGCTTGTAGCAGCAGCAGCAGCAGCAGCTAGGTGCGCTGCTTGCCTGCAGTAAATAGGATGTGTTCCATCCATGGAACACTGTGATAGGAATCATGCCATTCATAGAACACAATGCTTGGATGTGTTCTATTCCTGGAACAATGGGACCACGTGTCACAATGGGACCACGTGTCACAATGGGCAGCCCACAGTCTGTAGCAGCTGCGCAGTAGTAGTCAGCTTCAGTCTGCTGAGGGAGCCTCAGCAGACAGGTGGGCGATGCTCGCCAGGGAGATGGAAAAATAGCTTGCTCACTTCACTCCACGCATCATTTCAGTATCTGCAGTTCCTCTGAGAATGGTGCACTCACTCTCTTAAGCGGTTTCCAAAGACAGATTGAATTGAAATTGGGATAGACAAGTAGTGTTTTCAAAGCATGATTTGAATGCTTTTTTCAAATGTCGTTGCTCTGTAATTAGTTTTTCTTGGTCCAAGTTGCACATTTCCAATTCCTTAGCCTTGATTTAACTTGACCAACTTTTCTACTACTACTACTACTACTACTACTACTCTTATTCACCTCTATATGGGAGGCATTGCACTGTATTCAATCTGTCAGTAAAATAACGATCTATCTTGGCCTTTGCTGCTTGGTAGGTACAGGTGTGACAAGCTGCAGTAATGTGTTTGGCTTTGGATAGCTACATTTCTGCACACCCACCTGCTACAAGGCCTGCAGCCCCTTCCCCTCAGTACTTCCCCAGTCTTAATTCAAGCATTCAATTCCTACTAGTGTTGAGCATTCCGATACCGCAAGTATCGGGTATCGGCCGATACTTGCTGTATCGGAATTCCGATACCGACTTCCGATATTTTTTCAATATCGGAATTCGGCATCGGAATCGGAAGTTCAGTTGATTGACGGCCTGACGTCATCATGATGCGCGGTGTGTGCGCATCATGATGCGCCGTCATTTCGGGCCTTCCGGGGGTCTCTGCCGGCCTGCCGGGGGGCTGTGCCGGCCTGCCGGGGGGCTGTGTGGACTGACCGGGGTATGTACCGGCCTGCCGGGGGGCTGTGCCGGCCTGCCGGTGGTCTGTGCACCCTGTGGGGGTCTGTACCGGCCTGCCGGGGGGCTGTGCCGGCCTGCCGGGGGGCTGTGCTGATGTCCGGGGGTCTGTGCAAGCATCGTCCGATGGGACTACAAGTCCCATCGGGCGATGCCTGCTACCATGACAGTGATTGACACATTAGCCAATGATGGGACAGTAGTAGTCCCATCATCCGGCTAATGTGTTAAATGTTAAAAAAAAAAAAAAAAAAAAAAAAATACTACATACATACTACATGCATGCTACATACATACTACATACATACTACATGCATGCTACATACATACTACATATATACTACATACATACTACATACATGCTACATACATACTGCATGCTACATACATACTACATATATACTACATACATACTACATACATGCTACATACATACTGCATGCTACATACATACTACATACATACTACATGCATGCTACATACATACTACATATATACTACATACATACTACATACATACTACATATATACTACATACATACTACATACATGCTACATACATACTGCATGCTACATACATACATACTACATGCATGCTACATACATACTACATACATACTACATACATACTGCATGCTACATACATACTACATGCATGCTACATACATACTACATGCATGCTACATACATACCACATGCTACATACATACCACATATATACTACATACATACAATACATTCATACAATACATACATAGACATACAGTACATATAACATAGAGTAACATACTTACCAATACTTGTCACATTGTTCCCCGAAGCCATTGTCTATTCCGGGATAAATATTAACATAACAAACCACAAAAATACTCACCCACGATCCGAAGCAGTCCACGAGTGTGTCCCACGACGATCTTGGGTAGAGAACTGCAGCATCAGATGATGCTGCCGTTCTCTACGGGCTGCAGGAATGCAATGACGGAAGGTAGGTATCCTTCCGCACTGTATTCCTCCGCCACTTAAAAAAAAAAAAGTCCCTAGTCTCACTTTATGCCATTGCTGTGTGGGAAATTCCCACACAGCAATGGCATAAAGTGAGACTAGGGACTTTTTTTTTTTTAAGTGGCGGAGGAATACAGTGCGGAAGGATACCTACCTTCCGTCATTGGATTCCTGCAGCCCGTAGAGAACGGCAGCATCATCTGATGCTGCAGTTCTCTACCCAAGATCGTCGTGGGACACACTCGTGGACTGCTTCGGATCGTGGGTGAGTATTTTTGTGGTTTGTTATGTTAATATTTATCCCGGAAAAGACAATGGCTTCGGGGAACAATGTGACAAGTATTGGTAAGTATGTTACTCTATGTTATATGTACTGTATGTCTATGTATGTATTGTATGAATGTATTGTATGTATGTAGTATATATGTGGTATGCATGTAGTATGTATGTAGTATGTATGTAGCATGCATGTAGTATGTATGTAGCATGCATGTAGCATGCATGTAGTATGTATGTAGTATGTATGTAGTATGTATGTAGTATATATGTAGTATGTAGTATGAATGTAGTATATATGTAGTATGTATGTAGCATGTAGTATGTAGCATGCATGTAGTATATATGTAGTATGTATGTAGCATGTAGTATGTATGTAGCATGCATGTAGTATATATGTAGTATGTATGTAGCATGTAGTATGTATGTAGCATGCATGTAGTATATATGTAGTATGTATGTAGCATGTAGTATGTATGTAGCATGCATGTAGTATATATGTAGTATGTAGCATGTAGTATGTATGTAGCATGCATGTAGTATGTAGCATGTAGCATGCATGTAGTATATATGTAGTATGTATGTAGTATGTATGTAGCATGCATGTAGTATATATGTAGTATGTAGCATGTAGTATGTATGTAGCATGCATGTAGTATGTAGCATGTAGTATGTATGTAGCATGCATGTAGTATATATGTGTTATGTATGTAGCATGTAGCATGCATGTAGTATATATGTGTTATGTATGTAGCATGTAGCATGCATGTAGTATATATGTAGTATGTATGTTGCATGTAGTATTTATGTAGTATGAATGTAGCATGTATGTAGTATGTAGTATGAATGTAGCATGTATGTAGTATGCATGTTGTATGTATGTAGCATGTAATTTTTTTTTTTTTTTTTTTTTTTTACATTTAACACATTAGCCGGATGATGGGACTACTACTGTCCCATCATTGGCTAATGTGTCAATCACTGTCATGGTAGCAGGCATCGCCCGATGGGACTTGTAGTCCCATCGGACGATGCCTGCACAGACCCCCGGAGCCTGCACAGACCACCGGCAGGCCGGCACAGCCCCCCGGCAGGCCGGCACAGCCCCCCGGCAGGCCGGCACAGCCCCCCGGAGCCTGCACAGCCCCCCGGCAGGCCGGCACAGCCCCCCGGCAGGCCGGCACAGCCCCCCGGAGCCTGCACAGACCACCGGCAGGCCGGCACAGACCACCGGAGCCTGCACAGACCCCCTGGCAGGCCGGCACAGCCCCCCGAAAGGCCCGTACAGACCCCAGAGAGGCTGTACAAGGGCAGGAAAGGGTTTTTCTTATTCCGATACCGGAAGTCCCATAGACTTGAATGGGACTTCCGGTATCGGAATCGGCGATACCGATACTTTTTTTAAAGATCGGCCGATACCATCCGATACGATACTTTGAAGTATCGGACGGTATCGCTCAACTCTAATTCCTACCACATCCCTCATGCAATGATATGTCGTTTCATTTTTGAAACATTGTCCCCCTCTTGTGGCCTTCCAACTTTGAAATTTACTGTTCAATTTTGAATTAATTCATATATGAATTAAATGGAAAAGCAACGATTTATCTGGCGAGTTATTTGAATGTTCGGCCTACGTCCACCTGTCTGACAAGACGGTATTCTAGTGGCTTGTAGCAGCAGCAGCAGCAGCAGCTAGGTGCGCTGCTTGCCTGCAGTAAATAGGATGTGTTCCATCCATGGAACACTGTGATAGGAATCATGCCATTCATAGAACACAATGCTTGGATGTGTTCTATTCCTGGAACAATGGGACCACGTGTCACAATGGGACCACGTGTCACAATGGGCAGCCCACAGTCTGTAGCAGCTGCGCAGTAGTAGTCAGCTTCAGTCTGCTGAGGGAGCCTCAGCAGACAGGTGGGCGATGCTCGCCAGGGAGATGGAAAAATAGCTTGCTCACTTCACTCCACGCATCATTTCAGTATCTGCAGTTCCTCTGAGAATGGTGCACTCACTCTCTTAAGCGGTTTCCAAAGACAGATTGAATTGAAATCGGGATACACAAGTAGTGTTTTCAAAGCATGATTTGAATGCTTTTTTCAAATGTCGTTGCTCTGTAATTAGTTTTTCTTGGTCCAAGTTGCACATTTCCAATTCCTTAGCCTTGATTTAACTTGACCAACTCTTCTACTACTACTACTACTACTACTACTACTACTACTACTCTTATTCACCTCTATATGGGAGGCATTGCACTGTATTCAATCTGTCAGTAAAATAACGATCTATCTTGGCCTTTGCTGCTTGGTAGGTACAGTTGTGACAAGCTGCAGTAATGTGTTTGGCTTTGGATAGCTACATTTCTGCACACCCACCTGCTACAAGGCCTGCAGCCCCTTCCCCTCAGTACTTCCCCAGTCTTAATTCAAGCATTCAATTCCTACCACATCCCTCATGCAATGATATGTTGTTTCATTTTTGAAACATTGTCCCCCTCTTGTGGCCTTCCATCTTTGAAAATTACCGTTCAATTTTGAATTAATTTATATATGAATTAAATGGAAAAGCAACGATTTATCTGGCTAGTTATTTGAATGTTCGGCCTACGTCCACCTGTCTGACAGACGGTATTCTAGTGGCTTGTAGCAGCAGCAGCAGCAGCAGCTAGGTGCGCTGCTTGCCTGCAGTAAATAGGATGTGTTCCATCCATGGAACACTGTGATAGGAATCATGCCATTCATAGAACACAATTCTTGGATGTGTTCTATTCCTGGAACAATGGGACCACGTGTCACAATGGGACCACGTGTCACAATGGGCAGCCCACAGTCTGTAGCAGCTGCGCAGTAGTAGTCAGCTTCAGTCTGCTGAGGGAGCCTCAGCAGACAGGTGGGCGATGCTCGCCAGGGAGATGGAAAAATAGCTTGCTCACTTCACTCCACGCATCATTTCAGTATCTGCAGTTCCTCTGAGAATGGTGCACTCACTCTCTTAAGCGGTTTCCAAAGACAGATTGAATTGAAATCGGGATACACAAGTAGTGTTTTCAAAGCATGATTTGAATGCTTTTTTCAAATGTCGTTGCTCTGTAATTAGTTTTTCTTGGTCCAAGTTGCACATTTCCAATTCCTTAGCCTTGATTTAACTTGACCAACTCTTCTACTTCTACTACTACTACTACTACTACTACTACTACTACTACTACTACTACTACTACTACTACTACTACTCTTATTCACCTCTATATGGGAGGCATTGCACTGTATTCAATCTGTCAGTAAAATAACGATCTATCTTGGCCTTTGCTGCTTGGTAGGTACAGGTGTGACAAGCTGCAGTAATGTGTTTGGCTTTGGATAGCTACATTTCTGCACACCCACCTGCTACAAGGCCTGCAGCCCCTTCCCCTCAGTACTTCCCCAGTCTTAATTCAAGCATTCAATTCCTACCACATCCCTCATGCAATGATATGTCGTTTCATTTTTGAAACATTGTCCCCCTCTTGTGGCCTTCCAACTTTGAAATTTACTGTTCAATTTTGAATTAATTCATATATGAATTAAATGGAAAAGCAACGATTTATCTGGCTAGTTATTTGAATGTTCGGCCTACGTCCACCTGTCTGACAGACTGTATTCTAGTGGCTTGTAGCAGCAGCAGCAGCTAGGTGCGCTGCTTGCCTGCAGTAAATAGGATGTGTTCCATCCATTGAACACTGTGATAGGAATCATGCCATTCATAGAACACAATGCTTGGATGTGTTCTATTCCTGGAACAATGGGACCACGTGTCACAATGGGACCACGTGTCACAATGGGCAGCCCACAGTCTGTAGCAGCTGCGCAGTAGTAGTCAGCTTCAGTCTGCTGAGGGAGCCTCAGCAGACAGGTGGGCGATGCTCGCCAGGGAGATGGAAAAATAGCTTGCTCACTTCACTCCATGCATCATTTCAGTATCTGCAGTTCCTCTGAGAATGGTGCACTCAATCTCTTAAGCGGTTTCCAAAGACAGATTGAATTGAAATCGGGATACACAAGTAGTGTTTTCAAAGCATGATTTGAATGCTTTTTTCAAATGTCGTTGCTCTGTAATTAGTTTTTCTTGGTCCAAGTTGCACATTTCCAATTCCTTAGCCTTGATTTAACTTGACCAACTCTTCTACTACTACTACTCTTATTCACCTCTATATGGGAGGCATTGCACTGCATTCAATCTGTCAGTAAAATAACGATCTATCTTGGCCTTCGCTGCTTGGTAGGTACAGGTATGACAAGCTGCGGTAATGTGTTTGGCTTTGGATAGCTACATTTCTGCACACCCACCTGCTACAAGGCCTGCAGCCCCATCCCTTCAGTACTTCCCCAGTCTTAATTCAAGCATTCAATTCCTACCACATCCCTCATGCAATGATATGTCGTTTCATTTTTGAAACATTGTCCCCCTCTTGTGGCCTTCCAACTTTGAAATTTACTGTTCAATTTTGAATTAATTCATATATGAATTAAATGGAAAAGCAACGATTTATTTGGCGAGTTATTTGAATGTTCGGCCTACGTCCACCTGTCTGACAGACGGTATTCTAGTGGCTTGTAGCAGCAGCAGCAGCAGCAGCTAGGTGCGCTGCTTGCCTGCAGTAAATAGGATGTGTTCCATCCATGGAACACTGTGATAGGAATCATGCCATTCATAGAACACAATGCTTGGATGTGTTCTATTCCTGGAACAATGGGACCACGTGTCACAATGGGACCACGTGTCACAATGGGCAGCCCACAGTCTGTAGCAGCTGCGCAGTAGTAGTCAGCTTCAGTCTGCTGAGGGAGCCTCAGCAGACAGGTGGGCGAAGCTCGCCAGGGAGATGGAAAAATAGTTTGCTCACTTCACTCCACGCATCATTTCAGTATCTGCAGTTCCTCTGAGAATGGTGCACTCACTCTCTTAAGCGGTTTCCAAAGACAGATTGAATTGAAATCGGGATACACAAGTAGTGTTTTCAAAGCATGATTTGAATGCTTTTTTCAAATGTCGTTGCTCTGTAATTAGTTTTTCTTGGTCCAAGTTGCACATTTCCAATTCCTTAGCCTTGATTTAACTTGACCAACTCTTCTACTACTACTACTACTACTACTCTTATTCACCTCTATATGGGAGGCATTGCACTGTATTCAATTTGTCAGTAAAATAACGATCTATCTTGGCCTTTGCTGCTTGGTAGGTACAGGTGTGACAAGCTGCGGTAATGTGTTTGGCTTTGGATAGCTACATTTCTGCACACCCACCTGCTACAAGGCCTGCAGCCCCTTCCCCTCAGTACTTCCCCAGTCTTAATTCAAGCATTCAATTCCTACCACATCCCTCATGCAATGATATGTCGTTTCATTTTTGAAACATTGTCCCCCTCTTGTGGCCTTCCAACTTTGAAATTTACTGTTCAATTTTGAATTAATTCATATATGAATTAAATGGAAAAGCAACGATTTATCTGGCGAGTTATTTGAATGTTCGGCCTACGTCCACCTGTCTGACAGACGGTATTCTAGTGGCTTGTAGCAGCAGCAGCAGCAGCAGCTAGGTGCGCTGCTTGCCTGCAGTAAATAGGATGTGTTCCATCCATGGAACACTGTGATAGGAATCATGCCATTCATAGAACACAATGCTTGGATGTGTTCTATTCCTGGAACAATGGGACCACGTGTCACAATGGGACCACGTGTCACAATGGGCAGCCCACAGTCTGTAGCAGCTGCGCAGTAGTAGTCAGCTTCAGTGTGCTGAGGGAGCCTCAGCAGACAGGTGGGCGATGCTCGCCAGGGAGATGGAAAAATAGCTTGCTCACTTCACTCCACGCATCATTTCAGTATCTGAAGTTCCTCTGAGAATGGTGCACTCACTCTATTAAGCGGTTTCCAAAGACATATTGAATTGAAATTGGGATACACAAGTAGTGTTTTCAAAGCATGATTTGAATGCTTTTTTCAAATATCGTTGCTCTGTAATTAGTTTTTCTTGGTCCAAGTTGCACATTTCCAATTCCTTAGCCTTGATTTAACTTGACCAACTCTTCTACTACTACTACTACTACTACTACTACTCTTATTCACCTCTATATGGGAGGCATTGCACTGTATTCAATCTGTCAGTAAAATAACGATCATTCTTGGCCTTTGCTGCTTGGTAGGTACAGGTATGACAAGCTGCGGTAATGTGTTTGGCTTTGGATAGCTACATTTCTGCACACCCACCTGCTACAAGGCCTGCAGCCCCTTCCCCTCAGTACTTCCCCAGTCTTAATTCAAGCATTCAATTCCTACCACATCCCTCATGCAATGATATGTCGTTTCATTTTTGAAACATTGTCCCCCTCTTGTGGCCTTCCAACTTTGAAATTTACTGTTCAATTTTGAATTAATTCATATATGAATTAAATGGAAAAGCAACGATTTATCTGGCGAGTTATTTGAATGTTCGGCCTACGTCCACCTGTCTGACAGACGGTATTCTAGTGGCTTGTAGCAGCAGCAGCAGCAGCTAGGTGCGCTGCTTGCCTGCAGTAAATAGGATGTGTTCCATCCATGGAACACTGTGATAGGAATCATGCCATTCATAGAACACAATGCTTGGATGTGTTCTATTCCTGGAACAATGGGACCACGTGTCACAATGGGACCACGTGTCACAATGGGCAGCCCACAGTCTGTAGCAGCTGCGCAGTAGTAGTCAGCTTCAGTCTGCTGAGGGAGCCTCAGCAGACAGGTGGGCGATGCTCGCCAGGGAGATGGAAAAATAGCTTGCTCACTTCACTCCACGCATCATTTCAGTATCTGCAGTTCCTCTGAGAATGGTGCACTCACTCTCTTAAGCGGTTTCCAAAGACAGATTGAATTGAAATTGGGATAGACAAGTAGTGTTTTCAAAGCATGATTTGAATGCTTTTTTCAAATGTCGTTGCTCTGTAATTAGTTTTTCTTGGTCCAAGTTGCACATTTCCAATTCCTTAGCCTTGATTTAACTTGACCAACTCTTCTACTACTACTACTACTACTACTACTACTCTTATTCACCTCTATATGGGAGGCATTGCACTGTATTCAATCTGTCAGTAAAATAACGATCTATCTTGGCCTTTGCTGCTTGGTAGGTACAGGTGTGACAAGCTGCAGTAATGTGTTTGGCTTTGGATAGCTACATTTCTGCACACCCACCTGCTACAAGGCCTGCAGCCCCTTCCCCTCAGTACTTCCCCTGTCTTGATTCAAGCATTCAATTCCTACCACATCCCTCATGCAATGATATGTCGTTTCATTTTTGAAACATTGTCCCCCTCTTGTGGCCTTCCAACTTTGAAATTTACTGTTCAATTTTGAATTAATTCTTATATGAATTAAATGGAAAAGCAACGATTTATCTGGCGAGTTATTTGAATGTTCGGCCTACGTCCACCTGTCTGACAGACGGTATTCTAGTGGCTTGTAGCAGCAGCAGCAGCAGCAGCAGCTAGGTGCGCTGCTTGCCTGCAGTAAATAGGATGTGTTCCATCCATGGAACACTGTGATAGGAATCATGCCATTCATAGAACACAATGCTTGGATGTGTTCTATTCCTGGAACAATGGGACCACGTGTCACAATGGGACCACGTGTCACAATGGGCAGCCCACAGTCTGTAGCAGCTGCGCAGTAGTAGTCAGCTTCAGTCTGCTGAGGGAGCCTCAGCAGACAGGTGGGCGATGCTCGCCAGGGAGATGGAAAAATAGCTTGCTCACTTCACTCCACGCATCATTTCAGTATCTGCAGTTCCTCTGAGAATGGTGCACTCACTCTCTTAAGCGGTTTCCAAAGACAGATTGAATTGAAATTGGGATAGACAAGTAGTGTTTTCAAAGCATGATTTGAATGCTTTTTTCAAATGTCGTTGCTCTGTAATTAGTTTTTCTTGGTCCAAGTTGCACATTTCCAATTCCTTAGCCTTGATTTAACTTGACCAACTTTTCTACTACTACTACTACTACTACTACTACTACTCTTATTCACCTCTATATGGGAGGCATTGCATTGTATTCAATCTGTCAGTAAAATAACGATCTATCTTGGCCTTTGCTGCTTGGTAGGTACAGGTATGACAAGCTGCAGTAATGTGTTTGGCTTTGGATAGCTACATTTCTGCACACCCACCTGCTACAAGGCCTGCAGCCCCTTCCCCTCAGTACTTCCCCAGTCTTAATTCAAGCATTCAATTCCTACCACATCCCTCATGCAATGATATGTCGTTTCATTTTTGAAACATTGTCCCCCTCTTGTGGCCTTCCAACTTTGAAATTTACTGTTCAATTTTGAATTAATTCATATATGAATTAAATGGAAAAGCAACGATTTATCTGGCGAGTTATTTGAATGTTCGGCCTACGTCAACCTGTCTGACAAGACGGTATTCTAGTGGCTTGTAGCAGCAGCAGCAGCAGCAGCTAGGTGCACTGCTTGCCTGCAGTAAATAGGATGTGTTCCATCCATGGAACACTGTGATAGGAATCATGCCATTCATAGAACACAATGCTTGGATGTGTTCTATTCCTGGAACAATGGGACCACGTGTCACAATGGGACCACGTGTCACAATGGGCAGCCCACAGTCTGTAGCAGCTGCGCAGTAGTAGTCAGCTTCAGTCTGCTGAGGGAGTCTCAGCAGACAGGTGGGCGATGCTCGCCAGGGAGATGGAAAAATAGCTTGCTCACTTCACTCCACGCATCATTTCAGTATCTGCAGTTCCTCTGAGAATGGTGCACTCACTCTCTTAAGCGGTTTCCAAAGACAGATTGAATTGAAATCGGGATACACAAATAGTGTTTTCAAAGCATGATTTGAATGCTTTTTTCAAATGTCGTTGCTCTGTAATTAGTTTTTCTTGGTCCAAGTTGCACATTTCCAATTCCTTAGCCTTGATTTAACTTGACCAACTCTTCTACTACTACTACTACTACTATTCTTATTCACCTCTATATGGGAGGCATTGCACTGCAATTTTACTGCAATTTGTCAGTAAAATAACGATCTATCTTGGCCTTTGCTGCTTGGTAGGTACAGGTGTGACAAGCTGCGGTAATGTGTTTGGCTTTGGATAACACATAACTCTTCTACTACTACTACTACCACTACTACTACTACTCTTATTCACCTCTATATGGGAGGCATTGCACTGTATTCAATTTGTCAGTAAAATAACGATCTATCTTGGCCTTTGCTGCTTGGTAGGTACAGTTGTGACAAGCTGCAGTAATGTGTTTGGCTTTGGATAGCTACATTTCTGCACACCCACCTGCTACAAGGCCTGCAGCCCCTTCCCCTCAGTACTTCCCCAGTCTTAATTCAAGCATTCAATTCCTACCACATCCCTCATGCAATGATATGTCGTTTCATTTTTGAAACATTGTCCCCCTCTTGTGGCCTTCCAACTTTGAAATTTACTGTTCAATTTTGAATTAATTTATATATGAATTAAATGGAAAAGCAACGATTTATCTGGCGAGTTATTTGAATGTTCGGCCTACGTCCACCTGTATGACAGACATTATTCTAGTGGCTTGTAGCAGCAGCAGCAGCAGCAGCAGCAGCAGCTAGGTGCACTGCTTGCCTGCAGTAAATAGGATGTGTTCCATCCATGGAACACTGTGATAGGAATCATGCCATTCATAGAACACAATGCTTGGATGTGTTCTATTCCTGGAACAATGGGACCACGTGTCACAATGGGACCACGTGTCACAATGGGTCGCCCACAGTCTGTAGCAGCTGCGCAGTAGTAGTCAGCTTCAGTCTGCTGAGGGAGCCTCAGCAGACAGGTGGGCGATGCTCGCCAGAGAGATGGAAAAATAGCTTGCTCACTTCACTCCACGCATCATTTCAGTATCTGCAGTTCCTCTGAGAATGGTGCACTCAATCTCTTAAGCAGTTTCCAAAGACAGATTGAATTGAAATCGGGATACACAAGTAGTGTTTTCAAAGCATGATTTGAATGCTTTTTTCAAATGTCGTTGCTCTGTAATTAGTTTTTCTTGGTCCAAGTTGCACATTTCCAATTCCTTAGCCTTGATTTAACGTGACCAACTCTTCTACTACTACTACTACTACTCTTATTCACCTCTATATGGGAGGCATTGCACTGTATTCAATCTGTCAGTAAAATAACGATCTATCTTGGCCTTTGCTGCTTGGTAGGTACAGGTGTGACAAGCTGCAGTAATGTGTTTGGCTTTGGATAGCTACATTTCTGCACACCCACCTGCTACAAGGCCTCCTGCCCCTTCCCCTCAGTACTTCCCCAGTCTTAATTCAAGCATTCAATTCCTACCACATCCCTCATGCAATGATATGTCGTTTCATTTTTGAAACATTGTCCCCCTCTTGTGGCCTTCCAACTTTGAAATTTACTGTTCAATTTTGAATTAATTCATATATGAATTAAATGGAAAAGCAACGATTTATCTGGCGAGTTATTTGAATGTTCGGCCTACGTCCACCTGTCTGACAGACGGTATTCTCGTGGCTTGTAGCAGCAGCAGCAGCAGCTAGGTGCGCTGCTTGCCTGCAGTAAATAGGATGAGTTCCATCCATGGAACACTGTGATAGGAATCATGCCATTCATAGAACACAATGCTTGGATGTGTTCTATTCCTGGAACAATGGGACCACGTGTCACAATGGGACCACGTGTCACAATGGGCAGCCCACAGTCTGCAGAAGCTGCGCAGTACTAGTCAGCTTCAGTCTGCTGAGGGAGCCTCAGCAGACAGGTGGGCGATGCTCGCCAGGGAGATGGAAAAATAGCTTGCTCACTTCACTCCACGCATCATTTCAGTATCTGCAGTTCCTCTGAGAATGGTGTACTCACTCTCTTAAGCGGTTTCCAAAGACAGATTGAATTGAAATTGGGATACACAAGTAGTGTTTTCAAAGTATGATTTGAATGCTTTTTTCAAATGTCGTTGCTCTGTAATTAGTTTTTCTTGGTCCAAGTTGCACATTTCCAATTCCTTAGCCTTGATTTAACTTGACCAACTCTTCTACTACTACTACTACTACTATTACTCTTATTCACCTCTATATGGGAGGCATTGCACTGTATTCAATCTGCCAGTAAAACAACGATCTATCTTGGCCTTTGCTGCTTGGTAGGTACAGGTGTGAAAAGCTGCAGTAATGTGTTTGGCTTTGGATAGCTACATTTCTGCACACCCACCTGCTACAAGGCCTGCAGCCCCTTCCCCTCAGTACTTCCCCAGTCTTAATTCAAGCATTCAATTCCTACCACATCCCTCATGCAATGATATGTCGTTTCATTTTTGAAACATTGTCCCCCTCTTGTGGCCTTCCAACTTTGAAATTTACTGTTCAATTTTGAATTAATTCATATATGAATTAAATGGAAAAGCAACGATTTATCTGGCGAGTTATTTGAATGTTCGGCCTACGTCCACCTGTCTGACAGACGGTATTCTAGTGGCTTGTAGCAGCAGCAGCAGCAGCAGTTAGGAGCGCTGCTTGCCTGCAGTAAATAGGATGTGTTCCATCAATGGAACACTGTGATAGGAATCATGCCATTCATAGAACACAATGCTTGGATGTGTTCTATTCTTGGAACAATGGGACCACGTGTCACAATGGGACCATGTGTCACAATGGGCAGCCCACAGTCTGTAGCAGCTGCGCAGTTGTAGTCAGCTTCAGTCTGCTGAGGGAGCCTCAGCAGACAGGTGGGCGATGTTCGCCAGGAAGATGGAAGATGGAAAAATAGCTTGCTCACTTCACTCCACGCATCATTTCAGTATCTGCAGCTCCTCTGATAATGGTGCACTCACTCTCTTAAGCGGTTTCCAAAGACAGATTGAATTGAAATTGGGATACACAAGTAGTGTTTTCAAAGCATGACTTGAATGCTTTTTTCAAATGTCATTGCTCTGTAATTTGTTTTTCTTGGTCCAAGTTGCACATTTCCAATTCCTTAGCCTTGATTTAACTTGACCAACTCTTCTACTACTACTACTACTACTTCTACTACTACTCTTATTCACCTCTATATGGGAGGCATTGCACTGTAATCAATCTGTCAGTAAAATAACGATCTATCTTGGCCTTTGCTGCTTGGTAGGTACAGGTGTGACAAGATGCAGTAATGTGTTTGGCTTTGGATAGCTACATTTCTGCACACCCACCTGCTACAAGGCCTGCAGCCCCTTCCCCTCAGTACTTCCCCAGTCTTAATTCAAGCATTCAATTCCTACCACATCCCTCATGCAATGATATGTCGTTTCATTTTTGAAACATTGTCCCCCTCTTGTGGCCTTCCAACTTTGAAATTTACTGTTCAATTTTGAATTAATTCATATATGAATTAAATGGAAAAGCAACGATTTATCTGGCGAGTTATTTGAATGTTCGGCCTACGTCCACCTGTCTGACAGACGGTATTCTAGTGGCTTGTAGCAGCAGCAGCAGCAGCAGCAGCTAGGTGCGCTGCTTTCCTGCAGTAAATAGGATGTGTTCCATCCATGGAACACTGTGATAGGAATCATGCCATTCATAGAGCACAATGCTTGGATGTGTTCTATTCCTGGAACAATGGGACCACGTGTCACAATGGGACCACGTGTCACAATGGGCAGCCCACAGTCTGTAGCAGCTGCGCAGTAGTAGTCAGCTTCATTCTGCTGAGGGAGCCTCAGCAGACAGGTGGGCGATGCTCGCCAGGGAGATGGAAAAATAGCTTGCTCACTTCACTCCACGCATCATTTCAGTATCTGCAGTTCCTCTGAGAATGGTGCACTCACTCTCTTAAGCGGTTTCCAAAGACAGATTGAATTGAAATCGGGATACACAAGTAGTGTTTTCAAAGCATGATTTGAATGCTTTTTTCAAATGTCGTTGCTCTGTAATTAGTTTTTCTTGGTCCAAGTTGCACATTTCCAATTCCTTAGCCTTGATTTAACTTGACCAACTCTTCTACTACTACTCTTATTCACCTCTATATGGGAGGCATTGCACTGTATTCAATCTGTCAGTAAACTAACGATCTATCTTGGCCTTTGCTGCTTGGTAGGTACAGGTGTGACAAGCTGCAGTAATGTGTTTGGCTTTGGATAGCTATATTTCTGCACACCCACCTGCTACAAAGCCTGCAGCCCCTTCCCCTCAGTACTTCCCCAGTCTTAATTCAAGCATTCAATTCCTACCACATCCCTCATGCAATGATATGTCGTTTCATTTTTGAAACATTGTCCCCCTCTTGTGGCCTTCCAACTTTG
The DNA here is from genome assembly GCF_039654945.1 of Dendrobates tinctorius. Taxonomy (NCBI): domain Eukaryota; kingdom Metazoa; phylum Chordata; class Amphibia; order Anura; family Dendrobatidae; genus Dendrobates; species Dendrobates tinctorius. The sequence continues at coordinate 26,465,869 of NW_027361793.1, forward strand.
AAATTTACTGTTCAATTTTGAATTAATTCATATATGAATTAAATGGAAAAGCAACGATTTATCTGGTGAGTTATTTGAATGTTCGGCCTACGTCCACCTGTCTGAAAGACGGTATTCTAGTGGCTTGTAGCAGCAGCAGCAGCAGCAGCTAGGTGCGCTGCTTGCCTGCAGTAAATAGGATGTGTTCCATCCATGGAACACTGTGATAGGAATCATGCCATTCATAGAACACAATGCTTGGATGTGTTCTATTCCTGGAACAATGGGACCACGTGTCACAATGGGACCACGTGTCACAATGGGCAGCCCACAGTCTGTAGCAGCTGCACAGTAGTAGTCAGCTTCAGTCTGCTGAGGGAGCCTCACCAGACAGGTGGGCAATGCTCGCCAGGGAGATGGAAAAATAGCTTGCTCACTTCACTCCACGCATCATTTCAGTATCTGCAGTTCCTCTGAGAATGGTGCACTCACTCTCTTAAGCGGTTTCCAAAGACAGATTGAATTGAAATCGGGATACACAAATAGTGTTTTCAAAGCATGATTTGAATGCTTTTTTCAAATGTCGTTGCTCTGTAATTAGTTTTTCTTGGTCCAAGTTGCACATTTCCAATTCCTTAGCCTTGATTTAACTTGATCAAATCTTCTACTACTACTACTACTCTTATTCACCTCTATATGGGAGGCATTGCACTGTATTCAATCTGTCAGTAAAATAACGATCTATCTTCTCCTTTGCTGCTTGGTAGGTACAGGTGTGACAAGCTGCAGTAATATGTTTGGCTTTGGATAGCTACATTTCTGCACACCCACCTGCTACAAGGCCTGCAGCCCCTTCCCCTCAGTACATCCCCAGTCTTAATTCATGCATTCAATTCCTACCACATCCCTCATGCAATGATATGTCGTTTCATTTTTGAAATATTGTCCCCCTCTTGAGGCCTTCCAACTTTGAAATTTACTGTTCAATTTTGAATTAATTAATATATGAATTAAATGGAAAAGCAACGATTTATCTGGCGAGTTATTTGAATGTTCGGCCTACGTCCACCTGTCTGACAGACGGTATTCTAGTGGCTTGAAGCAGCAGCAGCTAGGTGCGCTGCTTGCCTGCAGTAAATAGGATGTGTTCCATCCATGGAACACTGTGATAGGAATCATGCCATTCATAGAACACAATGCTTGGATGTGTTCTATTCCTGGAACAATGGGACCACGTGTCACAATGGGACCACGTGTCACAATGGGCAGCCCACAGTCTGTAGCAGCTGCGCAGTAGTAGTCAGCTTCAGTCTGCTGAGGGAGCCTCAGCAGACAGGTGGGCAATGCTCGCCAGGGAGATGGAAAAATAGCTTGCTCACTTCACTCCACGCATCATTTCAGTATCTGCAGTTCCTCTGAGAATGGTGCACTCACTCTCTTAAGCGCTTTCGAAAGACAGATTGAATTGAAATCAGGATACACAAGTAGTGTTTTCAAAGCATGATTTGAATGCTTTTTTCAAATGTCGTTGCTCTGTAATTAGTTTTTCTTGGTCCAAGTTGCACATTTCCAATTCCTTAGCCTTGATTTAACTTGACCAACTCTTCTACTACTACTACTACTCTTATTCACCTCTATATGGGAGGCATTGCACTGTATTCAATTTGTCAGTAAAATAACGATCTATCTTGGCCTTTGCTGCTTGGTAGGTACAGGTGTGACAAGCTGCGGTAATGTGTTTGGCTTTGGATAGCTACATTTCTGCACACCCACCTGCTACAAGGCCTGCAGCCCCTTCCCCTCAGTACTTCCCCAGTCTTAATTCAAGCATTCAATTCCTACCACATCCCTCATGCAATGATATGTCGTTTCATTTTTGAAACATTGTCCCCCTCTTGTGGCCTTCCAACTTTGAAATTTACTGTTCAATTTTTAATTAATTCATATATGAATTAAATGGAAAAGCAACGATTTATCTGGTGAGTTATTTGAATGTTCGGCCTACGTCCACCTGTCTGACAGACAGTATTCTAGTGGCTTGTAGCAGCAGCAGCAGCAGCAGCAGCTAGGTGCGCTGCTTGCCTGCAGTAAATAGGATGTGTTCCATCCATGGAACACTGTGATAGGAATCATGCCATTCATAGAACACAATGCTTGGATGTGTTCTATTCCTGGAACAATGGGACCACGTGTCACAATCGGACCACGTGTCACAATGGGCAGCCCACAGTCTGTAGCAGCTGCGCAGTAGTAGTCAGCTTCAGTCTGCTGAGGGAGCCTCAGCAGACAGGTGGGCGATGCTCGCCAGGGAGATGGAAAAATAGCTTGCTCACTTCACTCCACGCATCATTTCAGTATCTGCAGTTCCTCTGAGAATGGTGCACTCACTCTCTTAAGCGGTTTCCAAAGACAGATTGAATTGAAATTGGGATACACAAGTAGTGTTTTCAAAGCATGATTTGAATGCTTTTTTCAAATGTCGTTGCTCTGTAATTAGTTTTTCTTGGTCCAAGTTGCACATTTCCAATTCCTTAGCCTTGATTTAACTTGACCAACTCTTCTACTATTACTACTACTACTACTACTACTACTACTACTCTTATTCACCTCTATATGGGAGGCATTGCACTGTATTCAATCTGTCAGTAAAATAACGATCTATCTTGGCCTTTGCTGCTTGGTAGGTAAAGGTGTGACAAGCTGCAGTAGTGTGTTTGGCTTTGGATAGCTACATTTCTGCACACCCACCTGCTACAAGGCCTGCAGCCCCATCCCCTCAGTACTTCCCCAGTCTTAATTCAAGCATTCAATTCCTACCACATCCCTCATGCAATGATATGTCGTTTCATTTTTGAAACATTGTCCCCCTCTTATGGCCTTCCAACTTTGAAATTTACTGTTCAATTTTGAATTAATTCATATAAGAATTAAATGGAAAAGCAACGATTTATCTGGCGAGTTATTTGAATGTTCGCCCTACGTCCACCTGTCTGACAGACGGTATTCTAGTGGCTTGTAGCAGCAGCAGCAGCAGCAGCTAGGTGCGCTGCTTGCCTGCAGTAAATAGGATGTGTTCCATCCATGGAACACTGTGATAGGAATCATGCCATTCATAGAACACAATGCTTGGATGTGTTCTATTCCTGGAACAATGGGACCACGTGTCACAATGGGACCACATGTCACAATGGACAGCCCACAGTCTGTAGCAGCTGCGCAGTAGTAGTCAGCTTCAGTCTGCTGAGGGAGCCAGGGAGATGGAAAAATAGCTTGCTCACTTCACTCCACGCATCATTTCAGTATCTGCAGTTCCTCTGAGAATGGTGCACTCACTCTCTTAAGCGGTTTCCAAAGACAGATTGAATTGAAATCGGGATACACAAGTAGTGTTTTCAAAGCATGATTTGAATGCTTTTTTCAAATGTCGTTGCTCTGTAATTAGTTTTTCTTGGTCCAAGTTGCACATTTCCAATTCCTTAGCCTTGATTTAACTTGACCAACTCTTCTACTACTACTGCTACTACTACTACTCTTATTCACCTCTATATGGGAGGCATTGCACTGTATTCAATCATAGAATCGTAGAGTTGGAAGGGACCTCCTGGGCCATCTGGTCCAACCCCCTGCTCAAAGCAGGATTCGCTAAATCATCCCAGTCAGATGTCTGTCCAGCCTCTGTTTGAAGACTTCCATTGAAGGAGAACTCAATCTGTCAGTAAAATAACGATCTATCTTGTCCTTTGCTGCTTGGTAGGTACAGGTGTGACAAGCTGCAGTAATGTGTTTGGCTTTGGATAGCTACATTTCTGCACACCCACCTGCTACAAGGCCTGCAGCCCCTTCCCCTCAGTACTTCCCCAGTCTTAATTCAAGCATTCAATTCCTACCACATCCCTCATGCAATGATATGTCGTTTCATTTTTGAAACATTGTACCCCTCTTGTGGCCTTCCAACTTTGAAATGTACTGTTCAATTTTGAATTAATTCATATATGAATTAAATGGAAAAGCAACGATTTATCTGGCGAGTTATTTGAATGTTCGGCCTACGTCCACCTGTCTGACAGACGGTATTCTAGTGGCTTGTAGCAGCAGCAGCAGTAGCAGCAGCTAGGTGCGCTGCTTGCCTGCAGTAAATAGGATGTGTTCCATCCATGGAACACTGTGATAGGAATCATGCCATTCATAGAACACAATGCTTGGATGTGTTCTATTCCTGGAACAATGGGACCACATGTCACAATGGGACCACGAGTCACAATGGGCAGCCCACAGTCTGTAGCAGCTGCGCAGTAGTAGTCAGCTTCAGTCTGCTGAGGGAGCCTCAGCAGACAGGTGGGCGATGCTCGCCAGGGAGATGGAAAAATAGCTTGCTCACTTCACTCCACGCATCATTTCAGTATCTGCAGTTCCTCTGAGAATGGTGCACTCACTCTCTTAAGCGGTTTCCAAAGACAGATTGAATTGAAATCGGGATACACAAGTAGTGTTTTCAAAGCATGACTTGAAAGCTTTTTTCAAATGTCGTTGCTCTGTAATTAGTTTTTCTTGGTCCAAGTTGCACATTTCCAATTCCTTAGCCTTGATTTAACTTGACCAACTCTTCTACTACTACTACTACTACTACTCTTATTCACCTCTATATGGGAGGCATTGCACTGTATTCAATTTGTCAGTAAAATAACGATCTATCTTGGCCTTTGCTGCTTGGTAGATACAGGTGTGACAAGCTGCGGTAATGTGTTTGGCTTTGGATAGCTACATTTCTGCACACCCACCTGCTACAAGGCCTGCAGCCCCTTCCCCTCAGTACTTCCCCAGTCTTAATTCAAGCATTCAATTCCTACCACATCCCTCATGCAATGATATGTCGTTTCATTTTTGAAACATTGTCCCCCTCTTGTGGCCTTCCAACTTTGAAATTTACTGTTCAATTTTGAATTAATTCATATATGAATTAAATGGAAAAGCAACGATTTATCTGGCGAGTTATTTGAATGTTCGGCCTACGTCCACCTGTCTGACAGACGGTATTCTAGTGGCTTGTAGCAGCAGCAGCAGCAGCAGCAGCTAGGTGCGCTGCTTGCCTGCAGTAAATAGGATGTGTTCCATCCATGGAACACTGTGATAGGAATCATGCCATTCATAGAACACAATGCTTGGATGTGTTCTATTCCTGGAACAATGGGACCACGTGTCACAATCGGACCACGTGTCACAATGGGCAGCCCACAGTCTGTAGCAGCTGCGCAGTAGTAGTCAGCTTCAGTCTGCTGAGGGAGCCTCAGCAGACAGGTGGGCGATGCTCGCCAGGGAGATGGAAAAATAGCTTGCTCACTTCACTCCACGCATCATTTCAGTATCTGCAGTTCCTCTGAGAATGGTGCACTCACTCTCTTAAGCGGTTTCCAAAGACAGATTGAATTGAAATTGGGATACACAAGTAGTGTTTTCAAAGTATGATTTGAATGCTTTTTTCAAATGTCGTTGCTCTGTAATTAGTTTTTCTTGGTCCAAGTTGCACATTTCCAATTCCTTAGCCTTGATTTAACGTGACCAACTCTTCTACTACTACTACTATTACTACTACTACTACTACTACTCTTATTCACCTCTATATGGGAGGCATTGCACTGTATTCAATCTGCCAGTAAAATAACGATCTATCTTGGCCTTTGCTGCTTGGTAGGTACAGGTGTGACAAGCTGCAGTAATGTGTTTGGCTTTGGATAGCTACATTTCTGCACACCCACCTGCTACAAGGCCTGCAGCCCCTTCCCCTCAGTACTTCCCCAGTCTTAATTCAAGCATTCAATTCCTACCACATCCCTCATGCAATGATATGTCATTTCATTTTTGAAACATTGTCCCCCTCTTGTGGCCTTCCAACTTTGAAATTTACTGTTCAATTTTGAATTAATTGATATATGAATTAAATGGAAAAGCAACGATTTATCTGGCGAGTTATTTGAATGTTCGGCCTACGTCCACCTGTCTGACAGACGGTATTCTAGTGGCTTGTAGCAGCAGCAGCAGCAGCAGCTAGGTGCGCTGCTTGCCTGTAGTAAATAGGATGTGTTCCATCAATGGAACACTGTGATAGGAATCATGCCATTCATAGAACACAATGCTTGGATGTGTTCTATTCCTGGAACAATGGGACCACGTGTCACAATGGGACCACGTGTCACAATGGGCAGCCCACATTCTGTAGAAGCTGCGTAGTAGTAGTCAGCTTCAGTCTGCTGAGGGAGCCTCAGCAGACAGGTGGGCGATGCTCGCCAGGGAGATGGAAAAATAGCTTGCTCACTTCACTCCACGCATCATTTCAGTATCTGCAGTTCCTCTGAGAATGGTGCGCTCACTCTCTTAAGCGGTTTCCAAAGACAGATTGAATTGAAATCGGGATACACAAGTAGTGTTTTCAAAGCATGATTTGAATGCTTTTTTCAAATGTCGTTGCTCTGTAATTAGTTTTTCTTGGTCCAAGTTGCACATTTCCAATTCCTTAGCCTTGATTTAACTTGACCAACTCTTCTACTACTACTACTACTACTCTTATTCACCTCTATATGGGAGGCATTGCACTGTATTCAATCTGTCAGTAAAATAACGATCTATCTTGGCCTTTGCTGCTTGGTAGGTACAGGTGTGACAAGCTGCGGTAATGTGTTTGGCTTTGGATAGCTACATTTCTGCACACCCACCTGCTACAAGGCCTGCAGCCCCTTCCCCTCAGTACTTCCCCAGTCTTAATTCAAGCATTCAATTCCTACCACATCCCTCATGCAATGATATGTCGTTTCATTTTTGAAACATTGTCCCCCTCTTGTGGCCTTCCAACTTTGAAATTTACTGTTCAATTTTGAATTAATTCATATATGAATTAAATGGAAAAGCAACGATTTATCTGGCGAGTTATTTGAATGTTCGGCCTACGTCCACCTGTCTGACAGACGGTATTCTAGTGGCTTATAGCAGCAGCAGCAGCAGCAGCAGCTAGGTGCGCTGCTTTCCTGCAGTAAATATTGAATGCTTGAATTAAGACTGGGGAATTACTGAGGGGAAGGGGCTGCAGGGCTTGTAGCAGGTGGTTGTGCAGAAATGTAGCTATCCAAAGCCAAACACATTACTGCAGCTTGTCACACCTGTACCTACCAAGCAGCAAAGGCCAAGATAGATCGTTATTTTACTGACAGATTGAATACAGTGCAATGCCTCCCATATAGAGGTGAATAAGAGTAGTAGTAGTAGTAGTAGTAGAAGAAGAGTTGGTCAAGTTAAATCATTGCTAAGGAATTGGAAATGTGCAACTTGGACCAAGAAAAACTAATTACAGAGCAACGACATTTGAAAAAAGCATTCAAATCATGCTTTGAAAACACTACTTGTGTATCCCAATTTCAATTCAATCTGTCTTTGGAAACCGCTTAAGAGAGTGAGTGCACCATTCTCAGAGGAACTGCAGATACTGAAATGATGCGTGGAGTGAAGTGAGCAAGCTATTTTTCCATCTCCCTGGCGAGCATCGCCCACCTGTCTGCTGAGGCTCCCTCAGCAGACTGAAGCTGACTACTACTGCGCAGCTGCTACAGACTGTGGGCTGCCCATTGTGACACGTGGTCCCATTGTGACACGTGGTCCCATTGTTCCAGGAATAGAACACATCCAAGCATTGTGTTCTATGAATGGCATGATTCCTATCACAGTGTTCCATGGATGGAACACATCCTATTTACTGCAGGCAAGCAGCGCACCTAGCTGCTGCTGCTACAAGCCTCTAGAATACCGTCTGTCAGACAGGTGGACATAGGCCGAACATTCAAATAACTCGCCAGATAAATCGTTGCTTTTCCATTTAATTCATATATGAATTAATTCAAAATTGAACAGTAAATTTCAAAGTTGGAAGGCCATAAGAGGGGGACAATGTTTCAAAAATGAAACGACATATCATTGCATGAGGGATGTGGTAGGAATTGAATGCTTGAATTAAGACTGGGGAAGTCCTGAGGGGAAGGGGCTGCAGGCCTTGTAGCAGGTGGGTGTGCAGAAATGTAGCTATCCAAAGCCAAACACATTACTGCAGCTTGTCACACCTGTACCTACCAAGCAGCAAAGGCCAAGATGGATCGTTATTTTACTGACAGATTGAATACAGTGCAATGCCTCCCATATAGAGGTGAATAAGAGTAGTAGTAGTAGTAGTAGTAGTAGAAGAGTTGGTCAAGTTAAATCAAGGCTAAGGAATTGGAAATGTGCAACTTGGACCAAGAAAAACTATTTACAGAGCAACGACATTTGAAAAAAGCATTCAAATCATGCTTTGAAAACACTACTTGTGTATCCCAATTTCAATTCAATCTGTCTTTGGAAACCGCTTAAGAGAGTGAGTGCACCATTCTCAGAGGAACTGCAGATACTGAAATGATGCGTGGAGTGAAGTGAGCAAGCTATTTTTCCATCTCCCTGGCGAGCATCGCCCACCTGTCTGCTGAGGCTCCCTCAGCAGACGGAAGCTGACTACTACTGCGCAGCTGCTACAGACTGTGGGCTGCCCATTGTGACACGTGGTCCCATTGTGACACGTGGTCCCATTGTTCCAGGAATAGAACACATCCAAGAATTGTGTTCTATGAATGGCATGATTCCTATCACAGTGTTCCATGGATGGAACACATCCTATTTACTGCAGGCAAGCAGCGCACCTAGCTGCTGCTGCTGCTACAAGCCACTAGAATACCGTCTGTCAGACAGGTGGACATAGGCCGAACATTCAAATAACTCGCCAGATAAATCGTTGCTTTTCCATTTAATTCATATATGAATTAATTCAAAATTGAACAGTAAATTTCAAAGTTGGAAGGCCACAAGAGGGGGACAATGTTTCAAAAATGAAACGACATATCATTGCATGAGGGATGTGGTAGGAATTGAATGCTTGAATTAAGACTGGGGAAGTACTGAGGGGAAGGGGCTGCAGGCCTTGTAGCAGGTGGGTGTGCAGAAATGTAGCTATCCAAAGCCAAACACATTACTGCAGCTTGTCACACCTGTACCTACCAAGCAGCAAAGGCCAAGATAGATCGTTATTTTACTGGCAGATTGAATACAGTGCAATGCCTCCCATATAGAGGTGAATAAGAGTAGTAGTAGTAGTAGTAGTAGTAGTAGAAGAGTTGGTCAAGTTAAATCAAGGCTAAGGAATTGGAAATGTGCAACTTGGACCAAGAAAAACTAATTACAGAGCAACGACATTTGAAAAAAGCATTCAAATCATGCTTTGAAAACAGTACTTGTGTATCCCAATTTAAATTCAATCTGTCTTTGGAAACCGCTTAAGAGAGTGAGTGCACCATTCTCAGAGGAACTGCAGATACTGAAATGATGCGTGGAGTGAAGTGAGCAAGCTATTTTTCCATCTCCCTGGCGAGCATCGCCCACCTGTCTGCTGAGGCTCCCTCAGCAGACTGAAGCTGACTACTACTGAGCAGCTGCTACAGACTGTGGGCTGCCCATTGTGACACGTGGTCCCATTGTGACACGTGGCCCCATTGTTCCAGGAATAGAACACATCCAAGCATTGTGTTCTATGAATGGCATGATTCCTATCACAGTGTTCCATGGATGGAACACATCCTATTTACTGCAGGCAAGCAGCGCACCTAGCTGCTGCTGCTGCTGCTGTTTTTCTACTCCTCTCATGAGCACAAACAAGACTCTAAAAGGATGAGTTTGCAACTACTTTACTTTTGGAGAAAATTCAAAACATTCATTATTCAATAGAGCCCACTAGCAAAAACCAGCGTTTTGAATGAAGAATCACATTTCTTGGTAGAATCATGCAGGATTGAAATTTTTCATGGTTTTTTACTCCTCTCAACAGCCCAAACAAGTTTCTAAAAGGATGAGTTTGCAACTACTTTAGTTTTGGAGAAAATTCAAAACATTCATTATTCAATAGGGCCCAAACTATCAAAAACCAGCGGTTTGAATGAACACTCACATTTCTTGGTAGAATCGTGCAGGACTGAAATTTTTGATGTTTTTCTACTCCTCTCATGAGCCCAAACAAGACTCTAAAAGGATGAGTTTGCAACTACTTTACTTTTGGAGAAATTTCAAAACGTTCATTATTCATTAGAGCCCAATAGCAAAAACCAGCGTTTTGAATGAAGAATCACATTTCTTGGTAGAATCATGCAGGATTGAAATTTTTGATGGTTTTTTACTCCTCTCAAAAGCCCAAACAAGTTTCTAAAAGGATGAGTTTGCAACTACTTTACTTTTGGAGAAAATTCAAAACATTCATTATTCAATAGGGCCCAAAATATCAAAAACCAGCGGTTTAAATGAACACACATTTCTTGGTAGAATCGTGCAGGACTGAAATTTTTGATGTTTTTCTACTCCTCTCATGAGCCCAAACAAGTCTCTAAAAGGATGAGTTTGCAACTACTTTACTTTTGGAGAAAATTCAATGAATGTCAATTGAATGTTTTGAATTTTCTCCAAAAGTAAAGTAGTTGCAAACTCATCCTTTTAGAGACTTGTTTGGGCTAATGAGAGGAGTAGAAAAACATCAAAAATTTCAGTCCTGCACGATCCTACCAAGAAATGTGTATTCATTCAAACCGCTGGTTTTTGATAGTTTGGGCCCTATTGAATAATGAATGTTTTGAATTTTCTCCAAAAGTAAAGTAGTTGCAAACTCATCCTTTTAGAAACTTGTTTGGGCTGTTGAGAGGAGTAAAAAACCATCAAAAATTTCAATCCTGCATGATTCTACCAAGAAATGTGATTCTTCATTCAAAACCTGATTTTTGCTATTGGGCTCTATTGAATAATGAATGCTTTGAATTTTCTCCAAAAGTAAAGTAGTTGCAAACTCATGCTTTTAGAGACTTGTTTGGGCTCATGAGAGGAGTAGAAAAACATCAAAAATTTCAGTCCTGCATGATTCTACCAAGAAATGTGTGTTCATTGAAACCGCTGGTTTTTGATAGTTTGGGCCCTATTGAATAATGAATGTTTTGAATTTTCTCCAAAAGTAAAGTAGTTGCAAACTCATCCTTTTAGAAACTTGTTTGGGCTGTTGAGAGCAGTAAAAAACCATCAAAAATTTCAATCCTGCATGATTCTACCAAGAAATGTGATTCTTCATTCAAAACGCTGGTTTTTGCTATTGGGCTCTATTGAATAATGAATGTTTTGAATTTTCTCCAAAAGTAAAGTATTTGCAAACTCATCCTTTTAGAGACTTGTTTGGGCTCATGAGAGGAGTAGAAAAACATCAAAAATTTCAGTCCTGCACGATTCTACCAAGAAATGTGTGTTCATTCAAACCGCTGGTTTTTGATAGTTTGGGCCCTATTGAATAATGAATGTTTTGAATTTTCTCCAAAAGTAAAGTAGTTGAAAACTCATGCTTTTAGAGACTTGTTTGGGCTCATGAGAGTAGAAAAACATCAGAAATTTCAGTCCTGCATGATTCTACCAAGAAATGTGTGTTCATTGAAACTGCTGGTTTTTGATAGTTTGGGCCCTATTGAATAATGAATGTTTTGAATTTTCTCCAAAAATAAAGTAGTTGCAAACTCATCCTTTTAGAAACTTGTTTGGGCTGTTGAGAGGAGTAAAAAACCATCAAAAATTTCAATCCTGCATGATTCTACCAAGAAATGTGATTCTTCATTCAAAACGCTGGTTTTTGCTATTGTGCTCTATTGAATAATGAATGTTTTGAATTTTCTCCAAAAGTAAAGTAGTTGCAAACTCATGCTTTTAGAGACTTGTTTGGGCTCATGAGAGGAGTAGAAAAAAATCAAAAATTTCAGTCCTGCACGATTCTACCAAGAAATGTGTGTTCATTCAAACCGCTGGCTTTTGATATTTTGGGCCCTATTGAATAACGAATGTTTTGAATTTTCTCCAAAAGTAAAGTAGTTGCAAACTCATCCTTTTAGAAACTTGTTTGGGCTGTTGAGAGGAGTAAAAAACCATCAAAAATTTCAATCCTGCATGATTCTACCAAGAAATGTGATTCTTCATTCAAAACCTGATTTTTGCTATTGGGCTCTATTGAATAATGAATGTTTTGAATTTTCTCCAAAAGTAAAGTAGTTGCAAACTCATGCTTTTAGAGACTTGTTTGGGCTCATGAGAGGAGTAGAAAAACATCAAAAATTTCAGTCCTGCATGATTCTACCAAGAAATGTGTGTTCATTGAAACCGCTGGTTTTTGATAGTTTGGGCCCTATTGAATAATGAATGTTTTGAATTTTCTCCAAAAGTAAAGTAGTTGCAAACTCATCCTTTTAGAAACTTGTTTGGGCTGTTGAGAGCAGTAAAAAACCATCAAAAATTTCAATCCTGCATGATTCTACCAAGAAATGTGATTCTTCATTCAAAATGCTGGTTTTTGCTATTGGGCTCTATTGAATAATGAATGTTTTGAATTTTCTCCAAAAGTAAAGTAGTTGCAAACTCATCCTTTTAGAGACTTGTTTGGGCTAATGAGAGGAGTAGAAAAACATCAAAAATTTCAGTCCTGCACGATCCTACCAAGAAATGTGTATTCATTCAAACCGCTGGTTTTTGATAGTTTGGGCCCTATTGAATAATGAATGTTTTGAATTTTCTCCAAAAGTAAAGTAGTTGCAAACTCATCCTTTTAGAAACTTGTTTGGGCTGTTGAGAGGAGTAAAAAACCATCAAAAATTTCAATCCTGCATGATTCTACCAAGAAATGTGATTCTTCATTCAAAACCTGATTTTTGCTATTGGGCTCTATTGAATAATGAATGTTTTGAATTTTCTCCAAAAGTAAAGTAGTTGCAAACTCATGCTTTTAGAGACTTGTTTGGGCTCATGAGAGGAGTAGAAAAACATCAAAAATTTCAGTCCTGCATGATTCTACCAAGAAATGTGTGTTCATTGAAACCGCTGGTTTTTGATAGTTTGGGCCCTATTGAATAATGAATGTTTTGAATTTTCTCCAAAAGTAAAGTAGTTGCAAACTCATCCTTTTAGAAACTTGTTTGGGCTGTTGAGAGCAGTAAAAAACCATCAAAAATTTCAATCCTGCATGATTCTACCAAGAAATGTGATTCTTCATTCAAAACGCTGGTTTTTGCTATTGGGCTCTATTGAATAATGAATGTTTTGAATTTTCTCCAAAAGTAAAGTATTTGCAAACTCATCCTTTTAGAGACTTGTTTGGGCTCATGAGAGGAGTAGAAAAACATCAAAAATTTCAGTCCTGCACGATTCTACCAAGAAATGTGTGTTCATTCAAACCGCTGGTTTTTGATAGTTTGGGCCCTATTGAATAATGAATGTTTTGAATTTTCTCCAAAAGTAAAGTAGTTGAAAACTCATGCTTTTAGAGACTTGTTTGGGCTCATGAGAGTAGAAAAACATCAGAAATTTCAGTCCTGCATGATTCTACCAAGAAATGTGTGTTCATTGAAACTGCTGGTTTTTGATAGTTTGGGCCCTATTGAATAATGAATGTTTTGAATTTTCTCCAAAAATAAAGTAGTTGCAAACTCATCCTTTTAGAAACTTGTTTGGGCTGTTGAGAGGAGTAAAAAACCATCAAAAATTTCAATCCTGCATGATTCTACCAAGAAATGTGATTCTTCATTCAAAACGCTGGTTTTTGCTATTGTGCTCTATTGAATAATGAATGTTTTGAATTTTCTCCAAAAGTAAAGTAGTTGCAAACTCATGCTTTTAGAGACTTGTTTGGGCTCATGAGAGGAGTAGAAAAAAATCAAAAATTTCAGTCCTGCACGATTCTACCAAGAAATGTGTGTTCATTCAAACCGCTGGCTTTTGATATTTTGGGCCCTATTGAATAACGAATGTTTTGAATTTTCTCCAAAAGTAAAGTAGTTGCAAACTCATCCTTTTAGAAACTTGTTTGGGCTGTTGAGAGGAGTAAAAAACCATCAAAAATTACAATCCTGCATGATTCTACCAAGAAATGTGATTCTTCATTCAAAATGCTGGTTTTTGCTATTGGGCTCTATTGAATAATGAATGTTTTGAATTTTCTCCAAAAGTAAAGTAGTTGCAAACTCATCCTTTTAGAGACTTGTTTGGGCTCATGAGAGGAGTAGAAAAACATCAAAAATTTCAGTCCTGCACGATTCTACCAAGAAATGTGTGTTCATTCAAACCGCTGGTTTTTGATATTTTGGGCCCTATTGAATAATGAATGTTTTGAATTTTCTCCAAAAGTAAAGTAGTTGCAAACTCATCCTTTTAGAAACTTGTTTGGGCTGTTGAGAGGAGTAAAAAACCATCAAAAATTTCAATCCTGCATGATTCTACCAAGAAATGTGATTCTTCATTCAAAACCTGATTTTTGCTATTGGGCTCTATTGAATAATGAATGTTTTGAATTTTCTCCAAAAGTAAAGTAGTTGCAAACTCATGCTTTTAGAGACTTGTTTGGGCTCATGAGAGGAGTAGAAAAACATCAAAAATTTCAGTCCTGCACGATTCTACCAAGAAATGTGTGTTCATTCAAACCGCTGGTTTTTGATAGTTTGGGCCCTATTGAATAATGAATGTTTTGAATTTTCTCCAAAAGTAAAGTAGTTGCAAACTCATGCTTTTAGAGACTTGTTTGGGCTCATGAGATTAGAAAAACATCAGAAATTTCAGTCCTGCATGATTCTACCAAGAAATGTGTGTTCATTGAAACCGCTGGTTTTTGATAGTTTGGGCCCTATTGAATAATGAATGTTTTGAATTTTCTCCAAAAATAAAATAGTTGCAAACTCATCCTTTTAGAAACTTGTTTGGGCTGTTGAGAGGAGTAAAAAACCATCAAAAATTTCAATCCTGCATGATTCTACCAAGAAATGTGATTCTTCATTCAAAACGCTGGTTTTTGCTATTGGGCTCTATTGAATAATGAATGTTTTGAATTTTCTCCAAAAGTAAAGTAGTTGCAAACTCATGCTTTTAGAGACTTGTTTGGGCTCATGAGAGGAGTAGAAAAAAATCAAAAATTTCAGTCCTGCACGATTCTACCAAGAAATGTGTGTTCATTCAAACCGCTGGTTTTTGATATTTTGGGCCCTATTGAATAATGAATGTTTTGAATTGTCTCCAAAAGTAAAGTAGTTGCAAACTCATGCTTTTAGAAACTTGTTTGGGCTGTTGAGAGAAGTAAAAAACCATCAAAAATTTCAATCCTGCATGATTCTACCAAGAAATGTGATTCTTCATTCAAAACGCTGGTTTTTGCTATTGGGCTCTATTGAATAATGAATGTTTTGAATTTTCTCCAAAAGTAAAGTAGTTGCAAACTCATCCTTTTAGAGACTTGTTTGGGCTCATGAGAGGAGTAGAAAAACATCAAAAATTTCAGTCCTGCACGATTCTACCAAGAAATGTGTGTTCATTCAAACCGCTGGTTTTTGATATTTTGGGCCCTATTGAATAATGAATGTTTTGAATTTTCTCCAAAAGTAAAGTAGTTGCAAACTCATCCTTTTAGAAACTTGTTTGGGCTGTTGAGAGGAGTATAAAATCATCAAAAATTTCAATCCTGCATGATTCTACCAAGAAATGTGATTCTTCATTCAAAACTTGATTTTTGCTATTGGGCTCTATTGAATAATGAATGTTTTGAATTTTCTCCAAAAGTAAAGTAGTTGCAAACTCATGCTTTTAGAGACTTGTTTGGGCTCATGAGAGGAGTAGAAAAACATCAAAAATTTCAGTCCTGCATGATTCTACCAAGAAATGTGTGTTCATTGAAACTGCTGGTTTTTGATAGTTTGGGCCCTATTGAATAATGAATGTTTTGAATTTTCTCCAAAAGTAAAGTAGTTGCAAACTCATCCTTTTAGAAACTTGTTTGGGCTGTTGAGAGGAGTAAAAAACCATCAAAAATTTCAATCCTGCATGATTTTACCAAGAAATGTGATTCTTCATTCAAAACCTGATTTTTGCTATTGGGCTCTATTGAATAATGAATGTTTTGAATTTTCTCCAAAAGTAAAGTAGTTGCAAACTCATGCTTTTAGAGACTTGTTTGGGCTCATGAGAGGAGTAGAAAAACATCAAAAATTTCAGTCCTGCATGATTCTACCAAGAAATGTGTGTTCATTGAAACCGCTGGTTTTTGATAGTTTGGGCCCTATTGAATAATGAATGTTTTGAATTTTCTCCAAAAATAAAATAGTTGCAAACTCATCCTTTTAGAAACTTGTTTGGGCTGTTGAGAGGAGTAAAAAACCATCAAAAATTTCAATCCTGCATGATTCCACCAAGAAATGTGATTCTTCATTCAAAACGCTGGTTTTTGCTATTGGGCTCTATTGAATAATGAATGTTTTGAATTTTCTCCAAAAGAAAAGTAGTTGCAAACTCATCCTTTTAGAGACTTGTTTGGGCTCATGAGAGGAGTAGAAAAACATCAAAAATTTCAGTCCTGCACGATTCTACCAAGAAATGTGTGTTCATTCAAACCGCTGGTTTTTGATATTTTGGGCCCTATTGAATAATGAATGTTTTGAATTTTCTCCAAAAGTAAAGTAGTTGCAAACTCATCCTTTTAGACTCTTGTTTGGGCTGTTGAGAGGAGTAAAAAACCATCAAAAATTTCAATCCTGCATGATTCTACCAAGAAATGTGATTCTTCATTCAAAACGCTGGTTTTTGCTATTGGGCTCTATTGAATAATGAATGTTTTGAATTTTCTCCAAAAGTAAAGTAGTTGCAAACTCATGCTTTTAGAGACTTGTTTGGGCTCATGAGAGGAGTAGAAAAAAATCAAAAATTTCAGTCCTGCACGATTCTACCAAGAAAAGTGTGTTCATTCAAACCGCTGGTTTTTGATATTTTGGGCCCTATTGAATAACGAATGTTTTGAATTTTCTCCAAAAGTAAAGTAGTTGCAAACTCATGCTTTTAGAAACTTGTTTGGGCTGTTGAGAGGAGTAAAAAACCATCAAAAATTTCAATCCTGCATGATTCTACCAAGAAATGTGATTCTTCATTCAAAACGCTGGTTTTTGCTATTGGGCTCTATTGAATAATGAATGTTTTGAATTTTCTCCAAAAGTAAAGTAGTTGCAAACTCATCCTTTTAGAGACTTGTTTGGGCTCATGAGAGGAGTAGAAAAACATCAAAAATTTCAGTCCTGCACGATTCTACCATGAAATGTGTGTTCATTCAAACTGCTGGTTTTTGATATTTTGGGCCCTATTGAATAATGAATGTTTTGAATTTTCTCCAAAAGTAAAGTAGTTGCAAACTCATCCTTTTAGAAACTTGTTTGGGCTGTTGAGAGGAGTAAAAAACCATCAAAAATTTCAATCCTGCATGATTCTACCAAGAAATGTGATTCTTCATTCAAAACGCTGGTTTTTGCTATTGGGCTCTATTGAATAATGAATGTTTTGAATTTTCTCCAAAAGTAAAATAGTTGCAAACTCATGCTTTTAGAGACTTGTTTGGGCTCATGAGAGGAGTAGAAAAACATCAAAAATTTCAGTCCTGCATGATTCTACCAAGAAATGTGTGTTCATTGAAACTGCTGGTTTTTGATAGTTTGGGCCCTATTCAATAATGAATGTTTTGAATTTTCTCCAAAAGTAAAGTAGTTGCAAACTCATCCTTTTAGAAACTTGTTTGGGCTGTTGAGAGGAGTAAAAAAACATCAAAAATTTCAATCCTGCATGATTTTACCAAGAAATGTGATTCTTCATTCAAAACCTGATTTTTGCTATTGGGCTCTATTGAATAATGAATGTTTTGAATTTTCTCCAAAAGTAAAGTAGTTGCAAACTCATGCTTTTAGAGACTTGTTTGGGCTCATGAGAGGAGTAGAAAAACATCAAAAATTTCAGTCCTGCACGATTCTACCAAGAAATGTGTGTTCATTCAAACCGCTGGTTTTTGATATTTTGGGCCCTATTGAATAATGAATGTTTTGAATTTTCTCCAAAAGTAAAGTAGTTGCAAACTCATCCTTTTAGAAACTTGTTTGGGCTGTTGAGAGGAGTAAAAAACCATCAAAAATTTCAATCCTGCATGATTCTACCAAGAAATGTGATTCTTCATTCAAAACCTGATTTTTGCTATTGGGCTCTATTGAATAATGAATGTTTTGAATTTTCTCCAAAAGTAAAGTAGTTGCAAACTCATGCTTTTAGAGACTTGTTTGGGCTCATGAGAGGAGTAGAAAAACATCAAAAATTTCAGTCCTGCATGATTCTACCAAGAAATGTGTGTTCATTCAAACCGCTGGTTTTTGATAGTTTGGGCCCTATTGAATAATGAATGTTTTGAATTTTCTCCAAAAGTAAAGTAGTTGCAAACTCATCCTTTTAGAAACTTGTTTGGGCTGTTGAGAGCAGTAAAAAACCATCAAAAATTTCAATCCTGCATGATTCTACCAAGAAATGTGATTCTTCATTCAAAACGCTGGTTTTTGCTATTGGGCTCTATTGAATAATGAATGTTTTGAATTTTCTCCAAAAGTAAAGTAGTTGCAAACTCATCCTTTTAGAGACTTGTTTGGGCTAATGAGAGGAGTAGAAAAACATCAAAAATTTCAGTTCTGCACGATTCTACCAAGAAATGTGTGTTCATTCAAACCGCTGGTTTTTGATAGTTTGGGCCCTATTGAATAATGAATGTTTTGAATTTTCTCCAAAAGTAAAGTAGTTGCAAACTCATCCTTTTAGAAACTTGTTTGGGCTGTTGAGAGGAGTAAAAAACCATCAAAAATTTCAATCCTGCATGATTCTACCAAGAAATGTGATTCTTCATTCAAAACCTGATTTTTGCTATTGGGCTCTATTGAATAATGAATGTTTTGAATTTTCTTCAAAAGTAAAGTAGTTGCAAACTCATGCTTTTAGAGACTTGTTTGGGCTCATGAGAGGAGTAGAAAAACATCAAAAATTTCAGTCCTGCATGATTCTACCAAGAAATGTGTGTTCATTGAAACCGCTGGTTTTTGATAGTTTGGGCCCTATTGAATAATGAATGTTTTGAATTTTCTCCAAAAGTAAAGTAGTTGCAAACTCATCCTTTTAGAAACTTGTTTGGGCTGTTGAGAGGAGTAAAAAACCATCAAAAATTTCAATCCTGCATGATTCTACCAAGAAATGTGATTCTTCATTCAAAACGCTGTTTTTTGCTATTGGGCTCTATTGAATAATGAATGTTTTGAATTTTCTCCAAAAGAAAAGTAGTTGCAAACTCATCCTTTTAGAGACTTGTTTGGGCTCATGAGAGGAGTAGAAAAACATCAAAAATTTCAGTCCTGCACGATTCTACCAAGAAATGTGTGTTCATTCAAACCGCTGGTTTTTGATATTTTGGGCCCTATTGAATAATGAATGTTTTGAATTTTCTCCAAAAGTAAAGTAGTTGCAAACTCATCCTTTTAGACTCTTGTTTGGGCTGTTGAGAGGAGTAAAAAACCATCAAAAATTTCAATCCTGCATGATTCTACCAAGAAATGTGATTCTTCATTCAAAACGCTGGTTTTTGCTATTGGGCTCTATTGAATAATGAATGTTTTGAATTTTCTCCAAAAGTAAAGTAGTTGCAAACTCATGCTTTTAGAGACTTGTTTGGGCTCATGAGAGGAGTAGAAAAAAATCAAAAATTTCAGTCCTGCACGATTCTACCAAGAAAAGTGTGTTCATTCAAACCGCTGGTTTTTGATATTTTGGGCCCTATTGAATAACGAATGTTTTGAATTTTCTCCAAAAGTAAAGTAGTTGCAAACTCATGCTTTTAGAAACTTGTTTGGGCTGTTGAGAGGAGTAAAAAACCATCAAAAATTTCAATCCTGCATGATTCTACCAAGAAATGTGATTCTTCATTCAAAACGCTGGTTTTTGCTATTGGGCTCTATTGAATAATGAATGTTTTGAATTTTCTCCAAAAGTAAAGTAGTTGCAAACTCATCCTTTTAGAGACTTGTTTGGGCTCATGAGAGGAGTAGAAAAACATCAAAAATTTCAGTCCTGCACGATTCTACCATGAAATGTGTGTTCATTCAAACTGCTGGTTTTTGATATTTTGGGCCCTATTGAATAATGAATGTTTTGAATTTTCTCCAAAAGTAAAGTAGTTGCAAACTCATCCTTTTAGAAACTTGTTTGGGCTGTTGAGAGGAGTAAAAAACCATCAAAAATTTCAATCCTGCATGATTCTACCAAGAAATGTGATTCTTCATTCAATACGCTGGTTTTTGCTATTGGGCTCTATTGAATAATGAATGTTTTGAATTTTCTCCAAAAGTAAAATAGTTGCAAACTCATGCTTTTAGAGACTTGTTTGGGCTCATGAGAGGAGTAGAAAAACATCAAAAATTTCAGTCCTGCATGATTCTACCAAGAAATGTGTGTTCATTGAAACTGCTGGTTTTTGATAGTTTGGGCCCTATTCAATAATGAATGTTTTGAATTTTCTCCAAAAGTAAAGTAGTTGCAAACTCATCCTTTTAGAAACTTGTTTGGGCTGTTGAGAGGAGTAAAAAAACATCAAAAATTTCAATCCTGCATGATTTTACCAAGAAATGTGATTCTTCATTCAAAACCTGATTTTTGCTATTGGGCTCTATTGAATAATGAATGTTTTGAATTTTCTCCAAAAGTAAAGTAGTTGCAAACTCATGCTTTTAGAGACTTGTTTGGGCTCATGAGAGGAGTAGAAAAACATCAAAAATTTCAGTCCTGCACGATTCTACCAAGAAATGTGTGTTCATTCAAACCGCTGGTTTTTGATATTTTGGGCCCTATTGAATAATGAATGTTTTGAATTTTCTCCAAAAGTAAAGTAGTTGCAAACTCATCCTTTTAGAAACTTGTTTGGGCTGTTGAGAGGAGTAAAAAACCATCAAAAATTTCAATCCTGCATGATTCTACCAAGAAATGTGATTCTTCATTCAAAACCTGATTTTTGCTATTGGGCTCTATTGAATAATGAATGTTTTGAATTTTCTCCAAAAGTAAAGTAGTTGCAAACTCATGCTTTTAGAGACTTGTTTGGGCTCATGAGAGGAGTAGAAAAACATCAAAAATTTCAGTCCTGCATGATTCTACCAAGAAATGTGTGTTCATTCAAACCGCTGGTTTTTGATAGTTTGGGCCCTATTGAATAATGAATGTTTTGAATTTTCTCCAAAAGTAAAGTAGTTGCAAACTCATCCTTTTAGAAACTTGTTTGGGCTGTTGAGAGCAGTAAAAAACCATCAAAAATTTCAATCCTGCATGATTCTACCAAGAAATGTGATTCTTCATTCAAAACGCTGGTTTTTGCTATTGGGCTCTATTGAATAATGAATGTTTTGAATTTTCTCCAAAAGTAAAGTAGTTGCAAACTCATCCTTTTAGAGACTTGTTTGGGCTAATGAGAGGAGTAGAAAAACATCAAAAATTTCAGTTCTGCACGATTCTACCAAGAAATGTGTGTTCATTCAAACCGCTGGTTTTTGATAGTTTGGGCCCTATTGAATAATGAATGTTTTGAATTTTCTCCAAAAGTAAAGTAGTTGCAAACTCATCCTTTTAGAAACTTGTTTGGGCTGTTGAGAGGAGTAAAAAACCATCAAAAATTTCAATCCTGCATGATTCTACCAAGAAATGTGATTCTTCATTCAAAACCTGATTTTTGCTATTGGGCTCTATTGAATAATGAATGTTTTGAATTTTCTTCAAAAGTAAAGTAGTTGCAAACTCATGCTTTTAGAGACTTGTTTGGGCTCATGAGAGGAGTAGAAAAACATCAAAAATTTCAGTCCTGCATGATTCTACCAAGAAATGTGTGTTCATTGAAACCGCTGGTTTTTGATAGTTTGGGCCCTATTGAATAATGAATGTTTTGAATTTTCTCCAAAAGTAAAGTAGTTGCAAACTCATCCTTTTAGAAACTTGTTTGGGCTGTTGAGAGGAGTAAAAAACCATCAAAAATTTCAATCCTGCATGATTCTACCAAG
Organism: Dendrobates tinctorius; assembly: GCF_039654945.1. Lineage (NCBI taxonomy): Eukaryota > Metazoa > Chordata > Amphibia > Anura > Dendrobatidae > Dendrobates > Dendrobates tinctorius. The sequence continues at coordinate 26,487,834 of NW_027361793.1, forward strand.
AAATGTGATTCTTCATTCAAAACGCTGTTTTTTGCTATTGGGCTCTATTGAATAATGAATGTTTTGAATTTTCTCCAAAAGTAAAGTAGTTGCAAACTCATCCTTTTAGAGACTTGTTTGGGCTCATGAGAGGAGTAGAAAAACATCAAAAATTTCAGTCCTGCACGATTCTACCAAGAAATGTGTGTTCATTCAAACCGCTGGTTTTTGATATTTTGGGCCCTATTGAATAATGAATGTTTTGAATTTTCTCCAAAAGTAAAGCAGTTGCAAACTCATCCTTTTAGAAACTTGTTTGGGCTGTTGAGAGGAGTAAAAAACCATCAAAAATTTCAATCCTGCATGATTCTACCAAGAAATGTGATTCTTCATTCAAAACCTGATTTTTGCTATTGGGCTCTATTGAATAATGAATGTTTTGAATTTTCTCCAAAAGTAAAGTAGTTGCAAACTCATCCTTTTATAGACTTGTTTGGGCTCATGAGAGGAGTAGAAAAACATCAAAAATTTCAGTCCTGCATGATTCTACCAAGAAATGTGTGTTCATTGAAACCGCTGGTTTTTGATAGTTTGGGCCCTATTGAATAATGAATGTTTTGAATTTTCTCCAAAAGTAAAGTAGTTGCAAACTCATGCTTTTAGAGACTTGTTTGGGCTCATGAGAGGAGTAGAAAAACATCAAAAATTTCAGTCCTGCATGATTCTACCAAGAAATGTGTGTTCATTGAAACCGCTGGTTTTTGATAGTTTGGGCCCTAATGAATAATGAATGTTTTGAATTTTCTCCAAAAATAAAATAGTTGCAAACTCATCCTTTTAGAAACTTGTTTGGGCTGTTGAGAGGAGTAAAAAACCATCAAAAATTTCAATCCTGCATGATTCTACCAAGAAATGTGATTCTTCATTCAAAACGCTGGTTTTTGTTATTGGGCTCTGTTGAATAATGAATGTTTTGAATTTTCTCCAAAAGTAAAGTAGTTGCAAACTCATCCTTTTAGAGACTTGTTTGGGCTCATGAGAGGAGTAGAAAAACATCAAAAATTTCAGTCCTGCACGATTCTACCAAGAAATGTGTGTTCATTCAAACCGCTGGTTTTTGATAGTTTGGGCCCTATTAAATAATGAATGTTTTGAATTTTCTCCAAAAGTAAAGTAGTTGCAAACTCATCCTTTTAGAAACTTGTTTGGTCTGTTGAGAGGAGTAAAAAACCATCAAAAATTTCAATCCTGCATGATTCTACCAAGAAATGTGATTCTTCATTCAAAACCTGATTTTTGCTATTGGGCTCTATTGAATAATGAATGTTTTGAATTTTCTTCAAAAGTAAAGTAGTTGCAAACTCATGCTTTTAGAGACTTGTTTGGGCTCATGAGAGGAGTAGAAAAACATCAAAAATTTCAGTCCTGCATGATTCTACCAAGAAATGTGTGTTCATTGAAACCGCTGGTTTTTGATAGTTTGGGCCATATTGAATAATGAATGTTTTGAATTCTCTCCAAAAGTAAAGTAGTTGCAAACTCATCCTTTTAGAAACTTGTTTGGGCTGTTGAGAGGAGTAAAAAACCATCAAAAATTTCAATCCTGCATGATTCTACCAAGAAATGTGATTCTTCATTCAAAACGCTGGTTTTTGCTATTGGGCTCTATTGAATAATGAATGTTTTGAATTTTCTCCAAAAGTAAAGTAGTTGCAAACTCATCCTTTTAGAGACTTGTTTGGGCTCATGAGAGGAGTAGAAAAACATCAAAAATTTCAGTCCTGCACGATTCTACCAAGAAATGTGTGTTCATTCAAACCGCTGGTTTTTGATATTTTGGGCCCTATTGAATAATGAATGTTTTGAATTTTCTCCAAAAGTAAAGTAGTTGCAAACTCATCCTTTTAGACACTTGTTTGGGCTGTTGAGAGGAGTAAAAAACCATCAAAAATTTCAATCCTGCATGATTCTACCAAGAAATGTGATTCTTCATTCAAAACGCTGGTTTTTGCTATTGGGCTCTATTGAATAATGAATGTTTTGAATTTTCTCCAAAATTAAAGTAGTTGCAAACTCATGCTTTTAGAGACTTGTTTGGGCTCATGAGAGGAGTAGAAAAACATCAAAAATTTCAGTCCTGCATGATTCTACCAAGAAATGTGTGTTCATTGAAACCGCTGGTTTTTGATAGTTTGGGCCCTATTGAATAATGAATGTTTTGAATTTTCTCCAAAATTAAAGTAGTTGCAAACTCATCCTTTTATAAACTTGTTTGGGCTGTTGAGAGCAGTAAAAAACCATCAAAAATTTCAATCCTGCATGATTCTACCAAGAAATGTAATTCTTCATTCAAAACGCTGGTTTTTGCTATTGGGATCTATTGAATAATGAATGTTTTGAATTTTCTCCAAAAGTAAAGTAGTTGCAGACTCATCCTTTTAGAGACTTGTTTGGGCTAATGAGAGGAGTAGAAAAACATCAAAAATTTCAGTCCTGCACGATTCTACCAAGAAATGTGTGTTCATTCAAACCGCTGGTTTTTGATAGTTTGGGCCCTATTGAATAATGAATGTTTTGAATTTTCTCCAAAAGGAAAGTAGTTGCAAACTCATGCTTTTAGAGACTTGTTTGGGCTCATGAGATTAGAAAAACATCAGAAATTTCAGTCCTGCATGATTCTACCAAGAAATGTGTGTTCATTGAAACCGCTGGTTTTTGATAGTTTGGGCCCTATTGAATAATGAATGTTTTGAATTTTCTCCAAAAATAAAGTAGTTGCAAACTCATCCTTTTAGAAACTTGTTTGGGCTGTTGAGAGGAGTAAAAAACCATCAAAAATTTCAATCCTGCATGATTCTACCAAGAAATGTGATTCTTCATTCAAAACGCTGGTTTTTGCTATTGGGCTCTATTGAATAATGAATGTTTTGAATTTTCTCCAAAAGTAAAGTAGTTGCAAACTCATGCTTTTAGAGACTTGTTTGGGCTCCTCATGAGAGGAGTAGAAAAAAATCAAAAATTTCAGTCCTGCACGATTCTACCAAGAAATGTGTGTTCATTCAAACCGCTGGTTTTTGATATTTTGGGCCCTATTGAATAACGAATGTTTTGAATTGTCTCCAAAAGTAAAGTAGTTGCAAACTCATGCTTTTAGAAACTTGTTTGGGCTGTTGAGAGGAGTAAAAAACCATCAAAAATTTCAATCCTGCATGATTCTACCAAGAAATGTGATTCTTCATTCAAAACGCTGGTTTTTGCTATTGGGCTCTATTGAGTAATGAATGTTTTGAATTTTCTCCAAAAGTAAAGTAGTTGCAAACTCATCCTTTTAGAGACTTGTTTGGGCTCATGAGAGGAGTAGAAAAACATCAAAAATTTCAGTCCTGCACGATTCTACCAAGAAATGTGTGTTCATTCAAACCGCTGGTTTTTGATATTTTGCGCCCTATTGATTAATGAATGTTTTATATTTTCTCCAAAAGTAAAGTAGTTGCAAACTCATCCTTTTAGAAACTTGTTTGGGCTGTTGAGAGGAGTATAAAACCATCAAAAATTTCAATCCTGCATGATTCTACCAAGAAATGTGATTCTTCATTCAAAACCTGATTTTTGCTATTGGGCTCTATTGAATAATGAATGTTTTGAATTTTCTCCAAAAGTAAAGTAGTTGCAAACTCATGCTTTTAGAGACTTGTTTGGGCTCATGAGAGGAGTAGAAAAACATCAAAAATTTCAGTCCTGCATGATTCTACCAAGAAATGTGTGTTCATTGAAACTGCTGGTTTTTGATAGTTTGGGCCCTATTGAATAATGAATGTTTTGAATTTTCTCCAAAAGTAAAGTAGTTGCAAACTCATCCTTTTAGAAACTTGTTTGGGCTGTTGAGAGGAGTAAAAAACCATCAAAAATTTCAATCCTGCATGATTTTACCAAGAAATGTGATTCTTCATTCAAAACCTGATTTTTGCTATTGGGCTCTATTGAATAATGAATGTTTTGAATTTTCTCCAAAAGTAAAGTAGTTGCAAACTCATGCTTTTAGAGACTTGTTTGGGCTCATGAGGGGAGTAGAAAAACATCAAAAATTTCAGTCCTGCATGATCCCACCAAGAAATGTGTGTTCATTGAAACCACTGGTTTTTGATATTTTGGGCCCTATTGAATAATGAATGTTTTGAATTTTCTCCAGAAATAAAGTAGTTGCAAACTCATCCTTTTAGAAACTTGTTTGGGCTGTTGAGAGGAGTAAAAAACCATCAAAAATTTCAATCCTGCATGATTCTACCAAGAAATGTGATTCTTCATTCAAAACGCAGGTTTTTGCTATTGGGCTCTATTGAATAATGAATGTTTTGAATTTTCTCCAAAAGTAAAGTAGTTGCAAACTCATCCTTTTAGAGACTTGTTTGGGCTCATGAGAGGAGTAGAAAAACATCAAAAATTTCAGTCCTGCATGATTCTACCAAGAAATGTGTGTTCATTCAAACCGCTGGTTTTTGATAGTTTGGGCCCTATTGAATAATGAATGTTTTGAATTTTCTCCAAAAGTAAAGTAGTTGCAAACTCATCCTTTTAGAAACTTGTTTGGGCTGTTGAGAGCAGTAAAAAACCATCAAAAATTTCAATCCTGCATGATTCTACCAAGAAATGTAATTCTTCATTCAAAACGCTGGTTTTTGCTATTGGGCTCTATTGAATAATGAATGTTTTGAATTTTCTCCAAAAGTAAAGTAGTTGCAGACTCATCCTTTTAGAGACTTGTTTGGGCTAATGAGAGGAGTAGAAAAACATCAAAAATTTCAGTCCTGCACGATTCTACCAAGAAATGTGTGTTCATTCAAACCGCTGGTTTTTGATAGTTTGGGCCCTATTGAATAATGAATGTTTTGAATTTTCTCCAAAAGTAAAGTAGTTGCAAACTCATGCTTTTAGAGACTTGTTTGGGCTCATGAGATTAGAAAACATCAGAAATTTCAGTCCTGCATGATTCTACCAAGAAATGTGTGTTCATTGAAACCGCTGGTTTTTGATAGTTTGGGCCCTATTGAATAATGAATGTTTTGAATTTTCTCCAAAAATAAAGTAGTTGCAAACTCATCCTTTTAGAAACTTGTTTGGGCTGTTGAGAGGAGTAAAAAACCATCAAAAATTTCAATCCTGCATGATTCTACCAAGAAATGTGATTCTTCATTCAAAACGCTGGTTTTTGCTATTGGGCTCTATTGAATAATGAATGTTTTGAATTTTCTCCAAAAGTAAAGTAGTTGCAAACTCATGCTTTTAGAGACTTGTTTGGGCTCCTCATGAGAGGAGTAGAAAAAAATCAAAAATTTCAGTCCTGCACGATTCTACCAAGAAATGTGTGTTCATTCAAACCGCTGGTTTTTGATATTTTGGGCCCTATTGAATAACGAATGTTTTGAATTGTCTCCAAAAGTAAAGTAGTTGCAAACTCATGCTTTTAGAAACTTGTTTGGGCTGTTGAGAGGAGTAAAAAACCATCAAAAATTTCAATCCTGCATGATTCTACCAAGAAATGTGATTCTTCATTCAAAACGCTGGTTTTTGCTATTGGGCTCTATTGAATAATGAATGTTTTGAATTTTCTCCAAAAGTAAAGTAGTTGCAAACTCATCCTTTTAGAGACTTGTTTGGGCTCATGAGAGGAGTAGAAAAACATCAAAAATTTCAGTCCTGCACGATTCTACCAAGAAATGTGTGTTCATTCAAACCGCTGGTTTTTGATATTTTGGGCCCTATTGATTAATGAATGTTTTATATTTTCTCCAAAAGTAAAGTAGTTGCAAACTCATCCTTTTAGAAACTTGTTTGGGCTGTTGAGAGGAGTATAAAACCATCAAAAATTTCAGCCCCTTCCCCTCAGTACTTCCCCAGTCTTAATTCAAGCATTCAATTCCTACCACATCCCTCATGCAATGATATGTCGTTTCATTTTTGAAACATTGTCCCCCTCTTGTGGCCTTCCAACTTTGAAATTTACTGTTCAATTTTGAATTAATTCATATATGAATTAAATGGAAAAGCAACGATTTATCTGGCGAGTTATTTGAATGTTCGGCCTACGTCCACCTGTCTGACAGACGGTATTCTAGTGGCTTGTAGCAGCAGCAGCAGCAGCAGCAGCTAGGTGCGCTGCTTGCCTGCAGTAAATAGGATGTGTTCCATCCATGGAACACTGTGATAGGAATCATGCCATTCATAGAACACAATGCTTGGATGTGTTCTATTCCTGGAACAATGGGTCCACGTGTCACAATGGGACCACGTGTCACAATGGGCAGCCCACAGTCTGTAGCAGCTGCGCAGTAGTAGTCAGCTTCAGTCTGCTGAGGGAGCCTCAGCAGACAGGTGGGCGATGCTCACCAGGGAGATGGAAAAATAGCTTGCTCACTTCACTCCACGCATCATTTCAGTATCTGCAGTTCCTCTGAGAATGGTGCACTCACTCTCTTAAGCGGTTTCCAAAGACAGATTGAATTGAAATTGGGATACACAAGTAGTGTTTTCAAAGCATGATTCGAATGCTTTTTTCAAATGTCGTTGCTCTGTGATTAGTTTTTCTTGGTCCAAGTTGCACATTTCCAATTCCTTAGCCTTGATTTAACTTGACCAACTCTTCTATTACTACTACTACTACTATTCTTATTCACCTCTATATGGGAGGCATTGCACTGTATTCAATCTGTCAGTAAAATAACGATCTATCTTGGCCTTTGCTGCTTGGTAGGTACAGGTGTGACAAGCTGCAGTAATGTGTTTCGCTTTGGATAGCTACATTTCCGCACATCCACCTGCTACAAGGCCTGCAGCCCCTTCCCCTCAGTACTTCCCCAGTCTTAATTCAAGCATTCAATTCCTACCACATCCCTCATGCAATGATATGTCGTTTCATTTTTGAAACATTGTCCCCCTCTTGTGGCCTTCCAACTTTGAAATTTACTGTTCAATTTTGAATTAATTCATATATGAATTAAATGGAAAAGCAACGATTTATCTGGCGAGTTATTTGAATGTTCGTCCTATGTCCACCTGTCTGACAGACGGTATTCTAGTGGCTTGTAGCAGCAGCAGCAGCAGCTAGGTGCGCTGCTTGCCTGCAGTAAATAGGATGTGTTCCATCCATGGAACACTGTGATAGGAATCATGCCATTCATAGAACACAATGCTTGGATGTGTTCTATTCCTGGAACAATGGGACCACGTGTCACAATGGGACCACGTGTCACAATGGGCAGCCCACAGTCTGTAGCAGCTGCGCAGTAGTAGTCAGCTTCAGCCTGCTGAGGGAGCCTCAGCAGACAGGTGGGCGATGCTCGCCAGGGAGATGGAAAAATAGCTTCCTCACTTCACTCCACGCATCATTTCAGTATCTGCAGTTCTTCTGAGAATGGTGCACTCACTCTCTAAAGCGGTTTCCAAAGACAGATTGAATTGAAATTGGGATACACAAGTAGTGTTTTCAAAGCATGATTTGAATGCTTTTTTCAAATGTCGTTGCTCTGTAATTAGTTTTTCTTGGTGCAAGTTGCACATTTCCAATTCCTTAGCCTTGATTTAACTTGACCAACTCTTCTACTACTACTACTACTACTACTACTACTACTACTCTTATTCACCTCTATATGGGAGGCATTGCACTGTATTCAATCTGTCAGTAAAATAACGATCTATCTTGGCCTTTGCTGCTTGGTATGTACAGGTATGACAATCTGCAGTAATGTGTTTGGCTTTGGATAGCTACATTTCTGCACACCCACCTGCTACAAGGCCTGCAGCCCCTTCCCCTCAGTACTTCCCCAGTCTTAATTCAAGCATTCAATTCCTACCACATCCCTCATGCAATGATATGTCGTTTCATTTTTGAAACATTGTCCCCCTCTTGTGGCCTTCCAACTTTGAAATTTACTGTTCAATTTTGAATTAATTCATATATGAATTAAATGGAAAAGCAACGATTTATCTGGCGAGTTATTTGAATGTTCGGCCTACGTCCACCTGTCTGACAGACGGTATTCTAGTGGCTTGTAGCAGCAGCAGCAGCAGCAGCAGCTAGGTGCGCTGCTTGCCTGCAGTAAATAGGATGTGTTCCATCCATGGAACACTGTGATAGGAATCATGCCATACATAGAACACAATGCTTGGATGTGTTCTATTCCTGGAACAATGGGACCACGTGTCACAATGGGACCACATGTCACAATGGGCAGCCCACAGTCTGTAGCAGCTGCGCAGTAGTAGTCAGCTTCAGTCTGCTGAGGGAGCCTCAGCAGACAGGTGGGCGATGCTCGCCAGGGAGATGGAAAAAGAGCTTGCTCACTTCACTCCACGCATCATTTCAGTATCTGCAGTTCCTCTGAGAATGGTGCACTCACTCTCTTAAGCAGTTTCCAAAGACAGATTGAATTGAAATCGGGATACACAAGTAGTGTTTTCAAAGCATGATTTGAATGCTTTTTTCAAATGTCGTTGCTCTGTAATTAGTTTTTCTTGGTCCAAGTTGCACATTTCCAATTCCTTAGCCTTGATTTAACTTGACCAACTCTTCTACTACTACTACTACTACTACTCTTATTCACCTCTATATGGGAGGCATTGCACTGTATTCAATCTGTCAGTAAAATAACGATCTATCTTGGCCTTTGCTGCTTGGTAGGTACAGTTGTGACAAGCTGCAGTAATGTGTTTGGCTTTGGATAGCTACATTTCTGCACACCCACCTGCTACAAGGCCTGCAGCCCCTTCCCCTCAGTACTTCCCCAGTCTTAATTCAAGCATTCAATTCCTACCACATCCCTCTTGCAATGATATGTCATTTCGTTTTTGAAACATTGTCAACCTCTTGTGGCCTTCCAACTTTAAAATTTACTGTTCAATTTTGAATTAATTCATATATGAATTAAATGGAAAAGCAACGATTTATCTGGCGAGTTATTTGAATGTTCGGCCTACGTACACCTCTCTGACAGACGGTATTCTAGTGGCTTGTAGCAGCAGCAGCAGCAGCAGCAGCAGCTAGGTGCGCTGCTTGCCTGCAGTAAATAGGATGTGTTCCATCCATGGAACACTATGATAGGAATCATGCCATTCATAGAACACAATGCTTGGATGTGTTCTATTCCTGGAACAATGGGACCACGTGTCACAATGGGACCACGTGTCACAATGGGCAGCCCACAGTCTGTAGCAGCTGCGCAGTAGTAGTCAGCTTCAGTCTGCTGAGGGAGCCTCAGCAGACAGGTGGGCGATGCTCGCCAGGGAGATGGAAAAATAGCTTGCTCACTTCACTCCACGCATCATTTCAGTATCTGCAGTTCCTCTGAGAATGGTGCACTCACTCTCTTAAGCGGTTTCCAAAGACAGATTGAATTGAAATCGGGATACACAAGTAGTGTTTTCAAAGCATGATTTGAATGCTTTTTTTCAAATGTCGTTGCTCTGTAATTAGTTTTTCTTGGTCCAAGTTGCACATTTCCAATTCCTTAGCCTTGATTTAACTTGACCAACTCTTCTACTACTACTACTCTTATTCACCTCTATATGGGAGGCATTGCACTGTATTCAATCTGTCAGTAAAATAACGATCTATCTTGGCCTTTGCTGCTTGGTAGGTACAGGTATGACAAGCTGCGGTAATGTGTTTGGCTTTGGATAGCTACATTTCTGCACACCCACCTGCTACAAGGCCTGCAGCCCCTTCCCCTCAGTACTTCCCCAGTCTTAATTCAAGCATTCAATTCCTACCACATCCCTCATGCAATGATATGTCGTTTCATTTTTGAAACATTGTCCCCCTCTTGTGGCCTTCCAACTTTGAAATTTACTGTTCAATTTTGAATTAATTCATATATGAATTAAATGGAAAAGCAACGATTTATCTGGCGAGTTATTTGAATGTTCGGCCTACGTCCACCTGTCTGACAGACGGTATTCTAGTGGCTTGTAGCAGCAGCAGCAGCAGCAGCAGCTAGGTGCGCTGCTTGCCTGCAGTAAATAGGATGTGTTCCATCCATGGAACACTGTGATAGGAATCATGCCATTCATAGAACACAATGCTTGGATGTGTTCTATTCCTGGAACAATGGGTCCACGTGTCACAATGGGACCACGTGTCACAATGGGCAGCCCACAGTCTGTAGCAGCTGCGCAGTAGTAGTCAGCTTCAGTCTGCTGAGGGAGCCTCAGCAGACAGGTGGGCAATGCTCGCCAGGGAGATGGAAAAATAGCTTGCTCACTTCACTCCACGCATCATTTCAGTATCTGCAGTTCCTCTGAGAATGGTGCACTCACTCTCTTAAGCAGTTTCCAAAGACAGATTGAATTGAAATTGGGATACACAAGTAGTGTTTTCAAAGCATGATTTGAATGCTTTTTTCAAATGTCGTTGCTCTGTAATTAGTTTTTCTTGGTCCAAGTTGCACATTTCCAATTCCTTAGCCTTGATTTAACTTGACCAACTCTTCTACTACTACTACTACTACTACTACTACTACTACTACTACTACTACTACTCTTATTCACCTCTATATGGGAGGCATTGCACTGTATTCAATCTGTCAGTAAAATAACGATCTATCTTGGCCTTTGCTGCTTGGTAGGTACAGGTATGACAAGCTGCAGTAATGTGTTTGGCTTTGGATAGCTACATTTCTGCACACCCACCTGCTACAAGGCCTGCAGCCCCTTCCCCTCAGTACTTCCCCAGTCTTAATTCAAGCATTCAATTCCTACCACATCCCTCATGCAATGATATGTCGTTTCATTTTTGAAACATTGTCCCCCTCTTGTGGCCTTCCAACTTTGAAATTTACTGTTCAATTTTGAATTAATTCATATATGAATTAAATGGAAAAGCAACGATTTATCTGGCGAGTTATTTGAATGTTCGGCCTACGTCCACCTGTCTGACAGACGGTATTCTTGTGGCTTGTAGCAGCAGCAGCAGCAGCAGCTAGGTGCGCTGCTTGCCTGCAGTAAATAGGATGTGTTCCATCCATGGAACACTGTGATAGGAATCATGCCATTCATAGAACACAATGCTTGGATGTGGTCTATTCCTGGAACAATGGGGCCATGTGTCGCAATGGGACCACGTGTCACAATGGGCAGCCCACAGTCTGTAGCAGCTGCGCAGTAGTAGTCAGCTTCAGTCTGCTGAGGGAGCCTCAGCAGACAGGTGGGCGATGCTCGCCAGGGAGATGGAAAAATAGCTTGCTCACTTCACTCCACGCATCATTTCAGTATCTGCAGTTCCTCTGAGAATGGTGCACTCACTCTCTTAAGCGGTTTCCAAAGACAGATTGAATTGAAATCGGGATACACAAGTAGTGTTTTCAAAGCATGATTTGAATGCTTTTTTCAAATGTCGTTGCTCTGTAATTAGTTTTTCTTGGTCCAAGTTGCACATTTCCAATTCCTTAGCCTTGATTTAACTTGACCAACTCTTCTACTACTACTACTACTGCTCTTATTCACCTCTATATGGGAGGCATTGCACTGTATTCAATCTGTCAGTAAAATAACGATCTATCTTGGCCTTTGCTGCTTGGTAGGTACAGGTGTGACAAGCTGCAGTAATGTGTTTGGCTTTGGATAGCTACATTTCTGCACACCCACCTGCTACAAGGCCTGCAGCCCCTTCCCCTCAGTACTTCCCCAGTCTTAATTCAAGCATTCAATTCCTACCACATCCCTCATGCAATGATATGTCGTTTCGTTTTTGAAACATTGTCCCCCTCTTGTGGCCTTCCAACTTTGAAATTTACTGTTCAATTTTGAATTAATTCATATATGAATTAAATGGAAAAGCAACGATTTATCTGGCGAGTTATTTGAATGTTCGGCCTACGTCCAACTGTCTGACAGACGGTATTCTAGTGGCTTGTAGCAGCAGCAGCAGCTAGGTGCGATGCTTGCCTGCAGTAAATAGGATGTGTTCCATCCATGGAACACTGTGATAGGAATCATGCCATTCATAGAACACAATGCTTGGATGTGTTCTATTCCTGGAACAATGGGACCACGTGTCAGAATGGGACCACGTGTCACAATGGGCAGCCCACAGTCTGTAGCAGCTGCGCAGTAGTAGTCAGCTTCAGTCTGCTGAGGGAGCCTCAGCAGACTGGTGGGCGATGCTCGCCAGGGAGATGGAAAAATAGCTTGCTCACTTCACTCCACGCATCATTTCAGTATCTGCAGTTCCTCTGAGAATGGTGCACTCACTCTCTTAAGCGGTTTCCAAAGACAGATTGAATTGAAATTGGGATACACAAGTAGTGTTTTCAAAGCATGATTTGAATGCTTTTTTCAAATGTCGTTGCTCTGTAATTAGTTTTTCTTGGTCCAAGTTGCACATTTCCAATTCCTTAGCCTTGATTTAACTTGACCAACTCTTCTACTACTACTACTACTACTCTTATTCACCTCTATAAATGTAGCTATCCAAAGCCAAACACATTACTGCAGCTTGTCACACCTGTACCTACCAAGCAGCAAAGGCCAAGATAGATCGTTATTTTACTGACAAATTGAATACAGTGCAATGCCTCCCATATAGAGGTGAATAAGAGTAGTAGTAGTAGTACAAGAGTTGGTCAAGTTAAATCAAGGCTAAGGAATTGGAAATGTGCAACTTGGACCAAAAAAAACTAATTACAGAGCAACGACATTTGAGAAAAGCATTCAAATCATGCTTTGAAAACACTACTTGTGTATCCCGATTTCAATTCAATATGTCTTTGGAAACCGCTTAAGAGTGTAAGTGCACCATTCTCAGAGGAACTGCAGATACTGAAATGATGCGTGGAGTGAAGTGAGCAAGCTATTTTTCCATCTCCCTGGCGAGCATCACCCACCTGTCTGCTGAGGCTCCCTCAGCAGACTGAAGCTGACTACTACTGCGCAGCTGCTACAGACTGTGGGCTGCCCATTGTGACACGTGGTCCCATTGTGACACGTGGTCCCATTGTTCCAGGAATAGAACACATCCAAGCATTGTGTTCTATGAATGGCATGATTCCTATCACAGTGTTCCATGGATGGAACACATCCTATTTACTGCAGGCAAGCAGCGCACCTAGCTGCTGCTGCTGCTGCTGCTGCTGCTGCTACAAGCCACTAGAATACCATCTGTCAGACAGTTGGACGTAGGCCGAACATTCAAATAACTCGCCAGATAAATCGTTGCTTTTCCATTTAATTCATATATGAATTAATTCAAAATTGAACAGTAAATTTCAAAGTTGGAAGGCCACAAGAGGGGGACAATGTTTCAAAAATGAAATGACATATCATTGCATGAGGGATGTGGTAGGAATTGAATGCTTGAATTAAGACTGGGGAAGTACTGAGGGGAAGGGGCTGCAGGCCTTGTAGCAGTTGGGTGTGCAGAAATGTAGCTATCCAAAGCCAAACACATTACTGCAGCTTGTCACACCTGTACCTACCAAGCAGCAAAGGCCAAGATAGATCGTTATTTTACTGACAGATTGAATACAGTGCAATGCCTCCCATATAGAGGTGAATAAGAGTAGTAGTAGTAGTAGTAGTAGTAGTAGTAGTAGAAGAGTTGGTCAAGTTAAATCAAGGCTAAGGAATTGGAAATGTGCAACTTGGACCAAGAAAAACTAATTACAGAGCAACGACATTTGAAAAAAGCATTCAAATCATGCTTTGAAAACACTACTTGTGTATCCCAATTTCAATTCAATCTGTCTTTGGAAACCGCTTAAGAGAGTGAGTGCACCATTCTCAGATGAACTGCAGATACTGAAATGATGCGTGGAGTGAAGTGAGCAAGCTATTTTTCCATCTCCCTGGCGAGCATCGCCCACCTGTCTGCTGAGGCTCCCTCAGCAGACTGAAGCTGACTACTACTGCGCAGCTGCTACAGACTGTGGGCTGCCCATTGTGACACGTGGTCCCATTGTGACACGTGGTCCCATTGTTTCAGGAATAGAACACATCCAAGCATTGTGTTCTATGAATGGCATGATTCCTATCACAGTGTTCCATGGATGTAACACATCCTACTTACTGCAGGCAAGCAGCGCTCCTAGCTGCTGCTGCTGCTGCTGCTGCTGCTACAAGCCACTAGAATACCGTCTGTCAGACAGGTGGACGTAGGCCGAACATTCAAATAACTCGACAGATAAATCGTTGCTTTTCCATTTAATTCATATATGAATTAATTCAAAATTGAACAGTAAATTTCAAAGTTGGAAGGCCACAAGAGGGGGACAATGTTTCAAAAATGAAACGACATATCATTGCATGAGGGATGTGATAGGAATTGAATGCTTGAATTAAGACTGGGGAAGTACTGAGGGGAAGGGGCTGCAGGCCTTGTAGCAGGTGGGTGTGCAGAAATGTAGCTATCCAAAGCCAAACGCATTACTGCAGCTTGTCACACCTGTACCTACCAAGCAGCAAAGGCCAAGATAGATCGTTATTTTACTGACAGATTGAATACAGTGCAATGCCTCCCATATAGAGGTGAATAAGAGTAGTAGTAGTAGTAGAAGAGTTGGTCTAGTTAAATCAAGTCTAAGGAATTGGAAATGTGCAACTTGGACCAAGAAAATCTAATTACAGAGCAACGACATTTGAAAAAAGCATTCAGAATCATAGAATCATAGAATCATAGAATCATAGAATCGTAGAGTTGGAAGGGACCTCCTGGGCCATCTGGTCCAACCCCCTGCTCAAAGCAGGATTCGCTAAATCATCCCAGTCAGATGTCTGTCCAGCCTCTGTTTGAAGACTTCCATTGAAGGAGAACTCACCACTTCTCGTGGCAGCCTGTTCCACTCATTGATCACTCTAACTGTCAAAAAGTTTTTTCTAATATCTAATCTGTGTCTCTTCCCATTCAGTTTCATCCCATTGCTTCTAGTCTTTCCTTGTGCAAATGAGAATAAAGTTGATCCTTCTACAATGTGACAGCCCTTTAGATATTTGTAGACAGCTATTAAGTCTCCTCTCAGTCTTCTCTTTTGCAAACTAAACATTCCCAAATCCTGCAACCTTTCCTCATAAGACAGGGTTTGCAGACCGGTCACCATTCTGGTCGCTCTTTTCTGAACTTGCTCCAGTTTGTTGATGTCTTTTTTAAAATGTGGTGCCCAAAACTGGACACAATATTCCAGATGAGGTCTGACCAAAGAGGAGTAGAGGGAAATAATGACTTCACGTGATCTAGACTGTATGCTTCTGTTAATACATCCTAGAATTGCATTTGCCTTTTTTGCTGCTGCATCACACTGTTGACTCATATTCAGTCTGTGATCTATTAGTATACCCAAGTCTTTTTCACATGTGCTGTCACTTAGCCCTATTCCTCCCATTCTATATATGCTTTTTTCATTTTTATTGCCCAGATGTAGTACTTTGCATTTCTCCCTGTTAAAAACCATTCTGTTAGTTGCTGCCCACTTCTCCAGTTTATTTAAATCTTTTTGAATCCTCTCTCTCTCTTCTCTAGTATTAGCTATCCCTCCTAGCTTTGTGTCATCAGCAAATTTAATCAGTTTACCCTCAATTCCTTCATCTAAATCGTTGATAAAGATGTTGAACAATACAGGGCCCAGGACAGAGCCCTGTGGTACCCCACTTGAGACATTCTTCCAACTGGATGTGCAGCCATTTACGACCACTCTTTGGGTCCGATTACTAAGCCAGTTATGAATCCACCTAACAGTTGCCTTGTCCATTCCATACTTAGTCATTTTTTCAATAAGGATTGTATGAGAGACTTTGTCAAATGCTTTGCTGAAGTCAAGATATACTATATCTACAGCATTTCCTTGATCCACCCAATCAGTGATACCGTCATAGAAGGAAATTAAGTTAGTCTGACATGACTTATTAGTTAGAAACCCATGCTGACTCTGTTTAATCACTTCATTCTTATCCAGGTATTGACATACATGTTGTTTAATAATTTGTTCAAAGATCTTTCCTGGTATAGAAGTCAGACTCACCGGCCTATAGTTGCCTGGGTCCACCTTCTTCCCCTTTTTGAAGATAGGAACAACATTTGCTCTTCTCCAGTCTTCTGGCACTTCTCCTGTTCTCCAAGAATTTTCAAAGATTATGGAGAGGGGTTCAAAAATTTCTTCTGCTATCTCCTTCAGTACTCTGGGGTGTAATTCATCTGGACCTGAAGACTTGAATTCATTTAGGTTAGCTAAGTGTTTCCTCACTATCTTTCTGTTTATAGATATCCTGGATTCTTCTATTCCCATAATAGGACAGTGAATAACAGTTGATGTTGCATTTCCTTTCTGAGAGAAAACAGATGCAAAATAGGAATTTAAAAGTTCAGCCTTCTCAACATCCTGTCTTACCATTTCATCATTTTCATCCTGTAAAAATCCTATAGCATCTTTGACTTTTCTTTTACTTTTGACATATCCCCAAAATCCTTTATTATTGCTTTTGACATCTCTTGCAAGCCTCAGTTCATTTTCAGCTTTAGCTAATCTGAATTGTGCCCTGCAGGTTCTGCAGACAGCATTATATTCTTCTTTAGATATGCCTCCCTCTTTCCATTTTATAAACATTTTTTTCTTCCTTTTTAGCATGTGCTTAAGTTCTGTGTTCATCCATCCTGGTTTCCTTAAATGCTTCCTATTCTTCCCTCTTTTCGGAATTGTTAACAACTGTGCTTTGAGAATTTCATTTTTCAAGATTTCCCATCCTTCCTGGACATTTTTGTCTTTAAGGATATCCAGCCATTGGATCCCTCCAATTCTCTTTCTGAATCCCTTAAAATCTGCCTTTCTGAAATCTAACCTTGACGTCTGAGTCTTCACAGGTCTTCCACCTCTAGTTATCCAAAATTCTAAAATAGCATGGTCGCTACCTCCTAGGGTCCCAGCCACTTTTACCTCCTCAACCATTTCCTCCCTGTTTATAAGGATTAGATCCAAGGTAGCAGTTCCCCTTGTTTTCTCCCTTACCTTTTGGAAGATAAAGTTGTCAGCAAGAGAGGATAAGAATTTCCTTGACCTGTTAGTTTTGCCTGAGAGAGATTCCCAACAAATGTCTGGATAGTTGAAATCTCCCATGACAACTATGTCATATTTTTTGGAGAACTTGGCCATCTGATGCATAAAGAGTTCATCTATATCTTCGGCTTGCACAGGCGGCCTGTAGTAAATGCCTACAATGGTGTCCTTTCCATTGTTCTGTCCTTGTATTCTTACCCAAACAGTTTCCACAGAACTCCCAGTCTCTGAAGCTTCAATCTCTGTGCAGATATACGCGTTTCGAACATACAATGCGACACCCCCTCCTCGTTTATCAAGTCTGTTTCTTGCAAATAAGTTGTATCCTTCTAGTCTTGTATTCCAATCATGTGTATTGTCCCACCAAGTTTCAGTGATTCCAATTACATCATATTTCTTTTCCTGTGTTAGTAGTTCCAATTCTCCTTGTTTGTTGCCCATGCTTTGTGCATTAGTATAGAAACATTTTAGTTTGTGATTGGTTTCTCTTTCTCCAATATTTTTATTAATTAGATTCTTTCGTCTTTGTTCTTCCTTTCCACTTCTAATAGCAGAGTTCTCAATAGCATTTGTCAGGTGTATGGCTTTTTCTGGTCTTTTGCTTCCCTTCCCATGTTGTTCTAGTTTAAAGCTCTCCTTACAAGTGTAGCAAGGCGACTTCCAAATACATGCTTTCCAGTCTTCGTAAGGTGCACCCCATCTCTAGCAAGTAGTCCATCGTATAAGTAGTTCACTCCGTGATCCAGAAATCCAAATCGTTGCTGACGGCACCATCGACGTAGCCAGTTGTTCACCTGCAGAATCTTATTCCACCTCCTTGTTCCATGGCCATCCACTGGGAGGATGGAAGAGAAGACCACCTGCGCTCCCAGTTCTTTCACTTTCTTGCCTAAGTCTTCAAAGTCTCTGCAGATGATTTCCAGGTCGTTTCTTGCGGTGTCATTTGTCCCCACATGTAGTAGCAGGAATGGGTAGTCATCTGTAGGTCTGAAGAGTCCTGATATCCTGTCAGACACATCTTTAATTTTTGCACCTGGAAGACAGCACATTTCTCTTGTAGTTATATCCGGTCTGCAGATAGCGGCCTCTGTTCCTCTCAGCAGGGAATCCCCCATGACCACCACTCTCCGTTTCTTCTTCACAACATTTTTCTTTCTCCATCCAGGAGGACTCTGAGGGCGTACAAGGTTGCTGTTTGTTGGCAAAGTCTTATCCTGATGTATTTCTTCATCGTTTTCCTGCGTGAGAGCCTGGTACTGGTTCCTGAGAAGTATGGGTGCTGACTGCCTCCTGATCCTCCTGCTTCTCTGGGTCACATGTCTCCATTCCTCTGTTTCTTCAGGTGCACTTCGAATTTCTTCTCTTTCTGTAACATGAAGAGATAATTCTGCTCTGTCCAAGAACTCTTCACCTTCCTTAATGATCTTCAACGTAGCTAACCTCTCTTCGAGATTTTGCAACTTTTCCTCCAACAGGGACACAAGCTTGCATTTGTGGCATGTGAAGTTTGGCTTTTCCACTGGTAAATCTGTGAACATGTAGCAAGAAATGCAGCTCACCAAATGGCTCCTGGCCTCTTCCATCTTGAGATTTCTTAAAAACGATGAAAGATGAGCCAAATTCACTTATCCCAGAAGGCACTGGGAATATGCAAATGATCTCCTCAAGACTCTTCCCCTGGTTTTCCGATTTCCTCTTTTCAGCTGCAACCACCAAAACCCAGTGATCGTTGAGCTCGCGGAGACTCTTCACTTATCCCAGAAGGCACTGGGAATATGCAAATGATCTCCTCAAGACTCTTCCCCTGGTTTTTCATGCTTTGAAAACACTACTTGTGTATCCCGATTTCAATTCAATCTGTCTTTGGAAACCGCTTAAGAGAGTGAGTGCACCATTCTCAGAGGAACTGCAGATACTGAAATGATGTGTGGAGTGAAGTGAGCAAGCTATTTTTCTGTCACGGGGGCTTAGTTCAACTAAGGCTGAAATACCCGGGGCCCCTGTGGTGTCCCTTTACTAGGGGAAACCCTGTCTGACCCTCAACCCAGGGTTTTTGCTGAAGGTGCAAATGCCTGAGCCTCCGACCTTTCCTTATCTCCTGCTCAGCCCTGCACTTAACCCTCCACCCAGTGAGAAGTCACCACCAAAGCTCCCACACAAATAATGACAGACAGGGAGAACTTAAACTGCACTGCGCCGCACACACAAAGGAATAAACAGTAATGTTAACAGGGCACAACTAAACACAAATATGGGAAGGAGAAAGGATAACGACGGATCATACGACACCAGATATGAATCTCTCTCTCTTGAACACCCCCACTCCAGACCGGAACCACTTGGTATGAAACACAAGCTATAATCGGCGACGCCCATAGGCCAGCATGACTATTTAAAGACCGTGGGCGTGACTAACCATCCAACCTGGTCTCCAGCAGGATTAACCCCCGAGAGCCTGAAGATCAGGCCGGCGCCACTGAGGCTATAGTGGCTGGAGGTGGAACTACCTCTGCCTGCCGGATGCTGTGGTGTGAACAGCGTCCGACATGACAGTACCCCGTCTTCTACGAGGGACCCCAGGGCCCTCAAGACTCATAGGACCCGGCTTGTCCGGATGACGACGGTGAAAAGAACTGACCAGCCGATCCGCATGTATGTCTGAGGCTGGAACCCAAGACCTCTCCTCTGGACCATACCCCCGCCAGTGCACCAAATACTGAAGAGTACGGCGTAATACTCGAGAGTCCACTACCTTGGCGACCTCGAACTCTAACTCGCCATCCACCATGACTGGAGGTGGCATCGGCGTCGTGTCCACCAAGCCTACCACCTTTTTCAATAAAGCCCTGTGAAACACGTTGTGTATCTTGTACACCGCGGGAAGTTCCAACCGATAAGCTACTGGGTTAATGATGGCAGAAATCCTAAAAGGCCCAATAAACCTTGGACCCAGTTTTAAAGAAGGGATTTTGAGTTTTATGTTCTTCGTAGCTAACCACACCCATTCACCCACACACAGGTCCGGACCTGGCACGCGTCTACTGTCAGCCACCCGTTTGTACCTGGCACTCATGCTCAACAAACGCTGTTTCACCCGCCTCCAGACTGATGACAATTGGGCTCCTAGCTGATCCTCCTCCGGGACACCCCCGGAGTCACCCTGACGTAAGGTACAAAACTGAGGATGTTGACCGTACACACAAGAATGGAGACTCTCCTGATGACTCTTGGCGGTGATTATTTAATGCGAATTCGGCCAGAGGAAGGAAAGTAGACCACTCCTCCTGGTTGTCGGACACAAAGCATCGTAAATACTGTTCTAGATTTTGGTTCATGCGCTCAGTTTGTCCATTAGACTGTGGATGATACGCCGATGAATGTGACAACTTGATCCCCAACCTTGAGCAAAAAGCTTTCCAAAACCTCGCCACAAATTGCGTACCCCTATCAGATACTATGTCAGACGGTACTCCGTGGAGTCTGACCACCTCCTTCACAAATACCTGAGCCAACGTCTTAGCATTGGGCAAAGAGGACAACGCCACAAAATGCGCCATCTTTGAAAAACGGTCAACCACCACCAGGATGACCGTGTTCCCTGCCGAGGCTGGCAAGTCAGTGATAAAATCCATGGAGATTTCTGTCCATGGCCTATTGGGTACCCCCAGAGGCTGTAGCGTGCTAGCAGGACGGGTTCGGGGTGACTTAGCCCTAGCGCACGTGATGCAAGCTGCCACGTACGAGACCACGTCCTGCCGGATTTTGGGCCACCAGAAACGACGCGATACCAGCTCTAAGGTGCCCTTCACCCCTGGGTGACCAGCCAGTACCGAATCGTGGTGTTCCTTCAACACCTTAGGCCGAAGATGCAGGGGTACAAATGATTTGTTGGCGGGAAGTCCTGGTGGTACCTCCTCTTGGGCCTCGGCAATCTCCGCCTCTACCTCAGTCGTGAGAGCCGAGACCACTACCCCTTTCTGGAGGATGGGTGCCGGCTCTTCCCGAGGTTCTCCCCCCGGAAAACACCTAGACAAAGCATCCGCCTTGGTGTTTTTAGCCCCGGGACGGTACGTCACAAGAAAATTGAAACGAGTAAAAAACAATGCCCAGCGAGCCTGCCTAGGAGACAGACGCTTGGCCGACTCCAGGTAGAGCAGATTCTTATGGTCGGTGATAACTGTGACCTGGTGAGCCGCCCCCTCCAAGAAGTGTCGCCATTCCTCAAAAGCCAGTTTGATGGCCAACAACTCCCTGTTGCCGATATCATAATTCCGTTCGGCCGGCGACAACTTCTTGGAGAAGTAGGCGCATGGATGCATCTCGCTCAAGGACGAGCCTTGAGACAGTACTGCCCCCACTCCCACCTCCGACGCATCAACCTCTACCACAAAAGGTTTAGACACGTCTGGTTGCACCAGAATGGGGGCTGAAGCAAAACTATTCTTCAGACGCTCAAATGCACGTATAGCCACCTCAGGCCAGTTCGCCAGATCGGCACCCTTTTTTGTCATGTCCGTGAGCGGTTTGGCGACAGTCGAAAAGTGTTTTATAAATTTCCTATAATAATTCGCAAACCCAAGGAACCGCTGGAGTGCTTTCAGACTCTCCGGCCTCTCCCATTGCAACACCGCTTGCACCTTAGCGGTGTCCATTTTAAAACCAGCTGCGGACACAATATATCCCAAAAAGGGCAACTCCTGGACAAAAAATAAACATTTTTCCAGCTTAGCATAGAGCTGGTTCTCCCGGAGCAACTGTAACACCTGCCTAACATGCTGCAAATGAGTGTCCCGATCGCTAGAATAAATGAGGATATCATCCAGGTATACAATCACAAATCTCCCCAGGACATGAGCAAAGACATCATTAATAAAATGTTGGAAAACGGCAGGCGCGGTGGTCAACCCAAACGGCATAACCAGACTCTCAAAATGACCCTCAGGAGTGTTAAACGCCGTCTTCCACTCATCCCCCTGACGGACCCTTATGAGGTTATACGCCCCCCTGAGGTCCAGCTTGGAAAACCATTTTGCCCCCGCTACCTGGTTGAACAAATCCGGGATCAACGGCATTGGGTAGGGATCACGGATAGTAATCTGGTTTAACTCTCGGAAATCCAGACACGGGCGTAACCCCCCATCTTTCTTCTTAATGAAGAAAAACCCCGCGGCTACAGGCGAGGACGAAGGCCGGATGTGACCTTTGCTCAGACTCTCCGCGATGTAGTCTTTCAGAGCTTGTCTCTCAGGACCAGAAATATTAAACATCCTGGCCTTAGGTAATTTGGCCCCGGGTTTTAACCTAATAGCACAGTCATAGGCTCTATGTGGAGGCAGTTCTGAGCAACCCTTCTCAGAGAAAACATCCGCGAAATCCTGCAAAGCCTCCGGCAGGCTGGGCGTCACGGCGGACACACATGTGGCCAAGCAATTGTCTTGGCAGAAACCACTCCATTGTACTATGTCCTGAGTTTTCCAATCAATTACCGGGTTGTGCCTGGACAGCCATGGAAAACCCAGGACCATTTGAGCTGGGAGATTACGGAGGACCCTACATGTAACCGACTCAGAATGTAGGACCCCAATGTGGAGTTTCACCTCTGCCACAAACTCAGTAATCTCCCCTTGAGGGAGGGGAACAGCATTAATGGTCACCACCTGTATGGGGTGAGGAAGTTTTTCAATCTTAAACCCGGCGGTGTGTGCAAACTCCTCATCTATGAGATTGGTGGCGGAACCGCTATCCACAAACACTGATATAGGTAGCTCTCTGCTGGCGACAATAACCTTGGCAGGGAGCATACATTGAGATACCATCATGGAGGATATGCATACGCTCAGTTGGGTCTCCTCCATACCCTCTGAGCTTAACAGTTTTCCGCCGGTGTGACCCTCTTAGGTAGTACCGGGCAAACGTTAACATAATGACCTCCTTTACCACAGTAGAAACATGCTCCGGACTTCCGGACTCCCGGAGCGCGAGGCTGAACCTGTGCCACGCCAGCAATCTGCATAGGTTCAGGGGACTCATCTACTTCAACCACACCTGCACCTCTGTTTTCCCCCAGAGGTAGCGTCTCCTGTGCCCCCTGACGAAAACGGCGATCAATACGTATCACCAAACTCATGGCAGACTCCAATGATGCCGGAGTCTCATACATCAGGAGGGCTTGTTTCACCCTCCCTGATACCCCATGAATAAACTGGCTCCGCAGTGCTGGGTCATTCCACTGTGTGTCTACAGCCCAGCGGCGAAATTCCGAACAATAGTCTTCTGCCAAGCGCTCCCCCTGGCGGAGGGCGCGGATTTTAGATTCCGTTAGAGCCAGTCGGTCAGGGTCATCGTAAATGAGCCCGAGGGCAGAAAAAACATTATCGACCGAATGAAATGTAGCAGAGTCAGGTGGTAAGGAAAATGCCCATGCTTGGGGGTCACCACTCAGTAATGACAACACCAGCCCTACTCGCTGGGCCTCATTACCTGAGGATATTGGCCGCATGCGGAAGTATAATTTGCAGGCCTCCCGAAATACGACAAATTTGCTGCGATCGCCTGAAAATCGTTCTGGCAGCGGAAACTTCGGCTCTGCACCGATACCTGCAGATACCGTTTGCACCTTTGCTACTACCAGGCCCTGCTGCTGAACTGCCCCATTCAACTCGGAGACCTGTATGGACAGCGCCGCCAACTGGCGGGTTATGGAATCTAATGGATCCATGGACTCCTGAAAAAATGTGGCCGATTATAATGTCACGGGGGCTTAGTTCAACTAAGGCTGAAATACCCGGGGCCCCTGTGGTGTCCCTTTACTAGGGGAAACCCTGTCTGACCCTCAACCCAGGGTTTTTGCTGAAGGTGCAAATGCCTGAGCCTCCGACCTTTCCTTATCTCCTGCTCAGCCCTGCACTTAACCCTCCACCCTCCACCCAGTGAGAAGTCACCACCAAAGCTCCCACACAAATAATGACAGACAGGGAGAACTTAAACTGCACTGCGCCGCACCCACACAGGAATAAACAGTAATGTGAACAGGGCACAACTAAACACAAATATGGGAAGGAGAAAGGATAACGACGGATCATACGACACCAGATATGAATCTCTCTCTCTTGAACACCTCCACTCCAGACCGGAACCACTTGGTAAGAAATACAAGCTATAATCGGCGACGCCCATAGGCCAGCATGACTATTTAAAGACCGTGGGCGTGACTAACCATCCAACCTGGTCTCCAGCAGGATTAACCCCCGAGAGCCTGAAGATCAGGCCGGCGCCACTGAGGCTATAGTGGCTGGAGGTGGAACTACCTCTGCCTGCCGGATGATGGGGTGTGAACAGCGTCCGACATGACAGGAAGGGGCTGCAGGCCTTGTAGCAGGTGGGTGTGCAGAAATGTAGCTATCCAAAGCCAAACACATTACTGCAGCTTGTCACACCTGTACCTACCAAGCAGCAAAGGCCAAGATAGATCGTTATTTTACTGACAGATTGAATACAGTGCAATGCCTCCCATATAGAGGTGAAAAAGAGTAGTAGTAGTAGTAGTAGTAGTAGTAGAAGAGTTGGTCAAGTTAAATCAAGGCTAAGGAATTGGAAATGTGCAACTTGGACCAAGAAAAACTAATTACAGAGCAACGACATTTGAAAAAAGCATTCAAATCATGCTTTGAAAACACTACTTGTTTATCCCAATTTCAATTCAATCTGTCTTTGGAAACCGATTTAGAGAGTGAGTGCACCATTCTCAGAGGAACTGCAGATACTGAAATGATGCGTGGAGTGAAGTGAGCAAGCTATTTTTCCATCTCCCTGGCGAGCATCGCCCACCTGTCTGCTGAGGCTCCCTCAGCAGACTGAAGCTGACTACAACTGCGCAGCTGCTACAGACTGTGGGCTGCCCATTGTGACACGTGGTCCCATTGTGACACGTGGTCCCATTGTTCCAGGAATAGAACACATCCAAGCATTGTGTTCTATGAATGGCATGATTCCTATCACAGTGTTCCATGGATGGAACACATCCTATTTACTGCAGGCAAGCAGCGCACCTAGCTGCTGCTGCTGCTGCTGCTACAAGCCACTAGAATACCGTCTGTCAGACAGGTGGACGTAGGCCGAACACTCAAATAACTCGCCAGATAAATCGTTGCTTTTCCATTTAATTCATATATGAATTAATTCAAAATTGAACAGTAAATTTCAAAGTTGGAAGGCCACAAGAGGGGGGCAATGTTTCAAAAATGAAACGACATATCATTGCATGAGGGATGTGGTAGGAATTGAATGCTTGAATTAAGACTGGGGAAGTACTGAGGGGAAGGGGCTGCAGGCCTTGTAGCAGATGGGTGTGCAGAAATGTAGCTATCCAAAGCCAAACACATTACTGCAGCTTGTCACACCTGTACCTACCAAGCAGCAAAGGCCAAGATAGATCGTTATTTTACTGACAGATTGAATACAGTGCAATGCCTCCCATATAGAGGTGAATAAGAGTAGTAGTAGTAGTAGTAGTAGTAGTAGTAGTAGTAGTAGAAGAGTTGGTCAAGTTAAATCAAGGCTAAGGAATTGGAAATGTGCAACTTGGACCAAGAAAAACTAATTACAGAGCAACGACATTTGAAAAAAGCATTCAAATCATGCTTTGAAAACACTACTTGTGTAACCCAATTTCAATTCAATATGTCTTTGGAAACCGCTTAAGAGAGTGAGTGCACCATTCTCAGAGGAACTGCAGATACTGAAATGATGCGTGGAGTGAAGTGAGCAAGCTATTTTTCCATCTCCCTGGCGAGCATCGCCCACCTGTCTGCTGAGGCTCCCTCAGCAGACTGAAGCTGACTACTACTGCGCAGCTGCTACAGACTGTGGGCTGCCCATTGTGACACGTGGTCCCATTGTGACACGTGGTCCCATTGTTCCAGGAATAGAACACATCCAAGCATTGTGTTCTATGAATGGCATGATTCCTATCACATTGTTCCATGGATGGAACACATCCTATTTACTGCAGGCAAGCAGCGCACCTAGCTGCTGCTGCTGCTGCTGCTACAAGCCACTAGAATACCGTCTGTCAGACAGGTGGACGTAGGCCGAACATTCAAATAACTCGCCAGATAAATCGTTGCTTTTCCATTTAATTCATATATGAATTAATTCAAAATTGAACAGTAAATTTCAAAGTTGGAAGGCCACAAGAGGGGGACAATGTTTCAAAAATGAAACGACATATCATTGCATGAGGGATGTGGTAGGAATTGAATGCTTGAATTAAGACTGGGGAAGTACTGAGGGGAAGGGTCTGCAGGCCTTGTAGCAGGTGGGTGTGCAGAAATGTAGCTATCCAAAGCCAAACACATTACCGCAGCTTGTCACACCTGTACCTACCAAGCAGCAAAGGCCAAGATAGATCGTTATTTTACTGGCAAATTGAATACAGTGCAATGCCTCCCATATAGAGGTGAATAAGAGTAGTAGTAGTAGAAGAGTTGGTCAAGTTAAATCAAGGCTAAGGAATTGGAAATGTGCAACTTGGACCAAGAAAAACTAATTACAGAGCAACGACATTTGAAAAAAGCATTCAAATCTTGCTTTGAAAACACTACTTGTGTATCCCGATTTCAATTCAATCTGTCTTTGGAAACCGCTTAAGAGAGTGAGTGCACCATTCTCAGAGGAACTGCAGATACTGAAATGATGCATGGAGTGAAGTGAGCAAGCTATTTTTCCATCTCCCTGGCGAGCATCGCCCACCTGTCTGCTGAGGCTCCCTCAGCAGACTGAAGCTGCTACAGACTGTGGGCGACCCATTGTGACACGTGGTCCCATTGTGACACGTAGTCCCATTGTTCCAGGAATAGAACACATCCAAGCATTGTGTTCTATGAATGGCATGATTCCTATCACAGTGTTCCATGGATGGAACACATCCTATTTACTGCAGGCAAGCAGCGCACCTAGCTGCTGCTGCTGCTGCTGCTGCTGCTGCTACTGCTGCTACAAGCCACTAGTATACCGTCTGTCAGACAGGTGGACGTAGGCCGAACATTCAAATAACTCGCCAGATAAATCGTTGCTTTTCCATTTAATTCATATATAAATTAATTCAAAATTGAACAGTAAATTTCAAAGTTGGAAGGCCACAAGAGGGGGACAATGTTTCAAAAATGAAACGACATATCATTGCATGAGGGATGTGGTGGGAATTGAATGCTTGAATTAAGACTGGGGAAGTACTGAGGGGAAGGGGCTGCAGGCCTTGTAGCAGGTGGGTGTGCAGAAATGTAGCTATCCAAAGCCAAACACATTACTGCAGCTTGTCACAACTGTACCTACCAAGCACCAAAGGCCAAGATAGATCGTTATTTTACTGACAGATTGAATACAGTGCAATGCCTCCCATATAGAGGTGAATAAGAGTAGTAGTAGTAGTAGTAGTAGTAGTAGTAGTAGTAGAAGAGTTGGTCAAGTTAAATCAAGGCTAAGGAATTGGAAATGTGCAACTTGGACCAAGAAAAACTAATTACAGAGCAACGACATTTGAAAAAAGCATTCAAATCATGCTTTGAAAACACTACTTGTGTATCCCGATTTCAATTCAATCTGTCTTTGGAAACTGCTTAAGAGAGTGAGTGCACCATTCTCAGAGGAACTGCAGATACAAAAATGATGCGTGGAGTGAAGTGAGCAAGCTATTTTTCCATCTCCCTGGCGAGCATCGCCCACCTGTCTGCTGAGGCTCCCTCAGCAGACTGAAGCTGACTACTACTGCGCAGCTGCAACAGACTGTGGGCTGCCCATTGTGACACGTGGTCCCATTGTGACACGTGGTCCCATTGTTCTAGGAATAGAACACATCCAAGCATTGTGTTCTATGAATGGCATGATTCCTATCACAGTGTTCCATGGATGGAACACATCCTATTTACTGCAGGCAAGCAGCGCACCTAGCTGCTGCTGCTGCTGCTACAAGCCACTAGAATACCGTCTGTCAGACAGGTGGACGTAGGCCGAACATTCAAATAACTCGCCAGATAAATCGTTGCTTTTCCATTTAATTCATATATGAATTAATTCAAAATTGAACAGTAAATTTCAAAGTTGGAAGGCCACAAGAGGGGGGCAATGTTTCAAAAATGAAACGACATATCATTGCATGAGGGATGTGGTAGGAATTGAATGCTTGAATTAAGACTGGGGAAGTACTGAGGGGAAGGGGCTGCAGGCCTTGTAGCAGATGGGTGTGCAGAAATGTAGCTATCCAAAGCCAAACACATTACTGCAGCTTGTCACACCTGTACCTACCAAGCAGCAAAGGCCAAGATAGATCGTTATTTTACTGACAGATTGAATACAGTGCAATGCCTCCCATATAGAGGTGAATAAGAGTAGTAGTAGTAGTAGTAGTAGTAGTAGTAGAAGAGTTGGTCAAGTTAAATCAAGGCTAAGGAATTGGAAATGTGCAACTTGGACCAAGAAAAACTAATTACAGAGCAACGACATTTGAAAAAAGCATTCAAATCATGCTTTGAAAACACTACTTGTGTATCCCAATTTCAATTCAATATGTCTTTGGAAACCGCTTAAGAGAGTGAGTGCACCATTCTCAGAGGAACTGCAGATACTGAAATGATGCGTGGAGTGAAGTGAGCAAGCTATTTTTCCATCTCCCTGGCGAGCATCGCCCACCTGTCTGCTGAGGCTCCCTCAGCAGTCTGAAGCTGACTACTACTGCGCAGCTGCTACAGACTGTGGGCTGCCCATTGTGACACGTGGTCCCATTGTGACACGTGGTCCCATTGTTCCAGGAATAGAACACATCCAAGCATTGTGTTCTATGAATGGCATGATTCCTATCACAGTGTTCCATGGATGGAACACATCCTATTTACTGCAGGCAAGCAGCGCACCTAGCTGCTGCTGCTGCTGCTGCTGCTGCTACAAGCCACTAGAATACCGTCTGTCAGACAGGTGGACGTAGGCCGAACATTCAAATAACTCGCCAGATAAATCGTTGCTTTTCCATTTAATTCATATATGAATTAATTCAAAATTGAACAGTAAATTTCAAAGTTGGAAGGCCACAAGAGGGGGACAATGTTTCAAAAATGAAACGACATATCATTGCATGCGGGATGTGGTAGGAATTGAATGCTTGAATTAAGACTGGGGAAGTACTGAGGGGAAGGGGCTGCAGGCCTTGTAGCAGGTGGGTGTGCAGAAATGTAGCTATCCAAAGCCAAACACATTACCGCAGCTTGTCACACCTGTACCTACCAAGCAGCAAAGGCCAAGATAGATCGTTATTTTACTGGCAAATTGAATACAGTGCAATGCCTCCCATATAGAGGTGAATAAGAGTAGTAGTAGTAGAAGAGTTGGTCAAGTTAAATCAAGGCTAAGGAATTGGAAATGTGCAACTTGGACCAAGAAAAACTAATTACAGAGCAACGACATTTGAAAAAAGCATTCAAATCTTGCTTTGAAAACACTACTTGTGTATCCCGATTTCAATTCAATCTGTCTTTGGAAACCGCTTAAGAGAGTGAGTGCACCATTCTCAGAGGAACTGCAGATACTGAAATGATGCATGGAGTGAAGTGAGCAAGCTATTTTTCCATCTCCCTGGCGAGCATCGCCCACCTGTCTGCTGAGGCTCCCTCAGCAGACTGAAGCTGACTACTACTGCGCAGCTGCTACAGACTGTGGGCTGCCCATTGTGACACGTGGTCCCATTGTGACACGTGGTCCCATTGTTCCAGGAATAGAACACATCCGAGCATTGTGTTCTATGAATGGCATGATTCCTATCACAGTGTTCCATGGATGGAACACATCCTATTTACTGCAGGCAAGCAGCGCACCTAGCTGCTGCTGCTGCTGCTGCTACAAGCCACTAGAATACCGTCTGTCAGACAGGTGGACGTAGGCCGAACATTCAAATAACTCGCCAGATAAATCGTTGCTTTTCCATTTAATTCATATATGAATTAATTCAAAATTGAACAGTAAATTTCAAAGTTGGAAGGCCACAAGAGGGGGACAATGTTTCAAAAATGAAACGACATATCATTGCATGAGGGATGTGGTAGGAATTGAATGCTTGAATTAAGACTGGGGAAGTACTGAGGGGAAGGGGCTGCAGGCCTTGTAGCAGGTGGGTGTGCAGAAATGTAGCTATCCAAAGCCAAACACATTACTGCAGCTTGTCACACCTGTACCTACCAAGCAGCAAAGGCCAAGATAGATCGTTATTTTACTGACAGATTGAATACAGTGCAATGCCTCCCATATAGAGGTGAATAAGAGTAGTAGTAGTAGTAGTAGTAGTAGTAGAAGAGTTGGTCAAGTGAAATCAAGGCTAAGGAATTGGAAATGTGCAACTTGGACCAAGAAAAACTAATTACAGAGCAACGACATTTGAAAAAAGCATTCAAATCATGCTTTGAAAACACTACTTGTGTATCCTGATTTCAATTCAATCTGTCTTTGGAAACCGCTTAAGAGAGTGAGTGCACCATTCTCAGAGGAACTGCAGATACTGAAATGATGCGTGGAGTGAAGTGAGCAAGCTATTTTTCCATCTCCCTAGCGAGCATCGCCCACCTGTCTGCTGAGGCTCCCTCAGCAGACTGAAGCTGACTACTACTGCGCAGCTGCTACAGACTGTGGGCTGCCCATTGTGACACGTGGTCCCATTGTGACACGTGGTCCCATTGTTCCAGGAATAGAACACATCCAAGAATTGTGTTCTATGAATGGCATGATTCCTATCACAGTGTTCCATGGATGGAACACATCCTATTTACTGCAGGCAAGCAGCGCACCTAGCTGCTGCTGCTACAAGCCACTAGAATACCGTCTGTCAGACAGGTGGACGTAGGCCGAACATTCAAATAACTAGCCAGATAAATCGTTGCTTTTCCATTTAATTCATATATGAATTAATTCAAAATTGAACAGTAAATTTCAAAGTTGGAAGGCCACAAGAGGTGTACAATGTTTCAAAAACGAAACGACATATCATTGCAAGAGGGATGTGGTAGGAATTGAATGCTTGAATTAAGACTGGGGAAGTACTGAGGGGAAGGGGCTGCAGGCCTTGTAGCAGGTGGGTGTGCAGAAATGTAGCTATCCAAAGCCAAACACATTACTGCAGCTTGTCACACCTGTACCTACCAAGCAGCAAAGGCCAAGATAGATCATTATTTTACTGACAGATTGAATACAGTGCAATGCCTCCCATATAGAGGTGAATAAGAGTAGTAGTAGTAGTAGTAGTAGTAGTAGTAGTAGTAGTAGTAGTAGTAGTAGAAGAGTTGGTCAAGTTAAATCAAGGCTAAGGAATTGGAAATGTGCAACTTGGACCAAGAAAATCTAATTACAGAGCAACGACATTTGAAAAAAGCATTCAAATCATGCTTTGAAAACACTACTTGTGTATCCCAATTTCAATTCAATCTGTCTTTGGAAACCGCTTAAGAGAGTGAGTGCACCATTCTCAGAGGAACTGCAGATACTGAAATGATGCGTGGAGTGAAGTGAGCAAGCTATTTTTCCATCTCCCTGGCGAGCATTGCCCACCTGTCTGCTGAGGCTCCCTCAGCAGACTGAAGCTGACTACTACTGCGCAGCTGCTACAGACTGTGGGCGGCCCATTGTGACACGTGGTCCCATTGTGACACGTGGTCCCATTGTTCCAGGAATAGAACACATCCAAGCATTGTGTTCTATGAATGGCATGATTCCTATCACAGTGTTCCATGGATGGAACACATCCTATTTACTGCAGGCAAGCAGCGCACCTAGCTGCTGCTGCTGCTGCTGCTGCTACAAGCCACTAGAATACCATCTGTCAGACAGGTGGACGTAGGCCGAACATTCAAATAACTCGCCAGATAAATCGTTGCTTTTCCATTTAATTCATGTATAAATTAATTCAAAATTGAACAGTAAATTTCAAAGTTGGAAGGCCACAAGAGGGGGACAATGTTTCAAAAATGAAACGACATATCATTGCATGAGGGATGTGGTAGGAATTGAATGCTTGAATTAAGACTGGGGAAGTACTGAGGGGAAGGGGCTGCAGGCCTTGTAGCAGGTGGGTGTGCAGAAATGTAGCTATCCAAAGCCAAACACATTACTGCAGCTTGTCACAACTGTACCTACCACGCAGCAAAGGCCAAGATAGATCGTTATTTTACTGGCAGATTGAATACAGTGCAATGCCTCCCATATAGAGGTGAATAAGTGTAGTAGTAGTAGTAGTAGTAGTAGTAGTAGTAGTAGTAGTAGAAGAGTTGGTCAAGTTAAATCAAGGCTAAGGAATTGGAAATGTGCAACTTGGACCAAGAAAAACTAATTACAGAGCAACGACATTTGAAAAAAGCATTCAAATCATGCTTTGAAAACACTACTTGTGTATCCCGATTTCAATTCAATCTGTCTTTGGAAACTGCTTAAGAGAGTGAGTGCACCATTCTCAGAGGAACTGCAGATACTGAAATGATGCGTGGAGTGAAGAGAGCAAGCTATTTTTCCATCTCCCTGGCGAGCATCGCCCACCTGTCTGCTGAGGCTCCCTCAGCAGACTGAAGCTGACTACTACTGCGCAGCTGCTACAGACTGTGGGCTGCCCATTGTGACACGTGGTCCCATTGTGACACGTGGTCCCATTGTTCCAGGAATAGAACACATCCAAGCATTGTGTTCTATGAATGGCATGATTCCTATCACAGTGTTCCATGGATGGAACACATCCTATTTACTGCAGGCAAGCAGCGCACCTAGCTGCTGCTGCTGCTGCTGCTACAAGCCACTAGAATACCGTCTGTCAGACAGGTGGACGTAGGCCGAACATTCAAATAACTCACCAGATAAATCGTTGCTTTTCAATTTAATTCATATATGAATTAATTCAAAATTGAACAGTAAATTTCAAAGTTGGAAGGCCACAAGAGGGGGGCAATGTTTCAAAAATGAAACGACATATCATTGCATGAGGGATGTGGTAGGAATTGAATGCTTGAATTAAGACTGGGGAAGTACTGAGGGGAAGGGGCTGCAGGCCTTGTAGCAGGTGGGTGTGCAGAAATGTAGCTATCCAAAGCCAAACACATTACTGCAGCTTGTCACACCTGTACCTACCAAGCAGCAAAGGCCAAGATAGATCGTTATTTTACTGACAGATTGAATACAGTGCAATGCCTCCCATATAGAGGTGAATAAGAGTAGTAGTAGTAGTAGTAGTAGTAGTAGTAGTAGTAGTAGAAGAGTTGGTCAAGTTAAATCAAGGCTAAGGAATTGGAAATGTGCAACTTGGACCAAGAAAAACTAATTACAGAGCAACGACATTTGAAAAAAGCATTCAAATCATGCTTTGAAAACACTACTTTTGTATCCCAATTTCAATTCAATCTGTCTTTGGAAACCGCTTAAGAGAGTGAGTGCACCATTCTCAGAGGAAATGCAGATACTGAAATGATGCGTGGAGTGAAGTGAGCAAGCTATTTTTCCATCTCCCTGGCGAGCATCGCCCACCTGTCTGCTGAGGCTCCCTCAGCAGACTTAAGCTGACTACTACTGCGCAGCTGCTACAGACTGTGGGCTGCCCATTGTGACACGTGGTCCCATTGTGACACGTGACCCCATTGTTCCAGGAATAGAACACATCCAAGCATTGTGTTCTATGAATGGCATGATTCCTATCACAGTGTTCCATGGATGGAACACATCCTATTTACTGCAGGCAAGCAGCGCACCTAGCTGCTGCTGCTGCTACAAGCCACTAGAATACCGTCTGTCAGACAGGTGGACGTAGGCCGAACATTCAAATAACTCGCCAGATAAATCGTTGCTTTTCCATTTAATTCATATATGAATTAATTC
Source organism: Dendrobates tinctorius (assembly GCF_039654945.1). Classification (NCBI taxonomy): domain Eukaryota; kingdom Metazoa; phylum Chordata; class Amphibia; order Anura; family Dendrobatidae; genus Dendrobates; species Dendrobates tinctorius. The sequence continues at coordinate 26,521,724 of NW_027361793.1, forward strand.
AAAATTGAACAGTAAATTTCAAAGTTGGAAGGCCACAAGAGGGGGACAATGTTTCAAAAATGAAACGACATATCATTGCATGAGGGATGTGGTAGGAATTGAATGCTTGAATTAAGACTGGGGAAGTACTGAGGGGAAGGGGCTGCAGGCCTTGTAGCAGGTGGGTGTGCAGAAATGTAGCTATCCAAAGCCAAACACATTACTGCAGCTTGTCACACCTGTACCTACCAAGCAGCAAAGGCCAAGATAGATCGTTATTTTACTGACAGATTGAATACAGTGCAATGCCTAGCATATAGAGGTGAATAAGAGTAGTAGTAGTAGTAGAAGAATTGGTCAAGTTAAATCAAGGCTAAGGAATTGGAAATGTGCAACTTGAACCAAGAAAAACTAATTACAGAGCAACGACATTTGAAAAAAGCATTCAAATCATGCTTTGAAAACACTACTTGTGTATCCCGATTTCAATTCAATCTGTCTTTGGAAACCGCTTAAGAGAGTGAGTGCACCATTCTCAGAGGAACTGCAGATACTGAAATGATGCGTGGAGTGAAGTGAGCAAGCTATTTTTCCATCTCCCTGGCGAGCATCGCCCACCTGTCTGCTGAGGCTCCCTCAGCAGACTGAAGCTGACTACTACTGCGCAGCTGCTACAGACTGTGGGCTGCCCATTGTGACACGTGGTCCCATTGTGACACGTGGTCCCATTGTTCCAGGAATAGAACACATCCAAGCATTGTGTTCTATGAATGGCATGATTCCTATCACAGTGTTCCATGGATGGAACACATCCTATTTACTGCAGGCAAGCAGCGCACCTAGCTGCTGCTGCTGCTGCTGCTGCTACAAGCCACTAGAATACCGTCTGTCAGACAGGTGGACGTAGGCCGAACATTCAAATAACTCGCCAGATAAATCGTTGCTTTTCCATTTAATTCATATATGAATTAATTCAAAATTGAACAGTAAATTTCAAAGTTGGAAGGCCACAAGAGGGGGACAATGTTTCAAAAATGAAACGACATATCATTGCATGAGGGATGTGGTAGAAATTGAATGCTTGAATTAAGACTGGGGTAGTACTGAGGGGAAGGGGCTGCAGGCCTTTTAGCAGGTGGGTGTGCAGAAATGTAGCTATCCAAAGCCAAACACATTACTGCAGCTTGTCACACCTGTACCTACCAAGCAGCAAAGGCCAAGATAGATCGTTATTTTACTGACAGATTGAATACAGTGCAATGCCTCCTATATAGAGGTGAATAAGAGTAGTAGTAGAAGAGATGGTCAAGTTAAATCAAGGCTAATGAATTGGAAATGTGCAACTTGGACCAAGAAAAACTAATTACAGAGCAACGACATTTGAAAAAAGCATTCAAATCATGCTTTGAAAACACTACTTCTGTATCCCGATTTCAATTCAATCTGTCTTTGGAAACCGCTTAAGAGAGTGAGTGCACCATTCTCAGAGGAACTGCAGATACTGAAATGATGCGTGGAGTGAAGTGAGCAAGCTATTTTTCCATCTCCCTGGCGAGCATCGCCCACCTGTCTGTTGAGGCTCCCTCAGCAGACTGAAGCTGACTACTACTGCGCAGCTGCTACAGACTGTGGGCTGCCCATTGTGACACGTGGTCTCATTGTGACACGTGGTCCCATTGTTCCAGGAATAGAACACATCCAAGCATTGTGTTCTATGAATGGCATGATTCCTATCACAGTGTTCCATGGATGGAACACATCCTATTTACTGCAGGCAAGCAGCGCACCTAGCTGCTGCTGCTGCTGCTGCTACAAGCCACTAGAATACCGTCTGTCAGACAGGTGGACGTAGGCCGAACATTCAAATAACTCGCCAGATAAATCGTTGCTTTTCCATTTAATTCATATATGAATTAATTCAAAATTGAACAGTAAATTTCAAAGTTGGAAGGCCACAAGAGGGGGACAATGTTTCAAAAATGAAACGACATATCATTGCATGAGGGATGTGGTAGGAATTGAATGCTTGAATTAAGACTGGGGAAGTACTGAGGGGAAGGGGCTGCAGGCCTTGTAGCAGGTGGGTGTGCAGAAATGTAGCTATCCAAAGCCAAACACATTACTGAAGCTTGTCACACCTGTACCTACCAAGCAGCAAAGGCCAAGATAGATCATTATTTTACTGACAGATTGAATACAGTGCAATGCCTAGCATATAGAGGTGAATAAGAGTAGTAGTAGTAGTAGCAGTAGTAGTAGTAGTAGTAGAAGAGTTGGTCAAGTTAAATCAAGGCTAAGAAATTGGAAATGTGCAACTTGGACCAAGAAAAACTAATTACAGAGCAACGACATTTGAAAAAAGCATTCAAATCATGCTTTGAAAACACTACTTGTGTATCCCAATTTCAATTCAATCTGTCTTTGGAAACCGCTTAAGAGAGTGAGTGCACCATTCTCAGAGGAACTGCAGATACTGAAATGATGCGTGGAGTGAAGTGAGCAAGCTATTTTTCCATCTCCCTGGCGAGCATCGCCCACCTGTCTGCTGAGGCTCCCTCAGCAGACTTAAGCTGACTACTACTGCGCAGCTGCTACAGACTGTGGGCTGCCCATTGTGACACGTGGTCCCATTGTGACACGTGGCCCCATTGTTCCAGGAATAGAACACATCCAAGCATTGTGTTCTGTGAATGGCATGATTCCTATCACAGTGTTCCATGGATGGAACACATCCTATTTACTGCAGGCAAGCAGCGCACCTAGCTGCTGCTGCTGCTACAAGCCACTAGAATACCGTCTGTCAGATAGGTGGACGTAGGCCGAACATTCAAATAATTCGCCAGATAAATCGTTGCTTTTCCATTTAATTCATATATGAATTAATTCAAAATTGAACAGTAAATTTCAAAGTTGGAAGGCCACAAGAGGGGGACAATGTTTCAAAAATGAAACGACATATCATTGCATGAGGGATGTGGTAGGAATTGAATGCTTGAATTAAGACTGGGGAAGTACTGAGGGGAAGGGACTGCAGGCCTTGTAGCAGGTGGGTGTGCAGAAATGTAGCTTTCCAAAGCCAAACACATTACTGCAGCTTGTCACACCTGTACCTACCAAGCAGCAAAGGCCAAGATAGATCGTTATTTTACTGACAGATTGAATACAGTGCAATGCCTCCCATATAGAGGTGAATAAGAGTAGTAGTAGTAGTAGTAGAAGAGTTGGTCAAGTTAAATCAAGGCTAAGGAATTGGAAATGTGCAACTTAGACCAAGAAAAACTAACTACAGAGCAACGACATTTGAAAAAAGCATTCAAATCATGCTTTGAAAACACTACTTGTGTATCCCAATTTCAATTCAATCTGTCTTTGGAAACCGCTTAAGAGAGTGAGTGCACCATTCTCAGAGGAACTGCAGATACTGAAATGATGCGTGGAGTGAAGTGAGCAAGCTATTTTTCCATCTCCCTGGCAAGCATCGCCCACCTGTCTGCTGAGGCTCCCTCAGCAGACTGAAGCTGACTACTACTGCGCAGCTGCTACAGACTGTGGGCTGCCCATTGTGACACGTGGTCCCATTGTGACACGTGGTCCCATTGTTTCAGGAATAGAACACATCCAAGCATTGTGTTCTATGAATGGCATGATTCCTATCACAGTGCTCCATGGATGGAACACATCCTATTTACTGCAGGCAAGCAGCGCACCTAGCTGCTGCTGCTGCTGCTACAAGCCACTAGAATACCGTCTGTCAGACAGGTGGACGTAGGCCGAACATTCAAATAACTCGCCAGATAAATCGTTGCTTTTCCATTTAATTCATATATGAATTAATTCAAAATTGAACAGTAAATTTCAAAGTTGGAAGGCCACAAGAGGGGGACAATGTTTCAAAAATGAAACGACATATCATTGCATGAGGGATGTGGTAGGAATTGAATGCTTGAATTAAGACTGGGGAAGTACTGAGGGGAAGGGGCTGCAGGCCTTGTAGCAGGTGGGTGTGCAGAAATGTAGCTATCCAAAGCCAAACACATTACCGCAGCTTGTCATACCTGTACCTACCAAGCAGCAAAGGCCAAGATAGATCGTTATTTTACTGACAGATTGAATACAGTGCAATGCCTCCCATATAGAGGTGAATAAGAGAAGTAGTAGTAGTAGAAGAGTTGGTCAAGTTAAATCAAGGCTAAGAAATTGGAAATGTGCAACTTGGACCAAGAAAAACTAATTACAGAGCAACGACATTTGAAAAAAGCATTCAAATCATGCTTTTGAAAACACTACTTGTGTATCCCGATTTCAATTCAATCTGTCTTTGGAAACCGCTTAAGAGAGTGAGTGCACCATTCTCAGAGGAACTGCAGATACTGAAATGATGCGTGGAGTGAAGTGAGCAAGCTATTTTTCCATCTCCCTAGCCAGCATCGCCCACCTGTCTGCTGAGGCTCCCTCAGCAGACTGAAGCTGACTACTACTGCGCAGCTGCTACAGACTGTGGGCTGCCCATTGTGACACGTGGTCCCATTGTGACACGTGGTCCCATTGTTCCAGGAATAGAACACATCCAAGAATTGTGTTCTATGAATGGCATGATTCCTATCACAGTGTTCCATGGATGGAACACATCCTATTTACTGCAGGCAAGCAGCGCACCTAGCTGCTGCTGCTACAAGCCACTAGAATACCGTCTGTCAGACAGGTGGACGAAGGCCGAACATTCAAATAACTAGCCAGATAAATCGTTGCTTTTCCATTTAATTCATATATGAATTAATTCAAAATTGAACAGTAAATTTCAAACTTGGAAGGCCACAAGAGGGGTACAATGTTTCAAAAACGAAACGACATATCATTGCAAGAGGGATGTGGTAGGAATTGAATGCTTGAATTAAGACTGGGGAAGTACTGAGGGGAAGGGGCTGCAGGCCTTGTAGCAGGTGGGTGTGCAGAAATGTAGCTATCCAAAGCCAAACACATTACTGCAGCTTGTCACACCTGTACCTACCAAGCAGCAAAGGCCAAGATAGATCATTATTTTACTGACAGATTGAATACAGTGCAATGCCTCCCATATAGAGGTGAATAAGTGTAGTAGTAGAAGTAGTAGTAGTAGTAGTAGAAGAGTTGGTCAAGTTAAATCAAGGCTAAGGAATTGGAAATGTGCAACTTGGACCAAGAAAAACTAATTACAGAGCAACGACATTTGAAAAAAGCATTCAAATCATGCTTTGAAAACACTACTTGTGTATCCCGATTTCAATTCAATCTGTCTTTGGAAACTGCTTAAGAGAGTGAGTGCACCATTCTCAGAGGAACTGCAGATACTGAAATGATGCGTGGAGTGAAGAGAGCAAGGTATTTTTCCATCTCCCTGGCGAGCATCGCCCACCTGTCTGCTGAGGCTCCCTCAGCAGACTGAAGCTGACTACTACTGCGCAGCTGCTACAGACTGTGGGCTGCCCATTGTGACACGTGGTCCCATTGCGACACGTGGTCCCATTGTTCCAGGAATAGAACACATCCAAGCATTGTGTTCTATGAATGGCATGATTCCTATCACAGTGTTCCATGGATGGAACACATCCTATTTACTGCAGGCAAGCAGCGCACCTAGCTGCTGCTGCTGCTGCTGCTACAAGCCACTAGAATACCGTCTGTCAGACAGGTGGACGTAGGCCGAACATTCAAATAACTCACCAGATAAATCGTTGCTTTTCAATTTAATTCATATATGAATTAATTCAAAATTGAACAGTAAATTTCAAAGTTGGAAGGCCACAAGAGGGGGGCAATGTTTCAAAAATGAAACGACATATCATTGCATGAGGGATGTGGTAGGAATTGAATGCTTGAATTAAGACTGGGGAAGTACTGAGGGGAAGGGGCTGCAGGCCTTGTAGCAGGTGGGTGTGCAGAAATGTAGCTATCCAAAGCCAAACACATTACTGCAGCTTGTCACACCTGTACCTACCAAGCAGCAAAGGCCAAGATAGATCGTTATTTTACTGACAGATTGAATACAGTGCAATGCCTCCCATATAGAGGTGAATAAGAGTAGTAGTAGTAGTAGTAGTAGTAGTAGTAGTAGAAGAGTTGGTCAAGTTAAATCAAGGCTAAGGAATTGGAAATGTGCAACTTGGACCAAGAAAAACTAATTACAGAGCAACGACATTTGAAAAAAGCATTCAAATCATGCTTTGAAAACACTACTTGTGTATCCCAATTTCAATTCAATCTGTCTTTGGAAACCGCTTAAGAGAGTGAGTGCACCATTCTCAGAGGAATTGCAGATACTGAAATGATGCGTGGAGTGAAGTGAGCAAGCTATTTTTCCATCTCCCTGGCGAGCATCGCCCACCTGTCTGCTGAGGCTCCCTCAGCAGACTTAAGCTGACTACTACTGCGCAGCTGCTACAGACTGTGGGCTGCCCATTGTGACACGTGGTCCCATTGTGACACGTGGCCCCATTGTTCCAGGAATAGAACACATCCAAGCATTGTGTTCTATGAATGGCATGATTCCTATCACAGTGTTCCATGGATGGAACACATCCTATTTACTGCAGGCAAGCAGCGCACCTAGCTGCTGCTGCTGCTACAAGCCACTAGAATACCGTCTGTCAGACAGGTGGACGTAGGCCGAACATTCAAATAACTCGCCAGATAAATCGTTGCTTTTCCATTTAATTCATATATGAATTAATTCAAAATTGAACAGTAAATTTCAAAGTTGGAAGGCCACAAGAGGGGGACAATGTTTCAAAAATGAAACGACATATCATTGCATGAGGGATGTGGTAGGAATTGAATGCTTGAATTAAGACTGGGGAAGTACTGAGGGGAAGGGGCTGCAGGCCTTGTAGCAGGTGGGTGTGCAGAAATGTAGCTATCCAAAGCCAAACACATTACTGCAGCTTGTCACACCTGTACCTACCAAGCAGCAAAGGCCAAGATAGATCGTTATTTTACTGACAGATTGAATACAGTGCAATGCCTAGCATATAGAGGTGAATAAGAGTAGTAGTAGTAGTAGAAGAGTTGGTCAAGTTAAATCAAGGCTAAGGAATTGGAAATGTGCAACTTGAACCAAGAAAAACTAATTACAGAGCAACGACATTTGAAAAAAGCATTCAAATCATGCTTTGAAAACACTACTTGTGTATCCCGATTTCAATTCAATCTGTCTTTGGAAACCGCTTAAGAGAGTGAGTGCACCATTCTCAGAGGAACTGCAGATACTGAAATGATGCGTGGAGTGAAGTGAGCAAGCTATTTTTCCATATCCCTGGCGAGCATCGCCCACCTGTCTGCTGAGGCTCCCTCAGCAGACTGAAGCTGACTACTACTGCGCAGCTGCTACAGACTGTGGGCGGCCCATTGTGACACGTGGTCCCATTGTGACACGTGGTCCCATTGTTCCAGGAATAGAACACATCCAAGCATTGTGTTCTATGAATGGCATGATTCCTATCACAGTGTTCCATGGATGGAACACATCCTATTTACTGCAGGCAAGCAGCGCACCTAGCTGCTGCTGCTGCTGCTGCTGCTGCTGCTACAAGCCACTAAAATACCGTCTGTCAGACAGGTGGACGTAGGCCGAACATTCAAATAACTCGCCAGATAAATCGTTGCTTTTCCATTTAATTCATATATGAATTAATTCAAAATTGAACAGTAAATTTCAAAGTTGGAAGGCCACAAGAGGGGGACAATGTTTCAAAAATGAAACGACATATCATTGCATGAGGGATGTGGTAGGAATTGAATGCTTGAATTAAGACTGGGGAAGTACTGAGGGGAAGGGGCTGCAGGCCTTGTAGCAGGTGGGTGTGCAGAAATGTAGCTATCCAAAGCCAAACACATTACCGCAGCTTGTCATACCTGTACCTACCAAGCAGCAAAGGCCAAGATAGATCGTTATTTTACTGACAGATTGAATACAGTGCAATGCCTCCCATATAGAGGTGAATAAGAGTAGTAGTAGTAGTAGTAGAAGAGTTGGTCAAGTTAAATCAAGGCTAAGGAATTGGAAATGTGCAACTTGGACCAAGAAAAACTAACTACAGAGCAACGACATTTGAAAAAAGCATTCAAATCATGCTTTGAAAACACTACTTGTGTATCCCAATTTCAATTCAATCTGTCTTTGGAAACCGCTTAAGAGAGTGAGTGCACCATTCTCAGAGGAACTGCAGATACTGAAATGATGCGTGGAGTGAAGTGAGCAAGCTATTTTTCCATCTCCCTGGCAAGCATCGCCCACCTGTCTGCTGAGGCTCCCTCAGCAGACTGAAGCTGACTACTACTGCGCAGCTGCTACAGACTGTGGGCTGCCCATTGTGACACGTGGTCCCATTGTGACACGTGGTCCCATTGTTTCAGGAATAGAACACATCCAAGCATTGTGTTCTATGAATGGCATGATTCCTATCACAGTGCTCCATGGATGGAACGCCTATTTACTGCAGGCAAGCAGCGCACCTAGCTGCTGCTGCTGCTGCTACAAGCCACTAGAATACCGTCTGTCAGACAGGTGGACGTAGGCCGAACATTCAAATAACTCGCCAGATAAATCGTTGCTTTTCCATTTAATTCATATATGAATTAATTCAAAATTGAACAGTAAATTTCAAAGTTGGAAGGCCACAAGAGGGGGACAATGTTTCAAAAATGAAACGACATATCATTGCATGAGGGATGTGGTAGGAATTGAATGCTTGAATTAAGACTGGGGAAGTACTGAGGGGAAGGGGCTGCAGGCCTTGTAGCAGGTGGGTGTGCAGAAATGTAGCTATCCAAAGCCAAACACATTACCGCAGCTTGTCATACCTGTACCTACCAAGCAGCAAAGGCCAAGATAGATCGTTATTTTACTGACAGATTGAATACAGTGCAATGCCTCCCATATAGAGGTGAATAAGAGAAGTAGTAGTAGTAGAAGAGTTGGTCAAGTTAAATCAAGGCTAAGGAATTGGAAATGTGCAACTTGGACCAAGAAAAACTAATTACAGAGCAACGACATTTGAAAAAAGCATTCAAATCATGCTTTGAAAACACTACTTGTGTATCCCGATTTCAATTCAATCTGTCTTTGGAAACCGCTTAAGAGAGTGAGTGCACCATTCTCAGAGGAACTGCAGATACTGAAATGATGCGTGGAGTGAAGTGAGCAAGCTATTTTTCCATCTCCCTAGCGAGCATCGCCCACCTGTCTGCTGAGGCTCCCTCAGCAGACTGAAGCTGACTACTACTGCGCAGCTGCTACAGACTGTGGGCTGCCCATTGTGACACGTGGTCCCATTGTGACACGTGGTCCCATTGTTCCAGGAATAGAACACATCCAAGAATTGTGTTCTATGAATGGCATGATTCCTATCACAGTGTTCCATGGATGGAACACATCCTATTTACTGCAGGCAAGCAGCGCACCTAGCTGCTGCTGCTACAAGCCACTAGAATACCGTCTGTCAGACAGGTGGACGTAGGCCGAACATTCAAATAACTAGCCAGATAAATCGTTGCTTTTCCATTTAATTCATATATGAATTAATTCAAAATTGAACAGTAAATTTCAAACTTGGAAGGCCACAAGAGGGGTACAATGTTTCAAAAACGAAACGACATATCATTGCAAGAGGGATGTGGTAGGAATTGAATGCTTGAATTAAGACTGGGGAAGTACTGAGGGGAAGGGGCTGCAGGCCTTGTAGCAGGTGGGTGTGCAGAAATGTAGCTATCCAAAGCCAAACACATTACTGCAGCTTGTCACACCTGTACCTACCAAGCAGCAAAGGCCAAGATAGATCATTATTTTACTGACAGATTGAATACAGTGCAATGCCTCCCATATAGAGGTGAATAAGTGTTGTAGTAGTAGTAGTAGTAGTAGTAGTAGAAGAGTTGGTCAAGTTAAATCAAGGCTAAGGAATTGGAAATGTGCAACTTGGACCAAGAAAAACTAATTACAGAGCAACGACATTTGAAAAAAGCATTCAAATCATGCTTTGAAAACACTACTTGTGTATCCCGATTTCAATTCAATCTGTCTTTGGAAACTGCTTAAGAGAGTGAGTGCACCATTCTCAGAGGAACTGCAGATACTGAAATGATGCGTGGAGTGAAGAGAGCAAGGTATTTTTCCATCTCCCTGGCGAGCATCGCCCACCTGTCTGCTGAGGCTCCCTCAGCAGACTGAAGCTGACTACTACTGCGCAGCTGCTACAGACTGTGGGCTGCCCATTGTGACACGTGGTCCCATTGCGACACGTGGTCCCATTGTTCCAGGAATAGAACACATCCAAGCATTGTGTTCTATGAATGGCATGATTCCTATCACAGTGTTCCATGGATGGAACACATCCTATTTACTGCAGGCAAGCAGCGCACCTAGCTGCTGCTGCTGCTGCTGCTACAAGCCACTAGAATACCGTCTGTCAGACAGGTGGACGTAGGCCGAACATTCAAATAACTCACCAGATAAATCGTTGCTTTTCAATTTAATTCATATATGAATTAATTCAAAATTGAACAGTAAATTTCAAAGTTGGAAGGCCACAAGAGGGGGGCAATGTTTCAAAAATGAAACGACATATCATTGCATGAGGGATGTGGTAGGAATTGAATGCTTGAATTAAGACTGGGGAAGTACTGAGGGGAAGGGGCTGCAGGCCTTGTAGCAGGTGGGTGTGCAGAAATGTAGCTATCCAAAGCCAAACACATTACTGCAGCTTGTCACACCTGTACCTACCAAGCAGCAAAGGCCAAGATAGATCGTTATTTTACTGACAGATTGAATACAGTGCAATGCCTCCCATATAGAGGTGAATAAGAGTAGTAGTAGTAGTAGTAGTAGTAGTAGTAGTAGTAGAAGAGTTGGTCAAGTTAAATCAAGGCTAAGGAATTGGAAATGTGCAACTTGGACCAAGAAAAACTAATTACAGAGCAACGACATTTGAAAAAAGCATTCAAATCATGCTTTGAAAACACTACTTGTGTATCCCAATTTCAATTCAATCTGTCTTTGGAAACCGCTTAAGAGAGTGAGTGCACCATTCTCAGAGGAACTGCAGATACTGAAATGATGCGTGGAGTGAAGTGAGCAAGCTATTTTTCCATCTCCCTGGCGAGCATCGCCCACCTGTCTGCTGAGGCTCCCTCAGCAGACTTAAGCTGACTACTACTGCGCAGCTGCTACAGACTGTGGGCTGCCCATTGTGACACGTGGTCCCATTGTGACACGTGGCCCCATTGTTCCAGGAATAGAACACATCCAAGCATTGTGTTCTATGAATGGCATGATTCCTATCACAGTGTTCCATGGATGGAACACATCCTATTTACTGCAGGCAAGCAGCGCACCTAGCTGCTGCTGCTGCTACAAGCCACTAGAATACCGTCTGTCAGACAGGTGAACGTAGGCCGAACATTCAAATAACTCGCCAGATAAATCGTTGCTTTTCCATTTAATTCATATATGAATTAATTCAAAATTGAACAGTAAATTTCAAAGTTGGAAGGCCACAAGAGGGGGACAATGTTTCAAAAATGAAACGACATATCATTGCATGAGGGATGTGGTAGGAATTGAATGCTTGAATTAAGACTGGGGAAGTACTGAGGGGAAGGGGCTGCAGGCCTTGTAGCAGGTGGGTGTGCAGAAATGTAGCTATCCAAAGCCAAACACATTACTGCAGCTTGTCACACCTGTACCTACCAAGCAGCAAAGGCCAAGATAGATCGTTATTTTACTGACAGATTGAATACAGTGCAATGCCTAGCATATAGAGGTGAATAAGAGTAGTAGTAGTAGTAGAAGAGTTGGTCATGTTAAATCAAGGCTAAGGAATTGGAAATGTGCAACTTGAACCAAGAAAAACTAATTACAGAGCAACGACATTTGAAAAAAGCATTCAAATCATGCTTTGAAAACACTACTTGTGTATCCCGATTTCAATTCAATCTGTCTTTGGAAACCGCTTAAGAGAGTGAGTGCACCATTCTCAGAGGAACTGCAGATACTGAAATGATGCGTGGAGTGAAGTGAGCAAGCTATTTTTCCATCTCCCTGGCGAGCATCGCCCACCTGTCTGCTGAGGCTCCCTCAGCAGACTGAAGCTGACTACTACTGCGCAGCTGCTATAGACTGTGGGCGGCCCATTGTGACACGTGGTCCCATTGTGACACGTGGTCCCATTGTTCCAGGAATAGAACACATCCAAGCATTGTGTTCTATGAATGGCATGATTCCTATCACAGTGTTCCATGGATGGAACACATCCTATTTACTGCAGGCAAGCAGCGCACCTAGCTGCTGCTGCTGCTACAAGCCACTAGAATACCGTCTGTCAGACAGGTGGACGTAGGCCGAACATTCAAATAACTCGCCAGATAAATCGTTGCTTTTCCATTTAATTCATATATGAATTAATTCAAAATTGAACAGTAAATTTCAAAGTTGGAAGGCCACAAGAGGGGGACAATGTTTCAAAAATGAAACGACATATCATTGCATGAGGGATGTGGTAGGAATTGAATGCTTGAATTAAGACTGGGGAAGTACTGAGGGGAAGGGGCTGCAGGCCTTGTAGCAGGTGGGTGTGCAGAAATGTAGCTATCCAAAGCCAAACACATTACCGCAGCTTGTCATACCTGTACCTACCAAGCAGCAAAGGCCAAGATAGATCGTTATTTTACTGACAGATTGAATACAGTGCAATGCCTCCCATATAGAGGTGAATAAGAGTAGTAGTAGTAGTAGAAGAGTTGGTCAAGTTAAATCAAGGCTAAGGAATTGGAAATGTGCAACTTGGACCAAGAAAAACTAATTACAGAGCAACGACATTTGAAAAAAGCATTCAAATCATGCTTTGAAAACACTACTTGTGTATCCCGATTTCAATTCAATCTGTCTTTGGAAACCGCTTAAGAGAGTGAGTGCACCATTCTCAGAGGAACTGCAGATACTGAAATGATGCGTGGAGTGAAGTGAGCAAGCTATTTTTCCATCTCCCTAGCGAGCATCGCCCACCTGTCTGCTGAGGCTCCCTCAGCAGACTGAAGCTGACTACTACTGCGCAGCTGCTACAGACTGTGGGCTGCCCATTGTGACACGTGGTCCCATTGTGACACGTGGTCCCATTGTTCCAGGAATAGAACACATCCAAGAATTGTGTTCTGTGAATGGCATGATTCCTATCACAGTGTTCCATGGATTGAACACATCCTATTTACTGCAGGCAAGCAGCGCACCTAGCTGCTGCTGCTACAAGCCACTAGAATACCGTCTGTCAGACAGGTGGACGTAGGCCGAACATTCAAATAACTAGCCAGATAAATCGTTGCTTTTCCATTTAATTCATATATGAATTAATTCAAAATTGAACAGTAAATTTCAAAGTTGGAAGGCCACAAGAGGGGTACAATGTTTCAAAAACGAAACAACATATCATTGCAAGAGGGATGTGGTAGGAATTGAATGCTTGAATTAAGACTGGGGAAGTACTGAGGAGAAGGGGCTGCAGGCCTTGTAGCAGTTGGGTGTGCAGAAATGTAGCTATCCAAAGCCAAACACATTACTGCAGCTTGTCACACCTGTACCTACCAAGCAGCAAAGGCCAAGATAGATCATTATTTTACTGACAGATTGAATACAGTGCAATGCCTCCCATATAGAGGTGAATAAGAGTAGTAGTAGTAGTAGTAGTAGTAGTAGTAGAAGAGTTGGTCAAGTTAAATCAAGGCTAAGGAATTGGAAATGTGCAACTTGGACCAAGAAAAACTAATTACAGAGCAACGACATTTGAAAAAAGCATTCAAATCATGCTTTGAAAACACTACTTGTGTATCCCGATTTCAATTCAATCTGTCTTTGGAAACCGCTTAAGAGAGTGAGTGCACCATTCTCAGAGGAACTGCAGATACTGAAATGATGCGTGGAGTGAAGTGAGCAAGCTATTTTTCCATCTCCCTGGCAAGCATCGCCCACCTGTCTGCTGAGGCTCCCTCAGCAGACTGAAGCTGACTACTACTGCGCAGCTGCTACAGACTGTGGGCTGCCCATTGTGACACGTGGTCCCATTGTGACACGTGGTCCCATTGTTTCAGGAATAGAACACATCCAAGCATTGTGTTCTATGAATGGCATGATTCCTATCACAGTGCTCCATGGATGGAACGCCTATTTACTGCAGGCAAGCAGCGCACCTAGCTGCTGCTGCTGCTGCTACAAGCCACTAGAATACCGTCTGTCAGACAGGTGGACGTAGGCCGAACATTCAAATAACTCGCCAGATAAATCGTTGCTTTTCCATTTAATTCATATATGAATTAATTCAAAATTGAACAGTAAATTTCAAAGTTGGAAGGCCACAAGAGGGGGACAATGTTTCAAAAATGAAACGACATATCATTGCATGAGGGATGTGGTAGGAATTGAATGCTTGAATTAAGACTGGGGAAGTACTGAGGGGAAGGGGCTGCAGGCCTTGTAGCAGGTGGGTGTGCAGAAATGTAGCTATCCAAAGCCAAACACATTACCGCAGCTTGTCATACCTGTACCTACCAAGCAGCAAAGGCCAAGATAGATCGTTATTTTACTGACAGATTGAATACAGTGCAATGCCTCCCATATAGAGGTGAATAAGAGAAGTAGTAGTAGTAGAAGAGTTGGTCAAGTTAAATCAAGGCTAAGGAATTGGAAATGTGCAACTTGGACCAAGAAAAACTAATTACAGAGCAACGACATTTGAAAAAAGCATTCAAATCATGCTTTGAAAACACTACTTGTGTATCCCGATTTCAATTCAATCTGTCTTTGGAAACCGCTTAAGAGAGTGAGTGCACCATTCTCAGAGGAACTGCAGATACTGAAATGATGCGTGGAGTGAAGTGAGCAAGCTATTTTTCCATCTCCCTAGCGAGCATCGCCCACCTGTCTGCTGAGGCTCCCTCAGCAGACTGAAGCTGACTACTACTGCGCAGCTGCTACAGACTGTGGGCTGCCCATTGTGACACGTGGTCCCATTGTGACACGTGGTCCCATTGTTCCAGGAATAGAACACATCCAAGAATTGTGTTCTATGAATGGCATGATTCCTATCACAGTGTTCCATGGATGGAACACATCCTATTTACTGCAGGCAAGCAGCGCACCTAGCTGCTGCTGCTACAAGCCACTAGAATACCGTCTGTCAGACAGGTGGACGTAGGCCGAACATTCAAATAACTAGCCAGATAAATCGTTGCTTTTCCATTTAATTCATATATGAATTAATTCAAAATTGAACAGTAAATTTCAAACTTGGAAGGCCACAAGAGGGGTACAATGTTTCAAAAACGAAACGACATATCATTGCAAGAGGGATGTGGTAGGAATTGAATGCTTGAATTAAGACTGGGGAAGTACTGAGGGGAAGGGGCTGCAGGCCTTGTAGCAGGTGGGTGTGCAGAAATGTAGCTATCCAAAGCCAAACACATTACTGCAGCTTGTCACACCTGTACCTACCAAGCAGCAAAGGCCAAGATAGATCATTATTTTACTGACAGATTGAATACAGTGCAATGCCTCCCATATAGAGGTGAATAAGTGTTGTAGTAGTAGTAGTAGTAGTAGTAGTAGAAGAGTTGGTCAAGTTAAATCAAGGCTAAGGAATTGGAAATGTGCAACTTGGACCAAGAAAAACTAATTACAGAGCAACGACATTTGAAAAAAGCATTCAAATCATGCTTTGAAAACACTACTTGTGTATCCCGATTTCAATTCAATCTGTCTTTGGAAACTGCTTAAGAGAGTGAGTGCACCATTCTCAGAGGAACTGCAGATACTGAAATGATGCGTGGAGTGAAGAGAGCAAGGTATTTTTCCATCTCCCTGGCGAGCATCGCCCACCTGTCTGCTGAGGCTCCCTCAGCAGACTGAAGCTGACTACTACTGCGCAGCTGCTACAGACTGTGGGCTGCCCATTGTGACACGTGGTCCCATTGCGACACGTGGTCCCATTGTTCCAGGAATAGAACACATCCAAGCATTGTGTTCTATGAATGGCATGATTCCTATCACAGTGTTCCATGGATGGAACACATCCTATTTACTGCAGGCAAGCAGCGCACCTAGCTGCTGCTGCTGCTGCTGCTACAAGCCACTAGAATACCGTCTGTCAGACAGGTGGACGTAGGCCGAACATTCAAATAACTCACCAGATAAATCGTTGCTTTTCAATTTAATTCATATATGAATTAATTCAAAATTGAACAGTAAATTTCAAAGTTGGAAGGCCACAAGAGGGGGGCAATGTTTCAAAAATGAAACGACATATCATTGCATGAGGGATGTGGTAGGAATTGAATGCTTGAATTAAGACTGGGGAAGTACTGAGGGGAAGGGGCTGCAGGCCTTGTAGCAGGTGGGTGTGCAGAAATGTAGCTATCCAAAGCCAAACACATTACTGCAGCTTGTCACACCTGTACCTACCAAGCAGCAAAGGCCAAGATAGATCGTTATTTTACTGACAGATTGAATACAGTGCAATGCCTCCCATATAGAGGTGAATAAGAGTAGTAGTAGTAGTAGTAGTAGTAGTAGTAGTAGTAGAAGAGTTGGTCAAGTTAAATCAAGGCTAAGGAATTGGAAATGTGCAACTTGGACCAAGAAAAACTAATTACAGAGCAACGACATTTGAAAAAAGCATTCAAATCATGCTTTGAAAACACTACTTGTGTATCCCAATTTCAATTCAATCTGTCTTTGGAAACCGCTTAAGAGAGTGAGTGCACCATTCTCAGAGGAACTGCAGATACTGAAATGATGCGTGGAGTGAAGTGAGCAAGCTATTTTTCCATCTCCCTGGCGAGCATCGCCCACCTGTCTGCTGAGGCTCCCTCAGCAGACTTAAGCTGACTACTACTGCGCAGCTGCTACAGACTGTGGGCTGCCCATTGTGACACGTGGTCCCATTGTGACACGTGGCCCCATTGTTCCAGGAATAGAACACATCCAAGCATTGTGTTCTATGAATGGCATGATTCCTATCACAGTGTTCCATGGATGGAACACATCCTATTTACTGCAGGCAAGCAGCGCACCTAGCTGCTGCTGCTGCTACAAGCCACTAGAATACCGTCTGTCAGACAGGTGGACGTAGGCCGAACATTCAAATAACTCGCCAGATAAATCGTTGCTTTTCCATTTAATTCATATATGAATTAATTCAAAATTGAACAGTAAATTTCAAAGTTGGAAGGCCACAAGAGGGGGACAATGTTTCAAAAATGAAACGACATATCATTGCATGAGGGATGTGGTAGGAATTGAATGCTTGAATTAAGACTGGGGAAGTACTGAGGGGAAGGGGCTGCAGGCCTTGTAGCAGGTGGGTGTGCAGAAATGTAGCTATCCAAAGCCAAACACATTACTGCAGCTTGTCACACCTGTACCTACCAAGCAGCAAAGGCCAAGATAGATCGTTATTTTACTGACAGATTGAATACAGTGCAATGCCTAGCATATAGAGGTGAATAAGAGTAGTAGTAGTAGTAGAAGAGTTGGTCATGTTAAATCAAGGCTAAGGAATTGGAAATGTGCAACTTGAACCAAGAAAAACTAATTACAGAGCAACGACATTTGAAAAAAGCATTCAAATCATGCTTTGAAAACACTACTTGTGTATCCCGATTTCAATTCAATCTGTCTTTGGAAACCGCTTAAGAGAGTGAGTGCACCATTCTCAGAGGAACTGCAGATACTGAAATGATGCGTGGAGTGAAGTGAGCAAGCTATTTTTCCATCTCCCTGGCGAGCATCGCCCACCTGTCTGCTGAGGCTCCCTCAGCAGACTGAAGCTGACTACTACTGCGCAGCTGCTATAGACTGTGGGCGGCCCATTGTGACACGTGGTCCCATTGTGACACGTGGTCCCATTGTTCCAGGAATAGAACACATCCAAGCATTGTGTTCTATGAATGGCATGATTCCTATCACAGTGTTCCATGGATGGAACACATCCTATTTACTGCAGGCAAGCAGCGCACCTAGCTGCTGCTGCTGCTACAAGCCACTAGAATACCGTCTGTCAGACAGGTGGACGTAGGCCGAACATTCAAATAACTCGCCAGATAAATCGTTGCTTTTCCATTTAATTCATATATGAATTAATTCAAAATTGAACAGTAAATTTCAAAGTTGGAAGGCCACAAGAGGGGGACAATGTTTCAAAAATGAAACGACATATCATTGCATGAGGGATGTGGTAGGAATTGAATGCTTGAATTAAGACTGGGGAAGTACTGAGGGGAAGGGGCTGCAGGCCTTGTAGCAGGTGGGTGTGCAGAAATGTAGCTATCCAAAGCCAAACACATTACCGCAGCTTGTCATACCTGTACCTACCAAGCAGCAAAGGCCAAGATAGATCGTTATTTTACTGACAGATTGAATACAGTGCAATGCCTCCCATATAGAGGTGAATAAGAGTAGTAGTAGTAGTAGAAGAGTTGGTCAAGTTAAATCAAGGCTAAGGAATTGGAAATGTGCAACTTGGACCAAGAAAAACTAATTACAGAGCAACGACATTTGAAAAAAGCATTCAAATCATGCTTTGAAAACACTACTTGTGTATCCCGATTTCAATTCAATCTGTCTTTGGAAACCGCTTAAGAGAGTGAGTGCACCATTCTCAGAGGAACTGCAGATACTGAAATGATGCGTGGAGTGAAGTGAGCAAGCTATTTTTCCATCTCCCTAGCGAGCATCGCCCACCTGTCTGCTGAGGCTCCCTCAGCAGACTGAAGCTGACTACTACTGCGCAGCTGCTACAGACTGTGGGCTGCCCATTGTGACACGTGGTCCCATTGTGACACGTGGTCCCATTGTTCCAGGAATAGAACACATCCAAGAATTGTGTTCTGTGAATGGCATGATTCCTATCACAGTGTTCCATGGATTGAACACATCCTATTTACTGCAGGCAAGCAGCGCACCTAGCTGCTGCTGCTACAAGCCACTAGAATACCGTCTGTCAGACAGGTGGACGTAGGCCGAACATTCAAATAACTAGCCAGATAAATCGTTGCTTTTCCATTTAATTCATATATGAATTAATTCAAAATTGAACAGTAAATTTCAAAGTTGGAAGGCCACAAGAGGGGTACAATGTTTCAAAAACGAAACAACATATCATTGCAAGAGGGATGTGGTAGGAATTGAATGCTTGAATTAAGACTGGGGAAGTACTGAGGAGAAGGGGCTGCAGGCCTTGTAGCAGTTGGGTGTGCAGAAATGTAGCTATCCAAAGCCAAACACATTACTGCAGCTTGTCACACCTGTACCTACCAAGCAGCAAAGGCCAAGATAGATCATTATTTTACTGACAGATTGAATACAGTGCAATGCCTCCCATATAGAGGTGAATAAGAGTAGTAGTAGTAGTAGTAGTAGTAGTAGTAGAAGAGTTGGTCAAGTTAAATCAAGGCTAAGGAATTGGAAATGTGCAACTTGGACCAAGAAAAACTAATTACAGAGCAACGACATTTGAAAAAAGCATTCAAATCATGCTTTGAAAACACTACTTGTGTATCCCGATTTCAATTCAATCTGTCTTTGGAAACCGCTTAAGAGAGTGAGTGCACCATTCTCAGAGGAACTGCAGATACTGAAATGATGTGTGGAGTGAAGTGAGCAAGCTATTTTTCCATCTCCCTGGCGAGCATCGCCCACCTGTCTGCTGAGGCTCCCTCAGCAGACTGAAGCTGACTACTACTGCGCAGCTGCTACAGACTGTGGGCGGCCCATTGTGACACGTGGTCCCATTGTGACACGTGGTCCCATTGTTCCAGGAATAGAACACATCCAAGCATTGTGTTCTATGAATGGCATGATTCCTATCACAGTGTTCCATGGATGGAACACATCCTATTTACTGCAGGCAAGCAGCGCACCTAGCTGCTGCTGCTGCTGCTGCTGCTGCTACAAGCCACTAGAATACCGTCTGTCAGACAGGTGGACGTAGGCCGAACATTCAAATAACTCGCCAGATAAATCGTTGCTTTTCCATTTAATTCATATATAAATTAATTCAAAATTGAACAGTAAATTTCAAAGTTGGAAGGCCACAAGAGGGGGACAATGTTTCAAAAATGAAACGACATATCATTGCATGAGGGATGTGGTAGGAATTGAATGCTTGAATTAAGACTGGGGAAGTACTGAGGGGAAGGGGCTGCAGGCCTTGTAGCAGGTGGGTGTGCAGAAATGTAGCTATCCAAAGCCAAACACATTACTGCAGCTTGTCACAACTGTACCTACCACGCAGCAAAGGCCAAGATAGATCGTTATTTTACTGACAGATTGAATACAGTTCAATGCCTCCCATATAGAGGTGAATAAGTGTAGTAGTAGTAGTAGTAGTAGTAGTAGTAGTAGAAGAGTTGGTCAAGTTAAATCAAGGCTAAGGAATTGGAAATGTGCAACTTGGACCAAGAAAAACTAATTACAGAGCAACGACATTTGAAAAAAGCATTCAAATCATGCTTTGAAAACACTACTTGTGTATCCCGATTTCAATTCAATCTGTCTTTGGAAACTGCTTAAGAGAGTGAGTGCACCATTCTCAGAGGAACTGCAGATACTGAAATGATGCGTGGAGTGAAGAGAGCAAGGTATTTTTCCATCTCCCTGGCGAGCATCGCCCACCTGTCTGCTGAGGCTCCCTCAGCAGACTGAAGCTGACTACTACTGCGCAGCTGCTACAGACTGTGGGCTGCCCATTGTGACACGTGGTCCCATTGCGACACGTGGTCCCATTGTTCCAGGATTAGAACACATCCAAGCATTGTGTTCTATGAATGGCATGATTCCTATCACAGTGTTCCATGGATGGAACACATCCTATTTACTGCAGGCAAGCAGCGCACCTAGCTGCTGCTGGTGCTGCTGCTGCTACAAGCCACTAGAATACCGTCTGTCAGACAGGTGGACGTAGGCCGAACATTCAAATAACTCACCAGATAAATCGTTGCTTTTCAATTTAATTCATATATGAATTAATTCAAAATTGAACAGTAAATTTCAAAGTTGGAAGGCCACAAGAGGGGGGCAATGTTTCAAAAATGAAACGACATATCATTGCATGAGGGATGTGGTAGGAATTGAATGCTTGAATTAAGACTGGGGAAGTACTGAGGGGAAGGGGCTGCAGGCCTTGTAGCAGGTGGGTGTGCAGAAATGTAGCTATCCAAAGCCAAACACATTACTGCAGCTTGTCACACCTGTACCTACCAAGCAGCAAAGGCCAAGATAGATCGTTATTTTACTGACAGATTGAATACAGTGCAATGCCTCCCATATAGAGGTGAATAAGAGTAGTAGTAGTAGTAGTAGTAGTAGTAGTAGTAGTAGTAGTAGAAGAGTTGGTCAAGTTAAATCAAGGCTAAGGAATTGGAAATGTGCAACTTGGACCAAGAAAAACTAATTACAGAGCAACGACATTTGAAAAAAGCATTCAAATCATGCTTTGAAAACACTACTTGTGTATCCCAATTTCAATTCAATCTGTCTTTGGAAACCGCTTAAGAGAGTGAGTGCACCATTCTCAGAGGAACTGCAGATACTGAAATGATGCGTGGAGTGAAGTGAGCAAGCTATTTTTCCATCTCCCTGGCGAGCATCGCCCACCTGTCTGCTGAGGCTCCCTCAGCAGACTGAAGCTGACTACTACTGCGCAGCTGCTACAGACTGTGGGCTGCCCATTGTGACACGTGGTCCCATTGTGACACGTGGCCCCATTGTTCCAGGAATAGAACACATCCAAGCATTGTGTTCTATGAATGGCATGATTCCTATCACAGTGTTCCATGGATGGAACACATCCTATTTACTGCAGGCAAGCAGCGCACCTAGCTGCTGCTGCTGCTACAAGCCACTAGAATACCGTCTGTCAGACAGGTGGACGTAGGCCGAACATTCAAATAACTCGCCAGATAAATCGTTGCTTTTCCATTTAATTCATATATGAATTAATTCAAAATTGAACAGTAAATTTCAAAGTTGGAAGGCCACAAGAGGGGGACAATGTTTCAAAAATGAAACGACATATCATTGCATGAGGGATGTGGTAGGAATTGAATGCTTGAATTAAGACTGGGGAAGTACTGAGGGGAAGGGGCTGCAGGCCTTGTAGCAGGTGGGTGTGCAGAAATGTAGCTATCCAAAGCCAAACACATTACCGCAGCTTGTCATACCTGTACCTACCAAGCAGCAAAGGCCAAGATAGATCGTTATTTTACTGACAGATTGAATACAGTGCAATGCCTCCCATATAGAGGTGAATAAGAGTAGTAGTAGTAGTAGAAGAGTTGGTCAAGTTAAATCAAGGCTAAGGAATTGGAAATGTGCAACTTGGACCAAGAAAAACTAATTACAGAGCAACGACATTTGAAAAAAGCATTCAAATCATGCTTTGAAAACACTACTTGTGTATCCCGATTTCAATTCAATCTGTCTTTGGAAACCGCTTAAGAGAGTGAGTGCACCATTCTCAGAGGAACTGCAGATACTGAAATGATGCGTGGAGTGAAGTGAGCAAGCTATTTTTCCATCTCCCTAGCGAGCATCGCCCACCTGTCTGCTGAGGCTCCCTCAGCAGACTGAAGCTGACTACTACTGCGCAGCTGCTACAGACTGTGGGCTGCCCATTGTGACACGTGGTCCCATTGTGACACGTGGTCCCATTGTTCCAGGAATAGAACACATCCAAGAATTGTGTTCTGTGAATGGCATGATTCCTATCACAGTGTTCCATGGATTGAACACATCCTATTTACTGCAGGCAAGCAGCGCACCTAGCTGCTGCTGCTACAAGCCACTAGAATACCGTCTGTCAGACAGGTGGACGTAGGCCGAACATTCAAATAACTAGCCAGATAAATCGTTGCTTTTCCATTTAATTCATATATGAATTAATTCAAAATTGAACAGTAAATTTCAAAGTTGGAAGGCCACAAGAGGGGTACAATGTTTCAAAAACGAAACGACATATCATTGCAAGAGGGATGTGGTAGGAATTGAATGCTTGAATTAAGACTGGGGAAGTACTGAGGAGAAGGGGCTGCAGGCCTTGTAGCAGTTGGGTGTGCAGAAATGTAGCTATCCAAAGCCAAACACATTACTGCAGCTTGTCACACCTGTACCTACCAAGCAGCAAAGGCCAAGATAGATCATTATTTTACTGACAGATTGAATACAGTGCAATGCCTCCCATATAGAGGTGAATAAGAGTAGTAGTAGTAGTAGTAGTAGTAGTAGTAGAAGAGTTGGTCAAGTTAAATCAAGGCTAAGGAATTGGAAATGTGCAACTTGGACCAAGAAAAACTAATTACAGAGCAAGGACATTTGAAAAAAGCATTCAAATCATGCTTTGAAAACACTACTTGTGTATCCCGATTTCAATTCAATCTGTCTTTGGAAACCGCTTAAGAGAGTGAGTGCACCATTCTCAGAGGAACTGCAGATACTGAAATGATGTGTGGAGTGAAGTGAGCAAGCTATTTTTCCATCTCCCTGGCGAGCATCGCCCACCTGTCTGCTGAGGCTCCCTCAGCAGACTGAAGCTGACTACTACTGCGCAGCTGCTACAGACTGTGGGCGGCCCATTGTGACACGTGGTCCCATTGTGACACGTGGTCCCATTGTTCCAGGAATAGAACACATCCAAGCATTGTGTTCTATGAATGGCATGATTCCTATCACAGTGTTCCATGGATGGAACACATCCTATTTACTGCAGGCAAGCAGCGCACCTAGCTGCTGCTGCTGCTGCTGCTGCTACAAGCCACTAGAATACCGTCTGTCAGACAGGTGGACGTAGGCCGAACATTCAAATAACTCGCCAGATAAATCGTTGCTTTTCCATTTAATTCATATATAAATTAATTCAAAATTGAACAGTAAATTTCAAAGTTGGAAGGCCACAAGAGGGGGACAATGTTTCAAAAATGAAACGACATATCATTGCATGAGGGATGTGGTAGGAATTGAATGCTTGAATTAAGACTGGGGAAGTACTGAGGGGAAGGGGCTGCAGGCCTTGTAGCAGGTGGGTGTGCAGAAATGTAGCTATCCAAAGCCAAACACATTACTGCAGCTTGTCACAACTGTACCTACCACGCAGCAAAGGCCAAGATAGATCGTTATTTTACTGACAGATTGAATACAGTGCAATGCCTCCCATATAGAGGTGAATAAGTGTAGTAGTAGTAGTAGTAGTAGTAGTAGTAGAAGAGTTGGTCAAGTTAAATCAAGGCTAAGGAATTGGAAATGTGCAACTTGGACCAAGAAAAACTAATTACAGAGCAACGACATTTGAAAAAAGCATTCAAATCATGCTTTGAAAACACTACTTGTGTATGCCGATTTCAATTCAATCTGTCTTTGGAAACTGCTTAAGAGAGTGAGTGCACCATTCTCAGAGGAACTGCAGATACTGAAATGATGCGTGGAGTGAAGAGAGCAAGGTATTTTTCCATCTCCCTGGCGAGCATCGCCCACCTGTCTGCTGAGGCTCCCTCAGCAGACTGAAGCTGACTACTACTGCGCAGCTGCTACAGACTGTGGGCTGCCCATTGTGACACGTGGTCCCATTGCGACACGTGGTCCCATTGTTCCAGGAATAGAACACATCCAAGCATTGTGTTCTATGAATGGCATGATTCCTATCACAGTGTTCCATGGATGGAACACATCCTATTTACTGCAGGCAAGCAGCGCACCTAGCTGCTGCTGCTGCTGCTGCTACAAGCCACTAGAATACCGTCTGTCAGACAGGTGGACGTAGGCCGAACATTCAAATAACTCACCAGATAAATCGTTGCTTTTCAATTTAATTCATATATGAATTAATTCAAAATTGAACAGTAAATTTCAAAGTTGGAAGGCCACAAGAGGGGGGCAATGTTTCAAAAATGAAACGACATATCATTGCATGAGGGATGTGGTAGGAATTGAATGCTTGAATTAAGACTGGGGAAGTACTGAGGGGAAGGGTCTGCAGGCCTTGTAGCAGGTGGGTGTGCAGAAATGTAGCTATCCAAAGCCAAACACATTACTGCAGCTTGTCACACCTGTACCTACCAAGCAGCAAAGGCCAAGATAGATCGTTATTTTACTGACAGATTGAATACAGTGCAATGCCTCCCATATAGAGGTGAATAAGAGTAGTAGTAGTAGTAGTAGTAGTAGTAGTAGTAGTAGTAGTAGAAGAGTTGGTCAAGTTAAATCAAGGCTAAGGAATTGGAAATGTGCAACTTGGACCAAGAAAAACTAATTACAGAGCAACGACATTTGAAAAAAGCATTCAAATCATGCTTTGAAAACACTACTTGTGTATCCCAATTTCAATTCAATCTGTCTTTGGAAACCGCTTAAGAGAGTGAGTGCACCATTCTCAGAGGAACTGCAGATACTGAAATGATGCGTGGAGTGAAGTGAGCAAGCTATTTTTCCATCTCCCTGGCGAGCATCGCCCACCTGTCTGCTGAGGCTCCCTCAGCAGACTGAAGCTGACTACTACTGCGCAGCTGCTACAGACTGTGGGCTGCCCATTGTGACACGTGGTCCCATTGTGACACGTGGCCCCATTGTTCCAGGAATAGAACACATCCAAGCATTGTGTTCTATGAATGGCATGATTCCTATCACAGTGTTCCATGGATGGAACACATCCTATTTACTGCAGGCAAGCAGCGCACCTAGCTGCTGCTGCTGCTACAAGCCACTAGAATACCGTCTGTCAGACAGGTGGACGTAGGCCGAACATTCAAATAACTCGCCAGATAAATCGTTGCTTTTCCATTTAATTCATATATGAATTAATTCAAAATTGAACAGTAAATTTCAAAGTTGGAAGGCCACAAGAGGGGGACAATGTTTCAAAAATGAAACGACATATCATTGCATGAGGGATGTGGTAGGAATTGAATGCTTGAATTAAGACTGGGGAAGTACTGAGGGGAAGGGGCTGCAGGCCTTGTAGCAGGTGGGTGTGCAGAAATGTAGCTATCCAAAGCCAAACACATTACTGCAGCTTGTCACACCTGTACCTACCAAGCAGCAAAGGCCAAGATAGATCGTTATTTTACTGACAGATTGAATACAGTGCAATGCCTAGCATATAGAGGTGAATAAGAGTAGTAGTAGTAGTAGAAGAGTTGGTCAAGTTAAATCAAGGCTAAGGAATTGGAAATGTGCAACTTGAACCAAGAAAAACTAATTACAGAGCAACGACATTTGAAAAAAGCATTCAAATCATGCTTTGAAAACACTACTTGTGTATCCCGATTTCAATTCAATCTGTCTTTGGAAACCGCTTAAGAGAGTGAGTGCACCATTCTCAGAGGAACTGCAGATACTGAAATGATGCGTGGAGTGAAGTGAGCAAGCTATTTTTCCATCTCCCTGGCGAGCATCGCCCACCTGTCTGCTGAGGCTCCCTCAGCAGACTGAAGCTGACTACTACTGCGCAGCTGCTACAGACTGTGGGCGGCCCATTGTGACACGTGGTCCCATTGTGACACGTGGTCCCATTGTTCCAGGAATAGAACACATCCAAGCATTGTGTTCTATGAATGGCATGATTCCTATCACAGTGTTCCATGGATGGAACACATCCTATTTACTGCAGGCAAGCAGCGCACCTAGCTGCTGCTGCTGCTGCTGCTGCTGCTGCTACAAGCCACTAAAATACCGTCTGTCAGACAGGTGGACGTAGGCCGAACATTCAAATAACTCGCCAGATAAATCGTTGCTTTTCCATTTAATTCATATATGAATTAATTCAAAATTGAACAGTAAATTTCAAAGTTGGAAGGCCACAAGAGGGGGACAATGTTTCAAAAATGAAACGACATATCATTGCATGAGGGATGTGGTAGAAATTGAATGCTTGAATTAAGACTGGGAAAGTACTGAGGGGAAGGGGCTGCAGGCCTTGTAGCAGGTGGGTGTGCAGAAATGTAGCTATCCAAAGCCAAACACATTACTGCAGCTTGTCACACCTGTACCTACCAAGCAGCAAAGGCCAAGATAGATCGTTATTTTACTGACAGATTGAATACAGTGCAATGCCTCCCATATAGAGGTGAATAAGAGTAGTAGTAGAAGTAGTAGTAGTAGTAGTAGTAGAAGAGATGGTCAAGTTAAATCAAGGCTAAGGAATTGGAAATGTGCAACTTGGACCAAGAAAAACTAATTACAGAGCAACGACATTTGAAAAAAGCATTCAAATCATGCTTTGAAAACACTACTTGTGTATCCCGATTTCAATTCAATCTGTCTTTGGAAACCGCTTAAGAGAGTGAGTGCACCATTCTCAGAGGAACTGCAGATACTGAAATGATGCGTGGAGTGAAGTGAGCAAGCTATTTTTCCATCTCCCTGGCGAGCATCGCCCACCTGTCTGTTGAGGATCCCTCAGCAGACTGAAGCTGACTACTACTGCGCAGCTGCTGCAGACTGTGGGCTGCCCATTGTGACACGTGGTCCCATTGTGACACGTGGTCCCATTGTTCCAGGAATAGAACACATCCAAGCATTGTGTTCTATGAATGGCATGATTCCTATCACAGTGTTCCATGGATGGAACACATCCTATTTACTGCAGGCAAGCAGCGCACCTAGCTGCTGCTGCTGCTGCTGCTACAAGCCACTAGAATACCGTCTGTCATACAGGTGGACGTAGGCCGAACATTCAAATAACTCGCCAGATAAATCGTTGCTTTTCCATTTAATTCATATATGAATTAATTCAAAATTGAACAGTAAATTTCAAAGTTGCAAGGCCGCAAGAGGGGGACAATGTTTCAAAAATGAAACGACATATCATTGCATGAGGGATGTGGTAGGAATTGAATGCTTGAATTAAGACTGGGGAAGTACTGAGGGGAAGGGGCTGCAGGCCTTGTAGCAGGTGGGTGTGCAGAAATGTAGCTATCCAAAGCCAAACACATTACTGCAGCTTGTCACACCTGTACCTACCAAGCAGCAAAGGCCAAGATAGATAGTTATTTTACTGGCAGATTGAATACAGTGCAATGCCTCCCATATAGAGGTGAATAAGAGTAGTAGTAGTAGTAGTAGTAGTAGTAGTAGTAGTAGTAGTAGAAGAGTTGGTCAAGTTAAATCAAGGCTAAGGAATTGGAAATGTGCAACTTGGACCAAGAAAAACTAATTACAGAGCAACGACATTTGAAAAAAGCATTCAAATCATGCTTTGAAAACACTACTTGTGTATCCCAATTTCAATTCAATCTGTCTTTGGAAACCGCTTAAGAGAGTGAGTGCACCTTTCTCAGAGGAACTGCAGATACTGAAATGATGCGTGGAGTGAAGTAAGCAAGCTATTTTTTCATCTCCCTGGCGAGCATCGCCCACCTGTCTGCTGAGGCTCCCTCAGCAGACTGAAGCTGACTACTACTGAGCAGCTGCTACAGACTGTGGGCTGCCCATTGTGACACGTGGTCCCATTGTGACACGTGGCCCCATTGTTCCAGGAATAGAACACATCCAAGCATTGTGTTCTATGAATGGCATGATTCCTATCACAGTGTTCCATGGATGGAACACATCCTATTTACTGCAGGCAAGCAGCGCACCTAGCTGCTGCTGCTGCTGCTTTTTTTCTACTCCTCTCATGAGCCCAAACAAGACTCTAAAAGGATGAGTTTGCAACTACTTTACTTTTGGAGAAAATTCAAAACATTCATTATTCAATAGAGCCCAATAGCAAAAACCAGCGTTTTGAATGAAGAATCACATTTCTTGGTAGGATCATGCAGGATTGAAATTTTTGATGGTTTTTTACTCCTCTCAAAAGCCCAAACAAGTTTCTAAAAGGATGAGTTTGCAACTACTTTACTTTTGGAAAAAATTCAAAACATTCATTATTCAATAGGGCCCAAAATATCAAAAACCAGCGGTTTGAATGAACACACATTTCTTGGTAGAATCGTGCAGGACTGAAATTTTTGATGTTTTTCTACTCCTCTCATGAGCCCAAACAAGTCTCTAATAGGATGAGTTTGCAACTACTTTACTTTTGGAGAAAATTCAATGAATGTCAATTGAATGTTTTGAATTTTCTCCAAAAGTAAAGTAGTTGCAAA
The DNA here is from genome assembly GCF_039654945.1 of Dendrobates tinctorius. Taxonomy (NCBI): domain Eukaryota; kingdom Metazoa; phylum Chordata; class Amphibia; order Anura; family Dendrobatidae; genus Dendrobates; species Dendrobates tinctorius. The sequence goes on from NW_027361793.1 coordinate 26,550,851, forward strand.
CTCATCCTTTTAGAGACTTGGTTTGGGCTCATGAGAGGAGTAGAAAAACATCAAAAATTTCAGTCCTGCACGATTCTACCAAGAAATGTGAGTGTTCATTCAAACCGCTGGTTTTTGATAGTTTGGGCCCTATTGAATAATGAATGTTTTGAATTTTCTCCAAAAGTAAAGTAGTTGCAAACTCATCCTTTTAGAAACTTGTTTGGGCTGTTGAGAGGAGTAAAAAACCATCAAAAATTTCAATCCTGCATGATTCTACCAAGAAATGTGATTCTTCATTCAAAACCTGATTTTTGCTATTGGGCTCTATTGAATAATGAATGTTTTGAATTTTCTACAAAAGTAAAGTAGTTGCAAACTCATGATTTTAGAGACTTGTTTGGGCTCATGAGAGGAGTAGAAAAACATCAAAAATTTCAGTCCTGCACAATTCTACCAAGAAATATGAGTGTTCATTCAAACCGCTGGTTTTTGATAGTTTGGGCAATATTGAATAATGAATGTTTTGAATTTTCTCCAAAAGTAAAGTAGTTGCAAGCTCATGCATTTAGAGACTTGTTTGGGCTCATGAGAGGAGTAGAAAAACATCAAAAATTTCAGTCCTGCATGATTCTACCAAGAAATGTGTGTTCATTCAAACCGCTGGTTTTTGATATTTTGGGCCCTATTGAATATTGAATGTTTTGAATTTTCTCCAAAAGTAAAGTAGTTGCAAACTCATCCTTTTAGAAACTTGTTTGGGCTGTTGAGAGGAGTAAAAAACCATCAAAAATTTCAGTCCTGCATGATTCTACCAAGAAATGTGTGTTCATTCAAACCGCTGGTTTTTGATATTTTGGGCCCTATTGAATAATGAATGTTTTGAATTTTCTCCAAAAGTAAAGTAGTTGCAAACTCATCCTTTTAGAAACTTGTTTGGGCTGTTGAGAGGAGTAAAAAACCATCAAAAATTTCAATCCTGCATGATTCTACCAAGAAATGTGATTCTTCATTCAAAACGCTGATTTTTGCTATTGGGTTCTATTGAATAATGAATGTTTTGAATTTTCTCCAAAAGTAAAGTAGTTGCAAACTCATCCTTTTAGAGACTTGTTTGGGCTCATGAGAGGAGTAGAAAAACATCAAAAATTTCAGTCCTGTACGATTCTACCAAGAAATGTGAGTGTTCGTTCAAACCGCTGGTTTTTGATAGTTTGGGCCCTATTGTATAATGAATGTTTTGAATTTTCTCCAAAAGTAAAGTAGTTGCAAACTCATCCTTTTAGAAACTTGTTTGGGCTGTTGAGAGGAGTAAAAAACCATCAAAAATTTCAATCCTGCATGATTCTACCAAGAAATGTGATTCTTCATTCAAAACGCTGGTTTTTGCTATTGGGCTCTATTGAATAATGAATGTTTTGAATTTTCTCCAAAAGTAAAGTAGATGCAAACTCATCCTTTTAGAGTCTTGGTTTGGGCTCATGAGAGGAGTAGAAAAACATCAAAAATTTCAGTCCTGCACGATTCTACCAAGAAATGTGAGTGTTCAATCAAACCGCAGGTTTTTGATTTTTTTTTACCCTATTGAATAATGAATGTTTTGAATTTTCTCCAAAAGTAAAGTAGTTGCAAACTCATCCTTTTAGAGACTTGTTTGTGCTCATGAGAGGAGTAGAAAAACATCAAAAATTTCAGTCCTGCACGATTCTACCAAGAAATGTGAGTGTTCATTCAAACCGCTGGTTTTTGATAGTTTGGGCCCTATTGAATAATGAATGTTTTGAATTTTCTCCAAAAGTAAAGTAGTTGCAAACTCATCCTTTTAGAAACTTGTTTGGGCTGTTGAGAGGAGTAAAAAACCATCAAAAATTTCAATCCTGCATGATTCTACCAAGAAATGTGATTCAAAACGCTGATTTTTGCTATTGGGTTCTATTGAATAATGAATGTTTTGAATTTTCTCCAAAAGTAAAGTAGTTGCAAACTCATCCTTTTATAGACTTGTTTGGGCTCATGAGAGGAGTAGAAAAACATCAAAAATTTCAGTCCTGCACGATTCTACCAAGAAATGTGTGTTCATTCAAACCGCTGGTTTTTGATATTTTGGGCCCTATTGAATAATGAATGTTTTGAATTTTCTCCAAAAGTAAAGTAGTTGCAAACTCATCCTTTTAGAAACTTGTTTGGGCTGTTGAGAGGAGTAAAAAACCATCAAAAATTTCAATCCTGCATTTTCTACCAAGAAATGTGATTCTTCATTCAAAACGCTGGTTTTTGCTATTGGGCTCTATTGAATAATGAATGTTTTGAATTTTCTCCAAAAGTAAAGTAGTTGCAAACTCATCCTTTTAGAGACTTGTTTGGGCTCATGAGAGGAGTAGAAAAACATCAAAAATTTCAGTCCTGCACGATTCTACCAAGAAATGTGAGTGTTCATTCAAACCGCTGGTTTTTGATAGTTTGGGCCACATTGAATAATGAATGTTTTGAATTTTCTCCAAAAGTAAAGTAGTTGCAAACTCATCCTTTTAGAAACTTGTTTGGGCTGTTGAGAGGAGTAAAAAACCATAAAAAATTTCAATCCTGCATGATTCTACCAAGAAATGTGATTCTTTATTCAAAACGCTGATTTTTGCTATTGGGTTCTATTGAATAATGAATGTTTTGAATTTTCTCCAAAAGTAAAGTAGTTGCAAACTCATGCTTTTAGAGACTTGTTTAGGCTCATGAGAGGAGTAGAAAAACATCAAAAATTTCAGTCCTGCATGATTCTACCAAGAAATGTGTGTTCATTCAAACCGCTGGTTTTTGATATTTTGGGCCCTATTGAATAATGAATGTTTTGAATTTTCTCCAAAAGTAAAGTAGTTGCAAACTCATCCTTTTAGAAACTTGTTTGGGCTGTTGAGAGGAGTAAAAAACCATCAAAAATTTCAATCCTGCATGATTCTACCAAGAAATGTGATTCTTCATTCAAAACGCTGGTTTTTGCTATTGGGCTCTATTGAATAATGAATGTTTTGAATTTTCTCCAAAAGTAAAGTAGTTGCAAACTCATCCTTTTAGAGACTTGTTTGTGCTCATGAGAGGAGTAGAAAAACATCAAAAATTTCAGTCCTGCATGATTCTACCAAGAAATGTGTGTTCATTCAAACTGCTGGTTTTTGATATTTTGGGCCCTTTTGAATAATGAATGTTTTGAATTTTCTCCAAAAGTAAAGTAGTTGCAAGCTATTGCTTTTAGAGACTTGTTTGGGCTCATGAGAGGAGTAGAAAAACATCAAAAATTTCAGTCCTGCATGATTCTACCAAGAAATGTGTGTTCATTCAAACTGCTGGTTTTTGATATTTTGGGCCCTATTGAATAATGAATGTTTTGAATTTTCTCCAAAAGTAAAGTAGTTGCAAACTCATGCTTTTTTGTTTAAATATTTTTATTAAAGTTTCAAGTATAGAGGGAAAGGGTAAATGGACAAAGTAAAAAGTAGAGAACTTTACTCTACGTGTTACATCACACATTAAATAAAATTGTTTAATACAAGTAGTGTACATAAGAAACAAATATAATACATCACTTGAATGCAATCCTCTCAAAAAAGGAACCAACATTGTCATATTGAGTTTACAGTAGAGTGTTAGATAACATAAATTAAGAAAATTTCAAATTCCAAACATCCCATTTAGTGTGATATTTATGGAGAGTACCATTAATAAAGGCAAATCTTTTCTCCATAGAATTATGAGTCCGTAATTTACCTAAAATATCAGCAAAAGAAGGTAAATCAGTTTTAAGCCACCAGAAAGCTATAGCGTTTTTGGTCACCAAAAAAGTATGTATCATTACAAATCGAATAACAGGATTTATTTCTTCAGTGCCCAAAGAAAGTAATGCCATTTGTGGGGTGACCTTCACTGCGTTGTCAGAGAGAGTATTTATATGATTCGTAACTTCTTTCCACAATCTCTTCAATTTAGGACAGCTCCAGAAAATGTGGTACAGGTTACCTGGTAAACCACAATTCCTCCAGCATAGAGGGGAGTATTTATTATCTATATGAGCTAACCTAATCGGAGTGTAATGCCATCTAATTAAAGTTTTAAAGAAAGACTCCTGTAAAGTCGCAGAAATAGTAGATGCATTTGAAAACTTTATGGCCTTCCCCCATTGGTCTTCATCAAATTTTATGTTAAAATCCCTTTCCCATCTTTGAATGTATACATTTTTAAAGAGTTCGGTGTCGTCATTAAGGTGGGAATATATCTTTTTAAGACTCCAAGTCGACTTAAGAGCAACATTTGCAAACATGGAGGCCACAATATCCGAATTCAAAGCTCTACTAGTCAAAAATTTCCGCAGAAGACCTTTCAGAAGTAGATAAGAGGTGAAATGTGTAGACGGGACATGAAATTTATTTTTAATTTCATTAAAGGGTAAAAAATTTTGTCCGTCCCATAAATCCACTACCGTATTAATTTTAAAGATGCACCACTCCTCTGGAACTGGACATTTATATATTTTTGATAATAATTTTAATGGGAATTTTTTCAAAATGCTTTTCCTGTCGTCACCTTTCTTTAATTTTGTGAAACTCCTCCACATAGTCAGTATAGAATTTACAACAGGATGTTGATAAGTAATGATCGAAGGAGATAGCAGATCTTTAAAGAAAAAATCTGATATTGAACTAGTCCCATAATGTTCTAGCTCAAGGTCCAACCAAGCGGGAAGTGTTTTCGTAGAAAACCACTGTTGACTCTGAAGAATAAGAGAAGCTTGAAAATAGATTTGAATATTGGGGAGTGCAAGGCCTCCATTACTCTTTTTCTTATATAAAATTTCAGTAGCAACTCTAGGTTTCTTCCCTTTCCAGATAAAAAGGTTAATTGCTTTTTGGATTTTAAATGAAAGGGAAGTGGGAATCATAAGAGGTAAATTCCTAAGTACAAAAAGAATTTTAGGTAAAATATATGTTTTTATTACCAAGGTTCTTCCCATCAGGGATAGATCGCAATTATTATAACCAGAAAGGTCTTTTAAGATTTTCTTACTGAGATGTTCCATATTCTTAGAAACAATGAGTTTCAAATCTTTAGGGAAAATTATCCCCAAGTATTCTAGTTCAAAATCTTCCCAGTAAAATTCAGATAATTCTTTAAAGGCTTCAATTTCAGAGGGACGTAAATTAAAATGTATTATTTTAGATTTTTGGGGATTTATTTTAAAATATGAGACCTTAGAGAACTCATCTAAAATGGTGATTAAAGCGTTAAGTGAATTAGCCGGATCAGTGACTGATAACATAAGGTCGTCAGCAAATAAGGTTAACTTGTGATGATAATTTTTTGTTTTAAAACCCGAAATATCAGTACATTGTCTGATCATTTCCACCAAGGGCTCGACTGCCAAGGCAAATAAAAGGGGCGAAAGGGGGCAGCCCTGTCTTGTTCCATTAGTGATGTTGAAATTCCTAGAAAGGTGATTATTAGTATAGGTTTTAGCATTAGTATTAGAGTACAATGCAAATATAGATGTTATAAAGCGATTGTCAAAACCAAACTTTAGTAAAGTAGCTTTAAGATAATCCCAATTCACCCTATCAAAAGCTTTTTGGGCATCCAACGAGATAAATAGTGAAGGGAGATTATTAGAGCTAGCTATGTTAAACAAGTTCAAGATTCTTCTGGTACCGTCTGTTACTTGTCTTCCGGAGACAAACCCTACTTGATCATTTTTAACAAGATCAGGTAAAAGATTCTTTAATCGATCCGCTAAAATTTTTGAATATACTTTAATATCAGTGTTAATTAAAGAGATCGGACGATAATTTTTAACTTCTTGTGGGTTTCTAATGTCTTTGGGGATCAAAATGATAGTTGCCTCCGTCATTTCTTTGGGGAACGATCCAATACTAGAAGCGTGGTCAAAAAGAGATTTTAGGTGCGGGGATAAAATGTTGGAGAAAAACTTGAGATATTCGTTTGTGAACCCATCTGGGCCAGGGGATTTGTTAAGTTTAAGTTTGTCAATCGTTTTGGCAATTTCTTCTACAGTAAACGGTTGATTTAAAAGAGTTAGGTCCAAATTATCTAGTTGGGGAAGGGTCAATTTAGAAAGAAAAAGGTCAATCTCTTTTTGATTAGGAGTATGAACTAAGGGATCTTTTTTAAGATTATAGAGGGTTTCGAAATAATCCGCAAATATTTCGGTAATATCAGAGGGGTGTTGTTTCATTTCTCCTGAAGGGGATTTGATTTTAACAATCCTTCTACTTACGCGAGCTTGTTTAAGTTTACTTGTCATATATTTGGTGGGTTTGTTAATTGAAGCATACAGATTATATTTTGATGCTCTAACAATGGAATCGTACTCGGAAATAATTTCGGATCTTAACGCCTATCTCAATTTCAGGATATCAAGATGGATAATATGGGATGGAGCAGACAGGGAATTTTGTTGTTTTTCTTTTGAAGCAATTTGGTTCTGGAGGTCAGCAATTTTTTGTCTTTTTTCTTTTTTGTATCTCGTGGAGAGTTGGATGAGACATCCTCTCAAGACCGCCTTGTGGGCGTTCCATAATGTAAAGGGATCAATACTATCTGAAGAGTTTTCTTTAAAATAATTGTCAATAGTTTCGGTAATTATATTTCTATACTTTGGGGTACGTAGTAGGGTAGGATTAACCTTCCAAAGAAAAGTGTTTGCTACTGGAGGGCCTGATTCAAATACTGCCAGCACAGGGGCGTGGTCGGAAAAAGACTTCTCAAGAATTTCAATTTTCTTAAATGTTGTGATAGAAAAGACATTGGTTAGAAATAAGTCTATTCTGGAAGATGTCTTATATATATCTGAGTAATATGTAAATTCTCTAGAGGTGGTATTTAGACATCTGAAAATGTCATACATCTCATTTTGTTTTATCCAATTTTTCAGAGATCGGCCTGATTTAGAAGTAGCAGAAGATGATGAGTCAATTTCTCTATCGGGAACTAGATTGAAGTCCCCTATTAGCATGAGGTCACCTTTTTTAACTTCGTCAATCTTCTGCATTAATTTATTAAAAAAAGAGATCTGACCATTATTTGGGGCATATATATTCACGATTGTACAAAGGTTAAAATTTAACTTACATATGAGGATGTGAAATCTTCCCTGGGTGTCGGGATGTTCTTCAATTAATTGGAAGGGAATATTCGTATTTATAATGGTTATAACTCCCGCACTTTTTTTATTATTATTGAGGGATTTAAAAATATATGGAAAATCTTTATGCTGAAAGGTTGGATGTATATCTTTTATTAATTTGACCTCTTGTAAACAAGAGACATCCGCTTGAAGCCGTCTTATTTCTCTCCAAGTTATATAGCGCTTATGGGGACTGTTCAGTCCTTTAACATTGTGTGAAAGGATTTTAATTCTCATGATAATCGCTTTCCTTTTTTATTAGAGTAAATTATCTTATATATATTTAGGATTGCTTACTCTTATTAGCTGAATTCAATAAAATGTATATGTCTAGAAAAGGCGAATGAAACAACAAAAAGAAAAAAAAAAAAAAAACTATAACAAACAAATAAACAAACTTAAAGAGTCCTCCTGGAGTTAATCACGGAACGTGATAATCTCCTTTTTTTGGGTACTTTAAAAAAAAAAAAAGCCAAAGTGGCGAGAACCCATGAAGCCATTGATATTTTGTCAAATGTCAAATGTAAATAATACAAAGACCAATGAGAGATATATCCCTATTCAACCAGTATCTTTGTTAGAAGGATCCTTATCTAGAAAGCGTATAAAGTCTAAAGCTTCCTTTGGAGTAAAGAAGGGGACAATTTTACCCCTATGTGACACAAGTAACTTTGTTGGAAAGCCCCATTTATATGGAATCCCCATTTCCCTGAGAGCATTAGTAGCTTGATTAAACGATTTTCTAGCTTCCATAGTTGACTTTGAGAAATCAGAGAAGAATTTTAAATGATTATTAGGGGGAGGTAGAGAGCCCTTCTCTCTAATATATCTTAGTATCATTTCTTTAGTTTCAAAAAAGTGAAAGTGAAGTATCGTATCCCTCGGCTTATCCATTGGTACATTCTTTGGGCGGGGCAGGCGGTGAATCCTATCAATTATCAATTGTAAATCAGTTAAGGACGGCAAAGCCTTTTTAAGCGTAGCTTTAGTGTAATCTGAAAGGTCTTTCTGTATCACGCTTTCAGGTATCCCCCTAATCTTGACGTTGTTCCGTCTACTCCGGTCCTCTAAGTCCATTAACTTGGACCTCACGGATAAAAGTTCGGCTTTTAAATCTGAGTTTTGCTTTACTAACTCATCTGTTCTATTTTCAACCTTTGACAATCTTTTCTCATTCAGTTCAAATCTTTGAGAGAATTTTTCACTAATCTCCTGCATATCCTTCCTGTGAGAATCAAATCCCGTTTTAATCGACGCATTGATTGCATTGATAGATTTATGCATGAATTGATTAGCTTGATTGGTGGATTCCTGGAAGGATATGAGGAAGCCAGCAAGCAAACCCTCAGTGACTCGCCTATCAGAGTTCAACAGTGTTTTAAAGTCAAAATCATGGGGAGTCAGAAAATCAGTAGAAGACGACTCCGGACAGCCTTTTTTAGAGAGTTGTTTAACTGGGGTACTATTTGGAGAATAGTCATCAGATGAAGTATTAGAATCTAAATCTGCTGCCTCTGTTCTCACAGTTTCACCTTCTGGAATTCTTCTCTTATGAGATTTGGATAAATCCATTTTACTTTCCTCATCCTGAAAAGAAAGTTTTGAGGCACCTTTATTATCAAAAACTTGAGAAGATGTGAAAGATAGAGTACGGGGGTCAGAAGATATAATTTTTTGATCCGAGTCCTGCTGAGTAGCCTTATTAGATAAACCGTGAGGCATGTGTCTAGATGAGATAGCTTCCTCCCTTTTTAGAGGGGATCTAGATTTAATTGAACTTAATAGATTAACAGATTCAGTGTAAATTTTCTGATTTGAAGCGCTCGTAGATTTCTGGTTTTTACTAGTAGGCAATTTAGATTTCAAATTAGATGCCATAATTAGAGTATACCGAAACAAGAGTAAAGGAAATGCGCTATACCCTTAAATGTTCCTGTATATGCCACCCCTGTTTTATTATTATTGTAATTAAGTTGAACTTTATTACAGTTTCAGCAGGGTTTGTAAATCGCAAACTAAGATAAGAATAAAGACTTAAATAGAGTAGTAATGTAACCCCTTCAATTTTGATAATTCAACAAAGCAATAGAGACGTCTTGTCCTCCGTAACGTAGGCTTATATAAAACAACAGCACCTCATACACTCCTGTCCAAACACTACCTATATAACCTCAGGTGCCTTAAATGTTATAGACAGAGAAGAGAAGAGCATACAATCAGTAGGATTCAGAATAAGACAGTATAAGCTCTATATCTTCCCGTCTAGGAATGTATAGATTAGTTATTCCCTTAAATATCTTCTTCTAATGCTTTAATATGTCATCAAAACAAGGCACAAGAGACAATCTCCATGTAAGTCTCATCTAACTCAAGGATGCACTTCAGCAATACACAAACAGTCTTATTGATATAACAATATTCAGATACTCTCCCCTATATTACTATCCCTATTCCAATTTACAAATAATTAAGATTTCACCATCCCCAAGAGACTAACAATAAGTTCAGAGAGCAACAGATTCCATCTCACCCAACGAGTGTAATATTCTCCAAGTAGTAGGGGTCAACGATGCTCCTTCCTTCAGGTCACCGTTGGATAGTAATCAAGTGACCGCCAAAACCATAGTCAAATTTCACTAAATCTCCTCTGCTTCTTCTTGTATAAATGTAGCCGTCTCTAAGCCCCTTAGCGTGTTAAAGGGTCGAACTCGATGTGACAATCAGTCAATGACAGCCTCAGCCGAGGCACCCAATAAGGACCAGATCCACCTCCACCCTCTTTGATGACAGCTTCTTCCTTGCAGCTTCGTGCCCGCCAGCTCCCGCCGCGACACTCTCCAGCACCGCCAGCTCCTTTACTCCTCTGCAGCTGAGCGGCGGCAAGCTGCGCAGAGCTCGGTCTCCAGGCAATGACCTCCGATCAGCACAGAAAAAGCGTGGGCAATTCCAAATTCTTTCTGTTAAAGACATCCTCAGCAGTGGGCTTCTCCTCCTAGACCGCCGCTAAGCTCCAGCAGCTCTCCCGCCAAACAGTTTTAAAATCAGACGCGGCGCTCCCCTTCTTCTCCGCACTCACCAATGCAACACTCAGTCAGTGACAGCTTCAGCCGAGGCACCCAAGAAGGACCAGAGCCACCTCTACTTTCTTTGATGACAGCCTCTTCCTTGCGGCTTCGTGCCTGCCAACTCCCGCCGCGTCGCTCTCCAGCACCGCCAGCTCCTTTACTCCTCTGCAGCTGAGCGGCGGCAAGCTGCGCAGAGCCCAGTATCCAACAGCGTCGACAGCGGACCTCTATCGACTCAGGAACACCGAGGCTCCTTCAGCGTCAGATCAGGGGCTCAGCAGCCGTCACACAGGATCTCCTCCAGTTCATACCTCTGATGTAAACAATGGCGGTACCCGCAGCTAAGTACAGGGGAAACCTGTTGAGTCAACAGCGGCTCTCTCCTCACCACTCACTTCTAAAGGCTGTAATTCCTTAAGTAAACAGCGGATTTCTTCCAGGGAGGTGTCAAAATGTTCACAATAAAGATAAGAATCCAATTCCAAAGGTCTTCTGATGAATAAGAGTCTTCTTAAGCAATTATGTCGCTTTGTAGATAGGCTTCATGGGAGCTCTGAGCTCAAGTGTCCTCCTACATCGAGCTCCAGGCCACACCCCTTCCGCAAACTCATGCTTTTAGAGACTTGTTTGGGCTCATGAGAGGAGTAGAAAAACATCAAAAATTTCAGTCCTGCATGATTCTACCAAGAAATGTGTGTTCATTCAAACCGCTGGTTTTTGATATTTTGGGCCCTATTGAATAATGAATGTTTTGAATTTTCTCCAAAAGTAAAGTCGTTGCAAACTCATCCTTTTAGAAACTTGTTTGGGCTGTTGAGAGGAGTAAAAAACCATCAAAAATTTCAATCCTGCATGATTCTACCAAGAAATGTGATTCTTCATTCAAAACGCTGGTTTTTGCTATTGGGCTCTATTGAATAATGAATGTTTTGAATTTTCTCCAAAAGTAAAGTAGTTGCAAACTCATCCTTTTAGAGTCTTGGTTTGGGCTCATGAGAGTAGAAAAACATCAAAAATTTCAGTCCTGCACGATTCTACCAAGAAATGTGAGTGTTCATTCAAACCGCTGGTTTTTGATATTTTGGGCCCTATTGAATAATGAATGTTTTGAATTTTCTCCAAAAGTAAAGTAGTTGCAAACTCATCCTTTTAGAAACTTGTTTGGGCTGTTGAGAGGATTAAAAAAGAATCAAAAATTTCAATCCTGCATGATTCTACCAAGAAATGTGATTCTTCATTCAAAACGCTGATTTTTGCTATTGGGTTATATTGAATAATGAATGTTTTGAATTTTCTCCAAAAGTAAAGTAGTTGCAAGCTCATGCTTTTAGAGACTTGTTTGGGCTCATGAGAGGAGTAAAAAACCATCAAAAATTTCAATCCTGCATGATTCTACCAAGAAATGTGATTATTCATTCAAAACCTGATTTTTGCTATTGGGCTCTATTGAATAATGAATGTTTTGAATTTTCTCCAAAAGTAAAGTAGTTGCAAACTCATGCTTTTAGAGACTTGTTTGGGCTCATGAGAGGAGTAGAAAAACATCAAAAATTTCAGTCCTGCATGATTCTACCAAGAAATATGTGTTCATTCAAACCGCTGGTTTTTGATATTTTGGGCCCTATTGAATAATGAATGTTTTGAATTTTCTGCAAAAGTAAAGTAGTTGCAAACTCATCCTTTTAGAAACTTGTTTGGGCTGTTGAGAGGAGTAAAAAACCATCAAAAATTTCAATCCTGCATGATTCTACCAAGAAATGTGATTCTTCATTCAAAACGCTGATTTTTGCTATTGGGTTCTATTGAATAATGAATGTTTTGAATTTTCTCCAAAAGTAAAGTAGTTGCAAGCTCATGCTTTTAGAGACTTGTTTGGGCTCATGAGAGGAGTAGAAAAACATCAAAAATTTCAGTCCTGCATGATTCTACCAAGAAATGTGTGTTCATTCAAACCGCTAGTTTGTGATATTTTGGGCCCTATTGAATAATGAATGTTTTGAATTTTCTCCAAAAGTAAAGTAGTTGCAAACTCATCCTTTTAGAAACTTGTTTGGGATGTTGAGAGGAGTAAAAAACCATCAAAAATTTCAATCCTGCATGATTCTACCAAGAAATGTGATTCTTCATTCAAAACGCTGATTTTTGCTATTGGGTTCTATTGAATAATGAATGTTTTGAATTTTCTCCAAAAGTAAAGTAGTTGCAAACTCATCCTTTTAGAGACTTGTTTGGGCTCATGAGAGGAGTAGAAAAACATCAAAAATTTCAGTCCTGCACGATTCTACCAAGAAATGTGAGTGTTCATTCAAACCACTGGTTTTTGATAGTTTGGGCCCTATTGAATAATGAATGTTTTGAATTTTCTCCAAAAGTAAAGTAGTTGCAAACTCATCCTTTTAGAAACTTGTTTGGGCTGTTGAGAGGAGTAAAAAACCTTCAAAAATTTCAATCCTGCATGATTCCACCAAGAAATGTGATTCTTCATTCAAAACCTGATTTTTGCTATTGGGTTCTATTGAATAATGAATGTTTTGAATTTTCTCCAAAAGTAAAGTAGTTGCAAACTCATGCTTTTAGAGACTTGTTTGGGCTCATGAGAGGAGTAGAAAAACATCAAAAATTTCAGTCCTGCATGATTCTACCAAGAAATGTGTGTTCATTCAAACCGCTGGTTTTTGATATTTTGGGCCCTATTGAATAATGAATGTTTTGAATTTTCTCCAAAAGTAAAGTAGTTGCAAACTCATCATTTTAGAAACTTGTTTGGGCTGTTGAGAGGAGTAAAAAACCATCAAAAATTTCAATCCTGCATGATTCTACCAAGAAATGTGATTCTTCATTCAAACCTCTGGTTTTTGATATTTTGGGCCCTATTGAATAATGAATGTTTTGAATTTTCTCGAAAAGTAAAGTAGTTGCAAACTCATCCTTTGAGAAAATTGTTTGGGCTGTTAAGAGGAGTAAAAAACCATCAAAAATTTCAATCCTGCATGATTCTACCAAGAAATGTGATTCTTCATTCAAAAGCTGGTTTTTGCTATTGGGCTCTATTGAATAATGAATGTTTTGAATTTTCTCCAAAAGTAAAGTAGTTGCAAACTCATTCTTTTAGAGACTTGTTTGTGCTCATGAGAGGAGTAGAAAAACATCAAAAATTTCAGTCCTGCACGATTCTACCAAGAAATGTGAGTGTTCATTCAAACCGCTGGTTTTTGATAGTTTGGGCCCTATTGAATAATGAATGTTTTGAATTTTCTCCAAAAGTAAAGTAGTTGCAAACTTATCCTTTTAGAAACTTGTTTGGGCTGTTGAGAGGAGTAAAAAAACCATCAAAAATTTCAATCCTGCATGATTCTACCAAGAAATGTGATTCTTCATTCAAAACGCTGATTTTTGCTATTGGGTTCTATTGAATAATGAATGTTTTGAATTTTCTCCAAAAGTAAAGTAGTTGCAAGCTCATGCTTTTAGAGACTTGTTTGGGCTCATGAAAGGAGTAGAAAAACATCAAAAATTTCAGTCCTGCATGATTCTACCAAGAAATGTGTGTTCATTCAAACCGCTGGTTTTTGATATTTTGGGCCCTATTGAATAATGAATATTTTGAATTTTTTCCAAAAGTAAAGTAGTTGCAAACTCATCCTTTTTGAAACTTGTTTTGGCTGTTGACAGGAGTAAAAAACCTTCAAAAATTTCAATCCTGCATGATTCTACCAAGAAATGTGATTCTTCATTCAAAACGCTGATTTTTGCTATTGGTTTCTATTGAATAATGAATGTTTTGAATTTTCTCCAAAAGTAAAGTAGTTGCAAACTCATGCTTTTAGAGACTTGTTTGGGCTCATGAGAGGAGTAGAAAAACATCAAAAATTTCAGTCCTGCATGATTCTACCAAGAAATGAGTGTTCATTCAAACCGCTGGTTTTTGATATTTTGGGCCCTATTGAATAATGAATGTTTTGAATTTTCTCCAAAAGTAAAGTAGTTGCAAACTTATCCTTTTAGAAACTTGTTTGGGCTGTTGAGAGGAGTAAAAAACCATCAAAAATTTCAGTCCTGCATGATTCTACCAAGAAATGTGATTCTTCATTCAAAACGCTGGTTTTTGCTATTGGGCTCTATTGAATAATGAATGTTTTGAATTTTCTCCAAAAGTAAAGTAGTTGCAAACTCATCCTTTTAGAAACTTGTTTGGGCTGTTGAGAGGAACAAAAAAACCATCAAAAATTTCAATCCTGCATGATTCTACCAAGAAATGTGATTCTTCATTCAAAACCTGATTTTTGCTATTGGGCTCTATTGAATAATGAATGTTTTGAATTTTCTCCAAAAGTAAAGTAGTTGCAAACTCATGCTTTTAGAGACTTGTTTGGGCTCATGAGAGGAGTAGAAAAACATCAAAAATTTCAGTCCTGCATGATTCTACCAAGAAATGTGTGTTCATTCAAACCGCTGGTTTTTGATATTTTGGGCCCTATTGAATAATGAATGTTTTGAATTTTCTCCAAAAGTAAAGTAGTTGCAAACTCATCCTTTTAGAAACTTGTTTGGGCTGTTGAGAGGAGTAAAAAACCATCAAAAATTTCAATCCTGCATTTTCTACCAAAAAATGTGATTCTTCATTCAAAACGCTGGTTTTTGCTATTTGGCTCTATTGAATAATGAATGTTTTGAATTTTCTCCAAAAGTAAAGTAGTTGCAAACTCATCCTTTTAGAGACTTGTTTGTGCTCATGAGAGGAGTAGAAAAACATGAAAAATTTCAGTCCTGCACGATTCTACCAAGAAATGTGAGTGTTCATTCAAACCGCTGGTTTTTGATAGTTTGGGCCCTATTGAATAATGAATGTTTTGAATTTTCTCCAAAAGTAAAGTAGTTGCAAACTCATCCTTTTAGAAACTTGTTTGGGCTGTTGAGAGGAGTAAAAAACCATCAAAAATTTCAATCCTGCATGATTCTACCAAGAAATGTGATTCTTCATTCAAAACCTGATTTTTGCTATTGGGTTCTATTGAATAATGAATGTTTTGAATTTTCTCCAAAAGTAAAGTAGTTGCAAACTCATGCTTTTAGAGACTTGTTTGGGCTCATGAGAGGAGTAGAAAAACATCAAAAATTTCAGTCCTGCATGATTCTACCAAGAAATGTGTGTTCATTCATACCGCTGGTTTTTGATATTTTGGGCCCTATTGAATAATGAATGTTTTGAATTTTCTCCAAAAGTAAAGTAGTTGCAAACTCTTCATTTTAGAAACTTGTTTGGGCTGTTGAGAGGAGTAAAAAACCATCAAAAATTTCAATCCTGCATGATTCTACCAAGAAATGTGATTCTTCATTCAAACCTCTGGTTTTTAATATTTTGGGCCCTATTGAATAATGAATGTTTTGAATTTTCTCGAAAAGTAAAGTAGTTGCAAACTCATCCTTTTAGAAACTTGTTTGGGCTGTTGAGAGGAGTAAAAAACCATCAAAAATTTCAATCCTGCATGATTCTACCAAGAAATGTGATTCTTCATTCAAAAGCTGGTTTTTGCTATTGGGCTCTATTGAATAATGAATGTTTTGAATTTTCTTCAAAAGTAAAGTAGTTGCAAACTCATTCTTTTAGAGACTTGTTTGTGCTCATGAGAGGAGTAGAAAAACATCAAAAATTTCAGTCCTGCACGATTCTACCAAGAAATGTGAGTGTTCATTCAAACCGCTGGTTTTTGATAGTTTGGGCCCTATTGAATAATGAATGTTTTGAATTTTCTCCAAAAGTAAAGTAGTTGCAAACTCATCCTTTTAGAAACTTGTTTGGGCTGTTGAGAGGAGTAAAAAACCTTCAAAAATTTCAATCCTGCATGATTCTACCAAGAAATGTGATTCTTCATTCAAAACCTGATTTTTGCTATTGGGTTCTATTGAATAATGAATGTTTTGAATTTTCTCCAAAAGTAAAGTAGTTGCAAACTCATGCTTTTAGAGACTTGTTTGGGCTCATGAGAGGAGTAGAAAAACATCAAAAATTTCAGTCCTGCATGATTCTACCAAGAAATGTGTGTTCATTCAAACCGCTGGTTTTTGATATTTTGGGCCCTATTGAATAATGAATGTTTTGAATTTTCTCCAAAAGTAAAGTAGTTGCAAACTCATCATTTTAGAAACTTGTTTGGGCTGTTGAGAGGAGTAAAAAACCATCAAAAATTTCAATCCTGCATGATTCTACCAAGAAATGTGATTCTTCATTCAAACCTCTGGTTTTTGATATTTTGGGCCCTATTGAATAATGAATGTTTTGAATTTTCTAGAAAAGTAAAGTAGTTGCAAACTCATCCTTTGAGAAAATTGTTTGGGCTGTTAAGAGGAGTAAAAAACCATCAAAAATTTCAATCCTGCATGATTCTACCAAGAAATGTGATTCTTCATTCAAAAGCTGGTTTTTGCTATTGGGCTCTATTGAATAATGAATGTTTTGAATTTTCTCCAAAAGTAAAGTAGTTGCAAACTCATTCTTTTAGAGACTTGTTTGTGCTCATGAAAGGAGTAGAAAAACATCAAAAATTTCAGTCCTGCATGATTCTACCAAGAAATGTGTGTTCATTCAAACCGCTGGTTTTTGATATTTTGGGCCCTATTGAATAATGAATATTTTGAATTTTTTCCAAAAGTAAAGTAGTTGCAAACTCATCCTTTTTGAAACTTGTTTTGGCTGTTGACAGGAGTAAAAAACCTTCAAAAATTTCAATCCTGCATGATTCTACCAAGAAATGTGATTCTTCATTCAAAACGCTGATTTTTGCTATTGGTTTCTATTGAATAATGAATGTTTTGAATTTTCTCCAAAAGTAAAGTAGTTGCAAACTCATGCTTTTAGAGACTTGTTTGGGCTCATGAGAGGAGTAGAAAAACATCAAAAATTTCAGTCCTGCATGATTCTACCAAGAAATGAGTGTTCATTCAAACCGCTGGTTTTTGATATTTTGGGCCCTATTGAATAATGAATGTTTTGAATTTTCTCCAAAAGTAAAGTAGTTGCAAACTCATCCTTTTAGAAACTTGTTTGGGCTGTTGAGAGGAGTAAAAAACCATCAAAAATTTCAGTCCTGCATGATTGTACCAAGAAATGTGATTCTTCATTCAAAACGCTGGTTTTTGCTATTGGGCTCTATTGAATAATGAATGTTTTGAATTTTCTCCAAAAGTAAAGTAGTTGCAAACTCATCCTTTTAGAAACTTTTTTGGGCTGTTGAGAGGAACAAAAAAACCATCAAAAATTTCAATCCTGCATGATTCTACCAAGAAATGTGATTCTTCATTCAAAACCTGATTTTTGCTATTGGGCTCTATTGAATAATGAATGTTTTGAATTTTCTCCAAAAGTAAAGTAGTTGCAAACTCATGCTTTTAGAGACTTGTTTGGGCTCATGAGAGGAGTAGAAAAACATCAAAAATTTCAGTCCTGCATGATTCTACCAAGAAATGTGTGTTCATTCAAACCGCTGGTTTTTGATATTTTGGGCCCTATTGAATAATGAATGTTTTGAATTTTCTCCAAAAGTAAAGTAGTTGCAAACTCATCCTTTTAGAAACTTGTTTGGGCTGTTGAGAGGAGTAAAAAACCATCAAAAATTTCAATCCTGCATTTTCTACCAAAAAATGTGATTCTTCATTCAAAACGCTGGTTTTTGCTATTGGGCTCTATTGAATAATGAATGTTTTGAATTTTCTCCAAAAGTAAAGTAGTTGCAAACTCATCCTTTTAGAGACTTGTTTGTGCTCATGAGAGGAGTAGAAAAACATGAAAAATTTCAGTCCTGCACGATTCTACCAAGAAATGTGAGTGTTCATTCAAACCGCTGGTTTTTGATAGTTTGGGCCCTATTGAATAATGAATGTTTTGAATTTTCTCCAAAAGTAAAGTAGTTGCAAACTCATCCTTTTAGAAACTTGTTTGGGCTGTTGAGAGGAGTAAAAAACCATCAAAAATTTCAATCCTGCATGATTCTACCAAGAAATGTGATTCTTCATTCAAAACCTGATTTTTGCTATTGGGTTCTATTGAATAATGAATGTTTTGAATTTTCTCCAAAAGTAAAGTAGTTGCAAACTCATGCTTTTAGAGACTTGTTTGGGCTCATGAGAGGAGTAGAAAAACATCAAAAATTTCAGTCCTGCATGATTCTACCAAGAAATGTGTGTTCATTCATACCGCTGGTTTTTGATATTTTGGGCCCTATTGAATAATGAATGTTTTGAATTTTCTCCAAAAGTAAAGTAGTTGCAAACTCTTCATTTTAGAAACTTGTTTGGGCTGTTGAGAGGAGTAAAAAACCATCAAAAATTTCAATCCTGCATGATTCTACCAAGAAATGTGATTCTTCATTCAAACCTCTGTTTTTTGATATTTTGGGCCCTATTGAATAATGAATGTTTTGAATTTTCTCGAAAAGTAAAGTAGTTGCAAACTCATCCTTTTAGAAACTTGTTTGGGCTGTTGAGAGGAGTAAAAAACCATCAAAAATTTCAATCCTGCATGATTCTACCAAGAAATGTGATTCTTCATTCAAAAGCTGGTTTTTGCTATTGGGCTCTATTGAATAATGAATGTTTTGAATTTTCTTCAAAAGTAAAGTAGTTGCAAACTCATTCTTTTAGAGACTTGTTTGAGCTCATGAGAGGAGTAGAAAAACATCAAAAATTTCAGTCCTGCACGATTCTACCAAGAAATGTGAGTGTTCATTCAAACCGCTGGTTTTTGATAGTTTGGGCCCTATTGAATAATGAATGTTTTGAATTTTCTCCAAAAGTAAAGTAGTTGCAAACTTATCCTTTTAGAAACTTGTTTGGGCTGTTGAGAGGAGTAAAAAAACCATCAAAAATTTCAATCCTGCATGATTCTACCAAGAAATGTGATTCTTCATTCAAAACGCTGATTTTTGCTATTGGGTTCTATTGAATAATGAATGTTTTGAATTTTCTCCAAAAGTAAAGTAGTTGCAAGCTCATGCTTTTAGAGACTTGTTTGGGCTCATGAGAGGAGTAGAAAAACATCAAAAATTTCAGTCCTGCATGATTCTACCAAGAAATGTGTGTTCATTCAAACCGCTGGTTTTTGATATTTTTGGCCCTATTGAATAATGAACATTTTGAATTTTTTCCAAAAGTAAAGTAGTTGCAAACTCATCCTTTTTGAAACTTGTTTTGGCTGTTGACAGGAGTAAAAAACCTTCAAAAATTTCAATCCTGCATGATTCTACCAAGAAATGTGATTCTTCATTCAAAACGCTGATTTTTGCTATTGGTTTCTATTGAATAATGAATGTTTTGAATTTTCTCCAAAAGTAAAGTATTTGCAAACTCATGCTTTTAGAGACTTGTTTGGGCTCATGAGAGGAGTAGAAAAACATCAAAAATTTCAGTCCTGCATGATTCTACCAAGAAATGAGTGTTCATTCAAACCGCTGGTTTTTGATATTTTGGGCCCTATTGAATAATGAATGTTTTGAAATTTCTCCAAAAGTAAAGTAGTTGCAAACTCATCCTTTTAGAAACTTGTTTGGGCTGTTGAGAGGAGTAAAAAACCATCAAAAATTTCAGTCCTGCATGATTGTACCAAGAAATGTGATTCTTCATTCAAAACGCTGGTTTTTGCTATTGGGCTCTACTGAATAATGAATGTTTTGAATTTTCTCCAAAAGTAAAGTAGTTGCAAACTCATCCTTTTAGAGTCTTGGTTTGGGCTCATGAGAGGAGTAGAAAAACATCAAAAATTTCAGTCCTGCAAGATTCTAACAAGAAATGTGAGTGTTCATTCAAACCGCTGGTTTTTGATATTTTGGGCCCTATTGAATAATGAATGTTTTGAATTTTCTCCAAAAGTAAAGTAGTTGCAAACTCATCCTTTTAGAAACTTGTTTGTGCTGTTAAGAGGAATAAAAAACCATAAAAAATTTCAATCCTGCATGATTCTACCAAGAAATGTGATTCTTCATTCAAAACCTGATTTTTGCTATTGGGCTCTATTGAATAATGAATGTTTTGAATTTTCTCCAAAAGTAAAGTAGTTGCAAACTCATCCTTTTAGAGACTTGTTTGGGCTCATGAGAGGAGTAGAAAAACATCAAAAATTTCAGTCCTGCACGATTCTACCAAGAAATGTGAGTGTTCATTCAAACCGCTGGATTTTGATAGTTTGGGCCCTATTGAATGATGAATGTTTTGAATTTTCTCCAAAAGTAAAGTAGTTGCAAACTCATCCTTTTAGAAACTTGTTTGGGCTGTTGAGAGGAGTAAAAAACCATCAAAAATTTCAATCCTGCATGATTCTACCAAGAAATGTGATTCTTCATTCAAAACCTGATTTTTGCTATTGGGCTCTATTGAATAATGAATGTTTTGAATTTTCTCCAAAAGTAAAGTAGTTGCAAACTCATCCTTTTAGAGACTTGTTTGGGCTCATGAGAGGAGTAGAAAAACATCAAAAATTTCAGTCCTGCACGATTCTACCAAGAAATGTGAGTGTTCATTCAAACCGCTGGATTTTGATAGTTTGGGCCCTATTGAATAATGAATGTTTTGAATTTTCTCGAAAAGTAAAGTAGTTGCAAACTCATCCTTTTAGAAACTTGTTTGGGCTGTTGAGAGGAGTAAAAAACCATCAAAAATTTCAATCCTGCATGATTCTACCAAGAAATGTGATTCTTCATTCAAAAGCTGGTTTTTGCTATTGGGCTCTATTGAATAATGAATGTTTTGAATTTTCTTCAAAAGTAAAGTAGTTGCAAACTCATTCTTTTAGAGACTTGTTTGTGCTCATGAGAGGAGTAGAAAAACATCAAAAATTTCAGTCCTGCACGATTCTACCAAGAAATGTGAGTGTTCATTCAAACCGCTGGTTTTTGATAGTTTGGGCCCTATTGAATAATGAATGTTTTGAATTTTCTCCAAAAGTAAAGTAGTTGCAAACTTATCCTTTTAGAAACTTGTTTGGGCTGTTGAGAGGAGTAAAAAAACCATCAAAAATTTCAATCCTGCATGATTCTACCAAGAAATGTGATTCTTCATTCAAAACGCTGATTTTTGCTATTGGGTTCTATTGAATAATGAATGTTTTGAATTTTCTCCAAAAGTAAAGTAGTTGCAAGCTCATGCTTTTAGAGACTTGTTTGGGCTCATGAGAGGAGTAGAAAAACATCAAAAATTTCAGTCCTGCATGATTCTACCAAGAAATGTGTGTTCATTCAAACCGCTGGTTTTTGATATTTTGGGCCCTATTGAATAATGAACATTTTGAATTTTTTCCAAAAGTAAAGTAGTTGCAAACTCATCCTTTTTGAAACTTGTTTTGGCTGTTGACAGGAGTAAAAAACCTTCAAAAATTTCAATCCTGCATGATTCTACCAAGAAATGTGATTCTTCATTCAAAACGCTGATTTTTGCTATTGGTTTCTATTGAATAATGAATGTTTTGAATTTTCTCCAAAAGTAAAGTCGTTGCAAACTCATGCTTTTAGAGACTTGTTTGGGCTCATGAGAGGAGTAGAAAAACATCAAAAATTTCAGTCCTGCATGATTCTACCAAGAAATGAGTGTTCATTCAAACCGCTGGTTTTTGATATTTTGGGCCCTATTGAATAATGAATGTTTTGAATTTTCTCCAAAAGTAAAGTAGTTGCAAACTCATCCTTTTAGAAACTTGTTTGGGCTGTTGAGAGGAGTAAAAAACCATCAAAAATTTCAGTCCTGCATGATTGTACCAAGAAATGTGATTCTTCATTCAAAACGCTGGTTTTTGCTATTGGGCTCTATTGAATAATGAATGTTTTGAATTTTCTCCAAAAGTAAAGTAGTTGCAAACTCATCCTTTTAGAGTCTTGGTTTGGGCTCATGAGAGGAGTAGAAAAACATCAAAAATTTCAGTCCTGCAAGATTCTAACAAGAAATGTGAGTGTTCATTCAAACCGCTGGTTTTTGATATTTTGGGCCCTATTGAATAATGAATGTTTTGAATTTTCTCCAAAAGTAAAGTAGTTGCAAACTCATCCTTTTAGAAACTTGTTTGTGCTGTTAAGAGGAATAAAAAACCATAAAAAATTTCAATCCTGCATGATTCTACCAAGAAATGTGATTCTTCATTCAAAACCTGATTTTTGCTATTGGGCTCTATTGAATAATGAATGTTTTGAATTTTCTCCAAAAGTAAAGTAGTTGCAAACTCATCCTTTTAGAGACTTGTTTGGGCTCATGAGAGGAGTAGAAAAACATCAAAAATTTCAGTCCTGCACGATTCTACCAAGAAATGTGAGTGTTCATTCAAACCGCTGGATTTTGATAGTTTGGGCCCTATTGAATAATGAATGTTTTGAATTTTCTCCAAAAGTAAAGTAGTTGCAAAGTCATCCTTTTAGAAACTTGTTTGGGCTGTTGAGAGGAGTAAAACACCATCAAAAATTTCAATCCTGCATGATTCTACCAAGAAATGTGATTCTTCATTCAAAACCTGATTTTTGCTATTGGGCTCTATTGAATAATGAATGTTTTGAATTTTCTCCAAAAGTAAAGTAGTTGCAAACTCATGCTTTTAGAGACTTGTTTGGGCTCATGAGAGGAGTAGAAAAACATCAAAAATTTCAGTCCTGCATGACTCTACCAAGAAATATGTGTTTATTCAAACCGCTGGTTTTTGATATTTTGGGCCCTATTGAATAATGAATGTTTTGAATTTTCTCCAAAAGTAAAGTAGTTGCAAACTCATCCTTTTAGAAACTTGTTTGGGCTGTTGAGAGGATTAAAAAACCATCAAAAATTTCAATCCTGCATGATTCTACCAAGAAATGTGATTCTTCATTCAAAACGCTGATTTTTGCTATTGGGTTCTATTGAATAATGAATGTTTTGAATTTTCTCCAAAAGTAAAGTAGTTGCAAACTCATCCTTTTAGAGACTTGTTTGGGCTCATGAGAGGAGTAGAAAAACCAAAAATTTCAGTCCTGCACGATTCTACCAAGAAATGTGAGTGTTCATTCAAACCGCTGGTTTTTGATAGTTTGGGCCCTATTGAATAATGAATGTTTTGAATTTTCTCCAAAAGTAAAGTAGTTGCAAACTCATCCTTTTAGAAACTTGTTTGGGCTGTTGAGAGGAGTAAAAAACCATCAAAAATTTCAATCCTGCGTGATTCTACCAAGAAATGTGATTCTTCATTCAAAACGCTGATTTTTGCTATTGGGTTCTATTGAATAATGAATGTTTTGAATTTTCTCCAAAAGTAAAGTAGTTGCAAGCTCATGCTTTTAGAGACTTGTTTGGGCTCATGAGAGGAGTAGAAAAACATCAAAAATTTCAGTCCTGCATAATTCTACCAAGAAATGTGTGTTCATTCAAACCGCTGGTTTTTGATATTTTGGGCCCTATTGAATAATGAATGTTTTGAATTTTCTCCAAAAGTAAAGTAGTTGCAAACTCATCCTTTTAGAAACTTGTTTGGGCTGTTGAGAGGAGTAAAAAACCATCAAAAATTTCAATCCTGCATGATTCTACCAAGAAATGTGATTCTTCATTCAAAACGCTGATTTTTGCTATTGGGTTCTATTGAATAATGAATGTTTTGAATTTTCTCCAAAAGTAAAGTAGTTGCAAACTCATCCTTTTAGAGACTTGTTTGGGCTCATGAGAGGAGTAGAAAAACATCAAAAATTTCAGTCCTGCACGATTCTACCAAGAAATGTGAGTGTTCATTCAAACCGCTGGTTTTTGATAGTTTGGGCCCTATTGAATAATGAATGTTTTGAATTTTCTCCAAAAGTAAAGTAGTTGCAAGCTCATGCTTTTAGAGACTTGTTTGGGCTCATGAGAGGAGTAGAAAAACATCAAAAATTTCAGTCCTGCATGATTCTACCAAGAGATGTGTGTTAATTCAAACCACTGGTTTTTGATATTTTGGGCCCTATTGCATAATGAACGTTTTGAATTTTCTCCAAAAGTAAAGTAGTTGCAAACTCATCCTTTTAGAAACTTGTTTGGGCTGTTGAGAGGAGTAAAAAAACCATCAAAAATTTCAATCCTGCATGATTCTACCAAGAAATGTGATTCTTCATTCAAAACGCTGGTTTTTGATATTTTGGGCCCTATTGAATAATGAATGTTTTGAATTTTCTCCAAAAGTAAAGTAGTTGCAAACTCATCCTTTTAGAAACTTGTTTGGGCTGTTGAGAGGAGTAAAAAACCATCAAAAATTTCAATCCTGCATGATTCTACCAAGAAATGTGATTCTTCATTCAAAACGCTGGTTTTTGCTATTGGGCTCTATTGAATAATGAATGTTTTGAATTTTCTCCAAAAGTAAAGTAGTTGCGAACTCATCCTTTTAGAGTCTTGGTTTGGGCTCATGAGAGGAGTAGAAAAACATCAAAAATTTCAGTCCTGCACGATTCTACCAAGAAATGTGAGTGTTCATTCAAACCGCTGGTTTTTGATATTTTGGGCCCTATTGAATAATGAATGTTTTGAATTTTCTCCAAAAGTAAAGTAGTTGCAAACTCATCCTTTTAGAAACTTGTTTGGGCTGTTGAGAGGAGTAAAAAACCATCAAAAATTTCAATCCTGCATGATTCTACCAAGAAATGTGATTCTTCATTCAAAACGCTGATTTTTGCTATTGGGTTCTATTGAATAATGAATGTTTTGAATTTTCTCCAAAAGTAAAGTAGTTGCAAACTCATCCTTTTAGAGACTTGTTTGGGCTCATGAGAGGAGTAGAAAAACATCAAAAATTTCAGTCCTGCACGATTCTACAAAGAAATGTGAGTGTTCATTCAAACCGCTGGTTTTTGATAGTTTGGGCCCTATTGAATAATGAATGTTTTGAATTTTCTCCAAAAGTAAAGTAGTTGCAAACTCATCCTTTTAGAGACTTGTTTGGGCTCATGAGAGGAGTAGAAAAACATCAAAAATTTCAGTCCTGCATTATTCTACCAAGAAATGTGTGTTCATTCAAACCGCTGGTTTTTGATATTTTGGGCCTTATTGAATAATGAATGTTTTGAATTTTCTCCAAAAGTAAAGTAGTTGCAAACTCATCCTTTTAGAAACTTGTTTGGGCTGTTGAGAGGAGTAAAAAACCATCAAAAATTTCAATCCTGCATAATTGTACCAAGAAATGTGATTCTTCATTCAAAACGCTGATTTTTGCTATTGGGTTCTATTGAATAATGAATGTTTTGAATTTTCTCCAAAAGTAAAGTAGTTGCAAGCTCATGCTTTTAGAGACTTGTTTGGGCTCATGAGAGGAGTAGAAAAACATCAAAAATTTCAGTCCTGCATGATTCTACCAAGAGATGTGTGTTAATTCAAACCACTGGTTTTTGATATTTTGGGCCCTATTGCATAATGAACGTTTTGAATTTTCTCCAAAAGTAAAGTAGTTGCAAACTCATCCTTTTAGAAACTTGTTTGGGCTGTTGAGAGGAGTAAAAAAACCATCAAAAATTTCAATCCTGCATGATTCTACCAAGAAATGTGATTCTTCATTCAAAACGCTGGTTTTTGATATTTTGGGCCCTATTGAATAATGAATGTTTTGAATTTTCTCCAAAAGTAAAGTAGTTGCAAACTCATCCTTTTAGAAACTTGTTTGGGCTGTTGAGAGGAGTAAAAAACCATCAAAAATTTCAATCCTGCATGATTCTACCAAGAAATGTGATTCTTCATTCAAAACGCTGATTTTTGCTATTGGGTTCTATTGAATAATGAATGTTTTGAATTTTCTCCAAAAGTAAAGTAGTTGCAAACTCATCCTTTTAGAAACTTGTTTGGGCTGTTGAGAGGAGTAAAAAACCATCAAAAATTTCAATCCTGCATGATTCTACCAAGAAATGTGATTCTTCATTCAAAACGCTGATTTTTGCTATTGGGTTCTATTGAATAATGAATGTTTTGAATTTTCTCCAAAAGTAAAGTAGTTGCAAACTCATCCTTTTAGAGACTTGTTTGGGCTCATGAGAGGAGTAGAAAAACATCAAAAATTTCAGTCCTGCACGATTCTACCAAGAAATGTGAGTGTTCATTCAAACCGCTGGTTTTTGATAGTTTGGGCCCTATTGAATAATGAATGTTTTGAATTTTCTCCAAAAGTAAAGTAGTTGCAAGCTCATGCTTTTAGAGACTTGTTTGGGCTCACGAGAGGAGTAGAAAAACATCAAAAATTTCAGTCCTGCATTATTCTACCAAGAAATGTGTGTTCATTCAAACCGCTGGTTTTTGATATTTTGGGCCTTATTGAATAATGAATGTTTTGAATTTTCTCCAAAAGTAAAGTAGTTGCAAACTCATCCTTTTAGAAACTTGTTTGGGCTGTTGAGAGGAGTAAAAAACCATCAAAAATTTCAATCCTGCATGATTGTACCAAGAAATGTGATTCTTCATTCAAAACGCTGATTTTTGCTATTGGGTTCTATTGAATAATGAATGTTTTGAATTTTCTCCAAAAGTAAAGTAGTTGCAAGCTCATGCTTTTAGAGACTTGTTTGGGCTCATGAGAGGAGTAGAAAAACATCAAAAATTTCAGTCCTGCATGATTCTACCAAGAGATGTGTGTTAATTCAAACCACTGGTTTTTGATATTTTGGGCCCTATTGCATAATGAACGTTTTGAATTTTCTCCAAAAGTAAAGTAGTTGCAAACTCATCCTTTTAGAAACTTGTTTGGGCTGTTGAGAGGAGTAAAAAAACCATCAAAAATTTCAATCCTGCATGATTCTACCAAGAAATGTGATTCTTCATTCAAAACGCTGGTTTTTGATATTTTGGGCCCTATTGAATAATGAATGTTTTGAATTTTCTCCAAAAGTAAAGTAGTTGCAAACTCATCCTTTTAGAAACTTGTTTGGGCTGTTGAGAGGAGTAAAAAACCATCAAAAATTTCAATCCTGCATGATTCTACCAAGAAATGTGATTCTTCATTCAAAACGCTGGTTTTTGCTATTGGGCTCTATTGAATAATGAATGTTTTGAATTTTCTCCAAAAGTAAAGTAGTTGCGAACTCATCCTTTTAGAGTCTTGGTTTGGGCTCATGAGAGGAGTAGAAAAACATCAAAAATTTCAGTCCTGCACGATTCTACCAAGAAATGTGAGTGTTCATTCAAACCGCTGGTTTTTGATATTTTGGGCCCTATTGAATAATGAATGTTTTGAATTTTCTCCAAAAGTAAAGTAGTTGCAAACTCATCCTTTTAGAAACTTGTTTGGGCTGTTGAGAGGAGTAAAAAACCATCAAAAATTTCAATCCTGCATGATTCTACCAAGAAATGTGATTCTTCATTCAAAACGCTGATTTTTGCTATTGGGTTCTATTGAATAATGAATGTTTTGAATTTTCTCCAAAAGTAAAGTAGTTGCAAACTCATCCTTTTAGAGACTTGTTTGGGCTCATGAGAGGAGTAGAAAAACATCAAAAATTTCAGTCCTGCACGATTCTACCAAGAAATGTGAGTGTTCATTCAAACCGCTGGTTTTTGATAGTTTGGGCCCTATTGAATAATGAATGTTTTGAATTTTCTCCAAAAGTAAAGTAGTTGCAAACTCATCCTTTTAGAGACTTGTTTGGGCTCATGAGAGGAGTAGAAAAACATCAAAAATTTCAGTCCTGCATTATTCTACCAAGAAATGTGTGTTCATTCAAACCGCTGGTTTTTGATATTTTGGGCCTTATTGAATAATGAATGTTTTGAATTTTCTCCAAAAGTAAAGTAGTTGCAAACTCATCCTTTTAGAAACTTGTTTGGGCTGTTGAGAGGAGTAAAAAACCATCAAAAATTTCAATCCTGCATGATTGTACCAAGAAATGTGATTCTTCATTCAAAACGCTGATTTTTGCTATTGGGTTCTATTGAATAATGAATGTTTTGAATTTTCTCCAAAAGTAAAGTAGTTGCAAGCTCATGCTTTTAGAGACTTGTTTGGGCTCATGAGAGGAGTAGAAAAACATCAAAAATTTCAGTCCTGCATGATTCTACCAAGAGATGTGTGTTAATTCAAACCACTGGTTTTTGATATTTTGGGCCCTATTGCATAATGAACGTTTTGAATTTTCTCCAAAAGTAAAGTAGTTGCAAACTCATCCTTTTAGAAACTTGTTTGGGCTGTTGAGAGGAGTAAAAAACCATCAAAAATTTCAAGCCTGCATGATTCTACCAAGAAATGTGATTCTTCAATCAAAACCTGATTTTTGCTATTGGGCTCTATTGAATAATGAATGTTTTGAATTTTCTCCAAAAGTAAAGTAGTTGCAAACTCATGCTTTTAGAGACTTGTTTGGGCTCATGAGAGGAGTAGAAAAACATCAAAAATTTCAGTCCTGCATGATTCTACCAAGAAATGTGTGTTCATTCAAACCGCTGGTTTTTGATTTTTTGGGCCCTATTGAATAATGAATGTTTTGAATTTTCTCCAAAAGTAAAGTAGTTGCAAACTCATCCTTTTAGAAACTTGCTTGGGCTGTTGAGAGGAGTAAAAAAACCATCAAAAATTTCAATCCTGCATGATTCTACCAAGAAATGTGATTCTTCATTCAAAACGCTGGTTTTTGATATTTTGGGCCCTATTGAATAATGAATGTTTTGAATTTTCTCCAAAAGTAAAGTAGTTGCAAACTCATCCTTTTAGAAACTTGTTTGGGCTGTTGAGAGGAGTAAAAAACCATCAAAAATTTCAATCCTGCATGATTCTACCAAGAAATGTGATTCTTCATTCAAAACGCTGATTTTTGCTATTGGGTTCTATTGAATAATGAATGTTTTGAATGTTCTCCAAAAGTAAAGTAGTTGCAAACTCATGCTTTTAGAGACTTGTTTGGGCTCATGAGAGGAGTAGAAAAACATCAAAAATTTCAGTCCTGCATGATTCTACCAAGAAATGTGTGTTCATTCAAACCGCTGGTTTTTGATATTTTGGGCCCTATTGAATAATGAATGTTTTGAATTTTCTCCAAAAGTAAAGTAGTTGCAAACTCATCCTTTTAGAAACTTTTTTGGGCTGTTGAGAGGAGTAAAAAACCATCAAAAATTTCAATCCTGCATGATTCTACCAAGAAATGTGATTCTTCATTCAAAACGCTGGTTTTTGCTATTGGGCTCTATTGAATAATGAATGTTTTGAATTTTCTCCAAAAGTAAAGTAGTTGCGAACTCATCCTTTTAGAGTCTTGGTTTGGGCTATTGAGAGGAGTAGAAAAACATCAAAAATTTCAGTCCTGCACGATTCTACCAAGAAATGTGAGTGTTCATTCAAACCGCTGGTTTTTGATATTTTGGGCCCTATTGAATAATGAATGTTTTGAATTTTCTCCAAAAGTAAAGTAGTTGCAAACTCATCCTTTTAGAAACTTGATTGGGCTGTTGAGAGGAGTAAAAAACCATCAAAAATTTCAATCCTGCATGATTCTACCAAGAAATGTGATTCTTCATTCAAAACGCTGATTTTTGCTATTGGGTTCTATTGAATAATGAATGTTTTGAATTTTCTCCAAAAGTAAAGTAGTTGCAAACTCATCCTTTTAGAGACTTGTTTGGGCTCATGAGAGGAGTAGAAAAACATCAAAAATTTCAGTCCTGCACGATTCTACCAAGAAATGTGAGTGTTCATTCAAACCGCTGGTTTTTGATAGTTTGGGCCCTATTGAATAATGAATGTTTTGAATTTTCTCCAAAAGTAAAGTAGTTGCAAACTCATCCTTTTTGAAACTTGTTTGGGCTGTTGAGAGGAGTAAAAAAAAATCAAAAATTTCAATCCTGCATGATTCTACCAAGAAATGTGATTCTTCATTCAAAACGCTGATTTTTGCTATTGGTTTCTATTGAATAATGAATGTTTTGAATTTTCTCCAAAAGTAAAGTAGTTGCAAACTCATGCTTTTAGAGACTTGTTTGGGCTCATGAGAGGAGTAGAAAAACATCAAAAATTTCAGTCCTGCATGATTCTACCAAGAAATGAGTGTTCATTCAAACCGCTGGTTTTTGATATTTTGGGCCCTATTGAATAATGAATGTTTTGAATTTTCTCCAAAAGTAAAGTAGTTGCAAACTCATCCTTTTAGAAACTTGTTTGGGCTGTTGAGAGGAGTAAAAAACCATCAAAAATTTCAGTCCTGCATGATTGTACCAAGAAATGTGATTCTTCATTCAAAACGCTGGTTTTTGCTATTGGGCTCTATTGAATAATGAATGTTTTGAATTTTCTCCAAAAGTAAAGTAGTTGCAAACTCATCCTTTTAGAGTCTTGGTTTGGGCTCATGAGAGGAGTAGAAAAACATCAAAAATTTCAGTCCTGCAAGATTCTAACAAGAAATGTGAGTGTTCATTCAAACCGCTGGTTTTTGATATTTTGGGCCCTATTGAATAATGAATGTTTTGAATTTTCTCCAAAAGTAAAGTAGTTGCAAACTCATCCTTTTAGAAACTTGTTTGTGCTGTTAAGAGGAATAAAAAACCATAAAAAATTTCAATCCTGCATGATTCTACCAAGAAATGTGATTCTTCATTCAAAACCTGATTTTTGCTATTGGGTTCTATTGAATAATGAATGTTTTGAATTTTCTCCAAAAGTAAAGTAGTTGCAAACTCATCCTTTTAGAGACTTGTTTGGGCTCATGAGAGGAGTAGAAAAACATCAAAAATTTCAGTCCTGCACGATTCTACCAAGAAATGTGAGTGGTCATTCAAACCGCTGGATTTTGATAGTTTGGGCCCTATTGAATAATGAATGTTTTGAATTTTCTCCAAAAGTAAAGTAGTTGCAAACTCATCCTTTTAGAAACTTGTTTGGGCTGTTGAGAGGAGTAAAAAACCATCAAAAATTTCAATCCTGCATGATTCTACCAAGAAATGTGATTCTTCATTCAAAACCTGATTTTTGCTATTGGGCTCTATTGAATAATGAATGTTTTGAATTTTCTCCAAAAGTAAAGTAGTTGCAAACTCATGCTTTTAGAGACTTGTTTGGGCTCATGAGAGGAGTAGAAAAACATCAAAAATTTCAGTCCTGCATGACTCTACCAAGAAATATGTGTTTATTCAAACCGCTGGTTTTTGATATTTTGGGCCCTATTGAATAATGAATGTTTTGAATTTTCTCCAAAAGTAAAGTAGTTGCAAACTCATCCTTTTAGAAACTTGTTTGGGCTGTTGAGAGGATTAAAAAACCATCAAAAATTTCAATCCTGCATGATTCTACCAAGAAATGTGATTCTTCATTCAAAACGCTGATTTTTGCTATTGGGTTCTATTGAATAATGAATGTTTTGAATTTTCTCCAAAAGTAAAGTAGTTGCAAACTCATCCTTTTAGAGACTTGTTTGGGCTCATGGGAGGAGTAGAAAAACCAAAAATTTCAGTCCTGCACGATTCTACCAAGAAATGTGAGTGTTCATTCAAACCGCTGGTTTTTGATAGTTTGGGCCCTATTGAATAATGAATGTTTTGAATTTTCTCCAAAAGTAAAGTAGTTGCAAGCTCATGCTTTTAGAGACTTGTTTGGGCTCATGAGAGGAGTAGAAAAACATCAAAAATTTCAGTCCTGCATTATTCTACCAAGAAATGTGTGTTCATTCAAACCGCTGGTTTTTGATATTTTGGGCCTTATTGAATAATGAATGTTTTGAATTTTCTCCAAAAGTAAAGTAGTTGCAAACTCATCCTTTTAGAAACTTGTTTGGGCTGTTGAGAGGAGTAAAAAACCATCAAAAATTTCAATCCTGCATGATTGTACCAAGAAATGTGATTCTTCATTCAAAACGCTGATTTTTGCTATTGGGTTCTATTGAATAATGAATGTTTTGAATTTTCTCCAAAAGTAAAGTAGTTGCAAGCTCATGCTTTTAGAGACTTGTTTGCGCTCATGAGAGGAGTAGAAAAACATCAAAAATTTCAGTCCTGCATGATTCTACCAAGAGATGTGTGTTAATTCAAACCACTGGTTTTTGATATTTTGGGCCCTATTGCATAATGAACGTTTTGAATTTTCTCCAAAAGTAAAGTAGTTGCAAACTCATCCTTTTAGAAACTTGTTTGGGCTGTTGAGAGGAGTAAAAAACCATCAAAAATTTCAAGCCTGCATGATTCTACCAAGAAATGTGATTCTTCAATCAAAACCTGATTTTTGCTATTGGGCTCTATTGAATAATGAATGTTTTGAATTTTCTCCAAAAGTAAAGTAGTTGCAAACTCATGCTTTTAGTGACTTGTTTGGGCTCATGAGAGGAGTAGAAAAACATCAAAAATTTCAGTCCTGCATGATTCTACCAAGAAATGTGTGTTCATTCAAACCGCTGGTTTTTGATTTTTTGGGCCCTATTGAATAATGAATGTTTTGAATTTTCTCCAAAAGTAAAGTAGTTGCAAACTCATCCTTTTAGAAACTTGTTTGGGCTGTTGAGAGGAGTAAAAAAACCATCAAAAATTTCAATCCTGCATGATTCTACCAAGAAATGTGATTCTTCATTCAAAACGCTGGTTTTTGATATTTTGGGCCCTATTGAATAATGAATGTTTTGAATTTTCTCCAAAAGTAAAGTAGTTGCAAACTCATCCTTTTAGAAACTTGTTTGGGCTGTTGAGAGGAGTAAAAAACCATCAAAAATTTCAATCCTGCATGATTCTACCAAGAAATGTGATTCTTCATTCAAAACGCTGATTTTTGCTATTGGGTTCTATTGAATAATGAATGTTTTGAATGTTCTCCAAAAGTAAAGTAGTTGCAAACTCATGCTTTTAGAGACTTGTTTGGGCTCATGAGAGGAGTAGAAAAACATCAAAAATTTCAGTCCTGCATGATTCTACCAAGAAATGTGTGTTCATTCAAACCGCTGGTTTTTGATATTTTGGGCCCTATTGAATAATGAATGTTTTGAATTTTCTCCAAAAGTAAAGTAGTTGCAAACTCATCCTTTTAGAAACTTGTTTGGGCTGTTGAGAGGAGTAAAAAACCATCAAAAATTTCAATCCTGCATGATTCTACCAAGAAATGTGATTCTTCATTCAAAACGCTGATTTTTGCTATTGGGTTCTATTGAATAATGAATGTTTTGAATTTTCTCCAAAAGTAAAGTAGTTGCAAACTCATGCTTTTAGAGACTTGTTTGGGCTCATGAGAGGAGTAGAAAAACATCAAAAATTTCAGTCCTGCATGATTCTACCAAGAAATGTGTGTTCATTCAAACCGCTGTTTTTTGATATTTTGGGCCCTATTGAATAATGAATGTTTTGAATTTTCTCCAAAAGTCTTTACTTTTGGAGAAAATTCAAAACATTCATTATTCAATTATTCAACTACTTTTAGTTGCAAACTCATCCTTTTAGAAACTTGTTTGGGCTGTTGAGAGGAGTAAAAAACCATCAAAAATTTCAATCCTGCATGATTCTACCAAGAAATGTGATTCTTCATTCAAAACGCTGGTTTTTGCTATTGGGCTCTATTGAATAATGAATGTTTTGAATTTTCTCCAAAAGTAAAGTAGTTGCGAACTCATCCTTTTAGAGTCTTGGTTTGGGCTCATGAGAGGAGTAGAAAAACATCAAAAATTTCAGTCCTGCACGATTCTACCAAGAAATGTGAGTGTTCATTCAAACCGCTGGTTTTTGTTTTGTTTTAATGTTTTATTTATTGAAATCTGCAAGTTACATCCGAAAGAAAGCAATCAACAGGGTAGCTTACAAAATTATTATATAACCTACAAATTCCACTTTTCGGGAGTTAAACAGATAGTTTGAAATATCAATTCATGGCAAAAACTATTGATATATAGAGGTTTAAGGACACCAACAGCCTTAAAGGAACTTCCAGCAGCAGGATTATCTGGGTTCAAATCTGGGTTCTTCCCATCCACACGCCCCTGCTACATCACATATGCCATGATTTCAAACAAAGATGAAGAAGAACAAAAAAGAAGAAAAGAGAAGAGAAAAAAAAGCAGTATAGGGAGTAAAGGGACAGGAGGTCAAGTAATTAGAGGAAGAAGTTGGGATATAGGGGTGGAATATAAGGGAGATAAGGGGAGGGGGGGGGGGGGGAACACTAGGCAACAAGGATTTCGTCCACTCTGATAAAGCCAAGCAAGGAGGCCAACATAGCCTTATCAACTTCTACTAATGGATCTGAATCGGGTCCATGGGTGCCATACTCTTTCAAAAGCTGAAAGTGAGCCATTCACCAAGGCAGCCAGTTTGGCTACTTGATATAGCATATCTACCTTCTCTTGCAATTGGGATATAGATGGAATGGTAGTTGACTTCCAGTTCATAGGTATCAAAAGTTTCGCTGCTGAAAGAATGTGTTGAGTCAACAGAGCAGTATTTTTATGTCCAGTCGGTGACAGAAAATTTAAAAGCACTATCTCCGGTGTCAATGTAAGCTTTTTGCCCACAATTTCCCCGATATAATCCTCTACTAGTCGCCAGAACTGCAGCAGGGGTGGACAGGACCACCACATATGTAAGTATGTTCCCTCCGAATCACAGCATCTCCAGCATCTAGCAGAAGACCCCGTCCGCCAATAAGTGTTCTGCTGTGGTGTAATATACCA
This sequence comes from Dendrobates tinctorius, assembly GCF_039654945.1. Classification (NCBI taxonomy): domain Eukaryota; kingdom Metazoa; phylum Chordata; class Amphibia; order Anura; family Dendrobatidae; genus Dendrobates; species Dendrobates tinctorius. Next base: position 26,585,632 of record NW_027361793.1, read on the forward strand.
TCTGGCGACTATTTTAAAGGAATTCTCTTGTGCTCTAACACATTGTGATGGGCCATGAGATGAATTATAAATGTGTGATATTTGATTTGGGGTAAACTTGAATCCCAAATCCTTTTCCCAATGTGTTATATAAGCTCTTTTGAGACAACAGTCAGTTATATTTAAAATCTGGTAAATAGACGACATTATCTTTTTGGGTTTATCCTTTGTTGCACAGAGAGTCTCAAATGCAGTCAGTGGGCGGGTAACGTCCGCTCCTATAAGATACCGTGCCAAGGAGTCTCTTATAGAGCCGAATTGTATAAAGGTCAAGTTGGAAAGCCCTGGTTGCTTCTTCAGTTCCTGAAAGGAGGGGAGTGCCCCGTCCGCCAAGAGGTCATCAACCGCTACATTTGCCAGGGAACCGGGTTTGATTACATCATTGTCTCGGGAATAAGATGCATGTGGCATTATATCTGCCAACTTGAGTAAGGGGGACAAAGGGGGAACTAGAGTTTTCACCAATCCCTTCCATAATTTTAAGGTAGCTTTGGTGTGTATATTAGGTAGATTTTTGTTTATGTTTTTACAAGGATATGCCAAAAGGATGGATCTCAGGGGATAAGGTGCTAGGGCTTCCTCCACCTCAATCCACTGCTTATTGTTAGGAGACCGCAACAGGTCTACCACTCTGGTAAGCATTGTCGCTTGGTAGTACCTCATTATGTCTGGTGCACCCATCCCACCCCTCGATTTGTTTAATGTTAATGTCCTGTATGCTAATCGGGGCTTTTGCTTTTTCCAAACATATCTGCGGAATAATGTATTAATTTTAAAAAGATACGATTTGGGGATGGTTATAGGGAGCATTTGGAAAATATATATGAACTTGGGTAAGATTAGGCTCTTCAGTAAATTTTTCCTTCCCATCCACGACACATACGAGTCCCTCCATGATTTCATGATGGTTTCTACTGAGGCAATTAGGGGGGGAATATTCTGTTGAAAAAGGTCTCTATCCGATCTTCCTATCTTTACACCTAAATATTTGATATATTGTTTTGGCCAGGTGAATGGGTATGTACTTTTTAGTTTAGCTAAGGTATTCGGGGATATATGTATGTCTAGCGCTTCCGACTTAGACATATTTACTTTAAAATTGGAAATTTTGCTATATTGATCTATAAGAGCCATCAATGTTGGGAGTCCCAGCAAAGGATTAGTCATCAAGACTAAGAGATCGTCCGCAAATGCCGCTATTTTATAGTGTGTCTTATTGATGCGAATACCCTCTATTCCCTCATGTACTTGTATGGCCTTTAAGAGAGGTTCCATTGCTAGCACAAATAACAACGGGGATAGGGGACAGCCCTGTCTTGTTCCGTTCTTTATAGTAAATGCATCTGTTGTAAAATCGTTAATCCTAATATGTGCTGTGGGCTTATCGTACATTGCCATTACGGCTGCTATAAACGCTTCGGGTATCTCAAACTTGATCAGCACTTCCCGTAGGTATACCCAGTCCACCCTGTCAAAGGCCTTCTCTGCATCTGTTCCAAGAAGCATCAATGGTAGTTTACGATTTTTTGCGTATTGAAGAAGGTGCAATACTTTATGGACATTATCCCTTCCCTCCCTTCCACCCACAAACCCGGTCTGATTTAAGGAAATCAAATTTGGCAATGACTTGGCCATTCTTTTTGCCATCAGCCCTGCTAGGATTTTTAGGTCCACATTAAGGAGAGAGATTGGCCTATAGCTACTACATTGTTCAGGATCCTTCCCCTCTTTGTGTATTAGGGATATTCTGGCTGTAAGCATTTGGTTTGGCAATGGGTGGCCTTGTAAAACTGCGTTGCAAACGTTCAATAAATGTGGGAGTAGGAGGCCAGAGAAGGATTTATAGTAAAGTGCTGAGAATCCATCTGGACCGGGCGCTTTCCCCTTCGGGCACTTTGACAGGGCGGACTGCAACTCCCCCAGTGAAAAAGGTCTAGTAAGATATTGTTTTTGGGAATCAGACAAGACAGGCAGATCTAAAGTGCTTAGGAAGGACCTAGTGTCCATGCTTCTTTTAAGTGCGGAATCGGCGTTATCTTCCGGACGGAGATTATATAATTTCTTATAGTAGTCAAGGAATGCCCGCTCCATGTGCTCAGGAGCTTGCGAGCTGAACCCTTGTTCATTCTTAATTGAGTTAATCAGCGTACGTGACTGCCGCTTCCTTAGTTGCGATAACATTAATTTGGATGCTTTGTCTCCATGGACGTACATTCTGTTTTTCCATGTTGCATATAGCTTAGCAGATCTCGAGTTTAATATGTCTTTAAGTTGCTGTCTTTTTTGTTGCAGCTTCTCTAAGCTATGTTGATCTATTTTATGTTTATGTGTAAGCTCCAGCTGTGATATACTATCATAAAGATCCTGGATTTCTTTTTGTTGCAGTTTATTTAGAAAGGAAGTGATAGATATCAACTCCCCTCTGACAACTGACTTATGTGCTTCCCATAGTATCTGTGAGGAAATTTCTGGTGAAGCATTTTGCTCAAAATATTGGGAAAGCACTTTGTTTATACGTGTCTGTACCTCGGTACTTCCAAGTACTGACTCATTGAGCCGCCATACTCTATGTCGGGGAAAGGCTTTAGATAATGAGAATTTTAACAAAACCGAAGAGTGATCGGAATAAATATTCGGAATTATTTTCGCCTGTTGTATATTGGCAAGCATTTTACTGGATATAAAAATATAGTCTAAACGGTGGTAAGATTTATGAGGGTGGGAGTAGAAGGTGTAGTCTCGGTCAGAGGGGTTTAGATATCTCCATGTGTCAATCAATTGCAGAGATCCCAGTTGTGACTTTATTCTGTAAAGATCTTTAGGTGAGAGCGAACTTTTCTGTTTAGTCGTGTCTAGCAAAGGCTCTAATGCAACATTCAAGTCCCCACCCACTATCAATGCACCCTCTCTAAAGCCATCAATTTTTTTCAGTGTTGAGAGTACCCATCTCAATAGTTTTTTATTTGGTGCGTATAAACTGCACAATGTTACCAGGGCACCGTTTAGTAGACCTTTGACAAAGATGTAACGACCCTGAGGGTCCGCCATAGTTTCTCTTAGCTGGAAGGGCACTCCCCTTGCCACTGCTATTGACACTCCTCTGGAACCGGACTGGGTGGTTGTCGCATGAAACCATTTATCATAAATCGAGCTTTCAAAGGAGGGCAATTTATCCGGTTTGAAGTGCGTTTCCTGAATAAGCAATACTGCTGCCTGCTGTTTTTTGAATAGTTGTAATGTGTGGCGTCTAGTGTTTGGAGAGTTCAGCCCATGTGCGTTAAAAGAGATGAATGTGTGTACCTTATCCGAATCCATCATGTTTCTGTACACAGCAGCATCCTTGCAGCTCACGACGGAGACGAATCCTTGTGCCTATAGGTGTGGGGAGGGGGTCTAGGACAAGTAGACCAGACGAAAGAAAGAAAAGGGTAGAGAAAACAAAAAGGTAAAGAGGGGGAGAACACAATATTAACATTATCCATGTTATTAAGTTGCACAATATCATTGACCAATATGCCAACGTACCATAGTTACCTACTGACATTGTTTCATAGAATGCCAGCTTGAGGAAAATTCCAATCAACCTTATAAACTAAATATGAAATATGAAATGCTCCATTCTAGGAGAATGCCCAGTTTGGGCTGTAACTAAATCTAGGTTGAAACCTTACAACAAATTATTGGATAGATGTGGCAGCAGTGCTTACCCATATTTGGAAAAGCACGCCAACCCCATCAGATTTGCTTCAACCACATTCAATACCCCAACTGGGGTAGACACCAAGAAAACTTAACTGCAAAATCTGGGTCTAACCCAAAGATCAAGTATTGTCTCTGGAGTCCTTAGGAAGCGAGGTCTTTGTCAGCTTCCTTTTCAGCCTTTGTGATTTTGGCGTCAGGGCTATCTGCCACGCCGGGTCATCTGGCAGCGGATGCAATAGGGTCGCCGAATGGAAGGACTCCAGGTCCGGGTAGGCCTCCAGCTCAATCCCCAAGGACTCACATGCCTCTTTGATGTCTTGTGATGTTCTTGCTGAGATACCTTTGTCTCCATTTGTGATATGTACTCCAAACGGGAACAACCATCTAAAACGGACGCCTTTTTTTATCAATGCTTCAGTGAACGGTTTCAAGATCCTCCGCTTCCTGAGAGTGCTAGCCGATAAATCCTGGAAAAGTTTAATTTGTGAGCCTTCATACGAGATCTCCTGCGCCTCCCGCGCTCTGCGAAGAACTAAGTCTTTTGCTCGATAATCGAGGAAGCGACAGATCACATCTCGTGGAGTTTCCCCTTGAGAAGGCCTCGGACGCAATGCTCTGTGTACTCTCACCAGTTCGATTTCCTGCGGATCTGATTCATTAAGTAGTTCTTTGAATATCTCTTGTGTTGCTTTCCATAACGCCTCAAAGGCCACCGTTTCAGAAAGGCCTTTAACTCTTATGTTGTTACGACGTTCTCTGTTCTCATGATCTTCTAGCACCGTGTGAATTGTATGTAGTTGGATTTCATGGACTTTTAAAGAGTCTAGTACAGCGTTCGAACTTTGCGTCATGGCAACTTGCGAATTTTCCAATGTCTCAAGTCTGTGGCCTTGAAGTTTTAGGTCGTGTTTTATCTCTGCAAGTTCTTGTCCTATTGGCTCAAGAGCTTTAGACAATATACGTTTGATGAACGAACGAGTGACTAAGGCCTCTCTCGCTGTGCTGCCCGTGTCAGAGTCACTCTCCGGTTCAGAATCTGAATCTCCTAATGAGGTCAAATCACGAAGCTTGGATGGTTTAAGAGAATCTGACGGAACCGTTTGTTTTGTAAGAAAGTCATCCATGTCTGTTTGCGTAGTGGACTTTGTAGGTTTGGGCATGCTCTTTTGCGTTTTTACGCTGGATCTCCCCATTTTTGCAGTTATCTAAAGCAGAGAAGAATAGAGCAGTTTGAAGATTAGAATTCCTCTCGCTGGCTATGAATTTAGCTAATGTTCCATTTTATGCCCAATCTTATAAGTGATAAACAATGGAAAGAGATGTCGTTCTGGCTCTGGTCACTAGATGGCAGTCTATAACCACTTTCTGCTGGTTTTCCAGAGAATCCTCTCTTATATTCGTTCAGCTAGGTATAACATGGGTTAATTAGAAAGCAAATAAGGGGGGGATGAAAGATGTAGGGACAGCATTGGTGGGGGGGGAGCGCTTAATACAGATCTAAGGCTCCTTATATTACTCCCTTCTCTCCTCGCACCCCTCGGGTCAGACAGTCTCAGGCCCCCACTTGATTAATTGATTATCTCCTTTATTGCTACGGAGTTAGGGAGAATGACCATGCTCTCCTGGTCCTCTGTCCCCTGAATCAGACCCCTCTGCTTAAGACACTCCGTCACCTTGCTTCTGTTATTTCAATGTTACCTCAGCTCCAGGAGACGCTTGAATTCCTCAGATCTCTCTCACTGATTGCAGAGAGGGGAGGAGGCTGAAGCGTGCCGCTGCACGTCTATTCTAGGTCCCGGGCCGCGTGTCTTCTGCAAGCCCGACGGGACTATTTTCAATGCTGCGGCGTGATACACGCTCTCTGTAGCCGTCCCCCAGCTATGAGAATAGTAGCGATTTTATGTGTCCTGGTCAGGGGGTTTCGCAATGGTACCTTATTTGCAGGGGAGGGTTAGCTCCGGGGTCTCTCTTATCTGACAGCCTTGGGTCAGGGGTGAAGTCCTCTACCCGAGGCGATGGTGCTGTTAGCAGTATATCCTTCCGCCACTCCGGCAATCTCCCGCCTGCAGGGCCACAGTTATATGAATCCCTTCTTTATCCCGAACGTGACTTGCCACCCAGGGCCTATGCGATCCAGTGGGGTCCTGGTTTGGGTTGTAATGCGGGGATGGTATAAAAAGAAGGCTCTGGTGATATTAGAGCCCCTTTTGGTGCATTTGTCCGGGAGCTCAGGTTTCCTGCTTCTTGCTCCACCAACGTTCAGGCTCCGCCCCCAAACCGCTGGTTTTTGATATTTTGGGCCCTATTGAATAATGAATGTTTTGAATTTTCTCCAAAAGTAAAGTAGTTGCAAACTCATCCTTTTAGAAACTTGTTTGGGCTGTTGAGAGGAGTAAAATAGAATCAAAATTTTAAATCCTGCATGATTCTACCAAGAAATGTGATTCTTCATTCAAAACCTGATTTTTGCTATTGGGCTCTATTGAATAATGAATGTTTTGAATTTTCTCCAAAAGTAAAGTAGTTGCAAACTCATCCTTTTAGAGACTTGTTTGGGCTCATGAGAGGAGTAGAAAAACATCAAAAATTTCAGTCCTGCACGATTCTACCAAGAAATGTGAGTGTTCATTCAAACCGCTGGTTTTTGATAGTTTGGGCCCTATTGAATAATGAATGTTTTGAATTTTCTCCAAAAGTAAAGTAGTTGCAAACTCATCCTTTTTGAAACTTGTTTGGGCTGTTGAGAGGAGTAAAAAACCATCAAAAATTTCAATCCTGCATGATTCTACCAAGAAATGTGATTCTTCATTCAAAACGCTGATTTTTGCTATTGGGTTCTATTGAATAATGAATGTTTTGAATTTTCTCCAAAAGTAAAGTAGTTGCAAACTCATGCTTTTAGAGACTTGTTTGGGCTCATGAGAGGAGTAGAAAAACATCAAAAATTTCAGTCCTGCATGATTCTACCAAGAAATGTGTGTTCATTCAAACCGCTGGTTTTTGATATTTTGGGCCCTATTGAATAATGAATGTTTTGAATTTTCTCCAAAAGTAAAGTAGTTGCAAACTCATCCTTTTTGAAACTTGTTTGGGCTGTTGAGAGGAGTAAAAAACCATCAAAAATTTCAATCCTGCATGATTCTACCAAGAAATGTGATTCTTCATTCAAAACGCTGGTTTTTGCTATTGGGCTCTATTGAATAATGAATGTTTTGAATTTTCTCCAAAAGTAAAGTAGTTGCGAACTCATCCTTTTAGAGTCTTGGTTTGGGCTCATGAGAGGAGTAGAAAAACATCAAAAATTTCAGTCCTGCACGATTCTACCAAGAAATGTGAGTGTTCATTCAAACCGCTGGTTTTTGATATTTTGGGCCCTATTGAATAATGAATGTTTTGAATTTTCTCCAAAAGTAAAGTAGTTGCAAATTCATCCTTTTAGAAACTTGTTTGGGCTGTTGAGAGGAGTAAAATAGAATCAAAAATTTAAATCCTGCATGATTCTACCAAGAAATGTGATTCTTCATTCAAAACCTGATTTTTGCTATTGGGCTCTATTGAATAATGAATGTTTTGAATTTTCTCCAAAAGTAAAGTAGTTGCAAACTCATCCTTTTAGAAACTTGTTTGGGCTGTTGAGAGGAGTAAAAAAAATCAAAAATTTCAATCCTGCATGATTCTACCAAGAAATGTGATTCTTCATTCAAAACGCTGGTTTTTGCTATTGGGCTCTATTGAATAATGAATGTTTTGAATTTTCTCCAAAAGTAAAGTAGTTGCAAACTCATCCTTTTAGAGACTTGTTTGTGCTCATGAGAGGAGTAGAAAAACATCAAAAATTTCAGTCCTGCACGATTCTGCCAAGAAATGTGAGTGTTCATTCAAACCGCTGGTTTTTGATAGTTTGGGCCCTATTGAATAATGAATGTTTTGAATTTTCTCCAAAAGTAAAGTAGTTGCAAACTCATCCTTTTAGAAACTTGTTTGGGCTGTTGACAGGAGTGAAAAAACATCAAAAATTTCAATCCTGCATGATTCTACCAAGAAATGTGATTCTTCATTCAAAACGCTGATTTTTGCTATTGGGTTCTATTGAATAATGAATGTTTTGAATTTTCTCCAAAAGTAAAGTAGTTGCAAGCTCATGCTTTATAGACTTGTTTGGGCTCATGAGAGGAGTAGAAAAACATCAAAAATTTCAGTACTGCATGATTCTACCAAGAAATGTGTGTTCATTCAAACCGCTGGTTTTTGATATTTTGGGCCCTATTGAATAATGAATGTTTTAAATTTTGTCCAAAAGTAAAGAAGATGCAAACTCATCCTTTTAGAAACTTGTTTGGGCTGTTGACAGGAGTAAAAAACCATCAAAAATTTCAATCCTGCATGATTCTACCAAGAAATGTGATTCTTCATTCAAAACGCTGATTTTTGCTATTGGGTTATATTGAATAATGAATGTTTTGAATTTTCTCCAAAAGTCAAGTAGTTGCAAGCTCATGCTTTTAGAGACATGTTAGGGCTCATGAGAGGAGTAGAAAAACATCAAAAATTTCAGTCCTGCACGATTCTACCAAGAAATGTGTGTTCATTCAAACCGCTGGTTTTTGATATTTTGGGCCCTATTGAATAATGAATGTTTTGAATTTTCTACAAAAGTAAAGTAGTTGCAAACTCATCCTTTTAGAAACTTGTTTGGGCTGTTAAGAGGAGTAAAAAACCATCAAAAATTTCAATCCTGCATATTCTACCAAGAAATGTGATTCTTCATTCAAAACGCTGGTTTTTGCTTTTGGGCTCTATTGAATAATGAATGTTTTGAATTTTCTCCAAAAGTAAAGTAGTTGCAAACTCATCCTTTTAGAGACTTGTTTGTGCTCATGAGAGGAGTAGAAAAACATCAAAAATTTCAGTCCTGCACGATTCTACCAAGAAATGTGAGTGTTCATTCAAACCGCTGGTTTTTGATAGTTTGGGCCCTATTGAGTAATGAATGTTTTGAATTTTCTCCAAAAGTAAAGTAGTTGCAAACTCCTCCTTTTAGAAACTTGTTTGGGCTGTTGAGAGGAGTAAAAAAACATCAAAAATTTCAATCCTGCACGATTCTACCAAGAATTGTGAGTGTTCATTCAAACCGCTGGTTTTTGATATTTTGGGCCCTATTGAATAATGAATGTTTTGAATTTTCTCCAAAAGTAAAGTAGTTGCAAGCTATTGCTTTTAGAGACTTGTTTGGGCTCATGAGAGGAGTAGAAAAACATCAAAAATTTCAGTCCTGCATGATTCTACCAAGAAATGTGTGTTCATTCAAACTGCTGGTTTTTGATATTTTGGGCCCTATTGAATAATGAATGTTTTGAATTTTCTCCAAAAGTAAAGTAGTTGCAAACTCATGCTTTTTGTTTAAATATTTTTATTAAAGTTTCAAGTATAGAGGGAAAGGGTAAATGGACAAAGTAAAAAGTAGAGAACTTTACTCTACGTGTTACATCACACATTAAATAAAATTGTTTAATACAAGTAGTGTACATAAGAAACAAATATAATACATCGCTTGAATGCAATCCTCTCAAAAAAGGAACCAACATTGTCATATTGAGTTTACAGTAGAGTGTTAGATAACATAAATTAAGAAAATTTCAAATTCCAAACATCCCATTTAGTGTGATATTTATGGAGAGTACCATTAATAAAGGCAAATCTTTTCTCCATAGAATTATGAGTCCGTAATTTACCTAAAATATCAGCAAAAGAAGGTAAATCAGTTTTAAGCCACCAGAAAGCTATAGCGTTTTTGGTCACCAAAAAAGTATGTATCATTACAAATCGAATAACAGGATTTATTTCTTCAGTGCCCAAAGAAAGTAATGCCATTTGTGGGGTGACCTTCACTGCGTTGTCAGAGAGAGTATTTATATGATTCGTAACTTCTTTCCACAATCTCTTCAATTTAGGACAGCTCCAGAAAATGTGGTACAGGTTACCTGGTAAACCACAATTCCTCCAGCATAGAGGGGAGTATTTATTATCTATATGAGCTAACCTAATCGGAGTGTAATGCCATCTAATTAAAGTTTTAAAGAAAGACTCCTGTAAAGTCGCAGAAATAGTAGATGCATTTGAAAACTTTATGGCCTTCCCCCATTGGTCTTCATCAAATTTTATGTTAAAATCCCTTTCCCATCTTTGAATGTATACATTTTTAAAGAGTTCGGTGTCGTCATTAAGGTGGGAATATATGTTTTTAAGACTCCAAGTCGACTTAAGAGCAACATTTGCAAACATGGAGGCCACAATATCCGAATTCAAAGCTCTACTAGTCAAAAATTTCCGCAGAAGATCTTTCAGAAGTAGATAAGAGGTGAAATGTGTAGACGGGACATGAAATTTATTTTTAATTTCATTAAAGGGTAAAAAATTTTGTCCGTCCCATAAATCCCCTACCGTATTAATTTTAAAGCTGCACCACTCCTCTGGAACTGGACATTTATATATTTTTGATAATAATTTTAATGGGAATTTTTTCAAAATGCTTTTCCTGTCGTCGCCTTTCTTTAATTTTGTGAAACTCCTCCACATAGTCAGTATAGAATTTACAACAGGATGTTGATAAGTAATGATCGAAGGAGATAGCAGATCTTTAAAGAAAAAATCTGATATTGAACTAGTCCCATAATGTTCTAGCTCAAGGTCCAACCAAGCGGGAAGTGTTTTCGTAGAAAACCACTGTTGACTCTGAAGAATAAGAGAAGCTTGAAAATAGATTTGAATATTGGGGAGTGCAAGGCCTCCATTACTCTTTTTCTTATATAAAATTTCAGTAGCAACTCTAGGTTTCTTCCCTTTCCAGATAAAAAGGTTAATTGCTTTTTGGATTTTAAATAAAAGGGAAGTGGGAATCATAAGAGGTAAATTCCTAAGTACAAAAAGAATTTTAGGTAAAATATATGTTTTTATTACCAAGGTTCTTCCCATCAGGGATAGATCGCAATTATTATAACCAGAAAGGTCTTTTAAGATTTTCTTACTGAGATGTTCCATATTCTTAGAAACAATGAGTTTCAAATCTTTAGGGAAAATTATCCCCAAGTATTCTAGTTCAAAATCTTCCCAGTAAAATTCAGATAATTCTTTAAAGGCTTCAATTTCAGAGGGACGTAAATTAAAATGTATTATTTTAGATTTTTGGGGATTTATTTTAAAATATGAGACCTTAGAGAACTCATCTAAAATGGTGATTAAAGCGTTAAGTGAATTAGCCGGATCAGTGACTGATAACATAAGGTCGTCAGCAAATAAGGTTAACTTGTGATGATAATTTTTTGTTTTAAAACCCGAAATATCAGTACATTGTCTGATCATTTCCGCCAAGGGCTCGACTGCCAAGGCAAATAAAAGGGGCGAAAGGGGGCAGCCCTGTCTTGTTCCATTAGTGATGTTGAAATTCCTAGAAAGGTGATTATTAGTATAGGTTTTAGCATTAGTATTAGAGTACAATGCAAATAAAGATGTTATAAAGCGATTGTCAAAACCAAACTTTAGTAAAGTAGCTTTAAGATAATCCCAATTCACCCTATCAAAAGCTTTTTGGGCATCCAACGAGATAAATAGTGAAGGGAGATTATTAGAGCTAGCTATGTTAAACAAGTTCAAGATTCTTCTGGTACCGTCTGTTACTTGTCTTCCGGAGACAAACCCTACTTGATCATTTTTAACAAGATCAGGTAAAAGATTCTTTAATCGATCCGCTAAAATTTTTGAATATACTTTAATATCAGTGTTAATTAAAGAGATCGGACGATAATTTTTAACTTCTTGTGGGTTTCTAATGTCTTTGGGGATCAAAATGATAGTTGCCTCCGTCATTTCTTTGGGGAACGATCCAATACTAGAAGCGTGGTCAAAAAGAGATTTTAGGTGCGGGGATAAAATGTTGGAGAAAAACTTGAGATATTCGTTTGTGAACCCATCTGGGCCAGGGGATTTGTTAAGTTTAAGTTTGTCAATCGTTTTGGCAATTTCTTCTACAGTAAACGGTTGATTTAAAAGAGTTAGGTCCAAATTATCTAGTTGGGGAAGGGTCAATTTAGAAAGAAAAGGTCAATCTCTTTTTGATTAGGAGTATGAACTAAGGGATCTTTTTTAAGATTATAGAGGGTTTCAAAATAATCCGCAAATATTTCGGTAATATCAGAGGGGTGTTGTTTCATTTCTCCTGAAGGGGATTTGATTTTAACAATCCTTCTACTTACGCGAGCTTGTTTAAGTTTACTTGTCATATATTTGGTGGGTTTTTTAATTGAAGCATACAGATTATATTTTGATGCTCTAACAATGGAATCGTACTCGGAAATAATTTCGGATCTTAACGCCTATCTCAATTTCAGGATATCAAGATGGATAATATGGGATGGAGCAGACAGGGAATTTTGTTGTTTTTCTTTTGAAGCAATTTGGTTCTGGAGGTCAGCAATTTTTTGTCTTTTTTCTTTTTTGTATCTCGTGGAGAGTTGGATGAGACATCCTCTCAAGACCGCCTTGTGGGCGTTCCATAATGTAAAGGGATCAATACTATCTGAAGAGTTTTCTTTAAAATAATTGTCAATAGTTTCGGTAATTATATTTCTATACTTTGGGGTACGTAGTAGGGTAGGATTAACCTTCCAAAGAAAAGTGTTTGCTACTGGAGGGCCTGATTCAAATACTGCCAGCACAGGGGCGTGGTCGGAAAAAGACTTCTCAAGAATTTCAATTTTCTTAAATGTTGTGATAGAAAAGACATTGGTTAGAAATAAGTCTATTCTGGAAGATGTCTTATATATATCTGAGTAATATGTAAATTCTCTAGAGGTGGTATTTAGACATCTGAAAATGTCATACATCTCATTTTGTTTTATCCAATTTTTCAGAGATCGGCCTGATTTAGAAGTAGCAGAAGATGATGAGTCAATTTCTCTATCGGGAACTAGATTGAAGTCCCCTATTAGCATGAGGTCACCTTTTTTAACTTCGTCAATCTTCTGCATTAATTTATTAAAAAAAGAGATCTGACCATTATTTGGGGCATATATATTCACGATTGTACAAAGGTTAAAATTTAACTTACATATGAGGATGTGAAATCTTCCCTGGGTGTCGGGATGTTCTTCAATTAATTGGAAGGGAATATTCGTATTTATAATGGTTATAACTCCCGCACTTTTTTTATTATTATTGAGGGATTTAAAAATATATGGAAAATCTTTATGCTGAAAGGTTGGATGTATATCTTTTATTAATTTGACCTCTTGTAAACAAGAGACATCCGCTTGAAGCCGTCTTATTTCTCTCCAAGTTATATAGCGCTTATGGGGACTGTTCAGTCCTTTAACATTGTGTGAAAGGATTTTAATTCTCATGATAATCTCTTTCCTTTTTTATTAGATTAAATTATCTTATATATATTTAGGATTGCTTACTCTTATTAGCTGAATTCAATAAAATGTATATGTCTAGAAAAGGCGAATGAAACAACAAAAAGAAAAAAAAAAAAAAAAACTATAACAAACAAATAAACAAACTTAAAGAGTCCTCCTGGAGTTAATCACGGAACGTGATAATCTCCTTTTTTTGGGTACTTTAAAAAAAAAAAAGCCAAAGTGGCGAGAACCCATGAAGCCATTGATATTTTGTCAAATGTCAAATGTAAATAATACAAAGACCAATGAGAGATATATCCCTATTCAACCAGTATCTTTGTTAGAAGGATCCTCATCTAGAAAGCGTATAAAGTCTAAAGCTTCCTTTGGAGTAAAGAAGGGGACAATTTTACCCCTATGTGACACAAGTAACTTTGTTGGAAAGCCCCATTTATATGGAATCCCCATTTCCCTGAGAGCATTAGTAGCTTGATTAAACAATTTTCTAGCTTCCATAGTTGACTTTGAGAAATCAGAGAAGAATTTTAAATGATTATTAGGGGGAGGTAGAGAGCCCTTCTCTCTAATATATCTTAGTATCATTTCTTTAGTTTCAAAAAAGTGAAAGTGAAGTATCGTATCCCTCGGCTTATCCATTGGTACATTCTTTGGGCGGGGCAGGCGGTGAATCCTATCAATTATCAATTGTAAATCAGTTAAGGACGGCAAAGCCTTTTTAAGCGTAGCTTTAGTGTAATCTGAAAGGTCTTTCTGTATCACGCTTTCAGGTATCCCCCTAATCTTGACGTTGTTCCGTCTACTCCGGTCCTCTAAGTCCGTTAACTTGGACCTCACGGATAAAAGTTCGGCTTTTAAATCTGAGTTTTGCTTTAATAACTCATCTGTTCTATTTTCAACCTTTGACAATCTTTTCTCATTCAGTTCAAATCTTTGAGAGAATTTTTCACTAATCTCCTGCATATCCTTCCTGTGAGAATCAAATCCCGTTTTAATCGACGCATTGATTGCATTGATAGATTTATGCATGAATTGATTAGCTTGATTGGTGGATTCCTGGAAGGATATGAGGAAGCCAGCAAGCAAACCCTCAGTGACTCGCCTATCAGAGTTCAACAGTGTTTTAAAGTCAAAGTCATGGGGAGTCAGAAAATCAGTAGAAGACGACTCCGGACAGCCTTTTTTAGAGAGTTGTTTAACTGGGGTACTATTTGGAGAATAGTCATCAGATGAAGTATTAGAATCTAAATCTGCTGCCTCTGTTCTCACAGTTTCACCTTCTGGAATTCTTCTCTTATGAGATTTGGATAAATCCATTTTACTTTCCTCATCCTGAAAAGAAAGTTTTGAGGCACCTTTATTATCAAAAACTTGAGAAGATGTGAAAGATAGAGTACGGGGGTCAGAAGATATAATTTTTTGATCCGAGTCCTGCTGAGTAGCCTTATTAGATAAACCGTGAGGCATGTGTCTAGATGAGATAGCTTCCTCCCTTTTTAGAGGGGATCTAGATTTAATTGGACTTAATAGATTAACAGATTCAGTGTAAATTTTCTGATTTGAAGCGCTCGTAGATTTCTGGTTTTTACTAGTAGGCAATTTAGATTTCAAATTAGATGCCATAATTAGAGTATACCGAAACAAGAGTAAAGGAAATGCGCTATACCCTTAAATGTTCCTGTATATGCCACCCCTGTTTTATTATTATTGTAATTAAGTTGAACTTTATTACAGTTTCAGCAGGGTTTGTAAATCGCAAACTAAGATAAGAATAAAGACTTAAATAGAGTAGTAATGTAACCCCTTCAATTTTGATAATTCAACAAAGCAATAGAGACGTCTTGTCCTCCGTAACGTAGGCTTATATAAAACAACAGCACCTCATACACTCCTGTCCAAACACTACCTATATAACCTCAGGTGCCTTAAATGTTATAGACAGAGAAGAGAAGAGCATACAATCAGTAGGATTCAGAATAAGACAGTATAAGCTCTATATCTTCCCGTCTAGGAATGTATAGATTAGTTATTCCCTTAAATATCTTCTTCTAATGCTTTAATATGTCATCAAAACAAGGCACAAGAGACAATCTCCATGTAAGTCTCATCTAACTCAAGGATGCACTTCAGCAATACGCAAACAGTCTTATTGATATAACAATATTCAGATACTCTCCCCTATATTACTATCCCTATTCCAATTTACAAATAATTAAGATTTCACCATCCCCAAGAGACTAACAATAAGTTCAGAGAGCAACAGATTCCATCTCACCCAACGAGTGTAATATTCTCCAAGTAGTAGGGGTCAACGATGCTCCTTCCTTCAGGTCACCGTTGGATAGTAATCAAGTGACCGCCAAAACCATAGTCAAATTTCACTAAATCTCCTCTGCTTCTTCTTGTATAAATGTAGCCGTCTCTAAGCCCCTTAGCGTGTTAAAGGGTCGAACTCGATGTGACAATCAGTCAATGACAGCCTCAGCCGAGGCACCCAATAAGGACCAGATCCACCTCCACCCTCTTTGATGACAGCTTCTTCCTTGCAGCTTCGTGCCCGCCAGCTCCCGCCGCGACACTCTCCAGCACCGCCAGCTCCTTTACTCCTCTGCAGCTGAGCGGCGGCAAGCTGCGCAGAGCTCGGTCTCCAGGCAATGACCTCCGATCAGCACAGAAAAAGCATGGGCAATTCCAAATTCTTTCTGTTAAAGATATCCCCAGCAGTGGGCTTCTCCTCCTAGACCGCCGCTAAGCTCCAGCAGCTCTCCCGCCAAACAGTTTTAAAATCAGACGCGGCGCTCCCCTTCTTCTCCGCACTCACCAATGCAACACTCAGTCAGTGACAGCTTCAGCCGAGGCACCCAAGAAGGACCAGAGCCACCTCTACTTTCTTTGATGACAGCCTCTTCCTTGTGGCTTCGTGCCTGCCAACTCCCGCCGCGTCGCTCTCCAGCACCGCCAGCTCCTTTACTCCTCTGCAGCTGAGCGGCGGCAAGCTGCGCAGAGCCCAGTATCCAACAGCGTCGACAGCGGACCTCTATCGACTCAGGAATACCGAGGCTCCTTCAGCGTCAGATCAGGGGCTCAGCAGCCGTCACACAGGATCTCCTCCAGTTCATACCTCTGATGTAAACAATGGCGGTACCCGCGGCTAAGTACAGGGGAAACCTGTTGAGTCAACAGCGGCTCTCTCCTCACCACTCACTTCTAAAGGCTGTAATTCCTTAAGTAAACAGCGGATTTCTTCCAGGGAGGTGTCAAAATGTTCACAATAAAGATAAGAATCCAATTCCAAAGGTCTTCTGATGAATAAGAGTCTTCTTAAGCAATTATGTCGCTTTGTAGATAGGCTTCATGGGAGCTCTGAGCTCAAGTGTCCTCCTACATCGAGCTCCAGGCCACACCCCTTCCGCAAACTCATGCTTTTAGAGACTTGTTTGGGCTCATGAGAGGAGTAGAAAAACATCAAAAATTTCAGTCCTGCATGATTCTACCAAGAAATGTGTGTTCATTCAAACCGCTGGTTTTTGATATTTTGGGCCCTATTGAATAATGAATGTTTTGAATTTTCTCCAAAAGTAAAGTCGTTGCAAACTCATCCTTTTAGAAACTTGTTTGGGCTGTTGAGAGGAGTAAAAAACCATCAAAAATTTCAATCCTGCATGATTCTACCAATAAATGTGATTCTTCATTCAAAACGCTGGTTTTTGCTATTGGGCTCTATTGAATAATGAATGTTTTGAATTTTCTCCAAAAGTAAAGTAGTTGCAAACTCATCCTTTTAGAGTCTTGGTTTGGGCTCATGAGAGTAGAAAAACATCAAAAATTTCAGTCCTGCACGATTCTACCAAGAAATGTGAGTGTTCATTCAAACCGCTGGTTTTTGATATTTTGGGCCCTATTGAATAATGAATGTTTTGAATTTTCTCCAAAAGTAAAGTAGTTGCAAACTCATCCTTTTAGAAACTTGTTTGGGCTGTTGAGAGGATTAAAAAAGAATCAAAAATTTCAATCCTGCATGATTCTACCAAGAAATGTGATTCTTCATTCAAAACGCTGATTTTTGCTAGTGGGTTATATTGAATAATGAATGTTTTGAATTTTCTCCAAAAGTAAAGTAGTTGCAAGCTCATGCTTTTAGAGACTTGTTTGGGCTCATGAGAGGAGTAAAAAACCATCAAAAATTTCAATCCTGCATGATTCTACCAAGAAATGTGATTCTTCATTCAAAACCTGATTTTTGCTATTGGGCTCTATTGAATAATGAATGTTTTGAATTTTCTCCAAAAGTAAAGTAGTTGCAAACTCATGCTTTTAGAGACTTGTTTGGGCTCATGAGAGGAGTAGAAAAACATCAAAAATTTCAGTCCTGCATGATTCTACCAAGAAATATGTGTTCATTCAAACCGCTGGTTTTTGATATTTTGGGCCCTATTGAATAATGAATGTTTTGAATTTTCTGCAAAAGTAAAGTAGTTGCAAACTCATCCTTTTAGAAACTTGTTTGGGCTGTTGAGAGGAGTAAAAAACCATCAAAAATTTCAATCCTTCATAATTCTACCAAGAAATGTGATTCTTCATTCAAAACGCTGATTTTTGCTATTGGGTTCTATTGAATAATGAATGTTTTGAATTTTCTCCAAAAGTAAAGTAGTTGCAAGCTCATGCTTTTAGAGACTTGTTTGGGCTCATGAGAGGAGTAGAAAAACATCAAAAATTTCAGTCCTGCATGATTCTACCAAGAAATGTGTGTTCATTCAAACCGCTAGTTTGTGATATTTTGGGCCCTATTGAATAATGAATGTTTTGAATTTTCTCCAAAAGTAAAGTAGTTGCAAACTCATCCTTTTAGAAACTTGTTTGGGCTGTTGAGAGGAGTAAAAAACCATCAAAAATTTCAATCCTGCATGATTCTACCAAGAAATGTGATTCTTCATTCAAAACGCTGATTTTTGCTATTGGGTTCTATTGAATAATGAATGTTTTGAATTTTCTCCAAAAGTAAAGTAGTTGCAAACTCATCCTTTTAGAGACTTGTTTGGGCTCATGAGAGGAGTAGAAAAACATCAAAAATTTTAGTCCTGCACGATTCTACCAAGAAATGTGAGTGTTCATTCAAACCACTGGTTTTTGATAGTTTGTGCCCTATTGAATAATGAATGTTTTGAATTTTCTCCAAAAGTAAAGTAGTTGCAAACTCATCCTTTTAGAAACTTGTTTGGGCTGTTGAGAGGAGTAAAAAACCATCAAAAATTTCAATCCTGCATTTTCTACCAAGAAATGTGATTCTTCATTCAAAACGCTGGTTTTTGCTATTGGGATCTATTGAATAATGAATGTTTTGAATTTTCTCCAAAAGTAAAGTAGTTGCAAACTCATCCTTTTAGAGACTTGTTTGTGCTCATGAGAGGTGTAGAAAAACATCAAAAATTTCAGTCCTGCACGATTCTACCAAGAAATGTGAGTGTTCATTCAAACCGCTGGTTTTTGATAGTTTGGGCCCTATTGAATAATGAATGTTTTGAATTTTCTCCAAAAGTAAAGTAGTTGCAAACTCATCCTTTTAGAAACTTGTTTGGGCTGTTGAGAGGAGTAAAAAACCATCAAAAATTTCAATCCTGCATGATTCTACCAAGAAATGTGATTCTTCATTCAAAACCTGATTTTTGCTATTGGGTTCTATTGAATAATGAATGTTTTGAATTTTCTCCAAAAGTAAAGTAGTTGCAAACTCATGCTTTTAGAGACTTGTTTGGGCTCATGAGAGGAGTAGAAAAACATCAAAAATTTCAGTCCTGCATGATTCTACCAAGAAATGTGTGTTCATTCATACCGCTGGTTTTTGATATTTTGGGCCCTATTGAATAATGAATGTTTTGAATTTTCTCCAAAAGTAAAGTAGTTGCAAACTCATCATTTTAGAAACTTGTTTGGGCTGTTGAGAGGAGTAAAAAACCATCAAAAATTTCAATCCTGCATGATTCTACCAAGAAATGTGATTCTTCATTCAAACCTCTGGTTTTTGATATTTTGGGCCCTATTGAATAATGAATGTTTTGAATTTTCTCGAAAAGTAAAGTAGTTGCAAACTCATCCTTTTAGAAACTTGTTTGGGCTGTTGAGAGGAGTAAAAAACCATCAAAAATTTCAATCCTGCATGATTCTACCAAGAAATGTGATTCTTCATTCAAAAGCTGGTTTTTGCTATTGGGCTCTATTGAATAATGAATGTTTTGAATTTTCTCCAAAAGTAAAGTAGTTGCAAACTCATTCTTTTAGAGACTTGTTTGTGCTCATGAGAGGAGTTGAAAAACATCAAAAATTTCAGTCCTGCACGATTCTACCAAGAAATGTGAGTGTTCATTCAAACCGCTGGTTTTTGATAGTTTGGGCCCTATTGAATAATGAATGTTTTGAATTTTCTCCAAAAGTAAAGTAGTTGCAAACTTATCCTTTTAGAAACTTGTTTGGGCTGTTGAGAGGAGTAAAAAAACCATCAAAAATTTCAATCCTGCATGATTCTACCAAGAAATGTGATTCTTCATTCAAAACGCTGATTTTTGCTATTGGGTTCTATTGAATAATGAATGTTTTGAATTTTCTCCAAAAGTAAAGTAGTTGCAAGCTCATGCTTTTAGAGACTTGTTTGGGCTCATGAAAGGAGTAGAAAAACATCAAAAATTTCAGTCCTGCATGATTCTACCAAGAAATGTGTGTTCATTCAAATCGCTGGTTTTTGATATTTTGGGCCCTATTGAATAATGAATATTTTGAATTTTTTCCAAAAGTAAAGTAGTTGCAAACTCATGCTTTTTGAAACTTGTTTTGGCTGTTGACAGGAGTAAAAAACCTTCAAAAATTTCAATCCTGCATGATTCTACCAAGAAATGTGATTCTTCATTCAAAACGCTGATTTTTGCTATTGGTTTCTATTGAATAATGAATGTTTTGAATTTTCTCCAAAAGTAAAGTAGTTGCAAACTCATGCTTTTAGAGACTTGTTTGGGCTCATGAGAGGAGTAGAAAAACATCAAAAATTTCAGTCCTGCATGATTCTACCAAGAAATGAGTGTTCATTCAAACCGCTGGTTTTTGATATTTTGGGCCCTATTGAATAATGAATGTTTTGAATTTTCTCCAAAAGTAAAGTAGTTGCAAACTCATCCTTTTAGAAACTTGTTTGGGCTGTTGAGAGGAGTAAAAAACCATCAAAAATTTCAGTCCTGCATGATTGTACCAAGAAATGTGATTCTTCATTCAAAACGCTGATTTTTGCTATTGGGTTCTATTGAATAATGAATGTTTTGAATTTTCTCCAAAAGTAAAGTAGTTGCAAACTCATCCTTTTAGAGACTTGTTTGGGCTCATGAGAGGAGTAGAAAAACATCAAAAATTTCAGTCCTGCACGATTCTACCAAGAAATGTGAGTGTTCATTCAAACCACTGGTTTTTGATAGTTTGGGCCCTATTGAATAATGAATGTTTTGAATTTTCTCCAAAAGTAAAGTAGTTGCAAACTCATCCTTTTAGAAACTTGTTTGGGCTGTTGAGAGGAGTAAAAAACCATCAAAAATTTCAATCCTGCATGATTCTACCAAGAAATGTGATTCTTCATTCAAAACCTGATTTTTGCTATTGGGCTCTATTGAATAATGAATGTTTTGAATTTTCTCCAAAAGTAAAGTAGTTGCAAACTCATGCTTTTAGAGACTTGTTTGGGCTCATGAGAGGAGTAGAAAAACATCAAAAATTTCAGTCCTGCATGATTCTACCAAGAAATGTGTGTTCATTCAAACCGCTGGTTTTTGATATTTTGGGCCCTATTGAATAATGAATGTTTTGAATTTTCTCCAAAAGTAAAGTAGTTGCAAACTCATCCTTTTAGAAACTTGTTTGGGCTGTTGAGAGGAGTAAAAAACCATCAAAAATTTCAATCCTGCATTTTCTACCAAGAAATGTGATTCTTCATTCAAAACGCTGGTTTTTGCTATTGGGATGTATTGAATAATGAATGTTTTGAATTTTCTCCAAAAGTAAAGTAGTTGCAAACTCATCCTTTTAGAGACTTGTTTGTGCTCATGAGAGGAGTAGAAAAACATCAAATATTTCAGTCCTGCACGATTCTACCAAGAAATGTGAGTGTTCATTCAAACCGCTGGTTTTTGATAGTTTGGGCCCTATTGAATAATGAATGTTTTGAATTTTCTCCAAAAGTAAAGTAGTTGCAAACTCATCCTTTTAGAAACTTGTTTGGGCTGTTGAGAGGAGTAAAAAACCATCAAAAATTTCAATCCTGCATGATTCTACCAAGAAATGTGATTCTTCATTCAAAACCTGATTTTTGCTATTGGGTTCTATTGAATAATGAATGTTTTGAATTTTCTCCAAAAGTAAAGTAGTTGCAAACTCATGCTTTTAGAGACTTGTTTGGGCTCATGAGAGGAGTAGAAAAACATCAAAAATTTCAGTCCTGCATGATTCTACCAAGAAATGTGTGTTCATTCAAACCGCTGGTTTTTGATATTTTGGGCCCTATTGAATAATGAATGTTTTGAATTTTCTCCAAAAGTAAAGTAGTTGCAAACTCATCTTTTTAGAAACTTGTTTGGGCTGTTGAGAGGAGTAAAAAACCATCAAAAATTTCAATCCTGCATGATTCTACCAAGAAATGTGATTCTTCATTCAAACCTCTGGTTTTTGATATTTTGGGCTCTATTGAATAATGAATGTTTTGAATTTTCTCGAAAAGTAAAGTAGTTGCAAACTCATCCTTTTAGAAACTTGTTTGGGCTGTTGAGAGGAGTAAAAAACCATCAAAAATTTCAATCCTGCATGATTCTACCAAGAAATGTGATTCTTCATTCAAAAGCTGGTTTTTGCTATTGGGCTCTATTGAATAATGAATGTTTTGAATTTTCTCCAAAAGTAAAGTAGTTGCAAACTCATTCTTTTAGAGACTTGTTTGTGCTCATGAGAGGAGTAGAAAAACATCAAAAATTTCAGTCCTGCACGATTCTACCAAGAAATGTGAGTGTTCATTCAAACCGCTGGTTTTTGATAGTTTGGGTCCTATTGAATAATGAATGTTTTGAATTTTCTCCAAAAGTAAAGTAGTTGCAAACTTATCCTTTTAGAAACTTGTTTGGGCTGTTGAGAGGAGTAAAAAAACCATCAAAAATTTCAATCCTGCATGATTCTACCAAGAAATGTGATTCTTCATTCAAAACGCTGATTTTTGCTATTGGGTTCTATTGAATAATGAATGTTTTGAATTTTCTCCAAAAGTAAAGTAGTTGCAAGCTCATGCTTTTAGAGACTTGTTTGGGCTCATGAAAGGAGTAGAAAAACATCAAAAATTTCAGTCCTGCATGATTCTACCAAGAAATGTGTGTTCATTCAAACCGCTGGTTTTTGATATTTTGGGCCCTATTGAATAATGAATATTTTGAATTTTTTCCAAAAGTAAAGTAGTTGCAAACTCATGCTTTTTGAAACTTGTTTTGGCTGTTGACAGGAGTAAAAAACCTTCAAAAATTTCAATCCTGCATGATTCTACCAAGAAATGTGATTCTTCATTCAAAACGCTGATTTTTGCTATTGGTTTCTATTGAATAATGAATGTTTTGAATTTTCTCCAAAAGTAAAGTAGTTGCAAACTCATGCTTTTAGAGACTTGTTTGGGCTCATGAGAGGAGAAGAAAAACATCAAAAATTTCAGTCCTGCATGATTCTACCAAGGAATGAGTGTTCATTCAAACCGCTGGTTTTTGATATTTTGGGCCCTATTGAATAATGAATGTTTTGAATTTTCTCCAAAAGTAAAGTAGTTGCAAACTCATCCTTTTAGAAACTTGTTTGGGCTGTTGAGAGGAGTAAAAAACCATCAAAAATTTCAGTCCTGCATGATTGTACCAAGAAATGTGATTCTTCATTCAAAACGCTGGTTTTTGCTATTGGGCTCTATTGAATAATGAATGTTTTGAATT
Source organism: Dendrobates tinctorius (assembly GCF_039654945.1). Lineage (NCBI taxonomy): Eukaryota > Metazoa > Chordata > Amphibia > Anura > Dendrobatidae > Dendrobates > Dendrobates tinctorius. Next base: position 26,608,772 of record NW_027361793.1, read on the forward strand.
TTCTCCAAAAGTAAAGTAGTTGCAAACTCATCCTTTTAGAAACTTGTTTGGGCTGTTGAGAGGAGTAAAAAAACCATCAAAAATTTCAATCCTGCATGATTCTACCAAGAAATGTGATTCTTCATTCAAAACCTGATTTTTGCTATTGGGCTCTATTGAATAATGAATGTTTTGAATTTTCTCCAAAAGTAAAGTAGTTGCAAACTCATGCTTTTAGCGACTTGTTTGGGCTCATGAGAGGAGTAGAAAAACATCAAAAATTTCAGTCCTGCATGATTCTACCAAGAAATGTGTGTTCATTCAAACCGCTGGTTTTTGATATTTTGGGCCCTATTGAATAATGAATGTTTTGAATTTTCTCCAAAAGTAAAGTAGTTGCAAACTCATCCTTTTAGAAACTTGTTTGGGCTGTTGAGAGGAGTAAAAAACCATCAAAAATTTCAATCCTGCATTTTCTACCAAGAAATGTGATTCTTCATTCAAAACGCTGGTTTTTGCTATTGGGCTCTATTGAATAATGAATGTTTTGAATTTTTTCTAAAAGTAAAGTAGTTGCAAACTCATCCTTTTAGAGACTTGTTTGTGCTCATGAGAGGAGTAGAAAAACATCAAAAATTTCAGTCCTGCACGATTCTACCAAGAAATGTGAGTGTTCATTCAAACCGCTGGTTTTTGATAGTTTGGGCCCTATTGAATAATGAATGTTTTGAATTTTCTCCAAAAGTAAAGTAGTTGCAAACTAATCCTTTTAGAAACTTGTTTGGGCTGTTGAGAGGAGTAAAAAAACATCAAAAATTTCAATCCTGCATGATTCTACCAAGAAATGTGATTCTTCATTCAAAACCTGATTTTTGCTATTGGGTTCTATTGAATAATGAATGTTTTGAATTTTCTCCAAAAGTAAAGTAGTTGCAAACTCATGCTTTTAGAGACTTGTTTGGGCTCATGAGAGGAGTAGAAAAACATCAAAAATTTCAGTCCTGCATGATTCTACCAAGAAATGTGTGTTCATTCATACTGCTGGTTTTTGATATTTTGGGCCCTATTGAATAATGAATGTTTTGAATTTTCTCCAAAAGTAAAGTAGTTGCAAACTCTTCATTTTAGAAACTTGTTTGGGCTGTTGAGAGGATTAAAAAACCATCAAAAATTTCAATCCTGCATGATTCTACCAAGAAATGTGATTCTTCATTCAAACCTCTGGTTTTTGATATTTTGGGCCCTATTGAATAATGAATGTTTTGAATTTTCTCGAAAAGTAAAGTAGTTGCAAACTCATCCTTTTAGAAACTTGTTTGGGCTGTTGAGAGGAGTAAAAAACCATCAAAAATTTCAATCCTGCATGATTATACCAAGAAATGTGATTCTTCAGTCAAAAGCTGGTTTTTGCTATTGGGCTCTATTGAATAATGAATGTTTTGAATTTTCTTCAAAAGTAAAGTAGTTGCAAACTCATTCTTTTAGAGACTTGTTTGTGCTCATGAGAGGAGTAGAAAAACATCAAAAATTTCAGTCCTGCACGATTCTACCAAGAAATGTGAGTGTTCATTCAAACCGCTGGTTTTTGATAGTTTGGGCCCTATTGAATAATGAATGTTTTGAATTTTCTCCAAAAGTAAAGTAGTTGCAAACTTATCCTTTTAGAAACTTGTTTGGGCTGTTGAGAGGAGTAAAAAAACCATCAAAAATTTCAATCCTGCATGATTCTACCAAGAAATGTGATTCTTCATTCAAAACGCTGATTTTTGCTATTGGGTTCTATTGAATAATGAATGTTTTGAATTTTCTCCAAAAGTAAAGTAGTTGCAAGCTCATGCTTTTAGAGACTTGTTTGGGCTCATGAGAGGAGTAGAAAAACATCAAAAATTTCAGTCCTGCATGATTCTACCAAGAAATGTGTGTTCATTCAAACCGCTGGTTTTTGATATTTTGGGCCCTATTGAATAATGAATATTTTGAATTTTTTCCAAAAGTAAAGTAGTTGCAAACTCATCCTTTTTGAAACTTGTTTTGGCTGTTGACAGGAGTAAAAAACCTTCAAAAATTTCAATCCTGCATGATTCTACCAAGAAATGTGATTCTTCATTCAAAACGCTGATTTTTGCTATTGGGTTATATTGAATAATGAATGTTTTGAATTTTCTCCAAAAGTAAAGTAGTTGCAAACTCATGCTTTTAGAGACTTGTTTGGGCTCATGAGAGGAGTAGAAAAACATCAAAAATTTCAGTCCTGCATGATTCTACCAAGAAATGAGTGTTCATTCAAACCGCTGGTTTTTGATATTTTGGGCCCTATTGAATAATGAATGTTTTGAATTTTCTCCAAAAGTAAAGTAGTTGCAAACTCATCCTTTTAGAAACTTGTTTGGGCTGTTGAGAGGAGTAAAAAACCATCAAAAATTTCAGTCCTGCATGATTGTACCAAGAAATGTGATTCTTCATTCAAAACGCTGGTTTTTGCTATTGGGCTCTATTGAATAATGAATGTTTTGAATTTTCTCCAAAAGTAAAGTAGTTGCAAACTCATCCTTTTAGAGTCTTGGTTTGGGCTCATGAGAGGAGTAGAAAAACATCAAAAATTTCAGTCCTGCAAGATTCTAACAAGAAATGTGAGTGTTCATTCAAACCGCTGGTTTTTGATATTTTGGGCCCTATTGAATAATGAATGTTTTGAATTTTCTCCAAAAGTAAAGTAGTTGCAAACTCATCCTTTTAGAAACTTGTTTGTGCTGTTGAGAGGAGTAAAAAACCATAAAAAATTTCAATCCTGCATGATTCTACCAAGAAATGTGATTCTTCATTCAAAACCTGATTTTTGCTATTGGGCTCTATTGAATAATGAATGTTTTGAATTTTCTCCAAAAGTAAAGTAGTTGCAAACTCATCCTTTTAGAGACTTGTTTGGACTCATGAGAGGAGTAGAAAAACATCAAAAATTTCAGTCCTGCACGATTCTACCAAGAAATGTGAGTGTTCATTCAAACCGCTGGATTTTGATAGTTTGGGCCCTATTGAATAATTAATGTTTTGAATTTTCTCCAAAAGTAAAGTAGTTGCAAACTCATCCTTTTAGAAACTTGTTTGGGCTGTTGAGAGGAGTAAAAAACCATCAAAAATTTCAATCCTGCATGATTCTACCAAGAAATGTGATTCTTCATTCAAAACCTGATTTTTGCTATTGGGCTCTATTGAATAATGAATGTTTTGAATTTTCTCCAAAAGTAAAGTAGTTGCAAACTCATGCTTTTAGAGACTTGTTTGGGCTCATGAGAGGAGTAGAAAAACATCAAAAATTTCAGTCCTGCATGATTCTACCAAGAAATATGTGTTTATTCAAACCGCTGGTTTTTGATATTTTGGGCCCTATTGAATAGTGAATGTTTTGAATTTTCTCCAAAAGTAAAGTAGTTGCAAACTCATCCTTTTAGAAACTTGTTTGGGCTGTTGAGAGGAGTAAAAAACCATCAAAAATTTCAATCCTGCATGATTCTACCAAGAAATGTGATTCTTCATTCAAAACGCTGATTTTTGCTATTGGGTTCTATTGAATAATGAATGTTTTGAATTTTCTCCAAAAGTAAAGTAGTTGCAAACTCATCCTTTTAGAGACTTGTTTGGGCTCATGAGAGGAGTAGAAAAACCAAAAATTTCAGTCCTGCACGATTCTACCAAGAAATGTGAGTGTTCATTCAAACCGCTGGTTTTTGATAGTTTGGGCCCTATTGAATAATGAATGTTTTGAATTTTCTCCAAAAGTAAAGTAGTTGCAAACTCATCCTTTTAGAAACTTGTTTGGGCTGTTGAGAGGAGTAAAAAACCATCAAAAATTTCAATCCTGCATGATTCTACCAAGAAATGTGATTCTTCATTCAAAACGCTGATTTTTGCTATTGGGTTCTATTGAATAATGAATGTTTTGAATTTTCTCCAAAAGTAAAGTAGTTGCAAGCTCATGCTTTTAGAGACTTGTTTGGGCTCATGAGAGGAGTAGAAAAACATCAAAAATTTCAGTCCTGCATGATTCTACCAAGAAATGTGTGTTCATTCAAACCGCTGGTTTTTGATATTTTGGGCCCTATTGAATAATGAATGTTTTGAATTTTCTCCAAAAGTAAAGTAGTTGCAAACTCATCCTTTTAGAAACTTGTTTGGGCTGTTGAGAGGAGTAAAAAACCATCAAAAATTTCAATCTTGCATGATTCTACCAAGAAATGTGATTCTTCATTCAAAACGCTGATTTTTGCTATTGGGTTCTATTGAATAATGAATGTTTTGAATTTTCTCCAAAAGTAAAGTAGTTGCAAACTCATCCTTTTAGAGACTTGTTTGGGCTCATGAGAGGAGTAGAAAAACATCAAAAATTTCAGTCCTGCACGATTCTACCAAGAAATGTGAGTGTTCATTCAAACCGCTGGTTTTTGATAGTTTGGGCCCTATTGAATAATGAATGTTTTGAATTTTCTCCAAAAGTAAAGTAGTTGCAAGCTCATGCTTTTAGAGACTTGTTTGGGCTCATGAGAGGAGTAGAAAAACATCAAAAATTTCAGTGCTGCATTATTCTACCAAGAAATGTGTGTTCATTCAAACCGCTGGTTTTTGATATTTTGGGCCTTATTGAATAATGAATGTTTTGAATTTTCTCCAAAATTAAAATAGTTGCAAACTCATCCTTTTAGAAACTTGTTTGGGCTGTTGTGAGACGTAAAAAACCATCAAAAATTTCAATCCTGCATGATTCTACCAAGAAATGTGATTCTTCATTCAAAACGCTGATTTTTGCTATTGGGTTCTATTGAATAATGAATGTTTTGAATTTTCTCCAAAAGTAAAGTAGTTGCAAGCTCATGCTTTTAGAGACTTGTTTGGGCTCATGAGAGGAGTAGAAAAACATCAAAAATTTCAGTCCTGCATGATTCTACCAAGAGATGTGTGTTAATTCAAACCACTGGTTTTTGATATTTTGGGCCCTATTGCATAATGAATGTTTTGAATTTTCTCCAAAAGTAAAGTAGTTGCAAACTCATCCTTTTAGAAACTTGTTTGGGCTGTTGAGAGGAGTAAAAAAACCATCAAAAATTTCAAGCCTGCATGATTCTACCAAGAAATGTGATTCTTCAATCAAAACCTGATTTTTGCTATTGGGCTCTATTGAATAATGAATGTTTTGAATTTTCTCCAAAAGTAAAGTAGTTGCAAACTCATGCTTTTAGAGACTTGGTTGGGCTCATGAGAGGAGTAGAAAAACATCAAAAATTTCAGTCCTGCATGATTCTACCAAGAAATGTGTGTTCATTCAAACCGCTGGTTTTTGATTTTTTGGGCCCTATTGAATAATGAATGTTTTGAATTTTCTCCAAAAGTAAAGTAGTTGCAAACTCATCCTTTTAGAAACTTGTTTGGGCTGTTGAGAGGAGTAAAAAAACCATCAAAAATTTCAATCCTGCATGATTCTACCAAGAAATGTGATTCTTCATTCAAAACGCTGGTTTTTGATATTTTGGGCCCTATTGAATAATGAATGTTTTGAATTTTCTCCAAAAGTAAAGTAGTTGCAAACTCATCCTTTTAGAAACTTGTTTGGGCTGTTGAGAGGAGTAAAAAACCATCAAAAATTTCAATCCTGCATGATTCTACCAAGAAATGTGATTCTTCATTCAAAACGCTGATTTTTGCTATTGGGTTCTATTGAATAATGAATGTTTTGAATTTTCTCCAAAAGTAAAGTAGTTGCAAACTCATGCTTTTAGAGACTTGTTTGGGCTCATGAGAGGAGTAGAAAAACATCAAAAATTTCAGTCCTGCATGATTCTACCAAGAAATGTGTGTTCATTCAAACCGCTGGTTTTTGATATTTTGGGCCCTATTGAATAATGAATGTTTTGAATTTTCTCCAAAAGTAAAGTAGTTGCAAACTCATCCTTTTTGAAACTTGTTTGGGCTGTTGAGAGGAGTAAAAAACCATCAAAAATTTCAATCCTGCATGATTCTACCAAGAAATGTGATTCTTCATTCAAAACGCTGGTTTTTGCTATTGGGCTCTATTGAATAATGAATGTTTTGAATTTTCTCCAAAAGTAAAGTAGTTGCGAACTCATCCTTTTAGAGTCTTGGTTTGGGCTCATGAGAGGAGTAGAAAAACATCAAAAATTTCAGTCCTGCACGATTCTACCAAGAAATGTGAGTGTTCATTCAAACCGCTGGTTTTTGATATTTTGGGCCCTATTGAATAATGAATGTTTTGAATTTTCTCCAAAAGTAAAGTAGTTGCAAACTCATCCTTTTAGAAACTTGTTTGGGCTGTTGAGAGGAGTAAAATAGAATCAAAAATTTAAATCCTGCATGATTCTACCAAGAAATGTGATTCTTCATTCAAAACCTGATTTTTGCTATTGGGCTCTATTGAATAATGAATGTTTTGAATTTTCTCCAAAAGTAAAGTAGTTGCAAACTCATCCTTTTAGAGACTTGTTTGGGCTCATGAGAGGAGTAGAAAAACATCAAAAATTTTAGTCCTGCACGATTCTACCAAGAAATGTGAGTGTTCATTCAAACCACTGGTTTTTGATAGTTTGTGCCCTATTGAATAATGAATGTTTTGAATTTTCTCCAAAAGTAAAGTAGTTGCAAACTCATCCTTTTAGAAACTTGTTTGGGCTGTTGAGAGGAGTAAAAAACCATCAAAAATTTCAATCCTGCATTTTCTACCAAGAAATGTGATTCTTCATTCAAAACGCTGGTTTTTGCTATTGGGATCTATTGAATAATGAATGTTTTGAATTTTCTCCAAAAGTAAAGTAGTTGCAAACTCATCCTTTTAGAGACTTGTTTGTGCTCATGAGAGGAGTAGAAAAACATCAAAAATTTCAGTCCTGCACGATTCTACCAAGAAATGTGAGTGTTCATTCAAACCGCTGGTTTTTGATAGTTTGGGCCCTATTGAATAATGAATGTTTTGAATTTTCTCCAAAAGTAAAGTAGTTGCAAACTCATCCTTTTAGAAACTTGTTTGGGCTGTTGAGAGGAGTAAAAAACCATCAAAAATTTCAATCCTGCATGATTCTACCAAGAAATGTGATTCTTCATTCAAAACCTGATTTTTGCTATTGGGTTCTATTGAATAATGAATGTTTTGAATTTTCTCCAAAAGTAAAGTAGTTGCAAACTCATGCTTTTAGAGACTTGTTTGGGCTCATGAGAGGAGTAGAAAAACATCAAAAATTTCAGTCCTGCATGATTCTACCAAGAAATGTGTGTTCATTCATACCGCTGGTTTTTGATATTTTGGGCCCTATTGAATAATGAATGTTTTGAATTTTCTCCAAAAGTAAAGTAGTTGCAAACTCATCATTTTAGAAACTTGTTTGGGCTGTTGAGAGGAGTAAAAAACCATCAAAAATTTCAATCCTGCATGATTCTACCAAGAAATGTGATTCTTCATTCAAACCTCTGGTTTTTGATATTTTGGGCCCTATTGAATAATGAATGTTTTGAATTTTCTCGAAAAGTAAAGTAGTTGCAAACTCATCCTTTTAGAAACTTGTTTGGGCTGTTGAGAGGAGTAAAAAACCATCAAAAATTTCAATCCTGCATGATTCTACCAAGAAATGTGATTCTTCATTCAAAAGCTGGTTTTTGCTATTGGGCTCTATTGAATAATGAATGTTTTGAATTTTCTCCAAAAGTAAAGTAGTTGCAAACTCATTCTTTTAGAGACTTGTTTGTGCTCATGAGAGGAGTTGAAAAACATCAAAAATTTCAGTCCTGCACGATTCTACCAAGAAATGTGAGTGTTCATTCAAACCGCTGGTTTTTGATAGTTTGGGCCCTATTGAATAATGAATGTTTTGAATTTTCTCCAAAAGTAAAGTAGTTGCAAACTTATCCTTTTAGAAACTTGTTTGGGCTGTTGAGAGGAGTAAAAAAACCATCAAAAATTTCAATCCTGCATGATTCTACCAAGAAATGTGATTCTTCATTCAAAACGCTGATTTTTGCTATTGGGTTCTATTGAATAATGAATGTTTTGAATTTTCTCCAAAAGTAAAGTAGTTGCAAGCTCATGCTTTTAGAGACTTGTTTGGGCTCATGAAAGGAGTAGAAAAACATCAAAAATTTCAGTCCTGCATGATTCTACCAAGAAATGTGTGTTCATTCAAACCGCTGGTTTTTGATATTTTGGGCCCTATTGAATAATGAATATTTTGAATTTTTTCCAAAAGTAAAGTAGTTGCAAACTCATGCTTTTTGAAACTTGTTTTGGCTGTTGACAGGAGTAAAAAACCTTCAAAAATTTCAATCCTGCATGATTCTACCAAGAAATGTGATTCTTCATTCAAAACGCTGATTTTTGCTATTGGTTTCTATTGAATAATGAATGTTTTGAATTTTCTCCAAAAGTAAAGTAGTTGCAAACTCATGCTTTTAGAGACTTGTTTGGGCTCATGAGAGGAGTAGAAAAACATCAAAAATTTCAGTCCTGCATGATTCTACCAAGAAATGAGTGTTCATTCAAACCGCTGGTTTTTGATATTTTGGGCCCTATTGAATAATGAATGTTTTGAATTTTCTCCAAAAGTAAAGTAGTTGCAAACTCATCCTTTTAGAAACTTGTTTGGGCTGTTGAGAGGAGTAAAAAACCATCAAAAATTTCAGTCCTGCATGATTGTACCAAGAAATGTGATTCTTCATTCAAAACGCTGATTTTTGCTATTGGGTTCTATTGAATAATGAATGTTTTGAATTTTCTCCAAAAGTAAAGTAGTTGCAAACTCATCCTTTTAGAGACTTGTTTGGGCTCATGAGAGGAGTAGAAAAACATCAAAAATTTCAGTCCTGCACGATTCTACCAAGAAATGTGAGTGTTCATTCAAACCACTGGTTTTTGATAGTTTGGGCCCTATTGAATAATGAATGTTTTGAATTTTCTCCAAAAGTAAAGTAGTTGCAAACTCATCCTTTTAGAAACTTGTTTGGGCTGTTGAGAGGAGTAAAAAACCATCAAAAATTTCAATCCTGCATGATTCTACCAAGAAATGTGATTCTTCATTCAAAACCTGATTTTTGCTATTGGGCTCTATTGAATAATGAATGTTTTGAATTTTCTCCAAAAGTAAAGTAGTTGCAAACTCATGCTTTTAGAGACTTGTTTGGGCTCATGAGAGGAGTAGAAAAACATCAAAAATTTCAGTCCTGCATGATTCTACCAAGAAATGTGTGTTCATTCAAACCGCTGGTTTTTGATATTTTGGGCCCTATTGAATAATGAATGTTTTGAATTTTCTCCAAAAGTAAAGTAGTTGCAAACTCATCCTTTTAGAAACTTGTTTGGGCTGTTGAGAGGAGTAAAAAACCATCAAAAATTTCAATCCTGCATTTTCTACCAAGAAATGTGATTCTTCATTCAAAACGCTGGTTTTTGCTATTGGGATGTATTGAATAATGAATGTTTTGAATTTTCTCCAAAAGTAAAGTAGTTGCAAACTCATCCTTTTAGAGACTTGTTTGTGCTCATGAGAGGAGTAGAAAAACATCAAATATTTCAGTCCTGCACGATTCTACCAAGAAATGTGAGTGTTCATTCAAACCGCTGGTTTTTGATAGTTTGGGCCCTATTGAATAATGAATGTTTTGAATTTTCTCCAAAAGTAAAGTAGTTGCAAACTCATCCTTTTAGAAACTTGTTTGGGCTGTTGAGAGGAGTAAAAAACCATCAAAAATTTCAATCCTGCATGATTCTACCAAGAAATGTGATTCTTCATTCAAAACCTGATTTTTGCTATTGGGTTCTATTGAATAATGAATGTTTTGAATTTTCTCCAAAAGTAAAGTAGTTGCAAACTCATGCTTTTAGAGACTTGTTTGGGCTCATGAGAGGAGTAGAAAAACATCAAAAATTTCAGTCCTGCATGATTCTACCAAGAAATGTGTGTTCATTCAAACCGCTGGTTTTTGATATTTTGGGCCCTATTGAATAATGAATGTTTTGAATTTTCTCCAAAAGTAAAGTAGTTGCAAACTCATCTTTTTAGAAACTTGTTTGGGCTGTTGAGAGGAGTAAAAAACCATCAAAAATTTCAATCCTGCATGATTCTACCAAGAAATGTGATTCTTCATTCAAACCTCTGGTTTTTGATATTTTGGGCCCTATTGAATAATGAATGTTTTGAATTTTCTCGAAAAGTAAAGTAGTTGCAAACTCATCCTTTTAGAAACTTGTTTGGGCTGTTGAGAGGAGTAAAAAACCATCAAAAATTTCAATCCTGAATGATTCTACCAAGAAATGTGATTCTTCATTCAAAAGCTGGTTTTTGCTATTGGGCTCTATTGAATAATGAATGTTTTGAATTTTCTCCAAAAGTAAAGTAGTTGCAAACTCATTCTTTTAGAGACTTGTTTGTGCTCATGAGAGGAGTAGAAAAACATCAAAAATTTCAGTCCTGCACGATTCTACCAAGAAATGTGAGTGTTCATTCAAACCGCTGGTTTTTGATAGTTTGGGTCCTATTGAATAATGAATGTTTTGAATTTTCTCCAAAAGTAAAGTAGTTGCAAACTTATCCTTTTAGAAACTTGTTTGGGCTGTTGAGAGGAGTAAAAAAACCATCAAAAATTTCAATCCTGCATGATTCTACCAAGAAATGTGATTCTTCATTCAAAACGCTGATTTTTGCTATTGGGTTCTATTGAATAATGAATGTTTTGAATTTTCTCCAAAAGTAAAGTAGTTGCAAGCTCATGCTTTTAGAGACTTGTTTGGGCTCATGAAAGGAGTAGAAAAACATCAAAAATTTCAGTCCTGCATGATTCTACCAAGAAATGTGTGTTCATTCAAACCGCTGGTTTTTGATATTTTGGGCCCTATTGAATAATGAATATTTTGAATTTTTTCCAAAAGTAAAGTAGTTGCAAACTCATGCTTTTTGAAACTTGTTTTGGCTGTTGACAGGAGTAAAAAACCTTCAAAAATTTCAATCCTGCATGATTCTACCAAGAAATGTGATTCTTCATTCAAAACGCTGATTTTTGCTATTGGTTTCTATTGAATAATGAATGTTTTGAATTTTCTCCAAAAGTAAAGTAGTTGCAAACTCATGCTTTTAGAGACTTGTTTGGGCTCATGAGAGGAGAAGAAAAACATCAAAAATTTCAGTCCTGCATGATTCTACCAAGGAATGAGTGTTCATTCAAACCGCTGGTTTTTGATATTTTGGGCCCTATTGAATAATGAATGTTTTGAATTTTCTCCAAAAGTAAAGTAGTTGCAAACTCATCCTTTTAGAAACTTGTTTGGGCTGTTGAGAGGAGTAAAAAACCATCAAAAATTTCAGTCCTGCATGATTGTACCAAGAAATGTGATTCTTCATTCAAAACGCTGGTTTTTGCTATTGGGCTCTATTGAATAATGAATGTTTTGAATTTTCTCCAAAAGTAAAGTAGTTGCAAACTCATCCTTTTAGAAACTTGTTTGGGCTGTTGAGAGGAGTAAAAAAACCATCAAAAATTTCAATCCTGCATGATTCTACCAAGAAATGTGATTCTTCATTCAAAACCTGATTTTTGCTATTGGGCTCTATTGAATAATGAATGTTTTGAATTTTCTCCAAAAGTAAAGTAGTTGCAAACTCATGCTTTTAGCGACTTGTTTGGGCTCATGAGAGGAGTAGAAAAACATCAAAAATTTCAGTCCTGCATGATTCTACCAAGAAATGTGTGTTCATTCAAACCGCTGGTTTTTGATATTTTGGGCCCTATTGAATAATGAATGTTTTGAATTTTCTCCAAAAGTAAAGTAGTTGCAAACTCATCCTTTTAGAAACTTGTTTGGGCTGTTGAGAGGAGTAAAAAACCATCAAAAATTTCAATCCTGCATTTTCTACCAAGAAATGTGATTCTTCATTCAAAACGCTGGTTTTTGCTATTGGGCTCTATTGAATAATGAATGTTTTGAATTTTTTCTAAAAGTAAAGTAGTTGCAAACTCATCCTTTTAGAGACTTGTTTGTGCTCATGAGAGGAGTAGAAAAACATCAAAAATTTCAGTCCTGCACGATTCTACCAAGAAATGTGAGTGTTCATTCAAACCGCTGGTTTTTGATAGTTTGGGCCCTATTGAATAATGAATGTTTTGAATTTTCTCCAAAAGTAAAGTAGTTGCAAACTAATCCTTTTAGAAACTTGTTTGGGCTGTTGAGAGGAGTAAAAAAACATCAAAAATTTCAATCCTGCATGATTCTACCAAGAAATGTGATTCTTCATTCAAAACCTGATTTTTGCTATTGGGTTCTATTGAATAATGAATGTTTTGAATTTTCTCCAAAAGTAAAGTAGTTGCAAACTCATGCTTTTAGAGACTTGTTTGGGCTCATGAGAGGAGTAGAAAAACATCAAAAATTTCAGTCCTGCATGATTCTACCAAGAAATGTGTGTTCATTCATACTGCTGGTTTTTGATATTTTGGGCCCTATTGAATAATGAATGTTTTGAATTTTCTCCAAAAGTAAAGTAGTTGCAAACTCTTCATTTTAGAAACTTGTTTGGGCTGTTGAGAGGATTAAAAAACCATCAAAAATTTCAATCCTGCATGATTCTACCAAGAAATGTGATTCTTCATTCAAACCTCTGGTTTTTGATATTTTGGGCCCTATTGAATAATGAATGTTTTGAATTTTCTCGAAAAGTAAAGTAGTTGCAAACTCATCCTTTTAGAAACTTGTTTGGGCTGTTGAGAGGAGTAAAAAACCATCAAAAATTTCAATCCTGCATGATTATACCAAGAAATGTGATTCTTCAGTCAAAAGCTGGTTTTTGCTATTGGGCTCTATTGAATAATGAATGTTTTGAATTTTCTTCAAAAGTAAAGTAGTTGCAAACTCATTCTTTTAGAGACTTGTTTGTGCTCATGAGAGGAGTAGAAAAACATCAAAAATTTCAGTCCTGCACGATTCTACCAAGAAATGTGAGTGTTCATTCAAACCGCTGGTTTTTGATAGTTTGGGCCCTATTGAATAATGAATGTTTTGAATTTTCTCCAAAAGTAAAGTAGTTGCAAACTTATCCTTTTAGAAACTTGTTTGGGCTGTTGAGAGGAGTAAAAAAACCATCAAAAATTTCAATCCTGCATGATTCTACCAAGAAATGTGATTCTTCATTCAAAACGCTGATTTTTGCTATTGGGTTCTATTGAATAATGAATGTTTTGAATTTTCTCCAAAAGTAAAGTAGTTGCAAGCTCATGCTTTTAGAGACTTGTTTGGGCTCATGAGAGGAGTAGAAAAACATCAAAAATTTCAGTCCTGCATGATTCTACCAAGAAATGTGTGTTCATTCAAACCGCTGGTTTTTGATATTTTGGGCCCTATTGAATAATGAATATTTTGAATTTTTTCCAAAAGTAAAGTAGTTGCAAACTCATCCTTTTTGAAACTTGTTTTGGCTGTTGACAGGAGTAAAAAACCTTCAAAAATTTCAATCCTGCATGATTCTACCAAGAAATGTGATTCTTCATTCAAAACGCTGATTTTTGCTATTGGGTTATATTGAATAATGAATGTTTTGAATTTTCTCCAAAAGTAAAGTAGTTGCAAACTCATGCTTTTAGAGACTTGTTTGGGCTCATGAGAGGAGTAGAAAAACATCAAAAATTTCAGTCCTGCATGATTCTACCAAGAAATGAGTGTTCATTCAAACCGCTGGTTTTTGATATTTTGGGCCCTATTGAATAATGAATGTTTTGAATTTTCTCCAAAAGTAAAGTAGTTGCAAACTCATCCTTTTAGAAACTTGTTTGGGCTGTTGAGAGGAGTAAAAAACCATCAAAAATTTCAGTCCTGCATGATTGTACCAAGAAATGTGATTCTTCATTCAAAACGCTGGTTTTTGCTATTGGGCTCTATTGAATAATGAATGTTTTGAATTTTCTCCAAAAGTAAAGTAGTTGCAAACTCATCCTTTTAGAGTCTTGGTTTGGGCTCATGAGAGGAGTAGAAAAACATCAAAAATTTCAGTCCTGCAAGATTCTAACAAGAAATGTGAGTGTTCATTCAAACCGCTGGTTTTTGATATTTTGGGCCCTATTGAATAATGAATGTTTTGAATTTTCTCCAAAAGTAAAGTAGTTGCAAACTCATCCTTTTAGAAACTTGTTTGTGCTGTTGAGAGGAGTAAAAAACCATAAAAAATTTCAATCCTGCATGATTCTACCAAGAAATGTGATTCTTCATTCAAAACCTGATTTTTGCTATTGGGCTCTATTGAATAATGAATGTTTTGAATTTTCTCCAAAAGTAAAGTAGTTGCAAACTCATCCTTTTAGAGACTTGTTTGGACTCATGAGAGGAGTAGAAAAACATCAAAAATTTCAGTCCTGCACGATTCTACCAAGAAATGTGAGTGTTCATTCAAACCGCTGGATTTTGATAGTTTGGGCCCTATTGAATAATGAATGTTTTGAATTTTCTCCAAAAGTAAAGTAGTTGCAAACTCATCCTTTTAGAAACTTGTTTGGGCTGTTGAGAGGAGTAAAAAACCATCAAAAATTTCAATCCTGCATGATTCTACCAAGAAATGTGATTCTTCATTCAAAACCTGATTTTTGCTATTGGGCTCTATTGAATAATGAATGTTTTGAATTTTCTCCAAAAGTAAAGTAGTTGCAAACTCATGCTTTTAGAGACTTGTTTGGGCTCATGAGAGGAGTAGAAAAACATCAAAAATTTCAGTCCTGCATGATTCTACCAAGAAATATGTGTTTATTCAAACCGCTGGTTTTTGATATTTTGGGCCCTATTGAATAATGAATGTTTTGAATTTTCTCCAAAAGTAAAGTAGTTGCAAACTCATCCTTTTAGAAACTTGTTTGGGCTGTTGAGAGGAGTAAAAAACCATCAAAAATTTCAATCCTGCATGATTCTACCAAGAAATGTGATTCTTCATTCAAAACGCTGATTTTTGCTATTGGGTTCTATTGAATAATGAATGTTTTGAATTTTCTCCAAAAGTAAAGTAGTTGCAAACTCATCCTTTTAGAGACTTGTTTGGGCTCATGAGAGGAGTAGAAAAACCAAAAATTTCAGTCCTGCACGATTCTACCAAGAAATGTGAGTGTTCATTCAAACCGCTGGTTTTTGATAGTTTGGGCCCTATTGAATAATGAATGTTTTGAATTTTCTCCAAAAGTAAAGTAGTTGCAAACTCATCCTTTTAGAAACTTGTTTGGGCTGTTGAGAGTAGTAAAAAACCATCAAAAATTTCAATCCTGCATGATTCTACCGAGAAATGTGATTCTTCATTCAAAACGCTGATTTTTGCTATTGGGTTCTATTGAATAATGAATGTTTTGAATTTTCTCCAAAAGTAAAGTAGTTGCAAGCTCATGCTTTTAGAGACTTGTTTGGGCTCATGAGAGGAGTAGAAAAACATCAAAAATTTCAGTCCTGCATGATTCTACCAAGAAATGTGTGTTCATTCAAACCGCTGGTTTTTGATATTTTGGGCCCTATTGAATAATGAATGTTTTGAATTTTCTCCAAAAGTAAAGTAGTTGCAAACTCATCCTTTTAGAAACTTGTTTGGGCTGTTGAGAGGAGTAAAAAACCATCAAAAATTTCAATCTTGCATGATTCTACCAAGAAATGTGATTCTTCATTCAAAACGCTGATTTTTGCTATTGGGTTCTATTGAATAATGAATGTTTTGAATTTTCTCCAAAAGTAAAGTAGTTGCAAACTCATCCTTTTAGAGACTTGTTTGGGCTCATGAGAGGAGTAGAAAAACATCAAAAATTTCAGTCCTGCACGATTCTACCAAGAAATGTGAGTGTTCATTCAAACCGCTGGTTTTTGATAGTTTGGGCCCTATTGAATAATGAATGTTTTGAATTTTCTCCAAAAGTAAAGTAGTTGCAAGCTCATGCTTTTAGAGACTTGTTTGGGCTCATGAGAGGAGTAGAAAAACATCAAAAATTTCAGTGCTGCATTATTCTACCAAGAAATGTGTGTTCATTCAAACCGCTGGTTTTTGATATTTTGGGCCTTATTGAATAATGAATGTTTTGAATTTTCTCCAAAATTAAAATAGTTGCAAACTCATCCTTTTAGAAACTTGTTTGGGCTGTTGTGAGACGTAAAAAACCATCAAAAATTTCAATCCTGCATGATTCTACCAAGAAATGTGATTCTTCATTCAAAACGCTGATTTTTGCTATTGGGTTCTATTGAATAATGAATGTTTTGAATTTTCTCCAAAAGTAAAGTAGTTGCAAGCTCATGCTTTTAGAGACTTGTTTGGGCTCATGAGAGGAGTAGAAAAACATCAAAAATTTCAGTCCTGCATGATTCTACCAAGAGATGTGTGTTAATTCAAACCACTGGTTTTTGATATTTTGGGCCCTATTGCATAATGAATGTTTTGAATTTTCTCCAAAAGTAAAGTAGTTGCAAACTCATCCTTTTAGAAACTTGTTTGTGCTGTTGAGAGGAGTAAAAAAACCATCAAAAATTTCAAGCCTGCATGATTCTACCAAGAAATGTGATTCTTCAATCAAAACCTGATTTTTGCTATTGGGCTCTATTGAATAATGAATGTTTTGAATTTTCTCCAAAAGTAAAGTAGTTGCAATCTCATGCTTTTAGAGACTTGGTTGGGCTCATGAGAGGAGTAGAAAAACATCAAAAATTTCAGTCCTGCATGATTCTACCAAGAAATGTGTGTTCATTCAAACCGCTGGTTTTTGATTTTTTGGGCCCTATTGAATAATGAATGTTTTGAATTTTCTCCAAAAGTAAAGTAGTTGCAAACTCATCCTTTTAGAAACTTGTTTGGGCTGTTGAGAGGAGTAAAAAAACCATCAAAAATTTCAATCCTGCATGATTCTACCAAGAAATGTGATTCTTCATTCAAAACGCTGGTTTTTGATATTTTGGGCCCTATTGAATAATGAATGTTTTGAATTTTCTCCAAAAGTAAAGTAGTTGCAAACTCATCCTTTTAGAAACTTGTTTGGGCTGTTGAGAGGAGTAAAAAACCATCAAAAATTTCAATCCTGCATGATTCTACCAAGAAATGTGATTCTTCATTCAAAATGCTGATTTTTGCTATTGGGTTCTATTGAATAATGAATGTTTTGAATTTTCTCCAAAAGTAAAGTAGTTGCAAACTCATGCTTTTTGAGACTTGTTTGGGCTCATGAGAGGAGTAGAAAAACATCAAAAATTTCAGTCCTGCATGATTCTACCAAGAAATGTGTGTTCATTCAAACCGCTGGTTTTTGATATTTTGGGCCCTATTGAATAATGAATGTTTTGAATTTTCTCCAAAAGTAAAGTAGTTGCAAACTCATCCTTTTTGAAACTTGTTTGGGCTGTTGAGAGGAGTAAAAAACCATCAAAAATTTCAATCCTGCATGATTCTACCAAGAAATGTGATTCTTCATTCAAAACGCTGGTTTTTGCTATTGGGCTCTATTGAATAATGAATGTTTTGAATTTTCTCCAAAAGTAAAGTAGTTGCGAACTCATCCTTTTAGAGTCTTGGTTTGGGCTCATGAGAGGAGTAGAAAAACATCAAAAATTTCAGTCCTGCACGATTCTACCAAGAAATGTGAGTGTTCATTCAAACCGCTGGTTTTTGATATTTTGGGCCCTATTGAATAATGAATGTTTTGAATTTTCTCCAAAAGTAAAGTAGTTGCAAACTCATCCTTTTAGAAACTTGTTTGGGCTGTTGAGAGGAGTAAAATAGAATCAAAAATTTAAATCCTGCATGATTCTACCAAGAAATGTGATTCTTCATTCAAAACCTGATTTTTGCTATTGGGCTCTATTGAATAATGAATGTTTTGAATTTTCTCCAAAAGTAAAGTAGTTGCAAACTCATCCTTTTAGAGACTTGTTTGGGCTCATGAGAGGAGTAGAAAAACATCAAAAATTTCAGTCCTGCACGATTCTACCAAGAAATGTGAGTGTTCATTCAAACCGCTGGTTTTTGATAGTTTGGGCCCTATTGAATAATGAATGTTTTGAATTTTCTCCAAAAGTAAAATAGTTGCAAACTCATCCTTTTAGAAACTTGTTTGGGCTGTTGAGAGGAGTAAAAAAACATCAAAAATTTCAATCCTGCATGATTCTACCAAGAAATGTGGTTCTTCATTCAAAACGCTGGTTTTTGCTATTGGGCTCTATTGAATAATGAATGTTTTGAATTTTCTCCAAAAGTAAAGTAGTTGCAAACTCATCCTTTTAGAGACTTGTTTGTGCTCATGAGAGGAGTAGAAAAACATCAAAAATTTCAGTCCTGCACGATTCTACCAAGAAATGTGAGTGTTCATTCAAACCGCTGGTTTTTGATATTTTGGGCCCTATTGAATAATGAATGTTTTAAATTTTCTCCAAAAGTAAAGAAGATGCAAACTCATCCTTTTAGAAACTTGTTTGGGCTGTTGAGAGGAGTAAAAAACCATCAAAAATTTCAATCCTGCATGATTCTACCAAGAAATGTGATTCTTCATTCAAAACGCTGATTTTTGCTATTGGGTTCTATTGAATAATGAATGTTTTGAATTTTCTCCAAAAGTCAAGTAGTTGCAAGCTCATGCTTTTAGAGACATGTTAGGGCTCATGAGAGGAGTAGAAAAACATCAAAAATTTCAGTCCTGCACGATTCTACCAAGAAATGTGTGTTCATTCAAACCGCTGGTTTTTGATATTTTGGGCCCTATTGAATAATGAATGTTTTGAATTTTCTCCAAAAGTAAAGTAGTTGCAAACTCATCCTTTTAGAAACTTGTTTGGGCTGTTGAGAGGAGTAAAAAACCATCAAAAATTTCAATCCTGCATATTCTACCAAGAAATGTGATTCTTCATTCAAAACGCTGGTTTTTGCTTTTGGGCTCTATTGAATAATGAATGTTTTGAATTTTCTCCAAAAGTAAAGTAGTTGCAAACTCATCCTTTTAGAGACTTGTTTGTGCTCATGAGAGGAGTAGAAAAACATCAAAAATTTCAGTCCTGCACGATTCTACCAAGAAATGTGAGTGTTCATTCAAACCGCTGGTTTTTGATAGTTTGGGCCCTATTGAGTAATGAATGTTTTGAATTTTCTCCAAAAGTAAAGTAGTTGCAAACTCCTCCTTTTAGAAACTTGTTTGGGCTGTTGAGAGGAGTAAAAAAACATCAAAAATTTCAATCCTGCATGATTCTACCAAGAAATGTGATTCTTCATTCAAAATGCTGATTTTTGGTATTGGGTTCTATTGAATAATGAATGTTTTGAATTTTCTCCAAAAGTAAAGTAGTTGCAAGCTCATGCTTTTAGAGACATGTTTGGGCTCATGAGAGGAGTAGAAAAACATCAAAAATTTCAGTCCTGCACGATTCTACCAAGAAATGTGTGTTCATTCAAACCGCTGGTTTTTGATATTTTGGGCCCTATTGAATAATGAATGTTTTGAGTTTTCTCCAAAAGTAAAGTAGTTGCAAACTCATCCTTTTAGAAACTTGTTTGGGCTGTTGAGAAGAGTAAAAAACCATCAAAAATTTCAATCCTGCATGATTCTACCAAGAAATGTGATTCTTCATTCAAAACGCTGATTTTTGCTAAAAGGATTAGTTTGCAACTACTTTACTTTTGGAGAAAATTCAAAACATTCATTATTCAATAGGGCCCAAACTATCAAAAACCAGCGGTTTGAATGAACACTCACATTTCTAGGTAGAATCGTGCAGGACTGAAATTTTTGATGTTTTTCTACTCCTCTCATGAGCCCAAACAAGTCTCTAAGGATGAGTTTGCAACAACTTTACTTTTGGAGAAAATTCAAAACATTCATTATTCAATAGAGCCCAATAGCAAAAATCAGGTTTTGAATGAAGAATCACATTTCTTGGTAGAATCATGCAGGATTGAAATTTTTGATGGTTTTTTACTCCTCTCAACAGCCCAAACAAGTTTCAAAAGGATGAGTTTGCAACTACTTTACTTTTGGAGAAAATTCAAAACATTCATTATTCAATAGGGCCCAAAATATCAAAAACCAGCGGTTTGAATGAACACACATTTCTTGGTAGAATCATGCAGGACTGAAATTTTTGATGTTTTTCTACTCTCATGAGCCCAAACAAGTCTCTAAAAGCATGAGTTTGCAACTACTTTACTTTTGGAGAAAATTCAAAACATTCATTATTCAATAGGGCCCAAACTATCAAAAACCAGCGGTTTGAATGAACACTCACATTTCTTGGTAGAATCGTGCAGAACTGAAATTTTTGATGTTTTTCTACTCCTCTCATGAGCACAAACAAGACTCTAAAAGGATGAGTTTGCAACTACTTTACTTTTGGAGAAAATTCAAAACATTCATTATTCAATAGAGCCCAATAGCAAAAATCAGGTTTTGAATGAAGAATCACATTTCTTGGTAGAATCATGCAGGATTGAAATTTTTGATGGTTTTTTACTCCTCTCAACAGCCCAAACAAGTTTCTATAAGGATGAGTTTGCAACTACTTTACTTTTGGAGAAAATTCAAAACATTCATTATTCAATAGGGCCCAAACTATCAAAAACCAGCGGTTTGAATGAACACTCACATTTCCTGGTAGAATCGTGCAGGACTGAAATTTTTGATGTTTTTCTACTCCTCTCATGAGCCCAAACAAGAGTTTAAAAGGATGAGTTTGCAACTACTTTACTTTTGGAGAAAATTCAAAACATTCATTATTCAATAGAGCCCAATAGCAAAAACCAGCGTTTTGAATGAAGAATCACATTTCTTGGTAGAATCATGCAGGATTGAAATTTTTGATGTTTTTTTACTCCTCTCAACAGCCCAAACAAGTTTCAAAAGGATGAGTTTGCAACTACTTTACTTTTGGAGAAAATTCAAAACATTCATTATTCAATAGGGCCCAAAATATCAAAAAACAGTGGTTTGAATGAACACACATTTCATGGTAGAATCATGCAGGACAGAAATTTTTGATGTTTTTCTACTCTCATGAGCCCAAACAAGTCTCTAAAAGCATGAGTTTGCAACTACTTTACTTTTGGAGAAAATTCAAAACATTCATTATTCAATAGGGCCCAAATTCAATCTGTGTTTGGAAACCGCTTAAGAGAGTGAGTGCACCATTCTCATAGGAACTGCAGATACTGAAATGATGCGTGTAGTGAAGTGAGCAAGCTCTTTTTCCATCTCCCTGGCGAGCATCGCCCACCTGTCTGCTGAGGCTCCCTCAGCAGACTGAAGCTGACTACTACTGCGCAGCTGCTACAGACTGTGGGCTGCCCATTGTGACACGTTGTCCCATTGTGACACGTCGTCCCATTGTTCCAGGAATAGAACACATCCAAGCATTGTGTTCTATGAATGGCATGATTCCTATCACAGTGTTCCATGGATGGAACACATCCTATTTACTGCAGGCAAGCAGCGCACCTAGCTGCTGCTGCTGCTGCTACTGCTACAAGCCACTAGAATACCGTCTGTCAGACAGGTGGACGTAGGCCGAACATTCAAATAACTCGCCAGATAAATCGTTGCTTTTCCATTTAATTCATATATGAATTAATTCAAAATTGAACAGTAAATTTCAAAGTTGGAAGGCCACAAGAGGGGGACAATGTTTCAAAAATGAAACGACATATCATTGCATGAGGGATGTGGTAGGAATTGAATGCTTGAATTAAGACTGGGGAAGTACTGAGGGGAAGGGGCTGCAGGCCTTGTAGAAGGTGGGTGTGCAGAAATGTAGCTATCCAAAGGCAAAGACATTACTGCAGCTTGTCACACCTGTACCTACCAAGCAGCAAAGGCCAAGATAGATCGTTATTTTACTGACAGATTGAATACAGTGCAATACCTCCCATATAGAGGTGAATAAGAGTAGTAGTAGTAGTAGTAGTAGTAGAAGAGTTGGTCAAGTTAAATCAAGGCTAAGGAATTGGAAATGTGCAACTTGGACCAAGAAAAACTTATTACAGAGCAACGACATTTGAAAAAAGCATTCAAATCATGCTTTGAAAACACTACTTGTGTATCCCGACTTCAATTCAATCTGTCTTTGGAAACCGCTTAAAGGGAAGGTGCCATCCAAAAAATTTTTTTTCAGCAATTGAAAAAATGTAAAGAATTAATGTTTACATTTTCTTAAAAAATATTATCGTTTGTTTTTAATTTTGCAAAATATGAAAAATAATTTTAAAAAGTTTGGCATTTCCACTTGTTAACACTAGGGGGAGCAGCTACTGAAATCTGGCACAAAAACCTATGACATCTATAGACACAGTGAGCAGCCATTTTGATGGGGCTTGCAAAGTTACTGACTGTCTTTGCATGTAAAGTCTGGATCACAACAGGCCATCAATCAGCAGACATGTTTCCTGGATTTCTGTGGAGCAGACAAGCAGACGGTTCATCCATGTGAATAAAACACAGCGCTCTTTGTACAATCCCTGGCACCGAACAGGGCGCCCCCACAGACCAGCACACACTGCTCTCCTGAAATACTCTGTGCTGCTGTCGCCCTGCTCCTTCCACCATACATCAGGCCCCTGTCCCCTCGGTTTCACACATCGCCAGGACGGGATCTGAGGAGAGGAATGGGGTCTTCGGTCACCGAGGATGGCAGGCAGCAAGGATTCTGGGAGCAGAGTGACAGCAGCACAGAGTATTTCAGGAGAGCAGTATCACACGGGATAGGATTAGATACACGGCTCAGCAGGCAGCATCACACAGGAGAGGATTAGATACACGGCTCAGCAGGCAGTATCACATGGGATAGGATTAGATACACGGCTCAGCAGGCAGCATCACACAGGAGAGGATTAGATACCCGGCTCAGAATACAGTATCACACAGGATAGGATTAGATACACGGCTCAGCAGTCAGTATCACACAGGATAGGATTACATACACGGCTCAGCAGTCAGTATCACACAGGAGAGGATTAGATACACGGCTCAGCAGGCAGTATCACACAGGAGAGGATTAGATACACGGCTCAGCAGGCAGTATCACACAGAAGAGGATTAGATGCACGGCTCAGCAGTCAGTATCACACAGGAGAGGATTAGATACACGGCTCAGCAGTCAGTATCACACAGGAGAGGATTAGATACACGGCTCAGCAGAAAGTATCACACAGGAGAGGATTAGATACCCGGCTCAGAATACAGTATCACACAGGATAGGATTAGATACACAGCTCAGCAGACAGTATCACACAGGAGAGGATTAGATACATGGCTCAGCAGACAGTATCACACAGGAGAGGATTAGATACACGGCTCAGCAGAAAGTATCACACAGGAGAGGATTAGATACCCGGCTCAGAATACAGTATCACACAGGATAGGATTAGATACACAGCTCAGCAGACAGTATCACACAGGAGAGGATTAGATACACGGCTCAGCAGACAGTATCACACAGGAGAGGATTAGATACACGGCTCAGCAGAAAGTATCACACAGGAGAGGATTAGATACCCGGCTCAGAATACAGTATCACACAGGATAGGATTACATACACGGCTCAGCAGTCAGTATCACACAGGAGAGGATTAGATACACGGCTCAGCAGTCAGTATCACACAGGAGAGGATTAGATAAACGGCTCAGCAGGCAGTATCACACAGGATAGGGTTAGATACACGGCTCAGCAGGCAGTATCACACAGGAGAGGATTAGATACACGGCTCAGCAGGCAGTATCACACAGAAGAGGATTGAATTGTTTGGCTTTGGATAGCTACATTTCTGCACACCCACCTGCTACAAGGCCTGCAGCCCCTTCCCCTCAGTACTTCCCCAGTCTTAATTCAAGCATTCAATTCCTACCACATCCCTCATGCAATGATATGTCGTTTCATTTTTGAAACATTGTCCCCCTCTTGTGGCCTTCCAACTTTGAAATTTACTGTTCAATTTTGAATTAATTCATATATGAATTAAATGGAAAAGCAACGATTTATCTGGCGAGTTATTTGAATGTTCGGCCTACGTCCACCTGTCTGACAGACGGTATTCTAGTGGCTTGTAGCAGCAGCAGCAGCAGCAGCAGCTAGGTGCGCTGCTTGCCTGCAGTAAATAGGATGTGTTCCATCCATGGAACACTGAGATAGGAATCATGCCATTCATAGAACACAATTCTTGGATGTGTTCTATTCCTGGAACAATGGGACCACGTGTCACAATGGGACCACGTGTCACAATGGGCAGCCCACAGTCTGTAGCAGCTGCGCAGTAGTAGTCAGCTTCAGTCTGCTGAGGGAGCCTCAGCAGACAGGTGGGCGATGCTCGCCAGGGAGATGGAAAAATAGCTTGCTAACTTCACTCCACGCATCATTTCAGTATCTGCAGTTCCTCTGAGAATGGTGCACTCACTCTCTTAAGCGGTTTCCAAAGACAGATTGAATTGAAATCGGGATACACAAGTAGTGTTTTCAAAGCATGATTTGAATGCTTTTTTCAAATGTCGTTGCTCTGTAATTAGTTTTTCTTGGTGCAAGTTGCACATTTCCAATTCCTTAGCCTTGATTTAACTTGACCAATTCTTCTACTACTACTACTACTACTACTACTACTACTCTTATTCACCTCTATATGGGAGGCATTGCACTTTATTCAATCTGTCAGTAAAATAACGATCTATCTTGGCCTTTGCTGCTTGGTAGGTACAGGTGTGACAAGCTGCAGTAATGTGTTTGGCTTTGGATAGCTACATTTCTGCACACCCACCTGCTACAAGGCCTGCAGCCCCTTCCCCTCAGTACTTTCCCAGTCTTAATTCAAGCATTCAATTCCTACCACATCCCTCATGCAATGATATGTCGTTTCATTTTTGAAACATTGTCCCCCTCTTGTGTCCTTCCAACTTTGAAATTTACTGTTCAATTTTGAATTAATTCATATATGAATTAAATGGAAAAGCAACGATTTATCTGGCGAGTTATTTGAATGTTCGGCCTACGTCCACCTGTCTGACAGACGGTATTCTAGTGGCTTGTAGCAGCAGCAGCAGCAGCTAGGTGCGCTGCTTGCCTGCAGTAAATAGGATGTGTTCCATCCATGGAACACTGTGATAGGAATCATGCCATTCATAGAACACAATGCTTGGATGTGTTCTATTCCTGGAACAATGGGGCCACGTGTCACAATGGGACCACATGTCACAATGGGCAGCCCACAGTCTGTAGCAGCTGCGCAGTAGTAGTCAGCTTCAGTCTGCTGAGGGAGCCTCAGCAGACAGGTGGGCGATGCTCACCAGGGAGATGGAAAAATAGCTTGCTCACTTCACTCCACGCATCATTTCAGTATCTGCAGTTCCTCTGAGAATGGTGCACTCACTCTCTTAAGCGGTTTCCAAAGACAGATTGAATTGAAATCGGGATACACAAGTAGTGTTTTCAAAGCATGATTTGAATGCTTTTTTCAAATGTCGTTGCTCTGTAATTAGTTTTTCTTGGTCCAAGTTGCACATTTCCAATTCCTTAGCCTTGATTTAACTTGACCAACTCTTCTACTACTACTGCTACTACTACTACTCTTATTCACCTCTATATGGGAGGCATTGCACTGTATTCAATCATAGAATCGTAGAGTTGGAAGGGACCTCCTGGGCCATCTGGTCCAACCCCCTGCTCAAAGCAGGATTCGCTAAATCATCCCAGTCAGATGTCTGTCCAGCCTCTGTTTGAAGACTTCCATTGAAGGAGAACTCAATCTGTCAGTAAAATAACGATCTATCTTGTCCTTTGCTGCTTGGTAGGTACAGGTGTGACAAGCTGCAGTAATGTGTTTGGCTTTGGATAGCTACATTTCTGCACACCCACCTGCTACAAGGCCTGCAGCCCCTTCCCCTCAGTACTTCCCCAGTCTTAATTCAAGCATTCAATTCCTACCACATCCCTCATGCAATGATATGTCGTTTCATTTTTGAAACATTGTACCCCTCTTGTGGCCTTCCAACTTTGAAATTTACTGTTCAATTTTGAATTAATTCATATATGAATTAAATGGAAAAGCAACGATTTATCTGGCGAGTTATTTGAATGTTCGGCCTACGTCCACCTGTCTGACAGACGGTATTCTAGTGGCTTGTAGCAGCAGCAGCAGCAGCTAGGTGCGCTGCTTGCCTGCAGTAAATAGGATGTGTTCCATCCATGGAACACTGTGATAGGAATCATGCCATTCATAGAACACAATGCTTGGATGTGTTCTATTCCTGGAACAATGGGACCACGTGTCACAATGGGACCACGTGTCACAATGGGCAGCCCACATTCTGTAGCAGCTGCGTAGTAGTAGTCAGCTTCAGTCTGCTGAGGGAGCCTCAGCAGACAGGTGGGCGATGCTCGCCAGGGAGATGGAAAAATAGCTTGCTCACTTCACTCCACGCATCATTTCAGTATCTGCAGTTCCTCTGAGAATGGTGCGCTCACTCTCTTAAGCGGTTTCCAAAGACAGATTGAATTGAAATCGGGATACACAAGTAGTGTTTTCAAAGCATGATTTGAATGCTTTTTTCAAATGTCGTTGCTCTGTAATTAGTTTTTCTTGGTCCAAGTTGCACATTTCCAATTCCTTAGCCTTGATTTAACTTGACCAACTCTTCTACTACTACTACTACTACTACTCTTATTCACCTCTATATGGGAGGCATTGCACTGTATTCAATCTGTCAGTAAAATAACGATCTATCTTGGCCTTTGCTGCTTGGTAGGTACAGGTGTGACAAGCTGCGGTAATGTGTTTGGCTTTGGATAGCTACATTTCTGCACACCCACCTGCTACAAGGCCTGCAGCCCCTTCCCCTCAGTACTTCCCCAGTCTTAATTCAAGCATTCAATTCCTACCACATCCCTCATGCAATGATATGTCGTTTCATTTTTGAAACATTGTCCCCCTCTTGTGGCCTTCCAACTTTGAAATTTACTGTTCAATTTTGAATTAATTGATATATGAATTAAATGGAAAAGCAACGATTTATCTGGCGAGTTATTTGAATGTTCGGCCTACGTCCACCTGTCTGACAGACGGTATTCTAGTGGCTTGTAGCAGCAGCAGCAGCAGCAGCTAGGTGCGCTGCTTGCCTGTAGTAAATAGGATGTGTTCCATCAATGGAACACTGTGATAGGAATCATGCCATTCATAGAACACAATGCTTGGATGTGTTCTATTCCTGGAACAATGGGACCACGTGTCACAATGGGACCACGTGTCACAATGGGCAGCCCACATTCTGTAGCAGCTGCGTAGTAGTAGTCAGCTTCAGTCTGCTGAGGGAGCCTCAGCAGACAGGTGGGCGATGCTCGCCAGGGAGATGGAAAAATAGCTTGCTCACTTCACTCCACGCATCATTTCAGTATCTGCAGTTCCTCTGAGAATGGTGCGCTCACTCTCTTAAGCGGTTTCCAAAGACAGATTGAATTGAAATCGGGATACACAAGTAGTGTTTTCAAAGCATGATTTGAATGCTTTTTTCAAATGTCGTTGCTCTGTAATTAGTTTTTCTTGGTCCAAGTTGCACATTTCCAATTCCTTAGCCTTGATTTAACTTAACCAACTCTTCTACTACTACTACTACTACTACTCTTATTCACCTCTATATGGGAGGCATTGCACTGTATTCAATCTGTCAGTAAAATAACGATCTATCTTGGCCTTTGCTGCTTGGTAGGTACAGGTGTGACAAGCTGCAGTAATGTGTTTGGCTTTGGATAGCTACATTTCTGCACACCCACCTGCTACAAGGCCTGCAGCCCCTTCCCCTCAGTACTTCCCCAGTCTTAATTCAAGCATTCAATTCCTACCACATCCCTCATGCAATGATATGTCGTTTCATTTTTGAAACATTGTCCCCCTCTTGTGGCCTTCCAACTTTGAAATTTACTGTTCAATTTTGAATTAATTCATATATGAATTAAATGGAAAAGCAACGATTTATCTGGCGAGTTATTTGAATGTTCGGCCTACGTCCACCTGTCTGACAGACGGTATTCTAGTGGCTTGTAGCAGCAGCAGCAGCAGCAGCTAGGTGCGCTGCTTGCCTGCAGTAAATAGGATGTGTTCCATCCATGGAACACTGTGATAGGAATCATGCCATTCATAGAACACAATGCTTGGATGTGTTCTATTCTTGGAACAATGGGACCACGTGTCACAATGGGACCACGTGTCACAATGGGCAGCCCACAGTCTGTAGCAGCTGCGCAGTAGTAGTCAGCTTCAGTCTGCTGAGGGAGCCTCAGCAGACAGGTGGGCGATGCTCGCCAGGGAGATGGAAAAATAGCTTGCTCACTTCACTCCACGCATCATTTCAGTATCTGCAGTTCCTCTGAGAATAGTGCACTCACTCTCTTAAGCGGTTTACAAAGACAGATTGAATTGAAATTGGGATACACAAGTAGTGTTTTCAAAGCATGATTTGAATGCTTTTTTCAAATGTCGTTGCTCTGTAATTAGTTTTTCTTGGTCCAAGTTGCACATTTCCAATTCCTTAGCCTTGATTTAACTTGACCAACTCTTCTACTACTACTACTACTACTACTCTTATTCACCTCTATATGGGAGGCATTGCACTGTATTCAATCTGTCAGTAAAATAACGATCTATCTTGGCCTTTGCTGCTTGGTAGGTACAGGTGTGACAAGCTGCAGTAATGTGTTTGGCTTTGGATAGCTACATTTCTGCACACCCACCTGCTACAAGGCCTGCAGCCCCTTCCCCTCAGTACTTCCCCAGTCTTAATTCAAGCATTCAATTCCTACCACATCCCTCATGCAATGATATGTCGTTTCATTTTTGAAACATTGTCCCCCTCTTGTGGCCTTCCAACTTTGAAATTTACTGTTCAATTTTGAATTAATTCATATATGAATTAAATGGAAAAGCAACGATTTATCTGGCGAGTTATTTGAATGTTCGGCCTACGTCCACCTGTCTGACAGACGGTATTCTAGTGGCTTATAGCAGCAGCAGCAGCAGCAGCAGCAGCTAGGTGCGCTGCTTTCCTGCAGTAAATATTGAATGCTTGAATTAAGACTGGGGAATTACTGAGGGGAAGGGGCTGCAGGGCTTGTAGCAGGTGGGTGTGCAGAAATGTAGCTATCCAAAGCCAAACACATTACTGCAGCTTGTCACACCTGTACCTACCAAGCAGCAAAGGCCAAGATAGATCGTTATTTTACTGACAGATTGAATACAGTGCAATGCCTCCCATATAGAGGTGAATAAGAGTAGTAGTAGTAGTAGTAGTAGAAGAAGAGTTGGTCAAGTTAAATCATTGCTAAGGAATTGGAAATGTGCAACTTGGACCAAGAAAAACTAATTACAGAGCAACGACATTTGAAAAAAGCATTCAAATCATGCTTTGAAAACACTACTTGTGTATCCCAATTTCAATTCAATCTGTCTTTGGAAACCGCTTAAGAGAGTGAGTGCACCATTCTCAGAGGAACTGCAGATACTGAAATGATGCGTGGAGTGAAGTGAGCAAGCTATTTTTCCATCTCCCTGGCGAGCATCGCCCACCTGTCTGCTGAGGCTCCCTCAGCAGACTGAAGCTGACTACTACTGCGCAGCTGCTACAGACTGTGGGCTGCCCATTGTGACACGTGGTCCCATTGTGACACGTGGTCCCATTGTTCCAGGAATAGAACACATCCAAGCATTGTGTTCTATGAATGGCATGATTCCTATCACAGTGTTCCATGGATGGAACACATCCTATTTACTGCAGGCAAGCAGCGCACCTAGCTGCTGCTGCTGCTACAAGCCTCTAGAATACCGTCTGTCAGACAGGTGGACGTAGGCCGAACATTCAAATAACTCGCCAGATAAATCGTTGCTTTTCCATTTAATTCATATATGAATTAATTCAAAATTGAACAGTAAATTTCAAAGTTGGAAGGCCACAAGAGGGGGACAATGTTTCAAAAATGAAACGACATATCATTGCATGAGGGATGTGGTAGGAATTGAATGCTTGAATTAAGACTGGGGAAGTCCTGAGGGGAAGGGGCTGCAGGCCTTGTAGCAGGTGGGTGTGCAGAAATGTAGCTATCCAAAGCCAAACACATTACTGCAGCTTGTCACACCTGTACCTACCAAGCAGCAAAGGCCAAGATAGATCGTTATTTTACTGACAGATTGAATACAGTGCAATGCCTCCCATATAGAGGTGAATAAGAGTAGTAGTAGTAGTAGTAGTAGTAGTAGAAGAGTTGGTCAAGTTAAATCAAGGCTAAGGAATTGGAAATGTGCAACTTGGACCAAGAAAAACTAATTACAGAGCAACGACATTTGAAAAAAGCATTCAAATCATGCTTTGAAAACACTACTTGTGTATCCCAATTTCAATTCAATCTGTCTTTGGAAACCGCTTAAGAGAGTGAGTGCACCATTCTCAGAGGAACTGCAGATACTGAAATGATGCGTGGAGTGAAGTGAGCAAGCTATTTTTCCATCTCCCTGGCGAGCATCGCCCACCTGTCTGCTGAGGCTCCCTCAGCAGACTGAAGCTGACTACTACTGCGCAGCTGCTACAGACTGTGGGCTGCCCATTGTGACACGTGGTCCCATTGTGACACGTGGCCCCATTGTTCCAGGAATAGAACACATCCAAGCATTGTGTTCTATGAATGGCATGATTCCTATCACAGTGTTCCATGGATGGAACACATCCTATTTACTGCAGGCAAGCAGCGCACCTAGCTGCTGCTGCTGCTGCTGCTGCTACAAGCCACTAGAATACCGTCTGTCAGACAGGTGGACGTAGGCCGAACATTCAAATAACTCGCCAGATAAATCGTTGCTTTTCCATTTAATTCATATATGAATTAATTCAAAATTGAACAGTAAATTTCAAAGTTGGAAGGCCACAAGAGGGGGACAATGTTTCAAAAATGAAACGACATATCACTGCATGAGGGATGTGGTAGGAATTGAATGCTTGAATTAAGACTGGGGAAGTACTGAGGGGAAGGGGCTGCAGGCCTTGTAGCAGGTGGGTGTGCAGAAATGTAGCTTTCCAAAGCCAAACACATTACTGCAGCTTGTCACACCTGTACCTACCAAGCAGCAAAGGCCAAGATAGATCGTTATTTTACTGACAGATTGAATACAGTGCAATGCCTCCCATATAGAGGTGAATAAGAGTAGTAGTAGTAGTAGTAGTAGTAGTAGTAGTAGTAGTAGTAGTAGAAGAGTTGATCAAGTTAAATCAAGGCTAAGGAATTGGAAATGTGCAACTTGGACCAAGAAAAACTAATTACAGAGCAACGACATTTGAAAAAAGCATTCAAATCATGCTTTGAAAACACTACTTGTGTATCCTGATTTCAATTCAATCTGTCTTTGGAAAACGCTTAAGAGAGTGAGTGCACCATTCTCAGAAGAACTGCAGATACTGAAATGATGCGTGGAGTGAAGTGATCAAGCTATTTTTCCATCTCCCTGGCGAGCATCGCCCACCTGTCTGCTGAGGCTCCCTCAGCAGACTGAAGCTGACCACTACTGCGCAGCTGCTACAGACTGTGGGCTGCCCATTGTGACACGTGGTCCCATTGTGACACGTGGTCCCATTGTTCCAGGAATAGAACACATCCAAGCATTGTGTTCTATGAATGGCATGATTCCTATCACAGTGTTCCATTGATGGAACACATCCTATTTACAGCAGGCAAGCAGCGCACCTAGCTGCTGCTGCTGCTGCTACAAGCCACTAGAATACCGTCTGTCAGACAGGTGGACGTAGGCCGAACATTCAAATAACTCGCCAGATAAATCGTTGCTTTTCCATTTAATTCATATATAAATTAATTCAAAATTGAACAGTAAATTTCAAAGTTGGAAGGCCACAAGAGGGGGACAATGTTTCAAAAATGAAACGACATATCATTGCATGAGGGATGTGGTAGGAATTGAATGCTTGAATTAAGAGTGGGGAAGTACTGAGGGGAAGGGGCTGCAGGCCTTGTAGCAGGTGGGTGTGCAGAAATGTAGCTATCCAAAGCCAAACACATTACTGCAGCTTGTCACAACTGTACCTACCAAGCAGCAAAGGCCAAGATAGATCGTTATTTTACTGACAGATTGAATACAGTGCAATGCCTCCCATATAGAGGTGAATAAGAGTAGTAGTAGTAGTAGTAGTAGTAGAAGAGTTGGTCAAGTTAAATCAAGGCTAAGGAATTGGAAATGTGCAACTTGGACCAAGAAAAACTAATTACAGAGCAACGACATTTGAAAAAAGCGTTCAAATCATGCTTTGAAAACACTACTTGTGTATCCCGATTTCAATTCAATCTGTCTTTGGAAACCGCTTAAGAGAGTGAGTGCACCATTCTCAGAGGAACTGCAGATACTGAAATGATGCGTGGAGTGAAGTGAGCAAGCTATTTTTCCATCCCCCTGGCGAGCATCGCCCACCTGTCTGCTGAGGCTCCCACAGCAGACTGAAGCTGACTACTACTGCGCAGCTGCTACAGACTGTGGGCTGCCCATTGTGACACGTGGTCCCATTGTGACACGTGGTCCCATTGTTCCAGGAATAGAACACATCCAAGCATTGTGTTCTATGAATGGCATGATTCCTATCACAGTGTTCCATGGATGGAACACATCCTATTTACTGCAGGCAAGCAGCGCACCTAGCTGCTGCTGCTGCTGCTGCTGCTACAAGCCACTAGAATACCGTCTGTCAGACAGGTGGACGTAGGCCGAACATTCAAATAACTCGCCAGATAAATCGTTGCTTTTCCATTTAATTCATATATGAATTAATTCAAAATTGAACAGTAAATTTCAAAGTTGGAAGGCCACAAGAGGGGGACAATGTTTCAAAAATGAAACGACATATCATTGCATGAGGGATGTGGTAGGAATTGAATGCTTGAATTAAGACTGGGGAAGTACTGAGGGGAAGGGGCTGCAGGCCTTGTAGCAGGTGGGTGTGCAGAAATGTAGCTATCCAAAGCCAAACACATTACTGCGGCTTGTCACACCTGTACCTACCAAGCAGCAAAGGCCAAGATAGATCGTTATTTTACTGACAGATTGAATACAGTGCAATGCCTCCCATATAGAGGTGAATAAGAGTAGTAGTAGTAGTAGTAGTAGTAGTAGTAGAAAAGTTGGTCAAGTTAAATCAAGGCTAAGGAATTGGAAATGTGCAACTTGGCCCAAGAAAAACTAATTACAGAGCAACGACATTTGAAAAAAGCATTCAAATCATGCTTTGAAAACACTACTTGTCTATCCCAATTTCAATTCAATCTGTCTTTGGAAACCGCTTAAGAGAGTGAGTGCACCATTCTCAGAGGAACTGCAGATACTGAAATGATGCGTGGAGTGAAGTGAGCAAGCTATTTTTCCATCTCCCTGGCGAGCATCGCCCACCTGTCTGCTGAGGCTCCCTCAGCAGACTGAAGCTGACTACTACTGCGCAGCTGCTACAGACTGTGGGCTGCCCATTGTGACACGTGGTCCCATTGTGACACGTGGTCCCATTGTTCCAAGAATAGAACACATCCAAGCATTGTGTTCTATGAATGGCATGATTCCTATCACAGTGTTCCATGGATGGAACACATCCTATTTACTGCAGGCAAGCAGCGCACCTAGCTGCTGCTGCTGCTGCTACAAGCCACTAGAATACCGTCTGTCAGACAGGTGGACGTAGGCCGAACATTCAAATAACTCGCCAGATAAATTGTTGCTTTTCCATTTAATTCATATATGAATTAATTCAAAATTGAACAGTAAATTTCAAAGTTGGAAGGCCACAAGAGGGGGACAATGTTTCAAAAATGAAACGACATATCATTGCATGAGGGATGTGGTAGGAATTGAATGCTTGAATTAAGACTGGGGAAGTACTGAGGGGAAGGGGCTGCAGGCCTTGTAGCAGGTGGGTGTGCAGAAATGTAGCTATCCAAAGCCAAACACATTACCGCAGCTTGTCACACCTGTACCTACCAAGCAGCAAAGGCCAAGATAGATCGTTATTTTACTGACAGATTGAATACAGTGCAATGCCTCCCATATAGAGGTGAATAAGAGTAGTAGTAGTAGTAGTAGTAGAAGAGTTGGTCAAGTTAAATCAAGGCTAAGGAATTGGAAATGTGCAACTTGGACCAAGAAAAACTAATTACAGAGCAACGACATTTGAAAAAAGCATTCAAATCATGCTTTGAAAACACTACTTGTGTATCCCGATTTCAATTCAATCTGTCTTTGGAAACCGCTTAAGAGAGTGAGCGCACCATTCTCAGAGGAACTGCAGATACTGAAATGATGCGTGGAGTGAAGTGAGCAAGCTATTTTTCCATCTCCCTGGCGAGCATCGCCCACCTGTCTGCTGAGGCTCCCTCAGCAGACTGAAGCTGACTACTACTACGCAGCTGCTACAGAATGTGGGCTGCCTATTGTGACACGTGGTCCCATTGTGACACGTGGTCCCATTGTTCCAGGAATAGAACACATCCAAGCATTGTGTTCTATGAATGGCATGATTCCTATCACAGTGTTCCATTGATGGAACACATCCTATTTACTACAGGCAAGCAGCGCACCTAGCTGCTGCTGCTGCTGCTGCTACAAGCCACTAGAATACCGTCTGTCAGACAGGTGGACGTAGGCCGAACATTCAAATAACTCGCCAGATAAATCGTTGCTTTTCCATTTAATTCATATATCGATTAATTCAAAATTGAACAGTAAATTTCAAAGTTGGAAGGCCACAAGAGGGGGACAATGTTTCAAAAATGAAATGACATATCATTGCATGAGGGATGTGGTAGGAATTGAATGCTTGAATTAAGACTGGGGAAGTACTGAGGGGAAGGGGCTGCAGGCCTTGTAGAAGGTGGGTGTGCAGAAATGTAGCTATCCAAAGCCAAACACATTACTGCAGCTTGTCACACCTGTACCTACCAAGCAGCAAAGGCCAAGATAGATCGTTATTTTACTGGCAGATTGAATACAGTGCAATGCCTCCCATATAGAGGTGAATAAGAGTAGTAGTAGTAGTAGTAGTAATAGTAGTAGTAGTAGAAGAGTTGGTCACGTTAAATCAAGGCTAAGGAATTGGAAATGTGCAACTTGGACCAAGAAAAACTAATTACAGAGCAACGACATTTGAAAAAAGCATTCAAATCATGCTTTGAAAACACTACTTGTGTATCCCAATTTCAATTCAATCTGTCTTTGGAAACCGCTTAAGAGAGTGAGTGCACCATTCTCAGAGGAACTGCAGATACTGAAATGATGCGTGGAGTGAAGTGAGCAAGCTATTTTTCCATCTCCCTGGCGAGCATCGCCCACCTGTCTGCTGAGGCTCCCTCAGCAGACTGAAGCTGACTACTACTGCGCAGCTGCTACAGACTGTGGGCTGCCCATTGTGACACGTGGTCCCATTGTGACACGTGGTCCCATTGTTCCAGGAATAGAACACATCCAAGCATTGTGTTCTATGAATGGCATGATTCCTATCACAGTGTTCCATGGATGGAACACATCCTATTTACTGCAGGCAAGCAGCGCACCTAGCTGCTGCTGCTGCTGCTGCTACAAGCCACTAGAATACCGTCTGTCAGACAGGTGGACGTAGGCCGAACATTCAAATAACTCGCCAGATAAATCGTTGCTTTTCCATTTAATTCATATATGAATTAATTCAAAATTGAACAGTAAATTTCAAAGTTGGAAGGCCACAAGAGGGGTACAATGTTTCAAAAATGAAACGACATATCATTGCATGAGGGATGTGGTAGGAATTGAATGCTTGAATTAAGACTGGGGAAGTACTGAGGGGAAGGGGCTGCAGGCCTTGTAGAAGGTGGGTGTGCAGAAATGTAGCTATCCAAAGCCAAACACATTACCGCAGCTTGTCATACCTGTATCTACCAAGCAGCAAAGGCCAAGATAGATCGTTATTTTACTGACAAATTGAATACAGTGCAATGCCTCCCATATAGAGGTGAATAAGAGTAGTAGTAGTAGTAGTAGTAGAAGAGTTGGTCAAGTTAAATCAAGGCTAAGGAATTGGAAATGTGCAACTTGGACCAAGAAAAACTAATTACAGAGCAACGACATTT
Source organism: Dendrobates tinctorius (assembly GCF_039654945.1). NCBI lineage: Eukaryota > Metazoa > Chordata > Amphibia > Anura > Dendrobatidae > Dendrobates > Dendrobates tinctorius. The sequence continues at coordinate 26,644,863 of NW_027361793.1, forward strand.
GAAAAAAGCTTTCAAGTCATGCTTTGAAAACACTACTTGTGTATCCCGATTTCAATTCAATCTGTCTTTGGAAACCGCTTAAGAGAGTGAGTGCACCATTCTCAGAGGAACTGCAGATACTGAAATGATGCGTGGAGTGAAGTGAGCAAGCTATTTTTCCATCTCCCTGGCGAGCATCGCCCACCTGTCTGCTGAGGCTCCCTCAGCAGACTGAAGCTGACTACTACTGCGCAGCTGCTACAGACTGTGGGCTGCCCATTGTGACTCGTGGTCCCATTGTGACACGTGGTCCCATTGTTCCAGGAATAGAACACATCCAAGCATTGTGTTCTATGAATGGCATGATTCCTATCACAGTGTTCCATGGATGGAACACATCCTATTTACTGCAGGCAAGCAGCGCACCTAGCTGCTGCTGCTGCTACAAGCCACTAGAATACCGTCTGTCAGACAGGTGGACGTAGGCCGAACATTCAAATAACTCGCCAGATAAATCGTTGCTTTTCCATTTAATTCATATATGAATTAATTCAAAATTGAACAGTAAATTTCAAAGTTGGAAGGCCACAAGAGGGGTACAATGTTTCAAAAATGAAACGACATATCATTGCATGAGGGATGTGGTAGGAATTGAATGCTTGAATTAAGACTGGGGAAGTACTGAGGGGAAGGGGCTGCAGGCCTTGTAGCAGGTGGGTGTGCAGAAATGTAGCTATCCAAAGCCAAACACATTACTGCAGCTTGTCACACCTGTATCTACCAAGCAGCAAAGGACAAGATAGATCGTTATTTTACTGACAGATTGAGTTCTCCTTCAATGGAAGTCTTCAAACAGAGGCTGGACAGACATCTGACTGGGATGATTTAGCGAATCCTGCTTTGAGCAGGGGGTTGGACCAGATGGCCCAGGAGGTCCCTTCCAACTCTACGATTCTATGATTGAATACAGTGCAATGCCTCCCATATAGAGGTGAATAAGAGTAGTAGTAGTAGCAGTAGTAGTAGAAGAGTTGGTCAAGTTAAATCAAGGCTAAGGAATTGGAAATGTGCAACTTGGACCAAGAAAAACTAATTACAGAGCAACGACATTTGAAAAAAGCATTCAAATCATGCTTTGAAAACACTACTTGTGTATCCCGATTTCAATTCAATCTGTCTTTGGAAACCGCTTAAGAGAGTGAGTGCACCATTCTCAGAGGAACTGCAGATACTGAAATGATGCGTGGAGTGAAGTGAGCAAGCTATTTTTCCATCTCCCTGGCTCCCTCAGCAGACTGAAGCTGACTACTACTGCGCAGCTGCTACAGACTGTGGGCTGCCCATTGTGACACGTGGTCCCATTGTGACACGTGGTCCCATTGTTCCAGGAATAGAACACATCCAAGCATTGTGTTCTATGAATGGCATGATTCCTATCACAGTGTTCCATGGATGGAACACATCCTATTTACTGCAGGCAAGCAGCGCACCTAGCTGCTGCTGCTGCTGCTGCTACAAGCCACTAGAATACCGTCTGTCAGACAGGTGGACGTAGGCCGAACATTCAAATAACTCGCCAGATAAATCGTTGCTTTTCCATTTAATTCTTATATGAATTAATTCAAAATTGAACAGTAAATTTCAAAGTTGGAAGGCCATAAGAGGGGGACAATGTTTCAAAAATGAAACGACATATCATTGCATGAGGGATGTGGTAGGAATTGAATGCTTGAATTAAGACTGGGGAAGTACTGAGGGGATGGGGCTGCAGGCCTTGTAGCAGGTGGGTGTGCAGAAATGTAGCTATCCAAAGCCAAACACACTACTGCAGCTTGTCACACCTTTACCTACCAAGCAGCAAAGGCCAAGATAGATCGTTATTTTACTGACAGATTGAATACAGTGCAATGCCTCCCATATAGAGGTGAATAAGAGTAGTAGTAGTAGTAGTAGTAGTAATAGTAGAAGAGTTGGCCAAGTTAAATCAAGGCTAAGGAATTGGAAATGTGCAACTTGGACCAAGAAAAACTAATTACAGAGCAACGACATTTGAAAAAAGCATTCAAATCATGCTTTGAAAACACTACTTGTCTATCCCAATTTCAATTCAATCTGTCTTTGGAAACCGCTTAAGAGAGTGAGTGCACCATTCTCAGAGGAACTGCAGATACTGAAATGATGCGTGGAGTGAAGTGAGCAAGCTATTTTTCCATCTCCCTGGCGAGCATCGCCCACCTGTCTGCTGAGGCTCCCTCAGCAGACTGAAGCTGACTACTACTGCGCAGCTGCTACAGACTGTGGGCTGCCCATTGTGACAAGTGGTCCGATTGTGACACGTGGTCCCATTGTTCCAGGAATAGAACACATCCAAGCATTGTGTTCTATGAATGGCATGATTCCTATCACAGTGTTCCATGGATGGAACACATCCTATTTACTGCAGGCAAGCAGCGCACCTAGCTGCTGCTGCTGCTGCTGCTGCTGCTACAAGCCACTAGAATACCGTCTGTCAGACAGGTGGACGTAGGCCGAACATTCAAATAACTCACCAGATAAATCGTTGCTTTTCCATTTAATTCATATATGAATTAATTAAAAATTGAACAGTAAATTTCAAAGTTGGAAGGCCACAAGAGGGGGACAATGTTTCAAAAATGAAACGACATATCATTGCATGAGGGATGTGGTAGGAATTGAATGCTTGAATTAAGACTGGGGAAGTACTGAGGGGAAGGGGCTGCAGGCCTTGTAGCAGGTGGGTGTGCAGAAATGTAGCTATCCAAAGCCAAACACATTACCGCAGCTTGTCACACCTGTACCTACCAAGCAGCAAAGGCCAAGATAGATCGTTATTTTACTGACAAATTGAATACAGTGCAATGCCTCCCATATAGAGGTGAATAAGAGTAGTAGTAGTAGTAGTAGTAGAAGAGTTGGTCAAGTTAAATCAAGGCTAAGGAATTGGAAATGTGCAACTTGGACCAAGAAAAACTAATTACAGAGCAACGACATTTGAAAAAAGCATTCAAATCATGCTTTGAAAACACTACTTGTGTATCCCGATTTCAATTCAATCTGTCTTTGGAAACCACTTAAGAGAGTGAGTGCACCATTCTCAGAGGAACTGCAGATACTGAAATGATGCGTGGAGTGAAGTGAGCAAGCTATTTTTCCATCTCCCTGGCGAGCATCGCCCACCTGTCTGCTGAGGCTCCCTCAGCAGACTGAAGCTGACTACTACTGCGCAGCTGCTACAGACTGTGGGCTGCCCATTGTGACACGTGGTCCCATTGTGACACGTGGTTCCATTGTTCCAGGAATAGAACACATCCAAGCATTGTGTTCTATGAATGGCATGATTCCTATCACAGTGTTCCATGGATGGAACACATCCTATTTACTGCAGGCAAGCAGCGCACCTAGCTGCTGCTGCTGCTACAAGCCACTAGAATGCCGTCTGTCAGACAGGTGGACGTAGGCCGAACATTCAAATAACTCGCCAGATAAATCGTTGCTTTTCCATTTAATTCATATATGAATTAATTCAAAATTGAACAGTAAATTTCAAAGTTGGAAGGCCACAAGAGGGGTACAATGTTTCAAAAATGAAACGACATATCATTGCATGAGGGATGTGGTAGGAATTGAATGCTTGAATTAAGACTGGGGAAGTACTGAGGGGAAGGGGCTGCAGGCCTTGTAGCAGGTGGGTGTGCAGAAATGTAGCTATCCAAAGCCAAACACATTACTGCAGCTTGTCAAACCTGTACCTACCAAGCAGCAAAGGCCAAGATAGATCGTTATTTTACTGACAGATTGAATACAGTGCAATGCCTCCCATATAGAGGTGAATAAGAGTAGTAGTAGTAGTAGTAGTAGTAGAAGAGTTGGTCAAGTTAAATCAAGGCTAAGGAATTGGAAATGTGCAACTTGGACCAAGAAAAACTAATTACAGAGCAACGACATTTGAAAAAAGCATTCAAATCATGCTTTGAAAACACTACTTGTGTATCCTGATTTCAATTCAATCTGTCTTTGGAAAGCGCTTAAGAGAGTGAGTGCACCATTCTCAGAGGAACTGCAGATACTGAAATGATGCGTGGAGTGAAGTGAGCAAGCTATTTTTCCATCTCCCTGGCGAGCATTGCCCACCTGTCTGCTGAGGCTCCCTCAGCAGACTGAAGCTGACTACTACTGCGCAGCTGCTACAGACTGTGGGCTGCCCATTGTGACACGTGGTCCCATTGTGACACGTGGTCCCATTGTTCCAGGAATAGAACACATCCAAGCATTGTGTTCTATGAATGGCATGATTCCTATCACAGTGTTCCATGGATGGAACACATCCTATTTACTGCAGGCAAGCAGCGCACCTAGCTGCTGCTGCTTCAAGCCACTAGAATACCGTCTGTCAGACAGGTGGACGTAGGCCGAACATTCAAATAACTCGCCAGATAAATCGTTGCTTTTCCATTTAATTCATATATGAATTAATTCAAAATTGAACAGTAAATTTCAAAGTTGGAAGGCCACAAGAGGGGGACAATGTTTCAAAAATGAAACGACATATCATTGCATGAGGGATGTGGTAGGAATTGAATGCTTGAATTAAGACTGGGGAAGTACTGAGGGGAAGGGGCTGGAGGCCTTGTAGCAGGTGGGTGTGCAGAAATGTAGCTATCCAAAGCCAAACACATTACTGCAGCTTGTCACACCTGTACCTACCAAGCAGCAAAGGCCAAGATAGATCGTTATTTTACTGACAAATTGAATACAGTGCAATGCCTCCCATATAGAGGTGAATAAGAGTAGTAGTAGTAGTGGTAGTAGTAGTAGTAGAAGAGTTATGTGTTATCCAAAGCCAAACACATTACCGCAGCTTGTCACACCTGTACCTACCAAGCAGCAAAGGCCAAGATAGATCGTTATTTTACTGACAAATTGCAGTAAAATTGCAGTGCAATGCCTCCCATATAGAGGTGAATAAGAATAGTAGTAGTAGTAGTAGTAGAAGAGTTGGTCAAGTTAAATCAAGGCTAAGGAATTGGAAATGTGCAACTTGGACCAAGAAAAACTAATTACAGAGCAACGACATTTGAAAAAAGCATTCAAATCATGCTTTGAAAACACTACTTGTGTATCCCGATTTCAATTCAATCTGTCTTTGGAAACCGCTTAAGAGAGTGAGTGCACCATTCTCAGAGGAACTGCAGATACTGAAATGATGCGTGGAGTGAAGTGAGCAAGCTATTTTTCCATCTCCCTGGCGAGCATCGCCCACCTGTCTGCTGAGGCTCCCTCAGCAGACTGAAGCTGACTACTACTGCGCAGCTGCTACAGACTGTGGGCTGCCCATTGTGACACGTGGTCCCATTGTGACACGTGGTCCCATTGTTCCAAGAATAGAACACATCCAAGCATTGTGTTCTATGAATGGCATGATTCCTATCACAGTGTTCCATGGATGGAACACATCCTATTTACTGCAGGCAAGCAGTGCACCTAGCTGCTGCTGCTGCTGCTGCTACAAGCCACTAGAATACCGTCTTGTCAGACAGGTGGATGTAGGCCGAACATTCAAATAACTCGCCAGATAAATCGTTGCTTTTCCATTTAATTCATATATGAATTAATTCAAAATTGAACAGTAAATTTCAAAGTTGGAAGGCCACAAGAGGGGGACAATGTTTCAAAAATGAAACGACATATCATTGCATGAGGGATGTGGTAGGAATTGAATGCTTGAATTAAGACTGGGGAAGTACTGAGGGGAAGGGGCTGCAGGCCTTGTAGCAGGTGGGTGTGCAGAAATGTAGCTATCCAAAGCCAAACACATTACTGCAGCTTGTCACACCTGTACCTACCAAGCAGCAAAGGCCAAGATAGATCGTTATTTTACTGACAGATTGAATACAGTGCAATGCCTCCCATATAGAGGTGAATAAGAGTAGTAGTAGTAGTAGTAGTAGTAGTAGTAGAAAAGTTGGTCAAGTTAAATCAAGGCTAAGGAATTGGAAATGTGCAACTTGGACCAAGAAAAACTAATTACAGAGCAACGACATTTGAAAAAAGCATTCAAATCATGCTTTGAAAACACTACTTGTCTATCCCAATTTCAATTCAATCTGTCTTTGGAAACCGCTTAAGAGAGTGAGTGCACCATTCTCAGAGGAACTGCAGATACTGAAATGATGCGTGGAGTGAAGTGAGCAAGCTATTTTTCCATCTCCCTGGCGAGCATCGCCCACCTGTCTGCTGAGGCTCCCTCAGCAGACTGAAGCTGACTACTACTGCGCAGCTGCTACAGACTGTGGGCTGCCCATTGTGACACGTGGTCCCATTGTGACACGTGGTCCCATTGTTCCAGGAATAGAACACATCCAAGCATTGTGTTCTATGAATGGCATGATTCCTATCACAGTGTTCCATGGATGGAACACATCCTATTTACTGCAGGCAAGCAGCGCACCTAGCTGCTGCTGCTGCTGCTGCTGCTGCTACAAGCCACTAGAATACCGTCTGTCAGACAGGTGGACATAGGCCGAACATTCAAATAACTCGCCAGATAAATCGTTGCTTTTCCATTTAATTCATATATGAATTAATTCAAAATTGAACAGTAAATTTCAAAGTTGGAAGGCCACAAGAGGGGGACAATGTTTCAAAAATGAAACGACATATCATTGCATGAGGGATGTGGTAGGAATTGAATGCTTGAATTAAGACTGGGGAAGTACTGAGGGGAAGGGGCTGCAGGCCTTGTAGCAGGTGGGTGTGCAGAAATGTAGCTATCCAAAGCCAAACACATTACCGCAGCTTGTCATACCTGTACCTACCAAGCAGCAAAGGCCAAGAATGATCGTTATTTTACTGACAGATTGAATACAGTGCAATGCCTCCCATATAGAGGTGAATAAGAGTAGTAGTAGTAGTAGTAGTAGAAGAGTTGGTCAAGTTAAATCAAGGCTAAGGAATTGGAAATGTGCAACTTGGACCAAGAAAAACTAATTACAGAGCAACGATATTTGAAAAAAGCATTCAAATCATGCTTTGAAAACACTACTTGTGTATCCCAATTTCAATTCAATATGTCTTTGGAAACCGCTTAATAGAGTGAGTGCACCATTCTCAGAGGAACTTCAGATACTGAAATGATGCGTGGAGTGAAGTGAGCAAGCTATTTTTCCATCTCCCTGGCGAGCATCGCCCACCTGTCTGCTGAGGCTCCCTCAGCAGACTGAAGCTGACTACTACTGCGCAGCTGCTACAGACTGTGGGCTGCCCATTGTGACACGTGGTCCCATTGTGACACGTGGTCCCATTGTTATAGGAATAGAACACATCCAAGCATTGTGTTCTATGAATGGCATGATTCCTATCACAGTGTTCCATGGATGGAACACATCCTATTTACTGCAGGCAAGCAGCGCACCTAGCTGCTGCTGCTGCTACAAACCACTAGAATACCGTCTGTCAGACAGGTGGACGTAGGCCGAACATTCAAATAACTCGCCAGATAAATCGTTGCTTTTCCATTTAATTCATATATGAATTAATTCAAAATTGAACAGTAAATTTCAAAGTTGGAAGGCCACAAGAGGGGGACAATGTTTCAAAAATGAAACGACATATCATTGCATGAGGGATGTGGTAGGAATTGAATGCTTGAATTAAGACTGGGGAAGTACTGAGGGGAAGGGGCTGCAGGCCTTGTAGCAGGTGGGTGTGCAGAAATGTAGCTATCCAAAGCCAAACACATTACCGCAGCTTGTCACACCTGTACCTACCAAGCAGCAAAGGCCAAGATAGATCGTTATTTTACTGACAAATTGAATACAGTGCAATGCCTCCCATATAGAGGTGAATAAGAGTAGTAGTAGTAGTAGTAGTAGAAGAGTTGGTCAAGTTAAATCAAGGCTAAGGAATTGGAAATGTGCAACTTGGACCAAGAAAAACTAATTACAGAGCAACGACATTTGAAAAAAGCATTCAAATCATGCTTTGAAAACACTACTTGTGTATCCCGATTTCAATTCAATCTGTCTTTGGAAACCGCTTAAGAGAGTGAGTGCACCATTCTCAGAGGAACTGCAGATACTGAAATGATGCGTGGAGTGAAGTGAGCAAGCTATTTTTCCATCTCCCTGGCGAGCATCGCCCACCTGTCTGCTGAGGCTCCCTCAGCAGACTGAAGCTGACTACTACTGCGCAGCTGCTACAGACTGTGGGCTGCCCATTGTGACACGTGGTCCCATTGTGACACGTGGTCCCATTGTTCCAGGAATAGAACACATCCAAGCATTGTGTTCTATGAATGGCATGATTCCTATCACAGTGTTCCATGGATGGAACACATCCTATTTACTGCAGGCAAGCAGCGCACCTAGCTGCTGCTGCTGCTGCTGCTACAAGCCACTAGAATACCGTCTGTCAGACAGGTGGACGTAGGCCGAACATTCAAATAACTCGCCAGATAAATCGTTGCTTTTCCATTTAATTCATATATGAATTAATTCAAAATTGAACAGTAAATTTCAAAGTTGGAAGGCCACAAGAGGGGGACAATGTTTCAAAAATGAAACGACATATCATTGCATGAGGGATGTGGTAGGAATTGAATGCTTGAATTAAGACTGGGGAAGTACTGAGGGGAAGGGGCTGCAGGCCTTGTAGCAGGTGGGTGTGCAGAAATGTAGCTATCCAAAGCCAAACACATTACTGCAGCTTGTCACACCTGTACCTACCAAGCAGCAAAGGCCAAGATAGATCGTTATTTTACTGACAGATTGAATACAGTGCAATGCCTCCCATATAGAGGTGAATAAGAGTAGTAGTAGTAGTAGTAGTAGAAGAGTTGGTCAAGTTAAATCAAGGCTAAGGAATTGGAAATGTGCAACTTGGCCCAAGAAAAACTAATTACAGAGCAACGACATTTGAAAAAAGCATTCAAATCATGCTTTGAAAACACTACTTGTCTATCCCAATTTCAATTCAATCTGTCTTTGGAAACCGCTTAAAAGAGTGAGTGCACCATTCTCAGAGGAACTGCAGATACTGAAATGATGCGTGGAGTGAAGTGAGCAAGCTATTTTTCCATCTCCCTGGCGAGCATCGCCCACCTGTCTGCTGAGGCTCCCTCAGCAGACTGAAGCTGACTACTACTGCGCAGCTGCTACAGACTGTTGGCTGCCCATTGTGACACGTGGTCCCTTTGGGACACGTGGTCCCATTGTTCCAGGAATAGAACACATCCAAGCATTGTGTTCTATGAATGGCATGATTCCTATCACAGTGTTCCATGGATGGAACACATCCTATTTACTGCAGGCAAGCAGCGCACCTAGATGCTGCTGCTGCTGCTGCTGCTGCTGCTACAAGCCACTAGAATACCGTCTGTCAGACAGGTGGACGTAGGCCGAACATTCAAATAACTCGCCAAATAAATCGTTGCTTTTCCATTTAATTCATATATGAATTAATTCAAAATTGAACAGTAAATTTCAAAGTTGGAAGGCCACAAGAGGGGGACAATGTTTCAAAAATGAAACGACATATCATTGCATGAGGGATGTGGTAGGAATTGAATGCTTGAATTAAGACTGGGGAAGTACTGAGGGGATGGGGCTGCAGGCCTTGTAGCAGGTGGGTTTGCAGAAATGTAGCTATCCAAAGCCAAACACATTACCGCAGCTTGTCATACCTGTACCTACCAAGCAGCAAAGGCCAAGATAGATCGTTATTTTACTGACAGATTGAATGCAGTGCAATGCCTCCCATATAGAGGTGAATAAGAGTAGTAGTAGTAGAAGAGTTGGTCAAGTTAAATCAAGGCTAAGGAATTGGAAATGTGCAACTTGGACCAAGAAAAACTAATTACAGAGCAACGACATTTGAAAAAAGCATTCAAATCATGCTTTGAAAACACTACTTGTGTATCCCGATTTCAATTCAATCTGTCTTTGGAAACCGCTTAAGAGATTGAGTGCACCATTCTCAGAGGAACTGCAGATACTGAAATGATGCATGGAGTGAAGTGAGCAAGCTATTTTTCCATCTCCCTGGCGAGCATCGCCCACCTGTCTGCTGAGGCTCCCTCAGCAGACTGAAGCTGACTACTACTGCGCAGCTGCTACAGACTGTGGGCTGCCCATTGTGACACGTGGTCCCATTGTGACACGTGGTCCCATTGTTCCAGGAATAGAACACATCCAAGCATTGTGTTCTATGAATGGCATGATTCCTATCACAGTGTTCAATGGATGGAACACATCCTATTTACTGCAGGCAAGCAGCGCACCTAGCTGCTGCTGCTGCTACAAGCCACTAGAATACAGTCTGTCAGACAGGTGGACGTAGGCCGAACATTCAAATAACTAGCCAGATAAATCGTTGCTTTTCCATTTAATTCATATATGAATTAATTCAAAATTGAACAGTAAATTTCAAAGTTGGAAGGCCACAAGAGGGGGACAATGTTTCAAAAATGAAACGACATATCATTGCATGAGGGATGTGGTAGGAATTGAATGCTTGAATTAAGACTGGGGAAGTACTGAGGGGAAGGGGCTGCAGGCCTTGTAGCAGGTGGGTGTGCAGAAATGTAGCTATCCAAAGCCAAACACATTACTGCAGCTTGTCACACCTGTACCTACCAAGCAGCAAAGGCCAAGATAGATCGTTATTTTACTGACAGATTGAATACAGTGCAATGCCTCCCATATAGAGGTGAATAAGAGTAGTAGTAGTAGTAGTAGTAGTAGTAGTAGTAGTAGTAGTAGTAGTAGTAGAAGTAGAAGAGTTGGTCAAGTTAAATCAAGGCTAAGGAATTGGAAATGTGCAACTTGGACCAAGAAAAACTAATTACAGAGCAACGACATTTGAAAAAAGCATTCAAATCATGCTTTGAAAACACTACTTGTGTATCCCGATTTCAATTCAATCTGTCTTTGGAAACCGCTTAAGAGAGTGAGTGCACCATTCTCAGAGGAACTGCAGATACTGAAATGATGCGTGGAGTGAAGTGAGCAAGCTATTTTTCCATCTCCCTGGCGAGCATCGCCCACCTGTCTGCTGAGGCTCCCTCAGCAGACTGAAGCTGACTACTACTGCGCAGCTGCTACAGACTGTGGGCTGCCCATTGTGACACGTGGTCCCATTGTGACACGTGGTCCCATTGTTCCAGGAATAGAACACATCCAAGAATTGTGTTCTATGAATGGCATGATTCCTATCACAGTGTTCCATGGATGGAACACATCCTATTTACTGCAGGCAAGCAGCGCACCTAGCTGCTGCTGCTGCTGCTGCTGCTGCTGCTACAAGCCACTAGAATACCGTCTGTCAGACAGGTGGACGTAGGCCGAACATTCAAATAACTAGCCAGATAAATCGTTGCTTTTCCATTTAATTCATATATAAATTAATTCAAAATTGAACAGTAAATTTCAAAGTTGGAAGGCCACAAGAGGGGGACAATGTTTCAAAAATGAAACGACATATCATTGCATGAGGGATGTGGTAGGAATTGAATGCTTGAATTAAGACTGGGGAAGTACTGAGGGGAAGGGGCTGCAGGCCTTGTAGCAGGTGGGTGTGCAGAAATGTAGCTATCCAAAGCCAAACACATTACTGCAGCTTGTCACAACTGTACCTACCAAGCAGCAAAGGCCAAGATAGATCGTTATTTTACTGACAGATTGAATACAGTGCAATGCCTCCCATATAGAGGTGAATAAGAGTAGTAGTAGTAGTAGTAGTAGTAGTAGTAGTAGTAGTAGAAGAGTTGGTCAAGTTAAATCAAGGCTAAGGAATTGGAAATGTGCAACTTGGACCAAGAAAAACTAATTACAGAGCAACGACATTTGAAAAAAGCATTCAAATCATGCTTTGAAAACACTACTTGTGTATCCCGATTTCAATTCAATCTGTCTTTGGAAACCGCTTAAGAGAGTGAGTGCACCATTCTCAGAGGAACTGCAGATACTGAAATGATGCGTGGAGTGAAGTGAGCAAGCTATTTTTCCATCTCCCTGGCTCCCTCAGCAGACTGAAGCTGACTACTACTGCGCAGCTGCTACAGACTGTGGGCTGCCCATTGTGACACGTGGTCCCATTGTGACACGTGGTCCCATTGTTCCAGGAATAGAACACATCCAAACATTGTGTTCTATGAATGGCATGATTCCTATCACAGTGTTCCATGGATGGAACACATCCTATTTACTGCAGGCAAGCAGCGCACCTAGCTGCTGCTGCTGCTGCTGCTACAAGCCACTAGAATACCGTCTGTCAGACAGGTGGACGTAGGGCGAACATTCAAATAACTAGCCAGATAAATCGTTGCTTTTCCATTTAATTCATATATGAATTAATTCAAAATTGAACAGTAAATTTCAAAGTTGGAAGGCCACAAGAGGGGTACAATGTTTCAAAAACGAAACGACATATCATTGCAAGAGGGATGTAGTAGGAATTGAATGCTTGAATTAAGACTGGGGAAGTACTGAGGGGAAGGGGCTGCAGGCCTTGTAGCAGGTGGGTGTGTAGAAATGTAGCTATCCAAAGCCAAACACATTACTGCAGCTTGTCACACCTGTACCTACCAAGCAGCAAAGGCCAAGATAGATCATTATTTAACTGACAGATTGAATACAGTGCAATGCCTCCCATATAGAGGTGAATAAGAGTAGTAGTAGTAGAAGTAGTAGTAGTAGAAGAGTTGGTCAAGTTAAATCAAGGCTAAGGAATTGGAAATGTGCAACTTGGACCAAGAAAAACTAATTACAGAGCAACGACATTTGAAAAAAGCATTCAAATCATGCTTTGAAAACACTACTTGTGTATCCCGATTTCAATTCAATCTGTCTTTGGAAACTGCTTAAGAGATTGAGTGCACCATTCTCAGAGGAACTGCAGATACTGAAATGATGCGTGGAGTGAAGTGAGCAAGCTATTTTTCCATCTCCCTGGCGAGCATCGCCCACCTGTCTGCTGAGGCTCCCTCAGCAGACTGAAGCTGACTACTACTGCGCAGCTGCTACAGACTGTGGGCGACCCATTGTGACACGTGGTCCCATTGTGACACGTGGTCCCATTGTTCCAGGAATAGAACACATCCAAGCATTGTGTTCTATGAATGGCATGATTCCTATCACAGTGTTCCATGGATGGAACACATCCTATTTACTGCAGGCAAGCAGCGCACCTAGCTGCTGCTGCTGCTGCTGCTGCTACAAGCCACTAGAATAATGTCTGTCAGACAGGTGGACGTAGGCCGAACATTCAAATAACTCGCCAGATAAATCGTTGCTTTTCCATTTAATTCATATATAAATTAATTCAAAATTGAACAGTAAATTTCAAAGTTGGAAGGCCACAGGAGGGGGACAATGTTTCAAAAATGAAACGACATATCATTGCATGAGGGATGTGGTAGGAATTGAATGCTTGAATTAAGACTGGGGAAGTACTGAGGGGAAGGGGCTGCAGGCCTTGTAGCAGGTGGGTGTGCAGAAATGTAGCTATCCAAAGCCAAACACATTACTGCAGCTTGTCACAACTGTACCTACCAAGCAGCAAAGGCCAAGATAGATCGTTATTTTACTGACAAATTGAATACAGTGCAATGCCTCCCATATAGAGGTGAATAAGAGTAGTAGTAGAAGTGGTAGTAGTAGTAGTAGAAGAGTTATGTGTTATCCAAAGCCAAACACATTACCGCAGCTTGTCACACCTGTACCTACCAAGCAGCAAAGGCCAAGATAGATCGTTATTTTACTGACAAATTGCAGTAAAATTGCAGTGCAATGCCTCCCATATAGAGGTGAATAAGAATAGTAGTAGTAGTAGTAGAAGAGTTGGTCAAGTTAAATCAAGGCTAAGGAATTGGAAATGTGCAACTTGGACCAAGAAAAACTAATTACAGAGCAACGACATTTGAAAAAAGCATTCAAATCATGCTTTGAAAACACTACTTGTGTATCCCGATTTCAATTCAATCTGTCTTTGGAAACCGCTTAAGAGAGTGAGTGCACCATTCTCAGAGGAACTGCAGATACTGAAATGATGCGTGGAGTGAAGTGAGCAAGCTATTTTTCCATCTCCCTGGCGAGCATCGCCCACCTGTCTGCTGAGGCTCCCTCAGCAGACTGAAGCTGACTACTACTGCGCAGCTGCTACAGACTGTGGGCTGCCCATTGTGACACGTGGTCCCATTCTGACACGTGGTCCCATTGTTCCAGGAATAGAACACATCCAAGCATTGTGTTCTATGAATGGCATGATTCCTATCACAGTGTTCCATGGATGGAACACATCCTATTTACTGCAGGCAAGCAGTGCACCTAGCTGCTGCTGCTGCTGCTGCTACAAGCCACTAGAATACCGTCTTGTCAGACAGGTGGACGTAGGCCGAACATTCAAATAACTCGCCAGATAAATCGTTGCTTTTCCATTTAATTCATATATGAATTAATTCAAAATTGAACAGTAAATTTCAAAGTTGGAAGGCCACAAGAGGGGGACAATGTTTCAAAAATGAAACGACATATCATTGCATGAGGGATGTGGTAGGAATTGAATGCTTGAATTAATACTGGGGAAGTACTGAGGGGAAGGGGCTGCAGGCCTTGTAGCAGGTGGGTGTGCAGAAATGTAGCTATCCAAAGCCAAACACATTACTGCAGCTTGTCACACCTGTACCTACCAAGCAGCAAAGGCCAAGATAGATCGTTATTTTACTGACAGATTGAATACAGTGCAATGCCTCCCATATAGAGGTGAATAAGAGTAGTAGTAGTAGTAGTAGTAGTAGTAGTAGTAGTAGAAAAGTTGGTCAAGTTAAATCAAGGCTAAGGAATTGGAAATGTGCAACTTGGACCAAGAAAAACTAATTACAGAGCAACGACATTTGAAAAAAGCATTCAAATCATGCTTTGAAAACACTACTTGTCTATCCCAATTTCAATTCAATCTGTCTTTGGAAACCGCTTAAGAGAGTGAGTGCACCATTCTCAGAGGAACTGCAGATACTGAAATGATGCGTGGAGTGAAGTGAGCAAGCTATTTTTCCATCTCCCTGGCGAGCATCGCCCACCTGTCTGCTGAGGCTCCCTCAGCAGACTGAAGCTGACTACTACTGCGCAGCTGCTACAGACTGTGGGCTGCCCATTGTGACACGTGGTCCCATTGTGACACGTGGTCCCATTGTTCCAGGAATAGAACACATCCAAGCATTGTGTTCTATGAATGGCATGATTCCTATCACAGTGTTCCATGGATGGAACACATCCTATTTACTGCAGGCAAGCAGCGCACCTAGCTGCTGCTGCTGCTGCTGCTGCTGCTACAAGCCACTAGAATACCGTCTGTCAGACAGGTGGACGTAGGCCGAACATTCAAATAACTCGCCAGATAAATCGTTGCTTTTCCATTTAATTCATATATGAATTAATTCAAAATTGAACAGTAAATTTCAAAGTTGGAAGGCCACAAGAGGGGGACAATGTTTCAAAAATGAAACGACATATCATTGCATGAGGGATGTGGTAGGAATTGAATGCTTGAATTAAGACTGGGGAAGTACTGAGGGGAAGGGGCTGCAGGCCTTGTAGCAGGTGGGTGTGCAGAAATGTAGCTATCCAAAGCCAAACACATTACCGCAGCTTGTCATACCTGTACCTACCAAGCAGCAAAGGCCAAGAATGATCGTTATTTTACTGACAGATTGAATACAGTGCAATGCCTCCCATATAGAGGTGAATAAGAGTAGTAGTAGTAGTAGTAGTAATAGAAGAGTTGGTCAAGTTAAATCAAGGCTAAGGAATTGGAAATGTGCAACTTGGACCAAGAAAAACTAATTACAGAGCAACGATATTTGAAAAAAGCATTCAAATCATGCTTTGAAAACACTACTTGTGTATCCCAATTTCAATTCAATATGTCTTTGGAAACCGCTTAATAGAGTGAGTGCACCATTCTCAGAGGAACTTCAGATACTGAAATGATGCGTGGAGTGAAGTGAGCAAGCTATTTTTCCATCTCCCTGGCGAGCATCGCCCACCTGTCTGCTGAGGCTCCCTCAGCAGACTGAAGCTGACTACTACTGCGCAGCTGCTACAGACTGTGGGCTGCCCATTGTGACACGTGGTCCCATTGTGACACGTGGTCCCATTGTTATAGGAATAGAACACATCCAAGCATTGTGTTCTATGAATGGCATGATTCCTATCACAGTGTTCCATGGATGGAACACATCCTATTTACTGCAGGCAAGCAGCGCACCTAGCTGCTGCTGCTGCTGCTGCTGCTACAAACCACTAGAATACCGTCTGTCAGACAGGTGGACGTAGGCCGAACATTCAAATAACTCGCCAGATAAATCGTTGCTTTTCCATTTAATTCATATATGAATTAATTCAAAATTGAACAGTAAATTTCAAAGTTGGAAGGCCACAAGAGGGGGACAATGTTTCAAAAATGAAACGACATATCATTGCATGAGGGATGTGGTAGGAATTGAATGCTTGAATTAAGACTGGGGAAGTACTGAGGGGAAGGGGCTGCAGGCCTTGTAGCAGGTGGGTGTGCAGAAATGTAGCTATCCAAAGCCAAACACATTACTGCAGCTTGTCACACCTATACCTACCAAGCAGCAAAGGCCAAGATAGATCGTTATTTTACTGACAAATTGAATACAGTGCAATGCCTCCCATATAGAGGTGAATAAGAGTAGTAGTAGTAGTAGTAGTAGAAGAGTTGGTCAAGTTAAATCAAGGCTAAGTAATTGGAAATGTGCAACTTGGACCAAGAAAAACTAATTACAGAGCAACAACATTTGAAAAAAGCATTCAAATCATGCTTTGAAAACACTACTTGTGTATCCCGATTTCAATTCAATCTGTCTTTGGAAACCGCTTAAGAGAGTGAGTGCACCATTCTCAGAGGAACTGCAGATACTGAAATGATGCGTGGAGTGAAGTGAGCAAGCTATTTTTCCATCTCCCTGGCGAGCATCGCCCACCTGTCTGCTGAGGCTCCCTCAGCAGACTGAAGCTGACTACTACTGCGCAGCTGCTACAGACTGTGGGCTGCCCATTGTGACACGTGGTCCCATTGTGACACGTGGTCCCATTGTTCCAGGAATAGAACACATCCAAGCATTGTGTTCTATGAATGGCATGATTCCTATCACAGTGTTCCATGGATGGAACACATCCTATTTACTGCAGGCAAGCAGCGCACCTAGCTGCTGCTGCTGCTGCTGCTGCTACAAGCCACTAGAATACCGTCTGTCAGACAGGTGGACGTAGGCCAAACATTCAAATAACTCGCCAGATAAATCATTGCTTTTCCATTTAATTCATATATGAATTAATTCAAAATTGAACAGTAAATTTCAAAGTTGGAAGGCCACAAGAGGGGGACAATGTTTCAAAAATGAAACGACATATCATTGCATGAGGGATGTGGTAGGAATTGAATGCTTGAATTAAGACTGGGGAAGTACTGAGGGGAAGGGGCTGCAGGCCTTGTAGCAGGTGGGTGTGCAGAAATGTAGCTATCCAAAGCCAAACACATTACTGCAGCTTGTCACACCTGTACCTACCAAGCAGCAAAGGCCAAGATAGATCGTTATTTTACTGACAGATTGAATACAGTGCAATGCCTCCCATATAGAGGTGAATAAGAGTAGTAGTAGTAGTAGTAGTAGAAGAGTTGGTCAAGTTAAATCAAGGCTAAGGAATTGGAAATGTGCAACTTGGACCAAGAAAAACTAATTACAGAGCAACGACATTTGAAAAAAGCATTCAAATCATGCTTTGAAAACACTACTTGTCTATCCCAATTTCAATTCAATCTGTCTTTGGAAACCGCTTAAGAGAGTGAGTGCACCATTCTCAGAGGAACTGCAGATACTGAAATGATGCATGGAGTGAAGTGAGCAAGCTATTTTTCCATCTCCCTGGCGAGCATCGCCCACCTGTCTGCTGAGGCTCCCTCAGCAGACTGAAGCTGACTACTACTGCGCAGCTGCTACAGACTGTTGGCTGCCCATTGTGACACGTGGTCCCATTGGGACACGTGGTCCCATTGTTCCAGGAATAGAACACATCCAAGCATTGTGTTCTATGAATGGCATGATTCCTATCACAGTGTTCCATGGATGGAACACATCCTATTTACTGCAGGCAAGCAGCGCACCTAGCTGCTGCTGCTGCTGCTGCTGCTACAAGCCACTAGAATACCGTCTGTCAGACAGGTGGACGTAGGCCGAACATTCAAATAACTCGCCAAATAAATCGTTGCTTTTCCATTTAATTCATATATGAATTAATTCAAAATTGAACAGTAAATTTCAAAGTTGGAAGGCCACAAGAGGGGGACAATGTTTCAAAAATGAAACGACATATCATTGCATGAGGGATGTGGTAGGAATTGAATGCTTGAATTAAGACTGGGGAAGTACTGAGGTGATGGGGCTGCAGGCCTTGTAGCAGGTGGGTGTGCAGAAATGTAGCTATCCAAAGCCAAACACATTACCGCAGCTTGTCATACCTGTACCTACCAAGCAGCAAAGGCCAAGATAGATCGTTATTTTACTGACAGATTGAATGCAGTGCAATGCCTCCCATATAGAGGTGAATAAGAGTAGTAGTAGTAGAAGAGTTGGTCAAGTTAAATCAAGGCTAAGGAATTGGAAATGTGCAACTTGGACCAAGAAAAACTAATTACAGAGCAACGACATTTGAAAAAAGCATTCAAATCATGCTTTGAAAACACTACTTGTGTATCCCGATTTCAATTCAATCTGTCTTTGGAAACCGCTTAAGAGATTGAGTGCACCATTCTCAGAGGAACTGCAGATACTGAAATGATGCATGGAGTGAAGTGAGCAAGCTATTTTTCCATCTCCCTGGCGAGCATCGCCCACCTGTCTGCTGAGGCTCCCTCAGCAGACTGAAGCTGACTACTACTGCGCAGCTGCTACAGACTGTGGGCTGCCCATTGTGACACGTGGTCCCATTGTGACACGTGGTCCCATTGTTCCAGGAATAGAACACATCCAAGCATTGTGTTCTATGAATGGCATGATTCCTATCACAGTGTTCAATGGATGGAACACATCCTATTTACTGCAGGCAAGCAGCGCACCTAGCTGCTGCTGCTGCTACAAGCCACTAGAATACAGTCTGTCAGACAGGTGGACGTAGGCCGAACATTCAAATAACTAGCCAGATAAATCGTTGCTTTTCCATTTAATTCATATATGAATTAATTCAAAATTGAACAGTAAATTTCAAAGTTGGAAGGCCACAAGAGGGGGACAATGTTTCAAAAATGAAACGACATATCATTGCATGAGGGATGTGGTAGGAATTGAATGCTTGAATTAAGACTGGGGAAGTACTGAGGGGAAGGGGCTGCAGGCCTTGTAGCAGGTGGGTGTGCAGAAATGTAGCTATCCAAAGCCAAACACATTACTGCAGCTTGTCACACCTGTACCTACCAAGCAGCAAAGGCCAAGATAGATCGTTATTTTACTGACAGATTGAATACAGTGCAATGCCTCCCATATAGAGGTGAATAAGAGTAGTAGTAGTATTAGTAGTAGTAGTAGTAGTAGTAGTAGTAGTAGTAGTAGTAGTAGTAGTAGAAGTAGAAGAGTTGGTCAAGTTAAATCAAGGCTAAGGAATTGGAAATGTGCAACTTGGACCAAGAAAAACTAATTACAGAGCAACGACATTTGAAAAAAGCATTCAAATCATGCTTTGAAAACACTACTTGTGTATCCCGATTTCAATTCAATCTGTCTTTGGAAACTGCTTAAGAGAGTGAGTGCACCATTCTCAGAGGAACTGCAGATACTGAAATGATGCGTGGAGTGAAGTGAGCAAGCTATTTTTCCATCTCCCTGGCGAGCATCGCCCACCTGTCTGCTGAGGCTCCCTCAGCAGACTGAAGCTGACTACTACTGCGCAGCTGCTACAGACTGTGGGCTGCCCATTGTGACACGTGGTCCCATTGTGACACGTGGTCCCATTGTTCCAGGAATAGAACACATCCAAGAATTGTGTTCTATGAATGGCATGATTCCTATCACAGTGTTCCATGGATGGAACACATCCTATTTACTGCAGGCAAGCAGCGCACCTAGCTGCTGCTGCTGCTGCTGCTGCTACAAGCCACTAGAATACCGTCTGTCAGACAGGTGGACGTAGGCCGAACATTCAAATAACTAGCCAGATAAATCGTTGCTTTTCCATTTAATTCATATATAAATTAATTCAAAATTGAACAGTAAATTTCAAAGTTGGAAGGCCACAAGAGGGGGACAATGTTTCAAAAATGAAACGACATATCATTGCATGAGGGATGTGGTAGGAATTGAATGCTTGAATTAAGACTGGGGAAGTACTGAGGGGAAGGGGCTGCAGGCCTTGTAGCAGGTGGGTGTGCAGAAATGTAGCTATCCAAAGCCAAACACATTACTGCAGCTTGTCACAACTGTACCTACCAAGCAGCAAAGGCCAAGATAGATCGTTATTTTACTGACAGATTGAATACAGTGCAATGCCTCCCATATAGAGGT
The DNA here is from genome assembly GCF_039654945.1 of Dendrobates tinctorius. Taxonomy (NCBI): domain Eukaryota; kingdom Metazoa; phylum Chordata; class Amphibia; order Anura; family Dendrobatidae; genus Dendrobates; species Dendrobates tinctorius. The sequence goes on from NW_027361793.1 coordinate 26,665,432, forward strand.
GAATAAGAGTAGTAGTAGTAGTAGTAGTAGTAGTAGTAGTAGTAGTAGTAGAAGAGTTGGTCAAGTTAAATCAAGGCTAAGGAATTGGAAATGTGCAACTTGGACCAAGAAAAACTAATTACAGAGCAACGACATTTGAAAAAAGCATTCAAATCATGCTTTGAAAACACTACTTGTGTATCCCGATTTCAATTCAATCTGTCTTTGGAAACCGCTTAAGAGAGTGAGTGCACCATTCTCAGAGGAACTGCAGATACTGAAATGATGCGTGGAGTGAAGTGAGCAAGCTATTTTTCCATCTCCCTGGCGAGCATCGCCCACCTGTTTGCTGAGGCTCCCTCAGCAGACTGAAGCTGACTACTACTGCGCAGCTGCTACAGACTGTGGGCTGCCCATTGTGACACGTGGTCCCATTGTGACACGTGCTCCCATTGTTCCAGGAATAGAACACATCCAAGCATTGTGTTCTATGAATGGCATGATTCCTATCACAGTGTTCCATGGATGGAACACATCCTATTTACTGCAGGCAAGCAGCGCACCTAGCTGCTGCTGCTGCTGCTGCTACAAGCCACTAGAATACCGTCTTGTCAGACAGGTGGACGTAGGCCGAACATTCAAATAACTCGCCAGATAAATCGTTGCTTTTCCATTTAATTCATATATGAATTAATTCAAAATTGAACAGTAAATTTCAAAGTTGGAAGGCCACAAGAGGGGGACAATGTTTCAAAAATGAAACGACATATCATTGCATGAGGGATGTGGTAGGAATTGAATGCTTGAATTAAGACTGGGGAAGTACTGAGGGGAAGGGGCTGCAGGCCTTGTAGCAGGTGGGTGTGCAGAAATGTAGCTATCCAAAGCCAAACACATTACTGCAGCTTGTCACACCTGTACCTACCAAGCAGCAAAGGCCAAGATAGATCGTTATTTTACTGACAGATTGAATACAGTGCAATGCCTCCCATATAGAGGTGAATAAGAGTAGTAGTAGTAGTAGTAGTAGTAGAAAAGTTGGTCAAGTTAAATCAAGGCTAAGGAATTGGAAATGTGCAACTTGGACCAAGAAAAACTAATTACAGAGCAACGACATTTGAAAAAAGCATTCAAATCATGCTTTGAAAACACTACTTGTCTATCCCAATTTCAATTCAATCTGTCTTTGGAAACCGCTTAAGAGAGTGAGTGCACCATTCTCAGAGGAACTGCAGATACTGAAATGATGCGTGGAGTGAAGTGAGCAAGCTATTTTTCCATCTCCCTGGCGAGCATCGCCCACCTGTCTGCTGAGGCTCCCTCAGCAGACTGAAGCTGACTACTACTGCGCAGCTGCTACAGACTGTGGGCTGCCCATTGTGACACGTGGTCCCATTGTGACACGTGGTCCCATTGTTCCAGGAATAGAACACATCCAAGCATTGTGTTCTATGAATGGCATGATTCCTATCACAGTGTTCCATGGATGGAACACATCCTATTTACTGCAGGCAAGCAGCGCACCTAGCTGCTGCTGCTGCTACAAGCCACTAGAATACCGTCTGTCAGACAGGTGGACGTAGGCCGAACATTCAAATAACTCGCCAGATAAATCGTTGCTTTTCCATTTAATTCATATATGAATTAATTCAAAATTGAACAGTAAATTTCAAAGTTGGAAGGCCACAAGAGGGGGACAATGTTTCAAAAATGAAACGACATATCATTGCATGAGGGATGTGGTAGGAATTGAATGCTTGAATTAAGACTGGGGAAGTACTGAGGGGAAGGGGCTGCAGGCCTTGTAGCAGGTGGGTGTGCAGAAATGTAGCTATCCAAAGCCAAACACATTACTGCAGCTTGTCACACCTGTACCTACCAAGCAGCAAAGGCCAAGATAGATCGTTATTTTACTGACAGATTGAATACAGTGCAATGCCTCCCATATAGAGGTGAATAAGAGTAGTAGTAGTATTAGTAGTAGTAGTAGTAGTAGTAGTAGTAGTAGTAGTAGTAGTAGTAGTAGAAGTAGAAGAGTTGGTCAAGTTAAATCAAGGCTAAGGAATTGGAAATGTGCAACTTGGACCAAGAAAAACTAATTACAGAGCAACGACATTTGAAAAAAGCATTCAAATCATGCTTTGAAAACACTACTTGTGTATCCCGATTTCAATTCAATCTGTCTTTGGAAACTGCTTAAGAGAGTGAGTGCACCATTCTCAGAGGAACTGCAGATACTGAAATGATGCGTGGAGTGAAGTGAGCAAGCTATTTTTCCATCTCCCTGGCGAGCATCGCCCACCTGTCTGCTGAGGCTCCCTCAGCAGACTGAAGCTGACTACTACTGCGCAGCTGCTACAGACTGTGGGCTGCCCATTGTGACACGTGGTCCCATTGTGACACGTGGTCCCATTGTTCCAGGAATAGAACACATCCAAGAATTGTGTTCTATGAATGGCATGATTCCTATCACAGTGTTCCATGGATGGAACACATCCTATTTACTGCAGGCAAGCAGCGCACCTAGCTGCTGCTGCTGCTGCTGCTGCTACAAGCCACTAGAATACCGTCTGTCAGACAGGTGGACGTAGGCCGAACATTCAAATAACTAGCCAGATAAATCGTTGCTTTTCCATTTAATTCATATATAAATTAATTCAAAATTGAACAGTAAATTTCAAAGTTGGAAGGCCACAAGAGGGGGACAATGTTTCAAAAATGAAACGACATATCATTGCATGAGGGATGTGGTAGGAATTGAATGCTTGAATTAAGACTGGGGAAGTACTGAGGGGAAGGGGCTGCAGGCCTTGTAGCAGGTGGGTGTGCAGAAATGTAGCTATCCAAAGCCAAACACATTACTGCAGCTTGTCACAACTGTACCTACCAAGCAGCAAAGGCCAAGATAGATCGTTATTTTACTGACAGATTGAATACAGTGCAATGCCTCCCATATAGAGGTGAATAAGAGTAGTAGTAGTAGTAGTAGTAGTAGTAGTAGTAGTAGTAGTAGAAGAGTTGGTCAAGTTAAATCAAGGCTAAGGAATTGGAAATGTGCAACTTGGACCAAGAAAAACTAATTACAGAGCAACGACATTTGAAAAAAGCATTCAAATCATGCTTTGAAAACACTACTTGTGTATCCCGATTTCAATTCAATCTGTCTTTGGAAACCGCTTAAGAGAGTGAGTGCACCATTCTCAGAGGAACTGCAGATACTGAAATGATGCGTGGAGTGAAGTGAGCAAGCTATTTTTCCATCTCCCTGGCGAGCATCGCCCACCTGTTTGCTGAGGCTCCCTCAGCAGACTGAAGCTGACTACTACTGCGCAGCTGCTACAGACTGTGGGCTGCCCATTGTGACACGTGGTCCCATTGTGACACGTGCTCCCATTGTTCCAGGAATAGAACACATCCAAGCATTGTGTTCTATGAATGGCATGATTCCTATCACAGTGTTCCATGGATGGAACACATCCTATTTACTGCAGGCAAGCAGCGCACCTAGCTGCTGCTGCTGCTGCTGCTACAAGCCACTAGAATACCGTCTTGTCAGACAGGTGGACGTAGGCCGAACATTCAAATAACTCGCCAGATAAATCGTTGCTTTTCCATTTAATTCATATATGAATTAATTCAAAATTGAACAGTAAATTTCAAAGTTGGAAGGCCACAAGAGGGGGACAATGTTTCAAAAATGAAACGACATATCATTGCATGAGGGATGTGGTAGGAATTGAATGCTTGAATTAAGACTGGGGAAGTACTGAGGGGAAGGGGCTGCAGGCCTTGTAGCAGGTGGGTGTGCAGAAATGTAGCTATCCAAAGCCAAACACATTACTGCAGCTTGTCACACCTATACCTACCAAGCAGCAAAGGCCAAGATAGATCGTTATTTTACTGACAGATTGAATACAGTGCAATGCCTCCCATATAGAGGTGAATAAGAGTAGTAGTAGTAGTAGTAGTAGTAGAAAAGTTGGTCAAGTTAAATCAAGGCTAAGGAATTGGAAATGTGCAACTTGGACCAAGAAAAACTAATTACAGAGCAACGACATTTGAAAAAAGCATTCAAATCATGCTTTGAAAACACTACTTGTCTATCCCAATTTCAATTCAATCTGTCTTTGGAAACCGCTTAAGAGAGTGAGTGCACCATTCTCAGAGGAACTGCAGATACTGAAATGATGCGTGGAGTGAAGTGAGCAAGCTATTTTTCCATCTCCCTGGCGAGCATCGCCCACCTGTCTGCTGAGGCTCCCTCAGCAGACTGAAGCTGACTACTACTGCGCAGCTGCTACAGACTGTGGGCTGCCCATTGTGACACGTGGTCCCATTGTGACACGTGGTCCCATTGTTCCAGGAATAGAACACATCCAAGCATTGTGTTCTATGAATGGCATGATTCCTATCACAGTGTTCCATGGATGGAACACATCCTATTTACTGCAGGCAAGCAGCGCACCTAGCTGCTGCTGCTGCTACAAGCCACTAGAATACCGTCTGTCAGACAGGTGGACGTAGGCCGAACATTCAAATAACTCGCCAGATAAATCGTTGCTTTTCCATTTAATTCATATATGAATTAATTCAAAATTGAACAGTAAATTTCAAAGTTGGAAGGCCACAAGAGGGGGACAATGTTTCAAAAATGAAACGACATATCATTGCATGAGGGATGTGGTAGGAATTGAATGCTTGAATTAAGACTGGGGAAGTACTGAGGGGAAGGGGCTGCAGGCCTTGTAGCAGGTGGGTGTGCAGAAATGTAGCTATCCAAAGCCAAACACATTACCGCAGCTTGTCATACCTGTACCTACCAAGCAGCAAAGGCCAAGATAGATCGTTATTTTACTGACAGATTGAATACAGTGCAATGCCTCCCATATAGAGGTGAATAAGAGTAGTAGTAGTAGTAGTAGTAGTAGAAGAGTTGGTCAAGTTAAATCAAGGCTAAGGAATTGGAAATGTGCAACTTGGACCAAGAAAAACTAATTACAGAGCAACGACATTTGAAAAAAGCATTCAAATCATGCTTTGAAAACACTACTTGTGTATCCCAATTTCAATTCAATATGTCTTTGCAAACCGCTTAATAGAGTGAGTGCACCATTCTCAGAGGAACTTCAGATACTGAAATGATGCGTGGAGTGAAGTGAGCAAGCTATTTTTCCATCTCCCTGGCGAGCATCGCCCACCTGTCTGCTGAGGCTCCCTCAGCAGACTGAAGCTGACTACTACTGCGCAGCTGCTACAGACTGTGGGCTGCCCATTGTGACACGTGGTCCCATTGTGACACGTGGTCCCATTGTTCCAGGAATAGAACACATCCAAGCATTGTGTTCTATGAATGGCATGATTCCTATCACAGTGTTCCATGGATGGAACACATCCTATTTACTGCAGGCAAGCAGCGCACCTAGCTGCTGCTGCTGCTGCTGCTACAAGCCACTAGAATACCGTCTTGTCAGACAGGTGGACGTAGGCCGAACATTCAAATAACTCGCCAGATAAATCGTTGCTTTTCCATTTAATTCATATATGAATTAATTCAAAATTGAACAGTAAATTTCAAAGTTGGAAGGCCACAAGAGGGGGACAATGTTTCAAAAATGAAACGACATATCATTGCATGAGGGATGTGGTAGGAATTGAATGCTTGAATTAAGACTGGGGAAGTACTGAGGGGAAGGGGCTGCAGGCCTTGTAGCAGGTGGGTGTGCAGAAATGTAGCTATCCAAAGCCAAACACATTACTGCAGCTTGTCACACCTGTACCTACCAAGCAGCAAAGGCCAAGATAGATCGTTATTTTACTGACAGATTGAATACAGTGCAATGCCTCCCATATAGAGGTGAATAAGAGTAGTAGTAGTAGTAGTAGTAGTAGAAAAGTTGGTCAAGTTAAATCAAGGCTAAGGAATTGGAAATGTGCAACTTGGACCAAGAAAAACTAATTACAGAGCAACGACATTTGAAAAAAGCATTCAAATCATGCTTTGAAAACACTACTTGTCTATCCCAATTTCAATTCAATCTGTCTTTGGAAACCGCTTAAGAGAGTGAGTGCACCATTCTCAGAGGAACTGCAGATACTGAAATGATGCGTGGAGTGAAGTGAGCAAGCTATTTTTCCATCTCCCTGGCGAGCATCGCCCACCTGTCTGCTGAGGCTCCCTCAGCAGACTGAAGCTGACTACTACTGCGCAGCTGCTACAGACTGTGGGCTGCCCATTGTGACACGTGGTCCCATTGTGACACGTGGTCCCATTGTTCCAGGAATAGAACACATCCAAGCATTGTGTTCTATGAATGGCATGATTCCTATCACAGTGTTCCATGGATGGAACACATCCTATTTACTGCAGGCAAGCAGCGCACCTAGCTGCTGCTGCTGCTACAAGCCACTAGAATACCGTCTGTCAGACAGGTGGACGTAGGCCGAACATTCAAATAACTCGCCAGATAAATCGTTGCTTTTCCATTTAATTCATATATGAATTAATTCAAAATTGAACAGTAAATTTCAAAGTTGGAAGGCCACAAGAGGGGGACAATGTTTCAAAAATGAAACGACATATCATTGCATGAGGGATGTGGTAGGAATTGAATGCTTGAATTAAGACTGGGGAAGTACTGAGGGGAAGGGGCTGCAGGCCTTGTAGCAGGTGGGTGTGCAGAAATGTAGCTATCCAAAGCCAAACACATTACCGCAGCTTGTCATACCTGTACCTACCAAGCAGCAAAGGCCAAGATAGATCGTTATTTTACTGACAGATTGAATACAGTGCAATGCCTCCCATATAGAGGTGAATAAGAGTAGTAGTAGTAGTAGTAGTAGTAGAAGAGTTGGTCAAGTTAAATCAAGGCTAAGGAATTGGAAATGTGCAACTTGGACCAAGAAAAACTAATTACAGAGCAACGACATTTGAAAAAAGCATTCAAATCATGCTTTGAAAACACTACTTGTGTATCCCAATTTCAATTCAATATGTCTTTGCAAACCGCTTAATAGAGTGAGTGCACCATTCTCAGAGGAACTTCAGATACTGAAATGATGCGTGGAGTGAAGTGAGCAAGCTATTTTTCCATCTCCCTGGCGAGCATCGCCCACCTGTCTGCTGAGGCTCCCTCAGCAGACTGAAGCTGACTACTACTGCGCAGCTGCTACAGACTGTGGGCTGCCCATTGTGACACGTGGTCCCATTGTGACACGTGGTCCCATTGTTCCAGGAATAGAACACATCCAAGCATTGTGTTCTATGAATGGCATGATTCCTATCACAGTGTTCCATGGATGGAACACATCCTATTTACTGCAGGCAAGCAGCGCACCTAGCTGCTGCTGCTGCTGCTGCTACAAGCCACTAGAATACCGTCTGTCAGACAGGTGGACGTAGGCCGAACATTCAAATAACTCGCCAGATAAATCGTTGCTTTTCCATTTAATTCATATATGAATTAATTCAAAATTGAACAGTAAATTTCAAAGTTGGAAGGCCACAAGAGGGGGACAATGTTTCAAAAATGAAACGACATATCATTGCATGAGGGATGTGGTAGGAATTGAATGCTTGAATTAAGACTGGGGAAGTACTGAGGGGAAGGGGCTGCAGGACTTGTAGCAGGTGGGTGTGCAGAAATGTAGCTATCCAAAGCCAAACACATTACCGCAGCTTGTCACACCTGTACCTACCAAGCAGCAAAGGCCAAGATAGATCGTTATTTTACTGACAAATTGAATACAGTGCAATGCCTCCCATATGGAGGTGAATAAGAGTAGTAGTAGTAGTAGTAGTAGAAGAGTTGGTCAAGTTAAATCAAGGCTAAGGAATTGGAAATGTGCAACTTGGACCAAGAAAAACTAATTACAGAGCAACGACATTTGAAAAAAGCATTCAAATCATGCTTTGAAAACACTACTTGTGTATCCCGATTTCAATTCAATCTGTCTTTGGAAACCGCTTAAGAGAGTGAGTGCACCATTCTCAGAGGAACTGCAGATACTGAAATGATGCGTGGAGTGAAGTGAGCAAGCTATTTTTCCATCTCCCTGGCGAGCATCGCCCACCTGTCTGCTGAGGCTCCCTCAGCAGACTGAAGCTGACTACTACTGCGCAGCTGCTACAGACTGTGGGCTGCCCATTGTGACACGTGGTCCCATTGTGACACGTGGTCCCATTGTTCCAGGAATAGAACACATCCAAGCATTGTGTTCTATGAATGGCATGATTCCTATCACAGTGTTCCATGGATGGAACACATCCTATTTACTGCAGGCAAGCAGCGCACCTAGCTGCTGCTGCTGCTGCTGCTACAAGCCACTAGAATACCGTCTGTTAGACAGGTGGACGTAGGCCGAACATTCAAATAACTCGCCAGATAAATCGTTGCTTTTCCATTTAATTCATATATGAATTAATTCAAAATTGAACAGTAAATTTCAAAGTTGGAAGGCCACAAGAGGGGGACAATGTTTCAAAAATGAAACGACATATCATTGCATGAGGGATGTGGTAGGAATTGAATGCTTGAATTAAGACTGGGGAAGTACTGAGGGGAAGGGGCTGCAGGCCTTGTAGCAGGTGGGTGTGCAGAAATGTAGCTATCCAAAGCCAAACACATTACTGCAGCTTGTCACACCTGTACCTACCAAGCAGCAAAGGCCAAGATAGATCGTTATTTTACTGACAGATTGAATACAGTGCAATGTCTCCCATATAGAGGTGAATAAGAGTAGTAGTAGTAGTAGTAGTAGAAGAGTTGGTCAAGTTAAATAAAGGCTAAGGAATTGGAAATGTGCAACTTGGACCAAGAAAAACTAATTACAGAGCAACGACATTTGAAAAAAGCATTCAAATCATGCTTTGAAAACACTACTTGTCTATCCCAATTTCAATTCAATCTGTCTTTGGAAACCGCTTAAGAGAGTGAGTGCACCATTCTCAGAGGAACTGCAGATACTGAAATGATGCGTGGATTGAAGTGAGCAAGCTATTTTTCCATCTCCCTGGCGAGCATCGCCCACCTGTCTGCTGAGGCTCCCTCAGCAGACTGAAGCTGACTACTACTGCGCAGCTGCTACAGACTGTGGGCTGCCCATTGTGACACGTGGTCCCATTGTGACACGTGGTCCCATTGTTCCAGGAATAGAACACATCCAAGCATTGTGTTCTATGAATGGCATGATTCCTATCACAGTGTTCCATGGATGGAACACATCCTATTTACTGCAGGCAAGCAGCGCACCTAGCTGCTGCTGCTGCTGCTGCTGCTACAAGCCACTAGAATACCGTCTGTCAGACAGGTGGACGTAGGCCGAACATTCAAATAACTCGCCAGATAAATCGATGCTTTTCCATTTAATTCATATATGAATTAATTCAAAATTGAACAGTAAATTTCAAAGTTGGAAGGCCACAAGAGGGGGACAATGTTTCAAAAATGAAACGACATATCATTGCATGAGGGATGTGGTAGGAATTGAATGCTTGAATTAAGACTGGGGAAGTACTGAGGGGATGGGGCTGCAGGCCTTGTAGCAGGTGGGTGTGCAGAAATGTAGCTATCCAAAGACAAACACATTACCGCAGCTTGTCATACCTGTACCTACCAAGCAGCAAAGGCCAAGATAGATCGTTATTTTACTGACAGATTGAATACAGTGCAATGCCTCCCATATAGAGGTGAATAAGAGTAGTAGTAGTAGAAGAGTTGGTCAATTTAAATCAAGGCTAAGGAATTGGAAATGTGCAACTTGGACCAAGAAAAACTAATTACAGAGCAACGACATTTGAAAAAAGCATTCAAATCATGCTTTGAAAACACTACTTGTGTATCCCGATTTCAATTCAATCTGTCTTTGGAAACCGCTTAAGAGAGTGAGTGCACCATTCTCAGAGGAACTGCAGATACTGAAATGATGCGTGGAGTGAAGTGAGCAAGCTATTTTTCCATCTCCCTGGCGAGCATCGCCCACCTGTCTGCTGAGGCTCCCTCAGCAGACTGAAGCTGACTACTACTGCGCAGCTGCTACAGACTGTGGGCTGCCCATTGTGACACATGGTCCCATTGTGACACGTGGTCCCATTGTTCCAGGAATAGAACACATCCAAGAATTGTGTTCTATGAATGGCATGATTCCTATCACAGTGTTCCATCAATGGAACACATCCTATTTACTGCAGGCAAGCAGCGCACCTAGCTGCTGCTGCTGCTACAAGCCACTAGAATACCGTCTGTCAGACAGGTGGACGTAGGCCGAACATTCAAATAACTCGCCAGATAAATCGTTGCTTTTCCATTTAATTCATATATAAATTAATTCAAAATTGAACAGTAAATTTCAAAGTTGGAAGGCCACAAGAGGGGGACAATGTTTCAAAAATGAAACGACATATCATTGCATGAGGGATGTGGTAGGAATTGAATGCTTGAATTAAGACTGGGGAAGTACTGAGGGGAAGGGGCTGCAGGCCTTGTAGCAGGTGGGTGTGCAGAAATGTAGCTATCCAAAGCCAAACACATTACTGCAGCTTGTCACAACTGTACCTACCAAGCAGCAAAGGCCAAGGTAGATCGTTATTTTACTGTCAGATTGAATACAGTGCAATGCCTCCCATATAGAGGTGAATAAGAGTAGTAGTAGTAGTAGTAGTAGTAGTAGTAGTAGTAGTAGTAGAAGAGTTGGTCAAGTTAAATCAAGGCTAAGGAATTGGAAATGTGCAACTTGGACCAAGAAAAACTAATTACATAGCAACGACATTTGAAAAAAGCATTCAAATCATGCTTTGAAAACACTACTTGTTTATCCCGATTTCAATTCAATCTGTCTTTGGAAACTGCTTAAGAGAGTGAGTGCACCATTCTCAGAGGAACTGCAGATACTGAAATGATGCGTGGAGTGAAGTGAGCAAGCTATTTTTCCATCTCCCTGGCGAGCATCGCCCACCTGTCTGCTTAGGCTCCCTCAGCAGACTGAAGCTGACTACTACTGCGCAGCTGCTACAGACTGTGGGCTGCCCATTGTGACACGTGGTCCCATTGTGACACGTGGTCCCATTGTTCCAGGAATAGAACACATCCAAGCATTGTGTTCTATGAATGGCATGATTCCTATCACAGTGTTCCATGGATGGAACACATCCTATTTACTGCAGGCAAGCCTCGCACCTAGCTGCTGCTGCTGCTGCTACAAGCCACTAGAATACCGTCTGTCAGACAGGTGGACGTAGGCCGAACATTCAAATAACTCGCCAGATAAATCGTTGCTTTTCCATTTAATTCATATATGAATTAATTCAAAATTGAACAGTAAATTTCAAAGTTGGAAGGCCACAAGAGGGGAGCAATGTTTCAAAAATGAAACGACATATCATTGCATGAGGGATGTGGTAGGAATTGAATGCTTGAATTAAGACTGGGTAAGTACTGAGGGGAAGGGGCTGCAGGCCTTGTAGCAGATGGGTGTGCAGAAATGTAGCTATCCAAAGCCAAACACATTACTGCAGCTTGTCACACCTGTACCTACCAAGCAGCAAAGGCCAAGATAGATCGTTATTTTACTGACAGATTGAATACAGTGCAATGCCTCCCATATAGAGGTGAATAAGAGTAGTAGTAGTAGTAGTAGAAGAGTTGGTCAAGTTAAATCAAGGCTAAGGAATTGGAAATGTGCAACTTGGACCAAGAAAAACTAATTACAGAGCAACGACATTTGAAAAAAGCATTCAAATCATGCTTTGAAAACACTACTTGTGTATCCCAATTTCAATTCATTATGTCTTTGGAAACCGCTTAAGAGATTGAGTGCACCATTCTCAGAGGAACTGCCGATACTGAAATGATGCGTGGAGTGAAGTGAGCAAGCTATTTTTCCATCTCCCTGGCGAGCATCGCCCACCTGTCTGCTGAGGCTCCCTCAGCAGACTGAAGCTGACTACTACTGCGCAGCTGCTACAGACTGTGGGCTGCCCATTGTGACACGTGGTCCCATTGTGACACGTGGTCCCATTGTTCCAGGAATAGAACACATCCAAGCATTGTGTTCTATGAATGGCATGATTCCTATCACAGTGTTCCATGGATGGAACACATCCTATTTACTGCAGGCAAGCAGCGCACCTAGCTGCTGCTGCTGCTGCTGCTGCTACAAGCCACTAGAATACCGTCTGTCAGACAGGTGGACGTAGGCCGAACATTCAAATAACTCGCCAGATAAATCGTTGCTTTTCCATTTAATTCATATATGAATTAATTCAAAATTGAACAGTAAATTTCAAAGTTGGAAGGCCACAAGAGGGGGACAATGTTTCAAAAATGAAACGACATATCATTGCATGAGGGATGTGGTAGGAATTGAATGCTTGAATTAAGACTGGGGAAGTACTGAGGGGAAGGGGCTGCAGGCCTTGTAGCAGGTGGGTGTGCAGAAATGTAGCTATCCAAAGCCAAACACATTACTGCAGCTTGTCACACCTGTACCTACCAAGCAGCAAAGGCCAAGATAGATCGTTATTTTACTGACAGATTGAATACAGTGCAATGTCTCCCATATAGAGGTGAATAAGAGTAGTAGTAGTAGTAGTAGTAGAAGAGTTGGTCAAGTTAAATAAAGGCTAAGGAATTGGAAATGTGCAACTTGGACCAAGAAAAACTAATTACAGAGCAACGACATTTGAAAAAAGCATTCAAATCATGCTTTGAAAACACTACTTGTCTATCCCAATTTCAATTCAATCTGTCTTTGGAAACCGCTTAAGAGAGTGAGTGCACCATTCTCAGAGGAACTGCAGATACTGAAATGATGCGTGGATTGAAGTGAGCAAGCTATTTTTCCATCTCCCTGGCGAGCATCGCCCACCTGTCTGCTGAGGCTCCCTCAGCAGACTGAAGCTGACTACTACTGCGCAGCTGCTACAGACTGTGGGCTGCCCATTGTGACACGTGGTCCCATTGTGACACGTGGTCCCATTGTTCCAGGAATAGAACACATCCAAGCATTGTGTTCTATGAATGGCATGATTCCTATCACAGTGTTCCATGGATGGAACACATCCTATTTACTGCAGGCAAGCAGCGCACCTAGCTGCTGCTGCTGCTGCTGCTGCTGCTACAAGCCACTAGAATACCGTCTGTCAGACAGGTGGACGTAGGCCGAACATTCAAATAACTCGCCAGATAAATCGATGCTTTTCCATTTAATTCATATATGAATTAATTCAAAATTGAACAGTAAATTTCAAAGTTGGAAGGCCACAAGAGGGGGACAATGTTTCAAAAATGAAACGACATATCATTGCATGAGGGATGTGGTAGGAATTGAATGCTTGAATTAAGACTGGGGAAGTACTGAGGGGATGGGGCTGCAGGCCTTGTAGCAGGTGGGTGTGCAGAAATGTAGCTATCCAAAGACAAACACATTACCGCAGCTTGTCATACCTGTACCTACCAAGCAGCAAAGGCCAAGATAGATCGTTATTTTACTGACAGATTGAATACAGTGCAATGCCTCCCATATAGAGGTGAATAAGAGTAGTAGTAGTAGAAGAGTTGGTCAAGTTAAATCAAGGCTAAGGAATTGGAAATGTGCAACTTGGACCAAGAAAAACTAATTACAGAGCAACGACATTTGAAAAAAGCATTCAAATCATGCTTTGAAAACACTACTTGTGTATCCCGATTTCAATTCAATCTGTCTTTGGAAACCGCTTAAGAGATTGAGTGCACCATTCTCAGAGGAACTGCAGATACTGAAATGATGCATGGAGTGAAGTGAGCAAGCTATTTTTCCATCTCCCTGGCGAGCATCGCCCACCTCTCTGCTGAGGCTCCCTCAGCAGACTGAAGCTGACTACTACTGCGCAGCTGCTACAGACTGTGGGCTGCCCATTGTGACACGTGGTCCCATTGTGACACGTGGTCCCATTGTTCCAGGAATAGAACACATCCAAGCATTGTGTTCTATGAATGGCATGATTCCTATCACAGTGTTCCATGGATGGAACACATCCTATTTACTGCAGGCAAGCAGCGCACCTAGCTGCTGCTGCTGCTACAAGCCACTAGAATACAGTCTGTCAGACAGGTGGACGTAGGCCGAACATTCAAATAACTAGCCAGATAAATCGTTGCTTTTCCATTTAATTCATATATGAATTAATTCAAAATTGAACAGTAAATTTCAAAGTTGGAAGGCCACAAGAGGGGGACAATGTTTCAAAAATGAAACGACATATCATTGCATGAGGGATGTGGTAGGAATTGAATGCTTGTATTAAGACTGGGGAAGAACTGAGGGGAAGGGGCTGCAGGCCTTGTAGCAGGTGGGTGTGCAGAAATGTAGCTATCCAAAGCCAAACACATTACTGCAGCTTGTCACACCTGTACCTACCAAGCAGCAAAGGCCAAGATAGATCGTTATTTTACTGACAGATTGAATACAGTGCAATGCCTCCCATATAGAGGTGAATAAGAGTAGTAGTAGTATTTGTAGTAGTAGTAGTAGTAGTAGTAGTAGTAGTAGAAGTAGAAGAGTTGGTCAATTTAAATCAAGGCTAAGGAATTGGAAATGTGCAACTTGGACCAAGAAAAACTAATTACAGAGCAACGACATTTGAAAAAAGCATTCAAATCATGCTTTGAAAACACTACTTGTGTATACCGATTTCAATTCAATCTGTCTTTGGAAACCGCTTAAGAGAGTGAGTGCACCATTCTCAGAGGAACTGCAGATACTGAAATGATGCGTGGAGTGAAGTGAGCAAGCTATTTTTCCATCTCCCTGGCGAGCATCGCCCACCTGTCTGCTGAGGCTCCCTCAGCAGACTGAAGCTGACTACTACTGCGCAGCTGCTACAGACTGTGGGCTGCCCATTGTGACACATGGTCCCATTGTGACACGTGGTCCCATTGTTCCAGGAATAGAACACATCCAAGAATTGTGTTCTATGAATGGCATGATTCCTATCACAGTGTTCCATGGATGGAACACATCCTATTTACTGCAGGCAAGCAGCGCACCTAGCTGCTGCTGCTGCTGCTGCTACAAGCCACTAGAATACCGTCTGTCAGACAGGTGGACGTAGGCCGAACATTCAAATAACTCGCCAGATAAATCGATGCTTTTCCATTTAATTCATATATGAATTAATTCAAAATTGAACAGTAAATTTCAAAGTTGGAAGGCCACAAGAGGGGGACAATGTTTCAAAAATGAAACGACATATCATTGCATGAGGGATGTGGTAGGAATTGAATGCTTGAATTAAGACTGGGGAAGTACTGAGGGGAAGGGGCTGCAGGCCTTGTAGCAGGTGGGTGTGCAGAAATGTAGCTATCCAAAGCCAAACACATTACTGCAGCTTGTCACACCTGTACCTACCAAGCAGCAAAGGCCAAGATAGATCGTTATTTTACTGACAGATTGAATACAGTGCAATGCCTCCCATATAGAGGTGAATAAGAGTAGTAGTAGTAGTAGTAGTAGGAGAGTTGGTCAAGTTAAATAAAGGCTAAGGAATTGGAAATGTGCAACTTGGACCAAGAAAAACTAATTACAGAGCAACGACATTTGAAAAAAGCATTCAAATCATGCTTTGAAAACACTACTTGTCTTTCCCAATTTCAATTCAATCTGTCTTTGGAAACCGCTTAAGAGAGTGAGTGCACCATTCTCAGAGGAACTGCAGATACTGAAATGATGCGTGGAGTGAAGTGAGCAAGCTATTTTTCCATCTCCCTGGCGAGCATCGCCCACCTGTCTGCTGAGGCTCCCTCAGCAGACTGAAGCTGACTACTACTGCGCAGCTGCTACAGACTGTTGGCTGCCCATTGTGACACGTGGTCCCATTGTGACACGTGGTCCCATTGTTCCAGGAATAGAACACATCCAAGCATTGTGTTCTATGAATGGCATGATTCCTATCACAGTGTTCCATGGATGGAACACATCCTATTTACTGCAGGCAAGCAGCGCACCTAGCTGCTGCTGCTGCTGCTGCTGCTGATACAAGCCACTAGAATACCGTCTGTCAGACAGGTGGACGTAGGCCGAACATTCAAATAACTCGCCAGATAAATCGATGCTTTTCCATTTAATTCATATATGAATTAATTCAAAATTGAACAGTAAATTTCAAAGTTGGAAGGCCACAAGAGGGGGACAATGTTTCAAAAATGAAACGACATATCATTGCATGAGGGATGTGGTAGGAATTGAATGCTTGAATTAAGACTGGGGAAGTACTGAGGGGAAGGGGCTGCAGGCCTTGTAGCAGGTGGGTGTGCAGAAATGTAGCTATCCAAAGCCAAACACATTACTGCAGCTTGTCACAACTGTACCTACCAAGCAGCAAAGGCCAAGGTAGATCGTTATTTTACTGTCAGATTGAATACAGTGCAATGCCTCCCATATAGAGGTGAATAAGAGTAGTAGTAGTAGTAGTAGTAGTAGTAGTAGTAGTAGAAGAGTTGGTCAAGTTAAATCAAGGCTAAGGAATTGGAAATGTGCAACTTGGACCAAGAAAAACTAATTACATAGCAACGACATTTGAAAAAAGCATTCAAATCATGCTTTGAAAACACTACTTGTTTATCCCGATTTCAATTCAATCTGTCTTTGGAAACTGCTTAAGAGAGTGAGTGCACCATTCTCAGAGGAACTGCAGATACTGAAATGATGTGTGGAGTGAAGTGAGCAAGCTATTTTTCCATCTCCCTGGCGAGCATCGCCCACCTGTCTGCTTAGGCTCCCTCAGCAGACTGAAGCTGACTACTACTGCGCAGCTGCTACAGACTGTGGGCTGCCCATTGTGACACGTGGTCCCATTCTGACACGTGGTCCCATTGTTCCAGGAATAGAACACATCCAAGCATTGTGTTCTATGAATGGCATGATTCCTATCACAGTGTTCCATGGATGGAACACATCCTATTTACTGCAGGCAAGCCTCGCACCTAGCTGCTGCTGCTGCTGCTACAAGCCACTAGAATACCGTCTGTCAGACAGGTGGACGTAGGCCGAACATTCAAATAACTCGCCAGATAAATCGTTGCTTTTCCATTTAATTCATATATGAATTAATTCAAAATTGAACAGTAAATTTCAAAGTTGGAAGGCCACAAGAGGGGAGCAATGTTTCAAAAATGAAACGACATATCATTGCATGAGGGATGTGGTAGGAATTGAATGCTTGAATTAAGACTGGGTAAGTACTGAGGGGAAGGGGCTGCAGGCCTTGTAGCAGATGGGTGTGCAGAAATGTAGCTATCCAAAGCCAAACACATTACTGCAGCTTGTCACACCTGTACCTACCAAGCAGCAAAGGCCAAGATAGATCGTTATTTTACTGACAGATTGAATACAGTGCAATGCCTCCCATATAGAGGTGAATAAGAGTAGTAGTAGTAGTAGTAGTAGAAGAGTTGGTCAAGTTAAATCAAGGCTAAGGAATTGGAAATGTGCAACTTGGACCAAGAAAAACTAATTACAGAGCAACGACATTTGAAAAAAGCATTCAAATCATGCTTTGAAAACACTACTTGTGTATCCCAATTTCAATTCATTATGTCTTTGGAAACTGCTTAAGAGATTGAGTGCACCATTCTCAGAGGAACTCCCGATACTGAAATGATGCGTGGAGTGAAGTGAGCAAGCTATTTTTCCATCTCCCTGGCGAGCATCGCCCACCTGTCTGCTGAGGCTCCCTCAGCAGACTGAAGCTGACTACTACTGCGCAGCTGCTACAGACTGTGGGCTGCCCATTGTGACACGTGGTCCCATTGTGACACGTGGTCCCATTGTTCCAGGAATATAACACATCCAAGCATTGTGTTCTATGAATGGCATGATTCCTATCACAGTGTTCCATGGATGGAACACATCCTATTTACTGCAGGCAAGCAGCGCACCTAGCTGCTGCTGCTGCTGCTGCTACAAGCCACTAGAATACCGTCTGTCAGACAGGTGGACGTAGGCCGAACATTCAAATAACTCGCCAGATAAATCGTTGCTTTTCCATTTAATTCATATATGAATTAATTCAAAATTGAACAGTAAATTTCAAAGTTGGAAGGCCACAAGAGGGGGACAATGTTTCAAAAATGAAACGACATATCATTGCATGAGGGATGTGGTAGGAATTGAATGCTTGAATTAAGACTGGGGAAGTACTGAGGGGAAGGGGCTGCAGGCCTTGTAGCAGGTGGGTGTGCAGAAATGTAGCTATCCAAAGCCAAACACATTACCGCAGCTTGTCACACCTGTACCTACCAAGCAGCAAAGGCCAAGATAGATCGTTATTTTACTGACAAATTGAATACAGTGCAATGCCTCCCATATAGAGGTGAATAAGAATAGTAGTAGTAGTAGTAGTAGTAGAAGAGTTGGTCAAGTTAAATCAAGGCTAAGGAATTGGAAATGTGCAACTTGGACCAAGAAAAACTAATTACAGAGCAACGACATTTGAAGAAAGCTTTCAAATCATGCTTTGAAAACACTACTTGTGTATCCCATTTTCAATTCAGTCTGTCTTTGGAAACCGCTTAAGAGAGTGAGTGCACCATTCTCAGAGGAACTGCAGATACTGAAATGATGCGTGGAGTGAAGTGAGCAAGCTATTTTTCCATCTCCCTGGCGAGCATCGCCCACCTGTCTGCTGAGGCTCCCTCAGCAGACTGAAGCTGACTACTACTGCGCAGCTGCTACAGACTGTGGGCTGCCCATTGTGACACGTGGTCCCATTGTGACACGTGGTCCCATTGTTCCAGGAATAGAACACATCCAAGCATTGTGTTCTATGAATGGCATGATTCCTCTCACAGTGTTCCATGGATGGAACACATCCTATTTACTGCAGGCAAGCAGCGCACCTAGCTGCTGCTGCTGCTACAAGCCACTAGAATACCGTCTGTCAGACAGGTGGACGTAGGCCGAACATTCAAATAAGTCGCCAGATAAATCGTTGCTTTTCCATTTAATTCATATATGAATTAATTCAAAATTGAACAGTAAATTTCAAAGTTGGAAGGCCACAAGAGGGGGACAATGTTTCAAAAACGAAACGACATATCATTGCATGAGGGATGTGGTAGGAATTGAATGCTTTAATTAAGACTGGGGAAGTACTGAGGGGAAGGGTCTGCAGGCCTTGTAGCAGGTGGGTGTGCAGAAATGTAGCTATCCAAAGCCAAACACATTACTGCAGCTTGTCACACCTGTACCTATCAAGCAGCAAAGGCCAAGATATATCGTTATTTTACTGACAGATTGAATACAGTGCAATGCCTCCCATATAGAGGTGAATAAGAGTAGTAGTAGTAGTAGTAGTAGTAGTAGAAGAGTTGGTCAAGTTAAATCAAGGCTAAGGAATTGGAAATGTGCAACTTGGACCAAGAAAAACTAATTACAGAGCAACTACATTTGAAAAAAGCATTCAAATCATGCTTTGAAAACACTACTTGTCTATCCCGATTTCAATTCAATCTGTCTTTGGAAACCGCTTAAGAGAGTGAGTGCACCATTCTCAGAGGAACTGCAGATACTGAAATGATGTGTGGAGTGAAGTGAGCAAGCTATTTTTCCATCTCCCTGGCGAGCATCGCCCACCTGTCTGCTGAGGCTCCCTCAGCAGACTGAAGCTGACTACTACTGCGCAGCTGCTACAGACTGTGGGCTGCCCATTGTGACTCGTGGTCCCATTGTGACACGTGGTCCCATTGTTTCAGGAATAGAACACATCCAAGCATTGTGTTCTATGAATGGCATGATTCCTATCACAGTGTTCCATGGATGGAACACATCCTATTTACTGCAGGCAAGCAGCGCACCTAGCTGCTGCTGCTGCTGCTGCTACAAGCCACTAGAATACCGTCTGTCAGACAGTTGGACGTAGGCTGAACATTCAAATAACTCGCCAGATAAATCGTTGCTTTTCCATTTAATTCATATATGAATTAATTCAAAATTGAACAGTAAATTTCAAAGTTGGAAGGCCACAAGAGGGGGACAATGTTTCAAAAACGAAACGACATATCATTGCATGAGGGATGTGGTAGGAATTGAATGCTTGAATTAAGACTGGGGAAGTACTGAGGGGAAGGGGCTGCAGGCCTTGTAGCAGGTGGGTGTGTAGAAATGTAGCTATCCAAAGCCAAACACATTACTGCAGCTTGTCACACCTGTACCTACCAAGCAGCAAAGGCCAAGATAGATCGTTATTTTACTGACAGATTGAATACAGTGCAATGCCTCCCATATAGAGGTGAATAAGAGTAGTAGTAGTAGTAGTAGTAGTAGTAGAAGAGTTGGTCAAGTTAAATCAAGGCTAAGGAATTGGAAATGTGCAACTTGGACCAAGAAAAACTAATTACAGAGCAACGACATTTGAAAAAAGCATTCAAATCATGCTTTGAAAACACTACTTGTGTATCCCAATTTCAATTCAATCTGTCTTTGGAAACCGCTTAAGAGAGTGAGTGCACCATTCTCAGAGGAACTGCAGATACTGAAATGATGCGTGGAGTGAAGTGAGCAAGCTATTTTTCCATCTCCCTGGCGAGCATCGCCCACCAGTCTGCTGAGGCTCCCTCAGCAGACTGAAGCTGACTACTACTGCGCAGCTGCTACAGACTGTGGGCTGCCCATTGTGACACGTGGTCCCATTGTGACACGTGGTCCCATTGTTCCAGGAATAGAGCACATCCAAGCATTGTGTTCTATGAATGGCATGATTCCTATCACAGTGTTCCATGGATGGAACACATCCTATTTACTGCAGGCAAGCAGCGCACCTAGGCTGCTGCTGCTGCTGCTGCTACAAGCCACTAGAATACCATCTGTCAGACAGGTGGACGTAGGGGGAACATTCAAATAACTCGCCAGATAAATCGTTGCTTTTCCATTTAATTCATATATGAATTAATTCAAAATTGAACAGTAAATTTCAAAGTTGGAAGGCCACAAGAGGGGGACAATGTTTCAAAAATGAAACGACATATCATTGCATGAGGGATGTGGTAGGAATTGAATGCTTGTATTAAGACTGGGGAAGTACTGAGGGGAAGGGGCTGCAGGCCTTGTAGCAGGTGGGTGTGCAGAAATGTAGCTATCCAAAGCCAAACACATTACTTCAGCTTGTCACACCTGTACCTGCTAAGCAGCAAAGGCCAAGATAGATCGTTATTTTACTGACAGATTGAATACAGTGCAATGCCTCCCATATAGAGGTGAATAAGAGTAGTAGTAGTAGTAGTAGTAGTAGAAGAGTTGGTCAAGTTAAATCAAGGCTAAGGAATTGGAAATGTGCAACTTGGACCAAGAAAAACTAATTACAGAGCAACGACACTTATAAAAAGCATTCAAATCATGCTTTGAAAACACTACTTGTGTATCCCGATTTCAATTCAATCTTTCTTTGGAAACCGCTTAAGAGAGTGAGTGCACCATTCTCAGAGGAACTGCAGATACTGAAATGATGCGTGGAGTGAAGTGAGCAAGCTATTTTTCCATCTCCCTGGCGAGCATCGCCCACCTGTCTGCTGAGGCTCCCTCAGCAGACTGAAGCTGACTACTACTGCGCAGCTGCTACAGACTGTGGGCTGCCCATTGTGACACGTGGTCCCATTGCGACACATGGCCCCTTTGTTCCAGGAATAGAACACATCCAAGAATTGTGTTCTATGAATGGCATGATTCCTATCACAGTGTTCCATGGATGGAACACATCCTATTTACTGCAGGCAAGCAGCGCACCTAGCTGCTGCTGCTGCTGCTGCTGCTACAAGCCACTAGAATACCGTCTGTCAGACAGGTGGACGTAGGCCGAACATTCAAATAACTCGCCAGATAAATCGTTGCTTTTCCATTTAATTCATATATAAATTAATTCAAAATTGAACAGTAAATTTCAAAGTTGGAAGGCCACAAGAGGGGGACAATGTTTCAAAAATGAAACGACATATCATTGCATGAGGGATGTGGTAGGAATTGAATGCTTGAATTAAGACTGGGGAAGTACTGAGGGGAAGGGGCTGCAGGCCTTGTAGCAGGTGGGTGTGCAGAAATGTAGCTATCCAAAGCCAAACACATTACTGCAGCTTGTCACAACTGTACCTACCAAGCAGCAAAGGCCAAGATAGATCGTTATTTTACTGACAGATTGAATACAGTGCAATGCCTCCCATATAGAGGTGAATAAGAGTAGTAGTAGTAGTAGTAGTAGTTGTAGTAGTAGTAGTAGAAGAGTTGGTCAAGTTAAATCAAGGCTAAGAAATTGGAAATGTGCAACTTGGACCAAGAAAAACTAATTACATAGCAACGACATTTGAAAAAAGCATTCAAATCATGCTTTGAAAACACTACTTGTTTATCCCGATTTCAATTCAATCTGTCTTTGGAAACTGCTTAAGAGAGTGAGTGCACCATTCTCAGAGGAACTGCAGATACTGAAATGATGCGTGGAGTGAAGTGAGCAAGCTATTTTTCCATCTCCCTGGCGAGCATCGCCCACCTGTCTGCTTAGGCTCCCTCAGCAGACTGAAGCTGACTACTACTGCGCAGCTGCTACAGACTGTGGGCTGCCCATTGTGACACGTGGTCCCATTGTGACACGTGGTCCCATTGTTCCAGGAATAGAACACATCCAAGCATTGTGTTCTATGAATGGCATGATTCCTATCACAGTGTTCCATGGATGGAACACATCCTATTTACTGCAGGCAAGCCTCGCACCTAGCTGCTGCTGCTGCTGCTACAAGCCACTAGAATACCGTCTGTCAGACAGGTGGACGTAGGCCGAACATTCAAATAACTCGCCAGATAAATCGTTGCTTTTCCATTTAATTCATATATGAATTAATTCAAAATTGAACAGTAAATTTCAAAGTTGGAAGGCCACAAGAGGGGGGTAATGTTTCAAAAATGAAACGACATATCATTGCATGAGGGATGTGGTAGGAATTGAATGCTTGAATTAAGACTGGGGAAGTACTGAGGGGAAGGGGCTGCAGGCCTTGTAGCAGATGGGTGTGCAGAAATGTAGCTATCCAAAGCCAAACACATTACTGCAGCTTGTCACACCTGTACCTACCAAGCAGCAAAGGCCAAGATAGATCGTTATTTTACTGACAGATTGAATACAGTGCAATGCCTCCCATATAGAGGTGAATAAGAGTAGTAGTAGTAGTAGTAGAAGAGTTGGTCAAGTTAAATCAAGGCTAAGGAATTGGAAATGTGCAACTTGGACCAAGAAAAACTAATTACAGAGCAACGACATTTGAAAAAAGCATTCAAATCATGCTTTGAAAACACTACTTGTGTATCCCAATTTCAATTCATTATGTCTTTGGAAACCGCTTAAGAGATTGAGTGCACCATTCTCAGAGGAACTGCAGATACTGAAATGATGCGTGGAGTGAAGTGAGCAAACTATTTTTCCATCTGCCTGGCGAGCATCGCCCACCTGTCTGCTGAGGCTCTCTCAGCAGACTGAAGCTGACTACTACTGCGCAGCTGCTACAGACTGTGGGCTGCCCATTGTGACACGTGGTCCCATTGTGACACGTGGCCCCATTGTTCCAGGAATAGAACACATCCAAGCATTGTGTTCTTTGAATGGCATGATTCCTATCACAGTGTTCCATGGATGGAACACATCCTATTTACTGCAGGCAAGCAGCGCACCTAGCTGCTGCTGCTGCTGCTGCTGCTGCTACAAGCCACTAGAATACCGTCTGTCAGACAGGTGGACGTAGGCCGAACATTCAAATAACTCGCCAGATAAATCGTTGCTTTTCCTTTTAATTCATATATAAATTAATTCAAAATTGAACAGTAAATTTCAAAGTTGGAAGGCCACAAGAGGGGGACAATGTTTCAAAAATGAAACGACATATCTTTGCATGAGGGATGTGGTAGGAATTGAATGCTTGAATTAAGACTGGGGAAGTACTGAGGGGAAGGGGCTGCAGGCCTTGTAGCAGGTGGGTGTGCAGAAATGTAGCTATCCAAAGCCAAACACATTACTGCAGCTTGTCACACCTGTACCTACCAAGCAGCAAAGGCCAAGATAGATCGTTATTTTACTGACAGATTGAATACAGTGCAATGCCTCCCATATAGAGGTGAATAAGAGTAGTAGTAGTAGTAGTAGTAGTAGTAGTAGTAGAAGAGTTGGCCAAGTTAAATCAAGGCTAAGGAATTGGAAATGTGCAACTTGGACCAAGAAAAACTAATTACAGAGCAACGACATTTGAAAAAAGCATTCAAATCATGCTTTGAAAACACTACTTGTGTATCCCAATTTCAATTCAATCTGTCTTTGGAAACCGCTTAAGAGAGTGAGTGCACCATTCTCAGAGGAACTGCAGATACTGAAATGATGCGTGGAGTGAAGTGAGCAAACTATTTTTCCATCTGCCTGGCGAGCATCGCCCACCTGTCTGCTGAGGCTCCCTCAGCAGACTGAAGCTGACTACTACTGCGCAGCTGCTACAGACTGTGGGCTGCCCATTGTGACACGTGGTCCCATTGTGACACGTGGCCCCATTGTTCCAGGAATAGAACACATCCAAGCATTGTGTTCTTTGAATGGCATGATTCCTATCACAGTGTTCCATGGATGGAACACATCCTATTTACTGCAGGCAAGCAGCGCACCTAGCTGCTGCTGCTGCTGCTGCTGCTGCTACAAGCCACTAGAATACCGTCTGTCAGACAGGTGGACGTAGGCCGAACATTCAAATAACTCGCCAGATAAATCGTTGCTTTTCCTTTTAATTCATATATAAATTAATTCAAAATTGAACAGTAAATTTCAAAGTTGGAAGGCCACAAGAGGGGGACAATGTTTCAAAAATGAAACGACATATCTTTGCATGAGGGATGTGGTAGGAATTGAATGCTTGAATTAAGACTGGGGAAGTACTGAGGGGAAGGGGCTGCAGGCCTTGTAGCAGGTGGGTGTGCAGAAATGTAGCTATCCAAAGCCAAACACATTACTGCAGCTTGTCACACCTGTACCTACCAAGCAGCAAAGGCCAAGATAGATCGTTATTTTACTGACAGATTCAATACAGTGCAATGCCTCCCATATAGAGGTGAATAAGAGTAGTAGTAGTAGTAGTAGTAGTAGTAGTAGTAGAAGAGTTGGCCAAGTTAAATCAAGGCTAAGGAATTGGAAATGTGCAACTTGGACCAAGAAAAACTAATTACAGAGCAACGACATTTGAAAAAAGAATTCAAATCATGCTTTGAAAACACTACTTGTGTATCCCAATTTCAATTCAATCTGTCTTTGGAAACCGCTTAAGAGAGTGAGTGCACCATTCTCAGAGGAACTGCAGATACTGAAATGATGCGTGGAGTGAAGTGAGCAAGCTATTTTTCCATCTCCCTGGCGAGCATCGCCCACCTGTCTGCTGAGGCTCCCTCAGCAGACTGAAGCTGACTACTACTGCGCAGCTGCTACAGACTGTGGGCTGCCCATTGTGACACGTGGTCCCATTGTGATACGTGGCCCCATTGTTCCAGGAATAGAACACATCCAAGCATTGTGTTCTTTGAATGGCATGATTCCTATCACAGTGTTCCATGGATGGAACACATCCTATTTACTGCAGGCAAGCAGCGCACCTAGCTGCTGCTGCTGCTGCTGCTGCTACAAGCCACTAGAATACCGTCTGTCAGACAGGTGGGCGTAGGCCGAACATTCAAATAACTCGCCAGATAAATCGTTGCTTTTCCATTTAATTCATATATGAATTAATTCAAAATTGAACAGTAAATTTCAAAGTTGGAAGGCCACAAGAGGGGGACAATGTTTCAAAAATGAAACGACATATCATTGCATGAGGGATGTGGTAGGAATTGAATGCTTGAATTAAGACTGGGGAAGTACTGAGGGGAAGGGGCTGCAGGCCTTGTAGCAGGTGGGTGTGCAGAAATGTAGCTATCCAAAGCCAAACACATTACTGCAGCTTGTCACAACTGTACCTACCAAGCAGCAAAGGCCAAGGTAGATCGTTATTTTACTGTCAGATTGAATACAGTGCAATGCCTCCCATATAGAGGTGAATAAGAGTAGTAGTAGTAGTAGTAGTAGTAGTAGTAGTAGTAGAAGAGTTGGTCAAGTTAAATCAAGGCTAAGGAATTGGAAATGTGCAACTTGGACCAAGAAAAACTAATTACATAGCAACGACATTTGAAAAAAGCATTCAAATCATGCTTTGAAAACACTACTTGTTTATCCCGATTTCAATTCAATCTGTCTTTGGAAACTGCTTAAGAGAGTGAGTGCACCATTCTCAGAGGAACTGCAGATACTGAAATGATGTGTGGAGTGAAGTGAGCAAGCTATTTTTCCATCTCCCTGGCGAGCATCGCCCACCTGTCTGCTTAGGCTCCCTCAGCAGACTGAAGCTGACTACTACTGCGCAGCTGCTACAGACTGTGGGCTGCCCATTGTGACACGTGGTCCCATTCTGACACGTGGTCCCATTGTTCCAGGAATAGAACACATCCAAGCATTGTGTTCTATGAATGGCATGATTCCTATCACAGTGTTCCATGGATGGAACACATCCTATTTACTGCAGGCAAGCCTCGCACCTAGCTGCTGCTGCTGCTGCTACAAGCCACTAGAATACCGTCTGTCAGACAGGTGGACGTAGGCCGAACATTCAAATAACTCGCCAGATAAATCGTTGCTTTTCCATTTAATTCATATATGAATTAATTCAAAATTGAACAGTAAATTTCAAAGTTGGAAGGCCACAAGAGGGGAGCAATGTTTCAAAAATGAAACGACATATCATTGCATGAGGGATGTGGTAGGAATTGAATGCTTGAATTAAGACTGGGTAAGTACTGAGGGGAAGGGGCTGCAGGCCTTGTAGCAGATGGGTGTGCAGAAATGTAGCTATCCAAAGCCAAACACATTACTGCAGCTTGTCACACCTGTACCTACCAAGCAGCAAAGGCCAAGATAGATCGTTATTTTACTGACAGATTGAATACAGTGCAATGCCTCCCATATAGAGGTGAATAAGAGTAGTAGTAGTAGTAGTAGTAGAAGAGTTGGTCAAGTTAAATCAAGGCTAAGGAATTGGAAATGTGCAACTTGGACCAAGAAAAACTAATTACAGAGCAACGACATTTGAAAAAAGCATTCAAATCATGCTTTGAAAACACTACTTGTGTATCCCAATTTCAATTCATTATGTCTTTGGAAACTGCTTAAGAGATTGAGTGCACCATTCTCAGAGGAACTCCCGATACTGAAATGATGCGTGGAGTGAAGTGAGCAAGCTATTTTTCCATCTCCCTGGCGAGCATCGCCCACCTGTCTGCTGAGGCTCCCTCAGCAGACTGAAGCTGACTACTACTGCGCAGCTGCTACAGACTGTGGGCTGCCCATTGTGACACGTGGTCCCATTGTGACACGTGGTCCCATTGTTCCAGGAATATAACACATCCAAGCATTGTGTTCTATGAATGGCATGATTCCTATCACAGTGTTCCATGGATGGAACACATCCTATTTACTGCAGGCAAGCAGCGCACCTAGCTGCTGCTGCTGCTGCTGCTACAAGCCACTAGAATACCGTCTGTCAGACAGGTGGACGTAGGCCGAACATTCAAATAACTCGCCAGATAAATCGTTGCTTTTCCATTTAATTCATATATGAATTAATTCAAAATTGAACAGTAAATTTCAAAGTTGGAAGGCCACAAGAGGGGGACAATGTTTCAAAAATGAAACGACATATCATTGCATGAGGGATGTGGTAGGAATTGAATGCTTGAATTAAGACTGGGGAAGTACTGAGGGGAAGGGGCTGCAGGCCTTGTAGCAGGTGGGTGTGCAGAAATGTAGCTATCCAAAGCCAAACACATTACCGCAGCTTGTCACACCTGTACCTACCAAGCAGCAAAGGCCAAGATAGATCGTTATTTTACTGACAAATTGAATACAGTGCAATGCCTCCCATATAGAGGTGAATAAGAATAGTAGTAGTAGTAGTAGTAGTAGAAGAGTTGGTCAAGTTAAATCAAGGCTAAGGAATTGGAAATGTGCAACTTGGACCAAGAAAAACTAATTACAGAGCAACGACATTTGAAGAAAGCTTTCAAATCATGCTTTGAAAACACTACTTGTGTATCCCATTTTCAATTCAGTCTGTCTTTGGAAACCGCTTAAGAGAGTGAGTGCACCATTCTCAGAGGAACTGCAGATACTGAAATGATGCGTGGAGTGAAGTGAGCAAGCTATTTTTCCATCTCCCTGGCGAGCATCGCCCACCTGTCTGCTGAGGCTCCCTCAGCAGACTGAAGCTGACTACTACTGCGCAGCTGCTACAGACTGTGGGCTGCCCATTGTGACACGTGGTCCCATTGTGACACGTGGTCCCATTGTTCCAGGAATAGAACACATCCAAGCATTGTGTTCTATGAATGGCATGATTCCTCTCACAGTGTTCCATGGATGGAACACATCCTATTTACTGCAGGCAAGCAGCGCACCTAGCTGCTGCTGCTGCTACAAGCCACTAGAATACCGTCTGTCAGACAGGTGGACGTAGGCCGAACATTCAAATAAGTCGCCAGATAAATCGTTGCTTTTCCATTTAATTCATATATGAATTAATTCAAAATTGAACAGTAAATTTCAAAGTTGGAAGGCCACAAGAGGGGGACAATGTTTCAAAAACGAAACGACATATCATTGCATGAGGGATGTGGTAGGAATTGAATGCTTTAATTAAGACTGGGGAAGTACTGAGGGGAAGGGTCTGCAGGCCTTGTAGCAGGTGGGTGTGCAGAAATGTAGCTATCCAAAGCCAAACACATTACTGCAGCTTGTCACACCTGTACCTATCAAGCAGCAAAGGCCAAGATATATCGTTATTTTACTGACAGATTGAATACAGTGCAATGCCTCCCATATAGAGGTGAATAAGAGTAGTAGTAGTAGTAGTAGTAGTAGTAGAAGAGTTGGTCAAGTTAAATCAAGGCTAAGGAATTGGAAATGTGCAACTTGGACCAAGAAAAACTAATTACAGAGCAACTACATTTGAAAAAAGCATTCAAATCATGCTTTGAAAACACTACTTGTCTATCCCGATTTCAATTCAATCTGTCTTTGGAAACCGCTTAAGAGAGTGAGTGCACCATTCTCAGAGGAACTGCAGATACTGAAATGATGTGTGGAGTGAAGTGAGCAAGCTATTTTTCCATCTCCCTGGCGAGCATCGCCCACCTGTCTGCTGAGGCTCCCTCAGCAGACTGAAGCTGACTACTACTGCGCAGCTGCTACAGACTGTGGGCTGCCCATTGTGACTCGTGGTCCCATTGTGACACGTGGTCCCATTGTTTCAGGAATAGAACACATCCAAGCATTGTGTTCTATGAATGGCATGATTCCTATCACAGTGTTCCATGGATGGAACACATCCTATTTACTGCAGGCAAGCAGCGCACCTAGCTGCTGCTGCTGCTGCTGCTACAAGCCACTAGAATACCGTCTGTCAGACAGTTGGACGTAGGCTGAACATTCAAATAACTCGCCAGATAAATCGTTGCTTTTCCATTTAATTCATATATGAATTAATTCAAAATTGAACAGTAAATTTCAAAGTTGGAAGGCCACAAGAGGGGGACAATGTTTCAAAAACGAAACGACATATCATTGCATGAGGGATGTGGTAGGAATTGAATGCTTGAATTAAGACTGGGGAAGTACTGAGGGGAAGGGGCTGCAGGCCTTGTAGCAGGTGGGTGTGTAGAAATGTAGCTATCCAAAGCCAAACACATTACTGCAGCTTGTCACACCTGTACCTACCAAGCAGCAAAGGCCAAGATAGATCGTTATTTTACTGACAGATTGAATACAGTGCAATGCCTCCCATATAGAGGTGAATAAGAGTAGTAGTAGTAGTAGTAGTAGTAGAAGAGTTGGTCAAGTTAAATCAAGGCTAAGGAATTGGAAATGTGCAACTTGGACCAAGAAAAACTAATTACAGAGCAACGACATTTGAAAAAAGCATTCAAATCATGCTTTGAAAACACTACTTGTGTATCCCAATTTCAATTCAATCTGTCTTTGGAAACCGCTTAAGAGAGTGAGTGCACCATTCTCAGAGGAACTGCAGATACTGAAATGATGCGTGGAGTGAAGTGAGCAAGCTATTTTTCCATCTCCCTGGCGAGCATCGCCCACCAGTCTGCTGAGGCTCCCTCAGCAGACTGAAGCTGACTACTACTGCGCAGCTGCTACAGACTGTGGGCTGCCCATTGTGACACGTGGTCCCATTGTGACACGTGGTCCCATTGTTCCAGGAATAGAGCACATCCAAGCATTGTGTTCTATGAATGGCATGATTCCTATCACAGTGTTCCATGGATGGAACACATCCTATTTACTGCAGGCAAGCAGCGCACCTAGGCTGCTGCTGCTGCTGCTGCTACAAGCCACTAGAATACCATCTGTCAGACAGGTGGACGTAGGGGGAACATTCAAATAACTCGCCAGATAAATCGTTGCTTTTCCATTTAATTCATATATGAATTAATTCAAAATTGAACAGTAAATTTCAAAGTTGGAAGGCCACAAGAGGGGGACAATGTTTCAAAAATGAAACGACATATCATTGCATGAGGGATGTGGTAGGAATTGAATGCTTGTATTAAGACTGGGGAAGTACTGAGGGGAAGGGGCTGCAGGCCTTGTAGCAGGTGGGTGTGCAGAAATGTAGCTATCCAAAGCCAAACACATTACTTCAGCTTGTCACACCTGTACCTGCTAAGCAGCAAAGGCCAAGATAGATCGTTATTTTACTGACAGATTGAATACAGTGCAATGCCTCCCATATAGAGGTGAATAAGAGTAGTAGTAGTAGTAGTAGTAGTAGAAGAGTTGGTCAAGTTAAATCAAGGCTAAGGAATTGGAAATGTGCAACTTGGACCAAGAAAAACTAATTACAGAGCAACGACACTTATAAAAAGCATTCAAATCATGCTTTGAAAACACTACTTGTGTATCCCGATTTCAATTCAATCTTTCTTTGGAAACCGCTTAAGAGAGTGAGTGCACCATTCTCAGAGGAACTGCAGATACTGAAATGATGCGTGGAGTGAAGTGAGCAAGCTATTTTTCCATCTCCCTGGCGAGCATCGCCCACCTGTCTGCTGAGGCTCCCTCAGCAGACTGAAGCTGACTACTACTGCGCAGCTGCTACAGACTGTGGGCTGCCCATTGTGACACGTGGTCCCATTGCGACACATGGCCCCTTTGTTCCAGGAATAGAACACATCCAAGAATTGTGTTCAATGAATGGCATGATTCCTATCACAGTGTTCCATGGATGGAACACATCCTATTTACTGCAGGCAAGCAGCGCACCTAGCTGCTGCTGCTGCTGCTGCTGCTACAAGCCACTAGAATACCGTCTGTCAGACAGGTGGACGTAGGCCGAACATTCAAATAACTCGCCAGATAAATCGTTGCTTTTCCATTTAATTCATATATAAATTAATTCAAAATTGAACAGTAAATTTCAAAGTTGGAAGGCCACAAGAGGGGGACAATGTTTCAAAAATGAAACGACATATCATTGCATGAGGGATGTGGTAGGAATTGAATGCTTGAATTAAGACTGGGGAAGTACTGAGGGGAAGGGGCTGCAGGCCTTGTAGCAGGTGGGTGTGCAGAAATGTAGCTATCCAAAGCCAAACACATTACTGCAGCTTGTCACAACTGTACCTACCAAGCAGCAAAGGCCAAGATAGATCGTTATTTTACTGACAGATTGAATACAGTGCAATGCCTCCCATATAGAGGTGAATAAGAGTAGTAGTAGTAGTAGTAGTTGTAGTAGTAGTAGTAGAAGAGTTGGTCAAGTTAAATCAAGGCTAAGAAATTGGAAATGTGCAACTTGGACCAAGAAAAACTAATTACATAGCAACGACATTTGAAAAAAGCATTCAAATCATGCTTTGAAAACACTACTTGTTTATCCCGATTTCAATTCAATCTGTCTTTGGAAACTGCTTAAGAGAGTGAGTGCACCATTCTCAGAGGAACTGCAGATACTGAAATGATGCGTGGAGTGAAGTGAGCAAGCTATTTTTCCATCTCCCTGGCGAGCATCGCCCACCTGTCTGCTTAGGCTCCCTCAGCAGACTGAAGCTGACTACTACTGCGCAGCTGCTACAGACTGTGGGCTGCCCATTGTGACACGTGGTCCCATTGTGACACGTGGTCCCATTGTTCCAGGAATAGAACACATCCAAGCATTGTGTTCTATGAATGGCATGATTCCTATCACAGTGTTCCATGGATGGAACACATCCTATTTACTGCAGGCAAGCCTCGCACCTAGCTGCTGCTGCTGCTGCTACAAGCCACTAGAATACCGTCTGTCAGACAGGTGGACGTAGGCCGAACATTCAAATAACTCGCCAGATAAATCGTTGCTTTTCCATTTAATTCATATATGAATTAATTCAAAATTGAACAGTAAATTTCAAAGTTGGAAGGCCACAAGAGGGGGGTAATGTTTCAAAAATGAAACGACATATCATTGCATGAGGGATGTGGTAGGAATTGAATGCTTGAATTAAGACTGGGGAAGTACTGAGGGGAAGGGGCTGCAGGCCTTGTAGCAGATGGGTGTGCAGAAATGTAGCTATCCAAAGCCAAACACATTACTGCAGCTTGTCACACCTGTACCTACCAAGCAGCAAAGGCCAAGATAGATCGTTATTTTACTGACAGATTGAATACAGTGCAATGCCTCCCATATAGAGGTGAATAAGAGTAGTAGTAGTAGTAGTAGAAGAGTTGGTCAAGTTAAATCAAGGCTAAGGAATTGGAAATGTGCAACTTGGACCAAGAAAAACTAATTACAGAGCAACGACATTTGAAAAAAGCATTCAAATCATGCTTTGAAAACACTACTTGTGTATCCCAATTTCAATTCATTATGTCTTTGGAAACCGCTTAAGAGATTGAGTGCACCATTCTCAGAGGAACTGCAGATACTGAAATGATGCGTGGAGTGAAGTGAGCAAACTATTTTTCCATCTGCCTGGCGAGCATCGCCCACCTGTCTGCTGAGGCTCTCTCAGCAGACTGAAGCTGACTACTACTGCGCAGCTGCTACAGACTGTGGGCTGCCCATTGTGACACGTGGTCCCATTGTGACACGTGGCCCCATTGTTCCAGGAATAGAACACATCCAAGCATTGTGTTCTTTGAATGGCATGATTCCTATCACAGTGTTCCATGGATGGAACACATCCTATTTACTGCAGGCAAGCAGCGCACCTAGCTGCTGCTGCTGCTGCTGCTGCTGCTACAAGCCACTAGAATACCGTCTGTCAGACAGGTGAACGTAGGCCGAACATTCAAATAACTCGCCAGATAAATCGTTGCTTTTCCTTTTAATTCATATATAAATTAATTCAAAATTGAACAGTAAATTTCAAAGTTGGAAGGCCACAAGAGGGGGACAATGTTTCAAAAATGAAACGACATATCTTTGCATGAGGGATGTGGTAGGAATTGAATGCTTGAATTAAGACTGGGGAAGTACTGAGGGGAAGGGGCTGCAGGCCTTGTAGCAGGTGGGTGTGCAGAAATGTAGCTATCCAAAGCCAAACACATTACTGCAGCTTGTCACACCTGTACCTACCAAGCAGCAAAGGCCAAGATAGATCGTTATTTTACTGACAGATTGAATACAGTGCAATGCCTCCCATATAGAGGTGAATAAGAGTAGTAGTAGTAGTAGTAGTAGTAGTAGTAGTAGTAGAAGAGTTGGCCAAGTTAAATCAAGGCTAAGGAATTGGAAATGTGCAACTTGGACCAAGAAAAACTAATTACAGAGCAACGACATTTGAAAAAAGCATTCAAATCATGCTTTGAAAACACTACTTGTGTATCCCAATTTCAATTCAATCTGTCTTTGGAAACCGCTTAAGAGAGTGAGTGCACCATTCTCAGAGGAACTGCAGATACTGAAATGATGCGTGGAGTGAAGTGAGCAAACTATTTTTCCATCTGCCTGGCGAGCATCGCCCACCTGTCTGCTGAGGCTCCCTCAGCAGACTGAAGCTGACTACTACTGCGCAGCTGCTACAGACTGTGGGCTGCCCATTGTGACACTTGGTCCCATTGTGACACGTGGCCCCATTGTTCCAGGAATAGAACACATCCAAGCATTGTGTTCTTTGAATGGCATGATTCCTATCACAGTGTTCCATGGATGGAACACATCCTATTTACTGCAGGCAAGCAGCGCACCTAGCTGCTGCTGCTGCTGCTGCTGCTGCTACAAGCCACTAGAATACCGTCTGTCAGACAGGTGGACGTAGGCCGAACATTCAAATAACTCGCCAGATAAATCGTTGCTTTTCCTTTTAATTCATATATAAATTAATTCAAAATTGAACAGTAAATTTCAAAGTTGGAAGGCCACAAGAGGGGGACAATGTTTCAAAAATGAAACGACATATCTTTGCATGAGGGATGTGGTAGGAATTGAATGCTTGAATTAAGACTGGGGAAGTACTGAGGGGAAGGGGCTGCAGGCCTTGTAGCAGGTGGGTGTGCAGAAATGTAGCTATCCAAAGCCAAACACATTACTGCAGCTTGTCACACCTGTACCTACCAAGCAGCAAAGGCCAAGATAGATCGTTATTTTACTGACAGATTCAATACAGTGCAATGCCTCCCATATAGAGGTGAATAAGAGTAGTAGTAGTAGTAGTAGTAGTAGTAGTAGTAGAAGAGTTGGCCAAGTTAAATCAAGGCTAAGGAATTGGAAATGTGCAACTTGGACCAAGAAAAACTAATTACAGAGCAACGACATTTGAAAAAAGAATTCAAATCATGCTTTGAAAACACTACTTGTGTATCCCAATTTCAATTCAATCTGTCTTTGGAAACCGCTTAAGAGAGTGAGTGCACCATTCTCAGAGGAACTGCAGATACTGAAATGATGCGTGGAGTGAAGTGAGCAAGCTATTTTTCCATCTCCCTGGCGAGCATCGCCCACCTGTCTGCTGAGGCTCCCTCAGCAGACTGAAGCTGACTACTACTGCGCAGCTGCTACAGACTGTGGGCTGCCCATTGTGACACGTGGTCCCATTGTGATACGTGGCCCCATTGTTCCAGGAATAGAACACATCCAAGCATTGTGTTCTTTGAATGGCATGATTCCTATCACAGTGTTCCATGGATGGAACACATCCTATTTACTGCAGGCAAGCAGCGCACCTAGCTGCTGCTGCTGCTGCTGCTGCTACAAGCCACTAGAATACCGTCTGTCAGACAGGTGGGCGTAGGCCGAACATTCAAATAACTCGCCAGATAAATCGTTGCTTTTCCATTTAATTCATATATGAATTAATTCAAAATTGAACAGTAAATTTCAAAGTTGGAAGGCCACAAGAGGGGGACAATGTTTCAAAAATGAAACGACATATCATTGCATGAGGGATGTGGTAGGAATTGAATGCTTGAATTAAGACTGGGGAAGTACTGAGGGGAAGGGGCTGCAGGCCTTGTAGCAGGTGGGTGTGCAGAAATGTAGCTATCCAAAGCCAAACACATTACTGCAGCTTGTCACAACTGTACCTACCAAGCAGCAAAGGCCAAGGTAGATCGTTATTTTACTGTCAGATTGAATACAGTGCAATGCCTCCCATATAGAGGTGAATAAGAGTAGTAGTAGTAGTAGTAGTAGTAGTAGTAGTAGTAGAAGAGATGGTCAAGTTAAATCAAGGCTAAGGAATTGGAAATGTGCAACTTGGACCAAGAAAAACTAATTACATAGCAACGACATTTGAAAAAAGCATTCAAATCATGCTTTGAAAACACTACTTGTTTATCCCGATTTCAATTCAATCTGTCTTTGCAAACTGCTTAAGAGAGTGAGTGCACCATTCTCAGAGGAACTGCAGATACTGAAATGATGTGTGGAGTGAAGTGAGCAAGCTATTTTTCCATCTCCCTGGCGAGCATCGCCCACCTGTCTGCTTAGGCTCCCTCAGCAGACTGAAGCTGACTACTACTGCGCAGCTGCTACAGACTGTGGGCTGCCCATTGTGACACGTGGTCCCATTCTGACACGTGGTCCCATTGTTCCAGGAATAGAACACATCCAAGCATTGTGTTCTATGAATGGCATGATTCCTATCACAGTGTTCCATGGATGGAACACATCCTATTTACTGCAGGCAAGCCTCGCACCTAGCTGCTGCTGCTGCTGCTACAAGCCACTAGAATACCGTCTGTCAGACAGGTGGACGTAGGCCGAACATTCAAATAACTCGCCAGATAAATCGTTGCTTTTCCATTTAATTCATATATGAATTAATTCAAAATTGAACAGTAAATTTCAAAGTTGGAAGGCCACAAGAGGGGAGCAATGTTTCAAAAATGAAACGACATATCATTGCATGAGGGATGTGGTAGGAATTGAATGCTTGAATTAAGACTGGGTAAGTACTGAGGGGAAGGGGCTGCAGGCCTTGTAGCAGATGGGTGTGCAGAAATGTAGCTATCCAAAGCCAAACACATTACTGCAGCTTGTCACACCTGTACCTACCAAGCAGCAAAGGCCAAGATAGATCGTTATTTTACTGACAGATTGAATACAGTGCAATGCCTCCCATATAGAGGTGAATAAGAGTAGTAGTAGTAGTAGTAGTAGAAGAGTTGGTCAAGTTAAATCAAGGCTAAGGAATTGGAAATGTGCAACTTGGACCAAGAAAAACTAATTACAGAGCAACGACATTTGAAAAAAGCATTCAAATCATGCTTTGAAAACACTACTTGTGTATCCCAATTTCAATTCATTATGTCTTTGGAAACTGCTTAAGAGATTGAGTGCACCATTCTCAGAGGAACTCCCGATACTGAAATGATGCGTGGAGTGAAGTGAGCAAGCTATTTTTCCATCTCCCTGGCGAGCATCGCCCACCTGTCTGCTGAGGCTCCCTCAGCAGACTGAAGCTGACTACTACTGCGCAGCTGCTACAGACTGTGGGCTGCCCATTGTGACACGTGGTCCCATTGTGACACGTGGTCCCATTGTTCCAGGAATATAACACATCCAAGCATTGTGTTCTATGAATGGCATGATTCCTATCACAGTGTTCCATGGATGGAACACATCCTATTTACTGCAGGCAAGCAGCGCACCTAGCTGCTGCTGCTGCTGCTGCTACAAGCCACTAGAATACCGTCTGTCAGACAGGTGGACGTAGGCCGAACATTCAAATAACTCGCCAGATAAATCGTTGCTTTTCCATTTAATTCATATATGAATTAATTCAAAATTGAACAGTAAATTTCAAAGTTGGAAGGCCACAAGAGGGGGACAATGTTTCAAAAATGAAACGACATATCATTGCATGAGGGATGTGGTAGGAATTGAATGCTTGAATTAAGACTGGGGAAGTACTGAGGGGAAGGGGCTGCAGGCCTTGTAGCAGGTGGGTGTGCAGAAATGTAGCTATCCAAAGCCAAACACATTACCGCAGCTTGTCACACCTGTACCTACCAAGCAGCAAAGGCCAAGATAGATCGTTATTTTACTGACAAATTGAATACAGTGCAATGCCTCCCATATAGAGGTGAATAAGAATAGTAGTAGTAGTAGTAGTAGTAGAAGAGTTGGTCAAGTTAAATCAAGGCTAAGGAATTGGAAATGTGCAACTTGGACCAAGAAAAACTAATTACAGAGCAACGACATTTGAAGAAAGCTTTCAAATCATGCTTTGAAAACACTACTTGTGTATCCCATTTTCAATTCAGTCTGTCTTTGGAAACCGCTTAAGAGAGTGAGTGCACCATTCTCAGAGGAACTGCAGATACTGAAATGATGCGTGGAGTGAAGTGAGCAAGCTATTTTTCCATCTCCCTGGCGAGCATCGCCCACCTGTCTGCTGAGGCTCCCTCAGCAGACTGAAGCTGACTACTACTGCGCAGCTGCTACAGACTGTGGGCTGCCCATTGTGACACGTGGTCCCATTGTGACACGTGGTCCCATTGTTCCAGGAATAGAACACATCCAAGCATTGTGTTCTATGAATGGCATGATTCCTCTCACAGTGTTCCATGGATGGAACACATCCTATTTACTGCAGGCAAGCAGCGCACCTAGCTGCTGCTGCTGCTACAAGCCACTAGAATACCGTCTGTCAGACAGGTGGACGTAGGCCGAACATTCAAATAAGTCGCCAGATAAATCGTTGCTTTTCCATTTAATTCATATATGAATTAATTCAAAATTGAACAGTAAATTTCAAAGTTGGAAGGCCACAAGAGGGGGACAATGTTTCAAAAACGAAACGACATATCATTGCATGAGGGATGTGGTAGGAATTGAATGCTTTAATTAAGACTGGGGAAGTACTGAGGGGAAGGGTCTGCAGGCCTTGTAGCAGGTGGGTGTGCAGAAATGTAGCTATCCAAAGCCAAACACATTACTGCAGCTTGTCACACCTGTACCTATCAAGCAGCAAAGGCCAAGATATATCGTTATTTTACTGACAGATTGAATACAGTGCAATGCCTCCCATATAGAGGTGAATAAGAGTAGTAGTAGTAGTAGTAGTAGTAGTAGAAGAGTTGGTCAAGTTAAATCAAGGCTAAGGAATTGGAAATGTGCAACTTGGACCAAGAAAAACTAATTACAGAGCAACTACATTTGAAAAAAGCATTCAAATCATGCTTTGAAAACACTACTTGTCTATCCCGATTTCAATTCAATCTGTCTTTGGAAACCGCTTAAGAGAGTGAGTGCACCATTCTCAGAGGAACTGCAGATACTGAAATGATGTGTGGAGTGAAGTGAGCAAGCTATTTTTCCATCTCCCTGGCGAGCATCGCCCACCTGTCTGCTGAGGCTCCCTCAGCAGACTGAAGCTGACTACTACTGCGCAGCTGCTACAGACTGTGGGCTGCCCATTGTGACTCGTGGTCCCATTGTGACACGTGGTCCCATTGTTTCAGGAATAGAACACATCCAAGCATTGTGTTCTATGAATGGCATGATTCCTATCACAGTGTTCCATGGATGGAACACATCCTATTTACTGCAGGCAAGCAGCGCACCTAGCTGCTGCTGCTGCTGCTGCTACAAGCCACTAGAATACCGTCTGTCAGACAGTTGGACGTAGGCTGAACATTCAAATAACTCGCCAGATAAATCGTTGCTTTTCCATTTAATTCATATATGAATTAATTCAAAATTGAACAGTAAATTTCAAAGTTGGAAGGCCACAAGAGGGGGACAATGTTTCAAAAACGAAACGACATATCATTGCATGAGGGATGTGGTAGGAATTGAATGCTTGAATTAAGACTGGGGAAGTACTGAGGGGAAGGGGCTGCAGGCCTTGTAGCAGGTGGGTGTGTAGAAATGTAGCTATCCAAAGCCAAACACATTACTGCAGCTTGTCACACCTGTACCTACCAAGCAGCAAAGGCCAAGATAGATCGTTATTTTACTGACAGATTGAATACAGTGCAATGCCTCCCATATAGAGGTGAATAAGAGTAGTAGTAGTAGTAGTAGTAGTAGAAGAGTTGGTCAAGTTAAATCAAGGCTAAGGAATTGGAAATGTGCAACTTGGACCAAGAAAAACTAATTACAGAGCAACGACATTTGAAAAAAGCATTCAAATCATGCTTTGAAAACACTACTTGTGTATCCCAATTTCAATTCAATCTGTCTTTGGAAACCGCTTAAGAGAGTGAGTGCACCATTCTCAGAGGAACTGCAGATACTGAAATGATGCGTGGAGTGAAGTGAGCAAGCTATTTTTCCATCTCCCTGGCGAGCATCGCCCACCAGTCTGCTGAGGCTCCCTCAGCAGACTGAAGCTGACTACTACTGCGCAGCTGCTACAGACTGTGGGCTGCCCATTGTGACACGTGGTCCCATTGTGACACGTGGTCCCATTGTTCCAGGAATAGAGCACATCCAAGCATTGTGTTCTATGAATGGCATGATTCCTATCACAGTGTTCCATGGATGGAACACATCCTATTTACTGCAGGCAAGCAGCGCACCTAGGCTGCTGCTGCTGCTGCTGCTACAAGCCACTAGAATACCATCTGTCAGACAGGTGGACGTAGGGGGAACATTCAAATAACTCGCCAGATAAATCGTTGCTTTTCCATTTAATTCATATATGAATTAATTCAAAATTGAACAGTAAATTTCAAAGTTGGAAGGCCACAAGAGGGGGACAATGTTTCAAAAATGAAACGACATATCATTGCATGAGGGATGTGGTAGGAATTGAATGCTTGTATTAAGACTGGGGAAGTACTGAGGGGAAGGGGCTGCAGGCCTTGTAGCAGGTGGGTGTGCAGAAATGTAGCTATCCAAAGCCAAACACATTACTTCAGCTTGTCACACCTGTACCTGCTAAGCAGCAAAGGCCAAGATAGATCGTTATTTTACTGACAGATTGAATACAGTGCAATGCCTCCCATATAGAGGTGAATAAGAGTAGTAGTAGTAGTAGTAGTAGTAGAAGAGTTGGTCAAGTTAAATCAAGGCTAAGGAATTGGAAATGTGCAACTTGGACCAAGAAAAACTAATTACAGAGCAACGACACTTATAAAAAGCATTCAAATCATGCTTTGAAAACACTACTTGTGTATCCCGATTTCAATTCAATCTTTCTTTGGAAACCGCTTAAGAGAGTGAGTGCACCATTCTCAGAGGAACTGCAGATACTGAAATGATGCGTGGAGTGAAGTGAGCAAGCTATTTTTCCATCTCCCTGGCGAGCATCGCCCACCTGTCTGCTGAGGCTCCCTCAGCAGACTGAAGCTGACTACTACTGCGCAGCTGCTACAGACTGTGGGCTGCCCATTGTGACACGTGGTCCCATTGCGACACATGGCCCCTTTGTTCCAGGAATAGAACACATCCAAGAATTGTGTTCTATGAATGGCATGATTCCTATCACAGTGTTCCATGGATGGAACACATCCTATTTACTGCAGGCAAGCAGCGCACCTAGCTGCTGCTGCTGCTGCTGCTGCTACAAGCCACTAGAATACCGTCTGTCAGACAGGTGGACGTAGGCCGAACATTCAAATAACTCGCCAGATAAATCGTTGCTTTTCCATTTAATTCATATATAAATTAATTCAAAATTGAACAGTAAATTTCAAAGTTGGAAGGCCACAAGAGGGGGACAATGTTTCAAAAATGAAACGACATATCATTGCATGAGGGATGTGGTAGGAATTGAATGCTTGAATTAAGACTGGGGAAGTACTGAGGGGAAGGGGCTGCAGGCCTTGTAGCAGGTGGGTGTGCAGAAATGTAGCTATCCAAAGCCAAACACATTACTGCAGCTTGTCACAACTGTACCTACCAAGCAGCAAAGGCCAAGATAGATCGTTATTTTACTGACAGATTGAATACAGTGCAATGCCTCCCATATAGAGGTGAATAAGAGTAGTAGTAGTAGTAGTAGAAGAGTTGGTCAAGTTAAATCAAGGCTAAGGAATTGGAAATGTGCAACTTGGAC
Source organism: Dendrobates tinctorius (assembly GCF_039654945.1). Taxonomy (NCBI): domain Eukaryota; kingdom Metazoa; phylum Chordata; class Amphibia; order Anura; family Dendrobatidae; genus Dendrobates; species Dendrobates tinctorius. Next base: position 26,706,973 of record NW_027361793.1, read on the forward strand.
CAAGAAAAACTAATTACAGAGCAACGACATTTGAAAAAAGCATTCAAATCATGCTTTGAAAACACTACTTGTGTATCCCAATTTCAATTCATTATGTCTTTGGAAACCGCTTAAGAGATTGAGTGCACCATTCTCAGAGGAACTGCAGATACTGAAATGATGCGTGGAGTGAAGTGAGCAAACTATTTTTCCATCTGCCTGGCGAGCATCGCCCACCTGTCTGCTGAGGCTCTCTCAGCAGACTGAAGCTGACTACTACTGCGCAGCTGCTACAGACTGTGGGCTGCCCATTGTGACACGTGGTCCCATTGTGACACGTGGCCCCATTGTTCCAGGAATAGAACACATCCAAGCATTGTGTTCTTTGAATGGCATGATTCCTATCACAGTGTTCCATGGATGGAACACATCCTATTTACTGCAGGCAAGCAGCGCACCTAGCTGCTGCTGCTGCTGCTGCTGCTGCTACAAGCCACTAGAATACCGTCTGTCAGACAGGTGGACGTAGGCCGAACATTCAAATAACTCGCCAGATAAATCGTTGCTTTTCCTTTTAATTCATATATAAATTAATTCAAAATTGAACAGTAAATTTCAAAGTTGGAAGGCCACAAGAGGGGGACAATGTTTCAAAAATGAAACGACATATCTTTGCATGAGGGATGTGGTAGGAATTGAATGCTTGAATTAAGACTGGGGAAGTACTGAGGGGAAGGGGCTGCAGGCCTTGTAGCAGGTGGGTGTGCAGAAATGTAGCTATCCAAAGCCAAACACATTACTGCAGCTTGTCACACCTGTACCTACCAAGCAGCAAAGGCCAAGATAGATCGTTATTTTACTGACAGATTGAATACAGTGCAATGCCTCCCATATAGAGGTGAATAAGAGTAGTAGTAGTAGTAGTAGTAGTAGTAGTAGTAGAAGAGTTGGCCAAGTTAAATCAAGGCTAAGGAATTGGAAATGTGCAACTTGGACCAAGAAAAACTAATTACAGAGCAACGACATTTGAAAAAAGCATTCAAATCATGCTTTGAAAACACTACTTGTGTATCCCAATTTCAATTCAATCTGTCTTTGGAAACCGCTTAAGAGAGTGAGTGCACCATTCTCAGAGGAACTGCAGATACTGAAATGATGCGTGGAGTGAAGTGAGCAAACTATTTTTCCATCTGCCTGGCGAGCATCGCCCACCTGTCTGCTGAGGCTCCCTCAGCAGACTGAAGCTGACTACTACTGCGCAGCTGCTACAGACTGTGGGCTGCCCATTGTGACACGTGGTCCCATTGTGACACGTGGCCCCATTGTTCCAGGAATAGAACACATCCAAGCATTGTGTTCTTTGAATGGCATGATTCCTATCACAGTGTTCCATGGATGGAACACATCCTATTTACTGCAGGCAAGCAGCGCACCTAGCTGCTGCTGCTGCTGCTGCTGCTGCTACAAGCCACTAGAATACCGTCTGTCAGACAGGTGGACGTAGGCCGAACATTCAAATAACTCGCCAGATAAATCGTTGCTTTTCCTTTTAATTCATATATAAATTAATTCAAAATTGAACAGTAAATTTCAAAGTTGGAAGGCCACAAGAGGGGGACAATGTTTCAAAAATGAAACGACATATCTTTGCATGAGGGATGTGGTAGGAATTGAATGCTTGAATTAAGACTGGGGAAGTACTGAGGGGAAGGGGCTGCAGGCCTTGTAGCAGGTGGGTGTGCAGAAATGTAGCTATCCAAAGCCAAACACATTACTGCAGCTTGTCACACCTGTACCTACCAAGCAGCAAAGGCCAAGATAGATCGTTATTTTACTGACAGATTGAATACAGTGCAATGCCTCCCATATAGAGGTGAATAAGAGTAGTAGTAGTAGTAGTAGTAGTAGTAGTAGTAGAAGAGTTGGCCAAGTTAAATCAAGGCTAAGGAATTGGAAATGTGCAACTTGGACCAAGAAAAACTAATTACAGAGCAACGACATTTGAAAAAAGAATTCAAATCATGCTTTGAAAACACTACTTGTGTATCCCAATTTCAATTCAATCTGTCTTTGGAAACCGCTTAAGAGAGTGAGTGCACCATTCTCAGAGGAACTGCAGATACTGAAATGATGCGTGGAGTGAAGTGAGCAAGCTATTTTTCCATCTCCCTGGCGAGCATCGCCCACCTGTCTGCTGAGGCTCCCTCAGCAGACTGAAGCTGACTACTACTGCGCAGCTGCTACAGACTGTGGGCTGCCCATTGTGACACGTGGTCCCATTGTGATACGTGGCCCCATTGTTCCAGGAATAGAACACATCCAAGCATTGTGTTCTTTGAATGGCATGATTCCTATCACAGTGTTCCATGGATGGAACACATCCTATTTACTGCAGGCAAGCAGCGCACCTAGCTGCTGCTGCTGCTGCTGCTGCTACAAGCCACTAGAATACCGTCTGTCAGACAGGTGGGCGTAGGCCGAACATTCAAATAACTCGCCAGATAAATCGTTGCTTTTCCATTTAATTCATATATGAATTAATTCAAAATTGAACAGTAAATTTCAAAGTTGGAAGGCCACAAGAGGGGGACAATGTTTCAAAAATGAAACGACATATCATTGCATGAGGGATGTGGTAGGAATTGAATGCTTGAATTAAGACTGGGGAAGTACTGAGGGGAAGGGGCTGCAGGCCTTGTAGCAGGTGGGTGTGCAGAAATGTAGCTTTCCAAAGCCAAACACATTACTGCAGCTTGTCACACCTGTACCTACCAAGCAGCAAAGGCCAAGATAGATCGTTATTTTACTGACAGATTGAATACAGTGCAATGCCTCCCATATAGAGGTGAATAAGAGTAGTAGTAGTAGTAGTAGTAGTAGAAGAGTTGATCAAGTTAAATCAAGGCTAAGGAATTGGAAATGTCCAACTTGGACCAAGAAAAACTAATTACAGAGCAACGACATTTGAAAAAAGCATTCAAATCATGCTTTGAAAACACTACTTGTGTATCCCGATTTCAATTCAATCTGTCTTTGGAAACCGCTTAAGAGAGTGAGTGCACCATTCTCAGAGGAACTGCAGATACTGAAATGATGTGTGGAGTGAAGTGAGCAAGCTATTTTTCCATCTCCCTGGCGAGCATCGCCAACCTGTCTGCTGAGGCTCCCTCAGCAGACTGAAGCTGACTACTACTGCGCAGCTGCTACAGACTGTGGGCGGCCCATTGTGACACATGGTCCCATTGTGACACGTGGTCCCATTGTTCCAGGAATAGAACACATCCAAGCATTGTGTTCTATGAATGGCATGATTCCTATCACAGTGTTCCATGGATGGAACACATCCTATTTACTGCAGGCAAGCAGCGCACCTAGCTGCTGCTGCTGCTGCTGCTGCTACAAGCCACTAGAATACCGTCTGTCAGACAGGTGGACGTAGGCCGAACATTCAAATAACTCGCCAGATAAATCGTTGCTTTTCCATTTAATTCACATATAAATTAATTCAAAATTGAACAGTAAATTTCAAAGTTGGAAGGCCACAAGAGGGGGACAATGTTTCAAAAATGAAACGACATATCATTGCATGAGGGATGTGGTAGGAATTGAATGCTTGAATTAAGACTGGGGAAGTACTGAGGGGAAGTGGCTGCAGGCCTTGTAGCAGGTGGGTGTGCAGAAATGTAGCTATCCAAAGCCAAACACATTACTGCAGCTTGTCACAACTGTACCTACCACGCAGCAAAGGCCAAGATAGATCGTTATTTTACTGACAGATTGAATACAGTGCAATGCCTCCCATATAGAGGTGAATAAAAGTAGTAGTAGTAGTAGTAGTAGTAGAAGAGTTGGTCAAGTTAAATCAAGGCTAAGGAATTGGAAATGTGCAACTTGGACCAAGAAAAACTAATTACAGAGCAATGACATTTGAAAAAAGCATTCAAATCATGCTTTGAAAACACTACTTGTGTATCCCGATTTCAATTCAATCTGTCTTTGGAAACTGCTTAAGAAAGTGAGTGCACCATTCTCAGAGGAACTGCAGATACTGAAATGATGAGTGGAGTGAAGTGAGCAAGCTATTTTTCCATCTCCCTGGCGAGCATCGCCCACCTGTCTGCTGAGGCTCCCTCAGCAGACTGAAGCTGACTACTACTGCGCAGCTGCTACAGACTGTGGGCTGCCCATTGTGACACGTGGTCCCATTGTGACACGTCGTCCCATTGTTCCAGGAATAGAACACATCCAAGCATTGTGTTCTATGAATGGCATGATTCCTATCACAGTGTTCCATGGATGGAACACATCCTATTTACTGCAGGCAAGCAGCGCACCTAGCTGCTGCTGCTGCTGCTACAAGCCACTAGAATACCGTCTGTCAGACAGGTGGACGTAGGCCGAACATTCAAATAACTCGCCAGATAAATCGTTGCTTTTCCATTTAATTCATATATGAATTAATTCAAAATTGAACAGTAAATTTCAAAGTTGGAAGGCCACAAGAGGGGGGCAATGTTTCAAAAATGAAACGACATATCATTGCATGAGTGATGTGGTAGGAATTGAATGCTTGAATTAAGACTGGGGAAGTACTGAGGGGAAGGGGCTGCAGGCCTTGTAGCAGGTGGGTGTGCAGAAATGTAGCTATCCAAAGCCAAACACATTACTGCAGCTTGTCACACCTGTACCTACCAAGCAGCAAAGGCCAAGATAGATCGTTATTTTACTGACAGATTGAATACAGTGCAATGCCTCCCATATAGAGGTGAATAAGAGTAGTAGTAGTAGTAGTAGTAGTAGTAGAAGAGTTGGTCAAGTTAAATCAAGGCTAAGGAATTGGAAATGTGCAACTTGGACCAAGAAAAACTAATTACAGAGCAACGACATTTGAAAAAAGCTTTCAAATCATGCTTTGAAAACACTACTTGTGTATCCCATTTTCAATTCAGTCTGTCTTTGGAAACCGCTTAAGAGAGTGAGTGCACCATTCTCAGAGGAACTGCAGATACTGAAATGATGCGTGGAGTGAAGTGAGCAAGCTATTTTTCCATCTCCCTGGCGAGCATCGCCCACCTGTCTGCTGAGGCTCCCTCAGCAGACTGAAGCTGACTACTACTGCGCAGCTGCTACAGACTGTGGGCTGCCCATTGTGACACGTGGTCCCATTGTGACACGTGGTCCCATTGTTCCAGGAATAGAACACATCCAAGCATTGTGTTCTATGAATGGCATGATTCCTCTCACAGTGTTCCATGGATGGAACACATCCTATTTACTGCAGGCAAGCAGCGCACCTAGCTGCTGCTGCTGCTACAAGCCACTAGAATACCGTCTGTCAGACAGGTGGACGTAGGCCGAACATTCAAATAACTCGCCAGATGAATCGTTGCTTTTCCATTTAATTCATATATGAATTAATTCAAAATTGAACAGTAAATTTCAAAGTTGGAAGGCCACAAGAGGGGGACAATGTTTCAAAAATGAAACGACATATCATTGCATGAGGGATGTGGTAGGAATTGAATGCTTGAATTAAGACTGGGGAAGTACTGAGGGGAAGGGGCTGCAGGCCTTGTAGCAGGTGGGTGTGCAGAAATGTAGCTATCCAAAGCCAAACACATTACTGCAGCTTGTCACACCTGTACCTACCAAGCAGCAAAGGCCAAGATAGATCGTTATTTTACTGACAGATTGAATACAGTGCAATGCCTCCCATATAGAGGTGAATAAGAGTAGTAGTAGTAGTAGTAGTAGTAGTAGTAGTAGTAGTAGTAGTAGTAGTAGAAGAGTTGGTCAAGTTAAATCAAGGCTAAGGAATTGGAAATGTGCAACTTGGACCAAGAAAAACGAATTACAGAGCAACGACATTTGAAAAAAACATTCAAATCATGCTTTGAAAACACTACTTGTGTATCCCAATTTCAATTCAATCTGTCTTTGGAAACCGCTTAAGAGAGTGAGTGCACCATTCTCAGAGGAACTGCAGATACTGAAATGATGCGTGGAGTGAAGTGAGCAAGCTATTTTTCCATCTCCCTGGCGAGCATCGCCCACCTGTCTGCTGAGGCTCCCTCAGCAGACTGAAGCTGACTACTACTGCGCAGCTGCTACAGACTGTGGGCTGCCCATTGTGACACGTGGTCCCATTGTGACACGTGACCCCATTGTTCCAGGAATAGAACACATCCAAGCATTGTGTTCTATGAATGGCATGATTCCTATCACAGTGTTCCATGGATGGAACACATCCTATTTACTGCAGGCAAGCAGCGCACCTACAAGCCACTAGAATACCGTCTGTCAGACAGGTGGACGTAGGCCGAACATTCAAATAACTCGCCAGATAAATCGTTGCTTTTCCATTTAATTCATATATGAATTAATCCAAAATTGAACAGTAAATTTCAAAGTTGGAAGGCCACAAGAGGGGGACAATGTTTCAAAAACGAAACGACATATCATTGCATGAGGGATGTGGTAGGAATTGAATGCTTGAATTAAGACTGGGGAAGTACTGAGGGGAAGGGGCTGCAGGCCTTGTAGCAGGTGGGTGTGCAGAAATGTAGCTTTCCAAAGCCAAACACATTACTGCAGCTTGTCACACCTGTACCTACCAAGCAGCAAAGGCCAAGATAGATCGTTATTTTACTGACAGATTGAATACAGTGCAATGCCTCCCATATAGAGGTGAATAAGAGTAGTAGTAGTAGTAGTAGTAGAAGAGTTGGTCAAGTTAAATCAAGGCTAAGGAATTGGAAATGTGCAACTTGAACCAAGAAAAACTAATTACAGAGCAACGACATTTGAAAAAAGCATTCAAATCATGCTTTGAAAACACTACTTGTGTATCCCAATTTCAATTCAATCTGTCTTTGGAAACCGCTTAAGAGAGTGAGTGCACCATTCTCAGAGGAACTGCAGATACTGAAATGATGCGTGGAGTGAAGTGAGCAAGCTATTTTTCCATCTCCCTGGCGAGCATCGCCCACCTGTCTGCTGAGGCTCCCTCAGCAGACTGAAGCTGACTACTACTGCGCAGCTGATACAGACTGTGGGCTGCCCATTGTGACACGTGGTCCCATTGTGACACGTGGTCCCATTGTTCCAGGAATAGAACACATCCAAGCATTGTGTTCTATGAATGGCATGATTCCTATCTGTACTACTTAGGGGAACTCTACGTTAGAGAGTGGACCCTCTGGGTCACGGATCCGGAGCCCCTGGGCGGAGCCCACCAGGTGAAGACCGACCCCTATACAGGGATCGTTAGGGGCAGGGCCACAGAGGACGGAGGCGCGACAGCCGGAACCAAGAGGGACGGCTCCACGGACAAAAGGACTGGGAAGGTGACGGTGCGAATAACGAGCAAGGACCAGTGGCACAGAGGAGGAATACTACGGTAGAAAGGCACGTGGAAGACCAAGGCGGACTGGAGACAGAGGACGGCACAGGGGAAGGAAGGAAGACAGCGCCCAGGCAGACTGGGTGGAAGGGAGACACGAGACTGAAGACGACAGGGCGAAACAGGCAGAGAGAGGTGAACTACAGCAAAACTGTAGAGGCCAGAGGGTGCAGAGAATCTACACAATCATCAGGCGTCCTCCTGACAGCGAGGACGCCTGAAATACAGCACACCCCCGGAAGTGTGTCCCCTGGACCCGCCCCTCAGCGCCGCCCACCGCTGGAGAGAGGGCGTTTGAGGTGGCGTGCGCGAACCAGGAGGCGGGAGCCAGGAGCCGCCGTGAGGCCGAGTGGACGGCGGGCGCGTGACCGGACGGGAGCGCGCTGGAGAGGTAACGCTGCGGCGCGCGCCGCAGCAGCAGGGGCATCGGCGGGCATGCCCGCCGATGTGACAGTACCCCTCCCCTTACGTCCTCCCTTACTGAGATTGGCCAAAAACTTTTTCAGAATGAGAGGGGCGTTGATATTCTCCCGAGGCTCCCAGGACCTCTCCTCGGGGCCAAAACCCACCCAATCGATAAGAAAAAAAGTCTTACCCCGGACTCTTTTCATAGCCAAGATGTCCTTGACCTCGAAGACGTTGTCCGAGATCGCAGGTGAGGGAGGGACGATGGAAACTGGTTGGAACCGATTCAGGACTACGGGTTTCAAGAGCGAGACATGGAAGGCGTTGGGCACCCGGAGCGAAGCAGGCAACCTCAGTTTGTAAACCACTGCATTAATACGTCCAATCACTTCAAAAGGCCCAATGTACCGAGGACTCAGCTTGTAAGAGGGAACTCTCAGACGGATATGTCGAGTTGAAAGCCAGACCTTGTCACCCGGATGGTATGGGGGCACGTCCTTCCGTCTCTTGTCCGCATGTTTCTTGATTCGGACGTTGGCACTTTTGAGCGCGTCCCTGGTCTCTCTCCAAATCTGCGAGAATTCTTTAGCAAGAGAATCGGCTGCGGGTACTCCTGTAGAGGTGAAAAAAGGCAACGGAATACTTGGGTTCTGACCGGTTACCACAAAAAAAGGTGACTTAGTGGTAGATTCACTAGGATGATTATTGTGCGAGAATTCAGCCCAAGGTAAGAGCGCAACCCAGTCGTCCTGATGAGCGTTGGTGAAGTGACGTAGAAAGGTGGTTAACCCCTGATTAATTCGCTCCACTTGCCCGTTGGTCTGAGGATGATATGCGGAGGAGAAGTCAAGAGATGTACCCATAAGCCGGCAGAGTGCCCTCCAGAAGCGGGAGGTGAACTGGACCCCCCGATCCGACAGAATCCGCTGAGGAAGACCATGCAGCCTGAAGACCTGGTGGATGAAGATCTCAGCCAACTTCGGGGCGGACGGTAGTCCCGGTAAGGGAATAAAATGGGCCATTTTAGAAAAACGATCTGCCACAACTAAGATGGTGGTACATCCGGCTGAGCGGGGTAAGTCAGTCACGAAATCCATGGCAATCTGCTGCCAGGGAGCCTCAGGAACTGGCAACGGGTGAAGAAGACCGGCGGGCAAAGTCCTAGCCACCTTATTCTGGGCACAGATTGTGCAAGAGGCCACGTAGTCCATCACATCCTGGCGAAGCGTGGGCCACCAGTAATACCGGGACAGCAGTAAGAGAGTCTTCTTTGTCCCAACGTGTCCAGCAATTTTGGAGGAATGTCCCCAACCCAACACCTCTGTACGTCTGCTTGAAGGGACGAAGGTCTTACCGGGCGGAGGGATAGCAAAATTCACAGGAGCCACGGTGATCATCTTAGTCGGCTCGATAATATAGGATGGGACTTCATCCCTCTCTGAAGACTGCAACGACCTGGAAAGGGCATCGGCCTTGATGTTCCTATTACCCGGTCGGAAGCGAAGTTGGAAGTCAAAGCGGGAGAAATACAGGGCCCACCGGGCTTGCCGGGCATTGAGCCTTTGGGCAGACTGCAGATAAGCCAGGTTCTTGTGGTCCGTGAGTATGGTAAAGGGATGTACAGCCCCCTCGAGTAAATACCGCCATTCAGCCAAGGCCATCTTAATGGCCAGTAATTCTCGATCTCCAATGGAGTAACTGCACTCCGCCGGTGAAAAGACTTTAGAAAAAAAACCGCAAGGGACCAGCCGTCCGGACGAAGCCTGCTGGGACAGGACCGCCCCCGCTCCAGTGGAGGAGGCATCCACTTCCAGGACAAAGGGCCTGCTGGTCACAGGCCGATGCAAAATGGGTGCTGACGAAAAGGAACGTTTCAGAGTTTGGAAGGAGTTTTCCGCTTCAGGGGACCAGGTATTGGGCTTCGTTCCCTTGCGGGTCAGGTCCGTGATGGGTTTGGTAACCGTAGAAAAGTGAGGCACAAACTGACGATAATAATTTGCGAACCCAAGAAACCGCTGGATGGCCTTAATCCCCACTGGACGGGGCCACTTGAGTACCGCACTGAGTTTTTCGGGATCCATCCTTAGACCGGAGTCGGTGACGACATATCCCAAGAAGGGTAGAGACGACTGTTCAAAAAGGCATTTCTCGATCTTGGCGTAGAGTTGGTTCTCTCGAAGGCGGTGCAAGACCAAGCGTACACTCTTGCGATGAGAGGGCAGATCGGGGGAGAAAACGAGAATGTCGTCCAGGTAGATGACTACACAGGAATAAAGTAGATCCCGGAATACCTCATTGATAAATTCTTGGAACACAGCGGGGGCATTGCAAAGGCCGAATGGCATGACTAGGTATTCATAATGCCCGTCACGGGTATTGAAGGCCGTCTTCCACTCGTCCCCAGCACGGATCCGGACCAAATTGTAAGCTCCCCGCAGGTCTAACTTCGTGAAGATCCGGGCTCCTCTCAGTCGGTCAAAAAGCTCCGGAATCAACGGAAGGGGGTAACGATTTTTGATGGTGATTTTGTTCAGACCCCGGTAATCAATGCAAGGCCGCAGTGATCCATCTTTCTTCCGCACGAAGAAAAAACCCGCGCCCGCGGGAGAGGAGGACTTTCGGATAAACCCCTTGGACAGATTTTCGTGGATATATTCCGTCATGGCAGAGGTCTCGGCTGGAGAGAGAGGGTATGTTCTACCTCTGGGAGGGACCGCTCCAGGAACCAGGTCGATGGGGCAGTCATAAGGCCGGTGAGGAGGCAGGGAATCTGCCTCTTTCTTGCAGAAAACATCAGCATAAGCGTGGTATGGCACAGGAAGACCAGGGAGGTCTGTAGACTTAAACTGAGGATGGGAACGAACCAGGGTACATAAACAGTTTACATGGCAGGCGTGCCCCCAGCGCAGGATCTCTCCGGAGCGCCAGTCGACAACTGGCTCATGCCGCCTAAGCCAAGGTAGTCCCAAGAGAATGGCGTGGGATAATTGAGGCAGGACATAAAAGGCAATCTTCTCAGAATGAAGTGCGCCAATTTGCAGGTTTACTTCAGTGGTTACCGTGGTGATGAGCCCAGGAAGAGGTTTGCCATCAACGGAGGTGATTGCTCGAGGGTTACTTAGGACGACCACGGGAATCTGGAGTCTGTCAACCTCCTCCTGGTGGATGAAGTTGCCTGCCGCGCCCGAGTCCACATACGCCTCCACGGAGCTACGCCCCCGACCTGAAATAAGCAGAGCTGAAACAGTAAGTGGAAGAGAGGGGGTAGAATCACCTAGGGGGCCCTCTCCTACCTGGCCTAGGCGGATGCGTTTCCCGGTCTCTCAGGGCAAGTGCGTATGAAGTGATTGGCCCCTCCACAATAGAGACAGAGTCCCTTGGTCATCCTCTCCTTCCGCCGTAGTTCAGACAGCTTGATGCGATCTACTTGCATAGGCTCAGGGGTAGGGTTGCTAGGGGGAGCAACGGAGCGCGGAATGGGAGCTTGGTATAATCTAAAGGACCTCTTCTCCCTGGCTGACTCTCTGGCGCGTTCCTGAAAACGCAGGTCAATACGGGTAGCCAGGGAGATGAGATCTTCCAGGGTGGTGGGAAGATCACGCCCGGCCAACTCCTCTTTGATTTTACTAGAAAGGCCTCTCCAAAACGCACCAACCAGTGCTTCATTATTCCACCCCAGCTCTGAGGACAAGGTCCGGAAACGGATGGCGTATTGCCCTACCGTAAGGGACCCCTGGCTGAGGTTAAAAAGGGCCTCTGTAGAGGAAGCATGACGTCCAGGTTCATCAAAAACCTTACGGAATGTCTCCAAAAAACACTGAATGTTGGTCACCACCGGGTCATCCCTCACCCATAAGGGGTTCACCCAAGCCAACGCCTCCCCCTCTAGATGGGAGATGATAAAGGCCACCTTAGCACGATCCGTGGGGTACTGTTGGGGTAACAGATCGAAGTGCAATCTGCACTGATTTAAAAATCCCCTACACAATTTTGGGTCCCCACAGTACCTGGGCGGTTTACCGAGACGGGGGGGAGGACAAGGGACGGCGTCCCGGGCTTGGGAGGAAGCGGCCGCAGAGGACTGCAAAGAAAGCAGCCGATCATCCACGGACGCCATATACCCCAAAATGTGGGACTGAGCATCGCGCTGTTGTGCGAGCTCCTGCTGGAGACTGACCAAGAGGGGTGCGTGCGCTGGGTCTGCGGTTTGAAGAGCGGAGAGCCGGGAGTCCATGGACTTCATGAACGACATGATACGGGTCTGGTTCTCTCTAAGGAAAAGCAGTTCCTTTTGAGTGGCAGCCGCGGCACCGGCGGGGTCCATGGCCTGATGATACTGTACTACTTAGGGGAACTCTACGTTAGAGAGTGGACCCTCTGGGTCACGGATCCGGAGCCCCTGGGCCGAGCACACCAGGTGAAGACCGACCCCTATACAGGGATCGTTAGGGGCAGGGCCACAGAGGACGGAGGCGCGACAGCCGGAACCAAGAGGGACGGCTCCACGGACAAAAGGACTGGGAAGGTGACGGTGCGAATAACGAGCAAGGACCAGTGGCACAGGGGAGGAATACTACGGGAGAAAGGCACGTGGAAGACCAAGGCGGACTGGAGACAGAGGACGGCACAGGGGAAGGAAGGAAGACAGCGCCCAGGCAGACTGGGTGGAAGGGAGACACGAGACTGAAGACGACAGGGCGAAACAGGCAGAGAGAGGTGAACTACAGCAAAACTGTAGAGGCCAGAGGGTGCAGAGAATCTACACAATCATCAGGCGTCCTCCTGACAGCGAGGACGCCTGAAATACAGCACACCCCCGGAAGTGCGTCCCCTGGACCCGCCCCTCAGCGCCGCCCACCGCTGGAGAGAGGGCGTGGGAGGTGGCATGCGCGAACCAGGAGGCGGGAGCCAGGAGCAGCCGTAAGGCCGAGTGGACGGCGGGCGCGTGACCGGACGGGAGCGCGCTGGAGAGGTAACGCTGCGGCGCGCGCCGCAGCAGCAGGGGCATCGGCGGGCATGCCCGCCGATGTGACACTATCACAGTGTTCCATGGATGGAACACATCCTATTTACTGCAGGCAAGCAGTGCACCTAGCTGCTGCTGCTGCTACAAGCCACTAGAATACCGTCTGTCAGAGAGGTGGACGTAGGCCGAACATTCAAATAACTCGCCAGATAAATCGTTGCTTTTCCATTTAATTCATATATGAATTAATTCAAAATTGAACAGTAAATTTCAAAGTTGGAAGGCCACAAGAGGTTGACAATGTTTCAAAAACGAAACGACATATCATTGCAAGAGGGATGTGGTAGGAATTGAATGCTTGAATTAAGACTGGGGAAGTACTGAGGGGAAGGGGCTGCAGGCCTTGTAGCAGGTGGGTGTGCAGAAATGTAGCTATCCAAAGCCAAACACATTACTGCAGCTTGTCACACCTGTACCTACCAAGCAGCAAAGGCCAAGATAGATCGTTATTTTACTGACAGATTGAATACAGTGCAATGCCTCCCATATAGAGGTGAATAAGAGTAGTAGTAGTAGTAGTAGTAGTAGTAATAGAAGAGTTGGTCAAGTTAAATCAAGGCTAAGGAATTGGAAATGTGCAACTTGGACCAAGAAAAACTAATTACAGAGCAACGACGTTTGAAAAAAGCATTCAAATCATGCTTTGAAAACACTACTTGTGTATCCCGATTTCAATTCAATCTGTCTTTGGAAACCGCTTAAGAGAGTGAGTGCACCATTCTCAGAGGAACTGCAGATACTGAAATGATGTGTGGAGTGAAGTGAGCAAGCTATTTTTCCATCTCCCTGGCAAGCATCGCCCACCTGTCTGCTGAGGCTCCCTCAGCAGACTGAAGCTGACTACTACTGCGCAGCTGCTACAGACTGTGGGCTGCCCATTGTGACACGTGGTCCCATTGTGACACGTGGTCCCATTGTTCCAGGAATAGAACACATCCAAGCATTGTGTTCTATGAATGGCATGATTCCTATCACAGTGTTCCATGGATGGAACACATCCTATTTACTGCAGGCAAGCAGCGCACCTAGCTGCTGCTGCTGCAGCTGCTACAAGCCACTAGAATACCGTCTGTCAGACAGGTGGACGTAGGCCGAACATTCAAATAACTCGCCAGATAAATCGTTGCTTTTCCATTTAATTCATATATGAATTAATTCAAAATTGAACAGTAAATTTCAAAGTTGGAAGGCCACAAGAGGGGGACAATGTTTCAAAAATGAAACGACATATCATTGCATGAGGGATGTGGTAGGAATTGAATGCTTGAATTAAGACTGGGGAAGTACTGAGGGGAAGGGGCTGCAGGCCTTGTAGCAGGTGGGTGTGCAGAAATGTAGCTATCCAAAGCCAAACACATTACTGCAGCTTGCCACAACTGTACCTACCAAGCAGCAAAGGCCAAGATAGATCGTTATTTTACTGACAGATTGAATACAGTGCAATGCCTCCCATATAGAGGTGAATAAGAGTAGTAGTAGTAGTAGTAGTAGCAGCAGTAGAAGAGTTGGTCAAGTTAAATCAAGGCTAAGGAATTGGAAATGTGCAACTTGGACCAAGAAAAACTAATTACAGAGCAACGACATTTGAAAAAAGCATTTAAATCATGCTTTGAAAACACTACTTGTGTATCCCGATTTCAATTCAATCTGTCTTTGGAAACTGCTTATGAGAGTGAGTGCACCATTCTCAGAGGAACTGCAGATACTGAAATGATGTGTGGAGTGAAGTGAGCAAGCTCTTTTTCCATCTCCCTGGCGAGCATCGCCCACCTGTCTGCTGAGGCTCCCTCAGCAGACTGAAGCTGACTACTACTGCGCAGCTGCTACAGACTGTCGGCTGCCCATTGTGACATGTGGTCCCATTGTGACACGTGGTCCCATTGTTCCAGGAATAGAACACATACAAGTATTGTGTTCTATGAATGGCATGATTCCTATCACAGTGTTCCATGGATGGAACACATCCTATTTACTGCAGGCAAGCAGCGCACCTAGCTGCTGCTGCTGCTGCTGCTACAAGCCACTAGAATACCGTCTGTCAGACAGGTGGACGTAGGCCGAACATTCAAATAACTCGCCAGATAAATCGTTGCTTTTCCATTTAATTCATATATGAATTAATTCAAAATTGAACAGTAAATTTCAAAGTTGGAAGGCCACAAGAGGGGGACAATGTTTCAAAAATGAAACGACATATCATTGCATGAGGGATGTGGTAGGAAATGAATGCTTGAATTAAGACTGGGGAAGTACTGAGGGGAAGGGGCTGCAGGCCTTGTAGCAGGTGGGTGTGCAGAAATGTAGCTATCCAAAGCAAAACACATTACCGCAGCTTGTCATACCTGTACCTACCAAGCAGCAAAGGCCAAGATAGATCGTTATTTTACTGACAGATTGAATACAGTGCAATGCCTCCCATATAGAGGTGAATAAGAGTAGTAGTAGTAGAAGAGTTGGTCAAGTTAAATCAAGGCTAAGGAATTGGAAATGTGCAACTTGGACCAAGAAAAACTAATTACAGAGCAACGACATTTGAAAAAAGCATTCAAATCATGCTTTGAAAACACTACTTGTGTATCCCGATTTCAATTCAATCTGTCTTTGGAAACCGCTTAAGAGAGTGAGTGCACCATTCTCAGAGGAACTGCAGATACTGAAATGATGCGTGGAGTGAAGTGAGCAAGCTATTTTTCCATCTCCCTGGCGAGCATCGCCCACCTGTCTGCTGAGGCTCCCTCAGCAGACTGAAGCTGACTACTACTGCGCAGCTGCTACAGACTGTGGGCTGCCCATTGTGACACGTGGTCCCATTGTGACACGTGGTCCCATTGTTCCAGGAATAGAACACATCCAAGCATTGTGTTCTATGAATGGCATGATTCCTATCACAGTGTTCCATGGATGGAACACATCCTATTTACTGCAGGCAAGCAGCGCACCTAGCTGCTGCTGCTGCTACAAGCCACTAGAATACCGTCTGTCAGACAGGTGGACGTAGGCCGAACATTCAAATAACTCGCCAGATAAATCGTTGCTTTTCCATTTAATTCATATATGAATTAATTCAAAATTGAACAGTAAATTTCAAAGTTGGAAGGCCACAAGAGGGGGACAATGTTTCAAAAATGAAACGACATATCATTGCATGAGGGATGTGGTAGGAATTGAATGCTTGAATTAAGACTGGGGAAGTACTGAGGGGAAGGGGCTGCAGGCCTTGTAGCAGGTGGGTGTGCAGAAATGTAGCTATCCAAAGCCAAACACATTACTGCAGCTTGTCACAACTGTACCTACCAAGCAGCAAAGGCCAAGATAGATCGTAATTTTACTGACAGATTGAATACAGTGCAATGCCTCCCATATAGAGGTGAATAAGAGTAGTAGTAGTAGAAGAGTTGGTCAAGTTAAATCAAGGCTAAGGAATTGGAAATGTGCAACTTGGACCAAGAAAAACTAATTACAGAGCAACGACATTTGAAAAAAGCATTCAAATCATGCTTTGAAAACACTACTTGTGTATCCCGATTTCAATTCAATCTGTCTTTGGAAACCGCTTAAGAGAGTGAGTGCACCATTCTCAGAGGAACTGCAGATACTGAAATGATGCATGGAGTGAAGTGAGCAAGCTATTTTTCCATCTCCCTGGCGAGCATCGCCCACCTGTCTGCTGAGGCTCCCTCAGCAGACTGAAGCTGACTACTACTGCGCAGCTGCTACAGACTGTGGGCTGCCCATTGTGACACGTGGTCCCATTGTGACACGTGGTCCCATTGTTCCAGGAATAGAACACATCCAAGCATTGTGTTCTATGAATGGCATGATTCCTATCACAGTGTTCCATGTGATGCAGCAGCAAAAAAGGCAAATGCAATTCTTGGATGTATTAACAGAAGCATACAGTCTAGATCACGTGAAGTCATTATTTCCCTCTACTCCTCTTTGGTCAGACCTCATCTGGAATATTGTGTCCAGTTTTGGGCACCACATTTTAAAAAAGACATCAACAAACTGGAGCAAGTTCAGAAAAGAGCGACCAGAATGGTGACCGGTCTGCAAACCCTGTCTTATGAGGAAAGGTTGCAGGATTTGGGAATGTTTAGTTTGCAAAAGAGAAGACTGAGAGGAGACTTAATAGCTGTCTACAAATATCTAAAGGGCTGTCACATTGTAGAAGGATCAACTTTATTCTCATTTGCACAAGGAAAGACTAGAAGCAATGGAATGAAACTGAATGGGAAGAGACACAGATTAGATATTAGAAAAAACTTTTTGACATTTAGAGTGATCAATGAGTGGAACAGGCTGCCACGAGAAGTGGTGAGTTCTCCTTCAATGGAAGTCTTCAAACAGAGGCTGGACAGACATCTGACTGGGATGATTTAGCGAATCCTGCTTTGAGCAGGGGGTTGGACCAGATGGCCCAGGAGGTCCCTTCCAACTCTACGATTCTATGATTCTATGGATGGAACACATCCTATTTACTGCAGGCAAGCATCGCACCTAGCTGCTGCTGCTGCTGCTGCTGCTGCTACAAGCCACTAGAATACCGTCTGTCAGACAGGTGGACGTAGGCAGAACATTCAAATAACTAGCCAGATAAATCGTTGCTTTTCCATTTAATTCATATATGAATTAATTCAAAATTGAAAAGTAAATTTCAAAGTTGGAAGGCCACAAGAGGGGGACAATGTTTCAAAAATGAAACGACATATCATTATAGCTGTCTACAAATAGCTGTCTACAAATATCTAAAGGGCTGTCACATTGTAGAAGGATCAACTTTATTCTCATTTGCACAAGGAAAGACTAGAAGCAATGGGATGAAACTGAATGGGAGGAGACACAGATTAGATATTAGAAAAAACTTTTTGACAGTTAGAGTGATCAATGAGTGGAACAGGCTGCCACGAGAAGTGGTGAGTTCTCCTTCAATGGAAGTCTTCAAACAGAGGCTGGACAGACATCTGACTGGGATGATTTAGCGAATCCTGCTTTGAGCAGGGGGTTGGACCAGATGGCCCAGGAGGTCCCTTCCAACTCTACGATTCTATGATTCTATGATTCTATGATTGCAAGAGGGATGTAGTAGGAATTGAATGCTTGAATTAAGACTGGGGAAGTACTGAGGGGAAGGGGCTGCAGGCCATGTAGCAGGTGGGTGTGCAGAAATGTAGCTATCCAAAGCCAAACACATTACTGCAGCTTGTCACACCTGTACCTACCAAGCAGCAAAGGCCAAGATAGATCATTATTTTACTGACAGATTGAATACAGTGCAATGCCTCCCATATAGAGGTGAATAAGAGTAGTAGTAGTAGTAGTAGTAGTAGTAGTAGAAGAGTTGGTCAAGATAAATCAAGGCTAAGGAATTGGAAATGTGCAACTTGGACCAAGAAAAACTAATTACAGAGCAACGACATTTGAAAAAAGCATTCAAATCATGCTTTGAAAACTCTACTTGTGTATCCCGATTTCAATTCAATCAGTCTTTGGAAACCGCTTAAGAGAGTGAGTGCACCATTCTCAGAGGAACTGCAGATACTGAAATGATGTGTGGAGTGAAGTGAGCAAGCTATTTTTCCATCTCCCTGGCAAGCATCGCCCACCTGTCTGCTGAGGCTCCCTCAGCAGACTGAAGCTGACTACTAC
The DNA here is from genome assembly GCF_039654945.1 of Dendrobates tinctorius. NCBI lineage: Eukaryota > Metazoa > Chordata > Amphibia > Anura > Dendrobatidae > Dendrobates > Dendrobates tinctorius. The sequence goes on from NW_027361793.1 coordinate 26,725,434, forward strand.
TGCGCAGCTGCTACAGACTGTGGGCTGCCCATTGTGACACGTGGTCCCATTGTGACACGTGGTCCCATTGTTCCAGGAATAGAACACATCCAAGCATTGTGTTCTATGAATGGCATGATTCCTATCACAGTGTTCCATGGATGGAACACATCCTATTTACTGCAGGCAAGCAGCGCACCTAGCTGCTGCTGCTGCAGCTGCTACAAGCCACTAGAATACCGTCTGTCAGACAGGTGGACGTAGGCCGAACATTCAAATAACTCGCCAGATAAATCGTTGCTTTTCCATTTAATTCATATATGAATTAATTCAAAATTGAACAGTAAATTTCAAAGTTGGAAGGCCACAAGAGGGGGACAATGTTTCAAAAATGAAACGACATATCATTGCATGAGGGATGTGGTAGGAATTGAATGCTTGAATTAAGACTGGGGAAGTACTGAGGGGAAGGGGCTGCAGGCCTTGTAGCAGGTGGGTGTGCAGAAATGTAGCTATCCAAAGCCAAACACATTACTGCAGCTTGTCACACCTGTACCTACCAAGCAGCAAAGGCCAAGATAGATCGTTATTTTACTGACAGATTGAATACAGTGCAATGCCTCCCATATAGAGGTGAATAAGAGTAGTAGTAGTAGTAGTAGTAGTAGTAGTAGTAGTAGAAGAGTTGGTCAAGTGAAATCAAGGCTAAGGAATTGGAAATGTGCAACTTGGACCAAGAAAAACTAATTACAGAGCAACGACATTTGAAAAAAGCATTCAAATCATGCTTTGAAAACACTACTTGTTTATCCCGATTTCAATTCAATCTGTCTTTGGAAACTGCTTAAGAGAGTGAGTGCACCATTCTCAGAGGAACTGCAGATACTGAAATGATGCGTGGAGTGAAGTGAGCAAGCTATTTTTCCATCTCCCTGGCGAGCATCGCCCACCTGTCTGCTGAGGCTCCCTCAGCAGACTGAAGCTGACTACTACTGCGCAGCTGCTACAGACTGTGGGCTGCCCATTGTGACACGTGGTCCCATTGTGACACGTGGTCCCATTGTTCCAGGAATAGAACACATCCAAGCATTGTGTTCTATGAATGGCATGATTCCTATCACAGTGTTCCATGGATGGAACACATCCTATTTACTGCAGGCAAGCCTCGCACCTAGATGCTGCTGCTGCTGCTACAAGCCACTAGAATACCGTCTGTCAGACAGGTGGACGTAGGCCGAACATTCAAATAACTCGCCAGATAAATCGTTGCTTTTCCATTTAATTCATATATGAATTAATTCAAAATTGAACAGTAAATTTCAAAGTTGGAAGGCCACAAGAGGGGGGCAATGTTTCAAAAATGAAACGACATATCATTGCATGAGGGATGTGGTAGGAATTGAATGCTTGAATTAAGACTGGGGAAGTACTGAGGGGAAGGGGCTGCAGGCCTTGTAGCAGATGGGTGTGCAGAAATGTAGCTATCCAAAGCCAAACACATTACTGCAGCTTGTCACACCTGTACCTACCAAGCAGCAAAGGCCAAGATAGATCGTTATTTTACTGACAGATTGAATACAGTGCAATGCCTCCCATATAGAGGTGAATAAGAGTAGTAGTAGTAGTAGTAGTAGTAGAAGAGTTGGTCAAGTTAAATCAAGGCTAAGGAATTGGAAATGTGCAACTTGGACCAAGAAAAACTAATTACAGAGCAACGACATTTGAAAAAAGCATTCACATCATGCTTTGAAAACACTACTTGTGTATCCCGATTTCAATTCAATCTGTCTTTGGAAACCGCTTAAGAGAGTGAGTGCACCATTCTCAGAGGAACTGCAGATACTGAAATGATGCGTGGAGTGAAGTGAGCAAGCTATTTTTCCATCTCCCTGGCGAGCATCGCCCACCTGTCTGCTGAGGCTCCCGCAGCAGACTGAAGCTGACTACTACTGCGCAGCTGCTACAGACTGTGGGCTGCCCATTGTGACACGTGGTCCCATTGTGACACGTGGTCCCATTGTTCCAGGAATAGAACACATCCAAGAATTGTGTTCTATGAATGGCATGATTCCTATCACAGTGTTCCATGGATGGAACACATCCTATTTACTGCAGGCAAGCAGCGCACCTAGCTGCTGCTGCTACAAGCCACTAGAATACCGTCTGTCAGACAGGTGGACGTAGGCCGAACATTCAAATAACTAGCCAGATAAATCGTTGCTTTTCCATTTAATTCATATATGAATTAATTCAAAATTGAACAGTAAATTTCAAAGTTGGAAGGCCACAAGAGGGGTACAATGTTTCAAAAACGAAACGACATATCATTGCAAGAGGGATGTGGTAGGAATTGAATGCTTGAATTAAGACTGGGGAAGTACTGAGGGGAAGGGGCTGCAGGCCTTGTAGCAGGTGGGTGTGCAGAAATGTAGCTATCCAAAGCCAAACACATTACTGCAGCTTGTCACATCTGTACCTACCAATCAGCAAAGGCCAAGATAGATCATTATTTTACTGACAGATTGAATACAGTGCAATGCCTCCCATATAGAGGTGAATAAGAGTAGTAGTAGTAGTAGTAGTAGTAGTAGTAGAAGAGTTGGTCAAGTTAAATCAAGGCTAAGGAATTGGAAATGTGCAACTTGGACCAAGAAAAACTAATTACAGAGCAACGACATTTGAAAAAAGCATTCAAATCATGCTTTGAAAACACTACTTGTGTATCCCGATTTATATTCAATCTGTCTTTGGAAACCACTTAAGAGAGTGAGTGCACCATTCTCAGAGGAACTGCAGATACTGAAATGATGCGTGGAGTGAAGTGAGCAAGCTATTTTTCCATCTCCCTGGCGAGCATCGTCCACCTGTCTGCTGAGGCTCCCTCAGCAGACTGAAGCTGACTACTACTGCGCAGCTGCTACAGACTGTGGGCGGCCCATTGTGACACGTGGTCCCATTGTGACACGTGGTCCCATTGTTCCAGGAATAGAACACATCCAAGCATTGTGTTCTATGAATGGCATGATTCCTATCACAGTGTTCCATGGATGGAACACATCCTATTTACTGCAGGCAAGCAGCGCACCTAGCTGCTGCTGCTGCTGCTACAATCCACTAGAATACCGTCTGTCAGACAGGTGGACGTAGGCCGAACATTCAAATAACTCACCAGATAAATCGTTGCTTTTCAATTTAATTCATATATGAATTAATTCAAAATTGAACAGTAAATTTCAAAGTTGGAAGGCCACAAGAGGGGGGCAATGTTTCAAAAATGAAACGACATATCATTGCATGAGGGATGTGGTAGGAATTGAATGCTTGAATTAAGACTGGGGAAGTACTGAGGGGAAGGGGCTGCAGGCCTTGTAGCAGGTGGGTGTGCAGAAATGTAGCTATCCAAAGCCAAACACATTACTGCAGCTTGTCACACCTGTACCTACCAAGCAGCAAAGGCCAAGATAGATGGTTATTTTACTGACAGATTGAATACAGTGCAATGCCTCCCATATAGAGGTGAATAAGAGTAGTAGTAGTAGTAGTAGTAGTAGAAGAGTTGGTCAAGTTAAATCAAGGCTAAGGAATTGGAAATGTGCAACTTGGACCAAGAAAAACTAACTACAGAGCAACGACATTTGAAAAAAGCATTCAAATCATGCTTTGAAAACACTACTTGTGTATCCCAATTTCAATTCAATCTGTCTTTGGAAACCGCTTAAGAGAGTGAGTGCACCATTCTCAGAGGAACTGCAGATACTGAAATGATGCGTGGAGTGAAGTGAGCAAGCTATTTTTCCATCTCCCTGGCAAGCATCGCCCACCTGTCTGCTGAGGCTCCCTCAGCAGACTGAAGCTGACTACTACTGCGCAGCTGCTACAGACTGTGGGCTGCCCATTGTGACACGTGGTCCCATTGTGACACGTGGTCCCATTGTTTCAGGAATAGAACACATCCAAGCATTGTGTTCTATGAATGGCATGATTCCTATCACAGTGCTCCATGGATGGAACACATCCTATTTACTGCAGGCAAGCAGCGCACCTAGCTGCTGCTGCTGCTGCTGCTACAAGCCACTAGAATACCGTCTGTCAGACAGGTGGACGTAGGCCGAACATTCAAATAACTAGCCAGATAAATCGTTGCTTTTCCATTTAATTCATATATGAATTAATTCAAAATTGAACAGTAAATTTCAAAGTTGGAAGGCCACAAGAGGGGTACAATGTTTCAAAAACGAAACGACATATCATTGCAAGAGGGATGTGGTAGGAATTGAATGCTTGAATTAAGACTGGGGAAGTACTGAGGGGAAGGGGCTGCAGGCCTTGTAGCAGGTGGGTGTGCAGAAATGTAGCTATCCAAAGCCAAACACATTACTGCAGCTTGTCACACCTGTACCTACCAAGCAGCAAAGGCCAAGATAGATCATTATTTTACTGACAGATTGAATACAGTGCAATGCCTCCCATATAGAGGTGAATAAGAGTAGTAGTAGTAGTAGTAGTAGTAGTAGAAGAGTTGGTCAAGTTAAATCAAGGCTAAGGAATTGGAAATGTGCAACTTGGACCAAGAAAAACTAATTACAGAGCAACGACATTTGAAAAAAGCATTCAAATCATGCTTTGAAAACACTACTTGTGTATCCCGATTTATATTCAATCTGTCTTTGGAAACCACTTAAGAGAGTGAGTGCACCATTCTCAGAGGAACTGCAGATACTGAAATGATGTGTGGAGTGAAGTGAGCAAGCTATTTTTCCATCTCCCTGGCGAGCATCGTCCACCTGTCTGCTGAGGCTCCCTCAGCAGACTGAAGCTGACTACTACTGCGCAGCTGCTACAGACTGTGGGCGGCCCATTGTGACACGTGGTCCCATTGTGACACGTGGTCCCATTGTTCCAGGAATAGAACACATCCAAGCATTGTGTTCTATGAATGGCATGATTCCTATCACAGTGTTCCATGGATGGAACACATCCTATTTACTGCAGGCAAGCAGCGCACCTAGCTGCTGCTGCTGCTGCTGCTACAAGCCACTAGAATACCGTCTGTCAGACAGGTGGACGTAGGCCGAACATTCAAATAACTCGCCAGATAAATCGTTGCTTTTCCATTTAATTCATATATAAATTAATTCAAAATTGAACAGTAAATTTCAAAGTTGGAAGGCCACAAGAGGGGGACAATGTTTCAAAAATGAAACGACGTATCATTGCATGAGGGATGTGGTAGGCACTGAATGCTTGAATTAAGACTGGGGAAGTACTGAGGGGAAGGGGCTGCAGGCCTTGTAGCAGGTGGGTGTGCAGAAATGTAGCTATCCAAAGCCAAACACATTACTGCAGCTTGTCACAACTGTACCTACCACGCAGCAAAGGCCAAGATAGATCGTTATTTTACTGACAGATTGAATACAGTGCAATGCCTCCCATATAGAGGTGAATAAGAGTAGTAGTAGTAGTAGTAGTAGTAGTAGTAGTAGTAGTAGTAGAAGAGTTGGTCAAGTTAAATCAAGGCTAAGGAATTGGAAATGTGCAACTTGGACCAAGAAAAACTAATTACAGAGCAACGACATTTGAAAAAAGCATTCAAATCATGCTTTGAAAACACTACTTGTGTATCCCATTTTCAATTCAGTCTGTCTTTGGAAACCGCTTAAGAGAGTGAGTGCACCATTCTCAGAGGAACTGCAGATACTGAAATGATGCGTGGAGTGAAGTGAGCAAGCTATTTTTCCATCTCCCTGGCGAGCATCGCCCACCTGTCTGCTGAGGCTCCCTCAGCAGACTGAAGCTGACTACTACTGCGCAGCTTCTACAGACTGTGGGCTGCCCATTGTGACACGTGGTCCCATTGTGACACGTGGCCCCATTGTTCCAGGAATAGAACACATCCAAGCATTGTGTTCTGTGAATGGCATGATTCCTATCACAGTGTTCCATGGATGGAACACATCCTATTTACTGCAGGCAAGCAGCGCACCTAGCTGCTGCTGCTACAAGCCACTAGAATACCGTCTGTCAGACAGGTGGACGTAGGCCGAACATTCAAATAACTCGCCAGATAAATCGTTGCTTTTCCATTTAATTCATATATGAATTAATTCAAAATTGAACAGTAAATTTCAAAGTTGGAAGGCCACAAGAGGGGGACAATGTTTCAAAAATGAAACGACATATCATTGCATGAGGGATGTGGTAGGAATTGAATGCTTGAATTAAGACTGGGGAAGTACTGAGGGGAAGGGGCTGCAGGCCTTGTAGCAGGTGGGTGTGCAGAAATGTAGCTTTCCAAAGCCAAACACATTACTGCAGCTTGTCACACCTGTACCTACCAAGCAGCAAAGGCCAAGATAGATCGTTATTTTACTGACAGATTGAATACAGTGCAATGCCTCCCATATAGAGGTGAATAAGAGTAGTAGTAGTAGTAGTAGAAGAGTTGGTCAAGTTAAATCAAGGCTAAGGAATTGGAAATGTGCAACTTGGACCAAGAAAAACTAACTACAGAGCAACGACATTTGAAAAAAGCATTCAAATCATGCTTTGAAAACACTACTTGTGTATCCCAATTTCAATTCAATCTGTCTTTGGAAACCGCTTAAGAGAGTGAGTGCACCATTCTCAGAGGAACTGCAGATACTGAAATGATGCGTGGAGTGAAGTGAGCAAGCTATTTTTCCATCTCCCTGGCAAGCATCGCCCACCTGTCTGCTGAGGCTCCCTCAGCAGACTGAAGCTGACTACTACTGCGCAGCTGCTACAGACTGTGGGCTGCCCATTGTGACACGTGGTCCCATTGTGACACGTGGTCCCATTGTTTCAGGAATAGAACACATCCAAGCATTGTGTTCTATGAATGGCATGATTCCTATCACAGTGCTCCATGGATGGAACACATCCTATTTACTGCAGGCAAGCAGCGCACCTAGCTGCTGCTGCTGCTGCTGCTGCTACAAGCCACTAGAATACCGTCTGTCAGACAGGTTGACGTAGGCCGAACATTCAAATAACTAGCCAGATAAATCGTTGCTTTTCCATTTAATTCATACATGAATTAATTCAAAATTGAACAGTAAATTTCAAAGTTGGAAGGCCACAAGAGGGGTACAATGTTTCAAAAACGAAACGACATATCATTGCAAGAGGGATGTGGTAGGAATTGAATGCTTGAATTAAGACTGGGGAAGTACTGAGGGGAAGGGGCTGCAGGCCTTGTAGCAGGTGGGTGTGCAGAAATGTAGCTATCCAAAGCCAAACACATTACTGCAGCTTGTCACACCTGTACCTACCAAGCAGCAAAGGCCAAGATAGATCATTATTTTACTGACAGATTGAATACAGTGCAATGCCTCCCATATAGAGGTGAATAAGAGTAGTAGTAGTAGTAGTAGTAGTAGTAGTAGTAGTAGTAGTAGTAGTAGTAGAAGAGTTGGTCAAGTTAAATCAAGGCTAAGGAATTGGAAATGTGCAACTTGGACCAAGAAAAACTAATTACAGAGCAACGACATTTGAAAAAAGCATTCAAATCATGCTTTGAAAACACTACTTGTGTATCCCGATTTCAATTCAATCTGTCTTTGGAAATCGCTTAAGAGAGTGAGTGCACCATTCTCAGAGGAACTGCAGATACTGAAATGATGTGTGGAGTGAAGTGAGCAAGCTATTTTTCCATCTCCCTGGCGAGCATCGCCCACCTGTCTGCTGAGGCTCCCTCAGCAGACTGAAGCTGACTACTACTGCGCAGCTGCTACAGACTGTGGGCGGCCCATTGTGACACGTGGTCCCATTGTGACACGTGGTCCCATTGTTCCAGGAATAGAACACATCCAAGCATTGTGTTCTATGAATGGCATGATTCCTATCACAGTGTTCCATGGATGGAACACATCCTATTTACTGCAGGCAAGCAGCGCACCTAGCTGCTGCTACTGCTGCTGCTGCTGCTGCTACAAGCCACTAGAATACCGTCTGTCAGACAGGTGGACGTAGGCCGAACATTCAAATAACTCGCCAGATAAATCGTTGCTTTTCCATTTAATTCATATATAAATTAATTCAAAATTGAACAGTAAATTTCAAAGTTGGAAGGCCACAAGAGGGGGACAATGTTTCAAAAATGAAACGACATATCATTGCATGAGGGATGTGGTAGGAATTGAATGCTTGAATTAAGACTGGGGAAGTACTGAGGGGAAGGGGCTGCAGGCCTTGTAGCAGGTGGGTGTGCAGAAATGTAGCTATCCAAAGCCAAACACATTACTGCAGCTTGTCACAACTGTACCTACCACGCAGCAAAGGCCAAGATAGATCGTTATTTTACTGACAGATTGAATACAGTGCAATGCCTCCCATATAGAGGTGAATAAGTGTAGTAGTAGTAGTAGTAGTAGTAGTAGTAGTAGTAGTAGTAGAAGAGTTGGTCAAGTTAAATCAAGGCTAAGGAATTGGAAATGTGCAACTTGGACCAAGAAAAACTAATTACAGAGCAACAACATTTGAAAAAAGCATTCAAATCATGCTTTGAAAACACTACTTGTGTATCCCGATTTCAATTCAATCTGTCTTTGGAAACTGCTTAAGAGAGTGAGTGCACCATTCTCAGAGGAACTGCAGATACTGAAATGATGCGTGGAGTGAAGAGATCAAGCTATTTTTCCATCTACCTGGCGAGCATCGCCCACCTGTCTGCTGAGGCTCCCTCAGCAGACTGAAGCTGACTACTACTGCGCAGCTGCTACAGACTGTGGGCTGCCCATTGTGACACGTGGTCCCATTGTGACACGTGGTCCCATTGTTCCAGGAATAGAACACATCCAAGCATTGTGTTCTATGAATGGCATGATTCCTATCACAGTGTTCCATGGATGGAACACATCCTATTTACTGCAGGCAAGCAGCGCACCTAGCTGCTGCTGCTGCTGCTACAAGCCACTAGAATACCGTCTGTCAGACAGGTGGACGTAGGCCGAACATTCAAATAACTCACCAGATAAATCGTTGCTTTTCAATTTAATTCATATATGAATTAATTCAAAATTGAACAGTAAATTTCAAAGTTGGAAGGCCACAAGAGGGGGGCAATGTTTCAAAAATGAAACGACATATCATTGCATGAGGGATGTGGTAGGAATTGAATGCTTGAATTAAGACTGGGGAAGTACTGAGGGGAAGGGGCTGCAGGCCTTGTAGCAGGTGGGTGTGCAGAAATGTAGCTATCCAAAGCCAAACACATTACTGCAGCTTGTCACACCTGTACCTACCAAGCAGCAAAGGCCAAGATAGATCGTTATTTTACTGACAGATTGAATACAGTGCAATGCCTCCCATATAGAGGTGAATAAGAGTAGTAGTAGTAGTAGTAGTAGTAGTAGTAGTAGTAGTAGAAGAAGAGTTGGTCAAGTTAAATCAAGGCTAAGGAATTGGAAATGTGCAACTTGGACCAAGAAAAACTAATTACAGAGCAACGACATTTGAAAAAAGCATTCAAATCATGCTTTGAAAACACTACTTGTGTATCCCAATTTCAATTCAATCTGTCTTTGGAAACCGCTTAAGAGAGTGAGTGCACCATTCTCAGAGGAACTGCAGATACTGAAATGATGCGTGGAGTGAAGTGAGCAAGCTATTTTTCCATCTCCCTGGCGAGCATCGCCCACCTGTCTGCTGAGGCTCCCTCAGCAGACTTAAGCTGACTACTACTGCGCAGCTGCTACAGACTGTGGGCTGCCCATTGTGACACGTGGTCCCATTGTGACACGTGGCCCCATTGTTCCAGGAATAGAACACATCCAAGCATTGTGTTCTATGAATGGCATGATTCCTATCACAGTGTTCCATGGATGGAACACATCCTATTTACTGCAGGCAAGCAGCGCACCTAGCTGCTGCTGCTGCTACAAGCCACTAGAATACCGTCTGTCAGACAGGTGGACGTAGGCCGAACATTCAAATAACTCGCCAGATAAATCGTTGCTTTTCCATTTAATTCATATATGAATTAATTCAAAATTGAACAGTAAATTTCAAAGTTGGAAGGCCACAAGAGGGGGACAATGTTTCAAAAATGAAACGACATATCATTGCATGAGGGATGTGGTAGGAATTGAATGCTTGAATTAAGACTGGGGAAGTACTGAGGGGAAGGGGCTGCAGGCCTTGTAGCAGGTGGGTGTGCAGAAATGTAGCTATCCAAAGCCAAACACATTACTGCAGCTTGTCACACCTGTACCTACCAAGCAGCAAAGGCCAAGATAGATCGTTATTTTACTGACAGATTGAATACAGTGCAATGCCTCCCATATAGAGGTGAATAAGAGTAGTAGAAGTAGTAGTAGTAGTAGTAGAAGAGTTGGTCAAGTTAAATCAAGGCTAAGGAATTGGAAATGTGCAACTTGGACCAAGAAAAACTAATTACAGAGCAACGACATTTGAAAAAAGCATTCAAATCATGCTTTGAAAACACTACTTGTGTATCCCGATTTCAATTCAATCTGTCTTTGGAAAACGCTTAAGAGAGTGAGTGCACCATTCTCAGAAGAACTGCAGATACTGAAATGATGCGTGGAGTGAAGTGAGCAAGCTATTTTTCCATCTCCCTGGCGAGCATCGCCCACCTGTCTGCTGAGGCTCCCTCAGCAGACTGAAGCTGACTACTACTGCGCAGCTGCTACAGACTGTGGGCTGCCCATTGTGACACGTGGTCCCATTGTGACACATGGTCCCATTGTTCCAGGAATAGAACACATCCAAGCATTGTGTTCTATGAATGGCATGATTCCTATCACAGTGTTCCATGGATGGAACACATCCTATTTACTGCAGGCAAGCAGCGCACCTAGCTGCTGCTGCTGCTACAAGCCACTAGAATACCGTCTGTCAGACAGGTGGACGTAGGCCGAACATTCAAATAACTCGCCAGATAAATCGTTGCTTTTCCATTTAATTCATATATGAATTAATTCAAAATTGAACAGTAAATTTCAAAGTTGGAAGGCCACAAGAGGGGGACAATGTTTCAAAAATGAAACGACATATCATTGCATGAGGGATGTGGTAGGAATTGAATGCTTGAATTAAGACTGGGGAAGTACTGAGGGGAAGGGGCTGCAGGCCTTGTATCAGGTGGGTGTGCAGAAATGTAGCTATCCAAAGCCAAACACATTACTGCAGCTTGTCACACCTGTACCTACCAAGCAGCAAAGGCCAAGATAGATCGTTATTTTACTGACAGATTGAATACAGTGCAATGCCTAGCATATAGAGGTGAATAAGAGTAGTAGTAGTAGTAGTAGTAGTAGTAGTAGAAGAGTTGGTCAAGTTAAATCAAGGCTAAGAAATTGGAAATGTGCAACTTGGACCAAGAAAAACTAATTACAGAGCAACGACATTTGAAAAAAGCATTCAAATCATGCTTTGAAAACACTACTTGTGTATCCCAATTTCAATTCAATCTGTCTTTGGAAACCGCTTAAGAGAGTGAGTGCACCATTCTCAGAGGAACTGCAGATACTGAAATGATGCGTGGAGTGAAGTGAGCAAGCTATTTTTCCATCTCCCTGGCGAGCATCGCCCACCTGTCTGCTGAGGCTCCCTCAGCAGACTTAAGCTGACTGCTACTGCGCAGCTGCTACAGACTGTGGGCTGCCCATTGTGACACGTGGTCCCATTGTGACACGTGGCCCCATTGTTCCAGGAATAGAACACATCCAAGCATTGTGTTCTGTGAATGGCATGATTCCTATCACAGTGTTCCATGGATGGAACACATCCTATTTACTGCAGGCAAGCAGCGCACCTAGCTGCTGCTGCTGCTACAAAGCCACTAGAATACCGTCTGTCAGATAGGTGGACGTAGGCCGAACATTCAAATAACTCGCCAGATAAATCGTTGCTTTTCCATTTAATTCATATATGAATTAATTCAAAATTGAACAGTAAATTTCAAAGTTGGAAGGCCACAAGAGGGGGACAATGTTTCAAAAATGAAACGACATATCATTGCATGAGGGATGTGGTAGGAATTGAATGCTTGAATTAAGACTGGGGAAGTACTGAGGGGAAGGGGCTGCAGGCCTTGTAGCAGGTGGGTGTGCAGAAATGTAGCTTTCCAAAGCCAAACACATTACTGCAGCTTGTCACACCTGTACCTACCAAGCAGCAAAGGCCAAGATAGATCGTTATTTTACTGACAGATTGAATACAGTGCAATGCCTCCCATATAGAGGTGAATAAGAGTAGTAGTAGTAGTAGTAGAAGAGTTGGTCAAGTTAAATCAAGGCTAAGGAATTGGAAATGTGCAACTTGGACCAAGAAAAACTAACTACAGAGCAACGACATTTGAAAAAAGCATTCAAATCATGCTTTGAAAACACTACTTGTGTATCCCAATTTCAATTCAATCTGTCTTTGGAAACCGCTTAAGAGAGTGAGTGCACCATTCTCAGAGGAACTGCAGATACTGAAATGATGCGTGGAGTGAAGTGCGCAAGCTATTTTTCCATCTCCCAGGCAAGCATCGCCCACCTGTCTGCTGAGGCTCCCTCAGCAGACTGAAGCTGACTACTACTGCGCAGCTGCTACACACTGTGGGCTGCCCATTGTGACACGTGGTCCCATTGTGACACGTGGTCCCATTGTTTCAGGAATAGAACACATCCAAGCATTGTGTTCTATGAATGGCATGATTCCTATCACAGTGCTCCATGGATGGAACACATCCTATTTACTGCAGGCAAGCAGCGCACCTAGCTGCTGCTGCTGCTGCTACAAGCCACTAGAATACCGTCTGTCAGACAGGTGGACGTAGGCCGAACATTCAAATAACTCGCCAGATAAATCGTTGCTTTTCCATTTAATTCATATATGAATTAATTCAAAATTGAACAGTAAATTTCAAAGTTGGAAGGCCACAAGAGGGGGACAATGTTTCAAAAATGAAACGACATATCATTGCATGAGGGATGTGGTAGGAATTGAATGCTTGAATTAAGACTGGGGAAGTACTGAGGGTAAGGGGCTGCAGGCCTTGTAGCAGGTGGGAGTGCAGAAATGTAGCTATCCAAAGCCAAACACATTACCGCAGCTTCTCATACCTGTACCTACCAAGCAGCAAAGGCCAAGATAGATCGTTATTTTACTGACAGATTGAATACAGTGCAATGCCTCCCATATAGAGGTGAATAAGAGTAGTAGTAGTAGTAGAAGAGTTGGTCAAGTTAAATCAAGGCTAAGGAATTGGAAATGTGCAACTTGTACCAAGAAAAACTAATTACAGAGCAACGACATTTGAAAAAAGCATTGAAATCATGCTTTGAAAACACTACTTGTGTATCCCGATTTCAATTCAATCTGTCTTTGGAAACCGCTTAAGAGTGAGTGCACCATTCTCAGAGGAACTGCAGATACTGAAATGATGCGTGGAGTGAAGTGAGCAAGCTATTTTTCCATCTCCCTGGCGAGCATCGCCCACCTCTCTGCTGAGGCTCCCTCAGCAGACTGAAGCTGACTACTACTGCGCAGCTGCTACAGACTGTGGGCGGCCCATTGTGACAAGTGGTCCCATTGTGACACGTGGTCCCATTGTTCCAGGAATAGAACACATCCAAGCATTGTGTTCTATGAATGGCATGATTCCTATCACAGTGTTCCATGGATGGAACACATCCTATTTACTGCAGGCAAGCAGCGCACCTAGCTGCTGCTGCTGCTGCTGCTACAAGCCACTAGAATACCGTCTGTCAGACAGGTGGACGTAGGCCGAACATTCAAATAGCTAGCCAGATAAATTGTTGCTTTTCCATTTAATTCATATATGAATTAATTCAAAATTGAACAGTAAATTTCAAAGTTGGAAGGCCACAAGAGGGGGACAATGTTTCAAAAATGAAACGACATATCATTGCATGAGGGATGTGGTAGGAATTGAATGCTTGAATTAAGACTGGGGAAGTACTGAGGGGAAGGGGCTGCAGGCCTTGTAGCAGGTGGGTGTGCAGAAATGTAGCTATCCAAAGTCAAACACATTACTGCAGCTTGTCACACCTGTACCTACCAAGCAGCAAAGGCCAAGATAGATCGTTATTTTACTGACAGATTGAATACAGTGCAATGCCTCCCATATAGAGGTGAATAAGAGTAGTAGTAGTAGTAGTAGTAGTAGTAGTAGAAGAGTTGGTCAAGTTAAATCAAGGCTAAGGAATTGGAAATGTGCAACTTGGACCAAGAAAAACTAATTACAGAGCAACGACATTTGAAAAAAGCATTCAAATCATGCTTTGAAAACACTACTTGTGTATCCCGATTTCAATTCAATCTGTCTTTGGAAAACGCTTAAGAGAGTGAGTGCACCATTCTCAGAAGAACTGCAGATACTGAAATGATGCGTGGAGTGAAGTGAGCAAGCTATTTTTCCATCTCCCTGGCGAGCATCGCCCACCTGTCTGCTGAGGCTCCCTCAGCAGACTGAAGCTGACTACTACTGCGCAGCTGCTACAGACTGTGGGCTGCCCATTGTGACACGTGGTCCCATTGTGACACGTGGTCCCATTGTTCCAGGAATAGAACTCATCCAAGCATTGTGTTCTATGAATGGCATGATTCCTATCACAGTGTTCCATGGATGGAACACATCCTATTTACTGCAGGCAAGCAGCGCACCTAGCTGCTGCTGCTGCTACAAGCCACTAGAATACCGTCTGTCAGACAGGTGGACGTAGGCCGAACATTCAAATAACTCGCCAGATAAATCGTTGCTTTTCCATTTAATTCATATATGAATTAATTCAAAATTGAACAGTAAATTTCAAAGTTGGAAGGCCACAAGAGGGGGACAATGTTTCAAAAATGAAACGACATATCATTGCATGAGGGATGTGGTAGGAATTGAATGCTTGAATTAAGACTGGGGAAGTACTGAGGGGAAGGGGCTGCAGGCCTTGTAGCAGGTGGGTGTGCAGAAATGTAGCTATCCAAAGCCAAACACATTACTGCAGCTTGTCACACCTGTACCTACCAAGCAGCAAAGGCCAAGATAGATCGTTATTTTACTGACAGATTGAATACAGTGCAATGCATAGCATATAGAGGTGAATAAGAGTAGTAGTAGTAGTAGTAGTAGTAGTAGTAGTAGTAGTAGTAGAAGAGTTGGTCAAGTTAAATCAAGGCTAAGAAATTGGAAATGTGCAACTTGGACCAAGAAAAACTAATTACAGAGCAACGACATTTGAAAAAAGCATTCAAATCATGCTTTGAAAACACTACTTGTGTATCCCAATTTCAATTCAATCTGTCTTTGGAAACCGCTTAAGAGAGTGAGTGCACCATTCTCAGAGGAACTGCAGATACTGAAATGATGCGTGGAGTGAAGTGAGCAAGCTATTTTTCCATCTCCCTGGCGAGCATCGCCCACCTGTCTGCTGAGGCTCCCTCAGCAGACTTAAGCTGACTACTACTGCGCAGCTGCTACAGACTGTGGGCTGCCCATTGTGACACGTGGTCCCATTGTGACACGTGGCCCCATTGTTCCAGGAATAGAACACATCCAAGCATTGTGTTCTGTGAATGGCATGATTCCTATCACAGTGTTCCATGGATGGAACACATCCTATTTACTGCAGGCAAGCAGCGCACCTAGCTGCTGCTGCTGCTACAAGCCACTAGAATACCGTCTGTCAGATAGGTGGACGTAGGCCGAACATTCAAATAACTCGCCAGATAAATCGTTGCTTTTCCATTTAATTCATATATGAATTAATTCAAAATTGAACAGTAAATTTCAAAGTTGGAAGGCCACAAGAGGGGGACAATGTTTCAAAAATGAAACGACATATCATTGCATGAGGGATGTGGTAGGAATTGAATGCTTGAATTAAGACTGGGGAAGTACTGAGGGGAAGGGGCTGCAGGCCTTGTAGCAGGTGGGTGTGCAGAAATGTAGCTTTCCAAAGCCAAACACATTACTGCAGCTTGTCACACCTGTACCTACCAAGCAGCAAAGGCCAAGATAGATCGTTATTTTACTGACAGATTGAATACAGTGCAATGCCTCCCATATAGAGGTGAATAAGAGTAGTAGTAGTAGTAGTAGAAGAGTTGGTCAAGTTAAATCAAGGCTAAGGAATTGGAAATGTGCAACTTGGACCAAGAAAAACTAACTACAGAGCAACGACATTTGAAAAAAGCATTCAAATCATGCTTTGAAAACACTACTTGTGTATCCCAATTTCAATTCAATCTGTCTTTGGAAACAGCTTAAGAGAGTGAGTGCACCATTCTCAGAGGAACAGCAGATACTGAAATGATGCGTGGAGTGAAGTGAGCAAGCTATTTTTCCATCTCCCAGGCAAGCATCGCCCACCTGTCTGCTGAGGCTCCCTCAGCAGACTGAAGCTGACTACTACTGTGCAGCTGCTACAGACTGTGGGCTGCCCATTGTGACACGTGGTCCCATTGTGACACGTGGTCCCATTGTTTCAGGAATAGAACACATCCAAGCATTGTGTTCTATGAATGGCATGATTCCTATCACAGTGCTCCATGAATGGAACACATCCTATTTACTGCAGGCAAGCAGCGCACCTAGCTGCTGCTGCTGCTGCTACAAGCCACTAGAATACCGTCTGTCAGACAGGTGGACTTAGGCCGAACATTCAAATAACTCGCCAGATAAATCGTTGCTTTTCCATTTAATTCATATATGAATTAATTCAAAATTGAACAGTAAATTTCAAAGTTGGAAGGCCACAAGAGCGGGACAATGTTTCAAAAATGAAACGACATATCATTGCATGAGGGATGTGGTAGGAATTGAATGCTTGAATTAAGACTGGGGAAGTACTGAGGGGAAGGGGCTGCAGGCCTTGTAGCAGGTGGGTGTGCAGAAATGTAGCTATCCAAAGCCAAACACATTACCGCAGCTTGTCATACCTGTACCTACCAAGCAGCAAAGGCCAAGATCGATCGTTGTTTTACTGACAGATTGAATACAGTGCAATGCCTCCCATATAGAGGTGAATAAGAGTAGTAGTAGTAGTAGTAGTAGAAGAGTTGGTCAAGTTAAATCAAGGCTAAGGAATTGGAAATGTGCAACTTGGACCAAGAAAAACTAATTACAGAGCAACAACATTTGAAAAAAGCATTCAAATCATGCTTTGAAAACACTACTTGTGTATCCCGATTTCAATTCAATCTGCCTTTGGAAACCGCTTAAGAGTGAGTGCACCATTCTCAGAGGAACTGCAGATACTGAAATGATGCGTGGAGTGAAGTGAGCAAGCTATTTTTCCATCTCCCTGGCGAGCATCGCCCACCTCTCTGCTGAGGCTCCCTCAGCAGACTGAAGCTGACTACTACTGCGCAGCTGCTACAGACTGTGGGCGGCCCATTGTGACACATGGTCCCATTGTGACACGTGGTCCCATTGTTCCAGGAATAGAACACATCCAAGCATTGTGTTCTATGAATGGCATGATTCCTATCACAGTGTTCCATGGATGGAACACATCCTATTTACTGCAGGCAAGCAGCGCACCTAGCTGCTGCTGCTGCTACAAGCCACTAGAATACCGTCTGTCAGACAGGTGGACGTAGGCCGAACATTCAAATAACTAGCCAGATAAATCGTTGCTTTTCCATTTAATTCATATATGAATTAATTCAAAATTGAACAGTAAATTTCAAAGTTGGAAGGCCACAAGAGGGGGACAATGTTTCAAAAATGAAATGAAACGACATATCATTGCATGAGGGATGTGGTAGGAATTGAATGCTTGAATTAAGACTGGGGAAGTACTGAGGGGAAGGGGCTGCAGGCCTTGTAGCAGGTGGGTGTGCAGAAATGTAGCTATCCAAAGCCAAACACATTACTGCAGCTTGTCACACCTGTACCTACCAAGCAGCAAAGGCCAAGATCGATCGTTGTTTTACTGACAGATTGAATACAGTGCAATGCCTCCCATATAGAGGTGAATAAGAGTAGTAGTAGTAGTAGTAGTAGAAGAGTTGGTCAAGTTAAATCAAGGCTAAGGAATTGGAAATGTGCAACTTGGACCAAGAAAAACTAATTACAGAGCAACGACATTTGAAAAAAGCATTCAAATCATGCTTTGAAAACACTACTTGTGTATCCCGATTTCAATTCAATCTGTCTTTGGAAACCGCTTAAGAGAGTGAGTGCACCATTCTCAGAGGAACTGCAGATACTGAAATGATGCGTGGAGTGAAGTGAGCAAGCTATTTTTCCATCTCCCTAGCGAGCATCGCCCACCTGTCTGCTGAGGCTCCCTCAGCAGACTGAAGCTGACTACTACTGCGCAGCTGCTACAGACTGTGGGCTGCCCATTGTGACACGTGGTCCCATTGTGACACGTGGTCCCATTGTTCCAGGAATAGAACACATCCAAGAATTGTGTTCTATGAATGGCATGATTCCTATCACAGTGTTCCATGGATGGAACACATCCTATTTACTGCAGGCAAGCAGCGCACCTAGCTGCTGCTGCTACAAGCCACTAGAATACCGTCTGTCAGACAGGTGGACGTAGGCCGAACATTCAAATAACTAGCCAGATAAATCGTTGCTTTTCCATTTAATTCATATATGAATTAATTCAAAATTGAACAGTAAATTTCAAAGTTGGAAGGCCACAAGAGGGGTACAATGTTTCAAAAACGAAACGACATATCATTGCAAGAGGGATGTGGTAGGAATTGAATGCTTGAATTAAGACTGGGGAAGTACTGAGGGGAAGGGGCTGCAGGCCTTGTAGCAGGTGGGTGTGCAGAAATGTAGCTATCCAAAGCCAAACACATTACTGCAGCTTGTCACACCTGTACCTACCAAGCAGCAAAGGCCAAGATAGATCATTATTTTACTGACAGATTGAATACAGTGCAATGCCTCCCATATAGAGGTGAATAATAGTAGTAGTAGTAGTAGTAGTAGTAGTAGTAGTAGTAGAAGAGTTGGTCAAGTTAAATCAAGGCTAAGGAATTGGAAATGTGCAACTTGGACCAAGAAAAACTAATTACAGAGCAACGACATTTGAAAAAAGCATTCAAATCATGCTTTGAAAACACTACTTGTGTATCCCGATTTCAATTCAATCTGTCTTTGGAAACCGCTTAAGAGAGTGAGTGCACCATTCTCAGAGGAACTGCAGATACTGAAATGATGTGTGGAGTGAAGTGAGCAAGCTATTTTTCCATCTCTCTGGCGAGCATCGCCCACCTGTCTGCTGAGGCTCCCTCAGCAGACTGAAGCTGACTACTACTGCGCAGCTGCTACAGACTGTGGGCGGCCCATTGTGACACGTGGTCCCATTGTGACACGTGGTCCCATTGTTCCAGGAATAGAACACATCCAAGCATTGTGTTCTATGAATGGCATGATTCCTATCACAGTGTTCCATGGATGGAACACATCCTATTTACTGCAGGCAAGCAGCGCACCTAGCTGCTGCTGCTGCTGCTGCTGCTGCTACAAGCCACTAGAATACCGTCTGTCAGACAGGTGGACGTAGGCCGAACATTCAAATAACTCGCCAGATAAATCGTTGCTTTTCCATTTAATTCATATATAAATTAATTCAAAATTGAACAGTAAATTTCAAAGTTGGAAGGCCACAAGAGGGGGACAATGTTTCAAAAATGAAACGACATATCATTGCATGAGGGATGTGGTAGGAATTGAATGCTTGAATTAAGACTGGGGAAGTACTGAGGGGAAGGGGCTGCAGGCCTTGTAGCAGGTGGGTGTGCAGAAATGTAGCTATCCAAAGCCAAACACATTACTGCAGCTTGTCACAACTGTACCTACCACGCAGCAAAGGCCAAGATAGATCGTTATTTTACTGACAGATTGAATACAGTGCAATGCCTCCCATATAGAGGTGAATAAGTGTAGTAGTAGTAGTAGTAGTAGAAGAGTTGGTCAAGTTAAATCAAGGCTAAGGAATTGGAAATGTGCAACTTGGACCAAGAAAAACTAATTACAGAGCAACAACATTTGAAAAAAGCATTCAAATCATGCTTTGAAAACACTACTTGTGTATCCCGATTTCAATTCAATCTGTCTTTGGAAACTGCTTAAGAGAGTGAGTGCACCATTCTCAGAGGAACTGCAGATACTGAAATGATGCGAGAAGTGAAGAGAGCAAGCTATTTTTCCATCTCCCTGGCGAGCATCGCCCACCTGTCTGCTGAGGCTCCCTCAGCAGACTGAAGCTGACTACTACTGCGCAGCTGCTACAGACTGTGGGCTGCCCATTGTGACACGTGGTCCCATTGTGACACGTGGTCCCATTGTTCCAGGAATAGAACACATCCAAGCATTGTGTTCTATGAATGGCATGATTCCTATCACAGTGTTCCATGGATGGAACACATCCTATTTACTGCAGGCAAGCAGCGCACCTAGCTGCTGCTGCTGCTGCTGCTACAAGCCACTAGAATACCGTCTGTCAGACAGGTGGACGTAGGCCGAACATTCAAATAACTCACCAGATAAATCGTTGCTTTTCAATTTAATTCATATATGAATTAATTCAAAATTGAACAGTAAATTTCAAAGTTGGAAGGCCACAAGAGGGGGGCAATGTTTCAAAAATGAAACGACATATCATTGCATGAGGGATGTGATAGGAATTGAATGCTTGAATTAAGACTGGGGAAGTACTGAGGGGAAGGGGCTGCAGGCCTTGTAGCAGGTGGGTGTGCAGAAATGTAGCTATCCAAAGCCAAACACATTACTGCAGTTTGTCACACCTGTACCTACCAAGCAGCAAAGGCCAAGATAGATCGTTATTTTACTGACAGATTGAATACAGTGCAATGCCTCCCATATAGAGGTGAATAAGAGTAGTAGTAGTAGTAGTAGTAGTAGTAGTAGTAGTAGTAGTAGAAGAGTTGGTCAAGTTAAATCAAGGCTAAGGAATTGGAAATGTGCAACTTGGACCAAGAAAAACTAATTACAGAGCAACGACATTTGAAAAAAGCATTCAAATCATGCTTTGAAAACACTACTTGTGTATCCCAATTTCAATTCAATCTGTCTTTGGAAACCGCTTAAGAGAGTGAGTGCACCATTCTCAGAGGAACTGCAGATACTGAAATGATGCGTGGAGTGAAGTGAGCAAGCTATTTTTCCATCTCCCTGGCGAGCATCGCCCACCTGTCTGCTGAGGCTCCCTCAGCAGACTTAAGCTGACTACTACTGCGCAGCTGCTACAGACTGTGGGCTGCCCATTGTGACACGTGGTCCCATTGTGACACATGGCCCGATTGTTCCAGGAATAGAACACATCCAAGCATTGTGTTCTATGAATGGCATGATTCCTATCACAGTGTTCCATGGATGGAACACATCCTATTTACTGCAGGCAAGCAGCGCACCTAGCTGCTGCTGCTGCTACAAGCCACTAGAATACCGTCTGTCAGACAGGTGGACGTAGGCCGAACATTCAAATAACTCGCCAGATAAATCGTTGCTTTTCCATTTAATTCATATATGAATTAATTCAAAATTGAACAGTAAATTTCAAAGTTGGAAGGCCACAAGAGGGGGACAATGTTTCAAAAATGAAACGACATATCATTGCATGAGGGATGTGGTAGGAATTGAATGCTTGAATTAAGACTGGGGAAGTACTGAGGGGAAGGGGCTGCAGGCCTTGTAGCAGGTGGGTGTGCAGAAATGTAGCTTTCCAAAGCCAAACACATTACTGCAGCTTGTCACACCTGTACCTACCAAGCAGCAAAGGCCAAGATAGATCGTTATTTTACTGACAGATTGAATACAGTGCAATGCCTCCCATATAGAGGTGAATAAGAGTAGTAGTAGTAGTAGTAGTAGAAGAGTTGGTCAAGTTAAATCAAGGCTAAGGAATTGGAAATGTGCAACTTGGACCAAGAAAAACTAATTACAGAGCAACGACATTTGAAAAAAGCATTCAAATCATGCTTTGAAAACACTACTTGTGTATCCCGATTTCAATTCAATCTGTCTTTGGAAACCGCTTAAGAGAGTGAGTGCACCATTCTCAGAGGAACTGCAGATACTGAAATGATGCGTGGAGTGAAGTGAGCAAGCTATTTTTCCATCTCCCTGGCGAGCATCGCCCACCTGTCTGCTGAGGCTCCCTCAGCAGACTGAAGCTGACTACAACTGCGCAGCTGCTACACACTGTGGGCTGCCCATTGTGACACGTGGTCCCATTGTGACACGTGGTCCCATTGTTCCAGGAATAGAACACATCCAAGCATTGTGTTCTATGAATGGCATGATTCCTATCACAGTGTTCCATGGATGGAACACATCCTATTTACTGCAGGCATGCAGCGCACCTAGCTGCTGCTGCTGCTGATGCTACAAGCCACTAGAATACCGTCTGTCAGACAGGTGGACGTAGGCCGAACATTCAAATAACTCGCCAGATAAATCGTTGCTTTTCCATTTAATTCATATATGAATTAATTCAAAATTGAACAGTAAATTTCAAAGTTGGAAGGCCACAAGAGGGGGACAATGTTTCAAAAATGAAACGACATATCATTGCATGAGGGATGTGGTAGGAATTGAATGCTTGAATTAAGACTGGGGAAGTACTGAGGGGAAGGGGCTGCAGGCCTTGTAGCAGGTGGGTGTGCAGAAATGTAGCTATCCAAAGCCAAACACATTACTGCAGCTTGTCAAACCTGTACCTACCAAGCAGCAAAGGCCAAGATAGATCGTTATTTTACTGACAGATTGAATACAGTGCAATGCCTAGCATATAGAGGTGAATAAGAGTAGTAGTAGTAGTAGAAGAGTTGGTCAAGTTAAATCAAGGCTAAGGAATTGGAAATGTGCAACTTGAACCAAGAAAAACTAAATACAGAGCAACGACATTTGAAAAAAGCATTCAAATCATGCTTTGAAAACACTACTTGTGTATCCCGATTTCAATTCAATCTGTCTTTGGAAACCGCTTAAGAGAGTGAGTGCACCATTCTCAGAGGAACTGCAGATACTGAAATGATGCGTGGAGTGAAGTGAGCAAGCTATTTTTCCATCTCCCTGGCGAGCATCGCCCACCTGTCTGCTGAGGCTCCCTCAGCAGACTGAAGCTGACTACTACTGCGCAGCTGCTACAGACTGTGGGCTGCCCATTGTGACACGTGGTCCCATTGTGACACGTGGTCCCATTGTTCCAGGAATAGAACACATCCAAGCATTGTGTTCTATGAATGGCATGATTCCTATCACAGTGTTCCATGGATGGAACACATCCTATTTACTGCAGGCAAGCAGCGCACCTAGCTGCTGCTGCTGCTGCTGCTGCTGCTGCTACAAGCCACTAGAATACCGTCTGTCAGACAGGTGGACATAGGCCGAACATTCAAATAACTCGCCAGATAAATCGTTGCTTTCCATTTAATTCATATATGAATTAATTCAAAATTGAACAGTAAATTTCAAAGTTGGAAGGCCACAAGAGGGGGACAATGTTTCAAAAATGAAACGACATATCATTGCATGAGGGATGTGGTAGAAATTGAATGCTTGAATTAAGACTGGGGAAGTACTGAGGGGAAGGGGCTGCAGGCCTTGTAGCAGGTGGGTGTGCAGAAATGTAGCTATCCAAAGCCAAACACATTACTGCAGTTTGTCACACCTGTACCTACCAAGCAGCAAAGGCCAAGATAGATCGTTATTTTACTGACAGATTGAATACAGTGCAATGCCTCCCATATAGAGGTGAATAAGAGTAGTAGTAGAAGTAGTAGTAGTAGTAGTAGAAGAGTTGGTCAAGTTAAATCAAGGCTAAGGAATTGGAAATGTGCAACTTGGACCAAGAAAAACTAATTACAGAGCAACGACATTTGAAAAAAGCATTCAAAACATGCTTTGAAAACACTACTTGTGTATCCCGATTTCAATTCAATCTGTCTTTGGAAACCGCTTAATAGAGTGAGTGCACCATTCTCAGAGGAACTGCAGATACTGAAATGATGCGTGGAGTGAAGTGAGCAAGCTATTTTTCCATCTCCCTGGCGAGCATCGCCCACCTGTCTGTTGAGGCTCCCTCAGCAGACTGAAGCTGACTACTACTGCGCAGCTGCTACAGACTGTGGGCTGCCCATTGTGACACGTGGTCCCATTGTGACACGTGGTCCCATTGTTCCAGGAATAGAACACATCCAAGCATTGTGTTCTATGAATGGCATGATTCCTATCACAGTGTTCCATGGATGGAACACATCCTATTTACTGCAGGCAAGCAGCGCACCTAGCTGCTGCTGCTGCTGCTGCTACAAGCCACTAGAATACCGTCTGTCATACAGGTGGACATAGGCCGAACATTCAAATAACTCGCCAGATAAATCGTTGCTTTTCCATTTAATTCATATATGAATTAATTCAAAATTGAACAGTAAATTTCAAAGTTGCAAGGCCGCAAGAGGGGGACAATGTTTCAAAAATGAAACGACATATCATTGCATGAGGGATGTGGTAGGAATTGAATGCTTGAATTAAGACTGGGGAAGTACTGAGGGGAAGGGGCTGCAGGCCTTGTAGCAGGTGGGTGTGCAGAAATGTAGCTATCCAAAGCCAAACACATTACTGCAGCTTGTCACACCTGTACCTACCAAGCAGCAAAGGCCAAGATAGATAGTTATTTTACTGGCAGATTGAATACAGTGCAATGCCTCCCATATAGAGGTGAATAAGAGTAGTAGTAGTAGTAGTAGTAGTAGTAGTAGTAGTAGTAGTAGTAGTAGTAGTAGAAGAGTTGGTCAAGTTAAACCAAGGCTAAGGAATTGGAAATGTGCAACTTGGACCAAGAAAAACTAATTACAGAGCAACGACATTTGAAAAAAGCATTCAAATCATGCTTTGAAAACACTACTTGTGTATCCCAATTTCAATTCAATCTGTCTTTGGAAACCGCTTAAGAGAGTGAGTGCACCATTCTCAGAGGAACTGCAGATACTGAAATGATGCGTGGAGTGAAGTAAGCAAGCTATTTTTCCATCTCCCTGGCGAGAATCGCCCACCTGTCTGCTGAGGCTCCCTCAGCAGACTGAAGCTGACTACTACTGAGCAGCTGCTACAGACTGTGGGCTGCCCATTGTGACATGTGGTCCCATTGTGACACGTGGCCCCATTGTTCCAGGAATAGAACACATCCAAGCATTGTGTTCTATGAATGGCATGATTCCTATCACAGTGTTCCATGGATGGAACACATCCTATTTACTGCAGGCAAGCAGCGCACCTAGCTGCTGCTGCTGCTGCTTTTTTTCTACTCCTCTCATGAGCCCAAACAAGACTCTAAAAGGATGAGTTTGCAACTACTTTACTTTTGGAGAAAATTCAAAACATTCATTATTCAATAGAG
This sequence comes from Dendrobates tinctorius, assembly GCF_039654945.1. Taxonomy (NCBI): domain Eukaryota; kingdom Metazoa; phylum Chordata; class Amphibia; order Anura; family Dendrobatidae; genus Dendrobates; species Dendrobates tinctorius. Next base: position 26,750,792 of record NW_027361793.1, read on the forward strand.
CCCAATAGCAAAAACCAGCGTTTTGAATGAAGAATCACATTTCTTGGTAGAATCATGCAGGATTGAAATTTATGATGGTTTTTAACTCCTCTCAACAGCCCAAACAAGTTTCTAAAAGGATGAGTTTGCAACTACTTTACTTTTGGAGAAAATTCAAAACATTCATTATTCAATAGGGCCCAAACTATCAAAAACCAGCGGTTTGAATGAACACTCATATTTCTTGGTAGAATCGTGCAGGACTGAAATTTTTGATGTTTTTCTACTCCTCTCATGAGCCCAAACAAGACTCTAAAAGGATGAGTTTGCAACTACTTTACTTTTGGAGAAAATTCAAAACATTCATTATTCAATAGAGCCCAATAGCAAAAACCAGCGTTTTGAATGAAGAATCACATTTCTTGGTAGAATCATGCAGGATTGAAATTTTTGATGGTTTTTTACTCCTCTCAAAAGCCCAAACAAGTTTCTAAAAGGATGAGTTTGCAACTACTTTACTTTTGGAAAAAATTCAAAACATTCATTATTCAATAGGGCCCAAAATATCAAAAACCAGCGGTTTGAATGAACACACATTTCTTGGTAGAATCGTGCAGGACTGAAATTTTTGATGTTTTTCTACTCCTCTCATGAGCCCAAACAAGTCTCTAAAAGGATGAGTTTGCAACTACTTTACTTTTGGAGAAAATTCAATGAATGTCAATTGAATGTTTTGAATTTTCTCCAAAAGTAAAGTAGTTGCAAACTCATCCTTTTAGAGACTTGGTTTGGGCTCATGAGAGGAGTAGAAAAACATCAAAAATTTCAGTCCTGCACGATTCTACCAAGAAATGTGAGTGTTCATTCAAACCGCTGGTTTTTGATAGTTTGGGCCCTATTGAATAATGAATGTTTTGAATTTTCTCCAAAAGTAAAGTAGTTGCAAACTCATCCTTTTAGAAACTTGTTTGGGCTGTTGAGAGGAGTAAAAAACCATCAAAAATTTCAATCCTGCATGATTCTACCAAGAAATGTGATTCTTCATTCAAAACCTGATTTTTGCTATTGGGCTCTATTGAATAATGAATGTTTTGAATTTTCTACAAAAGTAAAGTAGTTGCAAACTCATGCTTTTAGAGACTTGTTTGGGCTCATGAGAGGAGTAGAAAAACATCAAAAATTTCAGTCCTGCACAATTCTACCAAGAAATGTGAGTGTTCATTCAAACCGCTGGTTTTTGATAGTTTGGGCCCTATTGAATAATGAATGTTTTGAATTTTCTCCAAAAGTAAAGTAGTTGCAAGCTCATGCATTTAGAGACTTGTTTGGGCTCATGAGAGGAGTAGAAAAACATCAAAAATTTCAGTCCTGCATGATTCTACCAAGAAATGTGTGTTCATTCAAACCGCTGGTTTTTGATATTTTGGGCCCTATTGAATATTGAATGTTTTGAATTTTCTCCAAAAGTAAAGTAGTTGCAAACTCATTCTTTTAGAAACTTGTTTGGGCTGTTGAGAGGAGTAAAAAACCATCAAAAATTTCAGTCCTGCATGATTCTACCAAGAAATGTGTGTTCATTCAAACCGCTGGTTTTTGATATTTTGGGCCCTATTGAATAATGAATGTTTTGAATTTTCTCCAAAAGTAAAGTAGTTGCAAACTCATCCTTTTAGAAACTTGTTTGGGCTGTTGAGAGGAGTAAAAAACCATCAAAAATTTCAATCCTGCATGATTCTACCAAGAAATGTGATTCTTCATTCAAAACGCTGATTTTTGCTATTGGGTTCTATTGAATAATGAATGTTTTGAATTTTCTCCAAAAGTAAAGTAGTTGCAAACTCATCCTTTTAGAGACTTGTTTGGGCTCATGAGAGGAGTAGAAAAACATCAAAAATTTCAGTCCTGCACGATTCTACCAAGAAATGTGAGTGTTCATTCAAACCGCTGGTTTTTGATAGTTTGGGCCCTATTGTATAATGAATGTTTTGAATTTTCTCCAAAAGTAAAGTAGTTGCAAACTCATCCTTTTAGAAACTTGTTTGGGCTGTTGAGAGGAGTAAAAAACCATCAACCATTTCAATCCTGCATGATTCTACCAAGAAATGTGATTCTTCATTCAAAACGCTGGTTTTTGCTATTGGGCTCTATTGAATAATGAATGTTTTAAATTTTCTCCAAAAGTAAAGTAGATGCAAACTCATCCTTTTAGAGTCTTGGTTTGGGCTCATGAGAGGAGTAGAAAAACATTAAAAATTTCAGTCCTGCACGATTCTACCAAGAAATGTGAGTGTTCATTCAAACCGCTGGTTTTTGATTTTTTTTACCCTATTGAATAATGAATGTTTTGAATTTTCTCCAAAAGTAAAGTTGTTGCAAACTCATCCTTTTAGAGACTTGTTTGTGCTCATGAGAGGAGTAGAAAAACATCAAAAATTTCAGTCCTGCACGATTCTACCAAGAAATGTGAGTGTTCATTCAAACCGCTGGTTTTTGATAGTTTGGGCCCTATTGAATAATGAATGTTTTGAATTTTCTCCAAAAGTAAAGTAGTTGCAATCTCATCCTTTTAGAAACTTGTTTGGGCTGTTGAGAGGAGTAAAAATCCATCAAAAATTTAAATCCTGCATGATTCTACCAAGAAATGTGATTCAAAACGCTGATTTTTGCTATTGGGTTCTATTGAATAATGAATGTTTTGAATTTTCTCCAAAAGTAAAGTAGTTGCAAACTCATCCTTTTATAGACTTGTTTGGGCTCATGAGAGGAGTAGAAAAACATCAAAAATTTCAGTCCTGCACGATTCTACCAAGAAATGTGTGTTCATTCAAACCACTGGTTTTTGATATTTTGGGCCCTATTGAATAATGAATGTTTTGAATTTTCTCCAAAAGTAAAGTAGTTGCAAACTCATCCTTTTAGAAACTTGTTTGGGCTGTTGAGAGGAGTAAAAAACCATCAAAAATTTCAATCCTGCATGATTCTACCAAGAAATGTGATTCTTCATTCAAAACGCTGATTTTTGCTATTGGGTTCTATTGAATAATGAATGTTTTGAATTTTCTCCAAAAGTAAAGTAGTTGCAAACTCATCCTTTTAGAGACTTGTTTGGGCTCATGAGAGGAGTAGAAAAACATCAAAAATTTCAGTCCTGCACGATTCTACCAAGAAATGTGAGTGTTCATTCAAACCGCTGGTTTTTGATAGTTTGGGCCCTATTGTATAATGAATGTTTTGAATTTTCTCCAAAAGTAAAGTAGTTGCAAACTCATCCTTTTAGAAACTTGTTTGGGCTGTTGAGAGGAGTAAAAAACCATCAACCATTTCAATCCTGCATGATTCTACCAAGAAATGTGATTCTTCATTCAAAACGCTGGTTTTTGCTATTGGGCTCTATTGAATAATGAATGTTTTAAATTTTCTCCAAAAGTAAAGTAGATGCAAACTCATCCTTTTAGAGTCTTGGTTTGGGCTCATGAGAGGAGTAGAAAAACATTAAAAATTTCAGTCCTGCACGATTCTACCAAGAAATGTGAGTGTTCATTCAAACCGCTGGTTTTTGATTTTTTTTACCCTATTGAATAATGAATGTTTTGAATTTTCTCCAAAAGTAAAGTTGTTGCAAACTCATCCTTTTAGAGACTTGTTTGTGCTCATGAGAGGAGTAGAAAAACATCAAAAATTTCAGTCCTGCACGATTCTACCAAGAAATGTGAGTGTTCATTCAAACCGCTGGTTTTTGATAGTTTGGGCCCTATTGAATAATGAATGTTTTGAATTTTCTCCAAAAGTAAAGTAGTTGCAATCTCATCCTTTTAGAAACTTGTTTGGGCTGTTGAGAGGAGTAAAAATCCATCAAAAATTTAAATCCTGCATGATTCTACCAAGAAATGTGATTCAAAACGCTGATTTTTGCTATTGGGTTCTATTGAATAATGAATGTTTTGAATTTTCTCCAAAAGTAAAGTAGTTGCAAACTCATCCTTTTATAGACTTGTTTGGGCTCATGAGAGGAGTAGAAAAACATCAAAAATTTCAGTCCTGCACGATTCTACCAAGAAATGTGTGTTCATTCAAACCACTGGTTTTTGATATTTTGGGCCCTATTGAATAATGAATGTTTTGAATTTTCTCCAAAAGTAAAGTAGTTGCAAACTCATCCTTTTAGAAACTTGTTTGGGCTGTTGAGAGGAGTAAAAAACCATCAAAAATTTCAATCCTGCATTTTCTACCAAGAAATGTGATTCTTCATTCAAAACGCTGGTTTTTGCTATTGGGCTCTATTGAATAATGAATGTTTTGAATTTTCTCCAAAAGTAAAGTAGTTGCAAACTCATCCTTTTAGAGACTTGTTTGGGCTCATGAGAGGAGTAGAAAAACATCAAAAATTTCAGTCCTGCACGATTCTACCAAGAAATGTGAGTGTTCATTCAAACCGCTGGTTTTTGATAGTTTGGGCCACATTGAATAATGAATGTTTTGAATTTTCTCCAAAAGTAAAGTTGTTGCAAACTCATCCTTTTAGAAACTTGTTTGGGCTGTTGAGAGGAGTAAAAAACCATAAAAAATTTCAATCCTGCATGATTCTACCAAGAAATGTGATTCTTTATTCAAAACGCTGATTTTTGCTATTGGGTTCTATTGAATAATGAATGTTTTGAATTTTCTCCAAAAGTAAAGTAGTTGCAAACTCATGCTTTTAGAGACTTGTTTAGGCTCATGAGAGGAGTAGAAAAACATCAAAAATTTCAGTCCTGCATGATTCTACCAAGAAATGTGTGTTCATTCAAACCGCTGGTTTTTGATATTTTGGGCCCTATTGAATAATGAATGTTTTGAATTTTCTACAAAAGTAAAGTAGTTGCAAACTCATCCTTTTAGAAACTTGTTTGGGCTGTTGAGAGGAGTAAAAAACCATCAAAAATTTCAATCCTGCATGATTCTACCAAGAAATGTGATTCTTCATTCAAAACGCTGGTTTTTGCTATTGGGCTCTATTGAATAATGAATGTTTTGAATTTTCTCCAAAAGTAAAGTAGTTGCAAACTCATCCTTTTAGAGACTTGTTTGTGCTCATGAGAGGAGTAGAAAAACATCAAAAATTTCAGTCCTGCATGATTCTACCAAGAAATGTGTGTTCATTCAAACTGCTGGTTTTTGATATTTTGGGCCCTATTGAATAATGAATCTTTTGAATTTTCTCCAAAAGTAAAGTAGTTGCAAGCTATTGCTTTTAGAGGCTTGTTTGGGCTCATGAGAGGAGTAGAAAAACATCAAAAATTTCAGTCCTGCATGATTCTACCAAGAAATGTGTGTTCATTCAAACTGCTGGTTTTTGATATTTTGGGCCCTATTGAATAATGAATGTTTTGAATTTTCTCCAAAAGTAAAGTAGTTGCAAACTCATGCTTTTTTGTTTAAATATTTTTATTAAAGTTTCAAGTATAGAGGGAAAGGGTAAATGGACAAAGTAAAAAGTAGAGAACTTTACTCTACGTGTTACATCACACATTAAATAAAATTGTTTAATACAAGTAGTGTACATAAGAAACAAATATAATACATCGCTTGAATGCAATCCTCTCAAAAAAGGAACCAACATTGTCATATTGAGTTTACAGTAGAGTGTTAGATAACATAAATTAAGAAAATTTCAAATTCCAAACATCCCATTTAGTGTGATATTTATGGAGAGTACCATTAATAAAGGCAAATCTTTTCTCCATAGAATTATGAGTCCGTAATTTACCTAAAATATCAGCAAAAGAAGGTAAATCAGTTTTAAGCCACCAGAAAGCTATAGCGTTTTTGGTCACCAAAAAAGTATGTATCATTACAAATCGAATAACAGGATTTATTTCTTCAGTGCCCAAAGAAAGTAATGCCATTTGTGGGGTGACCTTCACTGCGTTGTCAGAGAGAGTATTTATATGATTCGTAACTTCTTTCCACAATCTCTTCAATTTAGGACAGCTCCAGAAAATGTGGTACAGGTTACCTGGTAAACCACAATTCCTCCAGCATAGAGGGGAGTATTTATTATCTATATGAGCTAACCTAATCGGAGTGTAATGCCATCTAATTAAAGTTTTAAAGAAAGACTCCTGTAAAGTCGCAGAAATAGTAGATGCATTTGAAAACTTTATGGCCTTCCCCCATTGGTCTTCATCAAATTTTATGTTAAAATCCCTTTCCCATCTTTGAATGTATACATTTTTAAAGAGTTCGGTGTCGTCATTAAGGTGGGAATATATGTTTTTAAGACTCCAAGTCGACTTAAGAGCAACATTTGCAAACATGGAGGCCACAATATCCGAATTCAAAGCTCTACTAGTCAAAAATTTCCGCAGAAGATCTTTCAGAAGTAGATAAGAGGTGAAATGTGTAGACGGGACATGAAATTTATTTTTAATTTCATTAAAGGGTAAAAAATTTTGTCCGTCCCATAAATCCCCTACCGTATTAATTTTAAAGCTGCACCACTCCTCTGGAACTGGACATTTATATATTTTTGATAATAATTTTAATGGGAATTTTTTCAAAATGCTTTTCCTGTCGTCGCCTTTCTTTAATTTTGTGAAACTCCTCCACATAGTCAGTATAGAATTTACAACAGGATGTTGATAAGTAATGATCGAAGGAGATAGCAGATCTTTAAAGAAAAAATCTGATATTGAACTAGTCCCATAATGTTCTAGCTCAAGGTCCAACCAAGCGGGAAGTGTTTTCGTAGAAAACCACTGTTGACTCTGAAGAATAAGAGAAGCTTGAAAATAGATTTGAATATTGGGGAGTGCAAGGCCTCCATTACTCTTTTTCTTATATAAAATTTCAGTAGCAACTCTAGGTTTCTTCCCTTTCCAGATAAAAAGGTTAATTGCTTTTTGGATTTTAAATAAAAGGGAAGTGGGAATCATAAGAGGTAAATTCCTAAGTACAAAAAGAATTTTAGGTAAAATATATGTTTTTATTACCAAGGTTCTTCCCATCAGGGATAGATCGCAATTATTATAACCAGAAAGGTCTTTTAAGATTTTCTTACTGAGATGTTCCATATTCTTAGAAACAATGAGTTTCAAATCTTTAGGGAAAATTATCCCCAAGTATTCTAGTTCAAAATCTTCCCAGTAAAATTCAGATAATTCTTTAAAGGCTTCAATTTCAGAGGGACGTAAATTAAAATGTATTATTTTAGATTTTTGGGGATTTATTTTAAAATATGAGACCTTAGAGAACTCATCTAAAATGGTGATTAAAGCGTTAAGTGAATTAGCCGGATCAGTGACTGATAACATAAGGTCGTCAGCAAATAAGGTTAACTTGTGATGATAATTTTTTGTTTTAAAACCCGAAATATCAGTACATTGTCTGATCATTTCCGCCAAGGGCTCGACTGCCAAGGCAAATAAAAGGGGCGAAAGGGGGCAGCCCTGTCTTGTTCCATTAGTGATGTTGAAATTCCTAGAAAGGTGATTATTAGTATAGGTTTTAGCATTAGTATTAGAGTACAATGCAAATATAGATGTTATAAAGCGATTGTCAAAACCAAACTTTAGTAAAGTAGCTTTAAGATAATCCCAATTCACCCTATCAAAAGCTTTTTGGGCATCCAACGAGATAAATAGTGAAGGGAGATTATTAGAGCTAGCTATGTTAAACAAGTTCAAGATTCTTCTGGTACCGTCTGTTACTTGTCTTCCGGAGACAAACCCTACTTGATCATTTTTAACAAGATCAGGTAAAAGATTCTTTAATCGATCCGCTAAAATTTTTGAATATACTTTAATATCAGTGTTAATTAAAGAGATCGGACGATAATTTTTAACTTCTTCTGGGTTTCTAATGTCTTTGGGGATCAAAATGATAGTTGCCTCCATCATTTCTTTGGGGAACGATCCAATACTAGAAGCGTGGTCAAAAAGAGATTTTAGCTGCGGGGATAAAATGTTGGAGAAAAACTTGAGATATTCGTTTGTGAACCCATCTGGGCCAGGGGATTTGTTAAGTTCAAGTTTGTCAATCGTTTTGGCAATTTCTTCTACAGTAAACGGTTGATTTAAAAGAGTTAGGTCCAAATTATCTAGTTGGGGAAGGGTCAATTTAGAAAGAAAAAGGTCAATCTCTTTTTGATTAGGAGTATGAACTAAGGGATCTTTTTTAAGATTATAGAGGGTTTCGAAATAATCCGCAAATATTTCGGTAATATCAGAGGGGTGTTGTTTCATTTCTCCTGAAGGGGATTTGATTTTAACAATCCTTCTACTTACGCGAGCTTGTTTAAGTTTACTTGTCATATATTTGGTGGGTTTGTTAATTGAAGCATACAGATTATATTTTGATGCTCCAACAATGGAATCGTACTCGGAAATAATTTCGGATCTTAACGCCTATCTCAATTTCAGGATATCAAGATGGATAATATGGGATGGAGCAGACAGAGAATTTTGTTGTTTTTCTTTTGAAGCAATTTGGTTCTGGAGGTCAGCAATTTTTTGTCTTTTTTCTTTTTTGTATCTCGTGGAGAGTTGGATGAGACATCCTCTCAAGACCGCCTTGTGGGCGTTCCATAATGTAAAGGGATCAATACTATCTGAAGAGTTTTCTTTAAAATAATTATCAATAGTTTCGGTAATTATATTTCTATACTTTGGGGTACGTAGTAGGGTAGGATTAACCTTCCAAAGAAAAGTGTTTGCTACTGGAGGGCCTGATTCAAATACTGCCAGCACAGGGGCGTGGTCGGAAAAAGACTTCACAAGAATTTCAATTTTCTTAAATGTTGTGATAGAAAAGACATTGGTTAGAAATAAGTCTATTCTGGAAGATGTCTTATATATATCTGAGTAATATGTAAATTCTCTAGAGGTGGTATTTAGACATCTGAAAATGTCATACATCTCATTTTGTTTTATCCAATTTTTCAGAGATCGGCCTGATTTAGAAGTAGCAGAAGATGATGAGTCAATTTCTCTATCGGGAACTAGATTGAAGTCCCCTATTAGCATGAGGTCACCTTTTTTAACTTCATCAATCTTCTGCATTAATTTATTAAAAAAAGAGATCTGACCATTATTTGGGGCATATATATTCACGATTGTACAAAGGTTAAAATTTAACTTACATATGAGGATGTGAAATCTTCCCTGGGTGTCGGGATGTTCTTCAATTAATTGGAAGGGAATATTCGTATTTATAATGGTTATAACTCCCGCACTTTTTTTATTATTATTGAGGGATTTAAAAATATATGGAAAATCTTTATGCTGAAAGGTTGGATGTATATCTTTTATTAATTTGACCTCTTGTAAACAAGAGACATCCGCTTGAAGCCGTCTTATTTCTCTCCAAGTTATATAGCGCTTATGGGGACTGTTCAGTCCTTTAACATTGTGTGAAAGGATTTTAATTCTCATGATAATCTCTTTCCTTTTTTATTAGAGTAAATTATCTTATATATATTTAGGATTGCTTACTCTTATTAGCTGAATTCAATAAAATGTATATGTCTAGAAAAGGCGAATGAAACAACAAAAAGAAAAAAAAAAAAAAAAACTATAACAAACAAATAAACAAACTTAAAGAGTCCTCCTGGAGTTAATCACGGAACGTGATAATCTCCTTTTTTTGGGTACTTTAAAAAAAAAAAAGCCAAAGTGGCGAGAACCCATGAAGCCATTGATATTTTGTCAAATGTCAAATGTAAATAATACAAAGACCAATGAGAGATATATCCCTATTCAACCAGTATCTTTGTTAGAAGGATCCTCATCTAGAAAGCGTATAAAGTCTAAAGCTTCCTTTGGAGTAAAGAAGGGGACAATTTTACCCCTATGTGACACAAGTAACTTTGTTGGAAAGCCCCATTTATATGGAATCCCCATTTCCCTGAGAGCATTAGTAGCTTGATTAAACGATTTTCTAGCTTCCATAGTTGACTTTGAGAAATCAGAGAAGAATTTTAAATGATTATTAGGGGGAGGTAGAGAGCCCTTCTCTCTAATATATCTTAGTATCATTTCTTTAGTTTCAAAAAAGTGAAAGTGAAGTATCGTATCCCTCGGCTTATCCATTGGTACATTCTTTGGGCGGGGCAGGCGGTGAATCCTATCAATTATCAATTGTAAATCAGTTAAGGACGGCAAAGCCTTTTTAAGCGTAGCTTTAGTGTAATCTGAAAGGTCTTTCTGTATCACGCTTTCAGGTATCCCCCTAATCTTGACGTTGTTCCGTCTACTCCGGTCCTCTAAGTCCGTTAACTTGGACCTCACGGATAAAAGTTCGGCTTTTAAATCTGAGTTTTGCTTTACTAACTCATCTGTTCTATTTTCAACCTTTGACAATCTTTTCTCATTCAGTTCAAATCTTTGAGAGAATTTTTCACTAATCTCCTGCATATCCTTCCTGTGAGAATCAAATCCCATTTTAATCGACGCATTGATTGCATTGATAGATTTATGCATGAATTGATTAGCTTGATTGGTGGATTCCTGGAAGGATATGAGGAAGCCAGCAAGCAAACCCTCAGTGACTCGCCTATCAGAGTTCAACAGTGTTTTAAAGTCAAAGTCATGGGGAGTCAGAAAATCAGTAGAAGACGACTCCGGACAGCCTTTTTTAGAGAGTTGTTTAACTGGGGTACTATTTGGAGAATAGTCATCAGATGAAGTATTAGAATCTAAATCTGCTGCCTCTGTTCTCACAGTTTCACCTTCTGGAATTCTTCTCTTATGAGATTTGGATAAATCCATTTTACTTTCCTCATCCTGAAAAGAAAGTTTTGAGGCACCTTTATTATCAAAAACTTGAGAAGATGTGAAAGATAGAGTACGGGGGTCAGAAGATATAATTTTTTGATCCGAGTCCTGCTGAGTAGCCTTATTAGATAAACCGTGAGGCATGTGTCTAGATGAGATAGCTTCCTCCCTTTTTAGAGGGGATCTAGATTTAATTGGACTTAATAGATTAACAGATTCAGTGTAAATTTTCTGATTTGAAGCGCTCGTAGATTTCTGGTTTTTACTAGTAGGCAATTTAGATTTCAAATTAGATGCCATAATTAGAGTATACCGAAACAAGAGTAAAGGAAATGCGCTATACCCTTAAATGTTCCTGTATATGCCACCCCTGTTTTATTATTATTGTAATTAAGTTGAACTTTATTACAGTTTCAGCAGGGTTTGTAAATCGCAAACTAAGATAAGAATAAAGACTTAAATAGAGTAGTAATGTAACCCCTTCAATTTTGATAATTCAACAAAGCAATAGAGACGTCTTGTCCTCCGTAACGTAGGCTTATATAAAACAACAGCACCTCATACACTCCTGTCCAAACACTACCTATATAACCTCAGGTGCCTTAAATGTTATAGACAGAGAAGAGAAGAGCATACAATCAGTAGGATTCAGAATAAGACAGTATAAGCTCTATATCTTCCCGTCTAGGAATGTATAGATTAGTTATTCCCTTAAATATCTTCTTCTAATGCTTTAATATGTCATCAAAACAAGGCACAAGAGACAATCTCCATGTAAGTCTCATCTAACTCAAGGATGCACTTCAGCAATACACAAACAGTCTTATTGATATAACAATATTCAGATACTCTCCCCTATATTACTATCCCTATTCCAATTTACAAATAATTAAGATTTCACCATCCCCAAGAGACTAACAATAAGTTCAGAGAGCAACAGATTCCATCTCACCCAACGAGTGTAATATTCTCCAAGTAGTAGGGGTCAACGATGCTCCTTCCTTCAGGCCACCGTTGGATAGTAATCAAGTGACCGCCAAAACCATAGTCAAATTTCACTAAATCTCCTCTGCTTCTTCTTGTATAAATGTAGCCGTCTCTAAGCCCCTTAGCGTGTTAAAGGGTCGAACTCGATGTGACAATCAGTCAATGACAGCCTCAGCCGAGGCACCCAATAAGGACCAGATCCACCTCCACCCTCTTTGATGACAGCTTCTTCCTTGCAGCTTCGTGCCCGCCAGCTCCCGCCGCGACACTCTCCAGCACCGCCAGCTCCTTTACTCCTCTGCAGCTGAGCGGCGGCAAGCTGCGCAGAGCTCGGTCTCCAGGCAATGACCTCCGATCAGCACAGAAAAAGCGTGGGCAATTCCAAATTCTTTCTGTTAAAGATATCCCCAGCAGTGGGCTTCTCCTCCTAGACCGCCGCTAAGCTCCAGCAGCTCTCCCGCCAAACAGTTTTAAAATCAGACGCGGCGCTCCCCTTCTTCTCCGCACTCACCAATGCAACACTCAGTCAGTGACAGCTTCAGCCGAGGCACCCAAGAAGGACCAGAGCCACCTCTACTTTCTTTGATGACAGCCTCTTCCTTGCGGCTTCGTGCCTGCCAACTCCCGCCGCGTCGCTCTCCAGCACCGCCAGCTCCTTTACTCCTCTGCAGCTGAGCGGCGGCAAGCTGCGCAGAGCCCAGTATCCAACAGCGTCGACAGCGGACCTCTATCGACTCAGGAACACCGAGGCTCCTTCAGCGTCAGATCAGGGGCTCAGCAGCCGTCACACAGGATCTCCTCCAGTTCATACCTCTGATGTAAACAATGGCGGTACCCGCGGCTAAGTACAGGGGAAACCTGTTGAGTCAACAGCGGCTCTCTCCTCACCACTCACTTCTAAAGGCTGTAATTCCTTAAGTAAACAGCGGATTTCTTCCAGGGAGGTGTCAAAATGTTCACAATAAAGATAAGAATCCAATTCCAAAGGTCTCCTGATGAATAAGAGTCTTCTTAAGCAATTATGTCGCTTTGTAGATAGGCTTCATGGGAGCTCTGAGCTCAAGTGCCCTCCTACATCGAGCTCCAGGCCACACCCCTTCCGCAAACTCATGCTTTTAGAGACTTGTTTGGGCTCATGAGAGGAGTAGAAAAACATCAAAAATTTCAGTCCTGCATGATTCTACCAAGAAATGTGTGTTCATTCAAAACCTGATTTTTGCTATTGGGCTCTATTGAATAATGAATGTTTTGAATTTTCTACAAAAGTAAAGTAGTTGCAAACTCATGCTTTTAGAGACTTGTTTGGGCTCATGAGAGGAGTAGAAAAACATCAAAAATTTCAGTCCTGCATGATTCTACCAAGAAATATGTGTTCATTCAAACCGCTGGTTTTTGATATTTTGGGCCCTATTGAATAATGAATGTTTTGAATTTTCTGCAAAGTAAAGTAGTTGCAAACTCATCCTTTTAGAAACTTGTTTGGGCTGTTGAGAGGAGTAAAGAACCATCAAAAATTTCAATCCTGCATGATTCTACCAAGAAATGTGATTCTTCATTCAAAACGCTGATTTTTGCTATTGGGTTCTATTGAATAATGAATGTTTTGAATTTTCTCCAAAAGTAAAGTAGTTGCAAGCTCATGCTTTTAGAGACTTGTTTGGGCTCATGAGAGGAGTAGAAAAACATCAAAAATTTCAGTCCTGCATGATTCTACCAAGAAATGTGTGTTCATTCAAACCGCTAGTTTGTGATATTTTGGGCCCTATTGAATAATGAATGTTTTGAATTTTCTCCAAAAGTAAAGTAGTTGGAAACTCATCCTTTTAGAAATTTGTTTGGGCTGTTGAGAGGAGTAAAAAACCATCAAAAATTTCAATCCTGCATGATTCTACCAAGAAATGTGATTCTTCATTCAAAACGCTGATTTTTGCTATTGGGTTCTATTGAATAATGAATGTTTTGAATTTTCTCCAAAAGTAAAGTAGTTGCAATCTCATGCTTTTAGAGACTTGTTTGGGCTCATGAGAGGAGTAGAAAAACATCAAAAATTTCAGTCCTGCACGATTCTACCAAGAAATGTGAGTGTTCATTCAAACCACTGGTTTTTGATAGTTTGGGCCCTATTGAATAATGAATGTTTTGAATTTTCTCCAAAAGTAAAGTAGTTGCAAACTCATCCTTTTAGAAACTTGTTTGGGCTGTTGAGAGGAGTAAAAAACCATCAAAAATTTCAATCCTGCATTTTCTACCAAGAAATGTGATTCTTCATTCAAAACGCTGGTTTTTGCTATTGGGATCTATTGAATAATGAATGTTTTGAATTTTCTCCAAAAGTAAAGTAGTTGCAAACTCATCCTTCTAGAGACTTGTTTGTGCTCATGAGAGGAGTAGAAAAACATCAAAAATTTCAGTCCTGCACGATTCTACCAAGAAATGTGAGTGTTCATTCAAACCGCTGGTTTTTGATAGTTTGGGCCCTATTGAATAATGAATGTTTTGAATTTTCTCCAAAAGTAAAGTAGTTGCAAACTCATCCTTTTAGAAACTTGTTTGGGCTGTTGAGAGGAGTAAAAAACCATCAAAAATTTCAATCCTGCATGATTCTACCAAGAAATGTGATTCTTCATTCAAAACCTGATTTTTGCTCTTGGGTTCTATTGAATAATGAATGTTTTGAATTTTCTCCAAAAGTAAAGTAGTTGCAAACTCATGCTTTTAGAGACTTGTTTGGGCTCATGAGAGGAGTAGAAAAACATCAAAAATTTCAGTCCTGCATGATTCTACCAAGAAATGTGTGTTCATTCATACCGCTGGTTTTTGATATTTTGGGCCCTATTGAATAATGAATGTTTTGAATTTTCTCCAAAAGTAAAGTAGTTGCAAACTCATCATTTTAGAAACTTGTTTGGGCTGTTGAGAGGAGTAAAAAACCATCAAAAATTTCAATCCTGCATGATTCTACCAAGAAATGTGATTCTTCATTCAAAAGCTGGTTTTTGCTATTGGGCTCTATTGAATAATGAATGTTTTGAATTTTCTCCAAAAGTAAAGTAGTTGCAAACTCATTCTTTTAGAGACTTGTTTGTGCTCATGAGAGGAGTAGAAAAACATCAAAAATTTCAGTCCTGCACGATTCTACCAAGAAATGTGAGTGTTCATTCAAACCGCTGGTTTTTGATAGTTTGGGCCCTATTGAATAATGAATGTTTTGAATTTTCTCCAAAAGTAAAGTAGTTGCAAACTTATCCTTTTAGAAACTTGTTTGGGCTGTTGAGAGGAGTAAAAAAACCATCAAAAATTTCAATCCTGCATGATTCTACCAAGAAATGTGATTCTTCATTCAAAACGCTGATTTTTGCTATTGGGTTCTATTGAATAATGAATGTTTTGAATTTTCTCCAAAAGTAAAGTAGTTGCAAGCTCATGCTTTTAGAGACTTGTTTGGGCTCATGAAAGGAGTAGAAAAACATCAAAAATTTCAGTCCTGCATGATTCTACCAAGAAATGTGTGTTCATTCAAACAGCTGGTTTTTGATATTTTGGGCCCTATTGAATAATGAATATTTTGAATTTTTTCCAAAAGTAAAGTAGTTGCAAACTCATCCTTTTAGAAACTTGTTTTGGCTGTTGACAGGAGTAAAAAACCTTCAAAAATTTCAATCCTGCATGATTCTACCAAGAAATGTGATTCTTCATTCAAAACGCTGATTTTTGCTATTGGTTTCTATTGAATAATGAATGTTTTGAATTTTCTCCAAAAGTAAAGTAGTTGCAAACTCATGCTTTTAGAGACTTGTTTGGGCTCATGAGAGGAGTAGAAAAACATCAAAAATTTCAGTCCTGCATGATTCTACCAAGAAATGAGTGTTCATTCAAACCGCTGGTTTTTGATATTTTGGGCCCTATTGAATAATGAATGTTTTGAATTTTCTCCAAAAGTAAAGTAGTTGCAAACTCATCCTTTTAGAAACTTGTTTGGGCTGTTGAGAGGAGTAAAAAACCATCAAAAATTTCAGTCCTGCATGATTGTACCAAGAAATGTGATTCTTCATTCAAAACGCTGGTTTTTGCTATTGGGCTCTATTGAATAATGAATGTTTTGAATTTTCTCCAAAAGTAAAGTAGTTGCAAACTCATCCTTTTAGAAACTTGTTTGGGCTGTTGAGAGGAGTAAAAAAACCATCAAAAATTTCAATCCTGCATGATTCTACCAAGAAATGTGATTCTTCATTCAAAACCTGATTTTTGCTATTGGGGTCTATTGAATAATGAATGTTTTGAATTTTCTCCAAAAGTAAAGTAGTTGCAAACTCATGCTTTTAGAGACTTGTTTGGGCTCATGAGAGGAGTAGAAAAACATCAAAAATTTCAGTCCTGCATGATTCTACCAAGAAATGTGTATTCATTCAAACCGCTGGTTTTTGATATTTTGGGCCCTATTGAATAATGAATGTTTTGAATTTTCTCCAAAAGTAAAGTAGTTGCAAACTCATCCTTTTAGAAACTTGTTTGGGCTGTTGAGAGGAGTAAAAAACCATCAAAAATTTCAATCCTGCATTTTCTACCAAGAAATGTGATTCTTCATTCAAAACGCTGGTTTTTGCTATTGGGCTCTATTGAATAATGAATGTTTTGAATTTTCTCCAAAAGTAAAGTAGTTGCAAACTCATCCTTTTAGAGACTTGTTTGTGCTCATGAGAGGAGTAGAAAAACATCAAAAATTTCAATCCTGCACGATTCTACCAAGAAATGTGAGTGTTCATTCAAACCGCTGGTTTTTGATAGTTTGGGCCCTATTGAATAATGAATGTTTTGAATTTTCTCCAAAAGTAAAGTAGTTGCAAACTCATCCTTTTAGAAACTTGTTTGGGCTGTTGAGAGGAGTAAACAACCATCAAAAATTTCAATCCTGCATGATTCTACCAAGAAATGTGATTCTTCATTCAAAACCTGATTTTTGCTATTGGGTTCTATTGAATAATGAATGTTTTGAATTTTCTCCAAAAGTAAAGTAGTTGCAAACTCATGCTTTTAGAGACTTGTTTGGGCTCATGAGAGGAGTAGAAAAACATCAAAAATTTCAGTCCTGCATGATTCTACCAAGAAATGTGTGTTCATTCATACCGCTGGTTTTTGATATTTTGGGCCCTATTGAATAATGAATGTTTTGAATTTTCTCCAAAAGTAAAGTAGTTGCAAACTCTTCATTTTAGAAACTTGTTTGGGCTGTTGAGAGGAGTAAAAAACCATCAAAAATTTCAATCCTGCATGATTCTACCAAGAAATGTGATTCTTCATTCAAACCTCTGGTTTTTGATATTTTGGGCCCTATTGAATAATGAATGTTTTGAATTTTCTCGAAAAGTAAAGTAGTTGCAAACTCATCCTTTTAGAAACTTGTTTGGGCTGTTGAGAGGAGTTAAAAACCATCAAAAATTTAAATCCTGCATGATTCTACCAAGAAATGTGATTCTTCATTCAAAAGCTGGTTTTTGCTATTGGGCTCTATTGAATAATGAATGTTTTGAATTTTCTTCAAAAGTAAAGTAGTTGCAAACTCATTCTTTTAGAGACTTGTTTGTGCTCATGAGAGGAGTAGAAAAACATCAAAAATTTCAGTCCTGCACGATTCGACCAAGAAATGTGAGTGTTCATTCAAACCGCTGGTTTTTGATAGTTTGGGCCCTATTGAATAATGAATGTTTTGAATTTTCTCCAAAAGTAAAGTAGTTGCAAACTTATCCTTTTAGAAACTTGTTTGGGCTGTTGAGAGGAGTAAAAAAACCATCAAAAATTTCAATCCTGCATGATTCTACCAAGAAATGTGATTCTTCATTTAAAACGCTGATTTTTGCTATTGGGTTCTATTGAATAATGAATGTTTTGAATTTTATCCAAAAGTAAAGTAGTTGCAAACTCATGCTTTTAGAGACTTGTTTGGGCTCATGAGAGGAGTAGAAAAACATCAAAAATTTCAGTCCTGCATGATTCTACCAAGAAATGTGTTCATTCAAACCGCTGGTTTTTGATATTTTGGGCCCTATTGAATAATGAATGTTTTGAATTTTCTCCAAAAGTAAAGTAGTTGCAAACTCATCCTTTTAGAAACTTGTTTGGGCTGTTGAGAGGAGTAAAAACCATCAAAAATTTCAGTCCTGCATGATTGTACCAAGAAATGTGATTCTTCATTCAAAACGCTGGTTTTTGCTATTGGGCTCTATTGAATAATGAATGTTTTGAATTTTCTCCAAAAGTAAAGTAGTTGCAAACTCATCCTTTTAGAAACTTGTTTGTGCTGTTGAGAGGAGTAAAAAAACATAAAAAATTTCAATCCTGCATGATTCTACCAAGAAATGTGATTCTTCATTCAAAACCTGATTTTTGCTATTGGGCTCTATTGAATAATGAATGTTTTGAATTTTCTCCAAAAGTAAAGTAGTTGCAAACTCATCCTTTTAGAGACTTGTTTGGGCTCATGAGAGGAGTAGAAAAACATCAAAAATTTCAGTCCTGCACGATTCTACCAAGAAATGTGAGTGTTCATTCAAACCGCTGGATTTTGATAGTTTGGGCCCTATTGAATAATGAATGTTTTGAATTTTCTCCAAAAGTAAAGTAGTTGCAAACTCATCCTTTTAGAAACTTGTTTGGGCTGTTGAGAGGAGTAAAAAACCATCAAAAATTTCAATCCTGCATGATTCTACCAAGAAATGTGATTCTTCATTGAAAACCTGATTTTTGCTATTGGGCTCTATTGAATAATGAATGTTTTGAATTTTCTCCAAAAGTAAAGTAGTTGCAAACTCATGCTTTTAGAGACTTGTTTGGGCTCATGAGAGGAGTAGAAAAACATCAAAAATTTCAGTCCTGCATGATTCTACCAAGAAATATGTGTTTATTCAAACCGCTGGTTTTTGATATTTTGGGCCCTATTGAATAATGAATGTTTTGAATTTTCTCCAAAAGTAAAGTAGTTGCAAACTCATCCTTTTAGAAACTTGTTTGGGCTGTTGAGAGGAGTAAAAAACCATCAAAAATTTCAATCCTGCATGATTCTACCAAGAAATGTGATTCTTCATTCAAAACGCTGATTTTTGCTATTGGGTTCTATTGAATAATGAATGTTTTGAATTTTCTCCAAAAGTAAAGTAGTTGCAAGCTCATGCTTTTAGAGACTTGTTTGGGCTCATGAAAGGAGTAGAAAAACATCAAAAATTTCAGTCCTGCATGATTCTACCAAGAAATGTGTGTTCATTCAAACCGCTGGTTTTTGATATTTTGGGCCCTATTGAATAATGAATATTTTGAATTTTTTCCAAAAGTAAAGTAGTTGCAAACTCATCCTTTTTGAAACTTGTTTTGGCTGTTGACAGGAGTAAAAAACCTTCAAAAATTTCAATCCTGCATGATTCTACCAAGAAATGTGATTCTTCATTCAAAACGCTGGTTTTTGCTATTGGGCTCTATTGAATAATGAATGTTTTGAATTTTCTCCAAAAGTAAAGTAGTTGCAAACTCATCCTTTTAGAAACTTGTTTGGGCTGTTGAGAGGAGTAAAAAAACCATCAAAAATTTCAATCCTGCATGATTCTACCAAGAAATGTGATTCTTCATTCAAAACCTGATTTTTGCTATTGGGCTCTATTGAATAATGAATGTTTTGAATTTTCTCCAAAAGTAAAGTAGTTGCAAACTCATGCTTTTAGAGACTTGTTTGGGCTCATGAGAGGAGTAGAAAAACATCAAAAATTTCAGTCCTGCATGATTCTACCAAGAAATGTGTGTTCATTCAAACCGCTGGTTTTTGATATTTTGGGCCCTATTGAATAATGAATGTTTTGAATTTTCTCCAAAAGTAAAGTAGTTGCAAACTCATCCTTTTAGAAACTTGTTTGGGCTGTTGAGAGGAGTAAAAAACCATCAAAAATTTCAATCCTGCATTTTCTACCAAGAAATGTGATTCTTCATTCAAAACGCTGGTTTTTGCTATTGGGCTCTATTGAATAATGAATGTTTTGAATTTTCTCCAAAAGTAAAGTAGTTGCAAACTCATCCTTTTAGAGACTTGTTTGTGCTCATGAGAGGAGTAGAAAAACATCAAAAATTTCAGTCCTGCATGATTCTACCAAGAAATGTGAGTGTTCATTCAAACCGCTGGTTTTTGATAGTTTGGGCCCTATTGAATAATGAATGTTTTGAATTTTCTCCAAAAGTAAAGTAGTTGCAAACTCATCCTTTTAGAAACTTGTTTGGGCTGTTGAGAGGAGTAAAAAACCATCAAAAATTTCAATCCTGCATGATTCTACCAAGAAATGTGATTCTTCATTCAAAACCTGATTTTTGCTATTGGGTTCTATTGAATAATGAATGTTTTGAATTTTCTCCAAAAGTAAAGTAGTTGCAAACTCATGCTTTTAGAGACTTGTTTGGGCTCATGAGAGGAGTAGAAAAACATCAAAAATTTCAGTCCTGCATGATTCTACCAAGAAATGTGTGTTCATTCATACCGCTGGTTTTTGATATTTTGGGCCCTATTGAATAATGAATGTTTTGAATTTTCTCCAAAAGTAAAGTAGTTGCAAACTCTTCATTTTAGAAACTTGTTTGGGCTGTTGAGAGGAGTAAAAAACCATCAAAAATTTCAATCCTGCATGATTCTACCAAGAAATGTGATTCTTCATTCAAACCTCTGGTTTTTGATATTTTGGGCCCTATTGAAAAATGAATGTTTTGAATTTTCTCGAAAAGTAAAGTAGTTGCAAACTCATCCTTTTAGAAACTTGTTTGGGCTCTTGAGAGGAGTAAAAAACCATCAAAAATTTCAATCCTGCATGATTCTACCAAGAAATGTGATTCTTCATTCAAAAGCTGGTTTTTGCTATTGGGCTCTATTGAATAATGAATGTTTTGAATTTTCTTCAAAAGTAAAGTAGTTGCAAACTCATTCTTTTAGAGACTTGTTTGTGCTCATGAGAGGAGTAGAAAAACATCAAAAATTTCAGTCCTGCATGATTCTACCAAGAAATGTGAGTGTTCATTCAAACCGCTGGTTTTTGATAGTTTGGGCCCTATTGAATAATGAATGTTTTGAATTTTCTCCAAAAGTAAAGTAGTTGCAAACTTATCCTTTTTTGAAACTTGTTTGGGCTGTTGAGAGGAGTAAAAAAACCATCAAAAATTTCAATCCTGCATGATTCTACCAAGAAATGTGATTCTTCATTCAAAACGCTGATTTTTGCTATTGGGTTCTATTGAATAATGAATGTTTTGAATTTTCTCCAAAAGTAAAGTAGTTGCAAGCTCATGCTTTTAGAGACTTGTTTGGGCTCATGAGAGGAGTAGAAAAACATCAAAAATTTCAGTCCTGCATGATTCTACCAAGAAATGTGTGTTCATTCAAACCGCTGGTTTTTGATATTTTGGGCCCTATTGAATAATGAATATTTTGAATTTTTTCCAAAAGTAAAGTAGTTGCAAACTCATCCTTTTTGAAACTTTTTTTTGGCTGTTGACAGGAGTAAAAAACCTTCAAAAATTTCAATCCTGCATGATTCTACCAAGAAATGTGATTCTTCATTCAAAACGCTGATTTTTGCTATTGGTTTCTATTGAATAATGAATGTTTTGAATTTTCTCCAAAAGTAAAGTAGTTGCAAACTCATGCTTTTAGAGACTTGTTTGGGCTCATGAGAGGAGTAGAAAAACATCAAAAATTTCAGTCCTGCATGATTCTACCAAGAAATGAGTGTTCATTCAAACCGCTGGTTTTTGATATTTTGGGCCCTATTGAATAATGAATGTTTTGAATTTTCTCCAAAAGTAAAGTAGTTGCAAACTCATCCTTTTAGAAACTTGTTTGGGCTGTTGAGAGGAGTAAAAACCATCAAAAATTTCAGTCCTGCATGATTGTACCAAGAAATGTGATTCTTCATTCAAAACGCTGGTTTTTGCTATTGGGCTCTATTGAATAATGAATGTTTTGAATTCTCTCCAAAAGTAAAGTAGTTGCAAACTCATCCTTTTAGAAACTTGTTTGTGCTGTTGAGAGGAGTAAAAAAACATAAAAAATTTCAATCCTGCACGATTCTACCAAGAAATGTGAGTGTTCATTCAAACCGCTGGTTTTTTACTCCTCTCAACAGCCCAAACAAGTTTCTAAAAGGATGAGTTTGCAACTACTTTACTTTTGCAGAAAATTCAAAACATTCATTATTCAATAGGGCCCAAAATATCAAAAACCAGCGGTTTGAATGAACACATATTTCTTGGTAGAATCATGCAGGACTGAAATTTTTGATGTTTTTCTACTCCTCTCATGAGCCCAAACAAGTCTCTAAAAGCATGAGTTTGCAACTACTTTACTTTTGGAGAAAATTCAAAACATTCATTATTCAATAGAGCCCAATAGCAAAAATCAGGTTTTGAATGAAGAATCACATTTCTTGGTAGAATCATGCAGGATTGAAATTTTTGATGGTTTTTTACTCCTCTCATGAGCCCAAACAAGTCTCTAAAAGCATGAGCTTGCAACTACTTTACTTTTGGAGAAAATTCAAAACATTCATTATTCAATATAACCCAATAGCAAAAATCAGCGTTTTGAATGAAGAATCACATTTCTTGGTAGAATCATGCAGGATTGAAATTTTTGATTCTTTTTTAATCCTCTCAACAGCCCAAACAAGTTTCTAAAAGGATGAGTTTGCAACTACTTTACTTTTGGAGAAAATTCAAAACATTCATTATTCAATAGGGCCCAAAATATCAAAAACCAGCGGTTTGAATGAACACTCACATTTCTTGGTAGAATCGTGCAGGACTGAAATTTTTGATGTTTTTCTACTCTCATGAGCCCAAACCAAGACTCTAAAAGGATGAGTTTGCAACTACTTTACTTTTGGAGAAAATTCAAAACATTCATTATTCAATAGAGCTCAATAGCAAAAACCAGCGTTTTGAATGAAGAATCACATTTCTTGGTAGAATCATGCAGGATTGAAATTTTTGATGGTTTTTTACTCCTCTCAACAGCCCAAACAAGTTTCTAAAAGGATGAGTTTGCAACGACTTTACTTTTGGAGAAAATTCAAAACATTCATTATTCAATAGGGCCCAAAATATCAAAAACCAGCGGTTTGAATGAACACACATTTCTTGGTAGAATCATGCAGGACTGAAATTTTTGATGTTTTTCTACTCCTCTCATGAGCCCAAACAAGTCTCTAAAAGCATGAGTTTGCGGAAGGGGTGTGGCCTGGAGCTCAATGTAGGAGGACACTTGAGCTCAGAGCTCCCATGAAGCCTATCTACAAAGCGACATAATTGCTTAAGAAGACTCTTATTCATCAGAAGACCTTTGGAATTGGATTCTTATCTTTATTGTGAACATTTTGACACCTCCCTGGAAGAAATCCGCTGTTTACTTAAGGAATTACAGCCTTTAGAAGTGAGTGGTGAGGAGAGAGCCGCTGTTGACTCAACAGGTTTCCCCTGTACTTAGCCGCGGGTACCGCCATTGTTTACATCAGAGGTATGAACTGGAGGAGATCCTGTGTGACGGCTGCTGAGCCCCTGATCTGACGCTGAAGGAGCCTCGGTGTTCCTGAGTCGATAGAGGTCCGCTGTCGACGATGTTGGATACTGGGCTCTGCGCAGCTTGCCGCTGCTCAGCTGCAGAGGAGTAAAGGAGCTGGCGGTGCTGGAGAGCGACGCGGCGGGAGTTGGCAGGCACGAAGCCGCAAGGAAGAGGCTGTCATCAAAGAAAGTAGAGGTGGCTCTGGTCCTTCTTGGGTGCCTCGGCTGAAGCTGTCACTGACTGAGTGTTGCATTGGTGAGTGCGGAGAAGAAGGGGAGCGCCGCCGCTCAGCTGCAGAGGAGTAAAGGAGCTGGCGGTGCTGGAGAGTGTCGCGGCGGGAGCTGGCGGGCACAAAGCTGCAAGGAAGAAGCTGTCATCAAAGAGGGTGGAGGTGGATCTGGTCCTTATTGGGTGCCTCGGCTGAGGCTGTCATTGACTGATTGTCACATCGAGTTCGACCCTTTAACACGCTAAGGGGCTTAGAGACGGCTACATTTATACAAGAAGAAGCAGAGGAGATTTAGTGAAATTTGACTATGGTTTTGGCGGTCACTTGATTACTATCCAACGGTGACCTGAAGGAAGGAGCATCGTTGACCCCTACTACTTGGAGAATATTACACTCGTTGGGTGAGATGGAATCTGTTGCTCTCTGAACTTATTGTTAGTCTCTTGGGGATGGTGAAATCTTAATTATTTGTAAATTGGAATAGGGATAGTAATATAGGGGAGAGTATCTGAATATTGTTATATCAATAAGACTGTTTGCGTATTGCTGAAGTGCATCCTTGAGTTAGATGAGACTTACATGGAGATTGTCTCTTGTGCCTTGTTTTGATGACATATTAAAGCATTAGAAGAAGATATTTAAGGGAATAACTAATCTATACATTCCTAGACGGGAAGATATAGAGCTTATACTGTCTTATTCTGAATCCTACTGATTGTATGCTCTTCTCTTCTCTGTCTATAACATTTAAGGCACCTGAGGTTATATAGGTAGTGTTTGGACAGGAGTGTATGAGGTGCTGTTGTTTTATATAAGCCTACGTTACGGAGGACAAGACGTCTCTATTGCTTTGTTGAATTATCAAAATTGAAGGGGTTACATTACTACTCTATTTAAGTCTTTATTCTTATCTTAGTTTGCGATTTACAAACCCTGCTGAAACTGTAATAAAGTTCAACTTAATTACAATAATAATAAAACAGGGGTGGCATATACAGGAACATTTAAGGGTATAGCGCATTTCCTTTACTCTTGTTTCGGTATACTCTAATTATGGCATCTAATTTGAAATCTAAATTGCCTACTAGTAAAAACCAGAAATCTACGAGCGCTTCAAATCAGAAAATTTACACTGAATCTGTTAATCTATTAAGTCCAATTAAATCTAGATCCCCTCTAAAAAGGGAGGAAGCTATCTCATCTAGACACATGCCTCACGGTTTATCTAATAAGGCTACTCAGCAGGACTCGGATCAAAAAATTATATCTTCTGACCCCCGTACTCTATCTTTCACATCTTCTCAAGTTTTTGATAATAAAGGTGCCTCAAAACTTTCTTTTCAGGATGAGGAAAGTAAAATGGATTTATCCAAATCTCATAAGAGAAGAATTCCAGAAGGTGAAACTGTGAGAACAGAGGCAGCAGATTTAGATTCTAATACTTCATCTGATGACTATTCTCCAAATAGTACCCCAGTTAAACAACTCTCTAAAAAAGGCTGTCCGGAGTCGTCTTCTACTGATTTTCTGACTCCCCATGACTTTGACTTTAAAACACTGTTGAACTCTGATAGGCGAGTCACTGAGGGTTTGCTTGCTGGCTTCCTCATATCCTTCCAGGAATCCACCAATCAAGCTAATCAATTCATGCATAAATCTATCAATGCAATCAATGCGTCGATTAAAACGGGATTTGATTCTCACAGGAAGGATATGCAGGAGATTAGTGAAAAATTCTCTCAAAGATTTGAACTGAATGAGAAAAGATTGTCAAAGGTTGAAAATAGAACAGATGAGTTAGTAAAGCAAAACTCAGATTTAAAAGCCGAACTTTTATCCGTGAGGTCCAAGTTAACGGACTTAGAGGACCGGAGTAGACGGAACAACGTCAAGATTAGGGGGATACCTGAAAGCGTGATACAGAAAGACCTTTCAGATTACACTAAAGCTACGCTTAAAAAGGCTTTGCCGTCCTTAACTGATTTACAATTGATAATTGATAGGATTCACCGCCTGCCCCGCCCAAAGAATGTACCAATGGATAAGCCGAGGGATACGATACTTCACTTTCACTTTTTTGAAACTAAAGAAATGATACTAAGATATATTAGAGAGAAGGGCTCTCTACCTCCCCCTAATAATCATTTAAAATTCTTCTCTGATTTCTCAAAGTCAACTATGGAAGCTAGAAAATCGTTTAATCAAGCTACTAATGCTCTCAGGGAAATGGGGATTCCATATAAATGGGGCTTTCCAACAAAGTTACTTGTGTCACATAGGGGTAAAATTGTCCCCTTCTTTACTCCAAAGGAAGCTTTAGACTTTATACGCTTTCTAGATGAGGATCCTTCTAACAAAGATACTGGTTGAATAGGGATATATCTCTCATTGGTCTTTGTATTATTTACATTTGACATTTGACAAAATATCAATGGCTTCATGGGTTCTCGCCACTTTGGCTTTTTTTTTTTTTAAAGTACCCAAAAAAAGGAGATTATCACGTTCCGTGATTAACTCCAGGAGGACTCTTTAAGTTTGTTTATTTGTTTGTTATAGTTTTTTTTTTTTTTTTTCTTTTTGTTGTTTCATTCGCCTTTTCTAGACATATACATTTTATTGAATTCAGCTAATAAGAGTAAGCAATCCTAAATATATATAAGATAATTTACTCTAATAAAAAAGGAAAGAGATTATCATGAGAATTAAAATCCTTTCACACAATGTTAAAGGACTGAACAGTCCCCATAAGCGCTATATAACTTGGAGAGAAATAAGACGGCTTCAAGCGGATGTCTCTTGTTTACAAGAGGTCAAATTAATAAAAGATATACATCCAACCTTTCAGCATAAAGATTTTCCATATATTTTTAAATCCCTCAATAATAATAAAAAAAGTGCGGGAGTTATAACCATTATAAATACGAATATTCCCTTCCAATTAATTGAAGAACATCCCGACACCCAGGGAAGATTTCACATCCTCATATGTAAGTTAAATTTTAACCTTTGTACAATCGTGAATATATATGCCCCAAATAATGGTCAGATCTCTTTTTTTAATAAATTAATGCAGAAGATTGACGAAGTTAAAAAAGGTGACCTCATGCTAATAGGGGACTTCAATCTAGTTCCCGATAGAGAAATTGACTCATCATCTTCTGCTACTTCTAAATCAGGCCGATCTCTGAAAAATTGGATAAAACAAAATGAGATGTATGACATTTTCAGATGTCTAAATACCACCTCTAGAGAATTTACATATTACTCAGATATATATAAGACATCTTCCAGAATAGACTTATTTCTAACCAATGTCTTTTCTATCACAACATTTAAGAAAATTGAAATTCTTGAGAAGTCTTTTTCCGACCACGCCCCTGTGCTGGCAGTATTTGAATCAGGCCCTCCAGTAGCAAACACTTTTCTTTGGAAGGTTAATCCTACCCTACTACGTACCCCAAAGTATAGAAATATAATTACCGAAACTATTGATAATTATTTTAAAGAAAACTCTTCAGATAGTATTGATCCCTTTACATTATGGAACGCCCACAAGGCGGTCTTGAGAGGATGTCTCATCCAACTCTCCACGAGATACAAAAAAGAAAAAAGACAAAAAATTGCTGACCTCCAGAACCAAATTGCTTCAAAAGAAAAACAACAAAATTCCCTGTCTGCTCCATCCCATATTATCCATCTTGATATCCTGAAATTGAGATAGGCGTTAAGATCCGAAATTATTTCCGAGTACGATTCCATTGTTAGAGCATCAAAATATAATCTGTATGCTTCAATTAACAAACCCACCAAATATATGACAAGTAAACTTAAACAAGCTCGTGTAAGTAGAAGGATTGTTAAAATCAAATCCCCTTCAGGAGAAATGAAACAACACCCCTCTGATATTACCGAAATATTTGCGGATTATTTCGAAACCCTCTATAATCTTAAAAAAGATCCCTTAGTTCATACTCCTAATCAAAAAGAGATTGACCTTTTTCTTTCTAAATTGACCCTTCCCCAACTAGATAATTTGGACCTAACTCTTTTAAATCAACCGTTTACTGTAGAAGAAATTGCCAAAACGATTGACAAACTTAAACTTAACAAATCCCCTGGCCCAGATGGGTTCACAAACGAATATCTCAAGTTTTTCTCCAACATTTTATCCCCGCACCTAAAATCTCTTTTTGACCACGCTTCTAGTATTGGATCGTTCCCCAAAGAAATGACGGAGGCAACTATCATTTTGATCCCCAAAGACATTAGAAACCCAGAAGAAGTTAAAAATTATCGTCCGATCTCTTTAATTAACACTGATATTAAAGTATATTCAAAAATTTTAGCGGATCGATTAAAGAATCTTTAAAAATGTTAAAAAATGATCAAGTAGGGTTTGTCTCCGGAAGACAAGTAACAGACGGTACCAGAAGAATCTTGAACTTGTTTAACATAGCTAGCTCTAATAATCTCCCTTCACTATTTATCTCGTTGGATGCCCAAAAAGCTTTTGATAGGGTGAATTGGGATTATCTTAAAGCTACTTTACTAAAGTTTGGTTTTGACAATCGCTTTATAACATCTATATTTGCATTGTACTCTAATACTAATGCTAAAACCTATACTAATAATCACCTTTCTAGGAATTTCAACATCACTAATGGAACAAGACAGGGCTGCCCCCTTTCGCCCCTTTTATTTGCCTTGGCAGTCGAGCCCTTGGCGGAAATGATCAGACAATGTACTGATATTTCGGGTTTTAAAACAAAAAATTATCATCACAAGTTAACCTTATTTGCTGACGACCTTATGTTATCAGTCACTGATCCGGCTAATTCACTTAACGCTTTAATCACCATTTTAGATGAGTTCTCTAAGGTCTCATATTTTAAAATAAATCCCCAAAAATCTAAAATAATACATTTTAATTTACGTCCCTCTGAAATTGAAGCCTTTAAAGAATTATCTGAATTTTACTGGGAAGATTTTGAACTAGAATACTTGGGAATAATTTTCCCTAAAGATTTGAAACTCATTGTTTCTAAGAATATGGAACATCTCAGTAAGAAAATCTTAAAAGACCTTTCTGGTTATAATAATTGCGATCTATCCCTGATGGGAAGAACCTTGGTAATAAAAACATATATTTTACCTAAAATTCTTTTTGTACTTAGGAATTTACCTCTTATGATTCCCACTTCCCTTTTATTTAAAATCCAAAAAGCAATTAACCTTTTTATCTGGAAAGGGAAGAAACCTAGAGTTGCTACTGAAATTTTATATAAGAAAAAGAGTAATGGAGGCCTTGCACTCCCCAATATTCAAATCTATTTTCAAGCTTCTCTTATTCTTCAGAGTCAACAGTGGTTTTCTACGAAAACACTTCCCGCTTGGTTGGACCTTGAGCTAGAACATTATGGGACTAGTTCAATATCAGATTTTTTCTTTAAAGATCTGCTATCTCCTTCGATCATTACTTATCAACATCCTGTTGTAAATTCTATACTGACTATGTGGAGGAGTTTCACAAAATTAAAGAAAGGCGACGACAGGAAAAGCATTTTGAAAAAATTCCCATTAAAATTATTATCAAAAATATATAAATGTCCAGTTCCAGAGGAGTGGTGCAGCTTTAAAATTAATACGGTAGGGGATTTATGGGACGGACAAAATTTTTTACCCTTTAATGAAATTAAAAATAAATTTCTTGTCCCGTCTACACATTTCACCTCTTATCTACTTCTGAAAGATCTTCTGCGGAAATTTTTGACTAGTAGAGCTTTGAATTCGGATATTGTGGCCTCCATGTTTGCAAATGTTGCTCTTAAGTCGACTTGGAGTCTTAAAAACATATATTCCCACCTTAATGACGACACCGAACTCTTTAAAAATGTATACATTCAAAGATGGGAAAGGGATTTTAACATAAAATTTGATGAAGACCAATGGGGGAAGGCCATAAAGTTTTCAAATGCATCTACTATTTCTGCGACTTTACAGGAGTCTTTCTTTAAAACTTTAATTAGATGGCATTACACTCCGATTAGGTTAGCTCATATAGATAATAAATACTCCCCTCTATGCTGGAGGAATTGTGGTTTACCAGGTAACCTGTACCACATTTTCTGGAGCTGTCCTAAATTGAAGAGATTGTGGAAAGAAGTTACGAATCATATAAATACTCTCTCTGACAACGCAGTGAAGGTCACCCCACAAATGGCATTACTTTCTTTGGGCACTGAAGAAATAAATCCTGTTATTCGATTTGTAATGATACATACTTTTTTGGTGACCAAAAACGCTATAGCTTTCTGGTGGCTTAAAACTGATTTACCTTCTTTTGCTGATATTTTAGGTAAATTACGGACTCATAATTCTATGGAGAAAAGATTTGCCTTTATTAATGGTACTATCCATAAATATCACACTAAATGGGATGTTTGGAATTTGAAATTTTCTTAATTTATGTTATCTAACACTCTACTGTAAACTCAATATGACAATGTTGGTTCCTTTTTTGAGAGGATTGCATTCAAGCGATGTATTATATTTGTTTCTTATGTACACTACTTGTATTAAACAATTTTATTTAATGTGTGATGTAACACGTAGAGTAAAGTTCTCTACTTTTTACTTTGTCCATTCACCCTTTCCCTCTATACTTGAAACTTTAATAAAAATATTTAAACAAAAAAGCATGAGTTTGCAACTACTTTACTTTTGGAGAAAATTCAAAACATTCATTATTCAATAGGGCCCAAAATATCAAAAACCAGCAGTTTGAATGAACACACATTTCTTGGTAGAATCATGCAGGACTGAAATTTTTGATGTTTTTCTACTCCTCTCATGAGCCCAAACAAGTCTCTAAAAGCAATAGCTTGCAACTACTTTACATTTGGAGAAAATTCAAAACATTCATTATTCAATAGGGCCCAAAATATCAAAAACCAGCGGTTTGAATGAACACTCACATTTCTTGGTAGAATCGTGCAGGATTGAAATTTTTGATGTTTTTTTACTCCTCTCAACAGCCCAAACAAGTTTCTAAAAGGAGGAGTTTGCAACTACTTTACTTTTGGAGAAAATTCAAAACATTCATTACTCAATAGGGCCCAAACTATCAAAAACCAGCGGTTTGAATGAACACTCACATTTCTTGGTAGAATCGTGCAGGACTGAAATTTTTGATGTTTTTCCACTCCTCTCATGAGCACAAACAAGTCTCTAAAAGGATGAGTTTGCAACTACTTTACTTTTGGAGAAAATTCAAAACATTCATTATTCAATAGAGCCCAAAAGCAAAAACCAGCGTTTTGAATGAAGAATCACATTTCTTGGTAGAATATGCAGGATTGAAATTTTTGATGGTTTTTTACTCCTCTCAACAGCCCAAACAAGTTTCTAAAAGGATGAGTTTGCAACTACTTTACTTTTGGAGAAAATTCAAAACATTCATTATTCAATAGGGCCCAAAATATCAAAAACCAGCGGTTTGAATGAACACACATTTCTTGGTAGAATCGTGCAGGACTGAAATTTTTGATGTTTTTCTACTCCTCTCATGAGCCCTAACATGTCTCTAAAAGCATGAGCTTGCAACTACTTGACTTTTGGAGAAAATTCAAAACATTCATTATTCAATATAACCCAATAGCAAAAATCAGCGTTTTGAATGAAGAATCACATTTCTTGGTAGAATCATGCAGGATTGAAATTTTTGATGGTTTTTTACTCCTCTCAACAGCCCAAACAAGTTTCTAAAAGGATGAGTTTGCATCTTCTTTACTTTTGGAGAAAATTTAAAACATTCATTATTCAATAGGGCCCAAAATATCAAAAACCAGCGGTTTGAATGAACACACATTTCTTGGTAGAATCATGCAGTACTGAAATTTTTGATGTTTTTCTACTCCTCTCATGAGCCCAAACAAGTCTATAAAGCATGAGCTTGCAACTACTTTACTTTTGGAGAAAATTCAAAACATTCATTATTCAATAGAACCCAATAGCAAAAATCAGCGTTTTGAATGAATAATCACATTTCTTGGTAGAATCATGCAGGATTGAAATTTTTGATGGTTTTTTACTCCTGTCAACAGCCCAAACAAGTTTCTAAAAGGATGAGTTTGCAACTACTTTACTTTTGGAGAAAATTCAAAACATTCATTATTCAATAGGGCCCAAACTATCAAAAACCAGCGGTTTGAATGAACACTCACATTTCTTGGTAGAATTGTGCAGGACTGAAATTTTTGATGTTTTTCTACTCCTCTCATGAGCACAAACAAGTCTCTAAAAGGATGAGTTTGCAACTACTTTACTTTTGGAGAAAATTCAAAACATTCATTATTCAATAGAGCCCAATAGCAAAAACCAGCGTTTTGAATGAAGAATCACATTTCTTGGTAGAATCATGCAGGATTGAAATTTTTGATTTTTTTTACTCCTCTCAACAGCCCAAACAAGTTTCTAAAAGGATGAGTTTGCAACTACTTTACTTTTGGAGAAAATTCAAAACATTCATTATTCAATAGGGCCCAAACTATCAAAAACCAGCGGCTTGAATGAACACTCACATTTCTTGGTAGAATCGTGCAGGACTGAAATTTTTGATGTTTTTCTACTCCTCTCATTAGCCCAAACAAGTCTCTAAAAGGATGAGTTTGCAACTACTTTACTTTTGGAGAAAATTCAAAACATTCATTATTCAATAGAGCCCAATAGCAAAAACCAGCGTTTTGAATGAAGAATCACATTTCTTGGTAGAATCATGCAGGATTGAAATTTTTGATGGTTTTTTACTCCTCTCAACAGCCCAAACAAGTTTCTAAAAGGATGAGTTTGCAACTACTTTACTTTTGGAGAAAATTCAAAACATTCATTATTCAATAGGGCCCAAACTATCAAAAACCAGCGGTTTGAATGAACACACATTTCTTGGTAGAATCATGCAGGACTGAAATTTTTGATGTTTTTCTACTCCTCTCATGAGCCCAAACAAGTCTCTAAAAGGATGAGTTTGCAACTACTTTACTTTTGGAGAAAATTCAAAACATTCATTATTCAATAGAGCCCAATAGCAAAAATCAGGTTTTGAATGAAGAATCACATTTCTTGGTAGAATCATGCAGGATTGAAATTTTTGATGGTTTTTTACTCCTCTCAACAGCCCAAACAAGTTTCTAAAAGGATGAGTTTGCAACTACTTTACTTTTGGAGAAAATTCAAAACATTCATTATTCAATAGGGCCCAAAATATCAAAAACCAGCGGTTTGAATGAACACACATTTCTTGGTAGAATCGTGCAGGACTGAAATTTTTGATGTTTTTCTACTCCTCTCATGAGCCCAAACAAGTCTCTAAAAGGATGAGTTTGCAACTACTTTACTTTTGGAGAAAATTCAAAACATTCATTATTCAATAGAGCCCAATAGCAAAAACCTGCGTTTTGAATGAAGAATCACATTTCTTGGTAGAATCATGCAGGATTGAAAGTTTTGATGGTTTTTTACTCCTCACAACAGCCCAAACAAGTTTCTAAAAGGATGAGTTTGCAACTACTTTATTTTTGGAGAAAATTCAAAACATTCATTATTCAATAGGGCCCAAACTATCAAAAACCAGTGGTTTCAATAAACACACATTTCTTGGTGGGATCATGCAGGACTGAAATTTTTGATGTTTTTCTACTCCTCTCATGAGCCCAAACAAGTCTCTAAAAGCATGAGTTTGCAACTACTTTACTTTTGGAGAAAATTCAAAACATTCATTATTCAATAGAGCCCAAGAGCAAAAATCAGGTTTTGAATGAAGAATCACATTTCTTGGTAAAATAATGCAGGATTGAAATTTTTGATGGTTTTTTACTCCTCTCAACAGCCCAAACAAGTTTCTAAAAGGATGAGTTTGCAACTACTTTACTTTTGGAGAAAATTCAAAACATTCATTATTCAATAGGGCCCAAACTAGCAAAAACCAGCAGTTTCAATGAACACACATTTCTTGGTAGAATCATGCAGGACTGAAATTTTTGATGTTTTTCTACTCCTCTCATGAGCCCAAACAAGTCTCTAAAAGCATGAGTTTGCAACTATTTTACTTTTGGAGAAAATTCAAAACATTCATTATTCAATAGAGCCCAATAGCAAAAACCAGCGTTTTGAATGAAGAATCACATTTCTTGGTAGAATCATGCAGGATTGAAATTTTTGATGGTTTTTTACTCCTCTCAACAGCCCAAACAAGTTTCTAAAAGGATGAGTTTGCAACTACTTTACTTTTGGAGAAAATTCAAAACATTCATTATTCAATAGGGCCCAAACTATCAAAAACCAGCGGTTTCAATGAACACACATTTCTTGGTAGAATCATGCAGGACTGAAATTTTTGATGTTTTTCTACTCCTCTCATGAGCCCAAACAAGTCTCTAAAAGCATGAGTTTGCAACTACTTTACTTTTGGAGAAAATTCAAAACATTCATTATTCAATAGAGCCCAATAGCAAAAATCAGGTTTTGAATGAAGAATCACATTTCTTGGTAGAATCATGCAGGATTGAAATTTTTGATGGTTTTTTTACTCCTCTCAACAGCCCAAACAAGTTTCTAAAAGGATGAGTTTGCAACTACTTTACTTTTGGAGAAAATTCAAAACATTCATTATTCAATAGAGCCCAATAGCAAAAACCAACGTTTTGAATGAAGAATCACATTTCTTGGTAGAATCATTCAGGATTGAAATTTTTGATGGTTTTTTACTGCTCTCAACAGCCCAAACAAGTTTCTAAAAGGATGAGTTTGCAACTACTTTACTTTTGGAGAAAATTCAAAACATTCATTATTCAATAGGGCCCAAACTATCAAAAACCAGCGGTTTCAATGAACACACATTTCTTGGTAGAATCATGCAGGACTGAAATTTTTGATGTTTTTCTACTCCTCTCATGAGCCCAAACAAGTCTCTAAAAGGATGAGTTTGCAACTACTTTAATTTTGGAGAAAATTCAAAACATTCATTATTCAATAGAGCCCAATAGAAAAAACCAGCGTTTTGAATGAAGAATCACATTTCTTGGTAGAATCATGCAGGATTGAAATTTTTGATGGTTTTTTACTCCTCTCAACAGCCCAAACAAGTGACTAAAAGGATGAGTTTGCAACTACTTTACTTTTGGAGAAAATTTAAAACATTCATTATTCAATAGGGCCCAAACTTTCAAAAACCAGCGGTTTGAATGAACACACATTTCTTGGTAGAATCATGCAGGACTGAAATTTTTGATGTTTTTCTACTCCTCTCATGAGCCCAAACAAGTCTCTTAAAGCATGAGTTTGCAACTACTTTACTTTTGGAGAAAATTCAAAACATTCATTATTCAATAGAGCCCAATAGCAAAAATCAGGTTTTGAATGAAGAATCACATTTCTTGGTAGAATCACGCAGGATTGAAATTTTTGATGGTTTTTTACTCCTCTCAACATCCCAAACAAGTTTCTAAAAGGATGAGTTTGCAACTATTTTATTTTTGGAGAAAATTCAAAACATTCATTATTCAATAGGGCCCAAACTATCAAAAACCAGCGGTTTCAATGAACACACATTTCTTGGTAGAATCATGCAGGACTGAAATTTCTGATGTTTTTCTACTCTCATGAGCCCAAACAAGTCTCTAAAAGCATGAGTTTGCAACTACTTTACTTTTGGAGAAAATTCAAAACATTCATTATTCAATAGGGCCCAAACTATCAAAAACCAGCGGTTTCAATGAACACACATTTCTTGGTAGAATCATGCAGGACTGAAATTTTTGATGTTTTTCTACTCCTCTCATGAGCCCAAACAAGTCTCTAAAAGCATGAGTTTGCAACTACTTTACTTTTGGAGAAAATTCAAAACATTCATTATTCAATAGAGCCCAATAGCAAAAATCAGTTTTTGAATGAAGAATCACATTTCTTGGTAGAATCATGCAAGATTGAAATTTTTGATGGTTTTTTACTCCTCTCAACAGCCCAAACAAGTTTCTAAAAGGATGAGTTTGCAACTACTTTACTTTTGGAGAAAATTCAAAACATTCATTATTCAATAGGGCCCAAACTATCAAAAACCAGCGGTTTCAATGAACACACATTTCTTGGTAGAATCGTGCAGGACTGAAATTTTTGATGTTTTTCTACTCCTCACCATTAGCCCAAACAAGTCTCTAAAAGGATGAGTTTGCAACTACTTTACTTTTGGAGAAAATTCAAAACATTCATTATTCAATAGGGCCCAAACTATCAAAAACCAGCGGTGTCAATGAACACACATTTCTTGGTAGAATCATGCAGGACTGTAATTTTTGATGTTTTTCTACTCCTCTCATGAGACCAAACAAGTCTCTAAAAGCATGAGTTTGCAACTACTTTACTTTTGGAGAAAATTCAAAACATTCATTATTCAATAGAGCCCAATAGCAAAAATCAGGTTTTGAATGAAGAATCACATTTCTTGTTAGAATCATGCAGGATTGAAATTTTTGATGGTTTTTTACTGCTCTCAACAGCCCAAACAAGTTTCTAAAAGGATGAGTTTGCAACTACTTTACTTTTGGAGAAAATTCAAAACATTCATTATTCAATAGGGCCCAAAATATCAAAAACCAGCGGTTTGAATGAACACACATTTCTTGGTAGAATCGTGCAGGACTGAAATTTTTGATGTTTTTCTACTCCTCTCATGAGCCCAAACAAGTCTCTAAAAGGATGAGTTTGCAACTACTTTACTTTTGGAGAAAACTCAAAACATTCATTATTCAATAGAGCCCAATAGCAAAAACCAGGGTTTTGAATGAAGAATCACATTTCTTGGTAGAATAATTCAGGATTGAAATTTTTGATGGTTGTTTACTCCTCTCAACAGCCCAAACAAGTTTCTAAAAGGATGAGTTTGCAACTACTTTACTTTTGGAGAAAATTCAAAACATTCATTATTCAATAGGGCCCAAACTATCAAAAACCAGCGGTTTCAATGAACACACATTTCTTGGTAGAATCATGCAGGACTGAAATTTTTGATGTTTTTCTACTCCTCTCATGAGCCCAAACAAGTCTCTAAAAGCATGAGTTTGCAACTACTTTACTTTTGAAGAAAATTCAAAACATTCATTATTCAATAGAGCCCAATAGCAAAAATCAGGTTTTGAATGAAGAATCACATTTCTTGGTAGAATCATGCAGGATTGAAATTTTTGATGTTTTTTTACTCCTCTCAACAACCCAAACAAGTTTCTAAAAGGATGAGTTTGCAACTACTTTAGTTTTGGAGAAAATTCAAAACATTCATTATTCAATAGGGCCCAAGCTATCAAAAACCAGCGGTTTGAATGAACACACATTTCTTGGTAGAATCGTGCAGGACTGAAATTTTTGATGTTTTTCTACTCCTCTCATTAGCCCAAACAAGTCTCTAAAAGGATGAGTTTGCAACTACTTTACTTTTGGAGAAAATTCAAAACATTCATTATTCAATAGAGCCCAATAGCAAAAACCAGCGTTTTGAATGAAGAATCACATTTCTTGGTAGAATCATGCAGGATTGAAATTTTTGATGGTTTTTTACTCCTCTCAACAGCCCAAACAAGTTTCTAAAAGGATGAGTTTGCAACTACTTTACTTTTGGAGAAAATTCAAAACATTCATTATTCAATAGGGCCCAAACTATCAAAAACCAGCGGTTTCAATGAACACACATTTCTTGGTAGAATCATGCAGGACTGAAATTTTTGATGTTTTTCTACTCCTCTCATGAGCCCAAACAAGTCTCTAAAAGCATGAGTTTGCAACTACTTTACTTTTGGAGAAAATTCAAAACATTCATTATTCAATAGAGCCCAATAGCAAAAATCAGGTTTTGAATGAAGAATCACATTTCTTGGTAGAATCATGCAGGATTGAAATTTTTGATGGTTTTTTACTCCTCTCAACAGCCCAAACAAGTTTCTAAAAGGATGAGTTTGCAACTACTTTACTTTTTTAGAAAATTCAAAACATTCATTATTCAATAGGGCCCAAAATATCAAAAATCAGCGGTTTGAATGAACACACATTTCTTGGTAGAATCGTGCAGGACTGAAATTTTTGATGTTTTTCTACTCCTCTCATGAGCCCAAACAAGTCTCTAAAAGGATGAGTTTGCAACTACTTTACTTTTGGAGAAAATTCAAAACATTCATTATTCAATAGAGCCCAATAGCAAAAACCTGCGTTTTGAATGAAGAATCACATTTCTTGGTAGAATCATGCAGGATTGAAATTTTTGATGGTTTTTTACTCCTCTCAACAGCCCAAACAAGTTTCTAAAAGGATGAGTTTGCAACTACTTTATTTTTGGAGAAAATTCAAAACATTCATTATTCAATAGGGCCCAAACTATCAAAAACCAGTGGTTTCAATAAACACACATTTCTTGGTGGGATCATTCAGGACTGAAATTTTTGATGTTTTTCTACTCCTCTCATGAGCCCAAACAAGTCTCTAAAAGCATGAGTTTGCAACTACTTTACTTTTGGAGAAAATTCAAAACATTCATTATTCAATAGAGCCCAAGAGCAAAAATCAGGTTTTGAATGAAGAATCACATTTCTTGGTTAAAATAATGCAGGATTGAAATTTTTGATGGTTTTTTACTCCTCTCAACAGCCCAAACAAGTTTCTAAAAGGATGAGTTTGCAACTACTTTACTTTTGGAGAAAATTCAAAACATTCATTATTCAATAGAGCCCAATAGCAAAAACCAGCGTTTTGAATGAAGAATCACATTTCTTGGTAGAATCATGCAGGATTGAAATTTTTGATGGTTTTTTACTCCTCTCAACAGCCCAAACAAGTTTCTAAAAGGATGAGTTTGCAACTACTTTACTTTTGGAGAAAATTCAAAACATTCATTATTCAATAGGGCCCAAACTATCAAAAACCAGCGGTTTCAATGAACACACATTTCTTGGTAGAATCATGCAGGACTGAAATTTTTGATGTTTTTCTACTCCTCTCATGAGCCCAAACAAGTCTCTAAAAGCATGAGTTTGCAACTACTTTACTTTTGGAGAAAATTCAAAACATTCATTATTCAATAGAGCCCAATAGCAAAAATCAGGTTTTGAATGAAGAATCACATTTCTTGGTAGAATCATGCAGGATTGAAATTTTTGATGGTTTTTTACTCCTCTCAACAGCCCAAACAAGTTTCTAAAAGGATGAGTTTGCAACTACTTTACTTTTGGAGAAAATTCAAAACATTCGTTATTCAATAGGGCCCAAAATATCAAAAACCAGCGGTTTGAATGAACACACATTTCTTGGTAGAATCGTGCAGGACTGAAATTTTTGATGTTTTTCTACTCCTCTCATTAGCCCAAACAAGTCTCTAAAAGGATGAGTCTGCAACTACTTTACTTTTGGAGAAAATTCAAAACATTCATTATTCAATAGAACCCAATAGCAAAAACCAGCGTTTTGAATGAAGAATCACATTTCTTGGTAGAATCATGCAGGATTGAAATTTTTGATGGTTTTTTACTGCTCTCAACAGCCCAAACAAGTTTCTAAAAGGATGAGTTTGCAACTACTTTACTTTTGGAGAAAATTCAAAACATTCATTATTCAATAGGGCCCAAACTATCAAAAACCAGCGGTTTCAATGAACACACATTTCTTGGTAGAATCATGCAGGACTGAAATTTTTGATGTTTTTCTACTCCTCTCATGAGCCCAAACAAGTCTCTAAAAGCATGAGTTTGCAACGACTTTAATTTTGGAGAAAATTCAAAACATTCATTATTCAATAGAGCCCAATAGCAAAAACCACCGTTTTGAATGAAGAATCACATTTCTTGGTAGAATCATGCAGGATTGAAATTTTTGATGGTTTTTTACTCCTCTCAACAGCCCAAACAAGTGTCTAAAAGGATGAGTTTGCAACTACTTTACTTTTGGAGAAAATTCAAAACATTCATTATTCAATAGGGCCCAAAATATCAAAAACCAGCGGTTTGAATGAACACACATTTCTTGGTAGAATCGTGCAGGACTGAAATTTTTGATGTTTTTCTACTCCTCTCATGAGCCCAAATAAGTCTCTAAAAGGATGAGTTTGCAACTACTTTACTTTTGGAGAAAATTCAAAACATTCATTATTCAATAGAGCCCAATAGCAAAAATCAGGTTTTGAATGAAGAATCACATTTCTTGGTAGAATCATGCAGGATTGAAATTTTTGATGGTTTTTTACTCCTCTCAACAGCCCAAACAAGTTTCTAAAAGGATGAGTTTGCAACTACTTTACTTTTGGAGAAAATTCAAAACATTCATTATTCAATAGGGCCCAAACTATCAAAAACCAGCGGTTTGAATGAACACACATTTCTTGGTAGAATCGTGCAGGACTGAAATTTTTGATGTTTTTCTACTCCTCTCATGAGCCCAAACAAGTCTCTAAAAGGATGAGTTTGCAACTACTTTACTTTTGGAGAAAATTCAAAACATTCATTATTCAATAGAGCCCAATAGCAAAAACCTGCGTTTTGAATGAAGAATCACATTTCTTGGTAGAATCATGCAGGATTGAAATTTTTGATGGTTTTTTACTCCTCTCAACATCCCAAACAAGTTTCTAAAAGGATGAGTTTGCAACTACTTTATTTTTGGAAAAAATTCAAAACATTCATTATTCAATAGGGCCCAAACTATCAAAAACCAGTGGTTTCAATAAACACACATTTCTTGGTGGGATCATGCAGGACTGAAATTTTTGATGTTTTTCTACTCCTCTCATGAGCCCAAACAAGTCTCTAAAAGCATGAGTTTGCAACTACTTTACTTTTGGAGAAAATTCAAAACATTCATTATTCAATAGAGCCCAATAGCAAAAATCAGGTTTTGAATGAAGAATCACATTTCTTGGTAAAATCATGCAGGATTGAAATTTTTGATGGTTTTTTACTCCTCTCTACAGCCCAAACAAGTTTCTAATAGGATGAGTTTGCAACTACTTTACTTTTGGAGAAAATTCAAAACATTCATTATTCAATAGGGCCCAAAATATCAAAAACCAGCGGTTTGAATGAACACACATTTCTTGGTAGAATCGTGCAGGACTGAAATTTTTGATGTTTTTCTACTTCTCTCATGAGCCCAAACAAGTCTCTAAAAGGATGAGTTTGCAACTACTTTACTTTTGGAGAAAATTCAAAACATTCATTATTCAACAGAGCCCAATAACAAAAACCAGCGTTTTGAATGAAGAATCACATTTCTTGGTAGAATCATGCAGGATTGAAATTTTTGATGGTTTTTTTACTCCTCTCAACAGCCCAAACAAGTTTCTAAAAGGATGAGTATGCAACTATTTTATTTTTGGAGAAAATTCAAAACATTCATTATTCAATAGGGCCCAAACTATCAAAAACCAGCAGTTTCAATGAACACACATTTCTTGGTAGAATCATGCAGGACTGAAATTTCTGATGGTTTTCTACTCCTCTCATGAGCCCAAACAAGTCTCTAAAAGCATGAGTTTGCAACTACTTTACTTTTGGAGAAAATTCAAAACATTCATTATTCAATAGAGCCCAATAGCAAAAATCAGGTTTTGAATGAAGAATCACATTTCTTGGTAGAATCATGCAGGATTGAAATTTTTGATGTTTTTTTACTCCTCTCAACAACCCAAACAAGTTTCTAAAAGGATGAGTTTGCAACTACTTTACTTTTGGAGAAAATTCAAAACATTCATTATTCAATAGGGCCCAAGCTATCAAAAACCAGCGGTTTGAATGAACACACATTTCTTGGTAGAATCGTGCAGGACTGAAATTTTTGATGTTTTTCTACTCCTCTCATTAGCCCAAACAAGTCTCTCAAAGGATGAGTTTGCAACTACTTTACTTTTGGAGAAAATTCAAAACATTCATTATTCAATAGAGCCCAATAGCAAAAACCAGCGTTTTGAATGAAGAATCACATTTCTTGGTAGAATCATGCAGGATTGAAATTTTTGATGGTTTTTTACTCCTCTCAACAGCCCAAACAAGTTTCTAAAAGGATGAGTTTGCAACTACTTTACTTTTGGAGAAAATTCAAAACATTCATTATTCAATAGGGCCCAAACTATCAAAAACCAGCGGTTTCAATGAACACACATTTCTTGGTAGAATCATGCAGGACTGAAATTTTTGATGTTTTTCTACTCCTCTCATGAGCCCAAACAAGTCTCTAAAAGCATGAGTTTGCAACTACTTTACTTTTGGAGAAAATTCAAAACATTCATTATTCAATAGAGCCCAAGAGCAAAAATCAGGTTTTGAATGAAGAATCACATTTCTTGGTAGAATCATGCAGGATTGAATTTTTTGATGGTTTTTTACTCCTCTCAACAGCCCAAACAAGTTTCTAAAAGGATGAGTTTGCAACTACTTTACTTTTGGAGAAAATTCAAAACATTCATTATTCAATAGGGCCCAAAATATCAAAAATCAGCGGTTTGAATGAACACACATTTCTTGGTAGAATCGTGCAAGACTGAAATTTTTGATGTTTTTCTACTCCTCTCATGAGCCCAAACAAGTCTTTAAAAGGATGAGTTTGCAACTACTTTACTTTTGGAGAAAATTCAAAACATTCATTATTCAATAGAGCCCAATAGCAAAAACCTGCGTTTTGAATGAAGAATCACATTTCTTGGTAGAATCATGCAGGATTGAAATTTTTGATGGTTTTTTACTCCTCTCAACAGCCCAAACAAGTTTCTAAAAGGATGAGTTTGCAACTACTTTATTTTTGGAGAAAATTCAAAACATTCATTATTCAATAGGGCCCAAACTATCAAAAACCAGTGGTTTCAATAAACACACATTTCTTGGTGGGATCATGCAGGACTGAAATTTTTGATGTTTTTCTACTCCTCTCATGAGCCCAAACAAGTCTCTAAAAGCATGAGTTTGCAACTACTTTACTTTTGAAGAAAATTCAAAACATTCATTATTCAATAGAGCCCAAGAGCAAAAATCAGGTTTTGAATGAAGAATCACATTTCTTGGTAAAATAATGCAGGATTGAAATTTTTGATGGTTTTTTACTCCTCTCAACAGCCCAAACAAGTTTCTAAAAGGATGAGTTTGCAACTACTTTACTTTTGGAGAAAATTCAAAACATTCATTATTCAATAGAGCCCAATAGCAAAAACCAGCGTTTTGAATGAAGAATCACATTTCTTGGTAGAATCATGCAGGATTGAAATTTTTGATGGTTTTTTACTCCTCTCAACAGCCCAAACAAGTTTCTAAAAGGATGAGTTTGCAACTACTTTACTTTTGGAGAAAATTCAAAACATTCATTATTCAATAGGGCCCAAACTATCAAAAACCAGCGGTTTCAATGAACACACATTTCTTGGTAGAATCATGCAGGACTGAAATTTTTGATGTTTTTCTACTCCTCTCATGAGCCCAAACAAGTCTCTAAAAGCATGAGTTTGCAACTACTTTACTTTTGAAGAAAATTCAAAACATTCATTATTCAATAGAGCCCAATAGCAAAAATCAGGTTTTGAATGAAGAATCACATTTCTTGGTAGAATCATGCAGGATTGAAATTTTTGATGGTTTTTTACTCCTCTCAACAGCCCAAACAAGTTTCAAAAAGGATGAGTTTGCAACTACTTTACTTTTGGAGAAAATTCAAAACATTCATTATTCAATAGGGCCCAAATTATCAAAAACCAGCGGTTTGAATGAACACACATTTCTTGGTAGAATCGTGCAGGACTGAAATTTTTGATGTTTTTCTACTCCTCTCATGAGCCCAAACAAGTCTCTAAAAGGATGAGTTTGCAACTACTTTACTTTTGGAGAAAATTCAAAACATTCATTATTCAATAGAGCCCAATAGCAAAAACCTGCGTTTTGAATGAAGAATCACATTTCTTGGTAGAATCATGCAGGATTGAAATTTTTGATGGTTTTTTACTCCTCTCAACAGCCCAAACAAGTTTCTAAAAGGATGAGTTTGCAACTACTTTATTTTTGGAGAAAATTCAAAACATTCATTATTCAATAGGGCCCAAACTATCAAAAACCAGTGGTTTCAATAAACACACATTTCTTGGTGGGATCATGCAGGACTGAAATTTTTGATGTTTTTCTACTCCTCTCATGAGCCCAAACAAGTCTCTAAAAGCATGAGTTTGCAACTACTTTATTTTGGAGAAAATTCAAAACATTCATTATTCAATAGAGCCCAATAGCAAAAATCAGGTTTTGAATGAAGAATCACATTTCTTGGTAAAATCATGCAGGATTGAAATTTTTGATGGTTTTTTACTCCTCTCTACAGCCCAAACAAGTTTCTAATAGGATGAGTTTGCAACTACTTTACTTTTGGAGAAAATTCAAAACATTCATTATTCAATAGGGCCCAAAATATCAAAAACCAGCGGTTTGAATGAACACACATTTCTTGGTAGAATCGTGCAGGACTGAAATTTTTGATGTTTTTCTACTTCTCTCATGAGCCCAAACAAGTCTCTAAAAGGATGAGTTTGCAACTACTTTACTTTTGGAGAAAATTCAAAACATTCATTATTCAACAGAGCCCAATAACAAAAACCAGCGTTTTGAATGAAGAATCAC
Organism: Dendrobates tinctorius; assembly: GCF_039654945.1. Lineage (NCBI taxonomy): Eukaryota > Metazoa > Chordata > Amphibia > Anura > Dendrobatidae > Dendrobates > Dendrobates tinctorius. The sequence goes on from NW_027361793.1 coordinate 26,794,979, forward strand.
ATTTCTTGGTAGAATCATGCAGGATTGAAATTTTTGATGGTTTTTTACTCCTCTCAACAGCCCAAACAAGTTTCTAAAAGGATGAGTTTGCAACTATTTTATTTTTGGAGAAAATTCAAAACATTCATTATTCAATAGGGCCCAAACTATCAAAAACCAGCAGTTTCAATGAACACACATTTCTTGGTAGAATCATGCAGGACTGAAATTTCTGATGGTTGTCTACTCTCATGAGCCCAAACAAGTCTCTAAAAGCATGAGTTTGCAACTACTTTACTTTTGGAGAAAATTCAAAACATTCATTATTCAATAGGGCCCAAACGATCAAAAACCAGCGGTTTCAATGAACACACATTTCTTGGTAGAATCATGCAGGACTGAAATTTTTGATGTTTTTCTACTCCTCTCATGAGCCCAAACAAGTCTCTAAAAGCATGAGTTTGCAACTACTTTACTTTTGGAGAAAATTCAAAACATTCATTATTCAATAGAGCCCAAGAGCAAAAATCAGGTTTTGAATGAAGAATCACATTTCTTGGTAGAATCATGCAGGATTGAAATTTTTGTTGGTTTTTTACTCCTCTCAACAGCCCAAACAAGTTTCTAAAAGGATGAGTTTGCAACTACTTTACTTTTGGAGAAAATTCAAAACATTCATTATTCAATAGGGCCCAAAATATCAAAAACCAGCGGTTTGAATGAACACACATTTCTTGGTAGAATCGTGCAGGACTGAAATTTTTGATGTTTTTCTACTCCTCTCATGAGCCCAAACAAGTCTCTAAAAGGATGAGTTTGCAACTACTTTACTTTTGGAGAAAATTCAAGACATTCATTATTCAATAGAGCCCAATAGCAAAAACCAGCGTTTTGAATGAAGAATCACATTTCTTGGTAGAATCATGCAGGATTGAAATTTTTGATGGTTTTTTACTCCTCTCAACAGCCCAAACAAGTTTCTAAAAGGATGAGTTTGCAACTACTTTACTTTTGGAGAAAATTCAAATCATTCATTATTCAATAGGGCCCAAACTATCAAAAACCAGCGGTGTCAATGAACACACATTTCTTGGTAGAATCATGCAGGACTGAAATTTTTGATGTTTTTCTACTCCTCTCATGAGCCCAAACAAGTCTCTAAAAGCATGAGTTTGCAACTACTTTACTTTTGGAGAAAATTCAAAACATTCATTATTCAATAGAGCCCAATAGCAAAAGTCAGGTTTTGAATGAAGAATCACATTTCTTGGTAGAATCATGCAGGATTGAAATTTTTGATGGTTTTTTACTCCTCTCAACAGCCCAAACAAGTTTCTAAAAGGATGAGTTTGCAACTACTTTACTTTTGGAGAAAATTCAAAACATTCATTATTCAATAGGGCCCAAACTATCAAAAACCAGCGGTTTGAATGAACACACATTTCTTGGTAGAATCGTGCAGTACTGAAATTTTTGATGTTTTTCTACTCCTCTCATTAGCCCAAACAAGTCTCTAAAAGGATGAGTTTGCAACTACTTTACTTTTGGAGAAAATTCAAAACATTCATTATTCAATAGAGCCCAATAGCAAAAACCAGCGTTTTGAATGAAGAATCACATTTCTTGGTAGAATCATGCAGGATTTAAATTTTTGATGGTTTTTTACTGCTCTCAACAGCCCAAACAAGTTTCTAAAAGGATGAGTTTGCAACTACTTTACTTTTGGAGAAAATTCAAAACATTCATTATTCAATAGGGCCCAAACTATCAAAAACCAGCGGTTTGAATGAACACACATTTCTTGGTAGAATCATGCAGGACTGAAATTTTTGATGTTTTTCTACTCCTCTCATGAGCCCAAACAAGTCTCTAAAAGCATGAGTTTGCAACTACTTTACTTTTGGAGAAAATTCAAAACATTCATTATTCAATAGAGCCCAATAGCAAAAATCAGGTTTTGAATGAAGAATCACATTTCTTGGTAGAATCATGCAGGATTGAAATTTTTGATGGTTTTTTACTCCTCTCAACAGCCCAAACAAGTTTCTAAAAGGATGAGTTTGCAACTACTTTACTTTTGGAGAAAATTCAAAACATTCATTATTCAATAGGGCCCAAAATATCAAAAACCAGCGGTTTGAATGAACACACATTTCTTGGTAGAATCGTGCAGGACTGAAATTTTTGATGTTTTTCTACTCCTCTCATGAGCCCAAACAAGTCTCTAAAAGGATGAGTTTGCAACTACTTTACTTTTGGAGAAAATTCAAAACATTCATTATTCAATAGAGCCCAATAGCAAAAACCAGCGTTTTGAATGAAGAATCACATTTCTTGGTAGAATCATGCAGGATTGAAATTTTTGATGGTTTTTTACTCCTCTCAACAGCCCAAACAAGTTTCTAAAAGGATGAGTTTGCAACTCCTTTACTTTTGGAGAAAATTCAAAACATTCATTATTCAATAGGGCCCAAACTATCAAAAACCAGCGGTGTCAATGAACACACATTTCTTGGTAGAATCATGCAGGACTGAAATTTTTGATGTTTTTCTACTCCTCTCATGAGCCCAAACAAGTCTCTAAAAGCATGAGTTTGCAACTACTTTACTTTTGGAGAAAATTCAAAACATTCATTATTCAATAGAGCCCAATAGCAAAAATCAGTTTTTGAATGAAGAATCACATTTCTTGGTAGAATCATGCAAGATTGAAATTTTTGATGGTTTTTTACTCCTCTCAACAGCCCAAACAAGTTTCTAAAAGGATGAGTTTGCAACTACTTTACTTTTGGAGAAAATTCAAAACATTCATTATTCAATAGGGCCCAAACTATCAAAAACCAGCGGTTTCAATGAACACACATTTCTTGGTAGAATCGTGCAGGACTGAAATTTTTGATGTTTTTCTACTCCTCTCATTAGCCCAAACAAGTCTCTAAAAGGATGAGTTTGCAACTACTTTACTTTTGGAGAAAATTCAAAACATGCATTATTCAATAGGGCCCAAACTATCAAAAACCAGCGGTGTCAATGAACACACATTTCTTGGTAGAATCATGCAGGACTGTAATTTTTGATGTTTTTCTACTCCTCTCATGAGTCCAAACAAGTCTCTAAAAGCATGAGTTTGCAACTACTTTACTTTTGGAGAAAATTCAAAACATTCATTATTCAATAGAGCCCAATAGCAAAAATCAGGTTTTGAATGAAGAATCACATTTCTTGTTAGAATCATGCAGGATTGAAATTTTTGATGGTTTTTTACTCCTCTCAACAGCCCAAACAAGTTTCTAAAAGGATGAGTTTGCAACTACTTTACTTTTGGAGAAAATTCAAAACATTCATTATTCAATAGGGCCCAAAATATCAAAAACAAGCGGTTTGAATGAACACACATTTCTTGGTAGAATCGTGCAGGACTGAAATTTTTGATGTTTTTCTACTCCTCTCATGAGCCCAAACAAGTCTCTAAAAGGATGAGTTTGCAACTACTTTACTTTTGGAGAAAACTCAAAACATTCATTATTCAATAGAGCCCAATAGCAAAAACCAGCGTTTTGAATGAAGAATCACATTTCTTGGTAGAATAATTCAGGATTGAAATTTTTGATGGTTGTTTACTCCTCTCAACAGCCCAAACAAGTTTCTAAAAGGATGAGTTTGCAACTACTTTACTTTTGGAGAAAATTCAAAACATTCATTATTCAATAGGGCCCAAACTATCAAAAACCAGCGGTTTCAATGAACACACATTTCTTGGTAGAATCATGCAGGACTGAAATTTTTGATGTTTTTCTACTCCTCTCATGAGCCCAAACAAGTCTCTAAAAGCATGAGTTTGCAACTACTTTACTTTTGAAGAAAATTCAAAACATTCATTATTCAATAGAGCCCAATAGCAAAAATCAGGTTTTGAATGAAGAATCACATTTCTTGGTGGAATCATGCAGGATTGAAATTTTTGATGGTTTTTTACTCCGCTCAACAACCCAAACAAGTTTCTAAAAGGATGAGTTTGCAACTACTTTACTTTTGGAGAAAATTCAAAACATTCATTATTCAATAGGGCCCAAGCTATCAAAAACCAGCGGTTTGAATGAACACACATTTCTTGGTAGAATCGTGCAGGACTGAAATTTTTGATGTTTTTCTACTCCTCTCATTAGCCCAAACAAGTCTCTAAAAGGATGAGTTTGCAACTACTTTACTTTTGGAGAAAATTCAAAACATTCATTATTCAATAGAGCCCAATAGCAAAAATCAGGTTTTGAATGAAGAATCACATTTCTTGGTAGAATCATGCAGGATTGAAATTTTTGATGGTTTTTTACTCCTCTCAACAGCCCAAACAAGTTTCTAAAAGGATGAGTTTGCAACTACTTTACTTTTGGAGAAAATTCAAAACATTCATTATTCAATAGGGCCCAAACTATCAAAAACCAGCGGTTTCAATAAACACACATTTCTTGGTGGGATCATGCAGGACTGAAATTTTTGATGTTTTTCTACTCCTCTCATGAGCCCAAACAAGTCTCTAAAAGCATGAGTTTGCAACTACTTTACTTTTGGAGAAAATTCAAAACATTCATTATTCAATAGAGCCCAAGAGCAAAAATCAGGTTTTGAATGAAAAATCACATTTCTTGGTAAAATAATGCAGGATTGAAATTTTTGATGGTTTTTTACTCCTCTCAACAGCCCAAACAAGTTTCTAAAAGGATGAGTTTGCAACTACTTTACTTTTGGAGAAAATTCAAAACATTCATTATTCAATAGAGCCCAATAGCAAAAACCAGCGTTTTGAATGAAGAATCACATTTCTTGGTAGAATCATGCAGGATTGAAATTTTTGATGGTTTTTTACTCCTCTCAACAGCCCAAACAAGTTTCTAAAAGGATGAGTTTGCAACTACTTTACTTTTGGAGAAAATTCAAAACATTCATTATTCAATAGGGCCCAAACTATCAAAAACCAGCGGTTTCAATGAACACACATTTCTTGGTAGAATCATGCAGGACTGAAATTTTTGATGTTTTTCTACTCCTCTCATGAGCCCAAACAAGTCTCTAAAAGCATGAGTTTGCAACTACTTTACTTTTGGAGAAAATTCAAAACATTCATTATTCAATAGAGCCCAATAGCAAAAATCAGGTTTTGAATGAAGAATCACATTTCTTGGTAGAATCATGCAGGATTGAAATTTTTGATGGTTTTTTACTCCTCTCAACTGCCCAAACAAGTTTCTAAAAGGATGAGTTTGCAACTACTTTACTTTTGGAGAAAATTCAAAACATTCGTTATTCAATAGGGCCCAAAATATCAAAAACCAGCGGTTTGAATGAACACACATTTCTTGGTAGAATCGTGCAGGACTGAAATTTTTGATGTTTTTCTACTCCTCTCATTAGCCCAAACAAGTCTCTAAAAGGATGAGTCTGCAACTACTTTACTTTTGGAGAAAATTCAAAACATTCATTATTCATCTGTCTTTGGAAACCGCTTAAGAGAGTGAGTGCACCATTCTCAGAGGAACTGCAGATACTGAAATGATGCGTGGAGTGAAGTGAGCAAGCTATTTTTCCATCTCCCAGGCAAGCATCGCCCACCTGTCTGCTGAGGCAGTTTCCAAAGACAGATTGAATTGAAATCGGGATAAACAAGTAGTGTTTTCAAAGCATGATTTGAATGCTTTTTTCAAATGTCGTTGCTATGTAATTAGTTTTTCTTGGTCCAAGTTGCACATTTCCAATTCCTTAGCCTTGATTTAACTTGACCAACTCTTCTACTACTACTACTACTACTACTACTACTACTACTACTCTTATTCACCTCTATATGGGAGGCATTGCACTGTATTCAATCTGTCAGTAAAATAACGATCTATCTTGGCCTTTGCTGCTTGGTAGGTACAGGTGTGACAAGCTGAAGTAATGTGTTTGGCTTTGGATAGCTACATTTCTGCACACCCACCTGCTACAAGGCCTGCAGCCCCTTCCCCTCAGTACTTCCCCAGTCTTAATACAAGCATTCAATTCCTACCACATCCCTCATGCAATGATATGTCGTTTCATTTTTGAAACATTGTCCCCCTCTTGTGGCCTTCCAACTTTGAAATTTACTGTTCAATTTTGAATTAATTCATATATGAATTAAATGGAAAAGCAACGATTTATCTGGCGAGTTATTTGAATGTTCGGCCTACGTCCACCTGTCTGACAGACGGTATTCTAGTGGCTTGTAGCAGCAGCAGCAGCAGCAGCTAGGTGCGCTGCTTGCCTGCAGTAAATAGGATGTGTTCCATCCATGGAACACTGTGATAGGAATCATGCCATTCATAGAACACAATGCTTGGATGTGTTCTATTCCTGGAACAATGGGACCACGTGTCACAATGGGACCACGTGTCACAATGGGCAGCCCACAGTCTGTAGCAGCTGCGCAGTAGTAGTCAGCTTCAGTCTGCTGAGGGAGCCTCAGCAGACAGGTGGGCGATGCTCGCCAGGGAGATGGAAAAATAGCTTGCTCACTTCACTCCACACATCATTTCAGTATCTGCAGTTCCTCTGAGAATGGTGCACTCACTCTCTTAAGCGGTTTCCAAAGACAGATTGAATTGAAATCGGGATAGACAAGTAGTGTTTTCAAAGCATGATTTGAATGCTTTTTTCAAATGTAGTTGCTCTGTAATTAGTTTTTCTTGGTCCAAGTTGCACATTTCCAATTCCTTAGCCTTGATTTAACTTGACCAACTCTTCTACTACTACTACTACTACTACTACTCTTATTCACCTCTATATGGGAGGCATTGCACTGTATTCAATCTGTCAGTAAAATAACGATCTATCTTGGCCTTTGCTGCTTGATAGGTACAGGTGTGACAAGCTGCAGTAATGTGTTTGGCTTTGGATAGCTACATTTCTGCACACCCACCTGCTACAAGGCCTGCAGCCCCTTCCCCTCAGTACTTCCCCAGTCTTAATTCAAGCATTCAATTCCTACCACATCCCTCATGCAATGATATGTCGTTTCGTTTTTGAAACATTGTCCCCCTCTTGTGGCCTTCCAACTTTGAAATTTACTGTTCAATTTTGAATTAATTCATATATGAATTAAATGGAAAAGCAACGATTTATCTGGCGAGTTATTTGAATGTTCGGCCTACGTCCACCTGTCTGACAGACGGTATTCTAGTGGCTTGTAGGTGCGCTGCTTGCCTGCAGTAAATAGGATGTGTTCCATCCATGGAACACTGTGATAGGAATCATGCCATTCATAGAACACAATGCTTGAATGTGTTCTATTCCTGGAACAATGGGGCCACGTGTCACAATGGGACCACGTGTCACAATGGGCAGCCCACAGTCTGTAGCAGCTGCGCAGTAGTAGTCAGCTTAAGTCTGCTGAGGGAGCCTCAGCAGACAGGTGGGCGATGCTCGCCAGGGAGATGGAAAAATAGCTTGCTCACTTCACTCCACGCATCATTTCAGTATCTGCAGTTCCTCTGAGAATGGTGCACTCACTCTCTTAAGCGGTTTCCAAAGACAGATTGAATTGAAATTGGGATACACAAGTAGTGTTTTCAAAGCATGATTTGAATGTTTTTTTCAAATGTCGTTGCTCTGTAATTAGTTTTTCTTGGTCCAAGTTGCACATTTCCAATTCCATAGCCTTGATTTAACTTGACCAACTCTTCTACTACTACTACTACTACTACTACTACTACTACTACTACTACTACTACTACTACTCTTATTCACCTCTATATGGGAGGCATTGCACTGTATTCAATCTGTCAGTAAAATAACGATCTATCTTGGCCTTTGCTGCTTGGTAGGTACAGGTGTGACAAGCTGCAGTAATGTGTTTGGCTTTGGATAGCTACATTTCTGCACACCCACCTGCTACAAGGCCTGCAGCCCCTTCCCCTCAGTACTTCCCCAGTCTTAATTCAAGCATTCAATTCCTACCACATCCCTCATGCAATGATATGTCGTTTCATTTTTGAAACATTGTCCCCCTCTTGTGGCCTTCCAACTTTGAAATTTACTGTTCAATTTTGAATTAATTCATATATGAATTAAATGGAAAAGCAACGATTTATCTGGCGAGTTATTTGAATGTTCGGCCTACGTCCACCTGTCTGACAGACGGTATTCTAGTGGCTTGTAGCAGCAGCAGCAGCTAGGTGCGCTGCTTGCCTGCAGTAAATAGGATGTGTTCCATCCATGGAACACTGTGAGAGGAATCATGCCATTCATAGAACACAATGCTTGGATGTGTTCTATTCCTGGAACAATGGGACCACGTGTCACAATGGGACCACGTGTCACAATGGGCAGCCCACAGTCTGTAGCAGCTGCGCAGTAGTAGTCAGCTTCAGTCTGCTGAGGGAGCCTCAGCAGACAGGTGGGCGATGCTCGCCAGGGAGATGGAAAAATAGCTTGCTCACTTCACTCCACGCATCATTTCAGTATCTGCAGTTCCTCTGAGAATGGTGCACTCACTCTCTTAAGCGGTTTCCAAAGACAGACTGAATTGAAAATGGGATACACAAGTAGTGTTTTCAAAGCATGATTTGAAAGCTTTTTTCAAATGTCGTTGCTCTGTAATTAGTTTTTCTTGGTCCAAGTTGCACATTTCCAATTCCTTAGCCTTGATTTAACTTGACCAACTCTTCTACTACTACTACTACTACTACTACTACTATTCTTATTCACCTCTATATGGGAGGCATTGCACTGTATTCAATCTGTCAGTAAAATAACGATCTATCTTGGCCTTTGCTGCTTGGTAGGTACAGGTGTGACAAGCTGCAGTAATGTGTTTGGCTTTGGATAGCTACATTTCTGCACACCCACCTGCTACAAGGCCTGCAGCCCCTTCCCCTCAGTACTTCCCCAGTCTTAATTCAAGCATTCAATTCCTACCACATCCCTCATGCAATGATATGTCGTTTCATTTTTGAAACATTGTCCCCCTCTTGTGGCCTTCCAACTTTGAAATTTACTGTTCAATTTTGAATTAATTCATATATGAATTAAATGGAAAAGCAACGATTTATCTGGCTAGTTATTTGAATGTTCGGCCTACGTCCACCTGTCTGACAGACTGTATTCTAGTGGCTTGTAGCAGCAGCAGCAGCTAGGTGCGCTGCTTGCCTGCAGTAAATAGGATGTGTTCCATCCATGGAACACTGTGATAGGAATCATGCCATTCATAGAACACAATGCTTGGATGTGTTCTATTCCTGGAACAATGGGATCACGTGTCACAATGGGACTACGTGTCACAATGGGCAGCCCACAGTCTGTAGCAGCTGCGCAGTAGTAATCAGCTTCAGTCTGCTGAGGGAGCCTCAGCAGACAGGTGGGCGATGCACGCCAGGGAGATGGAAAAATAGCTTGCTCACTTCACTCCATGCATCATTTCAGTATTTGCAGTTCCTCTGAGAATGGTGCACTCAATCTCTTAAGCGGTTTCCAAAGACAGATTGAATTGAAATCGGGATACACAAGTAGTGTTTTCAAAGCATGATTTGAATGCTTTTTTCAAATGTCGTTGCTCTGTAATTAGTTTTTCTTGGTCCAAGTTGCACATTTCCAATTCCTTAGCCTTGATTTAACTTGACCAACTCTTCTACTACTACTACTACTACTATTCTTATTCACCTCTATATGGGAGGCATTGCACTGTATTCAATTTGTCAGTAAAATAACGATCTATCTTGGCCTTTGCTGCTTGGTAGGTACAGGTATGACAAGCTGCGGTAATGTGTTTGGCTTTGGATAGCTACATTTCTGCACACCCACCTGCTACAAGGCCTGCAGCCCCTTCCCCTCAGTACTTCCCCAGTCTTAATTCAAGCATTCAATTCCTACCACATCCCTCATGCAATGATATGTCGTTTCATTTTTGAAACATTGTCCCCCTCTTGTGGCCTTCCAACTTTGAAATTTACTGTTCAATTTTGAATTAATTTATATGTGAATTAAATGGAAAAGCAACGATTTATCTGGCGAGTTATTTGAATGTTCGGCCTACGTCCACCTGTCTGACAGACGGTATTCTAGTGGTTTGTAGCAGCAACAGCAGCAGCAGCAGCTAGGTGCGCTGCTTGCCTGCAGTAAATAGGATGTGTTCTATCCATGGAACACTGTGATAGGAATCATGCCATTCATAGAACACAATGCTTGGATGTGTTCTATTCCTGGAACAATGGGACCACGTGTCACAATGGGACCACGTGTCACAATGGGCCGCCCACAGTCTGTAGCAGCTGCGTAGTAGTAGTCAGCTTCAGTCTGCTGAGGGAGCCTCAGCAGACAGGTGGGCGATGCTCGCCAGGGAGATGGAAAAATAGCTTGCTCACTTCACTCCACGCATCACTTCAGTATCTGCAGTTCCTCTGAGAATGGTGCACTCACTCTCTTAAGCGGTTTCCAAAGACAGATTGAATTGAAATCGGGATACACAAGTAGTGTTTTCAAAGCATGATTTGAATGCTTTTTTCAAATGTCGTTGCTCTGTAATTAGTTTTTCTTGGTCCAAGTTGCACATTTCCAATTCCTTAGCCTTGATTTAACTTGACCAACTCTTCTACTTCTACTACGACTACTACTACTACTACTACTACTACTACTACTACTTATACTACTACTACTCTTATTCACCTCTATATGGGAGGCATTGCACTGTATTCAATCTGTCAGTAAAATAACGATCTATCTTGGCCTTTGCTGCTTGGTAGGTACAGGTATGACAAGCTGCGGTAATGTGTTTGGCTTTGGATAGCTACATTTCTGCACACCCACCTGCTACAAGGCCTGCAGCCCCTTCCCCTCAGTACTTCCCCAGTCTTAATTCAAGCATTCAATTCCTACCACATCCCTCATGCAATGATATGTCGTTTCATTTTTGAAACATTGTCCCCCTCTTGTGGCCTTCCAACTTTGAAATTTACTGTTCAATTTTGAATTAATTCATATATGAATTAAATGGAAAAGCAACGATTTATCTGGCTAGTTATTTGAATGTTCGGCCTACGTCCACCTGTCTGACAGACGGTATTCTAGTGGCTTGTAGCAGCAGCAGCAGCTAGGTGCGCTGCTTGCCTGCAGTAAATAGGATGTGTTCCATCCATGGAACACTGTGATAGGAATCATGCCATTCATAGAACACAATGCTTGGATGTGTTCTATTCCTGGAACAATGGGACCACGTGTCACAATGGGACCACGTGTCACAATGGGCAGCCCACAGTCTGTAGCAGCTGCCAGTAGTAGTCAGCTTCAGTCTGCTGAGGGAGCCTCAGCAGACAGGTGGGCGATGCTCGCCAGGGAGATGGAAAAATAGCTTGCTCACTTCACTCCACGCATCATTTCAGTATCTGCAGTTCCTCTGAGAATGGTGCACTCACTCTCTTAAGCGGTTTCCAAAGACAGATTGAATTGAAATTGGGATAGACAAGTAGTGTTTTCAAAGCATGATTTGAATGCTTTTTTCAAATGTCGTTGCTCTGTAATTAGTTTTTCTTGGTCCAAGTTGCACATTTCCAATTCCTTAGCCTTGATTTAACTTGACCAACTCTTCTACTACTACTACTACTCCTACTCTTATTAACCTCTATATGGAAGGCATTGCACTGTATTCAATCTGTCAGTAAAATAACGATCTATCTTGGCCTTTGCTGCTTGGTAGGTACAGGTGTGACAAGCTGCAGTAATGTGTTTGGCTTTGGATAGCTACATTTCTGCACACCCACCTGCTACAAGGCCTGCAGCCCCTTCCCCTCAGTACTTCCCCAGTCTTAATTCAAGCATTCAATTCCTACCACATCCCTCATGCAATGATATGTCGTTTCATTTTTGAAACATTGTCCCCCTCTTGTGGCCTTCCAACTTTGAAATTTACTGTTCAATTTTGAATTAATTCATATATGAATTAAATGGAAAAGCAACGATTTATCTGGCGAGTTATTTGAATGTTCGGCCTACGTCCACCTGTCTGACAGACGGTATTCTAGTGGCTTGTAGCAGCAGCAGCAGCAGCAGCAGCTAGGTGCGCTGCTTGCCTGTAGTAAATAGGATGTGTTCCATCAATGGAACACTGTGATAGGAATCATGCCATTCATAGAACACAATGCTTGGATGTGTTCTATTCCTGGAACAATGGGACCACGTGTCACAATGGGACCACGTGTCACAATGGGCAGCCCACATTCTGTAGCAGCTGCGCAGTAGTAGTCAGCTTCAGTCTGCTGAGGGAGCCTCAGCAGACAGGTGGGCGATGCTCGCCAGGGAGATGGAAAAATAGCTTGCTCACTTCACTCCACGCATCATTTCAGTATCTGCAGTTCCTCTGAGAATGGTGCACTCACTCTCTTAAGCGGTTTCCAAAGACAGATTGAATTGAAATCGGGATAGACAAGTAGTGTTTTCAAAGCACGATTTGAATGCTTTTTTCAAATGTCGTTGCTCTGTAATTAGTTTTTCTTGGTCCAAGTTGCACATTTCCAATTCCTTAGCCTTGATTTAACGTGACCAACTCTTCTACTACTACTACTACTACTACTCTTATTCACCTCTATATGGGAGGCATTGCACTGTATTCAATCTGTCAGTAAAATAACGATCTATCTTGGCCTTTGCTGCTTGGTAGGTACAGGTGTGACAAGCTGCAGTAATGTGTTTGGCTTTGGATAGCTACATTTCTGCACACCCACCTGCTACAAGGCCTCCAGCCCCTTCCCCTCAGTACTTCCCCAGTCTTAATTCAAGCATTCAATTCCTACCACATCCCTCATGCAATGATATGTCGTTTCATTTTTGAAACATTGTCCCCCTCTTGTGGCCTTCCAACTTTGAAATTTACTGTTCAATTTTGAATTAATTCATATATGAATTAAATGGAAAAGCAACGATTTATCTGGCGAGTTATTTGAATGTTCGGCCTACGTCCACCTGTCTGACAGACGGTATTCTAGTGGCTTATAGCAGCAGCAGCAGCAGCTAGGTGCGCTGCTTGCCTGCAGTAAATAGGATGAGTTCCATCCATGGAACACTGTGATAGGAATTATGCCATTCATAGAACACAATGCTTGGATGTGTTCTATTCCTGGAACAATGGGACCACGTGTCACAATGGGACCACGTGTCACAATGGGCAGCCCACAGTCTGCAGAAGCTGCGCAGTACTAGTCAGCTTCAGTCTGCTGAGGGAGCCTCAGCAGACAGGTGGGTGATGCTCGCCAGGGAGATGGAAAAATAGCTTGCTCACTTCACTCCACGCATCATTTCAGTATCTGCAGTTCCTCTGAGAATGGTGCACTCACTCTCTTAAGCGGTTTCCAAAGACAGATTGAATTGAAATTGGGATACACAAGTAGTGTTTTCAAAGTATGATTTGAATGCTTTTTTCAAATGTCGTTGCTCTGTAATTAGTTTTTCTTGGTCCAAGTTGCACATTTCCAATTCCTTAGCCTTGATTTAACTTGACCAACTCTTCTACTACTACTACTACTACTATTACTCTTATTCACCTCTATATGGGAGGCATTGCACTGTATTCAATCTGCCAGTAAAATAACGATCTATCTTGGCCTTTGCTGCTTGGTAGGTACAGGTGTGACAAGCTGCAGTAATGTGTTTGGCTTTGGATAGCTACATTTCTGCACACCCACCTGCTACAAGGCCTGCAGCCCCTTCCCCTCAGTACTTCCCCAGTCTTAATTCAAGCATTCAATTCCTACCACATCCCTAATGCAATGATATGTCGTTTCATTTTTGAAACATTGTCCCCCTTTTGTGGCCTTCCAACTTTGAAATTTACTGTTCAATTTTGAATTAATTCATATATGAATTAAATGGAAAAGCAACGATTTATCTGGCGAGTTATTTGAATGTTCGGCCTACGTCCACCTGTCTGACAGACGGTATTCTAGTGGCTTGTAGCAGCAGCAGCAGCAGCAGTTAGGTGCGCTGCTTGCCTGCAGTAAATAGGATGTGTTCCATCAATGGAACACTATGATAGGAATCATGCCATTCATAGAACACAATGCTTGGATGTGTTCTATTCTTGGAACAATGGGACCACGTGTCACAATGGGACCACGTGTCACAATGGGCAGCCCACAGTCTGTAGCAGCTGCGCAGTTGTAGTCAGCTTCAGTCTGCTGAGGGAGCCTCAGCAGACAGGTGGGCGATGCTCGCCAGGAAGATGGAAAAATAGCTTGCTCACTTCACTCCACGCATCATTTCAGTATCTGCAGTTCCTCTGAGAATGGTGCACTCACTCTCTTAAGCGGTTTCCAAAGACAGATTGAATTGAATTTGGGATACACAAGTAGTGTTTTCAAAGCATGATTTGAATGCTTTTTTCAAATGTCGTTGCTCTGTAATTAGTTTTTCTTGGTCCAAGTTGCACATTTCCAATTCCTTAGCCTTGATTTAACTTGACCAACTCTTCTACTACTACTACTACTACTTCTACTACTACTCTTATTCACCTCTATATGGGAGGCATTGCACTGTATTCAATCTGTCAGTAAAATAACGATCTATCTTGGCCTTTGCTGCTTGGTAGGTACAGGTGTGACAAGCTGCAGTAATGTGTTTGGCTTTGGATAGCTACATTTCTGCACACCCACCTGCTACAAGGCCTGCAGCCCCTTCCCCTCAGTACTTCCCCAGTCTTAATTCAAGCATTCAATTCCTACCACATCCCTCATGCAATGATATGTCGTTTCATTTTTGAAACATTGTCCCCCTCTTGTGGCCTTCCAACTTTGAAATTTACTGTTCAATTTTGAATTAATTCATATATGAATTAAATGGAAAAGCAACGATTTATCTGGCGAGTTATTTGAATGTTTGGCCTACGTCCACCTGTCTGACAGACGGTATTCTAGTGGCTTGTAGCAGCAGCAGCTGCAGCAGCAGCAGCTAGGTGCACTGCTTGCCTGCAGTAAATAGGATGTGTTCCATCAATGGAACACTGTGATAGGAATCATGCCATTCATAGAACACAATGCTTGGATGTGTTCTATTCCTGGAACAATGGGACCACGTGTCACAATGGGCAGCCCACAGTCTGTAGCAGCTGCACAGTAGTAGTCAGCTTCAGTCTGCTGAGGGAGCCTCAGCAGACAGGTGGGCGATGCTCGCCAGGGACATGGAAAAATAGCTTGCTCACTTCACTCCACACATCATTTCAGTATCTGCAGTTCCTCTGAGAATGGTGCACTCACTCTCTTAAGCGGTTTACAAAGACAGATTGATATGAAATTGGGATACACAAGTAGTGTTTTCAAAGCATGATTTGAATGCTTTTTTCAAATGTCGTTGCTCTGTAATTAATTTTTCTTGGTGCAAGTTGCACATTTCCAATTCCTTAGCCTTGATTTAACTTGACCAACTCTTCTACTACTAATACTACTACTACTACTACTACTACTCTTATTCACCTCTATATGGGAGGCATTGCACTGTATTCAATCTGTCAGTAAAATAACGATCTATCTTGGCCTTTGCTGCTTGGTAGGTACAGGTGTGACAAGCTGCAGTAATGTGTTTGGCTTTGGATAGCTACATTTCTGCACACCCACCTGCTACAAGGCCTGCAGCCCCTTCCCCTCAGTACTTCCCCAGTCTTAATTCAAGCATTCATTTCCTACCACATCCCTCATGCAATGATATGTCGTTTCATTTTTGAAACATTGTCCCCCTCTTGTGGCCTTCCAACTTTGAAATTTCCTGTTCAATTTTGAATTAATTCATATATGAATTAAATGGAAAAGCAACGATTTATCTGGCGAGTTATTTGAATGTTCGGCCTACGTCCACCTGTCTGACAGACGGTATTCTAGTGGCTTGTAGCAGCAGCAGCAGCTAGGTGCGCTGCTTTCCTGCAGTAAATAGGATGTGTTCCATCCATGGAACACTGTGATAGGAATCATGCCATTCATAGAACACAATGCTTGGATGTGTTCTATTCCTGGAACAATGGGACCACGTGTCACAATGGGACCACGTGTCACAATGGGCAGCCCACAGTCTGTAGCAGCTGCGCAGTAGTAGTCAGCTTCATTCTGCTGAGGGAGCCTCAGCAGACAGGTGGGCGATGCTCGCCAGGGAGATGGAAAAATAGCTTGCTCACTTCACTCCACGCATCATTTCAGTATCTTCAGTTCCTCTGAGAATGGTGCACTCACTCTCTTAAGCGGTTTCCAAAGACAGATTGAATTGAAATCGGGATACACAAGTAGTGTTTTCAAAGCATGATTTGAATGCTTTTTTCAAATGTCGTTGCTCTGTAATTAGTTTTTCTTGGTCCAAGTTGCACATTTCCAATTCCTTAGCCTTGATTTAACTTGACCAACTCTTCTACTACTACTCTTATTCACCTCTATATGGGAGGCATTGCACTGTATTCAATCTGTCAGTAAAATAACAATCTATCTTGGCCTTTGCTGCTTGGTAGGTACAGGTGTGACAAGCTGCAGTAATGTGTTTGGCTTTGGATAGCTATATTTCTGCACACCCACCTGCTACAAAGCCTGCAGCCCCTTCCCCTCAGTACTTCCCCAGTCTTAATTCAAGCATTCAATTCCTACCACATCCCTCATGCAATGATATGTCGTTTCATTTTTGAAACATTGTCCCCCTCTTGTGGCCTTCCAACTTTGAAATTTACTGTTCAATTTTGAATTAATTCATATATGAATTAAACGGAAAAGCAACGATTTATCTGGTGAGTTATTTGAATGTTCGGCCTACGTCCACCTGTCTGACAGACGGTATTCTAGTGGCTTGTAGCAGCAGCAGCAGCTAGGTGCGCTGCTTGCCTGCAGTAAATAGGATGTGTTCCATCCATGGAACACTGTGATAGGAATCATGCCATTCATAGAACACAATGCTTGGATGTGTTCTATTCCTGGAACAATGGGACCACGTGTCACAATGGGACCACGTGTCACAATGGGCAGCCCACAGTCTGTAGCAGCTGCACAGTAGTAGTCAGCTTCAGTCTGCTGAGGGAGCCTCAGCAGACAGGTGGGCGATGCTCGCCAGGGAGATGGAAAAAGAGCTTGCTCACTTCACTCCACGCATCATTTCAGTATCTGCAGTTCCTCTGAGAATGGTGCACTCACTCTCTTAAGCGGTTTCCAAAGACAGATTGAATTGAAATCGGGATACACAAATAGTGTTTTCAAAGCATGATTTGAATGCTTTTTTCAAATGTCGTTGCTCTGTAATTAGTTTTTCTTGGTCCAAGTTGCACATTTCCAATTCCTTAGCCTTGATTTAACTTGATCAAATCTTCTACTACTACTACTACTCTTATTCACCTCTATATGGGAGGCATTGCACTGTATTCAATCTGTCAGTAAAATAACGATCTATCTTGGCCTTTGCTGCTTGGTAGGTAAAGGTGTGACAAGCTGCAGTAGTGTGTTTGGCTTTGAATAGCTACATTTCTGCACACCCACCTGCTACAAGGCCTGCAGCCCCATCCCCTCAATACTTCCCCAGTCTTAATTCAAGCATTCAATTCCTACCACATCCCTCATGCAATGATATGTCGTTTCATTTTTGAAACATTGTCCCCCTCTTGTGGCCTTCCAACTTTGAAATTTCCTGTTCAATTTTGAATTAATTCATATAAGAATTAAATGGAAAAGCAACGATTTATCTGGCGAGTTATTTGAATGTTCGCCCTACGTCCACCTGTCTGACAGACGGTATTCTAGTGGCTTGTAGCAGCAGCAGCAGCAGCAGCTAGGTGCGCTGCTTGCCTGCAGTAAATAGGATGTGTTCCATCCATGGAACACTGTGATAGGAATCATGCCATTCATAGAACACAATGCTTGGATGTGTTCTATTCCTGGAACAATGGGACCACGTGTCACAATGGGACCACGTGTCACAATGGGCAGCCCACAGTCTGTAGCAGCTGCGCAGTAGTAGTCAGCTTCAGTCTGCTGAGGGAGCCTCAGCAGACAGGTGGGCGATGCTCGCCAGGGAGATGGAAAAATAGCTTGCTCACTTCACTCCACGCATCATTTCAGTATCTGCAGTTCCTCTGAGAATGGTGCACTCACTCTCTTAAGCGGTTTCCAAAGACAGATTGAATTGAAATCGGGATACACAAGTAGTGTTTTCAAAGAATGACTTGAAAGCTTTTTTCAAATGTCGTTGCTCTGTAATTAGTTTTTCTTGGTCCAAGTTGCACATTTCCAATTCCTTAGCCTTGATTTAACTTGACCAACTCTTCTACTACTACTACTACTACTACTCTTATTCACCTCTATATGGGAGGCATTGCACTGTATTCAATTTGTCAGTAAAATAACGATCTATCTTGGCCTTTGCTGCTTGGTAGATACAGGTGTGACAAGCTGCGGTAATGTGTTTGGCTTTGGATAGCTACATTTCTGCACACCCACCTGCTAAAGGGGCCTGCAGCCCCTTCCCCTCAGTACTTCCCCAGTCTTAATTCAAGCATTCAATTCCTACCACATCCCTCATGCAATGATATGTCGTTTCATTTTTGAAACATTGTCCCCCTCTTGTGGCCTTCCAACTTTGAAATTTACTGTTCAATTTTGAATTAATTCATATATGAATTAAATGGAAAAGCAACGATTTATCTGGCGAGTTATTTGAATGTTCGGCCTACGTCCACCTGTCTGACAGACGGTATTCTAGTGGCTTGTAGCAGCAGCAACAGCAGCAGCAGCTAGGTGCGCTGCTTGCCTGCAGTAAATAGGATGTGTTCCATCCATGGAACACTGTGATAGGAATCATGCCATTCATAGAACACAATGCTTGGATGTGTTCTATTCCTGGAACAATGGGACCACGTGTCACAATCGGACCACGTGTCACAATGGGCAGCCCACAGTCTGTAGCAGCTGCGCAGTAGTAGTCAGCTTCAGTCTGCTGAGGTAGCCTCAGCAGACAGGTGGGCGATGCTCGCCAGGGAGATGGAAAAATAGCTTGCTCACTTCACTCCACGCATCATTTCAGTATCTGCAGTTCCTCTGAGAATGGTGCACTCACTCTCTTAAGCGGTTTCCAAAGACAGATTGAATTGAAATCGGGATACACAAGTAGTGTTTTCAAAGCATGATTTGAATGCTTTTTTCACATGTCGTTGCTCTGTAATTAGTTTTTCTTGGTCCAAGTTGCACATTTCCAATTCCTTAGCCTTGATTTAACTTGACCAACTCTTCTACTACTACTACTACTACTACTACTACTCTTATTCACCTCTATATGGGAGGCATTGCACTGTATTCAATCTGTCAGTAAAATAACGATCTATCTTGGCCTTTGCTGCTTGGTAGGTACAGGTGTGACAAGCTGCAGTAATGTGTTTGGCTTTGGATAGCTACATTTCTGCACACCCACCTGCTACAAGGCCTGCAGCCCCTTCCCCTCAGTATTTCCCCAGTCTTAATTCAAGCATTCAATTCCTACCACATCCCTCATGCAATGATATGTCGTTTCATTTTTGAAACATTGTCCCCCTCTTGTGGCCTTCCAACTTTGAAATTTACTGTTCAATTTTGAATTAATTCATATATGAATTAAATGGAAAAGCAACGATTTATCTGGCGAGTTATTTGAATGTTCGGCCTACGTCCACCTGTCTGACAGACGGTATTCTAGTGGCTTGTAGCAGCAGCAGCAGCAGCTAGGTGCGCTGCTTGCCTGCAGTAAATAGGATGTGTTCCATCCATGGAACACTGTGATAGGAATCATGCCATTCATAGAACACAATGCTTGGATGTGTTCTATTCCTGGAACAATGGGACCACGTGTCACAATGGGAACACGTGTCACAATGGGCAGCCCACAGTCTGTAGCAGCTGCGCAGTAGTAGTCAGCTTCAGTCTGCTGAGGGAGCCTCAGCAGACAGGTGGGCGATGCTCGCCAGGGAGATTGAAAAATAGCTTGCTCACATCACTCCACGCAGCATTTCAGTATCTGCAGTTCCTCTGAGAATGGTGCACTCACTCTCTTAAGCGGTTTCCAAAGACAGATTGAATTGAAATTGGGATACACAAGTAGTGTTTTCAAAGTAAGATTTGAATGCTTTTTTCAAATGTCGTTGCTCTGTAATTAGTTTTTCTTGGTCCAAGTTGCACATTTCCAATTCCTTAGCCTTGATTTAACTTGACCAACTCTTCTACTACTACTACTACTACTACTACTCTTATTCACCTCTATATGGGAGGCATTGCACTGTATTCAATCTGTCAGTAAAATAACGATCTGTCTTGGCCTTTGCTGCTTGGTAGGTACAGGTGTGACAAGCTGCAGTAATGTGTTTGGCTTTGGATAGCTACATTTCTGCACACCCACCTGCTACAAGGCCTGCAGCCCCTTCCCCTCAGTACTTCCCCAGTCTTAATTCAAGCATTCAATTCCTACCACATCCCTCATGCAATGATATGTCGTTTCATTTTTGAAACATTGTCCCCCTCTTGTGGCCTTCCAACTTTGAAATTTACTGTTCAATTTTAAATTAATTCATATATGAATTAAATGGAAAAGCAACGATTTATCTGGCGAGTTATTTGAATGTTCGGCCTACGTCCACCTGTCTGACAGACGGTATTCTAGTGGCTTGTAGCAGCAGCAGCAGCAGCAGCAGCTAGGTGCGCTGCTTTCCTGCAGTAAATATTGAATGCTTGAATTAAGACTGGGGAATTACTGAGGGGAAGGGGCTGCAGGCCTTGTAGCAGGTGGGTGTGCAGAAATGTAGCTATCCAAAGCCAAACACATTACTGCAGCTTGTCACACCTGTACCTACCAAGCAGCAAAGGCCAAGATAGATCGTTATTTTACTGACAGATTGAATACAGTGCAATGCCTCCCATATAGAGGTGAATAAGAGTAGTAGTAGTAGTAGTAGTAGAAGAAGAGTTGGTCAAGTTAAATCAAGGCTAAGGAATTGGAAATGTGCAACTTGGACCAAGAAAAACTAATTACAGAGCAACGACATTTGAAAAAAGCATTCAAATCATGCTTTGAAAACACTACTTGTGTATCCCAATTTCATTTCAATCTGTCTTTGGAAACCGCTTAAGAGAGTGAGTGCACCATTCTCAGAGGAACTGCAGATACTGAAATGATGCGTGGAGTGAAGTGAGCAAGCTATTTTTCCATCTCCCTGGCGAGCATCGCCCACCTGTCTGCTGAGGCTCCCTCAGCAGACTGAAGCTGACTACTACTGTGCAGCTGCTACAGACTGTGGGCTGCCCATTGTGACACGTGGTCCCATTGTGACACGTGGTCCCATTGTTCCAGGAATAGAACACATCCAAGCATTGTGTTCTATGAATGGCATGATTCCTATCACAGTGTTCCATGGATGGAACACATCCTATTTACTGCAGGCAAGCAGCGCACCTAGCTGCTGCTGCTGCTACAAGCCTCTAGAATACCGTCTGTCAGACAGGTGGACGTAGGCCGAACATTCAAATAAATCGCCAGGTAAATCGTTGCTTTTCCATTTAATTCATATATGAATTAATTCAAAATTGAACAGTAAATTTCAAAGTTGGAAGGCCACAAGAGGGGGACAATGTTTCAAAAATGAAACGACATATCATTGCATGAGGGATGTGGTAGGAATTGAATGCTTGAATTAAGACTGGGGAAGTAATGAGGAGAAGGGGCTGCAGGCCTTGTAGCAGGTGGGTGTGCAGAAATGTAGCTATCCAAAGCCAAACACATTACTGCAGCTTGTCACACCTGTACCTACCAAGCAGCAAAGGCCAAGATAGATCGTTATTTTACTGACAGATTGAATACAGTGCAATGCCTCCCATATAGAGGTGAATAAGAGTAGTAGTAGTAGCAGTAGTAGTAGTAGAAGAGTTGGTCAAGTTAAATCAAGGCTAAGGAATTGGAAATGTGCAACTTGGACCAAGAAAAACTAATTACAGAGCAACGACATTTGAAAAAAGCATTCAAAACATGCTTTGAAAACACTACTTGTGTATCCCGATTTCAATTCAATCTGTCTTTGGAAACCGCTTAATAGAGTGAGTGCACCATTCTCAGAGGAACTGCAGATACTGAAATGATGCGTGGAGTGAAGTGAGCAAGCTATTTTTCCATCTCCCTGGCGAGCATCGCCCACCTGTCTGTTGAGGCTCCCTCAGCAGACTGAAGCTGACTACTACTGCGCAGCTGCTACAGACTGTGGGCTGCCCATTGTGACACGTGGTCCCATTGTGACACGTGGTCCCATTGTTCCAGGAAAAGAACACATCCAAGCATTGTGTTCTATGAATGGCATGATTCCTATCACAGTGTTCCATGGATGGAACACATCCTATTTACTGCAGGCAAGCAGCGCACCTAGCTGCTGCTGCTGCTGCTGCTACAAGCCACTAGAATACCGTCTGTCATACAGGTGGACATAGGCCGAACATTCAAATAACTCGCCAGATAAATCGTTGCTTTTCCATTTAATTCATATATGAATTAATTCAAAATTGAACAGTAAATTTCAAAGTTGCAAGGCCGCAAGAGGGGGACAATGTTTCAAAAATGAAACGACATATCATTGCATGAGGGATGTGGTAGGAATTGAATGCTTGAATTAAGACTGGGGAAGTACTGAGGGGAAGGGGCTGCAGGCCTTGTAGCAGGTGGGTGTGCAGAAATGTAGCTATCCAAAGCCAAACACATTACTGCAGCTTGTCACACCTGTACCTACCAAGCAGCAAAGGCCAAGATAGATAGTTATTTTACTGGCAGATTGAATACAGTGCAATGCCTCCCATATAGAGGTGAATAAGAGTAGTAGTAGTAGTAGTAGTAGTAGTAGTAGTAGTAGTAGTAGTAGTAGTAGAAGAGTTGGTCAAGTTAAATCAAGGCTAAGGAATTGGAAATGTGCAACTTGGACCAAGAAAAACTAATTACAGAGCAACGACATTTGAAAAAAGCATTCAAATCATGCTTTGAAAACACTACTTGTGTATCCCAATTTCAATTCAATCTGTCTTTGGAAACCGCTTAAGAGAGTGAGTGCACCATTCTCAGAGGAACTGCAGATACTGAAATGATGCGTGGAGTGAAGTAAGCAAGCTATTTTTCCATCTCCCTGGCGAGAATCGCCCACCTGTCTGCTGAGACTCCCTCAGCAGACTGAAGCTGACTACTACTGAGCAGCTGCTACAGACTGTGGGCTGCCCATTGTGACATGTGGTCCCATTGTGACACGTGGCCCCATTGTTCCAGGAATAGAACACATCCAAGCATTGTGTTCTATGAATGGCATGATTCCTATCACAGTGTTCCATGGATGGAACACATCCTATTTACTGCAGGCAAGCAGCGCACCTAGCTGCTGCTGCTGCTGCTTTTTTTCTACTCCTCTCATGAGCCCAAACAAGACTCTAAAAGGATGAGTTTGCAACTACTTTACTTTTGGAGAAAATTCAAAACATTCATTATTCAATAGAGCCCAATAGCAAAAACCAGCGTTTTGAATGAAGAATCACATTTCTTGGTAGAATCATGCAGGATTGAAATTTATGATGGTTTTTAACTCCTCTCAACAGCCCAAACAAGTTTCTAAAAGGATGAGTTTGCAACTACTTTACTTTTGGAGAAAATTCAAAACATTCATTATTCAATAGGGCCCAAACTATCAAAAACCAGCGGTTTGAATGAACACTCATATTTCTTGGTAGAATCGTGCAGGACTGAAATTTTTGATGTTTTTCTACTCCTCTCATGAGCCCAAACAAGACTCTAAAAGGATGAGTTTGCAACTACTTTACTTTTGGAGAAAATTCAAAACATTCATTATTCAATAGAGCCCAATAGCAAAAACCAGCGTTTTGAATGAAGAATCACATTTCTTGGTAGAATCATGCAGGATTGAAATTTTTGATGGTTTTTTACTCCTCTCAAAAGCCCAAACAAGTTTCTAAAAGGATGAGTTTGCAACTACTTTACTTTTGGAAAAAATTCAAAACATTCATTATTCAATAGGGCCCAAAATATCAAAAACCAGCGGTTTGAATGAACACACATTTCTTGGTAGAATCGTGCAGGACTGAAATTTTTGATGTTTTTCTACTCCTCTCATGAGCCCAAACAAGTCTCTAAAAGTATGAGTTTGCAACTACTTTACTTTTGGAGAAAATTCAATGAATGTCAATTGAATGTTTTGAATTTTCTCCAAAAGTAAAGTAGTTGCAAACTCATCCTTTTAGAGACTTGGTTTGGGCTCATGAGAGGAGTAGAAAAACATCAAAAATTTCAGTCCTGCACGATTCTACCAAGAAATGTGAGTGTTCATTCAAACCGCTGGTTTTTGATAGTTTGGGCCCTATTGAATAATGAATGTTTTGAATTTTCTCCAAAAGTAAAGTAGTTGCAAACTCATCCTTTTAGAAACTTGTTTGGGCTGTTGAGAGGAGTAAAAAACCATCAAAAATTTCAATCCTGCATGATTCTACCAAGAAATGTGATTCTTCATTCAAAACCTGATTTTTGCTATTGGGCTCTATTGAATAATGAATGTTTTGAATTTTCTACAAAAGTAAAGTAGTTGCAAACTCATGCTTTTAGAGACTTGTTTGGGCTCATGAGAGGAGTAGAAAAACATCAAAAATTTCAGTCCTGCACAATTCTACCAAGAAATGTGAGTGTTCATTCAAACCGCTGGTTTTTGATAGTTTGGGCCCTATTGAATAATGAATGTTTTGAATTTTCTCCAAAAGTAAAGTAGTTGCAAGCTCATGCATTTAGAGACTTGTTTGGGCTCATGAGAGGAGTAGAAAAACATCAAAAATTTCAGTCCTGCATGATTCTACCAAGAAATGTGTGTTCATTCAAACCGCTGGTTTTTGATATTTTGGGCCCTATTGAATATTGAATGTTTTGAATTTTCTCCAAAAGTAAAGTAGTTGCAAACTCATTCTTTTAGAAACTTGTTTGGGCTGTTGAGAGGAGTAAAAAACCATCAAAAATTTCAGTCCTGCATGATTCTACCAAGAAATGTGTGTTCATTCAAACCGCTGGTTTTTGATATTTTGGGCCCTATTGAATAATGAATGTTTTGAATTTTCTCCAAAAGTAAAGTAGTTGCAAACTCATCCTTTTAGAAACTTGTTTGGGCTGTTGAGAGGAGTAAAAAACCATCAAAAATTTCAATCCTGCATGATTCTACCAAGAAATGTGATTCTTCATTCAAAACGCTGATTTTTGCTATTGGGTTCTATTGAATAATGAATGTTTTGAATTTTCTCCAAAAGTAAAGTAGTTGCAAACTCATCCTTTTAGAGACTTGTTTGGGCTCATGAGAGGAGTAGAAAAACATCAAAAATTTCAGTCCTGCACGATTCTACCAAGAAATGTGAGTGTTCATTCAAACCGCTGGTTTTTGATAGTTTGGGCCCTATTGTATAATGAATGTTTTGAATTTTCTCCAAAAGTAAAGTAGTTGCAAACTCATCCTTTTAGAAACTTGTTTGGGCTGTTGAGAGGAGTAAAAAACCATCAACCATTTCAATCCTGCATGATTCTACCAAGAAATGTGATTCTTCATTCAAAACGCTGGTTTTTGCTATTGGGCTCTATTGAATAATGAATGTTTTAAATTTTCTCCAAAAGTAAAGTAGATGCAAACTCATCCTTTTAGAGTCTTGGTTTGGGCTCATGAGAGGAGTAGAAAAACATCAAAAATTTCAGTCCTGCACGATTCTACCAAGAAATGTGAGTGTTCATTCAAACCGCTGGTTTTTGATTTTTTTTACCCTATTGAATAATGAATGTTTTGAATTTTCTCCAAAAGTAAAGTTGTTGCAAACTCATCCTTTTAGAGACTTGTTTGTGCTCATGAGAGGAGTAGAAAAACATCAAAAATTTCAGTCCTGCACGATTCTACCAAGAAATGTGAGTGTTCATTCAAACCGCTGGTTTTTGATAGTTTGGGCCCTATTGAATAATGAATGTTTTGAATTTTCTCCAAAAGTAAAGTAGTTGCAATCTCATCCTTTTAGAAACTTGTTTGGGCTGTTGAGAGGAGTAAAAATCCATCAAAAATTTAAATCCTGCATGATTCTACCAAGAAATGTGATTCAAAACGCTGATTTTTGCTATTGGGTTCTATTGAATAATGAATGTTTTGAATTTTCTCCAAAAGTAAAGTAGTTGCAAACTCATCCTTTTATAGACTTGTTTGGGCTCATGAGAGGAGTAGAAAAACATCAAAAATTTCAGTCCTGCACGATTCTACCAAGAAATGTGTGTTCATTCAAACCACTGGTTTTTGATATTTTGGGCCCTATTGAATAATGAATGTTTTGAATTTTCTCCAAAAGTAAAGTAGTTGCAAACTCATCCTTTTAGAAACTTGTTTGGGCTGTTGAGAGGAGTAAAAAACCATCAAAAATTTCAATCCTGCATTTTCTACCAAGAAATGTGATTCTTCATTCAAAACGCTGGTTTTTGCTATTGGGCTCTATTGAATAATGAATGTTTTGAATTTTCTCCAAAAGTAAAGTAGTTGCAAACTCATCCTTTTAGAGACTTGTTTGGGCTCATGAGAGGAGTAGAAAAACATCAAAAATTTCAGTCCTGCACGATTCTACCAAGAAATGTGAGTGTTCATTCAAACCGCTGGTTTTTGATAGTTTGGGCCACATTGAATAATGAATGTTTTGAATTTTCTCCAAAAGTAAAGTTGTTGCAAACTCATCCTTTTAGAAACTTGTTTGGGCTGTTGAGAGGAGTAAAAAACCATAAAAAATTTCAATCCTGCATGATTCTACCAAGAAATGTGATTCTTTATTCAAAACGCTGATTTTTGCTATTGGGTTCTATTGAATAATGAATGTTTTGAATTTTCTCCAAAAGTAAAGTAGTTGCAAACTCATGCTTTTAGAGACTTGTTTAGGCTCATGAGAGGAGTAGAAAAACATCAAAAATTTCAGTCCTGCATGATTCTACCAAGAAATGTGTGTTCATTCAAACCGCTGGTTTTTGATATTTTGGGCCCTATTGAATAATGAATGTTTTGAATTTTCTACAAAAGTAAAGTAGTTGCAAACTCATCCTTTTAGAAACTTGTTTGGGCTGTTGAGAGGAGTAAAAAACCATCAAAAATTTCAATCCTGCATGATTCTACCAAGAAATGTGATTCTTCATTCAAAACGCTGGTTTTTGCTATTGGGCTCTATTGAATAATGAATGTTTTGAATTTTCTCCAAAAGTAAAGTAGTTGCAAACTCATCCTTTTAGAGACTTGTTTGTGCTCATGAGAGGAGTAGAAAAACATCAAAAATTTCAGTCCTGCATGATTCTACCAAGAAATGTGTGTTCATTCAAACTGCTGGTTTTTGATATTTTGGGCCCTATTGAATAATGAATCTTTTGAATTTTCTCCAAAAGTAAAGTAGTTGCAAGCTATTGCTTTTAGAGGCTTGTTTGGGCTCATGAGAGGAGTAGAAAAACATCAAAAATTTCAGTCCTGCATGATTCTACCAAGAAATGTGTGTTCATTCAAACTGCTGGTTTTTGATATTTTGGGCCCTATTGAATAATGAATGTTTTGAATTTTCTCCAAAAGTAAAGTAGTTGCAAACTCATGCTTTTTTGTTTAAATATTTTTATTAAAGTTTCAAGTATAGAGGGAAAGGGTAAATGGACAAAGTAAAAAGTAGAGAACTTTACTCTACGTGTTACATCACACATTAAATAAAATTGTTTAATACAAGTAGTGTACATAAGAAACAAATATAATACATCGCTTGAATGCAATCCTCTCAAAAAAGGAACCAACATTGTCATATTGAGTTTACAGTAGAGTGTTAGATAACATAAATTAAGAAAATTTCAAATTCCAAACATCCCATTTAGTGTGATATTTATGGAGAGTACCATTAATAAAGGCAAATCTTTTCTCCATAGAATTATGAGTCCGTAATTTACCTAAAATATCAGCAAAAGAAGGTAAATCAGTTTTAAGCCACCAGAAAGCTATAGCGTTTTTGGTCACCAAAAAAGTATGTATCATTACAAATCGAATAACAGGATTTATTTCTTCAGTGCCCAAAGAAAGTAATGCCATTTGTGGGGTGACCTTCACTGCGTTGTCAGAGAGAGTATTTATATGATTCGTAACTTCTTTCCACAATCTCTTCAATTTAGGACAGCTCCAGAAAATGTGGTACAGGTTACCTGGTAAACCACAATTCCTCCAGCATAGAGGGGAGTATTTATTATCTATATGAGCTAACCTAATCGGAGTGTAATGCCATCTAATTAAAGTTTTAAAGAAAGACTCCTGTAAAGTCGCAGAAATAGTAGATGCATTTGAAAACTTTATGGCCTTCCCCCATTGGTCTTCATCAAATTTTATGTTAAAATCCCTTTCCCATCTTTGAATGTATACATTTTTAAAGAGTTCGGTGTCGTCATTAAGGTGGGAATATATGTTTTTAAGACTCCAAGTCGACTTAAGAGCAACATTTGCAAACATGGAGGCCACAATATCCGAATTCAAAGCTCTACTAGTCAAAAATTTCCGCAGAAGATCTTTCAGAAGTAGATAAGAGGTGAAATGTGTAGACGGGACATGAAATTTATTTTTAATTTCATTAAAGGGTAAAAAATTTTGTCCGTCCCATAAATCCCCTACCGTATTAATTTTAAAGCTGCACCACTCCTCTGGAACTGGACATTTATATATTTTTGATAATAATTTTAATGGGAATTTTTTCAAAATGCTTTTCCTGTCGTCGCCTTTCTTTAATTTTGTGAAACTCCTCCACATAGTCAGTATAGAATTTACAACAGGATGTTGATAAGTAATGATCGAAGGAGATAGCAGATCTTTAAAGAAAAAATCTGATATTGAACTAGTCCCATAATGTTCTAGCTCAAGGTCCAACCAAGCGGGAAGTGTTTTCGTAGAAAACCACTGTTGACTCTGAAGAATAAGAGAAGCTTGAAAATAGATTTGAATATTGGGGAGTGCAAGGCCTCCATTACTCTTTTTCTTATATAAAATTTCAGTAGCAACTCTAGGTTTCTTCCCTTTCCAGATAAAAAGGTTAATTGCTTTTTGGATTTTAAATAAAAGGGAAGTGGGAATCATAAGAGGTAAATTCCTAAGTACAAAAAGAATTTTAGGTAAAATATATGTTTTTATTACCAAGGTTCTTCCCATCAGGGATAGATCGCAATTATTATAACCAGAAAGGTCTTTTAAGATTTTCTTACTGAGATGTTCCATATTCTTAGAAACAATGAGTTTCAAATCTTTAGGGAAAATTATCCCCAAGTATTCTAGTTCAAAATCTTCCCAGTAAAATTCAGATAATTCTTTAAAGGCTTCAATTTCAGAGGGACGTAAATTAAAATGTATTATTTTAGATTTTTGGGGATTTATTTTAAAATATGAGACCTTAGAGAACTCATCTAAAATGGTGATTAAAGCGTTAAGTGAATTAGCCGGATCAGTGACTGATAACATAAGGTCGTCAGCAAATAAGGTTAACTTGTGATGATAATTTTTTGTTTTAAAACCCGAAATATCAGTACATTGTCTGATCATTTCCGCCAAGGGCTCGACTGCCAAGGCAAATAAAAGGGGCGAAAGGGGGCAGCCCTGTCTTGTTCCATTAGTGATGTTGAAATTCCTAGAAAGGTGATTATTAGTATAGGTTTTAGCATTAGTATTAGAGTACAATGCAAATATAGATGTTATAAAGCGATTGTCAAAACCAAACTTTAGTAAAGTAGCTTTAAGATAATCCCAATTCACCCTATCAAAAGCTTTTTGGGCATCCAACGAGATAAATAGTGAAGGGAGATTATTAGAGCTAGCTATGTTAAACAAGTTCAAGATTCTTCTGGTACCGTCTGTTACTTGTCTTCCGGAGACAAACCCTACTTGATCATTTTTAACAAGATCAGGTAAAAGATTCTTTAATCGATCCGCTAAAATTTTTGAATATACTTTAATATCAGTGTTAATTAAAGAGATCGGACGATAATTTTTAACTTCTTCTGGGTTTCTAATGTCTTTGGGGATCAAAATGATAGTTGCCTCCATCATTTCTTTGGGGAACGATCCAATACTAGAAGCGTGGTCAAAAAGAGATTTTAGCTGCGGGGATAAAATGTTGGAGAAAAACTTGAGATATTCGTTTGTGAACCCATCTGGGCCAGGGGATTTGTTAAGTTCAAGTTTGTCAATCGTTTTGGCAATTTCTTCTACAGTAAACGGTTGATTTAAAAGAGTTAGGTCCAAATTATCTAGTTGGGGAAGGGTCAATTTAGAAAGAAAAAGGTCAATCTCTTTTTGATTAGGAGTATGAACTAAGGGATCTTTTTTAAGATTATAGAGGGTTTCGAAATAATCCGCAAATATTTCGGTAATATCAGAGGGGTGTTGTTTCATTTCTCCTGAAGGGGATTTGATTTTAACAATCCTTCTACTTACGCGAGCTTGTTTAAGTTTACTTGTCATATATTTGGTGGGTTTGTTAATTGAAGCATACAGATTATATTTTGATGCTCCAACAATGGAATCGTACTCGGAAATAATTTCGGATCTTAACGCCTATCTCAATTTCAGGATATCAAGATGGATAATATGGGATGGAGCAGACAGAGAATTTTGTTGTTTTTCTTTTGAAGCAATTTGGTTCTGGAGGTCAGCAATTTTTTGTCTTTTTTCTTTTTTGTATCTCGTGGAGAGTTGGATGAGACATCCTCTCAAGACCGCCTTGTGGGCGTTCCATAATGTAAAGGGATCAATACTATCTGAAGAGTTTTCTTTAAAATAATTATCAATAGTTTCGGTAATTATATTTCTATACTTTGGGGTACGTAGTAGGGTAGGATTAACCTTCCAAAGAAAAGTGTTTGCTACTGGAGGGCCTGATTCAAATACTGCCAGCACAGGGGCGTGGTCGGAAAAAGACTTCACAAGAATTTCAATTTTCTTAAATGTTGTGATAGAAAAGACATTGGTTAGAAATAAGTCTATTCTGGAAGATGTCTTATATATATCTGAGTAATATGTAAATTCTCTAGAGGTGGTATTTAGACATCTGAAAATGTCATACATCTCATTTTGTTTTATCCAATTTTTCAGAGATCGGCCTGATTTAGAAGTAGCAGAAGATGATGAGTCAATTTCTCTATCGGGAACTAGATTGAAGTCCCCTATTAGCATGAGGTCACCTTTTTTAACTTCATCAATCTTCTGCATTAATTTATTAAAAAAAGAGATCTGACCATTATTTGGGGCATATATATTCACGATTGTACAAAGGTTAAAATTTAACTTACATATGAGGATGTGAAATCTTCCCTGGGTGTCGGGATGTTCTTCAATTAATTGGAAGGGAATATTCGTATTTATAATGGTTATAACTCCCGCACTTTTTTTATTATTATTGAGGGATTTAAAAATATATGGAAAATCTTTATGCTGAAAGGTTGGATGTATATCTTTTATTAATTTGACCTCTTGTAAACAAGAGACATCCGCTTGAAGCCGTCTTATTTCTCTCCAAGTTATATAGCGCTTATGGGGACTGTTCAGTCCTTTAACATTGTGTGAAAGGATTTTAATTCTCATGATAATCTCTTTCCTTTTTTATTAGAGTAAATTATCTTATATATATTTAGGATTGCTTACTCTTATTAGCTGAATTCAATAAAATGTATATGTCTAGAAAAGGCGAATGAAACAACAAAAAGAAAAAAAAAAAAAAAAACTATAACAAACAAATAAACAAACTTAAAGAGTCCTCCTGGAGTTAATCACGGAACGTGATAATCTCCTTTTTTTGGGTACTTTAAAAAAAAAAAAGCCAAAGTGGCGAGAACCCATGAAGCCATTGATATTTTGTCAAATGTCAAATGTAAATAATACAAAGACCAATGAGAGATATATCCCTATTCAACCAGTATCTTTGTTAGAAGGATCCTCATCTAGAAAGCGTATAAAGTCTAAAGCTTCCTTTGGAGTAAAGAAGGGGACAATTTTACCCCTATGTGACACAAGTAACTTTGTTGGAAAGCCCCATTTATATGGAATCCCCATTTCCCTGAGAGCATTAGTAGCTTGATTAAACGATTTTCTAGCTTCCATAGTTGACTTTGAGAAATCAGAGAAGAATTTTAAATGATTATTAGGGGGAGGTAGAGAGCCCTTCTCTCTAATATATCTTAGTATCATTTCTTTAGTTTCAAAAAAGTGAAAGTGAAGTATCGTATCCCTCGGCTTATCCATTGGTACATTCTTTGGGCGGGGCAGGCGGTGAATCCTATCAATTATCAATTGTAAATCAGTTAAGGACGGCAAAGCCTTTTTAAGCGTAGCTTTAGTGTAATCTGAAAGGTCTTTCTGTATCACGCTTTCAGGTATCCCCCTAATCTTGACGTTGTTCCGTCTACTCCGGTCCTCTAAGTCCGTTAACTTGGACCTCACGGATAAAAGTTCGGCTTTTAAATCTGAGTTTTGCTTTACTAACTCATCTGTTCTATTTTCAACCTTTGACAATCTTTTCTCATTCAGTTCAAATCTTTGAGAGAATTTTTCACTAATCTCCTGCATATCCTTCCTGTGAGAATCAAATCCCATTTTAATCGACGCATTGATTGCATTGATAGATTTATGCATGAATTGATTAGCTTGATTGGTGGATTCCTGGAAGGATATGAGGAAGCCAGCAAGCAAACCCTCAGTGACTCGCCTATCAGAGTTCAACAGTGTTTTAAAGTCAAAGTCATGGGGAGTCAGAAAATCAGTAGAAGACGACTCCGGACAGCCTTTTTTAGAGAGTTGTTTAACTGGGGTACTATTTGGAGAATAGTCATCAGATGAAGTATTAGAATCTAAATCTGCTGCCTCTGTTCTCACAGTTTCACCTTCTGGAATTCTTCTCTTATGAGATTTGGATAAATCCATTTTACTTTCCTCATCCTGAAAAGAAAGTTTTGAGGCACCTTTATTATCAAAAACTTGAGAAGATGTGAAAGATAGAGTACGGGGGTCAGAAGATATAATTTTTTGATCCGAGTCCTGCTGAGTAGCCTTATTAGATAAACCGTGAGGCATGTGTCTAGATGAGATAGCTTCCTCCCTTTTTAGAGGGGATCTAGATTTAATTGGACTTAATAGATTAACAGATTCAGTGTAAATTTTCTGATTTGAAGCGCTCGTAGATTTCTGGTTTTTACTAGTAGGCAATTTAGATTTCAAATTAGATGCCATAATTAGAGTATACCGAAACAAGAGTAAAGGAAATGCGCTATACCCTTAAATGTTCCTGTATATGCCACCCCTGTTTTATTATTATTGTAATTAAGTTGAACTTTATTACAGTTTCAGCAGGGTTTGTAAATCGCAAACTAAGATAAGAATAAAGACTTAAATAGAGTAGTAATGTAACCCCTTCAATTTTGATAATTCAACAAAGCAATAGAGACGTCTTGTCCTCCGTAACGTAGGCTTATATAAAACAACAGCACCTCATACACTCCTGTCCAAACACTACCTATATAACCTCAGGTGCCTTAAATGTTATAGACAGAGAAGAGAAGAGCATACAATCAGTAGGATTCAGAATAAGACAGTATAAGCTCTATATCTTCCCGTCTAGGAATGTATAGATTAGTTATTCCCTTAAATATCTTCTTCTAATGCTTTAATATGTCATCAAAACAAGGCACAAGAGACAATCTCCATGTAAGTCTCATCTAACTCAAGGATGCACTTCAGCAATACACAAACAGTCTTATTGATATAACAATATTCAGATACTCTCCCCTATATTACTATCCCTATTCCAATTTACAAATAATTAAGATTTCACCATCCCCAAGAGACTAACAATAAGTTCAGAGAGCAACAGATTCCATCTCACCCAACGAGTGTAATATTCTCCAAGTAGTAGGGGTCAACGATGCTCCTTCCTTCAGGTCACCGTTGGATAGTAATCAAGTGACCGCCAAAACCATAGTCAAATTTCACTAAATCTCCTCTGCTTCTTCTTGTATAAATGTAGCCGTCTCTAAGCCCCTTAGCGTGTTAAAGGGTCGAACTCGATGTGACAATCAGTCAATGACAGCCTCAGCCGAGGCACCCAATAAGGACCAGATCCACCTCCACCCTCTTTGATGACAGCTTCTTCCTTGCAGCTTCGTGCCCGCCAGCTCCCGCCGCGACACTCTCCAGCACCGCCAGCTCCTTTACTCCTCTGCAGCTGAGCGGCGGCAAGCTGCGCAGAGCTCGGTCTCCAGGCAATGACCTCCGATCAGCACAGAAAAAGCGTGGGCAATTCCAAATTCTTTCTGTTAAAGATATCCCCAGCAGTGGGCTTCTCCTCCTAGACCGCCGCTAAGCTCCAGCAGCTCTCCCGCCAAACAGTTTTAAAATCAGACGCGGCGCTCCCCTTCTTCTCCGCACTCACCAATGCAACACTCAGTCAGTGACAGCTTCAGCCGAGGCACCCAAGAAGGACCAGAGCCACCTCTACTTTCTTTGATGACAGCCTCTTCCTTGCGGCTTCGTGCCTGCCAACTCCCGCCGCGTCGCTCTCCAGCACCGCCAGCTCCTTTACTCCTCTGCAGCTGAGCGGCGGCAAGCTGCGCAGAGCCCAGTATCCAACAGCGTCGACAGCGGACCTCTATCGACTCAGGAACACCGAGGCTCCTTCAGCGTCAGATCAGGGGCTCAGCAGCCGTCACACAGGATCTCCTCCAGTTCATACCTCTGATGTAAACAATGGCGGTACCCGCGGCTAAGTACAGGGGAAACCTGTTGAGTCAACAGCGGCTCTCTCCTCACCACTCACTTCTAAAGGCTGTAATTCCTTAAGTAAACAGCGGATTTCTTCCAGGGAGGTGTCAAAATGTTCACAATAAAGATAAGAATCCAATTCCAAAGGTCTCCTGATGAATAAGAGTCTTCTTAAGCAATTATGTCGCTTTGTAGATAGGCTTCATGGGAGCTCTGAGCTCAAGTGCCCTCCTACATCGAGCTCCAGGCCACACCCCTTCCGCAAACTCATGCTTTTAGAGACTTGTTTGGGCTCATGAGAGGAGTAGAAAAACATCAAAAATTTCAGTCCTGCATGATTCTACCAAGAAATGTGTGTTCATTCAAAACCTGATTTTTGCTATTGGGCTCTATTGAATAATGAATGTTTTGAATTTTCTACAAAAGTAAAGTAGTTGCAAACTCATGCTTTTAGAGACTTGTTTGGGCTCATGAGAGGAGTAGAAAAACATCAAAAATTTCAGTCCTGCATGATTCTACCAAGAAATATGTGTTCATTCAAACCGCTGGTTTTTGATATTTTGGGCCCTATTGAATAATGAATGTTTTGAATTTTCTGCAAAGTAAAGTAGTTGCAAACTCATCCTTTTAGAAACTTGTTTGGGCTGTTGAGAGGAGTAAAGAACCATCAAAAATTTCAATCCTGCATGATTCTACCAAGAAATGTGATTCTTCATTCAAAACGCTGATTTTTGCTATTGGGTTCTATTGAATAATGAATGTTTTGAATTTTCTCCAAAAGTAAAGTAGTTGCAAGCTCATGCTTTTAGAGACTTGTTTGGGCTCATGAGAGGAGTAGAAAAACATCAAAAATTTCAGTCCTGCATGATTCTACCAAGAAATGTGTGTTCATTCAAACCGCTAGTTTGTGATATTTTGGGCCCTATTGAATAATGAATGTTTTGAATTTTCTCCAAAAGTAAAGTAGTTGGAAACTCATCCTTTTAGAAATTTGTTTGGGCTGTTGAGAGGAGTAAAAAACCATCAAAAATTTCAATCCTGCATGATTCTACCAAGAAATGTGATTCTTCATTCAAAACGCTGATTTTTGCTATTGGGTTCTATTGAATAATGAATGTTTTGAATTTTCTCCAAAAGTAAAGTAGTTGCAATCTCATGCTTTTAGAGACTTGTTTGGGCTCATGAGAGGAGTAGAAAAACATCAAAAATTTCAGTCCTGCACGATTCTACCAAGAAATGTGAGTGTTCATTCAAACCACTGGTTTTTGATAGTTTGGGCCCTATTGAATAATGAATGTTTTGAATTTTCTCCAAAAGTAAAGTAGTTGCAAACTCATCCTTTTAGAAACTTGTTTGGGCTGTTGAGAGGAGTAAAAAACCATCAAAAATTTCAATCCTGCATTTTCTACCAAGAAATGTGATTCTTCATTCAAAACGCTGGTTTTTGCTATTGGGATCTATTGAATAATGAATGTTTTGAATTTTCTCCAAAAGTAAAGTAGTTGCAAACTCATCCTTCTAGAGACTTGTTTGTGCTCATGAGAGGAGTAGAAAAACATCAAAAATTTCAGTCCTGCACGATTCTACCAAGAAATGTGAGTGTTCATTCAAACCGCTGGTTTTTGATAGTTTGGGCCCTATTGAATAATGAATGTTTTGAATTTTCTCCAAAAGTAAAGTAGTTGCAAACTCATCCTTTTAGAAACTTGTTTGGGCTGTTGAGAGGAGTAAAAAACCATCAAAAATTTCAATCCTGCATGATTCTACCAAGAAATGTGATTCTTCATTCAAAACCTGATTTTTGCTATTGGGTTCTATTGAATAATGAATGTTTTGAATTTTCTCCAAAAGTAAAGTAGTTGCAAACTCATGCTTTTAGAGACTTGTTTGGGCTCATGAGAGGAGTAGAAAAACATCAAAAATTTCAGTCCTGCATGATTCTACCAAGAAATGTGTGTTCATTCATACCGCTGGTTTTTGATATTTTGGGCCCTATTGAATAATGAATGTTTTGAATTTTCTCCAAAAGTAAAGTAGTTGCAAACTCATCATTTTAGAAACTTGTTTGGGCTGTTGAGAGGAGTAAAAAACCATCAAAAATTTCAATCCTGCATGATTCTACCAAGAAATGTGATTCTTCATTCAAAAGCTGGTTTTTGCTATTGGGCTCTATTGAATAATGAATGTTTTGAATTTTCTCCAAAAGTAAAGTAGTTGCAAACTCATTCTTTTAGAGACTTGTTTGTGCTCATGAGAGGAGTAGAAAAACATCAAAAATTTCAGTCCTGCACGATTCTACCAAGAAATGTGAGTGTTCATTCAAACCGCTGGTTTTTGATAGTTTGGGCCCTATTGAATAATGAATGTTTTGAATTTTCTCCAAAAGTAAAGTAGTTGCAAACTTATCCTTTTAGAAACTTGTTTGGGCTGTTGAGAGGAGTAAAAAAACCATCAAAAATTTCAATCCTGCATGATTCTACCAAGAAATGTGATTCTTCATTCAAAACGCTGATTTTTGCTATTGGGTTCTATTGAATAATGAATGTTTTGAATTTTCTCCAAAAGTAAAGTAGTTGCAAGCTCATGCTTTTA
Organism: Dendrobates tinctorius; assembly: GCF_039654945.1. Classification (NCBI taxonomy): domain Eukaryota; kingdom Metazoa; phylum Chordata; class Amphibia; order Anura; family Dendrobatidae; genus Dendrobates; species Dendrobates tinctorius. Next base: position 26,832,345 of record NW_027361793.1, read on the forward strand.
GAGACTTGTTTGGGCTCATGAAAGGAGTAGAAAAACATCAAAAATTTCAGTCCTGCATGATTCTACCAAGAAATGTGTGTTCATTCAAACAGCTGGTTTTTGATATTTTGGGCCCTATTGAATAATGAATATTTTGAATTTTTTCCAAAAGTAAAGTAGTTGCAAACTCATCCTTTTAGAAACTTGTTTTGGCTGTTGACAGGAGTAAAAAACCTTCAAAAATTTCAATCCTGCATGATTCTACCAAGAAATGTGATTCTTCATTCAAAACGCTGATTTTTGCTATTGGTTTCTATTGAATAATGAATGTTTTGAATTTTCTCCAAAAGTAAAGTAGTTGCAAACTCATGCTTTTAGAGACTTGTTTGGGCTCATGAGAGGAGTAGAAAAACATCAAAAATTTCAGTCCTGCATGATTCTACCAAGAAATGAGTGTTCATTCAAACCGCTGGTTTTTGATATTTTGGGCCCTATTGAATAATGAATGTTTTGAATTTTCTCCAAAAGTAAAGTAGTTGCAAACTCATCCTTTTAGAAACTTGTTTGGGCTGTTGAGAGGAGTAAAAAACCATCAAAAATTTCAGTCCTGCATGATTGTACCAAGAAATGTGATTCTTCATTCAAAACGCTGGTTTTTGCTATTGGGCTCTATTGAATAATGAATGTTTTGAATTTTCTCCAAAAGTAAAGTAGTTGCAAACTCATCCTTTTAGAAACTTGTTTGGGCTGTTGAGAGGAGTAAAAAAACCATCAAAAATTTCAATCCTGCATGATTCTACCAAGAAATGTGATTCTTCATTCAAAACCTGATTTTTGCTATTGGGCTCTATTGAATAATGAATGTTTTGAATTTTCTCCAAAAGTAAAGTAGTTGCAAACTCATGCTTTTAGAGACTTGTTTGGGCTCATGAGAGGAGTAGAAAAACATCAAAAATTTCAGTCCTGCATGATTCTACCAAGAAATGTGTATTCATTCAAACCGCTGGTTTTTGATATTTTGGGCCCTATTGAATAATGAATGTTTTGAATTTTCTCCAAAAGTAAAGTAGTTGCAAACTCATCCTTTTAGAAACTTGTTTGGGCTGTTGAGAGGAGTAAAAAACCATCAAAAATTTCAATCCTGCATTTTCTACCAAGAAATGTGATTCTTCATTCAAAACGCTGGTTTTTGCTATTGGGCTCTATTGAATAATGAATGTTTTGAATTTTCTCCAAAAGTAAAGTAGTTGCAAACTCATCCTTTTAGAGACTTGTTTGTGCTCATGAGAGGAGTAGAAAAACATCAAAAATTTCAATCCTGCACGATTCTACCAAGAAATGTGAGTGTTCATTCAAACCGCTGGTTTTTGATAGTTTGGGCCCTATTGAATAATGAATGTTTTGAATTTTCTCCAAAAGTAAAGTAGTTGCAAACTCATCCTTTTAGAAACTTGTTTGGGCTGTTGAGAGGAGTAAACAACCATCAAAAATTTCAATCCTGCATGATTCTACCAAGAAATGTGATTCTTCATTCAAAACCTGATTTTTGCTATTGGGTTCTATTGAATAATGAATGTTTTGAATTTTCTCCAAAAGTAAAGTAGTTGCAAACTCATGCTTTTAGAGACTTGTTTGGGCTCATGAGAGGAGTAGAAAAACATCAAAAATTTCAGTCCTGCATGATTCTACCAAGAAATGTGTGTTCATTCATACCGCTGGTTTTTGATATTTTGGGCCCTATTGAATAATGAATGTTTTGAATTTTCTCCAAAAGTAAAGTAGTTGCAAACTCTTCATTTTAGAAACTTGTTTGGGCTGTTGAGAGGAGTAAAAAACCATCAAAAATTTCAATCCTGCATGATTCTACCAAGAAATGTGATTCTTCATTCAAACCTCTGGTTTTTGATATTTTGGGCCCTATTGAATAATGAATGTTTTGAATTTTCTCGAAAAGTAAAGTAGTTGCAAACTCATCCTTTTAGAAACTTGTTTGGGCTGTTGAGAGGAGTAAAAAACCATCAAAAATTTCAATCCTGCATGATTCTACCAAGAAATGTGATTCTTCATTCAAAAGCTGGTTTTTGCTATTGGGCTCTATTGAATAATGAATGTTTTGAATTTTCTTCAAAAGTAAAGTAGTTGCAAACTCATTCTTTTAGAGACTTGTTTGTGCTCATGAGAGGAGTAGAAAAACATCAAAAATTTCAGTCCTGCACGATTCGACCAAGAAATGTGAGTGTTCATTCAAACCGCTGGTTTTTGATAGTTTGGGCCCTATTGAATAATGAATGTTTTGAATTTTCTCCAAAAGTAAAGTAGTTGCAAACTTATCCTTTTAGAAACTTGTTTGGGCTGTTGAGAGGAGTAAAAAAACCATCAAAAATTTCAATCCTGCATGATTCTACCAAGAAATGTGATTCTTCATTTAAAACGCTGATTTTTGCTATTGGGTTCTATTGAATAATGAATGTTTTGAATTTTATCCAAAAGTAAAGTAGTTGCAAACTCATGCTTTTAGAGACTTGTTTGGGCTCATGAGAGGAGTAGAAAAACATCAAAAATTTCAGTCCTGCATGATTCTACCAAGAAATGAGTGTTCATTCAAACCGCTGGTTTTTGATATTTTGGGCCCTATTGAATAATGAATGTTTTGAATTTTCTCCAAAAGTAAAGTAGTTGCAAACTCATCCTTTTAGAAACTTGTTTGGGCTGTTGAGAGGAGTAAAAACCATCAAAAATTTCAGTCCTGCATGATTGTACCAAGAAATGTGATTCTTCATTCAAAACGCTGGTTTTTGCTATTGGGCTCTATTGAATAATGAATGTTTTGAATTTTCTCCAAAAGTAAAGTAGTTGCAAACTCATCCTTTTAGAAACTTGTTTGTGCTGTTGAGAGGAGTAAAAAAACATAAAAAATTTCAATCCTGCATGATTCTACCAAGAAATGTGATTCTTCATTCAAAACCTGATTTTTGCTATTGGGCTCTATTGAATAATGAATGTTTTGAATTTTCTCCAAAAGTAAAGTAGTTGCAAACTCATCCTTTTAGAGACTTGTTTGGGCTCATGAGAGGAGTAGAAAAACATCAAAAATTTCAGTCCTGCACGATTCTACCAAGAAATGTGAGTGTTCATTCAAACCGCTGGATTTTGATAGTTTGGGCCCTATTGAATAATGAATGTTTTGAATTTTCTCCAAAAGTAAAGTAGTTGCAAACTCATCCTTTTAGAAACTTGTTTGGGCTGTTGAGAGGAGTAAAAAACCATCAAAAATTTCAATCCTGCATGATTCTACCAAGAAATGTGATTCTTCATTGAAAACCTGATTTTTGCTATTGGGCTCTATTGAATAATGAATGTTTTGAATTTTCTCCAAAAGTAAAGTAGTTGCAAACTCATGCTTTTAGAGACTTGTTTGGGCTCATGAGAGGAGTAGAAAAACATCAAAAATTTCAGTCCTGCATGATTCTACCAAGAAATATGTGTTTATTCAAACCGCTGGTTTTTGATATTTTGGGCCCTATTGAATAATGAATGTTTTGAATTTTCTCCAAAAGTAAAGTAGTTGCAAACTCATCCTTTTAGAAACTTGTTTGGGCTGTTGAGAGGAGTAAAAAACCATCAAAAATTTCAATCCTGCATGATTCTACCAAGAAATGTGATTCTTCATTCAAAACGCTGATTTTTGCTATTGGGTTCTATTGAATAATGAATGTTTTGAATTTTCTCCAAAAGTAAAGTAGTTGCAAGCTCATGCTTTTAGAGACTTGTTTGGGCTCATGAAAGGAGTAGAAAAACATCAAAAATTTCAGTCCTGCATGATTCTACCAAGAAATGTGTGTTCATTCAAACCGCTGGTTTTTGATATTTTGGGCCCTATTGAATAATGAATATTTTGAATTTTTTCCAAAAGTAAAGTAGTTGCAAACTCATCCTTTTTGAAACTTGTTTTGGCTGTTGACAGGAGTAAAAAACCTTCAAAAATTTCAATCCTGCATGATTCTACCAAGAAATGTGATTCTTCATTCAAAACGCTGGTTTTTGCTATTGGGCTCTATTGAATAATGAATGTTTTGAATTTTCTCCAAAAGTAAAGTAGTTGCAAACTCATCCTTCTAGAGAATTGTTTGGGCTCATGAGAGGAGTAGAAAAACATCAAAAATTTCAGTCCTGCATGATTCTACCAAGAAATGTGAGTGTTCATTCAAACCGCTGGTTTTTGATAGTTTGGGCCCTATTGAATAATGAATGTTTTGAATTTTCTCCAAAAGTAAAGTAGTTGCAAACTCATCCTTTTAGAAACTTGTTTGGGCTGTTGAGAGGAGTAAAAAACCATCAAAAATTTCAATCCTGCATGATTCTACCAAGAAATGTGATTCTTCATTCAAAACCTGATTTTTGCTATTGGGTTCTATTGAATAATGAATGTTTTGAATTTTCTCCAAAAGTAAAGTAGTTGCAAACTCATGCTTTTAGAGACTTGTTTGGGCTCATGAGAGGAGTAGAAAAACATCAAAAATTTCAGTCCTGCATGATTCTACCAAGAAATGTGTGTTCATTCATACCGCTGGTTTTTGATATTTTGGGCCCTATTGAATAATGAATGTTTTGAATTTTCTCCAAAAGTAAAGTAGTTGCAAACTCTTCATTTTAGAAACTTGTTTGGGCTGTTGAGAGGAGTAAAAAACCATCAAAAATTTCAATCCTGCATGATTCTACCAAGAAATGTGATTCTTCATTCAAACCTCTGGTTTTTGATATTTTGGGCCCTATTGAAAAATGAATGTTTTGAATTTTCTCGAAAAGTAAAGTAGTTGCAAACTCATCCTTTTAGAAACTTGTTTGGGCTCTTGAGAGGAGTAAAAAACCATCAAAAATTTCAATCCTGCATGATTCTACCAAGAAATGTGATTCTTCATTCAAAAGCTGGTTTTTGCTATTGGGCTCTATTGAATAATGAATGTTTTGAATTTTCTTCAAAAGTAAAGTAGTTGCAAACTCATTCTTTTAGAGACTTGTTTGTGCTCATGAGAGGAGTAGAAAAACATCAAAAATTTCAGTCCTGCATGATTCTACCAAGAAATGTGAGTGTTCATTCAAACCGCTGGTTTTTGATAGTTTGGGCCCTATTGAATAATGAATGTTTTGAATTTTCTCCAAAAGTAAAGTAGTTGCAAACTTATCCTTTTTTGAAACTTGTTTGGGCTGTTGAGAGGAGTAAAAAAACCATCAAAAATTTCAATCCTGCATGATTCTACCAAGAAATGTGATTCTTCATTCAAAACGCTGATTTTTGCTATTGGGTTCTATTGAATAATGAATGTTTTGAATTTTCTCCAAAAGTAAAGTAGTTGCAAGCTCATGCTTTTAGAGACTTGTTTGGGCTCATGAGAGGAGTAGAAAAACATCAAAAATTTCAGTCCTGCATGATTCTACCAAGAAATGTGTGTTCATTCAAACCGCTGGTTTTTGATATTTTGGGCCCTATTGAATAATGAATATTTTGAATTTTTTGCAAAAGTAAAGTAGTTGCAAACTCATCCTTTTTGAAACTTTTTTTTGGCTGTTGACAGGAGTAAAAAACCTTCAAAAATTTCAATCCTGCATGATTCTACCAAGAAATGTGATTCTTCATTCAAAACGCTGATTTTTGCTATTGGTTTCTATTGAATAATGAATGTTTTGAATTTTCTCCAAAAGTAAAGTAGTTGCAAACTCATGCTTTTAGAGACTTGTTTGGGCTCATGAGAGGAGTAGAAAAACATCAAAAATTTCAGTCCTGCATGATTCTACCAAGAAATGAGTGTTCATTCAAACCGCTGGTTTTTGATATTTTGGGCCCTATTGAATAATGAATGTTTTGAATTTTCTCCAAAAGTAAAGTAGTTGCAAACTCATCCTTTTAGAAACTTGTTTGGGCTGTTGAGAGGAGTAAAAACCATCAAAAATTTCAGTCCTGCATGATTGTACCAAGAAATGTGATTCTTCATTCAAAACGCTGGTTTTTGCTATTGGGCTCTATTGAATAATGAATGTTTTGAATTCTCTCCAAAAGTAAAGTAGTTGCAAACTCATCCTTTTAGAAACTTGTTTGTGCTGTTGAGAGGAGTAAAAAAACATAAAAAATTTCAATCCTGCACGATTCTACCAAGAAATGTGAGTGTTCATTCAAACCGCTGGTTTTTTACTCCTCTCAACAGCCCAAACAAGTTTCTAAAAGGATGAGTTTGCAACTACTTTACTTTTGCAGAAAATTCAAAACATTCATTATTCAATAGGGCCCAAAATATCAAAAACCAGCGGTTTGAATGAACACATATTTCTTGGTAGAATCATGCAGGACTGAAATTTTTGATGTTTTTCTACTCCTCTCATGAGCCCAAACAAGTCTCTAAAAGCATGAGTTTGCAACTACTTTACTTTTGGAGAAAATTCAAAACATTCATTATTCAATAGAGCCCAATAGCAAAAATCAGGTTTTGAATGAAGAATCACATTTCTTGGTAGAATCATGCAGGATTGAAATTTTTGATGGTTTTTTACTCCTCTCATGAGCCCAAACAAGTCTCTAAAAGCATGAGCTTGCAACTACTTTACTTTTGGAGAAAATTCAAAACATTCATTATTCAATATAACCCAATAGCAAAAATCAGCGTTTTGAATGAAGAATCACATTTCTTGGTAGAATCATGCAGGATTGAAATTTTTGATTCTTTTTTAATCCTCTCAACAGCCCAAACAAGTTTCTAAAAGGATGAGTTTGCAACTACTTTACTTTTGGAGAAAATTCAAAACATTCATTATTCAATAGGGCCCAAAATATCAAAAACCAGCGGTTTGAATGAACACTCACATTTCTTGGTAGAATCGTGCAGGACTGAAATTTTTGATGTTTTTCTACTCTCATGAGCCCAAACCAAGACTCTAAAAGGATGAGTTTGCAACTACTTTACTTTTGGAGAAAATTCAAAACATTCATTATTCAATAGAGCTCAATAGCAAAAACCAGCGTTTTGAATGAAGAATCACATTTCTTGGTAGAATCATGCAGGATTGAAATTTTTGATGGTTTTTTACTCCTCTCAACAGCCCAAACAAGTTTCTAAAAGGATGAGTTTGCAACGACTTTACTTTTGGAGAAAATTCAAAACATTCATTATTCAATAGGGCCCAAAATATCAAAAACCAGCGGTTTGAATGAACACACATTTCTTGGTAGAATCATGCAGGACTGAAATTTTTGATGTTTTTCTACTCCTCTCATGAGCCCAAACAAGTCTCTAAAAGCATGAGTTTGCGGAAGGGGTGTGGCCTGGAGCTCAATGTAGGAGGACACTTGAGCTCAGAGCTCCCATGAAGCCTATCTACAAAGCGACATAATTGCTTAAGAAGACTCTTATTCATCAGAAGACCTTTGGAATTGGATTCTTATCTTTATTGTGAACATTTTGACACCTCCCTGGAAGAAATCCGCTGTTTACTTAAGGAATTACAGCCTTTAGAAGTGAGTGGTGAGGAGAGAGCCGCTGTTGACTCAACAGGTTTCCCCTGTACTTAGCCGCGGGTACCGCCATTGTTTACATCAGAGGTATGAACTGGAGGAGATCCTGTGTGACGGCTGCTGAGCCCCTGATCTGACGCTGAAGGAGCCTCGGTGTTCCTGAGTCGATAGAGGTCCGCTGTCGACGATGTTGGATACTGGGCTCTGCGCAGCTTGCCGCTGCTCAGCTGCAGAGGAGTAAAGGAGCTGGCGGTGCTGGAGAGCGACGCGGCGGGAGTTGGCAGGCACGAAGCCGCAAGGAAGAGGCTGTCATCAAAGAAAGTAGAGGTGGCTCTGGTCCTTCTTGGGTGCCTCGGCTGAAGCTGTCACTGACTGAGTGTTGCATTGGTGAGTGCGGAGAAGAAGGGGAGCGCCGCCGCTCAGCTGCAGAGGAGTAAAGGAGCTGGCGGTGCTGGAGAGTGTCGCGGCGGGAGCTGGCGGGCACAAAGCTGCAAGGAAGAAGCTGTCATCAAAGAGGGTGGAGGTGGATCTGGTCCTTATTGGGTGCCTCGGCTGAGGCTGTCATTGACTGATTGTCACATCGAGTTCGACCCTTTAACACGCTAAGGGGCTTAGAGACGGCTACATTTATACAAGAAGAAGCAGAGGAGATTTAGTGAAATTTGACTATGGTTTTGGCGGTCACTTGATTACTATCCAACGGTGACCTGAAGGAAGGAGCATCGTTGACCCCTACTACTTGGAGAATATTACACTCGTTGGGTGAGATGGAATCTGTTGCTCTCTGAACTTATTGTTAGTCTCTTGGGGATGGTGAAATCTTAATTATTTGTAAATTGGAATAGGGATAGTAATATAGGGGAGAGTATCTGAATATTGTTATATCAATAAGACTGTTTGCGTATTGCTGAAGTGCATCCTTGAGTTAGATGAGACTTACATGGAGATTGTCTCTTGTGCCTTGTTTTGATGACATATTAAAGCATTAGAAGAAGATATTTAAGGGAATAACTAATCTATACATTCCTAGACGGGAAGATATAGAGCTTATACTGTCTTATTCTGAATCCTACTGATTGTATGCTCTTCTCTTCTCTGTCTATAACATTTAAGGCACCTGAGGTTATATAGGTAGTGTTTGGACAGGAGTGTATGAGGTGCTGTTGTTTTATATAAGCCTACGTTACGGAGGACAAGACGTCTCTATTGCTTTGTTGAATTATCAAAATTGAAGGGGTTACATTACTACTCTATTTAAGTCTTTATTCTTATCTTAGTTTGCGATTTACAAACCCTGCTGAAACTGTAATAAAGTTCAACTTAATTACAATAATAATAAAACAGGGGTGGCATATACAGGAACATTTAAGGGTATAGCGCATTTCCTTTACTCTTGTTTCGGTATACTCTAATTATGGCATCTAATTTGAAATCTAAATTGCCTACTAGTAAAAACCAGAAATCTACGAGCGCTTCAAATCAGAAAATTTACACTGAATCTGTTAATCTATTAAGTCCAATTAAATCTAGATCCCCTCTAAAAAGGGAGGAAGCTATCTCATCTAGACACATGCCTCACGGTTTATCTAATAAGGCTACTCAGCAGGACTCGGATCAAAAAATTATATCTTCTGACCCCCGTACTCTATCTTTCACATCTTCTCAAGTTTTTGATAATAAAGGTGCCTCAAAACTTTCTTTTCAGGATGAGGAAAGTAAAATGGATTTATCCAAATCTCATAAGAGAAGAATTCCAGAAGGTGAAACTGTGAGAACAGAGGCAGCAGATTTAGATTCTAATACTTCATCTGATGACTATTCTCCAAATAGTACCCCAGTTAAACAACTCTCTAAAAAAGGCTGTCCGGAGTCGTCTTCTACTGATTTTCTGACTCCCCATGACTTTGACTTTAAAACACTGTTGAACTCTGATTGGCGAGTCACTGAGGGTTTGCTTGCTGGCTTCCTCATATCCTTCCAGGAATCCACCAATCAAGCTAATCAATTCATGCATAAATCTATCAATGCAATCAATGCGTCGATTAAAACGGGATTTGATTCTCACAGGAAGGATATGCAGGAGATTAGTGAAAAATTCTCTCAAAGATTTGAACTGAATGAGAAAAGATTGTCAAAGGTTGAAAATAGAACAGATGAGTTAGTAAAGCAAAACTCAGATTTAAAAGCCGAACTTTTATCCGTGAGGTCCAAGTTAACGGACTTAGAGGACCGGAGTAGACGGAACAACGTCAAGATTAGGGGGATACCTGAAAGCGTGATACAGAAAGACCTTTCAGATTACACTAAAGCTACGCTTAAAAAGGCTTTGCCGTCCTTAACTGATTTACAATTGATAATTGATAGGATTCACCGCCTGCCCCGCCCAAAGAATGTACCAATGGATAAGCCGAGGGATACGATACTTCACTTTCACTTTTTTGAAACTAAAGAAATGATACTAAGATATATTAGAGAGAAGGGCTCTCTACCTCCCCCTAATAATCATTTAAAATTCTTCTCTGATTTCTCAAAGTCAACTATGGAAGCTAGAAAATCGTTTAATCAAGCTACTAATGCTCTCAGGGAAATGGGGATTCCATATAAATGGGGCTTTCCAACAAAGTTACTTGTGTCACATAGGGGTAAAATTGTCCCCTTCTTTACTCCAAAGGAAGCTTTAGACTTTATACGCTTTCTAGATGAGGATCCTTCTAACAAAGATACTGGTTGAATAGGGATATATCTCTCATTGGTCTTTGTATTATTTACATTTGACATTTGACAAAATATCAATGGCTTCATGGGTTCTCGCCACTTTGGCTTTTTTTTTTTTTAAAGTACCCAAAAAAAGGAGATTATCACGTTCCGTGATTAACTCCAGGAGGACTCTTTAAGTTTGTTTATTTGTTTGTTATAGTTTTTTTTTTTTTTTTTCTTTTTGTTGTTTCATTCGCCTTTTCTAGACATATACATTTTATTGAATTCAGCTAATAAGAGTAAGCAATCCTAAATATATATAAGATAATTTACTCTAATAAAAAAGGAAAGAGATTATCATGAGAATTAAAATCCTTTCACACAATGTTAAAGGACTGAACAGTCCCCATAAGCGCTATATAACTTGGAGAGAAATAAGACGGCTTCAAGCGGATGTCTCTTGTTTACAAGAGGTCAAATTAATAAAAGATATACATCCAACCTTTCAGCATAAAGATTTTCCATATATTTTTAAATCCCTCAATAATAATAAAAAAAGTGCGGGAGTTATAACCATTATAAATACGAATATTCCCTTCCAATTAATTGAAGAACATCCCGACACCCAGGGAAGATTTCACATCCTCATATGTAAGTTAAATTTTAACCTTTGTACAATCGTGAATATATATGCCCCAAATAATGGTCAGATCTCTTTTTTTAATAAATTAATGCAGAAGATTGACGAAGTTAAAAAAGGTGACCTCATGCTAATAGGGGACTTCAATCTAGTTCCCGATAGAGAAATTGACTCATCATCTTCTGCTACTTCTAAATCAGGCCGATCTCTGAAAAATTGGATAAAACAAAATGAGATGTATGACATTTTCAGATGTCTAAATACCACCTCTAGAGAATTTACATATTACTCAGATATATATAAGACATCTTCCAGAATAGACTTATTTCTAACCAATGTCTTTTCTATCACAACATTTAAGAAAATTGAAATTCTTGAGAAGTCTTTTTCCGACCACGCCCCTGTGCTGGCAGTATTTGAATCAGGCCCTCCAGTAGCAAACACTTTTCTTTGGAAGGTTAATCCTACCCTACTACGTACCCCAAAGTATAGAAATATAATTACCGAAACTATTGATAATTATTTTAAAGAAAACTCTTCAGATAGTATTGATCCCTTTACATTATGGAACGCCCACAAGGCGGTCTTGAGAGGATGTCTCATCCAACTCTCCACGAGATACAAAAAAGAAAAAAGACAAAAAATTGCTGACCTCCAGAACCAAATTGCTTCAAAAGAAAAACAACAAAATTCCCTGTCTGCTCCATCCCATATTATCCATCTTGATATCCTGAAATTGAGATAGGCGTTAAGATCCGAAATTATTTCCGAGTACGATTCCATTGTTAGAGCATCAAAATATAATCTGTATGCTTCAATTAACAAACCCACCAAATATATGACAAGTAAACTTAAACAAGCTCGTGTAAGTAGAAGGATTGTTAAAATCAAATCCCCTTCAGGAGAAATGAAACAACACCCCTCTGATATTACCGAAATATTTGCGGATTATTTCGAAACCCTCTATAATCTTAAAAAAGATCCCTTAGTTCATACTCCTAATCAAAAAGAGATTGACCTTTTTCTTTCTAAATTGACCCTTCCCCAACTAGATAATTTGGACCTAACTCTTTTAAATCAACCGTTTACTGTAGAAGAAATTGCCAAAACGATTGACAAACTTAAACTTAACAAATCCCCTGGCCCAGATGGGTTCACAAACGAATATCTCAAGTTTTTCTCCAACATTTTATCCCCGCACCTAAAATCTCTTTTTGACCACGCTTCTAGTATTGGATCGTTCCCCAAAGAAATGACGGAGGCAACTATCATTTTGATCCCCAAAGACATTAGAAACCCAGAAGAAGTTAAAAATTATCGTCCGATCTCTTTAATTAACACTGATATTAAAGTATATTCAAAAATTTTAGCGGATCGATTAAAGAATCTTTAAAAATGTTAAAAAATGATCAAGTAGGGTTTGTCTCCGGAAGACAAGTAACAGACGGTACCAGAAGAATCTTGAACTTGTTTAACATAGCTAGCTCTAATAATCTCCCTTCACTATTTATCTCGTTGGATGCCCAAAAAGCTTTTGATAGGGTGAATTGGGATTATCTTAAAGCTACTTTACTAAAGTTTGGTTTTGACAATCGCTTTATAACATCTATATTTGCATTGTACTCTAATACTAATGCTAAAACCTATACTAATAATCACCTTTCTAGGAATTTCAACATCACTAATGGAACAAGACAGGGCTGCCCCCTTTCGCCCCTTTTATTTGCCTTGGCAGTCGAGCCCTTGGCGGAAATGATCAGACAATGTACTGATATTTCGGGTTTTAAAACAAAAAATTATCATCACAAGTTAACCTTATTTGCTGACGACCTTATGTTATCAGTCACTGATCCGGCTAATTCACTTAACGCTTTAATCACCATTTTAGATGAGTTCTCTAAGGTCTCATATTTTAAAATAAATCCCCAAAAATCTAAAATAATACATTTTAATTTACGTCCCTCTGAAATTGAAGCCTTTAAAGAATTATCTGAATTTTACTGGGAAGATTTTGAACTAGAATACTTGGGAATAATTTTCCCTAAAGATTTGAAACTCATTGTTTCTAAGAATATGGAACATCTCAGTAAGAAAATCTTAAAAGACCTTTCTGGTTATAATAATTGCGATCTATCCCTGATGGGAAGAACCTTGGTAATAAAAACATATATTTTACCTAAAATTCTTTTTGTACTTAGGAATTTACCTCTTATGATTCCCACTTCCCTTTTATTTAAAATCCAAAAAGCAATTAACCTTTTTATCTGGAAAGGGAAGAAACCTAGAGTTGCTACTGAAATTTTATATAAGAAAAAGAGTAATGGAGGCCTTGCACTCCCCAATATTCAAATCTATTTTCAAGCTTCTCTTATTCTTCAGAGTCAACAGTGGTTTTCTACGAAAACACTTCCCGCTTGGTTGGACCTTGAGCTAGAACATTATGGGACTAGTTCAATATCAGATTTTTTCTTTAAAGATCTGCTATCTCCTTCGATCATTACTTATCAACATCCTGTTGTAAATTCTATACTGACTATGTGGAGGAGTTTCACAAAATTAAAGAAAGGCGACGACAGGAAAAGCATTTTGAAAAAATTCCCATTAAAATTATTATCAAAAATATATAAATGTCCAGTTCCAGAGGAGTGGTGCAGCTTTAAAATTAATACGGTAGGGGATTTATGGGACGGACAAAATTTTTTACCCTTTAATGAAATTAAAAATAAATTTCTTGTCCCGTCTACACATTTCACCTCTTATCTACTTCTGAAAGATCTTCTGCGGAAATTTTTGACTAGTAGAGCTTTGAATTCGGATATTGTGGCCTCCATGTTTGCAAATGTTGCTCTTAAGTCGACTTGGAGTCTTAAAAACATATATTCCCACCTTAATGACGACACCGAACTCTTTAAAAATGTATACATTCAAAGATGGGAAAGGGATTTTAACATAAAATTTGATGAAGACCAATGGGGGAAGGCCATAAAGTTTTCAAATGCATCTACTATTTCTGCGACTTTACAGGAGTCTTTCTTTAAAACTTTAATTAGATGGCATTACACTCCGATTAGGTTAGCTCATATAGATAATAAATACTCCCCTCTATGCTGGAGGAATTGTGGTTTACCAGGTAACCTGTACCACATTTTCTGGAGCTGTCCTAAATTGAAGAGATTGTGGAAAGAAGTTACGAATCATATAAATACTCTCTCTGACAACGCAGTGAAGGTCACCCCACAAATGGCATTACTTTCTTTGGGCACTGAAGAAATAAATCCTGTTATTCGATTTGTAATGATACATACTTTTTTGGTGACCAAAAACGCTATAGCTTTCTGGTGGCTTAAAACTGATTTACCTTCTTTTGCTGATATTTTAGGTAAATTACGGACTCATAATTCTATGGAGAAAAGATTTGCCTTTATTAATGGTACTATCCATAAATATCACACTAAATGGGATGTTTGGAATTTGAAATTTTCTTAATTTATGTTATCTAACACTCTACTGTAAACTCAATATGACAATGTTGGTTCCTTTTTTGAGAGGATTGCATTCAAGCGATGTATTATATTTGTTTCTTATGTACACTACTTGTATTAAACAATTTTATTTAATGTGTGATGTAACACGTAGAGTAAAGTTCTCTACTTTTTACTTTGTCCATTCACCCTTTCCCTCTATACTTGAAACTTTAATAAAAATATTTAAACAAAAAAGCATGAGTTTGCAACTACTTTACTTTTGGAGAAAATTCAAAACATTCATTATTCAATAGGGCCCAAAATATCAAAAACCAGCAGTTTGAATGAACACACATTTCTTGGTAGAATCATGCAGGACTGAAATTTTTGATGTTTTTCTACTCCTCTCATGAGCCCAAACAAGTCTCTAAAAGCAATAGCTTGCAACTACTTTACATTTGGAGAAAATTCAAAACATTCATTATTCAATAGGGCCCAAAATATCAAAAACCAGCGGTTTGAATGAACACTCACATTTCTTGGTAGAATCGTGCAGGATTGAAAATTTTGATGTTTTTTTACTCCTCTCAACAGCCCAAACAAGTTTCTAAAAGGAGGAGTTTGCAACTACTTTACTTTTGGAGAAAATTCAAAACATTCATTACTCAATAGGGCCCAAACTATCAAAAACCAGCGGTTTGAATGAACACTCACATTTCTTGGTAGAATCGTGCAGGACTGAAATTTTTGATGTTTTTCCACTCCTCTCATGAGCACAAACAAGTCTCTAAAAGGATGAGTTTGCAACTACTTTACTTTTGGAGAAAATTCAAAACATTCATTATTCAATAGAGCCCAAAAGCAAAAACCAGCGTTTTGAATGAAGAATCACATTTCTTGGTAGAATATGCAGGATTGAAATTTTTGATGGTTTTTTACTCCTCTCAACAGCCCAAACAAGTTTCTAAAAGGATGAGTTTGCAACTACTTTACTTTTGGAGAAAATTCAAAACATTCATTATTCAATAGGGCCCAAAATATCAAAAACCAGCGGTTTGAATGAACACACATTTCTTGGTAGAATCGTGCAGGACTGAAATTTTTGATGTTTTTCTACTCCTCTCATGAGCCCTAACATGTCTCTAAAAGCATGAGCTTGCAACTACTTGACTTTTGGAGAAAATTCAAAACATTCATTATTCAATATAACCCAATAGCAAAAATCAGCGTTTTGAATGAAGAATCACATTTCTTGGTAGAATCATGCAGGATTGAAATTTTTGATGGTTTTTTACTCCTCTCAACAGCCCAAACAAGTTTCTAAAAGGATGAGTTTGCATCTTCTTTACTTTTGGAGAAAATTTAAAACATTCATTATTCAATAGGGCCCAAAATATCAAAAACCAGCGGTTTGAATGAACACACATTTCTTGGTAGAATCATGCAGTACTGAAATTTTTGATGTTTTTCTACTCCTCTCATGAGCCCAAACAAGTCTATAAAGCATGAGCTTGCAACTACTTTACTTTTGGAGAAAATTCAAAACATTCATTATTCAATAGAACCCAATAGCAAAAATCAGCGTTTTGAATGAATAATCACATTTCTTGGTAGAATCATGCAGGAATGAAATTTTTGATGGTTTTTTACTCCTGTCAACAGCCCAAACAAGTTTCTAAAAGGATGAGTTTGCAACTACTTTACTTTTGGAGAAAATTCAAAACATTCATTATTCAATAGGGCCCAAACTATCAAAAACCAGCGGTTTGAATGAACACTCACATTTCTTGGTAGAATTGTGCAGGACTGAAATTTTTGATGTTTTTCTACTCCTCTCATGAGCACAAACAAGTCTCTAAAAGGATGAGTTTGCAACTACTTTACTTTTGGAGAAAATTCAAAACATTCATTATTCAATAGAGCCCAATAGCAAAAACCAGCGTTTTGAATGAAGAATCACATTTCTTGGTAGAATCATGCAGGATTGAAATTTTTGATTTTTTTTACTCCTCTCAACAGCCCAAACAATTTTCTAAAAGGATGAGTTTGCAACTACTTTACTTTTGGAGAAAATTCAAAACATTCATTATTCAATAGGGCCCAAACTATCAAAAACCAGCGGTTTGAATGAACACTCACATTTCTTGGTAGAATCGTGCAGGACTGAAATTTTTGATGTTTTTCTACTCCTCTCATTAGCCCAAACAAGTCTCTAAAAGGATGAGTTTGCAACTACTTTACTTTTGGAGAAAATTCAAAACATTCATTATTCAATAGAGCCCAATAGCAAAAACCAGCGTTTTGAATGAAGAATCACATTTCTTGGTAGAATCATGCAGGATTGAAATTTTTGATGGTTTTTTACTCCTCTCAACAGCCCAAACAAGTTTCTAAAAGGATGAGTTTGCAACTACTTTACTTTTGGAGAAAATTCAAAACATTCATTATTCAATAGGGCCCAAACTATCAAAAACCAGCGGTTTGAATGAACACACATTTCTTGGTAGAATCATGCAGGACTGAAATTTTTGATGTTTTTCTACTCCTCTCATGAGCCCAAACAAGTCTCTAAAAGGATGAGTTTGCAACTACTTTACTTTTGGAGAAAATTCAAAACATTCATTATTCAATAGAGCCCAATAGCAAAAATCAGGTTTTGAATGAAGAATCACATTTCTTGGTAGAATCATGCAGGATTGAAATTTTTGATGGTTTTTTACTCCTCTCAACAGCCCAAACAAGTTTCTAAAAGGATGAGTTTGCAACTACTTTACTTTTGGAGAAAATTCAAAACATTCATTATTCAATAGGGCCCAAAATATCAAAAACCAGCGGTTTGAATGAACACACATTTCTTGGTAGAATCGTGCAGGACTGAAATTTTTGATGTTTTTCTACTCCTCTCATGAGCCCAAACAAGTCTCTAAAAGGATGAGTTTGCAACTACTTTACTTTTGGAGAAAATTCAAAACATTCATTATTCAATAGAGCCCAATAGCAAAAACCTGCGTTTTGAATGAAGAATCACATTTCTTGGTAGAATCATGCAGGATTGAAATTTTTGATGGTTTTTTACTCCTCACAACAGCCCAAACAAGTTTCTAAAAGGATGAGTTTGCAACTACTTTATTTTTGGAGAAAATTCAAAACATTCATTATTCAATAGGGCCCAAACTATCAAAAACCAGTGGTTTCAATAAACACACATTTCTTGGTGGGATCATGCAGGACTGAAATTTTTGATGTTTTTCTACTCCTCTCATGAGCCCAAACAAGTCTCTAAAAGCATGAGTTTGCAACTACTTTACTTTTGGAGAAAATTCAAAACATTCATTATTCAATAGAGCCCAAGAGCAAAAATCAGGTTTTGAATGAAGAATCACATTTCTTGGTAAAATAATGCAGGATTGAAATTTTTGATGGTTTTTTACTCCTCTCAACAGCCCAAACAAGTTTCTAAAAGGATGAGTTTGCAACTACTTTACTTTTGGAGAAAATTCAAAACATTCATTATTCAATAGGGCCCAAACTAGCAAAAACCAGCAGTTTCAATGAACACACATTTCTTGGTAGAATCATGCAGGACTGAAATTTTTGATGTTTTTCTACTCCTCTCATGAGCCCAAACAAGTCTCTAAAAGCATGAGTTTGCAACTATTTTACTTTTGGAGAAAATTCAAAACATTCATTATTCAATAGAGCCCAATAGCAAAAACCAGCGTTTTGAATGAAGAATCACATTTCTTGGTAGAATCATGCAGGATTGAAATTTTTGATGGTTTTTTACTCCTCTCAACAGCCCAAACAAGTTTCTAAAAGGATGAGTTTGCAACTACTTTACTTTTGGAGAAAATTCAAAACATTCATTATTCAATAGGGCCCAAACTATCAAAAACCAGCGGTTTCAATGAACACACATTTCTTGGTAGAATCATGCAGGACTGAAATTTTTGATGTTTTTCTACTCCTCTCATGAGCCCAAACAAGTCTCTAAAAGCATGAGTTTGCAACTACTTTACTTTTGGAGAAAATTCAAAACATTCATTATTCAATAGAGCCCAATAGCAAAAATCAGGTTTTGAATGAAGAATCACATTTCTTGGTAGAATCATGCAGGATTGAAATTTTTGATGGTTTTTTTACTCCTCTCAACAGCCCAAACAAGTTTCTAAAAGGATGAGTTTGCAACTACTTTACTTTTGGAGAAAATTCAAAACATTCATTATTCAATAGAGCCCAATAGCAAAAACCAACGTTTTGAATGAAGAATCACATTTCTTGGTAGAATCATTCAGGATTGAAATTTTTGATGGTTTTTTACTGCTCTCAACAGCCCAAACAAGTTTCTAAAAGGATGAGTTTGCAACTACTTTACTTTTGGAGAAAATTCAAAACATTCATTATTCAATAGGGCCCAAACTATCAAAAACCAGCGGTTTCAATGAACACACATTTCTTGGTAGAATCATGCAGGACTGAAATTTTTGATGTTTTTCTACTCCTCTCATGAGCCCAAACAAGTCTCTAAAAGCATGAGTTTGCAACTACTTTAATTTTGGAGAAAATTCAAAACATTCATTATTCAATAGAGCCCAATAGCAAAAACCAGCGTTTTGAATGAAGAATCACATTTCTTGGTAGAATCATGCAGGATTGAAATTTTTGATGGTTTTTTACTCCTCTCAACAGCCCAAACAAGTGTCTAAAAGGATGAGTTTGCAACTACTTTACTTTTGGAGAAAATTCAAAACATTCATTATTCAATAGGGCCCAAAATATCAAAAACCAGCGGTTTGAATGAACACACATTTCTTGGTAGAATCGTGCAGTACTGAAATTTTTGATGTTTTTCTACTCCTCTCATGAGCCCAAACAAGTCTCTAAAAGGATGAGTTTGCAACTACTTTACTTTTGGAGAAAATTCAAAACATTCATTATTCAATAGAGCCCAATAGCAAAAACCAGCGTTTTGAATGAAGAATCACATTTCTTGGTAGAATAATGCAGGATTGAAATTTTTGATGGTTTTTTACTGCTCTCAACAGCCCAAACAAGTTTCTAAAAGGATGAGTTTGCAACTACTTTACTTTTGGAGAAAATTTAAAACATTCATTATTCAATAGGGCCCAAACTTTCAAAAACCAGCGGTTTGAATGAACACACATTTCTTGGTAGAATCATGCAGGACTGAAATTTTTGATGTTTTTCTACTCCTCTCATGAGCCCAAACAAGTCTCTAAAAGCATGAGTTTGCAACTACTTTACTTTTGGAGAAAATTCAAAACATTCATTATTCAATAGAGCCCAATAGCAAAAATCAGGTTTTGAATGAAGAATCACATTTCTTGGTAGAATCACGCAGGATTGAAATTTTTGATGGTTTTTTACTCCTCTCAACATCCCAAACAAGTTTCTAAAAGGATGAGTTTGCAACTATTTTATTTTTGGAGAAAATTCAAAACATTCATTATTCAATAGGGCCCAAACTATCAAAAACCAGCGGTTTCAATGAACACACATTTCTTGGTAGAATCATGCAGGACTGAAATTTCTGATGTTTTTCTACTCTCATGAGCCCAAACAAGTCTCTAAAAGCATGAGTTTGCAATTACTTTACTTTTGGAGAAAATTCAAAACATTCATTATTCAATAGGGCCCAAACTATCAAAAACCAGCGGTTTCAATGAACACACATTTCTTGGTAGAATCATGCAGGACTGAAATTTTTGATGTTTTTCTACTCCTCTCATGAGCCCAAACAAGTCTCTAAAAGCATGAGTTTGCAACTACTTTACTTTTGGAGAAAATTCAAAACATTCATTATTCAATAGAGCCCAATAGCAAAAATCAGTTTTTGAATGAAGAATCACATTTCTTGGTAGAATCATGCAAGATTGAAATTTTTGATGGTTTTTTACTCCTCTCAACAGCCCAAACAAGTTTCTAAAAGGATGAGTTTGCAACTACTTTACTTTTGGAGAAAATTCAAAACATTCATTCTTCAATAGGGCCCAAACTATCAAAAACCAGCGGTTTCAATGAACACACATTTCTTGGTAGAATCGTGCAGGACTGAAATTTTTGATGTTTTTCTACTCCTCACCATTAGCCCAAACAAGTCTCTAAAAGGATGAGTTTGCAACTACTTTACTTTTGGAGAAAATTCAAAACATTCATTATTCAATAGGGCCCAAACTATCAAAAACCAGCGGTGTCAATGAACACACATTTCTTGGTAGAATCATGCAGGACTGTAATTTTTGATGTTTTTCTACTCCTCTCATGAGACCAAACAAGTCTCTAAAAGCATGAGTTTGCAACTACTTTACTTTTGGAGAAAATTCAAAACATTCATTATTCAATAGAGCCCAATAGCAAAAATCAGGTTTTGAATGAAGAATCACATTTCTTGTTAGAATCATGCAGGATTGAAATTTTTGATGGTTTTTTACTGCTCTCAACAGCCCAAACAAGTTTCTAAAAGGATGAGTTTGCAACTACTTTACTTTTGGAGAAAATTCAAAACATTCATTATTCAATAGGGCCCAAAATATCAAAAACCAGCGGTTTGAATGAACACACATTTCTTGGTAGAATCGTGCAGGACTGAAATTTTTGATGTTTTTCTACTCCTCTCATGAGCCCAAACAAGTCTCTAAAAGGATGAGTTTGCAACTACTTTACTTTTGGAGAAAACTCAAAACATTCATTATTCAATAGAGCCCAATAGCAAAAACCAGGGTTTTGAATGAAGAATCACATTTCTTGGTAGAATAATTCAGGATTGAAATTTTTGATGGTTGTTTACTCCTCTCAACAGCCCAAACAAGTTTCTAAAAGGATGAGTTTGCAACTACTTTACTTTTGGAGAAAATTCAAAACATTCATTATTCAATAGGGCCCAAACTATCAAAAACCAGCGGTTTCAATGAACACACATTTCTTGGTAGAATCATGCAGGACTGAAATTTTTGATGTTTTTCTACTCCTCTCATGAGCCCAAACAAGTCTCTAAAAGCATGAGTTTGCAACTACTTTACTTTTGAAGAAAATTCAAAACATTCATTATTCAATAGAGCCCAATAGCAAAAATCAGGTTTTGAATGAAGAATCACATTTCTTGGTAGAATCATGCAGGATTGAAATTTTTGATGTTTTTTTACTCCTCTCAACAACCCAAACAAGTTTCTAAAAGGATGAGTTTGCAACTACTTTAGTTTTGGAGAAAATTCAAAACATTCATTATTCAATAGGGCCCAAGCTATCAAAAACCAGCGGTTTGAATGAACACACATTTCTTGGTAGAATCGTGCAGGACTGAAATTTTTGATGTTTTTCTACTCCTCTCATTAGCCCAAACAAGTCTCTAAAAGGATGAGTTTGCAACTACTTTACTTTTGGAGAAAATTCAAAACATTCATTATTCAATAGAGCCCAATAGCAAAAACCAGCGTTTTGAATGAAGAATCACATTTCTTGGTAGAATCATGCAGGATTGAAATTTTTGATGGTTTTTTACTCCTCTCAACAGCCCAAACAAGTTTCTAAAAGGATGAGTTTGCAACTACTTTACTTTTGGAGAAAATTCAAAACATTCATTATTCAATAGGGCCCAAACTATCAAAAACCAGCGGTTTCAATGAACACACATTTCTTGGTAGAATCATGCAGGACTGAAATTTTTGATGTTTTTCTACTCCTCTCATGAGCCCAAACAAGTCTCTAAAAGCATGAGTTTGCAACTACTTTACTTTTGGAGAAAATTCAAAACATTCATTATTCAATAGAGCCCAATAGCAAAAATCAGGTTTTGAATGAAGAATCACATTTCTTGGTAGAATCATGCAGGATTGAAATTTTTGATGGTTTTTTACTCCTCTCAACAGCCCAAACAAGTTTCTAAAAGGATGAGTTTGCAACTACTTTACTTTTTTAGAAAATTCAAAACATTCATTATTCAATAGGGCCCAAAATATCAAAAATCAGCGGTTTGAATGAACACACATTTCTTGGTAGAATCGTGCAGGACTGAAATTTTTGATGTTTTTCTACTCCTCTCATGAGCCCAAACAAGTCTCTAAAAGGATGAGTTTGCAACTACTTTACTTTTGGAGAAAATTCAAAACATTCATTATTCAATAGAGCCCAATAGCAAAAACCTGCGTTTTGAATGAAGAATCACATTTCTTGGTAGAATCATGCAGGATTGAAATTTTTGATGGTTTTTTACTCCTCTCAACAGCCCAAACAAGTTTCTAAAAGGATGAGTTTGCAACTACTTTATTTTTGGAGAAAATTCAAAACATTCATTATTCAATAGGGCCCAAACTATCAAAAACCAGTGGTTTCAATAAACACACATTTCTTGGTGGGATCATTCAGGACTGAAATTTTTGATGTTTTTCTACTCCTCTCATGAGCCCAAACAAGTCTCTAAAAGCATGAGTTTGCAACTACTTTACTTTTGGAGAAAATTCAAAACATTCATTATTCAATAGAGCCCAAGAGCAAAAATCAGGTTTTGAATGAAGAATCACATTTCTTGGTTAAAATAATGCAGGATTGAAATTTTTGATGGTTTTTTACTCCTCTCAACAGCCCAAACAAGTTTCTAAAAGGATGAGTTTGCAACTACTTTACTTTTGGAGAAAATTCAAAACATTCATTATTCAATAGAGCCCAATAGCAAAAACCAGCGTTTTGAATGAAGAATCACATTTCTTGGTAGAATCATGCAGGATTGAAATTTTTGATGGTTTTTTACTCCTCTCAACAGCCCAAACAAGTTTCTAAAAGGATGAGTTTGCAACTACTTTACTTTTGGAGAAAATTCAAAACATTCATTATTCAATAGGGCCCAAACTATCAAAAACCAGCGGTTTCAATGAACACACATTTCTTGGTAGAATCATGCAGGACTGAAATTTTTGATGTTTTTCTACTCCTCTCATGAGCCCAAACAAGTCTCTAAAAGCATGAGTTTGCAACTACTTTACTTTTGGAGAAAATTCAAAACATTCATTATTCAATAGAGCCCAATAGCAAAAATCAGGTTTTGAATGAAGAATCACATTTCTTGGTAGAATCATGCAGGATTGAAATTTTTGATGGTTTTTTACTCCTCTCAACAGCCCAAACAAGTTTCTAAAAGGATGAGTTTGCAACTACTTTACTTTTGGAGAAAATTCAAAACATTCGTTATTCAATAGGGCCCAAAATATCAAAAACCAGCGGTTTGAATGAACACACATTTCTTGGTAGAATCGTGCAGGACTGAAATTTTTGATGTTTTTCTACTCCTCTCATTAGCCCAAACAAGTCTCTAAAAGGATGAGTCTGCAACTACTTTACTTTTGGAGAAAATTCAAAACATTCATTATTCAATAGAACCCAATAGCAAAAACCAGCGTTTTGAATGAAGAATCACATTTCTTGGTAGAATCATGCAGGATTGAAATTTTTGATGGTTTTTTACTGCTCTCAACAGCCCAAACAAGTTTCTAAAAGGATGAGTTTGCAACTACTTTACTTTTGGAGAAAATTCAAAACATTCATTATTCAATAGGGCCCAAACTATCAAAAACCAGCGGTTTCAATGAACACACATTTCTTGGTAGAATCATGCAGGACTGAAATTTTTGATGTTTTTCTACTCCTCTCATGAGCCCAAACAAGTCTCTAAAAGCATGAGTTTGCAACGACTTTAATTTTGGAGAAAATTCAAAACATTCATTATTCAATAGAGCCCAATAGCAAAAACCACCGTTTTGAATGAAGAATCACATTTCTTGGTAGAATCATGCAGGATTGAAATTTTTGATGGTTTTTTACTCCTCTCAACAGCCCAAACAAGTGTCTAAAAGGATGAGTTTGCAACTACTTTACTTTTGGAGAAAATTCAAAACATTCATTATTCAATAGGGCCCAAAATATCAAAAACCAGCGGTTTGAATGAACACACATTTCTTGGTAGAATCGTGCAGGACTGAAATTTTTGATGTTTTTCTACTCCTCTCATGAGCCCAAACAAGTCTCTAAAAGGATGAGTTTGCAACTACTTTACTTTTGGAGAAAATTCAAAACATTCATTATTCAATAGAGCCCAATAGCAAAAACCTGCGTTTTGAATGAAGAATCACATTTCTTGGTAGAATCATGCAGGATTGAAATTTTTGATGGTTTTTTACTCCTCTCAACATCCCAAACAAGTTTCTAAAAGGATGAGTTTGCAACTACTTTATTTTTGGAGAAAATTCAAAACATTCATTATTCAATAGGGCCCAAACTATCAAAAACCAGTGGTTTCAATAAACACACATTTCTTGGTGGGATCATGCAGGACTGAAATTTTTGATGTTTTTCTACTCCTCTCATGAGCCCAAACAAGTCTCTAAAAGCATGAGTTTGCAACTACTTTACTTTTGGAGAAAATTCAAAACATTCATTATTCAATAGAGCCCAATAGCAAAAATCAGGTTTTGAATGAAGAATCACATTTCTTGGTAAAATCATGCAGGATTGAAATTTTTGATGGTTTTTTACTCCTCTCTACAGCCCAAACAAGTTTCTAATAGGATGAGTTTGCAACTACTTTACTTTTGGAGAAAATTCAAAACATTCATTATTCAATAGGGCCCAAAATATCAAAAACCAGCGGTTTGAATGAACACACATTTCTTGGTAGAATCGTGCAGGACTGAAATTTTTGATGTTTTTCTACTTCTCTCATGAGCCCAAACAAGTCTCTAAAAGGATGAGTTTGCAACTACTTTACTTTTGGAGAAAATTCAAAACATTCATTATTCAACAGAGCCCAATAACAAAAACCAGCGTTTTGAATGAAGAATCACATTTCTTGGTAGAATCATGCAGGATTGAAATTTTTGATGGTTTTTTTACTCCTCTCAACAGCCCAAACAAGTTTCTAAAAGGATGAGTTTGCAACTATTTTATTTTTGGAGAAAATTCAAAACATTCATTATTCAATAGGGCCCAAACTATCAAAAACCAGCAGTTTCAATGAACACACATTTCTTGGTAGAATCATGCAGGACTGAAATTTCTGATGGTTTTCTACTCCTCTCATGAGCCCAAACAAGTCTCTAAAAGCATGAGTTTGCAACTACTTTACTTTTGGAGAAAATTCAAAACATTCATTATTCAATAGAGCCCAATAGCAAAAATCAGGTTTTGAATGAAGAATCACATTTCTTGGTAGAATCATGCAGGATTGAAATTTTTGATGTTTTTTTACTCCTCTCAACAACCCAAACAAGTTTCTAAAAGGATGAGTTTGCAACTACTTTACTTTTGGAGAAAATTCAAAACATTCATTATTCAATAGGGCCCAAGCTATCAAAAACCAGCGGTTTGAATGAACACACATTTCTTGGTAGAATCGTGCAGGACTGAAATTTTTGATGTTTTTCTACTCCTCTCATTAGCCCAAACAAGTCTCTCAAAGGATGAGTTTGCAACTACTTTACTTTTGGAGAAAATTCAAAACATTCATTATTCAATAGAGCCCAATAGCAAAAACCAGCGTTTTGAATGAAGAATCACATTTCTTGGTAGAATCATGCAGGATTGAAATTTTTGATGGTTTTTTACTCCTCTCAACAGCCCAAACAAGTTTCTAAAAGGATGAGTTTGCAACTACTTTACTTTTGGAGAAAATTCAAAACATTCATTATTCAATAGGGCCCAAACTATCAAAAACCAGCGGTTTCAATGAACACACATTTCTTGGTAGAATCATGCAGGACTGAAATTTTTGATGTTTTTCTACTCCTCTCATGAGCCCAAACAAGTCTCTAAAAGCATGAGTTTGCAACTACTTTACTTTTGGAGAAAATTCAAAACATTCATTATTCAATAGAGCCCAATAGCAAAAATCAGGTTTTGAATGAAGAATCACATTTCTTGGTAGAATCATGCAGGATTGAAATTTTTGATGGTTTTTTACTCCTCTCAACAGCCCAAACAAGTTTCTAAAAGGATGAGTTTGCAACTACTTTACTTTTGGAGAAAATTCAAAACATTCATTATTCAATAGGGCCCAAAATATCAAAAATCAGCGGTTTGAATGAACACACATTTCTTGGTAGAATCGTGCAAGACTGAAATTTTTGATGTTTTTCTACTCCTCTCATGAGCCCAAACAAGTCTTTAAAAGGATGAGTTTGCAACTACTTTACTTTTGGAGAAAATTCAAAACATTCATTATTCAATAGAGCCCAATAGCAAAAACCTGCGTTTTGAATGAAGAATCACATTTCTTGGTAGAATCATGCAGGATTGAAATTTTTGATGGTTTTTTACTCCTCTCAACAGCCCAAACAAGTTTCTAAAAGGATGAGTTTGCAACTACTTTATTTTTGGAGAAAATTCAAAACATTCATTATTCAATAGGGCCCAAACTATCAAAAACCAGTGGTTTCAATAAACACACATTTCTTGGTGGGATCATGCAGGACTGAAATTTTTGATGTTTTTCTACTCCTCTCATGAGCCCAAACAAGTCTCTAAAAGCATGAGTTTGCAACTACTTTACTTTTGAAGAAAATTCAAAACATTCATTATTCAATAGAGCCCAAGAGCAAAAATCAGGTTTTGAATGAAGAATCACATTTCTTGGTAAAATAATGCAGGATTGAAATTTTTGATGGTTTTTTACTCCTCTCAACAGCCCAAACAAGTTTCTAAAAGGATGAGTTTGCAACTACTTTACTTTTGGAGAAAATTCAAAACATTCATTATTCAATAGAGCCCAATAGCAAAAACCAGCGTTTTGAATGAAGAATCACATTTCTTGGTAGAATCATGCAGGATTGAAATTTTTGATGGTTTTTTACTCCTCTCAACAGCCCAAACAAGTTTCTAAAAGGATGAGTTTGCAACTACTTTACTTTTGGAGAAAATTCAAAACATTCATTATTCAATAGGGCCCAAACTATCAAAAACCAGCGGTTTCAATGAACACACATTTCTTGGTAGAATCATGCAGGACTGAAATTTTTGATGTTTTTCTACTCCTCTCATGAGCCCAAACAAGTCTCTAAAAGCATGAGTTTGCAACTACTTTACTTTTGGAGAAAATTCAAAACATTCATTATTCAATAGAGCCCAATAGCAAAAATCAGGTTTTGAATGAAGAATCACATTTCTTGGTAGAATCATGCAGGATTGAAATTTTTGATGTTTTTTTCTCCTCTCAACAGCCCAAACAAGTTTCTAAAAGGATGAGTTTGCAACTACTTTACTTTTGGAGAAAATTCAAAACATTCGTTATTCAATAGGGCCCAAAATATCAAAAACCAGCGGTTTGAATGAACACACATTTCTTGGTAGAATCGTGCAGGACTGAAATTTTTGATGTTTTTCTACTCCTCTCATTAGCCCAAACAAGTCTCTAAAAGGATGAGTCTGCAACTACTTTACTTTTGGAGAAAATTCAAAACATTCATTACTCAATATAGCCCAATAGCAAAAACCAGCGTTTTGAATGAAGAATCACATTTCTTGGTAGAATCATGCAGGATTGAAATTTTTGATGGTTTTTTACTGCTCTCAACAGCCCAAACAAGTTTCTAAAAGGATGAGTTTGCAACTACTTTACTTTTGGAGAAAATTCAAAACATTCATTATTCAATAGGGCCCAAACTATCAAAAACCAGCGGTTTCAATGAACACACATTTCTTGGTAGAATCATGCAGGACTGAAATTTTTGATGTTTTTCTACTCCTCTCATGAGCCCAAACAAGTCTCTAAAAGCATGAGTTTGCAACTACTTTACTTTTGAAGAAAATTCAAAACATTCATTATTCAATAGAGCCCAATAGCAAAAATCAGGTTTTGAATGAAGAATCACATTTCTTGGTAGAATCATGCAGGATTGAAATTTTTGATGGTTTTTTACTCCTCTCAACAGCCCAAACAAGTTTCTAAAAGGATGAGTTTGCAACTACTTTATTTTTGGAGAAAATTCAAAACATTCATTATTCAATAGGGCCCAAACTATCAAAAACCAGTGGTTTCAATAAACACACATTTCTTGGTGGGATCATGCAGGACTGAAATTTTTGATGTTTTTCTACTCCTCTCATGAGCCCAAACAAGTCTCTAAAAGCATGAGTTTGCAACTACTTTACTTTTGGAGAAAATTCAAAACATTCATTATTCAATAGAGCCCAATAGCAAAAATCAGGTTTTGAATGAAGAATCACATTTCTTGGTAAAATCATGCAGGATTGAAATTTTTGATGGTTTTTTACTCCTCTCTACAGCCCAAACAAGTTTCTAATAGGATGAGTTTGCAACTACTTTACTTTTGGAGAAAATTCAAAACATTCATTATTCAATAGGGCCCAAAATATCAAAAACCAGCGGTTTGAATGAACACACATTTCTTGGTAGAATCGTGCAGGACTGAAATTTTTGATGTTTTTCTACTTCTCTCATGAGCCCAAACAAGTCTCTAAAAGGATGAGTTTGCAACTACTTTACTTTTGGAGAAAATTCAAAACATTCATTATTCAACAGAGCCCAATAACAAAAACCAGCGTTTTGAATGAAGAATCACATTTCTTGGTAGAATCATGCAGGATTGAAATTTTTGATGGTTTTTTACTCCTCTCAACAGCCCAAACAAGTTTCTAAAAGGATGAGTTTGCAACTATTTTATTTTTGGAGAAAATTCAAAACATTCATTATTCAATAGGGCCCAAACTATCAAAAACCAGCAGTTTCAATGAACACACATTTCTTGGTAGAATCATGCAGGACTGAAATTTCTGATGGTTTTCTACTCTCATGAGCCCAAACAAGTCTCTAAAAGCATGAGTTTGCAACTACTTTACTTTTGGAGAAAATTCAAAACATTCATTATTCAATAGGGCCCAAACGATCAAAAACCAGCGGTTTCAATGAACACACATTTCTTGGTAGAATCATGCAGGACTGAAATTTTTGATGTTTTTCTACTCCTCTCATGAGCCCAAACAAGTCTCTAAAAGCATGAGTTTGCAACTACTTTACTTTTGGAGAAAATTCAAAACATTCATTATTCAATAGAGCCCAAGAGCAAAAATCAGGTTTTGAATGAAGAATCACATTTCTTGGTAGAATCGTGCAGGACTGAAATTTTTGATGTTTTTCTACTCCTCTCATGAGCCCAAACAAGTCTCTAAAAGGATGAGTTTGCAACTACTTTACTTTTGGAGAAAATTCAAAACATTCATTATTCAATAGAGCCCAATAGCAAAAACCAGCGTTTTGAATGAAGAATCACATTTCTTGGTAGAATCATGCAGGATTGAAATTTTTGATGGTTTTTTACTCCTCTCAACAGCCCAAACAAGTTTCTAAAAGGATGAGTTTGCAACTACTTTACTTTTGGAGAAAATTCAAATCATTCATTATTCAATAGGGCCCAAACTATCAAAAACCAGCGGTGTCAATGAACACACATTTCTTGGTAGAATCATGCAGGACTGAAATTTTTGATGTTTTTCTACTCCTCTCATGAGCCCAAACAAGTCTCTAAAAGCATGAGTTTGCAACTACTTTACTTTTGGAGAAAATTCAAAACATTCATTATTCAATAGAGCCCAATAGCAAAAGTCAGGTTTTGAATGAAGAATCACATTTCTTGGTAGAATCATGCAGGATTGAAATTTTTGATGGTTTTTTACTCCTCTCAACAGCCCAAACAAGTTTCTAAAAGGATGAGTTTGCAACTACTTTACTTTTGGAGAAAATTCAAAACATTCATTATTCAATAGGGCCCAAACTATCAAAAACCAGCGGTTTGAATGAACACACATTTCTTGGTAGAATCGTGCAGGACTGAAATTTTTGATGTTTTTCTACTCCTCTCATGAGCCCAAACAAGTCTCTAAAAGCATGAG
The DNA here is from genome assembly GCF_039654945.1 of Dendrobates tinctorius. Classification (NCBI taxonomy): domain Eukaryota; kingdom Metazoa; phylum Chordata; class Amphibia; order Anura; family Dendrobatidae; genus Dendrobates; species Dendrobates tinctorius. The sequence continues at coordinate 26,862,535 of NW_027361793.1, forward strand.
TTTGCAACTACTTTACTTTTGGAGAAAATTCAAAACATTCATTATTCAATAGAGCCCAAGAGCAAAAATCAGGTTTTGAATGAAGAATCACATTTCTTGGTAGAATCGTGCAGGACTGAAATTTTTGATGTTTTTCTACTCCTCTCATGAGCCCAAACAAGTCTCTAAAAGGATGAGTTTGCAACTACTTTACTTTTGGAGAAAATTCAAAACATTCATTATTCAATAGAGCCCAATAGCAAAAACCAGCGTTTTGAATGAAGAATCACATTTCTTGGTAGAATCATGCAGGATTGAAATTTTTGATGGTTTTTTACTCCTCTCAACAGCCCAAACAAGTTTCTAAAAGGATGAGTTTGCAACTACTTTACTTTTGGAGAAAATTCAAATCATTCATTATTCAATAGGGCCCAAACTATCAAAAACCAGCGGTGTCAATGAACACACATTTCTTGGTAGAATCATGCAGGACTGAAATTTTTGATGTTTTTCTACTCCTCTCATGAGCCCAAACAAGTCTCTAAAAGCATGAGTTTGCAACTACTTTACTTTTGGAGAAAATTCAAAACATTCATTATTCAATAGAGCCCAATAGCAAAAGTCAGGTTTTGAATGAAGAATCACATTTCTTGGTAGAATCATGCAGGATTGAAATTTTTGATGGTTTTTTACTCCTCTCAACAGCCCAAACAAGTTTCTAAAAGGATGAGTTTGCAACTACTTTACTTTTGGAGAAAATTCAAAACATTCATTATTCAATAGGGCCCAAACTATCAAAAACCAGCGGTTTGAATGAACACACATTTCTTGGTAGAATCGTGCAGTACTGAAATTTTTGATGTTTTTCTACTCCTCTCATTAGCCCAAACAAGTCTCTAAAAGGATGAGTTTGCAAATACTTTACTTTTGGAGAAAATTCAAAACATTCATTATTCAATAGAGCCCAATAGCAAAAACCAGCATTTTGAATGAAGAATCACATTTCTTGGTAGAATCATGCAGGATTTAAATTTTTGATGGTTTTTTACTGCTCTCAACAGCCCAAACAAGTTTCTAAAAGGATGAGTTTGCAACTACTTTACTTTTGGAGAAAATTCAAAACATTCATTATTCAATAGGGCCCAAACTATCAAAAACCAGCGGTTTGAATGAACACACATTTCTTGGTAGAATCATGCAGGACTGAAATTTTTGATGTTTTTCTACTCCTCTCATGAGCCCAAACAAGTCTCTAAAAGCATGAGTTTGCAACTACTTTACTTTTGGAGAAAATTCAAAACATTCATTATTCAATAGAGCCCAATAGCAAAAATCAGTTTTTGAATGAAGAATCACATTTCTTGGTAGAATCATGCAAGATTGAAATTTTTGATGGTTTTTTACTCCTCTCAACAGCCCAAACAAGTTTCTAAAAGGATGAGTTTGCAACTACTTTACTTTTGGAGAAAATTCAAAACATTCATTATTCAATAGGGCCCAAAATATCAAAAACCAGCGGTTTGAATGAACACACATTTCTTGGTAGAATCGTGCAGGACTGAAATTTTTGATGTTTTTCTACTCCTCTCATGAGCCCAAACAAGTCTCTAAAAGGATGAGTTTGCAACTACTTTACTTTTGGAGAAAATTCAAAACATTCATTATTCAATAGAGCCCAATAGCAAAAACCAGCGTTTTGAATGAAGAATCACATTTCTTGGTAGAATCATGCAGGATTGAAATTTTTGATGGTTTTTTACTCCTCTCAACAGCCCAAACAAGTTTCTAAAAGGATGAGTTTGCAACTACTTTACTTTTGGAGAAAATTCAAAACATTCATTATTCAATAGGGCCCAAACTATCAAAAACCAGCGGTGTCAATGAACACACATTTCTTGGTAGAATCATGCAGGACTGAAATTTTTGATGTTTTTCTACTCCTCTCATGAGCCCAAACAAGTCTCTAAAAGCATGAGTTTGCAACTACTTTACTTTTGGAGAAAATTCAAAACATTCATTATTCAATAGAGCCCAATAGCAAAAATCAGTTTTTGAATGAAGAATCACATTTCTTGGTAGAATCATGCAAGATTGAAATTTTTGATGGTTTTTTACTCCTCTCAACAGCCCAAACAAGTTTCTAAAAGGATGAGTTTGCAACTACTTTACTTTTGGAGAAAATTCAAAACATTCATTATTCAATAGGGCCCAAACTATCAAAAACCAGCGGTTTCAATGAACACACATTTCTTGGTAGAATCGTGCAGGACTGAAATTTTTGATGTTTTTCTACTCCTCTCATGAGCCCAAACAAGTCTCTAAAAGCATGAGTTTGCAACTACTTTACTTTTGGAGAAAATTCAAAACATTCATTATTCAATAGAGCCCAATAGCAAAAATCAGGTTTTGAATGAAGAATCACATTTCTTGGTAAAATCATGCAGGATTGAAATTTTTGATGGTTTTTTACTCCTCTCTACAGCCCAAACAAGTTTCTAATAGGATGAGTTTGCAACTACTTTACTTTTGGAGAAAATTCAAAACATTCATTATTCAATAGGGCCCAAAATATCAAAAACCAGCGGTTTGAATGAACACACATTTCTTGGTAGAATCGTGCAGGACTGAAATTTTTGATGTTTTTCTACTTCTCTCATGAGCCCAAACAAGTCTCTAAAAGGATGAGTTTGCAACTACTTTACTTTTGGAGAAAATTCAAAACATTCATTATTCAACAGAGCCCAATAACAAAAACCAGCGTTTTGAATGAAGAATCACATTTCTTGGTAGAATCATGCAGGATTGAAATTTTTGATGGTTTTTTTACTCCTCTCAACAGCCCAAACAAGTTTCTAAAAGGATGAGTTTGCAACTATTTTATTTTTGGAGAAAATTCAAAACATTCATTATTCAATAGGGCCCAAACTATCAAAAACCAGCAGTTTCAATGAACACACATTTCTTGGTAGAATCATGCAGGACTGAAATTTCTGATGGTTTTCTACTCCTCTCATGAGCCCAAACAAGTCTCTAAAAGCATGAGTTTGCAACTACTTTACTTTTGGAGAAAATTCAAAACATTCATTATTCAATAGAGCCCAATAGCAAAAATCAGGTTTTGAATGAAGAATCACATTTCTTGGTAGAATCATGCAGGATTGAAATTTTTGATGTTTTTTTACTCCTCTCAACAACCCAAACAAGTTTCTAAAAGGATGAGTTTGCAACTACTTTACTTTTGGAGAAAATTCAAAACATTCATTATTCAATAGGGCCCAAGCTATCAAAAACCAGCGGTTTGAATGAACACACATTTCTTGGTAGAATCGTGCAGGACTGAAATTTTTGATGTTTTTCTACTCCTCTCATTAGCCCAAACAAGTCTCTCAAAGGATGAGTTTGCAACTACTTTACTTTTGGAGAAAATTCAAAACATTCATTATTCAATAGAGCCCAATAGCAAAAACCAGCGTTTTGAATGAAGAATCACATTTCTTGGTAGAATCATGCAGGATTGAAATTTTTGATGGTTTTTTACTCCTCTCAACAGCCCAAACAAGTTTCTAAAAGGATGAGTTTGCAACTACTTTACTTTTGGAGAAAATTCAAAACATTCATTATTCAATAGGGCCCAAACTATCAAAAACCAGCGGTTTCAATGAACACACATTTCTTGGTAGAATCATGCAGGACTGAAATTTTTGATGTTTTTCTACTCCTCTCATGAGCCCAAACAAGTCTCTAAAAGCATGAGTTTGCAACTACTTTACTTTTGGAGAAAATTCAAAACATTCATTATTCAATAGAGCCCAATAGCAAAAATCAGGTTTTGAATGAAGAATCACATTTCTTGGTAGAATCATGCAGGATTGAAATTTTTGATGGTTTTTTACTCCTCTCAACAGCCCAAACAAGTTTCTAAAAGGATGAGTTTGCAACTACTTTACTTTTGGAGAAAATTCAAAACATTCATTATTCAATAGGGCCCAAAATATCAAAAATCAGCGGTTTGAATGAACACACATTTCTTGGTAGAATCGTGCAAGACTGAAATTTTTGATGTTTTTCTACTCCTCTCATGAGCCCAAACAAGTCTTTAAAAGGATGAGTTTGCAACTACTTTACTTTTGGAGAAAATTCAAAACATTCATTATTCAATAGAGCCCAATAGCAAAAACCTGCGTTTTGAATGAAGAATCACATTTCTTGGTAGAATCATGCAGGATTGAAATTTTTGATGGTTTTTTACTCCTCTCAACAGCCCAAACAAGTTTCTAAAAGGATGAGTTTGCAACTACTTTATTTTTGGAGAAAATTCAAAACATTCATTATTCAATAGGGCCCAAACTATCAAAAACCAGTGGTTTCAATAAACACACATTTCTTGGTGGGATCATGCAGGACTGAAATTTTTGATGTTTTTCTACTCCTCTCATGAGCCCAAACAAGTCTCTAAAAGCATGAGTTTGCAACTACTTTACTTTTGAAGAAAATTCAAAACATTCATTATTCAATAGAGCCCAAGAGCAAAAATCAGGTTTTGAATGAAGAATCACATTTCTTGGTAAAATAATGCAGGATTGAAATTTTTGATGGTTTTTTACTCCTCTCAACAGCCCAAACAAGTTTCTAAAAGGATGAGTTTGCAACTACTTTACTTTTGGAGAAAATTCAAAACATTCATTATTCAATAGAGCCCAATAGCAAAAACCAGCGTTTTGAATGAAGAATCACATTTCTTGGTAGAATCATGCAGGATTGAAATTTTTGATGGTTTTTTACTCCTCTCAACAGCCCAAACAAGTTTCTAAAAGGATGAGTTTGCAACTACTTTACTTTTGGAGAAAATTCAAAACATTCATTATTCAATAGGGCCCAAACTATCAAAAACCAGCGGTTTCAATGAACACACATTTCTTGGTAGAATCATGCAGGACTGAAATTTTTGATGTTTTTCTACTCCTCTCATGAGCCCAAACAAGTCTCTAAAAGCATGAGTTTGCAACTACTTTACTTTTGGAGAAAATTCAAAACATTCATTATTCAATAGAGCCCAATAGCAAAAATCAGGTTTTGAATGAAGAATCACATTTCTTGGTAGAATCATGCAGGATTGAAATTTTTGATGTTTTTTTCTCCTCTCAACAGCCCAAACAAGTTTCTAAAAGGATGAGTTTGCAACTACTTTACTTTTGGAGAAAATTCAAAACATTCGTTATTCAATAGGGCCCAAAATATCAAAAACCAGCGGTTTGAATGAACACACATTTCTTGGTAGAATCGTGCAGGACTGAAATTTTTGATGTTTTTCTACTCCTCTCATTAGCCCAAACAAGTCTCTAAAAGGATGAGTCTGCAACTACTTTACTTTTGGAGAAAATTCAAAACATTCATTACTCAATATAGCCCAATAGCAAAAACCAGCGTTTTGAATGAAGAATCACATTTCTTGGTAGAATCATGCAGGATTGAAATTTTTGATGGTTTTTTACTGCTCTCAACAGCCCAAACAAGTTTCTAAAAGGATGAGTTTGCAACTACTTTACTTTTGGAGAAAATTCAAAACATTCATTATTCAATAGGGCCCAAACTATCAAAAACCAGCGGTTTCAATGAACACACATTTCTTGGTAGAATCATGCAGGACTGAAATTTTTGATGTTTTTCTACTCCTCTCATGAGCCCAAACAAGTCTCTAAAAGCATGAGTTTGCAACTACTTTACTTTTGAAGAAAATTCAAAACATTCATTATTCAATAGAGCCCAATAGCAAAAATCAGGTTTTGAATGAAGAATCACATTTCTTGGTAGAATCATGCAGGATTGAAATTTTTGATGGTTTTTTACTCCTCTCAACAGCCCAAACAAGTTTCTAAAAGGATGAGTTTGCAACTACTTTATTTTTGGAGAAAATTCAAAACATTCATTATTCAATAGGGCCCAAACTATCAAAAACCAGTGGTTTCAATAAACACACATTTCTTGGTGGGATCATGCAGGACTGAAATTTTTGATGTTTTTCTACTCCTCTCATGAGCCCAAACAAGTCTCTAAAAGCATGAGTTTGCAACTACTTTACTTTTGGAGAAAATTCAAAACATTCATTATTCAATAGAGCCCAATAGCAAAAATCAGGTTTTGAATGAAGAATCACATTTCTTGGTAAAATCATGCAGGATTGAAATTTTTGATGGTTTTTTACTCCTCTCTACAGCCCAAACAAGTTTCTAATAGGATGAGTTTGCAACTACTTTACTTTTGGAGAAAATTCAAAACATTCATTATTCAATAGGGCCCAAAATATCAAAAACCAGCGGTTTGAATGAACACACATTTCTTGGTAGAATCGTGCAGGACTGAAATTTTTGATGTTTTTCTACTTCTCTCATGAGCCCAAACAAGTCTCTAAAAGGATGAGTTTGCAACTACTTTACTTTTGGAGAAAATTCAAAACATTCATTATTCAACAGAGCCCAATAACAAAAACCAGCGTTTTGAATGAAGAATCACATTTCTTGGTAGAATCATGCAGGATTGAAATTTTTGATGGTTTTTTACTCCTCTCAACAGCCCAAACAAGTTTCTAAAAGGATGAGTTTGCAACTATTTTATTTTTGGAGAAAATTCAAAACATTCATTATTCAATAGGGCCCAAACTATCAAAAACCAGCAGTTTCAATGAACACACATTTCTTGGTAGAATCATGCAGGACTGAAATTTCTGATGGTTTTCTACTCTCATGAGCCCAAACAAGTCTCTAAAAGCATGAGTTTGCAACTACTTTACTTTTGGAGAAAATTCAAAACATTCATTATTCAATAGGGCCCAAACGATCAAAAACCAGCGGTTTCAATGAACACACATTTCTTGGTAGAATCATGCAGGACTGAAATTTTTGATGTTTTTCTACTCCTCTCATGAGCCCAAACAAGTCTCTAAAAGCATGAGTTTGCAACTACTTTACTTTTGGAGAAAATTCAAAACATTCATTATTCAATAGAGCCCAAGAGCAAAAATCAGGTTTTGAATGAAGAATCACATTTCTTGGTAGAATCGTGCAGGACTGAAATTTTTGATGTTTTTCTACTCCTCTCATGAGCCCAAACAAGTCTCTAAAAGGATGAGTTTGCAACTACTTTACTTTTGGAGAAAATTCAAAACATTCATTATTCAATAGAGCCCAATAGCAAAAACCAGCGTTTTGAATGAAGAATCACATTTCTTGGTAGAATCATGCAGGATTGAAATTTTTGATGGTTTTTTACTCCTCTCAACAGCCCAAACAAGTTTCTAAAAGGATGAGTTTGCAACTACTTTACTTTTGGAGAAAATTCAAATCATTCATTATTCAATAGGGCCCAAACTATCAAAAACCAGCGGTGTCAATGAACACACATTTCTTGGTAGAATCATGCAGGACTGAAATTTTTGATGTTTTTCTACTCCTCTCATGAGCCCAAACAAGTCTCTAAAAGCATGAGTTTGCAACTACTTTACTTTTGGAGAAAATTCAAAACATTCATTATTCAATAGAGCCCAATAGCAAAAGTCAGGTTTTGAATGAAGAATCACATTTCTTGGTAGAATCATGCAGGATTGAAATTTTTGATGGTTTTTTACTCCTCTCAACAGCCCAAACAAGTTTCTAAAAGGATGAGTTTGCAACTACTTTACTTTTGGAGAAAATTCAAAACATTCATTATTCAATAGGGCCCAAACTATCAAAAACCAGCGGTTTGAATGAACACACATTTCTTGGTAGAATCGTGCAGGACTGAAATTTTTGATGTTTTTCTACTCCTCTCATGAGCCCAAACAAGTCTCTAAAAGCATGAGTTTGCAACTACTTTACTTTTGGAGAAAATTCAAAACATTCATTATTCAATAGAGCCCAAGAGCAAAAATCAGGTTTTGAATGAAGAATCACATTTCTTGGTAGAATCGTGCAGGACTGAAATTTTTGATGTTTTTCTACTCCTCTCATGAGCCCAAACAAGTCTCTAAAAGGATGAGTTTGCAACTACTTTACTTTTGGAGAAAATTCAAAACATTCATTATTCAATAGAGCCCAATAGCAAAAACCAGCGTTTTGAATGAAGAATCACATTTCTTGGTAGAATCATGCAGGATTGAAATTTTTGATGGTTTTTTACTCCTCTCAACAGCCCAAACAAGTTTCTAAAAGGATGAGTTTGCAACTACTTTACTTTTGGAGAAAATTCAAATCATTCATTATTCAATAGGGCCCAAACTATCAAAAACCAGCGGTGTCAATGAACACACATTTCTTGGTAGAATCATGCAGGACTGAAATTTTTGATGTTTTTCTACTCCTCTCATGAGCCCAAACAAGTCTCTAAAAGCATGAGTTTGCAACTACTTTACTTTTGGAGAAAATTCAAAACATTCATTATTCAATAGAGCCCAATAGCAAAAGTCAGGTTTTGAATGAAGAATCACATTTCTTGGTAGAATCATGCAGGATTGAAATTTTTGATGGTTTTTTACTCCTCTCAACAGCCCAAACAAGTTTCTAAAAGGATGAGTTTGCAACTACTTTACTTTTGGAGAAAATTCAAAACATTCATTATTCAATAGGGCCCAAACTATCAAAAACCAGCGGTTTGAATGAACACACATTTCTTGGTAGAATCGTGCAGTACTGAAATTTTTGATGTTTTTCTACTCCTCTCATTAGCCCAAACAAGTCTCTAAAAGGATGAGTTTGCAAATACTTTACTTTTGGAGAAAATTCAAAACATTCATTATTCAATAGAGCCCAATAGCAAAAACCAGCATTTTGAATGAAGAATCACATTTCTTGGTAGAATCATGCAGGATTTAAATTTTTGATGGTTTTTTACTGCTCTCAACAGCCCAAACAAGTTTCTAAAAGGATGAGTTTGCAACTACTTTACTTTTGGAGAAAATTCAAAACATTCATTATTCAATAGGGCCCAAACTATCAAAAACCAGCGGTTTGAATGAACACACATTTCTTGGTAGAATCATGCAGGACTGAAATTTTTGATGTTTTTCTACTCCTCTCATGAGCCCAAACAAGTCTCTAAAAGCATGAGTTTGCAACTACTTTACTTTTGGAGAAAATTCAAAACATTCATTATTCAATAGAGCCCAATAGCAAAAATCAGTTTTTGAATGAAGAATCACATTTCTTGGTAGAATCATGCAAGATTGAAATTTTTGATGGTTTTTTACTCCTCTCAACAGCCCAAACAAGTTTCTAAAAGGATGAGTTTGCAACTACTTTACTTTTGGAGAAAATTCAAAACATTCATTATTCAATAGGGCCCAAAATATCAAAAACCAGCGGTTTGAATGAACACACATTTCTTGGTAGAATCGTGCAGGACTGAAATTTTTGATGTTTTTCTACTCCTCTCATGAGCCCAAACAAGTCTCTAAAAGGATGAGTTTGCAACTACTTTACTTTTGGAGAAAATTCAAAACATTCATTATTCAATAGAGCCCAATAGCAAAAACCAGCGTTTTGAATGAAGAATCACATTTCTTGGTAGAATCATGCAGGATTGAAATTTTTGATGGTTTTTTACTCCTCTCAACAGCCCAAACAAGTTTCTAAAAGGATGAGTTTGCAACTACTTTACTTTTGGAGAAAATTCAAAACATTCATTATTCAATAGGGCCCAAACTATCAAAAACCAGCGGTGTCAATGAACACACATTTCTTGGTAGAATCAAGCAGGACTGAAATTTTTGATGTTTTTCTACTCCTCTCATGAGCCCAAACAAGTCTCTAAAAGCATGAGTTTGCAACTACTTTACTTTTGGAGAAAATTCAAAACATTCATTATTCAATAGAGCCCAAGAGCAAAAATCAGGTTTTGAATGAAGAATCACATTTCTTGGTAGAATCGTGCAGGACTGAAATTTTTGATGTTTTTCTACTCCTCTCATGAGCCCAAACAAGTCTCTAAAAGGATGAGTTTGCAACTACTTTACTTTTGGAGAAAATTCAAAACATTCATTATTCAATAGAGCCCAATAGCAAAAACCAGCGTTTTGAATGAAGAATCACATTTCTTGGTAGAATCATGCAGGATTGAAATTTTTGATGGTTTTTTACTCCTCTCAACAGCCCAAACAAGTTTCTAAAAGGATGAGTTTGCAACTACTTTACTTTTGGAGAAAATTCAAATCATTCATTATTCAATAGGGCCCAAACTATCAAAAACCAGCGGTGTCAATGAACACACATTTCTTGGTAGAATCATGCAGGACTGAAATTTTTGATGTTTTTCTACTCCTCTCATGAGCCCAAACAAGTCTCTAAAAGCATGAGTTTGCAACTACTTTACTTTTGGAGAAAATTCAAAACATTCATTATTCAATAGAGCCCAATAGCAAAAGTCAGGTTTTGAATGAAGAATCACATTTCTTGGTAGAATCATGCAGGATTGAAATTTTTGATGGTTTTTTACTCCTCTCAACAGCCCAAACAAGTTTCTAAAAGGATGAGTTTGCAACTACTTTACTTTTGGAGAAAATTCAAAACATTCATTATTCAATAGGGCCCAAACTATCAAAAACCAGCGGTTTGAATGAACACACATTTCTTGGTAGAATCGTGCAGTACTGAAATTTTTGATGTTTTTCTACTCCTCTCATTAGCCCAAACAAGTCTCTAAAAGGATGAGTTTGCAAATACTTTACTTTTGGAGAAAATTCAAAACATTCATTATTCAATAGAGCCCAATAGCAAAAACCAGCATTTTGAATGAAGAATCACATTTCTTGGTAGAATCATGCAGGATTTAAATTTTTGATGGTTTTTTACTGCTCTCAACAGCCCAAACAAGTTTCTAAAAGGATGAGTTTGCAACTACTTTACTTTTGGAGAAAATTCAAAACATTCATTATTCAATAGGGCCCAAACTATCAAAAACCAGCGGTTTGAATGAACACACATTTCTTGGTAGAATCATGCAGGACTGAAATTTTTGATGTTTTTCTACTCCTCTCATGAGCCCAAACAAGTCTCTAAAAGCATGAGTTTGCAACTACTTTACTTTTGGAGAAAATTCAAAACATTCATTATTCAATAGAGCCCAATAGCAAAAATCAGTTTTTGAATGAAGAATCACATTTCTTGGTAGAATCATGCAAGATTGAAATTTTTGATGGTTTTTTACTCCTCTCAACAGCCCAAACAAGTTTCTAAAAGGATGAGTTTGCAACTACTTTACTTTTGGAGAAAATTCAAAACATTCATTATTCAATAGGGCCCAAAATATCAAAAACCAGCGGTTTGAATGAACACACATTTCTTGGTAGAATCGTGCAGGACTGAAATTTTTGATGTTTTTCTACTCCTCTCATGAGCCCAAACAAGTCTCTAAAAGGATGAGTTTGCAACTACTTTACTTTTGGAGAAAATTCAAAACATTCATTATTCAATAGAGCCCAATAGCAAAAACCAGCGTTTTGAATGAAGAATCACATTTCTTGGTAGAATCATGCAGGATTGAAATTTTTGATGGTTTTTTACTCCTCTCAACAGCCCAAACAAGTTTCTAAAAGGATGAGTTTGCAACTACTTTACTTTTGGAGAAAATTCAAAACATTCATTATTCAATAGGGCCCAAACTATCAAAAACCAGCGGTGTCAATGAACACACATTTCTTGGTAGAATCATGCAGGACTGAAATTTTTGATGTTTTTCTACTCCTCTCATGAGCCCAAACAAGTCTCTAAAAGCATGAGTTTGCAACTACTTTACTTTTGGAGAAAATTCAAAACATTCATTATTCAATAGAGCCCAATAGCAAAAATCAGTTTTTGAATGAAGAATCACATTTCTTGGTAGAATCATGCAAGATTGAAATTTTTGATGGTTTTTTACTCCTCTCAACAGCCCAAACAAGTTTCTAAAAGGATGAGTTTGCAACTACTTTACTTTTGGAGAAAATTCAAAACATTCATTATTCAATAGGGCCCAAACTATCAAAAACCAGCGGTTTCAATGAACACACATTTCTTGGTAGAATCGTGCAGGACTGAAATTTTTGATGTTTTTCTACTCCTCTCATTAGCCCAAACAAGTCTCTAAAAGGATGAGTTTGCAACTACTTTACTTTTGGAGAAAATTCAAAACATGCATTATTCAATAGGGCCCAAACTATCAAAAACCAGCGGTGTCAATGAACACACATTTCTTGGTAGAATCATGCAGGACTGTAATTTTTGATGTTTTTCTACTCCTCTCATGAGTCCAAACAAGTCTCTAAAAGCATGAGTTTGCAACTACTTTACTTTTGGAGAAAATTCAAAACATTCATTATTCAATAGAGCCCAATAGCAAAAATCAGGTTTTGAATGAAGAATCACATTTCTTGTTAGAATCATGCAGGATTGAAATTTTTGATGGTTTTTTACTCCTCTCAACAGCCCAAACAAGTTTCTAAAAGGATGAGTTTGCAACTACTTTACTTTTGGAGAAAATTCAAAACATTCATTATTCAATAGGGCCCAAAATATCAAAAACCAGCGGTTTGAATGAACACACATTTCTTGGTAGAATCGTGCAGGACTGAAATTTTTGATGTTTTTCTACTCCTCTCATGAGCCCAAACAAGTCTCTAAAAGGATGAGTTTGCAACTACTTTACTTTTGGAGAAAACTCAAAACATTCATTATTCAATAGAGCCCAATAGCAAAAACCAGCGTTTTGAATGAAGAATCACATTTCTTGGTAGAATAATTCAGGATTGAAATTTTTGATGGTTGTTTACTCCTCTCAACAGCCCAAACAAGTTTCTAAAAGGATGAGTTTGCAACTACTTTACTTTTGGAGAAAATTCAAAACATTCATTATTCAATAGGGCCCAAACTATCAAAAACCAGCGGTTTCAATGAACACACATTTCTTGGTAGAATCATGCAGGACTGAAATTTTTGATGTTTTTCTACTCCTCTCATGAGCCCAAACAAGTCTCTAAAAGCATGAGTTTGCAACTACTTTACTTTTGAAGAAAATTCAAAACATTCATTATTCAATAGAGCCCAATAGCAAAAATCAGGTTTTGAATGAAGAATCACATTTCTTGGTGGAATCATGCAGGATTGAAATTTTTGATGGTTTTTTACTCCGCTCAACAACCCAAACAAGTTTCTAAAAGGATGAGTTTGCAACTACTTTACTTTTGGAGAAAATTCAAAACATTCATTATTCAATAGGGCCCAAGCTATCAAAAACCAGCGGTTTGAATGAACACACATTTCTTGGTAGAATCGTGCAGGACTGAAATTTTTGATGTTTTTCTACTCCTCTCATTAGCCCAAACAAGTCTCTAAAAGGATGAGTTTGCAACTACTTTACTTTTGGAGAAAATTCAAAACATTCATTATTCAATAGAGCCCAATAGCAAAAATCAGGTTTTGAATGAAGAATCACATTTCTTGGTAGAATCATGCAGGATTGAAATTTTTGATGGTTTTTTACTCCTCTCAACAGCCCAAACAAGTTTCTAAAAGGATGAGTTTGCAACTACTTTACTTTTGGAGAAAATTCAAAACATTCATTATTCAATAGGGCCCAAACTATCAAAAACCAGCGGTTTCAATAAACACACATTTCTTGGTGGGATCATGCAGGACTGAAATTTTTGATGTTTTTCTACTCCTCTCATGAGCCCAAACAAGTCTCTAAAAGCATGAGTTTGCAACTACTTTACTTTTGGAGAAAATTCAAAACATTCATTATTCAATAGAGCCCAAGAGCAAAAATCAGGTTTTGAATGAAAAATCACATTTCTTGGTAAAATAATGCAGGATTGAAATTTTTGATGGTTTTTTACTCCTCTCAACAGCCCAAACAAGTTTCTAAAAGGATGAGTTTGCAACTACTTTACTTTTGGAGAAAATTCAAAACATTCATTATTCAATAGAGCCCAATAGCAAAAACCAGCGTTTTGAATGAAGAATCACATTTCTTGGTAGAATCATGCAGGATTGAAATTTTTGATGGTTTTTTACTCCTCTCAACAGCCCAAACAAGTTTCTAAAAGGATGAGTTTGCAACTACTTTACTTTTGGAGAAAATTCAAAACATTCATTATTCAATAGGGCCCAAACTATCAAAAACCAGCGGTTTCAATGAACACACATTTCTTGGTAGAATCATGCAGGACTGAAATTTTTGATGTTTTTCTACTCCTCTCATGAGCCCAAACAAGTCTCTAAAAGCATGAGTTTGCAACTACTTTACTTTTGGAGAAAATTCAAAACATTCATTATTCAATAGAGCCCAATAGCAAAAATCAGGTTTTGAATGAAGAATCACATTTCTTGGTAGAATCATGCAGGATTGAAATTTTTGATGGTTTTTTACTCCTCTCAACTGCCCAAACAAGTTTCTAAAAGGATGAGTTTGCAACTACTTTACTTTTGGAGAAAATTCAAAACATTCGTTATTCAATAGGGCCCAAAATATCAAAAACCAGCGGTTTGAATGAACACACATTTCTTGGTAGAATCGTGCAGGACTGAAATTTTTGATGTTTTTCTACTCCTCTCATTAGCCCAAACAAGTCTCTAAAAGGATGAGTCTGCAACTACTTTACTTTTGGAGAAAATTCAAAACATTCATTATTCATCTGTCTTTGGAAACCGCTTAAGAGAGTGAGTGCACCATTCTCAGAGGAACTGCAGATACTGAAATGATGCGTGGAGTGAAGTGAGCAAGCTATTTTTCCATCTCCCAGGCAAGCATCGCCCACCTGTCTGCTGAGGCAGTTTCCAAAGACAGATTGAATTGAAATCGGGATAAACAAGTAGTGTTTTCAAAGCATGATTTGAATGCTTTTTTCAAATGTCGTTGCTATGTAATTAGTTTTTCTTGGTCCAAGTTGCACATTTCCAATTCCTTAGCCTTGATTTAACTTGACCAACTCTTCTACTACTACTACTACTACTACTACTACTACTACTACTCTTATTCACCTCTATATGGGAGGCATTGCACTGTATTCAATCTGTCAGTAAAATAACGATCTATCTTGGCCTTTGCTGCTTGGTAGGTACAGGTGTGACAAGCTGAAGTAATGTGTTTGGCTTTGGATAGCTACATTTCTGCACACCCACCTGCTACAAGGCCTGCAGCCCCTTCCCCTCAGTACTTCCCCAGTCTTAATACAAGCATTCAATTCCTACCACATCCCTCATGCAATGATATGTCGTTTCATTTTTGAAACATTGTCCCCCTCTTGTGGCCTTCCAACTTTGAAATTTACTGTTCAATTTTGAATTAATTCATATATGAATTAAATGGAAAAGCAACGATTTATCTGGCGAGTTATTTGAATGTTCGGCCTACGTCCACCTGTCTGACAGACGGTATTCTAGTGGCTTGTAGCAGCAGCAGCAGCAGCAGCTAGGTGCGCTGCTTGCCTGCAGTAAATAGGATGTGTTCCATCCATGGAACACTGTGATAGGAATCATGCCATTCATAGAACACAATGCTTGGATGTGTTCTATTCCTGGAACAATGGGACCACGTGTCACAATGGGACCACGTGTCACAATGGGCAGCCCACAGTCTGTAGCAGCTGCGCAGTAGTAGTCAGCTTCAGTCTGCTGAGGGAGCCTCAGCAGACAGGTGGGCGATGCTCGCCAGGGAGATGGAAAAATAGCTTGCTCACTTCACTCCACACATCATTTCAGTATCTGCAGTTCCTCTGAGAATGGTGCACTCACTCTCTTAAGCGGTTTCCAAAGACAGATTGAATTGAAATCGGGATAGACAAGTAGTGTTTTCAAAGCATGATTTGAATGCTTTTTTCAAATGTAGTTGCTCTGTAATTAGTTTTTCTTGGTCCAAGTTGCACATTTCCAATTCCTTAGCCTTGATTTAACTTGACCAACTCTTCTACTACTACTACTACTACTACTACTCTTATTCACCTCTATATGGGAGGCATTGCACTGTATTCAATCTGTCAGTAAAATAACGATCTATCTTGGCCTTTGCTGCTTGATAGGTACAGGTGTGACAAGCTGCAGTAATGTGTTTGGCTTTGGATAGCTACATTTCTGCACACCCACCTGCTACAAGGCCTGCAGCCCCTTCCCCTCAGTACTTCCCCAGTCTTAATTCAAGCATTCAATTCCTACCACATCCCTCATGCAATGATATGTCGTTTCGTTTTTGAAACATTGTCCCCCTCTTGTGGCCTTCCAACTTTGAAATTTACTGTTCAATTTTGAATTAATTCATATATGAATTAAATGGAAAAGCAACGATTTATCTGGCGAGTTATTTGAATGTTCGGCCTACGTCCACCTGTCTGACAGACGGTATTCTAGTGGCTTGTAGGTGCGCTGCTTGCCTGCAGTAAATAGGATGTGTTCCATCCATGGAACACTGTGATAGGAATCATGCCATTCATAGAACACAATGCTTGAATGTGTTCTATTCCTGGAACAATGGGGCCACGTGTCACAATGGGACCACGTGTCACAATGGGCAGCCCACAGTCTGTAGCAGCTGCGCAGTAGTAGTCAGCTTAAGTCTGCTGAGGGAGCCTCAGCAGACAGGTGGGCGATGCTCGCCAGGGAGATGGAAAAATAGCTTGCTCACTTCACTCCACGCATCATTTCAGTATCTGCAGTTCCTCTGAGAATGGTGCACTCACTCTCTTAAGCGGTTTCCAAAGACAGATTGAATTGAAATTGGGATACACAAGTAGTGTTTTCAAAGCATGATTTGAATGTTTTTTTCAAATGTCGTTGCTCTGTAATTAGTTTTTCTTGGTCCAAGTTGCACATTTCCAATTCCATAGCCTTGATTTAACTTGACCAACTCTTCTACTACTACTACTACTACTACTACTACTACTACTACTACTACTACTACTCTTATTCACCTCTATATGGGAGGCATTGCACTGTATTCAATCTGTCAGTAAAATAACGATCTATCTTGGCCTTTGCTGCTTGGTAGGTACAGGTGTGACAAGCTGCAGTAATGTGTTTGGCTTTGGATAGCTACATTTCTGCACACCCACCTGCTACAAGGCCTGCAGCCCCTTCCCCTCAGTACTTCCCCAGTCTTAATTCAAGCATTCAATTCCTACCACATCCCTCATGCAATGATATGTCGTTTCATTTTTGAAACATTGTCCCCCTCTTGTGGCCTTCCAACTTTGAAATTTACTGTTCAATTTTGAATTAATTCATATATGAATTAAATGGAAAAGCAACGATTTATCTGGCGAGTTATTTGAATGTTCGGCCTACGTCCACCTGTCTGACAGACGGTATTCTAGTGGCTTGTAGCAGCAGCAGCAGCTAGGTGCGCTGCTTGCCTGCAGTAAATAGGATGTGTTCCATCCATGGAACACTGTGAGAGGAATCATGCCATTCATAGAACACAATGCTTGGATGTGTTCTATTCCTGGAACAATGGGACCACGTGTCACAATGGGACCACGTGTCACAATGGGCAGCCCACAGTCTGTAGCAGCTGCGCAGTAGTAGTCAGCTTCAGTCTGCTGAGGGAGCCTCAGCAGACAGGTGGGCGATGCTCGCCAGGGAGATGGAAAAATAGCTTGCTCACTTCACTCCACGCATCATTTCAGTATCTGCAGTTCCTCTGAGAATGGTGCACTCACTCTCTTAAGCGGTTTCCAAAGACAGACTGAATTGAAAATGGGATACACAAGTAGTGTTTTCAAAGCATGATTTGAAAGCTTTTTTCAAATGTCGTTGCTCTGTAATTAGTTTTTCTTGGTCCAAGTTGCACATTTCCAATTCCTTAGCCTTGATTTAACTTGACCAACTCTTCTACTACTACTACTACTACTACTACTACTACTCTTATTCACCTCTATATGGGAGGCATTGCACTGTATTCAATCTGTCAGTAAAATAACGATCTATCTTGGCCTTTGCTGCTTGGTAGGTACAGGTGTGACAAGCTGCAGTAATGTGTTTGGCTTTGGATAGCTACATTTCTGCACACCCACCTGCTACAAGGCCTGCAGCCCCTTCCCCTCAGTACTTCCCCAGTCTTAATTCAAGCATTCAATTCCTACCACATCCCTCATGCAATGATATGTCGTTTCATTTTTGAAACATTGTCCCCCTCTTGTGGCCTTCCAACTTTGAAATTTACTGTTCAATTTTGAATTAATTCATATATGAATTAAATGGAAAAGCAACGATTTATCTGGCTAGTTATTTGAATGTTCGGCCTACGTCCACCTGTCTGACAGACTGTATTCTAGTGGCTTGTAGCAGCAGCAGCAGCTAGGTGCGCTGCTTGCCTGCAGTAAATAGGATGTGTTCCATCCATGGAACACTGTGATAGGAATCATGCCATTCATAGAACACAATGCTTGGATGTGTTCTATTCCTGGAACAATGGGATCACGTGTCACAATGGGACTACGTGTCACAATGGGCAGCCCACAGTCTGTAGCAGCTGCGCAGTAGTAATCAGCTTCAGTCTGCTGAGGGAGCCTCAGCAGACAGGTGGGCGATGCACGCCAGGGAGATGGAAAAATAGCTTGCTCACTTCACTCCATGCATCATTTCAGTATTTGCAGTTCCTCTGAGAATGGTGCACTCAATCTCTTAAGCGGTTTCCAAAGACAGATTGAATTGAAATCGGGATACACAAGTAGTGTTTTCAAAGCATGATTTGAATGCTTTTTTCAAATGTCGTTGCTCTGTAATTAGTTTTTCTTGGTCCAAGTTGCACATTTCCAATTCCTTAGCCTTGATTTAACTTGACCAACTCTTCTACTACTACTACTACTACTATTCTTATTCACCTCTATATGGGAGGCATTGCACTGTATTCAATTTGTCAGTAAAATAACGATCTATCTTGGCCTTTGCTGCTTGGTAGGTACAGGTATGACAAGCTGCGGTAATGTGTTTGGCTTTGGATAGCTACATTTCTGCACACCCACCTGCTACAAGGCCTGCAGCCCCTTCCCCTCAGTACTTCCCCAGTCTTAATTCAAGCATTCAATTCCTACCACATCCCTCATGCAATGATATGTCGTTTCATTTTTGAAACATTGTCCCCCTCTTGTGGCCTTCCAACTTTGAAATTTACTGTTCAATTTTGAATTAATTTATATGTGAATTAAATGGAAAAGCAACGATTTATCTGGCGAGTTATTTGAATGTTCGGCCTACGTCCACCTGTCTGACAGACGGTATTCTAGTGGTTTGTAGCAGCAACAGCAGCAGCAGCAGCTAGGTGCGCTGCTTGCCTGCAGTAAATAGGATGTGTTCTATCCATGGAACACTGTGATAGGAATCATGCCATTCATAGAACACAATGCTTGGATGTGTTCTATTCCTGGAACAATGGGACCACGTGTCACAATGGGACCACGTGTCACAATGGGCCGCCCACAGTCTGTAGCAGCTGCGTAGTAGTAGTCAGCTTCAGTCTGCTGAGGGAGCCTCAGCAGACAGGTGGGCGATGCTCGCCAGGGAGATGGAAAAATAGCTTGCTCACTTCACTCCACGCATCACTTCAGTATCTGCAGTTCCTCTGAGAATGGTGCACTCACTCTCTTAAGCGGTTTCCAAAGACAGATTGAATTGAAATCGGGATACACAAGTAGTGTTTTCAAAGCATGATTTGAATGCTTTTTTCAAATGTCGTTGCTCTGTAATTAGTTTTTCTTGGTCCAAGTTGCACATTTCCAATTCCTTAGCCTTGATTTAACTTGACCAACTCTTCTACTTCTACTACGACTACTACTACTACTACTACTACTACTACTACTACTTATACTACTACTACTCTTATTCACCTCTATATGGGAGGCATTGCACTGTATTCAATCTGTCAGTAAAATAACGATCTATCTTGGCCTTTGCTGCTTGGTAGGTACAGGTATGACAAGCTGCGGTAATGTGTTTGGCTTTGGATAGCTACATTTCTGCACACCCACCTGCTACAAGGCCTGCAGCCCCTTCCCCTCAGTACTTCCCCAGTCTTAATTCAAGCATTCAATTCCTACCACATCCCTCATGCAATGATATGTCGTTTCATTTTTGAAACATTGTCCCCCTCTTGTGGCCTTCCAACTTTGAAATTTACTGTTCAATTTTGAATTAATTCATATATGAATTAAATGGAAAAGCAACGATTTATCTGGCTAGTTATTTGAATGTTCGGCCTACGTCCACCTGTCTGACAGACGGTATTCTAGTGGCTTGTAGCAGCAGCAGCAGCTAGGTGCGCTGCTTGCCTGCAGTAAATAGGATGTGTTCCATCCATGGAACACTGTGATAGGAATCATGCCATTCATAGAACACAATGCTTGGATGTGTTCTATTCCTGGAACAATGGGACCACGTGTCACAATGGGACCACGTGTCACAATGGGCAGCCAACAGTCTGTAGCAGCTGCGCAGTAGTAGTCAGCTTCAGTCTGCTGAGGGAGCCTCAGCAGACAGGTGGGCGATGCTCGCCAGGGAGATGGAAAAATAGCTTGCTCACTTCACTCCACGCATCATTTCAGTATCTGCAGTTCCTCTGAGAATGGTGCACTCACTCTCTTAAGCGGTTTCCAAAGACAGATTGAATTGAAATTGGGATAGACAAGTAGTGTTTTCAAAGCATGATTTGAATGCTTTTTTCAAATGTCGTTGCTCTGTAATTAGTTTTTCTTGGTCCAAGTTGCACATTTCCAATTCCTTAGCCTTGATTTAACTTGACCAACTCTTCTACTACTACTACTACTACTACTCTTATTCACCTCTATATGGGAGGCAATGCACTGTATTCAATCTGTCAGTAAAATAACGATCTATCTTGGCCTTTGCTGCTTGGTAGGTACAGGTATGACAAGCTGCGGTAATGTGTTTGGCTTTGGATAGCTACATTTCTGCACACCCACCTGCTACAAGGCCTGCAGCCCCTTCCCCTCAGTACTTCCCCAGTCTTAATTCAAGCATTCAATTCCTACCACATCCCTCATGCAATGATATGTCGTTTCATTTTTGAAACATTGTCCCCCTCTTGTGGCCTTCCAACTTCGAAATTTACTGTTCAATTTTGAATTAATTCATATATGAATTAAATGGAAAAGCAACGATTTATCTGGCGAGTTATTTGAATGTTCGGCCTACGTCCACATGTCTGACAGACGGTATTCTAGTGGCTTGTAGCAGCAGCAGCAGCAGCAGCTAGGTGCGCTGCTTGCCTGCAGTAAATAGGATGTGTTCCATCCATGGAACACTGTGATAGGAATCATGCCATTCATAGAACACAATGCTTGGATGTGTTCTATTCCTGGAACAATGGGACCACGTGTCACAATGGGACCACGTGTCACAATGGGCAGCCCACAGTCTGTAGCAGCTGCGCAGTAGTAGTCAGCTTCAGTCTGCTGAGGGAGCCTCAGCAGACAGGTGGGCGATGCTCGCCAGGGAGATGGAAAAATAGCTTGCTCACTTCACTCCACGCATCATTTCAGTATCTGAAGTTCCTCTGAGAATGGTGCACTCACTCTATTAAGCGGTTTCCAAAGACATATTGAATTGAAATTGGGATACACAAGTAGTGTTTTCAAAGCATGATTTGAATGCTTTTTTCAAATGTCGTTGCTCTGTAATTAGTTTTTCTTGGTCCAAGTTGCACATTTCCAATTCCTTAGCCTTGATTTAACTTGACCAACTCTTCTACTACTACTACTACTACTACTACTACTACTCTTATTCACCTCTATATGGGAGGCATTGCACTGTATTCAATCTGTCAGTAAAATAACGATCTATCTTGGCCTTTGCTGCTTGGTAGGTACAGATATGACAAGCTGCAGTAATGTGTTTGGCTTTGGATAGCTACATTTCTGCACACCCACCTGCTACAAGGCCTGCAGCCCCTTCCCCTCAGTACTTCCCCAGTCTTAATTCAAGCATTCAATTCCTACCACATCCCTCATGCAATGATATGTCGTTTCATTTTTGAAACATTGTCCCCCTCTTGTGGCCTTCCAACTTTGAAATTTACTGTTCAATTTTGAATTAATTCATATATGAATTAAATGGAAAAGCAACGATTTATCTGGCGAGTTATTTGAATGTTCGGCCTACGTCCACCTGTCTGACAGACGGTATTCTAGTGGCTTGTAGCAGCAGCAGCAGCAGCAGCTAGGTGCGCTGCTTGCCTGCAGTAAATAGGATGTGTTCCATCCATGGAACACTGTGATAGGAATCATGCCATTCATAGAACACAATGCTTGGATGTGTTCTATTCCTGGAACAATGGGACCACGTGTCACAATGGGACCACGTGTCACAATGGGCAGCCAACAGTCTGTAGCAGCTGCGCAGTAGTAGTCAGCTTCAGTCTGCTGAGGGAGCCTAAGCAGACAGGTGGGCGATGCTCGCCAGGGAGATGGAAAAATAGCTTGCTCACTTCACTCCACGCATCATTTCAGTATCTGCAGTTCCTCTGAGAATGGTGCACTCACTCTCTTAAGCAGTTTCCAAAAACAGATTGAATTGAAATCGGGATAAACAAGTAGTGTTTTCAAAGCATGATTTGAATGCTTTTTTCAAATGTCGTTGCTATGTAATTAGTTTTTCTTGGTCCAAGTTGCACATTTCCAATTCCTTAGCCTTGATTTAACTTGACCAACTCTTCTAATACTACTACTACTACTACTACTACTCTTATTCACCTCTATATGGGAGGCATTGCACTGTATTCAATCTGTCAGTAAAATAACAATCTATCTTGGCCTTTGCTGCTTGGTAGGTACAGGTATGACAAGCTGCGGAAATGTGTTTGGCTTTGGATAGCTACATTTCTGCACACCCACCTGCTACAAGGCCTGCAGCCCCTTCACCTCAGTACTTCCCCAGTCTTAATTCAAGCATTCAATTCCTACCACATCCCTTATGCAATGATATGTCGTTTCATTTTTGAAACATTGTCCCCCTCTTGTGGCCTTCCAACTTTGAAATTTACTGTTCAATTTTGAATTAATTCATATATGAATTAAATGGAAAAGCAACGATTTATCTGGCGAGTTATTTGAATGTTCGGCCTACGTCCACCTGTCTGACAGACGGTATTCTAGTGGTTTGTAGCAGCAGCAGCAGCAGCAGCAGCTAGGTGCGCTGCTTGCCTGCAGTAAATAGGATGTGTTCCATCCATGGAACACTGTGATAGGAATCATGCCATTCATAGAACACAATGCTTGGATGTGTTCTATTCCTGGAACAATGGGACCACGTGTCACAATGGGACCACGTGTCACAATGGGCAGCCCACAGTCTGTAGCAGCTGCCAGTAGTAGTCAGCTTCAGTCTGCTGAGGGAGCCTCAGCAGACAGGTGGGCGATGCTCGCCAGGGAGATGGAAAAATAGCTTGCTCACTTCACTCCACGCATCATTTCAGTATCTGCAGTTCCTCTGAGAATGGTGCACTCACTCTCTTAAGCGGTTTCCAAAGACAGATTGAATTGAAATTGGGATAGACAAGTAGTGTTTTCAAAGCATGATTTGAATGCTTTTTTCAAATGTCGTTGCTCTGTAATTAGTTTTTCTTGGTCCAAGTTGCACATTTCCAATTCCTTAGCCTTGATTTAACTTGACCAACTCTTCTACTACTACTACTACTCCTACTCTTATTAACCTCTATATGGAAGGCATTGCACTGTATTCAATCTGTCAGTAAAATAACGATCTATCTTGGCCTTTGCTGCTTGGTAGGTACAGGTGTGACAAGCTGCAGTAATGTGTTTGGCTTTGGATAGCTACATTTCTGCACACCCACCTGCTACAAGGCCTGCAGCCCCTTCCCCTCAGTACTTCCCCAGTCTTAATTCAAGCATTCAATTCCTACCACATCCCTCATGCAATGATATGTCGTTTCATTTTTGAAACATTGTCCCCCTCTTGTGGCCTTCCAACTTTGAAATTTACTGTTCAATTTTGAATTAATTCATATATGAATTAAATGGAAAAGCAACGATTTATCTGGCGAGTTATTTGAATGTTCGGCCTACGTCCACCTGTCTGACAGACGGTATTCTAGTGGCTTGTAGCAGCAGCAGCAGCAGCAGCTAGGTGCGCTGCTTGCCTGTAGTAAATAGGATGTGTTCCATCAATGGAACACTGTGATAGGAATCATGCCATTCATAGAACACAATGCTTGGATGTGTTCTATTCCTGGAACAATGGGACCACGTGTCACAATGGGACCACGTGTCACAATGGGCAGCCCACATTCTGTAGCAGCTGCGCAGTAGTAGTCAGCTTCAGTCTGCTGAGGGAGCCTCAGCAGACAGGTGGGCGATGCTCGCCAGGGAGATGGAAAAATAGCTTGCTCACTTCACTCCACGCATCATTTCAGTATCTGCAGTTCCTCTGAGAATGGTGCACTCACTCTCTTAAGCGGTTTCCAAAGACAGATTGAATTGAAATCGGGATAGACAAGTAGTGTTTTCAAAGCACGATTTGAATGCTTTTTTCAAATGTCGTTGCTCTGTAATTAGTTTTTCTTGGTCCAAGTTGCACATTTCCAATTCCTTAGCCTTGATTTAACGTGACCAACTCTTCTACTACTACTACTACTACTACTCTTATTCACCTCTATATGGGAGGCATTGCACTGTATTCAATCTGTCAGTAAAATAACGATCTATCTTGGCCTTTGCTGCTTGGTAGGTACAGGTGTGACAAGCTGCAGTAATGTGTTTGGCTTTGGATAGCTACATTTCTGCACACCCACCTGCTACAAGGCCTCCAGCCCCTTCCCCTCAGTACTTCCCCAGTCTTAATTCAAGCATTCAATTCCTACCACATCCCTCATGCAATGATATGTCGTTTCATTTTTGAAACATTGTCCCCCTCTTGTGGCCTTCCAACTTTGAAATTTACTGTTCAATTTTGAATTAATTCATATATGAATTAAATGGAAAAGCAACGATTTATCTGGCGAGTTATTTGAATGTTCGGCCTACGTCCACCTGTCTGACAGACGGTATTCTAGTGGCTTATAGCAGCAGCAGCAGCAGCTAGGTGCGCTGCTTGCCTGCAGTAAATAGGATGAGTTCCATCCATGGAACACTGTGATAGGAATTATGCCATTCATAGAACACAATGCTTGGATGTGTTCTATTCCTGGAACAATGGGACCACGTGTCACAATGGGACCACGTGTCACAATGGGCAGCCCACAGTCTGCAGAAGCTGCGCAGTACTAGTCAGCTTCAGTCTGCTGAGGGAGCCTCAGCAGACAGGTGGGTGATGCTCGCCAGGGAGATGGAAAAATAGCTTGCTCACTTCACTCCACGCATCATTTCAGTATCTGCAGTTCCTCTGAGAATGGTGCACTCACTCTCTTAAGCGGTTTCCAAAGACAGATTGAATTGAAATTGGGATACACAAGTAGTGTTTTCAAAGTATGATTTGAATGCTTTTTTCAAATGTCGTTGCTCTGTAATTAGTTTTTCTTGGTCCAAGTTGCACATTTCCAATTCCTTAGCCTTGATTTAACTTGACCAACTCTTCTACTACTACTACTACTACTATTACTCTTATTCACCTCTATATGGGAGGCATTGCACTGTATTCAATCTGCCAGTAAAATAACGATCTATCTTGGCCTTTGCTGCTTGGTAGGTACAGGTGTGACAAGCTGCAGTAATGTGTTTGGCTTTGGATAGCTACATTTCTGCACACCCACCTGCTACAAGGCCTGCAGCCCCTTCCCCTCAGTACTTCCCCAGTCTTAATTCAAGCATTCAATTCCTACCACATCCCTAATGCAATGATATGTCGTTTCATTTTTGAAACATTGTCCCCCTTTTGTGGCCTTCCAACTTTGAAATTTACTGTTCAATTTTGAATTAATTCATATATGAATTAAATGGAAAAGCAACGATTTATCTGGCGAGTTATTTGAATGTTCGGCCTACGTCCACCTGTCTGACAGACGGTATTCTAGTGGCTTGTAGCAGCAGCAGCAGCAGCAGTTAGGTGCGCTGCTTGCCTGCAGTAAATAGGATGTGTTCCATCAATGGAACACTATGATAGGAATCATGCCATTCATAGAACACAATGCTTGGATGTGTTCTATTCTTGGAACAATGGGACCACGTGTCACAATGGGACCACGTGTCACAATGGGCAGCCCACAGTCTGTAGCAGCTGCGCAGTTGTAGTCAGCTTCAGTCTGCTGAGGGAGCCTCAGCAGACAGGTGGGCGATGCTCGCCAGGAAGATGGAAAAATAGCTTGCTCACTTCACTCCACGCATCATTTCAGTATCTGCAGTTCCTCTGAGAATGGTGCACTCACTCTCTTAAGCGGTTTCCAAAGACAGATTGAATTGAAATTGGGATACACAAGTAGTGTTTTCAAAGCATGATTTGAATGCTTTTTTCAAATGTCGTTGCTCTGTAATTAGTTTTTCTTGGTCCAAGTTGCACATTTCCAATTCCTTAGCCTTGATTTAACTTGACCAACTCTTCTACTACTACTACTACTACTTCTACTACTACTCTTATTCACCTCTATATGGGAGGCATTGCACTGTATTCAATCTGTCAGTAAAATAACGATCTATCTTGGCCTTTGCTGCTTGGTAGGTACAGGTGTGACAAGCTGCAGTAATGTGTTTGGCTTTGGATAGCTACATTTCTGCACACCCACCTGCTACAAGGCCTGCAGCCCCTTCCCCTCAGTACTTCCCCAGTCTTAATTCAAGCATTCAATTCCTACCACATCCCTCATGCAATGATATGTCGTTTCATTTTTGAAACATTGTCCCCCTCTTGTGGCCTTCCAACTTTGAAATTTACTGTTCAATTTTGAATTAATTCATATATGAATTAAATGGAAAAGCAACGATTTATCTGGCGAGTTATTTGAATGTTTGGCCTACGTCCACCTGTCTGACAGACGGTATTCTAGTGGCTTGTAGCAGCAGCAGCTGCAGCAGCAGCAGCTAGGTGCACTGCTTGCCTGCAGTAAATAGGATGTGTTCCATCAATGGAACACTGTGATAGGAATCATGCCATTCATAGAACACAATGCTTGGATGTGTTCTATTCCTGGAACAATGGGACCACGTGTCACAATGGGCAGCCCACAGTCTGTAGCAGCTGCACAGTAGTAGTCAGCTTCAGTCTGCTGAGGGAGCCTCAGCAGACAGGTGGGCGATGCTCGCCAGGGACATGGAAAAATAGCTTGCTCACTTCACTCCACACATCATTTCAGTATCTGCAGTTCCTCTGAGAATGGTGCACTCACTCTCTTAAGCGGTTTACAAAGACAGATTGATATGAAATTGGGATACACAAGTAGTGTTTTCAAAGCATGATTTGAATGCTTTTTTCAAATGTCGTTGCTCTGTAATTAATTTTTCTTGGTGCAAGTTGCACATTTCCAATTCCTTAGCCTTGATTTAACTTGACCAACTCTTCTACTACTAATACTACTACTACTACTACTACTACTCTTATTCACCTCTATATGGGAGGCATTGCACTGTATTCAATCTGTCAGTAAAATAACGATCTATCTTGGCCTTTGCTGCTTGGTAGGTACAGGTGTGACAAGCTGCAGTAATGTGTTTGGCTTT
Organism: Dendrobates tinctorius; assembly: GCF_039654945.1. Classification (NCBI taxonomy): domain Eukaryota; kingdom Metazoa; phylum Chordata; class Amphibia; order Anura; family Dendrobatidae; genus Dendrobates; species Dendrobates tinctorius. The sequence continues at coordinate 26,890,124 of NW_027361793.1, forward strand.
GGATAGCTACATTTCTGCACACCCACCTGCTACAAGGCCTGCAGCCCCTTCCCCTCAGTACTTCCCCAGTCTTAATTCAAGCATTCATTTCCTACCACATCCCTCATGCAATGATATGTCGTTTCATTTTTGAAACATTGTCCCCCTCTTGTGGCCTTCCAACTTTGAAATTTCCTGTTCAATTTTGAATTAATTCATATATGAATTAAATGGAAAAGCAACGATTTATCTGGCGAGTTATTTGAATGTTCGGCCTACGTCCACCTGTCTGACAGACGGTATTCTAGTGGCTTGTAGCAGCAGCAGCAGCTAGGTGCGCTGCTTTCCTGCAGTAAATAGGATGTGTTCCATCCATGGAACACTGTGATAGGAATCATGCCATTCATAGAACACAATGCTTGGATGTGTTCTATTCCTGGAACAATGGGACCACGTGTCACAATGGGACCACGTGTCACAATGGGCAGCCCACAGTCTGTAGCAGCTGCGCAGTAGTAGTCAGCTTCATTCTGCTGAGGGAGCCTCAGCAGACAGGTGGGCGATGCTCGCCAGGGAGATGGAAAAATAGCTTGCTCACTTCACTCCACGCATCATTTCAGTATCGTCAGTTCCTCTGAGAATGGTGCACTCACTCTCTTAAGCGGTTTCCAAAGACAGATTGAATTGAAATCGGGATACACAAGTAGTGTTTTCAAAGCATGATTTGAATGCTTTTTTCAAATGTCGTTGCTCTGTAATTAGTTTTTCTTGGTCCAAGTTGCACATTTCCAATTCCTTAGCCTTGATTTAACTTGACCAACTCTTCTACTACTACTCTTATTCACCTCTATATGGGAGGCATTGCACTGTATTCAATCTGTCAGTAAAATAACGATCTATCTTGGCCTTTGCTGCTTGGTAGGTACAGGTGTGACAAGCTGCAGTAATGTGTTTGGCTTTGGATAGCTATATTTCTGCACACCCACCTGCTACAAAGCCTGCAGCCCCTTCCCCTCAGTACTTCCCCAGTCTTAATTCAAGCATTCAATTCCTACCACATCCCTCATGCAATGATATGTCGTTTCATTTTTGAAACATTGTCCCCCTCTTGTGGCCTTCCAACTTTGAAATTTACTGTTCAATTTTGAATTAATTCATATATGAATTAAATGGAAAAGCAACGATTTATCTGGTGAGTTATTTGAATGTTCGGCCTACGTCCACCTGTCTGACAGACGGTATTCTAGTGGCTTGTAGCAGCAGCAGCAGCTAGGTGCGCTGCTTGCCTGCAGTAAATAGGATGTGTTCCATCCATGGAACACTGTGATAGGAATCATGCCATTCATAGAACACAATGCTTGGATGTGTTCTATTCCTGGAACAATGGGACCACGTGTCACAATGGGACCACGTGTCACAATGGGCAGCCCACAGTCTGTAGCAGCTGCACAGTAGTAGTCAGCTTCAGTCTGCTGAGGGAGCCTCAGCAGACAGGTGGGCGATGCTCGCCAGGGAGATGGAAAAAGAGCTTGCTCACTTCACTCCACGCATCATTTCAGTATCTGCAGTTCCTCTGAGAATGGTGCACTCACTCTCTTAAGCGGTTTCCAAAGACAGATTGAATTGAAATCGGGATACACAAATAGTGTTTTCAAAGCATGATTTGAATGCTTTTTTCAAATGTCGTTGCTCTGTAATTAGTTTTTCTTGGTCCAAGTTGCACATTTCCAATTCCTTAGCCTTGATTTAACTTGATCAAATCTTCTACTACTACTACTACTCTTATTCACCTCTATATGGGAGGCATTGCACTGTATTCAATCTGTCAGTAAAATAACGATCTATCTTGGCCTTTGCTGCTTGGTAGGTAAAGGTGTGACAAGCTGCAGTAGTGTGTTTGGCTTTGAATAGCTACATTTCTGCACACCCACCTGCTACAAGGCCTGCAGCCCCATCCCCTCAATACTTCCCCAGTCTTAATTCAAGCATTCAATTCCTACCACATCCCTCATGCAATGATATGTCGTTTCATTTTTGAAACATTGTCCCCCTCTTGTGGCCTTCCAACTTTGAAATTTCCTGTTCAATTTTGAATTAATTCATATAAGAATTAAATGGAAAAGCAACGATTTATCTGGCGAGTTATTTGAATGTTCGCCCTACGTCCACCTGTCTGACAGACGGTATTCTAGTGGCTTGTAGCAGCAGCAGCAGCAGCAGCTAGGTGCGCTGCTTGCCTGCAGTAAATAGGATGTGTTCCATCCATGGAACACTGTGATAGGAATCATGCCATTCATAGAACACAATGCTTGGATGTGTTCTATTCCTGGAACAATGGGACCACGTGTCACAATGGGACCACGTGTCACAATGGGCAGCCCACAGTCTGTAGCAGCTGCGCAGTAGTAGTCAGCTTCAGTCTGCTGAGGGAGCCTCAGCAGACAGGTGGGCGATGCTCGCCAGGGAGATGGAAAAATAGCTTGCTCACTTCACTCCACGCATCATTTCAGTATCTGCAGTTCCTCTGAGAATGGTGCACTCACTCTCTTAAGCGGTTTCCAAAGACAGATTGAATTGAAATCGGGATACACAAGTAGTGTTTTCAAAGAATGACTTGAAAGCTTTTTTCAAATGTCGTTGCTCTGTAATTAGTTTTTCTTGGTCCAAGTTGCACATTTCCAATTCCTTAGCCTTGATTTAACTTGACCAACTCTTCTACTACTACTACTACTACTACTCTTATTCACCTCTATATGGGAGGCATTGCACTGTATTCAATTTGTCAGTAAAATAACGATCTATCTTGGCCTTTGCTGCTTGGTAGATACAGGTGTGACAAGCTGCGGTAATGTGTTTGGCTTTGGATAGCTACATTTCTGCACACCCACCTGCTAAAGGGGCCTGCAGCCCCTTCCCCTCAGTACTTCCCCAGTCTTAATTCAAGCATTCAATTCCTACCACATCCCTCATGCAATGATATGTCGTTTCATTTTTGAAACATTGTCCCCCTCTTGTGGCCTTCCAACTTTGAAATTTACTGTTCAATTTTGAATTAATTCATATATGAATTAAATGGAAAAGCAACGATTTATCTGGCGAGTTATTTGAATGTTCGGCCTACGTCCACCTGTCTGACAGACGGTATTCTAGTGGCTTGTAGCAGCAGCAACAGCAGCAGCAGCTAGGTGCGCTGCTTGCCTGCAGTAAATAGGATGTGTTCCATCCATGGAACACTGTGATAGGAATCATGCCATTCATAGAACACAATGCTTGGATGTGTTCTATTCCTGGAACAATGGGACCACGTGTCACAATCGGACCACGTGTCACAATGGGCAGCCCACAGTCTGTAGCAGCTGCGCAGTAGTAGTCAGCTTCAGTCTGCTGAGGGAGCCTCAGCAGACAGGTGGGCGATGCTCGCCAGGGAGATGGAAAAATAGCTTGCTCACTTCACTCCACGCATCATTTCAGTATCTGCAGTTCCTCTGAGAATGGTGCACTCACTCTCTTAAGCGGTTTCCAAAGACAGATTGAATTGAAATCGGGATACACAAGTAGTGTTTTCAAAGCATGATTTGAATGCTTTTTTCACATGTCGTTGCTCTGTAATTAGTTTTTCTTGGTCCAAGTTGCACATTTCCAATTCCTTAGCCTTGATTTAACTTGACCAACTCTTCTACTACTACTACTACTACTACTACTACTCTTATTCACCTCTATATGGGAGGCATTGCACTGTATTCAATCTGTCAGTAAAATAACGATCTATCTTGGCCTTTGCTGCTTGGTAGGTACAGGTGTGACAAGCTGCAGTAATGTGTTTGGCTTTGGATAGCTACATTTCTGCACACCCACCTGCTACAAGGCCTGCAGCCCCTTCCCCTCAGTATTTCCCCAGTCTTAATTCAAGCATTCAATTCCTACCACATCCCTCATGCAATGATATGTCGTTTCATTTTTGAAACATTGTCCCCCTCTTGTGGCCTTCCAACTTTGAAATTTACTGTTCAATTTTGAATTAATTCATATATGAATTAAATGGAAAAGCAACGATTTATCTGGCGAGTTATTTGAATGTTCGGCCTACGTCCACCTGTCTGACAGACGGTATTCTAGTGGCTTGTAGCAGCAGCAGCAGCAGCTAGGTGCGCTGCTTGCCTGCAGTAAATAGGATGTGTTCCATCCATGGAACACTGTGATAGGAATCATGCCATTCATAGAACACAATGCTTGGATGTGTTCTATTCCTGGAACAATGGGACCACGTGTCACAATGGGAACACGTGTCACAATGGGCAGCCCACAGTCTGTAGCAGCTGCGCAGTAGTAGTCAGCTTCAGTCTGCTGAGGGAGCCTCAGCAGACAGGTGGGCGATGCTCGCCAGGGAGATTGAAAAATAGCTTGCTCACATCACTCCACGCAGCATTTCAGTATCTGCAGTTCCTCTGAGAATGGTGCACTCACTCTCTTAAGCGGTTTCCAAAGACAGATTGAATTGAAATTGGGATACACAAGTAGTGTTTTCAAAGTAAGATTTGAATGCTTTTTTCAAATGTCGTTGCTCTGTAATTAGTTTTTCTTGGTCCAAGTTGCACATTTCCAATTCCTTAGCCTTGATTTAACTTGACCAACTCTTCTACTACTACTACTACTACTACTCTTATTCACCTCTATATGGGAGGCATTGCACTGTATTCAATCTGTCAGTAAAATAACGATCTGTCTTGGCCTTTGCTGCTTGGTAGGTACAGGTGTGACAAGCTGCAGTAATGTGTTTGGCTTTGGATAGCTACATTTCTGCACACCCACCTGCTACAAGGCCTGCAGCCCCTTCCCCTCAGTACTTCCCCAGTCTTAATTCAAGCATTCAATTCCTACCACATCCCTCATGCAATGATATGTCGTTTCATTTTTGAAACATTGTCCCCCTCTTGTGGCCTTCCAACTTTGAAATTTACTGTTCAATTTTAAATTAATTCATATATGAATTAAATGGAAAAGCAACGATTTATCTGGCGAGTTATTTGAATGTTCGGCCTACGTCCACCTGTCTGACAGACGGTATTCTAGTGGCTTGTAGCAGCAGCAGCAGCAGCAGCAGCTAGGTGCGCTGCTTTCCTGCAGTAAATATTGAATGCTTGAATTAAGACTGGGGAATTACTGAGGGGAAGGGGCTGCAGGCCTTGTAGCAGGTGGGTGTGCAGAAATGTAGCTATCCAAAGCCAAACACATTACTGCAGCTTGTCACACCTGTACCTACCAAGCAGCAAAGGCCAAGATAGATCGTTATTTTACTGACAGATTGAATACAGTGCAATGCCTCCCATATAGAGGTGAATAAGAGTAGTAGTAGTAGTAGTAGTAGAAGAAGAGTTGGTCAAGTTAAATCAAGGCTAAGGAATTGGAAATGTGCAACTTGGACCAAGAAAAACTAATTACAGAGCAACGACATTTGAAAAAAGCATTCAAATCATGCTTTGAAAACACTACTTGTGTATCCCAATTTCATTTCAATCTGTCTTTGGAAACCGCTTAAGAGAGTGAGTGCACCATTCTCAGAGGAACTGCAGATACTGAAATGATGCGTGGAGTGAAGTGAGCAAGCTATTTTTCCATCTCCCTGGCGAGCATCGCCCACCTGTCTGCTGAGGCTCCCTCAGCAGACTGAAGCTGACTACTACTGTGCAGCTGCTACAGACTGTGGGCTGCCCATTGTGACACGTGGTCCCATTGTGACACGTGGTCCCATTGTTCCAGGAATAGAACACATCCAAGCATTGTGTTCTATGAATGGCATGATTCCTATCACAGTGTTCCATGGATGGAACACATCCTATTTACTGCAGGCAAGCAGCGCACCTAGCTGCTGCTGCTGCTACAAGCCTCTAGAATACCGTCTGTCAGACAGGTGGACGTAGGCCGAACATTCAAATAAATCGCCAGGTAAATCGTTGCTTTTCCATTTAATTCATATATGAATTAATTCAAAATTGAACAGTAAATTTCAAAGTTGGAAGGCCACAAGAGGGGGACAATGTTTCAAAAATGAAACGACATATCATTGCATGAGGGATGTGGTAGGAATTGAATGCTTGAATTAAGACTGGGGAAGTAATGAGGGGAAGGGGCTGCAGGCCTTGTAGCAGGTGGGTGTGCAGAAATGTAGCTATCCAAAGCCAAACACATTACTGCAGCTTGTCACACCTGTACCTACCAAGCAGCAAAGGCCAAGATAGATCGTTATTTTACTGACAGATTGAATACAGTGCAATGCCTCCCATATAGAGGTGAATAAGAGTAGTAGTAGTAGCAGTAGTAGTAGTAGAAGAGTTGGTCAAGTTAAATCAAGGCTAAGGAATTGGAAATGTGCAACTTGGACCAAGAAAAACTAATTACAGAGCAACGACATTTGAAAAAAGCATTCAAATCATGCTTTGAAAACACTACTTGTGTATCCCAATTTCAATTCAATCTGTCTTTGGAAACCGCTTAAGAGAGTGAGTGCACCATTCTCAGAGGAACTGCAGATACTGAAATGATACGTGGAGTGAAGTGAGCAAGCTATTTTTCCATCTCCCTGGCGAGCATCGCCCACCAGTCTGCTGAGGCTCCCTCAGCAGACTGAAGCTGACTACTACTGCGCAGCTGCTACAGACTGTGGGCTGCCCATTGTGACACGTGGTCCCATTGTGACACGTGGTCCCATTGTTCCAGGAATAGAACACATCCAAGCATTGTGTTCTATGAATGGCATGATTCCTATCACAGTGCTCCATGGATGGAACACATTCTATTTACTGCAGGCAAGCAGCGCATCTAGCTGCTGCTGCTGCTGCTGCTACAAGCCACTAGAATACCGTCTGTCAGACAGTTGGACGTAGGCCGAACATTCAAATAACTCGCCAGATAAATCGTTGCTTTTCCATTTAATTCATATATGACTTAATTCAAAATTGAACAGTAAATTTCAAAGTTGGAAGGCCACAAGAGGGGGACAATGTTTCAAAAACGAAACGACATATCATTGCATGAGGGATGTGGTAGGAATTGAATGCTTGAATTAAGACTGGGAAAGTACTGAGGGGAAGGGGCTGCAGGCCTTGTAGCAGGTGGGTGTGCAGAAATGTAGCTATCCAAAGCCAAACACATTACTGCAGCTTGTCACACCTGTACCTACCAAGCAGCAAAGGCCAAGATAGATCGTTATTTTACTGACAGATTGAATACAGTGCAATGCCTCCCATATAGAGGTGAATAAGAGTAGTAGTAGTAGTAGTAGAAGAGTTGGTCAAGTTAAATCAAGGCTATGGAATTGGAAATGTGCAACTTGGACCAAGAAAAACTAATTACAGAGCAACGACATTTGAAAAAAGCATTCAAATCATGCTTTGAAAACACTACTTGTGTATCCCAATTTCAATTCAATCTGTCTTTGGAAACCGCTTAAGAGAGTGAGTGCACCATTCTCAGAGGAACTGCAGATACTGAAATGATGCGTGGAGTGAAGTGAGCAAGCTATTTTTCCATCTCCCTGGCGAGCATCGCCCACCAGTCTGCTGAGGCTCCCTCAGCAGACTGAAGCTGACTACTACTGCGCAGCTGCTACAGACTGTGGGCTGCCCATTGTGACACGTGGTCCCATTGTGACACGTGGTCCCATTGTTCCAGGAATAGAACACATCCAAGCATTGTGTTCTATGAATGGCATGATTCCTATCACAGTGTTCCATGGATGGAACACATCCTATTTACTGCAGGCAAGCAGCGCACCTAGCTGCTGCTGCTGCTACAAGCCACTAGAATACCGTCTGTCAGACAGTTGGACGTAGGCCGAACATTCAAATAACTCGCCAGATAAATCGTTGCTTTTCCATTTAATTCATATATGAATTAATTCAAAATTGAACAGTAAATTTCAAAGTTGGAAGGCCACAAGAGGGGGACAATGTTTCAAAAACGAAACGACATATCATTGCATTAGGGATGTGGTAGGAATTGAATGCTTGAATTAAGACTGGGGAAGTACTGAGGGGAAGGGGCTGCAGGCCTTGTAGCAGGTGGGTGTGCAGAAATGTAGCTATCCAAAGCCAAACACATTACTGCAGCTTGTCACACCTGTACCTACCAAGCAGCAAAGGCCAAGATAGATCGTTATTTTACTGACAGATTGAATACAGTGCAATGCCTCCCATATAGAGGTGAATAAGAGTAGTAGTAGTAGTAGTAGAAGAGTTGGTCAAGTTAAATCAAGGCTAAGGAATTGTAAATGTGCAACTTGGACCAAGAAAAACTAATTACAGAGCAACGACATTTGAAAAAAGCATTCAAATCATGCTTTGAAAACACTACTTGTGTATCCCAATTTCAATTCAATCTGTCTTTGGAAACCGCTTAAGAGAGTGAGTGCACCATTCTCAGAGGAACTGCAGATACTGAAATGATGCGTGGAGTGAAGTGAGCAAGCTATTTTTCCATCTCCCTGGCGAGCATCGCCCACCAGTCTGCTGAGGCTCCCTCAGCAGACTGAAGCTGACTACTACTGCGCAGCTGCTACAGACTGTGGGCTGCCCATTGTGACACGTGGTCCCATTCTGACACGTGGTCCCATTGTTCCAGGAATAGAACACATCCAAGCATTGTGTTCTATGAATGGCATGATTCCTATCACAGTGTTCCATGGATGGAACACATCCTATTTACTGCAGGCAAGCAGCGCACCTAGCTGCTGCTGCTGCTACAAGCCACTAGAATACCGTCTGTCAGACAGTTGGACGTAGGCCGAACATTCAAATAACTCGCCAGATAAATCGTTGCTTTTCCATTTAATTCATATATGAATTAATTCAAAATTGAACAGTAAATTTCAAAGTTGGAAGGCCACAAGAGGGGGACAATGTTTCAAAAACGAAACGACATATCATTGCATGAGGGATGTGGTAGGAATTGAATGCTTGAATTAAGACTGGGGAAGTACTGAGGGGAAGGGGCTGCAGGCCTTGTAGCAGGTGGGTGTGCAGAAATGTAGCTATCCAAAGCCAAACACATTACTGCAGCTTGTCACACCTGTACCTACCAAGCAGCAAAGGCCAAGATAGATCGTTATTTTACTGACAGATTGAATACAGTGCAATGCCTCCCATATAGAGGTGAATAAGAGCAGTAGTAGTAGTAGTAGAAGAGTTGGTCAAGTTAAATCAAGGCTAAGGAATTGGAAATGTGCAACTTGGACCAAGAAAAACTAATTACAGAGCAACGACATTTGAAAAAAGCATTCAAATCATGCTTTGAAAACACTACTTGTGTATCCCAATTTCAATTCAATCTGTCTTTGGAAACCGCTTAAGAGAGTGAGTGCACCATTCTCAGAGGAACTGCAGATACTGAAATGATGCGTGGAGTGAAGTGAGCAAGCTATTTTTCCATCTCCCTGGCGAGCATCGCCCACCTGTCTGCTGAGGCTCCCTCAGCAGACTGAAGCTGACTACTACTGCGCAGCTGCTACAGACTGTGGGCTGCCCATTGTGACACGTGGTCCCATTGCGACACATGGCCCCATTGTTCCAGGAATAGAACACATCCAAGCATTGTGTTCTATGAATGGCATGATTCCTATCACAGTGTTCCATGGATGGAACACATCCTATTTACTGCAGGCAAGCAGCGCACCTAGCTGCTGCTGCTGCTGCTGCTACAAGCCACAAGAATACCGTCTGTCAGACAGGTGGACGTAGGCCGAACATTCAAATAACTCGCCAGATAAATCGTTGCTTTTCCATTTAATTCATATATGAATTAATTCAAAATTGAACAGTAAATTTCAAAGTTGGAAGGCCACAAGAGGGGGACAATGTTTCAAAAATGAAACGACATATCATTGCATGAGGGATGTGGTAGGAATTGAATGCTTGAATTAAGACTGGGGAAGTACTGAGGGGAAGGGGCTGCAGGCCTTGTAGCAGGTGGGTGTGCAGAAATGTAGCTATCCAAAGCCAAACACATTACTGCAGCTTGTCACACCTGTAACTACCAAGCAGCAAAGGCCAAGATAGATCGTTATTTTACTGACAGATTGAATACAGTGCAATGCCTCCCATATAGAGGTGAATAAGAGTAGTAGTAGTAGAAGAGTTGGTCAAGTTAAATCAAGGCTAAGGAATTGGAAATGTGCAACTTGGACCAAGAAAAACTAATTACAGAGCAACGACATTTGAAAAAAAGCAATCAAATCATGCTTTGAAAACACTACTTGTGTATCCCGATTTCAATTCAATCTGTCTTTGGAAACCGCTTAAGAGAGTGAGTGCACCATTCTCAGAGGAACTGCAGATACTGAAATGATGCGTGGAGTGAAGTGAGCAAGCTATTTTTCCATCTCCCTGGCGAGCATCGCCCACCTGTCTGCTGAGGCTCCCTCATCAGACTGAAGCTGACTACTACTGCGCAGCTGCTACAGACTGTGGGCTGCCCATTGTGACACGTGGTCCCATTGTGACACGTGGTCCCATTGTTCCAGGAATAGAACACATCCAAGCATTGTGTTCTATGAATGGCATGATTCCTATCACAGTGTTCCATGGATGGAACACATCCTATTTACTGCAGGCAAGCAGCGCACCTAGCTGCTGCTGCTGCTGCTGCTGCTGCTACAAGCCACTAGAATACCGTCTGTCAGAGAGGTGTACGTAGGCCGAACATTCAAATAACTCGCCAGATAAATCATTGCTTTTCCATTTAATTCATATATGAATTAATTAAAAATTGAACAGTAAATTTTAAAGTTGGAAGGCCACAAGAGGTTGACAATGTTTCAAAAACGAAATGACATATCATTGCAAGAGGGATGTGGTAGGAATTGAATGCTTGAATTAAGACTGGGGAAGTACTGAGGGGAAGGGGCTGCAGGCCTTGTAGCAGGTGGGTGTGCAGAAATGTAGCTATCCAAAGCCAAACACATTACTGCAGCTTGTCACAACTGTACCTACCAAGCAGCAAAGGCCAAGATAGATCGTTATTTTACTGACAGATTGAATACAGTGCAATGCCTCCCATATAGAGGTGAATAAGAGTAGTAGTAGTAGTAGTAGTAGAAGAGTTGGTCAAGTTAAATCAAGGCTAAGGAATTGGAAATGTGCAACTTGGACCAAGAAAAACTAATTACAGAGCAACGACATTTGAAAAAAGCATTCAAATCATGCTTTGAAAACACTACTTGTGTATCCCGATTTCAATTCAATCTGTCTTTGGAAACTGCTTAAGAGAGTGAGTGCACCATTCTCAGAGGAACTGCAGATACTGAAATGATGCGTGGAGTGAAGTGAGCAAGCTCTTTTTCCATCTCCCTGGCGAGCATCGCCCACCTGTCTGCTGAGGCTCCCTCAGCAGACTGAAGCTGACTACTACTGCGCAGCTGCTACAGACTGTGGGCTGCCCATTGTGACATGTGGTCCCATTGTGACACGTGGTCCCATTGTTCCAGGAATAGAACACATCCAAGCATTGTGTTCTATGTATGGCATGATTCCTATCACAGTGTTCCATGGATGGAACACATCCTATTTACTGCAGGCAAGCAGCGCACCTAGCTGCTGCTGCTGCTGCTGCTGCTACAAGCCACTAGAATACCGTCTGTCAGACAGGTGGACGTAGGCCGAACATTCAAATAACTCGCCAGATAAATCGTTGCTTTTCCATTTAATTCATATATGAATTAATTCAAAATTGAACAGTAAATTTCAAAGTTGGAAGGCCACAAGAGGGGGACAATGTTTCAAAAATGAAACGACATATCATTGCATGAGGGATGTGGTAGGAATTGAATGCTTGAATTAAGACTGGGGAAGTACTGAGGGGAAGGGGCTGCAGGCCTTGTAGCAGGTGGGTGTGCAGAAATGTAGCTATCCAAAGCCAAACACATTACTGCAGATTGTCATACCTGTACATACCAAGCAGCAAAGGCCAAGATAGATCGTTATTTTACTGACAGATTGAATACAGTGCAATGCCTCCCATATAGAGGTGAATAAGAGTAGTAGTAGTAGTAGTAGTAGTAGTAGTAGTAGAAGAGTTGGTCAAGTTAAATCAAGGCTAAGGAATTGGAAATGTGCAACTTGCACCAAGAAAAACTAATTACAGAGCAACGACATTTGAAAAAAGCATTCAAATCATGCTTTGAAAACACTACTTGTGTATCCCAATTTCAATTCAATCTGTCTTTGGAAACCGCTTTAGAGAGTGAGTGCACCATTCTCAGAAGAACTGCAGATACTGAAATGATGCGTGGAGTGAAGTGAGGAAGCTATTTTTCCATCTCCCTGGCGAGCATCGCCCACCTGTCTGCTGAGGCTCCCTCAGCAGGCTGAAGCTGACTACTACTGCGCAGCTGCTACAGACTGTGGGCTGCCCATTGTGACACGTGGTCCCATTGTGACACGTGGTCCCATTGTTCCAGGAATAGAACACATCCAAGCATTGTGTTCTATGAATGGCATGATTCCTATCACAGTGTTCCATGGATGGAACACATCCTATTTACTGCAGGCAAGCAGCGCACCTAGCTGCTGCTGCTGCTGCTACAAGCCACTAGAATACCGTCTGTCAGACAGGTGGACATAGGACGAACATTCAAATAACTCGCCAGATAAATCGTTGCTTTTCCATTTAATTCATATATGAATTAATTCAAAATTGAACAGTAAATTTCAAAGTTGGAAGGCCACAAGAGGGGGACAATGTTTCAAAAATGAAACGACATATCATTGCATGAGGGATGTGGTAGGAATTGAATGCTTGAATTAAGACTGGGGAAGTACTGAGGGGAAGGGGCTGCAGGCCTTGTAGCAGGTGGGTGTGCAGAAATGTAGCTATCCAAAGCCAAACACATTACTGCAGCTTGTCACACCTGTACCTACCAAGCAGCAAAGGCCAAGATAGATCGTTATTTTACTGACAGATTGAATACAGTGCAATGCCTCCCATATAGAGGTGAATAAGAATAGTAGTAGTAGTAGTAGTAGTAGTAGTAGTAGTAGTAGTAGAAGAGTTGGTCAAGTTAAATCAAGGCTAAGGAATGGGAAATGTGCAACTTGGACCAAGAAAAACTAATTACAGAGCAACGACATTTGAAAAAAGCATTCAAATCATACTTTGAAAACACTACTTGTGTATCCCAATTTCAATTCAATCTGTCTTTGGAAACCGCTTTAGAGAGTGAGTGCACCATTCTCAGAGGAACTGCAGATACTGAAATGATGCGTGGAGTGAAGTGAGCAAGCTATTTTTCCATCTCCCTGGCGAGCATCGCCCACCTGTCTGCTCAGGCTCCCTCTGCAGACTGAAGCTGACTACTACTGCGCAGCTGCTACAGACTGTGGGCTGCCCATTGTGACACGTGGTCCCATTGTGACACGTGGTCCCATTGTTCCAGGAATAGAACACATCCAAGCATTGTGTTCTATGAATGGAATGATTCCTATCACAGTGTTCCATGGATGGAACACATCCTATTTACTGCAGGCAAGCAGCGCACCTAGCTGCTGCTGCTGCTACAAGCCACTAGAATACCGTCTGTGAGACAGGTGGACGTAGGCCGAACATTCAAATAACTCGCCAGATAAATCGTTGCTTTTCCATTTAATTCATATATGAATTAATTCAAAATTGAACAGTAAATTTCAAAGTTGGAAGGCCACAAGAGGGGGACAATGTTTCAAAAATGAAACGACATATCATTGCATGAGCGATGTGGTAGGAATTGAATGCTTGAATTAAGACTGGGGAAGTACTGAGGGGAAGGGGCTGCAGGCCTTGTAGCACGTGGATGTGCGGAAATGTAGCTATCCAAAGCCAAACACATTACTGCAGCTTGTCACACCTGTACCTACCAAGCATCAAAGGCCAAGATAGATCGTTATTTTACTGACAGATTGAATACAGTGCAATGCCTCCCATATAGAGGTGAATAAGAGTAGTAGTAGTAGTAGAAGAGTTGGTCAAGTTAAATCAAGGCTAAGGAATTGGAAATGTGCAACTTGCACCAAGAAAAACTAAATACAGAGCAACGACATTTGAAAAAAGCATTCAAATCATGCTTTGAAAACACTACTTGTGTATCCCAATTTCAATTCAATCTGTCTTTGGAAACCGCTTAAGAGAGTGAGTGCACCATTCTCAGAGGAACGGCAGATACTGAAATGATGCGTGGAGTGAAGTGAGCAAGCTATTTTTCCATCTCCCTGGCGAGCATCGCCCACCTGTCTGCTGAGGCTCCCTCAGCAGACTGAAGCTGACTACTACTGCGCAGCTGCTACAGACTGTGGGCTGCCCATTGTGACACGTGGTCCCATTGTGACACGTGGTCCCATTGTTCCAGGAATAGAACACATCCAAGCATTGTGTTCTATGAATGGCATGATTGCAATCACAGTGTTCCATGGATGGAACACATCCTATTTACTGCAGGCAAGCAGCGCACCTAGCTGCTGCTGCTGCTGCTGCTACAAGCCACTAGAATACTGTCTGTCAGACAGGTGGACGTAGGCCGAACTTTCAAATAACTCGCCAGATAAATCGTTGCTTTTCCATTTAATTCATATATGAATTAATTCAAAATTGAACAGTAAATTTCAAAGTTGGAAGGCCACAAGAGGGGGACAATGTTTTAAAAATGAAACGACATATGATTGCATGAGGGATGTGGTAGGAATTGAATGCTTGAATTAAGACTGGGGAAGTACTGAGGGGAAGGGGCTGCAGACCTTGTAGCAGGTGGGTGTGCAGAAATGTAGCTATCCAAAGCCAAACACATTACCGCAGCTTGTCATACCTGTACCTACCAAGCAGCAAAGGCCAAGATAGATCGTTATTTTACTGACAGATTGAATACAGTGCAATGCCTCCCATATAGAGGTGAATAAGAGTAGTAGTAGTAGTAGTAGTAGAAGAGTTGGTCAAGTTAAATCAAGGCTAAGGAATTGGAAATGTGCAACTTGGACCAAGAAAAACTAATTACAGAGCAACGACATTTGAAAAAAGCATTCAAATCATGCTTTGAAAACACTACTTGTGTATTCCGATTTCAATTCAATCTGTCTTTGGAAACCGCTTAAGAGAGTGAGTGCACCATTCTCAGAGGAACTGCAGATACTGAACTGATGCGTGGAGTGAAGTGAGCAAGCTATTTTTCCATCTCCCTGGCGAGCATCGCCCACCTGTCTGCTGAGGCTCCCTCAGCAGACTGAAGCTGACTACTACTGCACAGCTGCTACAGACTGTGGGCTGCCCATTGTGACACGTGGTCCCATTGTGACACGTGGTCCCATTGTTCCAGGAATAGAACACATCCAAGCATTGTGTTCTATGAATGGCATGATTCCTATCACAGTGTTCCATGGATGGAACACATCCTATTTACTGCAGGCAAGCAGCGCACCTAGCTGCTGCTGCTGCTGCTGCTACAAGCCACTAGAATACCTTCTGTCAGACAGGTGGACGTAGGCCGAACATTCAAATAACTCGCCAAATAAATTGTTGCTTTTCCATTTAATTCATATGTAAATTAATTCAAAATTGAACAGTAAATTTCAAAGTTGGAAGGCCACAAGAGGGGGACAATGTTTCAAAAATGAAACGACATATCATTGCATGAGGGATGTGGTAGGAATTGAATGCTTGAATTTAGACTGGGGAAGTACTGAGGGGAAGGGGCTGCAGGCCTTGTAGCAGGTGGGTGTGCAGAAATGTAGCTATCCAAAGCCAAACACATTACTGCAGCTTGTCACACCTGTACCTACCAAGCAGCAAAGGCCAAGATAGATCGTTATTTTACTGACAGATTGAATACAGTGCAATGCCTCCCATATAGAGGTGAATAAGAGTAGTAGTAGTAGTAGTAGTAGTAGTAGAAGAGTTGGTCAAGTTAAATCAAGGCTAAGGAATTGGAAATGTGCAACTTGGACCAAGAAAAACTAATTACAGAGCAACGACATTTGAAAAAAGCATTCAAATCATGCTTTGAAAACACTACTTGTGTATCCCGATTTCAATTCAATCTGTCTTTGGAAACCGCTTAAGAGAGTGAGTGCACCATTCTCAGAGGAACTGCAGATACTGAAATGATGCGTGGAGTGAAGTGAGCAAGCTATTTTTCCATCTCCCTGGCGAGCATCGCCCACCTGTCTGCTGAGGCTCCCTCAGCAGACTGAAGCTGACTACTACTGCGCAGCTGCTACAGACTGTGGGCTGCCCATTGTGACACGTGGTCCCATTGTGACACGTGATCCCATTGTTCCAGGAATAGAACACATCTAAGAATTGTGTTCTATGAATGGCATGATTCCTATCACAGTGTTCCATGGATGGAACACATCCTATTTACTGCAGGCAAGCAGCGCACCTAGCTGCTGCTGCTGCTGCTGCTACAAGCCACTAGAATACCGTCTGTCAGACAGGTGGACGTAGGCCGAACATTCAAATAACTCGCCAGATAAATCGTTGCTTTTCCATTTAATTCATATATGAATTAATTCAAAATTGAACAGTAAATTTCAAAGTTGGAAGGCCACAAGAGGGGGACAATGTTTCAAAAACGAAACGACATATTATTGCATGAGGGATGTGGTAGGAATTGAATGCTTGAATTAAGACTGGGGAAGTACTGAGGGGAAGGGGCTGCAGGCCTTGTAGCAGGTGGGTGTGCAGAAATGTAGCTATCCAAAGCCAAACACATTACTGCAGCTTGTCACACCTGTACCTACCAAGCAGCAAAGGCCAAGATAGATCGTTATTTTACTGACAGATTGAATACAGTGCAATGCCTCCCATATAGAGGTGAATAAGAGTAGTAGTAGTAGTAGTAGTAGAAGAGTTGGTCAAGTTAAATCAAGGCTAAGGAATTGGAAATGTGCAACTTGGACCAAGAAAAACTAATCACAGAGCAACGACATTTGAAAAAAGCATTCAAATCATGCTTTGAAAACACTACTTGTGTATCCCAATTTCAATTCAATCTGTCTTTGGAAACCGCTTAAGAGAGTGAGTGCACCATTCTCAGAGGAACTGCAGATACTGAAATGATGCGTGGAGTGAAGTGAGCAAGCTATTTTTCCATCTCCCTGGTGAGCATCGCCCACCTGTCTGCTGAGGCTCCCTCAGCAGACTGAAGCTGACTACTACTGCGCAGCTGCTACAGACTGTGGGCTGCCCATTGTGACATGTGGTCCCATTGTGACACGTGGCCCCATTGTTCCAGGAATAGAACACATCCAAGCATTGTGTTCTATGAATGGCATGATTCCTATCACAGTGTTCCATGGATGGAACACATCCTATTTACTGCAGGCAAGCAGCGCACCTAGCTGCTGCTGCTGCTACAAGCCACTAGAATACCGTCTGTCAGACAGGTGGACGTAGGCCGAACATTCAAATAACTCGCCAGATAAATCGTTGCTTTTCCATTTAATTCATATATGAATTAATTCAAAATTGAACAGTAAATTTCAAAGTTGGAAGGCCACAAGAGGGGGACAATGTTTCAAAAATGAAACGACATATCATTGCATGAGGGATGTGGTAGGAATTGAATGCTTGAATTAAGACTGGGGAAGTACTGAGGGGAAGGGGCTGCAGGCCTTGTAGCAGGTGGGTGTGCAGAAATGTAGCTATCCAAAGCCAAACACATTACTGCAGCTTGTCACACCTGTACCTACCAAGCAGCAAAGGCCAAGATAGATCGTTATTTTACTGACAGATTGAATACAGTGCAATGCCTCCCATATAGAGGTGAATAAGAGTAGTAGTAGTAGTAGTAGTAGTAGTAGAAGAGTTGGTGAAGTTAAATCAAGGCTAAGGAATTGGAAATGTGCAACTTGGACCAAGAAAAACTAATTACAGAGCAACGACATTTGAAAAAAGCATTCAAATCATGCTTTGAAAACACTACTTGTTTATCCCAATTTCAATTCAATCTGTCTTTGGAAACCGATTTAGAGAGTGAGTGCACCATTCTCAGAGGAACTGCAGATACTGAAATGATGCGTGGAGTGAAGTGAGCAAGCTATTTTTCCATCTCCCTGGCGAGCATCGCCCACCTGTCTGCTGAGGCTCCCTCAGCAGACTGAAGCTGACTACAACTGCGCAGCTGCTACAGACTGTGGGCTGCCCATTGTGACACGTGGTCCCATTGTGACACGTGGTCCCATTGTTCCAGGAATAGAACACATCCAAGCATTGTGTTCTATGAATGGCATGATTCCTATCACAGTGTTCCATGGATGGAACACATCCTATTTACTGCAGGCAAGCAGCGCACCTAGCTGCTGCTGCTGCTGCTACAAGCCACTAGAATACCGTCTGTCAGACAGGTGGACGTAGGCCGAACATTCAAATAACTCGCCAGATAAATCGTTGCTTTTCCATTTAATTCATATATGAATTAATTCAAAATTGAACAGTAAATTTCAAAGTTGGAAGGCCACAAGAGGGGGACAATGTTTCAAAAATGAAACGACATATCATTGCATGAGGGATGTGGTAGGAATTGAATGCTTGAATTAAGACTGGGGAAGTGCTGAGGGGAAGGGGCTGCAGGCCTTGTAGCAGGTGGGTGTGCAGAAATGAAGCTATCCAGAGCCAAACACATTACTGCAGCTTGTCACACCTGTACCTACCAAGCAGCAAAGGCCAAGATAGATCGTTATTTTACTGACAGATTGAATACAGTGCAATGCCTCCCATATAGAGGTGAATAAGAGTAGTAGTAGTAGTAGTAGTAGAAGAGTTGGTCAAGTTAAATCAAGGCTAAGGAATTGGAAATGTGCAACTTGCACCAAGAAAATCTAACTACAGAGCAACGACATTTGAAAAAAGCATTCAAATCATGCTTTGAAAACACTACTTGTGTATCCCAATTTCAATTCAATATGTCTTTGGAAACCGCTTAAGAGGGTGAGTGCACCATTCTCAGAGGAACTGCAGATACTGAAATGATGCGTGGAGTGAAGTGAGCAAGCTTTTTTTCCATCTCCCTGGCGAGCATCGCCCACCTGTCTGCTGAGGCTCCCTCAGCAGACTGAAGCTGACTACTACTGCGCAGCTGCTACAGACTGTGGGCTGCCCATTGTGACACATGGTCCCATTGTGAGACGTGGTCCCATTGTTCCAGGAATAGAACACATCCAAGCATTGTGTTCTATGAATGGCATGATTCCTATCACAGTGTTCCATGGATGGAACACATCCTATTTACTGCAGGCAAGCAGCGCACCTAGCTGCTGCTGCTGCTGCTACAAGCCACTAGAATACCGTCTGTTAGACAGGTGGACGTAGGCCGAACATTCAAATAACTCGCCAGATAAATCGTTGCTTTTCCATTTAATTCATATATGAATTAATTCAAAATTGAACAGTAAATTTCAAAGTTGGAAGGCCACAAGAGGGGGACAATGTTTCAAAAATGAAACGACATATCTTTGCATGAGGGATGTGGTAGGAATTGAATGCTTGAATTAAGACTGGGGAAGTACTGAGGGGAAGGGGCTGCAGGCCTTGTAGCAGGTGGGTGTGCAGAAATGTAGCTATCCAAAGCCAAACACATTACTGCAGCTTGTCACACCTGTACCTACCAAGCAGCAAAGGCTAAGATAGATCGTTATTTTACTGACAGATTGAATACAGTGCAATGCCTCCCATATAGAGGTGAATAAGAGTAGTAGTAGTAGTAGTAGTAGTAGTAGAAGAGTTGGTCAAGTTAAATCAAGGCTAAGGAATTGGAAATGTGCAACTTGGACCAAGAAAAACTAATTACAGAGCAATGACATTTGAAAAAAGCATTCAAATCATGCTTTGAAAACACTACTTGTGTATCCCAATTTCAATTCAATCTGTCTTTGGAAACCGCTTAAGAGAGTGAGTGCACCATTCTCAGAGGAACTGCAGATACTGAAATGATGCGTGGAGTGAAGTGAGCAAGCTATTTTTCCATCTCCCTGGTGAGCATCGCCCACCTGTCTGCTGAGGCTCCCTCAGCAGACTGAAGCTGACTACTACTGCGCAGCTGCTACAGACTGTGGGCTGCCCATTGTGACACGTGGTCCCATTGTGACACGTGGCCCCATTGTTCCAGGAATAGAACACATCCAAGCATTGTGTTCTATGAATGGCATGATTCCTATCACAGTGTTCCATGGATGGAACACATCCTATTTACTGCAGGCAAGCAGCGCACCTAGCTGCTGCTGCTGCTGCTGCTGCTGCTGCTGCTGCTACAAGCCACTAGAATACCGTCTGTCAGACAGGTGGACGTAGGCCGAACATTCAAATAACTCGCCAGATAAATCGTTGCTTTTCCATTTAATTCATATATAAATTAATTCAAAATTGAACAGTAAATTTCAAAGTTGGAAGGCCACAACAGGGGGACAATGTTTCAAAAATGAAACGACATATCATTGCATGAGGGATGTGGTAGGAATTGAATGCTTGAATTAAGACTGGGGAAGTACTGAGGGGAAGGGGCTGCAGGCCTTGTAGCAGGTGGGTGTGCAGAAATGTAGCTATCCAAAGCCAAACACATTACTGCAGCTTGTCACACCTGTACCTACCAAGCAGCAAAGGCCAAGATAGATCGTTATTTTACTGACAGATTGAATACAGTGCAATGCCTCCCATATAGAGGTGAATAAGAGTAGTTGTAGTAGTAGTAGTAGTAGTAGTAGTAGTAGTAGAAGAGTTGGTCAAGTTAAATCAAGGCTAAGGAATTGGAAATGTGCAACTTGGACCAAGAAAAACTAATTACAGAGCAACGACATTTGAAAAAAGCATTCAAATCATGCTTTGAAAACACTACTTGTGTATCCCGATTTCAATTCAATCTGTCTTTGGAAACCGCTTAAGAGAGTGAGTGCACCATTCTCAGAGGAACTGCAGATACTGAAATGATGCGTGGAGTGAAGTGAGCAAGCTATTTTTCCATCTCCCTGGCGAGCATCGCCCACCTGTCTGCTGAGGCTCCCTCAGCAGACGGAAGCTGACTACTACTGCGCAGCTGCTACAGACTGTGGGCTGCCCATTGTGACACGTGGTCCCATTGTGACACGTGGTCCCATTGTTCCAGGAATAGAACACATCCAAGAATTGTGTTCTATGAATGGCATGATTCCTATCACAGTGTTCCATGGATGGAACACATCCTATTTACTGCAGGCAAGCAGCGCACCTAGCTGCTGCTGCTGCTACAAGCCACTAGAATACCGTCTGTCAGACAGGTGGACATAGGCCGAACATTCAAATAACTCGCCAGATAAATCGTTGCTTTTCCATTTAATTCATATATGAATTAATTCAAAATTGAACAGTAAATTTCAAAGTTGGAAGGCCACAAGAGGGGGACAATGTTTCAAAAATGAAACGACATATCATTGCATGAGGGATGTGGTAGGAATTGAATGCTTGAATTAAGACTGGGGAAGTACTGAGGGGAAGGGGCTGCAGGCCTTGTAGCAGGTGGGTGTGCAGAAATGTAGCTATCCAAAGCCAAACACATTACTGCAGCTTGTCACACCTGTACCTACCAAGCAGCAAAGGCCAAGATAGATCGTTATTTTACTGGCAGATTGAATACAGTGCAATGCCTCCCATATAGAGGTGAATAAGAGTAGTAGTAGTAGTAGTAGTAGTAGTAGAAGAGTTGGTCAAGTTAAATCAAGGCTAAGGAATTGGAAATGTGCAACTTGGACCAAGAAAAACTAATTACAGAGCAACGACATTTGAAAAAAGCATTCAAATCATGCTTTGAAAACAGTACTTGTGTATCCCAATTTAAATTCAATCTGTCTTTGGAAACCGCTTAAGAGAGTGAGTGCACCATTCTCAGAGGAACTGCAGATACTGAAATGATGCGTGGAGTGAAGTGAGCAAGCTATTTTTCCATCTCCCTGGCGAGCATCGCCCACCTGTCTGCTGAGGCTCCCTCAGCAGACTGAAGCTGACTACTACTGAGCAGCTGCTACAGACTGTGGGCTGCCCATTGTGACACGTGGTCCCATTGTGACACGTGGCCCCATTGTTCCAGGAATAGAACACATCCAAGCATTGTGTTCTATGAATGGCATGATTCCTATCACAGTGTTCCATGGATGGAACACATCCTATTTACTGCAGGCAAGCAGCGCACCTAGCTGCTGCTGCTGCTGCTGTTTTTCTACTCCTCTCATGAGCACAAACAAGACTCTAAAAGGATGAGTTTGCAACTACTTTACTTTTGGAGAAAATTCAAAACATTCATTATTCAATAGAGCCCACTAGCAAAAACCAGCGTTTTGAATGAAGAATCACATTTCTTGGTAGAATCATGCAGGATTGAAATTTTTCATGGTTTTTTACTCCTCTCAACAGCCCAAACAAGTTTCTAAAAGGATGAGTTTGCAACTACTTTAGTTTTGGAGAAAATTCAAAACATTCATTATTCAATAGGGCCCAAACTATCAAAAACCAGCGGTTTGAATGAACACTCACATTTCTTGGTAGAATCGTGCAGGACTGAAATTTTTGATGTTTTTCTACTCCTCTCATGAGCCCAAACAAGACTCTAAAAGGATGAGTTTGCAACTACTTTACTTTTGGAGAAATTTCAAAACGTTCATTATTCATTAGAGCCCAATAGCAAAAACCAGCGTTTTGAATGAAGAATCACATTTCTTGGTAGAATCATGCAGGATTGAAATTTTTGATGGTTTTTTACTCCTCTCAAAAGCCCAAACAAGTTTCTGAAAGGATGAGTTTGCAACTACTTTACTTTTGGAGAAAATTCAAAACATTCATTATTCAATAGGGCCCAAAATATCAAAAACCAGCGGTTTAAATGAACACACATTTCTTGGTAGAATCGTGCAGGACTGAAATTTTTGATGTTTTTCTACTCCTCTCATGAGCCCAAACAAGTCTCTAAAAGGATGAGTTTGCAACTACTTTACTTTTGGAGAAAATTCAATGAATGTCAATTGAATGTTTTGAATTTTCTCCAAAAGTAAAGTAGTTGCAAACTCATCCTTTTAGAAACTTGTTTGGGCTGTTGAGAGGAGTAAAAAACCATCAAAAATTTCAATCCTGCATGATTCTACCAAGAAATGTGATTCTTCATTCAAAACCTGATTTTTGCTATTAGGCTCTATTGAATAATGAATGTTTTGAATTTTCTCCAAAAGTAAAGTAGTTGCAAACTCATGCTTTTAGAGACTTGTTTGGACTCATGAGAGGAGTAGAAAAACATCAAAAATTTCAGTCCTGTATGATTCTACCAAGAAATGTGTGTTCATTCAAACCGCTGGTTTTTGATATTTTGGGCCCTATTTAATAATGAATGTTTTGAATTTTCTCCAAAAGTAAAGTAGTTGCAAACTCATCCTTTTAGAAACTTGTTTGGGCTGTTGAGAGGAGTAAAAAACCATCAAAAATTTCAATCCTGCATGATTCTACCAAGAAATGTGATTCTTCATTCAAACCGCTGGTTTTTGATATTTTGGGCCCTATTGAATAATGAATGTTTTGAATTTTCTCCAAAAGTAAAGTAGTTGCAAACTCATCCTTTTAGAAACTTGTTTGGGCTGTTGAGAGGAGTAAAAAACCATCAAAAATTTCAATCCTGCATGATTTTACCAAGAAATGTGATTCTTCATTCAAAACGCTGGTTTTTGCTATTGGGCTCTATTGAATAATGAATGTTTTGAATTTTCTCCAAAAGTAAAGTAGATGCAAACTCATCCTTTTAGAGTCTTGGTTTGGGCTCATGAGAGGAGTAGAAAAACATCAAAAATTTCAGTCCTGCACGATTCTACCAAGAAATGTGAGTGTTCATTCAAACCGCTGGTTTTTGTTTTTTTTTTACCCTATTGAATAATGAATGTTTTGAATTTTCTCCAAAAGTAAAGTAGTTGCAAACTCATCCTTTTAGAGACTTGTTTGTGCTCATGAGAGGAGTAGAAAAACATCAAAAATTTCAGTCCTGCACGATTCTACCAAGAAATGTGTGTGTTCATTCAAACCGCTGGTTTTTGATAGTTTGGGCCCTATTGAATAATGAATGTTTTGAATTTTCTCCAAAAGTAAAGTAGTTGCAAACTCATCCTTTTAGAAACTTGTTTGGGCTGTTGAGAGGAATAAAAAACCATCAAAAATTTCAATCCTGCATGATTCTACCAAGAAATGTGATTCTTCATTCAAAACGCTGATTTTTGCTATTGGGTTCTATTGAATAATGAATGTTTTGAATTTTCTCCAAAAGTAAAGTAGTTGCAAGCTCATGCTTTTAGAGACTTGTTTGGGCTCATGAGAGGAATAGAAAAACATCAAAAATTTCAGTCCTGCATGATTCTACCAAGAAATGTGTGTTCATTCAAACCGCTGGTTTTTGATATTTTGGGCCCTATTGAATAATGAATGTTTTGAATTTTCTCCAAAAGTAAAGTAGTTGCAAACTCATCCTTTTTGAAACTTTTTTAGGCTGTTGAGAGGAGTAAAAAACCATCAAAAATTTCAATCCTGCATGATTCTACCAAGAAATGTGATTCTTCATTCAAAACGCTGGTTTTTGCTTTTGGGCTCTATTGAATAATGAATGTTTTGAATTTTCTCCAAAAATAAAGTAGTTGCAAACTCATCCTTTTAGAGACTTGTTTGTGCTCATGAGAGGAGTAGAAAAACAACAAAAATTTCAGTCCTGCACGATTCTACCAAGAAATGTGAGTGTTCATTCAAAACGCTGGTTTTTGATAGTTTGGGCCCTATTGAATAATGAATGTTTTGAATTTTCTCCAAAAGTAAAGTAGTTGCAAACTCATCCTTTTAGAAACTTGTTTGGGCTGTTGAGAGGAGTTAAAAACCATCAAAAATTTCAATCCTGCATGATTCTACCAAGAAATGTGATTCTTCATTCAAAACCTGATTTTTGCTATTGGGCTCTATTGAATAATGAATGTTTTGAATTTTCTCCAAAAGTAAAGTAGTTGCAAACTCATCCTTTTAGAGACTTGTTTGTGCTCATGAGAGGAGTAGAAAAACATCAAAAATTTCAGTCCTGCATGATTCTACCAAGAAATGTGTGTTCATTCAAACCGCTGGTTTTTGATAGTTTGGGCCCTATTGAATAATGAATGTTTTGAATTTTCTCCAAAAGTAAAGTAGTTGCAAACTCATCCTTTTAGATACTTGTTTGGGCTGTTGAGAGGAGTAAAAAACCATCAAAAATTTCAATCCTGCATGATTCTACCAAGAAATGTGATTCTTCATTCAAAACCTGATTTTTGCTATTGGGCTCTATTGAATAATGAATGTTTTGAATTTTCTCCAAAAGTAAAGTAGTTGCAAACTCATCCTTTTAGAGACTTGTTTGGGCTAATGAGAGGAGTAGAAAAACATCAAAAATTTCAGTCCTGCACGATTCTACCAAGAAATGTGTGTTCATTCAAACCGCTGGTTTTTGATAGTTTGGGCCCTATTGAATAATGAATGTTTTGAATTTTCTCCAAAAGTAAAGTAGTTGCAAACTCATCCTTTTAGAAACTTGTTTGGGCTGTTGAGAGGAGTAAAAAACCATCAAAAATTTCAATCCTGCATGATTCTACCAAGAAATGTGATTCTTCATTCAAAACCTGATTTTTGCTATTGGGCTCTATTGAATAATGAATGTTTTGAATTTTCTCCAAAAGTAAAGTAGTTGCAAACTCATGCTTTTAGAGACTTGTTTGGGCTCATGAGAGGAGTAGAAAAACATCAAAAATTTCAGTCCTGCATGATTCTACCAAGAAATGTGTGTTCATTGAAACCGCTGGTTTTTGATAGTTTGGGCCCTATTGAATAATGAATGTTTTGAATTTTCTCCAAAAGTAAAGTAGTTGCAAACTCATCCTTTTAGAAACTTGTTTGGGCTGTTGAGAGCAGTAAAAAACCATCAAAAATTTCAATCCTGCATGATTCTACCAAGAAATGTGATTCTTCATTCAAAATGCTGGTTTTTGCTATTGGGCTCTATTGAATAATGAATGTTTTGAATTTTCTCCAAAAGTAAAGTAGTTGCAAACTCATCCTTTTATAGACTTGTTTGGGCTAATGAGAGGAGTAGAAAAACATCAAAAATTTCAGTCCTGCACGATCCTACCAAGAAATGTGTGTTCATTCAAACCGCTGGTTTTTGATAGTTTGGGCCCTATTGAATAATGAATGTTTTGAATTTTCTCCAAAAGTAAAGTATTTGCAAACTCATCCTTTTAGAGACTTGTTTGGGCTCATGAGAGGAGTAGAAAAACATCAAAAATTTCAGTCCTGCACGATTCTACCAAGAAATGTGTGTTCATTCAAACCGCTGGTTTTTGATAGTTTGGGCCCTATTGAATAATGAATGTTTTGAATTTTCTCCAAAAGTAAAGTAGTTGAAAACTCATGCTTTTAGAGACTTGTTTGGGCTCATGAGAGTAGAAAAACATCAGAAATTTCAGTCCTGCATGATTCTACCAAGAAATGTGTGTTCATTGAAACTGCTGGTTTTTGATAGTTTGGGCCCTATTGAATAATGAATGTTTTGAATTTTCTCCAAAAATAAAGTAGTTGCAAACTCATCCTTTTAGAAACTTGTTTGGGCTGTTGAGAGGAGTAAAAAACCATCAAAAATTTCAATCCTGCATGATTCTACCAAGAAATGTGATTCTTCATTCAAAACGCTGGTTTTTGCTATTGTGCTCTATTGAATAATGAATGTTTTGAATTTTCTCCAAAAGTAAAGTAGTTGCAAACTCATGCTTTTAGAGACTTGTTTGGGCTCATGAGAGGAGTAGAAAAAAATCAAAAATTTCAGTCCTGCACGATTCTACCAAGAAATGTGTGTTCATTCAAACCGCTGGCTTTTGATATTTTGGGCCCTATTGAATAACGAATGTTTTGAATTTTCTCCAAAAGTAAAGTAGTTGCAAACTCATCCTTTTAGAAACTTGTTTGGGCTGTTGAGAGGAGTAAAAAACCATCAAAAATTACAATCCTGCATGATTCTACCAAGAAATGTGATTCTTCATTCAAAATGCTGGTTTTTGCTATTGGGCTCTATTGAATAATGAATGTTTTGAATTTTCTCCAAAAGTAAAGTAGTTGCAAACTCATCCTTTTAGAGACTTGTTTGGGCTCATGAGAGGAGTAGAAAAACATCAAAAATTTCAGTCCTGCACGATTCTACCAAGAAATGTGTGTTCATTCAAACCGCTGGTTTTTGATATTTTGGGCCCTATTGAATAATGAATGTTTTGAATTTTCTCCAAAAGTAAAGTAGTTGCAAACTCATCCTTTTAGAAACTTGTTTGGGCTGTTGAGAGGAGTAAAAAACCATCAAAAATTTCAATCCTGCATGATTCTACCAAGAAATGTGATTCTTCATTCAAAACCTGATTTTTGCTATTGTGCTCTATTGAATAATGAATGTTTTGAATTTTCTCCAAAAGTAAAGTAGTTGCAAACTCATGCTTTTAGAGACTTGTTTGGGCTCATGAGAGGAGTAGAAAAACATCAAAAATTTCAGTCCTGCACGATTCTACCAAGAAATGTGTGTTCATTCAAACCGCTGGTTTTTGATAGTTTGGGCCCTATTGAATAATGAATGTTTTGAATTTTCTCCAAAAGTAAAGTAGTTGCAAACTCTTGCTTTTATAGACTTGTTTGGGCTCATGAGATTAGAAAAACATCAGAAATTTCAGTCCTGCATGATTCTACCAAGAAATGTGTGCTCATTGAAACCGCTGGTTTTTGATAGTTTGGGCCCTATTGAATAATGAATGTTTTGAATTTTCTCCAAAAGTAAAGTAGTTGCAAACTCATCCTTTTAGAAACTTGTTTGGGCTGTTGAGAGGAGTAAACAACCATCAAAAATTTCAATCCTGCATGATTCTACCAAGAAATGTGATTCTTCATTCAAAACGCTGGTTTTTGCTATTGGGCTCTATTGAATAATGAATGTTTTGAATTTTCTCCAAAAGTAAAGTAGTTGCAAACTCATCCTTTTAGAGACTTGTTTGGGCTCATGAGAGGAGTAGAAAAACATCAAAAATTTCAGTCCTGCACGATTCTACCAAGAAATGTGTGTTCATTTAAACCGCTGGTTTTTGATAGTTTGGGCCCTATTGAATAATGAATGTTTTGAATTTTCTCCAAAAGTAAAGTAGTTGCAAACTCAACCTTTTAGAAACTTGTTTGGGCTGTTGAGAGGAGTAAAAAAACCATCAAAAATTTCAATCCTGCATGATTCTACCAAGAAATGTGATTCTTCATTCAAAACCTGATTTTTGCTATTGGGCTCTATTGAATAATGAATGTTTTGAATTTTCTCCAAAAGTAAAGTAGTTGCAAACTCATGCTTTTAGAGACTTGTTTGGGCTCATGAGAGGAGTAGAAAAACATCAAAAATTTCAGTCCTGCATGATTCTACCAAGAAATGTGTGTTCATTCAAACCGCTGGTTTTTGATAGTTTGGGCCCTATTGAATAATGAATGTTTTGAATTTTCTCCAAAAGTAAAGTAGTTGCAAACTCATCCTTTTAGAAACTTGTTTGGGCTGTTGAGAGGAGTAAAAAACCATCAAAAATTTCAATCCTGCATGATTCTACCAAGAAATGTGATTCTTCATTCAAAACCTGATTTTTGCTATTGGGCTCTATTGAATATTGAATGTTTTGAATTTTCTCCACAAGTAAAGTAATTGCAAACTCATGCTTTTAGAGACTTGTTTGGGCTCATGAGAGGAGTAGAAAAACATCAAAAATTTCAGTCCTGCATGATTCTACCAAGAAATGTGTGTTCATTGAAACCGCTGGTTTTTGATAGTTTGGGCCCTATTGAATAATGAATGTTTTGAATTTTCTCCAAAAGTAAAGTAGTTGCAAACTCATCCTTTTAGAAACTTGTTTGGGCTGTTGAGAGGAGTAAAAAACCATCAAAAATTTCAATCCTGCATGATTCTACCAAGAAATGTGATTCTTCATTCAAAACCTGATTTTTGCTATTGGGCTCTATTGAATAATGAATGTTTTGAATTTTCTCCAAAAGTAAAGTAGTTGCAAACTCATGCTTTTAGAGACTTGTTTGGGCTCATGAGAGGAGTAGAAAAACATCAAAAATTTCAATCCTGCATGATTCTACCAAGAAATGTGTGTTCATTGAAACCGCTGGTTTTTGATAGTTTGGGCCCTATTGAATAATGAATGTTTTGAATTTTCTCCAAAAGTAAAGTAGTTGCAAACTCATCCTTTTAGAAACTTGTTTGGGCTGTTGAGAGGAGTAAAAAACCATCAAAAATTTCAATCCTGCATGATTCTACCAAGAAATGTGATTCTTCATTCAAAACGCTGGTTTTTGCTATTGGGCTCT
Source organism: Dendrobates tinctorius (assembly GCF_039654945.1). Classification (NCBI taxonomy): domain Eukaryota; kingdom Metazoa; phylum Chordata; class Amphibia; order Anura; family Dendrobatidae; genus Dendrobates; species Dendrobates tinctorius. Next base: position 26,919,491 of record NW_027361793.1, read on the forward strand.
ATTGAATAATGAATGTTTTGAATTTTCTCCAAAAGTAAAGTAGTTGCAAACTCATGCTTTTAGAGACTTGTTTGGGCTCATGAGAGGAGTAGAAAAACATCAAAAATTTCAGTCCTGCATGATTCTACCAAGAAATGTGTGTTCATTGAAACCGCTGGTTTTTGATAGTTTGGGCCCTATTGAATAATGAATGTTTTGAATTTTCTCCAAAAGTAAAGTAGTTGCAAACTCATCCTTTTAGAAACTTGTTTGGGCTGTTGAGAGGAGTAAAAAAACCATCAAAAATTTCAATCCTGCATGATTTTAACAAGAAATGTGATTCTTCATTCAAAACCTGATTTTTGCTATTGGGCTCTATTGAATAATGAATGTTTTGAATTTTCTCCAAAAGTAAAGTAGTTGCAAACTCATGCTTTTAGAGACTTGTTTGGGCTCATGAGAGGAGTAGAAAAACATCAAAAATTTCAGTCCTGCATGATCCTACCAAGAAATGTGTGTTCATTGAAACTGCTGGTTTTTGATAGTTTGGGCCCTATTGAATAATGAATGTTTTGAATTTTCTCCAAAAGTAAAGTAGTTGCAAACTCATCCTTTTAGAAACTTGTTTGGGCTGTTGAGAGGAGTAAAAAACCATCAAAAATTTCAATCCTGCATGATTTTACCAAGAAATGTGATTCTTCATTCAAAACCTGATTTTTCCTATTGGGCTCTATTGAATAATGAATGTTTTGAATTTTCTCCAAAAGTAAAGTAGTTGCAAACTCATGCTTTTAGAGACTTGTTTGGGCTCATGAGAGGAGTAGAAAAACATCAAAAATTTCAGTCCTGCATGATTCTACCAAGAAATGTGTGTTCATTGAAACCGCTGGTTTTTGATAGTTTGGGCCCTATTGAATAATGAATGTTTTGAATTTTCTCCAAAAGTAAAGTAGTTGAAAACTCATCCTTTTAGAAACTTGTTTGGGCTGTTGAGAGGAGTAAAAAACCATCAAAAATTTCAATCCTGCATGATTCTACCAAGAAATGTGATTCTTCATTCAAAACCTGATTTTTGCTATTGGGCTCTATTGAATAATGAATGTTTTGAATTTTCTCCAAAAGTAAAGTAGTTGCAAACTCATGCTTTTAGAGACTTGTTTGGGCTCATGAGAGGAGTAGAAAAACATCAAAAATTTCAGTCCTGCATGATTCTACCAAGAAATGTGTGTTCATTCAAACCGCTGGTTTTTGATAGTTTGGGCCCTATTGAATAATGAATGTTTTGAATTTTCTCCAAAAGTAAAGTAGTTGCAAACTCATCCTTTTAGATACTTGTTTGGGCTGTTGAGAGGAGTAAAAAACCATCAAAAATTTCAATCCTGCATGATTCTACCAAGAAATGTGATTCTTCATTCAAAACCTGATTTTTGCTATTGTGCTCTATTGAATAATGAATGTTTTGAATTTTCTCCAAAAGTAAAGTAGTTGCAAACTCATCCTTTTAGAGACTTGTTTGGGCTAATGAGAGGAGTAGAAAAACATCAAAAATTTCAGTCCTGCACGATTCTACCAAGAAATGTGTGTTCATTCAAACCGCTGGTTTTTGATAGTTTGGGCCCTATTGAATAACGAATGTTTTGAATTTTCTCCAAAAGTAAAGTAGTTGCAAACTCATCCTTTTAGAAACTTGTTTGGGCTGTTGAGAGGAGTAAAAAACCATCAAAAATTTCAATCCTGCATGATTCTACCAAGAAATGTGATTCTTCATTCAAAACCTGATTTTTGCTATTGGGCTCTATTGAATAATGAATGTTTTGAATTTTCTCCAAAAGTAAAGTAGTTGCAAACTCATGCTTTTAAAGACTTGTTTGGGCTCATGAGAGGAGTAGAAAAACATCAAAAATTTCAGTCCTGCATGATTCTACCAAGAAATGTGTGTTCATTGAAACCGCTGGTTTTTGATAGTTTGGGCCCTATTGAATAATGAATGTTTTGAATTTTCTCCAAAAGTAAAGTAGTTGCAAACTCATCCTTTTAGAAACTTGTTTGGGCTGTTGAGAGCAGTAAAAAACCATCAAAAATTTCAATCCTGCATGATTCTACCAAGAAATGTGATTCTTCATTCAAAATGCTGGTTTTTGCTATTGGGCTCTATTGAATAATGAATGTTTTGAATTTTCTCCAAAAGTAAAGTAGTTGCAAACTCATCCTTTTAGAGACTTGTTTGGGCTAATGAGAGGAGTAGAAAAACATCAAAAATTTCAGTCCTGCACGATCCTACCAAGAAATGTGTGTTCATTCAAACCGCTGGTTTTTGATAGTTTGGGCCCTATTGAATAATGAATGTTTTGAATTTTCTCCAAAAGTAAAGTAGTTGCAAACTCATCCTTTTAGAAACTTGTTTGGGCTGTTGAGAGGAGTAAAAAACCATCAAAAATTTCAATCCTGCATGATTCTACCAAGAAATGTGATTCTTCATTCAAAACCTGATTTTTGCTATTGGGCTCTATTGAATAATGAATGTTTTGAATTTTCTCCAAAAGTAAAGTAGTTGCAAACTCATGCTTTTAGAGACTTGTTTGGGCTCATGAGAGGAGTAGAAAAACATCAAAAATTTCAGTCCTGCATGATTCTACCAAGAAATGTGTGTTCATTGAAACCGCTGGTTTTTGATAGTTTGGGCCCTATTGAATAATGAATGTTTTGAATTTTCTCCAAAAGTAAAGTAGTTGCAAACTCATCCTTTTAGAAACTTGTTTGGGCTGTTGAGAGCAGTAAAAAACCATCAAAAATTTCAATCCTGCATGATTCTACCAAGAAATGTGATTCTTCATTCAAAACGCTGGTTTTTGCTATTGGGCTCTATTGAATAATGAATGTTTTGAATTTTCTCCAAAAGTAAAGTATTTGCAAACTCATCCTTTTAGAGACTTGTTTGGGCTCATGAGAGGAGTAGAAAAACATCAAAAATTTCAGTCCTGCACGATTCTACCAAGAAATGTGTGTTCATTCAAACCGCTGGTTTTTGATAGTTTGGGCCCTATTGAATAATGAATGTTTTGAATTTTCTCCAAAAGTAAAGTAGTTGAAAACTCATGCTTTTAGAGACTTGTTTGGGCTCATGAGAGTAGAAAAACATCAGAAATTTCAGTCCTGCATGATTCTACCAAGAAATGTGTGTTCATTGAAACTGCTGGTTTTTGATAGTTTGGGCCCTATTGAATAATGAATGTTTTGAATTTTCTCCAAAAATAAAGTAGTTGCAAACTCATCCTTTTAGAAACTTGTTTGGGCTGTTGAGAGGAGTAAAAAACCATCAAAAATTTCAATCCTGCATGATTCTACCAAGAAATGTGATTCTTCATTCAAAACGCTGGTTTTTGCTATTGCGCTCTATTGAATAATGAATGTTTTGAATTTTCTCCAAAAGTAAAGTAGTTGCAAACTCATGCTTTTAGAGACTTGTTTGGGCTCATGAGAGGAGTAGAAAAAAATCAAAAATTTCAGTCCTGCACGATTCTACCAAGAAATGTGTGTTCATTCAAACCGCTGGCTTTTGATAATATGGGCCCTATTGAATAACGAATGTTTTGAATTTTCTCCAAAAGTAAAGTAGTTGCAAACTCATCCTTTTAGAAACTTGTTTGGGCTGTTGAGAGGAGTAAAAAACCATCAAAAATTACAATCCTGCATGATTCTACCAAGAAATGTGATTCTTCATTCAAAATGCTGGTTTTTGCTATTGGGCTCTATTGAATAATGAATGTTTTGAATTTTCTCCAAAAGTAAAGTAGTTGCAAACTCATCCTTTTAGAGACTTGTTTGGGCTCATGAGAGGAGTAGAAAAACATCAAAAATTTCAGTCCTGCATGATTCTACCAAGAAATGTGTGTTCATTCAAACCTCTGGTTTTTGATATTTTGGGCCCTATTGAATAATGAATGTTTTGAATTTTCTCCAAAAGTAAAGTAGTTGCAAACTCATCCTTTTAGAAACTTGTTTGGGCTGTTGAGAGGAGTAAAAAACCATCAAAAATTTCAATCCTGCATGATTCTACCAAGAAATGTGATTCTTCATTCAAAACGCTGGTTTTTGCTATTGGGCTCTATTGAATAATGAATGTTTTGAATTTTCTCCAAAAGTAAAGTAGTTGCAAACTCATCCTTTTAGAGACTTGTTTGGGCTAATGAGAGGAGTAGAAAAACATCAAAAATTTCAGTCCTGCACGATTCTACCAAGAAATGTGTGTTCATTCAAACCGCTGGTTTTTGATAGTTTGGGCCCTATTGAATAATGAATGTTTTGAATTTTCTCCAAAAGTAAAGTAGTTGCAAACTCATCCTTTTAGAAACTTGTTTGGGCTGTTGAGAGGAGTAAAAAACCATCAAAAATTTCAATCCTGCATGATTCTACCAAGAAATGTGATTCTTCATTCAAAACGCTGGTTTTTGCTATTGGGCTCTATTGAATAATGAATGTTTTGAATTTTCTCCAAAAGTAAAGTAGTTGCAAACTCATGCTTTTAGAGACTTGTTTGGGTTCATGAGAGGAGTAGAAAAACATCAAAAATTTCAGTCCTGCATGATACTACCAAGAAATGTGTGTTCATTGAAACCGCTGGTTTTTGATAGTTTGGGCCCTATTGAATAATGAATGTTTTGAATTTTCTCCAAAAGTAAAGTAGTTGCAAACTCATCCTTTTAGAAACTTGTTTGGGCTGTTGAGAGGAGTAAACAACCATCAAAAATTTCAATCCTGCATGATTCTACCAAGAAATGTGATTCTTCATTCAAAACGCTGGTTTTTGCTATTGGGCTCTATTGAATAATGAATGTTTTGAATTTTCTCCAAAAGTAAAGTAGTTGCAAACTCATGCTTTTAGAGACTTGTTTGGGCTCATGAGAGGAGTAGAAAAACATCAAAAATTTCAGTCCTGCATGATTCTACCAAGAAATGTGTGTTCATTCAAACCGCTGGTTTTTGATAGTTTGGGCCCTATTGAATAATGAATGTTTTGAATTTTCTCCAAAAGTAAAGTAGTTGCAAACTCATCCTTCTAGAAACTTGTTTGGGCTGTTGAGAGGAGTAAAAAACCATCAAAAATTTCAATCCTGCATGATTCTACCAAGAAATGTGATTCTTCATTCAAAACCTGATTTTTGCTATTGGGCTCTATTGAATATTGAATGTTTTGAATTTTCTCCAAAAGTAAAGTAATTGCAAACTCATGCTTTTAGAGACTTGTTTGGGCTCATGAGAGGAGTAGAAAAACATCAAAAATTTCAGTCCTGCATGATTCTACCAAGAAATGTGTGTTCATTGAAACCGCTGGTTTTTGATAGTTTGGGCCCTATTGAATAATGAATGTTTTGAATTTTCTCCAAAAGTAAAGTAGTTGCAAACTCATCCTTTTAGAAACTTGTTTGGGCTGTTGAGAGGAGTAAAAAACCATCAAAAATTTCAATCCTGCATGATTCTACCAAGAAATGTGATTCTTCATTCAAAACCTGATTTTTGCTATTGGGCTCTATTGAATAATGAATGTTTTGAATTTTCTCCAAAAGTTAATTAGTTGCAAACTCATGCTTTTAGAGACTTGTTTGGGCTCATGAGAGGAGTAGAAAAACATCAAAAATTTCAATCCTGCATGATTCTACCAAGAAATGTGTGTTCATTGAAACCGCTGGTTTTTGATAGTTTGGGCCCTATTGAATAATGAATGTTTTGAATTTTCTCCAAAAGTAAAGTAGTTGCAAACTCATCCTTTTAGAAACTTGTTTGGGCTGTTGAGAGGAGTAAAAAACCATCAAAAATTTCAATCCTGCATGATTCTACCAAGAAATGTGATTCTTCATTCAAAACGCTGGTTTTTGCTATTGGGCTCTATTGAATAATGAATGTTTTGAATTTTCTCCAAAAGTAAAGTAGTTGCAAACTCATGCTTTTAGAGACTTGTTTGGGCTCATGAGAGGAGTAGAAAAACATCAAAAATTTCAGTCCTGCATGATCCTACCAAGAAATGTGTGTTCATTGAAACCGCTGGTTTTTGATAGTTTGGGCCCTATTGAATAATGAATGTTTTGAATTTTCTCCAAAAGTAAAGTATTTGTAAACTCATCCTTTTAGAAACTTGTTTGGGCTGTTGAGAGGAGTAAAAAACCATCAAAAATTTCAATCCTGCATGATTTTACCAAGAAATGTGATTCTTCATTCAAAACCTGATTTTTCCTATTGGGCTCTATTGAATAATGAATGTTTTGAATTTTCTCCAAAAGTAAAGTAGTTGCAAACTCATGCTTTTAGAGACTTGTTTGGGCTCATGAGAGGAGTAGAAAAACATCAAAAATTTCAGTTCTGCATGATTCTACCAAGAAATGTGTGTTCATTGAAACCGCTGGTTTTTGATAGTTTGGGCCCTATTGAATAATGAATGTTTTGAATTTTCTCCAAAAGTAAAGTAGTTGCAAACTCATCCTTTTAGAAACTTGTTTGGCCTGTTGAGAGGAGTAAAAAACCATCAAAAATTTCAATCCTGCATGATTCTACCAAGAAATGTGATTCTTCATTCAAAACGCTGGTTTTTGCTATTGGGCTCTATTGAATAATGAATGTTTTGAATTTTCTCCAAAAGTAAAGTATTTGCAAACTCATCCTTTTAGAGACTTGTTTGGGCTCATGAGAGGAGTAGAAAAACATCAAAAATTTCAGTCCTGCACGATTCTACCAAGAAATGTGTGTTCATTCAAACCGCTGGTTTTTGATAGTTTGGGCCCTATTGAATAATGAATGTCTTGAATTTTCTCCAAAAGTAAAGTAGTTGAAAACTCATGCTTTTTGAGACTTGTTTGGGCTCATGAGAGTAGAAAAACATCAGAAATTTCAGTCCTGCATGATTCTACCAAGAAATGTGTGTTCATTGAAACTGCTGGTTTTTGATAGTTTGGGCCCTATTGAATAATGAATGTTTTGAATTTTCTCCAAAAATAAAGTAGTTGCAAACTCATCCTTTTAGAAACTTGTTTGGGCTGTTGAGAGGAGTAAAAAACCATCAAAAATTACAATCCTGCATGATTCTACCAAGAAATGTGATTCTTCATTCAAAATGCTGGTTTTTGCTATTGGGCTCTATTGAATAATGAATGTTTTGAATTTTCTCCAAAAGTAAAGTAGTTGCAAACTTATCCTTTTAGAGACTTGTTTGGGCTCATGAGAGGAGTAGAAAAACATCAAAAATTTCAGTCCTGCACGATTCTACCAAGAAATGTGTGTTCATTCAAACCGCTGGTTTTTGATATTTTGGGCCCTATTGAATAATGAATGTTTTGAATTTTCTCCAAAAGTAAAGTAGTTGCAAACTCATCCTTTTAGAAACTTGTTTGGGCTGTTGAGAGGAGTAAAAAACCATCAAAAATTTCAATCCTGCATGATTCTACCAAGAAATGTGATTCTTCATTCAAAACCTGATTTTTGCTATTGGGCTCTATTGAATAATGAATGTTTTGAATTTTCTCCAAAAGTAAAGTAGTTGCAAACTCATCCTTTTAGAGACTTGTTTGGGCTCATGAGAGGAGTAGAAAAACATCAAAAATTTCAGTCCTGCACGATTCTACCAAGAAATGTGTGTTCATTCAAACCGCTGGTTTTTGATAGTTTGGGCCCTATTGAATAATGAATGTTTTGAATTTTCTCCAAAAGTAAAGTAGTTGCAAACTCATCCTTTTAGAAACTTGTTTGGGATGTTGAGAGGAGTAAAAAACCATCAAAAATTTCAATCCTGCATGATTCTACCAAGAAATGTGATTCTTCATTCAAAACCTGATTTTTGCTATTGGGCTCTATTGAATAATGAATGTTTTGAATTTTCTCCAAAAGTAAAGTAGTTGCAAACTCATGCTTTTAGAGACTTGTTTGGGCTCATGAGAGGAGTAGAAAAACATCAAAAATTTCAGTCCTGCATGATTCTACCAAGAAATGTGTGTTCATTGAAACCGCTGGTTTTTGATAGTTTGGGCCCTATTGAATAATGAATGTTTTGAATTTTCTCCAAAAGTAAAGTAGTTGCAAACTCATCCTTTTAGAAACTTGTTTGGGCTGTTGAGAGCAGTAAAAAACCATCCAAAATTTCAATCCTGCATGATTCTACCAAGAAATGTGATTCTTCATTCAAAATGCTGGTTTTTGCTATTGGGCTCTATTGAATAATGAATGTTTTGAATTTTCTCCAAAAGTAAAGTAGTTGCAAACTCATCCTTTTAGAGACTTGTTTGGGCTAATGAGAGGAGTAGAAAAACATCAAAAATTTCAGTCCTGCACGATCCTACCAAGAAATGTGTGTTCATTCAAACCGCTGGTTTTTGATAGTTTGGGCCCTATTGAATAATGAATGTTTTGAATTTTCTCCAAAAGTAAAGTAGTTGCAAACTCATCCTTTTAGAAACTTGTTTGGGCTGTTGAGAGGAGTAAAAAACCATCAAAAATTTCAATCCTGCATGATTCTACCAAGAAATGTGATTCTTCATTCAAAACCTGATTTTTGCTATTGGGCTCTATTGAATAATGAATGTTTTGAATTTTCTCCAAAAGTGAAGTAGTTGCAAACTCATGCTTTTAGAGACTTGTTTGGGCTCATGAGAGGAGTAGAAAAACATCAAAAATTTCAGTCCTGCATGATTCTACCAAGAAATGTGTGTTCATTGAAACCGCTGGTTTTTGATAGTTTGGGCCCTATTGAATAATGAATGTTTTGAATTTTCTCCAAAAGTAAAGTAGTTGCAAACTCATCCTTTTAGAAACTTGTTTGGGCTGTTGAGAGCAGTAAAAAACCATCAAAAATTTCAATCCTGCATGATTCTACCAAGAAATGTGATTCTTCATTCAAAACGCTGGTTTTTGCTATTGGGCTCTATTGAATAATGAATGTTTTGAATTTTCTCCAAAAGTAAAGTATTTGCAAACTCATCCTTTTAGAGACTTGTTTGGGCTCATGAGAGGAGTAGAAAAACATCAAAAATTTCAGTCCTGCACGATTCTACCAAGAAATGTGTGTTCATTCAAACCGCTGGTTTTTGATAGTTTGGGCCCTATTGAATAATGAATGTTTTGAATTTTCTCCAAAAGTAAAGTAGTTGAAAACTCATGCTTTTAGAGACTTGTTTGGGCTCATGAGAGTAGAAAAACATCAGAAATTTCAGTCCTGCATGATTCTACCAAGAAATGTGTGTTCATTGAAACTGCTGGTTTTTGATAGTTTGGGCCCTATTGAATAATGAATGTTTTGAATTTTCTCCAAAAGTAAAGTAGTTGCAAACTCATGCTTTTAGAGACTTGTTTGGGCTCATGAGAGGAGTAGAAAAACATCAAAAATTTCAGTCCTGCATGATTCTACCAAGAAATGTGTGTTCATTGAAACCGCTGGTTTTTGATAGTTTGGGCCCTATTGAATAATGAATGTTTTGAATTTTCTCCAAAAGTAAAGTAGTTGCAAACTCATCCTTTTAGAAACTTGTTTGGGCTGTTGAGAGCAGTAAAAAACCATCCAAAATTTCAATCCTGCATGATTCTACCAAGAAATGTGATTCTTCATTCAAAATGCTGGTTTTTGCTATTGGGCTCTATTGAATAATGAATGTTTTGAATTTTCTCCAAAAGTAAAGTAGTTGCAAACTCATCCTTTTAGAGACTTGTTTGGGCTAATGAGAGGAGTAGAAAAACATCAAAAATTTCAGTCCTGCACGATCCTACCAAGAAATGTGTGTTCATTCAAACCGCTGGTTTTTGATAGTTTGGGCCCTATTGAATAATGAATGTTTTGAATTTTCTCCAAAAGTAAAGTAGTTGCAAACTCATCCTTTTAGAAACTTGTTTGGGCTGTTGAGAGGAGTAAAAAACCATCAAAAATTTCAATCCTGCATGATTCTACCAAGAAATGTGATTCTTCATTCAAAACCTGATTTTTGCTATTGGGCTCTATTGAATAATGAATGTTTTGAATTTTCTCCAAAAGTGAAGTAGTTGCAAACTCATGCTTTTAGAGACTTGTTTGGGCTCATGAGAGGAGTAGAAAAACATCAAAAATTTCAGTCCTGCATGATTCTACCAAGAAATGTGTGTTCATTGAAACCGCTGGTTTTTGATAGTTTGGGCCCTATTGAATAATGAATGTTTTGAATTTTCTCCAAAAGTAAAGTAGTTGCAAACTCATCCTTTTAGAAACTTGTTTGGGCTGTTGAGAGCAGTAAAAAACCATCAAAAATTTCAATCCTGCATGATTCTACCAAGAAATGTGATTCTTCATTCAAAACGCTGGTTTTTGCTATTGGGCTCTATTGAATAATGAATGTTTTGAATTTTCTCCAAAAGTAAAGTATTTGCAAACTCATCCTTTTAGAGACTTGTTTGGGCTCATGAGAGGAGTAGAAAAACATCAAAAATTTCAGTCCTGCACGATTCTACCAAGAAATGTGTGTTCATTCAAACCGCTGGTTTTTGATAGTTTGGGCCCTATTGAATAATGAATGTTTTGAATTTTCTCCAAAAGTAAAGTAGTTGAAAACTCATGCTTTTAGAGACTTGTTTGGGCTCATGAGAGTAGAAAAACATCAGAAATTTCAGTCCTGCATGATTCTACCAAGAAATGTGTGTTCATTGAAACTGCTGGTTTTTGATAGTTTGGGCCCTATTGAATAATGAATGTTTTGAATTTTCTCCAAAAGTAAAGTAGTTGCAAACTCATGCTTTTAGAGACTTGTTTGGGCTCATGAGAGGAGTAGAAAAACATCAAAAATTTCAGTCCTGCATGATTCTACCAAGAAATGTGTGTTCATTGAAACCGCTGGTTTTTGATAGTTTGGGCCCTATTGAATAATGAATGTTTTGAATTTTCTCCAAAAGTAAAGTAGTTGCAAACTCACCCTTTAAGAAACTTGTTTGGGCTGTTGAGAGGAGTAAAAAACCATCAAAAATTTCAATCCTGCATGATTCTACCAAGAAATGTGATTCTTCATTCAAAACCTGATTTTTGCTATTGGGCTCTATTGAATAATGAATGTTTTGAATTTTCTCCAAAAGTAAAGTAGTTGCAAACTCATGCTTTTAGAGACTTGTTTGGGCTCATGAGAGGAGTAGAAAAACATCAAAAATTTCAGTCCTGCATGATTCTACCAAGAAATGTGTGTTCATTCAAACCGCTGGTTTTTGATAGTTTGGGCCCTATTGAATAATGAATGTTTTGAATTTTCTCCAAAAGTAAAGTAGTTGCAAACTCATCCTTTTAGATACTTGTTTGGGCTGTTGAGAGGAGTAAAAAACCATCAAAAATTTCAATCCTGCATGATTCTACCAAGAAATGTGATTCTTCATTCAAAACCTGATTTTTGCTATTGGGCTCTATTGAATAATGAATGTTTTGAATTTTCTCCAAAAGTAAAGTAGTTGCAAACTCATCCTTTTAGAGACTTGTTTGGGCTAATGAGAGGAGTAGAAAAACATCAAAAATTTCAGTCCTGCACGATTCTACCAAGAAATGTGTGTTCATTCAAACCGCTGGTTTTTGATAGTTTGGGCCCTATTGAATAATGAATGTTTTGAATTTTCTCCAAAAGTAAAGTAGTTGCAAACTCATCCTTTTAGAAACTTGTTTGGGCTGTTGAGAGGAGTAAAAAACCATCAAAAATTTCAATCCTGCATGATTCTACCAAGAAATGTGATTCTTCATTCAAAACCTGATTTTTGCTATTGGGCTCTATTGAATAATGAATGTTTTGAATTTTCTCCAAAAGTAAAGTAGTTGCAAACTCATGCTTTTAGAGACTTGTTTGGGCTCATGAGAGGAGTAGAAAAACATCAAAAATTTCAGTCCTGCATGATTCTACCAAGAAATGTGTGTTCATTGAAACCGCTGGTTTTTGATAGTTTGGGCCCTATTGAATAATGAATGTTTTGAATTTTCTCCAAAAGTAAAGTAGTTGCAAACTCATCCTTTTAGAAACTTGTTTGGGCTGTTGAGAGCAGTAAAAAACCATCAAAAATTTCAATCCTGCATGATTCTACCAAGAAATGTGATTCTTCATTCAAAATGCTGGTTTTTGCTATTGGGCTCTATTGAATAATGAATGTTTTGAATTTTCTCCAAAAGTAAAGTAGTTGCAAACTCATCCTTTTAGAGACTTGTTTGGGCTAATGAGAGGAGTAGAAAAACATCAAAAATTTCAGTCCTGCACGATCCTACCAAGAAATGTGTATTCATTCAAACCGCTGGTTTTTGATAGTTTGGGCCCTATTGAATAATGAATGTTTTGAATTTTCTCCAAAAGTAAAGTAGTTGCAAACTCATGCTTTTAGAGACTTGTTTGGGCTCATGAGATTAGAAAAACATCAGAAATTTCAGTCCTGCATGATTCTACCAAGAAATGTGTGTTCATTGAAACCGCTGGTTTTTGATAGTTTGGGCCCTATTGAATAATGAATGTTTTGAATTTTCTCCAAAAATAAAATAGTTGCAAACTCATCCTTTTAGAAACTTGTTTGGGCTGTTGAGAGGAGTAAAAAACCATCAAAAATTTCAATCCTGCATGATTCTACCAAGAAATGTGATTCTTCATTCAAAACGCTGGTTTTTGCTATTGGGCTCTATTGAATAATGAATGTTTTGAATTTTCTCCAAAAGTAAAGTAGTTGCAAACTCATGCTTTTAGAGACTTGTTTGGGCTCATGAGAGGAGTAGAAAAAAATCAAAAATTTCAGTCCTGCACGATTCTACCAAGAAATGTGTGTTCATTGAAACCGCTGGTTTTTGATAGTTTGGGCCCTATTGAATAATGAATGTTTTGAATTTTCTCCAAAAATAAAATAGTTGCAAACTCATCCTTTTAGAAACTTGTTTGGGCTGTTGAGAGGAGTAAAAAACCATCAAAAATTTCAATCCTGCATGATTCTACCAAGAAATGTGATTCTTCATTCAAAACGCTGGTTTTTGCTATTGGGCTCTATTGAATAATGAATGTTTTGAATTTTCTCCAAAAGTAAAGTAGTTGCAAACTCATGCTTTTAGAGACTTGTTTGGGCTCATGAGAGGAGTAGAAAAAAATCAAAAATTTCAGTCCTGCACGATTCTACCAAGAAATGTGTGTTCATTCAAACCGCTGGTTTTTGATATTTTGGGCCCTATTGAATAATGAATGTTTTGAATTGTCTCCAAAAGTAAAGTAGTTGCAAACTCATGCTTTTAGAAACTTGTTTGGGCTGTTGAGAGAAGTAAAAAACCATCAAAAATTTCAATCCTGCATGATTCTACCAAGAAATGTGATTCTTCATTCAAAACGCTGGTTTTTGCTATTGGGCTCTATTGAATAATGAATGTTTTGAATTTTCTCCAAAAGTAAAGTAGTTACAAACTCATCCTTTTAGAGACTTGTTTGGGCTCATGAGAGGAGTAGAAAAACATCAAAAATTTCAGTCCTGCACGATTCTACCAAGAAATGTGTGTTCATTCAAACCGCTGGTTTTTGATATTTTGGGCCCTATTGAATAATGAATGTTTTGAATTTTCTCCAAAAGTAAAGTAGTTGCAAACTCATCCTTTTAGAAACTTGTTTGGGCTGTTGAGAGGAGTATAAAATCATCAAAAATTTCAATCCTGCATGATTCTACCAAGAAATGTGATTGTTCATTCAAAACTTGATTTTTGCTATTGGGCTCTATTGAATAATGAATGTTTTGAATTTTCTCCAAAAGTAAAGTAGTTGCAAACTCATGCTTTTAGAGACTTGTTTGGGCTCATGAGAGGAGTAGAAAAACATCAAAAATTTCAGTCCTGCATGATTCTACCAAGAAATGTGTGTTCATTGAAACTGCTGGTTTTTGATAGTTTGGGCCCTATTGAATAATGAATGTTTTGAATTTTCTCCAAAAGTAAAGTAGTTGCAAACTCATCCTTTTAGAAACTTGTTTGGGCTGTTGAGAGGAGTAAAAAACCATCAAAAATTTCAATCCTGCATGATTTTACCAAGAAATGTGATTCTTCATTCAAAACCTGATTTTTGCTATTGGGCTCTATTGAATAATGAATGTTTTGAATTTTCTCCAAAAGTAAAGTAGTTGCAAACTCATGCTTTTAGAGACTTGTTTGGGCTCATGAGAGGAGTAGAAAAACATCAAAAATTTCAGTCCTGCATGATTCTACCAAGAAATGTGTGTTCATTGAAACCGCTGGTTTTTGATAGTTTGGGCCCTATTGAATAATGAATGTTTTGAATTTTCTCCAAAAATAAAATAGTTGCAAACTCATCCTTTTAGAAACTTGTTTGGGCTGTTGAGAGGAGTAAAAAACCATCAAAAATTTCAATCCTGCACGATTCTACCAAGAAATGTGATTCTTCATTCAAAACGCTGGTTTTTGTTATTGGGCTCTGTTGAATAATGAATGTTTTGAATTTTCTCCAAAAGTAAAGTAGTTGCAAACTCATCCTTTTAGAGACTTGTTTGGGCTCATGAGAGGAGTAGAAAAACATCAAAAATTTCAGTCCTGCACGATTCTACCAAGAAATGTGTGTTCATTCAAACCGCTGGTTTTTGATATTTTGGGCCCTATTGAATAATGAATGTTTTGAATTTTCTCCAAAAGTAAAGTAGTTGCAAACTCATCCTTTTAGAAACTTGTTTGGGCTGTTGAGAGGAGTAAAAAACCATCAAAAATTTCAATCCTGCATGATTCTACCAAGAAATGTGATTCTTCATTCAAAACCTGATTTTTGCTATTGGGCTCTATTGAATAATGAATGTTTTGAATTTTCTCCAAAAGTAAAGTAGTTGCAAACTCATGCTTTTAGAGACTTGTTTGGGCTCATGAGAGGAGTAGAAAAACATCAAAAATTTCAGTCCTGCATGATTCTACCAAGAAACGTGTGTTCATTCAAACCGCTGGTTTTTGATAGTTTGGGCCCTATTGAATAATGAATGTTTTGAATTTTCTTCAAAAGTAAAGTAGTTGCAAACTCATCCTTTTAGAAACTTGTTTGGGCTGTTGAGAGGAGTAAAAAACCATCATAAATTTCAATCCTGCATGATTCTACCAAGAAATGTGATTCTTCATTCAAAACGCTGGTTTTTGCTATTGGGCTCTATTGAATAATGAATGTTTTGAATTTTCTCCAAAAGTAAAGTAGTTGCAAACTCATCCTTTTAGAGACTTGTTTGGGCTAATGAGAGGAGTAGAAAAACATCAAAAATTTCAGTCCTGCACGATTCTACCAAGAAATGTGTGTTCATTCAAACCGCTTTTTTTTGATAGTTTGGGCCCTATTGAATAATGAATGTTTTGAATTTTCTCCAAAAGTAAAGTAGTTGCAAACTCATCCTTTTAGAAACTTGTTTGGGCTGTTGAGAGGAGTAAAAAACCATCAAAAATTTCAATCCTGCATGATTCTACCAAGAAATGTGATTCTTCATTCAAAACCTGATTTTTGCTATTGGGCTCTATTGAATAATGAATGTTTTGAATTTTCTTCAAAAGTAAAGTAGTTGCAAACTCATGCTTTTAGAGACTTGTTTGGGCTCATGAGAGGAGTAGAAAAACATCAAAAATTTCAGTCCTGCATGATTCTACCAAGAAATGTGTGTTCATTGAAACCGCTGGTTTTTGATAGTTTGGGCCCTATTGAATAATGAATGTTTTGAATTTTCTCCAAAAGTAAAGTAGTTGCAAACTCATCCTTTTAGAAACTTGTTTGGGCTGTTGAGAGGAGTAAAAAACCATCAAAAATTTCAATCCTGCATGATTCTACCAAGAAATGTGATTCTTCATTCAAAACCTGATTTTTGCTATTGGGCTCTATTGAATAATGAATGTTTTGAATTTTCTTCAAAAGTAAAGTAGTTGCAAACTCATGCTTTTAGAGACTTGTTTGGGCTCATGAGAGGAGTAGAAAAACATCAAAAATTTCAGTCCTGCATGATTCTACCAAGAAATGTGTGTTCATTGAAACCGCTGGTTTTTGATAGTTTGGGCCCTATTGAATAATGAATGTTTTGAATTTTCTCCAAAAATAAAATAGTTGCAAACTCATCCTTTTAGAAACTTGTTTGGGCTGTTGAGAGGAGTAAAAAACCATCAAAAATTTCAATCCTGCACGATTCTACCAAGAAATGTGATTCTTCATTCAAAACGCTGGTTTTTGTTATTGGGCTCTGTTGAATAATGAATGTTTTGAATTTTCTCCAAAAGTAAAGTAGTTGCAAACTCATCCTTTTAGAGACTTGTTTGGGCTCATGAGAGGAGTAGAAAAACATCAAAAATTTCAGTCCTGCACGATTCTACCAAGAAATGTGTGTTCATTCAAACCGCTGGTTTTTGATATTTTGGGCCCTATTGAATAATGAATGTTTTGAATTTTCTCCAAAAGTAAAGTAGTTGCAAACTCATCCTTTTAGAAACTTGTTTGGGCTGTTGAGAGGAGTAAAAAACCATCAAAAATTTCAATCCTGCATGATTCTACCAAGAAATGTGATTCTTCATTCAAAACCTGATTTTTGCTATTGGGCTCTATTGAATAATGAATGTTTTGAATTTTCTCCAAAAGTAAAGTAGTTGCAAACTCATGCTTTTAGAGACTTGTTTGGGCTCATGAGAGGAGTAGAAAAACATCAAAAATTTCAGTCCTGCATGATTCTACCAAGAAACGTGTGTTCATTCAAACCGCTGGTTTTTGATAGTTTGGGCCCTATTGAATAATGAATGTTTTGAATTTTCTTCAAAAGTAAAGTAGTTGCAAACTCATCCTTTTAGAAACTTGTTTGGGCTGTTGAGAGGAGTAAAAAACCATCATAAATTTCAATCCTGCATGATTCTACCAAGAAATGTGATTCTTCATTCAAAACGCTGGTTTTTGCTATTGGGCTCTATTGAATAATGAATGTTTTGAATTTTCTCCAAAAGTAAAGTAGTTGCAAACTCATCCTTTTAGAGACTTGTTTGGGCTAATGAGAGGAGTAGAAAAACATCAAAAATTTCAGTCCTGCACGATTCTACCAAGAAATGTGTGTTCATTCAAACCGCTTTTTTTTGATAGTTTGGGCCCTATTGAATAATGAATGTTTTGAATTTTCTCCAAAAGTAAAGTAGTTGCAAACTCATCCTTTTAGAAACTTGTTTGGGCTGTTGAGAGCAGTAAAAAACCATCCAAAATTTCAATCCTGCATGATTCTACCAAGAAATGTGATTCTTCATTCAAAATGCTGGTTTTTGCTATTGGGCTCTATTGAATAATGAATGTTTTGAATTTTCTCCAAAAGTAAAGTAGTTGCAAACTCATCCTTTTAGAGACTTGTTTGGGCTAATGAGAGGAGTAGAAAAACATCAAAAATTTCAGTCCTGCACGATCCTACCAAGAAATGTGTGTTCATTCAAACCGCTGGTTTTTGATAGTTTGGGCCCTATTGAATAATGAATGTTTTGAATTTTCTCCAAAAGTAAAGTAGTTGCAAACTCATCCTTTTAGAAACTTGTTTGGGCTGTTGAGAGGAGTAAAAAACCATCAAAAATTTCAATCCTGCATGATTCTACCAAGAAATGTGATTCTTCATTCAAAACCTGATTTTTGCTATTGGGCTCTATTGAATAATGAATGTTTTGAATTTTCTCCAAAAGTGAAGTAGTTGCAAACTCATGCTTTTAGAGACTTGTTTGGGCTCATGAGAGGAGTAGAAAAACATCAAAAATTTCAGTCCTGCATGATTCTACCAAGAAATGTGTGTTCATTGAAACCGCTGGTTTTTGATAGTTTGGGCCCTATTGAATAATGAATGTTTTGAATTTTCTCCAAAAGTAAAGTAGTTGCAAACTCATCCTTTTAGAAACTTGTTTGGGCTGTTGAGAGCAGTAAAAAACCATCAAAAATTTCAATCCTGCATGATTCTACCAAGAAATGTGATTCTTCATTCAAAACGCTGGTTTTTGCTATTGGGCTCTATTGAATAATGAATGTTTTGAATTTTCTCCAAAAGTAAAGTATTTGCAAACTCATCCTTTTAGAGACTTGTTTGGGCTCATGAGAGGAGTAGAAAAACATCAAAAATTTCAGTCCTGCACGATTCTACCAAGAAATGTGTGTTCATTCAAACCGCTGGTTTTTGATAGTTTGGGCCCTATTGAATAATGAATGTTTTGAATTTTCTCCAAAAGTAAAGTAGTTGAAAACTCATGCTTTTAGAGACTTGTTTGGGCTCATGAGAGTAGAAAAACATCAGAAATTTCAGTCCTGCATGATTCTACCAAGAAATGTGTGTTCATTGAAACTGCTGGTTTTTGATAGTTTGGGCCCTATTGAATAATGAATGTTTTGAATTTTCTCCAAAAGTAAAGTAGTTGCAAACTCATGCTTTTAGAGACTTGTTTGGGCTCATGAGAGGAGTAGAAAAACATCAAAAATTTCAGTCCTGCATGATTCTACCAAGAAATGTGTGTTCATTGAAACCGCTGGTTTTTGATAGTTTGGGCCCTATTGAATAATGAATGTTTTGAATTTTCTCCAAAAGTAAAGTAGTTGCAAACTCACCCTTTAAGAAACTTGTTTGGGCTGTTGAGAGGAGTAAAAAACCATCAAAAATTTCAATCCTGCATGATTCTACCAAGAAATGTGATTCTTCATTCAAAACCTGATTTTTGCTATTGGGCTCTATTGAATAATGAATGTTTTGAATTTTCTCCAAAAGTAAAGTAGTTGCAAACTCATGCTTTTAGAGACTTGTTTGGGCTCATGAGAGGAGTAGAAAAACATCAAAAATTTCAGTCCTGCATGATTCTACCAAGAAATGTGTGTTCATTCAAACCGCTGGTTTTTGATAGTTTGGGCCCTATTGAATAATGAATGTTTTGAATTTTCTCCAAAAGTAAAGTAGTTGCAAACTCATCCTTTTAGATACTTGTTTGGGCTGTTGAGAGGAGTAAAAAACCATCAAAAATTTCAATCCTGCATGATTCTACCAAGAAATGTGATTCTTCATTCAAAACCTGATTTTTGCTATTGGGCTCTATTGAATAATGAATGTTTTGAATTTTCTCCAAAAGTAAAGTAGTTGCAAACTCATCCTTTTAGAGACTTGTTTGGGCTAATGAGAGGAGTAGAAAAACATCAAAAATTTCAGTCCTGCACGATTCTACCAAGAAATGTGTGTTCATTCAAACCGCTGGTTTTTGATAGTTTGGGCCCTATTGAATAATGAATGTTTTGAATTTTCTCCAAAAGTAAAGTAGTTGCAAACTCATCCTTTTAGAAACTTGTTTGGGCTGTTGAGAGGAGTAAAAAACCATCAAAAATTTCAATCCTGCATGATTCTACCAAGAAATGTGATTCTTCATTCAAAACCTGATTTTTGCTATTGGGCTCTATTGAATAATGAATGTTTTGAATTTTCTCCAAAAGTAAAGTAGTTGCAAACTCATGCTTTTAGAGACTTGTTTGGGCTCATGAGAGGAGTAGAAAAACATCAAAAATTTCAGTCCTGCATGATTCTACCAAGAAATGTGTGTTCATTGAAACCGCTGGTTTTTGATAGTTTGGGCCCTATTGAATAATGAATGTTTTGAATTTTCTCCAAAAGTAAAGTAGTTGCAAACTCATCCTTTTAGAAACTTGTTTGGGCTGTTGAGAGCAGTAAAAAACCATCAAAAATTTCAATCCTGCATGATTCTACCAAGAAATGTGATTCTTCATTCAAAATGCTGGTTTTTGCTATTGGGCTCTATTGAATAATGAATGTTTTGAATTTTCTCCAAAAGTAAAGTAGTTGCAAACTCATCCTTTTAGAGACTTGTTTGGGCTAATGAGAGGAGTAGAAAAACATCAAAAATTTCAGTCCTGCACGATCCTACCAAGAAATGTGTATTCATTCAAACCGCTGGTTTTTGATAGTTTGGGCCCTATTGAATAATGAATGTTTTGAATTTTCTCCAAAAGTAAAGTAGTTGCAAACTCATCCTTTTAGAAACTTGTTTGGGCTGTTGAGAGGAGTAAAAAACCATCAAAAATTTCAATCCTGCATGATTCTACCAAGAAATGTGATTCTTCATTCAAAACCTGATTTTTGCTATTGGGCTCTATTGAATAATGAATGTTTTGAATTTTCTCCAAAAGTAAAGTAGTTGCAAACTCATGCTTTTAGAGACTTGTTTGGGCTCATGAGAGGAGTAGAAAAACATCAAAAATTTCAGTCCTGCATGATTCTACCAAGAAATGTGTGTTCATTGAAACCGCTGGTTTTTGATAGTTTGGGCCCTATTGAATAATGAATGTTTTGAATTTTCTCCAAAAGTAAAGTAGTTGCAAACTCATCCTTTTAGAAACTTGTTTGGGCTGTTGAGAGCAGTAAAAAACCATCAAAAATTTCAATCCTGCATGATTCTACCAAGAAATGTGATTCTTCATTCAAAACGCTGGTTTTTGCTATTGGGCTCTATTGAATAATGAATGTTTTGAATTTTCTCCAAAAGTAAAGTATTTGCAAACTCATCCTTTTAGAGACTTGTTTGGGCTCATGAGAGGAGTAGAAAAACATCAAAAATTTCAGTCCTGCACGATTCTACCAAGAAATGTGTGTTCATTCAAACCGCTGGTTTTTGATAGTTTGGGCCCTATTGAATAATGAATGTTTTGAATTTTCTCCAAAAGTAAAGTAGTTGAAAACTCATGCTTTTAGAGACTTGTTTGGGCTCATGAGAGTAGAAAAACATCAGAAATTTCAGTCCTGCATGATTCTACCAAGAAATGTGTGTTCATTGAAACTGCTGGTTTTTGATAGTTTGGGCCCTATTGAATAATGAATGTTTTGAATTTTCTCCAAAAATAAAGTAGTTGCAAACTCATCCTTTTAGAAACTTGTTTGGGCTGTTGAGAGGAGTAAAAAACCATCAAAAATTTCAATCCTGCATGATTCTACCAAGAAATGTGATTCTTCATTCAAAACGCTGGTTTTTGCTATTGTGCTCTATTGAATAATGAATGTTTTGAATTTTCTCCAAAAGTAAAGTAGTTGCAAACTCATGCTTTTAGAGACTTGTTTGGGCTCATGAGAGGAGTAGAAAAAAATCAAAAATTTCAGTCCTGCACGATTCTACCAAGAAATGTGTGTTCATTCAAACCGCTGGCTTTTGATATTTTGGGCCCTATTGAATAACGAATGTTTTGAATTTTCTCCAAAAGTAAAGTAGTTGCAAACTCATCCTTTTAGAAACTTGTTTGGGCTGTTGAGAGGAGTAAAAAACCATCAAAAATTACAATCCTGCATGATTCTACCAAGAAATGTGATTCTTCATTCAAAATGCTGGTTTTTGCTATTGGGCTCTATTGAATAATGAATGTTTTGAATTTTCTCCAAAAGTAAAGTAGTTGCAAACTCATCCTTTTAGAGACTTGTTTGGGCTCATGAGAGGAGTAGAAAAACATCAAAAATTTCAGTCCTGCATGATTCTACCAAGAAATGTGTGTTCATTCAAACCGCTGGTTTTTGATATTTTGGGCCCTATTGAATAATGAATGTTTTGAATTTTCTCCAAAAGTAAAGTAGTTGCAAACTCATCCTTTTAGAAACTTGTTTGGGCTGTTGAGAGGAGTAAAAAACCATCAAAAATTTCAATCCTGCATGATTCTACCAAGAAATGTGATTCTTCATTCAAAACCTGATTTTTGCTATTGGGCTCTATTGAATAATGAATGTTTTGAATTTTCTCCAAAAGTAAAGTAGTTGCAAACTCATGCTTTTAGAGACTTGTTTGGGCTCATGAGAGGAGTAGAAAAACATCAAAAATTTCAGTCCTGCACGATTCTACCAAGAAATGTGTGTTCATTCAAACCGCTGGTTTTTGATAGTTTGGGCCCTATTGAATAATGAATGTTTTGAATTTTCTCCAAAAGTAAAGTAGTTGCAAACTCATGCTTTTAGAGACTTGTTTGGGCTCATGAGATTAGAAAAACATCAGAAATTTCAGTCCTGCATGATTCTACCAAGAAATGTGTGTTCATTGAAACCGCTGGTTTTTGATAGTTTGGGCCCTATTGAATAATGAATGTTTTGAATTTTCTCCAAAAATAAATTAGTTGCAAACTCATCCTTTTAGAAACTTGTTTGGGCTGTTGAGAGGAGTAAAAAACCATCAAAAATTTCAATCCTGCATGATTCTACCAAGAAATGTGATTCTTCATTCAAAACGCTGGTTTTTGCTATTGGGCTCTATTGAATAATGAATGTTTTGAATTTTCTCCAAAAGTAAAGTAGTTGCAAACTCATGCTTTTAGAGACTTGTTTGGGCTCATGAGAGGAGTAGAAAAAAATCAAAAATTTCAGTCCTGCACGATTCTACCAAGAAATGTGTGTTCATTGAAACCGCTGGTTTTTGATAGTTTGGGCCCTATTGAATAATGAATGTTTTGAATTTTCTCCAAAAATAAAATAGTTGCAAACTCATCCTTTTAGAAACTTGTTTGGGCTGTTGAGAGGAGTAAAAAACCATCAAAAATTTCAATCCTGCATGATTCTACCAAGAAATGTGATTCTTCATTCAAAACGCTGGTTTTTGCTATTGGGCTCTATTGAATAATGAATGTTTTGAATTTTCTCCAAAAGTAAAGTAGTTGCAAACTCATGCTTTTAGAGACTTGTTTGGGCTCATGAGAGGAGTAGAAAAAAATCAAAAATTTCAGTCCTGCACGATTCTACCAAGAAATGTGTGTTCATTCAAACCGCTGGTTTTTGATATTTTGGGCCCTATTGAATAATGAATGTTTTGAATTGTCTCCAAAAGTAAAGTAGTTGCAAACTCATGCTTTTAGAAACTTGTTTGGGCTGTTGAGAGAAGTAAAAAACCATCAAAAATTTCAATCCTGCATGATTCTACCAAGAAATGTGATTCTTCATTCAAAACGCTGGTTTTTGCTATTGGGCTCTATTGAATAATGAATGTTTTGAATTTTCTCCAAAAGTAAAGTAGTTACAAACTCATCCTTTTAGAGACTTGTTTGGGCTCATGAGAGGAGTAGAAAAACATCAAAAATTTCAGTCCTGCACGATTCTACCAAGAAATGTGTGTTCATTCAAACCGCTGGTTTTTGATATTTTGGGCCCTATTGAATAATGAATGTTTTGAATTTTCTCCAAAAGTAAAGTAGTTGCAAACTCATCCTTTTAGAAACTTGTTTGGGCTGTTGAGAGGAGTATAAAATCATCAAAAATTTCAATCCTGCATGATTCTACCAAGAAATGTGATTGTTCATTCAAAACTTGATTTTTGCTATTGGGCTCTATTGAATAATGAATGTTTTGAATTTTCTCCAAAAGTAAAGTAGTTGCAAACTCATGCTTTTAGAGACTTGTTTGGGCTCATGAGAGGAGTAGAAAAACATCAAAAATTTCAGTCCTGCATGATTCTACCAAGAAATGTGTGTTCATTGAAACTGCTGGTTTTTGATAGTTTGGGCCCTATTGAATAATGAATGTTTTGAATTTTCTCCAAAAGTAAAGTAGTTGCAAACTCATCCTTTTAGAAACTTGTTTGGGCTGTTGAGAGGAGTAAAAAACCATCAAAAATTTCAATCCTGCATGATTTTACCAAGAAATGTGATTCTTCATTCAAAACCTGATTTTTGCTATTGGGCTCTATTGAATAATGAATGTTTTGAATTTTCTCCAAAAGTAAAGTAGTTGCAAACTCATGCTTTTAGAGACTTGTTTGGGCTCATGAGAGGAGTAGAAAAACATCAAAAATTTCAGTCCTGCATGATTCTACCAAGAAATGTGTGTTCATTGAAACCGCTGGTTTTTGATAGTTTGGGCCCTATTGAATAATGAATGTTTTGAATTTTCTCCAAAAATAAAATAGTTGCAAACTCATCCTTTTAGAAACTTGTTTGGGCTGTTGAGAGGAGTAAAAAACCATCAAAAATTTCAATCCTGCACGATTCTACCAAGAAATGTGATTCTTCATTCAAAACGCTGGTTTTTGTTATTGGGCTCTGTTGAATAATGAATGTTTTGAATTTTCTCCAAAAGTAAAGTAGTTGCAAACTCATGCTTTTAGAGACTTGTTTGGGCTCATGAGAGGAGTAGAAAAACATCAAAAATTTCAGTCCTGCACGATTCTACCAAGAAATGTGTGTTCATTCAAACCGCTGGTTTTTGATATTTTGGGCCCTATTGAATAATGAATGTTTTGAATTTTCTCCAAAAGTAAAGTAGTTGCAAACTCATCCTTTTAGAAACTTGTTTGGGCTGTTGAGAGGAGTAAAAAACCATCAAAAATTTCAATCCTGCATGATTCTACCAAGAAATGTGATTCTTCATTCAAAACCTGATTTTTGCTATTGGGCTCTATTGAATAATGAATGTTTTGAATTTTCTCCAAAAGTAAAGTAGTTGCAAACTCATGCTTTTAGAGACTTGTTTGGGCTCATGAGAGGAGTAGAAAAACATCAAAAATTTCAGTCCTGCATGATTCTACCAAGAAACGTGTGTTCATTCAAACCGCTGGTTTTTGATAGTTTGGGCCCTATTGAATAATGAATGTTTTGAATTTTCTTCAAAAGTAAAGTAGTTGCAAACTCATCCTTTTAGAAACTTGTTTGGGCTGTTGAGAGGAGTAAAAAACCATCATAAATTTCAATCCTGCATGATTCTACCAAGAAATGTGATTCTTCATTCAAAACGCTGGTTTTTGCTATTGGGCTCTATTGAATAATGAATGTTTTGAATTTTCTCCAAAAGTAAAGTAGTTGCAAACTCATCCTTTTAGAGACTTGTTTGGGCTAATGAGAGGAGTAGAAAAACATCAAAAATTTCAGTCCTGCACGATTCTACCAAGAAATGTGTGTTCATTCAAACCGCTTTTTTTTGATAGTTTGGGCCCTATTGAATAATGAATGTTTTGAATTTTCTCCAAAAGTAAAGTAGTTGCAAACTCATCCTTTTAGAAACTTGTTTGGGCTGTTGAGAGGAGTAAAAAACCATCAAAAATTTCAATCCTGCATGATTCTACCAAGAAATGTGATTCTTCATTCAAAACCTGATTTTTGCTATTGGGCTCTATTGAATAATGAATGTTTTGAATTTTCTTCAAAAGTAAAGTAGTTGCAAACTCATGCTTTTAGAGACTTGTTTGGGCTCATGAGAGGAGTAGAAAAACATCAAAAATTTCAGTCCTGCATGATTCTACCAAGAAATGTGTGTTCATTGAAACCGCTGGTTTTTGATAGTTTGGGCCCTATTGAATAATGAATGTTTTGAATTTTCTCCAAAAGTAAAGTAGTTGCAAACTCATCCTTTTAGAAACTTGTTTGGGCTGTTGAGAGGAGTAAAAAACCATCAAAAATTTCAATCCTGCATGATTCTACCAAGAAATGTGATTCTTCATTCAAAACGCTGGTTTTTGCTATTGGGCTCTATTGAATAATGAATGTTTTGAATTTTCTCCAAAAGTAAAGTAGTTGCAAACTCATGCTTTTAGAGACTTGTTTGGGCTCATGAGAGGAGTAGAAAAACATCAAAAATTTCAGTCCTGCACGATTCTACCAAGAAATGTGTGTTCATTCAAACTGCTGGTTTTTGATATTTTGGGCCCTATTGAATAATGAATGTTTTGAATTTTCTCCAAAAGTAAAGTAGTTGCAAACTCATCCTTTTAGAAACTTGTTTGGGCTGTTGAGAGAAGTAAAAAACCATCAAAAATTTCAATCCTGCATGATTCTACCAATAAATGTGATTCTTCATTCAAAACCTGATTTTTGCTTTTGGGCTCTATTGAATAATGAATGTTTTGAATTTTCTCCAAAAGTAAAGTAGTTGCAAACTCATGCTTTTAGAGACTTGTTTGGGCTCATGAGAGGAGTAGAAAAACATCAAAAATTTCAGTCCTGCATGATTCTACCAAGAAATGTGTGTTCATTGAAACCGCTGGTTTTTGATAGTTTGGGCCCTATTGAATAATGAATGTTTTGAATTTTCTCCAAAAGTAAAGTAGTTGCAAACTCATCCTTTTAGAAACTTGTTTGGGCTGTTGAGAGGAGTAAAAAACCATCAAAAATTTCAATCCTGCATGATTCTACCAAGAAATGTGATTCTTCATTCAAAACGCTGGTTTTTGCTATTGGGCTCTATTGAATAATGAATGTTTTGAATTTTCTCCAAAAGTAAAGTAGTTGCAAACTCATGCTTTTAGAGACTTGTTTGGGCTCATGAGAGGAGTAGAAAAACATCAAAAATTTCAGTCCTGAATGATTCTACCAAGAAATGTGTGTTCATTGAAACTGCTGGTTTTTGATATTTTGGGCCCTATTGAATAATGAATGTTTTGAATTTTCTCCAAAAGTAAAGTAGTTGCAAACTCATCCTTTTAGAAACTTGTTTGGGCTGTTGAGAGGAGTAAAAAACCATAAAAAATTTCAATCCTGCATGATTTTGCCAAGAAATGTGATTCTTCATTCAAAACCTGATTTTTGCTATTGGGCTCTATTGAATAATGAATGTTTTGAATTTTCTCCAAAAGTAAAGTAGTTGCAAACTCATGCTTTTAGAGACTTGTTTGGGCTCATGAGAGGAGTAGAAAAACATCAAAATTTTCAGTCCTGCATGATCCCACCAAGAAATGTGTGTTCATTGAAACCACTGGTTTTTGATAGTTTGGGCCCTATTGAATAATGAATGTTTTGAATTTTCTCCAAAAATAAAGTAGTTGCAAACTCATCCTTTTAGAAACTTGTTTGGGCTGTTGAGAGGAGTAAAAAACCATCAAAAATTTCAATCCTGCATGATTCTACCAAGAAATGTGATTCTTCATTTAAAACGCAGGTTTTTGTTATTGGGCTCTATTGAATAATGAATGTTTTGAATTTTCTCCAAAAGTAAAGTAGTTGCAAACTCATCCTTTTAGAGACTTGTTTGGGCTCATGAGAGGAGTAGAAAAACATCAAAAATTTCAGTCCTGCACGATTCTACCAAGAAATGTGTGTTCATTCAAACCGCTGGTTTTTGATATTTTGGGCCCTATTGAATAATGAATGTTTTGAATTTTCTTCAAAAGTAAAGTAGTTGCAAACTCATCCTTTTAGAAACTTGTTTGGGCTGTTGAGAGGAGTAAAAAACCATCAAAAATTTCAATCCTGCATGATTCTACCAAGAAATGTGATTCTTCATTCAAAACCTGATTTTTGCTATTGGGCTCTATTGAATAATGAATGTTTTGAGTTTTCTCCAAAAGTAAAGTAGTTGCAAACTCATGCTTTTAGAGACTTGTTTGGGCTCATGAGAGGAGTAGAAAAACATCAAAAATTTCAGTCCTGCATGATTCTACCAAGAAATGTGTGTTCATTGAAACCGCTGGTTTTTGATAGTTTGGGCCCTATTGAATAATGAATGTTTTGAATTTTCTCCAAAAGTAAAGTAGTTGCAAACTCATCCTTTTAGAAACTTGTTTGGGCTGTTGAGAGCAGTAAAAAACCATCAAAAATTTCAATCCTGCATGATTCTACCAAGAAATGTGATTCTTCATTCAAAACGCTGGTTTTTGCTATTGGGCTCTATTGAATAATGAATGTTTTGAATTTTCTCCAAAAGTAAAGTAGTTGCAAACTCATCCTTTTAGAGACTTGTTTGGGCTCATGAGAGGAGTAGAAAAACATCAAAAATTTCAGTCCTGCACGATTCTACCAAGAAATGTGTGTTCATTCAAACCGCTGGTTTTTGATATTTTGGGCCCTATTGAATAATGAATGTTTTGAATTTTCTCCAAAAGTAAAGTAGTTGCAAACTCATCCTTTTAGACTCTTGTTTGGGCTGTTGAGAGGAGTAAAAAACCATCAAAAATTTCAATCCTGCATGATTCTACCAAGAAATGTGATTCTTCATTCAAAACGCTGGTTTTTGCTATTGGGCTCTATTGAATAATGAATGTTTTGAATTTTCTCCAAAAGTAAAGTAGTTGCAAACTCATGCTTTTAGAGACTTGTTTGGGCTCATGAGAGGAGTAGAAAAACATCAAAAATTTCAGTCCTGCACGATTCAACCAAGAAATGTGTGTTCATTCAAACCGCTGGTTTTTGATATTTTGGGCCCTATTGAATAATGAATGTTTTGAATTTTCTCCAAAAGTAAAGTAGTTGCAAACTCATCCTTTTAGAAACTTGTTTGGGCTGTTGAGAGGAGTAAAAAACCCTCAAAAATTTCAATCCTGCATGATTCTACCAAGAAATGTGATTCTTCATTCAAAACCTGATTTTTGCTATTGGGCTCTATTGAATAATGAATGTTTTGAATTTTCTCCAAAAGTAAAGTAGTTGCAAACTCATGCTTTTAGAGACTTGTTTGGGCTCATGAGAGGAGTAGAAAAACATCAAAAATTTCAGTCCTGCATGATTCTACCAAGAAATGTGTGTTCATTCAAACCGCTGGTTTTTGATAGTTTGGGCCCTATTGAATAATGAATGTTTTGAATTTTCTCCAAAAGTAAAGTAGTTGCAAACTCATCCTTTTAGAAACTTGTTTGGACTGTTGAGAGCAGTAAAAAACCATCAAAAATTTCAATCCTGCATGATTCTACCAAGAAATGTGATTCTTCATTCAAAACGCTGGTTTTTGCTATTGGGCTCTATTGAATAATGAATGTTTTGAATTTTCTCCAAAAGTAAAGTAGTTGCAAACTCATCCTTTTAGAGACTTGTTTGGGCTAATGAGAGGAGTAGAAAAACATCAAAAATTTCAGTTCTGCACGATTCTACCAAGAAATGTGTGTTCATTCAAACCGCTGGTTTTTGATAGTTTGGGCCCTATTGAATAATGAATGTTTTGAATTTTCTCCAAAAGTAAAGTAGTTGCAAACTCATCCTTTTAGAAACTTGTTTGGGCTGTTGAGAGGAGTAAAAAACCATCAAAAATTTCAATCCTGCATGATTCTACCAAGAAATGTGATTCTTCATTCAAAACCTGATTTTTGCTATTGGGCTCTATTGAATAATGAATGTTTTGAATTTTCTTCAAAAGTAAAGTAGTTGCAAACTCATGCTTTTAGAGACTTGTTTGGGCTCATGAGAGGAGTAGAAAAACATCAAAAATTTCAGTCCTGCATGATTCTACCAAGAAATGTGTGTTCATTGAAACCGCTGGTTTTTGATAGTTTGGGCCCTATTGAATAATGAATGTTTTGAATTTTCTCCAAAAGTAAAGTAGTTGCAAACTCATCCTTTTAGAAACTTGTTTGGGCTGTTGAGAGGAGTAAAAAACCATCAAAAATTTCAATCCTGCATGATTCTACCAAGAAATGTGATTCTTCATTCAAAACGCTGTTTTTTGCTATTGGGCTCTATTGAATAATGAATGTTTTGAATTTTCTCCAAAAGTAAAGTAGTTGCAAACTCATCCTTTTAGAGACTTGTTTGGGCTCATGAGAGGAGTAGAAAAACATCAAAAATTTCAGTCCTGCACGATTCTACCAAGAAATGTGTGTTCATTCAAACCGCTGGTTTTTGATATTTTGGGCCCTATTGAATAATGAATGTTTTGAATTTTCTCCAAAAGTAAAGCAGTTGCAAACTCATCCTTTTAGAAACTTGTTTGGGCTGTTGAGAGGAGTAAAAAACCATCAAAAATTTCAATCCTGCATGATTCTACCAAGAAATGTGATTCTTCATTCAAAACCTGATTTTTGCTATTGGGCTCTATTGAATAATGAATGTTTTGAATTTTCTCCAAAAGTAAAGTAGTTGCAAACTCATCCTTTTATAGTCTTGTTTGGGCTCATGAGAGGAGTAGAAAAACATCAAAAATTTCAGTCCTGCATGATTCTACCAAGAAATGTGTGTTCATTGAAACCGCTGGTTTTTGATAGTTTGGGCCCTATTGAATAATGAATGTTTTGAATTTTCTCCAAAAGTAAAGTAGTTGCAAACTCATGCTTTTAGAGACTTGTTTGGGCTCATGAGAGGAGTAGAAAAACATCAAAAATTTCAGTCCTGCATGATTCTACCAAGAAATGTGTGTTCATTGAAACCGCTGGTTTTTGATAGTTTGGGCCCTAATGAATAATGAATGTTTTGAATTTTCTCCAAAAATAAAATAGTTGCAAACTCATCCTTTTAGATACTTGTTTGGGCTGTTGAGAGGAGTAAAAAACCATCAAAAATTTCAATCCTGCATGATTCTACCAAGAAATGTGATTCTTCATTCAAAACGCTGGTTTTTGTTATTGGGCTCTGTTGAATAATGAATGTTTTGAATTTTCTCCAAAAGTAAAGTAGTTGCAAACTCATCCTTTTAGAGACTTGTTTGGGCTCATGAGAGGAGTAGAAAAACATCAAAAATTTCAGTCCTGCACGATTCTACCAAGAAATGTGTGTTCATTCAAACCGCTGGTTTTTGATAGTTTGGGCCCTATTAAATAATGAATGTTTTGAATTTTCTCCAAAAGTAAAGTAGTTGCAAACTCATCCTTTTAGAAACTTGTTTCGTCTGTTGAGAGGAGTAAAAAACCATCAAAAATTTCAATACTGCATGATTCTACCAAGAAATGTGATTCTTCATTCAAAACCTGATTTTTGCTATTGGGCTCTATTGAATAATGAATGTTTTGAATTTTCTTCAAAAGTAAAGTAGTTGCAAACTCATGCTTTTAGAGACTTGTTTGGGCTCATGAGAGGAGTAGAAAAACATCAAAAATTTCAGTCCTGCATGATTCTACCAAGAAATGTGTGTTCATTGAAACCGCTGGTTTTTGATAGTTTGGGCCATATTGAATAATGAATGTTTTGAATTCTCTCCAAAAGTAAAGTAGTTGCAAACTCATCCTTTTAGAAACTTGTTTGGGCTGTTGAGAGGAGTAAAAAACCATCAAAAATTTCAATCCTGCATGATTCTACCAAGAAATGTGATTCTTCATTCAAAACGCTGGTTTTTGCTATTGGGCTCTATTGAATAATGAATGTTTTGAATTTTCTCCAAAAGTAAAGTAGTTGCAAACTCATCCTTTTAGAGACTTGTTTGGGCTCATGAGAGGAGTAGAAAAACATCAAAAATTTCAGTCCTGCACGATTCTACCAAGAAATGTGTGTTCATTCAAACCGCTGGTTTTTGATATTTTGGGCCCTATTGAATAATGAATGTTTTGAATTTTCTCCAAAAGTAAAGTAGTTGCAAACTCATCCTTTTAGACACTTGTTTGGGCTGTTGAGAGGAGTAAAAAACCATCAAAAATTTCAATCCTGCATGATTCTACCAAGAAATGTGATTCTTCATTCAAAACGCTGGTTTTTGCTATTGGGCTCTATTGAATAATGAATGTTTTGAATTTTCTCCAAAATTAAAGTAGTTGCAAACTCATGCTTTTAGAGACTTGTTTGGGCTCATGAGAGGAGTAGAAAAACATCAAAAATTTCAGTCCTGCATGATTCTACCAAGAAATGTGTGTTCATTGAAACCGCTGGTTTTTGATAGTTTGGGCCCTATTGAATAATGAATGTTTTGAATTTTCTCCAAAATTAAAGTAGTTGCAAACTCATCCTTTTATAAACTTGTTTGGGCTGTTGAGAGCAGTAAAAAACCATCAAAAATTTCAATCCTGCATGATTCTACCAAGAAATGTAATTCTTCATTCAAAACGCTGGTTTTTGCTATTGGGATCTATTGAATAATGAATGTTTTGAATTTTCTCCAAAAGTAAAGTAGTTGCAGACTCATCCTTTTAGAGACTTGTTTGGGCTAATGAGAGGAGTAGAAAAACATCAAAAATTTCAGTCCTGCACGATTCTACCAAGAAATGTGTGTTCATTCAAACCGCTGGTTTTTGATAGTTTGGGCCCTATTGAATAATGAATGTTTTGAATTTTCTCCAAAAGGAAAGTAGTTGCAAACTCATGCTTTTAGAGACTTGTTTGGGCTCATGAGATTAGAAAAACATCAGAAATTTCAGTCCTGCATGATTCTACCAAGAAATGTGTGTTCATTGAAACCGCTGGTTTTTGATAGTTTGGGCCCTATTGAATAATGAATGTTTTGAATTTTCTCCAAAAATAAAGTAGTTGCAAACTCATCCTTTTAGAAACTTGTTTGGGCTGTTGAGAGGAGTAAAAAACCATCAGAAATTTCAATCCTGCATGATTCTACCAAGAAATGTGATTCTTCATTCAAAACGCTGGTTTTTGCTATTGGGCTCTATTGAATAATGAATGTTTTGAATTTTCTCCAAAAGTAAAGTAGTTGCAAACTCATGCTTTTAGAGACTTGTTTGGGCTCCTCATGAGAGGAGTAGAAAAAAATCAAAAATTTCAGTCCTGCACGATTCTACCAAGAAATGTGTGTTCATTCAAACCGCTGGTTTTTGATATTTTGGGCCCTATTGAATAACGAATGTTTTGAATTGTCTCCAAAAGTAAAGTAGTTGCAAACTCATGCTTTTAGAAACTTGTTTGGGCTGTTGAGAGGAGTAAAAAACCATCAAAAATTTCAATCCTGCATGATTCTACCAAGAAATGTGATTCTTCATTCAAAACGCTGGTTTTTGCTATTGGGCTCTATTGAGTAATGAATGTTTTGAATTTTCTCCAAAAGTAAAGTAGTTGCAAACTCATCCTTTTAGAGACTTGTTTGGGCTCATGAGAGGAGTAGAAAAACATCAAAAATTTCAGTCCTGCACGATTCTACCAAGAAATGTGTGTTCATTCAAACCGCTGGTTTTTGATATTTTGCACCCTATTGATTAATGAATGTTTTATATTTTCTCCAAAAGTAAAGTAGTTGCAAACTCATCCTTTTAGAAACTTGTTTGGGCTGTTGAGAGGAGTATAAAACCATCAAAAATTTCAATCCTGCATGATTCTACCAAGAAATGTGATTCTTCATTCAAAACCTGATTTTTGCTATTGGGCTCTATTGAATAATGAATGTTTTGAATTTTCTCCAAAAGTAAAGTAGTTGCAAACTCATGCTTTTAGAGACTTGTTTGGGCTCATGAGAGGAGTAGAAAAACATCAAAAATTTCAGTCCTGCATGATTCTACCAAGAAATGTGTGTTCATTGAAACTGCTGGTTTTTGATAGTTTGGGCCCTATTGAATAATGAATGTTTTGAATTTTCTCCAAAAGTAAAGTAGTTGCAAACTCATCCTTTTAGAAACTTGTTTGGGCTGTTGAGAGGAGTAAAAAACCATCAAAAATTTCAATCCTGCATGATTTTACCAAGAAATGTGATTCTTCATTCAAAACCTGATTTTTGCTATTGGGCTCTATTGAATAATGAATGTTTTGAATTTTCTCCAAAAGTAAAGTAGTTGCAAACTCATGCTTTTAGAGACTTGTTTGGGCTCATGAGGGGAGTAGAAAAACATCAAAAATTTCAGTCCTGCATGATCCCACCAAGAAATGTGTGTTCATTGAAACCACTGGTTTTTGATATTTTGGGCCCTATTGAATAATGAATGTTTTGAATTTTCTCCAAAAATAAAGTAGTTGCAAACTCATCCTTTTAGAAACTTGTTTGGGCTGTTGAGAGGAGTAAAAAACCATCAAAAATTTCAATCCTGCATGATTCTACCAAGAAATGTGATTCTTCATTCAAAACGCAGGTTTTTGCTATTGGGCTCTATTGAATAATGAATGTTTTGAATTTTCTCCAAAAGTAAAGTAGTTGCAAACTCATCCTTTTAGAGACTTGTTTGGGCTCATGAGAGGAGTAGAAAAACATCAAAAATTTCAGTCCTGCATGATTCTACCAAGAAATGTGTGTTCATTCAAACCGCTGGTTTTTGATAGTTTGGGCCCTATTGAATAATGAATGTTTTGAATTTTCTCCAAAAGTAAAGTAGTTGCAAACTCATCCTTTTAGAAACTTGTTTGGGCTGTTGAGAGCAGTAAAAAACCATCAAAAATTTCAATCCTGCATGATTCTACCAAGAAATGTAATTCTTCATTCAAAACGCTGGTTTTTGCTATTGGGCTCTATTGAATAATGAATGTTTTGAATTTTCTCCAAAAGTAAAGTAGTTGCAGACTCATCCTTTTAGAGACTTGTTTGGGCTAATGAGAGGAGTAGAAAAACATCAAAAATTTCAGTCCTGCACGATTCTACCAAGAAATGTGTGTTCATTCAAACCGCTGGTTTTTGATAGTTTGGGCCCTATTGAATAATGAATGTTTTGAATTTTCTCCAAAAGTAAAGTAGTTGCAAACTCATGCTTTTAGAGACTTGTTTGGGCTCATGAGATTAGAAAACATCAGAAATTTCAGTCCTGCATGATTCTACCAAGAAATGTGTGTTCATTGAAACCGCTGGTTTTTGATAGTTTGGGCCCTATTGAATAATGAATGTTTTGAATTTTCTCCAAAAATAAAGTAGTTGCAAACTCATCCTTTTAGAAACTTGTTTTGGGCTGTTGAGAGGAGTAAAAAACCATCAAAAATTTCAATCCTGCATGATTCTACCAAGAAATGTGATTCTTCATTCAAAACGCTGGTTTTTGCTATTGGGCTCTATTGAATAATGAATGTTTTGAATTTTCTCCAAAAGTAAAGTAGTTGCAAACTCATGCTTTTAGAGACTTGTTTGGGCTCCTCATGAGAGGAGTAGAAAAAAATCAAAAATTTCAGTCCTGCACGATTCTACCAAGAAATGTGTGTTCATTCAAACCGCTGGTTTTTGATATTTTGGGCCCTATTGAATAACGAATGTTTTGAATTGTCTCCAAAAGTAAAGTAGTTGCAAACTCATGCTTTTAGAAACTTGTTTGGGCTGTTGAGAGGAGTAAAAAACCATCAAAAATTTCAATCCTGCATGATTCTACCAAGAAATGTGATTCTTCATTCAAAACGCTGGTTTTTGCTATTGGGCTCTATTGAATAATGAATGTTTTGAATTTTCTCCAAAAGTAAAGTAGTTGCAAACTCATCCTTTTAGAGACTTGTTTGGGCTCATGAGAGGAGTAGAAAAACATCAAAAATTTCAGTCCTGCACGATTCTACCAAGAAATGTGTGTTCATTCAAACCGCTGGTTTTTGATATTTTGGGCCCTATTGATTAATGAATGTTTTATATTTTCTTCAAAAGTAAAGTAGTTGCAAACTCATCCTTTTAGAAACTTGTTTGGGCTGTTGAGAGGAGTATAAAACCATCAAAAATTTCAATCCTGCATGATTCTACCAAGAAATGTGATTCTTCATTCAAAACCTGATTTTTGCTATTGGGCTCTATTGAATAATGAATGTTTTGAATTTTCTCCAAAAGTAAAGTAGTTGCAAACTCATGCTTTTAGAGACTTGTTTGGGCTCATGAGAGGAGTAGAAAAACATCAAAAATTTCAGTCCTGCATGATTCTACCAAGAAATGTGTGTTCATTGAAACTGCTGGTTTTTGATAGTTTGGGCCCTATTGAATAATGAATGTTTTGAATTTTCTCCAAAAGTAAAGTAGTTGCAAACTCATCCTTTTAGAAACTTGTTTGGGCTGTTGAGAGGAGTAAAAAACCATCAAAAATTTCAATCCTGCATGATTTTACCAAGAAATGTGATTCTTCATTCAAAACCTGATTTTTGCTATTGGGCTCTATTGAATAATGAATGTTTTAAATTTTCTCCAAAAGTAAAGTAGTTGCAAACTCATGCTTTTAGAGACTTGTTTGGGCTCATGAGAGGAGTAGAAAAACATCAAAAATTTCAGTCCTGCATGGTCCCACCAAGAAATGTGTGTTCATTGAAACCACTGGTTTTTGATAGTTTGGGCCCTATTGAATAATGAATGTTTTGAATTTTCTCCAAAAGTAAAGTAGTTGCAAACTCATCCTTTTAGAAACTTGTTTGGGCTGTTGAGAGGAGTAAAAAACCATCAAAAATTTCAATCCTGCATGATTCTACCAAGAAATGTGATTCTTCATTCAATACGCTGGTTTTTGCTATTGGGCTCTATTGAATAATGAATGTTTTGAATTTTCTCCAAAAGTAAAGTAGTTGCAAACTCATGCTTTTAGAGACTTGTTTGGGCTCATGAGAGGAGTAGAAAAACATCAAAAATTTCAGTCCTGCATGATTCTACCAAGAAATGTGTGTTCATTGAAACCGCAGGTTTTTGATAGTTTGGGCCCTATTGAATAATGAATGTTTTGAATTTTCTCCAAAAGTAAAGTAGTTGCAAACTCATCCTTTTAGAAACTTGTTTGGGCTGTTGAGAGCAGTAAAAAACCATCAAAAATTTCAATCCTGCATGATTCTACCAAGAAATGTGATTCTTCATTCAAAACGCTGGTTTTTCCTATTGGGCTCTATTGAATAATGAATGTTTTGAATTTTCTCCAAAAGTAAAGTAGTTGCAAACTCATCCTTTTAGAGACTTGTTTGGGCTAATGAGAGAAGTAGAAAAACATCAAAAATTTCAGTCCTGCACGATTCTACCAAGAAATGTGTGTTCATTCAAACCGCTGGTTTTTGATAGTTTGGGCCCTATTGAATAATGAATGTTTTGAATTTTCTCCAAAAGTAAAGTAGTTGCAAACTCATCCTTTTAGAAACTTGTTTGGGCTGTTGAGAGGAGTAAAAAACCATCAAAAATTTCAATCTTGCATTATTCTACCAAGAAATGTGATTCTTCATTCAAAACCTGATTTTTGCTATTGGGCTCTATTGAATAATGAATGTTTTGAATTTTCTCCAAAAGTAAAGTAGTTGCAAACTCATGCTTTTAGAGACTTGTTTGGGCTCATGAGAGGAGTAGAAAAACATCAAAAATTTCAGTCCTGCATGATTCTACCAAGAAATGTGTGTTCATTGAAACTGCTGGTTTTTGATAGTTTGGGCCCTATTGAATAATGAATGTTTTGAATTTTCTCCAAAAGTAAAGTAGTTGCAAACTCATCCTTTTAGAAACTTGTTTGGGCTGTTGAGAGGAGTAAAAAACCATCAAAAATTTCAATCCTGCATGATTTTACCAAGAAATGTGATTCTTCATTCAAAACCTGATTTTTGCTATTGGGCTCTATTGAATAATGAATGTTTTGAATTTTCTCCAAAAGTAAAGTAGTTGCAAACTCATGCTTTTAGAGACTTGTTTGGGCTCATGAGGGGAGTAGAAAAACATCAAAAATTTCAGTCCTGCATGATCCCACCAAGAAATGTGTGTTCATTGAAACCACTGGTTTTTGATAGTTTGGGCCCTATTGAATAATGAATGTTTTGAATTTTCTCCAAAAATAAAGTAGTTGCAAACTCATCCTTTTAGAAACTTGTTTGGGCTGTTGAGAGGAGTAAAAAACCATCAAAAATTTCAATCCTGCATGATTCTACCAAGAAATGTGATTCTTCATTCAAAACGCAGGTTTTTGCTATTGGGCTCTATTGAATAATGAATGTTTTGAATTTTCTCCAAAAGTAAAGTAGTTGCAAACTCATCCTTTTAGAGACTTGTTTGGGCTCATGAGAGGAGTAGAAAAACATCAAAAATTTCAGTCCTGCATGATTCTACCAAGAAATGTGTGTTCATTCAAACCGCTGGTATTTGATAGTTTGGGCCCTATTGAATAATGAATGTTTTGAATTTTCTCCAAAAGTAAAGTAGTTGCAAACTCATCCTTTTAGAAACTTGTTTGGGCTGTTGAGAGCAGTAAAAAACCATCAAAAATTTCAATCCTGCATGATTCTACCAAGAAATGTAATTCTTCATTCAAAACGCTGGTTTTTGCTATTGGGCTCTATTGAATAATGAATGTTTTGAATTTTCTCCAAAAGTAAAGTAGTTGCAGACTCATCCTTTTAGAGACTTGTTTGGGCTAATGAGAGGAGTAGAAAAACATCAAAAATTTCAGTCCTGCACGATTCTACCAAGAAATGTGTGTTCATTCAAACCGCTGGTTTTTGATAGTTTGGGCCCTATTGAATAATGAATGTTTCGAATTTTCTCCAAAAGTAAAGTAGTTGCAAACTCATGCTTTTAGAGACTTGTTTGGGCTCATGAGATTAGAAAAACATCAGAAATTTCAGTCCTGCATGATTCTACCAAGAAATGTGTGTTCATTGAAACCGCTGGTTTTTGATAGTTTGGGCCCTATTGAATAATGAATGTTTTGAATTTTCTCCAAAAATAAAGTAGTTGCAAACTCATCCTTTTAGAAACTTGTTTGGGCTGTTGAGAGGAGTAAAAAACCATCAAAAATTTCAATCCTGCATGATTCTACCAAGAAATGTGATTCTTCATTCAAAACGCTGGTTTTTGCTATTGGGCTCTATTGAATAATGAACGTTTTGAATTTTCTCCAAAAGTAAAGTAGTTGCAAACTCATGCTTTTAGAGACTTGTTTGGGCTCATGAGAGGAGTAGAAAAAAATCAAAAATTTCAGTCCTGCACGATTCTACCAAGAAATGTGTGTTCATTCAAACCGCTGGTTTTTGATATTTTGGGCCCTATTGAATAACGAATGTTTTGAATTGTCTCCAAAAGTAAAGTAGTTGCAAACTCATGCTTTTAGAAACTTGTTTGGGCTGTTGAGAGGAGTAAAAAACCATCAAAAATTTCAATCCTGCATGATTCTACCAAGAAATGTGATTCTTCATTCAAAACGCTGGTTTTTGCTATTGGGCTCTATTGAATAATGAATGTTTTGAATTTTCTCCAAAAGTAAAGTAGTTGCAAACTCATCCTTTTAGAGACTTGTTTGGGCTCATGAGAGGAGAAGAAAAACATCAAAAATTTCAGTCCTGCACGATTCTACCAAGAAATGTGTGTTCATTCAAACCGCTGGTTTTTGATATTTTGGGCCCTATTGAATAATGAATGTTTTGAATTTTCTCCAAAAGTAAAGTAGTTGCAAACTCATCCTTTTAGAAACTTGTTTGGGCTGTTGAGAGGAGTATAAAACCATCAAAAATTTCAATCCTGCATGATTCTACCAAGAAATGTGATTCTTCATTCAAAACCTGATTTTTGCTATTGGGCTCTATTGAATAATGAATGTTTTGAATTTTCTCCAAAAGTAAAGTAGTTGCAAACTCATGCTTTTAGAGACTTGTTTGGGCTCATGAGAGGAGTAGAAAAACATCAAAAATTTCAGTCCTGCATGATTCTACCAAGAAATGTGTGTTCATTGAAACTGCTGGTTTTTGATAGTTTGGGCCCTATTGAATAATGAATGTTTTGAATTTTCTCCAAAAGTAAAGTAGTTGCAAACTCATCCTTTTAGAAACTTGTTTGGGCTGTTGAGAGGAGTAAAAAACCATCAAAAATTTCAATCCTGCATGATTTTACCAAGAAATGTGATTCTTCATTCAAAACCTGATTTTTGCTATTGGGCTCTATTGAATAATGAATGTTTTAAATTTTCTCCAAAAGTAAAGTAGTTGCAAACTCATGCTTTTAGAGACTTGTTTGGGCTCATGAGAGGAGTAGAAAAACATCAAAAATTTCAGTCCTGCATGATCCCACCAAGAAATGTGTGTTCATTGAAACCACTGGTTTTTGATAGTTTGGGCCCTATTGAATAATGAATGTTTTGAATTTTCTCCAAAAGTAAAGTAGTTGCAAACTCATCCTTTTAGAAACTTGTTTGGGCTGTTGAGAGGAGTAAAAAACCATCAAAAATTTCAATCCTGCATGATTCTACCAAGAAATGTGATTCTTCATTCAATACGCTGGTTTTTGCTATTGGGCTCTATTGAATAATGAATGTTTTGAATTTTCTCCAAAAGTAAAGTAGTTGCAAACTCATGCTTTTAGAGACTTGTTTGGGCTCATGAGAGGAGTAGAAAAACATCAAAAATTTCAGTCCTGCATGATTCTACCAAGAAATGTGTGTTCATTGAAACCGCAGGTTTTTGATAGTTTGGGCCCTATTGAATAATGAATGTTTTGAATTTTCTCCAAAAGTAAAGTAGTTGCAAACTCATCCTTTTAGAAACTTGTTTGGGCTGTTGAGAGCAGTAAAAAACCATCAAAAATTTCAATCCTGCATGATTCTACCAAGAAATGTGATTCTTCATTCAAAACGCTGGTTTTTCCTATTTGGCTCTATTGAATAATGAATGTTTTGAATTTTCTCCAAAAGTAAAGTAGTTGCAAACTCATCCTTTTAGAGACTTGTTTGGGCTAATGAGAGGAGTAGAAAAACATCAAAAATTTCAGTCCTGCACGATTCTACCAAGAAATGTGTGTTCATTCAAACCGCTGGTTTTTGATAGTTTGGGCCCTATTGAATAATGAATGTTTTGAATTTTCTCCAAAAGTAAAGTAGTTGCAAACTCATCCTTTTAGAAACTTGTTTGGGCTGTTGAGAGGAGTAAAAAACCATCAAAAATTTCAATCTTGCATTATTCTACCAAGAAATGTGATTCTTCATTCAAAACCTGATTTTTGCTATTGGGCTCTATTGAATAATGAATGTTTTGAATTTTCTCCAAAAGTAAAGTAGTTGCAAACTCATGCTTTTAGAGACTTGTTTGGGCTCATGAGAGGAGTAGAAAAACATCAAAAATTTCAGTCCTGCATGATTCTACCAAGAAATGTGTGTTCATTGAAACCGCTGGTTTTTGATAGTTTGGGCCCTATTGAATAATGAATGTTTTGAATTTTCTCCAAAAGTAAGTAGTTGCAAACTCATGCTT
Source organism: Dendrobates tinctorius (assembly GCF_039654945.1). Classification (NCBI taxonomy): domain Eukaryota; kingdom Metazoa; phylum Chordata; class Amphibia; order Anura; family Dendrobatidae; genus Dendrobates; species Dendrobates tinctorius. The sequence goes on from NW_027361793.1 coordinate 26,960,059, forward strand.
TTAGAGACTTGTTTGGGCTCATGAGAGTAGAAAAACATCAGAAATTTCAGTCCTGCATGATTCTACCAAGAAATGTGTGTTCATTGAAACCGCTGGTTTTTGATAGTTTGGGCCCTATTGAATAATGAATGTTTTGAATTTTCTCCAAAAATAAAATAGTTGCAAACTCATCCTTTTAGAAACTTGTTTGGGCTGTTGAGAGGAGTAAAAAACCATCAAAAATTTCAATCCTGCACGATTCTACCAAAAAATGTGATTCTTCATTCAAAACGCTGGTTTTTGTTATTGGGCTCTGTTGAATAATGAATGTTTTGAATTTTCTCCAAAAGTAAAGTAGTTGCAAACTCATCCTTTTAGAGACTTGTTTGGGCTCATGAGAGGAGTAGAAAAACATCAAAAATTTCAGTCCTGCACGATTCTACCAAGAAATGTGTGTTCATTCAAACCGCTGGTTTTTGATATTTTGGGCCCTATTGAATAATGAATGTTTTGAATTTTCTCCAAAAGTAAAGTAGTTGCAAACTCATCCTTTTAGAAACTTGTTTGGGCTGTTGAGAGGAGTAAAAAAGCATCAAAAAATTTCAATCCTGCATGATTCTACCAAGAAATGTGATTCTTCATTCAAAACCTGATTTTTGCTATTGGGCTCTATTGAATAATGAATGTTTTGAATTTTCTCCAAAAGTAAAGTAGTTGCAAACTCATGCTTTTAGAGACTTGTTTGGGCTCATGAGAGGAGTAGAAAAACATCAAAAATTTCAGTCCTGCATGATTCTACCAAGAAATGTGTGTTCATTCAAACCGCTGGTTTTTGATAGTTTGGGCCCTATTGAATAATGAATGTTTTGAATTTTCTCCAAAAGTAAAGTAGTTGCAAACTCATGCTTTTAGAGACTTGTTTGGGCTCATGAGAGGAGTAGAAAAACCATCAAAAATTTCAGTCCTGCATGATTCTACCAAGAAATGTGTGTTCATTCAAACCGCTGGTTTTTGATATTTTGGGCCCTATTGAATAATGAATGTTTTGAATTTTCTCCAAAAGTAAAGTAGTTGCAAACTCATCCTTTTAGACTCTTGTTTGGGCTGTTGAGAGGAGTAAAAAACCATCAAAAATTTCAATCCTGCATGATTCTACCAAGAAATGTGATTCTTCATTCAAAACGCTGGTTTTTGCTATTGGGCTCTATTGAATAATGAATGTTTTGAATTTTCTCCAAAATTAAAGTAGTTGCAAACTCATGCTTTTAGAGACTTGTTTGGGCTCATGAAAGGAGTAGAAAAACATCAAAAATTTCAGTCCTGCATGATTCTACCAAGAAATGTGTGTTCATTGAAACCGCTGATTTTTGATAGTTTGGGCCCTATTGAATAATGAATGTTTTGAATTTTCTCCAAAAGTAAAGTAGTTGCAAACTCATCCTTTTAGAAACTTGTTTGGGCTGTTGAGAGCAGTAAAAAATCATCAAAAATTTCAATCCTGCATGATTCTACCAAGAAATGTGATTCTTCATTCAAAACGCTGGTTTTTGCTATTGGGCTCTATTGAATAATGAATGTTTTGAATTTTCTCCAAAAGTAAAGTAGTTGCAGACTCATCCTTTTAGAGACTTGTTTGGGCTAATGAGAGGAGTAGAAAAACATCAAAAATTTCAGTCCTGCACGATTCTACCAAGAAATGTGTGTTCATTCAAACCGCTGGTTTTTGATAGTTTGGGCCCTATTGAATAATGAATGTGTTGAATTTTCTCCAAAAGTAAAGTAGTTGCAAACTCATCCTTTTAGAAAATTGTTTGGGCTGTTGAGAGGAGTAAAAAACCATCAAAAATTTCAATCCTGCATGATTCTACCAAGAAATGTGATTCTTCATTCAAAACGCTGGTTTTTGCTATTGGGCTCTATTGAATAATGAATGTTTTGAATTTTCTCCAAAAGAAAAGTAGTTGCAAACTCATGCTTTTAGAGACTTGTTTGGGCTCATGAGAGGAGTAGAAAAAAATCAAAAATTTCAGTCCTGCACGATTCTACCAAGAAATGTGTGTTCATTCAAACCGCTGGTTTTTGATATTTTGGGCCCTATTGAATAACGAATGTTTTGAATTTTCTCCAAAAGTAAAGTAGTTGCAAACTCATGCTTTTAGAAACTTGTTTGGGCTGTTGAGAGGAGTAAAAAACCATCAAAAATTTCAATCCTGCATGATTCTACCAAGAAATGTGATTCTTCATTCAAAACCTGATTTTTGCTATTGGGCTCTATTGAATAATGAATGTTTTGAATTTTCTCCAAAAGTAAAGTAGTTGCAAACTCATGCTTTTAGAGACTTGTTTGGGCTCATGAGGGGAGTAGAAAAACATCAAAAATTTCAGTCCTGCATGATCCCACCAAGAAATGTGTGTTCATTGAAACCACTGGTTTTTGATAGTTTGGGCCCTATTGAATAATGAATGTTTTGAATTTTCTCCAAAAATAAAGTAGTTGCAAACTCATCCTTTTAGAAACTTGTTTGGGCTGTTGAGAGGAGTAAAAAACCATCAAAAATTTCAATCCTGCATGATTCTACCAAGAAATGTAATTCTTCATTCAAAACGCTGGTTTTTGCTATTGGGCTCTATTGAATAATGAATGTTTTGAATTTTCTCCAAAAGTAAAGTAGTTGCAGACTCATCCTTTTAGAGACTTGTTTGGGCTAATGAGAGGAGTAGAAAAACATCAAAAATTTCAGTCCTGCACGATTCTACCAAGAAATGTGTGTTCATTCAAACCGCTGGTTTTTGATAGTTTGGGCCCTATTGAATAATGAATGTTTCGAATTTTCTCCAAAAGTAAAGTAGTTGCAAACTCATGCTTTTAGAGACTTGTTTGGGCTCATGAGATTAGAAAAACATCAGAAATTTCAGTCCTGCATGATTCTACCAAGAAATGTGTGTTCATTGAAACCGCTGGTTTTTGATAGTTTGGGCCCTATTGAATAATGAATGTTTTGAATTTTCTCCAAAAATAAAGTAGTTGCAAACTCATCCTTTTAGAAACTTGTTTGGGCTGTTGAGAGGAGTAAAAAACCATCAAAAATTTCAATCCTGCATGATTCTACCAAGAAATGTGATTCTTCATTCAAAACGCTGGTTTTTGCTATTGGGCTCTATTGAATAATGAACGTTTTGAATTTTCTCCAAAAGTAAAGTAGTTGCAAACTCATGCTTTTAGAGACTTGTTTGGGCTCATGAGAGTAGTAGAAAAAAATCAAAAATTTCAGTCCTGCACGATTCTACCAAGAAATGTGTGTTCATTCAAACCGCTGGTTTTTGATATTTTGGGCCCTATTGAATAACGAATGTTTTGAATTGTCTCCAAAAGTAAAGTAGTTGCAAACTCATGCTTTTAGAAACTTGTTTGGGCTGTTGAGAGGAGTAAAAAACCATCAAAAATTTCAATCCTGCATGATTCTACCAAGAAATGTGATTCTTCATTCAAAACGCTGGTTTTTGCTATTGGGCTCTATTGAATAATGAATGTTTTGAATTTTCTCCAAAAGTAAAGTAGTTGCAAACTCATCCTTTTAGAGACTTGTTTGGGCTCATGAGAGGAGTAGAAAAACATCAAAAATTTCAGTCCTGCACGATTCTACCAAGAAATGTGTGTTCATTCAAACCGCTGGTTTTTGATATTTTGGGCCCTATTGAATAATGAATGTTTTGAATTTTCTCCAAAAGTAAAGTAGTTGCAAACTCATCCTTTTAGAAACTTGTTTGGGCTGTTGAGAGGAGTATAAAACCATCAAAAATTTCAATCCTGCATGATTCTACCAAGAAATGTGATTCTTCATTCAAAACCTGATTTTTGCTATTGGGCTCTATTGAATAATGAATGTTTTGAATTTTCTCCAAAAGTAAAGTAGTTGCAAACTCATGCTTTTAGAGACTTGTTTGGGCTCATGAGAGGAGTAGAAAAACATCAAAAATTTCAGTCCTGCATGATTCTACCAAGAAATGTGTGTTCATTGAAACTGCTGGTTTTTGATAGTTTGGGCCCTATTGAATAATGAATGTTTTGAATTTTCTCCAAAAGTAAAGTAGTTGCAAACTCATCCTTTTAGAAACTTGTTTGGGCTGTTGAGAGGAGTAAAAAACCATCAAAAATTTCAATCCTGCATGATTTTACCAAGAAATGTGATTCTTCATTCAAAACCTGATTTTTGCTATTGGGCTCTATTGAATAATGAATGTTTTAAATTTTCTCCAAAAGTAAAGTAGTTGCAAACTCATGCTTTTAGAGACTTGTTTGGGCTCATGAGAGGAGTAGAAAAACATCAAAAATTTCAGTCCTGCATGATCCCACCAAGAAATGTGTGTTCATTGAAACCACTGGTTTTTGATAGTTTGGGCCCTATTGAATAATGAATGTTTTGAATTTTCTCCAAAAGTAAAGTAGTTGCAAACTCATCCTTTTAGAAACTTGTTTGGGCTGTTGAGAGGAGTAAAAAACCATCAAAAATTTCAATCCTGCATGATTCTACCAAGAAATGTGATTCTTCATTCAATACGCTGGTTTTTGCTATTGGGCTCTATTGAATAATGAATGTTTTGAATTTTCTCCAAAAGTAAAGTAGTTGCAAACTCATGCTTTTAGAGACTTGTTTGGGCTCATGAGAGGAGTAGAAAAACATCAAAAATTTCAGTCCTGCATGATTCTACCAAGAAATGTGTGTTCATTGAAACCGCAGGTTTTTGATAGTTTGGGCCCTATTGAATAATGAATGTTTTGAATTTTCTCCAAAAGTAAAGTAGTTGCAAACTCATCCTTTTAGAAACTTGTTTGGGCTGTTGAGAGCAGTAAAAAACCATCAAAAATTTCAATCCTGCATGATTCTACCAAGAAATGTGATTCTTCATTCAAAACGCTGGTTTTTCCTATTTGGCTCTATTGAATAATGAATGTTTTGAATTTTCTCCAAAAGTAAAGTAGTTGCAAACTCATCCTTTTAGAGACTTGTTTGGGCTAATGAGAGGAGTAGAAAAACATCAAAAATTTCAGTCCTGCACGATTCTACCAAGAAATGTGTGTTCATTCAAACCGCTGGTTTTTGATAGTTTGGGCCCTATTGAATAATGAATGTTTTGAATTTTCTCCAAAAGTAAAGTAGTTGCAAACTCATCCTTTTAGAAACTTGTTTGGGCTGTTGAGAGGAGTAAAAAACCATCAAAAATTTCAATCTTGCATTATTCTACCAAGAAATGTGATTCTTCATTCAAAACCTGATTTTTGCTATTGGGCTCTATTGAATAATGAATGTTTTGAATTTTCTCCAAAAGTAAAGTAGTTGCAAACTCATGCTTTTAGAGACTTGTTTGGGCTCATGAGAGGAGTAGAAAAACATCAAAAATTTCAGTCCTGCATGATTCTACCAAGAAATGTGTGTTCATTGAAACCGCTGGTTTTTGATAGTTTGGGCCCTATTGAATAATGAATGTTTTGAATTTTCTCCAAAAGTAAGTAGTTGCAAACTCATGCTTTTAGAGACTTGTTTGGGCTCATGAGAGTAGAAAAACATCAGAAATTTCAGTCCTGCATGATTCTACCAAGAAATGTGTGTTCATTGAAACCGCTGGTTTTTGATAGTTTGGGCCCTATTGAATAATGAATGTTTTGAATTTTCTCCAAAAATAAAATAGTTGCAAACTCATCCTTTTAGAAACTTGTTTGGGCTGTTGAGAGGAGTAAAAAACCATCAAAAATTTCAATCCTGCACGATTCTACCAAAAAATGTGATTCTTCATTCAAAACGCTGGTTTTTGTTATTGGGCTCTGTTGAATAATGAATGTTTTGAATTTTCTCCAAAAGTAAAGTAGTTGCAAACTCATCCTTTTAGAGACTTGTTTGGGCTCATGAGAGGAGTAGAAAAACATCAAAAATTTCAGTCCTGCACGATTCTACCAAGAAATGTGTGTTCATTCAAACCGCTGGTTTTTGATATTTTGGGCCCTATTGAATAATGAATGTTTTGAATTTTCTCCAAAAGTAAAGTAGTTGCAAACTCATCCTTTTAGAAACTTGTTTGGGCTGTTGAGAGGAGTAAAAAACCATCAAAAATTTCAATCCTGCATGATTCTACCAAGAAATGTGATTCTTCATTCAAAACCTGATTTTTGCTATTGGGCTCTATTGAATAATGAATGTTTTGAATTTTCTCCAAAAGTAAAGTAGTTGCAAACTCATGCTTTTAGAGACTTGTTTGGGCTCATGAGAGGAGTAGAAAAACATCAAAAATTTCAGTCCTGCATGATTCTACCAAGAAATGTGTGTTCATTCAAACCGCTGGTTTTTGATAGTTTGGGCCCTATTGAATAATGAATGTTTTGAATTTTCTCCAAAAGTAAAGTAGTTGCAAACTCATGCTTTTAGAGACTTGTTTGGGCTCATGAGAGGAGTAGAAAAACATCAAAAATTTCAGTCCTGCATGATTCTACCAAGAAATGTGTGTTCATTCAAACCGCTGGTTTTTGATATTTTGGGCCCTATTGAATAATGAATGTTTTGAATTTTCTCCAAAAGTAAAGTAGTTGCAAACTCATCCTTTTAGACTCTTGTTTGGGCTGTTGAGAGGAGTAAAAAACCATCAAAAATTTCAATCCTGCATGATTCTACCAAGAAATGTGATTCTTCATTCAAAACGCTGGTTTTTGCTATTGGGCTCTATTGAATAATGAATGTTTTGAATTTTCTCCAAAATTAAAGTAGTTGCAAACTCATGCTTTTAGAGACTTGTTTGGGCTCATGAAAGGAGTAGAAAAACATCAAAAATTTCAGTCCTGCATGATTCTACCAAGAAATGTGTGTTCATTGAAACCGCTGATTTTTGATAGTTTGGGCCCTATTGAATAATGAATGTTTTGAATTTTCTCCAAAAGTAAAGTAGTTGCAAACTCATCCTTTTAGAAACTTGTTTGGGCTGTTGAGAGCAGTAAAAAATCATCAAAAATTTCAATCCTGCATGATTCTACCAAGAAATGTGATTCTTCATTCAAAACGCTGGTTTTTGCTATTGGGCTCTATTGAATAATGAATGTTTTGAATTTTCTCCAAAAGTAAAGTAGTTGCAGACTCATCCTTTTAGAGACTTGTTTGGGCTAATGAGAGGAGTAGAAAAACATCAAAAATTTCAGTCCTGCACGATTCTACCAAGAAATGTGTGTTCATTCAAACCGCTGGTTTTTGATAGTTTGGGCCCTATTGAATAATGAATGTGTTGAATTTTCTCCAAAAGTAAAGTAGTTGCAAACTCATCCTTTTAGAAAATTGTTTGGGCTGTTGAGAGGAGTAAAAAACCATCAAAAATTTCAATCCTGCATGATTCTACCAAGAAATGTGATTCTTCATTCAAAACGCTGGTTTTTGCTATTGGGCTCTATTGAATAATGAATGTTTTGAATTTTCTCCAAAAGAAAAGTAGTTGCAAACTCATGCTTTTAGAGACTTGTTTGGGCTCATGAGAGGAGTAGAAAAAAATCAAAAATTTCAGTCCTGCACGATTCTACCAAGAAATGTGTGTTCATTCAAACCGCTGGTTTTTGATATTTTGGGCCCTATTGAATAACGAATGTTTTGAATTTTCTCCAAAAGTAAAGTAGTTGCAAACTCATGCTTTTAGAAACTTGTTTGGGCTGTTGAGAGGAGTAAAAAACCATCAAAAATTTCAATCCTGCATGATTCTACCAAGAAATGTGATTCTTCATTCAAAACGCTGGTTTTTGCTATTGGGCTCTATTGAATAATGAATGTTTTGAATTTTCTCCAAAAGTAAAGTAGTTGCAAACTCATCCTTTTAGAGACTTGTTTGGGCTCATGAGAGGAGTAGAAAAACATCAAAAATTTCAGTCCTGCACGATTCTACCAAGAAATGTGTGTTCATTCAAACTGCTGGTTTTTGATATTTTGGGCCCTATTGAATAATGAATGTTTTGAATTTTCTCCAAAAGTAAAGTAGTTGCAAACTCATCCTTTTAGAAACTTGTTTGGGCTGTTGAGAGGAGTAAAAAACCATCAAAAATTTCAATCCTGCATGATTCTACCAAGAAATGTGATTCTTCATTCAAAACCTGATTTTTGCTATTGGGCTCTATTGAATAATGAATGTTTTGAATTTTCTCCAAAAGTAAAGTCGTTGCAAACTCATGCTTTTAGAGACTTGTTTGGGCTCATGAGAGGAGTAGAAAAACATCAAAAATTTCAGTCCTGCATGATTCTACCAAGAAATGTGTGTTCATTGAAACCGCTGGTTTTTGATAGTTTGGGCCCTATTGAATAATGAATGTTTTGAATTTTCTCCAAAAGTAAAGTAGTTGCAAACTCATCCTTTTAGAAACTTGTTTGGGCTGTTGAGAGGAGTAAAAAACCATCAAAAATTTCAATCCTGCATGATTCTACCAAGAAATGTGATTCTTCATTCAAAACGCTGGTTTTTGCTATTGGGCTCTATTGAATAATGAATGTTTTGAATTTTCTCCAAAAGTAAAGTAGTTGCAAACTCATGCTTTTAGAGACTTGTTTGGGCTCATGAGAGGAGTAGAAAAACATCAAAAATTTCAGTCCTGCATGATTCTACCAAGAAATGTGTGTTCATTGAAACTGCTGGTTTTTGATAGTTTGGGCCCTATTGAATAATGAATGTTTTGAATTTTCTCCAAAAGTAAAGTAGTTGCAAACTCATCCTTTTAGAAACTTGTTTGGGCTGTTGAGAGGAGTAAAAAACCATCAAAAATTTCAATCCTGCATGATTTTACCAAGAAATGTGATTCTTCATTCAAAACCTGATTTTTGCTATTGGGCTCTATTGAATAATGAATGTTTTGAATTTTCTCCAAAAGTAAAGTAGTTGCAAACTCATGCTTTTAGAGACTTGTTTGGGCTCATGAGAGGAGTAGAAAAACATCAAAATTTTCAGTCCTGCATGATCCCACCAAGAAATGTGTGTTCATTGAAACCACTGGTTTTTGATAGTTTGGGCCCTATTGAATAATGAATGTTTTGAATTTTCTCCAAAAATAAAGTAGTTGCAAACTCATCCTTTTAGAAACTTGTTTGGGCTGTTGAGAGGAGTAAAAAACCATCAAAAATTTCAATCCTGCATGATTCTACCAAGAAATGTGATTCTTCATTCAAAACGCAGGTTTTTGCTATTGGGCTCTATTGAATAATGAATGTTTTGAATTTTCTCCAAAAGTAAAGTAGTTGCAAACTCATCCTTTTAGAGACTTGTTTGGGCTCATGAGAGGAGTAGAAAAACATCAAAAATTTCAGTCCTGCACGATTCTACCAAGAAATGTGTGTTCATTAAAACCGCTGGTTTTTGATATTTTGGGCCCTATTGAATAATGAATGTTTTGAATTTTCTCCAAAAGTAAAGTAGTTGCAAACTCATCCTTTTAGAAACTTGTTTGGGCTGTTGTGAGGAGTAAAAAACCATCAAAAATTTCAATCCTGCATGATTCTACCAAGAAATGTGATTCTTCATTCAAAACCTGATTTTTGCTATTGGGCTCTATTGAATAATGAATGTTTTGAATTTTCTCCAAAAGTAAAGTAGTTGCAAACTCATGCTTTTAGAGACTTGTTTGGGCTCATGAGAGGAGTAGAAAAACATCAAAAATTTCAGTCCTGCATGATTCTACCAAGAAATGTGTGTTCATTCAAACCGCTGGTTTTTGATAGTTTGGGCCCTATTGAATAATGAATGTTTTGAATTTTCTCCAAAAGTAAAGTAGTTGCAAACTCATCCTTTTAGAAACTTGTTTGGGCTGTTGAGAGGAGTAAAAAACCATCAAAAATTTCAATCCTGCATGATTTTACCAAGAAATGTGATTCTTCATTCAAAACCTGATTTTTGCTATTGGGCTCTATTGAATAATGAATGTTTTGAATTTTCTCCAAAAGTAAAGTAGTTGCAAACTCATGCTTTTAGAGACTTGTTTGGGCTCATGAGAGGAGTAGAAAAACATCAAAAATTTCAGTCCTGCATGATCCCACCAAGAAATGTGTGTTCATTGAAACCACTGGTTTTTGATAGTATGGGCCCTATTGAATAATGAATGTTTTGAATTTTCTCCAAAAATAAAGTAGTTGCAAACTCATCCTTTTAGAAACTTGTTTGGGCTGTTGAGAGGAGTAAAAAACCATCAAAAATTTCAATCCTGCATGATTCTACCAAGAAATGTGATTCTTCATTCAAAACGCAGGTTTTTGCTATTGGGCTCTATTGAATAATGAATGTTTTGAATTTTCTCCAAAAGTAAAGTAGTTGCAAACTCATCCTTTTAGAGACTTGTTTGGGCTCATGAGAGAAGTAGAAAAACATCAAAAATTTCAGTCCTGCACGATTCTACCAAGAAATGTGTGTTCATTCAAACCGCTGGTTTTTGATATTTTGGGCCCTATTGAATAATGAATGTTTTGAATTTTCTCCAAAAGTAAAGTAGTTGCAAACTCATCCTTTTAGAAACTTGTTTGGGCTGTTGAGAGGAGTAAAAAACCATCAAAAATTTCAATCCTGCATGATTCTACCAAGAAATGTGATTCTTCATTCAAAACCTGATTTTTGCTATTGGGCTCTATTGAATAATGAATGTTTTGAATTTTCTCCAAAAGTAAAGTAGTTGCAAACTCATGCTTTTAGAGACTTGTTTGGGCTCATGAGAGGAGTAGAAAAACATCAAAAATTTCAGTCCTGCATGATTCTACCAAGAAATGTGTGTTCATTCAAACCGCTGGTTTTTGATAGTTTGGGCCCTATTGAATAATGAATGTTTTGAATTTTCTCCAAAAGTAAAGTAGTTGCAAACTCATCCTTTTAGAAACTTGTTTGGGCTGTTGAGAGCAGTAAAAAACCATCAAAAATTTAAATCCTGCATGATTCTACCAAGAAATGTGATTCTTCATTCAAAACGCTGGTTTTTGCTATTGGGCTCTATTGAATAATGAATGTTTTGAATTTTCTCCAAAAGTAAAGTAGTTGCAAACTCATCCTTTTAGAGACTTGTTTGGGCTAATGAGAGGAGTAGAAAAACATCAAAAATTTCAGTCCTGCACGATTCTACCAAGAAATGTGTGTTCATTCAAACCGCTGGTTTTTGATAGTTTGGGCCCTATTGAATAATGAATGTTTTGAATTTTCTCCAAAAGTAAAGTAGTTGCAAACTCATCCTTTTAGAAACTTGTTTGGGCTGTTGAGAGGAGTAAAAAAACCATCAAAAATTTCAATCCTGCATGATTCTACCAAGAAATGTGATTCTTCATTCAAAACCTGACTTTTGCTATTGGGCTCTATTGAATAATGAATGTTTTGAATTTTCTCCAAAAGTAAAGTAGTTGCAAACTCATGCATTTAGAGACTTGTTTGGGCTCATGAGAGGAGTAGAAAAACATCAAAAATTTCAGTCCTGCATGATTCTACCAAGAAATGTGTGTTCATTGACACCGCTGGTTTTTGATAGTTTGGGCCCTATTGAATAATGAATGTTTTGAATTTTCTCCAAAAGTAAAGTAGTTGCAAACTCATCCTTTTAGAAACTTGTTTGGGCTGTTGAGAGGAGTAAAAAACCATCAAAAATTTCAATCCTGCATGATTCTACCAAGAAATGTGATTCTTCATTCAAAACGCTGGTTTTTGCTATTGGGCTCTATTGAATAATGAATGTTTTGAATTTTCTCCAAAAGTAAAGTAGTTGCAAACTCATCCTTTTAGAGACTTGTTTGGGCTCATGAGAGGAGTAGAAAAACATCAAAAATTTCAGTCCTGCACGATTCTACCAAGAAATGTGTGTTCATTCAAACCGCTGGTTTTTGATATTTTGGGCCCTATTGAATAATGAATGTTTTGAATTTTCTCCAAAAGTAAAGTAGTTGCAAACTCATCCTTTTAGAAACTTGTTTGGGCTGTTGAGAGGAGTAAAAAACCATCAAAAATTTCAATCCTGCAAGATTCTACCAAGAAATGTGATTCTTCATTCAAAACCTGATTTTTGCTATTGGGCTCTATTGAATAATGAATGTTTTGAATTTTCTCCAAAAGTAAAGTAGTTGCAAACTCATGCTTTTAGAGACTTGTTTGGGCTCATGAGAGGAGTAGAAAAACATCAAAAATTTCAGTCCTGCATGATTCTACCAAGAAATGTGTGTTCATTGAAACCGCTGGTTTTTGATAGTTTGGGCCCTATTGAATAATGAATGTTTTGAATTTTCTCCAAAAGTAAAGTAGTTGCAAACTCATGCTTTTAGAGACTTGTTTGGGCTCATGAGAGTAGAAAACCATCAGAAATTTCAGTCCTGCATGATTCTACCAAGAAATGTGTGTTCATTGAAACTGCTGGTTTTTGATAGTTTGGGCCCTATTGAATAATGAATGTTTTGAATTTTCTCCAAAAATAAAATAGTTGCAAACTCATCCTTTTAGAAACTTGTTTGGGCTGTTGAGAGGAGTAAAAAACCATCAAAAATTTCAATCCTGCATGATTCTACCAAGAAATGTGATTCTTCATTCAAAACGCTGGTTTTTGTTATTGGGCTCTGTTGAATAATGAATGTTTTGAATTTTCTCCAAAAGTAAAGTAGTTGCAAACTCATCCTTTTAGAGACTTGTTTGGGCTCATGAGAGGAGTAGAAAAACATCAAAAATTTCAGTCCTGCACGATTCTACCAAGAAATGTGTGTTCATTCAAACCGCTGGTTTTTGATATTTTGGGCCCTATTGAATAATGAATGTTTTGAATTTTCTCCAAAAGTAAAGTAGTTGCAAACTCATCCTATTAGAAACTTGTTTGGGCTGTAGAGAGGAGTAAAAAACCATCAAAAATTTCAATCCTGCATGATTTTACCAAGAAATGTGATTCTTCATTCAAAACCTGATTTTTGCTATTGGGCTCTATTGAATAATGAATGTTTTGAATTTTCTTCAAAAGTAAAGTAGTTGCAAACTCATGCTTTTAGAGACTTGTTTGGGCTCATGAGAGGAGTAGAAAAACATCAAAAATTTCAGTCCTGCATGATTCTACCAAGAAATGTGTGTTCATTGAAACCGCTGGTTTTTGATAGTTTGGGCCCTATTGAATAATGAATGTTTTGAATTCTCTCCAAAAGTAAAGTAGTTGCAAATTCATCCTTTTAGAAACTTGTTTGGGCTGTTGAGAGGAGTAAAAAACCATCAAAAATTTCAATCCTGCATGATTCTACCAAGAAATGTGATTCTTCATTCAAAACGCTGGTTTTTGCTATTGGGCTCTATTGAATAATGAATGTTTTGAATTTTCTCCAAAAGTAAAGTAGTTGCAAACTCATCCTTTTAGAGACTTATTTGGGCTCATGAGAGGAGTAGAAAAACATCAAAAATTTCAGTCCTGCACGATTCTACCAAGAAATGTGTGTTCATTCAAACCGCTGGTTTTTGATATTTTGGGCCCTATTGAATAATGAATGTTTTGAATTTTCTCCAAAAGTAAAGTAGTTGCAAACTCATCCTTTTAGACACTTGTTTGGGCTGTTGAGAGGAGTAAAAAACCATCAAAAATTTCAATCCTGCATGATTCTACCAAGAAATGTGATTCTTCATTCAAAACGCTGGTTTTTCCTATTGGGCTCTATTGAATAATGAATGTTTTGAATTTTCTCCAAAATTAAAGTCGTTGCAAACTCATGCTTTTAGAGACTTGTTTGGGCTCATGAGAGGAGTAGAAAAACATCAAAAATTTCAGTCCTGCATGATTCTACCAAGAAATGTGTGTTCATTGAAACCGCTGGTTTTTGATAGTTTGGGCCCTACTGAATAATGAATGTTTTGAATTTTCTCCAAAAGTAAAGTAGTTGCAAACTCATCCTTTTAGAAACTTGTTTGGGCTGTTGAGAGCAGTAAAAAACCATCAAAAATTTCAATCCTGCATGATTCTACCAAGAAATGTGATTCTTCATTCAAAACGCTGATTTTTGCTATTGGGCTCTATTGAATAATGAATGTTTTGAATTTTCTTCAAAAGTAAAGTAGTTGCAAACTCATGCTTTTAGAGACTTGTTTGGGCTCATGAGAGGAGTAGAAAAACATCAAAAATTTCAGTCCTGCACGATTCTACCAAGAAATGTGTGTTCATTCAAACCGCTGATTTTTGATATTTTGGGCCCTATTGAATAATGAATGTTTTGAATTTTCTCCAAAAGTAAAGTAGTTGCAAACTCATCCTTTTAGAAACTTGTTTGGGCTGTTGAGAGGAGTAAAAAACCATCAAAAATTTCAATCCTGCATGATTCTACCAAGAAATGTGATTCTTCATTCAAAACCTTATTTTTGCTATTGGGCTCTATTGAATAATGAATGTTTTGAATTTTCTCCAAAAGTAAAGTAGTTGCAAACTCATGCTTTTAGAGACTTGTTTGGGCTCATGAGAGGAGTAGAAAAACATAAAAAATTTCAGTCCTGCATGATTCTACCAAGAAATGTGTGTTCATTGAAACCGCTGGTTTTTGATAGTTTGGGCCCTATTGAATAATGAATGTTTTGAATTTTCTCCAAAAGTAAAGTAGTTGCAAACTCATCCTTTTAGAAACTTGTTTGGGCTGTTGAGAGGAGTAAAAAACCATCAAAAATTTCAATCCTGCATGATTCTACCAAGAAATGTGATTCTTCATTCAAAACGCTGGTTTTTGCTATTGGGCTCTATTGAATAATGAATGTTTTGAATTTTCTCCAAAAGTAAAGTAGTTGCAAACTCATCCTTTTAGAGACTTGTTTGGGCTAATGAGAGGAGTAGAAAAACATCAAAAATTTCAGTCCTGCACGATTCTACCAAGAAATGTGTGTTCATTCAAACCGCTGGTTTTTGATAGCTTGGGCCCTATTGAATAATGAATGTTTTGAATTTTCTCCAAAAGTAAAGTAGTTGCAAACTCATCCTTTTAGAAACTTGTTTGGGTTGTTGAGAGGAGTAAAAAACCATCAAAAATTTCAATCCTGCATGATTCTACCAAGAAATGTGATTCTTCATTCAAAACCTGATTTTTGCTATTGGGCTCTATTGAATAATGAATGTTTTGAATTTTCTTCAAAAGTAAAGTAGTTGCAAACTCATGCTTTTAGAGACTTGTTTGGGCTCATGAGAGGAGTAGAAAAACATCAAAAATTTCAGTCCTGCATGATTCTACCAAGAAATGTGTGTTCATTGAAACCGCTGGTTTTTGATAGTTTGGGCCCTATTGAATAATGAATGTTTTGAATTTTCTCCAAAAGTAAAGTAGTTGCAAACTCATCCTTTTAGAAACTTGTTTGGGCTGTTGAGAGGAGTAAACAACCATCAAAAATTTCAATCCTGAATTATTCTACCAAGAAATGTGATTCTTCATTCAAAACGCTGGTTTTTGCTATTGGGCTCTATTGAATAATGAATGTTTTGAGTTTTCTCCAAAAGTAAAGTAGTTGCAAACTCATCCTTTTAGAGACTTGTTTGGGCTCATGAGAGGAGTAGAAAAACATCAAAAATTTCAGTCCTGCACGATTCTACCAAGAAATGTGTGTTCATTCAAACCGCTGGTTTTTGATATTTTGGGCCCTATTGAATAATGAATGTTTTGAATTTTCTCCAAAAGTAAAGTAGTTGCAAACTCATCCTTTTAGAAACTTGTTTGGGCTGTTGAGAGGAGTAAAAAACCATCAAAAATTTCAATCCTGCATGATTCTAACAAGAAATGTGATTCTTCATTCAAAACCTGATTTTTGCTATTGGGCTCTATTGAATAATGAATGTTTTGAATTTTCTCCAAAAGTAAAGTAGTTGCAAACTCATGTTTTTAGAGACTTGTTTGGTCTCATGAGATGAGTAGAAAAACATCAAAAATTACAGTCCTGCATGATTCTACCAAGAAATGTGTGTTCATTGACACCGCTGGTTTTTGATAGTTTGGGCCCTATTGAATAATGAATGTTTTGAATTTTCTCCAAAAGTAAAGTAGTTGCAAACTCATCCTTTTAGAAACTTGTTTGGGCTGTTGAGAGGAGTAAAAAACCATCAAAAATTTCAATCCTGCATGATTCTACCAAGAAATGTGATTCTTCATTCAAAACGCTGGTTTTTGCTATTGGGCTCTATTGAATAATGAATGTTTTGAATTTTCTCCAAAAGTAAAGTAGTTGCAAACTCATCCTTTTAGAGACTTGTTTGGGCTAATGAGAGGAGTAGAAAAACATCAAAAATTTCAGTCCTGCACGATTCTACCAAGAAATGTGTGTTCATTCAAACCGCTGGTTTTTGATAGTTTGGGCCCTATTGAATAATGAATGTTTTGAATTTTCTCCAAAAGTAAAGTAGTTGCAAACTCATCCTTTTAGAAACTTGTTTGGGCTGTTGAGAGGAGTAAAAAAACCATCAAAAATTTCAATCCTGCATGATTCTACCAAGAAATGTGATTCTTCATTCAAAACCTGACTTTTGCTATTGGGCTCTATTGAATAATGAATGTTTTGAATTTTCTCCAAAAGTAAAGTAGTTGCAAACTCATGCATTTAGAGACTTGTTTGGGCTCATGAGAGGAGTAGAAAAACATCAAAAATTTCAGTCCTGCATGATTCTACCAAGAAATGTGTGTTCATTGACACCGCTGGTTTTTGATAGTTTGGGCCCTATTGAATAATGAATGTTTTGAATTTTCTCCAAAAGTAAAGTAGTTGCAAACTCATCCTTTTAGAAACTTGTTTGGGCTGTTGAGAGGAGTAAAAAACCATCAAAAATTTCAATCCTGCATGATTCTACCAAGAAATGTGATTCTTCATTCAAAACGCTGGTTTTTGCTATTGGGCTCTATTGAATAATGAATGTTTTGAATTTTCTCCAAAAGTAAAGTAGTTGCAAACTCATCCTTTTAGAGACTTGTTTGGGCTCATGAGAGGAGTAGAAAAACATCAAAAATTTCAGTCCTGCACGATTCTACCAAGAAATGTGTGTTCATTCAAACCGCTGGTTTTTGATATTTTGGGCCCTATTGAATAATGAATGTTTTGAATTTTCTCCAAAAGTAAAGTAGTTGCAAACTCATCCTTTTAGAAACTTGTTTGGGCTGTTGAGAGGAGTAAAAAACCATCAAAAATTTCAATCCTGCAAGATTCTACCAAGAAATGTGATTCTTCATTCAAAACCTGATTTTTGCTATTGGGCTCTATTGAATAATGAATGTTTTGAATTTTCTCCAAAAGTAAAGTAGTTGCAAACTCATGCTTTTAGAGACTTGTTTGGGCTCATGAGAGGAGTAGAAAAACATCAAAAATTTCAGTCCTGCATGATTCTACCAAGAAATGTGTGTTCATTGAAACCGCTGGTTTTTGATAGTTTGGGCCCTATTGAATAATGAATGTTTTGAATTTTCTCCAAAAGTAAAGTAGTTGCAAACTCATGCTTTTAGAGACTTGTTTGGGCTCATGAGAGTAGAAAACCATCAGAAATTTCAGTCCTGCATGATTCTACCAAGAAATGTGTGTTCATTGAAACTGCTGGTTTTTGATAGTTTGGGCCCTATTGAATAATGAATGTTTTGAATTTTCTCCAAAAATAAAATAGTTGCAAACTCATCCTTTTAGAAACTTGTTTGGGCTGTTGAGAGGAGTAAAAAACCATCAAAAATTTCAATCCTGCATGATTCTACCAAGAAATGTGATTCTTCATTCAAAACGCTGGTTTTTGTTATTGGGCTCTGTTGAATAATGAATGTTTTGAATTTTCTCCAAAAGTAAAGTAGTTGCAAACTCATCCTTTTAGAGACTTGTTTGGGCTCATGAGAGGAGTAGAAAAACATCAAAAATTTCAGTCCTGCACGATTCTACCAAGAAATGTGTGTTCATTCAAACCGCTGGTTTTTGATATTTTGGGCCCTATTGAATAATGAATGTTTTGAATTTTCTCCAAAAGTAAAGTAGTTGCAAACTCATCCTATTAGAAACTTGTTTGGGCTGTAGAGAGGAGTAAAAAACCATCAAAAATTTCAATCCTGCATGATTTTACCAAGAAATGTGATTCTTCATTCAAAACCTGATTTTTGCTATTGGGCTCTATTGAATAATGAATGTTTTGAATTTTCTTCAAAAGTAAAGTAGTTGCAAACTCATGCTTTTAGAGACTTGTTTGGGCTCATGAGAGGAGTAGAAAAACATCAAAAATTTCAGTCCTGCATGATTCTACCAAGAAATGTGTGTTCATTGAAACCGCTGGTTTTTGATAGTTTGGGCCCTATTGAATAATGAATGTTTTGAATTCTCTCCAAAAGTAAAGTAGTTGCAAATTCATCCTTTTAGAAACTTGTTTGGGCTGTTGAGAGGAGTAAAAAACCATCAAAAATTTCAATCCTGCATGATTCTACCAAGAAATGTGATTCTTCATTCAAAACGCTGGTTTTTGCTATTGGGCTCTATTGAATAATGAATGTTTTGAATTTTCTCCAAAAGTAAAGTAGTTGCAAACTCATCCTTTTAGAGACTTATTTGGGCTCATGAGAGGAGTAGAAAAACATCAAAAATTTCAGTCCTGCACGATTCTACCAAGAAATGTGTGTTCATTCAAACCGCTGGTTTTTGATATTTTGGGCCCTATTGAATAATGAATGTTTTGAATTTTCTCCAAAAGTAAAGTAGTTGCAAACTCATCCTTTTAGACACTTGTTTGGGCTGTTGAGAGGAGTAAAAAACCATCAAAAATTTCAATCCTGCATGATTCTACCAAGAAATGTGATTCTTCATTCAAAACGCTGGTTTTTCCTATTGGGCTCTATTGAATAATGAATGTTTTGAATTTTCTCCAAAATTAAAGTCGTTGCAAACTCATGCTTTTAGAGACTTGTTTGGGCTCATGAGAGGAGTAGAAAAACATCAAAAATTTCAGTCCTGCATGATTCTACCAAGAAATGTGTGTTCATTGAAACCGCTGGTTTTTGATAGTTTGGGCCCTACTGAATAATGAATGTTTTGAATTTTCTCCAAAAGTAAAGTAGTTGCAAACTCATCCTTTTAGAAACTTGTTTGGGCTGTTGAGAGCAGTAAAAAACCATCAAAAATTTCAATCCTGCATGATTCTACCAAGAAATGTGATTCTTCATTCAAAACGCTGATTTTTGCTATTGGGCTCTATTGAATAATGAATGTTTTGAATTTTCTTCAAAAGTAAAGTAGTTGCAAACTCATGCTTTTAGAGACTTGTTTGGGCTCATGAGAGGAGTAGAAAAACATCAAAAATTTCAGTCCTGCACGATTCTACCAAGAAATGTGTGTTCATTCAAACCGCTGATTTTTGATATTTTGGGCCCTATTGAATAATGAATGTTTTGAATTTTCTCCAAAAGTAAAGTAGTTGCAAACTCATCCTTTTAGAAACTTGTTTGGGCTGTTGAGAGGAGTAAAAAACCATCAAAAATTTCAATCCTGCATGATTCTACCAAGAAATGTGATTCTTCATTCAAAACCTTATTTTTGCTATTGGGCTCTATTGAATAATGAATGTTTTGAATTTTCTCCAAAAGTAAAGTAGTTGCAAACTCATGCTTTTAGAGACTTGTTTGGGCTCATGAGAGGAGTAGAAAAACATAAAAAATTTCAGTCCTGCATGATTCTACCAAGAAATGTGTGTTCATTGAAACCGCTGGTTTTTGATAGTTTGGGCCCTATTGAATAATGAATGTTTTGAATTTTCTCCAAAAGTAAAGTAGTTGCAAACTCATCCTTTTAGAAACTTGTTTGGGCTGTTGAGAGGAGTAAAAAACCATCAAAAATTTCAATCCTGCATGATTCTACCAAGAAATGTGATTCTTCATTCAAAACGCTGGTTTTTGCTATTGGGCTCTATTGAATAATGAATGTTTTGAATTTTCTCCAAAAGTAAAGTAGTTGCAAACTCATCCTTTTAGAGACTTGTTTGGGCTAATGAGAGGAGTAGAAAAACATCAAAAATTTCAGTCCTGCACGATTCTACCAAGAAATGTGTGTTCATTCAAACCGCTGGTTTTTGATAGCTTGGGCCCTATTGAATAATGAATGTTTTGAATTTTCTCCAAAAGTAAAGTAGTTGCAAACTCATCCTTTTAGAAACTTGTTTGGGTTGTTGAGAGGAGTAAAAAACCATCAAAAATTTCAATCCTGCATGATTCTACCAAGAAATGTGATTCTTCATTCAAAACCTTATTTTTGCTATTGGGCTCTATTGAATAATGAATGTTTTGAATTTTCTCCAAAAGTAAAGTAGTTGCAAACTCATGCTTTTAGAGACTTGTTTGGGCTCATGAGAGGAGTAGAAAAACATAAAAAATTTCAGTCCTGCATGATTCTACCAAGAAATGTGTGTTCATTGAAACCGCTGGTTTTTGATAGTTTGGGCCCTATTGAATAATGAATGTTTTGAATTTTCTCCAAAAGTAAAGTAGTTGCAAACTCATCCTTTTAGAAACTTGTTTGGGCTGTTGAGAGGAGTAAAAAACCATCAAAAATTTCAATCCTGCATGATTCTACCAAGAAATGTGATTCTTCATTCAAAACGCTGGTTTTTGCTATTGGGCTCTATTGAATAATGAATGTTTTGAATTTTCTCCAAAAGTAAAGTAGTTGCAAACTCATCCTTTTAGAGACTTGTTTGGGCTAATGAGAGGAGTAGAAAAACATCAAAAATTTCAGTCCTGCACGATTCTACCAAGAAATGTGTGTTCATTCAAACCGCTGGTTTTTGATAGCTTGGGCCCTATTGAATAATGAATGTTTTGAATTTTCTCCAAAAGTAAAGTAGTTGCAAACTCATCCTTTTAGAAACTTGTTTGGGTTGTTGAGAGGAGTAAAAAACCATCAAAAATTTCAATCCTGCATGATTCTACCAAGAAATGTGATTCTTCATTCAAAACCTGATTTTTGCTATTGGGCTCTATTGAATAATGAATGTTTTGAATTTTCTTCAAAAGTAAAGTAGTTGCAAACTCATGCTTTTAGAGACTTGTTTGGGCTCATGAGAGGAGTAGAAAAACATCAAAAATTTCAGTCCTGCATGATTCTACCAAGAAATGTGTGTTCATTGAAACCGCTGGTTTTTGATAGTTTGGGCCCTATTGAATAATGAATGTTTTGAATTTTCTCCAAAAGTAAAGTAGTTGCAAACTCATCCTTTTAGAAACTTGTTTGGGCTGTTGAGAGGAGTAAACAACCATCAAAAATTTCAATCCTGAATTATTCTACCAAGAAATGTGATTCTTCATTCAAAACGCTGGTTTTTGCTATTGGGCTCTATTGAATAATGAATGTTTTGAGTTTTCTCCAAAAGTAAAGTAGTTGCAAACTCATCCTTTTAGAGACTTGTTTGGGCTCATGAGAGGAGTAGAAAAACATCAAAAATTTCAGTCCTGCACGATTCTACCAAGAAATGTGTGTTCATTCAAACCGCTGGTTTTTGATATTTTGGGCCCTATTGAATAATGAATGTTTTGAATTTTCTCCAAAAGTAAAGTAGTTGCAAACTCATCCTTTTAGAAACTTGTTTGGGCTGTTGAGAGGAGTAAAAAACCATCAAAAATTTCAATCCTGCATGATTCTAACAAGAAATGTGATTCTTCATTCAAAACCTGATTTTTGCTATTGGGCTCTATTGAATAATGAATGTTTTGAATTTTCTCCAAAAGTAAAGTAGTTGCAAACTCATGTTTTTAGAGACTTGTTTGGTCTCATGAGATGAGTAGAAAAACATCAAAAATTACAGTCCTGCATGATTCTACCAAGAAATGTGTGTTCATTGACACCGCTGGTTTTTGATAGTTTGGGCCCTATTGAATAATGAATGTTTTGAATTTTCTCCAAAAGTAAAGCAGTTGCAAACTCATCCTTTTAGAAACTTGTTTGGGCTGTTGAGAGGAGTAAAAAACCATCAAAAATTTCAATCCTGCATGATTCTACCAAGAAATGTGATTCTTCATTCAAAACGCTGGTTTTTGCTATTGGGCTCTATTGAATAATGAATGTTTTGAATTTTCTCCAAAAGTAAAGTAGTTGCAAACTCATGCTTTTAGAGACTTGTTTGGGCTCATGAGAGGAGTAGAAAAACATCAAAAATTTCAGTCCTGCATGATTCTACCAAGAAATGTGTGTTCATTGAAACCGCTGGTTTTTGATAGTTTGGGCCCTATTGAATAATGAATGTTTTGAATTTTCTCCAAAAGTAAAGTAGTTGCAAACTCATGCTTTTAGAGACTTGTTTGGGCTCATGAGAGTAGAAAAACATCAGAAATTTCAGTCCTGCATGATTCTACCAAGAAATGTGTGTTCATTGAAACCGCTGGTTTTTGATAGTTTGGGCCCTATTGAATAATGAATGTTTTGAATTTTCTCCAAAAATAAAATAGTTGCAAACTCATCCTTTTAGAAACTTGTTTGGGCTGTTGAGAGGAGTAAAAAACCATCAAAAATTTCAATCCTGCATGATTCTACCAAGAAATGTGATTCTTCATTCAAAACGCTGATTTTTGCTATTGGGCTCTATTGAATAATGAATGTTTTGAATTTTCTCCAAAAGTAAAGTAGTTGCAAACTCATCCTTTTAGAAACTTGTTTGGGCTGTTGAGAGGAGTAAAAAACCATCAAAAATTTCAATCCTGCATGATTCTACCAAGAAATGTGATTCTTCATTCAAAACCTGATTTTTGCTATTGGGCTCTATTGAATAACGAATGTTTTGAATTTTCTTCAAAAGTAAAGTAGTTGCAAACTCATGCTTTTAGAGACTTGTTTGGGCTCATGAGAGGAGTAGAAAAACATCAAAAATTTCAGTCCTGCATGATTCTACCAAGAAATGTGTGTTCATTGAAACCGCTGGTTTTTGATAGTTTGGGCCCTATTGAATAATGAATGTTTTGAATTCTCTCCAAAAGTAAAGTAGTTGCAAATTCATCCTTTTAGAAACTTGTTTGGGCTGTTGAGAGGAGTAAAAAACCATCAAAAATTTCAATCCTGCATGATTCTACCAAGAAATGTGATTCTTCATTCAAAACGCTGGTTTTTGCTATTGGGCTCTATTGAATAATGAATGTTTTGAATTTTCTCCAAAAGTAAAGTAGTTGCAAACTCATCCTTTTAGAGACTTGTTTGGGCTCATGAGAGGAGTAGAAAAACATCAAAAATTTCAGTCCTGCATGATTCTACCAAGAATTGTGTGTTCATTGAAACTGCTGGTTTTTGATAGTTTGGGCCCTATTGAATAATGAATGTTTTGAATTTTCTCCAAAAGTAAAGTAGTTGCAAACGCATCCTTTTAGAAACTTGTTTGGGCTGTTGAGAGGAGTAAAAAACCATCAAAAATTTCAATCCTGCATGATTTTACCAAGAAATGTGATTCTTCATTCAAAACCTGATTTTTGCTATTGGGCTCTATTGAATAATGAATGTTTTGAATTTTCTCCAAAAGTAAAGTAGTTGCAAACTCATGCTTTTAGAGACTTGTTTGGGCTCATGAGAGGAGTAGAAAAGCATCAAAAATTTCAGTCCTGCATGATCCCACCAAGAAATGTGTGTTCATTGAAACCACTGGTTTTTGATAGTTTGGGCCCTATTGAATAATGAATGTTTTGAATTTTCTCCAAAAATAAAGTAGTTGCAAACTCATCCTTTTAGAAACTTGTTTGGGCTGTTGAGAGGAGTAAAAAACCATCAAAAATTTCAATCCTGCATGATTCTACCAAGAAATGTGATTCTTCATTCAAAACGCAGGTTTTTGCTATTGGGCTCTATTGAATAATGAATGTTTTGAATTTTCTCCAAAAGTAAAGTAGTTGCAAACTCATCCTTTTAGAGACTTGTTTGGGCTCATGAGAGGAGTAGAAAAACATCAAAAATTTCAGTCCTGCATGATTCTACCAAGAAATGTGTGTTCATTCAAACCGCTGGTTTTTGATAGTTTGGGCCCTATTGAATAATGAATGTTTTGAATTTTCTCCAAAAGTAAAGTAGTTGCAAACTCATCCTTTTAGAAACTTGTTTGGGCTGTTGAGAGCAGTAAAAAACCATCAAAAATTTCAATCCTGCATGATTCTACCAAGAAATGTAGTTCTTCATTCAAAACGCTGGTTTTTGCTATTGGGCTCTATTGAATAATGAATGTTTTGAATTTTCTCCAAAAGTAAAGTAGTTGCAGACTCATCCTTTTAGAGACTTGTTTGGGCTAATGAGAGGAGTAGAAAAACATCAAAAATTTCAGTCCTGCACGATTCTACCAAGAAATGTGTGTTCATTCAAACCGCTGGTTTTTGATAGTTTGGGCCCTATTGAATAATGAATGTTTTGAATTTTCTCCAAAAGTAAAGTAGTTGCAAACTCATGCTTTTAGAGACTTGTTTGGGCTCATGAGATTAGAAAAACATCAGAAATTTCAGTCCTGCATGATTCTACCAAGAAATGTGTGTTCATTGAAACCGCTGGTTTTTGATAGTTTGGGCCCTATTGAATAATGAATGTTTTGAATTTTCTCCAAAAATAAAGTAGTTGCAAACTCATCCTTTTAGAAACTTGTTTGGGCTGTTGAGAGGAGTAAAAAACCATCAAAAATTTCAATCCTGCATGATTCTACCAAGAAATGTGATTCTTCATTCAAAACGCTGGTTTTTGCTATTGGGCTCTATTGAATAATGAATGTTTTGAATTTTCTCCAAAAGTAAAGTAGTTGCAAACTCATGCTTTTAGAGACTTGTTTGGGTTCATGAGAGGAGAAGAAAAAAATCAAAAATTTCAGTCCTGCACGATTCTACCAAGAAATGTGTGTTCATTCAAACCGCTGGTTTTTGATATTTTGGGCCCTATTGAATAACGAATGTTTTGAATTGTCTCCAAAAGTAAAGTAGTTGCAAACTCATGCTTTTAGAAACTTGTTTGGGCTGTTGAGAGGAGTAAAAAACCATCAAAAATTTCAATCCTGCATGATTCTACCAAGAAATGTGATTCTTCATTCAAAACGCTGGTTTTTGCTATTGGGCTCTATTGAATAATGAATGTTTTGAATTTTCTCCAAAAGTAAAGTAGTTGCAAACTCATCCTTTTAGAGACTTGTTTGGGCTCATGAGAGGAGTAGAAAAACATCAAAAATTTCAGTCCTGCACGATTCTACCAAGAAATGTGTGTTCATTGAAACTGCTGGTTTTTGATAGTTTGGGCCCTATTGAATAATGAATGTTTTGAATTTTCTCCAAAAGTAAAGTAGTTGCAAACTCATCCTTTTAGAAACTTGTTTGGGCTGTTGAGAGGAGTAAAAAACCATCAAAAATTTCAATCCTGCATGATTTTACCAAGAAATGTGATTCTTCATTCAAAACCTGATTTTTGCTATTGGGCTCTATTGAATAATGAATGTTTTAAATTTTCTCCAAAAGTAAAGTAGTTGCAAACTCATGCTTTTAGAGACTTGTTTGGGCTCATGAGAGGAGTAGAAAAACATCAAAAATTTCAGTCCTGCATGATCCCACCAAGAAATGTGTGTTCATTGAAACCACTGGTTTTTGATAGTTTGGGCCCTATTGAATAATGAATGTTTTGAATTTTCTCCAAACGTAAAGTAGTTGCAAACTCATCCTTTTAGAAACTTGTTTGGGCTGTTGAGAGGAGTAAAAAACCATCAAAAATTTCAATCCTGCATGATTCTACCAAGAAATGTGATTCTTCATTCAATACGCTGGTTTTTGCTATTGGGCTCTATTGAATAATGAATGTTTTGAATTTTCTCCAAAAGTAAAGTAGTTGCAAACTCATGCTTTTAGAGACTTGTTTGGGCTCATGAGAGGAGTAGAAAAACATCAAAAATTTCAGTCCTGCATGATTCTACCAAGAAATGTGTGTTCATTGAAACCGCAGGTTTTTGATAGTTTGGGCCCTATTGAATAATGAATGTTTTGAATTTTCTCCAAAAGTAAAGTAGTTGCAAACTCATCCTTTTAGAAACTTGTTTGGGCTGTTGAGAGCAGTAAAAAACCATCAAAAATTTCAATCCTGCATGATTCTACCAAGAAATGTGATTCTTCATTCAAAACGCTGGTTTTTGCTATTGGGCTCTATTGAATAATGAATGTTTTGAATTTTCTCCAAAAGTAAAGTAGTTGCAAACTCATCCTTTTAGAGACTTGTTTGGGCTAATGAGAGGAGTAGAAAAACATCAAAAATTTCAGTCCTGCACGATTCTACCAAGAAATGTGTGTTCATTCAAACCGCTGGTTTTTGATAGTTTGGGCCCTATTGAATAATGAATGTTTTGAATTTTCTCCAAAAGTAAAGTAGTTGCAAACTCATCCTTTTAGAAACTTGTTTGGGCTGTTGAAAGGAGTAAGAAACCATCAAAAATTTCAATCTTGCATTATTCTACCAAGAAATGTGATTCTTCATTCAAAACCTGATTTTTGCTATTGGGCTCTATTGAATAATGAATGTTTTGAATTTTCTCCAAAAGTAAAGTAGTTGCAAACTCATGCTTTTAGAGACTTGTTTGGGCTCATGAGAGGAGTAGAAAAACATCAAAAATTTCAGTCCTGCATGATTCTACCAAGAAATGTGTGTTCATTGAAACCGCTGGTTTTTGATAGTTTGGGCCCTATTGAATAATGAATGTTTTGAATTTTCTCCAAAAGTAAAGTAGTTGCAAACTCATGCTTTTAGAGACTTGTTTGGGCTCATGAGAGTAGAAAAACATCAGAAATTTCAGTCCTGCTTGATTCTACCAAGAAATGTGTGTTCATTGAAACCGCTGGTTTTTGATAGTTTGGGCCCTATTGAATAATGAATGTTTTGAATTTTCTCCAAAAGTAAAGTAGTTGCAAACTCATCCTTTTAGAAACTTGTTTGGGCTGTTGAGAGGAGTAAAAAACCATCAAAAATTTCAATCCTGCATGATTCCACCAAGAAATGTGATTCTTCATTCAAAACGCTGGTTTTTGCTATTGGGCTCTATTGAATAATGAATGTTTTGAATTTTCTCCAAAAGTAAAGTAGTTGCAAACTCATCCTTTTAGAGACTTGTTTGGGCTAATGAGAGGAGTAGAAAAACATCAAAAATTTCAGTCCTGCATGATTCTACCAAGAAATGTGTGTTCATTGAAACCGCTGGTTTTTGATAGTTTGGGCCCTATTGAATAATGAATGTTTTGAATTTTCTCCAAAAGTAAAGTAGTTGCAAACTCATCCTTTTAGAAACTTGTTTGGGCTGTTGAGAGGAGTAAAAAACCATCAAAAATTTCAATCCTGCATGATTCTACCAAGAAATGTGATTCTTCATTCAAAACGCTGGTTTTTGCTATTGGGCTCTATTGAATAATGAATGTTTTGAATTTTCTCCAAAAGTAAAGTAGTTGCAAACTCATCCTTTTAGAGACTTGTTTGGGCTAATGAGAGGAGTAGAAAAACATCAAAAATTTCAGTCCTGCACGATTCTACCAAGAAATGTGTGTTCATTCAAACCGCTGGTTTTTGATAGCTTGGGCCCTATTGAATAATGAATGTTTTGAATTTTCTCCAAAAGTAAAGTAGTTGCAAACTCATCCTTTTAGAAACTTGTTTGGGTTGTTGAGAGGAGTAAAAAACCATCAAAAATTTCAATCCTGCATGATTCTACCAAGAAATGTGATTCTTCATTCAAAACCTTATTTTTGCTATTGGGCTCTATTGAATAATGAATGTTTTGAATTTTCTCCAAAAGTAAAGTAGTTGCAAACTCATGCTTTTAGAGACTTGTTTGGGCTCATGAGAGGAGTAGAAAAACATAAAAAATTTCAGTCCTGCATGATTCTACCAAGAAATGTGTGTTCATTGAAACCGCTGGTTTTTGATAGTTTGGGCCCTATTGAATAATGAATGTTTTGAATTTTCTCCAAAAGTAAAGTAGTTGCAAACTCATCCTTTTAGAAACTTGTTTGGGCTGTTGAGAGGAGTAAAAAACCATCAAAAATTTCAATCCTGCATGATTCTACCAAGAAATGTGATTCTTCATTCAAAACGCTGGTTTTTGCTATTGGGCTCTATTGAATAATGAATGTTTTGAATTTTCTCCAAAAGTAAAGTAGTTGCAAACTCATCCTTTTAGAGACTTGTTTGGGCTAATGAGAGGAGTAGAAAAACATCAAAAATTTCAGTCCTGCACGATTCTACCAAGAAATGTGTGTTCATTCAAACCGCTGGTTTTTGATAGCTTGGGCCCTATTGAATAATGAATGTTTTGAATTTTCTCCAAAAGTAAAGTAGTTGCAAACTCATCCTTTTAGAAACTTGTTTGGGTTGTTGAGAGGAGTAAAAAACCATCAAAAATTTCAATCCTGCATGATTCTACCAAGAAATGTGATTCTTCATTCAAAACCTGATTTTTGCTATTGGGCTCTATTGAATAATGAATGTTTTGAATTTTCTTCAAAAGTAAAGTAGTTGCAAACTCATGCTTTTAGAGACTTGTTTGGGCTCATGAGAGGAGTAGAAAAACATCAAAAATTTCAGTCCTGCATGATTCTACCAAGAAATGTGTGTTCATTGAAACCGCTGGTTTTTGATAGTTTGGGCCCTATTGAATAATGAATGTTTTGAATTTTCTCCAAAAGTAAAGTAGTTGCAAACTCATCCTTTTAGAAACTTGTTTGGGCTGTTGAGAGGAGTAAACAACCATCAAAAATTTCAATCCTGAATTATTCTACCAAGAAATGTGATTCTTCATTCAAAACGCTGGTTTTTGCTATTGGGCTCTATTGAATAATGAATGTTTTGAGTTTTCTCCAAAAGTAAAGTAGTTGCAAACTCATCCTTTTAGAGACTTGTTTGGGCTCATGAGAGGAGTAGAAAAACATCAAAAATTTCAGTCCTGCACGATTCTACCAAGAAATGTGTGTTCATTCAAACCGCTGGTTTTTGATATTTTGGGCCCTATTGAATAATGAATGTTTTGAATTTTCTCCAAAAGTAAAGTAGTTGCAAACTCATCCTTTTAGAAACTTGTTTGGGCTGTTGAGAGGAGTAAAAAACCATCAAAAATTTCAATCCTGCATGATTCTAACAAGAAATGTGATTCTTCATTCAAAACCTGATTTTTGCTATTGGGCTCTATTGAATAATGAATGTTTTGAATTTTCTCCAAAAGTAAAGTAGTTGCAAACTCATGTTTTTAGAGACTTGTTTGGTCTCATGAGATGAGTAGAAAAACATCAAAAATTACAGTCCTGCATGATTCTACCAAGAAATGTGTGTTCATTGACACCGCTGGTTTTTGATAGTTTGGGCCCTATTGAATAATGAATGTTTTGAATTTTCTCCAAAAGTAAAGTAGTTGCAAACTCATCCTTTTAGAAACTTGTTTGGGCTGTTGAGAGGAGTAAAAAACCATCAAAAATTTCAATCCTGCATGATTCTACCAAGAAATGTGATTCTTCATTCAAAACGCTGGTTTTTGCTATTGGGCTCTATTGAATAATGAATGTTTTGAATTTTCTCCAAAAGTAAAGTAGTTGCAAACTCATGCTTTTAGAGACTTGTTTGGGCTCATGAGAGGAGTAGAAAAACATCAAAAATTTCAGTCCTGCATGATTCTACCAAGAAATGTGTGTTCATTGAAACCGCTGGTTTTTGATAGTTTGGGCCCTATTGAATAATGAATGTTTTGAATTTTCTCCAAAAGTAAAGTAGTTGCAAACTCATGCTTTTAGAGACTTGTTTGGGCTCATGAGAGTAGAAAAACATCAGAAATTTCAGTCCTGCATGATTCTACCAAGAAATGTGTGTTCATTGAAACCGCTGGTTTTTGATAGTTTGGGCCCTATTGAATAATGAATGTTTTGAATTTTCTCCAAAAATAAAATAGTTGCAAACTCATCCTTTTAGAAACTTGTTTGGGCTGTTGAGAGGAGTAAAAAACCATCAAAAATTTCAATCCTGCATGATTCTACCAAGAAATGTGATTCTTCATTCAAAACGCTGATTTTTGCTATTGGGCTCTATTGAATAATGAATGTTTTGAATTTTCTCCAAAAGTAAAGTAGTTGCAAACTCATCCTTTTAGAAACTTGTTTGGGCTGTTGAGAGGAGTAAAAAACCATCAAAAATTTCAATCCTGCATGATTCTACCAAGAAATGTGATTCTTCATTCAAAACCTGATTTTTGCTATTGGGCTCTATTGAATAACGAATGTTTTGAATTTTCTTCAAAAGTAAAGTAGTTGCAAACTCATGCTTTTAGAGACTTGTTTGGGCTCATGAGAGGAGTAGAAAAACATCAAAAATTTCAGTCCTGCATGATTCTACCAAGAAATGTGTGTTCATTGAAACCGCTGGTTTTTGATAGTTTGGGCCCTATTGAATAATGAATGTTTTGAATTCTCTCCAAAAGTAAAGTAGTTGCAAATTCATCCTTTTAGAAACTTGTTTGGGCTGTTGAGAGGAGTAAAAAACCATCAAAAATTTCAATCCTGCATGATTCTACCAAGAAATGTGATTCTTCATTCAAAACGCTGGTTTTTGCTATTGGGCTCTATTGAATAATGAATGTTTTGAATTTTCTCCAAAAGTAAAGTAGTTGCAAACTCATCCTTTTAGAGACTTGTTTGGGCTCATGAGAGGAGTAGAAAAACATCAAAAATTTCAGTCCTGCATGATTCTACCAAGAATTGTGTGTTCATTGAAACTGCTGGTTTTTGATAGTTTGGGCCCTATTGAATAATGAATGTTTTGAATTTTCTCCAAAAGTAAAGTAGTTGCAAACGCATCCTTTTAGAAACTTGTTTGGGCTGTTGAGAGGAGTAAAAAACCATCAAAAATTTCAATCCTGCATGATTTTACCAAGAAATGTGATTCTTCATTCAAAACCTGATTTTTGCTATTGGGCTCTATTGAATAATGAATGTTTTGAATTTTCTCCAAAAGTAAAGTAGTTGCAAACTCATGCTTTTAGAGACTTGTTTGGGCTCATGAGAGGAGTAGAAAAGCATCAAAAATTTCAGTCCTGCATGATCCCACCAAGAAATGTGTGTTCATTGAAACCACTGGTTTTTGATAGTTTGGGCCCTATTGAATAATGAATGTTTTGAATTTTCTCCAAAAATAAAGTAGTTGCAAACTCATCCTTTTAGAAACTTGTTTGGGCTGTTGAGAGGAGTAAAAAACCATCAAAAATTTCAATCCTGCATGATTCTACCAAGAAATGTGATTCTTCATTCAAAACGCAGGTTTTTGCTATTGGGCTCTATTGAATAATGAATGTTTTGAATTTTCTCCAAAAGTAAAGTAGTTGCAAACTCATCCTTTTAGAGACTTGTTTGGGCTCATGAGAGGAGTAGAAAAACATCAAAAATTTCAGTCCTGCATGATTCTACCAAGAAATGTGTGTTCATTCAAACCGCTGGTTTTTGATAGTTTGGGCCCTATTGAATAATGAATGTTTTGAATTTTCTCCAAAAGTAAAGTAGTTGCAAACTCATCCTTTTAGAAACTTGTTTGGGCTGTTGAGAGCAGTAAAAAACCATCAAAAATTTCAATCCTGCATGATTCTACCAAGAAATGTAGTTCTTCATTCAAAACGCTGGTTTTTGCTATTGGGCTCTATTGAATAATGAATGTTTTGAATTTTCTCCAAAAGTAAAGTAGTTGCAGACTCATCCTTTTAGAGACTTGTTTGGGCTAATGAGAGGAGTAGAAAAACATCAAAAATTTCAGTCCTGCACGATTCTACCAAGAAATGTGTGTTCATTCAAACCGCTGGTTTTTGATAGTTTGGGCCCTATTGAATAATGAATGTTTTGAATTTTCTCCAAAAGTAAAGTAGTTGCAAACTCATGCTTTTAGAGACTTGTTTGGGCTCATGAGATTAGAAAAACATCAGAAATTTCAGTCCTGCATGATTCTACCAAGAAATGTGTGTTCATTGAAACCGCTGGTTTTTGATAGTTTGGGCCCTATTGAATAATGAATGTTTTGAATTTTCTCCAAAAATAAAGTAGTTGCAAACTCATCCTTTTAGAAACTTGTTTGGGCTGTTGAGAGGAGTAAAAAACCATCAAAAATTTCAATCCTGCATGATTCTACCAAGAAATGTGATTCTTCATTCAAAACGCTGGTTTTTGCTATTGGGCTCTATTGAATAATGAATGTTTTGAATTTTCTCCAAAAGTAAAGTAGTTGCAAACTCATGCTTTTAGAGACTTGTTTGGGTTCATGAGAGGAGAAGAAAAAAATCAAAAATTTCAGTCCTGCACGATTCTACCAAGAAATGTGTGTTCATTCAAACCGCTGGTTTTTGATATTTTGGGCCCTATTGAATAACGAATGTTTTGAATTGTCTCCAAAAGTAAAGTAGTTGCAAACTCATGCTTTTAGAAACTTGTTTGGGCTGTTGAGAGGAGTAAAAAACCATCAAAAATTTCAATCCTGCATGATTCTACCAAGAAATGTGATTCTTCATTCAAAACGCTGGTTTTTGCTATTGGGCTCTATTGAATAATGAATGTTTTGAATTTTCTCCAAAAGTAAAGTAGTTGCAAACTCATCCTTTTAGAGACTTGTTTGGGCTCATGAGAGGAGTAGAAAAACATCAAAAATTTCAGTCCTGCACGATTCTACCAAGAAATGTGTGTTCATTGAAACTGCTGGTTTTTGATAGTTTGGGCCCTATTGAATAATGAATGTTTTGAATTTTCTCCAAAAGTAAAGTAGTTGCAAACTCATCCTTTTAGAAACTTGTTTGGGCTGTTGAGAGGAGTAAAAAACCATCAAAAATTTCAATCCTGCATGATTTTACCAAGAAATGTGATTCTTCATTCAAAACCTGATTTTTGCTATTGGGCTCTATTGAATAATGAATGTTTTAAATTTTCTCCAAAAGTAAAGTAGTTGCAAACTCATGCTTTTAGAGACTTGTTTGGGCTCATGAGAGGAGTAGAAAAACATCAAAAATTTCAGTCCTGCATGATCCCACCAAGAAATGTGTGTTCATTGAAACCACTGGTTTTTGATAGTTTGGGCCCTATTGAATAATGAATGTTTTGAATTTTCTCCAAACGTAAAGTAGTTGCAAACTCATCCTTTTAGAAACTTGTTTGGGCTGTTGAGAGGAGTAAAAAACCATCAAAAATTTCAATCCTGCATGATTCTACCAAGAAATGTGATTCTTCATTCAATACGCTGGTTTTTGCTATTGGGCTCTATTGAATAATGAATGTTTTGAATTTTCTCCAAAAGTAAAGTAGTTGCAAACTCATGCTTTTAGAGACTTGTTTGGGCTCATGAGAGGAGTAGAAAAACATCAAAAATTTCAGTCCTGCATGATTCTACCAAGAAATGT
The DNA here is from genome assembly GCF_039654945.1 of Dendrobates tinctorius. NCBI lineage: Eukaryota > Metazoa > Chordata > Amphibia > Anura > Dendrobatidae > Dendrobates > Dendrobates tinctorius. The sequence continues at coordinate 26,993,363 of NW_027361793.1, forward strand.
GTGTTCATTGAAACCGCAGGTTTTTGATAGTTTGGGCCCTATTGAATAATGAATGTTTTGAATTTTCTCCAAAAGTAAAGTAGTTGCAAACTCATCCTTTTAGAAACTTGTTTGGGCTGTTGAGAGCAGTAAAAAACCATCAAAAATTTCAATCCTGCATGATTCTACCAAGAAATGTGATTCTTCATTCAAAACGCTGGTTTTTGCTATTGGGCTCTATTGAATAATGAATGTTTTGAATTTTCTCCAAAAGTAAAGTAGTTGCAAACTCATCCTTTTAGAGACTTGTTTGGGCTAATGAGAGGAGTAGAAAAACATCAAAAATTTCAGTCCTGCACGATTCTACCAAGAAATGTGTGTTCATTCAAACCGCTGGTTTTTGATAGTTTGGGCCCTATTGAATAATGAATGTTTTGAATTTTCTCCAAAAGTAAAGTAGTTGCAAACTCATCCTTTTAGAAACTTGTTTGGGCTGTTGAAAGGAGTAAGAAACCATCAAAAATTTCAATCTTGCATTATTCTACCAAGAAATGTGATTCTTCATTCAAAACCTGATTTTTGCTATTGGGCTCTATTGAATAATGAATGTTTTGAATTTTCTCCAAAAGTAAAGTAGTTGCAAACTCATGCTTTTAGAGACTTGTTTGGGCTCATGAGAGGAGTAGAAAAACATCAAAAATTTCAGTCCTGCATGATTCTACCAAGAAATGTGTGTTCATTGAAACCGCTGGTTTTTGATAGTTTGGGCCCTATTGAATAATGAATGTTTTGAATTTTCTCCAAAAGTAAAGTAGTTGCAAACTCATGCTTTTAGAGACTTGTTTGGGCTCATGAGAGTAGAAAAACATCAGAAATTTCAGTCCTGCTTGATTCTACCAAGAAATGTGTGTTCATTGAAACCGCTGGTTTTTGATAGTTTGGGCCCTATTGAATAATGAATGTTTTGAATTTTCTCCAAAAGTAAAGTAGTTGCAAACTCATCCTTTTAGAAACTTGTTTGGGCTGTTGAGAGGAGTAAAAAACCATCAAAAATTTCAATCCTGCATGATTCCACCAAGAAATGTGATTCTTCATTCAAAACGCTGGTTTTTGCTATTGGGCTCTATTGAATAATGAATGTTTTGAATTTTCTCCAAAAGTAAAGTAGTTGCAAACTCATCCTTTTAGAGACTTGTTTGGGCTAATGAGAGGAGTAGAAAAACATCAAAAATTTCAGTCCTGCATGATTCTACCAAGAAATGTGTGTTCATTCAAACCGCTGGTTTTTGATATTTTGGGCCCTATTGAATAATGAATGTTTTGAATTTTCTCCAAAAGTAAAGTAGTTGCAAACTCATCCTTTTAGACTCTTGTTTGGGCTGTTGAGAGGAGTAAAAAACCATCAAAAATTTCAATCCTGCATGATTCTACCAAGAAATGTGATTCTTCATTCAAAACGCTGGTTTTTGCTATTGGGCTCTATTGAATAATGAATGTTTTGAATTTTCTCCAAAATTAAAGTAGTTGCAAACTCATGCTTTTAGAGACTTGTTTGGGCTCATGAAAGGAGTAGAAAAACATCAAAAATTTCAGTCCTGCATGATTCTACCAAGAAATGTGTGTTCATTGAAACCGCTGATTTTTGATAGTTTGGGCCCTATTGAATAATGAATGTTTTGAATTTTCTCCAAAAGTAAAGTAGTTGCAAACTCATCCTTTTAGAAACTTGTTTGGGCTGTTGAGAGCAGTAAAAAACCATCAAAAATTTCAATCCTGCATGATTCTACCAAGAAATGTGATTCTTCATTCAAAACGCTGGTTTTTGCTATTGGGCTCTATTGAATAATGAATGTTTTGAATTTTCTCCAAAAGTAAAGTAGTTGCAGACTCATCCTTTTAGAGACTTGTTTGGGCTAATGAGAGGAGTAGAAAAACATCAAAAATTTCAGTCCTGCACGATTCTACCAAGAAATGTGTGTTCATTCAAACCGCTGGTTTTTGATAGTTTGGGCCCTATTGAATAATGAATGTGTTGAATTTTCTCCAAAAGTAAAGTAGTTGCAAACTCATCCTTTTAGAAAATTGTTTGGGCTGTTGAGAGGAGTAAAAAACCATCAAAAATTTCAATCCTGCATGATTCTACCAAGAAATGTGATTCTTCATTCAAAACGCTGGTTTTTGCTATTGGGCTCTATTGAATAATGAATGTTTTGAATTTTCTCCAAAAGAAAAGTAGTTGCAAACTCATGCTTTTAGAGACTTGTTTGGGCTCATGACAGGAGTAGAAAAAATTCAAAAATTTCAGTCCTGCACGATTCTACCAAGAAATGTGTGTTCATTCAAACCGCTGGTTTTTGATATTTTGGGCCCTATTGAATAACGAATGTTTTGAATTTTCTCCAAAAGTAAAGTAGTTGCAAACTCATGCTTTTAGAAACTTGTTTGGGCTGTTGAGAGGAGTAAAAAACCATCAAAAATTTCAATCCTGCATGATTCTACCAGGAAATGTGATTCTTCATTCAAAACGCTGGTTTTTGCTATTGGGCTCTATTGAATAATGAATGTTTTGAATTTTCTCCAAAAGTAAAGTAGTTGCAAACTCATCCTTTTAGAGACTTGTTTGGGCTCATGAGAGGAGTAGAAAAACATCAAAAATTTTAGTCCTGCACGATTCTACCAAGAAATGTGTGTTCATTCAAACTGCTGGTTTTTGATATTTTGGGCCCTATTGAATAATGAATGTTTTGAATTTTCTCCAAAAGTAAAGTAGTTGCAAACTCATCCTTTTAGAAACTTGTTTGGGCTGTTGAGAGGAGTAAAAAACCATCAAAAATTTCAATCCTGCATGATTCTACCAAGAAATGTGATTCTTCATTCAAAACCTGATTTTTGCTATTGGGCTCTATTGAATAATGAATGTTTTGAATTTTCTCCAAAAGTAAAGTAGTTGCAAACTCATGCTTTTAGAGACTTGTTTGGGCTCATGAGAGGAGTAGAAAAACATCAAAAATTTCAGTCCTGCACGATTCTACCAAGAAATGTGTGTTCATTCAAACCGCTGATTTTTGATATTTTGGGCCCTATTGAATAATGAATGTTTTGAATTTTCTCCAAAAGTAAAGTAGTTGCAAACTCATCCTTTTAGAAACTTGTTTGGGCTGTTGAGAGGAGTAAAAAACCATCAAAAATTTCAATCCTGCATGATTCTACCAAGAAATGTGATTCTTCATTCAAAACCTTATTTTTGCTATTGGGCTCTATTGAATAATGAATGTTTTGAATTTTCTCCAAAAGTAAAGTAGTTGCAAACTCATGCTTTTAGAGACTTGTTTGGGCTCATGAGAGGAGTAGAAAAACATAAAAAATTTCAGTCCTGCATGATTCTACCAAGAAATGTGTGTTCATTGAAACCGCTGGTTTTTGATAGTTTGGGCCCTATTGAATAATGAATGTTTTGAATTTTCTCCAAAAGTAAAGTAGTTGCAGACTCATCCTTTTAGAAACTTGTTTGGGCTGTTGAGAGGAGTAAAAAACCATCAAAAATTTCAATCCTGCATGATTCTACCAAGAAATGTGATTCTTCATTCAAAACGCTGGTTTTTGCTATTGGGCTCTATTGAATAATGAATGTTTTGAATTTTCTCCAAAAGTAAAGTAGTTGCAAACTCATCCTTTTAGAGACTTGTTTGGGCTAATGAGAGGAGTAGAAAAACATCAAAAATTTCAGTCCTGCACGATTCTACCAAGAAATGTGTGTTCATTCAAACCGCTGGTTTTTGATAGCTTGGGCCCTATTGAATAATGAATGTTTTGAATTTTCTCCAAAAGTAAAGTAGTTGCAAACTCATCCTTTTAGAAACTTGTTTGGGTTGTTGAGAGGAGTAAAAAACCATCAAAAATTTCAATCCTGCATGATTCTACCAAGAAATGTGATTCTTCATTCAAAACCTGATTTTTGCTATTGGGCTCTATTGAATAATGAATGTTTTGAATTTTCTTCAAAAGTAAAGTAGTTGCAAACTCATGCTTTTAGAGACTTGTTTGGGCTCATGAGAGGAGTAGAAAAACATCAAAAATTTCAGTCCTGCATGATTCTACCAAGAAATGTGTGTTCATTGAAACCGCTGGTTTTTGATAGTTTGGGCCCTATTGAATAATGAATGTTTTGAATTTTCTCCAAAAGTAAAGTAGTTGCAAACTCATCCTTTTAGAAACTTGTTTGGGCTGTTGAGAGGAGTAAACAACCATCAAAAATTTCAATCCTGAATTATTCTACCAAGAAATGTGATTCTTCATTCAAAACGCTGGTTTTTGCTATTGGGCTCTATTGAATAATGAATGTTTTGAGTTTTCTCCAAAAGTAAAGTAGTTGCAAACTCATCCTTTTAGAGACTTGTTTGGGCTCATGAGAGGAGTAGAAAAACATCAAAAATTTCAGTCCTGCACGATTCTACCAAGAAATGTGTGTTCATTCAAACCGCTGGTTTTTGATATTTTGGGCCCTATTGAATAATGAATGTTTTGAATTTTCTCCAAAAGTAAAGTAGTTGCAAACTCATCCTTTTAGAAACTTGTTTGGGCTGTTGAGAGGAGTAAAAAACCATCAAAAATTTCAATCCTGCATGATTCTAACAAGAAATGTGATTCTTCATTCAAAACCTGATTTTTGCTATTGGGCTCTATTGAATAATGAATGTTTTGAATTTTCTCCAAAAGTAAAGTAGTTGCAAACTCATGTTTTTAGAGACTTGTTTGGTCTCATGAGATGAGTAGAAAAACATCAAAAATTACAGTCCTGCATGATTCTACCAAGAAATGTGTGTTCATTGACACCGCTGGTTTTTGATAGTTTGGGCCCTATTGAATAATGAATGTTTTGAATTTTCTCCAAAAGTAAAGTAGTTGCAAACTCATCCTTTTAGAAACTTGTTTGGGCTGTTGAGAGGAGTAAAAAACCATCAAAAATTTCAATCCTGCATGATTCTACCAAGAAATGTGATTCTTCATTCAAAACGCTGGTTTTTGCTATTGGGCTCTATTGAATAATGAATGTTTTGAATTTTCTCCAAAAGTAAAGTAGTTGCAAACTCATCCTTTTAGAGACTTGTTTGGGCTAATGAGAGGAGTAGAAAAACATCAAAAATTTCAGTCCTGCACGATTCTACCAAGAAATGTGTGTTCATTCAAACCGCTGGTTTTTGATAGTTTGGGCCCTATTGAATAATGAATGTTTTGAATTTTCTCCAAAAGTAAAGTAGTTGCAAACTCATCCTTTTAGAAACTTGTTTGGGCTGTTGAGAGGAGTAAAAAAACCATCAAAAATTTCAATCCTGCATGATTCTACCAAGAAATGTGATTCTTCATTCAAAACCTGACTTTTGCTATTGGGCTCTATTGAATAATGAATGTTTTGAATTTTCTCCAAAAGTAAAGTAGTTGCAAACTCATGCATTTAGAGACTTGTTTGGGCTCATGAGAGGAGTAGAAAAACATCAAAAATTTCAGTCCTGCATGATTCTACCAAGAAATGTGTGTTCATTGACACCGCTGGTTTTTGATAGTTTGGGCCCTATTGAATAATGAATGTTTTGAATTTTCTCCAAAAGTAAAGTAGTTGCAAACTCATCCTTTTAGAAACTTGTTTGGGCTGTTGAGAGGAGTAAAAAACCATCAAAAATTTCAATCCTGCATGATTCTACCAAGAAATGTGATTCTTCATTCAAAACGCTGGTTTTTGCTATTGGGCTCTATTGAATAATGAATGTTTTGAATTTTCTCCAAAAGTAAAGTAGTTGCAAACTCATCCTTTTAGAGACTTGTTTGGGCTCATGAGAGGAGTAGAAAAACATCAAAAATTTCAGTCCTGCACGATTCTACCAAGAAATGTGTGTTCATTCAAACCGCTGGTTTTTGATATTTTGGGCCCTATTGAATAATGAATGTTTTGAATTTTCTCCAAAAGTAAAGTAGTTGCAAACTCATCCTTTTAGAAACTTGTTTGGGCTGTTGAGAGGAGTAAAAAACCATCAAAAATTTCAATCCTGCAAGATTCTACCAAGAAATGTGATTCTTCATTCAAAACCTGATTTTTGCTATTGGGCTCTATTGAATAATGAATGTTTTGAATTTTCTCCAAAAGTAAAGTAGTTGCAAACTCATGCTTTTAGAGACTTGTTTGGGCTCATGAGAGGAGTAGAAAAACATCAAAAATTTCAGTCCTGCATGATTCTACCAAGAAATGTGTGTTCATTGAAACCGCTGGTTTTTGATAGTTTGGGCCCTATTGAATAATGAATGTTTTGAATTTTCTCCAAAAGTAAAGTAGTTGCAAACTCATGCTTTTAGAGACTTGTTTGGGCTCATGAGAGTAGAAAACCATCAGAAATTTCAGTCCTGCATGATTCTACCAAGAAATGTGTGTTCATTGAAACTGCTGGTTTTTGATAGTTTGGGCCCTATTGAATAATGAATGTTTTGAATTTTCTCCAAAAATAAAATAGTTGCAAACTCATCCTTTTAGAAACTTGTTTGGGCTGTTGAGAGGAGTAAAAAACCATCAAAAATTTCAATCCTGCATGATTCTACCAAGAAATGTGATTCTTCATTCAAAACGCTGGTTTTTGTTATTGGGCTCTGTTGAATAATGAATGTTTTGAATTTTCTCCAAAAGTAAAGTAGTTGCAAACTCATCCTTTTAGAGACTTGTTTGGGCTCATGAGAGGAGTAGAAAAACATCAAAAATTTCAGTCCTGCACGATTCTACCAAGAAATGTGTGTTCATTCAAACCGCTGGTTTTTGATATTTTGGGCCCTATTGAATAATGAATGTTTTGAATTTTCTCCAAAAGTAAAGTAGTTGCAAACTCATCCTATTAGAAACTTGTTTGGGCTGTAGAGAGGAGTAAAAAACCATCAAAAATTTCAATCCTGCATGATTTTACCAAGAAATGTGATTCTTCATTCAAAACCTGATTTTTGCTATTGGGCTCTATTGAATAATGAATGTTTTGAATTTTCTTCAAAAGTAAAGTAGTTGCAAACTCATGCTTTTAGAGACTTGTTTGGGCTCATGAGAGGAGTAGAAAAACATCAAAAATTTCAGTCCTGCATGATTCTACCAAGAAATGTGTGTTCATTGAAACCGCTGGTTTTTGATAGTTTGGGACCTATTGAATAATGAATGTTTTGAATTCTCTCCAAAAGTAAAGTAGTTGCAAATTCATCCTTTTAGAAACTTGTTTGGGCTGTTGAGAGGAGTAAAAAACCATCAAAAATTTCAATCCTGCATGATTCTACCAAGAAATGTGATTCTTCATTCAAAACGCTGGTTTTTGCTATTGGGCTCTATTGAATAAAGAATGTTTTGAATTTTCTCCAAAAGTAAAGTAGTTGCAAACTCATCCTTTTAGAGACTTATTTGGGCTCATGAGAGGAGTAGAAAAACATCAAAAATTTCAGTCCTGCACGATTCTACCAAGAAATGTGTGTTCATTCAAACCGCTGGTTTTTGATATTTTGGGCCCTATTGAATAATGAATGTTTTGAATTTTCTCCAAAAGTAAAGTAGTTGCAAACTCATCCTTTTAGACACTTGTTTGGGCTGTTGAGAGGAGTAAAAAACCATCAAAAATTTCAATCCTGCATGATTCTACCAAGAAATGTGATTCTTCATTCAAAACGCTGGTTTTTCCTATTGGGCTCTATTGAATAATGAATGTTTTGAATTTTCTCCAAAATTAAAGTCGTTGCAAACTCATGCTTTTAGAGACTTGTTTGGGCTCATGAGAGGAGTAGAAAAACATCAAAAATTTCAGTCCTGCATGATTCTACCAAGAAATGTGTGTTCATTGAAACCGCTGGTTTTTGATAGTTTGGGCCCTACTGAATAATGAATGTTTTGAATTTTCTCCAAAAGTAAAGTAGTTGCAAACTCATCCTTTTAGAAACTTGTTTGGGCTGTTGAGAGCAGTAAAAAACCATCAAAAATTTCAATCCTGCATGATTCTACCAAGAAATGTGATTCTTCATTCAAAACGCTGATTTTTGCTATTGGGCTCTATTGAATAATGAATGTTTTGAATTTTCTTCAAAAGTAAAGTAGTTGCAAACTCATGCTTTTAGAGACTTGTTTGGGCTCATGAGAGGAGTAGAAAAACATCAAAAATTTCAGTCCTGCACGATTCTACCAAGAAATGTGTGTTCATTCAAACCGCTGATTTTTGATATTTTGGGCCCTATTGAATAATGAATGTTTTGAATTTTCTCCAAAAGTAAAGTAGTTGCAAACTCATCCTTTTAGAAACTTGTTTGGGCTGTTGAGAGGAGTAAAAAACCATCAAAAATTTCAATCCTGCATGATTCTACCAAGAAATGTGATTCTTCATTCAAAACCTTATTTTTGCTATTGGGCTCTATTGAATAATGAATGTTTTGAATTTTCTCCAAAAGTAAAGTAGTTGCAAACTCATGCTTTTAGAGACTTGTTTGGGCTCATGAGAGGAGTAGAAAAACATAAAAAATTTCAGTCCTGCATGATTCTACCAAGAAATGTGTGTTCATTGAAACCGCTGGTTTTTGATAGTTTGGGCCCTATTGAATAATGAATGTTTTGAATTTTCTCCAAAAGTAAAGTAGTTGCAAACTCATCCTTTTAGAAACTTGTTTGGGCTGTTGAGAGGAGTAAAAAACCATCAAAAATTTCAATCCTGCATGATTCTACCAAGAAATGTGATTCTTCATTCAAAACGCTGGTTTTTGCTATTGGGCTCTATTGAATAATGAATGTTTTGAATTTTCTCCAAAAGTAAAGTAGTTGCAAACTCATCCTTTTAGAGACTTGTTTGGGCTAATGAGAGGAGTAGAAAAACATCAAAAATTTCAGTCCTGCACGATTCTACCAAGAAATGTGTGTTCATTCAAACCGCTGGTTTTTGATAGCTTGGGCCCTATTGAATAATGAATGTTTTGAATTTTCTCCAAAAGTAAAGTAGTTGCAAACTCATCCTTTTAGAAACTTGTTTGGGTTGTTGAGAGGAGTAAAAAACCATCAAAAATTTCAATCCTGCATGATTCTACCAAGAAATGTGATTCTTCATTCAAAACCTTATTTTTGCTATTGGGCTCTATTGAATAATGAATGTTTTGAATTTTCTCCAAAAGTAAAGTAGTTGCAAACTCATGCTTTTAGAGACTTGTTTGGGCTCATGAGAGGAGTAGAAAAACATAAAAAATTTCAGTCCTGCATGATTCTACCAAGAAATGTGTGTTCATTGAAACCGCTGGTTTTTGATAGTTTGGGCCCTATTGAATAATGAATGTTTTGAATTTTCTCCAAAAGTAAAGTAGTTGCAAACTCATCCTTTTAGAAACTTGTTTGGGCTGTTGAGAGGAGTAAAAAACCATCAAAAATTTCAATCCTGCATGATTCTACCAAGAAATGTGATTCTTCATTCAAAACGCTGGTTTTTGCTATTGGGCTCTATTGAATAATGAATGTTTTGAATTTTCTCCAAAAGTAAAGTAGTTGCAAACTCATCCTTTTAGAGACTTGTTTGGGCTAATGAGAGGAGTAGAAAAACATCAAAAATTTCAGTCCTGCACGATTCTACCAAGAAATGTGTGTTCATTCAAACCGCTGGTTTTTGATAGCTTGGGCCCTATTGAATAATGAATGTTTTGAATTTTCTCCAAAAGTAAAGTAGTTGCAAACTCATCCTTTTAGAAACTTGTTTGGGTTGTTGAGAGGAGTAAAAAACCATCAAAAATTTCAATCCTGCATGATTCTACCAAGAAATGTGATTCTTCATTCAAAACCTGATTTTTGCTATTGGGCTCTATTGAATAATGAATGTTTTGAATTTTCTTCAAAAGTAAAGTAGTTGCAAACTCATGCTTTTAGAGACTTGTTTGGGCTCATGAGAGGAGTAGAAAAACATCAAAAATTTCAGTCCTGCATGATTCTACCAAGAAATGTGTGTTCATTGAAACCGCTGGTTTTTGATAGTTTGGGCCCTATTGAATAATGAATGTTTTGAATTTTCTCCAAAAGTAAAGTAGTTGCAAACTCAGCCTTTTAGAAACTTGTTTGGGCTGTTGAGAGGAGTAAACAACCATCAAAAATTTCAATCCTGAATTATTCTACCAAGAAATGTGATTCTTCATTCAAAACGCTGGTTTTTGCTATTGGGCTCTATTGAATAATGAATGTTTTGAGTTTTCTCCAAAAGTAAAGTAGTTGCAAACTCATCCTTTTAGAGACTTGTTTGGGCTCATGAGAGGAGTAGAAAAACATCAAAAATTTCAGTCCTGCACGATTCTACCAAGAAATGTGTGTTCATTCAAACCGCTGGTTTTTGATATTTTGGGCCCTATTGAATAATGAATGTTTTGAATTTTCTCCAAAAGTAAAGTAGTTGCAAACTCATCCTTTTAGAAACTTGTTTGGGCTGTTGAGAGGAGTAAAAAACCATCAAAAATTTCAATCCTGCATGATTCTAACAAGAAATGTGATTCTTCATTCAAAACCTGATTTTTGCTATTGGGCTCTATTGAATAATGAATGTTTTGAATTTTCTCCAAAAGTAAAGTAGTTGCAAACTCATGTTTTTAGAGACTTGTTTGGTCTCATGAGATGAGTAGAAAAACATCAAAAATTACAGTCCTGCATGATTCTACCAAGAAATGTGTGTTCATTGACACCGCTGGTTTTTGATAGTTTGGGCCCTATTGAATAATGAATGTTTTGAATTTTCTCCAAAAGTAAAGTAGTTGCAAACTCATCCTTTTAGAAACTTGTTTGGGCTGTTGAGAGGAGTAAAAAACCATCAAAAATTTCAATCCTGCATGATTCTACCAAGAAATGTGATTCTTCATTCAAAACGCTGGTTTTTGCTATTGGGCTCTATTGAATAATGAATGTTTTGAATTTTCTCCAAAAGTAAAGTAGTTGCAAACTCATGCTTTTAGAGACTTGTTTGGGCTCATGAGAGGAGTAGAAAAACATCAAAAATTTCAGTCCTGCATGATTCTACCAAGAAATGTGTGTTCATTGAAACCGCTGGTTTTTGATAGTTTGGGCCCTATTGAATAATGAATGTTTTGAATTTTCTCCAAAAGTAAAGTAGTTGCAAACTCATGCTTTTAGAGACTTGTTTGGGCTCATGAGAGTAGAAAAACATCAGAAATTTCAGTCCTGCATGATTCTACCAAGAAATGTGTGTTCATTGAAACCGCTGGTTTTTGATAGTTTGGGCCCTATTGAATAATGAATGTTTTGAATTTTCTCCAAAAATAAAATAGTTGCAAACTCATCCTTTTAGAAACTTGTTTGGGCTGTTGAGAGGAGTAAAAAACCATCAAAAATTTCAATCCTGCATGATTCTACCAAGAAATGTGATTCTTCATTCAAAACGCTGATTTTTGCTATTGGGCTCTATTGAATAATGAATGTTTTGAATTTTCTCCAAAAGTAAAGTAGTTGCAAACTCATCCTTTTAGAAACTTGTTTGGGCTGTTGAGAGGAGTAAAAAACCATCAAAAATTTCAATCCTGCATGATTCTACCAAGAAATGTGATTCTTCATTCAAAACCTGATTTTTGCTATTGGGCTCTATTGAATAACGAATGTTTTGAATTTTCTTCAAAAGTAAAGTAGTTGCAAACTCATGCTTTTAGAGACTTGTTTGGGCTCATGAGAGGAGTAGAAAAACATCAAAAATTTCAGTCCTGCATGATTCTACCAAGAAATGTGTGTTCATTGAAACCGCTGGTTTTTGATAGTTTGGGCCCTATTGAATAATGAATGTTTTGAATTCTCTCCAAAAGTAAAGTAGTTGCAAATTCATCCTTTTAGAAACTTGTTTGGGCTGTTGAGAGGAGTAAAAAACCATCAAAAATTTCAATCCTGCATGATTCTACCAAGAAATGTGATTCTTCATTCAAAACGCTGGTTTTTGCTATTGGGCTCTATTGAATAATGAATGTTTTGAATTTTCTCCAAAAGTAAAGTAGTTGCAAACTCATCCTTTTAGAGACTTGTTTGGGCTCATGAGAGGAGTAGAAAAACATCAAAAATTTCAGTCCTGCATGATTCTACCAAGAATTGTGTGTTCATTGAAACTGCTGGTTTTTGATAGTTTGGGCCCTATTGAATAATGAATGTTTTGAATTTTCTCCAAAAGTAAAGTAGTTGCAAACGCATCCTTTTAGAAACTTGTTTGGGCTGTTGAGAGGAGTAAAAAACCATCAAAAATTTCAATCCTGCATGATTTTACCAAGAAATGTGATTCTTCATTCAAAACCTGATTTTTGCTATTGGGCTCTATTGAATAATGAATGTTTTGAATTTTCTCCAAAAGTAAAGTAGTTGCAAACTCATGCTTTTAGAGACTTGTTTGGGCTCATGAGAGGAGTAGAAAAGCATCAAAAATTTCAGTCCTGCATGATCCCACCAAGAAATGTGTGTTCATTGAAACCACTGGTTTTTGATAGTTTGGGCCCTATTGAATAATGAATGTTTTGAATTTTCTCCAAAAATAAAGTAGTTGCAAACTCATCCTTTTAGAAACTTGTTTGGGCTGTTGAGAGGAGTAAAAAACCATCAAAAATTTCAATCCTGCATGATTCTACCAAGAAATGTGATTCTTCATTCAAAACGCAGGTTTTTGCTATTGGGCTCTATTGAATAATGAATGTTTTGAATTTTCTCCAAAAGTAAAGTAGTTGCAAACTCATCCTTTTAGAGACTTGTTTGGGCTCATGAGAGGAGTAGAAAAACATCAAAAATTTCAGTCCTGCATGATTCTACCAAGAAATGTGTGTTCATTCAAACCGCTGGTTTTTGATAGTTTGGGCCCTATTGAATAATGAATGTTTTGAATTTTCTCCAAAAGTAAAGTAGTTGCAAACTCATCCTTTTAGAAACTTGTTTGGGCTGTTGAGAGCAGTAAAAAACCATCAAAAATTTCAATCCTGCATGATTCTACCAAGAAATGTAGTTCTTCATTCAAAACGCTGGTTTTTGCTATTGGGCTCTATTGAATAATGAATGTTTTGAATTTTCTCCAAAAGTAAAGTAGTTGCAGACTCATCCTTTTAGAGACTTGTTTGGGCTAATGAGAGGAGTAGAAAAACATCAAAAATTTCAGTCCTGCACGATTCTACCAAGAAATGTGTGTTCATTCAAACCGCTGGTTTTTGATAGTTTGGGCCCTATTGAATAATGAATGTTTTGAATTTTCTCCAAAAGTAAAGTAGTTGCAAACTCATGCTTTTAGAGACTTGTTTGGGCTCATGAGATTAGAAAAACATCAGAAATTTCAGTCCTGCATGATTCTACCAAGAAATGTGTGTTCATTGAAACCGCTGGTTTTTGATAGTTTGGGCCCTATTGAATAATGAATGTTTTGAATTTTCTCCAAAAATAAAGTAGTTGCAAACTCATCCTTTTAGAAACTTGTTTGGGCTGTTGAGAGGAGTAAAAAACCATCAAAAATTTCAATCCTGCATGATTCTACCAAGAAATGTGATTCTTCATTCAAAACGCTGGTTTTTGCTATTGGGCTCTATTGAATAATGAATGTTTTGAATTTTCTCCAAAAGTAAAGTAGTTGCAAACTCATGCTTTTAGAGACTTGTTTGGGTTCATGAGAGGAGAAGAAAAAAATCAAAAATTTCAGTCCTGCACGATTCTACCAAGAAATGTGTGTTCATTCAAACCGCTGGTTTTTGATATTTTGGGCCCTATTGAATAACGAATGTTTTGAATTGTCTCCAAAAGTAAAGTAGTTGCAAACTCATGCTTTTAGAAACTTGTTTGGGCTGTTGAGAGGAGTAAAAAACCATCAAAAATTTCAATCCTGCATGATTCTACCAAGAAATGTGATTCTTCATTCAAAACGCTGGTTTTTGCTATTGGGCTCTATTGAATAATGAATGTTTTGAATTTTCTCCAAAAGTAAAGTAGTTGCAAACTCATCCTTTTAGAGACTTGTTTGGGCTCATGAGAGGAGTAGAAAAACATCAAAAATTTCAGTCCTGCACGATTCTACCAAGAAATGTGTGTTCATTGAAACTGCTGGTTTTTGATAGTTTGGGCCCTATTGAATAATGAATGTTTTGAATTTTCTCCAAAAGTAAAGTAGTTGCAAACTCATCCTTTTAGAAACTTGTTTGGGCTGTTGAGAGGAGTAAAAAACCATCAAAAATTTCAATCCTGCATGATTTTACCAAGAAATGTGATTCTTCATTCAAAACCTGATTTTTGCTATTGGGCTCTATTGAATAATGAATGTTTTAAATTTTCTCCAAAAGTAAAGTAGTTGCAAACTCATGCTTTTAGAGACTTGTTTGGGCTCATGAGAGGAGTAGAAAAACATCAAAAATTTCAGTCCTGCATGATCCCACCAAGAAATGTGTGTTCATTGAAACCACTGGTTTTTGATAGTTTGGGCCCTATTGAATAATGAATGTTTTGAATTTTCTGCAAACGTAAAGTAGTTGCAAACTCATCCTTTTAGAAACTTGTTTGGGCTGTTGAGAGGAGTAAAAAACCATCAAAAATTTCAATCCTGCATGATTCTACCAAGAAATGTGATTCTTCATTCAATACGCTGGTTTTTGCTATTGGGCTCTATTGAATAATGAATGTTTTGAATTTTCTCCAAAAGTAAAGTAGTTGCAAACTCATGCTTTTAGAGACTTGTTTGGGCTCATGAGAGGAGTAGAAAAACATCAAAAATTTCAGTCCTGCATGATTCTACCAAGAAATGTGTGTTCATTGAAACCGCAGGTTTTTGATAGTTTGGGCCCTATTGAATAATGAATGTTTTGAATTTTCTCCAAAAGTAAAGTAGTTGCAAACTCATCCTTTTAGAAACTTGTTTGGGCTGTTGAGAGCAGTAAAAAACCATCAAAAATTTCAATCCTGCATGATTCTACCAAGAAATGTGATTCTTCATTCAAAACGCTGGTTTTTGCTATTGGGCTCTATTGAATAATGAATGTTTTGAATTTTCTCCAAAAGTAAAGTAGTTGCAAACTCATCCTTTTAGAGACTTGTTTGGGCTAATGAGAGGAGTAGAAAAACATCAAAAATTTCAGTCCTGCACGATTCTACCAAGAAATGTGTGTTCATTCAAACCGCTGGTTTTTGATAGTTTGGGCCCTATTGAATAATGAATGTTTTGAATTTTCTCCAAAAGTAAAGTAGTTGCAAACTCATCCTTTTAGAAACTTGTTTGGGCTGTTGAAAGGAGTAAGAAACCATCAAAAATTTCAATCTTGCATTATTCTACCAAGAAATGTGATTCTTCATTCAAAACCTGATTTTTGCTATTGGGCTCTATTGAATAATGAATGTTTTGAATTTTCTCCAAAAGTAAAGTAGTTGCAAACTCATGCTTTTAGAGACTTGTTTGGGCTCATGAGAGGAGTAGAAAAACATCAAAAATTTCAGTCCTGCATGATTCTACCAAGAAATGTGTGTTCATTGAAACCGCTGGTTTTTGATAGTTTGGGCCCTATTGAATAATGAATGTTTTGAATTTTCTCCAAAAGTAAAGTAGTTGCAAACTCATGCTTTTAGAGACTTGTTTGGGCTCATGAGAGTAGAAAAACATCAGAAATTTCAGTCCTGCATGATTCTACCAAGAAATGTGTGTTCATTGAAACCGCTGGTTTTTGATAGTTTGGGCCCTATTGAATAATGAATGTTTTGAATTTTCTCCAAAAGTAAAGTAGTTGCAAACTCATCCTTTTAGAAACTTGTTTGGGCTGTTGAGAGGAGTAAAAAACCATCAAAAATTTCAATCCTGCATGATTCTACCAAGAAATGTGATTCTTCATTCAAAACGCTGGTTTTTGCTATTGGGCTCTATTGAATAATGAATGTTTTGAATTTTCTCCAAAAGTAAAGTAGTTGCAAACTCATCCTTTTAGAGACTTGTTTGGGCTAATGAGAGGAGTAGAAAAACATCAAAAATTTCAGTCCTGCATGATTCTACCAAGAAATGTGTGTTCATTCAAACCGCTGGTTTTTGATATTTTGGGCCCTATTGAATAATGAATGTTTTGAATTTTCTCCAAAAGTAAAGTAGTTGCAAACTCATCCTTTTAGACTCTTGTTTGGGCTGTTGAGAGGAGTAAAAAACCATCAAAAATTTCAATCCTGCATGATTCTACCAAGAAATGTGATTCTTCATTCAAAACGCTGGTTTTTGCTATTGGGCTCTATTGAATAATGAATGTTTTGAATTTTCTCCAAAATTAAAGTAGTTGCAAACTCATGCTTTTAGAGACTTGTTTGGGCTCATGAAAGGAGTAGAAAAACATCAAAAATTTCAGTCCTGCATGATTCTACCAAGAAATGTGTGTTCATTGAAACCGCTGATTTTTGATAGTTTGGGCCCTATTGAATAATGAATGTTTTGAATTTTCTCCAAAAGTAAAGTAGTTGCAAACTCATCCTTTTAGAAACTTGTTTGGGCTGTTGAGAGCAGTAAAAAACCATCAAAAATTTCAATCCTGCATGATTCTACCAAGAAATGTGATTCTTCATTCAAAACGCTGGTTTTTGCTATTGGGCTCTATTGAATAATGAATGTTTTGAATTTTCTCCAAAAGTAAAGTAGTTGCAGACTCATCCTTTTAGAGACTTGTTTGGGCTAATGAGAGGAGTAGAAAAACATCAAAAATTTCAGTCCTGCACGATTCTACCAAGAAATGTGTGTTCATTCAAACCGCTGGTTTTTGATAGTTTGGGCCCTATTGAATAATGAATGTGTTGAATTTTCTCCAAAAGTAAAGTAGTTGCAAACTCATCCTTTTAGAAAATTGTTTGGGCTGTTGAGAGGAGTAAAAAACCATCAAAAATTTCAATCCTGCATGATTCTACCAAGAAATGTGATTCTTCATTCAAAACGCTGGTTTTTGCTATTGGGCTCTATTGAATAATGAATGTTTTGAATTTTCTCCAAAAGAAAAGTAGTTGCAAACTCATGCTTTTAGAGACTTGTTTGGGCTCATGACAGGAGTAGAAAAAATTCAAAAATTTCAGTCCTGCACGATTCTACCAAGAAATGTGTGTTCATTCAAACCGCTGGTTTTTGATATTTTGGGCCCTATTGAATAACGAATGTTTTGAATTTTCTCCAAAAGTAAAGTAGTTGCAAACTCATGCTTTTAGAAACTTGTTTGGGCTGTTGAGAGGAGTAAAAAACCATCAAAAATTTCAATCCTGCATGATTCTACCAGGAAATGTGATTCTTCATTCAAAACGCTGGTTTTTGCTATTGGGCTCTATTGAATAATGAATGTTTTGAATTTTCTCCAAAAGTAAAGTAGTTGCAAACTCATCCTTTTAGAGACTTGTTTGGGCTCATGAGAGGAGTAGAAAAACATCAAAAATTTTAGTCCTGCACGATTCTACCAAGAAATGTGTGTTCATTCAAACTGCTGGTTTTTGATATTTTGGGCCCTATTGAATAATGAATGTTTTGAATTTTCTCCAAAAGTAAAGTAGTTGCAAACTCATCCTTTTAGAAACTTGTTTGGGCTGTTGAGAGGAGTAAAAAACCATCAAAAATTTCAATCCTGCATGATTCTACCAAGAAATGTGATTCTTCATTCAAAACCTGATTTTTGCTATTGGGCTCTATTGAATAATGAATGTTTTGAATTTTCTCCAAAAGTAAAGTAGTTGCAAACTCATGCTTTTAGAGACTTGTTTGGGCTCATGAGAGGAGTAGAAAAACATCAAAAATTTCAGTCCTGCATGATTCTACCAAGAAATGTGTGTTCATTGAAACCGCTGGTTTTTGATAGTTTGGGCCCTATTGAATAATGAATGTTTTGAATTTTCTCCAAAAGTAAAGTAGTTGCAAACTCATCCTTTTAGAAACTTGTTTGGGCTGTTGAGAGGAGTAAAAAACCATCAAAAATTTCAATCCTGCATGATTCTACCAAGAAATGTGATTCTTCATTCAAAACGCTGGTTTTTGCTATTGGGCTCTATTGAATAATGAATGTTTTGAATTTTCTCCAAAAGTAAAGTAGTTGCAAACTCATGCTTTTAGAGACTTGTTTGGGCTCATGAGAGGAGTAGAAAAACATCAAAAATTTCAGTCCTGCATGATTCTACCAAGAAATGTGTGTTCATTGAAACTGCTGGTTTTTGATAGTTTGGGCCCTATTGAATAATGAATGTTTTGAATTTTCTCCAAAAGTAAAGTAGTTGCAAACTCATCCTTTTAGAAACTTGTTTGGGCTGTTGAGAGGAGTAAAAAACCATCAAAAATTTCAATCCTGCATGATTTTACCAAGAAATGTGATTCTTCATTCAAAACCTGATTTTTGCTATTGGGCTCTATTGAATAATGAATGTTTTGAATTTTCTCCAAAAGTAAAGTAGTTGCAAACTCATGCTTTTAGAGACTTGTTTGGGCTCATGAGAGGAGTAGAAAAACATCAAAATTTTCAGTCCTGCATGATCCCACCAAGAAATGTGTGTTCAGTGAAACCACTGGTTTTTGATAGTTTGGGCCCTATTGAATAATGAATGTTTTGAATTTTCTCCAAAAATAAAGTAGTTGCAAACTCATCCTTTTAGAAACTTGTTTGGGCTGTTGAGAGGAGTAAAAAACCATCAAAAATTTCAATCCTGCA
The DNA here is from genome assembly GCF_039654945.1 of Dendrobates tinctorius. NCBI lineage: Eukaryota > Metazoa > Chordata > Amphibia > Anura > Dendrobatidae > Dendrobates > Dendrobates tinctorius. Next base: position 27,012,002 of record NW_027361793.1, read on the forward strand.
TGATTCTACCAAGAAATGTGATTCTTCATTCAAAACGCAGGTTTTTGCTATTGGGCTCTATTGAATAATGAATGTTTTGAATTTTCTCCAAAAGTAAAGTAGTTGCAAACTCATCCTTTTAGAGACTTGTTTGGGCTCATGAGAGGAGTAGAAAAACATCAAAAATTTCAGTCCTGCACGATTCTACCAAGAAATGTGTGTTCATTCAAACCGCTGGTTTTTGATATTTTGGGCCCTATTGAATAATGAATGTTTTGAATTTTCTCCAAAAGTAAAGCAGTTGCAAACTCATCCTTTTAGAAACTTGTTTGGGCTGTTGAGAGGAGTAAAAAACCATCAAAAATTTCAATCCTGCATGATTCTACCAAGAAATGTGATTCTTCATTCAAAACCTGATTTTAGCTATTGGGCTCTATTGAATAATGAATGTTTTGAATTTTCTCCAAAAGTAAAGTAGTTGCAAACTCATGCTTTTAGAGACTTGTTTGGGCTCATGAGAGGAGTAGAAAAACATCAAAAATTTCAGTCCTGCATGATTCTACCAAGAAATGTGTGTTCATTCAAACCGCTGGTTTTTGATAGTTTGGGCCCTATTGAATAATGAATGTTTTGAATTTTCTCCAAAAGTAAAGTAGTTGCAAACTCATCCTTTTAGAAACTTGTTTGGGCTGTTGAGAGCAGTAAAAAACCATCAAAAATTTAAATCCTGCATGATTCTACCAAGAAATGTGATTCTTCATTCAAAACGCTGGTTTTTGCTATTGGGCTCTATTGAATAATGAATGTTTTGAATTTTCTCCAAAAGTAAAGTAGTTGCAAACTCATCCTTTTAGAGACTTGTTTGGGCTAATGAGAGGAGTAGAAAAACATCAAAAATTTCAGTCCTGCACGATTCTACCAAGAAATGTGTGTTCATTCAAACCGCTGGTTTTTGATAGTTTGGGCCCTATTGAATAATGAATGTTTTGAATTTTCTCCAAAAGTAAAGTAGTTGCAAACTCATCCTTTTAGAAACTTGTTTGGGCTGTTGAGAGGAGTAAAAAACCATCACAAATTTCAATCCTGCATGATTCTACCAAGAAATGTGATTCTTCATTCAAAACCTGACTTTTGCTATTGGGCTCTATTGAATAATGAATGTTTTGAATTTTCTCCAAAAGTAAAGTAGTTGCAAACTCATGCTTTTAGAGACTTGTTTGGGCTCATGAGAGGAGTAGAAAAACATCAAAAATTTCAGTCCTGCATGATTCTACCAAGAAATGTGTGTTCATTGACACCGCTGGTTTTTGATAGTTTGGGCCCTATTGAATAATGAATGTTTTGAATTTTCTCCAAAAGTAAAGTAGTTGCAAACTCATCCTTTTAGAAACTTGTTTGGGCTGTTGAGAGGAGTAAAAAACCATCAAAAATTTCAATCCTGCATGATTCTACCAAGAAATGTGATTCTTCATTCAAAACGCTGGTTTTTGCTATTGGGCTCTATTGAATAATGAATGTTTTGAATTTTCTCCAAAAGTAAAGTAGTTGCAAACTCATCCTTTTAGAGACTTGTTTGGGCTCATGAGAGGAGTAGAAAAACATCAAAAATTTCAGTCCTGCATGATCCCACCAAGAAATGTGTGTTTATTGAAACCACTGGTTTTTGATAGTTTGGGCCCTATTGAATAATGAATGTTTTGAATTTTCTCCAAAAATAAAGTAGTTGCAAACTCATCCTTTTAGAAACTTGTTTGGGCTGTTGAGAGGAGTAAAAAACCATCAAAAATTTCAATCCTGCATGATTCTACCAAGAAATGTGATTATTCATTCAAAACGCAGGTTTTTGCTATTGGGCTCTATTGAATAATGAATGTTTTGAATTTTCTCCAAAAGTAAAGTAGTTGCAAACTCATCCTTTTAGAGACTTGTTTGGGCTCATGAGAGGAGTAGAAAAACATCAAAAATTTCAGTCCTGCATGATTCTACCAAGAAATGTGTGTTCATTCAAACCGCTGGTTTTTGATAGTTTGGGCCCTATTGAATAATGAATGTTTTGAATTTTCTCCAAAAGTAAAGTAGTTGCAAACTCATCCTTTTAGAAACTTGTTTGGGCTGTTGAGAGGAGTAAAAAACCATCAAAAATTTCAATCCTGCATGATTCTACCAAGAAATGTGATTCTTCATTCAAAACGCTGGTTTTTGCTATTGGGCTCTATTGAATAATGAATGTTTTGAATTTTCTCCAAAAGTAAAGTAGTTGCAAACTCATGCTTTTAGAGACTTGTTTGGGCTCATGAGAGGAGTAGAAAAACATCAAAAATTTCAGTCCTGCATGATTCTACCAAGAAATGTGTGTTCATTGAAACTGCTGGTTTTTGATAGTTTGGGCCCTATTGAATAATGAATGTTTTGAATTTTCTCCAAAAGTAAAGTAGTTGCAAACTCATCCTTTTAGAAACTTGTTTGGGCTGTTGAGAGGAGTAAAAAACCATCAAAAATTTCAATCCTGCATGATTTTACCAAGAAATGTGATTCTTCATTCAAAACCTGATTTTTGCTATTGGGCTCTATTGAATAATGAATGTTTTGAATTTTCTCCAAAAGTAAAGTAGTTGCAAACTCATGCTTTTAGAGACTTGTTTGGGCTCATGAGAGGAGTAGAAAAACATCAAAATTTTCAGTCCTGCATGATCCCACCAAGAAATGTGTGTTCAGTGAAACCACTGGTTTTTGATAGTTTGGGCCCTATTGAATAATGAATGTTTTGAATTTTCTCCAAAAATAAAGTAGTTGCAAACTCATCCTTTTAGAAACTTGTTTGGGCTGTTGAGAGGAGTAAAAAACCATCAAAAATTTCAATCCTGCATGATTCTACCAAGAAATGTGATTCTTCATTCAAAACGCAGGTTTTTGCTATTGGGCTCTATTGAATAATGAATGTTTTGAATTTTCTCCAAAAGTAAAGTAGTTGCAAACTCATCCTTTTAGAGACTTGTTTGGGCTCATGAGAGGAGTAGAAAAACATCAAAAATTTCAGTCCTGCACGATTCTACCAAGAAATGTGTGTTCATTCAAACCGCTGGTTTTTGATATTTTGGGCCCTATTGAATAATGAATGTTTTGAATTTTCTCCAAAAGTAAAGCAGTTGCAAACTCATCCTTTTAGAAACTTGTTTGGGCTGTTGAGAGCAGTAAAAAACCATCAAAAATTTAAATCCTGCATGATTCTACCAAGAAATGTGATTCTTCATTCAAAACGCTGGTTTTTGCTATTGGGCTCTATTGAATAATGAATGTTTTGAATTTTCTCCAAAAGTAAAGTAGTTGCAAACTCATCCTTTTAGAGACTTGTTTGGGCTAATGAGAGGAGTAGAAAAACATCAAAAATTTCAGTCCTGCACGATTCTACCAAGAAATGTGTGTTCATTCAAACCGCTGGTTTTTGATAGTTTGGGCCCTATTGAATAATGAATGTTTTGAATTTTCTCCAAAAGTAAAGTAGTTGCAAACTCATCCTTTTAGAAACTTGTTTGGGCTGTTGAGAGGAGTAAAAAACCATCAAAAATTTCAATCCTGCATGATTCTACCAAGAAATGTGATTCTTCATTCAAAACCTGACTTTTGCTATTGGGCTCTATTGAATAATGAATGTTTTGAATTTTCTCCAAAAGTAAAGTAGTTGCAAACTCATGCTTTTAGAGACTTGTTTGGGCTCATGAGAGGAGTAGAAAAACATCAAAAATTTCAGTCCTGCATGATTCTACCAAGAAATGTGTGTTCATTGACACCGCTGGTTTTTGATAGTTTGGGCCCTATTGAATAATGAATGTTTTGAATTTTCTCCAAAAGTAAAGTAGTTGCAAACTCATCCTTTTAGAAACTTGTTTGGGCTGTTGAGAGGAGTAAAAAACCATCAAAAATTTAAATCCTGCATGATTCTACCAAGAAATGTGATTCTTCATTCAAAACGCTGGTTTTTGCTATTGGGCTCTATTGAATAATGAATGTTTTGAATTTTCTCCAAAAGTAAAGTAGTTGCAAACTCATCCTTTTAGAGACTTGTTTGGGCTCATGAGAGGAGTAGAAAAACATCAAAAATTTCAGTCCTGCATGATCCCACCAAGAAATGTGTGTTTATTGAAACCACTGGTTTTTGATAGTTTGGGCCCTATTGAATAATGAATGTTTTGAATTTTCTCCAAAAATAAAGTAGTTGCAAACTCATCCTTTTAGAAACTTGTTTGGGCTGTTGAGAGGAGTAAAAAACCATCAAAAATTTCAATCCTGCATGATTCTACCAAGAAATGTGATTATTCATTCAAAACGCAGGTTTTTGCTATTGGGCTCTATTGAATAATGAATGTTTTGAATTTTCTCCAAAAGTAAAGTAGTTGCAAACTCATCCTTTTAGAGACTTGTTTGGGCTCATGAGAGGAGTAGAAAAACATCAAAAATTTCAGTCCTGCATGATTCTACCAAGAAATGTGTGTTCATTCAAACCGCTGGTTTTTGATAGTTTGGGCCCTATTGAATAATGAATGTTTTGAATTTTCTCCAAAAGTAAAGTAGTTGCAAACTCATCCTTTTAGAAACTTGTTTGGGCTGTTGAGAGGAGTAAAAAAACCATCAAAAATTTCAATCCTGCATGATTCTACCAAGAAATGTGATTCTTCATTCAAAACCTGATTTTTGCTATTGGGCTCTATTGAATAATGAATGTTTTGAATTTTCTTCAAAAGTAAAGTAGTTGCAAACTCATGCTTTTAGAGACTTGTCTGGGCTCATGAGAGGAGTAGAAAAACATCAAAAATTTCAGTCCTGCATGATTCTACCAAGAAATGTGTGTTCATTGAAACCGCTGGTTTTTGATAGTTTGGGCCCTATTGAATAATGAATGTTTTGAATTCTCTCCAAAAGTAAAGTAGTTGCAAATTCATCCTTTTAGAAACTTGTTTGGGCTGTTGAGAGGAGTAAAAAACCATCAAAAATTTCAATCCTGCATGATTCTACCAAGAAATGTGATTCTTCATTCAAAACGCTGGTTTTTGCTATTGGGCTCTATTGAATAATGAATGTTTTGAATTTTCTCCAAAATTAAAGTCGCTGCAAACTCATGCTTTTAGAGACTTGTTTGGGCTCATGAGAGAAGTAGAAAAACATCAAAAATTTCAGTCCTGCATGATTCTACCAAGAAATGTGTGTTCATTGAAACCGCTGGTTTTTGATAGTTTGGGCCCTATTGAATAATGAATGTTTTGAATTTTCTCCAAAAGTAAAGTAGTTGCAAACTCATCCTTTTAGAAACTTGTTTGGGCTGTTGAGAGCAGTAAAAAACCATCAAAAATTTCAATCCTGCATGATTCTACCAAGAAATGTGATTCTTCATTCAAAACGCTGGTTTTTGCTATTGGGCTCTATTGAATAATGAATGTTTTGAATTTTCTCCAAAAGTAAAGTAGTTGCAGACTCATCCTTTTAGAGACTTGTTTGGGCTAATGAGAGGAGTAGAAAAACATCAAAAATTTCAGTCCTGCACGATTCTACCAAGAAATGTGTGTTCATTCAAACCGCTGGTTTTTGATATTTTGGGCCCTATTGAATAACGAATGTTTTGAATTTTCTCCAAAAGTAAAGTAGTTGCAAACTCATCCTTTTAGAAACTTGTTTGGGCAGTTGAGAGGAGTAAAAAACCATCAAAAATTTCAATCCTGCATGATTCTACCAAGAAATGTGATTCTTCATTCAAAACCTGATTTTTGCTATTGGGCTCTATTGAATAATGAATGTTTTGAATTTTCTCCAAAAGTAAAGTAGTTGCAAACTCATGCTTTTAGAGACTTGTTTGGGCTCATGAGAGGAGTAGAAAAACATCAAAAATTTCAGTCCTGCATGATTCTACCAAGAAATGTGTGTTCATTGAAACCGCTGGTTTTTGATAGTTTGGGCCCTATTGAATAATGAATGTTTTGAATTTTCTCCAAAAGTAAAGTAGTTGCAAACTCATCCTTTTAGAAACTTGTTTGGGCTGTTGAGAGGAGTAAAAAAACATCAAAAATTTCAATCCTGCATGATTCTACCAAGAAATGTGATTCTTCATTCAAAACGCTGGTTTTTGCTATTGGGCTCTATTGAATAATGAATGTTTTGAATTTTCTCCAAAAGTAAAGTAGTTGCAAACTCATCCTTTTAGAAACTTGTTTGGGCTGTTGAGAGGAGTAAAAAACCATCAAAAATTTCAATCCTGCATTATTTTACCAAGAAATGTGATTCTTCATTCAAAACCTGATTTTTGCTCTTGGGCTCTATTGAATAATGAATGTTTTGAATTTTCTCCAAAAGTAAAGTAGTTGCAAACTCATGCTTTTAGAGACTTGTTTGGGCTCATGAGAGGAGTAGAAAAACATCAAAAATTTCAGTCCTGCATGATCCCACCAAGAAATGTGTGTTTATTGAAACCGCTGGTTTTTGATAGTTTGGGCCCTATTGAATAATGAATGTTTTGAATTTTCTCCAAAAGTAAAGTAGTTGCAAACTCATCCTTTTAGAAACTTGTTTGGGCTGTTGAGAGGAGTAAAAAACCATCAAAAATTTCAATCCTGCATGATTCTACCAAGAAATGTGATTCTTCATTCAAAACCTGATTTTTGCTATTGGGCTCTATTGAATAATGAATGTTTTGAATTTTCTCCAAAAGTAAAGTAGTTGCAAACTCATCCTTTTAGAGACTTGTTTGGGCTAATGAGAGGAGTAGAAAAACATCAAAAATTTCAGTCCTGCACGATTCTACCAAGAAATGTGTGTTCATTCAAACCGCTGGTTTTTGATAGCTTGGGCCCTATTGAATAATGAATGTTTTGAATTTTCTCCAAAAGTAAAGTAGTTGCAAACTCATCCTTTTAGAAACTTGTTTGGGTTGTTGAGCGGAGTAAAAAACCATCAAAAATTTCAATCCTGCATGATTCCACCAAGAAATGTGATTCTTCATTCAAAACCTGATTTTTGCTATTGGGCTCTATTGAATAATGAATGTTTTGAATTTTCTTCAAAAGTAAAGTAGTTGCAAACTCATGCTTTTAGAGACTTGTTTGGGCTCATGAGAGGAGTAGAAAAACATCAAAAATTTCAGTCATGCATGATTCTACCAAGAAATGTGTGTTCATTGAAACCGCTGGTTTTTGATAGTTTGGGCCCTATTGAATAATGAATGTTTTGAATTTTCTCCAAAAGTAAAGTAGTTGCAAACTCATCCTTTTAGAAACTTGTTTGGGCTGTTGAGAGGAGTAAACAACCATCAAAAATTTCAATCCTGAATTATTCTACCAAGAAATGTGATTCTTCTTTCAAAACGCTGGTTTTTGCTATTGGGCTCTATTGAATAATGAATGTTTTGAGTTTTCTCCAAAAGTAAAGTAGTTGCAAACTCATCCTTTTAGAGACTTGTTTGGGCTCATGAGAGGAGTAGAAAAACATCAAAAATTTCAGTCCTGCACGATTCTACCAAGAAATGTGTGTTCATTCAAACCGCTGGTTTTTGATATTTTGGGCCCTATTGAATAATGAATGTTTTGAATTTTCTCCAAAAGTAAAGTAGTTGCAAACTCATCCTTTTAGAAACTTGTTTGGGCTGTTGAGAGGAGTAAAAAACCATCAAAAATTTCAATCCTGCATGATTCTAACAAGAAATGTGATTCTTCATTCAAAACCTGATTTTTGCTATTGGGCTCTATTGAATAATGAATGTTTTGAATTTTCTCCAAAAGTAAAGTAGTTGCAAACTCATGCTTTTAGAGACTTGTTTGGACTCATGAGAGGAGTAGAAAAACATCAAAAATTACAGTCCTGCATGATTCTACCAAGAAATGTGTGTTCATTGACACCGCTGGTTTTTGATAGTTTGGGCCCTATTGAATAATGCATGTTTTGAATTTTCTCCAAAAGTAAAGTAGTTGCAAACTCATCCTTTTAGAGACTTGTTTGGGCTAATGAGAGGAGTAGAAAAACATCAAAAATTTCAGTCCTGCACGATTCTACCAAGAAATGTGTGTTCATTGAAACCGCTGGTTTTTGATAGTTTGGGCCCTATTGAATAATGAATGTTTTGAATTTTCTCCAAAAGTAAAGTAGTTGCAAACTCATCCTTTTAGAAACTTGTTTGGGCTGTTGAGAGGAGTAAAAAACCATCAAAAATTTCAATCTTGCATGATTCTACCAAGAAATGTGATTCTTCATTCAAAAACTGATTTTTGCTATTGGGCTCTATTGAATAATGAATGTTTTGAATTTTCTCCAAAAGTAAAGTAGTTGCAAACTCATGCTTTTAGAGACTTGTTTGGGCTCATGAGAGGAGTAGAAAAACATCAAAAATTTCAGTCCTGCATGATTCTACCAAGAAATGTGTGTTCATTGACACCGCTGGTTTTTGATAGTTTGGGCCCTATTGAATAATGAATGTTTTGAATTTTCTCCAAAAGTAAAGTAGTTGCAAACTCATCCTTTTAGAAACTTGTTTGGGCTGTTGAGAGGAGTAAAAAACCATCAAAAATTTCAATCCTGCATGATTCTACCAAGAAATGTGATTCTTCATTCAAAACGCTGGTTTTTGCTATTGGGCTCTATTGAATAATGAATGTTTTGAATTTTCTCCAAAAGTAAAGTAGTTGCAAACTCATCCTTTTAGAGACTTGTTTGGGCTCATGAGAGGAGTAGAAAAACATCAAAAATTTCAGTCCTGCACGATTCTACCAAGAAATGTGTGTTCATTCAAACCGCTGGTTTTTGATATTTTGGGCCCTATTGAATAATGAATGTTTTGAATTTTCTCCAAAAGTAAAGTAGTTGCAAACTCATCCTTTTAGAAACTTGTTTGGGCTGTTGAGAGGAGTAAAAAACCATCAAAAATTTCAATCCTGCATGATTCTACCAAGAAATGTGATTCTTCATTCAAAACCTGATTTTTGCTATTGGGCTCTATTGAATAATGAATGTTTTGAATTTTCTCCAAAAGTAAAGTAGTTGCAAACTCATGCTTTTAGAGACTTGTTTGGGCTCATGAGAGGAGTAGAAAAACATCAAAAATTTCAGTCCTGCATGATTCTACCAAGAAATGTGTGTTCATTCAAACCGCTGGTTTTTGATAGTTTGGGCCCTATTGAATAATGAATGTTTTGAATTTTCTCCAAAAGTAAAGTAGTTGCAAACTCATCCTTTTAGAAACTTGTTTGGGCTGTTGAGAGCAGTAAAAAACCATCAAAAATTTAAATCCTGCATGATTCTACCAAGAAATGTGATTCTTCATTCAAAACGCTGGTTTTTGCTATTGGGCTCTATTGAATAATGAATGTTTTGAATTTTCTCCAAAAGTAAAGTAGTTGCAAACTCATCCTTTTAGAGACTTGTTTGGGCTAATGAGCGGAGTAGAAAAACATCAAAAATTTCAGTACTGCACGATTCTACCAAGAAATGTGTGTTCATTCAAACCGCTGGTTTTTGATAGTTTGGGCCCTATTGAATAATGAATGTTTTGAATTTTCTCCAAAAGTAAAGTAGTTGCAAACTCATCCTTTTAGAAACTTGTTTGGGCTGTTGAGAGGAGTAAAAAACCATCAAAAATTTCAATCCTGCATGATTCTACCAAGAAATGTGATTCTTCATTCAAAACCTGACTTTTGCTATTGGGCTCTATTGAATAATGAATGTTTTGAATTTTCTCCAAAAGTAAAGTAGTTGCAAACTCATGCTTTTAGAGACTTGTTTGGGCTCATGAGAGGAGTAGAAAAACATCAAAAATTTCAGTCCTGCATGATTCTACCAAGAAATGTGTGTTCATTGACACCGCTGGTTTTTGATAGTTTGGGCCCTATTGAATAATGAATGATTTGAATTTTCTCCAAAAGTAAAGTAGTTGCAAACTCATCCTTTTAGAAACTTGTTTGGGCTGTTGAGAGGAGTAAAAAACCATCAAAAATTTCAATCCTGCATGATTCTACCAAGAAATGTGATTCTTCATTCAAAACGCTGGTTTTTGCTATTGGGCTCTATTGAATAATGAATGTTTTGAATTTTCTCCAAAAGTAAAGTAGTTGCAAACTCATCCTTTTAGAGACTTGTTTGGGCTCATGAGAGGAGTAGAAAAACATCAAAAATTTCAGTCCTGCACGATTCTACCAAGAAATGTGTGTTCATTCAAACCGCTGGTTTTTGATATTTTGGGCCCTATTGAATAATGAATGTTTTGAATTTTCTCCAAAAGTAAAGTAGTTGCAAACTCATCCTTTTAGAAACTTGTTTGGTCTGTTGAGAGGAGTAAAAAACCAACAAAAATTTCAATCCTGCATGATTCTACCAAGAAATGTGATTCTTCATTCAAAACCTGATTTTTGCTCTTGGGCTCTATTGAATAATGAATGTTTTGAATTTTCTCCAAAAGTAAAGTAGTTGCAAACTCATGCTTTTAGAGACTTGTTTGGGCTCATGAGAGGAGTAGAAAAACATCAAAAATTTCAGTCCTGCATGATTCTACCAAGAAATGTGTGTTCATTGAAACCGCTGGTTTTTGATCGTTTGGGCCCTATTGAATAATGAATGTTTTGAATTTTCTCCAAAAGTAAAGTAGTTGCAAACTCATGCTTTTAGAGACTTGTTTGGGCTCATGAGAGTAGAAAACCATCAGAAATTTCAGTCCTGCATGATTCTACCAAGAAATGTGTGTTCATTGAAACTGCTGGTTTTTGATAGTTTGGGCCCTATTGAATAATGAATGTTTTGAATTTTCTCCAAAAATAAAATAGTTGCAAACTCATCCTTTTAGAAACTTGTTTGGGCTGTTGAGAGGAGTAAAAAACCATCAAAAATTTCAATCCTGCATGATTCTACCAAGAAATGTGATTCTTCATTCAAAACGCTGGTTTTTGTTATTGGGCTCTGTTGAATAATGAATGTTTTGAATTTTCTCCAAAAGTAAAGTAGTTGCAAACTCATCCTTTTAGAGACTTGTTTGGGCTCATGAGAGAAGTAGAAAAACATCAAAAATTTCAGTCCTGCACGATTCTACCAAGAAATGTGTGTTCATTCAAACCGCTGGTTTTTGATATTTTGGGCCCTATTGAATAATGAATGTTTTGAATTTTCTCCAAAAGTAAAGTAGTTGCAAACTCATCCTATTAGAAACTTGTTTGGGCTGTAGAGAGGAGTAAAAAACCATCAAAAATTTCAATCCTGCATGATTTTACCAAGAAATGTGATTCTTCATTCAAAACCTGATTTTTGCTATTGGGCTCTATTGAATAATGAATGTTTTGAATTTTCTCCAAAAGTAAAGTAGTTGCAAACTCATGCTTTTAGAGACTTGTTTGGGCTCATGAGAGGAGTAGAAAAACATCAAAAATTTCAGTCCTGCATGATCCCACCAAGAAATGTGTGTTTATTGAAACCACTGGTTTTTGATAGTTTGGGCCCTATTGAATAATGAATGTTTTGAATTTTCTCCAAAAATAAAGTAGTTGCAAACTCATCCTTTTAGAAACTTGTTTGGGCTGTTGAGAGGAGTAAAAAACCATCAAAAATTTCAATCCTGCATGATTCTACCAAGAAATGTGATTCTTCATTCAAAACGCAGGTTTTTGCTATTGGGCTCTATTGAATAATGAATGTTTTGAATTTTCTCCAAAAGTAAAGTAGTTGCAAACTCATCCTTTTAGAGACTTGTTTGGGCTCATGAGAGGAGTAGAAAAACATCAAAAATTTCAGTCCTGCACGATTCTACCAAGAAATGTGTGTTCATTCAAACCGCTGGTTTTTGATAATTTGGGCCCTATTGAATAATGAATGTTTTGAATTTTCTCCAAAAGTAAAGTAGTTGCAAACTCATCCTTTTAGAAACTTGTTTGGGCTGTTGAGAGGAGTAAAAAACCATCAAAAATTTCAATCCTGCATGATTCTACCAAGAAATGTGATTCTTCATTCAAAACCTGATTTTTGCTATTGGGCTCTATTGAATAATGAATGTTTTGAATTTTCTTCAAAAGTAAAGTAGTTGCAAACTCATGCTTTTAGAGACTTGTTTGGGCTCATGAGAGGAGTAGAAAAACATCAAAAACTTCAGTCCTGCATGATTCTACCAAGAAATGTGTGTTCATTGAAACCGCTGGTTTTTGATAGTTTGGGCCCTATTGAATAATGAATGTTTTGAATTCTCTCCAAAAGTAAAGTAGTTGCAAATTCATCCTTTTAGAAACTTGTTTGGGCTGTTGAGAGGAGTAAAAAACCATCAAAAATTTCAATCCTGCATGATTCTACCAAGAAATGTGATTCTTCATTCAAAACGCTGGTTTTTGCTATTGGGCTCTATTGAATAATGAATGTTTTGAATTTTCTCCAAAAGTAAAGTAGTTGCAAACTCATCCTTTTAGAGACTTATTTGGGCTCATGAGAGGAGTAGAAAAACATCAAAAATTTCAGTCCTGCACGATTCTACCAAGAAATGTGTGTTCATTCAAACCGCTGGTTTTTGATATTTTGGGCCCTTTTGAATAATGAATGTTTTGAATTTTCTCCAAAAGTAAAGTAGTTGCAAACTCATCCTTTTAGACACTTGTTTGGGCTGTTGAGAGGAGTAAAAAACCATCAAAAATTTCAATCCTGCATGATTCTACCAAGAAATGTGATTCTTCATTCAAAACGCTGGTTTTTGCTATTGGGCTCTATTGAATAATGAATGTTTTGAATTTTCTCCAAAATTAAAGTCGTTGCAAACTCATGCTTTTAGAGACTTGTTTGGGCTCATGAGAGGAGTAGAAAAACATCAAAAATTTCAGTCCTGCATGATTCTACCAAGAAATGTGTGTTCATTGAAACCGCTGGTTTTTGATAGTTTGGGCCCTATTGAATAATGAATGTTTTGAATTTTCTCCAAAAGTAAAGTAGTTGCAAACTCATTCTTTTAGAAACTTGTTTGGGCTGTTGAGAGCAGTAAAAAACCATCAAAAATTTCAATCCTGCATGATTCTACCAAGAAATGTGATTCTTCATTCAAAACGCTGGTTTTTGCTATTGGGCTCTATTGAGTAATGAATGTTTTGAATTTTCTCCAAAAGTAAAGTAGTTGCAGACTCATCCTTTTAGAGACTTGTTTGGGCTAATGAGAGGAGTAGAAAAACATCAAAAATTTCAGTCCTGCACGATTCTACCAAGAAATGTGTGTTCATTCAAACCGCTGGTTTTTGATATTTTGGGCCCTATTGAATAACGAATGTTTTGAATTTTCTCCAAAAGTAAAGTAGTTGCAAACTCATCCTTTTAGAAACTTGTTTGGGCTGTTGAGAGGAGAAAAAAACATCAAAAATTTCAATCCTGCATGATTCTACCAAGAAATGTGATTCTTCATTCAAAACCTGATTTTTGCTATTGGGCTCTATTGAATAATGAATGTTTTGAATTTTCTCCAAAAGTAAAGTAGTTGCAAACTCATGCTTTTAGAGACTTGTTTGGGCTCATGAGAGGAGTAGAAAAACATCAAAAATTTCAGTCCTGCATGATTCTACCAAGAAATGTGTGTTCATTGAAACCGCTGGTTTTTGATAGTTTGGGCCCTATTGAATAATGAATGTTTTGAATTTTCTCCAAAAGTAAAGTAGTTGCAAACTCATCCTTTTAGAAACTTGTTTGGGCTGTTGAGAGGAGTAAAAAACCATCAAAAATTTCAATCCTGCATGATTCTACCAAGAAATGTGATTCTTCATTCAAAACGCTGGTTTTTGCTATTGGGCTCTATTGAATAATGAATGTTTTGAATTTTCTCCAAAAGTAAAGTAGTTGCAAACTCATCCTTTTAGAAACTTGTTTGGGCTGTTGAGAGGAGTAAAAAACCATCAAAAATTTCAATCCTGCATTATTTTACCAAGAAATGTGATTCTTCATTCAAAACCTGATTTTTGCTCTTGGGCTCTATTGAATAATGAATGTTTTGAATTTTCTTCAAAAGTAAAGTAGTTGCAAACTCATGCTTTTAGAGACTTGTTTGGGCTCATGAGAGGAGTAGAAAAACATCAAAAATTTCAGTCCTGCATGATCCCACCAAGAAATGTGTGTTTATTGAAACCACTGGTTTTTGATAGTTTGGGCCCTATTGAATAATGAATATTTTGAATTTTCTCCAAAAATAAAGTAGTTGCAAACTCATCCTTTTAGAAACTTGTTTGGGCTGTTGAGAGGAGTAAAAAACCATCAAAAATTTCAATCCTGCATGATTCTACCAAGAAATGTGATTCTTCATTCAAAACGCAGGTTTTTGCTATTGGGCTCTATTGAATAATGAATGTTTTGAATTTTCTCCAAAAGTAAAGTAGTTGCAAACTCATCCTTTTAAAGACTTGTTTGGGCTCATGAGAGGAGTAGAAAAACATCAAAAATTTCAGTCTTGCACGATTCTACCAAGAAATGTGTGTTCATTCAAACCGCTGATTTTTGATATTTTGGGCCCTATTGAATAATGAATGTTTTGAATTTTCTCCAAAATTAAAGTAGTTGCAAACTCATCCTTTTAGAAACTTGTTTGGGCTGTTGAGAGGAGTAAAAAACCATCAAAAATTTCAATCCTGCATGATTCTACCAAGAAATGTGATTCTTCATTCAAAACCTGATTTTTGCTATTGGGCTCTATTGAATAATGAATGTTTTGAATTTTCTCCAAAAGTAAAGTAGTTGCAAACTCATGCTTTTAGAGACTTGTTTGGGCTCATGAGAGGAGTAGAAAAACATCAAAAATTTCAGTCCTGCATGATTCTACCAAGAAATGTGTGTTCATTGAAACCGCTGGTTTTTGATAGTTTGGGCCCTATTGAATAATGAATGTTTTGAATTTTCTCCAAAAGTAAAGTAGTTGCAAACTCATCCTTTTAGAAACTTGTTTGGGCTGTTGAGAGGAGTAAAAAACCATCAAAAATTTCAATCCTGCATGATTCTACCAAGAAATGTGATTCTTCATTCAAAACGCTGGTTTTTGCTATTGGGCTCTATTGAATAATGAATGTTTTGAATTTTCTCCAAAAGTAAAGTAGTTGCAAACTCATCCTTTGAGAGACTTGTTTGGGCTAATGAGAGGAGTAGAAAAACATCAAAAATTTCAGTCCTGCACGATTATACCAAGAAATGTGTGTTCATTCAAACCGCTGGTTTTTGCTAGCTTGGGCCCTATTGAATAATGAATGTTTTGAATTTTCTCCAAAAGTAAAGTAGTTGCAAACTCATCCTTTTAGAAACTTGTTTGGGTTGTTGAGAGGAGTAAAAAAACATCAAAAATTTCAATCCTGCATGATTCTACCAAGAAATGTGATTCTTCATTCAAAACCTGATTTTTGCTATTGGGCTCTATTGAATAATGAATGTTTTGAATTTTCTCCAAAAGTAAAGTAGTTGCAAACTCATGCTTTTAGAGACTTGTTTGGGCTCATGAGAGGAGTAGAAAACCATCAGAAATTTCAGTCCTGCATGATTCTACCAAGAAATGTGTGTTCATTGAAACTGCTGGTTTTTGATAGTTTGGGCCCTATTGAATAATGAATGTTTTGAATTTTCTCCAAAAATAAAATAGTTGCAAACTCATCCTTTTAGAAACTTGTTTGGGCTGTTGAGAGGAGTAAAAAAACCATCAAAAATTTCAATCCTGCATGATTCTACCAAGAAATGTGATTCTTCATTCAAAACGCTGGTTTTTGTTATTGGGCTCTGTTGAATAATGAATGTTTTGAATTTTCTCCAAAAGTAAAGTAGTTGCAAACTCATCCTTTTAGAGACTTGTTTGGGCTCATGAGAGAAGTAGAAAAACATCAAAAATTTCAGTCCTGCACGATTCTACCAAGAAATGTGTGTTCATTCAAACCGCTGGTTTTTGATATTTTGGGCCCTATTGAATAATGAATGTTTTGAATTTTCTCCAAAAGTAAAGTAGTTGCAAACTCATCCTATTAGAAACTTGTTTGGGCTGTAGAGAGGAGTAAAAAACCATCAAAAATTTCAATCCTGCATGATTTTACCAAGAAATGTGATTCTTCATTCAAAACCTGATTTTTGCTATTGGGCTCTATTGAATAATGAATGTTTTGAATTTTCTCCAAAAGTAAAGTAGTTGCAAACTCATGCTTTTAGAGACTTGTTTGGGCTCATGAGAGGAGTAGAAAAACATCAAAAATTTCAGTCCTGCATGATCCCACCAAGAAATGTGTGTTTATTGAAACCACTGGTTTTTGATAGTTTGGGCCCTATTGAATAATGAATGTTTTGAATTTTCTCCAAAAATAAAGTAGTTGCAAACTCATCCTTTTAGAAACTTGTTTGGGATGTTGAGAGGAGTAAAAAACCATCAAAAATTTCAATCCTGCATGATTCTACCAAGAAATGTGATTCTTCATTCAAAACGCAGGTTTTTGCTATTGGGCTCTATTGAATAATGAATGTTTTGAATTTTCTCCAAAAGTAAAGTAGTTGCAAACTCATCCTTTTAGAGACTTGTTTGGGCTCATGAGAGGAGTAGAAAAACATCAAAAATTTCAGTCCTGCACGATTCTACCAAGAAATGTGTGTTCATTCAAACCGCTGGTTTTTGATAGTTTGGGCCCTATTGAATAATGAATGTTTTGAATTTTCTCCAAAAGTAAAGTAGTTGCAAACTCATCCTTTTAGAAACTTGTTTGGGCTGTTGAGAGGAGTAAAAAACCATCAAAAATTTCAATCCTGCATGATTCTACCAAGAAATGTGATTCTTCATTCAAAACCTGATTTTTGCTATTGGGCTCTATTGAATAATGAATGTTTTGAATTTTCTCCAAAAGTAAAGTAGTTGCAAACTCATCCTTTTAGAGACTTATTTGGGCTCATGAGAGGAGTAGAAAAACATCAAAAATTTCAGTCCTGCACGATTCTACCAAGAAATGTGTGTTCATTCAAACCGCTGGTTTTTGATATTTTGGGCCCTATTGAATAATGAATGTTTTGAATTTTCTCCAAAAGTAAAGTAGTTGCAAACTCATCCTTTTAGACACTTGTTTGGGCTGTTGAGAGGAGTAAAAAACCATCAAAAATTTCAATCCTGCATGATTCTACCAAGAAATGTGATTCTTCATTCAAAACGGTGGTTTTTGCTATTGGGCTCTATTGAATAATGAATGTTTTGAATTTTCTCCAAAATTAAAGTCGTTGCAAACTCATGCTTTTAGAGACTTGTTTGGGCTCATGAGAGGAGTAGAAAAACATCAAAAATTTCAGTCCTGCATGATTCTACCAAGAAATGTGTGTTCATTGAAACCGCTGGTTTTTGATAGTTTGGGCCCTATTGAATAATGAATGTTTTGAATTTTCTCCAAAAGTAAAGTAGTTGCAAACTCATCCTTTTAGAAACTTGTTTGGGCTGTTGAGAGCAGTAAAAAACCATCAAAAATTTCAATCCTGCATGATTCTACCAAGAAATGTGATTCTTCATTCAAAACGCTGGTTTTTGCTATTGGGTTCTATTGAATAATGAATGTTTTGAATTTTCTCCAAAAGTAAAGTAGTTGCAGACTCATCCTTTTAGAGACTTGTTTGGGCTAATGAGAGGAGTAGAAAAACATCAAAAATTTCAGTCCTGCACGATTCTACCAAGAAATGTGTGTTCATTCAAACCGCTGGTTTTTGATATTTTGGGCCCTATTGAATAACGAATGTTTTGAATTTTCTCCAAAAGTAAAGTAGTTGCAAACTCATCCTTTTAGAAACTTGTTTGGGCTGTTGAGAGGAGTAAAAAACCATCAAAAATTTCAATCCTGCATGATTCTACCAAGAAATGTGATTCTTCATTCAAAACCTGATTTTTGCTATTGGGCTCTATTGAATAATGAATGTTTTGAATTTTCTCCAAAAGTAAAGTAGTTGCAAACTCATGCTTTTAGAGACTTGTTTGGGCTCATGAGAGGAGTAGAAAAACATCAAAAATTTCAGTCCTGCATGATTCTACCAAGAAATGTGTGTTCATTGAAACCGCTGGTTTTTGATAGTTTGGGCCCTATTGAATAATGAATGTTTTGAATTTTCTCCAAAAGTAAAGTAGTTGCAAACTCATCCTTTTAGAAACTTGTTTGGGCTGTTGAGAGGAGTAAAAAACCATCAAAAATTTCAATCCTGCATGATTCTACCAAGAAATGTGATTCTTCATTCAAAACGCTGGTTTTTGCTATTGGGCTCTATTGAATAATGAATGTTTTGAATTTTCTCCAAAAGTAAAGTAGTTGCAAACTCATCCTTTTAGAAACTTGTTTGGGCTGTTGAGAGGAGTAAAAAACCATCAAAAATTTCAATCCTGCATTATTTTACCAAGAAATGTGATTCTTCATTCAAAACCTGATTTTTGCTCTTGGGCTCTATTGAATAATGAATGTTTTGAATTTTCTCCAAAAGTAAAGTAGTTGCAAACTCATGCTTTTAGAAACTTGTTTGGGCTCATGAGAGGAGTAGAAAAACATCAAAAATTTCAGTCCTGCATGATCCCACCAAGAAATGTGTGTTTATTGAAACCACTGGTTTTTGATAGTTTGGGCCCTATTGAATAATGAATGTTTTGAATTTTCTCCAAAAATAAAGTAGTTGCAAACTCATCCTTTTAGAAACTTGTTTGGGCTGTTGAGAGGAGTAAAAAACCATCAAAAATTTCAATCCTGCATGATTCTACCAAGAAATGTGATTCTTCATTCAAAACGCAGGTTTTTGCTATTGGGCTCTATTGAATAATGAATGTTTTGAATTTTCTCCAAAAGTAAAGTAGTTGCAAACTCATCCTTTTAGAGACTTGTTTGGGCTCATGAGAGGAGTAGAAAAACATCAAAAATTTCAGTCCTGCACGATTCTACCAAGAAATGTGTGTTCATTCAAACCGCTGATTTTTGATATTTTGGGCCCTATTGAATAATGAATGTTTTGAATTTTCTAAAAAAGTAAAGTAGTTGCAAACTCATCCTTTTAGAAACTTGTTTGGGCTGTTGAGAGGAGTAAAAAACCATCAAAAATTTCAATCCTGCATGATTCTACCAAGAAATGTGATTCTTCATTCAAAACCTGATTTTTGCTATTGGGCTCTATTGAATAATGAATGTTTTGAATTTTCTCCAAAAGTAAAGTAGTTGCAAACTCATGCTTTTAGAGACTTGTTTGGGCTCATGAGAGGAGTAGAAAAACATCAAAAATTTCAGTCCTGCATGATTCTACCAAGAAATGTGTGTTCATTGAAACCGCTGGTTTTTGATAGTTTGGGCCCTATTGAATAATGAATGTTTTGAATTTTCTCCAAAAGTAAAGTAGTTGCAAACTCATCCTTTTAGAAACTTGTTTGGGCTGTTGAGAGGAGTAAAAAACCATCAAAAATTTCAATCCTGCATGATTCTACCAAGAAATGTGATTCTTCATTCAAAACGCTGGTTTTTGCTATTGGGCTCTATTGAATAATGAATGTTTTGAATTTTCTCCAAAAGTAAAGTAGTTGCAAACTCATCCTTTTAGAGACTTGTTTGGGCTAATGAGAGGAGTAGAAAAACATCAAAAATTTCAGTCCTGCACGATTCTACCAAGAAATGTGTGTTCATTCAAACCGCTGGTTTTTGATAGCTTGGGCCCTATTGAATAATGAATGTTTTGAATTTTCTCCAAAAGTAAAGTAGTTGCAAACTCATCCTTTTAGAAACTTGTTTGGGTTGTTGAGAGGAGTAAAAAAAATCAAAAATTTCAATCCTGCATGATTCTACCAAGAAATGTGATTCTTCATTCAAAACCTGATTTTTGCTATTGGGCTCTATTGAATAATGAATGTTTTGAATTTTCTTCAAAAGTAAAGTAGTTGCAAACTCATGCTTTTAGAGACTTGTTTGGGCTCATGAGAGGAGTAGAAAAACATCAAAAATTTCAGTCCTGCATGATTCTACCAAGAAATGTGTGTTCATTGAAACCGCTGGTTTTTGATAGTTTGGGCCCTATTGAATAATGAATGTTTTGAATTTTCTCCAAAAGTAAAGTAGTTGCAAACTCATCCTTTTAGAAACTTGTTTGGGCTGTTGAGAGGAGTAAACAACCATCAAAAATTTCAATCCTGAATTATTCTACCAAGAAATGTGATTCTTCATTCAAAACCCTGGTTTTTGCTATTGGGCTCTATTGAATAATGAATGTTTTGAGTTTTCTCCAAAAGTAAAGTAGTTGCAAACTCATCCTTTTAGAGACTTGTTTGGGCTCATGAGAGGAGTAGAAAAACATCAAAAATTTCAGTCCTGCACGATTCTACCAAGAAATGTGTGTTCATTCAAACCGCTGGTTTTTGATATTTTGGGCCCTATTGAATAATGAATGTTTTGAATTTTCTCCAAAAGTAAAGTAGTTGCAAACTCATCCTTTTAGAAACTTGTTTGGGCTGTTGAGAGCAGTAAAAAACCATCAAAAATTTCAATCCTGCATGATTCTAACAAGAAATGTGATTCTTCATTCAAAACCTGATTTTTGCTATTGGGCTCTATTGAATAATGAATGTTTTGAATTTTCTCCAAAAGTAAAGTAGTTGCAAACTCATGCTTTTAGAGACTTGTTTGGTCTCATGAGAGGAGTAGAAAAACATCAAAAATTACAGTCCTGCATGATTCTACCAAGAAATGTGTGTTCATTGACACCGCTGGTTTTTGATAGTTTGGGCCCTATTGAATAATGAATGTTTTGAATTTTCTCCAAAAGTAAAGTAGTTGCAAACTCATCCTTTTAGAGACTTGTTTGGGCTAATGAGAGGAGTAGAAAAACATCAAAAATTTCAGTCCTGCACGATTCAACCAAGAAATGTGTGTTCATTGAAACCGCTGGTTTTTGATAGTTTGGGCCCTATTGAATAATGAATGTTTTGAATTTTCTCCAAAAGTAAAGTAGTTGCAAACTCATCCTTTTAGAAACTTGTTTGGGCTGTTGAGAGGAGTAAAAAACCATCAAAAATTTCAATCTTGCATGATTCTACCAAGAAATGTGATTCTTCATTCAAAAACTGATTTTTGCTATTGGGCTCTATTGAATAATGAATGTTTTGAATTTTCTCCAAAAGTAAAGTAGTTGCAAACTCATGCTTTTAGAGACTTGTTTGGGCTCATGAGAGGAGTAGAAAAACATCAAAAATTTCAGTCCTGCATGATTCTACCAAGAAATGTGTGTTCATTGAAACCGCTGGTTTTTGATAGTTTGGGCCCTATTGAATAATGAATGTTTTGAATTTTCTCCAAAAGTAAAGTAGTTGCAAACTCATGCTTTTAGAGACTTGTTTGGGCTCATGAGAGTAGAAAAACATCAGAAATTTCAGTCCTGCATGATTCTACCAAGAAATGTGTGTTCATTGAAACCGCTGGTTTTTGATAGTTTGGGCCCTATTGAATAATGAATGTTTTGAATTTTCTCCAAAAATAAAATAGTTGCAAACTCATCCTTTTAGAAACTTGTTTGGGCTGTTGAGAGGAGTAAAAAACCATCAAAAATTTCAATCCTGCGTGATTCTACCAAGAAATGTGATTCTTCATTCAAAACCTGATTTTTGCTATTGGGCTCTATTGAATAATGAATGTTTTGAATTTTCTCCAAAAGTAAAGTAGTTGCAAACTCATGCTTTTAGAGACTTGTTTGGGCTCATGAGAGGAGTAGAAAAACATCAAAAATTTCAGTCCTGCATGATTCTACCAAGAAATGTGTGTTCATTCAAACCGCTGGTTTTTGAAAGTTTGGGCCCTATTGAATAATGAATGTTTTAAATTTTCTCCAAAAGTAAAGTAGTTGCAAACTCATCCTTTTAGAAACTTGTTTGGGCTGTTGAGAGCAGTAAAAAACCATCAAAAATTTCAATCCTGCATTATTCTACCAAGAAATGTGATTCTTCATTCAAAACGCTGGTTTTTGCTATTGGGCTCTATTGAATAATGAATGTTTTGAATTTTCTCCAAAAGTAAAGTAGTTGCAAACTCATCCTTTTAGAGACTTGTTTGGGCTCATGAGAGGAGTAGAAAAACATCAAAAATTTCAGTACTGCACGATTCTACCAAGAAATGTGTGTTCATTCAAACCGCTGGTTTTTGATATTTTGGGCCCTATTGAATAATGAATGTTTTGAATTTTCTCCAAAAGTAAAGTAGTTGCAAACTCATCCTTTTAGACACTTGTTTGGGCTGTTGAGAGGAGTAAAAAACCATCAAAAATTTCAATCCTGCATGATTCTACCAAGAAATGTGATTCTTCATTCAAAACGCTGGTTTTTGCTATTGGGCTCTATTGAATAATGAATGTTTTGAATTTTCTCCAAAATTAAAGTAGTTGCAAACTCATGCTTTTAGAGACTTGTTTGGGCTCATGAGAGGAGTAGAAAAACATCAAAAATTTCAGTCCTGCATGATTCTACCAAGAAATGTGTGTTCATTGAAACCGCTGGTTTTTGATAGTTTGGGCCCTATTGAATAATGAATGTTTTGAATTTTCTCCAAAAGTAAAGTAGTTGCAAACTCATCCTTTTAGAAACTTGTTTGGGCTGTTGAGAGCAGTAAAAAACCATCAAAAATTTCAATCCTGAATGATTCTACCAAGAAATGTGATTCTTCATTCAAAACGTTGGTTTTTGCTATTGGGCTCTATTGAATAATGAATGTTTTGAATTTTCTCCAAAAGTAAAGTAGTTGCAAACTCATCCTTTTAGAAACTTGTTTGGGCTGTTGAGAGGAGTAAAAAAACATCAAAAATTTCAATCCTGCATGATTCTACCAAGAAATGTGATTCTTCATTCAAAACCTGATTTTTGCTATTGGGCTCTATTGAATAATGAATGTTTTGAATTTTCTCCAAAAGTAAAGTAGTTGCAAACTCATGCTTTTAGAGACTTGTTTGGGCTCATGAGAGGAGTAGAAAAACATCAAAAATTTCAGTCCTGCATGATTCTACCAAGAAATGTGTGTTCATTGAAACCGCTGGTTTTTGATAGTTTGGGCCCTATTGAATAATGAATGTTTTGAATTTTCTCCAAAAGTAAAGTAGTTGCAAACTCATCCTTTTAGAAACTTGTTTGGGCTGTTGAGAGGAGTAAAAAACCATCAAAAATTTAAATCCTGCATGATTCTACCAAGAAATGTGATTCTTCATTCAAAACGCTGGTTTTTGCTATTGGGCTCTATTGAATAATGAATGTTTTGAATTTTCTCCAAAAGTAAAATAGTTGCAAACTCATGCTTTTAGAGACTTGTTTGGGCTCATGAGAGGAGTAGAAAAACATCAAAAATTTCAGTCCTGCATGATTCTACCAAGAAATGTGTGTTCATTGAAACTGCTGGTTTTTGCTAGTTTGGGCCCTATTGAATAATGAATGTTTTGAATTTTCTCCAAAAGTAAAGTAGTTGCAAACTCATCCTTTTAGAAACTTGTTTGGGCTGTTGAGAGGAGTAAAAAACCATCAAAAATTTCAATCCTGCATTATTTTACCAAGAAATGTGATTCTTCATTCAAAACCTGATTTTTGCTCTTGGGCTCTATTGAATAATGAATGTTTTGAATTTTCTCCAAAAGTAAAGTAGTTGCAAACTCATGCTTTTAGAGACTTGTTTGGGCTCATGAGAGGAGTAGAAAAACATCAAAAATTTCAGTCCTGCATGATCCCACCAAGAAATGTGTGTTTATTGAAACCACTGGTTTTTGATAGTTTGGGCCCTATTGAATAATGAATGTTTTGAATTTTCTCCAAAAATAAAGTAGTTGCAAACTCATCCTTTTAGAAACTTGTTTGGGCTGTTGTGAGGAGTAAAAAACCATCAAAAATTTCAATCCTGCATGATTCTACCAAGAAATGTGATTCTTCATTCAAAACGCAGGTTTTTGCTATTGGGCTCTATTGAATAATGAATGTTTTGAATTTTCTCCAAAAGTAAAGTAGTTGCAAACTCATCCTTTTAGAGACTTGTTTGGGCTCATGAGAGGAGTAGAAAAACATCAAAAATTTCAGTCCTGCACGATTCTACCAAGAAATGTGTGTTCATTCAAACCGCTGGTTTTTGATATTTTGGGCCCTATTGAATAATGAATGTTTTGAATTTTCTCCAAAAGTAAAGTAGTTGCAAACTCATCCTTTTAGAAACTTGTTTGGGCTGTTGAGAGGAGTAAAAAACCATCAAAAATTTCAATCCTGCATGATTCTACCAAGAAATGTGATTCTTCATTCAAAACCTGATTTTTGCTATTGGGCTCTATTGAATAATGAATGTTTTGAATTTTCTCCAAAAGTAAAGTAGTTGCAAACTCATCCTTTTAGAGACTTGTTTGGGCTCATGAGAGGAGTAGAAAAACATCAAAAATTTCAGTCCTGCATGATTCTACCAAGAAATGTGTGTTCATTCAAACCGCTGGTTTTTGATAGTTTGGGCCCTATTGAATAATGAATGTTTTGAATTTTCTCCAAAAGTAAAGTAGTTGCAAACTCATCCTTTTAGAAACTTGTTTGGGCTGTTGAGAGGAGTAAAAAACCATCAAAAATTTCAATCCTGCATGATTCTACCAAGAAATGTGATTCTTCATTCAAAACGCTGGTTTTTGCTATTGGGCTCTATTGAATAATGAATGTTTTGAATTTTCTCCAAAAGTAAAGTAGTTGCAAACTCATCCTTTTAGAGACTTGTTTGGGCTAATGAGAGGAGTAGAAAAACATCAAAAATTTCAGTCCTGCACGATTCTACCAAGAAATGTGAGTGTTCATTCAAACCGCTGGTTTTTGATAGTTTGGGCCCTATTGAATAATGAATGTTTTGAATTTTCTCCAAAAGTAAAGTAGTTGCAAACTCATCCTTTTAGAAACTTGTTTGGGCTGTTGAGAGGAGTAAAAAAAATCAAAAATTTCAATCCTGCATGATTCTACCAAGAAATGTGATTCTTCATTCAAAACGCTGGTTTTTGCTATTGGGCTCTATTGAATAATGAATGTTTTGAATTTTCTCCAAAAGTAAAGTAGTTGCAAACTCATCCTTTTAGAGACTTGTTTGTGCTCATGAGAGGAGTAGAAAAACATCAAAAATTTCAGTCCTGCACAATTCTACCAAGAAATGTGAGTGTTCATTCAAACCGCTGGTTTTTGATAGTTTGGGCCCTATTGAATAATGAATGTTTTGAATTTTCTCCAAAAGTAAAGTAGTTGCAAACTCATCCTTTTAGAAACTTGTTTGGGCTGTTGACAGGAGTAAAAAACCATCAAAAATTTCAATCCTGCATGATTCTACCAAG
Source organism: Dendrobates tinctorius (assembly GCF_039654945.1). Taxonomy (NCBI): domain Eukaryota; kingdom Metazoa; phylum Chordata; class Amphibia; order Anura; family Dendrobatidae; genus Dendrobates; species Dendrobates tinctorius. The sequence continues at coordinate 27,037,256 of NW_027361793.1, forward strand.
AAATGTGATTATTCATTCAAAACGCTGATTTTTGCTATTGGGTTCTATTGAATAATGAATGTTTTGAATTTTCTCCAAAAGTAAAGTAGTTGCAAGCTCATGCTTTATAGACTTGTTTGGGCTCATGAGAGGAGTAGAAAAACATCAAAAATTTCAGTACTGCATGATTCTACCAAGAAATGTGTGTTCATTCAAACCGCTGGTTTTTGATATTTTGGGCCCTATTGAATAATGAATGTTTTAAATTTTCTCCAAAAGTAAAGAAGATGCAAACTCATCCTTTTAGAAACTTGTTTGGGCTGTTGAGAGGAGTAAAAAACCATCAAAAATTTCAATCCTGCATGATTCTACCAAGAAATGTGATTCTTCATTCAAAACGCTGATTTTTGCTATTGGGTTATATTGAATAATGAATGTTTTGAATTTTCTCCAAAAGTCAAGTAGTTGCAAGCTCATGCTTTTAGAGACATGTTAGGGCTCATGAGAGGAGTAGAAAAACATCAAAAATTTCAGTCCTGCACGATTCTACCAAGAAATGTGTGTTCATTCAAACCGCTGGTTTTTGATATTTTGGGCCCTATTGAATAATGAATGTTTTGAATTTTCTCCAAAAGTAAAGTAGTTGCAAACTCATCCTTTTAGAAACTTGTTTGGGCTGTTGAGAGGAGTAAAAAACCATCAAAAATTTCAATCCTGCATATTCTACCAAGAAATGTGATTCTTCATTCAAAACGCTGGTTTTTGCTTTTGGGCTCTATTGAATAATGAATGTTTTGAATTTTCTCCAAAAGTAAAGTAGTTGCAAACTCATCCTTTTAGAGACTTGTTTGTGCTCATGAGAGGAGTGGAAAAACATCAAAAATTTCAGTCCTGCACGATTCTACCAAGAAATGTGAGTGTTCATTCAAACCGCTGGTTTTTGATAGTTTGGGCCCTATTGAGTAATGAATGTTTTGAATTTTCTCCAAAAGTAAAGTAGTTGCAAACTCCTCCTTTTAGAAACTTGTTTGGGCTGTTGAGAGGAGTAAAAAAACATCAAAAATTTCAATCCTGCACGATTCTACCAAGAAATGTGAGTGTTCATTCAAACCGCTGGTTTTTGATATTTTGGGCCCTATTGAATAATGAATGTTTTGAATTTTCTCCAAATGTAAAGTAGTTGCAAGCTATTGCTTTTAGAGACTTGTTTGGGCTCATGAGAGGAGTAGAAAAACATCAAAAATTTCAGTCCTGCATGATTCTACCAAGAAATGTGTGTTCATTCAAACTGCTGGTTTTTGATATTTTGGGCCCTATTGAATAATGAATGTTTTGAATTTTCTCCAAAAGTAAAGTAGTTGCAAACTCATGCTTTTTTGTTTAAATATTTTTATTAAAGTTTCAAGTATAGAGGGAAAGGGTAAATGGACAAAGTAAAAAGTAGAGAACTTTACTCTACGTGTTACATCACACATTAAATAAAATTGTTTAATACAAGTAGTGTACATAAGAAACAAATATAATACATCACTTGAATGCAATCCTCTCAAAAAAGGAACCAACATTGTCATATTGAGTTTACAGTAGAGTGTTAGATAACATAAATTAAGAAAATTTCAAATTCCAAACATCCCATTTAGTGTGATATTTATGGATAGTACCATTAATAAAGGCAAATCTTTTCTCCATAGAATTATGAGTCCGTAATTTACCTAAAATATCAGCAAAAGAAGGTAAATCAGTTTTAAGCCACCAGAAAGCTATAGCGTTTTTGGTCACCAAAAAAGTATGTATCATTACAAATCGAATAACAGGATTTATTTCTTCAGTGCCCAAAGAAAGTAATGCCATTTGTGGGGTGACCTTCACTGCGTTGTCAGAGAGAGTATTTATATGATTCGTAACTTCTTTCCACAATCTCTTCAATTTAGGACAGCTCCAGAAAATGTGGTACAGGTTACCTGGTAAACCACAATTCCTCCAGCATAGAGGGGAGTATTTATTATCTATATGAGCTAACCTAATCGGAGTGTAATGCCATCTAATTAAAGTTTTAAAGAAAGACTCCTGTAAAGTCGCAGAAATAGTAGATGCATTTGAAAACTTTATGGCCTTCCCCCATTGGTCTTCATCAAATTTTATGTTAAAATCCCTTTCCCATCTTTGAATGTATACATTTTTAAAGAGTTCGGTGTCGTCATTAAGGTGGGAATATATGTTTTTAAGACTCCAAGTCGACTTAAGAGCAACATTTGCAAACATGGAGGCCACAATATCCGAATTCAAAGCTCTACTAGTCAAAAATTTCCGCAGAAGATCTTTCAGAAGTAGATAAGAGGTGAAATGTGTAGACGGGACAAGAAATTTATTTTTAATTTCATTAAAGGGTAAAAAATTTTGTCCGTCCCATAAATCCCCTACCGTATTAATTTTAAAGCTGCACCACTCCTCTGGAACTGGACATTTATATATTTTTGATAATAATTTTAATGGGAATTTTTTCAAAATGCTTTTCCTGTCGTCGCCTTTCTTTAATTTTGTGAAACTCCTCCACATAGTCAGTATAGAATTTACAACAGGATGTTGATAAGTAATGATCGAAGGAGATAGCAGATCTTTAAAGAAAAAATCTGATATTGAACTAGTCCCATAATGTTCTAGCTCAAGGTCCAACCAAGCGGGAAGTGTTTTCGTAGAAAACCACTGTTGACTCTGAAGAATAAGAGAAGCTTGAAAATAGATTTGAATATTGGGGAGTGCAAGGCCTCCATTACTCTTTTTCTTATATAAAATTTCAGTAGCAACTCTAGGTTTCTTCCCTTTCCAGATAAAAAGGTTAATTGCTTTTTGGATTTTAAATAAAAGGGAAGTGGGAATCATAAGAGGTAAATTCCTAAGTACAAAAAGAATTTTAGGTAAAATATATGTTTTTATTACCAAGGTTCTTCCCATCAGGGATAGATCGCAATTATTATAACCAGAAAGGTCTTTTAAGATTTTCTTACTGAGATGTTCCATATTCTTAGAAACAATGAGTTTCAAATCTTTAGGGAAAATTATTCCCAAGTATTCTAGTTCAAAATCTTCCCAGTAAAATTCAGATAATTCTTTAAAGGCTTCAATTTCAGAGGGACGTAAATTAAAATGTATTATTTTAGATTTTTGGGGATTTATTTTAAAATATGAGACCTTAGAGAACTCATCTAAAATGGTGATTAAAGCGTTAAGTGAATTAGCCGGATCAGTGACTGATAACATAAGGTCGTCAGCAAATAAGGTTAACTTGTGATGATAATTTTTTGTTTTAAAACCCGAAATATCAGTACATTGTCTGATCATTTCCGCCAAGGGCTCGACTGCCAAGGCAAATAAAAGGGGCGAAAGGGGGCAGCCCTGTCTTGTTCCATTAGTGATGTTGAAATTCCTAGAAAGGTGATTATTAGTATAGGTTTTAGCATTAGTATTAGAGTACAATGCAAATATAGATGTTATAAAGCGATTGTCAAAACCAAACTTTAGTAAAGTAGCTTTAAGATAATCCCAATTCACCCTATCAAAAGCTTTTTGGGCATCCAACGAGATAAATAGTGAAGGGAGATTATTAGAGCTAGCTATGTTAAACAAGTTCAAGATTCTTCTGGTACCGTCTGTTACTTGTCTTCCGGAGACAAACCCTACTTGATCATTTTTTTACATTTTTAAAGATTCTTTAATCGATCCGCTAAAATTTTTGAATATACTTTAATATCAGTGTTAATTAAAGAGATCGGACGATAATTTTTAACTTCTTCTGGGTTTCTAATGTCTTTGGGGATCAAAATGATAGTTGCCTCCGTCATTTCTTTGGGGAACGATCCAATACTAGAAGCGTGGTCAAAAAGAGATTTTAGGTGCGGGGATAAAATGTTGGAGAAAAACTTGAGATATTCGTTTGTGAACCCATCTGGGCCAGGGGATTTGTTAAGTTTAAGTTTGTCAATCGTTTTGGCAATTTCTTCTACAGTAAACGGTTGATTTAAAAGAGTTAGGTCCAAATTATCTAGTTGGGGAAGGGTCAATTTAGAAAGAAAAAGGTCAATCTCTTTTTGATTAGGAGTATGAACTAAGGGATCTTTTTTAAGATTATAGAGGGTTTCGAAATAATCCGCAAATATTTCGGTAATATCAGAGGGGTGTTGTTTCATTTCTCCTGAAGGGGATTTGATTTTAACAATCCTTCTACTTACACGAGCTTGTTTAAGTTTACTTGTCATATATTTGGTGGGTTTGTTAATTGAAGCATACAGATTATATTTTGATGCTCTAACAATGGAATCGTACTCGGAAATAATTTCGGATCTTAACGCCTATCTCAATTTCAGGATATCAAGATGGATAATATGGGATGGAGCAGACAGGGAATTTTGTTGTTTTTCTTTTGAAGCAATTTGGTTCTGGAGGTCAGCAATTTTTTGTCTTTTTTCTTTTTTGTATCTCGTGGAGAGTTGGATGAGACATCCTCTCAAGACCGCCTTGTGGGCGTTCCATAATGTAAAGGGATCAATACTATCTGAAGAGTTTTCTTTAAAATAATTATCAATAGTTTCGGTAATTATATTTCTATACTTTGGGGTACGTAGTAGGGTAGGATTAACCTTCCAAAGAAAAGTGTTTGCTACTGGAGGGCCTGATTCAAATACTGCCAGCACAGGGGCGTGGTCGGAAAAAGACTTCTCAAGAATTTCAATTTTCTTAAATGTTGTGATAGAAAAGACATTGGTTAGAAATAAGTCTATTCTGGAAGATGTCTTATATATATCTGAGTAATATGTAAATTCTCTAGAGGTGGTATTTAGACATCTGAAAATGTCATACATCTCATTTTGTTTTATCCAATTTTTCAGAGATCGGCCTGATTTAGAAGTAGCAGAAGATGATGAGTCAATTTCTCTATCGGGAACTAGATTGAAGTCCCCTATTAGCATGAGGTCACCTTTTTTAACTTCGTCAATCTTCTGCATTAATTTATTAAAAAAAGAGATCTGACCATTATTTGGGGCATATATATTCACGATTGTACAAAGGTTAAAATTTAACTTACATATGAGGATGTGAAATCTTCCCTGGGTGTCGGGATGTTCTTCAATTAATTGGAAGGGAATATTCGTATTTATAATGGTTATAACTCCCGCACTTTTTTTATTATTATTGAGGGATTTAAAAATATATGGAAAATCTTTATGCTGAAAGGTTGGATGTATATCTTTTATTAATTTGACCTCTTGTAAACAAGAGACATCCGCTTGAAGCCGTCTTATTTCTCTCCAAGTTATATAGCGCTTATGGGGACTGTTCAGTCCTTTAACATTGTGTGAAAGGATTTTAATTCTCATGATAATCTCTTTCCTTTTTTATTAGAGTAAATTATCTTATATATATTTAGGATTGCTTACTCTTATTAGCTGAATTCAATAAAATGTATATGTCTAGAAAAGGCGAATGAAACAACAAAAAGAAAAAAAAAAAAAAAAACTATAACAAACAAATAAACAAACTTAAAGAGTCCTCCTGGAGTTAATCACGGAACGTGATAATCTCCTTTTTTTGGGTACTTTAAAAAAAAAAAAAGCCAAAGTGGCGAGAACCCATGAAGCCATTGATATTTTGTCAAATGTCAAATGTAAATAATACAAAGACCAATGAGAGATATATCCCTATTCAACCAGTATCTTTGTTAGAAGGATCCTCATCTAGAAAGCGTATAAAGTCTAAAGCTTCCTTTGGAGTAAAGAAGGGGACAATTTTACCCCTATGTGACACAAGTAACTTTGTTGGAAAGCCCCATTTATATGGAATCCCCATTTCCCTGAGAGCATTAGTAGCTTGATTAAACGATTTTCTAGCTTCCATAGTTGACTTTGAGAAATCAGAGAAGAATTTTAAATGATTATTAGGGGGAGGTAGAGAGCCCTTCTCTCTAATATATCTTAGTATCATTTCTTTAGTTTCAAAAAAGTGAAAGTGAAGTATCGTATCCCTCGGCTTATCCATTGGTACATTCTTTGGGCGGGGCAGGCGGTGAATCCTATCAATTATCAATTGTAAATCAGTTAAGGACGGCAAAGCCTTTTTAAGTGTAGCTTTAGTGTAATCTGAAAGGTCTTTCTGTATCACGCTTTCAGGTATCCCCCTAATCTTGACGTTGTTCCGTCTACTCCGGTCCTCTAAGTCCGTTAACTTGGACCTCACGGATAAAAGTTCGGCTTTTAAATCTGAGTTTTGCTTTACTAACTCATCTGTTCTATTTTCAACCTTTGACAATCTTTTCTCATTCAGTTCAAATCTTTGAGAGAATTTTTCACTAATCTCCTGCATATCCTTCCTGTGAGAATCAAATCCCGTTTTAATCGACGCATTGATTGCATTGATAGATTTATGCATGAATTGATTAGCTTGATTGGTGGATTCCTGGAAGGATATGAGGAAGCCAGCAAGCAAACCCTCAGTGACTCGCCTATCAGAGTTCAACAGTGTTTTAAAGTCAAAGTCATGGGGAGTCAGAAAATCAGTAGAAGACGACTCCGGACAGCCTTTTTTAGAGAGTTGTTTAACTGGGGTACTATTTGGAGAATAGTCATCAGATGAAGTATTAGAATCTAAATCTGCTGCCTCTGTTCTCACAGTTTCACCTTCTGGAATTCTTCTCTTATGAGATTTGGATAAATCCATTTTACTTTCCTCATCCTGAAAAGAAAGTTTTGAGGCACCTTTATTATCAAAAACTTGAGAAGATGTGAAAGATAGAGTACGGGGGTCAGAAGATATAATTTTTTGATCCGAGTCCTGCTGAGTAGCCTTATTAGATAAACCGTGAGGCATGTGTCTAGATGAGATAGCTTCCTCCCTTTTTAGAGGGGATCTAGATTTAATTGGACTTAATAGATTAACAGATTCAGTGTAAATTTTCTGATTTGAAGCGCTCGTAGATTTCTGGTTTTTACTAGTAGGCAATTTAGATTTCAAATTAGATGCCATAATTAGAGTATACCGAAACAAGAGTAAAGGAAATGCGCTATACCCTTAAATGTTCCTGTATATGCCACCCCTGTTTTATTATTATTGTAATTAAGTTGAACTTTATTACAGTTTCAGCAGGGTTTGTAAATCGCAAACTAAGATAAGAATAAAGACTTAAATAGAGTAGTAATGTAACCCCTTCAATTTTGATAATTCAACAAAGCAATAGAGACGTCTTGTCCTCCGTAACGTAGGCTTATATAAAACAACAGCACCTCATACACTCCTGTCCAAACACTACCTATATAACCTCAGGTGCCTTAAATGTTATAGACAGAGAAGAGAAGAGCATACAATCAGTAGGATTCAGAATAAGACAGTATAAGCTCTATATCTTCCCGTCTAGGAATGTATAGATTAGTTATTCCCTTAAATATCTTCTTCTAATGCTTTAATATGTCATCAAAACAAGGCACAAGAGACAATCTCCATGTAAGTCTCATCTAACTCAAGGATGCACTTCAGCAATACGCAAACAGTCTTATTGATATAACAATATTCAGATACTCTCCCCTATATTACTATCCCTATTCCAATTTACAAATAATTAAGATTTCACCATCCCCAAGAGACTAACAATAAGTTCAGAGAGCAACAGATTCCATCTCACCCAACGAGTGTAATATTCTCCAAGTAGTAGGGGTCAACGATGCTCCTTCCTTCAGGTCACCGTTGGATAGTAATCAAGTGACCGCCAAAACCATAGTCAAATTTCACTAAATCTCCTCTGCTTCTTCTTGTATAAATGTAGCCGTCTCTAAGCCCCTTAGCGTGTTAAAGGGTCGAACTCGATGTGACAATCAGTCAATGACAGCCTCAGCCGAGGCACCCAATAAGGACCAGATCCACCTCCACCCTCTTTGATGACAGCTTCTTCCTTGCAGCTTTGTGCCCGCCAGCTCCCGCCGCGACACTCTCCAGCACCGCCAGCTCCTTTACTCCTCTGCAGCTGAGCGGCGGCGCTCCCCTTCTTCTCCGCACTCACCAATGCAACACTCAGTCAGTGACAGCTTCAGCCGAGGCACCCAAGAAGGACCAGAGCCACCTCTACTTTCTTTGATGACAGCCTCTTCCTTGCGGCTTCGTGCCTGCCAACTCCCGCCGCGTCGCTCTCCAGCACCGCCAGCTCCTTTACTCCTCTGCAGCTGAGCGGCGGCAAGCTGCGCAGAGCCCAGTATCCAACATCGTCGACAGCGGACCTCTATCGACTCAGGAACACCGAGGCTCCTTCAGCGTCAGATCAGGGGCTCAGCAGCCGTCACACAGGATCTCCTCCAGTTCATACCTCTGATGTAAACAATGGCGGTACCCGCGGCTAAGTACAGGGGAAACCTGTTGAGTCAACAGCGGCTCTCTCCTCACCACTCACTTCTAAAGGCTGTAATTCCTTAAGTAAACAGCGGATTTCTTCCAGGGAGGTGTCAAAATGTTCACAATAAAGATAAGAATCCAATTCCAAAGGTCTTCTGATGAATAAGAGTCTTCTTAAGCAATTATGTCGCTTTGTAGATAGGCTTCATGGGAGCTCTGAGCTCAAGTGTCCTCCTACATTGAGCTCCAGGCCACACCCCTTCCGCAAACTCATGCTTTTAGAGACTTGTTTGGGCTCATGAGAGGAGTAGAAAAACATCAAAAATTTCAGTCCTGCATGATTCTACCAAGAAATGTGTGTTCATTCAAACCGCTGGTTTTTGATATTTTGGGCCCTATTGAATAATGAATGTTTTGAATTTTCTCCAAAAGTAAAGTCGTTGCAAACTCATCCTTTTAGAAACTTGTTTGGGCTGTTGAGAGGAGTAAAAAACCATCAAAAATTTCAATCCTGCATGATTCTACCAAGAAATGTGATTCTTCATTCAAAACGCTGGTTTTTGCTATTGGGCTCTATTGAATAATGAATGTTTTGAATTTTCTCCAAAAGTAAAGTAGTTGCAAACTCATCCTTTTAGAGTCTTGGTTTGGGCTCATGAGAGTAGAAAAACATCAAAAATTTCAGTCCTGCACGATTCTACCAAGAAATGTGAGTGTTCATTCAAACCGCTGGTTTTTGATATTTTGGGCCCTATTGAATAATGAATGTTTTGAATTTTCTCCAAAAGTAAAGTAGTTGCAAACTCATCCTTTTAGAAACTTGTTTGGGCTGTTGAGAGGATTAAAAAAGAATCAAAAATTTCAATCCTGCATGATTCTACCAAGAAATGTGATTCTTCATTCAAAACGCTGATTTTTGCTATTGGGTTATATTGAATAATGAATGTTTTGAATTTTCTCCAAAAGTAAAGTAGTTGCAAGCTCATGCTTTTAGAGACTTGTTTGGGCTCATGAGAGGAGTAAAAAACCATCAAAAATTTCAATCCTGCATGATTCTACCAAGAAATGTGATTCTTCATTCAAAACCTGATTTTTGCTATTGGGCTCTATTGAATAATGAATGTTTTGAATTTTCTCCAAAAGTAAAGTAGTTGCAAACTCATGCTTTTAGAGACTTGTTTGGGCTCATGAGAGGAGTAGAAAAACATCAAAAATTTCAGTCCTGCATGATTCTACCAAGAAATATGTGTTCATTCAAACCGCTGGTTTTTGATATTTTGGGCCCTATTGAATAATGAATGTTTTGAATTTTCTGCAAAAGTAAAGTAGTTGCAAACTCATCCTTTTAGAAACTTGTTTGGGCTGTTGAGAGGAGTAAAAAACCAGCGGTTTGAATGAACACTCACATTTCTTGGTAGAATCGTGCAGGATTGAAATTTTTTATGTTTTTTTACTCCTCTCAACAGCACAAACAAGTTTCTAAAAGGATGAGTTTGCAACTACTTTACTTTTGGAGAGAATTCAAAACATTCATTATTCAATAGAGCCCAATAGCAAAAACCAGCGTTTTGAATGAAGAATCACATTTCTTGGTACAATCATGCAGGACTGAAATTTTTGATGGTTTTTACTCCTCTCAACAGCCCAAACAAGTTTCTAAAAGGATGAGTTTGCAACTACTTTACTTTTGGAGAAAATTCAAAACATTCATTATTCAATAGGGCCCAAAATATCAAAAACCAGCGGTTTGAATGAACACTCATTTCTTGGTAGAATCATGCAGGACTGAAATTTTTGATGTTTTTCTACTCCTCTCATGAGCCCAAACAAGTCTCTAAAAGCATGAGTTTGCAACTACTTTACTTTTGGAGAAAATTCAAAACATTCATTATTCAATAGAAACCAATAGCAAAAATCAGCGTTTTGAATGAAGAATCACATTTCTTGGTAGAATCATGCAGGATTGAAATTTTTGAAGGTTTTTTACTCCTGTCAACAGCCAAAAAAAAGTTTCAAAAAGGATGAGTTTGCAACTACTTTACTTTTGGAAAAAATTCAAAATATTCATTATTCAATAGGGCCCAAAATATCAAAAACCAGCGGTTTGAATGAACACACATTTCTTGGTAGAATCATGCAGGACTGAAATTTTTGATGTTTTTCTACTCCTCTCATGAGCCCAAACAAGTCTCTAAAAGCATGAGCTTGCAACTACTTTACTTTTGGAGAAAATTCAAAACATTCATTATTCAATAGAACCCAATAGCAAAAATCAGCGTTTTGAATGAAGAATCACATTTCTTGGTAGAATCATGCAGGATTGAAATTTTTGATGGTTTTTTTACTCCTCTCAACAGCCCAAACAAGTTTCAAAAAAGGATAAGTTTGCAACTACTTTACTTTTGGAGAAAATTCAAAACATTCATTATTCAATAGGGCCCAAACTATCAAAAACCAGCGGTTTGAATGAACACTCACATTTCTTGGTAGAATCATGCAGGACTGAAATTTTTGATGTTTTTCTACTCCTCTCATGAGCACAAACAAGTCTCTAAAAGAATGAGTTTGCAACTACTTTACTTTTGAAGAAAATTCAAAACATTCATTATTCAATAGAGCCCAATAGCAAAAACCAGCTTTTGAATGAAGAATCACATTTCTTGGTAGAATCATGCAGGATTGAAATTTTTGATGGTTTTTTACTCCTCTCAAGAGCCCAAACAAGTTTCTAAAAGGATGAGTTTGCAACTACTTTACTTTTCGAGAAAATTCAAAACATTCATTTTTCAATAGGGCCCAAAATATCAAAAACCAGAGGTTTGAATGAAGAATCACATTTCTTGGTAGAATCATGCAGGATTGAAATTTTTGATGGTTTTTTACTCCTCTCAACAGCCCAAACAAGTTTCTAAAAGGATGAGTTTGCAACTACTTTACTTTTGGAGAAAATTCAAAACATTCATTATTCAATAGGGCCCAAAATATCAAAAACCAGCGGTTTGAATGAACACACATTTCTTGGTAGAATCATGCAGGACTGAAATTTTTGATGTTTTTCTACTCCTCTCATGAGCCCAAACAAGTCTCTAAAAGCATGAGTTTGCAACTACTTTACTTTTGGAGAAAATTCAAAACATTCATTATTCAATAGAGCCCAATAGCAAAAATCAGGTTTTGAATGAAGAATCACATTTCTTGGTAGAATCATGCAGGATTGAAATTTTTGATGGTTTTTTTACTCCTCTCAACAGCCCAAACAAGTTTCTAAAAGGATGAGTTTGCAACTACTTTACTTTTGGAGAAAATTCAAAACATTCATTATTCAATAGAGCCCAATAGCAAAAACCAGCGTTTTGAATGAAGAATCACATTTCTTGGTAGAATCATGCAGGATTGAAATTTTTGAAGGTTTTTTACTCCTGTCAACAGCCAAAACAAGTTTCAAAAAGGATGAGTTTGCAACTACTTTACTTTTGGAAAAAATTCAAAATATTCATTATTCAATAGGGCCCAAAATATCAAAAACCAGCGGTTTGAATGAACACACATTTCTTGGTAGAATCATGCAGGACTGAAATTTTTGATGTTTTTCTACTCCTTTCATGAGCCCAAACAAGTCTCTAAAAGCATGAGCTTGCAACTACTTTACTTTTGGAGAAAATTCAAAACATTCATTATTCAATAGAACCCAATAGCAAAAATCAGCGTTTTGAATGAAGAATCACATTTCTTGGTAGAATCATGCAGGATTGAAATTTTTGATGGTTTTTTACTCCTCTCAACAGCCCAAACAAGTTTCTAAAAGGATGAGTTTGCAACTACTTTACTTTTGGAGAAAATTCAAAACATTCATTATTCAATAGGGCCCAAAATATCAAAAACCAGCGGTTTGAATAAACACATATTTCTTGGTAGAATCATGCAGGACTGAAATTTTTGATGTTTTTCTACTCCTCTCATGAGCCCAAACAAGTCTCTAAAAGCATGAGTTTGCAACTACTTTACTTTTGGAGAAAATTCAAAACATTCATTATTCAATAGAGCCCAATAGCAAAAATCAGGTTTTCAATGAAGAATCACATTTCTTGGTAGAATCATGCAGGATTGAAATTTTTGATGGTTTTTTACTCCTCTCAACAGCCCAAACAAGTTTCTAAAAGGATGAGTTTGCAACTACTTTACTTTTGGAGAAAATTCAAAACATTCATTATTCAATAGAGCCCAAACTATCAAAATCCAGCGGTTTGAATGAACACTCACATTTCTTGGTAGAATCGTGCAGGACTGAAATTTTTGATGTTTTTCTACTCCTCTCATGAGCCCAAACAAGTCTCTAAAAGGATGAGTTTGCAACTACTTTACTTTTGGAGAAAATTCAAAACATTCATTATTCAATAGAGCCCAATAGCAAAAATCAGGTTTTGAATGAAGAATCACATTTCTTGGTAGAATCATGCAGGATTGAAATTTTTTATGTTTTTTTACTCCTCTCAACAGCACAAACAAGTTTCTAAAAGGATGAGTTTGCAACTACTTTACTTTTGGAGAAAATTCAAAACATTCATTATTCAATAGAGCCCAATAGCAAAAACCAGCGTTTTGAATGAAGAATCACATTTCTTGGTACAATCATGCAGGACTGAAATTTTTGATGGTTTTTACTCCTCTCAACAGCCCAAACAAGTTTCTAAAAGGATGAGTTTGCAACTACTTTACTTTTGGAGAAAATTCAAAACATTCATTATTCAATAGGGCCCAAAATATCAAAAACCAGCGGTTTGAATGAACACTCATTTCTTGGTAGAATCATGCAGGACTGAAATTTTTGATGTTTTTCTACTCCTCTCATGAGCCCAAACAAGTCTCTAAAAGCATGAGTTTGCAACTACTTTACTTTTGGATAAAATTCAAAACATTCATTATTCAATAGAACCCAATAGCAAAAATCAGCGTTTTAAATGAAGAATCACATTTCTTGGTAGAATCATGCAGGATTGAAATTTTTGATGGTTTTTTTACTCCTCTCAACAGCCCAAACAAGTTTCTAAAAGGATAAGTTTGCAACTACTTTACTTTTGGAGAAAATTCAAAACATTCATTATTCAATAGGGCCCAAACTATCAAAAACCAGCGGTTTGAATGAACACTCACATTTCTTGGTCGAATCGTGCAGGACTGAAATTTTTGATGTTTTTCTACTCCTCTCATGAGCACAAACAAGTCTCTAAAAGAATGAGTTTGCAACTACTTTACTTTTGAAGAAAATTCAAAACATTCATTATTCAATAGAGCCCAATAGCAAAAACCAGCTTTTGAATGAAGAATCACATTTCTTGGTAGAATCATGCAGGATTGAAATTTTTGATGGTTTTTTACTCCTCTCAACAGCCCAAACAAGTTTCTAAAAGGATGAGTTTGCAACTACTTTACTTTTCGAGAAAATTCAAAACATTCATTATTCAATAGGGCCCAAAATATCAAAAACCAGAGGTTTGAATGAAGAATCACATTTCTTGGTAGAATCATGCAGGATTGAAATTTTTGATGGTTTTTTACTCCTCTCAACAGCCCAAACAAGTTTCTAAAATGAAGAGTTTGCAACTACTTTACTTTTGGAGAAAATTCAAAACATTCATTATTCAATAGGGCCCAAAATATCAAAAACCAGCGGTATGAATGAACACACATTTCTTGGTAGAATCATGCAGGACTGAAATTTTTGATGTTTTTCTACTCCTCTCATGAGCCCAAACAAGTCTCTAAAAGCATGAGTTTGCAACTACTTTACTTTTGGAGAAAATTCAAAACATTCATTATTCAATAGAACCCAATAGCAAAAATCAGGTTTTGAATGAAGAATCACATTTCTTGGTAGAATCATGCAGGATTGAAATTTTTGATGGTTGTTTACTCCTCTCAACAGCCCAAACAAGTTTCTAAAAGGATGAGTTTGCAACTACTTTACTTTTGGAGAAAATTCAAAACATTCATTATTCAATAGGGCCCAAACTATCAAAAACCAGCGGTTTGAATGAACACTCACATTTCTTGGTAGAATCGTGCAGGATTGAAATTTTTGATGTTTTTCTACTCCTCTCATGAGCACAAACAAGTCTCTAAAAGGATGAGTTTGCAACTACTTTACTTTTGGAGAAAATTCAAAACATTCATTATTCAATAGAGCCCAATAGCAAAAACCAGCGTTTTGAATGAAGAATCACATTTCTTGGTAGAAAATGCAGGATTGAAATTTTTGATGGTTTTTTACTCCTCTCAACAGCCCAAACAAGTTTCTAAAAGGATGAGTTTGCAACTACTTTACTTTTGGAGAAAATTCAAAACATTCATTATTCAATAGGGCCCAAAATATCAAAAACCAGCGGTTTGAATGAACACACATTTCTTGGTAGAATCATGCAGGACTGAAATTTTTGATGTTTTTCTACTCCTCTCATGAGCCCAAACAAGTCTCTAAAAGCATGAGTTTGCAACTACTTTACTTTTGGAGAAAATTCAAAACATTCATTATTCAATAGAGCCCAATAGCAAAAATCAGGTTTTGAATGAAGAATCACATTTCTTGGTAGAATCATGCAGGATTGAAATTTTTGATGGTTTTTTTACTCCTCTCAACAGCCCAAACAAGTTTCTAAAAGGATGAGTTTGCAACTACTTTACTTTTGGAGAAAATTCAAAACATTCATTATTCAATAGAGCCCAATAGCAAAAACCAGCGTTTTGAATGAAGAATCACATTTCTTGGTACAATCATGCAGGACTGAAATTTTTGATGGTTTTTTACTCCTCTCAACAGCCCAAACAAGTTTCTAAAAGGATGAGTTTGCAACTACTTTACTTTTGGAGAAAATTCAAAACATTCATTATTCAATAGGGCCCAAAATATCAAAAACCAGCGGTTTGAATGAACACTCATTTCTTGGTAGAATCATGCAGGACTGAAATTTTTGATGTTTTTCTACTCCTCTCATGAGCCCAAACAAGTCTCTAAAAGCATGAGTTTGCAACTACTTTACTTTTGGAGAAAATTCAAAACATTCATTATTCAATAGAAACCAATAGCAAAAATCAGCGTTTTGAATGAAGAATCACATTTCTTGGTAGAATCATGCAGGATTGAAATTTTTGAAGGTTTTTTACTCCTGTCAACAGCCAAAACAAGTTTCTAAAAGGATGAGTTTGCAACTACTTTACTTTTGGAAAAAATTCAAAATATTCATTATTCAATAGGGCCCAAAATATCAAAAACCAGCTGTTTGAATGAACACACATTTCTTGGTAGAATCATGCAGGACTGAAATTTTTGATGTTTTTCTACTCCTTTCATGAGCCCAAACAAGTCTCTAAAAGCATGAGCTTGCAACTACTTTACTTTTGGAGAAAATTCAAAACATTCATTATTCAATAGAACCCAATAGCAAAAATCAGCGTTTTGAATGAAGAATCACATTTCTTGGTAGAATCATGCAGGATTGAAATTTTTGATGGTTTTTTTACTCCTCTCAACAGCCCAAACAAGTTTCTAAAAGGATAAGTTTGCAACTACTTTACTTTTGGAGAAAATTCAAAACATTCATTATTCAATAGGGCCCAAACTATCAAAAACCAGCGGTTTGAATGAACACTCACATTTCTTGGTAGAATCGTGCAGGACTGAAATTTTTGATGTTTTTCTACTCCTCTCATGAGCACAAACAAGTCTCTAAAAGAATGAGTTTGCAACTACTTTACTTTTGGAGAAAATTCAAAACATTCATTATTCAATAGAGCCCAATAGCAAAAACCAGCTTTTGAATGAAGAATCACATTTCTTGGTAGAATCATGCAGGATTGAAATTTTTGATGGTTTTTTACTCCTCTCAACAGCCCAAACAAGTTTCTAAAAGGATGAGTTTGCAACTACTTTACTTTTCGAGAAAATTCAAAACATTCATTATTCAATAGGGCCCAAAATATCAAAAACCAGAGGTTTGAATGAAGAATCACATTTCTTGGTAGAATCATGCAGGATTAAAATTTTTGATGGTTTTTTACTCCTCTCAACAGCCCAAACAAGTTTCTAAAATGATGAGTTTGCAACTACTTTACTTTTGGAGAAAATTCAAAACATTCATTATTCAATAGGGCCCAAAATATCAAAAACCAGCGGTATGAATGAACACACATTTCTTGGTAGAATCATGCAGGACTGAAATTTTTGATGTTTTTCTACTCCTCTCATGAGCCCAAACAAGTCTCTAAAAGCATGAGTTTGCAACTACTTTACTTTTGGAGAAAATTCAAAACATTCATTATTCAATAGAACCCAATAGCAAAAATCAGGTTTTGAATGAAGAATCACATTTCTTGGTAGAATCATGCAGGATTGAAATTTTTGATGGTTTTTTACTCCTCTCAACAGCCCAAACAAGTTTCTAAAAGGATGAGTTTGCAACTACTTTACTTTTGGAGAAAATTCAAAACATTCATTATTCAATAGGGCCCAAACTATCAAAAACCAGCGGTTTGAATGAACACTCACATTTCTTGGTAGAATCGTGCAGGACTGAAATTTTTGATGTTTTTCTACTCCTCTCATGAGCACAAACAAGTCTCTAGAAGGATGAGTTTGCAACTACTTTACTTTTGGAGAAAATTCAAAACATTCATTATTCAATAGATCCCAATAGCAAAAACCAGCGTTTTGAATGAAGAATCACATTTCTTGGTAGAAAATGCAGGATTGAAATTTTTGATGGTTTTTTACTCCTCTCAACAGCCCAAACAAGTTTCTAAAAGGATGAGTTTGCAACTACTTTACTTTTGGAGAAAATTCAAAACATTCATTATTCAATAGGGCCCAAACTATCAAAAACCAGTGGTTTGAATGAACACTCACATTTCTTGGTAGAATCGTGCAGGACTGAAATTTTTGATGTTTTTCTACTCCTCTCATGAGCCCAAACAAGTCTCTAAAAGCATGAGATTGCAACTACTTTACTTTTGGAGAAAATTCAAAACATTCATTATTCAATAGAACCCAATAGCAAAAATCAGCGTTTTGAATGAAGAATCACATTTCTTGGTAGAATCATGCAGGATTGAAATTTTTGATGGTTTTTTACTCCTCTCAACAGCCCAAACAAATTTCTAAAAGGATGAGTTTCCAACTACTTTACTTTTGGAGAAAATTCAAAACATTCATTATTCAATAGGGCCCAAAATATCACAAACTAGCGGTTTGAATGAACACACATTTCTTGGTAGAATCATGCAGGACTGAAATTTTTGATGTTTTTCTACTCCTCTCATGAGCCCAAACAAGTCTCTAAAAGCATGAGCTTGCAACTACTTTACTTTTGGAGAAAATTCAAAACATTCATTATTCAATAGAACCCAATAGCAAAAATCAGCGTTTTGAATGAAGAATCACATTTCTTGGTAGAATCATGCAGGATTGAAATTTTTGATGGTTCTTTACTCCTCTCAACAGCCCAAACAAGTTTCTAAAAGGATGAGTTTGCAACTACTTTACTTTGCAGAAAATTCAAAACATTCATTATTCAATAGGGCCCAAAATATCAAAAACCAGCGGTTTGAATGAACACATATTTCTTGGTAGAATCATGCAGGACTGAAATTTTTGATGTTTTTCTACTCCTCTCATGAGCCCAAACAAGTCTCTAAAAGCATGAGTTTGCAACTACTTTACTTTTGTAGAAAATTCAAAACATTCATTATTCAATAGAGCCCAATAGCAAAAATCAGGTTTTGAATGAACACACATTTCTTGGTAGAATCATGCAGGACTGAAATTTTTGATGTTTTTCTACTCCTCTCATGAGCCCAAACAAGTCTCTAAAAGCATGAGTTTGCGGAAGCGGTGTGGCCTGGAGCTCGATGTAGGAGGGCACTTGAGCTCAGAGCTCCCATGAAGCCTATCTACAAAGCGACATAATTGCTTAAGAAGACTCTTATTCATCAGAAGACCTTTGGAATTGGATTCTTATCTTTATTGTGAACATTTTGACACCTCCCTGGAAGAAATCCGCTGTTTACTTAAGGAATTACAGCCTTTAGAAGTGAGTGGTGAGGAGAGAGCCGCTGTTGACTCAACAGGTTTCCCCTGTACTTAGCCGCGGGTACCGCCATTGTTTACATCAGAGGTATGAACTGGAGGAGATCCTGTGTGACGGCTGCTGAGCCCCTGATCTGACGCTGAAGGAGCCTCGGTGTTCCTGAGTCGATAGAGGTCCGCTGTCGACGCTGTTGGATACTGGGCTCTGCGCAGCTTGCCGCCGCTCAGCTGCAGAGGAGTAAAGGAGCTGGCGGTGCTGGAGAGCGACGCGGCGGGAGTTGGCAGGCACGAAGCCGCAAGGAAGAGGCTGTCATCAAAGAAAGTAGAGGTGGCTCTGGTCCTTCTTGGGTGCCTCGGCTGAAGCTGTCACTGACTGAGTGTTGCATTGGTGAGTGCGGAGAAGAAGGGGAGCGCCGCGTCTGATTTTAAAACTGTTTGGCGGGAGAGCTGCTGGAGCTTAGCGGCGGTCTAGGAGGAGAAGCCCACTGCTGGGGATATCTTTAACAGAAAGAATTTGGAATTGCCCACGCTTTTTCTGTGCTGATCGGAGGTCATTGCCTGGAGACCGAGCTCTGCGCAGCTTGCCGCCGCTCAGCTGCAGAGGAGTAAAGGAGCTGGCGGTGCTGGAGAGTGTCGCGGCGGGAGCTGGCGGGCACGAAGCTGCAAGGAAGAAGCTGTCATCAAAGAGGGTGGAGGTGGATCTGGTCCTTATTGGGTGCCTCGGCTGAGGCTGTCATTGACTGATTGTCACATCGAGTTCGACCCTTTAACACGCTAAGGGGCTTAGAGACGGCTACATTTATACAAGAAGAAGCAGAGGAGATTTAGTGAAATTTGACTATGGTTTTGGCGGTCACTTGATTACTATCCAACGGTGACCTGAAGGAAGGAGCATCGTTGACCCCTACTACTTGGAGAATATTACACTCGTTGGGTGAGATGGAATCTGTTGCTCTCTGAACTTATTGTTAGTCTCTTGGGGATGGTGAAATCTTAATTATTTGTAAATTGGAATAGGGATAGTAATATAGGGGAGAGTATCTGAATATTGTTATATCAATAAGACTGTTTGTGTATTGCTGAAGTGCATCCTTGAGTTAGATGAGACTTACATGGAGATTGTCTCTTGTGCCTTGTTTTGATGACATATTAAAGCATTAGAAGAAGATATTTAAGGGAATAACTAATCTATACATTCCTAGACGGGAAGATATAGAGCTTATACTGTCTTATTCTGAATCCTACTGATTGTATGCTCTTCTCTTCTCTGTCTATAACATTTAAGGCACCTGAGGTTATATAGGTAGTGTTTGGACAGGAGTGTATGAGGTGCTGTTGTTTTATATAAGCCTACGTTACGGAGGACAAGACGTCTCTATTGCTTTGTTGAATTATCAAAATTGAAGGGGTTACATTACTACTCTATTTAAGTCTTTATTCTTATCTTAGTTTGCGATTTACAAACCCTGCTGAAACTGTAATAAAGTTCAACTTAATTACAATAATAATAAAACAGGGGTGGCATATACAGGAACATTTAAGGGTATAGCGCATTTCCTTTACTCTTGTTTCGGTATACTCTAATTATGGCATCTAATTTGAAATCTAAATTGCCTACTAGTAAAAACCAGAAATCTACGAGCGCTTCAAATCAGAAAATTTACACTGAATCTGTTAATCTATTAAGTCCAATTAAATCTAGATCCCCTCTAAAAAGGGAGGAAGCTATCTCATCTAGACACATGCCTCACGGTTTATCTAATAAGGCTACTCAGCAGGACTCGGATCAAAAAATTATATCTTCTGACCCCCGTACTCTATCTTTCACATCTTCTCAAGTTTTTGATAATAAAGGTGCCTCAAAACTTTCTTTTCAGGATGAGGAAAGTAAAATGGATTTATCCAAATCTCATAAGAGAAGAATTCCAGAAGGTGAAACTGTGAGAACAGAGGCAGCAGATTTAGATTCTAATACTTCATCTGATGACTATTCTCCAAATAGTACCCCAGTTAAACAACTCTCTAAAAAAGGCTGTCCGGAGTTGTCTTCTACTGATTTTCTGACTCCCCATGACTTTGACTTTAAAACACTGTTGAACTCTGATAGGCGAGTCACTGAGGGTTTGCTTGCTGGCTTCCTCATATCCTTCCAGGAATCCACCAATCAAGCTAATCAATTCATGCATAAATCTATCAATGCAATCAATGCGTCGATTAAAATGGGATTTGATTCTCACAGGAAGGATATGCAGGAGATTAGTGAAAAATTCTCTCAAAGATTTGAACTGAATGAGAAAAGATTGTCAAAGGTTGAAAATAGAACAGATGAGTTAGTAAAGCAAAACTCAGATTTAAAAGCCGAACTTTTATCCGTGAGGTCCAAGTTAACGGACTTAGAGGACCGGAGTAGACGGAACAACGTCAAGATTAGGGGGATACCTGAAAGCGTGATACAGAAAGACCTTTCAGATTACACTAAAGCTACGCTTAAAAAGGCTTTGCCGTCCTTAACTGATTTACAATTGATAATTGATAGGATTCACCGCCTGCCCCGCCCAAAGAATGTACCAATGGATAAGCCGAGGGATACGATACTTCACTTTCACTTTTTTGAAACTAAAGAAATGATACTAAGATATATTAGAGAGAAGGGCTCTCTACCTCCCCCTAATAATCATTTAAAATTCTTCTCTGATTTCTCAAAGTCAACTATGGAAGCTAGAAAATCGTTTAATCAAGCTACTAATGCTCTCAGGGAAATGGGGATTCCATATAAATGGGGCTTTCCAACAAAGTTACTTGTGTCACATAGGGGTAAAATTGTCCCCTTCTTTACTCCAAAGGAAGCTTTAGACTTTATACGCTTTCTAGATGAGGATCCTTCTAACAAAGATACTGGTTGAATAGGGATATATCTCTCATTGGTCTTTGTATTATTTACATTTGACATTTGACAAAATATCAATGGCTTCATGGGTTCTCGCCACTTTGGCTTTTTTTTTTTTAAAGTACCCAAAAAAAGGAGATTATCACGTTCCGTGATTAACTCCAGGAGGACTCTTTAAGTTTGTTTATTTGTTTGTTATAGTTTTTTTTTTTTTTTTTCTTTTTGTTGTTTCATTCGCCTTTTCTAGACATATACATTTTATTGAATTCAGCTAATAAGAGTAAGCAATCCTAAATATATATAAGATAATTTACTCTAATAAAAAAGGAAAGAGATTATCATGAGAATTAAAATCCTTTCACACAATGTTAAAGGACTGAACAGTCCCCATAAGCGCTATATAACTTGGAGAGAAATAAGACGGCTTCAAGCGGATGTCTCTTGTTTACAAGAGGTCAAATTAATAAAAGATATACATCCAACCTTTCAGCATAAAGATTTTCCATATATTTTTAAATCCCTCAATAATAATAAAAAAAGTGCGGGAGTTATAACCATTATAAATACGAATATTCCCTTCCAATTAATTGAAGAACATCCCGACACCCAGGGAAGATTTCACATCCTCATATGTAAGTTAAATTTTAACCTTTGTACAATCGTGAATATATATGCCCCAAATAATGGTCAGATCTCTTTTTTTAATAAATTAATGCAGAAGATTGACGAAGTTAAAAAAGGTGACCTCATGCTAATAGGGGACTTCAATCTAGTTCCCGATAGAGAAATTGACTCATCATCTTCTGCTACTTCTAAATCAGGCCGATCTCTGAAAAATTGGATAAAACAAAATGAGATGTATGACATTTTCAGATGTCTAAATACCACCTCTAGAGAATTTACATATTACTCAGATATATATAAGACATCTTCCAGAATAGACTTATTTCTAACCAATGTCTTTTCTATCACAACATTTAAGAAAATTGAAATTCTTGTGAAGTCTTTTTCCGACCACGCCCCTGTGCTGGCAGTATTTGAATCAGGCCCTCCAGTAGCAAACACTTTTCTTTGGAAGGTTAATCCTACCCTACTACGTACCCCAAAGTATAGAAATATAATTACCGAAACTATTGATAATTATTTTAAAGAAAACTCTTCAGATAGTATTGATCCCTTTACATTATGGAATGCCCACAAGGCGGTCTTGAGAGGATGTCTCATCCAACTCTCCACGAGATACAAAAAAGAAAAAAGACAAAAAATTGCTGACCTCCAGAACCAAATTGCTTCAAAAGAAAAACAACAAAATTCTCTGTCTGCTCCATCCCATATTATCCATCTTGATATCCTGAAATTGAGATAGGCGTTAAGATCCGAAATTATTTCCGAGTACGATTCCATTGTTGGAGCATCAAAATATAATCTGTATGCTTCAATTAACAAACCCACCAAATATATGACAAGTAAACTTAAACAAGCTCGCGTAAGTAGAAGGATTGTTAAAATCAAATCCCCTTCAGGAGAAATGAAACAACACCCCTCTGATATTACCGAAATATTTGCGGATTATTTCGAAACCCTCTATAATCTTAAAAAAGATCCCTTAGTTCATACTCCTAATCAAAAAGAGATTGACCTTTTTCTTTCTAAATTGACCCTTCCCCAACTAGATAATTTGGACCTAACTCTTTTAAATCAACCGTTTACTGTAGAAGAAATTGCCAAAACGATTGACAAACTTGAACTTAACAAATCCCCTGGCCCAGATGGGTTCACAAACGAATATCTCAAGTTTTTCTCCAACATTTTATCCCCGCACCTAAAATCTCTTTTTGACCACGCTTCTAGTATTGGATCGTTCCCCAAAGAAATGATGGAGGCAACTATCATTTTGATCCCCAAAGACATTAGAAACCCAGAAGAAGTTAAAAATTATCGTCCGATCTCTTTAATTAACACTGATATTAAAGTATATTCAAAAATTTTAGCGGATCGATTAAAGAATCTTTTACCTGATCTTGTTAAAAATGATCAAGTAGGGTTTGTCTCCGGAAGACAAGTAACAGACGGTACCAGAAGAATCTTGAACTTGTTTAACATAGCTAGCTCTAATAATCTCCCTTCACTATTTATCTCGTTGGATGCCCAAAAAGCTTTTGATAGGGTGAATTGGGATTATCTTAAAGCTACTTTACTAAAGTTTGGTTTTGACAATCGCTTTATAACATCTATATTTGCATTGTACTCTAATACTAATGCTAAAACCTATACTAATAATCACCTTTCTAGGAATTTCAACATCACTAATGGAACAAGACAGGGCTGCCCCCTTTCGCCCCTTTTATTTGCCTTGGCAGTCGAGCCCTTGGCGGAAATGATCAGACAATGTACTGATATTTCGGGTTTTAAAACAAAAAATTATCATCACAAGTTAACCTTATTTGCTGACGACCTTATGTTATCAGTCACTGATCCGGCTAATTCACTTAACGCTTTAATCACCATTTTAGATGAGTTCTCTAAGGTCTCATATTTTAAAATAAATCCCCAAAAATCTAAAATAATACATTTTAATTTACGTCCCTCTGAAATTGAAGCCTTTAAAGAATTATCTGAATTTTACTGGGAAGATTTTGAACTAGAATACTTGGGGATAATTTTCCCTAAAGATTTGAAACTCATTGTTTCTAAGAATATGGAACATCTCAGTAAGAAAATCTTAAAAGACCTTTCTGGTTATAATAATTGCGATCTATCCCTGATGGGAAGAACCTTGGTAATAAAAACATATATTTTACCTAAAATTCTTTTTGTACTTAGGAATTTACCTCTTATGATTCCCACTTCCCTTTTATTTAAAATCCAAAAAGCAATTAACCTTTTTATCTGGAAAGGGAAGAAACCTAGAGTTGCTACTGAAATTTTATATAAGAAAAAGAGTAATGGAGGCCTTGCACTCCCCAATATTCAAATCTATTTTCAAGCTTCTCTTATTCTTCAGAGTCAACAGTGGTTTTCTACGAAAACACTTCCCGCTTGGTTGGACCTTGAGCTAGAACATTATGGGACTAGTTCAATATCAGATTTTTTCTTTAAAGATCTGCTATCTCCTTCGATCATTACTTATCAACATCCTGTTGTAAATTCTATACTGACTATGTGGAGGAGTTTCACAAAATTAAAGAAAGGCGACGACAGGAAAAGCATTTTGAAAAAATTCCCATTAAAATTATTATCAAAAATATATAAATGTCCAGTTCCAGAGGAGTGGTGCAGCTTTAAAATTAATACGGTAGGGGATTTATGGGACGGACAAAATTTTTTACCCTTTAATGAAATTAAAAATAAATTTCATGTCCCGTCTACACATTTCACCTCTTATCTACTTCTGAAAGATCTTCTGCGGAAATTTTTGACTAGTAGAGCTTTGAATTCGGATATTGTGGCCTCCATGTTTGCAAATGTTGCTCTTAAGTCGACTTGGAGTCTTAAAAACATATATTCCCACCTTAATGACGACACCGAACTCTTTAAAAATGTATACATTCAAAGATGGGAAAGGGATTTTAACATAAAATTTGATGAAGACCAATGGGGGAAGGCCATAAAGTTTTCAAATGCATCTACTATTTCTGCGACTTTACAGGAGTCTTTCTTTAAAACTTTAATTAGATGGCATTACACTCCGATTAGGTTAGCTCATATAGATAATAAATACTCCCCTCTATGCTGGAGGAATTGTGGTTTACCAGGTAACCTGTACCACATTTTCTGGAGCTGTCCTAAATTGAAGAGATTGTGGAAAGAAGTTACGAATCATATAAATACTCTCTCTGACAACGCAGTGAAGGTCACCCCACAAATGGCATTACTTTCTTTGGGCACTGAAGAAATAAATCCTGTTATTCGATTTGTAATGATACATACTTTTTTGGTGACCAAAAACGCTATAGCTTTCTGGTGGCTTAAAACTGATTTACCTTCTTTTGCTGATATTTTAGGTAAATTACGGACTCATAATTCTATGGAGAAAAGATTTGCCTTTATTAATGGTACTCTCCATAAATATCACACTAAATGGGATGTTTGGAATTTGAAATTTTCTTAATTTATGTTATCTAACACTCTACTGTAAACTCAATATGACAATGTTGGTTCCTTTTTTGAGAGGATTGCATTCAAGCGATGTATTATATTTGTTTCTTATGTACACTACTTGTATTAAACAATTTTATTTAATGTGTGATGTAACACGTAGAGTAAAGTTCTCTACTTTTTACTTTGTCCATTTACCCTTTCCCTCTATACTTGAAACTTTAATAAAAATATTTAAACAAAAAAGCATGAGTTTGCAACTACTTTACTTTTGGAGAAAATTCAAAACATTCATTATTCAATAGGGCCCAAAATATCAAAAACCAGCAGTTTGAATGAACACACATTTCTTGGTAGAATCATGCAGGACTGAAATTTTTGATGTTTTTCTACTCCTCTCATGAGCCCAAACAAGCCTCTAAAAGCAATAGCTTGCAACTACTTTACTTTTGGAGAAAATTCAAAAGATTCATTATTCAATAGGGCCCAAAATATCAAAAACCAGCAGTTTGAATGAACACACATTTCTTGGTAGAATCATGCAGGACTGAAATTTTTGATGTTTTTCTACTCCTCTCATGAGCACAAACAAGTCTCTAAAAGGATGAGTTTGCAACTACTTTACTTTTGGAGAAAATTCAAAACATTCATTATTCAATAGAGCCCAATAGCAAAAACCAGCGTTTTGAATGAAGAATCACATTTCTTGGTAGAATCATGCAGGATTGAAATTTTTGATGGTTTTTTACTCCTCTCAACAGCCCAAACAAGTTTCTAAAAGGATGAGTTTGCAACTACTTTACTTTTGTAGAAAATTCAAAACATTCATTATTCAATAGGGCCCAAAATATCAAAAACCAGCGGTTTGAATGAACACACATTTCTTGGTAGAATCATGCAGGACTGAAATTTTTGATGTTTTTCTACTCCTCTCATGAGCCTAAACAAGTCTCTAAAAGCATGAGTTTGCAACTACTTTACTTTTGGAGAAAATTCAAAACATTCATTATTCAATAGAACCCAATAGCAAAAATCAGCGTTTTGAATAAAGAATCACATTTCTTGGTAGAATCATGCAGGATTGAAATTTTTTATGGTTTTTTACTCCTCTCAACAGCCCAAACAAGTTTCTAAAAGGATGAGTTTGCAACAACTTTACTTTTGGAGAAAATTCAAAACATTCATTATTCAATGTGGCCCAAACTATCAAAAACCAGCGGTTTGAATGAACACTCACATTTCTTGGTAGAATCGTGCAGGACTGAAATTTTTGATGTTTTTCTACTCCTCTCATGAGCCCAAACAAGTCTCTAAAAGGATGAGTTTGCAACTACTTTACTTTTGGAGAAAATTCAAAACATTCATTATTCAATAGAGCCCAATAGCAAAAACCAGCGTTTTGAATGAAGAATCACATTTCTTGGTAGAAAATGCAGGATTGAAATTTTTGATGGTTTTTTACTCCTCTCAACAGCCCAAACAAGTTTCTAAAAGGATGAGTTTGCAACTACTTTACTTTTGGAGAAAATTCAAAACATTCATTATTCAATAGGGCCCAAAATATCAAAAACCAGTGGTTTGAATGAACACACATTTCTTGGTAGAATCGTGCAGGACTGAAATTTTTGATGTTTTTCTACTCCTCTCATGAGCCCAAACAAGTCTATAAAAGGATGAGTTTGCAACTACTTTACTTTTGGAGAAAATTCAAAACATTCATTATTCAATAGAACCCAATAGCAAAAATCAGCGTTTTGAATCACATTTCTTGGTAGAATCATGCAGGATTTAAATTTTTGATGGATTTTTACTCCTCTCAACAGCCCAAACAAGTTTCTAAAAGGATGAGATTGCAACTACTTTACTTTTGGAGAAAATTCAAAACATTCATTATTCAATAGGGCCCAAACTATCAAAAACCAGCGGTTTGAATGAACACTCACATTTCTTGGTAGAATCGTGCAGGACTGAAATTTTTGATGTTTTTCTACTCCTCTCATGAGCACAAACAAGTCTCTAAAAGGATGAGTTTGCAACAACTTTACTTTTGGAGAAAATTCAAAACATTCATTATTCAATAGGGTAAAAAAAATCAAAAACCAGCGGTTTGAATGAACACTCACATTTCTTGGTAGAATCGTGCAGGACTGAAATTTTTGATGTTTTTCTACTCCTCTCATGAGCCCAAACCAAGACGCTAAAAGGATGAGTTTGCATCTACTTTACTTTTGGAGAAAATTTAAAACATTCATTATTCAATAGAACCCAATAGCAAAAATCAGCGTTTTGAATGAAGAATCACATTTCTTGGTAGAATCATGCAGGATTGAAATGATTGATGGTTTTTTACTCCTCTCAACAGCCCAAACAAGTTTCTAAAAGGATGAGTTTGCAACTACTTTACTTTTGGAGAAAATTCAAAACATTCATTATACAATAGGGCCCAAACTATCAAAAACCAGCGGTTTGAATGAACACTCACATTTCTTGGTAGAATCGTGCAGGACTGAAATTTTTGATGTTTTTCTACTCCTCTCATGAGCCCAAACAAGTCTCTAAAAGGATGAGTTTGCAACTACTTTACTTTTGGAGAAAATTCAAAACATTCATTATTCAATAGAACCCAATAGCAAAAATCAGCGTTTTGAATGAAGAATCACATTTCTTGGTAGAATCATGCAGGATTGAAATTTTTGATGGTTTTTTACTCCTCTCAACAGCCCAAACAAGTTTCTAAAAGGATGAGTTTGCAACTACTTTACTTTTGGAGAAAATTCAAAACATTCATTATTCAATAGGGCCCAAAATATCAAAAACCAGCGGTTTGAATGAACACACATTTCTTGGTAGAATCATGCAGGACTGAAATTTTTGATGGTTTTTTACTCCTCTCAACAGCCCAAACAAGTTTCTAAAAGAATGAGTTTGCAACTACTTTACTTTTGGAGAAAATTCAAAACATTCAATATTCAATAGGGCCCAAAATATCAAAAACCAGCGGTTTGAATGAACACACATTTCTTGGTAGAATCATGCAGGACTGAAATTTTTGATGTTTTTCTACTCCTCTCATGAGCCCAAACAAGTCTCTAAATGCATGAGCTTGCAAATACTTTACTTTTGGAGAAAATTCAAAACATTCATTATTCAATAGGGCCCAAACTATCAAAAACCAGCGGTTTGAATGAACACTCACATTTCTTGGTAGAATTGTGCAGGACTGAAATTTTTGATGTTTTTCTACTCCTCTCATGAGCCCAAACAAGTCTCTAAAAGCATGAGTTTGCAACTACTTTAATTTTGTAGAAAATTCAAAACATTCATTATTCAATAGAGCCCAATAGCAAAAATCAGGTTTTGAATGAAGAATCACATTTCTTGGTAGAATCATGCAGGATTGAAATTTTTGATGGTTTTTTACTCCTCTCAACAGCCCAAACAAGTTTCTAAAAGGATGAGTTTGCAACTACTTTACTTTTGGAGAAAATTCAAAACATTCATTATTCAATAGGGCCCAAACTATCAAAAACCAGCGGTTTGAATGAACACTCACATTTCTTGGTAGAATCGTGCAGGACTGAAATTTTTGATGTTTTTCTACTCCTCTCATGAGCCCAAACCAAGTCTCTAAAAGGATGAGTTTGCAACTACTTTACTTTTGGAGAAAATTCAAAACATTCAATTGACATTCATTGAATTTTCTCCAAAAGTAAAGTAGTTGCAAACTCATCCTTTTAGAGACTTGTTTGGGCTCATGAGAGGAGTAGAAAAACATCAAAAATTTCAGTCCTGCACGATTCTACCAAGAAATGTGTGTTCATTCAAACCGCTGGTTTTTGATATTTTGGGCCCTATTGAATAATGAATGTTTTGAATTTTTTCCAAAAGTAAAGTAGTTGCAAACTCATCCTTTTAGAAACTTGTTTGGGCTTTTGAGAGGAGTAAAAAACCATCAAAAATTTCAATCCTGCATGATTCTACCAAGAAATGTGATTCTTCATTCAAAACGCTGGTTTTTGCTATTGGGCTCTATTGAATAATGAATGTTTTGAATTTTCTCCAAAAGTAAAGTAGTTGCAAACTCATCCTTTTAGAGTCTTGTTTGGGCTCATGAGAGGAGTAGAAAAACATCAAAAATTTCAGTCCTGCACGATTCTACCAAGAAATATGAGTGTTCATTCAAACCGCTGGTTTTTGATAGTTTGGGCCCTATTGAATAATGAATGTTTTGAATTTTCTCCAAAAGTAAAGTAGTTGCAAACTCATCCTTTTAGAAACTTGTTTGGGCTGTTGAGAGGAGTTAAAAACCATCATAAATTTCAATCCTGCATGATTCTACCAAGAAATGTGATTCTTCATTCAAAACGCTGGTTTTTGCTATTGGGCTCTATTGAATAATGAATGTTTTGAATTTTCTCCAAAAGTAAAGTAGTTGCAAACTCATCCTTTTAGAGTCTTGTTTGGGCTCATGAGAGGAGTAGAAAAAAAGCAGCAGCAGCAGCAGCTAGGTGCGCTGCTTGCCTGCAGTAAATAGGATGTGTTCCATCCATGGAACACTGTGATAGGAATCATGCCATTCATAGAATACAATGCTTGGATGTGTTCTATTCCTGGAACAATGGGGCCACGTGTCACAATGGGACCACATGTCACAATGGGCAGCCCACAGTCTGTAGCAGCTGCTCAGTAGTAGTCAGCTTCAGTCTGCTGAGGGAGCCTCAGCAGACAGGTGGGCGATTCTCGCCAGGGAGATGGAAAAATAGCTTGCTTACTTCACTCCACGCATCATTTCAGTATCTGCAGTTCCTCTGAGAATGGTGCACTCACTCTCTTAAGCGGTTTCTAAAGACAGATTGAATTGAAATTGGGATACACAAGTAGTGTTTTCAAAGCATGATTTGAATGCTTTTTTCAAATGTCGTTGCTCTGTAATTAGTTTTTCTTGGTCCAAGTTGCACATTTCCAATTCCTTAGCCTTGATTTAACTTGACCAACTCTTCTACTACTACTACTACTACTACTACTACTACTACTACTACTACTACTACTACTACTACTACTACTCTTATTCACCTCTATATGGGAGGCATTGCACTGTATTCAATCTGCCAGTAAAATAACTATCTATCTTGGCCTTTGCTGCTTGGTAGGTACAGGTGTGACAAGCTGCAGTAATGTGTTTGGCTTTGGATAGCTACATTTCTGCACACCCACCTGCTACAAGGCCTGCAGCCCCTTCCCCTCAGTACTTCCCCAGTCTTAATTCAAGCATTCAATTCCTACCACATCCCTCATGCAATGATATGTCGTTTCATTTTAGAAACATTGTCCCCCTCTTGCGGCCTTGCAACTTTGAAATTTACTGTTCAATTTTGAATTAATTCATATATGAATTAAATGGAAAAGCAACGATTTATCTGGCGAGTTATTTGAATGTTCGGCCTATGTCCACCTGTATGACAGACGGTATTCTAGTGGCTTGTAGCAGCAGCAGCAGCAGCAGCTAGGTGCGCTGCTTGCCTGCAGTAAATAGGATGTGTTCCATCCATGGAACACTGTGATAGGAATCATGCCATTCATAGAACACAATGCTTGGATGTGTTCTATTCCTGGAACAATGGGACCACGTGTCACAATGGGACCACGTGTCACAATGGGCAGCCCACAGTCTGTAGCAGCTGCGCAGTAGTAGTCAGCTTCAGTCTGCTGAGGGAGCCTCAACAGACAGGTGGGCGATGCTCGCCAGGGAGATGGAAAAATAGCTTGCTCACTTCACTCCACGCATCATTTCAGTATCTGCAGTTCCTCTGAGAATGGTGCACTCACTCTATTAAGCGGTTTCCAAAGACAGATTGAATTGAAATCGGGATACACAAGTAGTGTTTTCAAAGCATGATTTGAATGCTTTTTTCAAATGTCGTTGCTCTGTAATTAGTTTTTCTTGGTCCAAGTTGCACATTTCCAATTCCTTAGCCTTGATTTAACTTGACCAACTCTTCTACTACTACTACTACTACTTCTACTACTACTCTTATTCACCTCTATATGGGAGGCATTGCACTGTATTCAATCTGTCAGTAAAATAACGATCTATCTTGGCCTTTGCTGCTTGGTAGGTACAGGTGTGACAAACTGCAGTAATGTGTTTGGCTTTGGATAGCTACATTTCTGCACACCCACCTGCTACAAAGCCTGCAGCCCCTTCCCCTCAGTACTTCCCCAGTCTTAATTCAAGCATTCAATTTCTACCACATCCCTCATGCAATGATATGTCGTTTCATTTTTGAAACATTGTCCCCCTCTTGTGGCCTTCCAACTTTGAAATTTACTGTTCAATTTTGAATTAATTCATATATGAATTAAATGGAAAGCAACGATTTATCTGGCGAGTTATTTGAATGTTCGGCCTACGTCCACCTGTCTGACAGACGGTATTCTAGTGGCTTGTAGCAGCAGCAGCAGCAGCAGCAGCAGCAGCAGCTAGGTGCGCTGCTTGCCTGCAGTAAATAGGATGTGTTCCATCCATGGAACACTGTGATAGGAATCATGCCATTCATAGAACACAATGCTTGGATGTGTTCTATTCCTGGAACAATGGGACCACGTGTCACAATGGGACCACGTGTCACAATGGGCAGCCCACAGTCTGTAGCAGCTGCGCAGTAGTAGTCAGCTTCAGTCTGCTGAGGGAGCCTCAGCAGACAGGTGGGCGATGCTCGCCAGGGAGATGGAAAAATAGCTTGCTCACTTCACTCCACGCATCATTTCAGTATCTGCAGTTCCTCTGAGAATGGTGCACTCACTCTCTTAAGCGGTTTCCAAAGACAGATTGAATTGAAATCGGGATACACAAGTAGTGTTTTCAAAGCATGATTTGAATGCTTTTTTCAAATGTCGTTGCTCTGTATTTAGTTTTTCTTGGTTCAAGTTGCACATTTCCAATTCCTTAGCCTTGATTTAACTTGACCAACTCTTCTACTACTACTACTACTCTTATTCACCTCTATATGCTAGGCATTGCACTGTATTCAATCTGTCAGTAAAATAACGATCTATCTTGGCCTTTGCTGCTTGGTAGGTACAGGTTTGACAAGCTGCAGTAATGTGTTTGGCTTTGGATAGCTACATTTCTGCACACCCACCTGCTACAAGGCCTGCAGCCCCTTCCCCTCAGTACTTCCCCAGTCTTAATTCAAGCATTCAATTCCTACCACATCCCTCATGCAATGATATGTCGTTTCATTTTTGAAACATTGTCCCCCTCTTGTGGCCTTCCAACTTTGAAATTTACTGTTCAATTTTGAATTAATTCATATATGAATTAAATGGAAAAGCAACGATTTATCTGGCGAGTTATTTGAATGTTCGGCCTACGTCCACCTGTCTGACAGACGGTATTCTAGTGGCTTGTAGCATCAGCAGCAGCAGCAGCTAGGTGCGCTGCATGCCTGCAGTAAATAGGATGTGTTCCATCCATGGAACACTGTGATAGGAATCATGCCATTCATAGAACACAATGCTTGGATGTGTTCTATTCCTGGAACAATGGGACCACGTGTCACAATGGGACCACGTGTCACAATGGGCAGCCCACAGTGTGTAGCAGCTGCGCAGTTGTAGTCAGCTTCAGTCTGCTGAGGGAGCCTCAGCAGACAGGTTGGCGATGCTCGCCAGGGAGATGGAAAAATAGCTTGCTCACTTCACTCCACGCATCATTTCAGTATCTGCAGTTCCTCTGAGAATGGTGCACTCACTCTCTTAAGCGGTTTCCAAAGACAGATTGAATTGAAATCGGGATACACAAGTAGTGTTTTCAAAGCATGATTTGAATGCTTTTTTCAAATGTCGTTGCTCTGTAATTAGTTTTTCTTGGTCCAAGTTGCACATTTCCAATTCCTTAGCCTTGATTTAACTTGACCAACTCTTCTACTACTACTACTACTACTACTCTTATTCACCTCTATATGGGAGGCATTGCACTGTATTCAATCTGTCAGTAAAATAACGATCTATCTTGGCCTTTGCTGCTTGGTAGGTACAGGTGTGACAAGCTGCAGTAATGTGTTTGGCTTTGGAAAGCTACATTTCTGCACACCCACCTGCTACAAGGCCTGCAGCCCCTTCCCCTCAGTACTTCCCCAGTCTTAATTCAAGCATTCAATTCCTACCACATCCCTCATGCAATGATATGTCGTTTCATTTTTGAAACATTGTCCCCCTCTTGTGGCCTTCCAACTTTGAAATTTACTGTTCAATTTTGAATTAATTCATATATGAATTAAATGGAAAAGCAACGATTTATCTGGCGAGTTATTTGAATGTTCGGCCTACGTCCACCTGTCTGACAGACGGTATTCTAGTGGCTTGTAGCAGCAGCAGCAGCTAGGTGCGCTGCTTGCCTGCAGTAAATAGGATGTGTTCCATCCATGGAACACTGTGATAGGAATCATGCCATTCATAGAACACAATGCTTGGATGTGTTCTATTCCTGGAACAATGGGGCCACGTGTCACAATGGGACCACGTGTCACAATGGGCAGCCCACAGTCTGTAGCAGCTGCGCAGTAGTAGTCAGCTTAAGTCTGCTGAGGGAGCCTCAGCAGACAGGTGGGCGATGCTCGCCAGGGAGATGGAAAAATAGCTTGCTCACTTCACTCCACGCATCATTTCAGTATCTGCAGTTCCTCTGAGAATGGTGCACTCACTCTCTTAAGCGGTTTCCAAAGACAGATTGAATTGAAATTGGGATACACAAGTAGTGTTTTCAAAGCATGATTTGAATGCTTTTTTCAAATGTCGTTGCTCTGTAATTAGTTTTTCTTGGTCCAAGTTGCACATTTCCAATTCCTTAGCCTTGATTTAACTTGACCAACTCTTCTACTACTACTACTACTACTACTACTACTACTACTACTACTACTCTTATTCACCTCTATATGGGAGGCATTGCACTGTATTCAATCTGTCAGTAAAATAACGATCTATCTTGGCCTTTGCTGCTTGGTAGGTACAGGTGTGACAAACTGCAGTAATGTGTTTGGCTTTGGATAGCTACATTTCTGCACACCCACCTGCTACAAGGCCTGCAGCCCCTTCCCCTCAGTACTTCCCCAGTCTTAATTCAAGCATTCAATTCCTACCACATCCCTCATGCAATGATATGTCGTTTCATTTTTGAAACATTGCCCCCCTCTTGTGGCCTTCCAACTTTGAAATTTACTGTTCAATTTTGAATTAATTCATATATGAATTAAATTGAAAAGCAACGATTTATCTGGTGAGTTATTTGAATGTTCGGCCTACGTCCACCTGTCTGACAGACGGTATTCTAGTGGCTTGTAGCAGCAGCAGCAGCAGCAGCTAGGTGCGCTGCTTGCCTGCAGTAAATAGGATGTGTTCCATCCATGGAACACTGTGATAGGAATCATGCCATTCATAGAACACAATGCTTGGATGTGTTCTATTCCTGGAACAATGGGACCACGTGTCACAATGGGACCACGTGTCACAATGGGCAGCCCACAGTCTGTAGCAGCTGCGCAGTAGTAGTCAGCTTCAGTCTGCTGAGGGAGCCTCAGCAGACAGGTGGGCGATGCTCGCCAGGGAGATGGAAAAATAGCTTGCTCTCTTCACTTCTCGCATCATTTCAGTATCTGCAGTTCCTCTGAGAATGGTGCACTCACTCTCTTAAGCAGTTTCCAAAGACAGATTGAATTGAAATCGGGATACACAAGTAGTGTTTTCAAAGCATGATTTGAATGCTTTTTTCAAATGTTGTTGCTCTGTAATTAGTTTTTCTTGGTCCAAGTTGCACATTTCCAATTCCTTAGCCTTGATTTAACTTGACCAACTCTTCTACTACTACTACTACTACTACTACTACTACTACACTTATTCACCTCTATATGGGAGGCATTGCACTGTATTCAATCTGTCAGTAAAATAACGATCTATCTTGGCCTTTGCTGCGTGGTAGGTACAGTTGTGACAAGCTGCAGTAATGTGTTTGGCTTTGGATAGCTACATTTCTGCACACCCACCTGCTACAAGGCCTGCAGCCCCTTCCCCTCAGTACTTCCCCAGTCTTAATTCAAGCATTCAATTCCTACCACATCCCTCATGCAATGATATGTCGTTTCATTTTTGAAACATTGTCCCCCTCTTGTGGCCTTCCAACTTTGAAATTTACTGTTCAATTTTGAATTAATTTATATATGAATTAAATGGAAAAGCAACGATTTATCTGGCGAGTTATTTGAATGTTCGGCCTACGTCCACCTGTCTGACAGACGGTATTCTAGTGGCTTGTAGCAGCAGCAGCAGCAGCAGCAGCAGCTAGGTGCGCTGCTTGCCTGCAGTAAATAGGATGTGTTCCATCCATGGAACACTGTGATAGGAATCATGCCATTCATAGAACACAATGCTTGGATGTGTTCTATTCCTGGAACAATGGGACCACGTGTCACAATGGGACCACGTGTCACAATGGGCCGCCCACAGTCTGTAGCAGCTGCGCAGTAGTAGTCAGCTTCAGTCTGCTGAGGGAGCCTCAGCAGACAGGTGGGCGATGCTCGCCAGAGAGATGGAAAAATAGCTTGCTCACTTCACTCCACACATCATTTCAGTATCTGCAGTTCCTCTGAGAATGGTGCACTCACTCTCTTAAGCGGTTTCCAAAGACAGATTGAATTGAAATCGGGATACACAAGTAGTGTTTTCAAAGCATGATTTGAATGCTTTTTTCAAATGTCGTTGCTCTGTAATTAGTTTTTCTTGGTCCAAGTTGCACATTTCCAATTCCTTAGCCTTGATTTAACTTGACCAACTC
Source organism: Dendrobates tinctorius (assembly GCF_039654945.1). Classification (NCBI taxonomy): domain Eukaryota; kingdom Metazoa; phylum Chordata; class Amphibia; order Anura; family Dendrobatidae; genus Dendrobates; species Dendrobates tinctorius. The sequence continues at coordinate 27,073,490 of NW_027361793.1, forward strand.
TTCTACTACTACTACTACTACTACTACTACTACTACTACTACTCTTATTCACCTCTATATGGGAGGCATTGCACTGTATTCAATCTGTCAGTAAAATAATGATCTATCTTGGCCTTTGCTGCTTGGTAGGTACAGGTGTGACAAGCTGCAGTAATGTGTTTGGCTTTGGATAGCTACATTTCTGCACACCCACCTGCTACAAGGCCTGCAGCCCCTTCCCCTCAGTACTTCCCCAGTCTTAATTCAAGCATTCAATTCCTACCACATCCCTCTTGCAATGATATGTCGTTTCGTTTTTGAAACATTGTACCCCTCTTGTGGCCTTCCAACTTTGAAATTTACTGTTCAATTTTGAATTAATTCATATATGAATTAAATGGAAAAGCAACGATTTATCTGGCTAGTTATTTGAATGTTCGGCCTACGTCCACCTGTCTGACAGACGGTATTCTAGTGGCTTGTAGCAGCAGCAGCTAGGTGCGCTGCTTGCCTGCAGTAAATAGGATGTGTTCCATCCATGGAACACTGTGATAGGAATCATGCCATTCATAGAACACAATTCTTGGATGTGTTCTCTTCCTGGAACAATGGGACCACGTGTCACAATGGGACCACGTGTCACAATGGGCAGCCCACAGTCTGTAGCAGCTGCGCAGTAGTAGTCAGCTTCAGTCTGCTGAGGGAGCCTCAGCAGACAGGTGGGCGATGCTCGCTAGGGAGATGGAAAAATAGCTTGCTCACTTCACTCCACGCATCATTTCAGTATCTGCAGTTCCTCTGAGAATGGTGCACTCACTCTCTTAAGCGGTTTCCAAAGACAGATTGAATTGAAATCGGGATACACAAGTAGTGTTTTCAAAGCATGATTTGAATGCTTTTTTCAAATGTCGTTGCTCTGTAATTAGTTTTTCTTGGTCCAAGTTGCACATTTCCAATTCCTTAGCCTTGATTTAACTTGACCAACTCTTCTACTACTACTACTACTACTACTCTTATTCACCTCTATATGGGAGGCATTGCACTGTATTCAATCTGTCAGTAAAATAACGATCGATCTTGGCCTTTGCTGCTTGGTAGGTACAGGTGTGACAAGCTGCAGTAATGTGTTTGGCTTTGGATAGCTACATTTCTGCACACCCACCTGCTACAAGGCCTGCAGCCCCTTCCCCTCAGTACTTCCCCAGTCTTAATTCAAGCATTCAATTCCTACCACATCCCTCATGCAATGATATGTCGTTTCATTTCATTTTTGAAACATTGTCCCCCTCTTGTGGCCTTCCAACTTTGAAATTTACTGTTCAATTTTGAATTAATTCATATATGAATTAAATGGAAAAGCAACGATTTATCTGGCTAGTTATTTGAATGTTCGGCCTACGTCCACCTGTCTGACAGACGGTATTCTAGTGGCTTGTAGCAGCAGCAGCAGCAGCAGCTAGGTGCGCTGCTTGCCTGCAGTAAATAGGATGTGTTCCATCCATGGAACACTGTGATAGGAATCATGCCATTCATAGAACACAATGCTTGGATGTGTTCTATTCCTGGAACAATGGGACCACGTGTCACAATGGGACCATGTGTCACAATGGGCCGCCCACAGTCTGTAGCAGCTGCGCAGTAGTAGTCAGCTTCAGTCTGCTGAGGGAGCCTCAGCAGAGAGGTGGGCGATGCTCGCCAGGGAGATGGAAAAATAGCTTGCTCACTTCACTCCACGCATCATTTCAGTATCTGCAGTTCCTCTGAGAATGGTGCACTCACTCTTAAGCGGTTTCCAAAGGCAGATTGAATTGAAATCGGGATACACAAGTAGTGTTTTCAAAGCATGATTTGAATGCTTTTTTCAAATGTTGTTGCTCTGTAATTAGTTTTTCTTGGTCCAAGTTGCACATTTCCAATTCCTTAGCCTTGATTTAACTTGACCAACTCTTCTACTACTACTACTACTACTACTCTTATTCACCTCTATATGGGAGGCATTGCACTGTATTCAATCTGTCAGTAAACTAACGATCTATCTTGGCCTTTGCTGCTTGGTAGGTACAGGTATGACAAGCTGCGGTAATGTGTTTGGCTTTGGATAGCTACATTTCTGCACACCCACCTGCTACAAGGCCTGCAGCCCCTTCCCCTCAGTACTTCCCCAGTCTTAATTCAAGCATTCAATTCCTACCACATCCCTCATGCAATGATATGTCGTTTCATTTTTGAAACATTGTCCCCCTCTTGTGGCCTTCCAACTTTGAAATTTACTGTTCAATTTTGAATTAATTCATATATGAATTAAATGGAAAAGCAACGATTTATCTGGCGAGTTATTTGAATGTTCGGCCTAAGTCCACCTGTCTGACAGACGGTATTCTAGTGGCTTGTAGCAGCAGCAGCAGCAGCTAGGTGCGCTGCTTGCCTGCAGTAAATAGGATGTGTTCCATTCATGGAGCACTGTGATAGGAATCATGCCATTCATAGAACACAATGCTTGGATGTGTTCTATTCCTGAAACAATGGGACCACGTGTCACAATGGGACCACGTGTCACAATGGGCAGCCCACAGTCTGTAGCAGCTGCACAGTAGTAGTCAGCTTCAGTCTGCTGAGGGAGCCTCAGCAGACAGGTGGGCGATGCTTGCCTGGGAGATGGAAAAATAGCTTGCTCACTTCACTCCACGCATCATTTCAGTATCTGCTGTTCCTCTGAGAATGGTGCACTCACTCTCTTAAGCTGTTTCCAAAGACAGATTGAATTGAAATTGGGATACACAAGTAGTGTTTTCAAAGCATGATTTGAATGCTTTTTTCAAATGTCGTTGCTCTGTAGTTAGTTTTTCTTGGTCCAAGTTGCACATTTCCAATTCCTTAGCCTTGATTTAACTTGACCAACTCTTCTACTACTACTACTACTACTCTTATTCACCTCTATATGGGAGGCATTGCACTGTATTCAATCTGTCAGTAAAATAACGATCTATCTTGGCCTTTGCTGCTTGGTAGGTACAGGTGTGACAAGCTGCAGTAATGTGTTTGGCTTTGGAAAGCTACATTTCTGCACACCCACCTGCTACAAGGCCTGCAGCCCCTTCCCCTCAGTACTTCCCCAGTCTTAATTCAAGCATTCAATTCCTACCACATCCCTCATGCAATGATATGTCGTTTCATTTTTGAAACATTGTCCCCCTCTTGTGGCCTTCCAACTTTGAAATTTACTGTTCAATTTTGAATTAATTCATATATGAATTAAATGGAAAAGCAACGATTTATCTGGCGAGTTATTTGAATGTTCGGCCTACGTCCACCTATCTGACAGACGGTATTCCAGTGGCTTGTAGCAGCAGCAGCAGCTAGGTGCGCTGCTTGCCTGCAGTAAATAGGATGTGTTCCATCCATGGAACACTGTGATAGGAATCATGCCATTCACAGAACACAATGCTTGGATGTGTTCTATTCCTGGAACAATGGGGCCACGTGTCACAATGGGACCACGTGTCACAATGGGCAGCCCACAGTCTGTAGCAGCTGCGCAGTAGTAGTCAGCTTAAGTCTGCTGAGGGAGCCTCAGCAGACAGGTGGGCGATGCTCGCCAGGGAGATGGAAAAATAGCTTGCTCACTTCACTCCACGCATCATTTCAGTATCTGCAGTTCCTCTGAGAATGGTGCACTCACTCTCTTAAGCGGTTTCCAAAGACAGATTGAATTGAAATTGGGATACACAAGTAGTGTTTTCAAAGCATGATTTGAATGCTTTTTTCAAATGTCGTTGCTCTGTAATTAGTTTTTCTTGGTCCAAGTTGCACATTTCCAATTTCTTAGCCTTGATTTAACTTGACCAACTCTTCTACTACTACTACTACTACTACTACTACTACTACTACTACTACTCTTATTCACCTCTATATGCTATGCATTGCACTGTATTCAATCTGTCAGTAAAATAACGATCTATCTTGGCCTTTGCTGCTTGGTAGGTACAGGTGTGACAAGCTGCAGTAATGTGTTTGGCTTTGGATAGCTACATTTCTGCACACCCACCTGCTACAAGGCCTGCAGCCCCTTCCCCTCAGTACTTCCCCAGTCTTAATTCAAGCATTCAATTCCTACCACATCCCTCATGCAATGATATGTCGTTTCATTTTTGAAACATTGTCCCCCTCTTGTGGCCTTCCAACTTTGAAATTTACTGTTCAATTTTGAATTAATTCATATATGAATTAAATGGAAAAGCAACGATTTATCTGGCGAGTTATTTGAATGTTCGGCCTACGTCCACCTGTCTGACAGACGGTATTCTAGTGGCTTGTAGCAGCAGCAGCAGCTAGGTGCGCTGCTTGCCTGCAGTAAATAGGATGTGTTCCATCCATGGAACACTGTGATAGGAATCATGCCATTCATAGAACACAATGCTTGGATGAGTTCTATTCCTGGAACAATGGGACCACGTGTCACAATGGGACCACGTGTCACAATGGGCAGCCCACAGTCTGTAGCAGCTGCGCAGTAGTAGTCAGCTTCAGTCTGCTGAGGGAGCCTCAGCAGACAGGTGGGCGATGCTCGCCAGGGAGATGGAAAAATAGCTTGCTCACTTCACTCCACGCATCATTTCAGTATCTGCAGTTCTTCTGAGAATGGTGCACTCACTCTCTTAAGCGTTTTCCAAAGACAGATTGAATTGAAATCGGGATACACAAGTAGTGTTTTCAAAGCATGATTTGAATGCTTTTTTCAAATGTCGTTGCTCTGTAATTAGTTTTTCTTGGTCCAAGTTGCACATTTCCAATTCCTTAGCCTTGATTTAACTTGACCAACTCTTCTACTACTACTACTACTACTACTACTACTACTCTTATTCACCTCTATATGGGAGGCATTGCACTGTATTCAATCTGTCAGTAAAATAACGATCTATCTTGGCCTTTGCTGCTTGGTAGGTACAGGTGTGACAAGCTGCAGTAATGTGTTTGACTTTGGATAGCTACATTTCTGCACACCCACCTGCTACAAGGCCTGCAGCCCCTTCCCCTCAGTACTTCCCCAGTCTTAATTCAAGCATTCAATTCCTACCACATCCCTCATGCAATGATATGTCGTTTCATTTTTGAAACATTGTCCCCCTCTTGTGGCCTTCCAACTTTGAAATTTACTGTTCAATTTTGAATTAATTCATATATGAATTAAATGGAAAAGCAACAATTTATCTGGCTAGCTATTTGAATGTTCGGCCTACGTCCACCTGTCTGACAGACGGTATTCTAGTGGCTTGTAGCAGCAGCAGCAGCAGCAGCTAGGTGCGCTGCTTGCCTGCAGTAAATAGGATGTGTTCCATCCATGGAACACTGTGATAGGAATCATGCCATTCATAGAACACAATGCTTGGATGTGTTCTATTCCTGGAACAATGGGACCACGTGTCACAATGGGACCACTTGTCACAATGGGCCGCCCACAGTCTGTAGCAGCTGCGCAGTAGTAGTCAGCTTCAGTCTGCTGAGGGAGCCTCAGCAGAGAGGTGGGCGATGCTCGCCAGGGAGATGGAAAAATAGCTTGCTCACTTCACTCCACGCATCATTTCAGTATCTGCAGTTCCTCTGAGAATGGTGCACTCACTCTTAAGCGGTTTCCAAAGACAGATTGAATTGAAATCGGGATACACAAGTAGTGTTTTCAAAGCATGATTTCAATGCTTTTTTCAAATGTCGTTGCTCTGTAGTTAGTTTTTCTTGGTCCAAGTTGCACATTTCCAATTCCTTAGCCTTGATTTAACTTGACCAACTCTTCTACTACTACTACTACTACTCTTATTCACCTCTATATGGGAGGCATTGCACTGTATTCAATCTGTCAGTAAAATAACGATCTATCTTGGCCTTTGCTGCTTGGTAGGTACAGGTGGGACAAGCTGCAGTAATGTGTTTGGCTTTGGAAAGCTACATTTCTGCACACCCACCTGCTACAAGGCCTGCAGCCCCTTCCCCTCAGTACTTCCCCAGTCTTAATTCAAGCATTCAATTCCTACCACATCCCTCATGCAATGATATGTCGTTTCATTTTTGAAACATTGTCCCCCTCTTGTGGCCTTCCAACTTTGAAATTTACTGTTCAATTTTGAATTAATTCATATATGAATTAAATGGAAAAGCAACGATTTATCTGGCGAGTTATTTGAATGTTCGGCCTACGTCCACCTATCTGACAGACGGTATTCTAGTGGCTTTGTAGCAGCAGCAGCAGCTAGGTGCGCTGCTTGCCTGCAGTAAATAGGATGTGTTCCATCCATGGAACACTGTGATAGGAATCATGCCATTCACAGAACACAATGCTTGGATGTGTTCTATTCCTGGAACAATGGGGCCACGTGTCACAATGGGACCACGTGTCACAATGGGCAGCCCACAGTCTGTAGCAGCTGCGCAGTAGCAGTCAGCTTAAGTCTGCTGAGGGAGCCTCAGCAGACAGGTGGGCGATGCTCGCCAGGGAGATGGAAAAATAGCTTGCTCACTTCACTCCACGCATCATTTCAGTATCTGCAGTTCCTCTGAGAATGGTGCACTCACTCTCTTAAGCGGTTTCCAAAGACAGATTGAATTGAAATTGGGATACACAAGTAGTGTTTTCAAAGCATGATTTGAATGCTTTTTTCAAATGTCGTTGCTCTGTAATTAGTTTTTCTTGGTCCAAGTTGCACATTTCCAATTTCTTAGCCTTGATTTAACTTGACCAACTCTTCTACTACTACTACTACTACTACTACTACTACTCTTATTCACCTCTATATGCTAGGCATTGCACTGTATTCAATCTGTCAGTAAAATAACGATCTATCTTGGCCTTTGCTGCTTGGTAGGTACAGGTGTGACAAGCTGCAGTAATGTGTTTGGCTTTGGATAGCTACATTTCTGCACACCCACCTGCTACAAGGCCTGCAGCCCCTTCCCCTCAGTACTTCCCCAGTCTTAATTCAAGCATTCAATTCCTACCACATCCCTCATGCAATGATATGTCGTTTCATTTTTGAAACATTGTCCCCCTCTTGTGGCCTTCCAACTTTGAAATTTACTGTTCAATTTTGAATTAATTCATATATGAATTAAATGGAAAAGCAACGATTTATGTGGCGAGTTATTTGAATGTTCGGCCTACGTCCACCTGTCTGACAGACGGTATTCTAGTGGCTTGTAGCAGCAGCAGCAGCTAGGTGCGCTGCTTGCCTGCAGTAAATAGGATGTGTTCCATCCATGGAACACTGTGATAGGAATCATGCCATTCATAGAACACAATGCTTGGATGTGTTCTATTCCTGGAACAATGGGACCATGTGTCACAATGGGACCACGTGTCACAATGGGCAGCCCACAGTCTGTAGCAGCTGCGCAGTAGTAGTCAGCTTCAGTCTGCTGAGGGAGCCTCAGCAGACAGGTGGGCGATGCTCGCCAGGGAGATGGAAAAATAGCTTGCTCACTTCACTCCACGCATCATTTCAGTATCTGCAGTTCTTCTGAGAATGGTGCACTCACTCTCTTAAGCGTTTTCCAAAGACAGATTGAATTGAAATCGGGATACACAAGTAGTGTTTTCAAAGCATGATTTGAATGCTTTTTTCAAATGTCGTTGCTCTGTAATTAGTTTTTCTTGGTCCAAGTTGCACATTTCCAATTCCTTAGCCTTGATTTAACTTGACCAACTCTTCTACTACTACTACTACTACTACTACTACTACTCTTATTCACCTCTATATGGGAGGCATTGCACTGTATTCAATCTGTCAGTAAAATAACGATCTATCTTGGCCTTTGCTGCTTGGTAGGTACAGGTGTGACAAGCTGCAGTAATGTGTTTGGCTTTGGATAGCTACATTTCTGCACACCCACCTGCTACAAGGCCTGCAGCCCCTTCCCCTCAGTACTTCCCCAGTCTTAATTCAAGCATTCAATTCCTACCACATCCCTCATGCAATGATATGTCGTTTCATTTTTGAAACATTGTCCCCCTCTTGTGGCCTTCCAACTTTGAAATTTACTGTTCAATTTTGAATTAATTCATATATGAATTAAATGGAAAAGCAACGATTTATCTGGCGAGTTATTTGAATGTTCGGCCTACGTCCACCTGTCTGACAGACGGTATTCTAGTGGCTTGTAGCAGCAGCAGCAGCTAGGTGCGCTGCTTGCCTGCAGTAAATAGGATGTGTTCCATCCATGGAACACTGTGATAGGAATCATGCCATTCATAGAACACAATGCTTGGATGTGTTCTATTCCTGGAACAATGGGGCCACGTGTCACAATGGGACCACGTGTCACAATGGGCAGCCCACAGTCTGTAGCAGCTGCGCAGTAGTAGTCAGCTTAAGTCTGCTGAGGGAGCCTCAGCAGACAGGTGGGCGATGCTCGCCAGGGAGATGGAAAAATAGCTTGCTCACTTCACTCCACGCATCATTTCAGTATCTGCAGTTCCTCTGAGAATGGTGCACTCACTCTCTTAAGCGGTTTCCAAAGACAGATTGAATTGAAATTGGGATACACAAGTAGTGTTTTCAAAGCATGATTTGAATGCTTTTTTCAAATGTCGTTGCTCTGTAATTAGTTTTTCTTGGTCCAAGTTGCACATTTCCAATTCCTTAGCCTTGATTTAACTTGACCAACTCTTCTACTACTACTACTACTACTACTACTACTACTACTACTACTACTCTTATTCACCTCTATATGGGAGGCATTGCACTGTATTCAATCTGTCAGTAAAATAACGATCTATCTTGGCCTTTGCTGCTTGGTAGGTACAGGTGTGACAAGCTGCAGTAATGTGTTTGGCTTTGGATAGCTACATTTCTGCACACCCACCTGCTACAAGGCCTGCAGCCCCTTCCCCTCAGTACTTCCCCAGTCTTAATTCAAGCATTCAATTCCTACCACATCCCTCATGCAATGATATGTCGTTTCATTTTTGAAACATTGCCCCCCTCTTGTGGCCTTCCAACTTTGAAATTTACTGTTCAATTTTGAATTAATTCATATATGAATTAAATTGAAAAGCAACGATTTATCTGGTGAGTTATTTGAATGTTCGGCCTACGTCCACCTGTCTGACAGACGGTATTCTAGTGGCTTGTAGCAGCAGCAGCAGCAGCAGCTAGGTGCGCTGCTTGCCTGCAGTAAATAGGATGTGTTCCATCCATGGAACACTGTGATAGGAATCATGCCATTCATAGAACACAATGCTTGGATGTGTTCTATTCCTGGAACAATGGGACCACGTGTCACAATGGGACCACGTGTCACAATGGGCAGCCCACAGTCTGTAGCAGCTGCGCAGTAGTAGTCAGCTTCAGTCTGCTGAGGGAGCCTCAGCAGACAGGTGGGCGATGCTCGCCAGGTAGATGGAAAAATAGCTTGATCTCTTCACTCCACGCATCATTTCAGTATCTGCAGTTCCTCTGAGAATGGTGCACTCACTCTCTTAAGCAGTTTCCAAAGACAGATTGAATTGAAATCGGGATACACAAGTAGTGTTTTCAAAGCATGATTTGAATGCTTTTTTCAAATGTTGTTGCTCTGTAATTAGTTTTTCTTGGTCCAAGTTGCACATTTCCAATTCCTTAGCCTTGATTTAACTTGACCAACTCTTCTACTACTACTACTACTACTACTACTACTACTACTACTACTACACTTATTCACCTCTATATGGGAGGCATTGCACTGTATTCAATCTGTCAGTAAAATAACGATCTATCTTGGCCTTTGCTGCGTGGTAGGTACAGTTGTGACAAGCTGCAGTAATGTGTTTGGCTTTGGATAGCTACATTTCTGCACACCCACCTGCTACAAGGCCTGCAGCCCCTTCCCCTCAGTACTTCCCCAGTCTTAATTCAAGCATTCAATTCCTACCACATCCCTCATGCAATGATATGTCGTTTCATTTTTGAAACATTGTCCCCCTCTTGTGGCCTTCCAACTTTGAAATTTACTGTTCAATTTTGAATTAATTTATATATGAATTAAATGGAAAAGCAACGATTTATCTGGCGAGTTATTTGAATGTTCGGCCTACGTCCACCTGTCTGACAGACGGTATTCTAGTGGCTTGTAGCAGCAGCAGCAGCAGCAGTAGCAGCAGCTAGGTGCGCTGCTTGCCTGCAGTAAATAGGATGTGTTCCATCCATGGAACACTGTGATAGGAATCATGCCATTCATAGAACACAATGCTTGGATGTGTTCTATTCCTGGAACAATGGGACCACGTGTCACAATGGGACCACGTGTCACAATGGGCCGCCCACAGTCTGTAGCAGCTGCGCAGTAGTAGTCAGCTTCAGTCTGCTGAGGGAGCCTCAGCAGACAGGTGGGCGATGCTCGCCAGGGAGATGGAAAAATAGCTTGCTCACTTCACTCCACACATCATTTCAGTATCTGCAGTTCCTCTGAGAATGGTGCACTCACTCTCTTAAGCGATTTCCAAAGACAGATTGAATTGAAATCGGGATACACAAGTAGTGTTTTCAAAGCATGATTTGAATGCTTTTTTCAAATGTCGTTGCTCTGTAATTAGTTTTTCTTGGTCCAAGTTGCACATTTCCAATTCCTTAGCCTTGATTTAACTTGACCAACTCTTCTACTACTACTACTACTACTACTACTACTACTACTACTACTACTACTACTACTCTTATTCACCTCTATATGGGAGGCATTGCACTGTATTCAATCTGTCAGTAAAATAATGATCTATCTTGGCCTTTGCTGCTTGGTAGGTACAGGTGTGACAAGCTGCAGTAATGTGTTTGGCTTTGGATAGCTACATTTCTGCACACCCACCTGCTACAAGGCCTGCAGCCCCTTCCCCTCAGTACTTCCCCAGTCTTAATTCAAGCATTCAATTCCTACCACATCCCTCTTGCAATGATATGTCGTTTCGTTTTTGAAACATTGTACCCCTCTTGTGGCCTTCCAACTTTGAAATTTACTGTTCAATTTTGAATTAATTCATGTATGAATTAAATGGAAAAGCAACGATTTATCTGGCTAGTTATTTGAATGTTCGGCCTACGTCAACCTGTCTGACAGACGGTATTCTAGTGGCTTGTAGCAGCAGCAGCAGCAGCAGCAGCTAGGTGCGCTGCTTGCCTGCAGTAAATAGGATGTGTTCCATCCATGGAGCACTGTGATAGGAATCATGCCATTCATAGAACACAATGCTTGGATGTGTTCTATTCCTGAAACAATGGGACCACGTGTCACAATGGGACCACGTGTCACAATGGGCAGCCCACAGTCTGTAGCAGCTGCGCAGTAGTAGTCAGCTTCAGTCTGCTGAGGGAGCCTCAGCAGACAGGTGGGCGATGCTTGCCAGGGAGATGGAAAAATAGCTTGCTCACTTCACTCCACGCATCATTTCAGTATCTGCAGTTCCTCTGAGAATGGTGCACTCACTCTCTTAAGCGGTTTCCAAAGACAGATTGAATTGAAATTGGGATACACAAGTAGTGTTTTCAAAGCATGATTTGAATGCTTTTTTCAAATGTCGTTGCTCTGTAGTTAGTTTTTCTTGGTCCAAGTTGCACATTTCCAATTCCTTAGCCTTGATTTAACTTGACCAACTCTTCTACTACTACTACTACTACTCTTATTCACCTCTATATGGGAGGCATTGCACTGTATTCAATCTGTCAGTAAAATAACGATCTATCTTGGCCTTTGCTGCTTGGTAGGTACAGGTGTGACAAGCTGCAGTAATGTGTTTGGCTTTGGAAAGCTACATTTCTGCACACCCACCTGCTACAAGGCCTGCAGCCCCTTCCCCTCAGTACTTCCCCAGTCTTAATTCAAGCATTCAATTCCTACCACATCCCTCATGCAATGATATGTCGTTTCATTTTTGAAACATTGTCCCCCTCTTGTGGCCTTCCAACTTTGAAATTTACTGTTCAATTTTGAATTAATTCATATATGAATTAAATGGAAAAGCAACGATTTATCTGGCGAGTTATTTGAATGTTCGGCCTACGTCCACCTGTCTGACAGACGGTATTCTAGTGGCTTGTAGCAGCAGCAGCTAGGTGCGCTGCTTGCCTGCAGTAAATAGGATGTGTTCCATCCATGGAACACTGTGATAGGAATCATGCCATTCACAGAACACAATGCTTGGATGTGTTCTATTCCTGGAACAATGGGGCCACGTGTCACAATGGGACCACGTGTCACAATGGGCAGCCCACAGTCTGTAGAAGCTGCGCAGTAGTAGTCAGCTTCAGTCTGCTGAGGGAGCCTCAGCAGACAGGTGGGCGATGCTCGCCAGGGAGATGGAAAAATAGCTTGCTCACTTCACTCCACGCATCATTTCAGTATCTGCAGTTCCTCTGAGAATGGTGCACTCACTCTCTTAAGCGGTTTCCAAAGACAGACTGAATTGAAAATGGGATACACAAGTAGTGTTTTCAAAGCATGATTTGAATGCTTTTTTCAAATGTCGTTGCTCTGTAATTAGTTTTTCTTGGTCCAAGTTGCACATTTCCAATTCCTTAGCCTTGATTTAACTTGACCAACTCTTCTACTACTACTACTACTACTACTACTACTACTACTACTACTACTCTTATTCACCTCTATATGGGAGGCATTGCACTGTATTCAATCTGTCAGTAAAATAACGATCTATCTTGGCCTTTGCTGCGTGGTAGGTACAGTTGTGACAAGCTGCAGTAATGTGTTTGGCTTTGGATAGCTACATTTCTGCACACCCACCTGCTACAAGGCCTGCAGCCCCTTCCCCTCAGTACTTCCCCAGTCTTAATTCAAGCATTCAGTGCCTACCACATCCCTCATGCAATGATACGTCGTTTCATTTTTGAAACATTGTCCCCCTCTTGTGGCCTTCCAACTTTGAAATTTACTGTTCAATTTTGAATTAATTTATATATGAATTAAATGGAAAAGCAACGATTTATCTGGCGAGTTATTTGAATGTTCGGCCTACGTCCACCTGTCTGACAGACGGTATTCTAGTGGCTTGTAGCAGCAGCAGCAGCAGCAGCTAGGTGCGCTGCTTGCCTGCAGTAAATAGGATGTGTTCCATCCATGGAACACTGTGATAGGAATCATGCCATTCATAGAACACAATGCTTGGATGTGTTCTATTCCTGGAACAATGGGACCACGTGTCACAATGGGACCACGTGTCACAATGGGCCGCCCACAGTCTGTAGCAGCTGCGCAGTAGTAGTCAGCTTCAGTCTGCTGAGGGAGCCTCAGCAGACAGGTGGACGATGCTCGCCAGGGAGATGGAAAAATAGCTTGCTCACTTCACTCCACACATCATTTCAGTATCTGCAGTTCCTCTGAGAATGGTGCACTCACTCTCTTAAGTGGTTTCCAAAGACAGATTGAATATAAATCGGGATACACAAGTAGTGTTTTCAAAGCATGATTTGAATGCTTTTTTCAAATGTCGTTGCTCTGTAATTAGTTTTTCTTGGTCCAAGTTGCACATTTCCAATTCCTTAGCCTTGATTTAACTTGACCAACTCTTCTACTACTACTACTACTACTACTACTACTACTACTACTCTTATTCACCTCTATATGGGAGGCATTGCACTGTATTCAATCTGTCAGTAAAATAATGATCTATCTTGGCCTTTGCTGCTTGGTAGGTACAGGTGTGACAAGCTGCAGTAATGTGTTTGGCTTTGGATAGCTACATTTCTGCACACCCACCTGCTACAAGGCCTGCAGCCCCTTCCCCTCAGTACTTCCCCAGTCTTAATTCAAGCATTCAATTCCTACCACATCCCTCTTGCAATGATATGTCGTTTCGTTTTTGAAACATTGTACCCCTCTTGTGGCCTTCCAACTTTGAAATTTACTGTTCAATTTTGAATTAATTCATATATGAATTAAATGGAAAAGCAACGATTTATCTGGCTAGTTATTTGAATGTTCGGCCTACGTCCACCTGTCTGACAGACGGTATTCTAGTGGCTTGTAGCAGCAGCAGCAGCAGCAGCTAGGTGCGCTGCTTGCCTGCAATAAATAGGATGTGTTCCATCCATGGAGCACTGTGATAGGAATCATGCCATTCATAGAACACAATGCTTGGATGTGTTCTATTCCTGAAACAATGGGACCACGTGTCACAATGGGACCACGTGTCACAATGGGCAGCCCACAGTCTGTAGCAGCTGCGCAGTAGTAGTCAGCTTCAGTCTGCTGAGGGAGCCTCAGCAGACAGGTGGGCGATGCTTGCCAGGGAGATGGAAAAATAGCTTGCTCACTTCACTCCACGCATCATTTCAGTATCTGCAGTTCCTCTGAGAATGGTGCACTCACTCTCTTAAGCGGTTTCCAAAGACAGATTGAATTGAAATTGGGATACACAAGTAGTGTTTTCAAAGCATGATTTGAATGCTTTTTTCAAATGTCGTTGCTCTGTAGTTAGTTTTTCTTGGTCCAAGTTGCACATTTCCAATTCCTTAGCCTTGATTTAACTTGACCAACTCTTCTACTACTACTACTACTACTACTACTCTTATTCACCTCTATATGGGAGGCATTGCACTGTATTCAATCTGTCAGTAAAATAACCATCTATCTTGGCCTTTGCTGCTTGGTAGGTACAGGTGTGACAAGCTGCAGTAATGTGTTTGGCTTTGGATAGCTACATTTCTGCACACCCACCTGCTACAAGGCCTGCAGCCCCTTCCCCTCAGTACTTCCCCAGTCTTAATTCAAGCATTCAATTCCTACCACATCCCTCATGCAATGATATGTCGTTTCATTTTTGAAACATTGCCCCCCTCTTGTGGCCTTCCAACTTTGAAATTTACTGTTCAATTTTGAATTAATTCATATATGAATTAAATTGAAAAGCAACGATTTATCTGGTGAGTTATTTGAATGTTCGGCCTACGTCCACCTGTCTGACAGACGGTATTCTAGTGGATTGTAGCAGCAGCAGCAGCAGCTAGGTGCGCTGCTTGCCTGCAGTAAATAGGATGTGTTCCATCCATGGAACACTGTGATAGGAATCATGCCATTCATAGAACACAATGCTTGGATGTGTTCTATTCCTGGAACAATGGGACCACGTGTCACAATGGGACCACGTGTCACAATGGGCCGCCCACAGTCTGTAGCAGCTGCGCAGTAGTAGTCAGCTTCAGTCTGCTGAGGGAGCCTCAGCAGACAGGTGGACGATGCTCGCCAGGGAGATGGAAAAATAGCTTGCTCACTTCACTCCACGCATCATTTCAGTATCTGCAGTTCCTCTGAGAATGGTGCACTCACTCTCTTAAGTGGTTTCCAAAGACAGATTGAATATAAATCGGGATACACAAGTAGTGTTTTCAAAGCATGATTTGAATGCTTTTTTCAAATGTCGTTGCTCTGTAATTAGTTTTTCTTGGTCCAAGTTGCACATTTCCAATTCCTTAGCCTTGATTTAACTTGACCAACTCTTCTACTACTACTACTACTACTACTACTACTACTCTTATTCACCTCTATATGGGAGGCATTGCACTGTATTCAATCTGTCAGTAAAATAATGATCTATCTTGGCCTTTGCTGCTTGGTAGGTACAGATGTGACAAGCTGCAGTAATGTGTTTGGCTTTGGATAGCTACATTTCTGCACACCCACCTGCTACAAGGCCTGCAGCCCCTTCCCCTCAGTACTTCCCCAGTCTTAATTCAAGCATTCAATTCCTACCACATCCCTCTTGCAATGATATGTCGTTTCGTTTTTGAAACATTGTACCCCTCTTGTGGCCTTCCAACTTTGAAATTTACTGTTCAATTTTGAATTAATTCATATATGAATTAAATGGAAAAGCAACGATTTATCTGGCTAGTTATTTGAATGTTCGGCCTACGTCCACCTGTCTGACAGACGGTATTCTAGTGGCTTGTAGCAGCAGCAGCTAGGTGCGCTGCTTGCCTGCAGTAAATAGGATGTGTTCCATCCATGGAACACTGTGATAGGAATCATGCCATTCATAGAACACAATTCTTGGATGTGTTCTATTCCTGGAACAATGGGACCACGTGTCACAATGGGACCACGTGTCACAATGGGCAGCCCACAGTCTGTAGCAGCTGCGCAGTAGTAGTCAGCTTCAGTCTGCTGAGGGAGCCTCAGCAGACAGGTGGGCGATGCTCGCCAGGGAGATGGAAAAATAGCTTGCTCACTTCACTCCACGCATCATTTCAGTATCTGCAGTTCCTCTGAGAATGGTGCACTCACTCTCTTAAGCGGTTTCCAAAGACAGATTGAATTGAAATCGGGATACACAAGTAGTGTTTTCAAAGCATGATGTGAATGCTTTTTTCAAATGTCGTTGCTCTGTAATTAGTTTTTCTTGGTCCAAGTTGCACATTTCCAATTCCTTAGCCTTGATTTAACTTGACCAACTCTTCTACTACTACTACTACTACTACTACTCTTATTCACCTCTATATGGGAGGCATTGCACTGTATTCAATCTGTCAGTAAAATAACGATCTATCTTGGCCTTTGCTGCTTGGTAGGTACAGGTGTGACAAGCTGCAGTAATGTGTTTGGCTTTGGATAGCTACATTTCTGCACACCCATCTGCTACAAGGCCTGCAGCCCCTTCCCCTCAGTACTTCCCCAGTCTTAATTCAAGCATTCAATTCCTACCACATCCCTCATGCAATGATATGTCGTTTCATTTTTGAAACATTGCCCCCCTCTTGTGGCCTTCCAACTTTGAAATTTACTGTTCAATTTTGAATTAATTCATATATGAATTAAATGGAAAAGCAACGATTTATCTGGCGAGTTATTTGAATGTTCGGCCTACGTCCACCTGTCTGACAGACGGTATTCTAGTGGCTTGTAGCAGCAGCAGCAGCAGCTAGGTGCGAGGCTTGCCTGCAGTAAATAGGATGTGTTCCATCCATGGAACACTGTGATAGGAATCATGCCATTCATAGAACACAATGCTTGGATGTGTTCTATTCCTGGAACAATGGGACCACGTGTCACAATGGGACCACGTGTCACAATGGGCAGCCCACAGTCTGTAGCAGCTGCGCAGTAGTAGTCAGCTTCAGTCTGCTGAGGGAGCCTCAGCAGACAGGTGGGCGATGCTCGCCAGGGAGATGGAAAAATAGCTTGCTCACTTCACTCCACGCATCATTTCAGTATCTGCAGTTCCTCTGAGAATGGTGCACTCACTCTCTTAAGCAGTTTCCAAAGACAGATTGAATTGAAATCGGGATAAACAAGTAGTGTTTTCAAAGCATGATTTGAATGCTTTTTTCAAATGTCGTTGCTCTGTAATTAGTTTTTCTTGGTCCAAGTTGCACATTTCCAATTCCTTAGCCTTGATTTCACTTGACCAACTCTTCTACTACTACTACTACTACTACTACTACTACTACTCTTATTCACCTCTATATGGGAGGCATTGCACTGTATTCAATCTGTCAGTAAAATAACGATCTATCTTGGCCTTTGCTGCTTGGTAGGTACAGGTGTGACAAGCTGCAGTAATGTGTTTGGCTTTGGATAGCTACATTTCTGCACACCCACCTGCTACAAGGCCTGCAGCCCCTTCCCCTCAGTACTTCCCCAGTCTTAATTCAAGCATTCAATTCCTACCACATCCCTCATGCAATGATATGTCGTTTCATTTTTGAAACATTGTCCCCCTCTTGTGGCCTTCCAACTTTGAAATTTACTGTTCAATTTTGAATTAATTCATATATGAATTAAATGGAAAAGCAACGATTTATCTGGCGAGTTATTTGAATGTTCGGCCTACGTCCACCTGTCTGACAGACGGTATTCTAGTGGCTTGTAGCAGCAGCAGCAGCAGCAGCTAGGTGCGCTGCTTGCCTGCAGTAAATAGGATGTGTTCCATCCATGGAACACTGTGATAGGAATCATGCCATTCATAGAACACAATGCTTGGATGTGTTCTATTCCTGGAACAATGGGACCACGTGTCACAATGGGCAGCCCACAGTCTGTAGCAGCTGCGCAGTAGTAGTCAGCTTCAGTCTGCTGAGGGAGCCTCAGCAGACAGGTGGGCGATGCTCGCCAGGGAGATGGAAAAATAGCTTGCTCACTTCACTCCATGCATCATTTCAGTATCTGCAGTTCCTCTGAGAATGGTGCACTCAATCTCTTAAGTGGTTTCCAAAGACAGATTGAATTGAAATCGGGATACACAAGTAGTGTTTTCAAAGCATGATTTGAATGCTTTTTTCAAATGTCGTTGCTCTGTAATTAGTTTTTCTTGGTCCAAGTTGCACATTTCCAATTCCTTAGCCTTGATTTAACTTGACCAACTCTTCTACTACTACTACTACTACTACTCTTATTCACCTCTATATGGGAGGCATTGCACTGTATTCAATCTGTCAGTAAAATAACGATCTATCTTGGCCTTTGCTGCTTGGTCGGTACAGGTGTGACAAGCTGCAGTAATGTGTTTGGCTTTGGATAGCTACATTTCTGCACACCCACCTGCTACAAGGCCTGCAGCCCCTTCCCCTCAGTACTTCCCCAGTCTTAATTCAAGCATTCAATTCCTACCTCATCCCTCATGCAATGATATGTCGTTTCATTTTTGAAACATTGTCCCCCTCTTGTGGCCTTCCAACTTTGAAATTTACTGTTCAATTTTGAATTAATTCATATATGAATTAAATGGAAAAGCAACGATTTATCTGGCGAGTTATTTGAATGTTCGGCCTACGTCCACCTGTCTGACAGACGGTATTCTAGTGGCTTGTAGCAGCAGCAGCAGCAGCAGCTAGGTGCGCTGCTTGCCTGCAGTAAATAGGATGTGTTCCATCCATGGAACACTGTGATAGGAATCATGCCATTCATAGAACACAATGCTTGGATGTGTTCTATTCCTGGAACAATGGGACCACGTGTCACAATGGGACCACGTGTCACAATGGGCAGCCCACAGTCTGTAGCAGCTGCGCAGTAGTAGTCAGCTTCAGTCTGCTGAGGGAGCCTCAGCAGACAGGTGGGCGATGCTCGCCAGGGAGATGGAAAAATAGCTTGCTCACTTCACTCCACGCATCATTTCAGTATCTGCAGTTCCTCTGAGAATGGTGCACTCACTCTCTTAAGCGGTTTCCAAAGACAGATTGAATTGAAATTGGGATAGACAAGTAGTGTTTTCAAAGCATGATTTGAATGCTTTTTTCAAATGTCGTTGCTCTGTAATTAGTTTTTCTTGGTCCAAGTTGCACATTTCCAATTCCTTAGCCTTGATTTAACTTGACCAACTCTTCTACTACTACTACTACTACTACTCTTATTCACCTCTATATGGGAGGCATTGCACTGTATTCAATCTGTCAGTAAAATAACGATCTATCTTGGCCTTTGCTGCTTGGTAGGTACAGGTGTGACAAGCTGCAGTAATGTGTTTGGCTTTGGATAGCTACATTTCTGCACACCCATCTGCTACAAGGCCTGCAGCCCCTTCCCCTCAGTACTTCCCCAGTCTTAATTCAAGCATTCAATTCCTACCACATCCCTCATGCAATGATATGTCGTTTCATTTTTGAAACATTGCCCCCCTCTTGTGGCCTTCCAACTTTGAAATTTACTGTTCAATTTTGAATTAATTCATATATGAATTAAATGGAAAAGCAACGATTTATCTGGCGAGTTATTTGAATGTTCGGCCTATGTCCACCTGTCTGACAGACGGTATTCTAGTGGCTTGTAGCAGCAGCAGCAGCAGCTAGGTGCGCTGCTTGCCTGCAGTAAATAGGATGTGTTCCATCCATGGAACACTGTGATAGGAATCATGCCATTCATAGAACACAATGCTTGGATGTGTTCTATTCCTGGAACAATGGGACCACGTGTTTCAATGGGACCACGTGTCACAATGGGCAGCCCACAGTCTGTTGCAGCTGCGCAGTAGTAGTCAGCTTCAGTCTGCTGAGGGAGCCTCAGCAGACAGGTGGGCGATGCTCGCCAGGGAGATGGAAAAATAGCTTGCTCACTTCACTCCACGCATCATTTCTGTATCTGCAGTTCCTCTGAGAATGGTGCACTCACTCTCTTAAGCAGTTTCCAAAGACAGATTGAATTGAAATCGGGATACACAAGTAGTGTTTTCAAAGCATGATTTGAATGCTTTTTTCAAATGTCGTTGCTCTGTAATTAGTTTTTCTTGGTCCAAGTTGCACATTTCCAATTCCTTAGCCTTGATTTAACTTGACCAACTCTTCTACTTCTACTACTACTACTACTACTACTACTACTACTACTACTACTACTACTACTAATACTACTACTACTCTTATTCACCTCTATATGGGAGGCATTGCACTGTATTCAATCTGTCAGTAAAATAACGATCTATCTTGGCCTTTGCTGCTTGGTAGGTACAGGTGTGACAAGCTGCAGTAATGTGTTTGGCTTTGGATAGCTACATTTCTGCACACCCACCTGCTACAAGGCCTGCAGCCCCTTCCCCTCAGTACTTCCCCAGTCTTAATTCAAGCATTCAATTCCTACCACATCCCTCATGCAATGATATGTCGTTTCATTTTTGAAACATTGTCCCCCTCTTGTGGCCTTTCAACTTTGAAATTTACTGTTCAATTTTGAATTAATTCATATATGAATTAATTGGAAAAGCAACGATTTATCTGGCTAGTTATTTGAATGTTCGGCCTACGTCCACCTGTCTGACAGACGGTATTCTAGTGGCTTGTAGCAGCAGCAGCAGCAGCAGCAGCAGCAGCTAGGCGCGATGCTTGCCTGCAGTAAATAGGATGTGTTCCATCCATGGAACACTGTGATAGGAATCATGCCATTCATAGAACACAATGCTTGGATGTGTTCTATTCCTGGAACAATGGGACCACGTGTCACAATGGGACCACGTGTCACAATGGGCAGCCCACAGTCTGTAGCAGCTGCGCAGTAGTAGTCAGCTTCAGTCTGCTGAGGGAGCCTCAGCAGACAGGTGGGCGATGCTCGCCAGAGAGATGGAAAAATAGCTTGCTCACTTCACTCCATGCATCATTTCAGTATCTGCAGTTCCTCTGAGAATGGTGCACTCACTCTCTTAAGCGGTTTCCAAAGACAGATTGAATTGAAATCGGGATACACAAGTAGTGTTTTCAAAGCATGATTTGAATGCTTTTTTCAAATGTCGTTGCTCTGTAATTAGTTTTTCTTGGTCCAAGTTGCACATTTCCAATTCCTTAGCCTTGATTTAACTTGACCAACTCTTCTACTACTACTACTCTTATTCACCTCTATATGAGAGGCATTGCACTGTATTCAATCTGTCAGTAAAATTACGATCTATCTTGGCCTTTGCTGCTTGGTAGGTACAGTTGTGACAAGCTGCAGTAATGTGTTTGGCTTTGGATAGCTACATTTCTGCACACCCACCTGCTACAAGGCCTGCAGCCCCTTCCCCTCAGTACTTCCCCAGTCTTAATTCAAGCATTCAATTCCTACCACATCCCTCATGCAATGATATGTCGTTTCATTTTTGAAACATTGTCCCCCTCTTGTGGCCTTCCAACTTTGAAATTTACTGTTCAATTTTGAATTAATTCATATATGAATTAAATGGAAAAGCAACGATTTATCTGGCGAGTTATTTGAATGTTCGGCCTACGTCCACCTGTCTGACAGACGGTATTCTAGTGGCTTGTAGCAGCAGCAGCAGCAGCTAGGTGCGCTGCTTGCCTGCAGTAAATAGGATGTGTTCCATCCATGGAACACTGTGATAGGAATCATGCCATTCATAGAACACAATGCTTGGATGTGTTCTATTCCTGGAACAATGGGACCACGTGTCACAATGGGACCACGTGTCACAATGGGCAGTCCACAGTCTGTAGCAGCTGCGCAGTAGTAGTCAGCTTCAGTCTGCTGAGGGAGCCTCAGCAGACAGGTGGGCGATGCTCGCCAGGGAGATGGAAAAATAGCTTGCTCACTTCACTCCACGCATCATTTCAGTATCTGCAGTTCCTCTGAGAATGGTGCACTCACTCTCTTAAGCGGTTTCCAAAGACAGATTGAATTGAAATCGGGATACACAATTAGTGTTTTCAAAGCATGATTTGAATGCTTTTTTCAAATGTCGTTGCTCTGTAATTAGTTTTTCTTGGTCCAAGTTGCACATTTCCAATTCCTTAGCCTTGATTTAACTTGACCAACTCTTCTACTACTACTACTCTTATTCACCTCTATATGGGAGGCATTGCACTGTATTCAATCTGTCAGTAAAATAACGATCTATCTTGGCCTTTGCTGCTTGGTAGGTACAGGTATGACAAGCTGCGGTAATGTGTTTTGCTTTGGATAGCTACAATTCTGCACACCCACCTGCTACAAGGCCTGCAGCCCCTTCCCCTCAGTACTTCCCCAGTCTTAATTCAAGCATTCAATTCCTACCACATCCCTCATGCAATGATATGTCGTTTCATTTTTGAAGCATTGTCCCCCTCTTGTGGCCTTCCAACTTTGAAATTTACTGTTCAATTTTGAATTAATTCATATATGAATTAAATGGAAAAGCAACGATTTATCTGGCGAGTTATTTGAATGTTCGGCCTACGTCCACCTGTCTGACAGACGGTATTCTAGTGGCTTGTAGCAGCAGCAGCAGCAGCAGCTAGGTGCGCTGCTTGCCTGCAGTAAATAGGATGTGTTCCATCCATGGAACACTGTGATAGGAATCATGCCATTCATAGAACACAATACTTGTATGTGTTCTATTCCTGGAACAATGGGACCACGTGTCACAATGGGACCACATGTCACAATGGGCAGCCCACAGTCTGTAGCAGCTGCGCAGTAGTAGTCAGCTTCAGTCTGCTGAGGGAGCCTCAGCAGACAGGTGGGCGATGCTTGCCAGGGAGATGGAAAAAGAGCTTGCTCACTTCACTCCACGCATCATTTCAGTATCTGCAGTTCCTCTGAGAATGGTGCACTCACTCTCATAAGCAGTTTCCAAAGACAGATTGAATTGAAATCGGGATACACAAGTAGTGTTTTCAAAGCATGATTTGAATGCTTTTTTCAAATGTCGTTGCTCTGTAATTAGTTTTTCTTGGTCCAAGTTGCACATTTCCAATTCCTTAGCCTTGATTTAACTTGACCAACTCTTCTACTGCTACTACTACTACTACTACTCTTATTCACCTCTATATGGGAGGCATTGCACTGTATTCAATCTGTCAGTAAAATAACGATCTATCTTGGCCTTTGCTGCTTGGTAGGTACAGTTGTGACAAGCTGCAGTAATGTGTTTGGCTTTGGATAGCTACATTTCTGCACACCCACCTGCTACAAGGCCTGCAGCCCCTTCCCCTCAGTACTTCCCCAGTCTTAATTCAAGCATTCAATTCCTACCACATCCCTCATGCAATGATATGTCGTTTCATTTTTGAAACATTGTCCCCCTCTTGTGGCCTTCCAACTTTGAAATTTACTGTTCAATTTTGAATTAATTCATATATGAATTAAATGGAAAAGCAACGATTTATCTGGCGAGTTATTTGAATGTTCGGCCTACGTCCACCTGTCTGACAGACGGTATTCTAGTGGCTTGTAGCAGCTGCAGCAGCAGCAGCTAGGTGCGCTGCTTGCCTGCAGTAAATAGGATGTGTTCCATCCATGGAACACTGTGATAGGAATCATGCCATTCATAGAACACAATGCTTGGATGTGTTCTATTCCTGGAACAATGGGACCACGTGTCACAATGGGACCACGTGTCACAATGGGCAGCCCACAGTCTGTAGCAGCTGCGCAGTAGTAGTCAGCTTCAGTCTGCTGAGGGAGCCTCAGCAGACAGGTGGGCGATGCTTGCCAGGGAGATGGAAAAATAGCTTGCTCACTTCACTCCACACATCATTTCAGTATCTGCAGTTCCTCTGAGAATGGTGCACTCACTCTCTTAAGCGGTTTCCAAAGACTGATTGAATTGAAATCGGGATACACAAGTAGAGTTTTCAAAGCATGATTTGAATGCTTTTTTCAAATGTCGTTGCTCTGTAATTAGTTTTTCTTGGTCCAAGTTGCACATTTCCAATTCCTTAGCCTTGATTTAACTTGACCAACTCTTCTACTACTACTACTACTACTACTACTACTCTTATTCACCTCTATATGGGAGGCATTGCACTGTATTCAATCTGTCAGTAAAATAATGATCTATCTTGGCCTTTGCTGCTTGGTAGGTACAGGTGTGACAAGCTGCAGTAATGTGTTTGGCTTTGGATAGCTACATTTCTGCACACCCACCTGCTACATGGCCTGCAGCCCCTTCCCCTCAGTACTTCCCCAGTCTTAATTCAAGCATTCAATTCCTACTACATCCCTCTTGCAATCATAGAATCATAGAATCATAGAATCGTAGAGTTGGAAGGGACCTCCTGGGCCATCTGGTCCAACCCCCTGCTCAAAGCAGGATTCGCTAAATCATCCCAGTCAGATGTCTGTCCAGCCTCTGTTTGAAGACTTCCATTGAAGGAGAACTCACCACTTCTCGTGGCAGCCTGTTCCACTCATTGATCACTCTAACTGTCAAAAAGTTTTTTCTAATATCTAATCTGTGTCTCCTCCCATTCAGTTTCATCCCATTGCTTCTAGTCTTTCCTTGTGCAAATGAGAATAAAGTTGATCCTTCTACAATGTGACAGCCCTTTAGATATTTGTAGACAGCTATTTGTAGACAGCTATAATGATATGTCGTTTCATTTTTGAAACATTGTCCCCCTCTTGTGGCCTTCCAACTTTGAAATTTACTGTTCAATTTTGAATTAATTCATATATGAATTAAATGGAAAAGCAACGATTTATCTGGCTAGTTATTTGAATGTTCTGCCTACGTCCACCTGTCTGACAGACGGTATTCTAGTGGCTTGTAGCAGCAGCAGCAGCAGCAGCAGCAGCTAGGTGCGATGCTTGCCTGCAGTAAATAGGATGTGTTCCATCCATAGAATCATAGAATCGTAGAGTTGGAAGGGACCTCCTGGGCCATCTGGTCCAACCCCCTGCTCAAAGCAGGATTCGCTAAATCATCCCAGTCAGATGTCTGTCCAGCCTCTGTTTGAAGACTTCCATTGAAGGAGAACTCACCACTTCTCGTGGCAGCCTGTTCCACTCATTGATCACTCTAAATGTCAAAAAGTTTTTTCTAATATCTAATCTGTGTCTCTTCCCATTCAGTTTCATTCCATTGCTTCTAGTCTTTCCTTGTGCAAATGAGAATAAAGTTGATCCTTCTACAATGTGACAGCCCTTTAGATATTTGTAGACAGCTATTAAGTCTCCTCTCAGTCTTCTCTTTTGCAAACTAAACATTCCCAAATCCTGCAACCTTTCCTCATAAGACAGGGTTTGCAGACCGGTCACCATTCTGGTCGCTCTTTTCTGAACTTGCTCCAGTTTGTTGATGTCTTTTTTAAAATGTGGTGCCCAAAACTGGACACAATATTCCAGATGAGGTCTGACCAAAGAGGAGTAGAGGGAAATAATGACTTCACGTGATCTAGACTGTATGCTTCTGTTAATACATCCAAGAATTGCATTTGCCTTTTTTGCTGCTGCATCACATGGAACACTGTGATAGGAATCATGCCATTCATAGAACACAATGCTTGGATGTGTTCTATTCCTGGAACAATGGGACCACGTGTCACAATGGGACCACGTGTCACAATGGGCAGCCCACAGTCTGTAGCAGCTGCGCAGTAGTAGTCAGCTTCAGTCTGCTGAGGGAGCCTCAGCAGACAGGTGGGCGATGCTCGCCAGGGAGATGGAAAAATAGCTTGCTCACTTCACTCCATGCATCATTTCAGTATCTGCAGTTCCTCTGAGAATGGTGCACTCACTCTCTTAAGCGGTTTCCAAAGACAGATTGAATTGAAATCGGGATACACAAGTAGTGTTTTCAAAGCATGATTTGAATGCTTTTTTCAAATGTCGTTGCTCTGTAATTAGTTTTTCTTGGTCCAAGTTGCACATTTCCAATTCCTTAGCCTTGATTTAACTTGACCAACTCTTCTACTACTACTACTCTTATTCACCTCTATATGGGAGGCATTGCACTGTATTCAATCTGTCAGTAAAATTACGATCTATCTTGGCCTTTGCTGCTTGGTAGGTACAGTTGTGACAAGCTGCAGTAATGTGTTTGGCTTTGGATAGCTACATTTCTGCACACCCACCTGCTACAAGGCCTGCAGCCCCTTCCCCTCAGTACTTCCCCAGTCTTAATTCAAGCATTCAATTCCTACCACATCCCTCATGCAATGATATGTCGTTTCATTTTTGAAACATTGTCCCCCTCTTGTGGCCTTCCAACTTTGAAATTTACTGTTCAATTTTGAATTAATTCATATATGAATTAAATGGAAAAGCAACGATTTATCTGGCGAGTTATTTGAATGTTCGGCCTACGTCCACCTGTCTGACAGACGGTATTCTAGTGGCTTGTAGCAGCAGCAGCAGCTAGGTGCGCTGCTTGCCTGCAGTAAATAGGATGTGTTCCATCCATGGAACACTGTGATAGGAATCATGCCATTCATAGAACACAATGCTTGGATGTGTTCTATTCCTGGAACAATGGGACCACGTGTCACAATGGGACCACGTGTCACAATGGGCAGCCCACAGTCTGTAGCAGCTGCGCAGTAGTAGTCAGCTTCAGTCTGCTGAGGGAGCCTCAGCAGACAGGTGGGCGATGCTCGCCAGGGAGATGGAAAAATAGCTTGCTCACTTCACTCCACGCATCATTTCAGTATCTGCAGTTCCTCTGAGAATGGTGCACTCACTCTCTTAAGCGGTTTCCAAAGACAGATTGAATTGAAATCGGGATACACAAGTAGTGTTTTCAAAGCATGATTTGAATGCTTTTTTCAAATGTCGTTGCTCTGTAATTAGTTTTTCTTGGTCCAAGTTGCACATTTCCAATTCCTTAGCCTTGATTTAACTTGACCAACTCTTCTACTACTACTACTCTTATTCACCTCTATATGGGAGGCATTGCACTGTATTCAATCTGTCAGTAAAATAACGATCTATCTTGGCCTTTGCTGCTTGGTAGGTACAGGTATGACAAGCTGCGGTAATGTGTTTTGCTTTGGATAGCTACATTTCTGCACACCCACCTGCTACAAGGCCTGCAGCCCCTTCCCCTCAGTACTTCCCCAGTCTTAATTCAAGCATTCATTTCCTACCACATCCCTCATGCAATGATATGTCGTTTCATTTTTGAAACATTGTCCCCCTCTTGTGGCCTTCCAACTTTGAAATTTACTGTTCAATTTTGAATTAATTCATATATGAATTAAATGGAAAAGCAACGATTTATCTGGCGAGTTATTTGAATGTTCGGCCTACGTCCACCTGTCTGACAGACGGTATTCTAGTGGCTTGTAGCAGCAGCAGCAGCAGCAGCTAGGTGCGCTGCTTGCCTGCAGTAAATAGGATGTGTTCCATCCATGGAACACTGTGATAGGAATCATGCCATTCATAGAACACAATACTTGTATGTGTTCTATTCCTGGAACAATGGGACCACGTGTCACAATGGGACCACATGTCACAATGGGCAGCCCACAGTCTGTAGCAGCTGCGCAGTAGTAGTCAGCTTCAGTCTGCTGAGGGAGCCTCAGCAGACAGGTGGGCGATGCTCGCCAGGGAGATGGAAAAAGAGCTTGCTCACTTCACTCCACACATCATTTCAGTATCTGCAGTTCCTCTGAGAATGGTGCACTCACTCTCATAAGCAGTTTCCAAAGACAGATTGAATTGAAATCGGGATACACAAGTAGTGTTTTCAAAGCATGATTTAAATGCTTTTTTCAAATGTCGTTGCTCTGTAATTAGTTTTTCTTGGTCCAAGTTGCACATTTCCAATTCCTT
Source organism: Dendrobates tinctorius (assembly GCF_039654945.1). Classification (NCBI taxonomy): domain Eukaryota; kingdom Metazoa; phylum Chordata; class Amphibia; order Anura; family Dendrobatidae; genus Dendrobates; species Dendrobates tinctorius. The sequence continues at coordinate 27,101,381 of NW_027361793.1, forward strand.
AGCCTTGATTTAACTTGACCAACTCTTCTACTGCTGCTACTACTACTACTACTACTACTCTTATTCACCTCTATATGGGAGGCATTGCACTGTATTCAATCTGTCAGTAAAATAACGATCTATCTTGGCCTTTGCTGCTTGGTAGGTACAGTTGTGGCAAGCTGCAGTAATGTGTTTGGCTTTGGATAGCTACATTTCTGCACACCCACCTGCTACAAGGCCTGCAGCCCCTTCCCCTCAGTACTTCCCCAGTCTTAATTCAAGCATTCAATTCCTACCACATCCCTCATGCAATGATATGTCGTTTCATTTTTGAAACATTGTCCCCCTCTTGTGGCCTTCCAACTTTGAAATTTACTGTTCAATTTTGAATTAATTCATATATGAATTAAATGGAAAAGCAACGGTTTATCTGGCGAGTTATTTGAATGTTCGGCCTACGTCCACCTGTCTGACAGACGGTATTCTAGTGGCTTGTAGCAGCTGCAGCAGCAGCAGCTAGGTGCGCTGCTTGCCTGCAGTAAATAGGATGTGTTCCATCCATGGAACACTGTGATAGGAATCATGCCATTCATAGAACACAATGCTTGGATGTGTTCTATTCCTGGAACAATGGGACCACGTGTCACAATGGGACCACGTGTAACAATGGGCAGCCCACAGTCTGTAGCAGCTGCGCAGTAGTAGTCAGCTTCAGTCTGCTGAGGGAGCCTCAGCAGACAGGTGGGCGATGCTTGCCAGGGAGATGGAAAAATAGCTTGCTCACTTCACTCCACACATCATTTCAGTATCTGCAGTTCCTCTGAGAATGGTGCACTCACTCTCTTAAGCGGTTTCCAAAGACAGATTGAATTGAAATCGGGATACACAAGTAGTGTTTTCAAAGCATGATTTGAATGCTTTTTTCAAACGTCGTTGCTCTGTAATTAGTTTTTCTTGGTCCAAGTTGCACATTTCCAATTCCTTAGCCTTGATTTAACTTGACCAACTCTTCTATTACTACTACTACTACTACTACTACTACTCTTATTCACCTCTATATGGGAGGCATTGCACTGTATTCAATCTGTCAGTAAAATAACGATCTATCTTGGCCTTTGCTGCTTGGTAGGTACAGGTGTGACAAGCTGCAGTAATGTGTTTGGCTTTGGATAGCTACATTTCTGCACACCCACCTGCTACAAGGCCTGCAGCCCCTTCCCCTCAGTACTTCCCCAGTCTTAATTCAAGCATTCAATTCCTACCACATCCCTCTTGCAATGATATGTCGTTTCGTTTTTGAAACATTGTCAACCTCTTGTGGCCTTCCAACTTTGAAATTTACTGTTCAATTTTGAATTAATTCATATATGAATTAAATGGAAAAGCAACGATTTATCTGGCGAGTTATTTGAATGTTCGGCCTACGTCCACCTCTCTGACAGACGGTATTCTAGTGGCTTGTAGCAGCAGCAGCAGCTAGGTGCACTGCTTGCCTGCAGTAAATAGGATGTGTTCCATCCATGGAACACTGTGATAGTGTCACATCGGCGGGCATGCCCGCCGATGCCCCTGCTGCTGCGGCGCGCGCCGCAGCGTTACCTCTCCAGCGCGCTCCCGTCCGGTCACGCGCCCGCCGTCCACTCGGCCTTACGGCGGCTCCTGGCTCCCGCCTCCTGGTTCGCGCATGCCACCTCCCACGCCCTCTCTCCAGCGGTGGGCGGCGCTGAGGGGCGGGTCCAGGGGACGCACTTCCGGGGGTGTGCTGTATTTCAGGCGTCCTCGCTGTCAGGAGGACGCCTGATGATTGTGTAGATTCTCTGCACCCTCTGGCCTCTACAGTTTTGCTGTAGTTCACCTCTCTCTGCCTGTTTCGCCCTGTCGTCTTCAGTCTCGTGTCTCCCTTCCACCCAGTCTGCCTGGGCGCTGTCTTCCTTCCTTCCCCTGTGCCGTCCTCTGTCTCCAGTCCGCCTTGGTCTTCCACGTGCCTTTCTCCCGTAGTATTCCTCCCCTGTGCCACTGGTCCTTGCTCGTTATTCGCACCGTCACCTTCCCAGTCCTTTTGTCCGTGGAGCCGTCCCTCTTGGTTCCGGCTGTCGCGCCTCCGTCCTCTGTGGCCCTGCCCCTAACGATCCCTGTATAGGGGTCGGTCTTCACCTGGTGTGCTCGGCCCAGGGGCTCCGGATCCGTGACCCAGAGGGTCCACTCTCTAACGTAGAGTTCCCCTAAGTAGTACAGTATCATCAGGCCATGGACCCCGCCGGTGCCGCGGCTGCCACTCAAAAGGAACTGCTTTTCCTTAGAGAGAACCAGACCCGTATCATGTCGTTCATGAAGTCCATGGACTCCCGGCTCTCCGCTCTTCAAACCGCAGACCCAGCGCACGCACCCCTCTTGGTCAGTCTCCAGCAGGAGCTCGCACAACAGCGCGATGCTCAGTCCCACATTTTGGGGTATATGGCGTCCGTGGATGATCGGCTGCTTTCTTTGCAGTCCTCTGCGGCCGCTTCCTCCCAAGCCCGGGACGCCGTCCCTTGTCCTCCCCCCCGTCTCGGTAAACCGCCCAGGTACTGTGGGGACCCAAAATTGTGTAGGGGATTTTTAAATCAGTGCAGATTGCACTTCGATCTGTTACCCCAACAGTACCCCACGGATCGTGCTAAGGTGGCCTTTATCATCTCCCATCTAGAGGGGGAGGCGTTGGCTTGGGTGAACCCCTTATGGGTGAGGGATGACCCGGTGGTGACCAACATTCAGTGTTTTTTGGAGACATTCCGTAAGGTTTTTGATGAACCTGGACGTCATGCTTCCTCTACAGAGGCCCTTTTTAACCTCAGCCAGGGGTCCCTTACGGTAGGGCAATACGCCATCCGTTTCCGGACCTTGTCCTCAGAGCTGGGGTGGAATAATGAAGCACTGGTTGGTGCGTTTTGGAGAGGCCTTTCTAGTAAAATCAAAGAGGAGTTGGCCGGGCGTGATCTTCCCACCACCCTGGAAGATCTCATCTCCCTGGCTACCCGTATTGACCTGCGTTTTCAGGAACGCGCCAGAGAGTCAGCCAGGGAGAAGAGGTCCTTTAGATTATACCAAGCTCCCATTCCGCGCTCCGTTGCTCCCCCTAGCAACCCTACCCCTGAGCCTATGCAAGTAGATCGCATCAAGCTGTCTGAACTACGGCGGAAGGAGAGGATGACCAAGGGACTCTGTCTCTATTGTGGAGGGGCCAATCACTTCATACGCACTTGCCCTGAGAGACCGGGAAACGCATCCGCCTAGGCCAGGTAGGAGAGGGCCCCCTAGGTGATTCTACCCCCTCTCTTCCACTTACTGTTTCAGCTCTGCTTATTTCAGGTCGGGGGCGTAGCTCCGTGGAGGCGTATGTGGACTCGGGCGCGGCAGGCAACTTCATCCACCAGGAGGAGGTTGACAGACTCCAGATTCCCGTGGTCGTCCTAAGTAACCCTCGAGCAATCACCTCCGTTGATGGCAAACCTCTTCCTGGGCTCATCACCACGGTAACCACTGAAGTAAACCTGCAAATTGGCGCACTTCATTCTGAGAAGATTGCCTTTTATGTCCTGCCTCAATTATCCCACGCCATTCTCTTGGGACTACCTTGGCTTAGGCGGCATGAGCCAGTTGTCGACTGGCGCTCCGGAGAGATCCTGCGCTGGGGGCACGCCTGCCATGTAAACTGTTTATGTACCCTGGTTCGTTCCCATCCTCAGTTTAAGTCTACAGACCTCCCTGGTCTTCCTGTGCCATACCACGCTTATGCTGATGTTTTCTGCAAGAAAGAGGCAGATTCCCTGCCTCCTCACCGGCCTTATGACTGCCCCATCGACCTGGTTCCTGGAGCGGTCCCTCCCAGAGGTAGAACATACCCTCTCTCTCCAGCCGAGACCTCTGCCATGACGGAATATATCCACGAAAATCTGTCCAAGGGGTTTATCCGAAAGTCCTCCTCTCCCGCGGGCGCGGGTTTTTTCTTCGTCCGGAAGAAAGATGGATCACTGCGGCCTTGCATTGATTACCGGGGTCTGAACAAAATCACCATCAAAAATCGTTACCCCCTTCCGTTGATTCCGGAGCTTTTTGACCGACTGAGAGGAGCCCGGATCTTCACGAAGTTAGACCTGCGGGGAGCTTACAATTTGGTCCGGATCCGTGCTGGGGACGAGTGGAAGACGGCCTTCAATACCCGTGACGGGCATTATGAATACCTAGTCATGCCATTCGGCCTTTGCAATGCCCCCGCTGTGTTCCAAGAATTTATCAATGAGGTATTCCGGGATCTACTTTATTCCTGTGTAGTCATCTACCTGGACGACATTCTCGTTTTCTCCCCCGATCTGCCCTCTCATCGCAAGAGTGTACGCTTGGTCTTGCACCGCCTTCGAGAGAACCAACTCTACGCCAAGATCGAGAAATGCCTTTTTGAACAGTCGTCTCTACCCTTCTTGGGATATGTCGTCACCGACTCCGGTCTAAGGATGGATCCCGAAAAACTCAGTGCGGTACTCAAGTGGCCCCGTCCAGTGGGGATTAAGGCCATCCAGCGGTTTCTTGGGTTCGCAAATTATTATCGTCAGTTTGTGCCTCACTTTTCTACGGTTACCAAACCCATCACGGACCTGACCCGCAAGGGAACGAAGCCCAATACCTGGTCCCCTGAAGCGGAAAACGCCTTCCAAACTCTGAAACGTTCCTTTTTGTCAGCACCCATTTTGCATCGGCCTGTGACCAGCAGGCCCTTTGTCCTGGAAGTGGATGCCTCCTCCACTGGAGCGGGGGCGGTCCTGTCCCAGCAGGCTTCGTCCGGACGGCTGGTCCCTTGCGGTTTTTTTTCTAAAGTCTTTTCACCGGCGGAGTGCAACTACTCCATTGGAGATCGAGAATTACTGGCCATTAAGATGGCCTTGGCTGAATGGCGGTATTTACTCGAGGGGGCTGTACATCCCTTTACCATACTCACGGACCACAAGAACCTGGCTTATCTGCAGTCTGCCCAAAGGCTCAATGCCCGGCAAGCCCGGTGGGCCCTGTATTTCTCCCGCTTTGACTTCCAACTTCGCTTCCGACCGGGTAATAGGAACATCAAGGCCGATGCCCTTTCCAGGTCGTTGCAGTCTTCAGAGAGGGATGAAGTCCCATCCTATATTATCGAGCCGACTAAGATGATCACCGTGGCTCCTGTGAATTTTGCTATCCCTCCGCCCGGTAAGACCTTCGTCCCTTCAAGCAGACGTACAGAGGTGTTGGGTTGGGGACATTCCTCCAAAATTGCTGGACACGTTGGGACAAAGAAGACTCTCTTACTGCTGTCCCGGTATTACTGGTGGCCCACGCTTCGCCAGGATGTGATGGACTACGTGGCCTCTTGCACAATCTGTGCCCAGAATAAGGTGGCTAGGACTTTGCCCGCCGGTCTTCTTCACCCGTTGCCAGTTCCTGAGGCTCCCTGGCAGCAGATTGCCATGGATTTCGTGACTGACTTACCCCGCTCAGCCGGATGTACCACCATCTTAGTTGTGGCAGATCGTTTTTCTAAAATGGCCCATTTTATTCCCTTACCGGGACTACCGTCCGCCCCGAAGTTGGCTGAGATCTTCATCCACCAGGTCTTCAGGCTGCATGGTCTTCCTCAGCGGATTCTGTCGGATCGGGGGGTCCAGTTCACCTCCCGCTTCTGGAGGGCACTCTGCCGGCTTATGGGTACATCTCTTGACTTCTCCTCCGCATATCATCCTCAGACCAACGGGCAAGTGGAGCGAATTAATCAGGGGTTAACCACCTTTCTACGTCACTTCACCAACGCTCATCAGGACGACTGGGTTGCGCTCTTACCTTGGGCTGAATTCTCGCACAATAATCATCCTAGTGAATCTACCACTAAGTCACCTTTTTTTGTGGTAACCGGTCAGAACCCAAGTATTCCGTTGCCTTTTTTCACCTCTACAGGAGTACCCGCAGCCGATTCTCTTGCTAAAGAATTCTCGCAGATTTGGAGAGAGACCAGGGACGCGCTCAAAAGTGCCAACGTCCGAATCAAGAAACATGCGGACAAGAGACGGAAGGACGTGCCCCCATACCATCCGGGTGACAAGGTCTGGCTTTCAACTCGACATATCCGTCTGAGAGTTCCCTCTTACAAGCTGAGTCCTCGGTACATTGGGCCTTTTGAAGTGATTGGACGTATTAATGCAGTGGTTTACAAACTGAGGTTGCCTGCTTCGCTCCGGGTGCCCAACGCCTTCCATGTCTCGCTCTTGAAACCCGTAGTCCTGAATCGGTTCCAACCAGTTTCCATCGTCCCTCCCTCACCTGCGATCTCGGACAACGTCTTCGAGGTCAAGGACATCTTGGCTATGAAAAGAGTCCGGGGTAAGACTTTTTTTCTTATCGATTGGGTGGGTTTTGGCCCCGAGGAGAGGTCCTGGGAGCCTCGGGAGAATATCAACGCCCCTCTCATTCTGAAAAAGTTTTTGGCCAATCTCAGTAAGGGAGGACGTAAGGGGAGGGGTACTGTCACATCGGCGGGCATGCCCGCCGATGCCCCTGCTGCTGCGGCGCGCGCCGCAGCGTTACCTCTCCAGCGCGCTCCCGTCCGGTCACGCGCCCGCCGTCCACTCGGCCTCACGGCGGCTCCTGGCTCCCGCCTCCTGGTTCGCGCACGCCACCTCAAACGCCCTCTCTCCAGCGGTGGGCGGCGCTGAGGGGCGGGTCCAGGGGACACACTTCCGGGGGTGTGCTGTATTTCAGGCGTCCTCGCTGTCAGGAGGACGCCTGATGATTGTGTAGATTCTCTGCACCCTCTGGCCTCTACAGTTTTGCTGTAGTTCACCTCTCTCTGCCTGTTTCGCCCTGTCGTCTTCAGTCTCGTGTCTCCCTTCCACCCAGTCTGCCTGGGCGCTGTCTTCCTTCCTTCCCCTGTGCCGTCCTCTGTCTCCAGTCCGCCTTGGTCTTCCACGTGCCTTTCTACCGTAGTATTCCTCCTCTGTGCCACTGGTCCTTGCTCGTTATTCGCACCGTCACCTTCCCAGTCCTTTTGTCCGTGGAGCCGTCCCTCTTGGTTCCGGCTGTCGCGCCTCCGTCCTCTGTGGCCCTGCCCCTAACGATCCCTGTATAGGGGTCGGTCTTCACCTGGTGGGCTCCGCCCAGGGGCTCCGGATCCGTGACCCAGAGGGTCCACTCTCTAACGTAGAGTTCCCCTAAGTAGTACAGATAGGAATCATGCCATTCATAGAACACAATGCTTGGATGTGTTCTATTCCTGGAACAATGGGACCACGTGTCACAATGGGACCACGTGTCACAATGGGCAGCCCACAGTCTGTATCAGCTGCGCAGTAGTAGTCAGCTTCAGTCTGCTGAGGGAGCCTCAGCAGACAGGTGGGCGATGCTCGCCAGGGAGATGGAAAAATAGCTTGCTCACTTCACTCCACGCATCATTTCAGTATCTGCAGTTCCTCTGAGAATGGTGCACTCACTCTCTTAAGCGGTTTCCAAAGACAGATTGAATTGAAATTGGGATACACAAGTAGTGTTTTCAAAGCATGATTTGAATGCTTTTTTCAAATGTCGTTGCTCTGTAATTAGTTTTTCTTGGTTCAAGTTGCACATTTCCAATTCCTTAGCCTTGATTTAACTTGACCAACTCTTCTACTACTACTACTACTACTACTCTTATTCACCTCTATATGGGAGGCATTGCACTGTATTCAATCTGTCAGTAAAATAACGATCTATCTTGGCCTTTGCTGCTTGGTAGGTACAGGTGTGACAAGCTGCAGTAATGTGTTTGGCTTTGGAAAGCTACATTTCTGCACACCCACCTGCTACAAGGCCTGCAGCCCCTTCCCCTCAGTACTTCCCCAGTCTTAATTCAAGCATTCAATTCCTACCACATCCCTCATGCAATGATATGTCGTTTCGTTTTTGAAACATTGTCCCCCTCTTGTGGCCTTCCAACTTTGAAATTTACTGTTCAATTTTGGATTAATTCATATATGAATTAAATGGAAAAGCAACGATTTATCTGGCGAGTTATTTGAATGTTCGGCCTACGTCCACCTGTCTGACAGACGGTATTCTAGTGGCTTGTAGGTGCGCTGCTTGCCTGCAGTAAATAGGATGTGTTCCATCCATGGAACACTGTGATAGGAATCATGCCATTCATAGAACACAATGCTTGGATGTGTTCTATTCCTGGAACAATGGGGCCACGTGTCACAATGGGACCACGTGTCACAATGGGCAGCCCACAGTCTGTAGCAGCTGCGCAGTAGTAGTCAGCTTCAGTCTGCTGAGGGAGCCTCAGCAGACAGGTGGGCGATGCTCGCCAGGGAGATGGAAAAATAGCTTGCTCACTTCACTCCACGCATCATTTCAGTATCTGCAGTTCCTCTGAGAATGGTGCACTCACTCTCTTAAGCGGTTTCCAAAGACAGATTGAATTGAAATTGGGATACACAAGTAGTGTTTTCAAAGCATGATTTGAATGTTTTTTTCAAATGTCGTTGCTCTGTAATTCGTTTTTCTTGGTCCAAGTTGCACATTTCCAATTCCTTAGCCTTGATTTAACTTGACCAACTCTTCTACTACTACTACTACTACTACTACTACTACTACTACTACTCTTATTCACCTCTATATGGGAGGCATTGCACTGTATTCAATCTGTCAGTAAAATAACGATCTATCTTGGCCTTTGCTGCTTGGTAGGTACAGGTGTGACAAGCTGCAGTAATGTGTTTGGCTTTGGATAGCTACATTTCTGCACACCCACCTGCTACAAGGCCTGCAGCCCCTTCCCCTCAGTACTTCCCCAGTCTTAATTCAAGCATTCAATTCCTACCACATCCCTCATGCAATGATATGTCGTTTCATTTTTGAAACATTGTCCCCCTCTTGTGGCCTTCCAACTTTGAAATTTACTGTTCAATTTTGAATTAATTCATATATGAATTAAATGGAAAAGCAACGATTCATCTGGCGAGTTATTTGAATGTTCGGCCTACGTCCACCTGTCTGACAGACGGTATTCTAGTGGCTTGTAGCAGCAGCAGCAGCTAGGTGCGCTGCTTGCCTGCAGTAAATAGGATGTGTTCCATCCATGGAACACTGTGAGAGGAATCATGCCATTCATAGAACACAATGCTTGGATGTGTTCTATTCCTGGAACAATGGGACCACGTGTCACAATGGGACCACGTGTCACAATGGGCAGCCCACAGTCTGTAGCAGCTGCGCAGTAGTAGTCAGCTTCAGTCTGCTGAGGGAGCCTCAGCAGACAGGTGGGCGATGCTCGCCAGGGAGATGGAAAAATAGCTTGCTCACTTCACTCCACGCATCATTTCAGTATCTGCAGTTCCTCTGAGAATGGTGCACTCACTCTCTTAAGCGGTTTCCAAAGACAGACTGAATTGAAAATGGGATACACAAGTAGTGTTTTCAAAGCATGATTTGAAAGCTTTTTTCAAATGTCGTTGCTCTGTAATTAGTTTTTCTTGGTCCAAGTTGCACATTTCCAATTCCTTAGCCTTGATTTAACTTGACCAACTCTTCTACTACTACTACTACTACTACTACTACTCTTATTCACCTCTATATGGGAGGCATTGCACTGTATTCAATCTGTCAGTAAAATAACGATCTATCTTGGCCTTTGCTGCTTGGTAGGTACAGGTGTGACAAGCTGCAGTAATGTGTTTGGCTTTGGATAGCTACATTTCTGCACACCCACCTGCTACAAGGCCTGCAGCCCCTTCCCCTCAGTACTTCCCCAGTCTTAATTCAAGCATTCAATTCCTACCACATCACTCATGCAATGATATGTCGTTTCATTTTTGAAACATTGCCCCCCTCTTGTGGCCTTCCAACTTTGAAATTTACTGTTCAATTTTGAATTAATTCATATATGAATTAAATGGAAAAGCAACGATTTATCTGGCGAGTTATTTGAATGTTCGGCCTACGTCCACCTGTCTGACAGACGGTATTCTAGTGGCTTGTAGCAGCAGCAGCAGCAGCTAGGTGCGCTGCTTGCCTGCAGTAAATAGGATGTGTTCCATCCATGGAACACTGTGATAGGAATCATGCCATTCATAGAACACAATGCTTGGATGTGTTCTATTCCTGGAACAATGGGACGACGTGTCACAATGGGACCACGTGTCACAATGGGCAGCCCACAGTCTGTAGCAGCTGCGCAGTAGTAGTCAGCTTCAGTCTGCTGAGGGAGCCTCAGCAGACAGGTGGGCGATGCTCGCCAGGGAGATGGAAAAATAGCTTGCTCACTTCACTCCACTCATCATTTCAGTATCTGCAGTTCCTCTGAGAATGGTGCACTCACTTTCTTAAGCAGTTTCCAAAGACAGATTGAATTGAAATCGGGATACACAAGTAGTGTTTTCAAAGCATGATTTGAATGCTTTTTTCAAATGTCATTGCTCTGTAATTAGTTTTTCTTGGTCCAAGTTGCACATTTCCAATTCCTTAGCCTTGATTTAACTTGACCAACTCTTCTACTACTACTACTACTACTACTACTTTTATTCACCTCTATATGGGAGGCATTGCACTGTATTCAATCTGTCAGTAAAATAACGATCTATCTTGGCCTTTGCTGCGTGGTAGGTACAGTTGTGACAAGCTGCAGTAATGTGTTTGGCTTTGGATAGCTACATTTCTGCACACCCACCTGCTACAAGGCCTGCAGCCACTTCCCCTCAGTACTTCCCCAGTCTTAATTCAAGCATTCAATTCCTACCACATCCCTCATGCAATGATATGTCGTTTCATTTTTGAAACATTGTCCCCCTCTTGTGGCCTTCCAACTTTGAAATTTACTGTTCAATTTTGAATTAATTTATATGTGAATTAAATGGAAAAGCAACGATTTATCTGGCGAGTTATTTGAATGTTCGGCCTACGTCCACCTGTCTGACAGACGGTATTCTAGTGGCTTGTAGCAGCAGCAGCAGCAGCAGCAGCTAGGTGCGCTGCTTGCCTGCAGTAAATAGGATGTGTTCCATCCATGGAACACTGTGATAGGAATCATGCCATTCATAGAACACAATGCTTGGATGTGTTCTATTCCTGGAACAATGGGACCACGTGTCACAATGGGACCATGTGTCACAATGGGCCGCCCACAGTCTGTAGCAGCTGCGCAGTAGTAGTCAGCTTCAGTCTGCTGAGGGAGCCTCAGCAGACAGGTTGGCGATGCTCGCCAGGGAGATGGAAAAATAGCTTGCTCACTTCACTCCACACATCATTTCAGTATCTGCAGTTCCTCTGAGAATGGTGCACTCACTCTCTTAAGCGGTTTCCAAAGACAGATTGAATTGAAATCGGGATACACAAGTAGTGTTTTCAAAGCATGATTTGAATGCTTTTTTCAAATGTCGTTGCTCTGTAATTAGTTTTTCTTGGTCCAAGTTGGACATTTCCAATTCCTTAGCCTTGATTTAACTTGATCAACTCTTCTACTACTACTACTACTACTACTACTCTTATTCACCTCTATATGGGAGGCATTGCACTGTATTCAATCTGTCAGTAAAATAACGATCTATCTTGGCCTTTGCTGCTTGGTAGGTACAGGTGTGACAAGCTGCAGTAATGTGTTTGGCTTTGGAAAGCTACATTTCTGCACACCCACCTGCTACAAGGCCTGCAGCCCCTTCCCCTCAGTACTTCCCCAGTCTTAATTCAAGCATTCAATTCCTACCACATCCCTCATGCAATGATATGTCGTTTCATTTTTGAAACATTGTCCCCCTCTTGTGGCCTTCCAACTTTGAAATTTACTGTTCAATTTTGAATTAATTCATATATGAATTAAATGGAAAAGCAACGATTTATCTGGCGAGTTATTTGAATGTTCGGCCTACGCCCACCTGTCTGACAGACGGTATTCTAGTGGCTTGTAGCAGCAGCAGCAGCAGCAGCAGCTAGGTGCGCTGCTTGCCTGCAGTAAATAGGATGTGTTCCATCCATGGAACACTGTGATAGGAATCATGCCATTCAAAGAACACAATGCTTGGATGTGTTCTATTCCTGGAACAATGGGGCCACGTATCACAATGGGACCACGTGTCACAATGGGCAGCCCACAGTCTGTAGCAGCTGCGCAGTAGTAGTCAGCTTCAGTCTGCTGAGGGAGCCTCAGCAGACAGGTGGGCGATGCTCGCCAGGGAGATGGAAAAATAGCTTGCTCACTTCACTCCACGCATCATTTCAGTATCTGCAGTTCCTCTGAGAATGGTGCACTCACTCTCTTAAGCGGTTTCCAAAGACAGATTGAATTGAAATTGGGATACACAAGTAGTGTTTTCAAAGCATGATTTGAATGCTTTTTTCAAATGTCGTTGCTCTGTAATTAGTTTTTCTTGGTCCAAGTTGCACATTTCCAATTCCTTAGCCTTGATTTAACTTGGCCAACTCTTCTACTACTACTACTACTACTACTACTACTACTACTCTTATTCACCTCTATATGGGAGGCATTGCACTGTATTGAATCTGTCAGTAAAATAACGATCTATCTTGGCTTTTGCTGCTTGGTAGGTACAGGTGTGACAAGCTGCAGTAATGTGTTTGGCTTTGGATAGCTACATTTCTGCACACCCACCTGCTACAAGGCCTGCAGCCCCTTCCCCTCAGTACTTCCCCAGTCTTAATTCAAGCATTCAATTCCTACCACATCCCTCATGCAAAGATATGTCGTTTCATTTTTGAAACATTGTCCCCCTCTTGTGGCCTTCCAACTTTGAAATTTACTGTTCAATTTTGAATTAATTTATATATGAATTAAAAGGAAAAGCAACGATTTATCTGGCGAGTTATTTGAATGTTCGGCCTACGTCCACCTGTCTGACAGACGGTATTCTAGTGGCTTGTAGCAGCAGCAGCAGCAGCAGCAGCAGCTAGGTGCGCTGCTTGCCTGCAGTAAATAGGATGTGTTCCATCCATGGAACACTGTGATAGGAATCATGCCATTCAAAGAACACAATGCTTGGATGTGTTCTATTCCTGGAACAATGGGGCCACGTGTCACAATGGGACCACGTGTCACAATGGGCAGCCCACAGTCTGTAGCAGCTGCGCAGTAGTAGTCAGCTTCAGTCTGCTGAGGGAGCCTCAGCAGACAGGTGGGCGATGCTCGCCAGGCAGATGGAAAAATAGTTTGCTCACTTCACTCCACGCATCATTTCAGTATCTGCAGTTCCTCTGAGAATGGTGCACTCACTCTCTTAAGCGGTTTCCAAAGACAGATTGAATTGAAATTGGGATACACAAGTAGTGTTTTCAAAGCATGATTTGAATGCTTTTTTCAAATGTCGTTGCTCTGTAATTAGTTTTTCTTGGTCCAAGTTGCACATTTCCAATTCCTTAGCCTTGATTTAACTTGGCCAACTCTTCTACTACTACTACTACTACTACTACTACTACTCTTATTCACCTCTATATGGGAGGCATTGCACTGTATTCAATCTGTCAGTAAAATAACGATCTATCTTGGCCTTTGCTGCTTGGTAGGTACAGGTGTGACAAGCTGCAGTAATGTGTTTGGCTTTGGATAGCTACATTTCTGCACACCCACCTGCTACAAGGCCTGCAGCCCCTTCCCCTCAGTACTTCCCCAGTCTTAATTCAAGCATTCAATTCCTACCACATCCCTCATGCAAAGATATGTCGTTTCATTTTTGAAACATTGTCCCCCTCTTGTGGCCTTCCAACTTTGAAATTTACTGTTCAATTTTGAATTAATTTATATATGAATTAAAAGGAAAAGCAACGATTTATCTGGCTAGTTATTTGAATGTTCGGCCTACGTCCACCTGTCTGACAGACGGTATTCTAGTGGCTTGTAGCAGCAGCAGCAGCAGCAGCTAGGTGCGCTGCTTGCCTGCAGTAAATAGGATGTGTTCCATCCATGGAACACTGTGATAGGAATCATGCCATTCAAAGAACACAATGCTTGGATGTGTTCTATTCCTGGAACAATGGGGCCACGTGTCACAATGGGACCACGTGTCACAATGGGCAGCCCACAGTCTGTAGCAGCTGCGCAGTAGTAGTCAGCTTCAGTCTGCTGAGAGAGCCTCAGCAGACAGGTGGGCGATGCTCGCCAGGCAGATGGAAAAATAGTTTGCTCACTTCACTCCACGCATCATTTCAGTATCTGCAGTTCCTCTGAGAATGGTGCACTCAATCTCTTAAGCGGTTTCCAAAGACATAATGAATTGAAATTGGGATACACAAGTAGTGTTTTCAAAGCATGATTTGAATGCTTTTTTCAAATGTCGTTGCTCTGTAATTAGTTTTTCTTGGTCCAAGTTGCACATTTCCAATTCCTTAGCCTTGATTTAACTTGACCAACTCTTCTACTACTACTACTACTACTCTTATTCACCTCTATATGGGAGGCATTGCACTGTATTCAATCTGTCAGTAAAATAACGATCTATCTTGGCCTTTGCTGCTTGGTAGGTACAGGTGTGACAAGCTGCAGTAATGTGTTTGGCTTTGGATAGCTACATTTCTGCACACCCATCTGCTACAAGGCCTGCAGCCCCTTCCCCTCAGTACTTCCCCAGTCTTAATTCAAGCATTCAATTCCTACCACATCCCTCATGCAATGATATGTCGTTTCATTTTTGAAACATTACCCCCCTCTTGTGGCCTTCCAACTTTGAAATTTACTGTTCAATTTTGAATTAATTCATATATGAATTAAATGGAAAAGCAACGATTTATCTGGCGAGTTATTTGAATGTTCGGCCTACGTCCACCTGTCTGACAGACGGTATTCTAGTGGCTTGTAGCAGCAGCAGCAGCAGCTAGGTGCGAGGCTTGCCTGCAGTAAATAGGATGTGTTCCATCCATGGAACACTGTGATAGGAATCATGCCATTCATAGAACACAATGCTTGGATGTGTTCTATTCCTGGAACAATGGGACCACGTGTCACAATGGGACCACGTGTCACAATGGGCAGCCCACAGTCTGTAGCAGCTGCGCAGTAGTAGTCAGCTTCAGTCTGCTGAGGGAGCCTAAGCAGACAGGTGGGCGATGCTCGCCAGGGAGATGGAAAAATAGCTTGCTCACTTCACTCCACGCATCATTTCAGTATCTGCAGTTCCTCTGAGAATGGTGCACTCACTCTCTTAAGCAGTTTCCAAAGACAGATTGAATTGAAATCGGGATAAACAAGTAGTGTTTTCAAAGCATGATTTGAATGCTTTTTTCAAATGTCGTTGCTATGTAATTAGTTTTTCTTGGTCCAAGTTGCACATTTCCAATTTCTTAGCCTTGATTTAACTTGACCAACTCTTCTACTACTACTACTACAACTACTACTACTACTACTACTCTTATTCACCTCTATATGGGAGGCATTGCACTGTATTCAATCTGTCAGTAAAATAACGATCTATCTTGGCCTTTGCTGCTTGGTAGGTACAGTTGTGACAAGCTGCAGTAATGTGTTTGGCTTTGGATAGCTACATTTCTGCACACCCACCTGCTACAAGGCCTGCAGCCCCTTCCCCTCAGTACTTCCCCAGTCTTAATTCAAGCATTCAATTCCTACCACATCCCTCATGCAATGATATGTCGTTTCATTTTTGAAACATTGTCCCCCTCTTGTGGCCTTCCAACTTTGAAATTTACTGTTCAATTTTGAATTAATTTATATATGAATTAAATGGAAAAGCAACGATTTATCTGGCGAGTTATTTGAATGTTCGGCCTACGTCCACCTGTCTGACAGACGGTATTCTAGTGGCTTGTAGCAGCAGCAGCAGCAGCAGCAGCTAGGTGCGCTGCTTGCCTGCAGTAAATAGGATGTGTTCCATCCATGGAACACTGTGATAGGAATCATGCCATTCATAGAACACAATTCTTGGATGTGTTCTATTCCTGGAACAAAGGGGCCATGTGTCGCAATGGGACCACGTGTCACAATGGGCAGCCCACAGTCTGTAGCAGCTGCGCAGTAGTAGTCAGCTTCAGTCTGCTGAGGGAGCCTCAGCAGACAGGTGGGCGATGCTCGCCAGGGAGATGGAAAAATAGCTTGCTCACTTCACTCCACGCATCATTTCAGTATCTGCAGTTCCTCTGAGAATGGTGCACTCACTCTCTTAAGCGGTTTCCAAAGAAAGATTGAATTGAAATCGGGATACACAAGTAGTGTTTTCAAAGCATGATTTGAATGCTTTTTATAAGTGTCGTTGCTCTGTAATTAGTTTTTCTTGGTCCAAGTTGCACATTTCCAATTCCTTAGCCTTGATTTAACTTGACCAACTCTTCTACTACTACTACTACTACTACTACTCTTATTCACCTCTATATGGGAGGCATTGCACTGTATTCAATCTGTCAGTAAAATAACGATCTATCTTGGCCTTTGCTGCTTAGCAGGTACAGGTGTGACAAGCTGAAGTAATGTGTTTGGCTTTGGATAGCTACATTTCTGCACACCCACCTGCTACAAGGCCTGCAGCCCCTTCCCCTCAGTACTTCCCCAGTCTTAATACAAGCATTCAATTCCTACCACATCCCTCATGCAATGATATGTCGTTTCATTTTTGAAACATTGTCCCCCTCTTGTGGCCTTCCAACTTTGAAATTTACTGTTCAATTTTGAATTAATTCATATATGAATTAAATGGAAAAGCAACGATTTATCTGGCGAGTTATTTGAATGTTCCCCCTACGTCCACCTGTCTGACAGATGGTATTCTAGTGGCTTGTAGCAGCAGCAGCAGCAGCAGCCTAGGTGCGCTGCTTGCCTGCAGTAAATAGGATGTGTTCCATCCATGGAACACTGTGATAGGAATCATGCCATTCATAGAACACAATGCTTGGATGTGCTCTATTCCTGGAACAATGGGACCACGTGTCACAATGGGACCACGTGTCACAATGGGCAGCCCACAGTCTGTAGCAGCTGCGCAGTAGTAGTCAGCTTCAGTCTGCTGAGGGAGCCTCAGCAGACTGGTGGGCGATGCTCGCCAGGGAGATGGAAAAATAGCTTGCTCACTTCACTCCACGCATCATTTCAGTATCTGCAGTTCCTCTGAGAATGGTGCACTCACTCTCTTAAGCGGTTTCCAAAGACAGATTGAATTGAAATTGGGATACACAAGTAGTGTTTTCAAAGCATGATTTGAATGCTTTTTTCAAATGTCGTTGCTCTGTAATTAGTTTTTCTTGGTCCAAGTTGCACATTTCCAATTCCTTAGCCTTGATTTAACTTGACCAACTCTTCTACTACTACTACTACTACTACTACTCTTATTCACCTCTATATGGGAGGCATTGCACTGTATTCAATCTGTCAGTAAAATAACGATCTATCTTGGCCTTTGCTGCTTGGTAGGTACAGGTGTGACAAGCTGCAGTAATGTGTTTGGCTTTGGATAGCTACATTTCTACACACCCACCTGCTACAAGGCCTGCAGCCCCTTCCCCTCAGTACTTCCCCAGTCTTAATTCAAGCATTCAATTCCTACCACATCCCTCATGCAATGATATGTCGTTTCGTTTTTGAAACATTGTCCCCCTCTTGTGGCCTTCCAACTTTGAAATTTACTGTTCAATTTTGAATTAATTCATATATGAATTAAATGGAAAAGCAACGATTTATCTGGCGAGTTATTTGAATGTTCAGCCTACGTCCAACTGTCTGACAGACGGTATTCTAGTGGCTTGTAGCAGCAGCAGCAGCAGCAGCTAGGTGCGCTGCTTGCCTGCAGTAAATAGGATGTGTTCCATCCATGGAACACTGTGATAGGAATCATGCCATTCATAGAACACAATGCTTGGATGTGTTCTATTCCTGAAACAATGGGACCACGTGTCACAATGGGACCACGAGTCACAATGGCAGCCCACAGTCTGTAGCAGCTGCGCAGTAGTAGTCAGCTTCAGTCTGCTGAGGGAGCCTCAGCAGACAGGTGGGCGATGCTCGCCAGGGAGATGGAAAAATAGCTTGCTCACTTCACTCCACACATCATTTCAGTATCTGCAGTTCCTCTGAGAATGGTGCACTCACTCTCTTAAGCGGTTTCCAAAGACAGATTGAATTGAAATCGGGATAGACAAGTAGTGTTTTCAAAGCATGATTTGAATGCTTTTTTCAAATGTAGTTGCTCTGTAATTAGTTTTTCTTGGTCCAAGTTGCACATTTCCAATTCCTTAGCCTTGATTTAACTTGACCAACTCTTCTACTACTACTACTACTACTACTACTACTCTTATTCACCTCTATATGGGAGGCATTGCACTGTATTCAATCTGTCAGTAAAATAACGATATATCTTGGCCTTTGCTGCTTGATAGGTACAGGTGTGACAAGCTGCAGTAATGTGTTTGGCTTTGGATAGCTACATTTCTGCACACCCACCTGCTACAAGGCCTGCAGACCCTTCCCCTCAGTACTTCCCCAGTCTTAATTAAAGCATTCAATTCCTACCACATCCCTCATGCAATGATATGTCGTTTCGTTTTTGAAACATTGTCCCCCTCTTGTGGCCTTCCAACTTTGAAATTTACTGTTCAATTTTGAATTAATTCATATATGAATTAAATGGAAAAGCAACGATTTATCTGGCGACTTATTTGAATGTTCGGCCTACGTCCACCTGTCTGACAGACGGTATTCTAGTGGCTTGTAGCAGCAGCAGCAGCTAGGTGCGCTGCTTGCCTGCAGTAAATAGGATGTGTTCCATCCATGGAACACTGTGAGAGGAATCATGCCATTCATAGAACACAATGCTTGGATGTGTTCTATTCCTGGAACAATGGGACCACGTGTCACAATGGGACCACGTGTCACAATGGGCAGCCCACAGTCTGTAGCAGCTGCGCAGTAGTAGTCAGCTTCAGTCTGCTGAGGGAGCCTCAGCAGACAGGTGGGCGATGCTCGCCAGGGAGATGGAAAAATAGCTTGCTCACTTCACTCCACGCATCATTTCAGTATCTGCAGTTCCTCTGAGAATGGTGCACTCACTCTCTTAAGCGGTTTCCAAAGACAGACTGAATTGAAAATGGGATACACAAGTAGTGTTTTCAAAGCATGATTTGAAAGCTTTCTTCAAATGTCGTTGCTCTGTAATTAGTTTTTCTTGGTCCAAGTTGCACATTTCCAATTCCTTAGCCTTGATTTAACTTGACCAACTCTTCTACTACTACTACTACTACTACTACTACTCTTATTCACCTCTATATGGGAGGCATTGCACTGTATTCAATCTGTCAGTAAAATAACGATCTATCTTGGCCTTTGCTGCTTGGTAGGTACAGGTGTGACAAGCTGCAGTAATGTGTTTGGCTTTGGATAGCTACATTTCTGCACACCCACCTGCTACAAGGCCTGCAGCCCCTTCCCCTCAGTACTTCCCCAGTCTTAATTCAAGCATTCAATTCCTACCACATCCCTCATGCAATGATATGTCGTTTCATTTTTTAAACATTGCCCCCCTCTTGTGGCCTTCCAACTTTGAAATTTACTGTTCAATTTTGAATTAATTCATATATGAATTAAATGGAAAAGCAACGATTTATCTGGCGAGTTATTTGAATGTTCGGCCTACGTCCACCTGTCTGACAGACGGTATTCTAGTGGCTTGAAGCAGCAGCAGCAGCAGCTAGGTGCGCTGCTTGCCTGCAGTAAATAGGATGTGTTCCATCCATCGAACACTGTGATAGGAATCATGCCATTCATAGAACACAATGCTTGGATGTGTTCTATTCCTGGAACAATGGGACCACGTGTCACAATGGGACCACGTGTCACAATGGGCAGCCCACAGTCTGTAGCAGCTGCGCAGTAGTAGTCAGCTTCAGTCTGCTGAGGGAGCCTCAGCAGACAAGTGGGCGATGCTCGCCAGGGAGATGGAAAAATAGCTTGCTCACTTCACTCCACTCATCATTTCAGTATCTGCAGTTCCTCTGAGAATGGTGCACTCACTTTCTTAAGCAGTTTCCAAAGACAGATTGAATTGAAATCGGGATACACAAGTAGTGTTTTCAAAGCATGATTTGAATGCTTTTTTCAAATGTCATTGCTCTGTAATTAGTTTTTCTTGGTCCAAGTTGCACATTTCCAATTCCTTAGCCTTGATTTAACTTGACCAACTCTTCTACTACTACTACTACTACTACTACTCTTATTCACCTCTATATGGGAGGCATTGCACTGTATTCAATCTGTCAGTAAAATAACGATCTATCTTGGCCTTTGCTGCGTGGTAGGTACAGTTGTGACAAGCTGCAGTAATGTGTTTGGCTTTGGATAGCTACATTTCTGCACACCCACCTGCTACAAGGCCTGCAGCCACTTCCCCTCAGTACTTCCCCAGTCTTAATTCAAGCATTCAATTCCTACCACATCCCTCATGCAATGATATGTCGTTTCATTTTTGAAACATTGTCCCCCTCTTGTGGCCTTCCAACTTTGAAATTTACTGTTCAATTTTGAATTAATTTATATGTGAATTAAATGGAAAAGCAACGATTTATCTGGCGAGTTATTTGAATGTTCGGCCTACGTCCACCTGTCTGACAGACGGTATTCTAGTGGCTTGTAGCAGCAGCAGCAGCAGCAGCAGCTAGGTGCGCTGCTTGCCTGCAGTAAATAGGATGTGTTCCATCCATGGAACACTGTGATAGGAATCATGCCATTCATAGAACACAATGCTTGGATGTGTTCTATTCCTGGAACAATGGGACCACGTGTCACAATGGGACCATGTGTCACAATGGGCCGCCCACAGTCTGTAGCAGCTGCGCAGTAGTAGTCAGCTTCAGTCTGCTGAGGGAGCCTCAGCAGACAGGTGGGCGATGCTCGCCAGGGAGATGGAAAAATAGCTTGCTCACTTCACTCCACACATCATTTCAGTATCTGCAGTTCCTCTGAGAATGGTGCACTCACTCTCTTAAGCGGTTTCCAAAGACAGATTGAATTGAAATCGGGATACACAAGTAGTGTTTTCAAAGGATGATTTGAATGCTTTTTTCAAATGTCGTTGCTCTGTAATTAGTTTTTCTTGGTCCAAGTTGCACATTTCCAATTCCTTAGCCTTGATTTATCTTGACCAACTCTTCTACTACTACTACTACTACTACTACTACTACTCTTATTCACCTCTATATGGGAGGCATTGCACTGTATTCAATCTGTCAGTAAAATAACGATCTATCTTGGCCTTTGCTGCTTGGTAGGTACAGGTGTGACAAGCTGCAGTAATGTGTTTGGCTTTAGATAGCTACATTTCTGCACACCCACCTGCTACAAGGCCTGCAGCCCCTTCCCCTCAGTATTTCCCCAGTCTTAATTCAAGCATTCAATTCCTACCACATCCCTCATGCAATGATATGTTGTTTCGTTTTTGAAACATTGTCCCCCTCTTGTGGCCTTCCAACTTTGAAATTTACTGTTCAATTTTGAATTAATTCATATATGAATTAAATGGAAAAGCAACGATTCATCTGGTGAGTTATTTGAATGTTCGGCCTACGTCCACCTGTCTGACAGACGGTATTCTAGTGGCTTGTAGCAGCAGCAGCAGCTAGGTGCGCTGCTTGCCTGCAGTAAATAGGATGTGTTCCATCCATGGAACACTGTGATAGGAATCATGCCATTCATAGAACACAATTCTTGGATGTGTTCTATTCCTGGAACAATGGGACCACGTGTCACAATGGGACCACGTGTCACAATGGGCAGCCCACAGTCTGTAGCAGCTGCGCAGTAGTAGTCAGCTTCAGTCTGCTGAGGGAGCCTCAGCAGACAGGTGGGCGATGCTCGCCAGGGAGATGGAAACATAGCTTGCTCACTTCACTCCACGCATCATTTCAGTATCTGCAGTTCCTCTGAGAATGGTGCACTCACTCTCTTAAGCGGTTTCCAAAGACAGATTGAATTGAAATCGGGATACACAAGTAGTGTTTTCAAAGCATGATTTGAATGCTTTTTTCAAATGTCGTTGCTCTGTAATTAGTTTTTCTTGGTCCAAGTTGGACATTTCCAATTCCTTAGCCTTGATTTAACTTGATCAACTCTTCTACTACTACTACTACTACTACTCTTATTCACCTCTATATGGGAGGCATTGCACTGTATTCAATCTGTCAGTAAAATAACGATCCATCTTGGCCTTTGCTGCTTGGTAGGTACAGGTGTGACAAGCTGCAGTAATGTGTTTGGCTTTGGAAAGCTACATTTCTGCACACCCACCTGCTACAAGGCCTGCAGCCCCTTCCCCTCAGTACTTCCCCAGTCTTAATTCAAGCATTCAATTCCTACCACATCCCTCATGCAATGATATGTCGTTTCATTTTTGAAACATTGTCCCCCTCTTGTGGCCTTCCAACTTTGAAATTTACTGTTCAATTTTGAATTAATTCATATATGAATTAAATGGAAAAGCAACGATTTATCTGGCGAGTTATTTGAATGTTCGGCCTACGCCCACCTGTCTGACAGACGGTATTCTAGTGGCTTGTAGCAGCAGCAGCAGCAGCAGCAGCTAGGTGCGCTGCTTGCCTGCAGTAAATAGGATGTGTTCCATCCATGGAACACTGTGATAGGAATCATGCCATTCAAAGAACACAATGCTTGGATGTGTTCTATTCCTGGAACAATGGGGCCACGTGTCACAATGGGACCACGTGTCACAATGGGCAGCCCACAGTCTGTAGCAGCTGCGCAGTAGTAGTCAGCTTCAGTCTGCTGAGGGAGCCTCAGCAGACAGGTGGGCGATGCTCGCCAGGGAGATGGAAAAATAGCTTGCTCACTTCACTCCACGCATCATTTCAGTATCTGCAGTTCCTCTGAGAATGGTGCACTCACTCTCTTAAGCGGTTTCCAAAGACAGATTGAATTGAAATTGGGATACACAAGTAGTGTTTTCAAAGCATGATTTGAATGTTTTTTTCAAATGTCGTTGCTCTGTAATTAGTTTTTCTTGGTCCAAGTTGCACATTTCCAATTCCTTAGCCTTGATTTAACTTGGCCAACTCTTCTACTACTACTACTACTACTACTACTACTACTACTACTACTACTACTCTTATTCACGTCTATATGGGAGGCATTGCACTGTATTCAATCTGTCAGTAAAATAACGATCTATCTTGGCCTTTGCTGCTTGGTAGGTACAGGTGTGACAAGCTGCAGTAATGTGTTTGGCTTTGGATAGCTACATTTCTGCACACCCACCTGCTACAAGGCCTGCAGCCCCTTCCCCTCAGTACTTCCCCAGTCTTAATTCAAGCATTCAATTCCTACCACATCCCTCATGCAATGATATGTCGTTTCATTTTTGAAACATTGTCCCCCTCTTGTGGCCTTCCAACTTTGAAATTTACTGTTCAATTTTGAATTAATTCATATATGAATTAAATGGAAAAGCAACGATTTATCTGGCGAGTTATTTGAATGTTCGGCCTACGTCCACCTGTCTGACAGACGGTATTCTAGTGGCTTGTAGCAGCAGCAGCAGCTAGGTGCGCTGCTTGCCTGCAGTAAATAGGATGTGTTCCATCCATGGAACACTGTGAGAGGAATCATGCCATTCATAGAACACAATGCTTGGATGTGTTCTATTCCTGGAACAATGGGACCACGTGTCACAATGGGACCACGTGTCACAATGGGCAGCCCACAGTCTGTAGCAGCTGCGCAGTAGTAGTCAGCTTCAGTCTGCTGAGGGAGCCTCAGCAGACAGGTGGGCGATGCTCGCCAGGGAGATGGAAAAATAGCTTGCTCACTTCACTCCACGCATCATTTCAGTATCTGCAGTTCCTCTGAGAATGTTGCACTCACTCTCTTAAGCGGTTTCCAAAGACATACTGAATTGAAAATGGGATACACAAGTAGTGTTTTCAAAGCATGATTTGAAAGCTTTTTTCAAATGTCGTTGCACTGTAATTAGTTTTTCTTGGTCCAAGTTGCACATTTCCAATTCCTTAGCCTTGATTTAACTTGACCAACTCTTCTACTACTACTACTACTACTACTACTACTCTTATTCACCTCTATATGGGAGGCATTGCACTGTATTCAATCTGTCAGTAAAATAACGATCTATCTTGGCCTTTGCTGCTTGGTAGGTACAGGTGTGACAAGCTGCAGTAATGTGTTTGGCTTTGGATAGCTACATTTCTTCACACCCACCTGCTACAAGGCCTGCAGCCACTTCCCCTCAGTACTTCCCCAGTCTTAATTCAAGCATTCAATTCCTACCACATCCCTCATGCAAAGATATGTCGTTTCATTTTTGAAACATTGTCCCCCTCTTGTGGCATTCCAACTTTGAAATTTACTGTTCAATTTTGAATTAATTTATATATGAATTAAAAGGAAAAGCAACGATTTATCTGGCGAGTTATTTGAATGTTCGGCCTACGTCCACCTGTCTGACAGACGGTATTCTAGTGGCTTGTAGCAGCAGCAGCAGCAGCAGCAGCAGCTAGGTGCGCTGCTTGCCTGCAGTAAATAGGATGTGTTCCATCCATGGAACACTGTGATAGGAATCATGCCATTCAAAGAACACAATGCTTGGATGTGTTCTATTCCTGGAACAATGGGGCCACGTGTCACAATGGGACCACGTGTCACAATGGGCAGCCCACAGTCTGTAGCAGCTGCGCAGTCGTAGTCAGCTTCAGTCTGCTGAGGGAGCCTCAGCAGACAGGTGGGCGATGCTCGCCAGGCAGATGGAAAAATAGCTTGCTCACTTCACTCCACGCATCATTTCAGTATCTGTAGTTCCTCTGAGAATGGTGCACTCAATCTCTTAAGCGGTTTCCAAAGACATAAAGAATTGAAATTGGGATACACAAGTAGTGTTTTCAAAGCATGATTTGAATGCTTTTTTCAAATGTCGTTGCTCTGTAATTAGTTTTTCTTGGTCCAAGTTGCACATTTCCAATTCCTTAGCCTTGATTTAACTTGACCAACTCTTCTACTACTACTACTACTACTCTTATTCACCTCTATATGGGAGGCATTGCACTGTATTCAATCTGTCAGTAAAATAACGATCTATCTTGGCCTTTGCTGCTTGGTAGGTACAGGTGTGACAAGCTGCAGTAATGTGTTTGGCTTTGGATAGCTACATTTCTGCACACCCATCTGCTACAAGGCCTGCAGGCCCTTCCCCTCAGTACTTCCCCAGTCTTAATTCAAGCATTCAATTCCTACCACATCCCTCATGCAATGATATGTCGTTTCATTTTTGAAACATTGCCCCCCTCTTGTGGCCTTCCAACTTTGAAATTTACTGTTCAATTTTGAATTAATTCATATATGAATTAAATGGAAAAGCAACGATTTATCTGGCGAGTTATTTGAATGTTCGGCCTACGTCCACCTGTCTGACAGATGGTATTCTAGTGGCTTGTAGCAGCAGCAGCAGCAGCTAGGTGCGAGGCTTGCCTGCAGTAAATAGGATGTGTTCCATCCATGGAACACTGTGATAGGAATCATGCCATTCATAGAACACAATGCTTGGATGTGTTCTATTCCTGGAACAATGGGACCACGTGTCACAATGGGACCACGTGTCACAATGGGCAGCCCACAGTCTGTAGCAGCTGCGCAGTAGTAGTCAGCTTCAGTCTGCTGAGGGAGCCTAAGCAGACAGGTGGGCGATGCTCGCCAGGGAGATGGAAAAATAGCTTGCTCACTTCACTCCACGCATCATTTCAGTATCTGCAGTTCCTCTGAGAATGGTGCACTCACTCTCTTAAGCAGTTTCCAAAGACAGATTGAATTGAAATCGGGATAAACAAGTAGTGTTTTCAAAGCATGATTTGAATGCTTTTTTCAAATGTCGTTGCTATGTAATTAGTTTTTCTTGGTCCAAGTTGCACATTTCCAATTCCTTAGCCTTGATTTAACTTGACCAACTCTTCTACTACTACTACTACTACTACTACTACTACTACTCTTATTCACCTCTATATGGGAGGCATTGCACTGTATTCAATCTGTCAGTAAAATAACGATCTATCTTGGCCTTTGCTGCTTGGTAGGTACAGTTGTGACAAGCTGCAGTAATGTGTTTGGCTTTGGATAGCTACATTTCTGCACACCCACCTGCTACAAGGCCTGCAGCCCCTTCCCCTCAGTACTTCCCCAGTCTTAATTCAAGCATTCAATTCCTACCACATCCCTCATGCAATGATATGTCGTTTCATTTTTGAAACATTGTCCCCCTCTTGTGGCCTTCCAACTTTGAAATTTACTGTTCAATTTTGAATTAATTTATATATGAATTAAATGGAAAAGCAACGATTTATCTGGCTAGTTATTTGAATGTTCGGCCTACGTCCACCTGTCTGACAGACGGTATTCTAGTGGCTTGTAGCAGCAGCAGCAGCAGCAGCAGCTAGGTGCGCTGCTTGCCTGCAGTAAATAGGATGTGTTCCATCCATGGAACACTGTGATAGGAATCATGCCATTCATAGAACACAATTCTTGGATGTGTTCTATTCCTGGAACAATGGGACCACGTGTCACAATGGGACCACGTGTCACAATGGGCAGCCCACAGTCTGTAGCAGCTGCGCAGTAGTAGTCAGCTTCAGTCTGCTGAGGGAGCCTCAGCAGACAGGTGGGCGATGCTCGCCAGGGAGATGGAAAAATAGCTTGCTCACTTCACTCCACGCATCATTTCAGTATCTGCAGTTCCTCTGAGAATGGTGCACTCACTCTCTTAAGCGGTTTCCAAAGACAGATTGAATTGAAATCGGGATACACAAGTAGTGTTTTCAAAGCATGATTTGAATGCTTTTTTCAAATGTCGTTGCTCTGTAATTAGTTTTTCTTGGTCCAAGTTGCACATTTCCAATTCCTTAGCCTTGATTTAAATTGACCAACTCTTCTACTTCTACTACTACTACTACTACTACTACTACTACTACTACTACTACTAATACTACTACTACTCTTATTCACCTCTATATGGGAGGCATTGCATTGTATTCAATCTGTCAGTAAAATAACGATCTATCTTGGCCTTTGCTGCTTGGTAGGTACAGGTGTGACAAGCTGCAGTAATGTGTTTGGCTTTGGATAGCTACATTTCTGCACACCCACCTGCTACAAGGCCTGCAGCACCTTCCCCTCAGTACTTCCCCAGTCTTAATTCAAGCATTCAATTCCTACCACATCCCTCATGCAATGATATGTCGTTTCATTTTTGAAACATTGTCCCCCTCTTGTGGCCTTCCAACTTTGAAATTTACTGTTCAATTTTGAATTAATTCATATATGAATTAAATGGAAAAGCAACGATTTATCTGGCTAGTTATTTGAATGTTCGGCCTACGTCCACCTGTCTGACAGACTGTATTCTAGCGGCTTGTAGAAGCAGCAGCAGCTAGGTGCGCTGCTTGCCTGCAGTAAATAGGATGTGTTCCATCCATGGAACACTGTGATAGGAATCATGCCATTCATAGAACACAATGCTTGGATGTGTTCTATTCCTGGAACAATGGGACCACGTGTCACAATGGGACCACGTGTCACAATGGGCAGCCCACAGTCTGTAGCAGCTGCGCAGTAGTAGTCAGCTTCAGTCTGTTGAGGGAGCCTCAGCAGACAGGTGGGCGATGCTCGCCAGGGAGATGGAAAAATAGCTTGCTCACTTCACTCCATGCATCATTTCAGTATCTGCAGTTCCTCTGAGAATGGTGCACTCAATCTCTTAAGCGGTTTCCAAAGACAGATTGAATTGAAATCGGGATACACAAGTAGTGTTTTCAAAGCATGATTTGAATGCTTTTTTCATATGTCGTTGCTCTGTAATTAGTTTTTCTTGGTCCAAGTTGCACATTTCCAATTCCTTAGCCTTGATTTAACTTGACCAACTCTTCTACTACTACTACTCTTATTCACCTCTATATGGGAGGCATTGCACTGTATTCAATCTGTCAGTAAAATAACGATCTATCTTGGCCTTTGCTGCTTGGTAGGTACAGGTATGACAAGCTGCGGTAATGTGTTTGTCTTTGGATAGCTACATTTCTGCACACCCACCTGCTACAAGGCCTGCAGCCCCATCCCCTCAGTACTTCCCCAGTCTTAATTCAAGCATTCAATTCCTACCACATCCCTCATGCAATGATATGTCGTTTCATTTTTGAAACATTGTCCCCCTCTTGTGGCCTTCCAACTTTGAAATTTACTGTTCAATTTTGAATTAATTCATATATGAATTAAATGGAAAAGCATCGATTTATCTGGCGAGTTATTTGAATGTTCGGCCTACGTCCACCTGTCTGACAGACGGTATTCTAGTGGCTTGTATCAGCAGCAGCAGCAGCAGCAGCTAGGTGCGCTGCTTGCCTGCAGTAAATAGGATGTGTTCCATCCATGGAACACTGTGATAGGAATCATGCCATTCATAGAACACAATGCTTGGATGTGTTCTATTCCTGGAACAATGGGACCACGTGTCACAATGGGACCACGTGTCACAATGGGCAGCCAACAGTCTGTAGCAGCTGCGCAGTAGTAGTCAGCTTCAGTCTGCTGAGGGAGCCTCAGCAGACAGGTGGGCGATGCTCGCCAGGGAGATGGAAAAATAGCTTGCTCACTTCACTCCACGCATCATTTCAGTATCTGCAGTTCCTCTGAGAATGGTGCACTCACTCTCTTAAGCGGTTTCCAAAGACAGATTGAATTGAAATTGGGATAGACAAGTAGTGTTTTCAAAGCATGATTTGAATGCTTTTTTCAAATGTCGTTGCTCTGTAATTAGTTTTTCTTGGTCCAAGTTGCACATTTCCAATTCCTTAGCCTTTATTTAACTTGACCAACTCTTCTACTACTACTACTACTACTACTCTTATTCACCTCTATATGGGAGGCATTGCACTGTATTCCATCTGTCAGTAAAATAACGATCTATCTTGGCCTTTGCTGCTTGGTAGGTACAGGTGTGACAAGCTGCAGTAATGTGTTTGGCTTTGGATAGCTACATTTCTGCACACCCACCTGCTACATGGCCTGCAGCCCCTTCCCCTCAGTACTTCCCCAGTCTTAATTCAAGCATTCAATTCCTACCACATCCCTCATGCAATGATATGTCGTTTCATTTTTGAAACATTGTCCCCCTCTTGTGGCCTTCCAACTTTGAAATTTACTGTTCAATTTTGAATTAATTCATATATGAATTAAATGGAAAAGCATCGATTTATCTGGCGAGTTATTTGAATGTTCGGCCTACGTCCACCTGTCTGACAGACGGTATTCTAGTGGCTTGTAGCAGCAGCAGCAGCAGCAGCTAGGTGCGCTGCTTGCCTGCAGTAAATAGGATGTGTTCCATCCATGGAACACTGTGATAGGAATCATGCCATTCATAGAACACAATGCTTGGATGTGTTCTATTCCTGGAACAATGGGACCACGTGTCACAATGGGACCACGTGTCACAATGGGCAGCCCACAGTCTGTAGCAGTTGCGCAGTAGTAGTCAGCTTCAGTCTGCTGAGGGAGCCTCAGCAGACAGGTGGGCGATGCTCGCCAGGGAGATGGAAAAATAGCTTGCTCACTTCACTCCACGCATCATTTCAGTATCTGCAGTTCCTCTGAGAATGGTGCACTCACTCTCTTAAGCGGTTTCCAAAGACAGATTGAATTGAAATCGGGATACACAAGTAGTGTTTTCAAAGCATGATTTGAATGCTTTTTTCAAATGTCGTTGCTCTGTAATTAGTTTTTCTTGGTCCAAGTTGCACATTTCCAATTCCTTAGCCTTGATTTAACTTGACCAACTCTTCTACTACTACTACTACTACTACTCTTATTCACCTCCATATGGGAGGCATTGCACTGTATTCAATTTGTCAGTAAAATAACGATCTATCTTGGCCTTTGCTGCTTGGTAGGTACAGGTGTGACAAGCTGCGGTAATGTGTTTGGCTTTGGATAGCTACATTTCTGCACACCCACCTGCTACAAGGCCTGCAGCCCCTTCCCCTCAGTACTTCCCCAGTCTTAATTCAAGCATTCAATTCCTACCACATCCCTCATGCAATGATATGTCGTTTCATTTTTGAAACATTGTCCCCCTCTTGTGGCCTTCCAACTTTGAAATTTACTGTTCAATTTTGAATTAATTCATATATGAATTAAATGGAAAAGCAACGATTTATCTGGCGAGTTATTTGAATGTTCGGCCTACGTCCACCTGTCTGACAGACGGTATTCTAGTGGCTTGTAGCAGCAGCAGCAGCAGCAGCAGCAGCTAGGTGCGCTGCTTGCCTGCAGTAAATAGGATGTGTTCCATCCATGGAACACTGTGATAGGAATCATGCCATTCATAGAACACAATGCTTGGATGTGTTCTATTCCTGGAACAATGGGACCACGTGTCACAATGGGACCACGTGTCACAATGGGCAGCCCACAGTCTGTAGCAGCTGCGCAGTCGTAGTCAGCTTCAGTCTGCTGAGGGAGCCTCAGCAGACAGGTGGGCGATGCTCGCCAGGGAGATGGAAAAATAGCTTGCTCACTTCACTCCACGCATCATTTCAGTATCGGCAGTTCCTCTGAGAATGGTGCACTCAATCTCTTAAGCGGTTTCCAAAGACATAATGAATTGAAATTGGGATACACAAGTAGTGTTTTCAAAGCATGATTTGAATGCTTTTTTCAAATGTCGTTGCTCTGTAATTAGTTTTTCTTGGTCCAAGTTGCACATTTCCAATTCCTTAGCCTTGATTTAACTTGACCAACTCTTCTACTACTACTACTACTACTCTTATTCACCTCTATATGGGAGGCATTGCACTGTATTCAATCTGTCAGTAAAATAACGATCTATCTTGGCCTTTGCTGCTTGGTAGGTACAGGTGTGACAAGCTGCAGTAATGTGTTTGGCTTTGGATAGCTACATTTCTGCACACCCATCTGCTACAAGGCCTGCAGCCCCTTCCCCTCAGTACTTACCCAGTCTTAATTCAAGCATTCAATTCCTACCACATCCCTCATGCAATGATATGTCGTTTCATTTTTGAAACATTGCTCCCCTCTTGTGGCCTTCCAACTTTGAAATTTACTGTTCAATTTTGAATTAATTCATATATGAATTAAATGGAAAAGCAACGATTTATCTGGCGAGTTATTTGAATGTTCGGCCTACGTCCACCTGTCTGACAGACGGTATTCTAGTGGCTTGTAGCAGCAGCAGCAGCAGCTAGGTGCGAGGCTTGCCTGCAGTAAATAGGATGTGTTCCATCCATGGAACACTGTGATAGGAATCATGCCATTCATAGAACACAATGCTTGGATGTGTTCTATTCCTGGAACAATGGGACCACGTGTCACAATGGGACCACGTGTCACAATGGGCAGCCCACAGTCTGTAGCAGCTGCGCAGTAGTAGTCAGCTTCAGTCTGCTGAGGGAGCCTAAGCAGACAGGTGGGCGATGCTCGCCAGGGAGATGGAAAAATAGCTTGCTCACTTCACTCCACGCATCATTTCAGTATCTGCAGTTCCTCTGAGAATGGTGCACTCACTCTCTTAAGCAGTTTCCAAAGACAGATTGAATTGAAATCGGGATAAACAAGTAGTGTTTTCAAAGCATGATTTGAATGCTTTTTTCAAATGTCGTTGCTATGTAATTAGTTTTTCTTGGTCCAAGTTGCACATTTCCAATTCCTTAGCCTTGATTTAACTTGACCAACTCTTCTACTACTACTACTACTACTACTACTACTACTACTACTACTCTTATTCACCTCTATATGGGAGGCATTGCACTGTATTCAATCTGACAGTAAAATAACGATCTACCTTGGCCTTTGCTGCTTGGTAGGTACAGTTGTGACAAGCTGCAGTAATGTGTTTGGCTTTGGATAGCTACATTTCTGCACACCCACCTGCTACAAGGCCTGCAGCCCCTTCCCCTCAGTACTTCCCCAGTCTTAATTCAAGCATTCAATTCCTACCACATCCCTCATGCAATGATATGTCGTTTCATTTTTGAAACATTGTCCCCCTCTTGTGGCCTTCCAACTTTGAAATTTACTGTTCAATTTTGAATTAATTTATATATGAATTAAATGGAAAAGCAACGATTTATCTGGCGAGTTATTTGAATGTTCGGCCTACGTCCACCTGTCTGACAGATGGTATTCTAGTGGCTTGTAGCAGCAGCAGCAGCAGCAGCTAGGTGCGCTGCTTGCCTGCAGTAAATAGGATGTGTTCCATCCATGGAACACTGTGATAGGAATCATGCCATTCATAGAACACAATTCTTGGATGTGTTCTATTCCTGGAACAATGGGACCACGTGTCACAATGGGACCATGTGTCACAATGGGCAGCCCACAGTCTGTAGCAGCTGCGCAGTAGTAGTCAGCTTCAGTCTGCTGAGGGAGCCTCAGCAGACAGGTGGGCGATGCTCGCCAGGGAGATGGAAAAATAGCTTGCTCACTTCACTCCACGCATCATTTCAGTATCTGCAGTTCCTCTGAGAATGGTGCACTCACTCTCTTAAGCGGTTTCCAAAGACAGATTGAATTGAAATCGGTATACACAAGTAGTGTTTTCAAAGCATGATTTGAATGCTTTTTTCAAATGTCGTTGCTCTGTAATTAGTTTTTCTTGGTCCAAGTTGCACATTTCCAATTCCTTAGCCTTGATTTAAATTGACCAACTCTTCTACTTCTACTACTACTACTACTACTACTACTACTACTACAAATACTACTACTACTCTTATTCACCTCTATATGGGAGGCATTGCACTGTATTCAATCTGTCAGTAAAATAACGATCTATCTTGGCCTTTGCTGCTTGGTAGGTACAGGTGTGACAAGCTGCAGTAATGTGTTTGGCTTTGGATAGCTACATTTCTGCACACCCACCTGCTACAAGGCCTGCAGCCCCTTCCCCTCAGTTCTTCCCCAGTCTTAATACAAGCATTCAATTCCTACCACATCCCTCATGCAATGATATGTCGTTTCATTTTTGAAACATTGTCCCCCTCTTGTGGCCTTCCAACTTTGAAATTTACTGTTCAATTTTGAATTAATTCATATATGAATTAAATGGAAAAGCAACGATTTATCTGGCTAGTTATTTGAATGTTCGGCCTACGTCCACCTGTCTGACAGACTGTATTCTAGTGGCTTGTAGCAGCAGCAGCAGCTAGGTGCGCTGCTTGCCTGCAGTAAATAGGATGTGTTCCATCCATGGAACACTGTGATAGGAATCATGCCATTCATAGAACACAATGCTTGGATGTGTTCTATTCCTGGAACAATGGGACCACGTGTCACAATGGGACCACGTGTCACAATGGGCAGCCCACAGTCTGTAGCAGCTGCGCAGTAGTAGTCAGCTTCAGTCTGCTGAGGGAGCCTCAGCAGAGAGGTGGGCGATGCTCGCCAGGGAGATGGAAAAATAGCTTGCTCACTTCACTCCATGCATCATTTCAGTATCTGCAGTTCCTCTGAGAATGGTGCACTCAATCTCTTAAGCGGTTTCCAAAGACAGATTGAATTGAAATCGGGATACACAAGTAGTGTTTTCAAAGCATGATTTGAATGCTTTTTTCAAATGTCGTTGCTCTGTAATTAGTTTTTCTTGGTCCAAGTTGCACATTTCCAATTCCTTAGCCTTGATTTAACTTGACCAACTCTTCTACTACTACTACTCTTATTCACCTCTATATGGGAGGCATTGCACTGTATTCAATCTGTCAGTAAAATAACGATCTATCTTGGCCTTTGCTGCTTGGTAGGTACAGGTATGACAAGCTGCGGTAATGTGTTTGTCTTTGGATAGCTACATTTCTGCACACCCACCTGCTACAAGGCCTGCAGCCCCATCCCCTCAGTACTTCCCCAGTCTTAATTCAAGCATTCAATTCCTACCACATCCCTCATGCAATGATATGTCGTTTCATTTTTGAAACATTGTCCCCCTCTTGTGGCCTTCCAACTTTGAAATTTACTGTTCAATTTTGAATTAATTCATATATGAATTAAATGGAAAAGCATCGATTTATCTGGCGAGTTATTTGAATGTTCGGCCTACGTCCACCTGTCTGACAGACGGTATTCTAGTGGCTTGTAGCAGCAGCAGCAGCAGCAGCAGCTAGGTGCGCTGCTTGCCTGCAGTAAATAGGATGTGTTCCATCCATGGAACACTGTGATAGGAATCATGCCATTCATAGAACACAATGCTTGGATGTGTTCTATTCCTGGAACAATGGGACCACGTGTCACAATGGGACCACGTGTCACAATGGGCAGCCCACAGTCTGTAGCAGCTGCGCAGTAGTAGTCAGCTTCAGTCTGCTGAGGGAGCCTCAGCAGACAGGTGGGCGATGCTCGCCAGGGAGATGTAAAAATAGCTTGCTCACTTCAATCCACGCATCATTTCAGTATCTGCAGTTCCTCTGAGAATGGTGCACTCACTCTCTTAAGCGGTTTCCAAAGACAGATTGAATTGAAATTGGGATAGACAAGTAGTGTTTTCAAAGCATGATTTGAATGCTTTTTTCAAATGTCGTTGCTCTGTAATTAGTTTTTCTTGGTCCAAGTTGCACATTTCCAATTCCTTAGCCTTTATTTAACTTGACCAACTCTTCTACTACTACTACTACTACTACTCTTATTCACCTCTATATGGGAGACATTGCACTGTATTCAATCTGTCAGTAAAATAACGATCTATCTTGGCCTTTGCTGCTTGGTAGGTACAGGTGTGACAAGCTGCAGTAATGTGTTTGGCTTTGGATAGCTACATTTCTGCACACCCACCTGCTACAAGGCCTGCAGCCCCTTCCCCTCAGTACTTCCCCAGTCTTAATTCAAGCATTCAATTCCTACCACATCCCTCATGCAATGATATGTCGTTTCATTTTTGAAACATTGTCCCCCTCTTGTGGCCTTCCAACTTTGAAATTTACTGTTCAATTTTGAATTAATTCATATATGAATTAAATGGAAAAGCAACGATTTATCTGGCGAGTTATTTGAATGTTCGGCCTACGTCCACCTGTCTGACAGACGGTATTCTAGTGGCTTGTAGCAGCAGCAGCAGCAGCAGCAGCTAGGTGCGCTGCTTGCCTGCAGTAAATAGGATGTGTTCCATCCATGGAACACTGTGATAGGAATCATGCCATTCATAGAACACAATGCTTGGATGTGTTCTATTCCTGGAACAATGGGACCACGTGTCACAATGGGACCACGTGTCACAATGGGCAGCCCACAGTCTGTAGCAGCTGCGCAGTAGTAGTCAGCTTCAGTCTGCTGA
Source organism: Dendrobates tinctorius (assembly GCF_039654945.1). Classification (NCBI taxonomy): domain Eukaryota; kingdom Metazoa; phylum Chordata; class Amphibia; order Anura; family Dendrobatidae; genus Dendrobates; species Dendrobates tinctorius. Next base: position 27,136,663 of record NW_027361793.1, read on the forward strand.
GGGAGCCTCAGCAGACAGGTGGGCGATGCTCGCCAGGGAGATGGAAAAATAGCTTGCTCACTTCACTCCACACATCATTTCAGTATCGGCAGTTCCTCTGAGAATGGTGCACTCAATCTCTTAAGCGGTTTCCAAAGACATAATGAATTGAAATTGGGATACACAAGTAGTGTTTTCAAAGCATGATTTGAATGCTTTTTTCAAATGTCGTTGCTCTGTAATTAGTTTTTCTTGGTCCAAGTTGCACATTTCCAATTCCTTTGCCTTGATTTAACTTGACCAACTCTTCTACTACTACTACTACTACTCTTATTCACCTCTATATGGGAGGCATTGCACTGTATTCAATCTGTCAGTAAAATAACGATCTATCTTGGCCTTTGCTGCTTGGTAGGTACAGGTGTGACAAGCTGCAGTAATGTGTTTGGCTTTGGATAGCTACATTTCTGCACACCCATCTGCTACAAGGCCTGCAGCCCCTTCCCCTCAGTACTTACCCAGTCTTAATTCAAGCATTCAATTCCTACCACATCCCTCATGCAATGATATGTCGTTTCATTTTTGAAACATTGCTCCCCTCTTGTGGCCTTCCAACTTTGAAATTTACTGTTCAATTTTGAATTAATTCATATATGAATTAAATGGAAAAGCAACGATTTATCTGGCGAGTTATTTGAATGTTCGGCCTACGTCCACCTGTCTGACAGACGGTATTCTAGTGGCTTGTAGCAGCAGCAGCAGCAGCTAGGTGCGAGGCTTGCCTGCAGTAAATAGGATGTGTTCCATCCATGGAACACTGTGATAGGAATCATGCCATTCATAGAACACAATGCTTGGATGTGTTCTATTCCTGGAACAATGGGACCACGTGTCACAATGGGACCACGTGTCACAATGGGCAGCCCACAGTCTGTAGCAGCTGCGCAGTAGTAGTCAGCTTCAGTCTGCTGAGGGAGCCTAAGCAGACAGGTGGGCGATGCTCGCCAGGGAGATGGAAAAATAGCTTGCTCACTTCACTCCACGCATCATTTCAGTATCTGCAGTTCCTCTGAGAATGGTGCACTCACTCTCTTAAGCAGTTTCCAAAGACAGATTGAATTGAAATCGGGATAAACAAGTAGTGTTTTCAAAGCATGATTTGAATGCTTTTTTCAAATGTCGTTGCTATGTAATTAGTTTTTCTTGGTCCAAGTTGCACATTTCCAATTCCTTAGCCTTGATTTAACTTGACCAACTCTTCTACTACTACTACTACTACTACTACTACTACTACTACTACTCTTATTCACCTCTATATGGGAGGCATTGCACTGTATTCAATCTGACAGTAAAATAACGATCTACCTTGGCCTTTGCTGCTTGGTAGGTACAGTTGTGACAAGCTGCAGTAATGTGTTTGGCTTTGGATAGCTACATTTCTGCACACCCACCTGCTACAAGGCCTGCAGCCCCTTCCCCTCAGTACTTCCCCAGTCTTAATTCAAGCATTCAATTCCTACCACATCCCTCATGCAATGATATGTCGTTTCATTTTTGAAACATTGTCCCCCTCTTGTGGCCTTCCAACTTTGAAATTTACTGTTCAATTTTGAATTAATTTATATATGAATTAAATGGAAAAGCAACGATTTATCTGGCGAGTTATTTGAATGTTCGGCCTACGTCCACCTGTCTGACAGACGGTATTCTAGTGGCTTGTAGCAGCAGCAGCAGCAGCAGCTAGGTGCGCTGCTTGCCTGCAGTAAATAGGATGTGTTCCATCCATGGAACACTGTGATAGGAATCATGCCATTCATAGAACACAATTCTTGGATGTGTTCTATTCCTGGAACAATGGGACCACGTGTCACAATGGGACCATGTGTCACAATGGGCAGCCCACAGTCTGTAGCAGCTGCGCAGTAGTAGTCAGCTTCAGTCTGCTGAGGGAGCCTCAGCAGACAGGTGGGCGATGCTCGCCAGGGAGATGGAAAAATAGCTTGCTCACTTCACTCCACGCATCATTTCAGTATCTGCAGTTCCTCTGAGAATGGTGCACTCACTCTCTTAAGCGGTTTCCAAAGACAGATTGAATTGAAATCGGGATACACAAGTAGTGTTTTCAAAGCATGATTTGAATGCTTTTTTCAAATGTCGTTGCTCTGTAATTAGTTTTTCTTGGTCCAAGTTGCACATTTCCAATTCCTTAGCCTTGATTTAAATTGACCAACTCTTCTACTACTACTACTCTTATTCACCTCTATATGGGAGGCATTGCACTGTATTCAATCTGTCAGTAAAATAACGATCTATCTTGGCCTTTGCTGCTTGGTAGGTACAGGTATGACAAGCTGCGGTAATGTGTTTGTCTTTGGATAGCTACATTTCTGCACACCCACCTGCTACAAGGCCTGCAGCCCCATCCCCTCAGTACTTCCCCAGTCTTAATTCAAGCATTCAATTCCTACCACATCCCTCATGCAATGATATGTCGTTTCATTTTTGAAACATTGTCCCCCTCTTGTGGCCTTCCAACTTTGAAATTTACTGTTCAATTTTGAATTAATTCATATATGAATTAAATGGAAAAGCATCGATTTATCTGGCGAGTTATTTGAATGTTCGGCCTACGTCCACCTGTCTGACAGACGGTATTCTAGTGGCTTGTAGCAGCAGCAGCAGCAGCAGCAGCTAGGTGCGCTGCTTGCCTGCAGTAAATAGGATGTGTTCCATCCATGGAACACTGTGATAGGAATCATGCCATTCATAGAACACAATGCTTGGATGTGTTCTATTCCTGGAACAATGGGACCACGTGTCACAATGGGACCACGTGTCACAATGGGCAGCCCACAGTCTGTAGCAGCTGCGCAGTAGTAGTCAGCTTCAGTCTGCTGAGGGAGCCTCAGCAGACAGGTGGGCGATGCTCGCCAGGGAGATGGAAAAATAGCTTGCTCACTTCAATCCACGCATCATTTCAGTATCTGCAGTTCCTCTGAGAATGGTGCACTCACTCTCTTAAGCGGTTTCCAAAGACAGATTGAATTGAAATTGGGATAGACAAGTAGTGTTTTCAAAGCATGATTTGAATGCTTTTTTCAAATGTCGTTGCTCTGTAATTAGTTTTTCTTGGTCCAAGTTGCACATTTCCAATTCCTTAGCCTTTATTTAACTTGACCAACTCTTCTACTACTACTACTACTACTACTCTTATTCACCTCTATATGGGAGACATTGCACTGTATTCAATCTGTCAGTAAAATAACGATCTATCTTGGCCTTTGCTGCTTGGTAGGTACAGGTGTGACAAGCTGCAGTAATGTGTTTGGCTTTGGATAGCTACATTTCTGCACACCCACCTGCTACAAGGCCTGCAGCCCCTTCCCCTCAGTACTTCCCCAGTCTTAATTCAAGCATTCAATTCCTACCACATCCCTCATGCAATGATATGTCGTTTCATTTTTGAAACATTGTCCCCCTCTTGTGGCCTTCCAACTTTGAAATTTACTGTTCAATTTTGAATTAATTCATATATGAATTAAATGGAAAAGCAACGATTTATCTGGCGAGTTATTTGAATGTTCGGCCTACGTCCACCTGTCTAACAGACGGTATTCTAGTGGCTTGTAGCAGCAGCAGCAGCAACAGCTAGGTGCGCTGCTTGCCTGCAGTAAATAGGATGTGTTCCATCCATGGAACACTGTGATAGGAATCATGCCATTCATAGAACACAATGCTTGGATGTGTTCTATTCCTGGAACAATGGGACCACGTGTCACAATGGGACCACGTGTCACAATGGGCAGCCCACAGTCTGTAGCAGCTGCGCAGTAGTAGTCAGCTTCAGTCTGCTGAGGGAGCCTCAGCAGACAGGTGGGCGATGCTCGCCAGGGAGATGGAAAAATAGCTTGCTCACTTCACTCCACGCATCATTTCAGTATCTGCAGTTCCTCTGAGAATGGTGCACTCACTCTCTTAAGCGGTTTCCAAAGACAGATTGAATTGAAATCGGGATACACAAGTAGTGTTTTCAAAGCATGATTTGAATGCTTTTTTCAAATGTCGTTGCTCTGTAATTAGTTTTTCTTGGTCCAAGTTGCACATTTCCAATTCCTTATCCTTGATTTAACTTGACCAACTCTTCTACTACTACTACTACTACTACTCTTATTCACCTCCATATGGGAGGCATTGCACTGTATTCAATTTGTCAGTAAAATAACGATCTATCTTGGCCTTTGCTGCTTGGTAGGTACAGGTGTGACAAGCTGCGGTAATGTGTTTGGCTTTGGATAGCTACATTTCTGCACACCCACCTGCTACAAGGCCTGCAGCCCCTTCCCCTCAGTACTTCCCCAGTCTTAATTCAAGCATTCAATTCCTACCACATCCCTCATGCAATGATATGTCGTTTCATTTTTGAAACATTGTCCCCCTCTTGTGGCCTTCCAACTTTGAAATTTACTGTTCAATTTTGAATTAATTCATATATGAATTAAATGGAAAAGCAACGATTTATCTGGCGAGTTATTTGAATGTTCGGCCTACGTCCACCTGTCTGACAGACGGTATTCTAGTGGCTTGTAGCAGCAGCAGCAGCAGCTAGGTGCGAGGCTTGCCTGCAGTAAATAGGATGTGTTCCATCCATGGAACACTGTGATAGGAATCATGCCATTCATAGAACACAATGCTTGGATGTGTTCTATTCCTGGAACAATGGGACCACGTGTCACAATGGGACCACGTGTCACAATGGGCAGCCCACAGTCTGTAGCAGCTGCGCAGTAGTAGTCAGCTTCAGTCTGCTGAGGGAGCCTAAGCAGACAGGTGGGCGATGCTCGCCAGGGAGATGGAAAAATAGCTTGCTCACTTCACTCCACGCATCATTTCAGTATCTGCAGTTCCTCTGAGAATGGTGCACTCACTCTCTTAAGCAGTTTCCAAAGACAGATTGAATTGAAATCGGGATAAACAAGTAGTGTTTTCAAAGCATGATTTGAATGCTTTTTTCAAATGTCGTTGCTATGTAATTAGTTTTTCTTGGTCCAAGTTGCACATTTCCAATTCCTTAGCCTTGATTTAACTTGACCAACTCTTCTACTACTACTACTACTACTACTACTACTACTACTACTACTCTTATTCACCTCTATATGGGAGGCATTGCACTGTATTCAATCTGACAGTAAAATAACGATCTACCTTGGCCTTTGCTGCTTGGTAGGTACAGTTGTGACAAGCTGCAGTAATGTGTTTGGCTTTGGATAGCTACATTTCTGCACACCCACCTGCTACAAGGCCTGCAGCCCCTTCCCCTCAGTACTTCCCCAGTCTTAATTCAAGCATTCAATTCCTACCACATCCCTCATGCAATGATATGTCGTTTCATTTTTGAAACATTGTCCCCCTCTTGTGGCCTTCCAACTTTGAAATTTACTGTTCAATTTTGAATTAATTTATATATGAATTAAATGGAAAAGCAACGATTTATCTGGCGAGTTATTTGAATGTTCGGCCTACGTCCACCTGTCTGACAGACGGTATTCTAGTGGCTTGTAGCAGCAGCAGCAGCAGCAGCTAGGTGCGCTGCTTGCCTGCAGTAAATAGGATGTGTTCCATCCATGGAACACTGTGATAGGAATCATGCCATTCATAGAACACAATTCTTGGATGTGTTCTATTCCTGGAACAATGGGACCACGTGTCACAATGGGACCATGTGTCACAATGGGCAGCCCACAGTCTGTAGCAGCTGCGCAGTAGTAGTCAGCTTCAGTCTGCTGAGGGAGCCTCAGCAGACAGGTGGGCGATGCTCGCCAGGGAGATGGAAAAATAGCTTGCTCACTTCACTCCACGCATCATTTCAGTATCTGCAGTTCCTCTGAGAATGGTGCACTCACTCTCTTAAGCGGTTTCCAAAGACAGATTGAATTGAAATCGGGATACACAAGTAGTGTTTTCAAAGCATGATTTGAATGCTTTTTTCAAATGTCGTTGCTCTGTAATTAGTTTTTCTTGGTCCAAGTTGCACATTTCCAATTCCTTAGCCTTGATTTAAATTGACCAACTCTTCTACTACTACTACTCTTATTCACCTCTATATGGGAGGCATTGCACTGTATTCAATCTGTCAGTAAAATAACGATCTATCTTGGCCTTTGCTGCTTGGTAGGTACAGGTATGACAAGCTGCGGTAATGTGTTTGTCTTTGGATAGCTACATTTCTGCACACCCACCTGCTACAAGGCCTGCAGCCCCATCCCCTCAGTACTTCCCCAGTCTTAATTCAAGCATTCAATTCCTACCACATCCCTCATGCAATGATATGTCGTTTCATTTTTGAAACATTGTCCCCCTCTTGTGGCCTTCCAACTTTGAAATTTACTGTTCAATTTTGAATTAATTCATATATGAATTAAATGGAAAAGCATCGATTTATCTGGCGAGTTATTTGAATGTTCGGCCTACGTCCACCTGTCTGACAGACGGTATTCTAGTGGCTTGTAGCAGCAGCAGCAGCAGCAGCAGCTAGGTGCGCTGCTTGCCTGCAGTAAATAGGATGTGTTCCATCCATGGAACACTGTGATAGGAATCATGCCATTCATAGAACACAATGCTTGGATGTGTTCTATTCCTGGAACAATGGGACCACGTGTCACAATGGGACCACGTGTCACAATGGGCAGCCCACAGTCTGTAGCAGCTGCGCAGTAGTAGTCAGCTTCAGTCTGCTGAGGGAGCCTCAGCAGACAGGTGGGCGATGCTCGCCAGGGAGATGGAAAAATAGCTTGCTCACTTCAATCCACGCATCATTTCAGTATCTGCAGTTCCTCTGAGAATGGTGCACTCACTCTCTTAAGCGGTTTCCAAAGACAGATTGAATTGAAATTGGGATAGACAAGTAGTGTTTTCAAAGCATGATTTGAATGCTTTTTTCAAATGTCGTTGCTCTGTAATTAGTTTTTCTTGGTCCAAGTTGCACATTTCCAATTCCTTAGCCTTTATTTAACTTGACCAACTCTTCTACTACTACTACTACTACTACTCTTATTCACCTCTATATGGGAGACATTGCACTGTATTCAATCTGTCAGTAAAATAACGATCTATCTTGGCCTTTGCTGCTTGGTAGGTACAGGTGTGACAAGCTGCAGTAATGTGTTTGGCTTTGGATAGCTACATTTCTGCACACCCACCTGCTACAAGGCCTGCAGCCCCTTCCCCTCAGTACTTCCCCAGTCTTAATTCAAGCATTCAATTCCTACCACATCCCTCATGCAATGATATGTCGTTTCATTTTTGAAACATTGTCCCCCTCTTGTGGCCTTCCAACTTTGAAATTTACTGTTCAATTTTGAATTAATTCATATATGAATTAAATGGAAAAGCAACGATTTATCTGGCGAGTTATTTGAATGTTCGGCCTACGTCCACCTGTCTAACAGACGGTATTCTAGTGGCTTGTAGCAGCAGCAGCAGCAACAGCTAGGTGCGCTGCTTGCCTGCAGTAAATAGGATGTGTTCCATCCATGGAACACTGTGATAGGAATCATGCCATTCATAGAACACAATGCTTGGATGTGTTCTATTCCTGGAACAATGGGACCACGTGTCACAATGGGACCACGTGTCACAATGGGCAGCCCACAGTCTGTAGCAGCTGCGCAGTAGTAGTCAGCTTCAGTCTGCTGAGGGAGCCTCAGCAGACAGGTGGGCGATGCTCGCCAGGGAGATGGAAAAATAGCTTGCTCACTTCACTCCACGCATCATTTCAGTATCTGCAGTTCCTCTGAGAATGGTGCACTCACTCTCTTAAGCGGTTTCCAAAGACAGATTGAATTGAAATCGGGATACACAAGTAGTGTTTTCAAAGCATGATTTGAATGCTTTTTTCAAATGTCGTTGCTCTGTAATTAGTTTTTCTTGGTCCAAGTTGCACATTTCCAATTCCTTATCCTTGATTTAACTTGACCAACTCTTCTACTACTACTACTACTACTACTCTTATTCACCTCCATATGGGAGGCATTGCACTGTATTCAATTTGTCAGTAAAATAACGATCTATCTTGGCCTTTGCTGCTTGGTAGGTACAGGTGTGACAAGCTGCGGTAATGTGTTTGGCTTTGGATAGCTACATTTCTGCACACCCACCTGCTACAAGGCCTGCAGCCCCTTCCCCTCAGTACTTCCCCAGTCTTAATTCAAGCATTCAATTCCTACCACATCCCTCATGCAATGATATGTCGTTTCATTTTTGAAACATTGTCCCCCTCTTGTGGCCTTCCAACTTTGAAATTTACTGTTCAATTTTGAATTAATTCATATATGAATTAAATGGAAAAGCAACGATTTATCTGGCGAGTTATTTGAATGTTCGGCCTACGTCCACCTGTCTGACAGACGGTATTCTAGTGGCTTGTAGCAGCAGCAGCAGCAGCAGCTAGGTGCGCTGCTTGCCTGCAGTAAATAGGATGTGTTCCATCCATGGAACACTGTGATAGGAATCATGCCATTCATAGAACACAATGCTTGGATGTGTTCTATTCCTGGAACAATGGGACCACGTGTCACAATGGGACCACGTGTCACAATGGGCAGCCCACAGTCTGTAGCAGCTGCGCAGTAGTAGTCAGCTTCAGTCTGCTGAGGGAGCCTCAGCAGACAGGTGGGCGATGCTCGCCAGGGACATGGAAAAATAGCTTGCTCACTTCACTCCACGCATCATTTCAGTATCTGAAGTTCCTCTGAGAATGGTGCACTCACTCTATTAAGCGGTTTGCAAAGACATATTGAATTGAAATTGGGATACACAAGTAGTGTTTTCAAAGCATGATTTGAATGCTTTTTTCAAATGTCGTTGCTCTGTAATTAGTTTTTCTTGGTCCAAGTTGCACATTTCCAATTCCTTAGCCTTGATTTAACTTGACCAACTCTTCTACTACTACTACTACTACTACTACTCTTATTCACCTCTATATGGGAGGCATTGCACTGTATTCAATCTGTCAGTAAAATAACGATCTATCTTGGCCTTTGCTGCTTGGTAGGTACAGGTATGACAAGCTGCGGTAATGTGTTTGGCTTTGGATAGCTACATTTCTGCACACCCACCTGCTACAAGGCCTGCAGCCCCTTCCCCTCAGTACTTCCCCAGTCTTAATTCAAGCATTCAATTCCTACCACATCCCTCATGCAATGATATGTCGTTTCATTTTTGAAACATTGTCCCCCTCTTGTGGCCTTCCAACTTTGAAATTTACTGTTCAATTTTGAATTAATTCATATATGAATTAAATGGAAAAGCAACGATTTATCTGGCGAGTTATTTGAATGTTCGGCCTACGTCCACCTGTCTGACAGACGGTATTCTAGTGGCTTGTAGCAGCAGCAGCAGCTAGGTGCGCTGCTTGCCTGCAGTAAATAGGATGTGTTCCATCCATGGAACACTGTGATAGGAATCATGCCATTCATAGAACACAATGCTTGGATGTGTTCTATTCCTGGAACAATGGGACCACGTGTCACAATGGGACCACGTGTCACAATGGGCAGCCCACAGTCTGTAGCAGCTGCGCAGTAGTAGTCAGCTTCAGTCTGCTGAGGGAGCCTCAGCAGACAGGTGGGCGATGCTCGCCAGGGAGATGGAAAAATAGCTTGCTCACTTCACTCCACGCATCATTTCAGTATCTGCAGTTCCTCTGAGAATGGTGCACTCACTCTCTTAAGCGGTTTCCAAAGACAGATTGAATTGAAATTGGGATAGACAAGTAGTGTTTTCAAAGCATGATTTGAATGCTTTTTTCAAATGTCGTTGCTCTGTAATTAGTTTTTCTTGGTCCAAGTTGCACATTTCCAATTCCTTAGCCTTGATTTAACTTGACCAACTTTTCTACTACTACTACTACTACTACTACTCTTATTCACCTCTATATGGGAGGCATTGCACTGTATTCAATCTGTCAGTAAAATAACGATCTATCTTGGCCTTTGCTGCTTGGTAGGTACAGGTGTGACAAGCTGCAGTAATGTGTTTGGCTTTGGATAGCTACATTTCTGCACACCCACCTGCTACAAGGCCTGCAGCCCCTTCCCCTCAGTACTTCCCCAGTCTTAATTCAAGCATTCAATTCCTACCACATCCCTCATGCAATGATATGTCGTTTCATTTTTGAAACATTGTCCCCCTCTTGTGGCCTTCCAACTTTGAAATTTACTGTTCAATTTTGAATTAATTCATATATGAATTAAATGGAAAAGCAACGATTTATCTGGCGAGTTATTTGAATGTTCGGCCTACGTCCACCTGTCTGACAAGACGGTATTCTAGTGGCTTGTAGCAGCAGCAGCAGCAGCAGCTAGGTGCGCTGCTTGCCTGCAGTAAATAGGATGTGTTCCATCCATGGAACACTGTGATAGGAATCATGCCATTCATAGAACACAATGCTTGGATGTGTTCTATTCCTGGAACAATGGGAGCACGTGTCACAATGGGACCACGTGTCACAATGGGCAGCCCACAGTCTGTAGCAGCTGCGCAGAAGTAGTCAGCTTCAGTCTGCTGAGGGAGCCTCAGCAAACAGGTGGGCGATGCTCGCCAGGGAGATGGAAAAATAGCTTGCTCACTTCACTCCACGCATCATTTCAGTATCTGCAGTTCCTCTGAGAATGGTGCACTCACTCTCTTAAGCGGTTTCCAAAGACAGATTGAATTGAAATCGGGATACACAAGTAGTGTTTTCAAAGCATGATTTGAATGCTTTTTTCAAATGTCGTTGCTCTGTAATTAGTTTTTCTTGGTCCAAGTTGCACATTTCCAATTCCTTAGCCTTGATTTAACTTGACCAACTCTTCTACTACTACTACTACTACTACTACTACTACTACTACTACTACTCTTATTTACCTCTATATGGGAGGCATTGCACTGTATTCAATCTGTCAGTAAAATAACGATCTATCTTGGCCTTTGCTGCTTGGTAGGTACAGTTGTGACAAGCTGCAGTAATGTGTTTGGCTTTGGATAGCTACATTTCTGCACACCCACCTGCTACAAGGCCTGCAGCCCCTTCCCCTCAGTACTTCCCCAGTCTTAATTCAAGCATTCAATTCCTACCACATCCCTCATGCAATGATATGTCGTTTCATTTTTGAAACATTGTCCCCCTCTTGTGGCCTTCCAACTTTGAAATTTACTGTTCAATTTTGAATTAATTTATATATGAATTAAATGGAAAAGCAACGATTTATCTGGCTAGTTATTTGAATGTTCGGCCTACGTCCACCTGTCTGACAGACGGTATTCTAGTGGCTTGTAGCAGCAGCAGCAGCAGCAGCAGCTAGGTGCGCTGCTTGCCTGCAGTAAATAGGATGTGTTCCATCCATGGAACACTGTGATAGGAATCATGCCATTCATAGAACACAATTCTTGGATGTGTTCTATTCCTGGAACAATGGGACCACGTGTCACAATGGGACCACGTGTCACAATGGGCAGCCCACAGTCTGTAGCAGCTGCGCAGTAGTAGTCAGCTTCAGTCTGCTGAGGGAGCCTCAGCAGACAGGTGGGCGATGCTCGCCAGGGAGATGGAAAAATAGCTTGCTCACTTCACTCCACGCATCATTTCAGTATCTGCAGTTCCTCTGAGAATGGTGCACTCACTCTCTTAAGCAGTTTCCAAAGACAGATTGAATTGAAATCGGGATACACAAGTAGTGTTTTCAAAGCATGATTTGAATGCTTTTTTCAAATGTCGTTGCTCTGTAATTAGTTTTTCTTGGTCCAAGTTGCACATTTCCAATTCCTTAGCCTTGATTTAACTTGACCAACTCTTCTACTTCTACTACTACTACTACTACTACTACTACTACTACTACTAATACTACTACTACTCTTATTCACCTCTATATGGGAGGCATTGCACTGTATTCAATCTGTCAGTAAAATAACGATCTATCTTGGCCTTTGCTGCTTGGTAGGTACAGGTGTGACAAGCTGCAGTAATGTGTTTGGCTTTGGATAGCTACATTTCTGCACACCCACCTGCTACAAGGCCTGCAGCCCCTTCCCCTCAGTACTTCCCCAGTCTTAATTCAAGCATTCAATTCCTACCACATCCCTCATGCAATGATATGTCGTTTCATTTTTGAAACATTGTCCCCCTCTTGTGGCCTTCCAACTTTGAAATTTACTGTTCAATTTTGAATTAATTCATATATGAATTAAATGGAAAAGCAACGATTTATCTGGCTAGTTATTTGAATGTTCGGCCTACGTCCACCTGTCTGACAGACTGTATTCTAGAGGCTTGTAGCAGCAGCAGCAGCTAGGTGCGCTGCTTGCCTGCAGTAAATAGGATGTGTTCCATCCATTGAACACTGTGATAGGAATCATGCCATTCATAGAACACAATGCTTGGATGTGTTCTATTCCTGGAACAATGGGACCACGTGTCACAATGGGACCACGTGTCACAATGGGCAGCCCACAGTCTGTAGCAGCTGCGCAGTAGTAGTCAGCTTCAGTCTGCTGAGGGAGCCTCAGCAGACAGGTGGGCGATGCTCGCCAGGGAGATGGAAAAATAGCTTGCTCACTTCACTCCATGCATCATTTCAGTATCTGCAGTTCCTCTGAGAATGGTGCACTCAATCTCTTAAGCGGTTTCCAAAGACAGATTGAATTGAAATCGGGATACACAAGTAGTGTTTTCAAAGCATGATTTGAATGCTTTTTTCAAATGTCGTTGCTCTGTAATTAGTTTTTCTTGGTCCAAGTTGCACATTTCCAATTCCTTAGCCTTGATTTAACTTGACCAACTCTTCTACTACTACTACTCTTATTCACCTCTATATGGGAGGCATTGCACTGCATTCAATCTGTCAGTAAAATAACGATCTATCTTGGCCTTTGCTGCTTGGTAGGTACAGGTATGACAAGCTGCGGTATTGTGTTTGGCTTTGGATAGCTACATTTCTGCACACCCACCTGCTACAAGGCCTGCAGCCCCATCCCCTCAGTACTTCCCCAGTCTTAATTCAAGCATTCAATTCCTACCACATCCCTCATGCAATGATATGTCGTTTCATTTTTGAAACATTGTCCCCCTCTTGTGGCCTTCCAACTTTGAAATTTACTGTTCAATTTTGAATTAATTCATATATGAATTAAATGGAAAAGCAACGATTTATTTGGCGAGTTATTTGAATGTTCGGCCTACGTCCACCTGTCTGACAGACGGTATTCTAGTGGCTTGTAGCAGCAGCAGCAGCAGCAGCAGCTAGGTGCGCTGCTTGCCTGCAGTAAATAGGATGTGTTCCATCCATGGAACACTGTGATAGGAATCATGCCATTCATAGAACACAATGCTTGGATGTGTTCTATTCCTGGAACAATGGGACCACGTGTCCCAATGGGACCACGTGTCACAATGGGCAGCCAACAGTCTGTAGCAGCTGCGCAGTAGTAGTCAGCTTCAGTCTGCTGAGGGAGCCTCAGCAGACAGGTGGGCGATGCTCGCCAGGGAGATGGAAAAATAGCTTGCTCACTTCACTCCATGCATCATTTCAGTATCTGCAGTTCCTCTGAGAATGGTGCACTCACTCTCTTAAGCGGTTTCCAAAGACAGATTGAATTGAAATTGGGATAGACAAGTAGTGTTTTCAAAGCATGATTTGAATGCTTTTTTCAAATGTCGTTGCTCTGTAATTAGTTTTTCTTGGTCCAAGTTGCACATTTCCAATTCCTTAGCCTTGATTTAACTTGACCAACTCTTCTACTACTACTACTACTACTACTCTTATTCACCTCTATATGGGAGGCATTGCACTGTATTCAATCTGTCAGTAAAATAACGATCTATCTTGGCCTTTGCTGCTTGGTAGGTACAGGTGTGACAAGCTGCAGTAATGTGTTTGGCTTTGGATAGCTACATTTCTGCACACCCACCTGCTACAAGGCCTGCAGCCCCTTCCCCTCAGTACTTCCCCAGTCTTAATTCAAGCATTCAATTCCTACCACATCCCTCATGCAATGATATGTCGTTTCATTTTTGAAACATTGTCCCCCTCTTGTGGCCTTCCAACTTTGAAATTTACTGTTCAATTTTGAATTAATTCATATATGAATTAAATGGAAAAGCAACGATTTATCTGGCGAGTTATTTGAATGTTTGGCCTACGTCCACCTGTCTGACAGACGGTATTCTAGTGGCTTGTAGCAGCAGCAGCAGCAGCAGCAGCTAGGTGCGCTGCTTGCCTGCAGTAAATAGGATGTGTTCCATCCATGGAACACTGTGATAGGAATCATGCCATTCATAGAACACAATGCTTGGATGTGTTCTATTCCTGGAACAATGGGACCACGTGTCACAATGGGACCACGTGTCACAATGGGCAGCCCACAGTCTGTAGCAGCTGCGCAGTAGTAGTCAGCTTCAGTCTGCTGAGGGAGCCTCAGCAGACAGGTGGGCGATGCTCGCCAGGGAGATGGAAAAATAGCTTGCTCACTTCACTCCACGCATCATTTCAGTATCTGCAGTTCCTCTGAGAATGGTGCACTCACTCTCTTAAGCGGTTTCCAAAGACAGATTGAATTGAAATCGGGATACACAAGTAGTGTTTTCAAAGCATGATTTGAATGCTTTTTTCAAATGTTGTTGCTCTGTAATTAGTTTTTCTTGGTCCAAGTTGCACATTTCCAATTACTTAGCCTTGATTTAACTTGACCAACTCTTCTACTACTACTACTACTACTACTCTTATTCACCTCTATATGGGAGGCATTGCACTGTATTCAATTTGTCAGTAAAATAACGATCTATCTTGGCCTTTGCTGCTTGGTAGGTACAGGTGTGACAAGCTGCAGTAATGTGTTTGGCTTTGGATAGCTACATTTCTGCACACCCACCTGCTACAAGGCCTGCAGCCCCTTCCCCTCAGTACTTCCCCAGTCTTAATTCAAGCATTCAATTCCTACCACATCCCTCATGCAATGATATGTCGTTTCATTTTTGAAACATTGTCCCCCTCTTGTGGCCTTCCAACTTTGAAATTTACTGTTCAATTTTGAATTAATTCATATATGAATTAAATGGAAAAGCAACGATTTATCTGGCGAGTTATTTGAATGTTCGGCCTACGTCCACCTGTCTGACAGACGGTATTCTAGTGGCTTGTAGCAGCAGCAGCAGCAGCAGCAGCAGCTAGGTGCGCTGCTTGCCTGCAGTAAATAGGATGTGTTCCATCCATGGAACACTGTGATAGGAATCATGCCATTCATAGAACACAATGCTTGGATGTGTTCTATTCCTGGAACAATGGGACCACGTGTCACAATGGGACCACGTGTCACAATGGGCAGCCCACAGTCTGTAGCAGCTGCGCAGTAGTAGTCAGCTTCAGTCTGCTGAGGGAGCCTCAGCAGACAGGTGGGCGATGCTCGCCAGGGAGATGGAAAAATAGCTTGCTCACTTCACTCCACGCATCATTTCAGTATCTGCAGTTCCTCTGAGAATGGTGCACTCACTCTCTTAAGCGGTTTCCAAAGACAGATTGAATTGAAATTGGGATAGACAAGTAGTGTTTTCAAAGCATGATTTGAATGCTTTTTTCAAATGTCGTTGCTCTGTAATTAGTTTTTCTTGGTCCAAGTTGCACATTTCCAATTCCTTAGCCTTGATTTAACTTGACCAACTTTTCTACTACTACTACTACTACTACTACTACTACTACTACTCTTATTCACCTCTATATGGGAGGCATTGCACTGTATTCAATCTGTCAGTAAAATAACGATCTATCTTGGCCTTTGCTGCTTGGTAGGTACAGGTGTGACAAGCTGCAGTAATGTGTTTGGCTTTGGATAGCTACATTTCTGCACACCCACCTGCTACAAGGCCTGCAGCCCCTTCCCCTCAGTACTTCCCCAGTCTTAATTCAAGCATTCAATTCCTACCACATCCCTCATGCAATGATATGTCGTTTCATTTTTGAAACATTGTCCCCCTCTTGTGGCCTTCCAACTTTGAAATTTACTGTTCAATTTTGAATTAATTCATATATGAATTAAATGGAAAAGCAACGATTTATCTGGCGAGTTATTTGAATGTTCGGCCTACGTCCACCTGTCTGACAAGACGGTATTCTAGTGGCTTGTAGCAGCAGCAGCAGCAGCAGCTAGGTGCACTGCTTGCCTGCAGTAAATAGGATGTGTTCCATCCATGGAACACTGTGATAGGAATCATGCCATTCATAGAACACAATGCTTGGATGTGTTCTATTCCTGGAACAATGGGACCACGTGTCACAATGGGACCACGTGTCACAATGGGCAGCCCACAGTCTGTAGCAGCTGCGCAGTAGTAGTCAGCTTCAGTCTGCTGAGGGAGCCTCAGCAGACAGGTGGGCGATGCTCGCCAGGGAGATGGAAAAATAGCTTGCTCACTTCACTCCACGCATCATTTCAGTATCTGCAGTTCCTCTGAGAATGGTGCACTCACTCTCTTAAGCGGTTTCCAAAGACAGATTGAATTGAAATCGGGATACACAAGTAGTGTTTTCAAAGCATGATTTGAATGCTTTTTTCAAATGTCGTTGCTCTGTAATTAGTTTTTCTTGGTCCAAGTTGCACATTTCCAATTCCTTAGCCTTGATTTAACTTGACCAACTCTTCTACTACTACTACTACTATTCTTATTCACCTCTATATGGGAGGCATTGCACTGCAATTTTACTGCAATTTGTCAGTAAAATAACGATCTATCTTGGCCTTTGCTGCTTGGTAGGTACAGGTGTGACAAGCTGCGGTAATGTGTTTGGCTTTGGATAACACATAACTCTTCTACTACTACTACTACCACTACTACTACTACTCTTATTCACCTCTATATGGGAGGCATTGCACTGTATTCAATTTGTCAGTAAAATAACGATCTATCTTGGCCTTTGCTGCTTGGTAGGTACAGTTGTGACAAGCTGCAGTAATGTGTTTGGCTTTGGATAGCTACATTTCTGCACACCCACCTGCTACAAGGCCTGCAGCCCCTTCCCCTCAGTACTTCCCCAGTCTTAATTCAAGCATTCAATTCCTACCACATCCCTCATGCAATGATATGTCGTTTCATTTTTGAAACATTGTCCCCCTCCTGTGGCCTTCCAACTTTGAAATTTACTGTTCAATTTTGAATTAATTTATATATGAATTAAATGGAAAAGCAACGATTTATCTGGCGAGTTATTTGAATGTTCGGCCTACGTCCACCTGTCTGACAGACATTATTCTAGTGGCTTGTAGCAGCAGCAGCAGCAGCAGCAGCAGCAGCAGCAGCTAGGTGCGCTGCTTGCCTGCAGTAAATAGGATGTGTTCCATCCATGGAACACTGTGATAGGAATCATGCCATTCATAGAACACAATGCTTGGATGTGTTCTATTCCTGGAACAATGGGACCACGTGTCACAATGGGACCACGTGTCACAATGGGTCGCCCACAGTCTGTAGCAGCTGCGCAGTAGTAGTCAGCTTCAGTCTGCTGAGGGAGCCTCAGCAGACAGGTGGGCGATGCTCGCCAGGGAGATGGAAAAATAGCTTGCTCACTTCACTCCACGCATCATTTCAGTATCTGCAGTTCCTCTGAGAATGGTGCACTCAATCTCTTAAGCAGTTTCCAAAGACAGATTGAATTGAAATCGGGATACACAAGTAGTGTTTTCAAAGCATGATTTGAATGCTTTTTTCAAATGTCGTTGCTCTGTAATTAGTTTTTCTTGGTCCAAGTTGCACATTTCCAATTCCTTAGCCTTGATTTAACTTGACCAACTCTTCTACTACTACTACTTCTACTACTACTACTCTTATTCACCTCTATATGGGAGGCATTGCACTGTATTCAATCTGTCAGTTAAATAATGATCTATCTTGGCCTTTGCTGCTTGGTAGGTACAGGTGTGACAAGCTGCAGTAATGTGTTTGGCTTTGGATAGCTACATTTCTACACACCCACCTGCTACAAGGCCTGCAGCCCCTTCCCCTCAGTACTTCCCCAGTCTTAATTCAAGCATTCAATTCCTACTACATCCCTCTTGCAATGATATGTCGTTTCGTTTTTGAAACATTGTACCCCTCTTGTGGCCTTCCAACTTTGAAATTTACTGTTCAATTTTGAATTAATTCATATATGAATTAAATGGAAAAGCAACGATTTATCTGGCTAGTTATTTGAATGTTCGCCCTACGTCCACCTGTCTGACAGACGGTATTCTAGTGGCTTGTAGCAGCAGCAGCAGCAGCAGCAGCTAGGTGCGCTGCTTGCCTGCAGTAAATAGGATGTGTTCCATCCATGGAACACTGTGATAGGAATCATGCCATTCATAGAACACAATGCTTGGATGTGTTCTATTCCTGGAACAATGGGACCACGTGTCACAATGGGACCACGTGTCACAATGGGCAGCCCACAGTCTGTAGCAGCTGCGCAGTAGTAGTCAGCTTCAGTCTGCTGAGGGAGCCAGGGAGATGGAAAAATAGCTTGCTCACTTCACTCCACGCATCATTTCAGTATCTGCAGTTCCTCTGAGAATGGTGCACTCACTCTCTTAAGCGGTTTCCAAAGACAGATTGAATTGAAATCGGGATACACAAGTAGTGTTTTCAAAGCATGATTTGAATGCTTTTTTCAAATGTCGTTGCTCTGTAATTAGTTTTTCTTGGTCCAAGTTGCACATTTCCAATTCCTTAGCCTTGATTTAACTTGACCAACTCTTCTACTACTACTACTACTACTACTACTACTACTACTACTACTCTTATTCACCTCTATATGGGAGGCATTGCACTGTATTCAATCTGTCAGTAAAATAACGATCTATCTTGGCCTTTGCTGCTTGGTAGGTACAGTTGTGACAAGCTGCAGTAATGTGTTTGGCTTTGGATAGCTACATTTCTGCACACCCACCTGCTACAAGGCCTGCAGCCCCTTCCCCTCAGTACTTCCCCAGTCTTAATTCAAGCATTCAATTCCTACCACATCCCTCATGCAATGATATGTCGTTTCATTTTTGAAACATTGTCCCCCTCTTGTGGCCTTCCAACTTTGAAATTTACTGTTCAATTTTGAATTAATTTATATATGAATTAAATGGAAAAGCAACGATTTATCTGGCTAGTTATTTGAATGTTCGGCCTACGTCCACCTGTCTGACAGACGGTATTCTAGTGGCTTGTAGCAGCAGCAGCAGCAGCAGCAGCAGCTAGGTGCGCTGCTTGCCTGCAGTAAATAGGATGTGTTCCATCCATGGAACACTGTGATAGGAATCATGCCATTCATAGAACACAATTCTTGGATGTGTTCTATTCCTGGAACAATGGGACCACGTGTCACAATGGGACCACGTGTCACAATGGGCAGCCCACAGTCTGTAGCAGCTGCGCAGTAGTAGTCAGCTTCAGTCTGCTGAGGGAGCCTCAGCAGACAGGTGGGCGATGCTCGCCAGGGAGATGGAAAAATAGCTTGCTCACTTCACTCCACGCATCATTTCAGTATCTGCAGTTCCTCTGAGAATGGTGCACTCACTCTCTTAAGCGGTTTCCAAAGACAGATTGAATTGAAATCGGGATACACAAGTAGTGTTTTCAAAGCATGATTTGAATGCTTTTTTCAAATGTCGTTGCTCTGTAATTAGTTTTTCTTGGTCCAAGTTGCACATTTCCAATTCCTTAGCCTTGATTTAACTTGACCAACTCTTCTACTACTACTACTACTACTACTCTTATTCACCTCTATATGGGAGGCATTGCACTGTATTCAATTTGTCAGTAAAATAACGATCTATCTTGGCCTTTGCTGCTTGGTAGGTACAGGTGTGACAAGCTGCGGTAATGTGTTTGGCTTTGGATAGCTATATTTCTGCACACCCACCTGCTACAAGGCCTGCAGCCCCTTCCCCTCAGTACTTCCCCAGTCTTAATTCAAGCATTCAATTCCTACCACATCCCTCATGCAATGATATGTCGTTTCATTTTTGAAACATTGTCCCCCTCTTGTGGCCTTCCAACTTTGAAATTTACTGTTCAATTTTGAATTAATTCATATATGAATTAAATGGAAAAGCAACGATTTATCTGGCGAGTTATTTGAATGTTCGGCCTACGTCCACCTGTCTGACAGACGGTATTCTAGTGGTTTGTAGCAGCAGCAGCAGCAGCAGCAGCAGCAGCTAGGTGCGCTGCTTGCCTGCAGTAAATAGGATGTGTTCCATCCATGGAACACTGTGATAGGAATCATGCCATTCATAGAACACAATGCTTGGATGTGTTCTATTCCTATAACAATGGGACCACGTGTCACAATGGGACCACGTGTCACAATGGGCAGCCCACAGTCTGTAGCAGCTGCGCAGTAGTAGTCAGCTTCAGTCTGCTGAGGGAGCCTCAGCAGACAGGTGGGCGATGCTCGCCAGGGAGATGGAAAAATAGCTTGCTCACTTCACTCCACGCATCATTTCAGTATCTGAAGTTCCTCTGAGAATGGTGCACTCACTCTATTAAGCGGTTTCCAAAGACATATTGAATTGAAATTGGGATACACAAGTAGTGTTTTCAAAGCATGATTTGAATGCTTTTTTCAAATATCGTTGCTCTGTAATTAGTTTTTCTTGGTCCAAGTTGCACATTTCCAATTCCTTAGCCTTGATTTAACTTGACCAACTCTTCTACTACTACTACTACTACTACTCTTATTCACCTCTATATGGGAGGCATTGCACTGTATTCAATCTGTCAGTAAAATAACGATCATTCTTGGCCTTTGCTGCTTGGTAGGTACAGGTATGACAAGCTGCGGTAATGTGTTTGGCTTTGGATAGCTACATTTCTGCACACCCACCTGCTACAAGGCCTGCAGCCCCTTCCCCTCAGTACTTCCCCAGTCTTAATTCAAGCATTCAATTCCTACCACATCCCTCATGCAATGATATGTCGTTTCATTTTTGAAACATTGTCCCCCTCTTGTGGCCTTCCAACTTTGAAATTTACTGTTCAATTTTGAATTAATTCATATATGAATTAAATGGAAAAGCAACGATTTATCTGGCGAGTTATTTGAATGTTCGGCCTACGTCCACCTGTCTGACAGACGGTATTCTAGTGGCTTGTAGCAGCAGCAGCAGCAGCAGCTAGGTGCGCTGCTTGCCTGCAGTAAATAGGATGTGTTCAATCCATGGAACACTGTGTTAGGAATCATGCCATTCATAGAACACAATGCTTGGATGTGTTCTATTCCTGGAACAATGGGACCACGTGTCACAATGGGACCACGTGTCACAATGGGCAGCCCACAGTCTGTAGCAGCTGCGCAGTAGTAGTCAGCTTCAGTCTGCTGAGGGAGCCTCAGCAGACAGGTGGGCGATGCTCGCCAGGGAGATGGAAAAATAGCTTGCTCACTTCACTCCACGCATCATTTCAGTATCTGCAGTTCCTCTGAGAATGGTGCACTCACTCTCTTAAGCGGTTTCCAAAGACAGATTGAATTGAAATTGGGATAGACAAGTAGTGTTTTCAAAGCATGATTTGAATGCTTTTTTCAAATGTCGTTGCTCTGTAATTAGTTTTTCTTGGTCCAAGTTGCACATTTCCAATTCCTTAGCCTTGATTTAACTTGACCAACTCTTCTACTACTACTACTACTACTACTACTACTCTTATTCACCTCTATATGGGAGGCATTGCACTGTATTCAATCTGTCAGTAAAATAACGATCTATCTTGGCCTTTGCTGCTTGGTAGGTACAGGTGTGACAAGCTGCAGTAATGTGTTTGGCTTTGGATAGCTACATTTCTGCACACCCACCTGCTACAAGGCCTGCAGCCCCTTCCCCTCAGTACTTCCCCAGTCTTGATTCAAGCATTCAATTCCTACCACATCCCTCATGCAATGATATGTCGTTTCATTTTTGAAACATTGTCCCCCTCTTGTGGCCTTCCAACTTTGAAATTTACTGTTCAATTTTGAATTAATTCATATATGAATTAAATGGAAAAGCAACGATTTATCTGGCGAGTTATTTGAATGTTCGGCCTATGTCCACCTGTCTGACAGACGGTATTCTAGTGGCTTGTAGCAGCAGCAGCAGCAGCAGCTAGGTGCGCTGCTTGCCTGCAGTAAATAGGATGTGTTCCATCCATGGAACACTGTGATAGGAATCATGCCATTCATAGAACACAATGCTTGGATGTGTTCTATTCCTGGAACAATGGGACCACGTGTCACAATGGGACCATGTGTCACAATGGGCAGCCCACAGTCTGTAGCAGCTGCGCAGTAGTAGTCAGCTTCAGTCTGCTGAGGGAGCCTCAGCAGACAGGTGGGCGATGCTCGCCAGGGAGATGGAAAAATAGCTTGCTCACTTCACTCCACGCATCATTTCAGTATCTGCAGTTCCTCTGAGAATGGTGCACTCACTCTCTTAAGCGGTTTCCAAAGACAGATTGAATTGAAATTGGGATAGACAAGTAGTGTTTTCAAAGCATGATTTGAATGCTTTTTTCAAATGTCGTTGCTCTGTAATTAGTTTTTCTTGGTCCAAGTTGAACATTTCCAATTCCTTAGCCTTGATTTAACTTGACCAACTTTTCTACTACTACTACTACTACTACTACTACTACTCTTATTCACCTCTATATGGGAGGCATTGCACTGTATTCAATCTGTCAGTAAAATAACGATCTATCTTGGCCTTTGCTGCTTGGTAGGTACAGGTGTGACAAGCTGCAGTAATGTGTTTGGCTTTGGATAGCTACATTTCTGCACACCCACCTGCTACAAGGCCTGCAGCCCCTTCCCCTCAGTACTTCCCCAGTCTTAATTCAAGCATTCAATTCCTACCACATCCCTCATGCAATGATATGTCGTTTCATTTTTGAAACATTGTCCCCCTCTTGTGGCCTTCCAACTTTGAAATTTACTGTTCAATTTTGAATTAATTCATATATGAATTAAATGGAAAAGCAACGATTTATCTGGCGAGTTATTTGAATGTTCGGCCTACATCCACCTGTCTGACAAGACGGTATTCTAGTGGCTTGTAGCAGCAGCAGCAGCAGCAGCTAGGTGCACTGCTTGCCTGCAGTAAATAGGATGTGTTCCATCCATGGAACACTGTGATAGGAATCATGCCATTCATAGAACACAATGCTTGGATGTGTTCTATTCTTGGAACAATGGGACCACGTGTCACAATGGGACCACGTGTCACAATGGGCAGCCCACAGTCTGTAGCAGCTGCGCAGTAGTAGTCAGCTTCAGTCTGCTGAGGGAGCCTCAGCAGACAGGTGGGCGATGCTCGCCAGGGAGATGGAAAAATAGCTTGCTCACTTCACTCCACGCATCATTTCAGTATCTGCAGTTCCTCTGAGAATGGTGCACTCACTCTCTTAAGCGGTTTCCAAAGACAGATTGAATTGAAATCGGGATACACAAGTAGTGTTTTCAAAGCATGATTTGAATGCTTTTTTCAAATGTCGTTGCTCTGTAATTAGTTTTTCTTGGTCCAAGTTGCACATTTCCAATTCCTTAGCCTTGATTTAACTTGACCAACTCTTCTACTACTACTACTACTACTATTCTTATTCACCTCTATATGGGAGGCATTGCACTGCAATTTTACTGCAATTTGTCAGTAAAATAACGATCTATCTTGGCCTTTGCTGCTTGGTAGGTACAGGTGTGACAAGCTGCGGTAATGTGTTTGGCTTTGGATAACACATAACTCTTCTACTACTACTACTACCACTACTACTACTACTCTTATTCACCTCTATATGGGAGGCATTGCACTGTATTCAATTTGTCAGTAAAATAACGATCTATCTTGGCCTTTGCTGCTTGGTAGGTACAGTTGTGACAAGCTGCAGTAATGTGTTTGGCTTTGGATAGCTACATTTCTGCACACCCACCTGCTACAAGGCCTGCAGCCCCTTCCCCTCAGTACTTCCCCAGTCTTAATTCAAGCATTCAATTCCTACCACATCCCTCATGCAATGATATGTCGTTTCATTTTTGAAACATTGTCCCCCTCTTGTGGCCTTACAACTTTGAAATTTACTGTTCAATTTTGAATTAATTTATATATGAATTAAATGGAAAAGCAACGATTTATCTGGCGACTTATTTGAATGTTCGGCCTACGTCCACCTGTCTGACAGACATTATTCTAGTGGCTTGTAGCAGCAGCAGCAGCAGCAGCAGCAGCAGCTAGGTGCGCTGCTTGCCTGCAGTAAATAGGATGTGTTCCATCCATGGAACACTGTGATAGGAATCATGCCATTCATAGAACACAATGCTTGGATGTGTTCTATTCCTGGAACAATGGGACCACGTGTCACAATGGGACCACGTGTCACAATGGGTCGCCCACAGTCTGTAGCAGCTGCGCAGTAGTAGTCAGCTGCAGTCTGCTGAGGGAGCCTCAGCAGACAGGTGGGCGATGCTCGCCAGGGAGATGGAAAAATAGCTTGCTCACTTCACTCCACGCATCATTTCAGTATCTGCAGTTCCTCTGAGAATGGTGCACTCAATCTCTTAAGCAGTTTCCAAAGACAGATTGAATTGAAATCGGGATACACAAGTAGTGTTTTCAAAGCATGATTTGAATGCTTTTTTCAAATGTCGTTGCTCTGTAATTAGTTTTTCTTGGTCCAAGTTGCACATTTCCAATTCCTTAGCCTTGATTTAACTTGACCAACTCTTCTACTACTACTACTTCTACTACTACTACTCTTATTCACCTCTATATGGGAGGCATTGCACTGTATTCAATCTGTCAGTTAAATAATGATCTATCTTGGCCTTTGCTGCTTGGTAGGTACAGGTGTGACAAGCTGCAGTAATGTGTTTGGCTTTGGATAGCTACATTTCTACACACCCACCTGCTACAAGGCCTGCAGCCCCTTCCCCTCAGTACTTCCCCAGTCTTAATTCAAGCATTCAATTCCTACTACATCCCTCTTGCAATGATATGTCGTTTCGTTTTTGAAACATTGTACCCCTCTTGTGGCCTTCCAACTTTGAAATTTACTGTTCAATTTTGAATTAATTCATATATGAATTAAATGGAAAAGCAACGATTTATCTGGCTAGTTATTTGAATGTTCGCCCTACGTCCACCTGTCTGACAGACGGTATTCTAGTGGCTTGTAGCAGCAGCAGCAGCTAGGTGCGCTGCTTGCCTGCAGTAAATAGGATGTGTTCCATCCATGGAACACTGTGATAGGAATCATGCCATTCATAGAACACAATGCTTGGATGTGTTCTATTCCTGGAACAATGGGACCACGTGTCACAATGGGACCACGTGTCACAATGGGCAGCCCACAGTCTGTAGCAGCTGCGCAGCAGTAGTCAGCTTCAGTCTGCTGAGGGAGCCAGGGAGATGGAAAAATAGCTTGCTCACTTCACTCCACGCATCATTTCAGTATCTGCAGTTCCTCTGAGAATGGTGCACTCAATCTCTTAAGCGGTTTCCAAATACAGATTGAATTGAAATCGGGATACACAAGTAGTGTTTTCATAGCATGATTTGAATGCTTTTTTCAAATGTCGTTGCTCTGTAATTAGTTTTTCTTGGTCTAAGTTGCACATTTCCAATTCCTTAGCCTTGATTTAACTTGACCAACTCTTCTACTACTACTACTCTTATTCACCTCTATATGGGAGGCATTGCACTGTATTCAATCTGTCAGTAAAATAACGATCTATCTTGGCCTTTGCTGCTTGGTAGGTACAGGTGTGACAAGCTGCAGTAATGTGTTTGGCTTTGGATAGCTACATTTCTGCACACCCACCTGCTACAAGGCCTCCAGCCCCTTCCCCTCAGTACTTCCCCAGTCTTAATTCAAGCATTCAATTCCTACCACATCCCTCATGCAATGATATGTCGTTTCATTTTTGAAACATTGTCCCCCTCTTGTGGCCTTCCAACTTTGAAATTTACTGTTCAATTTTGAATTAATTCATATATGAATTAAATGGAAAAGCAACGATTTATCTGGCGAGTTATTTGAATGTTCGGCCTACGTCCACCTGTCTGACAGACGGTATTCTAGTGGCTTGTAGCAGCAGCAGCAGCAGCAGCTAGGTGCGCTGCTTGCCTGCAGTAAATAGGATGAGTTCCATCCATGGAACACTGTGATAGGAATCATGCCATTCATAGAACACAATGCTTGGATGTGTTCTATTCCTGGAACAATGGGACCACGTGTCACAATGGGACCACGTGTCACAATGGGCAGCCCACAGTCTGCAGAAGCTGCGCAGTACTAGTCAGCTTCAGTCTGCTGAGGGAGCCTCAGCAGACAGGTGGGCGATGCTCGCCAGGGAGATGGAAAAATAGCTTGCTCACTTCACTCCACGCATCATTTCAGTATCTGCAGTTCCTCTGAGAATGGTGTTCTCACTCTCTTAAGCGGTTTCCAAAGACAGATTGAATTGAAATTGGGATACACAAGTAGTGTTTTCAAAGTATGATTTGAATGCTTTTTTCAAATGTCGTTGCTCTGTAATTAGTTTTTCTTGGTCCAAGTTGCACATTTCCAATTCCTTAGCCTTGATTTAACTTGACCAACTCTTCTACTACTACTACTACTACTATTACTCTTATTCACCTCTATATGGGAGGCATTGCACTGTATTCAATCTGCCAGTAAAACAACGATCTATCTTGGCCTTTGCTGCTTGGTAGGTACAGGTGTGACAAGCTGCAGTAATGTGTTTGGCTTTGGATAGCTACATTTCTGCACACCCACCTGCTACAAGGCCTGCAGCCCCTTCCCCTCAGTACTTCCCCAGTCTTAATTCAAGCATTCAATTCCTACCACATCCCTCATGCAATGATATGTCGTTTCATTTTTGAAACATTGTCCCCCTCTTGTGGCCTTCCAACTTTGAAATTTACTGTTCAATTTTCAATTAATTCATATATGAATTAAATGGAAAAGCAACGATTTATCTGGCGAGTTATTTGAATGTTCGGCCTACGTCCACCTGTCAGACAGACGGTATTCTAGTGGCTTGTAGCAGCAGCAGCAGCAGCAGTTAGGTGCGCTGCTTGCCTGCAGTAAATAGGATGTGTTCCATCAATGGAACACTGTGATAGGAATCATGCCATTCATAGAACACAATGCTTGGATGTGTTCTATTCTTGGAACAATGGGACCACGTGTCACAATGTGACCATGTGTCACAATGGGCAGCCCACAGTCTGTAGCAGCTGCGCAGTTGTAGTCAGCTTCAGTCTGCTGAGGGAGCCTCAGCAGAGAGGTGGGCGATGCTCGCCAGGAAGATGGAAGATGGAAAAATAGCTTGCTCACTTCACTCCACGCATCATTTCAGTATCTGCAGTTCCTCTGATAATGGTGCACTCACTCTCTTAAGCGGTTTCCAAAGACAGATTGAATTGAAATCGGGATACACAAGTAGTGTTTTCAAAGCATGATTTGAATGCTTTTTTCAAATGTCGTTGCTCTGTAATTAGTTTTTCTTGGTCCAAGTTGCACATTTCCAATTCCTTAGCCTTGATTTAACTTGACCAACTCTTCTACTACTACTCTTATTCACCTCTATATGGGAGGCATTGCACTGTATTCAATCTGTCAGTAAAATAACGATCTATCTTGGCCTTTGCTGCTTGGTAGGTACAGGTGTGACAAGCTGCAGTAATGTGTTTGGCTTTGGATAGCTATATTTCTGCACACCCACCTGCTACAAAGCCTGCAGCCCCTTCCCCTCAGTACTTCCCCAGTCTTAATTCAAGCATTCAATTCCTACCACATCCCTCATGCAATGATATGTCGTTTCATTTTTGAAACATTGTCCCCCTCTTGTGGCCTTCCAACTTTGAAATTTACTGTTCAATTTTGAATTAATTCATATATGAATTAAATGGAAAAGCAACGATTTATCTGGTGAGTTATTTGAATGTTCGGCCTACGTCCACCTGTCTGACAGACGGTATTCTAGTGGCTTGTAGCAGCAGCAGCAGCAGCAGCTAGGTGCGCTGCTTGCCTGCAGTAAATAGGATGTGTTCCATCCATGGAACACTGTGATAGGAATCATGCCATTCATAGAACACAATGCTTGGATGTGTTCTATTCCTGGAACAATGGGACCACGTGTCACAATGGGACCACGTGTCACAATGGGCAGCCCACAGTCTGTAGCAGCTGCACAGTAGTATTCAGCTTCAGTCTGCTGAGGGAGCCTCAGCAGACAGGTGGGCGATGCTCGCCAGGGAGATGGAAAAAGAGCTTGCTCACTTCACTCCACGCATCATTTCAGTATCTGCAGTTCCTCTGAGAATGGTGCACTCACTCTCTTAAGCGGTTTCCAAAGACAGATTGAATTGAAATCGGGATACACAAATAGTGTTTTCAAAGCATGATTTGAATGCTTTTTTCAAATGTCGTTGCTCTGTAATTAGTTTTTCTTGGTCCAAGTTGCACATTTCCAATTCCTTAGCCTTGATTTAACTTGATCAAATCTTCTACTACTACTACTACTCTTATTCACCTCTATATGGGAGGCATTGCACTGTATTCAATCTGTCAGTAAAATAACGATCTATCTTCTCCTTTGCTGCTTGGTAGGTACAGGTGTGACAAGCTGCAGTAATATGTTTGGCTTTGGATAGCTACATTTCTGCACACCCACCTGCTACAAGGCCTGCAGCCCCTTCCCCTCAGTACTTCCCCAGTCTTAATTCATGCATTCAATTCCTACCACATCCCTCATGCAATGATATGTCGTTTCATTTTTGAAATATTGTCCCCCTCTTGAGGCCTTCCAACTTTGAAATTTACTGTTCAATTTTGAATTAATTAATGTTTGAATAAAATGGAAAAGCAACGATTTATCTGGCGAGTTATTTGAATGTTCGGCCTACGTCCACCTGTCTGACAGACGGTATTCTAGTGGCTTGAAGCAGCAGCAGCTAGGTGTGCTGCTTGCCTGCAGTAAATAGGATGTGTTCCATCCATGGAACACTGTGATAGGAATCATGCCATTCATAGAACACAATGCTTGGATGTGTTCTATTCCTGGAACAATGGGACCACGTGTCACAATGGGACCACGTGTCACAATGGGCAGCCCACAGTCTGTAGCAGCTGCGCAGTAGTAGTCAGCTTCAGTCTGCTGAGGGAGCCTCAGCAGACAGGTGGGCAATGCTCGCCAGGGAGATGGAAAAATAGCTTGCTCACTTCACTCCACGCATCATTTCAGTATCTGCAGTTCCTCTGAGAATGGTGCACTCACTCTCTTAAGCGCTTTCCAAAGACAGATTGAATTGAAATCAGGATACACAAGTAGTGTTTTCAAAGCATGATTTGAATGCTTTTTTCAAATGTCGTTGCTCTGTAATTAGTTTTTCTTGGTCCAAGTTGCACATTTCCAATTCCTTAGCCTTGATTTAACTTGACCAACTCTTCTACTACTACTACTACTACTACTACTCTTATTCACCTCTATATGGGAGGCATTGCACTGTATTCAATCTGTCAGTAAAATAACGATCTATCTTGGCCTTTGCTGCTTGGTAGGTACAGGTTTGACAAGCTGCAGTAATGTGTTTGGCTTTGGATAGCTACATTTCTGCACACCCACCTGCTACAAGGCCTGCAGCCCCTTCCCCTCAGTACTTCCCCAGTCTTAATTCAAGCATTCAATTCCTACCACATCCCTCATGCAATGATATGTCGTTTCATTTTTGAAACATTGTACCCCTCTTGTGGCCTTCCAACTTTGAAATTTACTGTTCAATTTTGAATTAATTCATATATGAATTAAATGGAAAAGCAACGATTTATCTGGCGAGTTATTTGAATGTTCGGCCTACGTCCACCTGTCTGACAGACGGCATTCTAGTGGCTTGTAGCAGCAGCAGCAGCTAGGTGCGCTGCTTGCCTGCAGTAAATAGGATGTGTTCCATCCATGGAACACTGTGATAGGAATCATGCCATTCATAGAACACAATGCTTGGATGTGTTCTATTCCTGGAACAATGGGACCACGTGTCACAATGGGACCACGTGTCACAATGGGCAGCCCACAGTCTGTAGCAGCTGCGCAGTAGTAGTCAGCTTCAGTCTGCTGAGGGAGCCTCAGCAGACAGGTGAGCGATGCTCGCCAGGGAGATGGAAAAATAGCTTGCTCACTTCACTCCACGCATCATTTCAGTATCTGCAGTTCCTCTGAGAATGGTGCACTCACTCTCTTAAGCGGTTTCCAAAGACAGATTGAATTGAAATCGGGATACACAAGTAGTGTTTTCAAAGCATGATTTGAATGCTTTTTTCAAATGTCGTTGCTCTGTAATTAGTTTTTCTTGGTCCAAGTTGCACATTTCCAATTCCTTAGCCTTGATTTAACTTGACCAACTCTTCTACTACTACTACTACTACTACTCTTATTCACCTCTATATGGGAGGCATTGCACTGTATTCAATTTGTCAGTAAAATAACGATCTATCTTGGCCTTTGCTGCTTGGTAGGTACAGGTGTGACAAGCTGCGGTAATGTGTTTGGCTTTGGATAGCTACATTTCTGCACACCCACCTGCTACAAGGCCTGCAGCCCCTTCCCCTCAGTACTTCCCCAGTCTTAATTCAAGCATTCAATTCCTACCACATCCCTCATGCAATGATATGTCGTTTCATTTTTGAAACATTGTCCCCCTCTTGTGGCCTTCCAACTTTGAAATTTACTGTTCAATTTTTAATTAATTCATATATGAATTAAATGGAAAAGCAACGATTTATCTGGTGAGTTATTTGAATGTTCGGCCTACGTCCACCTGTCTGACAGACGGTATTCTAGTGGCTTGTAGCAGCAGCAGCAGCAGCAGCAGCAGCTAGGTGCGCTGCTTGCCTGCAGTAAATAGGATGTGTTCCATCCATGGAACACTGTGATAGGAATCATGCCATTCATAGAACACAATGCTTGGATGTGTTCTATTCCTGGAACAATGGGACCACGTGTCACAATCGGACCACTTGTCACAATGGGCAGCCCACAGTCTGTAGCAGCTGCGCAGTAGTAGTCAGCTTCAGTCTGCTGAGGGAGCCTCAGCAGACAGGTGGGCGATGCTCGCCAGGGAGATGGAAAAATAGCTTGCTCACTTCACTCCACGCATCATTTCAGTATCTGCAGTTCCTCTGAGAATGGTGCACTCACTCTCTTAAGCGGTTTCCAAAGACAGATTGAATTGAAATTGGGATAGACAAGTAGTGTTTTCAAAGCATGATTTGAATGCTTTTTTCAAATGTCGTTGCTCTGTAATTAGTTTTTCTTGGTCCAAGTTGCACATTTCCAATTCCTTAGCCTTGATTTAACTTGACCAACTCTTCTACTATTACTACTACTACTACTACTACTACTCTTATTCACCTCTATATGGGAGGCATTGCACTGTATTCAATCTGTCAGTAAAATAACGATCTATCTTGGCCTTTGCTGCTTGGTAGGTAAAGGTGTGACAAGCTGCAGTAGTGTGTTTGGCTTTGGATAGCTACATTTCTGCACACCCACCTGCTACAAGGCCTGCAGCCCCATCCCCTCAGTACTTCCCCAGTCTTAATTCAAGCATTCAATTCCTACCACATCCCTCATGCAATGATATGTCGTTTCATTTTTGAAACATTGTCCCCCTCTTATGGCCTTCCAACTTTGAAATTTACTGTTCAATTTTGAATTAATTCATATAAGAATTAAATGGAAAAGCAACGATTTATCTGGCGAGTTATTTGAATGTTCGCCCTACGTCCACCTGTCTGACAGACGGTATTCTAGTGGCTTGTAGCAGCAGCAGCAGCAGCAGCTAGGTGCGCTGCTTGCCTGCAGTAAATAGGATGTGTTCCATCCATGGAACACTGTGATAGGAATCATGCCATTCATAGAACACAATGCTTGGATGTGTTCTATTCCTGGAACAATGGGACCACGTGTCACAATGGGACCACGTGTCACAATGGGCAGCCCACAGTCTGTAGCAGCTGCGCAGTAGTAGTCAGCTTCAGTCTGCTGAGGGAGCCAGGGAGATGGAAAAATAGCTTGCTCACTTCACTCCACGCATCATTTCAGTATCTGCAGTTCCTCTGAGAATGGTGCACTCACTCTCTTAAGCGGTTTCCAAAGACAGATTGAATTGAAATCGGGATACACAAGTAGTGTTTTCAAAGCATGATTTGAATGCTTTTTTCAAATGTCGTTGCTCTGTAATTAGTTTTTCTTGGTCCAAGTTGCACATTTCCAATTCCTTAGCCTTGATTTAACTTGACCAACTCTTCTACTACTACTGCTACTACTACTACTCTTATTCACCTCTATATGGGAGGCATTGCACTGTATTCAATCATAGAATCGTAGAGTTGGAAGGGACCTCCTGGGCCATCTGGTCCAACCCCCTGCTCAAAGCAGGATTCGCTAAATCATCCCAGTCAGATGTCTGTCCAGCCTCTGTTTGAAGACTTCCATTGAAGGAGAACTCAATCTGTCAGTAAAATAACGATCTATCTTGTCCTTTGCTGCTTGGTAGATACAGGTGTGACAAGCTGCAGTAATGTGTTTGGCTTTGGATAGCTACATTTCTGCACACCCACCTGCTACAAGGCCTGCAGCCCCTTCCCCTCAGTACTTCCCCAGTCTTAATTCAAGCATTCAATTCCTACCACATCCCTCATGCAATGATATGTCGTTTCATTTTTGAAACATTGTACCCCTCTTGTGGCCTTCCAACTTTGAAATTTACTGTTCAATTTTGAATTAATTCATATATGAATTAAATGGAAAAGCAACGATTTATCTGGCGAGTTATTTGAATGTTCGGCCTACGTCCACCTGTCTGACAGACGGTATTCTAGTGGCTTGTAGCAGCAGCAGCAGCTAGGTGCGCTGCTTGCCTGCAGTAAATAGGATGTGTTCCATCCATGGAACACTGTGATAGGAATCATGCCATTCATAGAACACAATGCTTGGATGTGTTCTATTCCTGGAACAATGGGACCACGTGTCACAATGGGACCACGAGTCACAATGGGCAGCCCACAGTCTGTAGCAGCTGCGCAGTAGTAGTCAGCTTCAGTCTGCTGAGGGAGCCTCAGCAGACAGGTGGGCGATGCTCGCCAGGGAGATGGAAAAATAGCTTGCTCACTTCACTCCACGCATCATTTCAGTATCTGCAGTTCCTCTGAGAATGGTGCACTCACTCTCTTAAGCGGTTTCCAAAGACAGATTGAATTGAAATCGGGATACACAAGTAGTGTTTTCAAAGCATGATTTGAATGCTTTTTTCAAATGTCGTTGCTCTGTAATTAGTTTTTCTTGGTTCAAGTTGCACATTTCCAATTCCTTAGCCTTGATTTAACTTGACCAACTCTTCTACTACTACTACTATTACTACTACTACTACTACTACTCTTATTCACCTCTATATGGGAGGCATTGCACTGTATTCAATCTGCCAGTAAAATAACGATCTATCTTGGCCTTTGCTGCTTGGTAGGTACAGGTGTGACAAGCTGCAGTAATGTGTTTGGCTTTGGATAGCTACATTTCTGCACACCCACCTTCTACAAGGCCTGCAGCCCCTTCCCCTCAGTACTTCCCCAGTCTTAATTCAAGCATTCAATTCCTACCACATCCCTCATGCAATGATATGTCATTTCATTTTTGAAACATTGTCCCCCTCTTGTGGCCTTCCAACTTTGAAATTTACTGTTCAATTTTGAATTAATTGATATATGAATTAAATGGAAAAGCAACGATTTATCTGGCGAGTTATTTGAATGTTCGGCCTACGTCCACCTGTCTGACAGACGGTATTCTAGTGGCTTGTAGCAGCAGCAGCAGCAGCAGCTAGGTGCGCTGCTTGCCTGTAGTAAATAGGATGTGTTCCATCAATGGAACACTGTGATAGGAATCATGCCATTCATAGAACACAATGCTTGGATGTGTTCTATTCCTGGAACAATGGGACCACGTGTCACAATGGGACCACGTGTCACAATAGGCAGCCCACATTCTGTAGCAGATGCGTAGTAGTAGTCAGCTTCAGTCTGCTGAGGGAGCCTCAGCAGACAGGTGGGCGATGCTCGCCAGGGAGATGGAAAAATAGCTTGCTCACTTCACTCCACGCATCATTTCAGTATCTGCAGTTCCTCTGAGAATGGTGCGCTCACTCTCTTAAGCGGTTTCCAAAGACAGATTGAATTGAAATCGGGATACACAAGTAGTGTTTTCAAAGCATGATTTGAATGCTTTTTTCAAATGTCGTTGCTCTGTAATTAGTTTTTCTTGGTCCAAGTTGCACATTTCCAATTCCTTAGCCTTGATTTAACTTGACCAACTCTTCTACTACTACTACTACTACTACTCTTATTCACCTCTATATGGGAGGCATTGCACTGTATTCAATCTGTCAGTAAAATAACGATCTATCTTGGCCTTTGCTGCTTGGTAGGTACATGTTTGACAAGCTGCGGTAATGTGTTTGGCTTTGGATAGCTACATTTCTGCACACCCACCTGCTACAAGGCCTGCAGCCCCTTCCCCTCAGTACTTCCCCAGTCTTAATTCAAGCATTCAATTCCTACCACATCCCTCATGCAATGATATGTCGTTTCATTTTTGAAACATTGTCCCCCTCTTGTGGCCTTCCAACTTTGAAATTTACTGTTCAATTTTGAATTAATTCATATATGAATTAAATGGAAAAGCAACAATTTATCTGGCGAGTTATTTGAATGTTCGGCCTACGTCCACCTGTCTGACAGACGGTATTCTAGTGGCTTGTAGCAGCAGCAGCAGCAGCTAGGTGCGCTGCTTGCCTGCAGTAAATAGGATGTGTTCCATCCATGGAACACTGTGATAGGAATCATGCCATTCATAGAACACAATGCTTGGATGTGTTCTATTCTTGGAACAATGGGACCACGTGTCACAATGGGACCACGTGTCACAATGGGCAGCCCACAGTCTGTAGCAGCTGCGCAGTAGTAGTCAGCTTCAGTCTGCTGAGGGAGCCTCAGCAGACAGGTGGGCGATGCTCGCCAGGGAGATGGAAAAATAGCTTGCTCACTTCACTCCACGCATCATTTCAGTATCTGCAGTTCCTCTGAGAATGGTGCACTCACTCTCTTAAGCGGTTTACAAAGACAGATTGAATTGAAATTGGGATACACAAGTAGTGTTTTCAAAGCATGATTTGAATGCTTTTTTCAAATGTCGTTGCTCTGTAATTAGTTTTTCTTGGTCCAAGTTGCACATTTCCAATTCCTTAGCCTTGATTTAACTTGACCAACTCTTCTACTACTACTACTACTACTACTCTTATTCAGCTCTATATGGGAGGCATTGCACTGTATTCAATCTGTCAGTAAAATAACGATCTATCTTGGCCTTTGCTGCTTGGTAGGTACAGGTGTGACAAGCTGCAGTAATGTGTTTGGCTTTGGATAGCTACATTTCTGCACACCCACCTGCTACAAGGCCTGCAGCCCCTTCCCCTCAGTACTTCCCCAGTCTTGATTCAAGCATTCAATTCCTACCACATCCCTCATGCAATGATATGTCGTTTCATTTTTGAAACATTGTCCCCCTCTTGTGGCCTTCCAACTTTGAAATTTACTGTTCAATTTTGAATTAATTCATATATGAATTAAATGGAAAAGCAACGATTTATCTGGCGAGTTATTTGAATGTTCGGCCTACGTCCACCTGTCTGACAGACGGTATTCTAGTGGCTTGTAGCAGCAGCAGCAGCAGCACCAGCTAGGTGCGCTGCTTGCCTGCAGTAAATAGGATGTGTTCCATCCATGGAACACTGTGATAGGAATCATGCCATTCATAGAACACAATGCTTGGATGTGTTCTATTCTTGGAACAATGGGACCACGTGTCACAATGGGACCACGTGTCACAATGGGCAGCCCACAGTCTGTAGCAGCTGCGCAGTAGTAGTCAGCTTCAGTCTGCTGAGGGAGCCTCAGCAGACAGGTGGGCGATGCTCGCCAGGGAGATGGAAAAATAGCTTGCTCACTTCACTCCACGCATCATTTCAGTATCTGCAGTTCCTCTGAGAATGGTGCACTCACTCTCTTAAGCGGTTTCCAAAGACAGATTGAATTGAAATTGGGATAGACAAGTAGTGTTTTCAAAGCATGATTTGAATGCTTTTTTCAAATGTCGTTGCTCTGTAATTAGTTTTTCTTGGGCCAAGTTGCACATTTCCAATTCCTTAGCCTTGATTTAACTTGACCAACTTTTCTACTACTACTACTACTACTACTACTACTACTCTTATTCACCTCTATATGGGAGGCATTGCACTGTATTCAATCTGTCAGTAAAATAACGATCTATCTTGGCCTTTGCTGCTTGGTAGGTACAGGTGTGACAAGCCGCAGTAATGTGTTTGGCTTTGGATAGCTACATTTCTGCACACCCACCTGCTACAAGGCCTGCAGCCCCTTCCCCTCAGTACTTCCCCAGTCTTAATTCAAGCATTCAATTCCTACCACATCCCTCATGCAATGATATGTCGTTTCATTTTTGAAACATTGTCCCCCTCTTGTGGCCTTCCAACTTTGAAATTTACTGTTCAATTTTGAATTAATTCATATATGAATTAAATGGAAAAGCAACGATTTATCTGGCGAGTTATTTGAATGTTCGGCCTACGTCCACCTGTCTGACAGACGGTATTCTAGTGGCTTGTAGCAGCAGCAGCAGCAGCAGCAGCTAGGTGCGCTGCTTGCCTGCAGTAAATAGGATGTGTTCCATCCATGGAACACTGTGATAGGAATCATGCCATTCATAGAACACAATGCTTGGATGTGTTCTATTCCTGGAACAATGGGACCACGTGTCACAATGGGACCACGTGTCACAATGGGCAGCCCACAGTCTGTAGCAGCTGCGCAGTAGTAGTCAGCTTCAGTCTGCTGTGGGAGCCTCAGCAGACAGGTGGGCGATGCTCGCCA
This sequence comes from Dendrobates tinctorius, assembly GCF_039654945.1. NCBI lineage: Eukaryota > Metazoa > Chordata > Amphibia > Anura > Dendrobatidae > Dendrobates > Dendrobates tinctorius. The sequence goes on from NW_027361793.1 coordinate 27,173,660, forward strand.
GGGGGATGGAAAAATAGCTTGCTCACTTCACTCCACGCATCATTTCAGTATCTGCAGTTCCTCTGAGAATGGTGCACTCACTCTCTTAAGCGGTTTCCAAAGACAGATTGAATTGAAATCGGGATACACAAGTAGTGTTTTCAAAGCATGATTTGAACGCTTTTTTCAAATGTCGTTGCTCTGTAATTAGTTTTTCTTGGTCCAAGTTGCACATTTCCAATTCCTTAGCCTTGATTTAACTTGACCAACTCTTCTACTACTACTACTACTACTACTACTCTTATTCACCTCTATATGGGAGGCATTGCACTGTATTCAATCTGTCAGTAAAATAACGATCTATCTTGGCCTTTGCTGCTTGGTAGGTACAGTTGTGACAAGCTGCAGTAATGTGTTTGGCTTTGGATAGCTACATTTCTGCACACCCACCTGCTACAAGGCCTGCAGCCCCTTCCCCTCAGTACTTCCCCACTCTTAATTCAAGCATTCAATTCCTACCACATCCCTCATGCAATGATATGTCGTTTCATTTTTGAAACATTGTCCCCCTCTTGTGGCCTTCCAACTTTGAAATTTACTGTTCAATTTTGAATTAATTTATATATGAATTAAATGGAAAAGCAACGATTTATCTGGCGAGTTATTTGAATGTTCGGCCTACGTCCACCTGTCTGACAGACGGTATTCTAGTGGCTTGTAGCAGCAGCAGCAGCAGCTAGGTGCGCTGCTTGCCTGCTGTAAATAGGATGTGTTCCATCAATGGAACACTGTGATAGGAATCATGCCATTCATAGAACACAATGCTTGGATGTGTTCTATTCCTGGAACAATGGGACCACGTGTCACAATGGGACCACGTGTCACAATGGGCAGCCCACAGTCTGTAGCAGCTGCGCAGTAGTGGTCAGCTTCAGTCTGCTGAGGGAGCCTCAGCAGACAGGTGGGCGATGCTCGCCAGGGAGATGGAAAAATAGCTTGATCACTTCACTCCACGCATCATTTCAGTATCTGCAGTTCTTCTGAGAATGGTGCACTCACTCTCTTAAGCGTTTTCCAAAGACAGATTGAATTGAAATCAGGATACACAAGTAGTGTTTTCAAAGCATGATTTGAATGCTTTTTTCAAATGTCGTTGCTCTGTAATTAGTTTTTCTTGGTCCAAGTTGCACATTTCCAATTCCTTAGCCTTGATTTAACTTGATCAACTCTTCTACTACTACTACTACTACTACTACTACTACTACTACTACTACTCTTATTCACCTCTATATGGGAGGCATTGCACTGTATTCAATCTGTCAGTAAAATAACGATCTATCTTGGCCTTTGCTGCTTGGTAGGTACAGGTGTGACAAGCTGCAGTAATGTGTTTGGCTTTGGAAAGCTACATTTCTGCACACCCACCTGCTACAAGGCCTGCAGCCCCTTCCCCTCAGTACTTCCCCAGTCTTAATTCAAGCATTCAATTCCTACCACATCCCTCATGCAGTGATATGTCGTTTCATTTTTGAAACATTGTCCCCCTCTTGTGGCCTTCCAACTTTGAAATTTACTGTTCAATTTTGAATTAATTCATATATGAATTAAATGGAAAAGCAACGATTTATCTGGCGAGTTATTTGAATGTTCGGCCTACGTCCACCTGTCTGACAGACGGTATTCTAGTGGCTTGTAGCAGCAGCAGCAGCAGCAGCAGCTAGGTGCGCTGCTTGCCTGCAGTAAATAGGATGTGTTCCATCCATGGAACACTGTGATAGGAATCATGCCATTCATAGAACACAATGCTTGGATGTGTTCTATTCCTGGAACAATGGGGCCACGTGTCACAATGGGACCACGTGTCACAATGGGCAGCCCACAGTCTGTAGCAGCTGCGCAGTAGTAGTCAGCTTCAGTCTGCTGAGGGAGCCTCAGCAGACAGGTGGGCGATGCTCGCCAGGGAGATGGAAAAATAGCTTGCTCACTTCACTCCACGCATCATTTCAGTATCTGCAGTTCCTCTGAGAATGGTGCACTCACTCTCTTAAGCGGTTTCCAAAGACAGATTGAATTGAAATTGGGATACACAAGTAGTGTTTTCAAAGCATGATTTGAATGCTTTTTTCAAATGTCGTTGCTCTGTAATTAGTTTTTCTTGGTCCAAGTTGCACATTTCCAATTCCTTAGCCTTGATTTAACTTGACCAACTCTTCTACTACTACTACTACTACTACTACTACTCTTATTCACCTCTATATGGGAGGCATTGCACTGTATTCAATCTGTCAGTAAAATAACGATCTATCTTGGCCTTTGCTGCTTGGTAGGTACAGGTGTGACAAGCTGCAGTAATGTGTTTGGCTTTGGATAGCTACATTTCTGCACACCCACCTGCTACAAGGCCTGCAGCCCCTTCCCCTCAGGACTTCCCCAGTCTTAATTCAAGCATTCAATTCCTACCACATCCCTCATGCAATGATATGTCGTTTCATTTTTGAAACATTGTCCCCCTCTTGTGGCCTTCCAACTTTGAAATTTACTGTTCAATTTTGAATTAATTCATATATGAATTAAATGGAAAAGCAACGATTTATCTGGCGAGTTATTTGAATGTTCGGCCTACGTCCACCTGTCTGACAGACGGTATTCTAGAGGCTTGTAGCAGCAGCAGCAGCTAGGTGCGCTGCTTGCCTGCAGTAAATAGGATGTGTTCCATCCATGGAACACTGTGATAGGAATCATGCCATTCATAGAACACAATGCTTGGATGTGTTCTATTCCTGGAACAATGGGACCACGTGTCACAATGGGACCACGTGTCACAATGGGCAGCCCACAGTCTGTAGCAGCTGCGCAGTAGTAGTCAGCTTCAGTCTGCTGAGGGAGCCTCAGCAGACAGGTGGGCGATGCTCGCCAGGGAGATGGAAAAATAGCTTGCTCACTTCACTCCACGCATCATTTCAGTATCTGCAGTTCCTCTGAGAATGGTGCACTCACTCTCTTAAGCGGTTTCCAAAGACAGATTGAATTGAAATTGGGATACACAAGTAGTGTTTTCAAAGCATGATTTGAATGCTTTTTTCAAATGTCGTTGCTCTGTAATTAGTTTTTCTTGGTCCAAGTTGCACATTTCCAATTCCTTAGCAATGATTTAACTTGACCAACTCTTCTTCTACTACTACTACTACTACTACTCTTATTCACCTCTATATGGGAGGCATTGCACTGTATTCAATCTGTCAGTAAAATAACGATCTATCTTGGCCTTTGCTGCTTGGTAGGTACAGGTGTGACAAGCTGCAGTAATGTGTTTGGCTTTGGATAGCTACATTTCTGCACACCCACCTGCTACAAGCCCTGCAGCCCCTTCCCCTCAGTAATTCCCCAGTCTTAATTCAAGCATTCAATATTTACTGCAGGAAAGCAGCGCACCTAGCTGCTGCTGCTGCTGCTGCTATAAGCCACTAGAATACCGTCTGTCAGACAGGTGGACGTAGGCCGAACATTCAAATAACTCGCCAGATAAATCGTTGCTTTTCCATTTAATTCATATATGAATTAATTCAAAATTGAACAGTAAATTTCAAAGTTGGAAGGCCACAAGAGGGGGACAATGTTTCAAAAATGAAACGACATATCATTGCATGAGGGATGTGGTAGGAATTGAATGCTTGAATTAAGACTGGGGAAGTACTGAGGGGAAGGGGCTGCAGGCCTTGTAGCAGGTGGGTGTGCAGAAATGTAGCTATCCAAAGCCAAACACATTACTGCAGCTTGTCACACCTGTACCTACCAAGCAGCAAAGGCCAAGATAGATCGTTATTTTACTGACAGATTGAATACAGTGCAATGCCTCCCATATAGAGGTGAATAAGAGTAGTAGTAGTAGTAGTAGTAGAAGAGTTGGTCAAGTTAAATCAAGGCTAAGGAATTGGAAATGTGCAACTTGGACCAAGAAAAACTAATTACAGAGCAACGACATTTGAAAAAAGCATTCAAATCATGCTTTGAAAACACTACTTGTGTATCCCAATTTCAATTCAATCTGTCTTTGTAAACCGCTTAAGAGAGTGAGTGCACTATTCTCAGAGGAACTGCAGATACTGAAATGATGCGTGGAGTGAAGTGAGCAAGCTATTTTTCCATCTCCCTGGCGAGCATCGCCCACCTGTCTGCTGAGGCTCCCTCAGCAGACTGAAGCTGACTACTACTGCGCAGCTGCTACAGACTGTGGGCTGCCCATTGTGACACGTGGTCCCATTGTGACACGTGGTCCCATTGTTCCAAGAATAGAACACATCCAAGCATTGTGTTCTATGAATGGCATGATTCCTATCACAGTGTTCCATGGATGGAACACATCCTATTTACTGCAGGCAAGCAGCGCACCTAGCTGCTGCTGCTGCTGCTGCTACAAGCCACTAGAATACCGTCTGTCAGACAGGTGGACGTAGGCCGAACATTCAAATAACTCGCCAGATAAATCGTTGCTTTTCCATTTAATTCATATATGAATTAATTCAAAATTGAACAGTAAATTTCAAAGTTGGAAGGCCACAAGAGGGGGACAATGTTTCAAAAATGAAACGACATATCATTGCATGAGGGATGTGGTAGGAATTGAATGCTTGAATTAAGACTGGGGAAGTACTGAGGGGAAGGGGCTGCAGGCCTTGTAGCAGGTGGGTGTGCAGAAATGTAGCTATCCAAAGCCAAACACATTACTGCAGCTTGTCACACCTGTACCTACCAAGCAGCAAAGGCCAAGATAGATCGTTATTTTACTGACAGATTGAATACAGTGCAATGCCTCCCATATAGAGGTGAATAAGAGTAGTAGTAGTAGTAGTAGTAGAAGAGTTGGTCAAGTTAAATCAAGGCTAAGGAATTGGAAATGTGCAACTTGGACCAAGAAAAACTAATTACAGAGCAACGACATTTGAAAAAAGCATTCAAATCATGCTTTGAAAACACTACTTGTGTATCCCGATTTCAATTCAATCTGTCTTTGGAAACCGCTTAAGAGAGTGAGCGCACCATTCTCAGAGGAACTGCAGATACTGAAATGATGCGTGGAGTGAAGTGAGCAAGCTATTTTTCCATCTCCCTGGCGAGCATCGCCCACCTGTCTGCTGAGGCTCCCTCAGCAGACTGAAGCTGACTACTACTACGCAGCTGCTACAGAATGTGGGCTGCCCATTGTGACACGTGGTCCCATTGTGACACGTGGTCCCATTGTTCCAGGAATAGAACACATCCAAGCATTGTGTTCTATGAATGGCATGATTCCTATCACAGTGTTCCATTGATGGAACACATCCTATTTACTACAGGCAAGCAGCGCACCTAGCTGCTGCTGCTGCTGCTGCTACAAGCCACTAGAATACCGTCTGTCAGACAGGTGGACGTAGGCCGAACATTCAAATAACTCGCCAGATAAATCGTTGCTTTTCCATTTAATTCATATATCAATTAATTCAAAATTGAACAGTAAATTTCAAAGTTGGAAGGCCACAAGAGGGGGACAATGTTTCAAAAATGAAACGACATATCATTGCATGAGGGATGTGGTAGGAATTGAATGCTTGAATTAAGACTGGGGAAGTACTGAGGGGAAGGGGCTGCAGGCCTTGTAGCAGGTGGGTGTGCAGAAATGTAGCTATCCAAAGCCAAACACATTACCGCAGCTTGTCACACCTGTACCTACCAAGCAGCAAAGGCCAAGATAGATCGTTATTTTACTGACAGATTGAATACAGTGCAATGCCTCCCATATAGAGGTGAATAAGAGTAGTAGTAGTAGTAGTAGTAGAAGAGTTGGTCAAGTTAAATCAAGGCTAAGGAATTGGAAATGTGCAACTTGGACCAAGAAAAACTAATTACAGAGCAACGACATTTGAAAAAAGCATTCAAATCATGCTTTGAAAACACTACTTGTGTATCCCGATTTCAATTCAATCTGTCTTTGGAAACCGCTTAAGAGAGTGAGCGCACCATTCTCAGAGGAACTGCAGATACTGAAATGATGCGTGGAGTGAAGTGAGCAAGCTATTTTTCCATCTCCCTGGCGAGCATCGCCCACCTGTCTGCTGAGGCTCCCTCAGCAGACTGAAGCTGACTACTACTACGCAGCTGCTACAGAATGTGGGCTGCCCATTGTGACACGTGGTCCCATTGTGACACGTGGTCCCATTGTTCCAGGAATAGAACACATCCAAGCATTGTGTTCTATGAATGGCATGATTCCTATCACAGTGTTCCATGGATGGAACACATCCTATTTACTGCAGGCAAGCAGCGCACCTAGCTGCTGCTGCTGCTGCTACAAGCCACTAGAATACCGTCTGTCAGACAGGTGGACGTAGGCCGAACATTCAAATAACTCGCCAGATAAATCGTTGCTTTTCCATTTAATTCATATATGAATTAATTCAAAATTGAACAGTAAATTTCAAAGTTGGAAGGCCACAAGAGGGGTACAATGTTTCAAAAATGAAACGACATATCATTGCATGAGGGATGTGGTAGGAATTGAATGCTTGAATTAAGACTGGGGAAGTACTGAGGGGAAGGGGCTGCAGGCCTTGTAGCAGGTGGGTGTGCAGAAATGTAGCTATCCAAAGCCAAACACATTACTGCAGCTTGTCACACCTGTACCTACCAAGCAGCAAAGGACAAGATAGATCGTTATTTTACTGACAGATTGAGTTCTCCTTCAATGGAAGTCTTCAAACAGAGGCTGGACAGACATCTGACTGGGATGATTTAGCGAATCCTGCTTTGAGCAGGGGGTTGGACCAGATGGCCCAGGAGGTCCCTTCCAACTCTACGATTCTATGATTGAATACAGTGCAATGCCTCCCATATAGAGGTGAATAAGAGTAGTAGTAGTAGCAGTAGTAGTAGAAGAGTTGGTCAAGTTAAATCAAGGCTAAGGAATTGGAAATGTGCAACTTGGACCAAGAAAAACTAATTACAGAGCAACGACATTTGAAAAAAGCATTCAAATCATGCTTTGAAAACACTACTTGTGTATCCCGATTTCAATTCAATCTGTCTTTGGAAACCGCTTAAGAGAGTGAGTGCACCATTCTCAGAGGAACTGCAGATACTGAAATGATGCGTGGAGTGAAGTTAGCAAGCTATTTTTCCATCTCCCTGGTGAGCATCGCCCACCTGTCTGCTGAGGCTCCCTCAGCAGACTGAAGCTGACTACTACTGCGCAGCTGCTACAGACTGTGGGCTGCCCATTGTGACATGTGGTCCCATTGTGACACGTGGCCCCATTGTTCCAGGAATAGAACACATCCAAGCATTGTGTTCTATGAATGGCATGATTCCTATCACAGTGTTCCATGGATGGAACACATCCTATTTACTGCAGGCAAGCAGCGCACCTAGCTGCTGCTGCTGCTGCTACAAGCCACTAGAATACCGTCTGTCAGACAGGTGGACGTAGGCCGAACATTCAAATAACTCGCCAGATAAATCGTTGCTTTTCCATTTAATTCATATATGAATTAATTCAAAATTGAACAGTAAATTTCAAAGTTGGAAGGACACAAGAGGGGGACAATGTTTCAAAAATGAAACGACATATCATTGCATGAGGGATGTGGTAGGAATTGAATGCTTGAATTAAGACTGGGAAAGTACTGAGGGGAAGGGGCTGCAGGCCTTGTAGCAGGTGGGTGTGCAGAAATGTAGCTATCCAAAGCCAAACACATTACTGCAGCTTGTCACACCTGTACCTACCAAGCAGCAAAGGCCAAGATAGATCGTTATTTTACTGACAGATTGAATAAAGTGCAATGCCTCCCATATAGAGGTGAATAAGAGTAGTAGTAGTAGTAGTAGTAGTAGTAGTAGAAGAATTGGTCAAGTTAAATCAAGGCTAAGGAATTGGAAATGTGCAACTTGCACCAAGAAAAACTAATTACAGAGCAACGACATTTGAAAAAAGCATTCAAATCATGCTTTGAAAACACTACTTGTGTATCCCGATTTCAATTCAATCTGTCTTTGGAAACCGCTTAAGAGAGTGAGTGCACCATTCTCAGAGGAACTGCAGATACTGAAATGATGCGTGGAGTGAAGTTAGCAAGCTATTTTTCCATCTCCCTGGCGAGCATCGCCCACCTGTCTGCTGAGGCTCCCTCAGCAGACTGAAGCTGACTACTACTGCGCAGCTGCTACAGACTGTGGGCTGCCCATTGTGACACGTGGTCCCATTGTGACACGTGGTCCCATTGTTCCAGGAATAGAACACATCCAAGAATTGTGTTCTATGTATGGCATGATTCCTATCTCAGTGTTCCATGGATGGAACACATCCTATTTACTGCAGGCAAGCAGCGCACCTAGCTGCTGCTGCTGCTGCTGCTGCTACAAGCCACTAGAATACCGTCTGTCAGACAGGTGGACGTAGGCCGAACATTCAAATAACTCGCCAGATAAATCGTTGCTTTTCCATTTAATTCATATATGAATTAATTCAAAATTGAACAGTAAATTTCAAAGTTGGAAGGCCACAAGAGGGGGACAATGTTTCAAAAATGAAACGACATATCATTGCATGAGGGATGTGGTAGGAATTGAATGCTTGAATTAAGACTGGGGAAGTACTGAGGGGAAGGGGCTGCAGGCCTTGTAGCAGGTGGGTGTGCAGAAATGTAGCTATCCAAAGCCAAACAATTCAATCCTCTTCTGTGTGATACTGCCTGCTGAGCCGTGTATCTAATCCTCTCCTGTGTGATACTGCCTGCTGAGCCGTGTATCTAACCCTATCCTGTGTGATACTGCCTGCTGAGCCGTTTATCTAATCCTCTCCTGTGTGATACTGACTGCTGAGCCGTGTATCTAATCCTCTCCTGTGTGATACTGACTGCTGAGCCGTGTATGTAATCCTATCCTGTGTGATACTGTATTCTGAGCCGGGTATCTAATCCTCTCCTGTGTGATACTTTCTGCTGAGCCGTGTATCTAATCCTCTCCTGTGTGATACTGTCTGCTGAGCCGTGTATCTAATCCTCTCCTGTGTGATACTGTCTGCTGAGCTGTGTATCTAATCCTATCCTGTGTGATACTGTATTCTGAGCCGGGTATCTAATCCTCTCCTGTGTGATACTTTCTGCTGAGCCGTGTATCTAATCCTCTCCTGTGTGATACTGTCTGCTGAGCCATGTATCTAATCCTCTCCTGTGTGATACTGTCTGCTGAGCTGTGTATCTAATCCTATCCTGTGTGATACTGTATTCTGAGCCGGGTATCTAATCCTCTCCTGTGTGATACTTTCTGCTGAGCCGTGTATCTAATCCTCTCCTGTGTGATACTGACTGCTGAGCCGTGTATCTAATCCTCTCCTGTGTGATACTGACTGCTGAGCCGTGCATCTAATCCTCTTCTGTGTGATACTGCCTGCTGAGCCGTGTATCTAATCCTCTCCTGTGTGATACTGCCTGCTGAGCCGTGTATCTAATCCTCTCCTGTGTGATACTGACTGCTGAACCGTGTATGTAATCCTATCCTGTGTGATACTGACTGCTGAGCCGTGTATCTAATCCTATCCTGTGTGATACTGTATTCTGAGCCGGGTATCTAATCCTCTCCTGTGTGATGCTGCCTGCTGAGCCGTGTATCTAATCCTATCCCATGTGATACTGCCTGCTGAGCCGTGTATCTAATCCTCTCCTGTGTGATGCTGCCTGCTGAGCCGTGTATCTAATCCTATCCCGTGTGATACTGCTCTCCTGAAATACTCTGTGCTGCTGTCACTCTGCTCCCAGAATCCTTGCTGCCTGCCATCCTCGGTGACCGAAGACCCCATTCCTCTCCTCAGATCCCGTCCTGGCGATGTGTGAAACCGAGGGGACAGGGGCCTGATGTATGGTGGAAGGAGCAGGGCGACAGCAGCACAGAGTATTTCAGGAGAGCAGTGTGTGCTGGTCTGTGGGGGCGCCCTGTTCGGTGCCAGGGATTGTACAAAGAGCGCTGTGTTTTATTCACATGGATGAACCGTCTGCTTGTCTGCTCCACAGAAATCCAGGAAACATGTCTGCTGATTGATGGCCTGTTGTGATCCAGACTTTACATGCAAAGACAGTCAGTAACTTTGCAAGCCCCATCAAAATGGCTGCTCACTGTGTCTATAGATGTCATAGGTTTTTGTGCCAGATTTCAGTAGCTGCTCCCCCTAGTGTTAACAAGTGGAAATGCCAAACTTTTTAAAATTATTTTTCATATTTTGCAAAATTAAAAACAAACGATAATATTTTTTAAGAAAATGTAAACATTAATTCTTTACATTTTTTCAATTGCTGAAAAAAATTTTTTTGGATGGCACCTTCCCTTTAAGCGGTTTCCAAAGACAGATTGAATTGAAGTCGGGATACACAAGTAGTGTTTTCAAAGCATGATTTGAATGCTTTTTTCAAATGTCGTTGCTCTGTAATAAGTTTTTCTTGGTCCAAGTTGCACATTTCCAATTCCTTAGCCTTGATTTAACTTGACCAACTCTTCTACTACTACTACTACTACTACTACTCTTATTCACCTCTATATGGGAGGTATTGCACTGTATTCAATCTGTCAGTAAAATAACGATCTATCTTGGCCTTTGCTGCTTGGTAGGTACAGGTGTGACAAGCTGCAGTAATGTCTTTGCCTTTGGATAGCTACATTTCTGCACACCCACCTTCTACAAGGCCTGCAGCCCCTTCCCCTCAGTACTTCCCCAGTCTTAATTCAAGCATTCAATTCCTACCACATCCCTCATGCAATGATATGTCGTTTCATTTTTGAAACATTGTCCCCCTCTTGTGGCCTTCCAACTTTGAAATTTACTGTTCAATTTTGAATTAATTCATATATGAATTAAATGGAAAAGCAACGATTTATCTGGCGAGTTATTTGAATGTTCGGCCTACGTCCACCTGTCTGACAGACGGTATTCTAGTGGCTTGTAGCAGTAGCAGCAGCAGCAGCAGCTAGGTGCGCTGCTTGCCTGCAGTAAATAGGATGTGTTCCATCCATGGAACACTGTGATAGGAATCATGCCATTCATAGAACACAATGCTTGGATGTGTTCTATTCCTGGAACAATGGGACGACGTGTCACAATGGGACAACGTGTCACAATGGGCAGCCCACAGTCTGTAGCAGCTGCGCAGTAGTAGTCAGCTTCAGTCTGCTGAGGGAGCCTCAGCAGACAGGTGGGCGATGCTCGCCAGGGAGATGGAAAAAGAGCTTGCTCACTTCACTACACGCATCATTTCAGTATCTGCAGTTCCTATGAGAATGGTGCACTCACTCTCTTAAGCGGTTTCCAAACACAGATTGAATTTGGGCCCTATTGAATAATGAATGTTTTGAATTTTCTCCAAAAGTAAAGTAGTTGCAAACTCATGCTTTTAGAGACTTGTTTGGGCTCATGAGAGTAGAAAAACATCAAAAATTTCTGTCCTGCATGATTCTACCATGAAATGTGTGTTCATTCAAACCACTGTTTTTTGATATTTTGGGCCCTATTGAATAATGAATGTTTTGAATTTTCTCCAAAAGTAAAGTAGTTGCAAACTCATCCTTTTGAAACTTGTTTGGGCTGTTGAGAGGAGTAAAAAAACATCAAAAATTTCAATCCTGCATGATTCTACCAAGAAATGTGATTCTTCATTCAAAACGCTGGTTTTTGCTATTGGGCTCTATTGAATAATGAATGTTTTGAATTTTCTCCAAAAGTAAAGTAGTTGCAAACTCATCCTTTTAAACTCTTGTTTGGGCTCATGAGAGGAGTAGAAAAACATCAAAAATTTCAGTCCTGCACGATTCTACCAGGAAATGTGAGTGTTCATTCAAACCGCTGGTTTTTGATAGTTTGGGCCCTATTGAATAATGAATGTTTTGAATTTTCTCCAAAAGTAAAGTAGTTGCAAACTCATCCTTATAGAAACTTGTTTGGGCTGTTGAGAGGAGTAAAAAACCATCAAAAATTTCAATCCTGCATGATTCTACCAAGAAATGTGATTCTTCATTCAAAACCTGATTTTTGCTATTGGGCTCTATTGAATAATGAATGTTTTGAATTTTCTCCAAAAGTAAAGTAGTTGCAAACTCATCCTTTTAGAGTCTTGTTTGTGCTCATGAGAGGAGTAGAAAAACATCAAAAATTTCAGTCCTGCACGATTCTACCAAGAAATGTGAGTGTTCATTCAAACCGCTGGTTTTTGATAGTTTGGGCCCTATTGAATAATGAATGTTTTGAATTTTCTCCAAAAGTAAAGTAGTTGCAAACTCATGCTTTTAGAGACTTGTTTGGGCTCATGAGAGTAGAAAAACATCAAAAATTTCAGTCCTGCATGATTCTACCAAGAAATGTGTGTTCATTCAAACCGCTGGTTTTTGATATTTTTTGCCCTATTGAATAATGAATGTTTTGAATTTTCTCCAAAAGTAAAGTAGTTGCAAACTCATCCTTTTGAAACTTGTTTGGGCTGTTGAGAGGAGTAAAAAACCATCAAAAATTTCAATCCTGCATGATTCTACCAAGAAATGTGATTCTTCATTCAAAACCTGATTTTTGCTATTGGGCTCTATTGAATAATGAATGTTTTGAATTTTCTCCAAAAGTAAAGTTGTTGCAAACTCATCCTTAGAGACTTGTTTGGGCTCATGAGAGGAGTAGAAAAACATCAAAAATTTCAGTCCTGCACGATTCTACCTAGAAATGTGAGTGTTCATTCAAACCGCTGGTTTTTGATAGTTTGGGCCCTATTGAATAATGAATGTTTTGAATTTTCTCCAAAAGTAAAGTAGTTGCAAACTAATCCTTTTAGCAAAAATCAGCGTTTTGAATAAAGAATCACATTTCTTGGTAGAATCATGCAGGATTGAAATTTTTGATGGTTTTTTACTCTTCTCAACAGCCCAAACAAGTTTCTAAAAGGATGAGTTTGCAACTACTTTACTTTTGGAGAAAACTCAAAACATTCATTATTCAATAGGGCCCAAAATATCAAAAACCAGCGGTTTGAATGAACACACATTTCTTGGTAGAATCGTGCAGGACTGAAATTTTTGATGTTTTTCTACTCCTCTCATGAGCCCAAACATGTCTCTAAAAGCATGAGCTTGCAACTACTTTACTTTTGGAGAAAATTCAAAACATTCATTATTCAATAGAACCCAATACCAAAAATCAGCATTTTGAATGAAGAATCACATTTCTTGGTAGAATCATGCAGGATTGAAATTTTTGATGTTTTTTTACTCCTCTCAACAGCCCAAACAAGTTTCTAAAAGGAGGAGTTTGCAACTACTTTACTTTTGGAGAAAATTCAAAACATTCATTACTCAATAGGGCCCAAACTATCAAAAACCAGCGGTTTGAATGAACACTCACATTTCTTGGTAGAATCGTGCAGGACTGAAATTTTTGATGTTTTTCTACTCCTCTCATGAGCACAAACAAGTCTCTAAAAGGATGAGTTTGCAACTACTTTACTTTTGGAGAAAATTCAAAACATTCATTATTCAATAGAGCCCAAAAGCAAAAACCAGCGTTTTGAATGAAGAATCACATTTCTTGGTAGAATATGCAGGATTGAAATTTTTGATGGTTTTTTACTCCTCTCAACAGCCCAAACAAGTTTCTAAAAGGATGAGTTTGCAACTACTTTACTTTTGGAGAAAATTCAAAACATTCATTATTCAATAGGGCCCAAAATATCAAAAACCAGCGGTTTGAATGAACACACATTTCTTGGTAGAATCGTGCAGGACTGAAATTTTTGATGTTTTTCTACTCCTCTCATGAGCCCTAACATGTCTCTAAAAGCATGAGCTTGCAACTACTTGACTTTTGGAGAAAATTCAAAACATTCATTATTCAATAGAACCCAATAGCAAAAATCAGCGTTTTGAATGAAGAATCACATTTCTTGGTAGAATCATGCAGGATTGAAATTTTTGATGGTTTTTTACTCCTCTCAACAGCCCAAACAAGTTTCTAAAAGGATGAGTTTGCATCTTCTTTACTTTTGGAGAAAATTTAAAACATTCATTATTCAATAGGGCCCAAAATATCAAAAACCAGCGGTTTGAATGAACACTCACATTTCTTGGTAGAATCGTGCAGGACTGAAATTTTTGATGTTTTTCTACTCCTCTCATGAGCACAAACAAGTCTCTAAAAGGATGAGTTTGCAACTACTTTACTTTTGGAGAAAATTCAAAACATTCATTATTCAATAGAGCCCAATAGCAAAAACCAGCGTTTTGAATGAAGAATCACATTTCTTGGTAGAATCATGCAGGATTGAAATTTTTGATGTTTTTTTACTCCTCTCAACAGCCCAAACAAGTTTCTAAAAGGATGAGTTTGCAACTATTTTACTTTTGGAGAAAATTCAAAACATTCATTATTCAATAGGGTCCAAACTATCAAAAACCAGCGGTTTGAATGAACACTCACATTTCTTGGTAGAATCGTGCAGGACTGAAATTTTTGATGTTTTTCTACTCCTCTCATGAGCCCAAACAAGTCTCTAAAAGGATGAGTTTGCAACTACTTTACTTTTGGAGAAAATTCAAAACATTCATTATTCAATAGAGCCCAATAGCAAAAATCAGGTTTTGAATGAAGAATCACATTTCTTGGTAGAATCATGCAGGATTTAAATTTTTGATTCTATTTTACTCCTCTCAACAGCCCAAACAAGTTTCTAAAAGGATGAGTTTGCAACTACTTTACTTTTGGAGAAAATTCAAAACATTCATTATTCAATAGGGCCCAAAATATCAAAAACCAGCGGTTTGAATGAACACTCACATTTCTTGGTAGAATCGTGCAGGACTGAAATTTTTGATGTTTTTCTACTCCTCTCATGAGCCCAAACCAAGACTCTAAAAGGATGAGTTCGCAACTACTTTACTTTTGGAGAAAATTCAAAACATTCATTATTCAATAGAGCCCAATAGCAAAAACCAGCGTTTTGAATGAAGAATCACATTTCTTGGTAGAATCATGCAGGATTGAAATTTTTGATGGTTTTTTACTCCTCTCAACAGCCCAAACAAGTTTCAAAAAGGATGAGTTTGCAACTACTTTACTTTTGGAGAAAATTCAAAACATTCATTATTCAATAGGGCCCAAAATATCAAAAACCAGCGGTTTGAATGAACACACATTTCTTGGTAGAATCATGCAGGACTGAAATTTTTGATGTTTTTCTACTCCTCTCATGAGCCCAAACAAGTCTCTAAAAGCATGAGTTTACAACTACTTTAATTTTGGAGAAAATTCAAAACATTCATTATTCAATAGAACCCAATAGCAAAAATCAGCGTTTTGAATGAAGAATCACATTTCTTGGTAGAATCATGCAGGATTGAAATTTTTGATGGTTTTTTACTCCTCTCAACAGCCCAAACAAGTTTCTAAAAGGATGAGTTTGCAACTACTTTACTTTTGGAGAAAATTCAAAACATTCATTATTCAATAGGGCCCAAAATATCAAAAACCAGCGTTTTGAATGAAGAATCACATTTCTTGGTAGAATCATGCAGGATTGAAATTTTTGATGGTTTTTTTACTCCTCTCAACAGCCCAAACAAGTTTCTAAAAGGATGAGTTTGCAACTACTTTACTTTTGGAGAAAATTCAAAACATTCATTATTCAATAGGGCCCAAAAAATCAAAAACCAGCGGTTTGAATGAACACACATTTCTTGGTAGAATCATGCAGGACTGAAATTTTTGATGTTTTTCTACTCCTCTCATGAGCCCAACCAAGTCTCTAAAAGCATGAGTTTGCAACTACTTTACTTTTGGAGAAAATTCAAAACATTCATTATTCAATAGAGCCCAATAGCAAAAATCAGGTTTTGATTGAAGAATCACATTTCTTGGTAGAATCATGCAGGCTTGAAATTTTTGATGGTTTTTTTACTCCTCTCAACAGCCCAAACAAGTTTCTAAAAGGATGAGTTTGCAACTACTTTACTTTTGGAGAAAATTCAAAACATTCATTATGCAATAGGGCCCAAAATATCAAAAACCAGTGGTTTGAATTAACACACATCTCTTGGTAGAATCATGCAGGACTGAAATTTTTGATGTTTTTCTACTCCTCTCATGAGCCCAAACAAGTCTCTAAAAGCATGAGCTTGCAACTACTTTACTTTTGGAGAAAATTCAAAACATTCATTATTCAATAGAACCCAATAGCAAAAATCAGCGTTTTGAATGAAGAATCACATTTCTTGGTAGAATCATGCAGGATTGAAATTTTTGATGGTTTTTTACGTCTCACAACAGCCCAAACAAGTTTCTAAAAGGATGAGTTTGCAACTATTTTAATTTTGGAGAAAATTCAAAACATTCATTATTCAATAAGGCCCAAAATATCAAAAACCAGCGGTTTGAATGAACACACATTTCTTGGTAGAATAATGCAGCACTGAAATTTTTGATGTTTTTCTACTCCTCTCATGAGCCCAAACAAGTCTCTAAAAGCATGAGCTTGCAACTACTTTACTTTTGGAGAAAATTCAAAACATTCATTATTCAATAGGGCCCAAACTATCAAAAACCAGCGGTTTGAATGAACACTCACATTTCTTGGTAGAATCGTGCAGGACTGAAATTTTTGATGTTTTTCTACTCCTCTCATGAGCCCAAACAAGTCTCTAAAAGGATGAGTTTGCAACTACTTTACTTTTGGAGAAAATTCAAAACATTCATTATTCAATAGAACCCAATAGCAAAAATCAGCGTTTTGAATGAAGAATCACATTTCTTGGTAGAATCATGCAAGATTGAAATTTTTGATGGTTTTTTACTCCTCTCAACAGCCCAAACAAGTTTCTAAAAGGATGAGTTTGCAACTACTTTACTTTTGGAGAAAATTCAAAACATTCATTATTCAATAGGGCCCAAAATATCAAAAACCAGCGGTTTGAATGAACACACATTTCTTGGTAGAATCATGCAGGACTGAAATTTTTGATGTTTTTCTACTCCTCTCATGAGCCCAAACAAGTCTCTAAAAGCATGAGCTTGCAACTACTTTACTTTTGGAGAAAATTCAAAACATTCATTATTCAATAGAACCCAATAGCAAAAATCAGCGTTTTGAATGAAGAATCACATTTCTTGGTAGAATCATGCAGGATTGAAATTTTTGATGGTTTTTTACTCCTCTCAACAGCCCAAACAAGTTTCTAAAAGGATGAGTTTGCAACTACTTTACTTTTGGAGAAAATTCAAAACATTCATTATTCAATAGGGCCCAAACTATCAAAAACCAGCGGTTTGAATGAACACTCACATTTCTTGGTAGAATCGTGCAGGACTGAAATTTTTGGTTTTTCTACTCCTCTCATGAGCCCAAACAAGTCTCTAAAAGGATGAGTTTGCAACTACTTTACTTTTGGAGAAAATTCAAAACATTCATTATTCAATAGAACCCAATAGCAAAAATCAGCGTTTTGAATGAAGAATCACATTTCTTGGTAGAATCATGCAGGATTGAAATTTTTGATGGTTTTTTACTCCTCTCAACAGCCCAAACAAGTTTCTAAAAGGATGAGTTTGCAACTACTTTACTTTTGGAGAAAATTCAAAACATTCATTATTCAATAGGGCCCAAAATATCAAAAACCAGCGGTTTGAATAAACACATATTTCTTGGTAGAATCATGCAGGACTGAAATTTTTGATGTTTTTCTACTCCTCTCATGAGCCCAAACAAGTCTCTAAAAGCATGAGTTTGCAACTACTTTACTTTTGGAGAAAATTCAAAACATTCATTATTCAATAGAGCCCAATAGCAAAAATCAGGTTTAGAATGAAGAATCACATTTCTTGGTAGAATCATGCAGGATTGAAATTTTTGATGGTTTTTTACTCCTCTCAACAGCCCAAACAAGTTTCTAAAAGGATGAGTTTGCAACTACTTTACTTTTGGAGAAAATTCAAAACATTCATTATTCAATAGGGCCCAAACTATCAAAATCCAGCGGTTTGAATGAACACTCACATTTCTTGGTAGAATCGTGCAGGACTGAAATTTTTGATGTTTTTCTACTCCTCTCATGAGCCCAAACAAGTCTCTAAAAGGATGAGTTTGCAACTACTTTACTTTTGGAGAAAATTCAAAACATTCATTATTCAATAGAGCCCAATAGCAAAAATCAGGTTTTGAATGAAGAATCACATTTCTTGGTAGAATCATGCAGGATTGAAATTTTTTATGGTTTTTTACTCCTCTCAACAGCACAAACAAGTTTCTAAAAGGATGAGTTTGCAACTACTTTACTTTTGGAGAAAATTCAAAACATTCATTATTCAATAGGGCCCAAAATATCAAAAACCAGCGGTTTGAATGAACACTCACATTTCTTGTTAGAATCTTGCAGGACTGAAATTTTTGATGTTTTTCTACTCCTCTCATGAGCCCAAACCAAGACTCTAAAAGGATGAGTTTGCAACTACTTTACTTTTGGAGAAAATTCAAAACATTCATTATTCAATAGAGCCCAATAGCAAAAACCAGCGTTTTGAATGAAGAATCACATTTCTTGGTACAATCATGCAGGACTGAAATTTTTGATGGTTTTTTACTCCTCTCAACAGCCCAAACAAGTTTCTAAAAGGATGAGTTTGCAACTACTTTACTTTTGGAGAAAATTCAAAACATTCATTATTCAATAGGGCCCAAAATATCAAAAACCAGCGGTTTGAATGAACACTCATTTCTTGGTAGAATCATGCAGGACTGAAATTTTTGATGTTTTTCTACTCCTCTCATGAGCCCAAACAAGTCTCTAAAAGCATGAGTTTGCAACTACTTTACTTTTGGAGAAAATTCAAAACATTCATTATTCAATATAACCCAATAGCAAAAATCAGCGTTTTGAATGAAGAATCACATTTCTTGGTAGAATCATGCAGGATTGAAATTTTTGAAGGTTTTTTACTCCTGTCAACAGCCAAAACAAGTTTCAAAAAGGATGAGTTTGCAACTACTTTACTTTTGGAAAAAATTCAAAATATTCATTATTCAATAGGGCCCAAAATATCAAAAACCAGCGGTTTGAATGAACACACATTTCTTGGTAGAATCATGCAGGACTGAAATTTTTGATGTTTTTCTACTCCTCTCATGAGCCCAAACAAGTCTCTAAAAGCATGAGCTTGCAACTACTTTACTTTTGGAGAAAATTCAAAACATTCATTATTCAATAGAACCCAATAGCAAAAATCAGCGTTTTGAATGAAGAATCACATTTCTTGGTAGAATCATGCAGGATTGAAATTTTTGATGGTTTTTTTACTCCTCTCAACAGCCCAAACAAGTTTCTAAAAGGATAAGTTTGCAACTACTTTACTTTTGGAGAAAATTCAAAACATTCATTATTCAATAGGGCCCAAACTATCAAAAACCAGCGGTTTGAATGAACACTCACATTTCTTGGTAGAATCGTGCAGGACTGAAATTTTTGATGTTTTTCTACTCCTCTCATGAGCACAAACAAGTCTCTAAAAGAATGAGTTTGCAACTACTTTACTTTTGAAGAAAATTCAAAACATTCATTATTCAATAGAGCCCAATAGCAAAAACCAGCTTTTGACTGAAGAATCACATTTCTTGGTATAATCATGCAGGATTGAAATTTTTGATGGTTTTTTACTCCTCTCAACAGCCCAAACAAGTTTCTAAAAGGATGAGTTTGCAACTACTTTACTTTTCGAGAAAATTCAAAACATTCATTATTCAATAGGGCCCAAAATATCAAAAACCAGAGGTTTGAATGAAGAATCACATTTCTTGGTAGAATCATGCAGGATTGAAATTTTTGATGGTTTTTTAATCCTCTCAACAGCCCAAACAAGTTTCTAAAATGAAGAGTTTGCAACTACTTTACTTTTGGAGAAAATTCAAAACATTCATTATTCAATAGGGCCCAAAATATCAAAAACCAGCAGTATGAATGAACACACATTTCTTGGTAGAATCATGCAGGACTGAAATTTTTGATGTTTTTCTACTCCTCTCATGAGCCCAAACAAGTCTCTAAAAGCATGAGTTTGCAACTACTTTACTTTTGGAGAAAATTCAAAACATTCATTATTCAATAGAACCCAATAGCAAAAATCAGGTTTTGAATGAAGAATCACATTTCTTGGTAGAATCATGCAGGATTGAAATTTTTGATGTTTTTTTACTCCTCTCAACAGCCCAAACAAGTTTCTAAAAGGATTAGTTTGCAACTACTTTACTTTTGGAGAAAATTCAAAACATTCATTATTCAATAGGGCCCAAACTATCAAAAACCAGCGGTTTGAATGAACACTCACATTTCTTGGTAGAATCGTGCAGGACTGAAATTTTTGATGTTTTTCTACTCCTCTCATGAGCACAAACAAGTCTCTAAAAGGATGAGTTTGCAACTACTTTACTTTTAGAAAAAATTCAAAACATTCATTATTCAATAGAGCCCAATAGCAAAAACCAGCGTTTTGAATGAAGAATCACATTTCTTGGTAGAAAATGCAGGATTGAAATTTTTGATGGTTTTTTACTCCTCTCAACAGCCCAAACAAGTTTCTAAAAGGATGAGTTTGCAACTACTTTACTTTTGGAGAAAATTCAAAACATTCATTATTCAATAGGGCCCAAAATATCAAAAACCAGCGGTTTGAATGAACACACATTTCTTGGTAGAATCATGCAGGACTGAAATTTTTGATGTTTTTCTACTCCTCTCATGAGCCCAAACAAGTCGCTAAAAGCATGAGTTTGCAACTACTTTACTTTTGGAGAAAATTCAAAACATTCATTATTCAATATAGCCCAATAGCAAAAATCAGGTTTTGAATGAAGAATCACATTTCTTGGTAGAATCATGCAGGATTGAAATTTTTGATGGTTTTTTTACTCCTCTCAACAGCCCAAACAAGTTACTAAAAGGATGAGTTTGCAACTACTTTACTTTTGGAGAAAATTCAAAACATTCATTATTCAATAGAGCCCAATAGCAAAAACCAGCGTTTTGAATGAAGAATCACATTTCTTGGTACAATCATGCAGGACTGAAATTTTTGATGGTTTTTTACTCCTCTCAACAGCCCAAACAAGTTTCTAAAAGGATGAGTTTGCAACTACTTTACTTTTGGAGAAAATTCAAAACATTCATTATTCAATAGGGCCCAAAATATCAAAAACCAGCGGTTTGAATGAACACTCATTCCTTGGTAGAATCATGCAGGACTGAAATTTTTGATGTTTTTCTTCTCCTCTCATGAGCCCAAACAAGTCTCTAAAAGCATGAGTTTGCAACTACTTTACTTTTGGAGAAAATTCAAAACATTCATTATTCAATAGAAACCAATAGCAAAAATCAGCGTTTTGAATGAAGAATCACATTTCTTGGTAGAATCATGCAGGATTGAAATTTTTGAAGGTTTTTTACTCCTGTCAACAGCCAAAACAAGTTTCAAAAAGCATGAGTTTGCAACTACTTTACTTTTGGAAAAAATTCAAAATATTCATTATTCAATAGGGCCCAAAATATCAAAAACCAGCGGTTTGAATGAACACACATTTCTTGGTAGAATCATGCAGGACTGAAATTTTTGATGTTTTTCTACTCCTTTCATGAGCCCAAACAAGTCTCTAAAAGCATGAGCTTGCAACTACTTTACTTTTGGAGAAAATTCAAAACATTCATTATTCAATAGAACCCAATAGCAAAAATCAGCGTTTTGAATGAAGAATCACATTTCTTGGTAGAATCATGCAGGATTGAAATTTTTGATGGTTTTTTTACTCCTCTCAACAGCCCAAACAAGTTTCTAAAAGGATAAGTTTGCAACTACTTTACTTTTGGAGAAAATTCAAAACATTCATTATTCAATAGGACCCAAACTATCAAAAACCAGCGGTTTGAATGAACACTCACATTTCTTGGTAGAATCGTGCAGGACTGAAATTTTTGATGTTTTTCTACTCCTCTCATGAGCACAAACAAGTCTCTAAAAGAATGAGTTTGCAACTACTTTACTTTTGGAGAAAATTCAAAACATTCATTATTCAATAGAGCCCAATAGCAAAAACCAGCTTTTGAATGAAGAATCACATTTCTTGGTAGAATCATGCAGGATTGAAATTTTTGATGGTTTTTTACTCCTCTCAACAGCCCAAACAAGTTTCTAAAAGGATGAGTTTGCAACTACTTTACTTTTCGAGAAAATTCAAAACATTCATTATTCAATAGGGCCCAAAATATCAAAAACCAGAGGTTTGAATGAAGAATCACATTTCTTGGTAGAATCATGCAGGATTGAAATTTTTGATGGTTTTTTACTCCTCTCAACAGCCCAAACAAGTTTCTAAAAAGATGAGTTTGCAACTACTTTACTTTTGGAGAAAATTCAAAACATTCATTATTCAATAGGGCCCAAAATATCAAAAACCAGCGGTATGAATGAACACACATTTCTTGGTAGAATCATGCAGGACTGAAATTTTTGATGTTTTTCTACTCCTCTCATGAGCCCAAACAAGTCTCTAAAAGCATGAGTTTGCAACTACTTTACTTTTGGAGAAAATTCAAAACATTCATTATTCAATAGAACCCAATAGCAAAAATCAGGTTTTGAATGAAGAATCACATTTCTTGGTAGAATCATGCAGGATTGAAATTTTTGATGGTTTTTTACTCCTCTCAACAGCCCAAACAAGTTTCTAAAAGGATGAGTTTGCAACTACTTTACTTTTGGAGAAAATTCAAAACATTCATTATTCAATAGGGCCCAAACTATCAAAAACCAGCGGTTTGAATGAACACTCACATTTCTTGGTAGAATCGTGCAGGACTGAAATATTTGATGTTTTTCTACTCCTCTCATGAGCACAAACAAGTCTCTAAAAGGATGAGTTTGCAACTACTTTACTTTTGGAGAAAATTCAAAACATTCATTATTCAATACATCCCAATAGCAAAAACCAGCGTTTTGAATGAAGAATCACATTTCTTGGTAGAAAATGCAGGATTGAAATTTTTGATAGTTTTTTACTCCTCTCAACAGCCCAAACAAGTTTCTAAAAGGATGAGTTTGCAACTACTTTACTTTTGGAGAAAATTCAAAACATTCATTATTCAATAGGGCCCAAAATATCAAAAACCAGCGGTTTGAATGAACACACATTTCTTGGTAGAATCATGCAGGACTGAAATTTTTGATGTTTTTCTACTCCTCTCATGAGCCCAAACAAGTCTCTAAAAGCATGAGTTTGCAACTACTTTACTTTTGGAGAAAATTCAAAACATTCATTATTCAATAGAGCCCAATAGCAAAAATCAGGTTTTGAATGAAGAATCACATTTCTTGGTAGAATCATGCAGGATTGAAATTTTTGATGGTTTTTTACTCCTCTCAACAGCCCAAACAAGTTTCTAAAAGGATGAGTTTGCAACTACTTTACTTTTGGAGAAAATTCAAAACATTCATTATTCAATAGGGCCCAAACTATCAAAAACCAGTGGTTTGAATGAACACTCACATTTCTTGGTAGAATCGTGCAGGACTGAAATTTTTGATGTTTTTCTACTCCTCTCATGAGCCCAAACAAGTCTCTAAAAGGATGAGTTTGCAACTACTTTACTTTTGGAGAAAATTCAAAACATTCATTATTCAATAGAACCCAATAGCAAAAATCAGCGTTTTGAATGAAGAATCACATTTCTTGGTACAATCATGCAGGACTGAAATTTTTGATGGTTTTTTACTCCTCTCAACAGCCCAAACAAGTTTCTAAAAGGATGAGTTTGCAACTACTTTACTTTTGGAGAAAATTCAAAACATTCATTATTCAATAGGGCCCAAAATATCAAAAACCAGCGGTTTGAATGAACACTCATTTCTTGGTAGAATCATGCAGGACTGAAATTTTTGATGTTTTTCTACTCCTCTCATGAGCCCAAACAAGTCTCTAAAAGCATGAGTTTGCAACTACTTTACTTTTGGACAAAATTCAAAACATTCATTATTCAATAGAAACCAATAGCAAAAATCAGCGTTTTGAATGAAGAATCACATTTCTTGGTAGAATCATGCAGGATTGAAATTTTTGAAGGTTTTTTACTCCTGTCAACAGCCAAAACAAGTTTCAAAAAGCATGAGTTTGCAACTACTTTACTTTTGGAAAAAATTCAAAATATTCATTATTCAATAGGGCCCAAAATATCAAAAACCAGCGGTTTGAATGAACACACATTTCTTGGTAGAATCATGCAGGACTGAAATTTTTGATGTTTTTCTACTCCTTTCATGAGCCCAAACAAGTCTCTAAAAGCATGAGCTTGCAACTACTTTACTTTTGGAGAAAATTCAAAACATTCATTATTCAATAGAACCCAATAGCAAAAATCAGCGTTTTGAATGAAGAATCACATTTCTTGGTAGAATCATGCAGGATTGAAATTTTTGATGGTTTTTTTACTCCTCTCAACAGCCCAAACAAGTTTCTAAAAGGATAAGTTTGCAACTACTTTACTTTTGGAGAAAATTCAAAACATTCATTATTCAATAGGGCCCAAACTATCAAAAACCAGCGGTTTGAATGAACACTCACATTTCTTGGTAGAATCGTGCAGGACTGAAATTTTTGATGTTTTTCTACTCCTCTCATGAGCACAAACAAGTCTCTAAAAGAATGAGTTTGCAACTACTTTACTTTTGGAGAAAATTCAAAACATTCATTATTCAATAGAGCCCAATAGCAAAAACCAGCTTTTGAATGAAGAATCACATTTCTTGGTAGAATCATGCAGGATTGAAATTTTTGATGGTTTTTTACTCCTCTCAACAGCCCAAACAAGTTTCTAAAAGGATGAGTTTGCAACTACTTTACTTTTCGAGAAAATTCAAAACATTCATTATTCAATAGGGCCCAAAATATCAAAAACCAGAGGTTTGAATGAAGAATCACATTTCTTGGTAGAATCATGCAGGATTGAAATTTTTGATGGTTTTTTACTCCTCTCAACAGCCCAAACAAGTTTCTAAAATGATGAGTTTGCAACTACTTTACTTTTGGAGAAAATTCAAAACATTCATTATTCAATAGGGCCCAAAATATCAAAAACCAGCGGTATGAATGAACACACATTTCTTGGTAGAATCATGCAGGACTGAAATTTTTGATGTTTTTCTACTCCTCTCATGAGCCCAAACAAGTCTCTAAAAGCATGAGTTTGCAACTACTTTACTTTTGGAGAAAATTCAAAACATTCATTATTCAATAGAACCCAATAGCAAAAATCAGGTTTTGAATGAAGAATCACATTTCTTGGTAGAATCATGCAGGATTGAAATTTTTGATGGTTTTTTACTCCTCTCAACAGCCCAAACAAGTTTCTAAAAGGATGAGTTTGCAACTACTTTACTTTTGGAGAAAATTCAAAACATTCATTATTCAATAGGGCCCAAACTATCAAAAACCAGCGGTTTGAATGAACACTCACATTTCTTGGTAGAATCGTGCAGGACTGAAATTTTTGATGTTTTTCTACTCCTCTCATGAGCACAAACAAGTCTCTAAAAGGATGAGTTTGCAACTACTTTACTTTTGGAGAAAATTCAAAACATTCATTATTCAATAGATCCCAATAGCAAAAACCAGCGTTTTGAATGAAGAATCACATTTCTTGGTAGAAAATGCAGGATTGAAATTTTTGATGGTTTTTTACTCCTCTCAACAGCCCAAACAAGTTTCTAAAAGGATGAGTTTGCAACTACTTTACTTTTGGAGAAAATTCAAAACATTCATTATTCAATAGGGCCCAAAATATCAAAAACCAGCGGTTTGAATGAACACACATTTCTTGGTAGAATCATGCAGGACTGAAATTTTTGATGTTTTTCTACTCCTCTCATGAGCCCAAACAAGTCTCTAAAAGCATGAGTTTGCAACTACTTTACTTTTGGAGAAAATTCAAAACATTCATTATTCAATAGAGCCCAATAGCAAAAATCAGGTTTTGAATGAAGAATCACATTTCTTGGTAGAATCATGCAGGATTGAAATTTTTGATGGTTTTTTACTCCTCTCAACAGCCCAAACAAGTTTCTAAAAGGATGAGTTTGCAACTACTTTACTTTTGGAGAAAATTCAAAACATTCATTATTCAATAGGGCACAAACTATCAAAAACCAGTGGTTTGAATGAACACTCACATTTCTTGGTAGAATCGTGCAGGACTAAAATTTTTGATGTTTTTCTACTCCTCTCATGAGCCCAAACAAGTCTCTAAAAGGATGAGTTTGCAACTACTTTACTTTTGGAGAAAATTCAAAACATTCATTATTCAATAGAACCCAATAGCAAAAATCAGCGTTTTGAATGAAGAATCACATTTCTTGGTAGAATCATGCAGGATTGAAATTTTTGATGGTTTTTTACTCCTCTCAACAGCCCAAACAAGTTTCTAAAAGGATGAGTTTGCAACTACTTTACTTTTGGAGAAAATTCAAAACATTCATTATTCAATAGGGCCCAAAATATCACAAACTAGCGGTTTGAATGAACACACATTTCTTGGTAGAATCATGCAGGACTGAAATTTTTGATGTTTTTCTACTCCTCTCATGAGCCCAAACAAGTCTCTAAAAGCATGAGCTTGCAACTACTTTACTTTTGGAGAAAATTCAAAACATTCATTATTCAATAGAACCCAATAGCAAAAATCAGCGTTTTGAATGAAGAATCACATTTCTTGGTAGAATTATGCAGGATTGAAATTTTTGATGGTTTTTTACTCCTCTCAACAGCCCAAACAAGTTTCTAAAAGGATGAGTTTGCAACTACTTTACTTTTGCAGAAAATTCAAAACATTCATTATTCAATAGGGCCCAAAATATCAAAAAACAGCGGTTTGAATGAACACATATTTCTTGGTAGAATCATGCAGGACTGAAATTTTTGATGTTTTTCTACTCCTCTCATGAGCCCAAACAAGTCTCTAAAAGCATGAGTTTGCAACTACTTTACTTTTGGAGAAAATTCAAAACATTCATTATTCAATAGAGCCCAATAGCAAAAATCAGGTTTTGAATGAAGAATCACATTTCTTGGTAGAATCATGCAGGATTGAAATTTTTGATGGTTTTTTACTCCTCTCATGAGCCCAAACAAGTCTCTAAAAGCATGAGCTTGCAACTACTTTACTTTTGGAGAAAATTCAAAACATTCATTATTCAATATAACCCACTAGCAAAAATCAGCGTTTTGAATGAAGAATCACATTTCTTGGTAGAATCATGCAGGATTGAAATTTTTGATTCTTTTTTAATCCTCTCAACAGCCCAAACAAGTTTCTAAAAGGATGAGTTTGCAACTACTTTACTTTTGGAGAAAATTCAAAACATTCATTATTCAATAGGGCCCAAAATATCAAAAACCAGCGGTTTGAATGAACACTCACATTTCTTGGTAGAATCGTGCAGGACTGAAATTTTTGATGTTTTTCTACTCTCATGAGCCCAAACCAAGACTCTAAACGGATGAGTTTGCAACTACTTTACTTTTGGAGAAAATTCAAAACATTCATTATTCAATAGAGCCCAATAGCAAAAACCAGCGTTTTGAATGAAGAATCACATTTATTGGTAGAATCATGCAGGATTGAAATTTTTGATGGTTTTTTACTCCTCTCAACAGCCCAAACAAGTTTCTAAAAGGATGAGTTTGCAACGACTTTACTTTTGGAGAAAATTCAAAACATTCATTATTCAATAGGGCCCAAAATATCAAAAACCAGCGGTTTGAATGAACACACATTTCTTGGTAGAATCATGCAGGACTGAAATTTTTGATGTTTTTCTACTCCTCTCATGAGCCCAAACAAGTCTCTAAAAGCATGAGTTTGCGGAAGGGGTGTGGCCTGGAGCTCGATGTAGGAGGACACTTGAGCTCAGAGCTCCCATGAAGCCTATCTACAAAGCAACATAATTGCTTAAGAAGACTCTTATTCATCAGAAGACCTTTGGAATTGGATTCTTATCTTTATTGTGAACATTTTGACACCTCCCTGGAAGAAATCCGCTGTTTACTTAAGGAATTACAGCCTTTAGAAGTGAGTGGTGAGGAGAGAGCCGCTGTTGACTCAACAGGTTTCCCCTGTACTTAGCCGCGGGTACCGCCATTGTTTACATCAGAGGTATGAACTGGAGGAGATCCTGTGTGACGGCTGCTGAGCCCCTGATCTGACGCTGAAGGAGCCTCGGTATTCCTGAGTCGATAGAGGTCCGCTGTCGACGCTGTTGGATACTGGGCTCTGCGCAGCTTGCCGCCGCTCAGCTGCAGAGGAGTAAAGGAGCTGGCGGTGCTGGAGAGCGACGCGGCGGGAGTTGGCAGGCACGAAGCCGCAAGGAAGAGGCTGTCATCAAAGAAAGTAGAGGTGGCTCTGGTCCTTCTTGGGTGCCTCGGCTGAAGCTGTCACTGACTGAGTGTTGCATTGGTGAGTGCGGAGAAGAAGGGGAGCGCCGCGTCTGATTTTAAAACTGTTTGGCGGGAGAGCTGCTGGAGCTTAGCGGCGGTCTAGGAGGAGAAGCCCACTGCTGGGGATATCTTTAACAGAAAGAATTTGGAATTGCCCATGCTTTTTCTGTGCTGATCGGAGGTCATTGCCTGGAGACCGAGCTCTGCGCAGCTTGCCGCCGCTCAGCTGCAGAGGAGTAAAGGAGCTGGCGGTGCTGGAGAGTGTCGCGGCGGGAGCTGGCGGGCACGAAGCTGCAAGGAAGAAGCTGTCATCAAAGAGGGTGGAGGTGGATCTGGTCCTTATTGGGTGCCTCGGCTGAGGCTGTCATTGACTGATTGTCACATCGAGTTCGACCCTTTAACACGCTAAGGGGCTTAGAGACGGCTACATTTATACAAGAAGAAGCAGAGGAGATTTAGTGAAATTTGACTATGGTTTTGGCGGTCACTTGATTACTATCCAACGGTGACCTGAAGGAAGGAGCATCGTTGACCCCTACTACTTGGAGAATATTACACTCGTTGGGTGAGATGGAATCTGTTGCTCTCTGAACTTATTGTTAGTCTCTTGGGGATGGTGAAATCTTAATTATTTGTAAATTGGAATAGGGATAGTAATATAGGGGAGAGTATCTGAATATTGTTATATCAATAAGACTGTTTGCGTATTGCTGAAGTGCATCCTTGAGTTAGATGAGACTTACATGGAGATTGTCTCTTGTGCCTTGTTTTGATGACATATTAAAGCATTAGAAGAAGATATTTAAGGGAATAACTAATCTATACATTCCTAGACGGGAAGATATAGAGCTTATACTGTCTTATTCTGAATCCTACTGATTGTATGCTCTTCTCTTCTCTGTCTATAACATTTAAGGCACCTGAGGTTATATAGGTAGTGTTTGGACAGGAGTGTATGAGGTGCTGTTGTTTTATATAAGCCTACGTTACGGAGGACAAGACGTCTCTATTGCTTTGTTGAATTATCAAAATTGAAGGGGTTACATTACTACTCTATTTAAGTCTTTATTCTTATCTTAGTTTGCGATTTACAAACCCTGCTGAAACTGTAATAAAGTTCAACTTAATTACAATAATAATAAAACAGGGGTGGCATATACAGGAACATTTAAGGGTATAGCGCATTTCCTTTACTCTTGTTTCGGTATACTCTAATTATGGCATCTAATTTGAAATCTAAATTGCCTACTAGTAAAAACCAGAAATCTACGAGCGCTTCAAATCAGAAAATTTACACTGAATCTGTTAATCTATTAAGTCCAATTAAATCTAGATCCCCTCTAAAAAGGGAGGAAGCTATCTCATCTAGACACATGCCTCACGGTTTATCTAATAAGGCTACTCAGCAGGACTCGGATCAAAAAATTATATCTTCTGACCCCCGTACTCTATCTTTCACATCTTCTCAAGTTTTTGATAATAAAGGTGCCTCAAAACTTTCTTTTCAGGATGAGGAAAGTAAAATGGATTTATCCAAATCTCATAAGAGAAGAATTCCAGAAGGTGAAACTGTGAGAACAGAGGCAGCAGATTTAGATTCTAATACTTCATCTGATGACTATTCTCCAAATAGTACCCCAGTTAAACAACTCTCTAAAAAAGGCTGTCCGGAGTCGTCTTCTACTGATTTTCTGACTCCCCATGACTTTGACTTTAAAACACTGTTGAACTCTGATAGGCGAGTCACTGAGGGTTTGCTTGCTGGCTTCCTCATATCCTTCCAGGAATCCACCAATCAAGCTAATCAATTCATGCATAAATCTATCAATGCAATCAATGCGTCGATTAAAACGGGATTTGATTCTCACAGGAAGGATATGCAGGAGATTAGTGAAAAATTCTCTCAAAGATTTGAACTGAATGAGAAAAGATTGTCAAAGGTTGAAAATAGAACAGATGAGTTATTAAAGCAAAACTCAGATTTAAAAGCCGAACTTTTATCCGTGAGGTCCAAGTTAACGGACTTAGAGGACCGGAGTAGACGGAACAACGTCAAGATTAGGGGGATACCTGAAAGCGTGATACAGAAAGACCTTTCAGATTACACTAAAGCTACGCTTAAAAAGGCTTTGCCGTCCTTAACTGATTTACAATTGATAATTGATAGGATTCACCGCCTGCCCCGCCCAAAGAATGTACCAATGGATAAGCCGAGGGATACGATACTTCACTTTCACTTTTTTGAAACTAAAGAAATGATACTAAGATATATTAGAGAGAAGGGCTCTCTACCTCCCCCTAATAATCATTTAAAATTCTTCTCTGATTTCTCAAAGTCAACTATGGAAGCTAGAAAATTGTTTAATCAAGCTACTAATGCTCTCAGGGAAATGGGGATTCCATATAAATGGGGCTTTCCAACAAAGTTACTTGTGTCACATAGGGGTAAAATTGTCCCCTTCTTTACTCCAAAGGAAGCTTTAGACTTTATACGCTTTCTAGATGAGGATCCTTCTAACAAAGATACTGGTTGAATAGGGATATATCTCTCATTGATCTTTGTATTATTTACATTTGACATTTGACAAAATATCAATGGCTTCATGGGTTCTCGCCACTTTGGCTTTTTTTTTTTTAAAGTACCCAAAAAAAGGAGATTATCACGTTCCGTGATTAACTCCAGGAGGACTCTTTAAGTTTGTTTATTTGTTTGTTATAGTTTTTTTTTTTTTTTTTCTTTTTGTTGTTTCATTCGCCTTTTCTAGACATATACATTTTATTGAATTCAGCTAATAAGAGTAAGCAATCCTAAATATATATAAGATAATTTACTCTAATAAAAAAGGAAAGAGATTATCATGAGAATTAAAATCCTTTCACACAATGTTAAAGGACTGAACAGTCCCCATAAGCGCTATATAACTTGGAGAGAAATAAGACGGCTTCAAGCGGATGTCTCTTGTTTACAAGAGGTCAAATTAATAAAAGATATACATCCAACCTTTCAGCATAAAGATTTTCCATATATTTTTAAATCCCTCAATAATAATAAAAAAAGTGCGGGAGTTATAACCATTATAAATACGAATATTCCCTTCCAATTAATTGAAGAACATCCCGACACCCAGGGAAGATTTCACATCCTCATATGTAAGTTAAATTTTAACCTTTGTACAATCGTGAATATATATGCCCCAAATAATGGTCAGATCTCTTTTTTTAATAAATTAATGCAGAAGATTGACGAAGTTAAAAAAGGTGACCTCATGCTAATAGGGGACTTCAATCTAGTTCCCGATAGAGAAATTGACTCATCATCTTCTGCTACTTCTAAATCAGGCCGATCTCTGAAAAATTGGATAAAACAAAATGAGATGTATGACATTTTCAGATGTCTAAATACCACCTCTAGAGAATTTACATATTACTCAGATATATATAAGACATCTTCCAGAATAGACTTATTTCTAACCAATGTCTTTTCTATCACAACATTTAAGAAAATTGAAATTCTTGAGAAGTCTTTTTCCGACCACGCCCCTGTGCTGGCAGTATTTGAATCAGGCCCTCCAGTAGCAAACACTTTTCTTTGGAAGGTTAATCCTACCCTACTACGTACCCCAAAGTATAGAAATATAATTACCGAAACTATTGACAATTATTTTAAAGAAAACTCTTCAGATAGTATTGATCCCTTTACATTATGGAACGCCCACAAGGCGGTCTTGAGAGGATGTCTCATCCAACTCTCCACGAGATACAAAAAAGAAAAAAGACAAAAAATTGCTGACCTCCAGAACCAAATTGCTTCAAAAGAAAAACAACAAAATTCCCTGTCTGCTCCATCCCATATTATCCATCTTGATATCCTGAAATTGAGATAGGCGTTAAGATCCGAAATTATTTCCGAGTACGATTCCATTGTTAGAGCATCAAAATATAATCTGTATGCTTCAATTAAAAAACCCACCAAATATATGACAAGTAAACTTAAACAAGCTCGCGTAAGTAGAAGGATTGTTAAAATCAAATCCCCTTCAGGAGAAATGAAACAACACCCCTCTGATATTACCGAAATATTTGCGGATTATTTTGAAACCCTCTATAATCTTAAAAAAGATCCCTTAGTTCATACTCCTAATCAAAAAGAGATTGACCTTTTTCTTTCTAAATTGACCCTTCCCCAACTAGATAATTTGGACCTAACTCTTTTAAATCAACCGTTTACTGTAGAAGAAATTGCCAAAACGATTGACAAACTTAAACTTAACAAATCCCCTGGCCCAGATGGGTTCACAAACGAATATCTCAAGTTTTTCTCCAACATTTTATCCCCGCACCTAAAATCTCTTTTTGACCACGCTTCTAGTATTGGATCGTTCCCCAAAGAAATGACGGAGGCAACTATCATTTTGATCCCCAAAGACATTAGAAACCCACAAGAAGTTAAAAATTATCGTCCGATCTCTTTAATTAACACTGATATTAAAGTATATTCAAAAATTTTAGCGGATCGATTAAAGAATCTTTTACCTGATCTTGTTAAAAATGATCAAGTAGGGTTTGTCTCCGGAAGACAAGTAACAGACGGTACCAGAAGAATCTTGAACTTGTTTAACATAGCTAGCTCTAATAATCTCCCTTCACTATTTATCTCGTTGGATGCCCAAAAAGCTTTTGATAGGGTGAATTGGGATTATCTTAAAGCTACTTTACTAAAGTTTGGTTTTGACAATCGCTTTATAACATCTTTATTTGCATTGTACTCTAATACTAATGCTAAAACCTATACTAATAATCACCTTTCTAGGAATTTCAACATCACTAATGGAACAAGACAGGGCTGCCCCCTTTCGCCCCTTTTATTTGCCTTGGCAGTCGAGCCCTTGGCGGAAATGATCAGACAATGTACTGATATTTCGGGTTT
Source organism: Dendrobates tinctorius (assembly GCF_039654945.1). Classification (NCBI taxonomy): domain Eukaryota; kingdom Metazoa; phylum Chordata; class Amphibia; order Anura; family Dendrobatidae; genus Dendrobates; species Dendrobates tinctorius. Next base: position 27,207,068 of record NW_027361793.1, read on the forward strand.
TAAAACAAAAAATTATCATCACAAGTTAACCTTATTTGCTGACGACCTTATGTTATCAGTCACTGATCCGGCTAATTCACTTAACGCTTTAATCACCATTTTAGATGAGTTCTCTAAGGTCTCATATTTTAAAATAAATCCCCAAAAATCTAAAATAATACATTTTAATTTACGTCCCTCTGAAATTGAAGCCTTTAAAGAATTATCTGAATTTTACTGGGAAGATTTTGAACTAGAATACTTGGGGATAATTTTCCCTAAAGATTTGAAACTCATTGTTTCTAAGAATATGGAACATCTCAGTAAGAAAATCTTAAAAGACCTTTCTGGTTATAATAATTGCGATCTATCCCTGATGGGAAGAACCTTGGTAATAAAAACATATATTTTACCTAAAATTCTTTTTGTACTTAGGAATTTACCTCTTATGATTCCCACTTCCCTTTTATTTAAAATCCAAAAAGCAATTAACCTTTTTATCTGGAAAGGGAAGAAACCTAGAGTTGCTACTGAAATTTTATATAAGAAAAAGAGTAATGGAGGCCTTGCACTCCCCAATATTCAAATCTATTTTCAAGCTTCTCTTATTCTTCAGAGTCAACAGTGGTTTTCTACGAAAACACTTCCCGCTTGGTTGGACCTTGAGCTAGAACATTATGGGACTAGTTCAATATCAGATTTTTTCTTTAAAGATCTGCTATCTCCTTCGATCATTACTTATCAACATCCTGTTGTAAATTCTATACTGACTATGTGGAGGAGTTTCACAAAATTAAAGAAAGGCGACGACAGGAAAAGCATTTTGAAAAAATTCCCATTAAAATTATTATCAAAAATATATAAATGTCCAGTTCCAGAGGAGTGGTGCAGCTTTAAAATTAATACGGTAGGGGATTTATGGGACGGACAAAATTTTTTACCCTTTAATGAAATTAAAAATAAATTTCATGTCCCGTCTACACATTTCACCTCTTATCTACTTCTGAAAGATCTTCTGCGGAAATTTTTGACTAGTAGAGCTTTGAATTCGGATATTGTGGCCTCCATGTTTGCAAATGTTGCTCTTAAGTCGACTTGGAGTCTTAAAAACATATATTCCCACCTTAATGACGACACCGAACTCTTTAAAAATGTATACATTCAAAGATGGGAAAGGGATTTTAACATAAAATTTGATGAAGACCAATGGGGGAAGGCCATAAAGTTTTCAAATGCATCTACTATTTCTGCGACTTTACAGGAGTCTTTCTTTAAAACTTTAATTAGATGGCATTACACTCCGATTAGGTTAGCTCATATAGATAATAAATACTCCCCTCTATGCTGGAGGAATTGTGGTTTACCAGGTAACCTGTACCACATTTTCTGGAGCTGTCCTAAATTGAAGAGATTGTGGAAAGAAGTTACGAATCATATAAATACTCTCTCTGACAACGCAGTGAAGGTCACCCCACAAATGGCATTACTTTCTTTGGGCACTGAAGAAATAAATCCTGTTATTCGATTTGTAATGATACATACTTTTTTGGTGACCAAAAACGCTATAGCTTTCTGGTGGCTTAAAACTGATTTACCTTCTTTTGCTGATATTTTAGGTAAATTACGGACTCATAATTCTATGGAGAAAAGATTTGCCTTTATTAATGGTACTCTCCATAAATATCACACTAAATGGGATGTTTGGAATTTGAAATTTTCTTAATTTATGTTATCTAACACTCTACTGTAAACTCAATATGACAATGTTGGTTCCTTTTTTGAGAGGATTGCATTCAAGCGATGTATTATATTTGTTTCTTATGTACACTACTTGTATTAAACAATTTTATTTAATGTGTGATGTAACACGTAGAGTAAAGTTCTCTACTTTTTACTTTGTCCATTTACCCTTTCCCTCTATACTTGAAACTTTAATAAAAATATTTAAACAAAAAGCATGAGTTTGCAACTACTTTACTTTTGGAGAAAATTCAAAACATTCATTATTCAATAGGGCCCAAAATATCAAAAACCAGCAGTTTGAATGAACACACATTTCTTGGTAGAATCATGCAGGACTGAAATTTTTGATGTTTTTCTACTCCTCTCATGAGCCCAAACAAGTCTCTAAAAGCAATAGCTTGCAACTACTTTACTTTTGGAGAAAATTCAAAACATTCATTATTCAATAGGGCCCAAAATATCAAAAACCAGCGGTTTGAATGAACACTCACAATTCTTGGTAGAATCGTGCAGGATTGAAATTTTTGATGTTTTTTTACTCCTCTCAACAGCCCAAACAAGTTTCTAAAAGGAGGAGTTTGCAACTACTTTACTTTTGGAGAAAATTCAAAACATTCATTACTCAATAGGGCCCAAACTATCAAAAACCAGCGGTTTGAATGAACACTCACATTTCTTGGTAGAATCGTGCAGGACTGAAATTTTTGATGTTTTTCTACTCCTCTCATGAGCACAAACAAGTCTCTAAAAGGATGAGTTTGCAACTACTTTACTTTTGGAGAAAATTCAAAACATTCATTATTCAATAGAGCCCAAAAGCAAAAACCAGCGTTTTGAATGAAGAATCACATTTCTTGGTAGAATATGCAGGATTGAAATTTTTGATGGTTTTTTACTCCTCTTAACAGCCCAAACAAGTTTCTAAAAGGATGAGTTTGCAACTACTTTACTTTTGTAGAAAATTCAAAACATTCATTATTCAATAGGGCCCAAAATATCAAAAACCAGCGGTTTGAATGAACACACATTTCTTGGTAGAATCGTGCAGGACTGAAATTTTTGATGTTTTTCTACTCCTCTCATGAGCCCTAACATGTCTCTAAAAGCATGAGCTTGCAACTACTTGACTTTTGGAGAAAATTCAAAACATTCATTATTCAATATAACCCAATAGCAAAAATCAGCGTTTTGAATGAAGAATCACATTTCTTGGTAGAATCATGCAGGATTGAAATTTTTGATGGTTTTTTACTCCTGTCAACAGCCCAAACAAGTTTCTAAAAGGATGAGTTTGCATCTTCTTTACTTTTGGACAAAATTTAAAACATTCATTATTCAATAGGGCCCAAAATATCAAAAACCAGCGGTTTGAATGAACACACATTTCTTGGTAGAATCATGCAGTACTGAAATTTTTGATGTTTTTCTACTCCTCTCATGAGCCCAAACAAGTCTATAAAGCATGAGCTTGCAACTACTTTACTTTTGGAGAAAATTCAAAACATTCATTATTCAATAGAACCCAATAGCAAAAATCAGCGTTTTGAATGAAGAATCACATTTCTTGGTAGAATCATGCAGGATTGAAATTTTTGATGTTTTTTCACTCCTGTCAACAGCCCAAACAAGTTTCTAAAAGGATGAGTTTGCAACTACTTTACTTTTGGAGAAAATTCAAAACATTCATTATTCAATAGGGCCCAAACTATCAAAAACCAGCGGTTTGAATGAACACTCACATTTCTTGGCAGAATCGTGCAGGACTGAAATTTTTGATGTTTTTCTACTCCTCTCATGAGCACAAACAAGTCTCTAAAAGGATGAGTTTGCAACTACTTTACTTTTGGAGAAAATTCAAAACATTCATTATTCAATAGAGCCCAATAGCAAAAACCAGCGTTTTGAATGAAGAATCACATTTCTTGGTAGAATCATGCAGGATTGAAATTTTTGATTTTTTTTACTCCTCTCAACAGCCCAAACAAGTTTCTAAAAGGATGAGTTTGCAACTACTTTACTTTTGGAGAAAATTCAAAACATTCATTATTCAATAGGGCCCAAACTATCAAAAACCAGCGGTTTGAATGAACACTCACATTTCTTGGTAGAATCGTGCAGGACTGAAATTTTTGATGTTTTTCTACTCCTCTCATGAGCCCAAACAAGTCTCTAAAAGGATGAGTTTGCAACTACTTTACTTTTGGAGAAAATTCAAAACATTCATTATTCAATAGAGCCCAATAGCAAAAATCAGGTTTTGAATGAAGAATCACATTTCTTGGTAGAATCATGCAGGATTTAAATTTTTGATTCTATTTTACTCCTCTCAACAGCCCAAACAAGTTTCTAAAAGGATGAATTTGCAACTACTTTACTTTTGGAGAAAATTCAAAACATTCATTATTCAATAGGGCCCAAAATATCAAAAACCAGCGGTTTGAATGAACACTCACATTTCTTGGTAGAATCGTGCAGGACTGAAATTTTTGATGTTTTTCTACTCCTCTCATGAGCCCAAACCAAGACTCTAAAAGGATGAGTTCGCAACTACTTTACTTTTGGAGAAAATTCAAAACATTCATTATTCAATAGAGCCCAATAGCAAAAACCAGCGTTTTGAATGAAGAATCACATTTCTTGGTAGAATCATGCAGGATTGAAATTTTTGATGGTTTTTTACTCCTCTCAACAGCCCAAACAAGTTTCAAAAAGGATGAGTTTGCAACTACTTTACTTTTGGAGAAAATTCAAAACATTCATTATTCAATAGGGCCCAAAATATCAAAAACCAGCGGTTTGAATGAACACACATTTCTTGGTAGAATCATGCAGGACTGAAATTTTTGATGTTTTTCTACTCCTCTCATGAGCCCAAACAAGTCTCTAAAAGCATGAGTTTGCAACTACTTTACTTTTGGAGAAAATTCAAAACATTCATTATTCAATAAAACCCAATAGCAAAAATCAGCGTTTTGAATGAAGAATCACATTTCTTGGTAGAATCATGCAGGATTGAAATTTTTGATGGTTTTTTACTCCTCTCAACAGCCCAAACAAGTTTCAAAAAGGATGAGTTTGCAACTACTTTACTTTTGGAGAAAATTCAAAACATTCATTATTCAATAGGGCCCAAACTATCAAAAACCAGCGGTTTGAATGAACACTCACATTTCTTGGTAGAATCGTGCAGGACTGAAATTTTTGATGTTTTTCTACTCCTCTCATGAGCCCAAACAAGTCTCTAAAAGGATGAGTTTGCAACTACTTTACTTTTGGAGAAAATTCAAAACATTCATTATTCAATAGAGCCCAATAGCAAAAATCAGGTTTTGAATGAAGAATCACATTTCTTGGTAGAATCATGCAGGATTTAAAATTTTGATTCTATTTTACTCCTCTCAACAGCCCAAACAAGTTTCTAAAAGGATGAGTTTGCAACTACTTTACTTTTGGAGAAAATTCAAAACATTCATTATTCAATAGGGCCCAAAATATCAAAAACCAGCGGTTTGAATGAACACTCACATTTCTTGGTAGAATCGTGCAGGACTGAAATTTTTGATGTTTTTCTACTCCTCTCATGAGCCCAAACCAAGACTCTAAAAGGATGAGTTCGCAACTACTTTACTTTTGGAGAAAATTCAAAACATTCATTATTCAATAGAGCCCAATAGCAAAAACCAGCGTTTTGAATGAAGAATCACATTTCTTGGTAGAATCATGCAGGATTGAAATTTTTGATGGTTTTTTACTCCTCTCAACAGCCCAAACAAGTTTCTAAAAGGATGAGTTTGCAACTAAAAGTAGTTGAATAATTGAATAATGAATGTTTTGAATTTTCTCCAAAAGTAAAGACTTTTGGAGAAAATTCAAAACATTCATTATTCAATAGGGCCCAAAATATCAAAAAACAGCGGTTTGAATGAACACACATTTCTTGGTAGAATCATGCAGGACTGAAATTTTTGATGTTTTTCTACTCCTCTCATGAGCCCAAACAAGTCTCTAAAAGCATGAGTTTGCAACTACTTTACTTTTGGAGAAAATTCAAAACATTCATTATTCAATAGAACCCAATAGCAAAAATCAGCGTTTTGAATGAAGAATCACATTTCTTGGTAGAATCATGCAGGATTGAAATTTTTGATGGTTTTTTACTCCTCTCAACAGCCCAAACAAGTTTCTAAAAGGATGAGTTTGCAACTACTTTACTTTTGGAGAAAATTCAAAACATTCATTATTCAATAGGGCCCAAAATATCAAAAACCAGCGGTTTGAATGAACACACATTTCTTGGTAGAATCATGCAGGACTGAAATTTTTGATGTTTTTCTACTCCTCTCATGAGCCCAAACAAGTCTCTAAAAGCATGAGTTTGCAACTACTTTACTTTTGGAGAACATTCAAAACATTCATTATTCAATAGAACCCAATAGCAAAAATCAGCGTTTTGAATGAAGAATCACATTTCTTGGTAGAATCATGCAGGATTGAAATTTTTGATGGTTTTTTACTCCTCTCAACAGCCCAAACAAGTTTCTAAAAGGATGAGTTTGCAACTACTTTACTTTTGGAGAAAATTCAAAACATTCATTATTCAATAGGGCCCAAAATATCAAAAACCAGCGTTTTGAATGAAGAATCACATTTCTTGGTAGAATCATGCAGGATTGAAATTTTTGATGGTTTTTTTACTCCTCTCAACAGCCCAAACAAGTTTCTAAAAGGATGAGTTTGCAACTACTTTACTTTTGGAGAAAATTCAAAACATTCATTATTCAATAGGGCCCAAAAAATCAAAAACCAGCGGTTTGAATGAACACACATTTCTTGGTAGAATCATGCAGGACTGAAATTTTTGATGTTTTTCTACTCCTCTCATGAGCCCAAACAAGTCACTAAAAGCATGAGTTTGCAACTACTTTACTTTTGGAGAAAATTCAAAACATTCATTATTCAATAGAGCCCAATAGCAAAAATCAGGTTTTGATTGAAGAATCACATTTCTTGGTAGAATCATGCAGGCTTGAAATTTTTGATGGTTTTTTACTCCTCTCAACAGCCCAAACAAGTTTCTAAAAGGATGAGTTTGCAACTACTTTACTTTTGGAGAAAATTCAAAACGTTCATTATGCAATAGGGCCCAAAATATCAAAAACCAGTGGTTTGAATTAACACACATCTCTTGGTAGAATCATGCAGGACTGAAATTTTTGATGTTTTTCTACTCCTCTCATGAGCGCAAACAAGTCTCTAAAAGCATGAGCTTGCAACTACTTTACTTTTGGAGAAAATTCAAAACATTCATTATTCAATAGAACCCAATAGCAAAAATCAGCGTTTTGAATGAAGAATCACATTTCTTGGTACAATCATGCAGGATTGAAATTTTTGATGGTTTTTTACTCCTCTCAACAGCCCAAACAAGTTTCTAAAAGGATGAGTTTGCAACTACTTTACTTTTGGAGAAAATTCAAAACATTCATTATTCAATAAGGCCCAAAATATCAAAAACCAGCGGTTTGAATGAACACACATTTCTTGGTAGAATAATGCAGGACTGAAATTTTTGATGTTTTTCTACTCCTCTCATGAGCCCAAACAAGTCTCTAAAAGCATGAGCTTGCAACTACTTTACTTTTGGAGAAAATTCAAAACATTCATTATTCAATAGGGCCCAAACTATCAAAAACCAGCGGTTTGAATGAACACTCACATTTCTTGGTAGAATCGTGCAGGACTGAAATTTTTGGTTTTTCTACTCCTCCCATGAGCCCAAACAAGTCTCTAAAAGGATGAGTTTGCAACTACTTTACTTTTGGAGAAAATTCAAAACATTCATTATTCAATAGAACCCAATAGCAAAAATCAGCGTTTTGAATGAAGAATCACATTTCTTGGTAGAATCATGCAGGATTGAAATTTTTGATGGTTTTTTAATCCTCTCAACAGCCCAAACAAGTTTCTAAAAGGATGAGTTTGCAACTACTTTACTTTTGGAGAAAATTCAAAACATTCATTATTCAATAGGGCCCAAAATATCAAAAACCAGCGGTTTGAATAAACACATATTTCTTGGTAGAGTCATGCAGGACTGAAATTTTTGATGTTTTTCTACTCCTCTCATGAGCCCAAACAAGTCTCTAAAAGCATGAGTTTGCAACTACTTTACTTTTGGAGAAAATTCAAAACATTCATTATTCAATAGAGCCCAATAGCAAAAATCAGGTTTTGAATGAAGAATCACATTTCTTGGTAGAATCATGCAGGATTGAAATTTTTGATGGTTTTTTACTCCTCTCAACAGCCCAAACAAGTTTCTAAAAGGATGAGTTTGCAACTACTTTACTTTTGGAGAAAATTCAAAACATTCATTATTCAATAGGGCCCAAACTATCAAAATCCAGCGGTTTGAATGAACACTCACATTTCTTGGTAGAATCGTGCAGGACTGAAATTTTTGATGTTTTTCTACTCCTCTCATGAGCCCAAACAAGTCTCTAAAAGGATGAGTTTGCAACTACTTTACTTTTGGAGAAAATTCAAAACATTCATTATTCAATAGAACCCAATAGCAAAAATCAGGTTTTGAATGAAGAATCACATTTCTTGGTAGAATCATGCAGGATTGAAATTTTTTATGGTTTTTTATTCCTCTTAACAGCACAAACAAGTTTCTAAAAGGATGAGTTTGCAACTACTTTACTTTTGGAGAAAATTCAAAACATTCATTATTCAATAGGGCCCAAAATATCAAAAACCAGCGGTTTGAATGAACACTCACATTTCTTGTTAGAATCTTGCAGGACTGAAATTTTTGATGTTTTTCTACTCCTCTCATGAGCCCAAACCAAGACTCTAAAAGGATGAGTTTGCAACTACTTTACTTTTGGAGAAAATTCAAAACATTCATTATTCAATAGAGCCCAATAGCAAAAACCAGCGTTTTGAATGAAGAATCACATTTCTTGGTACAATCATGCAGGACTGAAATTTTTGATGGTTTTTTACTCCTCTCAACAGCCCAAACAAGTTTCTAAAAGGATGAGTTTGCAACTACTTTACTTTTGGAGAAAATTCAAAACATTCATTATTCAATAGGGCCCAAAATATCAAAAACCAGCGGTTTGAATGAACACTCATTTCTTGGTAGAATCATGCAGGACTGAAATTTTTGATGTTTTTCTACTCCTCTCATGAGCCCAAACAAGTCTCTAAAAGCATGAGTTTGCAACTACTTTACTTTTGGAGAAAATTCAAAACATTCATTATTCAATAGAAACCAATAGCAAAAATCAGCGTTTTGAATGAAGAATCACATTTCTTGGTAGAATCATGCAGGATTGAAATTTTTGATTTTTTTTTACTCCTCTCAACAGCCCAAACAAGTTTCAAAAAGGATGAGTTTGCAACTACTTTACTTTTGGAGAAAATTCAAAACATTCATTATTCAATAGGGCCCAAACTATCAAAAACCAGCGGTTTGAATGAACACTCACATTTCTTGGTAGAATCGTGCAGGACTGAAATTTTTGATGTTTTTCTACTCCTCTCATGAGCCCAAACAAGTCTCTAAAAGGATGAGTTTGCAACTACTTTACTTTTGGAGAAAATTCAAAACATTCATTATTCAATAGAACCCAATAGCAAAAATCAGCGTTTTGAATGAAGAATCACATTTCTTGGTAGAATCATGCAGGATTGAAATTTTTGATGGTTTTTTACTCCTCTCAACAGCCCAATCAAGTTTCTAAAAGGATGAGTTTGCAACTACTTTACTTTTGGAGAAAATTCAAAACATTCATTATTCAATAGGGCCCAAAATATCAAAAACCAGCGGTTTGAATGAACACTCACATTTCTTGGTAGAATCGTGCAGGACTGAAATTTTTGATGTTTTTCTACTCCTCTCAATAGCCCAAACCAAGACTCTAAAAGGATGAGTTCGCAACTACTTTACTTTTGGAGAAAATTCAAAACATTCATTATTCAATAGAGCCCAATAGCAAAAACCAGCGTTTTGAATGAAGAATCACATTTCTTGGTAGAATCATGCAGGATTGAAATTTTTGATGGTTTTTTACTCCTCTCAACAGCCCAAAAAAGTTTCTAAAAGGATGAGTTTGCAACTACTTTACTTTTGGAGAAAATTCAAAACATTCATTATTCAATAGGGCCCAAAATATCAAAAACCAGCGGTTTGAATGAACACACATTTCTTGGTAGAATCATGCAGGACTGAAATTTTTGATGTTTTTCTACTCCTCTCATGAGCCCAAACAAGTCTCTAAAAGCATGAGTTTGCAACTACTTTACTTTTGGAGAACATTCAAAACATTCATTATTCAATAGAACCCAATAGCAAAAATCAGCGTTTTGAATGAAGAATCACATTTCTTGGTAGAATCATGCAGGATTGAAATTTTTGATGGTTTTTTACTCCTCTCAACAGCCCAAACAAGTTTCTAAAAGGATGAGTTTGCAACTACTTTACTTTTGGAGAAAATTCAAAACATTCATTATTCAATAGGGCCCAAAATATCAAAAACCAGCGTTTTGAATGAAGAATCACATTTCTTGGTAGAATCATGCAGGATTGAAATTTTTGATGGTTTTTTTACTCCTCTCAACAGCCCAAACAAGTTTCTAAAAGGATGAGTTTGCAACTACTTTACTTTTGGAGAAAATTCAAAACATTCATTATTCAATAGGGCCCAAAAAATCAAAAACCAGCGGTTTGAATGAACACACATTTCTTGGTAGAATCATGCAGGACTGAAATTTTTGATGTTTTTCTACTCCTCTCATGAGCCCAAACAAGTCTCTAAAAGCATGAGTTTGCAACTACTTTACTTTTGGAGAAAATTCAAAACATTCATTATTCAATAGAGCCCAATAGCAAAAATCAGGTTTTGATTGAAGAATCACATTTCTTGGTAGAATCATGCAGGCTTGAAATTTTTGATGGTTTTTTACTCCTCTCAACAGCCCAAACAAGTTTCTAAAAGGATGAGTTTGCAACTACTTTACTTTTGGAGAAAATTCAAAACGTTCATTATGCAATAGGGCCCAAAATATCAAAAACCAGTGGTTTGAATTAACACACATCTCTTGGTAGAATCATGCAGGACTGAAATTTTTGATGTTTTTCTACTCCTCTCATGAGCCCAAACAAGTCTCTAAAAGCATGAGCTTGCAACTACTTTACTTTTGGAGAAAATTCAAAACATTCATTATTCAATAGAACCCAATAGCAAAAATCAGCGTTTTGAATGAAGAATCACATTTCTTGGTACAATCATGCAGGATTGAAATTTTTGATGGTTTTTTACTCCTCTCAACAGCCCAAACAAGTTTCTAAAAGGATGAGTTTGCAACTACTTTACTTTTGGAGAAAATTCAAAACATTCATTATTCAATAAGGCCCAAAATATCAAAAACCAGCGGTTTGAATGAACACACATTTCTTGGTAGAATAATGCAGGACTGAAATTTTTGATGTTTTTCTACTCCTCTCATGAGCCCAAACAAGTCTCTAAAAGGATGAGTTTGCAACTACTTTACTTTTGGAGAAAATTCAAAACATTCATTATTCAATAGGGCCCAAACTATCAAAAACCAGCGGTTTGAATGAACACTCACATTTCTTGGTAGAATCGTGCAGGACTGAAATTTTTGATGTTTTTCTACTCCTCTCATGAGCCCAAACAAGTCTCTAAAAGGATGAGTTTGCAACTACTTTACTTTTGGAGAAAATTCAAAACATTCATTATTCAATAGAACCCAATAGCAAAAATCAGCGTTTTGAATGAAGAATCACATTTCTTGGTAGAATCATGCAGGATTGAAATTTTTGATGGTTTTTTACTCCTCTCAACAGCCCAAACAAGTTTCTAAAAGGATGAGTTTGCAACTACTTTACTTTTGGAGAAAATTCAAAACATTCATTATTCAATAGGGCCCAAAATATCAAAAACCAGCGGTTTGAATGAACACTCACATTTCTTGGTAGAATCGTGCAGGACTGAAATTTTTGATGTTTTTCTACTCCTCTCATGAGCCCAAACCAAGACTCTAAAAGGATGAGTTCGCAACTACTTTACTTTTGGAGAAAATTCAAAACATTCATTATTCAATAGAGCCCAATAGCAAAAACCAGCGTTTTGAATGAAGAATCACATTTCTTGGTAGAATCATGCAGGATTGAAATTTTTGATGGTTTTTTACTCCTCTCAACAGCCCAAACAAGTTTCTAAAAGGATGAGTTTGCAACTACTTTACTTTTGGAGAAAATTCAAAACATTCATTATTCAATAGGGCCCAAAATATCAAAAACCAGCGTTTTGAATGAAGAATCACATTTCTTGGTAGAATCATGCAGGATTGAAATTTTTGATGGTTTTTTTACTCCTCTCAACAGCCCAAACAAGTTTCTAAAAGGATGAGTTTGCAACTACTTTACTTTTGGAGAAAATTCAAAACGTTCATTATGCAATAGGGCCCAAAATATCAAAAACCAGTGGTTTGAATTAACACACATCTCTTGGTAGAATCATGCAGGACTGAAATTTTTGATGTTTTTCTACTCCTCTCATGAGCCCAAACAAGTCTCTAAAAGCATGAGCTTGCAACTACTTTACTTTTGGAGAAAATTCAAAACATTCATTATTCAATAGAACCCAATAGCAAAAATCAGCGTTTTGAATGAAGAATCACATTTCTTGGTACAATCATGCAGGATTGAAATTTTTGATGGTTTTTTACTCCTCTCAACAGCCCAAACAAGTTTCTAAAAGGATGAGTTTGCAACTACTTTACTTTTGGAGAAAATTCAAAACATTCATTATTCAATAAGGCCCAAAATATCAAAAACCAGCGGTTTGAATGAACACACATTTCTTGGTAGAATAATGCAGGACTGAAATTTTTGATGTTTTTCTACTCCTCTCGTGAGCCCAAACAAGTCTCTAAAAGCATGAGCTTGCAACTACTTTACTTTTGGAGAAAATTCAAAACATTCATTATTCAATAGGGCCCAAACTATCAAAAACCAGCGGTTTGAATGAACACTCACATTTCTTGGTAGAATCGTGCAGGACTGAAATTTTTGATGTTTTTCTACTCCTCTCATGAGCCCAAACAAGTCTCTAAAAGGATGAGTTTGCAACTACTTTACTTTTGGAGAAAATTCAAAACATTCATTATTCAATAGAACCCAAAAGCAAAAATCAGCGTTTTGAATGAAGAATCACATTTCTTGGTAGAATCATGCAGGATTGAAATTTTTGATGGTTTTTTACTCCTCTCAACAGCCCAAACAAGTTTCTAAAAGGATGAGTTTGCAACTACTTTACTTTTGGAGAAAATTCAAAACATTCATTATTCAATAGAACCCAATAGCAAAAATCAGCGTTTTGAATGAAGAATCACATTTCTTGGTAGAATCATGCAGGATTGAAATTTTTGATGGTTTTTTACTCCTCTCAACAGCCCAAACAAGTTTCTAAAAGGATGAGTTTGCAACTACTTTACTTTTGGAGAAAATTCAAAACATTCATTATTCAATAGGGCCCAAAATATCAAAAACCAGCGTTTTGAATGAAGAATCACATTTCTTGGTAGAATCATGCAGGATTGAAATTTTTGATGGTTTTTTTACTCCTCTCAACAGCCCAAACAAGTTTCTAAAAGGATGAGTTTGCAACTACTTTACTTTTGGAGAAAATTCAAAACGTTCATTATGCAATAGGGCCCAAAATATCAAAAACCAGTGGTTTGAATTAACACACATCTCTTGGTAGAATCATGCAGGACTGAAATTTTTGATGTTTTTCTACTCCTCTCATGAGCCCAAACAAGTCTCTAAAAGCATGAGCTTGCAACTACTTTACTTTTGGAGAAAATTCAAAACATTCATTATTCAATAGAACCCAATAGCAAAAATCAGCGTTTTGAATGAAGAATCACATTTCTTGGTACAATCATGCAGGATTGAAATTTTTGATGGTTTTTTACTCCTCTCAACAGCCCAAACAAGTTTCTAAAAGGATGAGTTTGCAACTACTTTACTTTTGGAGAAAATTCAAAACATTCATTATTCAATAAGGCCCAAAATATCAAAAACCAGCGGTTTGAATGAACACACATTTCTTGGTAGAATAATGCAGGACTGAAATTTTTGATGTTTTTCTACTCCTCTCATGAGCCCAAACAAGTCTCTAAAAGCATGAGCTTGCAACTACTTTACTTTTGGAGAAAATTCAAAACATTCATTATTCAATAGGGCCCAAACTATCAAAAACCAGCGGTTTGAATGAACACTCACATTTCTTGGTAGAATCGTGCAGGACTGAAATTTTTGATGTTTTTCTACTCCTCTCATGAGCCCAAACAAGTCTCTAAAAGGATGAGTTTGCAACTACTTTACTTTTGGAGAAAATTCAAAACATTCATTATTCAATAGAACCCAATAGCAAAAATCAGCGTTTTGAATGAAGAATCACATTTCTTGGTAGAATCATGCAGGATTGAAATTTTTGATGGTTTTTTACTCCTCTCAACAGCCCAAACAAGTTTCTAAAAGGATGAGTTTGCAACTACTTTACTTTTGGAGAAAATTCAAAACATTCATTATTCAATAGGGCCCAAAATATCAAAAACCAGCGGTTTGAATAAACACATATTTCTTGGTAGAGTCATGCAGGACTGAAATTTTTGATGTTTTTCTACTCCTCTCATGAGCCCAAACAAGTCTCTAAAAGCATGAGTTTGCAACTACTTTACTTTTGGAGAAAATTCAAAACATTCATTATTCAATAGAGCCCAATAGCAAAAATCAGGTTTTGAATGAAGAATCACATTTCTTGGTAGAATCATGCAGGATTGAAATTTTTGATGGTGTTTTACTCCTCTCAACAGCCCAAACAAGTTTCTAAAAGGATGACTTTGCAACTACTTTACTTTTGGAGAAAATTCAAAACATTCATTATTCAATAGGGCCCAAACTATCAAAATCCAGCGGTTTGAATGAACACTCACATTTCTTGGTAGAATCGTGCAGGACTGAAATTTTTGATGTTTTTCTACTCCTCTCATGAGCCCAAACAAGTCTCTAAAAGGATGAGTTTGCAACTACTTTACTTTTGGAGAAAATTCAAAACATTCATTATTCAATAGAGCCCAATAGCAAAAATCAGGTTTTGAATGAAGAATCACATTTCTTGGTAGAATCATGCAGGATTGAAATTTTTTATGGTTTTTTATTCCTCTTAACAGCACAAACAAGTTTCTAAAAGGATGAGTTTGCAACTACTTTACTTTTGGAGAAAATTCAAAACATTCATTATTCAATAGGGCCCAAAATATCAAAAACCAGCGGTTTGAATGAACACTCACATTTCTTGTTAGAATCTTGCAGGACTGAAATTTTTGATGTTTTTCTACTCCTCTCATGAGCCCAAACCAAGACTCTAAAAGGATGAGTTTGCAACTACTTTACTTTTGGAGAAAATTCAAAACATTCATTATTCAATAGAGCCCAATAGCAAAAACCAGCGTTTTGAATGAAGAATCACATTTCTTGGTACAATCATGCAGGACTGAAATTTTTGATGGTTTTTTACTCCTCTCAACAGCCCAAACAAGTTTCTAAAAGGATGAGTTTGCAACTACTTTACTTTTGGAGAAAATTCAAAACATTCATTATTCAATAGGGCCCAAAATATCAAAAACCAGCGGTTTGAATGAACACTCATTTCTTGGTAGAATCATGCAGGACTGAAATTTTTGATGTTTTTCTACTCCTCTCATGAGCCCAAACAAGTCTCTAAAAGCATGAGTTTGCAACGACTTTACTTTTGGAGAAAATTCAAAACATTCATTATTCAATAGAAACCAATAGCAAAAATCAGCGTTTTGAATGAAGAATCACATTTCTTGGTAGAATCATGCAGGATTGAAATTTTTGAAGGTTTTTTACTCCTGTCAACAGCCAAAACAAGTTTCAAAAAGGATGAGTTTGCAACTACTTTACTTTTGGAAAAAATTCAAAATGTTCATTATTCAATAGGGCCCAAAATATCAAAAACCAGCGGTTTGAATGAACACACATTTCTTGGTAGAATCATGCAGGACTGAAATTTTTGATGTTTTTCTACTCCTCTCATGAGCCCAAACAAGTCTCTAAAAGCATGAGCTTGCAACTACTTTACTTTTGGAGAAAATTCAAAACATTCATTATTCAATAGAACCCAATAGCAAAAATCAGCGTTTTGAATGAAGAATCACATTTCTTGGTAGAATCATGCAGGATTGAAATTTTTGATGGTTTTTTTACTCCTCTCAACAGCCCAAACAAGTTTCTAAAAGGATAAGTTTGCAACTACTTTACTTTTGGAGAAAATTCAAAACATTCATTATTCAATAGGGCCCAAACTATCAAAAACCAGCGGTTTGAATGAACACTCACATTTCTTGGTAGAATCGTGCAGGACTGAAATTTTTGATGTTTTTCTACTCCTCTCATGAGCACAAACAAGTCTCTAAAAGAATGAGTTTGCAACTACTTTACTTTTGAAGAAAATTCAAAACATTCATTATTCAATAGAGCCCAATAGCAAAAACCAGCTTTTGAATGAAGAATCACATTTCTTGGTAGAATCATGCAGGATTGAAATTTTTGATGGTTTTTTACTCCTCTCAACAGCCCAAACAAGTTTCTAAAAGGATGAGTTTGCAACTACTTTACTTTTCGAGAAAATTCAAAACATTCATTATTCAATAGGGCCCAAACTATCAAAATCCAGCGGTTTGAATGAACACTCACATTTCTTGGTAGAATCGTGCAGGACTGAAATTTTTGATGTTTTTCTACTCCTCTCATGAGCCCAAACAAGTCTCTAAAAGGATGAGTTTGCAACTACTTTACTTTTGGAGAAAATTCAAAACATTCATTATTCAATAGAGCCCAATAGCAAAAATCAGGTTTTGAATGAAGAATCACATTTCTTGGTAGAATCATGCAGGATTGAAATTTTTGATGGTTTTTTACTCCTCTCAACAGCCCAAACAAGTTTCTAAAAGGATGAGTTTGCAACTACTTTACTTTTGGAGAAAATTCAAAACATTCATCATTCAATAGGGCCCAAACTATCAAAATCCAGCGGTTTGAATGAACACTCACATTTCTTGGTAGAATCGTGCAGGACTGAAATTTTTGATGTTTTTCTACTCCTCTCATGAGCCCAAACAAGTCTCTAAAAGGATGAGTTTGCAACTACTTTACTTTTGGAGAAAATTCAAAACATTCATTATTCAATAGAGCCCAATAGCAAAAATCAGGTTTTGAATGAAGAATCACATTTCTTGGTAGAATCATGCAGGATTGAAATTTTTTATGGTTTTTTATTCCTCTTAACAGCACAAACAAGTTTCTAAAAGGATGAGTTTGCAACTACTTTACTTTTGGAGAAAATTCAAAACATTCATTATTCAATAGGGCCCAAAATATCAAAAACCAGCGGTTTGAATGAACACTCACATTTCTTGTTAGAATCTTGCAGGACTGAAATTTTTGATGTTTTTCTACTCCTCTCATGAGCCCAAACCAAGACTCTAAAAGGATGAGTTTGCAACTACTTTACTTTTGGAGAAAATTCAAAACATTCATTATCCAATAGAGCCCAATAGCAAAAACCAGCGTTTTGAATGAAGAATCACATTTCTTGGTACAATCATGCAGGACTGAAATTTTTGATGGTTTTTTACTCCTCTCAACAGCCCAAACAAGTTTCTAAAAGGATGAGTTTGCAACTACTTTACTTTTGGAGAAATTTCAAAACATTCATTATTCAATAGGGCCCAAAATATCAAAAACCAGCGGTTTGAATGAACACTCATTTCTTGGTAGAATCATGCAGGACTGAAATTTTTGATGTTTTTCTACTCCTCTCATGAGCCCAAACAAGTCTCTAAAAGCATGAGTTTGCAAATACTTTACTTTTGGAGAAAATTCAAAACATTCATTATTCAATAGAAACCAATAGCAAAAATCAGCGTTTTGAATGAAGAATCACATTTCTTGGTAGAATCATGCAGGATTGAAATTTTTGAAGGTTTTTTACTCCTGTCAACAGCCAAAACAAGTTTCAAAAAGGATGAGTTTGCAACTACTTTACTTTTGGAAAAAATTCAAAATGTTCATTATTCAATAGGGCCAAAAATATCAAAAACCAGCGGTTTGAATGAACACACATTTCTTGGTAGAATCATGCAGGACTGAAATTTTTGATGTTTTTCTACTCCTCTCATGAGCCCAAACAAGTCTCTAAAAGCATGAGCTTGCAACTACTTTACTTTTGGAGAAAATTCAAAACATTCATTATTCAATAGAACCCAATAGCAAAAATCAGCGTTTTGAATGAAGAATCACATTTCTTGGTAGAATCATGCAGGATTGAAATTTTTGATGGTTTTTTTACTCCTCTCAACAGCCCAAACAAGTTTCTAAAAGGATAAGTTTGCAACTACTTTACTTTTGGAGAAAATTCAAAACATTCATTATTCAATAGGGCCCAAACTATCAAAAACCAGCGGTTTGAATGAACACTCACATTTCTTGGTAGAATCGTGCAGGACTGAAATTTTTGATGTTTTTCTACTCCTCTCATGAGCACAAACAAGTCTCTAAAAGAATGAGTTTGCAACTACTTTACTTTTGAAGAAAATTCAAAACATTCATTATTCAATAGAGCCCAATAGCAAAAACCAGCTTTTGAATGAAGAATCACATTTCTTGGTAGAATCATGCAGGATTGAAATTTTTGATGGTTTTTTACTCCTCTCAACAGCCCAAACAAGTTTCTAAAAGGATGAGTTTGCAACTACTTTACTTTTCGAGAAAATTCAAAACATTCATTATTCAATAGGGCCCAAAATATCAAAAAACAGAGGTTTGAATGAAGAATCACATTTCTTGGTAGAATCATGCAGGATTGAAATTTTTGATGGTTTTTTACTCCTCTCAACAGCCCAAACAAGTTTCTAAAATGAAGAGTTTGCAACTACTTTACTTTTGGAGAAAATTCAAAACATTCATTATTCAATAGGGCCCAAAATATCAAAAACCAGCGGTATGAATGAACACACATTTCTTGGTAGAATCATGCAGGACTGAAATTTTTGATGTTTTTCTACTCCTCTCATGAGCCCAAACAAGTCTCTAAAAGCATGAGTTTGCAACTACTTTACTTTTGGAGAAAATTCAAAACATTCATTATTCAATAGAACCCAATAGCAAAAATCAGGTTTTGAATGAAGAATCACATTTCTTGGTAGAATCATGCAGGATTGAAATTTTTGATGGTTTTTTACTCCTCTCAACAGCCCAAACAAGTTTCTAAAAGGATGAGTTTGCAACTACTTTACTTTTGGAGAAAATTCAAAACATTCATTATTCAATAGGGCCCAAACTATCAAAAACCAGCGGTTTGAATGAACACTCACATTTCTTGGTAGAATCGTGCAGGACTGAAATTTTTCATGTTTTTCTACTCCTCTCATGAGCACAAACAAGTCTCTAAAAGGATGAGTTTGCAACTACTTTACTTTTGGAGAAAATTCAAAACATTCATTATTCAATAGAGCCCAATAGCAAAAACCAGCGTTTTGAATGAAGAATCACATTTTTTGGTAGAAAATGCAGGATTGAAATTTTTGATGGTTTTTTACTCCTCTCAACAGCCCAAACAAGTTTCTAAAAGGATGAGTTTGCAACTACTTTACTTTTGGAGAAAATTCAAAACATTCATTATTCAATAGGGCCCAAAATATCAAAAACCAGCGGTTTGAATGAACACACATTTCTTGGTAGAATCATGCAGGACTGAAATTTTTGATGTTTTTCTACTCCTCTCATGAGCCCAAACAAGTCTCTAAAAGCATGAGCTTGCAACTACTTTACTTTTGGAGAAAATTCAAAACATTCATTATTCAATAGAGCCCAATAGCAAAAATCAGGTTTTGAATGAAGAATCACATTTCTTGGTAGAATCATGCAGAATTGAAATTTTTGATGGTTTTTTTGTTCCTCTCAACAGCCCAAAAAAGTTTCTAAAAGGATGAGTTTGCAACTACTTTACTTTTGGAGAAAATTCAAAACATTCATTATTCAATAGAGCCCAATAGCAAAAACCAGCGTTTTGAATGAAGAATCACATTTCTTGGTACAATCATGCAGGACTGAAATTTTTGATGGTTTTTTACTCCTCTCAACAGCCCAAACAAGTTTCTAAAAGGATGAGTTTGCAACTACTTTACTTTTGGAGAAAATTCAAAACATTCATTATTCAATAGGGCCCAAAATATCAAAAACCAGCGGTTTGAATGAACACTCATTTCTTGGTAGAATCATGCAGGACTGAAATTTTTGATGTTTTTCTACTCCTCTCATGAGCCCAAACAAGTCTCTAAAAGCATGAGTTTGCAACTACTTTACTTTTGGAGAAAATTCAAAACATTCATTATTCAATAGAAACCAATAGCAAAAATCAGCGTTTTGAATGAAGAATCACATTTCTTGGTAGAATCATGCAGGATTGAAATTTTTGAAGGTTTTTTACTCCTGTCAACAGCCAAAACAAGTTTCAAAAAGGATGAGTTTGCAACTACTTTACTTTTGGAAAAAATTCAAAATATTCATTATTCAATAGGGCCCAAAATATCAAAAACCAGCGGTTTGAATGAACACACATTTCTTGGTAGAATCATGCAGGACTGAAATTTTTGATGTTTTTCTACTCCTTTCATGAGCCCAAACAAGTCTCTAAAAGCATGAGCTTGCAACTACTTTACTTTTGGAGAAAATTCAAAACATTCATTATTCAATAGAACCCAATAGCAAAAATCAGCGTTTTGAATGAAGAATCACATTTCTTGGTAGAATCATGCAGGATTGAAATTTTTGATGGTTTTTTTACTCCTCTCAACAGCCCAAACAAGTTTCTAAAAGGATAAGTTTGCAACTACTTTACTTTTGGAGAAAATTCAAAACATTCATTATTCAATAGGGCCCAAACTATCAAAAACCAGCGGTTTGAATGAACACTCACATTTCTTGGTAGAATCGTGCAGGACTGAAATTTTTGATGTTTTTCTACTCCTCTCATGAGCACAAACAAGTCTCTAAAAGAATGAGTTTGCAACTACTTTACTTTTGGAGAAAATTCAAAACATTCATTATTCAATAGAGTCCAATAGCAAAAACCAGCTTTTGAATGAAGAATCACATTTCTTGGTAGAATCATGCAGGATTGAAATTTTTGATGGTTTTTTACTCCTCTTAACAGCCCAAACAATTTTCTCAAAGGATGAGTTTGCAACTACTTTACTTTTCGAGAAAATTCAAAACATTCATTATTCAATAGGGCCCAAAATATCAAAAACCAGAGGTTTGAATGAAGAATCACATTTCTTGGTAGAATCATGCAGGATTGAAATTTTTGATGGTTTTTTACTCCTCTCAACAGCCCAAACAAGTTTCTAAAATGATGAGTTTGCAACTACTTTACTTTTGGAGAAAATTCAAAACATTCATTATTCAATAGGGCCCAAAATATCAAAAACCAGCGGTTTGAATGAACACACATTTCTTGGTAGAATCATGCAGGACTGAAATTTTTGATGTTTTTCTACTCCTCTCATGAGCCCAAACAAGTCTCTAAAAGCATGAGTTTGCAACTATTTTACTTTTGGAGAAAATTCAAAACATTCATTATTCAATAGAACCCAATAGCAAAAATCAGGTTTTGAATGAAGAATCACATTTCTTGGTAGAATCATGCAGGATTGAAATTTTTGAAGGTTTTTTACTCCTCTCAACAGCCCAAACAAGTTTCTAAAAGGATGAGTTTGCAACTACTTTACTTTTGGAGAAAATTCAAAACATTCATTATTCAATAGGGCCCAAACTATCAAAAACCAGCGGTTTGAATGAACACTCACATTTCTTGGTAGAATCGTGCAGGACTGAAATTTTTGATGTTTTTCTACTCCTCTCATGAGCACAAACAAGTCTCTAAAAGAATGAGTTTGCAACTACTTTACTTTTGAAGAAAATTCAAAACATTCATTATTCAATAGAGCCCAATAGCAAAAACCAGCTTTTGAATGAAGAATCACATTTCTTGGTAGAATCATGCAGGATTGAAATTTTTGATGGTTTTTTACTCCTCTCAACAGCCCAAACAAGTTTCTAAAAGGATGAGTTTGCAACTACTTTACTTTTCGAGAAAATTCAAAACATTCATTATTCAATAGGGCCCAAAATATTAAAAACCAGAGGTTTGAATGAAGAATCACATTTCTTGGTAGAATCATGCAGGATTGAAATTTTTGATGGTTTTTTACTCCTCTCAACAGCCCAAACAAGTTTCTAAAATGAAGAGTTTGCAACTACTTTACTTTTGGAGAAAATTCAAAACATTCATTATTCAATAGGGCCCAAAATATCAAAAACCAGCGGTATGAATGAACACACATTTCTTGGTAGAATCATGCAGGACTGAAATTTTTGATGTTTTTCTACTCCTCTCATGAGCCCAAACAAGTCTCTAAAAGCATGAGTTTGCAACTACTTTACTTTTGGAGAAAATTCAAAACATTCATTATTCAATAGAACCCAATAGCAAAAATCAGGTTTTGAATGAAGAATCACATTTCTTGGTAGAATCATGCAGGATTGAAATTTTTGATGGTTTTTTACTCCTCTCAACAGCCCAAACAAGTTTCTAAAAGGATGAGTTTGCAACTACTTTACTTTTGGAGAAAATTCAAAACATTCATTATTCAATAGGGCCCAAACTATCAAAAACCAGCGGTTTGAATGAACACTCACATTTCTTGGTAGAATCGTGCAGGACTGAAATTTTTCATGTTTTTCTACTCCTCTCATGAGCACAAACAAGTCTCTAAAAGGATGAGTTTGCAACTACTTTACTTTTGGAGAAAATTCAAAACATTCATTATTCAATAGAGCCAAATAGCAAAAACCAGCGTTTTGAATGAAGAATCACATTTTTTGGTAGAAAATGCAGGATTGAAATTTTTGATGGTTTTTTACTCCTCTCAACAGCCCAAACAAGTTTCTAAAAGGATGAGTTTGCAACTACTTTACTTTTGGAGAAAATTCAAAACATTCATTATTCAATAGGGCCCAAAATATCAAAAACCAGCGGTTTGAATGAACACACATTTCTTGGTAGAATCATGCAGGACTGAAATTTTTGATGTTTTTCTACTCCTCTCATGAGCCCAAACAAGTCTCTAAAAGCATGAGTTTGCAACTACTTTACTTTTGGAGAAAATTCAAAACATTCATTATTCAATAGAGCCCAATAGCAAAAATCAGGTTTTGAATGAAGAATCACATTTCTTGGTAGAATCATGCAGGATTGAAATTTTTGATGGTTTTTTTGTTCCTCTCAACAGCCCAAACAAGTTTCTAAAAGGATGAGTTTGCAACTACTTTACTTTTGGAGAAAATTCAAAACATTCATTATTCAATAGAGCCCAATAGCAAAAACCAGCATTTTGAATGAAGAATCACATTTCTTGGTAGAATCATGCAGGACTGAAATTTTTGATGGTTTTTTACTCCTCTCAACAGCCCAAACAAGTTTCTAAAAGGATGAGTTTGCAACTACTTTACTTTTGGAGAAAATTCAAAACATTCATTATTCAATAGGGCCCAAAATATCAAAAACCAGCGGTTTGAATGAACACTCATTTCTTGGTAGAATCATGCAGGACTGAAATTTTTGATGTTTTTCTACTCCTCTCATGAGCCCAAACAAGTCTCTAAAAGCATGAGTTTGCAACTACTTTACTTTTGGAGAAAATTCAAAACATTCATTATTCAATAGAAACCAATAGCAAAAATCAGCGTTTTGAATGAAGAATCACATTTCTTGGTAGAATCATGCAGGATTGAAATTTTTGAAGGTTTTTTACTCCTGTCAACAGCCAAAACAAGTTTCAAAAAGGATGAGTTTGCAACTACTTTACTTTTGGAAAAAATTCAAAATATTCATTATTCAATAGGGCCCAAAATATCAAAAACCAGCGGTTTGAATGAACACACATTTCTTGGTAGAATCATGCAGGACTGAAATTTTTGATGTTTTTCTACTCCTTTCATGAGCCCAAACAAGTCTCTAAAAGCATGAGCTTGCAACTACTTTACTTTTGGAGAAAATTCAAAACATTCATTATTCAATAGAACCCAATAGCAAAAATCAGCGTTTTGAATGAAGAATCACATTTCTTGGTAGAATCATGCAGGATTGAAATTTTTGATGGTTTTTTTACTCCTCTCAACAGCCCAAACAAGTTTCTAAAAGGATAAGTTTGCAACTACTTTACTTTTGGAGAAAATTCAAAACATTCATTATTCAATAGGGCCCAAACTATCAAAAACCAGCGGTTTGAATGAACACTCACATTTCTTGGTAGAATCGTGCAGGACTGAAATTTTTGATGTTTTTCTACTCCTCTCATGAGCACAAACAAGTCTCTAAAAGAATGAGTTTGCAACTACTTTACTTTTGGAGAAAATTCAAAACATTCATTATTCAATAGAGCCCAATAGCAAAAAACAGCTTTTGAATGAAGAATCACATTTCTTGGTAGAATCATGCAGGATTGAAATTTTTGATGGTTTTTTACTCCTCTTAACAGCCCAAACAATTTTCTCAAAGGATGAGTTTGCAACTACTTTACTTTTCGAGAAAATTCAAAACATTCATTATTCAATAGGGCCCAAAATATCAAAAACCAGAGGTTTGAATGAAGAATCACATTTCTTGGTAGAATCATGCAGGATTGAAATTTTTGATGGTTTTTTACTCCTCTCAACAGCCCAAACAAGTTTCTAAAATGATGAGTTTGCAACTACTTTACTTTTGGAGAAAATTCAAAACATTCATTATTCAATAGGGCCCAAAATATCAAAAACCAGCGGTTTGAATGAACACACATTTCTTGGTAGAATCATGCAGGACTGAAATTTTTGATGTTTTTCTACTCCTCTCATGAGCCCAAACAAGTCTCTAAAAGCATGAGTTTGCAACTACTTTACTTTTGGAGAAAATTCAAAACATTCATTATTCAATAGAACCCAATAGCAAAAATCAGGTTTTGAATGAAGAATCACATTTCTTGGTAGAATCATGCAGGATTGAAATTTTTGAAGGTTTTTTACTCCTCTCAACAGCCCAAACAAGTTTCTAAAAGGATGAGTTTGCAACTACTTTACTTTTGGAGAAAATTCAAAACATTCATTATTCAATAGGGCCCAAACTATCAAAAACCAGTGGTTTGAATGAACACTCACATTTCTTGGTAGAATCGTGCAGGACTGAAATTTTTGATGTTTTTCTACTCCTCTCATGAGCCCAAACAAGTCTCTAAAAGGATGAGTTTGCAACTACTTTACTTTTGGAGAAAATTCAAAACATTCATTATTCAATAGAACCCAATAGCAAAAATCAGCGTTTTGAATGAAGAATCACATTTCTTGGTAGAATCATGCAGGATTGAAATTTTTGATGGTTTTTTACTCCTCTCAACATCCCAAACAAGTTTCTAAAAGGATGAGTTTGCAACTACTTTACTTTTGGAGAAAATTCAAAACATTCATTATTCAATAGGGCCCAAAATATCACAAACTAGCGGTTTGAATGAACACACATTTCTTGGTAGAATCATGCAGGACTGAAATTTTTGATGTTTTTCTACTCCTCTCATGAGCCCAAACAAGTCTCTAAAAGCATGAGCTTGCAACTACTTTACTTTTGGAGAAAATTCAAAACATTCATTATTCAATAGAACCCAATAGCAAAAATCAGCGTTTTGAATGAAGAATCACATTTCTTGGTAGAATCATGCAGGATTGAAATTTTTGATGGTTTTTTACTCCTCTCAACAGCCCAAACAAGTTTCTAAAAGGATGAGTTTGCAACTACTTTACTTTTGCAGAAAATTCAAAACATTCATTATTCAATAGGGCCCAAAATATCAAAAACCAGCGGTTTGAATGAACACATATTTCTTGGTAGAATCATGCAGGACTGAAATTTTTGATGTTTTTCTACTCCTCTCATGAGCCCAAACAAGTCTCTAAAAGCATGAGTTTGCAACTACTTTACTTTTGGAGAAAATTCAAAACATTCATTATTCAATAGAGCCCAATAGCAAAAATCAGGTTTTGAATGAATAATCACATTTCTTGGTAGAATCATGCAGGATTGAAATTTTTGATGGTTTTTTACTCCTCTCATGAGCCCAAACAAGTCTCTAAAAGCATGAGCTTGCAACTACTTTACTTTTGGAGAAAATTCAAAACATTCATTATTCAATATAACCCAATAGCAAAAATCAGCGTTTTGAATGAAGAATCACATTTCTTGGTAGAATCATGCAGGATTGAAATTTTTGATTCTTTTTTAATCCTCTCAACAGCCCAAACAAGTTTCTAAAAGGATGAGTTTGCAACTACTTTACTTTTGGAGAAAATTCAAAACATTCATTATTCAATAGGGCCCAAAATATCAAAAACCAGCGGTTTGAATGAACACTCACATTTCTTGGTAGAATCGTGCAGGACTGAAATTTTTGATGTTTTTCTACTCTCATGAGCCCAAACCAAGACTCTAAAAGGATGAGTTTGCAACTACTTTACTTTTGGAGAAAATTCAAAACATTCATTATTCAATAGAGCCCAATAGCAAAAACCAGCGTTTTGAATGAAGAATCACATTTCTTGGTAGAATCATGCAGGATTGAAATTTTTGATGGTTTTTTACTCCTCTCAACAGCCCAAACAAGTTTCTAAAAGGATGAGTTTGCAACGACTTTACTTTTGGAGAAAATTCAAAACATTCATTATTCAATAGGGCCCAAAATATCAAAAACCAGCGGTTTGAATGAACACACATTTCTTGGTAGAATCATGCAGGACTGAAATTTTTGATGTTTTTCTACTCCTCTCATGAGCCCAAACAAGTCTCTAAAAGCATGAGTTTGCGGAAGGGGTGTGGCCTGGAGCTCGATGTAGGAGGACACTTGAGCTCAGAGCTCCCATGAAGCCTATCTACAAAGCGACATAATTGCTTAAGAAGACTCTTATTCATCAGAAGACCTTTGGAATTGGATTCTTATCTTTATTGTGAACATTTTGACACCTCCCTGGAAGAAATCCGCTGTTTACTTAAGGAATTACAGCCTTTAGAAGTGAGTGGTGAGGAGAGAGCCGCTGTTGACTCAACAGGTTTCCCCTGTACTTAGCTGCGGGTACCGCCATTGTTTACATCAGAGGTATGAACTGGAGGAGATCCTGTGTGACGGCTGCTGAGCCCCTGATCTGACGCTGAAGGAGCCTCGGTGTTCCTGAGTCGATAGAGGTCCGCTGTCGACGCTGTTGGATACTGGGCTCTGCGCAGCTTGCCGCCGCTCAGCTGCAGAGGAGTAAAGGAGCTGGCGGTGCTGGAGAGCGACGCGGCGGGAGTTGGCAGGCACGAAGCCGCAAGGAAGAGGCTGTCATCAAAGAAAGTAGAGGTGGCTCTGGTCCTTCTTGGGTGCCTCGGCTGAAGCTGTCACTGACTGAGTGTTGCATTGGTGAGTGCGGAGAAGAAGGGGAGCGCCGCGTCTGATTTTAAAACTGTTTGGCGGGAGAGCTGCTGGAGCTTAGCGGCGGTCTAGGAGGAGAAGCCCACTGCTGGGGATGTCTTTAACAGAAAGAATTTGGAATTGCCCACGCTTTTTCTGTGCTGATCGGAGGTCATTGCCTGGAGACCGAGCTCTGCGCAGCTTGCCGCCGCTCAGCTGCAGAGGAGTAAAGGAGCTGGCGGTGCTGGAGAGTGTCGCGGCGGGAGCTGGCGGGCACGAAGCTGCAAGGAAGAAGCTGTCATCAAAGAGGGTGGAGGTGGATCTGGTCCTTATTGGGTGCCTCGGCTGAGGCTGTCATTGACTGATTGTCACATCGAGTTCGACCCTTTAACACGCTAAGGGGCTTAGAGACGGCTACATTTATACAAGAAGAAGCAGAGGAGATTTAGTGAAATTTGACTATGGTTTTGGCGGTCACTTGATTACTATCCAACGGTGACCTGAAGGAAGGAGCATCGTTGACCCCTACTACTTGGAGAATATTACACTCGTTGGGTGAGATGGAATCTGTTGCTCTCTGAACTTATTGTTAGTCTCTTGGGGATGGTGAAATCTTAATTATTTGTAAATTGGAATAGGGATAGTAATATAGGGGAGAGTATCTGAATATTGTTATATCAATAAGACTGTTTGTGTATTGCTGAAGTGCATCCTTGAGTTAGATGAGACTTACATGGAGATTGTCTCTTGTGCCTTGTTTTGATGACATATTAAAGCATTAGAAGAAGATATTTAAGGGAATAACTAATCTATACATTCCTAGACGGGAAGATATAGAGCTTATACTGTCTTATTCTGAATCCTACTGATTGTATGCTCTTCTCTTCTCTGTCTATAACATTTAAGGCACCTGAGGTTATATAGGTAGTGTTTGGACAGGAGTGTATGAGGTGCTGTTGTTTTATATAAGCCTACGTTACGGAGGACAAGACGTCTCTATTGCTTTGTTGAATTATCAAAATTGAAGGGGTTACATTACTACTCTATTTAAGTCTTTATTCTTATCTTAGTTTGCGATTTACAAACCCTGCTGAAACTGTAATAAAGTTCAACTTAATTACAATAATAATAAAACAGGGGTGGCATATACAGGAACATTTAAGGGTATAGCGCATTTCCTTTACTCTTGTTTCGGTATACTCTAATTATGGCATCTAATTTGAAATCTAAATTGCCTACTAGTAAAAACCAGAAATCTACGAGCGCTTCAAATCAGAAAATTTACACTGAATCTGTTAATCTATTAAGTTCAATTAAATCTAGATCCCCTCTAAAAAGGGAGGAAGCTATCTCATCTAGACACATGCCTCACGGTTTATCTAATAAGGCTACTCAGCAGGACTCGGATCAAAAAATTATATCTTCTGACCCCCGTACTCTATCTTTCACATCTTCTCAAGTTTTTGATAATAAAGGTGCCTCAAAACTTTCTTTTCAGGATGAGGAAAGTAAAATGGATTTATCCAAATCTCATAAGAGAAGAATTCCAGAAGGTGAAACTGTGAGAACAGAGGCAGCAGATTTAGATTCTAATACTTCATCTGATGACTATTCTCCAAATAGTACCCCAGTTAAACAACTCTCTAAAAAAGGCTGTCCGGAGTCGTCTTCTACTGATTTTCTGACTCCCCATGATTTTGACTTTAAAACACTGTTGAACTCTGATAGGCGAGTCACTGAGGGTTTGCTTGCTGGCTTCCTCATATCCTTCCAGGAATCCACCAATCAAGCTAATCAATTCATGCATAAATCTATCAATGCAATCAATGCGTCGATTAAAACGGGATTTGATTCTCACAGGAAGGATATGCAGGAGATTAGTGAAAAATTCTCTCAAAGATTTGAACTGAATGAGAAAAGATTGTCAAAGGTTGAAAATAGAACAGATGAGTTAGTAAAGCAAAACTCAGATTTAAAAGCCGAACTTTTATCCGTGAGGTCCAAGTTAATGGACTTAGAGGACCGGAGTAGACGGAACAACGTCAAGATTAGGGGGATACCTGAAAGCGTGATACAGAAAGACCTTTCAGATTACACTAAAGCTACGCTTAAAAAGGCTTTGCCGTCCTTAACTGATTTACAATTGATAATTGATAGGATTCACCGCCTGCCCCGCCCAAAGAATGTACCAATGGATAAGCCGAGGGATACGATACTTCACTTTCACTTTTTTGAAACTAAAGAAATGATACTAAGATATATTAGAGAGAAGGGCTCTCTACCTCCCCCTAATAATCATTTAAAATTCTTCTCTGATTTCTCAAAGTCAACTATGGAAGCTAGAAAATCGTTTAATCAAGCTACTAATGCTCTCAGGGAAATGGGGATTCCATATAAATGGGGCTTTCCAACAAAGTTACTTGTGTCACATAGGGGTAAAATTGTCCCCTTCTTTACTCCAAAGGAAGCTTTAGACTTTATACGCTTTCTAGATAAGGATCCTTCTAACAAAGATACTGGTTGAATAGGGATATATCTCTCATTGGTCTTTGTATTATTTACATTTGACATTTGACAAAATATCAATGGCTTCATGGGTTCTCGCCACTTTGGCTTTTTTTTTTTTTAAAGTACCCAAAAAAAGGAGATTATCACGTTCCGTGATTAACTCCAGGAGGACTCTTTAAGTTTGTTTATTTGTTTGTTATAGTTTTTTTTTTTTTTTTCTTTTTGTTGTTTCATTCGCCTTTTCTAGACATATACATTTTATTGAATTCAGCTAATAAGAGTAAGCAATCCTAAATATATATAAGATAATTTACTCTAATAAAAAAGGAAAGCGATTATCATGAGAATTAAAATCCTTTCACACAATGTTAAAGGACTGAACAGTCCCCATAAGCGCTATATAACTTGGAGAGAAATAAGACGGCTTCAAGCGGATGTCTCTTGTTTACAAGAGGTCAAATTAATAAAAGATATACATCCAACCTTTCAGCATAAAGATTTTCCATATATTTTTAAATCCCTCAATAATAATAAAAAAAGTGCGGGAGTTATAACCATTATAAATACGAATATTCCCTTCCAATTAATTGAAGAACATCCCGACACCCAGGGAAGATTTCACATCCTCATATGTAAGTTAAATTTTAACCTTTGTACAATCGTGAATATATATGCCCCAAATAATGGTCAGATCTCTTTTTTTAATAAATTAATGCAGAAGATTGACGAAGTTAAAAAAGGTGACCTCATGCTAATAGGGGACTTCAATCTAGTTCCCGATAGAGAAATTGACTCATCATCTTCTGCTACTTCTAAATCAGGCCGATCTCTGAAAAATTGGATAAAACAAAATGAGATGTATGACATTTTCAGATGTCTAAATACCACCTCTAGAGAATTTACATATTACTCAGATATATATAAGACATCTTCCAGAATAGACTTATTTCTAACCAATGTCTTTTCTATCACAACATTTAAGAAAATTGAAATTCTTGAGAAGTCTTTTTCCGACCACGCCCCTGTGCTGGCAGTATTTGAATCAGGCCCTCCAGTAGCAAACACTTTTCTTTGGAAGGTTAATCCTACCCTACTACGTACCCCAAAGTATAGAAATATAATTACCGAAACTATTGACAATTATTTTAAAGAAAACTCTTCAGATAGTATTGATCCCTTTACATTATGGAACGCCCACAAGGCGGTCTTGAGAGGATGTCTCATCCAACTCTCCACGAGATACAAAAAAGAAAAAAGACAAAAAATTGCTGACCTCCAGAACCAAATTGCTTCAAAAGAAAAACAACAAAATTCCCTGTCTGCTCCATCCCATATTATCCATCTTGATATCCTGAAATTGAGATAGGCGTTAAGATCCGAAATTATTTCCGAGTACGATTCCATTGTTAGAGCATCAAAATATAATCTGTATGCTTCAATTAACAAACCCACCAAATATATGACAAGTAAACTTAAACAAGCTCGCGTAAGTAGAAGGATTGTTAAAATCAAATCCCCTTCAGGAGAAATGAAACAACACCCCTCTGATATTACCGAAATATTTGCGGATTATTTCGAAACCCTCTATAATCTTAAAAAAGATCCCTTAGTTCATACTCCTAATCAAAAAGAGATTGACCTTTTTCTTTCTAAATTGACCCTTCCCCAACTAGATAATTTGGACCTAACTCTTTTAAATCAACCGTTTACTGTAGAAGAAATTGCCAAAACGATTGACAAACTTAAACTTAACAAATCCCCTGGCCCAGATGGGTTCACAAACGAATATCTCAAGTTTTTCTCCAACATTTTATCCCCGCACCTAAAATCTCTTTTTGACCACGCTTCTAGTATTGGATCGTTCCCCAAAGAAATGACGGAGGCAACTATCATTTTGATCCCCAAAGACATTAGAAACCCACAAGAAGTTAAAAATTATCGTCCGATCTCTTTAATTAACACTGATATTAAAGTATATTCAAAAATTTTAGCGGATCGATTAAAGAATCTTTTACCTGATCTTGTTAAAAATGATCAAGTAGGGTTTGTCTCCGGAAGACAAGTAACAGACGGTACCAGAAGAATCTTGAACTTGTTTAACATAGCTAGCTCTAATAATCTCCCTTCACTATTTATCTCGTTGGATGCCCAAAAAGCTTTTGATAGGGTGAATTGGGATTATCTTAAAGCTACTTTACTAAAGTTTGGTTTTGACAATCGCTTTATAACATCTATATTTGCATTGTACTCTAATACTAATGCTAAAACCTATACTAATAATCACCTTTCTAGGAATTTCAACATCACTAATGGAACAAGACAGGGCTGCCCCCTTTCGCCCCTTTTATTTGCCTTGGCAGTCGAGCCCTTGGTGGAAATGATCAGACAATGTACTGATATTTCGGGTTTTAAAACAAAAAATTATCATCACAAGTTAACCTTATTTGCTGACGACCTTATGTTATCAGTCACTGATCCGGCTAATTCACTTAACGCTTTAATCACCATTTTAGATGAGTTCTCTAAGGTCTCATATTTTAAAATAAATCCCCAAAAATCTAAAATAATACATTTTAATTTACGTCCCTCTGAAATTGAAGCCTTTAAAGAATTATCTGAATTTTACTGGGAAGATTTTGAACTAGAATACTTGGGGATAATTTTCCCTAAAGATTTGAAACTCATTGTTTCTAAGAATATGGAACATCTCAGTAAGAAAATCTTAAAAGACCTTTCTGGTTATAATAATTGCGATCTATCCCTGATGGGAAGAACCTTGGTAATAAAAACATATATTTTACCTAAAATTCTTTTTGTACTTAGGAATTTACCTCTTATGATTCCCACTTCCCTTTCATTTAAAATCCAAAAAGCAATTAACCTTTTTATCTGGAAAGGGAAGAAACCTAGAGTTGCTACTGAAATTTTATATAAGAAAAAGAGTAATGGAGGCCTTGCACTCCCCAATATTCAAATCTATTTTCAAGCTTCTCTTATTCTTCAGAGTCAACAGTGGTTTTCTACGAAAACACTTCCCGCTTGGTTGGACCTTGAGCTAGAACATTATGGGACTAGTTCAATATCAGATTTTTTCTTTAAAGATCTGCTATCTCCTTCGATCATTACTTATCAACATCCTGTTGTAAATTCTATACTGACTATGTGGAGGAGTTTCACAAAATTAAAGAAAGGTGACGACAGGAAAAGCATTTTGAAAAAATTCCCATTAAAATTATTATCAAAAATATATAAATGTCCAGTTCCAGAGGAGTGGTGCATCTTTAAAATTAATACGGTAGTGGATTTATGGGACGGACAAAATTTTTTACCCTTTAATGAAATTAAAAATAAATTTCATGTCCCGTCTACACATTTCACCTCTTATCTACTTCTGAAAGGTCTTCTGCGGAAATTTTTGACTAGTAGAGCTTTGAATTCGGATATTGTGGCCTCCATGTTTGCAAATGTTGCTCTTAAGTCGACTTGGAGTCTTAAAAAGATATATTCCCACCTTAATGACGACACCGAACTCTTTAAAAATGTATACATTCAAAGATGGGAAAGGGATTTTAACATAAAATTTGATGAAGACCAATGGGGGAAGGCCATAAAGTTTTCAAATGCATCTACTATTTCTGCGACTTTACAGGAGTCTTTCTTTAAAACTTTAATTAGATGGCATTACACTCCGATTAGGTTAGCTCATATAGATAATAAATACTCCCCTCTATGCTGGAGGAATTGTGGTTTACCAGGTAACCTGTACCACATTTTCTGGAGCTGTCCTAAATTGAAGAGATTGTGGAAAGAAGTTACGAATCATATAAATACTCTCTCTGACAACGCAGTGAAGGTCACCCCACAAATGGCATTACTTTCTTTGGGCACTGAAGAAATAAATCCTGTTATTCGATTTGTAATGATACATACTTTTTTGGTGACCAAAAACGCTATAGCTTTCTGGTGGCTTAAAACTGATTTACCTTCTTTTGCTGATATTTTAGGTAAATTACGGACTCATAATTCTATGGAGAAAAGATTTGCCTTTATTAATGGTACTCTCCATAAATATCACACTAAATGGGATGTTTGGAATTTGAAATTTTCTTAATTTATGTTATCTAACACTCTACTGTAAACTCAATATGACAATGTTGGTTCCTTTTTTGAGAGGATTGCATTCAAGTGATGTATTATATTTGTTTCTTATGTACACTACTTGTATTAAACAATTTTATTTAATGTGTGATGTAACACGTAGAGTAAAGTTCTCTACTTTTTACTTTGTCCATTTACCCTTTCCCTCTATACTTGAAACTTTAATAAAAATATTTAAACAAAAAAGCATGAGTTTGCAACTACTTTACTTTTGGAGAAAATTCAAAACATTCATTATTCAATAGGGCCCAAAATATCAAAAACCAGCAGTTTGAATGAACACACATTTCTTGGTAGAATCATGCAGGACTGAAATTTTTGATGTTTTTCTACTCCTCTCATGAGCCCAAACAAGTCTCTAAAAGCAATAGCTTGCAACTACTTTACTTTTGGAGAAAATTCAAAACATTCATTATTCAAAAGGGCCCAAAATATCAAAAACCAGCAGTTTGAATGAACACACATTTCTTGGTAGAATCATGCAGGACTGAAATTTTTGATGTTTTTCTACTCCTCTCATGAGCACAAACAAGTCTCTAAAAGGATGAGTTTGCAACTACTTTACTTTTGGAGAAAATTCAAAACATTCATTATTCAATAGAGCCCAATAGCAAAAACCAGCGTTTTGAATGAAGAATCACATTTCTTGGTAGAATCATGCAGGATTGAAATTTTTGATGGTTTTTTACTCCTCTCAACAGCCCAAACAAGTTTCTAAAAGGATGAGTTTGCAACTACTTTACTTTTGGAGAAAATTCAAAACATTCATTATTCAATAGGGCCCAAAATATCAAAAACCAGCGGTTTGAATGAACACACATTTCTTGGTAGAATCATGCAGGACTGAAATTTTTGATGTTTTTCTACTCCTCTCATGAGCCTAAACAAGTCTCTAAAAGCATGAGTTTGCAACTACTTTACTTTTGGAGAAAATTCAAAACATTCATTATTCAATAGAACCCAATAGCAAAAATCAGCGTTTTGAATAAAGAATCACATTTCTTGGTAGAATCATGCAGGATTGAAATTTTTTATGGTTTTTTACTCCTCTCAACAGCCCAAACAAGTTTCTAAAAGGATGAGTTTGCAACTACTTTACTTTTGGAGAAAATTCAAAACATTCATTATTCAATGTGGCCCAAACTATCAAAAACCAGCGGTTTGAATGAACACTCACATTTCTTGGTAGAATCGTGCAGGACTGAAATTTTTGATGTTTTTCTACTCCTCTCATGAGCCCAAACAAGTCTCTAAAAGGATGAGTTTGCAACTACTTTACTTTTGGAGAAAATTCAAAACATTCATTATTCAATAGAGCCCAATAGCAAAAACCAGCGTTTTGAATGAAGAATCACATTTCTTGGTAGAAAATGCAGGATTGAAATTTTTGATGGTTTTTTACTCCTCTCAACAGCCCAAACAAGTTTCTAAAAGGATGAGTTTGCAACTACTTTACTTTTGGAGAAAATTCAAAACATTCATTATTCAATAGGGCCCAAAATATCAAAAACCAGCGGTTTGAATGAACACACATTTCTTGGTAGAATCGTGCAGGACTGAAATTTTTGATGTTTTTCTACTCCTCTCATGAGCCCAAACAAGTCTATAAAAGGATGAGTTTGCAACTACTTTACTTTTGGAGAAAATTCAAAACATTCATTATTCAATAGAACCCAATAGCAAAAATCAGCGTTTTGAATCACATTTCTTGGTAGAATCATGCAGGATTGAAATTTTTGATGGTTTTTTACTCCTCTCAACAGCCCAAACAAGTTTCTAAAAGGATGAGTTTGCAACTACTTTACTTTTGGAGAAAATTCAAAACATTCATTATTCAATAGGGCCCAAACTATCAAAAACCAGCGGTTTGAATGAACACTCACATTTCTTGGTAGAATCGTGCAGGACTGAAATTTTTGATGTTTTTCTACTCCTCTCATGAGCACAAACAAGTCTCTAAAAGGATGAGTTTGCAACTACTTTACTTTTGGAGAAAATTCAAAACATTCATTATTCAATAGGGTAAAAAAAAATCAAAAACCTGCGGTTTGATTGAACACTCACATTTCTTGGTAGAATCGTGCAGGACTGAAATTTTTGATGTTTTTCTACTCCTCTCATGAGCCCAAACCAAGACTCTAAAAGGATGAGTTTGCATCTACTTTACTTTTGGAGAAAATTCAAAACATTCATTATTCAATAGAGCCCAATAGCAAAAACCAGCGTTTTGAATGAAGAATCACATTTCTTGGTAGAATCATGCAGGATTGAAATTTTTGATGGTTTTTTACTCCTCTCAACAGCCCAAACAAGTTTCTAAAAGGATGAGTTTGCAACTACTTTACTTTTGGAGAAAATTCAAAACATTCATTATACAATAGGGCCCAAACTATCAAAAACCAGCGGTTTGAACGAACACTCACATTTCTTGGTAGAATCGTACAGGACTGAAATTTTTGATGTTTTTCTACTCCTCTCATGAGCCCAAACAAGTCTCTAAAAGGATGAGTTTGCAACTACTTTACTTTTGGAGAAAATTCAAAACATTCATTATTCAATAGAACCCAATAGCAAAAATCAGCGTTTTGAATGAAGAATCACATTTCTTGGTAGAATCATGCAGGATTGAAATTTTTGATGGTTTTTTACTCCTCTCAACAGCCCAAACAAGTTTCTAAAAGGATGAGTTTGCAACTACTTTACTTTTGGAGAAAATTCAAAACATTCATTATTCAATAGGGCCCAAAATATCAAAAACCAGTGGTTTGAATGAACACACATTTCTTGGTAGAATCATGCAGGACTGAAATTTTTGATGGTTTTTTACTCCTCTCAACAGCCCAAACAAGTTTCTAAAAGGATGAGTTTGCAACTACTTTACTTTTGGAGAAAATTCAAAACATTCAATATTCAATAGGGCCCAAAATATCAAAAACCAGCGGTTTGAATGAACACACATTTCTTGGTAGAATCATGCAGGACTGAAATTTTTGATGTTTTTCTACTCCTCTCATGAGCCCAAACAAGTCTCTAAATGCATGAGCTTGCAACTACTTTACTTTTGGAGAAAATTCAAAACATTCATTATTCAATATTGCCCAAACTATCAAAAACCAGCGGTTTGAATGAACACTCATATTTCTTGGTAGAATTGTGCAGGACTGAAATTTTTGATGTTTTTCTACTCCTCTCATGAGCCCAAACAAGTCTCTAAAATCATGAGTTTGCAACTACTTTACTTTTGTAGAAAATTCAAAACATTCATTATTCAATAGAGCCCAATAGCAAAAATCAGGTTTTGAATGAAGAATCACATTTCTTGGTAGAATCATGCAGGATTGAAATTTTTGATGGTTTTTTACTCCTCTCAACAGCCCAAACAAGTTTCTAAAAGGATGAGTTTGCAACTACTTTACTTTTGGAGAAAATTCAAAACATTCATTATTCAATAGGGCCCAAACTATCAAAAACCAGCGGTTTGAATGAACACTCACATTTCTTGGTAGAATCGTGCAGGACTGAAATTTTTGATGTTTTTCTACTCCTCTCATGAGCCCAAACCAAGTCTCTAAAAGGATGAGTTTGCAACTACTTTACTTTTGGAGAAAATTCAAAACATTCAATTGACATTCATTGAATTTTCTCCAAAAGTAAAGTAGTTGCAAACTCATCCTATTAGAGACTTGTTTGGGCTCATGAGAGGAGTAGAAAAACATCAAAAATTTCAGTCCTGCACGATTCTACCAAGAAATGTGTGTTCATTCAAACCGCTGGTTTTTGATATTTTGGGCCCTATTGAATAATGAATGTTTTGAATTTTTTCCAAAAGTAAAGTAGTTGCAAACTCATCCTTTTAGAAACTTGTTTGGGCTTTTGAGAGGAGTAAAAAACCATCAAAAATTTCAATCCTGCATGATTCTACCAAGAAATGTGATTCTTCATTCAAAACGCTGGTTTTTGCTATTGGGCTCTATTGAATAATGAATGTTTTGAATTTTCTCCAAAAGTAAAGTAGTTGCAAACTCATCCTTTTAGAGTCTTGTTTGGGCTCATGAGAGGAGTAGAAAAAAAGCAGCAGCAGCAGCAGCTAGGTGCGCTGCTTGCCTGCAGTAAATAGGATGTGTTCCATCCATGGAACACTGTGATAGGAATCATGCCATTCATAGAACACAATGCTTGGATGTGTTCTATTCCTGGAACAATGGGGCCACGTGTCACAATGGGACCACGTGTCACAATGGGCAGCCCACAGTCTGTAGCAGCTGCTCAGTAGTAGTCAGCTTCAGTCTGCTGAGGGAGCCTCAGCAGACAGGTGGGCGATGCTCGCCAGGGAGATGAAAAAATAGCTTGCTTACTTCACTCCACGCATCATTTCAGTATCTGCAGTTCCTCTGAGAAAGGTGCACTCACTCTCTTAAGCGGTTTCCAAAGACAGATTGAATTGAAATTGGGATACACAAGTAGTGTTTTCAAAGCATGATTTGAATGCTTTTTTCAAATGTCGTTGCTCTGTAATTAGTTTTTCTTGGTCCAAGTTGCACATTTCCAATTCCTTAGCCTTGATTTAACTTGACCAACTCTTCTACTACTACTACTACTACTACTACTACTACTACTACTACTACTACTCTTATTCACCTCTATATGGGAGGCATTGCACTGTATTCAATCTGCCAGTAAAATAACTATCTATCTTGGCCTTTGCTGCTTGGTAGGTACAGGTGTGACAAGCTGCAGTAATGTGTTTGGCTTTGGATAGCTACATTTCTGCACACCCACCTGCTACAAGGCCTGCAGCCCCTTCCCCTCAGTACTTCCCCAGTCTTAATTCAAGCATTCAATTCCTACCACATCCCTCATGCAATGATATGTCGTTTCATTTTTGAAACATTGTCCCCCTCTTGCGGCCTTGCAACTTTGAAATTTACTGTTCAATTTTGAATTAATTCATATATGAATTAAATGGAAAAGCAACGATTTATCTGGCGAGTTATTTGAATGTTCGGCCTACGTCCACCTGTATGACAGACGGTATTCTAGTGGCTTGTAGCAGCAGCAGCAGCAGCAGCTAGGTGCGCTGCTTGCCTGCAGTAAATAGGATGTGTTCCATCCATGGAACACTGTGATAGGAATCATGCCATTCATAGAACACAATGCTTGGATGTGTTCTATTCCTGGAACAATGGGACCACGTGTCACAATGGGACCACGTGTCACAATGGGCAGCCCACAGTCTGCAGCAGCTGCGCAGTAGTAGTCAGCTTCAGTCTGCTGAGGGATCCTCAACAGACAGGTGGGCGATGCTCGCCAGGGAGATGGAAAAATAGCTTGCTCACTTCACTCCACGCATCATTTCAGTATCTGCAGTTCCTCTGAGAATGGTGCACTCACTCTCTTAAGCGGTTTCCAAAGACAGATTGAATTGAAATCGGGATACACAAGTAGTGTTTTCAAAGCATGATTTGAATGCTTTTTTCAAATGTCGTTGCTCTGTAATTAGTTTTTCTTGGTCCAAGTTGCACATTTCCAATTCCTTAGCCTTGATTTAACTTGACCATCTCTTCTACTACTACTACTACTACTACTTCTACTACTACTCTTATTCACCTCTATATGGGAGGCATTGCACTGTATTCAATCTGTCAGTAAAATAACGATCTATCTTGGCCTTTGCTGCTTGGTAGGTACAGGTGTGACAAGCTGCAGTAATGTGTTTGGCTTTGGATAGCTACATTTCTGCACACCCACCTGCTACAAGGCCTGCAGCCCCTTCCCCTCAGTACTTTCCCAGTCTTAATTCAAGCATTCAATTTCTACCACATCCCTCATGCAATGATATGTCGTTTCATTTTTGAAACATTGTCCCCCTCTTGTGGCCTTCCAACTTTGAAATTTACTGTTCAATTTTGAATTAATTCATATATGAATTAAATGGAAAAGCAACGATTTATCTGGCGAGTTATTTGAATGTTCGGCCTACGTCCACCTGTCTGACAGACGGTATTTTAGTGGCTTGTAGCAGCAGCAGCAGCAGCAGCAGCAGCAGCAGCTAGGTGCGCTGCTTGCCTGCAGTAAATAGGATGTGTTCCATCCATGGAACACTGTGATAGGAATCATGCCATTCATAGAACACAATGCTTGGATGTGTTCTATTCCTGGAACAATGGGACCACGTGTCACAATGGGACCACGTGTCACAATGGGCCGCCCACAGTCTGTAGCAGCTGCGCAGTAGTAGTCAGCTTCAGTCTGCTGAGGGAGCCTCAGCAGACAGGTGGGCGATGCTCGCCAGGGAGATGGAAAAATAGCTTGCTCACTTCACTCCACGCATCATTTCAGTATCTGCAGTTCCTCTGAGAATGGTGCACTCACTCTCTTAAGCGGTTTCCAAAGACAGATTGAATTGAAATCGGGATACACAAGTAGTGTTTTCAAAGCATGATTTGAATGCTTTTTTCAAATGTCATTGCTCTGTAATTAGTTTTTCTTGGTTCAAGTTG
This sequence comes from Dendrobates tinctorius, assembly GCF_039654945.1. Lineage (NCBI taxonomy): Eukaryota > Metazoa > Chordata > Amphibia > Anura > Dendrobatidae > Dendrobates > Dendrobates tinctorius. The sequence continues at coordinate 27,247,615 of NW_027361793.1, forward strand.
CACATTTCCAATTCCTTAGCCTTGATTTAACTTGACCAACTCTTCTACTACTACTACTACTCTTATTCACCTCTATATGCTAGGCATTGCACTGTATTCAATCTGTCAGTAAAATAACGATCTATCTTGGCCTTTGCTGCTTGGTAGGTACAGGTGTGACAAGATGCAGTAATGTGTTTGGCTTTGGATAGCTACATTTCTGCACACCCACCTGCTACAAGGCCTGCAGCCCCTTCCCCTCAGTACTTCCCCAGTCTTAATTCAAGCATTCAATTCCTACCACATCCCTCATGCAATGATATGTCGTTTCATTTTTGAAACATTGTCCCCCTCTTGTGGCCTTCCAACTTTGAAATTTACTGTTCAATTTTGAATTAATTCATATATGAATTAAATGGAAAAGCAACGATTTATCTGGCGAGTTATTTGAATGTTCGGCCTACGTCCACCTGTCTGACAGACGGTATTCTAGTGGCTTGTAGCAGCAGCAGCAGCTAGGTGCGCTGCTTGCCTGCAGTAAATAGGATGTGTTCCATCCATGGAACACTGTGATAGGAATCATGCCATTCATAGAACACAATGCTTGGATGTGTTCTATTCCTGGAACAATGGGGCCACGTGTCACAATGGGACCACGTGTCACAATGGGCAGCCCACAGTCTGTAGCAGCTGCGCAGTAGTAGTCAGCTTCAGTCTGCTGAGGGAGCCTCAGCAGACAGGTGGGCGATGCTCGCCAGGGAGATGGAAAAATAGCTTGCTCACTTCACTCCACGCATCATTTCAGTATCTGCAGTTCCTCTGAGAATGGTGCACTCACTCTCTTAAGCGGTTTCCAAAGACAGATTGAATTGAAATTGGGATACACAAGTAGTGTTTTCAAAGCATGATTTGAATGCTTTTTTCAAATGTCGTTGCTCTGTAATTAGTTTTTCTTGGTCCAAGTTGCACATTTCCAATTCCTTAGCCTTGATTTAACTTGACCAACTCTTCTACTACTACTACTACTACTACTACTACTACTACTACTACTACTCTTATTCACCTCTATATGGGAGGCATTGCACTGTATTCAATCTGTCAGTAAAATAACGATCTATCTTGGCCTTTGCTGCTTGGTAGGTACAGGTGTGACAAGCTGCAGTAATGTGTTTGGCTTTGGATAGCTACATTTCTGCACACCCACCTGCTACAAGGCCTGCAGACCCTTCCCCTCAGTACTTCCCCAGTCTTAATTCAAGCATTCAATTCCTACCACATCCCTCATGCAATGATATGTCGTTTCATTTTTGAAACATTGCCCCCCTCTTGTGGCCTTCCAACTTTGAAATTTACTGTTCAATTTTGAATTAATTCATATATGAATTAAATTGAAAAGCAACGATTTATCTGGTGAGTTATTTGAATGTTCGGCCTACGTCCACCTGTCTGACAGACGGTATTCTAGTGGCTTGTAGCAGCAGCAGCAGCAGCAGCTAGGTGCGCTGCTTGCCTGCAGTAAATAGGATGTGTTCCATCCATGGAACACTGTGATAGGAATCATGCCATTCATAGAACACAATGCTTGGATGTGTTCTATTCCTGGAACAATGGGACCACGTGTCGCAATGGGACCACGTGTCACAATGGGCAGCCCACAGTCTGTAGCAGCTGCGCAGTAGTAGTCAGCTTCAGTCTGCTGAGGGAGCCTCAGCAGACAGGTGGGCGATGCTCGCCAGGGAGATGGAAAAATACCTTGCTCTCTTCACTCCACGCATCATTTCAGTATCTGCAGTTCCTCTGAGAATGGTGCACTCACTCTCTTAAGCAGTTTCCAAAGACAGATTGAATTGAAATCGGGATACACAAGTAGTGTTTTCAAAGCATGATTTGAATGCTTTTTTCAAATGTCGTTGCTCTGTAATTAGTTTTTCTTGGTCCAAGTTGCACATTTCCAATTCCTTAGCCTTGATTTAACTTGACCAACTCTTCTACTACTACTACTACTACTACTACTACTACACTTATTCACCTCTATATGGGAGGCATTGCACTGTATTCAATCTGTCAGTAAAATAACGATCTATCTTGGCCTTTGCTGCGTGGTAGGTACAGTTGTGACAAGCTGCAGTAATGTGTTTGGCTTTGGATAGCTACATTTCTGCACACCCACCTGCTACAAGGCCTGCAGCCCCTTCCCCTCAGTACTTCCCCAGTCTTAATTCAAGCATTCAATTCCTACCACATCCCTCATGCAATGATATGTCGTTTCATTTTTGAAACATTGTCCCCCTCTTGTGGCCTTCCAACTTTGAAATTTACTGTTCAATTTTGAATTAATTTATATATGAATTAAATGGAAAAGCAACGATTTATCTGGCGAGTTATTTGAATGTTCGGCCTACGTCCACCTGTCTGACAGACGGTATTCTAGTGGCTTGTAGCAGCAGCAGCAGCAGCAGCAGCTAGGTGCGCTGCTTGCCTGCAGTAAATAGGATGTGTTCCATCCATGGAACACTGTGATAGGAATCATGCCATTCATAGAACACAATGCTTGGATGTGTTCTATTCCTGGAACAATGGGACCACGTGTCACAATGGGACCACGTGTCACAATGGGCCGCCCACAGTCTGTAGCAGCTGCGCAGTAGTAGTCAGCTTCAGTCTGCTGAGGGAGCCTCAGCAGACAGGTGGGCGATGCTCGCCAGGGAGATGGAAAAATAGCTTGCTCACTTCACTCCACACATCATTTCAGTATCTGCAGTTCCTCTGAGAATGGTGCACTCACTCTCTTAAGCGGTTTCCAAAGACAGATTGAATTGAAATCGGGATACACAAGTAGTGTTTTCAAAGCATGATTTGAATGCTTTTTTCAAATGTCCTTGCTCTGTAATTAGTTTTTCTTGGTCCAAGTTGCACATTTCCAATTCCTTAGCCTTGATTTAACTTGACCAACTCTTCTACTACTACTACTACTACTACTACTACTACTCTTATTCACCTCTATATGGGAGGCATTGCACTGTATTCAATCTGTCAGTAAAATAATGATCTATCTTGGCCTTTGCTGCTTGATAGGTACAGGTGTGACAAGCTGCAGTAATGTGTTTGGCTTTGGATAGCTACATTTCTGCACACCCAACTGCTACAAGGCCTGCAGCCCCTTCTCCTCAGTACTTCCCCAGTCTTAATTCAAGCATTCAATTCCTACCACATCCCTCTTGCAATGATATGTCGTTTCGTTTTTGAAACATTGTACCCCTCTTGTGGCCTTCCAACTTTGAAATTTACTGTTCAATTTTGAATTAATTCATATATGAATTAAATGGAAAAGCAACGATTTATCTGGCTAGTTATTTGAATGTTCGGCCTACGTCCACCTGTCTGACAGACGGTATTCTAGTGGCTTGTAGCAGCAGCAGCTAGGTGCGCTGCTTGCCTGCAGTAAATAGGATGTGTTCAATCCATGGAACACTGTGATAGGAATCATGCCATTCACAGAACACAATTCTTGGATGTGTTCTATTCCTGGAACAATGGGACCACGTGTCACAATGGGACCACGTGTCACAATGGGCAGCCCACAGTCTGTAGCAGCTGCGCAGTAGTAGTCAGCTTCAGTCTGCTGAGGGAGCCTCAGCAGACAGGTGGGCGATGCTCGCTAGGGAGATGGAAAAATAGCTTGCTCACTTCACTCCACGCATCATTTCAGTATCTGCAGTTCCTCTGAGAATGGTGCACTCACTCTCTTAAGCGGTTTCCAAAGACAGATTGAATTGAAATCGGGATACACAAGTAGTGTTTTCAAAGCATGATTTGAATGCTTTTTTCAAATGTCGTTGCTCTGTAATTAGTTTTTCTTGGTCCAAGTTGCACATTTCCAATTCCTTAGCCTTGATTTAACTTGACCAACTCTTCTACTACTACTACTACTCTTATTCACCTCTATATGGGAGGCATTGCACTGTATTCAATCTGTCAGTAAAATAACGATCTATCTTGGCCTTTGCTGCTTGGTAGGTACAGGTATGACAAGCTGCGGTAATGTGTTTGGCTTTGGATAGCTACATTTCTGCACACCCACCTGCTACAAGGCCTGCAGCCCCTTCCCCTCAGTACTTCCCCAGTCTTAATTCAAGCATTCAATTCCTACCACATCCCTCATGCAATGATATGTCGTTTCATTTTTGAAACATTGTCCCCCTCTTGTGGCCTTCCAACTTTGAAATTTACTGTTCAATTTTGAATTAATTCATATATGAATTAAATGGAAAAGCAACGATTTATCTGGCGAGTTATTTGAATGTTCGGCCTACGTCCACCTGTCTGACAGACGGTATTCTAGTGGCTTGTAGCAGCAGCAGCAGCTAGGTGCGCTGCTTGCCTGCAGTAAATAGGATGTGTTCCATCCATGGAACACTGTGATAGGAATCATGCCATTCATAGAACACAATGCTTGGATGTGTTCTATTCCTGGAACAATGGGGCCACGTGTCACAATGGGACCACGTGTCACAATGGGCAGCCCACAGTCTGTAGCAGCTGCGCAGTAGTAGTCAGCTTCAGTCTGCTGAGGGAGCCTCAGCAGACAGGTGGGCGATGCTCGCCAGGGAGATGGAAAAATAGCTTGCTCACTTCACTCCACGCATCATTTCAGTATCTGCAGTTCCTCTGAGAATGGTGCACTCACTCTCTTAAGCGGTTTCCAAAGACAGATTGAATTGAAATTGGGATACACAAGTAGTGTTTTCAAAGCATGATTTGAATGCTTTTTTCAAATGTCGTTGCTCTGTAATTAGTTTTTCTTGGTCCAAGTTGCACATTTCCAATTCCTTAGCCTTGATTTAACTTGACCAACTCTTCTACTACTACTACTACTACTACTACTACTACTACTACTCTTATTCACCTCTATATGGGAGGCATTGCACTGTATTCAATCTGTCAGTAAAATAACGATCTATCTTGGCCTTTGCTGCTTGGTAGGTACAGGTGTGACAAGCTGCAGTAATGTGTTTGGCTTTGGATAGCTACATTTCTGCACACCCACCTGCTACAAGGCCTGCAGCCCCTTCCCCTCAGTACTTCCCCAGTCTTAATTCAAGCATTCAATTCCTACCACATCCCTCATGCAATGATATGTCGTTTCATTTTTGAAACATTGCCCCCCTCTTGTGGCCTTCCAACTTTGAAATTTACTGTTCAATTTTGAATTAATTCATATATGAATTAAATTGAAAAGCAACGATTTATCTGGTGAGTTATTTGAATGTTCGGCCTACGTCCACCTGTCTGACAGACGGTATTCTAGTGGCTTGTAGCAGCAGCAGCAGCAGCAGCTAGGTGCGCTGCTTGCCTGCAGTAAATAGGATGTGTTCCATCCATGGAACACTGTGATAGGAATCATGCCATTCATAGAACACAATGCTTGGATGTGTTCTATTCCTGGAACAATGGGACCACGTGTCGCAATGGGACCACGTGTCACAATGGGCAGCCCACAGTCTGTAGCAGCTGCGCAGTAGTAGTCAGCTTCAGTCTGCTGAGGGAGCCTCAGCAGACAGGTGGGCGATGCTCGCCAGGGAGATGGAAAAATACCTTGCTCTCTTCACTCCACGCATCATTTCAGTATCTGCAGTTCCTCTGAGAATGGTGCACTCACTCTCTTAAGCAGTTTCCAAAGACAGATTGAATTGAAATCGGGATACACAAGTAGTGTTTTCAAAGCATGATTTGAATGCTTTTTTCAAATGTCGTTGCTCTGTAATTAGTTTTTCTTGGTCCAAGTTGCACATTTCCAATTCCTTAGCCTTGATTTAACTTGACCAACTCTTCTACTACTACTACTACTACTACTACTACTACACTTATTCACCTCTATATGGGAGGCATTGAACTGTATTCAATCTGTCAGTAAAATAACGATCTATCTTGGCCTTTGCTGCGTGGTAGGTACAGTTGTGACAAGCTGCAGTAATGTGTTTGGCTTTGGATAGCTACATTTCTGCACACCCACCTGCTACAAGGCCTGCAGCCCCTTCCCCTCAGTACTTCCCCAGTCTTAATTCAAGCATTCAATTCCTACCACATCCCTCATGCAATGATATGTCGTTTCATTTTTGAAACATTGTCCCCCTCTTGTGGCCTTCCAACTTTGAAATTTACTGTTCAATTTTGAATTAATTTATATATGAATTAAATGGAAAAGCAACGATTTATCTGGCGAGTTATTTGAATGTTCGGCCTACGTCCACCTGTCTGACAGACGGTATTCTAGTGGCTTGTAGCAGCAGCAGCAGCAGCAGCAGCTAGGTGCGCTGCTTGCCTGCAGTAAATAGGATGTGTTCCATCCATGGAACACTGTGATAGGAATCATGCCATTCATAGAACACAATGCTTGGATGTGTTCTATTCCTGGAACAATGGGACCACGTGTCACAATGGGACCACGTGTCACAATGGGCCGCCCACAGTCTGTAGCAGCTGCGCAGTAGTAGTCAGCTTCAGTCTGCTGAGGGAGCCTCAGCAGACAGGTGGGCGATGCTCGCCAGGGAGATGGAAAAATAGCTTGCTCACTTCACTCCACACATCATTTCAGTATCTGCAGTTCCTCTGAGAATGGTGCACTCACTCTCTTAAGCGGTTTCCAAAGACAGATTGAATTGAAATCGGGATACACAAGTAGTGTTTTCAAAGCATGATTTGAATGCTTTTTTCAAATGTCGTTGCTCTGTAATTAGTTTTTCTTGGTCCAAGTTGCACATTTCCAATTCCTTAGCCTTGATTTAACTTGACCAACTCTTCTACTACTACTACTACTACTACTACTACTACTCTTATTCACCTCTATATGGGAGGCATTGCACTGTATTCAATCTGTCAGTAAAATAATGATCTATCTTGGCCTTTGCTGCTTGGTAGGTACAGGTGTGACAAGCTGCAGTAATGTGTTTGGCTTTGGATAGCTACATTTCTGCACACCCAACTGCTACAAGGCCTGCAGCCCCTTCTCCTCAGTACTTCCCCAGTCTTAATTCAAGCATTCAATTCCTACCACATCCCTCTTGCAATGATATGTCGTTTCGTTTTTGAAACATTGTACCCCTCTTGTGGCCTTCCAACTTTGAAATTTACTGTTCAATTTTGAATTAATTCATATATGAATTAAATGGAAAAGCAACGATTTATCTGGCTAGTTATTTGAATGTTCGGCCTACGTCCACCTGTCTGACAGACGGTATTCTAGTGGCTTGTAGCAGCAGCAGCTAGGTGCGCTGCTTGCCTGCAGTAAATAGGATGTGTTCAATCCATGGAACACTGTGATAGGAATCATGCCATTCACAGAACACAATTCTTGGATGTGTTCTATTCCTGGAACAATGGGACCACGTGTCACAATGGGACCACGTGTCACAATGGGCAGCCCACAGTCTGTAGCAGCTGCGCAGTAGTAGTCAGCTTCAGTCTGCTGAGGGAGCCTCAGCAGACAGGTGGGCGATGCTCGCTAGGGAGATGGAAAAATAGCTTGCTCACTTCACTCCACGCATCATTTCAGTATCTGCAGTTCCTCTGAGAATGGTGCACTCACTCTCTTAAGCGGTTTCCAAAGACAGATTGAATTGAAATCGGGATACACAAGTAGTGTTTTCAAAGCATGATTTGAATGCTTTTTTCAAATGTCGTTGCTCTGTAATTAGTTTTTCTTGGTCCAAGTTGCACATTTCCAATTCCTTAGCCTTGATTTAACTTGACCAACTCTTCTACTACTACTACTACTCTTATTCACCTCTATATGGGAGGCATTGCACTGTATTCAATCTGTCAGTAAAATAACGATCTATCTTGGCCTTTGCTGCTTGGTAGGTACAGGTATGACAAGCTGCGGTAATGTGTTTGGCTTTGGATAGCTACATTTCTGCACACCCACCTGCTACAAGGCCTGCAGCCCCTTCCCCTCAGTACTTCCCCAGTCTTAATTCAAGCATTCAATTCCTACCACATCCCTCATGCAATGATATGTCGTTTCATTTTTGAAACATTGTCCCCCTCTTGTGGCCTTCCAACTTTGAAATTTACTGTTCAATTTTGAATTAATTCATATATGAATTAAATGGAAAAGCAACGATTTATCTGGCGAGTTATTTGAATGTTCGGCCTACGTCCACCTGTCTGACAGACGGTATTCTAGTGGCTTGTAGCAGCAGCAGCAGCTAGGTGCGCTGCTTGCCTGCAGTAAATAGGATGTGTTCCATCCATGGAACACTGTGATAGGAATCATGCCATTCATAGAACACAATGCTTGGATGTGTTCTATTCCTGGAACAATGGGACCACGTGTCACAATGGGACCACGTGTCACAATGGGCCGCCCACAGTCTATAGCAGCTGCGCAGTAGTAGTCAGCTTCAGTCTGCTGAGGGAGCCTCAGCAGACAGGTGGGCGATGCTCGCCAGGGAGATGGAAAAATAGCTTGCTCACTTCACTCCACGCATCATTTCAGTATCTGCAGTTCCTCTGAGAATGGTGCACTCACTCTCTTAAGCGGTTTCCAAAGACAGATTGAATTGAAATCGGGATACACAAGTAGTGTTTTCAAAGCATGATTTGAATGCTTTTTTCAAATGTCGTTGCTCTGTAATTAGTTTTTCTTGGTTCAAGTTGCACATTTCCAATTCCTTAGCCTTGATTTAACTTGACCAACTCTTCTACTACTACTACTACTCTTATTCACCTCTATATGCTAGGCATTGCACTGTATTCAATCTGTCAGTAAAATAACGATCTATCTTGGCCTTTGCTGCTTGGTAGGTACAGGTGTGACAAGCTGCAGTAATGTGTTTGGCTTTGGATAGCTACATTTCTGCACACCCACCTGCTACAAGGCCTGCAGCCCCTTCCCCTCAGTACTTCCCCAGTCTTAATTCAAGCATTCAATTCCTACCACATCCCTCATGCAATGATATGTCGTTTCATTTTTGAAACATTGTCCCCCTCTTGTGGCCTTCCAACTTTGAAATTTACTGTTCAATTTTGAATTAATTCATATATGAATTAAATGGAAAAGCAACGATTTATCTGGCGAGTTATTTGAATGTTCGGCCTACGTCCACCTGTCTGACAGACGGTATTCTAGTGGCTTGTAGCAGCAGCAGCAGCTAGGTGCGCTGCTTGCCTGCAGTAAATAGGATGTGTTCCATCCATGGAACACTGTGATAGGAATCATGCCATTCATAGAACACAATGCTTGGATGTGTTCTATTCCTGGAACAATGGGGCCACGTGTCACAATGGGACCACGTGTCACAATGGGCAGCCCACAGTCTGTAGCAGCTGCGCAGTAGTAGTCAGCTTAAGTCTGCTGAGGGAGCCTCAGCAGACAGGTGGGCGATGCTCGCCAGGGAGATGGAAAAATAGCTTGCTCACTTCACTCCACGCATCATTTCAGTATCTGCAGTTCCTCTGAGAATGGTGCACTCACTCTCTTAAGCGGTTTCCAAAGACAGATTGAATTGAAATTGGGATACACAAGTAGTGTTTTCAAAGCATGATTTGAATGCTTTTTTCAAATGTCGTTGCTCTGTAATTAGTTTTTCTTGGTCCAAGTTGCACATTTCCAATTCCTTAGCCTTGATTTAACTTGACCAACTCTTCTACTACTACTACTACTACTACTACTACTACTACTCTTATTCACCTCTATATGGGAGGCATTGCACTGTATTCAATCTGTCAGTAAAATAACGATCTATCTTGGCCTTTGCTGCTTGGTAGGTACAGGTGTGACAAGCTGCAGTAATGTGTTTGGCTTTGGATAGCTACATTTCTGCACACCCACCTGCTACAAGGCCTGCAGCCCCTTCCCCTCAGTACTTCCCCAGTCTTAATTCAAGCATTCAATTCCTACCACATCCCTCATGCAATGATATGTCGTTTCATTTTTGAAACATTGCCCCCCTCTTGTGGCCTTCCAACTTTGAAATTTACTGTTCAATTTTGAATTAATTCATATATGAATTAAATTGAAAAGCAACGATTTATCTGGTGAGTTATTTGAATGTTCGGCCTACGTCCACCTGTCTGACAGACGGTATTCTAGTGGCTTGTAGCAGCAGCAGCAGCAGCAGCTAGGTGCGCTGCTTGCCTGCAGTAAATAGGATGTGTTCCATCCATGGAACACTGTGATAGGAATCATGCCATTCATAGAACACAATGCTTGGATGTGTTCTATTCCTGGAACAATGGGACCACGTGTCGCAATGGGACCACGTGTCACAATGGGCAGCCCACAGTCTGTAGCAGCTGCGCAGTAGTAGTCAGCTTCAGTCTGCTGAGGGAGCCTCAGCAGACAGGTGGGCGATGCTCGCCAGGGAGATGGAAAAATACCTTGCTCTCTTCACTCCACGCATCATTTCAGTATCTGCAGTTCCTCTGAGAATGGTGCACTCACTCTCTTAAGCAGTTTCCAAAGACAGATTGAATTGAAATCGGGATACACAAGTAGTGTTTTCAAAGCATGATTTGAATGCTTTTTTCAAATGTCGTTGCTCTGTAATTAGTTTTTCTTGGTCCAAGTTGCACATTTCCAATTCCTTAGCCTTGATTTAACTTGACCAACTCTTCTACTACTACTACTACTACTACTACTACTACTACACTTATTCACCTCTATATGGGAGGCATTGCACTGTATTCAATCTGTCAGTAAAATAATGATCTATCTTGGCCTTTGCTGCTTGGTAGGTACAGGTGTGACAAGCTGCAGTAATGTGTTTGGCTTTGGATAGCTACATTTCTGCACACCCACCTGCTACAAGGCCTGCAGCCCCTTCCCCTCAGTACTTCCCCAGTCTTAATTCAAGCATTCAATTCCTACCACATCCCTCTTGCAATGATATGTCGTTTCGTTTTTGAAACATTGTACCCCTCTTGTGGCCTTCCAAGTTTGAAATTTACTGTTCAATTTTGAATTAATTCATATATGAATTAAATGGAAAAGCAACGATTTATCTGGCTAGTTATTTGAATGTTCGGCCTACGTCCACCTGTCTGACAGACGGTATTCTAGTGGCTTGTAGCAGCAGCAGCTAGGTGCGCTGCTTGCCTGCAGTAAATAGGATGTGTTCCATCCATGGAACACTGTGATAGGAATCATGCCATTCATAGAACACAATTCTTGGATGTGTTCTATTCCTGGAACAATGGGACCACGTGTCACAATGGGACCACGTGTCACAATGGGCAGCCCACAGTCTGTAGCAGCTGCGCAGTAGTAGTCAGCTTCAGTCTGCTGAGGGAGCCTCAGCAGACAGGTGGGCGATGCTCGCTAGGGAGATGGAAAAATAGCTTGCTCACTTCACTCCACGCATCATTTCAGTATCTGCAGTTCCTCTGAGAATGGTGCACTCACTCTCTTAAGCGGTTTCCAAAGACAGATTGAATTGAAATCGGGATACACAAGTAGTGTTTTCAAAGCATGATTTGAATGCTTTTTTCAAATGTCGTTGCTCTGTAATTAGTTTTTCTTGGTCCAAGTTGCACATTTCCAATTCCTTAGCCTTGATTTAACTTGACCAACTCTTCTACTACTACTACTTCTCTTATTCACCTCTATATGGGAGGCATTGCACTGTATTCAATCTGTCAGTAAAATAACGATCTATCTTGGCCTTTGCTGCTTGGTAGGTACAGGTATGACAAGCTGCGGTAATGTGTTTGGCTTTGGATAGCTACATTTCTGCACACCCACCTGCTACAAGGCCTGCAGCCCCTTCCCCTCAGTACTTCCCCAGTCTTAATTCAAGCATTCAATTCCTACCACATCCCTCATGCAATGATATGTCGTTTCATTTTTGAAACATTGTCCCCCTCTTGTGGCCTTCCAACTTTGAAATTTACTGTTCAATTTTGAATTAATTCATATATGAATTAAATGGAAAAGCAACGATTTATCTGGCGAGTTATTTGAATGTTCGGCCTACGTCCACCTGTCTGACAGACGGTATTCTAGTGGCTTGTAGCAGCAGCAGCAGCAGCTAGGTGCGCTGCTTGCCTGCAGTAAATAGGATGTGTTCCATCCATGGAGCACTGTGATAGGAATCATGCCATTCATAGAACACAATGCTTGGATGTGTTCTATTCCTGAAACAATGGGACCACGTGTCACAATGGGACCACGTGTCACAATGGGCAGCCCACAGTCTGTAGCAGCTGCGCAGTAGTAGTCAGCTTCAGTCTGCTGAGGGAGCCTCAGCAGACAGGTGGGCGATGCTTGCCAGGGAGATGGAAAAATAGCTTGCTCACTTCACTCCACGCATCATTTCAGTATCTGCAGTTCCTCTGAGAATGGTGCACTCACTCTCTTAAGCGGTTTCCAAAGACAGATTGAATTGAAATTGGGATACACAAGTAGTGTTTTCAAAGCATGATTTGAATGCTTTTTTCAAATGTCGTTGCTCTGTAGTTAGTTTTTCTTGGTCCAAGTTGCACATTTCCAATTCCTTAGCCTTGATTTAACTTGACCAACTCTTCTACTACTACTACTACTACTCTTATTCACCTCTATATGGGAGGCATTGCACTGTATTCAATCTGTCAGTAAAATAACGATCTATCTTGGCCTTTGCTGCTTGGTAGGTACAGGTATGACAAGCTGCGGTAATGTGTTTGGCTTTGGATAGCTACATTTCTGCACACCCACCTGCTACAAGGCCTGCAGCCCCTTCCCCTCAGTACTTCCCCAGTCTTAATTCAAGCATTCAATTCCTACCACATCCCTCATGCAATGATATGTCGTTTCATTTTTGAAACATTGTCCCCCTCTTGTGGCCTTCCAACTTTGAAATTTACTGTTCAATTTTGAATTAATTCATATATGAATTAAATGGAAAAGCAACGATTTATCTGGCGAGTTATTTGAATGTTCGGCCTACGTCCACCTGTCTGACAGACGGTATTTTAGTGGCTTGTAGCAGCAGCAGCAGCAGCAGCAGCAGCAGCTAGGTGCGCTGCTTGCCTGCAGTAAATAGGATGTGTTCCATCCATGGAACACTGTGATAGGAATCATGCCATTCATAGAACACAATGCTTGGATGTGTTCTATTCCTGGAACAATGGGACCACGTGTCACAATGGGACCACGTGTCACAATGGGCCGCCCACAGTCTGTAGCAGCTGCGCAGTAGTAGTCAGCTTCAGTCTGCTGAGGGAGCCTCAGCAGACAGGTGGGCGATGCTCGCCAGGGATATGGAAAAATAGCTTGCTCACTTCACTCCACGCATCATTTCAGTATCTGCAGTTCCTCTGAGAATGGTGCACTCACTCTCTTAAGCGGTTTCCAAAGACAGATTGAATTGAAATCGGGATACACAAGTAGTGTTTTCAAAGCATGATTTGAATGCTTTTTTCAAATGTCGTTGCTCTGTAATTAGTTTTTCTTGGTTCAAGTTGCACATTTCCAATTCCTTAGCCTTGATTTAACTTGACCAACTCTTCTACTACTACTACTACTCTTATTCACCTCTATATGCTAGGCATTGCACTGTATTCAATCTGTCAGTAAAATAACGATCTATCTTGGCCTTTGCTGCTTGGTAGGTACAGGTGTGACAAGCTGCAGTAATGTGTTTGGCTTTGGATAGCTACATTTCTGCACACCCACCTGCTACAAGGCCTGCAGCCCCTTCCCCTCAGTACTTCCCCAGTCTTAATTCAAGCATTCAATTCCTACCACATCCCTCATGCAATGATATGTCGTTTCATTTTTGAAACATTGTCCCCCTCTTGTGGCCTTCCAACTTTGAAATTTACTGTTCAATTTTGAATTAATTCATATATGAATTAAATGGAAAAGCAACGATTTATCTGGCGAGTTATTTGAATGTTCGGCCTACGTCCACCTGTCTGACAGACGGTATTCTAGTGGCTTGTAGCAGCAGCAGCAGCTAGGTGCGCTGCTTGCCTGCAGTAAATAGGATGTGTTCCATCCATGGAACACTGTGATAGGAATCATGCCATTCATAGAACACAATGCTTGGATGTGTTCTATTCCTGGAACAATGGGGCCACGTGTCACAATGGGACCACGTGTCACAATGGGCAGCCCACAGTCTGTAGCAGCTGCGCAGTAGTAGTCAGCTTAAGTCTGCTGAGGGAGCCTCAGCAGACAGGTGGGCGATGCTCGCCAGGGAGATGGAAAAATAGCTTGCTCACTTCACTCCACGCATCATTTCAGTATCTGCAGTTCCTCTGAGAATGGTGCACTCACTCTCTTAAGCGGTTTCCAAAGACAGATTGAATTGAAATTGGGATACACAAGTAGTGTTTTCAAAGCATGATTTGAATGCTTTTTTCAAATGTCGTTGCTCTGTAATTAGTTTTTCTTGGTCCAAGTTGCACATTTCCAATTCCTTAGCCTTGATTTAACTTGACCAACTCTTCTACTACTACTACTACTACTACTACTACTACTACTCTTATTCACCTCTATATGGGAGGCATTGCACTGTATTCAATCTGTCAGTAAAATAACGATCTATCTTGGCCTTTGCTGCTTGGTAGGTACAGGTGTGACAAGCTGCAGTAATGTGTTTGGCTTTGGATAGCTACATTTCTGCACACCCACCTGCTACAAGGCCTGCAGCCCCTTCCCCTCAGTACTTCCCCAGTCTTAATTCAAGCATTCAATTCCTACCACATCCCTCATGCAATGATATGTCGTTTCATTTTTGAAACATTGCCCCCCTCTTGTGGCCTTCCAACTTTGAAATTTACTGTTCAATTTTGAATTAATTCATATATGAATTAAATTGAAAAGCAACGATTTATCTGGTGAGTTATTTGAATGTTCGGCCTACGTCCACCTGTCTGACAGACGGTATTCTAGTGGCTTGTAGCAGCAGCAGCAGCAGCAGCTAGGTGCGCTGCTTGCCTGCAGTAAATAGGATGTGTTCCATCCATGGAACACTGTGATAGGAATCATGCCATTCATAGAACACAATTCTTGGATGTGTTCTATTCCTGGAACAATGGGACCACGTGTCACAATGGGACCACGTGTCACAATGGGCAGCCCACAGTCTGTAGCAGCTGCGCAGTAGTAGTCAGCTTCAGTCTGCTGAGGGAGCCTCAGCAGACAGGTGGGCGATGCTGGCTAGGGAGATGGAAAAATAGCTTGCTCACTTCACTCCACGCATCATTTCAGTATCTGCAGTTCCTCTGAGAATGGTGCACTCACTCTCTTAAGCGGTTTCCAAAGACAGATTGAATTGAAATCGGGATACACAAGTAGTGTTTTCAAAGCATGATTTGAATGCTTTTTTCAAATGTCGTTGCTCTGTAATTAGTTTTTCTTGGTCCAAGTTGCACATTTCCAATTTCTTAGCCTTGATTTAACTTGACCAACTCTTCTACTACTACTACTTCTCTTATTCACCTCTATATGGGAGGCATTGCACTGTATTCAATCTGTCAGTAAAATAACGATCTATCTTGGCCTTTGCTGCTTGGTAGGTACAGGTATGACAAGCTGCGGTAATGTGTTTGGCTTTGGATAGCTACATTTCTGCACACCCACCTGCTACAAGGCCTGCAGCCCCTTCCCCTCAGTACTTCCCCAGTCTTAATTCAAGCATTCAATTCCTACCACATCCCTCATGCAATGATATGTCGTTTCATTTTTGAAACATTGTCCCCCTCTTGTGGCCTTCCAACTTTGAAATTTACTGTTCAATTTTGAATTAATTCATATATGAATTAAATGGAAAAGCAACGATTTATCTGGCGAGTTATTTGAATGTTCGGCCTACGTCCACCTGTCTGACAGACGGTATTCTAGTGGCTTGTAGCAGCAGCAGCAGCAGCTAGGTGCGCTGCTTGCCTGCAGTAAATAGGATGTGTTCCATCCATGGAGCACTGTGATAGGAATCATGCCATTCATAGAACACAATGCTTGGATGTGTTCTATTCCTGAAACAATGGGACCACGTGTCACAATGGGACCACGTGTCACAATGGGCAGCCCACAGTCTGTAGCAGCTGCGCAGTAGTAGTCAGCTTCAGTCTGCTGAGGGAGCCTCAGCAGACAGGTGGGCGATGCTTGCCAGGGAGATGGAAAAATAGCTTGCTCACTTCACTCCACGCATCATTTCAGTATCTGCAGTTCCTCTGAGAATGGTGCACTCACTCTCTTAAGCGGTTTCCAAAGACAGATTGAATTGAAATTGGGATACACAAGTAGTGTTTTCAAAGCATGATTTGAATGCTTTTTTCAAATGTCGTTGCTCTGTAGTTAGTTTTTCTTGGTCCAAGTTGCACATTTCCAATTCCTTAGCCTTGATTTAACTTGACCAACTCTTCTACTACTACTACTACTACTCTTATTCACCTCTATATGGGAGGCATTGCACTGTATTCAATCTGTCAGTAAAATAACGATCTATCTTGGCCTTTGCTGCTTGGTAGGTACAGGTGTGACAAGCTGCAGTAATGTGTTTGGCTTTGGAAAGCTACATTTCTGCACACCCACCTGCTACAAGGCCTGCAGTCCCTTCCCCTCAGTACTTCCCCAGTCTTAATTCAAGCATTCAATTCCTACCACATCCCTCATGCAATGATATGTCGTTTCATTTTTGAAACATTGTCCCCCTCTTGTGGCCTTCCAACTTTGAAATTTACTGTTCAATTTTGAATTAATTCATATATGAATTAAATGGAAAAGCAACGATTTATCTGGCGAATTATTTGAATGTTCGGCCTACGTCCACCTATCTGACAGACGGTATTCTAGTGGCTTGTAGCAGCAGCAGCAGCTAGGTGCGCTGCTTGCCTGCAGTAAATAGGATGTGTTCCATCCATGGAACACTGTGATAGGAATCATGCCATTCACAGAACACAATGCTTGGATGTGTTCTATTCCTGGAACAATGGGGCCACGTGTCACAATGGGACCACGTGTCACAATGGGCAGCCCACAGTCTGTAGCAGCTGCGCAGTAGTAGTCAGCTTAAGTCTGCTGAGGGAGCCTCAGCAGACAGGTGGGCGATGCTCGCCAGGGAGATGGAAAAATAGCTTGCTCACTTCACTCCACGCATCATTTCAGTATCTGCAGTTCCTCTGAGAATGGTGCACTCACTCTCTTAAGCGGTTTCCAAAGACAGATTGAATTGAAATTGGGATACACAAGTAGTGTTTTCAAAGCATGATTTGAATGCTTTTTTCAAATGTCGTTGCTCTGTAATTAGTTTTTCTTGGTCCAAGTTGCACATTTCCAATTTCTTAGAATTGATTTAACTTGACCAACTCTTCTACTACTACTACTACTACTGCTACTACTACTACTACTCTTATTCACCTCTATATGCTAGGCATTGCACTGTATTCAATCTGTCAGTAAAATAATGATCTATCTTGGCCTTTGCTGCTTGGTAGGTACAGGTGTGACAAGCTTCAGTAATGTGTTTGGCTTTGGATAGCTACATTTCTGCACACCCACCTGCTACAAGGCCTGCAGCCCCTTCCCCTCAGTACTTCCCCAGTCTTAATTCAAGCATTCAATTCCTACCACATCCCTCATGCAATGATATGTCGTTTCATTTTTGAAACATTGTCCCCCTCTTGTGGCCTTCCAACTTTGAAATTTACTGTTCAATTTTGAATTAATTCATATATGAATTAAATGGAAAAGCAACGATTTATCTGGCGAGTTATTTGAATGTTCGGCCTACGTCCACCTGTCTGACAGACGGTATTCTAGTGGCTTGTAGCAGCAGCAGCAGCTAGGTGCGCTGCTTGCCTGCAGTAAATAGGATGTGTTCAATCCATGGAACACTGTGATAGTAATCATGCCATTCATAGAACACAATGCTTGGATGTGTTCTATTCCTGGAACAATGGGACCACGTGTCACAATGGGACCACGTGTCACAATGGGCAGCCCACAGTCTGTAGCAGCTGCGCAGTAGTAGTCAGCTTCAGTCTGCTGAGGGAGCCTCAGCAGACAGGTGGGCGATGCTCGCCAGGGAGATGGAAAAATAGCTTGCTCACTTCACTCCACACATCATTTCAGTATCTGCAGTTCCTCTGAGAATGGTGCACTCACTCTCTTAAGCGTTTTCCAAAGACAGATTGAATTGAAATCGGGATACACAAGTAGTGTTTTCAAAGCATGATTTGAATGCTTTTTTCAAATGTCGTTGCTCTGTAATTAGTTTTTCTTGGTCCAAGTTGCACATTTCCAATTCCTTAGCCTTAATTTAACTTGACCAACTCTTCTACTACTACTACTACTACTACTACTACTACTACTACTACTACTACTACTACTACTCTTATTCACCTCTATATGGGAGGCATTGCACTGTATTCAATCTGCCAGTAAAATAACTATCTATCTTGGCCTTTGCTGCTTGGTAGGTACAGGTGTGACAAGCTGCAGTAATGTGTTTGGCTTTGGATAGCTACATTTCTGCACACCCACCTGCTACAAGGCCTGCAGCCCCTTCCCCTCAGTACTTCCCCAGTCTTAATTCAAGCATTCAATTCCTACCACATCCCTCATGCAATGATATGTCGTTTCATTTTTGAAACATTGTCCCCCTCTTGCGGCCTTGCAACTTTGAAATTTACTGTTCAATTTTGAATTAATTCATATATGAATTAAATGGAAAAGCAACGATTTATCTGGCGAGTTATTTGAATGTTCGGCCTACGTCCACCTGTATGACAGACGGTATTCTAGTGGCTTGTAGCAGCAGCAGCAGCAGCAGCTAGGTGCGCTGCTTGCCTGCAGTAAATAGGATGTGTTCCATCCATGGAACACTGTGATAGGAATCATGCCATTCATAGAACACAATGCTTGGATGTGTTCTA
Source organism: Dendrobates tinctorius (assembly GCF_039654945.1). Classification (NCBI taxonomy): domain Eukaryota; kingdom Metazoa; phylum Chordata; class Amphibia; order Anura; family Dendrobatidae; genus Dendrobates; species Dendrobates tinctorius. Next base: position 27,266,455 of record NW_027361793.1, read on the forward strand.
TTCCTGGAACAATGGGACCACGTGTCACAATGAGACCACGTGTCACAATGGGCAGCCCACAGTCTGTAGCAGCTGCGCAGTAGTAGTCAGCTTCAGTCTGCTGAGGGAGCCTCAACAGACAGGTGGGCGATGCTCGCCAGGGAGATGGAAAAATAGCTTGCTCACTTCACTCCACGCATCATTTCAGTATCTGCAGTTCCTCTGAGAATGGTGCACTCACTCTCTTAAGCGGTTTCCAAAGACAGATTGAATTGAAATCGGGATACAGAAGTAGTGTTTTCAAAGCATGATTTGAATGCTTTTTTCAAATGTCGTTGCTCTGTAATTAGTTTTTCTTGGTCCAAGTTGCACATTTCCAATTCATTAGCCTTGATTTAACTTGACCATCTCTTCTACTACTACTACTACTACTACTTCTACTACTACTCTTATTCACCTCTATATAGGAGGCATTGCACTGTATTCAATCTGTCAGTAAAATAACGATCTATCTTGGCCTTTGCTGCTTGGTAGGTACAGGTGTGACAAGCTGCAGTAATGTGTTTGGCTTTGGATAGCTACATTTCTGCACACCCACCTGCTAAAAGGCCTGCAGCCCCTTCCCCTCAGTACTACCCCAGTCTTAATTCAAGCATTCAATTTCTACCACATCCCTCATGCAATGATATGTCGTTTCATTTTTGAAACATTGTCCCCCTCTTGTGGCCTTCCAACTTTGAAATTTACTGTTCAATTTTGAATTAATTCATATATGAATTAAATGGAAAAGCAACGATTTATCTGGCGAGTTATTTGAATGTTCGGCCTACGTCCACCTGTCTGACAGACGGTATTCTAGTGGCTTGTAGCAGCAGCAGCAGCAGCAGCAGCTAGGTGCGCTGCTTGCCTGCAGTAAATAGGATGTGTTCCATCCATGGAACACTGTGTTAGGAATCATGCCATTCATAGAACACAATGCTTGGATGTGTTCTATTCCTGGAACAATGGGACCACGTGTCACAATGGGACCACGTGTCACAATGGGCAGCCCACAGTCTGTAGCAGCTGCGCAGTAGTAGTCAGCTTCAGTCTGCTGAGGGAGCCTCAGCAGACAGGTGGGCGATGCTCGCCAGGGAGATGGAAAAATAGCTTGCTCACTTCACTCCACGCATCATTTCAGTATCTGCAGTTCCTCTGAGAATGGTGCACTCACTCTCTTAAGCGGTTTCCAAAGACAGATTGAATTGAAATCGGGATACACAAGTAGTGTTTTCAAAGCATGATTTGAATGCTTTTTTCAAATGTCGTTGCTCTGTAATTAGTTTTTCTTGGTTCAAGTTGCACATTTCCAATTCCTTAGCCTTGATTTAACTTGACCAACTCTTCTACTACTACTACTACTCTTATTCACCTCTATATGCTAGGCATTGCACTGTATTCAATCTGTCAGTAAAATAACGATCTATCTTGGCCTTTGCTGCTTGGTAGGTACAGGTGTGACAAGCTGCAGTAATGTGTTTGGCTTTGGATAGCTACATTTCTGCACACCCACCTGCTACAAGGCCTGCAGCCCCTTCCCCTCAGTACTTCCCCAGTCTTAATTCAAGCATTCAATTCCTACCACATCCCTCATGCAATGATATGTCGTTTCATTTTTGAAACATTGTCCCCCTCTTGTGGCCTTCCAACTTTGAAATTTACTGTTCAATTTTGAATTAATTCATATATGAATTAAATGGAAAAGCAACGATTTATCTGGCGAGTTATTTGAATGTTCGGCCTACGTCCACCTGTCTGACAGACGGTATTCTAGTGGCTTGTAGCATCAGCAGCAGCAGCAGCTAGGTGCGCTGCATGCCTGCAGTAAATAGGATGTGTTCCATCCATGGAACACTGTGATAGGAATCATGCCATTCATAGAACACAATGCTTGGATGTGTTCTATTCCTGGAACAATGGGACCACGTGTCACAATGGGACCACGTGTCACAATGGGCAGCCCACAGTGTGTAGCAGCTGCGCAGTAGTAGTCAGCTTCAGTCTGCTGAGGGAGCCTCAGCAGACAGGTGGGCGATGCTCGCCAGGGAGATGGAAAAATAGCTTGCTCACTTCACTCCACGCATCATTTCAGTATCTGCAGTTCCTCTGAGAATGGTGCACTCACTCTCTTAAGCGGTTTCCAAAGACAGATTGAATTGAAATCGGGATACACAAGTAGTGTTTTCAAAGCATGATTTGAATGCTTTTTTCAAATGTCGTTGCTCTGTAATTAGTTTTTCTTGGTCCAAGTTGCACATTTCCAATTCCTTAGCCTTGATTTAACTTGACCAACTCTTCTACTACTACTACTACTACTCTTATTCACCTCTATATGGGAGGCATTGCACTGTATTCAATCTGTCAGTAAAATAACGATCTATCTTGGCCTTTGCTGCTTGGTAGGTACAGGTGTGACAAGCTGCAGTAATGTGTTTGGCTTTGGAAAGCTACATTTCTGCACACCCACCTGCTACAAGGCCTGCAGCCCCTTCCCCTCAGTACTTCCCCAGTCTTAATTCAAGCATTCAATTCCTACCACATCCCTCATGCAATGATATGTCGTTTCATTTTTGAAACATTGTCCCCCTCTTGTGGCCTTCCAACTTTGAAATTTACTGTTCAATTTTGAATTAATTCATATATGAATTAAATGGAAAAGCAACGATTTATCTGGCGAGTTATTTGAATGTTCGGCCTACGTCCACCTGTCTGACAGACGGTATTCTAGTGGCTTGTAGCAGCAGCAGCAGCTAGGTGCGCTGCTTGCCTGCAGTAAATAGGATGTGTTCCATCCATGGAACACTGTGATAGGAATCATGCCATTCATAGAACACAATGCTTGGATGTGTTCTATTCCTGGAACAATGGGGTCACGTGTCACAATGGGACCACGTGTCACAATGGGCAGCCCACAGTCTGTAGCAGCTGCGCAGTAGTAGTCAGCTTAAGTCTGCTGAGGGAGCCTCAGCAGACAGGTGGGCGATGCTCGCCAGGGAGATGGAAAAATAGCTTGCTCACTTCACTCCACGCATCATTTCAGTATCTGCATTTCCTCTGAGAATGGTGCACTCACTCTCTTAAGCGGTTTCCAAAGACAGATTGAATTGAAATTGGGATACACAAGTAGTGTTTTCAAAGCATGATTTGAATGCTTTTTTCAAATGTCGTTGCTCTGTAATTAGTTTTTCTTGGTCCAAGTTGCACATTTCCAATTCCTTAGCCTTGATTTAACTTGACCAACTCTTCTACTACTACTACTACTACTACTACTACTACTACTACTACTCTTATTCACCTCTATATGGGAGGCATTGCACTGTATTCAATCTGTCAGTAAAATAACGATCTATCTTGGCCTTTGCTGCTTGGTAGGTACAGGTGTGACAAGCTGCAGTAATGTGTTTGGCTTTGGATAGCTACATTTCTGCACACCCACCTGCTACAAGGCCTGCAGCCCCTTCCCCTCAGTACTTCCCCAGTCTTAATTCAAGCATTCAATTCCTACCACATCCCTCATGCAATGATATGTCGTTTCATTTTTGAAACATTGCCCCCCTCTTGTGGCCTTCCAACTTTGAAATTTACTGTTCAATTTTGAATTAATTCATATATGAATTAAATTGAAAAGCAACGATTTATCTGGTGAGTTATTTGAATGTTCGGCCTACGTCCACCTGTCTGACAGACGGTATTCTAGTGGCTTGTAGCAGCAGCAGCAGCAGCAGCTAGGTGCGCTGCTTGCCTGCAGTAAATAGGATGTGTTCCATCCATGGAACACTGTGATAGGAATCATGCCATTCATAGAACACAATGCTTGGATGTGTTCTATTCCTGGAACAATGGGACCACGTGTCACAATGGGACCACGTGTCACAATGGGCAGCCCACAGTCTGTAGCAGCTGCGCAGTAGTAGTCAGCTTCAGTCTGCTGAGGGAGCCTCAGCAGACAGGTGGGCGATGCTCGCCAGGGAGATGGAAAAATAGCTTGCTCTCTTCACTCCACGCATCATTTCAGTATCTGCAGTTCCTCTGAGAATGGTGCACTCACTCTCTTAAGCAGTTTCCAAAGACAGATTGAATTGAAATCGGGATACACAAGTAGTGTTTTCAAAGCATGATTTGAATGCTTTTTTCAAATGTCGTTGCTCTGTAATTAGATTTTCTTGGTCCAAGTTGCACATTTCCAATTCCTTAGCCTTGATTTAACTTGACCAACTCTTCTACTACTACTACTACTACTACTACTACTACTACTACTACACTTATTCACCTCTATATGGGAGGCATTGCACTGTATTCAATCTGCCAGTAAAATAACGATCTATCTTGGCCTTTGCTGCGTGGTAGGTACAGTTGTGACAAGCTGCAGTAATGTGTTTGGCTTTGGATAGCTACATTTCTGCACACCCACCTGCTACAAGGCCTGCAGCCCCTTCCCCTCAGTACTTCCCCAGTCTTAATTCAAGCATTCAATTCCTACCACATCCCTCATGCAATGATATGTCGTTTCATTTTTGAAACATTGTCCCCCTCTTGTGGCCTTCCAACTTTGAAATTTACTGTTCAATTTTGAATTAATTTATATATGAATTAAATGGAAAAGCAACGATTTATCTGGCGAGTTATTTGAATGTTCGGCCTACGTCCACCTGTCTGACAGATGGTATTCTAGTGGCTTGTAGCAGCAGCAGCAGCAGCAGCTAGGTGCGCTGCTTGCCTGCAGTAAATAGGATGTGTTCCATCCATGGAACACTGTGATAGGAATCATGCCATTCATAGAACACAATGCTTGGATGTGTTCTATTCCTGGAACAATGGGACCACGTGTCACAATGGGACCACGTGTCACAATGGGCCGCCCACAGTCTGTAGCAGCTGCGCAGTAGTAGTCAGCTTCAGTCTGCTGAGGGAGCCTCAGCAGACAGGTGGGCAATGCTCGCCAGGGAGATGGAAAAATAGCTTGCTCACTTCACTCCACGCATCATTTCAGTATCTGCAGTTCCTCTGAGAATGGTGCACTCACTCTCTTAAGCGGTTTCCAAAGACAGATTGAATTGAAATTGGGATACACAAGTAGTGTTTTCAAAGCATGATTTGAATGCTTTTTTCAAATGTCGTTGCTCTGTAATTAGATTTTCTTGGTCCAAGTTGCACATTTCCAATTCCTTAGCCTTGATTTAACTTGACCAACTCTTCTACTACTACTACTACTACTACTACTACTACTACTACTACTACTACTCTTATTCACCTCTATATGGGAGGCATTGCACTGTATTCAATCTGTCAGTAAAATAATGATCTATCTTGGCCTTTGCTGCTTGGTAGGTACAGGTGTGACAAGCTGCAGTAATGTGTTTGGCTTTGGATAGCTACATTTCTGCACACCCACCTGCTACAAGGCCTGCAGCCCCTTCCCCTCAGTACTTCCCCAGTCTTAATTCAAGCATTCAATTCCTACCACATCCCTCTTGCAATGATATGTCGTTTCGTTTTTGAAACATTGTACACCTCTTGTGGCCTTCCAACTTTGAAATTTACTGTTCAATTTTGAATTAATTCATATATGAATTAAATGGAAAAGCAACGATTTATCTGGCTAGTTATTTGAATGTTCGGCCTACGTCCACCTGTCTGACAGACGGTATTCTAGTGGCTTGTAGCAGCAGCAGCTAGGTGCGCTGCTTGCCTGCAGTAAATAGGATGTGTTCCATCCATGGAACACTGTGATAGGAATCATGCCATTCATAGAACACAATTCTTGGATGTGTTCTATTCCTGGAACAATGGGACCACGTGTCACAATGGGACCACGTGTCACAATGGGCAGCCCACAGTCTGTAGCAGCTGCGCAGTAGTAGTCAGCTTCAGTCTGCTGAGGGAGCCTCAGCAGACAGGTGGGCGATGCTCGCTAGGGAGATGGAAAAATAGCTTGCTCACTTCACTCCACGCATCATTTCAGTATCTGCAGTTCCTCTGAGAATGGTGCACTCACTCTCTTAAGCGGTTTCCAAAGACAGATTGAATTGAAATCAGGATACACAAGTAGTGTTTTCAAAGCATGATTTGAATGCTTTTTTCAAATGTCGTTGCTCTGTAATTAGTTTTTCTTGGTCCAAGTTGCACATTTCCAATTCCTTAGCCTTGATTTCACTTGACCAACTCTTCTACTACTACTACTACTACTACTCTTATTCACCTCTATATGGGAGGCATTGCACTGTATTCAATCTGTCAGTAAAATAACGATCTATCTTGGCCTTTGCTGCTTGGTAGGTACAGGTGTGACAAGCTGCAGTAATGTGTTTGGCTTTGGATAGCTACATTTCTGCACACCCACCTGCTACAAGGCCTGCAGCCCCTTCCCCTCAGTACTTCCCCAGTCTTAATTCAAGCATTCAATTCCTACCACATCCCTCATGCAATGATATGTCGTTTCATTTTTGAAACATTGTCCCCCTCTTGTGGCCTTCCAACTTTGAAATTTACTGTTCAATTTTGAATTAATTCATATATGAATTAAATGGAAAAGCAACGATTTATCTGGCGAGTTATTTGAATGTTCGGCCTACGTCCACCTGTCTGACAGACGGTATTCTAGTGGCTTGTAGCAGCAGCAGCAGCAGCAGCTAGGTGCGCTGCTTGCCTGCAGTAAATAGGATGTGTTCCATCCATGGAACACTGTGATAGGAATCATGCCATTCATAGAACACAATGCTCGGATGTGTTCTATTCCTGGAGCAATGGGACCACGTGTCACAATGGGACCACGTGTCACAATGGGCAGCCCACAGTCTGTAGCAGCTGCGCAGTAGTAGTCAGCTTCAGTCTGCTGAGGGAGCCTCAGCAGACAGGTGGGCGATGCTCGCCAGGGAGATGGAAAAATAGCTTGCTCACTTCACTCCATGCATCATTTCAGTATCTGCAGTTCCTCTGAGAATGGTGCACTCACTCTCTTAAGCGGTTTCCAAAGACAGATTGAATTGAAATCGGGATACACAAGTAGTGTTTTCAAAGCAAGATTTGAATGCTTTTTTCAAATGTCGTTGCTCTGTAATTAGTTTTTCTTGGTCCAAGTTGCACATTTCCAATTCCTTAGCCTTGATTTAACTTGACCAACTCTTCTACTACTACTACTCTTATTCACCTCTATATGGGAGGCATTGCACTGTATTCAATTTGCCAGTAAAATAACGATCTATCTTGGCCTTTGCTGCTTGGTAGGTACAGGTGTGACAAGCTGCGGTAATGTGTTTGGCTTTGGATAGCTACATTTCTGCACACCCACCTGCTACAAGGCCTGCAGCCCCTTCCCCTCAGTACTTCCCCAGTCTTAATTCAAGCATTCAATTCCTACCACATCCCGCATGCAATGATATGTCGTTTCATTTTTGAAACATTGTCCCCCTCTTGTGGCCTTCCAACTTTGAAATTTACTGTTCAATTTTGAATTAATTCATATATGAATTAAATGGAAAAGCAACGATTTATCTGGCGAGTTATTTGAATGTTCGGCCTACGTCCACCTGTCTGACAGACGGTATTCTAGTGGCTTGTAGCAGCAGCAGCAGCAGCAGCAGCTAGGTGCGCTGCTTGCCTGCAGTAAATAGGATGTGTTCCATCCATGGAACACTGTGATAGGAATCATGCCATTCATAGAACACAATGCTTGGATGTGTTCTATTCCTGGAACAATGGGACCACGTGTCACAATGGGACCACGTGTCACAATGGGCAGCCCACAGTCTGTAGCAGCTGCGCAGTAGTAGTCAGCTTCAGACTGCTGAGGGAGCCTCAGCAGACAGGTGGGCGATGCTCGCCAGGGAGATGGAAAAATAGCTTGCTCACTTCACTCCACGCATCATTTCAGTATCTGCAGTTCCTCTGAGAATGGTGCACTCACTCTCTTAAGCGGTTTCCAAAGACATATTGAATTGAAATTGGGATACACAAGTAGTGTTTTCAAAGCATGATTTGAATGCTTTTTTCAAATGTCGTTGCTCTGTAATTAGTTTTTCTTGGTCCAAGTTGCACATTTCCAATTCCTTAGCCTTGATTTAACTTGACCAACTCTTCTACTACTACTACTACTACTACTACTACTACTCTTATTCACCTCTATATGGGAGGCATTGCACTGTATTCAATCTGTCAGTAAAATAACGATCTATCTTGGCCTTTGCTGCTTGGTAGGTACAGGTGTGACAAGCTGCAGTAATGTGTTTGGCTTTGGATAGCTACATTTCTGCACACCCATCTGCTACAAGGCCTGCAGCCCCTTCCCCTCAGTACTTCCCCAGTCTTAATTCAAGCATTCAATTCCTACCACATCCCTCATGCAATGATATGTCGTTTCATTTTTGAAACATTGCCCCCCTCTTGTGGCCTTCCAACTTTGAAATTTACTGTTCAATTTTGAATTAATTCATATATGAATTAAATGGAAAAGCAACGATTTATCTGGCGAGTTATTTGAATGTTCGGCCTACGTCCACCTGTCTGACAGACGGTATTCTAGTGGCTTGTAGCAGCAGCAGCAGCAGCTAGGTGCGCTGCTTGCCTGCAGTAAATAGGATGTGTTCCATCCATGGAACACTGTGATAGGAATCATGCCATTCATAGAACACAATGCTTGGATGTGTTCTATTCCTAGAACAATGGGACCACGTGTCACAATGGGACCACGTGTCACAATGGGCAGCCCACAGTCTGTTGCAGCTGCGCAGTAGTAGTCAGCTTCAGTCTGCTGAGGGAGCCTCAGCAGACAGGTGGGCGATGCTCGCCAGGGAGATGGAAAAATAGCTTGCTCACTTCACTCCACGCATCATTTTTGTATCTGCAGTTCCTCTGAGAATGGTGCACTCACTCTCTTAAGCAGTTTCCAAAGACAGATTGAATTGAAATCGGGATACACAAGTAGTGTTTTCAAAGCATGATTTGAATGCTTTTTTCAAATGTCGTTGCTCTGTAATTAGTTTTTCTTGGTCCAAGTTGCACATTTCCAATTCCTTAGCCTTGATTTAACTTGACCAACTCTTCTACTACTACTACTACTACTACTACTACTACTACTACTCTTATTCACCTCTATATGGGAGGCATTGCACTGTATTCAATCTGTCAGTAAAATAACGATCTATCTTGGCCTTTGGTGCTTGGTAGGTACAGTTGTGACAAGCTGCAGTAATGTGTTTGGCTTTGGATAGCTACATTTCTGCACACCCACCTGCTACAAGGCCTGCAGCCCCTTCCCCTCAGTACTTCCCCAGTCTTAATTCAAGCATTCAATTCCCACCACATCCCTCATGCAATGATATGTCGTTTCATTTTTGAAACATTGTCCCCCTCTTGTGGCCTTCCAACTTTGAAATTTACTGTTCAATTTTGAATTAATTTATATATGAATTAAATGGAAAAGCAACGATTTATCTGGCGAGTTATTTGAATGTTCGGCCTACGTCCACCTGTCTGACAGACGGTATACTAGTGGCTTGTAGCAGCAGTAGCAGCAGCAGCAGCAGCAGCAGCAGCAGCTAGGTGCGCTGCTTGCCTGCAGTAAATAGGATGTGTTCCATCCATGGAACACTGTGATAGGAATCATGCCATTCATAGAACACAATGCTTGGATGTGTTCTATTCCTGGAACAATGGGACTACGTGTCACAATGGGACCACGTGTCACAATGGGTCGCCCACAGTCTGTAGCAGCTTCAGTCTGCTGAGGGAGCCTCAGCAGACAGGTGGGCGATGCTCGCCAGGGAGATGGAAAAATAGCTTGCTCACTTCACTCCATGCATCATTTCAGTATCTGCAGTTCCTCTGAGAATGGTGCACTCACTCTCTTAAGCGGTTTCCAAAGACAGATTGAATTGAAATCGGGATACACAAGTAGTGTTTTCAAAGCAAGATTTGAATGCTTTTTTCAAATGTCGTTGCTCTGTAATTAGTTTTTCTTGGTCCAAGTTGCACATTTCCAATTCCTTAGCCTTGATTTAACTTGACCAACTCTTCTACTACTACTACTCTTATTCACCTCTATATGGGAGGCATTGCACTGTATTCAATTTGCCAGTAAAATAACGATCTATCTTGGCCTTTGCTGCTTGGTAGGTACAGGTGTGACAAGCTGCGGTAATGTGTTTGGCTTTGGATAGCTACATTTCTGCACACCCACCTGCTACAAGGCCTGCAGACCCTTCCCCTCAGTACTTCCCCAGTCTTAATTCAAGCATTCAATTCCTACCACATCCCTCATGCAATGATATGTCGTTTCATTTTTGAAACATTGTCCCCCTCTTGTGGCCTTCCAACTTTGAAATTTACTGTTCAATTTTGAATTAATTCATATATGAATTAAATGGAAAAGCAACGATTTATCTGGCGAGTTATTTGAATGTTCGGCCTACGTCCACCTGTCTGACAGACGGTATTCTAGTGGCTTGTAGCAGCAGCAGCAGCAGCAGCTAGGTGCGCTGCTTGCCTGCAGTAAATAGGATGTGTTCCATCCATGGAACAATGTGATAGGAATCATGCCATTCATAGAACACAATGCTTGGATGTGTTCTATTCCTGGAACAATGGGACCACGTGTCACAATGGGACCACGTGTCACAATGGGCAGCCCACAGTCTGTAGCAGCTGCGCAGTAGTAGTCAGCTTCAGTCTGCTGAGGGAGCCTCAGCAGACAGGTGGGCGATGCTCGCCAGGGAGATGGAAAAATAGCTTGCTCACTTCACTCCACGCATCATTTCAGTATCTGCAGTTCCTCTGAGAATGGTGCACTCACTCTCTTAAGCGGTTTCCAAAGACATATTGAATTGAAATTGGGATACACAAGTAGTGTTTTCAAAGCATGATTTGAATGCTTTTTTCAAATGTCGTTGCTCTGTAATTAGTTTTTCTTGGTCCAAGTTGCACATTTCCAATTCCTTAGCCTTGATTTAACTTGACCAACTCTTCTACTACTACTACTACTACTACTACTACTACTACTACTACTACTCTTATTCACCTCTATATGGGAGGCATTGCACTGTATTCAATCTGTCAGTAAAATAACGATCTATCTTGGCCTTTGCTGCTTGGTAGGTACAGGTGTGACAAGCTGCAGTAATGTGTTTGGCTTTGGATAGCTACATTTCTGCACACCCATCTGCTACAAGGCCTGCAGCCCCTTCCCCTCAGTACTTCCCCAGTCTTAATTCAAGCATTCAATTCCTACCACATCCCTCATGCAATGATATGTCGTTTCATTTTTGAAACATTGCCCCCCTCTTGTGGCCTTCCAACTTTGAAATTTACTGTTCAATTTTGAATTAATTCATATATGAATTAAATGGAAAAGCAACGATTTATCTGGCGAGTTATTTGAGTGTTCGGCCTACGTCCACCTGTCTGACAGACGGTATTCTAGTGGCTTGTAGCAGCAGCAGCAGCAGCAGCTAGGTGCGCTGCTTGCCTGCAGTAAATAGGATGTGTTCCATCCATGGAACACTGTGATAGGAATCATGCCATTCATAGAACACAATGCTTGGATGTGTTCTATTCCTGGAACAATGGGACCACGTGTCACAATGGGACCACGTGTCACAATGGGCAGCCCACAGTCTGTAGCAGCTGCGCAGTTGTAGTCAGCTTCAGTCTGCTGAGGGAGCCTCAGCAGACAGGTGGGCGATGCTCGCCAGGGAGATGGAAAAATAGCTTGCTCACTTCACTCCACGCATCATTTCAGTATCTGCAGTTCCTCTGAGAATGGTGCACTCACTCTCTAAATCGGTTTCCAAAGACAGATTGAATTGAAATTGGGATAAACAAGTAGTGTTTTCAAAGCATGATTTGAATGCTTTTTTCAAATGTCGTTGCTCTGTAATTAGTTTTTCTTGGTCCAAGTTGCACATTTCCAATTCCTTAGCCTTGATTTAACTTGACCAACTCTTCTACTACTACTACTACTACTACTACTACTCTTTTTCACCTCTATATGGGAGGCATTGCACTGTATTCAATCTGTCAGTAAAATAACGATCTATCTTGGCCTTTGCTGCTTGGTAGGTACAGGTGTGACAAGCTGCAGTAATGTGTTTGGCTTTGGATAGCTACATTTCTGCACACCCACCTGCTACAAGGCCTGCAGCCCCTTCCTGTCATGTCGGACGCTGTTCACACCCCATCATCCGGCAGGCAGAGGTAGTTCCACCTCCAGCCACTATAGCCTCAGTGGCGCCGGCCTGATCTTCAGGCTCTCGGGGGTTAATCCTGCTGGAGACCAGGTTGGATGGTTAGTCACGCCCACGGTCTTTAAATAGTCATGCTGGCCTATGGGCGTCGCCGATTATAGCTTGTATTTCTTACCAAGTGGTTCCGGTCTGGAGTGGAGGTGTTCAAGAGAGAGAGATTCATATCTGGTGTCGTATGATCCGTCGTTATCCTTTCTCCTTCCCATATTTGTGTTTAGTTGTGCCCTGTTCACATTACTGTTTATTCCTGTGTGGGTGCGGCGCAGTGCAGTTTAAGTTCTCCCTGTCTGTCATTATTTGTGTGGGAGCTTTGGTGGTGACTTCTCACTGGGTGGAGGGTGGAGGGTTAAGTGCAGGGCTGAGCAGGAGATAAGGAAAGGTCGGAGGCTCAGGCATTTGCACCTTCAGCAAAAACCCTGGGTTGAGGGTCAGACAGGGTTTCCCCTAGTAAAGGGACACCACAGGGGCCCCGGGTATTTCAGCCTTAGTTGAACTAAGCCCCCGTGACATTATAATCGGCCACATTTTTTCAGGAGTCCATGGATCCATTAGATTCCATAACCCGCCAGTTGGCGGCGCTGTCCATACAGGTCTCCGAGTTGAATGGGGCAGTTCAGCAGCAGGGCCTGGTAGTAGCAAAGGTGCAAACGGTATCTGCAGGTATCGGTGCAGAGCCGAAGTTTCCGCTGCCAGAACGATTTTCAGGCGATCGCAGCAAATTTGTCGTATTTCGGGAGGCCTGCAAATTATACTTCCGCATGCGGCCAATATCCTCAGGTAATGAGGCCCAGCGAGTAGGGCTGGTGTTGTCATTACTGAGTGGTGACCCCCAAGCATGGGCATTTTCCTTACCACCTGACTCTGCTACATTTCATTCGGTCGATAATGTTTTTTCTGCCCTCGGGCTCATTTACGATGACCCTGACCGACTGGCTCTAACGGAATCTAAAATCCGCGCCCTCCGCCAGGGGGAGCGCTTGGCAGAAGACTATTGTTCGGAATTTCGCCGCTGGGCTGTAGACACACAGTGGAATGACCCAGCACTGCGGAGCCAGTTTATTCATGGGGTATCAGGGAGGGTGAAACAAGCCCTCCTGATGTATGAGACTCCGGCATCATTGGAGTCTGCCATGAGTTTGGTGATACGTATTGATCGCCGTTTTCGTCAGGGGGCACAGGAGACGCTACCTCTGGGGGAAAACAGAGGTGCAGGTGTGGTTGAAGTAGATGAGTCCCCTGAACCTATGCAGATTGCTGGCGTGGCACAGGTTCAGCCTCGCGCTCCGGGAGTCCGGAAGTCCGGAGCATGTTTCTACTGTGGTAAAGGAGGTCATTATGTTAACGTTTGCCCGGTACTACCTAAGAGGGTCACACCGGCGGAAAACTGTTAAGCTCAGAGGGTATGGAGGAGACCCAACTGAGCGTATGCATATCCTCCATGATGGTATCTCAATGTATGCTCCCTGCCAAGGTTATTGTCGCCAGCAGAGAGCTACCTATATCAGTGTTTGTGGATAGCGGTTCCGCCACCAATCTCATAGATGAGGAGTTTGCACACACCGCCGGGTTTAAGATTGAAAAACTTCCTCACCCCATACAGGTGGTGACCATTAATGCTGTTCCCCTCCCTCAAGGGGAGATTACTGAGTTTGTGGCAGAGGTGAAACTCCACATTGGGGTCCTACATTCTGAGTCGGTTACATGTAGGGTCCTCCGTAATCTCCCAGCTCAAATGGTCCTGGGTTTTCCATGGCTGTCCAGGCACAACCCGGTAATTGATTGGAAAACTCAGGACATAGTACAATGGAGTGGTTTCTGCCAAGACAATTGCTTGGCCACATGTGTGTCCGCCGTGACGCCCAGCCTGCCGGAGGCTTTGCAGGATTTCGCGGATGTTTTCTCTGAGAAGGGTTGCTCAGAACTGCCTCCACATAGAGCCTATGACTGTGCTATTAGGTTAAAACCCGGGGCCAAATTACCTAAGGCCAGGATGTTTAATATTTCTGGTCCTGAGAGACAAGCTCTGAAAGACTACATCGCGGAGAGTCTGAGCAAAGGTCACATCCGGCCTTCGTCCTCGCCTGTAGCCGCGGGGTTTTTCTTCATTAAGAAGAAAGATGGGGGGTTACGCCCGTGTCTGGATTTCCGAGAGTTAAACCAGATTACTATCCGTGATCCCTACCCAATGCCGTTGATCCCGGATTTGTTCAACCAGGTAGCGGGGGCAAAATGGTTTTCCAAGCTGGACCTCAGGGGGGCGTATAACCTCATAAGGGTCCGTCAGGGGGATGAGTGGAAGACGGCGTTTAACACTCCTGAGGGTCATTTTGAGAGTCTGGTTATGCCGTTTGGGTTGACCACCGCGCCTGCCGTTTTCCAACATTTTATTAATGATGTCTTTGCTCATGTCCTGGGGAGATTTGTGATTGTATACCTGGATGATATCCTCATTTATTCTAGCGATCGGGACACTCATTTGCAGCATGTTAGGCAGGTGTTACAGTTGCTCCGGGAGAACCAGCTCTATGCTAAGCTGGAAAAATGTTTATTTTTTGTCCAGGAGTTGCCCTTTTTGGGATATATTGTGTCCGCAGCTGGTTTTAAAATGGACACCGCTAAGGTGCAAGCGGTGTTGCAATGGGAGAGGCCGGAGAGTCTGAAAGCACTCCAGCGGTTCCTTGGGTTTGCGAATTATTATAGGAAATTTATAAAACACTTTTCGACTGTCGCCAAACCGCTCACGGACATGACAAAAAAGGGTGCCGATCTGGCGAACTGGCCTGAGGTGGCTATACGTGCATTTGAGCGTCTGAAGAATAGTTTTGCTTCAGCCCCCATTCTGGTGCAACCAGACGTGTCTAAACCTTTTGTGGTAGAGGTTGATGCGTCGGAGGTGGGAGTGGGGGCAGTACTGTCTCAAGGCTCGTCCTTGAGCGAGATGCATCCATGCGCCTACTTCTCCAAGAAGTTGTCGCCGGCCGAACGGAATTATGATATCGGCAACAGGGAGTTGTTGGCCATCAAACTGGCTTTTGAGGAATGGCGACACTTCTTGGAGGGGGCGGCTCACCAGGTCACAGTTATCACCGACCATAAGAATCTGCTCTACCTGGAGTCGGCCAAGCGTCTGTCTCCTAGGCAGGCTCGCTGGGCATTGTTTTTTACTCGTTTCAATTTTCTTGTGACGTACCGTCCCGGGGCTAAAAACACCAAGGCGGATGCTTTGTCTAGGTGTTTTCCGGGGGGAGAACCTCGGGAAGAGCCGGCACCCATCCTCCAGAAAGGGGTAGTGGTCTCGGCTCTCACGACTGAGGTAGAGGCGGAGATTGCCGAGGCCCAAGAGGAGGTACCACCAGGACTTCCCGCCAACAAATCATTTGTACCCCTGCATCTTCGGCCTAAGGTGTTGAAGGAACACCACGATTCGGTACTGGCTGGTCACCCAGGGGTGAAGGGCACCTTAGAGCTGGTATCGCGTCGTTTCTGGTGGCCCAAAATCCGGCAGGATGTGGTCTCGTACGTGGCAGCTTGCATCACGTGCGCTAGGGCTAAGTCACCCCGAACCCGTCCTGCTAGCACGCTACAGCCTCTGGGGGTACCCAATAGGCCATGGACAGAAATCTCCATGGATTTTATCACTGACTTGCCAGCCTCGGCAGGGAACACGGTCATCCTGGTGGTGGTTGACCGTTTTTCAAAGATGGCGCATTTTGTGGCGTTGTCCTCTTTGCCCAATGCTAAGACGTTGGCTCAGGTATTTGTGAAGGAGGTGGTCAGACTCCACGGAGTACCGTCTGACATAGTATCTGATAGGGGTACGCAATTTGTGGCGAGGTTTTGGAAAGCTTTTTGCTCAAGGTTGGGGATCAAGTTGTCACATTCATCGGCGTATCATCCACAGTCTAATGGACAAACTGAGCGCATGAACCAAAATCTAGAACAGTATTTACGATGCTTTGTGTCCGACAACCAGGAGGAGTGGTCTACTTTCCTTCCTCTGGCCGAATTCGCATTAAATAATCACCGCCAAGAGTCATCAGGAGAGTCTCCATTCTTGTGTGTACGGTCAACATCCTCAGTTTTGTACCTTACGTCAGGGTGACTCCGGGGGTGTCCCGGAGGAGGATCAGCTAGGAGCCCAATTGTCATCAGTCTGGAGGCGGGTGAAACAGCGTTTGTTGAGCATGAGTGCCAGGTACAAACGGGTGGCTGACAGTAGACGCGTGCCAGGTCCGGACCTGTGTGTGGGTGAATGGGTGTGGTTAGCTACGAAGAACATAAAACTCAAAATCCCTTCTTTAAAACTGGGTCCAAGGTTTATTGGGCCTTTTAGGATTTCTGCCATCATTAACCCAGTAGCTTATCGGTTGGAACTTCCCGCGTTGTACAAGATACACAACGTGTTTCACAGGGCTTTATTGAAAAAGGTGGTAGGCTTGGTGGACACGACGCCGATGCCACCTCCAGTCATGGTGGATGGCGAGTTAGAGTTCGAGGTCGCCAAGGTAGTGGACTCTCGAGTATTACGCCGTACTCTTCAGTATTTGGTGCACTGGCGGGGGTATGGTCCAGAGGAGAGGTCTTGGGTTCCAGCCTCAGACATACATGCGGATCGGCTGGTCAGTTCTTTTCACCGTCGTCATCCGGACAAGCCGGGTCCTATGAGTCTTGAGGGCCCTGGGGTCCCTCGTAGAAGACGGGGTACTGTCATGTCGGACGCTGTTCACACCACAGCATCCGGCAGGCAGAGGTAGTTCCACCTCCAGCCACTATAGCCTCAGTGGCGCCGGCCTGATCTTCAGGCTCTCGGGGGTTAATCCTGCTGGAGACCAGGTTGGATGGTTAGTCACGCCCACGGTCTTTAAATAGTCATGCTGGCCTATGGGCGTCGCCGATTATAGCTTGTGTTTCATACCAAGTGGTTCCGGTCTGGAGTGGGGGTGTTCAAGAGAGAGAGATTCATATCTGGTGTCGTATGATCCGTCGTTATCCTTTCTCCTTCCCATATTTGTGTTTAGTTGTGCCCTGTTAACATTACTGTTTATTCCTTTGTGTGTGCGGCGCAGTGCAGTTTAAGTTCTCCCTGTCTGTCATTATTTGTGTGGGAGCTTTGGTGGTGACTTCTCACTGGGTGGAGGGTTAAGTGCAGGGCTGAGCAGGAGATAAGGAAAGGTCGGAGGCTCAGGCATTTGCACCTTCAGCAAAAACCCTGGGTTGAGGGTCAGACAGGGTTTCCCCTAGTAAAGGGACACCACAGGGGCCCCGGGTATTTCAGCCTTAGTTGAACTAAGCCCCCGTGACAGAAAAATAGCTTGCTCACTTCACTCCACACATCATTTCAGTATCTGCAGTTCCTCTGAGAATGGTGCACTCACTCTCTTAAGCGGTTTCCAAAGACAGATTGAATTGAAATCGGGATACACAAGTAGTGTTTTCAAAGCATGAAAAACCAGGGGAAGAGTCTTGAGGAGATCATTTGCATATTCCCAGTGCCTTCTGGGATAAGTGAAGAGTCTCCGCGAGCTCAACGATCACTGGGTTTTGGTGGTTGCAGCTGAAAAGAGGAAATCGGAAAACCAGGGGAAGAGTCTTGAGGAGATCATTTGCATATTCCCAGTGCCTTCTGGGATAAGTGAATTTGGCTCATCTTTCATCGTTTTTAAGAAATCTCAAGATGGAAGAGGCCAGGAGCCATTTGGTGAGCTGCATTTCTTGCTACATGTTCACAGATTTACCAGTGGAAAAGCCAAACTTCACATGCCACAAATGCAAGCTTGTGTCCCTGTTGGAGGAAAAGTTGCAAAATCTCGAAGAGAGGTTAGCTACGTTGAAGATCATTAAGGAAGGTGAAGAGTTCTTGGACAGAGCAGAATTATCTCTTCATGTTACAGAAAGAGAAGAAATTCGAAGTGCACCTGAAGAAACAGAGGAATGGAGACATGTGACCCAGAGAAGCAGGAGGATCAGGAGGCAGTCAGCACCCATACTTCTCAGGAACCAGTACCAGGCTCTCACGCAGGAAAACGATGAAGAAATACATCAGGATAAGACTTTGCCAACAAACAGCAACCTTGTACGCCCTCAGAGTCCTCCTGGATGGAGAAAGAAAAATGTTGTGAAGAAGAAACGGAGAGTGGTGGTCATGGGGGATTCCCTGCTGAGAGGAACAGAGGCCGCTATCTGCAGACCGGATATAACTACAAGAGAAATGTGCTGTCTTCCAGGTGCAAAAATTAAAGATGTGTCTGACAGGATATCAGGACTCTTCAGACCTACAGATGACTACCCATTCCTGCTACTACATGTGGGGACAAATGACACCGCAAGAAACGACCTGGAAATCATCTGCAGAGACTTTGAAGACTTAGGCAAGAAAGTGAAAGAACTGGGAGCGCAGGTGGTCTTCTCTTCCATCCTCCCAGTGGATGGCCATGGAACAAGGAGGTGGAATAAGATTCTGCAGGTGAACAACTGGCTACGTCGATGGTGCCGTCAGCAACGATTTGGATTTCTGGATCACGGAGTGAACTACTTATACGATGGACTACTTGCTAGAGATGGGGTGCACCTTACGAAGACTGGAAAGCATGTATTTGGAAGTCGCCTTGCTACACTTGTAAGGAGAGCTTTAAACTAGAACAACATGGGAAGGGAAGCAAAAGACCAGAAAAAGCCATACACCTGACAAATGCTATTGAGAACTCTGCTATTAGAAGTGGAAAGGAAGAACAAAGACGAAAGAATCTAATTAATAAAAATATTGGAGAAAGAGAAACCAATCACAAACTAAAATGTTTCTATACTAATGCACAAAGCATGGGCAACAAACAAGGAGAATTGGAACTACTAACACAGGAAAAGAAATATGATGTAATTGGAATCACTGAAACTTGGTGGGACAATACACATGATTGGAATACAAGACTAGAAGGATACAACTTATTTGCAAGAAACAGACTTGATAAACGAGGAGGGGGTGTCGCATTGTATGTTCGAAACGCGTATATCTGCACAGAGATTGAAGCTTCAGAGACTGGGAGTTCTGTGGAAACTGTTTGGGTAAGAATACAAGGACAGAACAATGGAAAGGACACCATTGTAGGCATTTACTACAGGCCGCCTGTGCAAGCCGAAGATATAGATGAACTCTTTATGCATCAGATGGCCAAGTTCTCCAAAAAATATGACATAGTTGTCATGGGAGATTTCAACTATCCAGACATTTGTTGGGAATCTCTCTCAGGCAAAACTAACAGGTCAAGGAAATTCTTATCCTCTCTTGCTGACAACTTTATCTTCCAAAAGGTAAGGGAGAAAACAAGGGGAACTGCTACCTTGGATCTAATCCTTATAAACAGGGAGGAAATGGTTGAGGAGGTAAAAGTGGCTGGGACCCTAGGAGGTAGCGACCATGCTATTTTAGAATTTTGGATAACTAGAGGTGGAAGACCTGTGAAGACTCAGACGTCAAGGTTAGATTTCAGAAAGGCAGATTTTAAGGGATTCAGAAAGAGAATTGGAGGGATCCAATGGCTGGATATCCTTAAAGACAAAAATGTCCAGGAAGGATGGGAAATCTTGAAAAATGAAATTCTCAAAGCACAGTTGTTAACAATTCCGAAAAGAGGGAAGAATAGGAAGCATTTAAGGAAACCAGGATGGATGAACACAGAACTTAAGCACATGCTAAAAAGGAAGAAAAAAATGTTTATAAAATGGAAAGAGGGAGGCATATCTAAAGAAGAATATAATGCTGTCTGCAGAACCTGCAGGGCACAATTCAGATTAGCTAAAGCTGAAAATGAACTGAGGCTTGCAAGAGATGTCAAAAGCAATAATAAAGGATTTTGGGGATATGTCAAAAGTAAAAGAAAAGTCAAAGATGCTATAGGATTTTTACAGGATGAAAATGATGAAATGGTAAGACAGGATGTTGAGAAGGCTGAACTTTTAAATTCCTATTTTGCATCTGTTTTCTCTCAGAAAGGAAATGCAACATCAACTGTTATTCACTGTCCTATTATGGGAATAGAAGAATCCAGGATATCTATAAACAGAAAGATAGTGAGGAAACACTTAGCTAACCTAAATGAATTCAAGTCTTCAGGTCCAGATGAATTACACCCCAGAGTACTGAAGGAGATAGCAGAAGAAATTTTTGAACCCCTCTCCATAATCTTTGAAAATTCTTGGAGAACAGGAGAAGTGCCAGAAGACTGGAGAAGAGCAAATGTTGTTCCTATCTTCAAAAAGGGGAAGAAGGTGGACCCAGGCAACTATAGGCCGGTGAGTCTGACTTCTATACCAGGAAAGATCTTTGAACAAATTATTAAACAACATGTATGTCAATACCTGGATAAGAATGAAGTGATTAAACAGAGTCAGCATGGGTTTCTAACTAATAAGTCATGTCAGACTAACTTAATTTCCTTCTATGACGGTATCACTGATTGGGTGGATCAAGGAAATGCTGTAGATATAGTATATCTTGACTTCAGCAAAGCATTTGACAAAGTCTCTCATACAATCCTTATTGAAAAAATGACTAAGTATGGAATGGACAAGGCAACTGTTAGGTGGATTCATAACTGGCTTAGTAATCGGACCCAAAGAGTGGTCGTAAATGGCTGCACATCCAGTTGGAAGAATGTCTCAAGTGGGGTACCACAGGGCTCTGTCCTGGGCCCTGTATTGTTCAACATCTTTATCAACGATTTAGATGAAGGAATTGAGGGTAAACTGATTAAATTTGCTGATGACACAAAGCTAGGAGGGATAGCTAATACTAGAGAAGAGAGAGAGAGGATTCAAAAAGATTTAAATAAACTGGAGAAGTGGGCAGCAACTAACAGAATGGTTTTTAACAGGGAGAAATGCAAAGTACTACATCTGGGCAATAAAAATGAAAAAAGCATATATAGAATGGGAGGAATAGGGCTAAGTGACAGCACATGTGAAAAAGACTTGGGTATACTAATAGATCACAGACTGAATATGAGTCAACAGTGTGATGCAGCAGCAAAAAAGGCAAATGCAATTCTAGGATGTATTAACAGAAGCATACAGTCTAGATCACGTGAAGTCATTATTTCCCTCTACTCCTCTTTGGTCAGACCTCATCTGGAATATTGTGTCCAGTTTTGGGCACCACATTTTAAAAAAGACATCAACAAACTGGAGCAAGTTCAGAAAAGAGCGACCAGAATGGTGACCGGTCTGCAAACCCTGTCTTATGAGGAAAGGTTGCAGGATTTGGGAATGTTTAGTTTGCAAAAGAGAAGACTGAGAGGAGACTTAATAGCTGTCTACAAATATCTAAAGGGCTGTCACATTGTAGAAGGATCAACTTTATTCTCATTTGCACAAGGAAAGACTAGAAGCAATGGGATGAAACTGAATGGGAAGAGACACAGATTAGATATTAGAAAAAACTTTTTGACAGTTAGAGTGATCAATGAGTGGAACAGGCTGCCACGAGAAGTGGTGAGTTCTCCTTCAATGGAAGTCTTCAAACAGAGGCTGGACAGACATCTGACTGGGATGATTTAGCGAATCCTGCTTTGAGCAGGGGGTTGGACCAGATGGCCCAGGAGGTCCCTTCCAACTCTACGATTCTATGATTCTATGATTCTATGATTCTATGATTCTGAATGCTTTTTTCAAATGTCGTTGCTCTGTAATTAGATTTTCTTGGTCCAAGTTGCACATTTCCAATTCCTTAGACTTGATTTAACTAGACCAACTCTTCTACTACTACTACTACTCTTATTCACCTCTATATGGGAGGCATTGCACTGTATTCAATCTGTCAGTAAAATAACGATCTATCTTGGCCTTTGCTGCTTGGTAGGTACAGGTGTGACAAGCTGCAGTAATG
This sequence comes from Dendrobates tinctorius, assembly GCF_039654945.1. Classification (NCBI taxonomy): domain Eukaryota; kingdom Metazoa; phylum Chordata; class Amphibia; order Anura; family Dendrobatidae; genus Dendrobates; species Dendrobates tinctorius. The sequence continues at coordinate 27,288,586 of NW_027361793.1, forward strand.
CGTTTGGCTTTGGATAGCTACATTTCTGCACACCCACCTGCTACAAGGCCTGCAGCCCCTTCCCCTCAGTACTTCCCCAGTCTTAATTCAAGCATTCAATTCCTATCACATCCCTCATGCAATGATATGTCGTTTCATTTTTGAAACATTGTCCCCCTCTTGTGGCCTTCCAACTTTGAAATTTACTGTTCAATTTTGAATTAATTCATATATGAATTAAATGGAAAAGCAACGATTTATCTGTCGAGTTATTTGAATGTTCGGCCTACGTCCACCTGTCTGACAGACGGTATTCTAGTGGCTTGTAGCAGCAGCAGCAGCAGCAGCAGCAGCTAGGAGCGCTGCTTGCCTGCAGTAAGTAGGATGTGTTACATCCATGGAACACTGTGATAGGAATCATGCCATTCATAGAACACAATGCTTGGATGTGTTCTATTCCTGAAACAATGGGACCACGTGTCACAATGGGACCACGTGTCACAATGGGCAGCCCACAGTCTGTAGCAGCTGCGCAGTAGTAGTCAGCTTCAGTCTGCTGAGGGAGCCTCAGCAGACAGGTGGGCGATGCTCGCCAGGGAGATGGAAAAATAGCTTGCTCACTTCACTCCACGCATCATTTCAGTATCTGCAGTTCATCTGAGAATGGTGCACTCACTCTCTTAAGCGGTTTCCAAAGACAGATTGAATTGAAATTGGGATACACAAGTAGTGTTTTCAAAGCATGATTTGAATGCTTTTTTCAAATGTCGTTGCTCTGTAATTAGTTTTTCTTGGTCCAAGTTGCACATTTCCAATTCCTTAGCCTTGATTTAACTTGACCAACTCTTCTACTACTACTACTACTACTACTACTACTACTACTACTCTTATTCACCTCTATATGGGAGGCATTGCACTGTATTCAATCTGTCAGTAAAATAACGATCTATCTTGGCCTTTGCTGCTTGGTAGGTACAGGTGTGACAAGCTGCAGTAATGTGTTTGGCTTTGGATAGCTACATTTCTGCACACCCAACTGCTACAAGGCCTGCAGCCCCTTCCCCTCAGTACTTCCCCAGTCTTAATTCAAGCATTCAATTCCTACCACATCCCTCATGCAATGATATGTCATTTCATTTTTGAAACATTGTCCCCCTCTTGTGGCCTTCCAACTTTGAAATTTACTGTTCAATTTTGAATTAATTCATATATGAATTAAATGGAAAAGCAACGATTTATCTGGCGAGTTATTTGAATGTTCGGCCTACGTCCAACTGTCTGACAGATGGTATTCTAGTGGCTTGTAGCAGCAGCAGCAGCAGCAGCTAGGTGCGCTGCTTGCCTGCAGTAAATAGGATGTGTTCCATCCATGGAACACTGTGATAGGAATCATGCCATTCATAGAACACAATGCTTGGATGTGTTCTATTCCTGGAACAATGGGACCACGTGTCACAATGGGACCACGTGTCACAATGGGCAGCCCACAGTCTGTAGCAGCTGCGCAGTAGTAGTCAGCTTCAGTCTGCTGAGGGAGCCTCAGCAGACAGGTGGGTGATGCTCGCCAGGGAGATGGAAAAATAGCTTGCTCACTTCACTCCACGCATCATTTCAGTATCTGCAGTTCCTCTGAGAATGGTGCACTTACACTCTTAAGCGGTTTCCAAAGACATATTGAATTGAAATCGGGATACACAAGTAGTGTTTTCAAAGCATGATTTGAATGCTTTTCTCAAATGTCGTTGCTCTGTAATTAGTTTTTTTTGGTCCAAGTTGCACATTTCCAATTCCTTAGCCTTGATTTAACTTGACCAACTCTTGTACTACTACTACTACTCTTATTCACCTCTATATGGGAGGCATTGCACTGTATTCAATTTGTCAGTAAAATAACGATCTATCTTGGCCTTTGCTGCTTGGTAGGTACAGGTGTGACAAGCTGCAGTAATGTGTTTGGCTTTGGATAGCTACATTTATAGAGGTGAATAAGAGTAGTAGTAGTAGTAGTAGAAGAGTTGGTCAAGATAAATCAAGGCTAAGGAATTGGAAATGTGCAACTTGGACCAAGAAAAACTAATTACAGAGCAACGACATTTGAAAAAAGCATTCAAATCATGCTTTGAAAACACTACTTGTGTATCCCAATTTCAATTCAATCTGTCTTTGGAAACCGCTTAAGAGAGTGAGTGCACCATTCTCAGAGGAACTGCAGATACTGAAATGATGCGTGGAGTGAAGTGAGCAAGCTATTTTTCCATCTCCCTGGCGAGCATCGCCCACCAGTCTGCTGAGGCTCCCTCAGCAGACTGAAGCTGACTACTACTGCGCAGCTGCTACAGACTGTGGGCTGCCCATTGTGACACGTGGTCCCATTCTGACACGTGGTCCCATTGTTCCAGGAATAGAACACATCCAAGCATTGTGTTCTATGAATGGCATGATTCCTATCACAGTGTTCCATGGATGGAACACATCCTATTTACTGCAGGCAAGCAGCGCACCTAGCTGCTGCTGCTGCTACAAGCCACTAGAATACCGTCTGTCAGACAGTTGGACGTAGGCCGAACATTCAAATAACTCGCCAGATAAATCGTTGCTTTTCCATTTAATTCATATATGAATTAATTCAAAATTGAACAGTAAATTTCAAAGTTGGAAGGAAACAAGAGGGGGACAATGTTTCAAAAACGAAACGACATATCATTGCATGAGGGATGTGGTAGGAATTGAATGCTTGAATTAAGACTGGGGAAGTACTGAGGGGAAGGGGCTGCAGGCCTTGTAGCAGGTGGGTGTGCAGAAATGTAGCTATCCAAAGCCAAACACATTACTGCAGCTTGTCACACCTGTACCTACCAAGCAGCAAAGGCCAAGATAGATCGTTATTTTACTGACAGATTGAATACAGTGCAATGCCTCCCATATAGAGGTGAATAAGAGCAGTAGTAGTAGTAGTAGAAGAGTTGGTCAAGTTAAATCAAGGCTAAGGAATTGGAAATGTGCAACTTGGACCAAGAAAAACTAATTACAGAGCAACGACATTTGAAAAAAGCATTCAAATCATGCTTTGAAAACACTACTTGTGTATCCCGATTTCAATTCAATCTGTCTTTGGAAACCGCTTAAGAGAGTGAGTGCACCATTCTCAGAGGAACTGCAGATACTGAAATGATGCGTGGAGTGAAGTGAGCAAGCTATTTTTCCATCTCCCTGGCGAGCATCGCCCACCTGTCTGCTGAGGCTCCCTCAGCAGACTGAAGCTGACTACTACTGCGCAGCTGCTACAGACTGTGGGCTGCCCATTGTGACACGTGGTCCCATTGCGACACATGGCCCCATTGTTCCAGGAATAGACCACATCCAAGCATTGTGTTCTATGAATGGCATGATTCCTATCACAGTGTTCCATGGATGGAACACATCCTATTTACTGCAGGCAAGCAGCGCACCTAGCTGCTGCTGCTGCTGCTGCTACAAGCCACAAGAATACCGTCTGTCAGACAGGTGGACGTAGGCCGAACATTCAAATAACTCGCCAGATAAATCGTTGCTTTTCCATTTAATTCATATATGAATTAATTCAAAATTGAACAGTAAATTTCAAAGTTGGAAGGCCACAAGAGGGGGACAATGTTTCAAAAATGAAACGAGATATCATTGCATGAGGGATGTGGTAGGAATTGAATGCTTGAATTAAGACTGGGGAAGTACTGAGGGGAAGGGGCTGCAGGCCTTGTAGCAGGTGGGTGTGCAGAAATGTAGCTATCCAAAGCCAAACACATTACTGCAGCTTGTCACACCTGTAACTACCAAGCAGCAAAGGCCAAGATAGATCGTTATTTTACTGACAGATTGAATACAGTGCAATGCCTCCCATATAGAGGTGAATAAGAGTAGTAGTAGTAGTAGTAGTAGTAGTAGTAGTAGTAGTAGTAGTAGTAGTAGTAGTAGAAGAGTTGGTCAAGTTAAATCAAGGCTAAGGAATTGGAAATGTGCAACTTGGACCAAGAAAAACTAATTACAGAGCAACGACATTTGAAAAAAGCATTCAAATCATGCTTTGAAAACACTACTTGTGTATCCCAATTTCAATTCAATCTGTCTTTGGAAACTGCTTAAGAGAGTGAGTGCACCATTCTCAGAGGAACTGCAGATACTGAAATGATGCGTGGAGTGAAGTGAGCAAGCTATTTTTCCATCTCCCTGGCGAGCATTGCCCACCTGTCTGCTGAGGCTCCCTCAGCAGACTGAAGCTGACTACTACTGCGCAGCTGCTACAGACTGTGGGCTGCCCATTGTGACACGTGGTCCCATTGTGACACGTGGACCCATTGTTCCAGGAATAGAACACATCCAAGCATTGTGTTCTATGAATGGCATGATTCCTATCACAGTGTTCCATGGATGGAACACATCCTATTTACTGCAGGCAAGCAGCGCACCTAGCTGCTGCTGCTGCTGCTGCTGCTACAAGCCACTAGAATACCGTCTGTCAGACAGGTGGACGTAGGCCGAACATTCAAATAACTCGCCAGATAAATCGTTGCTTTTCCATTTAATTCATATATGAATTAATTCAAAATTGAACAGTAAATTTCAAAGTTGGAAGGCCACAAGAGGGGGACAATGTTTCAAAAATGAAACGACATATCATTGCATGAGGGATGTGGTAGGAATTGAATGCTTGAATTAAGACTGGGGAAGTACTGAGGGGAAGGGGCTGCAGGCCTTGTAGCAGGTGGGTGTGCAGAAATGTAGCTATCCAAAGCCAAACACATTACGGCAGCTTGTCATACCTGTACCTACCAAGCAGCAAAGGCCAAGATAGATCGTTATTTTACTGACAGATTGAATACAGTGCAATGCCTCCCATATAGAGGTGAATAAGAGTAGTAGTAGTAGAAGAGTTGGTCAAGTTAAATCAAGGCTAAGGAATTGGAAATGTGCAACTTGGACCAAGAAAAACTAATTACAGAGCAACGACATTTGAAAAAAAGCATTCAAATCATGCTTTGAAAACACTACTTGTGTATCCCGATTTCAATTCAATCTGTCTTTGGAAACCGCTTAAGAGAGTGAGTGCACCATTCTCAGAGGAACTGCAGATACTGAAATGATGCGTGGAGTGAAGTGAGCAAGCTATTTTTCCATCTCCCTGGCGAGCATCGCCCACCTGTCTGCTGAGGCTCCCTCAGCAGACTGAAGCTGACTACTACTGCGCAGCTGCTACAGACTGTGGGCTGCCCATTGTGACACGTGGTCCCATTGTGACACGTGGTCCCATTGTTCCAGGAATAGAACACATCCAAGCATTGTGTTCTATGAATGGCATGATTCCTATCATAGTGTTCCATGGATGGAACACATCCTATTTACTGCAGGCAAGCAGCGCACCTAGCTGCTGCTGCTGCTGCTGCTGCTGCTACAAGCCACTAGAATACCGTCTGTCAGAGAGGTGTACGTAGGCCGAACATTCAAATAACTCGCCAGATAAATCGTTGCTTTTCCATTTAATTCATATATGAATTAATTCAAAATTGAACAGTAAATTTTAAAGTTGGAAGGCCACAAGAGGTTGACAATGTTTCAAAAACGAAATGACATATCATTGCAAGAGGGATGTGGTAGGAATTGAATGCTTGAATTAAGACTGGGGAAGTACTGAGGGGAAGGGGCTGCAGGCCTTGTAGCAGGTGGGTGTGCAGAAATGTAGCTATCCAAAGCCAAACACATTACTGCAGCTTGTCACAACTGTACCTACCAAGCAGCAAAGGCCAAGATAGATCGTTATTTTACTGACAGATTGAATACAGTGCAATGCCTCCCATATAGAGGTGAATAAGAGTAGTAGTAGTAGTAGTAGTAGAAGAGTTGGTCAAGTTAAATCAAGGCTAAGGAATTGGAAATGTGCAACTTGGACCAAGAAAAACTAATTACAGAGCAACGACATTTGAAAAAAGCATTCAAATCATGCTTTGAAAACACTACTTGTGTATCCCGATTTCAATTCAATCTGTCTTTGGAAACTGCTTAAGAGAGTGAGTGCACCATTCTCAGAGGAACTGCAGATACTGAAATGATGCGTGGAGTGAAGTGAGCAAGCTCTTTTTCCATCTCCCTGGCGAGCATCGCCCACCTGTCTGCTGAGGCTCCCTCAGCAGACTGAAGCTGACTACTACTGCGCAGCTGCTACAGACTGTGGGCTGCCCATTGTGACATGTGGTCCCATTGTGACACGTGGTCCCATTGTTCCAGGAATAGAACACATCCAAGCATTGTGTTCTATGTATGGCATGATTCCTATCACAGTGTTCCATGGATGGAACACATCCTATTTACTGCAGGCAAGCAGCGCACCTAGCTGCTGCTGCTGCTGCTGCTGCTACAAGCCACTAGAATACCGTCTGTCAGACAGGTGGACGTAGGCCGAACATTCAAATAACTCGCCAGATAAATCGTTGCTTTTCCATTTAATTCATATATGAATTAATTCAAAATTGAACAGTAAATTTCAAAGTTGGAAGGCCACAAGAGGGGGACAATGTTTCAAAAATGAAACGACATATCATTGCATGAGGGATGTGGTAGGAATTGAATGCTTGAATTAAGACTGGGGAAGTACTGAGGGGAAGGGGCTGCAGGCCTTGTAGCAGGTGGGTGTGCAGAAATGTAGCTATCCAAAGCCAAACACATTACTGCAGATTGTCATACCTGTACATACCAAGCAGCAAAGGCCAAGATAGATCGTTATTTTACTGACAGATTGAATACAGTGCAATGCCTCCCATATAGAGGTGAATAAGAGTAGTAGTAGTAGTAGTAGTAGTAGTAGTAGAAGAGTTGGTCAAGTTAAATCAAGGCTAAGGAATTGGAAATGTGCAACTTGCACCAAGAAAAACTAATTACAGAGCAACGACATTTGAAAAAAGCATTCAAATCATGCTTTGAAAACACTACTTGTGTATCCCAATTTCAATTCAATCTGTCTTTGGAAACCGCTTTAGAGAGTGAGTGCACCATTCTCAGAAGAACTGCAGATACTGAAATGATGCGTGGAGTGAAGTGAGGAAGCTATTTTTCCATCTCCCTGGCGAGCATCGCCCACCTGTCTGCTGAGGCTCCCTCAGCAGGCTGAAGCTGACTACTACTGCGCAGCTGCTACAGACTGTGGGCTGCCCATTGTGACACGTGGTCCCATTGTGACACGTGGTCCCATTGTTCCAGGAATAGAACACATCCAAGCATTGTGTTCTATGAATGGCATGATTCCTATCACAGTGTTCCATGGATGGAACACATCCTATTTACTGCAGGCAAGCAGCGCACCTAGCTGCTGCTGCTGCTGCTACAAGCCACTAGAATACCGTCTGTCAGACAGGTGGACATAGGACGAACATTCAAATAACTCGCCAGATAAATCGTTGCTTTTCCATTTAATTCATATATGAATTAATTCAAAATTGAACAGTAAATTTCAAAGTTGGAAGGCCACAAGAGGGGGACAATGTTTCAAAAATGAAACGACATATCATTGCATGAGGGATGTGGTAGGAATTGAATGCTTGAATTAAGACTGGGGAAGTACTGAGGGGAAGGGGCTGCAGGCCTTGTAGCAGGTGGATGTGCGGAAATGTAGCTATCCAAAGCGAAACACATTACTGCAGCTTGTCACACCTGTACCTACCAAGCAGCAAAGGCCAAGATAGATCGTTATTTTACTGACAGATTGAATACAGTGCAATGCCTCCCATATAGAGGTGAATAAGAATAGTAGTAGTAGTAGTAATAGAAGAGTTGGTCAAGTTAAATCAAGGCTAAGGAATTGGAAATGTGCAACTTGGACCAAGAAAAACTAATCACAGAGCAACGACATTTGAAAAAAGCATTCGAATCATGCTTTGAAAACACTACTTGTGTATCCCAATTTCAATTCAATCTGTCTTTGGAAACCGCTTAAGAGAGTGAGTGCACCATTCTCAGAGGAACTGCAGATACTGAAATGATGCGTGGAGTGAAGTGAGCAAGCTATTTTTCCATCTCCCTGGTGAGCATCGCCCACCTGTCTGCTGAGGCTCCCTCAGCAGACTGAAGCTGACTACTACTGCGCAGCTGCTACAGACTGTGGGCTGCCCATTGTGACACGTGGTCCCATTGTGACACGTGGACCCATTGTTCCAGGAATAGAACACATCCAAGCATTGTGTTCTATGAATGGCATGATTCCTATCACAGTGTTCCATGGATGGAACACATCCTATTTACTGCAGGCAAGCAGCGCACCTAGCTGCTGCTGCTGCTGCTGCTGCTACAAGCCACTAGAATACCGTCTGTCAGACAGGTGGACGTAGGCCGAACATTCAAATAACTCGCCAGATAAATCGTTGCTTTTCCATTTAATTCATATATGAATTAATTCAAAATTGAACAGTAAATTTCAAAGTTGGAAGGCCACAAGAGGGGGACAATGTTTCAAAAATGAAACGACATATCATTGCATGAGGGATGTGGTAGGAATTGAATGCTTGAATTAAGACTGGGGAAGTACTGAGGGGAAGGGGCTGCAGGCCTTGTAGCAGGTGGGTGTGCAGAAATGTAGCTATCCAAAGCCAAACACATTACCGCAGCTTGTCATACCTGTACCTACCAAGCAGCAAAGGCCAAGATAGATCGTTATTTTACTGACAGATTGAATACAGTGCAATGCCTCCCATATAGAGGTGAATAAGAGTAGTAGTAGTAGAAGAGTTGGTCAAGTTAAATCAAGGCTAAGGAATTGGAAATGTGCAACTTGGACCAAGAAAAACTAATTACAGAGCAACGACATTTGAAAAAAAGCATTCAAATCATGCTTTGAAAACACTACTTGTGTATCCCGATTTCAATTCAATCTGTCTTTGGAAACCGCTTAAGAGAGTGAGTGCACCATTCTCAGAGGAACTGCAGATACTGAAATGATGCGTGGAGTGAAGTGAGCAAGCTATTTTTCCATCTCCCTGGCGAGCATCGCCCACCTGTCTGCTGAGGCTCCCTCAGCAGACTGAAGCTGACTACTACTGCGCAGCTGCTACAGACTGTGGGCTGCCCATTGTGACACGTGGTCCCATTGTGACACGTGGTCCCATTGTTCCAGGAATAGAACACATCCAAGCATTGTGTTCTATGAATGGCATGATTCCTATCATAGTGTTCCATGGATGGAACACATCCTATTTACTGCAGGCAAGCAGCGCACCTAGCTGCTGCTGCTGCTGCTGCTGCTGCTACAAGCCACTAGAATACCGTCTGTCAGAGAGGTGTACGTAGGCCGAACATTCAAATAACTCGCCAGATAAATCGTTGCTTTTCCATTTAATTCATATATGAATTAATTCAAAATTGAACAGTAAATTTTAAAGTTGGAAGGCCACAAGAGGTTGACAATGTTTCAAAAACGAAATGACATATCATTGCAAGAGGGATGTGGTAGGAATTGAATGCTTGAATTAAGACTGGGGAAGTACTGAGGGGAAGGGGCTGCAGGCCTTGTAGCAGGTGGGTGTGCAGAAATGTAGCTATCCAAAGCCAAACACATTACTGCAGCTTGTCACAACTGTACCTACCAAGCAGCAAAGGCCAAGATAGATCGTTATTTTACTGACAGATTGAATACAGTGCAATGCCTCCCATATAGAGGTGAATAAGAGTAGTAGTAGTAGTAGTAGTAGAAGAGTTGGTCAAGTTAAATCAAGGCTAAGGAATTGGAAATGTGCAACTTGGACCAAGAAAAACTAATTACAGAGCAACGACATTTGAAAAAAGCATTCAAATCATGCTTTGAAAACACTACTTGTGTATCCCGATTTCAATTCAATCTGTCTTTGGAAACTGCTTAAGAGAGTGAGTGCACCATTCTCAGAGGAACTGCAGATACTGAAATGATGCGTGGAGTGAAGTGAGCAAGCTCTTTTTCCATCTCCCTGGCGAGCATCGCCCACCTGTCTGCTGAGGCTCCCTCAGCAGACTGAAGCTGACTACTACTGCGCAGCTGCTACAGACTGTGGGCTGCCCATTGTGACATGTGGTCCCATTGTGACACGTGGTCCCATTGTTCCAGGAATAGAACACATCCAAGCATTGTGTTCTATGTATGGCATGATTCCTATCACAGTGTTCCATGGATGGAACACATCCTATTTACTGCAGGCAAGCAGCGCACCTAGCTGCTGCTGCTGCTGCTGCTGCTACAAGCCACTAGAATACCGTCTGTCAGACAGGTGGACGTAGGCCGAACATTCAAATAACTCGCCAGATAAATCGTTGCTTTTCCATTTAATTCATATATGAATTAATTCAAAATTGAACAGTAAATTTCAAAGTTGGAAGGCCACAAGAGGGGGACAATGTTTCAAAAATGAAACGACATATCATTGCATGAGGGATGTGGTAGGAATTGAATGCTTGAATTAAGACTGGGGAAGTACTGAGGGGAAGGGGCTGCAGGCCTTGTAGCAGGTGGGTGTGCAGAAATGTAGCTATCCAAAGCCAAACACATTACTGCAGATTGTCATACCTGTACCTACCAAGCAGCAAAGGCCAAGATAGATCGTTATTTTACTGACAGATTGAATACAGTGCAATGCCTCCCATATAGAGGTGAATAAGAGTAGTAGTAGTAGTAGTAGTAGTAGTAGTAGAAGAGTTGGTCAAGTTAAATCAAGGCTAAGGAATTGGAAATGTGCAACTTGCACCAAGAAAAACTAATTACAGAGCAACGACATTTGAAAAAAGCATTCAAATCATGCTTTGAAAACACTACTTGTGTATCCCAATTTCAATTCAATCTGTCTTTGGAAACCGCTTTAGAGAGTGAGTGCACCATTCTCAGAAGAACTGCAGATACTGAAATGATGCGTGGAGTGAAGTGAGGAAGCTATTTTTCCATCTCCCTGGCGAGCATCGCCCACCTGTCTGCTGAGGCTCCCTCAGCAGGCTGAAGCTGACTACTACTGCGCAGCTGCTACAGACTGTGGGCTGCCCATTGTGACACGTGGTCCCATTGTGACACGTGGTCCCATTGTTCCAGGAATAGAACACATCCAAGCATTGTGTTCTATGAATGGCATGATTCCTATCACAGTGTTCCATGGATGGAACACATCCTATTTACTGCAGGCAAGCAGCGCACCTAGCTGCTGCTGCTGCTGCTACAAGCCACTAGAATACCGTCTGTCAGACAGGTGGACATAGGACGAACATTCAAATAACTCGCCAGATAAATCGTTGCTTTTCCATTTAATTCATATATGAATTAATTCAAAATTGAACAGTAAATTTCAAAGTTGGAAGGCCACAAGAGGGGGACAATGTTTCAAAAATGAAACGACATATCATTGCATGAGGGATGTGGTAGGAATTGAATGCTTGAATTAAGACTGGGGAAGTACTGAGGGGAAGGGGCTGCAGGCCTTGTAGCAGGTGGATGTGCGGAAATGTAGCTATCCAAAGCGAAACACATTACTGCAGCTTGTCACACCTGTACCTACCAAGCAGCAAAGGCCAAGATAGATCGTTATTTTACTGACAGATTGAATACAGTGCAATGCCTCCCATATAGAGGTGAATAAGAATAGTAGTAGTAGTAGTAGTAGAAGAGTTGGTCAAGTTAAATCAAGGCTAAGGAATTGGAAATGTGCAACTTGGACCAAGAAAAACTAATCACAGAGCAACGACATTTGAAAAAAGCATTCGAATCATGCTTTGAAAACACTACTTGTGTATCCCAATTTCAATTCAATCTGTCTTTGGAAACCGCTTAAGAGAGTGAGTGCACCATTCTCAGAGGAACTGCAGATACTGAAATGATGCGTGGAGTGAAGTGAGCAAGCTATTTTTCCATCTCCCTGGTGAGCATCGCCCACCTGTCTGCTGAGGCTCCCTCAGCAGACTGAAGCTGACTACTACTGCGCAGCTGCTACAGACTGTGGGCTGCCCATTGTGACATGTGGTCCCATTGTGACACGTGGCCCCATTGTTCCAGGAATAGAACACATCCAAGCATTGTGTTCTATGAATGGCATGATTCCTATCACAGTGTTCCATGGATGGAACACATCCTATTTACTGCAGGCAAGCAGCGCACCTAGCTGCTGCTGCTGCTACAAGCCACTAGAATACCGTCTGTCAGACAGGTGGACGTAGGCCGAACATTCAAATAACTCGCCAGATAAATCGTTGCTTTTCCATTTAATTCATATATGAATTAATTCAAAATTGAACAGTAAATTTCAAAGTTGGAAGGCCACAAGAGGGGGACAATGTTTCAAAAATGAAACGACATATCATTGCATGAGGGATGTGGTAGGAATTGAATGCTTAAATTAAGACTGGGGAAGTACTGAGGGGAAGGGGCTGCAGGCCTTGTAGCAGGTGGGTGTGCAGAAATGTAGCTATCCAAAGCCAAACACATTACTGCAGCTTGTCACACCTGTACCTACCAAGCAGCAAAGGCCAAGATAGATCGTTATTTTACTGACAGATTGAATACAGTGCAATGCCTCCCAAATAGAGGTGAATAAGAGTAGTAGTAGTAGTAGTAGTAGTAGTAGTAGAAGAGTTGGTCAAGTTAAATCAAGGCTAAGGAATTGGAAATGTGCAACTTGGACCAAGAAAAACTAATTACAGAGCAACGACATTTGAAAAAAGCATTCAAATCATACTTTGAAAACACTACTTGTGTATCCCAATTTCAATTCAATCTGTCTTTGGAAACCGCTTTAGAGAGTGAGTGCACCATTCCCAGAGGAACTGCAGATACTGAAATGATGCGTGGAGTGAAGTGAGCAAGCTATTTTTCCATCTCCCTGGCGAGCATCGCCCACCTGTCTGCTGAGGCTCCCTCAGCAGACTGAAGCTGACTACTACTGCGCAGCTGCTACAGACTGTGGGCTGCCCATTGTGACACGTGGTCCCATTGTGACACGTGGTCCCATTGTTCCAGGAATAGAACACATCCAAGCATTGTGTTCTATGAATGGAATGATTCCTATCACAGTGTTCCATGGATGGAACACATCCTATTTACTGCAGGCAAGCAGCGCACCTAGCTGCTGCTGCTGCTACAAGCCACTAGAATACCATCTGTGAGACAGGTGGACGTAGGCCGAACATTCAAATAACTCGCCAGATAAATCGTTGCTTTTCCATTTAATTCATATATGAATTAATTCAAAATTGAACAGTAAATTTCAAAGTTGGAAGGCCACAAGAGGGGGACAATGTTTCAAAAATGAAACGACATATCATTGCATGAGCGATGTGGTAGGAATTGAATGCTTGAATTAAGACTGGGGAAGTACTGAGGGGAAGGGGCTGCAGGCCTTGTAGCACGTGGATGTGCGGAAATGTAGCTATCCAAAGCCAAACACATTACTGCAGCTTGTCACACCTGTACGTACCAAGCAGCAAAGGCCAAGATAGATCGTTATTTTACTGACAGATTGAATACAGTGCAATGCCTCCCATATAGAGGTGAATAAGAGTAGTAGTAGTAGTAGAAGAGTTGGTCAAGTTAAATCAAGGCTAAGGAATTGGAAATGTGCAACTTGGACCAAGAAAAACTAATTACAGAGCAACGACATTTGAAAAAAGCATTCAAATCATGCTTTGAAAACACTACTTGTGTATCCCAATTTCAATTCAATCTGTCTTTGGAAACCGCTTAAGAGAGTGAGTGCACCATTCTCAGAGGAACTGCAGATACTGAAATGATGCGTGGAGTGAAGTGAGCAAGCTATTTTTCCATCTCCCTGGCGAGCATCGCCCACCTGTCTGCTGAGGCTCCCTCAGCAGACTGAAGCTGACTACTACTGCGCAGCTGCTACAGACTGTGGGCTGCCCATTGTGACATGTGGTCCCATTGTGACACGTGGCCCCATTGTGACACGTGGCCCCATTGTTCCAGGAATAGAACACATCCAAGCATTGTATTCTATGAATGGCATGATTCCTATCACAGTGTTCCATGGATGGAACACATCCTATTTACTGCAGGCAAGCAGCGACCTAGCTGCTGCTGCTGCTGCTGCTACAAGCCACTAGAATACCGTCTGTCAGACAGGTGGACGTAGGCCGAACATTCAAATAACTCGCCAGATAAATCGTTGCTTTTCCATTTAATTCATATATGAATTAATTCAAAATTGAACAGTAAATTTCAAAGTTGGAAGGCCACAAGAGGGGGGCAATGTTTCAAAAATAAAACGACATATCATTGCATGAGGGATGTGGTAGGAATTGAATGCTTGAATTAAGACTGGGGAAGTACTGAGGGGAAGGGGCTGCAGGCCTTGTAGCAGGTGGGTGTGCAGAAATGTAGCTATCCAAAGCCAAACACATTACTGCAGCTTGTCAAACCTGTACCTACCAAGCAGCAAAGGCCAAGATAGATCATTATTTTACTGACAGATTGAATACAGTGCAATGCCTCCCATATAGAGGTGAATAAGAGTAGTAGTCGTAGTAGTAGTAGTAGTAGTAGAAGAATTGGTCAAGTTAAATCAAGGCTAAGGAATTGGAAATGTGCAACTTGCACCAAGAAAAACTAACTACAGAGCAACGACATTTGAAAAAAGCATTCAAATCATGCTTTGAAAACACTACTTGTGTATCCCAATTTCAATTCAATCTGTCTTTGGAAACCGCTTAAGAGAGTGAGTGCACCATTCTCAGAGGAACGGCAGATACTGAAATGATGCGTTGAGTGAAGTGAGCAAGCTATTTTTCCATCTCCCTGGCGAGCATCGCCCACCTGTCTGCTGAGGCTCCCTCAGCAGACTGAAGCTGACTACTACTGCGCAGCTGCTACAGACTGTGGGCTGCCCATTGTGACACGTGGTCCCATTGTGACACGTGGTCCCATTGTTCCAGGAATAGAACACATCCAAGCATTGTGTTCTATGAATGGCATGATTCCTATCACAGTGTTCCATGGATGGAACACATCCTATTTACTGCAGGCAAGCAGCGCACCTAGCTGCTGCTGCTGCTGCTGCTACAAGCCACTAGAATACTGTCTGTCAGACAGGTGGACGTAGGCCGAACATTCAAATAACTCGCCAGATAAATCGTTGCTTTTCCATTTAATTCATATATGAATTAATTCAAAATTGAACAGTAAATTTCAAAGTTGGAAGGCCACAAGAGGGGGACAATGTTTTAAAAATGAAACGACATATGATTGCATGAGGGATGTGGTAGGAATTGAATGCTTGAATTAAGACTGGGGAAGTACTGAGGGGAAGGGGCTGCAGGCCTTGTAGCAGGTGGGTGTGCAGAAATGTAGCTATCCAAAGCCAAACACATTACCGCAGCTTGTCATACCTGTACCTACCAAGCAGCAAAGGCCAAGATAGATCGTTATTTTACTGACAGATTGAATACAGTGCAATGCCTCCCATATAGAGGTGAATAAGAGTAGTAGTAGTAGTAGTAGAAGAGTTGGTCAAGTTAAATCAAGGCTAAGGAATTGGAAATGTGCAACTTGGACCAAGAAAAACTAATTACAGAGTAACGACATTTGAAAAAAGCATTCAAATCATGCTTTGAAAACACTACTTGTGTATTCCGATTTCAATTCAATCTGTCTTTGGAAACCGCTTAAGAGAGTGAGTGCACCATTCTCAGAGGAACTGCAGATACTGAACTGATGCGTGGAGTGAAGTGAGCAAGCTATTTTTCCATCTCCCTGGCGAGCATCGCCCACCTGTCTGCTGAGGCTCCCTCAGCAGACTGAAGCTGACTACTACTGCACAGCTGCTACAGACTGTGGGCTGCCCATTGTGACACGTGGTCCCATTGTGACACGTGGTCCCATTGTTCCAGGAATAGAACACATCCAAGCATTGTGTTCTATGAATGGCATGATTCCTATCACAGTGTTCCATGGATGGAACACATCCTATTTACTGCAGGCAAGCAGCGCACCTAGCTGCTACTGCTGCTGCTGCTACAAGCCACTAGAATACCGTCTGTCAGACAGGTGGACGTAGGCCGAACATTCAAATAACTCGCCAAATAAATCGTTGCTTTTCCATTTAATTCATATGTAAATTAATTCAAAATTGAACAGTAAATTTCAAAGTTGGAAGGCCACAAGAGGGGGACAATGTTTCAAAAATGAAATGACATATCATTGCATGAGGGATGTGGTAGGAATTGAATGCTTGAATTTAGACTGGGGAAGTACTGAGGGGAAGGGGCTGCAGGCCTTGTAGCAGGTGGGTGTGCAGAAATGTAGCTATCCAAAGCCAAACACATTACTGCAGCTTGTCACACCTGTACCTACCAAGCAGCAAAGGCCAAGATAGATCGTTATTTTACTGACAGATTGAATACAGTGCAATGCCTCCCATATAGAGGTGAATAAGAGTAGTAGTAGTAGTAGTAGTAGTAGTAGAAGAGTTGGTCAAGTTAAATCAAGGCTAAGGAATTGGAAATGTGCAACTTGGACCAAGAAAAACTAATTACAGAGCAACGACATTTGAAAAAAGCATTCAAATCATGCTTTGAAAACACTACTTGTGTATCCCGATTTCAATTCAATCTGTCTTTGGAAACCGCTTAAGAGAGTGAGTGCACCATTCTCAGAGGAACTGCAGATACTGAAATGATGCGTGGAGTGAAGTGAGCAAGCTATTTTTCCATCTCCCTGGTGAGCATCGCCCACCTGTCTGCTGAGGCTCCCTCAGCAGACTGAAGCTGACTACTACTGCGCAGCTGCTACAGACTGTGGGCTGCCCATTGTGACACGTGGTCCCATTGTGACACGTGATCCCATTGTTCCAGGAATAGAACACATCTAAGAATTGTGTTCTATGAATGGCATGATTCCTATCACAGTGTTCCATGGATGGAACACATCCTATTTACTGCAGGCAAGCAGCGCACCTAGCTGCTGCTGCTGCTGCTGCTACAAGCCACTAGAATACCGTCTGTCAGACAGGTGGACGTAGGCCGAACATTCAAATAACTCGCCAGATAAATCATTGCTTTTCCATTTAATTCATATATGAATTAATTCAAAATTGAACAGTAAATTTCAAAGTTGGAAGGCCACAAGAGGGGGACAATGTTTCAAAAACGAAACGACATATCATTGCATGAGGGATGTGGTAGGATTTGAATGCTTGAATTAAGACTGGGGAAGTACTGAGGGGAAGGGGCTGCAGGCCTTGTAGCAGGAGGGTGTGCAGAAATGTAGCTATCCAAAGCCAAACACATTACTGCAGCTTGTCACACCTGTACCTACCAAGCAGCAAAGGCCAAGATAGATCGTTATTTTACTGACAGATTGAATACAGTGCAATGCCTCCCATATAGAGGTGAATAAGAATAGTAGTAGTAGTAGTAGTAGAAGAGTTGGTCAAGTTAAATCAAGGCTAAGGAATTGGAAATGTGCAACTTGGACCAAGAAAAACTAATCACAGAGCAACGACATTTGAAAAAAGCATTCGAATCATGCTTTGAAAACACTACTTGTGTATCCCAATTTCAATTCAATCTGTCTTTGGAAACCGCTTAAGAGAGTGAGTGCACCATTCTCAGAGGAACTGCAGATACTGAAATGATGCGTGGAGTGAAGTGAGCAAGCTATTTTTCCATCTCCCTGGTGAGCATCGCCCACCTGTCTGCTGAGGCTCCCTCAGCAGACTGAAGCTGACTACTACTGCGCAGCTGCTACAGACTGTGGGCTGCCCATTGTGACATGTGGTCCCATTGTGACACGTGGCCCCATTGTTCCAGGAATAGAACACATCCAAGCATTGTGTTCTATGAATGGCATGATTCCTATCACAGTGTTCCATGGATGGAACACATCCTATTTACTGCAGGCAAGCAGCGCACCTAGCTGCTGCTGCTGCTACAAGCCACTAGAATACCGTCTGTCAGACAGGTGGACGTAGGCCGAACATTCAAATAACTCGCCAGATAAATCGTTGCTTTTCCATTTAATTCATATATGAATTAATTCAAAATTGAACAGTAAATTTCAAAGTTGGAAGGCCACAAGAGGGGGACAATGTTTCAAAAATGAAACGACATATCATTGCATGAGGGATGTGGTAGGAATTGAATGCTTGAATTAAGACTGGGGAAGTACTGAGGGGAAGGGGCTGCAGGCCTTGTAGCAGGTGGGTGTGCAGAAATGTAGCTATCCAAAGCCAAACACATTACTGCAGCTTGTCACACCTGTACCTACCAAGCAGCAAAGGCCAAGATAGATCGTTATTTTACTGACAGATTGAATACAGTGCAATGCCTCCCATATAGAGGTGAATAAGAGTAGTAGTAGTAGTAGTAGTAGTAGTAGTAGAAGAGTTGGTCAAGTTAAATCAAGGCTAAGGAATTGGAAATGTGCAACTTGGACCAAGAAAAACTAATTACAGAGCAACGACATTTGAAAAAAGCATTCAAATCATACTTTGAAAACACTACTTGTGTATCCCAATTTCAATTCAATCTGTCTTTGGAAACCGCTTTAGAGAGTGAGTGCACCATTCCCAGAGGAACTGCAGATACTGAAATGATGCGTGGAGTGAAGTGAGCAAGCTATTTTTCCATCTCCCTGGCGAGCATCGCCCACCTGTCTGCTGAGGCTCCCTCAGCAGACTGAAGCTGACTACTACTGCGCAGCTGCTACAGACTGTGGGCTGCCCATTGTGACACGTGGTCCCATTGTGACACGTGGTCCCATTGTTCCAGGAATAGAACACATCCAAGCATTGTGTTCTATGAATGGAATGATTCCTATCACAGTGTTCCATGGATGGAACACATCCTATTTACTGCAGGCAAGCAGCGCACCTAGCTGCTGCTGCTGCTACAAGCCACTAGAATACCATCTGTGAGACAGGTGGACGTAGGCCGAACATTCA
This sequence comes from Dendrobates tinctorius, assembly GCF_039654945.1. Lineage (NCBI taxonomy): Eukaryota > Metazoa > Chordata > Amphibia > Anura > Dendrobatidae > Dendrobates > Dendrobates tinctorius. The sequence continues at coordinate 27,307,476 of NW_027361793.1, forward strand.
AATAACTCGCCAGATAAATCGTTGCTTTTCCATTTAATTCATATATGAATTAATTCAAAATTGAACAGTAAATTTCAAAGTTGGAAGGCCACAAGAGGGGGACAATGTTTCAAAAATGAAACGACATATCATTGCATGAGCGATGTGGTAGGAATTGAATGCTTGAATTAAGACTGGGGAAGTACTGAGGGGAAGGGGCTGCAGGCCTTGTAGCACGTGGATGTGCGGAAATGTAGCTATCCAAAGCCAAACACATTACTGCAGCTTGTCACACCTGTACGTACCAAGCAGCAAAGGCCAAGATAGATCGTTATTTTACTGACAGATTGAATACAGTGCAATGCCTCCCATATAGAGGTGAATAAGAGTAGTAGTAGTAGTAGAAGAGTTGGTCAAGTTAAATCAAGGCTAAGGAATTGGAAATGTGCAACTTGGACCAAGAAAAACTAATTACAGAGCAACGACATTTGAAAAAAGCATTCAAATCATGCTTTGAAAACACTACTTGTGTATCCCAATTTCAATTCAATCTGTCTTTGGAAACCGCTTAAGAGAGTGAGTGCACCATTCTCAGAGGAACTGCAGATACTGAAATGATGCGTGGAGTGAAGTGAGCAAGCTATTTTTCCATCTCCCTGGCGAGCATCGCCCACCTGTCTGCTGAGGCTCCCTCAGCAGACTGAAGCTGACTACTACTGCGCAGCTGCTACAGACTGTGGGCTGCCCATTGTGACATGTGGTCCCATTGTGACACGTGGCCCCATTGTGACACGTGGCCCCATTGTTCCAGGAATAGAACACATCCAAGCATTGTATTCTATGAATGGCATGATTCCTATCACAGTGTTCCATGGATGGAACACATCCTATTTACTGCAGGCAAGCAGCGACCTAGCTGCTGCTGCTGCTGCTGCTACAAGCCACTAGAATACCGTCTGTCAGACAGGTGGACGTAGGCCGAACATTCAAATAACTCGCCAGATAAATCGTTGCTTTTCCATTTAATTCATATATGAATTAATTCAAAATTGAACAGTAAATTTCAAAGTTGGAAGGCCACAAGAGGGGGGGCAATGTTTCAAAAATAAAACGACATATCATTGCATGAGGGATGTGGTAGGAATTGAATGCTTGAATTAAGACTGGGGAAGTACTGAGGGGAAGGGGCTGCAGGCCTTGTAGCAGGTGGGTGTGCAGAAATGTAGCTATCCAAAGCCAAACACATTACTGCAGCTTGTCAAACCTGTACCTACCAAGCAGCAAAGGCCAAGATAGATCATTATTTTACTGACAGATTGAATACAGTGCAATGCCTCCCATATAGAGGTGAATAAGAGTAGTAGTCGTAGTAGTAGTAGTAGTAGTAGTAGAAGAATTGGTCAAGTTAAATCAAGGCTAAGGAATTGGAAATGTGCAACTTGCACCAAGAAATACTAACTACAGAGCAACGACATTTGAAAAAAGCATTCAAATCATGCTTTGAAAACACTACTTGTGTATCCCAATTTCAATTCAATCTGTCTTTGGAAACCGCTTAAGAGAGTGAGTGCACCATTCTCAGAGGAACGGCAGATACTGAAATGATGCGTGGAGTGAAGTGAGCAAGCTATTTTTCCATCTCCCTGGCGAGCATCGCCCACCTGTCTGCTGAGGCTCCCTCAGCAGACTGAAGCTGACTACTACTGCGCAGCTGCTACAGACTGTGGGCTGCCCATTGTGACACGTGGTCCCATTGTGACACGTGGTCCCATTGTTCCAGGAATAGAACACATCCAAGCATTGTGTTCTATGAATGGCATGATTCCTATCACAGTGTTCCATGGATGGAACACATCCTATTTACTGCAGGCAAGCAGCGCACCTAGCTGCTGCTGCTGCTGCTGCTACAAGCCACTAGAATACTGTCTGTCAGACAGGTGGACGTAGGCCGAACATTCAAATAACTCGCCAGATAAATCGTTGCTTTTCCATTTAATTCATATATGAATTAATTCAAAATTGAACAGTAAATTTCAAAGTTGGAAGGCCACAAGAGGGGGACAATGTTTTAAAAATGAAACGACATATGATTGCATGAGGGATGTGGTAGGAATTGAATGCTTGAATTAAGACTGGGGAAGTACTGAGGGGAAGGGGCTGCAGGCCTTGTAGCAGGTGGGTGTGCAGAAATGTAGCTATCCAAAGCCAAACACATTACCGCAGCTTGTCATACCTGTACCTACCAAGCAGCAAAGGCCAAGATAGATCGTTATTTTACTGACAGATTGAATACAGTGCAATGCCTCCCATATAGAGGTGAATAAGAGTAGTAGTAGTAGTAGTAGAAGAGTTGGTCAAGTTAAATCAAGGCTAAGGAATTGGAAATGTGCAACTTGGACCAAGAAAAACTAATTACAGAGCAACGACATTTGAAAAAAGCATTCAAATCATGCTTTGAAAACACTACTTGTGTATTCCGATTTCAATTCAATCTGTCTTTGGAAACCGCTTAAGAGAGTGAGTGCACCATTCTCAGAGGAACTGCAGATACTGAACTGATGCGTGGAGTGAAGTGAGCAAGCTATTTTTCCATCTCCCTGGCGAGCATCGCCCACCTGTCTGCTGAGGCTCCCTCAGCAGACTGAAGCTGACTACTACTGCACAGCTGCTACAGACTGTGGGCTGCCCATTGTGACACGTGGTCCCATTGTGACACGTGGTCCCATTGTTCCAGGAATAGAACACATCCAAGCATTGTGTTCTATGAATGGCATGATTCCTATCACAGTGTTCCATGGATGGAACACATCCTATTTACTGCAGGCAAGCAGCGCACCTAGCTGCTGCTGCTGCTGCTGCTACAAGCCACTAGAATACCGTCTGTCAGACAGGTGGACGTAGGCCGAACTTTCAAATAACTCGCCAAATAAATCGTTGCTTTTCCATTTAATTCATATGTAAATTAATTCAAAATTGAACAGTAAATTTCAAAGTTGGAAGGCCACAAGAGGGGGACAATGTTTCAAAAATGAAACGACATATCATTGCATGAGGGATGTGGTAGGAATTGAATGCTTGAATTTAGACTGGGGAAGTACTGAGGGGAAGGGGCTGCAGGCCTTGTAGCAGGTGGGTGTGCAGAAATGTAGCTATCCAAAGCCAAACACATTACTGCAGCTTGTCACACCTGTACCTACCAAGCAGCAAAGGCCAAGATAGATCGTTATTTTACTGACAGATTGAATACAGTGCAATGCCTCCCATATAGAGGTGAATAAGAGTAGTAGTAGTAGTAGTAGTAGTAGTAGAAGAGTTGGTCAAGTTAAATCAAGGCTAAGGAATTGGAAATGTGCAACTTGGACCAAGAAAAACTAATTACAGAGCAACGACATTTGAAAAAAGCATTCAAATCATGCTTTGAAAACACTACTTGTGTATCCCGATTTCAATTCAATCTGTCTTTGGAAACCGCTTAAGAGAGTGAGTGCACCATTCTCAGAGGAACTGCAGATACTGAAATGATGCGTGGAGTGAAGTGAGCAAGCTATTTTTCCATCTCCCTGGTGAGCATCGCCCACCTGTCTGCTGAGGCTCCCTCAGCAGACTGAAGCTGACTACTACTGCGCAGCTGCTACAGACTGTGGGCTGCCCATTGTGACACGTGGTCCCATTGTGACACGTGATCCCATTGTTCCAGGAATAGAACACATCTAAGAATTGTGTTCTATGAATGGCATGATTCCTATCACAGTGTTCCATGGATGGAACACATCCTATTTACTGCAGGCAAGCAGCGCACCTAGCTGCTGCTGCTGCTGCTGCTACAAGCCACTAGAATACCGTCTGTCAGACAGGTGGACGTAGGCCGAACATTCAAATAACTCGCCAGATAAATCGTTGCTTTTCCATTTAATTCATATATGAATTAATTCAAAATTGAACAGTAAATTTCAAAGTTGGAAGGCCACAAGAGGGGGACAATGTTTCAAAAACGAAACGACATATCATTGCATGAGGGATGTGGTAGGATTTGAATGCTTGAATTAAGACTGGGGAAGTACTGAGGGGAAGGGGCTGCAGGCCTTGTAGCAGGAGGGTGTGCAGAAATGTAGCTATCCAAAGTCAAACACATTACTGCAGCTTGTCACACCTGTACCTACCAAGCAGCAAAGGCCAAGATAGATCGTTATTTTACTGACAGATTGAATACAGTGCAATGCCTCCCATATAGAGGTGAATAAGAGTAGTAGTAGTAGTAGTAGTAGAAGAGTTGGTCAAGTTAAATCAAGGCTAAGGAATTGGAAATGTGCAACTTGGACCAAGAAAAACTAATCACAGAGCAACGACATTTGAAAAAAGCATTCAAATCATGCTTTGAAAACACTACTTGTGTATCCCAATTTCAATTCAATCTGTCTTTGGAAACCGCTTAAGAGAGTGAGTGCACCATTCTCAGAGGAACTGCAGATACTGAAATGATGCGTGGAGTGAAGTGAGCAAGCTATTTTTCCATCTCCCTGGTGAGCATCGCCCACCTGTCTGCTGAGGCTCCCTCAGCAGACTGAAGCTGACTACTACTGCGCAGCTGCTACAGACTGTGGGCTGACCATTGTGACATGTGGTCCCATTGTGACACGTGACCCCATTGTTCCAGGAATAGAACACATCCAAGCATTGTGTTCTATGAATGGCATGATTCCTATCACAGTGTTCCATGGATGGAACACATCCTATTTACTGCAGGCAAGCAGCGCACCTAGCTGCTGCTGCTGCTACAAGCCACTAGAATACCGTCTGTCAGACAGGTGGACGTAGGCCGAACATTCAAATAACTCGCCAGATAAATCGTTGCTTTTCCATTTAATTCATATATGAATTAATTCAAAATTGAACAGTAAATTTCAAAGTTGGAAGGCCACAAGAGGGGGACAATGTTTCAAAAATGAAACGACATATCATTGCATGAGGGATGTGGTAGGAATTGAATGCTTGAATTAAGACTGGGGAAGTACTGAGGGGAAGGGGCTGCAGGCCTTGTAGCAGGTGGGTGTGCAGAAATGTAGCTATCCAAAGCCAAACACATTACTGCAGCTTGTCACACCTGTATCTACCAAGCAGCAAAGGCCAAGATAGATCGTTATTTTACTGACAGATTGAATACAGTGCAATGCCTCCCATATAGAGGTGAATAAGAGTAGTAGTAGTAGTAGTAGTAGTAGTAGTAGAAGAGTTGGTCAAGTTAAATCAAGGCTAAGGAATTGGAAATGTGCAACTTGGACCAAGAAAAACTAATTACAGAGCAACGACATTTGAAAAAAGCATTCAAATCATACTTTGAAAACACTACTTGTGTATCCCAATTTCAATTCAATCTGTCTTTGGAAACCGCTTTAGAGAGTGAGTGCACCATTCTCAGAGGAACTGCAGATACTGAAATGATGCGTGGAGTGAAGTGAGCAAGCTATTTTTCCATCTCCCTGGCGAGCATCGCCCACCTGTCTGCTGAGGCTCCCTCAGCAGACTGAAGCTGACTACTACTGCGCAGCTGCTACAGACTGTGGGCTGCCCATTGTGACACGTGGTCCCATTGTGACACGTGGTCCCATTGTTCCAGGAATAGAACACATCCAAGCATTGTGTTCTATGAATGGCATGATTCCTATCACAGTGTTCCATGGATGGAACACATCCTATTTACTGCAGGCAAGCAGCGCACCTAGCTGCTGCTGCTGCTACAAGCCACTAGAATACCGTCTGTGAGACAGGTGGACGTAGGCCGAACATTCAAATAACTCGCCAGATAAATCGTTGCTTTTCCATTTAATTCATATATGAATTAATTCAAAATTGAACAGTAAATTTCAAAGTTGGAAGGCCACAAGAGGGGGACAATGTTTCAAAAATGAAACGACATATCATTGCATGAGCGATGTGGTAGGAATTGAATGCTTGAATTAAGACTGGGGAAGTACTGAGGGGAAGGGGCTGCAGGCCTTGTAGCAGGTGGATGTGCGGAAATGTAGCTATCCAAAGCCAAACACATTACTGCAGCTTGTCACACCTGTACGTACCAAGCAGCAAAGGCCAAGATAGATCGTTATTTTACTGACAGATTGAATACAGTGCAATGCCTCCCATATAGAGGTGAATAAGAGTAGTAGTAGTAGTAGAAGAGTTGGTCAAGTTAAATCAAGGCTAAGGAATTGGAAATGTGCAACTTGGACCAAGAAAAACTAATTACAGAGCAACGACATTTGAAAAAAGCATTCAAATCATGCTTTGAAAACACTACTTGTGTATCCCAATTTCAATTCAATCTGTCTTTGGAAACCGCTTAAGAGAGTGAGTGCACCATTCTCAGAGGAACTGCAGATACTGAAATGATGCGTGGAGTGAAGTGAGCAAGCTATTTTTCCATCTCCCTGGTGAGCATCGCCCACCTGTCTGCTGAGGCTCCCTCAGCAGACTGAAGCTGACTACTACTGCGCAGCTGCTACAGACTGTGGGCTGCCCATTGTGACATGTGGTCCCATTGTGACACGTGGCCCCATTGTGACACGTGGCCCCATTGTTCCAGGAATAGAACACATCCAAGCATTGTATTCTATGAATGGCATGATTCCTATCACAGTGTTCCATGGATGGAACACATCCTATTTACTGCAGGTAAGCAGCGACCTAGCTGCTGCTGCTGCTGCTGCTACAAGCCACTAGAATACCGTCTGTCAGACAGGTGGACGTAGGCCGAACATTCAAATAACTCGCCAGATAAATCGTTGCTTTTCCATTTAATTCATATATGAATTAATTCAAAATTGAACAGTAAATTTCAAAGTTGGAAGGCCACAAGAGGGGGGCAATGTTTCAAAAATGAAACGACATATCATTGCATGAGGGATGTGGTAGGAATTGAATGCTTGAATTAAGACTGGGGAAGTACTGAGGGGAAGGGGCTGCAGGCCTTGTAGCAGGTGGGTGTGCAGAAATGTAGCTATCCAAAGCCAAACACATTACTGCAGCTTGTCAAACCTGTACCTACCAAGCAGCAAAGGCCAAGATAGATCATTATTTTACTGACAGATTGAATACAGTGCAATGCCTCCCATATAGAGGTGAATAAGAGTAGTAGTCGTAGTAGTAGTAGTAGTAGTAGAAGAATTGGTCAAGTTAAATCAAGGCTAAGGAATTGGAAATGTGCAACTTGCACCAAGAAAAACTAACTACAGAGCAACGACATTTGAAAAAAGCATTCAAATCATGCTTTGAAAACACTACTTGTGTATCCCAATTTCAATTCAATCTGTCTTTGGAAACCGCTTAAGAGAGTGAGTGCACCATTCTCAGAGGAACGGCAGATACTGAAATGATGCGTGGAGTGAAGTGAGCAAGCTATTTTTCCATCTCCCTGGCGAGCATCGCCCACCTGTCTGCTGAGGCTCCCTCAGCAGACTGAAGCTGACTACTACTGCGCAGCTGCTACAGACTGTGGGCTGCCCATTGTGACACGTGGTCCCATTGTGACACGTGGTCCCATTGTTCCAGGAATAGAACACATCCAAGCATTGTGTTCTATGAATGGCATGATTCCTATCACAGTGTTCCATGGATGGAACACATCCTATTTACTGCAGGCAAGCAGCGCACCTAGCTGCTGCTGCTGCTGCTGCTACAAGCCACTAGAATACTGTCTGTCAGACAGGTGGACGTAGGCCGAACATTCAAATAACTCGCCAGATAAATCGTTGCTTTTCCATTTAATTCATATATGAATTAATTCAAAATTGAACAGTAAATTTCAAAGTTGGAAGGCCACAAGAGGGGGACAATGTTTTAAAAATGAAACGACATATCATTGCATGAGGGATGTGGTAGGAATTGAATGCTTGAATTAAGACTGGGGAAGTACTGAGGGGAAGGGGCTGCAGGCCTTGTAGCAGGTGGGTGTGCAGAAATGTAGCTATCCAAAGCCAAACACATTACCGCAGCTTGTCATACCTGTACCTACCAAGCAGCAAAGGCCAAGTTAGATCGTTATTTTACTGACAGATTGAATACAGTGCAATGCCTCCCATATAGAGGTGAATAAGAGTAGTAGTAGTAGTAGTAGAAGAGTTGGTCAAGTTAAATCAAGGCTAAGGAATTGGAAATGTGCAACTTGGACCAAGAAAAACTAATTACAGAGCAACGACATTTGAAAAAAGCATTCAAATCATGCTTTGAAAACACTACTTGTGTATTCCGATTTCAATTCAATCTGTCTTTGGAAACCGCTTAAGAGAGTGAGTGCACCATTCTCAGAGGAACTGCAGATACTGAACTGATGCGTGGAGTGAAGTGAGCAAGCTATTTTTCCATCTCCCTGGCGAGCATCGCCCACCTGTCTGCTGAGGCTCCCTCAGCAGACTGAAGCTGACTACTACTGCACAGCTGCTACAGACTGTGGGCTGCCCATTGTGACACGTGGTCCCATTGTGACACGTGGTCCCATTGTTCCAGGAATAGAACACATCCAAGCATTGTGTTCTATGAATGGCATGATTCCTATCACAGTGTTCCATGGATGGAACACATCCTATTTACTGCAGGCAAGCAGCGCACCTAGCTGCTGCTGCTGCTGCTACAAGCCACTAGAATACCGTCTGTCAGACAGGTGGACGTAGGCCGAACATTCAAATAACTCGCCAAATAAATCGTTGCTTTTCCATTTAATTCATATGTAAATTAATTCAAAATTGAACAGTAAATTTCAAAGTTGGAAGGCCACAAGAGGGGGACAATGTTTCAAAAACGAAACGACATATCATTGCATGAGGGATGTGGTAGGAATTGAATGCTTGAATTAAGACTGGGGAAGTACTGAGGGGAAGGGGCTGCAGGCCTTGTAGCAGGTGGGTGTGCAGAAATGTAGCTATCCAAAGCCAAACACATTACTGCAGCTTGTCACACCTGTACCTACCAAGCAGCAAAGGCCAAGATAGATCGTTATTTTACTGACAGATTGAATACAGTGCAATGCCTCCCATATAGAGGTGAATAAGAGTAGTAGTAGTAGTAGTAGTAGTAGTAGTAGTAGTAGTAGAAGAGTTGGTCAAGTTAAATCAAGGCTAAGGAATTGGAAATGTGCAACTTGGACCAAGAAAAACTAATTACAGAGCAACGACATTTGAAAAAAGCATTCAAATCATGCTTTGAAAACACTACTTGTGTATCCCAATTTCAATTCAATCTGTCTTTGGAAACCGCTTAAGAGAGTGAGTGCACCATTCTCAAAGGAACTGCAGATACTGAAATGATGTGTGGAGTGAAGTGAGCAAGCTATTTTTCCATCTCCCTGGCGAGCATCGCCCACCTGTCTGCTGAGGCTCCCTCTGCAGACTGAAGCTGACTACTACTGCGCAGCTGCTACAGACTGTGGGCTGCCCATTGTGACACGTGGTCCCATTGTGACACGTGGTCCCATTGTTCCAGGAATAGAACACATCCAAAACATTGTGTTCTATGAATGGCATATTTCCTATCACAGTGTTCCATGGATGGAACACATCCTATTTACTGCAGGCAAGCAGCGCACCTAGCTGCTGCTGCTGCTGCTGCTGTTTTTCTTCTCCTCTCATGAGCCCAATCAAGACTCTAAAAGGATGAGTTTGCAACTACTTTACTTTTGGAGAAAATTCAAAACATTCATTATTCAATAGAGCCCACTAGCAAAAACCAGCGTTTTGAATGAAGAATCACATTTCTTGGTAGAATCATGCAGGATTGAAATTTTTGATGTTTTTTTTACTCATCTCAACAGCCCAAACAAGTTTCTAAAAGGATGAGTTTGCAACTACTTTACTTTTGGAGAAAATTCAAAACATTCATTATTCAATAGGGCCCAAACTATCAAAAACCAGCGGTTTGAATGAACACTCACATTTCTTGGTAGAATCGTGCAGGATTGAAATTTTTGATGTTTTTCTACTCCTCTCATGAGCCCAAACAAGACTCTAAAAGGATGAGTTTGCAACTACTTTACTTTTGGAGAAAATTCAAAACATTCATTATTCAATAGAGCCCAATAGCAAAAACCAGCGTTTTGAATGAAGAATCACATTTCTTGGTAGAATCATGCAGGATTGAAATTTATGATGGTTTTTTACTCCTCTCAACAGCCCAAACAAGTTTCTAAAAGGATGAGTTTGCAACTACTTTACTTTTGGAGAAAATTCAAAACATTCATTATTCAATAGGGCCCAAACTATCAAAAACCAGCGGTTTGAATGAACACTCACATTTCTTGGTAGAATCATGCAGGACTGAAATTTTTGATTTTTTTCTACTCCTCTCATGAGCCCAAACAAGACTCTAAAAGGATGAGTTTGCAACTACTTTACTTTTGGAGAAAATTCAAAACATTCATTATTCATTAGAGCCCAATAGCAAAAACTAGCGTTTTGAATGAAGAATCACATTTCTTGGTAGAATCATGCAGGATTGAAATTTTTGATGGTTTTTTACTCCGATCAAAAGCCCAAACAAGTTTCTAAAAGGATGAGTTTGCAACTACTTTACTTTTGGAGAAAATTCAAAACATTCATTATTCAATAGGGCCCAAAATATCAAAAACCAGCGGTTTAAATGAACACACATTTCTTGGTAGAATCGTGCAGGACTGAAATTTTTGATGTTTTTCTACTCCTCTCATGAGCCCAAACAAGTCTCTAAAAGGATGAGTTTGCAACTACTTTACTTTTGGAGAAAATTCAATGAATGTCAATTGAATGTTTTGAATTTTCTCCAAAAGTAAAGTAGTTGCAAACTCATCCTTTTAGAGACTTGGTTTGGGCTCATGAGAGGAGTAGAAAAACATCAAAAATTTCAATCCTGCACGATTCTACCAAGAAATGTGAGTGTTCATTCAAACCGCTGGTTTTTGATAGTTTGGGCCCTATTGAATAATGAATGTTTTGAATTTTCTCCAAAAGTAAAGTAGTTGCAAACTCATCCTTTTAGAAACTTGTTTGGGCTGTTGAGAGGAGTAAAAAACCATCAAAAATTTCAGTCCTGCATGATTCTACCAAGAAATGTGTGTTCATTCAAACCGCTGGTTTTTGATATTTTGGGCCCTATTGAATAAAGAATGTTTAGAATTTTCTCCAAAAGTAAAGTAGTTGCAAACTCATCCTTTTAGAAACTTGTTTGGGCTGTTGAGAGGAGTAAAAAACCATCAAAAATTTCAATCCTGCATGATTCTACCAAGAAATGTGATTCTTCATTCAAAACGCTGATTTTTGCTATTGGGTTCTATTGAATAATGAATGTTTTGAATTTTCTCCAAAAGTAAAGTAGTTGCATACTCATCCTTTTAGAGACTTGTTTGGGCTCATAAGAGGAGTAGAAAAACATCAAAAATTTCAGTCCTGCACGATTCTACCAAGAAATGTGAGTGTTCATTCAAACCGCTGGTTTTTGATAGTTTGGGCCCTTTTGAATAATGAATGTTTTGAATTTTCTCCAAAAGTAAAGTAGTTGCAAACTCATCCTTTTAGAAACTTGTTTGGGCTGTTGAGAGGAGTAAAAAACCATCAAAAATTTCAATCCTGCATGATTCTACCAAGAAATGTGATTCTTCATTCAAAACCTGATTTTTGCTATTAGGCTCTATTGAATAATGAATGTTTTGAATTTTCTCCAAAAGTAAAGTAGTTGCAAACTCATGCTTTTAGAGACTTGTTTGGGCTCATGAGAGGAGTAGAAAAACATCAAAAATTTCAGTCCTGCATGATTCTACCAAGAAATGTGTGTTCATTCAAACCGCTGGTTTTTGATATTTTGGGCCCTATTGAATAATGAATGTTTTGAATTTTCTCCAAAAGTAAAGTAGTTGCAAACTCATCCTTTTAGAAACTTGTTTGGGCTGTTGAGAGGAGTAAAAAACCATCAAAAATTTCAATCCTGCATGATTCTACCAAGAAATGTGATTCTTCATTCAAACCGCTGGTTTTTGATATTTTGGGCCCTATTGAATAATGAATGTTTTGAATTTTCTCCAAAAGTAAAGTAGTTGCAAACTCATCCTTTTAGAAACTTGTTTGGGCTGTTGAGAGGAGTAAAAAACCATCAAAAATTTCAATCCTGCATGATTCTACCAAGAAATGTGATTCTTCATTCAAAACGCTGGTTTTTGCTATTGGGCTCTATTGAATAATGAAAATGAATGTTTTGAATTTTCTCCAAAAGTAAAGTAGATGCAAACTCATCCTTTTAGAGTCTTGGTTTGGGCTCATGAGAGGAGTAGAAAAACATCAAAAATTTCAGTCCTGCACGATTCTACCAAGAAATGTGAGTGTTCATTCAAACCGCTGGTTTTTGATTTTTTTTTACCCTATTGAATAATGAATGTTTGGAATTTTCTCCAAAAGTAAAGTAGTTGCAAACTCATCCTTTTAGAGACTTGTTTGTGCTCATGAGAGGAGTAGAAAAACATCAAAAATTTCAGTCCTGCACGATTCTACCAAGAAATGTGAGTGTTCATTCAAAACGCTGATTTTTGCTATTGGGTTCTATTGAATAATGAATGTTTTGAATTTTCTCCAAAAGTAAAGTAGTTGCAAACTCATGCTTTTAGAGACTTGTTTGGGCTCATGAGAGGAGTAGAAAAACATCAAAAATTTCAGTCCTGCATGATTCTACCAAGAAATGTGAGTGTTCATTCAAACCGCTGGTTTTTGATAGTTTGGGCACTATTGAATAATGAATGTTTTGAATTTTCTCCAAAAGTAAAGTAGTTGCAAACTCATCCTTTTAGAAACTTGTTTGGGCTGTTGAGAGGAGTAAAAAACCATCAAAAATTTCAATCCTGCATGATTCTACCAAGAAATGTGATTCTTCATTCAAAACGCTGATTTTTGCTATTGGGTTCTATTGAATAATGAATGTTTTGAATTTTCTCCAAAAGTAAAGTAGTTGCAAACTCATCCTTTTATAGACTTGTTTGGGCTCATGAGAGGAGTAGAAAAACATCAAAAATTTCAGTCCTGCACGATTCTACCAAGAAATGTGTGTTCATTCAAACCGCTGGTTTTTTATATTTTGGGCCCTATTGAATAATGAATGTTTTGAATTTTCTCCAAAAGTAAAGTAGTTGCAAACTCATCCTTTTAGAAACTTGTTTGGGCTGTTGAGAGGAGTAAAAAACCATCAAAAATTTCAATCCTGCATTTTCTACCAAGAAATGTGATTCTTCATTCAAAACGCTGGTTTTTGCTATTGGGCTCTATTGAATAATGAATGTTTTGAATTTTCTCCAAAAGTAAAGTAGTTGCAAACTCATCCTTTTAGAGTCTTGTTTGGGCTCATGAGAGGAGTACAAAAACATCAAAAATTTCAGTCCTGCACGATTCTACCAAGAAATGTGAGTGTTCATTCAAACCGCTGGTTTTTGATAGTTTGGGCCATATTGAATAATGAATGTTTTGAATTTTCTCCAAAAGTAAAGTAGTTGCAAACTCATCCTTTTAGAAACTTGTTTGGGCTGTTGAGAGGAGTAAAAAACCATCAAAAATTTCAATCCTGCATGATTCTACCAAGAAACGTGATTCTTCATTCAAAACGCTGATTTTTGCTATTGGGTTCTATTGAATAATGAATGTTTTGAATTTTCTCCAAAAGTAAAGTAGTTGCAAACTCATGCTTTTAGAGACTTGTTTACGCTCATGAGAGGAGTAGAAAAACATCAAAAATTTCAGTCCTGCATGATTCTACCAAGAAATGTGTGTTCATTCAAACCGCTGGTTTTTGATATTTTGGGCCCTATTGAATAATGAATGTTTTGAATTTTCTCCAAAAGTAAAGTAGTTGCAAACTCATCCTTTTAGAAACTTGTTTGGGCTGTTGAGAGGAGTAAAAAACCATCAAAAATTTCAATCCTGCATGATTCTACCAAGAAATGTGATTCTTCATTCAAAACGCTGGTTTTTGCTATTGGGCTCTATTGAATAATGAATGTTTTGAATTTTCTCCAAAAGTAAAGTAGATGCAAACTCATCCTTTTAGAGTCTTGGTTTGGGCTCATGAGAGGAGTAGAAAAACATCAAAAATTTCAGTCCTGCACGATTCTACCAAGAAATGTGAGTGTTCATTCAAACCGCTGGTTTTTGATTTTTTTTTACCCTATTGAATAATGAATGTTTTGAATTTTCTCCAAAACTAAAGTAGTTGGAAACTCATCCTTTTATAGACTTGTTTGGGCTCATGAGAGGAGTAGAAAAACATCAAAAATTTCAGTCCTGCACGATTCTACCAAGAAATGTGTGTTCATTCAAACCGTTGGTTTTTGATATTTTGGGCCCTATTGAATAATGAATGTTTTGAATTTTCTCCAAAAGTAAAGTAGTTGCAAACTCATCCTTTTAGAAACTTGTTTGGGCTGTTGGGAGGAGTAAAAAACCATCAAAAATTTCAATCCTGCATTTTCTACCAAGAAATGTGATTCTTCATTCAAAACGCTGGTTTTTGCTATTGGGCTCTATTGAATAATGAATGTTTTGAATTTTCTCCAAAAGTAAAGTAGTTGCAAACTCATCCTTTTAGAGTCTTGTTTGGGCTCATGAGAGGAGTAGAAAAACATCAAAAATTTCAGTCCTGCACGATTCTACCAAGAAATGTGAGTGTTCATTCAAACCGCTGGTTTTTGATAGTTTGGGCCCTATTGAATAATGAATGTTTTGAATTTTCTCCAAAAGTAAAGTAGTTGCAAACTCATCCTTTTAGAAACTTGTTTGGGCTTTTGAGAGGAGTAAAAAACCATCAAAAATTTCAATCCTGCATGATTCTACCAAGAAATGTGAATCTTCATTCAAAACGCTGGTTTTTGCTATTGGGCTCTAATGAATAATGAATGTTTTGAATTTTCTCCAAAAGTAAAGTAGTTGCAAACTCATCCTTTTAGAATCTTGTTTGGGCTCATGAGAGGAGTAGAAAAACATCAAAAATTTCAGTCCTGCACGATTCTACCAAGAAATGTGAGTGTTCATTCAAACCGCTGGTTTTTGATAGTTTGGGCCCTATTGAATAATGAATGTTTTGAATTTTCTCCAAAAGTAAAGTAGTTGCAAACTCATCCTTTTAGAAACTTGTTTGGGCTGTTGAGAGGAGTAAAAAACCATCAAAAATTTCAATCCTGCATGATTCCACCAAGAAATGTGATTCTTCATTCAAAACGCTGGTTTTTGCTATTGGGCTCTATTGAATAATGAATGTTTTGAATTTTCTCCAAAAGTAAAGTAGTTGCAAACTCATCCTTTTAGAGACTTGTTTGGGCTCATGAGAGGAGTAGAAAAAAAATCAAAAATTTCAGTCCTGCACGATTCTACCAAGAAATGTGTGTTCATTCAAACCGCTGGTTTTTGATATTTTGGGCCCTATTGAATAATGAATGTTTTGAATTTTCTCCAAAAGTAAAGTAGTTGCAAACTCATCCTTTCAGAAACTTGTTTGGGCTGTTGAGAGGAGTAAAAAACCATCAAAAATTTCAATCCTGCATGATTCTACCAAGAAATGTGATTCTTCATTCAAAACGCTGGTTTTTGCTATTGGGCTCTATTGAATAATGAATGTTTTGAATTTTCTCCAAAAGTAAAGTAGTTGCAAACTCATCCTTTTAGAGTCTTGTTTGGGCTCATGAGAGGAGTAGAAAAACAGCAGCAGCAGCAGCAGCAGCTAGGTGCGCTGCTTGCCTGCAGTAAATAGGATGTGTTGCATCCATGGAACACTGTGATAGGAATCATGCCATTCATAGAACGCAATGCTTGGATGTGTTCTATTCCTGGAACAATGGGACCACGTGTCACAATGAGACCACGTGTCACAATGGGCAGCCCACAGTCTGTAGCAGCTGCGCAGTAGTAGTCAGCTTCAGTCTGTTGAGGGAGCCTCAGCAGACAGGTGGGCGATGCTCGCCAGGGAGATGGAAAAATAGCTTGCTCACTTCACTCCACGCATCATTTCAGTATCTGCAGTTCCTCTGAGAATGGTGCACTCACTCTCTTAAGCGGTTTCCAAAGACAGATTGAATTTAAATTGGGATACACAAGTACTGTTTTCAAAGCATGATTTGAATGCTATTTTCAAATGTCGTTGCTCTGTAATTAGTTTTTCTTGGTCCAAGTTGCACATTTCCAATTCCTTAGCCTTGATTTAACTTGACCAACTCTTCTACTACTACTACTACTACTACTACTCTTATTCACCTCTATATGGGAGGCATTGCACTGTATTCAATCTGCCAGTAAAATAACGATCTATCTTGGCCTTTGCTGCTTGGTAGGTACAGGTGTGACAAGCTGCAGTAATGTGTTTGGCTTTGGATAGCTACATTTCTGCACACCCACCTGCTACAAGGCCTGCAGCCCCTTCCCCTCAGTACTTCCCCAGTCTTAATTCAAGCATACAATTCCTACCACATCCCTCATGCAATGATATGTCGTTTCATTTTTGAAACATTGTCCCCCTCTTGTGGCCTTCCAACTTTGAAATTTACTGTTCAATTTTGAATTAATTCATATATGAATTAAATGGAAAAGCAACGATTTATCTGGCGAGTTATTTGAATGTTCGGCCTACGTCCACCTGTCTGACAGACGGTATTCTAGTGGCTTGTAGCAGCAGCAGCAGCAGCAGCTAGGTGCGCTTCTTGCCTGCAGTAAATAGGATGTGTTCCATCAATGGAACACTGTGATAGGAATCATGCCATTCACAGAACACAATGCTTGGATGTGTTCTATTCCTGGAACAATGGGACCACGTGTCACAATGGGACCACGTGTCACAATGGGCAGCCCACAGTCTGTAGCAGCTGCGCAGTAGTAGTCAGCTTCAGTCTGCTGAGGGAGCCTCAGCAGACAGGTGGGCGATGCTCGCCAGGGAGGTGGAAAAATTGCTTGCTCACTTCACTCCACGCATCATTTCAGTATCTGCAGTTCCTCTGAGAATGGTGCACTCACTCTCTTAAGCGGTTTCCAAAGACAGATTGAATTAAAATCGGGATACACAAGTAGTGTTTTCAAAGCATGATTTGAATGCTTTTTTCAAATGTCGTTGCTCTGTAATTAGTTTTTCTTGGTCCAAGTTGCACATTTCCAATTCCTTAGCCTTGATTTAACTTGACCAACTCTTCTACTACTACTACTACTACTACTGAATAAGTCACCTCTATATGGGAGGCATTGCACTGTATTCAATCTGTCAGTAAAATAACGATCTATCTTGGCCTTTGCTGCTTGGTAGGTACAGGTGTGACAAGCTGCAGTAATGTGTTTGGCTTTGGATAGCTACATTTCTGCACACCCACCTGCTACAAGGCCAGCAGACCCTTCCCCTCAGTACTTCCCCAGTCTTAATTCAAGCATTCAATTCCTACCACATCCCTCATGCATTGATATGTCGTTTCATTTTTGAAACATTGTCCCCCTCTTGTGGCCTTCCAACTTTGAAATTTACTGTTCAATTTTGAATTAATTCATATATGAATTAAATGGAAAAGCAACGATTTATCTGGCGAGTTATTTGAATGTTCGGCCTACGTCCACCTGTCTGACAGACGGTATTCTAGTGGCTTGTAGCAGCAGCAGCAGCAGCTAGGTGCGCTGCTTGCCTGCAGTAAATAGGATGTGTTCCATCAATGGAACACTGTGATAGGAATCATGCCATTCATAGAACACAATGCTTGGATGTGTTCTATTCCTGGAACAATGGGACCACGTGTCACAATGGGACCACGTGTCACAATGGGCAGCCCACAGTCTGTAGCAGCTGCGCAGTAGTAGTCAGCTTCAGTCTGCTGAGGGAGCCTCAGCAGACAGGTGGGCGATGCTCGCCAGGGAGATGGAAAAATAGCTTGCTCACTTCACTCCACGCATCATTTCAGTATCTGCAGTTCTTCTGAGAATGGTGCACTCACTCTCTTAAGCGGTTTCCAAAGACAGACTGAATTGAAATCGGGATACACAAGTAGTGTTTTCAAAGCATGATTTGAATGCTTTTTTCAAATGTCGTTGCTCTGTAATTAGTTTTTCTTGGTCCAAGTTGCACATTTCCAATTCCTTAGCCTTGATTTAACTTGACCAACTCTTCTACTACTACTACTACTACTACTACTACTACTCTTATTCACCTCTATATGGGAGGCATTGCACTGTATTCAATCTGTCAGTAAAATAACGATCTATCTTGGCCTTTGCTGCTTGGTAGGTACAGGTGTGACAAGCTGCAGTAATGTGTTTGGCTTTGGATAGCTACATTTCTGCACACCCACCTGCTACAAGGCCTGCAGCCCCTTCCCCTCAGTACTTCCCCAGTCTTAATTCAAGCATTCAATTCCTACCACATCCCTCATGCAATGATATGTCGTTTCATTTTTGAAACATTGTCCCCCTCTTGTGGCCTTCCAACTTTGAAATTTACTGTTCAATTTTGAATTAATTCATATATGAATTAAATGGAAAAGCAACGATTTATCTGGCGAGTTATTTGAATGTTCGGCCTACGTCCACCTGTCTAACAGACGGTATTCTAGTGGCTTGTAGCAGCAGCAGCAGCAGCAGCTAGGTGCGCTGCTTGCCTGCAGTAAATAGGATGTGTTCCATCCATGGAACACTGTGATAGGAATCATGCCATTCATAGAACACAATTCTTGGATGTGTTCTATTCCTGGAACAATGGGACAAGGTGTCACAATGGGACCACGTGTCACAATGGGCAGCCCACAGTCTGTAGCAGCTGCGCAGTAGTAGTCAGCTTCAGTCTGCTGAGGGAGCCTCAGCAGACACGTGGGCGATTCTCGCCAGGGAGATGGAAAAATAGCTTGCTCACTTCACGCATCATTTCAGTATCTGCAGTTCCTCTGAGAATGGTGCACTCACTCTCTAAAGCGGTTTCCAAAGACAGATTGAATTGAAATTGGGATACACAAGTAGTGTTTTCAAAGCATGATTTGAATGCTTTTTTCAAATGTCGTTGCTCTGTAATTAGTTTTTCTTGGTTCAAGTTGCACATTTCCAACTCCTTAGCCTTGATTTAACTTGACCAACTCTTCTACTACTACTACTACTACTACTACTCTTATTCACCTCTATATGGGAGGCATTGCACTGTATTCAATCTGTCAGTAAAATAACGATCTATCTTGGCCTTTGCTGCTTGGTAGGTACAGGTGTGACAAGCTGCAGTAATGTGTTTGGCTTTGGATAGCTACATTTCTGCACACCCACCTGCTACAAGGCCTGCAGCCCCTTCCCCTCAGTACTTCCCCGGTATTAATTCAAGCATTCAATTCCTACCACATCCCTCATGCAATGATATGCCGTTTCATTTTTGAAACATTGTCCCCCTGTTGTGGCCTTCCAACTTTGAAATTTACTGTTCAATTTTGAATTAATTCATATATGAATTAAATGGAAAAGCAACGATTTATCTGGCGAGTTATTTGAATGTTCGGCCTACGTCCACCTGTCTGACAGACGGTATTCTAGTGGCTTGTAGCAGCAGCAGCAGCAGCAGCTAGGTGCGCTGCTTGCCTGCAGTAAATAGGATGTGTTCCATCCATGGAACACTGTGATAGGAATCATGCCATTCATAGAACACAATGCTTGGATGTGTTCTATTCCTGGAACAATGGGACCACGTGTCACAATGGGACCACGTGTCACAATGGGCAGCCCACAGTCTGTAGCAGCTGCGCAGTAGTAGTCAGCTTCAGTCTGCTGAGGGAGCCTCAGCAGACAGGTGGGCGATGCTCGCCAGGGAGATGGAAAAATAGCTTGCTCACTTCACTCCACGCATCAGTTCAGTATCTGCAGTTCCTCTGAGAATGGTGCACTCACTCTCTTAAGCGGTTTCCAAAGACAGATTGAATTGAAATCGGGATACACAAGTAGTGTTTTCAAAGCATGATTTGAATGCTTTTTTCAAATGTCGTTGCTCTGTAATTAGTTTTTCTTGGTCCAAGTTGCACATTTCCAATTCCTTAGCCTTGATTTAACTTGACCAACTCTTCTACTACTACTACTACTACTCTTATTCACCTCTATATGGGAGGCATTGCACTGTATTCAATCTGTCAGTAAAATAACGATCTATCTTGGCCTTTGCTGCTTGGTAGGTACAGGTATGACAAGCTGCAGTAATGTGTTTGGCTTTGGATAGCTACATTTCTGCACACCCACCTGCTACAAGGCCTGCAGCCCCTTCCCCTCAGTACTTCCCCAGTCTTAATTCAAGCATTCAATTTCTACCACATCCCTCATGCAATGATATGTCGTTTCATTTTTGAAACATTGTCCCCCTCTTGTGGCCTTCCAACTTTGAAATTTACTGTTCAATTTTGAATTAATTCATATATGAATTAAATGGAAAAGCAACGATTTATCTGGCGAGTTATTTGAATGTTCGGCCTACGTCCACCTGTCTGACAGACGGTATTCTAGTGGCTTGTAGCAGCAGCAGCAGCAGCAGCAGCTAGGTGCGCTGCTTGCCTGCAGTAAATAAGATGTGTTCCATCCATGGAACACTGTGATAGGAATCATGCCATTCATAGAACACAATGCTTGGAATTGTTCTATTCCTGGAACAATTTGACCACGTGTCACAATGGGACCATGTGTCACAATGGGCCGCCCACAGTCTGTAGCAGCTGCTCAGTAGTAGTCAGCTTCAGTCTGCTGAGGGAGCCTCAGCAGACAGGTGGGCGATGCTCGCCAGGGAGATGGAAAAATAGCTTGCTCACTTCACTCCACACATCATTTCAGTATCTGCAGTTCCTTTGAGAATGGTGCACTCACTCTCTTAAGCGGTTTCCAAAGACAGATTGAATTGAAATCGGGATACACAAGTAGTGTTTTCAAAGCATGATTTGAATGCTTTTTTCAAATGTCGTTGCTCTGTAATTAGTTTTTCTTGGTGCAAGTTGCACATTTCCAATTCCTTAGCCTTGATTTAACTTGACCAACTCTTCTACTACTACTACTACTACTACTACTACTACTCTTATTCACCTCTATATGGGAGGCATTGCACTGTATTCAATCTGTCAGTAAAATAACGATCTATCTTGGCCTTTGCTGCTTGGTAGGTACAGGTGTGACAAGCTGCAGTAATGTGTTTGGCTTTGGATAGCTACATTTCTGCACACCCACCTGCTACAAGGCCTGCAGCCCCTTCCCCTCAGTACTTCCCCAGTCTTAATTCAAGCATTCAATTCCTACCACATCCCTCATGCAATGATATGTCGTTTCGTTTTTGAAACATTGTCCCCCTCTTGTGGCCTTCCAACTTTGAAATTTACTGTTCAATTTTGAATTAATTCATATATGAATTAAATGGAAAAGCAACGATTTATCTGGCGAGTTATTTGAATGTTCGGCCTACGTCCACCTGTCTGACAGACGGTATTCTAGTGGCTTGTAGCAGCAGCAGCAGCTAGGTGCGCTGCTTGCCTGCAGTAAATAGGATGTGTTCCATCCATGGAACACTGTGATAGGAATCATGCCATTCATAGAACACAATGCTTGGATGTGTTCTATTCCTGGAACAATGGGACCACGTGTCACAATGGGACCACGTGTCACAATGGTCAGCACACAGTCTGTAGCAGCTGCGCAGTAGTAGTCAGCTTCAGTCTGCTGAGGGAGCCTCAGCACACAGGTGGGCGATGCTCGCCAGGGAGATGTAAAAATAGCTTGCTAACTTCACTCCACGCATCATTTCAGTATCTGCAGTTCCTCTGAGAATGGTGCACTCACTCTCTTAAGCGGTTTCCAAAAACAGATTGAATTGAAATCGGGATACACAAGTAGTGTTTTCAAAGCATGATTAGAATGCTTTTTTCAAATTTCGTTTCTCTGTAATTAGTTTTTCTTGGTCCAAGTTGCACATTTCCAATTCCTTAGCCTTGATTTAACTTGACCAACTCTTCTACTACTACTACTACTACTACTACTCTTATTCACCTCTATATGGGAGGCATTGCACTGTATTCAATCTGTCAGTAAAATAACGATCTATCTTGGCCTTTGCTGCTTGGTAGGTACAGGTGTGACAAGCTGCGGTAATGTGTTTGGCTTTGGATAGCTACATTTCTGCACACCCACCTGCTACAAGGCCTGCAGCCCCTTCCCCTCAGTACTTCCCCAGTCTTAATTCAAGCATTCAATTCCTACCACATCCCTCATGCAATGATATGTCGTTTCATTTTTGAAACATTGTCCCCCTCTTGTGGCCTTCCAACTTTGAAATTTACTGTTCAATTTTGAATTAATTCATATATGAATTAAATGGAAAAGCAACGATTTATCTGGCGAGTTATTTGAATGTTCGGCCTACGTCCACCTGTCTGACAGACGGTATTCTAGTGGCTTGTAGCAGCAGCAGCAGCAGCAGCTAGGTGCGCTGCTTGCCTGCAGTAAATAGGATGTGTTCCATCCATGGAACACTGTGATAGGAATCATGCCATTCATAGAACACAATGCTTGGATGTGTTCTATTCCTGGAACAATGGGACCACGTGTCACAATGGGACCACGTGTCACAATGATCAGCCCACAGTCTGTAGCAGCTGCGCAGTAGTAGTCAGCTTCAGTCTGCTGAGGGAGCCTCAGCAGACAGGTGGGCGATGCTCGCCAGGGAGATGTAAAAATAGCTTGCTCACTTCACTCCACACATCATTTCAGTATCTGCAGTTCCTCTGAGAATGGTGCACTCACTCTCTTAAGCGGTTTCCAAAGACAGATTGAATTGAAATCGGGATACACAAGTAGTGTTTTCAAAGCATGATTTGAATGCTTTTTTCAAATGTCGTTGCTCTGTAATTAGTTTTTCTTGGTCCAAGTTGCACATTTCCAATTCCTTAGCCTTGATTTAACTTGACCAACTCTTCTACTACTACTACTACTACTCTTATTCACCTCTATATGGGAGGCATTGCACTGTATTCAATCTGTCAGTAAAA
This sequence comes from Dendrobates tinctorius, assembly GCF_039654945.1. Classification (NCBI taxonomy): domain Eukaryota; kingdom Metazoa; phylum Chordata; class Amphibia; order Anura; family Dendrobatidae; genus Dendrobates; species Dendrobates tinctorius. The sequence goes on from NW_027361793.1 coordinate 27,330,439, forward strand.
TAAGCCTTTAAAGAATTATCTGAATTTTACTGGGAAGATTTTGAACTAGAATACTTGGGGATAATTTTCCCTAAAGATTTGAAACTCATTGTTTCTAAGAATATGGAACATCTCAGTAAGAAAATCTTAAAAGACCTTTCTGGTTATAATAATTGCGATCTATCCCTGATAGGAAGAACCTTGGTAATAAAAACATATATTTTACCTAAAATTCTTTTTGTACTTAGGAATTTACCTCTTACGATTCCCACTTCCCTTTTATTTAAAATCCAAAAAGCAATTAACCTTTTTATCTGGAAAGGGAAGAAACCTAGAGTTGCTACTGAAATTTTATATAAGAAAAAGAGTAATGGAGGCCTTGCACTCCCCAATATTCAAATCTATTTTCAAGCTTCTCTTATTCTTCAGAGTCAACAGTGGTTTTCTACGAAAACACTTCCCGCTTGGTTGGACCTTGAGCTAGAACATTATGGGACTAGTTCAATATCAGATTTTTTCTTTAAAGATCTGCTATCTCCTTCGATCATTACTTATCAACATCCTGTTGTAAATTCTATACTGACTATGTGGAGGAGTTTCACAAAATTAAAGAAAGGCAACGACAGGAAAAGCATTTTGAAAAAATTCCCATTAAAATTATTATCAAAAATATATAAATGTCCAGTTCCAGAGGAGTGGTGCAGCTTTAAAATTAATACGGTAGGGGATTTATGGGACGGACAAAATTTTTTACCCTTTAATGAAATTAAAAATAAATTTCATGTCCCGTCTACACATTTCACCTCTTATCTACTTCTGAAAGATCTTCTGCGGAAATTTTTGACTAGTAGAGCTTTGAATTCGGATATTGTGGCCTCCATGTTTGCAAATGTTGCTCTTAAGTCGACTTGGAGTCTTAAAAACATATATTCCCACCCTAATGACAACACCGAACTCTTTAAAAATGTATACATTCAAAGATGGGAAAGGGATTTTAACATAAAATTTGATGAAGACCAATGGGGGAAGGCCATAAAGTTTTCAAATGCATCTACTATTTCTGCGACTTTACAGGAGTCTTTCTTTAAAACTTTAATTAGATGGCATTACACTCCGATTAGGTTAGCTCATATAGATAATAAATACTCCCCTCTATGCTGGAGGAATTGTGGTTTACCAGGTAACCTGTACCACATTTTCTGGAGCTGTCCTAAATTGAAGAGATTGTGGAAAGAAGTTACGAATCATATAAATACTCTCTCTGACAACGCAGTGAAGGTCACCCCACAAATGGCATTACTTTCTTTGGGCACTGAAGAAATAAATCCTGTTATTCGATTTGTAATGATACATACTTTTTTGGTGACCAAAAACGCTATAGCTTTCTGGTGGCTTAAAACTGATTTACCTTCTTTTGCTGATATTTTAGGTAAATTACGGACTCATAATTCTATGGAGAAAAGATTTGCCTTTATTAATGGTACTCTCCATAAATATCACACTAAATGGGATGTTTGGAATTTGAAATTTTCTTAATTTATGTTATCTAACACTCTACTGTAAACTCAATATGACAATGTTGGTTCCTTTTTTGAGAGGATTGCATTCAAGCGATGTATTATATTTGTTTCTTATGTACACTACTTGTATTAAACAATTTTATTTAATGTGTGATGTAACACGTAGAGTAAAGTTCTCTACTTTTTACTTTGTCCATTTACCCTTTCCCTCTATACTTGAAACTTTAATAAAAATATTTAAACAAAAAAGCATGAGTTTGCAACTACTTTACTTTTGGAGAAAATTCAAAACATTCATTATTCAATAGAACCCAATAGCAAAAATCAGCGTTTTGAATGAAGAATCACATTTCTTGGTAGAATCATGCAGGATTGAAATTTTTGATGGTTTTTTACTCCTGTCAACAGCCCAAACAAGTTTCAAAAAGGATGAGTTTGCAACTACTTTACTTTTGGAGAAAATTCAAAACATTCATTATTCAATAGGGCCCAAAATATCAAAAACCAGCGGTTTGAATGAACACACATTTCTTGGTAGAATCATGCAGGACTGAAATTTTTGATGTTTTTCTACTCCTCTCATGACCCCAAACAAGTCTATAAAAGCAATAGCTTGCAACTACTTTACTTTTGGAGAAAATTCAAAACATTCATTATTCAATAGAACCCAATAGCAAAAATCAGCGTTTTGAATGAAGAATCACATTTCTTGGTAGAATCATGCAGGATTGAAATTTTTGATGGTTTTTTACTCCTCTCAACAGCCCAAACAAGTTTCTAAAAGGATGAGTTTGCAACTACTTTACTTTTGGAGAAAATTCAAAACATTCATTATTCAATAGGGCCCAAAATATCAAAAACCAGCGGTTTGAATGAACACTCACACTTCTTGGTAGAATCGTGCAGGACTGAAATTTTTGATGTTTTTCTACTCCTCTCATGAGCACAAACAAGTCTCTAAAAGGATGAGTTTGCAACTACTTTACTTTTGGAGAAAATTCAAAACATTCATTATTCAATAGAACCCAATAGCAAAAACCAGCGTTTTGAATGAAGAATCACATTTCTTGGTAGAAAATGCAGGATTAAAATTTTTGATGGTCTTTTACTCCTCTCAACAGCCCAAACAAGTTTCTAAAAGGATGAGTTTGCAACTACTTTACTTTTGGAGAAAATTCAAAACATTCATTATTCAATAGGGCCCAAAATATCAAAAACCAGCGGTTTGAATGAACACACATTCCTTGGTAGAATCGTGCAGGACTGAAATTTTTGATGTTTTTCTACTCCTCTCATGAGCCCAAACAAGTCTATAAAAGGATGAGTTTGCAACTACTTTACTTTTGGAGAAAATTCAAAACATTCATTATTCAATAGAACCCAATAGCAAAAATCAGCGTTTTGAATGAAGAATCACATTTCTTGGTAGAATCATGCAGGATTTAAATTTTTGATGGTTTTTTACTCCTCTCAACAGCCCAAACAAGTTTCCAAAAGGATGAGTTTGCAACTACTTTACTTTTGGAGAAAATTCAAAACATTCATTATTCAATAGGGCCCAAACTATCAAAAACCAGCGGTTTGAATGAACACTCACATTTCTTGGTAGAATCGTGCAGGACTGAAATTTTTGATGTTTTTCTACTCCTCTCATGAGCACAAACAAGTCTCTAAAAGGATGAGTTTGCAACTACTTTACTTTTGGAGAAAATTCAAAACATTCATTATTCAATAGGGTAAAAAAAAATCAAAAACCAGCGGTTTGAATGAACACTCACATTTCTTGGTAGAATCGTGCAGGACTGAAATTTTTGATGTTTTTCTACTCCTCTCATGAGCCCAAACCAAGACTCTAAAAGGATGAGTTTGCATCTACTTTACTTTTGGAGAAAATTCAAAACATTCATTATTCAATATGGCCCAAACTATCAAAAACCAGCGGTTTGAATGAACACACATTTCTTGGTAGAATCATGCAGGACTGAAATTTTTGATGTTTTTCTACTCCTCTCATGAGCCCAAACAAGACTCTAAAAGGATGAGTTTGCAACTATTTTACTTTTGGAGAAAATTCAAAACATTCATTATTCAATAGAGCCCAATAGCAAAAACCAGCGTTTTGAATGAAGAATCACATTTCTTGGTAGAAAATGCAGGATTGAAATTTTTGATGGTTTTTTACTCCTCTCAACAGCCCAAACAAGTTTCTAAAAGGATGAGTTTGCAACTACTTTACTTTTGGAGAAAATTCAAAACATTCATTATTCAATAGGGCCCAAAGTATCAAAAACCAGCGGTTTGAATGAACACACATTTCTTGGTAGAATCGTGCAGGACTGAAATTTTTGATGTTTTTCTACTCCTCTCATGAGCCCAAACAAGTCTATAAAAGGATGAGTTTGCAACTACTTTACTTTTGGAGAAAATTCAAAACATTCATTATTCAATAGAACCCAATAGCAAAAATCAGCGTTTTGAATGAAGAATCACATTTCTTGGTAGAATCATGCAGGATTGAAATTTTTGATGGTTTTTTACTCCTCTCAACAGCCCAAACAAGTTTCCAAAAGGATGAGTTTGCAACTACTTTACTTTTGGAGAAAATTCAAAACATTCATTATTCAATAGGGCCCAAAATATCAAAAACCAGCGGTTTGAATGAACACACATTTCTTGGTAGAATCATGCAGGACTGAAATTTTTGATGTTTTTCTACTCCTCTCATGAGCCCAAACAAGTCTCTAAAAGCATGAGCTTGCAACTACTTTACTTTTGGAGAAAATTCAAAACATTCATTATTCAATAGAACCCAATAGCAAAAATCAGCGTTTTGAATGAAGAATCACATTTCTTGGTAGAATCATGCAGGATTGAAATTTTTGATGGTTTTTTACTCCTCTCAACAGCCCAAACAAGTTTCTAAAAGGATGACTTTGCAACTACTTTACTTTTGGAGAAAATTCAAGACATTCATTATTCAATAGGGCCCAAACTATCAAAAACCAGCGGTTTTAATGAACACTCACATTTCTTGGTAGAATCGTGCAGGACTGAAATTTTTGATGTTTTTCTACTCCTCTCATGAGCACAAACAAGTCTCTAAAAGGATGAGTTTGCAACTACTTTATTTTTGGAGAAAATTCAAAACATTCATTATTCAATAGAGCCCAATAGCAAAAACCAGCGTTTTGAATGAAGAATCACATTTCTTGGTAGAATCATGCAGGATTGAAATTTTTGATGATTTTTTACTCCTCTCAACAGCCCAAACAAGTTTCAAAAAGGATGAGTTTGCAACTACTTTACTTTTGGAGAAAATTCAAAACATTCATTATTCAATAGGGCCCAAAATATCAAAAACCAGCGGTTTGAATGAACACACATTTCTTGGTAGAATCATGCAGGACTGAAATTTTTGATGTTTTTCTACTCCTCTCATAAGCCCAAACAAGTCTCTAAAAGCATGAGCTTGCAACTACTTTACTTTTGGAGAAAATTCAAAACATTCATTATTCAATAGAACCCAATAGCAAAAATCAGCGTTTTGAATGAAGAATCACATTTCTTGGTAGAATCATGCAGGATTGAAATTTTTGATGGTTTTTTACTCCTCTCAACAGCCCAAACAAGTTTCTAAAAGGATGACTTTGCAACTACTTTACTTTTGGAGAAAATTCAAAACATTCATTATTCAATAGGGCCCAAACTATCAAAAACCAGCGGTTTGAATGAACACTCACATTTCTTGGTAGAATCGTGCAGGACTGAAATTTTTGATGTTTTTCTACTCCTCTCATGAGCACAAACAAGTCTCTAAAAGGATGAGTTTGCAACTACTTTACTTTTGGAGAAAATTCAAAACATTCATTATTCAATAGGGTAAAAAAAAATCAAAAACCAGCGGTTTGAATGAACACTCACATTTCTTGGTAGAATCGTGCATGACTGAAATTTTTGATGTTTTTCTACTCCTCTCATGAGCCCAAACCAAGACTCTAAAAGGATGAGTTTGCATCTACTTTACTTTTGGAGAAAATTCAAAACATTCATTATTCAATAGAGCCCAATAGCAAAAACCAGCGTTTTGAATGAAGAATCACATTTCTTGGTAGAATCATGCAGGATTGAAATTTATGATGGTTTTTTACTCCTGTCAACAGCCCAAACAAGTTTCCAAAAGGATGAGTTTGCAACTACTTTACTTTTGGAGAAAATTCAAAACATTCATTATTCAATAGGGCCCAAACTATGAAAAACCAGCGGTTTGAATGAACACTCACATTTCTTGGTAGAATCGTGCAGGACTGAAATTTTTGATGTTTTTCTACTCCTCTCATGAGCACAAACAAGTCTCTAAAAGGATGAGTTTGCAACTACTTTACTTTTGGAGAAAATTCAAAATATTCATTATTCAATAGGGTAAAAAAAAATCAAAAACCAGCGGTTTGAATGAACACTCACATTTCTTGGTAGAATCGTGCAGGACTGAAATTTTTGATGTTTTTCTACTCCTCTCATGAGCCCAAACCAAGACTCTAAAAGGATGAGTTTGCATCTACTTTACTTTTGGAGAAAATTCAAAACATTCATTATTCAATATGGCCCAAACTATCAAAAACCAGCGGTTTGAATGAACACACATTTCTTGGTAGAATCATGCAGGACTGAAATTTTTGATGTTTTTCTACTCCGCTCATGAGCCCAAACAAGACTCTAAAAGGATGAGTTTGCAACTATTTTACTTTTGGAGAAAATTCAAAACATTCATTATTCAATAGAGCCCAATAGCAAAAACCAGCGTTTTGAATGAAGAATCACATTTCTTGGTAGAAAATGCAGGATTGAAATTTTTGATGGTTTTTTACTCCTCTCAACAGCCCAAACAAGTTTCTAAAAGGATGAGTTTGCAACTACTTTACTTTGAGAAAATTCAAAACATTCATTATTCAATAGGGCCCAAAATATCAAAAACCAGCGGTTTGAATGAACACACATTTCTTGGTAGAATCGTGCAGGACTGAAATTTTTGATGTTTTTCTACTCCTCTCATGAGCCCAAACAAGTCTATAAAAGGATGAGTTTGCAACTACTTTACTTTTGGAGAAAATTCAAAACATTCATTATTCAATAGAACCCAATAGCAAAAATCAGCGTTTTGAATGAAGAATCACATTTCTTGGTAGAATCATGCAGGATTGAAATTTTTGATGGTTTTTTACTCCTCTCAACAGCCCAAACAAGTTTCTAAAAGGATGAGTTTGCAACTACTTTACTTTTGGAGAAAATTCAAAACATTCATTATTCAATAGGGCCCAAACTATCAAAAACCAGCGGTTTGAATGAACACTCACATTTCTTGGTAGAATCGTGCAGGACTGAAATTTTTGATGTTTTTCTACTCCTCTCATGAGCACAAACAAGTCTCTAAAAGGATGAGTTTGCAACTACTTTACTTTTGGAGAAAATTCAAAACATTCATTATTCAATAGGGTAAAAAAAAATCAAAAACCAGCGGTTTGAATGAACACTCACATTTCTTGGTAGAATCGTGCAGGACTGAAATTTTTAATGTTTTTCTACTCCTCTCATGAGCCCAAACCAAGACTCTAAAAGGATGAGTTTGCATCTACTTTACTTTTGGAGAAAATTCAAAACATTCATTATTCAATAGAGCCCAATAGCAAAAACCAGCGTTTTGAATGAAGAATCACATTTCTTGGTAAAATCATGCAGGATTGAAATTTTTGATGGTTTTTTACTCCTCTCAACAGCCCAAACAAGTTTCTAAAAGGATGAGTTTGCAACTACTTTACTTTTGGAGAAAATTCAAAACATTCATTATTCAATAGGGCCCAAAATATCAAAAACCAGCGGTTTGAATGAAGAATCACATTTCTTGGTAGAATCATGCAGGATTGAAATTTTTGATGGTTTTTTACTCCTCTCAACAGCCCAAACAAGTTTCTAAAAGGATGAGTTTGCAACTACTTTACTTTTGGAGAAAATTCAAAACATTCATTATTCAATAGGGCCCAAAATATCAAAAACCAGCGGTTTGAATGAACACACATTTCTTGGTAGAATCATACAGGACTGAAATTTTTGATGTTTTTCTACTCCTCTCATGAGTCCAAACAAGTCTCTAAAAGCATGAGTTTGCAACTACTTTACTTTTGGAGAAAATTCAAAACATTCATTATTCAATAGAGCCTAATAGCAAAAATCAGGTTTTGAATGAAGAATCACATTTCTTGGTAGAATCATGCAGGATTGAAATTTTTGATGGTTTTTTACTCCTCTCAACAGCCCAAACAAGTTTCTAAAAGGATGAGTTTGCAACTACTTTACTTTTGGAGAAAATTCAAAACATTCTTTATTCAATAGGGCCCAAAATATCAAAAACCAGCGGTTTGAATGAACACACATTTCTTGGTAGAATCATGCAGGACTGAAATTTTTGATGGTTTTTTACTCCTCTCAACAGCCCAAACAAGTTTCTAAAAGGATGAGTTTGCAACTACTTTACTTTTGGAGAAAATTCAAAACATTCATTATTCAATAGGGCCCAAAATATCAAAAACCAGCGGTTTGAATGAACACACATTTCTTGGTAGAATCATGCAGGACTGAAATTTTTGATGTTTTTCTACTCCTCTCATGAGCCCAAACAAGTCTCTAAAAGCATGAGCTTGCAACTACTTTACTTTTGGAGAAAATTCAAAACATTCATTATTCAATAGGGCCCAAACTATCAAAAACCAGCGGTTTGAATGAACACTCACATTTCTTGTTAGAATCATGCAGGACTGAAATTTTTGATGTTTTTCTACTCCTCTCATGAGCCCAAACAAGTCTCTAAAAGCATGAGTTTGCAACTACTTTACTTTTGGAGAAAATTCAAAACATTCAATTGACATTCATTGAATTTTCTCCAAAAGTAAAGTAGTTGCAAACTCATCCTTTTAGAGACTTGTTTGGGCTCATGAGAGGAGTAGAAAAACATCAAAAATTTCAGTCCTGCACGATTCTACCAAGAAATGTGTGTTCATTTAAACCGCTGGTTTTTGATATTTTGGGCCCTATTGAATAATGAATGTTTTGAATTTTCTCCAAAAGTAAAGTAGTTGCAAACTCATCCTTTTAGAAACTTGTTTGGGCTTTTGAGAGGAGTAAAAAACCATCAAAAATTTCAATCCTGCATGATTCTACCAAGAAATGTGATTCTTCATTCAAAACGCTGGTTTTTGCTATTTGGCTCTAATGAATAATGAACGTTTTGAATTTTCTCCAAAAGTAAAGTAGTTGCAAACTCATCCTTTTAGAGTCTTGTTTGGGCTCATGAGAGGAGTAGAAAAACATCAAAAATTTCAGTCCTGCACGATTCTACCAAGAAATGTGAGTGTTCATTCAAACCGCTGGTTTTTGATAGTTTGGGCCCTATTGAATAATGAATGTTTTGAATTTTCTCCAAAACTAAAGTAGTTGCAAACTCATCCTTTTAGAAACTTGTTTGGGCTGTTGAGAGGAGTAAAAAACCATGAAAAATTTCAATCCTGCATGATTCTACCAAGAAATGTGATTCTTCATTCAAAACGCTGGTTTTTGCTAGTGGGCTCTATTGAATAATGAATGTTTTGAATTTTCTCCAAAAGTAAAGTAGTTGCAAACTCATCCTTTTAGAGTCTTGTTTGGGCTCATGAGAGGAGTAGAAAAACAGCAGCAGCAGCAGCAGCAGCTAGGTGCGCTGCTTGCCTGCAGTAAACAGGATGTGTTCCATCCATGGAACACTGTGATAGGAATCATGCCATTCATAGAACACAATACTTGGATGTGTTCTATTCCTGGAACAATGGGGCCACGTGTCACAATGGGACCACGTGTCACAATGGGCAGCCCACAGTCTGTAGCAGCTGCTCAGTAGTAGTCAGCTTCAGTCTGCTGAGGGAGCCTCAGCAGACAGGTGGGCGATGCTCGCCAGGGAGATGGAAAAATAGCTTGCTCACTTCACTCCACGCATCATTTCAGTATCTGCAGTTCCTCTGAGAATGGTGCACTCACTCTCTTAAGCGGTTTCCAAAGACAGATTGAATTTAAATTGGGATACACAAGTACTGTTTTCAAAGCATGATTTGAATGCTTTTTTCAAATGTCGTTGCTCTGTAATTAGTTTTTCTTGGTCCAAGTTGCACATTTCCAATTCCTTAGCCTTGATTTAACTTGACCAACTCTTCTACTACTACTACTACTACTACTACTACTACTCTTATTCACCTCTATATGGGAGGCATTGCACTGTATTCAATCTGCCAGTAAAATAACGATCTATCTTGGCCTTTGCTGCTTGGTAGGTACAGGTGTGACAAGCTGCAGTAATGTGTTTGGCTTTGGATAGCTACATTTCTGCACACCCACCTGCTACAAGGCCTGCAGCCCCTTCCCCTCAGTACTTCCCCAGTCTTAATTCAAGCATTCAATTCCTACCACATCCCTCATGCAATGATATGTCGTTTCATTTTTGAAACATTGTCCCCCTCTTGTGGCCTTCCAACTTTGAAATTTACTGTTCAATTTTGAATTAATTCATATATGAATTAAATGGAAAAGCAACGATTTATCTGGCGAGTTATTTGAATGTTCGGCCTACGTCCACCTGTCTGACAGACGGTATTCTAGTGGCTTGTAGCAGCAGCAGCAGCTAGGTGCGCTGCTTGCCTGCAGTAAATAGGATGTGTTCCATCCATGGAACACTGTGATAGGAATCATGCCATTCATAGAACACAATTCTTGGATGTGTTCTATTCCTGGAACAATGGGACCACGTGTCACAATGGGACCACGTGTCACAATGGGCAGCCCACAGTCTGTAGCAGCTGCGCAGTAGTAGTCAGCTTCCGTCTGCTGAGGGAGCCTCAGCAGAAAGGTGGGCGATGCTCGCCAGGGAGATGGAAAAATAGCTTGCTCACTTCACTCCACGCATCATTTCAGTATCTGCAGTTCCTCTGAGAATGGTGCACTCACTCTCTTAAGCGGTTTCCAAAGACAGATTGAATTGAAATCGGGATACACAAGTAGTGTTTTCAAAGCATGATTTGAATGCTTTTTTCAAATGTCGTTGCTCTGTAATTAGTTTTTCTTGGTCCAAGTTGCACATTTCCAATTCCTTAGCCTTGATTTAACTTGACCAACTCTTCTACTACTACTACTACTACTACTACTACTACTACAACTACTCTTATTCACCTCTATATGGGAGGCATTGCACTGTATTCAATCTGTCAGTAAAATAACGATCTATCTTGGCCTTTGCTGCTTGGTAGGTACAGGTGTGACAAGCTGCAGTAATGTGTTTGGCTTTGGATAGCTACATTTCTGCACACCCACCTGCTACAAGGCCTGCAGCCCCTTCCCCTCAGTACTTCCCCAGTCTTAATTCAAGCATTCAATTCCTACCACATCCCTCATGCAATGATATGTCGTTTCATTTTTGAAACATTGTCCCCCTGTTGTGGCCTTCCAACTTTGAAATTTACTGTTCAATTTTGAATTAATTTATATATGAATTAAATGGAAAAGCAACGATTTATCTGGCGAGTTATTTGAATGTTCGGCCTACGTCCACCTGTCTGACAGACGGTATTCTAGTGGCTTGTAGCAGCAGCAGCAGCAGCAGCAGCAGCTAGGTGCGCTGCTTGCCTGCAGTAAATAGGATGTGTTCCATCCATGGAACACTGTGATAGGAATCATGCCATTCATAGAACACAATGCTTGGATGTGTTCTATTCCTGGAACAATGGGGCCACGTGTCACAATGGGACCACGTGTCACAATGGGCAGCCCACAGTCTGTAGCAGCTGCGCAGTAGTAGTCAGCTTCAGTCTGCTGAGGGAGCCTCAGCAGACAGGTGGGCGATGCTCACCAGGGAGATGGAAAAATAGCTTGCTCACTTCACTCCACGCATCATTTCAGTATCTGCAGTTCCTCTGAGAATGGTGCACTCACTCTCTTAAGCGGTTTCCAAAGACAGATTGAATTGAAATTGGGATACACAAGTAGTGTTTTCAAAGCATGATTTGAATGCTTTTTTCAAATGTCATTGCTCTGTAATTAGTTTTTCTTGGTCCAAGTTGCACATTTCCAATTCCTTAGCCTTGATTTAACTTGACCAACTCTTCTACTACTACTACTACTACTACTACTACTACTCTTATTCACCTCTATATGGGAGGCATTGCACTGTATTCAATCTGTCAGTAAAATAACGATCTATCTTGGCCTTTGCTGCTTGGTAGGTACAGGTGTGACAAGCTGCAGTAATGTGTTTGGCTTTGGATAGCTACATTTCTGCACACCCACCTGCTACAAGGCCTGCAGCCCCTTCCCCTCAGTACTTCCCCAGTCTTAATTCAAGCATTCAATTCCTACCACATCCCTCATGCAAAGATATGTCGTTTCATTTTTGAAACATTGTCCCCCTCTTGTGGCCTTCCAACTTTGAAATTTACTGTTCAATTTTGAATTAAATCATATATGAATTAAATGGAAAAGCAACGATTTATCTGGCGAGTTATTTGAATGTTCGGCCTACGTCCACCTGTCTAACAGACAGTATTCTAGTGGCTTGTAGCAGCAGCAGCAGCAGCAGCTAGGTGCGCTGCTTGCCTGCAGTAAATAGGATGTGTTCCATCCATGGAACACTGTGATAGGAATCATGCCATTCATAGAACACAATGCTTGGATGTGTTCTATTCCTGGAACAATGGGACCACGTGTCACAATGGGACCATGTGTCACAATGGGCAGCCCACAGTCTGTAGCAGCTGCGCAGTAGTAGTCAGCTTCAGTCTGCTGAGGGAGCCTCAGCAGACAGGTGGGCGATGCTCGCCAGGGAGATGGAAAAAAAGCTTGCTCACTTCACTCCACGCATCATTTCAGTATCTGCAGTTCCTCTGAGAATGGTGCACTCACCCTCTTAAGCGGTTTCCAAAGACATATTGAATTGAAATTGGGATACACAAGTAGTGTTTTCAAAGCATGATTTGAATGCTTTTTTCAAATGTCGTTGCTCTGTAGTTAGATTTTCTTGGTGCAAGTTGCACATTTCCAATTCCTTAGCCTTGATTTAACTTGACCAACTCTTCTACTACTACTACTACTACTACTACTACTACAACTCTTATTCACCTCTATATGGGAGGCATTGCACTGTATTCAATCTGTCAGTAAAATAACGATCTATCTTGGCCTTTGCTGCTTGGTAGGTACAGGTGTGACAAGCTGCAGTAATGTGTTTGGCTCTGGATAGCTACATTTCTGCACACCCACCTGCTACAAGGCCTGCAGCCCCTTCCCCTCAGCACTTCCCCAGTCTTAATTCAAGCATTCAATTCCTACCACATCCCTCATGCAATGATATGTCGTTTCATTTTTGAAACATTGTCCCCCTCTTGTGGCCTTCCAACTTTGAAATTTACTGTTCAATTTTGAATTAATTCATATATGAATTAAATGGAAAAGCAACGATTTATCTGGCGAGTTATTTGAATGTTCGGCCTACGTCCACCTGTCTGACAGACGGTATTCTAGTGGCTTGTAGCAGCAGCAGCAGCAGCAGCAGCTAGGTGCGCTTCTTGCCTGCAGTAAATAGGATGTGTTCCATCCATGGAACACTGTGATAGGAATCATGCCATTCATAGAACACAATGCTTGGATGTGTTCTATTCCTGGAACAATGGGACCACGTGTCACAATGGGACCACGTGTCACAATGGGCAGCCCACAGTCTGTAGCAGCTGCGCAGTTGTAGTCAGCTTCAGTCTGCTGAGGGAGCCTCAGCAGACAGGTGGGCGATGCTCGCCAGGGAGATGGAAAAATAGCTTGCTCACTTCACTCCACGCATCATTTCAGTATCTGCAGTTCCTCTGAGAATGGTGCACTCACTCTCTAAATCGGTTTCCAAAGACAGATTGAATTGAAATTGGGATAAACAAGTAGTGTTTTCAAAGCATGATTTGAATGCTTTTTTCAAATGTCGTTGCTCTGTAATTAGTTTTTCTTGGTCCAAGTTGCACATTTCCAATTCCTTAGCCTTGATTTAACTTGACCAACTCTTCTACTACTACTACTACTACTACTACTCTTTTTCACCTCTATATGGGAGGCATTGCACTGTATTCAATCTGTCAGTAAAATAACGATCTATCTTGGCCTTTGCTGCTTGGTAGGTACAGGTGTGACAAGCTGCAGTAATGTGTTTGGCTTTGGATAGCTACATTTCTGCACACCCACCTGCTACAAGGCCTGCAGCCCCTTCCTGTCATGTCGGACGCTGTTCACACCCCATCATCCGGCAGGCAGAGGTAGTTCCACCTCCAGCCACTATAGCCTCAGTGGCGCCGGCCTGATCTTCAGGCTCTCGGGGGTTAATCCTGCTGGAGACCAGGTTGGATGGTTAGTCACGCCCACGGTCTTTAAATAGTCATGCTGGCCTATGGGCGTCGCCGATTATAGCTTGTGTTTCTTACCAAGTGGTTCCGGTCTGGAGTAGAGGTGTTCAAGAGAGAGAGATTCATATCTGGTGTCGTATGATCCGTCGTTATCCTTTCTCCTTCCCATATTTGTGTTTAGTTGTGCCCTGTTCACATTACTGTTTATTCCTGTGTGGGTGCGGCGCAGTGCAGTTTAAGTTCTCCCTGTCTGTCATTATTTGTGTGGGAGCTTTGGTGGTGACTTCTCACTGGGTGGAGGGTGGAGGGTTAAGTGCAGGGCTGAGCAGGAGATAAGGAAAGGTCGGAGGCTCAGGCATTTGCACCTTCAGCAAAAACCCTGGGTTGAGGGTCAGACAGGGTTTCCCCTAGTAAAGGGACACCACAGGGGCCCCGGGTATTTCAGCCTTAGTTGAACTAAGCCCCCGTGACATTATAATCGGCCACATTTTTTCAGGAGTCCATGGATCCATTAGATTCCATAACCCGCCAGTTGGCGGCGCTGTCCATACAGGTTTCCGAGTTGAATGGGGCAGTTCAGCAGCAGGGCCTGGTAGTAGCAAAGGTGCAAACGGTATCTGCAGGTATCGGTGCAGAGCCGAAGTTTCCGCTGCCAGAACGATTTTCAGGCGATCGCAGCAAATTTGTCGTATTTCGGGAGGCCTGCAAATTATACTTCCGCATGCGGCCAATATCCTCAGGTAATGAGGCCCAGCGAGTAGGGCTGGTGTTGTCATTACTGAGTGGTGACCCCCAAGCATGGGCATTTTCCTTACCACCTGACTCTGCTACATTTCATTCGGTCGATAATGTTTTTTCTGCCCTCGGGCTCATTTACGATGACCCTGACCGACTGGCTCTAACGGAATCTAAAATCCGCGCCCTCCGCCAGGGGGAGCGCTTGGCAGAAGACTATTGTTCGGAATTTCGCCGCTGGGCTGTAGACACACAGTGGAATGACCCAGCACTGCGGAGCCAGTTTATTCATGGGGTATCAGGGAGGGTGAAACAAGCCCTCCTGATGTATGAGACTCCGGCATCATTGGAGTCTGCCATGAGTTTGGTGATACGTATTGATCGCCGTTTTCGTCAGGGGGCACAGGAGACGCTACCTCTGGGGGAAAACAGAGGTGCAGGTGTGGTTGAAGTAGATGAGTCCCCTGAACCTATGCAGATTGCTGGCGTGGCACAGGTTCAGCCTCGCGCTCCGGGAGTCCGGAAGTCCGGAGCATGTTTCTACTGTGGTAAAGGAGGTCATTATGTTAACGTTTGCCCGGTACTACCTAAGAGGGTCACACCGGCGGAAAACTGTTAAGCTCAGAGGGTATGGAGGAGACCCAACTGAGCGTATGCATATCCTCCATGATGGTATCTCAATGTATGCTCCCTGCCAAGGTTATTGTCGCCGGCAGAGAGCTACCTATATCAGTGTTTGTGGATAGCGGTTCCGCCTCCAATCTCATAGATGAGGAGTTTGCACACACCGCCGGGTTTAAGATTGAAAAACTTCCTCACCCCATACAGGTGGTGACCATTAATGCTGTTCCCCTCCCTCAAGGGGAGATTACTGAGTTTGTGGCAGAGGTGAAACTCCACATTGGGGTCCTACATTCTGAGTCGGTTACATGTAGGGTCCTCCGTAATCTCCCAGCTCAAATGGTCCTGGGTTTTCCATGGCTGTCCAGGCACAACCCGGTAATTGATTGGAAAACTCAGGACATAGTACAATGGAGTGGTTTCTGCCAAGACAATTGCTTGGCCACATGTGTGTCCGCCGTGACGCCCAGCCTGCCGGAGGCTTTGCAGGATTTCGCGGATGTTTTCTCTGAGAAGGGTTGCTCAGAACTGCCTCCACATAGAGCCTATGACTGTGCTATTAGGTTAAAACCTGGGGCCAAATTACCTAAGGCCAGGATGTTTAATATTTCTGGTCCTGAGAGACAAGCTCTGAAAGACTACATCGCGGAGAGTCTGAGCAAAGGTCACATCCGGCCTTCGTCCTCGCCTGTAGCCGCGGGGTTTTTCTTCATTAAGAAGAAAGATGGGGGGTTACGCCCGTGTCTGGATTTCCGAGAGTTAAACCAGATTACTATCCGTGATCCCTACCCAATGCCGTTGATCCCGGATTTGTTCAACCAGGTAGCGGGGGCAAAATGGTTTTCCAAGCTGGACCTCAGGGGGGCGTATAACCTCATAAGGGTCCGTCAGGGGGATGAGTGGAAGACGGCGTTTAACACTCCTGAGGGTCATTTTGAGAGTCTGGTTATGCCGTTTGGGTTGACCACCGCGCCTGCCGTTTTCCAACATTTTATTAATGATGTCTTTGCTCATGTCCTGGGGAGATTTGTGATTGTATACCTGGATGATATCCTCATTTATTCTAGCGATCGGGACACTCATTTGCAGCATGTTAGGCAGGTGTTACAGTTGCTCCGGGAGAACCAGCTCTATGCTAAGCTGGAAAAATGTTTATTTTTTGTCCAGGAGTTGCCCTTTTTGGGATATATTGTGTCCGCAGCTGGTTTTAAAATGGACACCGCTAAGGTGCAAGCGGTGTTGCAATGGGAGAGGCCGGAGAGTCTGAAAGCACTCCAGCGGTTCCTTGGGTTTGCGAATTATTATAGGAAATTTATAAAACACTTTTCGACTGTCGCCAAACCGCTCACGGACATGACAAAAAAGGGTGCCGATCTGGCGAACTGGCCTGAGGTGGCTATACGTGCATTTGAGCGTCTGAAGAATAGTTTTGCTTCAGCCCCCATTCTGGTGCAACCAGACGTGTCTAAACCTTTTGTGGTAGAGGTTGATGCGTCGGAGGTGGGAGTGGGGGCAGTACTGTCTCAAGGCTCGTCCTTGAGCGAGATGCATCCATGCGCCTACTTCTCCAAGAAGTTGTCGCCAGCCGAACGGAATTATGATATCGGCAACAGGGAGTTGTTGGCCATCAAACTGGCTTTTGAGGAATGGCGACACTTCTTGGAGGGGGCGGCTCACCAGGTCACAGTTATCACCGACCATAAGAATCTGCTCTACCTGGAGTCGGCCAAGCGTCTGTCTCCTAGGCAGGCTCGCTGGGCATTGTTTTTTACTCGTTTCAATTTTCTTGTGACGTACCGTCCCGGGGCTAAAAACACCAAGGCGGATGCTTTGTCTAGGTGTTTTCCGGGGGGAGAACCTCGGGAAGAGCCGGTACCCATCCTCCAGAAAGGGGTAGTGGTCTCGGCTCTCACGACTGAGGTAGAGGCGGAGATTGCCGAGGCCCAAGAGGAGGTACCACCAGGACTTCCCGCCAACAAATCATTTGTACCCCTGCATCTTCGGCCTAAGGTGTTGAAGGAACACCACGATTCGGTACTGGCTGGTCACCCAGGGGTGAAGGGCACCTTAGAGCTGGTATCGCGTCGTTTCTGGTGGCCCAAAATCCGGCAGGACGTGGTCTCGTACGTGGCAGCTTGCATCACGTGCGCTAGGGCTAAGTCACCCCGAACCCGTCCTGCTGGCACGCTACAGCCTCTGGGGGTACCCAATAGGCCATGGACAGAAATCTCCATGGATTTTATCACTTACTTGCCAGCCTCGGCAGGGAACACGGTCATCCTGGTGGTGGTTGACCGTTTTTCAAAGATGGCGCATTTTGTGGCGTTGTCCTCTTTGCCCAATGCTAAGACGTTGGCTCAGGTATTTGTGAAGGAGGTGGTCAGACTCCACGGAGTACCGTCTGACATAGTATCTGATAGGGGTACGCAATTTGTGGCGAGGTTTTGGAAAGCTTTTTGCTCAAGGTTGGGGATCAAGTTGTCACATTCATCGGCGTATCATCCACAGTCTAATGGACAAACTGAGCGCATGAACCAAAATCTAGAACAGTATTTACGATGCTTTGTGTCCGACAACCAGGAGGAGTGGTCTACTTTCCTTCCTCTGGCCGAATTCGCATTAAATAATCACCGCCAAGAGTCATCAGGAGAGTCTCCATTCTTGTGTGTACGGTCAACATCCTCAGTTTTGTACCTTACGTCAGGGTGACTCCGGGGGTGTCCCGGAGGAGGATCAGCTAGGAGCCCAATTGTCATCAGTCTGGAGGCGGGTGAAACAGCGTTTGTTGAGCATGAGTGCCAGGTACAAATGGGTGGCTGACAGTAGACGCGTGCCAGGTCCGGACCTGTGTGTGGGTGAATGGGTGTGGTTAGCTACGAAGAACATAAAACTCAAAATCCCTTCTTTAAAACTGGGTCCAAGGTTTATTGGGCCTTTTAGGATTTCTGCCATCATTAACCCAGTAGCTTATCGGTTGGAACTTCCCGCGGTGTACAAGATACACAACGTGTTTCACAGGGCTTTATTGAAAAAGGTGGTAGGCTTGGTGGACACGACGCCGATGCCACCTCCAGTCATGGTGGATGGCGAGTTAGAGTTCGAGGTCGCCAAGGTAGTGGACTCTCGAGTATTACGCCGTACTCTTCAGTATTTGGTGCACTGGCGGGGGTATGGTCCAGAGGAGAGGTCTTGGGTTCCAGCCTCAGACATACATGCGGATCGGCTGGTCAGTTCTTTTCACCGTCGTCATCCGGACAAGCCGGGTCCTATGAGTCTTGAGGGCCCTGGGGTCCCTCGTAGAAGACGGGGTACTGTCATGTCGGACGCTGTTCACACCACAGCATCCGGCAGGCAGAGGTAGTTCCACCTCCAGCCACTATAGCCTCAGTGGCGCCGGCCTGATCTTCAGGCTCTCGGGGGTTAATCCTGCTGGAGACCAGGTTGGATGGTTAGTCACGCCCACGGTCTTTAAATAGTCATGCTGGCCTATGGGCGTCGCCGATTATAGCTTGTGTTTCATACCAAGTGGTTCCGGTCTGGAGTGGGGGTGTTCAAGAGAGAGAGATTCATATCTGGTGTCGTATGATCCGTCGTTATCCTTTCTCCTTCCCATATTTGTGTTTAGTTGTGCCCTGTTAACATTACTGTTTATTCCTTTGTGTGTGCGGCGCAGTGCAGTTTAAGTTCTCCCTGTCTGTCATTATTTGTGTGGGAGCTTTGGTGGTGACTTCTCACTGGGTGGAGGGTTAAGTGCAGGGCTGAGCAGGAGATAAGGAAAGGTCGGAGGCTCAGGCATTTGCACCTTCAGCAAAAACCCTGGGTTGAGGGTCAGACAGGGTTTCCCCTAGTAAAGGGACACCACAGGGGCCCCGGGTATTTCAGCCTTAGTTGAACTAAGCCCCCGTGACAGAAAAATAGCTTGCTCACTTCACTCCACACATCATTTCAGTATCTGCAGTTCCTCTGAGAATGGTGCACTCACTCTCTTAAGCGGTTTCCAAAGACAGATTGAATTGAAATCGGGATACACAAGTAGTGTTTTCAAAGCATGATTTGAATGCTTTTTTCAAATGTCGTTGCTCAGTAATTAGATTTTCTTGGTCCAAGTTGCACATTTCCAATTCCTTAGTCTTGATTTAACTAGACCAACTCTTCTACTACTACTACTACTCTTATTCACCTCTATATGGGAGGCATTGCACTGTATTCAATCTGTCAGTAAAATAACGATCTATCTTGGCCTTTGCTGCTTGGTAGGTACAGGTGTGACAAGCTGCAGTAATGCGTTTGGCTTTGGATAGCTACATTTCTGCACACCCACCTGCTACAAGGCCTGCAGCCCCTTCCCCTCAGTACTTCCCCAGTCTTAATTCAAGCATTCAATTCCTATCACATCCCTCATGCAATGATATGTCGTTTCATTTTTGAAACATTGTCCCCCTCTTGTGGCCTTCCAACTTTGAAATTTACTGTTCAATTTTGAATTAATTCATATATGAATTAAATGGAAAAGCAACGATTTATCTGTCGAGTTATTTGAATGTTCGGCCTACGTCCACCTGTCTGACAGACGGTATTCTAGTGGCTTGTAGCAGCAGCAGCAGCAGCAGCAGCAGCTAGGAGCGCTGCTTGCCTGCAGTAAGTAGGATGTGTTCCATCCATGGAACACTGTGATAGGAATCATGCCATTCATAGAACACAATGCTTGGATGTGTTCTATTCCTGAAACAATGGGACCACGTGTCACAATGGGACCACGTGTCACAATGGGCAGCCCACAGTCTGTAGCAGCTGCGCAGTAGTAGTCAGCTTCAGTCTGCTGAGGGAGCCTCAGCAGACAGGTGGGCGATGCTCGCCAGGGAGATGGAAAAATAGCTTGCTCACTTCACTCCACGCATCATTTCAGTATCTGCAGTTCATTTGAGAATGGTGCACTCACTCTCTTAAGCGGTTTCCAAAGACAGATTGAATTGAAATTGGGATACACAAGTAGTGTTTTCAAAGCATGATTTGAATGCTTTTTTCAAATGTCGTTGCTCTGTAATTAGTTTTTCTTGGTCCAAGTTGCACATTTCCAATTCCTTAGCCTTGATTTAACTTGACCAACTCTTCTACTACTACTACTACTACTACTACTACTACTACTACTACTCTTATTCACCTCTATATGGGAGGCATTGCACTGTATTCAATCTGTCAGTAAAATAACAATCTATCTTGGCCTTTGCTGCTTGGTAGGTACAGGTGTGACAAGCTGCAGTAATGTGTTTGGCTTTGGATAGCTACATTTCTGCACACCCAACTGCTACAAGGCCTGCAGCCCCTTCCCCTCAGTACTTCCCCAGTCTTAATTCAAGCATTCAATTCCTACCACATCCCTCATGCAATGATATGTCATTTCATTTTTGAAACATTGTCCCCCTCTTGTGGCCTTCCAACTTTGAAATTTACTGTTCAATTTTGAATTAATTCATATATGAATTAAATGGAAAAGCAACGATTTATCTGGCGAGTTATTTGAATGTTCGGCCTACGTCCAACTGTCTGACAGATGGTATTCTAGTGGCTTGTAGCAGCAGCAGCAGCAGCAGCAGCTAGGTGCGCTGCTTGCCTGCAGTAAATAGGATGTGTTCCATCCATGGAACACTGTGATAGGAATCATGCCATTCATAGAACACAATGCTTGGATGTGTTCTATTCCTGGAACAATGGGACCACGTGTCACAATGGGACCACGTGTCACAATGGGCAGCCCACAGTCTGTAGCAGCTGCGCAGTAGTAGTCAGCTTCAGTCTGCTGAGGGAGCCTCAGCAGACAGGTGGGTGATGCTCGCCAGGGAGATGGAAAAATAGCTTGCTCACTTCACTCCACGCATCATTTCAGTATCTGCAGTTCCTCTGAGAATGGTGCACTTACACTCTTAAGCGGTTTCCAAAGACAGATTTAATTGAAATCGGGATACACAAGTAGTGTTTTCAAAGCATGATTTGAATGCTTTTCTCAAATGTCGTTGCTCTGTAATTAGTTTTTTTTGGTCCAAGTTGCAAATTTCCAATTCCTTAGCCTTGATTTAACTTGACCAACTCTTCTACTACTACTACTACTCTTATTCACCTCTATATGGGAGGCATTGCACTGTATTCAATTTGTCAGTAAAATAACGATCTATCTTGGCCTTTGCTGCTTGGTAGGTACAGGTGTGACAAGCTGCAGTAATGTGTTTGGCTTTGGATAGCTACATTTCTGCACACCCACCTGCTACAAGGCCTGCAGCCCTTTCCCCTCAGTACTTCCCCAGTCTTAATTCAAGCATTCAATTCCTACCACATCCCTCATGCAATGATATGTCGTTTCATTTTTGAAACATTGTCCCCCTCTTGTGGCCTTCCAACTTTGAAATTTACTGTTCAATTTTGAATTAATTCATATATGAATTAAATGGAAAAGCAACGATTTATCTGGCGAGTTATTTGAATGTTCGGCCTACGTCCACCTGTCTGACAGACGGTATTCTAGTGGCTTGTAGCAGCAGCAGCAGCAGCTAGGTGCGCTGCTTGCCTGCAGTAAATAGGATGTGTTCCATCCATGGAACACTGTGATAGGAATCATGCCATTCATAGAACACAATGCTTGGATGTGTTCTATTCCTGGAACAATGGGACCACGTGTCACAATGGGACCACGTGTCACAATGGGCAGCCCACAGTGTGTAGCAGCTGCGCAGAAGTAGTCAGCTTCAGTCTGCTGAGGGAGCCTCAGCAGACAGGTGGGCGATGCTCGCCAGGGAGATGGAAAAATAGCTTGCTCACTTCACTCCACGCATCATTTCAGTATCTGCAGTTCCTCTGAGAATGGTGCACTCACTCTCTTAAGCGGTTTCCAAAGACAGATTGAATTGAAATTGGGATACACAAGTAGTGTTTTCAAAGCATGATTTGAATGCTTTTTTCAAATGTCGTTGCTCTGTAATTAGTTTTTCTTGGTCCAAGTTGCACATTTCCAATTCCTTAGCCTTGATTTAACTTGACCAACTCTTCTACTACTACTACTACTCTTATTCACCTCTATATGGGAGGCATTGCACTGTATTCAATCTGTCAGTAAAATAACGATCTATCTTGGCCTTTGCTGCTTGGTAGGTACAGGTGTGACAAGCTGCAGTAATGTGTTTGGCTTTGGATAGCTACATTTCTGCACACCCACCTGCTACAAGGCCTGCAGCCCCTTCCCCTCAGTACTTCCCCAGTCTTAATTCAAGAATTCAATTCCTACCACATCCCTCATGCAATGATATGTCGTTTCATTTTTGAAACATTGTCCCCCTCTTGTGGCCTTCCAACTTTGAAATTTACTGTTCAATTTTGAATTAATTCATATATGAATTAAATGGAAAAGCAACGATTTATCTGGTGAGTTATTTGAATGTTCGGCCTACGTCCACCTGTCTGACAGACGGTATTCTAGTGGCTTGTAGCAGCAGCAGCAGCAGCAGCAGCTAGGTGCGCTGCTTGCCTGCAGTAAATAGGATGTGTTCCATCCATGGAACACTGTGAGAGGAATCATGCCATTCATAGAACACAATGCTTGGATGTGTTCTATTCCTGGAACAATGGGGCCACGTGTCACAATGGGACCACGTGTCACAATGGGCAGCCCACAGTCTGTAGCAGCTGCGCAGTAGTAGTCAGCTTCAGTCTGCTGAGGGAGCCTCAGCAGACAGGTGGGCGATGCTCGCCAGGGAGATGGAAAAATAGCTTGCTTACTTCACTCCACGCATCATTTCAGAATCTGCAGTTCCTCTGAGAATGGTGCACTCACTCTCTTAAGCGGTTTCCAAAGACAGATTGAATTGAAATTGGGATACACAAGTAGTGTTTTCAAAGCATGATTTGAATGCTTTTTTCAAATGTCGTTGCTCTGTAATTAGTTTTTCTTGGTCCAAGTTGCACATTTCCAATTCCTTAGCCTTGATTTAACTTGACCAACTCTTCTACTACTACTACTACTACTACTACTACTACTCTTATTCACCTCTATATGGGAGGCATTGCACTGTATTCAATCTGTCAGTAAAATAACGATCTATCTTGGCCTTTGCTGCTTGGTAGGTACAGGTGTGACAAGCTGCAGTAATGTGTTTGGCTTTGGATAGCTACATTTCTGCACACCCACCTGCTACAAGGCCTGCAGCCCCTTCCCCTCAGTACTTCCCCAGTCTTAATTCAAGCATTCAATTCCTACCACATCCCTCATGCAATGATATGTCGTTTCATTTTTGAAACATTGTCCCCCTCTTGTGGCCTTCCAACTTTGAAATTTACTGTTCAATTTTGAATTAATTCATATATGAATTAAATGGAAAAGCAACGATTTATCTGGCGAGTTATTTGAATGTTCGGCCTACGTCCACCTGTCTGACAGACGGTATTCTAGTGGCTTGTAGCAGCAGCAGCAGCAGCTAGGTGCGCTTCTTGCCTGCAGTAAATAGGATGTGTTCCATCAATGGAACACTGTGATAGGAATCATGCCATTCATAGAACACAATGCTTGGATGTGTTCTATTCCTGGAACAATGGGACCATGTGTCACAATGGGACCACGTGTCACAATGGGCAGCCCACAGTCTGTAGCAGCTGCGCAGTAGTAGTCAGCTTCAGTCTGCTGAGGGAGCCTCAGCAGACAGGTGGGCGATGCTCGCCAGGGAGATGGAAAAATAGCTTGCTCACTTCACTCCACGCATCATTTCAGTATCTGCAGTTCATCTGAGAATGGTGCACTCACTCTCTTAAGCGGTTTCCAAAGACAGATTGAATTGAAATCGGGATACACAAGTAGTGTTTTCAAAGCATGATTTTAATGCTTTTTTCAAATGTCGTTGCTCTGTAATTAGTTTTTCTTGGTCCAAGTTGCACGTTTCCAATTCCTTAGCCTTGATTTAACTTGATCAACTCTTCTACTACTACTACTACTACTACTACTACTACTACTACTACTACTACTACTACTACTACTCTTATTCACCTCTATATGGGAGGCATTGCACTGTATTCAATCTGTCAGTAAAATAACGATCTATCTTGGCCTTTGCTGCTTGGTAGGTACAGGTGTGACAAGCTGCAGTAATGTGTTTGGCTTTGGATAGCTACATTTCTGCACACCCACCTGCTACAAGGCCTGCAGCCCCTTCCCCTCAGTACTTCCCCAGTCTTAATTCAAGCATTCAATTCCTACCACATCCCTCATGCAATGATATGTCGTTTCATTTTTGAAACATTGTCCCCCTCTTGTGGCCTTCCAACTTTGAAATTTACTGTTCAATTTTGAATTAATTCATATATGAATTAAATGGAAAAGCAACGATTTATCTGGCGAGTTATTTGAATGTTCGGCCTACGTCCACCTGTCTGACAGACGGTATTCTAGTGGCTTGTAGCAGCAGCAGCAGCTAGATGCGCTGCTTGCCTGCAGTAAATAGGATGTGTTCCATCCATGGAACACTGTGATAGGAATCATGCCATTCATAGAACACAATGCTTGGATGTGTTCTATTCCTGGAACAATGGGACCACGTGTCACAATGGGACCACGTGTCACAATGGGCAGCCCACAGTCTGTAGCAGCTGCGCAGTAATAGTCAGCTTCAGTCTGCTGAGGGAGCCTCAGCAGACAGGTGGGCGATGCTCGCCAGGGAGATGGAAAAATAGCTTGCTCACTTCACTCCACGCATCATTTCAGTATCTGCAGTTCCTCTGAGAATGGTGCACTCACTCTCTTAAGCGGTTTCCAAAGACAGATTGAATTGAAATCGGGATACACAAGTAGTGTTTTCAAAGCATGATTTGAATGCTTTTTTCAAATGTCGTTGCTCTGTAATTAGTTTTTCTTGGTCCAAGTTGCACATTTCCAATTCCTTAGCCTTGATTTAACTTGACCAACTCTTCTACTACTACTACTACTACTACTCTTATTCACCTCTATATGGGAGGCATTGCACTGTATTCAATTTGTCAGTAAAATAACGATCTATCTTGGCCTTTGCTGCTTGGTAGGTACAGGTGTGACAAGCTGCGGTAATGTGTTTGGCTTTGGATAGCTACATTTCTGCACACCCACCTGCTACAAGGCCTGCAGCCCCTTCCCCTCATACTTCCCCAGTCTTAATTCAAGCATTCAATTCCTACCACATCCCTCATGCAATGATATGTCGTTTCATTTTTGAAACATTGTCCCCCTCTTGTGGCCTTCCAACTTTGAAATTTACTGTTCAATTTTGAATTAATTCATATATGAATTAAATGGAAAAGCAACGATTTATCTGGCGAATTATTTGAATGTTCGGCCTACGTCCACCTGTCTGACAGACGGTATTCTAGTGGCTTGTAGCAGCAGCAGCAGCAGCAGCAGCTAGGTGCGCTGCTTGCCTGCAGTAAATAGGATGTGTTCCATCCATGGAACACTGTGATAGGAATCATGCCATTCATAGAACACAATGCTTGGATGTGTTCTATTCCTGGAACAATGGGACCACGTGTCACAATCGGACCACGTGTCACAATGGGCAGCCCACAGTCTGTAGCAGCTGCGCAGTAGTAGTCAGCTTCAGTCTGCTGAGGGAGCCTCAGCAGACAGGTGGGCGATGCTCGTCAGGGAGATGGAAAAATAGCTTGCACACTTCACTCCACGCATCATTTCAGTATCTGCAGTTCCTCTGAGAATGGTGCACTCACTCTCTTAAGCGGTTTACAAAGACAGATTGAATTGAAATCGGGATACACAAGTAGTGTTTTCAAAGCATGATTTGAATGCTTTTTTCAAATGTCGTTGCTCTGTAATTAGTTTTTCTTGGTCCAAGTTGCACATTTCCAATTCCTTAGCCTTGATTTAACTTGACCAACTCTTCTACTACTACTACTACTACTACTACTACTACTCTTATTCACCTCTATATGGGAGGCATTGCACTGTATTCAATCTGTCAGTAAAATAACGATCTATCTTGGCCTTTGCTGCTTGGTAGGTACAGGTGTGACAAGCTGCAGTAATGTGTTTGGCTTTGGATAGCTACATTTCTGCACACCCACCTGCTACAAGGCCTGCAGCCCCTTCCCCTCAGTACTTCCCCAGTCTTAATTCAAGCATTCAATTCCTACCACATCCCTCATGCAATGATATGTCGTTTCATTTTTGAAACATTGTCCCCCTCTTGTGGCCTTCCAACTTTGAAATTTACTGTTCAATTTTGAATTAATTCATATATGAATTAAATGGAAAAGCAACGATTTATCTGGCGAGTTATTTGAATGTTCGGCCTACGTCCACCTGTCTGACAGACGGTATTCTAGTGGCTTGTAGCAGCAGCAGCAGCAGCTAGGTGCGCTTCTTGCCTGCAGTAAATAGGATGTGTTCCATCAATGGAACACTGTGATAGGAATCATGCCATTCATAGAACACAATGCTTGGATGTGTTCTATTCCTGGAACAATGGGACCATGTGTCACAATGGGACCACGTGTCACAATGGGCAGCCCACAGTCTGTAGCAGCTGCGCAGTAGTAGTCAGCTTCAGTCTGCTGAGGGAGCCTCAGCAGACAGGTGGGCGATGCTCGCCATGGAGATGGAAAAATAGCTTGCTCACTTCACTCCACGCATCATTTCAGTATCTGCAGTTCTTCTGAGAATGGTGCACTCACTCTCTTAAGCGGTTTCCAAAGACAGATTGAATTGAAATCGGGATACACAAGTAGTGTTTTCAAAGCATGATTTTAATGCTTTTTTCAAATGTCGTTGCTCTGTAATTAGTTTTTCTTGGTCCAAGTTGCACGTTTCCAATTCCTTAGCCTTGATTTAACTTGATCAACTCTTCTACTACTACTACTACTACTACTACTACTACTACTACTACTACTACTACTACTCTTATTCACCTCTATGTGGGAGGCATTGCACTGTATTCAATCTGTCAGTAAAATAACGATCTATCTTGGCCTTTGCTTCTTGGTAGGTACAGGTGTGACAAGCTGAGGTAATGTGTTTGGCTTTGGATAGCTACATTTCTGCACACCCACCTGCTACAAGGCCTGCAGACCCTTCCCCTCAGTACTTCCCCAGTCTTAATTCAAGCATTCCATTCCTACCACATCCCTCATGCAATGATATGTCGTTTCATTTTTGAAACATTGTCCCCCTCTTGTGGCCTTCCAACTTTGAAATTTACTGTTCAATTTTGAATTAATTCATATATGAATTAAATGGAAAAGCAACGATTTATCTGGCGAGTTATTTGAATGTTCGGCCTACGTCCACCTGTCTGACAGACGGTATTCTAGTGGCTTGTAGCAGCAGCAGCAGCAGCTAGGTGCGCTGCTTGCCTGCAGTAAATAGGATGTGTTCCATCCATGGAGCACTGTGATAGGAATCATGCCATTCATAGAACACAATGCTTGGATGTGTTCTATTCCTGGAACAATGGGACCACGTGTCACAATGGGACCACGTGTCACAATGGGCAGCCCGCAGTCTGTAGTAGTCAGCTTCAGTCTGCTGAGGTAGCCTCAGCAGACAGGTGGGCGATGCTCGCCAGTAAGATGGAAAAATAGCTTGCTCACTTCACTCCACGCATCATTTCAGTATCTGCAGTTCCTCTGAGAATGGTGCACTCACTCTCTTAAGCGGTTTCCAAAGACAGATTGAATTGAAATTGGGATACACAAGTAGTGTTTTCAAAGCATGATTTGAATGCTTTTTTCAAATGTCGTTGCGCTGTAATTAGTTTTTCTTGGTCCAAGTTGCACATTTCCAATTCCTTAGCCTTGATTTAACTTGACCAACTCTTCTACTACTACTACTACTACTTCTACTACTACTCTTATTCACCTCTATATGGGAGGCATTGCACTGTATTCAATCTGTCAGTAAAATAACGATCTATCTTGGCCTTTGCTGCTTGGTAGGTACAGGTGTGACAAGCTGCAGTAATGTGTTTGGCTTTGGATAGCTACATTTCTGCACACCCACCTGCTACAAGGCCTGCAGCCCCTTCCCCTCAGTACTTACCCAGTCTTAATTCAAGCATTCAATTCCTACCACATCCCTCATGCAATGATATGTCGTTTCATTTTTGAAACATTGTCCCCCTCTTGTGGCCTTCCAACTTTGAAATTTACTGTTCAATTTTGAATTAATTCATATATGAATTAAATTGAAAAGCAACGATTTATCTGGTGAGTTATTTGAATGTTCGGCCTACGTCCACCTGTCTGACAGACGGTATTCTAGTGGCTTGTAGCAGCAGCAGCAGCAGCAGCAGCTAGGTGCGCTGCTTGCCTGCAGTAAATAGGATGTGTTCCATCAATGGAACACTGTGATAGGAATCATGCCATTCATAGAACACAATGCTTGGATGTGTTCTATTCCTGGAACAATGGGACCACGTGTCACAATGGGCAGCCCACAGTCTGTAGCAGCTGCGCAGTAGTAGTCAGCTTCAGTCTGCTGAGGGAGCCTCAGCAGACAGTTGGGCGATGCTCGCCAGGGAGATGGAAAAATAGCTTGCTCACTTCACTCCACACATCATTTCAGTATCTGCAGTTCCTCTGAGAATGGTGCACTCACTCTCTTAAGAGGTTTACAAAGACTGATTGAATTGAAATCGGGATACACAAGAAGTGTTTTCAAAGCATGATTTGAATGCTTTTTTCAAATGTCGTTGCTCTGTAATTAGTTTTTCTTGGTCCAAGTTGCACATTTCCAATTCCTTAGCCTTGATTTAACTTGACCAACTCTTCTACTACTACTACTACTACTACTACTACTACTACTACTACTACTCTTATTCACCTCTATATGGGAGGCATTGCACTGTATTCAATCTGTCAGTAAAATAACGATCTATCTTGGCCTTTGCTGCTTGGTAGGTACAGGTGTGACAAGCTGCAGTAATGTGTTTGGCTTTGGATAGCTACATTTCTGCACACCCACCTGCTACAAGGCCTGCAGCCCCTTCCCCTCAGTACTTCCCCAGTCTTAATTCAAGCATTCAATTCCTACCACATCCCTCATGCAATGACATGTCGTTTCATTTTTGAAACATTGTCCCCCTCTTGTGGCCTTCCAACTTTGAAATTTACTGTTCAATTTTGAATTAATTCATATATGAATTAAATGGAAAAGCAACGATTTATCTGGCGAGTTATTTGAATGTTCGGCCTACGTCCACCTGTCTGACAGACGGTATTCTAGTGGCTTGTAGCAGCAGCAGCAGCAGCAGCTAGGTGCGCTGCTTTCCTGCAGTAAATATGGTCCCATTGGCATGATTCTACCAAGAAATGTGATTCTTCATTCAAAACGCTGGTTTTTGCTATTGGGCTCTATTGAATAATGAATGTTTTGAATTTTCTCCAAAAGTAAAGTAGTTGCAAACTCATGCTTTTAGAGACTTGTTTGGGCTAATGAGAGGAGTAGAAAAACATCAAAAATTTCAGTCCTGCACGATTCTACCAAGAAATGTGTGTTCATTGAAACCGCTGGTTTTTGATAGTTTGGGCCCTATTGAATAATGAATGTTTTGAATTTTCTCCAAAAGTAAAGTAGTTGCAAACTCATGCTTTTAGAGACTTTTTTGGGCTCATGAGAGTAGAAAAACATCAGAAATTTCAGTCCTGCATGATTCTACCAAGAAATGTGTGTTCATTGAAACCGCTGGTTTTTGATAGTTTGGGCCCTATTGAATAATGAATGTTTTGAATTTTCTCCAAAAATAAAATAGTTGCAAACTCATCCTTTTAGAAACTTGTTTGGGCTGTTGAGAGGAGTAAAAAACCATCAAAAATTTCAATCATGCATGATTCTACCAAGAAATGTGATTCTTCATTCAAAACGCTGGTTTTTGCTATTGGGCTCTATTGAATAATGAATGTTTTGAATTTTCTCCAAAAGTAAAGTAGTTGCAAACTCATGCTTTTAGAGACTTGTTTGGGCTCATGAGAGGAGTAGAAAAACATCAAAAATTTCAGTCCTGCATGATTGTACCAAGAAATGTGTGTTCATTCAAACCGCTGGTTTTTGATAGTTTGGGCCCTATTGAATAATGAATGTTTTGAATTTTCTCCAAAAGTAAAGTAGTTGCAAACTCATCCTTTTAGAAACTTGTTTGGGCTGTTGAGAGGAGTAAAAAACCATCAAAAATTTCAATCCTGCATGATTCTACCAAGAAATGTGATTCTTCATTCAAAACGCTGGTTTTTGCTATTGGGCTCTATTGAATAATGAATGTTTTGAATTTTCTCCAAAAGTAAAGTAGTTGCAAACTCATGCTTTTAGAGACTTGTTTGGGCTCATGAGAGGAGTAGAAAAACATCAAAAATTTCAGTCCTGCATGATTCTACCAAGAAATATGTGTTCATTGAAACTGCTGGTTTTTGATAGTTTGGGCCCTATTGAATAATGAATGTTTTGAATTTTCTCCAAAAGTAAAGTAGTTGCAAACTCATCCTTTTAGAAACTTGTTTGGGCTGTTGAGAGGAGTAAAAAACCATCAAAAATTTCAATCCTGCATTATTTTACCAAGAAATGTGATTCTTCATTCAAAACCTGATTTTTGCTCTTGGGCTCTATTGAATAATGAATGTTTTGAATTTTCTCCAAAAGTAAAGTAGTTGCAAACTCATGCTTTTAGAGACTTGTTTGGGCTCATGAGAGGAGTAGAAAAACATCAAAAATTTCAGTCCTGCATGATCCCACCAAGAAATGTGTGTTTATTGAAACCACTGGTTTTTGATAGTTTGGGCCCTATTGAATAATGAATGTTTTGAATTTTCTCCAAAAATAAAGTAGTTGCAAACTCATCCTTTTAGAAACTTGTTTGGGCTGTTGAGAGGAGTAAAAAACCATCAAAAATTTCAATCCTGCATGATTCTACCAAGAAATGTGATTCTTCATTCAAAACGCAGGTTTTTGCTATTGGGCTCTATTGAATAATGAATGTTTTGAATTTTCTCCAAAAGTAAAGTAGTTGCAAACTCATCCTTTTAGAGACTTGTTTGGGCTCATGAGAGGAGTAGAAAACCATCAAAAATTTCAGTCCTGCACGATTCTACCAAGAAATGTGTGTTCATTCAAACCGCTGGTTTTTGATATTTTGGGCCCTATTGAATAATGAATGTTTTGAATTTTCTCCAAAAGTAAAGTAGTTGCAAACTCATCCTTTTAGAAACTTGTTTGGGCTGTTGAGAGGAGTAAAAAACCATCAAAAATTTCAATCCTGCATGATTCTACCAAGAAATGTGATTCTTCATTCAAAACGCTGGTTTTTGCTATTGGGCTCTATTGAATAATGAATGTTTTGAATTTTCTCCAAAAGTAAAGTAGTTGCAAACTCATCCTTTTAGAGACTTGTTTGGGCTAATGAGAGGAGTAGAAAAACATCAAAAATTTCAGTCCTGCACGATTCTACCAAGAAATGTGTGTTCATTCAAACCGCTGGTTTTTGATAGTTTGGGCCCTATTGAATAATGAATGTTTTGAATTTTCTCCAAAAGTAAAGTAGTTGCAAACTCATCCTTTTAGAAACTTGTTTGGGTTGTTGAGAGGAGTAAAAAACCATCAAAAATTTCAATCCTGCATGATTCTACCAAGAAATGTGATTCTTCATTCAAAACCTGATTTTTGCTATTGGGCTCTATTGAATAATGAATGTTTTGAATTTTCTTCAAAAGTAAAGTAGTTGCAAACTCATGCTTTTAGAGACTTGTTTGGGCTCATGAGAGGAGTAGAAAAACATCAAAAATTTCAGTCCTGCATGATTCTACCAAGAAATGTGTGTTCATTGAAACCGCTGGTTTTTGATAGTTTGGGCCCTATTGAATAATGAATGTTTTGAATTTTCTCCAAAAGTAAAGTAGTTGCAAACTCATCCTTTTAGAAACTTGTTTGGGCTGTTGA
Organism: Dendrobates tinctorius; assembly: GCF_039654945.1. Classification (NCBI taxonomy): domain Eukaryota; kingdom Metazoa; phylum Chordata; class Amphibia; order Anura; family Dendrobatidae; genus Dendrobates; species Dendrobates tinctorius. Next base: position 27,362,676 of record NW_027361793.1, read on the forward strand.
GAGGAGTAAACAACCATCAAAAATTTCAATCCTGCATGATTCTACCAAGAAATGTGATTCTTCATTCAAAACGCTGGTTTTTGCTATTGGGCTCTATTGAATAATGAATGTTTTGAGTTTTCTCCAAAAGTAAAGTAGTTGCAAACTCATCCTTTTAGAGACTTGTTTGGGCTCATGAGAGGAGTAGAAAAACATCAAAAATTTCAGTCCTGCACGATTCTACCAAGAAATGTGTGTTCATTCAAACCGCTGGTTTTTGATATTTTGGGCCCTATTGAATAATGAATGTTTTGAATTTTCTCCAAAAGTAAAGTAGTTGCAAACTCATCCTTTTAGAAACTTGTTTGGGCTGTTGAGAGGAGTAAAAAACCATCAAAAATTTCAATCCTGCATGATTCTACCAAGAAATGTGATTCTTCATTCAAAACCTGATTTTTGCTATTGGGCTCTATTGAATAATGAATGTTTTGAATTTTCTCCAAAAGTAAAGTAGTTGCAAACTCATCCTTTTAGAGACTTGTTTGGGCTAATGAGAGGAGTAGAAAAACATCAAAAATTTCAGTCCTGCACGATTCTACCAAGAAATGTGTGTTCATTCAAACCGCTGGTTTTTGATAGTTTGGGCCCTATTGAATAATGAATGTTTTGAATTTTCTCCAAAAGTAAAGTAGTTGCAAACTCATCCTTTTAGAAACTTGTTTGGGCTGTTGAGAGGAGTAAAAAACCATCAAAAATTTCAATCCTGCATGATTCTACCAAGAAATGTGATTCTTCATTCAAAACCTGATTTTTGCTATTGGGCTCTATTGAATAATGAATGTTTTGAATTTTCTCCAAAAGTAAAGTAGTTGCAAACTCATGCTTTTAGAGACTTGTTTGGGCTCATGAGAGGAGTAGAAAAACATCAAAAATTTCAGTCCTGCATGATTCTACCAAGAAATGTGTGTTCATTGAAACCGCTGGTTTTTGATAGTTTGGGCCCTATTGAATTATGAATGTTTTGAATTTTCTCCAAAAGTAAAGTAGTTGCAAACTCATCCTTTTAGAAACTTGTTTGGGCTGTTGAGAGGAGTAAAAAACCATCAAAAATTTCAATCCTGCATGATTCTACCAAGAAATGTGATTCTTCATTCAAAACCTGATTTTTGCTATTGGGCTCTATTGAATAATGAATGTTTTGAATTTTCTCCAAAAGTAAAGTAGTTGCAAACTCATGCTTTTAGAGACTTGTTTGGTCTCATGAGAGGAGTAGAAAAACATCAAAAATTTCAGTCCTGCATGATTCTACCAAGAAATGTGTGTTCATTGAAACCGCTGGTTTTTGATAGTTTGGGCCCTATTGAATAATGAATGTTTTGAATTTTCTCCAAAAGTAAAGTAGTTGCAAACTCATCCTTTTAGAAACTTGTTTGGGCTGTTGAGAGGAGTAAGGCCGGTTTCACATTAGCGCATTTTCAGCGCGCGCACGGCCGGGGGTAGCTCCGCCCCCGATCCGGCTCTCTGCCCGGCGTGCCCGCCCCTTCCTTGTAGCGCCGCCTCCTAGCGGACAGCGGCGCCTGCGATCGGCGCACCCTATCTTTAGCATAGGGTGCGCCGATCGTGCGCAGGCCGTGCGCTAGTTGCGCTTTGACCTGCGCTGCGCACTTTTGACGGTGCGCCGTGCGCGCCAAAATCAAACTTTTCGGATTTTGGCGCGCACGGCGCACCGTCAAAAGTGCGCAGCGCAGGTCAAAGCGCAACTAGCGCACGGCCTGCGCACGATCGGCGCACCCTATGCTAAAGATAGGGTGCGCCGATCGCAGGCGCCGCTGTCCGCTAGGAGGCGGCGCTACAAGGAAGGGGCGGGCACGCCGGCAGAGAGCCGGATTGGGGGCGGAGCTACCCCCGGCCGTGCGCGCGCTGAAAATGCGCTAATGTGAAACCAGCCTTAACAACCATCAAAAATTTCAATCCTGCATGATTCTACCAAGAAATGTGATTCTTCATTCAAAACGCTGGTTTTTGCTATTGGGCTCTATTGAATAATGAATGTTTTGAATTTTCTCCAAAAGTAAAGTAGTTGCAAACTCATCCTTTTAGAGACTTGTTTGGGCTAATGAGAGGAGTAGAAAAACATCAAAAATTTCAGTCCTGCACGATTCTACCAAGAAATGTGTGTTCATTGAAACCGCTGGTTTTTGATAGTTTGGGCCCTATTGAATAATGAATGTTTTGAATTTTCTCCAAAAGTACAGTAGTTGCAAACTCATCCTTTTAGAAACTTGTTTGGGCTGTTGAGAGGAGTAAAAAACCATCAAAAATTTCAATCCTGCATGATTCTACCAAGAAATGTGATTCTTCATTCAAAACCTGATTTTTGCTATTGGGCTCTATTGAATAATGAATGTTTTGAATTTTCTCCAAAAGTAAAGTAGTTGCAAACTCATGCTTTTAGAGACTTGTTTGGGCTCATGAGAGGAGTAGAAAAACATCAAAAATTTCAGTCCTGCATGATTCTACCAAGAAATGTGTGTTCATTGAAACCGCTGGTTTTTGATAGTTTGGGCCCTATTGAATAATGAATGTTTAGAATTTTCTCCAAAAGTAAAGTAGTTTCAAACTCATCCTTTTAGAAACTTGTTTGGGCTGTTGAGAGGAGTAAAAAACCATCAAAAATTTCAATCCTGCATGATTCTACCAAGAAATGTGATTCTTCATTCAAAACGCTGGTTTTTGCTATTGGGCTCTATTGAATAATGAATGTTTTGAATTTTCTCCAAAAGTAAAGTAGTTGCAAACTCATGCTTTTAGAGACTTGTTTGGGCTCATGAGAGGAGTAGAAAAACATCAAAAATTTCAGTCCTGCATGATTCTACCAAGAAATGTGTGTTCATTGAAACTGCTGGTTTTTGATAGTTTGGGCCCTATTGAATAATGAATGTTTTGAATTTTCTCCAAAAATAAAGTATTTGCAAACTCATCCTTTTAGAAACTTGTTTGGGCTGTTGAGAGGAGTAAAAAACCATCAAAAATTTCTATCCTGCATGATTCTACCAAGAAATGTGATTCTTCATTCAAAACCTGATTTTTGCTATTGGGCTCTATTGAATAATGAATGTTTTGAATTTTCTCCAAAAGTAAAGTAGTTGCAAACTCATCCTTTTAGAGACTTGTTTGGGCTCATGAGAGGAGTAGAAAAACATCAAAAATTTCAGTCCTGCACGATTCTACCAAGAAATGTGTGTTCATTCAAACCGCTGGTTTTTGATATTTTGGGCCCTATTGAATAATGAATGTTTTGAATTTTCTCCAAAAGTTAAGTAGTTGCAAACTCATCCTTTTAGAAACTTGTTTGGGCTGTTGAGAGGAGTAAAAAACCATCAAAAATTTCAATCCTGCATGATTCTACCAAGAAATGTGATTCTTCATTCAAAACCTGATTTTTGCTATTGGGCTCTATTGAATAATGAATGTTTTGAATTTTCTCCAAAAGTAAAGTAGTTGCAAACTCATGCTTTTAGAGACTTGTTTGGGCTCATGAGAGGAGTAGAAAAACATCAAAAATTTCAGTCCTGCATGATTCTACCAAGAAATGTGTGTTCATTGAAACCGCTGGTTTTTGATAGTTTGGGCCCTATTGAATAATGAATGTTTTGAATTTTCTCCAAAAGTAAAGTAGTTGCAAACTCATCCTTTTAGAAACTTGTTTGGGCTGTTGAGAGGAGTAAACAACCATCAAAAATTTCAATCCTGCATGATTCTACCAAGAAATGTGATTCTTCATTCAAAACGCTGGTTTTTGCTATTGGGCTCTATTGAATAATGAATGTTTTGAGTTTTCTCCAAAAGTAAAGTAGTTGCAAACTTATCCTTTTAGAGACTTGTTTGGGCTCATGAGAGGAGTAGAAAAACATCAAAAATTTCAGTCCTGCACGATTCTACCAAGAAATGTGTGTTCATTCAAACCGCTGGTTTTTGATATTTTGGGCCCTATTGAATAATGAATGTTTTGAATTTTCTCCAAAAGTAAAGTAGTTGCAAACTCATCCTTTTAGAAACTTGTTTGGGCTGTTGAGAGGAGTAAAAAACCATCAAAAATTTCAATCCTGCATGATTCTACCAAGAAATGTGATTCTTCATTCAAAACCTGATTTTTGCTATTGGGCTCTATTGAATAATGAATGTTTTGAATGTTCTCCAAAAGTAAAGTAGTTGCAAACTCATGCTTTTAGAGACTTGTTTGGGCTCATGAGAGGAGTAGAAAAACATCAAAAATTTCAGTCCTGCACGATTCTACCAAGAAATGTGTGTTCATTCAAACCGCTGGTTTTTGATATTTTGGGCCCTATTGAATAATGAATGTTTTGAATTTTCTCCAAAAGTAAAGTAGTTGCAAACTCATCCTTTTAGAAACTTGTTTGGGCTGTTGAGAGGAGTAAAAAACCATCAAAAATTTCAATCCTGCATGATTCTACCAAGAAATGTGATTCTTCATTCAAAACCTGATTTTTGCTATTGGGCTCTATTGAATAATGAATGTTTTGAATTTTCTTAAAAAGTAAAGTAGTTGCAAACTCATGCTTTTAGAGACTTGTTTGGGCTCATGAGAGGAGTAGAAAAACATCAAAAATTTCAGTCCTGCATGATTCTACCAAGAAATGTGTGTTCATTGAAACCACTGGTTTTTGATAGTTTGGGCCCTATTGAATAATGAATGTTTTGAATTTTCTCCAAAAGTAAAGTAGTTGCAAACTCATCCTTTTAGAAACTTGTTTGGGCTGTTGAGAGGAGTAAAAAACCATCAAAAATTTCAATCCTGCATGATTCTACCAAGAAATGTGATTCTTCATTCAAAACGCTGGTTTTTGCTATTGGGCTCTATTGAATAATGAATGTTTTGAATTTTCTCCAAAATTAAAGTAGTTTCAAACTCATGCTTTTAGAGACTTGTTTGGGCTCATGAGAGGAGTAGAAAAACATCAAAAATTTCAGTCCTGCATGATTCTACCAAGAAATGTGTGTTCATTGAAACCGCTGGTTTTTGATAGTTTGGGCCCTATTGAATAATGAATGTTTTGAATTTTCTCCAAAAGTAAAGTAGTTGCAAACTCATCCTTTTAGAAACTTGTTTGGGCTGTTGAGAGCAGTAAAAAACCATCAAAAATTTCAATCCTGCATGATTCTACCAAGAAATGTGATTCTTCATTCAAAACGCTGGTTTTTGCTATTGGGCTCTATTGAATAATGAATGTTTTGAATTTTCTCCAAAAGTAAAGTAGTTGCAGACTCATGCTTTTAGAGACTTGTTTGGGCTCATGAGAGGAGTAGAAAAACATCAAAAATTTCAGTCCTGCATGATTCTACCAAGAAATGTGTGTTCATTGAAACCGCTGGTTTTTGATAGTTTGGGCCCTATTGAATAATGAATGTTTTGAATTTTCTCCAAAAGTAAAGTAGTTGCAAACTCATCCTTTTAGAAACTTGTTTGGGCTGTTGAGAGGAGTAAGGCCGGTTTCACATTAGCGCATTTTCAGCGCGCGCACGGCCGGGGGTAGCTCCGCCCCCGATCCGGCTCTCTGCCCGGCGTGCCCGCCCCTTCCTTGTAGCACCGCCTCCTAGCGGACAGCGGCGCCTGTGATCGGCGCACCCTATCTTTAGCATAGGGTGCGCCGATCGTGCGCAGGACGTGTGCTAGTTGCGCTTTGACCTGCGCTGCGCACTTTTGACGGTGCGCCGTGCGCGCCAAAATCAAACTTTTCGGATTTTGGCGCGCACGGCGCACCGTCAAAAGTGCGCAGCGCAGGTCAAAGCGCAACTAGCGCACGGCCTGCGCACGATCGGCGCACCCTATGCTAAAGATAGGGTGCGCCGATCGCAGGCGCCGCTGTCCGCTAGGAGGCGGCGCTACAAGGAAGGGGCGGGCACGCCGGGCAGAGAGCCGGATGGGGGCCGAGCTACCCACGGCCGTGCGCGCGCTGAAAATGCGCTAATGTGAAACCAACCTAAACAACCATCAAAAATTTCAATCCTGCATGATTCTACCAAGAAATGTGATTCTTCATTCAAAACGCTGGTTTTTGCTATTGGGCTCTATTGAATAATGAATGTTTTGAATTTTCTCCAAAAGTAAAGTAGTTGCAAACTCATCCTTTTAGAGACTTGTTTGGGCTAATGAGAGGAGTAGAAAAACATCAAAAATTTCAGTCCTGCACGATTCTACCAAGAAATGTGTGTTCATTGAAACCGCTGGTTTTTGATAGTTTGGGCCCTATTGAATAATGAATGTTTTGAATTTTCTCCAAAAGTAAAGTAGTTGCAAACTCATCCTTTTAGAAACTTGTTTGGGCTGTTGAGAGGAGTAAAAAACCATCAAAAATTTCAATCCTGCATGATTCTACCAAGAAATGTGATTCTTCATTCAAAACCTGATTTTTGCTATTGGGCTCTATTGAATAATGAATGTTTTGAATTTTCTACAAAAGTAAAGTAGTTGCAAACTCATGCTTTTAGAGACTTGTTTGGTCTCATGAGAGGAGTAGAAAAACATCAAAAATTTCAGTCCTGCACGATTCTACCAAGAAATGTGTGTTCATTCAAACCGCTGGTTTTTGATATTTTGGGCCCTATTGAATAATGAATGTTTTGAATTTTCTCCAAAAGTAAAGTAGTTGCAAACTCATCCTTTTAGAAACTTGTTTGGGCTGTTGAGAGGAGTAAAAAACCATCAAAAATTTCAATCCTGCATGATTCTACCAAGAAATGTGATTCTTCATTCAAAACCTGATTTTTGCTATTGGGCTCTATTTAATAATGAATGTTTTGAATTTTCTCCAAAAGTAAAGTAGTTGCAAACTCATGCTTTTAGAGACTTGTTTGGGCTCATGAGAGGAGTAGAAAAACATCAAAAATTTCAGTCCTGCATGATTCTACCAAGAAATGTGTGTTCATTGTAACCGCTGGTTTTTGATAGTTTGGGCCCTATTGAATAATGAATGTTTTGAATTTTCTCCAAAAGTAAAGTAGTTGTATTCCTGGAACAATGGGACAACGTGTCACAATGGGACCACGTGTCACAATGGGCAGCCCACAGTCTGTAGCAGCTGCGCAGTAGTAGTCAGCTTCAGTCTGCTGAGGGAGCCTCAGCAGACAGGTGGGCGATGCTCGCCAGGGAGATGGAAAAATAGCTTGCTCACTTCACTCCACGCATCATTTCAGTATCTGCAGTTCCTCTGAGAATGGTGCACTCACTCTCTAAAGCGGTTTCCAAAGACAGATTGAATTGAAATTGGGATACACAAGTAGTGTTTTCAAAGCATGATTTGAATGCTTTTTTCAAATGTCGTTGCTCTGTAATTAGTTTTTCTTGGTCCAAGTTGCACATTTCCAATTCCTTAGCCTTGATTTAACTTGACCAACTCTTCTACTACTACTACTACTACTACTCTTATTCACCTCTATATGGGAGGCATTGCACTGTATTCAATCTGTCAGTAAAATAACGATCTATCTTGGCCTTTGCTGCTTGGTAGGTACAGGTGTGACAAGCTGCAGTAATGTGTTTGGCTTTGGATAGCTACATTTCTGCACACCCACCTGCTACAAGGCCTGCAGCCCCTTCCCCTCAGTACTTCCCCGGTCTTAATTCAAGCATTCAATTCCTACCACATCCCTCATGCAATGATATGCCGTTTCATTTTTGAAACATTGTCCCCCTCTTGTGGCCTTCCAACTTTGAAATTTACTGTTCAATTTTGAATTAATTCATATATGAATTAAATGGAAAAGCAACGATTTATCTGGCGAGTTATTTGAATGTTCGGCCTACGTCCACCTGTCTGACAGACGGTATTCTAGTGGCTTGTAGCAGCAGCAGCAGCAGCTAGGTGCGCTGCTTGCCTGCAGTAAATAGGATGTGTTCCATCCATGGAACACTGTGATAGGAATCATGCCATTCACAGAACACAATGCTTGGATGTGTTCTATTCCTGGAACAATGGGACCACGTGTCACAATGGGATCACGTGTCACAATGGGCAGCCCACAGTCTGTAGCAGCTGCGCAGTAGTAGTCAGCTTCAGTCTGCTGAGGGAGCCTCAGCAGACAGGTGGGCGATGCTCGCCAGGGAGATGGAAAAATAGCTTGCTCACTTCACTCCACGCATCAGTTCAGTATCTGCAGTTCCTCTGAGAATGGTGCACTCACTCTCTTAAGCGGTTTCCAAAGACAGATTGAATTGAAATCGGGATACACAAGTAGTGTTTTCAAAGGATGATTTGAATGCTTTTTTCAAATGTCGTTGCTCTGTAATTAGTTTTTCTTGGTCCAAGTTGCACATTTCCAATTCCTTAGCCTTGATTTAACTTGACCAACTCTTCTACTACTACTACTACTCTTATTCACCTCTATATGGGAGGCATTGCACTGTACTCAATCTGTCAGTAAAATAACGATCTATCTTGGCCTTTGCTGCTTGGTAGGTACAGGTGTGACAAGCTGCAGTAATGTGTTTGGCTTTGGATAGCTACATTTCTGCACACCCACCTGCTACAAGGCCTGCAGCCCCTTCCCCTCAGTACTTCCCCAGTCTTAATTCAAGCATTCAATTTCTACCACATCCCTCATGCAATGATACGTCGTTTCATTTTTGAAATATTGTCCCCCTCTTGTGGCCTTCCAACTTTGAAATTTACTGTTCAATTTTGAATTAATTCATATATGAATTAAATGGAAAAGCAACGATTTATCTGGCGAGTTATTTGAATGTTCGGCCTACGTCCACCTGTCTGACAGACGGTATTCTAATGGCTTGTAGCAGCAGCAGCAGCTAGGTGCGCTGCTTGCCTGCAGTAAATAGGATGTGTTCCATCCATGGAACACTGTGATAGGAATCATGCCATTCATAGAACACAATTCTTGGATGTGTTCTATTCCTGGAACAATGGGACCACGTGTCACAATGGGATCACGTGTCACAATGGGCAGCCCACAGTCTGTAGCAGCTGCGCAGTAGTAGTCAGCTTCAGTCTGCTGAGGGAGCCTCAGCAGACAGGTGGGCGATTCTCGCCAGGGAGATGGAAAAATAGCTTGCTCACTTCACTCCACGCATCATTTCAGTATCTGCAGTTCCTCTGAGAATGGTGCACTCACTCTCTTAAGCGGTTTCCAAAGACAGATTGAATTGAAATTGGGATACACAAGTAGTGTTTTCAAAGCATGATTTGAATGCTTTTTTCAAATGTCGTTGCTCTGTAATTAGTTTTTCTTGGTCCAAGTTGCACATTTCCAATTCCTTAGCCTTGATTTAACTTGACCAACTCTTCTACTACTACTACTACTACTACTGAATAAGTCACCTCTATATGGGAGGCATTGCACTGTATTCAATCTGTCAGTAAAATAACGATCTATCTTGGCCTTTGCTGCTTGGTAGGTACAGGTGTGACAAGCTGCAGTAATGTGTTTGGCTTTGGATAGCTACATTTCTGCACACCCACCTGCTACAAGGCCTGCAGCCCCTTCCCCTCAGTACTTCCCCAGTCTTAATTCAAGCATTCAATTCCTACCACATCCCTCATGCAATGATATGTCGTTTCATTTTTGAAACATTGTCCCCCTCTTGTGGCCTTCCAACTTTGAAATTTACTGTTCAATTTTGAATTAATTCATATATGAATTAAATGGAAAAGCAACGATTTATCTGGCGAGTTATTTGAATGTTCGGCCTACGTCCACCTGTCTAACAGACGGTATTCTAGTGGCTTGTAGCAGCAGCAGCAGCAGCAGCTAGGTGCGCTGCTTGCCTGCAGTAAATAGGATGTGTTCCATCCATGGAACACTGTGATAGGAATCATGCCATTCATAGAACACAATTCTTGGATGTGTTCTATTCCTGGAACAATGGGACAAGGTGTCACAATGGGACCACGTGTCACAATGGGCAGCCCACAGTCTGTAGCAGCTGCGCAGTAGTAGTCAGCTTCAGTCTGCTGAGGGAGCCTCAGCAGACAGGTGGGCGATTCTCGCCAGGGAGATGGAAAAATAGCTTGCTCACTTCACTCCACGCATCATTTCAGTATCTGCAGTTCCTCTGAGAATGGTGCACTCACTCTCTAAAGCGGTTTCCAAAGACAGATTGAATTGAAATTGGGATACACAAGTAGTGTTTTCAAAGCATGATTTGAATGCTTTTTTCAAATGTCGTTGCTCTGTAATTAGTTTTTCTTGGTCCAAGTTGCACATTTCCAATTCCTTAGCCTTGATTTAACTTGACCAACTCTTCTACTACTACTACTACTACTACTACTCTTATTCACCTCTATATGGGAGGCATTGCACTGTATTCAATCTGTCAGTAAAATAACGATCTATCTTGGCCTTTGCTGCTTGGTAGGTACAGGTGTGACAAGCTGCAGTAATGTGTTTGGCTTTGGATAGCTACATTTCTGCACACCCACCTGCTACAAGGCCTGCAGCCCCTTCCCCTCAGTACTTCCCCGGTCTTAATTCAAGCATTCAATTCCTACCACATCCCTCATGCAATGATATGCCGTTTCATTTTTGAAACATTGTCCCCCTCTTGTGGCCTTCCAACTTTGAAATTTACTGTTCAATTTTGAATTAATTCATATATGAATTAAATGGAAAAGCAACGATTTATCTGGCGAGTTATTTGAATGTTCGGCCTACGTCCACCTGTCTGACAGACGGTATTCTAGTGGCTTGTAGCAGCAGCAGCAGCAGCAGCTAGGTGCGCTGCTTGCCTGCAGTAAATAGGATGTGTTCCATCCATGGAACACTGTGATAGGAATCATGCCATTCATAGAACACAATGCTTGGATGTGTTCTATTCCTGGAACAATGGGACCACGTGTCACAATGGGACCACGTGTCACAATGGTCAGCACACAGTCTGTAGCAGCTGCGCAGTAGTAGTCAGCTTCAGTCTGCTGAGGGAGCCTCAGCAGACAGGTGGGCGATGCTCGCCAGGGAGATGGAAAAATAGCTTGCTCACTTCACTCCACGCATCAGTTCAGTATCTGCAGTTCCTCTGAGAATGGTGCACTCACTCTCTTAAGCGGTTTCCAAAGACAGATTGAATTGAAATCGGGATACACAAGTAGTGTTTTCAAAGCATGATTTGAATGCTTTTTTCAAATGTCGTTGCTCTGTAATTAGTTTTTCTTGGTCCAAGTTGCACATTTCCAATTCCTTAGCCTTGATTTTACTTGACCAACTCTTCTACTACTACTACTACTACTCTTATTCACCTCTATATGGGAGGCATTGCACTGTATTCAATCTGTCAGTAAAATAACGATCTATCTTGGCCTTTGCTGCTTGGTAGGTACAGGTATGACAAGCTGCAGTAATGTGTTTGGCTTTGGATAGCTACATTTCTGCACACCCACCTGCTACAAGGCCTGCAGCCCCTTCCCCTCAGTACTTCCCCAGTCTTAATTCAAGCATTCAATTTCTACCACATCCCTCATGCAATGATATGTCGTTTCATTTTTGAAACATTGTCCCCCTCTTGTGGCCTTCCAACTTTGAAATTTACTGTTCAATTTTGAATTAATTCATATATGAATTAAATGGAAAAGCAACGATTTATCTGGCGAGTTATTTGAATGTTCGGCCTACGTCCACCTGTCTGACAGACGGTATTCTAGTGGCTTGTAGCAGCAGCAGCAGCAGCAGCAGCAGCTAGGTGCGCTGCTTGCCTGCAGTAAATAAGATGTGTTCCATCCATGGAACACTGTGATAGGAATCATGCCATTCATAGAACACAATGCTTGGAATTGTTCTATTCCTGGAACAATTTGACCACGTGTCACAATGGGACCACATGTCACAATGGGCCGCCCACAGTCTGTAGCAGCTGCTCAGTAGTAGTCAGCTTCAGTCTGCTGAGGGAGCCTCAGCAGACAGGTGGGCGATGCTCGCCAGGGAGATGGAAAAATAGCTTGCTCACTTCACTCCACACATCTTTTCAGTATCTGCAGTTCCTTTGAGAATGGTGCACTCACTCTCTTAAGCGGTTTCCAAAGACAGATTGAATTGAAATCGGGATACACAAGTAGTGTTTTCAAAGCATGATTTGAATGCTTTTTTTCAAATGTCGTTGCTCTGTAATTAGTTTTTCTTGGTGCAAGTTGCACATTTCCAATTCCTTAGCCTTGATTTAACTTGACCAACTCTTCTACTACTACTACTACTACTACTACTACTCTTATTCACCTCTATATGGGAGGCATTGCACTGTATTCAATCTGTCAGTAAAATAACGATCTATCTTGGCCTTTGCTGCTTGGTAGGTACAGGTGTGACAAGCTGCAGTAATGTGTTTGGCTTTGGATAGCTACATTTCTGCACACCCACCTGCTACAAGGCCTGCAGCCCCTTCCCCTCAGTACTTCCCCAGTCTTAATTCAAGCATTCAATTCCTACCACATCCCTCATGCAATGATATGTCGTTTCATTTTTGAAACATTGTCCCCCTCTTGTGGCCTTCCAACTTTGAAATTTACTGTTCAATTTTGAATTAATTCATATATGAATTAAATGGAAAAGCAACGATTTATCTGGCGAGTTATTTGAATGTTCGGCCTACGTCCACCTGTCTGACAGACGGTATTCTAGTGGCTTGTAGCAGCAGCAGCAGCTAGGTGCGCTGCTTGCCTGCAGTAAATAGGATGTGTTCCATCCATGGAACACTGTGATAGGAATCATGCCATTCATAGAACACAATGCTTGGATGTGTTCTATTCCTGGAACAATGGGACCACGTGTCACAATGGGACCACGTGTCACAATGGTCAGCACACAGTCTGTAGCAGCTGCGCAGTAGTAGTCAGCTTCAGTCTGCTGAGGGAGCCTCAGCACACAGGTGGGCGATACTCGCCAGGGAGATGTAAAAATAGCTTGCTAACTTCACTCCACGCATCATTTCAGTATCTGCAGTTCCTCTGAGAATGGTGCACTCACTCTCTTAAGCGGTTTCCAAAGACAGATTGAATTGAAATCGGGATACACAAGTAGTGTTTTCAAAGCATGATTAGAATGCTTTTTTCAAATTTCGTTTCTCTGTAATTAGTTTTTCTTGGTCCAAGTTGCACATTTCCAATTCCTTAGCCTTGATTTAACTTGACCAACTCTTCTACTACTACTACTACTACTACTACTCTTATTCACCTCTATATGGGAGGCATTGCACTGTATTCAATCTGTCAGTAAAATAACGATCTATCTTGGCCTTTGCTGCTTGGTAGGTACAGGTGTGACAAGCTGCGGTAATGTGTTTGGCTTTGGATAGCTACATTTCTGCACACCCACCTGCTACAAGGCCTGCAGCCCCTTCCCCTCAGTACTTCCCCAGTCTTAATTCAAGCATTCAATTCCTACCACATCCCTCATGCAATGATATGTCGTTTCATTTTTGAAACATTGTCCCCCTCTTGTGGCCTTCCAACTTTGAAATTTACTGTTCAATTTTGAATTAATTCATATATGAATTAAATGGAAAAGCAACGATTTATCTGGCGAGTTATTTGAATGTTCGGCCTACGTCCACCTGTCTGACAGACGGTATTCTAGTGGCTTGTAGCAGCAGCAGCAGCAGCAGCTAGGTGCGCTGCTTGCCTGCAGTAAATAGGATGTGTTCCATCCATGGAACACTGTGATAGGAATCATGCCATTCATAGAACACAATGCTTGTATGTGTTCTATTCCTGGAACAATGGGAACACGTGTCACAATGGGACCACGTGTCACAATGGTCAGCCCACAGTCTGTAGCAGCTGCGCAGTAGTAGTCAGCTTCAGTCTGCTGAGGGAGCCTCAGCACACAGGTGGGCGATGCTCGCCAGGGAGATGTAAAAATAGCTTGCTCACTTCACTCCACACATCATTTCAGTATCTGCAGTTCCTCTGAGAATGGTGCACTCACTCTCTTAAGCGGTTTCCAAAGACAGATTGAATTGAAATCGGGATACACAAGTAATGTTTTCAAAGCATGATTTGAATGCTTTTTTCAAATGTCGTTGCTCTGTAATTAGTTTTTCTTGGTCCAAGTTGCACATTTCCAATTCCTTAGCCTTGATTTAACTTGACCAACTCTTCTACTACTACTACTACTCTTATTCACCTCTATATGGGAGGCATTGCACTGTATTCAATCTGTCAGTAAAATAAGCCTTTAAAGAATTATCTGAATTTTACTGGGAAGATTTTGAACTAGAATACTTGGGGATAATTTTCCCTAAAGATTTGAAACTCATTGTTTCTAAGAATATGGAACATCTCAGTAAGAAAATCTTAAAAGACCTTTCTGGTTATAATAATTGCGATCTATCCCTGATAGGAAGAACCTTGGTAATAAAAACATATATTTTACCTAAAATTCTTTTTGTACTTAGGAATTTACCTCTTACGATTCCCACTTCCCTTTTATTTAAAATCCAAAAAGCAATTAACCTTTTTATCTGGAAAGGGAAGAAACCTAGAGTTGCTACTGAAATTTTATATAAGAAAAAGAGTAATGGAGGCCTTGCACTCCCCAATATTCAAATCTATTTTCAAGCTTCTCTTATTCTTCAGAGTCAACAGTGGTTTTCTACGAAAACACTTCCCGCTTGGTTGGACCTTGAGCTAGAACATTATGGGACTAGTTCAATATCAGATTTTTTCTTTAAAGATCTGCTATCTCCTTCGATCATTACTTATCAACATCCTGTTGTAAATTCTATACTGACTATGTGGAGGAGTTTCACAAAATTAAAGAAAGGCGACGACAGGAAAAGCATTTTGAAAAAATTCCCATTAAAATTATTATCAAAAATATATAAATGTCCAGTTCCAGAGGAGTGGTGCAGCTTTAAAATTAATACGGTAGGGGATTTATGGGACGGACAAAATTTTTTACCCTTTAATGAAATTAAAAATAAATTTCATGTCCCGTCTACACATTTCACCTCTTATCTACTTCTGAAAGATCTTCTGCGGAAATTTTTGACTAGTAGAGCTTTGAATTCGGATATTGTGGCCTCCATGTTTGCAAATGTTGCTCTTAAGTCGACTTGGAGTCTTAAAAACATATATTCCCACCCTAATGACAACACCGAACTCTTTAAAAATGTATACATTCAAAGATGGGAAAGGGATTTTAACATAAAATTTGATGAAGACCAATGAGGGAAGGCCATAAAGTTTTCAAATGCATCTACTATTTCTGCGACTTTACAGGAGTCTTTCTTTAAAACTTTAATTAGATGGCATTACACTCCGATTAGGTTAGCTCATATAGATAATAAATACTCCCCTCTATGCTGGAGGAATTGTGGTTTACCAGGTAACCTGTACCACATTTTCTGGAGCTGTCCTAAATTGAAGAGATTGTGGAAAGAAGTTACGAATCATATAAATACTCTCTCTGACAACGCAGTGAAGGTCACCCCACAAATGGCATTACTTTCTTTGGGCACTGAAGAAATAAATCCTGTTATTCGATTTGTAATGATACATACTTTTTTGGTGACCAAAAACGCTATAGCTTTCTGGTGGCTTAAAACTGATTTACCTTCTTTTGCTGATATTTTAGGTAAATTACGGACTCATAATTCTATGGAGAAAAGATTTGCCTTTATTAATGGTACTCTCCATAAATATCACACTAAATGGGATGTTTGGAATTTGAAATTTTCTTAATTTATGTTATCTAACACTCTACTGTAAACTCAATATGACAATGTTGGTTCCTTTTTTGAGAGGATTGCATTCAAGCGATGTATTATATTTGTTTCTTATGTACACTACTTGTATTAAACAATTTTATTTAATGTGTGATGTAACACGTAGAGTAGAGTTCTCTACTTTTTACTTTGTCCATTTACCCTTTCCCTCTATACTTGAAACTTTAATAAAAATATTTAAACAAAAAAGCATGAGTTTGCAACTACTTTACTTTTGGAGAAAATTCAAAACATTCATTATTCAATAGAACCCAATAGCAAAAATCAGCGTTTTGAATGAAGAATCACATTTCTTGGTAGAATCATGCAGGATTGAAATTTTTGATGGTTTTTTACTCCTGTCAACAGCCCAAACAAGTTTCAAAAAGGATGAGTTTGCAACTACTTTACTTTTGGAGAAAATTCAAAACATTCATTATTCAATAGGGCCCAAAATATCAAAAACCAGCGGTTTGAATGAACACACATTTCTTGGTAGAATCATGCAGGACTGAAATTTTTGATGTTTTTCTACTCCTCTCATGAGCCCAAACAAGTCTATAAAAGCAATAGCTTGCAACTACTTTACTTTTGGAGAAAATTCAAAACATTCATTATTCAATAGAACCCAATAGCAAAAACCAGCGTTTTGAATGAAGAATCACATTTCTTGGTAGAATCATGCAGGATTGAAATTTTTGATGGTTTTTTACTCCTCTCAACAGCCCAAACAAGTTTCTAAAAGGATGAGTTTGCAACTACTTTACTTTTGGAGAAAATTCAAAACATTCATTATTCAATAGGGCCCAAAATATCAAAAACCAGCGGTTTGAATGAACACTCACATTTCTTGGTAGAATCGTGCAGGACTGAAATTTTTGATGTTTTTCTACTCCTCTCATGAGCACAAACAAGTCTCTAAAAGGATGAGTTTGCAACTACTTTACTTTTGGAGAAAATTCAAAACATTCATTATTCAATAGAACCCAATAGCAAAAATCAGCGTTTTGAATGAAGAATCACATTTCTTGGTAGAATCATGCAGGATTGAAATTTTTGATGGTTTTTTACTCCTCTCAACAGCCAAAACAAGTTTCTAAAAGGATGAGTTTGCAACTACTTTACTTTTGGAGAAAATTCAAAACATTCATTATTCAATAGGGCCCAAACTATCAAAAACCAGCGGTTTGAATGAACACTCACATTTCTTGGTAGAATCGTGCAGGACTGAAATTTTTGATGTTTTTCTACTCCTCTCATGTGCACAAACAAGTCTCTAAAAGGATGAGTTTGCAACTACTTTACTTTTGGAGAAAATTCAAAACATTCATTATTCAATAGGGTAAAAAAAAATCAAAAACCAGCGGTTTGAATGAACACTCACATTTCTTGGTAGAATCGTGCAGGACTGAAATTTTTGATGTTTTTCTACTCCTCTCATGAGCCCAAACCAAGACTCTAAAAGGATGAGTTTGCATCTACTTTACTTTTGGAGAAAATTCAAAACATTCATTATTCAATAGAGCCCAATAGCAAAAACCAGCGTTTTGAATGAAGAATCACATTTCTTGGTAGAATCATGCAGGATTGAAATTTTTGATGGTTTTTTACTCCTCTCAACAGCCCAAACAAGTTTCTAAAAGGATGAGTTTGCAACTACTTTACTTTTGGAGAAAATTCAAAACATTCATTATTCAATAGGGCCCAAAATATCAAAAACCAGCGGTTTGAATGAACACACATTTCTTGGTAGAATCATGCAGGACTGAAATTTTTGATGTTTTTCTACTCCTCTCATGAGCCTAAACAAGTCTCTAAAAGCATGAGTTTGCAACTACTTTACTTTTGGAGAAAATTCAAAACATTCATTATTCAATAGAACCTAATAGCAAAAATCAGCGTTTTGAATGAAGAATCACATTTCTTGGTAGAATCATGCAGGATTGAAATTTTTGATGGTTTTTTACTCCTCTCAACAGCCCAAACAAGTTTCTAAAAGGATGAGTTTGCAACTACTTTACTTTTGGAGAAAATTCAAAACATTAATTATTCAATATGGCCCAAACTATCAAAAACCAGCGGTTTGAATGAACACTCACATTTCTTGGTAGAATCGTGCAGGACTGAAATTTTTGATGTTTTTCTACTCCTCTCATGAGCCCAAACAAGACTCTAAAAGGATGAGTTTGCAACTACTTTACTTTTGGAGAAAATTCAAAACATTCATTATTCAATAGAGCCCAATAGCAAAAACCAGCGTTTTGAATGAAGAATCACATTTCTTGGTAGAAAATGCAGGATTAAAATTTTTGATGGTCTTTTACTCCTCTCAACAGCCCAAACAAGTTTCTAAAAGGATGAGTTTGCAACTACTTTACTTTTGGAGAAAATTCAAAACATTCATTATTCAATAGGGCCCAAAATATCAAAAACCAGCGGTTTGAATGAACACAAATTTCTTGGTAGAATCGTGCAGGACTGAAATTTTTGATGTTTTTCTACTCCTCTCATGAGCCCAAACAAGTCTATAAAAGGATGAGTTTGCAACTACTTTACTTTTGGAGAAAATTCAAAACATTCATTATTCAATAGAACCCAATAGCAAAAATCAGCGTTTTGAATGAAGAATCACATTTCTTGGTAGAATCATGCAGGATTTAAATTTTTGATGGTTTTTTACTCCTCTCAACAGCCCAAACAAGTTTCCAAAAGGATGAGTTTGCAACTACTTTACTTTTGGAGAAAATTCAAAACATTCATTATTCAATAGGGCCCAAACTATCAAAAACCAGCGGTTTGAATGAACACTCACATTTCTTAGTAGAATCGTGCAGGACTGAAATTTTTGATGTTTTTCTACTCCTCTCATGAGCACAAACAAGTCTCTAAAAGGATGAGTTTGCAACTACTTTACTTTTGGAGAAAATTCAAAACATTCATTATTCAATAGGGTAAAAAAAAATCAAAAACCAGCGGTTTGAATGAACACTCACATTTCTTGGTAGAATCGTGCAGGACTGAAATTTTTGATGTTTTTCTACTCCTCTCATGAGCCCAAACCAAGACTCTAAAAGGATGAGTTTGCATCTACTTTACTTTTGGAGAAAATTCAAAACATTCATTATTCAATAGAGCCCAATAGCAAAAACCAGCGTTTTGAATGAAGAATCACATTTCTTGGTAAAATCATGCAGGATTGAAATTTTTGATGGTTTTTTACTCCTCTCAACAGCCCAAACAAGTTTCTAAAAGGATGAGTTTGCAACTACCTTACTTTTGGAGAAAATTCAAAACATTAATTATTCAATATGGCCCAAACTATCAAAAACCAGCGGTTTGAATGAACACTCACATTTCTTGGTAGAATCGTGCAGGACTGAAATTTTTGATGTTTTTCTACTCCTCTCATGAGCCCAAACAAGACTCTAAAAGGATGAGTTTGCAACTACTTTACTTTTGGAGAAAATTCAAAACATTCATTATTCAATAGAGCCCAATAGCAAAAACCAGCGTTTTGAATGAAGAATCACATTTCTTGGTAGAATCATGCAGGATTGAAATTTTTGATGGTTTTTTACTCCTCTCAACAGCCCAAACAAGTTTCTAAAAGGATGAGTTTGCAACTACTTTACTTTTGGAGAAAATTCAAAACATTAATTATTCAATATGGCCCAAACTATCAAAAACCAGCGGTTTGAATGAACACTCACATTTCTTGGTAGAATCGTGCAGGACTGAAATTTTTGATGTTTTTCTACTCCTCTCATGAGCCCAAACAAGACTCTAAAAGGATGAGTTTGCAACTACTTTACTTTTGGAGAAAATTCAAAACATTCATTATTCAATAGAGCCCAATAGCAAAAACCAGCGTTTTGAATGAAGAATCACATTTCTTGGTAGAATCATGCAGGATTTAAATTTTTGATGGTTTTTTACTCCTCTCAACAGCCCAAACAAGTTTCCAAAAGGATGAGTTGCAACTACTTTACTTTTGGAGAAAATTCAAAACATTCATTATTCAATAGGGCCCAAACTATCAAAAACCAGCGGTTTGAATGAACACTCACATTTCTTGGTAGAATCGTGCAGGACTGAAATTTTTGATGTTTTTCTACTCCTCTCATGAGCACAAACAAGTCTCTAAAAGGATGAGTTTGCAACTACTTTACTTTTGGAGAAAATTCAAAACATTCATTATTCAATAGGGTAAAAAAAAATCAAAAACCAGCGGTTTGAATGAACACTCACATTTCTTGGTAGAATCGTGCAGGACTGAAATTTTTGATGTTTTTCTACTCCTCTCATGAGCCCAAACCAAGACTCTAAAAGGATGAGTTTGCATCTACTTTACTTTTGGAGAAAATTCAAAACATTCATTATTCAATATGGCCCAAACTATCAAAAACCAGCGGTTTGAATGAACACACATTTCTTGGTAGAATCATGCAGGACTGAAATTTTTGATGTTTTTCTACTCCTCTCATGAGCCCAAACAAGACTCTAAAAGGATGAGTTTGCAACTATTTTACTTTTGGAGAAAATTCAAAACATTCATTATTCAATAGAGCCCAATAGCAAAAACCAGCGTTTTGAATGAAGAATCACATTTCTTGGTAGAAAATGCAGGATTGAAATTTTTGATGGTTTTTTACTCCTCTCAACAGCCCAAACAAGTTTCTAAAAGGATGAGTTTGCAACTACTTTACTTTTGGAGAAAATTCAAAACATTCATTATTCAATAGGGCCCAAAGTATCAAAAACCAGCGGTTTGAATGAACACACATTTCTTGGTAGAATCGTGCAGGACTGAAATTTTTGATGTTTTTCTACTCCTCTCATGAGCCCAAACAAGTCTGTAAAAGGATGAGTTTGCAACTACTTTACTTTTGGAGAAAATTCAAAACATTCATTATTCAATAGAACCCAATAGCAAAAATCAGCGTTTTGAATGAAGAATCACATTTCTTGGTAGAATCATGCAGGATTGAAATTTTTGATGGTTTTTTACTCCTCTCAACAGCCCAAACAAGTTTCCAAAAGGATGAGTTTGCAACTACTTTACTTTTGGAGAAAATTCAAAACATTCATTATTCAATAGGGCCCAAAATATCAAAAACCAGCGGTTTGAATGAACACACATTTCTTGGTAGAATCATGCAGGACTGAAATTTTTGATGTTTTTCTACTCCTCTCATGAGCCCAAACAAGTCTCTAAAAGCATGAGCTTGCAACTACTTTACTTTTGGAGAAAATTCAAAACATTCATTATTCAATAGAACCCAATAGCAAAAATCAGCGTTTTGAATGAAGAATCACATTTCTTGGTAGAATCATGCAGGATTGAAATTTTTGATGGTTTTTTACTCCTCTCAACAGCCCAAACAAGTTTCTAAAAGGATGACTTTGCAACTACTTTACTTTTGGAGAAAATTCAAAACATTCATTATTCAATAGGGCCCAAACTATCAAAAACCAGCGGTTTTAATGAACACTCACATTTCTTGGTAGAATCGTGCAGGACTGAAATTTTTGATGTTTTTCTACTCCTCTCATGAGCACAAACAAGTCTCTAAAAGGATGAGTTTGCAACTACTTTACTTTTGGAGAAAATTCAAAACATTCATTATTCAATAGGGTAAAAAAAAATCAAAAACCAGCGGTTTGAATGAACACTCACATTTCTTGGTAGAATCGTGCAGGACTGAAATTTTTGATGTTTTTCTACTCCTCTCATGAGCCCAAACCAAGACTCTAAAAGGATGAGTTTGCATCTACTTTACTTTTGGAGAAAATTCAAAACATTCATTATTCAATAGAGCCCAATAGCAAAAACCAGCGTTTTGAATGAAGAATCACATTTCTTGGTAAAATCATGCAGGATTGAAATTTTTGATGGTTTTTTACTCCTCTCAACAGCCCAAACAAGTTTCTAAAAGGATGAGTTTGCAACTACCTTACTTTTGGAGAAAATTCAAAACATTAATTATTCAATATGGCCCAAACTATCAAAAACCAGCGGTTTGAATGAACACTCACATTTCTTGGTAGAATCGTGCAGGACTGAAATTTTTGATGTTTTTCTACTCCTCTCATGAGCCCAAACAAGACTCTAAAAGGATGAGTTTGCAACTACTTTACTTTTGGAGAAAATTCAAAACATTCATTATTCAATAGAGCCCAATAGCAAAAACCAGCGTTTTGAATGAAGAATCACATTTCTTGGTAGAATCATGCAGGATTGAAATTTTTGATGGTTTTTTACTCCTCTCAACAGCCCAAACAAGTTTCTAAAAGGATGAGTTTGCAACTACTTTACTTTTGGAGAAAATTCAAAACATTAATTATTCAATATGGCCCAAACTATCAAAAACCAGCGGTTTGAATGAACACTCACATTTCTTGGTAGAATCGTGCAGGACTGAAATTTTTGATGTTTTTCTACTCCTCTCATGAGCCCAAACAAGACTCTAAAAGGATGAGTTTGCAACTACTTTACTTTTGGAGAAAATTCAAAACATTCATTATTCAATAGAGCCCAATAGCAAAAACCAGCGTTTTGAATGAAGAATCACATTTCTTGGTAGAATCATGCAGGATTTAAATTTTTGATGGTTTTTTACTCCTCTCAACAGCCCAAACAAGTTTCCAAAAGGATGAGTTGCAACTACTTTACTTTTGGAGAAAATTCAAAACATTCATTATTCAATAGGGCCCAAACTATCAAAAACCAGCGGTTTGAATGAACACTCACATTTCTTGGTAGAATCGTGCAGGACTGAAATTTTTGATGTTTTTCTACTCCTCTCATGAGCACAAACAAGTCTCTAAAAGGATGAGTTTGCAACTACTTTACTTTTGGAGAAAATTCAAAACATTCATTATTCAATAGGGTAAAAAAAAATCAAAAACCAGCGGTTTGAATGAACACTCACATTTCTTGGTAGAATCGTGCAGGACTGAAATTTTTGATGTTTTTCTACTCCTCTCATGAGCCCAAACCAAGACTCTAAAAGGATGAGTTTGCATCTACTTTACTTTTGGAGAAAATTCAAAACATTCATTATTCAATATGGCCCAAACTATCAAAAACCAGCGGTTTGAATGAACACACATTTCTTGGTAGAATCATGCAGGACTGAAATTTTTGATGTTTTTCTACTCCTCTCATGAGCCCAAACAAGACTCTAAAAGGATGAGTTTGCAACTATTTTACTTTTGGAGAAAATTCAAAACATTCATTATTCAATAGAGCCCAATAGCAAAAACCAGCGTTTTGAATGAAGAATCACATTTCTTGGTAGAAAATGCAGGATTGAAATTTTTGATGGTTTTTTACTCCTCTCAACAGCCCAAACAAGTTTCTAAAAGGATGAGTTTGCAACTACTTTACTTTTGGAGAAAATTCAAAACATTCATTATTCAATAGGGCCCAAAGTATCAAAAACCAGCGGTTTGAATGAACACACATTTCTTGGTAGAATCGTGCAGGACTGAAATTTTTGATGTTTTTCTACTCCTCTCATGAGCCCAAACAAGTCTGTAAAAGGATGAGTTTGCAACTACTTTACTTTTGGAGAAAATTCAAAACATTCATTATTCAATAGAACCCAATAGCAAAAATCAGCGTTTTGAATGAAGAATCACATTTCTTGGTAGAATCATGCAGGATTGAAATTTTTGATGGTTTTTTACTCCTCTCAACAGCCCAAACAAGTTTCCAAAAGGATGAGTTTGCAACTACTTTACTTTTGGAGAAAATTCAAAACATTCATTATTCAATAGGGCCCAAAATATCAAAAACCAGCGGTTTGAATGAACACACATTTCTTGGTAGAATCATGCAGGACTGAAATTTTTGATGTTTTTCTACTCCTCTCATGAGCCCAAACAAGTCTCTAAAAGCATGAGCTTGCAACTACTTTACTTTTGGAGAAAATTCAAAACATTCATTATTCAATAGAACCCAATAGCAAAAATCAGCGTTTTGAATGAAGAATCACATTTCTTGGTAGAATCATGCAGGATTGAAATTTTTGATGGTTTTTTACACCTCTCAACAGCCCAAACAAGTTTCTAAAAGGATGACTTTGCAACTACTTTACTTTTGGAGAAAATTCAAAACATTCATTATTCAATAGGGCCCAAACTATCAAAAACCAGCGGTTTTAATGAACACTCACATTTCTTGGTAGAATCGTGCAGGACTGAAATTTTTGATGTTTTTCTACTCCTCTCATGAGCACAAACAAGTCTCTAAAAGGATGAGTTTGCAACTACTTTATTTTTGGAGAAAATTCAAAACATTCATTATTCAATAGAGCCCAATAGCAAAAACCAGCGTTTTGAATGAAGAATCATATTTCTTGGTAGAATCATGCAGGATTGAAATTTTTGATGGTTTTTTACTCCTCTCAACAGCCCAAACAAGTTTCAAAAAGGATGAGTTTGCAACTACTTTACTTTTGGAGAAAATTCAAAACATTCATTATTCAATAGGGCCCAAAATATCAAAAACCAGCGGTTTGAATGAACACACATTTCTTGGTAGAATCATGCAGGACTGAAATTTTTGATGTTTTTCTACTCCTCTCATAAGCCCAAACAAGTCTCTAAAAGCATGAGCTTGCAACTACTTTACTTTTGGAGAAAATTCAAAACATTCATTATTCAATAGAACCCAATAGCAAAAATCAGCGTTTTGAATGAAGAATCATATTTCTTGGTAGAATCATGCAGGATTGAAATTTTTGATGGTTTTTTACTCCTCTCAACAGCCCAAACAAGTTTCAAAAAGGATGAGTTTGCAACTACTTTACTTTTGGAGAAAATTCAAAACATTCATTATTCAATAGGGCCCAAACTATCAAAAACCAGCGGTTTGAATGAACACTCACATTTCTTGGTAGAATCGTGCAGGACTGAAATTTTTGATGTTTTTCTACTCCTCTCATGAGCACAAACAAGTCTCTAAAAGGATGAGTTTGCAACTACTTTACTTTTGGAGAAAATTCAAAACATTCATTATTCAATAGGGTAAAAAAAAATCAAAAACCAGCGGTTTGAATGAACACTCACATTTCTTGGTAGAATCGTGCATGACTGAAATTTTTGATGTTTTTCTACTCCTCTCATGAGCCCAAACCAAGACTCTAAAAGGATGAGCTTGCATCTACTTTACTTTTGGAGAAAATTCAAAACATTCATTACTCAATAGAGCCCATTAGCAAAAACCAGTGTTTTGAATGAAGAATCACATTTCTTGGTAGAATCATGCAGGATTGAAATTTTTGATGGTTTTTTACTCCTCTCAACAGCCCAAACAAGTTTCCAAAAGGATGAGTTTGCAACTACTTTACTTTTGGAGAAAATTCAAAACATTCATTATTCAATAGGGCCCAAACTATCAAAAACCAGCGGTTTGAATGAACACTCACATTTCTTGGTAGAATCGTGCAGGACTGAAATTTTTGATGTTTTTCTACTCCTCTCATGAGCACAAACAAGTCTCTAAAAGGATGAGTTTGCAACTACTTTACTTTTGGAGAAAATTCAAAATATTCATTATTCAATAGGGTAAAAAAAAATCAAAAACCAGCGGTTTGAATGAACACTCACATTTCTTGGTAGAATCGTGCAGGACTGAAATTTTTGATGTTTTTCTACTCCTCTCATGAGCCCAAACCAAGACTCTAAAAGGATGAGTTTGCATCTACTTTACTTTTGGAGAAAATTCAAAACATTCATTATTCAATATGGCCCAAACTATCAAAAACCAGCGGTTTGAATGAACACACATTTCTTGGTAGAATAATGCAGGACTGAAATTTTTGATGTTTTTCTACTCCGCTCATGAGCCCAAACAAGACTCTAAAAGGATGAGTTTGCAACTATTTTACTTTTGGAGAAAATTCAAAACATTCATTATTCAATAGAGCCCAATAGCAAAAACCAGCGTTTTGAATGAAGAATCACATTTCTTGGTAGAAAATGCAGGATTGAAATTTTTGATGGTTTTTTACTCCTCTCAACAGCCCAAACAAGTTTCTAAAAGGATGAGTTTGCAACTACTTTACTTTGAGAAAATTCAAAACATTCATTATTCAATAGGGCCCAAAATATCAAAAACCAGCGGTTTGAATGAACACACATTTCTTGGTAGAATCGTGCAGGACTGAAATTTTTGATGTTTTTCTACTCCTCTCATGAGCCCAAACAAGTCTATAAAAGGATGAGTTTGCAACTACTTTACTTTTGGAGAAAATTCAAAACATTCATTATTCAATAGAACCCAATAGCAAAAATCAGCGTTTTGAATGAAGAATCACATTTCTTGGTAGAATCATGCAGGATTGAAATTTTTGATGGTTTTTTACTCCTCTCAACAGCCCAAACAAGTTTCTAAAAGGATGAGTTTGCAACTACTTTACTTTTGGAGAAAATTCAAAACATTCATTATTCAATAGGGCCCAAACTATCAAAAACCAGCGGTTTGAATGAACACTCACATTTCTTGGTAGAATCGTGCAGGACTGAAATTTTTGATGTTTTTCTACTCCTCTCATGAGCCCAAACCAAGACTCTGAAAGGATGAGTTTGCATCTACTTTACTTTTGGAGAAAATTCAAAACATTCATTATTCAATATGGCCCAAACTATCAAAAACCAGCGGTTTGAATGAACACACATTTCTTGGTAGAATCATGCAGGACTGAAATTTTTGATGTTTTTCTACTCCGCTCATGAGCCCAAACAAGACTCTAAAAGGATGAGTTTGCAACTATTTTACTTTTGGAGAAAATTCAAAACATTCATTATTCAATAGAGCCCAATAGCAAAAACCAGCGTTTTGAATGAAGAATCACATTTCTTGGTAGAAAATGCAGGATTGAAATTTTTGATGTTTTTTTACTCCTCTCAACAGCCCAAACAAGTTTCTAAAAGGATGAGTTTGCAACTACTTTACTTTGAGAAAATTCAAAACATTCATTATTCAAAAGGGCCCAAAATATCAAAAACCAGCGGTTTGAATGAACACACATTTCTTGGTAGAATCGTGCAGGACTGAAATTTTTGATGTTTTTCTACTCCTCTCATGAGCCCAAACAAGTCTATAAAAGGATGAGTTTGCAACTACTTTACTTTTGGAGAAAATTCAAAACATTCATTATTCAATAGAACCCAATAGCAAAAATCAGCGTTTTGAATGAAGAATCACATTTCTTGGTAGAATCATGCAGGATTGAAATTTTTGATGGTTTTTTACTCCTCTCAACAGCCCAAACAAGTTTCTAAAAGGATGAGTTTGCAACTACTTTACTTTTGGAGAAAATTCAAAACATTCATTATTCAATAGGGCCCAAACTATCAAAAACCAGCGGTTTGAATGAACACTCACATTTCTTGGTAGAATCGTGCAGGACTGAAATTTTTGATGTTTTTCTACTCCTCTCATGAGCACAAACAAGTCTCTAAAAGGATGAGTTTGCAACTACTTTATTTTTGGAGAAAATTCAAAACATTCATTATTCAATAGAGCCCAAAAGCAAAAACCAGCGTTTTGAATGAAGAATCACATTTCTTGGTAGAATCATGCAGGATTGAAATTTTTGATGGTTTTTTACTCCTCTCAACAGCCTAAACAAGTTTCAAAAAGGATGAGTTTGCAACTACTTTACTTTTGGAGAAAATTCAAAACATTCATTATTCAATAGGGCCCAAAATATCAAAAACCAGCGGTTTGAATGAACACACATTTCTTGGTAGAATCATGCAGGACTGAAATTTTTGATGTTTTTCTACTCCTCTCATGAGCACAAACAAGTCTCTAAAAGGATGAGTTTGCAACTACTTTACTTTTGGAGAAAATTCAAAACATTCATTATTCAATAGGGTAAAAAAAAATCAAAAACCAGCGGTTTGAATGAACACTCACATTTCTTGGTAGAATCGTGCAGGACTGAAATTTTTGATGTTTTTCTACTCCTCTCATGAGCCCAAACCAAGACTCTAAAAGGATGAGTTTGCATCTACTTTACTTTTGGAGAAAATTCAAAACATTCATTATTCAATATGGCCCAAACTATCAAAAACCAGCGGTTTGAATGAACACACATTTCTTGGTAGAATCATGCAGGACTGAATTTTTTGATGTTTTTCTACTCCTCTCATGAGCCCAAACAAGACTCTAAAAGGATGAGTTTGCAACTATTTTACTTTTGGAGAAAATTCAAAACATTCATTATTCAATAGAGCCCAATAGCAAAAACCAGCGTTTTGAATGAAGAATCACATTTCTTGGTAGAAAATGCAGGATTGAAATTTTTGATGGTTTTTTACTCCTCTCAACAGCCCAAACAAGTTTCTAAAAGGATGAGTTTGCAACTACTTTACTTTTGGAGAAAATTCAAAACATTCATTATTCAATAGGGCCCAAAGTATCAAAAACCAGCGGTTTGAATGAACACACATTTCTTGGTAGAATCGTGCAGGACTGAAATTTTTGATGTTTTTCTACTCCTCTCATGAGCCCAAACAAGTCTGTAAAAGGATGAGTTTGCAACTACTTTACTTTTGGAGAAAATTCAAAACATTCATTATTCAATAGAACCCAATAGCAAAAATCAGCGTTTTGAATGAAGAATCACATTTCTTGGTAGAATCATGCAGGATTGAAATTTTTGATGGTTTTTTACTCCTCTCAACAGCCCAAACAAGTTTCCAAAAGGATGAGTTTGCAACTACTTTACTTTTGGAGAAAATTCAAAACATTCATTATTCAATAGGGCCCAAAATATCAAAAACCAGCGGTTTGAATGAACACACATTTCTTGGTAGAATCATGCAGGACTGAAATTTTTGATGTTTTTCTACTCCTCTCATGAGCCCAAACAAGTCTCTAAAAGCATGAGCTTGCAACTACTTTACTTTTGGAGAAAATTCAAAACATTCATTATTCAATAGAACCCAATAGCAAAAATCAGCGTTTTGAATGAAGAATCACATTTCTTGGTAGAATCATGCAGGATTGAAATTTTTGATGGTTTTTTACTCCTCTCAACAGCCCAAACAAGTTTCTAAAAGGATGACTTTGCAACTACTTTACTTTTGGAGAAAATTCAAAACATTCATTATTCAATAGGGCCCAAACTATCAAAAACCAGCGGTTTTAATGAACACTCACATTTCTTGGTAGAATCATGCAGGACTGAAATTTTTGATGTTTTTCTACTCCTCTCATGAGCACAAACAAGTCTCTAAAAGGATGAGTTTGCAACTACTTTATTTTTGGAGAAAATTCAAAACATTCATTATTCAATAGAGCCCAATAGCAAAAACCAGCGTTTTGAATGAAGAATCATATTTCTTGGTAGAATCATGCAGGATTGAAATTTTTGATGGTTTTTTACTCCTCTCAACAGCCCAAACAAGTTTCAAAAAGGATGAGTTTGCAACTACTTTACTTTTGGAGAAAATTCAAAACATTCATTATTCAATAGGGCCCAAAATATCAAAAACCAGCGGTTTGAATGAACACACATTTCTTGGTAGAATCATGCAGGACTGAAATTTTTGATGTTTTTCTACTCCTCTCATAAGCCCAAACAAGTCTCTAAAAGCATGAGCTTGCAACTACTTTACTTTTGGAGAAAATTCAAAACATTCATTATTCAATAGGGTAAAAAAAAATCAAAAACCAGCGGTTTGAATGAACACTCACATTTCTTGGTAGAATCGTGCATGACTGAAATTTTTGATGTTTTTCTACTCCTCTCATGAGCCCAAACCAAGACTCTAAAAGGATGAGTTTGCATCTACTTTACTTTTGGAGAAAATTCAAAACATTCATTATTCAATAGAGCCCAATAGCAAAAACCAGTGTTTTGAATGAAGAATCACATTTCTTGGTAGAATCATGCAGGATTGAAATTTTTGATGGTTTTTTACTCCTCTCAACAGCCCAAACAAGTTTCCAAAAGGATGAGTTTGCAACTACTTTACTTTTGGAGAAAATTCAAAACATTCATTATTCAATAGGGCCCAAACTATCAAAAACCAGCGGTTTGAATGAACACTCACATTTCTTGGTAGAATCGTGCAGGACTGAAATTTTTGATGTTTTTCTACTCCTCTCATGAGCACAAACAAGTCTCTAAAAGGATGAGTTTGCAACTACTTTACTTTTGGAGAAAATTCAAAATATTCATTATTCAATAGGGTAAAAAAAAATCAAAAACCAGCGGTTTGAATGAACACTCACATTTCTTGGTAGAATCGTGCAGGACTGAAATTTTTGATGTTTTTCTACTCCTCTCATGAGCCCAAACCAAGACTCTAAAAGGATGAGTTTGCATCTACTTTACTTTTGGAGAAAATTCAAAACATTCATTATTCAATATGGCCCAAACTATCAAAAACCAGCGGTTTGAATGAACACACATTTCTTGGTAGAATCATGCAGGACTGAAATTTTTGATGTTTTTCTACTCCGCTCATGAGCCCAAACAAGACTCTAAAAGGATGAGTTTGCAACTATTTTACTTTTGGAGAAAATTCAAAACATTCATTATTCAATAGAGCCCAATAGCAAAAACCAGCGTTTTGAATGAAGAATCACATTTCTTGGTAGAAAATGCAGGATTGAAATTTTTGATGGTTTTTTACTCCTCTCAACAGCCCAAACAAGTTTCTAAAAGGATGAGTTTGCAACTACTTTACTTTGAGAAAATTCAAAACATTCATTATTCAATAGGGCCCAAAATATCAAAAACCAGCGGTTTGAATGAACACACATTTCTTGGTAGAATCGTGCAGGACTGAAATTTTTGATGTTTTTCTACTCCTCTCATGAGCCCAAACAAGTCTATAAAAGGATGAGTTTGCAACTACTTTACTTTTGGAGAAAATTCAAAACATTCATTATTCAATAGAACCCAATAGCAAAAATCAGCGTTTTGAATGAAGAATCACATTTCTTGGTAGAATTATGCAGGATTGAAATTTTTGATGGTTTTTTACTCCTCTCAACAGCCCAAACAAGTTTCTAAAAGGATGAGTTTGCAACTACTTTACTTTTGGAGAAAATTCAAAACATTCATTATTCAATAGGGCCCAAACTATCAAAAACCAGCGGTTTGAATGAACACTCACATTTCTTGGTAGAATCGTGCAGGACTGAAATTTTTGATGTTTTTCTACTCCTCTCATGAGCCCAAACCAAGACTCTGAAAGGATGAGTTTGCATCTACTTTACTTTTGGAGAAAATTCAAAACATTCATTATTCAATATGGCCCAAACTATCAAAAACCAGCGGTTTGAATGAACACACATTTCTTGGTAGAATCATGCAGGACTGAAATTTTTGATGTTTTTCTACTCCGCTCATGAGCCCAAACAAGACTCTAAAAGGATGAGTTTGCAACTATTTTACTTTTGGAGAAAATTCAAAACATTCATTATTCAATAGAGCCCAATAGCAAAAACCAGCGTTTTGAATGAAGAATCACATTTCTTGGTAGAAAATGCAGGATTGAAATTTTTGATGTTTTTTTACTCCTCTCAACAGCCCAAACAAGTTTCTAAAAGGATGAGTTTGCAACTACTTTACTTTGAGAAAATTCAAAACATTCATTATTCAAAAGGGCCCAAAATATCAAAAACCAGCGGTTTGAATGAACACACATTTCTTGGTAGAATCGTGCAGGACTGAAATTTTTGATGTTTTTCTACTCCTCTCATGAGCCCAAACAAGTCTATAAAAGGATGAGTTTGCAACTACTTTACTTTTGGAGAAAATTCAAAACATTCATTATTCAATAGAACCCAATAGCAAAAATCAGCGTTTTGAATGAAGAATCACATTTCTTGGTAGAATCATGCAGGATTGAAATTTTTGATGGTTTTTTACTCCTCTCAACAGCCCAAACAAGTTTCTAAAAGGATGAGTTTGCAACTACTTTACTTTTGGAGAAAATTCAAAACATTCATTATTCAATAGGGCCCAAACTATCAAAAACCAGCGGTTTGAATGAACACTCACATTTCTTGGTAGAATCGTGCAGGACTGAAATTTTTGATGTTTTTCTACTCCTCTCATGAGCACAAACAAGTCTCTAAAAGGATGAGTTTGCAACTACTTTATTTTTGGAGAAAATTCAAAACATTCATTATTCAATAGAGCCCAAAAGCAAAAACCAGCGTTTTGAATGAAGAATCACATTTCTTGGTAGAATCATGCAGGATTGAAATTTTTGATGGTTTTTTACTCCTCTCAACAGCCTAAACAAGTTTCAAAAAGGATGAGTTTGCAACTACTTTACTTTTGGAGAAAATTCAAAACATTCATTATTCAATAGGGCCCAAAATATCAAAAACCAGCGGTTTGAATGAACACACATTTCTTGGTAGAATCATGCAGGACTGAAATTTTTGATGTTTTTCTACTCCTCTCATGAGCCCAAACAAGTCTCTAAAAGCATGAGCTTGCAACTACTTTACTTTTGGAGAAAATTCAAAACATTCATTATTCAATAGAACCCAATAGCAAAAATCAGCGTTTTGAATGAAGAATCACATTTCTTTGTAGAATCATGCAGGATTGAAATTTTTGATGGTTTTTTACTCCTCTCAACAGCCCAAACAAGTTTCTAAAAGGATGAGTATGCAACTACTTTACTTTTGGAGAAAATTCAAAACATTCATTATTCAATAGGGTAAAAAAAAATCAAAAACCAGCGGTTTGAATGAACACTCACATTTCTTGGTAGAATCGTGCAGGACTGAAATTTTTGATGTTTTTCTACTCCTCTCATGAGCCCAAACCAAGACTCTGAAAGGATGAGTTTGCATCTACTTTACTTTTGGAGAAAATTCAAAACATTCATTATTCAATATGGCCCAAACTATCAAAAACCAGCGGTTTGAATGAACACACATTTCTTGGTAGAATCATGCAGGACTGAAATTTTTGATGTTTTTCTACTCCGCTCATGAGCCCAAACAAGACTCTAAAAGGATGAGTTTGCAACTATTTTACTTTTGGAGAAAATTCAAAACATTCATTATTCAATAGAGCCCAATAGCAAAAACCAGCGTTTTGAATGAAGAATCACATTTCTTGGTAGAAAATGCAGGATTGAAATTTTTGATGTTTTTTTACTCCTCTCAACAGCCCAAACAAGTTTCTAAAAGGATGAGTTTGCAACTACTTTACTTTGAGAAAATTCAAAACATTCATTATTCAAAAGGGCCCAAAATATCAAAAACCAGCGGTTTGAATGAACACACATTTCTTGGTAGAATCGTGCAGGACTGAAATTTTTGATGTTTTTCTACTCCTCTCATGAGCCCAAACAAGTCTATAAAAGGATGAGTTTGCAACTACTTTACTTTTGGAGAAAATTCAAAACATTCATTATTCAATAGAACCCAATAGCAAAAATCAGCGTTTTGAATGAAGAATCACATTTCTTGGTAGAATCATGCAGGATTGAAATTTTTGATGGTTTTTTACTCCTCTCAACAGCCCAAACAAGTTTCTAAAAGGATGAGTTTGCAACTACTTTACTTTTGGAGAAAATTCAAAACATTCATTATTCAATAGGGCCCAAACTATCAAAAACCAGCGGTTTGAATGAACACTCACATTTCTTGGTAGAATCGTGCAGGACTGAAATTTTTGATGTTTTTCTACTCCTCTCATGAGCACAAACAAGTCTCTAAAAGGATGAGTTTGCAACTACTTTATTTTTGGAGAAAATTCAAAACATTCATTATTCAATAGAGCCCAAAAGCAAAAACCAGCGTTTTGAATGAAGAATCACATTTCTTGGTAGAATCATGCAGGATTGAAATTTTTGATGGTTTTTTACTCCTCTCAACAGCCTAAACAAGTTTCAAAAAGGATGAGTTTGCAACTACTTTACTTTTGGAGAAAATTCAAAACATTCATTATTCAATAGGGCCCAAAATATCAAAAACCAGCGGTTTGAATGAACACACATTTCTTGGTAGAATCATGCAGGACTGAAATTTTTGATGTTTTTCTACTCCTCTCATGAGCCCAAACAAGTCTCTAAAAGCATGAGCTTGCAACTACTTTACTTTTGGAGAAAATTCAAAACATTCATTATTCAATAGAACCCAATAGCAAAAATCAGCGTTTTGAATGAAGAATCACATTTCTTGGTAGAATCATGCAGGATTGAAATTTTTGATGGTTTTTTACTCCTCTCAACAGCCCAAACAAGTTTCTAAAAGGATGAGTATGCAACTACTTTACTTTTGGAGAAAATTCAAAACATTCATTATTCAATAGGGTAAAAAAAAATCAAAAACCAGCGGTTTGAATGAACACTCACATTTCTTGGTAGAATCGTGCAGGACTGAAATTTTTGATGTTTTTCTACTCCTCTCATGAGCCCAAACCAAGACTCTAAAAGGATGAGTTTGCATCTACTTTACTTTTGGAGAAAATTCAAAACATTCATTATTCAATAGAGCCCAATAGCAAAAACCAGCGTTTTGAATGAAGAATCACATTTCTTGGTAAAATCATGCAGGATTGAAATTTTTGATGGTTTTTTACTCCTCTCAACAGCCCAAACAAGTTTCTAAAAGGATGAGTTTGCAACTACTTTACTTTTGGAGAAAATTCAAAACATTCATTATTCAATAGGGCCCAAAATATCAAAAACCAGCGGTTTGAATGAAGAATCACATTTCTTGGTAGAATCATGCAGGATTGAAATTTTTGATGGTTTTTTACTCCTCTCAACAGCCCAAACAAGTTTCTAAAAGGATGAGTTTGCAACTACTTTACTTTTGGAGAAAATTCAAAACATTCATTATTCAATAGGGCCCAAAATATCAAAAACCAGCGGTTTGAATGAACACACATTTCTTGGTAGAATCATACAGGACTGAAATTTTTGATGTTTTTCTACTCCTCTCATGAGTCCAAACAAGTCTCTAAAAGCATGAGTTTGCAACTACTTTACTTTTGGAGAAAATTCAAAACATTCATTATTCAATAGAGCCTAATAGCAAAAATCAGGTTTTGAATGAAGAATCACATTTCTTGGTAGAATCATGCAGGATTGAAATTTTGGATGGTTTTTTACTCCTCTCAACAGCCCAAACAAGTTTCTAAAAGGATGAGTTTGCAACTACTTTACTTTTGGAGAAAATTCAAAACATTCTTTATTCAATAGGGCCCAAAATATCAAAAACCAGCGGTTTGAATGAACACACATTTCTTGGTAGAATCATGCAGGACTGAAATTTTTGATGGTTTTTTACTCCTCTCAACAGCCCAAACAAGTTTCTAAAAGGATGAGTTTGCAACTACTTTACTTTTGGAGAAAATTCAAAACATTCATTATTCAATAGGGCCCAAAATATCAAAAACCAGCGGTTTGAATGAACACACATTTCTTGGTAGAATCATGCAGGACTGAAATTTTTGATGTTTTTCTACTCCTCTCATGAGCCCAAACAAGTCTCTAAAAGCATGAGCTTGCAACTACTTTACTTTTGGAGAAAATTCAAAACATTCATTATTCAATAGGGCCCAAACTATCAAAAACCAGCGGTTTGAATGAACACTCACATTTCTTGGTAGAATCATGCAGGACTGAAATTTTTGATGTTTTTCTACTCCTCTCATGAGCCCAAACAAGTCTCTAAAAGCATGAGTTTGCAACTACTTTACTTTTGGAGAAAATTCAAAACATTCAATTGACATTCATTGAATTTTCTCCAAAAGTAAAGTAGTTGCAAACTCATCCTTTTAGAGACTTGTTTGGGCTCATGAGAGGAGTAGAAAAACATCAAAAATTTCAGTCCTGCACGATTCTACCAAGAAATGTGTGTTCATTTAAACCGCTGGTTTTTGATATTTTGGGCCCTATTGAATAATGAATGTTTTGAATTTTCTCCAAAAGTAAAGCAGTTGCAAACTCATCCTTTTAGAAACTTGTTTGGGCTTTTGAGAGGAGTAAAAAACCATCAAAAATTTCAATCCTGCATGATTCTACCAAGAAATGTGATTCTTCATTCAAAACGCTGGTTTTTGCTATTGGGCTCTAATGAATAATGAACGTTTTGAATTTTCTCCAAAAGTAAAGTAGTTGCAAACTCATCCTTTTAGAGTCTTGTTTGGGCTCATGAGAGGAGTAGAAAAACATCAAAAATTTCAGTCCTGCACGATTCTACCAAGAAATGTGAGTGTTCATTCAAACCGCTGGTTTTTGATAGTTTGGGCCCTATTGAATAATGAATGTTTTGAATTTTCTCCAAAACTAAAGTAGTTGCAAACTCATCCTTTTAGAAACTTGTTTGGGCTGTTGAGAGGAGTAAAAAACCATGAAAAATTTCAATCCTGCATGATTCTACCAAGAAATGTGATTCTTCATTCAAAACGCTGGTTTTTGCTAGTGGGCTCTATTGAATAATGAATGTTTTGAATTTTCTCCAAAAGTAAAGTAGTTGCAAACTCATCCTTTTAGAGTCTTGTTTGGGCTCATGAGAGGAGTAGAAAAACAGCAGCAGCAGCAGCAGCAGCTAGGTGCGCTGCTTGCCTGCAGTAAATAGGATGTGTTCCATCCATGGAACACTGTGATAGGAATCATGCCATTCATAGAACACAATGCTTGGATGCGTTCTATTCCTGGAACAATGGGGCCACGTGTCACAATGGGACCACGTGTCACAATGGGCAGCCCACAGTCTGTAGCAGCTGCTCAGTAGTAGTCAGCTTCAGTCTGCTGAGGGAGCCTCAGCAGACAGGTGGGCGATGCTCGCCAGGGAGATGGAAAAATAGCTTGCTCACTTCACTCCACGCATCATTTCAGTATCTGCAGTTCCTCTGAGAATGGTGCACTCACTCTCTTAAGCGGTTTCCAAAGACAGATTGAATTGAAATCGGGATACACAAGTAGTGTTTTCAAAGCATGATTTGAATGCTTTTTTCAAATGTCGTTGCTCTGTAATTAGTTTTTCTTGGTCCAAGTTGCACATTTCCAATTCCTTAGCCTTGATTTAACTTGACCAACTCTTCTACTACTACTACTACTACTACTACTACTACAACTACTCTTATTCACCTCTATATGGGAGGCATTGCACTGTATTCAATGTGTCAGTAAAATAACGATCTATCTTGGCCTTTGCTGCTTGGTAGGTACAGGTGTGACAAGCTGCAGTAATGTGTTTGGCTTTGGATAGCTACATTTCTGCACACCCACCTGCTACAAGGCCTGCAGCCCCTTCCCCTCAGTACTTCCCCAGTCTTAATTCAAGCATTCAATTCCTACCACATCCCTCATGCAAAGATATGTCGTTTCATTTTTGAAACATTGTCCCCCTCTTGTGGCCTTCCAACTTTGAAATTTACTGTTCAATTTTGAATTAATTCATATATGAATTAAATGGAAAAGCAACGATTTATCTGGCGAGTTATTTGAATGTTCGGCCTACGTCCACCTGTCTAACAGACGGTATTCTAGTGGCTTGTAGCAGCAGCAGCAGCAGCAGCAGCTAGGTGCGCTGCTTGCCTGCAGTAAATAGGATGTGTTCCATCCATGGAACACTGTGATAGGAATCATGCCATTCATAGAACACAATGCTTGGATGTGTTCTATTCCTGGAACAATGGGACCACGTGTCACAATGGGACCATGTGTCACAATGGGCAGCCCACAGTCTGTAGCAGCTGCGCAGTAGTAGTCAGCTTCAGTCTGCTGAGGGAGCCTCAGCAGACAGGTGGGCGATGCTCGCCAGGGAGATGGAAAAAAAGCTTGGTCACTTCACTCCACGCATCATTTCAGTATCTGCAGTTCATCTGAGAATGGTGCACTCACCCTCTTAAGCGGTTTCCAAAGACATATTGAATTGAAATTGGGATACACAAGTAGTGTTTTCAAAGCATGATTTGAATGCTTTTTTCAAATGTCGTTGCTCTGTAGTTAGATTTTCTTGGTGCAAGTTGCACATTTCCAATTCCTTAGCCTTGATTTAACTTGACCAACTCTTCTACTACTACTACTACTACTACTACTACTACTACTCTTATTCACCTCTATATGGGAGGCATTGCACTGTATTCAATCTGTCAGTAAAATAACGATCTATCTTGGCCTTTGCTGCTTGGTAGGTACAGGTGTGACAAGCTGCAGTAATGTGTTTGGCTCTGGATAGCTACATTTCTGCACACCCACCTGCTACAAGGCCTGCAGCCCCTTCCCCTCAGCACTTCCCCAGTCTTAATTCAAGCATTCAATTCCTACCACATCCCTCATGCAATGATATGTCGTTTCATTTTTGAAACATTGTCCCCCTCTTGTGGCCTTCCAACTTTGAAATTTACTGTTCAATTTTGAATTAATTCATATATGAATTAAATGGAAAAGCAACGATTTATCTGGCGAGTTATTTGAATGTTCGGCCTACGTCCACCTGTCTGACAGACGGTATTCTAGTGGCTTGTAGCAGCAGCAGCAGCAGCAGCAGCTAGGTGCGCTGCTTGCCTGCAGTAAATAGGATGTGTTCCATCCATGGAACACTGTGATAGGAATCATGCCATTCATAGAACACAATGCTTGGATGTGTTCTATTCCTGGAACAATGGGACCACGTGTCACAATGGGACCACGTGTCACAATGGGCAGCCCACAGTCTGTAGCAGCTGCGCAGTTGTAGTCAGCTTCAGTCTGCTGAGGGAGCCTCAGCAGACAGGTGGGCGATGCTCGCCAGGGAGATGGAAAAATAGCTTGCTCACTTCACTCCACGCATCATTTCAGTATCTGCAGTTCCTCTGAGAATGGTGCACTCACTCTCTAAATCGGTTTCCAAAGACAGATTGAATTGAAATTGGGATAAACAAGTAGTGTTTTCAAAGCATGATTTGAATGCTTTTTTCAAATGTCGTTGCTCTGTAATTAGTTTTTCTTGGTCCAAGTTGCACATTTCCAATTCC
Source organism: Dendrobates tinctorius (assembly GCF_039654945.1). Lineage (NCBI taxonomy): Eukaryota > Metazoa > Chordata > Amphibia > Anura > Dendrobatidae > Dendrobates > Dendrobates tinctorius. Next base: position 27,401,352 of record NW_027361793.1, read on the forward strand.
TTAGCCTTGATTTAACTTGACCAACTCTTCTACTACTACTACTACTACTACTACTACTCTTTTTCACCTCTATATGGGAGGCATTGCACTGTATTCAATCTGTCAGTAAAATAACGATCTATGTTGGCCTTTGCTGCTTGGTAGGTACAGGTGTGACAAGCTGCAGTAATGTGTTTGGCTTTGGATAGCTACATTTCTGCACACCCACCTGCTACAAGGCCTGCAGCCCCTTCCTGTCATGTCGGACGCTGTTCACACCCCATCATCCGGCAGGCAGAGGTAGTTCCACCTCCAGCCACTATAGCCTCAGTGGCGCCGGCCTGATCTTCAGGCTCTCGGGGGTTAATCCTGCTGGAGACCAGGTTGGATGGTTAGTCACGCCCACGGTCTTTAAATAGTCATGCTGGCCTATGGGCGTCGCCGATTATAGCTTGTGTTTCTTACCAAGTGGTTCCGGTCTGGAGTGGAGGTGTTCAAGAGAGAGAGATTCATATCTGGTGTCGTATGATCCGTCGTTATCCTTTCTCCTTCCCATATTTGTGTTTAGTTGTGCCCTGTTCACATTACTGTTTATTCCTGTGTGGGTGCGGCGCAGTGCAGTTTAAGTTCTCCCTGTCTGTCATTATTTGTGTGGGAGCTTTGGTGGTGACTTCTCACTGGGTGGAGGGTGGAGGGTTAAGTGCAGGGCTGAGCAGGAGATAAGGAAAGGTCGGAGGCTCAGGCATTTGCACCTTCAGCAAAAACCCTGGGTTGAGGGTCAGACAGGGTTTCCCCTAGTAAAGGGACACCACAGGGGCCCCGGGTATTTCAGCCTTAGTTGAACTAAGCCCCCGTGACATTATAATCGGCCACATTTTTTCAGGAGTCCATGGATCCATTAGATTCCATAACCCGCCAGTTGGCGGCGCTGTCCATACAGGTCTCCGAGTTGAATGGGGCAGTTCAGCAGCAGGGCCTGGTAGTAGCAAAGGTGCAAACGGTATCTGCAGGTATCGGTGCAGAGCCGAAGTTTCCGCTGCCAGAACGATTTTCAGGCGATCGCAGCAAATTTGTCGTATTTCGGGAGGCCTGCAAATTATACTTCCGCATGCGGCCAATATCCTCAGGTAATGAGGCCCAGCGAGTAGGGCTGGTGTTGTCATTACTGAGTGGTGACCCCCAAGCATGGGCATTTTCCTTACCACCTGACTCTGCTACATTTCATTCGGTCGATAATGTTTTTTCTGCCCTCGGGCTCATTTACGATGACCCTGACCGACTGGCTCTAACGGAATCTAAAATCCGCGCCCTCCGCCAGGGGGAGCGCTTGGCAGAAGACTATTGTTCGGAATTTCGCCGCTGGGCTGTAGACACACAGTGGAATGACCCAGCACTGCGGAGCCAGTTTATTCATGGGGTATCAGGGAGGGTGAAACAAGCCCTCCTGATGTATGAGACTCCGGCATCATTGGAGTCTGCCATGAGTTTGGTGATACGTATTGATCGCCGTTTTCGTCAGGGGGCACAGGAGACGCTACCTCTGGGGGAAAACAGAGGTGCAGGTGTGGTTGAAGTAGATGAGTCCCCTGAACCTATGCAGATTGCTGGCGTGGCACAGGTTCAGCCTCGCGCTCCGGGAGTCCGGAAGTCCGGAGCATGTTTCTACTGTGGTAAAGGAGGTCATTATGTTAACGTTTGCCCGGTACTACCTAAGAGGGTCACACCGGCGGAAAACTGTTAAGCTCAGAGGGTATGGAGGAGACCCAACTGAGCGTATGCATATCCTCCATGATGGTATCTCAATGTATGCTCCCTGCCAAGGTTATTGTCGCCGGCAGAGAGCTACCTATATCAGTGTTTGTGGATAGCGGTTCCGCCACCAATCTCATAGATGAGGAGTTTGCACACACCGCCGGGTTTAAGATTGAAAAACTTCCTCACCCCATACAGGTGGTGACCATTAATGCTGTTCCCCTCCCTCAAGGGGAGATTACTGAGTTTGTGGCAGAGGTGAAACTCCACATTGGGGTCCTACATTCTGAGTCGGTTACATGTAGGGTCCTCCGTAATCTCCCAGCTCAAATGGTCCTGGGTTTTCCATGGCTGTCCAGGCACAACCCGGTAATTGATTGGAAAACTCAGGACATAGTACAATGGAGTGGTTTCTGCCAAGACAATTGCTTGGCCACATGTGTGTCCGCCGTGACGCCCAGCCTGCCGGAGGCTTTGCAGGATTTCGCGGATGTTTTCTCTGAGAAGGGTTGCTCAGAACTGCCTCCACATAGAGCCTATGACTGTGCTATTAGGTTAAAACCCGGGGCCAAATTACCTAAGGCCAGGATGTTTAATATTTCTGGTCCTGAGAGACAAGCTCTGAAAGACTACATCGCGGAGAGTCTGAGCAAAGGTCACATCCGGCCTTCGTCCTCGCCTGTAGCCGCGGGGTTTTTCTTCATTAAGAAGAAAGATGGGGGGTTACGCCCGTGTCTGGATTTCCGAGAGTTAAACCAGATTACTATCCGTGATCCCTACCCAATGCCGTTGATCCCGGATTTGTTCAACCAGGTAGCGGGGGCAAAATGGTTTTCCAAGCTGGACCTCAGGGGGGCGTATAACCTCATAAGGGTCCGTCAGGGGGATGAGTGGAAGACGGCGTTTAACACTCCTGAGGGTCATTTTGAGAGTCTGGTTATGCCGTTTGGGTTGACCACCGCGCCTGCCGTTTTCCAACATTTTATTAATGATGTCTTTGCTCATGTCCTGGGGAGATTTGTGATTGTATACCTGGATGATATCCTCATTTATTCTAGCGATCGGGACACTCATTTGCAGCATGTTAGGCAGGTGTTACAGTTGCTCCGGGAGAACCAGCTCTATGCTAAGCTGGAAAAATGTTTATTTTTTGTCCAGGAGTTGCCCTTTTTGGGATATATTGTGTCCGCAGCTGGTTTTAAAATGGACACCGCTAAGGTGCAAGCGGTGTTGCAATGGGAGAGGCCGGAGAGTCTGAAAGCACTCCAGCGGTTCCTTGGGTTTGCGAATTATTATAGGAAATTTATAAAACACTTTTCGACTGTCGCCAAACCGCTCACGGACATGACAAAAAAGGGTGCCGATCTGGCGAACTGGCCTGAGGTGGCTATACGTGCATTTGAGCGTCTGAAGAATAGTTTTGCTTCAGCCCCCATTCTGGTGCAACCAGACGTGTCTAAACCTTTTGTGGTAGAGGTTGATGCGTCGGAGGTGGGAGTGGGGGCAGTACTGTCTCAAGGCTCGTCCTTGAGCGAGATGCATCCATGCGCCTACTTCTCCAAGAAGTTGTCGCCGGCCGAACGGAATTATGATATCGGCAACAGGGAGTTGTTGGCCATCAAACTGGCTTTTGAGGAATGGCGACACTTCTTGGAGGGGGCGGCTCACCAGGTCACAGTTATCACCGACCATAAGAATCTGCTCTACCTGGAGTCGGCCAAGCGTCTGTCTCCTAGGCAGGCTCGCTGGGCATTGTTTTTTACTCGTTTCAATTTTCTTGTGACGTACCGTCCCGGGGCTAAAAACACCAAGGCGGATGCTTTGTCTAGGTGTTTTCCGGGGGGAGAACCTCGGGAAGAGCCGGTACCCATCCTCCAGAAAGGGGTAGTGGTCTCGGCTCTCACGACTGAGGTAGAGGCGGAGATTGCCGAGGCCCAAGAGGAGGTACCACCAGGACTTCCCGCCAACAAATCATTTGTACCCCTGCATCTTCGGCCTAAGGTGTTGAAGGAGCACCACGATTCGGTACTGGCTGGTCACCCAGGGGTGAAGGGCACCTTAGAGCTGGTATCGCGTCGTTTCTGGTGGCCCAAAATCCGGCAGGACGTGGTCTCGTACGTGGCAGCTTGCATCACGTGCGCTAGGGCTAAGTCACCCCGAACCCGTCCTGCTGGCACGCTACAGCCTCTGGGGGTACCCAATAGGCCATGGACAGAAATCTCCATGGATTTTATCACTGACTTGCCAGCCTCGGCAGGGAACACGGTCATCCTGGTGGTGGTTGACCGTTTTTCAAAGATGGCGCATTTTGTGGCGTTGTCCTCTTTGCCCAATGCTAAGACGTTGGCTCAGGTATTTGTGAAGGAGGTGGTCAGACTCCACGGAGTACCGTCTGACATAGTATCTGATAGGGGTACGCAATTTGTGGCGAGGTTTTGGAAAGCTTTTTGCTCAAGGTTGGGGATCAAGTTGTCACATTCATCGGCGTATCATCCACAGTCTAATGGACAAACTGAGCGCATGAACCAAAATCTAGAACAGTATTTACGATGCTTTGTGTCCGACAACCAGGAGGAGTGGTCTACTTTCCTTCCTCTGGCCGAATTCGCATTAAATAATCACCGCCAAGAGTCATCAGGAGAGTCTCCATTCTTGTGTGTACGGTCAACATCCTCAGTTTTGTACCTTACGTCAGGGTGACTCCGGGGGTGTCCCGGAGGAGGATCAGCTAGGAGCCCAATTGTCATCAGTCTGGAGGCGGGTGAAACAGCGTTTGTTGAGCATGAGTGCCAGGTACAAACGGGTGGCTGACAGTAGACGCGTGCCAGGTCCGGACCTGTGTGTGGGTGAATGGGTGTGGTTAGCTACGAAGAACATAAAACTCAAAATCCCTTCTTTAAAACTGGGTCCAAGGTTTATTGGGCCTTTTAGGATTTCTGCCATCATTAACCCAGTAGCTTATCGGTTGGAACTTCCCGCGGTGTACAAGATACACAACGTGTTTCACAGGGCTTTATTGAAAAAGGTGGTAGGCTTGGTGGACACGACGCCGATGCCACCTCCAGTCATGGTGGATGGCGAGTTAGAGTTCGAGGTCGCCAAGGTAGTGGACTCTCGAGTATTACGCCGTACTCTTCAGTATTTGGTGCACTGGCGGGGGTATGGTCCAGAGGAGAGGTCTTGGGTTCCAGCCTCAGACATACATGCGGATCGGCTGGTCAGTTCTTTTCACCGTCGTCATCCGGACAAGCCGGGTCCTATGAGTCTTGAGGGCCCTGGGGTCCCTCGTAGAAGACGGGGTACTGTCATGTCGGACGCTGTTCACACCACAGCATCCGGCAGGCAGAGGTAGTTCCACCTCCAGCCACTATAGCCTCAGTGGCGCCGGCCTGATCTTCAGGCTCTCGGGGGTTAATCCTGCTGGAGACCAGGTTGGATGGTTAGTCATGCCCACGGTCTTTAAATAGTCATGCTGGCCTATGGGCGTCGCCGATTATAGCTTGTGTTTCATACCAAGTGGTTCCGGTCTGGAGTGGGGGTGTTCAAGAGAGAGAGATTCATATCTGGTGTCGTATGATCCGTCGTTATCCTTTCTCCTTCCCATATTTGTGTTTAGTTGTGCCCTGTTAACATTACTGTTTATTCCTTTGTGTGTGCGGCGCAGTGCAGTTTAAGTTCTCCCTGTCTGTCATTATTTGTGTGGGAGCTTTGGTGGTGACTTCTCACTGGGTGGAGGGTTAAGTGCAGGGCTGAGCAGGAGATAAGGAAAGGTCGGAGGCTCAGGCATTTGCACCTTCAGCAAAAACCCTGGGTTGAGGGTCAGACAGGGTTTCCCCTAGTAAAGGGACACCACAGGGGCCCCGGGTATTTCAGCCTTAGTTGAACTAAGCCCCCGTGACAGAAAAATAGCTTGCTCACTTCACTCCACACATCATTTCAGTATCTGCAGTTCCTCTGAGAATGGTGCACTCACTCTCTTAAGCGGTTTCCAAAGACAGATTGAATTGAAATCGGGATACACAAGTAGTGTTTTCAAAGCATGATTTGAATGCTTTTTTCAAATGTCGTTGCTCTGTAATTAGATTTTCTTGGTCCAAGTTGCACATTTCCAATTCCTTAGCCTTGATTTAACTAGACCAACTCTTCTACTACTACTACTACTACTCTTATTCACCTCTATATGGGAGGCATTGCACTGTATTCAATCTGTCAGTAAAATAACGATCTATCTTGGCCTTTGCTGCTTGGTAGGTACAGGTGTGACAAGCTGCAGTAATGTGTTTGGCTTTGGATAGCTACATTTCTGCACACCCACCTGCTACAAGGCCTGCAGCCCCTTCCCCTCAGTACTTCCCCAGTCTTAATTCAAGCATTCAATTCCTATCACATCCCTCATGCAATGATATGTCGTTTCATTTTTGAAACATTGTCCCCCTCTTGTGGCCTTCCAACTTTGAAATTTACTGTTCAATTTTGAATTAATTCATATATGAATTAAATGGAAAAGCAACGATTTATCTGTCGAGTTATTTGAATGTTCGGCCTACGTCCACCTGTCTGACAGACGGTATTCTAGTGGCTTGTAGCAGCAGCAGCAGCAGCAGCAGCAGCTAGGAGCGCTGCTTGCCTGCAGTAAGTAGGATGTGTTCCATCCATGGAACACTGTGATAGGAATCATGCCATTCATAGAACACAATGCTTGGATGTGTTCTATTCCTGAAACAATGGGACCACGTGTCACAATGGGACCACGTGTCACAATGGGCAGCCCACAGTCTGTAGCAGCTGCGCAGTAGTAGTCAGCTTCGGTCTGCTGAGGGAGCCTCAGCAGACAGGTGGGCGATGCTCGCCAGGGAGATGGAAAAATAGCTTGCTCACTTCACTCCACGCATCATTTCAGTATCTGCAGTTCATCTGAGAATGGTGCACTCACTCTCTTAAGCGGTTTCCAAAGACAGATTGAATTGAAATTGGGATACACAAGTAGTGTTTTCAAAGCATGATTTAAATGCTTTTTTCAAATGTCGTTGCTCTGTAATTAGTTTTTCTTGGTCCAAGTTGCACATTTCCAATTCCTTAGCCTTGATTTAACTTGATCAACTCTTCTACTACTACTACTACTACTACTACTACTACTCTTATTCACCTCTATATGGGAGGCATTGCACTGTATTCAATCTGTCAGTAAAATAACGATCTATCTTGGCCTTTGCTGCTTGGTAGGTACAGGTGTGACAAGCTGCAGTAATGTGTTTGGCTTTGGATAGCTACATTTCTGCACACCCACCTGCTACAAGGCCTGCAGCCCCTTCCCCTCAGTACTTCCCCAGTCTTAATTCAAGCATTCAATTCCTACCACATCCCTCATGCAATGATATGTCGTTTCATTTTTGAAACATTGTCCCCCTCTTGTGGCCTTCCAACTTTGAAATTTACTGTTCAATTTTGAATTAATTCATATATGAATTAAATGGAAAAGCAACGATTTATCTGGCGAGTTATTTGAATGTTCGGCCTACGTCCACCTGTCTGACAGACGGTATTCTAGTGGCTTGTAGCAGCAGCAGCAGCAGCTAGGTGCGCTGCTTGCCTGCAGTAAATAGGATGTGTTCCATCAATGGAACACTGTGATAGGAATCATGCCATTCATAGAACACAATGCTTGGATGTGTTCTATTCCTGGAACAATGGGACCACGTGTCACAATGGGACCACGTGTCACAATGGGCAGCCCACAGTCTGTAGCAGCTGCGCAGTAGTAGTCAGCTTCAGTCTGCTGAGGGAGCCTCAGCAGACAGGTGGGCGATGCTCGCCAGGGAGATGGAAAAATAGCTTGCTCACTTCACTCCACGCATCATTTCAGTATCTGCAGTTCTTCTGAGAATGGTGCACTCACTCTCTTAAGCGGTTTCCAAAGACAGATTGAATTGAAATCGGGATACACAAGTAGTGTTTTCAAAGCATGATTTGAATGCTTTTTTCAAATGTCGTTGCTCTGTAATTAGTTTTTCTTGGTCCAAGTTGCACGTTTCCAATTCCTTAGCCTTGATTTAACTTGATCAACTCTTCTACTACTACTACTACTACTACTACTACTACTACTACTACTACTACTACTACTCTTATTCACCTCTATATGGGAGGCATTGCACTGTATTCAATCTGTCAGTAAAATAACGATCTATCTTGGCCTTTGCTGCTTGGTAGGTACAGGTGTGACAAGCTGCAGTAATGTGTTTGGCTTTGGAAAGCTACATTTCTTCACACCCACCTGCTACAAGGCCTGCAGCCCCTTCCCCTCAGTACTTCCCCAGTCTTAATTCAAGCATTCAATTCCTACCACATCCCTCATGCAATGATATGTCGTTTCATTTTTGAAACATTGTCCCCCTCTTGTGGCCTTCCAACTTTGAAATTTACTGTTCAATTTTGAATTAATTCATATATGAATTAAATGGAAAAGCAACGATTTATCTGGCGAGTTATTTGAATGTTCGGCCTACGTCCACCTGTCTGACAGACGGTATTCTAGTGGCTTGTAGCAGCAGCAGCAGCAGCTAGGTGCGCTGCTTGCCTGCAGTAAATGGGATGTGTTCCATCCATGGAACACTGTGATAGGAATCATGCCATTCATAGAACACAATGCTTGGATGTGTTCTATTCCTGGAACAATGGGGCCACGTGTCACAATGGGACCACGTGTCACAATGGGCAGCCCACAGTCTGTAGCAGCTGCGCAGTAGTAGTCAGCTTCAGTCTGCTGAGGGAGCCTCAGCAGACAGGTGGGCGATGCTCGCCAGGGAGATGGAAAAATAGCTTGCTCACTTCACTCCACGCATCATTTCAGTATCTGCAGTTCCTCTGAGAATGGTGTACTCACTCTCTTAAGCGGTTTCCAAAGACAGATTGAATTGAAATTGGGATACACAAGTAGTGTTTTCAAAGCATGATTTGAATGCTTTTTTCAAATGTCGTTGCTCTGTAATTAGTTTTTCTTGGTCCAAGTTGCACATTTCCAATTCCTTAGCCTTGATTTAACTTGACCAACTCTTCTACTACTACTACTACTACTACTACTACTACTACTCTTATTCACCTCTATATGGGAGGCATTGCACTGTATTCAATCTGTCAGTAAAATAACGATCTATCTTGGCCTTTGCTGCTTGGTAGGTACAGGTGTGACAAGCTGCAGTAATGTGTTTGGCTTTGGATAGCTACATTTCTGCACACCCACCTGCTACAAGGCCTGCAGCCCCTTCCCCTCAGTACTTCCCCAGTCTTAATTCAAGCATTCAATTCCTACCACATCCCTCATGCAATGATATGTCGTTTCATTTTTGAAACATTGTCCCCCTCTTGTGGCCTTCCAACTTTGAAATTTACTGTTCAATTTTGAATTAATTCATATATGAATTAAATGGAAAAGCAACGATTTATCTGGCGAGTTATTTGAATGTTCGGCCTACGTCCACCTGTCTGACAGACGGTATTCTAGTGGCTTGTAGCAGCAGCAGCAGCTAGGTGCGCTGCTTGCCTGCAGTAAATAGGATGTGTTCCATCCATGGAACACTGTGATAGGAATCATGCCATTCATAGAACACAATGCTTGGATGTGTTCTATTCCTGGAACAATGGGACCACGTGTCACAATGGGACCACATGTCACAATGGGCAGCCCACAGTCTGTAGCAGCTGCGCAGTAATAGTCAGCTTCAGTCTGCTGAGGGAGCCTCAGCAGACAGGTGGGCGATGCTCGCCAGGGAGATGGAAAAATAGCTTGCTCACTTCACTCCACGCATCATTTCAGTATCTGCAGTTCCTCTGAGAATGGTGCACTCACTCTCTTAAGCGGTTTCCAAAGACAGATTGAATTGAAATCGGGATACACAAGTAGTGTTTTCAATGCATGATTTGAATGCTTTTTTCAAATGTCGTTGCTCTGTAATTAGTTTTTCTTGGTCCAAGTTGCACATTTCCAATTCCTTAGCCTTGATTTAACTTGACCAACTCTTCTACTACTACTACTACTACTACTCTTATTCACCTCTATATGGGAGGCATTGCACTGTATTCAATTTGTCAGTAAAATAACGATCTATCTTGGCCTTTGCTGCTTGGTAGGTACAGGTGTGACAAGCTGCGGTAATGTGTTTGGCTTTGGATAGCTACATTTCTGCACACCCACCTGCTACAAGGCCTGCAGCCCCTTCCCCTCAGTACTTCCCCAGTCTTAATTCAAGCATTCAATTCCTACCACATCCCTCATGCAATGATATGTCGTTTCATTTTTGAAACATTGTCCCCCTCTTGTGGCCTTCCAACTTTGAAATTTACTGTTCAATTTTGAATTAATTCATATATGAATTAAATGGAAAAGCAACGATTTATCTGGCGAATTATTTGAATGTTCGGCCTACGTCCACCTGTCTGACAGACGGTATTCTAGTGGCTTGTAGCAGCAGCAGCAGCAGCAGCAGCGAGGTGCGCTGCTTGCCTGCAGTAAATAGGATGTGTTCCATACATGGAACACTGTGATAGGAATCATGCCATTCATAGAACACAATGCTTGGATGTGTTCTATTCCTGGAACAATGGGACCACGTGTCACAATCGGACCACGTGTCACAATGGGCAGCCCACAGTCTGTAGCAGCTGCGCAGTAGTAGTCAGCTTCAGTCTGCTGAGGGAGCCTCAGCAGACAGGTGGGCGATGCTCGTCAGGGAGATGGAAAAATAGCTTGCTCACTTCACTCCACGCATCATTTCAGTATCTGCAGTTCCTCTGAGAATGGTGCACTCACTCTCTTAAGCGGTTTCCAAAGACAGATTGAATTGAAATTGGGATACACAAGTAGTGTTTTCAAAGCATGATTTGAATGCTTTTTTCAAATGTCGTTGCGCTGTAATTAGTTTTTCTTGGTCCAAGTTGCACATTTCCAATTCCTTAGCCTTGATTTAACTTGACCAACTCTTCTACTACTACTACTACTACTTCTACTACTACTCTTATTCACCTCTATATGGGAGGCATTGCACTGTATTCAATCTGTCAGTAAAATAACGATCTATCTTGGCCTTTGCTGCTTGGTAGGTACAGGTGTGACAAGCTGCAGTAATGTGTTTGGCTTTGGATAGCTACATTTCTGCACACCCACCTGCTACAAGGCCTGCAGCCCCTTCCCCTCAGTACTTCCCCAGTCTTAATTCAAGCATTCAATTCCTACCACATCCCTCATGCAATGATATGTCGTTTCATTTTTGAAACATTGTCCCCCTCTTGTGGCCTTCCAACTTTGAAATTTACTGTTCAATTTTGAATTAATTCATATATGAATTAAATGGAAAAGCAACGATTTATCTGGCGAGTTATTTGAATGTTCGGCCTACGTCCACCTGTCTGACAGACGGTATTCTAGTGGCTTGTAGCAGCAGCAGCAGCAGCAGCAGCTAGGTGCGCTGCTTGCCTGCAGTAAATAGGATGTGTTCCATCAATGGAACACTGTGATAGGAATCATGCCATTCATAGAACACAATGCTTGGATGTGTTCTATTCCTGGAACAATGGGACCACGTGTCACAATGGGCAGCCCACAGTCTGTAGCAGCTGCGCAGTAGTAGTCAGCTTCAGTCTGCTGAGGGAGCCTCAGCAGACAGTTGGGCGATGCTCGCCAGGGAGATGGAAAAATAGCTTGCTCACTTCACTCCACACATCATTTCAGTATCTGCAGTTCCTCTGAGAATGGTGCACTCACTCTCTTAAGAGGTTTACAAAGACTGATTGAATTGAAATCGGGATACACAAGTAGTGTTTTCAAAGCATGATTTGAATGCTTTTTTCAAATGTCGTTGCTCTGTAATTAGTTTTTCTTGGTCCAAGTTGCACATTTCCAATTCCTTAGCCTTGATTTAACTTGACCAACTCTTCTACTACTACTACTACTACTACTACTACTACTCTTATTCACCTCTATATGGGAGGCATTGCACTGTATTCAATCTGTCAGTAAAATAACGATCTATCTTGGCCTTTGCTGCTTGGTAGGTACAGGTGTGACAAGCTGCAGTAATGTGTTTGGCTTTGGATAGCTACATTTCTGCACACCCACCTGCTACAAGGCCTGCAGCCCCTTCCCCTCAGTACTTCCCCAGTCTTAATTCAAGCATTCAATTCCTACCACATCCCTCATGCAATGATATGTCGTTTCATTTTTGAAACATTGTCCCCCTCTTGTGGCCTTCCAACTTTGAAATTTACTGTTCAAATTTGAATTAATTCATATATGAATTAAATGGAAAAGCAACGATTTATCTGGCGAGTTATTTGAATGTTCGGCCTACGCCCACCTGTCTGACAGACGGTATTCTAGTGGCTTGTAGCAGCAGCAGCAGCAGCAGCAGCTAGGTGCGCTGCTTTCCTGCAGTAAATATTGAATGCTTGAATTAAGACTGGGGAAGTACTGAGGGGAAGGGGCTGCAGGCCTTGTAGCAGGTGGGTGTGCAGAAATGTAGCTATCCAAAGCCAAACACATTACTGCAGCTTGTCACACCTGTACCTACCAAGCAGCAAAGGCCAAGATAGATCGTTATTTTACTGACAGATTGAATACAGTGCAATGCCTCCCATATAGAGGTGAATAAGAGTAGTAGTAGTAGTAGTAGTAGTAGTAGAAGAGTTGGTCAAGTTAAATCAAGGCTAAGGAATTGGAAATGTGCAACTTGGACCAAGAAAAACTAATTACAGAGCAACGACATTTGAAAAAAGCATTCAAATCATGCTTTGAAAACACTACTTGTGTATCCCAAATTCAATTCAATCTGTCTTTGGAAACCGCTTAAGAGAGTGAGTGCACCATTCTCAGAGGAACTGCAGATACTGAAATGATGCGTGGAGTGAAGTGAGCAAGCTATTTTTCCATCTCCCTGGCGAGCATCGCCCACCTGTCTGCTGAGGCTCCCTCAGCAGACTGAAGCTGACTACTACTGCGCAGCTGCTGCAGACTGTGGGCGGCCCATTGTGACACGTGGTCCCATTGTTCCAGGAATAGAACACATCCAAGCATTGTGTTCTATGAATGGCATGATTCCTATCACAGTGTTCCATGGATGGAACACATCCTATTTACTGCAGGCAAGCAGCGCACCTAGCTGCTGTTGCTGCTACAAGCCACTAGAATACCGTCTGTCAGACAGTTGGACGTAGGCCGAACATTCAAATAACTCGCCAGATAAATCGTTGCTTTTCCATTTAATTCATATATGAATTAATTCAAAATTGAACAGTAAATTTCAAAGTTGGAAGGCCACAAGAGGGGGACAATGTTTCAAAAACAAAACGACATATCGTTGCATGAGGGATGTGGTAGGAATTGAATGCTTGAATTAAGACTGGGGAAGTACTGAGGGGAAGGGGCTGCAGGCCTTGTAGCAGGTGGGTGTGCAGAAATGTAGCTATCCAAAGCCAAACACATTACTGCAGCTTGTCACACCTGTACCTACCAAGCAGCAAAGGCCAAGATACATCGTTATTTTACTGACAGATTGAATACAGTGCAATGCCTCCCATATAGAGGTGAATAAGAGTAGTAGTAGTAGTAGTAGAAGAGTTGGTCAAGTTAAATCAAGGCTAAGGAATTGGAAATGTGCAACTTGGACCAAGAAAAACTAATTACAGAGCAACGACATTTGAAAAAAGCATTCAAATCATGCTTTGAAAACACTACTTGTGTATCCCAATTTCAATTCAATCTGTCTTTGGAAACCGCTTAAGAGAGTGAGTGCACCATTCTCAGAAGAACTGCAGATACTGAAATGATGCGTGGAGTGAAGTGAGCAAGCTATTTTTCCATCTCCCTGGCGAGCATCGCCCACCTGTCTGCTGAGGCTCCCTCAGCAGACTGAAGCTGACTACTACTGCGCAGCTGCTACAGACTGTGGGCTGCCCATTGTGACACGTGGTCCCATTGTGACACGTGGTCCCATTGTTCCAGGAATAGAACACATCCAAGCATTGTGTTCTATGAATGGCATGATTCCTATCACAGTGTTCCATTGATGGAACACATCCTATTTACTGCAGGAAAGCAGCGCACCTAGCTGCTGCTGCTGCTGCTACAAGCCACTAGAATACCGTCTGTCAGACAGGTGGACGTAGGCTGAACATTCAAATAACTCGCCAGATAAATCGTTGCTTTTCCATTTAATTCATATATGAATTAATTCAAAATTGAACAGTAAATTTCAAAGTTGGAAGGCCACAAGAGGGGGACAATGTTTCAAAAATGAAACGACATATCATTGCATGAGGGATGTGGTAGGAATTGAATGCTTGAATTAAGACTGGGGAAGTACTGAGGGGAAGGGGCTGCAGGCCTTGTAGCAGGTGGGTGTGCAGAAATGTAGCTATCCAAAGCCAAACACATTACTGCAGCTTGTCACACCTGTACCTACCAAGCAGCAAAGGCCAAGATAGATCGTTATTTTACTGACAGATTGAATACAGTGCAATGCCTCCCATATAGAGGTGAATAAGAGTAGTAGTAGTAGTAATAGTAGTAGTAGTAGAAGAGTTGGTCAGGTTAAATCAAGGCTAAGGAATTGGAAATGTGCAACTTGGACCAAGAAAAACTAATTACAGAGCAACGACATTTGAAAAAAGCATTCAAATCATGCTTTGAAAATGTGTATCCCAATTTCAATTCAATCTGTCTTTGGAAACCGCTTAAGAGAGTGAGTGCACCATTCTCAGAGGAACTGCAGATACTGAAATGATGCGTGGAGTGAAGTGAGCAAGCTATTTTTCCATCTCCCTGGCGAGCATCGCCCACCTGTCTGCTGAGGCTCCCTCAGCAGACTGAAGCTGACTACTACTGCGCAGCTGCTACAGACTGTGGGCTGCCCATTGTGACACGTGGTCCCATTGTGACACGTGGACCCATTGTTCCAGGAGTAGAACACATCCAAGCATTGTGTTCTATGAATGGCATGATTCCTATCACAGTGTTCCATGGATGGAACACATCCTATTTACTGCAGGCAAGCAGCGCACCTAGCAGCTGCTGCTGCTGCTGCTACAAGCCACTAGAATACCGTCTGTCAGACAGGTGGACGTAGGCCGAACATTCAAATAACTCGCCAGATAAATCGTTGCTTTTCCATTTAATTCATATATGAATTAATTCAAAATTGAACAGTAAATTTCAAAGTTGGAAGGCCACAGGAGGGGGACAATGTTTCAAAAATGAAACGACATATCATTGCATGAGGGATGTGGTAGGAATTGAATGCTTGAATTAAGACTGGGGAAGTACTGAGGGGAAGGGGCTGCAGGCCTTGTAGCAGGTGGGTGTGCAGAAATGTAGCTATCCAAAGCCAAACACATTACCGCAGCTTGTCATACCTGTACCTACCAAGCAGCAAAGGCCAAGATAGATCGTTATTTTACTGACAGATTGAATACAGTGCAATGCCTCCCATATAGAGGTGAATAAGAGTAGTAGTAGTAGTAGTAGTAGTAGTAGTAGTAGTAGTAGAAGAGTTGGTCAAGTTAAATCAAGGCTAAGGAATTGGAAATGTGCAACTTGGACCAAGAAAAACTAATTACAGAGCAACGACATTTGAAAAAAGCATTCAAATCATGCTTTGAAAACACTACTTGTGTATCCCGATTTCAATTCAATCTGTCTTTGGAAACCGCTTAAGAGAGTGAGTGCACCATTCTCAGAGGAACTGCAGATACTGAAATGATGCGTGGAGTGAAGTGAGCAAGCTATGTTTCCATCTCCTTGGTGAGCATCGCCCACCTGTCTGCTGAGGCTCCCTCAGCAGACTGAAGCTGACTACTACTGCGCAGCTGCTACAGACTGTGGGCTGCCCATTGTGACACGTGGTCCCATTGTGACACGTGGTCCCATTGTTCCAGGAATAGAACACATCCAAGAATTGTGTTCTATGAATGGCATGATTAATATCACAGTGTTCCATGGATGGAACACATCCTATTTACTGCAGGCAAGCAGCGCACCTAGCTGCTGCTGCTGCTGCTACAAGTCACTAGAATACCGTCTGTCAGACAGGTGGACGTAGGCCGAACATTCAAATAACTCGCCAGGTAAATCGTTGCTTTTCCATTTAATTCATATATGAATTAATTCAAAATTGAACAGTAAATTTCAAAGCTGGAATGCCACAAGAGGGGGACAATGTTTCAAAAACGAAACGACATATCATTGCATGAGGGATGTGGTAGGAATTGAATGCTTGAATTAAGACTGGGGAAGTACTGAGGGGAAGGGGCTGCAGGCCTTGTAGCAGGTGGGTGTGCAGAAATGTAGCTATCCAAAGCCAAACACATTACTGCAGCTTGTCACACCTGTACCTACCAAGCAGCAAAGGCCAAGATAGATCGTTATTTTACTGACAGATTGAATACAGTGCAATGCCTCCCATATATAGGTGAATAAGAGTAGTAGTAGTAGTAGTAGTAGTAGTAGAAGAGTTGGTGAAGTTAAATCAAGGCTAAGGAATTGGAAATGTGCAACTTGGACCAAGAAAAACTAATTACAGAGCAACAACATTTGAAAAAAGCATTCAAATCATGCTTTGAAAACACTACTTGTGTATCCCAATTTCAATTCAATCTGTCTTTGGAAACCGCTTAAGTCCTGCATGATTCTACCAAGAAATGTGTGTTCATTGAAACCGCTGTTTTTTGATAGTTTGGGCCCTATTGAATAATGAATGTTTTGAATTTTCTCCAAAAGTAAAGTAGTTGCAAACTCATCCTTTTAGAAACTTGTTTGGGCTGTTGAGAGGAGTAAAAAACCATCAAAAATTTCAATCCTGCATGATTCTACCAAGAAATGTGATTCTTCATTCAAAACGCTGGTTTTTGCTATTGGGCTCTATTGAATAATGAATGTTTTGAATTTTCTCCAAAAGTAAAGTAGTTGCAAACTCATCCTTTTAGAGACTTGTTTGGGCTAATGAGAGGAGTAGAAAAACATCAAAAATTTCAGTCCTGCACGATTCTACCAAGAAATGTGTGTTCATTCAAACCGCTGGTTTTTGATAGTTTGGGCCCTATTGAATAATGAATGTTTTGAATTTTCTCCAAAAGTAAAGTAGTTGCAAACTCATCCTTTTAGAAACTTGTTTGGGCTGTTGAGAGGAGTAAAAAACCATCAAAAATTTCAATCCTGCATGATTCTACCAAGAAATGTGATTCTTCATTCAAAACCTGATTTTTGCTATTGGGCTCTATTGAATAATGAATGTTTTGAATTTTCTCCAAAAGTAAAGTAGTTGCAAACTCATCCTTTTAGAGACTTGTTTGGGCTAATGAGAGGAGTAGAAAAACATCAAAAATTTCAGTCCTGCACGATTCTACCAAGAAATGTGTGTTCATTCAAACCGCTGGTTTTTGATAGTTTGGGCCCTATTGAATAATGAATGTTTTGAATTTTCTCCAAAAGTAAAGTAGTTGCAAACTCATCCTTTTAGAAACTTGTTTGGGCTGTTGAGAGGAGTAAAAAACCATCAAAAATTTCAATCCTGCATGATTCTACCAAGAAATGTGATTCTTCATTCAAAACCTGATTTTTGCTATTGGGCTCTATTGAATAATGAATGTTTTGAATTTTCTCCAAAAGTAAAGTAGTTGCAAACTCATGCTTTTAGAGACTTGTTTGGGTTCATGAGAGGAGTAGAAAAACATCAAAAATTTCAGTCCTGCATGATTCTACAAAGAAATGTGTGTTCATTGAAACCGCTGGTTTTTGATAGTTTGGGCCCTATTGAATAATGAATGTTTTGAATTTTCTCCAAAAGTAAAGTAGTTGCAAACTCATCCTTTTAGAAACTTGTTTGGGCTGTTGAGAGGAGTAAACAACCATCAAAAATTTCAATCCTGCATGATTCTACCAAGAAATGTGATTCTTCATTCAAAACGCTGGTTTTTGCTATTGGGCTCTATTGAATAATGAATGTTTTGAATTTTCTCCAAAAGTAAAGTAGTTGCAAACTCATCCTTTTAGAGACTTGTTTGGGCTCATGAGAGGAGTAGAAAAACATCAAAAATTTCAGTCCTGCACGATTCTACCAAGAAATGTGTGTTCATTTAAACCGCTGGTTTTTGATAGTTTGGGCCCTATTGAATAATGAATGTTTTGAATTTTCTCCAAAAGTAAAGTAGTTGCAAACTCAACCTTTTAGAAACTTGTTTGGGCTGTTGAGAGGAGTAAAAAAACCATCAAAAATTTCAATCCTGCATGATTCTACCAAGAAATGTGATTCTTCATTCAAAACCTGATTTTTGCTATTGGGCTCTATTGAATAATGAATGTTTTGAATTTTCTCCAAAAGTAAAGTAGTTGCAAACTCATGCTTTTAGAGACTTGTTTGGGCTCATGAGAGGAGTAGAAAAACATCAAAAATTTCAGTCCTGCATGATTCTACCAAGAAATGTGTGTTCATTCAAACCGCTGGTTTTTGATAGTTTGGGCCCTATTGAATAATGAATGTTTTGAATTTTCTCCAAAAGTAAAGTAGTTGCAAACTCATCCTTTTAGAAACTTGTTTGGGCTGTTGAGAGGAGTAAAAAACCATCAAAAATTTCAATCCTGCATGATTCTACCAAGAAATGTGATTCTTCATTCAAAACCTGATTTTTGCTATTGGGCTCTATTGAATGTTGAATGTTTTGAATTTTCTCCAAAAGTAAAGTAATTGCAAACTCATGCTTTTAGAGACTTGTTTGGGCTCATGAGAGGAGTAGAAAAACATCAAAAATTTCAGTCCTGCATGATTCTACCAAGAAATGTGTGTTCATTGAAACCGCTGGTTTTTGATAGTTTGGGCCCTATTGAATAATGAATGTTTTGAATTTTCTCCAAAAGTAAAGTAGTTGCAAACTCATCCTTTTAGAAACTTGTTTGGGCTGTTGAGAGGAGTAAAAAACCATCAAAAATTTCAATCCTGCATGATTCTACCAAGAAATGTGATTCTTCATTCAAAACCTGATTTTTGCTATTGGGCTCTATTGAATAATGAATGTTTTGAATTTTCTCCAAAAGTAAAGTAGTTGCAAACTCATGCTTTTAGAGACTTGTTTGGGCTCATGAGAGGAGTAGAAAAACATCAAAAATTTCAATCCTGCATGATTCTACCAAGAAATGTGTGTTCATTGAAACCGCTGGTTTTTGATAGTTTGGGCCCTATTGAATAATGAATGTTTTGAATTTTCTCCAAAAGTAAAGTAATTGCAAACTCATCCTTTTAGAAACTTGTTTGAGCTGTTGAGAGGAGTAAAAAACCATCAAAAATTTCAATCCTGCATGATTCTACCAAGAAATGTGATTCTTCATTCAAAACGCTGGTTTTTGCTATTGGGCTCTATTGAATAATGAATGTTTTGAATTTTCTCCAAAAGTAAAGTAGTTGCAAACTCATGCTTTTAGATACTTGTTTGGGCTCAAGAGAGGAGTAGAAAAACATCAAAAATTTCAGTCCTGCATGATTCTACCAAGAAATGTGTGTTCATTGAAACCGCTGGTTTTTGATAGTTTGGGCCCTATTGAATAATGAATGTTTTGAATTTTCTCCAAAAGTAAAGTAGTTGCAAACTCATCCTTTTAGAAGCTTGTTTGGGCTGTTGAGAGGAGTAAAAAACCATCAAAAATTTCAATCCTGCATGATTTTAACAAGAAATGTGATTCTTCATTCAAAACCTGATTTTTGCTATTGGGCTCTATTGAATAATGAATGTTTTGAATTTTCTCCAAAAGTAAAGTAGTTGCAAACTCATGCTTTTAGAGACTTGTTTGGGCTCATGAGAGGAGTAGAAAAACATCAAAAATTTCAGTCCTGCATGATTCTACCAAGAAATGTGTGTTCATTCAAACCGCTGGTTTTTGATAGTTTGGGCCCTATTGAATAATGAATGTTTTGAATTTTCTCCAAAAGTAAAGTAGTTGCAAACTCATCCTTTTAGAAACTTGTTTGGGCTGTTGAGAGCAGTAAAAAACCATCAAAAATTTCAATCCTGCATGATTCTACCAAGAAATGTGATTCTTCATTCAAAATGCTGGTTTTTGCTATTGGGCTCTATTGAATAATGAATGTTTTGAATTTTCTCCAAAAGTAAAGTAATTGCAAACTCATCCTTTTAGAGACTTGTTTGGGCTAATGAGAGGAGTAGAAAAACATCAAAAATTTCAGTCCTGCACGATTCTACCAAGAAATGTGTGTTCATTCAAACCGCTGGTTTTTGATAGTTTGGGCCCTATTGAATAATGAATGTTTTGAATTTTCTCCAAAAGTAAAGTAGTTGCAAACTCATCCTTTTAGAAACTTGTTTGGGCTGTTGAGAGGAGTAAAAAACCATCAAAAATTTCAATCCTGCATGATTCTACCAAGAAATGTGATTCTTCATTCAAAACCTGATTTTTGCTATTGGGCTCTATTGAATAATGAATGTTTTGAATTTTCTTCAAAAGTAAAGTAGTTGCAAACTCATGCTTTTAGAGACTTGTTTGGGCTCATGAGAGGAGTAGAAAAACATCAAAAATTTCAGTCCTGCATGATTCTACCAAGAAATGTGTATTCATTCAAACCGCTGGTTTTTGATAGTTTGGGCCCTATTGAATAATGAATGTTTTGCATTTTCTCCAAAAGTAAAGTAGTTGCAAACTCATCCTTTTAGAAACTTGTTTGGGCTGTTGAGAGGAGTAAAAAACCATCAAAAATTTCAATCCTGCATGATTCTACCAAGACATGTGATTCTTCATTCAAAACGCTGGTTTTTGCTATTGGGCTCTATTGAATAATGAATGTTTTGAATTTTCTCCAAAAGTAAAGTAGTTGCAAACTCATCCTTTTAGAGACTTGTTTGGGCTCATGAGAGGAGTAGAAAAACATCAAAAATTTCAGTCCTGCACGATTCTACCAAGAAATGTGTGTTCATTCAAACCGCTGGTTTTTGATAGTTTGGGCCCTATTGAATAATGAATGTTTTGAATTTTCTCCAAAAGTAAAGTAGTTGCAAACTCATCCTTTTAGATACTTGTTTGGGCTGTTGAGAGGAGTAAAAAACCATCAAAAATTTCAATCCTGCATGATTCTACCAAGAAATGTGATTCTTCATTCAAAACCTGATTTTTGCTATTGGGCTCTATTGAATAATGAATGTTTTGAATTTTCTCCAAAAGTAAAGTAGTTGCAAACTCATCCTTTTAGAGACTTGTTTGGGCTAATGAGAGGAGTAGAAAAACATCAAAAATTTCAGTCCTGCACGATTCTACCAAGTAATGTGTGTTCATTCAAACCGCTGGTTTTTGATAGTTTGGGCCCTATTGAATAATGAATGTTTTGAATTTTCTCCAAAAGTAAAGTAGTTGCAAACTCATCCTTTTAGAAACTTGTTTGGGCTGTTGAGAGGAGTAAAAAACCATCAAAAATTTCAATCCTGCATGATTCTACCAAGAAATGTGATTCTTCATTCAAAACCTGATTTTTGCTATTGGGCTCTATTGAATAATGAATGTTTTGAATTTTCTCCAAAAGTAAAGTGGTTGCAAACTCATGCTTTTAGAGACTTGTTTGGGCTCATGAGAGGAGTAGAAAAACATCAAAAATTTCAGTCCTGCATGATTCTACCAAGAAATGTGTGTTCATTGAAACCGCTGGTTTTTGATAGTTTGGGCCCTATTGAATAATGAATGTTTTGAATTTTCTCCAAAAGTAAAGTAGTTGCAAACTCATCCTTTTAGAAACTTGTTTGGGCTGTTGAGAGCAGTAAAAAACCATCAAAAATTTCAATCCTGCATGATTCTACCAAGAAATGTGATTCTTCATTCAAAATGCTGGTTTTTGCTATTGGGCTCTATTGAATAATGAATGTTTTGAATTTTCTCCAAAAGTAAAGTAGTTGCAAACTCATCCTTTTAGAGACTTGTTTGGGCTAATGAGAGGAGTAGAAAAACATCAAAAATTTCAGTCCTGCACGATCCTACCAAGAAATGTGTGTTCATTCAAACCGCTGGTTTTTGATAGTTTGGGCCCTATTGAATAATGAATGTTTTGAATTTTCTCCAAAAGTAAAGTAGTTGCAAACTCATCCTTTTAGAAACTTGTTTGGGCTGTTGAGAGGAGTAAAAAACCATCAAAAATTTCAATCCTGCATGATTCTACCAAGAAATGTGATTCTTCATTCAAAACCTGATTTTTGCTATTGGGCTCTATTGAATAATGAATGTTTTGAATTTTCTCCAAAAGTAAAGTAGTTGCAAACTCATGCTTTTAGAGACTTGTTTGGGCTCATGAGAGGAGTAGAAAAACATCAAAAATTTCAGTCCTGCATGATTCTACCAAGAAATGTGTGTTCATTGAAACCGCTGGTTTTTGATAGTTTGGGCCCTATTGAATAATGAATGTTTTGAATTTTCTCCAAAAGTAAAGTAGTTGCAAACTCATCCTTTTAGAAACTTGTTTGGGCTGTTGAGAGCAGTAAAAAACCATCAAAAATTTCAATCCTGCATGATTCTACCAAGAAATGTGATTCTTCATTCAAAACGCTGGTTTTTGCTATTGGGCTCTATTGAATAATGAATGTTTTGAATTTTCTCCAAAAGTAAAATATTTGCAAACTCATCCTTTTAGAGACTTGTTTGGGCTCATGAGAGGAGTAGAAAAACATCAAAAATTTCAGTCCTGCACGATTCTACCAAGAAATGTGTGTTCATTCAAACCGCTGGTTTTTGATAGTTTGGGCCCTATTGAATAATGAATGTTTTGAATTTTCTCCAAAAGTAAAGTAGTTGAAAACTCATGCTTTTAGAGACTTGTTTGGGCTCATGAGAGTAGAAAAACATCAGAAATTTCAGTCCTGCATGATTCTACCAAGAAATGTGTGTTCATTGAAACTGCTGGTTTTTGATAGTTTGGGCACTATTGAATAATGAATGTTTTGAATTTTCTCCAAAATAAAGTAGTTGCAAACTCATCCTTTTAGAAACTTGTTTGGGCTGTTGAGAGGAGTAAAAAACCATCAAAAATTTCAATCCTGCATGATTCTACCAAGAAATGTGATTCTTCATTCAAAACGCTTGTTTTTGCTATTGTGCTCTATTGAATAATGAATGTTTTGAATTTTCTCCAAAAGTAAAGTAGTTGCAAACTCATGCTTTTAGAGACTTGTTTGGGCTCATGAGAGGAGTAGAAAAAAATCAAAAATTTCAGTCCTGCACGATTCTACCAAGAAATGTGTGTTCATTCAAACCGCTGGTTTTTGATATTTTGGGCCCTATTGAATAACGAATGTTTTGAATTTTCTCCAAAAGTAAAGTAGTTGCAAACTCATCCTTTTAGAAACTTGTTTGGGCTGTTGAGAGGAGTAAAAAACCATCAAAAATTACAATCCTGCATGATTCTACCAAGAAATGTGATTCTTCATTCAAAATGCTGGTTTTTGCTATTGGGCTCTATTGAATAATGAATGTTTTGAATTTTCTCCAAAAGTAAAGTAGTTGCAAACTCATCCTTTTAGAGACTTGTTTGGGCTCATGAGAGGAGTAGAAAAACATCAAAAATTTCAGTCCTGCACGATTCTACCAAGAAATGTGTGTTCATTCAAACCGCTGGTTTTTGATATTTTGGGCCCTATTGAATAATGAATGTTTTGAATTTTCTCCAAAAGTAAAGTAGTTGCAAACTCATCCTTTTAGAAACTTGTTTGGGCTGTTGAGAGGAGTAAAAAACCATCAAAAATTTCAATCCAGCATGATTCTACCAAGAAATGTGATTCTTCATTCAAAACCTGATTTTTGCTATTGGGCTCTATTGAATAATGAATGTTTTGAATTTTCTCCAAAAGTAAAGTAGTTGCAAACTCATGCTTTTAGAGACTTGTTTGGGCTCATGAGAGGAGTAGAAAAACATCAAAAATTTCAGTCCTGCACGATTCTACCAAGAAATGTGTGTTCATTCAAACCGCTGGTTTTTGATAGTTTGGGCCCTATTGAATAATGAATGTTTTGAATTTTCTCCAAAAGTAAAGTAGTTGCAAACTCATGCTTTTAGAGACTTGTTTGGGCTCATGAGATTAGAAAAACATCAGAAATTTCAGTCCTGCATGATTCTACCAAGAAATGTGTGTTCATTGAAACCGCTGGTTTTTGATAGTTTGGGCCCTATTGAATAATGAATGTTTTGAATTTTCTCCAAAAATAAAGTAGTTGCAAACTCATCCTTTTAGAAACTTGTTTGGGCTGTTGAGAGGAGTAAAAAACCATCAAAAATTTCAATCCTGCATGATTCTACCAAGAAATGTGATTCTTCATTCAAAACGCTGGTTTTTGCTATTGAGCTCTATTGAATAATGAATGTTTTGAATTTTCTCCAAAAGTAAAGTAGTTGCAAACTCATGCTTTTAGAGACTTGTTTGGGCTCATGAGAGGAGTAGAAAAAAATCAAAAATTTCAGTCCTGCACGATTCTACCAAGAAATGTGTGTTCATTCAAACCGCTGGTTTTTGATATTTTGGTCCCTATTGAATAACGAATGTTTTGAATTGTCTCCAAAAGTAAAGTAGTTGCAAACTCATCCTTTTAGAAACTTGTTTGGGCTGTTGAGAGGAGTAAAAAACCATCAAAAATTTCAATCCTGCATGATTCTACCAAGACATGTGATTCTTCATTCAAAACGCTGGTTTTTGCTATTGGGCTCTATTGAATAATGAATGTTTTGAATTTTCTCCAAAAGTAAAGTAGTTGCAAACTCATCCTTTTAGAGACTTGTTTGGGCTCATGAGAGGAGTAGAAAAACATCAAAAATTTCAGTCCTGCACGATTCTACCAAGAAATGTGTGTTCATTCAAACCGCTGGTTTTTGATAGTTTGGGCCCTATTGAATAATGAATGTTTTGAATTTTCTCCAAAAGTAAAGTAGTTGCAAACTCATCCTTTTAGATACTTGTTTGGGCTGTTGAGAGGAGTAAAAAACCATCAAAAATTTCAATCCTGCATGATTCTACCAAGAAATGTGATTCTTCATTCAAAACCTGATTTTTGCTATTGGGCTCTATTGAATAATGAATGTTTTGAATTTTCTCCAAAAGTAAAGTAGTTGCAAACTCATCCTTTTAGAGACTTGTTTGGGCTAATGAGAGGAGTAGAAAAACATCAAAAATTTCAGTCCTGCACGATTCTACCAAGAAATGTGTGTTCATTCAAACCGCTGGTTTTTGATAGTTTGGGCCCTATTGAATAATGAATGTTTTGAATTTTCTCCAAAAGTAAAGTAGTTGCAAACTCATCCTTTTAGAAACTTGTTTGGGCTGTTGAGAGGAGTAAAAAACCATCAAAAATTTCAATCCTGCATGATTCTACCAAGAAATGTGATTCTTCATTCAAAACCTGATTTTTGCTATTGGGCTCTATTGAATAATGAATGTTTTGAATTTTCTCCAAAAGTAAAGTAGTTGCAAACTCATGCTTTTAGAGACTTGTTTGGGCTCATGAGAGGAGTAGAAAAACATCAAAAATTTCAGTCCTGCATGATTCTACCAAGAAATGTGTGTTCATTGAAACCGCTGGTTTTTGATAGTTTGGGCCCTATTGAATAATGAATGTTTTGAATTTTCTCCAAAAGTAAAGTAGTTGCAAACTCATCCTTTTAGAAACTTGTTTGGGCTGTTGAGAGCAGTAAAAAACCATCAAAAATTTCAATCCTGCATGATTCTACCAAGAAATGTGATTCTTCATTCAAAATGCTGGTTTTTGCTATTGGGCTCTATTGAATAATGAATGTTTTGAATTTTCTCCAAAAGTAAAGTAGTTGCAAACTCATCCTTTTAGAGACTTGTTTGGGCTAATGAGAGGAGTAGAAAAACATCAAAAATTTCAGTCCTGCACGATCCTACCAAGAAATGTGTGTTCATTCAAACCGCTGGTTTTTGATAGTTTGGGCCCTATTGAATAATGAATGTTTTGAATTTTCTCCAAAAGTAAAGTAGTTGCAAACTCATCCTTTTAGAAACTTGTTTGGGCTGTTGAGAGGAGTAAAAAACCATCAAAAATTTCAATCCTGCATGATTCTACCAAGAAATGTGATTCTTCATTCAAAACCTGATTTTTGCTATTGGGCTCTATTGAATAATGAATGTTTTGAATTTTCTCCAAAAGTAAAGTAGTTGCAAACTCATGCTTTTAGAGACTTGTTTGGGCTCATGAGAGGAGTAGAAAAACATCAAAAATTTCAGTCCTGCATGATTCTACCAAGAAATGTGTGTTCATTGAAACCGCTGGTTTTTGATAGTTTGGGCCCTATTGAATAATGAATGTTTTGAATTTTCTCCAAAAGTAAAGTAGTTGCAAACTCATCCTTTTAGAAACTTGTTTGGGCTGTTGAGAGCAGTAAAAAACCATCAAAAATTTCAATCCTGCATGATTCTACCAAGAAATGTGATTCTTCATTCAAAACGCTTGTTTTTGCTATTGTGCTCTATTGAATAATGAATGTTTTGAATTTTCTCCAAAAGTAAAGTAGTTGCAAACTCATGCTTTTAGAGACTTGTTTGGGCTCATGAGAGGAGTAGAAAAAAATCAAAAATTTCAGTCCTGCACGATTCTACCAAGAAATGTGTGTTCATTCAAACCGCTGGTTTTTGATATTTTGGGCCCTATTGAATAACGAATGTTTTGAATTTTCTCCAAAAGTAAAGTAGTTGCAAACTCATCCTTTTAGAAACTTGTTTGGGCTGTTGAGAGGAGTAAAAAACCATCAAAAATTACAATCCTGCATGATTCTACCAAGAAATGTGATTCTTCATTCAAAATGCTGGTTTTTGCTATTGGGCTCTATTGAATAATGAATGTTTTGAATTTTCTCCAAAAGTAAAGTAGTTGCAAACTCATCCTTTTAGAGACTTGTTTGGGCTCATGAGAGGAGTAGAAAAACATCAAAATTTCAGTCCTGCACGATTCTACCAAGAAATGTGTGTTCATTCAAACCGCTGGTTTTTGATATTTTGGGCCCTATTGAATAATGAATGTTTTGAATTTTCTCCAAAAGTAAAGTAGTTGCAAACTCATCCTTTTAGAAAATTGTTTGGGCTGTTGAGAGGAGTAAAAAACCATCAAAAATTTCAATCCAGCATGATTCTACCAAGAAATGTGATTCTTCATTCAAAACCTGATTTTTGCTATTGGGCTCTATTGAATAATGAATGTTTTGAATTTTCTCCAAAAGTAAAGTAGTTGCAAACTCATGCTTTTAGAGACTTGTTTGGGCTCATGAGAGGAGTAGAAAAACATCAAAAATTTCAGTCCTGCACGATTCTACCAAGAAATGTGTGTTCATTCAAACCGCTGGTTTTTGATAGTTTGGGCCCTATTGAATAATGAATGTTTTGAATTTTCTCCAAAAGTAAAGTAGTTGCAAACTCATGCTTTTAGAGACTTGTTTGGGCTCATGAGATTAGAAAAACATCAGAAATTTCAGTCCTGCATGATTCTACCAAGAAATGTGTGTTCATTGAAACCGCTGGTTTTTGATAGTTTGGGCCCTATTGAATAATGAATGTTTTGAATTTTCTCCAAAAATAAAGTAGTTGCAAACTCATCCTTTTAGAAACTTGTTTGGGCTGTTGAGAGGAGTAAAAAACCATCAAAAATTTCAATCCTGCATGATTCTACCAAGAAATGTGATTCTTCATTCAAAACGCTGGTTTTTGCTATTGGGCTCTATTGAATAATGAATGTTTTGAATTTTCTCCAAAAGTAAAGTAGTTGCAAACTCATCCTTTTAGAGACTTGTTTGGGCTCATGAGAGGAGTAGAAAAACATCAAAAATTTCAGTCCTGCACGATTCTACCAAGAAATGTGTGTTCATTCAAACCGCTGGTTTTTGATATTTTGGGCCCTATTGAATAATGAATGTTTTGAATTTTCTCCAAAAGTAAAGTAGTTGCAAACTCATCCTTTTAGAAACTTGTTTGGGCTGTTGAGAGGAGTATAAAATCATCAAAAATTTCAATCCTGCATGATTCTACCAAGAAATGTGATTCTTCATTCAAAACCTGATTTTTGCTATTGGGCTCTATTGAATAATGAATGTTTTGAATTTTCTCCAAAAGTAAAGTAGTTGCAAACTCATGCTTTTAGAGACTTGTTTGGGCTCATGAGAGGAGTAGAAAAACATCAAAAATTTCAGTCCTGCATGATTCTACCAAGAAATGTGTGTTCATTGAAACTGCTGGTTTTTGATAGTTTGGGCCCTATTGAATAATGAATGTTTTGAATTTTCTCCAAAAGTAAAGTAGTTGCAAACTCATCCTTTTAGAAACTTGTTTGGGCTGTTGAGAGGAGTAAAAAACCATCAAAAATTTCAATCCTGCATGATTTTACCAAGAAATGTGATTCTTCATTCAAAACCTGATTTTTGCTATTGGGCTCTATTGAATAATGAATGTTTTGAATTTTCTCCAAAAGTAAAGTAGTTGCAAACTCATGCTTTTAGAGACTTGTTTGGGCTCATGAGAGGAGTAGAAAAACATCAAAAATTTCAGTCCTGCATGATTCTACCAAGAAATGTGTGTTCATTGAAACCGCTGGTTTTTGATAGTTTGGGCCCTATTGAATAATGAATGTTTTGAATTTTCTCCAAAAATAAATTAGTTGCAAACTCATCCTTTTAGAAACTTGTTTGGGCTGTTGAGAGGAGTAAAAAACCATCAAAAATTTCAATCCTGCACGATTCTACCAAGAAATGTGATTCTTCATTCAAAACGCTGGTTTTTGTTATTGGGCTCTGTTGAATAATGAATGTTTTGAATTTTCTCCAAAAGTAAAGTAGTTGCAAACTCATCCTTTTAGAGACTTGTTTGGGCTCATGAGAGGAGTAGAAAAACATCAAAAATTTCAGTCCTGCACGATTCTACCAAGAAATGTGTGTTCATTCAAACCGCTGGTTTTTGATATTTTGGGCCCTATTGAATAATGAATGTTTTGAATTTTCTCCAAAAGTAAAGTAGTTGCAAACTCATCCTTTTAGAAACTTGTTTGGGCTGTTGAGAGGAGTAAAAAACCATCAAAAATTTCAATCCTGCATGATTCTACCAAGAAATGTGATTCTTCATTCAAAACCTGATTTTTGCTATTGGGCTCTATTGAATAATGAATGTTTTGAATTTTCTCCAAAAGTAAAGTAGTTGCAAACTCATGCTTTTAGAGACTTGTTTGGGCTCATGAGAGGAGTAGAAAAACATCAAAAATTTCAGTCCTGCATGATTCTACCAAGAAACGTGTGTTCATTCAAACCGCTGGTTTTTGATAGTTTGGGCCCTATTGAATAATGAATGTTTTGAATTTTCTTCAAAAGTAAAGTAGTTGCAAACTCATCCTTTTAGAAACTTGTTTGGGCTGTTGAGAGGAGTAAAAAACCATCATAAATTTCAATCCTGCATGATTCTACCAAGAAATGTGATTCTTCATTCAAAACGCTGGTTTTTGCTATTGGGCTCTATTGAATAATGAATGTTTTGAATTTTCTCCAAAAGTAAAGTAGTTGCAAACTCATCCTTTTAGAGACTTGTTTGGGCTAATGAGAGGAGTAGAAAAACATCAAAAATTTCAGTCCTGCACGATTCTACCAAGAAATGTGTGTTCATTCAAACCGCTGGTTTTTGATAGTTTGGGCCCTATTGAATAATGAATGTTTTGAATTTTCTCCAAAAGTAAAGTAGTTGCAAACTCATCCTTTTAGAAACTTGTTTGGGCTGTTGAGAGGAGTAAAAAACCATCAAAAATTTCAATCCTTCATGATTCTACCAAGAAATGTGATTCTTCATTCAAAACGCTGGTTTTTGCTATTGGGCTCTATTGAATAATGAATGTTTTGAATTTTCTCCAAAAGTAAAGTAATTGCAAACTCATCCTTTTAGAGACTTGTTTGGGCTCATGAGAGGAGTAGAAAAACATCAAAAATTTCAGTCCTGCACGATTCTACCAAGAAATGTGTGTTCATTCAAACCGCTGGTTTTTGATATTTTGGGCCCTATTGAATAATGAATGTTTTGAATTTTCTCCAAAAGTAAAGTAGTTGCAAACTCATCCTTTTAGAAACTTGTTTGGGCTGTTGAGAGGAGTATAAAATCATCAAAAATTTCAATCCTGCATGATTCTACCAAGAAATGTGATTCTTCATTCAAAACATGATTTTTGCTATTGGGCTCTATTGAATAATGAATGTTTTGAATTTTCTCCAAAAGTAAAGTAGTTGCAAACTCATGCTTTTAGAGACTTGTTTGGGCTCATGAGAGGAGTAGAAAAACATCAAAAATTTCAGTCCTGCATGATTCTACCAAGAAATGTGTGTTCATTGAAACTGCTGGTTTTTGATAGTTTGGGCCCTATTGAATAATGAATGTTTTGAATTTTCTCCAAAAGTAAAGTAGTTGCAAACTCATCCTTTTAGAAACTTGTTTGGGCTGTTGAGAGGAGTAAAAAACCATCAAAAATTTCAATCCTGCATGATTCTACCAAGAAATGTGATTCTTCATTCAAAACCTGATTTTTGCTATTGGGCTCTATTGAATAATGAATGTTTTGAATTTTCTCCAAAAGTAAAGTAGTTGCAAACTCATGCTTTTAGAGACTTGTTTGGGCTGTTGAGAGGAGTAAAAAACCATCAAAAATTTCAATCCTGCATGATTCTACCAAGAAATGTGATTCTTCATTCAAAACGCTGGTTTTTGCTATTGGGCTCTATTGAATAATGAATGTTTTGAATTTTCTCCAAAAGTAAAGTAGTTGCAAACTCATCCTTTTAGAAACTTGTTTGGGCTGTTGAGAGGAGTAAAAAACCATCAAAAATTTCAATCCTGCATGATTCTACCAAGAAATGTGATTCTTCATTCAAAACGCTGGTTTTTGCTATTGGGCTCTATTGAATAATGAATGTTTTGAATTTTCTCCAAAAGTAAAGTAGTTGCAAACTCATGCTTTTAGAGACTTGTTTGGGCTCATGAGAGGAGTAGAAAAACATCAAAAATTTCAGTCCTGCATGATTCTACCAAGAAATGTGTGTTCATTGAAACTGCTGGTTTTTGATAGTTTGGGCCCTATTGAATAATGAATGTTTTGAATTTTCTCCAAAAGTAAAGTAGTTGCAAACTCATCCTTTTAGAAACTTGTTTGGGCTGTTGAGAGGAGTAAAAAACCATCAAAAATTTCAATCCTGCATGATTTTACCAAGAAATGTGATTCTTCATTCAAAACCTGATTTTTGCTATTGGGCTCTATTGAATAATGAATGTTTTGAATTTTCTCCAAAAGTAAAGTAGTTGCAAACTCATGCTTTTAGAGACTTGTTTGGGCTCATGAGAGGAGTAGAAAAACATCAAAATTTTCAGTCCTGCATGATCCCACCAAGAAATGTGTGTTCATTGAAACCACTGGTTTTTGATAGTTTGGGCCCTATTGAATAATGAATGTTTTGAATTTTCTCCAAAAATAAAGTAGTTGCAAACTCATCCTTTTAGAAACTTGTTTGGGCTGTTGAGAGGAGTAAAAAACCATCAAAAATTTCAATCCTGCATGATTCCACCAAGAAATGTGATTCTTCATTTAAAACGCAGGTTTTTGTTATTGGGCTCTATTGAATAATGAATGTTTTGAATTTTCTCCAAAAGTAAAGTAGTTGCAAACTCATCCTTTTAGAGACTTGTTTGGGCTCATGAGAGGAGTAGAAAAACATCAAAAATTTCAGTCCTGCATGATTCTACC
This sequence comes from Dendrobates tinctorius, assembly GCF_039654945.1. Lineage (NCBI taxonomy): Eukaryota > Metazoa > Chordata > Amphibia > Anura > Dendrobatidae > Dendrobates > Dendrobates tinctorius. The sequence goes on from NW_027361793.1 coordinate 27,432,859, forward strand.
AAGAAATGTGTGTTCATTCAAACCGCTGGTTTTTGATATTTTGGGCCCTATTGAATAATGAATGTTTTGAATTTTCTTCAAAAGTAAAGTAGTTGCAAACTCATCCTTTTAGAAACTTGTTTGGGCTGTTGAGAGGAGTAAAAAACCATCAAAAATTTCAATCCTGCATGATTCTACCAAGAAATGTGATTCTTCATTCAAAACGCTGGTTTTTAATATTGGGCTCTATTGAATAATGAATGTTTTGAATTTTCTCCAAAAGTAAAGTAGTTGCAAACTCATCCTTTTAGAGACTTGTTTGGGCTCATGAGAGGAGTAGAAAAACATCAAAAATTTCAGTCCTGCACGATTCTACCAAGAAATGTGTGTTCATTCAAACCGCTGGTTTTTGATATTTTGGGCCCTATTGAATAATGAATGTTTTGAATTTTCTCCAAAAGTAAAGTAGTTGCAAACTCATCCTTTTAGACTCTTGTTTGGGCTGTTGAGAGGAGTAAAAAACCATCAAAAATTTCAATCCTGCATGATTCTACCAAGAAATGTGATTCTTCATTCAAAACGCTGGTTTTTGCTATTGGGCTCTATTGAATAATGAATGTTTTGAATTTTCTCCAAAATTAAAGTAGTTGCAAACTCATGCTTTTAGAGACTTGTTTGGGCTCATGAGAGGAGTAGAAAAACATCAAAAATTTCAGTCCTGCATGATTCTACCAAGAAATGTGTGTTCATTGAAACCGCTGGTTTTTGATAGTTTGGGCCCTATTGAATAATGAATGTTTTGAATTTTCTCCAAAAGTAAAGTAGTTGCAAACTCATCCTTTTAGAAACTTGTTTGGGCTGTTGAGAGCAGTAAAAAACCATCAAAAATTTCAATCCTGCATGATTCTACCAAGAAATGTGATTCTTCATTCAAAACGCTGGTTTTTGCTATTTGGCTCTATTGAATAATGAATGTTTTGAATTTTCTCCAAAAGTAAAGTAGTTGCAGACTCATCCTTTTAGAGACTTGTTTGGGCTAATGAGAGGAGTAGAAAAACATCAAAAATTTCAGTCCTGCACGATTCTACCAAGAAATGTGTGTTCATTCAAACCGCTGGTTTTTGATAGTTTGGGCCCTATTGAATAATGAATGTGTTGAATTTTCTCCAAAAGTAAAATAGTTGCAAACTCATCCTTTTAGAAACTTGTTTGGGCTGTTGAGAGGAGTAAAAAACCATCAAAAATTTCAATCCTGCATGATTCTACCAAGAAATGTGATTCTTCATTCAAAACGCTGGTTTTTGCTATTGGGCTCTATTGAATAATGAATGTTTTGAATTTTCTCCAAAAGTAAAGTAGTTGCAAACTCATGCTTTTAGAGACTTGTTTGGGCTCATGAGAGGAGTAGAAAAAAATCAAAAATTTCAGTCCTGCACGATTCTACCAAGAAATGTGTGTTCATTCAAACCGCTGGTTTTTGATATTTTGGGCCCTATTGAATAACGAATGTTTTGAATTTTCTCCAAAAGTAAAGTAGTTGCAAACTCATGCTTTTAGAAACTTGTTTGGGCTGTTGAGAGGAGTAAAAAACCATCAAAAATTTCAATCCTGCATGATTCTACCAAGAAATGTGATTCTTCATTCAAAACGCAGGTTTTTGCTATTGGGCTCTATTGAATAATGAATGTTTTGAATTTTCTCCAAAAGTAAAGTAGTTGCAAACTCATCCTTTTAGAGACTTGTTTGGGCTCATGAGAGGAGTAGAAAAACATCAAAAATTTCAGTCCTGCACGATTCTACCAAGAAATGTGTGTTCATTCAAACTGCTGGTTTTTGATATTTTGGGCCCTATTGAATAATGAATGTTTTGAATTTTCTCCAAAAGTAAAGTAGTTGCAAACTCATCCTTTTAGAAACTTGTTTGGGCTGTTGAGAGGAGTAAAAAACCATCAAAAATTTCAATCCTGCATGATTCTACCAAGAAATGTGATTCTTCATTCAAAACCTGATTTTTGCTATTGGGCTCTATTGAATAATGAATGTTTTGAATTTTCTCCAAAAGTAAAGTAGTTGCAAACTCATGCTTTTAGAGACTTGTTTGGGCTCATGAGAGGAGTAGAAAAACATCAAAAATTTCAGTCCTGCATGATTCTACCAAGAAATGTGTGTTCATTGAAACCGCTGGTTTTTGATAGTTTGGGCCCTATTGAATAATGAATGTTTTGAATTTTCTCCAAAAGTAAAGTAGTTGCAAACTCATCCTTTTAGAAACTTGTTTGGGCTGTTGAGAGGAGTAAAAAACCATCAAAAATTTCAATCCTGCATGATTCTACCAAGAAATGTGATTCTTCATTCAAAACGCTGGTTTTTGCTATTGGGCTCTATTGAATAATGAATGTTTTGAATTTTCTCCAAAAGTAAAATAGTTGCAAACTCATGCTTTTAGAGACTTGTTTGGGCTCATGAGAGGAGTAGAAAAACATCAAAAATTTCAGTCCTGCATGATTCTACCAAGAAATGTGTGTTCATTGAAACTGCTGGTTTTTGATAGTTTGGGCCCTATTCAATAATGAATGTTTTGAATTTTCTCCAAAAGTAAAGTAGTTGCAAACTCATCCTTTTAGAAACTTGTTTGGGCTGTTGAGAGGAGTAAAAAACCATCAAAAATTTCAATCCTGCATGATTTTACCAAGAAATGTGATTCTTCATTCAAAACCTGATTTTTGCTATTGGGCTCTATTGAATAATGAATGTTTTGAATTTTCTCCAAAAGTAAAGTAGTTGCAAACTCATGCTTTTAGAGACTTGTTTGGGCTCATGAGAGGAGTAGAAAAACATCAAAAATTTCAGTCCTGCACGATTCTACCAAGAAATGTGTGTTCATTCAAACCGCTGGTTTTTGATATTTTGGGCCCTATTGAATAATGAATGTTTTGAATTTTCTCCAAAAGTAAAGTAGTTGCAAACTCATCCTTTTAGAAACTTGTTTGGGCTGTTGAGAGGAGTAAAAAACCATCAAAAATTTCAATCCTGCATGATTCTACCAAGAAATGTGATTCTTCATTCAAAACCTGATTTTTGCTATTGGGCTCTATTGAATAATGAATGTTTTGAATTTTCTCCAAAAGTAAAGTAGTTGCAAACTCATGCTTTTAGAGACTTGTTTGGGCTCATGAGAGGAGTAGAAAAACATCAAAAATTTCAGTCCTGCATGATTCTACCAAGAAATGTGTGTTCATTCAAACCGCTGGTTTTTGATAGTTTGGGCCCTATTGAATAATGAATGTTTTGAATTTTCTCCAAAAGTAAAGTAGTTGCAAACTCATCCTTTTAGAAACTTGTTTGGGCTGTTGAGAGCAGTAAAAAACCATCAAAAATTTCAATCCTGCATGATTCTACCAAGAAATGTGATTCTTCATTCAAAACGCTGGTTTTTGCTATTGGGCTCTATTGAATAATGAATGTTTTGAATTTTCTCCAAAAGTAAAGTAGTTGCAAACTCATCCTTTTAGAGACTTGTTTGGGATAATGAGAGGAGTAGAAAAACATCAAAAATTTCAGTCCTGCACGATTCTACCAAGAAATGTGTGTTCATTCAAACCGCTGGTTTTTGATAGTTTGGGCCCTATTGAATAATGAATGTTTTGAATTTTCTCCAAAAGTAAAGTAGTTGCAAACTCATCCTTTTAGAAACTTGTTTGGGCTGTTGAGAGGAGTAAAAAACCATCAAAAATTTCAATCCTGCATGATTCTACCAAGAAATGTGATTCTTCATTCAAAACCTGATTTTTGCTATTGGGCTCTATTGAATAATGAATGTTTTGAATTTTCTTCAAAAGTAAAGTAGTTGCAAACTCATGCTTTTAGAGACTTGTTTGGGCTCATGAGAGGAGTAGAAAAACATCAAAAATTTCAGTCCTGCATGATTCTACCAAGAAATGTGTGTTCATTGAAACCGCTGGTTTTTGATAGTTTGGGCCCTATTGAATAATGAATGTTTTGAATTTTCTCCAAAAGTAAAGTAGTTGCAAACTCATCCTTTTAGAAACTTGTTTGGGCTGTTGAGAGGAGTAAAAAACCATCAAAAATTTCAATCCTGCATGATTCTACCAAGAAATGTGATTCTTCATTCAAAACGCTGGTTTTTGCTATTGGGCTCTATTGAATAATGAATGTTTTGAATTTTCTCCAAAAGTAAAGTAGTTGCAAACTCATCCTTTTAGAGACTTGTTTGGGCTCATGAGAGGAGTAGAAAAACATCAAAAATTTCAGTCCTGCACGATTCTACCATGAAATGTGTGTTCATTCAAACCGCTGGTTTTTGATATTTTGGGCCCTATTGAATAATGAATGTTTTGAATTTTCTCCAAAAGTAAAGCAGTTGCAAACTCATCCTTTTAGAAACTTGTTTGGGCTGTTGAGAGGAGTAAAAAACCATCAAAAATTTCAATCCTGCATGATTCTACCAAGAAATGTGATTCTTCATTCAAAACCTGATTTTTGCTATTGGGCTCTATTGAATAATGAATGTTTTGAATTTTCTCCAAAAGTAAAGTAGTTGCAAACTCATGCTTTTAGAGACTTGTTTGGGCTCATGAGAGGAGTAGAAAAACATCAAAAATTTCAGTCCTGCATGATTCTACCAAGAAATGTGTGTTCATTGAAACCGCTGGTTTTTGATAGTTTGGGCCCTATTGAATAATGAATGTTTTGAATTTTCTCCAAAAGTAAAGTAGTTGCAAACTCATCCTTTTAGAAACTTGTTTGGGCTGTTGAGAGGAGTAAAAAACCATCAAAAATTTCAATCCTGCATGATTCTACCAAGAAATGTGATTCTTCATTCAATACGCTGGTTTTTGCTATTGGGCTCTATTGAATAATGAATGTTTTGAATTTTCTCCAAAAGTAAAGTAGTTGCAAACTCATCCTTTTAGAAATTTGTTTGGGCTGTTGAGAGCAGTAAAAAACCATCAAAAATTTCAATCCTGCATGATTCTACCAAGAAATGTGATTCTTCATTCAAAACGCTGGTTTTTGCTATTGGGCTCTATTGAATAATGAATGTTTTGAATTTTCTCCAAAAGTAAAGTAGTTGCAAACTCATCCTTTTAGAGACTTGTTTGGGCTCATGAGAGGAGTAGAAAAACATCAAAAATTTCAGTCCTGCATGATTCTACCAAGAAATGTGTGTTCATTGAAACCGCTGGTTTTTGATAGTTTGGGCCCTATTGAATAATGAATGTGTTGAATTTTCTCCAAAAGTAAAGTAGTTGCAAACTCATGCTTTTAGAGACTTGTTTGGGCTCATGAGAGGAGTAGAAAAACATCAAAAATTTCAGTCCTGCATGATTCTACCAAGAAATGTGTGTTCATTGAAACCGCTGGTTTTTTATAGTTTGGGCCCTAATGAATAATGAATGTTTTGAATTTTCTCCAAAAATAAAATAGTTGCAAACTCATCCTTTTAGAAACTTGTTTGGGCTGTTGAGAGGAGTAAAAAACCATCAAAAATTTCAATCCTGCATGATTCTACCAAGAAATGTGATTCTTCATTCAAAACGCTGGTTTTTGTTATTGGGCTCTGTTGAATAATGAATGTTTTGAATTTTCTCCAAAAGTAAAGTAGTTGCAAACTCATCCTTTTAGAGACTTGTTTGGGCTCATGAGAGGAGTAGAAAAACATCAAAAATTTCAGTCCTGCACGATTCTACCAAGAAATGTGTGTTCATTCAAACCACTGGTTTTTGATAGTTTGGGCCCTATTGAATAATGAATGTTTTGAATTTTCTCCAAAAGTAAAGTAGTTGCAAACTCATCCTTTTAGAAACTTGTTTGGGCTGTTGAGAGGAGTAAAAAACCATCAAAAATTTCAATCCTGCATGATTCTACCAAGAAATGTGATTCTTCATTCAAAACCTGATTTTTGCTATTGGGCTCTATTGAATAATGAATGTTTTGAATTTTCTTCAAAAGTAAAGTAGTTGCAAACTCATGCTTTTAGAGACTTGTTTGGGCTCATGAGAGGAGTAGAAAAACATCAAAAATTTCAGTCCTGCATGATTCTACCAAGAAATGTGTGTTCATTGAAACCGCTGGTTTTTGATAGTTTGGGCCCTATTGAATAATGAATGTTTTGAATTCTCTCCAAAAGTAAAGTAGTTGCAAACTCATCCTTTTAGAAACTTGTTTGGGCTGTTGAGAGGAGTAAAAAACCATCAAAAATTTCAATCCTGCATGATTCTACCAAGAAATGTGATTCTTCATTCAAAACGCTGGTTTTTGCTATTGGGCTCTATTGAATAATGAATGTTTTGAATTTTCTCCAAAAGTAAAGTAGTTGCAAACTCATCCTTTTAGAGACTTGTTTGGGCTCATGAGAGGAGTAGAAAAACATCAAAAATTTCAGTCCTGCACGATTCTACCAAGAAATGTGTGTTCATTCAAACCGCTGGTTTTTGATATTTTGGGCCCTATTGAATAATGAATGTTTTGAATTTTCTCCAAAAGTAAAGTAGTTGCAAACTCATCCTTTTAGACACTTGTTTGGGCTGTTGAGAGGAGTAAAAAACCATCAAAAATTTCAATCCTGCATGATTCTACCAAGAAATGTGATTCTTCATTCAAAACGCTGGTTTTTGCTATTGGGCTCTATTGAATAATGAATGTTTTGAATTTTCTCCAAAATTAAAGTAGTTGCAAACTCATGCTTTTAGAGACTTGTTTGGGCTCATGAGAGGAGTAGAAAAACATCAAAAATTTCAGTCCTGCATGATTCTACCAAGAAATGTGTGTTCATTGAAACCGCTGGTTTTTGATAGTTTGGGCCCTATTGAATAATGAATGTTTTGAATTTTCTCCAAAAGTAAAGTAGTTGCAAACTCATCCTTTTAGAAACTTGTTTGGGCTGTTGAGAGCAGTAAAAAACCATCAAAAATTTCAATCTTGCATGATTCTACCAAGAAATGTGATTCTTCATTCAAAACGCTGGTTTTTGCTATTGGGCTCTATTGAATAATGAATGTTTTGAATTTTCTCCAAAAGTAAAGTAGTTGCAAACTCATCCTTTTAGAGACTTGTTTGGGCTAATGAGAGGAGTAGAAAAACATCAAAAATTTCAGTCCTGCACGATTCTACCAAGAAATGTGTGTTCATTGAAACCGCTGGTTTTTGATAGTTTGGGCCCTATTGAATAATGAATGTTTTGAATTTTCTCCAAAAGTAAAGTAGTTGCAAACTCATCCTTTTAGAAACTTGTTTGGGCTGTTGAGAGGAGTAAAAAACCATCAAAAATTTCAATCCTGCATGATTCTACCAAGAAATGTGATTCTTCATTCAAAACGCTGGTTTTTGCTATTGGGCTCTATTGAATAATGAATGTTTTGAATTTTCTCCAAAAGTAAAGTAGTTGCAAACTCATCCTTTTAGAGACTTGTTTGGGCTCATGAGAGGAGTAGAAAAACATCAAAAATTTCAGTCCTGCACGATTCTACCAAGAAATGTGTGTTCATTCAAACCGCTGGTTTTTGATATTTTGGGCCCTATTGAATAATGAATGTTTTGAATTTTCTCCAAAAGTAAAGTAGTTGCAAACTCATCCTTTTAGACTCTTGTTTGGGCTGTTGAGAGGAGTAAAAAACCATCAAAAATTTCAATCCTGCATGATTCTACCAAGAAATGTGATTCTTCATTCAAAACGCTGGTTTTTGCTATTGGGCTCTATTGAATAATGAATGTTTTGAATTTTCTCCAAAATTAAAGTAGTTGCAAACTCATGCTTTTAGAGACTTGTTTGGGCTCATGAGAGGAGTAGAAAAACATCAAAAATTTCAGTCCTGCATGATTCTACCAAGAAATGTGTGTTCATTGAAACCGCTGGTTTTTGATAGTTTGGGCCCTATTGAATAATGAATGTTTTGAATTTTCTCCAAAAGTAAAGTAGTTGCAAACTCATCCTTTTAGAAACTTGTTTGGGCTGTTGAGAGCAGTAAAAAACCATCAAAAATTTCAATCCTGCATGATTCTACCAAGAAATGTGATTCTTCATTCAAAACGCTGGTTTTTGCTATTGGGCTCTATTGAATAATGAATGTTTTGAATTTTCTCCAAAAGTAAAGTAGTTGCAGACTCATCCTTTTAGAGACTTGTTTGGGCTAATGAGAGGAGTAGAAAAACATCAAAAATTTCAGTCCTGCACGATTCTACCAAGAAATGTGTGTTCATTCAAACCGCTGGTTTTTGATAGTTTGGGCCCTATTGAATAATGAATGTGTTGAATTTTCTCCAAAAGTAAAGTAGTTGCAAACTCATCCTTTTAGAAACTTGTTTGGGCTGTTGAGAGGAGTAAAAAACCATCAAAAATTTCAATCCTGCATGATTCTACCAAGAAATGTGATTCTTCATTCAAAACGCTGGTTTTTGCTATTGGGCTCTATTGAATAATGAATGTTTTGAATTTTCTCCAAAAGTAAAGTAGTTGCAAACTCATGCTTTTAGAGACTTGTTTGGGCTCATGAGAGGAGTAGAAAAAAATCAAAAATTTCAGTCCTGCACGATTCTACCAAGAAAAGTGTGTTCATTCAAACCGCTGGTTTTTGATATTTTGGGCCCTATTGAATAACGAATGTTTTGAATTTTCTCCAAAAGTAAAGTAGTTGCAAACTCATGCTTTTAGAAACTTGTTTGGGCTGTTGAGAGGAGTAAAAAACCATCAAAAATTTCAATCCTGCATGATTCTACCAAGAAATGTGATTCTTCATTCAAAACGCAGGTTTTTGCTATTGGGCTCTATTGAATAATGAATGTTTTGAATTTTCTCCAAAAGTAAAGTAGTTGCAAACTCATCCTTTTAGAGACTTGTTTGGGCTCATGAGAGGAGTAGAAAAACATCAAAAATTTCAGTCCTGCACGATTCTACCAAGAAATGTGTGTTCATTCAAACTGCTGGTTTTTGATATTTTGGGCCCTATTGAATAATGAATGTTTTGAATTTTCTCCAAAAGTAAAGTAGTTGCAAACTCATCCTTTTAGAAACTTGTTTGGGCTGTTGAGAGGAGTAAAAAACCATCAAAAATTTCAATCCTGCATGATTCTACCAAGAAATGTGATTCTTCATTCAAAACCTGATTTTTGCTATTGGGCTCTATTGAATAATGAATGTTTTGAATTTTCTCCAAAAGTAAAGTAGTTGCAAACTCATGCTTTTAGAGACTTGTTTGGGCTCATGAGAGGAGTAGAAAAACATCAAAAATTTCAGTCCTGCATGATTCTACCAAGAAATGTGTGTTCATTGAAACCGCTGGTTTTTGATAGTTTGGGCCCTATTGAATAATGAATGTTTTGAATTTTCTCCAAAAGTAAAGTAGTTGCAAACTCATCCTTTTAGAAACTTGTTTGGGCTGTTGAGAGGAGTAAAAAACCATCAAAAATTTCAATCCTGCATGATTCTACCAAGAAATGTGATTCTTCATTCAAAACGCTGGTTTTTGCTATTGGGCTCTATTGAATAATGAATGTTTTGAATTTTCTCCAAAAGTAAAATAGTTGCAAACTCATGCTTTTAGAGACTTGTTTGGGCTCATGAGAGGAGTAGAAAAACATCAAAAATTTCAGTCCTGCATGATTCTACCAAGAAATGTGTGTTCATTGAAACTGCTGGTTTTTGATAGTTTGGGCCCTATTCAATAATGAATGTTTTGAATTTTCTCCAAAAGTAAAGTAGTTGCAAACTCATCCTTTTAGAAACTTGTTTGGGCTGTTGAGAGGAGTAAAAAACCATCAAAAATTTCAATCCTGCATGATTTTACCAAGAAATGTGATTCTTCATTCAAAACCTGATTTTTGCTATTGGGCTCTATTGAATAATGAATGTTTTGAATTTTCTCCAAAAGTAAAGTAGTTGCAAACTCATGCTTTTAGAGACTTGTTTGGGCTCATGAGAGGAGTAGAAAAACATCAAAAATTTCAGTCCTGCACGATTCTACCAAGAAATGTGTGTTCATTCAAACCGCTGGTTTTTGATAGTTTGGGCCCTATTGAATAATGAATGTTTTGAATTTTCTCCAAAAGTAAAGTAGTTGCAAACTCATCCTTTTAGAAACTTGTTTGGGCTGTTGAGAGGAGTAAAAAACCATCAAAAATTTCAATCCTGCATGATTCTACCAAGAAATGTGATTCTTCATTCAAAACGCTGGTTTTTGCTATTGGGCTCTATTGAATAATGAATGTTTTGAATTTTCTCCAAAAGTAAAATAGCTGCAAACTCATGCTTTTAGAGACTTGTTTGGGCTCATGAGAGGAGTAGAAAAACATCAAAAATTTCAGTCCTGCATGATTCTACCAAGAAATGTGTGTTCATTGAAACTGCTGGTTTTTGATAGTTTGGGCCCTATTCAATAATGAATGTTTTGAATTTTCTCCAAAAGTAAAGTAGTTGCAAACTCATCCTTTTAGAAACTTGTTTGGGCTGTTGAGAGGAGTAAAAAACCATCAAAAATTTCAATCCTGCATGATTTTACCAAGAAATGTGATTCTTCATTCAAAACCTGATTTTTGCTATTGGGCTCTATTGAATAATGAATGTTTTGAATTTTCTCCAAAAGTAAAGTAGTTGCAAACTCATGCTTTTAGAGACTTGTTTGGGCTCATGAGAGGAGTAGAAAAACATCAAAAATTTCAGTCCTGCACGATTCTACCAAGAAATGTGTGTTCATTCAAACCGCTGGTTTTTGATATTTTGGGCCCTATTGAATAATGAATGTTTTGAATTTTCTCCAAAAGTAAAGTAGTTGCAAACTCATCCTTTTAGAAAATTGTTTGGGCTGTTGAGAGGAGTAAAAAACCATCAAAAATTTCAATCCTGCATGATTCTACCAAGAAATGTGATTCTTCATTCAAAACCTGATTTTTGCTATTGGGCTCTATTGAATAATGAATGTTTTGAATTTTCTCCAAAAGTAAAGTAGTTGCAAACTCATGCTTTTAGAGACTTGTTTGGGCTCATGAGAGGAGTAGAAAAACATCAAAAATTTCAGTCCTGCATGATTCTACCAAGAAATGTGTGTTCATTCAAACCGCTGGTTTTTGATAGTTTGGGCCCTATTGAATAATGAATGTTTTGAATTTTCTCCAAAAGTAAAGTAGTTGCAAACTCATCCTTTTAGAAACTTGTTTGGGCTGTTGAGAGCAGTAAAAAACCATCAAAAATTTCAATCCTGCATGATTCTACCAAGAAATGTGATTCTTCATTCAAAACGCTGGTTTTTGCTATTGGGCTCTATTGAATAATGAATGTTTTGAATTTTCTCCAAAAGTAAAGTAGTTGCAGACTCATCCTTTTAGAGACTTGTTTGGGCTAATGAGAGGAGTAGAAAAACATCAAAAATTTCAGTCCTGCACGATTCTACCTAGAAATGTGTGTTCATTCAAACCGCTGGTTTTTGATAGTTTGGGCCCTATTGAATAATGAATGTGTTGAATTTTCTCCAAAAGTAAAGTAGTTGCAAACTCATCCTTTTAGAAACTTGTTTGGGCTGTTGAGAGGAGTAAAAAACCATCAAAAATTTCAATCCTGCATGATTCTACCAAGAAATGTGATTCTTCATTCAAAACGCTGGTTTTTGCTATTGGGCTCTATTGAATAATGAATGTTTTGAATTTTCTCCAAAAGTAAAGTAGTTGCAAACTCATGCTTTTAGAGACTTGTTTGGGCTCATGAGAGGAGTAGAAAAAAATCAAAAATTTCAGTCCTGCACGATTCTACCAAGAAATGTGTGTTCATTCAAACCGCTGGTTTTTCATATTTTGGGCCCTATTGAATAACGAATGTTTTGAATTTTCTCCAAAAGTAAAGTAGTTGCAAACTCATGCTTTTAGAAACTTGTTTGGGCTGTTGAGAGGAGTAAAAAACCATCAAAAATTTCAATCCTGCATGATTCTACCAAGAAATGTGATTCTTCATTCAAAACGCTGGTTTTTGCTATTGGGCTCTATTGAATAACGAATGTTTTGAATTTTCTCCAAAAGTAAAGTAGTTGCAAACTCATGCTTTTAGAAACTTGTTTGGGCTGTTGAGAGCAGTAAAAAACCATCAAAAATTTCAATCTTGCATGATTCTACCAAGAAATGTGATTCTTCATTCAAAACGCTGGTTTTTGCTATTGGGCTCTATTGAATAATGAATGTTTTGAATTTTCTCCAAAAGTAAAGTAGTTGCAAACTCATCCTTTTAGAGACTTGTTTGGGCTAATGAGAGGAGTAGAAAAACATCAAAAATTTCAGTCCTGCACGATTCTACCAAGAAATGTGTGTTCATTGAAACCGCTGGTTTTTGATAGTTTGGGCCCTATTGAATAATGAATGTTTTGAATTTTCTCCAAAAGTAAAGTAGTTGCAAACTCATCCTTTTAGAAACTTGTTTGGGCTGTTGAGAGGAGTAAAAAACCATCAAAAATTTCAATCCTGCATGATTCTACCAAGAAATGTGATTCTTCATTCAAAACGCTGGTTTTTGCTATTGGGCTCTATTGAATAATGAATGTTTTGAATTTTCTCCAAAAGTAAAGTAGTTGCAAACTCATCCTTTTAGAGACTTGTTTGGGCTCATGAGAGGAGTAGAAAAACATCAAAAATTTCAGTCCTGCACGATTCTACCAAGAAATGTGTGTTCATTCAAACCGCTGGTTTTTGATATTTTGGGCCCTATTGAATAATGAATGTTTTGAATTTTCTCCAAAAGTAAAGTAGTTGCAAACTCATCCTTTTAGACTCTTGTTTGGGCTGTTGAGAGGAGTAAAAAACCATCAAAAATTTCAATCCTGCATGATTCTACCAAGAAATGTGATTCTTCATTCAAAACGCTGGTTTTTGCTATTGGGCTCTATTGAATAATGAATGTTTTGAATTTTCTCCAAAATTAAAGTAGTTGCAAACTCATGCTTTTAGAGACTTGTTTGGGCTCATGAGAGGAGTAGAAAAACATCAAAAATTTCAGTCCTGCATGATTCTACCAAGAAATGTGTGTTCATTGAAACCGCTGGTTTTTGATAGTTTGGGCCCTATTGAATAATGAATGTTTTGAATTTTCTCCAAAAGTAAAGTAGTTGCAAACTCATCCTTTTAGAAACTTGTTTGGGCTGTTGAGAGCAGTAAAAAACCATCAAAAATTTCAATCCTGCATGATTCTACCAAGAAATGTGATTCTTCATTCAAAACGCTGGTTTTTGCTATTGGGCTCTATTGAATAATGAATGTTTTGAATTTTCTCCAAAAGTAAAGTAGTTGCAGACTCATCCTTTTAGAGACTTGTTTGGGCTAATGAGAGGAGTAGAAAAACATCAAAAATTTCAGTCCTGCACGATTCTACCAAGAAATGTGTGTTCATTCAAACCGCTGGTTTTTGATAGTTTGGGCCCTATTGAATAATGAATGTGTTGAATATTCTCCAAAAGTAAAGTAGTTGCAAACTCATCCTTTTAGAAACTTGTTTGGGCTGTTGAGAGGAGTAAAAAACCATCAAAAATTTCAATCCTGCATGATTCTACCAAGAAATGTGATTCTTCATTCAAAACGCTGGTTTTTGCTATTGGGCTCTATTGAATAATGAATGTTTTGAATTTTCTCCAAAAGTAAAGTAGTTGCAAACTCATGCTTTTAGAGACTTGTTTGGGCTCATGAGAGGAGTAGAAAAAAATCAAAAATTTCAGTCCTGCACGATTCTACCAAGAAATGTGTGTTCATTCAAACCGCTGGTTTTTGATATTTTGGGCCCTATTGAATAACGAATGTTTTGAATTTTCTCCAAAAGTAAAGTAGTTGCAAACTCATGCTTTTAGAAACTTGTTTGGGCTGTTGAGAGGAGTAAAAAACCATCAAAAATTTCAATCCTGCATGATTCTACCAAGAAATGTGATTCTTCATTCAAAACGCAGGTTTTTGCTATTGGGCTCTATTGAATAATGAATGTTTTGAATTTTCTCCAAAAGTAAAGTAGTTGCAAACTCATCCTTTTAGAGACTTGTTTGGGCTCATGAGAGGAGTAGAAAAACATCAAAAATTTCAGTCCTGCACGATTCTACCAAGAAATGTGTGTTCATTCAAACTGCTGGTTTTTGATATTTTGGGCCCTATTGAATAATGAATGTTTTGAATTTTCTCCAAAAGTAAAGTAGTTGCAAACTCATCCTTTTAGAAACTTGTTTGGGCTGTTGAGAGGAGTAAAAAACCATCAAAAATTTCAATCCTGCATGATTCTACCAAGAAATGTGATTCTTCATTCAAAACCTGATTTTTGCTATTGGGCTCTATTGAATAATGAATGTTTTGAATTTTCTCCAAAAGTAAAGTAGTTGCAAACTCATGCTTTTAGAGACTTGTTTGGGCTCATGAGAGGAGTAGAAAAACATCAAAAATTTCAGTCCTGCATGATTCTACCAAGAAATGTGTGTTCATTGAAACCGCTGGTTTTTGATAGTTTGGGCCCTATTGAATAATGAATGTTTTGAATTTTCTCCAAAAGTAAAGTAGTTGCAAACTCATCCTTTTAGAAACTTGTTTGGGCTGTTGAGAGGAGTAAAAAACCATCAAAAATTTCAATCCTGCATGATTCTACCAAGAAATGTGATTCTTCATTCAAAACGCTGGTTTTTGCTATTGGGCTCTATTGAATAATGAATGTTTTGAATTTTCTCCAAAAGTAAAATAGTTGCAAACTCATGCTTTTAGAGACTTGTTTGGGCTCATGAGAGGAGTAGAAAAACATCAAAAATTTCAGTCCTGCATGATTCTACCAAGAAATGTGTGTTCATTGAAACTGCTGGTTTTTGATTGTTTGGGCCCTATTCAATAATGAATGTTTTGAATTTTCTCCAAAAGTAAAGTAGTTGCAAACTCATCCTTTTAGAAACTTGTTTGGGCTGTTGAGAGGAGTAAAAAACCATCAAAAATTTCAATCCTGCATGATTTTACCAAGAAATGTGATTCTTCATTCAAAACCTGATTTTTGCTATTGGGCTCTATTGAATAATGAATGTTTTGAATTTTCTCCAAAAGTAAAGTAGTTGCAAACTCATGCTTTTAGAGACTTGTTTGGGCTCATGAGAGGAGTAGAAAAACATCAAAAATTTCAGTCCTGCACGATTCTACCAAGAAATGTGTGTTCATTCAAACCGCTGGTTTTTGATATTTTGGGCCCTATTGAATAATGAATGTTTTGAATTTTCTCCAAAAGTAAAGTAGTTGCAAACTCATCCTTTTAGAAACTTGTTTGGGCTGTTGAGAGGAGTAAAAAACCATCAAAAATTTCAATCCTGCATGATTCTACCAAGAAATGTGATTCTTCATTCAAAACCTGATTTTTGCTATTGGGCTCTATTGAATAATGAATGTTTTGAATTTTCTCCAAAAGTAAAGTAGTTGCAAACTCATGCTTTTAGAGACTTGTTTGGGCTCATGAGAGGAGTAGAAAAACATCAAAAATTTCAGTCCTGCATGATTCTACCAAGAAATGTGTGTTCATTCAAACCGCTGGTTTTTGATAGTTTGGGCCCTATTGAATAATGAATGTTTTGAATTTTCTCCAAAAGTAAAGTAGTTGCAAACTCATCCTTTTAGAAACTTGTTTGGGCTGTTGAGAGGAGTAAAAAACCATCAAAAATTTCAATCCTGCATGATTCTACCAAGAAATGTGATTCTTCATTCAAAACGCTGGTTTTTGCTATTGGGCTCTATTGAATAATGAATGTTTTGAATTTTCTCCAAAAGTAAAATAGCTGCAAACTCATGCTTTTAGAGACTTGTTTGGGCTCATGAGAGGAGTAGAAAAACATCAAAAATTTCAGTCCTGCATGATTCTACCAAGAAATGTGTGTTCATTGAAACTGCTGGTTTTTGATAGTTTGGGCCCTATTCAATAATGAATGTTTTGAATTTTCTCCAAAAGTAAAGTAGTTGCAAACTCATCCTTTTAGAAACTTGTTTGGGCTGTTGAGAGGAGTAAAAAACCATCAAAAATTTCAATCCTGCATGATTTTACCAAGAAATGTGATTCTTCATTCAAAACCTGATTTTTGCTATTGGGCTCTATTGAATAATGAATGTTTTGAATTTTCTCCAAAAGTAAAGTAGTTGCAAACTCATGCTTTTAGAGACTTGTTTGGGCTCATGAGAGGAGTAGAAAAACATCAAAAATTTCAGTCCTGCACGATTCTACCAAGAAATGTGTGTTCATTCAAACCGCTGGTTTTTGATATTTTGGGCCCTATTGAATAATGAATGTTTTGAATTTTCTCCAAAAGTAAAGTAGTTGCAAACTCATCCTTTTAGAAAATTGTTTGGGCTGTTGAGAGGAGTAAAAAACCATCAAAAATTTCAATCCTGCATGATTCTACCAAGAAATGTGATTCTTCATTCAAAACCTGATTTTTGCTATTGGGCTCTATTGAATAATGAATGTTTTGAATTTTCTCCAAAAGTAAAGTAGTTGCAAACTCATGCTTTTAGAGACTTGTTTGGGCTCATGAGAGGAGTAGAAAAACATCAAAAATTTCAGTCCTGCATGATTCTACCAAGAAATGTGTGTTCATTCAAACCGCTGGTTTTTGATAGTTTGGGCCCTATTGAATAATGAATGTTTTGAATTTTCTCCAAAAGTAAAGTAGTTGCAAACTCATCCTTTTAGAAACTTGTTTGGGCTGTTGAGAGCAGTAAAAAACCATCAAAAATTTCAATCCTGCATGATTCTACCAAGAAATGTGATTCTTCATTCAAAACGCTGGTTTTTGCTATTGGGCTCTATTGAATAATGAATGTTTTGAATTTTCTCCAAAAGTAAAGTAGTTGCAGACTCATCCTTTTAGAGACTTGTTTGGGCTAATGAGAGGAGTAGAAAAACATCAAAAATTTCAGTCCTGCACGATTCTACCTAGAAATGTGTGTTCATTCAAACCGCTGGTTTTTGATAGTTTGGGCCCTATTGAATAATGAATGTGTTGAATTTTCTCCAAAAGTAAAGTAGTTGCAAACTCATCCTTTTAAAAACTTGTTTGGGCTGTTGAGAGGAGTAAAAAACCATCAAAAATTTCAATCCTGCATGATTCTACCAAGAAATGTGATTCTTCATTCAAAACGCTGGTTTTTGCTATTGGGCTCTATTGAATAATGAATGTTTTGAATTTTCTCCAAAAGTAAAGTAGTTGCAAACTCATGCTTTTAGAGACTTGTTTGGGCTCATGAGAGGAGTAGAAAAAAATCAAAAATTTCAGTCCTGCACGATTCTACCAAGAAATGTGTGTTCATTCAAACCGCTGGTTTTTCATATTTTGGGCCCTATTGAATAACGAATGTTTTGAATTTTCTCCAAAAGTAAAGTAGTTGCAAACTCATGCTTTTAGAAACTTGTTTGGGCTGTTGAGAGGAGTAAAAAACCATCAAAAATTTCAATCCTGCATGATTCTACCAAGAAATGTGATTCTTCATTCAAAACGCAGGTTTTTGCTATTGGGCTCTATTGAATAATGAATGTTTTGAATTTTCTCCAAAAGTAAAGTAGTTGCAAACTCATCCTTTTAGAGACTTGTTTGGGCTCATGAGAGGAGTAGAAAAACATCAAAAATTTCAGTCCTGCACGATTCTACCAAGAAATGTGTGTTCATTCAAACTGCTGGTTTTTGATATTTTGGGCCCTATTGAATAATGAATGTTTTGAATTTTCTCCAAAAGTAAAGTAGTTGCAAACTCATCCTTTTAGAAACTTGTTTGGGCTGTTGAGAGGAGTAAAAAACCATCAAAAATTTCAATCCTGCATGATTCTACCAAGAAATGTGATTCTTCATTCAAAACCTGATTTTTGCTATTGGGCTCTATTGAATAATGAATGTTTTGAATTTTCTCCAAAAGTAAAGTAGTTGCAAACTCATGCTTTTAGAGACTTGTTTGGGCTCATGAGAGGAGTAGAAAAACATCAAAAATTTCAGTCCTGCATGATTCTACCAAGAAATGTGTGTTCATTGAAACCGCTGGTTTTTGATAGTTTGGGCCCTATTGAATAATGAATGTTTTGAATTTTCTCCAAAAGTAAAGTAGTTGCAAACTCATCCTTTTAGAAACTTGTTTGGGCTGTTGAGAGGAGTAAAAAACCATCAAAAATTTCAATCCTGCATGATTCTACCAAGAAATGTGATTCTTCATTCAAAACGCTGGTTTTTGCTATTGGGCTCTATTGAATAATGAATGTTTTGAATTTTCTCCAAAAGTAAAATAGTTGCAAACTCATGCTTTTAGAGACTTGTTTGGGCTCATGAGAGGAGTAGAAAAACATCAAAAATTTCAGTCCTGCATGATTCTACCAAGAAATGTGTGTTCATTGAAACTGCTGGTTTTTGATAGTTTGGGCCCTATTCAATAATGAATGTTTTGAATTTTCTCCAAAAGTAAAGTAGTTGCAAACTCATCCTTTTAGAAACTTGTTTGGGCTGTTGAGAGGAGTAAAAAACCATCAAAAATTTCAATCCTGCATGATTTTACCAAGAAATGTGATTCTTCATT
The DNA here is from genome assembly GCF_039654945.1 of Dendrobates tinctorius. NCBI lineage: Eukaryota > Metazoa > Chordata > Amphibia > Anura > Dendrobatidae > Dendrobates > Dendrobates tinctorius. The sequence continues at coordinate 27,451,375 of NW_027361793.1, forward strand.
CAAAACCTGATTTTTGCTATTGGGCTCTATTGAATAATGAATGTTTTGAATTTTCTCCAAAAGTAAAGTAGTTGCAAACTCATGCTTTTAGAGACTTGTTTGGGCTCATGAGAGGAGTAGAAAAACATCAAAAATTTCAGTCCTGCACGATTCTACCAAGAAATGTGTGTTCATTCAAACCGCTGGTTTTTGATATTTTGGGCCCTATTGAATAATGAATGTTTTGAATTTTCTCCAAAAGTAAAGTAGTTGCAAACTCATCCTTTTAGAAACTTGTTTGGGCTGTTGAGAGGAGTAAAAAACCATCAAAAATTTCAATCCTGCATGATTCTACCAAGAAATGTGATTCTTCATTCAAAACCTGATTTTTGCTATTGGGCTCTATTGAATAATGAATGTTTTGAATTTTCTCCAAAAGTAAAGTAGTTGCAAACTCATGCTTTTAGAGACTTGTTTGGGCTCATGAGAGGAGTAGAAAAACATCAAAAATTTCAGTCCTGCATGATTCTACCAAGAAATGTGTGTTCATTCAAACCGCTGGTTTTTGATAGTTTGGGCCCTATTGAATAATGAATGTTTTGAATTTTCTCCAAAAGTAAAGTAGTTGCAAACTCATCCTTTTAGAAACTTGTTTGGGCTGTTGAGAGGAGTAAAAAACCATCAAAAATTTCAATCCTGCATGATTCTACCAAGAAATGTGATTCTTCATTCAAAACGCTGGTTTTTGCTATTGGGCTCTATTGAATAATGAATGTTTTGAATTTTCTCCAAAAGTAAAATAGCTGCAAACTCATGCTTTTAGAGACTTGTTTGGGCTCATGAGAGGAGTAGAAAAACATCAAAAATTTCAGTCCTGCATGATTCTACCAAGAAATGTGTGTTCATTGAAACTGCTGGTTTTTGATAGTTTGGGCCCTATTCAATAATGAATGTTTTGAATTTTCTCCAAAAGTAAAGTAGTTGCAAACTCATCCTTTTAGAAACTTGTTTGGGCTGTTGAGAGGAGTAAAAAACCATCAAAAATTTCAATCCTGCATGATTTTACCAAGAAATGTGATTCTTCATTCAAAACCTGATTTTTGCTATTGGGCTCTATTGAATAATGAATGTTTTGAATTTTCTCCAAAAGTAAAGTAGTTGCAAACTCATGCTTTTAGAGACTTGTTTGGGCTCATGAGAGGAGTAGAAAAACATCAAAAATTTCAGTCCTGCACGATTCTACCAAGAAATGTGTGTTCATTCAAACCGCTGGTTTTTGATATTTTGGGCCCTATTGAATAATGAATGTTTTGAATTTTCTCCAAAAGTAAAGTAGTTGCAAACTCATCCTTTTAGAAAATTGTTTGGGCTGTTGAGAGGAGTAAAAAACCATCAAAAATTTCAATCCTGCATGATTCTACCAAGAAATGTGATTCTTCATTCAAAACCTGATTTTTGCTATTGGGCTCTATTGAATAATGAATGTTTTGAATTTTCTCCAAAAGTAAAGTAGTTGCAAACTCATGCTTTTAGAGACTTGTTTGGGCTCATGAGAGGAGTAGAAAAACATCAAAAATTTCAGTCCTGCATGATTCTACCAAGAAATGTGTGTTCATTCAAACCGCTGGTTTTTGATAGTTTGGGCCCTATTGAATAATGAATGTTTTGAATTTTCTCCAAAAGTAAAGTAGTTGCAAACTCATCCTTTTAGAAACTTGTTTGGGCTGTTGAGAGCAGTAAAAAACCATCAAAAATTTCAATCCTGCATGATTCTACCAAGAAATGTGATTCTTCATTCAAAACGCTGGTTTTTGCTATTGGGCTCTATTGAATAATGAATGTTTTGAATTTTCTCCAAAAGTAAAGTAGTTGCAAACTCATCCTTTTAGAGACTTGTTTGGGCTCATGAGAGGAGTAGAAAAACATCAAAAATTTCAGTCCTGCACGATTCTACCAAGAAATGTGTGTTCATTCAAACCGCTGGTTTTTGATAGTTTGGGCCCTATTGAATAATGAATGTTTTGAATTTTCTCCAAAAGTAAAGTAGTTGCAAACTCATCCTTTTAGAAACTTGTTTGGGCTGTTGAGAGGAGTAAAAAACCATCAAAAATTTCAATCCTGCATGATTCTACCAAGAAATGTGATTCTTCATTCAAAACCTGATTTTTGCTATTGGGCTCTATTGAATAATGAATGTTTTGAATTTTCTTCAAAAGTAAAGTAGTTGCAAACTCATGCTTTTAGAGACTTGTTTGGGCTCATGAGAGGAGTAGAAAAACATCAAAAATTTCAGTCCTGCATGATTCTACCAAGAAATGTGTGTTCATTGAAACCGCTGGTTTTTGATAGTTTGGGCCCTATTGAATAATGAATGTTTTGAATTTTCTCCAAAAGTAAAGTAGTTGCAAACTCATCCTTTTAGAAACTTGTTTGGGCTGTTGAGAGGAGTAAAAAACCATCAAAAATTTCAATCCTGCATGATTCTACCAAGAAATGTGATTCTTCATTCAAAACGCTGGTTTTTGCTATTGGGCTCTATTGAATAATGAATGTTTTGAATTTTCTCCAAAAGTAAAGTAGTTGCAAACTCATCCTTTTAGAGACTTGTTTGGGCTCATGAGAGGAGTAGAAAAACATCAAAAATTTCAGTCCTGCACGATTCTACCAAGAAATGTGTGTTCATTCAAACTGCTGGTTTTTGATATTTTGGGCCCTATTGAATAATGAATGTTTTGAATTTTCTCCAAAAGTAAAGTAGTTGCAAACTCATCCTTTTAGAAACTTGTTTGGGCTGTTGAGAGGAGTAAAAAACCATCAAAAATTTCAATCCTGCATGATTCTACCAAGAAATGTGATTCTTCATTCAAAACCTGATTTTTGCTATTGGGCTCTATTGAATAATGAATGTTTTGAATTTTCTCCAAAAGTAAAGTAGTTGCAAACTCATGCTTTTAGAGACTTGTTTGGGCTCATGAGCGGAGTAGAAAAACATCAAAAATTTCAGTCCTGCATGATTCTACCAAGAAATGTGTGTTCATTGAAACCGCTGGTTTTTGATAGTTTGGGCCCTATTGAATAATGAATGTTTTGAATTTTCTCCAAAAGTAAAGTAGTTGCAAACTCATCCTTTTAGAAACTTGTTTGGGCTGTTGAGAGGAGTAAAAAACCATCAAAAATTTCAATCCTGCATGATTCTACCAAGAAATGTGATTCTTCATTCAAAACGCTGGTTTTTGCTATTGGGCTCTATTGAATAATGAATGTTTTGAATTTTCTCCAAAAGTAAAATAGTTGCAAACTCATGCTTTTAGAGACTTGTTTGGGCTCATGAGAGGAGTAGAAAAACATCAAAAATTTCAGTCCTGCATGATTCTACCAAGAAATGTGTGTTCATTGAAACTGCTGGTTTTTGATAGTTTGGGCCCTATTCAATAATGAATGTTTTGAATTTTCTCCAAAAGTAAAGTAGTTGCAAACTCATCCTTTTAGAAACTTGTTTGGGCTGTTGAGAGGAGTAAAAAACCATCAAAAATTTCAATCCTGCATGATTTTACCAAGAAATGTGATTCTTCATTCAAAACCTGATTTTTGCTATTGGGCTCTATTGAATAATGAATGTTTTGAATTTTCTCCAAAAGTAAAGTAGTTGCAAACTCATGCTTTTAGAGACTTGTTTGGGCTCATGAGAGGAGTAGAAAAACATCAAAAATTTCAGTCCTGCACGATTCTACCAAGAAATGTGTGTTCATTCAAACCGCTGGTTTTTGATATTTTGGGCCCTATTGAATAATGAATGTTTTGAATTTTCTCCAAAAGTAAAGTAGTTGCAAACTCATCCTTTTAGAAAATTGTTTGGGCTGTTGAGAGGAGTAAAAAACCATCAAAAATTTCAATCCTGCATGATTCTACCAAGAAATGTGATTCTTCATTCAAAACCTGATTTTTGCTATTGGGCTCTATTGAATAATGAATGTTTTGAATTTTCTCCAAAAGTAAAGTAGTTGCAAACTCATGCTTTTAGAGACTTGTTTGGGCTCATGAGAGGAGTAGAAAAACATCAAAAATTTCAGTCCTGCATGATTCTACCAAGAAATGTGTGTTCATTCAAACCGCTGGTTTTTGATAGTTTGGGCCCTATTGAATAATGAATGTTTTGAATTTTCTCCAAAAGTAAAGTAGTTGCAAACTCATCCTTTTAGAAACTTGTTTGGGCTGTTGAGAGGAGTAAAAAACCATCAAAAATTTCAATCCTGCATGATTCTACCAAGAAATGTGATTCTTCATTCAAAACGCTGGTTTTTGCTATTGGGCTCTATTGAATAATGAATGTTTTGAATTTTCTCCAAAAGTAAAATAGTTGCAAACTCATGCTTTTAGAGACTTGTTTGGGCTCATGAGAGGAGTAGAAAAACATCAAAAATTTCAGTCCTGCACGATTCTACCAAGAAATGTGTGTTCATTGAAACCGCTGGTTTTTGATAGTTTGGGCCCTATTGAATAATGAATGTTTTGAATTTTCTCCAAAAGTAAAGTAGTTGCAAACTCATCCTTTTAGAAACTTGTTTGGGCTGTTGAGAGGAGTAAAAAACCATCAAAAATTTCAATCCTGCATGATTCTACCAAGAAATGTGATTCTTCATTCAAAACGCTGGTTTTTGCTATTGGGCTCTATTGAATAATGAATGTTTTGAATTTTCTCCAAAAGTAAAGTAGTTGCAAACTCATCCTTTTAGAGACTTGTTTGGGCTCATGAGAGGAGTAGAAAAACATCAAAAATTTCAGTCCTGCACGATTCTACCAAGAAATGTGTGTTCATTCAAACCGCTGGTTTTTGATATTTTGGGCCCTATTGAATAATGAATGTTTTGAATTTTCTCCAAAAGTAAAGTAGTTGCAAACTCATCCTTTTAGACTCTTGTTTGGGCTGTTGAGAGGAGTAAAAAACCATCAAAAATTTCAATCCTGCATGATTCTACCAAGAAATGTGATTCTTCATTCAAAACGCTGGTTTTTGCTATTGGGCTCTATTGAATAATGAATGTTTTGAATTTTCTCCAAAATTAAAGTAGTTGCAAACTCATGCTTTTAGAGACTTGTTTGGGCTCATGAGAGGAGTAGAAAAACATCAAAAATTTCAGTCCTGCATGATTCTACCAAGAAATGTGTGTTCATTGAAACCGCTGGTTTTTGATAGTTTGGGCCCTATTGAATAATGAATGTTTTGAATTTTCTCCAAAAGTAAAGTAGTTGCAAACTCATCCTTTTAGAAACTTGTTTGGGCTGTTGAGAGCAGTAAAAAACCATCAAAAATTTCAATCCTGCATGATTCTACCAAGAAATGTGATTCTTCATTCAAAACGCTGGTTTTTGCTATTGGGCTCTATTGAATAATGAATGTTTTGAATTTTCTCCAAAAGTAAAGTAGTTGCAGACTCATCCTTTTAGAGACTTGTTTGGGCTAATGAGAGGAGTAGAAAAACATCAAAAATTTCAGTCCTGCACGATTCTACCAAGAAATGTGTGTTCATTCAAACCGCTGGTTTTTGATAGTTTGGGCCCTATTGAATAATGAATGTGTTGAATTTTCTCCAAAAGTAAAGTAGTTGCAAACTCATCCTTTTAGAAACTTGTTTGGGCTGTTGAGAGGAGTAAAAAACCATCAAAAATTTCAATCCTGCATGATTCTACCAAGAAATGTGATTCTTCATTCAAAACGCTGGTTTTTGCTATTGGGCTCTATTGAATAATGAATGTTTTGAATTTTCTCCAAAAGTAAAGTAGTTGCAAACTCATGCTTTTAGAGACTTGTTTGGGCTCATGAGAGGAGTAGAAAAAAATCAAAAATTTCAGTCCTGCACGATTCTACCAAGAAATGTGTGTTCATTCAAACCGCTGGTTTTTGATATTTTGGGCCCTATTGAATAACGAATGTTTTGAATTTTCTCCAAAAGTAAAGTAGTTGCAAACTCATGCTTTTAGAAACTTGTTTGGGCTGTTGAGAGGAGTAAAAAACCATCAAAAATTTCAATCCTGCATGATTCTACCAAGAAATGTGATTCTTCATTCAAAACGCAGGTTTTTGCTATTGGGCTCTATTGAATAATGAATGTTTTGAATTTTCTCCAAAAGTAAAGTAGTTGCAAACTCATCCTTTTAGAGACTTGTTTGGGCTCATGAGAGGAGTAGAAAAACATCAAAAATTTCAGTCCTGCACGATTCTACCAAGAAATGTGTGTTCATTCAAACTGCTGGTTTTTGATATTTTGGGCCCTATTGAATAATGAATGTTTTGAATTTTCTCCAAAAGTAAAGTAGTTGCAAACTCATCCTTTTAGAAACTTGTTTGGGCTGTTGAGAGGAGTAAAAAACCATCAAAAATTTCAATCCTGCATGATTCTACCAAGAAATGTGATTCTTCATTCAAAACCTGATTTTTGCTATTGGGCTCTATTGAATAATGAATGTTTTGAATTTTCTCCAAAAGTAAAGTAGTTGCAAACTCATGCTTTTAGAGACTTGTTTGGGCTCATGAGAGGAGTAGAAAAACATCAAAAATTTCAGTCCTGCATGATTCTACCAAGAAATGTGTGTTCATTGAAACCGCTGGTTTTTGATAGTTTGGGCCCTATTGAATAATGAATGTTTTGAATTTTCTCCAAAAGTAAAGTAGTTGCAAACTCATCCTTTTAGAAACTTGTTTGGGCTGTTGAGAGGAGTAAAAAACCATCAAAAATTTCAATCCTGCATGATTCTACCAAGAAATGTGATTCTTCATTCAAAACGCTGGTTTTTGCTATTGGGCTCTATTGAATAATGAATGTTTTGAATTTTCTCCAAAAGTAAAATAGTTGCAAACTCATGCTTTTAGAGACTTGTTTGGGCTCATGAGAGGAGTAGAAAAACATCAAAAATTTCAGTCCTGCATGATTCTACCAAGAAATGTGTGTTCATTGAAACTGCTGGTTTTTGATAGTTTGGGCCCTATTCAATAATGAATGTTTTGAATTTTCTCCAAAAGTAAAGTAGTTGCAAACTCATCCTTTTAGAAACTTGTTTGGGCTGTTGAGAGGAGTAAAAAACCATCAAAAATTTCAATCCTGCATGATTTTACCAAGAAATGTGATTCTTCATTCAAAACCTGATTTTTGCTATTGGGCTCTATTGAATAATGAATGTTTTGAATTTTCTCCAAAAGTAAAGTAGTTGCAAACTCATGCTTTTAGAGACTTGTTTGGGCTCATGAGAGGAGTAGAAAAACATCAAAAATTTCAGTCCTGCACGATTCTACCAAGAAATGTGTGTTCATTCAAACCGCTGGTTTTTGATATTTTGGGCCCTATTGAATAATGAATGTTTTGAATTTTCTCCAAAAGTAAAGTAGTTGCAAACTCATCCTTTTAGAAACTTGTTTGGGCTGTTGAGAGGAGTAAAAAACCATCAAAAATTTCAATCCTGCATGATTCTACCAAGAAATGTGATTCTTCATTCAAAACCTGATTTTTGCTATTGGGCTCTATTGAATAATGAATGTTTTGAATTTTCTCCAAAAGTAAAGTAGTTGCAAACTCATGCTTTTAGAGACTTGTTTGGGCTCATGAGAGGAGTAGAAAAACATCAAAAATTTCAGTCCTGCATGATTCTACCAAGAAATGTGTGTTCATTCAAACCGCTGGTTTTTGATAGTTTGGGCCCTATTGAATAATGAATGTTTTGAATTTTCTCCAAAAGTAAAGTAGTTGCAAACTCATCCTATTAGAAACTTGTTTGGGCTGTTGAGAGGAGTAAAAAACCATCAAAAATTTCAATCCTGCATGATTCTACCAAGAAATGTGATTCTTCATTCAAAACGCTGGTTTTTGCTATTGGGCTCTATTGAATAATGAATGTTTTGAATTTTCTCCAAAAGTAAAATAGCTGCAAACTCATGCTTTTAGAGACTTGTTTGGGCTCATGAGAGGAGTAGAAAAACATCAAAAATTTCAGTCCTGCATGATTCTACCAAGAAATGTGTGTTCATTGAAACTGCTGGTTTTTGATAGTTTGGGCCCTATTCAATAATGAATGTTTTGAATTTTCTCCAAAAGTAAAGTAGTTGCAAACTCATCCTTTTAGAAACTTGTTTGGGCTGTTGAGAGGAGTAAAAAACCATCAAAAATTTCAATCCTGCATGATTTTACCAAGAAATGTGATTCTTCATTCAAAACCTGATTTTTGCTATTGGGCTCTATTGAATAATGAATGTTTTGAATTTTCTCCAAAAGTAAAGTAGTTGCAAACTCATGCTTTTAGAGACTTGTTTGGGCTCATGAGAGGAGTAGAAAAACATCAAAAATTTCAGTCCTGCACGATTCTACCAAGAAATGTGTGTTCATTCAAACCGCTGGTTTTTGATATTTTGGGCCCTATTGAATAATGAATGTTTTGAATTTTCTCCAAAAGTAAAGTAGTTGCAAACTCATCCTTTTAGAAAATTGTTTGGGCTGTTGAGAGGAGTAAAAAACCATCAAAAATTTCAATCCTGCATGATTCTACCAAGAAATGTGATTCTTCATTCAAAACCTGATTTTTGCTATTGGGCTCTATTGAATAATGAATGTTTTGAATTTTCTCCAAAAGTAAAGTAGTTGCAAACTCATGCTTTTAGAGACTTGTTTGGGCTCATGAGAGGAGTAGAAAAACATCAAAAATTTCAGTCCTGCATGATTCTACCAAGAAATGTGTGTTCATTCAAACCGCTGGTTTTTGATAGTTTGGGCCCTATTGAATAATGAATGTTTTGAATTTTCTCCAAAAGTAAAGTAGTTGCAAACTCATCCTTTTAGAAACTTGTTTGGGCTGTTGAGAGCAGTAAAAAACCATCAAAAATTTCAATCCTGCATGATTCTACCAAGAAATGTGATTCTTCATTCAAAACGCTGGTTTTTGCTATTGGGCTCTATTGAATAATGAATGTTTTGAATTTTCTCCAAAAGTAAAGTAGTTGCAAACTCATCCTTTTAGAGACTTGTTTGGGCTCATGAGAGGAGTAGAAAACCATCAAAAATTTCAGTCCTGCACGATTCTACCAAGAAATGTGTGTTCATTCAAACCGCTGGTTTTTGATAGTTTGGGCCCTATTGAATAATGAATGTTTTGAATTTTCTCCAAAAGTAAAGTAGTTGCAAACTCATCCTTTTAGAAACTTGTTTGGGCTGTTGAGAGGAGTAAAAAACCATCAAAAATTTCAATCCTGCATGATTCTACCAAGAAATGTGATTCTTCATTCAAAACCTGATTTTTGCTATTGGGCTCTATTGAATAATGAATGTTTTGAATTTTCTTCAAAAGTAAAGTAGTTGCAAACTCATGCTTTTAGAGACTTGTTTGGGCTCATGAGAGGAGTAGAAAAACATCAAAAATTTCAGTCCTGCATGATTCTACCAAGAAATGTGTGTTCATTGAAACCGCTGGTTTTTGATAGTTTGGGCCCTATTGAATAATGAATGTTTTGAATTTTCTCCAAAAGTAAAGTAGTTGCAAACTCATCCTTTTAGAAACTTGTTTGGGCTGTTGAGAGGAGTAAAAAACCATCAAAAATTTCAATCCTGCATGATTCTACCAAGAAATGTGATTCTTCATTCAAAACGCTGGTTTTTGCTATTGGGCTCTATTGAATAATGAATGTTTTGAATTTTCTCCAAAAGTAAAGTAGTTGCAAACTCATCCTTTTAGAGACTTGTTTGGGCTCATGAGAGGAGTAGAAAAACATCAAAAATTTCAGTCCTGCACGATTCTACCAAGAAATGTGTGTTCATTCAAACCGCTGGTTTTTGATATTTTGGGCCCTATTGAATAACGAATGTTTTGAATTTTCTCCAAAAGTAAAGTAGTTGCAAACTCATGCTTTTAGAAACTTGTTTGGGCTGTTGAGAGGAGTAAAAAACCATCAAAAATTTCAATCCTGCATGATTCTACCAAGAAATGTGATTCTTCATTCAAAACGCAGGTTTTTGCTATTGGGCTCTATTGAATAATGAATGTTTTGAATTTTCTCCAAAAGTAAAGTAGTTGCAAACTCATCCTTTTAGAGACTTGTTTGGGCTCATGAGAGGAGTAGAAAAACATCAAAAATTTCAGTCCTGCACGATTCTACCAAGAAATGTGTGTTCATTCAAACTGCTGGTTTTTGATATTTTGGGCCCTATTGAATAATGAATGTTTTGAATTTTCTCCAAAAGTAAAGTAGTTGCAAACTCATCCTTTTAGAAACTTGTTTGGGCTGTTGAGAGGAGTAAAAAACCATCAAAAATTTCAATCCTGCATGATTCTACCAAGAAATGTGATTCTTCATTCAAAACCTGATTTTTGCTATTGGGCTCTATTGAATAATGAATGTTTTGAATTTTCTCCAAAAGTAAAGTAGTTGCAAACTCATGCTTTTAGAGACTTGTTTGGGCTCATGAGAGGAGTAGAAAAACATCAAAAATTTCAGTCCTGCATGATTCTACCAAGAAATGTGTGTTCATTGAAACCGCTGGTTTTTGATAGTTTGGGCCCTATTGAATAATGAATGTTTTGAATTTTCTCCAAAAGTAAAGTAGTTGCAAACTCATCCTTTTAGAAACTTGTTTGGGCTGTTGAGAGGAGTAAAAAACCATCAAAAATTTCAATCCTGCATGATTCTACCAAGAAATGTGATTCTTCATTCAAAACGCTGGTTTTTGCTATTGGGCTCTATTGAATAATGAATGTTTTGAATTTTCTCCAAAAGTAAAATAGTTGCAAACTCATGCTTTTAGAGACTTGTTTGGGCTCATGAGAGGAGTAGAAAAACATGAAAAATTTCAGTCCTGCATGATTCTACCAAGAAATGTGTGTTCATTGAAACTGCTGGTTTTTGATAGTTTGGGCCCTATTCAATAATGAATGTTTTGAATTTTCTCCAAAAGTAAAGTAGTTGCAAACTCATCCTTTTAGAAACTTGTTTGGGCTGTTGAGAGGAGTAAAAAACCATCAAAAATTTCAATCCTGCATGATTTTACCAAGAAATGTGATTCTTCATTCAAAACCTGATTTTTGCTATTGGGCTCTATTGAATAATGAATGTTTTGAATTTTCTCCAAAAGTAAAGTAGTTGCAAACTCATGCTTTTAGAGACTTGTTTGGGCTCATGAGAGGAGTAGAAAAACATCAAAAATTTCAGTCCTGCACGATTCTACCAAGAAATGTGTGTTCATTCAAACCGCTGGTTTTTGATATTTTGGGCCCTATTGAATAATGAATGTTTTGAATTTTCTCCAAAAGTAAAGTAGTTGCAAACTCATCCTTTTAGAAACTTGTTTGGGCTGTTGAGAGGAGTAAAAAACCATCAAAAATTTCAATCCTGCATGATTCTACCAAGAAATGTGATTCTTCATTCAAAACCTGATTTTTGCTATTGGGCTCTATTGAATAATGAATGTTTTGAATTTTCTCCAAAAGTAAAGTAGTTGCAAACTCATGCTTTTAGAGACTTGTTTGGGCTCATGAGAGGAGTAGAAAAACATCAAAAATTTCAGTCCTGCATGATTCTACCAAGTAATGTGTGTTCATTCAAACCGCTGGTTTTTGATAGTTTGGGCCCTATTGAATAATGAATGTTTTGAATTTTCTCCAAAAGTAAAGTAGTTGCAAACTCATCCTTTTAGAAACTTGTTTGGGCTGTTGAGAGGAGTAAAAAACCATCAAAAATTTCAATCCTGCATGATTCTACCAAGAAATGTGATTCTTCATTCAAAACGCTGGTTTTTGCTATTGGGCTCTATTGAATAATGAATGTTTTGAATTTTCTCCAAAAGTAAAATAGTTGCAAACTCATGCTTTTAGAGACTTGTTTGGGCTCATGAGAGGAGTAGAAAAACATCAAAAATTTCAGTCCTGCATGATTCTACCAAGAAATGTGTGTTCATTGAAACTGCTGGTTTTTGATAGTTTGGGCCCTATTCAATAATGAATGTTTTGAATTTTCTCCAAAAGTAAAGTAGTTGCAAACTCATCCTTTTAGAAACTTGTTTGGGCTGTTGAGAGGAGTAAAAAACCATCAAAAATTTCAATCCTGCATGATTTTACCAAGAAATGTGATTCTTCATTCAAAACCTGATTTTTGCTATTGGGCTCTATTGAATAATGAATGTTTTGAATTTTCTCCAAAAGTAAAGTAGTTGCAAACTCATGCTTTTAGAGACTTGTTTGGGCTCATGAGAGGAGTAGAAAAACATCAAAAATTTCAGTCCTGCACGATTCTACCAAGAAATGTGTGTTCATTCAAACCGCTGGTTTTTGATATTTTGGGCCCTATTGAATAATGAATGTTTTGAATTTTCTCCAAAAGTAAAGTAGTTGCAAACTCATCCTTTTAGAAACTTGTTTGGGCTGTTGAGAGGAGTAAAAAACCATCAAAAATTTCAATCCTGCATGATTCTACCAAGAAATGTGATTCTTCATTCAAAACCTGATTTTTGCTATTGGGCTCTATTGAATAATGAATGTTTTGAATTTTCTCCAAAAGTAAAGTAGTTGCAAACTCATGCTTTTAGAGACTTGTTTGGGCTCATGAGAGGAGTAGAAAAACATCAAAAATTTCAGTCCTGCATGATTCTACCAAGAAATGTGTGTTCATTCAAACCGCTGGTTTTTGATAGTTTGGGCCCTATTGAATAATGAATGTTTTGAATTTTCTCCAAAAGTAAAGTAGTTGCAAACTCATCCTTTTAGAAACTTGTTTGGGCTGTTGAGAGCAGTAAAAAACCATCAAAAATTTCAATCCTGCATGATTCTACCAAGAAATGTGATTCTTCATTCAAAACGCTGGTTTTTGCTATTGGGCTCTATTGAATAATGAATGTTTTGAATTTTCTCCAAAAGTAAAGTAGTTGCAAACTCATCCTTTTAGAGACTTGTTTGGGCTCATGAGAGGAGTAGAAAAACATCAAAAATTTCAGTCCTGCACGATTCTACCAAGAAATGTGTGTTCATTCAAACCGCTGGTTTTTGATAGTTTGGGCCCTATTGAATAATGAATGTTTTGAATTTTCTCCAAAAGTAAAGTAGTTGCAAACTCATCCTTTTAGAAACTTGTTTGGGCTGTTGAGAGGAGTAAAAAACCATCAAAAATTTCAATCCTGCATGATTCTACCAAGAAATGTGATTCTTCATTCAAAACCTGATTTTTGCTATTGGGCTCTATTGAATAATGAATGTTTTGAATTTTCTTCAAAAGTAAAGTACTTGCAAACTCATGCTTTTAGAGACTTGTTTGGGCTCATGAGAGGAGTAGAAAAACATCAAAAATTTCAGTCCTGCATGATTCTACCAAGAAATGTGTGTTCATTGAAACCACTGGTTTTTGATAGTTTGGGCCCTATTGAATAATGAATGTTTTGAATTTTCTCCAAAAATAAAGTAGTTGCAAACTCATCCATTTAGAAACTTGTTTGGGCTGTTGAGAGGAGTAAAAAACCATCAAAAATTTCAATCCTGCATGATTCTACCAAGAAATGTGATTCTTCATTCAAAACGCTGGTTTTTGCTATTGGGCTCTATTGAATAATGAATGTTTTGAATTTTCTCCAAAAGTAAAGTAGTTGCAGACTCATCCTTTTAGAGACTTGTTTGGGCTAATGAGAGGAGTAGAAAAACATCAAAAATTTCAGTCCTGCACGATTCTACCAAGAAATGTGTGTTCATTCAAACCGCTGGTTTTTGATAGTTTGGGCCCTATTGAATAATGAATGTTTTGAATTTTCTCCAAAAGTAAAGTAGTTGCAAACTCATGCTTTTAGAGACTTGTTTGGGCTCATGAGATTAGAAAAACATCAGAAATTTCAGTCCTGCATGATTCTACCAAGAAATGTGTGTTCATTGAAACCGCTGGTTTTTGATAGTTTGGGCCCTATTGAATAATGAATGTTTTGAATTTTCTCCAAAAATAAAGTAGTTGCAAACTCATCCTTTTAGAAACTTGTTTGGGCTGTTGAGAGGAGTAAAAAACCATCAAAAATTTCAATCCTGCATGATTCTACCAAGAAATGTGATTCTTCATTCAAAACGCTGGTTTTTGCTATTGGGCTCTATTGAATAATGAATGTTTTGAATTTTCTCCAAAAGTAAAGTAGTTGCAAACTCATGCTTTTAGAGACTTGTTTGGGCTCATGAGAGGAGTAGAAAAAAATCAAAAATTTCAGTCCTGCACGATTCTACCAAGAAATGTGTGTTCATTCAAACCGCTGGTTTTTGATATTTTGGGCCCTATTGAATAACGAATGTTTTGAATTGTCTCCAAAAGTAAAGTAGTTGCAAACTCATGCTTTTAGAAACTTGTTTGGGCTGTTGAGAGGAGTAAAAAACTATCAAAAATTTCAATCCTGCATGATTCTACCAAGAAATGTGATTCTTCATTCAAAACGCTGGTTTTTGCTATTGGGCTCTATTGAATAATGAATGTTTTGAATTTTCTCCAAAAGTAAAGTAGTTGCAAACTCATCCTTTTAGAGACTTGTTTGGGCTCATGAGAGGAGTAGAAAAACATCAAAAATTTCAGTCCTGCACGATTCTACCAAGAAATGTGTGTTCATTCAAACCGCTGGTTTTTGATATTTTGGGCCCTATTGAATAATGAATGTTTTGAATTTTCTCCAAAAGTAAAGTAGTTGCAAACTCATCCTTTTAGAAACTTGTTTGGGCTGTTGAGAGGAGTATAAAACCATCAAAAATTTCAATCCTGCATGATTCTACCAAGAAATGTGATTCTTCATTCAAAACCTGATTTTTGCTATTGGGCTCTATTGAATAATGAATGTTTTGAATTTTCTCCAAAAGTAAAGTAGTTGCAAACTCATGCTTTTAGAGACTTGTTTGGGCTCATGAGAGGAGTAGAAAAACATCAAAAATTTCAGTCCTGCATGATTCTACCAAGAAATGTGTGTTCATTGAAACTGCTGGTTTTTGATAGTTTGGGCCCTATTGAATAATGAATGTTTTGAATTTTCTCCAAAAGTAAAGTAGTTGCAAACTCATCCTTTTAGAAACTTGTTTGGGCTGTTGAGAGGAGTAAAAAACCATCAAAAATTTCAATCCTGCATGATTTTACCAAGAAATGTGATTCTTCATTCAAAACCTGATTTTTGCTATTGGGCTCTATTGAATAATGAATGTTTTGAATTTTCTCCAAAAGTAAAGTAGTTGCAAACTCATGCTTTTAGAGACTTGTTTGGGCTCATGAGAGGAGTAGAAAAACATCAAAAATTTCAGTCCTGCATGATCCCACCAAGAAATGTGTGTTCATTGAAACCACTGGTTTTTGATAGTTTGGGCCCTATTGAATAATGAATGTTTTGAATTTTCTCCAAAAATAAAGTAGTTGCAAACTCATCCTTTTAGAAACTTGTTTGGGCTGTTGAGAGGAGTAAAAAACCATCAAAAATTTCAATCCTGCATGATTCTACCAAGAAATGTGATTCTTCATTCAAAACGCAGGTTTTTGCTATTGGGCTCTATTGAATAATGAATGTTTTGAATTTTCTCCAAAAGTAAAGTAGTTGCAAACTCATCCTTTTAGAGACTTGTTTGGGCTCATGAGAGGAGTAGAAAAACATCAAAAATTTCAGTCCTGCATGATTCTACCAAGAAATGTGTGTTCATTCAAACCGCTGGTTTTTGATAGTTTGGGCCCTATTAAATAATGAATGTTTTGAATTTTCTCCAAAAGTAAAGTAGTTGCAAACTCATCCTTTTAGAAACTTGTTTGGGCTGTTGAGAGCAGTAAAAAACCATCAAAAATTTCAATCCTGCATGATTCTACCAAGAAATGTAATTCTTCATTCAAAACGCTGGTTTTTGCTATTGGGCTCTATTGAATAATGAATGTTTTGAATTTTCTCCAAAAGTAAAGTAGTTGCAAACTCATGCTTTTAGAGACTTGTTTGGGCTCATGAGATTAGAAAAACATCAGAAATTTCAGTCCTGCATGATTCTACCAAGAAATGTGTGTTCATTGAAACCGCTGGTTTTTGATAGTTTGGGCCCTATTGAATAATGAATGTTTTGAATTTTCTCCAAAAATAAAGTAGTTGCAAACTCATCCTTTTAGAAACTTGTTTGGGCTGTTGAGAGGAGTAAAAAACCATCAAAAATTTCAATCCTGCATGATTCTACCAAGAAATGTGATTCTTCATTCAAAACGCTGGTTTTTGCTATTGGGCTCTATTGAATAATGAATGTTTTGAATTTTCTCCAAAAGTAAAGTAGTTGCAAACTCATGCTTTTAGAGACTTGTTTGGGCTCATGAGAGGAGTAGAAAAAAATCAAAAATTTCAGTCCTGCACGATTCTACCAAGAAATGTGTGTTCATTCAAACCGCTGGTTTTTGATATTTTGGGCCCTATTGAATAACGAATGTTTTGAATTGTCTCCAAAAGTAAAGTAGTTGCAAACTCATGCTTTTAGAAACTTGTTTGGGCTGTTGAGAGGAGTAAAAAACCATCAAAAATTTCAATCCTGCATGATTCTACCAAGAAATGTGATTCTTCATTCAAAACGCTGGTTTTTGCTATTGGGCTCTATTGAATAATGAATGTTTTGAATTTTCTCCAAAAGTAAAGTAGTTGCAAACTCATCCTTTTAGAGACTTGTTTGGGCTCATGAGAGGAGTAGAAAAACATCAAAAATTTCAGTCCTGCACGATTCTACCAAGAAATGTGTGTTCATTCAAACCGCTGGTTTTTGATATTTTGGGCCCTATTGAATAATGAATGTTTTGAATTTTCTCCAAAAGTAAAGTAGTTGCAAACTCATCCTTTTAGAAACTTGTTTGGGCTGTTGAGAGGAGTATAAAACCATCAAAAATTTCAATCCTGCATGATTCTACCAAGAAATGTGATTCTTCATTCAAAACCTGATTTTTGCTATTGGGCTCTATTGAATAATGAATGTTTTGAATTTTCTCCAAAAGTAAAGTAGTTGCAAACTCATGCTTTTAGAGACTTGTTTGGGCTCATGAGAGGAGTAGAAAAACATCAAAAATTTCAGTCCTGCATGATTCTACCAAGAAATGTGTGTTCATTGAAACTGCTGGTTTTTGATAGTTTGGGCCCTATTGAATAATGAATGTTTTGAATTTTCTCCAAAAGTAAAGTAGTTGCAAACTCATCCTTTTAGAAACTTGTTTGGGCTGTTGAGAGGAGTAAAAAACCATCAAAAATTTCAATCCTGCATGATTTTACCAAGAAATGTGATTCTTCATTCAAAACCTGATTTTTGCTATTGGGCTCTATTGAATAATGAATGTTTTAAATTTTCTCCAAAAGTAAAGTAGTTGCAAACTCATGCTTTTAGAGACTTGTTTGGGCTCATGAGAGGAGTAGAAAAACATCAAAAATTTCAGTCCTGCATGATCCCACCAAGAAATGTGTGTTCATTGAAACCACTGGTTTTTGATAGTTTGGGCCCTATTGAATAATGAATGTTTTGAATTTTCTCCAAAAGTAAAGTAGTTGCAAACTCATCCTTTTAGAAACTTGTTTGGGCTGTTGAGAGGAGTAAAAAACCATCAAAAATTTCAATCCTGCATGATTCTACCAAGAAATGTGATTCTTCATTCAATACGCTGGTTTTTGCTATTGGGCTCTATTGAATAATGAATGTTTTGAATTTTCTCCAAAAGTAAAGTAGTTGCAAACTCATGCTTTTAGAGACTTGTTTGGGCTCATGAGAGGAGTAGAAAAACATCAAAAATTTCAGTCCTGCATGATTCTACCAAGAAATGTGTGTTCATTGAAACCGCAGGTTTTTGATAGTTTGGGCCCTATTGAATAATGAATGTTTTGAATTTTCTCCAAAAGTAAAGTAGTTGCAAACTCATCCTTTTAGAAACTTGTTTGGGCTGTTGAGAGGAGTAAAAAACCATCAAAAATTTCAATCTTGCATTATTCTACCAAGAAATGTGATTCTTCATTCAAAACCTGATTTTTGCTATTGGGCTCTATTGAATAATGAATGTTTTGAATTTTCTCCAAAAGTAAAGTAGTTGCAAACTCATGCTTTTAGAGACTTGTTTGGGCTCATGAGAGGAGTAGAAAAACATCAAAAATTTCAGTCCTGCATGATTCTACCAAGAAATGTGTGTTCATTGAAACCGCTGGTTTTTGATAGTTTGGGCCCTATTGAATAATGAATGTTTTGAATTTTCTCCAAAAGTAAAGTAGTTGCAAACTCATGCTTTTAGAGACTTGTTTGGGCTCATGAGAGGAGTAGAAAAACATCAAAAAATTCAGTCCTGCATGATTCTACCAAGAAATGTGTGTTCATTGAAACCGCTGGTTTTTGATAGTTTGGGCCCTATTGAATAATGAATGTTTTGAATTTTCTCCAAAAATAAAATAGTTGCAAACTCATCCTTTTAGAAACTTGTTTGGGCTGTTGAGAGGAGTAAAAAACCATCAAAAATTTCAATCCTGCACGATTCTACCAAAAAATGTGATTCTTCATTCAAAACGCTGGTTTTTGTTATTGGGCTCTGTTGAATAACGAATGTTTTGAATTTTCTCCAAAAGTAAAGTAGTTGCAAACTCATGCTTTTAGAGACTTGTTTGGGCTCATGAGAGGAGTAGAAAAACATCAAAAATTTCAGTCCTGCATGATTCTACCAAGAAATGTGTGTTCATTCAAACCGCTGGTTTTTGATAGTTTGGGCCCTATTGAATAATGAATGTTTTGAATTTTCTCCAAAAGTAAAGTAGTTGCAAACTCATCCTTTTAGAAACTTGTTTGGGCTGTTGAGAGGAGTAAAAAACCATCAAAAATTTCAATCCTGCATGATTCTACCAAGAAATGTGATTCTTCATTCAAAACGCTGGTTTTTGCTATTGGGCTCTATTGAATAATGAATGTTTTGAATTTTCTCCAAAAGTAAAGTAGTTGCAAACTCATCCTTTTAGAGACTTGTTTGGGCTAATGAGAGGAGTAGAAAAACATCAAAAATTTCAGTCCTGCATGATTCTAGCAAGAAATGTGTGTTCATTCAAACCGCTGGTTTTTGATATTTTGGGCCCTATTGAATAATGAATGTTTTGAATTTTCTCCAAAAGTAAAGTAGTTGCAAACTCATCCTTTTAGACTCTTGTTTGGGCTGTTGAGAGGAGTAAAAAACCATCAAAAATTTCAATCCTGCATGATTCTACCAAGAAATGTGATTCTTCATTCAAAACGCTGGTTTTTGCTATTGGGCTCTATTGAATAATGAATGTTTTGAATTTTCTCCAAAATTAAAGTAGTTGCAAACTCATGCTTTTAGAGACTTGTTTGGGCTCATGAAAGGAGTAGAAAAACATCAAAAATTTCAGTCCTGCATGATTCTACCAAGAAATGTGTGTTCATTGAAACCGCTGATTTTTGATAGTTTGGGCCCTATTGAATAATGAATGTTTTGAATTTTCTCCAAAAGTAAAGTAGTTGCAAACTCACGCTTTTAGAAACTTGTTTGGGCTGTTGAGAGCAGTAAAAAACCATCAAAAATTTCAATCCTGCATGATTCTACCAAGAAATGTGATTCTTCATTCAAAACGCTGGTTTTTGCTATTGGGCTCTATTGAATAATGAATGTTTTGAATTTTCTCCAAAAGTAAAGTAGTTGCAGACTCATCCTTTTAGAGACTTGTTTGGGCTAATGAGAGGAGTAGAAAAACATCAAAAATTTAAGTCCTGCACGATTCTACCAAGAAATGTGTGTTCATTCAAACCGCTGGTTTTTGATAGTTTGGGCCCTATTGAATAATGAATGTGTTGAATTTTCTCCAAAAGTAAAGTAGTTGCAAACTCATCCTTTTAGAAAATTGTTTGGGCTGTTGAGAGGAGTAAAAAACCATCAAAAATTTCAATCCTGCATGATTCTACCAAGAAATGTGATTCTTCATTCAAAACGCTGGTTTTTGCTATTGGGCTCTATTGAATAATGAATGTTTTGAATTTTCTCCAAAAGAAAAGTAGTTGCAAACTCATGCTTTTAAAGACTTGTTTGGGCTCATGAGAGGAGTAGAAAAACATCAAAAATTTCAGTCCTGCACGATTCTACCAAGAAATGTGTGTTCATTCAAACTGCTGGTTTTTGATATTTTGGGCCCTATTGAATAATGAATGTTTTGAATTTTCTCCAAAAGTAAAGTATTTGCAAACTCATCCTTTTAGAAACTTGTTTGGGCTGTTGAGAGGAGTAAAAAACCATCAAAAATTTCAATCCTGCATGATTCTACCAAGAAATGTGATTCTTCATTCAAAACCTGATTTTTGCTATTGGGCTCTATTGAATAATGAATGTTTTGAATTTTCTCCAAAAGTAAAGTAGTTGCAAACTCATGCTTTTAGAGACTTGTTTGGGCTCATGAGAGGAGTAGAAAAACATCAAAAATTTCAGTCCTGCATGATTCTACCAAGAAATGTGTGTTCATTGAAACCGCTGGTTTTTGATAGTTTGGGCCCTATTGAATAATGAATGTTTTGAATTTTCTCCAAAAGTAAAGTAGTTGCAAACTCATCCTTTTAGAAACTTGTTTGGGCTGTTGAGAGGAGTAAAAAACCATCAAAAATTTCAATCCTGCATGATTCTACCAAGAAATATGATTCTTCATTCAAAACGCTGGTTTTTGCTATTGGGCTCTATTGAATAATGAATGTTTTGAATTTTCTCCAAAAGTAAAGTAGTTGCAAACTCATGCTTTTAGAGACTTGTTTGGGCTCATGAGAGTAGAAAAACATCAAAAATTTCAGTCCTGCATGATTCTACCAAGAAATGTGTGTTCATTGAAACTGCTGGTTTTTGATAGTTTGGGCCCTATTGAATAATGAATGTTTTGAATTTTCTCCAAAAGTAAAGTAGTTGCAAACTCATCCTTTTAGAAACTTGTTTGGGCTGTTGAGAGGAGTAAAAAAACATCAAAAATTTCAATCCTGCATCATTTTACCAAGAAATGTGATTCTTCATTCAAAACCTGATTTTTGCTATTGGGCTCTATTGAATAATGAATGTTTTGAATTTTCTCCAAAAGTAAAGTAGTTGCAAACTCATGCTTTTAGAGACTTGTTTGGGCTCATGAGAGGAGTAGAAAAACATCAAAATTTTCAGTCCTGCATGATCCCACCAAGAAATGTGTGTTCATTGAAACCACTGGTTTTTGATAGTTTGGGCCCTATTGAATAATGAATGTTTTGAATTTTCTCCAAAAATAAAGTAGTTGCAAACTCATCCTTTTAGAAACTTGTTTGGGCTGTTGAGAGCAGTAAAAAACCATCAAAAATTTAAATCCTGCATGATTCTACCAAGAAATGTGATTCTTCATTCAAAACGCTGGTTTTTGCTATTGGGCTCTATTGAATAATGAATGTTTTGAATTTTCTCCAAAAGTAAAGTAGTTGCAAACTCATCCTTTTAGAGACTTGTTTGGGCTAATGAGAGGAGTAGAAAAACATCAAAAATTTCAGTCCTGCACGATTCTACCAAGAAATGTGTGTTCATTCAAACCGCTGGTTTTTGATAGTTTGGGCCCTATTGAATAATGAATGTTTTGAATTTTCTCCAAAAGTAAAGTAGTTGCAAACTCATGCTTTTAGAGACTTGTTTGGGCTCATGAGAGTAGAAAAACATCAGAAATTTCAGTCCTGCATGATTCTACCAAGAAATGTGTGTTCATTGAAACCGCTGGTTTTTGATAGTTTGGGCCCTATTGAATAATGAATGTTTTGAATTTTCTCCAAAAATAAAATAGTTGCAAACTCATCCTTTTAGAAACTTGTTTGGGCTGTTGAGAGGAGTAAAAAACTATCAAAAATTTCAATCCTGCACGATTCTACCAAAAAATGTGATTCTTCATTCAAAACGCTGGTTTTTGTTATTGGGCTCTGTTGAATAATGAATGTTTTGAATTTTCTCCAAAAGTAAAGTAGTTGCAAACTCATGCTTTTAGAGACTTGTTTGGGCTCATGAGAGTAGAAAAACATCAGAAATTTCAGTCCTGCATGATTCTACCAAGAAATGTGTGTTCATTGAAACCGCTGGTTTTTGATAGTTTGGGCCCTATTGAATAATGAATGTTTTGAATTTTCTCCAAAAATAAAATAGTTGCAAACTCATCCTTTTAGAAACTTGTTTGGGCTGTTGAGAGGAGTAAAAAACCATCAAAAATTTCAATCCTGCACGATTCTACCAAAAAATGTGATTCTTCATTCAAAACGCTGGTTTTTGTTATTGGGCTCTGTTGAATAATGAATGTTTTGAATTTTCTCCAAAAGTAAAGTAGTTGCAAACTCATGCTTTTAGAGACTTGTTTGGGCTCATGAGAGGAGTAGAAAAACATCAAAAATTTCAGTCCTGCATGATTCTACCAAGAAATGTGTGTTCATTGAAACCGCTGGTTTTTGATAGTTTGGGCCCTATTGAATAATGAATGTTTTGAATTTTCTCCAAAAGTAAAGTAGTTGCAAACTCATCCTTTTAGAAACTTGTTTGGGCTGTTGAGAGGAGTAAAAAACCATCAAAAATTTCAATCCTGCATGATTCTACCAAGAAATGTGATTCTTCATTCAAAACGCTGGTTTTTGCTATTGGGCTCTATTGAATAATGAATGTTTTGAATTTTCTCCAAAAGTAAAGTAGTTGCAAACTCATCCTTTTAGAGACTTGTTTGGGCTAATGAGAGGAGTAGAAAAACATCAAAAATTTCAGTCCTGCATGATTCTACCAAGAAATGTGTGTTCATTCAAACCACTGGTTTTTGATATTTTGGGCCCTATTGAATAATGAATGTTTTGAATTTTCTCCAAAAGTAAAGTAGTTGCAAACTCATCCTTTTAGACTCTTGTTTGGGCTGTTGAGAGGAGTAAAAAACCATCAAAAATTTCAATCCTGCATGATTCTACCAAGAAATGTGATTCTTCATTCAAAACGCTGGTTTTTGCTATTGGGCTCTATTGAATAATGAATGTTTTGAATTTTCTCCAAAATTAAAGTAGTTGCAAACTCATGCTTTTAGAGACTTGTTTGGGCTCATGAAAGGAGTAGAAAAACATCAAAAATTTCAGTCCTGCATGATTCTACCAAGAAATGTGTGTTCATTGAAACCGCTGATTTTTGATAGTTTGGGCCCTATTGAATAATGAATGTTTTGAATTTTCTCCAAAAGTAAAGTAGTTGCAAACTCACGCTTTTAGAAACTTGTTTGGGCTGTTGAGAGCAGTAAAAAACCATCAAAAATTTCAATCCTGCATGATTCTACCAAGAAATGTGATTCTTCATTCAAAACGCTGGTTTTTGCTATTGGGCTCTATTGAATAATGAATGTTTTGAATTTTCTCCAAAAGTAAAGTAGTTGCAAACTCATGCTTTTAGAGACTTGTTTGGGCTCATGAGAGGAGTAGAAAAACATCAAAAATTTCAGTCCTGCATGATTCTACCAAGAAATGTGTGTTCATTGAAACCGCTGGTTTTTGATAGTTTGGGCCCTATTGAATAATGAATGTTTTGAATTTTCTCCAAAAGTAAAGTAGTTGCAAACTCATGCTTTTAGAGACTTGTTTGGGCTCATGAGAGGAGTAGAAAAACATCAAAAAATTCAGTCCTGCATGATTCTACCAAGAAATGTGTGTTCATTGAAACCGCTGGTTTTTGATAGTTTGGGCCCTATTGAATAATGAATGTTTTGAATTTTCTCCAAAAATAAAATAGTTGCAAACTCATCCTTTTAGAAACTTGTTTGGGCTGTTGAGAGGAGTAAAAAACCATCAAAAATTTCAATCCTGCACGATTCTACCAAAAAATGTGATTCTTCATTCAAAACGCTGGTTTTTGTTATTGGGCTCTGTTGAATAACGAATGTTTTGAATTTTCTCCAAAAGTAAAGTAGTTGCAAACTCATGCTTTTAGAGACTTGTTTGGGCTCATGAGAGGAGTAGAAAAACATCAAAAATTTCAGTCCTGCATGATTCTACCAAGAAATGTGTGTTCATTCAAACCGCTGGTTTTTGATAGTTTGGGCCCTATTGAATAATGAATGTTTTGAATTTTCTCCAAAAGTAAAGTAGTTGCAAACTCATCCTTTTAGAAACTTGTTTGGGCTGTTGAGAGGAGTAAAAAACCATCAAAAATTTCAATCCTGCATGATTCTACCAAGAAATGTGATTCTTCATTCAAAACGCTGGTTTTTGCTATTGGGCTCTATTGAATAATGAATGTTTTGAATTTTCTCCAAAAGTAAAGTAGTTGCAAACTCATCCTTTTAGAGACTTGTTTGGGCTAATGAGAGGAGTAGAAAAACATCAAAAATTTCAGTCCTGCATGATTCTAGCAAGAAATGTGTGTTCATTCAAACCGCTGGTTTTTGATATTTTGGGCCCTATTGAATAATGAATGTTTTGAATTTTCTCCAAAAGTAAAGTAGTTGCAAACTCATCCTTTTAGACTCTTGTTTGGGCTGTTGAGAGGAGTAAAAAACCATCAAAAATTTCAATCCTGCATGATTCTACCAAGAAATGTGATTCTTCATTCAAAACGCTGGTTTTTGCTATTGGGCTCTATTGAATAATGAATGTTTTGAATTTTCTCCAAAATTAAAGTAGTTGCAAACTCATGCTTTTAGAGACTTGTTTGGGCTCATGAAAGGAGTAGAAAAACATCAAAAATTTCAGTCCTGCATGATTCTACCAAGAAATGTGTGTTCATTGAAACCGCTGATTTTTGATAGTTTGGGCCCTATTGAATAATGAATGTTTTGAATTTTCTCCAAAAGTAAAGTAGTTGCAAACTCACGCTTTTAGAAACTTGTTTGGGCTGTTGAGAGCAGTAAAAAACCATCAAAAATTTCAATCCTGCATGATTCTACCAAGAAATGTGATTCTTCATTCAAAACGCTGGTTTTTGCTATTGGGCTCTATTGAATAATGAATGTTTTGAATTTTCTCCAAAAGTAAAGTAGTTGCAGACTCATCCTTTTAGAGACTTGTTTGGGCTAATGAGAGGAGTAGAAAAACATCAAAAATTTAAGTCCTGCACGATTCTACCAAGAAATGTGTGTTCATTCAAACCGCTGGTTTTTGATAGTTTGGGCCCTATTGAATAATGAATGTGTTGAATTTTCTCCAAAAGTAAAGTAGTTGCAAACTCATCCTTTTAGAAAATTGTTTGGGCTGTTGAGAGGAGTAAAAAACCATCAAAAATTTCAATCCTGCATGATTCTACCAAGAAATGTGATTCTTCATTCAAAACGCTGGTTTTTGCTATTGGGCTCTATTGAATAATGAATGTTTTGAATTTTCTCCAAAAGAAAAGTAGTTGCAAACTCATGCTTTTAAAGACTTGTTTGGGCTCATGAGAGGAGTAGGAAAACATCAAAAATTTCAGTCCTGCACGATTCTACCAAGAAATGTGTGTTCATTCAAACTGCTGGTTTTTGATATTTTGGGACCTATTGAATAATGAATGTTTTGAATTTTCTCCAAAAGTAAAGTATTTGCAAACTCATCCTTTTAGAAACTTGTTTGGGCTGTTGAGAGGAGTAAAAAACCATCAAAAATTTCAATCCTGCATGATTCTACCAAGAAATGTGATTCTTCATTCAAAACCTGATTTTTGCTATTGGGCTCTATTGAATAATGAATGTTTTGAATTTTCTCCAAAAGTAAAGTAGTTGCAAACTCATGCTTTTAGAGACTTGTTTGGGCTCATGAGAGGAGTAGAAAAACATCAAAAATTTCAGTCCTGCATGATTCTACCAAGAAATGTGTGTTCATTGAAACCGCTGGTTTTTGATAGTTTGGGCCCTATTGAATAATGAATGTTTTGAATTTTCTCCAAAAGTAAAGTAGTTGCAAACTCATCCTTTTAGAAACTTGTTTGGGCTGTTGAGAGGAGTAAAAAACCATCAAAAATTTCAATCCTGCATGATTCTACCAAGAAATATGATTCTTCATTCAAAACGCTGGTTTTTGCTATTGGGCTCTATTGAATAATGAATGTTTTGAATTTTCTCCAAAAGTAAAGTAGTTGCAAACTCATGCTTTTAGAGACTTGTTTGGGCTCATGAGAGTAGAAAAACATCAAAAATTTCAGTCCTGCATGATTCTACCAAGAAATGTGTGTTCATTGAAACTGCTGGTTTTTGATAGTTTGGGCCCTATTGAATAATGAATGTTTTGAATTTTCTCCAAAAGTAAAGTAGTTGCAAACTCATCCTTTTAGAAACTTGTTTGGGCTGTTGAGAGGAGTAAAAAACCATCAAAAATTTCAATCCTGCATGATTTTACCAAGAAATGTGATTCTTCATTCAAAACCTGATTTTTGCTATTGGGCTCTATTGAATAATGAATGTTTTGAATTTTCTCCAAAAGTAAAGTAGTTGCAAACTCATGCTTTTAGAGACTTGTTTGGGCTCATGAGAGGAGTAGAAAAACATCAAAATTTTCAGTCCTGCATGATCCCACCAAGAAATGTGTGTTCATTGAAACCACTGGTTTTTGATAGTTTGGGCCCTATTGAATAATGAATGTTTTGAATTTTCTCCAAAAATAAAGTAGTTGCAAACTCATCCTTTTAGAAACTTGTTTGGGCTGTTGAGAGCAGTAAAAAACCATCAAAAATTTAAATCCTGCATGATTCTACCAAGAAATGTGATTCTTCATTCAAAACGCTGGTTTTTGCTATTGGGCTCTATTGAATAATGAATGTTTTGAATTTTCTCCAAAAGTAAAGTAGTTGCAAACTCATCCTTTTAGAGACTTGTTTGGGCTAATGAGAGGAGTAGAAAAACATCAAAAATTTCAGTCCTGCACGATTCTACCAAGAAATGTGTGTTCATTCAAACCGCTGGTTTTTGATAGTTTGGGCCCTATTGAATAATGAATGTTTTGAATTTTCTCCAAAAGTAAAGTAGTTGCAAACTCATGCTTTTAGAGACTTGTTTGGGCTCATGAGAGTAGAAAAACATCAGAAATTTCAGTCCTGCATGATTCTACCAAGAAATGTGTGTTCATTGAAACCGCTGGTTTTTGATAGTTTGGGCCCTATTGAATAATGAATGTTTTGAATTTTCTCCAAAAATAAAATAGTTGCAAACTCATCCTTTTAGAAACTTGTTTGGGCTGTTGAGAGGAGTAAAAAACTATCAAAAATTTCAATCCTGCACGATTCTACCAAAAAATGTGATTCTTCATTCAAAACGCTGGTTTTTGTTATTGGGCTCTGTTGAATAATGAATGTTTTGAATTTTCTCCAAAAGTAAAGTAGTTGCAAACTCATGCTTTTAGAGACTTGTTTGGGCTCATGAGAGTAGAAAAACATCAGAAATTTCAGTCCTGCATGATTCTACCAAGAAATGTGTGTTCATTGAAACCGCTGGTTTTTGATAGTTTGGGCCCTATTGAATAATGAATGTTTTGAATTTTCTCCAAAAATAAAATAGTTGCAAACTCATCCTTTTAGAAACTTGTTTGGGCTGTTGAGAGGAGTAAAAAACCATCAAAAATTTCAATCCTGCACGATTCTACCAAAAAATGTGATTCTTCATTCAAAACGCTGGTTTTTGTTATTGGGCTCTGTTGAATAATGAATGTTTTGAATTTTCTCCAAAAGTAAAGTAGTTGCAAACTCATGCTTTTAGAGACTTGTTTGGGCTCATGAGAGGAGTAGAAAAACATCAAAAATTTCAGTCCTGCATGATTCTACCAAGAAATGTGTGTTCATTGAAACCGCTGGTTTTTGATAGTTTGGGCCCTATTGAATAATGAATGTTTTGAATTTTCTCCAAAAGTAAAGTAGTTGCAAACTCATCCTTTTAGAAACTTGTTTGGGCTGTTGAGAGGAGTAAAAAACCATCAAAAATTTCAATCCTGCATGATTCTACCAAGAAATGTGATTCTTCATTCAAAACGCTGGTTTTTGCTATTGGGCTCTATTGAATAATGAATGTTTTGAATTTTCTCCAAAAGTAAAGTAGTTGCAAACTCATCCTTTTAGAGACTTGTTTGGGCTAATGAGAGGAGTAGAAAAACATCAAAAATTTCAGTCCTGCATGATTCTACCAAGAAATGTGTGTTCATTCAAACCACTGGTTTTTGATATTTTGGGCCCTATTGAATAATGAATGTTTTGAATTTTCTCCAAAAGTAAAGTAGTTGCAAACTCATCCTTTTAGACTCTTGTTTGGGCTGTTGAGAGAAGTAAAAAACCATCAAAAATTTCAATCCTGCATGATTCTACCAAGAAATGTGATTCTTCATTCAAAACGCTGGTTTTTGCTATTGGGCTCTATTGAATAATGAATGTTTTGAATTTTCTCCAAAATTAAAGTAGTTGCAAACTCATGCTTTTAGAGACTTGTTTGGGCTCATGAAAGGAGTAGAAAAACATCAAAAATTTCAGTCCTGCATGATTCTACCAAGAAATGTGTGTTCATTGAAACCGCTGATTTTTGATAGTTTGGGCCCTATTGAATAATGAATGTTTTGAATTTTCTCCAAAAGTAAAGTAGTTGCAAACTCACGCTTTTAGAAACTTGTTTGGGCTGTTGAGAGCAGTAAAAAACCATCAAAAATTTCAATCCTGCATGATTCTACCAAGAAATGTGATTCTTCATTCAAAACGCTGGTTTTTGCTATTGGGCTCTATTGAATAATGAATGTTTTGAATTTTCTCCAAAAGTAAAGTAGTTGCAGACTCATCCTTTTAGAGACTTGTTTGGGCTAATGAGAGGAGTAGAAAAACATCAAAAATTTCAGTCCTGCACGATTCTACCAAGAAATGTGTGTTCATTCAAACCGCTGGTTTTTGATAGTTTGGGCCCTATTGAATAATGAATGTGTTGAATTTTCTCCAAAAGTAAAGTAGTTGCAAACTCATCCTTTTAGAAAATTGTTTGGGCTGTTGAGAGGAGTAAAAAACCATCAAAAATTTCAATCCTGCATGATTCTACCAAGAAATGTGATTCTTCATTCAAAACGCTGGTTTTTGCTATTGGGCTCTATTGAATAATGAATGTTTTGAATTTTCTCCAAAATTAAAGTAGTTGCAAACCCATGCTTTTAGAGACTTGTTTGGGCTCATGAAAGGAGTAGAAGAACATCAAAAATTTCAGTCCTGCATGATTCTACCAAGAAATGTGTGTTCATTGAAACCGCTGATTTTTGATAGTTTGGGCCCTATTGAATAATGAATGTTTTGAATTTTCTCCAAAAGTAAAGTAGTTGCAAACTCACGCTTTTAGAAACTTGTTTGGGCTGTTGAGAGCAGTAAAAAACCATCAAAAATTTCAATCCTGCATGATTCTACCAAGAAATGTGATTCTTCATTCAAAACGCTGGTTTTTGCTATTGGGCTCTATTGAATAATGAATGTTTTGAATTTTCTCCAAAAGTAAAGTAGTTGCAGACTCATCCTTTTAGAGACTTGTTTGGGCTAATGAGAGGAGTAGAAAAACATCAAAAATTTCAGTCCTGCACGATTCTACCAAGAAATGTGTGTTCATTCAAACCGCTGGTTTTTGATAGTTTGGGCCCTATTGAATAATGAATGTGTTGAATTTTCTCCAAAAGTAAAGTAGTTGCAAACTCATAATTTTAGAAAATTGTTTGGGCTGTTGACAGGAGTAAAAAACCATCAAAAATTTCAATCCTGCATGATTCTACCAAGAAATGTGATTCTTCATTCAAAACGCTGGTTTTTGCTATTGGGCTCTATTGAATAATGAATGTTTTGAATTTTCTCCAAAAGAAAAGTAGTTGCAAACTCATGCTTTTAAAGACTTGTTTGGGCTCATGAGAGGAGTAGAAAAAAATCAAAAATTTCAGTCCTGCACGATTCTACCAAGAAATGTGTGTTCATTCAAACCGCTGGTTTTTGATATTTTGGGCCCTATTGAATAACGAATGTTTTGAATTTTCTCCAAAAGTAAAGTAGTTGCAAACTCATGCTTTTAGAAACTTGTTTGGGCTGTTGAGAGGAGTAAAAACCATCAAAAATTTCAATCCTGCATGATTCTACCAAGAAATGTGATTCTTCATTCAATACGCTGGTTTTTGCTATTGGGCTCTATTGAATAATGAATGTTTTGAATTTTCTCCAAAAGTAAAGTAGTTGCAAACTCATCCTTTTAGAGACTTGTTTGGGCTCATGAGAGGAGTAGAAAAACATCAAAAATTTCAGTCCTGCACGATTCTACCAAGAAATGTGTGTTCATTCAAACTGCTGGTTTTTGATATTTTGGGACCTATTGAATAATGAATGTTTTGAATTTTCTCCAAAAGTAAAGTATTTGCAAACTCATCCTTTTAGAAACTTGTTTGGGCTGTTGAGAGGAGTAAAAAACCATCAAAAATTTCAATCCTGCATGATTCTACCAAGAAATGTGATTCTTCATTCAAAACCTGATTTTTGCTATTGGGCTCTATTGAATAATGAATGTTTTGAATTTTCTCCAAAAGTAAAGTAGTTGCAAACTCATGCTTTTAGAGACTTGTTTGGGCTCATGAGAGGAGTAGAAAAACATCAAAAATTTCAGTCCTGCATGATTCTACCAAGAAATGTGTGTTCATTGAAACCGCTGGTTTTTGATAGTTTGGGCCCTATTGAATAATGAATGTTTTGAATTTTCTCCAAAAGTAAAGTAGTTGCAAACTCATCCTTTTAGAAACTTGTTTGGGCTGTTGAGAGGAGTAAAAAACCATCAAAAATTTCAATCCTGCATGATTCTACCAAGAAATATGATTCTTCATTCAAAACGCTGGTTTTTGCTATTGGGCTCTATTGAATAATGAATGTTTTGAATTTTCTCCAAAAGTAAAGTAGTTGCAAACTCATGCTTTTAGAGACTTGTTTGGGCTCATGAGAGTAGAAAAACATCAAAAATTTCAGTCCTGCATGATTCTACCAAGAAATGTGTGTTCATTGAAACTGCTGGTTTTTGATAGTTTGGGCCCTATTGAATAATGAATGTTTTGAATTTTCTCCAAAAGTAAAGTAGTTGCAAACTCATCCTTTTAGAAACTTGTTTGGGCTGTTGAGAGGAGTAAAAAACCATCAAAAATTTCAATCCTGCATGATTTTACCAAGAAATGTGATTCTTCATTCAAAACCTGATTTTTGCTATTGGGCTCTATTGAATAATGAATGTTTTGAATTTTCTCCAAAAGTAAAGTAGTTGCAAACTCATGCTTTTAGAGACTTGTTTGGGCTCATGAGAGGAGTAGAAAAACATCAAAATTTTCAGTCCTGCATGATCCCACCAAGAAATGTGTGTTCATTGAAACCACTGGTTTTTGATAGTTTGGGCCCTATTGAATAATGAATGTTTTGAATTTTCTCCAAAAATAAAGTAGTTGCAAACTCATCCTTTTAGAAACTTGTTTGGGCTGTTGAGAGCAGTAAAAAACCATCAAAAATTTAAATCCTGCATGATTCTACCAAGAAATGTGATTCTTCATTCAAAACGCTGGTTTTTGCTATTGGGCTCTATTGAATAATGAATGTGTTGAATTTTCTCCAAAAGTAAAGTAGTTGCAAACTCATCCTTTTAGAGACTTGTTTGGGCTAATGAGAGGAGTAGAAAAACATCAAAAATTTCAGTCCTGCACGATTCTACCAAGAAATGTGTGTTCATTCAAACCGCTGGTTTTTGATAGTTTGGGCCCTATTGAATAATGAATGTTTTGAATTTTCTCCAAAAGTAAAGTAGTTGCAAACTCATGCTTTTAGAGACTTGTTTGGGCTCATGAGAGTAGAAAAACATCAGAAATTTCAGTCCTGCATGATTCTACCAAGAAATGTGTGTTCATTGAAACCGCTGGTTTTTGATAGTTTGGGCCCTATTGAATAATGAATGTTTTGAATTTTCTCCAAAAATAAAATAGTTGCAAACTCATCCTTTTAGAAACTTGTTTGGGCTGTTGAGAGGAGTAAAAAACCATCAAAAATTTCAATCCTGCACGATTCTACCAAAAAATGTGATTCTTCATTCAAAACGCTGGTTTTTGTTATTGGGCTCTGTTGAATAATGAATGTTTTGAATTTTCTCCAAAAGTAAAGTAGTTGCAAACTCATGCTTTTAGAGACTTGTTTGGGCTCATGAGAGGAGTAGAAAAACATCAAAAATTTCAGTCCTGCATGATTCTACCAAGAAATGTGTGTTCATTCAAACCGCTGGTTTTTGATAGTTTGGGCCCTATTGAATAATGAATGTTTTGAATTTTCTCCAAAAGTAAAGTAGTTGCAAACTCATCCTTTTAGAAAATTGTTTGGGCTGTTGAGAGGAGTAAAAAACCATCAAAAATTTCAATCCTGCATGATTCTACCAAGAAATGTGATTCTTCATTCAAAACGCTGGTTTTTGCTATTGGGCTCTATTGAATAATGAATGTTTTGAATTTTCTCCAAAAGAAAAGTAGTTGCAAACTCATGCTTTTAAAGACTTGTTTGGGCTCATGAGAGGAGTAGAAAAAAATCAAAAATTTCAGTCCTGCACGATTCTACCAAGAAATGTGTGTTCATTCAAACCGCTGGTTTTTGATATTTTGGGCCCTATTGAATAACGAATGTTTTGAATTTTCTCCAAAAGTAAAGTAGTTGCAAACTCATGCTTTTAGAAACTTGTTTGGGCTGTTGAGAGGAGTAAAAAACCATCAAAAATTTCAATCCTGCACGATTCTACCAAAAAATGTGATTCTTCATTCAAAACGCTGGTTTTTGTTATTGGGCTCTGTGAATAATGAATGTTTTGAATTTTCTCCAAAAGTAAAGTAGTTGCAAACTCATGCTTTTAGAGACTTGTTTGGGCTCATGAGAGGAGTAGAAAAACATCAAAAATTTCAGTCCTGCATGATTCTACCAAGAAATGTGTGTTCATTCAAACCGCTGGTTTTTGATAGTTTGGGCCCTATTGAATAATGAATGTTTTGAATTTTCTCCAAAAGTAAAGTAGTTGCAAACTCATCCTTTTAGAAACTTGTTTGGGCTGTTGAGAGGAGTAAAAAACCATCAAAAATTTCAATCCTGCATGATTCTACCAAGAAATGTGATTCTTCATTCAAAACGCTGGTTTTTGCTATTGGGCTCTATTGAATAATGAATGTTTTGAATTTTCTCCAAAAGTAAAGTAGTTGCAAACTCATCCTTTTAGAGACTTGTTTGGGCTAATGAGAGGAGTAGAAAAACATCAAAAATTTCAGTCCTGCATGATTCTACCAAGAAATGTGTGTTCATTCAAACCGCTGGTTTTTGATATTTTGGGCCCTATTGAATAATGAATGTTTTGAATTTTCTCCAAAAGTAAAGTAGTTGCAAACTCATCCTTTTAGACTCTTGTTTGGGCTGTTGAGAGGAGTAAAAAACCACCAAAAATTTCAATCCTGCATGATTCTACCAAGAAATGTGATTCTTCATTCAAAACGCTGGTTATTGCTATTGGGCTCTATTGAATAATGAATGTTTTGAATTTTCTCCAAAATTAAAGTAGTTGCAAACCCATGCTTTTAGAGACTTGTTTGGGCTCATGAAAGGAGTAGAAGAACATCAAAAATTTCAGTCCTGCATGATTCTACCAAGAAATGTGTGTTCATTGAAACCGCTGATTTTTGATAGTTTGGGCCCTATTGAATAATGAATGTTTTGAATTTTCTCCAAAAGTAAAGTAGTTGCAAACTCACGCTTTTAGAAACTTGTTTGGGCTGTTGAGAGCAGTAAAAAACCATCAAAAATTTCAATCCTGCATGATTCTACCAAGAAATGTGATTCTTCATTCAAAACGCTGGTTTTTGCTATTGGGCTCTATTGAATAATGAATGTTTTGAATTTTCTCCAAAAGTAAAGTAGTTGCAGACTCATCCTTTTAGAGACTTGTTTGGGCTAATGAGAGGAGTAGAAAAACATCAAAAATTTCAGTCCTGCACGATTCTACCAAGAAATGTGTGTTCATTCAAACCGCTGGTTTTTGATAGTTTGGGCCCTATTGAATAATGAATGTGTTGAATTTTCTCCAAAAGTAAAGTAGTTGCAAACTCATCCTTTTAGAAAATTGTTTGGGCTGTTGAGAGGAGTAAAAAACCATCAAAAATTTCAATCCTGCATGATTCTACCAAGAAATGTGATTCTTCATTCAAAACGCTGGTTTTTGCTATTGGGCTCTATTGAATAATGAATGTTTTGAATTTTCTCCAAAAGAAAAGTAGTTGCAAACTCATGCTTTTAAAGACTTGTTTGGGCTCATGAGAGGAGTAGAAAAAAATCAAAAATTTCAGTCCTGCACGATTCTACCAAGAAATGTGTGTTCATTCAAACCGCTGGTTTTTGATATTTTGGGCCCTATTGAATAACGAATGTTTTGAATTTTCTCCAAAAGTAAAGTAGTTGCAAACTCATGCTTTTAGAAACTTGTTTGGGCTGTTGAGAGGAGTAAAAAACCATCAAAAATTTCAATCCTGCATGATTCTACCAAGAAATGTGATTCTTCATTCAATACGCTGGTTTTTGCTATTGGGCTCTATTGAATAATGAATGTTTTGAATTTTCTCCAAAAGTAAAGTAGTTGCAAACTCATCCTTTTAGAGACTTGTTTGGGCTCATGAGAGGAGTAGAAAAACATCAAAAATTTCAGTCCTGCACGATTCTACCAAGAAATGTGTGTTCATTCAAACTGCTGGTTTTTGATATTTTGGGACCTATTGAATAATGAATGTTTTGAATTTTCTCCAAAAGTAAAGTATTTGCAAACTCATCCTTTTAGAAACTTGTTTGGGCTGTTGAGAGGAGTAAAAAACCATCAAAAATTTCAATCCTGCATGATTCTACCAAGAAATGTGATTCTTCATTCAAAACCTGATTTTTGCTATTGGGCTCTATTGAATAATGAATGTTTTGAATTTTCTCCAAAAGTAAAGTAGTTGCAAACTCATGCTTTTAGAGACTTGTTTGGGCTCATAAGAGGAGTAGAAAAACATCAAAAATTTCAGTCCTGCATGATTCTACCAAGAAATGTGTGTTCATTGAAACCGCTGGTTTTTGATAGTTTGGGCCCTATTGAATAATGAATGTTTTGAATTTTCTCCAAAAGTAAAGTAGTTGCAAACTCATCCTTTTAGAAACTTGTTTGGGCTGTTGAGAGGAGTAAAAAACCATCAAAAATTTCAATCCTGCATGATTCTACCAAGAAATATGATTCTTCATTCAAAACGCTGGTTTTTGCTATTGGGCTCTATTGAATAATGAATGTTTTGAATTTTCTCCAAAAGTAAAGTAGTTGCAAACTCATGCTTTTAGAGACTTGTTTGGGCTCATGAGAGTAGAAAAACATCAAAAATTTCAGTCCTGCATGATTCTACCAAGAAATGTGTGTTCATTGAAACTGCTGGTTTTTGATAGTTTGGGCCCTATTGAATAATGAATGTTTTGAATTTTCTCCAAAAGTAAAGTAGTTGCAAACTCATCCTTTTAGAAACTTGTTTGGGCTGTTGAGAGGAGTAAAAAACCATCAAAAATTTCAATCCTGCATGATTTTACCAAGAAATGTGATTCTTCATTCAAAACCTGATTTTTGCTATTGGGCTCTATTGAATAATGAATGTTTTGAATTTTCTCCAAAAGTAAAGTAGTTGCAAACTCATGCTTTTAGAGACTTGTTTGGGCTCATGAGAGGAGTAGAAAAACATCAAAATTTTCAGTCCTGCATGATCCCACCAAGAAATGTGTGTTCATTGAAACCACTGGTTTTTGATAGTTTGGGCCCTATTGAATAATGAATGTTTTGAATTTTCTCCAAAAATAAAGTAGTTGCAAACTCATCCTTTTAGAAACTTGTTTGGGCTGTTGAGAGCAGTAAAAAACCATCAAAAATTTAAATCCTGCATGATTCTACCAAGAAATGTGATTCTTCATTCAAAACGCTGGTTTTTGCTATTGGGCTCTATTGAATAATGAATGTGTTGAATTTTCTCCAAAAGTAAAGTAGTTGCAAACTCATCCTTTTAGAGACTTGTTTGGGCTAATGAGAGGAGTAGAAAAACATCAAAAATTTCAGTCCTGCACGATTCTACCAAGAAATGTGTGTTCATTCAAACCGCTGGTTTTTGATAGTTTGGGCCCTATTGAATAATGAATGTTTTGAATTTTCTCCAAAAGTAAAGTAGTTGCAAACTCATGC
The DNA here is from genome assembly GCF_039654945.1 of Dendrobates tinctorius. Lineage (NCBI taxonomy): Eukaryota > Metazoa > Chordata > Amphibia > Anura > Dendrobatidae > Dendrobates > Dendrobates tinctorius. The sequence goes on from NW_027361793.1 coordinate 27,487,527, forward strand.
TTTTAGAGACTTGTTTGGGCTCATGAGAGTAGAAAAACATCAGAAATTTCAGTCCTGCATGATTCTACCAAGAAATGTGTGTTCATTGAAACCGCTGGTTTTTGATAGTTTGGGCCCTATTGAATAATGAATGTTTTGAATTTTCTCCAAAAATAAAATAGTTGCAAACTCATCCTTTTAGAAACTTGTTTGGTCTGTTGAGAGGAGTAAAAAACCATCAAAAATTTCAATCCTGCACGATTCTACCAAAAAATGTGATTCTTCATTCAAAACGCTGGTTTTTGTTATTGGGCTCTGTTGAATAATGAATGTTTTGAATTTTCTCCAAAAGTAAAGTAGTTGCAAACTCATGCTTTTAGAGACTTGTTTGGGCTCATGAGAGTAGAAAAACATCAGAAATTTCAGTCCTGCATGATTCTACCAAGAAATGTGTGTTCATTGAAACCGCTGGTTTTTGATAGTTTGGGCCCTATTGAATAATGAATGTTTTGAATTTTCTCCAAAAATAAAATAGTTGCAAACTCATCCTTTTAGAAACTTGTTTGGGCTGTTGAGAGGAGTAAAAAACCATCAAAAATTTCAATCCTGCACGATTCTACCAAAAAATGTGATTCTTCATTCAAAACGCTGGTTTTTGTTATTGGGCTCTGTTGAATAATGAATGTTTTGAATTTTCTCCAAAAGTAAAGTAGTTGCAAACTCATGCTTTTAGAGACTTGTTTGGGCTCATGAGAGGAGTAGAAAAACATCAAAAATTTCAGTCCTGCATGATTCTACCAAGAAATGTGTGTTCATTCAAACCGCTGGTTTTTGATAGTTTGGGCCCTATTGAATAATGAATGTTTTGAATTTTCTCCAAAAGTAAAGTAGTTGCAAACTCATCCTTTTAGAAACTTGTTTGGGCTGTTGAGAGGAGTAAAAAACCATCAAAAATTTCAATCCTGCATGATTCTACCAAGAAATGTGATTCTTCATTCAAAACGCTGGTTTTTGCTATTGGGCTCTATTGAATAATGAATGTTTTGAATTTTCTCCAAAAGTAAAGTAGTTGCAAACTCATCCTTTTAGAGACTTGTTTGGGCTAATGAGAGGAGTAGAAAAACATCAAAAATTTCAGTCCTGCATGATTCTACCAAGAAATGTGTGTTCATTCAAACCGCTGGTTTTTGATATTTTGGGCCCTATTGAATAATGAATGTTTTGAATTTTCTCCAAAAGTAAAGTAGTTGCAAACTCATCCTTTTAGACTCTTGTTTGGGCTGTTGAGAGGAGTAAAAAACCATCAAAAATTTCAATCCTGCATGATTCTACCAAGAAATGTGATTCTTCATTCAAAACGCTGGTTTTTGCTATTGGGCTCTATTGAATAATGAATGTTTTGAATTTTCTCCAAAATTAAAGTAGTTGCAAACTCATGCTTTTAGAGACTTGTTTGGGCTCATGAAAGGAGTAGAAAAACATCAAAAATTTCAGTCCTGCATGATTCTACCAAGAAATGTGTGTTCATTGAAACCGCTGATTTTTGATAGTTTGGGCCCTATTGAATAATGAATGTTTTGAATTTTCTCCAAAAGTAAAGTAGTTGCAAACTCACGCTTTTAGAAACTTGTTTGGGCTGTTGAGAGCAGTAAAAAACCATCAAAAATTTCAATCCTGCATGATTCTACCAAGAAATGTGATTCTTCATTCAAAACGCTGGTTTTTGCTATTGGGCTCTATTGAATAATGAATGTTTTGAATTTTCTCCAAAAGTAAAGTAGTTGCAGACTCATCCTTTTAGAGACTTGTTTGGGCTAATGAGAGGAGTAGAAAAACATCAAAAATTTCAGTCCTGCACGATTCTACCAAGAAATGTGTGTTCATTCAAACCGCTGGTTTTTGATAGTTTGGGCCCTATTGAATAATGAATGTGTTGAATTTTCTCCAAAAGTAAAGTAGTTGCAAACTCATCCTTTTAGAAAATTGTTTGGGCTGTTGAGAGGAGTAAAAAACCATCAAAAATTTCAATCCTGCATGATTCTACCAAGAAATGTGATTCTTCATTCAAAACGCTGGTTTTTGCTATTGGGCTCTATTGAATAATGAATGTTTTGAATTTTCTCCAAAAGAAAAGTAGTTGCAAACTCATGCTTTTAAAGACTTGTTTGGGCTCATGAGAGGAGTAGAAAAAAATCAAAAATTTCAGTCCTGCACGATTCTACCAAGAAATGTGTGTTCATTCAAACCGCTGGTTTTTGATATTTTGGGCCCTATTGAATAACGAATGTTTTGAATTTTCTCCAAAAGTAAAGTAGTTGCAAACTCATGCTTTTAGAAACTTGTTTGGGCTGTTGAGAGGAGTAAAAAACCATCAAAAATTTCAATCCTGCATGATTCTACCAAGAAATGTGATTCTTCATTCAATACGCTGGTTTTTGCTATTGGGCTCTATTGAATAATGAATGTTTTGAATTTTCTCCAAAAGTAAAGTAGTTGCAAACTCATCCTTTTAGAGACTTGTTTGGGCTCATGAGAGGAGTAGAAAAACATCAAAAATTTCAGTCCTGCACGATTCTACCAAGAAATGTGTGTTCATTCAAACTGCTGGTTTTTGATATTTTGGGCCCTATTGAATAATGAATGTTTTGAATTTTCTCCAAAAGTAAAGTATTTGCAAACTCATCCTTTTAGAAACTTGTTTGGGCTGTTGAGAGGAGTAAAAAACCATCAAAAATTTCAATCCTGCATGATTCTACCAAGAAATGTGATTCTTCATTCAAAACCTGATTTTTGCTATTGGGCTCTATTGAATAATGAATGTTTTGAATTTTCTCCAAAAGTAAAGTAGTTGCAAACTCATGCTTTTAGAGACTTGTTTGGGCTCATGAGAGGAGTAGAAAAACATCAAAAATTTCAGTCCTGCATGATTCTACCAAGAAATGTGTGTTCATTGAAACCGCTGGTTTTTGATAGTTTGGGCCCTATTGAATAATGAATGTTTTGAATTTTCTCCAAAAGTAAAGTAGTTGCAAACTCATCCTTTTAGAAACTTGTTTGGGCTGTTGAGAGGAGTAAAAAACCATCAAAAATTTCAATCCTGCATGATTCTACCAAGAAATATGATTCTTCATTCAAAACGCTGGTTTTTGCTATTGGGCTCTATTGAATAATGAATGTTTTGAATTTTCTCCAAAAGTAAAGTAGTTGCAAACTCATGCTTTTAGAGACTTGTTTGGGCTCATGAGAGTAGAAAAACATCAAAAATTTCAGTCCTGCATGATTCTACCAAGAAATGTGTGTTCATTGAAACTGCTGGTTTTTGATAGTTTGGGCCCTATTGAATAATGAATGTTTTGAATTTTCTCCAAAAGTAAAGTAGTTGCAAACTCATCCTTTTAGAAACTTGTTTGGGCTGTTGAGAGGAGTAAAAAACCATCAAAAATTTCAATCCTGCATGATTTTACCAAGAAATGTGATTCTTCATTCACAACCTGATTTTTGCTATTGGGCTCTATTGAATAATGAATGTTTTGAATTTTCTCCAAAAGTAAAGTAGTTGCAAACTCATGCTTTTAGAGACTTGTTTGGGCTCATGAGAGTAGAAAAACATCAGAAATTTCAGTCCTGCATGATTCTACCAAGAAATGTGTGTTCATTGAAACCGCTGGTTTTTGATAGTTTGGGCCCTATTGAATAATGAATGTTTTGAATTTTCTCCAAAAATAAAATAGTTGCAAACTCATCCTTTTAGAAACTTGTTTGGGCTGTTGAGAGGAGTAAAAAACCATCAAAAATTTCAATCCTGCACGATTCTACCAAAAAATGTGATTCTTCATTCAAAACGCTGGTTTTTGTTATTGGGCTCTGTTGAATAATGAATGTTTTGAATTTTCTCCAAAAGTAAAGTAGTTGCAAACTCATGCTTTTAGAGACTTGTTTGGGCTCATGAGAGGAGTAGAAAAACATCAAAAATTTCAGTCCTGCATGATTCTACCAAGAAATGTGTGTTCATTCAAACCGCTGGTTTTTGATAGTTTGGGCCCTATTGAATAATGAATGTTTTGAATTTTCTCCAAAAGTAAAGTAGTTGCAAACTCATCCTTTTAGAAAATTGTTTGGGCTGTTGAGAGGAGTAAAAAACCATCAAAAATTTCAATCCTGCATGATTCTACCAAGAAATGTGATTCTTCATTCAAAACGCTGGTTTTTGCTATTGGGCTCTATTGAATAATGAATGTTTTGAATTTTCTCCAAAAGAAAAGTAGTTGCAAACTCATGCTTTTAAAGACTTGTTTGGGCTCATGAGAGGAGTAGAAAAAAATCAAAAATTTCAGTCCTGCACGATTCTACCAAGAAATGTGTGTTCATTCAAACCGCTGGTTTTTGATATTTTGGGCCCTATTGAATAACGAATGTTTTGAATTTTCTCCAAAAGTAAAGTAGTTGCAAACTCATGCTTTTAGAAACTTGTTTGGGCTGTTGAGAGGAGTAAAAAACCATCAAAAATTTCAATCCTGCACGATTCTACAAAAAAATGTGATTCTTCATTCAAAACGCTGGTTTTTGTTATTGGGCTCTGTTGAATAATGAATGTTTTGAATTTTCTCCAAAAGTAAAGTAGTTGCAAACTCATGCTTTTAGAGACTTGTTTGGGCTCATGAGAGGAGTAGAAAAACATCAAAAATTTCAGTCCTGCATGATTCTACCAAGAAATGTGTGTTCATTCAAACCGCTGGTTTTTGATAGTTTGGGCCCTATTGAATAATGAATGTTTTGAATTTTCTCCAAAAGTAAAGTAGTTGCAAACTCATCCTTTTAGAAACTTGTTTGGGCTGTTGAGAGGAGTAAAAAACCATCAAAAATTTCAATCCTGCATGATTCTACCAAGAAATGTGATTCTTCATTCAAAACGCTGGTTTTTGCTATTGGGCTCTATTGAATAATGAATGTTTTGAATTTTCTCCAAAAGTAAAGTAGTTGCAAACTCATCCTTTTAGAGACTTGTTTGGGCTAATGAGAGGAGTAGAAAAACATCAAAAATTTCAGTCCTGCATGATTCTACCAAGAAATGTGTGTTCATTCAAACCGCTGGTTTTTGATATTTTGGGCCCTATTGAATAATGAATGTTTTGAATTTTCTCCAAAAGTAAAGTAGTTGCAAACTCATCCTTTTAGACTCTTGTTTGGGCTGTTGAGAGGAGTAAAAAACCACCAAAAATTTCAATCCTGCATGATTCTACCAAGAAATGTGATTCTTCATTCAAAACGCTGGTTATTGCTATTGGGCTCTATTGAATAATGAATGTTTTGAATTTTCTCCAAAATTAAAGTAGTTGCAAACCCATGCTTTTAGAGACTTGTTTGGGCTCATGAAAGGAGTAGAAGAACATCAAAAATTTCAGTCCTGCATGATTCTACCAAGAAATGTGTGTTCATTGAAACCGCTGATTTTTGATAGTTTGGGCCCTATTGAATAATGAATGTTTTGAATTTTCTCCAAAAGTAAAGTAGTTGCAAACTCACGCTTTTAGAAACTTGTTTGGGCTGTTGAGAGCAGTAAAAAACCATCAAAAATTTCAATCCTGCATGATTCTACCAAGAAATGTGATTCTTCATTCAAAACGCTGGTTTTTGCTATTGGGCTCTATTGAATAATGAATGTTTTGAATTTTCTCCAAAAGTAAAGTAGTTGCAGACTCATCCTTTTAGAGACTTGTTTGGGCTAATGAGAGGAGTAGAAAAACATCAAAAATTTCAGTCCTGCACGATTCTACCAAGAAATGTGTGTTCATTCAAACCGCTGGTTTTTGATAGTTTGGGCCCTATTGAATAATGAATGTGTTGAATTTTCTCCAAAAGTAAAGTAGTTGCAAACTCATCCTTTTAGAAAATTGTTTGGGCTGTTGAGAGGAGTAAAAAACCATCAAAAATTTCAATCCTGCATGATTCTACCAAGAAATGTGATTCTTCATTCAAAACGCTGGTTTTTGCTATTGGGCTCTATTGAATAATGAATGTTTTGAATTTTCTCCAAAAGAAAAGTAGTTGCAAACTCATGCTTTTAAAGACTTGTTTGGGCTCATGAGAGGAGTAGAAAAAAATCAAAAATTTCAGTCCTGCACGATTCTACCAAGAAATGTGTGTTCATTCAAACCGCTGGTTTTTGATATTTTGGGCCCTATTGAATAACGAATGTTTTGAATTTTCTCCAAAAGTAAAGTAGTTGCAAACTCATGCTTTTAGAAACTTGTTTGGGCTGTTGAGAGGAGTAAAAAACCATCAAAAATTTCAATCCTGCATGATTCTACCAAGAAATGTGATTCTTCATTCAATACGCTGGTTTTTGCTATTGGGCTCTATTGAATAATGAATGTTTTGAATTTTCTCCAAAAGTAAAGTAGTTGCAAACTCATCCTTTTAGAGACTTGTTTGGGCTCATGAGAGGAGTAGAAAAACATCAAAAATTTCAGTCCTGCACGATTCTACCAAGAAATGTGTGTTCATTCAAACTGCTGGTTTTTGATATTTTGGGACCTATTGAATAATGAATGTTTTGAATTTTCTCCAAAAGTAAAGTATTTGCAAACTCATCCTTTTAGAAACTTGTTTGGGCTGTTGAGAGGAGTAAAAAACCATCAAAAATTTCAATCCTGCATGATTCTACCAAGAAATGTGATTCTTCATTCAAAACCTGATTTTTGCTATTGGGCTCTATTGAATAATGAATGTTTTGAATTTTCTCCAAAAGTAAAGTAGTTGCAAACTCATGCTTTTAGAGACTTGTTTGGGCTCATAAGAGGAGTAGAAAAACATCAAAAATTTCAGTCCTGCATGATTCTACCAAGAAATGTGTGTTCATTGAAACCGCTGGTTTTTGATAGTTTGGGCCCTATTGAATAATGAATGTTTTGAATTTTCTCCAAAAGTAAAGTAGTTGCAAACTCATCCTTTTAGAAACTTGTTTGGGCTGTTGAGAGGAGTAAAAAACCATCAAAAATTTCAATCCTGCATGATTCTACCAAGAAATATGATTCTTCATTCAAAACGCTGGTTTTTGCTATTGGGCTCTATTGAATAATGAATGTTTTGAATTTTCTCCAAAAGTAAAGTAGTTGCAAACTCATGCTTTTAGAGACTTGTTTGGGCTCATGAGAGTAGAAAAACATCAAAAATTTCAGTCCTGCATGATTCTACCAAGAAATGTGTGTTCATTGAAACTGCTGGTTTTTGATAGTTTGGGCCCTATTGAATAATGAATGTTTTGAATTTTCTCCAAAAATAAAATAGTTGCAAACTCATCCTTTTAGAAACTTGTTTGGGCTGTTGAGAGGAGTAAAAAACCATCAAAAATTTCAATCCTGCACGATTCTACCAAAAAATGTGATTCTTCATTCAAAACGCTGGTTTTTGTTATTGGGCTCTGTTGAATAATGAATGTTTTGAATTTTCTCCAAAAGTAAAGTAGTTGCAAACTCATGCTTTTAGATACTTGTTTGGGCTCATGAGAGTAGAAAAACATCAGAAATTTCAGTCCTGCATGATTCTACCAAGAAATGTGTGTTCATTGAAACCGCTGGTTTTTGATAGTTTGGGCCCTATTGAATAATGAATGTTTTGAATTTTCTCCAAAAATAAAATAGTTGCAAACTCATCCTTTTAGAAACTTGTTTGGGCTGTTGAGAGGAGTAAAAAACCATCAAAAATTTCAATCCTGCACGATTCTACCAAAAAATGTGATTCTTCATTCAAAACGCTGGTTTTTGTTATTGGGCTCTGTTGAATAATGAATGTTTTGAATTTTCTCCAAAAGTAAAGTAGTTGCAAACTCATGCTTTTAGAGACTTGTTTGGGCTCATGAGAGGAGTAGAAAAACATCAAAAATTTCAGTCCTGCATGATTCTACCAAGAAATGTGTGTTCATTCAAACCGCTGGTTTTTGATAGTTTGGGCCCTATTGAATAATGAATGTTTTGAATTTTCTCCAAAAGTAAAGTAGTTGCAAACTCATCCTTTTAGAAACTTGTTTGGGCTGTTGAGAGGAGTAAAAAACCATCAAAAATTTCAATCCTGCATGATTCTACCAAGAAATGTGATTCTTCATTCAAAACGCTGGTTTTTGCTATTGGGCTCTATTGAATAATGAATGTTTTGAATTTTCTCCAAAAGTAAAGTAGTTGCAAACTCATCCTTTTAGAGACTTGTTTGGGCTAATGAGAGGAGTAGAAAAACATCAAAAATTTCAGTCCTGCATGATTCTACCAAGAAATGTGTGTTCATTCAAACCGCTGGTTTTTGATATTTTGGGCCCTATTGAATAATGAATGTTTTGAATTTTCTCCAAAAGTAAAGTAGTTGCAAACTCATCCTTTTAGACTCTTGTTTGGGCTGTTGAGAGGAGTAAAAAACCATCAAAAATTTCAATCCTGCATGATTCTACCAAGAAATGTGATTCTTCATTCAAAACGCTGGTTTTTGCTATTGGGCTCTATTGAATAATGAATGTTTTGAATTTTCTCCAAAATTAAAGTAGTTGCAAACTCATGCTTTTAGAGACTTGTTTGGGCTCATGAAAGGAGTAGAAAAACATCAAAAATTTCAGTCCTGCATGATTCTACCAAGAAATGTGTGTTCATTGAAACCGCTGATTTTTGATAGTTTGGGCCCTATTGAATAATGAATGTTTTGAATTTTCTCCAAAAGTAAAGTAGTTGCAAACTCACGCTTTTAGAAACTTGTTTGGGCTGTTGAGAGCAGTAAAAAACCATCAAAAATTTCAATCCTGCATGATTCTACCAAGAAATGTGATTCTTCATTCAAAACGCTGGTTTTTGCTATTGGGCTCTATTGAATAATGAATGTTTTGAATTTTCTCCAAAAGTAAAGTAGTTGCAGACTCATCCTTTTAGAGACTTGTTTGGGCTAATGAGAGGAGTAGAAAAACATCAAAAATTTCAGTCCTGCACGATTCTACCAAGAAATGTGTGTTCATTCAAACCGCTGGTTTTTGATAGTTTGGGCCCTATTGAATAATGAATGTGTTGAATTTTCTCCAAAAGTAAAGTAGTTGCAAACTCATCCTTTTAGAAAATTGTTTGGGCTGTTGAGAGGAGTAAAAAACCATCAAAAATTTCAATCCTGCATGATTCTACCAAGAAATGTGATTCTTCATTCAAAACGCTGGTTTTTGCTATTGGGCTCTATTGAATAATGAATGTTTTGAATTTTCTCCAAAAGAAAAGTAGTTGCAAACTCATGCTTTTAAAGACTTGTTTGGGCTCATGAGAGGAGTAGAAAAAAATCAAAAATTTCAGTCCTGCACGATTCTACCAAGAAATGTGTGTTCATTCAAACCGCTGGTTTTTGATATTTTGGGCCCTATTGAATAACGAATGTTTTGAATTTTCTCCAAAAGTAAAGTAGTTGCAAACTCATGCTTTTAGAAACTTGTTTGGGCTGTTGAGAGGAGTAAAAAACCATCAAAAATTTCAATCCTGCATGATTCTACCAAGAAATGTGATTCTTCATTCAATACGCTGGTTTTTGCTATTGGGCTCTATTGAATAATGAATGTTTTGAATTTTCTCCAAAAGTAAAGTAGTTGCAAACTCATCCTTTTAGAGACTTGTTTGGGCTCATGAGAGGAGTAGAAAAACATCAAAAATTTCAGTCCTGCACGATTCTACCAAGAAATGTGTGTTCATTCAAACTGCTGGTTTTTGATATTTTGGGCCCTATTGAATAATGAATGTTTTGAATTTTCTCCAAAAGTAAAGTATTTGCAAACTCATCCTTTTAGAAACTTGTTTGGGCTGTTGAGAGGAGTAAAAAACCATCAAAAATTTCAATCCTGCATGATTCTACCAAGAAATGTGATTCTTCATTCAAAACCTGATTTTTGCTATTGGGCTCTATTGAATAATGAATGTTTTGAATTTTCTCCAAAAGTAAAGTAGTTGCAAACTCATGCTTTTAGAGACTTGTTTGGGCTCATGAGAGGAGTAGAAAAACATCAAAAATTTCAGTCCTGCATGATTCTACCAAGAAATGTGTGTTCATTGAAACCGCTGGTTTTTGATAGTTTGGGCCCTATTGAATAATGAATGTTTTGAATTTTCTCCAAAAGTAAAGTAGTTGCAAACTCATCCTTTTAGAAACTTGTTTGGGCTGTTGAGAGGAGTAAAAAACCATCAAAAATTTCAATCCTGCATGATTCTACCAAGAAATATGATTCTTCATTCAAAACGCTGGTTTTTGCTATTGGGCTCTATTGAATAATGAATGTTTTGAATTTTCTCCAAAAGTAAAGTAGTTGCAAACTCATGCTTTTAGAGACTTGTTTGGGCTCATGAGAGTAGAAAAACATCAAAAATTTCAGTCCTGCATGATTCTACCAAGAAATGTGTGTTCATTGAAACTGCTGGTTTTTGATAGTTTGGGCCCTATTGAATAATGAATGTTTTGAATTTTCTCCAAAAGTAAAGTAGTTGCAAACTCATCCTTTTAGAAACTTGTTTCGGCTGTTGAGAGGAGTAAAAAACCATCAAAAATTTCAATCCTGCATGATTTTACCAAGAAATGTGATTCTTCATTCACAACCTGATTTTTGCTATTGGGCTCTATTGAATAATGAATGTTTTGAATTTTCTCCAAAAGTAAAGTAGTTGCAAACTCATGCTTTTAGAGACTTGTTTGGGCTCATGAGAGGAGTAGAAAAACATCAAAATTTTCAGTCCTGCATGATCCCACCAAGAAATGTGTGTTCATTGAAACCACTGGTTTTTGATAGTTTGGGCCCTATTGAATAATGAATGTTTTGAATTTTCTCCAAAAATAAAATAGTTGCAAACTCATCCTTTTAGAAACTTGTTTGGGCTGTTGAGAGGAGCAAAAAACCATCAAAAATTTCAATCCTGCATGATTCTACCAAGAAATGTGATTCTTCATTCAAAACGCAGGTTTTTGCTATTGGGCTCTATTGAATAATGAATGTTTTGAATTTTCTCCAAAAGTAAAGTAGTTGCAAACTCATCCTTTTAGAGACTTGTTTGGGCTCATGAGAGGAGTAGAAAAACATCAAAAATTTCAGTCCTGCACGATTCTACCAAGAAATGTGTGTTCATTCAAACCGCTGGTTTTTGATATTTTGGGCCCTATTGAATAATGAATGTTTTGAATTTTCTCCAAAAGTAAAGTAGTTGCAAACTCATCCTTTTAGAAACTTGTTTGGGCTGTTGAGAGGAGTAAAAAACCATCAAAAATTTCAATCCTGCATGATTCTACCAAGAAATGTGATTCTTCATTCAAAACCTGATTTTTGCTATTGGGCTCTATTGAATAATGAATGTTTTGAATTTTCTCCAAAAGTAAAGTAGTTGCAAACTCATGCTTTTAGAGATTTGTTTGGGCTCATGAGAGGAGTAGAAAAACATCAAAAATTTCAGTCCTGCATGATTCTACCAAGAAATGTGTGTTCATTCAAACCGCTGGTTTTTGATAGTTTGGGCCCTATTGAATAATGAATGTTTTGAATTTTCTCCAAAAGTAAAGTAGTTGCAAACTCATCCTTTTAGAAACTTGTTTGGGCTGTTGAGAGCAGTAAAAAACCATCAAAAATTTCAATCCTGCATGATTCTACCAAGAAATGTGATTCTTCATTCAAAACGCTGGTTTTTGCTATTGGGCTCTATTGAATAATGAATGTTTTGAATTTTCTCCAAAAGTAAAGTAGTTGCAAACTCATCCTTTTAGAGACTTGTTTGGGCTAATGAGAGGAGTAGAAAAACATCAAAAATTTCAGTCCTGCACGATTCTACCAAGAAATGTGTGTTCATTCAAACCGCTGGTTTTTGATAGTTTGGGCCCTATTGAATAATGAATGTTTTGAATTTTCTCCAAAAGTAAAGTAGTTGCAAACTCATCCTTTTAGAAACTTGTTTGGGCTGTTGAGAGGAGTAAAAAACCATCAAAAATTTCAATCCTGCATGATTCTACCAAGAAATGTGATTCTTCATTCAAAACCTGACTTTTGCTATTGGGCTCTATTGAATAATGAATGTTTTGAATTTTCTCCAAAAGTAAAGTAGTTGCAAACTCATGCTTTTAGAGACTTGTTTGGGCTCATGAGAGGAGTAGAAAAACATCAAAAATTTCAGTCCTGCATGATTCTACCAAGAAATGTGTGTTCATTGACACCGCTGGTTTTTGATAGTTTGGGTCCTATTGAATAATGAATGTTTTGAATTTTCTCCAAAAGTAAAGTAGTTGCAAACTCATCCTTTTAGAAACTTGCTTGGGCTGTTGAGAGGAGTAAAAAACCATCAAAAATTTCAATCCTGCATGATTCTACCAAGAAATGTGATTCTTCATTCAAAACGCTGGTTTTTGCTATTGGGCTCTATTGAATAATGAATGTTTTGAATTTTCTCCAAAAGTAAAGTAGTTGCAAACTCATCCTTTTAGAGACTTGTTTGGGCTCATGAGAGGAGTAGAAAAACATCAAAAATTTCAATCCTGCACGATTCTACCAAGAAATGTGTGTTCATTCAAACCGCTGGTTTTTGATATTTTGGGCCCTATTGAATAATGAATGTTTTGAATTTTCTCCAAAAGTAAAGTAGTTGCAAACTCATCCTTTTAGAAACTTGTTTGGGCTGTTGAGAGGAGTAAAAAACCATCAAAAATTTCAATCCTGCATGATTCTACCAAGAAATGTGATTCTTCATTCAAAACCTGATTTTTGCTATTGGGCTCTATTGAATAATGAATGTTTTGAATTTTCTCCAAAAGTAAAGTAGTTGCAAACTCATGCTTTTAGAGACTTGTTTGGGCTCATGAGAGGAGTAGAAAAACATCAAAAATTTCAGTCCTGCATGATTCTACCAAGAAATGTGTGTTCATTCAAACCGCTGGTTTTTGATAGTTTGGGCCCTATTGAATAATGAATGTTTTGAATTTTCTCCAAAAGTAAAGTAGTTGCAAACTCATCCTTTTAGAAACTTGTTTGGGCTGTTGAGAGCAGTAAAAAACCATCAAAAATTTCAATCCTGCATGATTCTACCAAGAAATGTGATTCTTCATTCAAAACGCTGGTTTTTGCTATTGGGCTCTATTGAATAATGAATGTTTTGAATTTTCTCCAAAAGTAAAGTAGTTGCAAACTCATCCTTTTAGAGACTTGTTTGGGCTAATGAGAGGAGTAGAAAAACATCAAAAATTTCAGTCCTGCACGATTCTACCAAGAAATGTGTGTTCATTGACACCGCTGGTTTTTGATAGTTTGGGCCCTATTGAATAATGAATGTTTTGAATTTTCTCCAAAAGTAAAGAAGTTGCAAACTCATCCTTTTAGAAACTTGTTTGGGCTGTTGAGAGGAGTAAAAAACCATCAAAAATTTCAATCCTGCATGATTCTACCAAGAAATGTGATTCTTCATTCAAAACGCTGGTTTTTGCTATTGGGCTCTATTGAATGATGAATGTTTTGAATTTTCTCCAAAAGTAAAGTAGTTGCAAACTCATCCTTTTAGAGACTTGTTTGGGCTCATGAGAGGAGTAGAAAAACATCAAAAATTTCAGTCCTGCACGATTCTACCAAGAAATGTGTGTTCATTCAAACCGCTGGTTTTTGATATTTTGGGCCCTATTGAATAATGAATGTTTTGAATTTTCTCCAAAAGTAAAGTAGTTGCAAACTCATCCTTTTAGAAACTTGTTTGGGCTGTTGAGAGGAGTAAAAAACCATCAAAAATTTCAATCCTGCATGATTCTACCAAGAAATGTGATTCTTCATTCAAAACATGATTTTTGCTATTGGGCTCTATTGAATAATGAATGTTTTGAATTTTCTCCAAAAGTAAAGTAGTTGCAAACTCATGCTTTTAGAGACTTGTTTGGGCTCATGAGAGGAGTAGAAAAACATCAAAAATTTCAGTCCTGCATGATTCTACCAAGAAATGTGTGTTCATTGAAACCGCTGGTTTTTGATAGTTTGGGCCCTATTGAATAATAAATGTTTTGAATTTTCTCCAAAAGTAAAGTAGTTGCAAACTCATGCTTTTAGAGACTTGTTTGGGCTCATGAGAGTAGAAAACCATCAGAAATTTCAGTCCTGCATGATTCTACCAAGAAATGTGTGTTCATTGAAACTGCTGGTTTTTGATAGTTTGGGCCCTATTGAATAATGAATGTTTTGAATTTTCTCCAAAAATAAAATAGTTGCAAACTCATCCTTTTAGAAACTTGTTTGGGCTGTTGAGAGGAGTAAAAAACCATCAAAAATTTCAATCCTGCATGATTCTACCAAGAAATGTGATTCTTCATTCAAAACGCTGGTTTTTGTTATTGGGCTCTGTTGAATAATGAATGTTTTGAATTTTCTCCAAAAGTAAAGTAGTTGCAAACTCATCCTTTTAGAGACTTGTTTGGGCTCATGAGAGGAGTAGAAAAACATCAAAAATTTCAGTCCTGCACGATTCTACCAAGAAATGTGTGTTCATTCAAACCGCTGGTTTTTGATATTTTGGGCCCTATTGAATAATGAATGTTTTGAATTTTCTCCAAAAGTAAAGTAGTTGCAAACTCATCCTATTAGAAACTTGTTTGGGCTGTAGAGAGGAGTAAAAAACCATCAAAAATTTCAATCCTGCATGATTTTACCAAGAAATGTGATTCTTCATTCAAAACCTGATTTTTGCTATTGGGCTCTATTGAATAATGAATGTTTTGAATTTTCTCCAAAAGTAAAGTAGTTGCAAACTCATGCTTTTAGAGACTTGTTTGGGCTCATGAGAGGTGTAGAAAAACATCAAAAATTTCAGTCCTGCATGATCCCACCAAGAAATGTGTGTTTATTGAAACCACTGGTTTTTGATAGTTTGGGCCCTATTGAATAATGAATGTTTTGAATTTTCTCCAAAAATAAAGTAGTTGCAAACTCATCCTTTTAGAAACTTGTTTGGGCTGTTGAGAGGAGTAAAAAACCATCAAAAATTTCAATCCTGCATGATTCTACCAAGAAATGTGATTCTTCATTCAAAACGCAGGTTTTTGCTATTGATCTCTATTGAATAATGAATGTTTTGAATTTTCTCCAAAAGTAAAGTAGTTGCAAACTCATCCTTTTAGAGACTTGTTTGGGCTCATGAGAGGAGTAGAAAAACATCAAAAATTTCAGTCCTGCACGATTCTACCAAGAAATGTGTGTTCATTCAAACCGCTGGTTTTTGATAGTTTGGGCCCTATTGAATAATGAATGTTTTGAATTTTCTCCAAAAGTAAAGTAGTTGCAAACTCATCCTTTTAGAAACTTGTTTGGGCTGTTGAGAGGAGTAAAAAACCATCAAAAATTTCAATCCTGCATGATTCTACCAAGAAATGTGATTCTTCATTCAAAACCTGATTTTTGCTATTGGGCTCTATTGAATAATGAATGTTTTGAATTTTCTTCAAAAGTAAAGTAGTTGCAAACTCATGCTTTTAGAGACTTGTTTGGGCTCATGAGAGGAGTAGAAAAACATCAAAAATTTCAGTCCTGCATGATTCTACCAAGAAATGTGTGTTCATTGAAACCGCTGGTTTTTGATAGTTTGGGCCCTATTGAATAATGAATGTTTTGAATTCTCTCCAAAAGTAAAGTAGTTGCAAATTCATCCTTTTAGAAACTTGTTTGGGCTGTTGAGAGGAGTAAAAAACCATCAAAAATTTCAATCCTGCATGATTCTACCAAGAAATGTGTGTTCATTCAAACCGCTGGTTTTTGATAGTTTGGGCCCTATTGAATAATGAATGTTTTGAATTTTCTCCAAAAGTAAAGTAGTTGCAAACTCATCCTTTTAGAAACTTGTTTGGGCTGTTGAGAGGAGTAAAAAACCATCAAAAATTTCAATCCTGCATGATTCTACCAAGAAATGTGATTCTTCATTCAAAACCTGATTTTTGCTATTGGGCTCTATTGAATAATGAATGTTTTGAATTTTCTTCAAAAGTAAAGTAGTTGCAAACTCATGCTTTTAGAGACTTGTTTGGGCTCATGAGAGGAGTAGAAAAACATCAAAAATTTCAGTCCTGCATGATTCTACCAAGAAATGTGTGTTCATTGAAACCGCTGGTTTTTGATAGTTTGGGCCCTATTGAATAATGAATGTTTTGAATTCTCTCCAAAAGTAAAGTAGTTGCAAATTCATCCTTTTAGAAACTTGTTTGGGCTGTTGAGAGGAGTAAAAAACCATCAAAAATTTCAATCCTGCATGATTCTACCAAGAAATGTGTGTTCATTCAAACCGCTGGTTTTTGATAGTTTGGGCCCTATTGAATAATGAATGTTTTGAATTTTCTCCAAAAGTAAAGTAGTTGCAAACTCATCCTTTTAGAAACTTGTTTGGGCTGTTGAGAGGAGTAAAAAACCATCAAAAATTTCAATCCTGCATGATTCTACCAAGAAATGTGATTCTTCATTCAAAACGCTGGTTTTTGCTATTGGGCTCTATTGAATAATGAATGTTTTGAATTTTCTCCAAAAGTAAAGTAGTTGCAAACTCATCCTTTTAGAGACTTGTTTGGGCTAATGAGAGGAGTAGAAAAACATCAAAAATTTTAGTCCTGCACGATTCTACCAAGAAATGTGTGTTCATTCAAACCGCTGGTTTTTGATAGTTTGGGCCCTATTGAATAATGAATGTTTTGAATTTTCTCCAAAAGTAAAGTAGTTGCAAACTCATCCTTTTAGAAACTTGTTTGGGTTGTTGAGAGGAGTAAAAAACCATCAAAAATTTCAATCCTGCATGATTCTACCAAGAAATGTGATTCTTCATTCAAAACCTGATTTTTGCTATTGGGCTCTATTGAATAATGAATGTTTTGAATTTTCTTCAAAAGTAAAGTAGTTGCAAACTCATGCTTTTAGAGACTTGTTTGGGCTCATGAGAGGAGTAGAAAAACATCAAAAATTTCAGTCCTGCATGATTCTACCAAGAAATGTGTGTTCATTGAAACCGCTGGTTTTTGATAGTTTGGGCCCTATTGAATAATGAATGTTTTGAATTTTCTCCAAAAGTAAAGTAGTTGCAAACTCATCCTTTTAGAAACTTGTTTGGGCTGTTGAGAGGAGTAAACAACCATCAAAAATTTCAATCCTGCATGATTCTACCAAGAAATGTGATTCTTCATTCAAAACGCTGGTTTTTGCTATTGGGCTCTATTGAATAATGAATGTTTTGAGTTTTCTCCAAAAGTAAAGTAGTTGCAAACTCATCCTTTTAGAGACTTGTTTGGGCTCATGAGAGGAGTAGAAAAACATCAAAAATTTCAGTCCTGCACGATTCTACCAAGAAATGTGTGTTCATTCAAACCGCTGGTTTTTGATATTTTGAGCCCTATTGAATAATGAATGTTTTGAATTTTCTCCAAAAGTAAAGTAGTTGCAAACTCATCCTTTTAGAAACTTGTTTGGGCTGTTGAGAGGAGTAAAAAACCATCAAAAATTTCAATCCTGCATGATTCTACCAAGAAATGTGATTCTTCATTCAAAACCTGATTTTTGCTATTGGGCTCTATTGAATAATGAATGTTTTGAATTTTCTCCAAAAGTAAAGTAGTTGCAAACTCATGCTTTTAGAGACTTGTTTGGGCTCATGAGAGGAGTAGAAAAACATCAAAAATTACAGTCCTGCATGATTCTACCAAGAAATGTGTGTTCATTGACACCGCTGGTTTTTGATAGTTTGGGCCCTATTGAATAATGAATGTTTTGAATTTTCTCCAAAAGTAAAGTAGTTGCAAACTCATGCTTTTAGAGACTTGTTTGGGCTCATGAGAGGAGTAGAAAAACATCAAAAATTTCAGTCCTGCATGATTCTACCAAGAAATGTGTGTTCATTGAAACCGCTGGTTTTTGATAGTTTGGGCCCTATTGAATAATGAATGTTTTGAATTTTCTCCAAAAGTAAAGTAGTTGCAAACTCATCCTTTTAGAGACTTGTTTGGGCTAATGAGAGGAGTAGAAAAACATCAAAAATTTCAGTCCTGCACGATTCTACCAAGAAATGTGTGTTCATTGAAACCGCTGGTTTTTGATAGTTTGGGCCCTATTGAATAATGAATGTTTTGAATTTTCTCCAAAAGTAAAGTAGTTGCAAACTCATCCTTTTAGAAACTTGTTTGGGCTGTTGAGAGGAGTAAAAAACCATCAAAAATTTCAATCTTGCATGATTCTACCAAGAAATGTGATTCTTCATTCAAAACCTGATTTTTGCTATTGGGCTCTATTGAATAATGAATGTTTTGAATTTTCTCCAAAAGTAAAGTAGTTGCAAACTCATGCTTTTAGAGACTTGTTTGGGCTCATGAGAGGAGTAGAAAAACATCAAAAATTTCAGTCCTGCATGATTCTACCAAGAAATGTGTGTTCATTGAAACCGCTGGTTTTTGATAGTTTGGGCCCTATTGAATAATTAATGTTTTGAATTTTCTCCAAAAGTAAAGTAGTTGCAAACTCATGCTTTTAGAGACTTGTTTGGGCTCATGAGAGTAGAAAAACATCAGAAAATTCAGTCCTGCATGATTCTACCAAGAAATGTGTGTTCATTGAAACCGCTGGTTTTTGATAGTTTGGGCCCTATTGAATAATGAATGTTTTGAATTTTCTCCAAAAATAAAATAGTTGCAAACTCATCCTTTTAGAAACTTGTTTGGGCTGTTGAGAGGAGTAAAAAACCATCAAAAATTTCAATCCTGCATGATTCTACCAAGAAATGTGATTCTTCATTCAAAACCTGATTTTTGCTATTGGGCTCTATTGAATAATGAATGTTTTGAATTTTCTCCAAAAGTAAAGTAGTTGCAAACTCATGCTTTTAGAGACTTGTTTGGGCTCATGAGAGGAGTAGAAAAACATCAAAAATTTCAGTCCTGCATGATTCTACCAAGAAATGTGTGTTCATTGAAACCGCTGGTTTTTGATAGTTTGGGCCCTATTGAATAATGAATGTTTTGAATTTTCTCCAAAAGTAAAGTAGTTGCAAACTCATCCTTTTAGAAACTTGTTTGGGCTGTTGAGAGCAGTAAAAAACCATCAAAAATTTCAATCCTGCATGATTCTACCAAGAAATGTGATTCTTCATTCAAAACGCTGGTTTTTGCTATTGGGCTCTATTGAATAATGAATGTTTTGAATTTTCTCCAAAAGTAAAGTAGTTGCAGACTCATCCTTTTAGAGACTTGTTTGGGCTAATGAGAGGAGTAGAAAAACATCAAAAATTTCAGTCCTGCACGATTCTACCAAGAAATGTGTGTTCATTCAAACCGCTGGTTTTTGATAGTTTGGGCCCTATTGAATAATGAATGTTTTGAATTTTCTCCAAAAGTAAAGTAGTTGCAAACTCATCCTTTTAGAAACTTGTTTGGGCTGTTGAGAGGAGTAAAAAAACATCAAAAATTTCAATGCTGCATGATTCTACCAAGAAATGTGATTCTTCATTCAAAACCTGATTTTTGCTATTGGGCTCTATTGAATAATGAATGTTTTGAATTTTCTCCAAAAGTAAAGTAGTTGCAAACTCATGCTTTTAGAGACTTGTTTGGGCTCATGAGAGGAGTAGAAAAACATCAAAAATTTCAGTCCTGCATGATTCTACCAAGAAATGTGTGTTCATTGAAACCGCTGGTTTTTGATAGTTTGGGCCCTATTGAATTATGAATGTTTTGAATTTTCTCCAAAAGTAAAGTAGTTGCAAACTCATCCTTTTAGAAACTTGTTTGGGCTGTTGAGAGGAGTAAAAAACCATCAAAAATTTCAATCCTGCATGATTCTACCAAGAAATGTGATTCTTCATTCAAAACCTGATTTTTGCTATTGGGCTCTATTGAATAATGAATGTTTTGAATTTTCTCCAAAAGTAAAGTAGTTGCAAACTCATGCTTTTAGAGACTTGTTTGGTCTCATGAGAGGAGTAGAAAAACATCAAAAATTTCAGTCCTGCATGATTCTACCAAGAAATGTGTGTTCATTGAAACCGCTGGTTTTTGATAGTTTGGGCCCTATTGAATAATGAATGTTTTGAATTTTCTCCAAAAGTAAAGTAGTTGCAAACTCATCCTTTTAGAAACTTGTTTGGGCTGTTGAGAGGAGTAAGGCCGGTTTCACATTAGCGCATTTTCAGCACGCGCACGGCCGGGGGTAGCTCCGCCCCCGATCCGGCTCTCTGCCCGGCGTGCCCGCCCCTTCCTTGTAGCGCCGCCTCCTAGCGGACAGCGGCGCCTGCGATTGGCGCACCCTATCTTTAGCATAGGGTGCGCCGATCGTGCGCAGGCCGTGCGCTAGTTGCGCTTTGACCTGCGCTGCGCACTTTTGACAGTGCGCCGTGCACGCCAAAATCAAACTTTTCGGATTTTGGCGCGCACGGCGCACCGTCAAAAGTGCGCAGCGCAGGTCAAAGCGCAACTAGCGCACGGCCTGCGCACGATCGGCGCACCCTATGCTAAAGATAGGGTGCGCCGATCGCAGGCGCCGCTGTCCGCTCGGAGGCGGCGCTACAAGGAAGGGGCGGGCACGCCGGGCAGAGAGCCGGATCGGGGGCGGAGCTACCCCCGGCCATGCGCGCGCTGAAAATGCGCTAATGTGAAACCAGCCTAAACAACCATCAAAAATTTCAATCCTGCATGATTCAACCAAGAAATGTGATTCTTCATTCAAAACGCTGGTTTTTGCTATTGGGCTCTATTGAATAATGAATGTTTTGAATTTTCTCCAAAAGTAAAGTAGTTGCAAACTCATCCTTTTAGAGACTTGTTTGGGCTCATGAGAGGAGTAGAAAAACATCAAAAATTTCAGTCCTGCACGATTCTACCAAGAAATGTGTGTTCATTGAAACCGCTGGTTTTTGATAGTTTGGGCCCTATTGAATAATGAATGTTTTGAATTTTCTCCAAAAGTAAAGTAGTTGCAAACTCCACCTTTTAGAAACTTGTTTGGGCTGTTGAGAGGAGTAAAAAACCATCAAAAATTTCAATCCTGCATGATTCTACCAAGAAATGTGATTCTTCATTCAAAACCTGATTTTTGCTATTGGGCTCTATTGAATAATGAATGTTTTGAATTTTCTCCAAAAGTAAAGTAGTTGCAAACTCATGCTTTTAGAGACTTGTTTGGGCTCATGAGAGGAGTAGAAAAACATCAAAAATTTCAGTCCTGCATGATTCTACCAAGAAATGTGTGTTCATTCAAACCGCTGGTTTTTGATAGTTTGGGCCCTATTGAATAATGAATGTTTTGAATTTTCTCCAAAAGTAAAGTAGTTGCAAACTCATCCTTTTAGAAACTTGTTTGGGCTGTTGAGAGGAGTAAAAAACCATCATAAATTTCAATCCTGCATGATTCTACCAAGAAATGTGATTCTTCATTCAAAACGCTGGTTTTTGCTATTGGGCTCTATTGAATAATGAATGTTTTGAATTTTCTCCAAAAGTAAAGTAGTTGCAAACTCATCCTTTTAGAGACTTGTTTGGGCTCATGAGAGGAGTAGAAAAACATCAAAAATTTCAGTCCTGCACGATTCTACCAAGAAATGTGTGTTCATTCAAACCGCTGGTTTTTGATATTTTGGGCCCTATTGAATAATGAATGTTTTGAATTTTCTCCAAAAGTAAAGTAGTTGCAAACTCATCCTTTTAGAAACTTGTTTGGGCTGTTGAGAGGAGTAAAAAACCATCAAAAATTTCAATCCTGCATGATTCTACCAAGAAATGTGATTCTTCATTCAAAACCTAATTTTTGCTATTGGGCTCTATTGAATAATGAATGTTTTGAATTTTCTCCAAAAGTAAAGTAGTTGCAAACTCATGCTTTTAGAGACTTGTTTGGGCTCATGAGAGGAGTAGAAAAACATCAAAAATTTCAGTCCTGCATGATTCTACCAAGAAATGTGTGTTCATTGAAACCGCTGGTTTTTGATAGTTTGGGCCCTATTGAATAATGAATGTTTTGAATTCTCTCCAAAAGTAAAGTAGTTGCAAATTCATCCTTTTAGAAACTTGTTTGGGCTGTTGAGAGGAGTAAAAAACCATCAAAAATTTCAATCCTGCATGATTCTACCAAGAAATGTGATTCTTCATTCAAAACGCTGGTTTTTGCTATTGGGCTCTATTGAATAATGAATGTTTTGAATTTTCTCCAAAAGTAAAGTAGTTGCAAACTCATCCTTTTAGAGACTTATTTGGGCTCATGAGAGGAGTAGAAAAACATCAAAAATTTCAGTCCTGCACGATTCTACCAAGAAATGTGTGTTCATTCAAACCGCTGGTTTTTGATATTTTGGGCCCTATTGAATAATGAATGTTTTGAATTTTCTCCAAAAGTAAAGTAGTTGCAAACTCATCCTTTTAGACACTTGTTTGGGCTGTTGAGAGGAGTAAAAAACCATCAAAAATTTCAATCCTGCATGATTCTACCAAGAAATGTGATTCTTCATTCAAAACGCTGGTTTTTGCTATTGGGCTCTATTGAATAATGAATGTTTTGAATTTTCTCCAAAATTAAAGTCTTTGCAAACTCATGCTTTTAGAGACTTGTTTGGGCTCATGAGAGGAGTAGAAAAACATCAAAAATTTCAGTCCTGCATGATTCTACCAAGAAATGTGTGTTCATTGAAACCGCTGGTTTTTGATAGTTTGGGCCCTATTGAATAATGAATGTTTTGAATTTTCTCCAAAAGTAAAGTAGTTGCAAACTCATCCTTTTAGAAACTTGTTTGGGCTGTTGAGAGCAGTAAAAAACCATCAAAAATTTCAATCCTGCATGATTCTACCAAGAAATGTGATTCTTCATTCAAAACGCTGGTTTTTGCTATTGGGCTCTATTGAATAATGAATGTTTTGAATTTTCTCCAAAAGTAAAGTAGTTGCAGACTCATCCTTTTAGAGACTTGTTTGGGCTAATGAGAGGAGTAGAAAAACATCAAAAATTTCAGTCCTGCACGATTCTACCAAGAAATGTGTGTTCATTCAAACCGCTGGTTTTTGATATTTTGGGCCCTATTGAATAACGAATGTTTTGAATTTTCTCCAAAAGTAAAGTAGTTGCAAACTCATCCTTTTCGAAACTTGTTTGGGCTGTTGAGAGGAGTAAAAAACCATCAAAAATGTCAATCCTGCATGATTCTACCAAGAAATGTGATTCTTCATTCAAAACCTGATTTTTGCTATTGGGCTCTATTGAATAATGAATGTTTTGAATTTTCTCCAAAAGTAAAGTAGTTGCAAACTCATGCTTTTAGAGACTTGTTTGGGCTCATGAGAGGAGTAGAAAAACATCAAAAATTTCAGTCCTGCATGATTCTACCAAGAAATGTGTTCATTGAAACCGCTGGTTTTTGATAGTTTGGGCCCTATTGAATAATGAATGTTTTGAATTTTCTCCAAAAGTAAAGTAGTTGCAAACTCATCCTTTTAGAAACTTGTTTGGGCTGTTGAGAGGAGTAAAAAACCATCAAAAATTTCAATCCTGCATGATTCTACCAAGAAATGTGATTCTTCATTCAAAACGCTGGTTTTTGCTATTGGGCTCTATTGAATAATGAATGTTTTGAATTTTCTCCAAAAGTAAAGTAGTTGCAAACTCATCCTTTTAGAAACTTGTTTGGGCTGTTGAGAGGAGTAAAAAACCATCAAAAATTTCAATCCTGCATTATTTTACCAAGAAATGTGATTCTTCATTCAAAACCTGATTTTTGCTCTTGGGCTCTATTGAATAATGAATGTTTTGAATTTTCTCCAAAAGTAAAGTAGTTGCAAACTCATACTTTTAGAGACTTGTTTGGGCTCATGAGAGGAGTAGAAAAACATCAAAAATTTCAGTCCTGCATGATCCCACCAAGAAATGTGTGTTTATTGAAACCACTGGTTTTTGATAGTTTGGGCCCTATTGAATAATGAATGTTTTGAATTTTCTCCAAAAATAAAGTAGTTGCAAACTCATCCTTTTAGAAACTTGTTTGGGCTGTTGAGAGGAGTAAAAAACCATCAAAAATTTCAATCCTGCATGATTCTACCAAGAAATGTGATTCTTTATTCAAAACGCAGGTTTTTGCTATTGGGCTCTATTGAATAATGAATGTTTTGAATTTTCTCCAAAAGTAAAGTAGTTGCAAACTCATCCTTTTAGAGACTTGTTTGGGCTCATGAGAGGAGTAGAAAAACATCAAAAATTTCAGTCCTGCACGATTCTACCAAGAAATGTGTGTTCATTCAAACCGCTGATTTTTGATATTTTGGGCCCTATTGAATAATGAATGTTTTGAATTTTCTCCAAAAGTAAAGTAGTTGCAAACTCATCCTTTTAGAAACTTGTTTGGGCTGTTGAGAGGAGTAAAAAACCATCAAAAATTTCAATCCTGCATGATTCTACCAAGAAATGTGATTCTTCATTCAAAACCTGATTTTTGCTATTGGGCTCTATTGAATAATGAATGTTTTGAATTTTCTCCAAAAGTAAAGTAGTTGCAAACTCATGCTTTTAGAGACTTGCTTGGGCTCATGAGAGGAGTAGAAAAACATCAAAAATTTCAGTCCTGCATGATTCTACCAAGAAATGTGTGTTCATTGAAACCGCTGGTTTTTGATAGTTTGGGCCCTATTGAATAATGAATGTTTTGAATTTTCTCCAAAAGTAAAGTAGTTGCAAACTTATCCTTTTAGAAACTTGTTTGGGCTGTTGAGAGGAGTAAAAAACCATCAAAAATTTCAATCCTGCATGATTCTACCAAGAAATGTGATTCTTCATTCAAAACGCTGGTTTTTGCTATTGGGCTCTATTGAATAATGAATGTTTTGAATTTTCTCCAAAAGTAAAGTAGTTGCAAACTCATCCTTTTAGAGACTTGTTTGGGCTAATGAGAGGAGTAGAAAAACATCAAAAATTTCAGTCCTGCACGATTCTACCAAGAAATGTGTGTTCATTCAAACCGCTGGTTTTTGATAGCTTGGGCCCTATTGAACAATGAATGTTTTGAATTTTCTCCAAAAGTAAAGTAGTTGCAAACTCATCCTTTTAGAAACTTGTTTGGGTTGTTGAGAGGAGTAAAAAACCATCAAAAATTTCAATCCTGCATGATTCTACCAAGAAATGTGATTCTTCATTCAAAACCTGATTTTTGCTATTGGGCTCTATTGAATAATGAATGTTTTGAATTTTCTTCAAAAGTAAAGTAGTTGCAAACTCATGCTTTTAGAGACTTGTTTGGGCTCATGAGAGGAGTAGAAAAACATCAAAAATTTCAGTCCTGCATGATTCTAACAAGAAATGTGTGTTCATTGAAACCGCTGGTTTTTGATAGTTTGGGCCCTATTGAATAATGAATGTTTTGAATTTTCTCCAAAAGTAAAGTAGTTGCAAACTCATCCTTTTAGAAACTTGTTTGGGCTGTTGAGAGGAGTAAACAACCATCAAAAATTTCAATCCTGAATTATTCTACCAAGAAATGTGATTCTTCATTCAAAACGCTGGTTTTTGCTATTGGGCTCTATTGAATAATGAATGTTTTGAGTTTTCTCCAAAAGTAAAGTAGTTGCAAACTCATCCTTTTAGAGACTTGTTTGGGCTCATGAGAGGAGTAGAAAAACATCAAAAATTTCAGTCCTGCACGATTCTACCAAGAAATGTGTGTTCATTCAAACCGCTGGTTTTTGATATTTTGGGCCCTATTGAATAATGAATGTTTTGAATTTTCTCCAAAAGTAAAGTAGTTGCAAACTCATCCTTTTAGAAACTTGTTTGGGCTGTTGAGAGGAGTAAACAACCATCAAAAATTTCAATCCTGCATGATTCTACCAAGAAATGTGATTCTTCATTCAAAACCTGATTTTTGCTATTGGGCTCTATTGAATAATGAATGTTTTGAATTTTCTCCAAAAGTAAAGTAGTTGCAAACTCATGCTTTTAGAGACTTGTTTGGGCTCATGAGAGGAGTAGAAAAACATCAAAAATTACAGTCCTGCATGATTCTACCAAGAAATGTGTGTTCATTGACACCGCTGGTTTTTGATAGTTTGGGCCCTATTGAATAATGAATGTTTTGAATTTTCTCCAAAAGTAAAGTAGTTGCAAACTCATGCTTTTAGAGACTTGTTTGGTCTCATGAGAGGAGTAGAAAAACATCAAAAATTTCAGTCCTGCATGATTCTACCAAGAAATGTGTGTTCATTGAAACTGCTGGTTTTTGATAGTTTGGGCCCTATTGAATAATGAATGTTTTGAATTTTCTCCAAAAGTAAAGTAGTTGCAAACTCATCCTTTTAGAGACTTGTTTGGGCTAATGAGAGGAGTAGAAAAACATCAAAAATTTCAGTCCTGCACGATTCTACCAAGAAATGTGTGTTCATTGAAACCGCTGGTTTTTGATAGTTTGGGCCCTATTGAATAATGAATGTTTTGAATTTTCTCCAAAAGTAAAGTAGTTGCAAACTCATCCTTTTAGAAACTTGTTTGGGCTGTTGAGAGGAGTAAAAAACCATCACAAATTTCAATCTTGCATGATTCTACCAAGAAATGTGATTCTTCATTCAAAACCTGATTTTTGCTATTGGGCTCTATTGAATAATGAATGTTTTGAATTTTCTCCAAAAGTAAAGTAGTTGCAAACTCATGCTTTTAGAGACTTGTTTGGGCTCATGAGAGGAGTAGAAAAACATCAAAAATTTCAGTCCTGCATGATTCTACCAAGAAATGTGTGTTCATTGAAACCGCTGGTTTTTGATAGTTTGGGCCCTATTGAATAATGAATGTTTTGAATTTTCTCCAAAAGTAAAGTAGTTGCAAACTCATGCTTTTAGAGACTTGTTTGGGCTCATGAGAGTAGAAAAACATCAGAAATTTCAGTCCTGCATGATTCTACCAAGAAATGTGTGTTCATTGAAACCGCTGGTTTTTGATAGTTTGGGCCCTATTGAATAATGAATGTTTTGAATTTTCTCCAAAAATAAAATAGTTGCAAACTCATCCTTTTAGAAACTTGTTTGGGCTGTTGAGCGGAGTAAAAAACCATCAAAAATTTCAATCCTGCATGATTCTACCAAGAAATGTGATTCTTCATTCAAAACCTGATTTTTGCTATTGGGCTCTATTGAATAATGAATGTTTTGAATTTTCTCCAAAAGTAAAGTAGTTGCAAACTCATGCTTTTAGAGACTTGTTTGGGCTCATGAGAGGAGTAGAAAAACATCAAAAATTTCAGTCCTGCATGATTCTACCAAGAAATGTGTGTTCATTCAAACCGCTGGTTTTTGAAAGTTTGGGCCCTATTGAATAATGAATGTTTTGAATTTTCTCCAAAAGTAAAGTAGTTGCAAACTCATCCTTTTAGAAACTTGTTTGGGCTGTTGAGAGGAGTAAAAAACCATCAAAAATTTCAATCCTGCATGATTCTACCAAGAAATGTGATTCTCCATTCAAAACGCTGGTTTTTGCTATTGGGCTCTATTGAATAATGAATGTTTTGAATTTTCTCCAAAATTAAAGTAGTTGCAAACTCATGCTTTTAGAGACTTGTTTGGGCTCATGAGAGGAGTAGAAAAACATCAAAAATTTCAGTCCTGCATGATTCTACCAAGAAATGTGTGTTCATTGAAACCGCTGGTTTTTGATAGTTTGGGCCCTATTGAATAATGAATGTTTTGAATTTTCTCCAAAAGTAAAGTAGTTGCAAACTCATCCTTTTAGAAACTTGTTTGGGCTGTTGAGAGCAGTAAAAAACCATCAAAAATTTCAATCCTGAATGATTCTACCAAGAAATGTGATTCTTCATTCAAAACGCTGGTTTTTGCTATTGGGCTCTATTGAATAATGAATGTTTTGAATTTTCTCCAAAAGTAAAGTAGTTGCAAACTCATCCTTTTAGAAACTTGTTTGGGCTGTTGAGAGGAGTAAAAAACCATCAAAAATTTCAATCCTGCATGATTCTACCAAGAAATGTGATTCTTCATTCAAAACGCTGGTTTTTGCTATTGGGCTCTATTGAATAATGAATGTTTTGAATTTTCTCCAAAAGTAAAGTAGTTGCAAACTCATGCTTTTAGAGACTTGTTTGGGCTCATGAGAGGAGTAGAAAAACATCAAAAATTTCAGTCCTGCATGATTCTACCAAGAAATGTGTGTTCATTGAAACTGCTGGTTTTTGATAGTTTGGGCCCTATTGAATAATGAATGTTTTGAATTTTCTCCAAAAGTAAAGTAGTTGCAAACTCATCCTTTTAGAAACTTGTTTGGGCTGTTGAGAGGAGTAAAAAACCATCAAAAATTTCAAAACTGCATTATTTTACCAAGAAATGTGATTCTTCATTCAAAACCTGATTTTTGCTCTTGGGCTCTATTGAATAATGAATGTTTTGAATTTTCTCCAAAAGTAAAGTAGTTGCAAACTCATGCTTTTAGAGACTTGTTTGGGCTCATGAGAGGAGTAGAAAAACATCAAAAATTTCAGTCCTGCATGATCCCACCAAGAAATGTGTGTTTATTGAAACCACTGGTTTTTGATAGTTTGGGCCCTATTGAATAATGAATGTTTTGAATTTTCTCCAAAAATAAAGTAGTTGCAAACTCATCCTTTTAGAAACTTGTTTGGGCTGTTGAGAGGAGTAAAAAACCATCAAAAATTTCAATCCTGCATGATTCTACCAAGAAATGTGATTCTTCATTCAAAACGCAGGTTTTTGCTATTGGGCTCTATTGAATAATGAATGTTTTGAATTTTCTCCAAAAGTAAAGAAGTTGCAAACTAATCCTTTTAGAGACTTGTTTGGGCTCATGAGAGGAGTAGAAAAACATCAAAAATTTCAGTCCTGCACGATTCTACCAAGAAATGTGTGTTCATTCAAACCGCTGGTTTTTGATATTTTGGGCCCTATTGAATAATGAATGTTTTGAATTTTCTCCAAAAGTAAAGTAGTTGCAAACTCATCCTTTTAGAAACTTGTTTGGGCTGTTGAGAGGAGTAAAAAACCATCAAAAATTTCAATCCTGCATGATTCTACCAAGAAATGTGATTCTTCATTCAAAACCTGATTTTTGCTATTGGGCTCTATTGAATAATGAATGTTTTGAATTTTCTCCAAAAGTAAAGTAGTTGCAAACTCATCCTTTTAGAGACTTGTTTGGGCTCATGAGAGGAGTAGAAAAACATCAAAAATTTCAGTCCTGCATGATTCTACCAAGAAATGTGTGTTCATTCAAACCGCTGGTTTTTGATAGTTTGGGCCCTATTGAATAATGAATGTTTTGAATTTTCTCCAAAAGTAAAGTAGTTGCAAACTCATCCTTTTAGAAACTTGTTTGGGCTGTTGAGAGGAGTAAAAAACCATCAAAAATTTCAATCCTGCATGATTCTACCAAGAAATGTGATTCTTCATTCAAAACGCTGGTTTTTGCTATTGGTCTCTATTGAATAATGAATGTTTTGAATTTTCTCCAAAAGTAAAGTAGTTGCAAACTCATCCTTTTAGAGACTTGTTTGGGCTAATGAGAGGAGTAGAAAAACATCAAACATTTTAGTCCTGCACGATTCTACCAAGAAATGTGTGTTCATTCAAACCGCTGGTTTTTGATAGTTTGGGCCCTATTGAATAATGAATGTTTTGAATTTTCTCCAAAAGTAAAGTAGTTGCAAACTCATCCTTTTAGAAACTTGTTTGGGTTGTTGAGAGGAGTAAAAAACCATCAAAAATTTCAATCCTGCATGATTCTACCAAGAAATGTGATTCTTCATTCAAAACCTGATTTTTGCTATTGGGCTCTATTGAATAATGAATGTTTTGAATTTTCTTCAAAAGTAAAGTAGTTGCAAACTCATGCTTTTAGAGACTTGTTTGGGCTCATGAGAGGAGTAGAAAAACATCAAAAATTTCAGTCCTGCATGATTCTACCAAGAAATGTGTGTTCATTGAAACCGCTGGTTTTTGATAGTTTGGGCCCTATTGAATAATGAATGTTTTGAATTTTCTCCAAAAGTAAAGTAGTTGCAAACTCATCCTTTTAGAAACTTGTTTGGGCTGTTGAGAGGAGTAAACAACCATCAAAAATTTCAATCCTGCATGATTCTACCAAGAAATGTGATTCTTCATTCAAAACGCTGGTTTTTGCTATTGGGCTCTATTGAATAATGAATGTTTTGAGTTTTCTCCAAAAGAAAAGTAGTTGCAAACTCATCCTTTTAGAGACTTGTTTGGGCTCATGAGAGGAGTAGAAAAACATCAAAAATTTCAGTCCTGCACGATTCTACCAAGAAATGTGTGTTCATTCAAACCGCTGGTTTTTGATATTTTGAGCCCTATTGAATAATGAATGTTTTGAATTTTCTCCAAAAGTAAAGTAGTTGCAAACTCATCCTTTTAGAAACTTGTTTGGGCTGTTGAGAGGAGTAAAAAACCATCAAAAATTTCAATCCTGCATGATTCTACCAAGAAATGTGATTCTTCATTCAAAACCTGATTTTTGCTATTGGGCTCTATTGAATAATGAATGTTTTGAATTTTCTCCAAAAGTAAAGTAGTTGCAAACTCATGCTTTTAGAGACTTGTTTGGGCTCATGAGAGGAGTAGAAAAACATCAAAAATTACAGTCCTGCATGATTCTACCAAGAAATGTGTGTTCATTGACACCGCTGGTTTTTGATAGTTTGGGCCCTATTGAATAATGAATGTTTTGAATTTTCTCCAAAAGTAAAGTAGTTGCAAACTCATGCTTTTAGAGACTTGTTTGGGCTCATGAGAGGAGTAGAAAAACATCAAAAATTTCAGTCCTGCATGATTCTACCAAGAAATGTGTGTTCATTGAAACCGCTGGTTTTTGATAGTTTGGGCCCTATTGAATAATGAATGTTTTGAATTTTCTCCAAAAGTAAAGTAGTTGCAAACTCATCCTTTTAGAGACTTGTTTGGGCTCATGAGAGGAGTAGAAAAACATCAAAAATTGCAGTCCTGCACGATTCTACCAAGAAATGTGTGTTCATTGAAACCGCTGGTTTTTGATAGTTTGGGCCCTATTGAATAATGAATGTTTTGAATTTTCTCCAAAAGTAAAGTAGTTGCAAACTCATCCTTTTAGAAACTTGTTTGGGCTGTTGAGAGGAGTAAAAAACCATCAAAAATTTCAATCTTGCATGATTCTACCAAGAAATGTGATTCTTCATTCAAAACCTGATTTTTGCTATTGGGCTCTATTGAATAATGAATGTTTTGAATTTTCTCCAAAAGTAAAGTAGTTGCAAACTCATCCTTTTAGAGACTTGTTTGGGCTCATGAGAGGAGTAGAAAAACATCAAAAATTTCAGTCCTGCATGATTCTACCAAGAAATGTGTGTTCATTGAAACCGCTGGTTTTTGATAGTTTGGGCCCTATTGAATAATGAATGTTTTGAATTTTCTCCAAAAGTAAAGTAGTTGCAAACTCATGCTTTTAGAGACTTGTTTGGGCTCATGAGAGTAGAAAAACATCAGAAAATTCAGTCCTGCATGATTCTACCAAGAAATGTGTGTTCATTGAAACCGCTGGTTTTTGATAGTTTGGGCCCTATTGAATAATGAATGTTTTGAATTTTCTCCAAAAATAAAATAGTTGCAAACTCATCCTTTTAGAAACTTGTTTGGGCTGTTGAGAGGAGTAAAAAACCATCAAAAATTTCAATCCTGCATGATTCTACCAAGAAATGTGATTCTTCATTCAAAACCTGATTTTTGCTATTGGGCTCTATTGAATAATGAATGTTTTGAATTTTCTCCAAAAGTAAAGTAGTTGCAAACTCATGCTTTTAGAGACTTGTTTGGGCTCATGAGAGGAGTAGAAAAACATCAAAAATTTCAGTCCTGCATGATTCTACCAAGAAATGTGTGTTCATTGAAACCGCTGGTTTTTGATAGTTTGGGCCCTATTGAATAATGAATGTTTTGAATTTTCTCCAAAAGTAAAGTAGTTGCAAACTCATCCTTTTAGAAACTTGTTTGGGCTGTTGAGAGCAGTAAAAAACCATCAAAAATTTCAATCCTGCATGATTCTACCAAGAAATGTGATTCTTCATTCAAAACGCTGGTTTTTGCTATTGGGCTCTATTGAATAATGAATGTTTTGAATTTTCTCCAAAAGTAAAGTAGTTGCAGACTCATCCTTTTAGAGACTTGTTTGGGCTAATGAGAGGAGTAGAAAAACATCAAAAATTTCAGTCCTGCACGATTCTACCAAGAAATGTGTGTTCATTCAAACCGCTGGTTTTTGATAGTTTGGGCCCTATTGAATAATGAATGTTTTGAATTTTCTCCAAAAGTAAAGTAGTTGCAAACTCATCCTTTTAGAAACTTGTTTGGGCTGTTGAGAGGAGTAAAAAAACATCAAAAATTTCAATGCTGCATGATTCTACCAAGAAATGTGATTCTTCATTCAAAACCTGATTTTTGCTATTGGGCTCTATTGAATAATGAATGTTTTGAATTTTCTCCAAAAGTAAAGTAGTTGCAAACTCATGCTTTTAGAGACTTGTTTGGGCTCATGAGAGGAGTAGAAAAACATCAAAAATTTCAGTCCTGCATGATTCTACCAAGAAATGTGTGTTCATTGAAACCGCTGGTTTTTGATAGTTTGGGCCCTATTGAATTATGAATGTTTTGAATTTTCTCCAAAAGTAAAGTAGTTGCAAACTCATCCTTTTAGAAACTTGTTTGGGCTGTTGAGAGGAGTAAAAAACCATCAAAAATTTCAATCCTGCATGATTCTACCAAGAAATGTGATTCTTCATTCAAAACCTGATTTTTGCTATTGGGCTCTATTGAATAATGAATGTTTTGAATTTTCTCCAAAAGTAAAGTAGTTGCAAACTCATGCTTTTAGAGACTTGTTTGGTCTCATGAGAGGAGTAGAAAAACATCAAAAATTTCAGTCCTGCACGATTCTACCAAGAAATGTGTGTTCATTGAAACCGCTGGTTTTTGATAGTTTGGGCCCTATTGAATAATGAATGTTTTGAATTTTCTCCAAAAGTAAAGTAGTTGCAAACTCCACCTTTTAGAAACTTGTTTGGGCTGTTGAGAGGAGTAAAAAACCATCAAAAATTTCAATCCTGCATGATTCTACCAAGAAATGTGATTCTTCATTCAAAACCTGATTTTTGCTATTGGGCTCTATTGAATAATGAATGTTTTGAATTTTCTCCAAAAGTAAAGTAGTTGCAAACTCATGCTTTTAGAGACTTGTTTGGGCTCATGAGAGGAGTAGAAAAACATCAAAAATTTCAGTCCTGCATGATTCTACCAAGAAATGTGTGTTCATTGAAACCGCTGGTTTTTGATAGTTTGGGCCCTATTGAATAATGAATGTTTTGAATTTTCTCCAAAAGTAAAGTAGTTGCAAACTCCACCTTTTAGAAACTTGTTTGGGCTGTTGAGAGGAGTAAAAAACCATCAAAAATTTCAATCCTGCATGATTCTACCAAGAAATGTGATTCTTCATTCAAAACCTGATTTTTGCTATTGGGCTCTATTGAATAATGAATGTTTTGAATTTTCTCCAAAAGTAAAGTAGTTGCAAACTCATCCTTTTAGAAACTTGTTTGGGCTGTTGAGAGGAGTAAAAAACCATCATAAATTTCAATCCTGCATGATTCTACCAAGAAATGTGATTCTTCATTCAAAACGCTGGTTTTTGCTATTGGGCTCTATTGAATAATGAATGTTTTGAATTTTCTCCAAAAGTAAAGTAGTTGCAAACTCATCCTTTTAGAGACTTGTTTGGGCTCATGAGAGGAGTAGAAAAACATCAAAAATTTCAGTCCTGCACGATTCTACCAAGAAATGTGTGTTCATTCAAACCGCTGGTTTTTGATATTTTGGGCCCTATTGAATAATGAATGTTTTGAATTTTCTCCAAAAGTAAAGTAGTTGCAAACTCATCCTTTTAGAAACTTGTTTGGGCTGTTGAGAGGAGTAAAAAACCATCAAAAATTTCAATCCTGCATGATTCTACCAAGAAATGTGATTCTTCATTCAAAACCTGATTTTTGCTATTGGGCTCTATTGAATAATGAATGTTTTGAATTTTCTCCAAAAGTAAAGTAGTTGCAAACTCATGCTTTTAGAGACTTGTTTGGGCTCATGAGAGGAGTAGAAAAACATCAAAAATTTCAGTCCTGCATGATTCTACCAAGAAATGTGTGTTCATTGAAACCGCTGGTTTTTGTTAGTTTGGGCCGTATTGAATAATGAATGTTTTGAATTTTCTACAAAAGTAAAGTAGTTGCAAACTCATCCTTTTAGAAACTTGTTTGGGCTGTTGAGAGGAGTAAAAAACCATCAAAAATTTCAATCCTGCATGATTCTACCAAGAAATGTGATTCTTCATTCAAAACGCTGGTTTTTGCTATTGGGCTCTATTGAATAATGAATGTTTTGAATTTTCTCCAAAAGTAAAGTAGTTGCAAACTCATCCTTTTAGAGACTTGTTTGGGCTCATGAGAGGTGTAGAAAAACATCAAAAATTTCAGTCCTGCATGATTCTACCAAGAAATGTGTGTTCATTGAAACCGCTGGTTTTTGATAGTTTGGGCCCTATTGAATAATGAATGTTTTGAATTTTCTCCAAAAGTAAAGTAGTTGCAAACTCATCCTTTTAGAGACTTGTTTGGGCTCATGAGAGGAGTAAAAAAACATCAAAAATTTCAGTCCTGCACGATTCTACCAAGAAATGTGTGTTCATTCAAACCGCTGGTTTTTGATAGTTTGGGCCCTATTGAATAATGAATGTTTTGAATTTTCTCCAAAAGTAAAGTAGTTGCAAACTCAACCTTTTAGAAACTTGTTTGGGCTGTTGAGAGGAGTAAAAAACCATCAAAAATTTCAATCCTGCATGATTCTACCAAGAAATGTGATTCTTCATTCAAAACCTGATTTTTGCTATTGGGCTCTATTGAATAATGAATGTTTTGAATTTTCTCCAAAAGTAAAGTAGTTGCAAACTCATGCTTTTAGAGACTTGTTTGGGCT
The DNA here is from genome assembly GCF_039654945.1 of Dendrobates tinctorius. Lineage (NCBI taxonomy): Eukaryota > Metazoa > Chordata > Amphibia > Anura > Dendrobatidae > Dendrobates > Dendrobates tinctorius. Next base: position 27,522,507 of record NW_027361793.1, read on the forward strand.
CATGAGAGGAGTAGAAAAACATCAAAAATTTCAGTCCTGCATGATTCTACCAAGAAATGTGTGTTCATTCAAACCGCTGGTTTTTGATAGTTTGGGCCCTATTGAATAATGAATGTTTTGAATTTTCTCCAAAAGTAAAGTAGTTGCAAACTCATCCTTTTAGAAACTTGTTTGGGCTGTTGAGAGGAGTAAAAAACCATCAAAAATTTCAATCCTGCATGATTCTACCAAGAAATGTGATTCTTCATTCAAAACCTGATTTTTGCTATTGGGCTCTATTGAATATTGAATGTTTTGAATTTTCTCCAAAAGTAAAGTAATTGCAAACTCATGCTTTTAGAGACTTGTTTTGGCTCATGAGAGGAGTAGAAAAACATCAAAAATTTCAGTCCTGCATGATTCTACCAAGAAATGTGTGTTCATTGAAACCGCTGGTTTTTGATAGTTTGGGCCCTATTGAATAATGAATGTTTTGAATTTTCTCCAAAAGTAAAGTAGTTGCAAACTCATCCTTTTAGAAACTTGTTTGGGCTGTTGAGAGGAGTAAAAAACCATCAAAAATTTCAATCCTGCATGATTCTACCAAGAAATGTGATTCTTCATTCAAAACGCTGGTTTTTGCTATTGGGCTCTATTGAATAATGAATGTTTTGAATTTTCTCCAAAAGTAAAGTAGTTGCAAACTCATCCTTTTAGAGACTTGTTTGGGCTCATGAGAGGAGTAGAAAAACATCAAAAATTTCAGTCCTGCACGATTCTACCAAGAAATGTGTGTTCATTCAAACCGCTGGTTTTTGATATTTTGGGCCCTATTGAATAATGAATGTTTTGAATTTTCTCCAAAAGTAAAGTAGTTGCAAACTCATCCTTTTAGAAACTTGTTTGGGCTGTTGAGAGGAGTAAAAAACCATCAAAAATTTCAATCCTGCATGATTCTACCAAGAAATGTGATTCTTCATTCAAAACGCTGGTTTTTGCTATTGGGCTCTATTGAATAATGAATGTTTTGAATTTTCTCCAAAAGTAAAGTAGTTGCAAACTCATGCTTTTAGAGACTTGTTTGGGCTAATGAGAGGAGTAGAAAAACATCAAAAATTTCAGTCCTGCATGATTCTACCAAGAAATGTGTGTTCATTGAAACTGCTGGTTTTTGATAGTTTGGGCCCTATTGAATAATGAATGTTTTGCATTTTCTCCAAAAGTAAAGTAGTTGCAAACTCATCCTTTTAGAAACTTGTTTGGGCTGTTGAGAGGAGTAAAAAACCATCAAAAATTTCAATCCTGCATTATTTTACCAAGAAATGTGATTCTTCATTCAAAACCTGATTTTTGCTCTTGGGCTCTATTGAATAATGAATGTTTTGCATTTTCTCCAAAAGTAAAGTAGTTGCAAACTCATGCTTTTAGAGACTTGTATGGGCTCATGAGAGGAGTAGAAAAACATCAAAAATTTCAGTCCTGCATGATCCCACCAAGAAATGTGTGTTTATTGAAACCACTGGTTTTTGATAGTTTGGGCCCTATTGAATAATGAATGTTTTGAATTTTCTCCAAAAATAAAGTAGTTGCAAACTCATCCTTTTAGAAACTTGTTTGGGCTGTTGAGAGGAGTAAAAAACCATCAAAAATTTCAATCCTGCATGATTCTACCAAGAAATGTGATTCTTCATTCAAAACGCAGGTTTTTGCTATTGGGCTCTATTGAATAATGAATGTTTTGAATTTTCTCCAAAACTAAAGTAGTTGCAAACTCATCCTTTTAGAGACTTGTTTGGGCTCATGAGAGGAGTAGAAAAAAATCAAAAATTTCAGTCCTGCACGATTCTACCAAGAAATGTGTGTTCATTCAAACCGCTGGTTTTTGATATTTTGGGCCCTATTGAATAATGAATGTTTTGAATTTTCTCCAAAAGTAAAGTAGTTGCAAACTCATCCTTTTAGAAACTTGTTTGGGCTGTTGAGAGGAGTAAAAAACCATCAAAAATTTCAATCCTGCATGATTCTACCAAGAAATGTGATTCTTCATTCAAAACCTGATTTTTGCTATTGGGCTCTATTGAATAACGAATGTTTTGAATTTTCTCCAAAAGTAAAGTAGTTGCAAACTCATGCTTTTAGAGACTTGTTTGGGCTCATGAGAGGAGTAGAAAAACATCAAAAATTTCAGTCCTGCATGATTCTACCAAGAAATGTGTGTTCATTCAAACCGCTGGTTTTTGATAGTTTGGGCCCTATTGAATAATGAATGTTTTGAATTTTCTCCAAAAGTAAAGTAGTTGCAAACTCATCCTTTTAGAAACTTGTTTGGGCTGTTGAGAGGAGTAAAAAAACCATCAAAAATTTCAATCCTGCATGATTCTACCAAGAAATGTGATTCTTCATTCAAAACCTGATTTTTGCTATTGGGCTCTATTGAATAATGAATGTTTTGAATTTTCTCCAAAAGTAAAGTAGTTGCAAACTCATCCTTTTAGAGACTTGTTTGGGCTAATGAGAGGAGTAGAAGAACATAAAAAATTTCAGTCCTGCACGATTCTACCAAGAAATGTGTGTTCATTCAAACCGCTGGTTTTTGATAGTTTGGGCCCTATTGAATAATGAATGTTTTGAATTTTCTCCAAAAGTAAAGTAGTTGCAAACTCATCCTTTTAGAAACTTGTTTGGGTTGTTGAGAGGAGTAAAAAACCATCAAAAATTTCAATCCTGCATGATTCTACCAAGAAATGTGATTCTTCATTCAAAACCTGATTTTTGCTATTGGGCTCTATTGAATAATGAATGTTTTGAATTTTCTTCAAAAGTAAAGTAGTTGCAAACTCATGCTTTTAGAGACTTGTTTGGGCTCATGAGAGGAGTAGAAAAACATCAAAAATTTCAGTCCTGCATGATTCTACCAAGAAATGTGTGTTCATTGAAACCGCTGGTTTTTGATAGTTTGGGCCCTATTGAATAATGAATGTTTTGAATTTTCTCCAAAAGTAAAGTAGTTGCAAACTCATCCTTTTAGAAACTTGTTTGGGCTGTTGAGAGGAGTAAACAACCATCAAAAATTTCAATCCTGCATGATTCTACCAAGAAATGTGATTCTTCATTCAAAACCTGATTTTTGCTATTGGGCTCTATTGAATAATGAATGTTTTGAATTTTCTCCAAAAGTAAAGTAGTTGCAAACTCATGCTTTTAGAGACTTGTTTGGGCTCATGAGAGGAGTAGAAAAACATCAAAAATTTCAGTCCTGCATGATTCTACCAAGAAATGTGTGTTCATTGAAACCGCTGGTTTTTGATAGTTTGGGCCCTATTGAATAATGAATGTTTTGAATTTTCTCCAAAAGTAAAGTAGTTGCAAACTCATGCTTTTAGAGACTTGTTTGGGCTCATGAGAGGAGTAGAAAAACATCAAAAATTTCAGTCCTGCATGATTCTACCAAGAAATGTGTGTTCATTGAAACCGCTGGTTTTTGATAGTTTGGGCCCTATTGAATTATGAATGTTTTGAATTTTCTCCAAAAGTAAAGTAGTTGCAAACTCATCCTTTTAGAAACTTGTTTGGGCTGTTGAGAGCAGTAAAAAACCATCAAAAATTTCAATCCTGCATGATTCTACCAAGAAATGTGATTCTTCATTCAAAACGCTGGTTTTTGCTATTGGGCTCTATTGAATAATGAATGTTTTGAATTTTCTCCAAAAGTAAAGTAGTTGCAAACTCATCCTTTTAGAGACTTGTTTGGGCTAATGAGAGGAGTAGAAAAACATCAAAAATTTCAGTCCTGCACGGTTCTACCAAGAAATGTGTGTTCATTCAAACCGCTGGTTTTTGATAGTTTGGGCCCTATTGAATAATGAATGTTTTGAATTTTCTCCAAAAGTAAAGTAGTTGCAAACTCATCCTTTTAGAAACTTGTTTGGGCTGTTGAGAGGAGTAAAAAACCATCAAAAATTTCAATCCTGCATGATTCTACCAAGAAATGTGATTCTTCATTCAAAACCTGATTTTTGCTATTGGGCTCTATTGAATAATGAATGTTTTGAATTTTCTTAAAAAGTAAAGTAGTTGCAAACTCATGCTTTTAGAGACTTGTTTGGGCTCATGAGAGGAGTAGAAAAACATCAAAAATTTCAGTCCTGCATGATTCTACCAAGAAATGTGTGTTCATTGAAACCGCTGGTTTTTGATAGTTTGGGCCCTATTGAATAATGAATGTTTTGAATTTTCTCCAAAAGTAAAGTAGTTGCAAACTCATCCTTTTAGAAACTTGTTTGGGCTGTTGAGAGCAGTAAAAAACCATCAAAAATTTCAATCCTGCATGATTCTACCAAGAAATGTGATTCTTCATTCAAAACGCTGGTTTTTGCTATTGGGCTCTATTGAATAATGAATGTTTTGAATTTTCTCCAAAATTAAAGTAGTTGCAAACTCATGCTTTTAGAGACTTGTTTGGGCTCATGAGAGGAGTAGAAAAACATCAAAAATTTCAGTCCTGCATGATTCTACCAAGAAATGTGTGTTCATTGAAACCGCTGGTTTTTGATAGTTTGGGCCCTATTGAATAATGAATGTTTTGAATTTTATCCAAAAGTAAAGTAGTTGCAAACTCATCCTTTTAGAAACATGTTTGGGCTGTTGAGAGCAGTAAAAAACCATCAAAAATTTCAATCCTGCATGATTCTACCAAGAAATGTGATTCTTCATTCAAAACGCTGGTTTTTGCTATTGGGCTCTATTGAATAATGAATGTTTTGAATTTTCTCCAAAATTAAAGTAGCTGCAGACTCATCCTTTTAGAGACTTGTTTGGGCTAATGAGAGGAGTAGAAAAACATCAAAAATTTCAGTCCTGCACGATTCTACCAAGAAATGTGTGTTCATTCAAACCGCTGGTTTTTGATAGTTTGGGCCCTATTGAATAATGAATGTTTAGAATTTTCTCCAAAAGTAAAGTAGTTGCAAACTCATCCTTTTAGAAACTTGTTTGGGCTGTTGAGAGGAGTAAAAAACCATCAAAAATTTCAATCCTGCATGATTCTACCAAGAAATGTGATTCTTCATTCAAAACCTGATTTTTGCTATTGGGCTCTATTGAATAATGAATGTTTTGAATTTTCTCCAAAAGTAAAGTAGTTGCAAACTCATGCTTTTAGAGACTTGTTTGGGCTCATGAGAGGAGTAGAAAAACATCAAAAATTTCAGTCCTGCATGATTCTACCAAGAAATGTGTGTTCATTGAAACCGCTGGTTTTTGATAGTTTGGGCCCTATTGAATTATGAATGTTTTGAATTTTCTCCAAAAGTAAAGTAGTTGCAAACTCATCCTTTTAGAAACTTGTTTGGGCTGTTGAGAGGAGTAAAAAACCATCAAAAATTTCAATCCTGCATGATTCTACCAAGAAATGTGATTCTTCATTCAAAACCTGATTTTTGCTATTGGGCTCTATTGAATAATGAATGTTTTGAATTTTCTCCAAAAGTAAAGTAGTTGCAAACTCATGCTTTTAGAGACTTGTTTGGTCTCATGAGAGGAGTAGAAAAACATCAAAAATTTCAGTCCTGCATGATTCTACCAAGAAATGTGTGTTCATTGAAACCGCTGGTTTTTGATAGTTTGGGCCCTATTGAATAATGAATGTTTTGAATTTTCTCCAAAAGTAAAGTAGTTGCAAACTCATCCTTTTAGAAACTTGTTTGGGCTGTTGAGAGGAGTAAACAACCATCAATAATTTCAATCCTGCATGATTCTACCAAGAAATGTGATTCTTCATTCAAAACGCTGGTTTTTGCTATTCGGCTCTATTGAATAATGAATGTTTTGAGTTTTCTCCAAAAGTAAAGTAGTTGCAAACTCATCCTTTTAGAGAATTGTTTGGGCTCATGAGAGGAGTAGAAAAACATCAAAAATTTCAGTCCTGCACGATTCTACCAAGAAATGTGTGTTCATTCAAACCGCTGGTTTTTGATATTTTGGGCCCTATTGAATAATGAATGTTTTGAATTTTCTCCAAAAGTAAAGTAGTTGCAAACTCATCCTTTTAGAAACTTGTTTGGGCTGTTGAGAGGAGTAAAAAACCATCAAAAATTTCAATCCTGCATGGTTCTACCAAGAAATGTGATTCTTCATTCAAAACCTGATTTTTGCTATTGTGCTCTATTGAATAATGAATGTTTTGAATTTTCTCCAAAAGTAAAGTAGTTGCAAACTCATGCTTTTAGAGACTTGTTTGGGCTCATGAGAGGAGTAGAAAAACATCAAAAAATTTCAGTCCTGCATGATTCTACCAAGAAATGTGTGTTCATTGACACCGCTGGTTTTTGATAGTTTGGGCCCTATTGAATAATGAATGTTTTGAATTTTCTCCAAAAGTAAAGTAGTTGCAAACTCATGCTTTTAGAGACTTGTTTGGGCTCATGAGAGGAGTAGAAAAACATCAAAAATTTCAGTCCTGCATGATTCTACCAAGAAATGTGTGTTCATTGACACCGCTGGTTTTTGATAGTTTGGGCCCTATTGAATAATGAATGTTTTGAATTTTCTCCAAAAGTAAAGTAGTTGCAAACTCATCCTTTTAGAAACTTGTTTGGGCTGTTGAGAGGAGTAAAAAACCATCAAAAATTTCAATCTTGCATGATTCTACCAAGAAATGTGATTCTTCATTCAAAACCTGATTTTTGCTATTGGGCTCTATTGAATAATGAATGTTTTGAATTTTCTCCAAAATTAAAGTAGTTGCAAACTCATGCTTTTAGAGACTTGTTTGGGCTCATGAGAGGAGTAGAAAAACATCAAAAATTTCAGTCCTGCATGATTCTACCAAGAAATGTGTGTTCATTGAAACCGCTGGTTTTTGATAGTTTGGGCCCTATTGAATAATGAATGTTTTGAATTTTCTCCAAAAGTAAAGTAGTTGCAAACTCATGCTTTTAGAGACTTGTTTGGGCTCATGAGAGTAGAAAAACATCAGAAATTTCAGTCCTGCATGATTCTACCAAGAAATGTGTGTTCATTCAAACCGCTGGTTTTTGCTATTGGGCTCTATTGAATAATGAATGTTTTGAATTTTCTCCAAAAGTAAAATAGTTGCAAACTCATGCTTTTAGAGACTTGTTTGGGCTCATGAGAGGAGTAGAAAAACATCAAAAATTTCAGTCCTGCATGATTCTACCAAGAAATGTGTGTTCATTGAAACTGCTGGTTTTTGATAGTTTGGGCCCTATTGAATAATGAATGTTTTGAATTTTCTCCAAAAGTAAAGTAGTTGCAAACTCATCCTTTTAGAAACTTGTTTGGGCTGTTGAGAGGAGTAAAAAACCATCAAAAATTTCAATCCTGCATTATTTTACCAAGAAATGTGATTCTTCATTCAAAACCTGATTTTTGCTCTTGGGCTCTATTGAATAATGAATGTTTTGAATTTTCTCCAAAAGTAAAGTAGTTGCAAACTCATGCTTTTAGAGACTTGTTTGGGCTCATGAGAGGAGTAGAAAAACATCAAAAATTTCAGTCCTGCATGATCCCACCAAGAAATGTGTGTTTATTGAAACCACTGGTTTTTGATAGTTTGGGCCCTATTGAATAATGAATGTTTTGAATTTTCTCCAAAAATAAAGTAGTTGCAAACTCATCCTTTTACAAACTTGTTTGGGCTGTTGAGAGGAGTAAAAAACCATCAAAAATTTCAATCCTGCATGATTCTACCAAGAAATGTGATTCTTCATTCAAAACGCAGGTTTTTGCTATTGGGCTCTATTGAATAATGAATGTTTTGAATTTTCTCCAAAAGTAAAGTAGTTGCAAACTCATCCTTTTAGAGACTTGTTTGGGCTCATGAGAGGAGTAGAAAAACATCAAAAATTTCAGTCCTGCACGATTCTACCAAGAAATGTGTGTTCATTCAAACCGCTGGTTTTTGATATTTTGGGCCCTATTGAATAATGAATGTTTTGAATTTTCTCCAAAAGTAAAGTAGTTGCAAACTCATCCTTTTAGAAACTTGTTTGGGCTGTTGAGAGGAGTAAAAAACCATCAAAAATTTCAATCCTGCATGATTCTACCAAGAAATGTGATTCTTCATTCAAAACCTGATTTTTGCTATTGGGCTCTATTGAATAATGAATGTTTTGAATTTTCTCCAAAAGTAAAGTAGTTGCAAACTCATCCTTTTAGAGACTTGTTTGGGCTCATGAGAGGAGTAGAAAAACATCAAAAATTTCAGTCCTGCATGATTCTGCCAAGAAATGTGTGTTCATTCAAACCGCTGGTTTTTGATAGTTTGGGCCCTATTGAATAATGAATGTTTTGAATTTTCTCCAAAAGTAAAGTAGTTGCAAACTCATCCTTTTAGAAACTTGTTTGGGCTGTTGAGAGGAGTAAAAAACCATCAAAAATTTCAATCCTGCATGATTCTACCAAGAAATGTGATTCTTCATTCAAAACGCTGGTTTTTGCTATTGGGCTCTATTGAATAATGAATGTTTTGAATTTTCTCCAAAAGTAAAGTAGTTGCAAACTCATCCTTTTAGAGACTTGTTTGGGCTAATGAGAGGAGTAGAAAAACATCAAAAATTTTAGTCCTGCACGATTCTACCAAGAAATGTGTGTTCATTCAAACCGCTGGTTTTTGATAGTTTGGGCCCTATTGAATAATGAATGTTTTGAATTTTCTCCAAAAGTAAAGTAGTTGCAAACTCATCCTTTTAGAAACTTGTTTGGGTTGTTGAGAGGAGTAAAAAACCATCAAAAATTTCAATCCTGCATGATTCTACCAAGAAATGTGATTCTTCATTCAAAACCTGATTTTTGCTATTGGGCTCTATTGAATAATGAATGTTTTGAATTTTCTTCAAAAGTAAAGTAGTTGCAAACTCATGCTTTTAGAGACTTGTTTGGGCTCATGAGAGGAGTAGAAAAACATCAAAAATTTCAGTCCTGCATGATTCTACCAAGAAATGTGTGTTCATTGAAACCGCTGGTTTTTGATAGTTTGGGCCCTATTGAATAATGAATGTTTTGAATTTTCTCCAAAAGTAAAGTAGTTGCAAACTCATCCTTTTAGAAACTTGTTTGGGCTGTTGAGAGGAGTAAACAACCATCAAAAATTTCAATCCTGCATGATTCTACCAAGAAATGTGATTCTTCATTCAAAACGCTGGTTTTTGCTATTGGGCTCTATTGAATAATGAATGTTTTGAGTTTTCTCCAAAAGTAAAGTAGTTGCAAACTCATCCTTTTAGAGACTTGTTTGGGCTCATGAGAGGAGTAGAAAAACATCAAAAATTTCAGTCCTGCATGATCCCACCAAGAAATGTGTGTTTATTGAAACCACTGGTTTTTGATAGTTTGGGCCCTATTGAATAATGAATGTTTTGAATTTTCTCCAAAAATAAAGTAGTTGCAAACTCATCCTTTTAGAAACTTGTTTGGGCTGTTGAGAGGAGTAAAAAACCATCAAAAATTTCAATCCTGCATGATTCTACCAAGAAATGTGATTCTTCATTCAAAACGCAGGTTTTTGCTATTGGGCTCTATTGAATAATGAATGTTTTGAATTTTCTCCAAAACTAAAGTAGTTGCAAACTCATCCTTTTAGAGACTTGTTTGGGCTCATGAGAGGAGTAGAAAAACATCAAAAATTTCAGTCCTGCACGATTCTACCAAGAAATGTGTGTTCATTCAAACCGCTGGTTTTTGATATTTTGGGCCCTATTGAATAATGAATGTTTTGAATTTTCTCCAAAAGTAAAGTAGTTGCAAACTCATCCTTTTAGAAACTTGTTTGGGCTGTTGAGAGGAGTAAAAAACCATCAAAAATTTCAATCCTGCATGATTCTACCAAGAAATGTGATTCTTCATTCAAAACCTGATTTTTGCTATTGGGCTCTATTGAATAATGAATGTTTTGAATTTTCTCCAAAAGTAAAGTAGTTGCAAACTCATGCTTTTAGAGACTTGTTTGGGCTCATGAGAGGAGTAGAAAAACATCAAAAATTTCAGTCCTGCATGATTCTACCAAGAAATGTGTGTTCATTGAAACCGCTGGTTTTTGATAGTTTGGGCCCTATTGAATAATGAATGTTTTGAATTTTCTCCAAAAGTAAAGTAGTTGCAAACTCATCCTTTTAGAAACTTGTTTGGGCTGTTGAGAGGAGTAAAAAAACCATCAAAAATTTCAATCCTGCATGATTCTACCAAGAAATGTGATTCTTCATTCAAAACCTGATTTTTGCTATTGGGCTCTATTGAATAATGAATGTTTTGAATTTTCTCCAAAAGTAAAGTAGTTGCAAACTCATCCTTTTAGAGACTTGTTTGGGCTAATGAGAGGAGTAGAAGAACATAAAAAATTTCAGTCCTGCACGATTCTACCAAGAAATGTGTGTTCATTCAAACCGCTGGTTTTTGATAGTTTGGGCCCTATTGAATAATGAATGTTTTGAATTTTCTCCAAAAGTAAAGTAGTTGCAAACTCATCCTTTTAGAAACTTGTTTGGGCTGTTGAGAGGAGTAAACAACCATCAAAAATTTCAATCCTGCATGATTCTACCAAGAAATGTGATTCTTCATTCAAAACGCTGGTTTTTGCTATTGGGCTCTATTGAATAATGAATGTTTTGAATTTTCTCCAAAAGTAAAGTAGTTGCAAACTCATGCTTTTAGAGACTTGTTTGGGCTCATGAGAGGAGTAGAAAAACATCAAAAAATTTCAGTCCTGCATGATTCTACCAAGAAATGTGTGTTCATTGACACCGCTGGTTTTTGATAGTTTGGGCCCTATTGAATAATGAATGTTTTGAATTTTCTCCAAAAGTAAAGTAGTTGCAAACTCATGCTTTTAGAGACTTGTTTGGGCTCATGAGAGGAGTAGAAAAACATCAAAAATTTCAGTCCTGCATGATTCTACCAAGAAATGTGTGTTCATTGAAACCGCTGGTTTTTGATAGTTTGGGCCCTATTGAATAATGAATGTTTTGAATTTTCTCCAAAAGTAAAGTAGTTGCAAACTCATGTTTTTAGAGACTTGTTTGGGCTCATGAGAGTAGAAAAACATCAGAAATTTCAGTCCTGCATGATTCTACCAAGAAATGTGTGTTCATTCAAACCGCTGGTTTTTGATTGTTTGGGCCCTATTGAATAATGAATGTTTTGAATTTTCTCCAAAAGTAAAGTAGTTGCAAACTCATCCTTTTAGAAACTTGTTTGGGCTGTTGAGAGCAGTAAAAAACCATCAAAAATTTCAATCCTGCATGATTCTACCAAGAAATGTGATTCTTCATTCAAAACGCTGGTTTTTGCTATTGGGCTCTATTGAATAATGAATGTTTTGAATTTTCTCCAAAAGTAAAGTAGTTGCAAACTCATCCTTTTAGAGACTTGTTTGGGCTAATGAGAGGAGTAGAAAAACATCAAAAATTTCAGTCCTGCACGATTCTACCAAGAAATGTGTGTTCATTGAAACCGCTGGTTTTTGATAGTTTGGGCCCTATTGAATAATGAATGTTTTGAATTTTCTCCAAAAGTAAAGTAGTTGCAAACTCATCCTTTTAGAAACTTGTTTGGGCTGTTGAGAGCAGTAAAAAACCATCAAAAATTTCAATCCTGCATGATTCTACCAAGAAATGTGATTCTTCATTCAAAACGCTGGTTTTTGCTATTGGGCTCTATTGAATAATGAATGTTTTGAATTTTCTCCAAAATTAAAGTAGTTGCAAACTCATGCTTTTAGAGACTTGTTTGGGCTCATGAGAGGAGTAGAAAAACATCAAAAATTTCAGTCCTGCATGATTCTACCAAGAAATGTGTGTTCATTGAAACCGCTGGTTTTTGATAGTTTGGGCCCTATTGAATAATGAATGTTTTGAATTTTATCCAAAAGTAAAGTAGTTGCAAACTCATCCTTTTAGAAACTTGTTTGGGCTGTTGAGAGCAGTAAAAAACCATCAAAAATTTCAATCCTGCATGATTCTACCAAGAAATGTGATTCTTCATTCAAAACGCTGGTTTTTGCTATTGGGCTCTATTGAATAATGAATGTTTTGAATTTTCTCCAAAATTAAAGTAGTTGCAGACTCATCCTTTTAGAGACTTGTTTGGGCTAATGAGAGGAGTAGAAAAACATCAAAAATTTCAGTCCTGCACGATTCTACCAAGAAATGTGTGTTCATTCAAACCGCTGGTTTTTGATAGTTTGGGCCCTATTGAATAATGAATGTTTTGAATTTTCTCCAAAAGTAAAGTAGTTGCAAACTCATCCTTTTAGAAACTTGTTTGGGCTGTTGAGAGGAGTAAAAAACCATCAAAAATTTCAATCCTGCATGATTCTACCAAGAAATGTGATTCTTCATTCAAAACCTGATTTTTGCTATTGGGCTCTATTGAATAATGAATGTTTTGAATTTTCTCCAAAAGTAAAGTAGTTGCAAACTCATGCTTTTAGAGACTTGTTTGGGCTCATGAGAGGAGTAGAAAAACATCAAAAATTTCAGTCCTGCATGATTCTACCAAGAAATGTGTGTTCATTGAAACCGCTGGTTTTTGATAGTTTGGGCCCTATTGAATTATGAATGTTTTGAATTTTCTCCAAAAGTAAAGTAGTTGCAAACTCATCCTTTTAGAAACTTGTTTGGGCTGTTGAGAGGAGTAAAAAACCATCAAAAATTTCAATCCTGCATGATTCTACCAAGAAATGTGATTCTTCATTCAAAACCTGATTTTTGCTATTGGGCTCTATTGAATAATGAATGTTTTGAATTTTCTCCAAAAGTAAAGTAGTTGCAAACTCATGCTTTTAGAGACTTGTTTGGTCTCATGAGAGGAGTAGAAAAACATCAAAAATTTCAGTCCTGCATGATTCTACCAAGAAATGTGTGTTCATTGAAACCGCTGGTTTTTGATAGTTTGGGCCCTATTGAATAATGAATGTTTTGAATTTTCTCCAAAAGTAAAGTAGTTGCAAACTCATCCTTTTAGAAACTTGTTTGGGCTGTTGAGAGGAGTAAACAACCATCAATAATTTCAATCCTGCATGATTCTACCAAGAAATGTGATTCTTCATTCAAAACCTGATTTCTGCTATTGTGCTCTATTGAATAATGAATGTTTTGAATTTTCTCCAAAAGTAAAGTAGTTGCAAACTCATGCTTTTAGAGACTTGTTTGGGCTCATGAGAGGAGTAGAAAAACATCAAAAAATTTCAGTCCTGCATGATTCTACCAAGAAATGTGTGTTCATTGACACCGCTGGTTTTTGATAGTTTGGGCCCTATTGAATAATGAATGTTTTGAATTTTCTCCAAAAGTAAAGTAGTTGCAAACTCATGCTTTTAGAGACTTGTTTGGGCTCATGAGAGGAGTAGAAAAACATCAAAAATTTCAGTCCTGCATGATTCTACCAAGAAATGTGTGTTCATTGAAACCGCTGGTTTTTGATAGTTTGGGCCCTATTGAATAATGAATGTTTTGAATTTTCTCCAAAAGTAAAGTAGTTGCAAACTCATCCTTTTAGAAACTTGTTTGGGCTGTTGAGAGGAGTAAAAAACCATCAAAAATTTCAATCTTGCATGATTCTACCAAGAAATGTGATTCTTCATTCAAAACCTGATTTTTGCTATTGGGCTCTATTGAATAATGCATGTTTTGAATTTTCTCCAAAAGTAAAGTAGTTGCAAACTCATGCTTTTAGAGACTTGTTTGGGCTCATGAGAGGAGTAGAAAAACATCAAAAATTTCAGTCCTGCATGATTCTACCAAGAAATGTGTGTTCATTGAAACCGCTGGTTTTTGATAGTTTGGGCCCTATTGAATAATGAATGTTTTGAATTTTCTCCAAAAGTAAAGTAGTTGCAAACTCATGCTTTTAGAGACTTGTTTGGGCTCATGAGAGGAGTAGAAAAACATCAAAAATTTCAGTCCTGCATGATTCTACCAAGAAATGTGTGTTCATTGAAACCGCTGGTTTTTGATAGTTTGGGCCCTATTGAATAATGAATGTTTTGAATTTTCTCCAAAAGTAAAGTAGTTGCAAACTCATCCTTTTAGAGACTTGTTTGGGCTAATGAGAGGAGTAGAAAAACATCAAAAATTTCAATCCTGCACGATTCTACCAAGAAATGTGTGTTCATTGAAACCGCTGGTTTTTGATAGTTTGGGCCCTATTGAATAATGAATGTTTTGAATTTTCTCCAAAAGTAAAGTAGTTGCAAACTCATCCTTTTAGAAACTTGTTTGGGCTGTTGAGAGGAGTAAAAAACCATCAAAAATTTCAATCTTGCATGATTCTACCAAGAAATGTGATTCTTCATTCAAAACCTGATTTTTGCTATTGGGCTCTATTAAATAATGAATGTTTTGAATTTTCTCCAAAAGTAAAGTAGTTGCAAACTCATGCTTTTAGAGACTTGTTTGGGCTCATGAGAGGAGTAGAAAAACATCAAAAAATTTCAGTCCTGCATGATTCTACCAAGAAATGTGTGTTCATTGACACCGCTGGTTTTTGATAGTTTGGGCCCTATTGAATAATGAATGTTTTGAATTTTCTCCAAAAGTAAAGTAGTTGCAAACTCATGCTTTTAGAGACTTGTTTGGGCTCATGAGAGGAGTAGAAAAACATCAAAAATTTCAGTCCTGCATGATTCTACCAAGAAATGTGTGTTCATTGAAACCGCTGGTTTTTGATAGTTTGGGCCCTATTGAATAATGAATGTTTTGAATTTTCTCCAAAAGTAAAGTAGTTGCAAACTCATCCTTTTAGAAACTTGTTTGGGCTGTTGAGAGGAGTAAAAAACCATCAAAAATTTCAATCTTGCATGATTCTACCAAGAAATGTGATTCTTCATTCAAAACCTGATTTTTGCTATTGGGCTCTATTGAATAATGCATGTTTTGAATTTTCTCCAAAAGTAAAGTAGTTGCAAACTCATGCTTTTAGAGACTTGTTTGGGCTCATGAGAGGAGTAGAAAAACATCAAAAATTTCAGTCCTGCATGATTCTACCAAGAAATGTGTGTTCATTGAAACCGCTGGTTTTTGATAGTTTGGGCCCTATTGAATAATGAATGTTTTGAATTTTCTCCAAAAGTAAAGTAGTTGCAAACTCATGCTTTTAGAGACTTGTTTGGGCTCATGAGAGGAGTAGAAAAACATCAAAAATTTCAGTCCTGCATGATTCTACCAAGAAATGTGTGTTCATTGAAACCGCTGGTTTTTGATAGTTTGGGCCCTATTGAATAATGAATGTTTTGAATTTTCTCCAAAAGTAAAGTAGTTGCAAACTCATCCTTTTAGAGACTTGTTTGGGCTAATGAGAGGAGTAGAAAAACATCAAAAATTTCAATCCTGCACGATTCTACCAAGAAATGTGTGTTCATTGAAACCGCTGGTTTTTGATAGTTTGGGCCCTATTGAATAATGAATGTTTTGAATTTTCTCCAAAAGTAAAGTAGTTGCAAACTCATCCTTTTAGAAACTTGTTTGGGCTGTTGAGAGGAGTAAAAAACCATCAAAAATTTCAATCTTGCATGATTCTACCAAGAAATGTGATTCTTCATTCAAAACCTGATTTTTGCTATTGGGCTCTATTAAATAATGAATGTTTTGAATTTTCTCCAAAAGTAAAGTAGTTGCAAACTCATGCTTTTAGAGACTTGATTGGGCTCATGAGAGGAATAGAAAAACATCAAAAATTTCAGTCCTGCATGATTCTACCAAGAAATGTGTGTTCTTTGAAACCGCTGGTTTTTGATAGTTTGGGCCCTATTGAATAATGAATGTTTTGAATTTTCTCCAAAAGTAAAGTAGTTGCAAACTCATGCTTTTAGAGACTTGTTTGGGCTCATGAGAGTAGAAAAACATCAGAAAATTCAGTCCTGCATGATTCTACCAAGAAATGTGTGTTCATTGAAACCGCTGGTTTTTGATAGTTTGGGCCCTATTGAATAATGAATGTTTTGAATTTTCTCCAAAATTAAAATAGTTGCAAACTCATCCTTTTAGAAACTTGTTTGGGCTGTTGAGAGGAGTAAAAAACCATCAAAAATTTCAATCCTGCATGATTCTACCAAGAAATGTGATTCTTCATTCAAAACCTGATTTTTGCTATTGGGCTCTATTGAATAATGAATGTTTTGAATTTTCTCCAAAAGTAAAGTAGTTGCAAACTCATGCTTTTAGAGACTTGTTTGGGCTCATGAGAGGAGTAGAAAAACATCAAAAATTTCAGTCCTGCATGATTCTACCAAGAAATGTGTGTTCATTGAAACCGCTGGTTTTTGATAGTTTGGGCCCTATTGAATAATGAATGTTTTGAATTTTCTCCAAAAGTAAAGTAGTTGCAAACTCATCCTTTTAGAAACTTGTTTGGGCTGTTGAGAGCAGTAAAAAACCATCAAAAATTTCAATCCTGCATGATTCTACCAAGAAATGTGATTCTTCATTCAAAACGCTGGTTTTTGCTATTGGGCTCTATTGAATAATGAATGTTTTGAATTTTCTCCAAAAGTAAAGTAGTTGCAGACTCATCCTTTTAGAGACTTGTTTGGGCTAATGAGAGGAGTAGAAAAACATCAAAAATTTCAGTCCTGCACGATTCTACCAAGAAATGTGTGTTCATTCAAACCGCTGGTTTTTGATAGTTTGGGCCCTATTGAATAATGAATGTTTTGAATTTTCTCCAAAAGTAAAGTAGTTGCAAACTCATCCTTTTAGAAACTTGTTTGGGCTGTTGAGAGGAGTAAAAAACCATCAAAAATTTCAATCCTGCATGATTCTACCAAGAAATGTGATTCTTCATTCAAAACCTGATTTTTGCTATTGGGCTCTATTAAATAATGAATGTTTTGAATTTTCTCCAAAAGTAAAGTAGTTGCAAACTCATGCTTTTAGAGACTTGTTTGGGCTCATGAGAGGAGTAGAAAAACATCAAAAATTTCAGTCCTGCATGATTCTACCAAGAAATGTGTGTTCATTGAAACCGCTGGTTTTTGATAGTTTGGGCCCTATTGAATTATGAATGTTTTGAATTTTCTCCAAAAGTAAAGTAGTTGCAAACTCATCCTTTTAGAAACTTGTTTGGGCTGTTGAGAGGAGTAAAAAACCATCAAAAATTTCAATCCTGCATGATTCTACCAAGAAATGTGATTCTTCATTCAAAACCTGATTTTTGCTATTGGGCTCTATTGAATAATGAATGTTTTGAATTTTCTCCAAAAGTAAAGTAGTTGCAAACTCATGCTTTTAGAGACTTGTTTGGTCTCATGAGAGGAGTAGAAAAACATCAAAAATTTCAGTCCTGCATGATTCTACCAAGAAATGTGTGTTCATTGAAACCGCTGGTTTTTGATAGTTTGGGCCCTATTGAATAATGAATGTTTTGAATTTTCTCCAAAAGTAAAGTAGTTGCAAACTCATCCTTTTAGAAACTTGTTTGGGCTGTTGAGAGGAGTAAGGCCGGTTTCACATTAGCGCATTTTCAGCACGCGCACGGCCAGGGGTAGCTCCGCCCCCGATCCGGCTCTCTGCCCGGCGTGCCCGCCCCTTCCTTGTAAGCGCCGCCTCCTAGCGGACAGTGGCGCCTGCGATTGGCGCACCCTATCTTTAGCATAGGGTGCGCCGATCGTGCGCAGGCCATGCGCTAGTTGCGCTTTGACCTGCGCTGCGCACTTTTGACAGTGCGCCGTGCGCGCCAAAATCGAACTTTTCGGATTTTGGCGCGCACGGCGCACCGTCAAAAGTGCGCAGCGCAGGTCAAAGCGCAACTAGCGCACGGCCTGCGCACGATCGGCGCACCCTATGCTAAAGATAGGGTGCGCCGATCGCAGGCGCCGCTGTCCGCTAGGAGGCGGCGCTACAAGGAAGGGGCGGGCACGCCGGGCAGAGAGCCGGATCGGGGGCGGAGCTACCCCCGGCCGTGCGCGCGCTGAAAATGCGCTAATGTGAAACCAGCCTAAACAACCATCAAAAATTTCAATCCTGCATGATTCTACCAAGAAATGTGATTCTTCATTCAAAACGCTGGTTTTTGCTATTGGGCTCTATTGAATAATGAATGTTTTGAATTTTCTCCAAAAGTAAAGTAGTTGCAAACTCATCCTTTTAGAGACTTGTTTGGGCTCATGAGAGGAGTAGAAAAACATCAAAAATTTCATTCCTGCACGATTCTACCAAGAAATGTGTGTTCATTGAAACCGCTGGTTTTTGATAGTTTGGGCCCTATTGAATAATGAATGTTTTGAATTTTCTCCAAAAGTAAAGTAGTTGCAAACTCATCCTTTTAGAAACTTGTTTGGGCTGTTGAGAGGAGTAAAAAACCATCAAAAATTTCAATCCTGCATGATTCTACCAAGAAATGTGATTCTTCATTCAAAACCTGATTTTTGCTATTGGGCTCTATTGAATAATGAATGTTTTGAATTTTCTCCAAAAGTAAAGTAGTTGCAAACTCATGCTTTTAGAGACTTGTTTGGGCTCATGAGAGGAGTAGAAAAACATCAAAAATTTCAGTCCTGCATGATTCTACCAAGAAATGTGTGTTCATTCAAACCGCTGGTTTTTGATAGTTTGGGCCCTATTGAATAATGAATGTTTTGAATTTTCTCCAAAAGTAAAGTAGTTGCAAACTCATCCTTTTAGAAACTTGTTTGGGCTGTTGAGAGGAGTAAAAAACCATCAAAAATTTCAATCCTGCATGATTCTACCAAGAAATGTGATTCTTCATTCAAAACCTGATTTTTGCTATTGGGGTCTATTGAATATTGAATGTTTTGAATTTTCTCCAAAAGTAAAGTAATTGCAAACTCATGCTTTTAGAGACTTGTTTGGGCTCATGAGAGGAGTAGAAAAACATCAAAAATTTCAGTCCTGCATGATTCTACCAAGAAATGTGTGTTCATTGAAACCGCTGGTTTTTGATAGTTTGGGCCCTATTGAATAATGAATGTTTTGAATTTTCTCCAAAAGTAAAGTAGTTGCAAACTCATCCTTTTAGAAACTTGTTTGGGCTGTTGAGAGGAGTAAAAAACCATCATAAATTTCAATCCTGCATGATTCTACCAAGAAATGTGATTCTTCATTCAAAACGCTGGTTTTTGCTATTGGGCTTTATTGAATAATGAATGTTTTGAATTTTCTCCAAAAGTAAAGTAGTTGCAAACTCATCCTTTTAGAGACTTGTTTGGGCTCATGAGAGGAGTAGAAAAACATCAAAAATTTCAGTCCTGCACGATTCTACCAAGAAATGTGTGTTCAT
This sequence comes from Dendrobates tinctorius, assembly GCF_039654945.1. Taxonomy (NCBI): domain Eukaryota; kingdom Metazoa; phylum Chordata; class Amphibia; order Anura; family Dendrobatidae; genus Dendrobates; species Dendrobates tinctorius. Next base: position 27,541,734 of record NW_027361793.1, read on the forward strand.
TCAAACCGCTGGTTTTTGATATTTTGGGCCCTATTGAATAATGAATGTTTTGAATTTTCTCCAAAAGTAAAGTAGTTGCAAACTCATCCTTTTAGAAACTTGTTTGGGCTGTTGAGAGGAGTAAAAAACCATCAAAAATTTCAATCCTGCATGATTCTACCAAGAAATGTGATTCTTCATTCAAAACCTGATTTTTGCTATTGGGCTCTATTGAATAATGAATGTTTTGAATTTTCTCCAAAAGTAAAGTAGTTGCAAACTCATGCTTTTAGAGACTTGTTTGGGCTCATGAGAGGAGTAGAAAAACATCAAAAATTTCAGTCCTGCATGATTCTACCAAGAAATGTGTGTTCATTGAAACCGCTGGTTTTTGTTAGTTTGGGCCGTATTGAATAATGAATGTTTTGAATTTTCTACAAAAGTAAAGTAGTTGCAAACTCAACCTTTTAGAAACTTGTTTGGGCTGTTGAGAGGAGTAAAAAACCATCAAAAATTTCAATCCTGCATGATTCTACCAAGAAATGTGATTCTTCATTCAAAACCTGATTTTTGCTATTGGGCTCTATTGAATATTGAATGTTTTGAATTTTCTCCAAAAGTAAAGTAATTGCAAACTCATGCTTTTAGAGACTTGTTTGGGCTCATGAGAGGAGTAGAAAAACATCAAAAATTTCAGTCCTGCATGATTCTACCAAGAAATGTGTGTTCATTGAAACCGCTGGTTTTTGATAGTTTGGGCCCTATTGAATAATGAATGTTTTGAATTTTCTCCAAAAGTAAAGTAGTTGCAAACTCATCCTTTTAGAAACTTGTTTGGGCTGTTGAGAGGAGTAAAAAACCATCAAAAATTTCAATCCTGCATGATTCTACCAAGAAATGTGATTCTTCATTCAAAACGCTGGTTTTTGCTATTGGGCTCTATTGAATAATGAATGTTTTGAATTTTCTCCAAAAGTAAAGTAGTTGCAAACTCATCCTTTTAGAGACTTGTTTGGGCTCATGAGAGGAGTAGAAAAACATCAAAAATTTCAGTCCTGCACGATTCTACCAAGAAATGTGTGTTCATTCAAACCGCTGGTTTTTGATATTTTGGGCCCTATTGAATAATGAATGTTTTGAATTTTCTCCAAAAGTAAAGTAGTTGCAAACTCATCCTTTTAGAAACTTGTTTGGGCTGTTGAGAGGAGTAAAAAACCATCAAAAATTTCAATCCTGCATGATTCTACCAAGAAATGTGATTCTTCATTCAAAACGCTGGTTTTTGCTATTGGGCTCTATTGAATAATGAATGTTTTGAATTTTCTCCAAAAGTAAAGTAGTTGCAAACTCATGCTTTTAGAGACTTGTTTGGGCTCATGAGAGGAGTAGAAAAACATGAAAAATTTCAGTCCTGCATGATTCTACCAAGAAATGTGTGTTCATTGAAACTGCTGGTTTTTGATAGTTTGGGCCCTATTGAATAATGAATGTTTTGAATTTTCTCCAAAAGTAAAGTAGTTGCAAACTCATCCTTTTAGAAACTTGTTTGGGCTGTTGAGAGGAGTAAAAAACATCAAAAATTTCAATCCTGCATTATTTTACCAAGAAATGTGATTCTTCATTCAAAACCTGATTTTTGCTATTGGGCTCTATTGAATAATGAATGTTTTGAATTTTCTCCAAAAGTAAAGTAGTTGCAAACTCATGCTTTTAGAGACTTGTTTGGGCTCATGAGAGGAGTAGAAAAACATCAAAAATTTCAGTCCTGCATGATTCTACCAAGAAATGTGTGTTCTTTGAAACCGCTGGTTTTTGTTAGTTTGGGCCGTATTGAATAATGAATGTTTTGAATTTTCTACAAAAGTAAAGTAGTTGCAAACTCAACCTTTTAGAAACTTGTTTGGGCTGTTGAGAGGAGTAAAAAACCATCAAAAATTTCAATCCTGCATGATTCTACCAAGAAATGTGATTCTTCATTCAAAACGCTGGTTTTTGCTATTGGGCTCTATTGAATAATGAATGTTTTGAATTTTCTCCAAAAGTAAAGTAGTTGCAAACTCATGCTTTTAGAGACTTGTTTGGGCTCATGAGAGGAGTAGAAAAACATCAAAAATTTCAGTCCTGCATGATTCTACCAAGAAATGTGTGTTCATTGAAACCGCTGGTTTTTGATAGTTTGGGCCCTATTGAATAATGAATGTTTTGAATTTTCTCCAAAAGTAAAGTAGTTGCAAACTCATGCTTTTAGAGACTTGTTTGGGCTCATGAGAGTAGAAAAACATCAGAAATTTCAGTCCTGCATGATTCTACCAAGAAATGTGTGTTCATTGAAACCGCTGGTTTTTGATAGTTTGGGCCCTATTGAATAATGAATGTTTTGAATTTTCTCCAAAATTAAAATAGTTGCAAACTCATCCTTTTAGAAACTTGTTTGGGCTGTTGAGAGGAGTAAAAAACCATCAAAAATTTCAATCCTGCATGATTCTACCAAGAAATGTGATTCTTCATTCAAAACGCTGGTTTTTGCTATTGGGCTCTATTGAATAATGAATGTTTTGAATTTTCTCCAAAAGTAAAGTAGTTGCAAACTCATCCTTTTAGAAACTTGTTTGGGCTGTTGAGAGGAGTAAAAAACCATCAAAAATTTCAATCCTGCATGATTCTACCAAGAAATGTGATTCTTCATTCAAAACCTGATTTTTGCTATTGGGCTCTATTGAATAATGAATGTTTTGAATTTTCTTAAAAAGTAAAGTAGTTGCAAACTCATGCTTTTAGAGACTTGTTTGGGCTCATGAGAGGAGTAGAAAAACATCAAAAATTTCAGTCCTGCATGATTCTACCAAGAAATGTGTGTTCATTGAAACCGCTGGTTTTTGATAGTTTGGACCCTATTGAATAATGAATGTTTTGAATTTTCTCCAAAAGTAAAGTAGTTGCAAACTCATCCTTTTAGAAACTTGTTTGGGCTGTTGAGAGGAGTAAAAAACCATCAAAAATTTCAATCCTGCATGATTCTACCAAGAAATGTGATTCTTCATTCAAAACGCTGGTTTTTGCTATTGGGCTCTATTGAATAATGAATGTTTTGAATTTTCTCCAAAATTAAAGTAGTTGCAAACTCATGCTTTTAGAGACTTGTTTGGGCTCATCAGAGGAGTAGAAAAACATCAAAAATTTCAGTCCTGCATGATTCTACCAAGAAATGTGTGTTCATTGAAACCGCTGGTTTTTGATAGTTTGGGCCCTATTGAATAATGAATGTTTTGAATTTTCTCCAAAAGTAAAGCAGTTGCAAACTCATCCTTTTAGAAACTTGTTTGGGCTGTTGAGAGCAGTAAAAAACCATCAAAAATTTCAATCCTGCATGATTCTACCAAGAAATGTGATTCTTCATTCAAAACGCTGTTTTTTGCTATTGGGCTCTATTGAATAATGAATGTTTTGAATTTTCTCCAAAAGTAAAGTAGTTGCAGACTCATCCTTTTAGAGACTTGTTTGGGCTAATGAGAGGAGTAGAAAAACATCAAAAATTTCAGTCCTGCACGATTCTACCAAGAAATGTGTGTTCATTCAAACCGCTGGTTTTTGATAGTTTGGGCCCTATTGAATAATGAATGTTTTGAATTTTCTCCAAAAGTAAAGTAGTTGCAAACTCATCCTTTTAGAAACTTGTTTGGGCTGTTGAGAGGAGTAAAAAACCATCAAAAATTTCAATCCTGCATGATTCTACCAAGAAATGTGATTCTTCATTCAAAACCTGATTTTTGCTCTTGGGCTCTATTGAATAATGAATGTTTTGAATTTTCTCCAAAAGTAAAGTAGTTGCAAACTCATGCTTTTAGAGACTTGTTTGGGCTCATGAGAGGAGTAGAAAAACATCAAAAATTTCAGTCCTGCATGATCCCACCAAGAAATGTGTGTTTATTGAAACCACTGGTTTTTGATAGTTTGGGCCCTATTGAATAATGAATGTTTTGAATTTTCTCCAAAAATAAAGTAGTTGCAAACTCATCCTTTTAGAAACTTGTTTGGGCTGTTGAGAGGAGTAAAAAACCATCAAAAATTTCAATCCTGCATGATTCTACCAAGAAATGTGATTCTTCATTCAAAACCTGATTTTTGCTATTGGGCTCTATTGAATAATGAATGTTTTGAATTTTCTCCAAAAGTAAAGTAGTTGCAAACTCATCCTTTTAGAGACTTGTTTGGGCTCATGAGAGGAGTAGAAAAACATCAAAAATTTCAGTCCTGCACGATTCTACCAAGAAATGTGTGTTCATTCAAACCGCTGGTTTTTGATATTTTGGGCCCTATTGAATAATGAATGTTTTGAATTTTCTCCAAAAGTAAAGTAGTTGCAAACTCATCCTTTTAGAAACTTGTTTGGGCTGTTGAGAGGAGTAAAAAACCATCAAAAATTTCAATCCTGCATGATTCTACCAAGAAATGTGATTCTTCATTCAAAACCTGATTTTTGCTATTGGGCTCTATTGAATAATGAATGTTTTGAATTTTCTCCAAAAGTAAAGTAGTTGCAAACTCATGCTTTTAGAGACTTGTTTGGGCTCATGAGAGGAGTAGAAAAACATCAAAAATTTCAGTCCTGCATGATTCTACCAAGAAATGTGTGTTCATTGAAACCGCTGGTTTTTGATAGTTTGGGCCCTATTGAATAATGAATGTTTTGAATTTTCTCCAAAAGTAAAGTAGTTGCAAACTCATCCTTTTAGAAACTTGTTTGGGCTGTTGAGAGGAGTAAACAACCATCAAAAATTTCAATCCTGCATGATTCTACCAAGAAATGTGATTCTTCATTCAAAACGCTGGTTTTTGCTATTGGGCTCTATTGAATAATGAATGTTTTGAATTTTCTCCAAAATTAAAGTAGTTGCAAACTCATGCTTTTAGAGACTTGTTTGGGCTCATGAGAGGAGTAGAAAAACATCAAAAATTTCAGTCCTGCATGATTCTACCAAGAAATGTGTGTTCATTGAAACCGCTGGTTTTTGATAGTTTGGGCCCTATTGAATAATGAATGTTTTGAATTTTCTCCAAAAGTAAAGTAGTTGCAAACTCATCCTTTTAGAAACTTGTTTGGGCTGTTGAGAGCAGTAAAAAACCATCAAAAATTTCAATCCTGCATGATTCTACCAAGAAATGTGATTCTTCATTCAAAACGCTGGTTTTTGCTATTGGGCTCTATTGAATAATGAATGTTTTGAATTTTCTCCAAAAGTAAAGTAGTTGCAGACTCATGCTTTTAGAGACTTGTTTGGGCTCATGAGAGGAGTAGAAAAACATCAAAAATTTCAGTCCTGCATGATTCTAACAAGAAATGTGTGTTCATTGAAACCGCTGGTTTTTGATAGTTTGGGCCCTATTGAATAATGAATGTTTTTAATTTTCTCCAAAAGTAAAGTAGTTGCAAACTCATCCTTTTAGAAACTTGTTTGGGCTGTTGAGAGGAGTAAAAAACCATCAAAAATTTCAATCCTGCATGATTCTACCAAGAAATGTGATTCTTCATTCAAAACCTGATTTTTGCTATTGGGCTCTATTGAATAATGAATGTTTTGAATTTTCTCCAAAAGTAAAGTAGTTGCAAACTCATGCTTTTAGAGACTTGTTTGGGCTCATGAGAGGAGTAGAAAAACATCAAAAATTTCAGTCCTGCATGATTCTACCAAGAAATGTGTGTTCATTGAAACCGCTGGTTTTTGATAGTTTGGGCCCTATTGAATAATGAATGTTTTGAATTTTCTCCAAAAGTAAAGTAGTTGCAAACTCATGCTTTTAGAGACTTGTTTGGGCTCATGAGAGTAGAAAAACATCAGAAATTTCAGTCCTGCATGATTCTACCAAGAAATGTGTGTTCATTGAAACCGCTGGTTTTTGATAGTTTGGGCCCTATTGAATAATGAATGTTTTGAATTTTCTCCAAAATTAAAATAGTTGCAAACTCATCCTTTTAGAAACTTGTTTGGGCTGTTGAGAGGAGTAAAAAACCATCAAAAATTTCAATCCTGCATGATTCTACCAAGAAATGTGATTCTTCATTCAAAACGCTGGTTTTTGCTATTGGGCTCTATTGAATAATGAATGTTTTGAATTTTCTCCAAAAGTAAAGTAGTTGCAAACTCATCCTTTTAGAAACTTGTTTGGGCTGTTGAGAGGAGTAAAAAACCATCAAAAATTTCAATCCTGCATGATTCTACCAAGAAATGTGATTCTTCATTCAAAACCTGATTTTTGCTATTGGGCTCTATTGAATAATGAATGTTTTGAATTTTCTTAAAAAGTAAAGTAGTTGCAAACTCATGCTTTTAGAGACTTGTTTGGGCTCATGAGAGGAGTAGAAAAACATCAAAAATTTCAGTCCTGCATGATTCTACCAAGAAATGTGTGTTCATTGAAACCGCTGGTTTTTGATAGTTTGGACCCTATTGAATAATGAATGTTTTGAATTTTCTCCAAAAGTAAAGTAGTTGCAAACTCATCCTTTTAGAAACTTGTTTGGGCTGTTGAGAGGAGTAAAAAACCATCAAAAATTTCAATCCTGCATGATTCTACCAAGAAATGTGATTCTTCATTCAAAACGCTGGTTTTTGCTATTGGGCTCTATTGAATAATGAATGTTTTGAATTTTCTCCAAAATTAAAGTAGTTGCAAACTCATGCTTTTAGAGACTTGTTTGGGCTCATCAGAGGAGTAGAAAAACATCAAAAATTTCAGTCCTGCATGATTCTACCAAGAAATGTGTGTTCATTGAAACCGCTGGTTTTTGATAGTTTGGGCCCTATTGAATAATGAATGTTTTGAATTTTCTCCAAAAGTAAAGCAGTTGCAAACTCATCCTTTTAGAAACTTGTTTGGGCTGTTGAGAGCAGTAAAAAACCATCAAAAATTTCAATCCTGCATGATTCTACCAAGAAATGTGATTCTTCATTCAAAACGCTGTTTTTTGCTATTGGGCTCTATTGAATAATGAATGTTTTGAATTTTCTCCAAAAGTAAAGTAGTTGCAGACTCATCCTTTTAGAGACTTGTTTGGGCTAATGAGAGGAGTAGAAAAACATCAAAAATTTCAGTCCTGCACGATTCTACCAAGAAATGTGTGTTCATTCAAACCGCTGGTTTTTGATAGTTTGGGCCCTATTGAAAAATGAATGTTTTGAATTTTCTCCAAAAGTAAAGTAGTTGCAAACTCATCCTTTTAGAAACTTGTTTGGGCTGTTGAGAGGAGTAAAAAACCATCAAAAATTTCAATCCTGCATGATTCTACCAAGAAATGTGATTCTTCATTCAAAACCTGATTTTTGCTCTTGGGCTCTATTGAATAATGAATGTTTTGAATTTTCTCCAAAAGTAAAGTAGTTGCAAACTCATGCTTTTAGAGACTTGTTTGGGCTCATGAGAGGAGTAGAAAAACATCAAAAATTTCAGTCCTGCATGATCCCACCAAGAAATGTGTGTTTATTGAAACCACTGGTTTTTGATAGTTTGGGCCCTATTGAATAATGAATGTTTTGAATTTTCTCCAAAAATAAAGTAGTTGCAAACTCATCCTTTTAGAAACTTGTTTGGGCTGTTGAGAGGAGTAAAAAACCATCAAAAATTTCAATCCTGCATGATTCTACCAAGAAATGTGATTCTTCATTCAAAACCTGATTTTTGCTATTGGGCTCTATTGAATAATGAATGTTTTGAATTTTCTCCAAAAGTAAAGTAGTTGCAAACTCATCCTTTTAGAGACTTGTTTGGGCTCATGAGAGGAGTAGAAAAACATCAAAAATTTCAGTCCTGCACGATTCTACCAAGAAATGTGTGTTCATTCAAACCGCTGGTTTTTGATATTTTGGGCCCTATTGAATAATGAATGTTTTGAATTTTCTCCAAAAGTAAAGTAGTTGCAAACTCATCCTTTTAGAAACTTGTTTGGGCTGTTGAGAGGAGTAAAAAACCATCAAAAATTTCAATCCTGCATGATTCTACCAAGAAATGTGATTCTTCATTCAAAACCTGATTTTTGCTATTGGGCTCTATTGAATAATGAATGTTTTGAATTTTCTCCAAAAGTAAAGTAGTTGCAAACTCATGCTTTTAGAGACTTGTTTGGGCTCATGAGAGGAGTAGAAAAACATCAAAAATTTCAGTCCTGCATGATTCTACCAAGAAATGTGTGTTCATTGAAACCGCTGGTTTTTGATAGTTTGGGCCCTATTGAATAATGAATGTTTTGAATTTTCTCCAAAAGTAAAGTAGTTGCAAACTCATCCTTTTAGAAACTTGTTTGGGCTGTTGAGAGGAGTAAACAACCATCAAAAATTTCAATCCTGCATGATTCTACCAAGAAATGTGATTCTTCATTCAAAACGCTGGTTTTTGCTATTGGGCTCTATTGAATAATGAATGTTTTGAATTTTCTCCAAAATTAAAGTAGTTGCAAACTCATGCTTTTAGAGACTTGTTTGGGCTCATGAGAGGAGTAGAAAAACATCAAAAATTTCAGTCCTGCATGATTCTACCAAGAAATGTGTGTTCATTGAAACCGCTGGTTTTTGATAGTTTGGGCCCTATTGAATAATGAATGTTTTGAATTTTCTCCAAAAGTAAAGTAGTTGCAAACTCATCCTTTTAGAAACTTGTTTGGGCTGTTGAGAGCAGTAAAAAACCATCAAAAATTTCAATCCTGCATGATTCTACCAAGAAATGTGATTCTTCATTCAAAACGCTGGTTTTTGCTATTGGGCTCTATTGAATAATGAATGTTTTGAATTTTCTCCAAAAGTAAAGTAGTTGCAGACTCATGCTTTTAGAGACTTGTTTGGGCTCATGAGAGGAGTAGAAAAACATCAAAAATTTCAGTCCTGCATGATTCTAACAAGAAATGTGTGTTCATTGAAACCGCTGGTTTTTGATAGTTTGGGCCCTATTGAATAATGAATGTTTTTAATTTTCTCCAAAAGTAAAGTAGTTGCAAACTCATCCTTTTAGAAACTTGTTTGGGCTGTTGAGAGGAGTAAAAAACCATCAAAAATTTCAATCCTGCATGATTCTACCAAGAAATGTGATTCTTCATTCAAAACCTGATTTTTGCTATTGGGCTCTATTGAATAATGAATGTTTTGAATTTTCTCCAAAAGTAAAGTAGTTGCAAACTCATGCTTTTAGAGACTTGTTTGGGCTCATGAGAGGAGTAGAAAAACATCAAAAATTTCAGTCCTGCATGATTCTACCAAGAAATGTGTGTTCATTCAAACCGCTGGTTTTTGATAGTTTGGGCCCTATTGAATAATGAATGTTTTGAATTTTCTCCAAAAGTAAAGTAGTTGCAAACTCATCCTTTTAGAAACTTGTTTGGGCTGTTGAGAGGAGTAAGAAACCATCAAAAATTTCAATCCTGCATGATTCTACCAAGACATGTGATTCTTCATTCAAAACGCTGGTTTTTGCTATTGAGCTCTATTGAATAATGAATGTTTTGAATTTTCTCCAAAAGTAAAGTAGTTGCAAACTCATCCTTTTAGAGACTTGTTTGGGCTCATGAGAGGAGTAGAAAAACATCAAAAATTTCAGTCCTGCACGATTCTACCAAGAAATGTGTGTTCATTCAAACCGCTGGTTTTTGATAGTTTGGGCCCTATTGAATAATGAATGTTTTGAATTTTCTCCAAAAGTAAAGTAGTTGCAAACTCATCCTTTTAGAAACTTGTTTGGGCTGTTGAGAGGAGTAAAAAACCATCAAAAATTTCAATCCTGCATGATTCTACCAAGAAATGTGATTCTTCATTCAAAACCTGATTTTTGCTATTGGGCTCTATTGAATAATGAATGTTTTGAATTTTCTCCAAAAGTAAAGTAGTTGCAAACTCATGCTTTTAGAGACTTGTTTGGGCTCATGAGAGGAGTAGAAAAACATCAAAAATTTCAGTCCTGCACGATTCTACCAAGAAATGTGTGTTCATTCAAACCACTGGTTTTTGATAGTTTGGGCCCTATTGAATAATGAATGTTTTGAATTTTCTCCAAAAGTAAAGTAGTTGCAAACTCATCCTTTTAGAAACTTGTTTGCGCTGTTGAGAGCAGTAAAAAACCATCAAAAATTTCAATCCTGCATGATTCTACCAAGAAATGTGATTCTTCATTCAAAACGCTGGTTTTTGCTATTGGGCTCTATTGAATAATGAATGTTTTGAATTTTCTCCAAAAGTAAAGTAGTTGCAAACTCATGCTTTTAGAGACTTGTTTGGTCTCATGAGAGGAGTAGAAAAACATCAAAAATTTCACTCCTGCCTGATTCTACCAAGAAATGTGTGTTCATTGAAACCGCTGGTTTTTGATAGTTTGGGCCCTATTGAATAATGAATGTTTTGAATTTTCTCCAAAAGTAAAGTAGTTGCAAACTCATCCTTTTAGAAACTTGTTTGGGCTGTTGAGAGGAGTAAAAAACCATCAAAAATTTCAATCCTGCATGATTCTACCAAGAAATGTGATTCTTCATTCAAAACCTGATTTTTGCTATTGGGCTCTATTGAATAATGAATGTTTTGAATTTTCTCCAAAAGTAAAGTAGTTGCAAACTCATGCTTTTAGAGACTTGTTTGGGCTCATGAGAGGAGTAGAAAAACAACAAAAATTTCAGTCCTGCATGATTCTACCAAGAAATGTGTGTTCATTGAAACCGCTGGTGTTTGATAGTTTGGGCCCTATTGAATAATGAATGTTTTGAATTTTCTCCAAACGTAAAGTAGTTGCAAACTCATCCTTTTAGAAACTTGTTTGGGCTGTTGAGAGGAGTAAAAAACCATCAAAAATTTCAATCCTGCATGATTCTACCAAGAAATGTGATTCTTCATTCAAAACCTGATTTTTGCTATTGGGCGCTATTGAATAATGAATGTTTTGAATTTTCTCCAAAAGCAAAGTAGTTGCAAACTCATGCTTTTAGAGACTTGTTTGGGCTCATGAGAGGAGTAGAAAAACATCAAAAATTTCAGTCCTGCATGATTCTACCAAGAAATGTGTGTTCATTGAAACCGCTGGTTTTTGATAGTTTGGGCCCTATTGAATAATGAATGTTTTGAATTTTCTTCAAAAGTAAAGTAGTTGCAAACTCATCCTTTTAGAAACTTGTTTGGGCTGTTGAGAGGAGTAAAAAACCATCAAAAATTTCAATCCTGCATGATTCTACCAAGAAATGTGATTCTTCATTCAAAACGCTGGTTTTTGCTATTGGGCTCTATTGAATAATGAATGTTTTGAATTTTCTCCAAAAGTAAAGTAGTTGCAAACTCATCCTTTTAGAGACTTGTTTGGGCTCATGAGAGGAGTAGAAAAACATCAAAAATTTCAGTCCTGCACGATTCTACCAAGAAATGTGTGTTCATTCAAACCGCTGGTTTTTGATATTTTGGGCCCTATTGAATAATGAATGTTTTGAATTTTCTCCAAAAGTAAAGTAGTTGCAAACTCATCCTTTTAGAAACTTGTTTGGGCTGTTGAGAGGAGTAAAAAACCATCAAAAATTTCAATCCTGCATGATTCTACCAAGAAATGTGATTCTTCATTCAAAACCTGATTTTTGCTATTGGGCTCTATTGAATAATGAATGTTTTGAATTTTCTCCAAAAGTAAAGTAGTTGCAAACTCATGCTTTTAGAGACTTGTTTGGGCTCATGAGAGGAGTAGAAAAACATCAAAAATTTCAGTCCTGCATGATTCTACCAAGAAATGTGTGTTCATTGAAACCGCTGGTTTTTGATAGTTTGGGCCCTATTGAATAATGAATGTTTTGAATTTTCTCCAAAAGTAAAGTAGTTGCAAACTCATCCTTTTAGAAACTTTTTTGGGCTGTTGAGATGAGTAAAAAAACATCAAAAATTTCAATCCTGCATGATTCTACCAAGAAATGTGATTCTTCATTTAAAACGCTGGTTATTGCTATTGGGCTCTATTGAATAATGAATGTTTTGAATTTTCTCCAAAAGTAAAGTAGTTGCAAACTCATCCTTTTAGAGTCTTGTTTGGGCTCATGAGAGGAGTAGAAAAACATCAAAAATTTCAGTCCTTCACGATTCTATCAAGAAATGTGTGTTCATTCAAACCGCTGTTTTTTGATATTTTGGGCCCTATTGAATAATGAATGTTTTGAATTTTCTCCAAAAGTAAAGTAGTTGCAAACTCATCCTTTTAGAAACTTGTTTGGGCTGTTGAGAGGAGTAAAAAACCATCAAAAATTTCAATCCTGCATGATTCTACCAAGAAATGTGATTCTTCATTCAAAACCTGATTTTTGCTATTGGGCTCTATTGAATAATGAATGTTTTGAATTTTCTCCAAAAGTAAAGTAGTTGCAAACTCATGCTTTTAGAGACTTGTTTGGGCTCATGAGAGGAGTAGAAAAACATCAAAAATTTCAGTCCTGCAAGATTCTACCAAGAAATGTGTGTTCATTGAAACCGCTGGTTTTTGATAGTTTGGGCCCTATTGAATAATGAATGTTTTGAATTTTCTCCAAAAGTAAATTAGTTGCAAACTCATCCTTTTAGAAACTTGTTTGGGCTGTTGAGAGGAGTAAAAAACCATCAAAAATTTCAATCCTGCATGATTCTACCAAGAAATGTGATTCTTCATTCAAAACGCTGGTTTTTGCTATTGGGCTCTATTGAATAATGAATGTTTTGAATTTTCTCCAAAAGTAAAGTAGTTGCAAACTCATCCTTTTAGAGACTTGTTTGGGCTCATGAGAGGAGTAGAAAAAAATCAAAAATTTCAGTCCTGCACGATTCTACCAAGAAATGTGTGTTCATTCAAACCACTGGTTATTGATATTTTGGGCCCTATTGAATAATGAATGTTTTGAATTTTCTCCAAAAGTAAAGTAGTTGCAAACTCATCCTTTTAGAAACTTGTTTGGGCTGTTGAGAGAAGTAAAAAACCATCAAAAATTTCAATCCTGCATGATTCTACCAAGAAATGTGATTCTTCATTCATAACGCTGGTTTTTGCTATTGGGCTCTATTGAATAATGAATGTTTTGAATTTTCTCCAAAAGTAAAGTAGTTGCAAACTCATCCTTTTAGAAACTTGTTTGGGCTGTTGAGAGGAGTAAAAAACCATCAAAAATTTCAATCCTGCATGATTCTACCAAGAAATGTGATTCTTCATTCAAAACGCTGGTTTTTGCTATTGGGCTCTATTGAATAATGAATGTTTTGAATTTTCTCCAAAAGTAAAGTAGTTGCAAACTAATCCTTTTAGAGACTTGTTTGGACTCATAAGAGGAGTAGAAAAACATCAAAAATTTCAGTCCTGCATGATTCTACCAAGAAATGTGTGTTCATTGAAACCGCTGGTTTTTGATAGTTTGGGCCCTATTGAATAATGAATGTTTTGAATTTTCTCCAAAAGTAAAGTAGTTGCAAACTCATCCTTTTAGAAACTTGTTTGGGCTGTTGAGAGGAGTAAAAAACCATCAAAAATTTCAATCCTGCATGATTCTACCAAGAAATGTGATTCTTCATTCAAAACGCTGGTTTTTGCTATTGGGCTCTATTGAATATTGAATGTTTTGAATTTTCTCCAAAAGTAAAGTAGTTGCAAACTCATGCTTTTAGAGACTTGTTTGGGCTCATGAGAGGAGTAGAAAAACATCAAAAATTTCAGTCCTGCATGATTCTACCAAGAAATGTGTGTTCATTGAAACCGCTGGTTTTTGATAGTTTGGGCCCTATTGAATAATGAATGTTTTGAATTTTCTCCAAAAGTAAAGTAGTTGCAAACTCATCCTTTTAGAAACTTGTTTGGGCTGTTGAGAGGAGTAAAAAACCATCAAAAATTTCAATCCTGCATGATTCTACCAAGAAATGTGATTCTTCATTCAAAACGCTGGTTTTTGCTATTGGGCTCTATTGAATAATGAATGTTTTGAATTTTCTCCAAAAGTAAAGTAGTTGCAAACTCATCCTTTTAGAGACTTGTTTGGGCTCATGAGAGGAGTAGAAAAACATCAAAAATTTCAGTCCTGCACGATTCTACCAAGAAATGTGTGTTCATTGAAACCGCTGGTTTTTGATAGTTTGGGCCCTATTGAATAATGAATGTTTTGAATTTTCTCCAAAAGTAAAGTAGTTACAAACTCATCCTTTTAGAAACTTGTTTGGGCTGTTGAGAGGAGTAAAAAACCATCAAAAATTTAAATCCTGCATGATTCTACCAAGAAATGTGATTCTTCATTCAAAACGCTGGTTTTTGCTATTGGGCTCTATTGAATAATGAATGTTTTGAATTTTCTCCAAAAGTAAAGTAGTTGCAAATTCATCCTTTTAGAGACTTGTTTGGGCTCATGAGAGGAGTAGAAAAACATCAAAAATTTCAGTCCTGCACGATTCTACCAAGAAATGTGTGTTCATTGAAACCGCTGGTTTTTGATAGTTTGGGCCCTATTGAATAATGAATGTTTTGAATTTTCTCCAAAAGTAAAGTAGTTGCAAACTCATCCTTTTAGAAACTTGTTTGGGCTGTTGAGAGGAGTAAAAAACCATCAAAAATTTCAATCCTGCATGATTCTACCAAGAAATGTGATTCTTCATTCAAAACCTGATTTTTGCTATTGGGCTCTATTGAATAATGAATGTTTTGAATTTTCTTCAAAAGTAAAGTAGTTGCAAACTCATGCTTTTAGAGACTTGTTTGGGCTCATGAGAGGAGTAGAAAAACATCAAAAATTTCAGTCCTGCATGATTCTACCAAAAAATGTGTGTTCATTGAAACCGCTGGTTTTTGATAGTTTGGGCCCTATTGAATAATGAATGTTTTGCATTTTCTCCAAAAGTAAAGTAGTTGCAAACTCATCCTTTTAGAAACTTGTTTGGGCTGTTGAGAGGAGTAAAAAACCATCAAAAATTTAAATCCTGCATGATTCTACCAAGAAATGTGATTCTTCATTCAAAACGCTGGTTTTTGCTATTGGGCTCTATTGAATAATGAATGTTTTGAATTTTCTCCAAAAGTAAAGTAGTTGCAAATTCATCCTTTTAGAGACTTGTTTGGGCTCATGAGAGGAGTAGAAAAACATCAAAAATTTCAGTCCTGCACGATTCTACCAAGAAATGTGTGTTCATTGAAACCGCTGGTTTTTGATAGTTTGGGCCCTATTGAATAATGAATGTTTTGAATTTTCTCCAAAAGTAAAGTAGTTGCAAACTCATCCTTTTAGAAACTTGTTTGGGCTGTTGAGAGGAGTAAAAAACCATCAAAAATTTCAATCCTGCATGATTCTACCAAGAAATGTGATTCTTCATTCAAAACCTGATTTTTGCTATTGGGCTCTATTGAATAATGAATGTTTTGAATTTTCTCCAAAAGTAAAGTAGTTGCAAACTCATGCTTTTAGAGACTTGTTTGGGCTCATGAGAGGAGTAGAAAAACATCAAAAATTTCAGTCCTGCATGATTCTACCAAAAAATGTGTGTTCATTCAAACCGCTGGTTTTTGATAGTTTGGGCCCTATTGAATAATGAATGTTTTGAATTTTCTCCAAAAGTAAAGTAGTTGCAAACTCATCCTTTTAGAAACTTGTTTGGGCTGTTGAGAGCAGTAAAAAACCATCAAAAATTTCAATCCTGCATGATTCTACCAAGAAATGTGATTCTTCATTCAAAACGCTGGTTTTTGCTATTGAGCTCTATTGAATAATGAATGTTTTGAATTTTCTCCAAAAGTAAAGTAGTTGCAAACTCATCCTTTTAGAAACTTGTTTGGGCTGTTGAGAGCAGTAAAAAACCATCAAAAATTTCAATCCTGCATGATTCTACCAAGAAATGTGATTCTTCATTCAAAACGCTGGTTTTTGCTATTGAGCTCTATTGAATAATGAATGTTTTGAATTTTCTCCAAAAGTAAAGTAGTTGCAAACTCATGCTTTTAGAGACTTGTTTGGGCTCATGAGAGGAGTAGAAAAACATCAAAAATTTCAGTCCTGCATGATTCTACCAAAAAATGTGTGTTCATTCAAACCGCTGGTTTTTGATAGTTTGGGCCCTATTGAATAATGAATGTTTTGAATTTTCTCCAAAAGTAAAGTAGTTGCAAACTCATCCTTTTAGAAACTTGTTTGGACTGTTGAGAGGATTAAAAAACCATCAAAAATTTCAATCCTGCATGATTCTACCAAGAAATGTGATTCTTCATTCAAAACCTGATTTTTGCTATTGGGCTCTATTGAATAATGAATGTTTTGAATTTTCTCCAAAAGTAAAGTAGTTGCAAACTCATGCTTTTATAGACTTATTTGGGCTCATGAGAGGAGTAGAAAAACATCAAAAATTTCAGTCCTGCATGATTCTACCAAGAAATGTGTGTTCATTGAAACCGCTGGTTTTTGATAGTTTGGGCCCTATTGATTAATGAATGTTTTGAATTTTCTCCAAAAGTAAAGTAGTTGCAAACTCATCCTTTTAGAAACTTGTTTGGGCTGTTGAGAGCAGTAAAAAACCATCAAAAATTTCAATCCTGCATGATTCTACCAAGAAATGTGATTCTTCATTCAAAACGCTGGTTTTTGCTATTGAGCTCTATTGAATAATGAATGTTTTGAATTTTCTCCAAAAGTAAAGTAGTTGCAAACTCATCCTTTTAGAGACTTGTTTGGGCTCATGAGAGGAGTAGAAAAACATCAAAAATTTCAGTCCTGCATGATTCTACCAAGAAATGTGTGTTCATTGAAACCGCTGGTGTTTGATAGTTTGGGCCCTATTGAATAATGAATGTTTTGAATTTTCTCCAAACGTAAAGTAGTTGCAAACTCATCCTTTTAGAAACTTGTTTGGGCTGTTGAGAGGAGTAAAAAACCATCAAAAATTTCAATCCTGCATGATTCTACCAAGAAATGTGATTCTTCATTCAAAACGCTGGTTTATGCTATTGGGCTCTATTGAATAATGAATGTTTTGAATTTTCTCCAAAAGTAAAGTAGTTGCAAACTCATCCTTTTAGAGACTTGTTTGGGCTCATGAGAGGAGTAGAAAAACATCAAAAATTTCAGTCCTGCACGATTCTACCAAGAAATGTGTGTTCATTCAAACCGCTGGTTTTTGATATTTTGGGCCCTATTGAATAATGAATGTTTTGAATTTTCTCCAAAAGTAAAGTAGTTGCAAACTCATACTTTTAGAAACTTGTTTGGGCTGTTGAGAGGAGTAAAAAACCATCAAAAATTTCAATCCTGCATGATTCTACCAAGAAATGTGATTCTTCATTCAAAACCTGATTTTTGCTATTGGGCGCTATTGAATAATGAATGTTTTGAATTTTCTCCAAAAGCAAAGTAGTTGCAAACTCATGCTTTTAGAGACTTGTTTGGGCTCATGAGAGGAGTAGAAAAACATCAAAAATTTCAGTCCTGCATGATTCTACCAAGAAATGTGTGTTCATTGAAACCGCTGGTTTTTGATAGTTTGGGCCCTATTGAATAATGAATGTTTTGAATTTTCTTCAAAAGTAAAGTAGTTGCAAACTCCTCCTTTTAGAAACTTGTTTGGGCTGTTGAGAGGAGTAAAAAACCATCAAAAATTTAAATCCTGCTTGATTCTACCAAGAAATGTGATTCTTCATTCAAAACGCTGGTTTTTGCTATTGGGCTCTATTGAATAATGAATGTTTTGAATTTTCTCCAAAAGTAAAGTAGTTGCAAACTCATCCTTTTAGAGACTTGTTTGGGCTCATGAGAGGAGTAGAAAAACAACAAAAATTTCAGTCCTGCACGATTCTACCAAGAAATGTGTGTTCATTCAAACCGCTGGTTTTTGATATTTTGGGCCCTACTGAATAATGAATGTTTTGAATTTTCTCCAAAAGTAAAGTAGTTGCAAACTCATCCTTTTAGAAACTTGTTTGGGCTGTTGAGAGGAGTAAAAAACCATCAAAAATTTCAATCCTGCATGATTCTACCAAGAAATGTGATTATTCATTCAAAACCTGATTTTTGCTATTGGGCTCTATTGAATAATGAATGTTTTGAATTTTCTCCAAAAGTAAAGTAGTTGCAAACTCATGCTTTTAGAGACTTGTTTGGGCTCATGAGAGGAGTCGAAAAACATCAAAAATTTCAATCCTGCATGATTCTACCATGAAATGTGTGTTCATTGAAACCGCTGGTTTTTGATAGTTTGGGTCCTATTGAATAATGAATGTTTTGAATTTTCTTCAAAAGTAAAGTAGTTGCAAACTCATCCTTTTAGAAACTTGTTTGGGCTGTTGAGAGGAGTAAAAAACCATCAAAAATTTAAATCCTGCATGATTCTACCAAGAAATGTGATTCTTCATTCAAAACGCTGGTTTTTGCTATTGGGCTCTATTGAATAATGAATGTTTTGAATTTTCTCCAAAAGTAAAGTAGTTGCAAACTCATCCTTTTAGAGACTTGTTTGGGCTCATGAGAGGAGTAGAAAAACATCAAAAATTTCAGTCCTGCACGATTCTACCAAGAAATGTGTGTTCATTCAAACCGCTGGTTTTTGATATTTTGGGCCCTACTGAATAATGAATGTTTTGAATTTTCTCCAAAAGTAAAGTAGTTGCAAACTCATCCTTTTAGAAACTTGTTTGGGCTGTTGAGAGGAGTAAAAAACCATCAAAAATTTCAATCCTGCATGATTCTACCAAGAAATGTGATTCTTCATTCAAAACCTGATTTTTGCTATTGGGCTCTATTGAATAATGAATGTTTTGAATTTTCTCCAAAAGTAAAGTAGTTGCAAACTCATGCTTTTAGAGACTTGTTTGGGCTCATGAGAGGAGTAGAAAAACATCAAAAATTTCAGTCCTGCATGATTCTACCAAGAAATGTGTGTTCATTGAAACCGCTGGTTTTTGATAGTTTGGGCCCTATTGAATAATGAATGTTTTGAATTTTCTCCAAAAGTAAAGTAGTTGCAAACTCATCCTTTTAGAAACTTGTTTGGGCTGTTGAGAGCAGTAAAAAACCATCAAAAATTTCAATCCTGCATGATTCTACCAAGAAATGTGATTCTTCATTCAAAACGCTGGTTTTTGCTATTGAGCTCTATTGAATAATGAATGTTTTGAATTTTCTCCAAAAGTAAAGTAGTTGCAAACTCATGCTTTTAGAGACTTGTTTGGGCTCATGAGAGGAGTAGAAAAACATCAAAAATTTCAGTCCTGCATGATTCTACCAAAAAATGTGTGTTCATTCAAACCGCTGGTTTTTGATAGTTTGGGCCCTATTGAATAATGAATGTTTTGAATTTTCTCCAAAAGTAAAGTAGTTGCAAACTCATCCTTTTAGAAACTTGTTTGGGCTGTTGAGAGGAGTAAAAAACCATCAAAAATTTCAATCCTGCATGATTCTACCAAGAAATGTGATTCTTCATTCAAAACCTGATTTTTGCTATTGGGCTCTATTGAATAATGAATGTTTTGAATTTTCTCCAAAAGTAAAGTAGTTGCAAACTCATGCTTTTATAGACTTGTTTGGGCTCATGAGAGGAGTAGAAAAACATCAAAAATTTCAGTCCTGCATGATTCTACCAAGAAATGTGTGTTCATTGAAACCGCTGGTTTTTGATAGTTTGGGCCCTATTGAATAATGAATGTTTTGAATTTTCTCCAAAAGTAAAGTAGTTGCAAACTCATCCTTTTAGAAACTTGTTTGGGCTGTTGAGAGCAGTAAAAAACCATCAAAAATTTCAATCCTGCATGATTCTACCAAGAAATGTGATTCTTCATTCAAAACGCTGGTTTTTGCTATTGAGCTCTATTGAATAATGAATGTTTTGAATTTTCTCCAAAAGTAAAGTAGTTGCAAACTCATCCTTTTAGAGACTTGTTTGGGCTCATGAGAGGAGTAGAAAAACATCAAAAATTTCAGTCCTGCATGATTCTACCAAGAAATGTGTGTTCATTGAAACCGCTGGTGTTTGATAGTTTGGGCCCTATTGAATAATGAATGTTTTGAATTTTCTCCAAACGTAAAGTAGTTGCAAACTCATCCTTTTAGAAACTTGTTTGGGCTGTTGAGAGGAGTAAAAAACCATCAAAAATTTCAATCCTGCATGATTCTACCAAGAAATGTGATTCTTCATTCAAAACGCTGGTTTATGCTATTGGGCTCTATTGAATAATGAATGTTTTGAATTTTCTCCAAAAGTAAAGTAGTTGCAAACTCATCCTTTTAGAGACTTGTTTGGGCTCATGAGAGGAGTAGAAAAACATCAAAAATTTCAGTCCTGCACGATTCTACCAAGAAATGTGTGTTCATTCAAACCGCTGGTTTTTGATATTTTGGGCCCTATTGAATAATGAATGTTTTGAATTTTCTCCAAAAGTAAAGTAGTTGCAAACTCATCCTTTTAGAAACTTGTTTGGGCTGTTGAGAGGAGTAAAAAACCATCAAAAATTTCAATCCTGCATGATTCTACCAAGAAATGTGATTCTTCATTCAAAACCTGATTTTTGCTATTGGGCGCTATTGAATAATGAATGTTTTGAATTTTCTCCAAAAGCAAAGTAGTTGCAAACTCATGCTTTTAGAGACTTGTTTGGGCTCATGAGAGGAGTAGAAAAACATCAAAAATTTCAGTCCTGCATGATTCTACCAAGAAATGTGTGTTCATTGAAACCGCTGGTTTTTGATAGTTTGGGCCCTATTGAATAATGAATGTTTTGAATTTTCTTCAAAAGTAAAGTAGTTGCAAACTCATCCTTTTAGAAACTTGTTTGGGCTGTTGAGAGGAGTAAAAAACCATCAAAAATTTAAATCCTGCATGATTCTACCAAGAAATGTGATTCTTCATTCAAAACGCTGGTTTTTGCTATTGGGCTCTATTGAATAATGAATGTTTTGAATTTTCTCCAAAAGTAAAGTAGTTGCAAACTCATCCTTTTAGAGACTTGTTTGGGCTCATGAGAGGAGTAGAAAAACATCAAAAATTTCAGTCCTGCACGATTCTACCAAGAAATGTGTGTTCATTCAAACCGCTGGTTTTTGATATTTTGGGCCCTACTGAATAATGAATGTTTTGAATTTTCTCCAAAAGTAAAGTAGTTGCAAACTCATCCTTTTAGAAACTTGTTTGGGCTGTTGAGAGGAGTAAAAAACCATCAAAAATTTCAATCCTGCATGATTCTACCAAGAAATGTGATTCTTCATTCAAAACCTGATTTTTGCTATTGGGCTCTATTGAATAATGAATGTTTTGAATTTTCTCCAAAAGTAAAGTAGTTGCAAACTCATGCTTTTAGAGACTTGTTTGGGCTCATGAGAGGAGTAGAAAAACATCAAAAATTTCAGTCCTGCATGATTCTACCAAGAAATGTGTGTTCATTGAAACTGCTGGTTTTTGATAGTTTGGGCCCTATTGAATAATGAATGTTTTGAATTTTCTCCAAAAGTAAAGTAGTTGCAAACTCATCCTTTTAGAAACTTGTTTGGGCTGTTGAGATGAGTAAAAAAACATCTAAAATTTGAATCCTGCATGATTCTACCAAGAAATGTGATTCTTCATTTAAAACGCTGGTTATTGCTATTGGGCTCTATTGAATAATGAATGTTTTGAATTTTCTCCAAAAGTAAAGTAGTTGCAAACTCATCCTTTTAGAGATTTGTTTGGGCTCATGAGAGGAGTAGAAAAACATCAAAAATTTCAGTCCTGCACGATTCTACCAAGAAATGTGTGTTCATTCAAACCGCTGGTTTTTGATATTTTGGGCCCTATTGAATAATGAATGTTTTGAATTTTCTCCAAAAGTAAAGTAGTTGCAAACTCATCCTTTTAGAAACTTGTTTGGGCTGTTGAGAGGAGTAAAAAACCATCAAAAATTTCAATCCTGCATGATTCTACCAAGAAATGTGATTCTTCATTCAAAACCTGATTTTTGCTCTTGGGCTCTATTGAATAATGAATGTTTTGAATTTTCTCCAAAAGTAAAGTAGTTGCAAACTCATGCTTTTAGAGACTTGTTTGGGCTCATGAGAGGAGTAGAAAAACATCAAAAATTTCAGTCCTGCATGATTCTACCAAGAAATGTGTGTTCATTGAAACCGCTGGTTTTTGATAGTTTGGGCCCTATTGAATAATGAATGTTTTGAATTTTCTCCAAAAGTAAAGTAGTTGCAAACTCATCCTTTTAGAAACTTGTTTGGGCTGTTGAGAGGAGTAAAAAACCATCAAAAATTTCAATCCTGCATGATTCTACCAAGAAATGTGATTCTTCATTCAAAACGCTGGTTTTTGCTATTGGGCTCTATTGAATAATGAATGTTTTGAATTTTCTCCAAAAGTAAAGTAGTTGCAAACTCATCCTTTTAGAGACTTGTTTGGGCTCATGAGAGGAGTAGAAAAAAATCAAAAATTTAAGTCCTGCACGATTCTACCAAGAAATGTGTGTTCATTCAAACCGCTGGTTATTGATATTTTGGGCCCTATTGAATAATGAATGTTTTGAATTTTCTCCAAAAGTAAAGTAGTTGCAAACTCATCCTTTTAGAAACTTGTTTGGGCTGTTGAGAGAAGTAAAAAACCATCAAAAATTTCAATCCTGCATGATTCTACCAAGAAATGTGATTCTTCATTCAAAACGCTGGTTTTTGCTATTGGGCTCTATTGAATAATGAATGTTTTGAATTTTCTCCAAAAGTAAAGTAGTTGCAAACTCATCCTTTTAGAAACTTGTTTGGGCTGTTGAGAGGAGTAAAAAACCATCAAAAATTTCAATCCTGCATGATTCTACCAAGAAATGTGATTCTTCATTCAAAACGCTGGTTTTTGCTATTGGGCTCTGTTGAATAATGAATGTTTTGAATTTTCTCCAAAAGTAAAGTAGTTGCAAACTCATCCTTTTAGAGACTTGTTTGGACTCATAAGATGAGTAGAAAAACTTCAAAAATTTCAGTCCTGCATGATTCTACCAAGAAATGTGTGTTCATTGAAACCGCTGGTTTTTGATAGTTTGGGCCCTATTGAATAATGAATGTTTTGAATTTTCTCCAAAAGTAAAGTAGTTGCAAACTCATCCTTTTAGAAACTTGTTTGGGCTGTTGAGAGGAGTAAAAAACCATCAAAAATTTCAATCCTGCATGATTCTACCAAGAAATGTGATTCTTCATTCAAAACCTGATTTTTGCTATTGGGCTCTATTGAATAATGAATGTTTTGAATTTTCTCCAAAAGTAAAGTAGTTGCAAACTCATGCTTTTAGAGACTTGTTTGGGCTCATGAGAGGAGTAGAAAAACATCAAAAATTTCAGTCCTGCATGATTCTACCAAAAAATGTGTGTTCATTCAAACCGCTGGTTTTTGATAGTTTGGGCCCTATTGAATAATGAATGTTTTGAATTTTCTCCAAAAGTAAAGTAGTTGCAAACTCATCCTTTTAGAAACTTGTTTGGGCTGTTGAGAGGAGTAAAAAACCATCAAAAATTTCAATCCTGCATGATTCTACCAAGAAATGTGATTCTTCATTCAAAACGCTGGTTTTTGCTATTGGGCTCTATTGAATAATGAATGTTTTGAATTTTCTCCAAAAGTAAAGTAGTTGCAAACTCATCCTTTTAGAGACTTGTTTGGGCTCATGAGAGGAGTAGAAAAACATCAAAAATTTCAGTCCTGCACGATTCTACCAAGAAATGTGTGTTCATTGAAACCGCTGGTTTTTGATAGTTTGGGCCCTATTGAATAATGAATGTTTTGAATTTTCTCCAAAAGTAAAGTAGTTGCAAACTCATCCTTATAGAAACTTGTTTGGGCTGTTGAGAGGAGTAAAAAACCATCAAAAATTTCAATCCTGCATGATTCTACCAAGAAATGTGATTCTTCATTCAAAACCTGAATTTTGCTATTGGGCTCTATTGAATAATGAATGTTTTGAATTTTCTCCAAAAGTAAAGTAGTTGCAAACTCATGCTTTTAGAGACTTGTTTGGGCTCATGAGAGGAGTAGAAAAACATCAAAAATTTCAGTCCTGCATGATTCTACCAAGAAATGTGTGTTCATTGAAACCGCTGGTTTTTGATAGTTTGGGCCATATTGAATAATGAATGTTTTGAATTTTCACCAAAGGTAAAGTAGTTGCAAACTCATCCTTTTAGAAACTTGTTTGGGCTGTTGAGAGGAGTAAAAAACCATCAAAAATTTCAATCCTGCATGATTCTACCAAGAAATGTGATTCTTCATTCAAAACGCTGGTTTTTGCTATTGGGCTCTATTGAATAATGAATGTTTTGAATTTTCTCCAAAAGTAAAGTAGTTGCAAACTCATGCTTTTAGAGACTTGTTTGGGCTCATGAGAGGAGTAGAAAAACATCAAAAATTTCAGTCCTGCATGATTCTACCAAGAAATGTGTGTTCATTGAAACCGCTGGTTTTTGATAGTTTGGGCCCTATTGAATAATGAATGTTTTGAATTTTCTCCAAAAGTAAAGTAGTTGCAAACTCATCCTTTTAGAAACTTGTTTGGGCTGTTGAGAGGAGTAAAAAACCATCAAAAATTTCAATCCTGCATGATTCTACCAAGAAATGTGATTCTTCATTCAAAACCTGATTTTTGCTATTGGGCTCTATTGAATAATGAATGTTTTGAATTTTCTCCAAAAGTAAAGTAGTTGCAAACTCATGCTTTTAGAGACTTGTTTGGGCTCATGAGAGGAGTAGAAAAACATCAAAAATTTCAGTCCTGCATGATTCTACCAAAAAATGTGTGTTCATTCAAACCGCTGGTTTTTGATAGTTTGGGCCCTATTGAATAATGAATGTTTTGAATTTTCTCCAAAAGTAAAGTAGTTGCAAACTCATCCTTTTAGAAACTTGTTTGGGCTGTTGAGAGGAGTAAAAACCATCAAAAATTTCAATCCTGCATGATTCTACCAAGAAATGTGATTCTTCATTCAAAACGCTGGTTTTTGCTATTGGGCTCTATTGAATAATGAATGTTTTGAATTTTCTCCAAAAGTAAAGTAGTTGCAAACTCATCCTTTTAGAGACTTGTTTGGGCTCATGAGAGGAGTAGAAAAACATCAAAAATTTCAGTCCTGCACGATTCTACCAAGAAATGTGTGTTCATTGAAACCGCTGGTTTTTGATAGTTTGGGCCATATTGAATAATGAATGTTTTGAATTTTCACCAAAGGTAAAGTAGTTGCAAACTCATCCTTTTAGAAACTTGTTTGGGCTGTTGAGAGGAGTAAAAAACCATCAAAAATTTCAATCCTGCATGATTCTACCAAGAAATGTGATTCTTCATTCAAAACGCTGGTATTTGCTATTGGGCTCTATTGAATAATGAATGTTTTGAATTTTCTCCAAAAGTAAAGTAGTTGCAAACTCATGCTTTTAGAGACTTGTTTGGGCTCATGAGAGGAGTAGAAAAACATCAAAAATTTCAGTCCTGCATGATTCTACCAAGAAATGTGTGTTCATTGAATCCGCTGGTTTTTGATAGTTTGGGCCCTATTGAATAATGAATGTTTTGAATTTTCTCCAAAAGTAAAGTAGTTGCAAACTCATCCTTTTAGAAACTTGTTTGGGCTGTTGAGAGGAGTAAAAAACCATCAAAAATTTCAATCCTGCATGATTTTACCAAGAAATGTGATTCTTCATTCAAAACCTGATTTTTGCTATTGGGTTCTATTGAATAATGAATGTTTTGAATTTTCTCCAAAAGTAAAGTAGTTGCAAACTCATGCTTTTAGAGACTTGTTTGGGCTCATGAGAGGAGTAGAAAAACATCAAAAATTTCAGTCCTGCATGATTCTACCAAGAAATGTGTGTTCATTGAAACCGCTGGTTTTTGATAGTTTGGGCCCTATTGAATAATGAATGTTTTGAATTTTCTCCAAAAGTAAAGTAGTTGCAAACTCATCCTTTTAGAAACTTGTTTGGGCTGTTGAGAGGAGTAAAAAACCATCAAAAATTTAAATCCTGCATGATTCTACCAAGAAATGTGATTCTTCATTCAAAACGCTGTTTTTTGCTATTGGGCTCTATTGAATAATGAATGTTTTGAATTTTCTCCAAAAGTAAAGTAGTTGCAAATTCATCCTTTTAGAGACTTGTTTGGGCTCATGAGAGGAGTAGAAAAACATCAAAAATTTCAGTCCTGCACGATTCTACCAAGAAATGTGTGTTCATTGAAACCGCTGGTTTTTGATAGTTTGGGCCCTATTGAATAATGAATGTTTTGAATTTTCTCCAAAAGTAAAGTAGTTGCAAACTCATCCTTTTAGAAACTTGTTTGGGCTGTTGAGAGGAGTAAAAAACCATCAAAAATTTCAATCCTGCATGATTCTACCAAGAAATGTGATTCTTCATTCAAAACCTGATTTTTGCTATTGGGCTCTATTGAATAATGAATGTTTTGAATTTTCTTCAAAAGTAAAGTAGTTGCAAACTCATGCTTTTAGAGACTTGTTTGGGCTCATGAGAGGAGTAGAAAAACATCAAAAATTTCAGTCCTGCATGATTCTACCAAAAAATGTGTGTTCATTGAAACCGCTGGTTTTTGATAGTTTGGGCCCTATTGAATAATGAATGTTTTGAATTTTCTCCAAAAGTAAAGTAGTTGCAAACTCATCCTTTTAGAAACTTGTTTGGGCTGTTGAGATGAGTAAAAAAACATCAAAAATTTCAATCCTGCATGATTCTACCAAGAAATGTGATTCTTCATTTAAAACGCTGGTTATTGCTATTGGGCTCTATTGAATAATGAATGTTTTGAATTTTCTCCAAAAGTAAAGTAGTTGCAAACTCATCCTTTTAGAGACTTGTTTGGGCTCATGAGAGGAGTAGAAAAACATCAAAAATTTCAGTCCTGCACGATTCTACCAAGAAATGTGTGTTCATTCAAACCGCTGGTTTTTGATATTTTGGGCCCTATTGAATAATGAATGTTTTGAATTTTCTCCAAAAGTAAAGTAGTTGCAAACTCATCCTTTTAGAAACTTGTTTGGGCTGTTGAGAGGAGTAAAAAACCATCAAAAATTTCAATCCTGCATGATTCTACCAAGAAATGTGATTCTTCATTCAAAACCTGATTTTTGCTATTGGGCTCTATTGAATAATGAATGTTTTGAATTTTCTCCAAAAGTAAAGTAGTTGCAAACTCATGCTTTTAGAGACTTGTTTGGGCTCATGAGAGGAGTAGAAAAACATCAAAAATTTCAGTCCTGCATGATTCTACCAAGAAATGTGTGTTCATTGAAACCGCTGGTTTTTGATAGTTTGGGCCCTATTGAATAATGAATGTTTTGAATTTTCTCCAAAAGTAAAGTAGTTGCAAACTCATCCTTTTAGAAACTTGTTTGGGCTGTTGAGAGGAGTAAAAAACCATCAAAAATTTCAATCCTGCATGATTCTACCAAGAAATGTGATTCTTCATTCAAAACGCTGGTTTTTGCTATTGGGCTCTATTGAATAATGAATGTTTTGAATTTTCTCCAAAAGTAAAGTAGTTGCAAACTCATCCTTTTAGAGACTTGTTTGGGCTCATGAGAGGAGTAGAAAAAAATCAGAAATTTCAGTCCTGCACGATTCTACCAAGAAATGTGTGTTCATTCAAACCGCTGGTTATTGATATTTTGGGCCCTATTGAATAATGAATGTTTTGAATTTTCTCCAAAAGTAAAGTAGTTGCAAACTCATCCTTTTAGAAACTTGTTTGGGCTGTTGAGAGGAGTAAAAAACCATCAAAAATTTCAATCCTGCATGATTCTACCAAGAAATGTGATTCTTCATTCAAAACCTGATTTTTGCTATTGGGCTCTATTGAATAATGAATGTTTTGAATTTTCTCCAAAAGTAAAGTAGTTGCAAACTCATGCTTTTAGAGACTTGTTTGGGCTCATGAGAGGAGTAGAAAAACATCAAAAATTTCAGTCCTGCATGATTCTACCAAGAAATGTGTGTTCATTGAAACCGCTGGTTTTTGATAGTTTGGGCCCTATTGAATAATGAATGTTTTGAATTTTCTCCAAAAGTAAAGTAGTTGCAAACTCATCCTTTTAGAAACTTGTTTGGGCTGTTGAGAGGAGTAAAAAACCATCAAAAATTTCAATCCTGCATGATTCTACCAAGAAATGTGATTCTTCATTCAAAACGATGGTTTTTGCTATTGGGCTCTATTGAATAATGAATGTTTTGAATTTTCTACAAAAGTAAAGTAGTTGCAAACTCATCCTTTTAGAGACTTGTTTGGGCTCATGAGAGGAGTAGAAAAAAATCAGAAATTTCAGTCCTGCACGATTCTACCAAGAAATGTGTGTTCATTAAAACCGCTGGTTATTGATATTTTGGGCCCTATTGAATAATGAATGTTTTGAATTTTCTCCAAAAGTAAAGTAGTTGCAAACTCATCCTTTTAGAAACTTGTTTGGGCTGTTGAGAGAAGTAAAAAACCATCAAAAATTTCAATCCTGCATGATTCTACCAAGAAATGTGATTCTTCATTCAAAACGCTGGTTTTTGCTATTGGGCTCTATTGAATAATGAATGTTTTGAATTTTCTCCAAAAGTAAAGTAGTTGCAAACTCATCCTTTTAGAAACTTGTTTGGGCTGTTGAGAGGAGTAAAAAACCATCAAAAATTTCAATCCTGCATGATTCTACCAAGAAATGTGATTCTTCATTCAAAACGCTGGTTTTTGCTATTGGGCTCTATTGAATAATGAATGTTTTGAATTTTCTCCAAAAGTAAAGTAGTTGCAAACTCATCCTTTTAGAGACTTGTTTGGACTCATAAGAGGAGTAGAAAAACATCAAAAATTTCAGTCCTGCATGATTCTACCAAGAAATGTGTGTTCATTGAAACCGCTGGTTTTTGATAGTTTGGGCCCTATTGAATAATGAATGTTTTGAATTTTCTCCAAAAGTAAAGTAGTTGCAAACTCATCCTTTTAGAAACTTGTTTGGGCTGTTGAGAGGAGTAAAAAACCATCAAAAATTTCAATCCTGCATGATTCTACCAAGAAATGTGATTCTTCATTCAAAACCTGATTTTTGCTATTGGGCTCTATTGAATAATGAATGTTTTGAATTTTCTCCAAAAGTAAAGTAGTTGCAAACTCATGCTTTTAGAGACTTGTTTGGGCTCATGAGAGGAGTAGAAAAACATCAAAAATTTCAGTCCTGCATGATTCTACCAAGAAATGTGTGTTCATTGAAACCGCTGGTTTTTGATAGTTTGGGCCATATTGAATAATGAATGTTTTGAATTTTCACCAAAGGTAAAGTAGTTGCAAACTCATCCTTTTAGAAACTTGTTTGGGCTGTTGAGAGGAGTAAAAAACCATCAAAAATTTCAATCCTGCATGATTCTACCAAGAAATGTGATTCTTCATTCAAAACGCTGGTTTTTGCTATTGGGCTCTATTGAATAATGAATGTTTTGAATTTTCTCCAAAAGTAAAGTAGTTGCAAACTCATGCTTTTAGAGACTTGTTTGGGCTCATGAGAGGAGTAGAAAAACATCAAAAATTTCAGTCCTGCATGATTCTACCAAGAAATGTGTGTTCATTGAAACCGCTGGTTTTTGATAGTTTGGGCCATATTGAATAATGAATGTTTTGCATTTTCACCAAAGGTAAAGTAGTTGCAAACTCATCCTTTTAGAAACTTGTTTGGGCTGTTGAGAGGAGTAAAAAACCATCAAAAATTTCAATCCTGCATGATTCTACCAAGAAATGTGATTCTTCATTCAAAACGCTGGTTTTTGCTATTGGGCTCTATTGAATAATGAATGTTTTGAATTTTCTCCAAAAGTAAAGTAGTTGCAAACTCATGCTTTTAGAGACTTGTTTGGGCTCATGAGAGGAGTAGAAAAACATCAAAAATTTCAGTCCTGCATGATTCTACCAAGAAATGTGTGTTCATTGAAACCGCTGGTTTTTGATAGTTTGGGCCCTATTGAATAATGAATGTTTTGAATTTTCTCCAAAAGTAAAGTAGTTGCAAACTCATCCTTTTAGAAACTTGTTTGGGCTGTTGAGAGGAGTAAAAAACCATCAAAAATTTCAATCCTGCATGATTTTACCAAGAAATGTGATTCTTCATTCAAAACCTGATTTTTGCTATTGGGCTCTATTGAATAATGAATGTTTTGAATTTTCTCCAAAAGTAAAGTAGTTGCAAACTCATGCTTTTAGAGACTTGTTTGGGCTCATGAGAGGAGTAGAAAAACATCAAAAATTTCAGTCCTGCATGATTCTACCAAGAAATGTGTGTTCATTGAAACCGCTGGTTTTTGATAGTTTGGGCCCTATTGAATAATGAATGTTTTGAATTTTCTCCAAAAGTAAAGTAGTTGCAAACTCATCCTTTTAGAAACTTGTTTGGGCTGTTGAGAGGAGTAAAAAACCATCAAAAATTTAAATCCTGCATGATTCTACCAAGAAATGTGATTCTTCATTCAAAACGCTGGTTTTTGCTATTGGGCTCTATTGAATAATGAATGTTTTGAATTTTCTCCAAAAGTAAAGTAGTTGCAAATTCATCCTTTTAGAGACTTGTTTGGGCTCATGAGAGGAGTAGAAAAACATCAAAAATTTCAGTCCTGCACGATTCTACCAAGAAATGTGTGTTCATTGAAACCGCTGGTTTTTGATAGTTTGGGCCCTATTGAATAATGAATGTTTTGAATTTTCTCCAAAAGTAAAGTAGTTGCAAACTCATCCTTTTAGAAACTTGTTTGGGCTGTTGAGAGGAGTAAAAAACCATCAAAAATTTCAATCCTGCATGATTCTACCAAGAAATGTGATTCTTCATTCAAAACCTGATTTTTGCTATTGGGCTCTATTGAATAATGAATGTTTTGAATTTTCTTCAAAAGTAAAGTAGTTGCAAACTCATGCTTTTAGAGACTTGTTTGGGCTCATGAGAGGAGTAGAAAAACATCAAAAATTTCAGTCCTGCATGATTCTACCAAAAAATGTGTGTTCATTGAAATCGCTGGTTTTTGATAGTTTGGGCCCTATTGAATAATGAATGTTTTGAATTTTCTCCAAAAGTAAAGTAGTTGCAAACTCATCCTTTTAGAAACTTGTTTGGGCTGTTGAGAGGAGTAAAAAACCATCAAAAATTTAAAACCTGCATGATTCTACCAAGAAATGTGATTCTTCATTCAAAACGCTGGTTTTTGCTATTGGGCTCTATTGAATAATGAATGTTTTGAATTTTCTCCAAAAGTAAAGTAGTTGCAAATTCATCCTTTTAGAGACTTGTTTGGGCTCATGAGAGGAGTAGAAAAACATCAAAAATTTCAGTCCTGCACGATTCTACCAAGAAATGTGTGTTCATTGAAACCGCTGGTTTTTGATAGTTTGGGCCCTATTGAATAATGAATGTTTTGAATTTTCTCCAAAAGTAAAGTAGTTGCAAACTCATCCTTTTAGAAACTTGTTTGGGCTGTTGAGAGGAGTAAAAAACCATCAAAAATTTCAATCCTGCATGATTCTACCAAGAAATGTGATTCTTCATTCAAAACCTGATTTTTGCAATTGGGCTCTATTGAATAATGAATGTTTTGAATTTTCTCCAAAAGTAAAGTAGTTGCAAACTCATGCTTTTAGAGACTTGTTTGGGCTCATGAGAGGAGTAGAAAAACATCAAAAATTTCAATCCTGCATGATTCTACCAAGAAATGTGATTCTTCATTCAAAACGCTGGTTTTTGCTATTGGGCTCTATTGAATAATGAATGTTTTGAATTTTCTTCAAAAGTAAAGTAGTTGCAAACTCATGCTTTTAGAGACTTGTTTGGGCTCATGAGAGGAGTAGAAAAACATCAAAAATTTCAGTCCTGCATGATTCTACCAAAAAATGTGTGTTCATTGAAACCGCTGGTTTTTGATAGTTTGGGCCCTATTGAATAATGAATGTTTTGAATTTTCTCCAAAAGTAAAGTAGTTGCAAACTCATCCTTTTAGAAACTTGTTTGGGCTGTTGAGAGGAGTAAAAAACCATCAAAAATTTAAAACCTGCATGATTCTACCAAGAAATGTGATTCTTCATTCAAAACGCTGGTTTTTGCTATTGGGCTCTATTGAATAATGAATGTTTTGAATTTTCTCCAAAAGTAAAGTAGTTGCAAATTCATCCTTTTAGAGACTTGTTTGGGCTCATGAGAGGAGTAGAAAAACATCAAAAATTTCAGTCCTGCACGATTCTACCAAGAAATGTGTGTTCATTGAAACCGCTGGTTTTTGATAGTTTGGGCCCTATTGAATAATGAATGTTTTGAATTTTCTCCAAAAGTAAAGTAGTTGCAAACTCATCCTTTTAGAAACTTGTTTGGGCTGTTGAGAGGAGTAAAAAACCATCAAAAATTTCAATCCTGCATGATTCTACCAAGAAATGTGATTCTTCATTCAAAACCTGATTTTTGCTATTGGGCTCTATTGAATAATGAATGTTTTGAATTTTCTCCAAAAGTAAAGTAGTTGCAAACTCATGCTTTTAGAGACTTGTTTGGGCTCATGAGAGGAGTAGAAAAACATCAAAAATTTCAGTCCTGCATGATTCTACCAAAAAATGTGTGTTCATTCAAACCGCTGGTTTTTGATAGTTTGGGCCCTATTGAATAATGAATGTTTTGAATTTTCTCCAAAAGTAAAGTAGTTGCAAACTCATCCTTTTAGAAACTTGTTTGGGCTGTTGAGAGGAGTAAAAAACCATCAAAAATTTCAATCCTGCATGATTCTACCAAGAAATGTGATTCTTCATTCAAAACGCTGGTTTTTGCTATTGGGCTCTATTGAATAATGAATGTTTTGAATTTTCTCCAAAAGTAAAGTAGTTGCAAACTCATCCTTTTAGAGACTTGTTTGGGCTCATGAGAGGAGTAGAAAAACATCAAAAATTTCAGTCCTGCACGATTCTACCAAGAAATGTGTGTTCATTGAAACCGCTGGTTTTTGATAGTTTGGGCCCTATTGAATAATGAATGTTTTGAATTTTCTCCAAAAGTAAAGTAGTTGCAAACTCATCCTTTTAGAAACTTGTTTGGGCTGTTGAGAGGAGTAAAAAACCATCAAAAATTTCAATCCTGCATGATTCTACCAAGAAATGTGATTCTTCATTCAAAACCTGATTTTTGCTATTGGGCTCTATTGAATAATGAATGTTTTGAATTTTCTCCAAAAGTAAAGTAGTTGCAAACTCATGCTTTTAGAGACTTGTTTGGGCTCATGAGAGGAGTAGAAAAACATCAAAAATTTCAGTCCTGCAAGATTCTACCAAGAAATGTGTGTTCATTGAAACCGCTGGTTTTTGATAGTTTGGGCCATATTGAATAATGAATGTTTTGAATTTTCACCAAAGGTAAAGTAGTTGCAAACTCATCCTTTTAGAAACTTGTTTGGGCTGTTGAGAGGAGTAAAAAACCATCAAAAATTTCAATCCTGCATGATTCTACCAAGAAATGTGATTCTTCATTCAAAACGCTGGTTTTTGCTATTGGGCTCTATTGAATAATGAATGTTTTGAATTTTCTCCAAAAGTAAAGTAGTTGCAAACTCATGCTTTTAGAGACTTGTTTGGGCTCATGAGAGGAGTAGAAAAACATCAAAAATTTCAGTCCTGCATGATTCTACCAAGAAATGTGTGTTCATTGAAACCGCTGGTTTTTGATAGTTTGGGCCCTATTGAATAATGAATGTTTTGAATTTTCTCCAAAAGTAAAGTAGTTGCAAACTCATCCTTTTAGAAACTTGTTTGGGCTGTTGAGAGGAGTAAAAAACCATCAAAAATTTAAATCCTGCATGATTCTACCAAGAAATGTGATTCTTCATTCAAAACGCTGGTTTTTGCTATTGGGCTCTATTGAATAATGAATGTTTTGAATTTTCTCCAAAAGTAAAGTAGTTGCAAATTCATCCTTTTAGAGACTTGTTTGGGCTCATGAGAGGAGTAGAAAAACATCAAAAATTTCAGTAGTGCACGATTCTACCAAGAAATGCGTGTTCATTGAAACCGCTGGTTTTTGATAGTTTGGGCCCTATTGAATAATGAATGTTTTGAATTTTCTCCAAAAGTAAAGTAGTTGCAAACTCATCCTTTTAGAAACTTGTTTGGGCTGTTGAGAGGAGTAAAAAACCATCAAAAATTTCAATCCTGCATGATTCTACCAAGAAATGTGATTCTTCATTCAAAACCTGATTTTTGCTATTGGGCTCTATTGAATAATGAATGTTTTGAATTTTCTTCAAAAGTAAAGTAGTTGCAAACTCATGCTTTTAGAGACTTGTTTGGGCTCATGAGAGGAGTAGAAAAACATCAAAAATTTCAGTCCTGCATGATTCTACCAAAAAATGTGTGTTCATTGAAACCGCTGGTTTTTGATAGTTTGGGCCCTATTGAATAATGTATGTTTTGAATTTTCTCCAAAAGTAAAGTAGTTGCAAACTCATCCTTTTAGAAACTTGTTTGGGCTGTTGAGAGGAGTAAAAAACCATCAAAAATTTCAATCCTGCATGATTCTACCAAGAAATGTGATTCTTCATTCAAAACCTGATTTTTGCTATTGGGCTCTATTGAATATTGAATGTTTTGAATTTTCTCCAAAAGTAAAGTAGTTGCAAACTCATGCTTTTAGAGACTTGTTTGGGCTCATGAGAGGAGTAGAAAAACATCAAAAATTTCAGTCCTGCATGATTCTACCAAGAAATGTGTGTTCATTGAAACCGCTGGTTTTTGATAGTTTGGGCCCTATTGAATAATGAATGTTTTGAATTTTCTCCAAAAGTAAAGTAGTTGCAAACTCATCCTTTTAGAGACTTGTTTGGGCTCATGAGAGGAGTAGAAAAACATCAAAAATTTCAGTCCTGCACGATTCTACCAAGAAATGTGTGTTCATTGAAACCGCTGGTTTTTGATAGTTTGGGCCCTATTGAATAATGAATGTTTTGAATTTTCTCCAAAAGTAAAGTAGTTGCAAACTCATCCTTTTAGAAACTTGTTTGGGCTGTTGAGAGGAGTAAAAAACCATCAAAAATTTCAATCCTGCATGATTCTACCAAGAAATGTGATTCTTCATTCAAAACCTGATTTTTGCTATTGGGCTCTATTGAATAATGAATGTTTTGAATTTTCTCCAAAAGTAAAGTAGTTGCAAACTCATGCTTTTAGAGACTTGTTTGGGCTCATGAGAGGAGTAGAAAAACATCAAAAATTTCAGTCCTGCATGATTCTACCAAAAAATGTGTGTTCATTCAAACCGCTGGTTTTTGATAGTTTGGGCCCTATTGAATAATGAATGTTTTGAATTTTCTCCAAAAGTAAAGTAGTTGCAAACTCATCCTTTTAGAAACTTGTTTGGGCTGTTGAGAGGAGTAAAAAACCATCAAAAATTTCAATCCTGCATGATTCTACCAAGAAATGTGATTCTTCATTCAAAACCTGATTTTTGCTATTGGGCTCTATTGAATATTGAATGTTTTGAATTTTCTCCAAAAGTAAAGTAGTTGCAAACTCATGCTTTTAGAGACTTGTTTGGGCTCATGAGAGGAGTAGAAAAACATCAAAAATTTCAGTCCTGCATGATTCTACCAAAAAATGTGTGTTCATTCAAACCGCTGGTTTTTGATAGTTTGGGCCCTATTGAATAATGAATGTTTTGAATTTTCTCCAAAAGTAAAGTAGTTGCAAACTCATCCTTTTAGAAACTTGTTTGGGCTGTTGAGAGGAGTAAAAAACCATCAAAAATTTCAATCCTGCATGATTCTACCAAGAAATGTGATTCTTCATTCAAAACCTGATTTTTGCTATTGGGCTCTATTGAATAATGAATGTTTTGAATTTTCTCCAAAAGTAAAGTAGTTGCAAACTCATGCTTTTAGAGACTTGTTTGGGCTCATGAGAGGAGTAGAAAAACATCAAAAATTTCAGTCCTGCATGATTCTACCAAAAAATGTGTGTTCATTCAAACCGCTGGTTTTTGATAGTTTGGGCCCTATTGAATAATGAATGTTTTGAATTTTCTCCAAAAGTAAAGTAGTTGCAAACTCATCCTTTTAGAAACTTGTTTGGGCTGTTGAGAGGAGTAAAAAACCATCAAAAATTTCAATCCTGCATGATTCTACCAAGAAATGTGATTCTTCATTCAAAACCTGATTTTTGCTATTGGGCTCTATTGAATATTGAATGTTTTGAATTTTCTCCAAAAGTAAAGTAGTTGCAAACTCATGCTTTTAGAGACTTGTTTGGGCTCATGAGAGGAGTAGAAAAACATCAAAAATTTCAGTCCTGCATGATTCTACCAAGAAATGTGTGTTCATTGAAACCGCTGGTTTTTGATAGTTTGGGCCCTATTGAATAATGAATGTTTTGAATTTTCTCCAAAAGTAAAGTAGTTGCAAACTCATCCTTTTAGAAACTTGTTTGGGCTGTTGAGAGGAGTAAAAAACCATCAAAAATTTCAATCCTGCATGATTCTACCAAGAAATGTGATTCTTCATTCAAAACCTGATTTTTGCTATTGGGCTCTATTGAATAATGAATGTTTTGAATTTTCTCCAAAAGTAAAGTAGTTGCAAACTCATGCTTTTAGAGACTTGTTTGGGCTCATGAGAGGAGTAGAAAAACATCAAAAATTTCAGTCCTGCATGATTCTACCAAAAAATGTGTGTTCATTCAAACCGCTGGTTTTTGATAGTTTGGGCCCTATTGAATAATGAATGTTTTGAATTTTCTCCAAAAGTAAAGTAGTTGCAAACTCATCCTTTTAGAAACTTGTTTGGGCTGTTGAGAGGAGTAAAAAACCATCAAAAATTTCAATCCTGCATGATTCTACCAAGAAATGTGATTCTTCATTCAAAACCTGATTTTTGCTATTGGGCTCTATTGAATATTGAATGTTTTGAATTTTCTCCAAAAGTAAAGTAGTTGCAAACTCATGCTTTTAGAGACTTGTTTGGGCTCATGAGAGGAGTAGAAAAACATCAAAAATTTCAGTCCTGCATGATTCTACCAAGAAATGTGTGTTCATTGAAACCGCTGGTTTTTGATAGTTTGGGCCCTATTGAATAATGAATGTTTTGAATTTTCTCCAAAAGTAAAGTAGTTGCAAACTCATCCTTTTAGAAACTTGTTTGGGCTGTTGAGAGGAGTAAAAAACCATCAAAAATTTCAATCCTGCATGATTCTACCAAGAAATGTGATTCTTCATTCAAAACGCTGGTTTTTGCTATTGGGCTCTATTGAATAATGAATGTTTTGAATTTTCTCCAAAAGTAAAGTAGTTGCAAACTCATCCTTTTAGAGACTTGTTTGGGCTCATGAGAGGAGTAGAAAAACATCAAAAATTTCAGTCCTGCACGATTCTACCAAGAAATGTGTGTTCATTGAAACCGCTGGTTTTTGATAGTTTGGGCCCTATTGAATAATGAATGTTTTGAATTTTCTCCAAAAGTAAAGTAGTTGCAAACTCATCCTTTTAGAAACTTGTTTGGGCTGTTGAGAGGAGTAAAAAACCATCAAAAATTTCAATCCTGCATGATTCTACCAAGAAATGTGATTCTTCATTCAAAACCTGATTTTTGCTATTGGGCTCTATTGAATAATGAATGTTTTGAATTTTCTCCAAAAGTAAAGTAGTTGCAAACTCATCCTTTTAGAGACTTGTTTGGGCTCATGAGAGGAGTAGAAAAACATCAAAAATTTCAGTCCTGCACGATTCTACCAAGAAATGTGTGTTCATTGAAACCGCTGGTTTTTGATAGTTTGGGCCCTATTGAATAATGAATGTTTTGAATTTTCTCCAAAAGTAAAGTAGTTGCAAACTCATCCTTTTAGAAACTTGTTTGGGCTGTTGAGAGGAGTAAAAAACCATCAAAAATTTCAATCCTGCATGATTCTACCAAGAAATGTGATTCTTCATTCAAAACCTGATTTTTGCTATTGGGCTCTATTGAATAATGAATGTTTTGAATTTTCTCCAAAAGTAAAGTAGTTGCAAACTCATGCTTTTAGAGACTTGTTTGGGCTCATGAGAGGAGTAGAAAAACATCAAAAATTTCAGTCCTGCATGATTCTACCAAGAAATGTGTGTTCATTGAAACCGCTGGTTTTTGATAGTTTGGGCCATATTGAATAATGAATGTTTTGAATTTTCACCAAAGGTAAAGTAGTTGCAAACTCATCCTTTTAGAAACTTGTTTGGGCTGTTGAGAGGAGTAAAAAACCATCAAAAATTTCAATCCTGCATGATTCTACCAAGAAATGTGATTCTTCATTCAAAACGCTGGTTTTTGCTATTGGGCTCTATTGAATAATGAATGTTTTGAATTTTCTCCAAAAGTAAAGTAGTTGCAAACTCATGCTTTTAGAGACTTGTTTGGGCTCATGAGAGGAGTAGAAAAACATCAAAAATTTCAGTCCTGCATGATTCTACCAAGAAATGTGTGTTCATTGAAACCGCTGGTTTTTGATAGTTTGGGCCCTATTGAATAATGAATGTTTTGAATTTTCTCCAAAAGTAAAGTAGTTGCAAACTCATCCTTTTAGAAACTTGTTTGGGCTGTTGAGAGGAGTAAAAAACCATCAAAAATTTCAATCCTGCATGATTTTACCAAGAAATGTGATTCTTCATTCAAAACTTGATTTTTGCTATTGGGCTCTATTGAATAATGAATGTTTTGAATTTTCTCCAAAAGTAAAGTAGTTGCAAACTCATGCTTTTAGAGACTTGTTTGGGCTCATGAGAGGAGTAGAAAAACATCAAAAATTTCAGTCCTGCATGATTCTACCAAGAAATGTGTGTTCATTGAAACCGCTGGTTTTTGATAGTTTGGGCCCTATTGAATAATGAATGTTTTGAATTTTCTCCAAAAGTAAAGTAGTTGCAAACTCATCCTTTTAGAAACTTGTTTGGGCTGTTGAGAGGAGTAAAAAACCATCAAAAATTTAAATCCTGCATGATTCTACCAAGAAATGTGATTCTTCATTCAAAACGCGGGTTTTTGCTATTGGGCTCTATTGAATAATGAATGTTTTGAATTTTCTCCAAAAGTAAAGTAGTTGCAAATTCATCCTTTTAGAGACTTGTTTGGGCTCATGAGAGGAGTAGAAAAACATCAAAAATTTCAGTCCTGCACGATTCTACCAAGAAATGTGTGTTCATTGAAACCGCTGGTTTTTGATAGTTTGGGCCCTATTGAATAATGAATGTTTTGAATTTTCTCCAAAAGTAAAGTAGTTGCAAACTCATCCTTTTAGAAACTTGTTTGGGCTGTTGAGAGGAGTAAAAAACCATCAAAAATTTCAATCCTGCATGATTCTACCAAGAAATGTGATTCTTCATTCAAAACCTGATTTTTGCTATTGGGCTCTATTGAATAATGAATGTTTTGAATTTTCTCCAAAAGTAAAGTAGTTGCAAACTCATGCTTTTAGAGACTTGTTTGGGCTCATGAGAGGAGTAGAAAAACATCAAAAATTTCAGTCCTGCATGATTCTACCAAAAAATGTGTGTTCATTCAAACCGCTGGTTTTTGATAGTTTGGGCCCTATTGAATAATGAATGTTTTGAATTTTCTCCAAAAGTAAAGTAGTTGCAAACTCATCCTTTTAGAAACTTGTTTGGGCTGTTGAGAGGAGTAAAAAACCATCAAAAATTTCAATCCTGCATGATTCTACCAAGAAATGTGATTCTTCATTCAAAACCTGATTTTTGCTATTGGGCTCTATTGAATATTGAATGTTTTGAATTTTCTCCAAAAGTAAAGTAGTTGCAAACTCATGCTTTTAGAGACTTGTTTGGGCTCATGAGAGGAGTAGAAAAACATCAAAAATTTCAGTCCTGCATGATTCTACCAAGAAATGTGTGTTCATTGAAACCGCTGGTTTTTGATAGTTTGGGCCCTATTGAATAATGAATGTTTTGAATTTTCTCCAAAAGTAAAGTAGTTGCAAACTCATCCTTTTAGAAACTTGTTTGGGCTGTTGAGAGGAGTAAAAA
This sequence comes from Dendrobates tinctorius, assembly GCF_039654945.1. Taxonomy (NCBI): domain Eukaryota; kingdom Metazoa; phylum Chordata; class Amphibia; order Anura; family Dendrobatidae; genus Dendrobates; species Dendrobates tinctorius. Next base: position 27,581,671 of record NW_027361793.1, read on the forward strand.
ACCATCAAAAATTTCAATCCTGCATGATTCTACCAAGAAATGTGATTCTTCATTCAAAACGCTGGTTTTTGCTATTGGGCTCTATTGAATAATGAATGTTTTGAATTTTCTCCAAAAGTAAAGTAGTTGCAAACTCATCCTTTTAGAGACTTGTTTGGGCTCATGAGAGGAGTAGAAAAACATCAAAAATTTCAGTCCTGCACGATTCTACCAAGAAATGTGTGTTCATTGAAACCGCTGGTTTTTGATAGTTTGGGCCCTATTGAATAATGAATGTTTTGAATTTTCTCCAAAAGTAAAGTAGTTGCAAACTCATCCTTTTAGAAACTTGTTTGGGCTGTTGAGAGGAGTAAAAAACCATCAAAAATTTCAATCCTGCATGATTCTACCAAGAAATGTGATTCTTCATTCAAAACCTGATTTTTGCTATTGGGCTCTATTGAATAATGAATGTTTTGAATTTTCTTCAAAAGTAAAGTAGTTGCAAACTCATGCTTTTAGAGACTTGTTTGGGCTCATGAGAGGAGTAGAAAAACATCAAAAATTTCAGTCCTGCATGATTCTACCAAAAAATGTGTGTTCATTGAAACCGCTGGTTTTTGATAGTTTGGGCCCTATTGAATAATGTATGTTTTGAATTTTCTCCAAAAGTAAAGTAGTTGCAAACTCATCCTTTTAGAAACTTGTTTGGGCTGTTGAGAGGAGTAAAAAACCATCAAAAATTTCAATCCTGCATGATTCTACCAAGAAATGTGATTCTTCATTCAAAACGCTGGTTTTTGCTATTGGGCTCTATTGAATAATGAATGTTTTGAATTTTCTCCAAAAGTAAAGTAGTTGCAAACTCATCCTTTTAGAGACTTGTTTGGGCTCATGAGAGGAGTAGAAAAACATCAAAAATTTCAGTCCTGCACGATTCTACCAAGAAATGTGTGTTCATTGAAACCGCTGGTTTTTGATAGTTTGGGCCCTATTGAATAATGAATGTTTTGAATTTTCTCCAAAAGTAAAGTAGTTGCAAACTCATCCTTTTAGAAACTTGTTTGGGCTGTTGAGAGGAGTAAAAAACCATCAAAAATTTCAATCCTGCATGATTCTACCAAGAAATGTGATTCTTCATTCAAAACCTGATTTTTGCTATTGGGCTCTATTGAATAATGAATGTTTTGAATTTTCTCCAAAAGTAAAGTAGTTGCAAACTCATGCTTTTAGAGACTTGTTTGGGCTCATGAGAGGAGTAGAAAAACATCAAAAATTTCAGTCCTGCATGATTCTACCAAAAAATGTGTGTTCATTCAAACCGCTGGTTTTTGATAGTTTGGGCCCTATTGAATAATGAATGTTTTGAATTTTCTCCAAAAGTAAAGTAGTTGCAAACTCATCCTTTTAGAAACTTGTTTGGGCTGTTGAGAGGAGTAAAAAACCATCAAAAATTTCAATCCTGCATGATTCTACCAAGAAATGTGATTCTTCATTCAAAACCTGATTTTTGCTATTGGGCTCTATTGAATATTGAATGTTTTGAATTTTCTCCAAAAGTAAAGTAGTTGCAAACTCATGCTTTTAGAGACTTGTTTGGGCTCATGAGAGAAGTAGAAAAACATCAAAAATTTCAGTCCTGCATGATTCTACCAAGAAATGTGTGTTCATTGAAACCGCTGGTTTTTGATAGTTTGGGCCCTATTGAATAATGAATGTTTTGAATTTTCTCCAAAAGTAAAGTAGTTGCAAACTCATCCTTTTAGAGACTTGTTTGGGCTCATGAGAGGAGTAGAAAAACATCAAAAATTTCAGTCCTGCACGATTCTACAAAGAAATGTGTGTTCATTGAAACCGCTGGTTTTTGATAGTTTGGGCCCTATTGAATAATGAATGTTTTGAATTTTCTCCAAAAGTAAAGTAGTTGCAAACTCATCCTTTTAGAAACTTGTTTGGGCTGTTGAGAGGAGTAAAAAACCATCAAAAATTTCAATCCTGCATGATTCTACCAAGAAATGTGATTCTTCATTCAAAACCTGATTTTTGCTATTGGGCTCTATTGAATAATGAATGTTTTGAATTTTCTCCAAAAGTAAAGTAGTTGCAAACTCATGCTTTTAGAGACTTGTTTGGGCTCATGAGAGGAGTAGAAAAACATCAAAAATTTCAGTCCTGCATGATTCTACCAAAAAATGTGTGTTCATTCAAACCGCTGGTTTTTGATAGTTTGGGCCCTATTGAATAATGAATGTTTTGAATTTTCTCCAAAAGTAAAGTAGTTGCAAACTCATCCTTTTAGAAACTTGTTTGGGCTGTTGAGAGGAGTAAAAAACCATCAAAAATTTCAATCCTGCATGATTCTACCAAGAAATGTGATTCTTCATTCAAAACCTGATTTTTGCTATTGGGCTCTATTGAATATTGAATGTTTTGAATTTTCTCCAAAAGTAAAGTAGTTGCAAACTCATGCTTTTAGAGACTTGTTTGGGCTCATGAGAGGAGTAGAAAAACATCAAAAATTTCAGTCCTGCATGATTCTACCAAGAAATGTGTGTTCATTGAAACCGCTGGTTTTTGATAGTTTGGGCCCTATTGAATAATGAATGTTTTGAATTTTCTCCAAAAGTAAAGTAGTTGCAAACTCATCCTTTTAGAGACTTGTTTGGGCTCATGAGAGGAGTAGAAAAACATCAAAAATTTCAGTCCTGCACGATTCTACCAAGAAATGTGTGTTCATTGAAACCGCTGGTTTTTGATAGTTTGGGCCCTATTGAATAATGAATGTTTTGAATTTTCTCCAAAAGTAAAGTAGTTGCAAACTCATCCTTTTAGAAACTTGTTTGGGCTGTTGAGAGGAGTAAAAAACCATCAAAAATTTCAATCCTGCATGATTCTACCAAGAAATGTGATTCTTCATTCAAAACCTGATTTTTGCTATTGGGCTCTATTGAATAATGAATGTTTTGAATTTTCTCCAAAAGTAAAGTAGTTGCAAACTCATGCTTTTAGAGACTTGTTTGGGCTCATGAGAGGAGTAGAAAAACATCAAAAATTTCAGTCCTGCATGATTCTACCAAGAAATGTGTGTTCATTGAAACCGCTGGTTTTTGATAGTTTGGGCCATATTGAATAATGAATGTTTTGAATTTTCACCAAAGGTAAAGTAGTTGCAAACTCATCCTTTTAGAAACTTGTTTGGGCTGTTGAGAGGAGTAAAAAACCATCAAAAATTTCAATCCTGCATGATTCTACCAAGAAATGTGATTCTTCATTCAAAACGCTGGTTTTTGCTATTGGGCTCTATTGAATAATGAATGTTTTGAATTTTCTCCAAAAGTAAAGTAGTTGCAAACTCATGCTTTTAGAGACTTGTTTGGGCTCATGAGAGGAGTAGAAAAACATCAAAAATTTCAGTCCTGCATGATTCTACCAAGAAATGTGTGTTCATTGAAACCGCTGGTTTTTGATAGTTTGGGCCCTATTGAATAATGAATGTTTTGAATTTTCTCCAAAAGTAAAGTAGTTGCAAACTCATCCTTTTAGAAACTTGTTTGGGCTGTTGAGAGGAGTAAAAAACCATCAAAAATTTCAATCCTGCATGATTTTACCAAGAAATGTGATTCTTCATTCAAAACTTGATTTTTGCTATTGGGCTCTATTGAATAATGAATGTTTTGAATTTTCTCCAAAAGTAAAGTAGTTGCAAACTCATGCTTTTAGAGACTTGTTTGGGCTCATGAGAGGAGTAGAAAAACATCAAAAATTTCAGTAGTGCACGATTCTACCAAGAAATGCGTGTTCATTGAAACCGCTGGTTTTTGATAGTTTGGGCCCTATTGAATAATGAATGTTTTGAATTTTCTCCAAAAGTAAAGTAGTTGCAAACTCATCCTTTTAGAAACTTGTTTGGGCTGTTGAGAGGAGTAAAAAACCATCAAAAATTTCAATCCTGCATGATTCTACCAAGAAATGTGATTCTTCATTCAAAACCTGATTTTTGCTATTGGGCTCTATTGAATAATGAATGTTTTGAATTTTCTTCAAAAGTAAAGTAGTTGCAAACTCATGCTTTTAGAGACTTGTTTGGGCTCATGAGAGGAGTAGAAAAACATCAAAAATTTCAGTCCTGCATGATTCTACCAAAAAATGTGTGTTCATTGAAACCGCTGGTTTTTGATAGTTTGGGCCCTATTGAATAATGTATGTTTTGAATTTTCTCCAAAAGTAAAGTAGTTGCAAACTCATCCTTTTAGAAACTTGTTTGGGCTGTTGAGAGGAGTAAAAAACCATCAAAAATTTCAATCCTGCATGATTCTACCAAGAAATGTGATTCTTCATTCAAAACGCTGGTTTTTGCTATTGGGCTCTATTGAATAATGAATGTTTTGAATTTTCTCCAAAAGTAAAGTAGTTGCAAATTCATCCTTTTAGAGACTTGTTTGGGCTCATGAGAGGAGTAGAAAAACATCAAAAATTTCAGTCCTGCACGATTCTACCAAGAAATGTGTGTTCATTGAAACCGCTGGTTTTTGATAGTTTGGGCCCTATTGAATAATGAATGTTTTGAATTTTCTCCAAAAGTAAAGTAGTTGCAAACTCATCCTTTTAGAAACTTGTTTGGGCTGTTGAGAGGAGTAAAAAACCATCAAAAATTTCAATCCTGCATGATTCTACCAAGAAATGTGATTCTTCATTCAAAACCTGATTTTTGCTATTGGGCTCTATTGAATAATGAATGTTTTGAATTTTCTCCAAAAGTAAAGTAGTTGCAAACTCATGCTTTTAGAGACTTGTTTGGGCTCATGAGAGGAGTAGAAAAACATCAAAAATTTCAGTCCTGCATGATTCTACCAAGAAATGTGTGTTCATTGAAACCGCTGGTTTTTGATAGTTTGGGCCATATTGAATAATGAATGTTTTGAATTTTCACCAAAGGTAAAGTAGTTGCAAACTCATCCTTTTAGAAACTTGTTTGGGCTGTTGAGAGGAGTAAAAAACCATCAAAAATTTCAATCCTGCATGATTCTACCAAGAAATGTGATTCTTCATTCAAAACGCTGGTTTTTGCTATTGGGCTCTATTGAATAATGAATGTTTTGAATTTTCTCCAAAAGTAAAGTAGTTGCAAACTCATGCTTTTAGAGACTTGTTTGGGCTCATGAGAGGAGTAGAAAAACATCAAAAATTTCAGTAGTGCACGATTCTACCAAGAAATGCGTGTTCATTGAAACCGCTGGTTTTTGATAGTTTGGGCCCTATTGAATAATGAATGTTTTGAATTTTCTCCAAAAGTAAAGTAGTTGCAAACTCATCCTTTTAGAAACTTGTTTGGGCTGTTGAGAGGAGTAAAAAACCATCAAAAATTTCAATCCTGCATGATTCTACCAAGAAATGTGATTCTTCATTCAAAACCTGATTTTTGCTATTGGGCTCTATTGAATAATGAATGTTTTGAATTTTCTTCAAAAGTAAAGTAGTTGCAAACTCATGCTTTTAGAGACTTGTTTGGGCTCATGAGAGGAGTAGAAAAACATCAAAAATTTCAGTCCTGCATGATTCTACCAAAAAATGTGTGTTCATTGAAACCGCTGGTTTTTGATAGTTTGGGCCCTATTGAATAATGTATGTTTTGAATTTTCTCCAAAAGTAAAGTAGTTGCAAACTCATCCTTTTAGAAACTTGTTTGGGCTGTTGAGAGGAGTAAAAAACCATCAAAAATTTAAATCCTGCATGATTCTACCAAGAAATGTGATTCTTCATTCAAAACGCTGGTTTTTGCTATTGGGCTCTATTGAATAATGAATGTTTTGAATTTTCTCCAAAAGTAAAGTAGTTGCAAATTCATCCTTTTAGAGACTTGTTTGGGCTCATGAGAGGAGTAGAAAAACATCAAAAATTTCAGTCCTGCACGATTCTACCAAGAAATGTGTGTTCATTGAAACCGCTGGTTTTTGATAGTTTGGGCCCTATTGAATAATGAATGTTTTGAATTTTCTCCAAAAGTAAAGTAGTTGCAAACTCATCCTTTTAGAAACTTGTTTGGGCTGTTGAGAGGAGTAAAAAACCATCAAAAATTTCAATCCTGCATGATTCTACCAAGAAATGTGATTCTTCATTCAAAACCTGATTTTTGCTATTGGGCTCTATTGAATAATGAATGTTTTGAATTTTCTCCAAAAGTAAAGTAGTTGCAAACTCATGCTTTTAGAGACTTGTTTGGGCTCATGAGAGGAGTAGAAAAACATCAAAAATTTCAGTCCTGCATGATTCTACCAAAAAATGTGTGTTCATTCAAACCGCTGGTTTTTGATAGTTTGGGCCCTATTGAATAATGAATGTTTTGAATTTTCTCCAAAAGTAAAGTAGTTGCAAACTCATCCTTTTAGAAACTTGTTTGGGCTGTTGAGAGGAGTAAAAAACCATCAAAAATTTCAATCCTGCATGATTCTACCAAGAAATGTGATTCTTCATTCAAAACCTGATTTTTGCTATTGGGCTCTATTGAATATTGAATGTTTTGAATTTTCTCCAAAAGTAAAGTAGTTGCAAACTCATGCTTTTAGAGACTTGTTTGGGCTCATGAGAGGAGTAGAAAAACATCAAAAATTTCAGTCCTGCATGATTCTACCAAGAAATGTGTGTTCATTGAAACCGCTGGTTTTTGATAGTTTGGGCCCTATTGAATAATGAATGTTTTGAATTTTCTCCAAAAGTAAAGTAGTTGCAAACTCATCCTTTTAGAGACTTGTTTGGGCTCATGAGAGGAGTAGAAAAACATCAAAAATTTCAGTCCTGCACGATTCTACCAAGAAATGTGTGTTCATTGAAACCGCTGGTTTTTGATAGTTTGGGCCCTATTGAATAATGAATGTTTTGAATTTTCTCCAAAAGTAAAGTAGTTGCAAACTCATCCTTTTAGAAACTTGTTTGGGCTGTTGAGAGGAGTTAAAAACCATCAAAAATTTCAATCCTGCATGATTCTACCAAGAAATGTGATTCTTCATTCAAAACCTGATTTTTGCTATTGGGCTCTATTGAATAATGAATGTTTTGAATTTTCTCCAAAAGTAAAGTAGTTGCAAACTCATGCTTTTAGAGACTTGTTTGGGCTCATGAGAGGAGTAGAAAAACATCAAAAATTTCAGTCCTGCATGATTCTACCAAGAAATGTGTGTTCATTGAAACCGCTGGTTTTTGATAGTTTGGGCCATATTGAATAATGAATGTTTTGAATTTTCACCAAAGGTAAAGTAGTTGCAAACTCATCCTTTTAGAAACTTGTTTGGGCTGTTGAGAGGAGTAAAAAACCATCAAAAATTTCAATCCTGCATGATTCTACCAAGAAATGTGATTCTTCATTCAAAACGCTGGTTTTTGCTATTGGGCTCTATTGAATAATGAATGTTTTGAATTTTCTCCAAAAGTAAAGTAGTTGCAAACTCATGCTTTTAGAGACTTGTTTGGGCTCATGAGAGGAGTAGAAAAACATCAAAAATTTCAGTCCTGCATGATTCTACCAAGAAATGTGTGTTCATTGAAACCGCTGGTTTTTGATAGTTTGGGCCCTATTGAATAATGAATGTTTTGAATTTTCTCCAAAAGTAAAGTAGTTGCAAACTCATCCTTTTAGAAACTTGTTTGGGCTGTTGAGAGGAGTAAAAAACCATCAAAAATTTCAATCCTGCATGATTTTACCAAGAAATGTGATTCTTCATTCAAAACTTGATTTTTGCTATTGGGCTCTATTGAATAATGAATGTTTTGAATTTTCTCCAAAAGTAAAGTAGTTGCAAACTCATGCTTTTAGAGACTTGTTTGGGCTCATGAGAGGAGTAGAAAAACATCAAAAATTTCAGTCCTGCATGATTCTACCAAGAAATGTGTGTTCATTGAAACCGCTGGTTTTTGATAGTTTGGGCCCTATTGAATAATGAATGTTTTGAATTTTCTCCAAAAGTAAAGTAGTTGCAAACTCATCCTTTTAGAAACTTGTTTGGGCTGTTGAGAGGAGTAAAAAACCATCAAAAATTTAAATCCTGCATGATTCTACCAAGAAATGTGATTCTTCATTCAAAACGCGGGTTTTTGCTATTGGGCTCTATTGAATAATGAATGTTTTGAATTTTCTCCAAAAGTAAAGTAGTTGCAAATTCATCCTTTTAGAGACTTGTTTGGGCTCATGAGAGGAGTAGAAAAACATCAAAAATTTCAGTCCTGCACGATTCTACCAAGAAATGTGTGTTCATTGAAACCGCTGGTTTTTGATAGTTTGGGCCCTATTGAATAATGAATGTTTTGAATTTTCTCCAAAAGTAAAGTAGTTGCAAACTCATCCTTTTAGAAACTTGTTTGGGCTGTTGAGAGGAGTAAAAAACCATCAAAAATTTCAATCCTGCATGATTCTACCAAGAAATGTGATTCTTCATTCAAAACCTGATTTTTGCTATTGGGCTCTATTGAATAATGAATGTTTTGAATTTTCTCCAAAAGTAAAGTAGTTGCAAACTCATGCTTTTAGAGACTTGTTTGGGCTCATGAGAGGAGTAGAAAAACATCAAAAATTTCAGTCCTGCATGATTCTACCAAAAAATGTGTGTTCATTCAAACCGCTGGTTTTTGATAGTTTGGGCCCTATTGAATAATGAATGTTTTGAATTTTCTCCAAAAGTAAAGTAGTTGCAAACTCATCCTTTTAGAAACTTGTTTGGGCTGTTGAGAGGAGTAAAAAACCATCAAAAATTTCAATCCTGCATGATTCTACCAAGAAATGTGATTCTTCATTCAAAACCTGATTTTTGCTATTGGGCTCTATTGAATATAGAATGTTTTGAATTTTCTCCAAAAGTAAAGTAGTTGCAAACTCATGCTTTTAGAGACTTGTTTGGGCTCATGAGAGGAGTAGAAAAACATCAAAAATTTCAATCCTGCATGATTCTACCAAGAAATGTGTGTTCATTGAAACCGCTGGTTTTTGATAGTTTGGGCCCTATTGAATAATGAATGTTTTGAATTTTCTCCAAAAGTAAAGTAGTTGCAAACTCATCCTTTTAGAAACTTGTTTGGGCTGTTGAGAGGAGTAAAAAACCATCAAAAATTTCAATCCTGCATGATTCTACCAAGAAATGTGATTCTTCATTCAAAACGCTGGTTTTTGCTATTGGGCTCTATTGAATAATGAATGTTTTGAATTTTCTCCAAAAGTAAAGTAGTTGCAAACTCATCCTTTTAGAGACTTGTTTGGGCTCATGAGAGGAGTAGAAAAACATCAAAAATTTCAGTCCTGCACGATTCTACCAAGAAATGTGTGTTCATTGAAACCGCTGGTTTTTGATAGTTTGGGCCCTATTGAATAATGAATGTTTTGAATTTTCTCCAAAAGTAAAGTAGTTGCAAACTCATCCTTTTAGAAACTTGTTTGGGCTGTTGAGAGGAGTAAAAAACCATCAAAAATTTCAATCCTGCATGATTCTACCAAGAAATGTGATTCTTCATTCAAAACCTGATTTTTGCTATTGGGCTCTATTGAATAATGAATGTTTTGAATTTTCTTCAAAAGTAAAGTAGTTGCAAACTCATGCTTTTAGAGACTTGTTTGGGCTCATGAGAGGAGTAGAAAAACATCAAAAATTTCAGTCCTGCATGATTCTACCAAAAAATGTGTGTTCATTGAAACCGCTGGTTTTTGATAGTTTGGGCCCTATTGAATAATGTATGTTTTGAATTTTCTCCAAAAGTAAAGTAGTTGCAAACTCATCCTTTTAGAAACTTGTTTGGGCTGTTGAGAGGAGTAAAAAACCATCAAAAATTTAAATCCTGCATGATTCTACCAAGAAATGTGATTCTTCATTCAAAACGCTGGTTTTTGCTATTGGGCTCTATTGAATAATGAATGTTTTGAATTTTCTCCAAAAGTAAAGTAGTTGCAAATTCATCCTTTTAGAGACTTGTTTGGGCTCATGAGAGGAGTAGAAAAACATCAAAAATTTCAGTCCTGCACGATTCTACCAAGAAATGTGTGTTCATTGAAACCGCTGGTTTTTGATAGTTTGGGCCCTATTGAATAATGAATGTTTTGAATTTTCTCCAAAAGTAAAGTAGTTGCAAACTCATCCTTTTAGAAACTTGTTTGGGCTGTTGAGAGGAGTAAAAAACCATCAAAAATTTCAATCCTGCATGATTCTACCAAGAAATGTGATTCTTCATTCAAAACCTGATTTTTGCTATTGGGCTCTATTGAATAATGAATGTTTTGAATTTTCTCCAAAAGTAAAGTAGTTGCAAACTCATGCTTTTAGAGACTTGTTTGGGCTCATGAGAGGAGTAGAAAAACATCAAAAATTTCAGTCCTGCATGATTCTACCAAAAAATGTGTGTTCATTCAAACCGCTGGTTTTTGATAGTTTGGGCCCTATTGAATAATGAATGTTTTGAATTTTCTCCAAAAGTAAAGTAGTTGCAAACTCATCCTTTTAGAAACTTGTTTGGGCTGTTGAGAGGAGTAAAAAACCATCAAAAATTTCAATCCTGCATGATTCTACCAAGAAATGTGATTCTTCATTCAAAACCTGATTTTTGCTATTGGGCTCTATTGAATATTGAATGTTTTGAATTTTCTCCAAAAGTAAAGTAGTTGCAAACTCATGCTTTTAGAGACTTGTTTGGGCTCATGAGAGGAGTAGAAAAACATCAAAAATTTCAGTCCTGCATGATTCTACCAAGAAATGTGTGTTCATTGAAACCGCTGGTTTTTGATAGTTTGGGCCCTATTGAATAATGAATGTTTTGAATTTTCTCCAAAAGTAAAGTAGTTGCAAACTCATCCTTTTAGAGACTTGTTTGGGCTCATGAGAGGAGTAGAAAAACATCAAAAATTTCAGTCCTGCACGATTCTACCAAGAAATGTGTGTTCATTGAAACCGCTGGTTTTTGATAGTTTGGGCCCTATTGAATAATGAATGTTTTGAATTTTCTCCAAAAGTAAAGTAGTTGCAAACTCATCCTTTTAGAAACTTGTTTGGGCTGTTGAGAGGAGTAAAAAACCATCGAAAATTTCAATCCTGCATGATTCTACCAAGAAATGTGATTCTTCATTCAAAACCTGATTTTTGCTATTGGGCTCTATTGAATAATGAATGTTTTGAATTTTCTCCAAAAGTAAAGTAGTTGCAAACTCATGCTTTTAGAGACTTGTTTGGGCTCATGAGAGGAGTAGAAAAACATCAAAAATTTCAGTCCTGCATGATTCTACCAAAAAATGTGTGTTCATTCAAACCGCTGGTTTTTGATAGTTTGGGCCCTATTGAATAATGAATGTTTTGAATTTTCTCCAAAAGTAAAGTAGTTGCAAACTCATCCTTTTAGAAACTTGTTTGGGCTGTTGAGAGGAGTAAAAAACCATCAAAAATTTCAATCCTGCATGATTCTACCAAGAAATGTGATTCTTCATTCAAAACCTGATTTTTGCTATTGGGCTCTATTGAATATTGAATGTTTTGAATTTTCTCCAAAAGTAAAGTAGTTGCAAACTCATGCTTTTAGAGACTTGTTTGGGCTCATGAGAGGAGTAGAAAAACATCAAAAATTTCAGTCCTGCATGATTCTACCAAGAAATGTGTGTTCATTGAAACCGCTGGTTTTTGATAGTTTGGGCCCTATTGAATAATGAATGTTTTGAATTTTCTCCAAAAGTAAAGTAGTTGCAAACTCATCCTTTTAGAGACTTGTTTGGGCTCATGAGAGGAGTAGAAAAACATCAAAAATTTCAGTCCTGCACGATTCTACCAAGAAATGTGTGTTCATTGAAACCGCTGGTTTTTGATAGTTTGGGCCCTATTGAATAATGAATGTTTTGAATTTTCTCCAAAAGTAAAGTAGTTGCAAACTCATCCTTTTAGAAACTTGTTTGGGCTGTTGAGAGGAGTAAAAAACCATCAAAAATTTCAATCCTGCATGATTCTACCAAGAAATGTGATTCTTCATTCAAAACCTGATTTTTGCTATTGGGCTCTATTGAATAAATGTTTTGAATTTTCTCCAAAAGTAAAGTAGTTGCAAACTCATGCTTTTAGAGACTTGTTTGGGCTCATGAGAGGAGTAGAAAAACATCAAAAATTTCAGTCCTGCATGATTTTACCAAGAAATGTGTGTTCATTGAAACCGCTGGTTTTTGATAGTTTGGGCCATATTGAATAATGAATGTTTTGAATTTTCACCAAAGGTAAAGTAGTTGCAAACTCATCCTTTTAGAAACTTGTTTGGGCTGTTGAGAGGAGTAAAAAACCATCAAAAATTTCAATCCTGCATGATTCTACCAAGAAATGTGATTCTTCATTCAAAACGCTGGTTTTTGCTATTGGGCTCTATTGAATAATGAATGTTTTGAATTTTCTCCAAAAGTAAAGTAGTTGCAAACTCATGCTTTTAGAGACTTGTTTGGGCTCATGAGAGGAGTAGAAAAACATCAAAAATTTCAGTCCTGCATGATTCTACCAAGAAATGTGTGTTCATTGAAACCGCTGGTTTTTGATAGTTTGGGCCCTATTGAATAATGAATGTTTTGAATTTTCTCCAAAAGTAAAGTAGTTGCAAACTCATCCTTTTAGAAACTTGTTTGGGCTGTTGAGAGGAGTAAAAAACCATCAAAAATTTCAATCCTGCATGATTTTACCAAGAAATGTGATTCTTCATTCAAAACTTGATTTTTGCTATTGGGCTCTATTGAATAATGAATGTTTTGAATTTTCTCCAAAAGTAAAGTAGTTGCAAACTCATGCTTTTAGAGACTTGTTTGGGCTCATGAGAGGAGTAGAAAAACATCAAAAATTTCAGTCCTGCATGATTCTACCAAGAAATGTGTGTTCATTGAAACCGCTGGTTTTTGATAGTTTGGGCCCTATTGAATAATGAATGTTTTGAATTTTCTCCAAAAGTAAAGTAGTTGCAAACTCATCCTTTTAGAAACTTGTTTGGGCTGTTGAGAGGAGTAAAAAACCATCAAAAATTTAAATCCTGCATGATTCTACCAAGAAATGTGATTCTTCATTCAAAACGCGGGTTTTTGCTATTGGGCTCTATTGAATAATGAATGTTTTGAATTTTCTCCAAAAGTAAAGTAGTTGCAAATTCATCCTTTTAGAGACTTGTTTGGGCTCATGAGAGGAGTAGAAAAACATCAAAAATTTCAGTCCTGCACGATTCTACCAAGAAATGTGTGTTCATTGAAACCGCTGGTTTTTGATAGTTTGGGCCCTATTGAATAATGAATGTTTTGAATTTTCTCCAAAAGTAAAGTAGTTGCAAACTCATCCTTTTAGAAACTTGTTTGGGCTGTTGAGAGGAGTAAAAAACCATCAAAAATTTCAATCCTGCATGATTCTACCAAGAAATGTGATTCTTCATTCAAAACCTGATTTTTGCTATTGGGCTCTATTGAATAATGAATGTTTTGAATTTTCTCCAAAAGTAAAGTAGTTGCAAACTCATGCTTTTAGAGACTTGTTTGGGCTCATGAGAGGAGTAGAAAAACATCAAAAATTTCAGTCCTGCATGATTCTACCAAAAAATGTGTGTTCATTCAAACCGCTGGTTTTTGATAGTTTGGGCCCTATTGAATAATGAATGTTTTGAATTTTCTCCAAAAGTAAAGTAGTTGCAAACTCATCCTTTTAGAAACTTGTTTGGGCTGTTGAGAGGAGTAAAAAACCATCAAAAATTTCAATCCTGCATGATTCTACCAAGAAATGTGATTCTTCATTCAAAACCTGATTTTTGCTATTGGGCTCTATTGAATATTGAATGTTTTGAATTTTCTCCAAAAGTAAAGTAGTTGCAAACTCATGCTTTTAGAGACTTGTTTGGGCTCATGAGAGGAGTAGAAAAACATCAAAAATTTCAGTCCTGCATGATTCTACCAAGAAATGTGTGTTCATTGAAACCGCTGGTTTTTGATAGTTTGGGCCCTATTGAATAATGAATGTTTTGAATTTTCTCCAAAAGTAAAGTAGTTGCAAACTCATCCTTTTAGAAACTTGTTTGGGCTGTTGAGAGGAGTAAAAAACCATCAAAAATTTCAATCCTGCATGATTCTACCAAGAAATGTGATTCTTCATTCAAAACGCTGGTTTTTGCTATTGGGCTCTATTGAATAATGAATGTTTTGAATTTTCTCCAAAAGTAAAGTAGTTGCAAACTCATCCTTTTAGAGACTTGTTTGGGCTCATGAGAGGAGTAGAAAAACATCAAAAATTTCAGTCCTGCACGATTCTACCAAGAAATGTGTGTTCATTGAAACCGCTGGTTTTTGATAGTTTGGGCCCTATTGAATAATGAATGTTTTGAATTTTCTCCAAAAGTAAAGTAGTTGCAAACTCATCCTTTTAGAAACTTGTTTGGGCTGTTGAGAGGAGTAAAAAACCATCAAAAATTTCAATCCTGCATGATTCTACCAAGAAATGTGATTCTTCATTCAAAACCTGATTTTTGCTATTGGGCTCTATTGAATAATGAATGTTTTGAATTTTCTCCAAAAGTAAAGTAGTTGCAAGCTCATGCTTTTAGAGACTTGTTTGGGCTCATGAGAGGAGTAGAAAAACATCAAAAATTTCAGTCCTGCATGATTCTACCAAGAAATGTGTGTTCATTGAAACCGCTGGTTTTTGACAGTTTGGGACCTATTGAATAATGAATGTTTTGAATTTTCTCCAAAAGTAAAGTAGTTGCAAACTCATCCTTTTAGAAACTTGTTTGGGCTGTTGAGAGGAGTAAAAAACCATCAAAAATTTCAATCCTGCATGATTCTACCAAGAAATGTGATTCTTCATTCAAAACGCTGGTTTTTGCTATTGGGCTCTATTGAATAATGAATGTTTTGAATTTTCTCCAAAAGTAAAGTAGTTGCAAACTCATCCTTTTAGAGACTTGTTTGGGCTCATGAGAGGAGTAGAAAAACATCAAAAATTTCAGTCCTGCACGATTCTACCAAGAAATGTGTGTTCATTCAAACCGCTGGTTTTTGATATTTTGGGCCCTATTGAATAATGAATGTTTTGAATTTTCTCCAAAAGTAAAGTAGTTGCAAACTCATCCTTTTAGAAACTTGTTTGGGCTGTTGAGAGGAGTAATAAACCATCAAAAATTTCAATCCTGCATGATTCTATCAAGAAATGTGATTCTTCATTCAAAACCTGATTTTTGCTATTGGGCTCTATTGAATAATGAATGTTTTGAATTTTCTCCAAAAGTAAAGTAGTTGCAAGCTCATGCTTTTAGAGACTTGTTTGGGCTCATGAGAGGAGTAGAAAAACATCAAAAATTTCAGTCCTGCATGATTCTACCAAGAAATGTGTGTTCATTGAAACCGCTGGTTTTTGATAGTTTGGGCCATATTGAATAATGAATGTTTTGAATTTTCACCAAAGGTAAAGTAGTTGCAAACTCATCCTTTTAGAAACTTGTTTGGGCTGTTGAGAGGAGTAAAAAACCATCAAAAATTTCAATCCTGCATGATTCTACCAAGAAATGTGATTCTTCATTCAAAACGCTGGTTTTTGCTATTGGGCTCTATTGAATAATGAATGTTTTGAATTTTCTCCAAAAGTAAAGTAGTTGCAAACTCATGCTTTTAGAGACTTGTTTGGGCTCATGAGAGGAGTAGAAAAACATCAAAAATTTCAGTAGTGCACGATTCTACCAAGAAATGCGTGTTCATTGAAACCGCTGGTTTTTGATAGTTTGGGCCCTATTGAATAATGAATGTTTTGAATTTTCTCCAAAAGTAAAGTAGTTGCAAACTCATCCTTTTAGAAACTTGTTTGGGCTGTTGAGAGGAGTAAAAAACCATCAAAAATTTCAATCCTGCATGATTCTACCAAGAAATGTGATTCTTCATTCAAAACCTGATTTTTGCTATTGGGCTCTATTGAATAATGAATGTTTTGAATTTTCTTCAAAAGTAAAGTAGTTGCAAACTCATGCTTTTAGAGACTTGTTTGGGCTCATGAGAGGAGTAGAAAAACATCAAAAATTTCAGTCCTGCATGATTCTACCAAAAAATGTGTGTTCATTGAAACCGCTGGTTTTTGATAGTTTGGGCCCTATTGAATAATGTATGTTTTGAATTTTCTCCAAAAGTAAAGTAGTTGCAAACTCATCCTTTTAGAAACTTGTTTGGGCTGTTGAGAGGAGTAAAAAACCATCAAAAATTTAAATCCTGCATGATTCTACCAAGAAATGTGATTCTTCATTCAAAACGCTGGTTTTTGCTATTGGGCTCTATTGAATAATGAATGTTTTGAATTTTCTCCAAAAGTAAAGTAGTTGCAAATTCATCCTTTTAGAGACTTGTTTGGGCTCATGAGAGGAGTAGAAAAACATCAAAAATTTCAGTCCTGCACGATTCTACCAAGAAATGTGTGTTCATTGAAACCGCTGGTTTTTGATAGTTTGGGCCCTATTGAATAATGAATGTTTTGAATTTTCTCCAAAAGTAAAGTAGTTGCAAACTCATCCTTTTAGAAACTTGTTTGGGCTGTTGAGAGGAGTAAAAAACCATCAAAAATTTCAATCCTGCATGATTCTACCAAGAAATGTGATTCTTCATTCAAAACCTGATTTTTGCTATTGGGCTCTATTGAATAATGAATGTTTTGAATTTTCTCCAAAAGTAAAGTAGTTGCAAACTCATGCTTTTAGAGACTTGTTTGGGCTCATGAGAGGAGTAGAAAAACATCAAAAATTTCAGTCCTGCATGATTCTACCAAGAAATGTGTGTTCATTGAAACCGCTGGTTTTTGATAGTTTGGGCCATATTGAATAATGAATGTTTTGAATTTTCACCAAAGGTAAAGTAGTTGCAAACTCATCCTTTTAGAAACTTGTTTGGGCTGTTGAGAGGAGTAAAAAACCATCAAAAATTTCAATCCTGCATGATTCTACCAAGAAATGTGATTCTTCATTCAAAACGCTGGTTTTTGCTATTGGGCTCTATTGAATAATGAATGTTTTGAATTTTCTCCAAAAGTAAAGTAGTTGCAAACTCATGCTTTTAGAGACTTGTTTGGGCTCATGAGAGGAGTAGAAAAACATCAAAAATTTCAGTCCTGCATGATTCTACCAAGAAATGTGTGTTCATTGAAACCGCTGGTTTTTGATAGTTTGAGCCCTATTGAATAATGAATGTTTTGAATTTTCTCCAAAAGTAAAGTAGTTGCAAACTCATCCTTTTAGAAACTTGTTTGGGCTGTTGAGAGGAGTAAAAAACCATCAAAAATTTCAATCCTGCATGATTTTACCAAGAAATGTGATTCTTCATTCAAAACTTGATTTTTGCTATTGGGCTCTATTGAATAATGAATGTTTTGAATTTTCTCCAAAAGTAAAGTAGTTGCAAACTCATGCTTTTAGAGACTTGTTTGGGCTCATGAGAGGAGTAGAAAAACATCAAAAATTTCAGTAGTGCACGATTCTACCAAGAAATGCGTGTTCATTGAAACCGCTGGTTTTTGATAGTTTGGGCCCTATTGAATAATGAATGTTTTGAATTTTCTCCAAAAGTAAAGTAGTTGCAAACTCATCCTTTTAGAAACTTGTTTGGGCTGTTGAGAGGAGTAAAAAACCATCAAAAATTTCAATCCTGCATGATTCTACCAAGAAATGTGATTCTTCATTCAAAACCTGATTTTTGCTATTGGGCTCTATTGAATATTGAATGTTTTGAATTTTCTCCAAAAGTAAAGTAGTTGCAAACTCATGCTTTTAGAGACTTGTTTGGGTTCATGAGAGGAGTAGAAAAACATCAAAAATTTCAGTCCTGCATGATTCTACCAAGAAATGTGTGTTCATTGAAACCGCTGGTTTTTGATAGTTTGGGCCCTATTGAATAATGAATGTTTTGAATTTTCTCCAAAAGTAAAGTAGTTGCAAACTCATCCTTTTAGAGACTTGTTTGGGCTCATGAGAGGAGTAGAAAAACATCAAAAATTTCAGTCCTGCACGATTCTACCAAGAAATGTGTGTTCATTGAAACCGCTGGTTTTTGATAGTTTGGGCCCTATTGAATAATGAATGTTTTGAATTTTCTCCAAAAGTAAAGTAGTTGCAAACTCATCCTTTTAGAAACTTGTTTGGGCTGTTGAGAGGAGTAAAAAACCATCAAAAATTTCAATCCTGCATGATTCTACCAAGAAATGTGATTCTTCATTCAAAACCTGATTTTTGCTATTGGGCTCTATTGAATAATGAATGTTTTGAATTTTCTCCAAAAGTAAAGTAGTTGCAAACTCATGCTTTTAGAGACTTGTTTGGGCTCATGAGAGGAGTAGAAAAACATCAAAAATTTCAGTCCTGCATGATTCTACCAAGAAATGTGTGTTCATTGAAACCGCTGGTTTTTGATAGTTTGGGCCATATTGAATAATGAATGTTTTGAATTTTCACCAAAGGTAAAGTAGTTGCAAACTCATCCTTTTAGAAACTTGTTTGGGCTGTTGAGAGGAGTAAAAAACCATCAAAAATTTCAATCCTGCATGATTCTACCAAGAAATGTGATTCTTCATTCAAAACGCTGGTTTTTGCTATTGGGCTCTATTGAATAATGAATGTTTTGAATTTTCTCCAAAAGTAAAGTAGTTGCAAACTCATGCTTTTAGAGACTTGTTTGGGCTCATGAGAGGAGTAGAAAAACATCAAAAATTTCAGTCCTGCATGATTCTACCAAGAAATGTGTGTTCATTGAAACCGCTGGTTTTTGATAGTTTGGGCCCTATTGAATAATGAATGTTTTGAATTTTCTCCAAAAGTAAAGTAGTTGCAAACTCATCCTTTTAGAAACTTGTTTGGGCTGTTGAGAGGAGTAAAAAACCATCAAAAATTTCAATCCTGCATGATTTTACCAAGAAATGTGATTCTTCATTCAAAACTTGATTTTTGCTATTGGGCTCTATTGAATAATGAATGTTTTGAATTTTCTCCAAAAGTAAAGTAGTTGCAAACTCATGCTTTTAGAGACTTGTTTGGGCTCATGAGAGGAGTAGAAAAACATCAAAAATTTCAGTCCTGCATGATTCTACCAAGAAATGTGTGTTCATTGAAACCGCTGGTTTTTGATAGTTTGGGCCCTATTGAATAATGAATGTTTTGAATTTTCTCCAAAAGTAAAGTAGTTGCAAACTCATCCTTTTAGAAACTTGTTTGGGCTGTTGAGAGGAGTAAAAAACCATCAAAAATTTAAATCCTGCATGATTCTACCAAGAAATGTGATTCTTCATTCAAAACGCGGGTTTTTGCTATTGGGCTCTATTGAATAATGAATGTTTTGAATTTTCTCCAAAAGTAAAGTAGTTGCAAATTCATCCTTTTAGAGACTTGTTTGGGCTCATGAGAGGAGTAGAAAAACATCAAAAATTTCAGTCCTGCACGATTCTACCAAGAAATGTGTGTTCATTGAAACCGCTGGTTTTTGATAGTTTGGGCCCTATTGAATAATGAATGTTTTGAATTTTCTCCAAAAGTAAAGTAGTTGCAAACTCATCCTTTTAGAAACTTGTTTGGGCTGTTGAGAGGAGTAAAAAACCATCAAAAATTTCAATCCTGCATGATTCTACCAAGAAATGTGATTCTTCATTCAAAACCTGATTTTTGCTATTGGGCTCTATTGAATAATGAATGTTTTGAATTTTCTCCAAAAGTAAAGTAGTTGCAAACTCATGCTTTTAGAGACTTGTTTGGGCTCATGAGAGGAGTAGAAAAACATCAAAAATTTCAGTCCTGCATGATTCTACCAAAAAATGTGTGTTCATTCAAACCGCTGGTTTTTGATAGTTTGGGCCCTATTGAATAATGAATGTTTTGAATTTTCTCCAAAAGTAAAGTAGTTGCAAACTCATCCTTTTAGAAACTTGTTTGGGCTGTTGAGAGGAGTAAAAAACCATCAAAAATTTCAATCCTGCATGATTCTACCAAGAAATGTGATTCTTCATTCAAAACCTGATTTTTGCTATTGGGCTCTATTGAATATTGAATGTTTTGAATTTTCTCCAAAAGTAAAGTAGTTGCAAACTCATGCTTTTAGAGACTTGTTTGGGCTCATGAGAGGAGTAGAAAAACATCAAAAATTTCAGTCCTGCATGATTCTACCAAGAAATGTGTGTTCATTGAAACCGCTGGTTTTTGATAGTTTGGGCCCTATTGAATAATGAATGTTTTGAATTTTCTCCAAAAGTAAAGTAGTTGCAAACTCATCCTTTTAGAAACTTGTTTGGGCTGTTGAGAGGAGTAAAAAACCATCAAAAATTTAAATCCTGCATGATTCTACCAAGAAATGTGATTCTTCATTCAAAACGCTGGTTTTTGCTATTGGGCTCTATTGAATAATGAATGTTTTGAATTTTCTCCAAAAGTAAAGTAGTTGCAAATTCATCCTTTTAGAGACTTGTTTGGGCTCATGAGAGGAGTAGAAAAACATCAAAAATTTCAGTCCTGCACGATTCTACCAAGAAATGTGTGTTCATTGAAACCGCTGGTTTTTGATAGTTTGGGCCCTATTGAATAATGAATGTTTTGAATTTTCTCCAAAAGTAAAGTAGTTGCAAACTCATCCTTTTAGAAACTTGTTTGGGCTGTTGAGAGGAGTAAAAAACCATCAAAAATTTCAATCCTGCATGATTCTACCAAGAAATGTGATTCTTCATTCAAAACCTGATTTTTGCTATTGGGCTCTATTGAATAATGAATGTTTTGAATTTTCTCCAAAAGTAAAGTAGTTGCAAACTCATGCTTTTAGAGACTTGTTTGGGCTCATGAGAGGAGTAGAAAAACATCAAAAATTTCAGTCCTGCATGATTCTACCAAAAAATGTGTGTTCATTCAAACCGCTGGTTTTTGATAGTTTGGGCCCTATTGAATAATGAATGTTTTGAATTTTCTCCAAAAGTAAAGTAGTTGCAAACTCATCCTTTTAGAAACTTGTTTGGGCTGTTGAGAGGAGTAAAAAACCATCAAAAATTTCAATCCTGCATGATTCTACCAAGAAATGTGATTCTTCATTCAAAACCTGATTTTTGCTATTGGGCTCTATTGAATATTGAATGTTTTGAATTTTCTCCAAAAGTAAAGTAGTTGCAAACTCATGCTTTTAGAGACTTGTTTGGGCTCATGAGAGGAGTAGAAAAACATCAAAAATTTCAGTCCTGCATGATTCTACCAAGAAATGTGTGTTCATTGAAACCGCTGGTTTTTGATAGTTTGGGCCCTATTGAATAATGAATGTTTTGAATTTTCTCCAAAAGTAAAGTAGTTGCAAACTCATCCTTTTAGAGACTTGTTTGGGCTCATGAGAGGAGTAGAAAAACATCAAAAATTTCAGTCCTGCATGATTCTACCAAGAAATGTGTGTTCATTGAAACCGCTGGTTTTTGATAGTTTGGGCCCTATTGAATAATGAATGTTTTGAATTTTCTCCAAAAGTAAAGTAGTTGCAAACTCATCCTTTTAGAGACTTGTTTGGGCTCATGAGAGGAGTAGAAAAACATCAAAAATTTCAGTCCTGCACGATTCTACCAAGAAATGTGTGTTCATTGAAACCGCTGGTTTTTGATAGTTTGGGCCCTATTGAATAATGAATGTTTTGAATTTTCTCCAAAAGTAAAGTAGTTGCAAACTCATCCTTTTAGAAACTTGTTTGGGCTGTTGAGAGGAGTAAAAAACCATCAAAAATTTCAATCCTGCATGATTCTACCAAGAAATGTGATTCTTCATTCAAAACCTGATTTTTGCTATTGGGCTCTATTGAATAATGAATGTTTTGAATTTTCTCCAAAAGTAAAGTAGTTGCAAACTCATGCTTTTAGAGACTTGTTTGGGCTCATGAGAGGAGTAGAAAAACATCAAAAATTTCAGTCCTGCATGATTCTACCAAAAAATGTGTGTTCATTCAAACCGCTGGTTTTTGATAGTTTGGGCCCTATTGAATAATGAATGTTTTGAATTTTCTCCAAAAGTAAAGTAGTTGCAAACTCATCCTTTTAGAAACTTGTTTGGGCTGTTGAGAGGAGTAAAAAACCATCAAAAATTTCAATCCTGCATGATTCTACCAAGAAATGTGATTCTTCATTCAAAACCTGATTTTTGCTATTGGGCTCTATTGAATATTGAATGTTTTGAATTTTCTCCAAAAGTAAAGTAGTTGCAAACTCATGCTTTTAGAGACTTGTTTGGGCTCATGAGAGGAGTAGAAAAACATCAAAAATTTCAGTCCTGCATGATTCTACCAAGAAATGTGTGTTCATTGAAACCGCTGGTTTTTGATAGTTTGGGCCCTATTGAATAATGAATGTTTTGAATTTTCTCCAAAAGTAAAGTAGTTGCAAACTCATCCTTTTAGAGACTTGTTTGGGCTCATGAGAGGAGTAGAAAAACATCAAAAATTTCAGTCCTGCATGATTCTACCAAGAAATGTGTGTTCATTGAAACCGCTGGTTTTTGATAGTTTGGGCCCTATTGAATAATGAATGTTTTGAATTTTCTCCAAAAGTAAAGTAGTTGCAAACTCATCCTTTTAGAGACTTGTTTGGGCTCATGAGAGGAGTAGAAAAACATCAAAAATTTCAGTCCTGCACGATTCTACCAAGAAATGTGTGTTCATTGAAACCGCTGGTTTTTGATAGTTTGGGCCCTATTGAATAATGAATGTTTTGAATTTTCTCCAAAAGTAAAGTAGTTGCAAACTCATCCTTTTAGAAACTTGTTTGGGCTGTTGAGAGGAGTAAAAAACCATCAAAAATTTCAATCCTGCATGATTCTACCAAGAAATGTGATTCTTCATTCAAAACCTGATTTTTGCTATTGGGCTCTATTGAATAATGAATGTTTTGAATTTTCTCCAAAAGTAAAGTAGTTGCAAACTCATGCTTTTAGAGACTTGTTTGGGCTCATGAGAGGAGTAGAAAAACATCAAAAATTTCAGTCCTGCATGATTCTACCAAAAAATGTGTGTTCATTCAAACCGCTGGTTTTTGATAGTTTGGGCCCTATTGAATAATGAATGTTTTGAATTTTCTCCAAAAGTAAAGTAGTTGCAAACTCATCCTTTTAGAAACTTGTTTGGGCTGTTGAGAGGAGTAAAAAACCATCAAAAATTTCAATCCTGCATGATTCTACCAAGAAATGTGATTCTTCATTCAAAACCTGATTTTTGCTATTGGGCTCTATTGAATATTGAATGTTTTGAATTTTCTCCAAAAGTAAAGTAGTTGCAAACTCATGCTTTTAGAGACTTGTTTGGGCTCATGAGAGGAGTAGAAAAACATCAAAAATTTCAGTCCTGCATGATTCTACCAAGAAATGTGTGTTCATTGAAACCGCTGATTTTTGATAGTTTGGGCCCTATTGAATAATGAATGTTTTGAATTTTCTCCAAAAGTAAAGTAGTTGCAAACTCATCCTTTTAGAGACTTGTTTGGGCTCATGAGAGGAGTAGAAAAACATCAAAAATTTCAGTCCTGCACGATTCTACCAAGAAATGTGTGTTCATTGAAACCGCTGGTTTTTGATAGTTTGGGCCCTATTGAATAATGAATGTTTTGAATTTTCTCCAAAAGTAAAGTAGTTGCAAACTCATCCTTTTAGAAACTTGTTTGGGCTGTTGAGAGGAGTAAAAAACCATCAAAAATTTCAATCCTGCATGATTCTACCAAGAAATGTGATTCTTCATTCAAAACCTGATTTTTGCTATTGGGCTCTATTGAATAATGAATGTTTTGAATTTTCTCCAAAAGTAAAGTAGTTGCAAACTCATGCTTTTAGAGACTTGTTTGGGCTCATGAGAGGAGTAGAAAAACATCAAAAATTTCAGTCCTGCATGATTCTACCAAGAAATGTGTGTTCATTGAAACCGCTGGTTTTTGATAGTTTGGGCCATATTGAATAATGAATGTTTTGAATTTTCACCAAAGGTAAAGTAGTTGCAAACTCATCCTTTTAGAAACTTGTTTGGGCTGTTGAGAGGAGTAAAAAACCATCAAAAATTTCAATCCTGCATGATTCTACCAAGAAATGTGATTCTTCATTCAAAACGCTGGTTTTTGCTATTGGGCTCTATTGAATAATGAATGTTTTGAATTTTCTCCAAAAGTAAAGTAGTTGCAAACTCATGCTTTTAGAGACTTGTTTGGGCTCATGAGAGGAGTAGAAAAACATCAAAAATTTCAGTCCTGCATGATTCTACCAAGAAATGTGTGTTCATTGAAACCGCTGGTTTTTGATAGTTTGGACCCTATTGAATAATGAATGTTTTGAATTTTCTCCAAAAGTAAAGTAGTTGCAAACTCATCCTTTTAGAAACTTGTTTGGGCTGTTGAGAGGAGTAAAAAACCATCAAAAATTTCAATCCTGCATGATTTTACCAAGAAATGTGATTCTTCATTCAAAACTTGATTTTTGCTATTGGGCTCTATTGAATAATGAATGTTTTGAATTTTCTCCAAAAGTAAAGTAGTTGCAAACTCATGCTTTTAGAGACTTGTTTGGGCTCATGAGAGGAGTAGAAAAACATCAAAAATTTCAGTCCTGCATGATTCTACCAAGAAATGTGTGTTCATTGAAACCGCTGGTTTTTGATAGTTTGGGCCCTATTGAATAATGAATGTTTTGAATTTTCTCCAAAAGTAAAGTAGTTGCAAACTCATCCTTTTAGAAACTTGTTTGGGCTGTTGAGAGGAGTAAAAAACCATCAAAAATTTAAATCCTGCATGATTCTACCAAGAAATGTGATTCTTCATTCAAAACGCGGGTTTTTGCTATTGGGCTCTATTGAATAATGAATGTTTTGAATTTTCTCCAAAAGTAAAGTAGTTGCAAATTCATCCTTTTAGAGACTTGTTTGGGCTCATGAGAGGAGTAGAAAAACATCAAAAATTTCAGTCCTGCACGATTCTACCAAGAAATGTGTGTTCATTGAAACCGCTGGTTTTTGATAGTTTGGGCCCTATTGAATAATGAATGTTTTGAATTTTCTCCAAAAGTAAAGTAGTTGCAAACTCATCCTTTTAGAAACTTGTTTGGGCTGTTGAGAGGAGTAAAAAACCATCAAAAATTTCAATCCTGCATGATTCTACCAAGAAATGTGATTCTTCATTCAAAACCTGATTTTTGCTATTGGGCTCTATTGAATAATGAATGTTTTGAATTTTCTCCAAAAGTAAAGTAGTTGCAAACTCATGCTTTTAGAGACTTGTTTGGGCTCATGAGAGGAGTAGAAAAACATCAAAAATTTCAGTCCTGCATGATTCTACCAAAAAATGTGTGTTCATTCAAACCGCTGGTTTTTGATAGTTTGGGCCCTATTGAATAATGAATGTTTTGAATTTTCTCCAAAAGTAAAGTAGTTGCAAACTCATCCTTTTAGAAACTTGTTTGGGCTGTTGAGAGGAGTAAAAAACCATCAAAAATTTCAATCCTGCATGATTCTACCAAGAAATGTGATTCTTCATTCAAAACCTGATTTTTGCTATTGGGCTCTATTGAATATTGAATGTTTTGAATTTTCTCCAAAAGTAAAGTAGTTGCAAACTCATGCTTTTAGAGACTTGTTTGGGCTCATGAGAGGAGTAGAAAAACATCAAAAATTTCAGTCCTGCATGATTCTACCAAGAAATGTGTGTTCATTGAAACCGCTGGTTTTTGATAGTTTGGGCCCTATTGAATAATGAATGTTTTGAATTTTCTCCAAAAGTAAAGTAGTTGCAAACTCATCCTTTTAGAAACTTGTTTGGGCTGTTGAGAGGAGTAAAAAACCATCAAAAATTTCAATCCTGCATGATTCTACCAAGAAATGTGATTCTTCATTCAAAACGCTGGTTTTTGCTATTGGGCTCTATTGAATAATGAATGTTTTGAATTTTCTCCAAAAGTAAAGTAGTTGCAAACTCATCCTTTTAGAGACTTGTTTGGGCTCATGAGAGGAGTAGAAAAACATCAAAAATTTCAGTCCTGCACGATTCTACCAAGAAATGTGTGTTCATTGAAACCGCTGGTTTTTGATAGTTTGGGCCCTATTGAATAATGAATGTTTTGAATTTTCTCCAAAAGTAAAGTAGTTGCAAACTCATCCTTTTAGAAACTTGTTTGGGCTGTTGAGAGGAGTAAAAAACCATCAAAAATTTCAATCCTGCATGATTCTACCAAGAAATGTGATTCTTCATTCAAAACCTGATTTTTGCTATTGGGCTCTATTGAATAATGAATGTTTTGAATTTTCTCCAAAAGTAAAGTAGTTGCAAGCTCATGCTTTTAGAGACTTGTTTGGGCTCATGAGAGGAGTAGAAAAACATCAAAAATTTCAGTCCTGCATGATTCTACCAAGAAATGTGTGTTCATTGAAACCGCTGGTTTTTGACAGTTTGGGACCTATTGAATAATGAATGTTTTGAATTTTCTCCAAAAGTAAAGTAGTTGCAAACTCATCCTTTTAGAAACTTGTTTGGGCTGTTGAGAGGAGTAAAAAACCATCAAAAATTTCAATCCTGCATGATTCTACCAAGAAATGTGATTCTTCATTCAAAACGCTGGTTTTTGCTATTGGGCTCTATTGAATAATGAATGTTTTGAATTTTCTCCAAAAGTAAAGTAGTTGCAAACTCATGCTTTTAGAGACTTGTTTGGGCTCATGAGAGGAGTAGAAAAACATCAAAAATTTCAGTCCTGCATGATTCTACCAAGAAATGTGTGTTCATTGAAACCGCTGGTTTTTGATAGTTTGGGCCCTATTGAATAATGAATGTTTTGAATTTTCTCCAAAAGTAAAGTAGTTGCAAACTCATCCTTTTAGAAACTTGTTTGGGCTGTTGAGAGGAGTAAAAAACCATCAAAAATTTCAATCCTGCATGATTTTACCAAGAAATGTGATTCTTCATTCAAAACTTGATTTTTGCTATTGGGCTCTATTGAATAATGAATGTTTTGAATTTTCTCCAAAAGTAAAGTAGTTGCAAACTCATGCTTTTAGAGACTTGTTTGGGCTCATGAGAGGAGTAGAAAAACATCAAAAATTTCAGTCCTGCATGATTCTACCAAGAAATGTGTGTTCATTGAAACCGCTGGTTTTTGATAGTTTGGGCCCTATTGAATAATGAATGTTTTGAATTTTCTCCAAAAGTAAAGTAGTTGCAAACTCATTCTTTTAGAAACTTGTTTGGGCTGTTGAGAGGAGTAAAAAACCATCAAAAATTTAAATCCTGCATGATTCTACCAAGAAATGTGATTCTTCATTCAAAACGCGGGTTTTTGCTATTGGGCTCTATTGAATAATGAATGTTTTGAATTTTCTCCAAAAGTAAAGTAGTTGCAAATTCATCCTTTTAGAGACTTGTTTGGGCTCATGAGAGGAGTAGAAAAACATCAAAAATTTCAGTCCTGCACGATTCTACCAAGAAATGTGTGTTCATTGAAACCGCTGGTTTTTGATAGTTTGGGCCCTATTGAATAATGAATGTTTTGAATTTTCTCCAAAAGTAAAGTAGTTGCAAACTCATCCTTTTAGAGACTTGTTTGGGCTCATGAGAGGAGTAGAAAAACATCAAAAATTTCAGTCCTGCACGATTCTACCAAGAAATGTGTGTTCATTGAAACCGCTGGTTTTTGATAGTTTGGGCCCTATTGAATAATGAATGTTTTGAATTTTCTCCAAAAGTAAAGTAGTTGCAAACTCATCCTTTTAGAAACTTGTTTGGGCTGTTGAGAGGAGTAAAAAACCATCAAAAATTTCAATCCTGCATGATTCTACCAAGAAATGTGATTCTTCATTCAAAACCTGATTTTTGCTATTGGGCTCTATTGAATAATGAATGTTTTGAATTTTCTCCAAAAGTAAAGTAGTTGCAAGCTCATGCTTTTAGAGACTTGTTTGGGCTCATGAGAGGAGTAGAAAAACATCAAAAATTTCAGTCCTGCATGATTCTACCAAGAAATGTGTGTTCATTGAAACCGCTGGTTTTTGACAGTTTGGGACCTATTGAATAATGAATGTTTTGAATTTTCTCCAAAAGTAAAGTAGTTGCAAACTCATCCTTTTAGAAACTTGTTTGGGCTGTTGAGAGGAGTAAAAAACCATCAAAAATTTCAATCCTGCATGATTCTACCAAGAAATGTGATTCTTCATTCAAAACGCTGGTTTTTGCTATTGGGCTCTATTGAATAATGAATGTTTTGAATTTTCTCCAAAAGTAAAGTAGTTGCAAACTCATCCTTTTAGAGACTTGTTTGGGCTCATGAGAGGAGTAGAAAAACATCAAAAATTTCAGTCCTGCACGATTCTACCAAGAAATGTGTGTTCATTCAAACCGCTGGTTTTTGATATTTTGGGCCCTATTGAATAATGAATGTTTTGAATTTTCTCCAAAAGTAAAGTAGTTGCAAACTCATCCTTTTAGAAACTTGTTTGGGCTGTTGAGAGGAGTAATAAACCATCAAAAATTTCAATCCTGCATGATTCTATCAAGAAATGTGATTCTTCATTCAAAACCTGATTTTTGCTATTGGGCTCTATTGAATAATGAATGTTTTGAATTTTCTCCAAAAGTAAAGTAGTTGCAAGCTCATGCTTTTAGAGACTTGTTTGGGCTCATGAGAGGAGTAGAAAAACATCAAAAATTTCAGTCCTGCATGATTCTACCAAGAAATGTGTGTTCATTGAAACCGCTGGTTTTTGATAGTTTGGGCCATATTGAATAATGAATGTTTTGAATTTTCACCAAAGGTAAAGTAGTTGCAAACTCATCCTTTTAGAAACTTGTTTGGGCTGTTGAGAGGAGTAAAAAACCATCAAAAATTTCAATCCTGCATGATTCTACCAAGAAATGTGATTCTTCATTCAAAACGCTGGTTTTTGCTATTGGGCTCTATTGAATAATGAATGTTTTGAATTTTCTCCAAAAGTAAAGTAGTTGCAAACTCATGCTTTTAGAGACTTGTTTGGGCTCATGAGAGGAGTAGAAAAACATCAAAAATTTCAGTCCTGCATGATTCTACCAAGAAATGTGTGTTCATTGAAACCGCTGGTTTTTGATAGTTTGGGCCATATTGAATAATGAATGTTTTGAATTTTCACCAAAGGTAAAGTAGTTGCAAACTCATCCTTTTAGAAACTTGTTTGGGCTGTTGAGAGGAGTAAAAAACCATCAAAAATTTCAATCCTGCATGATTCTACCAAGAAATGTGATTCTTCATTCAAAACGCTGGTTTTTGCTATTGGGCTCTATTGAATAATGAATGTTTTGAATTTTCTCCAAAAGTAAAGTAGTTGCAAACTCATGCTTTTAGAGACTTGTTTGGGCTCATGAGAGGAGTAGAAAAACATCAAAAATTTCAGTCCTGCATGATTCTACCAAGAAATGTGTGTTCATTGAAACCGCTGGTTTTTGATAGTTTGGGCCCTATTGAATAATGAATGTTTTGAATTTTCTCCAAAAGTAAAGTAGTTGCAAACTCATCCTTTTAGAAACTTGTTTGGGCTGTTGAGAGGAGTAAAAAACCATCAAAAATTTCAATCCTGCATGATTTTACCAAGAAATGTGATTCTTCATTCAAAACTTGATTTTTGCTATTGGGCTCTATTGAATAATGAATGTTTTGAATTTTCTCCAAAAGTAAAGTAGTTGCAAACTCATGCTTTTAGAGACTTGTTTGGGCTCATGAGAGGAGTAGAAAAACATCAAAAATTTCAGTCCTGCATGATTCTACCAAGAAATGTGTGTTCATTGAAACCGCTGGTTTTTGATAGTTTGGGCCCTATTGAATAATGAATGTTTTGAATTTTCTCCAAAAGTAAAGTAGTTGCAAACTCATCCTTTTAGAAACTTGTTTGGGCTGTTGAGAGGAGTAAAAAACCATCAAAAATTTAAATCCTGCATGATTCTACCAAGAAATGTGATTCTTCATTCAAAACGCGGGTTTTTGCTATTGGGCTCTATTGAATAATGAATGTTTTGAATTTTCTCCAAAAGTAAAGTAGTTGCAAATTCATCCTTTTAGAGACTTGTTTGGGCTCATGAGAGGAGTAGAAAAACATCAAAAATTTCAGTCCTGCACGATTCTACCAAGAAATGTGTGTTCATTGAAACCGCTGGTTTTTGATAGTTTGGGCCCTATTGAATAATGAATGTTTTGAATTTTCTCCAAAAGTAAAGTAGTTGCAAACTCATCCTTTTAGAAACTTGTTTGGGCTGTTGAGAGGAGTAAAAAACCATCAAAAATTTCAATCCTGCATGATTCTACCAAGAAATGTGATTCTTCATTCAAAACCTGATTTTTGCTATTGGGCTCTATTGAATAATGAATGTTTTGAATTTTCTCCAAAAGTAAAGTAGTTGCAAACTCATGCTTTTAGAGACTTGTTTGGGCTCATGAGAGGAGTAGAAAAACATCAAAAATTTCAGTCCTGCATGATTCTACCAAAAAATGTGTGTTCATTCAAACCGCTGGTTTTTGATAGTTTGGGCCCTATTGAATAATGAATGTTTTGAATTTTCTCCAAAAGTAAAGTAGTTGCAAACTCATCCTTTTAGAAACTTGTTTGGGCTGTTGAGAGGAGTAAAAAACCATCAAAAATTTCAATCCTGCATGATTCTACCAAGAAATGTGATTCTTCATTCAAAACCTGATTTTTGCTATTGGGCTCTATTGAATATTGAATGTTTTGAATTTTCTCCAAAAGTAAAGTAGTTGCAAACTCATGCTTTTAGAGACTTGTTTGGGCTCATGAGAGGAGTAGAAAAACATCAAAAATTTCAGTCCTGCATGATTCTACCAAGAAATGTGTGTTCATTGAAACCGCTGGTTTTTGATAGTTTGGGCCCTATTGAATAATGAATGTTTTGAATTTTCTCCAAAAGTAAAGTAGTTGCAAACTCATCCTTTTAGAAACTTGTTTGGGCTGTTGAGAGGAGTAAAAAACCATCAAAAATTTCAATCCTGCATGATTCTACCAAGAAATGTGATTCTTCATTCAAAACGCTGGTTTTTGCTATTGGGCTCTATTGAATAATGAATGTTTTGAATTTTCTCCAAAAGTAAAGTAGTTGCAAACTCATCCTTTTAGAGACTTGTTTGGGCTCATGAGAGGAGTAGAAAAACATCAAAAATTTCAGTCCTGCACGATTCTACCAAGAAATGTGTGTTCATTCAAACCGCTGGTTTTTGATATTTTGGGCCCTATTGAATAATGAATGTTTTGAATTTTCTCCAAAAGTAAAGTAGTTGCAAACTCATCCTTTTAGAAACTTGTTTGGGCTGTTGAGAGGAGTAATAAACCATCAAAAATTTCAATCCTGCATGATTCTATCAAGAAATGTGATTCTTCATTCAAAACCTGATTTTTGCTATTGGGCTCTATTGAATAATGAATGTTTTGAATTTTCTCCAAAAGTAAAGTAGTTGCAAGCTCATGCTTTTAGAGACTTGTTTGGGCTCATGAGAGGAGTAGAAAAACATCAAAAATTTCAGTCCTGCATGATTCTACCAAGAAATGTGTGTTCATTGAAACCGCTGGTTTTTGATAGTTTGGGCCATATTGAATAATGAATGTTTTGAATTTTCACCAAAGGTAAAGTAGTTGCAAACTCATCCTTTTAGAAACTTGTTTGGGCTGTTGAGAGGAGTAAAAAACCATCAAAAATTTCAATCCTGCATGATTCTACCAAGAAATGTGATTCTTCATTCAAAACGCTGGTTTTTGCTATTGGGCTCTATTGAATAATGAATGTTTTGAATTTTCTCCAAAAGTAAAGTAGTTGCAAACTCATGCTTTTAGAGACTTGTTTGGGCTCATGAGAGGAGTAGAAAAACATCAAAAATTTCAGTCCTGCATGATTCTACCAAGAAATGTGTGTTCATTGAAACCGCTGGTTTTTGATAGTTTGGGCCATATTGAATAATGAATGTTTTGAATTTTCACCAAAGGTAAAGTAGTTGCAAACTCATCCTTTTAGAAACTTGTTTGGGCTGTTGAGAGGAGTAAAAAACCATCAAAAATTTCAATCCTGCATGATTCTACCAAGAAATGTGATTCTTCATTCAAAACGCTGGTTTTTGCTATTGGGCTCTATTGAATAATGAATGTTTTGAATTTTCTCCAAAAGTAAAGTAGTTGCAAACTCATGCTTTTAGAGACTTGTTTGGGCTCATGAGAGGAGTAGAAAAACATCAAAAATTTCAGTCCTGCATGATTCTACCAAGAAATGTGTGTTCATTGAAACCGCTGGTTTTTGATAGTTTGGGCCCTATTGAATAATGAATGTTTTGAATTTTCTCCAAAAGTAAAGTAGTTGCAAACTCATCCTTTTAGAAACTTGTTTGGGCTGTTGAGAGGAGTAAAAAACCATCAAAAATTTCAATCCTGCATGATTTTACCAAGAAATGTGATTCTTCATTCAAAACTTGATTTTTGCTATTGGGCTCTATTGAATAATGAATGTTTTGAATTTTCTCCAAAAGTAAAGTAGTTGCAAACTCATGCTTTTAGAGACTTGTTTGGGCTCATGAGAGGAGTAGAAAAACATCAAAAATTTCAGTCCTGCATGATTCTACCAAGAAATGTGTGTTCATTGAAACCGCTGGTTTTTGATAGTTTGGGCCCTATTGAATAATGAATGTTTTGAATTTTCTCCAAAAGTAAAGTAGTTGCAAACTCATCCTTTTAGAAACTTGTTTGGGCTGTTGAGAGGAGTAAAAAACCATCAAAAATTTAAATCCTGCATGATTCTACCAAGAAATGTGATTCTTCATTCAAAACGCGGGTTTTTGCTATTGGGCTCTATTGAATAATGAATGTTTTGAATTTTCTCCAAAAGTAAAGTAGTTGCAAATTCATCCTTTTAGAGACTTGTTTGGGCTCATGAGAGGAGTAGAAAAACATCAAAAATTTCAGTCCTGCACGATTCTACCAAGAAATGTGTGTTCATTGAAACCGCTGGTTTTTGATAGTTTGGGCCCTATTGAATAATGAATGTTTTGAATTTTCTCCAAAAGTAAAGTAGTTGCAAACTCATCCTTTTAGAAACTTGTTTGGGCTGTTGAGAGGAGTAAAAAACCATCAAAAATTTCAATCCTGCATGATTCTACCAAGAAATGTGATTCTTCATTCAAAACCTGATTTTTGCTATTGGGCTCTATTGAATAATGAATGTTTTGAATTTTCTCCAAAAGTAAAGTAGTTGCAAACTCATGCTTTTAGAGACTTGTTTGGGCTCATGAGAGGAGTAGAAAAACATCAAAAATTTCAGTCCTGCATGATTCTACCAAAAAATGTGTGTTCATTCAAACCGCTGGTTTTTGATAGTTTGGGCCCTATTGAATAATGAATGTTTTGAATTTTCTCCAAAAGTAAAGTAGTTGCAAACTCATCCTTTTAGAAACTTGTTTGGGCTGTTGAGAGGAGTAAAAAACCATCAAAAATTTCAATCCTGCATGATTCTACCAAGAAATGTGATTCTTCATTCAAAACCTGATTTTTGCTATTGGGCTCTATTGAATATTGAATGTTTTGAATTTTCTCCAAAAGTAAAGTAGTTGCAAACTCATGCTTTTAGAGACTTGTTTGGGCTCATGAGAGGAGTAGAAAAACATCAAAAATTTCAGTCCTGCATGATTCTACCAAGAAATGTGTGTTCATTGAAACCGCTGGTTTTTGATAGTTTGGGCCCTATTGAATAATGAATGTTTTGAATTTTCTCCAAAAGTAAAGTAGTTGCAAACTCATCCTTTTAGAAACTTGTTTGGGCTGTTGAGAGGAGTAAAAAACCATCAAAAATTTCAATCCTGCATGATTCTACCAAGAAATGTGATTCTTCATTCAAAACGCTGGTTTTTGCTATTGGGCTCTATTGAATAATGAATGTTTTGAATTTTCTCCAAAAGTAAAGTAGTTGCAAACTCATCCTTTTAGAGACTTGTTTGGGCTCATGAGAGGAGTAGAAAAACATCAAAAATTTCAGTCCTGCACGATTCTACCAAGAAATGTGTGTTCATTGAAACCGCTGGTTTTTGATAGTTTGGGCCCTATTGAATAATGAATGTTTTGAATTTTCTCCAAAAGTAAAGTAGTTGCAAACTCATCCTTTTAGAAACTTGTTTGGGCTGTTGAGAGGAGTAAAAAACCATCAAAAATTTCAATCCTGCATGATTCTACCAAGAAATGTGATTCTTCATTCAAAACCTGATTTTTGCTATTGGGCTCTATTGAATAATGAATGTTTTGAATTTTCTTCAAAAGTAAAGTAGTTGCAAACTCATGCTTTTAGAGACTTGTTTGGGCTCATGAGAGGAGTAGAAAAACATCAAAAATTTCAGTCCTGCATGATTCTACCAAAAAATGTGTGTTCATTGAAACCGCTGGTTTTTGATAGTTTGGGCCCTATTGAATAATGTATGTTTTGAATTTTCTCCAAAAGTAAAGTAGTTGCAAACTCATCCTTTTAGAAACTTGTTTGGGCTGTTGAGAGGAGTAAAAAACCATCAAAAATTTAAATCCTGCATGATTCTACCAAGAAATGTGATTCTTCATTCAAAACGCTGGTTTTTGCTATTGGGCTCTATTGAATAATGAATGTTTTGAATTTTCTCCAAAAGTAAAGTAGTTGCAAATTCATCCTTTTAGAGACTTGTTTGGGCTCATGAGAGGAGTAGAAAAACATCAAAAATTTCAGTCCTGCACGATTCTACCAAGAAATGTGTGTTCATTGAAACCGCTGGTTTTTGATAGTTTGGGCCCTATTGAATAATGAATGTTTTGAATTTTCTCCAAAAGTAAAGTAGTTGCAAACTCATCCTTTTAGAAACTTGTTTGGGCTGTTGAGAGGAGTAAAAAACCATCAAAAATTTCAATCCTGCATGATTCTACCAAGAAATGTGATTCTTCATTCAAAACCTGATTTTTGCTATTGGGCTCTATTGAATAATGAATGTTTTGAATTTTCTCCAAAAGTAAAGTAGTTGCAAACTCATGCTTTTAGAGACTTGTTTGGGCTCATGAGAGGAGTAGAAAAACATCAAAAATTTCAGTCCTGCATGATTCTACCAAAAAATGTGTGTTCATTCAAACCGCTGGTTTTTGATAGTTTGGGCCCTATTGAATAATGAATGTTTTGAATTTTCTCCAAAAGTAAAGTAGTTGCAAACTCATCCTTTTAGAAACTTGTTTGGGCTGTTGAGAGGAGTAAAAAACCATCAAAAATTTCAATCCTGCATGATTCTACCAAGAAATGTGATTCTTCATTCAAAACCTGATTTTTGCTATTGGGCTCTATTGAATATTGAATGTTTTGAATTTTCTCCAAAAGTAAAGTAGTTGCAAACTCATGCTTTTAGAGACTTGTTTGGGCTCATGAGAGGAGTAGAAAAACATCAAAAATTTCAGTCCTGCATGATTCTACCAAGAAATGTGTGTTCATTGAAACCGCTGGTTTTTGATAGTTTGGGCCCTATTGAATAATGAATGTTTTGAATTTTCTCCAAAAGTAAAGTAGTTGCAAACTCATCCTTTTAGAGACTTGTTTGGGCTCATGAGAGGAGTAGAAAAACATCAAAAATTTCAGTCCTGCACGATTCTACCAAGAAATGTGTGTTCATTGAAACCGCTGGTTTTTGATAGTTTGGGCCCTATTGAATAATGAATGTTTTGAATTTTCTCCAAAAGTAAAGTAGTTGCAAACTCATCCTTTTAGAAACTTGTTTGGGCTGTTGAGAGGAGTAAAAAACCATCAAAAATTTCAATCCTGCATGATTCTACCAAGAAATGTGATTCTTCATTCAAAACCTGATTTTTGCTATTGGGCTCTATTGAATAATGAATGTTTTGAATTTTCTCCAAAAGTAAAGTAGTTGCAAACTCATGCTTTTAGAGACTTGTTTGGGCTCATGAGAGGAGTAGAAAAACATCAAAAATTTCAGTCCTGCATGATTCTACCAAAAAATGTGTGTTCATTCAAACCGCTGGTTTTTGATAGTTTGGGCCCTATTGAATAATGAATGTTTTGAATTTTCTCCAAAAGTAAAGTAGTTGCAAACTCATCCTTTTAGAAACTTGTTTGGGCTGTTGAGAGGAGTAAAAAACCATCAAAAATTTCAATCCTGCATGATTCTACCAAGAAATGTGATTCTTCATTCAAAACCTGATTTTTGCTATTGGGCTCTATTGAATATTGAATGTTTTGAATTTTCTCCAAAAGTAAAGTAGTTGCAAACTCATGCTTTTAGAGACTTGTTTGGGCTCATGAGAGGAGTAGAAAAACATCAAAAATTTCAGTCCTGCATGATTCTACCAAGAAATGTGTGTTCATTGAAACCGCTGGTTTTTGATAGTTTGGGCCCTATTGAATAATGAATGTTTTGAATTTTCTCCAAAAGTAAAGTAGTTGCAAACTCATCCTTTTAGAGACTTGTTTGGGCTCATGAGAGGAGTAGAAAAACATCAAAAATTTCAGTCCTGCACGATTCTACCAAGAAATGTGTGTTCATTGAAACCGCTGGTTTTTGATAGTTTGGGCCCTATTGAATAATGAATGTTTTGAATTTTCTCCAAAAGTAAAGTAGTTGCAAACTCATCCTTTTAGAAACTTGTTTGGGCTGTTGAGAGGAGTAAAAAACCATCAAAAATTTCAATCCTGCATGATTCTACCAAGAAATGTGATTCTTCATTCAAAACCTGATTTTTGCTATTGGGCTCTATTGAATAATGAATGTTTTGAATTTTCTCCAAAAGTAAAGTAGTTGCAAACTCATGCTTTTAGAGACTTGTTTGGGCTCATGAGAGGAGTAGAAAAACATCAAAAATTTCAGTCCTGCATGATTCTACCAAGAAATGTGTGTTCATTGAAACCGCTGGTTTTTGATAGTTTGGGCCATATTGAATAATGAATGTTTTGAATTTTCACCAAAGGTAAAGTAGTTGCAAACTCATCCTTTTAGAAACTTGTTTGGGCTGTTGAGAGGAGTAAAAAACCATCAAAAATTTCAATCCTGCATGATTCTACCAAGAAATGTGATTCTTCATTCAAAACGCTGGTTTTTGCTATTGGGCTCTATTGAATAATGAATGTTTTGAATTTTCTCCAAAAGTAAAGTAGTTGCAAACTCATGCTTTTAGAGACTTGTTTGGGCTCATGAGAGGAGTAGAAAAACATCAAAAATTTCAGTCCTGCATGATTCTACCAAGAAATGTGTGTTCATTGAAACCTCTGGTTTTTGATAGTTTGGGCCCTATTGAATAATGAATGTTTTGAATTTTCTCCAAAAGTAAAGTAGTTGCAAACTCATCCTTTTAGAAACTTGTTTGGGCTGTTGAGAGGAGTAAAAAACCATCAAAAATTTCAATCCTGCATGATTTTACCAAGAAATGTGATTCTTCATTCAAAACTTGATTTTTGCTATTGGGCTCTATTGAATAATGAATGTTTTGAATTTTCTCCAAAAGTAAAGTAGTTGCAAACTCATGCTTTTAGAGACTTGTTTGGGCTCATGAGAGGAGTAGAAAAACATCAAAAATTTCAGTCCTGCATGATTCTACCAAGAAATGTGTGTTCATTGAAACCGCTGGTTTTTGATAGTTTGGGCCCTATTGAATAATGAATGTTTTGAATTTTCTCCAAAAGTAAAGTAGTTGCAAACTCATCCTTTTAGAAACTTGTTTGGGCTGTTGAGAGGAGTAAAAAACCATCAAAAATTTAAATCCTGCATGATTCTACCAAGAAATGTGATTCTTCATTCAAAACGCGGGTTTTTGCTATTGGGCTCTATTGAATAATGAATGTTTTGAATTTTCTCCAAAAGTAAAGTAGTTGCAAATTCATCCTTTTAGAGACTTGTTTGGGCTCATGAGAGGAGTAGAAAAACATCAAAAATTTCAGTCCTGCACGATTCTACCAAGAAATGTGTGTTCATTGAAACCGCTGGTTTTTGATAGTTTGGGCCCTATTGAATAATGAATGTTTTGAATTTTCTCCAAAAGTAAAGTAGTTGCAAACTCATCCTTTTAGAAACTTGTTTGGGCTGTTGAGAGGAGTAAAAAACCATCAAAAATTTCAATCCTGCATGATTCTACCAGGAAATGTGATTCTTCATTCAAAACCTGATTTTTGCTATTGGGCTCTATTGAATAATGAATGTTTTGAATTTTCTCCAAAAGTAAAGTAGTTGCAAACTCATGCTTTTAGAGACTTGTTTGGGCTCATGAGAGGAGTAGAAAAACATCAAAAATTTCAGTCCTGCATGATTCTACCAAAAAATGTGTGTTCATTCAAACCGCTGGTTTTTGATAGTTTGGGCCCTATTGAATAATGAATGTTTTGAATTTTCTCCAAAAGTAAAGTAGTTGCAAACTCATCCTTTTAGAAACTTGTTTGGGCTGTTGAGAGGAGTAAAAAACCATCAAAAATTTCAATCCTGCATGATTCTACCAAGAAATGTGATTCTTCATTCAAAACCTGATTTTTGCTATTGGGCTCTATTGAATATTGAATGTTTTGAATTTTCTCCAAAAGTAAAGTAGTTGCAAACTCATGCTTTTAGAGACTTGTTTGGGCTCATGAGAGGAGTAGAAAAACATCAAAAATTTCAGTCCTGCATGATTCTACCAAGAAATGTGTGTTCATTGAAACCGCTGGTTTTTGATAGTTTGGGCCCTATTGAATAATGAATGTTTTGAATTTTCTCCAAAAGTAAAGTAGTTGCAAACTCATCCTTTTAGAAACTTGTTTGGGCTGTT
This sequence comes from Dendrobates tinctorius, assembly GCF_039654945.1. Lineage (NCBI taxonomy): Eukaryota > Metazoa > Chordata > Amphibia > Anura > Dendrobatidae > Dendrobates > Dendrobates tinctorius. Next base: position 27,620,393 of record NW_027361793.1, read on the forward strand.
GAGAGGAGTAAAAAACCATCAAAAATTTCAATCCTGCATGATTCTACCAAGAAATGTGATTCTTCATTCAAAACGCTGGTTTTTGCTATTGGGCTCTATTGAATAATGAATGTTTTGAATTTTCTCCAAAAGTAAAGTAGTTGCAAACTCATCCTTTTAGAGACTTGTTTGGGCTCATGAGAGGAGTAGAAAAACATCAAAAATTTCAGTCCTGCACGATTCTACCAAGAAATGTGTGTTCATTGAAACCGCTGGTTTTTGATAGTTTGGGCCCTATTGAATAATGAATGTTTTGAATTTTCTCCAAAAGTAAAGTAGTTGCAAACTCATCCTTTTAGAAACTTGTTTGGGCTGTTGAGAGGAGTAAAAAACCATCAAAAATTTCAATCCTGCATGATTCTACCAAGAAATGTGATTCTTCATTCAAAACCTGATTTTTGCTATTGGGCTCTATTGAATAATGAATGTTTTGAATTTTCTCCAAAAGTAAAGTAGTTGCAAGCTCATGCTTTTAGAGACTTGTTTGGGCTCATGAGAGGAGTAGAAAAACATCAAAAATTTCAGTCCTGCATGATTCTACCAAGAAATGTGTGTTCATTGAAACCGCTGGTTTTTGACAGTTTGGGACCTATTGAATAATGAATGTTTTGAATTTTCTCCAAAAGTAAAGTAGTTGCAAACTCATCCTTTTAGAAACTTGTTTGGGCTGTTGAGAGGAGTAAAAAACCATCAAAAATTTCAATCCTGCATGATTCTACCAAGAAATGTGATTCTTCATTCAAAACGCTGGTTTTTGCTATTGGGCTCTATTGAATAATGAATGTTTTGAATTTTCTCCAAAAGTAAAGTAGTTGCAAACTCATCCTTTTAGAGACTTGTTTGGGCTCATGAGAGGAGTAGAAAAACATCAAAAATTTCAGTCCTGCACGATTCTACCAAGAAATGTGTGTTCATTCAAACCGCTGGTTTTTGATAGTTTGGGCCCTATTGAATAATGAATGTTTTGAATTTTCTCCAAAAGTAAAGTAGTTGCAAACTCATCCTTTTAGAAACTTGTTTGGGCTGTTGAGAGGAGTAAAAAACCATCAAAAATTTCAATCCTGCATGATTTTACCAAGAAATGTGATTCTTCATTCAAAACCTGATTTTTGCTATTGGGCTCTATTGAATAATGAATGTTTTGAATTTTCTCCAAAAGTAAAGTAGTTGCAAACTCATGCTTTTAGAGACTTGTTTGGGCTCATGAGAGGAGTAGAAAAACATCAAAAATTTCAGTCCTGCATGATTCTACCAAGAAATGTGTGTTCATTCAAACCGCTGGTTTTTGATAGTTTGGGCCCTATTGAATAATGAATGTTTTGAATTTTCTCCAAAAGTAAAGTAGTTGCAAACTCATCCTTTTATAAACTTGTTTGGGCTGTTGAGAGGAGTAAAAAACCATCAAAAATTTCAATCCTGCATGATTCTACCAAGAAATGTGATTCTTCATTCAAAACGCTGGTTTTTGCTATTGGGCTCTATTGAATAATGAATGTTTTGAATTTTCTCCAAAAGTAAAGTAGTTGCAAACTCATGCTTTTAGAGACTTGTTTGGGCTCATGAGAGGAGTAGAAAAACATCAAAAATTTCAGTCCTGCATGATTCTACCAAGAAATGTGTGTTCATTGAAACCGCTGGTTTTTGATAGTTTGGGCCCTATTGAATAATGAATGTTTTGAATTTTCTCCAAAAGTAAAGTAGTTGCAAACTCATCCTTTTAGAAACTTGTTTGGGCTGTTGAGAGGAGTAAAAAACCATCAAAAATTTCAATCCTGCATGATTTTACCAAGAAATGTGATTCTTCATTCAAAACTTGATTTTTGCTATTGGGCTCTATTGAATAATGAATGTTTTGAATTTTCTCCAAAAGTAAAGTAGTTGCAAACTCATGCTTTTAGAGACTTGTTTGGGCTCATGAGAGGAGTAGAAAAACATCAAAAATTTCAGTCCTGCATGATTCTACCAAGAAATGTGTGTTCATTGAAACCGCTGGTTTTTGATAGTTTGGGCCCTATTGAATAATGAATGTTTTGAATTTTCTCCAAAAGTAAAGTAGTTGCAAACTCATCCTTTTAGAAACTTGTTTGGGCTGTTGAGAGGAGTAAAAAACCATCAAAAATTTAAATCCTGCATGATTCTACCAAGAAATGTGATTCTTCATTCAAAACGCTGGTTTTTGCTATTGGGCTCTATTGAATAATGAATGTTTTGAATTTTCTCCAAAAGTAAAGTAGTTGCAAATTCATCCTTTTAGAGACTTGTTTGGGCTCATGAGAGGAGTAGAAAAACATCAAAAATTTCAGTCCTGCATGATTCTACCAAGAAATGTGTGTTCATTGAAACCGCTGGTTTTTGATAGTTTGGGCCCTATTGAATAATGAATGTTTTGAATTTTCTCCAAAAGTAAAGTAGTTGCAAACTCATCCTTTTAGAGACTTGTTTGGGCTCATGAGAGGAGTAGAAAAACATCAAAAATTTCAGTCCTGCACGATTCTACCAAGAAATGTGTGTTCATTGAAACCGCTGGTTTTTGATAGTTTGGGCCCTATTGAATAATGAATGTTTTGAATTTTCTCCAAAAGTAAAGTAGTTGCAAACTCATCCTTTTAGAAACTTGTTTGGGCTGTTGAGAGGAGTAAAAAACCATCAAAAATTTCAATCCTGCATGATTCTACCAAGAAATGTGATTCTTCATTCAAAACCTGATTTTTGCTATTGGGCTCTATTGAATAATGAATGTTTTGAATTTTCTCCAAAAGTAAAGTAGTTGCAAACTCATGCTTTTAGAGACTTGTTTGGGCTCATGAGAGGAGTAGAAAAACATCAAAAATTTCAGTCCTGCATGATTCTACCAAGAAATGTGTGTTCATTGAAACCGCTGGTTTTTGATAGTTTGGGCCCTATTGAATAATGAATGTTTTGAATTTTCACCAAAGGTAAAGTAGTTGCAAACTCATCCTTTTAGAAACTTGTTTGGGCTGTTGAGAGGAGTAAAAAACCATCAAAAATTTCAATCCTGCATGATTCTACCAAGAAATGTGATTCTTCATTCAAAACGCTGGTTTTTGCTATTGGGCTCTATTGAATAATGAATGTTTTGAATTTTCTCCAAATGTAAAGTAGTTGCAAACTCATGCTTTTAGAGACTTGTTTGGGCTCATGAGAGGAGTAGAAAAACATCAAAAATTTCAGTCCTGCACGATTCTACCAAGAAATGTGTGTTCATTGAAACCGCTGGTTTTTGATAGTTTGGGCCCTATTGAATAATGAATGTTTTGAATTTTCTCCAAAAGTAAAGTAGTTGCAAACTCATCCTTTTAGAAACTTGTTTGGGCTGTTGAGAGGAGTAAAAAACCATCAAAAATTTCAATCCTGCATGATTCTACCAAGAAATGTGATTCTTCATTCAAAACCTGATTTTTGCTATTGGGCTCTATTGAATAATGAATGTTTTGAATTTTCTCCAAAAGTAAAGTAGTTGCAAACTCATGCTTTTAGAGACTTGTTTGGGCTCATGAGAGGAGTAGAAAAACATCAAAAATTTCAGTCCTGCATGATTCTACCAAAAAATGTGTGTTCATTCAAACCGCTGGTTTTTGATAGTTTGGGCCCTATTGAATAATGAATGTTTTGAATTTTCTCCAAAAGTAAAGTAGTTGCAAACTCATCCTTTTAGAAACTTGTTTGGGCTGTTGAGAGGAGTAAAAAACCATCAAAAATTTCAATCCTGCATGATTCTACCAAGAAATGTGATTCTTCATTCAAAACCTGATTTTTGCTATTGGGCTCTATTGAATATTGAATGTTTTGAATTTTCTCCAAAAGTAAAGTAGTTGCAAACTCATGCTTTTAGAGACTTGTTTGGGCTCATGAGAGGAGTAGAAAAACATCAAAAATTTCAGTCCTGCATGATTCTACCAAGAAATGTGTGTTCATTGAAACCGCTGGTTTTTGATAGTTTGGGCCCTATTGAATAATGAATGTTTTGAATTTTCTCCAAAAGTAAAGTAGTTGCAAACTCATCCTTTTAGAAACTTGTTTGGGCTGTTGAGAGGAGTAAAAAACCATCAAAAATTTCAATCCTGCATGATTCTACCAAGAAATGTGATTCTTCATTCAAAACGCTGGTTTTTGCTATTGGGCTCTATTGAATAATGAATGTTTTGAATTTTCTCCAAAAGTAAAGTAGTTGCAAACTCATCCTTTTAGAGACTTGTTTGGGCTCATGAGAGGAGTAGAAAAACATCAAAAATTTCAGTCCTGCACGATTCTACCAAGAAATGTGTGTTCATTGAAACCGCTGGTTTTTGATAGTTTGGGCCCTATTGAATAATGAATGTTTTGAATTTTCTCCAAAAGTAAAGTAGTTGCAAACTCATCCTTTTAGAAACTTGTTTGGGCTGTTGAGAGGAGTAAAAAACCATCAAAAATTTCAATCCTGCATGATTCTACCAAGAAATGTGATTCTTCATTCAAAACCTGATTTTTGCTATTGGGCTCTATTGAATAATGAATGTTTTGAATTTTCTCCAAAAGTAAAGTAGTTGCAAACTCATGCTTTTAGAGACTTGTTTGGGCTCATGAGAGGAGTAGAAAAACATCAAAAATTTCAGTCCTGCATGATTCTACCAAGAAATGTGTGTTCATTGAAACCGCTGGTTTTTGACAGTTTGGGACCTATTGAATAATGAATGTTTTGAATTTTCTCCAAAAGTAAAGTAGTTGCAAACTCATCCTTTTAGAAACTTGTTTGGGCTGTTGAGAGGAGTAAAAAACCATCAAAAATTTCAATCCTGCATGATTCTACCAAGAAATGTGATTCTTCATTCAAAACTCTGGTTTTTGCTATTGGGCTCTATTGAATAATGAATGTTTTGAATTTTCTCCAAAAGTAAAGTAGTTGCAAACTCATCCTTTTAGAGACTTGTTTGGGCTCATGAGAGGAGTAGAAAAACATCAAAAATTTCAGTCCTGCACGATTCTACCAAGAAATGTGTGTTCATTGAAACCGCTGGTTTTTGATAGTTTGGGCCCTATTGAATAATGAATGTTTTGAATTTTCTACAAAAGTAAAGTAGTTGCAAACTCATCCTTTTAGAAACTTGTTTGGGCTGTTGAGAGGAGTAAAAAACCATCAAAAATTTCAATCCTGCATGATTCTACCAAGAAATGTGATTCTTCATTCAAAACCTGATTTTTGCTATTGGGCTCTATTGAATAATGAATGTTTTGAATTTTCTCCAAAAGTAAAGTAGTTGCAAACTCATGCTTTTAGAGACTTGTTTGGGCTCATGAGAGGAGTAGAAAAACATCAAAAATTTCAGTCCTGCATGATTCTACCAAGAAATGTGTGTTCATTGAAACCGCTGGTTTTTGACAGTTTGGGACCTATTGAATAATGAATGTTTTGAATTTTCTCCAAAAGTAAAGTATTTGCAAACTCATCCTTTTAGAAACTTGTTTGGGCTGTTGAGAGGAGTAAAAAACCATCAAAAATTTCAATCCTGCATGATTCTACCAAGAAATGTGATTCTTCATTCAAAACGCTGGTTTTTGCTATTGGGCTCTATTGAATAATGAATGTTTTGAATTTTCTCCAAAAGTAAAGTAGTTGCAAACTCATCCTTTTAGAGACTTGTTTGGGCTCATGAGAGGAGTAGAAAAACATCAAAAATTTCAGTCCTGCACGATTCTACCAAGAAATGTGTGTTCATTCAAACCGCTGGTTTTTGATATTTTGGGCCCTATTGAATAATGAATGTTTTGAATTTTCTCCAAAAGTAAAGTAGTTGCAAACTCATCCTTTTAGAAACTTGTTTGGGCTGTTGAGAGGAGTAATAAACCATCAAAAATTTCAATCCTGCATGATTCTATCAAGAAATGTGATTCTTCATTCAAAACCTGATTTTTGCTATTGGGCTCTATTGAATAATGAATGTTTTGAATTTTCTCCAAAAGTAAAGTAGTTGCAAGCTCATGCTTTTAGAGACTTGTTTGGGCTCATGAGAGGAGTAGAAAAACATCAAAAATTTCAGTCCTGCATGATTCTACCAAGAAATGTGTGTTCATTGAAACCGCTGGTTTTTGATAGTTTGGGCCATATTGAATAATGAATGTTTTGAATTTTCACCAAAGGTAAAGTAGTTGCAAACTCATCCTTTTAGAAACTTGTTTGGGCTGTTGAGAGGAGTAAAAAACCATCAAAAATTTCAATCCTGCATGATTCTACCAAGAAATGTGATTCTTCATTCAAAACGCTGGTTTTTGCTATTGGGCTCTATTGAATAATGAATGTTTTGAATTTTCTCCAAAAGTAAAGTAGTTGCAAACTCATGCTTTTAGAGACTTGTTTGGGCTCATGAGAGGAGTAGAAAAACATCAAAAATTTCAGTCCTGCATGATTCTACCAAGAAATGTGTGTTCATTGAAACCGCTGGTTTTTGATAGTTTGGGCCCTATTGAATAATGAATGTTTTGAATTTTCTCCAAAAGTAAAGTAGTTGCAAACTCATCCTTTTAGAAACTTGTTTGGGCTGTTGAGAGGAGTAAAAAACCATCAAAAATTTCAATCCTGCATGATTTTACCAAGAAATGTGATTCTTCATTCAAAACCTGATTTTTGCTATTGGGCTCTATTGAATAATGAATGTTTTGAATTTTCTCCAAAAGTAAAGTAGTTGCAAACTCATGCTTTTAGAGACTTGTTTGGGCTCATGAGAGGAGTAGAAAAACATCAAAAATTTCAGTCCTGCATGATTCTACCAAGAAATGTGTGTTCATTGAAACCGCTGGTTTTTGATAGTTTGGGCCCTATTGAATAATGAATGTTTTGAATTTTCTCCAAAAGTAAAGTAGTTGCAAACTCATGCTTTTAGAGACTTGTTTGGGCTCATGAGAGTAGAAAAACATCAGAAATTTCAGTCCTGCATGATTCTACCAAGAAATGTGTGTTCATTCAAACCGCTGGTTTTTGATAGTTTGGGCCCTATTGAATAATGAATGTTTTGAATTTTCTCCAAAAGTAAAGTAGTTGCAAACTCATCCTTTTAGAAACTTGTTTGGGCTGTTGAGAGGAGTAAAAAACCATCAAAAATTTCAATCCTGCATGATTCTACCAAGAAATGTGATTCTTCATTCAAAACGCTGGTTTTTGCTATTGGGCTCTATTGAATAATGAATGTTTTGAATTTTCTCCAAAAGTAAAGTAGTTGCAAACTCATCCTTTTAGAGACTTGTTTGGGCTCATGAGAGGAGTAGAAAAACATAAAAAATTTCAGTCCTGCACGATTCTACCAAGAAATGTGTGTTCATTGAAACCGCTGGTTTTTGATAGTTTGGGCCCTATTGAATAATGAATGTTTTGAATTTTCTACAAAAGTAAAGTAGTTGCAAACTCATCCTTTTAGAAACTTGTTTGGGCTGTTGAGAGGAGTAAAAAACCATCAAAAATTTCAATCCTGCATGATTCTACCAAGAAATGTGATTCTTCATTCAAAACCTGATTTTTGCTATTGGGCTCTATTGAATAATGAATGTTTTGAATTTTCTCCAAAAGTAAAGTAGTTGCAAACTCATGCTTTTAGAGACTTGTTTGGGCTCATGAGAGGAGTAGAAAAACATCAAAAATTTCAGTCCTGCATGATTCTACCAAGAAATGTGTGTTCATTGAAACCGCTGGTTTTTGACAGTTTGGGACCTATTGAATAATGAATGTTTTGAATTTTCTCCAAAAGTAAAGTAGTTGCAAACTCATCCTTTTAGAAACTTGTTTGGGCTGTTGAGAGGAGTAAAAAACCATCAAAAATTTCAATCCTGCATGATTCTACCAAGAAATGTGATTCTTCATTCAAAACGCTGGTTTTTGCTATTGGGCTCTATTGAATAATGAATGTTTTGAATTTTCTCCAAAAGTAAAGTAGTTGCAAACTCATCCTTTTAGAGACTTGTTTGGGCTCATGAGAGGAGTAGAAAAACATCAAAAATTTCAGTCCTGCACGATTCTACCAAGAAATGTGTGTTCATTCAAACCGCTGGTTTTTGATATTTTGGGCCCTATTGAATAATGAATGTTTTGAATTTTCTCCAAAAGTAAAGTAGTTGCAAACTCATCCTTTTAGAAACTTGTTTGGGCTGTTGAGAGGAGTAATAAACCATCAAAAATTTCAATCCTGCATGATTCTATCAAGAAATGTGATTCTTCATTCAAAACCTGATTTTTGCTATTGGGCTCTATTGAATAATGAATGTTTTGAATTTTCTCCAAAAGTAAAGTAGTTGCAAGCTCATGCTTTTAGAGACTTGTTTGGGCTCATGAGAGGAGTAGAAAAACATCAAAAATTTCAGTCCTGCATGATTCTACCAAGAAATGTGTGTTCATTGAAACCGCTGGTTTTTGATAGTTTGGGCCCTATTGAATAATGAATGTTTTGAATTTTCTCCAAAAGTAAAGTAGTTGCAAACTCATCCTTTTAGAAACTTGTTTGGGCTGTTGAGAGGAGTAAAAAACCATCAAAAATTTCAATCCTGCATGATTTTACCAAGAAATGTGATTCTTCATTCAAAACCTGATTTTTGCTATTGGGCTCTATTGAATAATGAATGTTTTGAATTTTCTCCAAAAGTAAAGTAGTTGCAAACTCATGCTTTTAGAGACTTGTTTGGGCTCATGAGAGGAGTAGAAAAACATCAAAAATTTCAGTCCTGCATGATTCTACCAAGAAATGTGTGTTCATTGAAACCGCTGGTTTTTGATAGTTTGGGCCCTATTGAATAATGAATGTTTTGAATTTTCTCCAAAAGTAAAGTAGTTGCAAACTCATGCTTTTAGAGACTTGTTTGGGCTCATGAGAGTAGAAAAACATCAGAAATTTCAGTCCTGCATGATTCTACCAAGAAATGTGTGTTCATTCAAACCGCTGGTTTTTGATAGTTTGGGCCCTATTGAATAATGAATGTTTTGAATTTTCTCCAAAAGTAAAGTAGTTGCAAACTCATCCTTTTAGAAACTTGTTTGGGCTGTTGAGAGCAGTAAAAAACCATCAAAAATTTCAATCCTGCATGATTCTACCAAGAAATGTGATTCTTCATTCAAAACGCTGGTTTTTGCTATTGGGCTCTATTGAATAATGAATGTTTTGAATTTTCTCCAAAAGTAAAGTAGTTGCAGGCTCATCCTTTTAGAGACTTGTTTGGGCTAATGAGAGGAGTAGAAAAACATCAAAAATTTCAGTCCTGCACGATTCTACCAAGAAATGTGTGTTCATTCAAACCGCTGGTTTTTGATAGTTTGGGCCCTATTGAATAATGAATGTTTTGAATTTTCTCCAAAAGTAAAGTAGTTGCAAACTCATCCTTTTAGAAACTTGTTTGGGCTGCTGAGAGGAGTAAAAAAACAACAAAAATTTCAATCCTGCATGATTTTACCAAGAAATGTGATTCTTCATTCAAAACCTGATTTTTGCTATTGGGCTCTATTGAATAGTGAATGTTTTGAATTTTCTCCAAAAGTAAAGTAGTTGCAAACTCATGCTTTTAGAGACTTGTTTGGGCTCATGAGAGGAGTAGAAAAACATCAAAAATTTCAGTCCTGCATGATTCTACCAAGAAATGTGTGTTCATTCAAACCGCTGGTTTTTTATAGTTTGGGCCCTATTGAATAATGAATGTTTTGAATTTTCTCCAAAAGTAAAGTAGTTGCAAACTCATCCTTTTAGAAACTTGTTTGGGCTGTTGAGAGGAGTAAAAAACCATCAAAAATTTCAATCCTGCATGATTCTACCAAGAAATGTGATTCTTCATTCAAAACGCTGGTTTTTGCTATTGGGCTCTATTGAATAATGAATGTTTTGAATTTTCTCCAAAAGTAAAGTAGTTGCAAACTCATGCTTTTAGAGACTTGTTTGGGCTCATGAGAGGAGTAGAAAAACATCAAAAATTTCAGTCCTGCATGATTCTACCAAGAAATGTGTGTTCATTGAAACCGCTGGTTTTTGATAGTTTGGGCCCTATTGAATAATGAATGTTTTGAATTTTCTCCAAAAGTAAAGTAGTTGCAAACTCATCCTTTTAGAAACTTGTTTGGGCTGTTGAGAGGAGTAAACAACCATCAATAATTTCAATCCTGCATGATTCTACCAAGAAATGTGATTCTTCATTCAAAACGCTGGTTTTTGCTATTCGGCTCTATTGAATAATGAATGTTTTGAGTTTTCTCCAAAAGTAAAGTAGTTGCAAACTCATCCTTTTAGAGAATTGTTTGGGCTCATGAGAGGAGTAGAAAAACATCAAAAATTTCAGTCCTGCACGATTCTACCAAGAAATGTGTATCAAACCGCTGGTTTTTGATATTTTGGGCCCTATTGAATAATGAATGTTTTGAATTTTCTCCAAAAGTAAAGTAGTTGCAAACTCATCCTTTTAGAAACTTGTTTGGGCTGTTGAGAGGAGTAAAAAACCATCAAAAATTTCAATCCTGCATGATTCTACCAAGAAATGTGATTCTTCATTCAAAACCTGATTTTTGCTATTGGGCTCTATTGAATAATGAATGTTTTGAATTTTCTCCAAAAGTAAAGTAGTTGCAAACTCATGCTTTTAGAGACTTGTTTGGGCTCATGAGAGGAGTAGAAAAACATCAAAAAATTTCAGTCCTGCATGATTCTACCAAGAAATGTGTGTTCATTGACACCGCTGGTTTTTGATAGTTTGGGCCCTATTGAATAATGAATGTTTTGAATTTTCTCCAAAAGTAAAGTAGTTGCAAACTCATGCTTTTAGAGACTTGTTTGGGCTCATGAGAGGAGTAGAAAAACATCAAAAATTTCAGTCCTGCATGATTCTACCAAGAAATGTGTATTCATTGAAACCGCTGGTTTTTGATAGTTTGGGCCCTATTGAATAATGAATGTTTTGAATTTTCTCCAAAAGTAAAGTAGTTGCAAACTCATCCTTTTAGAGACTTGTTTGGGCTAATGAGAGGAGTAGAAAAACATCAAAAATTTCAGTCCTGCACGATTCTACCAAGAAATGTGTGTTCATTGAAACCGCTGGTTTTTGATAGTTTGGGCCCTATTGAATAATGAATGTTTTGAATTTTCTCCAAAAGTAAAGTAGTTGCAAACTCATCCTTTTAGAAACTTGTTTGGGCTGTTGAGAGGAGTAAAAAACCATCAAAAATTTCAATCTTGCATGATTCTACCAAGAAATGTGATTCTTCATTCAAAACCTGATTTTTGCTATTGGGCTCTATTGAATAATGAATGTTTTGAATTTTCTCCAAAAGTAAAGTAGTTGCAAACTCATGCTTTTAGAGACTTGTTTGGGCTCATGAGAGGAGTAGAAAAACATCAAAAATTTCAGTCCTGCATGATTCTACCAAGAAATGTGTGTTCATTGAAACCGCTGTTTTTTGATAGTTTGGGCCCTATTGAATAATGAATGTTTTGAATTTTCTCCAAAAGTAAAGTAGTTGCAAACTCAGGCTTTTAGAGACTTGTTTGGGCTCATGAGAGTAGAAAAACATCAGAAATTTCAGTCCTGCATGATTCTACCAAGAAATGTGTGTTCATTCAAACCGCTGGTTTTTGCTATTGGGCAATTCATTCAAACCGCTGGTTTTTGATAGTTTGGGCCCTATTGAATAATGAATGTTTTGAATTTTCTCCAAAAGTAAAGTAGTTGCAAACTCATCCTTTTAGAAACTTGTTTGGGCTGTTGAGAGGAGTAAAAAACCATCAAAAATTTCAATCCTGCATGATTCTGCCAAGAAATGTGATTCTTCATTCAAAACCTGATTTTTGCTATTGGGCTCTATTGAATAATGAATGTTTTGAATTTTCTTAAAAAGTAAAGTAGTTGCAAACTCATGCTTTTAGAGACTTGTTTGGGCTCATGAGAGGAGTAGAAAAACATCAAAAATTTCAGTCCTGCATGATTCTACCAAGAAATGTGTGTTCATTGAAACCGCTGGTTTTTGATAGTTTGGGCCCTATTGAATAATGAATGTTTTGAATTTTCTCCAAAAGTAAAGTAGTTGCAAACTCATCCTTTTAGAAACTTGTTTGGGCTGTTGAGAGCAGTAAAAAACCATCAAAAATTTCAATCCTGCATGATTCTACCAAGAAATGTGATTCTTCATTCAAAACGCTGGTTTTTGCTATTGGGCTCTATTGAATAATGAATGTTTTGAATTTTCTCCAAAAGTAAAGTAGTTGCAGACTCATCCTTTTAGAGACTTGTTTGGGCTAATGAGAGGAGTAGAAAAACATCAAAAATTTCAGTCCTGCACGATTCTACCAAGAAATGTGTGTTCATTCAAACCGCTGGTTTTTGATAGTTTGGGCCCTATTGAATAATGAATGTTTTGAATTTTCTCCAAAAGTAAAGTAGTTGCAAACTCATCCTTTTAGAAACTTGTTTGGGCTGTTGAGAGGAGTAAAAAACCATCAAAAATTTCAATCCTGCATGATTCTACCAAGAAATGTGATTCTTCATTCAAAACCTGATTTTTGCTATTGGGCTCTATTGAATAATGAATGTTTTGAATTTTCTCCAAAAGTAAAGTAGTTGCAAACTCATGCTTTTAGAGACTTGTTTGGGCTCATGAGAGGAGTAGAAAAACATCAAAAATTTCAGTCCTGCATGATTCTACCAAGAAATGTGTGTTCATTGAAACCGCTGGTTTTTGATAGTTTGGGCCCTATTGAATTATGAATGTTTTGAATTTTCTCCAAAAGTAAAGTAGTTGCAAACTCATCCTTTTAGAAACTTGTTTGGGCTGTTGAGAGCAGTAAAAAACCATCAAAAATTTCAATCCTGCATGATTCTACCAAGAAATGTGATTCTTCATTCAAAACCTGATTTTTGCTATTGGGCTCTATTGAATAATGAATGTTTTGAATTTTCTCCAAAAGTAAAGTAGTTGCAAACTCATGCTTTTAGAGACTTGTTTGGTCTCATGAGAGGAGTAGAAAAACATCAAAAATTTCAGTCCTGCATGATTCTACCAAGAAATGTGTGTTCATTGAAACCGCTGGTTTTTGATAGTTTGGGCCCTATTGAATAATGAATGTTTTGAATTTTCTCCAAAAGTAAAGTAGTTGCAAACTCATCCTTTTAGAAACTTGTTTGGGCTGTTGAGAGGAGTAAGGCCGGTTTCACATTAGCGCATTTTCAGCGCGCGCACGGCCGGGGGTAGCTCCGCCCCCGATCCGGCTCTCTGCCCGGCGTGCCCGCCCCTTCCTTGTAGCGCCGCCTCCTAGCGGACAGCGGCGCCTGCGATCGACGCACCCTATCTTTAGCATAGGGTGCGCCGATCGTGCGCAGGCCGTGCGCTAGTTGCGCTTTGACCTGAGCTGCGCACTTTTGACGGTGCGCCGTGCGCGCCAAAATCAAACTTTTCGGATTTTGGCGCGCACGGCGCACCGTCAAAAGTGCGCAGCGCAGGTCAAAGCGCAACTAGCGCACGGCCTGCGCACGATCGGCGCACCCTATGCTAAAGATAGGGTGCGCCGATCGCAGGCGCCGCTGTCCGCTAGGAGGCGGCGCTACAAGGAAGGGGCGGGCACGTCGGGCAGAGAGCCGGATCGGGGGTGGAGCTACCCCCGGCCGTGCGCGCGCTGAAAATGCGCTAATGTGAAACCAGCCTAAACAACCATCAAAAATTTCAATCCTGCATGATTCTACCAAGAAATGTGATTCTTCATTCAAAACGCTGGTTTTTGCTATTGGGCTCTATTGAATAATGAATGTTTTGAATTTTCTCCAAAAGTAAAGTAGTTGCAGACTCATCCTTTTAGAGATTTGTTTGGGCTAATGAGAGGAGTAGAAAAACATCAAAAATTTCAGTCCTGCACGATTCTACCAAGAAATGTGTGTTCATTCAAACCGCTGGTTTTTGATATTTTGGGCCCTATTGAATAACGAATGTTTTGAATTTTCTCCAAAAGTAAAGTAGTTGCAAACTCATCCTTTTAGAAACTTGTTTGGGCTGTTGAGAGGAGTAAAAAACCATCAAAAATTTCAATCCTGCATGATTCTACCAAGAAATGTGATTCTTCATTCAAAACCTGATTTTTGCTATTGGGCTCTATTGAATAATGAATGTTTTGAATTTTCTCCAAAAGTAAAGTAGTTGCAAACTCATGCTTTTAGAGACTTGTTTGGGCTCATGAGAGGAGTAGAAAAACATCAAAAATTTCAGTCCTGCATGATTCTACCAAGAAATGTGTGTTCATTGAAACCGCTGGTTTTTGATAGTTTGGGCCCTATTGAATAATGAATGTTTTGAATTTTCTCCAAAAGTAAAGTTTGCAACTGCAAACTCATCCTTTTAGAAACTTGTTTGGGCTGTTGAGAGGAGTAAAAAACCATCAAAAATTTCAATCCTGCATTATTTTACCAAGAAATGTGATTCTTCATTCAAAACCTGATTTTTGCTCTTGGGCTCTATTGAATAATGAATGTTTTGAATTTTCTCCAAAAGTAAAGTAGTTGCAAACTCATGCTTTTAGAGACTTGTTTGGGCTCATGAGAGGAGTAGAAAAACATCAAAAATTTCAGTCCTGCATGATCCCACCAAGAAATGTGTGTTTATTGAAACCACTGGTTTTTGATAGTTTGGGCCCTATTGAATAATGAATGTTTTGAATTTTCTCCAAAAATAAAGTAGTTGCAAACTCATCCTTTTAGAAACTTGTTTGGGCTGTTGAGAGGAGTAAAAAACCATCAAAAATTTCAATCCTGCATGATTCTACCAAGAAATGTGATTCTTCATTCAAAACGCAGGTTTTTGCTATTGGGCTCTATTGAATAATGAATGTTTTGAATTTTCTCCAAAAGTAAAGTAGTTGCAAACTCATCCTTTTAGAGACTTGTTTGGGCTCATGAGAGGAGTAGAAAAACATCAAAAATTTCAGTCCTGCACGATTCTACCAAGAAATGTGTGTTCATTCAAACCGCTGGTTTTTGATATTTTGGGCCCTATTGAATAATGAATGTTTTGAATTTTCTCCAAAAGTAAAGTAGTTGCAAACTCATCCTTTTAGAAACTTGTTTGGGCTGTTGAGAGGAGTAAAAAACCA
This sequence comes from Dendrobates tinctorius, assembly GCF_039654945.1. NCBI lineage: Eukaryota > Metazoa > Chordata > Amphibia > Anura > Dendrobatidae > Dendrobates > Dendrobates tinctorius. The sequence continues at coordinate 27,635,512 of NW_027361793.1, forward strand.
TCAAAAATTTCAATCCTGCATGATTCTACCAAGAAATGTGATTCTTCATTCAAAACGCTGGTTTTTGCTATTGGCCTCTATTGAATAATGAATGTTTTGAATTTTCTCCAAACGTAAAGTAGTTGCAAACTCATCCTTTTAGAGACTTGTTTGGGCTAATGAGAGGAGTAGAAAAACATCAAAAATTTCAGTCCTGCACGATTCTACCAAGAAATGTGTGTTCATTGAAACCGCTGGTTTTTGATAGTTTGGGCCCTATTGAATAATGAATGTTTTGAATTTTCTCCAAAAGTAAAGTAGTTGCAAACTCATCCTTTTAGAAACTTGTTTGGGTTGTTGAGAGGAGTAAAAAACCATCAAAAATTTCAATCCTGCATGATTCTACCAAGAAATGTGATTCTTCATTCAAAACCTGATTTTTGCTATTGGGCTCTATTGAATAATGAATGTTTTGAATTTTCTTCAAAAGTAAAGTAGTTGCAAACTCATGCTTTTAGAGACTTGTTTGGGCTCATGAGAGGAGTAGAAAAACATCAAAAATTTCAGTCCTGCATGATTCTACCAAGAAATGTGTGTTCATTGAAACCGCTGGTTTTTGATATTTTGGGCCCTATTGAATAATGAATGTTTTGAATTTTCTCCAAAAGTAAAGTAGTTGCAAACTCATCCTTTTATAAACTTGTTTGGGCTGTTGAGAGGAGTAAACAACCATCAAAAATTTCAATCCTGCATGATTCTACCAAGAAATGTGATTCTTCATTCAAAACGCTGGTTTTTGCTATTGGGCTCTATTGAATAATGAATGTTTTGAGTTTTCTCCAAAAGTAAAGTAGTTGCAAACTCATCCTTTTAGAGACTTGTTTGGGCTCATGAGAGGAGTAGAAAAACATCAAAAATTTCAGTCCTGCACGATTCTACCAAGAAATGTGTGTTCATTCAAACCGCTGGTTTTTGATATTTTGGGCCCTATTGAATAATGAATGTTTTGAATTTTCTCCAAAAGTAAAGTAGTTGCAAACTCATCCTTTTAGAAACTTGTTTGGGCTGTTGAGAGGAGTAAAAAACCATCAAAAATTTCAATCCTGCATGATTCTACCAAGAAATGTGATTCTTCATTCAAAACCTGATTTTTGCTATTGGGCTCTATTGAATAATGAATGTTTTGAATTTTCTCCAAAAGTAAAGTAGTTGCAAACTCATCCTTTTAGAGACTTGTTTGGGCTAATGAGAGGAGTAGAAAAACATCAAAAATTTCAGTCCTGCACGATTCTACCAAGAAATGTGTGTTCATTGAAACCGCTGGTTTTTGATAGTTTGGGCCCTATTGAATAATGAATGTTTTGAATTTTCTCCAAAAGTAAAGTAGTTGCAAACTCATCCTTTTAGAAACTTGTTTGGGCTGTTGAGAGGAGTAAAAAACCATCAAAAATTTCAATCTTGCATGATTCTACCAAGAAATGTGATTCTTCATTCAAAACCTGATTTTTGCTATAGGGCTCTATTGAATAATGAATGTTTTGAATTTTCTCCAAAAGTAAAGTAGTTGCAAACTCATGCTTTTAGAGACTTGTTTGGGCTCATGAGAGGAGTAGAAAAACATCAAAAATTTCAGTCCTGCATGATTCTACCAAGAAATGTGTGTTCATTGAAACCGCTGGTTTTTGATAGTTTGGGCCCTATTGAATAATGAATGTTTTGAATTTTCTCCAAAAGTAAAGTAGTTGCAAACTCATCCTTTTAGAAACTTGTTTGGGCTGTTGAGAGGAGTAAAAAACCATCAAAAATTTCAATCCTGCATGATTCTACCAAGAAATGTGATTCTTCATTCAAAACCTGATTTTTGCTATTGGGCTCTATTGAATAATGAATGTTTTGAATTTTCTCCAAAAGTAAAGTAGTTGCAAACTCATCCTTTTAGAGACTTGTTTGGGCTAATGAGAGGAGTAGAAAAACATCAAAAATTTCAGTCCTGCACGATTCTACCAAGAAATGTGTGTTCATTCAAACCGCTGGTTTTTGATAGTTTGGGCCCTATTGAATAATGAATGTTTTGAATTTTCTCCAAAAGTAAAGTAGTTGCAAACTCATCCTTTTAGAAACTTGTTTGGGTTGTTGAGAGGAGTAAAAAACCATCAAAAATTTCAATCCTGCATGATTCTACCAAGAAATGTGATTCTTCATTCAAAACCTGATTTTTGCTATTGGGCTCTATTGAATAATGAATGTTTTGAATTTTCTTCAAAAGTAAAGTAGTTGCAAACTCATGCTTTTAGAGACTTGTTTGGGCTCATGAGAGGAGTAGAAAAACATCAAAAATTTCAGTCCTGCATGATTCTACCAAGAAATGTGTGTTCATTGAAACCGCTGGTTTTTGATAGTTTGGGCCCTATTGAATAATGAATGTTTTGAATTTTCTCCAAAAGTAAAGTAGTTGCAAACTCATCCTTTTAGAAACTTGTTTGGGCTGTTGAGAGGAGTAAACAACCATCAAAAATTTCAATCCTGCATGATTCTACCAAGAAATGTGATTCTTCATTCAAAACGCTGGTTTTTGCTATTGGGCTCTATTGAATAATGAATGTTTTGAATTTTCTCCAAAAGTAAAGTAGTTGCAAACTCATGCTTTTAGAGACTTGTTTGGGCTCATGAGAGGAGTAGAAAAACATCAAAAATTTCAGTCCTGCATGATTCTACCAAGAAATGTGTGTTCATTGAAACCGCTGGTTTTTGATAGTTTGGGCCCTATTGAATAATGAATGTTTTGAATTTTCTCCAAAAGTAAAGTAGTTGCAAACTCATCCTTTTAGAGACTTGTTTGGGCTAATGAGAGGAATAGAAAAACATCAAAAATTTCAGTCCTGCACGATTCTACCAAGAAATGTGTGTTCATTGAAACCGCTGGTTTTTGATAGTTTGGGCCCTATTGAATAATGAATGTTTTGAATTTTCTCCAAAAGTAAAGTAGTTGCAAACTCATCCTTTTAGAAACTTGTTTGGGCTGTTGAGAGGAGTAAAAAACCATCAAAAATTTCAATCTTGCATGATTCTACCAAGAAATGTGATTCTTCATTCAAAACCTGATTTTTGCTATTGGGCTCTATTGAATAATGAATGTTTTGAATTTTCTCCAAAAGTAAAGTAGTTGCAAACTCATGCTTTTAGAGACTTGTTTGGGCTCATGAGAGGAGTAGAAAAACATCAAAAATTTCAGTCCTGCATGATTCTACCAAGAAATGTGTGTTCATTGAAACCGCTGGTTTTTGATAGTTTGGGCCCTATTGAATAATGAATGTTTTGAATTTTCTCCAAAAGTAAAGTAGTTGCAAACTCATGCTTTTAGAGACTTGTTTGGGCTCATGAGAGGAGTAGAAAAACATCAAAAATTTCAGTCCTGCATGATTCTACCAAGAAATGTGTGTTCATTGAAACCGCTGGTTTTTGATAGTTTGGGCCCTATTGAATAATGAATGTTTTGAATTTTCTCCAAAAGTAAAGTAGTTGCAAACTCATCCTTTTAGAAACTTGTTTGGGCTGTTGAGAGCAGTAAAAAACCATCAAAAATTTCAATCCTGCATGATTCTACCAAGAAATGTGATTCTTCATTCAAAACGCTGGTTTTTGCTATTGGGCTCTATTGAATAATGAATGTTTTGAATTTTCTCCAAAAGTAAAGTAGTTGCAGACTCATGCTTTTAGAGACTTGTTTGGGCTCATGAGAGGAGTAGAAAAACATCAAAAATTTCAGTCCTGCATGATTCTAACAAGAAATGTGTGTTCATTGAAACCGCTGGTTTTTGATAGTTTGGGCCCTATTGAATAATGAATGTTTTGAATTTTCTCCAAAAGTAAAGTAGTTGCAAACTCATCCTTTTAGAAACTTGTTTGGGCTGTTGAGGGGAGTAAAAAACCATCAAAAATTTCAATCCTGCATGATTCTACCAAGAAATGTGATTCTTCATTCAAAACCTGATTTTTGCTATTGGGCTCTATTGAATAATGAATGTTTTGAATTTTCTCCAAAAGTAAAGTAGTTGCAAACTCATGCTTTTAGAGACTTGTTTGGGCTCATGAGAGGAGTAGAAAAACATCAAAAATTTCAGTCCTGCATGATTCTACCAAGAAATGTGTGTTCATTCAAACCTCTGGTTTTTGATAGTTTGGGCCCTATTGAATAATGAATGTTTTGAATTTTCTCCAAAAGTAAAGTAGTTGCAAACTCATCCTTTTAGAAACTTGTTTGGGCTGTTGAGAGGAGTAAGAAACCATCAAAAATTTCAATCCTGCATGATTCTACCAAGACATGTGATTCTTCATTCAAAACGCTGGTTTTTGCTATTGAGCTCTATTGAATAATGAATGTTTTGAATTTTCTCCAAAAGTAAAGTAGTTGCAAACTCATCCTTTTAGAGACTTGTTTGGGCTCATGAGAGGAGTAGAAAAACATCAAAAATTTCAGTCCTGCACGATTCTACCAAGAAATGTGTGTTCATTCAAACCGCTGGTTTTTGATAGTTTGGGCCCTATTGAATAATGAATGTTTTGAATTTTCTCCAAAAGTAAAGTAGTTGCAAACTCATCCTTTTAGAAACTTGTTTGGGCTGTTGAGAGGAGTAAAAAACCATCAAAAATTTCAATCCTGCATGATTCTACCAAGAAATGTGATTCTTCATTCAAAACCTGATTTTTGCTATTGGGCTCTATTGAATAATGAATGTTTTGAATTTTCTCCAAAAGTAAAGTAGTTGCAAACTCATCCTTTTAGAGACTTGTTTGGGCTAATGAGAGGAGTAGAAAAACATCAAAAATTTCAGTCCTGCACGATTCTACCAAGAAATGTGTGTTCATTCAAACCGCTGGTTTTTGATAGTTTGGGCCCTATTGAATAATGAATGTTTTGAATTTTCTCCAAAAGTAAAGTAGTTGCAAACTCATCCTTTTAGAAACTTGTTTGGGTTGTTGAGAGGAGTAAAAAACCATCAAAAATTTCAATCCTGCATGATTCTACCAAGAAATGTGATTCTTCATTCAAAACCTGATTTTTGCTATTGGGCTCTATTGAATAATGAATGTTTTGAATTTTCTTCAAAAGTAAAGTAGTTGCAAACTCATGCTTTTAGAGACTTGTTTGGGCTCATGAGAGGAGTAGAAAAACATCAAAAATTTCAGTCCTGCATGATTCTACCAAGAAATGTGTGTTCATTGAAACCGCTGGTTTTTGATAGTTTGGGCCCTATTGAATAATGAATGTTTTGAATTTTCTCCAAAAGTAAAGTAGTTGCAAACTCATCCTTTTAGAAACTTGTTTGGGCTGTTGAGAGGAGTAAACAACCATCAAAAATTTCAATCCTGCATGATTCTACCAAGAAATGTGATTCTTCATTCAAAACGCTGGTTTTTGCTATTGGGCTCTATTGAATAATGAATGTTTTGAATTTTCTCCAAAAGTAAAGTAGTTGCAAACTCATGCTTTTAGAGACTTGTTTGGGCTCATGAGAGGAGTAGAAAAACATCAAAAATTTCAGTCCTGCATGATTCTACCAAGAAATGTGTGTTCATTGAAACCGCTGGTTTTTGATAGTTTGGGCCCTATTGAATAATGAATGTTTTGAATTTTCTCCAAAAGTAAAGTAGTTGCAAACTCATCCTTTTAGAGACTTGTTTGGGCTAATGAGAGGAGTAGAAAAACATCAAAAATTTCAGTCCTGCACGATTCTACCAAGAAATGTGTGTTCATTGAAACCGCTGGTTTTTGATAGTTTGGGCCCTATTGAATAATGAATGTTTTGAATTTTCTCCAAAAGTAAAGTAGTTGCAAACTCATCCTTTTAGAAACTTGTTTGGGCTGTTGAGAGGAGTAAAAAACCATCAAAAATTTCAATCTTGCATGATTCTACCAAGAAATGTGATTCTTCATTCAAAACCTGATTTTTGCTATTGGGCTCTATTGAATAATGAATGTTTTGAATTTTCTCCAAAAGTAAAGTAGTTGCAAACTCATGCTTTTAGAGACTTGTTTGGGCTCATGAGAGGAGTAGAAAAACATCAAAAATTTCAGTCCTGCATGATTCTACCAAGAAATGTGTGTTCATTGAAACCGCTGGTTTTTGATAGTTTGGGCCCTATTGAATAATGAATGTTTTGAATTTTCTCCAAAAGTAAAGTAGTTGCAAACTCATCCTTTTAGAAACTTGTTTGGGCTGTTGAGAGGAGTAAAAAACCATCAAAAATTTCAATCCTGCATGATTCTACCAAGAAATGTGATTCTTCATTCAAAACCTGATTTTTGCTATTGGGCTCTATTGAATAATGAATGTTTTGAATTTTCTCCAAAAGTAAAGTAGTTGCAAACTCATCCTTTTAGAGACTTGTTTGGGCTAATGAGAGGAGTAGAAAAACATCAAAAATTTCAGTCCTGCACGATTCTACCAAGAAATGTGTGTTCATTCAAACCGCTGGTTTTTGATAGTTTGGGCCCTATTGAATAATGAATGTTTTGAATTTTCTCCAAAAGTAAAGTAGTTGCAAACTCATCCTTTTAGAAACTTGTTTGGGTTGTTGAGAGGAGTAAAAAACCATCAAAAATTTCAATCCTGCATGATTCTACCAAGAAATGTGATTCTTCATTCAAAACCTGATTTTTGCTATTGGGCTCTATTGAATAATGAATGTTTTGAATTTTCTTCAAAAGTAAAGTAGTTGCAAACTCATGCTTTTAGAGACTTGTTTGGGCTCATGAGAGGAGTAGAAAAACATCAAAAATTTCAGTCCTGCATGATTCTACCAAGAAATGTGTGTTCATTGAAACCGCTGGTTTTTGATAGTTTGGGCCCTATTGAATAATGAATGTTTTGAATTTTCTCCAAAAGTAAAGTAGTTGCAAACTCATCCTTTTAGAAACTTGTTTGGGCTGTTGAGAGGAGTAAACAACCATCAAAAATTTCAATCCTGCATGATTCTACCAAGAAATGTGATTCTTCATTCAAAACGCTGGTTTTTGCTATTGGGCTCTATTGAATAATGAATGTTTTGAATTTTCTCCAAAAGTAAAGTAGTTGCAAACTCATGCTTTTAGAGACTTGTTTGGGCTCATGAGAGGAGTAGAAAAACATCAAAAATTTCAGTCCTGCATGATTCTACCAAGAAATGTGTGTTCATTGAAACCGCTGGTTTTTGATAGTTTGGGCCCTATTGAATAATGAATGTTTTGAATTTTCTCCAAAAGTAAAGTAGTTGCAAACTCATCCTTTTAGAGACTTGTTTGGGCTAATGAGAGGAGTAGAAAAACATCAAAAATTTCAGTCCTGCACGATTCTACCAAGAAATGTGTGTTCATTGAAACCGCTGGTTTTTGATAGTTTGGGCCCTATTGAATAATGAATGTTTTGAATTTTCTCCAAAAGTAAAGTAGTTGCAAACTCATCCTTTTAGAAACTTGTTTGGGCTGTTGAGAGGAGTAAAAAACCATCAAAAATTTCAATCTTGCATGATTCTACCAAGAAATGTGATTCTTCATTCAAAACCTGATTTTTGCTATTGGGCTCTATTGAATAATGAATGTTTTGAATTTTCTCCAAAAGTAAAGTAGTTGCAAACTCATGCTTTTAGAGACTTGTTTGGGCTCATGAGAGGAGTAGAAAAACATCAAAAATTTCAGTCCTGCATGATTCTACCAAGAAATGTGTGTTCATTGAAACCGCTGGTTTTTGATAGTTTGGGCCCTATTGAATAATGAATGTTTTGAATTTTCTCCAAAAGTAAAGTAGTTGCAAACTCATGCTTTTAGAGACTTGTTTGGGCTCATGAGAGGAGTAGAAAAACATCAAAAATTTCAGTCCTGCATGATTCTACCAAGAAATGTGTGTTCATTGAAACCGCTGGTTTTTGATAGTTTGGGCCCTATTGAATAATGAATGTTTTGAATTTTCTCCAAAAGTAAAGTAGTTGCAAACTCATCCTTTTAGAAACTTGTTTGGGCTGTTGAGAGCAGTAAAAAACCATCAAAAATTTCAATCCTGCATGATTCTACCAAGAAATGTGATTCTTCATTCAAAACGCTGGTTTTTGCTATTGGGCTCTATTGAATAATGAATGTTTTGAATTTTCTCCAAAAGTAAAGTAGTTGCAGACTCATGCTTTTAGAGACTTGTTTGGGCTCATGAGAGGAGTAGAAAAACATCAAAAATTTCAGTCCTGCATGATTCTAACAAGAAATGTGTGTTCATTGAAACCGCTGGTTTTTGATAGTTTGGGCCCTATTGAATAATGAATGTTTTGAATTTTCTCCAAAAGTAAAGTAGTTGCAAACTCATCCTTTTAGAAACTTGTTTGGGCTGTTGAGAGGAGTAAAAAACCATCAAAAATTTCAATCCTGCATGATTCTACCAAGAAATGTGATTCTTCATTCAAAACCTGATTTTTGCTATTGGGCTCTATTGAATAATGAATGTTTTGAATTTTCTCCAAAAGTAAAGTAGTTGCAAACTCATGCTTTTAGAGACTTGTTTGGGCTCATGAGAGGAGTAGAAAAACATCAAAAATTTCAGTCCTGCATGATTCTACCAAGAAATGTGTGTTCATTCAAACCTCTGGTTTTTGATAGTTTGGGCCCTATTGAATAATGAATGTTTTGAATTTTCTCCAAAAGTAAAGTAGTTGCAAACTCATCCTTTTAGAAACTTGTTTGGGCTGTTGAGAGGAGTAAGAAACCATCAAAAATTTCAATCCTGCATGATTCTACCAAGACATGTGATTCTTCATTCAAAACGCTGGTTTTTGCTATTGAGCTCTATTGAATAATGAATGTTTTGAATTTTCTCCAAAAGTAAAGTAGTTGCAAACTCATCCTTTTAGAGACTTGTTTGGGCTCATGAGAGGAGTAGAAAAACATCAAAAATTTCAGTCCTGCACGATTCTACCAAGAAATGTGTGTTCATTCAAACCGCTGGTTTTTGATAGTTTGGGCCCTATTGAATAATGAATGTTTTGAATTTTCTCCAAAAGTAAAGTACTTGCAAACTCATCCTTTTAGAAACTTGTTTGGGCTGTTGAGAGGAGTAAAAAACCATCAAAAATTTCAATCCTGCATGATTCTACCAAGAAATGTGATTCTTCATTCAAAACCTGATTTTTGCTATTGGGCTCTATTGAATAATGAATGTTTTGAATTTTCTCCAAAAGTAAAGTAGTTGCAAACTCATGCTTTTAGAGACTTGTTTGGGCTCATGAGAGGAGTAGAAAAACATCAAAAATTTCAGTCCTGCACGATTCTACCAAGAAATGTGTGTTCATTCAAACCACTGGTTTTTGATAGTTTGGGCCCTATTGAATAATGAATGTTTTGAATTTTCTCCAAAAGTAAAGTAGTTGCAAACTCATCCTTTTAGAAACTTGTTTGGGCTGTTGAGAGCAGTAAAAAACCATCAAAAATTTCAATCCTGCATGATTCTACCAAGAAATGTGATTCTTCATTCAAAACGCTGGTTTTTGCTATTGGGCTCTATTGAATAATGAATGTTTTGAATTTTCTCCAAAAGTAAAGTAGTTGCAAACTCATGCTTTTAGAGACTTGTTTGGTCTCATGAGAGGAGTAGAAAAACATCAAAAATTTCACTCCTGCCTGATTCTACCAAGAAATGTGTGTTCATTGAAACCGCTGGTTTTTGATAGTTTGGGCCCTATTGAATAATGAATGTTTTGAATTTTCTCCAAAAGTAAAGTAGTTGCAAACTCATCCTTTTAGAAACTTGTTTGGGCTGTTGAGAGGAGTAAAAAACCATCAAAAATTTCAATCCTGCATGATTCTACCAAGAAATGTGATTCTTCATTCAAAACCTGATTTTTGCTATTGGGCTCTATTGAATAATGAATGTTTTGAATTTTCTCCAAAAGTAAAGTAGTTGCAAACTCATGCTTTTAGAGACTTGTTTGGGCTCATGAGAGGAGTAGAAAAACATCAAAAATTTCAGTCCTGCATGATTCTACCAAGAAATGTGTGTTCATTGAAACCGCTGGTGTTTGATAGTTTGGGCCCTATTGAATAATGAATGTTTTGAATTTTCTCCAAACGTAAAGTAGTTGCAAACTCATCCTTTTAGAAACTTGTTTGGGCTGTTGAGAGGAGTAAAAAACCATCAAAAATTTCAATCCTGCATGATTCTACCAAGAAATGTGATTCTTCATTCAAAACCTGATTTTTGCTATTGGGCGCTATTGAATAATGAATGTTTTGAATTTTCTCCAAAAGCAAAGTAGTTGCAAACTCATGCTTTTAGAGACTTGTTTGGGCTCATGAGAGGAGTAGAAAAACATCAAAAATTTCAGTCCTGCATGATTCTACCAAGAAATGTGTGTTCATTGAAACCGCTGGTTTTTGATAGTTTGGGCCCTATTGAATAATGAATGTTTTGAATTTTTTTCAAAAGTAAAGTAGTTGCAAACTCATCCTTTTAGAAACTTGTTTGGGCTGTTGAGAGGAGTAAAAAACCATCAAAAATTTCAATCCTGCATGATTCTACCAAGAAATGTGATTCTTCATTCAAAACGCTGGTTTTTGCTATTGGGCTCTATTGAATAATGAATGTTTTGAATTTTCTCCAAAAGTAAAGTAGTTGCAAACTCATCCTTTTAGAGACTTGTTTGGGCTCATGAGAGGAGTAGAAAAACATCAAAAATTTCAGTCCTGCACGATTCTACCAAGAAATGTGTGTTCATTCAAACCGCTGGTTTTTGATATTTTGGGCCCTATTGAATAATGAATGTTTTGAATTTTCTCCAAAAGTAAAGTAGTTGCAAACTCATCCTTTTAGAAACTTGTTTGGGCTGTTGAGAGGAGTAAAAAACCATCAAAAATTTCAATCCTGCATGATTCTACCAAGAAATGTGATTCTTCATTCAAAACCTGATTTTTGCTATTGGGCTCTATTGAATAATGAATGTTTTGAATTTTCTCCAAAAGTAAAGTAGTTGCAAACTCATGCTTTTAGAGACTTGTTTGGGCTCATGAGAGGAGTAGAAAAACATCAAAAATTTCAGTCCTGCATGATTCTACCAAGAAATGTGTGTTCATTGAAACCGCTGGTTTTTGATAGTTTGGGCCCTATTGAATAATGAATGTTTTGAATTTTCTCCAAAAGTAAAGTAGTTGCAAACTCATGCTTTTAGAGACTTGTTTGGGCTCATGAGAGGAGTAGAAAAACATCAAAAAATTTCAGTCCTGCATGATTCTACCAAGAAATGTGTGTTCATTGACACCGCTGGTTTTTGATAGTTTGGGCCCTATTGAATAATGAATGTTTTGAATTTTCTCCAAAAGTAAAGTAGTTGCAAACACATGCTTTTAGAGACTTGTTTGGGCTCATGAGAGGAGTAGAAAAACATCAAAAATTTCAGTCCTGCATGATTCTACCAAGAAATGTGTGTTCATTGAAACCGCTGGTTTTTGATAGTTTGGGCCCTATTGAATAATGAATGTTTTGAATTTTCTCCAAAAGTAAAGTAGTTGCAAACTCATCCTTTTAGAGACTTGTTTGGGCTAATGAGAGGAGTAGAAAAACATCAAAAATTTCAGTCCTGCACGATTCTACCAAGAAATGTGTGTTCATTGAAACCGCTGGTTTTTGATAGTTTGGGCCCTATTGAATAATGAATGTTTTGAATTTTCTCCAAAAGTAAAGTAGTTGCAAACTCATCCTTTTAGAAACTTGTTTGGGCTGTTGAGAGGAGTAAAAAACCATCAAAAATTTCAATCTTGCATGATTCTACCAAGAAATGTGATTCTTCATTCAAAACCTGATTTTTGCTATTGGGCTCTATTGAATAATGAATGTTTTGAATTTTCTCCAAAAGTAAAGTAGTTGCAAACTCATGCTTTTAGAGACTTGTTTGGGCTCATGAGAGGAGTAGAAAAACATCAAAAATTTCAGTCCTGCATGATTCTACCAAGAAATGTGTGTTCATTGAAACCGCTGGTTTTTGATAGTTTGGGCCCTATTGAATAATGAATGTTTTGAATTTTCTCCAAAAGTAAAGTAGTTGCAAACTCATGCTTTTAGAGACTTGTTTGGGCTCATGAGAGTAGAAAAACATCAGAAATTTCAGTCCTGCATGATTCTACCAAGAAATGTGTGTTCATTCAAACCGCTGGTTTTTGCTATTGGGCTCTATTGAATAATGAATGTTTTGAATTTTCTCCAAAAGTAAAGTAGTTGCAAACTCATCCTTTTAGAGACTTGTTTGGGCTAATGAGAGGAGTAGAAAAACATCAAAAATTTCAGTCCTGCACGATTCTACCAAGAAATGTGTGTTCATTCAAACCGCTGGTTTTTGATAGTTTGGGCCCTATTGAATAATGAATGTTTTGAATTTTCTCCAAAAGTAAAGTAGTTGCAAACTCATCCTTTTAGAAACTTGTTTGGGCTGTTGAGAGGAGTAAAAAACCATCAAAAATTTCAATCCTGCATGATTCTGCCAAGAAATGTGATTCTTCATTCAAAACCTGATTTTTGCTATTGGGCTCTATTGAATAATGAATGTTTTGAATTTTCTTAAAAAGAAAAGTAGTTGCAAACTCATGCTTTTAGAGACTTGTTTGGGCTCATGAGAGGAGTAGAAAAACATCAAAAATTTCAGTCCTGCATGATTCTACCAAGAAATGTGTGTTCATTGAAACCGCTGGTTTTTGATAGTTTGGGCCCTATTGAATAATGAATGTTTTGAATTTTCTCCAAAAGTAAAGTAGTTGCAAACTCATCCTTTTAGAAACTTGTTTGGGTTGTTGAGAGGAGTAAAAAACCATCAAAAATTTCAATCCTGCATGATTCTACCAAGAAATGTGATTCTTCATTCAAAACCTGATTTTTGCTATTGGGCTCTATTGAATAATGAATGTTTTGAATTTTCTTCAAAAGTAAAGTAGTTGCAAACTCATGCTTTTAGAGACTTGTTTGGGCTCATGAGAGGAGTAGAAAAACATCAAAAATTTCAGTCCTGCATGATTCTACCAAGAAATGTGTGTTCATTGAAACCGCTGGTTTTTGATAGTTTGGGCCCTATTGAATAATGAATGTTTTGAATTTTCTCCAAAAGTAAAGTAGTTGCAAACTCATCCTTTTAGAAACTTGTTTGGGCTGTTGAGAGGAGTAAACAACCATCAAAAATTTCAATCCTGCATGATTCTACCAAGAAATGTGATTCTTCATTCAAAACGCTGGTTTTTGCTATTGGGCTCTATTGAATAATGAATGTTTTGAATTTTCTCCAAAAGTAAAGTAGTTGCAAACTCATGCTTTTAGAGACTTGTTTGGGCTCATGAGAGGAGTAGAAAAACATCAAAAATTTCAGTCCTGCATGATTCTACCAAGAAATGTGTGTTCATTGAAACCGCTGGTTTTTGATAGTTTGGGCCCTATTGAATAATGAATGTTTTGAATTTTCTCCAAAAGTAAAGTAGTTGCAAACTCATCCTTTTAGAGACTTGTTTGGGCTAATGAGAGGAGTAGAAAAACATCAAAAATTTCAGTCCTGCACGATTCTACCAAGAAATGTGTGTTCATTGAAACCGCTGGTTTTTGATAGTTTGGGCCCTATTGAATAATGAATGTTTTGAATTTTCTCCAAAAGTAAAGTAGTTGCAAACTCATCCTTTTAGAAACTTGTTTGGGCTGTTGAGAGGAGTAAAAAACCATCAAAAATTTCAATCTTGCATGATTCTACCAAGAAATGTGATTCTTCATTCAAAACCTGATTTTTGCTATTGGGCTCTATTGAATAATGAATGTTTTGAATTTTCTCCAAAAGTAAAGTAGTTGCAAACTCATGCTTTTAGAGACTTGTTTGGGCTCATGAGAGGAGTAGAAAAACATCAAAAATTTCAGTCCTGCATGATTCTACCAAGAAATGTGTGTTCATTGAAACCGCTGGTTTTTGATAGTTTGGGCCCTATTGAATAATGAATGTTTTGAATTTTCTCCAAAAGTAAAGTAGTTGCAAACTCATCCTTTTAGAAACTTGTTTGGACTGTTGAGAGGAGTAAAAAACCATCAAAAATTTCAATCCTGCATGATTCTACCAAGAAATGTGATTCTTCATTCAAAACCTGATTTTTGCTATTGGGCTCTATTGAATAATGAATGTTTTGAATTTTCTCCAAAAGTAAAGTAGTTGCAAACTCATCCTTTTAGAGACTTGTTTGGGCTAATGAGAGGAGTAGAAAAACATCAAAAATTTCAGTCCTGCACGATTCTACCAAGAAATGTGTGTTCATTCAAACCGCTGGTTTTTGATAGTTTGGGCCCTATTGAATAATGAATGTTTTGAATTTTCTCCAAAAGTAAAGTAGTTGCAAACTCATCCTTTTAGAAACTTGTTTGGGTTGTTGAGAGGAGTAAAAAACCATCAAAAATTTCAATCCTGCATGATTCTACCAAGAAATGTGATTCTTCATTCAAAACCTGATTTTTGCTATTGGGCTCTATTGAATAATGAATGTTTTGAATTTTCTTCAAAAGTAAAGTAGTTGCAAACTCATGCTTTTAGAGACTTGTTTGGGCTCATGAGAGGAGTAGAAAAACATCAAAAATTTCAGTCCTGCATGATTCTACCAAGAAATGTGTGTTCATTGAAACCGCTGGTTTTTGATAGTTTGGGCCCTATTGAATAATGAATGTTTTGAATTTTCTCCAAAAGTAAAGTAGTTGCAAACTCATCCTTTTAGAAACTTGTTTGGGCTGTTGAGAGGAGTAAACAACCATCAAAAATTTCAATCCTGCATGATTCTACCAAGAAATGTGATTCTTCATTCAAAACGCTGGTTTTTGCTATTGGGCTCTATTGAATAATGAATGTTTTGAATTTTCTCCAAAAGTAAAGTAGTTGCAAACTCATGCTTTTAGAGACTTGTTTGGGCTCATGAGAGGAGTAGAAAAACATCAAAAATTTCAGTCCTGCATGATTCTACCAAGAAATGTGTGTTCATTGAAACCGCTGGTTTTTGATAGTTTGGGCCCTATTGAATAATGAATGTTTTGAATTTTCTCCAAAAGTAAAGTAGTTGCAAACTCATCCTTTTAGAGACTTGTTTGGGCTAATGAGAGGAGTAGAAAAACATCAAAAATTTCAGTCCTGCACGATTCTACCAAGAAATGTGTGTTCATTGAAACCGCTGGTTTTTGATAGTTTGGGCCCTATTGAATAATGAATGTTTTGAATTTTCTCCAAAAGTAAAGTAGTTGCAAACTCATCCTTTTAGAAACTTGTTTGGGCTGTTGAGAGGAGTAAAAAACCATCAAAAATTTCAATCTTGCATGATTCTACCAAGAAATGTGATTCTTCATTCAAAACCTGATTTTTGCTATTGGGCTCTATTGAATAATGAATGTTTTGAATTTTCTCCAAAAGTAAAGTAGTTGCAAACTCATGCTTTTAGAGACTTGTTTGGGCTCATGAGAGGAGTAGAAAAACATCAAAAATTTCAGTCCTGCATGATTCTACCAAGAAATGTGTGTTCATTGAAACCGCTGGTTTTTGATAGTTTGGGCCCTATTGAATAATGAATGTTTTGAATTTTCTCCAAAAGTAAAGTAGTTGCAAACTCATGCTTTTAGAGACTTGTTTGGGCTCATGAGAGGAGTGGAAAAACATCAAAAATTTCAGTCCTGCATGATTCTACCAAGAAATGTGTGTTCATTGAAACCGCTGGTTTTTGATAGTTTGGGCCCTATTGAATAATGAATGTTTTGAATTTTCTCCAAAAGTAAAGTAGTTGCAAACTCATCCTTTTAGAAACTTGTTTGGGCTGTTGAGAGCAGTAAAAAACCATCAAAAATTTCAATCCTGCATGATTCTACCAAGAAATGTGATTCTTCATTCAAAACGCTGGTTTTTGCTATTGGGCTCTATTGAATAATGAATGTTTTGAATTTTCTCCAAAAGTAAAGTAGTTGCAGACTCATGCTTTTAGAGACTTGTTTGGGCTCATGAGAGGAGTAGAAAAACATCAAAAATTTCAGTCCTGCATGATTCTAACAAGAAATGTGTGTTCATTGAAACCGCTGGTTTTTGATAGTTTGGGCCCTATTGAATAATGAATGTTTTGAATTTTCTCCAAAAGTAAAGTAGTTGCAAACTCATCCTTTTAGAAACTTGTTTGGGCTGTTGAGAGGAGTAAAAAACCATCAAAAATTTCAATCCTGCATGATTCTACCAAGAAATGTGATTCTTCATTCAAAACCTGATTTTTGCTATTGGGCTCTATTGAATAATGAATGTTTTGAATTTTCTCCAAAAGTAAAGTAGTTGCAAACTCATGCTTTTAGAGACTTGTTTGGGCTCATGAGAGGAGTAGAAGAACATCAAAAATTTCAGTCCTGCATGATTCTACAAAGAAATGTGTGTTCATTCAAACCTCTGGTTTTTGATAGTGTGGGCCCTATTGAATAATGAATGTTATGAATTTTCTCCAAAAGTAAAGTAGTTGCAAACTCATCCTTTTAGAAACTTGTTTGGGCTGTTGAGAGGAGTAAGAAACCATCAAAAATTTCAATCCTGCATGATTCTACCAAGACATGTGATTCTTCATTCAAAACGCTGGTTTTTGCTATTGAGCTCTATTGAATAATGAATGTTTTGAATTTTCTCCAAAAGTAAAGTAGTTGCAAACTCATCCTTTTAGAGACTTGTTTGGGCTCATGAGAGGAGTAGAAAAACATCAAAAATTTCAGTCCTGCACGATTCTACCAAGAAATGTGTGTTCATTCAAACCGCTGGTTTTTGATAGTTTGGGCCCTATTGAATAATGAATGTTTTGAATTTTCTCCAAAAGTAAAGTAGTTGCAAACTCATCCTTTTAGAAACTTGTTTGGGCTGTTGAGAGGAGTAAAAAACCATCAAAAATTTCAATCCTGCATGATTCTACCAAGAAATGTGATTCTTCATTCAAAACCTGATTTTTGCTATTGGGCTCTATTGAATAATGAATGTTTTGAATTTTCTCCAAAAGTAAAGTAGTTGCAAACTCATCCTTTTAGAGACTTGTTTGGGCTAATGAGAGGAGTAGAAAAACATCAAAAATTTCAGTCCTGCACGATTCTACCAAGAAATGTGTGTTCATTCAAACCGCTGGTTTTTGATAGTTTGGGCCCTATTGAATAATGAATGTTTTGAATTTTCTCCAAAAGTAAAGTAGTTGCAAACTCATCCTTTTAGAAACTTGTTTGGGTTGTTGAGAGGAGTAAAAAACCATCAAAAATTTCAATCCTGCATGATTCTACCAAGAAATGTGATTCTTCATTCAAAACCTGATTTTTGCTATTGGGCTCTATTGAATAATGAATGTTTTGAATTTTCTCCAAAAGTAAAGTAGTTGCAAACTCATGCTTTTAGAGACTTGTTTGGGCTCATGAGAGGAGTAGAAAAACATCAAAAATTTCAGTCCTGCATGATTCTACCAAGAAATGTGTGTTCATTGAAACCGCTGGTTTTTGATAGTTTGGGCCCTATTGAATAATGAATGTTTTGAATTTTCTCCAAAAGTAAAGTAGTTGCAAACTCATCCTTTTAGAGACTTGTTTGGGCTAATGAGAGGAGTAGAAAAACATCAAAAATTTCAGTCCTGCACGATTCTACCAAGAAATGTGTGTTCATTGAAACCGCTGGTTTTTGATAGTTTGGGCCCTATTGAATAATGAATGTTTTGAATTTTCTCCAAAAGTAAAGTAGTTTCAAACTCATCCTTTTAGAAACTTGTTTGGGCTGTTGAGAGGAGTAAAAAACCATCAAAAATTTCAATCTTGCATGATTCTACCAAGAAATGTGATTCTTCATTCAAAACCTGATTTTTGCTATTGGGCTCTATTGAATAATGAATGTTTTGAATTTTCTCCAAAAGTAAAGTAGTTGCAAACTCATGCTTTTAGAGACTTGTTTGGGCTCATGAGAGGAGTAGAAAAACATCAAAAATTTCAGTCCTGCATGATTCTACCAAGAAATGTGTGTTCATTGAAACCGCTGGTTTTTGATAGTTTGGGCCCTATTGAATAATGAATGTTTTGAATTTTCTCCAAAAGTAAAGTAGTTGCAAACTCATCCTTTTAGAAACTTGTTTGGGCTGTTGAGAGGAGTAAAAAACCATCAAAAATTTCAATCCTGCATGATTCTACCAAGAAATGTGATTCTTCATTCAAAACCTGATTTTTGCTATTGGGCTCTATTGAATAATGAATGTTTTGAATTTTCTCCAAAAGTAAAGTAGTTGCAAACTCATCCTTTTAGAGACTTGTTTGGGCTAATGAGAGGAGTAGAAAAACATCAAAAATTTCAGTCCTGCACGATTCTACCAAGAAATGTGTGTTCATTCAAACCGCTGGTTTTTGATAGTTTGGGCCCTATTGAATAATGAATGTTTTGAATTTTCTCCAAAAGTAAAGTAGTTGCAAACTCATCCTTTTAGAAACTTGTTTGGGTTGTTGAGAGGAGTAAAAAACCATCAAAAATTTCAATCCTGCATGATTCTACCAAGAAATGTGATTCTTCATTCAAAACCTGATTTTTGCTATTGGGCTCTATTGAATAATGAATGTTTTGAATTTTCTCCAAAAGTAAAGTAGTTGCAAACTCATGCTTTTAGAGACTTGTTTGGGCTCATGAGAGGAGTAGAAAAACATCAAAAATTTCAGTCCTGCATGATTCTACCAAGAAATGTGTGTTCATTGAAACCGCTGGTTTTTGATAGTTTGGGCCCTATTGAATAATGAATGTTTTGAATTTTCTCCAAAAGTAAAGTAGTTGCAAACTCATGCTTTTAGAGACTTGTTTGGGCTCATGAGAGGAGTAGAAAAACATCAAAAATTTCAGTCCTGCATGATTCTACCAAGAAATGTGTGTTCATTGAAACCGCTGGTTTTTGATAGTTTGGGCCCTATTGAATAATGAATGTTTTGAATTTTCTCCAAAAGTAAAGTAGTTGCAAACTCATCCTTTTAGAAACTTGTTTGGGCTGTTGAGAGGAGTAAACAACCATCAAAAATTTCAATCCTGCATGATTCTACCAAGAAATGTGATTCTTCATTCAAAACGCTGGTTTTTGCTATTGGGCTCTATTGAATAATGAATGTTTTGAATTTTCTCCAAAAGTAAAGTAGTTGCAAACTCATGCTTTTAGAGACTTGTTTGGGCTCATGAGAGGAGTAGAAAAACATCAAAAATTTCAGTCCTGCATGATTCTACCAAGAAATGTGTGTTCATTGAAACCGCTGGTTTTTGATAGTTTGGGCCCTATTGAATAATGAATGTTTTGAATTTTCTCCAAAAGTAAAGTAGTTGCAAACTCATCCTTTTAGAGACTTGTTTGGGCTAATGAGAGGAGTAGAAAAACATCAAAAATTTCAGTCCTGCACGATTCTACCAAGAAATGTGTGTTCATTGAAACCGCTGGTTTTTGATAGTTTGGGCCCTATTGAATAATGAATGTTTTGAATTTTCTCCAAAAGTAAAGTAGTTGCAAACTCATCCTTTTAGAAACTTGTTTGGGCTGTTGAGAGGAGTAAAAAACCATCAAAAATTTCAATCTTGCATGATTCTACCAAGAAATGTGATTCTTCATTCAAAACCTGATTTTTGCTATTGGGCTCTATTGAATAATGAATGTTTTGAATTTTCTCCAAAAGTAAAGTAGTTGCAAACTCATGCTTTTAGAGACTTGTTTGGGCTCATGAGAGGAGTAGAAAAACATCAAAAATTTCAGTCCTGCATGATTCTACCAAGAAATGTGTGTTCATTGAAACCGCTGGTTTTTGATAGTTTGGGCCCTATTGAATAATGAATGTTTTGAATTTTCTCCAAAAGTAAAGTAGTTGCAAACTCATGCTTTTAGAGACTTGTTTGGGCTCATGAGAGGAGTAGAAAAACATCAAAAATTTCAGTCCTGCATGATTCTACCAAGAAATGTGTGTTCATTGAAACCGCTGGTTTTTGATAGTTTGGGCCCTATTGAATAATGAATGTTTTGAATTTTCTCCAAAAGTAAAGTAGTTGCAAACTCATCCTTTTAGAAACTTGTTTGGGCTGTTGAGAGCAGTAAAAAACCATCAAAAATTTCAATCCTGCATGATTCTACCAAGAAATGTGATTCTTCATTCAAAACGCTGGTTTTTGCTATTGGGCTCTATTGAATAATGAATGTTTTGAATTTTCTCCAAAAGTAAAGTAGTTGCAGACTCATGCTTTTAGAGACTTGTTTGGGCTCATGAGAGGAGTAGAAAAACATCAAAAATTTCAGTCCTGCATGATTCTAACAAGAAATGTTTGTTCATTGAAACCGCTGGTTTTTGATAGTTTGGGCCCTATTGAATAATGAATGTTTTGAATTTTCTCCAAAAGTAAAGTAGTTGCAAACTCATCCTTTTAGAAACTTGTTTGGGCTGTTGAGAGGAGTAAGAAACCATCAAAAATTTCAATCCTGCATGATTCTACCAAGACATGTGATTCTTCATTCAAAACGCTGGTTTTTGCTATTGAGCTCTATTGAATAATGAATGTTTTGAATTTTCTCCAAAAGTAAAGTAGTTGCAAACTCATCCTTTTAGAGACTTGTTTGGGCTCATGAGAGGAGTAGAAAAACATCAAAAATTTCAGTCCTGCACGATTCTACCAAGAAATGTGTGTTCATTCAAACCGCTGGTTTTTGATAGTTTGGGCCCTATTGAATAATGAATGTTTTGAATTTTCTCCAAAAGTAAAGTAGTTGCAAACTCATCCTTTTAGAAACTTGTTTGGGCTGTTGAGAGGAGTAAAAAACCATCAAAAATTTCAATCCTGCATGATTCTACCAAGAAATGTGATTCTTCATTCAAAACCTGATTTTTGCTATTGGGCTCTATTGAATAATGAATGTTTTGAATTTTCTCCAAAAGTAAAGTAGTTGCAAACTCATGCTTTTAGAGACTTGTTTGGGCTCATGAGAGGAGTAGAAAAACATCAAAAATTTCAGTCCTGCACGATTCTACCAAGAAATGTGTGTTCATTCAAACCACTGGTTTTTGATAGTTTGGGCCCTATTGAATAATGAATGTTTTGAATTTTCTCCAAAAGTAAAGTAGTTGCAAACTCATCCTTTTAGAAACTTGTTTGGGCTGTTGAGAGCAGTAAAAAACCATCAAAAATTTCAATCCTGCATGATTCTACCAAGAAATGTGATTCTTCATTCACAACGCTGGTTTTTGCTATTGGGCTCTATTGAATAATGAATGTTTTGAATTTTCTCCAAAAGTAAAGTAGTTGCAAACTCATGCTTTTAGAGACTTGTTTGGTCTCATGAGAGGAGTAGAAAAACATCAAAAATGTCACTCCTGCCTGATTCTACCAAGAAATGTGTGTTCATTGAAACCGCTGGTTTTTGATAGTTTGGGCCCTATTGAATAATGAATGTTTTGAATTTTCTCCAAAAGTAAAGTAGTTGCAAACTCATCCTTTTAGAAACTTGTTTGGGCTGTTGAGAGGAGTAAAAAACCATCAAAAATTTCAATCCTGCATGATTCTACCAAGAAATGTGATTCTTCATTCAAAACCTGATTTTTGCTATTGGGCTCTATTGAATAATGAATGTTTTGAATTTTCTCCAAAAGTAAAGTAGTTGCAAACTCATGCTTTTAGAGACTTGTTTGGGCTCATGAGAGGAGTAGAAAAACATCAAAAATTTCAGTCCTGCATGATTCTACCAAGAAATGTGTGTTCATTGAAACCGCTGGTGTTTGATAGTTTGGGCCCTATTGAATAATGAATGTTTTGAATTTTCTCCAAACGTAAAGTAGTTGCAAACTCATCCTTTTAGAAACTTGTTTGGGCTGTTGAGAGGAGTAAAAAACCATCAAAAATTTCAATCCTGCATGATTCTACCAAGAAATGTGATTCTTCATTCAAAACCTGATTTTTGCTATTGGGCGCTATTGAATAATGAATGTTTTGAATTTTCTCCAAAAGCAAAGTAGTTGCAAACTCATGCTTTTAGAGACTTGTTTGTGCTCATGAGAGGAGTAGAAAAACATCAAAAATTTCAGTCCTGCATGATTCTACCAAGAAATGTGTGTTCATTGAAACCGCTGGTTTTTGATAGTTTGGGCCCTATTGAATAATGAATGTTTTGAATTTTTTTCAAAAGTAAAGTAGTTGCAAACTCATCCTTTTAGAAACTTGTTTGGGCTGTTGAGAGGAGTAAAAAACCATCAAAAATTTCAATCCTGCATGATTCTACCAAGAAATGTGATTCTTCATTCAAAACGCTGGTTTTTGCTATTGGGCTCTATTGAATAATGAATGTTTTGAATTTTCTCCAAAAGTAAAGTAGTTGCAAACTCATCCTTTTAGAGACTTGTTTGGGCTCATGAGAGGAGTAGAAAAACATCAAAAATTTCAGTCCTGCACGATTCTACCAAGAAATGTGTGTTCATTCAAACCGCTGGTTTTTGATATTTTGGGCCCTATTGAATAATGAATGTTTTGAATTTTCTCCAAAAGTAAAGTAGTTGCAAACTCATCCTTTTAGAAACTTGTTTGGGCTGTTGAGAGGAGTAAAAAACCATCAAAAATTTCAATCCTGCATGATTCTACCAAGAAATGTGATTCTTCATTCAAAACCTGATTTTTGCTATTGGGCTCTATTGAATAATGAATGTTTTGAATTTTCTCCAAAAGTAAAGTAGTTGCAAACTCATGCTTTTAGAGACTTGTTTGGGCTCATGAGAGGAGTAGAAAAACATCAAAAATTTCAGTCCTGCATGATTCTACCAAGAAATGTGTGTTCATTGAAACCGCTGGTTTTTGATAGTTTGGGCCCTATTGAATAATGAATGTTTTGAATTTTCTCCAAAAGTAAAGTAGTTGCAAACTCATGCTTTTAGAGACTTGTTTGGGCTCATGAGAGGAGTAGAAAAACATCAAAAAATTTCAGTCCTGCATGATTCTACCAAGAAATGTGTGTTCATTGACACCGCTGGTTTTTGATAGTTTGGGCCCTATTGAATAATGAATGTTTTGAATTTTCTCCAAAAGTAAAGTAGTTGCAAACTCATGCTTTTAGAGACTTGTTTGGGCTCATGAGAGGAGTAGAAAAACATCAAAAATTTCAGTCCTGCATGATTCTACCAAGAAATGTGTGTTCATTGAAACCGCTGGTTTTTGATAGTTTGGGCCCTATTGAATAATGAATGTTTTGAATTTTCTCCAAAAGTAAAGTAGTTGCAAACTCATCCTTTTAGAGACTTGTTTGGGCTAATGAGAGGAGTAGAAAAACATCAAAAATTTCAGTCCTGCACGATTCTACCAAGAAATGTGTGTTCATTGAAACCGCTGGTTTTTGATAGTTTGGGCCCTATTGAATAATGAATGTTTTGAATTTTCTCCAAAAGTAAAGTAGTTGCAAACTCATCCTTTTAGAGACTTGTTTGGGCTAATGAGAGGAGTAGAAAAACATCAAAAATTTCAGTCCTGCACGATTCTACCAAGAAATGTGTGTTCATTGAAACCGCTGGTTTTTGATAGTTTGGGCCCTATTGAATAATGAATGTTTTGAATTTTCTCCAAAAGTAAAGTAGTTGCAAACTCATCCTTTTAGAAACTTGTTTGGGCTGTTGAGAGGAGTAAAAAACCATCAAAAATTTCAATCTTGCATGATTCTACCAAGAAATGTGATTCTTCATTCAAAACCTGATTTTTGCTATTGGGCTCTATTGAATAATGAATGTTTTGAATTTTCTCCAAAAGTAAAGTAGTTGCAAACTCATGCTTTTAGAGACTTGTTTGGGCTCATGAGAGGAGTAGAAAAACATCAAAAATTTCAGTCCTGCATGATTCTACCAAGAAATGTGTGTTCATTCAAACCGCTGGTTTTTGATATTTTGGGCCCTATTGAATAATGAATGTTTTGAATTTTCTCCAAAAGTAAAGTAGTTGCAAACTCATCCTTTTAGAAACTTGTTTGGGCTGTTGAGAGGAGTAAAAAACCATCAAAAATTTCAATCCTGCATGATTCTACCAAGAAATGTGATTCTTCATTCAAAACCTGATTTTTGCTATTGGGCTCTATTGAATAATGAATGTTTTGAATTTTCTCCAAAAGTAAAGTAGTTGCAAACTCATGCTTTTAGAGACTTGTTTGGGCTCATGAGAGGAGTAGAAAAACATCAAAAATTTCAGTCCTGCATGATTCTACCAAGAAATGTGTGTTCATTGAAACCGCTGGTTTTTGATAGTTTGGGCCCTATTGAATAATGAATGTTTTGAATTTTCTCCAAAAGTAAAGTAGTTGCAAACTCATGCTTTTAGAGACTTGTTTGGGCTCATGAGAGGAGTAGAAAAACATCAAAAAATTTCAGTCCTGCATGATTCTACCAAGAAATGTGTGTTCATTGACACCGCTGGTTTTTGATAGTTTGGGCCCTATTGAATAATGAATGTTTTGAATTTTCTCCAAAAGTAAAGTAGTTGCAAACTCATGCTTTTAGAGACTTGTTTGGGCTCATGAGAGGAGTAGAAAAACATCAAAAATTTCAGTCCTGCATGATTCTACCAAGAAATGTGTGTTCATTGAAACCGCTGGTTTTTGATAGTTTGGGCCCTATTGAATAATGAATGTTTTGAATTTTCTCCAAAAGTAAAGTAGTTGCAAACTCATCCTTTTAGAGACTTGTTTGGGCTAATGAGAGGAGTAGAAAAACATCAAAAATTTCAGTCCTGCACGATTCTACCAAGAAATGTGTGTTCATTGAAACCGCTGGTTTTTGATAGTTTGGGCCCTATTGAATAATGAATGTTTTGAATTTTCTCCAAAAGTAAAGTAGTTGCAAACTCATCCTTTTAGAAACTTGTTTGGGCTGTTGAGAGGAGTAAAAAACCATCAAAAATTTCAATCTTGCATGATTCTACCAAGAAATGTGATTCTTCATTCAAAACCTGATTTTTGCTATTGGGCTCTATTGAATAATGAATGTTTTGAATTTTCTCCAAAAGTAAAGTAGTTGCAAACTCATGCTTTTAGAGACTTGTTTGGGCTCATGAGAGGAGTAGAAAAACATCAAAAATTTCAGTCCTGCATGATTCTACCAAGAAATGTGTGTTCATTGAAACCGCTGGTTTTTGATAGTTTGGGCCCTATTGAATAATGAATGTTTTGAATTTTCTCCAAAAGTAAAGTAGTTGCAAACTCATGCTTTTAGAGACTTGTTTGGGCTCATGAGAGTAGAAAAACATCAGAAATTTCAGTCCTGCATGATTCTACCAAGAAATGTGTGTTCATTCAAACCGCTGGTTTTTGCTATTGGGCTCTATTGAATAATGAATGTTTTGAATTTTCTCCAAAAGTAAAGTAGTTGCAAACTCATCCTTTTAGAGACTTGTTTGGGCTAATGAGAGGAGTAGAAAAACATCAAAAATTTCAGTCCTGCACGATTCTACCAAGAAATGTGTGTTCATTCAAACCGCTGGTTTTTGATAGTTTGGGCCCTATTGAATAATGAATGTTTTGAATTTTCTCCAAAAGTAAAGTAGTTGCAAACTCATCCTTTTAGAAACTTGTTTGGGCTGTTGAGAGGAGTAAAAAACCATCAAAAATTTCAATCCTGCATGATTCTGCCAAGAAATGTGATTCTTCATTCAAAACCTGATTTTTGCTATTGGGCTCTATTGAATAATGAATGTTTTGAATTTTCTTAAAAAGAAAAGTAGTTGCAAACTCATGCTTTTAGAGACTTGTTTGGGCTCATGAGAGGAGTAGAAAAACATCAAAAATTTCAGTCCTGCATGATTCTACCAAGAAATGTGTGTTCATTGAAACCGCTGGTTTTTGACAGTTTGGGCCCTATTGAATAATGAATGTTTTGAATTTTCTCCAAAAGTAAAGTAGTTGCAAACTCATCCTTTTAGAAACTTGTTTGGGCTGTTGAGAGCAGTAAAAAACCATCAAAAATTTCAATCCTGCATGATTCTACCAAGAAATGTGATTCTTCATTCAAAACGCTGGTTTTTGCTATTGGGCTCTATTGAATAATGAATGTTTTGAATTTTCTCCAAAAGTAAAGTAGTTGCAGACTCATCCTTTTAGAGACTTGTTTGGGCTAATGAGAGGAGTAGAAAAACATCAAAAATTTCAGTCCTGCACGATTCTACCAAGAAATGTGTGTTCATTCAAACCGCTGGTTTTTGATAGTTTGGGCCCTATTGAATAATGAATGTTTTGAATTTTCTCCAAAAGTAAAGTAGTTGCAAACTCATCCTTTTAGAAACTTGTTTGGGCTGTTGAGAGGAGTAAAAAACCATCAAAAATTTCAATCCTGCATGATTCTACCAAGAAATGTGATTCTTCATTCAAAACCTGATTTTTGCTATTGGGCTCTATTGAATAATGAATGTTTTGAATTTTCTCCAAAAGTAAAGTAGTTGCAAACTCATGCTTTTAGAGACTTGTTTGGGCTCATGAGAGGAGTAGAAAAACATCAAAAATTTCAGTCCTGCATGATTCTACCAAGAAATGTGTGTTCATTGAAACCGCTGGTTTTTGATAGTTTGGGCCCTATTGAATTATGAATGTTTTGAATTTTCTCCAAAAGTAAAGTAGTTGCAAACTCATCCTTTTAGAAACTTGTTTGGGCTGTTGAGAGGAGTAAAAAACCATCAAAAATTTCAATCCTGCATGATTCTACCAAGAAATGTGATTCTTCATTCAAAACCTGATTTTTGCTATTGGGCTCTATTGAATAATGAATGTTTTGAATTTTCTCCAAAAGTAAAGTAGTTGCAAACTCATGCTTTTAGAGACTTGTTTGGTCTCATGAGAGGAGTAGAAAAACATCAAAAATTTCAGTCCTGCATGATTCTACCAAGAAATGTGTGTTCATTGAAACCGCTGGTTTTTGATAGTTTGGGCCCTATTGAATAATGAATGTTTTGAATTTTCTCCAAAAGTAAAGTAGTTGCAAACTCATCCTTTTAGAAACTTGTTTGGGCTGTTGAGAGGAGTAAGGCCGGTTTCACATTAGCGCATTTTCAGCGCGCGCACGGCCGGGGGTAGCTCCGCCCCCGATCCGGCTCTCTGCCCGGCGTGCCTGCCCCTTCCTTGTAGCGCCGCCTCCTAGCGGACAGCGGCGCCTGCGATCGGCGCACCCTATCTTTAGCATAGGGTGCGCCGATCGTGCGCAGGCCGTGCGCTAGTTGCGCTTTGACCTGAGCTGCGCACTTTTGACGGTGCCCCGTGCGCGCCAAAATCAAACTTTTCGGATTTTGGCGCGCACGGCGCACCGTCAAAAGTGCGCAGCGCAGGTCAAAGCGCAACTAGCGCACGGCCTGCGCACGATCGGCGCACCCTATGCTAAAGATAGGGTGCGCCGATCGCAGGCGCCGCTGTCCGCTAGGAGGCGGCACTACAAGGAAGGGGCGGGCACGCCGGGCAGAGAGCCGGATCGGGGGTGGAGCTACCCCCGGCCGTGCGCGCGCTGAAAATGCGCTAATGTGAAACCAGCCTAAACAACCATCAAAAATTTCAATCCTGCATGATTCTACCAAGAAATGTGATTCTTCATTCAAAACGCTGGTTTTTGCTATTGGGCTCTATTGAATAATGAATGTTTTGAATTTTCTCCAAAAGTAAAGTAGTTGCAGACTCATCCTTTTAGAGATTTGTTTGGGCTAATGAGAGGAGTAGAAAAACATCAAAAATTTCAGTCCTGCACGATTCTACCAAGAAATGTGTGTTCATTCAAACCGCTGGTTTTTGATATTTTGGGCCCTATTGAATAACGAATGTTTTGAATTTTCTCCAAAAGTAAAGTAGTTGCAAACTCATCCTTTTAGAAACTTGTTTGGGCTGTTGAGAGGAGTAAAAAACCATCAAAAATTTCAATCCTGCATGATTCTACCAAGAAATGTGTGTTCATTGAAACCGCTGGTTTTTGATAGTTTGGGCCCTATTGAATAATGAATGTTTTGAATTTTCTCCAAAAGTAAAGTTTGCAACTGCAAACTCATCCTTTTAGAAACTTGTTTGGGCTGTTGAGAGGAGTAAAAAACCATCAAAAATTTCAATCCTGCATTATTTTACCAAGAAATGTGATTCTTCATTCAAAACCTGATTTTTGCTCTTGGGCTCTATTGAATAATGAATGTTTTGAATTTTCTCCAAAAGTAAAGTAGTTGCAAACTCATGCTTTTAGAGACTTGTTTGGGCTCATGAGAGGAGTAGAAAAACATCAAAAATTTCAGTCCTGCATGATCCCACCAAGAAATGTGTGTTTATTGAAACCACTGGTTTTTGATAGTTTGGGCCCTATTGAATAATGAATGTTTTGAATTTTCTCCAAAAATAAAGTAGTTGCAAACTCATCCTTTTAGAAACTTGTTTGGGCTGTTGAGAGGAGTAAAAAACCATCAAAAATTTCAATCCTGCATGATTCTACCAAGAAATGTGATTCTTCATTCAAAACGCAGGTTTTTGCTATTGGGCTCTATTGAATAATGAATGTTTTGAATTTTCTCCAAAAGTAAAGTAGTTGCAAACTCATCCTTTTAGAGACTTGTTTGGGCTCATGAGAGGAGTAGAAAAACATCAAAAATTTCAGTCCTGCACGATTCTACCAAGAAATGTGTGTTCATTCAAACCGCTGGTTTTTGATATTTTGGGCCCTATTGAATAATGAATGTTTTGAATTTTCTCCAAAAGTAAAGTAGTTGCAAACTCATCCTTTTAGAAACTTGTTTGGGCTGTTGAGAGGAGTAAAAAACCATCAAAAATTTCAATCCTGCATGATTCTACCAAGAAATGTGATTCTTCATTCAAAACGCTGGTTTTTGCTATTGGCCTCTATTGAATAATGAATGTTTTGAATTTTCTCCAAACGTAAAGTAGTTGCAAACTCATCCTTTTAGAGACTTGTTTGGGCTAATGAGAGGAGTAGAAAAACATCAAAAATTTCAGTCCTGCACGATTCTACCAAGAAATGTGTGTTCATTCAAACCGCTGGTTTTTGATAGTTTGGGCCCTATTGAATAATGAATGTTTTGAATTTTCTCCAAAAGTAAAGTAGTTGCAAACTCATCCTTTTAGAAACTTGTTTGGGCTGTTGAGAGGAGTAAAAAACCATCAAAAATTTCAATCCTGCATGATTCTACCAAGAAATGTGATTCTTCATTCAAAACCTGATTTTTGCTATTGGGCTCTATTGAATAATGAATGTTTTGAATTTTCTTCAAAAGTAAAGTAGTTGCAAACTCATGCTTTTAGAGACTTGTTTGGGCTCATGAGAGGAGTAGAAAAACATCAAAAATTTCAGTCCTGCATGATTCTACCAAGAAATGTGTGTTCATTGAAACCGCTGGTTTTTGATAGTTTGGGCCCTATTGAATAATGAATGTTTTGAATTTTCTCCAAAAGTAAAGTAGTTGCAAACTCATCCTTTTAGAAACTTGTTTGGGCTGTTGAGAGGAGTAAACAACCATCAAAAATTTCAATCCTGCATGATTCTACCAAGAAATGTGATTCTTCATTCAAAACGCTGGTTTTTGCTATTGGGCTCTATTGAATAATGAATGTTTTGAGTTTTCTCCAAAAGTAAAGTAGTTGCAAACTCATCCTTTTAGAGACTTGTTTGGGCTCATGAGAGGAGTAGAAAAACATCAAAAATTTCAGTCCTGCACGATTCTACCAAGAAATGTGTGTTCATTCAAACCGCTGGTTTTTGATATTTTGGGCCCTATTGAATAATGAATGTTTTGAATTTTCTCCAAAAGTAAAGTAGTTGCAAACTCATCCTTTTAGAAACTTGTTTGGGCTGTTGAGAGGAGTAAAAAACCATCAAAAATTTCAATCCTGCATGATTCTACCAAGAAATGTGATTCTTCATTCAAAACCTGATTTTTGCTATTGGGCTCTATTGAATAATGAATGTTTTGAATTTTCTCCAAAAGTAAAGTAGTTGCAAACTCATCCTTTTAGAGACTTGTTTGGGCTAATGAGAGGAGTAGAAAAACATCAAAAATTTCAGTCCTGCACGATTCTACCAAGAAATGTGTGTTCATTCAAACCGCTGGTTTTTGATAGTTTGGGCCCTATTGAATAATGAATGTTTTGAATTTTCTCCAAAAGTAAAGTAGTTGCAAACTCATCCTTTTAGAAACTTGTTTGGGTTGTTGAGAGGAGTAAAAAACCATCAAAAATTTCAATCCTGCATGATTCTACCAAGAAATGTGATTCTTCATTCAAAACCTGATTTTTGCTATTGGGCTCTATTGAATAATGAATGTTTTGAATTTTCTTCAAAAGTAAAGTAGTTGCAAACTCATGCTTTTAGAGACTTGTTTGGGCTCATGAGAGGAGTAGAAAAACATCAAAAATTTCAGTCCTGCATGATTCTACCAAGAAATGTGTGTTCATTGAAACCGCTGGTTTTTGATAGTTTGGGCCCTATTGAATAATGAATGTTTTGAATTTTCTCCAAAAGTAAAGTAGTTGCAAACTCATCCTTTTAGAAACTTGTTTGGGCTGTTGAGAGGAGTAAACAACCATCAAAAATTTCAATCCTGCATGATTCTACCAAGAAATGTGATTCTTCATTCAAAACGCTGGTTTTTGCTATTGGGCTCTATTGAATAATGAATGTTTTGAATTTTCTCCAAAAGTAAAGCAGTTGCAAACTCATGCTTTTAGAGACTTGTTTGGGCTCATGAGAGGAGTAGAAAAACATCAAAAATTTCAGTCCTGCATGATTCTACCAAGAAATGTGTGTTCATTGAAACCGCTGGTTTTTGATAGTTTGGGCCCTATTGAATAATGAATGTTTTGAATTTTCTCCAAAAGTAAAGTAGTTGCAAACTCATCCTTTTAGAGACTTGTTTGGGCTAATGAGAGGAGTAGAAAAACATCAAAAATTTCAGTCCTGCACGATTCTACCAAGAAATGTGTGTTCATTGAAACCGCTGGTTTTTGATAGTTTGGGCCCTATTGAATAATGAATGTTTTGAATTTTCTCCAAAAGTAAAGTAGTTGCAAACTCATCCTTTTAGAAACTTGTTTGGGCTGTTGAGAGGAGTAAAAAACCATCAAAAATTTCAATCTTGCATGATTCTACCAAGAAATGTGATTCTTCATTCAAAACCTGATTTTTGCTATTGGGCTCTATTGAATAATGAATGTTTTGAATTTTCTCCAAAAGTAAAGTAGTTGCAAACTCATGCTTTTAGAGACTTGTTTGGGCTCATGAGAGGAGTAGAAAAACATCAAAAATTTCAGTCCTGCATGATTCTACCAAGAAATGTGTGTTCATTGAAACCGCTGGTTTTTGATAGTTTGGGCCCTATTGAATAATGAATGTTTTGAATTTTCTCCAAAAGTAAAGTAGTTGCAAACTCATCCTTTTAGAGACTTGTTTGGGCTCATGAGAGTAGAAAAACATCAGAAATTTCAGTCCTGCATGATTCTACCAAGAAATTTGTGTTCATTGAAACCGCTGGTTTTTGATAGTTTGGGCCCTATTGAATAATGAATGTTTTGAATTTTCTCCAAAATTAAAATAGTTGCAAACTCATCCTTTTAGAAACTTGTTTGTGCTGTTGAGAGGAGTAAAAAACCATCAAAAATTTCAATCCTGCATGATTCTACCAAGAAATGTGATTCTTCATTCAAAACGCTGGTTTTTGCTATTGGGCTCTATTGAATAATGAATGTTTTGAATTTTCTCCAAAAGTAAAGTAGTTGCAAACTCATGCTTTTAGAGACTTGTTTGGGCTCATGAGAGGAGTAGAAAAACATCAAAAATTTCAGTCCTGCATGATTCTACCAAGAAATGTGTGTTCATTCAAACCGCTGGTTTTTGATAGTTTGGGCCCTATTGAATAATGAATGTTTTGAATTTTCTCCAAAAGTAAAGTAGTTGCAAACTCATCCTTTTAGAAACTTGTTTGGGCTGTTGAGAGGAGTAAAAAACCATCAAAAATTTCAATCCTGCATGATTCTACCAAGAAATGTGATTCTTCATTCAAAACCTGATTTTTGCTATTGGGCTCTATTGAATAATGAATGTTTTGAATTTTCTTAAAAAGTAAAGTAGTTGCAAACTCATGCTTTTAGAGACTTGTTTGGGCTCATGAGAGGAGTAGAAAAACATCAAAAATTTCAGTCCTGCATGATTCTACCAAGATATGTGTGTTCATTGAAACCGCTGGTTTTTGATAGTTTGGACCCTATTGAATAATGAATGTTTTGAATTTTCTCCAAAAGTAAAGTAGTTGCAAACTCATCCTTTTAGAAACTTGTTTGGGCTGTTGAGAGGAGTAAAAAACCATCAAAAATTTCAATCCTGCATGATTCTACCAAGAAATGTGATTCTTCATTCAAAACGCAGGTTTTTGCTATTGGGCTCTATTGAATAATGAATGTTTTGAATTTTTTCCAAAATTAAAGTAGTTGCAAACTCATGCTTTTAGAGACTTGTTTGGGCTCATGAGAGGAGTAGAAAAACATCAAAAATTTCAGTCCTGCATGATTCTACCAAGAAATGTGTGTTCATTGAAACCGCTGGTTTTTGATAGTTTGGGCCCTATTGAATAATGAATGTTTTGAATTTTCTCCAAAAGTAAAGCAGTTGCAAACTCATCCTTTTAGAAACTTGTTTGGGCTGTTGAGAGCAGTAAAAAACCATCAAAAATTTCAATCCTGCATGATTCTACCAAGAAATGTGATTCTTCATTCAAAACGCTATTTTTTGCTATTGGGCTCTATTGAATAATGAATGTTTTGAATTTTCTCCAAAAGTAAAGTAGTTGCAGACTCATCCTTTTAGAGACTTGTTTGGGCTAATGAGAGGAGTGGAAAAACATCAAAAATTTCAGTCCTGCACGATTCTACCAAGAAATGTGTGTTCATTCAAACCGCTGGTTTTTGATAGTTTGGGCCCTATTGAATAATGAATGTTTTGAATTTTCTCCAAAAGTAAAGTAGTTGCAAACTCATCCTTTTAGAAACTTGTTTGGGCTGTTGAGAGGAGTAAAAAACCATCAAAAATTTCAATCCTGCATGATTCTACCAAGAAATGTGATTCTTCATTCAAAACCTGATTTTTGCTCTTGGGCTCTATTGAATAATGAATGTTTTGAATTTTCTCCAAAAGTAAAGTAGTTGCAAACTCATGCTTTTAGAGACTTGTTTGGGCTCATGAGAGGAGTAGAAAAACATCAAAAATTTCAGTCCTGCATGATCCCACCAAGAAATGTGTGTTTATTGAAACCACTGGTTTTTGATAGTTTGGGCCCTATTGAATAATGAATGTTTTGAATTTTCTCCAAAAATAAAGTAGTTGCAAACTCATCCTTTTAGAAACTTGTTTGGGCTGTTGAGAGGAGTAAAAAACCATCAAAAATTTCAATCCTGCATGATTCTACCAAGAAATGTGATTCTTCATTCAAAACGCTATTTTTTGCTATTGGGCTCTATTGAATAATGAATGTTTTGAATTTTCTCCAAAAGTAAAGTAGTTGCAGACTCATCCTTTTAGAGACTTGTTTGGGCTAATGAGAGGAGTGGAAAAACATCAAAAATTTCAGTCCTGCACGATTCTACCAAGAAATGTGTGTTCATTCAAACCGCTGGTTTTTGATAGTTTGGGCCCTATTGAATAATGAATGTTTTGAATTTTCTCCAAAAGTAAAGTAGTTGCAAACTCATCCTTTTAGAAACTTGTTTGGGCTGTTGAGAGGAGTAAAAAACCATCAAAAATTTCAATCCTGCATGATTCTACCAAGAAATGTGATTCTTCATTCAAAACCTGATTTTTGCTCTTGGGCTCTATTGAATAATGAATGTTTTGAATTTTCTCCAAAAGTAAAGTAGTTGCAAACTCATGCTTTTAGAGACTTGTTTGGGCTCATGAGAGGAGTAGAAAAACATCAAAAATTTCAGTCCTGCATGATCCCACCAAGAAATGTGTGTTTATTGAAACCACTGGTTTTTGATAGTTTGGGCCCTATTGAATAATGAATGTTTTGAATTTTCTCCAAAAATAAAGTAGTTGCAAACTCATCCTTTTAGAAACTTGTTTGGGCTGTTGAGAGGAGTAAACAACCATCAAAAATTTCAATCCTGCATGATTCTACCAAGAAATGTGATTCTTCATTCAAAACGCTGGTTTTTGCTATTGGGCTCTATTGAATAATGAATGTTTTGAATTTTCTCCAAAATTAAAGTAGTTGCAAACTCATGCTTTTAGAGACTTGTTTGGGCTCATGAGAGGAGTAGAAAAACATCAAAAATTTCAGTCCTGCATGATTCTACCAAGAAATGTGTGTTCAATGAAACCGCTGGTTTTTGATAGTTTGGGCCCTATTGAATAATGAATGTTTTGAATTTTCTCCAAAAGTAAAGTAGTTGCAAACTCATCCTTTTAGAAACTTGTTTGGGCTGTTGAGAGGAGTAAAAAACCATCAAAAATTTCAATCCTGCATGATTCTACCAAGAAATGTGATTCTTCATTCAAAACCTGATTTTTGCTCTTGGGCTCTATTGAATAATGAATGTTTTTAATTTTCTCCAAAAGTAAAGTAGTTGCAAACTCATGCTTTTAGAGACTTGTTTGGGCTCATGAGAGGAGTAGAAAAACATCAAAAATTTCAGTCCTGCATGATCCCACCAAGAAATGTGTGTTTATTGAAACCACTGGTTTTTGATAGTTTGGGCCCTATTGAATAATGAATGTTTTGAATTTTCTCCAAAAATAAAGTAGTTGCAAACTCATCCTTTTAGAAACTTGTTTGGGCTGTTGAGAGGAGTAAAAAACCATCAAAAATTTCAATCCTGCATGATTCTACCAAGAAATGTGATTCTTCATTCAAAACCTGATTTTTGCTATTGGGCTCTATAGAATAATGAATGTTTTGAATTTTCTCCAAAAGTAAAGTAGTTGCAAACTCATCCTTTTAGAGACTTGTTTGGGCTCATGAGAGGAGTAGAAAAACATCAAAAATTTCAGTCCTGCACGATTCTACCAAGAAATGTGCGTTCATTGAAACCGCTGGTTTTTGATAGTTTGGGCCCTATTGAATAATGAATGTTTTGAATTTTCTCCAAAAGTAAAGTAGTTGCAAACTCATCCTTTTAGAAACTTGTTTGGGCTGTTGAGAGGAGTAAAAAACCATCAAAAATTTCAATCCTGCATGATTCTACCAAGAAATGTGATTCTTCATTCAAAACCTGATTTTTGCTATTGGGCTCTATTGAATAATGAATGTTTTGAATTTTCTCCAAAAGTAAAGTAGTTGCAAACTCATGCTTTTAGAGACTTGTTTGGGCTCATGAGAGGAGTAGAAAAACATCAAAAATTTCAGTCCTGCATGATTCTACCAAGAAATGTGTGTTCATTGAAACCGCTGGTTTTTGATAGTTTGGGCCCTATTGAATAATGAATGTTTTGAATTTTCTCCAAAAGTAAAGTAGTTGCAAACTCATCCTTTTAGAAACTTGTTTGGGCTGTTGAGAGGAATAAACAACCATCAAAAATTTCAATCCTGCATGATTCTACCAAGAAATGTGATTCTTCATTCAAAACGCTGGTTTTTGCTATTGGGCTCTATTGAATAATGAATGTTTTGAATTTTCTCCAAAATTAAAGTAGTTGCAAACTCATGCTTTTAGAGACTTGTTTGGGCTCATGAGAGGAGTAGAAAAACATCAAAAATTTCAGTCCTGCATGATTCTACCAAGAAATGTGTGTTCATTGAAACCGCTGGTTTTTGATAGTTTGGGCCCTATTGAATAATGAATGTTTTTAATTTTCTCCAAAAGTAAAGTAGTTGCAAACTCATCCTTTTAGAAACTTGTTTGGGCTGTTGAGAGGAGTAAAAAACCATCAAAAATTTCAATCCTGCATGATTCTACCAAGAAATGTGATTCTTCATTCAAAACCTGATTTTTGCTATTGGGCTCTATTGAATAATGAATGTTTTGAATTTTCTCCAAAAGTAAAGTAGTTGCAAACTCATGCTTTTAGAGACTTGTTTGGGCTCATGAGAGGAGTAGAAAAACATCAAAAATTTCAGTCCTGCATGATTCTACCAAGAAATGTGTGTTCATTCAAACCGCTGGTTTTTGATAGTTTGGGCCCTATTGATTAATGAATGTTTTGAATTTTCTCCAAAAGTAAAGTAGTTGCAAACTCATCCTTTTAGAAACTTGTTTGGGCTGTTGAGAGGAGTAAGAAACCATCAAAAATTTCAATCCTGCATGATTCTACCAAGACATGTGATTCTTCATTCAAAACGCTGGTTTTTGCTATTGAGCTCTATTGAATAATGAATGTTTTGAATTTTCTCCAAAAGTAAAGTAGTTGCAAACTCATCCTTTTAGAGACTTGTTTGGGCTCATGAGAGGAGTAGAAAAACATCAAAAATTTCAGTCCTGCACGATTCTACCAAGAAATGTGTGTTCATTCAAACCGCTGGTTTTTGATAGTTTGGGCCCTATTGAATAATGAATGTTTTGAATTTTCTCCAAAAGTAAAGTAGTTGCAAACTCATCCTTTTAGAAACTTGTTTGGGCTGTTGAGAGGAGTAAAAAACCATCAAAAATTTCAATCCTGCATGATTCTACCAAGAAATGTGATTCTTCATTCAAAACCTGATTTTTGCTATTGGGCTCTATTGAATAATGAATGTTTTGAATTTTCTCCAAAAGTAAAGTAGTTGCAAACTCATGCTTTTAGAGACTTGTTTGGGCTCATGAGAGGAGTAGAAAAACATCAAAAATTTCAGTCCTGCATGATTCTACCAAGAAATGTGTGTTCATTGAAACCGCTGGTGTTTGATAGTTTGGGCCCTATTGAATAATGAATGTTTTGAATTTTCTCCAAACGTAAAGTAGTTGCAAACTCATCCTTTTAGAAACTTGTTTGGGCTGTTGAGAGGAGTAAAAAACCATCAAAAAGTTCAATCCTGCATGATTCTACCAAGAAATGTGATTCTTCATTCAAAACCTGATTTTTGCTATTGGGCGCTATTGAATAATGAATGTTTTGAATTTTCTCCAAAAGCAAAGTAGTTGCAAACTCATGCTTTTAGAGACTTGTTTGGGCTCATGAGAGGAGTAGAAAAACATCAAAAATTTCAGTCCTGCATGATTCTACCAAGAAATGTGTGTTCATTGAAACTGCTGGTTTTTGATAGTTTGGGCCCTATTGAATAATGAATGTTTTGAATTTTCTTCAAAAGTAAAGTAGTTGCAAACTCATCCTTTTAGAAACTTGTTTGGGCTGTTGAGAGGAGTAAAAAACCATCAAAAATTTCAATCCTGCATGATTCTACCAAGAAATGTGATTCTTCATTCAAAACGCTGGTTTTTGCTATTGGGCTCTATTGAATAATGAATGTTTTGAATTTTCTCCAAAAGTAAAGTAGTTGCAAACTCATCCTTTTAGAGACTTGTTTGGGCTCATGAGAGGAGTAGAAAAACATCAAAAATTTCAGTCCTGCATGATTCTACCAAGAAATGTGTGTTCATTGAAACCGCTGGTTTTTGATAGTTTGGGCCATATTGAATAATGAATGTTTTGAATTTTCACCAAAGGTAAAGTAGTTGCAAACTCATCCTTTTAGAAACTTGTTTGGGCTGTTGAGAGGAGTAAAAAACCATCAAAAATTTCAATGCTGCATGATTCTACCAAGAAATGTGATTCTTCATTCAAAACGCTGGTTTTTGCTATTGGGCTCTATTGAATAATGAATGTTTTGAATTTTCTCCAAAAGTAAAGTAGTTGCAAACTCATGCTTTTAGAGACTTGTTTGGGCTCATGAGAGGAGTAGAAAAACATCAAAAATTTCAGTCCTGCATGATTCTACCAAGAAATGTGTGTTCATTGAAACCGCTGGTTTTTGATAGTTTGGGCCCTATTGAATAATGAATGTTTTGAATTTTCTCCAAAAGTAAAGTAGTTGCAAACTCATCCTTTTAGAAACTTGTTTGGGCTGTTGAGAGGAGTAAAAAACCATCAAAAATTTAAATCCTGCATGATTCTACCAAGAAATGTGATTCTTCATTCAAAACGCTGGTTTTTGCTATTGGGCTCTATTGAATAATGAATGTTTTGAATTTTCTCCAAAAGTAAAGTAGTTGCAAATTCATCCTTTTAGAGACTTGTTTGGGCTCATGAGAGGAGTAGAAAAACATCAAAAATTTCAGTCCTGCACGATTCTACCAAGAAATGTGTGTTCATTGAAACCGCTGGTTTTTGATAGTTTGGGCCCTATTGAATAATGAATGTTTTGAATTTTCTCCAAAAGTAAAGTAGTTGCAAACTCATCCTTTTAGAAACTTGTTTGGGCTGTTGAGAGGAGTAAAAAACCATCAAAAATTTCAATCCTGCATGATTCTACCAAGAAATGTGATTCTTCATTCAAAACCTGATTTTTGCTATTGGGCTCTATTGAATAATGAATGTTTTGAATTTTCTTCAAAAGTAAAGTAGTTGCAAACTCATGCTTTTAGAGACTTGTTTGGGCTCATGAGAGGAGTAGAAAAACATCAAAAATTTCAGTCCTGCATGATTCTACCAAAAAATGTGTGTTCATTGAAACCGCTGGTGTTTGATAGTTTGGGCCCTATTGAATAATGAATGTTTTGAATTTTCTCCAAACGTAAAGTAGTTGCAAACTCATCCTTTTAGAAACTTGTTTGGGCTGTTGAGAGGAGTAAAAAACCATCAAAAATTTCAATCCTGCATGATTCTAATAAGAAATGTGATTCTTCATTCAAAACCTGATTTTTGCTATTGGGCTCTATTGAATAATGAATGTTTTGAATTTTCTCCAAAAGTAAAGTAGTTGCAAACTCATGCTTTTAGAGACTTGTTTGGGCTCATGAGAGGAGTAGAAAAACATCAAAAATTTCAGTCCTGCATGATTCTACCAAGAAATGTGTGTTCATTGAAACCGCTGGTTTTTGATAGTTTGGGCCCTATTGAATAATGAATGTTTTGAATTTTCTCCAAAAGTAAAGTAGTTGCAAACTCATCCTTTTAGAAACTTGTTTGGGCTGTTGAGATGAGTAAAAAAACATCAAAAATTTCAATCCTGCATGATTCTACCAAGAAATGTGATTCTTCATTTAAAACGCTGGTTATTGCTATTGGGCTCTATTGAATAATGAATGTTTTGAATTTTCTCCAAAAGTAAAGTAGTTGCAAACTCATCCTTTTAGAGTCTTGTTTGGGCTCATGAGAGTAGTAGAAAAACAACAAAAATTTCAGTCCTGCACGATTCTACCAAGAAATGTGTGTTCATTCAAACCGCTGGTTTTTGATATTTTGGGCCCTATTGAATAATGAATGTTTTGAATTTTCTCCAAAAGTAAAGTAGTTGCAAACTCATCCTTTTAGAAACTTGTTTGGGCTGTTGAGAGGAGTAAAAAACCATCAAAAATTTCAATCCTGCATGATTCTACCAAGAAATGTGATTCTTCATTCAAAACCTGATTTTTGCTATTGGGCTCTATTGAATAATGAATGTTTTGAATTTTCTCCAAAAGTAAAGTAGTTGCAAACTCATGCTTTTAGAGACTTGTTTGGGCTCATGAGAGGAGTAGAAAAACATCAAAAATTTCAGTCCTGCATGATTCTACCAAGAAATGTGTGTTCATTGAAACCGCTGGTTTTTGATAGTTTGGGCCCTATTGAATAATGAATGTTTTGAATTTTCTCCAAAAGTAAAGTAGTTGCAAACTCATCCTTTTAGAAACTTGTTTGGGCTGTTGAGAGGAGTAAAAAACCATCAAAAATTTCAATCCTGCATGATTCTACCAAGAAATGTGATTCTTCATTCAAAACGCTGGTTTTTGCTATTGGGCTCTATTGAATAATGAATGTTTTGAATTTTCTCCAAAAGTAAAGTAGTTGCAAACTCATCCTTTTAGAGACTTGTTTGGGCTCATGAGAGGAGTAGAAAAAAATCAAAAATTTCAGTCCTGCACGATTCTACCAAGAAATGTGTGTTCATTCAAACCGCTGGTTATTGATATTTTGGGCCCTATTGAATAATGAATGTTTTGAATTTTCTCCAAAAGTAAAGTAGTTGCAAACTCATCCTTTTAGAAACTTGTTTGGGCTGTTGAGATAAGTAAAAAACCATCAAAAATTTCAATCCTGCATGATTCTACCAAGAAATGTGATTCTTCATTCATAACGCTGGTTTTTGCTATTGGGCTCTATTGAATAATGAATGTTTTGAATTTTCTCCAAAAGTAAAGTAGTTGCAAACTCATCCTTTTAGAAACTTGTTTGGGCTGTTGAGAGGAGTAAAAAACCATCAAAAATTTCAATCCTGCATGATTCTACCAAGAAATGTGATTCTTCATTCAAAACGCTGGTTTTTGCTATTGGGCTCTATTGAATAATGAATGTTTTGAATTTTCTCCAAAAGTAAAGTAGTTGCAAACTCATCCTTTTAGAGACTTGTTTGGGCTCATGAGAGGAGTAGAAAAACATCAAAAATTTCAGTCCTGCACGATTCTACCAAGAAATGTGTGTTCATTGAAACCGCTGGTTTTTGATAGTTTGGGCCCTATTGAATAATGAATGTTTTGAATTTTCTCCAAAAGTAAAGTAGTTGCAAACTCATCCTTTTAGAAACTTGTTTGGGCTGTTGAGAGGAGTAAAAAACCATCAAAAATTTCAATCCTGCATGATTCTACCAAGAAATGTGATTCTTCATTCAAAACCTGATTTTTGCTATTGGGCTCTATTGAATAATGAATGTTTTGAATTTTCTCCAAAAGTAAAGTAGTTGCAAACTCATGCTTTTAGAGACTTGTTTGGGTTCATGAGAGGAGTAGAAAAACATCAAAAATTTCAGTCCTGCATGATTCTACCAAGAAATGTGTGTTCATTGAAACCGCTGGTTTTTGACAGTTTGGGACCTATTGAATAATGAATGTTTTGAATTTTCTCCAAAAGTAAAGTAGTTGCAAACTCATCCTTTTAGAAACTTGTTTGGGCTGTTGAGAGGAGTAAAAAACCATCAAAAATTTCAATCCTGCATGATTCTACCAAGAAATGTGATTCTTCATTCAAAACGCTGGTTTTTGCTATTGGGCTCTATTGAATAATGAATGTTTTGAATTTTCTCCAAAAGTAAAGTAGTTGCAAACTCATCCTTTTAGAGACTTGTTTGGGCTCATGAGAGGAGTAGAAAAACATCAAAAATTTCAGTCCTGCACGATTCTACCAAGAAATGTGTGTTCATTCAAACCGCTGGTTTTTGATATTTTGGGCCCTATTGAATAATGAATGTTTTGAATTTTCTCCAAAAGTAAAGTAGTTGCAAACTCATCCTTTTAGAAACTTGTTTGGGCTGTTGAGAGGAGTAATAAACCATCAAAAATTTCAATCCTGCATGATTCTATCAAGAAATGTGATTCTTCATTCAAAACCTGATTTTTGCTATTGGGCTCTATTGAATAATGAATGTTTTGAATTTTCTCCAAAAGTAAAGTAGTTGCAAGCTCATGCTTTTAGAGACTTGTTTGGGCTCATGAGAGGAGTAGAAAAACATCAAAAATTTCAGTCCTGCATGATTCTACCAAGAAATGTGTGTTCATTGAAACCGCTGGTTTTTGATAGTTTGGGCCATATTGAATAATGAATGTTTTGAATTTTCACCAAAGGTAAAGTAGTTGCAAACTCATCCTTTTAGAAACTTGTTTGGGCTGTTGAGAGGAGTAAAAAACCATCAAAAATTTCAATCCTGCATGATTCTACCAAGAAATGTGATTCTTCATTCAAAACGCTGGTTTTTGCTATTGGGCTCTATTGAATAATGAATGTTTTGAATTTTCTCCAAAAGTAAAGTAGTTGCAAACTCATGCTTTTAGAGACTTGTTTGGGCTCATGAGAGGAGTAGAAAAACATCAAAAATTTCAGTCCTGCATGATTCTACCAAGAAATGTGTGTTCATTGAAACCGCTGGTTTTTGATAGTTTGGGCCCTATTGAATAATGAATGTTTTGAATTTTCTCCAAAAGTAAAGTAGTTGCAAACTCATCCTTTTAGAAACTTGTTTGGGCTGTTGAGAGGAGTAAAAAACCATCAAAAATTTCAATCCTGCATGATTTTACCAAGAAATGTGATTCTTCATTCAAAACCTGATTTTTGCTATTGGGCTCTATTGAATAATGAATGTTTTGAATTTTCTCCAAAAGTAAAGTAGTTGCAAACTCATGCTTTTAGAGACTTGTTTGGGCTCATGAGAGGAGTAGAAAAACATCAAAAATTTCAGTCCTGCATGATTCTACCAAGAAATGTGTGTTCATTCAAACCGCTGGTTTTTGATAGTTTGGGCCCTATTGAATAATGAATGTTTTGAATTTTCTCCAAAAGTAAAGTAGTTGCAAACTCATCCTTTTATAAACTTGTTTTGGCTGTTGAGAGGAGTAAAAAACCATCAAAAATTTCAATCCTGCATGATTCTACCAAGAAATGTGATTCTTCATTCAAAACGCTGGTTTTTGCTATTGGGCTCTATTGAATAATGAATGTTTTGAATTTTCTCCAAAAGTAAAGTAGTTGCAAACTCATCCTTTTAGAGACTTGTTTGGGCTAGTGAGAGGAGTAGAAAAACATCAAAAATTTCAGTCCTGCACGATTCTACCAAGAAATGTGTGTTCATTGAAACCGCTGGTTTTTGATAGTTTGGGCCCTATTGAATAATGAATGTTTTGAATTTTCTCCAAAAGTAAAGTAGTTGCAAACTCATCCTTTTAGAAACTTGTTTGGGCTGTTGAGAGGAGTAAAAAACCATCAAAAATTTCAATCCTGCATGATTTTAACAAGAAATGTGATTCTTCATTCAAAACCTGATTTTTGCTATTGGGCTCTATTGAATAATGAATGTTTTGAATTTTCTCCAAAAGTAAAGTAGTTGCAAACTCATCCTTTTAGAAACTTGTTTGGGCTGTTGAGAGGAGTAAAAAACCATCAAAAATTTAATCCTGAATGATTTTAACAAGAAATGTGATTCTTCATTCAAAACCTGATTTTTGCTATTGGGCTCTATTGAATAATGAATGTTTTGAATTTTCTCCAAAAGTAAAGTAGTTGCAAACTCATGCTTTTAGAGACTTGTTTGGGCTCATGAGAGGAGTAGAAAAACATCAAAAATTTCAATCCTGCATGATTCGACCAAGAAATGTGTGTTCATTGAAACCTCTGGTTTTTGATAGTTTGGGCCCTATTGAATAATGAATGTTTTGAATTTTCTCCAAAAGTAAAGTAGTTGCAAACTCATCCTTTTAGAAACTTGTTTGGGCTGTTGAGAGGAGTAAAAAACCATCAAAAATTTCAATCCTGCATGATTCTACCAAGAAATGTGATTCTTCATTCAAAACGCTGGTTTTTGCTATTGGGCTCTATTGAATAATGAATGTTTTGAATTTTCTCCAAAAGTAAAGTAGTTGCAAACTCATGCTTTTAGAGACTTGTTTGGGCTCATGAGAGGAGTAGAAAAAAATCAAAAATTTCAGTCCTGCACGATTCTACCAAGAAATGTGTGTTCATTCAAACCGCTGGTTTTTGATATTTTGGGCCCTATTGAATAACGAATGTTTTGAATTTTCTCCAAAAGTAAAGTAGTTGCAAACTCATCCTTTTAGAAACTTGTTTGGGCTGTTGAGAGGAGTAAAAAACCATCAAAAATT
This sequence comes from Dendrobates tinctorius, assembly GCF_039654945.1. NCBI lineage: Eukaryota > Metazoa > Chordata > Amphibia > Anura > Dendrobatidae > Dendrobates > Dendrobates tinctorius. The sequence continues at coordinate 27,679,205 of NW_027361793.1, forward strand.
TCAATCCTGCATGATTCTACCAAGAAATGTGATTCTTCATTCAAAACCTGATTTTTGCTATTGGGCTCTATTGAACAATGAATGTTTTGAATTTTCTCCAAAAGTATAGTAGTTGCAAACTCATGCTTTTAGAGACTTGTTTGGGCTCATGAGAGGAGTAGAAAGATATGTCGTTTCATTTTTGAAACATTGTCCCCCTCTTGTGGCCTTCCAACTTTGAAATTTACTGTTCAATTTTGAATTAATTCATATATGAATTAAATGGAAAAGCAACGATTTATCTGGCGAGTTATTTGAATGTTCGGCCTACGTCCACCTGTCTGACAGACGGTATTCTAGTGGCTTGTAGCAGCAGCAGCAGCAGCAGCTAGGTGCTCTGCTTGCCTGCAGTAAATAGGATGTGTTCCATCAATGGAACACTGTGATAGGAATCATGCCATTCATAGAACACAATGCTTGGATATGTTCTATTCCTGGAACAATGGGACCACGTGTCACAATGGGACCACGTGTCACAATGGGCAGCCCACTTTCTGTAGCAGCTGCGCAGTAGTAGTCAGCTTCAGTCTGCTGAGGGAGCCTCAGCAGACAGGTGGGCGATGCTCGCCAGGGAGATGGAAAAATAGCTTGCTCACTTCACTCCACGCATCATTTCAGTATCTGCAGTTCCTCTGAGAATGGTGCACTCACTCTCTAAAGCGGTTTCCAAAGACAGATTGAATTGAAATTGGGATACACAAGTAGTGTTTTCAAAGCATGATTTGAATGCTTTTTTCAAATGTCGTTGCTCTGTAATTAGTTTTTCTTGGTCCAAGTTGCACATTTCCAATTCCTTAGCCTTGATTTAACTTGACCAACTCTTCTACTACTACTACTACTACTACTACTCTTATTCACCTCTATATGGGAGGCATTGCACTGTATTCAATCTGTCAGTAAAATAACGATCTATCTTGGCCTTTGCTGCTTGGTAGGTACAGGTATGACAAGCTGCAGTAATGTGTTTGGTTTTGGATAGCTACATTTCTGCACACCCACCTGCTACAAGGCCTGCAGCCCCTTCCCCTCAGTACTTCCCCAGTCTTAATTCAAGCATTCAATTCCTACCACATCCCTCATGCAATGATATGTCGTTTCATTTTTGAAACATTGTCCCCCTCTTGTGGCCTTCCAACTTTGAAATTTACTGTTCAATTTTGAATTAATTCATATATGAATTAAATGGAAAAGCAACGATTTATCTGGCGAGTTATTTGAATGTTCGGCCTACGTACACCTCTCTGACAGACGGTATTCTAGTGGCTTGTAGCAGCAGCAGCAGCAGCAGCTAGGTGCGCTGCTTGCCTTCAGTAAATAGGATGTGTTCCATCCATGGAACACTGTGATAGGAATCATGCCATTCATAGAACACAATGCTTGGATGTGTTCTATTCCTGGAACAATGGGACCACGTGTCACAATGGGACCACGTGTCACAATGGGCAGCCCACAGTCTGTAGCAGCTGCGCAGTAGTAGTCAGCTTCAGTCTGCTGAGGGAGCCTCAGCATACAGGTGGGCGATGCTCGCCAGGGAGATGGAAAAATAGCTTGCTCACTTCACTCCACGCATCATTTCAGTATCTGCAGTTCCTCTGAGAATGGTGCACTCACTCTCTTAAGCGGTTTCCAAAGACAGATTGAATTGAAATCGGGATACACAAGTAGTGTTTTCAAAGCATGATTTGAATGCTTTTTTTCAAATGTCGTTGCTCTGTAATTAGTTTTTCTTGGTCCAAGTTGCACATTTCCAATTCCTTAGCCTTGATTTAACTTGACTTCAGCAAAGCATTTGACAAAGTCTCTCATACAATCCTTATTGAAAAAATGACTAAGTATGGAATGGACAAGGCAACTGTTAGGTGGATTCATAACTGGCTTAGTGATCGGACCCAAAGAGTGGTCGTAAATGGCTGCACATCCAGTTGGAAGAATGTCTCAAGTGGGGTACCACAGGGCTCTGTCCTGGGCCCTGTATTGTTCAACATCTTTATCAACGATTTAGATGAAGGAATTGAGGGTAAACTGATTAAATTTGCTGATGACACAAAGCTAGGAGGGATAGCTAATACTAGAGAAGAGAGAGAGAGGATTCAAAAAGATTTAAATAAACTGGAGAAGTGGGCAGCAACTAACAGAATGGTTTTTAACAGGGAGAAATGCAAAGTACTACATCTGGGCAATAAAAATGAAAAAAGCATATATAGAATGGGAGGAATAGGGCTAAGTGACAGCACATGTGAAAAAGACTTGGGTATACTAATAGATCACAGACTGAATATGAGTCAACAGTGTGATGCAGCAGCAAAAAAGGCAAATGCAATTCTAGGATGTATTAACAGAAGCATACAGTCTAGATCACGTGAAGTCATTATTTCCCTCTACTCCTCTTTGGTCAGACCTCATCTGGAATATTGTGTCCAGTTTTGGGCACCACATTTTAAAAAAGACATCAACAAACTGGAGCAAGTTCAGAAAAGAGCGACCAGAATGGTGACCGGTCTGCAAACCCTGTCTTATGAGGAAAGGTTGCAGGATTTGGGAATGTTTAGTTTGCAAAAGAGAAGACTGAGAGGAGACTTAATAGCTGTCTACAAATATCTAAAGGGCTGTCACATTGTAGAAGGATCAACTTTATTCTCATTTGCACAAGGAAAGACTAGAAGCAATGGGATGAAACTGAATGGGAAGAGACACAGATTAGATATTAGAAAAAACTTTTTGACAGTTAGAGTGATCAATGAGTGGAACAGGCTGCCACGAGAAGTGGTGAGTTCTCCTTCAATGGAAGTCTTCAAACAGAGGCTTGACAGACATCTGACTGGGATGATTTAGCGAATCCTGCTTTGAGCAGGGGGTTGGACCAGATGGCCCAGGAGGTCCCTTCCAACTATACGATTCTATGACCAACTCTTCTACTACTACTACTCTTATTCACCTCTATATGGGAGGCATTGCAATGTATTCAATCTGTCAGTAAAATAACGGTCTATCTTGGCCTTTGCTGCTTGGTAGGTACAGGTATGACAAGCTGCGGTAATGTGTTTGGCTTTGGATAGCTACATTTCTGCACACCCACCTGCTACAAGGCCTGCAGCCCCTTCCCCTCAGTACTTCCCCAGTCTTAATTCAAGCATTCAATTCCTACCACATCCCTCATGCAATGATATGTCGTTTCATTTTTGAAACATTGTCCCCCTCTTGTGGCCTTCCAACTTTGAAATTTACTGTTCAATTTTGAATTAATTCATATATGAATTAAATGGAAAAGCAACGATTTATCTGGCGAGTTATTTGAATGTTCGGCCTACGTCCACCTGTCTGACAGACGGTATTCTAGTGGCTTGTAGCAGCAGCAGCAGCAGCAGCTAGGTGCGCTGCTTGCCTGCAGTAAATAGGATGTGTTCCATCCATGGAACACTGTGATAGGAATCATGCCATTCATAGAACACAATGCTTGGATGTGTTCTATTCCTGGAACAATGGGACCACGTGTCACAATGGGACCACATGTCACAATGGGCAGCCCACAGTCTGTAGCAGCTGCGCAGTAGTAGTCAGCTTCAGTCTGCTGAGGGAGCCTCAGCAGACAGGTGGGCGATGCTCGCCAGGGAGATGGAAAAAGAGCTTGCTCACTTCACTCCACGCATCATTTCAGTATCTGCAGTTCCTCTGAGAATGGTGCACTCACTCTCTTAAGCAGTTTCCAAAGACAGATTGAATTGAAATCGGGATACACAAGTAGTGTTTTCAAAGAATGATTTGAATGCTTTTTTCAAATGTCGTTGCTCTGTAATTAGTTTTTCTTGGTCCAAGTTGCACATTTCCAATTCCTTAGCCTTGATTTAACTTGACCAACTCTTCTATACTACTACTACTACTCTTATTCACCTCTATATGGGAGGCATTGCACTGTATTCAATCTGTCAGTAAAATAACGATCTATCTTGGCCTTTGCTGCTTGGTAGGTACAGGTGTGACAAGCTGCAGTAATGTGTTTGGCTTTGGATAGCTACATTTCTGCACACCCACCTGCTACAAGGCCTGCAGCCCCTTCCCCTCAGTACTTCCCCAGTCTTAATTCAAGCATTCAATTCCTACCACATCCCTCATGCAATGATATGTCGTTTCATTTTTGAAACATTGTCCCCCTCTTGTGGCCTTCCAACTTTGAAATTTACTGTTCAATTTTGAATTAATTCATATATGAATTAAATGGAAAAGCAACGATTTATCTGGCGAGTTATTTGAATGTTCGGCCTACGTCCACCTGTCTGACAGACGGTATTCTAGTGGCTTGTAGCAGCTGCAGCAGCAGCAGCTAGGTGCGCTGCTTGCCTGCAGTAAATAGGATGTGTTCCATCCATGGAACACTGTGATAGGAATCATGCCATTCATAGAACACAATGCTTGGATGTGTTCTATTCCTGGAACAATGGGACCACGTGTCACAATGGGACAACGTGTCACAATGGGCAGCCCACAGTCTGTAGCAGCTGCGCAGTAGTAGTCAGCTTCAGTCTGCTGAGGGAGCCTCAGCAGACAGGTGGGCGATGCTTGCCAGGGAGATGGAAAAATAGCTTGCTCACTTCACTCCACACATCATTTAAGTATCTGCAGTTCCTCTGAGAATGGTGCACTCACTCTCTTAAGCGGTTTCCAAAGACAGATTGAATTGAAATCGGGATACACAAGTAGTGTTTTCAAAGCATGATTTGAATGCTTTTTTCAAATGTCGTTGCTCTGTAATTAGTTTTTCTTGGTCCAAGTTGCACATTTCCAATTCCTTAGCCTTGATTTAACTTGACCAACTCTTCTACTACTACTACTACTACTCTTATTCACCTCTATATGGGAGGCATTGCACTGTATTCAATCTGTCAGTAAAATAACGATCTATCTTGGCCTTTGCTGCTTGGTAGGTACAGATGTGACAAGCTGCAGTAATGTGTTTGGCTTTGGATAGCTACATTTCTGCACACCCACCTGCTACAAGGCCTGCAGCCCCTTCCCCTCAGTACTTCCCCAGTCTTAATTCAAGCATTCAATTCCTACCACATCCCTCTTGCAATGATATGTCGTTTCGTTTTTGAAACATTGTCAACCTCTTGTGGCCTTCCAACTTTGAAATTTACTGTTCAATTTTGAATTAATTCATATATGAATTAAATGGAAAAGCAACGATATATCTGGTGAGTTATTTGAATGTTCGGCCTACGTACACCTCTCTGACAGACGGTATTCTAGTGGCTTGTAGCAGCAGCAGCAGCAGCTAGGTGCGCTGCTTGCCTGCAGTAAATAGGATGTGTTCCATTCATGGAACACTGTGGTAGGAATCATGCCATTCATAGAACACAATGCTTGGATGTGTTCTATTCCTGGAACAATGGGACCACGTGTCACAATGGGACCACGTGTCACAATGGGCAGCCCACAGTCTGTAGCAGCTGCGCAGTAGTAGTCAGCTTCAGTCTGCTGAGGGAGCCTCAGCAGACAGGTGGGCGATGCTCGCCAGGGAGATGGAAAAATAGCTTGCTCACTTCACTCCACGCATCATTTCAGTATCTGCAGTTCCTCTGAGAATGGTGCACTCACTCTCTTAAGCGGTTTCCAAAGACAGATTGAATTGAAATCGGGATACACAAGTAGTGTTTTCAAAGCATGATTTGAATGCTTTTTTCAAATGTCGTTGCTCTGTAATTAGTTTTTCTTGGTCCAAGTTGCACATTTCCAATTCCTTAGCCTTGATTTAACTTGACCAACTCTTCTAATACTACTACTCTTATTCACCTCTATATGGGAGGCATTGCACTGTATTCAATCTGTCAGTAAAATAACGATCTATCTTGGCCTTTGCTGCTTGGTAGGTACAGGTGTGACAAGCTGCAGTAATGTGTTTGGCTTTGGATAGCTACATTTCTGCACACCCACCTGCTACAAGGCCTGCAGCCCCTTCCCCTCAGTACTTCCCCAGTCTTAATACAAGCATTCAATTCCTACCACATCCCTCATGCAATGATATGTCGTTTCATTTTTGAAACATTGTCCCCCTCTTGTGGCCTTCCAACTTTGAAATTTACTGTTCAATTTTGAATTAATTCATATATGAATTAAATGGAAAAGCAACGATTTATCTGGCGAGTTATTTGAATGTTCGGCCTACGTCCTCCTGTCTGACAGACGGTATTCTAGTGGCTTGTAGCAGCAGCAGCAGCAGCAGCAGCTAGGTGTGCTGCTTGCCTGCAGTAAATAGGATGTGTTCCATCCATGGAACACTGTGATAGGAATCATGCCATTCATAGAACACAATGCTTGGATGTGTTCTATTCCTGGAACAATGGGACCACGTGTCACAATGGGACCACGTGTCACAATGGGCAGCCCACAGTCTGTAGCAGCTGCGCAGTAGTAGTCAGCTTCAGTCTGCTGAGGGAGCCTCAGCAGACTGGTGGGCGATGCTCGCCAGGGAGATGGAAAAATAGCTTGCTCACTTCACTCCACGCATCATTTCAGTATCTGCAGTTCCTCTGAGAATGGTGCACTCACTCTCTTAAGCGGTTTCCAAAGACAGATTGAATTGAAATTGGGATACACAAGTAGTGTTTTCAAAGCATGATTTGAATGCTTTTTTCAAATGTCGTTGCTCTGTAATTAGTTTTTCTTGGTCCAAGTTGCACATTTCCAATTCCTTAGCCTTGATTTAACTTGACCAACTCTTCTACTACTACTACTACTACTCTTATTCACCTCTATATGGGAGGCATTGCACTGTATTCAATCTGTCAGTAAAATAACGATCTATCTTGGCCTTTGCTGCTTGGTAGGTACAGGTGTGACAAGCTGCAGTAATGTGTTTGGCTTTGGATAGCTACATTTCTGCACACCCACCTGCTACAAGGCCTGCAGCCCCTTCCCCTCAGTACTTCCCCAGTCTTAATTCAAGCATTCAATTCCTACCACATCCCTCATGCAATGATATGTCGTTTCGTTTTTGAAACATTGTCCCCCTCTTGTGGCCTTCCAACTTTGAAATTTACTGTTCAATTTTGAATTAATTCATATATGAATTAAATGGAAAAGCAACGATTTATCTGGCGAGTTATTTGAATGTTCGGCCTACGTCCAACTGTCTGACAGACGGTATTCTAGTGGCTTGTAGCAGCAGCAGCAGCTAGATGCGCTGCTTGCCTGCAGTAAATAGGATGTGTTCCATCCATGGAACACTGTGATAGGAATCATGCCATTCATAGAACACAATGCTTGGATGTGTTCTATTCCTGGAACAATGGGACCACGTGTCACAATGGGACCACGTGTCACAATGGGCAGCCCACAGTCTGTAGCAGCTGCGCAGTAGTAGTCAGCTTCAGTCTGCTGAGGGAGCCTCAGCAGACAGGTGGGCGATGCTTGCCAGGGAGATGGAAAAATAGCTTGCTCACTTCACTCCACACATCATTTCAGTATCTGCAGTTCCTCTGAGAATGGTGCACTCACTCTCTTAAGCGGTTTCCAAAGACAGATTGAATTGAAATCGGGATACACAAGTAGTGTTTTCAAAGCATGATTTGAATGCTTTTTTCAAATGTCGTTCCTCTGTAATTAGTTTTTCTTGGTCCAAGTTGCACATTTCCAATTCCTTAGCCTTGATTTAACTTGACCAACTCTTCTACTACTACTACTACTACTCTTATTCACCTCTATATGGGAGGCATTGCACTGTATTCAATCTGTCAGTAAAATAACGATCTATCTTGGCCTTTGCTGCTTGGTAGGTACAGGTGTGACAAGCTGCAGTAATGTGTTTGGCTTTGGATAGCTACATTTCTGCACACCCACCTGCTACAAGGCCTGCAGCCCCTTCCCCTCAGTACTTCCCCAGTCTTAATTCAAGCATTCAATTCCTACCACATCCCTCATGCAATGATATGTCGTTTCATTTTTGAAACATTGTCCCCCTCTTGTGGCCTTCCAACTTTGAAATTTACTGTTCAATTTTGAATTAATTCATATATGAATTAAATGGAAAAGCAACGATTTATCTGGCGAGTTATTTGAATGTTCGGCCTACGTCCACCTGTCTGACATACGGTATTCTAGTGGCTTGTAGCAGCAGCAGCAGCAGCAGCAGCTAGGTGCGCTGCTTGCCTGCAGTAAATAGGATGTGTTCCATCCATGGAACACTGTGATAAGAATCATGCCATTCATAGAACACAATGCTTGGATGTGTTCTATTCCTGGAACAATGGGACCACGTGTCACAATGGGACCACGTGTCACAATGGGCAGCCCACAGTCTGTAGCAGCTGCGCAGTAGTAGTCAGCTTCAGTCTGCTGAGGGAGCCTCAGCAGACAGGTGGGTGATGCTCGCCAGGGAGAGGAAAAATAGCTTGCTCACTTCACTCCACACATCATTTCAGTATCTGCAGCTCCTCTGAGAATGGTGCACTCACTCTCTTAAGCGGTTTCCAAAGACAGATTGAATTGAAATTGGGATACACAAGTAGTGTTTTCAAAGCATGATTTGAATGCTTTTTTCAAATGTCGTTGCTCTGTAATTAGTATTTCTTGGTCCAAGTTGCACATTTCCAATTCCGTAGCCTTGATTTAACTTGACCAACTCTTCTACTACTACTACTACTACTTCTACTACTACTCTTATTCACCTCTATATGGGAGGCATTGCACTGTATTCAATCTGTCAGTAAAATAACGATCTATCTTGGCCTTTGCTGCTTGGTAGGTACAGGTGTGACAAGCTGCAGTAATGTGTTTGGCTTTGGATAGCTACATTTCTGCACACCCACCTGCTACAAGGCCTGCAGCCCCTTCCCCTCAGTACTTCCCCAGTCTTAATTCAAGCATTCAATTCCTACCACATCCCTCATGCAATGATATGTCGTTTCATTTTTGAAACATTATCCCCCTCTTGTGGCCTTCCAACTTTGAAATTTACTGTTCAATTTTGAATTAATTCATATATGAATTAAATGGAAAAGCAACGATTTATTTGGCGAGTTATTTGAATGTTCGGCCTACGTCCACCTGTCTGACAGACGGTATTCTAGTGGCTTGTAGCAGCAGCAGCAGCAGCAGCTAGGTGCGCTGCTTGCCTGCAGTAAATAGGATGTGTTCCATCCATGGAACTCTGTGATAGGAATCATGCCATTCATAGAACACAATGCTTGGATGTGTTCTATTCCTGGAACAATGGGACCACGTGTCACAATGGGACCACGTGTCACAATGGGCAGCCCACAGTCTGTAGCAGCTGCGCAGTAGTAGTCAGCTTCAGTCTGCTGAGGGAGCCTCAGCAGACAGGTGGGTGATGCTCGCCAGGGAGATGGAAAAATAGCTTGCTCACTTCACTCCACACATCATTTCAGTATCTGCAGTTCCTCTGAGAATGGTGCACTCACTCTCTTAAGCGGTTTCCAAAGACAGATTGAATTGAAATCGGGATACACAAGTAGTGTTTTCAAAGCATGATTTGAATGCTTTTTTCAAATGTTGTTGCTCTGTAATTAGTTTTTCTTGGTCCAAGTTGCACATTTCCAATTCCTTAGCCTTGATTTAACTTGACCAACTCTTCTACTACTACTACTACTACTACTACTACTACTACTACTACTCTTATTCACCTCTCTATGGGAGGCATTGCACTGTATTCAATCTGTCAGTAAAATAACGATCTATCTTGGCCTTTGCTGCTTGGTAGGTACAGGTGTGACAAGCTGCAGTAATGTGTTTGGCTTTGGATAGCTACATTTCTGCACACCCACCTGCTACAAGGCCTGCAGCCCCTTCCCCTCAGTACTTCCCCAGTCTTAATTCAAGCATTCAATTCCTACCACATCCCTCATGCAATGATATGTCGTTTCGTTTTTGAAACATTGTCCCCCTCTTGTGGCCTTCCAACTTTGAAATTTACTGTTCAATTTTGAATTAATTCATATATGAATTAAATGGAAAAGCAACGATTTATCTGGCGAGTTATTTGAATGTTCGGCCTACGTCCACCTGTCTGACAGACGGTATTCTAGTGGCTTGTAGCAGCAGGAGCAGCAGCTAGGTGCGCTGCTTGCCTGCAGTAAATAGGATGTGTTCCATCCATGGAACACTGTGATAGGAATCATGCCATTCATAGAACACAATGCTTGGATGTGTTCTATTCCTGGAACAATGGGACCACGTGTCACAATGGGACCACGTGTCACAATGGGCAGCCCACAGTGTGTAGCAGCTGCGCAGTAGTAGTCAGCTTCAGTCTGCTGAGGGAGCCTCAGCAGACAGGTGGGTGATGCTCGCCAGGGAGATGGAAAAATAGCTTGCTCACTTCACTCCACACATCATTTCAGTATCTGCAGTTCCTCTGAGAATGGTGCACTCACTCTCTTAAGCGGTTTCCAAAGACAGATTGAATTGAATTCGGGATACACAAGTAGTGTTTTCAAAGCATGATTTGAATGCTTTTTTCAAATGTCGTTGCTCTATAATTAGTTTTTCTTGGTCCAAGTTGCACATTTCCAATTCCTTAGCCTTGATTTAACTTGACCAACTCTTCTACTACTACTACTACTCTTATTCACCTCTATATGGGAGGCATTGCACTGTATTCAATCTGTCAGTAAAATAACGATCTATCTTGGCCTTTGCTGCTTGGTAGGTACAGGTATGACAAGCTGCGGTAATGTGTTTGGCTTTGGATAGCTACATTTCTGCACACCCACCTGCTACAAGGCCTGCAGCCCCTTCCCCTCAGTACTTCCTCAGTCTTAATTCAAGCATTCAATTCCTACCACATCCCTCATGCAATGATATGTCGTTTCATTTTTGAAACATTGTCCCCCTCTTGTGGCCTTCCAACTTTGAAATTTACTGTTCAATTTTGAATTAATTCATATATGAATTAAATGGAAAAGCAACGATTTATCTGGCGAGTTATTTGAATGTTCGGCCTACGTCCACCTGTCTGACAGACGGTATTCTAGTGGCTTGTAGCAGCAGCAGCAGCAGCTAGGTGCGCTGCTTGCCTGCAGTAAATAGGATGTGTTCCATCCATGGAACACTGTGATAGGAATCATGCCATTCATAGAACACAATGCTTGGATGTGTTCTATTCCTGGAACAATGGGACCACGTGTCACAATGGGACCACGTGTCACAATGGGCAGCCCACAGTCTGTAGCAGCTGCGCAGTAGTAGTCAGCTTCAGTCTGCTGAGGGAGCCTCAGCAGACAGGTGGGCGATGCTCGCCAGGGAGATGGAAAAATAGCTTGCTCACTTCACTCCACGCATCATTTCAGTATCTGCAGTTCCTCTGAGAATGGTGCACTCACTCTCTTAAGCGGTTTCCAAAGACAGATTGAATTGAAATTGGGATACACAAGTAGTGTTTTCAAAGCATGATTTGAATGCTTTTTTCAAATGTCGTTGCTCTGTAGTTAGTTTTTCTTGGTCCAAGTTGCACATTTCCAATTCCTTAGCCTTGATTTAACTTGACCAACTCTTCTACTACTACTACTACTACTACTACTACTACTCTTATTCACCTATATATGGGAGGGATTGCACTGTATTCAATCTGTCAGTAAAATAACGATCTATCTTGGCCTTTGCTGCTTGGTAGGTACAGGTGTGACAAGCTGCAGTAATGTGTTTGGCTTTGGATAGCTACATTTCTGCACACCCACCTGCTACAAGGCCTGCAGCCCCTTCCCCTCAGTACTTCCCCAGTCTTAATTCAAGCATTCAATTCCTACCACATCCCTCATGCAATGATATGTCGTTTCATTTTTGAAACATTATCCCCCTCTTGTGGCCTTCCAACTTTGAAATTTACTGTTCAATTTTGAATTAATTCATATATGAATTAAATGGAAAAGCAACGATTTATTTGGCGAGTTATTTGAATGTTCGGCCTACGTCCACCTGTCTGACAGACGGTATTCTAGTGGCTTGTAGCAGCAGCAGCAGCAGCAGCTAGGTGCGCTGCTTGCCTGCAGTAAATAGGATGTGTTCCATCCATGGAACTCTGTGATAGGAATCATGCCATTCATAGAACACAATGCTTGGATGTGTTCTATTCCTGGAACAATGGGACCACGTGTCACAATGGGCCGCCCACAGTCTGTAGCAGCTGCGCAGTAGTAGTCAGCTTCAGTCTGCTGAGGGAGCCTCAGCAGACAGGTGGGCGATGCTCGCCAGGGAGATGGAAAAATAGCTTGCTCACTTCACTCCACGCATCATTTCAGTATCTGCAGTTCCTCTGAGAATGGTGCACTCACTCTCTTAAGCGGTTTCCAAAGACAGATTGAATTGAAATTGGGATACACAAGTAGTGTTTTCAAAGCATGATTTGAATGCTTTTTTCAAATGTCGTTGCTCTGTAATTAGTTTTTCTTGGTCCAAGTTGCACATTTCCAATTCCTTAGCCTTGATTTAACTTGACCAACTCTTCTACTACTACAACTACTACTACTCTTATTCACCTCTATATGGGAGGCATTGCACTGTATTCAATCTGTCAGTAAAATAACGATCTATCTTGGCCTTTGCTGCTTGGTAGGTACAGGTGTGACAAGCTGCAGTAATGTGTTTGGCTTTGGATAGCTACATTTCTGCACACCCACCTGCTACAAGGCCTGCAGCCCCTTCCCCTCAGTACTTCCCCAGTCTTAATTCAAGCATTCAATTTCTACCACATCCCTCATGCAATGATATGTCGTTTCATTTTTGAAACATTGTCCCCCTCTTGTGGCCTTCCAACTTTGAAATTTACTGTTCAATTTTGAATTAATTCATATATGAATTAAATGGAAAAGCAACGATTTATCTGGCGAGTTATTTTAATGTTCGGCCTACGTCCAACTGTCTGACAGACGGTATTCTAGTGGCTTGTAGCAGCAGCATCAGCAGCAGCAGCTAGGTGCGCTGCTTGCCTGCAGTAAATAGGATGTGTTCCATCCATGGAACACTGTGATAGGAATCATGCCATTCATAGAACACAATGCTTGGATGTGTTCTATTCCTGGAACAATGGGGCCACGTGTCACAATAAGACCACGTGTCACAATGGGCAGCCCACAGTCTGTAGCAGCTGCGCAGTAGTAGTCAGCTTCAGTCTGCTGAGGGAGCCTCAGCAGACAGGTGGGCGATGCTCGCCAGGGAGATGGAAAAATAGCTTGCTCACTTCACTCCACGCATCATTTCAGTATCTGCAGTTCCTCTGAGAATGGTGCACTCACTCTCTTAAGCGGTTTCCAAAGACAGATTGAATTGAAATTGGGATACACAAGTAGTGTTTTCAAAGCATGATTTGAATGCTTTTTTCAAATGTCGTTGCTCTGTAATTAGTTTTTCTTGGTCCAAGTTGCACATTTCCAATTCCTTAGCCTTGATTTAACTTGATCAACTCTTCTACTACTACTACTACTACTACTACTACTACTACTCTTATTCACCTATATATGGGAGGCATTGCACTGTATTCAATCTGTCAGTAAAATAACGATCTATCTTGGCCTTTGCTGCTTGGTAGGTACAGGTGTGACAAGCTGCAGTAATGTGTTTGGCTTTGGATAGCTACATTTCTGCACACCCACCTGCTACAAGGCCTGCAGCCCCTTCCCCTCAGTACTTCCCCAGTCTTAATTCAAGCATTCAATTCCTACCACATCCCTCTTGCAATGATATGTCGTTTCGTTTTTGAAACATTGTCAACCTCTTGTGGCCTTCCAACTTTAAAATTTACTGTTCAATTTTGAATTAATTCATATATGAATTAAATGGAAAAGCAACGATTTATCTGGCGAGTTATTTGAATGTTCGGCCTACGTACACCTCTCTGACAGACGGTATTCTAGTGGCTTGTAGCAGCAGCAGCAGCAGCAGCAGCTAGGTGCGCTGTTTGCCTGCAGTAAATAGGATGTGTTCCATCCATGGAACACTGTGATAGGAATCATGCCATTCATAGAACACAATGCTTGGATGTGTTCTATTCCTGGAACAATGGGACCACGTGTCACAATGGGACCACGTGTCACAATGGGCAGACCACAGTCTGTAGCAGCTGCGCAGTAGTAGTCAGCTTCAGTCTGCTGAGGGAGCCTCAGCAGACAGGTGGGCGATGCTCGCCAGGGAGATGGAAAAATAGCTTGCTCACTTCACTCCACGCATCATTTCAGTATCTGCAGTTCCTCTGAGAATGGTGCACTCACTCTCTTAAGCGGTTTCCAAAGACAGATTGAATTGAAATTGGGATACACAAGTAGTGTTTTCAAAGCATGATTTGAATGCTTTTTTCAAATGTCGTTGCTCTGTAATCTGTTTTTCTTGGTCCAAGTTGCACATTTCCAATTCCTTAGCCTTGATTTAACTTGACCAACTCTTCTACTACTACTACTACTACTACAACTACTACTACTCTTATTCACCTCTATATGGGAGGCATTGCACTGTATTCAATCTGTCAGTAAAATAACGATCTATCTTGGCCTTTGCTGCTTGGTAGGTACAGGTGTGACAAGCTGCAGTAATGTGTTTGGCTTTGGATAGCTACATTTCTGCACACCCACCTGCTACAAGGCCTGCAGCCCCTTCCCCTCAGTACTTCCCCAGTCTTAATTCAAACATTCAATTCCTACCACATCCCTCATGCAATGATATGTCGTTTCATTTTTGAAACATTGTCCCCCTCTTGTGGCCTTCCAACTTTGAAATTTACTGTTCAATTTTGAATTAATTCATATATGAATTAAATGGAAAAGCAACGATTTATCTGGCGAGTTATTTTAATGTTCGGCCTACGTCCAACTGTCTGACAGACGGTATTGTAGTGGCTTGTAGCAGCAGCAGCTAGGTGCGCTGCTTGCCTGCAGTAAATAGGATGTGTTCCATCCATGGAACACTGTGATAGGAATCATGCCATTCATAGAACACAATGCTTGGATGTGTTCTATTCCTGGAACAATGGGACCACGTGTCACAATGGGACCACGTGTCACAATGGGCAGCCCACAGTCTGTAGCAGCTGCGCAGTTGTAGTCAGCTTCAGTCTGCTGAGGGAGCCTCAGCAGACAGGTGGGTGATGCTCGCCAGGGAGATGGAAAAATAGCTTGCTCACTTCACTCCACGCATCATTTCAGTATCTGCAGTTCCTCTGAGAATGGTGCACTCACTCTCTTAAGAGGTTTCCAAAGACAGATTGAATTGAAATTGGGATACACAAGTAGTGTTTTCAAAGCATGATTTGAATGCTTTTTTCAAATGTCGTTGCTTTGTAGTTAGTTTTTCTTGGTCCAAGTTGCACATTTCCAATTCCTTAGCCTTGATTTAACTTGACCAACTCTTCTACTACTACTATTACTACTCTTATTCACCTCTATATGGGAGGCATTGCACTGTATTCAATCTGTCAGTAAAATAACGATCTATCTTGGCCTTTGCTGCTTGGTAGGTACAGGTGTGACAAGCTGCAGTAATGTGTTTGGCTTTGGAAAGCTACATTTCTGCACACCCACCTGCTACAAGGCCTGCAGCCCCTTCCCCTCAGTACTTCCCCAGTCTTAATTCAAGCATTCAATTCCTACCACATCCCTCATGCAATGATATGTCGTTTCATTTTTGAAACATTGTCCCCCTCTTGTGGCCTTCCAACTTTGAAATTTACTGTTCAATTTTGAATTAATTCATATATGAATTAAATGGAAAAGCAATGATTTATCTGGCGAGTTATTTGAATGTTCGGCCTACGTCCACCTGTCTGACAGACGGTATTCTAGTGGCTTGTAGCAGCAGCAGCAGCAGCAGCAGCAGCTAGGTGCGCTGCTTGCCTGCAGTAAATAGGATGTGTTCCATCCATGGAACACTGTGATAGGAATCATGCCATTCATAGAACACAATGCTTGGATGTGTTCTATTCCTGGAACAATGGGACCACGTGTCACAATGGGACCACGTGTCACAATGGGCAGCCCACAGTCTGTAGCAGCTGCGCAGTAGTAGTCAGCTTCAGTCTGCTGAGGGAGCCTCAGCAGACAGGTGGGCGATGCTCGCCAGGGAGATGGAAAAATAGCTTGCTCACTTCACTCCACGCATCATTTCAGTATCTGCAGTTCCTCTGAGAATGGTGCACTCACTCTCTTAAGCGGTTTCCAAAGACAGATTGAATTGAAATTGGGATACACAAGTAGTGTTTTCAAAGCATGATTTGAATGCTTTTTTCAAATGTCGTTGCTCTGTAATTAGTTTTTCTTGGTCCAAGTTGCACATTTCCAATTCCTTAGACTTGATTTAACTTGACCAACTCTTCTACTACTACTACTACTACTACTACTACTACTACTACTACTACTACTACTCTTATTCACCTCTATATGGGAGGCATTGCACTGTATTCAATCTGTCAGTAAAATAACGATCTATCTTGGCCTTTGCTGCTTGGTAGGTACAGGTGTGACAAGCTGCAGTAATGTGTTTGGCTTTGGATAGCTACATTTCTGCACACCCACCTGCTACAAGGCCTGCAGCCCCTTCCCCTCAGTACTTCCCCAGTCTTAATTCAAGCATTCAATTCCTACCAAATCCCTCATGCAATGATATGTCGTTTCATTTTTGAAACATTGTCCCCCTCTTGTGGCCTTCCAACTTTGAAATTTACTGTTCAATTTTGAATTAATTCATATATGAATTAAATGGAAAAGCAACGATTTATCTGGCGAGTTATTTGAATGTTCGGCCTACGTCCACCTGTCTGACAGACGGTATTCTAGTGGCTTGTAGCAGCAGCAGCAGCAGCTAGGTGCGCTGCTTGCCTGCAGTAAATAGGATGTGTTCCATCCATGGAACACTGTGATAGGAATCATGCCATTCATAGAACACAATGCTTGGATGTGTTCTATTCCTGGAACAATGGGACCACGTGTCACAATGGGACCACGTGTCACAATGGGCAGCCCACAGTCTGTAGCAGCTGCGCAGTAGTAGTCAGCTTCAGTCTGCTGAGGGAGCCTCAGCAGACAGGTGGGCGATGCTCGCCAGGGAGATGGAAAAATAGCTTGCTCACTTCACTCCACGCATCATTTCAGTATCTGCAGTTCCTCTGAGAATGGTGCACTCACTCTCTTAAGCAGTTTCCAAAGACAGATTGAATTGAAATCAGGATACACAAGTAGTGTTTTCAAAGCATGATTTGAATGCTTTTTTCAAATGTCGTTGCTCTGTAATTAGTTTTTCTTGGTCCAAGTTGCACATTTCCAATTCCTTAGCCTTGATTTAACTTGACCAACTCTTCTACTACTACTACTACTACTACTCTTATTCACCTCTATATGGGAGGCATTGCACTGTATTCAATCTGTCAGTAAAATAACGATCTATCTTGGCCTTTGCTGCTTGGTAGGTACAGTTGTGACAAGCTGCAGTAATGTGTTTGGCTTTGGATAGCTACATTTCTGCACACCCACCTGCTACAAGGCCTGCAGCCACTTCCCCTCAGTACTGCCCCAGTCTTAATTCAAACATTCAATTCCTACCACATCCCTCATGCAATGATATGTCGTTTCATTTTTGAAACATTGTCCCCCTCTTGTGGCCTTCCAACTTTGAAACTTACTGTTCAATTTTGAATTAATTCATATATGAATTAAATGGAAAAGCAACGATTTATCTGGCGAGTTATTTGAATGTTCGGCCTACGTCCACCTGTCTGACAGACGGTATGCTAGTGGCTTGTAGCAGCAGCAGCAGCTAGGTGCGCTGCTTGCCTGCAGTAAATAGGATGTGTTCCATCCATGGAACACTGTGATAGGAATCATGCCATTCATAGAACACAATTCTTGGATGTGTTCTATTCCTGGAACAATGGGACCACGTGTCACAATGGGACCACGTGTCACAATGGGCAGCCCACAGTCTGTAGCAGCTGCGCAGTAGTAGTCAGCTTCAGTCTGCTGAGGGAGCCTCAGCAGACAGGTGGGCGATGCTCGCCAGGGAGATGGAAAAATAGCTTGCTCACTTCACTCCACGCATCATTTCAGTATCTGCAGTTCCTCTGAGAATGGTGCACTCACTCTCTTAAGCGGTTTCCAAAGACAGATTGAATTGAAATCGGGATACACAAGTAGTGTTTTCAAAGCATGATTTGAATGCTTTTTTCAAATGTCATTGCTCTGTAATTAGTTTTTCTTGGTCCAAGTTGCACATTTCCAATTCCTTAGCCTTGATTTAACTTGACCAACTCTTCTACTACTACTACTACTACTACTACTACTACTACTACTACTACTACTCTTATTCACCTCTATATGGGAGGCATTGCACTTTATTCAATCTGTCAGTAAAATAACGATCTATCTTGGCCTTTGCTGCTTGGTAGGTACAGGTGTGACAAGCTGCAGTAATGTGTTTGGCTTTGGAAAGCTACATTTCTGCACACCCACCTGCTACAAGGCCTGCAGCCCCTTCCCCTCAGTACTTCCCAAGTCTTAATTCAAGCATTCAATTCCTACCACATCCCTCATGCAATGATATGTCGTTTCATTTTTGAAACATTGTCCCCCTCTTGTGGCCTTCCAACTTTGAAATTTACTGTTCAATTTTGAATTAATTCATATATGAATTAAATGGAAAAGCAACGATTTATCTGGCGAGTTATTTGAATGTTCGGCCTACGTCCACCTGTCTGACAGACGGTATTCTAGTGGCTTGTAGCAGCAGCAGCAGCTAGGTGCGCTGCTTGCCTGCAGTAAATAGGATGTGTTCCATCCATGGAACACTGTGATAGGAATCATGCCATTCATAGAACACAATGCTTGGATGTGTTCTATTCCTGGAACAATGGGACCACGTGTCACAATGGGACCACGCGTCACAATGGGCAGCCCACAGTCTGTAGCAGCTGCGCAGTAGTAGTCAGCTTCAGTCTGCTGAGGGAGCCTCAGCAGACAGGTGGGTGATGCGCACCAGGGAGATGGAAAAATAGCTTGCTCACTTCACTCCACACATCATTTCAGTATCTGCAGTTCCTCTGAGAATGGTGCACTCACTCTCTTAAGCGGTTTCCAAAGACAGATTGAATTGAAATCGGGATACACAAGTAGTGTTTTCAAAGCATGATTTGAATGCTTTTTTCAAATGTCGTTGCTCTGTAATTAGTTTTTCTTGGTCCAAGTTGCACATTTCCAATTCCTTAGCCTTGATTTAACTTGACCAACTCTTCTACTACTACTACTACTACTACTCTTATTCACCTCTATATGGGAGGCATTGCACTGTATTCAATCTGTCAGTAAAATAACGATCTATCTTGGCCTTTGCTGCTTGGTAGGTACAGTTGTGACAAGCTGCAGTAATGTGTTTGGCTTTGGATAGCTACATTTCTGCACACCCACCTGCTACAAGGCCTGCAGCCCCTTCCCCTCAGTACTTCCCCAGTCTTAATTCAAGCATTCAATTCCTACCACATCCCTCATGCAATGATATGTCGTTTCATTTTTGAAACATTGTCCCCCTCTTGTGGCCTTCCAACTTTGAAATTTACTGTTCAATTTTGAATTAATTTACATATGAATTAAATGGAAAAGCAACGATTTATCTGGCGAGTTATTTGAATGTTCGGCCTACGTCCACCTGTCTGACAGACGGTATTCTAGTGGCTTGTAGCAGCAGCAGCAGCAGCTAGGTGCGCTGCTTGCCTGCAGTAAATAGGATGTGTTCCATCAATGGAACACTGTGATAGGAATCATGCCATTCATAGAACACAATGCTTGGATGTGTTCTATTCCTGGAACAATGGGACCACGTGTCACAATGGGACCACGTGTCACAATGGGCAGCCCACAGTCTGTAGCAGCTGCGCAGTAGTAGTCAGCTTCAGTCTGCTGAGGGAGCCTCAGCAGACCGGTGGGCGATGCTGGCCAGGGAGATGGAAAAATAGCTTGCTCTATTCACTCCACGCATCATTTCAGTATCTGCAGTTCCTCTGAGAATGGTGCACTCACTCTCTTAAGCGGTTTCCAAAGACAGATTGAATTGAAATCGGGATACACAAGTAGTGTTTTCTAAGCATGATTTGAATGCTTTTTTCAAATGTCGTTGCTCTGTAATTAGTTTTTCTTGGTCCAAGTTGCACATTTCCAATTCCTTAGCCTTGATTTAACTTGACCAACTCTTCTACTACTACTACTACTACTCTTATTCACCTCTATATGGGAGGCATTGCACTGTATTCAATCTGTCAGTAAAATAACAATCTATCTTGGCCTTTGCTGCTTGGTAGGTACAGGTGTGACAAGCTGCAGTAATGTGTTTGGCTTTGGATAGCTACATTTCTACACACCCACCTGCTACAAGGCCTGCAGCCCCTTCCCCTCAGTACTTCCCCAGTCTTAATTCAAGCATTCAATTCCTACCACATCCCTCATGCAATGATATGTCGTTTCGTTTTTGAAACATTGTCCCCCTCTTGTGGCCTTCCAACTTTGAAATTTACTGTTCAATTTTGAATTAATTCATATATGAATTAAATAGAAAAGCAACGATTTATGTGGCGAGTTTTTTGAATGTTCGGCCTACGTCCACCTGTCTGACAGACGGTATGCTAGTGGCTTGTAGCAGCAGCAGCAGCTAGGTGCGCTGCTTGCCTGCAGTAAATAGGATGTGTTCCATCCATGGAACACTGTGATAGGAATCATGCCATTCATAGAACACAATGCTTGGATGTGTTCTATTCCTGGAACAATAGGACCACGTGTCACAATGGGACCACGTGTCACAATGGGCAGCCCACAGTCTGTAGCAGCTGCGCAGTAGTAGTCAGCTTCAGTCTGCTGAGGGAGCCTCAGCAGACAGGTGGGCGATGCTCGCCAGGGAGATGGAAAAATAGCTTGCTCACTTCACTCCACACATCATTTCAGTATCTGCAGTTCCTCTGAGAATGGTGCACTCACTCTCTTAAGCGGTTTCCAAAGACAGATTGAATTGAAATCGGGATACACAAGTAGTGTTTTCAAAGCATGATTTGAATGCTTTTTTCAAATGTCGTTGCTCTGTAATTAGTTTTTCTTGGTCCAAGTTGCACATTTCCAATTCCTTAGCCTTGATTTAACTTGATCAACTCTTCTACTACTACTACTACTACTACTACTACTACTACTCTTATTCACCTCTATATGGGAGGCATTGCACTGTATTCAATCTGTCAGTAAAATAACGATCTATCTTGGCCTTTGCTGCTTGGTAGGTACAGGTGTGACAAGCTGCAGTAATGTGTTTGGCTTTGGAAAGTTACATTTCTGCACACCCACCTGCTACAAGGCCTGCAGCCCCTTCCCCTCAGTACTTCCCCAGTCTTAATTCAAGCATTCAATTCCTACCACATCCCTCATGCAATGATATGTCGTTTCATTTTTGAAACATTGTCCCACTCTTGTGGCCTTCCAACTTTGAAATTTACTGTTCAATTTTGAATTAATTCATATATGAATTAAATGGAAAAGCAACGATTTATCTGGCGAGTTATTTGAATGTTCGGCCTACGTCCACCTGTCTGACAGACGGTATTCTAGTGGCTTGTAGCAGCAGCAGCAGCTAGGTGCGCTGCTTGCCTGCAGTAAATAGGATGTGTTCCATCCATGGAACACTGTGATAGGAATCATGCCATTCATAGAACACAATGCTTGGATGTGTTCTATTCCTGGAACAATGGGGCCACGTGTCACAATGGGACCACGTGTCACAATGGGCAGCCCACAGTCTGTAGCAGCTGCGCAGTAGTAGTCAGCTTCAGTCTGCTGAGGGAGCCTCAGCAGACAGGTGGGCGATGCTCGCCAGGGAGATGGAAAAATAGCTTGCTCACTTCAATCGACGCATCATTTCAGTATCTGCAGTTCCTCTGAGAATGGTGCACTCACTCTCTTAAGCGGTTTCCAAAGACAGATTGAATTGAAATTGGGATACACAAGTAGTGTTTTCAAAGCATGATTTGAATGCTTTTTTCAAATGTCGTTGCTCTGTAATTAGTTTTTCTTGGTCCAAGTTGCACATTTCCAGTTCCTTAGCCTTGATTTAACTTGACCAACTCTTCTACTACTACTACTACTACTACTACTACTACTACTACTACTCTTATTCACCTCTATATGGGAGGCATTGCACTGTATTCAATCTGTCAGTAAAATAACAATCTATCTTGGCCTTTGCTGCTTGGTAGGTACAGGTGTGACAAGCTGCAGTAATGTGTTTGGCTTTGGATAGCTACATTTCTGCACACCCACCTGCTACAAGGCCTGCAGCCCCTTCCCCTCAGTACTTCCCCAGTCTTAATTCAAGCATTCAATTCCTACCACATCCCTCATGCAATGATATGTCGTTTCATTTTTGAAACATTGCCCCCCTTTTGTGGCCTTCCAACTTTGAAATTTACTGTTCAATTTTGAATTAATTCATATATGAATTAAATGGAAAAGCAACGATTTATCTGGCGAGTTATTTGAATGTTCGGCCTACGTCCACCTGTCTGACAGACGGTATTCTAGTGGCTTGTAGCAGCAGCAGCAGCAGCTAGGTGCGCTGCTTGCCTGCAGTAAATAGGATGTGTTCCATCCATGGAACACTGTGATAGGAATCATGCCATTCATAGAACACAATGCTTGGATGTGTTCTATTCCTGGAACAATGGGACCACGTGTCACAATGGGACCACGTGTCACAATGGGCAGCCCACAGTCTGTAGCAGCTGCGCAGTAGTAGTCAGCTTCAGTCTGCTGAGGGAGCCTCAGCAGACCGGTGGGCGATGCTCGCCAGGGAGATGGAAAAATAGCTTGCTCACTTCACTCCACGCATCACTTCAGTATCTGCAGTTCCTCTGAGAATGGTGCACTCACTCTCTTAAGCAGTTTCCAAAGACAGATTGAATTGAAATCGGGATACACAAGTAGTGTTTTCAAAGCATGATTTGAATGCTTTTTTCAAATGTCGTTGCTCTGTAATTAGTTTTTCTTGGTCCAAGTTGCACATTTCCAATTCCTTAGCCTTGATTTAACTTGACCAACTCTTCTACTACTACTACTCTTATTCACCTCTATATGGGAGGCATTGCACTGTATTCAATCTGTCAGTAAAATAACGATCTATCTTGGCCTTTGCTGCTTGGTAGGTACAGGTATGACAAGCTGCGGTAATGTGTTTGGCTTTGGATAGCTACATTTCTGCACACCCACCTGCTACAAGGCCTGCAGCCCCTTCCCCTCAGTACTTCCCCAGTCTTAATTCAAGCATTCAATTCCTACCACATCCCTCATGCAATGATATGTCGTTTCATTTTTGAAACATTGTCCCCCTCTTGTGGCCTTCCAACTTTGAAATTTACTGTTCAATTTTGAATTAATTCATATATGAATTAAATGGAAAAGCAACGATTTATCTGGCGAGTTATTTGAATGTTCGGCCTACGTCCACCTGTCTGACAAACGGTATTCTAGTGGCTTGTAGCAGCAGCAGCAGCAGCAGCAGCTAGGTGCGCTGCTTGCCTGCAGTAAATAGGATGTGTTTCATCCATGGAACACTGTGATAGGAATCATGCCATTCATAGAACACAATGCTTGGATGTGTTCTATTCCTGGAACAATGGGGCCACGTGTCACAATGGGACCACGTGTCACAATGGGCAGCCCACAGTCTGTAGCAGCTGCGCAGTAGTAGTCAGCTTCAGTCTGCTGAGGGAGCCTAAGCAGACAGGTGGGCGATGCTCGCCAGGGAGATGGAAAAATAGCTTGCTCACTTCACTCCACGAATCATTTCAGTATCTGCAGTTCCTCTGAGAATGGTGCACTCACTCTCTTAAGCGGTTTCCAAAGACAGATTGAATTGAAATTGGGATACACAAGTAGTGTTTTCAAAGCATGATTTGAATGCTTTTTTCAAATGTCGTTGCTCTGTAATTAGTTTTTCTTGGTCCAAGTTGCACATTTCCAATTCCTTAGCCTTGATTTAACTTGACCAACTCTTCTACTACTACTACTACTACTACTCTTATTCACCTCTATATGGGAGGCATTGCACTGTATTCAATCTGTCAGTAAAATAACGATCTATCTTGGCCTTTGCTGCTTGGTAGGTACAGGTGTGACAAGCTGCAGTAATGTGTTTGGCTTTGGATAGCTACATTTCTGCACACCCACCTGCTACAAGGCCTGCAGCCCCTTCCCCTCAGTACTTCCCCAGTCTTAATTCAAGCATTCAATTCCTACCACATCCCTCATGCAATGATATGTCGTTTCATTTTTGAAACATTGTCCCCCTCTTGTGGCCTTCCAACTTTGAAATTTACTGTTCAATTTTGAATTAATTCATATATGAATTAAATGGAAAAGCAACGATTTATCTGGCGAGTTATTTGAATGTTCGGCCTACGTCCACCAGTCTGACAGACGGTATTCTAGTGGCTTCTAGCAGCAGCAGCAGCAGCTAGGTGCGCTGCTTGCCTGCAGTAAATAGGATGTGTTCCATCAATGGAACACTGTGATAGGAATCATGCCATTCATAGAACACAATGCTTGGATGTGTTCCATTCCTGGAACAATGGGACCACGTGTCACAATGGGACCACATGTCACAATGGGCAGCCCACAGTCTGTAGCAGCTGCGCAGTAGTAGTCAGCTTCAGTCTGCTGAGGGAGCCTCAGCAGACAGGTGGGCGATGCTCGCCAGGGAGATGGAAAAATAGCTTGCTCACTTCACTCCACGAATCATTTCAGTATCTGCAGTTCCTCTGAGAATGGTGCACTCACTCTCTTAAGCGGTTTCCAAAGACAGATTGAATTGAAATCGGGATACACAAGTAGTGTTTTCAAAGCATGATTTGAATGCTTTTTTCAAATGTCGTTGCTCTGTAATTAGTTTTTCTTGGTCCAAGTTGCACATTTCCAATTCCTTAGCCTTGATTTCACTTGACCAACTCTTCTACTACTACTACTACTACTACTACTCTTATTCACCTCTATATGGGAGGCATTGCACTGTATTCAATCTGTCAGTAAAATAACGATCTATCTTGGCCTTTGCTGCTTGGTAGGTACAGGTATGACAAGCTGCGGTAATGTGTTTGGCTTTGGATAGCTACATTTCTGCACACCCACCTGCTACAAGGCCTGCAGCCCCTTCCCCTCAGTACTTCCCCAGTCTTAATTCAAGCATTCAATTCCTACCACATCCCTCATGCAATGATATGTCGTTTCATTTTTGAAACATTGTCCCCCTCTTGTGGCCTTCCAACTTTGAAATTTACTGTTCAATTTTGAATTAATTCATATATGAATTAAATGGAAAAGCAACGATTTATCTGGCGAGTTATTTGAATGTTCGGCCTACGTCCACCTGTCTGACAGACGGTATTCTAGTGGCTTGTAGCAGCAGCAGCAGCAGCTAGGTGCGCTGCTTGCCTGCAGTAAATAGGATGTGTTCCATCCATGGAGCACTGTGATAGGAATCATGCCATTCATAGAACACAATGCTTGGATGTGTTCTATTCCTGAAACAATGGGACCACGTGTCACAATGGGACCACGTGTCACAATGGGCAGCCCACAGTCTGTAGCAGCTGCGCAGTAGTAGTCAGCTTCAGTCTGCTGAGGGAGCCTCAGCAGACAGGTGGGCGATGCTTGCCAGGGAGATGGAAAAATTGCTTGCTCACTTCACTCCACGCATCATTTCAGTATCTGCAGTTCCTCTGAGAATGGTGCACTCACTCTCTTAAGCGGTTTCCAAAGACAGATTGAATTGAAATTGGGATACACAAGTAGTGTTTTCAAAGCATGATTTGAATGCTTTTTTCAAATGTCGTTGCTCTGTAATTAGTTTTTCTTGGTCCAAGTTGCACATTTCCAATTTCTTAGCCTTGATTTAACTTGACCAACTCTTCTACTACTACTACTACTACTACTACTACTCTTATTCACCTCTATATGCTAGGCATTGCACTGTATTCAATCTGTCAGTAAAATAACGATCTATCTTGGCCTTTGCTGCTTGGTAGGTACAGGTGTGACAAGCTGCAGTAATGTGTTTGGCTTTGGAAAGCTACATTTCTGCACACCCACCTGCTACAAGGCCTGCAGCCCCTTCCCCTCAGTACTTCCCCAGTCTTAATTCAAGCATTCAATTCCTACCACATCCCTCATGCAATGATATGTCGTTTCATTTTTGAAACATTGTCCCCCTCTTGTGGCCTTCCAACTTTGAAATTTACTGTTCAATTTTGAATTAATTCATATATGAATTAAATGGAAAAGCAACGATTTATCTGGCGAGTTATTTGAATGTTCGGCCTACGTCCACCTGTCTGACAGACGGTATTCTAGTGGCTTGTAGCAGCAGCAGCAGCTAGGTGCGCTGCTTGCCTGCAGTAAATAGGATGTGTTCCATCCATGGAACACTGTGATAGGAATCATGCCATTCATAGTACACAATGCTTGGATGTGTTCTATTCCTGGAACAATGGGGCCACGTGTCACAATGGGACCACGTGTCACAATGGGCAGCCCACAGTCTGTAGCAGCTGCGCAGTAGTAGTCAGCTTAAGTCTGCTGAGGGAGCCTCAGCAGACAGGTGGGCGATGCTCGCCAGGGAGATGGAAAAATAGCTTGCTCACTTCACTCCACGCATCATTTCAGTATCTGCAGTTCCTCTGAGAATGGTGCACTCACTCTCTTAAGCGGTTTCCAAAGACAGATTGAATTGAAATTGGGATACACAAGTAGTGTTTTCAAAGCATGATTTGAATGCTTTTTTCAAATGTCGTTGCTCTGTAATTAGTTTTTCTTGGTCCAAGTTGCACATTTCCAATTCCTTAGCCTTGATTTAACTTGACCAACTCTTCTACTACTACTACTACTACTACTACTACTACTACTCTTATTCACCTCTATATGGGAGGCATTGCAATGTATTCAATCTGTCAGTAAAATAACGATCTATCTTGGCCTTTGCTGCTTGGTAGGTACAGGTGTGACAAGCTGCAGTAATGTGTTTGGCTTTGGATAGCTACATTTCTGCACACCCACCTGCTACAAGGCCTGCAGCCCCTTCCCCTCAGTACTTCCCCAGTCTTAATTCAAGCATTCAATTCCTACCACATCCCTCATGCAATGATATGTCGTTTCATTTTTGAAACATTGCCCCCCTCTTGTGGCCTTCCAACTTTGAAATTTACTGTTCAATTTTGAATTAATTCATATATGAATTAAATTGAAAAGCAACGATTTATCTGGTGAGTTATTTGAATGTTCGGCCTACGTCCACCTGTCTGACAGACGGTATTCTAGTGGCTTGTAGCAGCAGCAGCAGCAGCAGTAGCAGCTAGGTGCGCTGCTTGCCTGCAGTAAATAGGATGTGTTACATCCATGGAACACTGTGATAGGAATCATGCCATTCATAGAACACAATGCTTGGATGTGTTCTATTCCTGGAACAATGGGACCACGTGTCACAATGGGATCACGTGTCACAATGGGCAGCCCACAGTCTGTAGCAGCTGCGCAGTAGTAGTCAGCTTCAGTCTGCTGAGGGAGCCTCAGCAGACAGGTGGGCGATGCTCGCCAGGGAGATGGAAAAATAGCTTGCTCTCTTCACTCCACGCATCATTTCAGTATCTGCAGTTCCTCTGAGAATGGTGCACTCACTCTCTTAAGCAGTTTCCAAAGACAGATTGAATTGAAATCGGGATACACAAGTAGTGTTTTCAAAGCATGATTTGAATGCTTTTTTCAAATGTCGTTGCTCTGTAATTAGTTTTTCTTGGTCCAAGCTGCACATTTCCAATTACTTAGCCTTGATTTAACTTGACCAACTCTTCTACTACTACTACTACTACTACTACTACTACTACTACACTTATTCACCTCTATATGGGAGGCATTGCACTGTATTCAATCTGTCAGTAAAATAATGATCTATCTTGGCCTTTGCTGCGTGGTAGGTACAGTTGTCACAAGCTGCAGTAATGTGTTTGGCTTTGGATAGCTACATTTCTGCACACCCACCTGCTACAAGGCCTGCAGCCCCTTCCCCTCAGTACTTCCCCAGTCTTAATTCAAGCATTCAATTCCTACCACATCCCTCATGCAATGATATGTCGTTTCATTTTTGAAACATTGTCCCCCTCTTGTGGCCTTCCAACTTTGAAATTTACTGTTCAATTTTGAATTAATTTATATATGAATTAAATGGAAAAGCAACGATTTATCTGGCGAGTTATTTGAATGTTCGGCCTACGTCCACCTGTCTGACAGACGGTATTCTAGTGGCTTGTAGCAGCAGCAGCAGCAGCAGCAGCTAGGTGCGCTGCTTGCCTGCAGTAAATAGGATGTGTTCCATCCATGGAACACTGTGATAGGAATCATGCCATTCATAGAACACAATGCTTGGATGTGTTCTATTCCTGGAACAATGGGACCACGTGTCACAATGGGACCACGTGTCACAATGGGCCGCCCACAGTCTGTAGCAGCTGCGCAGTAGTAGTCAGCTTCAGTCTGCTGAGGGAGCCTCAGCAGACAGGTGGGCGATGCTCGCCAGGGAGATGGAAAAATAGCTTGCTCACTTCACTCCACACATCATTTCAGTATCTGCAGTTCCTCTGAGAATGGTGCACTCACTCTCTTAAGCGGTTTCCAAAGACAGATTGAATTGAAATCGGGATACACAAGTAGTGTTTTCAAAGCATGATTTGAATGCTTTTTTCAAATGTCGTTGCTCTGTAATTAGTTTTTCTTGGTCCAAGTTGCACATTTCCAATTCCTTAGCCTTGATTTAACTTGACCAACTCTTCTACTACTACTACTACTACTACTACTACTACTACTACTACTACTACTACTACTCTTATTCACCTCTATATGGGAGGCATTGCACTGTATTCAATCTGTCAGTAAAATAATGATCTATCTTGGCCTTTGCTGCTTGGTAGGTACAGGTGTGACAAGCTGCAGTAATGTGTTTGGCTTTGGAAAGCTACATTTCTGCACACCCACCTGCTCCAAGGCCTGCAGCCCCTTCCCCTCAGTACTTCCCCAGTCGTAATTCAAGCATTCAATTCCTACCACATCCCTCATACAATGATATGTCGTTTCATTTTTGAAACATTGTCCCCCTCTTGTGGCCTTCCAACTTTGAAATTTACTGTTCAATTTCGAATTAATTCATATATGAATTAAATGGAAAAGCAACGATTTATCTGGCGAGTTATTTGAATGTTCGGCCTACGTCCACCTGTCTGACAGACGGTATTCTAGTGGCTTGTAGCAGCAGCAGCAGCTAGGTGCGCTGCTTGCCTGCAGTAAATAGGATATGTTCCATCCATGGAACACTGTGATAGGAATCATGCCATTCACAGAACACAATGCTTGGATGTGTTCTATTCCTGGAACAATGGGGCCACGCGTCACAATGGGACCACGTGTCACAATGGGCAGCCCACAGTCTGTAGCAGCTGCGCAGTAGCAGTCAGCTTCAGTCTGCTGAGGGAGCCTCAGCAGACAGGTGGGCGACGCTCGCCAGGGAGATGGAAAAATAGCTTGCTCACTTCACTCCACGCATCATTTCAGTATCTGCAGTTCCTCTGAGAATGGTGCACTCACTCTCTTAAGCGGTTTCCAAAGACAGACTGAATTGAAAATGGGATACACAAGTAGTGTTTTCAAAGCATGATTTGAATGCTTTTTTCAAATGTCGTTGCTCTGTAATTAGTTTTTCTTGGTCCAAGTTGCACATTTCCAATTCCTTAGCCTTGATTTAGCTTGACCAACTCTTCTACTACTACTACTACTACTACTACTACTACTACTCTTATTCACCTCTATATGGGAGGCATTGCACTGTATTCAATCTGTCAGTAAAATAACGATCTATCTTGGCCTTTGCTGCTTGGTAGGTACAGGTGTGACAAGCTGCAGTAATGTGTTTGGCTTTGGATAGCTACATTTCTGCACACCCACCTGCTACAAGGCCTGCAGCCCCTTCCCCTCAGTACTTCCCCAGTCTTAATTCAAGCATTCAATTCCTACCACATCCCTCATGCAATGATATGTCGTTTCATTTTTGAAACATTGCCCCCCTCTTGTGGCCTTCCAACTTTGAAATTTACTGTTCAATTTTGAATTAATTCATATATGAATTAAATTGAAAAGCAACGATTTATCTGGTGAGTTATTTGAATGTTCGGCCTACGTCCACCTGTCTGACAGACGGTATTCTAGTGGATTGTAGCAGCAGCAGCAGCAGCTAGGTGCGCTGCTTGCCTGCAGTAAATAGGATGTGTTCCATCCATGGAACACTGTGATAGGAATCATGCCATTCATAGAACACAATGCTTGGATGTGTTCTATTCCTGGAACAATGGGACCACGTGTCACAATGGGACCACGTGTCACAATGGGCAGCCCACAGTCTGTAGCAGCTGCGCAGTAGTAGTCAGCTTCAGTCTGCTGAGGGAGCCTCAGCAGACAGGTGGGCGATGCTCGCCATGGAGATGGAAAAATAGCTTGCTCACTTCACTCCACGCATCATTTCAGTATCTGCAGTTCCTCTGAGAATGGTGCACTCACTCTCTTAAGCAGTTTCCAAAGACAGATTGAATTGAAATCGGGATACACAAGTAGTGTTTTCAAAGCATGATTTGAATGCTTTTTTCAAATGTCGTTGCTCTGTAATTAGTTTTTCTTGGTCCAAGTTGCACATTTCCAATTCCTTAGCCTTGATTTAACTTGACCAACTCTTCTACTACTACTACTACTACTACTACTACTACTACTACTACTACTACTACTCTTATTCACCTCTATATGAGAGGCATTGCACTGTATTCAATCTGTCAGTAAAATAACGATCTATCTTGGCCTTTGCTGCGTGGTAGGTACAGTTGTGACAAGCTGCAGTAATGTGTTTGGCTTTGGATAGCTACATTTCTGCACACCCACCTGCTACAAGGCCTGCAGCCCCTTCCCCTCAGTACTTCCCCAGTCTTAATTCAAGCATTCAGTGCCTACCACATCCCTCATGCAATGATATGTCGTTTCATTTTTGAAACATTGTCCCCCTCTTGTGGCCTTCCAACTTTGAAATTTACTGTTCAATTTTGAATTAATTCATATATGAATTAAATGGAAAAGCAACGATTTATCTGGCGAGTTATTTGAATGTTTGGCCTACGTCCACCTGTCTGACAGACGGTATTCTAGTGGCTTGTAGCAGCAGCAGCTAGGTGCGCTGCTTGCCTGCAGTAAATAGGATGTGTTCCATCCATGGAACACTGTGATAGGAATCATGCCATTCATAGAACACAATTCTTGGATGTGTTCTATTCCTGGAACAATGGGACCACGTGTCACAATGGGACCACGTGTCACAATGGGCAGCCCACAGTCTGTAGCAGCTGCGCAGTAGTAGTCAGCTTCAGTCTGCTGAGGGAGCCTCAGCAGACAGGTGGGCGATGCTCGCAAGGGAGATGGAAAAATAGCTTGCTCACTTCACTCCACGCATCATTTCAGTATCTGCAGTTCCTCTGAGAATGGTGCACTCACTCTCTTAAGCGGTTTCCAAAGACAGATTGAATTGAAATCGGGATACACAAGTAGTGTTTTCAAAGCATTATGTGAATGCTTTTTTCAAATGTCGTTGCTCTGTAATTAGTTTTTCTTGGTCCAAGTTGCACATTTCCAATTCCTTAGCCTTGATTTAACTTGACCAACTCTTCTACTACTACTACTACTACTACTACTACTCTTATTCACCTCTATATGGGAGGCATTGCACTGTATTCAATCTGTCAGTAAAATAACGATTTATCTTGGCCTTTGCTGCTTGGTAGGTACAGGTGTGACAAGCTGCAGTAATGTGTTTGGCTTTGGATAGCTACATTTCTGCACACCCACCTGCTATAAGGCCTGCAGCCCCTTCCCCTCAGTACTTCCCCAGTCTTAATTCAAGCATTCAATTCCTACCACATCCCTCATGCAATGATATGTCGTTTCATTTTTGAAACATTGTCCCCCTCTTGTGGCCTTCCAACTTTGAAATTTACTGTTCAATTTTGAATTAATTCATATATGAATTAAATGGAAAAGCAACGATTTATCTGGCTAGTTATTTGAATGTTCGGCCTACGTCCACCTGTCTGACAGACGGTATTCTAGTGGCTTGTAGCAGCAGCAGCAGCAGCAGCTAGGTGCGCTGCTTGCCTGCAGTAAATAGGATGTGTTCCATCCATGGAACACTGTGATAGGAATCATGCCATTCATAGAACACAATGCTTGGATGTGTTCTATTCCTGGAACAATGGGACCACGTGTCACAATGGGACCACGTGTCACAATGGGCAGCCCACAGTCTGTAGCAGCTGCGCAGTAGTAGTCAGCTTCAGTCTGCTGAGGGAGCCTCAGCAGACAGGTGGACGATGCTCGCCAGGGAGATGGAAAAATAGCTTGCTCACTTCACTCCACGCATCATTTCAGTATCTGCAGTTCCTCTGAGAATGGTGCACTCACTCTTAAGCGGTTTCCAAAGACAGATTGAATTGAAATCGGGATACACAAGTAGTGTTTTCAAAGCATAATTTGAATGCTTTTTTCAAATGTCGTTGCTCTGTAATTAGTTTTTCTTGGTCCAAGTTGCACATTTCCAATTCCTTAGCCTTGATTTAACTTGATCAACTCTTCTACTACTACTACTACTACTACTACTACTACACTTATTCACCTCTATATGGGAGGCACTGCACTGTATTCAATCTGTCAGTAAAATAACGATCTATCTTGGCCTTTGCTGCTTGGTAGGTACAGGTGTGACAAGCTGCAGTAATGTGTTTGACTTTGGAAAGCTACATTTCTGCACACCCACCTGCTACAATTCCTGCAGCCCCTTCCCCTCAGTACTTCCCCAGTCTTAATTCAAGCATTCAATTCCTACCACATCCCTCATGCAATGATATGTCGTTTCATTTTTGAAACATTGTCCCCCTCTTGTGGCCTTCCAACTTTGAAATTTACTGTTCAATTTTGAATTAATTCATATATGAATTAAATGGAAAAGCAACGATTTATCTGGCGAGTTATTTGAATGTTCGGCCTACGTCCACCTGTCTGACAGACGGTATTCTAGTGGCTTGTAGCAGCAGCAGCAGCAGCAGCTAGGTGCGCTGCTTGCCTGCAGTAAATAGGATGTGTTCCATCCATGGAACACTGTGATAGGAATCATGCCATTCATAGAACACAATTCTTGGATGTGTTCTATTCCTGGAACAATGGGACCACGTGTCACAATGGGACCACGTGTCACAATGGGCAGCCCACAGTCTGTAGCAGCTGCGCAGTAGTAGTCAGCTTCAGTCTGCTGAGGGAGCCTCAGCAGACAGGTGGGCGATGCTCGCCATGGAGATGGAAAAATAGCTTGCTCACTTCACTCCACGCATCATTTCAGTATCTGCAGTTCCTCTGAGAATGGTGCACTCACTCTCTTAAGCAGTTTCCAAAGACAGATTGAATTGAAATCGGGATACACAAGTAGTGTTTTCAAAGCATGATTTGAATGCTTTTTTCAAATGTCGTTGCTCTGTAATTAGTTTTTCTTGGTCCAAGTTGCACATTTCCAATTCCTTAGCCTTGATTTAACTTGACCAACTCTTCTACTACTACTACTACTACTACTACTACTACTACTACTACTACTACTACTCTTATTCACCTCTATATGAGAGGCATTGCACTGTATTCAATCTGTCAGTAAAATAACGATCTATCTTGGCCTTTGCTGCGTGGTAGGTACAGTTGTGACAAGCTGCAGTAATGTGTTTGGCTTTGGATAGCTACATTTCTGCACACCCACCTGCTACAAGGCCTGCAGCCCCTTCCCCTCAGTACTTCCCCAGTCTTAATTCAAGCATTCAGTGCCTACCACATCCCTCATGCAATGATATGTCGTTTCATTTTTGAAACATTGTCCCCCTCTTGTGGCCTTCCAACTTTGAAATTTACTGTTCAATTTTGAATTAATTCATATATGAATTAAATGGAAAAGCAACGATTTATCTGGCGAGTTATTTGAATGTTTGGCCTACGTCCACCTGTCTGACAGACGGTATTCTAGTGGCTTGTAGCAGCAGCAGCTAGGTGCGCTGCTTGCCTGCAGTAAATAGGATGTGTTCCATCCATGGAACACTGTGATAGGAATCATGCCATTCATAGAACACAATTCTTGGATGTGTTCTATTCCTGGAACAATGGGACCACGTGTCACAATGGGACCACGTGTCACAATGGGCAGCCCACAGTCTGTAGCAGCTGCGCAGTAGTAGTCAGCTTCAGTCTGCTGAGGGAGCCTCAGCAGACAGGTGGGCGATGCTCGCAAGGGAGATGGAAAAATAGCTTGCTCACTTCACTCCACGCATCATTTCAGTATCTGCAGTTCCTCTGAGAATGGTGCACTCACTCTCTTAAGCGGTTTCCAAAGACAGATTGAATTGAAATCGGGATACACAAGTAGTGTTTTCAAAGCATTATGTGAATGCTTTTTTCAAATGTCGTTGCTCTGTAATTAGTTTTTCTTGGTCCAAGTTGCACATTTCCAATTCCTTAGCCTTGATTTAACTTGACCAACTCTTCTACTACTACTACTACTACTACTACTACTCTTATTCACCTCTATATGGGAGGCATTGCACTGTATTCAATCTGTCAGTAAAATAACGATTTATCTTGGCCTTTGCTGCTTGGTAGGTACAGGTGTGACAAGCTGCAGTAATGTGTTTGGCTTTGGATAGCTACATTTCTGCACACCCACCTGCTATAAGGCCTGCAGCCCCTTCCCCTCAGTACTTCCCCAGTCTTAATTCAAGCATTCAATTCCTACCACATCCCTCATGCAATGATATGTCGTTTCATTTTTGAAACATTGTCCCCCTCTTGTGGCCTTCCAACTTTGAAATTTACTGTTCAATTTTGAATTAATTCATATATGAATTAAATGGAAAAGCAACGATTTATCTGGCTAGTTATTTGAATGTTCGGCCTACGTCCACCTGTCTGACAGACGGTATTCTAGTGGCTTGTAGCAGCAGCAGCAGCAGCAGCTAGGTGCGCTGCTTGCCTGCAGTAAATAGGATGTGTTCCATCCATGGAACACTGTGATAGGAATCATGCCATTCATAGAACACAATGCTTGGATGTGTTCTATTCCTGGAACAATGGGACCACGTGTCACAATGGGACCACGTGTCACAATGGGCAGCCCACAGTCTGTAGCAGCTGCGCAGTAGTAGTCAGCTTCAGTCTGCTGAGGGAGCCTCAGCAGACAGGTGGACGATGCTCGCCAGGGAGATGGAAAAATAGCTTGCTCACTTCACTCCACGCATCATTTCAGTATCTGCAGTTCCTCTGAGAATGGTGCACTCACTCTTAAGCGGTTTCCAAAGACAGATTGAATTGAAATCGGGATACACAAGTAGTGTTTTCAAAGCATAATTTGAATGCTTTTTTCAAATGTCGTTGCTCTGTAATTAGTTTTTCTTGGTCCAAGTTGCACATTTCCAATTCCTTAGCCTTGATTTAACTTGATCAACTCTTCTACTACTACTACTACTACTACTACTACTACACTTATTCACCTCTATATGGGAGGCACTGCACTGTATTCAATCTGTCAGTAAAATAACGATCTATCTTGGCCTTTGCTGCTTGGTAGGTACAGGTGTGACAAGCTGCAGTAATGTGTTTGACTTTGGAAAGCTACATTTCTGCACACCCACCTGCTACAATTCCTGCAGCCCCTTCCCCTCAGTACTTCCCCAGTCTTAATTCAAGCATTCAATTCCTACCACATCCCTCATGCAATGATATGTCGTTTCATTTTTGAAACATTGTCCCCCTCTTGTGGCCTTCCAACTTTGAAATTTACTGTTCAATTTTGAATTAATTCATATATGAATTAAATGGAAAAGCAACGATTTATCTGGCGAGTTATTTGAATGTTCGGCCTACGTCCACCTGTCTGACAGACGGTATTCTAGTGGCTTGTAGCAGCAGCAGCAGCAGCAGCTAGGTGCGCTGCTTGCCTGCAGTAAATAGGATGTGTTCCATCCATGGAACACTGTGATAGGAATCATGCCATTCATAGAACACAATTCTTGGATGTGTTCTATTCCTGGAACAATGGGACCACGTGTCACAATGGGACCACGTGTCACAATGGGCAGCCCACAGTCTGTAGCAGCTGCGCAGTAGTAGTCAGCTTCAGTCTGCTGAGGGAGCCTCAGCAGACAGGTGGGCGATGCTCGCCAGGGAGATGGAAAAATAGCTTGCTCACTTCACTCCACATATCATTTCAGTATCTGCAGTTCCTCTGAGAATGGTGCACTCACTCTCTTAAGCGGTTTCCAAAGACAGATTGAATTGAAATCGGGATACACAAGTAGTGTTTTCAAAGCATGATGTGAATGCTTTTTTCAAATGTCGTTGCTCTGTAATTAGTTTTTCTTGGTCCAAGTTGCACATTTCCAATTCCTTAGCCTTGATTTAACTTGACCAACTCTTCTACTACTACTACTACTACTACTACTCTTATTCACCTCTATATGGGAGGCATTGCACTGTATTCAATCTGTCAGTAAAATAACGATCTATCTTGGCCTTTGCTGCTTGGTAAGTACAGGTGTGACAAGCTGCAGTAATGTGTTTGGCTTTGGATAGCTACATTTCTGCACACCCACCTGCTATAAGGCCTGCAGCCCCTTCCCCTCAGTACTTCCCCAGTCTTAATTCAAGCATTCAATTCCTACCACATCCCTCATGCAATGATATGTCGTTTCATTTTTGAAACATTGTCCCCCTCTTGTGGCCTTCCAACTTTGAAATTTACTGTTCAATTTTGAATTAATTCATGTATGAATTAA
Organism: Dendrobates tinctorius; assembly: GCF_039654945.1. Taxonomy (NCBI): domain Eukaryota; kingdom Metazoa; phylum Chordata; class Amphibia; order Anura; family Dendrobatidae; genus Dendrobates; species Dendrobates tinctorius. Next base: position 27,716,172 of record NW_027361793.1, read on the forward strand.
ATGGAAAAGCAACGATTTATCTGGCTAGTTATTTGAATGTTCGGCCTACGTCCACCTGTCTGACAGACGGTATTCTAGTGGCTTGTAGCAGCAGCAGCAGCAGCAGCTAGGTGCGCTGCTTGCCTGCAGTAAATAGGATGTGTTCCATCCATGGAACACTGTGATAGGAATCATGCCATTCATAGAACACAATGCTTGGATGTGTTCTATTCCTGGAACAATGGGACCACGTGTCACAATGGGACCACGTGTCACAATGGGCAGCCCACAGTCTAGCAGCTGCGCAGTAGTAGTCAGCTTCAGTCTGCTGAGGGAGCCTCAGCAGACAGGTGGGCGATGCTCGCCAGGGAGATGGAAAAATAGCTTGCTCACTTCACTCCACGCATCATTTCAGTATCTGCAGTTCCTCTGAGAATGGTGCACTCACTCTTAAGCGGTTTCCAAAGACAGATTGAATTGAAATCGGGATACACAAGTAGTGTTTTCAAAGCATAATTTGAATGCTTTTTTCAAATGTCGTTGCTCTGTAATTAGTTTTTCTTGGTCCAAGTTGCACATTTCCAATTCCTTAGCCTTGATTTAACTTGATCAACTCTTCTACTACTACTACTACTACTACTACTACTACTACACTTATTCACCTCTATATGGGAGGCATTGCACTGTATTCAATCTGTCAGTAAAATAACGATCTATCTTGGCCTTTGCTGCTTGGTAGGTACAGGTGTGACAAGCTGCAGTAATGTGTTTGGCTTTGGAAAGCTACATTTCTGCACACCCACCTGCTACAAGGCCTGCAGCCCCTTCCCCTCAGTACTTCCCCAGTCTTAATTCAAGCATTCAATTCCTACCACATCCCTCATGCAATGATATGTCGTTTCATTTTTGAAACATTGTCCCCCTCTTGTGGCCTTCCAACTTTGAAATTTACTGTTCAATTTTGAATTAATTCATATATGAATTAAATGGAAAAGCAACGATTTATCTGGCGAGTTATTTGAATGTTCGGCCTACGTCCACCTGTCTGACAGACGGTATTCTAGTGGCTTGTAGCAGCAGCAGCAGCAGCAGCAGCTAGGTGCGCTGCTTGCCTGCAGTAAATAGGACGTGTTCCATCCATGGAACACTGTGATAGGAATCATGCCATTCAAAGAACACAATGCTTGGATGTGTTCTATTCCTGGAACAATGGGGCCACGTGTCACAATGGGACCACGTGTCACAATGGGCAGCCCACAGTCTGTAGCAGCTGCGCAGTAGTAGTGAGCTTCAGTCTGCTGAGGGAGCCTCAGCAGACAGGTGGGCGATGCTCGCCAGGGAGATGGAAAAATAGCTTGCTCACTTCACTCCACGCATCATTTCAGTATCTGCAGTTCCTCTGAGAATGGTGCACTCACTCTCTTAAGCGGTTTCCAAAGACAGATTGTTGAGAGGATTAAAAAAGAATCAAAAATTTCAATCCTGCATGATTCTACCAAGAAATGTGATTCTTCATTCAAAACGCTGATTTTTTCTATTGGGTTATATTGAATAATGAATGTTTTGAATTTTCTCCAAAAGTAAAGTAGTTGCAAGCTCATGCTTTTAGAGACTTGTTTGGGCTCATGAGAGGAGTAAAAAACCATCAAAAATTTCAATCCTGCATGATTCTACCAAGAAATGTGATTCTTCATTCAAAACCTGATTTTTGCTATTGGGCTCTATTGAATAATGAATGTTTTGAATTTTCTCCAAAAGTAAAGTAGTTGCAAACTCATGCTTTTAGAGACTTGTTTGGGCTCATGAGAGGAGTAGAAAAACATCAAAAATTTCAGTCCTGCATGATTCTACCAAGAAATATGTGTTCATTCAAACCGCTGGTTTTTGATATTTTGGGCCCTATTGAATAATGAATGTTTTGAATTTTCTGCAAAAGTAAAGTAGTTGCAAACTCATCCTTTTAGAAACTTGTTTGGGCTGTTGAGAGGAGTAAAAAACCATCAAAAATTTCAATCCTGCATGATTCTACCAAGAAATGTGATTCTTCATTCAAAACGCTGATTTTTGCTATTGGGTTCTATTGAATAATGAATGTTTTGAATTTTCTCCAAAAGTAAAGTAGTTGCAAGCTCATGCTTTTAGAGACTTGTTTGGGCTCATGAGAGGAGTAGAAAAACATCAAAAATTTCAGTCCTGCATGATTCTACCAAGAAATGTGTGTTCATTCAAACCGCTAGTTTGTGATATTTTGGGCCCTATTGAATAATGAATGTTTTGAATTTTCTCCAAAAGTAAAGTAGTTGCAAACTCATCCTTTTAGAAACTTGTTTGGGCTGTTGAGAGGAGTAAAAAACCATCAAAAATTTCAATCCTGCATGATTCTACCAAGAAATGTGATTCTTCATTCAAAACCTGATTTTTGCTATTGGGTTCTATTGAATAATGAATGTTTTGAATTTTCTCCAAAAGTAAAGTAGTTGCAAACTCATGCTTTTAGAGACTTGTTTGGGCTCATGAGAGGAGTAGAAAAACATCAAAAATTTCAGTCCTGCATGATTCTACCAAGAAATGTGTGTTAATTCAAACCGCTGGTTTTTGATATTTTGGGCCCTATTGAATAATGAATGTTTTGAATTTTCTCCAAAAGTAAAGTAGATGCAAACTCATCCTTTTAGAAACTTGTTTGGGCTGTTGAGAGGAGTAAAAAACCATCAAAAATTTCAATCCTGCATTTTCTACCAAGAAATGTGATTCTTCATTCAAAACGCTGGTTTTTGCTATTGGGATCTATTGAATAATGAATGTTTTGAATTTTCTCCAAAAGTAAAGTAGTTGCAAACTCATCCTTTTAGAGACTTGTTTGTGCTCATGAGAGGAGTAGAAAAACATCAAAAATTTCAGTCCTGCACGATTCTACCAAGAAATGTGAGTGTTCATTCAAACCGCTGGTTTTTGATAGTTTGGGCCCTATTGAATAATGAATGTTTTGAATTTTCTCCAAAAGTAAAGTAGTTGCAAACTCATCCTTTTAGAAACTTGTTTGGGCTGTTGAGAGTAGTAAAAAACCATCAAAAACTTCAATCCTGCATGATTCTACCAAGAAATGTGATTCTTCATTCAAAACCTGATTTTTGCTATTGGGTTCTATTGAATAATGAATGTTTTGAATTTTCTCCAAAAGTAAAGTAGTTGCAAACTCATGCTTTTAGAGACTTGTTTGGGCTCATGAGAGGAGTAGAAAAACATCAAAAATTTCAGTCCTGCATGATTCTACCAAGAAAAGTGTGTTCATTCATACCGCTGGTTTTTGATATTTTGGGCCCTATTGAATAATGAATGTTTTGAATTTTCTCCAAAAGTAAAGTAGTTGCAAACTCATCATTTTAGAAACTTGTTTGGGCTGTTGAGAGGAGTAAAAAACCATCAAAAATTTCAATCCTGCATGATTCTACCAAGAAATGTGATTCTTCATTCAAACCTCTGGTTTTTGATATTTTGGGCCCTATTGAATAATGAATGTTTTGAATTTTCTCGAAAAGTAAAGTAGTTGCAAACTCATCCTTTTAGAAACTTGTTTGGGCTGTTGAGAGGAGTAAAAAACCATCAAAAATTTCAATCCTGCATGATTCTACCAAGAAATGTGATTCTTCATTCAAAAGCTGGTTTTTGCTATTGGGCTCTATTGAATAATGAATGTTTTGAATTTTCTCCAAAAGTAAAGTAGTTGCAAACTCATTCTTTTAGAGACTTGTTTGTGCTCATGAGAGGAGTAGAAAAACATCAAAAATTTCAGTCCTGCACGATTCTACCAAGAAATGTGAGTTCATTCAAACCGCTGGTTTTTGATAGTTTGGGCCCTATTGAATAATGAATGTTTTGAATTTTCTCCAAAAGTAAAGTAGTTGCAAACTTATCCTTTTAGAAACTTGTTTGGGCTGTTGAGAGGAGTAAAAAAACCATCAAAAATTTCAATCCTGCATGATTCTACCAAGAAATGTGATTCTTCATTCAAAACGCTGATTTTTGCTATTGGGTTCTATTGAATAATGAATGTTTTGAATTTTCTCCAAAAGTAAAGTAGTTGCAAGCTCATGCTTTTAGAGACTTGTTTGGGCTCATGAAAGGAGTAGAAAAACATCAAAAATTTCAGTCCTGCATGATTCTACCAAGAAATGTGTGTTCATTCAAACCGCTGGTTTTTGACATTTTGGTCCCTATTGAATAATGAATATTTTGAATTTTTTCCAAAAGTAAAGTAGTTGCAAACTCATCCTTTTTGAAACTTGTTTTGGCTGTTTACAGGAGTAAAAAACCTTCAAAAATTTCAGTCCTGCATGATTGTACCAAGAAATGTGATTCTTCATTCAAAATGCTGGTTTTTGCTATTGGGCTCTATTGAATAATGAATGTTTTGAATTTTCTCCAAAAGTAAAGTAGTTGCAAACTCATCCTTTTAGAGTCTTGGTTTGGGCTCATGAGAGGAGTAGAAAAACATCAAAAATTTCAGTCCTGCAAGATTCTAACAAGAAATGTGAGTGTTCATTCAAACCGCTGGTTTTTGATATTTTGGGCCCTATTGAATAATGAATGTTTTGAATTTTCTCCAAAAGTAAAGTAGTTGCAAACTCATCCTTTTAGAAACTTGTTTGTGCTGTTGAGAGGAGTAAAAAACCATAAAAAATTTCAATCCTGCATGATTCTACCAAGAAATGTGATTCTTCATTCAAAACCTGATTTTTGCTATTGGGCTCTATTGAATAATGAATGTTTTGAATTTTCTCCAAAAGTAAAGTAGTTGCAAACTCATCCTTTTAGAGACTTGTTTGGGCTCATGAGAGGAGTAGAAAAACATCAAAAATTTCAGTCCTGCACGATTCTACCAAGAAATGTGAGTGTTCATTCAAACCGCTGGATTTTGATAGTTTGGGCCCTATTGAATAATGAATGTTTTGCATTTTCTCCAAAAGTAAAGTAGTTGCAAACTCATCCTTTTAGAAACTTGTTTGGGCTGTTGAGAGGAGTAAAAAACCATCAAAAATTTCAATCCTGCATGATTCTACCAAGAAATGTGATTCTTCATTCAAAACCTGATTTTTGATATTGGGCTCTATTGAATAATGAATGTTTTGAATTTTCTCCAAAAGTAAAGTAGTTGCAAACTCATGCTTTTAGAGACTTGTTTGGGCTCATGAGAGGAGTAGAAAAACATCAAAAATTTCAGTCCTGCATGATTCTACCAAGAAATATGTGTTTATTCAAACCGCTGGTTTTTGATATTTTGGGCCCTATTGAATAATGAATGTTTTGAATTTTCTCCAAAAGTAAAGTAGTTGCAAACTCATCCTTTTAGAAACTTGTTTGGGCTGTTGAGAGGAGTAAAAAACCATCAAAAATTTCAATCCTGCATGATTCTACCAAGAAATGTGATTCTTCATTCAAAACGCTGATTTTTGCTATTGGGTTCTATTGAATAATGAATGTTTTGAATTTTCTCCAAAAGTAAAGTAGTTGCAAGCTCATGCTTTTAGAGACATGTTTGGGCTCATGAGAGGAGTAGAAAAACATCAAAAATTTCAGTCCTGCACGATTCTACCAAGAAATGTGTGTTCATTCAAACCGCTGGTTTTTGATATTTTGGGCCCTATTGAATAATGAATGTTTTGAATTTTCTCCAAAAGTAAAGTAGTTGCAAACTCATCCTTTTAGAAACTTGTTTGGGCTGTTGAGAGGAGTAAAAAACCATCAAAAATTTCAATCCTGCATGATTCTACCAAGAAATGTGATTCTTCATTCAAAACGCTGATTTTTGCTATTGGGTTCTATTGAATAATGAATGTTTTGAATTTTCTCCAAAAGTAAAGTAGTTGCAAGCTCATGCTTTTAGAGACTTGTTTGGGCTCATGAGAGGAGTAGAAAAACATCAAAAATTTCAGTCCTGCATGATTCTACCAAGAAATGTGTGTTCATTCAAACCGCTGGTTTTTGATATTTTGGGCCCTATTGAATAATGAATGTTTTGAATTTTCTCCAAAAGTAAAGTAGTTGCAAACTCATCCTTTTAGAGACTTGTTTGGGCTCATGAGAGGAGTAGAAAAACATCAAAAATTTCAGTCCTGCACGATTCTACCAAGAAATGTGAGTGTTCATTCAAACCGCTGGTTTTTGATAGTTTGGGCCCTATTGAATAATGAATGTTTTGAATTTTCTCCAAAAGTAAAGTAGTTGCAAGCTCATGCTTTTAGAGACTTGTTTGGGCTCATGAGAGGAGTAGAAAAACATCAAAAATTTCAGTCCTGTATTATTCTACCAAGAAATGTGTGTTCATTCAAACCGCTGGTTTTTGATATTTTGGGCCTTATTGAATAATGAATGTTTTGAATTTTCTCCAAAAGTAAAGTAGTTGCAAACTCATCCTTTTAGAAACTTGTTTGGGCTGTTGAGATGAGTAAAAAACCATCAAAAATTTCAGTCCTGCATGATTCTACCAAGAAATGTGATTCTTCATTCAAAACGCTGATTTTTGCTATTGGGTTCCATTGAATAATGAATGTTTTGAATTTTCTCCAAAAGTAAAGTAGTTGCAAGCTCATGCTTTTAGAGACTTGTTTGGGCTCATGAGAGGAGTAGAAAAACATCAAAAATTTCAGTCCTGCATGATTCTACCAAGAGATGTGTGTTAATTCAAACCACTGGTTTTTGATATTTTGGGCCCTATTGCATAATGAATGTTTTGAATTTTCTCCAAAAGTAAAGTAGTTGCAAACTCATCCTTTTAGAAACTTGTTTGGGCTGTTGAGAGGAGTAAAAAACCATCAAAAATTTCAAGCCTGCATGATTCTACCAAGAAATGTGATTCTTCAATCAAAACCTGATTTTTGCTATTGGGTTCTATTGAATAATGAATGTTTTGAATTTTCTCCAAAAGTAAAGTAGTTGCAAGCTCATGCTTTTAGAGACTTGTTTGGGCTCATGAAAGGAGTAGAAAAACATCAAAAATTTCAGTCCTGCATGATTCTACCAAGAAATGTGTGTTCATTCAAACCGCTGGTTTTTGATATTTTGGGCCCTATTGAATAATGAATGTTTTGAATTTTCTCCAAAAGTAAAGTAGTTGCAAACTCATCCTTTTTGAAACTTGTTTGGGCTGTTGAGAGGAGTAAAAAACCATCAAAAATTTCAATCCTGCATGATTCTACCAAGAAATGTGATTCTTCATTCAAAACGCTGGTTTTTGCTATTGGGCTCTATTGAATAATGAATGTTTTGAATTTTCTCCAAAAGTAAAGTAGTTGCAAACTCATGCTTTTAGAGACTTGTTTGGGCTCATGAGAGGAGTAGAAAAACATCAAAAATTTCAGTCCTGCATGATTCTACCAAGAAATGTGTGTTCATTCAAACCGCTGGTTTTTGATATTTTGGGCCCTATTGAATAATGAATGTTTTGAATTTTCTCCAAAAGTAAAGTAGTTGCAAACTCATCCTTTTTGAAACTTGTTTGGGCTGTTGAGAGGAGTAAAAAACCATCAAAAATTTCAATCCTGCATGATTCTACCAAGAAATGTGATTCTTCATTCAAAACGCTGGTTTTTGCTATTGGGCTCTATTGAATAATGAATGTTTTGAATTTTCTCCAAAAGTAAAGTAGTTGCGAACTCATCCTTTTAGAGTCTTGGTTTGGGCTCATGAGAAGAGTAGAAAAACATCAAAAATTTCAGTCCTGCACGATTCTACCAAGAAATGTGTGTTCATTGAAACCGCTGGTTTTTGATATTTTGGGCCCTATTGAATAATGAATGTTTTGAATTTTCTCCAAAAGTAAAGTAGTTGCAAACTCATCCTTTTAGAAACTTGTTTGGGCTGTTGAGAGGAGTAAAATAGAATCAAAAATTTAAATCCTGCATGATTCTACCAAGAAATGTGATTCTTCATTCAAAACCTGATTTTTGCTATTGGGCTCTATTGAATAATGAATGTTTTGAATTTTCTCCAAAAGTAAAGTAGTTGCAAACTCATCCTTTTAGAGACTTGTTTGGGCTCATGAGAGGAGTAGAAAAACATCAAAAATTTCAGTCCTGCACGATTCTACCAAGAAATGTGAGTGTTCATTCAAACCGCTGGTTTTTGATAGTTTGGGCCCTATTGAATAATGAATGTTTTGAATTTTTTCCAAAAGTAAAGTAGTTGCAAACTCATCCTTTTAGAAACTTGTTTGGGCTGTTGAGAGGAGTAAAAAAACATCAAAAATTTCAATCCTGCATGATTCTACCAAGAAATGTGATTCTTCATTCAAAACGCTGATTTTTGCTATTGGGTTCTATTGAATAATGAATGTTTTGAATTTTCTCCAAAAGTAAAGTAGTTGCAAGCTCATGCTTTATAGACTTGTTTGGGCTCATGAGAGGAGTAGAAAAACATCAAAAATTTCAGTACTGCATGATTCTACCAAGAAATGTGTGTTCATTCAAACCGCTGGTTTTTGATATTTTGGGCCCTATTGAATAATGAATGTTTTAAATTTTCTCCAAAAGTAAAGAAGATGCAAACTCATCCTTTTAGAAACTTGTTTGGGCTGTTGAGACGAGTAAAAAACCATCAAAAATTTCAATCCTGCATGATTCTACCAAGAAATGTGATTCTTCATTCAAAACGCTGATTTTTGCTATTGGGTTATATTGAATAATGAATGTTTTGAATTTTCTCCAATAGTCAAGTAGTTGCAAGCTCATGCTTTTAGAGACATGTTAGGGCTCATGAGAGGAGTAGAAAAACATCAAAAATTTCAGTCCTGCACGATTCTACCAAGAAATGTGTGTTCATTCAAACCGCTGGTTTTTGATATTTTGGGCACTATTGAATAATGAATGTTTTGAATTTTCTCCAAAAGTAAAGTAGTTGCAAACTCATCCTTTTAGAAACTTGTTTGGGCTGTTGAGAGGAGTAAAAAACCATCAAAAATTTCAATCCTGCATATTCTACCAAGAAATGTGATTCTTCATTCAAAACGCTGGTTTTTGCTTTTGGGCTCTATTGAATAATGAATGTTTTGAATTTTCTCCAAAAGTAAAGTAGTTGCAAACTCATCCTTTTAGAGACTTGTTTGTGCTCATGAGAGGAGTAGAAAAACATCAAAAATTTCAGTCCTGCACGATTCTACCAAGAAATGTGAGTGTTCATTCAAACCGCTGGTTTTTGATAGTTTGGGCCCTATTGAGTAATGAATGTTTTGAATTTTCTCCAAAAGTAAAGTAGTTGCAAACTCCTCCTTTTAGAAACTTGTTTGGGCTGTTGAGAGGAGTAAAAAAACATCAAAAATTTCAATCCTGCATGATGCTACCAAGAAATGTGATTCTTCATTCAAAATGCTGATTTTTGGTATTGGGTTCTATTGAATAATGAATGTTTTGAATTTTCTCCAAAAGTAAAGTAGTTGCAAGCTCATGCTTTTAGAGACATGTTTGGGCTCATGAGAGGAGTAGAAAAACATCAAAAATTTCAGTCCTGCACGATTCTACCAAGAAATGTGTGTTCATTGAAACCGCTGGTTTTTGATATATTGGGCCCTATTGAATAATGAATGTTTTGAGTTTTCTCCAAAAGTAAAGCAGTTGCAAACTCATCCTTTTAGAAACTTGTTTGGGCTGTTGAGAGGAGTAAAAAACCATCAAAAATTTCAATCCTGCATGATTCTACCAAGAAATGTGATTCTTCATTCAAAACGCTGATTTTTGCTAAAAGGATGAGTTTGCAACTACTTTACTTTTGGAGAAAATTCAAAACATTCATTATTCAATAGGGCCCAAACTATCAAAAACCAGCGGTTTGAATGAACACTCACATTTCTAGGTAGAATCGTGCAGGACTGAAATTTTTGATGTTTTTCTACTCCTCTCATGAGCCCAAACAAGTCTCTAAAAGGATGAGTTTGCAACTACTTTACTTTTGGAGAAAATTCAAAACATTCATTATTCAATAGAGCCCAATAGCAAAAATCAGGTTTTGAATGAAGAATCACATTTCTTGGTAGAATCATGCAGGATTGAAATTTTTGATGGTTTTTTACTCCTCTCAACAGCCCAAACAAGTTTCAAAAGGATGAGTTTGCAAATACTTTACTTTTGGAGAAAATTCAAAACATTCATTATTCAATAGGGCCCAAAATATCAAAAACCAGCGGTTTGAATGAACACACATTTCTTGGTAGAATCATGCAGGACTGAAATTTTTGATGTTTTTCTACTCTCATGAGCCCAAACAAGTCTCTAAAAGCATGAGTTTGCAACTACTTTACTTTTGGAGAAAATTCAAAACATTCATTATTCAATAGGGCCCAAACTATCAAAAACCAGCGGTTTGAATGAACACTCACATTTCTTGGTAGAATCGTGCAGGACTGAAATTTTTGATGTTTTTCTACTCCTCTCATGAGCACAAACAAGACTCTAAAAGGATGAGTTTGCAACTACTTTACTTTTGGAGAAAATTCAAAACATTCATTATTCAATAGAGCCCAATAGCAAAAATCAGGTTTTGAATGAAGAATAACATTTCTTGGTAGAATCATGCAGGATTGAAATTTTTGATGGTTTTTTACTCCTCTCAACAGCCCAAACAAGTTTCTATAAGGATGAGTTTGCAACTACTTTACTTTTGGAGAAAATTCAAAACATTCATTATTCAATAGGGCCCAAACTATCAAAAACCAGCGGTTTGAATGAACACTCACATTTCTTGGTAGAATCGTGCAGGACTGAAATTTTTGATGTTTTTCTACTCCTCTCATGAGCCCAAACAAGAGTTTAAAAGGATGAGTTTGCAACTACTTTACTTTTGGAGAAAATTCAAAACATTCATTATTCAATAGAGCCCAATAGCAAAAACCAGCGTTTTGAATGAAGAATCACATTTCTTGGTAGAATCATGCAGGATTGAAGTTTTTGGTGGTTTTTTACTCCTCTCAACAGCCCAAACAAGTTTCTAAAAGGATGAGTTTGCAACTACTTTACTTTTGGAGAAAATTCAAAACATTCATTATTCAATAGGGCCCAAAATATCAAAAACCAGCGGTTTGAATGAACACACATTTCTTGGTAGAATCGTGCAGGACTGAAATGTTTGATGTTTTTCTACTCCTCTCATGAGCCCAAACAAGACTCTAAAAGGATGAGTTTGCAACTACTTTACTTTTGGAGAAAATTCAAAACATTCATTATTCAATAGAACCCAATAGCAAAAATCAGCGTTTTGAATGAAGAATCATTTCTTGGTAGAATCATGCAGGATTGAAATTTTTGATGGTTTTTTACTCCTCTCAACAGCCCAAAAAAGTTTCAAAAGGATGAGTTTGCAACTACTTTACTTTTGGAGAAAATTCAAAACATTCATTATTCAATAGGGCCCAAAATATCAAAAAACAGTGGTTTGAATGAACACACATTTCACGGTAGAATCATGCAGGACTGAAATTTTTGATGTTTTTCTACTCTCATGAGCCCAAACAAGTCTCTAAAAGCATGAGTTTGCAACTACTTTACTTTTGGAGAAAATTCAAAACATTCATTATTCAATAGGGCCCAAATTCAATCTGTGTTTGGAAACCGCTTAAGAGAGTGAGTGCACCATTCTCATAGGAACTGCAGATACTGAAATGATGCGTGTAGTGAAGTGAGCAAGCTCTTTTTCCATCTCCCTGGCGAGCATCGCCCACCTGTCTGCTGAGGCTCCCTCAGCAGACTGAAGCTGACTACTACTGCGCAGCTGCTACAGACTGTTGGCTGCCCATTGTGACACGTTGTCCCATTGTGACACGTGGTCCCATTGTTCCAGGAATAGAACACATCCAAGCATTGTGTTCTATGAATGGCATGATTCCTATCACAGTGTTCCATGGATGGAACACATCCTATTTACTGCAGGCAAGCAGCGCACCTAGCTGCTGCTGCTACTGCTACAAGCCACTAGAATACCGTCTGTCAGACAGGTGGACGTAGGCCGAACATTCAAATAACTCGCCAGATAAATCGTTGCTTTTCCATTTAATTCATATATGAATTAATTCAAAATTGAACAGTAAATTTCAAAGTTGGAATTCCACAAGAGGGGGACAATGTTTCAAAAATGAAACGACATATCATTGCATGAGGGATGTGGTAGGAATTGAATGCTTGAATTAAGACTGGGGAAGTACTGAGGGGAAGGGGCTGCAGGCCTTGTAGAAGGTGGGTGTGCAGAAATGTAGCTATCCAAAGGCAAAGACATTACTGCAGCTTGTCAAACCTGTACCTACCAAGCAGCAAAGGCCAAGATAGATCGTTATTTTACTGACAGATTGAATACAGTGCAATACCTCCCATATAGAGGTGAATAAGAGTAGTAGTAGTAGTAGTAGTAGAAGAGTTGGTCAAGTTAAATCAAGGCTAAGGAATTGGAAATGTGCAACTTGGACCAAGAAAAACTTATTACAGAGCAACGACATTTGAAAAAAGCATTCAAATCATGCTTTGAAAACACTACTTGTGTATCCCGACTTCAATTCAATCTGTCTTTGGAAACCGCTTAAAGGGAAGGTGCCATCCAAAAATTTTTTTTTCAGCAATTGAAAAAATGTAAAGAATTAATGTTTACATTTTCTTAAAAAATATTATCGTTTGTTTTTAATTTTGCAAAATATGAAAAATAATTTTAAAAAGTTTGGCATTTCCACTTGTTAACACTAGGGGGAGCAGCTACTGAAATCTGGCACAAAAACCTATGACATCTATAGACACAGTGAGCAGCCATTTTGATGGGGCTTGCAAAGTTACTGACTGTCTTTGCATGTAAAGTCTGGATCACAACAGGCCATCAATCAGCAGACATGTTTCCTGGATTTCTGTGGAGCAGACAAGCAGACGGTTCATCCATGTGAATAAAACACTGCGCTCTTTGTACAATCCCTGGCACCGAACAGGGCGCCCCCACAGACCAGCACACACTGCTCTCCTGAAATACTCTGTGCTGCTGTCGCCCTGCTCCTTCCACCATACATCAGGCCCCTGTCCCCTCGGTTTCACACATCGCCAGGACGGGATCTGAGGAGAGGAATGGGGTCTTCGGTCACCGAGGATGGCAGGCAGCAAGGATTCTGGGAGCAGAGTGACAGCAGCACAGAGTATTTCAGGAGAGCAGTATCACACGGGATAGGATTAGATACACGGCTCAGCAGGCAGCATCACACAGGAGAGGATTAGATACACGGCTCAGCAGGCAGTATCACATGGGATAGGATTAGATACACGGCTCAGCAGGCAGCATCACACAGGAGAGGATTAGATACACGGCTCAGAATACAGTATCACACAGGATAGGATTAGATACACGGCTCAGCAGTCAGTATCACACAGGATAGGATTACATACACGGCTCAGCAGTCAGTATCACACAGGAGAGGATTAGATACACGGCTCAGCAGGCAGTATCACACAGGAGAGGATTAGATACACGGCTCAGCAGGCAGTATCACACAGGAGAGGATTAGATACACGGCTCAGCAGGCAGTATCACACAGAAGAGGATTAGATGCACGGCTCAGCAGGCAGTATCACACAGAAGAGGATTAGATGCACGGCTCAGCAGTCAGTATCACACAGGAGAGGATTAGATACACGGCTCAGCAGTCAGTATCACACAGGAGAGGATTAGATACACGGCTCAGCAGAAAGTATCACACAGGAGAGGATTAGATACCCGGCACAGAATACAGTATCACACAGGATAGGATTAGATACACAGCTCAGCAGACAGTATCACACAGGAGAGGATTAGATACACGGCTCAGCAGACAGTATCACACAGGAGAGGATTAGATACACGGCTCAGCAGAAAGTATCACACAGGAGAGGATTAGATACCCGGCTCAGAATACAGTATCACACAGGATATGATTAGATACACAGCTCAGCAGACAGTATCACACAGGAGAGGATTAGATACACGGCTCAGCAGACAGTATCACACAGGAGAGGATTAGATACACGGCTCAGCAGAAAGTATCACACAGGAGAGGATTAGATACCCGGCTCAGAATACAGTATCACACAGGATAGGATTACATACAAGGCTCAGCAGTCAGTATCACACAGGAGAGGATTAGATACACGGCTCAGCAGTCAGTATCACACAGGAGAGGATTAGATACACGGCTCAGCAGGCAGTATCACACAGGATAGGGTTAGATACACGGCTCAGCAGGCAGTATCACACAGGAGAGGATTAGATACACGGCTCAGCAGGCAGTATCACACAGAAGAGGATTAGATGCACGACTCAGCAGGCAGTATCACACAGAAGAGGATTAGATGCACGGCTCAGCAGGCAGTATCACACAGGAGAGGATTAGATACACGGCTCAGCAGACAGTATTACAGATATGCCGACACTGGTGAAACTTCCAGCCCCCCCCCAATTATACACAAGACTATGGGCTGTATAAGTCACTGTCCTCCTCAGACAGCCATAAAAGCAAAGGTGTCAGATTACCGGAGATCACTGGGGCTGTGAGTGAGGAGGCGGAGACAGAGCAGGAGGACGCTGGAGCAGGAAGCACAGGGCTGAGCCTGGAGTAAGCAGTACAGAGGAGCATAGATGAAAGTCACCCGCACTCACCACTCTCCATCCTCCGGCTCCAGTGAGCGCTTCTCTCCTCTGCTGACCACCTTCTCCTTTTCTTCAGCCTCTCCTCACAACACAGGACCCGTTATGCCACAAGTGGTCCTGTGATAGAGGGTAAGTGGAGCTCAGCAGATAGCACTGGGCTACAGTAAAATGGCGCCCAGCCACACCTACAGCAGTGAATGGTGCAGCCCACAGGGGCGTGCCCAGTTCTCTGCTACTGAGGCTGCAATGTGCGGTTGGAAGCCGACCGCAGTTTCCTATGTGCAGGGACGGCCATATTTGCAGACTGTATGAGTCCTCCACAGATCTGCAAATCAAGATGTCAGCGCCCAGTGGCTACATGAAAACATTATTACAAACAAACCATAAATCCTGGTTAGTACATTTGCTGAAACAACATGTTTTGTAACTTACTATTTTTTTGCAAATTATATAAAATTGCGGCACCTTCCCTTTAAGAGATTGAGTGCACCATTCTCAGAGGAACTGCAGATACTGAAATGATGCGTGGAGTGAAGTGAGCAAGCTCTTTTTCCATCTCCCTGGCGAGAATCGCCCACCTGTCTGCTGAGGCTCCCTCAGCAGACTGAAGCTGACTACTACTGCGCAGCTGCTACAGACTGTGGGCTGCCCATTGTGACACGTGGTCCCATTGTGACACGTGGTCCCATTGTTCCAGGAATAGAACACATCCAAGCATTGTGTTCTATGAATGGCATGATTCCTATCACAGTGTTCCATGGATATTGCAAAAAAAAGGGGGAGACAAAAAAGCGCAATAGGGTCTTATCCACGTTACAAAAGACAGTATATCATGAAATATGCTCACCTGGTTAGGATGAGATAAGAGCGTGTAGGTAGCGGCTGCTGCAGATCCACAGGTCTTCAGTGACCAAAGAAATGATGAATCCAAAGGGAGTTTGTAGCTATATTCCGCGCTGCCGCGGTGGAATTTCCTGATGAAGGGGGCATGAGACCCCTGAAACGCGTAGAATAAAACCACTGCAATCATACAGCATTCTCCTGGAATTTGTCTAAAGCGGCAGCGCGGAATATAGCTACAAACTCCCTTTGGATTCATCAGTGTTCCATGGATGTAACACATCCTATTTACTGCAGGCAAGCAGCGCACCTAGCTGCTACTGCTACTGCTGCTGCTGCTACAAGCCACTAGAATACCGTCTGTCAGACAGGTGGACGTAGGCCGAACATTCAAATAACTCGCCAGATAAATCGTTGCTTTTCCATTTAATTCATATATGAATTAATTCAAAATTGAACAGTAAATTTCAAAGTTGGAAGGCCACAAGAGGGGGACAATGTTTCAAAAATGAAACGACATATCATTGCATGAAGGATGTGGTAAGAATTAAATGCTTGAATTAAGACTGGGGAAGTACTGAGGGGAAGGGGCTGCAGGCCTTGTAGCAGGTGGGTGTGCAGAAATGTAGCTATCCAAAGCCAAACACATTACTGCAGCTTGTCACACCTATACCTACCAAGCAGCAAAGGCCAAGATAGATCGTTATTTTACTGACAGATTGAATACAGTGCAATGCCTCCCATATAGAGGTGAATAAGAGTAGTAGTAGTAGTAATAGTAGTAGTAGTAGTAGTAGTAGTAGTAGAAGAGTTGGTCAAGTTAAATCAAGGCTAAGGAATTGGAAATGTGCAACTTGGACCAAGAAAAACTTATTACAGAGCAACGACATTTGAAAAAAGCATTCAAATCATGCTTTGAAAACACTACTTGTGTATCCCGACTTCAATTCAATCTGTCTTTGGAAACCGCTTAAGAGATTGAGTGCACCATTCTCAGAGGAACTGCAGATACTGAAATGATGCGTGGAGTGAAGTGAGCAAGCTCTTTTTCCATCTCCCTGGCGAGAATCGCCCACCTGTCTGCTGAGGCTCCCTCAGCAGACTGAAGCTGACTACTACTGCGTAGCTGCTACAGACTGTGGGCTGCCCATTGTGACACGTGGTCCCATTGTGACACGTGGTCCCATTGTTCCAGGAATAGAACACCTCCAAGCATTGTGTTCTATGAATGGCATGATTCCTATCACAGTGTTCCATGGATGGAACACATCCTATTTACTGCAGGCAAGCAGCGCACCTAGCTGCTGCTGCTGCTGCTACTGCTACAAGCCACTAGAATACCGTCTGTCAGACAGGTGGACGTAGGCCAAACATTCAAATAACTCGCCAGATAAATCTTTGCTTTTCCATTTAATTCATATATGAATTAATTCAAAATTGAACAGTAAATTTCAAAGTTGGAAGGCCACAAGAGGGGGACAATGTTTCAAAAATGAAACGACATATCATTGCATGAGGGATGTGGTAGGAATTGAATGCTTGAATTAAGACTGGGGAAGTACTGAGGGGAAGGGGCTGCAGGCCTTGTAGCAGGTGGGTGTGCAGAAATGTAGCTATCCAAAGGCAAACACATTACTGCAGCTTGTCACACCTGTACCTACCAAGCAGCAAAGGTCAAGATAGATCGTTATTTTACTGACAGATTGAATACAGTGCAATGCCTCCCATATAGAGGTGAATAAGAGTAGTAGTAGTAGTAGTAGTAGAAGAGTTGGTCAAGTTAAATCAAGGCTAAGGAATTGGAAATGTGCAACTTGGACCAAGAAAAACTAATTACAGAGCAACGACATTTGAAAAAAGCATTCAAATCATGCTTTGAAAACACTACTTGTGTATCCCGATTTCAATTCAATCTGTCTTTGAAAACCGCTTAAAAGAGTGAGTGCACCATTCTCAGAGGAACTGCAGATACTGAAATGATGCGTGGAGTGAAGTGAGCAAGCTCTTTTTCCATCTCCCTGGCGAGCATCGCCCACCTGTCTGCTGAGGCTCCCTCAGCAGACTGAAGCTGACTACTACTGCGCAGCTGCTACAGAATGTGGGCTGCCCATTGTGACACGTGGTCCCATTGTGACACGTGGTCCCATTGTTCCAGGAATAGAACACATCCAAGCATTGTGTTCTATGAATGGCATGATTCCTATCACAGTGTTCCATAGATGGAACACATCCTATTTACTGCAGGCAAGCAGCGCACCTAGCTGCTGCTGCTGCTGCAACTATAAGCCACTAGAATACTGTCTGTCAGACAGGTGGACGTAGGCCGAACATTCAAATAACTCGCCAGATAAATCGTTGCTTTTCCATTTAATTCATATATGAATTAATTCAAAATTGAACAGTAAATTTCAAAGTTGGAATGCCACAAGAGGGGGACAATGTTTCAAAAATGAAACGACATATCATTGCATGAGGGATGTGGTAGGAATTGAATGCTTGAATTAAGACTGGGGAAGTACTGAGGGGAAGGGGCTGCAGGCCTTGTAGCAGGTGGGTGTGCAGAAATGTAGCTATCCAAAGCCAAACACATTACTGCAGCTTGTCACACCTGAACCTACCAAGCAGCCAAGGCCAAGATAGATCGTTATTTTACTGACAGATTGAATACAGTGCAATGCCTCCCATATAGAGGTGAATAAGAGTAGTAGTAGTAGTAGTAGTAGTAGTAGTAGTAGTAGTAGTAGTAGTAGTAGAAGAGTTGGTCAAGCTAAATCAAGGCCAAGGAATTGGAAATGTGCAACTTGGACCAAGAAAAACTAATTACAGAGCAACGACATTTGAAAAAAGCATTCAAATCATGCTTTGAAAACACTACTTGTGTATCCCGATTTCAATTCAATCTGTCTTTGGAAACCGCTTAAGAGAGTGAGTGCACCATTCTCAGAGGTACTGCAGATACTGAAATGATGCGTGGAGTGAAGTGAGCAAGCTCTTTTTCCATCTCCCTTGCGAGCATCGCCCACCTGTCTGCTGAGGCTCCCTCAGCAGACTGAAGCTGACTACTACTGCGCAGCTGCTACAGACTGTGGGCTGCCCATTGTGACACGTGGTCCCATTGTGACACGTGGTCCCATTGTTCCAGGAATAGAACACATGCAAGCATTGTGTTCTATGAATGCTGCTGCTGCTGCTGCTACAAGCCACTAGAATACCGTCTGTCAGACAGGTGGACGTAGGCCGAACATTCAAATAACTCGCCAGAGAAATCGTTGCTTTTCCATTTAATTCATATCTGTGTCTCTCCCTCTTTCTTGCACAGGATGAACAGGATGAAGCATTTCCCGCCCACCTGCCCTGTTTATAATCATTGTCCTAAAATGTTTTAATTATTGCTTGTATGATAAATGCTTTATTGTATTTTTGAACTTACCATTGTATATTTTGTTCCAGGTTCAATTTTATCATGGCTATAAAGTGTTAACAGCATTAACCTTCTAAGCCCAATTTAGTGCCGTCTACCAAATTGACAGACACCCATCTATGGGTCTCTCATCCCTCCAGTGTGGCAAAGGATGGGCCATGTATATATGTAGGATACTGGGTCGATACTCTGAAGCTTGCTCTCGTTTGCAATGTCAGTTTTGTATAGTGCTGCTTTCTTTAGAGGATACTTTTATTGATAGATCTATATTTCTATGAGTGCATAAATACTATTATATAAACCCACACAATGAAGGATTTCTTACTATCAGACATTAGGTAGCATTCACACAGGCAGGGCTGTCACCAGGAATTTTGAAGCCCCATATTGGCAAAGTTTTTTGGCCCCCTTGAGATTCTGCCCAGGCTCCACCTCAGGCCCTCCTCCACCCCTTGAACCTTCCACAGTCCTCTGCCCAGTCTTGGAAAAACTCCACTTCTGCATCACGTCCTCACCAATCACACATTAGTAGTTCCCATCGAACACCAGATCACATACAGCCATCAGCTTTTGTTTTTGCCAAAAGATTTTTTAAGCCCCCACCACAAGGAAGACTCTTTTGATCGGGCCCTACTCTATTAAACAGCAAATAGATGAAGCTGCGACTCAAGAAGAAGTCATTATTATGGGGGACTTCAACTACCCTGAAATACATTGGGGAACAGAAACCTGCAGCTCCAGCAAAGGTAATAGGTTTTTGACTACTATGAGAGACAATTACCTTTCACAACTGGTTCAGGACCCAACAAGAGGGGGGGGGCACTGCTAGACCTAATATTAACCAACAGGCCAGACCGCATATCAAATGTAAGGGTTGGGGGTCACTTGGGTAACAGTGATCACAAATTAATAAGTTTTCATGTATCCTTTAATAAGAAGTGTAGTAGAGGGGTTACAAGTAGAGTTGAGCGACTTTTGGTTTTTTAGGGTCGCGTTTCGTTTCGTGAAACCCGACTTTTCCAAAAGTCGGGTCGAGCAAGATCGTCCGATTATAGGGAAAAGTCGGGGTCGTCCCGAAACACGAAACCCAATGTAAGTCAATGGGGAATAAAAGTCGGCAGTGAGAGGAGGACAGGAAACACACCAACAGTGCCCATTTGAATGCCAAAAGCATCAATTCTTCTTACTTAAGCTTGTCAACCTTAATTAACTTCATAATATAAGTTACGCACTGAAAAATGGGTGTTATTTGGCTAAAGTTGTGGGGGGGGAGGGCTGGCTGCAGGTTTTCATGTGCCCTGGGCGAAAGAGCGCCCCTTTAACACATACCACAACTCATCATGCTCCGATACGTCAAAGATAACTCAAAATAACCTGATTTAAAGGCAATACCACAAAAGACACGTGAAAAAAAAAAAAAAAAATATATATATTTTTTATATAACAATAATAATGAAATGGTTATAATTCTATTAGTATACCTTTTTCAACGTGTATAAGTGTGTGCCACTGGAAGAATGGTAGACCATTCGAGAAAAGATTTGTAAACCGAATCAAAGAAAAACCCAAATTTTGGTCAAAAAATGTATATAAAAATTAAATATGATATATGAATAATAAAAAAGTCATAAAACAGATATACGATTAAAATACCTTTATTAAGTAATAGTAATACGAATACATATAAAAAAGATGTGTGCTCAAAAGAATTTTATATATACACCTATATAGGTTAATAAAGCACGGCGTTCCCCATTAATAAATAACTATATTTTATCCCTCTATACATTGGCTCCTTAAAAAAGTGACATAAAATATATGGAGACCATATAGGCTCAAACAAGTGTCTGTGCATAGAACCATGTGGTGATGCAAAACAATCAGCAAGGAGAGAAACCAATGTGATGGTATAAAGTGCAAAAAATGCAAATTCCAAAAATAAATAAATAAAAAAAAAAAAGAGTGAGTGTAGGGGAAAGGAGGGAAGAATAGAGGGTATACACCTTGGAGGAACGCTGCTGGATGAGCTACACACGCCCGACGTACGTTTCGGAATGAATCCTTTCGTCAGGGGGTCGGAGAGGTCCCTGAGCAGACAATGGCTGAATGTCATCAAGGATTCCCTCCTCCTCTTCCTCCTCATCAACATTGGCTGCAGACGCCTGCTCCTTAAGGTGCGTCAAAGTTTGCATGAGCAGACGCATAAGTGGGATGCTCATGCTTAGGATGGCGTCGTCTGCGCTTACCAGCCGTGTGCATTCCTCAAAACACTGAAGGACTTTACAAAGGTCTTTCAGTTTCGACCACTGCACGCCTGTCAACTCCATGTCTGCTCTCAAAGTGCCTGGCCGTGTATCCTCCCACAAATGCATTATGGCCTGCCTCTGCTCGCACAGCCGCTCCACCATGTGCAGGGTGGAGTTCCACCTTGTTGCAATGTCGATAATGAGGCGGTGGTTGGGAAGGTGGAGCAATCGCTGCAGCTTCTGCATACGAACGGAGTGTACAGGCGACCGGCGGATGTGCGCGCACAGTCTTCGCACCTTCTGGAGCAGGGCTGTTAACTCCGGATAATTTTTGAGGAACCACTGCACCACCAGGTTCAAGGTGTGAGCCAAGCAAGGTATGTGGCTGAGTTTTGAAAGGGCTATGGCTGCCACAAAATTACGGCCGTTATCACTAACTACCTTGCCTGCCTCAAGATGTACACTGCCCAGCCATGACTCAGTTTGTCGCTTCAAGTACTCGGCCAGCACCTCGGCGGTGTGTCTGTCGCCCAAACACATCATCTGCAACACAGCCTGCTGACGCTTTCCACTAGCTGCTCGATAGGGGGACACATCGTTTGCAACAGTGGCAGCTGCAGATGGAGTGCTCGTACAACTGCGCTCTGTGGACGAGCTTTCGCTTCTGGAGGAGGAGGAGGAGGAGGAGGAGGGTCGAACGCCTACAGCCAACTGTTTCCTATACCGTGGGCTAGGCAGCACTGTCCCACCACCGCTGTCCCCTGTGGACCCTGCATCCACCACATTAACCCAGTGCGCAGTGATGGACACGTAACGGCCCTGGCCATGCCGACTGGACCATGCATCAGTTGTGAGGTGCACCTTTCCGCTCACTGACTGCTTGAGTGCATGGACAATGCGGTCTTCACATGATGGTGGAGGGCTGGGATGACTTTGCGAGAGAAGAAGTGGCAACTGGGTAGGTCATAGCGTGGTACTGCATAGGCCATGAGTTCGCGGAAAGCTGTGCTTTCCACCAACCGAAAGGGCATCATCTCAAACGAGATTAGTTTGGCAATGTGGGCGTTCAAACCCAGTGTACGTGGATGAGAGACTGAGTACTTTCTTGACCTACTCATAGTGTCTGGGAGGGTGAGCTGGACTTGAGAGCTGCATATGGTGGAAGTAGCGGTGGACAGGGCGGACTGAGAGAGGGTTGATGATGGTGATGGAGTTGGTGTTCTTTCTGATGGCCCAGAATCAGTCTTTCGTTGATATAACTGTTACGGTTCTAAGTAGGAACCAGAGAGTGGACCCTCTGGGTCGTGGCTCCAGAGCCCCCGAGGGCGAGCGGCCCAGGTGATGACCACCCCCTATACAGGGAGTGTTAGGGGCAGGCCCAAGGGGGGTGAGACCACGACAGCCGGAACCAAAGGGACGACCCAGGGAGTGTACAGAGGGAAAGGCCAAAGGATACTGACTAGAGTAGACCCGGAGCAGGAGGAAACAGAACGTAGGGAACCAGGACCGATCAGGATGGAGCCAGGGCAGGAACGCTGGAAGAAAGAAGGAAGGAAGGTTAGGGGCAACTGACCTAGGGGTACAGACGGAACCCTAGCTAAGGGGCTACCGATGACAGCAGCAGGGAAGGACCCGGCGAGGGTCAGGCACAGAGGCAGCAGAGGGAGCTGAGCAGGGGTCCAGATGGGGCTATGGAGCGGAGAGCAGAGCGCAGACTAGGAGAGAGGGGGGACCTGAGAGTCGGGGCGACGCTGCGCAGGAACGCTAAGCGCCACAGAGAAAGACAAACAGGCGTCTTACCATTCAAGACGCGAGACAGAAATACCCGGTGGGCGCCGCCATGTTGGGGAGGAGCCACCGGGTCACGTGCTCCCAGGATGCCCGCGGTCAGAAACGAGCGAGTGCGCATGTGCGTGCCTCTGACGCGCCGTGACCCTGCAAAGCCAGACAGGGCACGGCGCGAGGATGAAGGAGGGATGCACCGGGAGGAGGGGGACCCCAGGTGAGCATCGGGGCACGTAATAGTACCCCCTCTCTTACTCCCCTCCTTCTTCAGGCGGGATAGAAACCTTCTCATGATATGAGGAGCATTGATGTTCTCCCGGGGCTCCCATGACCTTTCCTCAGGACCGAATCCTTCCCAATCTACCAGAAAGAAGGTTCTACCTCGGACGGTCCTCTTTGCCAGGATGTCCCTGACATCAAAGATGTCCCCAGCGGAGCTAGGTTGCGGAGCGTGGGACGAGGCTGGCTGAAAGCGATTAAACACTGAGGGTTTGAGAAGCGAGACATGGAAAGTGTTGGGGATCCGCAGAGAGGCAGGCAATTTTAGTTTATAGGTTACATCATTGATGCGAGCCAAAACCTCAAAGGGGCCAACGTAACGTGGACCTAACTTATAAGAGGGGATTTTAAGTCGGAGGAAGCGCGAGGACAGCCAGACCTTATCGCCTGGATGATAAGGAGGGGTGTCCAGGCGCCTCTTGTCGGCGTATCTTTTCATCCGATCGCTAGCTCTCTCAAGGGACCTTTTAGTCTCCTCCCAAATTTTAGAGAATTCTGAGGACAAGGAGTCCGCCGCCGGCACGCCCGAGGTGGGGGACACGGGAAGGGGAATGCCCGGATGCTGCCCAAAAACTATGAAAAAGGGAGATTTGGAAGAGGACTCGTTGGGGTGATTGTTGTGAGCAAATTCCGCCCAGGGAAGCAGTGAGACCCAGTTACTTTGGTGTGCATTAGAAAAATGTCGAAGATAAGTGGTTAACACCTGATTGATCCGCTCCACTTGGCCGTTGAATTGTGGATGATAGGCGGAGGAGAAATCCAGGACTACCCCCATTGAGCTAGAGAGAGCTCTCCAGAAACGAGAGGTGAATTGAACACCACGGTCAGACACGATGTGCTGGGGAAAACCATGAAGTCGGAAAACATGATGCACGAAGATCTTCGCCAACTCGGGCGCAGAAGGCAGACCAGGTAGCGGGATGAAATGAGCCATTTTGGAAAAACGGTCTACCACCACCAAAATGACAGAGCAGCCGGAAGATGGAGGTAGATCCGTGACGAAATCCATGGCGATGTGGCTCCAGGGAACTGATGGAACCGGCAAAGGATGTAAGAGACCAGAGGGTAGCTGTCGTGGAATCTTATTCCGGGCGCAGGATGAGCAAGAAGCGGTAAATTCCAGGACGTCCTGGCGGAGTGAAGGCCACCAATAATGGCGGGAGATGAGGGATAGAGTCCTCTTGGCTCCGACATGCCCAGCGAACTTAGAAGAGTGTCCCCAGTGCAGAACCCTTACTCTGTCATGGTCCAATACCAAGGTCTTGCCTGGTGGTGGGTTGACCAAACTTAGAGGGGCTAGGGTGACGATTTTTGCTGGATCGATGATGTGAGCGGGGCTCTCTTCATCGGTCGGGAGAAATGATCTTGATAGGGCATCAGCTATGATGTTCTTATTACCCGGACGAAAGCGGAGCTCGAAATCAAAGCGTCCAAAAAATAGGGACCATCGGGCTTGCCGGGGATTGAGCCTTTGGGCAGACTGAACATAGGCCAAATTCTTGTGGTCGGTAAATATAGTAAAGGGATGGACAGCTCCTTCGAGAAGGTAACGCCATTCCTCTAAAGCCAGTTTGATTGCCAGTAGTTCCTTGTCCCCAATGGAGTAATTGCGTTCGGGGGGAGAAAAGGCTTTAGAAAAGAACCCACAGGTGACAGTCCGGCCAGAGGAGGTTCTTTGCAGGAGAACCGCCCCCGCTCCCACGGAGGATGCGTCGACCTCGAGAATGAAGGGTCTCTCGGCATCAGGACGGTGGAGAACGGGCGCTGTAGTGAATTCTCTCTTCAGAGTTTGAAAGGCGTCTTCTGCCTCGGGAGACCAGAGGCGGGGATTGGCTCCTTTGCGCACGAGAGCAGAGATGGGCTTGGTTATGGTGGAAAAATGAGGAACGAATTGCCTATAATAGTTAGCAAAGCCGTGAAAGCGTTGAATGGCTTTGAGACCAAGGGGACGGGGCCAGGCCAGGATCGTGGACACTTTCTCGGGATCCATCCTCAACCCAGACTTCGAAACGATATACCCAAGGAACGGCAGAGACGGTTGTTCGAAGGCGCATTTCTCCAACTTGGCAAATAGGTGGTTCTCTCTTAGACGCTGCAACACTTGCCGTACATCTCGTCGATGGGTGGAGAGATCTGGAGAGAAGACAAGAATGTCGTCAAGATAAACCACGACACAGGAGTAAAGGAGATCCCGAAAAATATCGTTAACGAGCTCCTGGAATACCGCTGGTGCGTTACAGAGGCCAAACGGCATCACCAGGTATTCATAGTGACCGTCACGGGTGTTGAATGCGGTCTTCCACTCATCCCCAGCGCGAATTCGGACCAAGTTATAGGCTCCTCGAAGATCAAGTTTGGTAAATATGTGCGCCCCTCTCAGGCGATCAAAGAGTTCGGGGATGAGGGGTAACGGGTACTTGTTCTTAATCGTGATGCTGTTCAGACCTCTGTAATCAATGCACGGGCGGAGCGATCCGTCCTTCTTCTTGCCAAAAAAGAAGCCTGCGCCCGCAGGGGAGGAAGACTTCCGTATGAAACCCTTGGCTAAGTTCTCTTGAACGTATTCCGACATGGCTTGCGTCTCTGCCGGCGAGAGCGGATAAATCCTACCCCGCGGAGGGGTGGCTCCAGGGACGAGCTCGATGGGGCAATCATAGGGTCGGTGAGGCGGAAGGTTCTCGGACTCCCTCTTGTCAAAAACATCCGAAAAAGAGCTGTAAGCAACGGGCAACCCGGAGGTTAAGGAGGGGGAAGGAGAACCACCCACGGGACGCAGCGGCAGCAGACACCCAGACCTACAGGACTCCCCCAGCGCAGGATATTACCCTTATGCCAGTCTAAGGTAGGGCCGTGGGCTCGTAGCCAGGGAAGGCCTAAAAGGATAGGGTGAGAGATGCTCGCTAGGACATAAAAAGCAATCCTCTCCTTGTGTAGGGCCCCTACCTGGAGTTCTACCTCATGGGTGACCAAGGTAATGGTCTCTTGGAGAGGTTTACCGTCCACGGAAGCAAGGATCCGTGGAGTTTCTAAGGTCTTGACTGGGACCGAAAATTTAAGAACCTCTTTGAGCCTAATAAAATTTCCCGCTGTGCCAGAATCCACATAGGCTGCCAGAGAAAAACGTTTTCCACCAACGTGCAACAAGACAGACAGAGTGAGGGGTAGAGAGGTATCATACACACCTAGGGAGGCCTCTCTTACCTGACCTAGGCGGAGGAGTTTTCCGGACGTTCCGGGCAGGTACGGACCAGATGGGAGTCACTACCACAGTAGAAGCAGAGACCGTGAGTGCGTCTTTCCTCCCGGCGTTGTCCAGATACCTTAAGCCGGTCTACTTGCATGGGTTCAGGCATGGAAGCAGAAGCGGATATTCCGGGCCGGAGACAGGGTAGACCGCGAATGGTTGGGGAAGCACGGGGAAGTCTCCTCTCGCGAGCACGTTCCTGGAACCTAAGGTCGATACGTGTGGCTAGCGAAATGAGATCTTCTAAAGCAGTGGGAGTATCCCGCCCAGCTAACTCATCCTTAATTCGACCCGCGAGGCCTCGCCAAAAGGCCCCTACCAAGGCCTCGTTATTCCATCCCAAATCAGAAGACAAGGTTCGGAATCGGATGGCATACTGACCCACGGTTTGGGACCCTTGGTGGAGGTTAAATAAAGATTCCGTAGTAGAGGCCAGGCGACCCGGCTCGTCGAACACTCGACGAAACGTCTCGAAGAAAGTACTTAGCTGGGAGACTACCGGATCATCACGTTCCCAGAGGGGGTTAACCCACGCTAAAGCGTCTCCCTCAAGATGGGAGACAACAAAAGCCACCTTAGCCCGCTCAGTGGGATATTGCAGGGGCAGGAGCTCGAAATGGAGGCGGCATTGATTCAGGAAACCTCGGCACAGCTTGGGATCCCCGTTATAGCGGGGCGGCTTAGCTAAATGGGGTGGCGGGTGAGGCGCCTGGGCTGGAATGGGGGCTGCAGCAGCCGACTGTAAGGAGAGTAGGCGGTCATCTATGGAGGCCATATAACTGAGTATATGGGTCTGGGTATCTCTTTGCTGGGCCAGTTCCTGCTGCAGTCCAGCCAGTTGGGAGGCATTCCCAGGGTCAGAGGACTGGAGCCCGGAAAGACGAGAATCCATGGATTTCATGAAAGCCATGATACGAGTTTGATTCTCCCGCAAAAACAGCAACTCCTTTTGAGCCGCAGCGGCTCCAGCGGGGTCCATGGCCTGTTTGTTCTGTTACGGTTCTAAGTAGGAACCAGAGAGTGGACCCTCTGGGTCGTGGCTCCAGAGCCCCCGAGGGCGAGCGGCCCAGGTGATGACCACCCCCTATACAGGGAGTGTTAGGGGCAGGCCCAAGGGGGGTGAGACCACGACAGCCGGAACCAAAGGGACGACCCAGGGAGTGTACAGAGGGAAAGGCCAAAGGATACTGACTAGAGTAGACCCGGAGCAGGAGGAAACAGAACGTAGGGAACAAGGACCGATCAGGATGGAGCCAGGGCAGGAACGCTGGAAGAAAGAAGGAAGAAAGGTTAGGGGGAACTGACCTAGGGGTACAGACGGAACCCTAGCTAAGGGGCTACCGATGACAGCAGCAGGGAAGGACCCGGCGAGGGTCAGGCACAGAGACAGCAGAGGGAGCTGAGAGGGGGTCCAGATGGGGCTATGGAGCGGAGAGCAGAGCGCAGACTAGGAGAGAGGGGGGACCTGAGAGTCGGGGCGACGCTGCGCAGGAACGCTAAGTGCCACAGAGAAAGACAAACAGGCGTCTTACCATTCAAGACGCCAGACAGAAATACCCGGTGGGCGCCGCCATGTTGGGGAGGAGCCACCGGGTCACGTGCTCCCAGGATGCCCCGCGGTCAGAAACGAGCGAGTGCGCATGTGCGTGCCTCTGACGCGCCGTGACCCTGCAAAGCCAGACAGGGCATGGCGCGAGGATGAAGGAGGGATGCACCGGGAGGAGGGGGACCCCAGGTGAGCATCGGGGCACGTAATAATAACAGTGGGATTCCCTGACTGCTGTGGCCTTGCAACGACACCTCAACATTTGCTGCTGTGCTAACCGGTGGGCTTACAGTGGGGGAAACAATGTAGCGTTGCTGACTACCTTCGTTGTGATCAGTTGCACATGTGGCAATTGAGGTTTGGTGTTGTGTCCACGCTTGCAAGTGCATGCTGGTTAAATGTCTAAGCATGCAACTGGTATTCAAATTTTTCAGATTTTTCCCTCGGCTAAAGGTCTTTGCGCACTTCTTACAGATAACCTTGGCCTGATCATGAGGATTTTGTTCAAAAAAGTGCCACACTGCACTCTTCCTACTTTGGCAGACATTTTGCGGCCTAGCACGCTGTGATCTTTTGACCCTCTGGACAAGCTGTCCAGCAACTCTTTTGATGTTTGGAACCTGTCTTTGGAGTGCTCCGGGCCTGCCAGATAACAGCTGTTGCGATGTCGATGTCTGCTGTGGATGGTCCTCATCTGAGCTATTGGAAGCAGCACCCTCTTCCCCCAATGGATGCCAATCTGGGTCAACAACTGGGTCATCCATCACCTCCTCTTCTATGTCATGTGCACCTTTCTCTGTGTCACCATGTATGGTGGTATAGTGTGCGGGAAGGGGCACCTGAGTCTCATCAGGGTCAAAATCTGGCTCTGTACACTGCGAGGACAATGTAGTGCTCTGAGTGAATGTACCAGAAGAATCATCCATCAGCGGCTGTGCATCAGTGCACTCCATGTCACATTCATCTTGGCCTGGGTAATTCACCATTTGACTTGATAATCCAGGCATGGTATGTGAAAACAGCTCCATGGAGTAATCAGTAGTATGGCCTGCGTCATCCTTCAATCTTGGTTGGGGTGAAGGACACAAGGAAAGGTGTGGTTCATGAACATGAGCCTCCAATGACGACTCAGTGCTTTTACTTTTTACAACTGAAGAAGAGGAGGCGATAGAGCTGGAGGCTGAGTCAGCAATGTAAGACAAAACTTTTTCCTGATGCTCTGCCTTTAAAAGCGGTTTGCCAACTCCTAGAAAACTAAGCGTTCGAGGCCTTATGTAGCCAGACGATGACGCAGGGTCAGCACCTCCTGCATTCGGTCCTATTTTGCTCTTGCCACTACCATCAGATCCACCACAAACACCATCATTACCAGCTGCCAACCCCCGCCCAATTCCACGGCCTCTTCCACCAGCCTTCCTCATTTTTGGTAGAAATGTAGACAAAATCCAACAAACTATATAGTAATGTAAAACAAGGTACAAGGTGTCTATAGGACAGGGGAGATTTAGAATTTCTGCACACACTTGTGGACAGTGGACACTTTTGGATTGTGTGAGGCCCACTGATATCTGAGCGCTATGTGACACGCTCGATGGCACAGCTGCCTGTGACCAAAGTGACGAGAGGATAATGGAGATTTTGAATCTCTGCGTACACTTTTGGACACTGGACACTTGTGGATTGTGTGAGGCCCACTGATATCTGAGCGCTATGTGACACGCTCGATGGCACAGCTGCCTGTGACCAAAGTGACGAGAGGATAATGGAGATTTTGAATCTCTGCGTACACTTTTGGACACTGGACACTTGTGGATTGTGTGAGGCCCACTGATATCTGAGCGCTATGTGACACGCTCGATGGCACAGCTGCCTGTGACCAAAGTGACGAGAGGATAATGGAGATTTTGAATCTCTGCGTACACTTTTGGACACTGGACACTTGTAGATTGTGTGAGGCCCACTGATATCTGAGCGCTATGTGACACGCTCGATGGCACAGCTGCCTGTGACCAAAGTGACGAGAGGATAATGGAGATTTTGAATCTCTGCGTACACTTTTGGACACTGGACACTTGTAGATTGTGTGAGGCCCACTGATATCTGAGCGCTATGTGACACGCTCGATGGCACAGCTGCCTGTGACCAAAGTGACGAGAGGATAATGGAGATTTTGAATCTCTGCGTACACTTTTGGACACTGGACACTTGTGGATTGTGTGAGGCCCACTGATATCTGAGCGCTATGTGACCAAAGTGACGAGAGGATAATGGAGATTTTGAATCTCTGCGTACACTTTTGGACACTGGACACTTGTGGATTGTGTGAGGCCCACTGATATCTGAGCGCTATGTGACACGCTCGATGGAACAGCTGCCTGTGACCAAAGTGACGAGAGGATAATGGAGATTTTGAATCTCTGCGTACACTTTTGGACACTGGACACTTGTGGATTGTGTGAGGCCCACTGATATCTGAGCGCTATGTGACACGCTCGATGGCACAGCTGCCTGTGACCAAAGTGACGAGAGGATAATGGAGATTTTGAATCTCTGCGTACACTTTTGGACACTGGACACTTGTGGATTGTGTGAGGCCCACTGATATCTGAGCGCTATGTGACACGCTCGATGGCACAGCTGCCTGTGACCAAAGTGACGAGAGGATAATGGAGATTTTGAATCTCTGCGTACACTTTTGGACACTGGACACTTGTGGATTGTGTGAGGCCCACTGATATCTGAGCGCTATGTGACACGCTCGATGGCACAGCTGCCTGTGACCAAAGTGACGAGAGGATAATGGAGATTTTGAATCTCTGCGTACACTTTTGGACACTGGACACTTGTAGATTGTGTGAGGCCCACTGATATCTGAGTGCTATGTGACACGCTCGATGGCACAGCTGCCTGTGACCAAAGTGACGAGAGGATAATGGAGATTTTGAATCTCTGCGTACACTTTTGGACACTGGACACTTGTGGATTGTGTGAGGCCCACTGATATCTGAGCGCTATGTGACACGCTCGATGGCACAGCTGCCTGTGACCAAAGTGACGAGAGGATAATGGAGATTTTGAATCTCTGCGTACACTTTTGGACACTGGACACTTGTGGATTGTGTGAGGCCCACTGATATCTGAGCGCTATGTGACACGCTCGATGGCACAGCTGCCTGTGACCAAAGTGACGAGAGGATAATGGAGATTTTGAATCTCTGCGTACACTTTTGGACACTGGACACTTGTGGATTGTGTGAGGCCCACTGATATCTGAGCGCTATGTGACACGCTCGATGGCACAGCTGCCTGTGACCAAAGTGACGAGAGGATAATGGAGATTTTGAATCTCTGCGTACACTTTTGGACACTGGACACTTGTGGATTGTGTGAGGCCCACTGATATCTGAGCGCTATGTGACACGCTCGATGGCACAGCTGCCTGTGACCAAAGTGACGAGAGGATAATGGAGATTTTGAATCTCTGCGTACACTTTTGGACACTGGACACTTGTAGATTGTGTGAGGCCCACTGATATCTGAGCGCTATGTGACACGCTCGATGGCACAGCTGCCTGTGACCAAAGTGACGAGAGGATAATGGAGATTTTGAATCTCTGCGTACACTTTTGGACACTGGACACTTGTAGATTGTGTGAGGCCCACTGATATCTGAGCGCTATGTGACACGCTCGATGGCACAGCTGCCTGTGACCAAAGTGACGAGAGGATAATGGAGATTTTGAATCTCTGCGTACACTTTTGGACACTGGACACTTGTGGATTGTGTGAGGCCCACTGATATCTGAGCGCTATGTGACCAAAGTGACGAGAGGATAATGGAGATTTTGAATCTCTGCGTACACTTTTGGACACTGGACACTTGTGGATTGTGTGAGGCCCACTGATATCTGAGCGCTATGTGACACGCTCGATGGAACAGCTGCCTGTGACCAAAGTGACGAGAGGATAATGGAGATTTTGAATCTCTGCGTACACTTTTGGACACTGGACACTTGTGGATTGTGTGAGGCCCACTGATATCTGAGCGCTATGTGACACGCTCGATGGCACAGCTGCCTGTGACCAAAGTGACGAGAGGATAATGGAGATTTTGAATCTCTGCGTACACTTTTGGACACTGGACACTTGTGGATTGTGTGAGGCCCACTGATATCTGAGCGCTATGTGACACGCTCGATGGCACAGCTGCCTGTGACCAAAGTGACGAGAGGATAATGGAGATTTTGAATCTCTGCGTACACTTTTGGACACTGGACACTTGTGGATTGTGTGAGGCCCACTGATATCTGAGCGCTATGTGACACGCTCGATGGCACAGCTGCCTGTGACCAAAGTGACGAGAGGATAATGGAGATTTTGAATCTCTGCGTACACTTTTGGACACTGGACACTTGTAGATTGTGTGAGGCCCACTGATATCTGAGCGCTATGTGACACGCTCGATGGCACAGCTGCCTGTGACCAAAGTGACGAGAGGATAATGGAGATTTTGAATCTCTGCGTACACTTTTGGACACTGGACACTTGTAGATTGTGTGAGGCCCACTGATATCTGAGCGCTATGTGACACGCTCGATGGCACAGCTGCCTGTGACCAAAGTGACGAGAGGATAATGGAGATTTTGAATCTCTGCGTACACTTTTGGACACTGGACACTTGTGGATTGTGTGAGGCCCACTGATATCTGAGCGCTATGTGACACGCTCGATGGCACAGCTGCCTGTGACCAAAGTGACGAGAGGATAATGGAGATTTTGAATCTCTGCGTACACTTTTGGACACTGGACACTTGTGGATTGTGTGAGGCCCACTGATATCTGAGCGCTATGTGACACGCTCGATGGCACAGCTGCCTGTGACCAAAGTGACGAGAGGATAATGGAGATTTTGAATCTCTGCGTACACTTTTGGACACTGGACACTTGTGGATTGTGTGAGGCCCACTGATATCTGAGCGCTATGTGACACGCTCGATGGCACAGCTGCCTGTGACCAAAGTGACGAGAGGATAATGGAGATTTTGAATCTCTGCGTACACTTTTGGACACTGGACACTTGTGGATTGTGTGAGGCCCACTGATATCTGAGCGCTATGTGACACGCTCGATGGCACAGCTGCCTGTGACCAAAGTGACGAGAGGATAATGGAGATTTTGAATCTCTGCGTACACTTTTGGACACTGGACACTTGTAGATTGTGTGAGGCCCACTGATATCTGAGCGCTATGTGACACGCTCGATGGCACAGCTGCCTGTGACCAAAGTGACGAGAGGATAATGGAGATTTTGAATCTCTGCGTACACTTTTGGACACTGGACACTTGTGGATTGTGTGAGGCCCACTGATATCTGAGCGCTATGTGACACGCTCGATGGCACAGCTGCCTGTGACCAAAGTGACGAGAGGATAATGGAGATTTTGAATCTCTGCGTACACTTTTGGACACTGG
Organism: Dendrobates tinctorius; assembly: GCF_039654945.1. Lineage (NCBI taxonomy): Eukaryota > Metazoa > Chordata > Amphibia > Anura > Dendrobatidae > Dendrobates > Dendrobates tinctorius. The sequence goes on from NW_027361793.1 coordinate 27,749,615, forward strand.
ACACTTGTAGATTGTGTGAGGCCCACTGATATCTGAGCGCTATGTGACACGCTCGATGGCACAGCTGCCTGTGACCAAAGTGACGAGAGGATAATGGAGATTTTGAATCTCTGCGTACACTTTTGGACACTGGACACTTGTGGATTGTGTGAGGCCCACTGATATCTGAGCGCTATGTGACACGCTCGATGGCACAGCTGCCTGTGACCAAAGTGACGAGAGGATAATGGAGATTTTGAATCTCTGCGTACACTTTTGGACACTGGACACTTGTGGATTGTGTGAGGCCCACTGATATCTGAGCGCTATGTGACACGCTTGATGGCACAGCTGTGACAAAAGTGACTAGAGGATAAGGGAGATTGGATTGCTTTTAAAAAAGGAGTTTGCAGAGCAGTGGGTAAACAGCAATGCCAGCGTGTCAGGAAGCCTTAAAAGGCAGCCCAACAACCAATACCACTGATACACCACAATATAGCCTCCCCTTGCACTGCACACACAGTGACTTGTGTGTTGTGCAGGCCAAATCGCTAGCAGCAGAAGCAGTTTTTTTGTCTTCTTCCCTGCCTAACGCTCTCCCTACAGAATCAGCAGCAACCTCTCCCTATACTAAGATCGGCAGAAGTAAGATGGCGGTCAGCGTGCACGCCCTTTTATACCCCCTGTGACGCCCACCAAAGCAAGCCAATCACTTGCATGCCCTTCTGAAAGATGGTGGTGACCCGTGCCTAGGTCATCACGTTGCCCACAGTGTCCATGGATCCTGATTGGCTGAAAAAGAGCGCAAAACAAACTTTTGAAACGCGACTTTGGCGCGTAAGTCGCCGACCTCGTGGCCGACCTCATCCTAGGGTCGGGTTTCGTTTCATGAAACCAGACTTTGCCAAAAGTCGGCGACTTTTGAATTTTTTCGACCCGTTTCGCTCAACTCTAGTTACAAGGTCACTAAACTTCAGGATTTCCAACGGATGAGAGATGATCTTGGTGGAATTAACTGGGACGATATCCTGAGACATAAAAATACACAAAGAAAATGGGAGACGTTTATTAGCATCCTGAATAGGACCTGTGCACAATATATACCGTATGGGAATAAACATGCGAGAAATAGGAAGAATCCACTATGGCTAAATAGAGCTGTAAGGGGCGCAATAAGGGACAAAAATAAAGCATTTAGCGAATTAAAGCAAATAGGTAGTGATGAAGTATTAACTAAATACAGAAGATTAAATAAATTCTGTAAAAAGCAAATCAAGACAGCAAAGATTGAGACAGAGAGACTCATTGCCAGAGAAAGTAAAAATAATCCCAAAATATTCTTTAACTACATAAATAGTAAGAAACTTAAAAATGATAGTGTTGGCCCCCTTAAAAATAGTCTGGGTGAAATGGTGGATGAGGATGAGGAAAAAGCCAATATGCTAAATGACTTTTTTTCAACAGTGTTTACACAAGAAAATCCCATGACGGATAACATGATCAGGGATAAAAATTCTCTGTTAAATGTCACCTGCTTAACCCAGCAGGAAGTACGGCGGCGTCTAAAAATCACTAAAATTGACAAATCCCCGGGCCCGGATGGGATACACCTCCGAGTACTGCAGGAATTAAGCACAGTCATAGATAGACCATTATTTTTAATCTTTAAAGATTCCATAATAACAGGGTCTGTACCACAGGACTGGCGTATAGCAAATGTGGTGCCAATATTCAAAAAGGGGACAAAAACTGAACTTGGAAATTATAGGCCAGTAAGTTTAACCTCAACTGTGGGTAAAATCCTGGAGGGTTTTCTAAAAGATACTATACTGGAGTATCTGGAGAAGAATAACCTCATGACCCAATATCAACATGGGTTTACAAGGGACAGTTCCTGTCAGACTAATCTGATAAGCTTTTATGAAGAGGTAAGTTCCGGACTGGACCAAGGGAATGCAGTGGATGTGGTGTACATGGACTTTTCAAAAGCTTTTGATACGGTGCCACACAAAAGGTTGATACATAAAATGAGAACAATGGGGATAGGGGAAAATATGTGTAGGTGGTTTAAGAGCTGGCTCAGGGATAGGAAACAAAGGGTGGTTATTAATGGAGCACACTCAGACTGGGTCACGGTTAGCAGTGGGGTACCACAGGGGTCAGTTTTGGGCCCGCTTCTTTTTAACATATTTATTAATGACCTTGTAGGGGGCATAGAGAGTAGAATTTCAATATTTGCAGATGACACTAAACTCTGCAGGGTAATCAATACAGAGGAGGACAATTTTATATTACAGGAGGATTTATGTAAACTAGAAGCTTGGGCTGATAAATGGCAAATGAGCTTTAATGGGGATAAATGTAAGGTCATGCACTTGGGTAGAACTAGCAAGATGTATAATTATGTGCTTAATTGTAAAACTCTGGGCAAAACAATCACTGAAAAAGACCTGGGTGTATGGGTGGACGACAAACTCACATTTAGCGGCCAGTGTCAGGCAGCTGCTGCAAAGGCAAATAAAATAATGGGATGCATTAAAAGAGGCATAGATGCTCATGAGGAGAACATAATTTTACCTCTATATAAGTCACTAGTGCGACCACACTTAGAATACTGTGTACAGTTCTGGTCTCCGGTATATAAGAAAGACATAGCTGAACTGGAGCGGGTGCAGAGAAGAGCGACCAAGGTTATTAGGGAACTAGGGGGTCTGCAATACCAAGACAGGTTATTACATTTGGGGTTATTTAGTTTGGAGAATCGAAGGCTTAGGGGTGATCTTATTACAATGTATAAATATATGCGGGGACAAACCGAGAGCTTTCTAATGATCTTTTTACTCTTAGACCTGTGACGGGGACAAGGGGGTATCCTCTACGTCTGGAGGAAAGAAGGTTTAAGCATACTCACAGACGCGGATTCTTTACTGTAAGAGCAGTGAGACTATGGAACTCTCTGCCATATGATGTTGTAATGAGTGATTCCCTACTAAAATTTAAGAATGGACTGGATGCCTTTCTTGAAAAGTATAATATTACAGGGTATATACACTAGTTTCCTTAATATTGCGTTGATCCAGGGAGCAAGTCTGATTGCCGTATGTGGAGTCAGGAAGGAATTTTTTTCCCCAATGTGAAGCTTACTTGTTGCCACATGGGTTTTTTTTGCCTTCCTCTGGATCAACATGTTAGGGCAAGTTAGGATAGGATATGGGTTGAACTAGATGGACTTAAAGTCTCCCTTCAACCTTAATAACTATGTTACTATGTTACTATGTTACATGCATGCAACATGCATACTACATATATACTATATATACTACATGTAACATACATACTACATACATGCTACATTCATGCTACATACATACAACATATATACTACATGCATGCAACATGCATACTACATATATACTATATATACTACATGTAACATACATACTACATACATGCACTACATGCATGCAACATACATACTACATACCACATGCATGCAACATGCATACTACATATATACTGCATATATACTACATGCATGCAACATACATACAGTGGGGAAAAAAAGTATTTAGTCAGTCAGCAATAGTGCAAGTTCCACCACTTAAAAAGATGAGAGGCGTCTGTAATTTACATCATAGGTAGACCTCAACTATGGGAGACAAACTGAGAAAAAAAAATCCAGAAAATCACATTGTCTGTTTTTTTTTCATTTTATTTGCATATTATGGTGGAAAATAAGTATTTGGTCAGAAACAAAATTTCATCTCAATACTTTGTGATATATCCTTTGTTGGCAATGACAGAGGTCAAACGTTTTCTGTAAGTCTTCACAAGGTTGCCACACACTGTTGTTGGTATGTTGGCTCATTCCTCCATGCAGATCTCCTCTAGAGCAGTGATGTTTTTGGCTTTTCGCTTGGCAACACGGACTTTCAACTCCCTCCAAAGGTTTTCTATAGGGTTGAGATCTGGAGACTGGCTAGGCCACTCCAGGACCTTGAAATGCTTCTTACGAAGCCACTCCTTCGTTGCCCTGGCAGTGTGCTTTGGATCATTGTCATGTTGAAAGACCCAGCCACGTTTCATCTTCAATGCCCTTGCTGATGGAAGGAGGTTTGCACGCAAAATCTCACGATACATGGCCCCATTCATTCTTTCATGTACCCGGATCAGTCGTCCTGGCCCCTTTGCAGAGAAACAGCCCCAAAGCATGATGTTTCCACCACCATGCTTTACAGTAGGTATGGTGTTTGATGGATGCAACTCAGTATTCTTTTTCCTCCAAACACGACAAGTTGTGTTTCTACCAAACATTTCCAGTTTGGTTTCATCAGACCATAGGACATTCTCCCAAAACTCCTCTGGATCATCCAAATGCTCTCTAGCAAACTTCAGACGGGCCCGGACATGTACAGGCTTAAGCAGTGGGACACGTCTGGCACTGCAGGATCTGAGTCCATGGTGGCGTAGTGTGTTACTTATGGTAGGCCTTGTTACATTGGTCCCAGCTCTCTGCAGTTCATTCACTAGGTCCCCCCGCGTGGTTCTGGGATTTTTGCTCACCGTTCTTGTGATCATTCTGACCCCACGGGGTGGGATTTTGCGTGGAGCACCAGATCGAGGGAGATTATCAGTGGTCTTGTATGTCTTCCATTTTCTAATTATTGCTCCCACAGTTGATTTCTTCACTCCAAGCTGGTTGTCTATTGCAGATTCAGTCTTCCCAGCCTGGTGCAGGGCTACAATTTTGTTTCTGGTGTCCTTTGACAGCTCTTTGGTCTTCACCATAGTGGAGTTTGGAGTCAGACTGTTTGAGGGTGTGCACAGGTGTCTTTTTATACTGATAACAAGTTTAAACAGGTGCCATTACTACAGGTAATGAGTGGAGGAAAGAGGAGACTCTTAAAGAAGAAGTTACAGGTCTGTGAGAGCCAGAAATCTTGATTGCTTGTTTCTGACCAAATACTTATTTTCCACCATAATATGCAAATAAAATGAAAAAAAAAACAGAAAATGTGATTTTCTGGATTTTTTTTTTCTCAGTTTGTCTCCCATAGTTGAGGTCTACCTATGATGTAAATTACAGACGCCTCTCATCTTTTTAAGTGGTGGAACTTGCACTATTGCTGACTGACTAAATACTTTTTTTCCCCACTGTATATACTACATACAATACATACATATAGACATACAGTACATATAACATAGAGTACATACTTACCGTCACTTGTCACTTTGATCCCCGAAGCCATTGTCGTCTAAGGAATAAATATCAAAATAAAAATACACCAATATACTTACCCCGATCCGCAGAAGTCCACGAGGGTCCCACGTCCATCTTGCGTGGAGAACAGCAGCATCAGCTGATGCTACCGTTCTCTACCAGCTCCAGGAATACAATGACGGAAGGTAGGTATCCTTCTGCACTGTATTCCTCCACCACTTTAAAAACAAAAAGTCCCTAGTCTCCTAGTCTCACTTTATGCCATTGCTGCGTGGGAAATTCCCACGCAGCAATGGCATAAAGTGAGACTAGGGACTTTTTTTTTACAGTGGTGGAGGAATACAGTGCGGAAGGATACCTACCTTCCGTCATTGTATTCCTGGAGCTGGTAGAGAACGGTAGCATCAGCTGATGCTGCTGTTCTCCACGCAAGATGGACGTGGGACCCTCGTGGACTTCTGCGGATCGGGGTAAGTATATTGGTGTATTTTTATTTTGATATTTATTCCTTAGACGACAATGGCTTCGGGGATCAAAGTGACAAGTGACGGTAAGTATGTACTCTATGTTATATGTACTGTATGTCTATATGTATGTATTGTATGTAGTATATACAGTGGGGAAAAAAAGTATTTAGTCAGTCAGCAATAGTGCAAGTTCCACCACTTAAAAAGATGAGAGGCGTCTGTAATTTACATCATAGGTAGACCTCAACTATGGGAGACAAACTGAGAAAAAAAAAATCCAGAAAATCACATTTTCTGTTTTTTTTTTCATTTTATTTGCATATTATGGTGGAAAATAAGTATTTGGTCAGAAACAAGCAATCAAGATTTCTGGCTCTCACAGACCTGTAACTTCTTCTTTAAGAGTCTCCTCTTTCCTCCACTCATTACCTGTAGTAATGGCACCTGTTTAAACTTGTTATCAGTATAAAAAGACACCTGTGCACACCCTCAAACAGTCTGACTCCAAACTCCACTATGGTGAAGACCAAAGAGCTGTCAAAGGACACCAGAAACAAAATTGTAGCCCTGCACCAGGCTGGGAAGACTGAATCTGCAATAGACAACCAGCTTGGAGTGAAGAAATCAACTGTGGGAGCAATAATTAGAAAATGGAAGACATACAAGACCACTGATAATCTCCCTCGATCTGGTGCTCCACGCAAAATCCCACCCCGTGGGGTCAGAATGATCACAAGAACGGTGAGCAAAAATCCCAGAACCACGCGGGGGGACCTAGTGAATGAACTGCAGAGAGCTGGGACCAATGTAACAAGGCCTACCATAAGTAACACACTACGCCACCATGGACTCAGATCCTGCAGTGCCAGACGTGTCCCACTGCTTAAGCCTGTACATGTCCGGGCCCGTCTGAAGTTTGCTAGAGAGCATTTGGATGATCCAGAGGAGTTTTGGGAGAATGTCCTATGGTCTGATGAAACCAAACTGGAACTGTTTGGTAGAAACACAACTTGTCGTGTTTGGAGGAAAAAGAATACTGAGTTGCATCCATCAAACACCATACCTACTGTAAAGTATGGTGGTGGAAACATCATGCTTTGGGGCTGTTTCTCTGCAAAGGGGCCAGGACGACTGATCCGGGTACATGAAAGAATGAATGGGGCCATGTATCGTGAGATTTTGCGTGCAAACCTCCTTCCATCAGCAAGGGCATTGAAGATGAAACGTGGCTGGGTCTTTCAACATGACAATGATCCAAAGCACACTGCCAGGGCAACGAAGGAGTGGCTTCGTAAGAAACATTTCAAGGTCCTGGAGTGGCCTAGCCAGTCTCCAGATCTCAACCCTATAGAAAACCTTTGGAGGGAGTTGAAAGTCCGTGTTGCCAAGCGAAAAGCCAAAAACATCACTGCTCTAGAGGAGATCTGCATGGAGGAATGAGCCAACATACCAACAACAGTGTGTGGCAACCTTGTGAAGACTTACAGAAAACGTTTGACCTCTGTCATTGCCAACAAAGGATATATCACAAAGTATTGAGATGAAATTTTGTTTCTGACCAAATACTTATTTTCCACCATAATATGCAAATAAAATGAAAAAAAAACAGCCAATGTGATTTTCTGGATTTTTTTTTCTCAGTTTGTCTCCCATAGTTGAGGTCTACCTATGATGTAAATTACAGACGCCTCTCATCTTTTTAAGTGGTGGAACTTGCACTATTGCTGACTGACTAAATACTTTTTTCCCCACTGTATGTATGTTGCATGCATGTAGTATATATGCAGTATATATGTAGTATGCATGTTGCATGCATGTGGTATGTAGTATGTATGTTGCATGCATGTAGTGCATGTATGTAGTATGTATGTTACATGTAGTATATATAGTATATATGTAGTATGCATGTTGCATGCATGTAGTATATATGTTGTATGTATGTAGCATGAATGTAGCATGTATGTAGTATGTAAAGTGGGGCAAAAAAGTATTTAGTCAGTCAGCAATAGTGCAAGTTCCACCACTTAAAAAGATGAGAGGCATCTGTAATTTACATCATAGGTAGACCTCAACTATGGGAGACAAACTGAGAAAAAAAAATCCAGAAAATCACATTGTCTGTTTTTTTTTTCATTTTATTTGCATATTATGGTGGAAAATAAGTATTTGGTCAGAAACAAAATTTCATCTCAATACTTTGTGATATATCCTTTGTTGGCAATGACAGAGGTCAAACGTTTTCTGTAAGTCTTCACAAGGTTGCCACACACTGTTGTTGGTATGTTGGCCCATTCCTCCATGCAGATCTCCTCTAGAGCAGTGATGTTTTTGGCTTTTCGCTTGGCAACACGGACTTTCAACTCCCTCCAAAGGTTTTCTATAGGGTTGAGACTGGAGACTGGCTAGGACACTCCAGGACCTTGAAATGCTTCTTACGAAGCCACTCCTTCGTTGCCCTGGTGGTGTGCTTTGGATCATTGTCATGTTGAAAGACCCAGCCACGTTTCATCTTCAATGCCCTTGCTGATGGAAGGAGGTTTGCACTCAAAATCTCACGATACATGGCCCCATTCATTCTTTCATGTACCCGGATCAGTCGTCCTGGCCCCTTTGCAGAGAAACAGCCCCAAAGCATGATGTTTCCACCACCATGCTTTACAGTAGGTATGGTGTTTGATGGATGCAACTCAGTATTCTTTTTCCTCCAAACACGACAAGTTGTGTTTCTACCAAACAGTTCCAGTTTGGTTTCATCAGACCATAGGACATTCTCCCAAAACTCCTCTGGATCATCCAAATGCTCTCTAGCAAACTTTAGACGGGCCCGGACATGTACAGGCTTAAGCAGTGGGACACGTCTGGCACTGCAGGATCTGAGTCCATGGTGGCGTAGTGTGTTACTTATGGTAGGCCTTGTTACATTGGTCCCTGCTCTCTGCAGTTCATTCACTAGGTCCCCCCGCGTGGTTCTGGGATTTTTGCTCACCGTTCTTGTGATCATTCTGACCCCACGGGGTGGGATTTTGCGTGGAGCACCAGATCGAGGGAGATTATCAGTCGTCTTGTATGTCTTCCATTTTCTAATTATTGCTCCCACAGTTGATTTCTTCACTCCAAGCTGGTTGGCTATTGCAGATTCAGTCTTCCCAGCCTGGTGCAGGGCTACAATTTTGTTTCTGGTGTCCTTTGACAGCTCTTTGGTCTTCACCATAGTGGAGTTTGAAGTCAGACTGTTTGAGGGTGTGCACAGGTGTCTTTTTATACTGATAGCAAGTTTAAACAGGTGCCATTACTACAGGTAATGAGTGGAGGAAAGAGGAGACACTTAAAGAAGAAGTTACAGGTCTGTGAGAGCCAGAAATCTTGATTGCTTGTTTCAGACCAAATACTTATTTTCCATCATAATATGCAAATAAAATGAAAAAAAAACAGACAATGTGATTTTCTGGATTTTTTTTTCTCAGTTTGTCTCCCATAGTGGAGGTCTACCTATGATGTAAATTACAGACGCCTCTCATCTTTTTAAGTGGTGGAACTTGCACTATTGCTGACTGACTAAATACTTTTTTGCCCCACTGTATGTTACATGTAGTATATATAGTATATATGTAGTATGCATGTTGCATGCATGTAACATAGTAACATAGTAACATAGTTATTAAGGTTGAAGGGAGACTTTAAGTCCATCTAGTTCAACCCATATCCTATCCTAACTTGCCCTAACATGTTGATCCAGAGGAAGGCAAAAAAAACCCATGTGGCAACAAGTAAGCTTCACATTGGGGAAAAAAATTCCTTCCTGACTCCACATACGGCAATCAGACTTGCTCCCTGGATCAACGCAATATTAAGGAAACTAGTGTATATACCCTGTAATATTATACTTTTCAAGAAAGGCATCCAGTCCATTCTTAAATTTTAGTAGGGAATCACTCATTACAACATCATATGGCAGAGAGTTCCATAGTCTCACTGCTCTTACAGTAAAGAATCCGCGTCTGTGAGTATGCTTAAACCTTCTTTCCTCCAGACGTAGAGGATACCCCCTTGTCCCCGTCACAGGTCTAAGAGTAAAAAGATCATTAGAAAGCTCTTGGTTTGTCCCCGCATATATTTATACATTGTAATAAGATCACCCCTAAGCCTTCGATTCTCCAAACTAAATAACCCCAAATGTAATAACCTGTCTTGGTATTGCAGACCCCCTAGTTCCCTAATAACCTTGGTTGCTCTTCTCTGCACCCGCTCCAGTTCAGCTATGTCTTTCTTATATACCGGAGACCAGAACTGTACACAGTATTCTAAGTGTGGTCGCACTAGTGACTTATATAGAGGTAAAATTATGTTCTCCTCATGAGCATCTATGCCTCTTTTAATGCATCCCATTATTTTATTTGCCTTTGCAGCAGCTGCCTGACACTGGCCGCTAAATGTGAGTTTGTCGTCCACCCATACACCCAGGTCTTTTTCAGTGATTGTTTTGCCCAGAGTTTTACAATTAAGCACATAATTATACATCTTGCTTGTTCTACCCAAGTGCATGACCTTACATTTATCCCCATTAAAGCTCATTTGCCATTTATCAGCCCAAGCTTCTAGTTTACATAAATCCTCCTGTAATATAAAATTGTCCTCCTCTGTATTGATTACCCTGCAGAGTTTAGTGTCATCTGCAAATATTGAAATTCTACTCTCTATGCCCCCTACAAGGTCATTAATAAATATGTTAAAAAGAAGCGGGCCCAAAACTGACCCCTGTGGTACCCCACTGCTAACCGTGACCCAGTCTGAGTGTGCTCCATTAATAACCACCCTTTGTTTCCTATCCCTGAGCCAGCTCTTAAACCACCTACACATATTTTCCCCTATCCCCATTGTTCTCATTTTATGTATCAACCTTTTGTGTGGCACCGTATCAAAAGCTTTTGAAAAGTCCATGTACACCACATCCACTGCATTCCCTTGGTCCAGTCCGGAACTTACCTCTTCATAAAAGCTTATCAGATTAGTCTGACAGGAACTGTCCCTTGTAAACCCATGTTGATATTGGGTCATGAGGTTATTCTTCTCCAGATACTCCAGTATAGTATCTTTTAGAAAACCCTCCAGGATTTTACCCACAGTTGAGGTTAAACTTACTGGCCTATAATTTCCAAGTTCAGTTTTTGTCCCCTTTTTGAATATTGGCACCACATTTGCTATACGCCAGTCCTGTGGTACAGACCCTGTTATTATGGAATCTTTAAAGATTAAAAATAATGGTCTATCTATGACTGTGCTTAATTCCTGCAGTACTCGGAGGTGTATCCCATCCGGGCCTGGGGATTTGTCAATTTTAGTGATTTTTAGACGCCGCCGTACTTCCTGCTGGGTTAAGCAGGTGACATTTAACAGAGAATTTTTATCCCTGATCATGTTATCCGTCATGGGATTTTCTTGTGTAAACACTGTTGAAAAAAAGTCATTTAGCATATTGGCTTTTTCCTCATCCTCATCCACCATTTCACCCAGACTATTTTTAAGGGGGCCAACACTATCATTTTTAAGTTTCTTACTATTTATGTAGTTAAAGAATATTTTGGGATTATTTTTACTTTCTCTGGCAATGAGTCTCTCTGTCTCAATCTTTGCTGTCTTGATTTGCTTTTTACAGAATTTATTTAATCTTCTGTATTTAGTTAATACTTCATCACTACCTATTTGCTTTAATTCGCTAAATGCTTTATTTTTGTCCCTTATTGCGCCCCTTACAGCTCTATTTAGCCATAGTGGATTCTTCCTATTTCTCGCATGTTTATTCCCATACGGTATATATTGTGCACAGGTCCTATTCAGGATGCTAATAAACATCTCCCATTTTCTTTGTGTATTTTTATGTCTCAGGATATCGTCCCAGTTAATTCCACCAAGATCATCTCTCATCCGTTGGAAATCCTGAAGTTTAGTGACCTTGTAACTAGAGTTGAGCGAAACGGGTCGAAAAAATTCAAAAGTCGCTGACTTTTGGCAAAGTCTGGTTTCATGAAACGAAACCCGACCCTAGGATGAGGTCGGCCACGAGGTCGGCGACTTACGCGCCAAAGTCGCGTTTCAAAAGTTTGTTTTGCGCTCTTTTTCAGCCAATCAGGATCCACGGACACTGTGGGCAACGTGATGACCTAGGCACGGGTCACCACCATCTTTCAGAAGGGCATGCAAGTGATTGGCTTGCTTTGGTGGGCGTCACAGGGGGTATAAAAGGGCGTGCACGCCGACCGCCATCTTACTTCTGCCGATCTTAGTATAGGGAGAGGTTGCTGCTGATTCTGTAGGGAGAGCGTTAGGCAGGGAAGAAGACAAAAAAACTGCTTCTGCTGCTAGCGATTTGGCCTGCACAACACACAAGTCACTGTGTGTGCAGTGCAAGGGGAGGCTATATTGTGGTGTATCAGTGGTATTGGTTGTTGGGCTGCCTTTTAAGGCTTCCTGACACGCTGGCATTGCTGTTTACCCACTGCTCTGCAAACTGCTTTTTTAAAAGCAATCCAATCTCCCTTATCCTCTAGTCACTTTTGTCACAGCTGTGCCATCGAGCGTGTCACATAGCGCTCAGATATCAGTGGGCCTCACACAATCCACAAGTGTCCAGTGTCCAAAAGTGTACGCAGAGATTCAAAATCTCCATTATCCTCTCGTCACTTTGGTCACAGGCAGCTGTGCCATCGAGCGTGTCACATAGCGCTCAGATATCAGTGGGCCTCACACAATCCACAAGTGTCCAGTGTCCAAAAGTGTACGCAGAGATTCAAAATCTCCATTATCCTCTCGTCACTTTGGTCACAGGCAGCTGTGCCATCGAGCGTGTCACATAGCGCTCAGATATCAGTGGGCCTCACACAATCTACAAGTGTCCAGTGTCCAAAAGTGTACGCAGAGATTCAAAATCTCCATTATCCTCTCGTCACTTTGGTCACAGGCAGCTGTGCCATCGAGCGTGTCACATAGCGCTCAGATATCAGTGGGCCTCACACAATCCACAAGTGTCCAGTGTCCAAAAGTGTACGCAGAGATTCAAAATCTCCATTATCCTCTCGTCACTTTGGTCACAGGCAGCTGTGCCATCGAGCGTGTCACATAGCGCTCAGATATCAGTGGGCCTCACACAATCTACAAGTGTCCAGTGTCCAAAAGTGTACGCAGAGATTCAAAATCTCCATTATCCTCTCGTCACTTTGGTCACAGGCAGCTGTGCCATCGAGCGTGTCACATAGCGCTCAGATATCAGTGGGCCTCACACAATCCACAAGTGTCCAGTGTCCAAAAGTGTACGCAGAGATTCAAAATCTCCATTATCCTCTCGTCACTTTGGTCACAGGCAGCTGTGCCATCGAGCGTGTCACATAGCGCTCAGATATCAGTGGGCCTCACACAATCCACAAGTGTCCAGTGTCCAAAAGTGTACGCAGAGATTCAAAATCTCCATTATCCTCTCGTCACTTTGGTCACAGGCAGCTGTGCCATCGAGCGTGTCACATAGCGCTCAGATATCAGTGGGCCTCACACAATCCACAAGTGTCCAGTGTCCAAAAGTGTACGCAGAGATTCAAAATCTCCATTATCCTCTCGTCACTTTGGTCACAGGCAGCTGTGCCATCGAGCGTGTCACATAGCGCTCAGATATCAGTGGGCCTCACACAATCCACAAGTGTCCAGTGTCCAAAAGTGTACGCAGAGATTCAAAATCTCCATTATCCTCTCGTCACTTTGGTCACAGGCAGCTGTGCCATCGAGCGTGTCACATAGCGCTCAGATATCAGTGGGCCTCACACAATCTACAAGTGTCCAGTGTCCAAAAGTGTACGCAGAGATTCAAAATCTCCATTATCCTCTCGTCACTTTGGTCACAGGCAGCTGTGCCATCGAGCGTGTCACATAGCGCTCAGATATCAGTGGGCCTCACACAATCTACAAGTGTCCAGTGTCCAAAAGTGTACGCAGAGATTCAAAATCTCCATTATCCTCTCGTCACTTTGGTCACAGGCAGCTGTGCCATCGAGCGTGTCACATAGCGCTCAGATATCAGTGGGCCTCACACAATCCACAAGTGTCCAGTGTCCAAAAGTGTACTCAGAGATTCAAAATCTCCATTATCCTCTCGTCACTTTGGTCACAGGCAGCTGTGCCATCGAGCGTGTCACATAGCGCTCAGATATCAGTGGGCCTCACACAATCCACAAGTGTCCAGTGTCCAAAAGTGTACGCAGAGATTCAAAATCTCCATTATCCTCTTGTCACTTTGGTCACAGGCAGCTGTGCCATCGAGCGTGTCACATAGCGCTCAGATATCAGTGGGCCTCACACAATCCACAAGTGTCCAGTGTCCAAAAGTGTACGCAGAGATTCAAAATCTCCATTATCCTCTCGTCACTTTGGTCACAGGCAGCTGTTCCATCGAGCGTGTCACATAGCGCTCAGATATCAGTGGGCCTCACACAATCCACAAGTGTCCAGTGTCCAAAAGTGTACGCAGAGATTCAAAATCTCCATTATCCTCTCGTCACTTTGGTCACATAGCGCTCAGATATCAGTGGGCCTCACACAATCCACAAGTGTCCAGTGTCCAAAAGTGTACGCAGAGATTCAAAATCTCCATTATCCTCTCGTCACTTTGGTCACAGGCAGCTGTGCCATCGAGCGTGTCACATAGCGCTCAGATATCAGTGGGCCTCACACAATCTACAAGTGTCCAGTGTCCAAAAGTGTACGCAGAGATTCAAAATCTCCATTATCCTCTCGTCACTTTGGTCACAGGCAGCTGTGCCATCGAGCGTGTCACATAGCGCTCAGATATCAGTGGGCCTCACACAATCTACAAGTGTCCAGTGTCCAAAAGTGTACGCAGAGATTCAAAATCTCCATTATCCTCTCGTCACTTTGGTCACAGGCAGCTGTGCCATCGAGCGTGTCACATAGCGCTCAGATATCAGTGGGCCTCACACAATCCACAAGTGTCCAGTGTCCAAAAGTGTACGCAGAGATTCAAAATCTCCATTATCCTCTCGTCACTTTGGTCACAGGCAGCTGTGCCATCGAGCATGTCACATAGCGCTCAGATATCAGTGGGCCTCACACAATCCACAAGTGTCCAGTGTCCAAAAGTGTACGCAGAGATTCAAAATCTCCATTATCCTCTCGTCACTTTGGTCACAGGCAGCTGTGCCATCGAGCGTGTCACATAGCGCTCAGATATCAGTGGGCCTCACACAATCCAAAAGTGTCCACTGTCCACAAGTGTGTGCAGAAATTCTAAATCTCCCCTGTCCTATAGACACCTTGTACCTTGTTTTACATTACTATATAGTTTGTTGGATTTTGTCTACATTTCTACCAAAAATGAGGAAGGCTGGTGGAAGAGGCCGTGGAATTGGGCGGGGGTTGGCAGCTGGTAATGATGGTGTTGGTGGTGGATCTGATGGTAGTGGCAAGAGCAAAATAGGACCGAATGCAGGAGGTGCTGACCCTGCGTCATCGTCTGGCTACATAAGGCCTCGAACGCTTAGTTTTCTAGGAGTTGGCAAACCGCTTTTAAAGGCAGAGCATCAGGAAAAAGTTTTGTCTTACACTGCTGACTCAGCCTCCAGCTCTATCGCCTCCTCTTCTTCAGTTGTAAAAAGTAAAAGCACTGAGTCGTCATTGGAGGCTCATGTTCATGAACCACACCTTTCCTTGTGTCCTTCACCCCAACCAAGATTGAAGGATGACGCAGGCCATACTACTGATTACTCCATGGAGCTGTTTTCACATACCATGCCTGGATTATCAAGTCAAATGGTGAATTACCCAGGCCAAGATGAATGTGACATGGAGTGCACTGATGCACAGCCGCTGATGGATGATTCTGCTGGTACATTCACTCAGAGCACTACATTGTCCTCGCAGTGTACAGAGCCAGATTTTGACCCTGATGAGACTCAGGTGCCCCTTCCCGCACACTATACCACCATACATGGTGACACAGAGAAAGGTGCACATGACATAGAAGAGGAGGTGATGGATGACCCAGTTGTTGACCCAGATTGGCATCCATTGGGGGAAGAGGGTGCTGCTTCCAATAGCTCAGATGAGGACCATCCACAGCAGACATCGACATCGCAACAGCTGTTATCTGGCAGGCCCGGAGCACTCCAAAGACAGGTTCCAAACATCAAAAGAGTTGCTGGACAGCTTGTCCAGAGGGTCAAAAGATCACAGCGTGCTAGGCCGCAAAATGTCTGCCAAAGTAGGAAGAGTGCAGTGTGGCACTTTTTTGAACAAAATCCTCATGATCAGGCCAAGGTTATCTGTAAGAAGTGCGCAAAGACCTTTAGCCGAGGGAAAAATCTGAAAAATTTGAATACCAGTTGCATGCTTAGACATTTAACCAGCATGCACTTGCAAGCGTGGACACAACACCAAACCTCAATTGCCACATGTGCAACTGATCACAACGAAGGTAGTCAGCAACGCTACATTGTTTCCCCCACTGTAAGCCCACCGGTTAGCACAGCAGCAAATGTTGAGGTGTCGTTGCAAGGCCACAGCAGTCAGGGAATCCCACTGTTATTATTACGTGCCCCGATGCTCACCTGGGGTGCCCCTCCTCCCGGTGCATCCCTCCTTCATCCTCGCGCCATGCCCTGTCTGGCTTTGCAGGGTCACGGCGCGTCAGAGGCACGCACATGCGCACTCGCTCGTTTCTGACCGTGGGGCATCCTGGGAGCACGTGACCCGGTGGCTCCTCCCCAACATGGCGGCGCCCACCGGGTATTTCTGTCTGGCGTCTTGAATGGTAAGACGCCTGTTTGTCTTTCTCTGTGGCACTTAGCGTTCCTGCGCAGCGTCGCCCCGACTCTCAGGTCCCCCCTCTCTCCTAGTCTGCGCTCTGCTCTCCGCTCCATAGCCCCATCTGGACCCCCTCTCAGCTCCCTCTGCTGTCTCTGTGCCTGACCCTCGCCGGGTCCTTCCCTGCTGCTGTCATCGGTAGCCCCTTAGCTAGGGTTCCGTCTGTACCCCTAGGTCAGTTCCCCCTAACCTTCCTTCCTTCTTTCTTCCAGCGTTCCTGCCCTGGCTCCATCCTGATCGGTCCTGGTTCCCTACGTTCTGTTTCCTCCTGCTCCGGGTCTACTCTAGTCAGTATCCTTTGGCCTTTCCCTCTGTACACTCCCTGGGTCGTCCCTTTGGTTCCGGCTGTCGTGGTCTCACCCCCCTTGGGCCTGCCCCTAACACTCCCTGTATAGGGGGTGGTCATCACCTGGGCCGCTCGCCCTCGGGGGCTCTGGAGCCACGACCCAGAGGGTCCACTCTCTGGTTCCTACTTAGAACCGTAACAGAACAAACAGGCCATGGACCCCGCTGGAGCCGCTGCGGCTCAAAAGGAGTTGCTGTTTTTGCGGGAGAATCAAACTCGTATCATGGCTTTCATGAAATCCATGGATTCTCGTCTTTCCGGGCTCCAGTCCTCTGACCCTGGGAATGCCTCCCAACTGGCTGGACTGCAGCAGGAACTGGCCCAGCAAAGAGATACCCAGACCCATATACTCAGTTATATGGCCTCCATAGATGACCGCCTACTCTCCTTACAGTCGGCTGCTGCAGCCCCCGTTCCAGCCCAGGCGCCTCACCCGCCACCCCGTTTAGCTAAGCCGCCCCGCTATAACGGGGATCCCAAGCTGTGCCGAGGTTTCCTGAATCAATGCCGCCTCCATTTCGAGCTCCTGCCCCTGCAATATCCCACTGAGCGGGCTAAGGTGGCTTTTGTTGTCTCCCATCTTGAGGGAGACGCTTTAGCGTGGGTTAACCCCCTCTGGGAACGTGATGATCCGGTAGTCTCCCAGCTAAGTACTTTCTTCGAGACGTTTCGTCGAGTGTTCGACGAGCCGGGTCGCCTGGCCTCTACTACGGAATCTTTATTTAACCTCCACCAAGGGTCCCAAACCGTGGGTCAGTATGCCATCCGATTCCGAACCTTGTCTTCTGATTTGGGATGGAATAACGAGGCCTTGGTAGGGGCCTTTTGGCGAGGCCTCGCGGGTCGAATTAAGGATGAGTTAGCTGGGCGGGATACTCCCACTGCTTTAGAAGATCTCATTTCGCTAGCCACACGTATCAACCTTAGGTTCCAGGAACGTGCTCGCGAGAGGAGACTTCCCCGTGCTTCCCCAACCATTCGCGGTCTACCCTGTCTCCGGCCCGGAATATCCGCTTCTGCTTCCATGCCTGAACCCATGCAAGTAGACCGGCTTAAGGTATCTGGACAACGCCGGGAGGAAAGACGCACTCACGGTCTCTGCTTCTACTGTGGTAGTGACTCCCATCTGGTCCGTACCTGCCCGGAACGTCCGGAAAACTCCTCCGCCTAGGTCAGGTAAGAGAGGCCTCCCTAGGTGTGTATGATACCTCTCTACCCCTCACTCTGTCTGTCTTGTTGCACGTTGGTGGAAAACGTTTTTCTCTGGCAGCCTATGTGGATTCTGGCGCAGCGGGAAATTTTATTAGGCTCAAAGAGGTTCTTAAATTTTCGGTCCCAGTCAAGACCTTAGAAACTCCACGGATCCTTGCTTCCGTGGACGGTAAACCTCTCCAAGAGACCATTACCTTGGTCACCCATGAGGTAGAACTCCAGGTAGGGGCCCTACACAAGGAGAGGATTGCTTTTTATGTCCTAGCGAGCATCTCTCACCCTATCCTTTTAGGCCTTCCCTGGCTACGAGCCCACGGCCCTACCTTAGACTGGCATAAGGGTAATATCCTGCGCTGGGGGAGTCCTGTAGGTCTGGGTGTCTGCTGCCGCTGCGTCCCGTGGGTGGTTCTCCTTCCCCCTCCTTAACCTCCGGGTTGCCCGTTGCTTACAGCTCTTTTTCGGATGTTTTTGACAAGAGGGAGTCCGAGAACCTTCCGCCTCACCGACCCTATGATTGCCCCATCGAGCTCGTCCCTGGAGCCACCCCTCCGCGGGGTAGGATTTATCCGCTCTCGCCGGCAGAGACGCAAGCCATGTCGGAATACGTTCAAGAGAACTTAGCCAAGGGTTTCATACGGAAGTCTTCCTCCCCTGCGGGCGCAGGCTTCTTTTTTGGCAAGAAGAAGGACGGGTCGCTCCGCCCGTGCATTGATTACAGAGGTCTGAACAGCATCACGATTAAGAACAAGTACCCGTTACCCCTCATCCCCGAACTCTTTGATCGCCTGAGAGGGGCGCACATATTTACCAAACTTGATCTTCGAGGAGCCTATAACTTGGTCCGAATTCGCGCTGGGGATGAGTGGAAGACCGCATTCAACACCCGTGACGGTCACTATGAATACCTGGTGATGCCGTTTGGCCTCTGTAACGCACCAGCGGTATTCCAGGAGCTCGTTAACGATATTTTTCGGGATCTCCTTTACTCCTGTGTCGTGGTTTATCTTGACGACATTCTTGTCTTCTCTCCAGATCTCTCCACCCATCGACGAGATGTACGGCAAGTGTTGCAGCGTCTAAGAGAGAACCACCTATTTGCCAAGTTGGAGAAATGCGCCTTCGAACAACCGTCTCTGCCGTTCCTTGGGTATATCGTTTCGAAGTCTGGGTTGAGGATGGATCCCGAGAAAGTGTCCACGATCCTGGCCTGGCCCCGTCCCCTTGGTCTCAAAGCCATTCAACGCTTTCTCGGCTTTGCTAACTATTATAGGCAATTCGTTCCTCATTTTTCCACCATAACCAAGCCCATCTCTGCTCTCGTGCGCAAAGGAGCCAATCCCCGCCTCTGGTCTCCCAAGGCAGAAGACGCCTTTCAAACTCTGAAGAGAGAATTCGCTACAGCGCCCGTTCTCCACCGTCCTGATGCCGAGAGACCCTTCATTCTCGAGGTCGACGCATCCTCCGTGGGAGCGGGGGCGGTTCTCCTGCAAAGAACCTCCTCTGGCCGGACTGTCACCTGTGGGTTCTTTTCTAAAGCCTTTTCTCCCCCCGAACGCAATTACTCCATTGGGGACAAGGAACTACTGGCAATCAAACTGGCTTTAGAGGAATGGCGTTACCTTCTCGAAGGAGCTGTCCATCCCTTTACGATATTTACCGACCACAAGAATTTGGCCTATGTTCAGTCTGCCCAAAGGCTCAATCCCCGGCAAGCCCGATGGTCCCTATTTTTTGGACGCTTTGATTTCGAGCTCCGCTTTCGTCCGGGTAATAAGAACATCATAGCTGATGCCCTATCAAGATCATTTCTCCCGACCGATGAAGAGAGCCCCGCTCACATCATCGATCCAGCAAAAATCGTCACCCTAGCCCCTCTAAGTTTGGTCAACCCACCACCAGGCAAGACCTTGGTATTGGACCATGACAGAGTAAGGGTTCTGCACTGGGGACACTCTTCTAAGTTCGCCGGGCATGTCGGAGCCAAGAGGACTCTATCCCTCATCTCCCGCCATTATTGGTGGCCTTCACTCCGCCAGGACGTCCTGGAATTTACCGCTTCTTGCTCATCCTGCGCCCGGAATAAGATTCCACGACAGCTACCCTCTGGTCTCTTACATCCTTTGCCGGTTCCATCAGTTCCCTGGAGCCACATCGCCATGGATTTCGTCACGGATCTACCTCCATCTTCCGGCTGCTCTGTCATTTTGGTGGTGGTAGACCGTTTTTCCAAAATGGCTCATTTCATCCCGCTACCTGGTCTGCCTTCTGCGCCCGAGTTGGCGAAGATCTTCGTGCATCATGTTTTCCGACTTCATGGTTTTCCCCAGCACATCGTGTCTGACCGTGGTGTTCAATTCACCTCTCGTTTCTGGAGAGCTCTCTCTAGCTCAATGGGGGTAGTCCTGGATTTCTCCTCCGCCTATCATCCACAATTCAACGGCCAAGTGGAGCGGATCAATCAGGTGTTAACCACTTATCTTCGACATTTTTCTAATGCACACCAAAGTAACTGGGTCTCACTGCTTCCCTGGGCGGAATTTGCTCACAACAATCACCCCAACGAGTCCTCTTCCAAATCTCCCTTTTTCATAGTTTTTGGGCAGCATCCGGGCATTCCCCTTCCCGTGTCCCCCACCTCGGGCGTGCCGGCGGCGGACTCCTTGTCCTCAGAATTCTCTAAAATTTGGGAGGAGACTAAAAGGTCCCTTGAGAGAGCTAGCGATCGGATGAAAAGATACGCCGACAAGAGGCGCCTGGACACCCCTCCTTATCATCCAGGCGATAAGGTCTGGCTGTCCTCGCGCTTCCTCCGACTTAAAATCCCCTCTTATAAGTTAGGTCCACGTTACGTTGGCCCCTTTGAGGTTTTGGCTCGCATCAATGATGTAACCTATAAACTAAAATTGCCTGCCTCTCTGCGGATCCCCAACACTTTCCATGTCTCGCTTCTCAAACCCTCAGTGTTTAATCGCTTTCAGCCAGCCTCGTCCCACGCTCCGCAACCTAGCTCCGCTGGGGACGTCTTTGATGTCAGGGACATCCTGGCAAAGAGGACCGTCCGAGGTAGAACCTTCTTTCTGGTAGATTGGGAAGGATTCGGTCCTGAGGAAAGGTCATGGGAGCCCCGGGAGAACATCAATGCTCCTCATATCATGAGAAGGTTTCTATCCCGCCTGAAGAAGGAGGGGAGTAAGAGAGGGGGTACTATTACGTGCCCCGATGCTCACCTGGGGTCCCCCTCCTCCCGGTGCATCCCTCCTTCATCCTCGCGCCGTGCCCTGTCTGGCTTTGCAGGGTCACGGCGCGTCAGAGGCACGCACATGCGCACTCGCTCGTTTCTGACCGCGGGGCATCCTGGGAGCACGTGACCCGGTGGCTCCTCCCCAACATGGCGGCGCCCACCGGGTATTTCTGTCTCGCGTCTTGAATGGTAAGACGCCTGTTTGTCTTTCTCTGTGGCGCTTAGCGTTCCTGCGCAGCGTCGCCCCGACTCTCAGGTCCCCCCTCTCTCCTAGTCTGCGCTCTGCTCTCCGCTCCATAGCCCCATCTGGACCCCTGCTCAGCTCCCTCTGCTGCCTCTGTGCCTGACCCTCGCCGGGTCCTTCCCTGCTGCTGTCATCGGTAGCCCCTTAGCTAGGGTTCCGTCTGTACCCCTAGGTCAGTTGCCCCTAACCTTCCTTCCTTCTTTCTTCCAGCGTTCCTGCCCTGGCTCCATCCTGATCGGTCCTGGTTCCCTACGTTCTGTTTCCTCCTGCTCCGGGTCTACTCTAGTCAGTATCCTTTGGCCTTTCCCTCTGTACACTCCCTGGGTCGTCCCTTTGGTTCCGGCTGTCGTGGTCTCACCCCCCTTGGGCCTGCCCCTAACACTCCCTGTATAGGGGGTGGTCATCACCTGGGCCGCTCGCCCTCGGGGGCTCTGGAGCCACGACCCAGAGGGTCCACTCTCTGGTTCCTACTTAGAACCGTAACAGTTATATCAACGAAAGACTGATTCTGGGCCATCAGAAAGAACACCAACTCCATCACCATCATCAACCCTCTCTCAGTCCGCCCTGTCCACCGCTACTTCCACCATATGCAGCTCTCAAGTCCAGCTCACCCTCCCAGACACTATGAGTAGGTCAAGAAAGTACTCAGTCTCTCATCCACGTACACTGGGTTTGAACGCCCACATTGCCAAACTAATCTCGTTTGAGATGATGCCCTTTCGGTTGGTGGAAAGCACAGCTTTCCGCGAACTCATGGCCTATGCAGTACCACGCTATGACCTACCCAGTCACCACTTCTTCTCTCGCAAAGCCATCCCAGCCCTCCACCATCATGTGAAGACCGCATTGTCCATGCACTCAAGCAGTCAGTGAGCGGAAAGGTGCACCTCACAACTGATGCATGGTCCAGTCGGCATGGCCAGGGCCGTTACGTGTCCATCACTGCGCACTGGGTTAATGTGGTGGATGCAGGGTCCACAGGGGACAGCGGTGGTGGGACAGTGCTGCCTAGCCCACGGTATAGGAAACAGTTGGCTGTAGGCGTTCGACCCTCCTCCTCCTCCTCCTCCTCCTCCTCCTCCTCCTCCAGAAGCGAAAGCTCGTCCACAGAGCGCAGTTGTACGAGCACTCCATCTGCAGCTGCCACTGTTGCAAACGATGTGTCCCCCTATCGAGCAGCTAGTGGAAAGCGTCAGCAGGCTGTGTTGCAGATGATGTGTTTGGGCGACAGACACACCGCCGAGGTGCTGGCCGAGTACTTGAAGCGACAAACTGAGTCATGGCTGGGCAGTGTACATCTTGAGGCAGGCAAGGTAGTTAGTGATAACGGCCGTAATTTTGTGGCAGCCATAGCCCTTTCAAAACTCAGCCACATACCTTGCTTGGCTCACACCTTGAACCTGGTGGTGCAGTGGTTCCTCAAAAATTATCCGGAGTTAACAGCCCTGCTCCAGAAGGTGCGA
This sequence comes from Dendrobates tinctorius, assembly GCF_039654945.1. Taxonomy (NCBI): domain Eukaryota; kingdom Metazoa; phylum Chordata; class Amphibia; order Anura; family Dendrobatidae; genus Dendrobates; species Dendrobates tinctorius. The sequence continues at coordinate 27,772,654 of NW_027361793.1, forward strand.
AGACTGTGCGCGCACATCCGCCGGTCGCCTGTACACTCCGTTCGTATGCAGAAGCTGCAGCGATTGCTCCACCTTCCCAACCACCGCCTCATTATCGACATTGCAACAAGGTGGAACTCCACCCTGCACATGGTGGAGCGGCTGTGCGAGCAGAGGCAGGCCATAATGCATTTGTGGGAGGATACACGGCCAGGCACTTTGAGAGCAGACATGGAGTTGACAGGCGTGCAGTGGTCGAAACTGAAAGACCTTTGTAAAGTCCTTCAGTGTTTTGAGGAATGCACACGGCTGGTAAGCGCAGACGACGCCATCCTAAGCATGAGCATCCCACTTATGCGTCTGCTCATGCAAACTTTGACGCACCTTAAGGAGCAGGCGTCTGCAGCCAATGTTGATGAGGAGGAAGAGGAGGAGGGAATCCTTGATGACATTCAGCCATTGTCTGCTCAGGGACCTCTCCGACCCCCTGACGAAGGATTCATTCCGAAACGTACGTCGGGCGTGTGTAGCTCATCCAGCAGCGTTCCTCCAAGGTGTATACCCTCTATTCTTCCCTCCTTTCCCCTACACTCACGCTTTTTTTTTTTTTTTTATTTATTTTTGGAATTTGCATTTTTTGCACTTTATACCATCACATTGGTTTCTCTCCTTGCTGATTGTTTTGCATCACCACATGGTTCTATGCACAGACACTTGTTTGAGCCTATATGGTCTCCATATATTTTATGTCACTTTTTTAAGGAGCCAATGTATAGAGGGATAAAATATAGTTATTTATTAATGGGGAACGCCGTGCTTTATTAACCTATATAGGTGTATATATAAAATTCTTTTGAGCACACATCTTTTTTATATGTATTCGTATTACTATTACTTAATAAAGGTATTTTAATCGTATATCTGTTTTATGACTTTTTTATTATTCATATATCTTATTTAATTTTTATATACATTTTTTGACCAAAATTTGGGTTTTTCTTTGATTCGGTTTACAAATCTTTTCTCGAATGGTCTACCATTCTTCCAGTGGCACACACTTATACACGTTGAAAAAGGTATACTAATAGAATTATAACCATTTCATTATTATTGTTATATAAAAAATATATATATATATTTTTTTTTTTTTTCACGTGTCTTTTGTGGTATTGCCTTTAAATCAGGTTATTTTGAGTTATCTTTGACGTATCGGAGCATGATGAGTTGTGGTATGTGTTAAAGGGGCGCTCTTTCGCCCAGGGCACATGAAAACCTGCAGCCAGCCCTCCCCCCCCACAACTTTAGCCAAATAACACCCATTTTTCAGTGTGTAACTTATATTATGAAGTTAATTAAGGTTGACAAGCTTAAGTAAGAAGAATTGATGCTTTTGGCATTCAAATGGGCACTGTTGGTGTGTTTCCTGTCCTCCTCTCACTGCCGACTTTTATTCCCCATTGACTTACATTGGGTTTCGTGTTTCGGGACGACCCCGACTTTTCCCTATAATCGGACGATCTTGCTCGACCCGACTTTTGGAAAAGTCGGGTTTCACGAAACGAAACGCGACCCTAAAAAACTAAAAGTCGCTCAACTCTACTTGTAACCCCTCTACTACACTTCTTATTAAAGGATACATGAAAACTTATTAATTTGTGATCACTGTTACCCAAGTGACCCCCAACCCTTACATTTGATATGCGGTCTGGCCTGTTGGTTAATATTAGGTCTAGCAGTGCCCCCCCCTCTTGTTGGGTCCTGAACCAGTTGTGAAAGGTAATAGTCTCTCATAGTAGTCAAAAACCTATTACCTTTGCTGGAGCTGCAGGTTTCTGTTCCCCAATGTATTTCAGGGTAGTTGAAGTCCCCCATAATAATGACTTCTCCTTGAGTCGCAGCTTCATCTATTTGCTGTTTAATAGAGTAGGGCCCGATCAAAAGAGTCTTCCTTGTGGTGGGGGCTTAAAAAATCTTTTGGCAAAAACAAAAGCTGATGGCTGTATGTGATCTGGTGTTCGATGGGAACTACTAATGTGTGATTGGTGAGGACGTGATGCAGAAGTGGAGTTTTTCCAAGACTGGGCAGAGGACTGTGGAAGGTTCAAGGGGTGGAGGAGGGCCTGAGGTGGAGCCTGGGCAGAATCTCAAGGGGGCCAAAAAACTTTGCCAATATGGGGCTTCAAAATTCCTGGTGACAGCCCTGCCTGTGTGAATGCTACCTAATGTCTGATAGTAAGAAATCCTTCATTGTGTGGGTTTATATAATAGTATTTATGCACTCATAGAAATATAGATCTATCAATAAAAGTATCCTCTAAAGAAAGCAGCACTATACAAAACTGACATTGCAAACGAGAGCAAGCTTCAGAGTATCGACCCAGTATCCTCCATATATACATGGCCCATCCTTTGCCACACTGGAGGGATGAGAGACCCATAGATGGGTGTCTGTCAATTTGGTAGACGGCACTAAATTGGGCTTAGAAGGTTAATGCTGTTAACACTTTATAGCCATGATAAAATTGAACCTGGAACAAAATATACAATGGTAAGTTCAAAAATACAATAAAGCATTTATCATACAAGCAATAATTAAAACATTTTAGGACAATGATTATAAACAGGGCAGGTGGGCGGGAAATGCTTCATCCTGTTCATCCTGTGCAAGAAAGAGGGAGAGACACAGATATGAATTAAATGGAAAAGCAACGATTTCTCTGGCGAGTTATTTGAATGTTCGGCCTACGTCCACCTGTCTGACAGACGGTATTCTAGTGGCTTGTAGCAGCAGCAGCAGCAGCATTCATAGAACACAATGCTTGCATGTGTTCTATTCCTGGAACAATGGGACCACGTGTCACAATGGGACCACGTGTCACAATGGGTAGCCCAAAGTCTGTAGCAGCTGCGCAGTAGTAGTCAGCTTCAGTCTGCTGAGGGAGCCTCAGCAGACAGGTGGGCGATGCTCGCAAGGGAGATGGAAAAAGAGCTTGCTCACTTCACTCCACGCATCATTTCAGTATCTGCAGTACCTCTGAGAATGGTGCACTCACTCTCTTAAGCGGTTTCCAAAGACAGATTGAATTGAAATCGGGATACACAAGTAGTGTTTTCAAAGCATGATTTGAATGCTTTTTTCAAATGTCGTTGCTCTGTAATTAGTTTTTCTTGGTCCAAGTTGCACATTTCCAATTCCTTGGCCTTGATTTAGCTTGACCAACTCTTCTACTACTACTACTACTACTACTACTACTACTACTACTACTACTCTTATTCACCTCTATATGGGAGGCATTGCACTGTATTCAATCTGTCAGTAAAATAATGATCTATCTTGGCCTTGGCTGCTTGGTAGGTTCAGGTGTGACAAGCTGCAGTAATGTGTTTGGCTTTGGATAGCTACATTTCTGCACACCCACCTGCTACAAGGCCTGCAGCCCCTTCCCCTCAGTACTTCCCCAGTCTTAATTCAAGCATTCAATTCCTACCACATCCCTCATGCAATGATATGTCGTTTCATTTTTGAAACATTGTCCCCCTCTTGTGGCATTCCAACTTTGAAATTTACTGTTCAATTTTGAATTAATTCATATATGAATTAAATGGAAAAGCAACGATTTATCTGGCGAGTTATTTGAATGTTCGGCCTACGTCCACCTGTCTGACAGACAGTATTCTAGTGGCTTATAGTTGCAGCAGCAGCAGCAGCTAGGTGCGCTGCTTGCCTGCAGTAAATAGGATGTGTTCCATCTATGGAACACTGTGATAGGAATCATGCCATTCATAGAACACAATGCTTGGATGTGTTCTATTCCTGGAACAATGGGACCACGTGTCACAATGGGACCACGTGTCACAATGGGCAGCCCACATTCTGTAGCAGCTGCGCAGTAGTAGTCAGCTTCAGTCTGCTGAGGGAGCCTCAGCAGACAGGTGGGCGATGCTCGCCAGGGAGATGGAAAAAGAGCTTGCTCACTTCACTCCACGCATCATTTCAGTATCTGCAGTTCCTCTGAGAATGGTGCACTCACTCTTTTAAGCGGTTTTCAAAGACAGATTGAATTGAAATCGGGATACACAAGTAGTGTTTTCAAAGCATGATTTGAATGCTTTTTTCAAATGTCGTTGCTCTGTAATTAGTTTTTCTTGGTCCAAGTTGCACATTTCCAATTCCTTAGCCTTGATTTAACTTGACCAACTCTTCTACTACTACTACTACTACTACTCTTATTCACCTCTATATGGGAGGCATTGCACTGTATTCAATCTGTCAGTAAAATAACGATCTATCTTGGCCTTTGCTGCTTGGTAGGTACAGGTGTGACAAGCTGCAGTAATGTGTTTGCCTTTGGATAGCTACATTTCTGCACACCCACCTGCTACAAGGCCTGCAGCCCCTTCCCCTCAGTACTTCCCCAGTCTTAATTCAAGCATTCAATTCCTACCACATCCCTCATGCAATGATATGTCGTTTCATTTTTGAAACATTGTCCCCCTCTTGTGGCCTTCCAACTTTGAAATTTACTGTTCAATTTTCAATTAATTCATATATGAATTAAATGGAAAAGCAAAGATTTATCTGGCGAGTTATTTGAATGTTTGGCCTACGTCCACCTGTCTGACAGACGGTATTCTAGTGGCTTGTAGCAGTAGCAGCAGCAGCAGCAGCTAGGTGCGCTGCTTGCCTGCAGTAAATAGGATGTGTTCCATCCATGGAACACTGTGATAGGAATCATGCCATTCATAGAACACAATGCTTGGAGGTGTTCTATTCCTGGAACAATGGGACCACGTGTCACAATGGGACCACGTGTCACAATGGGCAGCCCACAGTCTGTAGCAGCTGCGCAGTAGTAGTCAGCTTCAGTCTGCTGAGGGAGCCTCAGCAGACAGGTGGGCGATTCTCGCCAGGGAGATGGAAAAAGAGCTTGCTCACTTCACTCCACGCATCATTTCAGTATCTGCAGTTCCTCTGAGAATGGTGCACTCAATCTCTTAAGCGGTTTCCAAAGACAGATTGAATTGAAGTCGGGATACACAAGTAGTGTTTTCAAAGCATGATTTGAATGCTTTTTTCAAATGTCGTTGCTCTGTAATAAGTTTTTCTTGGTCCAAGTTGCACATTTCCAATTCCTTAGCCTTGATTTAACTTGACCAACTCTTCTACTACTACTACTACTACTACTACTATTACTACTACTACTACTACTCTTATTCACCTCTATATGGGAGGCATTGCACTGTATTCAATCTGTCAGTAAAATAACGATCTATCTTGGCCTTTGCTGCTTGGTAGGTATAGGTGTGACAAGCTGCAGTAATGTGTTTGGCTTTGGATAGCTACATTTCTGCACACCCACCTGCTACAAGGCCTGCAGCCCCTTCCCCTCAGTACTTCCCCAGTCTTAATTCAAGCATTTAATTCTTACCACATCCTTCATGCAATGATATGTCGTTTCATTTTTGAAACATTGTCCCCCTCTTGTGGCCTTCCAACTTTGAAATTTACTGTTCAATTTTGAATTAATTCATATATGAATTAAATGGAAAAGCAACGATTTATCTGGCGAGTTATTTGAATGTTCGGCCTACGTCCACCTGTCTGACAGACAGTATTCTAGTGGCTTGTAGCAGCAGCAGCAGCAGCAGTAGCAGCTAGGTGCGCTGCTTGCCTGCAGTAAATAGGATGTGTTACATCCATGGAACACTGTGATAGGAATCATGCCATTCATAGAACACAATGCTTGGATGTGTTCTATTCCTGGAACAATGGGACCACGTGTCACAATGGGACCACGTGTCACAATGGGCAGCCCACAGTCTGTAGCAGCTGCGCAGTAGTAGTCAGCTTCAGTCTGCTGAGGGAGCCTCAGCAGACAGGTGGGCGATTCTCGCCAGGGAGATGGAAAAAGAGCTTGCTCACTTCACTCCACGCATCATTTCAGTATCTGCAGTTCCTCTGAGAATGGTGCACTCAATCTCTTAAAGGGAAGGTGCCGCAATTTTATATAATTTGCAAAAAAATAGTAAGTTACAAAACATGTTGTTTCAGCAAATGTACTAACCAGGATTTATGGTTTGTTTGTAATAATGTTTTCATGTAGCCACTGGGCGCTGACATCTTGATTTGCAGATCTGTGGAGGACTCATACAGTCTGCAAATATGGCCGTCCCTGCACATAGGAAACTGCGGTCGGCTTCCGACCGCACATTGCAGCCTCAGTAGCAGAGAACTGGGCATGCCCCTGTGGGCTGCACCATTCACTGCTGTAGGTGTGGCTGGGCGCCATTTTACTGTAGCCCAGTGCTATCTGCTGAGCTCCACTTACCCTCTATCACAGGACCACTTGTGGAATAACGGGTCCTGTGTTGTGAGGAGAGGCTGAAGAAAAGGAGAAGGTGGTCAGCAGAGGAGAGAAGCGCTCACTGGAGCCGGAGGATGGAGAGTGGTGAGTGCGGGTGACTTTCATCTATGCTCCTCTGTACTGCTTACTCCAGGCTCAGCCCTGTGCTTCCTGCTCCAGCGTCCTCCTGCTCTGTCTCCGCCTCCTCACTCACAGCCCCAGTGATCTCCGGTAATCTGACACCTTTGCTTTTATGGCTGTCTGAGGAGGACAGTGACTTATACAGCCCATAGTCTTGTGTATAATTGGGGGGGGCTGGAAGTTTCACCAGTGTCGGCATATCTGTAATACTGTCTGCTGAGCCGTGTATCTAATCCTCTCCTGTGTGATACTGCCTGCTGAGCCGTGCATCTAATCCTCTTCTGTGTGATACTGCCTGCTGAGTCGTGCATCTAATCCTCTTCTGTGTGATACTGCCTGCTGAGCCGTGTATCTAATCCTCTCCTGTGTGATACTGCCTGCTGAGCCGTGTATCTAACCCTATCCTGTGTGATACTGCCTGCTGAGCCGTGTATCTAATCCTCTCCTGTGTGATACTGACTGCTGAGCCGTGTATCTAATCCTCTCCTGTGTGATACTGACTGCTGAGCCTTGTATGTAATCCTATCCTGTGTGATACTGTATTCTGAGCCGGGTATCTAATCCTCTCCTGTGTGATACTTTCTGCTGAGCCGTGTATCTAATCCTCTCCTGTGTGATACTGTCTGCTGAGCCGTGTATCTAATCCTCTCCTGTGTGATACTGTCTGCTGAGCTGTGTATCTAATCATATCCTGTGTGATACTGTATTCTGAGCCGGGTATCTAATCCTCTCCTGTGTGATACTTTCTGCTGAGCCGTGTATCTAATCCTCTCCTGTGTGATACTGTCTGCTGAGCCGTGTATCTAATCCTCTCCTGTGTGATACTGTCTGCTGAGCTGTGTATCTAATCCTATCCTGTGTGATACTGTATTCTGTGCCGGGTATCTAATCCTCTCCTGTGTGATACTTTCTGCTGAGCCGTGTATCTAATCCTCTCCTGTGTGATACTGACTGCTGAGCCGTGTATCTAATCCTCTCCTGTGTGATACTGACTGCTGAGCCGTGCATCTAATCCTCTTCTGTGTGATACTGCCTGCTGAGCCGTGCATCTAATCCTCTTCTGTGTGATACTGCCTGCTGAGCCGTGTATCTAATCCTCTCCTGTGTGATACTGCCTGCTGAGCCGTGTATCTAATCCTCTCCTGTGTGATACTGACTGCTGAGCCGTGTATGTAATCCTATCCTGTGTGATACTGACTGCTGAGCCGTGTATCTAATCCTATCCTGTGTGATACTGTATTCTGAGCCGTGTATCTAATCCTCTCCTGTGTGATGCTGCCTGCTGAGCCGTGTATCTAATCCTATCCCATGTGATACTGCCTGCTGAGCCGTGTATCTAATCCTCTCCTGTGTGATGCTGCCTGCTGAGCCGTGTATCTAATCCTATCCCGTGTGATACTGCTCTCCTGAAATACTCTGTGCTGCTGTCACTCTGCTCCCAGAATCCTTGCTGCCTGCCATCCTCGGTGACCGAAGACCCCATTCCTCTCCTCAGATCCTGTCCTGGCGATGTGTGAAACCGAGGGGACAGGGGCCTGATGTATGGTGGAAGGAGCAGGGCGACAGCAGCACAGAGTATTTCAGGAGAGCAGTGTGTGCTGGTCTGTGGGGGCGCCCTGTTCGGTGCCAGGGATTGTACAAAGAGCGCTGTGTTTTATTCACATGGATGAACCGTCTGCTTGTCTGCTCCACAGAAATCCAGGAAACATGTCTGCTGATTGATGGCCTGTTGTGATCCAGACTTTACATGCAAAGACAGTCAGTAACTTTGCAAGCCCCATCAAAATGGCTGCTCACTGTGTCTATAGATGTCATAGGTTTTTGTGCCAGATTTCAGTAGCTGCTCCCCCTAGTGTTAACAAGTGGAAATGCCAAACTTTTTAAAATTATTTTTCATATTTTGCAAAATTAAAAACAAACGATAATATTTTTTAAGAAAATGTAAACATTAATTCTTTACATTTTTTCAATTGCTGAAAAAAAATTTTTTGGATGGCACCTTCCCTTTAAGCGGTTTCCAAAGACAGATTGAATTGAAGTCGGGATACACAAGTAGTGTTTTCAAAGCATGATTTGAATGCTTTTTTCAAATGTCGTTGCTCTGTAATAAGTTTTTCTTGGTCCAAGTTGCACATTTCCAATTCCTTAGCCTTGATTTAACTTGACCAACTCTTCTACTACTACTACTACTACTACTCTTATTCACCTCTATATGGGAGGTATTGCACTGTATTCAATCTGTCAGTAAAATAACGATCTATCTTGGCCTTTGCTGCTTGGTAGGTACAGGTGTGACAAGCTGCAGTAATGTCTTTGCCTTTGGATAGCTACATTTCTGCACACCCACCTTCTACAAGGCCTGCAGCCCCTTCCCCTCAGTACTTCCCCAGTCTTAATTCAAGCATTCAATTCCTACCACATCCCTCATGCAATGATATGTCGTTTCATTTTTGAAACATTGTCCCCCTCTTGTGGCCTTCCAACTTTGAAATTTACTGTTCAATTTTGAATTAATTCATATATGAATTAAATGGAAAAGCAACGATTTATCTGGCGAGTTATTTGAATGTTTGGCCTACGTCCACCTGTCTGACAGACGGTATTCTAGTGGCTTGTAGCAGTAGCAGCAGCAGCAGCAGCTAGGTGCGCTGCTTGCCTGCAGTAAATAGGATGTGTTCCATCCATGGAACACTGTGATAGGAATCATGCCATTCATAGAACACAATGCTTGGATGTGTTCTATTCCTGGAACAATGGGACCACGTGTCACAATGGGACAACGTGTCACAATGGGCAGCCCACAGTCTGTAGCAGCTGCGCAGTAGTAGTCAGCTTCAGTCTGCTGAGGGAGCCTCAGCAGACAGGTGGGCGATGCTCGCCAGGGAGATGGAAAAAGAGCTTGCTCACTTCACTACACGCATCATTTCAGTATCTGCAGTTCCTATGAGAATGGTGCACTCACTCTCTTAAGCGGTTTCCAAACACAGATTGAATTTGGGCCCTATTGAATAATGAATGTTTTGAATTTTCTCCAAAAGTAAAGTAGTTGCAAACTCATGCTTTTAGAGACTTGTTTGGGCTCATGAGAGTAGAAAAACATCAAAAATTTCAGTCCTGCATGATTCTACCATGAAATGTGTGTTCATTCAAAACACTGTTTTTTGATATTTTGGGCCCTATTGAATAATGAATGTTTTGAATTTTCTCCAAAAGTAAAGTAGTTGCAAACTCATCCTTTTGAAACTTGTTTGGGCTGTTGAGAGGAGTAAAAAACCATCAAAAATTTCAATCCTGCATGATTCTACCAAGAAATGATTCTTCATTCAAAACGCTGATTTTTGCTATTGGGTTCTATTGAATAATGAATGTTTTGAATTTTCTCCAAAAGTAAAGTAGTTGCAAACTCATCCTTTTAGAGTCTTGTTTGGGCTCATGAGAGGAGTAGAAAAACATCAAACATTTCAGTCCTGCACGATTCTACCAAGAAATGTGTGTTCATTCAAACCGCTGGTTTTTGATATTTTGGGCCCTATTGAATAATGAATGTTTTGAATTTTCTCCAAAAGTAAAGTAGTTGCAAACTCATCCTTTTGAAACTTGTTTGGGCTGTTGAGTGGAGTAAAAAACCATCAAAAATTTCAATCCTGCATGATTCTACCAAGAAATGTGATTCTTCATTCAAAACACTGATTTTTGCTATTGGGTTCTATTGAATAATGAATGTTTTGAATTTTCTCCAAAAGTAAAGTAGTTGCAAACTCATCCTTTTAGAGACTTGTTTGGGCTCATGAGAGGAGTAGAAAAACATCAAAAATTTCAGTCCTGCACGATTCTACCAAGAAATGTGTGTTCATTCAAACCGCTGGTTTTTGATATTTTGGGCCCTATTGAATAATGAATGTTTTGAATTTTCTCCAAAAGTAAAGTAGTTGCAAACTCATCCTTTTGAAACTTGTTTGGGCTGTTGAGAGGAGTAAAAAACCATCAAAAATTTCAATCCTGCATGATTCTACCAAGAAATGATTCTTCATTCAAAACGCTGATTTTTGCTATTGGGTTCTATTGAATAATGAATGTTTTGAATTTTCTCCAAAAGTAAAGTAGTTGCAAACTCATCCTTTTAGAGTCTTGTTTGGGCTCATGAGAGGAGTAGAAAAACATCAAACATTTCAGTCCTGCACGATTCTACCAAGAAATGTGTGTTCATTCAAACCGCTGGTTTTTGATATTTTGGGCCCTATTGAATAATGAATGTTTTGAATTTTCTCCAAAAGTAAAGTAGTTGCAAACTCATCCTTTTGAAACTTGTTTGGGCTGTTGAGTGGAGTAAAAAACCATCAAAAATTTCAATCCTGCATGATTCTACCAAGAAATGTGATTCTTCATTCAAAACACTGATTTTTGCTATTGGGTTCTATTGAATAATGAATGTTTTGAATTTTCTCCAAAAGTAAAGTAGTTGCAAACTCATCCTTTTAGAGACTTGTTTGGGCTCATGAGAGGAGTAGAAAAACATCAAAAATTTCAGTCCTGCACGATTCTACCAAGAAATGTGTGTTCATTCAAACCGCTGGTTTTTGATATTTTGGGCCCTATTGAATAATGAATGTTTTGAATTTTCTCCAAAAGTAAAGTAGTTGCAAACTCATCCTTTTAGAAACTTGTTTGGGCTGTTGAGAGGAGTAAAAAACCACCAAAAACTTCAATCCTGCATGATTCTACCAAGAAATGTGATTCTTCATTCAAAACGCTGGTTTTTGCTATTGGGCTCTATTGAATAATGAATGTTTTGAATTTTCTCCAAAAGTAAAGTAGTTGCAAACTCATCCTTTTAAACTCTTGTTTGGGCTCATGAGAGGAGTAGAAAAACATCAAAAATTTCAGTCCTGCACGATTCTACCAAGAAATGTGAGTGTTCATTCAAACCGCTGGTTTTTGATAGTTTGGGCCCTATTGAATAATGAATGTTTTGAATTTTCTCCAAAAGTAAAGTAGTTGCAAACTCATCCTTATAGAAACTTGTTTGGGCTGTTGAGAGGAGTAAAAAACCATCAAAAATTTCAATCCTGCATGATTCTACCAAGAAATGTTATTCTTCATTCAAAACCTGATTTTTGCTATTGGGCTCTATTGAATAATGAATGTTTTGAATTTTCTCCAAAAGTAAAGTAGTTGCAAACTCATCCCTTTAGAGTCTTGTTTGTGCTCATGAGAGGAGTAGAAAAACATCAAAAATTTCAGTCCTGCACGATTCTACCAAGAAATGTGAGTGTTCATTCAAACCGCTGGTTTTTGATAGTTTGGGCCCTATTGAATAATGAATGTTTTGAATTTTCTCCAAAAGTAAAGTAGTTGCAAACTCATGCTTTTAGAGACTTGTTTGGGCTCATGAGAGGAGTAGAAAAACATCAAAAATTTCAGTCCTGCATGATTCTACCAAGAAATGTGTGTTCATTCAAACCGCTGGTTTTTGATATTTTGGGCCCTATTGAATAATGAATGTTTTGAATTTTCTCCAAAAGTAAAGTAGTTGCAAACTCATCCTTTTGAAACTTGTTTGGGCTGCTGAGAGGAGTAAAAAACCATCAAAAATTTCAATCCTGCATGATTCTACCAAGAAATGTGATTCTTCATTCAAAACCTGATTTTTGCTATTGGGCTCTATTGAATAATGAATGTTTTGAATTTTCTCCAAAAGTAAAGTAGTTGCAAACTCATCCTTTTAGAGACTTGTTTGGGCTCATGAGAGGAGTAGAAAAACATCAAAAATTTCAGTCCTGCACGATTCTACCTAGAAATGTGAGTGTTCATTCAAACCGCTGGTTTTTGATAGTTTGGGCCCTATTGAATAATGAATGTTGTGAATTTTCTCCAAAAGTAAAGTATTTGCAAACTCATCCTTTTAGCAAAAATCAGCGTTTTGAATGAAGAATCACATTTCTTGGTAGAATCATGCAGGATTGAAATTTTTGATGGTTTTTTACTCCTCTCAACAGCTCAAACAAGTTTCTAAAAGGATGAGTTTGCAACTACTTTAATTTTGGAGAAAACTCAAAACATTCATTATTCAATAGGGCCCAAAATATCAAAAACCAGCGGTTTGAATGAACACACATTTCTTGGTAGAATCGTGCAGGACTGAAATTTTTGATGTTTTTCTACTCCTCTCATGAGCCCAAACATGTCTCTAAAAGCATGAGCTTGCAACTACTTTACTTTTGGAGAAAATTCAAAACATTCATTATTCAATAGAACCCAATACCAAAAATCAGCATTTTGAATGAAGAATCACATTTCTTGGTAGCATCATGCAGGATTGAAATTTTTGATGTTTTTTTACTCCTCTCAACAGCCCAAACAAGTTTCTAAAAGGAGGAGTTTGCAACTACTTTACTTTTGGAGAAAATTCAAAACATTCATTACTCAATAGGGCCCAAACTATCAAAAACCAGCGGTTTGAATGAACACTCACATTTCTTGGTAGAATCGTGCAGGACTGAAATTTTTGATGTTTTTCTACTCCTCTCATGAGCACAAACAAGTCTCTAAAAGGATGAGTTTGCAACTACTTTACTTTTGGAGAAAATTCAAAACATTCATTATTCAATAGAGCCCAAAAGCAAAAACCAGCGTTTTGAATGAAGAATCACATTTCTTGGTAGAATATGCAGGATTGAAATTTTTGATGGTTTTTTACTCCTCTCAACAGCCCAAACAAGTTTCTAAAAGGATGAGTTTGCAACTACTTTACTTTTGGAGAAAATTCAAAACATTCATTATTCAATAGGGCCCAAAATATCAAAAACCAGCGGTTTGAATGAACACACATTTCTTGGTAGAATCATGCAGGACTGAAATTTTTGATGTTTTTCTACTCCTCTCATGAGCCCTAACATGTCTCTAAAAGCATGAGATTGCAACTACTTGACTATTGGAGAAAATTCAAAACATTCCTTATTCAATATAACCCAATAGCAAAAATCAGCGTTTTGAATGAAGAATCACATTTCTTGGTAGAATCATGCAGGATTGAAATTTTTGATGGTTTTTTACTCGTCTCAACAGCCCAAACAAGTTTCTAAAAGGATGAGTTTGCATCTTCTTTACTTTTGGAGAAAATTTATAACATTCATTATTCAATAGGGCCCAAAATATCAAAAACCAGCGGTTTGAATGAACACACATTTCTTGGTAGAATCATGCAGTACTGAAATTTTTGATGTTTTTCTACTCCTCTCATGAGCCCAAACAAGTCTATAAAGCATGAGCTTGCAACTACTTTACTTTTGGAGAAAATTCAAAACATTCATTATTCAATAGAACCCAATAGCAAAAATCAGCGTTTTGAATGAAGAATCACATTTCTTGGTAGAATCATGCAGGATTGAAATTTTTGATGGTTTTTTACTCCTGTCAACAGCCCAAACAAGTTTCTAAAAGGATGAGTTTGCAACTACTTTACTTTTGGAGAAAATTCAAAACATTCATTATTCAATGGGGCCCAAACTATCAAAAACCAGCGGTTTGAATGAACACTCACATTTCTTGGTAGAATCGTGCAGGACTGAAATTTTTGATGTTTTTCTACTCCTCTCATGAGCACAAACAAATCTCTAAAAGGATGAGTTTGCAAATACTTTACTTTTGGAGAAAATTCAAAACATTCATTATTCAATAGAGCCCAATAGCAAAAACCAGCGTTTTGAATGAAGAATCACATTTCTTGGTAGAATCATGCAGGATTGAAATTTTTGATGTTTTTTTACTCCTCTCAACAGCCCAAACAAGTTTCTAAAAGGATGAGTTTGCAACTACTTTACTTTTGGAAAAAAATCAAAACATTCATTATTCAATAGGGCCCAAACTATCAAAAACCAGCGGTTTGAATGAACACTCACATTTCTTGGTAGAATCGTGCAGGACTGAAATTTTTGATGTTTTTCTACTCCTCTCATGAGCCCAAACAAGTCTCTAAAAGGATGAGTTTGCAACTACTTTACTTTTGGAGAAAATTCAAAACATTCATTATTCAATAGAGCCCAATAGCAAAAATCAGGTTTTGAATGAAGAATCACATTTCTTGGTAGAATCATGCAGGATTTAAATTTTTGATTCTATTTTACTCAACAGCCCAAACAAGTTTCTAAAAGGATGAGTTTGCAACTACTTTACTTTTGGAGAAAATTCAAAACATTCATTATTCAATAGGGCCCAAAATATCAAAAACCAGCGGTTTGAATGAACACTCACATATCTTGGTAGAATCGTGCAGGACTGAAATTTTTGATGTTTTTCTACACTTCTCATGAGCCCAAACCAAGACTCTAAAAGGATGAGTTCGCAACTACTTTACTTTTGGAGAAAATTCAAAACATTCATTATTCAATAGAGCCCAATATCAAAAACCAGCGTTTTGAATGAAGAATCACATTTCTTGGTAGAATCATGCAGGATTGAAATTTTTGATGGTTTTTTACTCCTCTCAACAGCCCAAACAAGTTTCAAAAAGGATGAGTTTGCAACTACTTTACTTTTGGAGAAAATTCAAAACATTCATTATTCAATAGGGCCCAAAATATCAAAAACCAGCGGTTTGAATGAACACACATTTCTTGGTAGAATCATGCAGGACTGAAATTTTTGATGTTTTTCTACTCCTCTCATGAGCCCAAACAAGTCTCTAAAAGCATGAGTTTGCAACTACTTTACTTTTGGAGAAAATTCAAAACATTCATTATTCAATAGAACCCAATAGCAAAAATCAGCGTTTTGAATGAAGAATCACATTTCTTGGTAGAATCATGCAGGATTGAAATTTTTGATGGTTTTTTACTCCTCTCAACAGCCCAAACAAGTTTCTAAAAGGATGAGTTTGCAACTACTTTACTTTTGGAGAAAATTCAAAACTTTCATTATTCAATAGGGCCCAAAATATCAAAAACCAGCGTTTTGAATGAAGAATCACATTTCTTGGTAGAATCATGCAGGACTGAAATTTTTGATGTTTTTCTACTCCTCTCATGAGCCCAAACAAGTCTCTAAAAGCATGAGCTTGCAACTACTTTACTTTTGGAGAAAATTCAAAACATTCATTATTCAATAGAACCCAATAGCAAAAATCAGGTTTTGATTGAAGAATCACATTTCTTGGTAGAATCATGCAGGCTTGAAATTTTTGATGGTTTTTTACTCCTCTCAACAGCCCAAACAAGTTTCTAAAAGGATGAGTTTGCAACTACTTTACTTTTGGAGAAAATTCAAAACATTCATTATGCAATAGGGCCCAAAATATCAAAAACCAGTGGTTTGAATTAACACACATCTCTTGGTAGAATCATGCAGGACTGAAATTTTTGATGTTTTTCTACTCCTCTCATGAGCCCAAACAAGTCTCTAAAATCATGAGCTTGCAACTACTTTACTTTTGGAGAAAATTCAAAACATTCATTATTCAATAGAACCCAATAGCAAAAATCAGCGTTTTGAATGAAGAATCACATTTCTTGGTAGAATCATGCAGGACTGAAATTTTTGATGGTTTTTTACTCCTCTCAACATCCCAAACAAGTTTCTAAAAGGATGAGTTTGCAACTACTTTACTTTTGGAGAAAATTCAAAACATTCATTATTCAATAAGGCCCAAAATATCAAAAACCAGCGGTTTGAATGAACACACATTTCTTGGTAGAATAATGCAGGACTGAAATTTTTGATGTTTTTCTACTCCTCTCAACAGCCCAAACAAGTTTCTAAAAGGATGAGTTTGCAACTACTTTACTTTTGGAAAAAAATCAAAACATTCATTATTCAATAGGGCCCAAACTATCAAAAACCAGCGGTTTGAATGAACACTCACATTTCTTGGTAGAATCGTGCAGGACTGAAATTTTTGATGTTTTTCTACTCCTCTCATGAGCCCAAACAAGTCTCTAAAAGGATGAGTTTGCAACTACTTTACTTTTGGAGAAAATTCAAAACATTCATTATTCAATAGAGCCCAATAGCAAAAATCAGGTTTTGAATGAAGAATCACATTTCTTGGTAGAATCATGCAGGATTTAAATTTTTGATTCTATTTTACTCAACAGCCCAAACAAGTTTCTAAAAGGATGAGTTTGCAACTACTTTACTTTTGGAGAAAATTCAAAACATTCATTATTCAATAGGGCCCAAAATATCAAAAACCAGCGGTTTGAATGAACACTCACATATCTTGGTAGAATCGTGCAGGACTGAAATTTTTGATGTTTTTCTACACTTCTCATGAGCCCAAACCAAGACTCTAAAAGGATGAGTTCGCAACTACTTTACTTTTGGAGAAAATTCAAAACATTCATTATTCAATAGAGCCCAATATCAAAAACCAGCGTTTTGAATGAAGAATCACATTTCTTGGTAGAATCATGCAGGATTGAAATTTTTGATGGTTTTTTACTCCTCTCAACAGCCCAAACAAGTTTCAAAAAGGATGAGTTTGCAACTACTTTACTTTTGGAGAAAATTCAAAACATTCATTATTCAATAGGGCCCAAAATATCAAAAACCAGCGGTTTGAATGAACACACATTTCTTGGTAGAATCATGCAGGACTGAAATTTTTGATGTTTTTCTACTCCTCTCATGAGCCCAAACAAGTCTCTAAAAGCATGAGTTTGCAACTACTTTACTTTTGGAGAAAATTCAAAACATTCATTATTCAATAGAACCCAATAGCAAAAATCAGCGTTTTGAATGAAGAATCACATTTCTTGGTAGAATCATGCAGGATTGAAATTTTTGATGGTTTTTTACTCCTCTCAACAGCCCAAACAAGTTTCTAAAAGGATGAGTTTGCAACTACTTTACTTTTGGAGAAAATTCAAAACTTTCATTATTCAATAGGGCCCAAAATATCAAAAACCAGCGTTTTGAATGAAGAATCACATTTCTTGGTAGAATCATGCAGGACTGAAATTTTTGATGTTTTTCTACTCCTCTCATGAGCCCAAACAAGTCTCTAAAAGCATGAGCTTGCAACTACTTTACTTTTGGAGAAAATTCAAAACATTCATTATTCAATAGAACCCAATAGCAAAAATCAGGTTTTGATTGAAGAATCACATTTCTTGGTAGAATCATGCAGGCTTGAAATTTTTGATGGTTTTTTACTCCTCTCAACAGCCCAAACAAGTTTCTAAAAGGATGAGTTTGCAACTACTTTACTTTTGGAGAAAATTCAAAACATTCATTATGCAATAGGGCCCAAAATATCAAAAACCAGTGGTTTGAATTAACACACATCTCTTGGTAGAATCATGCAGGACTGAAATTTTTGATGTTTTTCTACTCCTCTCATGAGCCCAAACAAGTCTCTAAAATCATGAGCTTGCAACTACTTTACTTTTGGAGAAAATTCAAAACATTCATTATTCAATAGAACCCAATAGCAAAAATCAGCGTTTTGAATGAAGAATCACATTTCTTGGTAGAATCATGCAGGACTGAAATTTTTGATGGTTTTTTACTCCTCTCAACATCCCAAACAAGTTTCTAAAAGGATGAGTTTGCAACTACTTTACTTTTGGAGAAAATTCAAAACATTCATTATTCAATAAGGCCCAAAATATCAAAAACCAGCGGTTTGAATGAACACACATTTCTTGGTAGAATAATGCAGGACTGAAATTTTTGATGTTTTTCTACTCCTCTCATGAGCCCAAACAAGTCTCTAAAAGCATGAGCTTGCAACTACTTTACTTTTGGAGAAAATTCAAAACATTCATTATTCAATAGGGCCCAAACTATCAAAAACCAGCGGTTTGAATGAACACTCACATTTCTTGGTAGAATCGTGCAGGACTGAAATTTTTGATGTTTTTCTACTCCTCTCATGAGCACAAACAAGTCTCTAAAAGCATGAGCTTGCAACTACTTTACTTTTGGAGAAAATTCAAAACATTCATTATTCAATAGAACCCAATAGCAAAAATCAGCGTTTTGAATGAAGAATCACATTTCTTGGTAGAATCATGCAGGATTGAAATTTTTGATGGTTTTTTACTCCTCTCAACAGCCCAAACAAGTTTCTAAAAGGATGAGTTTGCAACTACTTTACTTTTGGAGAAAATTCAAAACATTCATTATTCAATAGGGCCCAAACTATCAAAAACCAGCGGTTTGAATGAACACTCACATTTCTTGGTAGAATCGTGCAGGACTGAAATTTTTGGTTTTTCTACTCCTCTCATGAGCCCAAACAAGTCTCTAAAAGGATGAGTTTGCAACTACTTTACTTTTGGAGAAAATTCAAAACATTCATTATTCAATAGAACCCAATAGCAAAAATCAGAGGTTTGAATGAAGAATCACATTTCTTGGTAGAATCATGCAGGATTGAAATTTTTGATGGTTTTTTACTCCTCTCAACAGCCCAAACAAGTTTCTAAAAGGATGAGTTTGCAACTACTTTACTTTTGGAGAAAATTCAAAACATTCATTATTCAATAGGGCCCAAAATATCAAAAACCAGCGGTTTGAATAAACACATATTTCTTGGTAGAATCATGCAGGACTGAAATTTTTGATGTTTTTCAACTCCTCTCATGAGCCCAAACAAGTCTCTAAAAGCATGAGTTTGCAACTACTTTACTTTTGGAAAAAATTCAAAACATTCATTATTCAATAGAGCCCAATATCAAAAATCAGGTTTTGAATGAAGAATCACATTTCTTGGTAGAATCATGCAGGATTGAAATTTTTGATGGTTTTTTACTCCTCTCAAAAGACCAAACAAGTTTCTAAAAGGATGAGTTTGCAACTACTTTACTTTTGGAGAAAATTCAAAACATTCATTATTCAATAGGGCCCAAACTATCAAAATCCAGCGGTTTGAATGAACACTCACATTTCTTGGTAGAATCGTGCAGGACTGAAATTTTTGATGTTTTTCTACTCCTCTCATGAGCCCAAACAAGTCTCTAAAAGGATGAGTTTGCAACTACTTTACTTTTGGAGAAAATTCAAAACATTCATTATTCAATAGAGCCCAATAGCAAAAATCAGGTTTTGAATGAAGAATCACATTTCTTGGTAGAATCATGCAGGATTGAAATTTTTTATGGTTATTTACTCCTCTCAACAGCACAAACAAGTTTCTAAAAGGATGAGTTTGCAACTACTTTACTTTTGGAGAAAATTCAAAACATTCATTATTCAATAGGGCCCAAAATATCAAAAACCAGCGGTTTGAATGAACACTCATTTCTTGGTAGAATCATGCAGGACTGAAATTTTTGATGTTTTTCTACTCCTCTCATGAGCCCAAACAAGTCTCTAAAAGCATGAGTTTGCAACTACTTTACTTTTGGAGAAAATTCAAAACATTCATTATTCAATAGAAACCAATAGCAAAAATCAGCGTTTTGAATGAAGAATCACATTTCTTGGTAGAATCATGCAGGATTGAAATTTTTGAAGGTTTTTTACTCCTGTCAACAGCCAAAACAAGTTTCAAAAAGGATGAGTTTGCAACTACTTTACTTTTGGAAAAAATTCAAAATATTCATTATTCAATAGGGCCCAAAATATCAAAAACCAGCGGTTTGAATGAACACACATTTCTTGGTAGAATCATGCAGGACTGAAATTTTTGATGTTTTTCTACTCCTCTCATGAGCCCAAACAAGTCTCTAAAAGCATGAGCTTGCAACTACTTTACTTTTGGAGAAAATTCAAAACATTCATTATTCAATAGAACCCAATAGCAAAAATCAGCGTTTTGAATGAAGAATCACATTTCTTGGTAGAATCATGCAGGATTGAAATTTTTGATGGTTTTTTTACTCCTCTCAACAGCCCAAACAAGTTTCTAAAAGGATAAGTTTGCAACTACTTTACTTTTGGAGAAAATTCAAAACATTCATTATTCAATAGGGCCCAAACTATCAAAAACCAGCGGTTTGAATGAACACTCACATTTCTTGGTAGAATCGTGCAGGACTGAAATTTTTGATGTTTTTCTACTCCTCTCATGAGCACAAACAAGTCTCTAAAAGGATGAGTTTGCAACTACTTTACTTTTGGAGAAAATTCAAAACATTCATTATTCAATAGAGCCCAATAGCAAAAACCAGCGTTTTGAATGAAGAATCACATTTCTTGGTACAATCATGCAGGACTGAAATTTTTGATGGTTTTTTACTCCTCTCAACAGCCCAAACAAGTTTCTAAAAGGATGAGTTTGCAACTACTTTACTTTTGGAGAAAATTCAAAACATTCATTATTCAATAGGGCCCAAAATATCAAAAACCAGCGGTTTGAATGAACACTCATTTCTTGGTAGAATCATGCAGGACTGAAATTTTTGATGTTTTTCCACTCCTCTCATGAGCCCAAACAAGTCTCTAAAAGCATGAGTTTGCAACTACTTTACTTTTGGAGAAAATTCAAAACATTCATTATTCAATAGAAACCAATAGCAAAAATCAGCGTTTTGAATGAAGAATCACATTTCTTGGTAGAATCATGCAGGATTGAAATTTTTGAAGGTTTTTTACTCCTGTCAACAGCCAAAACAAGTTTCAAAAAGGATGAGTTTGCAACTACTTTACTTTTGGAAAAAATTCAAAATATTCATTATTCAATAGGGCCCAAAATATCAAAAACCAGCGGTTTGAATGAACACACATTTCTTGGTAGAATCATGCAGGACTGAAATTTTTGATGTTTTTCTACTCCTCTCATGAGCCCAAACAAGTCTCTAAAAGCATGAGCTTGCAACTACTTTACTTTTGGAGAAAATTCAAAACATTCATTATTCAATAGAACCCAATAGCAAAAATCAGCGTTTTGAATGAAGAATCACATTTCTTGGTAGAATCATGCAGGATTGAAATTTTTGATGGTTTTTTTACTCCTCTCAACAGCCCAGACAAGTTTCTAAAAGGATAAGTTTGCAACTACTTTACTTTTGGAGAAAATTCAAAACATTCATTATTCAATAGGGCCCAAAATATCAAAAACCAGCGGTTTGAATGAACATACATTTCTTGGTAGAATCATGCAGTACTGAAATTTTTGATGTTTTTCTACTCCTCTCATGAGCCCAAACAAGTCTATAAAGCATGAGCTTGCAACTACTTTACTTTTGGAGAAAATTCAAAACATTCATTATTCAATAGAACCCAATAGCAAAAATCAGCGTTTTGAATGAAGAATCACATTTCTTGGTAGAATCATGCAGGATTGAAATTTTTGATGGTTTTTTACTCCTGTCAACAGCCCAAACAAGTTTCTAAAAGGATGAGTTTGCAACTACTTTACTTTTGGAGAAAATTCAAAACATTCATTATTCAATAGGGCCCAAACTATCAAAAACCAGCGGTTTGAATGAACACTCACATTTCTTGGTAGAATCGTGCAGGACTGATATTTTTGATGTTTTTCTACTCCTCTCATGAGCACAAACAAGTCTCTAAAAGGATGAGTTTGCAAATACTTTACTTTTGGAGAAAATTCAAAACATTCATTATTCAATAGAGCCCAATAGCAAAAACCAGCGTTTTGAATGAAGAATCACATTTCTTGGTAGAATCATGCAGGATTGAAATTTTTGATGTTTTTTTACTCCTCTCAACAGCCCAAACAAGTTTCTAAAAGGATGAGTTTGCAACTACTTTACTTTTGGAAAAAATTCAAAACATTCATTATTCAATAGGGCCCAAACTATCAAAAACCAGCGGTTTGAATGAACACTCACATATCTTGGTAGAATCGTGCAGGACTGAAATTTTTTATGGTTTTTTACTCCTCTCAACAGCCCAAACAAGTTTCAAAAAGGATGAGTTTGCAACTACTTTACTTTTGGAGAAAATTCAAAACATTCATTATTCAATAGGGCCCAAAATATCAAAAACCAGCGGTTTGAATGAACACACATTTCTTGGTAGAATCATGCAGGACTGAAATTTTTGATGTTTTTCTACTCCTCTCATGAGCCCAAACAAGTCTCTAAAAGCATGAGTTTGCAACTACTTTACTTTTGGAGAAAATTCAAAACATTCATTATTCAATAGAACCCAATAGCAAAAATCAGCGTTTTGAATGAAGAATCACATTTCTTGGTAGAATCATGCAGGATTGAAATTTTTGATGGTTTTTTACTCCTCTCAACAGCCCAAACAAGTTTCTAAAAGGATGAGTTTGCAACTACTTTACTTTTGGAGAAAATTCAAAACTTTCATTATTCAATAGGGCCCAAAATATCAAAAACCAGCGTTTTGAATGAAGAATCACATTTCTTGGTAGAATCATGCAGGATTGAAATTTTTGATGGTTTTTTTGCTCCTCTCAACAGCCCAAACAAGTTTCTAAAAGGATGAGTTTGCAACTACTTTACTTTTGGAGAAAATTCAAAACATTCATTATTCAATAGGGCCCAAAAAATCAAAAACCAGCGGTTTGAATGAACACACATTTCTTGGTAGAATCATGCAGGACTGAAATTTTTGATGTTTTTCTACTCCTCTCATGAGCCCAAACAAGTCTCTAAAAGCATGAGCTTGCAACTACTTTACTTTTGGAGAAAATTCAAAACATTCATTATTCAATAGAACCCAATAGCAAAAATCAGCGTTTTGAATGAAGAATCACATTTCTTGGTAGAATCATGCAGGACTGAAATTTTTGATGGTTTTTTAATCCTCTCAACATCCCAAACAAGTTTCTAAAAGGATGAGTTTGCAACTACTTTACTTTTGGAGAAAATTCAAAACATTCATTATTCAATAAGGCCCAAAATATCAAAAACCAGCGGTTTGAATGAACACACATTTCTTGGTAGAATAATGCAGGACTGAAATTTTTGATGTTTTTCTACTCCTCTCATGAGCCCAAACAAGTCTCTAAAAGCATGAGCTTGCAACTACTTTACTTTTGGAGAAAATTCAAAACATTCATTATTCAATAGGGCCCAAACTATCAAAAACCAGCGGTTTGAATGAACACTCACATTTCTTGGTAGAATCGTGCAGGACTGAAATTTTTGATGTTTTTCTACTCCTCTCATGAGCCCAAACAAGTCTCTAAAAGGATGAGTTTGCAACTACTTTACTTTTGGAGAAAATTCAAAACATTCATTATTCAATAGAACCCAATAGCAAAAATCAGCGTTTTGAATGAAGAATCACATTTCTTGGTAGAATCATGCAGGATTGAAATTTTTGATGGTTTTTTACTCCTCTCAACAGCCCAAACAAGTTTCTAAAAGGATGAGTTTGCAACTACTTTACTTTTGGAGAAAATTCAAAACATTCATTATTCAATAGGGCCCAAAATATCAAAAACCAGCGGTTTGAATGAACACACATTTCTTGGTAGAATCATGCAGGACTGAAATTTTTGATGTTTTTCTACTCCTCTCATGAGCCCAAACAAGTCTCTAAAAGCATGAGCTTGCAACTACTTTACTTTTGGAGAAAATTCAAAACATTCATTATTCAATAGAACCCAATAGCAAAAATCAGCGTTTTGAATGAAGAATCACATTTCTTGGTAGAATCATGCAGGATTGAAATTTTTGATGGTTTTTTACTCCTCTCAACAGCCCAAACAAGTTTCTAAAAGGATGAGTTTGCAACTACTTTACTTTTGGAGAAAATTCAAAACATTCATTATTCAATAGGGCCCAAACTATCAAAATCCAGCGGTTTGAATGAACACTCACATTTCTTGGTAGAATCGTGCAGGACTGAAATTTTTGATGTTTTTCTACTCCTCTCATGAGCCCAAACAAGTCTCTAAAAGGATGAGTTTGCAACTACTTTACTTTTGGAGAAAATTCAAAACATTCATTATTCAATATAGCCCAATAGCAAAAATCAGGTTTTGAATGAAGAAGCACATTTCTTGGTAGAATCATGCAGGATTGAAATTTTTTATGATTATTTACTCCTCTCAACAGCACAAACAAGTTTCTAAAAGGATGAGTTTGCAACTACTTTACTTTTGGAGAAAATTCAAAACATTCATTATTCAATAGGGCCCAAAATATCAAAAACCAGCGGTTTGAATGAACACTCATTTCTTGGTAGAATCATGCAGGACTGAAATTTTTGATGTTTTTCTACTCCTCTCATGAGCCCAAACAAGTCTCTAAAAGCATGAGTTTGCAACTACTTTACTTTTGGAGAAAATTCAAAACATTCATTTTTCAATAGAAACCAATAGCAAAAATCAGCGTTTTGAATGAAGAATCACATTTCTTGGTAGAATCATGCAGGATTGAAATTTTTGAAGGTTTTTTACTCCTGTCAACAGCCAAAACAAGTTTCAAAAAGGATGAGTTTGCAACTACTTTACTTTTGGAAAAAATTCAAAATATTCATTATTCAATAGGGCCCAAAATGTCAAAAACCAGCGGTTTGAATGAACACACATTTCTTGGTAGAATCATGCAGGACTGAAATTTTTGATGTTTTTCTACTCCTTTCATGAGCCCAAACAAGTCTCTAAAAGCATGAGCTTGCAACTACTTTACTTTTGGAGAAAATTCAAAACATTCATTATTCAATAGAACCCAATAGCAAAAATCAGCGTTTTGAATGAAGAATCACATTTCTTGGTAGAATCATGCAGGATTGAAATTTTTGATGGTTTTTTTACTCCTCTCAACAGCCCAAACAAGTTTCTAAAAGGATAAGTTTGCAACTACTTTACTTTTGGAGAAAATTCAAAACATTCATTATTCAATAGGGCCCAAACTATCAAAAACCAGCGGTTTGAATGAACACTCACATTTCTTGGTAGAATCGTGCAGGACTGAAATTTTTGATGTTTTTCTACTCCTCTCATGAGCACAAACAAGTCTCTAAAAGAATGAGTTTGCAACTACTTTACTTTTGGAGAAAATTCAAAACATTCATTATTCAATAGAGCCCAATAGCAAAAACCAGCTTTTGAATGAAGAATCACATTTCTTGGTAGAATCATGCAGGATTGAAATTTTTGATGGTTTTTTACTCCTCTCAACAGCCCAAACAAGTTTCTAAAAGGATGAGTTTGCAACTACTTTACTTTTCGAGAAAATTCAAAACATTCATTATTCAATAGGGCCCAAAATATCAAAAACCAGAGGTTTGAATGAAGAATCACATTTCTTGGTAGAATCATGCAGGATTGAAATTTTTGATGGTTTTTTACTCCTCTCAACAGCCCAAACAAGTTTCTAAAATGATGAGTTTGCAACTACTTTACTTTTGGAGGAAATTCAAAACATTCATTATTCAATAGGGCCCAAAATATCAAAAACCAGCGGTATGAATGAACACACATTTCTTGGTAGAATCATGCAGGACTGAAATTTTTGATGTTTTTCTACTCCTCTCATGAGCCCAAACAAGTCTCTAAAAGCATGAGTTTGCAACTACTTTACTTTTGGAGAAAATTCAAAACATTCATTATTCAATAGAACCCAATAGCAAAAATCAGGTTTTGAATGAAGAATCACATTTCTTGGTAGAATCATGCAGGATTGAAATTTTTGATGGTTTTTTACTCCTCTCAACAGCCCAAACAAGTTTCTAAAAGGATGAGTTTGCAACTACTTTACTTTTGGAGAAAATTCAAAACATTCATTATTCAATAGGGCCCAAACTATCAAAAACCAGCGGTTTGAATGAACACTCACATTTCTTGGTAGAATCGTGCAGGACTGAAATTTTTGATGTTTTTCTACTCCTCTCATGAGCCCAAACAAGTCTCTAAAAGCATGAGTTTGCAACTACTTTACTTTTGGAGAAAATTCAAAACATTCATTATTCAATAGAACCCAATAGCAAAAATCAGGTTTTGAATGAAGAATCACATTTCTTGGTAGAATCATGCAGGATTGAAATTTTTGATGGTTTTTTACTCCTCTCAACAGCCCAAACAAGTTTCTAAAAGGATGAGTTTGCAACTACTTTACTTTTGGAGAAAATTCAAAACATTCATTATTCAATAGGGCCCAAAATATCACAAACTAGCGGTTTGAATGAACACACATTTCTTGGTAGAATCATGCAGGACTGAAATTTTTGATGTTTTTCTACTCCTCTCATGAGCCCAAACAAGTCTCTAAAAGCATGAGCTTGCAACTACTTTACTTTTGGAGAAAATTCAAAACATTCATTATTCAATAGAACCCAATAGCAAAAATCAGCGTTTTGAATGAAGAATCACATTTCTTGGTAGAATCATGCAGGATTGAAATTTTTGATGGTTTTTTACTCCTCTCAACAGCCCAAACAAGTTTCTAAAAGGATGAGTTTGCAACTACTTTACTTTTGCAGAAAATTCAAAACATTCATTATTCAATAGGGCCCAAAATATCAAAAACCAGCGGTTTGAATGAACACATATTTCTTGGTAGAATCATGCAGGACTGAAATTTTTGATGTTTTTCTACTCCTCTCATGAGCCCAAACAAGTCTCTAAAAGCATGAGTTTGCAACTACTTTACTTTTGGAGAAAATTCAAAACATTCATTATTCAATAGAGCCCAATAGCAAAAATCAGGTTTTGAATGAAGAATCACATTTCTTGGTAGAATCATGCAGGATTGAAATTTTTGATGGTTTTTTACTCCTCTCATGAGCCCAAACAAGTCTCTAAAAGCATGAGCTTGCAACTACTTTACTTTTGGAGAAAATTCAAAACATTCATTATTCAATATAACCCAATAGCAAAAATCAGCGTTTTGAATGAAGAATCACATTTCTTGGTAGAATCATGCAGGATTGAAATTTTTGATTCTTTTTTAATCCTCTCAACAGCCCAAACAAGTTTCTAAAAGGATGAGTTTGCAACTACTTTACTTTTGGAGAAAATTCAAAACATTCATTATTCAATAGGGCCCAAAATATCAAAAACCAGCGGTTTGAATGAACACTCACATTTCTTGGTAGAATCGTGCAGGACTGAAATTTTTGATGTTTTTCTACTCTCATGAGCCCAAACCAAGACTCTAAAAGGATGAGTTTGCAACTACTTTACTTTTGGAGAAAATTCAAAACATTCATTATTCAATAGAGCCCAATAGCAAAAACCAGCGTTTTGAATGAAGAATCACATTTCTTGGTAGAATCATGCAGGATTGAAATTTTTGATGGTTTTTTACTCCTCTCAACAGCCCAAACAAGTTTCTAAAAGGATGAGTTTGCAACGACTTTACTTTTGGAGAAAATTCAAAACATTCATTATTCAATAGGGCCCAAAATATCAAAAACCAGCGGTTTGAATGAACACACATTTCTTGGTAGAATCATGCAGGACTGAAATTTTTGATGTTTTTCTACTCCTCTCATGAGCCCAAACAAGTCTCTAAAAGCATGAGTTTGCGGAAGGGGTGTGGCCTGGAGCTCGATGTAGGAGGACACTTGAGCTCAGAGCTCCCATGAATCCTATCTACAAAGCGACATAATTGCTTAAGAAGACTCTTATTCATCAGAAGACCTTTGGAATTGGATTCTTATCTTTATTGTGAACATTTTGACACCTCCCTGGAAGAAATCCGCTGTTTACTTAAGGAATTACAGCCTTTAGAAGTGAGTGGTGAGGAGAGAGCCGCTGTTGACTCAACAGGTTTCCCCTGTACTTAGCCGCGGGTACCGCCATTGTTTACATCAGAGGTATGAACTGGAGGAGATCCTGTGTGACGGCTGCTGAGCCCCTGATCTGACGCTGAAGGAGCCTCGGTGTTCCTGAGTCGATAGAGGTCCGCTGTCGACGCTGTTGGATACTGGGCTCTGCGCAGCTTGCCGCCGCTCAGCTGCAGAGGAGTAAAGAAGCTGGCGGTGCTGGAGAGCGACGCGGCGGGAGTTGGCAGGCACGAAGCCGCAAGGAAGAGGCTGTCATCAAAGAAAGTAGAGGTGGCTCTGGTCCTTCTTGGGTGCCTCGGCTGAAGCTGTCACTGACTGAGTGTTGCATTGGTGAGTGCGGAGAAGAAGGGGAGCGCCGCATCTGATTTTAAAACTGTTTGGCGGGAGAGCTGCTGTAGCTTAGCGGCGGTCTAGGAGGAGAAGCCCACTGCTGGGGATATCTTTAACAGAAAGAATTTGGAATTGCCCACGCTTTTTCTGTGCTGATCGGAGGTCATTGCCTGGAGACCGAGCTCTGCGCAGCTTGCCGCCGCTCAGCTGCAGAGGAGTAAAGGAGCTGGCGGTGCTGGAGAGTGTCGCGGCGGGAGCTGGCGGGCACGAAGCTGCAAGGAAGAAGCTGTCATCAAAGAGGGTGGAGGTGGATCTGGTCCTTATTGGGTGCCTCGGCTGAGGCTGTCATTGACTGATTGTCACATCGAGTTCGACCCTTTAACACGCTAAGGGGCTTAGAGACGGCTACATTTATACAAGAAGAAGCAGAGGAGATTTAGTGAAATTTGACTATGGTTTTGGCGGTCACTTGATTACTATCCAACGGTGACCTGAAGGAAGGAGCATCGTTGACCCCTACTACTTGGAGAATATTACACTCGTTGGGTGAGATGGAATCTGTTGCTCTCTGAACTTATTGTTAGTCTCTTGGGGATGGTGAAATCTTAATTATTTGTAAATTGGAATAGGGATAGTAATATAGGGGAGAGTATCTGAATATTGTTATATCAATAAGACTGTTTGCGTATTGCTGAAGTGCATCCTTGAGTTAGATGAGACTTACATGGAGATTGTCTCTTGTGCCTTGTTTTGATGACATATTAAAGCATTAGAAGAAGATATTTAAGGGAATAACTAATCTATACATTCCTAGACGGGAAGATATAGAGCTTATACTGTCTTATTCTGAATCCTACTGATTGTATGCTCTTCTCTTCTCTGTCTATAACATTTAAGGCACCTGAGGTTATATAGGTAGTGTTTGGACAGGAGTGTATGAGGTGCTGTTGTTTTATATAAGCCTACGTTACGGAGGACAAGACGTCTCTATTGCTTTGTTGAATTATCAAAATTGAAGGGGTTACATTACTACTCTATTTAAGTCTTTATTCTTATCTTAGTTTGCGATTTACAAACCCTGCTGAAACTGTAATAAAGTTCAACTTAATTACAATAATAATAAAACAGGGGTGGCATATACAGGAACATTTAAGGGTATAGCGCATTTCCTTTACTCTTGTTTCGGTATACTCTAATTATGGCATCTAATTTGAAATCTAAATTGCCTACTAGTAAAAACCAGAAATCTACGAGCGCTTCAAATCAGAAAATTTACACTGAATCTGTTAATCTATTAAGTCCAATTAAATCTAGATCCCCTCTAAAAAGGGAGGAAGCTATCTCATCTAGACACATGCCTCACGGTTTATCTAATAAGGCTACTCAGCAGGACTCGGATCAAAAAATTATATCTTCTGACCCCCGTACTCTATCTTTCACATCTTCTCAAGTTTTTGATAATAAAGGTGCCTCAAAACTTTCTTTTCAGGATGAGGAAAGTAAAATGGATTTATCCAAATCTCATAAGAGAAGAATTCCAGAAGGTGAAACTGTGAGAACAGAGGCAGCAGATTTAGATTCTAATACTTCATCTGATGACTATTCTCCAAATAGTACCCCAGTTAAACAACTCTCTAAAAAAGGCTGTCCGGAGTCGTCTTCTACTGATTTTCTGACTCCCCATGACTTTGACTTTAAAACACTGTTGAACTCTGATAGGCGAGTCACTGAGGGTTTGCTTGCTGGCTTCCTCATATCCTTCCAGGAATCCACCAATCAAGCTAATCAATTCATGCATAAATCTATCAATGCAATCAATGCGTCGATTAAAATGGGATTTGATTCTCACAGGAAGGATATGCAGGAGATTAGTGAAAAATTCTCTCAAAGATTTGAACTGAATGAGAAAAGATTGTCAAAGGTTGAAAATAGAACAGATGAGTTAGTAAAGCAAAACTCAGATTTAAAAGCCGAACTTTTATCCGTGAGGTCCAAGTTAACGGACTTAGAGGACCGGAGTAGACGGAACAACGTCAAGATTAGGGGGATACCTGAAAGCGTGATACAGAAAGACCTTTCAGATTACACTAAAGCTACGCTTAAAAAGGCTTTGCCGTCCTTAACTGATTTACAATTGATAATTGATAGGATTCACCGCCTGCCCCGCCCAAAGAATGTACCAATGGATAAGCCGAGGGATACGATACTTCACTTTCACTTTTTTGAAACTAAAGAAATGATACTAAGATATATTAGAGAGAAGGGCTCTCTACCTCCCCCTAATAATCATTTAAAATTCTTCTCTGATTTCTCAAAGTCAACTATAGAAGCTAGAAAATCGTTTAATCAAGCTACTAATGCTCTCAGGGAAATGGGGATTCCATATAAATGGGGCTTTCCAACAAAGTTACTTGTGTCACATAGGGGTAAAATTGTCCCCTTCTTTACTCCAAAGGAAGCTTTAGACTTTATACGCTTTCTAGATGAGGATCCTTCTAACAAAGATACTGGTTGAATAGGGATATATCTCTCATTGGTCTTTGTATTATTTACATTTGACATTTGACAAAATATCAATGGCTTCATGGGTTCTCGCCACTTTGGCTTTTTTTTTTTTTAAAGTACCCAAAAAAAGGAGATTATCACGTTCCGTGATTAACTCCAGGAGGACTCTTTAAGTTTGTTTATTTGTTTGTTATAGTTTTTTTTTTTTTTTTTCTTTTTGTTGTTTCATTCGCCTTTTCTAGACATATACATTTTATTGAATTCAGCTAATAAGAGTAAGCAATCCTAAATATATAAGATAATTTACTCTAATAAAAAAGGAAAGAGATTATCATGAGAATTAAAATCCTTTCACACAATGTTAAAGGACTGAACAGTCCCCATAAGCGCTATATAACTTGGAGAGAAATAAGACGGCTTCAAGCGGATGTCTCTTGTTTACAAGAGGTCAAATTAATAAAAGATATACATCCAACCTTTCAGCATAAAGATTTTCCATATATTTTTAAATCCCTCAATAATAATAAAAAAAGTGCGGGAGTTATAACCATTATAAATACGAATATTCCCTTCCAATTAATTGAAGAACATCCCGACACCCAGGGAAGATTTCACATCCTCATATGTAAGTTAAATTTTAACCTTTGTAGAATCGTGAATATATATGCCCCAAATAATGGTCAGATCTCTTTTTTTAATAAATTAATGCAGAAGATTGACGAAGTTAAAAAAGGTGACCTCATGCTAATAGGGGACTTCAATCTAGTTCCCGATAGAGAAATTGACTCATCATCTTCTGCTACTTCTAAATCAGGCCGATCTCTGAAAAATTGGATAAAACAAAATGAGATGTATGACATTTTCAGATGTCTAAATACCACCTCTAGAGAATTTACATATTACTCAGATATATATAAGACATCTTCCAGAATAGACTTATTTCTAACCAATGTCTTTTCTATCACAACATTTAAGAAAATTGAAATTCTTGAGAAGTCTTTTTCCGACCACGCCCCTGTGCTGGCAGTATTTGAATCAGGCCCTCCAGTAGCAAACACTTTTCTTTGGAAGGTTAATCCTACCCTACTACGTACCCCAAAGTATAGAAATATAATTACCGAAACTATTGATAATTATTTTAAAGAAAACTCTTCAGATAGTATTGATCCCTTTACATTATGGAACGCCCACAAGGCGGTCTTGAGAGGATGTCTCATCCAACTCTCCACGAGATACAAAAAAGAAAAAAGACAAAAAATTGCTGACCTCCAGAACCAAATTGCTTCAAAAGAAAAACAACAAAATTCCCTGTCTGCTCCATCCCATATTATCCATCTTGATATCCTGAAATTGAGATAGGCGTTAAGATCCGAAATTATTTCCGAGTACGATTCCATTGTTAGAGCATCAAAATATAATCTGTATGCTTCAATTAACAAACTCACCAAATATATGACAAGTAAACTTAAACAAGCTCGCGTAAGTAGAAGGATTGTTAAAATCAAATCCCCTTCAGGAGAAATGAAACAACACCCCTCTGATATTACCGAAATATTTGCGGATTATTTCGAAACCCTCTATAATCTTAAAAAAGATCCCTTAGTTCATACTCCTAATCAAAAAGAGATTGACCTTTTTCTTTCTAAATTGACCCTTCCCCAACTAGATAATTTGGACCTAACTCTTTTAAATCAACCGTTTACTGTAGAAGAAATTGCCAAAACGATTGACAAACTTAAACTTAACAAATCCCCTGGCCCAGATGGGTTCACAAACGAATATCTCAAGTTTTTCTCCAACATTTTATCCCCGCACCTAAAATCTCTTTTTGACCACGCTTCTAGTATTGGATCGTTCCCCAAAGAAATGACGGAGGCAACTATCATTTTGATCCCCAAAGACATTAGAAACCCAGAAGAAGTTAAAAATTATCGTCCGATCTCTTTAATTAACACTGATATTAAAGTATATTCAAAAATTTTAGCGGATCGATTAAAGAATCTTTTACCTGATCTTGTTAAAAATGATCAAGTAGGGTTTGTCTCCGGAAGACAAGTAACAGACGGTACCAGAAGAATCTTGAACTTGTTTAACATAGCTAGCTCTAATAATCTCCCTTCACTATTTATCTCGTTGGATGCCCAAAAAGCTTTTGATAGGGTGAATTGGGATTATCTTAAAGCTACTTTACTAAAGTTTGGTTTTGACAATCGCTTTATAACATCTATATTTGCATTGTACTCTAATACTAATGCTAAAACCTATACTAATAATCACCTTTCTAGGAATTTCAACATCACTAATGGAACAAGACAGGGCTGCCCCCTTTCGCCCCTTTTATTTGCCTTGGCAGTCGAGCCCTTGGCGGAAATGATCAGACAATGTACTGATATTTCGGGTTTTAAAACAAAAAATTATCATCACAAGTTAACCTTATTTGCTGACGACCTTATGTTATCAGTCACTGATCCGGCTAATTCACTTAACGCTTTAATCACCATTTTAGATGAGTTCTCTAAGGTCTCATATTTTAAAATAAATCCCCAAAAATCTAAAATAATACATTTTAATTTACGTCCCTCTGAAATTGAAGCCTTTAAAGAATTATCTGAATTTTACTGGGAAGATTTTGAACTAGAATACTTGGGGATAATTTTCCCTAAAGATTTGAAACTCATTGTTTCTAAGAATATGGAACATCTCAGTAAGAAAATCTTAAAAGACCTTTCTGGTTATAATAATTGCGATCTATCCCTGATGGGAAGAACCTTGGTAATAAAAACATATATTTTACCTAAAATTCTTTTTGTACTTAGGAATTTACCTCTTACGATTCCCACTTCCCTTTTATTTAAAATCCAAAAAGCAATTAACCTTTTTATCTGGAAAGGGAAGAAACCTAGAGTTGCTACTGAAATTTTATATAAGAAAAAGAGTAATGGAGGCCTTGCACTCCCCAATATTCAAATCTATTTTCAAGCTTCTCTTATTCTTCAGAGTCAACAGTGGTTTTCTACGAAAACACTTCCCGCTTGGTTGGACCTTGAGCTAGAACATTATGGGACTAGTTCAATATCAGATTTTTTCTTTAAAGATCTGCTATCTCCTTCGATCATTACTTATCAACATCCTGTTGTAAATTCTATACTGACTATGTGGAGGAGTTTCACAAAATTAAAGAAAGGCGACGACAGGAAAAGCATTTTGAAAAAATTCCCATTAAAATTATTATCAAAAATATATAAATGTCCAGTTCCAGAGGAGTGGTGCAGCTTTAAAATTAATACGGTAGGGGATTTATGGGACGGACAAAATTTTTTACCCTTTAATGAAATTAAAAATAAATTTCATGTCCCGTCTACACATTTCACCTCTTATCTACTTCTGAAAGATCTTCTGCGGAAATTTTTGACTAGTAGAGCTTTGAATTCGGATATTGTGGCCTCCATGTTTGCAAATGTTGCTCTTAAGTCGACTTGGAGTCTTAAAAACATATATTCCCACCTTAATGACGACACCGAACTCTTTAAAAATGTATACATTCAAAGATGGGAAAGGGATTTTAACATAAAATTTGATGAAGACCAATGGGGGAAGGCCATAAAGTTTTCAAATGCATCTACTATTTCTGCGACTTTACAGGAGTCTTTCTTTAAAACTTTAATTAGATGGCATTACACTCCGATTAGGTTAGCTCATATAGATAATAAATACTCCCCTCTATGCTGGAGGAATTGTGGTTTACCAGGTAACCTGTACCACATTTTCTGGAGCTGTCCTAAATTGAAGAGATTGTGGAAAGAAGTTACGAATCATATAAATACTCTCTCTGACAACGCAGTGAAGGTCACCCCACAAATGGCATTACTTTCTTTGGGCACTGAAGAAATAAATCCTGTTATTCGATTTGTAATGATACATACTTTTTTGGTGACCAAAAACGCTATAGCTTTCTGGTGGCTTAAAACTGATTTACCTTCTTTTGCTGATATTTTAGGTAAATTACGGACTCATAATTCTATGGAGAAAAGATTTGCCTTTATTAATGGTACTATCCATAAATATCACACTAAATGGGATGTTTGGAATTTGAAATTTTCTTAATTTATGTTATCTAACACTCTACTGTAAACTCAATATGACAATGTTGGTTCCTTTTTTGAGAGGATTGCATTCAAGCGATGTATTATATTTGTTTCTTATGTACACTACTTGTATTAAACAATTTTATTTAATGTGTGATGTAACACGTAGAGTAAAGTTCTCTACTTTTTACTTTGTCCATTTACCCTTTCCCTCTATACTTGAAACTTTAATAAAAATATTTAAACAAAAAAGCATGAGTTTGCAACTACTTTACTTTTGGAGAAA
This sequence comes from Dendrobates tinctorius, assembly GCF_039654945.1. Classification (NCBI taxonomy): domain Eukaryota; kingdom Metazoa; phylum Chordata; class Amphibia; order Anura; family Dendrobatidae; genus Dendrobates; species Dendrobates tinctorius. The sequence continues at coordinate 27,807,939 of NW_027361793.1, forward strand.
ATTCAAAACATTCATTATTCAATAGGGCCCAAAATATCAAAAACCAGCAGTTTGAATGAACACACATTTCTTGGTAGAATCATGCAGGACTGAAATTTTTGATGTTTTTCTACTCCACTCATGAGCCCAAACAAGTCTCTAAAAGCAATAGCTTGCAACTACTTTACTTTTGGAGAAAATTCAAAACATTCATTATTCAATAGGGCCCAAAATATCAAAAACCAGCGGTTTGAATGAACACTCACATTTCTTGGTAGAATCGTGGAGGATTGAAATTTTTGATGTTTTTTTACTCCTCTCAACAGCCCAAACAAGTTTCTAAAAGGAGGAGTTTGCAACTACTTTACTTTTGGAGAAAATTCAAAACATTCATTACTCAATAGGGCCCAAACTATCAAAAACCAGCGGTTTGAATGAACACTCACATTTCTTGGTAGAATCGTGCAGGACTGAAATTTTTGATGTTTTTCTACTCCTCTCATGAGCACAAACAAGTCTCTAAAAGGATGAGTTTGCAACTACTTTACTTTTGGAGAAAATTCAAAACATTCATTATTCAATAGAGCCCAAAAGCAAAAACCAGCGTTTTGAATGAAGAATCACATTTCTTGGTAGAATATGCAGGATTGAAATTTTTGATGGTTTTTTACTCCTCTCAACAGCCCAAACAAGTTTATAAAAGGATGAGTTTGCAACTACTTTACTTTTGGAGAAAATTCAAAACATTCATTATTCAATAGGGCCCAAAATATCAAAAACCAGCGGTTTGAATGAACACACATTTCTTGGTAGAATCGTGCAGGACTGAAATTTTTGATGTTTTTCTACTCCTCTCATGAGCCCTAACATGTCTCTAAAAGCATGAGCTTGCAACTACTTGACTATTGGAGAAAATTCAAAACATTCATTATTCAATATAACCCAATAGCAAAAATCAGCGTTTTGAATGAAGAATCACATTTCTTGGTAGAATCATGCAGGATTGAAATTTTTGATGGTTTTTTACTCCTCTCAACAGCCCAAACAAGTTTCTAAAAGGATGAGTTTGCATCTTCTTTACTTTTGGAGAAAATTTAAAACATTCATTATTCAATAGGGCCCAAAATATCAAAAACCAGCGGTTTGAATGAACACAAATTTCTTGGTAGAATCATGCAGTACTGAAATTTTTGATGTTTTTCTACTCCTCTCATGAGCCCAAACAAGTCTATAAAGCATGAGCTTGCAACTACTTTACTTTTGGAGAAAATTCAAAACATTCATTATTCAATAGAACCCAATAGCAAAAATCAGCGTTTTGAATGAAGAATCACATTTCTTGGTAGAATCATGCAGGATTGAAATTTTTGATGGTTTTTTACTCCTGTCAACAGCCCAAACAAGTTTCTAAAAGGATGAGTTTGCAACTACTTTACTTTTGGAGAAAATTCAAAACATTCATTATTCAATAGGGCCCAAACTATCAAAAACCAGCGGTTTGAATGAACACTCACATTTCTTGGTAGAATCGTGCAGGACTGAAATTTTTGATGTTTTTCTACTCCTCTCATGAGCCCAAACAAGTCTCTAAAAGGATGAGTTTGCAACTACTTTACTTTTGGAGAAAATTCAAAACATTCATTATTCAATAGAGCCCAATAGCAAAAATCAGGTTTTGAATGAAGAATCACTTTTCTTGGTAGAATCATGCAGGATTTAAATTTTTGATTCTATTTTACTCCTCTCAACAGCCCAAACAAGTTTCTAAAAGGATGAGTTTGCAACTACTTTACTTTTGGAGAAAATTCAAAACATTCATTATTCAATAGGGCCCAAAATATCAAAAACCAGCGGTTTGAATGAACACTCACATTTCTTGGTAGAATCGTGCAGGACTGAAATTTTTGATGTTTTTCTACTCCTCTCATGAGCCCAAACCAAGAATCTAAAAGGATGAGTTCGCAACTACTTTACTTTTGGAGAAAATTCAAAACATTCATTATTCAATAGAGCCCAATAGCAAAAACCAGCGTTTTGAATGAAGAATCACATTTCTTGGTAGAATCATGCAGGATTGAAATTTTTGATGGTTTTTTTACTCCTCTCAACAGCCCAAACAAGTTTCAAAAAGGATGAGTTTGCAACTACTTTACTTTTGGAGAAAATTCAAAACATTCATTATTCAATAGGGCCCAAAATATCAAAAACCAGCGGTTTGAATGAACACACATTTCTTGGTAGAATCATGCAGGACTGAAATTTTTGATGTTTTTCTACTCCTCTCATGAGCCCAAACAAGTCTCTAAAAGGATGAGTTTGCAAATACTTTACTTTTGGAGAAAATTCAAAACTTTCATTATTCAATAGAACCCAATAGCAAAAATCAGGTTTTGATTGAAGAATCACATTTCTTGGTAGAATCATGCAGGCTTGAAATTTTTGATGGTTTTTTACTCCTCTCAACAGCCCAAACAAGTTTCTAAAAGGATGAGTTTGCAACTACTTTACTTTTGGAGAAAATTCAAAACATTCATTATTCAATAAGGCCCAAAATATCAAAAACCAGCGGTTTGAATGAACACACATTTCTTGGTAGAATAATGCAGGACTGAAATTTTTGATGTTTTTCTACTCCTCTCATGAGCCCAAACAAGTCTCTAAAAGCATGAGCTTGCAACTACTTTACTTTTGGAGAAAATTCAAAACATTCATTATTCAATAGAACCCAATAGCAAAAATCAGCGTTTTGAATGAAGAATCACATTTCTTGGTAGAATCATGCAGGATTGAAATTTTTGATGGTTTTTTACTCCTCTCAACAGCCCAAACAAGTTTCTAAAAGGATGAGTTTGCAACTACTTTACTTTTGGAGAAAATTCAAAACATTCATTATTCAATAGGGTCCAAACTATCAAAAACCAGCGGTTTGAATGAACACTCACATTTCTTGGTAGAATCGTGCAGGACTGAAATTTTTGGTTTTTCTACTCCTCTCATGAGCCCAAACAAGTCTCTAAAAGGATGAGTTTGCAACTACTTTACTTTTGGAGAAAATTCAAAACATTCATTATTCAATAGAACCCAATAGCAAAAATCAGCGTTTTGAATGAAGAATCACATTTCTTGGTAGAATCATGCAGGATTGAAATTTTCGATGGTTTTTTACTCCTCTCAACAGCCCAAACAAGTTTCTAAAATGATGAGTTTGCAACTACTTTACTTTTGGAGAAAATTCAAAACATTCATTATTCAATAGGGCCCAAAATATCAAAAACCAGCGGTTTGAATGAACACACATTTCTTGGTAGAATCATGCAGGACTGAAATTTTTGATGTTTTTCTACTCCTCTCATGAGCCCAAACAAGTCTCTAAAAGCATGAGTTTGCAACTACTTTACTTTTGGAGAAAATTCAAAACATTCATTATTCAATAGAGCCCAATAGCAAAAATCAGGTTTTGAATGGAGAATCACATTTCTTGGTAGAATCATGCAGGATTGAAATTTTTGATGGTTTTTTACTCCTGTCAACAGCCCAAACAAGTTTCTAAAAGGATGAGTTTGCAACTACTTTACTTTTGGAGAAAATTCAAAACATTCATTATTCAATAGGGCCCAAACTATCAAAAACCAGTGGTTTGAATGAACACTCACATTTCTTGGTAGAATCGTGCAGGACTGAAATTTTTGATGTTTTTCTACTCCTCTCATGAGCCCAAACAAGTCTCTAAAAGGATGAGTTTGCAACTACTTTACTTTTGGAGAAAATTCAAAACATTCATTATTCAATAGAACCCAATAGCAAAAATCAGCGTTTTGAATGAAGAATCACATCTCTTGGTAGAATCATGCAGGATTGAAATTTTTGATGGTTTTTTACTCCTCTCAACAGCCCAAACAAGTTTCTAAAAGGATGAGTTTGCAACTACTTTACTTTTGGAGAAAATTCAAAACATTCATTATTCAATAGGGCCCAAAATATCACAAACTAGCGGTTTGAATGAACACACATTTCTTGGTAGAATCATGCAGGACTGAAATTTTTGATGTTTTTCTACTCCTCTCATGAGCCCAAACAAGTCTCTAAAAGCATGAGCTTGCAACTACTTTACTTTTGGAGAAAATTCAAAACATTCATTATTCAATAGAACCCAATAGCAAAAATCAGCGTTTTGAATGAAGAATCACATTTCTTGGTAGAATCATGCAGGATTGAAATTTTTGATGGTTTTTTACTCCTCTCAACAGCCCAAACAAGTTTCTAAAAGGATGAGTTTGCAACTACTTTACTTTTGCAGAAAATTCAAAACATTCATTATTCAATAGGGCCCAAAATATCAAAAACCAGCGGTTTGAATGAACACATATTTCTTGGTAGAATCATGCAGGACTGAAATTTTTGATGGTTTTTTACTCCTCTCATGAGCCCAAACAAGTCTCTAAAAGCATGAGCTTGCAACTACTTTACTTTTGGAGAAAATTCAAAACATTCATTATTCAATATAACCCAATAGCAAAAATCAGCGTTTTGAATGAAGAATCACATTTCTTGGTAGAATCATGCAGGATTGAAATTTTTGATTCTTTTTTAATCCTCTCAACAGCCCAAACAAGTTTCTAAAAGGATGAGTTTGCAACTACTTTACTTTTGGAGAAAATTCAAAACATTCATTATTCAATAGGGCCCAAAATATCAAAAACCAGCGGTTTGAATGAACACTCACATTTCTTGGTAGAATCGTGCAGGACTGAAATTTTTGATGTTTTTCTACTCTCATGAGCCCAAACCAAGACTCTAAAAGGATGAGTTTGCAACTACTTTACTTTTGGAGAAAATTCAAAACATTCATTATTCAATAGAGCCCAATAGCAAAAACCAGCGTTTTGAATGAAGAATCACATTTCTTGGTAGAATCATGCAGGATTGAAATTTTTGATGGTTTTTTACTCCTCTCAACAGCCCAATCAAGTTTCTAAAAGGATGAGTTTGCAACGACTTTACTTTTGGAGAAAATTCAAAACATTCATTATTCAATAGGGCCCAAAATATCAAAAACCAGCGGTTTGAATGAACACACATTTCTTGGTAGAATCATGCAGGACTGAAATTTTTGATGTTTTTCTACTCCTCTCATGAGCCCAAACAAGTCTCTAAAAGCATGAGTTTGCGGAAGGGGTGTGGCCTGGAGCTCGATGTAGGAGGACACTTGAGCTCAGAGCTCCCATGAAGCCTATCTACAAAGCGACATAATTGCTTAAGAAGACTCTTATTCATCAGAAGACCTTTGGAATTGGATTCTTATCTTTATTGTGAACATTTTGACACCTCCCTGGAAGAAATCCGCTGTTTACTTAAGGAATTACAGCCTTTAGAAGTGAGTGGTGAGGAGAGAGCCGCTGTTGACTCAACAGGTTTCCCCTGTACTTAGCCGCGGGTACCGCCATTGTTTACATCAGAGGTATGAACTGGAGGAGATCCTGTGTGACGGCTGCTGAGCCCCTGATCTGACGCTGAAGGAGCCTCGGTGTTCCTGAGTCGATAGAGGTCCGCTGTCGACGCTGTTGGATACTGGGCTCTGCGCAGCTTGCCGCCGCTCAGCTGCAGAGGAGTAAAGGAGCTGGCGGTGCTGGAGAGCGACGCGGCGGGAGTTGGCAGGCACGAAGCCGCAAGGAAGAGGCTGTCATCAAAGAAAGTAGAGGTGGCTCTGGTCCTTCTTGGGTGCCTCGGCTGAAGCTGTCACTGACTGAGTGTTGCATTGGTGAGTGCGGAGAAGAAGGGGAGCGCCGCCGCTCAGCTGCAGAGGAGTAAAGGAGCTGGCGGTGCTGGAGAGTGTCGCGGCGGGAGCTGGCGGGCACAAAGCTGCAAGGAAGAAGCTGTCATCAAAGAGGGTGGAGGTGGATCTGGTCCTTATTTGGTGCCTCGGCTGAGGCTGTCATTGACTGATTGTCACATCGAGTTCGACCCTTTAACACGCTAAGGGGCTTAGAGACGGCTACATTTATACAAGAAGAAGCAGAGGAGATTTAGTGAAATTTGACTATGGTTTTGGCGGTCACTTGATTACTATCCAACGGTGACCTGAAGGAAGGAGCATCGTTGACCCCTACTACTTGGAGAATATTACACTCGTTGGGTGAGATGGAATCTGTTGCTCTCTGAACTTATTGTTAGTCTCTTGGGGATGGTGAAATCTTAATTATTTGTAAATTGGAATAGGGATAGTAATATAGGGGAGAGTATCTGAATATTGTTATATCAATAAGACTGTTTGCGTATTGCTGAAGTGCATCCTTGAGTTAGATGAGACTTACATGGAGATTGTCTCTTGTGCCTTGTTTTGATGACATATTAAAGCATTAGAAGAAGATATTTAAGGGAATAACTAATCTATACATTCCTAGACGGGAAGATATAGAGCTTATACTGTCTTATTCTGAATCCTACTGATTGTATGCTCTTCTCTTCTCTGTCTATAACATTTAAGGCACCTGAGGTTATATAGGTAGTGTTTGGACAGGAGTGTATGAGGTGCTGTTGTTTTATATAAGCCTACGTTACGGAGGACAAGACGTCTCTATTGCTTTGTTGAATTATCAAAATTGAAGGGGTTACATTACTACTCTATTTAAGTCTTTATTCTTATCTTAGTTTGCGATTTACAAACCCTGCTGAAACTGTAATAAAGTTCAACTTAATTACAATAATAATAAAACAGGGGTGGCATATACAGGAACATTTAAGGGTATAGCGCATTTCCTTTACTCTTGTTTCGGTATACTCTAATTATGGCATCTAATTTGAAATCTAAATTGCCTACTAGTAAAAACCAGAAATCTACGAGCGCTTCAAATCAGAAAATTTACACTGAATCTGTTAATCTATTAAGTCCAATTAAATCTAGATCCCCTCTAAAAAGGGAGGAAGCTATCTCATCTAGACACATGCCTCACGGTTTATCTAATAAGGCTACTCAGCAGGACTCGGATCAAAAAATTATATCTTCTGACCCCCGTACTCTATCTTTCACATCTTCTCAAGTTTTTGATAATAAAGGTGCCTCAAAACTTTCTTTTCAGGATGAGGAAAGTAAAATGGATTTATCCAAATCTCATAAGAGAAGAATTCCAGAAGGTGAAACTGTGAGAACAGAGGCAGCAGATTTAGATTCTAATACTTCATCTGATGACTATTCTCCAAATAGTACCCCAGTTAAACAACTCTCTAAAAAAGGCTGTCCGGAGTCGTCTTCTACTGATTTTCTGACTCCCCATGACTTTGACTTTAAAACACTGTTGAACTCTGATAGGCGAGTCACTGAGGGTTTGCTTGCTGGCTTCCTCATATCCTTCCAGGAATCCACCAATCAAGCTAATCAATTCATGCATAAATCTATCAATGCAATCAATGCGTCGATTAAAACGGGATTTGATTCTCACAGGAAGGATATGCAGGAGATTAGTGAAAAATTCTCTCAAAGATTTGAACTGAATGAGAAAAGATTGTCAAAGGTTGAAAATAGAACAGATGAGTTAGTAAAGCAAAACTCAGATTTAAAAGCCGAACTTTTATCCGTGAGGTCCAAGTTAACGGACTTAGAGGACCGGAGTAGACGGAACAACGTCAAGATTAGGGGGATACCTGAAAGCGTGATACAGAAAGACCTTTCAGATTACACTAAAGCTACGCTTAAAAAGGCTTTGCCGTCCTTAACTGATTTACAATTGATAATTGATAGGATTCACCGCCTGCCCCGCCCAAAGAATGTACCAATGGATAAGCCGAGGGATACGATACTTCACTTTCACTTTTTTGAAACTAAAGAAATGATACTAAGATATATTAGAGAGAAGGGCTCTCTACCTCCCCCTAATAATCATTTAAAATTCTTCTCTGATTTCTCAAAGTCAACTATGGAAGCTAGAAAATCGTTTAATCAAGCTACTAATGCTCTCAGGGAAATGGGGATTCCATATAAATGGGGCTTTCCAACAAAGTTACTTGTGTCACATAGGGGTAAAATTGTCCCCTTCTTTACTCCAAAGGAAGCTTTAGACTTTATACGCTTTCTAGATGAGGATCCTTCTAACAAAGATACTGGTTGAATAGGGATATATCTCTCATTGGTCTTTGTATTATTTACATTTGACATTTGACAAAATATCAATGGCTTCATGGGTTCTCGCCACTTTGGCTTTTTTTTTTTTAAAGTACCCAAAAAAAGGAGATTATCACGTTCCGTGATTAACTCCAGGAGGACTCTTTAAGTTTGTTTATTTGTTTGTTATAGTTTTTTTTTTTTTTTTTCTTTTTGTTGTTTCATTCGCCTTTTCTAGACATATACATTTTATTGAATTCAGCTAATAAGAGTAAGCAATCCTAAATATATATAAGATAATTTACTCTAATAAAAAAGGAAAGAGATTATCATGAGAATTAAAATCCTTTCACACAATGTTAAAGGACTGAACAGTCCCCATAAGCGCTATATAACTTGGAGAGAAATAAGACGGCTTCAAGCGGATGTCTCTTGTTTACAAGAGGTCAAATTAATAAAAGATATACATCCAACCTTTCAGCATAAAGATTTTCCATATATTTTTAAATCCCTCAATAATAATAAAAAAAGTGCGGGAGTTATAACCATTATAAATACGAATATTCCCTTCCAATTAATTGAAGAACATCCCGACACCCAGGGAAGATTTCACATCCTCATATGTAAGTTAAATTTTAACCTTTGTACAATCGTGAATATATATGCCCCAAATAATGGTCAGATCTCTTTTTTTAATAAATTAATGCAGAAGATTGACGAAGTTAAAAAAGGTGACCTCATGCTAATAGGGGACTTCAATCTAGTTCCCGATAGAGAAATTGACTCATCATCTTCTGCTACTTCTAAATCAGGCCGATCTCTGAAAAATTGGATAAAACAAAATGAGATGTATGACATTTTCAGATGTCTAAATACCACCTCTAGAGAATTTACATATTACTCAGATATATATAAGACATCTTCCAGAATAGACTTATTTCTAACCAATGTCTTTTCTATCACAACATTTAAGAAAATTGAAATTCTTGAGAAGTCTTTTTCCGACCACGCCCCTGTGCTGGCAGTATTTGAATCAGGCCCTCCAGTAGCAAACACTTTTCTTTGGAAGGTTAATCCTACCCTACTACGTACCCCAAAGTATAGAAATATAATTACCAAAACTATTGATAATTATTTTAAAGAAAACTCTTCAGATAGTATTGATCCCTTTACATTATGGAACGCCCACAAGGCGGTCTTGAGAGGATGTCTCATCCAACTCTCCACGAGATACAAAAAAGAAAAAATACAAAAAATTGCTGACCTCCAGAACCAAATTGCTTCAAAAGAAAAACAACAAAATTCCCTGTCTGCTCCATCCCATATTATCCATCTTGATATCCTGAAATTGAGATAGGCGTTAAGATCCGAAATTATTTCCGAGTACGATTCCATTGTTAGAGCATCAAAATATAATCTGTATGCTTCAATTAACAAACCCACCAAATATATGACAAGTAAACTTAAACAAGCTCGCGTAAGTAGAAGGATTGTTAAAATCAAATCCCCTTCAGGAGAAATGAAACAACACCCCTCTGATATTACCGAAATATTTGCGGATTATTTCGAAACCCTCTATAATCTTAAAAAAGATCCCTTAGTTCATACTCCTAATCAAAAAGAGATTGACCTTTTTCTTTCTAAATTGACCCTTCCCCAACTAGATAATTTGGACCTAACTCTTTTAAATCAACCGTTTACTGTAGAAGAAATTGCCAAAACGATTGACAAACTTAAACTTAACAAATCCCCTGGCCCAGATGGGTTCACAAACGAATATCTCAAGTTTTTCTCCAACATTTTATCCCCGCACCTAAAATCTCTTTTTGACCACGCTTCTAGTATTGGATCGTTCCCCAAAGAAATGACGGAGGCAACTATCATTTTGATCCCCAAAGACATTAGAAACCCAGAAGAAGTTAAAAATTATCGTCCGATCTCTTTAATTAACACTGATATTAAAGTATATTCAAAAATTTTAGCGGATCGATTAAAGAATCTTTAAAAATGTTAAAAAATGATCAAGTAGGGTTTGTCTCCGGAAGACAAGTAACAGACGGTACCAGAAGAATCTTGAACTTGTTTAACATAGCTAGCTCTAATAATCTCCCTTCACTATTTATCTCGTTGGATGCCCAAAAAGCTTTTGATAGGGTGAATTGGGATTATCTTAAAGCTACTTTACTAAAGTTTGGTTTTGACAATCGCTTTATAACATCTATATTTGCATTGTACTCTAATACTAATGCTAAAACCTATACTAATAATCACCTTTCTAGGAATTTCAACATCACTAATGGAACAAGACAGGGCTGCCCCCTTTCGCCCCTTTTATTTGCCTTGGCAGTCGAGCCCTTGGCGGAAATGATCAGACAATGTACTGATATTTCGGGTTTTAAAACAAAAAATTATCATCACAAGTTAACCTTATTTGCTGACGACCTTATGTTATCAGTCACTGATCCGGCTAATTCACTTAACGCTTTAATCACCATTTTAGATGAGTTCTCTAAGGTCTCATATTTTAAAATAAATCCCCAAAAATCTAAAATAATACATTTTAATTTACGTCCCTCTGAAATTGAAGCCTTTAAAGAATTATCTGAATTTTACTGGGAAGATTTTGAACTAGAATACTTGGGGATAATTTTCCCTAAAGATTTGAAACTCATTGTTTCTAAGAATATGGAACATCTCAGTAAGAAAATCTTAAAAGACCTTTCTGGTTATAATAATTGCGATCTATCCCTGATGGGAAGAACCTTGGTAATAAAAACATATATTTTACCTAAAATTCTTTTTGTACTTAGGAATTTACCTCTTATGATTCCCACTTCCCTTTTATTTAAAATCCAAAAAGCAATTAACCTTTTTATCTGGAAAGGGAAGAAACCTAGAGTTGCTACTGAAATTTTATATAAGAAAAAGAGTAATGGAGGCCTTGCACTCCCCAATATTCAAATCTATTTTCAAGCTTCTCTTATTCTTCAGAGTCAACAGTGGTTTTCTACGAAAACACTTCCCGCTTGGTTGGACCTTGAGCTAGAACATTATGGGACTAGTTCAATATCAGATTTTTTCTTTAAAGATCTGCTATCTCCTTCGATCATTACTTATCAACATCCTGTTGTAAATTCTATACTGACTATGTGGAGGAGTTTCACAAAATTAAAGAAAGGCGACGACAGGAAAAGCATTTTGAAAAAATTCCCATTAAAATTATTATCAAAAATATATAAATGTCCAGTTCCAGAGGAGTGGTGCAGCTTTAAAATTAATACGGTAGGGGATTTATGGGACGGACAAAATTTTTTACCCTTTAATGAAATTAAAAATAAATTTCATGTCCCGTCTACACATTTCACCTCTTATCTACTTCTGAAAGATCTTCTGCGGAAATTTTTGACTAGTAGAGCTTTGAATTCGGATATTGTGGCCTCCATGTTTGCAAATGTTGCTCTTAAGTCGACTTGGAGTCTTAAAAACATATATTCCCACCTTAATGACGACACCGAACTCTTTAAAAATGTATACATTCAAAGATGGGAAAGGGATTTTAACATAAAATTTGATGAAGACCAATGGGGGAAGGCCATAAAGTTTTCAAATGCATCTACTATTTCTGCGACTTTACAGGAGTCTTTCTTTAAAACTTTAATTAGATGGCATTACACTCCGATTAGGTTAGCTCATATAGATAATAAATACTCCCCTCTATGCTGGAGGAATTGTGGTTTACCAGGTAACCTGTACCACATTTTCTGGAGCTGTCCTAAATTGAAGAGATTGTGGAAAGAAGTTACGAATCATATAAATACTCTCTCTGACAACGCAGTGAAGGTCACCCCACAAATGGCATTACTTTCTTTGGGCACTGAAGAAATAAATCCTGTTATTCGATTTGTAATGATACATACTTTTTTGGTGACCAAAAACGCTATAGCTTTCTGGTGGCTTAAAACTGATTTACCTTCTTTTGCTGATATTTTAGGTAAATTACGGACTCATAATTCTATGGAGAAAAGATTTGCCTTTATTAATGGTACTCTCCATAAATATCACACTAAATGGGATGTTTGGAATTTGAAATTTTCTTAATTTATGTTATCTAACACTCTACTGTAAACTCAATATGACAATGTTGGTTCCTTTTTTGAGAGGATTGCATTCAAGCGATGTATTATATTTGTTTCTTATGTACACTACTTGTATTAAACAATTTTATTTAATGTGTGATGTAACACGTAGAGTAAAGTTCTCTACTTTTTACTTTGTCCATTTACCCTTTCCCTCTATACTTGAAACTTTAATAAAAATATTTAAACAAAAAAGCATGAGTTTGCAACTACTTTACTTTTGGAGAAAATTCAAAACATTCATTATTCAATAGGGCCCAAAATATCAAAAACCAGCAGTTTGAATGAACACACATTTCTTGGTAGAATCATGCAGGACTGAAATTTTTGATGTTTTTCTACTCCTCTCATGAGCCCAAACAAGTCTCTAAAAGCAATAGCTTGCAACTACTTTACATTTGGAGAAAATTCAAAACATTCATTATTCAATAGGGCCCAAAATATCAAAAACCAGCGGTTTGAATGAACACTCACATTTCTTGGTAGAATCGTGCAGGATTGAAATTTTTGATGTTTTTTTACTCCTCTCAACAGCCCAAACAAGTTTCTAAAAGGAGGAGTTTGCAACTACTTTACTTTTGGAGAAAATTCAAAACATTCATTACTCAATAGGGCCCAAACTATCAAAAACCAGCGGTTTGAATGAACACTCACATTTCTTGGTAGAATCGTGCAGGACTGAAATTTTTGATGTTTTTCTACTCCTCTCATGAGCACAAACAAGTCTCTAAAAGGATGAGTTTGCAACTACTTTACTTTTGGAGAAAATTCAAAACATTCATTATTCAATAGAGCCCAAAAGCAAAAACCAGCGTTTTGAATGAAGAATCACATTTCTTGGTAGAATATGCAGGATTGAAATTTTTGATGGTTTTTTACTCCTCTCAACAGCCCAAACAAGTTTCTAAAAGGATGAGTTTGCAACTACTTTACTTTTGGAGAAAATTCAAAACATTCATTATTCAATAGGGCCCAAAATATCAAAAACCAGCGGTTTGAATGAACACACATTTCTTGGTAGAATCGTGCAGGACTGAAATTTTTGATGTTTTTCTACTCCTCTCATGAGCCCTAACATGTCTCTAAAAGCATGAGCTTGCAACTACTTGACTTTTGGAGAAAATTCAAAACATTCATTATTCAATATAACCCAATAGCAAAAATCAGCGTTTTGAATGAAGAATCACATTTCTTGGTAGAATCATGCAGGATTGAAATTTGTGATGGTTTTTTACTCCTCTCAACAGCCCAAACAAGTTTCTAAAAGGATGAGTTTGCATCTTCTTTACTTTTGGAGAAAATTTAAAACATTCATTATTCAATAGGGCCCAAAATATCAAAAACCAGCGGTTTGAATGAACACACATTACTTGGTAGAATCATGCAGTACTGAAATTTTTGATGTTTTTCTACTCCTCTCATGAGCCCAAACAAGTCTATAAAGCATGAGCTTGCAACTACTTTACTTTTGGAGAAAATTCAAAACATTCATTATTCAATAGAACCCAATAGCAAAAATCAGCGTTTTGAATGAATAATCACATTTCTGGGTAGAATCATGCAGGATTGAAATTTTTGATGGTTTTTTACTCCTGTCAACAGCCCAAACAAGTTTCTAAAAGGATGCTTTTGCAACTACTTTACTTTTGGAGAAAATTCAAAACATTCATTATTCAATAGGGCCCAAACTATCAAAAACCAGCGGTTTGAATGAACACTCACATTTCTTGGTAGAATCGTGCAGGACTGAAATTTTTGATGTTTTTCTACTCCTCTCATGAGCACAAACAAGTCTCTAAAAGGATGAGTTTGCAACTACTTTACTTTTGGAGAAAATTCAAAACATTCATTATTCAATAGAGCCCAATAGCAAAAACCAGCGTTTTGAATGAAGAATCACATTTCTTGGTAGAATCATGCAGGATTGAAATTTTTGATTTTTTTTACTCCTCTCAACAGCCCAAACAAGTTTCTAAAAGGATGAGTTTGCAACTACTTTACTTTTGGAGAAAATTCAAAACATTCATTATTCAATAGGGCCCAAACTATCAAAAACCAGCGGTTTGAATGAACACTCACATTTCTTGGTAGAATCGTGCAGGACTGAAATTTTTGATGTTTTTCTACTCCTCTCATGAGCCCAAACAAGTCTCTAAAAGGATGAGTTTGCAACTACTTTACTTTTGGAGAAAATTCAAAACATTCATTATTCAATAGAGCCCAATAGCAAAAATCAGGTTTTGAATGAAGAATCACATTTCTTGGTAGAATCATGCAGGATTGAAATTTTTGATTCTATTTTACTCCTCTCAACAGCCCAAACAAGTTTCTAAAAGGATGAGTTTGCAACTACTTTACTTTTGGAGAAAATTCAAAACATTCATTATTCAATAGGGCCCAAAATATCAAAAACCAGCGGTTTGAATGAACACTCACATTTCTTGGTAGAATCGTGCAGGACTGAAATTTTTGATGTTTTTCTACTCCTCTCATGAGCCCAAACCAAGACTCTAAAAGGATGAGTTCGCAACTACTTTACTTTTGGAGAAAATTCAAAACATTCATTATTCAATAGAGCCCAATAGCAAAAACCAGCGTTTTGAATGAAGAATCACATTTCTTGGTAGAATCATGCAGGATTGAAATTTTTGATGGTTTTTTACTCCTCTCAACAGCCCAAACAAGTTTCAAAAAGGATGAGTTTGCAACTACTTTACTTTTGGAGAAAATTCAAAACATTCATTATTCAATAGGGCCCAAAATATCAAAAACCAGCGGTTTGAATGAACACACATTTCTTGGTAGAATCATGCAGGACTGAAATTTTTGATGTTTTTCTACTCCTCTCATGAGCCCAAACAAGTCTCTAAAAGCATGAGTTTGCAACTACTTTACTTTTGGAGAAAATTCAAAGCATTCATTATTCAATAGAACCCAATAGCAAAAATCAGCGTTTTGAATGAAGAATCACATTTCTTGGTAGAATCATGCAGGATTGAAATTTTTGATGTTTTTTTACTCCTCTCAACAGCCCAAACAAGTTTCTAAAAGGATGAGTTTGCAACTACTTTACTTTTGGAGAAAATTCAAAACATTCATTATTCAATAGGGCCCAAAATATCAAAAACCAGCGTTTTGAATGAAGAATCACATTTCTTGGTAGAATCATGCAGGATTGAAATTTTTGATGGTTTTTTTACTCCTCTCAACAGCCCAAACAAGTTTCTAAAAGGATGAGTTTTGCAACTACTTTACTTTTGGAGAAAATTCAAAACATTCATTATTCAATAGGGCCCAAAAAATCAAAAACCAGCGGTTTGAATGAACACACATTTCTTGGTAGAATCATGCAGGACTGAAATTTTTGATGTTTTTCTACTCCTCTCATGAGCCCAAACAAGTCTCTAAAAGCATGAGTTTGCAACTACTTTACTTTTGGAGAAAATTCAAAACATTCATTATTCAATAGAGCCCAATAGCAAAAATCAGGTTTTGATTGAAGAATCACATTTCTTGGTAGAATCATGCAGGCTTGAAATTTTTGATGGTTTTTTACTCCTCTCAACAGCCCAAACAAGTTTCTAAAAGGATGAGTTTGCAACTACTTTACTTTTGGAGAAAATTCAAAACATTCATTATGCAATAGGGCCCAAAATATCAAAAACCAGTGGTTTGAATTAACACACATCTCTTGGTAGAATCATGCAGGACTGAAATTTTTGATGTTTTTCTACTCCTCTCATGAGCCCAAACAAGTCTCTAAAAGCATGAGCTTGCAACTACTTTACTTTTGGAGAAAATTCAAAACATTCATTATTCAATAGAACCCAATAGCAAAAATCAGCGTTTTGAATGAAGAATCACATTTCTTGGTAGAATCATGCAGGATTGAAATTTTTGATGGTTTTTTACTCCTCTCAACAGCCCAAACAAGTTTCTAAAAGGATGAGTTTGCAACTACTTTACTTTTGGAGAAAATTCAAAACATTCATTATTCAATAAGGCCCAAAATATCAAAAACCAGCGGTTTGAATGAACACACATTTCTTGGTAGAATAATGCAGGACTGAAATTTTTGATGTTTTTCTACTCCTCTCATGAGCCCAAACAAGTCTCTAAAAGCATGAGCTTGCAACTACTTTACTTTTGGAGAAAATTCAAAACATTCATTATTCAATAGGGCCCAAACTATCAAAAACCAGCGGTTTGAATGAACACTCACATTTCTTGGTAGAATCGTGCAGGACTGAAATTTTTGATGTTTTTCTACTCCTCTCATGAGCCCAAACAAGTCTCTAAAAGGATGAGTTTGCAACTACTTTACTTTTGGAGAAAATTCAAAACATTCATTATTCAATAGAACCCAATAGCAAAAATCAGCGTTTTGAATGAAGAATCACATTTCTTGGTAGAATCATGCAGGATTGAAATTTTTGATGGTTTTTTACTCCTCTCAACAGCCCAAACAAGTTTCTAAAAGGATGAGTTTGCAACTACTTTACTTTTGGAGAAAATTCAAAACATTCATTATTCAATAGGGCCCAAAATATCAAAAACCAGCGGTTTGAATGAACACACATTTCTTGGTAGAATCATGCAGGACTGAAATTTTTGATGTTTTTCTACTCCTCTCATGAGCCCAAACAAGTCTCTAAAAGCATGAGCTTGCAACTACTTTACTTTTGGAGAAAATTCAAAACATTCATTATTCAATAGAACCCAATAGCAAAAATCAGCGTTTTGAATGAAGAATCACATTTCTTGGTAGAATCATGCAGGATTGAAATTTTTGATGGTTTTTTACTCCTCTCAACAGCCCAAACAAGTTTCTAAAAGGATGAGTTTGCAACTACTTTACTTTTGGAGAAAATTCAAAACATTCATTATTCAATAGGGCCCAAACTATCAAAAACCAGCGGTTTGAATGAACACTCACATTTCTTGGTAGAATCGTGCAGGACTGAAATTTTTGGTTTTTCTACTCCTCTCATGAGCCCAAACAAGTCTCTAAAAGCATGAGCTTGCAACTACTTTACTTTTGGAGAAAATTCAAAACATTCATTATTCAATAGAACCCAATAGCAAAAATCAGCGTTTTGAATGAAGAATCACATTTCTTGGTAGAATCATGCAGGATTGAAATTTTTGATGGTTTTTTACTCCTCTCAACAGCCCAAACAAGTTTCTAAAAGGATGAGTTTGCAACTACTTTACTTTTGGAGAAAATTCAAAACATTCATTATTCAATAGGGCCCAAAATATCAAAAACCAGCGGTTTGAATAAACACATATTTATTGGTAGAATCATGCAGGACTGAAATTTTTGATGTTTTTCTACTCCTCTCATGAGCCCAAACAAGTCTCTAAAAGCATGAGTTTGCAACTACTTTACTTTTGGAGAAAATTCAAAACATTCATTATTCAATAGAGCCCAATAGCAAAAATCAGGTTTTGAATGAAGAATCACATTTCTTGGTAGAATCATGCAGGATTGAAATTTTTGATGGTTTTTTACTCCTCTCAACAGCCCAAACAAGTTTCTAAAAGGATGAGTTTGCAACTACTTTACTTTTGGAGAAAATTCAAAACATTCATTATTCAATAGGGCCCAAACTATCAAAATCCAGTGGTTTGAATGAACACTCACATTTCTTGGTAGAATCGTGCAGGACTGAAATTTTTGATGTTTTTCTACTCCTCTCATGAGCCCAAACAAGTCTCTAAAAGGATGAGTTTGCAACTACTTTACTTTTGGAGAAAATTCAAAACATTCATTATTCAATAGAGCATAATAGCAAAAATCAGGTTTTGAATGAAGAATCACATTTCTTGGTAGAATCATGCAGGATTGAAATTTTTTATGTTTTTTTACTCCTCTCAACAGCACAAACAAGTTTCTAAAAGGATGAGTTTGCAACTACTTTACTTTTGGAGAGAATTCAAAACATTCATTATTCAATAGAGCCCAATAGCAAAAACCAGCGTTTTGAATGAAGAATCACATTTCTTGGTACAATCATGCAGGACTGAAATTTTTGATGGTTTTTACTCCTCTCAACAGCCCAAACAAGTTTCTAAAAGGATGAGTTTGCAACTACTTTACTTTTGGAGAAAATTCAAAACATTCATTATTCAATAGGGCCCAAAATATCAAAAACCAGCGGTTTGAATGAACACTCATTTCTTGGTAGAATCATGCAGGACTGAAATTTTTGATGTTTTTCTACTCCTCTCATGAGCCCAAACAAGTCTCTAAAAGCATGAGTTTGCAACTACTTTACTTTTGGAGAAAATTCAAAACATTCATTATTCAATAGAAACCAATAGCAAAAATCAGCGTTTTGAATGAAGAATCACATTTCTTGGTAGAATCATGCAGGATTGAAATTTTTGAAGGTTTTTTACTCCTGTCAACAGCCAAAAAAAAGTTTCAAAAAGGATGAGTTTGCAACTACTTTACTTTTGGAAAAAATTCAAAATATTCATTATTCAATAGGGCCCAAAATATCAAAAACCAGCGGTTTGAATGAACACACATTTCTTGGTAGAATCATGCAGGACTGAAATTTTTGATGTTTTTCTACTCCTCTCATGAGCCCAAACAAGTCTCTAAAAGCATGAGCTTGCAACTACTTTACTTTTGGAGAAAATTCAAAACATTCATTATTCAATAGAACTAGTGTTGAGCATTCCGATACCGCAAGTATCGGGTATCGGCCGATACTTGCTGTATCGGAATTCCGATACCGACTTCCGATATTTTTTCAATATCGGAATTCGGCATCGGAATCGGAAGTTCAGTTGATTGACGGCCTGACGTTATCATGATGCGCGGTGTGTGCGCATCATGATGCGCCGTCATTTCGGGCCTTCCGGGGGTCTCTGCCGGCCTGCCGGGGGGCTGTGCCGGCCTGCCGGGGGGCTGTGCCGGCCTGCCGGGGGGCTGTGTGGACTGCCCGGGGTCTGTATCGGCCTGCCGGGGGGCTGTGCCGGCCTGCCGGTGGTCTGTGCACCCTGTGGGGGTCTGTACCGGCCTGCCGGGGGGCTGTGCCGGCCTGCCGGGGGGCTGTGCTGATGTCCGGGGGTCTGTGCAAGCATCGTCCGATGGGACTACAAGTCCCATCTGGCGATGCCTGCTACCATGACAGTGATTGACACATTAGCCAATGATGGGACAGTAGTAGTCCCATCATCCGGCTAATGTGTTAAATGTTAAAAAAAAAAAAAAAATACTACATACATACTACATGCTACATACATACTACATATATACTACATACATACTACATGCTACATACATACTACATACATACTACATACATACTACATGCATGCTACATACATACTACATGCATGCTACATACATACTACATACATACTGCATGCTACATACATACTACATACATACTACATACATACTACATGCATGCTACATATATACTACATGCTACATACATACCACATACATACTACATGCATGCTACATATATACTACATGCTACATACATACCACATACATACTACATGCATGCTACATACATACTACATACATACTACATGCATGCTACATACATACTACATGCTACATACATACCACATACATACTACATGCATGCTACATATATACTACATGCTACATACATACCACATACATACTACATGCATGCTACATACATACTACATACATACTACATGCATGCTACATATATACTACATGCTACATACATACCACATACATACTACATACATGCTACATATATACTACATGCTACATACATACCACATACATACTACATGCATGCTACATACATACTACCTACATACTACATGCATGCTACATACATACTACATGCTACATACATACCACATACATACTACATGCATGCTACATATATACTACATGCTACATACATACCACATACATACTACATGCATGCTACATACATACTACATACATACTACATGCATGCTACATATATACTACATGCTACATACATACCACATACATACTACATGCATGCTACATATATACTACATGCTACATACATACCACATACATACTACATACATGCTACATATATACTACATGCTACATACATACTACATACATACTACATGCATGCTACATACATACTACATGCTACATACATACTACATATATACTACATACATACTACATACATGCTACATACATACTACATGCTACATACATACCACATACATACTACATACATGCTACATATATACTACATGCTACATACATACCACATACATACTACATACATGCTACATACATACTACATACATACTACATGCATGCTACATACATACTACATACATACTACATGCATGCTACATACATGCTACATACATACTACATGCTACATACATACTACATATATACTACATACATACTACATATATACTACATACATACTACATACATACCACATATATACTACATACATACTACATGCATGCTACATACATACTACATGCTACATACATACCACATACATACTACATACATGCTACATATATACTACATGCATGCTACATACATACTACATATATACTACATGCATGCTACATACATACTACATGCTACATGCATGCTACATACATACTACATACATACTACATGCTACATACATACCACATATATACTACATACATACAATACATACATAGACATACAGTACATATAACATAGAGTAACATACTTACCAATACTTGTCACATTGTTCCCCGAAGCCATTGTCTTTCCGGAATAAATATTAACATAACAAACCACAAAAATACTCACCCACGATCCGAAGCAGTCCACGAGTGTGTCCCACGACGATCTTGGGTAGAGAACTGCAGCATCAGATGATGCTGCCGTTCTCTACGGGCTGCAGGAATCCAATGACGGAAGGTAGGTATCCTTCCGCACTGTATTCCTCCGCCACTTAAAAAAAAAAGTCCCTAGTCTCACTTTATGCCATTGCTGTGTTGGAAATTCCCACACAGCAATGGCATAAAGTGAGACTAGGGACTTTTTTTTTTTTTTAAGTGGCGGAGGAATACAGTGCGGAAGGATACCTACCTTCCGTCATTGGATTCCTGCAGCCCGTAGAGAACGGCAGCAACAGCTGATGCTGCCGTTCTCTACCCAAGATCGTCGTGGGACACACTCGTGGACTGCTTCGGATCGTGGGTGAGTATTTTTGTTGTTTGTTATGTTAATATTTATTCCGTAGACGACAATGGCTTTGGGGAACAATGTGACAAGTATTGGTAAGTATGTTACTCTATGTTATATGTACTGTATGTCTATGTATGTATTGTATGAATGTATTGTATGTATGTAGTATATATGTGGTATGTATGTAGCATGTAGTATGTATGTAGTATGTATGTAGCATGCATGTAGCATGCAGTATGTATGTAGCATGCAGTATGTATGTAGCATGCATGTAGTATATATGTAGTATGTATGTAGCATGCATGTAGTATATATGTAGCATGTATGTGGTATGTATGTAGCATGTAGTATGTATGTAGCATGTATGTAGTATATATGTAGTATGTATGTAGCATGCAGTATGTATGTAGCATGCATGAAGTATATGTAGTATGTATGTAGCATGCATGTAGTATATATGTAGTATGTATGTGGTATGTATGTAGCATGTAGTATGTATGTAGCATGCATGTAGTATATATGTAGTATGTATGTAGCATGTAGTATGCAGTATGTATGTAGCATGCATGTAGTATATATGTAGTATGTATGTTGCATGTAGTATGAATGTAGCATGTATGTAGTATGTAGTATGAATGTAGCATGTATGTAGTATGCATGTTGTATGTATGTAGCATGTAATTTTTTTTTTTTTTTACATTTAACACATTAGCCGGATGATGGGACTACTACTGTCCCATCATTGGCTAATGTGTCAATCACTGTCATGGTAGCAGGCATCGCCCGATGGGACTTGTAGTCCCATCGGACGATGTCTGCACAGACCCCCGGAGCCTGCACAGACCACCGGCAGGCCGGCACAGCCCCCCGGCAGGCCGGCACAGTCCCCCGGCAGGCCGGCACAGCCCCCCGGAGCCTGCACAGTCCCCCGGCAGGCCGGCACAGCCCCCCGGAGCCTGCACAGCCCCCCGGCAGGCCGGCACAGCCCCCCGGCAGGCCGGCACAGCCTCCCGGAGCCTGCACAGACCACCGGCAGGCCGGCACAGACCACCGGAGCCTGCACAGACCCCCTGGCAGGCCGGCACAGCCCCCCGAAAGGCCCGTACAGACCCCAGAGAGGCTGTACAAGGGCAGGAAAGGGTTTTTCTTATTCCGATACCGGAAGTCCCATAGACTTGAATGGGACTTCCGGTATCGGAATCGGCGATACCGATACTTTTTTTAAAGATCGGCCGATACCATCCGATACGATACTTTGAAGTATCGGATGGTATCGCTCAACTCTAAATAGAACCCAATAGCAAAAATCAGCGTTTTGAATGAAGAATCACATTTCTTGGTAGAATCATGCAGGATTGAAATTTTTGATGGTTTTTTTACTCCTCTCAACAACCCAAACAAGTTTCAAAAAAGGATAAGTTTGCAACTACTTTACTTTTGGAGAAAATTCAAAACATTCATTATTCAATAGGGCCCAAACTATCAAAAACCAGCGGTTTGAATGAACACTCACGTTTCTTGGTAGAATCGTGCAGGACTGAAATTTTTGATGTTTTTCTACTCCTCTCATGAGCACAAACAAGTCTCTAAAAGAATGAGTTTGCAACTACTTTACTTTTGAAGAAAATTCAAAACATTCATTATTCAATAGAGCCCAATAGCAAAAACCAGCTTTTGAATGAAGAATCACATTTCTTGGTAGAATCATGCAGGATTGAAATTTTTGATGGTTTTTTACTCCTCTCAACAGCCCAAACAAGTTTCTAAAAGGATGAGTTTGCAACTACTTTACTTTTCGAGAAAATTCAAAACATTCATTATTCAATAGGGCCCAAAATATCAAAAACCAGAGGTTTGAATGAAGAATCACATTTCTTGGTAGAATCATGCAGGATTGAAATTTTTGATGGTTTTTTACTCCTCTCAACAGCCCAAACAAGTTTCTAAAATGAAGAGTTTGCAACTACTTTACTTTTGGAGAAAATTCAAAACATTCATTATTCAATAGGGCCCAAAATATCAAAAACCAGCGGTATGAATGAACACACATTTCTTGGTAGAATCATGCAGGACTGAAATTTTTGATGTTTTTCTACTCCTCTCATGAGCCCAAACAAGTCTCTAAAAGCATGAGTTTGCAACTACTTTACTTTTGGAGAAAATTCAAAACATTCATTATTCAATAGAACCCAATAGCAAAAATCAGGTTTTGAATGAAGAATCACATTTCTTGGTAGAATCATGCAGGATTGAAATTTTTGATGGTTTTTTACTCCTCTCAACAGCCCAAACAAGTTTCTAAAAGGATGAGTTTGCAACTACTTTACTTTTGGAGAAAATTCAAAACATTCATTATTCAATAGGGCCCAAACTATCAAAAACCAGCGGTTTGAATGAACACTCACATTTCTTGGTAGAATCGTGCAGGACTGAAATTTTTGATGTTTTTCTACTCCTCTCATGAGCACAAACAAGTCTCTAAAAGGATGAGTTTGCAACTACTTTACTTTTGGAGAAAATTCAAAACATTCATTATTCAATAGAGCCCAATAGCAAAAACCAGCGTTTTGAATGAAGAATCACATTTCTTGGTAGAAAATGCAGGATTTAAATTTTTGATGGTTTTTTACTCCTCTCAACAGCCCAAACAAGTTTCTAAAAGGATGAGTTTGCAACTACTTTACTTTTGGAGAAAATTCAAAACATTCATTATTCAATAGGGCCCAAAATATCAAAAACCAGCGGTTTGAATGAAGAATCACATTTCTTGGTAGAATCATGCAGGATTGAAATTTTTGATGGTTTTTTTACTCCTCTCAACAGCCCAAACAAGTTTCTAAAAGGATGAGTTTGCAACTACTTTACTTTTGGAGAAAATTCAAAACATTCATTATTCAATAGAGCCCAATAGCAAAAACCAGCGTTTTGAATGAAGAATCACATTTCTTGGTACAATCATGCAGGACTGAAATTTTTGATGGTTTTTTACTCCTCTCAACAGCCCAAACAAGTTTCTAAAAGGATGAGTTTGCAACTACTTTACTTTTGGAGAAAATTCAAAACATTCATTATTCAATAGGGCCCAAAATATCAAAAACCAGCGGTTTGAATGAACACTCATTTCTTGGTAGAATCATGCAGGACTGAAATTTTTGATGTTTTTCTACTCCTCTCATGAGCCCAAACAAGTCTCTAAAAGCATGAGTTTGCAACTACTTTACTTTTGGAGAAAATTCAAAACATTCATTATTCAATAGAAACCAATAGCAAAAATCAGCGTTTTGAATGAAGAATCACATTTCTTGGTAGAATCATGCAGGATTGAAATTTTTGAAGGTTTTTTACTCCTGTCAACAGCCAAAACAAGTTTCAAAAAGGATGAGTTTGCAACTACTTTACTTTTGGAAAAAATTCAAAATATTCATTATTCAATAGGGCCCAAAATATCAAAAACCAGCGGTTTGAATGAACACACATTTCTTGGTAGAATCATGCAGGACTGAAATTTTTGATGTTTTTCTACTCCTTTCATGAGCCCAAACAAGTCTCTAAAAGCATGAGCTTGCAACTACTTTACTTTTGGAGAAAATTCAAAACATTCATTATTCAATAGAACCCAATAGCAAAAATCAGCGTTTTGAATGAAGAATCACATTTCTTGGTAGAATCATGCAGGATTGAAATTTTTGATGGTTTTTTACTCCTCTCAACAGCCCAAACAAGTTTCTAAAAGGATGAGTTTGCAACTACTTTACTTTTGGAGAAAATTCAAAACATTCATTATTCAATAGGGCCCAAAATATCAAAAACCAGCGGTTTGAATAAACACATATTTCTTGGTAGAATCATGTAGGACTGAAATTTTTGATGTTTTTCTACTCCTCTCATGAGCCCAAACAAGTCTCTAAAAGCATGAGTTTGCAACTACTTTACTTTTGGAGAAAATTCAAAACATTCATTATTCAATAGAGCCCAATAGCAAAAATCAGGTTTTGAATGAAGAATCACATTTCTTGGTAGAATCATGCAGGATTGAAATTTTTGATGGTTTTTTACTCCTCTCAACAGCCCAAACAAGTTTCTAAAAGGATGAGTTTGCAACTACTTTACTTTTGGAGAAAATTCAAAACATTCATTATTCAATAGGGCCCAAACTATCAAAATCCAGCGGTTTGAATGAACACTCACATTTCTTGGTAGAATCGTGCAGGACTGAAATTTTTGATGTTTTTCTACTCCTCTCATGAGCCCAAACAAGTCTCTAAAAGGATGAGTTTGCAACTACTTTACTTTTGGAGAAAATTCAAAACATTCATTATTCAATAGAGCCCAATAGCAAAAATCAGGTTTTGAATGAAGAATCACATTTCTTGGTAGAATCATGCAGGATTGAAATTTTTGATGTTTTTTTACTCCTCTCAACAGCACAAACAAGTTTCTAAAAGGATGAGTTTGCAACTACTTTACTTTTGGAGAAAATTCAAAACATTCATTATTCAATAGAGCCCAATAGCAAAAACCAGCGTTTTGAATGAAGAATCACATTTCTTGGTACAATCATGCAGGACTGAAATTTTTGATGGTTTTTACTCCTCTCAACAGCCCAAACAAGTTTCTAAAAGGATGAGTTTGCAACTACTTTACTTTTGGAGAAAATTCAAAACATTCATTATTCAATAGGGCCCAAAATATCAAAAACCAGCGGTTTGAATGAACACTCATTTCTTGGTAGAATCATGCAGGACTGAAATTTTTGATGTTTTTCTACTCCTCTCATGAGCCCAAACAAGTCTCTAAAAGCATGAGTTTGCAACTACTTTACTTTTGGAGAAAATTCAAAACATTCATTATTCAATAGAAACCAATAGCAAAAATCAGCGTTTTGAATGAAGAATCACATTTCTTGGTAGAATCATGCAGGATTGAAATTTTTGAAGGTTTTTTACTCCTGTCAACAGCCAAAAAAAAGTTTCAAAAAGGATGAGTTTGCAACTACTTTACTTTTGGAAAAAATTCAAAATATTCATTATTCAATAGGGCCCAAAATATCAAAAACCAGCGGTTTGAATGAACACACATTTCTTGGTAGAATCATGCAGGACTGAAATTTTTGATGTTTTTCTACTCCTCTCATGAGCCCAAACAAGTCTCTAAAAGCATGAGCTTGCAACTACTTTACTTTTGGAGAAAATTCAAAACATTCATTATTCAATAGAACCCAATAGCAAAAATCAGCGTTTTGAATGAAGAATCACATTTCTTGGTAGAATCATGCAGGATTGAAATTTTTGATGGTTTTTTTACTCCTCTCAACAGCCCAAACAAGTTTCTAAAAGAATAAGTTTGCAACTACTTTACTTTTGGAGAAAATTCAAAACATTCATTATTCAATAGGGCCCAAACTATCAAAAACCAGCGGTTTGAATGAACACTCACATTTCTTGGTAGAATCGTGCAGGACTGAAATTTTTGATGTTTTTCTACTCCTCTCATGAGCACAAACAAGTCTCTAAAAGAATGAGTTTGCAACTACTTTACTTTTGAAGAAAATTCAAAACATTCATTATTCAATAGAGCCCAATAGCAAAAACCAGCTTTTGAATGAAGAATCACATTTCTTGGTAGAATCATGCAGGATTGAAATTTTTGATGGTTTTTTACTCCTCTCAACAGCCCAAACAAGTTTCTAAAAGGATGAGTTTGCAACTACTTTACTTTTCGAGAAAATTCAAAACATTCATTATTCAATAGGGCCCAAAATATCAAAAACCAGAGGTTTGAATGAAGAATCACATTTCTTGGTAGAATCATGCAGGATTGAAATTTTTGATGGTTTTTTACTCCTCTCAACAGCCCAAACAAGTTTCTAAAATGAAGAGTTTGCAACTACTTTACTTTTGGAGAAAATTCAAAACATTCATTATTCAATAGGGCCCAAACTATCAAAAACCAGCGGTTTGAATGAACACTCACATTTCTTGGTAGAATCGTGCAGGACTGAAATTTTTGATGTTTTTCTACTCCTCTCATGAGCACAAACAAGTCTCTAAAAGGATGAGTTTGCAACTACTTTACTTTTGGAGAAAATTCAAAACATTCATTATTCAATAGAGCCCAATAGCAAAAACCAGCGTTTTGAATGAAGAATCACATTTCTTGGTAGAAAATGCAGGATTTAAATTTTTGATGGTTTTTTACTCCTCTCAACAGCCCAAACAAGTTTCTAAAAGGATGAGTTTGCAACTACTTTACTTTTGGAGAAAATTCAAAACATTCATTATTCAATAGGGCCCAAAATATCAAAAACCAGCGGTTTGAATGAAGAATCACATTTCTTGGTAGAATCATGCAGGATTGAAATTTTTGATGGTTTTTTTACTCCTCTCAACAGCCCAAACAAGTTTCTAAAAGGATGAGTTTGCAACTACTTTACTTTTGGAGAAAATTCAAAACATTCATTATTCAATAGAGCCCAATAGCAAAAACCAGCGTTTTGAATGAAGAATCACATTTCTTGGTACAATCATGCAGGACTGAAATTTTTGATGGTTTTTTACTCCTCTCAACAGCCCAAACAAGTTTCTAAAAGGATGAGTTTGCAACTACTTTACTTTTGGAGAAAATTCAAAACATTCATTATTCAATAGGGCCCAAAATATCAAAAACCAGCGGTTTGAATGAACACTCATTTCTTGGTAGAATCATGCAGGACTGAAATTTTTGATGTTTTTCTACTCCTCTCATGAGCCCAAACAAGTCTCTAAAAGCATGAGTTTGCAACTACTTTACTTTTGGAGAAAATTCAAAACATTCATTATTCAATAGAAACCAATAGCAAAAATCAGCGTTTTGAATGAAGAATCACATTTCTTGGTAGAATCATGCAGGATTGAAATTTTTGAAGGTTTTTTACTCCTGTCAACAGCCAAAACAAGTTTCAAAAAGGATGAGTTTGCAACTACTTTACTTTTGGAAAAAATTCAAAATATTCATTATTCAATAGGGCCCAAAATATCAAAAACCAGCGGTTTGAATGAACACACATTTCTTGGTAGAATCATGCAGGACTGAAATTTTTGATGTTTTTCTACTCCTTTCATGAGCCCAAACAAGTCTCTAAAAGCATGAGCTTGCAACTACTTTACTTTTGGAGAAAATTCAAAACATTCATTATTCAATAGAACCCAATAGCAAAAATCAGCGTTTTGAATGAAGAATCACATTTCTTGGTAGAATCATGCAGGATTGAAATTTTTGATGGTTTTTTACTCCTCTCAACAGCCCAAACAAGTTTCTAAAAGGATGAGTTTGCAACTACTTTACTTTTGGAGAAAATTCAAAACATTCATTATTCAATAGGGCCCAAAATATCAAAAACCAGCGGTTTGAATAAACACATATTTCTTGGTAGAATCATGTAGGACTGAAATTTTTGATGTTTTTCTACTCCTCTCATGAGCCCAAACAAGTCTCTAAAAGCATGAGTTTGCAACTACTTTACTTTTGGAGAAAATTCAAAACATTCATTATTCAATAGAGCCCAATAGCAAAAATCAGGTTTTGAATGAAGAATCACATTTCTTGGTAGAATCATGCAGGATTGAAATTTTTGATGGTTTTTTACTCCTCTCAACAGCCCAAACAAGTTTCTAAAAGGATGAGTTTGCAACTACTTTACTTTTGGAGAAAATTCAAAACATTCATTATTCAATAGGGCCCAAACTATCAAAATCCAGCGGTTTGAATGAACACTCACATTTCTTGGTAGAATCGTGCAGGACTGAAATTTTTGATGTTTTTCTACTCCTCTCATGAGCCCAAACAAGTCTCTAAAAGGATGAGTTTGCAACTACTTTACTTTTGGAGAAAATTCAAAACATTCATTATTCAATAGAGCCCAATAGCAAAAATCAGGTTTTGAATGAAGAATCACATTTCTTGGTAGAATCATGCAGGATTGAAATTTTTGATGTTTTTTTACTCCTCTCAACAGCACAAACAAGTTTCTAAAAGGATGAGTTTGCAACTACTTTACTTTTGGAGAAAATTCAAAACATTCATTATTCAATAGAGCCCAATAGCAAAAACCAGCGTTTTGAATGAAGAATCACATTTCTTGGTACAATCATGCAGGACTGAAATTTTTGATGGTTTTTACTCCTCTCAACAGCCCAAACAAGTTTCTAAAAGGATAAGTTTGCAACTACTTTACTTTTGGAGAAAATTCAAAACATTCATTATTCAATAGGGCCCAAAATATCAAAAACCAGCGGTATGAATGAACACACATTTCTTGGTAGAATCATGCAGGACTGAAATTTTTGATGTTTTTCTACTCCTCTCATGAGCCCAAACAGGTCTCTAAAAGCATGAGTTTGCAACTACTTTACTTTTGGAGAAAATTCAAAACATTCATTATTCAATAGAACCCAATAGCAAAAATCAGGTTTTGAATGAAGAATCACATTTCTTGGTAGAATCATGCAGGATTGAAATTTTTGATGGTTTTTTACTCCTCTCAACAGCCCAAACAAGTTTCTAAAAGGATGAGTTTGCAACTTCTTTACTTTTGGAGAAAATTCAAAACATTCATTATTCAATAGGGCCCAAACTATCAAAAACCAGCGGTTTGAATGAACACTCACATTTCTTGGTAGAATCGTGCAGGACTGAAATTTTTGATGTTTTTCTACTCCTCTCATGAGCACAAACAAGTCTCTAAAAGGATGAGTTTGCAACTACTTTACTTTTGGAGAAAATTCAAAACATTCATTATTCAATAGAGCCCAATAGCAAAAACCAGCGTTTTGAATGAAGAATCACATTTCTTGGTAGAAAATGCAGGATTGAAATTTTTGATGGTTTTTTACTCCTCTCAACAGCCCAAACAAGTTTCTAAAAGGATGAGTTTGCAACTACTTTACTTTTGGAGAAAATTCAAAACATTCATTATTCAATAGGGCCCAAAATATCAAAAACCAGCGGTTTGAATGAACACACATTTCTTGGTAGAATCATGCAGGACTGAAATTTTTGATGTTTTTCTACTCCTCTCATGAGCCCAAACAAGTCTCTAAAAGCATGAGTTTGCAACTACTTTACTTTTGGAGAAAATTCAAAACATTCATTATTCAATAGAGCCCAATAGCAAAAATCAGGTTTTGAATGAAGAATCACATTTCTTGGTAGAATCATGCAGGATTGAAATTTTTGATGGTTTTTTTACTCCTCTCAACAGCCCAAACAAGTTTCTAAAAGGATGAGTTTGCAACTACTTTACTTTTGGAGAAAATTCAAAACATTCATTATTCAATAGAGCCCAATAGCAAAAACCAGCGTTTTGAATGAAGAATCACATTTCTTGGTACAATCATGCAGGACTGAAATTTTTGATGGTTTTTTACTCCTCTCAACAGCCCAAACAAGTTTCTAAAAGGATGAGTTTGCAACTACTTTACTTTTGGAGAAAATTCAAAACATTCATTATTCAATAGGGCCCAAAATATCAAAAACCAGCGGTTTGAATGAACACTCATTTCTTGGTAGAATCATGCAGGACTGAAATTTTTGATGTTTTTCTACTCCTCTCATGAGCCCAAACAAGTCTCTAAAAGCATGAGTTTGCAACTACTTTACTTTTGGAGAAAATTCAAAACATTCATTATTCAATAGAAACCAATAGCAAAAATCAGCGTTTTGAATGAAGAATCACATTTCTTGGTAGAATCATGCAGGATTGAAATTTTTGAAGGTTTTTTACTCCTGTCAACAGCCAAAACAAGTTTCAAAAAGGATGAGTTTGCAACTACTTTACTTTTGGAAAAAATTCAAAATATTCATTATTCAATAGGGCCCAAAATATCAAAAACCAGCGGTTTGAATGAACACACATTTCTTGGTAGAATCATGCAGGACTGAAATTTTTGATGTTTTTCTACTCCTTTCATGAGCCCAAACAAGTCTCTAAAGGCATGAGCTTGCAACTACTTTACTTTTGGAGAAAATTCAAAACATTCATTATTCAATAGAACCCAATAGCAAAAATCAGCGTTTTGAATGAAGAATCACATTTCTTGGTAGAATCATGCAGGATTGAAATTTTTGATGGTTTTTTTACTCCTCTCAACAGCCCAAACAAGTTTCTAAAAGGATAAGTTTGCAACTACTTTACTTTTGGAGAAAATTCAAAACATTCATTATTCAATAGGGCCCAAACTATCAAAAACCAGCGGTTTGAATGAACACTCACATTTCTTGGTAGAATCGTGCAGGACTGAAATTTTTGATGTTTTTCTACTCCTCTCATGAGCACAAACAAGTCTCTAAAAGAATGAGTTTGCAACTACTTTACTTTTGGAGAAAATTCAAAACATTCATTATTCAATAGAGCCCAATAGCAAAAAACAGCTTTTGAATGAAGAATCACATTTCTTGGTAGAATCATGCAGGATTGAAATTTTTGATGGTTTTTTACTCCTCTCAACAGCCCAAACAAGTTTCTAAAAGGATGAGTTTGCAACTACTTTACTTTTCGAGAAAATTCAAAACATTCATTATTCAATAGGGCCCAAAATATCACAAACTAGCGGTTTGAATGAACACACATTTCTTGGTAGAATCATGCAGGACTGAAATTTTTGATGTTTTTCTACTCCTCTCATGAGCCCAAACAAGTCTCTAAAAGCATGAGCTTGCAACTACTTTACTTTTGGAGAAAATTCAAAACATTCATTATTCAATAGAACCCAATAGCAAAAATCAGCGTTTTGAATGAAGAATCACATTTCTTGGTAGAATCATGCAGGATTGAAATTTTTGATGGTTTTTTACTCCTCTCAACAGCCCAAACAAGTTTCTAAAAGGATGAGTTTGCAACTACTTTACTTTGCAGAAAATTCAAAACATTCATTATTCAATAGGGCCCAAAATATCAAAAACCAGCGGTTTGAATGAACACATATTTCTTGGTAGAATCATGCAGGACTGAAATTTTTGATGTTTTTCTACTCCTCTCATGAGCCCAAACAAGTCTCTAAAAGCATGAGTTTGCAACTACTTTACTTTTGGAGAAAATTCAAAACATTCATTATTCAATAGAGCCCAATAGCAAAAATCAGGTTTTGAATGAACACACATTTCTTGGTCGAATCATGCAGGACTGAAATTTTTGATGTTTTTCTACTCCTCTCATGAGCCCAAACAAGTCTCTAAAAGCATGAGTTTGCGGAAGGGGTGTGGCCTGGAGCTCGATGTAGGAGGACACTTGAGCTCAGAGCTCCCATGAAGCCTATCTACAAAGCGACATAATTGCTTAAGAAGACTCTTATTCATCAGAAGACCTTTGGAATTGGATTCTTATCTTTATTGTGAACATTTTGACACCTCCCTGGAAGAAATCCGCTGTTTACTTAAGGAATTACAGCCTTTAGAAGTGAGTGGTGAGGAGAGAGCCGCTGTTGACTCAACAGGTTTCCCCTGTACTTAGCCGCGGGTACCGCCATTGTTTACATCAGAGGTATGAACTGGAGGAGATCCTGTGTGACGGCTGCTGAGCCCCTGATCTGACGCTGAAGGAGCCTCGGTGTTCCTGAGTCGATAGAGGTCCGCTGTCGACGCTGTTGGATACTGGGCTCTGCGCAGCTTGCCGCCGCTCAGCTGCAGAGGAGTAAAGGAGCTGGCGGTGCTGGAGAGCGACGCGGCGGGAGTTGGCAGGCACGAAGCCGCAAGGAAGAGGCTGTCATCAAAGAAAGTAGAGGTGGCTCTGGTCCTTCTTGGGTGCCTCGGCTGAAGCTGTCACTGACTGAGTGTTGCATTGGTGAGTGCGGAGAAGAAGGGGAGCGCCGCGTCTGATTTTAAAACTGTTTGGCGGGAGAGCTGCTGGAGCTTAGCGGCGGTCTAGGAGGAGAAGCCCACTGCTGGGGATATCTTTAACAGAAAGAATTTGGAATTGCCCACGCTTTTTCTTTGCTGATCGGAGGTCATTGCCTGGAGACCGAGCTCTGCGCAGCTTGCCGCCGCTCAGCTGCAGAGGAGTAAAGGAGCTGGCGGTGCTGGAGAGTGTCGCGGCGGGAGCTGGCGGGCACGAAGCTGCAAGGAAGAAGCTGTCATCAAAGAGGGTGGAGGTGGATCTGGTCCTTATTGGGTGCCTCGGCTGAGGCTGTCATTGACTGATTGTCACATCGAGTTCGACCCTTTAACACGCTAAGGGGCTTAGAGACGGCTACATTTATACAAGAAGAAGCAGAGGAGATTTAGTGAAATTTGACTATGGTTTTGGCGGTCACTTGATTACTATCCAACGGTGACCTGAAGGAAGGAGCATCGTTGACCCCTACTACTTGGAGAATATTACACTCGTTGGGTGAGATGGAATCTGTTGCTCTCTGAACTTATTGTTAGTCTCTTGGGGATGGTGAAATCTTAATTATTTGTAAATTGGAATAGGGATAGTAATATAGGGGAGAGTATCTGAATATTGTTATATCAATAAGACTGTTTGCGTATTGCTGAAGTGCATCCTTGAGTTAGATGAGACTTACATGGAGATTGTCTCTTGTGCCTTGTTTTGATGACATATTAAAGCATTAGAAGAAGATATTTAAGGGAATAACTAATCTATACATTCCTAGACGGGAAGATATAGAGCTTATACTGTCTTATTCTGAATCCTACTGATTGTATGCTCTTCTCTTCTCTGTCTATAACATTTAAGGCACCTGAGGTTATATAGGTAGTGTTTGGACAGGAGTGTATGAGGTGCTGTTGTTTTATATAAGCCTACGTTACGGAGGACAAGACGTCTCTATTGCTTTGTTGAATTATCAAAATTGAAGGGGTTACATTACTACTCTATTTAAGTCTTTATTCTTATCTTAGTTTGCGATTTACAAACCCTGCTGAAACTGTAATAAAGTTCAACTTAATTACAATAATAATAAAACAGGGGTGGCATATACAGGAACATTTAAGGGTATAGCGCATTTCCTTTACTCTTGTTTCGGTATACTCTAATTATGGCATCTAATTTGAAATCTAAATTGCCTACTAGTAAAAACCAGAAATCTACGAGCGCTTCAAATCAGAAAATTTACACTGAATCTGTTAATCTATTAAGTCCAATTAAATCTAGATCCCCTCTAAAAAGGGAGGAAGCTATCTCATCTAGACACATGCCTCACGGTTTATCTAATAAGGCTACTCAGCAGGACTCTGATCAAAAAATTATATCTTCTGACCCCCGTACTCTATCTTTCACATCTTCTCAAGTTTTTGATAATAAAGGTGCCTCAAAACTTTCTTTTCAGGATGAGGAAAGTAAAATGGATTTATCCAAATCTCATAAGAGAAGAATTCCAGAAGGTGAAACTGAGAACAGAGGCAGCAGATTTAGATTCTAATACTTCATCTGATGACTATTCTCCAAATAGTACCCCAGTTAAACAACTCTCTAAAAAAGGCTGTCCGGAGTCGTCTTCTACTGATTTTCTGACTCCCCATGACTTTGACTTTAAAACACTGTTGAACTCTGATAGGCGAGTCACTGAGGGTTTGCTTGCTGGCTTCCTCATATCCTTCCAGGAATCCACCAATCAAGCTAATCAATTCATGCATAAATCTATCAATGCAATCAATGCGTCGATTAAAACGGGATTTGATTCTCACAGGAAGGATATGCAGGAGATTAGTGAAAAATTCTCTCAAAGATTTGAACTGAATGAGAAAAGATTGTCAAAGGTTGAAAATAGAACAGATGAGTTAGTAAAGCAAAACTCAGATTTAAAAGCCGAACTTTTATCCGTGAGGTCCAAGTTAACGGACTTAGAGGACCGGAGTAGACGGAACAACGTCAAGATTAGGGGGATACCTGAAAGCGTGATACAGAAAGACCTTTCAGATTACACTAAAGCTACGCTTAAAAAGGCTTTGCCGTCCTTAACTGATTTACAATTGATAATTGATAGGATTCACCGCCTGCCCCGCCCAAAGAACGTACCAATGGATAAGCCGAGGGATACGATACTTCACTTTCACTTTTTTGAAACTAAAGAAATGATACTAAGATATATTAGAGAGAAGGGCTCTCTACCTCCCCCTAATAATCATTTAAAATTCTTCTCTGATTTCTCAAAGTCAACTATGGAAGCTAGAAAATCGTTTAATCAAGCTACTAATGCTCTCAGGGAAATGGGGATTCCATATAAATGGGGCTTTCCAACAAAGTTACTTGTGTCACATAGGGGTAAAATTGTCCCCTTCTTTACTCCAAAGGAAGCTTTAGACTTTATACGCTTTCTAGATGAGGATCCTTCTAACAAAGATACTGGTTGAATAGGGATATATCTCTCATTGGTCTTCGTATTATTTACATTTGACATTTGACAAAATATCAATGGCTTCATGGGTTCTCGCCACTTTGGCTTTTTTTTTTTTTAAAGTACCCAAAAAAAGGAGATTATCACGTTCCGTGATTAACTCCAGGAGGACTCTTTAAGTTTGTTTATTTGTTTGTTATAGTTTTTTTTTTTTTTTTTCTTTTTGTTGTTTCATTCGCCTTTTCTAGACATATACATTTTATTGAATTCAGCTAATAAGAGTAAGCAATCCTAAATATATATAAGATAATTTACTCTAATAAAAAAGGAAAGAGATTATCATGAGAATTAAAATCCTTTCACACAATGTTAAAGGACTGAACAGTCCCCATAAGCGCTATATAACTTGGAGAGAAATAAGACGGCTTCAAGCGGATGTCTCTTGTTTACAAGAGGTCAAATTAATAAAAGATATACATCCAACCTTTCAGCATAAAGATTTTCCATATATTTTTAAATCCCTCAATAATAATAAAAAAAGTGCGGGAGTTATAACCATTATAAATACGAATATTCCCTTCCAATTAATTGAAGAACATCCCGACACCCAGGGAAGATTTCACATCCTCATATGTAAGTTAAATTTTAACCTTTGTACAATCGTGAATATATATGCCCCAAATAATGGTCAGATCTCTTTTTTTAATAAATTAATGCAGAAGATTGACGAAGTTAATAAAGGTGACCTCATGCTAATAGGGGACTTCAATCTAGTTCCCGATAGAGAAATTGACTCATCATCTTCTGCTACTTCTAAATCAGGCCGATCTCTGAAAAATTGGATAAAACAAAATGAGATGTATGACATTTTCAGATGTCTAAATACCACCTCTAGAGAATTTACATATTACTCAGATATACATAAGACATCTTCCAGAATAGACTTATTTCTAACCAATGTCTTTTCTATCACAACATTTAAGAAAATTGAAATTCTTGTGAAGTCTTTTTCCGACCACGCCCCTGTGCTGGCAGTATTTGAATCAGGCCCTCCAGTAGCAAACACTTTTCTTTGGAAGGTTAATCCTACCCTACTACGTACCCCAAAGTATAGAAATATAATTACCGAAACTATTGATAATTATTTTAAAGAAAACTCTTCAGATAGTATTGATCCCTTTACATTATGGAACGCCCACAAGGCGGTCTTGAGAGGATGTCTCATCCAACTCTCCACGAGATACAAAAAAGAAAAAAGACAAAAAATTGCTGACCTCCAGAATCAAATTGCTTCAAAAGAAAAACAACAAAATTCTCTGTCTGCTCCATCCCATATTATCCATCTTGATATCCTGAAATTGAGATAGGCGTTAAGATCCGAAATTATTTCCGAGTACGATTCCATTGTTGGAGCATCAAAATATAATCTGTATGCTTCAATTAACAAACCCACCAAATATATGACAAGTAAACTTAAACAAGCTCGCGTAAGTAGAAGGATTGTTAAAATCAAATCCCCTTCAGGAGAAATGAAACAACACCCCTCTGATATTACAGAAATATTTGCGGATTATTTCGAAACCCTCTATAATCTTAAAAAAGATCCCTTAGTTCATACTCCTAATCAAAAAGAGATTGACCTTTTTCTTTCTAAATTGACCCTTCCCCAACTAGATAATTTGGACCTAACTCTTTTAAATCAACCGTTTACTGTAGAAGAAATTGCCAAAACGATTGACAAACTTAAACTTAACAAATCCCCTGGCCCAGATGGGTTCACAAACGAATATCTCAAGTTTTTCTCCAACATTTTATCCCCGCACCTAAAATCTCTTTTTGACCACGCTTCTAGTATTGGATCGTTCCCCAAAGAAATGACGGAGGCAACTATCATTTTGATCCCCAAAGACATTAGAAACCCAGAAGAAGTTAAAAATTATCATCCGATCTCTTTAATTAACACTGATATTAAAGTATATTCAAAAATTTTAGCTGATCGATTAAAGAATCTTTTACCTGATCTTGTTAAAAATGATCAAGTAGGGTTTGTCTCCGGAAGACAAGTAACAGACGGTACCAGAAGAATCTTGAACTTGTTTAACATAGCTAGCTCTAATAATCTCCCTTCACTATTTATCTCGTTGGATGCCCAAAAAGCTTTTGATAGGGTGAATTGGGATTATCTT
The DNA here is from genome assembly GCF_039654945.1 of Dendrobates tinctorius. Taxonomy (NCBI): domain Eukaryota; kingdom Metazoa; phylum Chordata; class Amphibia; order Anura; family Dendrobatidae; genus Dendrobates; species Dendrobates tinctorius. Next base: position 27,845,834 of record NW_027361793.1, read on the forward strand.
AAAGCTACTTTACTAAAGTTTGGTTTTGACAATCGCTTTATAACATCTATATTTGCATTGTACTCTAATACTAATGCTAAAACCTATACTAATAATCACCTTTCTAGGAATTTCAACATCACTAATGGAACAAGACAGGGCTGCCCCCTTTCGCCCCTTTTATTTGCCTTGGCAGTCGAGCCCTTGGCGGAAATGATCAGACAATGTACTGATATTTCGGGTTTTAAAACAAAAAATTATCATCACAAGTTAACCTTATTTGCTGACGACCTTATGTTATCAGTCACTGATCCGGCTAATTCACTTAACGCTTTAATCACCATTTTAGATGAGTTCTCTAAGGTCTCATATTTTAAAATAAATCCCCAAAAATCTAAAATAATACATTTTAATTTACGTCCCTCTGAAATTGAAGCCTTTAAAGAATTATCTGAATTTTACTGGGAAGATTTTGAACTAGAATACTTGGGGATAATTTTCCCTAAAGATTTGAAACTCATTGTTTCTAAGAATATGGAACATCTCAGTAAGAAAATCTTAAAAGACCTTTCTGGTTATAATAATTGCGATCTATCCCTGATGGGAAGAACCTTGGTAATAAAAACATATATTTTACCTAAAATTCTTTTTGTACTTAGGAATTTACCTCTTATGATTCCCACTTCCCTTTTATTTAAAATCCAAAAAGCAATTAACCTTTTTATCTGGAAAGGGAAGAAACCTAGAGTTGCTACTGAAATTTTATATAAGAAAAAGAGTAATGGAGGCCTTGCACTCCCCAATATTCAAATCTATTTTCAAGCTTCTCTTATTCTTCAGAGTCAACAGTGGTTTTCTACGAAAACACTTCCCGCTTGGTTGGACCTTGAGCTAGAACATTATGGGACTAGTTCAATATCAGATTTTTTCTTTAAAGATCTGCTATCTCCTTCGATCATTACTTATCAACATCCTGTTGTAAATTCTATACTGACTATGTGGAGGAGTTTCACAAAATTAAAGAAAGGCGACGACAGGAAAAGCATTTTGAAAAAATTCCCATTAAAATTATTATCAAAAATATATAAATGTCCAGTTCCAGAGGAGTGGTGCAGCTTTAAAATTAATACGGTAGGGGATTTATGGGACGGACAAAATTTTTTACCCTTTAATGAAATTAAAAATAAATTTCATGTCCCGTCTACACATTTCACCTCTTATCTACTTCTGAAAGATCTTCTGCGGAAATTTTTGACTAGTAGAGCTTTGAATTCGGATATTGTGGCCTCCATGTTTGCAAATGTTGCTCTTAAGTCGACTTGGAGTCTTAAAAACATATATTCCCACCTTAATGACGACACCGAACTCTTTAAAAATTCAAAGATGGGAAAGGGATTTTAACATAAAATTTGATGAAGACCAATGGGGGAAGGCCATAAAGTTTTCAAATGCATCTACTATTTCTGCGACTTTACAGGAGTCTTTCTTTAAAACTTTAATTAGATGGCATTACACTCCGATTAGGTTAGCTCATATAGATAATAAATACTCCCCTCTATGCTGGAGGAATTGTGGTTTACCAGGTAACCTGTACCACATTTTCTGGAGCTGTCCTAAATTGAAGAGATTGTGGAAAGAAGTTACGAATCATATAAATACTCTCTCTGACAACGCAGTGAAGGTCACCCCACAAATGGCATTACTTTCTTTGGGCACTGAAGAAATAAATCCTGTTATTCGATTTGTAATGATACATACTTTTTTGGTGACCAAAAACGCTATAGCTTTCTGGTGGCTTAAAACTGATTTACCTTCTTTTGCTGATATTTTAGGTAAATTACGGACTCATAATTCTATGGAGAAAAGATTTGCCTTTATTAATGGTACTCTCCATAAATATCACACTAAATGGGATGTTTGGAATTTGAAATTTTCTTAATTTATGTTATCTAACACTCTACTGTAAACTCAATATGACAATGTTGGTTCCTTTTTTGAGAGGATTGCATTCAAGCGATGTATTATATTTGTTTCTTATGTACACTACTTGTATTAAACAATTTTATTTAATGTGTGATGTAACACGTAGAGTAAAGTTCTCTACTTTTTACTTTGTCCATTTACCCTTTCCCTCTATACTTGAAACTTTAATAAAAATATTTAAACAAAAAAGCATGAGTTTGCAACTACTTTACTTTTGGAGAAAATTCAAAACATTCATTATTCAATAGGGCCCAAAATATCAAAAACCAGCAGTTTGAATGAACACACATTTCTTGGTAGAATCATGCAGGACTGAAATTTTTGATGTTTTTCTACTCCTCTCATGAGCCCAAACAAGCCTCTAAAAGCAATAGCTTGCAACTACTTTACTTTTGGAGAAAATTCAAAACATTCATTATTCAATAGGGCCCAAAATATCAAAAACCAGCAGTTTGAATGAACACACATTTCTTGGTAGAATCATGCAGGACTGAAATTTTTGATGTTTTTCTACTCCTCTCATGAGCCCAAACAAGCCTCTAAAAGCAATAGCTTGCAACTACTTTACTTTTGGAGAAAATTCAAAACATTCATTATTCAATAGGGCCCAAAATATCAAAAACCAGCAGTTTGAATGAACACACATTTCTTGGTAGAATCATGCAGGACTGAAATTTTTGATGTTTTTCTACTCCTCTCATGAGCACAAACAAGTCTCTAAAAGGATGAGTTTGCAACTACTTTACTTTTGGAGAAAATTCAAAACATTCATTATTCAATAGAGCCCAATAGCAAAAACCAGCGTTTTGAATGAAGAATCACATTTCTTGGTAGAATCATGCAGGATTGAAATTTTTGATGGTTTTTTACTCCTCTCAACAGCCCAAACAAGTTTCTAAAAGGATGAGTTTGCAACTACTTTACTTTTGGAGAAAATTCAAAACATTCATTATTCAATAGGGCCCAAACTATCAAAAACCAGCGGTTTGAATGAACACACATTTCTTGGTAGAATCATGCAGGACTGAAATTTTTGATGTTTTTCTACTCCTCTCATGAGCCTAAACAAGTCTCTAAAAGCATGAGTTTGCAACTACTTTACTTTTGGAGAAAATTCAAAACATTCATTATTCAATAGAACCCAATAGCAAAAATCAGCGTTTTGAATAAAGAATCACATTTCTTGGTAGAATCATGCAGGATTGAAATTTTTTATGGTTTTTTACTCCTCTCAACAGCCCAAACAAGTTTCTAAAAGGATGAGTTTGCAACTACTTTACTTTTGGAGAAAATTCAAAACATTCATTATTCAATAGGGCCCAAACTATCAAAAACCAGCGGTTTGAATGAACACTCACATTTCTTGGTAGAATCGTGCAGGACTGAAATTTTTGATGTTTTTCTACTCCTCTCATGAGCCCAAACAAGTCTCTAAAAGGATGAGTTTGCAACTACTTTACTTTTGGAGAAAATTCAAAACATTCATTATTCAATAGAGCCCAATAGCAAAAACCAGCGTTTTGAATGAAGAATCACATTTCTTGGTAGAAAATGCAGGATTTAAATTTTTGATGGTTTTTTACTCCTCTCAACAGCCCAAACAAGTTTCTAAAAGGATGAGTTTGCAACTACTTGACTTTTGGAGAAAATTCAAAACATTCATTATTCAATAGGGCCCAAAATATCAAAAACCAGCGGTTTGAATGAACACACATTTCTTGGTAGAATCGTGCAGGACTGAAATTTTTGATGTTTTTCTACTCCTCTCATGAGCCCAAACAAGTCTATAAAAGGATGAGTTTGCAACTACTTTACTTTTGGAGAAAATTCAAAACATTCATTATTCAATAGAACCCAATAGCAAAAATCAGCGTTTTGAATCACATTTCTTGGTAGAATCATGCAGGATTGAAATTTTTGATGGATTTTTACTCCTCTCAACAGCCCAAACAAGTTTCTAAAAGGATGAGTTTGCAACTACTTTACTTTTGGAGAAAATTCAAAACATTCATTATTCAATAGGGCCCAAACTATCAAAAACCAGCGGTTTGAATGAACACTCACATTTCTTGGTAGAATCGTGCAGGACTGAAATTTTTGATGTTTTTCTACTCCTCTCATGAGCACAAACAAGTCTCTAAAAGGATGAGTTTGCAACAACTTTACTTTTGGAGAAAATTCAAAACATTCATTATTCAATAGGGTAAAAAAAATCAAAAACCAGCGGTTTGAATGAACACTCACATTTCTTGGTAGAATCGTGCAGGACTGAAATTTTTGATGTTTTTCTACTCCTCTCATGAGCCCAAACCAAGACTCTAAAAGGATGAGTTTGCATCTACTTTACTTTTGGAGAAAATTCAAAACATTCATTATTCAATAGAGCCCAATAGCAAAAACCAGCGTTTTGAATGAAGAATCACATTTCTTGGTAGAATCATGCAGGATTGAAATTGTTGATGGTTTTTTACTCCTCTCAACAGCCCAAACAAGTTTCTAAAAGGATGAGTTTGCAACTACTTTACTTTTGGAGAAAATTCAAAACATTCATTATACAATAGGGCCCAAACTATCAAAAACCAGCGGTTTGAATGAACACTCACATTTCTTGGTAGAATCGTGCAGGACTGAAATTTTTGATGTTTTTCTACTCCTCTCATGAGCCCAAACAAGTCTCTAAAAGGATGAGTTTGCAACTACTTTACTTTTGGAGAAAATTCAAAACATTCATTATTCAATAGAACCCAATAGCAAAAATCAGCGTTTTGAATGAAGAATCACATTTCTTGGTAGAATCATGCAGGATTGAAATTTTTGATGGTTTTTTACTCCTCTCAACAGCCCAAACAAGTTTCTAAAAGGATGAGTTTGCAACTACTTTACTTTTGGAGAAAATTCAAAACATTCATTATTCAATAGGGCCCAAAATATCAAAAACCAGCGGTTTGAATGAACACACATTTCTTGGTAGAATCATGCAGGACTGAAATTTTTGATGGTTTTTTACTCCTCTCAACAGCCCAAACAAGTTTCTAAAAGGATGAGTTTGCAACTACTTTACTTTTGGAGAAAATTCAAAACATTCAATATTCAATAGGGCCCAAAATATCAAAAACCAGCGGTTTGAATGAACACACATTTCTTGGTAGAATCATGCAGGACTGAAATTTTTGATGTTTTTCTACTCCTCTCATGAGCCCAAACAAGTCTCTAAATGCATGAGCTTGCAACTACTTTACTTTTGGAGAAAATTCAAAACATTCATTATTCAATAGGGCCCAAACTATCAAAAACCAGCGGTTTGAATGAACACTCACATTTCTTGGTAGAATTGTGCAGGACTGAAATTTTTGATGTTTTTCTACTCCTCTCATGAGCCCAAACAAGTCTCTAAAAGCATGAGTTTGCAACTACTTTACTTTTGTAGAAAATTCAAAACATTCATTATTCAATAGAGCCCAATAGCAAAAATCAGGTTTTGAATGAAGAATCACATTTCTTGGTAGAATCATGCAGGATTGAAATTTTGATGGTTTTTTACTCCTCTCAACAGCCCAAACAAGTTTCTAAAAGGATGAGTTTGCAACTACTTTACTTTTGGAGAAAATTCAAAACATTCATTATTCAATAGGGCCCAAACTATCAAAAACCAGCGGTTTGAATGAACACTCACATTTCTTGGTAGAATCGTGCAGGACTGAAATTTTTGATGTTTTTCTACTCCTCTCATGAGCCCAAACCAAGTCTCTAAAAGGATGAGTTTGCAACTACTTTACTTTTGGAGAAAATTCAAAACATTCAATTGACATTCATTGAATTTTCTCCAAAAGTAAAGTAGTTGCAAACTCATCCTATTAGAGACTTGTTTGGGCTCATGAGAGGAGTAGAAAAACATCAAAAATTTCAGTCCTGCACGATTCTACCAAGAAATGTGTGTTCATTCAAACCGCTGGTTTTTGATATTTTGGGCCCTATTGAATAATGAATGTTTTGAATTTTTTCCAAAAGTAAAGTAGTTGCAAACTCATCCTTTTAGAAACTTGTTTGGGCTTTTGAGAGGAGTAAAAAACCATCAAAAATTTCAATCCTGCATGATTCTACCAAGAAATGTGATTCTTCATTCAAAACGCTGGTTTTTGCTATTGGGCTCTATTGAATAATGAATGTTTTGAATTTTCTCCAAAAGTAAAGTAGTTGCAAACTCATCCTTTTAGAGTCTTGTTTGGGCTCATGAGAGGAGTAGAAAAACATCAAAAATTTCAGTCCTGCACGATTCTACCAAGAAATATGAGTGTTCATTCAAACCGCTGGTTTTTGATAGTTTGGGCCCTATTGAATAATGAATGTTTTGAATTTTCTCCAAAAGTAAAGTAGTTGCAAACTCATCCTTTTAGAAACTTGTTTGGGCTGTTGAGAGGAGTAAAAAACCATCATAAACTTCAATCCTGCATGATTCTACCAAGAAATGTGATTCTTCATTCAAAACGCTGGTTTTTGCTATTGGGCTCTATTGAATAATGAATGTTTTGAATTTTCTCCAAAAGTAAAGTAGTTGCAAACTCATCCTTTTAGAGTCTTGTTTGGGCTCATGAGAGGAGTAGAAAAAAAGCAGCAGCAGCAGCAGCTAGGTGCGCTGCTTGCCTGCAGTAAATAGGATGTGTTCCATCCATGGAACACTGTGATAGGAATCATGCCATTCATAGAACACAATGCTTGGATGTGTTCTATTCCTGGAACAATGGGGCCACGTGTCACAATGGGACCACGTGTCACAATGGGCAGCCCACAGTCTGTAGCAGCTGCTCAGTAGTAGTCAGCTTCAGTCTGCTGAGGGAGCCTCAGCAGACAGGTGGGCGATGCTCGCCAGGGAGATGGAAAAATAGCTTGCTTACTTCACTCCACGCATCATTTCAGTATCTGCAGTTCCTCTGAGAATGGTGCACTCACTCTCTTAAGCGGTTTCCAAAGACAGATTGAATTGAAATTGGGATACACAAGTAGTGTTTTCAAAGCATGATTTGAATGCTTTTTTCAAATGTCGTTGCTCTGTAATTAGTTTTTCTTGGTCCAAGTTGCACATTTCCAATTCCTTAGCCTTGATTTAACTTGACCAACTCTTCTACTACTACTACTACTACTACTACTACTACTACTACTACTACTACTACTCTTATTCACCTCTATATGGGAGGCATTGCACTGTATTCAATCTGCCAGTAAAATAACTATCTATCTTGGCCTTTGCTGCTTGGTAGGTACAGGTGTGACAAGCTGCAGTAATGTGTTTGGCTTTGGATAGCTACATTTCTGCACACCCACCTGCTACAAGGCCTGCAGCCCCTTCCCCTCAGTACTTCCCCAGTCTTAATTCAAGCATTCAATTCCTACCACATCCCTCATGCAATGATATGTCGTTTCATTTTTGAAACATTGTCCCCCTCTTGCGGCCTTGCAACTTTGAAATTTACTGTTCAATTTTGAATTAATTCATATATGAATTAAATGGAAAAGCAACGATTTATCTGGCGAGTTATTTGAATGTTCGGCCTACGTCCACCTGTATGACAGACGGTATTCTAGTGGCTTGTAGCAGCAGCAGCAGCAGCAGCTAGGTGCGCTGCTTGCCTGCAGTAAATAGGATGTGTTCCATCCATGGAACACTGTGATAGGAATCATGCCATTCATAGAACACAATGCTTGGATGTGTTCTATTCCTGGAACAATGGGACCACGTGTCACAATGGGACCACGTGTCACAATGGGCAGCCCACAGTCTGCAGCAGCTGCGCAGTAGTAGTCAGCTTCAGTCTGCTGAGGGATCCTCAACAGACAGGTGGGCGATGCTCGCCAGAGAGATGGAAAAATAGCTTGCTCACTTCACTCCACGCATCATTTCAGTATCTGCAGTTCCTCTGAGAATGGTGCACTCACTCTCTTAAGCGGTTTCCAAAGACAGATTGAATTGAAATCGGGATACACAAGTAGTGTTTTCAAAGCATGATTTGAATGCTTTTTTCAAATGTCGTTGCTCTGTAATTAGTTTTTCTTGGTCCAAGTTGCACATTTCCAATTCCTTAGCCTTGATTTAACTTGACCATCTCTTCTACTACTACTACTACTACTACTTCTACTACTACTCTTATTCACCTCTATATGGGAGGCATTGCACTGTATTCAATCTGTCAGTAAAATAACGATCTATCTTGGCCTTTGCTGCTTGGTAGGTACAGGTGTGACAAGCTGCAGTAATGTGTTTGGCTTTGGATAGCTACATTTCTGCACACCCACCTGCTACAAGGCCTGCAGCCCCTTCCCCTCAGTACTTCCCCAGTCTTAATTCAAGCATTCAATTTCTACCACATCCCTCATGCAATGATATGTCGTTTCATTTTTGAAACATTGTCCCCCTCTTGTGGCCTTCCAACTTTGAAATTTACTGTTCAATTTTGAATTAATTCATATATGAATTAAATGGAAAAGCAACGATTTATCTGGCGAGTTATTTGAATGTTCGGCCTACGTCCACCTGTCTGACAGACGGTATTTTAGTGGCTTGTAGCAGCAGCAGCAGCAGCAGCAGCAGCAGCAGCTAGGTGCGCTGCTTGCCTGCAGTAAATAGGATGTGTTCCATCCATGGAACACTGTCATAGGAATCATGCCATTCATAGAACACAATGCTTGGATGTGTTCTATTCCTGGAACAATGGGACCACGTGTCACAATGGGACCACGTGTCACAATGGGCCGCCCACAGTCTGTAGCAGCTGCGCAGTAGTAGTCAGCTTCAGTCTGCTGAGGGAGCCTCAGCAGACAGGTGGGCGATGCTCGCCAGGGAGATGGAAAAATAGCTTGCTCACTTCACTCCACGCATCATTTCAGTATCTGCAGTTCCTCTGAGAATGGTGCACTCACTCTCTTAAGCGGTTTCCAAAGACAGATAGAATTGAAATCGGGATACACAAGTAGTGTTTTCAAAGCATGATTTGAATGCTTTTTTCAAATGTCGTTGCTCTGTAATTAGTTTTTCTTGGTTCAAGTTGCACATTTCCAATTCCTTAGCCTTGATTTAACTTGACCAACTCTTCTACTACTACTACTACTCTTATTCACCTCTATATGCTAGGCATTGCACTGTATTCAATCTGTCAGTAAAATAACGATCTATCTTGGCCTTTGCTGCTTGGTAGGTACAGGTGTGACAAGCTGCAGTAATGTGTTTGGCTTTGGATAGCTACATTTCTGCACACCCACCTGCTACAAGGCCTGCAGCCCCTTCCCCTCAGTACTTCCCCAGTCTTAATTCAAGCATTCAATTCCTACCACATCCCTCATGCAATGATATGTCGTTTCATTTTTGAAACATTGTCCCCCTCTTGTGGCCTTCCAACTTTGAAATTTACTGTTCAATTTTGAATTAATTCATATATGAATTAAATGGAAAAGCAACGATTTATCTGGCGAGTTATTTGAATGTTCGGCCTACGTCCACCTGTCTGACAGACGGTATTTTAGTGGCTTGTAGCAGCAGCAGCAGCAGCAGCAGCAGCAGCAGCTAGGTGCGCTGCTTGCCTGCAGTAAATAGGATGTGTTCCATCCATGGAACACTGTCATAGGAATCATGCCATTCATAGAACACAATGCTTGGATGTGTTCTATTCCTGGAACAATGGGACCACGTGTCACAATGGGACCACGTGTCACAATGGGCCGCCCACAGTCTGTAGCAGCTGCGCAGTAATAGTCAGCTTCAGTCTGCTGAGGGAGCCTCAGCAGACAGGTGGGCGATGCTCGCCAGGGAGATGGAAAAATAGCTTGCTCACTTCACTCCACGCATCATTTCAGTATCTGCAGTTCCTCTGAGAATGGTGCACTCACTCTCTTAAGCGGTTTCCAAAGACAGATTGAATTGAAATCGGGATACACAAGTAGTGTTTTCAAAGCATGATTTGAATGCTTTTTTCAAATGTCGTTGCTCTGTAATTAGTTTTTCTTGGTCCAAGTTGCACATTTCCAATTCCTTAGCCTTGATTTAACTTGACCAACTCTTCTACTACTACTACTACTACTACTACTACTACTACTCTTATTCACCTCTATATGGGAGGCATTGCACTGTATTCAATCTGTCAGTAAAATAACGATCTATCTTGGCCTTTGCTGCTTGGTAGGTACAGGTGTGACAAGCTGCAGTAATGTGTTTGGCTTTGGATAGCTACATTTCTGCACACCCACCTGCTACAAGGCCTGCAGCCCCTTCCCCTCAGTACTTCCCCAGTCTTAATTCAAGCATTCAATTCCTACCACATCCCTCATGCAATGATATGTCGTTTCATTTTTGAAACATTGCCCCCCTCTTGTGGCCTTCCAACTTTGAAATTTACTGTTCAATTTTGCATTAATTCATATATGAATTAAATTGAAAAGCAACGATTTATCTGGTGAGTTATTTGAATGTTCGGCCTACGTCCACCTGTCTGACAGACGGTATTCTAGTGGCTTGTAGCAGCAGCAGCAGCAGCAGCTAGGTGCGCTGCTTGCCTGCAGTAAATAGGATGTGTTCCATCCATGGAACACTGTGATAGGAATCATGCCATTCATAGAACACAATGCTTGGATGTGTTCTATTCCTGGAACAATGGGACCACGTGTCGCAATGGGACCACGTGTCACAATGGGCAGCCCACAGTCTGTAGCAGCTGCGCAGTAGTAGTCAGCTTCAGTCTGCTGAGGGAGCCTCAGCAGACAGGTGGGCGATGCTCGCCAGGGAGATGGAAAAATACCTTGCTCTCTTCACTCCACGCATCATTTCAGTATCTGCAGTTCCTCTGAGAATGGTGCACTCACTCTCTTAAGCAGTTTCCAAAGACAGATTGAATTGAAATCGGGATACACAAGTAGTGTTTTCAAAGCATGATTTGAATGCTTTTTTCAAATGTCGTTGCTCTGTAATTAGTTTTTCTTGGTCCAAGTTGCACATTTCCAATTCCTTAGCCTTGATTTAACTTGACCAACTCTTCTACTACTACTACTACTACACTTATTCACCTCTATATGGGAGGCATTGCACTGTATTCAATCTGTCAGTAAAATAACGATCTATCTTGGCCTTTGCTGCATGGTAGGTACAGTTGTGACAAGCTGCAGTAATGTGTTTGGCTTTGGATAGCTACATTTCTGCACACCCACCTGCTACAAGGCCTGCAGCCCCTTCCCCTCAGTACTTCCCCAGTCTTAATTCAAGCATTCAATTCCTACCACATCCCTCATGCAATGATATGTCGTTTCATTTTTGAAACATTGTCCCCCTCTTGTGGCCTTCCAACTTTGAAATTTACTGTTCAATTTTGAATTAATTTATATATGAATTAAATGGAAAAGCAACGATTTATCTGGCGAGTTATTTGAATGTTCGGCCTACGTCCACCTGTCTGACAGACGGTATTCTAGTGGCTTGTAGCAGCAGCAGCAGCAGCAGCAGCTAGGTGCGCTGCTTGCCTGCAGTAAATAGGATGTGTTCCATCCATGGAACACTGTGATAGGAATCATGCCATTCATAGAACACAATGCTTGGATGTGTTCTATTCCTGGAACAATGGGACCACGTGTCACAATGGGACCACGTGTCACAATGGGCCGCCCACAGTCTGTAGCAGCTGCGCAGTAGTAGTCAGCTTCAGTCTGCTGAGGGAGCCTCAGCAGACAGGTGGGCGATGCTCGCCAGGGAGATGGAAAAATAGCTTGCACACTTCACTCCACACATCATTTCAGTATCTGCAGTTCCTCTGAGAATGGTGCACTCACTCTCTTAAGCGGTTTCCAAAGACAGATTGAATTGAAATCGGGATACACAAGTAGTGTTTTCAAAGCATGATTTGAATGCTTTTTTCAAATGTCGTTGCTCTGTAATTCGTTTTTCTTGGTCCAAGTTGCACATTTCCAATTCCTTAGCCTTGATTTAACTTGACCAACTCTTCTACTACTACTACTACTACTACTACTACTACTACTACTACTCTTATTCACCTCTATATGGGAGGCATTGCACTGTATTCAATCTGTCAGTAAAATAATGATCTATCTTGGCCTTTGCTGCTTGGTAGGTACAGGTGTGACAAGCTGCAGTAATGTGTTTGGCTTTGGATAGCTACATTTCTGCACACCCAACTGCTACAAGGCCTGCAGCCCCTTCTCCTCAGTACTTCCCCAGTCTTAATTCAAGCATTCAATTCCTACCACATCCCTCTTGCAATGATATGTCGTTTCGTTTTTGAAACATTGTACCCCTCTTGTGGCCTTCCAACTTTGAAATTTACAGTTCAATTTTGAATTAATTCATATATGAATTAAATGGAAAAGCAACGATTTATCTGGCTAGTTATTTGAATGTTCGGCCTACGTCCACCTGTCTGACAGACGGTATTCTAGTGGCTTGTAGCAGCAGCAGCTAGGTGCGCTGCTTGCCTGCAGTAAATAGGATGTGTTCCATCCATGGAACACTGTGATAGGAATCATGCCATTCATAGAACACAATTCTTGGATGTGTTCTATTCCTGGAACAATGGGACCACGTGTCACAATGGGACCACGTGTCACAATGGGCAGCCCACAGTCTGTAGCAGCTGCGCAGTAGTAGTCAGCTTCAGTCTGCTGAGGGAGCCTCAGCAGACAGGTGGGCGATGCTCGCTAGGGAGATGGAAAAATAGCTTGCTCACTTCACTCCACGCATCATTTCAGTATCTGCAGTTCCTCTGAGAATGGTGCACTCACTCTCTTAAGCGGTTTCCAAAGACAGATTGAATTGAAATCGGGATACACAAGTAGTGTTTTCAAAGCATGATTTGAATGCTTTTTTCAAATGTCGTTGCTCTGTAATTAGTTTTTCTTGGTCCAAGTTGCACATTTCCAATTCCTTAGCCTTGATTTAACTTGACCAACTCTTCTACTACTACTACTACTCTTATTCACCTCTATATGGGAGGCATTGCACTGTATTCAATCTGTCAGTAAAATAACGATCTATCTTGGCCTTTGCTGCTTGGTAGGTACAGGTATGACAAGCTGCGGTAATGTGTTTGGCTTTGGATAGCTACATTTCTGCACACCCACCTGCTACAAGGCCTGCAGCCCCTTCCCCTCAGTACTTCCCCAGTCTTAATTCAAGCATTCAATTCCTACCACATCCCTCATGCAATGATATGTCGTTTCATTTTTGAAACATTGTCCCCCTCTTGTGGCCTTCCAACTTTGAAATTTACTGTTCAATTTTGAATTAATTCATATATGAATTAAATGGAAAAGCAACGATTTATCTGGCGAGTTATTTGAATGTTCGGCCTACGTCCACCTGTCTGACAGACGGTATTTTAGTGGCTTGTAGCAGCAGCAGCAGCAGCAGCAGCAGCTAGGTGCGCTGCTTGCCTGCAGTAAATATGATGTGTTCCATCCATGGAACACTGTCATAGGAATCATGCCATTCATAGAACACAATGCTTGGATGTGTTCTATTCCTGGAACAATGGGACCACGTGTCACAATGGGACCACGTGTCACAATGGGCCGCCCACAGTCTGTAGCAGCTGCGCAGTAGTAGTCAGCTTCAGTCTGCTGAGGGAGCCTCAGCAGACAGGTGGGCGATGCTCGCCAGGGAGATGGAAAAATAGCTTGCTCACTTCACTCCACGCATCATTTCAGTATCTGCAGTTCCTCTGAGAATGGTGCACTCACTCTCTTAAGCGGTTTCCAAAGACAGATTGAATTGAAATCGGGATACACAAGTAGTGTTTTCAAAGCATGATTTGAATGCTTTTTTCAAATGTCGTTGCTCTGTAATTAGTTTTTCTTGGTTCAAGTTGCACATTTCCAATTCCTTAGCCTTGATTTAACTTGACCAACTCTTCTACTACTACTACTACTCTTATTCACCTCTATATGCTAGGCATTGCACTGTATTCAATCTGTCAGTAAAATAACGATCTATCTTGGCCTTTGCTGCTTGGTAGGTACAGGTGTGACAAGCTGCAGTAATGTGTTTGGCTTTGGATAGCTACATTTCTGCACACCCACCTGCTACAAGGCCTGCAGCCCCTTCCCCTCAGTACTTCCCCAGTCTTAATTCAAGCATTCAATTCCTGACACATCACTCATGCAATGATATGTCGTTTCATTTTTGAAACATTGCCCCCCTCTTGTGGCCTTCCAACTTTGAAATTTACTGTTCAATTTTGAATTAATTCATATATGAATTAAATTGAAAAGCAACGATTTATCTGGTGAGTTATTTGAATGTTCGGCCTACGTCCACCTGTCTGACAGACGGTATTCTAGTGGCTTGTAGCAGCAGCAGCAGCAGCAGCTAGGTGCGCTGCTTGCCTGCAGTAAATAGGATGTGTTCCATCCATGGAACACTGTGATAGGAATCATGCCATTCATAGAACACAATGCTTGGATGTGTTCTATTCCTGGAACAATGGGACCACGTGTCGCAATGGGACCACGTGTCACAATGGGCAGCCCACAGTCTGTAGCAGCTGCGCAGTAGTAGTCAGCTTCAGTCTGCTGAGGGAGCCTCAGCAGACAGGTGGGCGATGCTCGCCAGGGAGATGGAAATATACCTTGCTCTCTTCACTCCACGCATCATTTCAGTATCTGCAGTTCCTCTGAGAATGGTGCACTCACTCTCTTAAGCAGTTTCCAAAGACAGATTGAATTGAAATCGGGATACACAAGTAGTGTTTTCAAAGCATGATTTGAATGCTTTTTTCAAATGTCGTTGCTCTGTAATTAGTTTTTCTTGGTCCAAGTTGCACATTTCCAATTCCTTAGCCTTGATTTAACTTGACCAACTCTTCTACTACTACTACTACTACTACTACTACTACACTTATTCACCTGTATATGGGAGGCATTGCACTGTATTCAATCTGTCAGTAAAATAACGATCTATCTTGGCCTTTGCTGCGTGGTAGGTACATTTGTGACAAGCTGCAGTAATGTGTTTGGCTTTGGATAGCTACATTTCTGCACACCCACCTGCTACAAGGCCTGCAGCCCCTTCCCCTCAGTACTTCCCCAGTCTTAATTCAAGCATTCAATTCCTACCACATCCCTCATGCAATGATATGTCGTTTCATTTTTGAAACATTGTCCCCCTCTTGTGGCCTTCCAACTTTGAAATTTACTGTTCAATTTTGAATTAATTTATATATGAATTAAATGGAAAAGCAACGATTTATCTGGCGAGTTATTTGAATGTTCGGCCTACGTCCACCTGTCTGACAGACGGTATTCTAGTGGCTTGTAGCAGCAGCAGCAGCAGCAGCTAGGTGCGCTGCTTGCCTGCAGTAAATAGGATGTGTTCCATCCATGGAACACTGTGATAGGAATCATGCCATTCATAGAACACAATGCTTGGATGTGTTCTATTCCTGGAACAATGGGACCACGTGTCACAATGGGACCACGTGTCACAATGGGCCGCCCACAGTCTGTAGCAGCTGCGCAGTAGTAGTCAGCTTCAGTCTGCTGAGGGAGCCTCAGCAGACAGGTGGGCGATGCTCGCCAGGGAGATGGAAAAATAGCTTGCTCACTTCACTCCACACATCATTTCAGTATCTGCAGTTCCTCTGAGAATGGTGCACTCACTCTCTTAAGCGGTTTCCAAAGACAGATTCAATTGAAATCGGGATACACAAGTAGTGTTTTCAAAGCATGATTTGAATGCTTTTTTCAAATGTCGTTGCTCTGTAATTAGTTTTTCTTGGTCCAAGTTGCACATTTCCAATTCCTTAGCCTTGATTTAACTTGACCAACTCTTCTACTACTACTACTACTACTACTACTACTACTCTTATTCACCTCTATATGGGAGGCATTGCACTGTATTCAATCTGTCAGTAAAATAACGATCTATCTTGGCCTTTAATGCTTGGTAGGTACAGGTGTGACAAGCTGCAGTAATGTGTTTGGCTTTGGAAAGCTACATTTCTGCACACCCACCTGCTACAAGGCCTGCAGCCCCTTCCCCTCAGTACTTCCCCAGTCTTAATTCAAGCATTCAATTCCTACCACATCCCTCATGCAATGATATGTAGTTTCATTTTTGAAACATTGTCCCCCTCTTGTGGCCTTCCAACTTTGAAATTTACTGTTCAATTTTGAATTAATTCATATATGAATTAAATGGAAAAGCAACGATTTATCTGGCGAGTTATTTGAATGTTCGGCCTACGTCCACCTATCTGACAGACGGTATTCTAGTGGCTTGTAGCAGCAGCAGCAGCTAGGTGCGCTGCTTGCCTGCAGTAAATAGGATGTGTTCCATCCATGGAACACTGTGATAGGAATCATGCCATTCACAGAACACAATGCTTGGATGTGTTCTATTATTATTATTATTATTATTAATGGGGCCACGTGTCACAATGGGACCACGTGTCACAATGGGCAGCCCACAGTCTGTAGCAGCTGCGCAGTAGTAGTCAGCTTAAGTCTGCTGAGGGAGCCTCAGCAGACAGGTGGGCGATGCTCGCCAGGGAGATGGAAAAATAGCTTGCTCACTTCACTCCACGCATCATTTCAGTATCTGCAGTTCCTCTGAGAATGGTGCACTCACTCTCTTAAGCGGTTTCCAAAGACAGATTGAATTGAAATTGGGATACACAAGTAGTGTTTTCAAAGCATGATTTGAATGCTTTTTTCAAATGTCGTTGCTCTGTAATTAGTTTTTCTTGGTCCAAGTTGCACATTTCCAATTTCTTAGCCTTGATTTAACTTGACCAACTCTTCTACTACTACTACTACTACTACTACTACTACTCTTATTCACCTCTATATGCTAGGCATTGCATTGTATTCAATCTGTCAGTAAAATAACGATCTATCTTGGCCTTTGCTGCTTGGTAGGTACAGGTGTGACAAGCTTCAGTAATGTGTTTGGCTTTGGATAGCTACATTTCTGCACACCCACCTGCTACAAGGCCTGCAGCCCCTTCCCCTCAGTACTTCCCCAGTCTTAATTCAAGCATTCAATTCCTACCACATCCCTCATGCAATGATATGTCGTTTCATTTTTGAAACATTGTCCCCCTCTTGTGGCCTTCCAACTTTGAAATTTACTGTTCAATTTTGAATTAATTCATATATGAATTAAATGGAAAAGCAACGATTTATCTGGCGAGTTATTTGAATGTTCGGCCTACGTCCACCTGTCTGACAGACGGTATTCTAGTGGCTTGTAGCAGCAGCAGCAGCTAGGTGCGCTGCTTGCCTGCAGTAAATAGGATGTGTTCCATCCATGGAACACTGTGATAGGAATCATGCCATTCATAGAACACAATGCTTGGATGTGTTCTATTCCTGGAAAAATGGGACCACGTGTCACAATGGGACCACGTGTCACAATGGGCAGCCCACAGTCTGTAGCAGCTGCGCAGTAGTAGTCAGCTTCAGTCTGCTGAGGGAGCCTCAGCAGACAGGTGGGCGATGCTCGCCAGGGAGATGGAAAAATAGCTTGCTCACTTCACTCCACGCATCATTTCAGTATCTGCAGTTCTTCTGAGAATGGTGCACTCACTCTCTTAAGCGTTTTCCAAAGACAGATTGAATTGAAATCGGGATACACAAGTAGTGTTTTCAAAGCATGATTTGAATGCTTTTTTCAAATGTCGTTGCTCTGTAATTAGTTTTTCTTGGTCCAAGTTGCACATTTCCAATTCCTTAGCCTTGATTTAACTTGACCAACTCTTCTACTACTACTACTACTACTACTACTACTACTATTATTCACCTCTATATGGGAGGCATTGCACTGTATTCAATCTGTCAGTAAAATAACAATCTATCTTGGCCTTTGCTGCTTGGTAGGTACAGGTGTGACAAGCTGCAGTAATGTGTTTGGCTTTGGATAGCTACATTTCTGCACACCCACCTGCTACAAGGCCTGCAGCCCCTTCCCCTCAGTACTTCCCCAGTCTTAATTCAAGCATTCAATTCCTACCACATCCCTCATGCAATGATATGTCGTTTCATTTTTGAAACATTGTCCCCCTCTTGTGGCCTTCCAACTTTGAAATTTACTGTTCAATTTTGAATTAATTCATATATGAATTAAATGGAAAAGCAACGATTTATCTGGCGAGTTATTTGAATGTTCGGCCTACGTCCACCTGTCTGACAGACGGTATTCTAGTGGCTTGTAGCAGCAGCAGCTAGGTGCGCTGCTTGCCTGCAGTAAATAGGATGTGTTCCATCCATGGAACACTGTGATAGGAATCATGCCATTCATAGAACACAATGCTTGGATGTGTTCTATTCCTGGAACAATGGGACCACGTGTCACAATGGGACCACGTGTCACAATGGGCAGCCCACAGATTGTAGCAGCTGCGCAGTAGTAGTCAGCTTCAGTCTGCTGAGGGAGCCTCAGCAGACAGGTGGGCGATGCTCGCCAGGGAGATGGAAAAATAGCTTGCTCACTTCACTCCACGCATCATTTCAGTATCTGCAGTTCCTCTGAGAATGGTGCACTCACTCTCTTAAGCGGTTTCCAAAGACAGATTGAATTGAAATTGGGATACACAAGTAGTGTTTTCAAAGCATGATTTGAATGCTTTTTTCAAATGTCGTTGCTCTGTAATTAGTTTTTCTTGGTCTAAGTTGCACATTTCCAATTCCTTAGCCTTGATGTAACTTGACCAACTCTTCTACTACTACTACTACTCTTATTCACCTCTATATGGGAGGCATTGCACTGTATTCAATCTGTCAGTAAAATAACGATCTATCTTGGCCTTTGCTGCTTGGTAGGTACAGGTATGACAAGCTGCGGTAATGTGTTTGGCTTTGGATAGCTACATTTCTGCACACCCACCTGCTACAAGGCCTGCAGCCCCTTCCCCTCAATACTTCCCCAGTCTTAATTCAAGCATTCAATTCCTACCACATCCCTCATGCAATGATATGTCGTTTCATTTTTGAAACATTGTCCCCCTCTTGTGGCCTTCCAACTTTGAAATTTACTGTTCAATTTTGAATTAATTCATATATGAATTAAATGGAAAAGCAACGATTTATCTGGCGAGTTATTTGAATGTTCGGCCTACGTCCACCTGTCTGACAGACGGTATTCTAGTGGCTTGTAGCAGCAGCAGCAGCAGCTAGGTGCGCTGCTTGCCTGCAGTAAATAGGATGTGTTCCATCCATGGAGCACTGTGATAGGAATCATGCCATTCATAGAACACAATGCTTGGATGTGTTCTATTCCTGAAACAATGGGACCACGTGTCACAATGGGACCACGTGTCACAATGGGCAGCCCACAGTCTGTAGCAGCTGCGCAGTAGTAGTCAGCTTCAGTCTGCTGAGGGAGCCTCAGCAGACAGGTGGGCGATGCTTGCCAGGGAGATGGAAAAATAGCTTGCTCACTTCACTCCACGCATCATTTCAGTATCTGCAGTTCCTCTGAGAATGGTGCACTCACTCTCTTAAGCGGTTTCCAAAGACAGATTGAATTGAAATTGGGATACACAAGTAGTGTTTTCAAAGCATGATTTGAATGCTTTTTTCAAATGTCGTTGCTCTGTAGTTAGTTTTTCTTGGTCCAAGTTGCACATTTCCAATTCCTTAGCCTTGATTTAACTTGACCAACTCTTCTACTACTACTACTACTACTCTTATTCACCTCTATATGGGAGGCATTGCACTGTATTCAATCTGTCAGTAAAATAACGATCTATCTTGGCCTTTGCTGCTTGGTAGGTACAGGTGTGACAAGCTGCAGTAATGTGTTTGGCTTTGGAAAGCTACATTTCTGCACACCCACCTGCTACAAGGCCTGCAGCCCCTTCCCCTCAGTACTTCCCCAGTCTTAATTCAAGCATTCAATTCCTACCACATCCCTCATGCAATGATATGTAGTTTCATTTTTGAAACATTGTCCCCCTCTTGTGGCCTTCCAACTTTGAAATTTACTGTTCAATTTTGAATTAATTCATATATGAATTAAATGGAAAAGCAACGATTTATCTGGCGAGTTATTTGAATGTTCGGCCTACGTCCACCTATCTGACAGACGGTATTCTAGTGGCTTGTAGCAGCAGCAGCAGCTAGGTGCGCTGCTTGCCTGCAGTAAATAGGATGTGTTCCATCCATGGAACACTGTGATAGGAATCATGCCATTCACAGAACACAATGCTTGGATGTGTTCTATTCCTGGAACAATGGGGCCACGTGTCACAATGGGACCACGTGTCACAATGGGCAGCCCACAGTCTGTAGCAGCTGCGCAGTAGTAGTCAGCTTAAGTCTGCTGAGGGAGCCTCAGCAGACAGGTGGGCGATGCTCGCCAGGGAGATGGAAAAATAGCTTGCTCACTTCACTCCACGCATCATTTCAGTATCTGCAGTTCCTCTGAGAATGGTGCACTCACTCTCTTAAGCGGTTTTCAAAGACAGATTGAATTGAAATTGGGATACACAAGTAGTGTTTTCAAAGCATGATTTGAATGCTTTTTTCAAATGTCGTTGCTCTGTAATTAGTTTTTCTTGGTCCAAGTTGCACATTTCCAATTTCTTAGCCTTGATTTAACTTGACCAACTCTTCTACTACTACTACTACTACTACTACTACTACTACTACTCTTATTCACCTCTATATGCTAGGCATTGCACTGTATTCAATCTGTCAGTAAAATAACGATCTATCTTGGCCTTTGCTGCTTGGTAGGTACAGGTGTGACAAGCTGCAGTAATGTGTTTGGCTTTGGATAGCTACATTTCTGCACACCCACCTGCTACAAGGCCTGCAGCCCCTTCCCCTCAGTACTTCCCCAGTCTTAATTCAAGCATTCAATTCCTACCACATCCCTCATGCAATGATATGTCGTTTCATTTTTGAAACATTGTCCCTCTCTTGTGGCCTTCCAACTTTGAAATTTACTGTTCAATTTTGAATTAATTCATATATGAATTAAATGGAAAAGCAACGATTTATCTGGCGAGTTATTTGAATGTTCGGCCTACGTCCACCTGTCTGACAGACGGTATTCTAGTGGCTTGTAGCAGCAGCAGCAGCTAGGTGCGCTGCTTGCCTGCAGTAAATAGGATGTGTTCCATCCATGGAACACTGTGATAGGAATCATGCCATTCATAGAACACAATGCTTGGATGTGTTCTATTCCTGGAACAATGGGACCACGTGTCACAATGGGACCACGTGTCACAATGGGCAGCCCACAGTCTGTAGCAGCTGCGCAGTAGTAGTCAGCTTCAGTCTGCTGAGGGAGCCTCAGCAGACAGGTGGGCGATGCTCGCCAGGGAGATGGAAAAATAGCTTGCTCACTTCACTCCACGCATCATTTCAGTATCTGCAGTTCTTCTGAGAATGGTGCATTCACTCTCTTAAGCGTTTTCCAAAGACAGATTGAATTGAAATCGGGATACACAAGTAGTGTTTTCAAAGCATGATTTGAATGCTTTTTTCAAATGTCGTTGCTCTGTAATTAGTTTTTCTTGGTCCAAGTTGCACATTTCCAATTCCTTAGCCTTGATTTAACTTGACCAACTCTTCTACTACTACTACTACTACTCTTATTCACCTCTATATGGGAGGCATTGCACTGTATTCAATCTGTCAGTAAAATAACGATCTATCTTGGCCTTTGCTGCTTGGTAGGTACAGGTGTGACAAGCTGCAGTAATGTGTTTGGCTTTGGAAAGCTACATTTCTGCACACCCACCTGCTACAAGGCCTGCAGCCCCTTCCCCTCAGTACTTCCCCAGTCTTAATTCAAGCATTCAATTCCTACCACATCCCTCATGCAATGATATGTCGTTTCATTTTTGAAACATTGTCCCCCTCTTGTGGCCTTCCAACTTTGAAATTTACTGTTCAATTTTGAATTAATTCATATATGAATTAAATGGAAAAGCAACGATTTATCTGGCGAGTTATTTGAATGTTCGGCCTACGTCCACCTGTCTGACAGACGGTATTCTAGTGGCTTGTAGCAGCAGCAGCAGCTAGGTGCGCTGCTTGCCTGCAGTAAATAGGATGTGTTCCATCCATGGAACACTGTGATAGGAATCATGCCATTCATAGAACACAATGCTTGGATGTGTTCTATTCCTGGAACAATGGGGCCACGTGTCACAAGGGGACCACGTGTCACAATGGGCAGCCCAGTCTGCAGCAGCTGCGCAGTAGTAGTCAGCTTAAGTCTGCTGAGGGAGCCTCAGCAGACAGGTGGGTGATGCTCGCCAGGGAGATGGAAAAATAGCTTGCTCACTTCACTCCACGCATCATTTCAGTATCTGCAGTTCCTCTGAGAATGGTGCACTCACTGTCTTAAGCGGTTTCCAAAGACAGATTGAATTGAAATTGGGATACACAAGTAGTGTTTTCAAAGCATGATTTGAATGCTTTTTTCAAATGTCGTTGCTCTGTAATTAGTTTTTCTTGGTCCAAGTTGCACATTTCCAATTCCTTAGCCTTGATTTAACTTGACCAACTCTTCTACTACTACTACTACTACTACTACTACTACTACTACTACTCTTATTCACCTCTATATGGGAGGCATTGCACTGTATTCAATCAGTCAGTAAAATAACGATCTATTTTGGCCTTTGCTGCTTGGTAGGTACAGGTGTGACAAGCTGCAGTAATGTGTTTGGCTTTGGATAGCTACATTTCTGCACACCCACCTGCTACAAGGCCTGCAGCCCCTTCCCCTCAGTACTTCCCCAGTCTTAATTCAAGCATTCAATTCCTACCACATCCCTCATGCAATGATATGTCGTTTAATTTTTGAAACATTGCCCCCCTCTTGTGGCCTTCCAACTTTGAAATTTACTGTTCAATTTTGAATTAATTCATATATGAATTAAATTGAAAAGCAACGATTTATCTGGTGAGTTATTTGAATGTTCGGCCTACGTCCACCTGTCTGACAGACGATATTCTAGTGGCTTGTAGCAGCAGCAGCAGCAGCAGCTAGGTGCGCTGCTTGCCTGCAGTAAATAGGATGTGTTCCATCCATGGAACACTGTGATAGGAATCATGCCATTCATAGAACACAATGCTTGGATGTGTTCTATTCCTGGAACAATGGGACCACGTGTCACAATGGGACCACGTGTCACAATGGGCAGCCCACAGTCTGTAGCAGCTGCGCAGTAGTAGTCAGCTTCAGTCTGCTGAGGGAGCCTCAGCAGACAGGTGGGCGATGCTCGCCAGGGAGATGGAAAAATAGCTTGCTCTCTTCACTCCACGCATCATTTCAGTATCTGCAGTTCCTCTGAGAATGGTGCACTCACTCTCTTAAGCAGTTTCCAAAGACAGATTGAATTGAAATCGGGATACACAAGTAGTGTTTTCAAAGCATGATTTGAATGCTTTTTTCAAATGTCGTTGCTCTGTAATTAGTTTTTCTTGGTCCAAGTTGCACATTTCCAATTCCTTAGCCTTGATTTAACTTGACCAACTCTTCTACTACTACTACTACTACTACACTTATTCACCTCTATATGGGAGGCATTGCACTGTATTCAATCTGTCAGTAAAATAACGATCTATCTTGGCCTTTGCTGCGTGGTAGGTACAGTTGTGACAAGCTGCAGTAATGTGTTTGGCTTTGGATAGCTACATTTCTGCACACCCACCTGCTACAAGGCCTGCAGCCCCTTCCCCTCAGTACTTCCCCAGTCTTAATTCAAGCATTCAATTCCTACCACATCCCTCATGCAATGATATGTCGTTTCATTTTTGAAACATTGTCCCCCTCTTGTGGCCTTCCAACTTTGAAATTTACTGTTCAATTTTGAATTAATTTATATATGAATTAAATGGAAAAGCAACGATTTATCTGGCGAGTTATTTGAATGTTCGGCCTACGTCCACCTGTCTGACAGACGGTATTCTAGTGGCTTGTAGCAGCAGCAGCAGCAGCAGCAGCAGCTAGGTGCGCTGCTTGCCTGCAGTAAATAGGATGTGTTCCATCCATGGAACACTGTGATAGGAATCATGCCATTCATAGAACACAATGCTTGGATGTGTTCTATTCCTGGAACAATGGGACCACGTGTCACAATGGGACCACGTGTCACAATGGGCCGCCCACAGTCTGTAGCAGCTGCGCAGTAGTAGTCAGCTTCAGTCTGCTGAGGGAGCCTCAGCAGACAGGTGGGCGATGCTCGCCAGGGAGATGGAAAAATAGCTTGCTCACTTCACTCCACACATCATTTCAGTATCTGCAGTTCCTCTGAGAATGGTGCACTCACTCTCTTAAGCGGTTTCCAAAGACAGATTGAATTGAAATCGGGATACACAAGTAGTGTTTTCAAAGCATGATTTGAATGCTTTTTTCAAATGTCGTTGCTCTGTAATTAGTTTTTCTTGGTGCAAGTTGCACATTTCCAATTCCTTAGCCTTGATTTAACTTGACCAACTCTTCTACTACTACTACTACTACTACTACTACAACTACTACTACTACTACTACTACTACTACTCTTATTCACCTCTATATGGGAGGCATTGCACTGTATTCAATCTGTCAGTAAAATAATGATCTATCTTGGCCTTTGCTGCTTGGTAGGTACAGGTGTGACAAGCTGCAGTAATGTGTTTGGCTTTGGATAGCTACATTTCTGCACACCCACCTGCTACAAGGCCTGCAGCCCCTTCCCCTCAGTACTTCCCCAGTCTTAATTCAAGCATTCAATTCCTACCACATCCCTCTTGCAATGATATGTCGTTTCGTTTTTGAAACATTGTACCCCTCTTGTGGCCTTCCAACTTTGAAATTTACTGTTCAATTTTGAATTAATTCATATATGAATTAAATGGAAAAGCAACGATTTATCTGGCTAGTTATTTGAATGTTCGGCCTACGTCCACCTGTCTGACAGACGGTATTCTAGTGGCTTGTAGCAGCAGCAGCAGCAGCTAGGTGCGCTGCTTGCCTGCAGTAAATAGGATGTGTTCCATCCATGGAGCACTGTGATAGGAATCATGCCATTCATAGAACACAATGCTTGGATGTGTTCTATTCCTGAAACAATGGGACCACGTGTCACAATGGGACCACGTGTCACAATGGGCAGCCCACAGTCTGTAGCAGCTGCGCAGTAGTAGTCAGCTTCAGTCTGCTGAGGGAGCCTCAGCAGACAAGTGGGCGATGCTTGCCAGGGAGATGGAAAAATAGCTTGCTCACTTCACTCCACGCATCATTTCAGTATCTGCAGTTCCTCTGAGAATGGTGCACTCACTCTCTTAAGCGGTTTACAAAGACAGATTGAATTGAAATTGGGATACACAAGTAGTGTTTTCAAAGCATGATTTGAATGCTTTTTTCAAATGTCGTTGCTCTGTAGTTAGTTTTTCTTGGTCCAAGTTGCACATTTCCAATTCCTTAGCCTTGATTTAACTTGACCAACTCTTCTACTACTACTACTACTACTCTTATTCACCTCTATATGGGAGGCATTGCACTGTATTCAATCTGTCAGTAAAATAACGATCTATCTTGGCCTTTGCTGCTTGGTAGGTACAGGTGTGACAAGCTGCAGTAATGTGTTTGGCTTTGGAAAGCTACATTTCTGCACACCCACCTGCTACAAGGCCTGCAGCCCCTTCCCCTCAGTACTTCCCCAGTCTTAATTCAAGCATTCAATTCCTACCACATCCCTCATGCAATGATATGTCGTTTCATTTTTGAAACATTGTCCCCCTCTTGTGGCCTTACAACTTTGAAATTTACTGTTCAATTTTGAATTAATTCATATATGAATTAAATGGAAAAGCAACGATTTATCTGGCGAGTTATTTGAATGTTCGGCCTACGTCCACCTGTCTGACAGACGGTATTCTAGTGGCTTGTAGCAGCAGCAGCAGCTAGGTGCGCTGCTTGCCTGCAGTAAATAGGATGTGTTCCATCCATGGAACACTGTGAGAGGAATCATGCCATTCACAGAACACAATGCTTGGATGTGTTCTATTCCTGGAACAATGGGGCCACGTGTCACAATGGGACCACGTGTCACAATGGGCAGCCCACAGTCTGTAGCAGCTGCGCAGTAGTAGTCAGCTTCAGTCTGCTGAGGGAGCCTCAGCAGACAGGTGGGCGATGCTCGCCAGGGAGATGGAAAAATAGCTTGCTCACTTCACTCCACGCATCATTTCAGTATCTGCAGTTCCTCTGAGAATGGTGCACTCACTCTCTTAAGCGGTTTCCAAAGACAGACTGAATTGAAAATGGGATACACAAGTAGTGTTTTCAAAGCATGATTTGAATGCTTTTTTCAAATGTCGTTGCTCTGTAATTAGTTTTTCTTGGTCCAAGTTGCACATTTCCAATTCCTTAGCCTTGATTTAACTTGACCAACTCTTCTACTACTACTACTACTACTACTACTCTTATTCACCTCTATATGGGAGGCATTGCACTGTATTCAATCTGTCAGTAAAATAACGATCTATCTTGGCCTTTGCTGCTTGGTAGGTACAGGTGTGACAAGCTGCAGTAATGTGTTTGGCTTTGGATAGCTACATTTCTACACACCCACCTGCTACAAGGCCTGCAGCCCCTTCCCCTCAGTACTTCCCCAGTCTTAATTCAAGCATTCAATTCCTACCACATCCCTCATGCAATGATATGTCGTTTCATTTTTGAAACATTGCCCCCCTCTTGTGGCCTTCCAACTTTGAAATTTACTGTTCAATTTTGAATTAATTCATATATGAATTAAATTGAAAAGCAACAATTTATCTGGTGAGTTATTTGAATGTTCGGCCTACGTCCACCTGTCTGACAGACGGTATTCTAGTGGATTGTAGCAGCAGCAGCAGCAGCTAGGTGCGCTGCTTGCCTGCAGTAAATAGGATGTGTTCCATCCATGGAACACTGTGATAGGAATCATGCCATTCATAGAACACAATGCTTGGGTGTGTTCTATTCCTGGAACAATGGGACCACGTGTCACAATGGGACCACGTGTCACAATGGGCCGCCCACAGTCTGTAGCAGCTGCGCAGTAGTAGTCAGCTTCAGTCTGCTGAGGGAGCCTCAGCAGACAGGTGGACGATGCTCGCCAGGGAGATGGAAAAATAGCTTGCTCACTTCACTCCACACATCATTTCAGTATCTGCAGTTCCTCTGAGAATGGTGCACTCACTCTCTTAAGTGGTTTCCAAAGACAGATTGAATATAAATCGGGATACACAAGTAGTGTTTTCAAAGCATGATTTGAATGCTTTTTTCAAATGTCGTTGCTCTGTAATTAGTTTTTCTTGGTCCAAGTTGCACATTTCCAATTCCTTAGCCTTGATTTAACTTGACCAACTCTTCTACTACTACTACTACTACTACTACTACTACTACTACTCTTATTCACCTCTATATGGGAGGCATTGCACTGTATTCAATCTGTCAGTAAAATAATGATCTATCTTGGCCTTTGCTGCTTGGTAGGTACAGATGTGACAAGCTGCAGTAATGTGTTTGGCTTTGGATAGCTACATTTCTGCACACCCACCTGCTACAAGGCCTGCAGCCCCTTCCCCTCAGTACTTCCCCAGTCTTAATTCAAGCATTCAATTCCTACCACATCCCTCTTGCAATGATATGTCGTTTCGTTTTTGAAACATTGTACCCCTCTTGTGGCCTTCCAACTTTGAAATTTACTGTTCAATTTTGAATTAATTCATATATGAATTAAATGGAAAAGCAACGATTTATCTGGCGAGTTATTTGAATGTTCGGCCTACGTCCACCTGTCTGACAGACGGTATTCTAGTGGCTTGTAGCAGCAGCAGCAGCTAGGTGCGCTGCTTGCCTGCAGTAAATAGGATGTGTTCCATCCATGGAACACTGTGATAGGAATCATGCCATTCACAGAACACAATGCTTGGATGTGTTCTATTCCTGGAACAATGGGGCCACGTGTCACAATGGGACCACGTGTCACAATGGGCAGCCCACAGTCTGTAGCAGCTGCGCAGTAGTAGTCAGCTTCAGTCTGCTGAGGGAGCCTCAGCAGACAGGTGGGCGATGCTCGCCAGGGAGATGGAAAAATAGCTTGCTCACTTCACTCCACGCATCATTTCAGTATCTGCAGTTCCTCTGAGAATGGTGCACTCACTCTCTTAAGCGGTTTCCAAAGACAGACTGAATTGAAAATGGGATACACAAGTAGTGTTTTCAAAGCATGATTTGAATGCTTTTTTCAAATGTCGTTGCTCTGTAATTAGTTTTTCTTGGTCCAAGTTGCACATTTCCAATTCCTTAGCCTTGATTTAACTTGACCAACTCTTCTACTACTACTACTACTACTACTACTACTACTACTACTACTCTTATTCACCTCTATATGGGAGGCATTGCACTGTATTCAATCTGTCAGTAAAATAACGATCTATCTTGGCCTTTGCTGCTTGGTAGGTACAGGTGTGACAAGCTGCAGTAATGTGTTTGGCTTTGGATAGCTACATTTCTACACACCCACCTGCTACAAGGCCTGCAGCCCCTTCCCCTCAGTACTTCCCCAGTCTTAATTCAAGCATTCAATTCCTACCACATCCCTCATGCAATGATATGTCGTTTCATTTTTGAAACATTGCCCCCCTCTTGTGGCCTTCCAACTTTGAAATTTACTGTTCAATTTTGAATTAATTCATATATAAATTAAATTGAAAAGCAACGATTTATCTGGTGAGTTATTTGAATGTTCGGCCTACGTCCACCTGTCTGACAGACGGTATTCTAGTGGATTGTAGCAGCAGCAGCAGCAGCTAGGTGCGCTGCTTGCCTGCAGTAAATAGGATGTGTTCCATCCATGGAACACTGTGATAGGAATCATGCCATTCATAGAACACAATGCTTGGATGTGTTCTATTCCTGGAACAATGGGGCCACGTGTCACAATGGGACCACGTGTCACAATGGGCCGCCCACAGTCTGTAGCAGCTGCGCAGTAGTAGTCAGCTTCAGTCTGCTGAGGGAGCCTCAGCAGACAGGTGGACGATGCTCGCCAGGGAGATGGAAAAATAGCTTGCTCACTTCACTCCACACATCATTTCAGTATCTGCAGTTCCTCTGAGAATGGTGCACTCACTCTCTTAAGTGGTTTCCAAAGACAGATTGAATATAAATCGGGATACACAAGTAGTGTTTTCAAAGCATGATTTGAATGCTTTTTTCAAATGTCGTTGCTCTGTAATTAGTTTTTCTTGGTCCAAGTTGCACATTTCCAATTCCTTAGCCTTGATTTAACTTGACCAACTCTTCTACTACTACTACTACTACTACTACTACTACTACTACTCTTATTCACCTCTATATGGGAGGCATTGCACTGTATTCATTCTGTCAGTAAAATAATGATCTATCTTGGCCTTTGCTGCTTGGTAGGTACAGATGTGACAAGCTGCAGTAATGTGTTTGGCTTTGGATAACTACATTTCTGCACACCCACCTGCTACAAGGCCTGCAGCCCCTTCCCCTCAGTACTTCCCCAGTCTTAATTCAAGCATTCAATTCCTACCACATCCCTCTTGCAATGATATGTCGTTTCGTTTTTGAAACATTGTACCCCTCTTGTGGCCTTCCAACTTTGAAATTTACTGTTCAGTTTTGAATTAATTCATATATGAATTAAATGGAAAAGCAACGATTTATCTGGCTAGTTATTTGAATGTTCGGCCTACGTCCACCTGTCTGACAGACTGTATTCTAGTGGCTTGTAGCAGCAGCAGCTAGGTGCGCTGCTTGCCTGCAGTAAATAGGATGTGTTCCATCCATGGAACACTGTGATAGGAATCATGCCATTCATAGAACACAATTCTTGGATGTGTTCTATTCCTGGAACAATGGGACCACGTGTCACAATGGGACCACGTGTCACAATGGGCAGCCCACAGTCTGTAGCAGCTGCGCAGTAGTAGTCAGCTTCAGTCTGCTGAGGGAGCCTCAGCAGACAGGTGGGCGATGCTCGCCAGGGAGATGGAAAAATAGCTTGCTCACTTCACTCCACGCATCATTTCAGTATCTGCAGTTCCTCTGAGAATGGTGCACTCACTCTCTTAAGCGGTTTCCAAAGACAGATTGAATTGAAATCGGGATACACAAGTAGTGTTTTCAAAGCATGATGTGAATGCTTTTTTCAAATGTCGTTGCTCTGTAATTAGTTTTTCTTGGTCCAAGTTGCACATTTCCAATTCCTTAGCCTTGATTTAACTTGACCAACTCTTCTACTACTACTACTACTACTACTACTCTTATTCACCTCTATATGGGAGGCATTGCACTGTATTCAATCTGTCAGTAAAATAACGATCTATCTTGGCCTTTGCTGCTTGGTAGGTACAGGTGTGACAAGCTGCAGTAATGTGTTTGGCTTTGGATAGCTACATTTCTGCACACCCACCTGCTACAAGGCCTGCAGCCCCTTCCCCTCAGTACTTCCCCAGTCTTAATTCAAGCATTCAATTCCTACCACATCCCTCATGCAATGATATGTCGTTTCATTTTTGAAACATTGTCCCCCTCTTGTGGCCTTCCAACTTTGAAATTTACTGTTCAATTTTGAATTAATTCATATATGAATTAAATGGAAAAGCAACGATTTATCTGGCTAGTTATTTGAATGTTCGGCCTACGTCCACCTGTCTGACAGACGGTATTCTAGTGGCTTGTAGCAGCAGCAGCAGCAGCAGCTAGGTGCGCTGCTTGCCTGCAGTAAATAGGATGTGTTCCATCCATGGAACACTGTGATAGGAATCATGCCATTCATAGAACACAATGCTTGGATGTGTTCTATTCCTGGAACAATGGAACCACGTGTCACAATGGGACCACGTGTCACAATGGGCAGCCCACAGTCTGTAGCAGCTGCGCAGTAGTAGTCAGCTTCAGTCTGCTGAGGGAGCCTCAGCAGACAGGTGGGCGATGCTCGCCAGGGAGATGGAAAAATAGCTTGCTCACTTCACTCCACGCATCATTTCAGTATCTGCAGTTCCTCTGAGAATGGTGCACTCACTCTTAAGCGGTTTCCAAAGACAGATTGAATTGAAATCGGGATACACAAGTAGTGTTTTCAAAGCATAATTTGAATGCTTTTTTCAAATGTCGTTGCTCTGTAATTAGTTTTTCTTGGTCCAAGTTGCACATTTCCAATTCCTTAGCCTTGATTTAACTTGATCAACTCTTCTACTACTACTACTACTACTACTACTACACTTATTCACCTCTATATGGGAGGCATTGCACTGTATTCAATCTGTCAGTAAAATAACGATCTATCTTGGCCTTTGCTGCTTGGTAGGTACAGGTGTGACAAGCTGCAGTAATGTGTTTGGCTTTGGAAAGCTACATTTCTGCACACCCACCTGCTACAAGGCCTGCAGCCCCTTCCCCTCAGTACTTCCCCAGTCTTAATTCAAGCATTCAATTCCTACCACATCCCTCATGCAATGATATGTCGTTTCATTTTTGAAACATTGTCCCCCTCTTGTGGCCTTCCAACTTTGAAATTTACTGTTCAATTTTGAATTAATTCATATATGAATTAAATGGAAAAGCAACGATTTATCTGGCGAGTTATTTGAATGTTCGGCCTACGTCCACCTGTCTGACAGACGGTATTCTAGTGGCTTGTAGCAGCAGCAGCAGCAGCAGCTAGGTGCGCTGCTTGCCTGCAGTAAATAGGATGTGTTCCATCCATGGAACACTGTGATAGGAATCATGCCATTCAAAGAACACAATGCTTGGATGTGTTCTATTCCTGGAACAATGGGGCCACGTGTCACAATGGGACCACGTGTCACAATGGGCAGCCCACAGTCTGTAGCAGCTGCGCAGTAGTAGTCAGCTTCAGTCTGCTGAGGGAGCCTCAGCAGACAGGTGGGCGATGCTCGCCAGGGAGATGGAAAAATAGCTTGCTCACTTCACTCCACGCATCATTTCAGTATCTGCAGTTCCTCTGAGAATGGTGCACTCACTCTCTTAAGCGGTTTCCAAAGACAGATTGAATTGAAATTGGGATACACAAGTAGTGTTTTCAAAGCATGATTTGAATGATTTTTTCAAATGTCGTTGCTCTGTAATTAGTTTTTCTTGGTCCAAGTTGCACATTTCCAATTCCTTAGCCTTGATTTAACTTGGCCAACTCTTCTACTACTACTACTACTACTACTACTACTACTCTTATTCACCTCTATATGGGAGGCATTGCACTGTATTCAATCTGTCAGTAAAATAACGATCTATCTTGGCCTTTGCTGCTTGGTAGGTACAGGTGTGACAAGCTGCAGTAATGTGTTTGGCTTTGGATAGCTACATTTCTGCACACCCACCTGCTACAAGGCCTGCAGCCCCTTCCCCTCAGTACTTCCCCAGTCTTAATTCAAGCATTCAATTCCTACCACATCCCTCATGCAATGATATGTCATTTCATTTTTGAAACATTGTCCCCCTCTTGTGGCCTTCCAACTTTGAAATTTACTGTTCAATTTTGAATTAATTCATATATGAATTAAATGGAAAAGCAACGATTTATCTGGCGAGTTATTTGAATGTTCGGCCTACGTCCACCTGTCTGACAGACGGTATTCTAGTGGCTTGTAGAAGCAGCAGCAGCTAGGTGCGCTGCTTGCCTGCAGTAAATAGGATGTGTTCCATCCATGGAACACTGTGATAGGAATCATGCCATTCATAGAACACAATGCTTGGATGTGTTCTATTCCTGGAACAATGGGACCACGTGTCACAATGGGACCACGTGTCACAATGGGCAGCCCACAGTCTGTAGCAGCTGCGCAGTAGTAGTCAGCTTCAGTCTGCTGAGGGAGCCTCAGCAGACAGGTGGGCGATGCTCGCCAGGGAGATGGAAAAATAGCTTGCTCACTTCACTCCACGCATCATTTCAGTATCTGCAGTTCCTCTGAGAATGGTGCACTCACTCTCTTAAGCGGTTTCCAAAGACATATTGAATTGAAATTGGGATACACAAGTAGTGTTTTCAAAGCATGATTTGAATGCTTTTTTCAAATGTCGTTGCTCTGTAATTAGTTTTTCTTGGTCCAAGTTGCACATTTCCAATTCCTTAGCCTTGATTTAACTTGACCAACTCTTCTACTACTACTACTACTACTACTACTTTTATTCACCTCTATATGGGAGGCATTGCACTGTATTCAATCTGTCAGTAAAATAACGATCTATCTTGGCCTTTGCTGCTTGGTAGGTACAGGTGTGACAAGCTGCAGTAATGTGTTTGGCTTTGGATAGCTACATTTCTGCACACCCATCTGCTACAAGGCCTGCAGCCCCTTCCCCTCAGTACTTCCCCAGTCTTAATTCAAGCATTCAATTCCTACCACATCCCTCATGCAATGATATGTCGTTTCATTTTTGAAACATTGCCCCCCTCTTGTGGCCTTCCAACTTTGAAATTTACTGTTCAATTTTGAATTAATTCATATATGAATTAAATGGAAAAGCAACGATTTATCTGGCGAGTTATTTGAATGTTCGGCCTACGTCCACCTGTCTGACAGACGGTATTCTAGTGGCTTGTAGCAGCAGCAGCAGCAGCTAGGTGCGAGGCTTGCCTGCAGTAAATAGGATGTGTTCCATCCATGGAACACTGTGATAGGAATCATGCCATTCATAGAACACAATGCTTGGATGTGTTCTATTCCTGGAACAATGGGACCACGTGTCACAATGGGACCACGTGTCACAATGGGCAGCCCACAGTCTGTAGCAGCTGCGCAGTAGTAGTCAGCTTCAGTCTGCTGAGGGAGCCTCAGCAGACAGGTGGGCGATGCTCGCCAGGGAGATGGAAAAATAGCTTACTCACTTCACTCCACGCATCATTTCAGTATCTGCAGTTCCTCTGAGAATGGTGCACTCACTCTCTTAAGCAGTTTCCAAAGACAGATTGAATTGAAATCGGGATAAACAAGTAGTGTTTTCAAAGCATGATTTGAATGCTTTTTTCAAATGTCGTTGCTCTGTAATTAGTTTTTCTTGGTCCAAGTTGCACATTTCCAATTCCTTAGCCTTGATTTCACTTGACCAACTCTTCTACTACTACTACTACTACTACTACTACTCTTATTCACCTCTATATGGGAGGCATTGCACTGTATTCAATCTGTCAGTAAAATAACGATCTATCTTGGCCTTTGCTGCTTGGTAGGTACAGGTGTGACAAGCTGCAGTAATGTGTTTGGCTTTGGATAGCTACATTTCTGCACACCCACCTGCTACAAGGCCTGCAGCCCCTTCCCCTCAGTACTTCCCCAGTCTTAATTCAAGCATTCAATTCCTACCACATCCCTCATGCAATGATATGTCGTTTCATTTTTGAAACATTGCCCCCCTCTTGTGGCCTTCCAACTTTGAAATTTACTGTTCAATTTTGAATTAATTCATATATGAATTAAATGGAAAAGCAACGATTTATCTGGCGAGTTATTTGAATGTTCGGCCTACGTCCACCTGTCTGACAGACGGTATTCTAGTGGCTTGTAGCAGCAGCAGCAGCAGCAGCTAGGTGCGCTGCTTGCCTGCAGTAAATAGGATGTGTTCCATCCATGGAACACTGTGATAGGAATCATGCCATTCATAGAACACAATGCTTGGATGTGTTCTATTCCTGGAACAATGGGACCACGTGTCACAATGGGACCACGTGTCACAATGGGCAGCCCACAGTCTGTAGCAGCTGCGCAGTAGTAGTCAGCTTCAGTCTGCTGAGGGAGCCTCAGCAGACAGGTGGGCGATGCTCGCCAGGGAGATGGAAAAATAGCTTGCTCACTTCACTCCACGCATCATTTCAGTATCTGCAGTTCCTCTGAGAATGGTGCACTCACTCTCTTAAGCGGTTTCCAAAGACATATTGAATTGAAATTGGGATACACAAGTAGTGTTTTCAAAGCATGATTTGAATGCTTTTTTCAAATGTCGTTGCTCTGTAATTAGTTTTTCTTGGTCCAAGTTGCACATTTCCAATTCCTTAGCCTTGATTTAACTTGACCAACTCTTCTACTACTACTACTACTACTACTACTACTACTACTCTTATTCACCTCTATATGGGAGGCATTGCACTGTATTCAATCTGTCAGTAAAATAACGATCTATCTTGGCCTTTGCTGCTTGGTAGGTACAGGTGTGACAAGCTGCAGTAATGTGTTTGGCTTTGGATAGCTACATTTCTGCACACCCATCTGCTACAAGGCCTGCAGCCCCTTCCCCTCAGTACTTCCCCAGTCTTAATTCAAGCATTCAATTCCTACCACATCCCTCATGCAATGATATGTCGTTTCATTTTTGAAACATTGCCCCCCTCTTGTGGCCTTCCAACTTTGAAATTTACTGTTCAATTTTGAATTAATTCATATATGAATTAAATGGAAAAGCAACGATTTATCTGGCGAGTTATTTGAATGTTCGGCCTACGTCCACCTGTCTGACAGACGGTATTCTAGTGGCTTGTAGCAGCAGCAGCAGC
Organism: Dendrobates tinctorius; assembly: GCF_039654945.1. Classification (NCBI taxonomy): domain Eukaryota; kingdom Metazoa; phylum Chordata; class Amphibia; order Anura; family Dendrobatidae; genus Dendrobates; species Dendrobates tinctorius. The sequence continues at coordinate 27,881,308 of NW_027361793.1, forward strand.
AGCTAGGTGCGCTGCTTGCCTGCAGTAAATAGGATGTGTTCCATCCATGGAACACTGTGATAGGAATCATGCCATTCATAGAACACAATGCTTGGATGTGTTCTATTCCTGGAACAATGGGACCACGTGTCACAATGGGACCACGTGTCACAATGGGCAGCCCACAGTCTGTTGCAGCTGCGCAGTAGTAGTCAGCTTCAGTCTGCTGAGGGAGCCTCAGCAGACAGGTGGGCGATGCTCGCCAGGGAGATGGAAAAATAGCTTGCTCACTTCACTCCACGCATCATTTCTGTATCTGCAGTTCCTCTGAGAATGGTGCACTCACTCTCTTAAGCAGTTTCCAAAGACAGATTGAATTGAAATCGGGATACACAAGTAGTGTTTTCAAAGCATGATTTGAATGCTTTTTTCAAATGTCGTTGCTCTGTAATTAGTTTTTCTTGGTCCAAGTTGCACATTTCCAATTCCTTAGCCTTGATTTAACTTGACCAACTCTTCTACTACTACTACTACTACTACTACTACTACTACTCTTATTCACCTCTATATGGGAGGCATTGCACTGTATTCAATCTGTCAGTAAAATAACGATCTATCTTGGCCTTTGGTGCTTGGTAGGTACAGTTGTGACAAGCTGCAGTAATGTGTTTGGCTTTGGATAGCTACATTTCTGCACACCCACCTGCTACAAGGCCTGCAGCCCCTTCCCCTCAGTACTTCCCCAGTCTTAATTCAAGCATTCAATTCCCACCACATCCCTCATGCAATGATATGTCGTTTCATTTTTGAAACATTGTCCCCCTCTTGTGGCCTTCCAACTTTGAAATTTACTGTTCAATTGTGAATTAATTTATATATGAATTAAATGGAAAAGCAACGATTTATCTGGCGAGTTATTTGAATGTTCGGCCTACGTCCACCTGTCTGACAGACGGTATACTAGTGGCTTGTAGCAGCAGTAGCAGCAGCAGCAGCAGCTAGGTGCGCTGCTTGCCTGCAGTAAATAGGATGTGTTCCATCCATGGAACACTGTGATAGGAATCATGCCATTCATAGAACACAATGCTTGGATGTGTTCTATTCCTGGAACAATGGGACCACGTGTCACAATGGGACCACGTGTCACAATGGGTCGCCCACAGTCTGTAGCAGCTTCAGTCTGCTGAGGGAGCCTCAGCAGACAGGTGGGCGATGCTCGCCAGGGAGATGGAAAAATAGCTTGCTCACTTCACTCCATGCATCATTTCAGTATCTGCAGTTCCTCTGAGAATGGTGCACTCACTCTCTTAAGCGGTTTCCAAAGACAGATTGAATTGAAATCGGGATACACAAGTAGTGTTTTCAAAGCAAGATTTGAATGCTTTTTTCAAATGTCGTTGCTCTGTAATTAGTTTTTCTTGGTCCAAGTTGCACATTTCCAATTCCTTAGCCTTGATTTAACTTGACCAACTCTTCTACTACTACTACTCTTATTCACCTCTATATGGGAGGCATTGCACTGTATTCAATTTGCCAGTAAAATAACGATCTATCTTGGCCTTTGCTGCTTGGTAGGTACAGGTGTGACAAGCTGCGGTAATGTGTTTGGCTTTGGATAGCTACATTTCTGCACACCCACCTGCTACAACACCTGCAGCCCCTTCCCCTCAGTACTTCCCCAGTCTTAATTCAAGCATTCAATTCCTACCACATCCCTCATGCAATGATATGTCGTTTCATTTTTGAAACATTGTCCCTCTCTTGTGGCCTTCCAACTTTGAAATTTACTGTTCAATTTTGAATTAATTCATATATGAATTAAATGGAAAAGCAACGATTTATCTGGCGATTTATTTGAATGTTCGGCCTACGTCCACCTGTCTGACAGACGGTATTCTAGTGGCTTGTAGCAGCAGCAGCAGCAGCAGCAGCAGCTAGGTGCGCTGCTTGCCTGCAGTAAATAGGATGTGTTCCATCCATGGAACACTGTGATAGGAATCATGCCATTCATAGAACACAATGCTTGGATGTGTTCTATTCCTGGAACAATGGGACCACGTGTCACAATGGGACCACGTGTCACAATGGGCAGCCCACAGTCTGTAGCAGCTGCGCAGTAGTAGTCAGCTTCAGTCTGCTGAGGGAGCCTCAGCAGACAGGTGGGCGATGCTCGCCAGGGAGATGGAAAAATAGCTTGCTCACTTCACTCCACGCATCATTTCAGTATCTGCAGTTCCTCTGAGAATGGTGCACTCACTCTCTTAAGCGGTTTCCAAAGACATATTGAATTGAAATTGGGATACACAAGTAGTGTTTTCAAAGCATGATTTGAATGCTTTTTTCAAATGTCGTTGCTCTGTAATTAGTTTTTCTTGGTCCAAGTTGCACATTTCCAATTCCTTAGCCTTGATTTAACTTGACCAACTCTTCTACTACTACTACTACTACTACTACTACTACTACTCTTATTCACCTCTATATGGGAGGCATTGCACTGTATTCAATCTGTCAGTAAAATAACGATCTATCTTGGCCTTTGCTGCTTGGTAGGTACAGGTGTGACAAGCTGCAGTAATGTGTTTGGCTTTGGATAGCTACATTTCTGCACACCCATCTGCTACAAGGCCTGCAGCCCCTTCCCCTCAGTACTTCCCCAGTCTTAATTCAAGCATTCAATTCCTACCACATCCCTCATGCAATGATATGTCGTTTCATTTTTGAAACATTGCCCCCCTCTTGTGGCCTTCCAACTTTGAAATTTACTGTTCAATTTTGAATTAATTCATATATGAATTAAATGGAAAAGCAACGATTTATCTGGCGAGTTATTTGAATGTTCGGCCTACGTCCACCTGTCTGACAGACGGTATTCTAGTGGCTTGTAGCAGCAGCAGCAGCAGCAGCTAGGTGCGCTGCTTGCCTGCAGTAAATAGGATGTGTTCCATCCATGGAACACTGTGATAGGAATCATGCCATTCATAGAACACAATGCTTGGATGTGTTCTATTCCTGGAACAATGGGACCACGTGTCACAATGGGACCACGTGTCACAATGGGCAGCCCACAGTCTGTAGCAGCTGCGCAGTAGTAGTCAGCTTCAGTCTGCTGAGGGAGCCTCAGCAGACAGGTGGGCGATGCTCGCCAGGGAGATGGAAAAATAGCTTGCTCACTTCACTCCACGCATCATTTCAGTATCTGCAGTTCCTCTGAGAATGGTGCACTCACTCTCTTAAGCGGTTTCCAAAGACATATTGAATTGAAATTGGGATACACAAGTAGTGTTTTCAAAGCATGATTTGAATGCTTTTTTCAAATGTCGTTGCTCTGTAATTAGTTTTTCTTGGTCCAAGTTGCACATTTCCAATTCCTTAGCCTTGATTTAACTTGACCAACTCTTCTACTACTACTACTACTACTACTACTACTACTCTTATTCACCTCTATATGGGAGGCATTGCACTGTATTCAATCTGTCAGTAAAATAACGATCTATCTTGGCCTTTGCTGCTTGGTAGGTACAGGTGTGACAAGCTGCAGTAATGTGTTTGGCTTTGGATAGCTACATTTCTGCACACCCATCTGCTACAAGGCCTGCAGCCCCTTCCCCTCAGTACTTCCCCAGTCTTAATTCAAGCATTCAATTCCTACCACATCCCTCATGCAATGATATGTCGTTTCATTTTTGAAACATTGCCCCCCTCTTGTGGCCTTCCAACTTTGAAATTTACTGTTCAATTTTGAATTAATTCATATATGAATTAAATGGAAAAGCAACGATTTATCTGGCGAGTTATTTGAATGTTTGGCCTACGTCCACCTGTCTGACAGACGGTATTCTAGTGGCTTGTAGCAGCAGCAGCAGCAGCTAGGTGCGCTGCTTGCCTGCAGTAAATAGGATGTGTTCCATCCATGGAACACTGTGATAGGAATCATGCCATTCATAGAACACAATGCTTGGATGTGTTCTATTCCTAGAACAATGGGACCACGTGTCACAATGGGACCACGTGTCACAATGGGCAGCCCACAGTCTGTTGCAGCTGCGCAGTAGTAGTCAGCTTCAGTCTGCTGAGGGAGCCTCAGCAGACAGGTGGGCGATGCTCGCCAGGGAGATGGAAAAATAGCTTGCTCACTTCACTCCACGCATCATTTCAGTATCTGCAGTTCCTCTGAGAATGGTGCACTCACTCTCTTAAGCAGTTTCCAAAGACAGATTGAATTGAAATCGGGATACACAAGTAGTGTTTTCAAAGCATGATTTGAATGCTTTTTTCAAATGTCGTTGCTCTGTAATTAGTTTTTCTTGGTCCAAGTTGCACATTTCCAATTCCTTAGCCTTGATTTAACTTGACCAACTCTTCTACTACTACTACTACTACTACTACTACTACTACTACTACTACTACTCTTATTCACCTCTATATGGGAGGCATTGCACTGTATTCAATCTGTCAGTAAAATAACGATCTATCTTGGCCTTTGGTGCTTGGTAGGTACAGTTGTGACAAGCTGCAGTAATGTGTTTGGCTTTGGATAGCTACATTTCTGCACACCCACCTGCTACAAGGCCTGCAGCCCCTTCCCCTCAGTATTTCCCCAGTCTTAATTCAAGCATTCAATTCCCACCACATCCCTCATGCAATGATATGTCGTTTCATTTTTGAAACATTGTCCCCCTCTTGTGGCCTTCCAACTTTGAAATTTACTGTTCAATTTTGAATTAATTTATATATGAATTAAATGGAAAAGCAACGATTTATCTGGCGAGTTATTTGAATGTTCGGCCTACGTCCACCTGTCTGACAGACGGTATACTAGTGGCTTGTAGCAGCAGTAGCAGCAGCAGCAGCAGCAGCAGCAGCTAGGTGCGCTGCTTGCCTGCAGTAAATAGGATGTGTTCCATCCATGGAACACTGTGATAGGAATCATGCCATTCATAGAACACAATGCTTGGATGTGTTCTATTCCTGGAACAATGGGACCACGTGTCACAATGGGACCACGTGTCACAATGGGTCGCCCACAGTCTGTAGCAGCTTCAGTCTGCTGAGGGAGCCTCAGCAGACAGGTGGGCGATGCTCGCCAGGGAGATGGAAAAATAGCTTGCTCACTTCACTCCACACATCATTTCAGTATCTGCAGTTCCTCTGAGAATGGTGCATTCACTCTCTTAAGCGGTTTCCAAAGACAGATTGAATTGAAATCGGGATACACAAGTAGAGTTTTCAAAGCATGATTTGAATGCTTTTTTCAAATGTCGTTGCTCTGTAATTAGTTTTTCTTGGTCCAAGTTGCACATTTCCAATTCCTTAGCCTTGATTTAACTTGACCAACTCTTCTACTACTACTACTACTACTACTACTACTACTACTACTCTTATTCACCTCTATATGGGAGGCATTGCACTGTATTCAATCTGTCAGTAAAATAATGATCTATCTTGGCCTTTGCTGCTTAGAATCATAGAATCATAGAATCGTAGAGTTGGAAGGGACCTCCTGGGCCATCTGGTCCAACCCCCTGCTCAAAGTAGGATTAGCTAAATCATCCCAGTCATATGTCTGTCCAGCCTCTGTTTGAAGACTTCCATTGAAGGAGAACTCACCACTTCTCGTGGCAGCCTGTTCCACTCATTGATCACTCTAACTGTCAAAAAGTTTTTTCTAATATCTAATCTGTGTCTCCTCCCATTCAGTTTCATCCCATTGCTTCTAGTCTTTCCTTGTGCAAATGAGAATAAAGTTGATCCTTCTACAATGTGACAGCCCTTTAGATATTTGTAGACAGCTATTAAGTCTCCTCTCAGTCTTCTCTTGCTGCTTGGTAGGTACAGTTGTGACAAGCTGCAGTAATGTGTTTGGCTTTGGATAGCTACATTTCTGCACACCCACCTGCTACAAGGCCTGCAGCCCCTTCCCCTCAGTACTTCCCCAGTCTTAATTCAAGCATTCAATTCCTACCACATCCCTCATGCAATGATATGTCGTTTCATTTTTGAAACATTGTCCCCCTCTTGTGGCCTTCCAACTTTGAAATTTACTGTTCAATTTTGAATTAATTCATATATGAATTAAATGGAAAAGCAACGATTTATCTGGCGAGTTATTTGAATGTTCGGCCTACGTCCACCTGTCTGACAGACGGTATTCTAGTGGCTTGTAGCAGCAGCAGCAGCTAGGTGCGCTGCTTGCCTGCAGTAAATAGGATGTGTTCCATCCATGGAACACTGTGATAGGAATCATGCCATTCATAGAACACAATGCTTGGATGTGTTCTATTCCTGGAACAATGGGACCACGTGTCACAATGGGACCACGTGTCACAATGGGCAGCCCACAGTCTGTAGCAGCTGCGCAGTAGTAGTCAGCTTCAGTCTGCTGAGGGAGCCTCAGCAGACAGGTGGGCGATGCTCGCCAGGGAGATGGAAAAATAGCTTGCTCACTTCACTCCACGCATCATTTCAGTATCTGCAGTTCCTCTGAGAATGGTGCACTCACTCTCTTAAGCGGTTTCCAAAGACAGATTGAATTGAAATCGGGATACACAAGTAGTGTTTTCAAAGCATGATTTGAATGCTTTTTTCAAATGTCGTTGCTCTGTAATTAGTTTTTCTTGGTCCAAGTTGCACATTTCCAATTCCTTAGCCTTGATTTAACTTGACCAACTCTTCTACTACTACTACTCTTATTCACCTCTATATGGGAGGCATTGCACTGTATTCAATCTGTCAGTAAAATAACGATCTATCTTGGCCTTTGCTGCTTGGTAGGTACAGGTATGACAAGCTGCGGTAATGTGTTTTGCTTTGGATAGCTACATTTCTGCACACCCACCTGCTACAAGGCCTGCAGCCCCTTCCCCTCAGTACTTCCCCAGTCTTAATTCAAGCATTCAATTCCTACCACATCCCTCATGCAATGATATGTCGTTTCATTTTTGAAACATTGTCCCCCTCTTGTGGCCTTCCAACTTTGAAATTTACTGTTCAATTTTGAATTAATTCATATATGAATTAAATGGAAAAGCAACTATTTATCTGGCGAGTTATTTGAATGTTCGGCCTACGTCCACCTGTCTGACAGACGGTATTCTAGTGGCTTGTAGCAGCAGCAGCAGCAGCAGCTAGGTGCGCTGCTTGCCTGCAGTAAATAGGATGGGTTCCATCCATGGAACACTGTGATAGGAATCATGCCATTCATAGAACACAATACTTGTATGTGTTCTATTCCTGGAACAATGGGACCACGTGTCACAATGGGACCACATGTCACAATGGGCAGCCCACAGTCTGTAGCAGCTGCGCAGTAGTAGTCAGCTTCAGTCTGCTGAGGGAGCCTCAGCAGACAGGTGGGCGATGCTCGCCAGGGAGATGGAAAAAGAGCTTGCTCACTTCACTCCACGCATCATTTCAGTATCTGCAGTTCCTCTGAGAATGGTGCACTCACACTCATAAGCAGTTTCCAAAGACAGATTGAATTGAAATCGGGATACACAAGTAGTGTTTTCAAAGCATGATTTGAATGCTTTTTTCAAATGTCGTTGCTCTGTAATTAGTTTTTCTTGGTCCAAGTTGCACATTTCCAATTCCTTAGCCTTGATTTAACTTGACCAACTCTTCTACTGCTACTACTACTACTACTACTACTCTTATTCACCTCTATATGGGAGGCATTGCACTGTATTCAATCTGTCAGTAAAATAACGATCTATCTTGGCCTTTGCTGCTTGGTAGGTACAGTTGTGACAAGCTGCAGTAATGTGTTTGGCTTTGGATAGCTACATTTCTGCACACCCACCTGCTACAAGGCCTGCAGCCCCTTCCCTTCAGTACTTCCCCAGTCTTAATTCAAGCATTCAATTCCTACCACATCCCTCATGCAATGATATGTAGTTTCATTTTTGAAACATTGTCCCCCTCTTGTGGCCTTCCAACTTTGAAATTTACTGTTCAATTTTGAATTAATTCATATATGAATTAAATGGAAAAGCAACGATTTATCTGGCGAGTTATTTGAATGTTCGGCCTACGTCCACCTGTCTGACAGACGGTATTCTAGTGGCTTGTAGCAGCTGCAGCAGCAGCAGCTAGGTGCGCTGCTTGCCTGCAGTAAATAGGATGTGTTCCATCCATGGAACACTGTGATAGGAATCATGCCATTCATAGAACACAATGCTTGGATGTGTTCTATTCCTGGAACAATGGGACCACGTGTCACAATGGGACCACGTGTCACAATGGGCAGCCCACAGTCTGTAGCAGCTGCGCAGTAGTAGTCAGCTTCAGTCTGCTGAGGGAGCCTCAGCAGACAGGTGGGCGATGCTTGCCAGGGAGATGGAAAAATAGCTTGCTCACTTCACTCCACACATCATTTCAGTATCTGCAGTTCCTCTGAGAATGGTGCACTCACTCTCTTAAGCGGTTTCCAAAGACAGATTGAATTGAAATCGGGATACACAAGTAGTGTTTTCAAAGCATGATTTGAATGCTTTTTTCAAATGTCGTTGCTCTGTAATTAGTTTTTCTTGGTCCAAGTTGCACATTTCCAATTCCTTAGCCTTGATTTAACTTGACCAACTCTTCTATTACTACTACTACTACTACTACTACTACTCTTATTCACCTCTATATGGGAGGCATTGCACTGTATTCAATCTGTCAGTAAAATAACGATCTATCTTGGCCTTTGCTGCTTGGTAGGTACAGGTGTGACAAGCTGCAGTAATGTGTTTGGCTTTGGATAGCTACATTTCTGCACACCCACCTGCTACAAGGCCTGCAGCCCCTTCCCCTCAGTACTTCCCCAGTCTTAATTCAAGCATTCAATTCCTACCACATCGCTCTTGCAATGATATGTCGTTTCGTTTTTGAAACATTGTCAACCTCTTGTGGCCTTCCAACTTTGAAATTTACTGTTCAATTTTGAATTAATTCATATATGAATTAAATGGAAAAGCAACGATTTATCTGGCGAGTTATTTGAATGTTCGGCCTACGTCCACCTCTCTGACAGACGGTATTCTAGTGGCTTGTAGCAGCAGCAGCAGCTAGGTGCGCTGCTTGCCTGCAGTAAATAGGATGTGTTCCATCCATGGAACACTGTGATAGGAATCATGCCATTCATAGAACACAATGCTTGGATGTGTTCTATTCCTGGAACAATGGGACCACGTGTCACAATGGGACCACGTGTCACAATGGGCAGCCCACAGTCTGTATCAGCTGCGCAGTAGTAGTCAGCTTCAGTCTGCTGAGGGAGCCTCAGCAGACAGGAGGGCGATGCTCGCCAGGGAGATGGAAAAATAGCTTGCTCACTTCACTCCACGCATCATTTCAGTATCTGCAGTTCCTCTGAGAATGGTGCACTCACTCTCTTAAGCGGTTTCCAAAGACAGATTGAATTGAAATCGGGATACACAAGTAGTGTTTTCAAAGCATGATTTGAATGCTTTTTTCAAATGTCGTTGCTCTGTAATTAGTTTTTCTTGGTCCAAGTTGCACATTTCCAGTTCCTTAGCCTTGATTTAACTTGACCAACTCTTCTACTACTACTACTACTACTACTCTTATTCACCTCTATATGGGAGGCATTGCACTGTATTCAATCTGTCAGTAAAATAACGATCTATCTTGGCCTTTGCTGCTTGGTAGGTACAGGTGTGACAAGCTGAAGTAATGTGTTTGGCTTTGGATAGCTACATTTCTGCACACCCACCTGCTACAAGGCCTGCAGCCCCTTCCCCTCAGTACTTCCCCAGTCTTAATACAAGCATTCAATTCCTACCACATCCCTCATGCAATGATATGTCGTTTCATTTTTGAAACATTGTCCCCCTCTTGTGGCCTTCCAACTTTGAAATTTACTGTTCAATTTTGAATTAATTCATATATGAATTAAATGAAAAAGCAACGATTTATCTGGCGAGTTATTTGAATGTTCGGCCTACGTCCACCTGTCTGACAGACGGTATTCTAGTGGTTTGTAGCAGCAGCAGAAGCTAGGTGCGCTGCTTGCCTGCAGTAAATAGGATGTGTTCCATCCATGGAACACTGTGATAGGAATCATGCCATTCATAGAACACAATGCTTGGATGTGTTCTATTCCTGGAACAATGGGGCCATGTGTCGCAATGGGACCACGTGTCACAATGGGCAGCCCACAGTCTGTAGCAGCTGCGCAGTAGTAGTCAGCTTCAGTCTGCTGAGGGAGCCTCAGCAGACAGGTGGGCGATGCTCGCCAGGGAGATGGAAAAATAGCTTGCTCACTTCACTCCACGCATCATTTCAGTATCTGCAGTTCCTCTGAGAATGGTGCACTCACTCTCTTAAGCGGTTTCCAAAGACAGATTGAATTGAAATTGGGATACACAAGTAGTGTTTTCAAAGCATGATTTGAATGCTTTTTTCAAATGTTGTTGCTCTGTAATTAGTTTTTCTTGGTCCAAGTTGCACATTTCCAGTTCCTTAGCCTTGATTTAACTTGACCAACTCTTCTACTACTACTACTACTACTACTCTTATTCACCTCTATATGGGAGGCATTGCACTGTATTCAATCTGTTAGTAAAATAACGATCTATCTTGGCCTTTGCTGCTTGGTAGGTACAGGTGTTACAAGCTGAAGTAATGTGTTTGGCTTTGGATAGCTACATTTCTGCACACCCACCTGCTACAAGGCCTGCAGCCCCTTCCCCTCAGTACTTCCCCAGTCTTAATACAAGCATTCAATTCCTACCACATCCCTCATGCAATGATATGTCGTTTCATTTTTGAAACATTGTCCCCCTCTTGTGGCCTTCCAACTTTGAAATTTACTGTTCAATTTTGAATTAATTCATATATGAATTAAATGGAAAAGCAACGATTTATCTGGCGAGTTATTTGAATGTTCGGCCTACGTCCACCTGTCTGACAGACGGTATTCTAGTGGCTTGTAGCAGCAGCAGCAGCAGCAGCTAGGTGCGCTGCTTGCCTGCAGTAAATAGGATGTGTTCCGTCCATGGAACACTGTGATAGGAATCATGCCATTCATAGAACACAATGCTTGGATGTGCTCTATTCCTGGAACAATGGGACCACGTGTCACAATGGGACCACGTGTCACAATGGGCAGCCCACAGTCTGTAGCAGCTGCGCAGTAGTAGTCAGCTTCAGTCTGCTGAGGGAGCCTCAGCAGACTGGTGGGCGATGCTCGCCAGGGAGATGGAAAAATAGCTTGCTCACTTCACTCCACGCATCATTTCAGTATCTGCAGTTCCTCTGAGAATGGTGCACTCACTCTCTTAAGCGGTTTCCAAAGACTGATTGAATTGAAATTGGGATACACAAGTAGTGTTTTCAAAGCATGATTTGAATGCTTTTTTCAAATGTCGTTGCTCTGTAGTTAGTTTTTCTTGGTCCAAGTTGCACATTTCCAATTCCTTAGCCTTGATTTAACTTGACCAACTCTTCTACTACTACTACTACTACTACTACTCTTATTCACCTCTATATGGGAGGCATTGCACTGTATTCAATCTGTCAGTAAAATAACGATCTATCTTGGCCTTTGCTGCTTGGTAGGTACAGGTGTGACAAGCTGCAGTAATGTGTTTGGCTTTGGATAGCTACATTTCTACACACCCACCTGCTACAAGGCCTGCAGCCCCTTCCCCTCAGTACTTCCCCAGTCTTAATTCAAGCATTCAATTCCTACCACATCCCTCATGCAATGATATGTCGTTTCGTTTTTGAAACATTGTCCCCCTCTTGTGGCCTTCCAACTTTGAAATTTACTGTTCAATTTTGAATTAATTCATATATGAATTAAATGGAAAAGCAACGATTTATCTGGCGAGTTATTTGAATGTTCAGCCTACGTCCAACTGTCTGACAGACGGTATTCTAGTGGCTTGTAGCAGCAGCAGCAGCAGCAGCTAGGTGCGCTGCTTGCCTGCAGTAAATAGGATGTGTTCCATCCATGGAACACTGTGATAGGAATCATGCCATTCATAGAACACAATGCTTGGATGTGTTCTATTCCTGGAACAATGGGACCACGTGTCACAATGGGACCACGTGTCACAATGGGCAGCCCACAGTCTGTAGCAGCTGCGCAGTAGTAGTCAGCTTCAGTCTGCTGAGGGAGCCTCAGCAGACAGGTGGGCGATGCTCGCCAGGGAGATGGAAAAATAGCTTGCTCACTTCACTCCACACATCATTTCAGTATCTGCAGTTCCTCTGAGAATGGTGCACTCACTCTCTTAAGCGGTTTCCAAAGACAGATTGAATTGAAATCGGGATAGACAAGTAGTGTTTTCAAAGCATGATTTGAATGCTTTTTTCAAATGTAGTTGCTCTGTAATTAGTTTTTCTTGGTCCAAGTTGCACATTTCCAATTCCTTAGCCTTGATTTAACTTGACCAACTCTTCTACTACTACTACTACTACTACTACTCTTATTCACCTCTATATGGGAGGCATTGCACTGTATTCAATCTGTCAGTAAAATAACGATCTATCTTGGCCTTTGCTGATTGATAGGTACAGGTGTGACAAGCTGCAGTAATGTGTTTGGCTTTGGATAGCTACATTTCTGCACACCCACCTGCTACAAGGCCTGCAGCCCCTTCCCCTCAGTACTTCCCCAGTCTTAATTAAAGCATTCAATTCCTACCACATCCCTCATGCAATGATATGTCGTTTCGTTTTTGAAACATTGTCCCCCTCTTGTGGCCTTCCAACTTTGAAATTTACTGTTCAATTTTGAATTAATTCATATATGAATTAAATGGAAAAGCAACGATTTATCTGGCTAGTTATTTGAATGTTCGGCCTACGTCCAACTGTCTGACAGACGGTATTCTAGTGGCTTGTAGCAGCAGCAGCAGCAGCAGCAGCAGCTAGGTGCGCTGCTTGCCTGCAGTAAATAGGATGTGTTCCATCCATGGAACACTGTGATAGGAATCATGCCATTCATAGAACACAATGCTTGGATGTGTTCTAATCCTGGAACAATGGGACCACGTGTCACAATGGGCAGCCCACAGTCTGTAGCAGCTGCGCAGTAGTAGTCAGCTTCAGTCTGCTGAGGGAGCCTCAGCAGACAGGTGGGCGATGCTCGCCAGGGAGATGGAAAAATAGCTTGCTCACTTCACTCCACACATCATTTCAGTATCTGCAGTTCCTCTGAGAATGGTGCACTCACTCTCTTAAGCGGTTTCCAAAGACAGATTGAATTGAAATCGGGATACACAAGTAGTGTTTTCAAAGCATGATTTGAATGCTTTTTTCAAATGTCGTTGCTCTGTAATTAGTTTTTCTTGGTCCAAGTTGCACATTTCCAATTCCTTAGCCTTGATTTAACTTGACCAACTCTTCTACTACTACTATTACTACTACTACTACTCTTATTCACCTCTATATGGGAGGCATTGCACTGTATTCAATCTGTCAGTAAAATAACGATCTATCTTGGCCTTTGCTGCTTAGTAGGTACAGGTGTGACAAGCTGCAGTAATGTGTTTGGCTTTGGATAGCTACATTTCTGCACACCCACCTGCTACAAGGCCTGCAGCCCCTTCCCCTCAGTACTTCCCCAGTCTTAATTCAAGCATTCAATTCCTACCACATCCCTCATGCAATGATATGTCGTTTCGTTTTTGAAACATTGTCCCCCTCTTGTGGCCTTCCAACTTTGAAATTTACTGTTCAATTTTGAATTAATTCATATATGAATTAAATGGAAAAGCAACGATTTATCTGGCGAGTTATTTGAATGTTCGGCCTACGTCCACCTGTCTGACAGACGGTATTCTAGTGGCTTGTAGCAGCAGCAGCAGCAGCTAGGTGCGCTGCTTGCCTGCAGTAAATATGATGTGTTCCATCCATGGAACACTGTGATAGGAATCATGCCATTCATAGAACACAATGCTTGGATGTGTTCTATTCCTGAAACAATGGGACCACGTGTCACAATGGGACCACGTGTCACAATGGGCAGCCCACAGTCTGTAGCAGCTGCGCAGCAGTAGTCAGCTTCAGTCTGCTGATGGAGCCTCAGCAGACAGGTGGGCGATGCTCGCCAGGGAGATGGAAAAATAGCTTGCTCACTTCACTCACTTCACTCCACGCATCATTTCAGTATCTGCAGTTCCTCTGAGAATGGTGCACTCACTCTCTTAAGCGGTTTCCAAAGACAGATTGAATTGAAATCGGGATACACAAATAGTGTTTTCAAAGCATGATTTGAATGCTTTTTTCAAATGTCTTTGCTCTGTAATTAGTTTTTCTTGGTCCAAGTTGCACATTTCCAATTCCTTAGCCTTGATTTAACTTGACCAACTCTTCTACTACTACTACTACTACTACTACTACTACTACTACTACTCTTATTCACCTCTATATGGGAGGCATTGCACTGTATTCAATCTGTCAGTAAAATAACGATCTATCTTGGCCTTTGCTGCTTGGTAGGTACAGGTGTGACAAGCTGCAGTAATGTGTTTGGCTTTGGAAAGCTACATTTCTGCACACCCACCTGCTACAAGGCCTGTAGCCCCTTCCCCTCAGTACTTCCCCAGTCTTAATTCAAGCATTCAATTCCTACCACATCCCTCATGCAATGATATGTCGTTTCGTTTTTGAAACATTGTCCCCCCCTTGTGGCCTTCCAACTTTGAAATTTACTGTTCAATTTTGAATTAATTCATATATGAATTAAATGGAAAAGCAACGATTTATCTGGCGAGTTATTTGAATGTTCGGCCTACGTCCACCTGTCTGACAGACGGTATTCTAGTGGCTTGTAGGTGCGCTGCTTGCCTGCAGTAAATAGGATGTGTTCCATCCATGTAACACTGTGATAGGAATCATGCCATTCATAGAACACAATGCTTGAATGTGTTCTATTCCTGGAACAATGGGGCCACGTGTCACAATGGGACCACGTGTCACAATGGGCAGCCCACAGTCTGTAGCAGCTGCGCAGTAGTAGTCAGCTTAAGTCTGCTGAGGGAGCCTCAGCAGACAGATGGGCGATGCTCGCCAGGGAGATGGAAAAATAGCTTGCTCACTTCACTCCACGCATCATTTCAGTATCTGCAGTTCCTCTGAGAATGGTGCACTCACTCTCTTAAGCGGTTTCCAAAGACAGATTGAATTGAAATTGGGATACACAAGTAGTGTTTTCAAAGCATGATTTGAATGTTTTTTTCAAATGTCGTTGCTCTGTAATTAGTTTTTCTTGGTCCAAGTTGCACATTTCCAATTCCTTAGCCTTGATTTAACTTGACCAACTCTTATACTACTACTACTACTCTTATTCACCTCTATATGGGAGGCATTGCACTGTATTCAATCTGTCAGTAAAATAACGATCTATCTTGGCCTTTGCTGCTTGGTAGGTACAGGTATGACAAGCTGCGGTAATGTGTTTGGCTTTGGATAGCTACATTTCTGCACACCCACCTGCTACAAGGCCTGCAGCCCCTTCCCCTCAGTACTTCCCCAGTCTTAATTCAAGCATTCAATTCCTACCACATCCCTCATGCAATGATATGTCGTTTCATTTTTGAAACATTGTCCCCCTCTTGTGGCCTTCCAACCTTGAAATTTACTGTTCAATTTTGAATTAATTCATATATGAATTAAATGGAAAAGCAACGATTTATCTGGCGAGTTATTTGAATGTTCGGCCTACGTCCACCTGTCTGACAGACGGTATTCTAGTGGCTTGTAGCAGCAGCAGCAGCTAGGTGCGCTGCTTGCCTGCAGTAAATAGGATGTGTTCCATCCATGGAACACTGTGAGAGGAATCATGCCATTCATAGAACACAATGCTTGGATGTGTTCTATTCCTGGAACAATGGGACCACGTGTCACAATGGGACCACGTGTCACAATGGGCAGCCCACAGTCTGTAGCAGCTGCGCAGTAGTAGTCAGCTTCAGTCTGCTGAGGGAGCCTCAGCAGACAGGTGGGCGATGCTCGCCAGGGAGATGGAAAAATAGCTTGCTCACTTCACTCCACGCATCATTTCAGTATCTGCAGTTCCTCTGAGAATGGTGCACTCACTCTCTTAAGCGGTTTCCAAAGACAGACTGAATTGAAAATGGGATACACAAGTAGTGTTTTCAAAGCATGATTTGAAAGCTTTTTTCAAATGTCGTTGCTCTGTAATTAGTTTTTCTTGGTCCAAGTTGCACATTTCCAATTCCTTAGCCTTGATTTAACTTGACCAACTCTTCTACTACTACTACTACTACTACTACTACTCTTATTCACCTCTATATGGGAGGCATTGCACTGTATTCAATCTGTCAGTAAAATAACGATCTATCTTTTCCTTTGCTGCTTGGTAGGTACAGTTGTGACAAGCTGCAGTAATGTGTTTGGCTTTGGATAGCTACATTTCTGCACACCCACCTGCTACAAGGCCTGCAGCCCCTTCCCCTCAGTACTTCCCCAGTCTTAATTCAAGCATTCAATTCCTACCACATCCCTCATGCAATGATATGTCGTTTCATTTTTGAAACATTGCCCCCCTCTTGTGGCCTTCCAACTTTGAAATTTACTGTTCAATTTTGAATTAATTCATATATGAATTAAATGGAAAAGCAACGATTTATCTGGCGAGTTATTTGAATGTTCGGCCTACGTCCACCTGTCTGACAGACGGTATTCTAGTGGCTTGTAGCAGCAGCAGCAGCAGCTAGGTGCGCTGCTTGCCTGCAGTAAATAGGATGTGTTCCATCCATGGAACACTGTGATAGGAATCATGCCATTCATAGAACACAATGCTTGGATGTGTTCTATTCCTGGAACAATGGGATCACGTGTCACAATGGGACCACGTGTCACAATGGGCAGCCCACAGTCTGTAGCAGCTGCGCAGTAGTAGTCAGCTTCAGTTTGCTGAGGGAGCCTCAGCAGACAGGTGGGAGATGCTCGCCAGGGAGATGGAAAAATAGCTTGCTCACTAAACTCCACGCATCATTTCAGTATCTGCAGTTCCTCTGAGAATGGTGCACTCACTCTCTTAAGCAGTTTCCAAAGACAGATTGAATTGAAATCGGGATACACAAGTAGTGTTTTCAAAGCATGATTTGAATGCTTTTTTCAAATGTCATTGCTCTGTAATTAGTTTTTCTTGGTCCAAGTTGCACATTTCCAATTCCTTAGCCTTGATTTAACTTGACCAACTCTTCTACTACTACTACTACTACTACTACTCTTATTCACCTCTATATGGGAGGCATTGCACTGTATTCAATCTGTCAGTAAAATAATGATCTATCTTGGCCTTTGCTGCGTGGTAGGTACAGTTGTGACAAGCTGCAGTAATGTGTTTGGCTTTGGATAGCTACATTTCTGCACACCCACCTGCTACAAGGCCTGCAGCCACTTCCCCTCAGTACTTCCCCAGTCTTAATTCAAGCATTCAATTCCTACCACATCCCTCATGCAATGATATGTTGTTTCATTTTTGAAACATTGTCCCCCTCTTGTGGCCTTCCAACTTTGAAATTTACTGTTCAATTTTGAATTAATTTATATGTGAATTAAATGGAAAAGCAATGATTTATCTGGCGAGTTATTTGAATGTTCGGCCTACATCCACCTGTCTGACAGACGGTATTCTAGTGGTTTGTAGCAGCAACAGCAGCAGCAGCAGCTAGGTGCGCTGCTTGCCTGCAGTAAATAGGATGTGTTCCATCCATGGAACACTGTGATAGGAATCATGCCATTCATAGAACACAATGCTTGGATGTGTTCTATTCCTGGAACAATGGGACCACGTGTCACAATGGGACCACGTGTCACAATGGGCCGCCCACAGTCTGTAGCAGCTGCGCAGTAGTAGTCAGCTTCAGTCTGCTGAGGGAGCCTCAGCAGACAGGTGGGCGATGCTCGCCAGGGAGATGGAAAAATAGCTTGCTCACTTCACTCCACACATCATTTCAGTATCTGCAGTTCCTCTGAGAATGGTGCACTCACTCTCTTAAGCGGTTTCCAAAGACAGATTGAATTGAAATCGGGATACACAAGTAGTGTTTTCAAAGGATGATTTGAATGCTTTTTTCAAATGTCGTTGCTCTGTAATTAGTTTTTCTTGGTCCAAGTTGCACATTTCCAATTCCTTAGCCTTGATTTAACTTGACCAACTCTTCTACTACTACTACTACTACTACTACTACTCTTATTCACCTCTATATGGGAGGCATTGCACTGTATTCAATCTGTCAGTAAAATAACGATCTATCTTGGCCTTTGCTGCTTGGTAGGTACAGGTGTGACAAGCTGTAGTAATGTGTTTGGCTTTGGATAGCTACATTTCTGCACACCCACCTGCTACAAGGCCTGCAGCCCCTTCCCCTCAGTATTTCCCCAGTCTTAATTCAAGCATTCAATTCCTACCACATCCCTCATGCAATGATATGTCGTTTCGTTTTTGAAACATTGTCCCCCTCTTGTGGCCTTCCAACTTTGAAATTTACTGTTCAATTTTGAATTAATTCATATATGAATTAAATGGAAAAGCAACGATTTATCTGGCGAGTTATTTGAATGTTCGGCCTACGTCCACCTGTCTGACAGACGGTATTCTAGTGGCTTGTAGCAGCAGCAGCAGCTAGGTGCGCTGCTTCCCTGCAGTAAATAGGATGTGTTCCATCCATGGAACACTGTGATAGGAATCATGCCATTCATATAACACAATTCTTGGATGTGTTCTATTCCTGGAACAATGGGACCACGTGTCACAATGGGACCACGTGTCACAATGGGCAGCCCACAGTCTGTAGCAGCTGCGCAGTAGTAGTCAGCTTCAGTCTGCTGAGGGAGCCTCAGCAGACAGGTGGGCGATGCTCGCCAGGGAGATGGAAACATAGCTTGCTCACTTCACTCCACGCATCACTTCAGTATCTGCAGTTCCTCTGAGAATGGTGCACTCACTCTCTTAAGCGGTTTCCAAAGACAGATTGAATTGAAATCGGGATACACAAGTAGTGTTTTCAAAGCATGATTTGAATGCTTTTTTCAAATGTCGTTGCTCTGTAATTAGTTTTTCTTGGTCCAAGTTGGACATTTCCAATTCCTTAGCCTTGATTTAACTTGATCAACTCTTCTACTACTACTACTACTACTACTACTCTTATTCACCTCTATATGGGAGGCATTGCACTGTATTCAATCTGTCAGTAAAATAACGATCTATCTTGGCCTTTGCTGCTTGGTAGGTACAGGTGTGACAAGCTGCAGTAATGTGTTTGGCTTTGGAAAGCTACATTTCTGCACACCCACCTGCTACAAGGCCTGCAGCCCCTTCCCCTCAGTACTTCCCCAGTCTTAATTCAAGCATTCAATTCCTAACACATCCCTCATGCAATGATATGTCGTTTCATTTTTGAAACATTGTCCCCCTCTTGTGGCCTTCCAACTTTGAAATTTACTGTTCAATTTTGAATTAATTCATATATGAATTAAATGGAAAAGCAACGATTTATCTGGCGAGTTATTTGAATGTTCGGCCTACGCCCACCTGTCTGACAGACGGTATTCTAGTGGCTTGTAGCAGCAGCAGCAGCAGCAGCAGCAGCTAGGTGCGCTGCTTGCCTGCAGTAAATAGGATGTGTTCCATCCATGGAACACTGTGATAGGAATCATGCCATTCAAAGAACACAATGCTTGGATGTGTTCTATTCCTGGAACAATGGGGCCACGTGTCACAATGGGACCACGTGTCACAATGGGCAGCCCACAGTCTGTAGCAGCTGCACAGTAGTAGTCAGCTTCAGTCTGCTGAGGGAGCCTCAGCAGACAGGTGGGCGATGCTCGCCAGGGAGATGGAAAAATAGCTTGCTCACTTCACTCCACGCATCATTTCAGTATCTGCAGTTCCTCTGAGAATGGTGCACTCACTCTCTTAAGCGGTTTCCAAAGACAGATTGAATTGAAATTGGGATACACAAGTAGTGTTTTCAAAGCATGATTTGAATGCTTTTTTCAAATGTCGTTGCTCTGTAATTAGTTTTTCTTGGTCCAAGTTGCACATTTCCAATTCCTTAGCATTGATTTAACTTGGCCAACTCTTCTACTACTACTACTACTACTACTACTACTACTACTACTCTTATTCACCTCTATATGGGAGGCATTGCACTGTATTCAATCTGTCAGTAAAATAACGATCTATCTTGGCCTTTGCTGCTTGGTAGGTACAGGTGTGACAAGCTGCAGTAATGTGTTTGGCTTTTGATAGCTACATTTCTGCACACCCACCTGCTACAAGGCCTGCAGCCCCTTCCCCTCAGTACTTCCCCAGTCTTAATTCAAGCATTCAATTCCTACCACATCCCTCATGCAATGATATGTCGTTTCATTTTTGAAACATTGTCCCCCTCTTGTGGCCTTCCAACTTTGAAATTTACTGTTCAATTTTGAATTAATTCATATATGAATTAAATGGAAAAGCAACGATTTATCTGGCGAGTTATTTGAATGTTCGGCCTACGTCCACCTGTCTGACAGACGGTATTCTAGTGGCTTGTAGCAGCAGCAGCAGCTAGGTGCGCTGCTTGCCTGCAGTAAATAGGATGTGTTCCATCCATGGAACACTGTGAGAGGAATCATGCCATTCATAGAACACAATGCTTGGATGTGTTCTATTCCTGGAACAATGGGACCACGTGTCACAATGGGACCACGTGTCACAATGGGCAGCCCACAGTCTGTAGCAGCTGCGCAGTAGTAGTCAGCTTCAGTCTGCTGAGGGAGCCTCAGCAGACAGGTGGGCGATGCTCGCCAGGGAGATGGAAAAATAGCTTGCTCACTTCACTCCACGCATCATTTCAGTATCTGCAGTTCCTCTGAGAATGTTGCACTCACTCTCTTAAGCGGTTTCCAAAGACAGACTGAATTGAAAATGGGATACACAAGTAGAGTTTTCAAAGCATGATTTGAAAGCTTTTTTCAAATGTCGTTGCTCTGTAATTAGTTTTTCTTGGTCCAAGTTGCACATTTCCAATTCCTTAGCCTTGATTTAACTTGACCAACTCTTCTACTACTACTACTACTACTACTACTACTACTCTTATTCACCTCTATATGGGAGGCATTGCACTGTATTCAATCTGTCAGTAAAATAACCATCTATCTTGGCCTTTGCTGCTTGGTAGGTACAGGTGTGACAAGCTGCAGTAATGTGTTTGGCTTTGGATAGCTACATTTCTGCACACCCACCTGCTACAAGGCCTGTAGCCACTTCCCCTCAGTACTTCCCCAGTCTTAATTCAAGCATTCAATTCCTACCACATCCCTCATGCAAAGATATGTCGTTTCATTTTTGAAACATTGTCCCCCTCTTGTGGCCTTCCAACTTTGAAATTTACTGTTCAATTTTGAATTAATTTATATATGAATTAAAAGGAAAAGCAACGATTTATCTGGCGAGTTATTTGAATGTTCGGCCTACGTCCACCTGTCTGACAGACGGTATTCTAGTGGCTTGTAGCAGCAGCAGCAGCAGCAGCAGCTAGGTGCGCTCCTTGCCTGCAGTAAATAGGATGTGTTCCATCCATGGAACACTGTGATAGGAATCATGCCATTCAAAGAACACAATGCTTGGATGTGTTCTATTCCTGGAACAATGGGGCCACGTGTCACAATGGGACCACGTGTCACAATGGGCAGCCCACAGTCTGTAGCAGCTGCGCAGTAGTAGTCAGCTTCAGTCTGCTGAGGGAGCCTCAGCAGACAGGTGGGCGATGCTCGCCAGGGAGATGGAAAAATAGCCTTCTCACTTCACTCCACGCATCATTTCAGTATCTGCAGTTCCTCTGAGAATGGTGCACTCACTCTCTTAAGCGGTTTCCAAAGACAGATTGATTTGAAATTGGGATACACAAGTAGTGTTTTCAAAGCATGATTTGAATGCTTTTTTCAAATGTCGTTGCTCTGTAATTAGTTTTTCTTGGTCCAAGTTGCACATTTCCAATTCCTTAGCCTTGATTTAACTTGGCCAACTCTTCTACTACTACTACTACTACTACTACTACTACTACTACTACTACTACTCTTATTCACCTCTATATGGGAGGCATTGCACTGTATTCAATCTGTCAGTAAAATAACGATCTATCTTGGCCTTTGCTGCTTGGTAGGTACAGGTGTGACAAGCTGCAGTAATGTGTTTGGCTTTGGATAGCTACATTTCTGCACACCCACCTGCTACAAGGCCTGCAGCCCCTTCCCCTCAGTACTTCCCCAGTCTTAATTCAAGCATTCAATTCCTACCACATCCCTCATGCAATGATATGTCGTTTCATTTTTGAAACATTGTCCCCCTCTTGTGGCCTTCCACCTTTGAAATTTACTGTTCAATTTTGAATTAATTCATATATGAATTAAATGGAAAAGCAACGATTTATCTGGCGAGTTATTTGAATGTTCGGCCTACGTCCACCTGTCTGACAGACGGTATTCTAGTGGCTTGTAGAAGCAGCAGCAGCTAGGTGCGCTGCTTGCCTGCAGTAAATAGGATGTGTTCCATCCATGGAACACTGTGATAGGAATCATGCCATTCATAGAACACAATGCTTGGATGTGTTCTATTCCTGGAACAATGGGACCACGTGTCACAATGGGACCACGTGTCACAATGGGCAGCCCACAGTCTGTAGCAGCTGCGCAGTAGTAGTCAGCTTCAGTCTGCTGAGGGAGCCTCAGCAGACAGGTGGGCGATGCTCGCCAGGGAGATGGAAAAATAGCTTGCTCACTTCACTCCACGCATCATTTCAGTATCTGCAGTTCCTCTGAGAATGGTGCACTCAATCTCTTAAGCGGTTTCCAAAGACATAATGAATTGAAATTGGGATACACAAGTAGTGTTTTCAAAGCATGATTTGAATGCTTTTTTCAAATGTCGTTGCTCTGTAATTAGTTTTTCTTGGTTCAAGTTGCACATTTCCAATTCCTTAGCCTTGATTTAACTTGACCAACTCTTCTACTACTACTACTACTACTCTTATTCACCTCTATATGGGAGGCATTGCACTGTATTCAATCTGTCAGTAAAATAACGATCTATCTTGGCCTTTGCTGCTTGGTAGGTACAGGTGTGACAAGCTGCAGTAATGTGTTTGGCTTTGGATAGCTACATTTCTGCACACCCATCTGCTACAAGGCCTGCAGCCCCTTCCCCTCAGTACTTCCCCAGTCTTAATTCAAGCATTCAATTCCTACCACATCCCTCATGCAATGATATGTCGTTTCATTTTTGAAACATTGCCCCCCTCTTGTGGCCTTCCAACTTTGAAATTTACTGTTCAATTTTGAATTAATTCATATATGAATTAAATGGAAAAGCAACGATTTATCTGGCGAGTTATTTGAATGTTCGGCCTACGTCCACCTGTCTGACAGACGGTATTCTAGTGGCTTGTAGCAGCAGCAGCAGCAGCAGCTAGGTGCGAGGCTTGCCTGCAGTAAATAGGATGTGTTCCATCCATGGAACACTGTGATAGGAATCATGCCATTCATAGAACACAATGCTTGGATGTGTTCTATTCCTGGAACAATGGGACCACGTGTCACAATGGGACCACGTGTCACAATGGGCAGCCCACAGTCTGTAGCAGCTGCGCAGTAGTAGTCAGCTTCAGTCTGCTGAGGGAGCCTAAGCAGACAGGTGGGCGATGCTCGCCAGGGAGATGGAAAAATAGCTTGCTCACTTCACTCCACGCATCATTTCAGTATCTGCAGTTCCTCTGAGAATGGTGCACTCACTCTCTTAAGCAGTTTCCAAAGACAGATTGAATTGAAATCGGGATAAACAAGTAGTGTTTTCAAAGCATGATTTGAATGCTTTTTTCAAATGTCGTTGCTATGTAATTAGTTTTTCTTGGTCCAAGTTGCACATTTCCAATTCCTTAGCCTTGATTTAACTTGACCAACTCTTCTAATACTACTACTACTACTACTACTACTACTCTTATTCACCTCTATATGGGAGGCATTGCACTGTATTCAATCTGTCAGTAAAATAACGATCTATCTTGGCCTTTGCTGCTTGGTAGGTACAGTTGTGACAAGCTGCAGTAATGTGTTTGGCTTTGGATAGCTACATTTCTGCACACCCACCTGCTACAAGGCCTGCAGCCCCTTCCCCTCAGTACTTCCCCAGTCTTAATTCAAGCATTCAATTCCTACCACATCCCTCATGCAATGATATGTCGTTTCATTTTTGAAACATTGTCCCCCTCTTGTGGCCTTCCAACTTTGAAATTTACTGTTCAATTTTGAATTAATTCATATATGAATTAAATGGAAAAGCAACGATTTATCTGGCGAGTTATTTGAATGTTCGGCCTACGTCCACCTGTCTGACAGACGGTATTCTAGTGGCTTGTAGCAGCTGCAGCAGCAGCAGTTAGGTGCGCTGCTTGCCTGCAGTAAATAGGATGTGTTCCATCAATGGAACACTATGATAGGAATCATGCCATTCATAGAACACAATGCTTGGATGTGTTCTATTCTTGGAACAATGGGACCACGTGTCACAATGGGACCACGTGTCACAATGGGCAGCCCACAGTCTGTAGCAGCTGCGCAGTTGTAGTCAGCTTCAGTCTGCTGAGGGAGCCTCAGCAGACAGGTGGGCGATGCTCGCCAGGAAGATGGAAAAATAGCTTGCTCACTTCACTCCACGCATCATTTCAGTATCTGCAGTTCCTCTGAGAATGGTGCACTCACTCTCTTAAGCGGTTTCCAAAGACAGATTGAATTGAAATTGGGATACACAAGTAGTGTTTTCAAAGCATGATTTGAATGCTTTTTTCAAATGTCGTTGCTCTGTAATTAGTTTTTCTTGGTCCAAGTTGCACATTTCCAATTCCTTAGCCTTGATTTAACTTGACCAACTCTTCTACTACTACTACTACTACTTCTACTACTACTCTTATTCACCTCTATATGGGAGGCATTGCACTGTATTCAATCTGTCAGTAAAATAACGATCTATCTTGGCCTTTGCTGCTTGGTAGGTACAGGTGTGACAAGCTGTAGTAATGTGTTTGGCTTTGGATAGCTACATTTCTGCACACCCACCTGCTACAAGGCCTGCAGCCCCTTCCCCTCAGTACTTCCCCAGTCTTAATTCAAGCATTCAATTCCTACCACATCCCTCATGCAATGATATGTCGTTTCATTTTTGAAACATTGTCCCCCTCTTGTGGCCTTCCAACTTTGAAATTTACTGTTCAATTTTGAATTAATTCATATATGAATTAAATGGAAAAGCAACGATTTATCTGGCGAGTTATTTGAATGTTTGGCCTACGTCCACCTGTCTGACAGACGGTATTCTAGTGGCTTGTAGCAGCAGCAGCAGCAGCAGCAGCTAGGTGCGCTGCTTGCCTGCAGTAAATAGGATGTGTTCCATCAATGGAACACTGTGATAGGAATCATGCCATTCATAGAACACAATGCTTGGATGTGTTCTATTCCTGGAACAATGGGACCACGTGTCACAATGGGCAGCCCACAGTCTGTAGCAGCTGCACAGTAGTAGTCAGCTTCAGTCTGCTGAGGGAGCCTCAGCAGACAGGTGGGCGATGCTCGCCAGGGACATGGAAAAATAGCTTGCTCACTTCACTCCACACATCATTTCAGTATCTGCAGTTCCTCTTAGAATGGTGCACTCACTCTCTTAAGCGGTTTACAAAGACAGATTGATATGAAATCGGGATACACAAGTAGTGTTTTCAAAGCATGATTTGAATGCTTTTTTCAAATGTCGTTGCTCTGTAATTAGTTTTTCTTGGTGCAAGTTGCACATTTCCAATTCCTTAGCCTTGATTTAACTTGACCAACTCTTCTACTACTACTACTACTACTACTACTACTACTACTACTCTTATTCACCTCTATATGGGAGGCATTGCACTGTATTCAATCTGTCAGTAAAATAACGATCTATCTTGGCCTTTGCTGCTTGGTAGGTACAGGTGTGACAAGCTGCAGTAATGTGTTTGGCTTTGGATAGCTACATTTCTGCACACCCACCTGCTACAAGGCCTGCAGCCCCTTCCCCTCAGTACTTCCCCAGTCTTAATTCAAGCATTCATTTCCTACCACATCCCTCATGCAATGATATGTCGTTTCATTTTTGAAACATTGTCCCCCTCTTGTGGCCTTCCAACTTTGAAATTTCCTGTTCAATTTTGAATTAATTCATATATGAATTAAATGGAAAAGCAACGATTTATCTGGCGAGTTATTTGAATGTTCGGCCTACGTCCACCTGTCTGACAGACGGTATTCTAGTGGCTTGTAGCAGCAGCAGCAGCAGCAGCAGCTAGGTGCGCTGCTTTCCTGCAGTAAATAGGATGTGTTCCATCCATGGAACACTGTGATAGGAATCATGCCATTCATAGAACACAATGCTTGGATGTGTTCTATTCCTGGAACAATGGGACCACGTGTCACAATGGGACCACGTGTCACAATGGGCAGCCCACAGTCTGTAGCAGCTGCGCAGTAGTAGTCAGCTTCATTCTGCTGAGGGAGCCTCAGCAGACAGGTGGGCGATGCTCGCCAGGGAGATGGAAAAATAGCTTGCTCACTTCACTCCACGCATCATTTCAGTATCTTCAGTTCCTCTGAGAATGGTGCACTCACTCTCTTAAGCGGTTTCCAAAGACAGATTGAATTGAAATCGGGATACACAAGTAGTGTTTTCAAAGCATGATTTGAATGCTTTTTTCAAATGTCGTTGCTCTGTAATTAGTTTTTCTTGGTCCAAGTTGCACATTTCCAATTCCTTAGCCTTGATTTAACTTGACCAACTCTTCTACTACTACTCTTATTCACCTCTATATGGGAGGCATTGCACTGTATTCAATCTGTCAGTAAAATAACGATCTATCTTGGCCTTTGCTGCTTGGTAGGTACAGGTGTGACAAGCTGCAGTAATGTGTTTGGCTTTGGATAGCTATATTTCTGCACACCCACCTGCTACAAAGCCTGCAGACCCTTCCCCTCAGTACTTCCCCAGTCTTAATTCAAGCATTCAATTCCTACCACATCCCTCATGCAATGATATGTCGTTTCATTTTTGAAACATTGTCCCCCTCTTGTGGCCTTCCAACTTTGAAATTTACTGTTCAATTTTGAATTAATTCATATATGAATTAAATGGAAAAGCAACGATTTATCTGGTGAGTTATTTGAATGTTCGGCCTACGTCCACCTGTCTGACAGACGGTATTTTAGTGGCTTGTAGCAGCAGCAGCAGCAGCAGCTAGGTGCGCTGCTTGCCTGCAGTAAATAGGATGTGTTCCATCCATGGAACACTGTGATAGGAATCATGCCATTCATAGAACACAATGCTTGGATGTGTTCTATTCCTGGAACAATGGGACCACGTGTCACAATGGGACCACGTGTCACAATGGGCAGCCCACAGTCTGTAGCAGCTGCACAGTAGTAGTCAGCTTCAGTCTGCTGAGGGAGCCTCAGCAGACAGGTGGGCGATGCTCGCCAGGGAGATGGAAAAAGAGCTTGCTCACTTCACTCCACGCATCATTTCAGTATCTGCAGTTCCTCTGAGAATGGTGCACTCACTCTCTTAAGCGGTTTCCAAAGACAGATTGAATTGAAATCGGGATACACAAATAGTGTTTTCAAAGCATGATTTGAATGCTTTTTTCAAATGTCGTTGCTCTGTAATTAGTTTTTCTTGGTCCAAGTTGCACATTTCCAATTCCTTAGCCTTGATTTAACTTGATCAAATCTTCTACTACTACTACTACTCTTATTCACCTCTATATGGGAGGCATTGCACTGTATTCAATCTGTCAGTAAAATAACGATCTATCTTCTCCTTTGCTGCTTCGTAGGTACAGGTGTGACAAGCTGCAGTAATATGTTTGGCTTTGGATAGCTACATTTCTGCACACCCACCTGCTACAAGGCCTGCAGCCCCTTCCCCTCAGTACTTCCCCAGTCTTAATTCATGCATTCAATTCCTACCACATCCCTCATGCAATGATATGTCGTTTCATTTTTGAAATATTGTCCCCCTCTTGAGGCCTTCCAACTTTGAAATTTACTGTTCAATTTTGAATTAATTCATATATGAATTAAATGGAAAAGCAACGATTTATCTGGCGAGTTATTTGAATGTTCGGCCTACGTCCACCTGTCTGACAGACGGTATTCTAGTGGCTTGAAGCAGCAGCAGCTAGGTGCGTTGCTTGCCTGCAGTAAATAGGATGTGTTCCATCCATGGAACACTGTGATAGGAATCATGCCATTCATAGAACACAATGCTTGGATGTGTTCTATTCCTGGAACAATGGGACCACGTGTCACAATGGGACCACGTGTCACAATGGGCAGCCCACAGTCTGTAGCAGCTGCGCAGTAGTAGTCAGCTTCAGTCTGCTGAGGGAGCCTCAGCAGACAGGTGGGCAATGCTCGCCAGGGAGATGGAAAAATAGCTTGCTCACTTCACTCCACGCATCATTTCAGTATCTGCAGTTCCTCTGAGAATGGTGCACTCATTCTCTTAAGCGCTTTCCAAAGACAGATTGAATTGAAATCAGGATACACAAGTAGTGTTTTCAAAGCATGATTTGAATGCTTTTTTCAAATGTCGTTGCTCTGTAATTAGTTTTTCTTGGTCCAAGTTGCACATTTCCAATTCCTTAGCCTTGATTTAACTTGACCAACTCTTCTACTACTACTACTACTACTCTTATTCACCTCTATATGGGAGGCATTGCACTGTATTCAATCTGTCAGTAAAATAACGATCTATCTTGGCCTTTGCTGCTTGGTAGGTACAGGTTTGACAAGCTGCAGTAATGTGTTTGGCTTTGGATAGCTACATTTCTGCACACCCACCTGCTACAAGGCCTGCAGCCCCTTCCCCTCAGTACTTCCCCAGTCTTAATTCAAGCATTCAATTCCTACCACATCCCTCATGCAATGATATGTCGTTTCATTTTTGAAACATTGTCCCCGTCTTGTGGCCTTCCAACTTTGAAATTTACTGTTCAATTTTGATTTAATTCATATATGAATTAAATGGAAAAGCAACGATTTATCTGGCGAGTTATTTGAATGTTCGGCCTACGTCCACCTGTCTGACAGACGGTATTCTAGTGGCTTGTAGCAGCAGCAGCTAGGTGCGCTGCTTGCCTGCAGTAAATAGGATGTGTTCCATCCATGGAACACTGTGATAGGAATCATGCCATTCATAGAACACAATGCTTGGATGTGTTCTATTCCTGGAACAATGGGACCACGTGTCACAATGGGACCACGTGTCACAATGGGCAGCCCACAGTCTGTAGCAGCTGCGCAGTAGTAGTCAGCTTCAGTCTGCTGAGGGAGCCTCAGCAGACAGGTGGGCGATGCTCGCCAGGGAGATGGAAAAATAGCTTGCTCACTTCACTCCACGCATCATTTCAGTATCTGCAGTTCCTCTGAGAATGGTGCACTCACTCTCTTAAGCGGTTTCCAAAGACAGATTGAATTGAAATCGGGATACACAAGTAGTGTTTTCAAAGCATGATTTGAATGCTTTTTTCAAATGTCGTTGCTCTGTAATTAGTTTTTCTTGGTCCAAGTTGCACATTTCCAATTCCTTAGCCTTGATTTAACTTGACCAACTCTTCTACTACTACTACTACTACTACTATTCTTATTCACCTCTATATGGGAGGCATTGCACTGTATTCAATTTGTCAGTAAAATAACGATCTATCTTGGCCTTTGCTGCTTGGTAGGTACAGGTGTGACAAGCTGCGGTAATGTGTTTGGCTTTGGATAGCTACATTTCTGCACACCCACCTGCTACAAGGCCTGCAGCCCCTTCCCCTCAGTACTTCCCCAGTCTTAATTCAAGCATTCAATTCCTACCACATCCCTCATGCAATGATATGTCGTTTCATTTTTGAAACATTGTCCCCCTCTTGTGGCCTTCCAATTTTGAAATTTACTGTTCAATTTTTAATTAATTCATATATGAATTAAATGGAAAAGCAACGATTTATCTGGTGAGTTATTTGAATGTTCGGCCTACGTCCACCTGTCTGACAGACGGTATTCTAGTGGCTTGTAGCAGCAGCAGCAGCAGCAGCTAGGTGCGCTGCTTGCCTGCAGTAAATAGGATGTGTTCCATCCATGGAACACTGTGATAGGAATCATGCCATTCATAGAACACAATGCTTGGATGTGTTCTATTCCTGGAACAATGGGACCACGTGTCACAATCGGACCACGTGTCACAATGGGCAGCCCACAGTCTGTAGCAGCTGCGCAGTAGTAGTCAGCTTCAGTCTGCTGAGGGAGCCTCAGCAGACAGGTGGGCGATGCTCGCCAGGGAGATGGAAAAATAGCTTGCTCACTTCACTCCACGCATCATTTCAGTATCTGCAGTTCCTCTGAGAATGGTGCACTCACTCTCTTAAGCGGTTTCCAAAGACAGATTGAATTGAAATTGGGATACACAAGTAGTGTTTTCAAAGCATGATTTGAATGCTTTTTTCAAATGTCGTTGCTCTGTAATTAGTTTTTCTTGGTCCAAGTTGCACATTTCCAATTCCTTAGCCTTGATTTAACTTGACCAACTCTTCTACTATTACTACTACTACTACTACTACTACTCTTATTCACCTCTATATGGGAGGCATTGCACTGTATTCAATCTGTCAGTAAAATAACGATCTATCTTGGCCTTTGCTGCTTGGTAGGTAAAGGTGTGACAAGCTGCAGTAGTGTGTTTGGCTTTGAATAGCTACATTTCTGCACACCCACCTGCTACAAGGCCTGCAGCCCCATCCCCTCAGTACTTCCCCAGTCTTAATTCAAGCATTCAATTCCTACCACATCCCTCATGCAATGATATGTCGTTTCATTTTTGAAACATTGTCCCCCTCTTGTGGCCTTCCAACTTTGAAATTTACTGTTCAATTTTGAATTAATTCATATAAGAATTAAATGGAAAAGCAACGATTTATCTGGCGAGTTATTTGAATGTTCGCCCTACGTCCACCTGTCTGACAGACGGTATTCTAGTGGCCTGTAGCAGCAGCAGCAGCAGCAGCAGCTAGGTGCGCTGCTTGCCTGCAGTAAATAGGATGTGTTCCATCCATGGAACACTGTGATAGGAATCATGCCATTCATAGAACACAATGCTTGGATGTGTTCTATTCCTGGAACAATGGGACCACGTGTCACAATGGGACCACGTGTCACAATGGGCAGCCCACAGTCTGTAGCAGCTGCGCAGTAGTAGTCAGCTTCAGTCTGCTGAGGGAGCCTCAGCAGACAGGTGGGCGATGCTCGCCAGGGAGATGGAAAAATAGCTTGCTCACTTCACTCCACGCATCATTTCAGTATCTGCAGTTCCTCTGAGAATGGTGCACTCACTCTCTTAAGCGGTTTCCAAAGACAGATTGAATTGAAATCGGGATACACAAGTAGTGTTTTCAAAGAATGACTTGAAAGCTTTTTTCAAATGTCGTTGCTCTGTAATTAGTTTTTCTTGGTCCAAGTTGCACATTTCCAATTCCTTAGCCTTGATTTAACTTGACCAACTCTTCTACTACTACTACTACTACTACTCTTATTCACCTCTATATGGGAGGCATTGCACTGTATTCAATTTGTCAGTAAAATAACGATCTATCTTGGCCTTTGCTGCTTGGTAGATACAGGTGTGACAAGCTGCGGTAATGTGTTTGGCTTTGGATAGCTACATTTGTGCACACCCACCTGCTACAAGGCCTGCAGCCCCTTCCCCTCAGTACTTCCCCAGTCTTAATTCAAGCATTCAATTCCTACCACATCCCTCATGCAATGATATGTCGTTTCATTTTTGAAACATTGTCCCCCTCTTGTGGCCTTCCAACTTTGAAA
This sequence comes from Dendrobates tinctorius, assembly GCF_039654945.1. Classification (NCBI taxonomy): domain Eukaryota; kingdom Metazoa; phylum Chordata; class Amphibia; order Anura; family Dendrobatidae; genus Dendrobates; species Dendrobates tinctorius. The sequence goes on from NW_027361793.1 coordinate 27,913,192, forward strand.
TTTACTGTTCAATTTTGAATTAATTCATATATGAATTAAATGGAAAAGCAACGATTTATCTGGCGAGTTATTTGAATGTTCGGCCTACGTCCACCTGTCTGACAGACGGTATTCTAGTGGCTTGTAGCAGCAGCAGCAGCAGCAGCAGCTAGGTGCGCTGCTTGCCTGCAGTAAATAGGATGTGTTCCATCCATGGAACACTGTGATAGGAATCATGCCATTCATAGAACACAATGCTTGGATGTGTTCTATTCCTGGAACAATGGGACCACGTGTCACAATCGGACCACGTGTCACAATGGGCAGCCCACAGTCTGTAGCAGCTGCGCAGTAGTAGTCAGCTTCAGTCTGCTGAGGGAGCCTCAGCAGACAGGTGGGCGATGCTCGCCAGGGAGATGGAAAAATAGCTTGCTCACTTCACTCCACGCATCATTTCAGTATCTGCAGTTCCTCTGAGAATGGTGCACTCACTCTCTTAAGCGGTTTCCAAAGACAGATTGAATTGAAATCGGGATACACAAGTAGTGTTTTCAAAGCATGATTTGAATGCTTTTTTCACATGTCGTTGCTCTGTAATTAGTTTTTCTTGGTCCAAGTTGCACATTTCCAATTCCTTAGCCTTGATTTAACTTGACCAACTCTTCTACTACTACTACTACTACTACTACTACTCTTATTCACCTCTATATGGGAGGCATTGCACTGTATTCAATCTGTCAGTAAAATAACGATCTATCTTGGCCTTTGCTGCTTGGTAGGTACAGGTATGACAAGCTGCAGTAATGTGTTTGGCTTTGGATAGCTACATTTCTGCACACCCACCTGCTACAAGGCCTGCAGCCCCTTCCCCTCAGTACTTCCCCAGTCTTAATTCAAGCATTCAATTTCTACCACATCCCTCATGCAATGATATGTCGTTTCATTTTTGAAACATTGTCCCCCTCTTGTGGCCTTCCAACTTTGAAATTTACTGTTCAATTTTGAATTAATTCATATATGAATTAAATGGAAAAGCAACGATTTATCTGGCGAGTTATTTGAATGTTCGGCCTACGTCCACCTGTCTGACAGACGGTATTCTAGTGGCTTGTAGCAGCAGCAGCAGCAGCAGCAGCAGCAGCAGCAGCTAGGTGCGCTGCTTGCCTGCAGTAAATAAGATGTGTTCCATCCATGGAACACTGTGATAGGAATCATGCCATTCATAGAACACAATGCTTGGATGTGTTCTATTCCTGGAACAATTTGACCACGTGTCACAATGGGACCACGTGTCACAATGGGCCGCCCACAGTCTGTAGCAGCTGCTCAGTAGTAGTCAGCTTCAGTCTGCTGAGGGAGCCTCAGCAGACAGGTGGGCGATGCTCGCCAGGGAGATGGAAAAATAGCTTGCTCACTTCACTCCACACATCATTTCAGTATCTGCAGTTCCTTTGAGAATGGTGCACTCACTCTCTTAAGCGGTTTCCAAAGACAGATTGAATTGAAATCGGGATACACAAGTAGTGTTTTCAAAGCATGATTTGAATGCTTTTTTCAAATGTCGTTGCTCTGTAGTTAGTTTTTCTTGGTGCAAGTTGCACATTTCCAATTCCTTAGCCTTGATTTAACTTGACCAACTCTTCTACTACTACTACTACTACTACTACTACTCTTATTCACCTCTATATGGGAGGCATTGCACTGTATTCAATCTGTCAGTAAAATAACGATCTATCTTGGCCTTTGCTGCTTGGTAGGTACAGGTGTGACAAGCTGCAGTAATGTGTTTGGCTTTGGATAGCTACATTTCTGCACACCCACCTGCTACAAGGCCTGCAGCCCCTTCCCCTCAGTACTTCCCCAGTCTTAATTCAAGCATTCAATTCCTACCACATCCCTCATGCAATGATATGTCGTTTCGTTTTTGAAACATTGTCCCCCTCTTGTGGCCTTCCAACTTTGAAATTTACTGTTCAATTTTGAATTAATTCATATATGAATTAAATGGAAAAGCAACGATTTATCTGGCGAGTTATTTGAATGTTCGGCCTACGTCCACCTGTCTGACAGACGGTATTCTAGTGGCTTGTAGCAACAGCAGCAGCTAGGTGCGCTGCTTGCCTGCAGTAAATAGGATGTGTTCCATCCATGGAACACTGTGATAGGAATCATGCCATTCATAGAACACAATTCTTGGATGTGTTCTATTCCTGGAACAATGGGACCACGTGTCACAATGGGACCACGTGTCACAATGTGCAGCCCACAGTCTGTAGCAGCTGCGCAGTAGTAGTCAGCTTCAGTCTGCTGAGGGAGCCTGAGCAGACAGGTGGGCGATGCTCGCCAGGGAGATGGAAAAATAGCTTGCTCACTTCACTCCACGCATCATTTCAGTATCTGCAGTTCCTCTGAGAATGGTGCACTCACTCTCTTAAGCGGTTTCCAAAGACAGATTGAATTGAAATCGGGATACACAAGTAGTGTTTTCAAAGCATGATTTGAATGCTTTTTTCAAATGTCGTTGCTCTGTAATTAGTTTTTCTTGGTCCAAGTTGCACATTTCCAATTCCTTAGCCTTGATTTAACTTGACCAACTCTTCTACTACTACTACTACTACTACTCTTATTCACCTCTATATGGGAGGCATTGCACTGTATTCAATCTGTCAGTAAAATAACGATCTATCTTGGCCTTTGCTGCTTGGTAGGTACAGGTATGACAAGCTGCGGTAATGTGTTTGGCTTTGGATAGCTACATTTCTGCACACCCACCTGCTACAAGGCCTGCAGCCCCTTCCCCTCAGTACTTCCCCAGTCTTAATTCAAGCATTCAATTCCTACCACATCCCTCATGCAATGATATGTCGTTTCATTTTTGAAACATTGTCCCCCTCTTGTGGCCTTCCAACTTTGAAATTTACTGTTCAATTTTGAATTAATTCATATATGAATTAAATGGAAAAGCAACGATTTATCTGGCGAGTTATTTGAATGTTCGGCCTACGTCCACCTGTCTGACAGACGGTATTCTAGTGGCTTGTAGCAGCAGCAGCAGCAGCTAGGTGCGCTGCTTGCCTGCAGTAAATAGGATGTGTTCCATCCATGGAACACTGTGATAGGAATCATGCCATTCATAGAACACAATGCTTGGATGTGTTCTATTCCTGGAACAATGGGACCACGTGTCACAATGGGACCATGTGTCACAATGGGCAGCCCACAGTCTGTAGCAGCTGCGCAGTAGTAGTCAGCTTCAGTCTGCTGAGGGAGCCTCAGCAGACAGGTGGGCGATGCTCGCCAGGGAGATGGAAAAATAGCTTGCTCACTTCACTCCACGCATCATTTCAGTATCTGCAGTTCCTCTGAGAATGGTGCACTCACCCTCTTAAGCGGTTTCCAAAGACATATTGAATTGAAATTGGGATACACAAGTAGTGTTTTCAAAGCATGATTTGAATGCTTTTTTCAAATGTCGTTGCTCTGTAGTTAGTTTTTCTTGGTGCAAGTTGCACATTTCCAATTCCTTAGCCTTGATTTAACTTGACCAACTCTTCTACTACTACTACTACTACTACTACTACTCTTATTCACCTCTATATGGGAGGCATTGCACTGTATTCAATCTGTCAGTAAAATAACGATCTATCTTGGCCTTTGCTGCTTGGTAGGTACAGGTGTGACAAGCTGCAGTAATGTGTTTGGCTTTGGATAGCTACATTTCTGCACACCCACCTGCTACAAGGCCTGCAGCCCCTTCCCCTCAGTACTTCCCCAGTCTTAATTCAAGCATTCAATTCCTACCACATCCCTCATGCAATGATATGTCGTTTCTTTTTGAAACATTGTCCCCCTCTTGTGGCCTTCCAACTTTGAAGTTTACTGTTCAATTTTGAATTAATTCATATATGAATTAAATGGAAAAGCAACGATTTATTTGGCGAGTTATTTGAATGTTCGGCCTACATCCACCTGTCTGACAGACGGTATTCTAGTGGCTTGTAGCAGCAGCAGCAGCAGCAGCAGCTAGGTGCGCTGCTTGCTTGCAGTAAATAGGATGTGTTCCATCCATGGAACACTGTGATAGGAATCATGCCATTCATAGAACACAATGCTTGGATGTGTTCTATTCCTGGAACAATGGGACCACGTGTCACAATGGGACCACGTGTCACAATGGGCAGCCCACAGTCTGTAGCAGCTGCGCAGTAGTAGTCAGCTTCAGTCTGCTGAGGGAGCCTCAGCAGACAGGTGGGCGATGCTCGCCAGGGAGATGGAAAAATAGCTTGCTCACTTCACTCCACGCATCATTTCAGTATCTGCAGTTCCTCTGAGAATGGTGAACTTACACTCTTAAGCGGTTTCCAAAGACAGATTGAATTAAAATCGGGATACACAAGTAGTGTTTTCAAAGCATGATTTGAATGCTTTTTTCAAATGTCTTTGCTCTGTAATTAGTTTTTTTTGGTGAAAGTTGCACATTTCCAATTCCTTAGCCTTGATTTAACTTGACCAACTCTTCTACTACTACTACTACTACTACTACTCTTATTCACCTCTATATGGGAGGCATTGCACTGTACTCAATCTGTCAGTAAAATAACGATCTATCTTGGCCTTTGCTGCTTGGTAGGTACAGGTGTGACAAGCTGCAGTAATGTGTTTGGCTTTGGATAGCTACATTTCTGCACACCCACCTGCTACAAGGCCTGCAGCCCCTTCCCCTCAGTACTTCCCCAGTCTTAATTCAAGCATTCAATTTCTGCCACATCCCTCATGCAATGATATGTCGTTTCGTTTTTGAAACATTGTCCCCCTCTTGTGGCCTTCCAACTTTGAAATTTACTGTTCAATTTTGAATTAATTCATATATGAATTAAATGGAAAAGCAACGATTTATCTGGCGAGTTATTTGAATGTTCGGCCTACGTCCACCTGTCTGATAGACGGTATTCTAATGGCTTGTAGCAGCAGCAGCAGCTAGGTGCGCTGCTTGCCTGCAGTAAATAGGATGTGTTCCATCCATGGAACACTGTGATAGGAATCATGCCATTCATAGAACACAATTCTTGGATGTGTTCTATTCCTGGAACAATGGGACCACGTGTCACAATGGGATCACGTGTCACAATGGGCAGCCCACAGTCTGTAGCAGCTGCGCAGTAGTAGTCAGCTTCAGTCTGCTGAGGGAGCCTCAGCAGACAGGTGGGCGATGCTCGCCAGGGAGATGGAAAAATAGCTTGCTCACTTCACTCCACGCATCATTTCAGTATCTGCAGTTCCTCTGAGAATGGTGCACTCACTCTCTTAAGCGGTTTCCAAAGACAGATTGAATTGAAATTGGGATACACAAGTAGTGTTTTCAAAGCATGATTTGAATGCTTTTTTCAAATGTCGTTGCTCTGTAATTAGTTTTTCTTGGTCCAAGTTGCACATTTCCAATTCCTTAGCCTTGATTTAACTTGACCAACTCTTCTACTACTACTACTACTACTACTACTGAATAAGTCACCTCTATATGGGAGGCATTGCACTGTATTCAATCTGTCAGTAAAATAACGATCTATCTTGGCCTTTGCTGCTTGGTAGGTACAGGTGTGACAAGCTGCAGTAATGTGTTTGGCTTTGGATAGCTACATTTCTGCACACCCACCTGCTACAAGGCCTGCAGACCCTTCCCCTCAGTACTTCCCCAGTCTTAATTCAAGCATTCAATTCCTGCCACATCCCTCATGCATTGATATGTCGTTTCATTTTTGAAACATTGTCCCCCTCTTGTGGCCTTCCAACTTTGAAATTTACTGTTCAATTTTGAATTAATTTATATATGAATTAAATGGAAAAGCAACGATTTATCTGGCGAGTTATTTGAATGTTCGGCCTACGTCCACCTGTCTGACAGACGGTATTCTAGTGGCTTGTAGCAGCAGCAGCAGCAGCAGCTAGGTGCGCTGCTTGCCTGCAGTAAATAGGATGTGTTCCATCCATGGAACACTGTGATAGGAATCATGTCATTCATAGAACACAATGCTTGGATGTGTTCTATTCCTGGAACAATGGGACCACGTGTCACAATGGGACCACGTGTCACAATGGGCAGCCCACAGTCTGTAGCAGCTGCGCAGTAGTAGTCAGCTTCAGTCTGCTGAGGGAGCCTCAGCAGACAGGTGGGCGATGCTCGCCAGGGAGATGGAAAAATAGCTTGCTCACTTCACTCCACGCATCATTTCAGTATCTGCAGTTCCTCTGAGAACGGTGCACTCACCCTCTTAAGCGGTTTCCAAAGACATATTGAATTGAAATTGGGATACACAAGTAGTGTTTTCAAAGCATGATTTGAATGCTTTTTTCAAATGTCGTTGCTCTGTAGTTAGTTTTTCTTGGTGCAAGTTGCACATTTCCAATTCTTTAGCTTTGATTTAACTTGACCAACTCTTCTACTACTACTACTACTACTACTACTCTTATTCACCTCTATATGGGAGGCATTGCACTGTATTCAATCTGTCAGTAAAATAACGATCTATCTTGGCCTTTGATGCTTGGTAGGTACAGGTGTGACAAGCTGCAGTAATGTGTTTGGCTTTGGATAGCTACATTTCTGCACACCCACCTGCTACAAGGCCTGCAGCCCCTTCCCCTCAGTACTTCCCCAGTCTTAATTCAAGCATTCAATTCCTACCACATCCCTCATGCAATGATATGTCGTTTCATTTTTGAAACATTGTCCCCCTCTTGTGGCCTTCCAACTTTGAAATTTACTGTTCAATTTTGAATTAATTCATATATGAATTAAATGGAAAAGCAACGATTTCTCTGGCGAGTTATTTGAATGTTCGGCCTACGTCCACCTGTCTGACAGACGGTACTCTAGTGGCTTGTAGCAGCAGCAGCAGCAGCTAGGTGCGCTGCTTGCCTGCAGTAAATAGGATGTGTTCCATCAATGGAACACTGTGATAGGAATCATGCCATTCATAGAACACAATGCTTGGATGTGTTCTATTCCTGGAACAATGGGACCACGTGTCACAATGGGACCACGTGTCACAATGGGCAGCCCACAGTCTGTAGCAGCTGCGCAGTAGTAGTCAGCTTCAGTCTGCTGAGGGAGCCTCAGCAGACAGGTGGGCGATGCTCGCCAGGGAGATGGAAAAATAGCTTGCTCACTTCACTCCACGCATCATTTCAGTATCTGCAGTTCTTCTGAGAATGGTGCACTCACTCTCTTAAGCGGTTTCCAAAGACAGACTGAATTGAAATCGGGATACACAAGTAGTGTTTTCAAAGCATGATTTGAATGCTTTTTTCAAATGTCGTTGCTCTGTAATTAGTTTTTCTTGGTCCAAGTTGCACATTTCCAATTCCTTAGCCTTGATTTAACTTGACCAACTCTTCTACTACTACTACTACTACTACTACTACTACTACTCTTATTCACCTCTATATGGGAGGCATTGCACTCTATTCAATCTGTCAGTAAAATAACGATCTATCTTGGCCTTTGCTGCTTGGTAGGTACAGGTGTGACAAGCTGCAGTAATGTGTTTGGCTTTGGATAGCTACATTTCTGCACACCCACCTGCTACAAGGCCTGCAGCCCCTTCCCCTCAGTACTTCCCCAGTCTTAATTCAATCATTCAATTCCTACCACATCCCTCATGCAATGATATGTCGTTTCATTTTTGAAACATTGTCCCCCTCTTGTGGCCTTCCAACTTTGAAATTTACTGTTCAATTTTGAATTAATTCATATATGAATTAAATGGAAAAGCAACGATTTATCTGGCGAGTTATTTGAATGTTCGGCCTACGTCCACCTGTCTAACAGACGGTATTCTAGTGGCTTGTAGCAGCAGCAGCAGCAGCAGCTAGGTGCGCTGCTTGCCTGCAGTAAATAGGATGTGTTCCATCCATGGAACACTGTGATAGGAATCATGCCATTCATAGAACACAATTCTTGGATGTGTTCTATTCCTGGAACAATAGGACAAGGTGTCACAATGGGACCACGTGTCACAATGGGCAGCCCACAGTCTGTAGCAGCTGCGCAGTAGTAGTCAGCTTCAGTCTGCTGAGGGAGCCTCAGCAGACAGGTGGGCGATTCTCGCCAGGGAGATGGAAAAATAGCTTGCTCACTTCACTCCACGCATCATTTCAGTATCTGCAGTTCCTCTGAGAATGGTGCACTCACTCTCTAAAGCGGTTTCCAAAGACAGATTGAATTGAAATTGGGATACACAAGTAGTGTTTTCAAAGCATCATTTGAATGCTTTTTTCAAATGTCGTTGCTCTGTAATTAGTTTTTCTTGGTCCAAGTTGCACATTTCCAATTCCTTAGCCTTGATTTAACTTGACCAACTCTTCTACTACTACTACTACTACTACTACTCTTATTCACCTCTATATGGGAGGCATTGCACTGTATTCAATCTGTCAGTAAAATAACGATCTATCTTGGCCTTTGCTGCTTGGTAGGTACAGGTGTGACAAGCTGCAGTAATGTGTTTGGCTTTGGATAGCTACATTTCTGCACACCCACCTGCTACAAGGCCTGCAGCCCCTTCCCCTCAGTACTTCCCCGGTCTTAATTCAAGCATTCAATTCCTACCACATCCCTCATGCAATGATATGCCGTTTCATTTTTGAAACATTGTCCCCCTCTTGTGGCCTTCCAACTTTGAAATTTACTGTTCAATTTTGAATTAATTCATATATGAATTAAATGGAAAAGCAACGATTTATCTGGCGAGTTATTTGAATGTTCGGCCTACGTCCACCTGTCTGACAGACGGTATTCTAGTGGCTTGTAGCAGCAGCAGCAGCAGCTAGGTGCGCTGCTTGCCTGCAGTAAATAGGATGTGTTCCATCCATGGAACACTGTGATAGGAATCATGCCATTCATAGAACACAATGCTTGGATGTGTTCTATTCCTGGAACAATGGGACCACGTGTCACAATGGGACCACGTGTCACAATGGGCAGCCCACAGTCTGTAGCAGCTGCGCAGTAGTAGTCAGCTTCAGTCTGCTGAGGGAGCCTCAGCAGACAGGTGGGCGATGCTCGCCAGGGAGATGGAAAAATAGCTTGCTCACTTCACTCCACGCATCAGTTCAGTATCTGCAGTTCCTCTGAGAATGGTGCACTCACTCTCTTAAGCGGTTTCCAAAGACAGATTGAATTGAAATCGGGATACACAAGTAGTGTTTTCAAAGCATGATTTGAATGCTTTTTTCAAATGTCGTTGCTCTGTAATTAGTTTTTCTTGGTCCAAGTTGCACATTTCCAATTCCTTAGCCTTGTTTTAACTTGACCAACTCTTCTACTACTACTACTACTACTCTTATTCACCTCTATATGGGAGGCATTGCACTGTATTCAATCTGTCAGTAAAATAACGATCTATCTTGGCCTTTGCTGCTTGGTAGGTACAGGTATGACAAGCTGCAGTAATGTGTTTGGCTTTGGATAGCTACATTTCTGCACACCCACCTGCTACAAGGCCTGCAGCCCCTTCCCCTCAGTACTTCCCCAGTCTTAATTCAAGCATTCAATTTCTACCACATCCCTCATGCAATGATATGTCGTTTCATTTTTGAAACATTGTCCCCCTCTTGTGGCCTTCCAACTTTGAAATTTACTGTTCAATTTTGAATTAATTCATATATGAATTAAATGGAAAAGCAACAATTTATCTGGCGAGTTATTTGAATGTTCGGCCTACGTCCACCTGTCTGACAGACGGTATTCTAGTGGCTTGTAGCAGCAGCAGCAGCAGCAGCAGCAGCAGCTAGGTGCGCTGCTTGCCTGCAGTAAATAAGATGTGTTCCATCCATGGAACACTGTGATAGGAATCATGCCATTCATAGAACACAATGCTTGGAATTGTTCTATTCCTGGAACAATTTGACCACGTGTCACAATGGGACCACGTGTCACAATGGGCCGCCCACAGTCTGTAGCAGCTGCTCAGTAGTAGTCAGCTTCAGTCTGCTGATGGAGCCTCAGCAGACAGGTGGGCGATGCTCGCCAGGGAGATAGAAAAATAGCTTGCTCACTTCACTTCACACATCATTTCAGTATCTGCAGTTCCTTTGAGAATGGTGCACTCACTCTCTTAAGCGGTTTCCAAAGACAGATTGAATTGAAATCGGGATACACAAGTAGTGTTTTCAAAGCATGATTTGAATGCTTTTTTCAAATGTCGTTGCTCTGTAATTAGTTTTTCTTGGTGCAAGTTGCACATTTCCAATTCCTTAGCCTTGATTTAACTTGACCAACTCTTCTACTACTACTACTACTACTACTACTACTCTTTTTCACCTCTATATGGGAGGCATTGCACTGTATTCAATCTGTCAGTAAAATAACGATCTATCTTGGCCTTTGCTGCTTGGTAGGTACAGGTGTGACAAGCTGCAGTAATGTGTTTGGCTTTGGATAGCTACATTTCTGCACACCCACCTGCTACAAGGCCTGCAGCCCCTTCCCCTCAGGACTTCCCCAGTCTTAATTCAAGCATTCAATTCCTACCACATCCCTCATGCAATGATATGTCGTTTCGTTTTTGAAACATTGTCCCCCTCTTGTGGCCTTCCAACTTTGAAATTTACTGTTCAATTTTGAATTAATTCATATATGAATTAAATGGAAAAGCAACGATTTATCTGGCGAGTTATTTGAATGTTCGGCCTACGTCCACCTGTCTGACAGACGGTATTCTAGTGGCTTGTAGCAGCAGCAGCAGCTAGGTGCGCTGCTTGCCTGCAGTAAATAGGATGTGTTCCATCCATGGAACACTGTGATAGGAATCATGCCATTCATAGAACACAATGCTTGGATGTGTTCTATTTCTGGAACAATGGGACCACGTGTCACAATGGGACCACGTGTCACAATGGTCAGCACACAGTCTGTAGCAGCTGCGCAGTAGTAGTCAGCTTCAGTCTGCTGAGGGAGCCTCAGCACACAGGTGGGCGATGCTCGCCAGGGAGATGTAAAAATAGCTTGCTAACTTCACTCCATGCATCATTTCAGTATCTGCAGTTCCTCTGAGAATGGTGCACTCACTCTCTTAAGCGGTTTCCAAAGACAGATTGAATTGAAATCGGGATACACAAGTAGTGTTTTCAAAGCATGATTAGAATGCTTTTTTCAAATTTCGTTTCTCTGTAATTAGTTTTTCTTGGTCCAAGTTGCACATTTCCAATTCCTTAGCCTTGATTTAACTTGACCAACTCTTCTACTACTACTACTACTACTACTACTCTTATTCACCTCTATATGGGAGGCATTGCACTGTATTCAATCTGTCAGTAAAATAACGATCTATCTTGGCCTTTGCTGCTTGGTAGGTACAGGTGTGACAAGCTGCGGTAATGTGTTTGGCTTTGGATAGCTACATTTCTGCACACCCACCTGCTACAAGGCCTGCAGCCCCTTCCCCTCAGTACTTCCCCAGTCTTAATTCAAGCATTCAATTCCTACCACATCCCTCATGCAATGATATGTCATTTCATTTTTGAAACATTGTCCCCCTCTTGTGGCCTTCCAACTTTGAAATTTACTGTTCAATTTTGAATTAATTCATATATGAATTAAATGGAAAAGCAACGATTTATCTGGCGAGTTATTTGAATGTTCGGCCTACGTCCACCTGTCTGACAGACGGTATTCTAGTGGCTTGTAGCAGCAGCAGCAGCAGCAGCTAGGTGCGCTGCTTGCCTGCAGTAAATAGGATGTGTTCCATCCATGGAACACTGTGATAGGAATCATGCCATTCATAGAACACAATGCTTGGATGTGTTCTATTCCTGGAACAATGGGACCACGTGTCACAATGGGACCACGTGTCACAATGGTCAGCCCACAGTCTGTAGCAGCTGCGCAGTAGTAGTCAGCTTAAGTCTGCTGAGGGAGCCTCAGCAGACAGGTGGGCGATGCTCGCCAGGGAGATGTAAAAATAGCTTGCTCACTTCACTCCACACATCATTTCAGTATCTGCAGTTCCTCTGAGAATGGTGCACTCACTCTCTTAAGCGGTTTCCAAAGACAGATTGAATTGAAATCGGGATACACAAGTAGTGTTTTCAAAGCATGATTTGAATGCTTTTTTCAAATGTCGTTGCTCTGTAATTAGTTTTTCTTGGTCCAAGTTGCACATTTCCAATTCCTTAGCCTTGATTTAACTTGACCAACTCTTCTACTACTACTACTACTCTTATTCACCTCTATATGGGAGGCATTGCACTGTATTCAATCTGTCAGTAAAATAAGCCTTTAAAGAATTATCTGAATTTTACTGGGAAGATTTTGAACTAGAATACTTGGGGATAATTTTCCCTAAAGATTTGAAACTCATTGTTTCTAAGAATATGGAACATCTCAGTAAGAAAATCTTAAAAGACCTTTCTGGTTATAATAATTGCGATCTATCCCTGATAGGAAGAACCTTGGTAATAAAAACATATATTTTACCTAAAATTCTTTTTGTACTTAGGAATTTACCTCTTACGATTCCCACTTCCCTTTTATTTAAAATCCAAAAAGCAATTAACCTTTTTATCTGGAAAGGGAAGAAACCTAGAGTTGCTACTGAAATTTTATATAAGAAAAAGAGTAATGGAGGCCTTGCACTCCCCAATATTCAAATCTATTTTCAAGCTTCTCTTATTCTTCAGAGTCAACAGTGGTTTTCTACGAAAACACTTCCCGCTTGGTTGGACCTTGAGCTAGAACATTATGGGACTAGTTCAATATCAGATTTTTTCTTTAAAGATCTGCTATCTCCTTCGATCATTACTTATCAACATCCTGTTGTAAATTCTATACTGACTATGTGGAGGAGTTTCACAAAATTAAAGAAAGGCGACGACAGGAAAAGCATTTTGAAAAAATTCCCATTAAAATTATTATCAAAAATATATAAATGTCCAGTTCCAGAGGAGTGGTGCAGCTTTAAAATTAATACGGTAGGGGATTTATGGGACGGACAAAATTTTTTACCCTTTAATGAAATTAAAAATAAATTTCATGTCCCGTCTACACATTTCACCTCTTATCTACTTCTGAAAGATCTTCTGCGGAAATTTTTGACTAGTAGAGCTTTGAATTCGGATATTGTGGCCTCCATGTTTGCAAATGTTGCTCTTAAGTCGACTTGGAGTCTTAAAAACATATATTCTCACCCTAATGACAACATCGAACTCTTTAAAAATGTATACATTCAAAGATGGGAAAGGGATTTTAACATAAAATTTGATGAAGACCAATGGGGGAAGGCCATAAAGTTTTCAAATGCATCTACTATTTCTGCGACTTTACAGGAGTCTTTCTTTAAAACTTTAATTAGATGGCATTACACTCCGATTAGGTTAGCTCATATAGATAATAAATACTCCCCTCTATGCTGGAGGAATTGTGGTTTACCAGGTAACCTGTACCACATTTTCTGGAGCTGTCCTAAATTGAAGAGATTGTGGAAAGAAGTTACAAATCATATAAATACTCTCTCTGACAACGCAGTGAAGGTCACCCCACAAATGGCATTACTTTCTTTGGGCACTGAAGAAATAAATCCTGTTATTCGATTTGTAATGATACATACTTTTTTGGTGACCAAAAACGCTATAGCTTTCTGGTGGCTTAAAACTGATTTACCTTCTTTTGCTGATATTTTAGGTAAATTACGGACTCATAATTCTATGGAGAAAAGATTTGCCTTTATTAATGGTACTCTCCATAAATATCACACTAAATGGGATGTTTGGAATTTGAAATTTTCTTAATTTATGTTATCTAACACTCTACTGTAAACTCAATATGACAATGTTGGTTCCTTTTTTGAGAGGATTGCATTCAAGCGATGTATTATATTTGTTTCTTATGTACACTACTTGTATTAAACAATTTTATTTAATGTGTGATGTAACACGTAGAGTAGAGTTCTCTACTTTTTACTTTGTCCATTTACCCTTTCCCTCTATACTTGAAACTTTAATAAAAATATTTAAACAAAAAAGCATGAGTTTGCAACTACTTTACTTTTGGAGAAAATTCAAAACATTCATTATTCAATAGAACCCAATAGCAAAAATCAGCGTTTTGAATGAAGAATCACATTTCTTGGTAGAATCATGCAGGATTGAAATTTTTGATGGTTTTTTACTCCTGTCAACAGCCCAAACAAGTTTCAAAAAGGATGAGTTTGCAACTACTTTACTTTTGGAGAAAATTCAAAACATTCATTATTCAATAGGGCCCAAAATATCAAAAACCAGCGGTTTGAATGAACACACATTTCTTGGTAGAATCATGCAGGACTGAAATTTTTGATGTTTTTCTACTCCTCTCATGAGCCCAAACAAGTCTATAAAAGCAATAGCTTGCAACTACTTTACTTTTGGAGAAAATTCAAAACATTCATTATTCAATAGAACCCAATAGCAAAAATCAGCGTTTTGAATGAAGAATCACATTTCTTGGTAGAATCATGCAGGATTGAAATTTTTGATGGTTTTTTACTCCTCTCAACAGCCAAAACAAGTTTCTAAAAGGATGAGTTTGCAACTACTTTACTTTTGGAGAAAATTCAAAACATTCATTATTCAATAGGGCCCAAACTATCAAAAACCAGCGGTTTGAATGAACACTCACATTTCTTGGTAGAATCGTGCAGGACTGAAATTTTTGATGTTTTTCTACTCCTCTCATGAGCACAAACAAGTCTCTAAAAGGATGAGTTTGCAACTACTTTACTTTTGGAGAAAATTCAAAACATTCATTATTCAATAGGGTAAAAAAAAATCAAAAACCAGCGGTTTGAATGAACACTCACATTTCTTGGTAGAATCGTGCAGGACTGAAATTTTTGATGTTTTTCTACTCCTCTCATGAGCCCAAACCAAGACTCTAAAAGGATGAGTTTGCATCTACTTTACTTTTGGAGAAAATTCAAAACATTCATTATTCAATAGAGCCCAATAGCAAAAACCAGCGTTTTGAATGAAGAATCACATTTCTTGGTAGAATCATGCAGGATTGAAATTTTTGATGGTTTTTTACTCCTCTCAACAGCCCAAACAAGTTTCTAAAAGGATGAGTTTGCAACTACTTTACTTTTGGAGAAAATTCAAAACATTCATTATTCAATAGGGCCCAAAATATCAAAAACCAGCGGTTTGAATGAACACACATTTCTTGGTAGAATCATGCAGGACTGAAATTTTTGATGTTTTTCTACTCCTCTCATGAGCCTAAACAAGTCTCTAAAAGCATGAGTTTGCAACTACTTTACTTTTGGAGAAAATTCAAAACATTCATTATTCAATAGAACCCAATAGCAAAAATCAGCGTTTTGAATGAAGAATCACATTTCTTGGTAGAATCATGCAGGATTGAAATTTTTGATGGTTTTTTACTCCTCTCAACAGCCCAAACAAGTTTCTAAAAGGATGAGTTTGCAACTACTTTACTTTTGGAGAAAATTCAAAACATTAATTATTCAATATGGCCCAAACTATCAAAAACCAGCGGTTTGAATGAACACTCACATTTCTTGGTAGAATCGTGCAGGACTGAAATTTTTGATGTTTTTCTACTCCTCTCATGAGCCCAAACAAGACTCTAAAAGGATGAGTTTGCAACTACTTTACTTTTGGAGAAAATTCAAAACATTCATTATTCAATAGAGCCCAATAGCAAAAACCAGCGTTTTGAATGAAGAATCACATTTCTTGGTAGAAAATGCAGGATTAAAATTTTTGATGGTCTTTTACTCCTCTCAACAGCCCAAACAAGTTTCTAAAAGGATGAGTTTGCAACTACTTTACTTTTGGAGAAAATTCAAAACATTCATTATTCAATAGGGCCCAAAATATCAAAAACCAGCGGTTTGAATGAACACACATTTCTTGGTAGAATCGTGCAGGACTGAAATTTTTGATGTTTTTCTACTCCTCTCATGAGCCCAAACAAGTCTATAAAAGGATGAGTTTGCAACTACTTTACTTTTGGAGAAAATTCAAAACATTCATTATTCAATAGAACCCAATAGCAAAAATCAGCGTTTTGAATGAAGAATCACATTTCTTGGTAGAATCATGCAGGATTTAAATTTTTGATGGTTTTTTACTCCTCTCAACAGCCCAAACAAGTTTCCAAAAGGATGAGTTTGCAACTACTTTACTTTTGGAGAAAATTCAAAACATTCATTATTCAATAGGGCCCAAACTATCAAAAACCAGCGGTTTGAATGAACACTCACATTTCTTGGTAGAATCGTGCAGGACTGAAATTTTTGATGTTTTTCTACTCCTCTCATGAGCACAAACAAGTCTCTAAAAGGATGAGTTTGCAACTACTTTACTTTTGGAGAAAATTCAAAACATTCATTATTCAATAGGGTAAAAAAAAATCAAAAACCAGCGGTTTGAATGAACACTCACATTTCTTGGTAGAATCGTGCAGGACTGAAATTTTTGATGTTTTTCTACTCCTCTCATGAGCCCAAACCAAGACTCTAAAAGGATGAGTTTGCATCTACTTTACTTTTGGAGAAAATTCAAAACATTCATTATTCAATATGGCCCAAACTATCAAAAACCAGCGGTTTGAATGAACACACATTTATTGGTAGAATCATGCAGGACTGAAATTTTTGATGTTTTTCTACTCCTCTCATGAGCCCAAACAAGACTCTAAAAGGATGAGTTTGCAACTATTTTACTTTTGAAGAAAATTCAAAACATTCATTATTCAATAGAGCCCAATAGCAAAAACCAGCGTTTTGAATGAAGAATCACATTTCTTGGTAGAAAATGCAGGATTGAAATTTTTGATGGTTTTTTACTCCTCTCAACAGCCCAAACAAGTTTCTAAAAGGATGAGTTTGCAACTACTTTACTTTTGGATAAAAATTCAAAACATTCATTATTCAATAGGGCCCAAAGTATCAAAAACCAGCGGTTTGAATGAACACACATTTCTTGGTAGAATCGTGCAGGACTGAAATTTTTGATGTTTTTCTACTCCTCTCATGAGCCCAAACAAGTCTATAAAAGGATGAGTTTGCAACTACTTTACTTTTGGAGAAAATTCAAAACATTCATTATTCAATAGAACCCAATAGCAAAAATCAGCGTTTTGAATGAAGAATCACATTTTTTGGTAGAATCATGCAGGATTGAAATTTTTGATGGTTTTTTACTCCTCTCAACAGCCCAAACAAGTTTCCAAAAGGATGAGTTTGCAACTACTTTACTTTTGGAGAAAATTCAAAACATTCATTATTCAATAGGGCCCAAAATATCAAAAACCAGCGGTTTAAATGAACACACATTTCTTGGTAGAATCATGCAGGACTGAAATTTTTGATGTTTTTCTACTCCTCTCATGAGCCCAAACAAGTCTCTAAAAGCATGAGCTTGCAACTACTTTACTTTTGGAGAAAATTCAAAACATTCATTATTCAATAGAACCCAATAGCAAAAATCAGCGTTTTGAATGAAGAATCACATTTCTTGGTAGAATCATGCAGGATTGAAATTTTTGATGGTTTTTTACTCCTCTCAACAGCCCAAACAAGTTTCTAAAAGGATGACTTTGCACCTACTTAACTTTTGGAGAAAATTCAAAACATTCATTATTCAATAGGGCCCAAACTATCAAAAACCAGCGGTTTTAATGAACACTCACATTTCTTGGTAGAATCGTGCAGGACTGAAATTTTTGATGTTTTTCTACTCCTCTCATGAGCACAAACAAGTCTCTAAAAGGATGAGTTTGCAACTACTTTATTTTTGGAGAAAATTCAAAACATTCATTATTCAATAGAGCCCAATAGCAAAAACCAGCGTTTTGAATGAAGAATCACATTTCTTGGTAGAATCATGCAGGATTGAAATTTTTGATGGTTTTTTACTCCTCTCAACAGCCCAAACAAGTTTCAAAAAGGATGAGTTTGCAACTACTTTACTTTTGGAGAAAATTCAAAACATTCATTATTCAATAGGGCCCAAAATATCAAAAACCAGCGGTTTGAATGAACACTCACATTTCTTGGTAGAATCGTGCAGGACTGAAATTTTTGATGTTTTTCTACTCCTCTCATGAGCACAAACAAGTCTCTAAAAGGATGAGTTTGCAACTACTTTATTTTTGGAGAAAATTCAAAACATTCATTATTCAATAGAGCCCAATAGCAAAAACCAGCGTTTTGAATGAAGAATCACATTTCTTGGTAGAATCATGCAGGATTGAAATTTTTGATGGTTTTTTACTCCTCTCAACAGCCCAAACAAGTTTCAAAAAGGATGAGTTTGCAACTACTTTACTTTTGGAGAAAATTCAAAACATTCATTATTCAATAGGGCCCAAAATATCAAAAACCAGCGGTTTGAATGAACACACATTTCTTGGTAGAATCATGCAGGACTGAAATTTTTGATGTTTTTCTACTCCTCTCATAAGCCCAAACAAGTCTCTAAAAGCATGAGCTTGCAACTACTTTACTTTTGGAGAAAATTCAAAACATTCATTATTCAATAGAACCCAATAGCAAAAATCAGCGTTTTGAATGAAGAATCACATTTCTTGGTAGAATCATGCAGGATTGAAATTTTTGATGGTTTTTTACTCCTCTCAACAGCCCAAACAAGTTTCTAAAAGGATGACTTTGCAACTACTTTACTTTTGGAGAAAATTCAAAACATTCATTATTCAATAGGGCCCAAACTATCAAAAACCAGCGGTTTGAATGAACACTCACATTTCTTGGTAGAATCGTGCAGGACTGAAATTTTTGATGTTTTTCTACTCCTCTCATGAGCACAAACAAGTCTCTAAAAGGATGAGTTTGCAACTACTTTACTTTTGGAGAAAATTCAAAACATTCATTATTCAATAGGGTAAAAAAAATCAAAAACCAGCGGTTTGAATGAACACTCACATTTCTTGGTAGAATCGTGCATGACTGAAATTTTTGATGTTTTTCTACTCCTCTCATGAGCCCAAACCAAGACTCTAAAAGGATGAGTTTGCATCTACTTTACTTTTGGAGAAAATTCAAAACATTCATTATTCAATAGAGCCCAATAGCAAAAACCAGCGTTTTGAATGAAGAATCACATTTCTTGGTAGAATCATGCAGGATTGAAATTTTTGATGGTTTTTTACTCCTCTCAACAGCCCAAACAAGTTTCCAAAAGGATGAGTTTGCAACTACTTTACTTTTGGAGAAAATTCAAAACATTCATTATTCAATAGGGCCCAAACTATCAAAAACCAGCGGTTTGAATGAACACTCACATTTCTTGGTAGAATCGTGCAGGACTGAAATTTTTGATGTTTTTCTACTCCTCTCATGAGCACAAACAAGTCTCTAAAAGGATGAGTTTGCAACTACTTTACTTTTGGAGAAAATTCAAAATATTCATTATTCAATAGGGTAAAAAAAAATCAAAAACCAGCGGTTTGAATGAACACTCACATTTCTTGGTAGAATCGTGCAGGACTGAAATTTTTGATGTTTTTCTACTCCTCTCATGAGCCCAAACCAAGACTCTAAAAGGATGAGTTTGCATCTACTTTACTTTTGGAGAAAATTCAAAACATTCATTATTCAATATGGCACAAACTATCAAAAACCAGCGGTTTGAATGAACACACATTTCTTGGTAGAATCATGCAGGACTGAAATTTTTGATGTTTTTCTACTCCGCTCATGAGCCCAAACAAGACTCTAAAAGGATGAGTTTGCAACTATTTTACTTTTGGAGAAAATTCAAAACATTCATTATTCAACAGAGCCCAATAGCAAAAACCAGCGTTTTGAATGAAGAATCACATTTCTTGGTAGAAAATGCAGGATTGAAATTTTTGATGGTTTTTTACTCCTCTCAACAGCCCAAACAAGTTTCTAAAAGGATGAGTTTGCAACTACTTTACTTTGAGAAAATTCAAAACATTCATTATTCAATAGGGCCCAAAATATCAAAAACCAGCGGTTTGAATGAACACACATTTCTTGGTAGAATCGTGCAGGACTGAAATTTTTGATGTTTTTCTACTCCTCTCATGAGCCCAAACAAGTCTATAAAAGGATGAGTTTGCAACTACTTTACTTTTGGAGAAAATTCAAAACATTCATTATTCAATAGAACCCAATAGCAAAAATCAGCGTTTTGAATGAAGAATCACATTTCTTGGTAGAATCATGCAGGATTGAAATTTTTGATGGTTTTTTACTCCTCTCAACAGCCCAAACAAGTTTCTAAAAGGATGAGTTTGCAACTACTTTACTTTTGGAGAAAATTCAAAACATTCATTATTCAATAGGGCCCAAACTATCAAAAACCAGCGGTTTGAATGAACACTCACATTTCTTGGTAGAATCGTGCAGGACTGAAATTTTTGATGTTTTTCTACTCCTCTCATGAGCCCAAACCAAGACTCTAAAAGGATGAGTTTGCATCTACTTTACTTTTGGAGAAAATTCAAAACATTCATTATTCAATATGGCCCAAACTATCAAAAACCAGCGGTTTGAATGAACACACATTTCTTGGTAGAATCATGCAGGACTGAAATTTTTGATGTTTTTCTACTCCGCTCATGAGCCCAAACAAGACTCTAAAAGGATGAGTTTGCAACTATTTTACTTTTGGAGAAAATTCAAAACATTCATTATTCAATAGAGCCCAATAGCAAAAACCAGCGTTTTGAATGAAGAATCACATTTCTTGGTAGAAAATGCAGGATTGAAATTTTTGATGGTTTTTTACTCCTCTCAACAGCCCAAACAAGTTTCTAAAAGGATGAGTTTGCAACTACTTTACTTTGAGAAAATTCAAAACATTCATTATTCAATAGGGCCCAAAATATCAAAAACCAGCGGTTTGAATGAACACACATTTCTTGGTAGAATCGTGCAGGACTGAAATTTTTGATGTTTTTCTACTCCTCTCATGAGCCCAAACAAGTCTATAAAAGGATGAGTTTGCAACTACTTTACTTTTGGAGAAAATTCAAAACATTCATTATTCAATAGAACCCAATAGCAAAAATCAGCGTTTTGAATGAAGAATCACATTTCTTGGTAGAATCATGCAGGATTGAAATTTTTGATGGTTTTTTACTCCTCTCAACAGCCCAAACAAGTTTCTAAAAGGATGAGTTTGCAACTACTTTACTTTTGGAGAAAATTCAAAACATTCATTATTCAATAGGGCCCAAACTATCAAAAACCAGCGGTTTGAATGAACACTCACATTTCTTGGTAGAATCGTGCAGGACTGAAATTTTTGATGTTTTTCTACTCCTCTCATGAGCCCAAACAAGTCTCTAAAAGCATGAGCTTGCAACTACTTTACTTTTGGAGAAAATTCAAAACATTCATTATTCAATAGAACCCAATAGCAAAAATCAGCGTTTTGAATGAAGAATCACATTTCTTGGTAGAATCATGCAGGATTGAAATTTTTGATGGTTTTTTACTCCTCTCAACAGCCCAAACAAGTTTCTAAAAGGATGAGTTTGCAACTACTTTACTTTTGGAGAAAATTCAAAACATTCATTATTCAATAGGGCCCAAACTATCAAAAACCAGCGGTTTGAATGAACACTCACATTTCTTGGTAGAATCGTGCAGGACTGAAATTTTTGATGTTTTTCTACTCCTCTCATGAGCACAAACAAGTCTCTAAAAGCATGAGTTTGCAACTACTTTACTTTTGGAGAAAATTCAAAACATTCATTATTCAATAGGGTAAAAAAAAATCAAAAACCAGCGGTTTGAATGAACACTCACATTTCTTGGTAGAATCGTGCAGGACTGAAATTTTTGATGTTTTTCTACTCCTCTCATGAGCCCAAACCAAGACTCTAAAAGGATGAGTTTGCATCTACTTTACTTTTGGAGAAAATTCAAAACATTCATTATTCAATAGAGCCCAATAGCAAAAACCAGCGTTTTGAATGAAGAATCACATTTCTTGGTAAAATCATGCAGGATTGAAATTTTTGATGGTTTTTTACTCCTCTCAACAGCCCAAACAAGTTTCTAAAAGGATGAGTTTGCAACTACTTTACTTTTGGAGAAAATTCAAAACATTCATTATTCAATAGGGCCCAAAATATCAAAAACCAGCGGTTTGAATGAAGAATCACATTTCTTGGTAGAATCATGCAGGATTGAAATTTTTGATGGTTTTTTACTCCTCTCAACAGCCCAAACAAGTTTCTAAAAGGATGAGTTTGCAACTACTTTACTTTTGGAGAAAATTCAAAACATTCTTTATTCAATAGGGCCCAAAATATCAAAAACCAGCGGTTTGAATGAACACACATTTCTTGGTAGAATCATGCAGGACTGAAATTTTTGATGGTTTTTTACTCCTCTCAACAGCCCAAACAAGTTTCTAAAAGGATGAGTTTGCAACTACTTTACTTTTGGAGAAAATTCAAAACATTCATTATTCAATAGGGCCCAAAATATCAAAAACCAGCGGTTTGAATGAACACACATTTCTTGGTAGAATCATGCAGGACTGAAATTTTTGATGTTTTTCTACTCCTCTCATGAGCCCAAACAAGTCTCTAAAAGCATGAGCTTGCAACTACTTTACTTTTGGAGAAAATTCAAAACATTCATTATTCAATAGGGCCCAAACTATCAAAAACCAGCGGTTTGAATGAACACTCACATTTCTTGGTAGAATCGTGCAGGACTGAAATTTTTGATGTTTTTCTACTCCTCTCATGAGCACAAACAAGTCTCTAAAAGCATGAGTTTGCAACTACTTTACTTTTGGAGAAAATTCAAAACATTCATTATTCAATACGGTAAAAAAAAATCAAAAACCAGCGGTTTGAATGAACATTCACATTTCTTGGTAGAATCGTGCAGGACTGAAATTTTTGATGTTTTTCTACTCCTCTCATGAGCCCAAACCAAGACTCTAAAAGGATGAGCTTGCATCTACTTTACTTTTGGAGAAAATTCAAAACATTCATTATTCAATAGAGCCCAATAGCAAAAACCAGCGTTTTGAATGAAGAATCACATTTCTTGGTAAAATCATGCAGGATTGAAATTTTTGATGGTTTTTTACTCCTCTCAACAGCCCAAACAAGTTTCTAAAAGGATGAGTTTGCAACTACTTTACTTTTGGAGAAAATTCAAAACATTCATTATTCAATAGGGCCCAAAATATCAAAAACCAGCGGTTTGAATGAAGAATCACATTTCTTGGTAGAATCATGCAGGATTGAAATTTTTGATGGTTTTTTACTCCTCTCAACAGCCCAAACAAGTTTCTAAAAGGATGAGTTTGCAACTACTTTACTTTTGGAGAAAATTCAAAACATTCTTTATTCAATAGGGCCCAAAATATCAAAAACCAGCGGTTTGAATGAACACACATTTCTTGGTAGAATCATGCAGGACTGAAATTTTTGATGGTTTTTTACTCCTCTCAACAGCCCAAACAAGTTTCTAAAAGGATGAGTTTGCAACTACTTTACTTTTGGAGAAAATTCAAAACATTCATTATTCAATAGGGCCCAAAATATCAAAAACCAGCGGTTTGAATGAACACACATTTCTTGGTAGAATCATGCAGGACTGAAATTTTTGATGTTTTTCTACTCCTCTCATGAGCCCAAACAAGTCTCTAAAAGCATGAGCTTGCAACTACTTTACTTTTGGAGAAAATTCAAAACATTCATTATTCAATAGGGCCCAAACTATCAAAAACCAGCGGTTTGAATGAACACTCACATTTCTTGGTAGAATCATGCAGGACTGAAATTTTTGATGTTTTTCTACTCCTCTCATGAGCCCAAACAAGTCTCTAAAAGCATGAGTTTGCAACTACTTTACTTTTGGAGAAAATTCAAAACATTCAATTGACATTCATTGAATTTTCTCCAAAAGTAAAGTAGTTGCAAACTCATCCTTTTAGAGACTTGTTTGGGCTCAAGAGAGGAGTAGAAAAACATCAAAAATTTCAGTCCTGCACGATTCTACCAAGAAATGTGTGTTCATTTAAACCGCTGGTTTTTGATATTTTGGGCCCTATTGAATAATGAATGTTTTGAATTTTCTCCAAAAGTAAAGTAGTTGCAAACTCATCCTTTTAGAAACTTGTTTGGGCTTTTGAGCGGAGTAAAAAACCATCAAAAATTTCAATCCTGCATGATTCTACCAAGAAATGTGATTCTTCATTCAAAACGCTGGTTTTTGCTATTGGGCTCTAATGAATAATGAACGTTTTGAATTTTCTCCAAAAGTAAAGTAGTTGCAAAATCATCCTTTTAGAGTCTTGTTTGGGCTCATGAGAGGAGTAGAAAAACATCAAAAATTTCAGTCCTGCACGATTCTACCAAGAAATGTGAGTGTTCATTCAAACCGCTGGTTTTTGATAGTTTGGGCCCTATTGAATAATGAATGTTTTGAATTTTCTCCAAAACTAAAGTAGTTGCAAACTCATCCTTTTTGAAACTTGTTTGGGCTGTTGAGAGGAGTAAAAAACCATGAAAATTTTCAATCCTGCATGATTCTACCAAGAAATGTGATTCTTCATTCAAAACGCTGGTTTTTGCTAGTGGTCTCTATTGAATAATGAATGTTTTGAATTTTCTCCAAAAGTAAAGTAGTTGCAAACTCATCCTTTTAGAGTCTTGTTTGGGCTCATGAGAGGAGTAGAAAAACAGCAGCAGCAGCAGCAGCTAGGTGCGCTGCTTGCCTGCAGTAAATAGGATGTGTTCCATCCATGGAACACTGTGATAGGAATCATGCCATTCATAGAACACAATGCTTGGATGTGTTCTATTCCTGGAACAATGGGGCCACGTGTCACAATGGGACCACGTGTCACAATGGGCAGCCCACAGTCTGTAGCAGCTGCTCAGTAGTAGTCAGCTTCAGTCTGCTGAGGGAGCCTCAGCAGACAGGTGGGCGATGCTCGCCAGGGAGATGGAAAAATAGCTTGCTCACTTCACTCCACGCATCATTTCAGTATCTGCAGTTCCTCTGAGAATGGTGCACTCACTCTCTTAAGCGGTTTCCAAAGACAGATTGAATTTAAATTGGGATACACAAGTACTGTTTTCAAAGCATGATTTGAATGCTTTTTTCAAATGTCGTTGCTCTGTAATTAGTTTTTCTTGGTCCAAGTTGCACATTTCCAATTCCTTAGCCTTGATTTAACTTGACCAACTCTTCTACTACTACTACTACTACTACTACTACTCTTATTCACCTCTATATGGGAGGCATTGCACTGTATTCAATCTGCCAGTAAAATAACGATCTATCTTGGCCTTTGCTGCTTGGTAGGTACAGGTGTGACAAGCTGCAGTAATGTGTTTGGCTTTGGATAGCTACATTTCTGCACACCCACCTGCTACAAGGCCTGCAGCCCCTTCCTGTCATGTCGGACGCTGTTCACACCCCATCATCCGGCAGGCAGAGGTAGTTCCACCTCCAGCCACTATAGCCTCAGTGGCGCCGGCCTGATCTTCAGGCTCTCGGGGGTTAATCCTGCTGGAGACCAGGTTGGATGGTTAGTCACGCCCACGGTCTTTAAATAGTCATGCTGGCCTATGGGCGTCGCCGATTATAGCTTGTGTTTCTTACCAAGTGGTTCCGGTCTGGAGTGGAGGTGTTCAAGAGAGAGAGATTCATATCTGGTGTCGTATGATCCGTCGTTATCCTTTCTCCTTCCCATATTTGTGTTTAGTTGTGCCCTGTTCACATTACTGTTTATTCCTGTGTGGGTGCGGCGCAGTGCAGTTTAAGTTCTCCCTGTCTGTCATTATTTGTGTGGGAGCTTTGGTGGTGACTTCTCACTGGGTGGAGGGTGGAGGGTTAAGTGCAGGGCTGAGCAGGAGATAAGGAAAGGTCGGAGGCTCAGGCATTTGCACCTTCAGCAAAAACCCTGGGTTGAGGGTCAGACAGGGTTTCCCCTAGTAAAGGGACACCACAGGGGCCCCGGGTATTTCAGCCTTAGTTGAACTAAGCCCCCGTGACATTATAATCGGCCACATTTTTTCAGGAGTCCATGGATCCATTAGATTCCATAACCCGCCAGTTGGCGGCGCTGTCCATACAGGTCTCCGAGTTGAATGGGGCAGTTCAGCAGCAGGGCCTGGTAGTAGCAAAGGTGCAAACGGTATCTGCAGGTATCGGTGCAGAGCCGAAGTTTCCGCTGCCAGAACGATTTTCAGGCGATCGCAGCAAATTTGTCGTATTTCGGGAGGCCTGCAAATTATACTTCCGCATGCGGCCAATATCCTCAGGTAATGAGGCCCAGCGAGTAGGGCTGGTGTTGTCATTACTGAGTGGTGACCCCCAAGCATGGGCATTTTCCTTACCACCTGACTCTGCTACATTTCATTCGGTCGATAATGTTTTTTCTGCCCTCGGGCTCATTTACGATGACCCTGACCGACTGGCTCTAACGGAATCTAAAATCCGCGCCCTCCGCCAGGGGGAGCGCTTGGCAGAAGACTATTGTTCGGAATTTCGCCGCTGGGCTGTAGACACACAGTGGAATGACCCAGCACTGCGGAGCCAGTTTATTCATGGGGTATCAGGGAGGGTGAAACAAGCCCTCCTGATGTATGAGACTCCGGCATCATTGGAGTCTGCCATGAGTTTGGTGATACGTATTGATCGCCGTTTTCGTCAGGGGGCACAGGAGACGCTACCTCTGGGGGAAAACAGAGGTGCAGGTGTGGTTGAAGTAGATGAGTCCCCTGAACCTATGCAGATTGCTGGCATGGCACAGGTTCAGCCTCGCGCTCCGGGAGTCCGGAAGTCCGGAGCATGTTCTACTGTGGTAAAGGAGGTCATTATGTTAACGTTTGCCCGGTACTACCTAAGAGGGTCACACCGGCGGAAAACTGTTAAGCTCAGAGGGTATGGAGGAGACCCAACTGAGCGTATGCATATCCTCCATGATGGTATCTCAATGTATGCTCCCTGCCAAGGTTATTGTCGCCGGCAGAGAGCTACCTATATCAGTGTTTGTGGATAGCGGTTCCGCCACCAATCTCATAGATGAGGAGTTTGCACACACCGCCGGGTTTAAGATTGAAAAACTTCCTCTCCCCATACAGGTGGTGACCATTAATGCTGTTCCCCTCCCTCAAGGGGAGATTACTGAGTTTGTGGCAGAGGTGAAACTCCACATTGGGGTCCTACATTCTGAGTCGGTTACATGTATGGTCCTCCGTAATCTCCCAGCTCAAATGGTCCTGGGTTTTCCATGGCTGTCCAGGCACAACCCGGTAATTGATTGGAAAACTCAGGACATAGTACAATGGAGTGGTTTCTGCCAAGACAATTGCTTGGCCACATGTGTGTCCGCCGTGACGCCCAGCCTGCCGGAGGCTTTGCAGGATTTCGCGGATGTTTTCTCTGAGAAGGGTTGCTCAGAACTGCCTCCACATAGAGCCTATGACTGTGCTATTAGGTTAAAACCCGGGGCCAAATTACCTAAGGCCAGGATGTTTAATATTTCTGGTCCTGAGAGACAAGCTCTGAAAGACTACATCGCGGAGAGTCTGAGCAAAGGTCACATCCGGCCTTCGTCCTCGCCTGTAGCCGCGGGGTTTTTCTTCATTAAGAAGAAAGATGGGGGGTTACGCCCGTGTCTGGATTTCCGAGAGTTAAACCAGATTACTATCCGTGATCCCTACCCAATGCCGTTGATCCCGGATTTGTTCAACCAGGTAGCGGGGGCAAAATGGTTTTCCAAGCTGGACCTCAGGGGGGCGTATAACCTCATAAGGGTCCGTCAGGGGGATGAGTGGAAGACGGCGTTTAACACTCCTGAGGGTCATTTTGAGAGTCTGGTTATGCCGTTTGGGTTGACCACCGCGCCTGCCGTTTTCCAACATTTTATTAATGATGTCTTTGCTCATGTCCTGGGGAGATTTGTGATTGTATACCTGGATGATATCCTCATTTATTCTAGCGATCGGGACACTCATTTGCAGCATGTTAGGCAGGTGTTACAGTTGCTCCGGGAGAACCAGCTCTATGCTAAGCTGGAAAAATGTTTATTTTTTGTCCAGGAGTTGCCCTTTTTGGGATATATTGTGTCCGCAGCTGGTTTTAAAATGGACACCGCTAAGGTGCAAGCGGTGTTGCAATGGGAGAGGCCGGAGAGTCTGAAAGCACTCCAGCGGTTCCTTGGGTTTGCGAATTATTATAGGAAATTTATAAAACACTTTTCGACTGTCGCCAAACCGCTCACGGACATGACAAAAAAGGATGCCGATCTGGCGAACTGGCCTGAGGTGGCTATACGTGCATTTGAGCGTCTGAAGAATAGTTTTGCTTCAGCCCCCATTCTGGTGCAACCAGACGTGTCTAAACCTTTTGTGGTAGAGGTTGATGCGTCGGAGGTGGGAGTGGGGGCAGTACTGTCTCAAGGCTCGTCCTTGAGCGAGATGCATCCATGCGCCTACTTCTCCAAGAAGTTGTCGCCGGCCGAACGGAATTATGATATCGGCAACAGGGAGTTGTTGGCCATCAAACTGGCTTTTGAGGAATGGCGACACTTCTTGGAGGGGGCGGCTCACCAGGTCACAGTTATCACCGACCATAAGAATCTGCTCTACCTGGAGTCGGCCAAGCGTCTGTCTCCTAGGCAGGCTCGCTGGGCATTGTTTTTTACTCGTTTCAATTTTCTTGTGACGTACCGTCCCGGGGCTAAAAACACCAAGGCGGATGCTTTGTCTAGGTGTTTTCCGGGGGGAGAACCTCGGGAAGAGCCGGTACCCATCCTCCAGAAAGGGGTAGTGGTCTCGGCTCTCACGACTGAGGTAGAGGCGGAGATTGCCGAGGCCCAAGAGGAGGTACCACCAGGACTTCCCGCCAACAAATCATTTGTACCCCTGCATCTTCGGCCTAAGGTGTTGAAGGAACACCACGATTCGGTACTGGCTGGTCACCCAGGGGTGAAGGGCACCTTAGAGCTGGTATCGCGTCGTTTCTGGTGGCCCAAAATCCGGCAGGACGTGGTCTCGTACGTGGCAGCTTGCATCACGTGCGCTAGGGCTAAGTCACCCCGAACCCGTCCTGCTGGCACGCTACAGCCTCTGGGGGTACCCAATAGGCCATGGACAGAAATCTCCATGGATTTTATCACTGACTTGCCAGCCTCGGCAGGGAACACGGTCATCCTGGTGGTGGTTGACCGTTTTTCAAAGATGGCGCATTTTGTGGCGTTGTCCTCTTTGCCCAATGCTAAGACGTTGGCTCAGGTATTTGTGAAGGAGGTGGTCAGACTCCACGGAGTACCGTCTGACATAGTATCTGATAGGGGTACGCAATTTGTGGCGAGGTTTTGGAAAGCTTTTTGCTCAAGGTTGGGGATCAAGTTGTCACATTCATCGGCGTATCATCCACAGTCTAATGGACAAACTGAGCGCATGAACCAAAATCTAGAACAGTATTTACGATGCTTTGTGTCCGACAACCAGGAGGAGTGGTCTACTTTCCTTCCTCTGGCCGAATTCGCATTAAATAATCACCGCCAAGAGTCATCAGGAGAGTCTCCATTCTTGTGTGTACGGTCAACATCCTCAGTTTTGTACCTTACGTCAGGGTGACTCCGGGGGTGTCCCGGAGGAGGATCAGCTAGGAGCCCAATTGTCATCAGTCTGGAGGCGGGTGAAACAGCGTTTGTTGAGCATGAGTGCCAGGTACAAACGGGTGGCTGACAGTAGACGCGTGCCAGGTCCGGACCTGTGTGTGGGTGAATGGGTGTGGTTAGCTACGAAGAACATAAAACTCAAAATCCCTTCTTTAAAACTGGGTCCAAGGTTTATTGGGCCTTTTAGGATTTCTGCCATCATTAACCCAGTAGCTTATCGGTTGGAACTTCCCGCGGTGTACAAGATACACAACGTGTTTCACAGGGCTTTATTGAAAAAGGTGGTAGGCTTGGTGGACACGACGCCGATGCCACCTCCAGTCATGGTGGATGGCGAGTTAGAGTTCGAGGTCGCCAAGGTAGTGGACTCTCGAGTATTACGCCGTACTCTTCAGTATTTGGTGCACTGGCGGGGGTATGGTCCAGAGGAGAGGTCTTGGGTTCCAGCCTCAGACATACATGCGGATCGGCTGGTCAGTTCTTTTCACCGTCGTCATCCGGACAAGCCGGGTCCTATGAGTCTTGAGGGCCCTGGGGTCCCTCGTAGAAGACGGTGTACTGTCATGTCGGACGCTGTTCACACCACAGCATCCGGCAGGCAGAGGTAGTTCCACCTCCAGCCACTATAGCCTCAGTGGCGCCGGCCTGATCTTCAGGCTCTCGGGGGTTAATCCTGCTGGAGACCAGGTTGGATGGTTAGTCACGCCCACGGTCTTTAAATAGTCATGCTGGCCTATGGGCGTCGCCGATTATAGCTTGTGTTTCATACCAAGTGGTTCCGGTCTGGAGTGGGGGTGTTCAAGAGAGAGAGATTCATATCTGGTGTCGTATGATCCGTCGTTATCCTTTCTCCTTCCCATATTTGTGTTTAGTTGTGCCCTGTTAACATTACTGTTTATTCCTTTGTGTGTGCGGCGCAGTGCAGTTTAAGTTCTCCCTGTCTGTCATTATTTGTGTGGGAGCTTTGGTGGTGACTTCTCACTGGGTGGAGGGTTAAGTGCAGGGCTGAGCAGGAGATAAGGAAAGGTCGGAGGCTCAGGCATTTGCACCTTCAGCAAAAACCCTGGGTTGAGGGTCAGACAGGGTTTCCCCTAGTAAAGGGACACCACAGGGGCCCCGGGTATTTCAGCCTCAGTTGAACTAAGCCCCCGTGACAGAAAAATAGCTTGCTCACTTCACTCCACACATCATTTCAGTATCTGCAGTTCCTCTGAGAATGGTGCACTCACTCTCTTAAGCGGTTTCCAAAGACAGATTGAATTGAAATCGGGATACACAAGTAGTGTTTTCAAAGCATGATTTGAATGCTTTTTTCAAATGTCGTTGCTCTGTAATTAGATTTTCTTGGTCCAAGTTGCACATTTCCAATTCCTTAGCCTTGATTTAACTAGACCAACTCTTCTACTACTACTACTACTCTTATTCACCTCTATATGGGAGGCATTGCACTGTATTCAATCTGTCAGTAAAATAACGATCTATCTTGGCCTTTGCTGCTTGGTAGGTACAGGTGTGACAAGCTGCAGTAATGCGTTTGGCTTTGGATAGCTACATTTCTGCACACCCACCTGCTACAAGGCCTGCAGCCCCTTCCCCTCAGTACTTCCCCAGTCTTAATTCAAGCATTCAATTCCTATCACATCCCTCATGCAATGATATGTCGTTTCATTTTTGAAACATTGTCCCCCTCTTGTGGCCTTCCAACTTTGAAATTTACTGTTCAATTTTGAATTAATTCATATATGAATTAAATGGAAAAGCAACGATTTATCTGTCGAGTTATTTGAATGTACGGCCTACGTCCACCTGTCTGACAGACGGTATTCTAGTGGCTTGTAGCAGCAGCAGCAGCAGCAGCAGCAGCTAGGAGCGCTGCTTGCCTGCAGTAAGTAGGATGTGTTCCATCCATGGAACACTGTGATAGGAATCATGCCATTCATAGAACACAATGCTTGGATGTGTTCTATTCCTGAAACAATGGGACCACGTGTCACAATGGGACCACGTGTCACAATGGGCAGCCCACAGTCTGTAGCAGCTGCGCAGTAGTAGTCAGCTTCAGTCTGCTGAGGGAGCCTCAGCAGACAGGTGGGCGATGCTCGCCAGGGAGATGGAAAAATAGCTTGCTCACTTCACTCCACGCATCATTTCAGTATCTGCAGTTCATCTGAGAATGGTGCACTCACTCTCTTAAGCGGTTTCCAAAGACAGATTGAATTGAAATTGGGATACACAAGTAGTGTTTTCAAAGCATGATTTGAATGCTTTTTTCAAATGTCGTTGCTCTGTAATTAGTTTTTCTTGGTCCAAGTTGCACATTTCCAATTCCTTAGCCTTGATTTAACTTGACCAACTCTTCTACTACTACTACTACTACTACTACTACTACTACTACTACTACTACTCTTATTCACCTCTATATGGGAGGCATTGCACTGTATTCAATCTGTCAGTAAAATAACGATCTATCTTGGCCTTTGCTGCTTGGTAGGTACAGGTGTGACAAGCTGCAGTAATTGAATGTTTTGAATTTTCTCCAAAAGTAAAGTAGTTGCAAACTCATCCTTTTAGAAACTTGTTTGGGCTGTTGAGAGCAGTAAAAAACCATCAAAAATTTCAATCCTGCATGATTCTACCAAGAAATGTGATTCTTCATTCAAAATGCTGGTTTTTGCTATTGGGCTCTATTGAATAATGAATGTTTTGAATTTTCTCCAAAAGTAAAGTAGTTGCAAACTCATCCTTTTAGAGACTTGTTTGGGCTAATGAGAGGAGTAGAAAAACATCAAAAATTTCAGTCCTGCACGATTCTACCAAGAAATGTGTGTTCATTCAAACCGCTGGTTTTTGATAGTTTGGGCCCTATTGAATAATGAATGTTTTGAATTTTCTCCAAAAGTAAAGTAGTTGCAAACTCATCCTTTTAGAGACTTGTTTGGGCTGTTGAGAGGAGTAAAAAACCATCAAAAATTTCAATCCTGCATGATTCTACCAAGAAATGTGATTCTTCATTCAAAACCTGATTTTTGCTATTGGGCTCTATTGAATAATGAATGTTTTGAATTTTCTTCAAAAGTAAAGTAGTTGCAAACTCATGCTTTTAGAGACTTGTTTGGGCTCATGAGAGGAGTAGAAAAACATCAAAAATTTCAGTCCTGCATGATTCTACCAAGAAATGTGTGTTCATTGAAACCGCTGGTTTTTGATAGTTTGGGCCCTATTGAATAATGAATGTTTTGCATTTTCTCCAAAAGTAAAGTAGTTGCAAACTCATCCTTTTAGAAACTTGTTTGGGCTGTTGAGAGGAGTAAAAAACCATCAAAAATTTCAATCCTGCATGATTCTACCAAGACATGTGATTCTTCATTCAAAATGCTGGTTTTTGCTATTGGGCTCTATTGAATAATGAATGTTTTGAATTTTCTCCAAAAGTAAAGTAGTTGCAAACTCATCCTTTTAGAGACTTGTTTGGGCTCATGAGAGGAGTAGAAAAACATCAAAAATTTCAGTCCTGCACGATTCTACCAAGAAATGTGTGTTCATTCAAACCGCTGGTTTTTGATAGTTTGGGCCCTATTGAATAATGAATGTTTTGAATTTTCTCCAAAAGTAAAGTAGTTGCAAACTCATCCTTTTAGATACTTGTTTGGGCTGTTGAGAGGAGTAAAAAACCATCAAAAATTTCAATCCTGCATGATTCTACCAAGAAATGTGATTCTTCATTCAAAACCTGATTTTTGCTATTGGGCTCTATTGAATAATGAATGTTTTGAATTTTCTCCAAAAGTAAAGTAGTTGCAAACTCATCCTTTTAGAAACTTGTTTGGGCTGTTGAGAGGAGTAAAAAACCATCAAAAATTTCAATCCTGCATGATTCTACCAAGAAATGTGATTCTTCATTCAAAACCTGATTTTTGCTATTGGGCTCTATTGAATAATGAATGTTTTGAATTTTCTTCAAAAGTAAAGTAGTTGCAAACTCATGCTTTTAGAGACTTGTTTGGGCTCATGAGAGGAGTAGAAAAACAGCAAAAATTTCAGTCCTGCATGATTCTACCAAGAAATGTGTGTTCATTGAAACCGCTGGTTTTTGATAGTTTGTGCCCTATTGAATAATGAATGTTTTGCATTTTCTCCAAAAGTAAAGTAGTTGCAAACTCATCCTTTTAGAAACTTGTTTGGGCTTTTGAGAGGAGTAAAAAAACATCAAAAATTTCAATCCTGCATGATTCTACCAAGACATGTGATTCTTCATTCAAAATGCTGGTTTTTGCTATTGGGCTCTATTGAATAATGAATGTTTTGAATTTTCTCCAAAAGTAAAGTAGTTGCAAACTCATCCTTTTAGAGACTTGTTTGGGCTCATGAGAGGAGTAGAGAAACATCAAAAATTTCAGTCCTGCACGATTCTACCAAGAAATGTGTGTTCATTCAAACCGCTGGTTTTTGATAGTTTGGGCCCTATTGAATAATGAATGTTTTGAATTTTCTCCAAAAGTAAAGTAGTTGCAAACTCATCCTTTTAGATACTTGTTTGGGCTGTTGAGAGGAGTAAAAAACCATCAAAAATTTCAATCCTGCATGATTCTACCAAGAAATGTGATTCTTCATTCAAAACCTGATTTTTGCTATTGGGCTCTATTGAATAATGAATGTTTTGAATTTTCTCCAAAAGTAAAGTAGTTGCAAACTCATCCTTTTAGAAACTTGTTTGGGCTGTTGAGAGGAGTAAAAAACCATCAAAAATTTCAATCCTGCATGATTCTACCAAGAAATGTGATTCTTCATTCAAAACCTGATTTTTGCTATTGGGCTCTATTGAATAATGAATGTTTTGAATTTTCTTCAAAAGTAAAGTAGTTGCAAACTCATGCTTTTAGAGACTTGTTTGGGCTCATGAGAGGAGTAGAAAAACAGCAAAAATTTCAGTCCTGCATGATTCTACCAAGAAATGTGTGTTCATTGAAACCGCTGGTTTTTGATAGTTTGTGCCCTATTGAATAATGAATGTTTTGCATTTTCTCCAAAAGTAAAGTAGTTGCAAACTCATCCTTTTAGAAACTTGTTTGGGCTTTTGAGAGGAGTAGAAAAACATCAAAAATTTCAATCCTGCATGATTCTACCAAGACATGTGATTCTTCATTCAAAATGCTGGTTTTTGCTATTGGGCTCTATTGAATAATGAATGTTTTGAATTTTCTCCAAAAGTAAAGTAGTTGCAAACTCATCCTTTTAGAGACTTGTTTGGGCTCATGAGAGGAGTAGAGAAACATCAAAAATTTCAGTCCTGCACGATTCTACCAAGAAATGTGTGTTCATTCAAACCGCTGGTTTTTGATAGTTTGGGCCCTATTGAATAATGAATGTTTTGAATTTTCTCCAAAAGTAAAGTAGTTGCAAACTCATCCTTTTAGATACTTGTTTGGGCTGTTGAAAGGAGTAAAAAACCATCAAAAATTTCAATCCTGCATGATTCTACCAAGAAATGTGATTCTTCATTCAAAACCTGATTTTTGCTATTGGGCTCTATTGAATAATGAATGTTTTGAATTTTCTCCAAAAGTAAAGTAGTTGCAAACTCATCCTTTTAGAGACTTGTTTGGGCTAATGAGAGGAGTAGAAAAACATCAAAAATTTCAGTCCTGCACGATTCTACCAAGAAATGTGTGTTCATTCAAACCGCTGGTTTTTGATAGTTTGGGCCCTATTGAATAATGAATGTTTTGAATTTTCTCCAAAAGTAAAGTAGTTGCAAACTCATCCTTTTAGAAACTTGTTTGGGCTGTTGAGATGAGTAAAAAACCATCAAAAATTTCAATCCTGCATGATTCTACCAATAAATGTGATTCTTCATTCAAAACCTGATTTTTGCTATTGGGCTCTATTGAATAATGAATGTTTTGAATTTTCTCCAAAAGTAAATTAGTTGCAAACTCATGCTTTTAGAGACTTGTTTGGGCTCATGAGAGGAGTAGAAAAACATCAAAAATTTCAGTCCTGCATGATTCTACCAAGAAATGTGTGTTCATTGAAACCGCTGGTTTTTGATAGTTTGGGCCCTATTGAATAATGAATGTTTTGAATTTTCTCCAAAAGTAAAGTAGTTGCAAACTCATCCTTTTAGAAACTTGTTTGGGCTGTTGAGAGCAGTAAAAAACCATCAAAAATTTCAATCCTGCATGATTCTACCAAGAAATGTGATTCTTCATTCAAAATGCTGGTTTTTGCTATTGGGCTCTATTGAATAATGAATGTTTTGAATTTTCTCCAAAAGTAAAGTAGTTGCAAACTCATCCTTTTAGAGACTTGTTTGGGCTAATGAAAGGAGTAGAAAAACATCAAAAATTTCAGTCCTGCACGATCCTACCAAGAAATGTGTGTTCATTGAAACCGCTGGTTTTTGATAGTTTGGGCCCTATTGAATAATGAATGTTTTGAATTTTCTCCAAAAGTAAAGTAGTTGCAAACTCATCCTTTTAGAAACTTGTTTGGGCTGTTGAGAGGAGTAAAAAACCATCAAAAATTTCAATCCTGCATGATTCTACCAAGAAATGTGATTCTTCATTCAAAACCTGATTTTTGCTATTGGGCTCTATTGAATAATGAATGTTTTGAATTTTCTCCAAAAGTAAAGTAGTTGCAAACTCATCCTTTTAGAGACTTGTTTGGGCTAATGAGAGGAGTAGAAAAACATCAAAAATTTCAGTCCTGCACGATTCTACCAAGAAATGTGTGTTCATTCAAACCGCTGGTTTTTGATAGTTTGGGCCCTATTGAATAATGAATGTTTTGAATTTTCTCCAAAAGTAAAGTAGTTGCAAACTCATCCTTTTAGAAACTTGTTTGGGCTGTTGAGAGGAGTAAAAAACCATCAAAAATTTCAATCCTGCATGATTCTACCAAGAAATGTGATTCTTCATTCAAAACCTGATTTTTGCTATTGGGCTCTATTGAATAATGAATGTTTTGAATTTTCTCCAAAAGTAAAGTAGTTGCAAACTCATGCTTTTAGAGACTTGTTTGGGCTCATGAGAGGAGTAGAAAAACATCAAAAATTTCAGTACTGCATGATTCTACCAAGAAATGTGTGTTCATTGAAACCGCTGGTTTTTGATAGTTTGGGCCCTATTGAATAATGAATGTTTTGAATTTTCTCCCAAAGTAAAGTAGTTGCAAACTCATCCTTTTAGAAACTTGTTTGGGCTGTTGAGAGCAGTAAAAAACCATCAAAAATTTCAATCCTGCATGATTCTACCAAGAAATGTGATTCTTCATTCAAAATGCTGGTTTTTGCTATTGGGCTCTATTGAATAATGAATGTTTTGAATTTTCTCCAAAAGTAAAGTAGTTGCAAACTCATCCTTTTAGAGACTTGTTTGGGCTAATGAAAGGAGTAGAAAAACATCAAAAATTTCAGTCCTGCACGATCCTACCAAGAAATGTGTGTTCATTCAAACCGCTGGTTTTTGATAGTTTGGGCCCTATTGAATAATGAATGTTTTGAATTTTCTCCAAAAGTAAAGTAGTTGCAAACTCATCCTTTTAGAAACTTGTTTGGGCTGTTGAGAGGAGTAAAAAACCATCAAAAATTTCAATACTGCATGATTCTACCAAGAAATGTGATTCTTCATTCAAAACCTGATTTTTGCTATTGGGCTCTATTGAATAATGAATGTTTTGAATTTTCTCCAAAAGTAAAGTAGTTGCAAACTCATGCTTTTAGAGACTTTTTTGGGCTCATGAGAGGAGTAGAAAAACATCAAAAATTTCAGTCCTGCATGATTCTACCAAGAAATGTGTGTTCATTGAAACCGCTGGTTTTTGATAGTTTGGGCCCTATTGAATAATGAATGTTTTGAATTTTCTCCAAAAGTAAAGTAGTTGCAAACTCATCCTTTTAGAAACTTGTTTGGGCTGTTGAGAGCAGTAAAAAACCATCAAAAATTTCAATCCTGCATGATTCTACCAAGAAATGTGATTCTTCATTCAAAACGCTGGTTTTTGCTATTGGGCTCTATTGAATAATGAATGTTTTGAATTTTCTCCAAAAGTAAAGTATTTGCAAACTCATCCTTTTAGAGACTTGTTTGGGCTCATGAGAGGAGTAGAAAAACATCAAAAATTTCAGTCCTGCACGATTCTACCAAGAAATGTGTGTTCATTCAAACCGCTGGTTTTTGATAGTTTGGGCCCTATTGAATAATGAATGTTTTGAATTTTCTCCAAAAGTAAAGTAGTTGAAAACTCATGCTTTTAGAGACTTGTTTGGGCTCATGAGAGTAGAAAAACATCAGAAATTTCAGTCCTGCATGATTCTACCAAGAAATGTGTGTTCATTGAAACTGCTGGTTTTTGATAGTTTGGGCCCTATTGAATAATGAATGTTTTGAATTTTCTCCAAAAATAAAGTAGTTGCAAACTCATCCTTTTAGAAACTTGTTTGGGCTGTTGAGAGGAGTAAAAAACCATCAAAAATTTCAATCCTGCATGATTCTACCAAGAAATGTGATTCTTCATTCAAAACGCTGGTTTTTGCTATTGTGCTCTATTGAATAATGAATGTTTTGAATTTTCTCCAAAAGTAAAGTAGTTGCAAACTCATGCTTTTAGAGACTTGTTTGGGCTCATGAGAGGAGTAGAAAAAAATCAAAAATTTCAGTCCTGCACGATTCTACCAAGAAATGTGTGTTCATTCAAACCGCTGGTTTTTGATATTTTGGGCCCTATTGAATAACGAATGTTTTGAATTTTCTCCAAAAGTAAAGTAGTTGCAAACTCATCCTTTTAGAAACTTGTTTGGGCTGTTGAGAGTAGTAAAAAACCATCAAAAATTACAATCCTGCATGATTCTACCAAGAAATGTGATTCTTCATTCAAAATGCTGGTTTTTGCTATTGGGCTCTATTGAATAATGAATGTTTTGAATTTTCTCCAAAAGTAAAGTAGTTGCAAACTCATCCTTTTAGAGACTTGTTTGGGCTCATGAGAGGAGTAGAAAAACATCAAAAATTTCAGTCCTGCACGATTCTACCAAGAAATGTGTGTTCATTCAAACCGCTGGTTTTTGATATTTTGGGCCCTATTGAATAATGAATGTTTTGAATTTTCTCCAAAAGTAAAGTATTTGCAAACTCATCCTTTTAGAGACTTGTTTGGGCTCATGAGAGGAGTAGAAAAACATCAAAAATTTCAGTCCTGCACGAATGTACCAAGAAATGTGTGTTCATTCAAACCGCTGGTTTTTGATAGTTTGCGCCCTATTGAATAATGAATGTTTTGAATTTTCTCCAAAAGTAAAGTAGTTGAAAACTCATGCTTTTAGAGACTTGTTTGGGCTCATGAGAGTAGAAAAACATCAGAAATTTCAGTCCTGCATGATTCTACCAAGAAATGTGTGTTCATTGAAACTGCTGGTTTTTGATAGTTTGGGCCCTATTGAATAATGAATGTTTTGAATTTTCTCCAAAAATAAAGTAGTTGCAAACTCATCCTTTTAGAAACTTGTTTGGGCTGTTGAGAGGAGTAAAAAACCATCAAAAATTTCAATCCTGCATGATTCTACCAAGAAATGTGATTCTTCATTCAAAACGCTGGTTTTTGCTATTGTGCTCTATTGAATAATGAATGTTTTGAATTTTCTCCAAAAGTAAAGTAGTTGCAAACTCATGCTTTTAGAGACTTGTTTGGGCTCATGAGAGGAGTAGAAAAAAATCAAAAATTTCAGTCCTGCACGATTCTACCAAGAAATGTGTGTTCATTCAAACCGCTGGTTTTTGATATTTTGGGCCCTATTGAATAACGAATGTTTTGAATTTTCTCCAAAAGTAAAGTAGTTGCAAACTCATCCTTTTAGAAACTTGTTTGGGCTGTTGAGAGGAGTAAAAAACCATCAAAAATTACAATCCTGCATGATTCTACCAAGAAATGTGATTCTTCATTCAAAATGCTGGTTTTTGCTATTGGGCTCTATTGAATAATGAATGTTTTGAATTTTCTCCAAAAGTAAAGTAGTTGCAAACTCATCCTTTTAGAAACTTGTTTGGGCTCATGAGAGGAGTAGAAAAACATCAAAAATTTCAGTCCTGCACGATTCTACCAAGAAATGTGTGTTCATTCAAACCGCTGGTTTTTGATATTTTGGGCCCTATTGAATAATGAATGTTTTGAATTTTCTCCAAAAGTAAAGTAGTTGCAAACTCATCCTTTTAGAAACTTGTTTGGGCTGTTGAGAGGAGTAAAAAACCATCAAAAATTTCAATCCTGCATGATTCTACCAAGAAATGTGATTCTTCATTCAAAACCTGATTTTTGCTATTGGGCTCTATTGAATAATGAATGTTTTGAATTTTCTCCAAAAGTAAAGTAGTTGCAAACTCATGCTTTTAGAGACTTGTTTGGGCTCATGAGAGGAGTAGAAAAACATCAAAAATTTCAGTCCTGCACGATTCTACCAAGAAATGTGTGTTCATTCAAACCGCTGGTTTTTGATAGTTTGGGCCCTATTGAATAATGAATGTTTTGAATTTTCTCCAAAAGTAAAGTAGTTGCAAACTCATGCTTTTAGAGACTTGTTTGGGCTCATGAGATTAGAAAAACATCAGAAATTTCAGTCCTGCATGATTCTACCAAGAAATGTGTGTTCATTGAAACCGCTGGTTTTTGATAGTTTGGGCCCTATTGAATAATGAATGTTTTGAATTTTCTCCAAAAATAAAGTAGTTGCAAACTCATCCTTTTAGAAACTTGTTTGGGCTGTTGAGAGGAGTAAAAAACCATCAAAAATTTCAATCCTGCATGATTCTACCAAGAAATGTGATTCTTCATTCAAAACGCTGGTTTTTGCTATTGGGCTCTATTGAATAATGAATGTTTTGAATTTTCTCCAAAAGTAAAGTAGTTGCAAACTCATGCTTTTAGAGACTTGTTTGGGCTCATGAGAGGAGTAGAAAAAAATCAAAAATTTCAGTCCTGCACGATTCTACCAAGAAATGTGTGTTCATTCAAACCGCTGGTTTTTGATGTTTTGGGCCCTATTGAATAACGAATGTTTTGAATTGTCTCCAAAAGTAAAGTAGTTGCAAACTCATGCTTTTAGAAACTTGTTTGGGCTGTTGAGAGAAGTAAAAAACCATCAAAAATTTCAATCCTGCATGATTCTACCAAGAAATGTGATTCTTCATTCAAAACGCTGGTTTTTGCTATTGGGCTCTATTGAATAATGAATGTTTTGAATTTTCTCCAAAAGTAAAGTAGTTGCAAACTCATCCTTTTAGACACTTGTTTGGGCTCATGAAAGGAGTAGAAAAACATCAAAAATTTCAGTCCTGCACGATTCTACCAAGAAATGTGTGTTCATTCAAACCGCTGGTTTTTGATATTTTGGGCCCTATTGAATAATGAATGTTTTGAATTTTCTCCAAAAGTAAAGTAGTTGCAAACTCATCCTTTTAGAAACTTGTTTGGGCTGTTGAGAGGAGTATAAAATCATCAAAAATTTCAATCCTGCATGATTCTACCAAGAAATGTGATTCTTCATTCAAAACCTGATTTTTGCTATTGGGCTCTATTGAATAATGAATGTTTTGAATTTTCTCCAAAAGTAAAGTAGTTGCAAACTCATGCTTTTAGAGACTTGTTTGGGCTCATGAGAGGAGTCGAAAAACATCAAAAATTTCAGTCCTGCATGATTCTACCAAGAAATGTGTGTTCATTGAAACTGCTGGTTTTTGATAGTTTGGGCCCTATTGAATAATGAATGTTTTGAATTTTCTCCAAAAGTAAAGTAGTTGCAAACTCATCCTTTTAGAAACTTGTTTGGGCTGTTGAGAGGAGTAAAAAACCATCAAAAATTTCAATCCTGCATGATTTTACCAAGAAATGTGATTCTTCATTCAAAACCTGATTTTTGCTATTGGGCTCTATTGAATAATGAATGTTTTGAATTTTCTCCAAAAGTAAAGTAGTTGCAAACTCATGCTTTTAGAGACTTGTTTGGGCTCATGAGAGGAGTAGAAAAACATCAAAAATTTCAGTCCTGCATGATTCTACCAAGAAATGTGTGTTCATTGAAACCGCTGGTTTTTGATAGTTTGGGCCCTATTGAATAATGAATGTTTTGAATTTTCTCCAAAAATAAAATAGTTGCAAACTCATCCTTTTAGAAACTTGTTTGGGCTGTTGAGAGGAGTAAAAAACCATCAAAAATTTCAATCCTGCACGATTCTACCAAGAAATGTGATTCTTCATTCAAAACGCTGGTTTTTGTTATTGGGCTCTGTTGAATAATGAATGTTTTGAATTTTCTCCAAAAGTAAAGTAGTTGCAAACTCATCCTTTTAGAGACTTGTTTGTGCTCATGAGAGGAGTAGAAAAACATCAAAAATTTCAGTCCTGCACGATTCTACCAAGAAATGTGTGTTCATTCAAACCGCTGGTTTTTGATATTTTGGGCCCTATTGAATAATGAATGTTTTGAATTTTCTTCAAAAGTAAAGTAGTTGCAAACTCATCCTTTTAGAAACTTGTTTGGGCTGTTGAGAGGAGTAAAAAACCATCAAAAATTTCAATCCTGCATGATTCTACCAAGAAATGTGATTCTTCATTCAAAACCTGATTTTTGCTATTGGGCTCTATTGAATAATGAATGTTTTGAGTTTTCTCCAAAAGTAAAGTAGTTGCAAACTCATGCTTTTAGAGACTTGTTTGGGCTCATGAGAGGAGTAGAAAAACATCAAAAATTTCAGTCCTGCATGATTCTACCAAGAAATGTGTGTTCATTCAAACCGCTGGTTTTTGATAGTTTGGGCCCTATTGAATAATGAATGTTTTGAATTTTCTCCAAAAGTAAAGTAGTTGCAAACTCATCCTTTTAGAAACTTGTTTGGGCTGTTGAGAGCAGTAAAAAACCAACAAAAATTTCAATCCTGCATGATTCTACCAAGAAATGTGATTCTTCATTCAAAACGCTGGTTTTTGCTATTGGGCTCTATTGAATAATGAATGTTTTGAATTTTCTCCAAAAGTAAAGTAGTTGCAAACTCATCCTTTTAGAGACTTGTTTGGGCTAATGAGAGGAGTAGAAAAACATCAAAAATTTCAGTCCTGCATGATTCTACCAAGAAATGTGTGTTCATTCAAACCGCTGGTTTTTGATAGTTTGGGCCCTATTGAATAATGAATGTTTTGAATTTTCTCCAAAAGTAAAGTAGTTGCAAACTCATCCTTTTAGAAACTTGTTTGGGCTGTTGAGAGGAGTAAAAAACCATCAAAAATTTCAATCCTGCATGATTC
This sequence comes from Dendrobates tinctorius, assembly GCF_039654945.1. Classification (NCBI taxonomy): domain Eukaryota; kingdom Metazoa; phylum Chordata; class Amphibia; order Anura; family Dendrobatidae; genus Dendrobates; species Dendrobates tinctorius. Next base: position 27,956,122 of record NW_027361793.1, read on the forward strand.
TACCAAGAAATGTGATTCTTCATTCAAAACGCTGGTTTTTGCTATTGGGCTCTATTGAATAATGAATGTTTTGAATTTTCTCCAAAAGTAAAGTAGTTGCAAACTCATCCTTTTAGAGACTTGTTTGGGCTCATGAGAGGAGTAAAAAAACATCAAAAATTTCAGTCCTGCACGATTCTACCAAGAAATGTGTGTTCATTCAAACCGCTGGTTTTTGATATTTTGGGCCCTATTGAATAATGAATGTTTTGAATTTTCTCCAAAAGTAAAGTAGTTGCAAACTCATCCTTTTAGACTCTTGTTTGGGCTGTTGAGAGGAGTAAAAAACCATCAAAAATTTCAATCCTGCATGATTCTACCAAGAAATGTGATTCTTCATTCAAAACGCTGGTTTTTGCTATTGGGCTCTATTGAATAATGAATGTTTTGAATTTTCTCCAAAAGTAAAGTAGTTGCAAACTCATCCTTTTAGAAACTTGTTTGGGCTGTTGAGAGCAGTAAAAAACCATCAAAAATTTCAATCCTGCATGATTCTACCAAGAAATGTGATTCTTCATTCAAAACGCTGGTTTTTGCTATTGGGCTCTATTGAATAATGAATGTTTTGAATTTTCTCCAAAAGTAAAGTAGTTGCATACTCATCCTTTTAGAGACTTGTTTGGGCTAATGAGAGGAGTAGAAAAACATCAAAAATTTCAGTCCTGCACGATTCTACCAAGAAATGTGTGTTCATTCAAACCGCTGGTTTTTGATAGTTTGGGCCCTATTGAATAATGAATGTGTTGAATTTTCTCCAAAAGTAAAGTAGTTGCAAACTCATCCTTTTAGAAACTTGTTTGGGCTGTTGAGAGGAGTAAAAAACCATCAAAAATTTCAATCCTGCATGATTCTACCAAGAAATGTGATTCTTCATTCAAAACGCTGGTTTTTGCTATTGGGCTCTATTGAATAATGAATGTTTTGAATTTTCTCCAAAAGTAAAGTAGTTGCAAACTCATGCTTTTAGAGACTTGTTTGGGCTCATGAGAGGAGTAGAAAAAAATCAAAAATTTCAGTCCTGCACGATTCTACCAAGAAATGTGTGTTCATTCAAACCGCTGGTTTTTGATATTTTGGGCCCTATTGAATAACGAATGTTTTGAATTTTCTCCAAAAGTAAAGTAGTTGCAAACTCATGCTTTTAGAAACTTGTTTGGGCTGTTGAGAGGAGTAAAAAACCATCAAAAATTTCAATCCTGCATGATTCTACCAAGAAATGTGATTCTTCATTCAAAACGCTGGTTTTTGCTATTGGGCTCTATTGAATAATGAATGTTTTGAATTTTCTCCAAAAGTAAAGTAGTTGCAAACTCATCCTTTTAGAGACTTGTTTGGGCTCATGAGAGGAGTAGAAAAACATCAAAAATTTCAGTCCTGCACGATTCTACCAAGAAATGTGTGTTCATTCAAACTGCTGGTTTTTGATATTTTGGGCCCTATTGAATAATGAATGTTTTGAATTTTCTCCAAAAGTAAAGTAGTTGCAAACTCATCCTTTTAGAAACTTGTTTGGGCTGTTGAGAGGAGTAAAAAACCATCAAAAATTTAAATCCTGCATGATTCTACCAAGAAATGTGATTCTTCATTCAAAACCTGATTTTTGCTATTGGGCTCTATTGAATAATGAATGTTTTGAATTTTCTCCAAAAGTAAAGTAGTTGCAAACTCATGCTTTTAGAGACTTGTTTGGGCTCATGAGAGGAGTAGAAAAACATCAAAAATTTCAGTCCTGCATGATTCTACCAAGAAATGTGTGTTCATTGAAACCGCTGGTTTTTGATAGTTTGGGCCCTATTGAATAATGAATGTTTTGAATTTTCTCCAAAAGTAAAGTAGTTGCAAACTCATCCTTTTAGAAACTTGTTTGGGCTGTTGAGAGGAGTAAAAAACCATCAAAAATTTCAATCCTGCATGATTCTACCAAGAAATGTGATTCTTCATTCAAAACGCTGGTTTTTGCTATTGGGCTCTATTGAATAATGAATGTTTTGAATTTTCTCCAAAAGTAAAATAGTTGCAAACTCATGCTTTTAGAGACTTGTTTGGGCTCATGAGAGGAGTAGAAAAACATCAAAAATTTCAGTCCTGCATGATTCTACCAAGAAATGTGTGTTCATTGAAACTGCTGGTTTTTGATAGTTTGGGCCCTATTCAATAATGAATGTTTTGAATTTTCTCCAAAAGTAAAGTAGTTGCAAACTAATCCTTTTAGAAACTTGTTTGGGCTGTTGAGAGGAGTAAAAAACCATCAAAAATTTCAATCCTGCATGATTCTACCAAGAAATGTGATTCTTCATTCAAAACCTGATTTTTGCTATTGGGCTCTATTGAATAATGAATGTTTTGAATTTTCTCCAAAAGTAAAGTAGTTGCAAACTCATGCTTTTAGAGACTTGTTTGGGCTCATGAGAGGAGTAGAAAAACATCAAAAATTTCAGTCCTGCATGATTCTACCAAGAAATGTGTGTTCATTCAAACCGCTGGTTTTTGATAGTTTGGGCCCTATTGAATAATGAATGTTTTGAATTTTCTCCAAAAGTAAAGTAGTTGCAAACTCATCCTTTTAGAAACTTGTTTGGGCTGTTGAGAGCAGTAAAAAACCATCAAAAATTTCAATCCTGCATGATTCTACCAAGAAATGTGATTCTTCATTCAAAACGCTGTTTTTTGCTATTGGGCTCTATTGAATAATGAATGTTTTGAATTTTCTCCAAAAGTAAAGTAGTTGCAAACTCATCCTTTTAGAGACTTGTTTGGGCTAATGAGAGGAGTAGAAAAACATCAAAAATTTCAGTCCTGCACGATTCTACCAAGAAATGTGTGTTCATTCAAACCGCTGGTTTTTGATAGTTTGGGCCCTATTGAATAATGAATGTTTTGAATTTTCTCCAAAAGTAAAGTAGTTGCAAACTCATCCTTTTAGAAACTTGTTTGGGCTGTTGAGAGGAGTAAAAAACCATCAAAAATTTCAATCCTGCATGATTCTACCAAGAAATGTGATTCTTCATTCAAAACCTGATTTTTGCTATTGGGCTCTATTGAATAATGAATGTTTTGAATTTTCTTCAAAAGTAAAGTAGTTGCAAACTCATGCTTTTAGAGACTTGTTTGGGCTCATGAGAGGAGTAGAAAAACATCAAAAATTTCAGTCCTGCATGATTCTACCAAGAAATGTGTGTTCATTGAAACCGCTGGTTTTTGATAGTTTGGGCCCTATTGAATAATGAATGTTTTGAATTTTCTCCAAAAGTAAAGTAGTTGCAAACTCATCCTTTTAGAAACTTGTTTGGGCTGTTGAGAGGAGTAAAAAACCATCAAAAATTTCAATCCTGCATGATTCTACCAAGAAATGTGATTCTTCATTCAAAACGCTGGTTTTTGCTATTGGGCTCTATTGAATAATGAATGTTTTGAATTTTCTCCAAAAGTAAAGTAGTTGCAAACTCATCCTTTTAGAGACTTGTTTGGGCTCATGAGAGGAGTAGAAAAACATCAAAAATTTCAGTCCTGCACGATTCTACCAAGAAATGTGTGTTCATTCATACCCCTGGTTTTTGATATTTTGGGCCCTATTGAATAATGAATGTTTTGAATTTTCTCCAAAAGTAAAGCAGTTGCAAACTCATCCTTTTAGAAACTTGTTTGGGCTGTTGAGAGGAGTAAAAAACCATCAAAAATTTCAATCCTGCATGATTCTACCAAGAAATGTGATTCTTCATTCAAAACCTGATTTTTGCTATTGGGCTCTATTGAATAATGAATGTTTTGAATTTTCTCCAAAAGTAAAGTAGTTGCAAACTCATGCTTTTAGAGACTTGTTTGGGCTCATGAGAGGAGTAGAAAAACATCAAAAATTTCAGTCCTGCATGATTCTACCAAGAAATGTGTGTTCATTGAAACCGCTGGTTTTTGATAGTTTGGGCCCTATTGAATAATGAATGTTTTGAATTTTCTCCAAAAGTAAAGTAGTTGCAAACTCATCCTTTTAGAAACTTGTTTGGGCTGTTGAGAGTAGTAAAAAACCATCAAAAATTTCAATCCTGCATGATTCTACCAAGAAATGTGATTCTTCATTCAATACGCTGGTTTTTGCTATTGGGCTCTATTGAATAATGAATGTTTTGAATTTTCTCAAAAAGTAAAGTAGTTGCAAACTCATGCTTTTAGAGACTTGTTTGGGCTCATGAGAGGAGTAGAAAAACATCAAAAATTTCAGTCCTGCATGATTCTACCAAAAAATGTGTGTTCATTGAAACCGCTGGTTTTTGATAGTTTGGGCCCTATTGAATAATGAATGTTTTGAATTTTCTCCAAAAGTAAAGTAGTTGCAAACTCATCCTTTTAGAAACTTGTTTGGGCTGTTGAGAGCAGTAAAAAACCATCAAAAATTTCAATCCTGCATGATTCTACCAAGAAATGTGATTCTTCATTCAAAACGCTGGTTTTTGCTATTGGGCTCTATTGAATAATGAATGTTTTGAATTTTCTCCAAAAGTAAAGTAGTTGCAAACTCATGCTTTTAGAGACTTGTTTGGGCTCATGAGAGGAGTAGAAAAACATCAAAAATTTCAGTCCTGCATGATTCTACCAAGAAATGTGTGTTCATTGAAACCGCTGGTTTTTGATAGTTTGTGCCCTATTGAATAATGAATGTTTTGCATTTTCTCCAAAAGTAAAGTAGTTGCAAACTCATCCTTTTAGAAACTTGTTTGGGCTGTTGAGAGGAGTAAAAAAACATCAAAAATTTCAATCCTGCATGATTCTACCAAGACATGTGATTCTTCATTCAAAATGCTGGTTTTTGCTATTGGGCTCTATTGAATAATGAATGTTTTGAATTTTCTCCAAAAGTAAAGTAGTTGCAAACTCATCCTTTTAGAGACTTGTTTGGGCTCATGAGAGGAGTAGAGAAACATCAAAAATTTCAGTCCTGCACGATTCTACCAAGAAATGTGTGTTCATTGAAACCGCTGGTTTTTGATAGTTTGGGCCCTATTGAATAATGAATGTTTTGAATTTTCTCCAAAAATAAAGTAGTTGCAAACTCATCCTTTTAGAAACTTGTTTGGGCTGTTGAGAGGAGTAAAAAACCATCAAAAATTTCAATCCTGCATGATTCTACCAAGAAATGTGATTCTTCATTCAAAACGCTGGTTTTTGCTATTGGGCTCTATTGAATAATGAATGTTTTGAATTTTCTCCAAAAGTAAAGTAGTTGCAAACTCATGCTTTTAGAGACTTGTTTGGGCTCATGAGAGGAGTAGAAAAAAATCAAAAATTTCAGTCCTGCTCGATTCTACCAAGAAATGTGTGTTCATTCAAACCGCTGGTTTTTGATATTTTGGGCCCTATTGAATAACGAATGTTTTGAATTGTCTCCAAAAGTAAAGTAGTTGCAAACTCATGCTTTTAGAAACTTGTTTGGGCTGTTGAGAGGAGTAAAAAACCATCAAAAATTTCAATCCTGCATGATTCTACCAAGAAATGTGATTCTTCATTCAAAACGCTGGTTTTTGCTATTGGGCTCTATTGAATAATGAATGTTTTGAATTTTCTCCAAAAGTAAAGTAGTTGCAAACTCATCCTTTTAGAGACTTGTTTGGGCTCATGAGAGGAGTAGAAAAACATCAAAAATTTCAGTCCTGCACGATTCTACCAAGAAATGTGTGTTCATTCAAACCGCTGGTTTTTGATATTTTGGGCCCTATTGATTAATGAATGTTTTATATTTTCTCCAAAAGTAAAGTAGTTGCAAACTCATCCTTTTAGAAACTTGTTTGGGCTGTTGAGAGGAGTATAAAACCATCAAAAATTTCAATCCTGCATGATTCTACCAAGAAATGTGATTCTTCATTCAAAACCTGATTTTTGCTATTGGGCTCTATTGAATAATGAATGTTTTGAATTTTCTCCAAAAGTAAAGTAGTTGCAAACTCATGCTTTTAGAGACTTGTTTGGGCTCATGAGAGGAGTCGAAAAACATCAAAAATTTCAGTCCTGCATGATTCTACCAAGAAATGTGTGTTCATTGAAACTGCTGGTTTTTGATAGTTTGGGCCCTATTGAATAATGAATGTTTTGAATTTTCTCCAAAAGTAAAGTAGTTGCAAACTCATCCTTTTAGAAACTTGTTTGGGCTGTTGAGAGGAGTAAAAAACCATCAAAAATTTCAATCCTGCATGATTTTACCAAGAAATGTGATTCTTCATTCAAAACCTGATTTTTGCTATTGGGCTCTATTGAATAATGAATGTTTTGAATTTTCTCCAAAAGTAAAGTAGTTGCAAACTCATGCTTTTAGAGACTTGTTTGGGCTCATGAGAGGAGTAGAAAAACATCAAAAATTTCAGTCCTGCATGATCCCAACAAGAAATGTGTGTTCATTGAAACCACTGGTTTTTGATAGTTTGGGCCCTATTGAATAATGAATGTTTTGAATTTTCTCCAAAAATAAAGTAGTTGCAAACTCATCCTTTTAGAAACTTGTTTGGGCTGTTGAGAGGAGTAAAAAACCATCAAAAATTTCAATCCTGCATGATTCTACCAAGAAATGTGATTCTTCATTCAAAACGCAGGTTTTTGCTATTGGGCTCTATTGAATAATGAATGTTTTGAATTTTCTCCAAAAGTAAAGTAGTTGCAAACTCATCCTTTTAGAGACTTGTTTGGGCTCATGAGAGGAGTAGAAAAACATCAAAAATTTCAGTCCTGCATGATTCTACCAAGAAATGTGTGTTCATTCAAACCGCTGGTTTTTGATAGTTTGGGCCCTATTGAATAATGAATGTTTAGAATTTTCTCCAAAAGTAAAGTAGTTGCAAACTCATGCTTTTAGAGACTTGTTTGGGCTCATGAGAGGAGTAGAAAAACATCAAAAATTTCAGTCCTGCATGATTCTACCAAGAAATGTGTGTTCATTGAAACCGCTGGTTTTTGATAGTTTGGGCCCTATTGAATAATGAATGTTTTGAATTTTCTCCAAAAGTAAAGTAGTTGCAAACTCATCCTTTTAGAAACTTGTTTGGGCTGTTGAGAGGAGTAAAAAACCATCAAAAATTTCAATCCTGCATGATTCTACCAAGAAATGTGATTCTTCATTCAAAACGCAGGTTTTTGCTATTGGGCTCTATTGAATAATGAATGTTTTGAATTTTCTCCAAAAGTAAAGTAGTTGCAAACTCATCCTTTTAGAGACTTGTTTGGGCTCATGAGAGGAGTAGAAAAACATCAAAAATTTCAGTCCTGCATGATTCTACCAAGAAATGTGTGTTCATTCAAACCGCTGGTTTTTGATAGTTTGGGCCCTATTGAATAATGAATGTTTAGAATTTTCTCCAAAAGTAAAGTAGTTGCAAACTCATGCTTTTAGAGACTTGTTTGGGCTCATGAGAGGAGTAGAAAAACATCAAAAATTTCAGTCCTGCATGATTCTACCAAGAAATGTGTGTTCATTGAAACCGCTGGTTTTTGATAGTTTGGGCCCTATTGAATAATGAATGTTTTGAATTTTCTCCAAAAGTAAAGTAGTTGCAAACTCATCCTTTTAGAAACTTGTTTGGGCTGTTGAGAGGAGTAAAAAACCATCAAAAATTTCAATCCTGCATGATTCTACCAAGAAATGTGATTCTTCATTCAAAACCTGATTTTTGCTATTGGGCTCTATTGAATAATGAATGTTTTGAATTTTCTCCAAAAGTAAAGTAGTTGCAAACTCATGCTTTTAGAGACTTGTTTGGGCTCATGAGAGGAGTAGAAAAACATCAAAAATTTCAGTCCTGCATGATTCTACCAAGAAATGTGTGTTCATTCAAACCGCTGGTTTTTGATAGTTTGGGCCCTATTGAATAATGAATGTTTTGAATTTTCTCCAAAAGTAAAGTAGTTGCAAACTCATCCTTTTAGAAACTTGTTTGGGCTGTTGAGAGCAGTAAAAAACCATCAAAAATTTCAATCCTGCATGATTCTACCAAGAAATGTGATTCTTCATTCAAAATGCTGGTTTTTGCTATTGGGCTCTATTGAATAATGAATGTTTTGAATTTTCTTCAAAAGTAAAGTAGTTGCAAACTCATGCTTTTAGAGACTTGTTTGGGCTCATGAGAGGAGTAGAAAAACATCAAAAATTTCAGTCCTGCATGATTCTACCAAGAAATGTGTGTTCATTGAAACCGCTGGTTTTTGATAGTTTGGGCCCTATTGAATAATGAATGTTTTGCATTTTCTCCAAAAGTAAAGTAGTTGCAAACTCATCCTTTTAGAAACTTGTTTGGGCTGTTGAGAGGAGTAAAAAACCATCAAAAATTTCAATCCTGCATGATTCTACCAAGACATGTGATTCTTCATTCAAAATGCTGGTTTTTGCTATTGGGCTCTATTGAATAATGAATGTTTTGAATTTTCTCCAAAAGTAAAGTAGTTGCAAACTCATCCTTTTAGAGACTTGTTTGGGCTCATGAGAGGAGTAGAAAAACATCAAAAATTTCAGTCCTGCACGATTCTACCAAGAAATGTGTGTTCATTCAAACCGCTGGTTTTTGATAGTTTGGGCCCTATTGAATAATGAATGTTTTGAATTTTCTCCAAAAGTAAAGTAGTTGCAAACTCATCCTTTTAGATACTTGTTTGGGCTGTTGAGAGGAGTAAAAAACCATCAAAAATTTCAATCCTGCATGATTCTACCAAGAAATGTGATTCTTCATTCAAAACCTGATTTTTGCTATTGGGCTCTATTGAATAATGAATGTTTTGAATTTTCTCCAAAAGTAAAGTAGTTGCAAACTCATCCTTTTAGAAACTTGTTTGGGCTGTTGAGAGGAGTAAAAAACCATCAAAAATTTCAATCCTGCATGATTCTACCAAGAAATGTGATTCTTCATTCAAAACCTGATTTTTGCTATTGGGCTCTATTGAATAATGAATGTTTTGAATTTTCTTCAAAAGTAAAGTAGTTGCAAACTCATGCTTTTAGAGACTTGTTTGGGCTCATGAGAGGAGTAGAAAAACATTAAAAATTTCAGTCCTGCATGATTCTACCAAGAAATGTGTGTTCATTGAAACCGCTGGTTTTTGATAGTTTGGGCCCTATTGAATAATGAATGTTTTGCATTTTCTCCAAAAGTAAAGTAGTTGCAAACTCATCCTTTTAGAAACTTGTTTGGGCTGTTGAGAGGAGTAAAAAAACATCAAAAATTTCAATCCTGCATGATTCTACCAAGACATGTGATTCTTCATTCAAAATGCTGGTTTTTGCTATTGGGCTCTATTGAATAATGAATGTTTTGAATTTTCTCCAAAAGTAAAGTAGTTGCAAACTCATCCTTTTAGAGACTTGTCTGGGCTCATGAGAGGAGTAGAAAAACATCAAAAATTTCAGTCCTGCACGATTCTACCAAGAAATGTGTGTTCATTCAAACCGCTGGTTTTTGATAGTTTGGGCCCTATTGAATAATGAATGTTTTGAATTTTCTCCAAAAGTAAAGTAGTTGCAAACTCATCCTTTTAGATACTTGTTTGGGCTGTTGAGAGGAGTAAAAAACCATCAAAAATTTCAATCCTGCATGATTCTACCAAGAAATGTGATTCTTCATTCAAAACCTGATTTTTGCTATTGGGCTCTATTGAATAATGAATGTTTTGAATTTTCTCCAAAAGTAAAGTAGTTGCAAACTCATCCTTTTAGAGACTTGTTTGGGCTAATGAGAGGAGTAGAAAAACATCAAAAATTTCAGTCCTGCACGATTCTACCAAGAAATGTGTGTTCATTCAAACCGCTGGTTTTTGATAGTTTGGGCCCTATTGAATAATGAATGTTTTGAATTTTCTCCAAAAGTAAAGTAGTTGCAAACTCATCCTTTTAGAAACTTGTTTGGGCTGTTGAGAGGAGTAAAAAACCATCAAAAATTTCAATCCTGCATGATTCTACCAAGAAATGTGATTCTTCATTCAAAACCTGATTTTTGCTATTGGGCTCTATTGAATAATGAATGTTTTGAATTTTCTCCAAAAGTAAAGTAGTTGCAAACTCATGCTTTTAGAGACTTGTTTGGGCTCATGAGAGGAGTAGAAAAACATCAAAAATTTCAGTCCTGCATGATTCTACCAAGAAATGTGTGTTCATTGAAACCGCTGGTTTTTGATAGTTTGGGCCCTATTGAATAATGAATGTTTTGAATTTTCTCCAAAAGTAAAGTAGTTGCAAACTCATCCTTTTAGAAACTTGTTTGGGCTGTTGAGAGCAGTAAAAAACCATCAAAAATTTCAATCCTGCATGATTCTACCAAGAAATGTGATTCTTCATTCAAAATGCTGGTTTTTGCTATTGGGCTCTATTGAATAATGAATGTTTTGAATTTTCTCCAAAAGTAAAGTAGTTGCAAACTCATCCTTTTAGAGACTTGTTTGGGCTAATGAGAGGAGTAGAAAAACATCAAAAATTTCAGTCCTGCACGATCCTACCAAGAAATGTGTGTTCATTCAAACCGCTGGTTTTTGATAGTTTGGGCCCTATTGAATAATGAATGTTTTGAATTTTCTCCAAAAGTAAAGTAGTTGCAAACTCATCCTTTTAGAAACTTGTTTGGGCTGTTGAGAGGAGTAAAAAACCATCAAAAATTTCAATCCTGCATGATTCTACCAAGAAATGTGATTCTTCATTCAAAACCTGATTTTTGCTATTGGGCTCTATTGAATAATGAATGTTTTGAATTTTCTCCAAAAGTAAAGTATTTGCAAACTCATCCTTTTAGAGACTTGTTTGGGCTCATGAGAGGAGTAGAAAAACATCAAAAATTTCAGTCCTGCACGATTCTACCAAGAAATGTGTGTTCATTCAAACCGCTGGTTTTTGATAGTTTGGGCCCTATTGAATAATGAATGTTTTGAATTTTCTCCAAAAGTAAAGTAGTTGAAAACTCATGCTTTTAGAGACTTGTTTGGGCTCATGAGAGTAGAAAAACATCAGAAATTTCAGTCCTGCAAGATTCTACCAAGAAATGTGTGTTCATTGAAACTGCTGGTTTTTGATAGTTTGGGCCCTATTGAATAATGAATGTTTTGAATTTTCTCCAAAAATAAAGTAGTTGCAAACTCATCCTTTTAGAAACTTGTTTGGGCTGTTGAGAGGAGTAAAAAACCATCAAAAATTTCAATCCTGCATGATTCTACCAAGAAATGTGATTCTTCATTCAAAACGCTGGTTTTTGCTATTGTGCTCTATTGAATAATGAATGTTTTGAATTTTCTCCAAAAGTAAAGTAGTTGCAAACTCATCCTTTTAGAGACTTGTTTGGGCTCATGAGAGGAGTAGAAAAACATCAAAAATTTCAGTCCTGCACGATTCTACCAAGAAATGTGTGTTCATTCAAACCGCTGGTTTTTGATATTTTGGGCCCTATTGAATAATGAATGTTTTGAATTTTCTCCAAAAGTAAAGTAGTTGCAAACTCATCCTTTTAGAAACTTGTTTGGGCTGTTGAGAGGAGTAAAAAACCATCAAAAATTTCAATCCTGCATGATTCTAAAAAGAAATGTGATTCTTCATTCAAAACCTGATTTTTGCTATTGGGCTCTATTGAATAATGAATGTTTTGAATTTTCTCCAAAAGTAAAGTAGTTGCAAACTCATGCTTTTAGAGACTTGTTTGGGCTCATGAGAGGAGTAGAAAAACATCAAAAATTTCAGTCCTGCACGATTCTACCAAGAAATGTGTGTTCATTCAAACCGCTGGTTTTTGATAGTTTGGGCCCTATTGAATAATGAATGTTTTGAATTTTCTCCAAAAGTAAAGTAGTTGCAAACTCATGCTTTTAGAGACTTGTTTGGGCTCATGAGATTAGAAAAACATCAGAAATTTCAGTCCTGCATGATTCTACCAAGAAATGTGTGTTCATTGAAACCGCTGGTTTTTGATAGTTTGGGCCCTATTGAATAATGAATGTTTTGAATTTTCTCCAAAAGTAAAGTAGTTGCAAACTCATGCTTTTAGAAACTTGTTTGGGCTCATGAGAGGAGTAGAAAAACATCAAAAATTTCAGTCCTGCACGATTCTACCAAGAAATGTGTGTTCATTCAAACCGCTGGTTTTTGATAGTTTGGGCCCTATTGAATAATGAATGTTTTGAATTTTCTCCAAAAGTAAAGTAGTTGCAAACTCATGCTTTTAGAGACTTGTTTGGGCTCATGAGATTAGAAAAACATCAGAAATTTCAGTCCTGCATGATTCTACCAAGAAATGTGTGTTCATTGAAACCGCTGGTTTTTGATAGTTTGGGCCCTATTGAATAATGAATGTTTTGAATTTTCTCCAAAAATAAAGTAGTTGCAAACTCATCCTTTTAGAAACTTGTTTGGGCTCATGAGAGGAGTAGAAAAACATCAAAAATTTCAGTCCTGCACGATTCTACCAAGAAATGTGTGTTCATTCAAACCGCTGGTTTTTGATAGTTTGGGCCCTATTGAATAATGAATGTTTTGAATTTTCTCCAAAAGTAAAGTAGTTGCAAACTCATGCTTTTAGAGACTTGTTTGGGCTCATGAGATTAGAAAAACATCAGAAATTTTAGTCCTGCATGATTCTACCAAGAAATGTGTGTTCATTAGAGTTGAGCGATACCGTCCGATACTTCAAAGTATCGTATCGGATGGTATCGGCCGATCTTTAAAAAAAGTATCGGTATCGCCGATTCCGATACCGGAAGTCCCATTCAAGTCTATGGGACTTCCGGTATCGGAATAAGAAAAACCCTTTCCTGCCCTTGTACAGCCTCTCTGGGGTCTGTACGGGCCTTTCGGGGGCTGTGCCGGCCTGCCAGGGGGTCTGTGCAGGCTCCGGCGGTCTGTGCCGGCCTGCCGGTGGTCTGTGCAGGCTCCGGGGGGCTGTGCCGGCCTGCCGGGGGGCTGTGCAGGCTCCGGGGGGCTGTGCCGGCCTGCCGGGGGTCTGTGCCGGCCTGCCGGGGGGCTGTGCAGGCTCCGGGGGTCTGTGCAGGCATCGTCCGATGGGACTACAAGTCCCATCGGGCGATGCCTGCTACCATGACAGTGATTGACACATTAGCCAATGATGGGACAGTAGTAGTCCCATCATCCGGCTAATGTGTTAAATGTTAAAAAAAAAAAAAAAAAAAATTACATGCTACATACATACAACATGCATACTACATACATGCTACATTCATACTACATACTACATACATGCTACATTCATACTACATAAATACTACATGCAACATACATACTACATATATACTACATGCATGCTACATACATACTGCATGCTACATACATACCACATATATACTACATATATACTACATGCATGCTACATGCATGCTACATGCTACATACATAACACATATATACTACATACATACTACATGCATGCTACATACATACTACATACATACTACATACATACTGCATGCTACATACATACTACATACATACTACATGCATGCTACATACATACTACATATATACTACATGCATGCTACATACATACTACATACATACTACATACATACTGCATGCTACATACATACTACATACATACTACATGCATGCTACATACATACTACATATATACTACATGCATGCTACATACATACTACATGCTACATACATACTACATATATACTACATACATACTACATACATGCTACATACATACTGCATGCTACATACATACTACATATATACTACATACATACTACATACATACTACATGCATGCTACATACATACTACATATATACTACATACATACTACATACATACTACATGCATGCTACATACATACTACATATATACTACATGCATGCTACATACATACTACATGCTACATACATACTACATATATACTACATACATACTACATACATGCTACATACATACTGCATGCTACATACATACTACATATATACTACATACATACTACATACATGCTAAATACATACTGCATGCTACATACATACTACATACATACTACATACATACTACATGCATGCTACATGCATGCTACATACATACTACATGCATGCTACATGCATGCTACATACATACTACATGCTACATACATACCACATATATACTACATACATACAATACATTCATACAATATATACATAGACATACAGTACATATAACATAGAGTAACATACTTACCAATACTTGTCACATTGTTCCCCGAAGCCATTGTCTTTTCCGGGATAAATATTAACATAACAAACCACAAAAATACTCACCCACGATCCGAAGCAGTCCACGAGTGTGTCCCACGACGATCTTGGGTAGAGAACTGCAGCATCAGATGATGCTGCCGTTCTCTACGGGCTGCAGGAATCCAATGACGGAAGGTAGGTATCCTTCCGCACTGTATTCCTCCGCCACTTAAAAAAAAAAAGTCCCTAGTCTCACTTTATGCCATTGCTGTGTGGGAAATTCCCACACAGCAATGGCATAAAGTGAGACTAGGGACTTTTTTTTTTTAAGTGGCGGAGGAATACAGTGCGGAAGGATACCTACCTTCCGTCATTGGATTCCTGCAGCCCGTAGAGAACGGCAGCATCATCTGATGCTGCAGTTCTCTACCCAAGATCATCGTGGGACACACTCGTGGACTGCTTCGGATCGTGGGTGAGTATTTTTGTGGTTTGTTATGTTAATATTTATCCCGGAAAAGACAATGGCTTCGGGGAACAATGTGACAAGTATTGGTAAGTATGTTACTCTATGTTATATGTACTGTATGTCTATGTATGTATTGTATGAATGTATTGTATGTATGTAGTATATATGTGGTATGTATGTAGCATGTAGTATGTATGTAGCATGCATGTAGCATGCATGTAGTATGTATGTAGCATGCATGTAGCATGCATGTAGCATGCATGTAGTATGTATGTAGTATGTATGTAGTATGTATGTAGCATGCAGTATGTATGTAGCATGTATGTAGTATGTATGTAGTATATATGTAGTATGTATGTAGCATGCAGTATGTATGTAGCATGTATGTAGTATGTATGTAGTATATATGTAGTATGTATGTAGCATGTAGTATGTATGTAGCATGCATGTAGTATATATGTAGTATGTATGTAGCATGCATGTAGTATATATGTAGTATGTATGTAGCATGCATGTAGTATGTATGTAGCATGTATGTAGTATGTATGTAGTATATATGTAGTATGTATGTAGCATGTAGTGTGTATGTAGCATGCATGTAGTATATATGTAGTATGTATGTAGCATGCATGTAGTATGTATGTAGTATGTATGTAGCATGCAGTATGTATGTAGTATGTATGTAGCATGCATGTAGTATGTATGTAGCATGCATGTAGTATGTATGTAGTATGTATGTAGCATGCAGTATGTATGTAGCATGTATGTAGTATGTATGTAGTATATATGTAGTATGTATGTAGCATGCATGTAGCATGTATGTAGCATGCATGTAGTATGTATGTAGTATTTTTTTTTTTTTTTAACATTTAACACATTAGCCGGATGATGGGACTACTACTGTCCCATCATTGGCTAATGTGTCAATCACTGTCATGGTAGCAGGCATCGCCCGATGGGACTTGTAGTCCCATCGGACGATGCTTGCACAGACCCCCGGACATCAGCACAGCCCCCCGGCAGGCCGGCACAGCCCCCCGGCAGGCCGGTACAGACCCCCGGCAGGCCGGTACAGACCACCGGCAGGCCGGCACAGCCCCCCGGCAGGCCGGTACAGACCCCGGGCAGTCCACACAGCCCCCCGGCAGGCCGGCACAGCCCCCCGGCAGGCCGGCAGAGACCCCCGGAAGGCCCGAAATGACGGCGCATCATGATGCGCACACACCGCGCATCATGATGACGTCAGGCCGTCAATCAACTGAACTTCCGATTCCGATGCCGAATTCCGATATTGAAAAAATATCGGAAGTCGGTATCGGAATTCCGATACAGCAAGTATCGGCCGATACCCGATACTTGCGGTATCGGAATGCTCAACACTAGTGTTCATTGAAACCGCTGGTTTTTGATAGTTTGGGCCCTATTGAATAATGAATGTTTTGAATTTTCTCCAAAAGTAAAGTAGTTGCAAACTCATCCTTTTAGAAACTTGTTTGGGCTGTTGAGAGCAGTAAAAAACCATCAAAAATTTCAATCCTGCATGATTCTACCAAGAAATGTGATTCTTCATTCAAAATGCTGGTTTTTGCTATTGGGCTCTATTGAATAATGAATGTTTTGAATTTTCTCCAAAAGTAAAGTAGTTGCAAACTCATCCTTTTAGAGACTTGTTTGGGCTAATGAGAGGAGTAGAAAAACATCAAAAATTTCAGTCCTGCACGATCCTACCAAGAAATGTGTGTTCATTCAAACCGCTGGTTTTTGATAGTTTGGGCCCTATTGAATAATGAATGTTTTGAATTTTCTCCAAAAGTAAAGTAGTTGCAAAATCATCCTTTTAGAAACTTGTTTGGGCTGTTGAGAGGAGTAAAAAACCATCAAAAATTTCAATCCTGCATGATTCTACCAAGAAATGTGATTCTTCATTCAAAACCTGATTTTTGCTATTGGGCTCTATTGAATAATGAATGTTTTGAATTTTCTCCAAAAGTAAAGTAGTTGCAAACTCATGCTTTTAGAGACTTGTTTGGGCTCATGAGAGGAGTAGAAAAACATCAAAAATTTCAGTCCTGCATGATTCTACCAAGAAATGTGTGTTCATTGAAACCGCTGGTTTTTGATAGTTTGGGCCCTATTGAATAATGAATGTTTTGAATTTTCTCCAAAAGTAAAGTAGTTGCAAACTCATCCTTTTAGAAACTTGTTTGGGCTGTTGAGAGCAGTAAAAAACCATCAAAAATTTCAATCCTGCATGATTCTACCAAGAAATGTGATTCTTCATTCAAAACGCTGGTTTTTGCTATTGGGCTCTATTGAATAATGAATGTTTTGAATTTTCTCCAAAAGTAAAGTATTTGCAAACTCATCCTTTTAGAGACTTGTTTGGGCTCATGAGAGGAGTAGAAAAACATCAAAAATTTCAGTCCTGCACGATTCTACCAAGAAATGTGTGTTCATTCAAACCGCTGGTTTTTGATAGTTTGCGCCCTATTGAATAATGAATGTTTTGAATTTTCTCCAAAAGTAAAGTATTTGAAAACTCATGCTTTTAGAGACTTGTTTGGGCTCATGAGAGTAGAAAAACATCAGAAATTTCAGTCCTGCATGATTCTACCAAGAAATGTGTGTTCATTGAAACTGCTGGTTTTTGATAGTTTGGGCCCTATTGAATAATGAATGTTTTGAATTTTCTCCAAAAATAAAGTAGTTGCAAACTCATCCTTTTAGAAACTTGTTTGGGCTGTTGAGAGGAGTAAAAAACCATCAAAAATTTCAATCCTGCATGATTCTACCAAGAAATGTGATTCTTCATTCAAAACGCTGGTTTTTGCTATTGTGCTCTATTGAATAATGAATGTTTTGAATTTTCTCCAAAAGTAAAGTAGTTGCAAACTCATGCTTTTAGAGACTTGTTTGGGCTCATGAGAGGAGTAGAAAAAAATCAAAAATTTCAGTCCTGCACGATTCTACCAAGAAATGTGTGTTCATTCAAACCGCTGGTTTTTGATATTTTGGGCCCTATTGAATAACGAATGTTTTGAATTTTCTCCAAAAGTAAAGTAGTTGCAAACTCATCCTTTTAGAAACTTGTTTGGGCTGTTGAGAGGAGTAAAAAACCATCAAAAATTACAATCCTGCATGATTCTACCAAGAAATGTGATTCTTCATTCAAAATGCTGGTTTTTGCTATTGGGCTCTATTGAATAATGAATGTTTTGAATTTTCTCCAAAAGTAAAGTAGTTGCAAACTCATCCTTTTAGAGACTTGTTTGGGCTCATGAGAGGAGTAGAAAAACATCAAAAATTTCAGTCCTGCACGATTCTACCAAGAAATGTGTGTTCATTCAAACCGCTGGTTTTTGATATTTTGGGCCCTATTGAATAATGAATGTTTTGAATTTTCTCCAAAAGTAAAGTAGTTGCAAACTCATCCTTTTAGAAACTTGTTTGGGCTGTTGAGAGGAGTAAAAAACCATCAAAAATTTCAATCCTGCATGATTCTACCAAGAAATGTGATTCTTCATTCAAAACCTGATTTTTGCTATTGGGCTCTATTGAATAATGAATGTTTTGAATTTTCTCCAAAAGTAAAGTAGTTGCAAACTCATGCTTTTAGAGACTTGTTTGGGCTCATGAGAGGAGTAGAAAAACATCAAAAATTTCAGTCCTGCACGATTCTACCAAGAAATGTGTGTTCATTCAAACCGCTGGTTTTTGATAGTTTGGGCCCTATTGAATAATGAATGTTTTGAATTTTCTCCAAAAGTAAAGTAGTTGCAAACTCATGCTTTTAGAGACTTGTTTGGGCTCATGAGATTAGAAAAACATCAGAAATTTCAGTCCTGCATGATTCTACCAAGAAATGTGTGTTCATTGAAACCGCTGGTTTTTGAGTTTGGGCCCTATTGAATAATGAATGTTTTGAATTTTCTCCAAAAATAAAGTAGTTGCAAACTCATCCTTTTAGAAACTTGTTTGGGCTGTTGAGAGGAGTAAAAAACCATCAAAAATTTCAATCCTGCATGATTCTACCAAGAAATGTGATTCTTCATTCAAAACGCTGGTTTTTGCTATTGGGCTCTATTGAATAATGAATGTTTTGAATTTTCTCCAAAAGTAAAGTAGTTGCAAACTCATGCTTTTAGAGACTTGTTTGGGCTCATGAGAGGAGTAGAAAAAAATCAAAAATTTCAGTCCTGCACGATTCTACCAAGAAATGTGTGTTCATTCAAACCGCTGGGTTTTGATATTTTGGGCCCTATTGAATAACGAATGTTTTGAATTGTCTCCAAAAGTAAAGTAGTTGCAAACTCATGCTTTTAGAAACTTGTTTGGGCTGTTGAGAGAAGTAAAAAACCATCAAAAATTTCAATCCTGCATGATTCTACCAAGAAATGTGATTCTTCATTCAAAACGCTGGTTTTTGCTATTGGGCTCTATTGAATAATGAATGTTTTGAATTTTCTCCAAAAGTAAAGTAGTTGCAAACTCATCCTTTTAGACACTTGTTTGGGCTCATGAGAGGAGTAGAAAAACATCAAAAATTTCAGTCCTGCACGATTCTACCAAGAAATGTGTGTTCATTCAAACCGCTGGTTTTTGATATTTTGGGCCCTATTGAATAATGAATGTTTTGAATTTTCTCCAAAAGTAAAGTAGTTGCAAACTCATCCTTTTAGAAACTTGTTTGGGCTGTTGAGAGGAGTATAAAATCATCAAAAATTTAAATCCTGCATGATTCTACCAAGAAATGTGATTCTTCATTCAAAACCTGATTTTTGCTATTGGGCTCTATTAAATAATGAATGTTTTGAATTTTCTCCAAAAGTAAAGTAGTTGCAAACTCATGCTTTTAGAGACTTGTTTGGGCTCATGAGAGGAGTAGAAAAACATCAAAAATTTCAGTCCTGCACGATTCTACCAAGAAATGTGTGTTCATTCAAACCGCTGGTTTTTGATAGTTTGGGCCCTATTGAATAATGAATGTTTTGAATTTTCTCCAAAAGTAAAGTAGTTGCAAACTCATGCTTTTAGAGACTTGTTTGGGCTCATGAGATTAGAAAAACATCAGAAATTTCAGTCCTGCATGATTCTACCAAGAAATGTGTGTTCATTGAAACCGCTGGTTTTTGATAGTTTGGGCCCTATTGAATAATGAATGTTTTGAATTTTCTCCAAAAATAAAGTAGTTGCAAACTCATCCTTTTAGAAACTTGTTTGGGCTGTTGAGAGGAGTAAAAAACCATCAAAAATTTCAATCCTGCATGATTCTACCAAGAAATGTGATTCTTCATTCAAAACGCTGGTTTTTGCTATTGGGCTCTATTGAATAATGAATGTTTTGAATTTTCTCCAAAAGTAAAGTAGTTGCAAACTCATGCTTTTAGAGACTTGTTTGGGCTCATGAGAGGAGTAGAAAAAAATCAAAAATTTCAGTCCTGCACGATTCTACCAAGAAATGTGTGTTCATTCAAACCGCTGGTTTTTGATATTTTGGGCCCTATTGAATAACGAATGTTTTGAATTGTCTCCAAAAGTAAAGTAGTTGCAAACTCATGCTTTTAGAAACTTGTTTGGGCTGTTGAGAGAAGTAAAAAACCATCAAAAATTTCAATCCTGCATGATTCTACCAAGAAATGTGATTCTTCATTCAAAACGCTGGTTTTTGCTATTGGGCTCTATTGAATAATGAATGTTTTGAATTTTCTCCAAAAGTAAAGTAGTTGCAAACTCATCCTTTTAGACACTTGTTTGGGCTCATGAGAGGAGTAGAAAAACATCAAAAATTTCAGTCCTGCACGATTCTACCAAGAAATGTGTGTTCATTCAAACCGCTGGTTTTTGATATTTTGGGCCCTATTGAATAATGAATGTTTTGAATTTTCTCCAAAAGTAAAGTAGTTGCAAACTCATCCTTTTAGAAACTTGTTTGGGCTGTTGAGAGGAGTAAAAAACCATCAAAAATTTCAATCCTGCATGATTTTACCAAGAAATGTGATTCTTCATTCAAAACCTGATTTTTGCTATTGGGCTCTATTGAATAATGAATGTTTTGAATTTTCTCCAAAAGTAAAGTAGTTGCAAACTCATGCTTTTAGAGACTTGTTTGGGCTCATGAGAGGAGTAGAAAAACATCAAAAATTTCAGTCCTGCATGATTCTACCAAGAAATGTGTGTTCATTGAAACCGCTGGTTTTTGATAGTTTGGGCCCTATTGAATAATGAATGTTTTGAATTTTCTCCAAAAATAAAATAGTTGCAAACTCATCCTTTTAGAAACTTGTTTGGGCTGTTGAGAGGAGTAAAAAACCATCAAAAATTTCAATCCTGCACGATTCTACCAAGAAATGTGATTCTTCATTCAAAACGCTGGTTTTTGTTATTGGGCTCTGTTGAATAATGAATGTTTTGAATTTTCTCCAAAAGTAAAGTAGTTGCAAACTCATCCTTTTAGAGACTTGTTTGTGCTCATGAGAGGAGTAGAAAAACATCAAAAATTTCAGTCCTGCACGATTCTACCAAGAAATGTGTGTTCATTCAAACCGCTGGTTTTTGATATTTTGGGCCCTATTGAATAATGAATGTTTTGAATTTTCTTCAAAAGTAAAGTAGTTGCAAACTCATCCTTTTAGAAACTTGTTTGGGCTGTTGAGAGGAGTAAAAAACCATCAAAAATTTCAATCCTGCATGATTCTACCAAGAAATGTGATTCTTCATTCAAAACCTGATTTTTGCTATTGGGCTCTATTGAATAATGAATGTTTTGAGTTTTCTCCAAAAGTAAAGTAGTTGCAAACTCATGCTTTTAGAGACTTGTTTGGGCTCATGAGAGGAGTAGAAAAACATCAAAAATTTCAGTCCTGCACGATTCTACCAAGAAATGTGTGTTCATTCAAACCGCTGGTTTTTGATAGTTTGGGCCCTATTGAATAATGAATGTTTTGAATTTTCTCCAAAAGTAAAGTAGTTGCAAACTCATCCTTTTAGAAACTTGTTTGGGCTGTTGAGAGGAGTAAAAAACCATCAAAAATTTCAATCCTGCATGATTCTACCAAGAAATGTGATTCTTCATTCAAAACGCTGGTTTTTGCTATTGGGCTCTATTGAATAATGAATGTTTTGAATTTTCTCCAAAAGTAAAGTAGTTGCAAACTCATCCTTTTAGAGACTTGTTTGGGCTCATGAGAGGAGTAAAAAAACATCAAAAATTTCAGTCCTGCACGATTCTACCAAGAAATGTGTGTTCATTCAAACCGCTGGTTTTTGATATTTTGGGCCCTATTGAATAATGAATGTTTTGAATTTTCTCCAAAAGTAAAGTAGTTGCAAACTCATCCTTTTAGACTCTTGTTTGGGCTGTTGAGAGGAGTAAAAAACCATCAAAAATTTCAATCCTGCATGATTCTACCAAGAAATGTGATTCTTCATTCAAAACGCTGGTTTTTGTTATTGGGCTCTGTTGAATAATGAATGTTTTGAATTTTCTCCAAAAGTAAAGTAGTTGCAAACTCATCCTTTTAGAGACTTGTTTGTGCTCATGAGAGGAGTAGAAAAACATCAAAAATTTCAGTCCTGCACGATTCTACCAAGAAATGTGTGTTCATTCAAACCGCTGGTTTTTGATATTTTGGGCCCTATTGAATAATGAATGTTTTGAATTTTCTTCAAAAGTAAAGTAGTTGCAAACTCATCCTTTTAGAAACTTGTTTGGGCTGTTGAGAGGAGTAAAAAACCATCAAAAATTTCAATCCTGCATGATTCTACCAAGAAATGTGATTCTTCATTCAAAACCTGATTTTTGCTATTGGGCTCTATTGAATAATGAATGTTTTGAGTTTTCTCCAAAAGTAAAGTAGTTGCAAACTCATGCTTTTAGAGACTTGTTTGGGCTCATGAGAGGAGTAGAAAAACATCAAAAATTTCAGTCCTGCATGATTCTACCAAGAAATGTGTGTTCATTCAAACCGCTGGTTTTTGATAGTTTGGGCCCTATTGAATAATGAATGTTTTGAATTTTCTCCAAAAGTAAAGTAGTTGCAAACTCATCCTTTTAGAAACTTGTTTGGGCTGTTGAGAGCAGTAAAAAACCATCAAAAATTTCAATCCTGCATGATTCTACCAAGAAATGTGATTCTTCATTCAAAACGCTGGTTTTTGCTATTGGGCTCTATTGAATAATGAATGTTTTGAATTTTCTCCAAAAGTAAAGTAGTTGCAAACTCATCCTTTTAGAGACTTGTTTGGGCTAATGAGAGGAGTAGAAAAACATCAAAAATTTCAGTCCTGCACGATTCTACCAAGAAATGTGTGTTCATTCAAACCGCTGGTTTTTGATAGTTTGGGCCCTATTGAATAATGAATGTTTTGAATTTTCTCCAAAAGTAAAGTAGTTGCAAACTCATCCTTTTAGAAACTTGTTTGGGCTGTTGAGAGGAGTAAAAAACCATCAAAAATTTCAATCCTGCATGATTCTACCAAGAAATGTGATTCTTCATTCAAAACGCTGGTTTTTGCTATTGGGCTCTGTTGAATAATGAATGTTTTGAATTTTCTAAAAAAGTAAAGTAGTTGCAAACTCATCCTTTTAGAGACTTGTTTGGGCTCATGAGAGGAGTAAAAAAACATCAAAAATTTCAGTCCTGCACGATTCTACCAAGAAATGTGTGTTCATTCAAACCGCTGGTTTTTGATATTTTGGGCCCTATTGAATAATGAATGTTTTGAATTTTCTCCAAAAGTAAAGTAGTTGCAAACTCATCCTTTTAGACTCTTGTTTGGGCTGTTGAGAGGAGTAAAAAACCATCAAAAATTTCAATCCTGCATGATTCTACCAAGAAATGTGATTCTTCATTCAAAACGCTGGTTTTTGCTATTGGGCTCTATTGAATAATGAATGTTTTGAATTTTCTCCAAAATTAAAGTAGTTGCAAACTCATGCTTTTAGAGACTTGTTTGGGCTCATGAGAGGAGTAGAAAAACATCAAAAATTTCAGTCCTGCATGATTCTACCAAGAAATTTGTGTTCATTGAAACCGCTGGTTTTTGATAGTTTGGGCCCTATTGAATAATGAATGTTTTGAATTTTCTCCAAAAGTAAAGTAGTTGCAAACTCATCCTTTTAGAAACTTGTTTGGGCTGTTGAGAGCAGTAAAAAACCATCAAAAATTTCAATCCTGCATGATTCTACCAAGAAATGTGATTCTTCATTCAAAACGCTGGTTTTTGCTATTGGGCTCTATTGAATAATGAATGTTTTGAATTTTCTCCAAAAGTAAAGTAGTTGCATACTCATCCTTTTAGAGACTTGTTTGGGCTAATGAGAGGAGTAGAAAAACATCAAAAATTTCAGTCCTGCACGATTCTACCAAGAAATGTGTGTTCATTCAAACCGCTGGTTTTTGATAGTTTGGGCCCTATTGAATAATGAATGTGTTGAATTTTCTCCAAAAGTAAAGTAGTTGCAAACTCATCCTTTTAGAAACTTGTTTGGGCTGTTGAGAGGAGTAAAAAACCATCAAAAATTTCAATCCTGCATGATTCTACCAAGAAATGTGATTCTTCATTCAAAACGCTGGTTTTTGCTATTGTGCTCTATTGAATAATGAATGTTTTGAATTTTCTCCAAAAGTAAAGTAGTTGCAAACTCATGCTTTTAGAGACTTGTTTGGGCTCATGAGAGGAGTAGAAAAAAATCAAAAATTTCAGTCCTGCACGATTCTACCAAGAAATGTGTGTTCATTCAAACCGCTGGTTTTTGATATTTTGGGCCCTATTGAATAACGAATGTTTTGAATTTTCTCCAAAAGTAAAGTAGTTGCAAACTCATCCTTTTAGAAACTTGTTTGGGCTGTTGAGAGGAGTAAAAAACCATCAAAAATTACAATCCTGCATGATTCTACCAAGAAATGTGATTCTTCATTCAAAATGCTGGTTTTTGCTATTGGGCTCTATTGAATAATGAATGTTTTGAATTTTCTCCAAAAGTAAAGTAGTTGCAAACTCATCCTTTTAGAGACTTGTTTGGGCTCATGAGAGGAGTAGAAAAACATCAAAAATTTCAGTCCTGCACGATTCTACCAAGAAATGTGTGTTCATTCAAACCGCTGGTTTTTGATATTTTGGGCCCTATTGAATAATGAATGTTTTGAATTTTCTCCAAAAGTAAAGTAGTTGCAAACTCATCCTTTTAGAAACTTGTTTGGGCTGTTGAGAGGAGTAAAAAACCATCAAAAATTTCAATCCTGCATGATTCTACCAAGAAATGTGATTCTTCATTCAAAACCTGATTTTTGCTATTGGGCTCTATTGAATAATGAATGTTTTGAATTTTCTCCAAAAGTAAAGTAGTTGCAAACTCATGCTTTTAGAGACTTGTTTGGGCTCATGAGAGGAGTAGAAAAACATCCAAAATTTCAGTCCTGCACGATTCTACCAAGAAATGTGTGTTCATTCAAACCGCTGGTTTTTGATAGTTTGGGCCCTATTGAATAATGAATGTTTTGAATTTTCTCCAAAAGTAAAGTAGTTGCAAACTCATGCTTTTAGAGACTTGTTTGGGCTCATGAGATTAGAAAAACATCAGAAATTTCAGTCCTGCATGATTCTACCAAGAAATGTGTGTTCATTGAAACCGCTGGTTTTTGATAGTTTGGGCCCTATTGAATAATGAATGTTTTGAATTTTCTCCAAAAATAAAGTAGTTGCAAACTCATCCTTTTAGAAACTTGTTTGGGCTGTTGAGAGGAGTAAAAAACCATCAAAAATTTCAATCCTGCATGATTCTACCAAGAAATGTGATTCTTCATTCAAAACGCTGGTTTTTGCTATTGGGCTCTATTGAATAATGAATGTTTTGAATTTTCTCCAAAAGTAAAGTAGTTGCAAACTCATGCTTTTAGAGACTTGTTTGGGCTCATGAGAGGAGTAGAAAAAAATCAAAAATTTCAGTCCTGCACGATTCTACCAAGAAATGTGTGTTCATTCAAACCGCTGGTTTTTGATATTTTGGGCCCTATTGAATAACGAATGTTTTGAATTGTCTCCAAAAGTAAAGTAGTTGCAAACTCATGCTTTTAGAAACTTGTTTGGGCTGTTGAGAGAAGTAAAAAACCATCAAAAATTTCAATCCTGCATGATTCTACCAAGAAATGTGATTCTTCATTCAAAACGCTGGTTTTTGCTATTGGGCTCTATTGAATAATGAATGTTTTGAATTTTCTCCAAAAGTAAAGTAGTTGCAAACTCATCCTTTTAGACACTTGTTTGGGCTCATGAGAGGAGTAGAAAAACATCAAAAATTTCAGTCCTGCACGATTCTACCAAGAAATGTGTGTTCATTCAAACCGCTGGTTTTTGATATTTTGGGCCCTATTGAATAATGAATGTTTTGAATTTTCTCCAAAAGTAAAGTAGTTGCAAACTCATCATTTTAGAAACTTGTTTGGGCTGTTGAGAGGAGTATAAAATCATCAAAAATTTCAATCCTGCATGATTCTACCAAGAAATGTGATTCTTCATTCAAAACCTGATTTTTGCTATTGGGCTCTATTGAATAATGAATGTTTTGAATTTTCTCCAAAAGTAAAGTAGTTGCAAACTCATGCTTTTAGAGACTTGTTTGGGCTCATGAGAGGAGTAGAAAAACATCAAAAATTTCAGTCCTGCACGATTCTACCAAGAAATGTGTGTTCATTCAAACCGCTGGTTTTTGATAGTTTGGGCCCTATTGAATAATGAATGTTTTGAATTTTCTCCAAAAGTAAAGTAGTTGCAAACTCATGCTTTTAGAGACTTGTTTGGGCTCATGAGATTAGAAAAACATCAGAAATTTCAGTCCTGCATGATTCTACCAAGAAATGTGTGTTCATTGAAACCGCTGGTTTTTGATAGTTTGGGCCCTATTGAATAATGAATGTTTTGAATTTTCTCCAAAAATAAAGTAGTTGCAAACTCATCCTTTTAGAAACTTGTTTGGGCTGTTGAGAGGAGTAAAAAACCATCAAAAATTTCAATCCTGCATGATTCTACCAAGAAATGTGATTCTTCATTCAAAACGCTGGTTTTTGCTATTGGGCTCTATTGAATAATGAATGTTTTGAATTTTCTCCAAAAGTAAAGTAGTTGCAAACTCATGCTTTTAGAGACTTGTTTGGGCTCATGAGAGGAGTAGAAAAAAATCAAAAATTTCAGTCCTGCACGATTCTACCAAGAAATGTGTGTTCATTCAAACCGCTGGTTTTTGATATTTTGGGCCCTATTGAATAACGAATGTTTTGAATTGTCTCCAAAAGTAAAGTAGTTGCAAACTCATGCTTTTAGAAACTTGTTTGGGCTGTTGAGAGAAGTAAAAAACCATCAAAAATTTCAATCCTGCATGATTCTACCAAGAAATGTGATTCTTCATTCAAAACGCTGGTTTTTGCTATTTGGCTCTATTGAATAATGAATGTTTTGAATTTTCTCCAAAAGTAAAGTAGTTGCAAACTCATCCTTTTAGACACTTGTTTGGGCTCATGAGAGGAGTAGAAAAACATCAAAAATTTCAGTCCTGCACGATTCTACCAAGAAATGTGTGTTCATTCAAACCGCTGGTTTTTGATATTTTGGGCCCTATTGAATAATGAATGTTTTGAATTTTCTCCAAAAGTAAAGTAGTTGCAAACTCATCCTTTTAGAAACTTGTTTGGGCTGTTGAGAGGAGTATAAAATCATCAAAAATTTCAATCCTGCATGATTCTACCAAGAAATGTGATTCTTCTTTCAAAACCTGATTTTTGCTATTGGGCTCTATTGAATAATGAATGTTTTGAATTTTCTCCAAAAGTAAAGTAGTTGCAAACTCATGCTTTTAGAGACTTGTTTGGGCTCATGAGAGGAGTCGAAAAACATCAAAAATTTCAGTCCTGCATGATTCTACCAAGAAATGTGTGTTCATTGAAACTGCTGGTTTTTGATAGTTTGGGCCCTATTGAATAATGAATGTTTTGAATTTTCTCCAAAAGTAAAGTAGTTGCAAACTCATCCTTTTAGAAACTTGTTTGGGCTGTTGAGAGGAGTAAAAAACCATCAAAAATTTCAATCCTGCATGATTTTACCAAGAAATGTGATTCTTCATTCAAAACCTGATTTTTGCTATTGGGCTCTATTGAATAATGAATGTTTTGAATTTTCTCCAAAAGTAAAGTAGTTGCAAACTCATGCTTTTAGAGACTTGTTTGGGCTCATGAGAGGAGTAGAAAAACATCAAAAATTTCAGTCCTGCATGATTCTACCAAGAAATGTGTGTTCATTGAAACCGCTGGTTTTTGATAGTTTGGGCCCTATTGAATAATGAATGTTTTGAATTTTCTCCAAAAATAAAATAGTTGCAAACTCATCCTTTTAGAACCTTGTTTGGGCTGTTGAGAGGAGTAAAAAACCATCAAAAATTTCAATCCTGCATGATTCTACCAAGAAATGTGATTCTTCATTCAAAACGCTGGTTTTTGCTATTGGGCTCTATTGAATAATGAATGTTTTGAATTTTCTCCAAAAGTAAAGTAGTTGCAAACTCATCCTTTTAGAGACTTGTTTGGGCTAATGAGAGGAGTAGAAAAACATCAAAAATTTCAGTCCTGCACGATTCTACCAAGAAATGTGTGTTCATTCAAACCGCTGGTTTTTGATAGTTTGGGCCCTATTGAATAATGAATGTTTTGAATTTTCTCCAAAAGTAAAGTAGTTGCAAACTCATCCTTTTAGAAACTTGTTTGGGCTGTTGAGAGGAGTAAAAAACCATCAAAAATTTCAATCCTGCATGATTCTACCAAGAAATGTGATTCTTCATTCAAAACGCTGGTTTTTGCTATTGGGCTCTATTGAATAATGAATGTTTTGAATTTTCTAAAAAAGTAAAGTAGTTGCAAACTCATCCTTTTAGAGACTTGTTTGGGCTCATGAGAGGAGTAAAAAAACATCAAAAATTTCAGTCCTGCACGATTCTACCAAGAAATGTGTGTTCATTCAAACCGCTGGTTTTTGATATTTTGGGCCCTATTGAATAATGAATGTTTTGAATTTTCTCCAAAAGTAAAGTAGTTGCAAACTCATCCTTTTAGACTCTTGTTTGGGCTGTTGAGAGGAGTAAAAAACCATCAAAAATTTCAATCCTGCATGATTCTACCAAGAAATGTGATTCTTCATTCAAAACGCTGGTTTTTGCTATTGGGCTCTATTGAATAATGAATGTTTTGAATTTTCTCCAAAATTAAAGTAGTTGCAAACTCATGCTTTTAGAGACTTGTTTGGGCTCATGAGAGGAGTAGAAAAACATCAAAAATTTCAGTCCTGCATGATTCTACCAAGAAATGTGTGTTCATTGAAACCGCTGGTTTTTGATAGTTTGGGCCCTATTGAATAATGAATGTTTTGAATTTTCTCCAAAAGTAAAGTAGTTGCAAACTCATCCTTTTAGAAACTTGTTTGGGCTGTTGAGAGCAGTAAAAAACCATCAAAAATTTCAATCCTGCATGATTCTACCAAGAAATGTGATTCTTCATTCAAAACGCTGGTTTTTGCTATTGGGCTCGGTTGAATAATGAATGTTTTGAATTTTCTCCAAAAGTAAAGTAGTTGCATACTCATCCTTTTAGAGACTTGTTTGGGCTAATGAGAGGAGTAGAAAAACATCAAAAATTTCAGTCCTGCACGATTCTACCAAGAAATGTGTGTTCATTCAAACCGCTGGTTTTTGATAGTTTGGGCCCTATTGAATAATGAATGTGTTGAATTTTCTCCAAAAGTAAAGTAGTTGCAAACTCATCCTTTTAGAAACTTGTTTGGGCTGTTGAGAGGAGTAAAAAACCATCAAAAATTTCAATCCTGCATGATTCTACCAAGAAATGTGATTCTTCATTCAAAACGCTGGTTTTTGCTATTGGGCTCTATTGAATAATGAATGTTTTGAATTTTCTCCAAAAGTAAAGTAGTTGCAAACTCATGCTTTTAGAGACTTGTTTGGGCTCATGAGAGGAGTAGAAAAAAATCAAAAATTTCAGTCCTGCACGATTCTACCAAGAAATGTGTGTTCATTCAAACCGCTGGTTTTTGATATTTTGGGCCCTATTGAATAACGAATGTTTTGAATTTTCTCCAAAAGTAAAGTAGTTGCAAACTCATGCTTTTAGAAACTTGTTTGGGCTGTTGAGAGGAGTAAAAAACCATCAAAAATTTCAATCCTGCATGATTCTACCAAGAAATGTGATTCTTCATTCAAAACGCTGGTTTTTGCTATTGGGCTCTATTGAATAATGAATGTTTTGAATTTTCTCCAAAAGTAAAGTAGTTGCAAACTCATCCTTTTAGAGACTTGTTTGGGCTCATGAGAGGAGTAGAAAAACATCAAAAATTTCAGTCCTGCACGATTCTACCAAGAAATGTGTGTTCATTCAAACTGCTGGTTTTTGATATTTTGGGCCCTATTGAATAATGAATGTTTTGAATTTTCTCCAAAAGTAAAGTAGTTGCAAACTCATCCTTTTAGAAACTTGTTTGGGCTGTTGAGAGGAGTAAAAAACCATCAAAAATTTCAATCCTGCATGATTCTACCAAGAAATGTGATTCTTCATTCAAAACCTGATTTTTGCTATTGGGCTCTATTGAATAATGAATGTTTTGAATTTTCTCCAAAAGTAAAGTAGTTGCAAACTCATGCTTTTAGAGACTTGTTTGGGCTCATGAGAGGAGTAGAAAAACATCAAAAATTTCAGTCCTGCATGATTCTACCAAGAAATGTGTGTTCATTGAAACCGCTGGTTTTTGATAGTTTGGGCCCTATTGAATAATGAATGTTTTGAATTTTCTCCAAAAGTAAAGTAGTTGCAAACTCATCCTTTTAGAAACTTGTTTGGGCTGTTGAGAGGAGTAAAAAACCATCAAAAATTTCAATCCTGCATGATTCTACCAAGAAATGTGATTCTTCATTCAAAACGCTGGTTTTTGCTATTGGGCTCTATTGAATAATGAATGTTTTGAATTTTCTCCAAAAGTAAAATAGTTGCAAACTCATGCTTTTAGAGACTTGTTTGGGCTCATGAGAGGAGTAGAAAAACATCAAAAATTTCAGTCCTGCATGATTCTACCAAGAAATGTGTGTTCATTGAAACTGCTGGTTTTTGATAGTTTGGGCCCTATTCAATAATGAATGTTTTGAATTTTCTCCAAAAGTAAAGTAGTTGCAAACTAATCCTTTTAGAAACTTGTTTGGGCTGTTGAGAGGAGTAAAAAACCATCAAAAATTTCAATCCTGCATGATTTTACCAAGAAATGTGATTCTTCATTCAAAACCTGATTTTTGCTATTGGGCTCTATTGAATAATGAATGTTTTGAATTTTCTCCAAAAGTAAAGTAGTTGCAAACTCATGCTTTTAGAGACTTGTTTGGGCTCATGAGAGGAGTAGAAAAACATCAAAAATTTCAGTCCTGCACGATTCTACCAAGAAATGTGTGTTCATTCAAACCGCTGGTTTTTGATATTTTGGGCCCTATTGAATAATGAATGTTTTGAATTTTCTCCAAAACTAAAGTAGTTGCAAACTCATCCTTTTAGAAACTTGTTTGGGCTGTTGAGAGGAGTAAAAAACCATCAAAAATTTCAATCCTGCATGATTCTACCAAGAAATGTGATTCTTCATTCAAAACCTGATTTTTGCTATTGGGCTCTATTGAATAATGAATGTTTTGAATTTTCTCCAAAAGTAAAGTAGTTGCAAACTCATGCTTTTAGAGACTTGTTTGGGCTCATGAGAGGAGTAGAAAAACATCAAAAATTTCAGTCCTGCATGATTCTACCAAGAAATGTGTGTTCATTCAAACCGCTGGTTTTTGATAGTTTGGGCCCTATTGAATAATGAATGTTTTGAATTTTCTCCAAAAGTAAAGTAGTTGCAAACTCATCCTTTTAGAAACTTGTTTGGGCTGTTGAGAGCAGTAAAAAACCATCAAAAATTTCAATCCTGCATGATTCTACCAAGAAATGTGATTCTTCATTCAAAACGCTGGTTTTTGCTATTGGGCTCTATTGAATAATGAATGTTTTGAATTTTCTCCAAAAGTAAAGTAGTTGCAAACTCATCCTTTTAGAGACTTGTTTGGGCTAATGAGAGGAGTAGAAAAACATCAAAAATTTCAGTCCTGCACGATTCTACCAAGAAATGTGTGTTCATTCAAACCGCTGGTTTTTGATAGTTTGGGCCCTATTGAATAATGAATGTTTTGAATTTTCTCCAAAAGTAAAGTAGTTGCAAACTCATCCTTTTAGAAACTTGTTTGGGCTGTTGAGAGGAGTAAAAAACCATCAAAAATTTCAATCCTGCATGATTCTACCAAGAAATGTGATTCTTCATTCAAAACCTGATTTTTGCTATTGGGCTCTATTGAATAATGAATGTTTTGAATTTTCTTCAAAAGTAAAGTAGTTGCAAACTCATGCTTTTAGAGACTTGTTTGGGCTCATGAGAGGAGTAGAAAAACATCAAAAATTTCAGTCCTGCATGATTCTACCAAGAAATGTGTGTTCATTGAAACCGCTGGTTTTTGATAGTTTGGGCCCTATTGAATAATGAATGTTTTGAATTTTCTCCAAAAGTAAAGTAGTTGCAAACTCATCCTTTTAGAAACTTGTTTGGGCTGTTGAGAGGAGTAAAAAACCATCAAAAATTTCAATCCTGCATGATTCTACCAAGAAATGTGATTCTTCATTCAAAACGCTGGTTTTTGCTATTGGGCTCTATTGAATAATGAATGTTTTGAATTTTCTCCAAAAGTAAAGTAGTTGCAAACTCATCCTTTTAGTGACTTGTTTGGGCTCATGAGAGGAGTAGAAAAACATCAAAAATTTCAGTCCTGCACGATTCTACCAAGAAATGTGTGTTCATTCAAACCCCTGGTTTTTGATATTTTGGGCCCTATTGAATAATGAATGTTTTGAATTTTCTCCAAAAGTAAAGCAGTTGCAAACTCATCCTTTTAGAAACTTGTTTGGGCTGTTGAGAGGAGTAAAAAACCATCAAAAATTTCAATCCTGCATGATTCTACCAAGAAATGTGATTCTTCATTCAAAACCTGATTTTTGCTATTGGGCTCTATTGAATAATGAATGTTTTGAATTTTCTCCAAAAGTAAAGTAGTTGCAAACTCATGCTTTTAGAGACTTGTTTGGGCTCATGAGAGGAGTAGAAAAACATCAAAAATTTCAGTCCTGCATGATTCTACCAAGAAATGTGTGTTCATTGAAACCGCTGGTTTTTGATAGTTTGGGCCCTATTGAATAATGAATGTTTTGAATTTTCTCCAAAAGTAAAGTAGTTGCAAACTCATCCTTTTAGAAACTTGTTTGGGCTGTTGAGAGGAGTAAAAAACCATCAAAAATTTCAATCCTGCATGATTCTACCAAGAAATGTGATTCTTCATTCAATACGCTGGTTTTTGCTATTGGGCTCTATTGAATAATGAATGTTTTGAATTTTCTCCAAAAGTAAAGTAGTTGCAAACTCATGCTTTTAGAGACTTGTTTGGGCTCATGAGAGGAGTAGAAAAACATCAAAAATTTCAGTCCTGCATGATTCTACCAAAAAATGTGTGTTCATTGAAACCGCTGGTTTTTGATAGTTTGGGCCCTATTGAATAATGAATGTTTTGAATTTTATCCAAAAGTAAAGTAGTTGCAAACTCATCCTTTTAGAAACTTGTTTGGGCTGTTGAGAGCAGTAAAAAACCATCAAAAATTTCAATCCTGCATGATTCTACCAAGAAATGTGATTCTTCATTCAAAACGCTGGTTTTTGCTATTGGGCTCTATTGAATAATGAATGTTTTGAATTTTCTCCAAAAGTAAAGTAGTTGCAAACTCATCCTTTTAGAGACTTGTTTGGGCTCATGAGAGGAGTAGAAAAACATCAAAAATTTCAGTCCTGCATGATTCTACCAAGAAATGTGTGTTCATTGAAACCGCTGGTTTTTGATAGTTTGGGCCCTATTGAATAATGAATGTTTTGAATTTTCTCCAAAAGTAAAGTAGTTGCAAACTCATGCTTTTAGAGACTTGTTTGGGCTCATGAGAGGAGTAGAAAAACATCAAAAATTTCAGTCCTGCATGATTCTACCAAGAAATGTGTGTTCATTGAAACCGCTGGTTTTTGATAGTTTGGGCCCTAATGAATAATGACTGTTTTGAATTTTCTCCAAAAATAAAATAGTTGCAAACTCATCCTTTTAGAAACTTGTTTGGGCTGTTGAGAGGAGTAAAAAACCATCAAAAATTTCAATCCTGCATGATTCTACCAAGAAATGTGATTCTTCATTCAAAACGCTGGTTTTTGTTATTGGGCTCTGTTGAATAATGAATGTTTTGAATTTTCTCCAAAAGTAAAGTAGTTGCAAACTCATCCTTTTAGAGACTTGTTTGGGATCATGAGAGGAGTAGAAAAACATCAAAAATTTCAGTCCTGCACGATTCTACCAAGAAATGTGTGTTCATTCAAACCGCTGGTTTTTGATAGTTTGGGCCCTACTGAATAATGAATGTTTTGAATTTTCTCCAAAAGTAAAGTAGTTGCAAACTCATCCTTTTAGAAACTTGTTTGGGCTGTTGAGAGGAGTAAAAAACCATCAAAAATTTCAATTCTGCATGATTCTACCAAGAAATGTGATTCTTCATTCAAAACCTGATTTTTGCTATTGGGCTCTATTGAATAATGAATGTTTTGAATTTTCTTCAAAAGTAAAGTAGTTGCAAACTCATGCTTTTAGAGACTTGTTTGGGCTCATGAGAGGAGTAGAAAAACATCAAAAATTTCAGTCCTGCATGATTCTACCAAGAAATGTGTGTTCATTGAAACCGCTGGTTTTTGATAGTTTGGGACCTATTGAATAATGAATGTTTTGAATTCTCTCCAAAAGTAAAGTAGTTGCAAACTCATCCTTTTAGAAACTTGTTTGGGCTGTTGAGAGGAGTAAAAAACCATCAAAAATTTCAATCCTGCATGATTCTACCAAGAAATGTGATTCTTCATTCAAAACGCTGGTTTTTGCTATTGGGCTCTATTGAATAATGAATGTTTTGAATTTTCTCCAAAAGTAAAGTAGTTGCAAACTCATCCTTTTAGAGACTTGTTTGGGCTCATGAGAGGAGTAGAAAAACATCAAAAATTTCAGTCCTGCACGATTCTACCAAGAAATGTGTGTTCATTCAAACCGCTGGTTTTTGATATTTTGGGCCCTATTGAATAATGAATGTTTTGAATTTTCTCCAAAAGTAAAGTAGTTGCAAACTCATCCTTTTATAAACTTGTTTGGGCTGTTGAGAGCAGTAAAAAACCATCAAAAATTTCAATCCTGCATGATTCTACCAAGAAATGTAATTCTTCATTCAAAACGCTGGTTTTTGCTATTGGGCTCTATTGAATAATGAATGTTTAGAATTTTCTCCAAAAGTAAAGTAGTTGCAGACTCATCCTTTTAGAGACTTGTTTGGGCTAATGAGAGGAGTAGAAAAACATCAAAAATTTCAGTCCTGCACGATTCTACCAAGAAATGTGTGTTCATTCAAACCGCTGGTTTTTGATAGTTTGGGCCCTATTGAATAATGAATGTTTTGAATTTTCTCCAAAAGTAAAGTAGTTGCAAACTCATGCTTTTAGTGACTTGTTTGGGCTCATGAGATTAGAAAAACATCAGAAATTTCAGTCCTGCATGATTCTACCAAGAAATGTGTGTTCATTGAAACCGCTGGTTTTTGATAGTTTGGGCCCTATTGAATAATGAATGTTTTGAATTTTCTCCAAAAATAAAGTAGTTGCAAACTCATCCTTTTAGAAACTTGTTTGGGCTGTTGAGAGGAGTAAAAAACCATCAAAAATTTCAATCCTGCATGATTCTACCAAGAAATGTGATTCTTCATTCAAAACGCTGGTTTTTGCTATTGGGCTCTATTGAATAATGAATGTTTTGAATTTTCTCCAAAAGTAAAGTAGTTGCAAACTCATGCTTTTAGAGACTTGTTTGGGCTCATGAGAGGAGTAGAAAAAAATCAAAAATTTCAGTCCTGCTCGATTCTACCAAGAAATGTGTGTTCATTCAAACCGCTGGTTTTTGATATTTTGGGCCCTATTGAATAACGAATGTTTTGAATTGTCTCCAAAAGTAAAGTAGTTGCAAACTCATGCTTTTAGAAACTTGTTTGGGCTGTTGAGAGGAGTAAAAAACCATCAAAAATTTCAATCCTGCATGATTCTACCAAGAAATGTGATTCTTCATTCAAAACGCTGGTTTTTGCTATTGGGCTCTATTGAATAATGAATGTTTTGAATTTTCTCCAAAAGTAAAGTAGTTGCAAACTCATCCTTTTAGAGACTTGTTTGGGTTCATGAGAGGAGTAGAAAAACATCAAAAATTTCAGTCCTGCACGATTCTACCAAGAAATGTGTGTTCATTCAAACCGCTGGTTTTTGATATTTTGGGCCCTATTGATTAATGAATGTTTTATATTTTCTCCAAAAGTAAAGTAGTTGCAAACTCATCCTTTTAGAAACTTGTTTGGGCTGTTGAGAGGAGTATAAAACCATCAAAAATTTCAATCCTGCATGATTCTACCAAGAAATGTGATTCTTCATTCAAAACCTGATTTTTGCTATTGGGCTCTATTGAATAATGAATGTTTTGAATTTTCTCCAAAAGTAAAGTAGTTGCAAACTCATGCTTTTAGAGACTTGTTTGGGCTCATGAGAGGAGTAGAAAAACATCAAAAATTTCAGTCCTGCATGATTCTACCAAGAAATGTGTGTTCATTGAAACTGCTGGTTTTTGATAGTTTGGGCCCTATTGAATAATGAATGTTTTGAATTTTCTCCAAAAGTAAAGTAGTTGCAAACTCATCCTTTTAGAAACTTGTTTGGGCTGTTGAGAGGAGTAAAAAACCATCAAAAATTTCAATCCTGCATGATTTTACCAAGAAATGTGATTCTTCATTCAAAACCTGATTTTTGCTATTGGGCTCTATTGAATAATGAATGTTTTGAATTTTCTCCAAAAGTAAAGTAGTTGCAAACTCATGCTTTTAGAGACTTGTTTGGGCTCATGAGAGGAGTAGAAAAACATCAAAAATTTCAGTCCTGCATGATCCCACCAAGAAATGTGTGTTCATTGAAACCACTGGTTTTTGATAGTTTGGGCCCTATTGAATAATGAATGTTTTGAATTTTCTCCAAAAATAAAGTAGTTGCAAACTCATCCTTTTAGAAACTTGTTTGGGCTGTTGAGAGGAGTAAAAAACCATCAAAAATTTCAATCCTGCATGATTCTACCAAGAAATGTGATTCTTCATTCAAAACGCAGGCTTTTGCTATTGGGCTCTATTGAATAATGAATGTTTTGAATTTTCTCCAAAAGTAAAGTAGTTGCAAACTCATCCTTTTAGAGACTTGTTTGGGCTCATGAGAGGAGTAGAAAAACATCAAAAATTTCAGTCCTGCATGATTCTACCAAGAAATGTGTGTTCATTCAAACCGCTGGTTTTTGATAGTTTGGGCCCTATTGAATAATGAATGTTTAGAATTTTCTCCAAAAGTAAAGTAGTTGCAAACTCATCCTTTTAGAAACTTGTTTGGGCTGTTGAGAGCAGTAAAAACCCATCAAAAATTTCAATCCTGCATGATTCTACCAAGAAATGTAGTTCTTCATTCAAAACGCTGGTTTTTGCTATTGGGCTCTATTGAATAATGAATGTTTTGAATTTTCTCCAAAAGTAAAGTAGTTGCAGACTCATCCTTTTAGAGACTTGTTTGGGCTAATGAGAGGAGTAGAAAAACATCAAAAATTTCAGTCCTGCACGATTCTACCAAGAAATGTGTGTTCATTCAAACCGCTGGTTTTTGATAGTTTGGGCCCTATTGAATAATGAATGTTTTGAATTTTCTCCAAAAGTAAAGTAGTTGCAAACTCATGCTTTTAGAGACTTGTTTGGGCTCATGAGATTAGAAAAACATCAGAAATTTCAGTCCTGCATGATTCTACCAAGAAATGTGTGTTCATTGAAACCGCTGGTTTTTGATAGTTTGGGCCCTATTGAATAATGAATGTTTTGAATTTTCTCCAAAAATAAAGTAGTTGCAAACTCATCCTTTTAGAAACTTGTTTGGGCTGTTGAGAGGAGTAAAAAACCATCAAAAATTTCAATCCTGCATGATTCTACCAAGAAATGTGATTCTTCATTCAAAACGCTGGTTTTTGCTATTGGGCTCTATTGAATAATGAATGTTTTGAATTTTCTCCAAAAGTAAAGTAGTTGCAAACTCATGCTTTTAGAGACTTGTTTGGGCTCATGAGAGGAGTAGAAAAAAATCAAAAATTTCAGTCCTGCACGATTCTACCAAGAAATGTGTGTTCATTCAAACCGCTGGTTTTTGATATTTTGGGCCCTATTGAATAACGAATGTTTTGAATTGTCTCCAAAAGTAAAGTAGTTGCAAACTCATGCTTTTAGAAACTTGTTTGGGCTGTTGAGAGGAGTAAAAAAACCATCAAAAATTTCAATCCTGCATGATTCTACCAAGAAATGTGATTCTTCATTCAAAACGCTGGTTTTTGCTATTGGGCTCTATTGAATAATGAATGTTTTGAATTTTCTCCAAAAGTAAAGTAGTTGCAAACTCATCCTTTTAGAGACTTGTTTGGGCTCATGAGAGGAGTAGAAAAACATCAAAAATTTCAGTCCTGCACGATTCTACCAAGAAATGTGTGTTCATTCAAACCGCTGGTTTTTTATATTTTGGGCCCTATTGAATAATGAATGTTTTGAATTTTCTCCAAAAGTAAAGTAGTTGCAAACTCATCCTTTTAGAAACTTGCTTGGGCTGTTGAGAGGAGTATAAAACCATCAAAAATTTCAATCCTGCATGATTCTACCAAGAAATGTGATTCTTCATTCAAAACCTGATTTTTGCTATTGGGCTCTATTGAATAATGAATGTTTTGAATTTTCTCCAAAAGTAAAGTAGTTGCAAACTCATGCTTTTAGAGACTTGTTTGGGCTCATGAGAGGAGTAGAAAAACATCAAAAATTTCAGTCCTGCATGATTCTACCAAGAAATGTGTGTTCATTGAAACTGCTGGTTTTTGATAGTTTGGGCCCTATTGAATAATGAATGTTTTGAATTTTCTCCAAAAGTAAAGTAGTTGCAAACTCATCCTTTTAGAAACTTGTTTGGGCTGTTGAGAGGAGTAAAAAACCATCAAAAATTTCAATCCTGCATGATTTTACCAAGAAATGTGATTCTTCATTCAAAACCTGATTTTTGCTATTGGGCTCTATTGAATAATGAATGTTTTGAATTTTCTCCAAAAGTAAAGTAGTTGCAAACTCATGCTTTTAGAGACTTGTTTGGGCTCATGAGAGGAGTAGAAAAACATCAAAAATTTCAGTCCTGCATGATCCCACCAAGAAATGTGTGTTCATTGAAACCACTGGTTTTTGATAGTTTGGGCCCTATTGAATAATGAATGTTTTGAATTTTCTCCAAAAATAAAGTAGTTGCAAACTCATCCTTTTAGAAACTTGTTTGGGCTGTTGAGAGGAGTAAAAAACCATCAAAAAATTCAATCCTGCATGATTCTACCAAGAAATGTGATTCTTCATTCAAAACGCAGGTTTTTGCTATTGGGCTCTATTGAATAATGAATGTTTTGAATTTTCTCCAAAAGTAAAGTAGTTGCAAACTCATCCTTTTAGAGACTTGTTTGGGCTCATGAGAGGAGTAGAAAAACATCAAAAATTTCAGTCCTGCATGATTCTACCAAGAAATGTGTGTTCATTCAAACCGCTGTTTTTTGCTAGTTTGGGCCCTATTGAATAATGAATGTTTTGAATTTTCTCCAAAAGTAAAGTAGTTGCAAACTCATCCTTTTAGAAACTTGTTTGGGCTGTTGAGAGCAGTAAAAAACCATCAAAAATTTCAATCCTGCATGATTCTACCAAGAAATGTAATTCTTCATTCAAAACGCTGGTTTTTGCTATTGGGCTCTATTGAATAATGAATGTTTTGAATTTTCTCCAAAAGTAAAGTAGTTGCAGACTCATCCTTTTAGAGACTTGTTTGGGCTAATGAGAGGAGTAGAAAAACATCAAAAATTTCAGTCCTGCACGATTCTACCAAGAAATGTGTGTTCATTCAAACCGCTGGTTTTTGATAGTTTGGGCCCTATTGAATAATGAATGTTTTGAATTTTCTCCAAAAGTAAAGTAGTTGCAAACTCATGCTTTTAGAGACTTGTTTGGGCTCATGAGATTAGAAAAACATCAGAAATTTCAGTCCTGCATGATTCTACCAAGAAATGTGTGTTCATTGAAACCGCTGGTTTTTGATAGTTTGGGCCCTATTGAATAATGAATGTTTTGAATTTTCTCCAAAAATAAAGTAGTTGCAAACTCATCCTTTTAGAAACTTGTTTGGGCTGTTGAGAGGAGTAAAAAACCATCAAAAATTTCAATCCTGCATGATTCTACCAAGAAATGTGATTCTTCATTCAAAACGCTGGTTTTTGCTATTGGGCTCTATTGAATAATGAATGTTTTGAATTTTCTCCAAAAGTAAAGTAGTTGCAAACTCATCCTTTTAGAGACTTGTTTGGGCTCATGAGAGGAGTAGAAAAACATCAAAAATTTCAGTCCTGCACGATTCTACCAAGAAATGTGTGTTCATTCAAACCGCTGGTTTTTGATATTTTGGGCCCTATTGAATAATGAATGTTTTGAATTTTCTCCAAAAGTAAAGTAGTTGCAAACTCATCCTTTTAGAAACTTGTTTGGGCTGTTGAGAGGAGTATAAAACCATCAAAAATTTCAATCCTGCATGATTCTACCAAGAAATGTGATTCTTCATTCAAAACCTGATTTTTGCTATTGGGCTCTATTGAATAATGAATGTTTTGAATTTTCTCCAAAAGTAAAGTAGTTGCAAACTCATGCTTTTAGAGACTTGTTTGGGCTCATGAGAGGAGTAGAAAAACATCAAAAATTTCAGTCCTGCATGATTCTACCAAGAAATGTGTGTTCATTGAAACTGCTGGTTTTTGATAGTTTGGGCCCTATTGAATAATGAATGTTTTGAATTTTCTCCAAAAGTAAAGTAGTTGCAAACTCATCCTTTTAGAAACTTGTTTGGGCTGTTGAGAGGAGTAAAAAAACATCAAAAATTTCAATCCTGCATGATTTTACCAAGAAATGTGATTCTTCATTCAAAACCTGATTTTTGCTATTGGGCTCTATTGAATAATGAATGTTTTAAATTTTCTCCAAAAGTAAAGTAGTTGCAAACTCATGCTTTTAGAGACTTGTTTGGGCTCATGAGAGGAGTAGAAAAACATCAAAAATTTCAGTCCTGCATGATCCCACCAAGAAATGTGTGTTCATTGAAACCACTGGTTTTTGATAGTTTGGGCCCTATTGAATAATGAATGTTTTGAATTTTCTCCAAAAGTAAAGTAGTTGCAAACTCATCCTTTTAGAAACTTGTTTGGGCTGTTGAGAGGAGTAAAAAAACCATCAAAAATTTCAATCCTGCATGATTCTACCAAGAAATGTGATTCTTCATTCAATACGCTGGTTTTTGCTATTGGGCTCTATTGAATAATGAATGTTTTGAATTTTCTCCAAAAGTAAAGTAGTTGCAAACTCATGCTTTTAGAGACTTGTTTGGGCTCATGAGAGGAGTAGAAAAACATCAAAAATTTCAGTCCTGCATGATTCTACCAAGAAATGTGTGTTCATTGAAACCGCAGGTTTTTGATAGTTTGGGCCCTATTGAATAATGAATGTTTTGAATTTTCTCCAAAAGTAAAGTAGTTGCAAACTCATCCTTTTAGAAACTTGTTTGGGCTGTTGAGAGCAGTAAAAAACCATCAAAAATTTAAATCCTGCATGATTCTACCAAGAAATGTGATTCTTCATTCAAAATGCTGGTTTTTGCTATTGGGCTCTATTGAATAATGAATGTTTTAAATTTTCTCCAAAAGTAAAGTAGTTGCAAACTCATCCTTTTAGAGACTTGTTTGGGCTAATGAGAGGAGTAGAAAATCATCAAAAATTTCAGTCCTGCACGATTCTACCAAGAAATGTGTGTTCATTCAAACCGCTGGTTTTTGATATTTTGGGCCCTATTGAATAATGAATGTTTTGAATTTTCTCCAAAAGTAAAGTAGTTGCAAACTCATCCTTTTAGAA
Organism: Dendrobates tinctorius; assembly: GCF_039654945.1. Classification (NCBI taxonomy): domain Eukaryota; kingdom Metazoa; phylum Chordata; class Amphibia; order Anura; family Dendrobatidae; genus Dendrobates; species Dendrobates tinctorius. The sequence continues at coordinate 27,998,034 of NW_027361793.1, forward strand.
ACTTGTTTGGGCTGTTGAGAGGAGTAAAAAACCATCAAAAATTTCAATCTTGCATTATTCTACCAAGAAATGTGATTCTTCATTCAAAACCTGATTTTTGCTATTGGGCTCTATTGAATAATGAATGTTTTGAATTTTCTCCAAAAGTAAAGTAGTTGCAAACTCATGCTTTTAGAGACTTGTTTGGGCTCATGAGAGGAGTAGAAAAACATCAAAAATTTCAGTCCTGCATGATTCTACCAAGAAATGTGTGTTCATTGAAACCGCTGGTTTTTGATAGTTTGGGCCCTATTGAATAATGAATGTTTTGAATTTTCTCCAAAAGTAAAGTAGTTGCAAACTCATGCTTTTAGAGACTTGTTTGGGCTCATGAGAGTAGAAAAACATCAGAAATTTCAGTCCTGCATGATTCTACCAAGAAATGTGTGTTCATTGAAACCGCTGGTTTTTGATAGTTTGGGCCCTATTGAATAATGAATGTTTTGAATTTTCTCCAAAAATAAAATAGTTGCAAACTCATCCTTTTAGAAACTTGTTTGGGCTGTTGAGAGGAGTAAAAAACCATCAAAAATTTCAATCCTGCACGATTCTACCAAAAAATGTGATTCTTCATTCAAAACGCTGGTTTTTGTTATTGGGCTCGGTTGAATAATGAATGTTTTGAATTTTCTCCAAAAGTAAAGTAGTTGCAAACTCATCCTTTTAGAGACTTGTTTGGGCTCATGAGAGGAGTAGAAAAACAACTAAAATTTCAGTCCTGCACGATTCTACCAAGAAATGTGTGTTCATTCAAACCGCTGGTTTTTGATATTTTGGGCCCTATTGAATAATGAATGTTTTGAATTTTCTCCAAAAGTAAAGTAGTTGCAAACTCATCCTTTTAGAAACTTGTTTGGGCTGTTGAGAGGAGTATAAAACCATCAAAAATTTCAATCCTGCATGATTCTACCAAGAAATGTGATTCTTCATTCAAAACCTGATTTTTGCTATTGGGCTCTATTGAATAATGAATGTTTTGAATTTTCTCCAAAAGTAAAGTAGTTGCAAACTCATGCTTTTAGAGACTTGTTTGGGCTCATGAGAGGAGTAGAAAAACATCAAAAATTTCAGTCCTGCATGATTCTACCAAGAAATGTGTGTTCATTGAAACTGCTGGTTTTTGATAGTTTGGGCCCTATTGAATAATGAATGTTTTGAATTTTCTCCAAAAGTAAAGTAGTTGCAAACTCATCCTTTTAGAAACTTGTTTGGGCTGTTGAGAGGAGTAAAAAAACATCAAAAATTTCAATCCTGCATGATTTTACCAAGAAATGTGATTCTTCATTCAAAACCTGATTTTTGCTATTGGGCTCTATTGAATAATGAATGTTTTAAATTTTCTCCAAAAGTAAAGTAGTTGCAAACTCATGCTTTTAGAGACTTGTTTGGGCTCATGAGAGGAGTAGAAAAACATCAAAAATTTCAGTCCTGCATGATCCCACCAAGAAATGTGTGTTCATTGAAACCACTGGTTTTTGATAGTTTGGGCCCTATTGAATAATGAATGTTTTGAATTTTCTCCAAAAGTAAAGTAGTTGCAAACTCATCCTTTTAGAAACTTGTTTGGGCTGTTGAGAGGAGTAAAAAAACCATCAAAAATTTCAATCCTGCATGATTCTACCAAGAAATGTGATTCTTCATTCAATACGCTGGTTTTTGCTATTGGGCTCTATTGAATAATGAATGTTTTGAATTTTCTCCAAAAGTAAAGTAGTTGCAAACTCATGCTTTTAGAGACTTGTTTGGGCTCATGAGAGGAGTAGAAAAACATCAAAAATTTCAGTCCTGCATGATTCTACCAAGAAATGTGTGTTCATTGAAACCGCAGGTTTTTGATAGTTTGGGCCCTATTGAATAATGAATGTTTTGAATTTTCTCCAAAAGTAAAGTAGTTGCAAACTCATCCTTTTAGAAACTTGTTTGGGCTGTTGAGAGCAGTAAAAAACCATCAAAAATTTAAATCCTGCATGATTCTACCAAGAAATGTGATTCTTCATTCAAAATGCTGGTTTTTGCTATTGGGCTCTATTGAATAATGAATGTTTTAAATTTTCTCCAAAAGTAAAGTAGTTGCAAACTCATCCTTTTAGAGACTTGTTTGGGCTAATGAGAGGAGTAGAAAATCATCAAAAATTTCAGTCCTGCACGATTCTACCAAGAAATGTGTGTTCATTCAAACCGCTGGTTTTTGATATTTTGGGCCCTATTGAATAATGAATGTTTTGAATTTTCTCCAAAAGTAAAGTAGTTGCAAACTCATCCTTTTAGAAACTTGTTTGGGCTGTTGAGAGGAGTAAAAAACCATCAAAAATTTCAATCTTGCATTATTCTACCAAGAAATGTGATTCTTCATTCAAAACCTGATTTTTGCTATTGGGCTCTATTGAATAATGAATGTTTTGAATTTTCTCCAAAAGTAAAGTAGTTGCAAACTCATGCTTTTAGAGACTTGTTTGGGCTCATGAGAGGAGTAGAAAAACATCAAAAATTTCAGTCCTGCATGATTCTACCAAGAAATGTGTGTTCATTGAAACCGCTGGTTTTTGATAGTTTGGGCCCTATTGAATAATGAATGTTTTGAATTTTCTCCAAAAGTAAAGTAGTTGCAAACTCATGCTTTTAGAGACTTGTTTGGGCTCATGAGAGTAGAAAAACATCAGAAATTTCAGTCCTGCATGATTCTACCAAGAAATGTGTGTTCATTGAAACCGCTGGTTTTTGATAGTTTGGGCCCTATTGAATAATGAATGTTTTGAATTTTCTCCAAAAATAAAATAGTTGCAAACTCATCCTTTTAGAAACTTGTTTGGGCTGTTGAGAGGAGTAAAAAACCATCAAAAATTTCAATCCTGCACGATTCTACCAAAAAATGTGATTCTTCATTCAAAACGCTGGTTTTTGTTATTGGGCTCGGTTGAATAATGAATGTTTTGAATTTTCTCCAAAAGTAAAGTAGTTGCAAACTCATCCTTTTAGAGACTTGTTTGGGCTCATGAGAGGAGTAGAAAAACATCAAAAATTTCAGTCCTGCACGATTCTACCAAGAAATGTGTGTTCATTCAAACCGCTGGTTTTTGATATTTTGGGCCCTATTGAATAATGAATGTTTTGAATTTTCTCCAAAAGTAAAGTAGTTGCAAACTCATCCTTTTAGAAACTTGTTTGGGCTGTTGAGAGGAGTAAAAAACCATCAAAAATTTCAATCCTGCATGATTCTACCAAGAAATGTGATTCTTCATTCAAAACCTGATTTTTGCTATTGGGCTCTATTGAATAATGAATGTTTTGAATTTTCTCCAAAAGTAAAGTAGTTGCAAACTCATGCTTTTAGAGACTTGTTTGGGCTCATGAGAGGAGTAGAAAAACATCAAAAATTTCAGTCCTGCATGATTCTACCAAGAAATGTGTGTTCATTCAAACCGCTGGTTTTTGATAGTTTGGGCCCTATTGAATAATGAATGTTTTGAATTTTCTCCAAAAGTAAAGTAGTTGCAAACTCATCCTTTTAGAAACTTGTTTGGGCTGTTGAGAGGAGTAAAAAACCATCAAAAATTTCAATCCTGCATGATTCTACCAAGAAATGTGATTCTTCATTCAAAACGCTGGTTTTTGCTATTGGGCTCTATTGAATAATGAATGTTTTGAATTTTCTCCAAAAGTAAAGTAGTTGCAAACTCATCCTTTTAGAGACTTGTTTGGGCTAATGAGAGGAGTAGAAAAACATCAAAAATTTCAGTCCTGCATGATTCTACCAAGAAATGTGTGTTCATTCAAACCGCTGGTTTTTGATATTTTGGGCCCTATTGAATAATGAATGTTTTGAATTTTCTCCAAAAGTAAAGTAGTTGCAAACTCATCCTTTTAGACTCTTGTTTGGGCTGTTGAGAGGAGTAAAAAACCATCAAAAATTTCAATCCTGCATGATTCTACCAAGAAATGTGATTCTTCATTCAAAACGCTGGTTTTTGCTATTGGGCTCTATTGAATAATGAATGTTTTGAATTTTCTCCAAAATTAAAGTAGTTGCAAACTCATGCTTTTAGAGACTTGTTTGGGCTCATGAAAGGAGTAGAAAAACATCAAAAATTTCAGTCCTGCATGATTCTACCAAGAAATGTGTGTTCATTGAAACCGCTGATTTTTGATAGTTTGGGCCCTATTGAATAATGAATGTTTTGAATTTTCTCCAAAAGTAAAGTAGTTGCAAACTCATCCTTTTAGAAACTTGTTTGGGCTGTTGAGAGCAGTAAAAAACCATCAAAAATTTCAATCCTGCATGATTCTACCAAGAAATGTGATTCTTCATTCAAAACGCTGGTTTTTGCTATTGGGCTCTATTGAATAATGAATGTTTTGAATTTTCTCCAAAAGTAAAGTAGTTGCAGACTCATCCTTTTAGAGACTTGTTTGGGCTAATGAGAGGAGTAGAAAAACATCAAAAATTTCAGTCCTGCACGATTCTACCAAGAAATGTGTGTTCATTCAAACCGCTGGTTTTTGATAGTTTGGGCCCTATTGAATAATGAATGTGTTGAATTTTCTCCAAAAGTAAAGTAGTTGCCAACTCATCCTTTTAGAAAATTGTTTGGGCTGTTGAGAGGAGTAAAAAACCATCAAAAATTTCAATCCTGCATGATTCTACCAAGAAATGTGATTCTTCATTCAAAACGCTGGTTTTTGCTATTGGGCTCTATTGAATAATGAATGTTTTGAATTTTCTCCAAAAGAAAAGTAGTTGCAAACTCATGCTTTTAGAGACTTGTTTGAGCTCATGAGAGGAGTAGAAAAAAATCAAAAATTTCAGTCCTGCACGATTCTACCAAGAAATGTGTGTTCATTCAAACCGCTGGTTTTTGATATTTTGGGCCCTATTGAATAACGAATGTTTTGAATTTTCTCCAAAAGTAAAGTAGTTGCAAACTCATGCTTTTAGAAACTTGTTTGGGCTGTTGAGAGGAGTAAAAAACCATCAAAAATTTCAATCCTGCATGATTCTACCAAGAAATGTGATTCTTCATTCAAAACGTTGGTTTTTGCTATTGGGCTCTATTGAATAATGAATGTTTTGAATTTTCTCCAAAAGTAAAGTAGTTGCAAACTCATCCTTTTAGAGACTTGTTTGGGCTCATGAGAGGAGTAGAAAAACATCAAAAATTTCAGTCCTGCACGATTCTACCAAGAAATGTGTGTTCATTCAAACTGCTGGTTTTTGATATTTTGGGCCCTATTGAATAATGAATGTTTTGAATTTTCTCCAAAAGTAAAGTAGTTGCAAACTCATCCTTTTAGAAACTTGTTTGGGCTGTTGAGAGGAGTAAAAAACCATAAAAAATTTCAATCCTGCATGATTCTACCAAGAAATGTGATTCTTCATTCAAAACCTGATTTTTGCTATTGGGCTCTATTGAATAATGAATGTTTTGAATTTTCTCCAAAAGTAAAGTAGTTGCAAACTCATGCTTTTAGAGACTTGTTTGGGCTCATGAGAGGAGTAGAAAAACATCAAAAATTTCAGTCCTGCATGATTCTACCAAGAAATGTGTGTTCATTGAAACCGCTGGTTTTTGATAGTTTGGGCCCTATTGAATAATGAATGTTTTGAATTTTCTCCAAAAGTAAAGTAGTTGCAAACTCATCCTTTTAGAAACTTGTTTGGGCTGTTGAGAGGAGTAAAAAACCATCAAAAATTTCAATCCTGCATGATTCTACCAAGAAATGTGATTCTTCATTCAAAACGCTGGTTTTTGCTATTGGGCTCTGTTGAATAATGAATGTTTTGAATTTTCTCCAAAAGTAAAGTAGTTGCAAACTCATGCTTTTAGAGACTTGTTTGGGCTCATGAGAGGAGTAGAAAAACATCAAAAATTTCAGTCCTGCATGATTCTACCAAGAAATGTGTGTTCATTGAAACTGCTGGTTTTTGATAGTTTGGGCCCTATTGAATAATGAATGTTTTGAATTTTCTCCAAAAGTAAAGTAGTTGCAAACTCATCCTTTTAGAAACTTGTTTGGGCTGTTGAGAGGAGTAAAAAACCATCAAAAATTTCAATCCTGCATGATTTTACCAAGAAATGTGATTCTTCATTCAAAACCTGATTTTTGCTATTGGGCTCTATTGAATAATGAATGTTTTGAATTTTCTCCAAAAGTAAAGTAGTTGCAAACTCATGCTTTTAGAGACTTGTTTGGGCTCATGAGAGGAGTAGAAAAACATCAAAATTTTCAGTCCTGCATGATCCCACCAAGAAATGTGTGTTCATTGAAACCACTGGTTTTTGATAGTTTGGGCCCTATTGAATAATGAATGTTTTGAATTTTCTCCAAAAATAAAGTAGTTGCAAACTCATCCTTTTAGAAACTTGTTTGGGCTGTTGAGAGGAGTAAAAAACCATCAAAAATTTCAATCCTGCATGATTCTACCAAGAAATGTGATTGTTCATTCAAAACGCAGGTTTTTGCTATTGGGCTCTATTGAATAATGAATGTTTTGAATTTTCTCCAAAAGTAAAGTAGTTGCAAACTCATCCTTTTAGAGACTTGTTTGGGCTCATGAGAGGAGTAGAAAAACATCAAAAATTTCAGTCCTGCACGATTCTACCAAGAAATGTGTGTTCATTCAAACCGCTGGTTTTTGATATTTTGGGCCCTATTGAATAATGAATGTTTTGAATTTTCTCCAAAAGTAAAGTAGTTGCAAACTCATCCTTTTAGAAACTTGTTTGGGCTGTTGAGAGGAGTAAAAAACCATCAAAAATTTCAATCCTGCATGATTCTACCAAGAAATGTGATTCTTCATTCAAAACCTGATTTTTGCTATTGGGCTCTATTGAATAATGAATGTTTTGAATTTTCTCCAAAAGTAAAGTAGTTGCAAACTCATGCTTTTAGAGACTTGTTTGGGCTCATGAGAGGAGTAGAAAAACATCAAAAATGTCAGTCCTGCATGATTCTACCAAGAAATGTGTGTTCATTCAAACCGCTGGTTTTTGATAGTTTGGGCCCTATTGAATAATGAATGTTTTGAATTTTCTCCAAAAGTAAAGTAGTTGCAAACTCATCCTTTTAGAAACTTGTTTGGGCTGTTGAGAGCAGTAAAAAACCATCAAAAATTTAAATCCTGCATGATTCTACCAAGAAATGTGATTCTTCATTCAAAACGCTGGTTTTTGCTATTGGGCTCTATTGAATAATGAATGTTTTGAATTTTCTCCAAAAGTAAAGTAGTTGCAAACTCATCCTTTTAGAGACTTGTTTGGGCTAATGAGAGGAGTAGAAAAACATCAAAAATTTCAGTCCTGCACGATTCTACCAAGAAATGTGTGTTCATTGACACCGCTGGTTTTTGATAGTTTGGGCCCTATTGAATAATGAATGTTTTGAATTTTCTCCAAAAGTAAAGTAGTTGCAAACTCATGCTTTTAGAGACTTGTTTGGGCTCATGAGAGGAGTAGAAAAACATCAAAAATTTCAGTCCTGCATGATTCTACCAAGAAATGTGTGTTCATTGAAACCGCTGGTTTTTGATAGTTTGGGCCCTATTGAATAATGAATGTTTTGAATTTTCTCCAAAAGTAAAGTAGTTGCAAACTCATCCTTTTAGAGACTTGTTTGGGCTCATGAGAGGAGTAGAAAAACATCAAAAATTTCAGTCCTGCACGATTCTACCAAGAAATGTGTGTTCATTGAAACCGCTGGTTTTTGATAGTTTGGGCCCTATTGAATAATGAATGTTTTGAATTTTCTCCAAAAGTAAAGTAGTTGCAAACTCATCCTTTTAGAAACTTGTTTGGGCTGTTGAGAGGAGTAAAAAACCATCAAAAATTTCAATCTTGCATGATTCTACCAAGAAATGTGATTCTTCATTCAAAACCTAATTTTTGCTATTGGGCTCTATTGAATAATGAATGTTTTGAATTTTCTCCAAAAGTAAAGTAGTTGCAAACTCATGCTTTTAGAGACTTGTTTGGGCTCATGAGAGGAGTAGAAAAACATCAAAAATTTCAGTCCTGCATGATTCTACCAAGAAATGTGTGTTCATTGAAACCGCTGGTTTTTGATAGTTTGGGCCCTATTGAATAATGAATGTTTTGAATTTTCTCCAAAAGTAAAGTAGTTGCAAACTCATGCTTTTAGAGACTTGTTTGGGCTCATGAGAGTAGAAAAACATCAGAAAATTCAGTCCTGCATGATTCTACCAAGAAATGTGTGTTCATTGAAACCGCTGGTTTTTGATAGTTTGGGCCCTATTGAATAATGAATGTTTTGAATTTTCTCCAAAAATAAAATAGTTGCAAACTCATCCTTTTAGAAACTTGTTTGGGCTGTTGAGAGGAGTAAAAAACCATCAAAAATTTCAATCCTGCATGATTCTACCAAGAAATGTGATTCTTCATTCAAAACCTGATTTTTGCTATTGGGCTCTATTGAATAATGAATGTTTTGAATTTTCTCCAAAAGTAAAGTAGTTGCAAACTCATGCTTTTAGAGACTTGTTTGGGCTCATGAGAGGAGTAGAAAAACATCAAAAATTTCAGTCCTGCATGATTCTACCAAGAAATGTGTGTTCATTGAAACCGCTGGTTTTTGATAGTTTGGGCCCTATTGAATAATGAATGTTTTGAATTTTCTCCAAAAGTAAAGTAGTTGCAAACATCCTTTTAGAAACTTGTTTGGGCTGTTGAGAGCAGTAAAAAACCATCAAAAATTTCAATCCTGCATGATTCTACCAAGAAATGTGATTCTTCATTCAAAACGCTGGTTTTTGCTATTGGGCTCTATTGAATAATGAATGTTTTGAATTTTCTCCAAAAGTAAAGTAGTTGCAGACTCATCCTTTTAGAAACTTGTTTGGGCTAATGAGAGGAGTAGAAAAACATCAAAAATTTCAGTCCTGCACGATTCTACCAAGAAATGTGTGTTCATTCAAACCGCTGGTTTTTGATAGTTTGGGCCCTATTGAATAATGAATGTTTTGAATTTTCTCCAAAAGTAAAGTAGTTGCAAACTCATCCTTTTAGAAACTTGTTTGGGCTCTTGAGAGGAGTAAAAAACCATCAAAAATTTCAATCCTGCATGATTCTACCAAGAAATGTGATTCTTCATTCAAAACCTGATTTTTGCTATTGGGCTCTATTGAATAATGAATGTTTTGAATTTTCTTCAAAAGTAAAGTAGTTGCAAACTCATGCTTTTAGAGACTTGTTTGGGCTCATGAGAGGAGTAGAAAAACATCAAAAATTTCAGTCCTGCATGATTCTACCAAGAAATGTGTGTTCATTGAAACCGCTGTTTTTTGATAGTTTGGGCCCTATTGAATTATGAATGTTTTGAATTTTCTCCAAAAGTAAAGTAGTTGCAAACTCATCCTTTTAGAAACTTGTTTGGGCTGTTGAGAGGAGTAAAAAACCATCAAAAATTTCAATCCTGCATGATTCTACCAAGAAATGTGATTCTTCATTCAAAACCTGATTTTTGCTATTGGGCTCTATTGAATAATGAATGTTTTGAATTTTCTCCAAAAGTAAAGTAGTTGCAAACTCATGCTTTTAGAGACTTGTTTGGTCTCATGAGAGGAGTAGAAAAACATCAAAAATTTCAGTCCTGCATGATTCTACCAAGAAATGTGTGTTCATTGAAACCGCTGGTTTTTGATAGTTTGGGCCCTATTGAATAATGAATGTTTTGAATTTTCTCCAAAAGTAAAGTAGTTGCAAACTCATCCTTTTAGAAACTTGTTTGGGCTGTTGAGAGGAGAAAGGCCGGTTTCACATTAGCGCATTTTCAGCGCGCGCATGGCCGGGGGTAGCTCCGCCCCCGATCCGGCTCTCTGCCCGGCGTGCCCGCCCCTTCCTTGTAGCGCCGCCTCCTAGCGGACAGCGGCGCCTGCGATCGGCGCACCCTATCTTTAGCATAGGGTGCGCCGATCGTGCGCAGGCCGTGCGCTAGTTGCGCTTTGACCTTCCCTGCGCACTTTTGACAGTGCGCCGTGCGCGCCAAAATCAAACTTTTCGGATTTTGGCGCGCACGGCGCACCGTCAAAAGTGCGCAGCGCAGGTCAAAGCGCAACTTGCGCACGGCCTGCGCACGATCGGCGCACCCTATGCTAAAGATAGGGTGCGCCGATCGCAGGCGCCGCTGTCCGCTAGGAGGCGGCGCTACAAGGAAGGGGCGGGCACGCCGGGCAGAGAGCCGGATCGGGGGCGGAGCTACCCCCGGCCGTGCACGCGCTGAAAATGCGCTAATGTGAAACCAGCCTAAACAACCATCAAAAATTTCAATCCTGCATGATTCGACCAAGAAATGTGATTCTTCATTCAAAACGCTGGTTTTTGCTATTGGGCTCTATTGAATAATGAATGTTTTGAATTTTCTCCAAAAGTCAAGTAGTTGCAAACTCATCCTTTTAGAGACTTGTTTGGGCTCATGAGAGGAGTAGAAAAACATCAAAAATTTCAGTCCTGCACGATTCTACCAAGAAATGTGTGTTCATTGAAACCGCTGGTTTTTGATAGTTTGGGCCCTATTGAATAATGAATGTTTTGAATTTTCTCCAAAAGTAAAGTAGTTGCAAACTCCACCTTTTAGAAACTTGTTTGGGCTGTTGAGAGGAGTAAAAAACCATCAAAAATTTCAATCCTGCATGATTCTACCAAGAAATGTGATTCTTCATTCAAAACCTGATTTTTGCTATTGGGCTCTATTGAATAATGAATGTTTTGAATTTTCTCCAAAAGTAAAGTAGTTGCAAACTCATGCTTTTAGAGACTTGTTTGGGCTCATGAGAGGAGTAGAAAAACATCAAAAATTTCAGTCCTGCATGATTCTACCAAGAAATGTGTGTTCATTCAAACCGCTGGTTTTTGATAGTTTGGGCCCTATTGAATAATGAATGTTTTGAATTTTCTCCAAAAGTAAAGTAGTTGCAAACTCATCCTTTTAGAAACTTGTTTGGGCTGTTGAGAGGAGTAAAAAACCATCAAAAATTTCAATCCTGCATGATTCTACCAAGAAATGTGATTCTTCATTCAAAACCTGATTTTTGCTATTGGGCTCTATTGAATAATGAATGTTTTGAATTTTCTCCAAAAGTAAAGTAGTTGCAAACTCATGCTTTTAGAGACTTGTTTGGGCTCATGAGAGGAGTAGAAAAACATCAAAAATTTCAGTCCTGCATGATTCTACCAAGAAATGTGTGTTCATTGAAACCGCTGGTTTTTGATAGTTTGGGCCGTATTGAATAATGAATGTTTTGAATTTTCTACAAAAGTAAAGTAGTTGCAAACTCATCCTTTTAGAAACTTGTTTGGGCTGTTGAGAGGAGTAAAAATCCATCAAAAATTTCAATCCTGCATGATTCTACCAAGAAATGTGATTCTTCATTCAAAACGCTGGTTTTTGCTATTGGGCTCTATTGAATAATGAATGTTTTGAATTTTCTCCAAAAGTAAAGTAGTTGCAAACTCATGCTTTTAGAGACTTGTTTGGGCTCATGAGAGGAGTAGAAAAACATCAAAAATTTCAGTCCTGCATGATTCTACCAAGAAATGTGTGTTCATTGAAACCGCTGGTTTTTGATAGTTTGGGCCCTATTGAATAATGAATGTTTTGAATTTTCTCCAAAAGTAAAGTAGTTGCAAACTCATCCTTTTAGAGACTTGTTTGGGCTCATGAGAGGAGTAGAAAAACATCAAAAATTTCAGTCCTGCACGATTCTACCAAGAAATGTGTGTTCATTGTAACCGCTGGTTTTTGATAGTTTGGGCCCTATTGAATAATGAATGTTTTGAATTTTCTCCAAAAGTAAAGTAGTTGCAAACTCAACCTTTTAGAAACTTGTTTGGGCTGTTGAGAGGAGTAAAAAACCATCAAAAATTTCAATCCTGCATGATTCTACCAAGAAATGTGATTCTTCATTCAAAACCTGATTTTTGCTATTGGGCTCTATTGAATAATGAATGTTTTGAATTTTCTCCAAAAGTAAAGTAGTTGCAAACTCATGCTTTTAGAGACTTGTTTGGGCTCATGAGAGGAGTAGAAAAACATCAAAAATTTCAGTCCTGCATGATTCTACCAAGAAATGTGTGTTCATTCAAACCGCTGTTTTTTGATAGTTTGGGCCCTATTGAATAATGAATGTTTTGAATTTTCTCCAAAAGTAAAGTAGTTGCAAACTCATCCTTTTAGAAACTTGTTTGGGCTGTTGAGAGGAGTAAAAAACCATCAAAAATTTCAATCCTGCATGATTCTACCAAGAAATGTGATTCTTCATTCAAAACCTGATTTTTGCTATTGGGCTCTATTGAATATTGAATGTTTTGAATTTTCTCCAAAAGTAAAGTAATTGCAAACTCATGCTTTTAGAGACTTGTTTGGGCTCATGAGAGGAGTAGAAAAACATCAAAAATTTCAGTCCTGCATGATTCTACCAAGAAATGTGTGTTCATTCAAACCGCTGGTTTTTGATAGTTTGGGCCCTATTGAATAATGAATGTTTTGAATTTTCTCCAAAAGTAAAGTAGTTGCAAACTCATCCTTTTAGAAACTTGTTTGGGCTGTTGAGAGGAGTAAAAAACCATCAAAAATTTCAATCCTGCATGATTCTACCAAGAAATGTGATTCTTCATTCAAAACGCTGGTTTTTGCTATTGGGCTCTATTGAATAATGAATGTTTTGAATTTTCTCCAAAAGTAAAGTAGTTGCAAACTCATGCTTTTAGAGACTTGTTTGGGCTCATGAGAGGAGTAGAAAAACATCAAAAATTTCAGTCCTGCACGATTCTACCAAGAAATGTGTGTTCATTCAAACCGCTGGTTTTTGATATTTTGGGCCCTATTGAATAATGAATGTTTTGAATTTTCTCCAAAAGTAAAGTAGTTGCAAACTCATCCTTTTAGAAACTTGTTTGGGCTGTTGAGAGGAGTAAAAAACCATCAAAAATTTCAATCCTGCATGATTCTACCAAGAAATGTGATTCTTCATTCAAAACCTGATTTTTGCTATTGGGCTCTATTGAATAATGAATGTTTTGAATTTTCTCCAAAAGTAAAGTAGTTGCAAACTCATGCTTTTAGAGACTTGTTTGGGCTCATGAGAGGAGTAGAAAAACATCAAAAATTTCAGTCCTGCATGATTCTACCAAGAAATGTGTGTTCATTGAAACTGCTGGTTTTTGATAGTTTGGGCCCTATTGAATAATGAATGTTTTGAATTTTCTCCAAAAGTAAAGTAGTTGCAAACTCATCCTTTTAGAAACTTGTTTGGGCTGTTGAGAGGAGTAAAAAACCATCAAAAATTTCAATCCTGCATTATTTTACCAAGAAATGTGATTCTTCATTCAAAACCTGATTTTTGCTCTTGGGCTCTATTGAATAATGAATGTTTTGAATTTTCTCCAAAAGTAAAGTAGTTGCAAACTCATGCTTTTAGAGACTTGTTTGGGCTCATGAGAGGAGTAGAAAAACATCAAAAATTTCAGTCCTGCATGATCCCACCAAGAAATGTGTGTTTATTGAAACCACTGGTTTTTGATAGTTTGGGCCCTATTGAATAATGAATGTTTTGAATTTTCTCCAAAAATAAAGTAGTTGCAAACTCATCCTTTTAGAAACTTGTTTGGGCTGTTGAGAGGAGTAAAAAACCATCAAAAATTTCAATCCTGCATGATTCTACCAAGAAATGTGATTCTTCATTCAAAACGCAGGTTTTTGCTATTGGGCTCTATTGAATAATGAATGTTTTGAATTTTCTCCAAAAGTAAAGTAGTTGCAAACTCATCCTTTTAGAGACTTGTTTGGGCTCATGAGAGGAGTAGAAAAACATCAAAAATTTCAGTCCTGCACGATTCTACCAAGAAATGTGTGTTCATTCAAACCGCTGGTTTTTGATATTTTGGGCCCTATTGAATAATGAATGTTTTGAATTTTCTCCAAAAGTAAAGTAGTTGCAAACTCATCCTTTTAGAAACTTGTTTGGGCTGTTGAGAGGAGTAAAAAACCATGAAAAATTCCAATCCTGCATGATTCTACCAAGAAATGTGATTCTTCATTCAAAACCTGATTTTTGCTATTGGGCTCTATTGAATAATGAATGTTTTGAATTTTCTCCAAAAGTAAAGTAGTTGCAAACTCATGCTTTTAGAGACTTGTTTGGGCTCATGAGAGGAGTAGAAAAACATCAAAAATTTCAGTCCTGCATGATTCTACCAAGAAATGTGTGTTCATTCAAACCGCTGGTTTTTGATAGTTTGGGCCCTATTGAATAATGAATGTTTTGAATTTTCTCCAAAAGTAAAGTAGTTGCAAACTCATCCTTTTAGAAACTTGTTTGGGCTGTTGAGAGGAGTAAAAAACCATCAAAAATTTCAATCCTGCATGATTCTACCAAGAAATGTGATTCTTCATTCAAAACGCTGGTTTTTGCTATTGGGCTCTATTGAATAATGAATGTTTTGAATTTTCTCCAAAAGTAAAGTAGTTGCAAACTCATCCTTTTAGAGACTTGTTTGGGCTAATGAGAGGAGTAGAAAAACATCAAAAATTTCAGTCCTGCATGATTCTACCAAGAAATGTGTGTTCATTCAAACCGCTGGTTTTTGATATTTTGGGCCCTATTGAATAATGAATGTTTTGAATTTTCTCCAAAAGTAAAGTAGTTGCAAACTCATCCTTTTAGACTCTTGTTTGGGCTGTTGAGAGGAGTAAAAAACCATCAAAAATTTCAATCCTGCATGATTCTACCAAGAAATGTGATTCTTCATTCAAAACGCTGGTTTTTGCTATTGGGCTCTATTGAATAATGAATGTTTTGAATTTTCTCCAAAATTAAAGTAGTTGCAAACTCATGCTTTTAGAGACTTGTTTGGGCTCATGAAAGAGTAGAAAAACATCAAAAATTTCAGTCCTGCATGATTCTACCAAGAAATGTGTGTTCATTGAAACCGCTGATTTTTGATAGTTTGGGCCCTATTGAATAATGAATGTTTTGAATTTTCTCCAAAAGTAAAGTAGTTGCAAACTCATCCTTTTAGAAACTTGTTTGGGCTGTTGAGAGCAGTAAAAAACCATCAAAAATTTCAATCCTGCATGATTCTACCAAGAAATGTGATTCTTCATTCAAAACGCTGGTTTTTGCTATTGGGCTCTATTGAATAATGAATGTTTTGAATTTTCTCCAAAAGTAAAGTAGTTGCAGACTCATCCTTTTAGAGACTTGTTTGGGCTAATGAGAGGAGTAGAAAAACATCAAAAATTTCAGTCCTGCACGATTCTACCAAGAAATGTGTGTTCATTCAAACCGCTGGTTTTTGATAGTTTGGGCCCTATTGAATAATGAATGTGTTGAATTTTCTCCAAAAGTAAAGTAGTTGCAAACTCATCCTTTTAGAAAATTGTTTGGGCTGTTGAGAGGAGTAAAAAACCATCAAAAATTTCAATCCTGCATGATTCTACCAAGAAATGTGATTCTTCATTCAAAACGCTGGTTTTTGCTATTGGGCTCTATTGAATAATGAATGTTTTGAATTTTCTCCAAAAGAAAAGTAGTTGCAAACTCATGCTTTTAGAGACTTGTTTGAGCTCATGAGAGGAGTAGAAAAAAATCAAAAATTTCAGTCCTGCATGATTCTACCAAGAAATGTGTGTTCATTCAAACCGCTGGTTTTTGATATTTTGGGCCCTATTGAATAACGAATGTTTTGAATTTTCTCCAAAAGTAAAGTAGTTGCAAACTCATGCTTTTAGAAACTTGTTTGGGCTGTTGAGAGGAGTAAAAAACCATCAAAAATTTCAATCCTGCATGATTCTACCAAGAAATGTGATTCTTCATTCAAAACGTTGGTTTTTGCTATTGGGCTCTATTGAATAATGAATGTTTTGAATTTTCTCCAAAAGTAAAGTAGTTGCAAACTCATCCTTTTAGAGACTTGTTTGGGCTCATGAGAGGAGTAGAAAAACATCAAAAATTTCAGTCCTGCACGATTCTACCAAGAAATGTGTGTTCATTCAAACTGCTGGTTTTTGATATTTTGGGCCCTATTGAATAATGAATGTTTTGAATTTTCTCCAAAAGTAAAGTAGTTGCAAACTCATCCTTTTAGAAACTTGTTTGGGCTGTTGAGAGGAGTAAAAAACCATAAAAAATTTCAATCCTGCATGATTCTACCAAGAAATGTGATTCTTCATTCAAAACCTGATTTTTGCTATTGGGCTCTATTGAATAATGAATGTTTTGAATTTTCTCCAAAAGTAAAGTAGTTGCAAACTCATGCTTTTAGAGACTTGTTTGGGCTCATGAGAGGAGTAGAAAAACATCAAAAATTTCAGTCCTGCATGATTCTACCAAGAAATGTGTGTTCATTGAAACCGCTGGTTTTTGATAGTTTGGGCCCTATTGAATAATGAATGTTTTGAATTTTCTCCAAAAGTAAAGTAGTTGCAAACTCATCCTTTTAGAAACTTGTTTGGGCTGTTGAGAGGAGTAAAAAACCATCAAAAATTTCAATCCTGCATGATTCTACCAAGAAATGTGATTCTTCATTCAAAACGCTGGTTTTTGCTATTGGGCTCTATTGAATAATGAATGTTTTGAATTTTCTCCAAAAGTAAAGTAGTTGCAAACTCATGCTTTTAGAGACTTGTTTGGGCTCATGAGAGGAGTAGAAAAACATCAAAAATTTCAGTCCTGCATGATTCTACCAAGAAATGTGTGTTCATTGAAACTGCTGGTTTTTGATAGTTTGGGCCCTATTGAATAATGAATGTTTTGAATTTTCTCCAAAAGTAAAGTAGTTGCAAACTCATCCTTTTAGAAACTTGTTTGGGCTGTTGAGAGGAGTAAAAAACCATCAAAAATTTCAATCCTGCATGATTTTACCAAGAAATGTGATTCTTCATTCAAAACCTGATTTTTGCTATTGGGCTCTATTGAATAATGAATGTTTTGAATTTTCTCCAAAAGTAAAGTAGTTGCAAACTCATGCTTTTAGAGACTTGTTTGGGCTCATGAGAGGAGTAGAAAAACATCAAAATTTTCAGTCCTGCATGATCCCACCAAGAAATGTGTGTTCATTGAAACCACTGGTTTTTGATAGTTTGGGCCCTATTGAATAATGAATGTTTTGAATTTTCTCCAAAAATAAAGTAGTTGCAAACTCATCCTTTTAGAAACTTGTTTGGGCTGTTGAGAGGAGTAAAAAACCATCAAAAATTTCAATCCTGCATGATTCTACCAAGAAATGTGATTGTTCATTCAAAACGCAGGTTTTTGCTATTGGGCTCTATTGAATAATGAATGTTTTGAATTTTCTCCAAAAGTAAAGTAGTTGCAAACTCATCCTTTTAGAGACTTGTTTGGGCTCATGAGAGGAGTAGAAAAACATCAAAAATTTCAGTCCTGCACGATTCTACCAAGAAATGTGTGTTCATTCAAACCGCTGGTTTTTGATATTTTGGGCCCTATTGAATAATGAATGTTTTGAATTTTCTCCAAAAGTAAAGTAGTTGCAAACTCATCCTTTTAGAAACTTGTTTGGGCTGTTGAGAGGAGTATAAAACCATCAAAAATTTCAATCCTGCATGATTCTACCAAGAAATGTGATTCTTCATTCAAAACCTGATTTTTGCTATTGGGCTCTATTGAATAATGAATGTTTTGAATTTTCTCCAAAAGTAAAGTAGTTGCAAACTCATGCTTTTAGAGACTTGTTTGGGCTCATGAGAGGAGTAGAAAAACATCAAAAATTTCAGTCCTGCATGATTCTACCAAGAAATGTGTGTTCATTCAAACCGCTGGTTTTTGATAGTTTGGGCCCTATTGAATAATGAATGTTTTGAATTTTCTCCAAAAGTAAAGTAGTTGCAAACTCATCCTTTTAGAAACTTGTTTGGGCTGTTGAGAGCAGTAAAAAACCATCAAAAATTTAAATCCTGCATGATTCTACCAAGAAATGTGATTCTTCATTCAAAACGCTGGTTTTTGCTATTGGGCTCTATTGAATAATGAATGTTTTGAATTTTCTCCAAAAGTAAAGTAGTTGCAAACTCATCCTTTTAGAGACTTGTTTGGGCTAATGAGAGGAGTAGAAAAACATCAAAAATTTCAGTCCTGCACGATTCTACCAAGAAATGTGTGTTCATTCAAACCGCTGGTTTTTGATAGTTTGGGCCCTATTGAATAATGAATGTTTTGAATTTTCTCCAAAAGTAAAGTAGTTGCAAACTCATCCTTTTAGAAACTTGTTTGGGCTGTTGAGAGGAGTAAAAAACCATCAAAAATTTCAATCCTGCATGATTCTACCAAGAAATGTGATTCTTCATTCAAAACCTGACTTTTGCTATCGGGCTCTATTGAATAATGAATGTTTTGAATTTTCTCCAAAAGTAAAGTAGTTGCAAACTCATGCTTTTAGAGACTTGTTTGGGCTCATGAGAGGAGTAGAAAAACATCAAAAATTTCAGTCCTGCATGATTCTACCAAGAAATGTGTGTTCATTGACACCACTGGTTTTTGATAGTTTGGGCCCTATTGAATAATGAATGTTTTGAATTTTCTCCAAAAGTAAAGTAGTTGCAAACTCATCCTTTTAGAAACTTGTTTGGGCTGTTGAGAGGAGTAAAAAACCATCAAAAATTTCAATCCTGCATGATTCTACCAAGAAATGTGATTCTTCATTCAAAACGCTGGTTTTTGCTATTGGGCTCTATTGAATAATGAATGTTTTGTATTTTCTCCAAAAGTAAAGTAGTTGCAAACTCATCCTTTTAGAGACTTGTTTGGGCTCATGAGAGGAGTAGAAAAACATCAAAAATTTCAGTCCTGCACGATTCTACCAAGAAATGTGTGTTCATTCAAACCGCTGGTTTTTGATATTTTGAGCCCTATTGAATAATGAATGTTTTGAATTTTCTCCAAAAGTAAAGTAGTTGCAAACTCATCCTTTTAGAAACTTGTTTGGGCTGTTGAGAGGAGTAAAAAACCATCAAAAATTTCAATCCTGCATGATTCTACCAAGAAATGTGATTCTTCATTCAAAACCTGATTTTTGCTTTTGGGCTCTATTGAATAATGAATGTTTTGAATTTTCTCCAAAAGTAAAGTAGTTGCAAACTCATGCTTTTAGAGACTTGTTTGGGCTCATGAGAGGAGTAGAAAAACATCAAAAATTACAGTCCTGCATGATTCTACCAAGAAATGTGTGTTCATTGACACCGCTGGTTTTTGATAGTTTGGGCCCTATTGAATAATGAATGTTTTGAATTTTCTCCAAAAGTAAAGTAGTTGCAAACTCATGCTTTTAGAGACTTGTTTGGGCTCATGAGAGGAGTAGAAAAACATCAAAAATTTCAGTCCTGCATGATTCTACCAAGAAATGTGTGTTCATTGAAACCGCTGGTTTTTGATAGTTTGGGCCCTATTGAATAATGAATGTTTTGAATTTTCTCCAAAAGTAAAGTAGTTGCAAACTCATCCTTTTAGAGACTTGTTTGGGCTCATGAGAGGAGTAGAAAAACATCAAAAATTTCAGTCCTGCACGATTCTACCAAGAAATGTGTGTTCATTGAAACCGCTGGTTTTTGATAGTTTGGGCCCTATTGAATAATGAATGTTTTGAATTTTCTCCAAAAGTAAAGTAGTTGCAAACTCATCCTTTTAGAAACTTGTTTGGGCTGTTGAGAGGAGTAAAAAACCATCAAAAATTTCAATCTTGCATGATTCTACCAAGAAATGTGATTCTTCATTCAAAACCTGATTTTTGCTATTGGGCTCTATTGAATAATGAATGTTTTGAATTTTCTCCAAAAGTAAAGTAGTTGCAAACTCATGCTTTTAGAGACTTGTTTGGGCTCATGAGAGGAGTAGAAAAACATCAAAAATTTCAGTCCTGCATGATTCTACCAAGAAATGTGTGTTCATTGAAACCGCTGGTTTTTGATAGTTTGGGCCCTATTGAATAATGAATGTTTTGAATTTTCTCCAAAAGTAAAGTAGTTGCAAACTCATGCTTTTAGAGACTTGTTTGGGCTCATGAGAGTAGAAAAACATCAGAAAATTCAGTCCTGCATGATTCTACCAAGAAATGTGTGTTCATTGAAACCGCTGGTTTTTGATAGTTTGGGCCCTATTGAATAATGAATGTTTTGAATTTTCTCCAAAAATAAAATAGTTGCAAACTCATCCTTTTAGAAACTTGTTTGGGCTGTTGAGAGGAGTAAAAAACCATCAAAAATTTCAATCCTGCATGATTCTACCAAGAAATGTGATTCTTCATTCAAAATGCTGGTTTTTGCTATTGGGCTCTATTGAATAATGAATGTTTTGAATTTTCTCCAAAAGTAAAGTAGTTGCAAACTCATCCTTTTAGAGACTTGTTTGGGCTCATGAGAGGAGTAGAAAAACATCAAAAATTTCAGTCCTGCACGATTCTACCAAGAAATGTGTGTTCATTCAAACCGCTGGTTTTTGATATTTTGGGCCCTATTGAATAATGAATGTTTTGAATTTTCTCCAAAAGTAAAGTAGTTGCAAACTCATCCTTTTAGAAACTTGTTTGGGCTGTTGAGAGGAGTAAAAAACCATGAAAAATTCCAATCCTGCATGATTCTACCAAGAAATGTGATTCTTCATTCAAAACCTGATTTTTGCTATTGGGCTCTATTGAATAATGAATGTTTTGAATTTTCTCCAAAAGTAAAGTAGTTGCAAACTCATGCTTTTAGAGACTTGTTTGGGCTCATGAGAGGAGTAGAAAAACATCAAAAATTTCAGTCCTGCATGATTCTACCAAGAAATGTGTGTTCATTCAAACCGCTGGTTTTTGATAGTTTGGGCCCTATTGAATAATGAATGTTTTGAATTTTCTCCAAAAGTAAAGTAGTTGCAAACTCATCCTTTTAGAAACTTGTTTGGGCTGTTGAGAGGAGTAAAAAACCATCAAAAATTTCAATCCTGCATGATTCTACCAAGAAATGTGATTCTTCATTCAAAACGCTGGTTTTTGCTATTGGGCTCTATTGAATAATGAATGTTTTGAATTTTCTCCAAAAGTAAAGTAGTTGCAAACTCATCCTTTTAGAGACTTGTTTGGGCTAATGAGAGGAGTAGAAAAACATCAAAAATTTCAGTCCTGCATGATTCTACCAAGAAATGTGTGTTCATTCAAACCGCTGGTTTTTGATATTTTGGGCCCTATTGAATAATGAATGTTTTGAATTTTCTCCAAAAGTAAAGTAGTTGCAAACTCATCCTTTTAGACTCTTGTTTGGGCTGTTGAGAGGAGTAAAAAACCATCAAAAATTTCAATCCTGCATGATTCTACCAAGAAATGTGATTCTTCATTCAAAACGCTGGTTTTTGCTATTGGGCTCTATTGAATAATGAATGTTTTGAATTTTCTCCAAAATTAAAGTAGTTGCAAACTCATGCTTTTAGAGACTTGTTTGGGCTCATGAAAGAGTAGAAAAACATCAAAAATTTCAGTCCTGCATGATTCTACCAAGAAATGTGTGTTCATTGAAACCGCTGATTTTTGATAGTTTGGGCCCTATTGAATAATGAATGTTTTGAATTTTCTCCAAAAGTAAAGTAGTTGCAAACTCATCCTTTTAGAAACTTGTTTGGGCTGTTGAGAGCAGTAAAAAACCATCAAAAATTTCAATCCTGCATGATTCTACCAAGAAATGTGATTCTTCATTCAAAACGCTGGTTTTTGCTATTGGGCTCTATTGAATAATGAATGTTTTGAATTTTCTCCAAAAGTAAAGTAGTTGCAGACTCATCCTTTTAGAGACTTGTTTGGGCTAATGAGAGGAGTAGAAAAACATCAAAAATTTCAGTCCTGCACGATTCTACCAAGAAATGTGTGTTCATTCAAACCGCTGGTTTTTGATAGTTTGGGCCCTATTGAATAATGAATGTGTTGAATTTTCTCCAAAAGTAAAGTAGTTGCAAACTCATCCTTTTAGAAAATTGTTTGGGCTGTTGAGAGGAGTAAAAAACCATCAAAAATTTCAATCCTGCATGATTCTACCAAGAAATGTGATTCTTCATTCAAAACGCTGGTTTTTGCTATTGGGCTCTATTGAATAATGAATGTTTTGAATTTTCTCCAAAAGAAAAGTAGTTGCAAACTCATGCTTTTAGAGACTTGTTTGAGCTCATGAGAGGAGTAGAAAAAAATCAAAAATTTCAGTCCTGCACGATTCTACCAAGAAATGTGTGTTCATTCAAACCGCTGGTTTTTGATATTTTGGGCCCTATTGAATAACGAATGTTTTGAATTTTCTCCAAAAGTAAAGTAGTTGCAAACTCATGCTTTTAGAAACTTGTTTGGGCTGTTGAGAGGAGTAAAAAACCATCAAAAATTTCAATCCTGCATGATTCTACCAAGAAATGTGATTCTTCATTCAAAACGTTGGTTTTTGCTATTGGGCTCTATTGAATAATGAATGTTTTGAATTTTCTCCAAAAGTAAAGTAGTTGCAAACTCATCCTTTTAGAGACTTGTTTGGGCTCATGAGAGGAGTAGAAAAACATCAAAAATTTCAGTCCTGCACGATTCTACCAAGAAATGTGTGTTCATTCAAACTGCTGGTTTTTGATATTTTGGGCCCTATTGAATAATGAATGTTTTGAATTTTCTCCAAAAGTAAAGTAGTTGCAAACTCATCCTTTTAGAAACTTGTTTGGGCTGTTGAGAGGAGTAAAAAACCATAAAAAATTTCAATCCTGCATGATTCTACCAAGAAATGTGATTCTTCATTCAAAACCTGATTTTTGCTATTGGGCTCTATTGAATAATGAATGTTTTGAATTTTCTCCAAAAGTAAAGTAGTTGCAAACTCATGCTTTTAGAGACTTGTTTGGGCTCATGAGAGGAGTAGAAAAACATCAAAAATTTCAGTCCTGCATGATTCTACCAAGAAATGTGTGTTCATTGAAACCGCTGGTTTTTGATAGTTTGGGCCCTATTGAATAATGAATGTTTTGAATTTTCTCCAAAAGTAAAGTAGTTGCAAACTCATCCTTTTAGAAACTTGTTTGGGCTGTTGAGAGGAGTAAAAAACCATCAAAAATTTCAATCCTGCATGATTCTACCAAGAAATGTGATTCTTCATTCAAAACGCTGGTTTTTGCTATTGGGCTCTATTGAATAATGAATGTTTTGAATTTTCTCCAAAAGTAAAGTAGTTGCAAACTCATGCTTTTAGAGACTTGTTTGGGCTCATGAGAGGAGTAGAAAAACATCAAAAATTTCAGTCCTGCATGATTCTACCAAGAAATGTGTGTTCATTGAAACTGCTGGTTTTTGATAGTTTGGGCCCTATTGAATAATGAATGTTTTGAATTTTCTCCAAAAGTAAAGTAGTTGCAAACTCATCCTTTTAGAAACTTGTTTGGGCTGTTGAGAGGAGTAAAAAACCATCAAAAATTTCAATCCTGCATGATTTTACCAAGAAATGTGATTCTTCATTCAAAACCTGATTTTTGCTATTGGGCTCTATTGAATAATGAATGTTTTGAATTTTCTCCAAAAGTAAAGTAGTTGCAAACTCATGCTTTTAGAGACTTGTTTGGGCTCATGAGAGGAGTAGAAAAACATCAAAATTTTCAGTCCTGCATGATCCCACCAAGAAATGTGTGTTCATTGAAACCACTGGTTTTTGATAGTTTGGGCCCTATTGAATAATGAATGTTTTGAATTTTCTCCAAAAATAAAGTAGTTGCAAACTCATCCTTTTAGAAACTTGTTTGGGCTGTTGAGAGGAGTAAAAAACCATCAAAAATTTCAATCCTGCATGATTCTACCAAGAAATGTGATTGTTCATTCAAAACGCAGGTTTTTGCTATTGGGCTCTATTGAATAATGAATGTTTTGAATTTTCTCCAAAAGTAAAGTAGTTGCAAACTCATCCTTTTAGAGACTTGTTTGGGCTCATGAGAGGAGTAGAAAAACATCAAAAATTTCAGTCCTGCACGATTCTACCAAGAAATGTGTGTTCATTCAAACCGCTGGTTTTTGATATTTTGGGCCCTATTGAATAATGAATGTTTTGAATTTTCTCCAAAAGTAAAGTAGTTGCAAACTCATCCTTTTAGAAACTTGTTTGGGCTGTTGAGAGGAGTATAAAACCATCAAAAATTTCAATCCTGCATGATTCTACCAAGAAATGTGATTCTTCATTCAAAACCTGATTTTTGCTATTGGGCTCTATTGAATAATGAATGTTTTGAATTTTCTCCAAAAGTAAAGTAGTTGCAAACTCATGCTTTTAGAGACTTGTTTGGGCTCATGAGAGGAGTAGAAAAACATCAAAAATTTCAGTCCTGCATGATTCTACCAAGAAATGTGTGTTCATTCAAACCGCTGGTTTTTGATAGTTTGGGCCCTATTGAATAATGAATGTTTTGAATTTTCTCCAAAAGTAAAGTAGTTGCAAACTCATCCTTTTAGAAACTTGTTTGGGCTGTTGAGAGCAGTAAAAAACCATCAAAAATTTAAATCCTGCATGATTCTACCAAGAAATGTGATTCTTCATTCAAAACGCTGGTTTTTGCTATTGGGCTCTATTGAATAATGAATGTTTTGAATTTTCTCCAAAAGTAAAGTAGTTGCAAACTCATCCTTTTAGAGACTTGTTTGGGCTAATGAGAGGAGTAGAAAAACATCAAAAATTTCAGTCCTGCACGATTCTACCAAGAAATGTGTGTTCATTCAAACCGCTGGTTTTTGATAGTTTGGGCCCTATTGAATAATGAATGTTTTGAATTTTCTCCAAAAGTAAAGTAGTTGCAAACTCATCCTTTTAGAAACTTGTTTGGGCTGTTGAGAGGAGTAAAAAACCATCAAAAATTTCAATCCTGCATGATTCTACCAAGAAATGTGATTCTTCATTCAAAACCTGACTTTTGCTATCGGGCTCTATTGAATAATGAATGTTTTGAATTTTCTCCAAAAGTAAAGTAGTTGCAAACTCATGCTTTTAGAGACTTGTTTGGGCTCATGAGAGGAGTAGAAAAACATCAAAAATTTCAGTCCTGCATGATTCTACCAAGAAATGTGTGTTCATTGACACCACTGGTTTTTGATAGTTTGGGCCCTATTGAATAATGAATGTTTTGAATTTTCTCCAAAAGTAAAGTAGTTGCAAACTCATCCTTTTAGAAACTTGTTTGGGCTGTTGAGAGGAGTAAAAAACCATCAAAAATTTCAATCCTGCATGATTCTACCAAGAAATGTGATTCTTCATTCAAAACGCTGGTTTTTGCTATTGGGCTCTATTGAATAATGAATGTTTTGTATTTTCTCCAAAAGTAAAGTAGTTGCAAACTCATCCTTTTAGAGACTTGTTTGGGCTCATGAGAGGAGTAGAAAAACATCAAAAATTTCAGTCCTGCACGATTCTACCAAGAAATGTGTGTTCATTCAAACCGCTGGTTTTTGATATTTTGAGCCCTATTGAATAATGAATGTTTTGAATTTTCTCCAAAAGTAAAGTAGTTGCAAACTCATCCTTTTAGAAACTTGTTTGGGCTGTTGAGAGGAGTAAAAAACCATCAAAAATTTCAATCCTGCATGATTCTACCAAGAAATGTGATTCTTCATTCAAAACCTGATTTTTGCTTTTGGGCTCTATTGAATAATGAATGTTTTGAATTTTCTCCAAAAGTAAAGTAGTTGCAAACTCATGCTTTTAGAGACTTGTTTGGGCTCATGAGAGGAGTAGAAAAACATCAAAAATTACAGTCCTGCATGATTCTACCAAGAAATGTGTGTTCATTGACACCGCTGGTTTTTGATAGTTTGGGCCCTATTGAATAATGAATGTTTTGAATTTTCTCCAAAAGTAAAGTAGTTGCAAACTCATGCTTTTAGAGACTTGTTTGGGCTCATGAGAGGAGTAGAAAAACATCAAAAATTTCAGTCCTGCATGATTCTACCAAGAAATGTGTGTTCATTGAAACCGCTGGTTTTTGATAGTTTGGGCCCTATTGAATAATGAATGTTTTGAATTTTCTCCAAAAGTAAAGTAGTTGCAAACTCATCCTTTTAGAGACTTGTTTGGGCTCATGAGAGGAGTAGAAAAACATCAAAAATTTCAGTCCTGCACGATTCTACCAAGAAATGTGTGTTCATTGAAACCGCTGGTTTTTGATAGTTTGGGCCCTATTGAATAATGAATGTTTTGAATTTTCTCCAAAAGTAAAGTAGTTGCAAACTCATCCTTTTAGAAACTTGTTTGGGCTGTTGAGAGGAGTAAAAAACCATCAAAAATTTCAATCTTGCATGATTCTACCAAGAAATGTGATTCTTCATTCAAAACCTGATTTTTGCTATTGGGCTCTATTGAATAATGAATGTTTTGAATTTTCTCCAAAAGTAAAGTAGTTGCAAACTCATGCTTTTAGAGACTTGTTTGGGCTCATGAGAGGAGTAGAAAAACATCAAAAATTTCAGTCCTGCATGATTCTACCAAGAAATGTGTGTTCATTGAAACCGCTGGTTTTTGATAGTTTGGGCCCTATTGAATAATGAATGTTTTGAATTTTCTCCAAAAGTAAAGTAGTTGCAAACTCATGCTTTTAGAGACTTGTTTGGGCTCATGAGAGTAGAAAAACATCAGAAAATTCAGTCCTGCATGATTCTACCAAGAAATGTGTGTTCATTGAAACCGCTGGTTTTTGATAGTTTGGGCCCTATTGAATAATGAATGTTTTGAATTTTCTCCAAAAATAAAATAGTTGCAAACTCATCCTTTTAGAAACTTGTTTGGGCTGTTGAGAGGAGTAAAAAACCATCAAAAATTTCAATCCTGCATGATTCTACCAAGAAATGTGATTCTTCATTCAAAACCTGATTTTTGCTATTGGGCTCTATTGAATAATGAATGTTTTGAATTTTCTCCAAAAGTAAAGTAGTTGCAAACTCATGCTTTTAGAGACTTGTTTGGGCTCATGAGAGGAGTAGAAAAACATCAAAAATTTCAGTCCTGCATGATTCTACCAAGAAATGTGTGTTCATTGAAACCGCTGGTTTTTGATAGTTTGGGCCCTATTGAATAATGAATGTTTTGAATTTTCTCCAAAAGTAAAGTAGTTGCAAACATCCTTTTAGAAACTTGTTTGGGCTGTTGAGAGCAGTAAAAAACCATCAAAAATTTCAATCCTGCATGATTCTACCAAGAAATGTGATTCTTCATTCAAAACGCTGGTTTTTGCTATTGGGCTCTATTGAATAATGAATGTTTTGAATTTTCTCCAAAAGTAAAGTAGTTGCAGACTCATCCTTTTAGAGACTTGTTTGGGCTAATGAGAGGAGTAGAAAAACATCAAAAATTTCAGTCCTGCACGATTCTACCAAGAAATGTGTGTTCATTCAAACCGCTGGTTTTTGATAGTTTGGGCCCTATTGAATAATGAATGTTTTGAATTTTCTCCAAAAGTAAAGTAGTTGCAAACTCATCCTTTTAGAAACTTGTTTGGGCTCTTGAGAGGAGTAAAAAACCATCAAAAATTTCAATCCTGCATGATTCTACCAAGAAATGTGATTCTTCATTCAAAACCTGATTTTTGCTATTGGGCTCTATTGAATAATGAATGTTTTGAATTTTCTCCAAAAGTAAAGTAGTTGCAAACTCATGCTTTTAGAGACTTGTTTGGGCTCATGAGAGGAGTAGAAAAACATCAAAAATTTCAGTCCTGCATGATTCTACCAAGAAATGTGTGTTCATTGAAACCGCTGTTTTTTGATAGTTTGGGCCCTATTGAATTATGAATGTTTTGAATTTTCTCCAAAAGTAAAGTAGTTGCAAACTCATCCTTTTAGAAACTTGTTTGGGCTGTTGAGAGGAGTAAAAAACCATCAAAAATTTCAATCCTGCATGATTCTACCAAGAAATGTGATTCTTCATTCAAAACCTGATTTTTGCTATTGGGCTCTATTGAATAATGAATGTTTTGAATTTTCTCCAAAAGTAAAGTAGTTGCAAACTCATGCTTTTAGAGACTTGTTTGGTCTCATGAGAGGAGTAGAAAAACATCAAAAATTTCAGTCCTGCATGATTCTACCAAGAAATGTGTGTTCATTGAAACCGCTGGTTTTTGATAGTTTGGGCCCTATTGAATAATGAATGTTTTGAATTTTCTCCAAAAGTAAAGTAGTTGCAAACTCATCCTTTTAGAAACTTGTTTGGGCTGTTGAGAGGAGAAAGGCCGGTTTCACATTAGCGCATTTTCAGCGCGCGCATGGCCGGGGGTAGCTCCGCCCCCGATCCGGCTCTCTGCCCGGCGTGCCCGCCCCTTCCTTGTAGCGCCGCCTCCTAGCGGACAGCGGCGCCTGCGATCGGCGCACCCTATCTTTAGCATAGGGTGCGCCGATCGTGCGCAGGCCGTGCGCTAGTTGCGCTTTGACCTTCCCTGCGCACTTTTGACAGTGCGCCGTGCGCGCCAAAATCAAACTTTTCGGATTTTGGCGCGCACGGCGCACCGTCAAAAGTGCGCAGCGCAGGTCAAAGCGCAACTAGCGCACGGCCTGCGCACGATCGGCGCACCCTATGCTAAAGATAGGGTGCGCCGATCGCAGGCGCCGCTGTCCGCTAGGAGGCGGCGCTACAAGGAAGGGGCGGGCACGCCGGGCAGAGAGCCGGATCGGGGGCGGAGCTACCCCCGGCCGTGCACGCGCTGAAAATGCGCTAATGTGAAACCAGCCTAAACAACCATCAAAAATTTCAATCCTGCATGATTCGACCAAGAAATGTGATTCTTCATTCAAAACGCTGGTTTTTGCTATTGGGCTCTATTGAATAATGAATGTTTTGAATTTTCTCCAAAAGTAAAGTAGTTGCAAACTCATCCTTTTAGAGACTTGTTTGGGCTCATGAGAGGAGTAGAAAAACATCAAAAATTTCAGTCCTGCACGATTCTACCAAGAAATGTGTGTTCATTGAAACCGCTGGTTTTTGATAGTTTGGGCCCTATTGAATAATGAATGTTTTGAATTTTCTCCAAAAGTAAAGTAGTTGCAAACTCCACCTTTTAGAAACTTGTTTGGGCTGTTGAGAGGAGTAAAAAACCATCAAAAATTTCAATCCTGCATGATTCTACCAAGAAATGTGATTCTTCATTCAAAACCTGATTTTTGCTATTGGGCTCTATTGAATAATGAATGTTTTGAATTTTCTCCAAAAGTAAAGTAGTTGCAAACTCATGCTTTTAGAGACTTGTTTGGGCTCATGAGAGGAGTAGAAAAACATCAAAAATTTCAGTCCTGCATGATTCTACCAAGAAATGTGTGTTCATTCAAACCGCTGGTTTTTGATAGTTTGGGCCCTATTGAATAATGAATGTTTTGAATTTTCTCCAAAAGTAAAGTAGTTGCAAACTCATCCTTTTAGAAACTTGTTTGGGCTGTTGAGAGGAGTAAAAAACCATCAAAAATTTCAATCCTGCATGATTCTACCAAGAAATGTGATTCTTCATTCAAAACCTGATTTTTGCTATTGGGCTCTATTGAATAATGAATGTTTTGAATTTTCTCCAAAAGTAAAGTAGTTGCAAACTCATGCTTTTAGAGACTTGTTTGGGCTCATGAGAGGAGTAGAAAAACATCAAAAATTTCAGTCCTGCATGATTCTACCAAGAAATGTGTGTTCATTGAAACCGCTGGTTTTTGATAGTTTGGGCCGTATTGAATAATGAATGTTTTGAATTTTCTACAAAAGTAAAGTAGTTGCAAACTCATCCTTTTAGAAACTTGTTTGGGCTGTTGAGAGGAGTAAAAATCCATCAAAAATTTCAATCCTGCATGATTCTACCAAGAAATGTGATTCTTCATTCAAAACGCTGGTTTTTGCTATTGGGCTCTATTGAATAATGAATGTTTTGAATTTTCTCCAAAAGTAAAGTAGTTGCAAACTCATGCTTTTAGAGACTTGTTTGGGCTCATGAGAGGAGTAGAAAAACATCAAAAATTTCAGTCCTGCATGATTCTACCAAGAAATGTGTGTTCATTGAAACCGCTGGTTTTTGATAGTTTGGGCCCTATTGAATAATGAATGTTTTGAATTTTCTCCAAAAGTAAAGTAGTTGCAAACTCATCCTTTTAGAGACTTGTTTGGGCTCATGAGAGGAGTAGAAAAACATCAAAAATTTCAGTCCTGCACGATTCTACCAAGAAATGTGTGTTCATTGTAACCGCTGGTTTTTGATAGTTTGGGCCCTATTGAATAATGAATGTTTTGAATTTTCTCCAAAAGTAAAGTAGTTGCAAACTCAACCTTTTAGAAACTTGTTTGGGCTGTTGAGAGGAGTAAAAAACCATCAAAAATTTCAATCCTGCATGATTCTACCAAGAAATGTGATTCTTCATTCAAAACCTGATTTTTGCTATTGGGCTCTATTGAATAATGAATGTTTTGAATTTTCTCCAAAAGTAAAGTAGTTGCAAACTCATGCTTTTAGAGACTTGTTTGGGCTCATGAGAGGAGTAGAAAAACATCAAAAATTTCAGTCCTGCATGATTCTACCAAGAAATGTGTGTTCATTCAAACCGCTGGTTTTTGATAGTTTGGGCCCTATTGAATAATGAATGTTTTGAATTTTCTCCAAAAGTAAAGTAGTTGCAAGCTCATCCTTTTAGAAACTTGTTTGGGCTGTTGAGAGGAGTAAAAAACCATCAAAAATTTCAATCCTGCATGATTCTACCAAGAAATGTGATTCTTCATTCAAAACCTGATTTTTGCTATTGGGCTCTATTGAATATTGAATGTTTTGAATTTTCTCCAAAAGTAAAGTAATTGCAAACTCATGCTTTTAGAGACTTGTTTGGGCTCATGAGAGGAGTAGAAAAACATCAAAAATTTCAGTCCTGCATGATTCTACCAAGAAATGTGTGTTCATTGAAACCGCTGGTTTTTGATAGTTTGGGCCCTATTGAATAATGAATGTTTTGAATTTTCTCCAAAAGTAAAGTAGTTGCAAACTCATCCTTTTAGAAACTTGTTTGGGCTGTTGAGAGGAGTAAAAAACCATCAAAAATTTCAATCCTGCATGATTCTACCAAGAAATGTGATTCTTCATTCAAAACGCTGGTTTTTGCTATTGGGCTCTATTGAATAATGAATGTTTTGAATTTTCTCCAAAAGTAAAGTAGTTGCAAACTCATGCTTTTAGAGACTTGTTTGGGCTCATGAGAGGAGTAGAAAAACATCAAAAATTTCAGTCCTGCACGATTCTACCAAGAAATGTGTGTTCATTCAAACCGCTGGTTTTTGATATTTTGGGCCCTATTGAATAATGAATGTTTTGAATTTTCTCCAAAAGTAAAGTAGTTGCAAACTCATCCTTTTAGAAACTTGTTTGGGCTGTTGAGAGGAGTAAAAAACCATCAAAAATTTCAATCCTGCATGATTCTACCAAGAAATGTGATTCTTCATTCAAAACCTGATTTTTGCTATTGGGCTCTATTGAATAATGAATGTTTTGAATTTTCTCCAAAAGTAAAGTAGTTGCAAACTCATGCTTTTAGAGACTTGTTTGGGCTCATGAGAGGAGTAGAAAAACATCAAAAATTTCAGTCCTGCATGATTCTACCAAGAAATGTGTGTTCATTGAAACCGCTGGTTTTTGATAGTTTGGGCCCTATTGAATAATGAATGTTTTGAATTTTCTCCAAAAGTAAAGTAGTTGCAAACTCATCCTTTTAGAAACTTGTTTGGGCTGTTGAGAGGAGTAAAAAACCATCAAAAATTTCAATCCTGCATGATTCTACCAAGAAATGTGATTCTTCATTCAAAACGCTGGTTTTTGCTATTGGGCTCTATTGAATAATGAATGTTTTGAATTTTCTCCAAAAGTAAAGTAGTTGCAAACTCATGCTTTTAGAGACTTGTTTGGGCTCATGAGAGGAGTAGAAAAACATCAAAAATTTCTGTCCTGCATGATTCTACCAAGAAATGTGTGTTCATTGAAACTGCTGGTTTTTGATAGTTTGGGCCCTATTGAATAATGAATGTTTTGAATTTTCTCCAAAAGTAAAGTAGTTGCAAACTCATCCTTTTAGAAACTTGTTTGGGCTGTTGAGAGGAGTAAAAAACCATCAAAAATTTCAATCCTGCATTATTTTACCAAGAAATGTGATTCTTCATTCAAAACCTGATTTTTGCTCTTGGGCTCTATTGAATAATGAATGTTTTGAATTTTCTCCAAAAGTAAAGTAGTTGCAAACTCATGCTTTTAGAGACTTGTTTGGGCTCATGAGAGGAGTAGAAAAACATCAAAAATTTCAGTCCTGCATGATCCCACCAAGAAATGTGTGTTTATTGAAACCACTGGTTTTTGATAGTTTGGGCCCTATTGAATAATGAATGTTTTGAATTTTCTCCAAAAATAAAGTAGTTGCAAACTCATCCTTTTAGAAACTTGTTTGGGCTGTTGAGAGGAGTAAAAAACCATCAAAAATTTCAATCCTGCATGATTCTACCAAGAAATGTGATTCTTCATTCAAAACGCAGGTTTTTGCTATTGGGCTCTATTGAATAATGAATGTTTTGAATTTTCTCCAAAAGTAAAGTAGTTGCAAACTCATCCTTTTAGAGACTTGTTTGGGCTCATGAGAGGAGTAGAAAAACATCAAAAATTTCAGTCCTGCACGATTCTACCAAGAAATGTGTGTTCATTCAAACCGCTGGTTTTTGATATTTTGGGCCCTATTGAATAATGAATGTTTTGAATTTTCTCCAAAAGTAAAGTAGTTGCAAACTCATCCTTTTAGAAACTTGTTTGGGCTGTTGAGAGGAGTAAAAAACCATCAAAAATTTCAATCCTGCATGATTCTACCAAGAAATGTGATTCTTCATTCAAAACCTGATTTTTGCTATTGGGCTCTATTGAATAATGAATGTTTTGAATTTTCTCCAAAAGTAAAGTAGTTGCAAACTCATGCTTTTAGAGACTTGTTTGGGCTCATGAGAGGAGTAGAAAAAAATCAAAAATTTCAGTCCTGCACGATTCTTCCAAGAAATGTGTGTTCATTCAAACCGCTGGTTTTTGATATTTTGGGCCCTATTGAATAACGAATGTTTTGAATTGTCTCCAAAAGTAAAGTAGTTGCAAACTCATGCTTTTAGAAACTTGTTTGGGCTGTTGAGAGGAGTAAAAAACCATCAAAAATTTCAATCCTGCATGATTCTACCAAGAAATGTGATTCTTCATTCAAAACGCTGGTTTTTGCTATTGGGCTCTATTGAATAATGAATGTTTTGAATTTTCTCCAAAAGTAAAGTAGTTGCAAACTCATCCTTTTAGAGACTTGTTTGGGCTCATGAGAGGAGTAGAAAAACATCAAAAATTTCAGTCCTGCACGATTCTACCAAGAAATGTGTGTTCATTCAAACCGCTGGTTTTTGATATTTTGGGCCCTATTGAATAATGAATGTTTTGAATTTTCTCCAAAAGTAAAGTAGTTGCAAACTCATCCTTTTAGAAACTTGTTTGGGCTGTTGAGAGGAGTAAAAAACCATCAAAAATTTCAATCCTGCATGATTCTACCAAGAAATGTGATTCTTCATTCAAAACCTGATTTTTGCTATTGGGCTCTATTGAATAATGAATGTTTTGAATTTTCTCCAAAAGTAAAGTAGTTGCAAACTCATGCTTTTAGAGACTTGTTTGGGCTCATGAGAGGAGTAGAAAAACATCAAAAATTTCAGTCCTGCATGATTCTACCAAGAAATGTGTGTTCATTGAAACCGCTGGTTTTTGATAGTTTGGGCCCTATTGAATAATGAATGTTTTGAATTTTCTCCAAAAGTAAAGTAGTTGCAAACTCATCCTTTTAGAAACTTGTTTGGGCTGTTGAGAGGAGTAAAAAACCATCAAAAATTTCAATCCTGCATGATTCTACCAAGAAATGTGATTCTTCATTCAAAACGCTGGTTTTTGCTATTGGGCTCTATTGAATAATGAATGTTTTGAATTTTCTCCAAAAGTAAAGTAGTTGCAAACTCATGCTTTTAGAGACTTGTTTGGGCTCATGAGAGGAGTAGAAAAACATCAAAAATTTCAGTCCTGCATGATTCTACCAAGAAATGTGTGTTCATTGAAACTGCTGGTTTTTGATAGTTTGGGCCCTATTGAATAATGAATGTTTTGAATTTTCTCCAAAAGTAAAGTAGTTGCAAACTCATCCTTTTAGAAACTTGTTTGGGCTGTTGAGAGGAGTAAAAAACCATCAAAAATTTCAATCCTGCATTATTTTACCAAGAAATGTGATTCTTCATTCAAAACCTGATTTTTGCTCTTGGGCTCTATTGAATAATGAATGTTTTGAATTTTCTCCAAAAGTAAAGTAGTTGCAAACTCACGCTTTTAGAGACTTGTTTGGGCTCATGAGAGGAGTAGAAAAACATCAAAAATTTCAGTCCTGCATGATCCCACCAAGAAATGTGTGTTTATTGAAACCACTGGTTTTTGATAGTTTGGGCCCTATTGAATAATGAATGTTTTGAATTTTCTCCAAAAATAAAGTAGTTGCAAACTCATCCTTTTAGAAACTTGTTTGGGCTGTTGAGAGGAGTAAAAAACCATCAAAAATTTCAATCCTGCATGATTCTACCAAGAAATGTGATTCTTCATTCAAAACGCAGGTTTTTGCTATTGGGCTCTATTGAATAATGAATGTTTTGAATTTTCTCCAAAAGTAAAGTAGTTGCAAACTCATCCTTTTAGAGACTTGTTTGGGCTCATGAGAGGAGTAGAAAAACATCAAAAATTTCAGTCCTGCACGATTCTACCAAGAAATGTGTGTTCATTCAAACCGCTGGTTTTTGATATTTTGGGCCCTATTGAATAATGAATGTTTTGAATTTTCTCCAAAAGTAAAGTAGTTGCAAACTCATCCTTTTAGAAACTTGTTTGGGCTGTTGAGAGGAGTAAAAAACCATCAAAAATTTCAATCCTGCATGATTCTACCAAGAAATGTGATTCTTCATTCAAAACCTGATTTTTGCTATTGGGCTCTATTGAATAATGAATGTTTTGAATTTTCTCCAAAAGTAAAGTAGTTGCAAACTCATGCTTTTAGAGACTTGTTTGGGCTCATGAGAGGAGTAGAAAAAAATCAAAAATTTCAGTCCTGCACGATTCTTCCAAGAAATGTGTGTTCATTCAAACCGCTGGTTTTTGATATTTTGGGCCCTATTGAATAACGAATGTTTTGAATTGTCTCCAAAAGTAAAGTAGTTGCAAACTCATGCTTTTAGAAACTTGTTTGGGCTGTTGAGAGGAGTAAAAAACCATCAAAAATTTCAATCCTGCATGATTCTACCAAGAAATGTGATTCTTCATTCAAAACGCTGGTTTTTGCTATTGGGCTCTATTGAATAATGAATGTTTTGAATTTTCTCCAAAAGTAAAGTAGTTGCAAACTCATCCTTTTAGAGACTTGTTTGGGCTCATGAGAGGAGTAGAAAAACATCAAAAATTTCAGTCCTGCACGATTCTACCAAGAAATGTGTGTTCATTCAAACCGCTGGTTTTTGATATTTTGGGCCCTATTGAATAATGAATGTTTTGAATTTTCTCCAAAAGTAAAGTAGTTGCAAACTCATCCTTTTAGAAACTTGTTTGGGCTGTTGAGAGGAGTAAAAAACCATCAAAAATTTCAATCCTGCATGATTCTACCAAGAAATGTGATTCTTCATTCAAAACCTGATTTTTGCTATTGGGCTCTATTGAATAATGAATGTTTTGAATTTTCTCCAAAAGTAAAGTAGTTGCAAACTCATGCTTTTAGAGACTTGTTTGGGCTCATGAGAGGAGTAGAAAAAAATCAAAAATTTCAGTCCTGCACGATTCTTCCAAGAAATGTGTGTTCATTCAAACCGCTGGTTTTTGATATTTTGGGCCCTATTGAATAACGAATGTTTTGAATTGTCTCCAAAAGTAAAGTAGTTGCAAACTCATGCTTTTAGAAACTTGTTTGGGCTGTTGAGAGGAGTAAAAAACCATCAAAAATTTCAATCCTGCATGATTCTACCAAGAAATGTGATTCTTCATTCAAAACGCTGGTTTTTGCTATTGGGCTCTATTGAATAATGAATGTTTTGAATTTTCTCCAAAAGTAAAGTAGTTGCAAACTCATGCTTTTAGAGACTTGTTTGGGCTCATGAGAGGAGTAGAAAAACATCAAAAATTTCAGTCCTGCACGATTCTACCAAGAAATGTGTGTTCATTCAAACCGCTGGTTTTTGATATTTTGGGCCCTATTGAATAATGAATGTTTTGAATTTTCTCCAAAAGTAAAGTAGTTGCAAACTCATCCTTTTAGAAACTTGTTTGGGCTGTTGAGAGGAGTAAAAAACCATCAAAAATTTCAATCCTGCATGATTCTACCAAGAAATGTGATTCTTCATTCAAAACCTGATTTTTGCTATTGGGCTCTATTGAATAATGAATGTTTTGAATTTTCTCCAAAAGTAAAGTAGTTGCAAACTCATGCTTTTAGAGACTTGTTTGGGCTCATGAGAGGAGTAGAAAAACATCAAAAATTTCAGTCCTGCATGATTCTACCAAGAAATGTGTGTTCATTGAAACCGCTGGTTTTTGATAGTTTGGGCCCTATTGAATAATGAATGTTTTGAATTTTCTCCAAAAGTAAAGTAGTTGCAAACTCATCCTTTTAGAAACTTGTTTGGGCTGTTGAGAGGAGTAAAAAACCATCAAAAATTTCAATCCTGCATGAT
Source organism: Dendrobates tinctorius (assembly GCF_039654945.1). Classification (NCBI taxonomy): domain Eukaryota; kingdom Metazoa; phylum Chordata; class Amphibia; order Anura; family Dendrobatidae; genus Dendrobates; species Dendrobates tinctorius. The sequence continues at coordinate 28,034,805 of NW_027361793.1, forward strand.
TCTACCAAGAAATGTGATTCTTCATTCAAAACGCTGGTTTTTGCTATTGGGCTCTATTGAATAATGAATGTTTTGAATTTTCTCCAAAAGTAAAGTAGTTGCAAACTCATGCTTTTAGAGACTTGTTTGGGCTCATGAGAGGAGTAGAAAAACATCAAAAATTTCAGTCCTGCATGATTCTACCAAGAAATGTGTGTTCATTGAAACTGCTGGTTTTTGATAGTTTGGGCCCTATTGAATAATGAATGTTTTGAATTTTCTCCAAAAGTAAAGTAGTTGCAAACTCATCCTTTTAGAAACTTGTTTGGGCTGTTGAGAGGAGTAAAAAACCATCAAAAATTTCAATCCTGCATTATTTTACCAAGAAATGTGATTCTTCATTCAAAACCTGATTTTTGCTCTTGGGCTCTATTGAATAATGAATGTTTTGAATTTTCTCCAAAAGTAAAGTAGTTGCAAACTCATGCTTTTAGAGACTTGTTTGGGCTCATGAGAGGAGTAGAAAAACATCAAAAATTTCAGTCCTGCATGATCCCACCAAGAAATGTGTGTTTATTGAAACCACTGGTTTTTGATAGTTTGGGCCCTATTGAATAATGAATGTTTTGAATTTTCTCCAAAAATAAAGTAGTTGCAAACTCATCCTTTTAGAAACTTGTTTGGGCTGTTGAGAGGAGTAAAAAACCATCAAAAATTTCAATCCTGCATGATTCTACCAAGAAATGTGATTCTTCATTCAAAACGCAGGTTTTTGCTATTGGGCTCTATTGAATAATGAATGTTTTGAATTTTCTCCAAAAGTAAAGTAGTTGCAAACTCATCCTTTTAGAGACTTGTTTGGGCTCATGAGAGGAGTAGAAAAACATCAAAAATTTCAGTCCTGCACGATTCTACCAAGAAATGTGTGTTCATTCAAACCGCTGGTTTTTGATATTTTGGGCCCTATTGAATAATGAATGTTTTGAATTTTCTCCAAAAGTAAAGTAGTTGCAAACTCATCCTTTTAGAAACTTGTTTGGGCTGTTGAGAGGAGTAAAAAACCATCAAAAATTTCAATCCTGCATGATTCTACCAAGAAATGTGATTCTTCATTCAAAACCTGATTTTTGCTATTGGGCTCTATTGAATAATGAATGTTTTGAATTTTCTCCAAAAGTAAAGTAGTTGCAAACTCATGCTTTTAGAGACTTGTTTGGGCTCATGAGAGGAGTAGAAAAAAATCAAAAATTTCAGTCCTGCACGATTCTTCCAAGAAATGTGTGTTCATTCAAACCGCTGGTTTTTGATATTTTGGGCCCTATTGAATAACGAATGTTTTGAATTGTCTCCAAAAGTAAAGTAGTTGCAAACTCATGCTTTTAGAAACTTGTTTGGGCTGTTGAGAGGAGTAAAAAACCATCAAAAATTTCAATCCTGCATGATTCTACCAAGAAATGTGATTCTTCATTCAAAACGCTGGTTTTTGCTATTGGGCTCTATTGAATAATGAATGTTTTGAATTTTCTCCAAAAGTAAAGTAGTTGCAAACTCATCCTTTTAGAGACTTGTTTGGGCTCATGAGAGGAGTAGAAAAACATCAAAAATTTCAGTCCTGCACGATTCTACCAAGAAATGTGTGTTCATTCAAACCGCTGGTTTTTGATATTTTGGGCCCTATTGAATAATGAATGTTTTGAATTTTCTCCAAAAGTAAAGTAGTTGCAAACTCATCCTTTTAGAAACTTGTTTGGGCTGTTGAGAGGAGTAAAAAACCATCAAAAATTTCAATCCTGCATGATTCTACCAAGAAATGTGATTCTTCATTCAAAACCTGATTTTTGCTATTGGGCTCTATTGAATAATGAATGTTTTGAATTTTCTCCAAAAGTAAAGTAGTTGCAAACTCATGCTTTTAGAGACTTGTTTGGGCTCATGAGAGGAGTAGAAAAAAATCAAAAATTTCAGTCCTGCACGATTCTTCCAAGAAATGTGTGTTCATTCAAACCGCTGGTTTTTGATATTTTGGGCCCTATTGAATAACGAATGTTTTGAATTGTCTCCAAAAGTAAAGTAGTTGCAAACTCATGCTTTTAGAAACTTGTTTGGGCTGTTGAGAGGAGTAAAAAACCATCAAAAATTTCAATCCTGCATGATTCTACCAAGAAATGTGATTCTTCATTCAAAACGCTGGTTTTTGCTATTGGGCTCTATTGAATAATGAATGTTTTGAATTTTCTCCAAAAGTAAAGTAGTTGCAAACTCATCCTTTTAGAGACTTGTTTGGGCTCATGAGAGGAGTAGAAAAACATCAAAAATTTCAGTCCTGCACGATTCTACCAAGAAATGTGTGTTCATTCAAACCGCTGGTTTTTTATATTTTGGGCCCTATTGAATAATGAATGTTTTGAATTTTCTCCAAAAGTAAAGTAGTTGCAAACTCATCCTTTTAGAAACTTGCTTGGGCTGTTGAGAGGAGTATAAAACCATCAAAAATTTCAATCCTGCATGATTCTACCAAGAAATGTGATTCTTCATTCAAAACCTGATTTTTGCTATTGGGCTCTATTGAATAATGAATGTTTTGAATTTTCTCCAAAAGTAAAGTAGTTGCAAACTCATGCTTTTAGAGACTTGTTTGGGCTCATGAGAGGAGTAGAAAAACATCAAAAATTTCAGTCCTGCATGATTCTACCAAGAAATGTGTGTTCATTGAAACTGCTGGTTTTTGATAGTTTGGGCCCTATTGAATAATGAATGATTTGAATTTTCTCCAATAGTAAAGTAGTTGCAAACTCATCCTTTTAGAAACTTGTTTGGGCTGTTGAGAGGAGTAAAAAACCATCAAAAATTTCAATCCTGCATGATTTTACCAAGAAATGTGATTCTTCATTCAAAACCTGATTTTTGCTATTGGACTCTATTGAATAATGAATGTTTTGAATTTTCTCCAAAAGTAAAGTAGTTGCAAACTCATGCTTTTAGAGACTTGTTTGGGCTCATGAGAGGAGTAGAAAAACATCAAAAATTTCAGTCCTGCATGATCCCACCAAGAAATGTGTGTTCATTGAAACCACTGGTTTTTGATAGTTTGGGCCCTATTGAATAATGAATGTTTTGAATTTTCTCCAAAAATAAAGTAGTTGCAAACTCATCCTTTTAGAAACTTGTTTGGGCTGTTGAGAGGAGTAAAAAACCATCAAAAAATTCAATCCTGCATGATTCTACCAAGAAATGTGATTCTTCATTCAAAACGCAGGTTTTTGCTATTGGGCTCTATTGAATAATGAATGTTTTGAATTTTCTCCAAAAGTAAAGTAGTTGCAGACTCATCCTTTTAGAGACTTGTTTGGGCTAATGAGAGGAGTAGAAAAACATCAAAAATTTCAGTCCTGCACGATTCTACCAAGAAATGTGTGTTCATTCAAACCGCTGGTTTTTGATAGTTTGGGCCCTATTGAATAATGAATGTTTTGAATTTTCTCCAAAAGTAAAGTAGTTGCAAACTCATGCTTTTAGAGACTTGTTTGGGCTCATGAGATTAGAAAAACATCAGAAATTTCAGTCCTGCATGATTCTACCAAGAAATGTGTGTTCATTGAAACCGCTGGTTTTTGATAGTTTGGGCCCTATTGAATAATGAATGTTTTGAATTTTCTCCAAAAATAAAGTAGTTGCAAACTCATCCTTTTAGAAACTTGTTTGGGCTGTTGAGAGGAGTAAAAAACCATCAAAAATTTCAATCCTGCATGATTCTACCAAGAAATGTGATTCTTCATTCAAAACGCTGGTTTTTGCTATTGGGCTCTATTGAATAATGAATGTTTTGAATTTTCTCCAAAAGTAAAGTAGTTGCAAACTCATGCTTTTAGAGACTTGTTTGGGCTCATGAGAGGAGTAGAAAAAAATCAAAAATTTCAGTCCTGCACGATTCTACCAAGAAATGTGTGTTCATTCAAACAGCTGGTTTTTGATATTTTGGGCCCTATTGAATAACGAATGTTTTGAATTGTCTCCAAAAGTAAAGTAGTTGCAAACTCATGCTTTTAGAAACTTGTTTGGGCTGTTGAGAGGAGTAAAAAACCATCAAAAATTTCAATCCTGCATGATTCTACCAAGAAATGTGATTCTTCATTCAAAACGCTGGTTTTTGCTATTGGGCTCTATTGAATAATGAATGTTTTGAATTTTCTCCAAAAGTAAAGTAGTTGCAAACTCATCCTTTTAGAGACTTGTTTGGGCTCATGAGAGGAGTAGAAAAACATCAAAAATTTCAGTCCTGCATGATTCTACCAAGAAATGTGTGTTCATTGAAACTGCTGGTTTTTGATAGTTTGGGCCCTATTGAATAATGAATGTTTTGAATTTTCTCCAAAAGTAAAGTAGTTGCAAACTCATCCTTTTAGAAACTTGTTTGGGCTGTTGAGAGGAGTAAAAAACCATCAAAAATTTCAATCCTGCATTATTTTACCAAGAAATGTGATTCTTCATTCAAAACCTGATTTTTGCTCTTGGGCTCTATTGAATAATGAATGTTTTGAATTTTCTCCAAAAGTAAAGTAGTTGCAAACTCATGCTTTTAGAGACTTGTTTGGGCTCATGAGAGGAGTAGAAAAACATCAAAAATTTCAGTCCTGCATGATCCCACCAAGAAATGTGTGTTTATTGAAACCACTGGTTTTTGATAGTTTGGGCCCTATTGAATAATGAATGTTTTGAATTTTCTCCAAAAATAAAGTAGTTGCAAACTCATCCTTTTAGAAACTTGTTTGGGCTGTTGAGAGGAGTAAAAAACCATCAAAAATTTCAATCCTGCATGATTCTACCAAGAAATGTGATTCTTCATTCAAAACGCAGGTTTTTGCTATTGGGCTCTATTGAATAATGAATGTTTTGAATTTTCTCCAAAAGTAAAGTAGTTGCAAACTCATCCTTTTAGAGACTTGTTTGGGCTCATGAGAGGAGTAGAAAAACATCAAAAATTTCAGTCCTGCACGATTCTACCAAGAAATGTGTGTTCATTCAAACCGCTGGTTTTTGATATTTTGGGCCCTATTGAATAATGAATGTTTTGAATTTTCTCCAAAAGTAAAGTAGTTGCAAACTCATCCTTTTAGAAACTTGTTTGGGCTGTTGAGAGGAGTAAAAAACCATCAAAAATTTCAATCCTGCATGATTCTACCAAGAAATGTGATTCTTCATTCAAAACCTGATTTTTGCTATTGGGCTCTATTGAATAATGAATGTTTTGAATTTTCTCCAAAAGTAAAGTAGTTGCAAACTCATGCTTTTAGAGACTTGTTTGGGCTCATGAGAGGAGTAGAAAAAAATCAAAAATTTCAGTCCTGCACGATTCTTCCAAGAAATGTGTGTTCATTCAAACCGCTGGTTTTTGATATTTTGGGCCCTATTGAATAACGAATGTTTTGAATTGTCTCCAAAAGTAAAGTAGTTGCAAACTCATGCTTTTAGAAACTTGTTTGGGCTGTTGAGAGGAGTAAAAAACCATCAAAAATTTCAATCCTGCATGATTCTACCAAGAAATGTGATTCTTCATTCAAAACGCTGGTTTTTGCTATTGGGCTCTATTGAATAATGAATGTTTTGAATTTTCTCCAAAAGTAAAGTAGTTGCAAACTCATCCTTTTAGAGACTTGTTTGGGCTCATGAGAGGAGTAGAAAAACATCAAAAATTTCAGTCCTGCACGATTCTACCAAGAAATGTGTGTTCATTCAAACCGCTGGTTTTTGATATTTTGGGCCCTATTGAATAATGAATGTTTTGAATTTTCTCCAAAAGTAAAGTAGTTGCAAACTCATCCTTTTAGAAACTTGTTTGGGCTGTTGAGAGGAGTAAAAAACCATCAAAAATTTCAATCCTGCATGATTCTACCAAGAAATGTGATTCTTCATTCAAAACCTGATTTTTGCTATTGGGCTCTATTGAATAATGAATGTTTTGAATTTTCTCCAAAAGTAAAGTAGTTGCAAACTCATGCTTTTAGAGACTTGTTTGGGCTCATGAGAGGAGTAGAAAAACATCAAAAATTTCAGTCCTGCATGATTCTACCAAGAAATGTGTGTTCATTGAAACCGCTGGTTTTTGATAGTTTGGGCCCTATTGAATAATGAATGTTTTGAATTTTCTCCAAAAGTAAAGTAGTTGCAAACTCATCCTTTTAGAAACTTGTTTGGGCTGTTGAGAGGAGTAAAAAACCATCAAAAATTTCAATCCTGCATGATTCTACCAAGAAATGTGATTCTTCATTCAAAACGCTGGTTTTTGCTATTGGGCTCTATTGAATAATGAATGTTTTGAATTTTCTCCAAAAGTAAAGTAGTTGCAAACTCATGCTTTTAGAGACTTGTTTGGGCTCATGAGAGGAGTAGAAAAACATCAAAAATTTCAGTCCTGCATGATTCTACCAAGAAATGTGTGTTCATTGAAACTGCTGGTTTTTGATAGTTTGGGCCCTATTGAATAATGAATGTTTTGAATTTTCTCCAAAAGTAAAGTAGTTGCAAACTCATCCTTTTAGAAACTTGTTTGGGCTGTTGAGAGGAGTAAAAAACCATCAAAAATTTCAATCCTGCATTATTTTACCAAGAAATGTGATTCTTCATTCAAAACCTGATTTTTGCTCTTGGGCTCTATTGAATAATGAATGTTTTGAATTTTCTCCAAAAGTAAAGTAGTTGCAAACTCATGCTTTTAGAGACTTGTTTGGGCTCATGAGAGGAGTAGAAAAACATCAAAAATTTCAGTCCTGCATGATCCCACCAAGAAATGTGTGTTTATTGAAACCACTGGTTTTTGATAGTTTGGGCCCTATTGAATAATGAATGTTTTGAATTTTCTCCAAAAATAAAGTAGTTGCAAACTCATCCTTTTAGAAACTTGTTTGGGCTGTTGAGAGGAGTAAAAAACCATCAAAAATTTCAATCCTGCATGATTCTACCAAGAAATGTGATTCTTCATTCAAAACGCAGGTTTTTGCTATTGGGCTCTATTGAATAATGAATGTTTTGAATTTTCTCCAAAAGTAAAGTAGTTGCAAACTCATCCTTTTAGAGACTTGTTTGGGCTCATGAGAGGAGTAGAAAAACATCAAAAATTTCAGTCCTGCACGATTCTACCAAGAAATGTGTGTTCATTCAAACCGCTGGTTTTTGATATTTTGGGCCCTATTGAATAATGAATGTTTTGAATTTTCTCCAAAAGTAAAGTAGTTGCAAACTCATCCTTTTAGAAACTTGTTTGGGCTGTTGAGAGGAGTAAAAAACCATCAAAAATTTCAATCCTGCATGATTCTACCAAGAAATGTGATTCTTCATTCGAAACCTGATTTTTGCTATTGGGCTCTATTGAATAATGAATGTTTTGAATTTTCTCCAAAAGTAAAGTAGTTGCAAACTCATGCTTTTAGAGACTTGTTTGGGCTCATGAGAGGAGTAGAAAAAAATCAAAAATTTCAGTCCTGCACGATTCTTCCAAGAAATGTGTGTTCATTCAAACCGCTGGTTTTTGATATTTTGGGCCCTATTGAATAACGAATGTTTTGAATTGTCTCCAAAAGTAAAGTAGTTGCAAACTCATGCTTTTAGAAACTTGTTTGGGCTGTTGAGAGGAGTAAAAAACCATCAAAAATTTCAATCCTGCATGATTCTACCAAGAAATGTGATTCTTCATTCAAAACGCTGGTTTTTGCTATTGGGCTCTATTGAATAATGAATGTTTTGAATTTTCTCCAAAAGTAAAGTAGTTGCAAACTCATCCTTTTAGAGACTTGTTTGGGCTCATGAGAGGAGTAGAAAAACATCAAAAATTTCAGTCCTGCACGATTCTACCAAGAAATGTGTGTTCATTCAAACCGCTGGTTTTTGATATTTTGGGCCCTATTGAATAATGAATGTTTTGAATTTTCTCCAAAAGTAAAGTAGTTGCAAACTCATCCTTTTAGAAACTTGTTTGGGCTGTTGAGAGGAGTAAAAAACCATCAAAAATTTCAATCCTGCATGATTCTACCAAGAAATGTGATTCTTCATTCAAAACCTGATTTTTGCTATTGGGCTCTATTGAATAATGAATGTTTTGAATTTTCTCCAAAAGTAAAGTAGTTGCAAACTCATGCTTTTAGAGACTTGTTTGGGCTCATGAGAGGAGTAGAAAAAAATCAAAAATTTCAGTCCTGCACGATTCTTCCAAGAAATGTGTGTTCATTCAAACCGCTGGTTTTTGATATTTTGGGCCCTATTGAATAACGAATGTTTTGAATTGTCTCCAAAAGTAAAGTAGTTGCAAACTCATGCTTTTAGAAACTTGTTTGGGCTGTTGAGAGGAGTAAAAAACCATCAAAAATTTCAATCCTGCATGATTCTACCAAGAAATGTGATTCTTCATTCAAAACGCTGGTTTTTGCTATTGGGCTCTATTGAATAATGAATGTTTTGAATTTTCTCCAAAAGTAAAGTAGTTGCAAACTCATGCTTTTAGAGACTTGTTTGGGCTCATGAGAGGAGTAGAAAAACATCAAAAATTTCAGTCCTGCACGATTCTACCAAGAAATGTGTGTTCATTCAAACCGCTGGTTTTTGATATTTTGGGCCCTATTGAATAATGAATGTTTTGAATTTTCTCCAAAAGTAAAGTAGTTGCAAACTCATCCTTTTAGAAACTTGTTTGGGCTGTTGAGAGGAGTAAAAAACCATCAAAAATTTCAATCCTGCATGATTCTACCAAGAAATGTGATTCTTCATTCAAAACCTGATTTTTGCTATTGGGCTCTATTGAATAATGAATGTTTTGAATTTTCTCCAAAAGTAAAGTAGTTGCAAACTCATGCTTTTAGAGACTTGTTTGGGCTCATGAGAGGAGTAGAAAAACATCAAAAATTTCAGTCCTGCATGATTCTACCAAGAAATGTGTGTTCATTGAAACCGCTGGTTTTTGATAGTTTGGGCCCTATTGAATAATGAATGTTTTGAATTTTCTCCAAAAGTAAAGTAGTTGCAAACTCATCCTTTTAGAAACTTGTTTGGGCTGTTGAGAGGAGTAAAAAACCATCAAAAATTTCAATCCTGCATGATTCTACCAAGAAATGTGATTCTTCATTCAAAACGCTGGTTTTTGCTATTGGGCTCTATTGAATAATGAATGTTTTGAATTTTCTCCAAAAGTAAAGTAGTTGCAAACTCATGCTTTTAGAGACTTGTTTGGGCTCATGAGAGGAGTAGAAAAACATCAAAAATTTCAGTCCTGCATGATTCTACCAAGAAATGTGTGTTCATTGAAACTGCTGGTTTTTGATAGTTTGGGCCCTATTGAATAATGAATGTTTTGAATTTTCTCCAAAAGTAAAGTAGTTGCAAACTCATTCTTTTAGAAACTTGTTTGGGCTGTTGAGAGGAGTAAAAAACCATCAAAAATTTCAATCCTGCATTATTTTACCAAGAAATGTGATTCTTCATTCAAAACCTGATTTTTGCTCTTGGGCTCTATTGAATAATGAATGTTTTGAATTTTCTCCAAAAGTAAAGTAGTTGCAAACTCATGCTTTTAGAGACTTGTTTGGGCTCATGAGAGGAGTAGAAAAACATCAAAAATTTCAGTCCTGCATGATCCCACCAAGAAATGTGTGTTTATTGAAACCACTGGTTTTTGATAGTTTGGGCCCTATTGAATAATGAATGTTTTGAATTTTCTCCAAAAATAAAGTAGTTGCAAACTCATCCTTTTAGAAACTTGTTTGGGCTGTTGAGAGGAGTAAAAAACCATCAAAAATTTCAATCCTGCATGATTCTACCAAGAAATGTGATTCTTCATTCAAAACGCAGGTTTTTGCTATTGGGCTCTATTGAATAATGAATGTTTTGAATTTTCTCCAAAAGTAAAGTAGTTGCAAACTCATCCTTTTAGAGACTTGTTTGGGCTCATGAGAGGAGTAGAAAAACATCAAAAATTTCAGTCCTGCACGATTCTACCAAGAAATGTGTGTTCATTCAAACCGCTGGTTTTTGATATTTTGGGCCCTATTGAATAATGAATGTTTTGAATTTTCTCCAAAAGTAAAGTAGTTGCAAACTCATCCTTTTAGAAACTTGTTTGGGCTGTTGAGAGGAGTAAAAAACCATCAAAAATTTCAATCCTGCATGATTCTACCAAGAAATGTGATTCTTCATTCAAAACCTGATTTTTGCTATTGGGCTCTATTGAATAATGAATGTTTTGAATTTTCTCCAAAAGTAAAGTAGTTGCAAACTCATGCTTTTAGAGACTTGTTTGGGCTCATGAGAGGAGTAGAAAAAAATCAAAAATTTCAGTCCTGCACGATTCTTCCAAGAAATGTGTGTTCATTCAAACCGCTGGTTTTTGATATTTTGGGCCCTATTGAATAACGAATGTTTTGAATTGTCTCCAAAAGTAAAGTAGTTGCAAACTCATGCTTTTAGAAACTTGTTTGGGCTGTTGAGAGGAGTAAAAAACCATCAAAAATTTCAATCCTGCATGATTCTACCAAGAAATGTGATTCTTCATTCAAAACGCTGGTTTTTGCTATTGGGCTCTATTGAATAATGAATGTTTTGAATTTTCTCCAAAAGTAAAGTAGTTGCAAACTCATCCTTTTAGAGACTTGTTTGGGCTCATGAGAGGAGTAGAAAAACATCAAAAATTTCAGTCCTGCACGATTCTACCAAGAAATGTGTGTTCATTCAAACCGCTGGTTTTTGATATTTTGGGCCCTATTGAATAATGAATGTTTTGAATTTTCTCCAAAAGTAAAGTAGTTGCAAACTCATCCTTTTAGAAACTTGTTTGGGCTGTTGAGAGGAGTAAAAAACCATCAAAAATTTCAATCCTGCATGATTCTACCAAGAAATGTGATTCTTCATTCAAAACCTGATTTTTGCTATTGGGCTCTATTGAATAATGAATGTTTTGAATTTTCTCCAAAAGTAAAGTAGTTGCAAACTCATGCTTTTAGAGACTTGTTTGGGCTCATGAGAGGAGTAGAAAAAAATCAAAAATTTCAGTCCTGCACGATTCTTCCAAGAAATGTGTGTTCATTCAAACCGCTGGTTTTTGATATTTTGGGCCCTATTGAATAACGAATGTTTTGAATTGTCTCCAAAAGTAAAGTAGTTGCAAACTCATGCTTTTAGAAACTTGTTTGGGCTGTTGAGAGGAGTAAAAAACCATCAAAAATTTCAATCCTGCATGATTCTACCAAGAAATGTGATTCTTCATTCAAAACGCTGGTTTTTGCTATTGGGCTCTATTGAATAATGAATGTTTTGAATTTTCTCCAAAAGTAAAGTAGTTGCAAACTCATCCTTTTAGAGACTTGTTTGGGCTCATGAGAGGAGTAGAAAAACATCAAAAATTTCAGTCCTGCACGATTCTACCAAGAAATGTGTGTTCATTCAAACCGCTGGTTTTTTATATTTTGGGCCCTATTGAATAATGAATGTTTTGAATTTTCTCCAAAAGTAAAGTAGTTGCAAACTCATCCTTTTAGAAACTTGCTTGGGCTGTTGAGAGGAGTATAAAACCATCAAAAATTTCAATCCTGCATGATTCTACCAAGAAATGTGATTCTTCATTCAAAACCTGATTTTTGCTATTGGGCTCTATTGAATAATGAATGTTTTGAATTTTCTCCAAAAGTAAAGTAGTTGCAAACTCATGCTTTTAGAGACTTGTTTGGGCTCATGAGAGGAGTAGAAAAACATCAAAAATTTCAGTCCTGCATGATTCTACCAAGAAATGTGTGTTCATTGAAACTGCTGGTTTTTGATAGTTTGGGCCCTATTGAATAATGAATGATTTGAATTTTCTCCAATAGTAAAGTAGTTGCAAACTCATCCTTTTAGAAACTTGTTTGGGCTGTTGAGAGGAGTAAAAAACCATCAAAAATTTCAATCCTGCATGATTTTACCAAGAAATGTGATTCTTCATTCAAAACCTGATTTTTGCTATTGGACTCTATTGAATAATGAATGTTTTGAATTTTCTCCAAAAGTAAAGTAGTTGCAAACTCATGCTTTTAGAGACTTGTTTGGGCTCATGAGAGGAGTAGAAAAACATCAAAAATTTCAGTCCTGCATGATCCCACCAAGAAATGTGTGTTCATTGAAACCACTGGTTTTTGATAGTTTGGGCCCTATTGAATAATGAATGTTTTGAATTTTCTCCAAAAATAAAGTAGTTGCAAACTCATCCTTTTAGAAACTTGTTTGGGCTGTTGAGAGGAGTAAAAAACCATCAAAAAATTCAATCCTGCATGATTCTACCAAGAAATGTGATTCTTCATTCAAAACGCAGGTTTTTGCTATTGGGCTCTATTGAATAATGAATGTTTTGAATTTTCTCCAAAAGTAAAGTAGTTGCAGACTCATCCTTTTAGAGACTTGTTTGGGCTAATGAGAGGAGTAGAAAAACATCAAAAATTTCAGTCCTGCACGATTCTACCAAGAAATGTGTGTTCATTCAAACCGCTGGTTTTTGATAGTTTGGGCCCTATTGAATAATGAATGTTTTGAATTTTCTCCAAAAGTAAAGTAGTTGCAAACTCATGCTTTTAGAGACTTGTTTGGGCTCATGAGATTAGAAAAACATCAGAAATTTCAGTCCTGCATGATTCTACCAAGAAATGTGTGTTCATTGAAACCGCTGGTTTTTGATAGTTTGGGCCCTATTGAATAATGAATGTTTTGAATTTTCTCCAAAAATAAAGTAGTTGCAAACTCATCCTTTTAGAAACTTGTTTGGGCTGTTGAGAGGAGTAAAAAACCATCAAAAATTTCAATCCTGCATGATTCTACCAAGAAATGTGATTCTTCATTCAAAACGCTGGTTTTTGCTATTGGGCTCTATTGAATAATGAATGTTTTGAATTTTCTCCAAAAGTAAAGTAGTTGCAAACTCATGCTTTTAGAGACTTGTTTGGGCTCATGAGAGGAGTAGAAAAAAATCAAAAATTTCAGTCCTGCACGATTCTACCAAGAAATGTGTGTTCATTCAAACAGCTGGTTTTTGATATTTTGGGCCCTATTGAATAACGAATGTTTTGAATTGTCTCCAAAAGTAAAGTAGTTGCAAACTCATGCTTTTAGAAACTTGTTTGGGCTGTTGAGAGGAGTAAAAAACCATCAAAAATTTCAATCCTGCATGATTCTACCAAGAAATGTGATTCTTCATTCAAAACGCTGGTTTTTGCTATTGGGCTCTATTGAATAATGAATGTTTTGAATTTTCTCCAAAAGTAAAGTAGTTGCAAACTCATCCTTTTAGAGACTTGTTTGGGCTCATGAGAGGAGTAGAAAAACATCAAAAATTTCAGTCCTGCATGATTCTACCAAGAAATGTGTGTTCATTGAAACTGCTGGTTTTTGATAGTTTGGGCCCTATTGAATAATGAATGTTTTGAATTTTCTCCAAAAGTAAAGTAGTTGCAAACTCATCCTTTTAGAAACTTGTTTGGGCTGTTGAGAGGAGTAAAAAACCATCAAAAATTTCAATCCTGCATTATTTTACCAAGAAATGTGATTCTTCATTCAAAACCTGATTTTTGCTCTTGGGCTCTATTGAATAATGAATGTTTTGAATTTTCTCCAAAAGTAAAGTAGTTGCAAACTCATGCTTTTAGAGACTTGTTTGGGCTCATGAGAGGAGTAGAAAAACATCAAAAATTTCAGTCCTGCATGATCCCACCAAGAAATGTGTGTTTATTGAAACCACTGGTTTTTGATAGTTTGGGCCCTATTGAATAATGAATGTTTTGAATTTTCTCCAAAAATAAAGTAGTTGCAAACTCATCCTTTTAGAAACTTGTTTGGGCTGTTGAGAGGAGTAAAAAACCATCAAAAATTTCAATCCTGCATGATTCTACCAAGAAATGTGATTCTTCATTCAAAACGCAGGTTTTTGCTATTGGGCTCTATTGAATAATGAATGTTTTGAATTTTCTCCAAAAGTAAAGTAGTTGCAAACTCATCCTTTTAGAGACTTGTTTGGGCTCATGAGAGGAGTAGAAAAACATCAAAAATTTCAGTCCTGCACGATTCTACCAAGAAATGTGTGTTCATTCAAACCGCTGGTTTTTGATATTTTGGGCCCTATTGAATAATGAATGTTTTGAATTTTCTCCAAAAGTAAAGTAGTTGCAAACTCATCCTTTTAGAAACTTGTTTGGGCTGTTGAGAGGAGTAAAAAACCATCAAAAATTTCAATCCTGCATGATTCTACCAAGAAATGTGATTCTTCATTCAAAACCTGATTTTTGCTATTGGGCTCTATTGAATAATGAATGTTTTGAATTTTCTCCAAAAGTAAAGTAGTTGCAAACTCATGCTTTTAGAGACTTGTTTGGGCTCATGAGAGGAGTAGAAAAAAATCAAAAATTTCAGTCCTGCACGATTCTTCCAAGAAATGTGTGTTCATTCAAACCGCTGGTTTTTGATATTTTGGGCCCTATTGAATAACGAATGTTTTGAATTGTCTCCAAAAGTAAAGTAGTTGCAAACTCATGCTTTTAGAAACTTGTTTGGGCTGTTGAGAGGAGTAAAAAACCATCAAAAATTTCAATCCTGCATGATTCTACCAAGAAATGTGATTCTTCATTCAAAACGCTGGTTTTTGCTATTGGGCTCTATTGAATAATGAATGTTTTGAATTTTCTCCAAAAGTAAAGTAGTTGCAAACTCATCCTTTTAGAGACTTGTTTGGGCTCATGAGAGGAGTAGAAAAACATCAAAAATTTCAGTCCTGCACGATTCTACCAAGAAATGTGTGTTCATTCAAACCGCTGGTTTTTGATATTTTGGGCCCTATTGAATAATGAATGTTTTGAATTTTCTCCAAAAGTAAAGTAGTTGCAAACTCATCCTTTTAGAAACTTGTTTGGGCTGTTGAGAGGAGTATAAAACCATCAAAAATTTCAATCCTGCATGATTCTACCAAGAAATGTGATTCTTCATTCAAAACGCAGGTTTTTGCTATTGGGCTCTATTGAATAATGAATGTTTTGAATTTTCTCCAAAAGTAAAGTAGTTGCAGACTCATCCTTTTAGAGACTTGTTTGGGCTAATGAGAGGAGTAGAAAAACATCAAAAATTTCAGTCCTGCACGATTCTACCAAGAAATGTGTGTTCATTCAAACCGCTGGTTTTTGATAGTTTGGGCCCTATTGAATAATGAATGTTTTGAATTTTCTCCAAAAGTAAAGTAGTTGCAAACTCATGCTTTTAGAGACTTGTTTGGGCTCATGAGATTAGAAAAACATCAGAAATTTCAGTCCTGCATGATTCTACCAAGAAATGTGTGTTCATTGAAACCGCTGGTTTTTGATAGTTTGGGCCCTATTGAATAATGAATGTTTTGAATTTTCTCCAAAAATAAAGTAGTTGCAAACTCATCCTTTTAGAAACTTGTTTGGGCTGTTGAGAGGAGTAAAAAACCATCAAAAATTTCAATCCTGCATGATTCTACCAAGAAATGTGATTCTTCATTCAAAACGCTGGTTTTTGCTATTGGGCTCTATTGAATAATGAATGTTTTGAATTTTCTCCAAAAGTAAAGTAGTTGCAAACTCATGCTTTTAGAGACTTGTTTGGGCTCATGAGAGGAGTAGAAAAAAATCAAAAATTTCAGTCCTGCACGATTCTACCAAGAAATGTGTGTTCATTCAAACAGCTGGTTTTTGATATTTTGGGCCCTATTGAATAACGAATGTTTTGAATTGTCTCCAAAAGTAAAGTAGTTGCAAACTCATGCTTTTAGAAACTTGTTTGGGCTGTTGAGAGGAGTAAAAAACCATCAAAAATTTCAATCCTGCATGATTCTACCAAGAAATGTGATTCTTCATTCAAAACGCTGGTTTTTGCTATTGGGCTCTATTGAATAATGAATGTTTTGAATTTTCTCCAAAAGTAAAGTAGTTGCAAACTCATCCTTTTAGAGACTTGTTTGGGCTCATGAGAGGAGTAGAAAAACATCAAAAATTTCAGTCCTGCACGATTCTACCAAGAAATGTGTGTTCATTCAAACCGCTGGTTTTTGATATTTTGGGCCCTATTGAATAATGAATGTTTTGAATTTTCTCCAAAAGTAAAGTAGTTGCAAACTCATCCTTTTAGAAACTTGTTTGGGCTGTTGAGAGGAGTATAAAACCATCAAAAATTTCAATCCTGCATGATTCTACCAAGAAATGTGATTCTTCATTCAAAACCTGATTTTTGCTATTGGGCTCTATTGAATAATGAATGTTTTGAATTTTCTCCAAAAGTAAAGTAGTTGCAAACTCATGCTTTTAGAGACTTGTTTGGGCTCATGAGAGGAGTAGAAAAACATCAAAAATTTCAGTCCTGCATGATTCTACCAAGAAATGTGTGTTCATTGAAACTGCTGGTTTTTGATAGTTTGGGCCCTATTGAATAATGAATGTTTTGAATTTTCTCCAAAAGTAAAGTAGTTGCAAACTCATCCTTTTAGAAACTTGTTTGGGCTGTTGAGAGGAGTAAAAAACCATCAAAAATTTCAATCCTGCATGATTTTACCAAGAAATGTGATTCTTCATTCAAAACCTGATTTTTGCTATTGGGCTCTATTGAATAATGAATGTTTTAAATTTTCTCCAAAAGTAAAGTAGTTGCAAACTCATGCTTTTAGAGACTTGTTTGGGCTCATGAGAGGAGTAGAAAAACATCAAAAATCTCAGTCCTGCATGATCCCACCAAGAAATGTGTGTTCATTGAAACCACTGGTTTTTGATAGTTTGGGCCCTATTGAATAATGAATGTTTTGAATTTTCTCCAAAAGTAAAGTAGTTGCAAACTCATCCTTTTAGAAACTTGTTTGGGCTGTTGAGAGGAGTAAAAAACCATCAAAAATTTCAATCCTGCATGATTCTACCAAGAAATGTGATTCTTCATTCAATACGCTGGTTTTTGCTATTGGGCTCTATTGAATAATGAATGTTTTGAATTTTCTCCAAAAGTAAAGTAGTTGCAAACTCATCCTTTTAGAGACTTGTTTGGGCTCATGAGAGGAGTAGAAAAACATCAAAAATTTCAGTCCTGCATGATTCTACCAAGAAATGTGTGTTCATTCAAACCGCTGGTTTTTGATAGTTTGGGCCCTATTGAATAATGAATGTTTTGAATTTTCTCCAAAAGTAAAGTAGTTGCAAACTCATCCTTTTAGAAACTTGTTTGGGCTGTTGAGAGCAGTAAAAAACCATCAAAAATTTCAATCCTGCATGATTCTACCAAGAAATGTAATTCTTCATTCAAAACGCTGGTTTTTGCTATTGGGCTCTATTGAATAATGAATGTTTTGAATTTTCTCCAAAAGTAAAGTAGTTGCAGACTCATCCTTTTAGAGACTTGTTTGGGCTAATGAGAGGAGTAGAAAAACATCAAAAATTTCAGTCCTGCACGATTCTACCAAGAAATGTGTGTTCATTCAAACCGCTGGTTTTTGATAGTTTGGGCCCTATTGAATAATGAATGTTTTGAATTTTCTCCAAAAGTAAAGTAGTTGCAAACTCATGCTTTTAGAGACTTGTTTGGGCTCATGAGATTAGAAAAACATCAGAAATTTCAGTCCTGCATGATTCTACCAAGAAATGTGTGTTCATTGAAACCGCTGGTTTTTGATAGTTTGGGCCCTATTGAATAATGAATGTTTTGAATTTTCTCCAAAAGTAAAGTAGTTGCAAACTCATCCTTTTAGAAACTTGTTTGGGCTGTTGAGAGGAGTAAAAAACCATCAAAAATTTCAATCCTGCATGATTCTACCAAGAAATGTGATTCTTCATTCAAAACGCTGGTTTTTGCTATTGGGCTCTATTGAATAATGAATGTTTTGAATTTTCTCCAAAAGTAAAGTAGTTGCAAACTCATGCTTTTAGAGACTTGTTTGGGCTCATGAGAGGAGTAGAAAAAAATCAAAAATTTCAGTCCTGCACGATTCTACCAAGAAATGTGTGTTCATTCAAACCGCTGGTTTTTGATATTTTGGGCCCTATTGAATAACGAATGTTTTGAATTGTCTCCAAAAGTAAAGTAGTTGCAAACTCATGCTTTTAGAAACTTGTTTGGGCTGTTGAGAGGAGTAAAAAACCATCAAAAATTTCAATCCTGCATGATTCTACCAAGAAATGTGATTCTTCATTCAAAACGCTGGTTTTTGCTATTGGGCTCTATTGAATAATGAATGTTTTGAATTTTCTCCAAAAGTAAAGTAGTTGCAAACTCATCCTTTTAGAGACTTGTTTGGGCTCATGAGAGGAGTAGAAAAACATCAAAAATTTCAGTCCTGCACGATTCTTCCAAGAAATGTGTGTTCATTCAAACCGCTGGTTTTTGATATTTTGGGCCCTATTGAATAATGAATGTTTTGAATTTTCTCCAAAAGTAAAGTAGTTGCAAACTCATCCTTTTAGAAACTTGTTTGGGCTGTTGAGAGGAGTATAAAACCATCAAAAATTTCATTCCTGCATGATTCTACCAAGAAATGTGATTCTTCATTCAAAACCTGATTTTTGCTATTGGGCTCTATTGAATAATGAATGTTTTGAATTTTCTCCAAAAGTAAAGTAGTTGCAAACTCATGCTTTTAGAGACTTGTTTGGGCTCATGAGAGGAGTAGAAAAACATCAAAAATTTCAGTCCTGCATGATTCTACCAAGAAATGTGTGTTCATTGAAACTGCTGGTTTTTGATAGTTTGGGCGCTATTGAATAATGAATGTTTTGAATTTTCTCCAAAAGTAAAGTAGTTGCAAACTCATCCTTTTAGAAACTTGTTTGGGCTGTTGAGAGGAGTAAAAAACCATCAAAAATTTCAATCCTGCATGATTTTACCAAGAAATGTGATTCTTCATTCAAAACCTGATTTTTGCTATTGGGCTCTATTGAATAATGAATGTTTTAAATTTTCTCCAAAAGTAAAGTAGTTGCAAACTCATGCTTTTAGAGACTTGTTTGGGCTCATGAGAGGAGTAGAAAAACATCAAAAATCTCAGTCCTGCATGATCCCACCAAGAAATGTGTGTTCATTGAAACCACTGGTTTTTGATAGTTTGGGCCCTATTGAATAATGAATGTTTTGAATTTTCTCCAAAAGTAAAGTAGTTGCAAACTCATCCTTTTAGAAACTTGTTTGGGCTGTTGAGAGGAGTAAAAAACCATCAAAAATTTCAATCCTGCATGATTCTACCAAGAAATGTGATTCTTCATTCAATACGCTGGTTTTTGCTATAGGGCTCTATTGAATAATGAATGTTTTGAATTTTCTCCAAAAGTAAAGTAGTTGCAAACTCATCCTTTTAGAGACTTGTTTGGGCTCATGAGAGGAGTAGAAAAACATCAAAAATTTCAGTCCTGCATGATTCTACCAAGAAATGTGTGTTCATTCAAACCGCTGGTTTTTGATAGTTTGGGCCCTATTGAATAATGAATGTTTTGAATTTTCTCCAAAAGTAAAGTAGTTGCAAACTCATCCTTTTAGAAACTTGTTTGGGCTGTTGAGAGCAGTAAAAAACCATCAAAAATTTCAAACCTGCATGATTCTACCAAGAAATGTAATTCTTCATTCAAAACGCTGGTTTTTGCTATTGGGCTCTATTGAATAATGAATGTTTTGAATTTTCTCCAAAAGTAAAGTAGTTGCAGACTCATCCTTTTAGAGACTTGTTTGGGCTAATGAGAGGAGTAGAAAAACATCAAAAATTTCAGTCCTGCACGATTCTACCAAGAAATGTGTGTTCATTCAAACCGCTGGTTTTTGATAGTTTGGGCCCTATTGAATAATGAATGTTTTGAATTTTCTCCAAAAGTAAAGTAGTTGCAAACTCATGCTTTTAGAGACTTGTTTGGGCTCATGAGATTAGAAAAACATCAGAAATTTCAGTCCTGCATGATTCTACCAAGAAATGTGTGTTCATTGAAACCGCTGGTTTTTGATAGTTTGGGCCCTATTGAATAATGAATGTTTTGAATTTTCTCCAAAAATAAAGTAGTTGCAAACTCATCCTTTTAGAAACTTGTTTGGGCTGTTGAGAGGAGTAAAAAACCATCAAAAATTTCAATCCTGCATGATTCTACCAAGAAATGTGATTCTTCATTCAAAACGCTGGTTTTTGCTATTGGGCTCTATTGAATAATGAATGTTTTGAATTTTCTCCAAAAGTAAAGTAGTTGCAAACTCATGCTTTTAGAGACTTGTTTGGGCTCATGAGAGGAGTAGAAAAAAATCAAAAATTTCAGTCCTGCACGATTCTACCAAGAAATGTGTGTTCATTCAAACCGCTGGTTTTTGATATTTTGGGCCCTATTGAATAACGAATGTTTTGAATTGTCTCCAAAAGTAAAGTAGTTGCAAACTCATGCTTTTAGAAACTTGTTTGGGCTGTTGAGAGGAGTAAAAAACCATCAAAAATTTCAATCCTGCATGATTCTACCAAGAAATGTGATTCTTCATTCAAAACGCTGGTTTTTGCTATTGGGCTCTATTGAATAATGAATGTTTTGAATTTTCTCCAAAAGTAAAGTAGTTGCAAACTCATGCTTTTAGAGACTTGTTTGGGCTCATGAGAGGAGTAGAAAAACATCAAAAATTTCAGTCCTGCATGATTCTACCAAGAAATGTGTGTTCATTGAAACTGCTGGTTTTTGATAGTTTGGGCCCTATTGAATAATGAATGTTTTGAATTTTCTCCAAAAGTAAAGTAGTTGCAAACTCATCCTTTTAGAAACTTGTTTGGGCTGTTGAGAGGAGTAAAAAACCATCAAAAATTTCAATCCTGCATGATTTTACCAAGAAATGTGATTCTTCATTCAAAACCTGATTTTTGCTATTGGGCTCTATTGAATAATGAATGTTTTAAATTTTCTCCAAAAGTAAAGTAGTTGCAAACTCATGCTTTTAGAGACTTGTTTGGGCTCATGAGAGGAGTAGAAAAACATCAAAAATCTCAGTCCTGCATGATCCCACCAAGAAATGTGTGTTCATTGAAACCACTGGTTTTTGATAGTTTGGGCCCTATTGAATAATGAATGTTTTGAATTTTCTCCAAAAGTAAAGTAGTTGCAAACTCATCCTTTTAGAAACTTGTTTGGGCTGTTGAGAGGAGTAAAAAATCATCAAAAATTTCAATCCTGCATGATTCTACCAAGAAATGTGATTCTTCATTCAATACGCTGGTTTTTGCTATTGGGCTCTATTGAATAATGAATGTTTTGAATTTTCTCCAAAAGTAAAGTAGTTGCAAACTCATGCTTTTAGAGACTTGTTTGGGCTCATGAGAGGAGTAGAAAAACATCAAAAATTTCAGTCCTGCATGATTCTACCAAGAAATGTGTGTTCATTGAAACTGCAGGTTTTTGATAGTTTGGGCCCTATTGAATAATGAATGTTTTGAATTTTCTCCAAAAGTAAAGTAGTTGCAAACTCATCCTTTTAGAAACTTGTTTGGGCTGTTGAGAGCAGTAAAAAACCATCAAAAATTTCAATCCTGCATGATTCTACCAAGAAATGTGATTCTTCATTCAAAATGCTGGTTTTTGCTATTGGGCTCTATTGAATAATGAATGTTTTGAATTTTCTCCAAAAGTAAAGTAGTTGCAAACTCATCCTTTTAGAGACTTGTTTGGGCTAATGAGAGGAGTAGAAAATCATCAAAAATTTCAGTCCTGCACGATTCTACCAAGAAATGTGTGTTCATTCAAACCGCTGGTTTTTGATATTTTGGGCCCTATTGAATAATGAATGTTTTGAATTTTCTCCAAAAGTAAAGTAGTTGCAAACTCATCCTTTTAGAAACTTGTTTGGGCTGTTGAGAGGAGTAAAAAACCATCAAAAATTTCAATCTTGCATTATTCTACCAAGAAATGTGATTCTTCATTCAAAACCTGATTTTTGCTATTGGGCTCTATTGAATAATGAATGTTTTGAATTTTCTCCAAAAGTAAAGTAGTTGCAAACTCATGCTTTTAGAGACTTGTTTGGGCTCATGAGAGGAGTAGAAAAACATCAAAAATTTCAGTCCTGCATGATTCTACCAAGAAATGTGTGTTCATTGAAACCGCTGGTTTTTGATAGTTTGGGCCCTATTGAATAATGAATGTTTTGAATTTTCTCCAAAAGTAAAGTAGTTGCAAACTCATGCTTTTAGAGACTTGTTTGGGCTCATGAGAGTAGAAAAACATCAGAAATTTCAGTCCTGCATGATTCTACCAAGAAATGTGTGTTCATTGAAACCGCTGGTTTTTGATAGTTTGGGCCCTATTGAATAATGAATGTTTTGAATTTTCTCCAAAAATAAAATAGTTGCAAACTCATCCTTTTAGAAACTTGTTTGGGCTGTTGAGAGGAGTAAAAAACCATCAAAAATTTCAATCCTGCACGATTCTACCAAAAAATGTGATTCTTCATTCAAAACGCTGGTTTTTGTTATTGGGCTCTGTTGAATAATGAATGTTTTGAATTTTCTCCAAAAGTAAAGTAGTTGCAAACTCATCCTTTTAGAGACTTGTTTGGGCTCATGAGAGGAGTAGAAAAACATCAAAAATTTCAGTCCTGCACGATTCTACCAAGAAATGTGTGTTCATTCAAACCGCTGGTTTTTGATATTTTGGGCCCTATTGAATAATGAATGTTTTGAATTTTCTCCAAAAGTAAAGTAGTTGCAAACTCATCCTTTTAGAAACTTGTTTGGGCTGTTGAGAGGAGTAAAAAAACCATCAAAAATTTCAATCCTGCATGATTCTACCAAGAAATGTGATTCTTCATTCAAAACCTGATTTTTGCTATTGGGCTCTATTGAATAATGAATGTTTTGAATTTTCTCCAAAAGTAAAGTAGTTGCAAACTCATGCTTTTAGAGACTTGTTTGGGCTCATGAGAGGAGTAGAAAAACATCAAAAATTTCAGTCCTGCATGATTCTACCAAGAAATGTGTGTTCATTCAAACCGCTGGTTTTTGATAGTTTGGGCCCTATTGAATAATGAATGTTTTGAATTTTCTCCAAAAGTAAAGTAGTTGCAAACTCATCCTTTTAGAAACTTGTTTGGGCTGTTGAGAGGAGTAAAAAACCATCAAAAATTTCAATCCTGCATGATTCTACCAAGAAATGTGATTCTTCATTCAAAACGCTGGTTTTTGCTATTGGGCTCTATTGAATAATGAATGTTTTGAATTTTCTCCAAAAGTAAAGTAGTTGCAAACTCATCCTTTTAGAGACTTGTTTGGGCTAATGAGAGGAGTAGAAAAACATCAAAAATTTCAGTCCTGCATGATTCTACCAAGAAATGTGTGTTCATTCAAACCGCTGGTTTTTGATATTTTGGGCCCTATTGAATAATGAATGTTTTGAATTTTCTCCAAAAGTAAAGTAGTTGCAAACTCATCCTTTTAGACTCTTGTTTGGGCTGTTGAGAGGAGTAAAAAACCATCAAAAATTTCAATCCTGCATGATTCTACCAAGAAATGTGATTCTTCATTCAAAACGCTGGTTTTTGCTATTGGGCTCTATTGAATAATGAATGTTTTGAATTTTCTCCAAAATTAAAGTAGTTGCAAACTCATGCTTTTAGAGACTTGTTTGGGCTCATGAAAGGAGTAGAAAAACATCAAAAATTTCAGTCCTGCATGATTCTACCAAGAAATGTGTGTTCATTGAAACCGCTGATTTTTGATAGTTTGGGCCCTATTGAATAATGAATGTTTTGAATTTTCTCCAAAAGTAAAGTAGTTGCAAACTCATCCTTTTAGAAACTTGTTTGGGCTGTTGAGAGCAGTAAAAAACCATCAAAAATTTCAATCCTGCATGATTCTACCAAGAAATGTGATTCTTCATTCAAAACGCTGGTTTTTGCTATTGGGCTCTATTGAATAATGAATGTTTTGAATTTTCTCCAAAAGTAAAGTAGTTGCAGACTCATCCTTTTAGAGACTTGTTTGGGCTAATGAGAGGAGTAGAAAAAAATCAAAAATTTCAGTCCTGCACGATTCTACCAAGAAATGTGTGTTCATTCAAACCGCTGGTTTTTGATATTTTGGGCCCTATTGAATAACGAATGTTTTGAATTTTCTCCAAAAGTAAAGTAGTTGCAAACTCATCCTTTTAGACTCTTGTTTGGGCTGTTGAGAGGAGTAAAAAACCATCAAAAATTTCAATCCTGCATGATTCTACCAAGAAATGTGATTCTTCATTCAAAACGCTGGTTTTTGCTATTGGGCTCTATTGAATAATGAATGTTTTGAATTTTCTCCAAAATTAAAGTAGTTGCAAACTCATGCTTTTAGAGACTTGTTTGGGCTCATGAAAGGAGTAGAAAAACATCAAAAATTTCAGTCCTGCATGATTCTACCAAGAAATGTGTGTTCATTGAAACCGCTGATTTTTGATAGTTTGGGCCCTATTGAATAATGAATGTTTTGAATTTTCTCCAAAAGTAAAGTAGTTGCAAACTCATCCTTTTAGAAACTTGTTTGGGCTGTTGAGAGCAGTAAAAAACCATCAAAAATTTCAATCCTGCATGATTCTACCAAGAAATGTGATTCTTCATTCAAAACGCTGGTTTTTGCTATTGGGCTCTATTGAATAATGAATGTTTTGAATTTTCTCCAAAAGTAAAGTAGTTGCAGACTCATCCTTTTAGAGACTTGTTTGGGCTAATGAGAGGAGTAGAAAAAAATCAAAAATTTCAGTCCTGCACGATTCTACCAAGAAATGTGTGTTCATTCAAACCGCTGGTTTTTGATATTTTGGGCCCTATTGAATAACGAATGTTTTGAATTTTCTCCAAAAGTAAAGTAGTTGCAAACTCATGCTTTTAGAAACTTGTTTGGGCTGTTGAGAGGAGTAAAAAACCATCAAAAATTTCAATCCTGCATGATTCTACCAAGAAATGTGATTCTTCATTCAAAACGTTGGTTTTTGCTATTGGGCTCTATTGAATAATGAATGTTTTGAATTTTCTCCAAAAGTAAAGTAGTTGCAAACTCATCCTTTCAGAGACTTGTTTGGGCTCATGAGAGGAGTAGAAAAACATCAAAAATTTCAGTCCTGCACGATTCTACCAAGAAATGTGTGTTCATTCAAACTGCTGGTTTTTGATATTTTGGGCCCTATTGAATAATGAATGTTTTGAATTTTCTCCAAAAGTAAAGTAGTTGCAAACTCATCCTTTTAGAAACTTGTTTGGGCTGTTGAGAGGAGTAAAAAACCATAAAAAATTTCAATCCTGCATGATTCTACCAAGAAATGTGATTCTTCATTCAAAACCTGATTTTTGCTATTGGGCTCTATTGAATAATGAATGTTTTGAATTTTCTCCAAAAGTAAAGTAGTTGCAAACTCATGCTTTTAGAGACTTGTTTGGGCTCATGAGAGGAGTAGAAAAACATCAAAAATTTCAGTCCTGCATGATTCTACCAAGAAATGTGTGTTCATTGAAACCGCTGGTTTTTGATAGTTTGGGCCCTATTGAATAATGAATGTTTTGAATTTTCTCCAAAAGTAAAGTAGTTGCAAACTCATCCTTTTAGAAACTTGTTTGGGCTGTTGAGAGGAGTAAAAAACCATCAAAAATTTCAATCCTGCATGATTCTACCAAGAAATGTGATTCTTCATTCAAAACGCTGGTTTTTGCTATTGGGCTCTATTGAATAATGAATGTTTTGAATTTTCTCCAAAAGTAAAGTAGTTGCAAACTCATGCTTTTAGAGACTTGTTTGGGCTCATGAGAGGAGTAGAAAAACATCAAAAATTTCAGTCCTGCATGATTCTACCAAGAAATGTGTGTTCATTGAAACTGCTGGTTTTTGATAGTTTGGGCCCTATTGAATAATGAATGTTTTGAATTTTCTACAAAAGTAAAGTAGTTGCAAACTCATCCTTTTAGAAACTTGTTTGGGCTGTTGAGAGGAGTAAAAAACCATCAAAAATTTCAATCCTGCATGATTTTACCAAGAAATGTGATTCTTCATTCAAAACCTGATTTTTGCTATTGGGCTCTATTGAATAATGAATGTTTTGAATTTTCTCCAAAAGTAAAGTAGTTGCAAACTCATGCTTTTAGAGACTTGTTTGGGCTCATGAGAGGAGTAGAAAAACATCAAAAATTTCAGTCCTGCATGATTCTACCAAGAAATGTGTGTTCATTGAAACTGCTGGTTTTTGATAGTTTGGGCCCTATTGAATAATGAATGTTTTGAATTTTCTCCAAAAGTAAAGTAGTTGCAAACTCATCCTTTTAGAAACTTGTTTGGGCTGTTGAGAGGAGTAAAAAACCATCAAAAATTTCAATCCTGCATGATTTTACCAAGAAATGTGATTCTTCATTCAAAACCTGATTTTTGCTATTGGGCTCTATTGAATAATGAATGTTTTAAATTTTCTCCAAAAGTAAAGTAGTTGCAAACTCATGCTTTTAGAGACTTGTTTGGGCTCATGAGAGGAGTAGAAAAACATCAAAAATCTCAGTCCTGCATGATCCCACCAAGAAATGTGTGTTCATTGAAACCACTGGTTTTTGATAGTTTGGGCCCTATTGAATAATGAATGTTTTGAATTTTCTCCAAAAGTAAAGTAGTTGCAAACTCATCCTTTTAGAAACTTGTTTGGGCTGTTGAGAGGAGTAAAAAACCATCAAAAATTTCAATCCTGCATGATTCTACCAAGAAATGTGATTCTTCATTCAATACGCTGGTTTTTGCTATTGGGCTCTATTGAATAATGAATGTTTTGAATTTTCTCCAAAAGTAAAGTAGTTGCAAACTCATCCTTTTAGAGACTTGTTTGGGCTCATGAGAGGAGTAGAAAAACATCAAAAATTTCAGTCCTGCATGATTCTACCAAGAAATGTGTGTTCATTCAAACCGCTGGTTTTTGATAGTTTGGGCCCTATTGAATAATGAATGTTTTGAATTTTCTCCAAAAGTAAAGTAGTTGCAAACTCATCCTTTTAGAAACTTGTTTGGGCTGTTGAGAGCAGTAAAAAACCATCAAAAATTTCAATCCTGCATGATTCTACCAAGAAATGTAATTCTTCATTCAAAACGCTGGTTTTTGCTATTGGGCTCTATTGAATAAAGAATGTTTTGAATTTTCTCCAAAAGTAAAGTAGTTGCAGACTCATCCTTTTAGAGACTTGTTTGGGCTAATGAGAGGAGTAGAAAAACATCAAAAATTTCAGTCCTGCACGATTCTACCAAGAAATGTGTGTTCATTCAAACCGCTGGTTTTTGATAGTTTGGGCCCTATTGAATAATGAATGTTTTGAATTTTCTCCAAAAGTAAAGTAGTTGCAAACTCATGCTTTTAGAGACTTGTTTGGGCTCATGAGATTAGAAAAACATCAGAAATTTCAGTCCTGCATGATTCTACCAAGAAATGTGTGTTCATTGAAACCGCTGGTTTTTGATAGTTTGGGCCCTATTGAATAATGAATGTTTTGAATTTTCTCCAAAAATAAAGTAGTTGCAAACTCATCCTTTTAGAAACTTGTTTGGGCTGTTGAGAGGAGTAAAAAACCATCAAAAATTTCAATCCTGCATGATTCTACCAAGAAATGTGATTCTTCATTCAAAACGCTGGTTTTTGCTATTGGGCTCTATTGAATAATGAATGTTTTGAATTTTCTCCAAAAGTAAAGTAGTTGCAAACTCATGCTTTTAGAGACTTGTTTGGGCTCATGAGAGGAGTAGAAAAAAATCAAAAATTTCAGTCCTGCACGATTCTACCAAGAAATGTGTGTTCATTCAAACCGCTGGTTTTTGATATTTTGGGCCCTATTGAATAACGAATGTTTTGAATTGTCTCCAAAAGTAAAGTAGTTGCAAACTCATGGTTTTAGAAACTTGTTTGGGCTGTTGAGAGGAGTAAAAAACCATCAAAAATTTCAATCCTGCATGATTCTACCAAGAAATGTGATTCTTCATTCAAAACGCTGGTTTTTGCTATTGGGCTCTATTGAATAATGAATGTTTTGAATTTTCTCCAAAAGTAAAGTAGTTGCAAACTCATCCTTTTAGAGACTTGTTTGGGCTCATGAGAGGAGTAGAAAAACATCAAAAATTTCAGTCCTGCACGATTCTTCCAAGAAATGTGTGTTCATTCAAACCGCTGGTTTTTGATATTTTGGGCCCTATTGAATAATGAATGTTTTGAATTTTCTCCAAAAGTAAAGTAGTTGCAAACTCATCCTTTTAGAAACTTGTTTGGGCTGTTGAGAGGAGTATAAAACCATCAAAAATTTCAATCCTGCATGATTCTACCAAGAAATGTGATTCTTCATTCAAAACCTGATTTTTGCTATTGGGCTCTATTGAATAATGAATGTTTTGAATTTTCTCCAAAAGTAAAGTAGTTGCAAACTCATGCTTTTAGAGACTTGTTTGGGCTCATGAGAGGAGTAGAAAAACATCAAAAATTTCAGTCCTGCATGATTCTACCAAGAAATGTGTGTTCATTGAAACTGCTGGTGTTTGATAGTTTGGGCCCTATTGAATAATGAATGTTTTGAATTTTCTCCAAAAGTAAAGTAGTTGCAAACTCATCCTTTTAGAAACTTGTTTGGGCTGTTGAGAGGAGTAAAAAACCATCAAAAATTTCAATCCTGCATGATTTTACCAAGAAATGTGATTCTTCATTCAAAACCTGATTTTTGCTATTGGGCTCTATTGAATAATGAATGTTTTAAATTTTCTCCAAAAGTAAAGTAGTTGCAAACTCATGCTTTTAGAGACTTGTTTGGGCTCATGAGAGGAGTAGAAAAACATCAAAAATCTCAGTCCTGCATGATCCCACCAAGAAATGTGTGTTCATTGAAACCACTGGTTTTTGATAGTTTGGGCCCTATTGAATAATGAATGTTTTGAATTTTCTCCAAAAGTAAAGTAGTTGCAAACTCATCCTTTTAGAAACTTGTTTGGGCTGTTGAGAGGAGTAAAAAACCATCAAAAATTTCAATCCTGCATGATTCTACCAAGAAATGTGATTCTTCATTCAATACGCTGGTTTTTGCTATTGGGCTCTATTGAATAATGAATGTTTTGAATTTTCTCCAAAAGTAAAGTAGTTGCAAACTCATCCTTTTAGAGACTTGTTTGGGCTCATGAGAGGAGTAGAAAAACATCAAAAATTTCAGTCCTGCATGATTCTACCAAGAAATGTGTGTTCATTCAAACCGCTGGTTTTTGATAGTTTGGGCCCTATTGAATAATGAATGTTTTGAATTTTCTCCAAAAGTAAAGTAGTTGCAAACTCATCCTTTTAGAAACTTGTTTGGGCTGTTGAGAGCAGTAAAAAACCATCAAAAATTTCAATCCTGCATGATTCTACCAAGAAATGTAATTCTTCATTCAAAACGCTGGTTTTTGCTATTGGGCTCTATTGAATAATGAATGTTTTGAATTTTCTCCAAAAGTAAAGTAGTTGCAGACTCATCCTTTTAGAGACTTGTTTGGGCTAATGAGAGGAGTAGAAAAACATCAAAAATTTCAGTCCTGCACGATTCTACCAAGAAATGTGTGTTCATTCAAACCGCTGGTTTTTGATAGTTTGGGCCCTATTGAATAATGAATGTTTTGAATTTTCTCCAAAAGTAAAGTAGTTGCAAACTCATGCTTTTAGAGACTTGTTTGGGCTCATGAGATTAGAAAAACATCAGAAATTTCAGTCCTGCATGATTCTACCAAGAAATGTGTGTTCATTGAAACCGCTGGTTTTTGATAGTTTGGGCCCTATTGAATAATGAATGTTTTGAATTTTCTCCAAAAATAAAGTAGTTGCAAACTCATCCTTTTAGAAACTTGTTTGGGCTGTTGAGAGGAGTAAAAAACCATCAAAAATTTCAATCCTGCATGATTCTACCAAGAAATGTGATTCTTCATTCAAAACGCTGGTTTTTGCTATTGGGCTCTATTGAATAATGAATGTTTTGAATTTTCTCCAAAAGTAAAGTAGTTGCAAACTCATGCTTTTAGAGACTTGTTTGGGCTCATGAGAGGAGTAGAAAAAAATCAAAAATTTCAGTCCTGCACGATTCTACCAAGAAATGTGTGTTCATTCAAACCGCTGGTTTTTGATATTTTGGGCCCTATTGAATAACGAATGTTTTGAATTGTCTCCAAAAGTAAAGTAGTTGCAAACTCATGCTTTTAGAAACTTGTTTGGGCTGTTGAGAGGAGTAAAAAACCATCAAAAATTTCAATCCTGCATGATTCTACCAAGAAATGTGATTCTTCATTCAAAACGCTGGTTTTTGCTATTGGGCTCTATTGAATAATGAATGTTTTGAATTTTCTCCAAAAGTAAAGTAGTTGCAAACTCATGCTTTTAGAGACTTGTTTGGGCTCATGAGAGGAGTAGAAAAACATCAAAAATTTCAGTCCTGCATGATTCTACCAAGAAATGTGTGTTCATTGAAACTGCTGGTTTTTGATAGTTTGGGCCCTATTGAATAATGAATGTTTTGAATTTTCTCCAAAAGTAAAGTAGTTGCAAACTCATCCTTTTAGAAACTTGTTTGGGCTGTTGAGAGGAGTAAAAAACCATCAAAAATTTCAATCCTGCATGATTTTACCAAGAAATGTGATTCTTCATTCAAAACCTGATTTTTGCTATTGGGCTCTATTGAATAATGAATGTTTTAAATTTTCTCCAAAAGTAAAGTAGTTGCAAACTCATGCTTTTAGAGACTTGTTTGGGCTCATGAGAGGAGTAGAAAAACATCAAAAATTTCAGTCCTGCATGATTCTACCAAGAAATGTGTGTTCATTGAAACTGCAGGTTTTTGATAGTTTGGGCCCTATTGAATAATGAATGTTTTGAATTTTCTCCAAAAGTAAAGTAGTTGCAAACTCATCCTTTTAGAAACTTGTTTGGGCTGTTGAGAGCAGTAAAAAACCATCAAAAATTTCAATCCTGCATGATTCTACCAAGAAATGTGATTCTTCATTCAAAATGCTGGTTTTTGCTATTGGGCTCTATTGAATAATGAATGTTTTGAATTTTCTCCAAAAGTAAAGTAGTTGCAAACTCATCCTTTTAGAGACTTGTTTGGGCTAATGAGAGGAGTAGAAAATCATCAAAAATTTCAGTCCTGCACGATTCTACCAAGAAATGTGTGTTCATTCAAACCGCTGGTTTTTGATATTTTGGGCCCTATTGAATAATGAATGTTTTGAATTTTCTCCAAAAGTAAAGTAGTTGCAAACTCATCCTTTTAGAAACTTGTTTGGGCTGTTGAGAGGAGTAAAAAACCATCAAAAATTTCAATCTTGCATTATTCTACCAAGAAATGTGATTCTTCATTCAAAACCTGATTTTTGCTATTGGGCTCTATTGAATAATGAATGTTTTGAATTTTCTCCAAAAGTAAAGTAGTTGCAAACTCATGCTTTTAGAGACTTGTTTGGGCTCATGAGAGGAGTAGAAAAACATCAAAAATTTCAGTCCTGCATGATTCTACCAAGAAATGTGTGTTCATTGAAACCGCTGGTTTTTGATAGTTTGGGACCTATTGAATAATGAATGTTTTGAATTTTCTCCAAAAGTAAAGTAGTTGCAAACTCATGCTTTTAGAGACTTGTTTGGGCTCATGAGAGTAGAAAAACATCAGAAATTTCAGTCCTGCATGATTCTACCAAGAAATGTGTGTTCATTGAAACCGCTGGTTTTTGATAGTTTGGGCCCTATTGAATAATGAATGTTTTGAATTTTCTCCAAAAATAAAATAGTTGCAAACTCATCCTTTTAGAAACTTGTTTGGGCTGTTGAGAGGAGTAAAAAACCATCAAAAATTTCAATCCTGCACGATTCTACCAAAAAATGTGATTCTTCATTCAAAACGCTGGTTTTTGTTATTGGGCTCTGTTGAATAATGAATGTTTTGAATTTTCTCCAAAAGTAAAGTAGTTGCAAACTCATCCTTTTAGAGACTTGTTTGGGCTCATGAGAGGAGTAGAAAAACATCAAAAATTTCAGTCCTGCACGATTCTACCAAGAAATGTGTGTTCATTCAAACCGCTGGTTTTTGATATTTTGGGCCCTATTGAATAATGAATGTTTTGAATTTTCTCCAAAAGTAAAGTAGTTGCAAACTCATCCTTTTAGAAACTTGTTTGGGCTGTTGAGAGGAGTAAAAAAACCATCAAAAATTTCAATCCTGCATGATTCTACCAAGAAATGTGATTCTTCATTCAAAACCTGATTTTTGC
Source organism: Dendrobates tinctorius (assembly GCF_039654945.1). Lineage (NCBI taxonomy): Eukaryota > Metazoa > Chordata > Amphibia > Anura > Dendrobatidae > Dendrobates > Dendrobates tinctorius. The sequence continues at coordinate 28,067,008 of NW_027361793.1, forward strand.
TATTGGGCTCTATTGAATAATGAATGTTTTGAATTTTCTCCAAAAGTAAAGTAGTTGCAAACTCATGCTTTTAGAGACTTGTTTGGGCTCATGAGAGGAGTAGAAAAACATCAAAAATTTCAGTCCTGCATGATTCTACCAAGAAATGTGTGTTCATTCAAACCGCTGGTTTTTGATAGTTTGGGCCCTATTGAATAATGAATGTTTTGAATTTTCTCCAAAAGTAAAGTAGTTGCAAACTCATCCTTTTAGAAACTTGTTTGGGCTGTTGAGAGGAGTAAAAAACCATCAAAAATTTCAATCCTGCATGATTCTACCAAGAAATGTGATTCTTCATTCAAAACGCTGGTTTTTGCTATTGGGCTCTATTGAATAATGAATGTTTTGAATTTTCTCCAAAAGTAAAGTAGTTGCAAACTCATCCTTTTAGAGACTTGTTTGGGCTAATGAGAGGAGTAGAAAAACATCAAAAATTTCAGTCCTGCATGATTCTACCAAGAAATGTGTGTTCATTCAAACCGCTGGTTTTTGATAGTTTGGGCCCTATTGAATAATGAATGTTTTGAATTTTCTCCAAAAGTAAAGTAGTTGCAAACTCATCCTTTTAGAAACTTGTTTGGGCTGTTGAGAGGAGTAAAAAACCATCAAAAATTTCAATCCTGCATGATTCTACCAAGAAATGTGATTCTTCATTCAAAACGCTGGTTTTTGCTATTGGGCTCTATTGAATAATGAATGTTTTGAATTTTCTCCAAAAGTAAAGTAGTTGCAAACTCATCCTTTTAGAGACTTGTTTGGGCTAATGAGAGGAGTAGAAAAACATCAAAAATTTCAGTCCTGCATGATTCTACCAAGAAATGTGTGTTCATTCAAACCGCTGGTTTTTGATATTTTGGGCCCTATTGAATAATGAATGTTTTGAATTTTCTCCAAAAGTAAAGTAGTTGCAAACTCATCCTTTTAGACTCTTGTTTGGGCTGTTGAGAGGAGTAAAAAACCATCAAAAATTTCAATCCTGCATGATTCTACCAAGAAATGTGATTCTTCATTCAAAACGCTGGTTTTTGCTATTGGGCTTTATTGAATAATGAATGTTTTGAATTTTCTCCAAAATTAAAGTAGTTGCAAACTCATGCTTTTAGAGACTTGTTTGGGCTCATGAAAGGAGTAGAAAAACATCAAAAATTTCAGTCCTGCATGATTCTACCAAGAAATGTGTGTTCATTGAAACCGCTGATTTTTGATAGTTTGGGCCCTATTGAATAATGAATGTTTTGAATTTTCTCCAAAAGTAAAGTAGTTGCAAACTCATCCTTTTAGAAACTTGTTTGGGCTGTTGAGAGGAGTAAAAAACCATAAAAAATTTCAATCCTGCATGATTCTACCAAGAAATGTGATTCTTCATTCAAAACCTGATTTTTGCTATTGGGCTCTATTGAATAATGAATGTTTTGAATTTTCTCCAAAAGTAAAGTAGTTGCAAACTCATGCTTTTAGAGACTTGTTTGGGCTCATGAGAGGAGTAGAAAAACATCAAAAATTTCAGTCCTGCATGATTCTACCAAGAAATGTGTGTTCATTGAAACCGCTGGTTTTTGATAGTTTGGGCCCTATTGAATAATGAATGTTTTGAATTTTCTCCAAAAGTAAAGTAGTTGCAAACTCATCCTTTTAGAAACTTGTTTGGGCTGTTGAGAGGAGTAAAAAACCATCAAAAATTTCAATCCTGCATGATTCTACCAAGAAATGTGATTCTTCATTCAAAACGCTGGTTTTTGCTATTGGGCTCTATTGAATAATGAATGTTTTGAATTTTCTCCAAAAGTAAAGTAGTTGCAAACTCATGCTTTTAGAGACTTGTTTGGGCTCATGAGAGGAGTAGAAAAACATCAAAAATTTCAGTCCTGCATGATTCTACCAAGAAATGTGTGTTCATTGAAACTGCTGGTTTTTGATAGTTTGGGCCCTATTGAATAATGAATGTTTTGAATTTTCTACAAAAGTAAAGTAGTTGCAAACTCATCCTTTTAGAAACTTGTTTGGGCTGTTGAGAGGAGTAAAAAACCATCAAAAATTTCAATCCTGCATGATTTTACCAAGAAATGTGATTCTTCATTCAAAACCTGATTTTTGCTATTGGGCTCTATTGAATAATGAATGTTTTGAATTTTCTCCAAAAGTAAAGTAGTTGCAAACTCATGCTTTTAGAGACTTGTTTGGGCTCATGAGAGGAGTAGAAAAACATCAAAATTTTCAGTCCTGCATGATCCCACCAAGAAATGTGTGTTCATTGAAACCACTGGTTTTTGATAGTTTGGGCCCTATTGAATAATGAATGTTTTGAATTTTCTCCAAAAATAAAGTAGTTGCAAACTCATCCTTTTAGAAACTTGTTTGGGCTGTTGAGAGGAGTAAAAAACCATCAAAAATTTCAATCCTGCATGATTCTACCAAGAAATGTGATTGTTCATTCAAAACGCAGGTTTTTGCTATTGGGCTCTATTGAATAATGAATGTTTTGAATTTTCTCCAAAAGTAAAGTAGTTGCAAACTCATCCTTTTAGAGACTTGTTTGGGCTCATGAGAGGAGTAGAAAAACATCAAAAATTTCAGTCCTGCACGATTCTACCAAGAAATGTGTGTTCATTCAAACCGCTGGTTTTTGATATTTTGGGCCCTATTGAATAATGAATGTTTTGAATTTTCTCCAAAAGTAAAGTAGTTGCAAACTCATCCTTTTAGAAACTTGTTTGGGCTGTTGAGAGGAGTAAAAAACCATCAAAAATTTCAGTCCTGCATGATTCTACCAAGAAATGTGATTCTTCATTCAAAACCTGATTTTTGCTATTGGGCTCTATTGAATAATGAATGTTTTGAATTTTCTCCAAAAGTAAAGTAGTTGCAAACTCATCCTTTTAGAGACTTGTTTGGGCTAATGAGAGGAGTAGAAAAACATCAAAAATTTCAGTCCTGCACGATTCTACCAAGAAATGTGTGTTCATTCAAACCGCTGGTTTTTGATAGTTTGGGCCCTATTGAATAATGAATGTTTTGAATTTTCTCCAAAAGTAAAGTAGTTGCAAACTCATCCTTTTAGAAACTTGTTTGGGCTGTTGAGAGGAGTAAAAAACCATCAAAAATTTCAATCCTGCATGATTCTACCAAGAAATGTGATTCTTCATTCAAAACCTGACTTTTGCTATTGGGCTCTATTGAATAATGAATGTTTTGAATTTTCTCCAAAAGTAAAGTAGTTGCAAACTCATGCTTTTAGAGACTTGTTTGGGCTCATGAGAGGAGTAGAAAAACATCAAAAATTTCAGTCCTGCATGATTCTACCAAGAAATGTGTGTTCATTGACACCGCTGGTTTTTGATAGTTTGGGCCCTATTGAATAATGAATGTTTTGAATTTTCTCCAAAAGTAAAGTAGTTGCAAACTCATCCTTTTAGAAACTTGTTTGGGCTGTTGAGAGGAGTAAAAAACCATCAAAAATTTCAATCCTGCATGATTCTACCAAGAAATGTGATTCTTCATTCAAAACGCTGGTTTTTGCTATTGGGCTCTATTGAATAATGAATGTTTTGAATTTTCTCCAAAAGTAAAGTAGTTGCAAACTCATCCTTTTAGAGACTTGTTTGGGCTCATGAGAGGAGTAGAAAAACATCAAAAATTTCAGTCCTGCACGATTCTACCAAGAAATGTGTGTTCATTCAAACCGCTGGTTTTTGATATTTTGAGCCCTATTGAATAATGAATGTTTTGAATTTTCTCCAAAAGTAAAGTAGTTGCAAACTCATCCTTTTAGAAACTTGTTTGGGCTGTTGAGAGGAGTAAAAAACCATCAAAAATTTCAATCCTGCATGATTCTACCAAGAAATGTGATTCTTCATTCAAAACCTGATTTTTGCTATTGGGCTCTATTGAATAATGAATGTTTTGAATTTTCTCCAAAAGTAAAGTAGTTGCAAACTCATGCTTTTAGAGACTTGTTTGGGCTCATGAGAGGAGTAGAAAAACATCAAAAATTACAGTCCTGCATGATTCTACCAAGAAATGTGTGTTCATTGACACCGCTGGTTTTTGATAGTTTGGGCCCTAATGAATAATGAATGTTTTGAATTTTCTCCAAAAGTAAAGTAGTTGCAAACTCATGCTTTTAGAGACTTGTTTGGGCTCATGAGAGGAGTAGAAAAACATCAAAAATTTCAGTCCTGCATGATTCTACCAAGAAATGTGTGTTCATTGAAACCGCTGGTTTTTGATAGTTTGGGCCCTATTGAATAATGAATGTTTTGAATTTTCTCCAAAAGTAAAGTAGTTGCAAACTCATCCTTTTAGAGACTTGTTTGGGCTCATGAGAGGAGTAGAAAAACATCAAAAATTTCAGTCCTGCACGATTCTACCAAGAAATGTGTGTTCATTGAAACCGCTGGTTTTTGATAGTTTGGGCCCTATTGAATAATGAATGTTTTGAATTTTCTCCAAAAGTAAAGTAGTTGCAAACTCATCCTTTTAGAAACTTGTTTGGGCTGTTGAGAGGAGTAAAAAACCATCAAAAATTTCAATCTTGCATGATTCTACCAAGAAATGTGATTCTTCATTCAAAACCTGATTTTTGCTATTGGGCTCTATTGAATAATGAATGTTTTGAATTTTCTCCAAAAGTAAAGTAGTTGCAAACTCATGCTTTTAGAGACTTGTTTGGGCTCATGAGAGGAGTAGAAAAACATCAAAAATTTCAGTCCTGCATGATTCTACCAAGAAATGTGTGTTCATTGAAACCGCTGGTTTTTGATAGTTTGGGCCCTATTGAATAATGAATGTTTTGAATTTTCTCCAAAAGTAAAGTAGTTGCAAACTCATGCTTTTAGAGACTTGTCTGGGCTCATGAGAGTAGAAAAACATCAGAAAATTCAGTCCTGCATGATTCTACCAAGAAATGTGTGTTCATTGAAACCGCTGGTTTTTGATAGTTTGGGCCCTATTGAATAATGAATGTTTTGAATTTTCTCCAAAAATAAAATAGTTGCAAACTCATCCTTTTAGAAACTTGTTTGGGCTGTTGAGAGGAGTAAAAAACCATCAAAAATTTCAATCCTGCACGATTCTACCAAAAAATGTGATTCTTCATTCAAAACGCTGGTTTTTGTTATTGGGCTCTGTTGAATAATGAATGTTTTGAATTTTCTCCAAAAGTAAAGTAGTTGCAAACTCATCCTTTTAGAGACTTGTTTGGGCTCATGAGAGGAGTAGAAAAACATCAAAAATTTCAGTCCTGCACGATTCTACCAAGAAATGTGTGTTCATTCAAACCGCTGGTTTTTGATATTTTGGGCCCTATTGAATAATGAATGTTTTGAATTTTCTCCAAAAGTAAAGTAGTTGCAAACTCATCCTTTTAGAAACTTGTTTGGGCTGTTGAGAGGAGTAAAAAAACCATCAAAAATTTCAATCCTGCATGATTCTACCAAGAAATGTGATTCTTCATTCAAAACCTGATTTTTGCTATTGGGCTCTATTGAATAATGAATGTTTTGAATTTTCTCCAAAAGTAAAGTAGTTGCAAACTCATGCTTTTAGAGACTTGTTTGGGCTCATGAGAGGAGTAGAAAAACATCAAAAATTTCAGTCCTGCATGATTCTACCAAGAAATGTGTGTTCATTCAAACCGCTGGTTTTTGATAGTTTGGGCCCTATTGAATAATGAATGTTTTGAATTTTCTCCAAAAGTAAAGTAGTTGCAAACTCATCCTTTTAGAAACTTGTTTGGGCTGTTGAGAGGAGTAAAAAACCATCAAAAATTTCAATCCTGCATGATTCTACCAAGAAATGTGATTCTTCATTCAAAACGCTGGTTTTTGCTATTGGGCTCTATTGAATAATGAATGTTTTGAATTTTCTCCAAAAGTAAAGTAGTTGCAAACTCATCCTTTTAGAGACTTGTTTGGGCTAATGAGAGGAGTAGAAAAACATCAAAAATTTCAGTCCTGCATGATTCTACCAAGAAATGTGTGTTCATTCAAACCGCTGGTTTTTGATATTTTGGGCCCTATTGAATAATGAATGTTTTGAATTTTCTCCAAAAGTAAAGTAGTTGCAAACTCATCCTTTTAGACTCTTGTTTGGGCTGTTGAGAGGAGTAAAAAACCATCAAAAATTTCAATCCTGCATGATTCTACCAAGAAATGTGATTCTTCATTCAAAACCTGATTTTTGCTATTGGGCTCTATTGAATAATGAATGTTTTGAATTTTCTCCAAAAGTAAAGTAGTTGCAAACTCATGCTTTTAGAGACTTGTTTGGTCTCATGAGAGGAGTAGAAAAACATCAAAAATTTCAGTCCTGCATGATTCTACCAAGAAATGTGTGTTCATTGAAACCGCTGGTTTTTGATAGTTTGGGCCCTATTGAATAATGAATGTTTTGAATTTTCTCCAAAAGTAAAGTAGTTGCAAACTCATCCTTTTAGAAACTTGTTTGGGCTGTTGAGAGGAGTAAGGCCGGTTTCACATTAGCGCATTTTCAGCGCGCGCATGGCCGGGGGTAGCTCCGCCCCCGATCCGGCTCTCTGCCCGGCGTGCCCGCCCCTTCCTTGTAGCGCCGCCTCCTAGCGGACAGCGGCGCCTGCGATCGTCGCACCCTATCTTTAGCATAGGGTGCGCCGATCGTGCGCAGGCCGTGCGCTAGTTGCGCTTTGACCTGCGCTGCGCACTTTTGACAGTGCGCCGTGCGCGCCAAAATCAAACTTTTCGGATTTTGGCGAGCACGGCGCACCGTCAAAAGTGCGCAGCGCAGGTCAAAGCGCAACTAGCGCACGGCCTGCGCACGATCGGCGCACCCTATGCTAAAGATAGGGTGCGCCGATCGCAGGCGCCGCTGTCCGCTAGGAGGCGGCGCTACAAGGAAGGGGCGGGCACGCCGGGCAGAGAGCCGGATCGGGGGCGGAGCTACCCCCGGCCGTGCACGCGCTGAAAATGCGCTAATGTGAAACCAGCCTAAACAACCATCAAAAATTTCAATCCTGCATGATTCTACCAAGAAATGTGATTCTTCATTCAAAACGCTGGTTTTTGCTATTGGGCTCTATTGAATAATGAATGTTTTGAATTTTCTCCAAAAGTAAAGTAGTTGCAAACTCATCCTTTTAGAGACTTGTTTGGGCTCATGAGAGGAGTAGAAAAACATCAAAAATTTCAGTCCTGCACGATTCTACCAAGAAATGTGTGTTCATTGAAACCGCTGGTTTTTGATAGTTTGGGCCCTATTGAATAATGAATGTTTTGAATTTTCTCCAAAAGTAAAGTAGTTGCAAACTCCACCTTTTAGAAACTTGTTTGGGCTGTTGAGAGGAGTAAAAAACCATCAAAAATTTCAATCCTGCATGATTCTACCAAGAAATGTGATTCTTCATTCAAAACCTGATTTTTGCTATTGGGCTCTATTGAATAATGAATGTTTTGAATTTTCTCCAAAAGTAAAGTAGTTGCAAACTCATGCTTTTAGAGACTTGTTTGGGCTCATGAGAGGAGTAGAAAAACATCAAAAATTTCAGTCCTGCATGATTCTACCAAGAAATGTGTGTTCATTCAAACCGCTGGTTTTTGATAGTTTGGGCCCTATTGAATAATGAATGTTTTGAATTTTCTCCAAAAGTAAAGTAGTTGCAAACTCATCCTTTTAGAAACTTGTTTGGGCTGTTGAGAGGAGTAAAAAACCATCAAAAATTTCAATCCTGCATGATTCTACCAAGAAATGTGATTCTTCATTCAAAACCTGATTTTTGCTATTGGGCTCTATTGAATAATGAATGTTTTGAATTTTCTCCAAAAGTAAAGTAGTTGCAAACTCATGCTTTTAGAGACTTGTTTGGGCTCATGAGAGGAGTAGAAAAACATCAAAAATTTCAGTCCTGCATGATTCTACCAAGAAATGTGTGTTCATTCAAACCGCTGGTTTTTGATAGTTTGGGCCCTATTGAATAATGAATGTTTTGAATTTTCTCCAAAAGTAAAGTAGTTGCAAACTCATCCTTTTAGAAACTTGTTTGGGCTGTTGAGAGGAGTAAAAAACCATCAAAAATTTCAATCCTGCATGATTCTACCAAGAAATGTGATTCTTCATTCAAAACGCTGGTTTTTGCTATTGGGCTCTATTGAATAATGAATGTTTTGAATTTTCTCCAAAAGTAAATTAGTTGCAAACTCATCCTTTTAGAGACTTGTTTGGGCTAATGAGAGGAGTAGAAAAACATCAAAAATTTCAGTCCTGCATGATTCTACCAAGAAATGTGTGTTCATTCAAACCGCTGGTTTTTGATATTTTGGGCCCTATTGAATAATGAATGTTTTGAATTTTCTCCAAAAGTAAAGTAGTTGCAAACTCATCCTTTTAGACTCTTGTTTGGGCTGTTGAGAGGAGTAAAAAACCATCAAAAATTTCAATCCTGCATGATTCTACCAAGAAATGTGATTCTTCATTCAAAACGCTGGTTTTTGCTATTGGGCTCTATTGAATAATGAATGTTTTGAATTTTCTCCAAAATTAAAGTAGTTGCAAACTCATGCTTTTAGAGACTTGTTTGGGCTCATGAAAGGAGTAGAAAAACATCAAAAATTTCAGTCCTGCATGATTCTACCAAGAAATGTGTGTTCATTGAAACCGCTGATTTTTGATAGTTTGGGCCCTATTGAATAATGAATGTTTTGAATTTTCTCCAAAAGTAAAGTAGTTGCAAACTCATCCTTTTAGAAACTTGTTTGGGCTGTTGAGAGCAGTAAAAAACCATCAAAAATTTCAATCCTGCATGATTCTACCAAGAAATGTGATTCTTCATTCAAAACGCTGGTTTTTGCTATTGGGCTCTATTGAATAATGAATGTTTTGAATTTTCTCCAAAAGTAAAGTAGTTGCAGACTCATCCTTTTAGAGACTTGTTTGGGCTAATGAGAGGAGTAGAAAAACATCAAAAATTTCAGTCCTGCACGATTCTACCAAGAAATGTGTGTTCATTCAAACCGCTGGTTTTTGATAGTTTGGGCCCTATTGAATAATGAATGTGTTGAATTTTCTCCAAAAGTAAAGTAGTTGCAAACTCATCCTTTTAGAAAATTGTTTGGGCTGTTGAGAGGAGTAAAAAACCATCAAAAATTTCAATCCTGCATGATTCTACCAAGAAATGTGATTCTTCATTCAAAACGCTGGTTTTTGCTATTGGGCTCTATTGAATAATGAATGTTTTGAATTTTCTCCAAAAGAAAAGTAGTTGCAAACTCATGCTTTTAGAGACTTGTTTGGGCTCATGAGAGGAGTAGAAAAAAATCAAAAATTTCAGTCCTGCACGATTCTACCAAGAAATGTGTGTTCATTCAAACCGCTGGTTTTTGATATTTTGGGCCCTATTGAATAATGAATGTTTTGAATTTTCTCCAAAAGTAAAGTAGTTGCAAACTCATCCTTTTAGACTCTTGTTTGGGCTGTTGAGAGGAGTAAAAAACCATCAAAAATTTCAATCCTGCATGATTCTACCAAGAAATGTGATTCTTCATTCAAAATGCTGGTTTTTGCTATTGGGCTCTATTGAATAATGAATGTTTTGAATTTTCTCCAAAATTAAAGTAGTTGCAAACTCATGCTTTTAGAGACTTGTTTGGGCTCATGAAAGGAGTAGAAAAACATCAAAAATTTCAGTCCTGCATGATTCTACCAAGAAATGTGTGTTCATTGAAACCGCTGATTTTTGATAGTTTGGGCCCTATTGAATAATGAATGTTTTGAATTTTCTCCAAAAGTAAAGTAGTTGCAAACTCATCCTTTTAGAAACTTGTTTGGGCTGTTGAGAGCAGTAAAAAACCATCAAAAATTTCAATCCTGCATGATTCTACCAAGAAATGTGATTCTTCATTCAAAACGCTGGTTTTTGCTATTGGGCTCTATTGAATAATGAATGTTTTGAATTTTCTCCAAAAGTAAAGTAGTTGCAGACTCATCCTTTTAGAGACTTGTTTGGGCTAATGAGAGGAGTAGAAAAACATCAAAAATTTCAGTCCTGCACGATTCTACCAAGAAATGTGTGTTCATTCAAACCGCTGGTTTTTGATAGTTTGGGCCCTATTGAATAATGAATGTGTTGAATTTTCTCCAAAAGTAAAGTAGTTGCAAACTCATCCTTTTAGAAAATTGTTTGGGCTGTTGAGAGGAGTAAAAAACCATCAAAAATTTCAATCCTGCATGATTCTACCAAGAAATGTGATTCTTCATTCAAAACGCTGGTTTTTGCTATTGGGCTCTATTGAATAATGAATGTTTTGAATTTTCTCCAAAAGAAAAGTAGTTGCAAACTCATGCTTTTAGAGACTTGTTTGGGCTCATGAGAGGAGTAGAAAAAAATCAAAAATTTCAGTCCTGCACGATTCTACCAAGAAATGTGTGTTCATTCAAACCGCTGGTTTTTGATATTTTGGGCCCTATTGAATAACGAATGTTTTGAATTTTCTCCAAAAGTAAAGTAGTTGCAAACTCATGCTTTTAGAAACTTGTTTGGGCTGTTGAGAGGAGTAAAAAACCATCAAAAATTTCAATCCTGCATGATTCTACCAAGAAATGTGATTCTTCATTCAAAACGTTGGTTTTTGCTATTGGGCTCTATTGAATAATGAATGTTTTGAATTTTCTCCAAAAGTAAAGTAGTTGCAAACTCATCCTTTTAGAGACTTGTTTGGGCTCATGAGAGGAGTAGAAAAACATCAAAAATTTCAGTCCTGCACGATTCTACCAAGAAATGTGTGTTCATTCAAACTGCTGGTTTTTGATATTTTGGGCCCTATTGAATAATGAATGTTTTGAATTTTCTCCAAAAGTAAAGTAGTTGCAAACTCATCCTTTTAGAAACTTGTTTGGGCTGTTGAGAGGAGTAAAAAACCATAAAAAATTTCAATCCTGCATGATTCTACCAAGAAATGTGATTCTTCATTCAAAACCTGATTTTTGCTATTGGGCTCTATTGAATAATGAATGTTTTGAATTTTCTCCAAAAGTAAAGTAGTTGCAAACTCATGCTTTTAGAGACTTGTTTGGGCTCATGAGAGGAGTAGAAAAACATCAAAAATTTCAGTCCTGCATGATTCTACCAAGAAATGTGTGTTCATTGAAACCGCTGGTTTTTGATAGTTTGGGCCCTATTGAATAATGAATGTTTTGAATTTTCTCCAAAAGTAAAGTAGTTGCAAACTCATCCTTTTAGAAACTTGTTTGGGCTGTTGAGAGGAGTAAAAAACCATCAAAAATTTCAATCCTGCATGATTCTACCAAGAAATGTGATTCTTCATTCAAAACGCTGGTTTTTGCTATTGGGCTCTATTGAATAATGAATGTTTTGAATTTTCTCCAAAATTAAAGTAGTTGCAAACTCATGCTTTTAGAGACTTGTTTGGGCTCATGAAAGGAGTAGAAAAACATCAAAAATTTCAGTCCTGCATGATTCTACCAAGAAATGTGTGTTCATTGAAACCGCTGATTTTTGATAGTTTGGGCCCTATTGAATAATGAATGTTTTGAATTTTCTCCAAAAGTAAAGTAGTTGCAAACTCATCCTTTTAGAAACTTGTTTGGGCTGTTGAGAGCAGTAAAAAACCATCAAAAATTTCAATCCTGCATGATTCTACCAAGAAATGTGATTCTTCATTCAAAACGCTGGTTTTTGCTATTGGGCTCTATTGAATAATGAATGTTTTGAATTTTCTCCAAAAGTAAAGTAGTTGCAGACTCATCCTTTTAGAGACTTGTTTGGGCTAATGAGAGGAGTAGAAAAACATCAAAAATTTCAGTCCTGCACGATTCTACCAAGAAATGTGTGTTCATTCAAACCGCTGGTTTTTGATAGTTTGGGCCCTATTGAATAATGAATGTGTTGAATTTTCTCCAAAAGTAAAGTAGTTGCAAACTCATCCTTTTAGAAAATTGTTTGGGCTGTTGAGAGGAGTAAAAAACCATCAAAAATTTCAATCCTGCATGATTCTACCAAGAAATGTGATTCTTCATTCAAAACGCTGGTTTTTGCTATTGGGCTCTATTGAATAATGAATGTTTTGAATTTTCTCCAAAAGAAAAGTAGTTGCAAACTCATGCTTTTAGAGACTTGTTTGGGCTCATGAGAGGAGTAGAAAAAAATCAAAAATTTCAGTCCTGCACGATTCTACCAAGAAATGTGTGTTCATTCAAACCGCTGGTTTTTGATATTTTGGGCCCTATTGAATAATGAATGTTTTGAATTTTCTCCAAAAGTAAAGTAGTTGCAAACTCATCCTTTTAGACTCTTGTTTGGGCTGTTGAGAGGAGTAAAAAACCATCAAAAATTTCAATCCTGCATGATTCTACCAAGAAATGTGATTCTTCATTCAAAATGCTGGTTTTTGCTATTGGGCTCTATTGAATAATGAATGTTTTGAATTTTCTCCAAAATTAAAGTAGTTGCAAACTCATGCTTTTAGAGACTTGTTTGGGCTCATGAAAGGAGTAGAAAAACATCAAAAATTTCAGTCCTGCATGATTCTACCAAGAAATGTGTGTTCATTGAAACCGCTGATTTTTGATAGTTTGGGCCCTATTGAATAATGAATGTTTTGAATTTTCTCCAAAAGTAAAGTAGTTGCAAACTCATCCTTTTAGAAACTTGTTTGGGCTGTTGAGAGCAGTAAAAAACCATCAAAAATTTCAATCCTGCATGATTCTACCAAGAAATGTGATTCTTCATTCAAAACGCTGGTTTTTGCTATTGGGCTCTATTGAATAATGAATGTTTTGAATTTTCTCCAAAAGTAAAGTAGTTGCAGACTCATCCTTTTAGAGACTTGTTTGGGCTAATGAGAGGAGTAGAAAAACATCAAAAATTTCAGTCCTGCACGATTCTACCAAGAAATGTGTGTTCATTCAAACCGCTGGTTTTTGATAGTTTGGGCCCTATTGAATAATGAATGTGTTGAATTTTCTCCAAAAGTAAAGTAGTTGCAAACTCATCCTTTTAGAAAATTGTTTGGGCTGTTGAGAGGAGTAAAAAACCATCAAAAATTTCAATCCTGCATGATTCTACCAAGAAATGTGATTCTTCATTCAAAACGCTGGTTTTTGCTATTGGGCTCTATTGAATAATGAATGTTTTGAATTTTCTCCAAAAGAAAAGTAGTTGCAAACTCATGCTTTTAGAGACTTGTTTGGGCTCATGAGAGGAGTAGAAAAAAATCAAAAATTTCAGTCCTGCACGATTCTACCAAGAAATGTGTGTTCATTCAAACCGCTGGTTTTTGATATTTTGGGCCCTATTGAATAACGAATGTTTTGAATTTTCTCCAAAAGTAAAGTAGTTGCAAACTCATGCTTTTAGAAACTTGTTTGGGCTGTTGAGAGGAGTAAAAAACCATCAAAAATTTCAATCCTGCATGATTCTACCAAGAAATGTGATTCTTCATTCAAAACGTTGGTTTTTGCTATTGGGCTCTATTGAATAATGAATGTTTTGAATTTTCTCCAAAAGTAAAGTAGTTGCAAACTCATCCTTTTAGAGACTTGTTTGGGCTCATGAGAGGAGTAGAAAAACATCAAAAATTTCAGTCCTGCACGATTCTACCAAGAAATGTGTGTTCATTCAAACTGCTGGTTTTTGATATTTTGGGCCCTATTGAATAATGAATGTTTTGAATTTTCTCCAAAAGTAAAGTAGTTGCAAACTCATCCTTTTAGAAACTTGTTTGGGCTGTTGAGAGGAGTAAAAAACCATAAAAAATTTCAATCCTGCATGATTCTACCAAGAAATGTGATTCTTCATTCAAAACCTGATTTTTGCTATTGGGCTCTATTGAATAATGAATGTTTTGAATTTTCTCCAAAAGTAAAGTAGTTGCAAACTCATGCTTTTAGAGACTTGTTTGGGCTCATGAGAGGAGTAGAAAAACATCAAAAATTTCAGTCCTGCATGATTCTACCAAGAAATGTGTGTTCATTGAAACCGCTGGTTTTTGATAGTTTGGGCCCTATTGAATAATGAATGTTTTGAATTTTCTCCAAAAGTAAAGTAGTTGCAAACTCATCCTTTTAGAAACTTGTTTGGGCTGTTGAGAGGAGTAAAAAACCATCAAAAATTTCAATCCTGCATGATTCTACCAAGAAATGTGATTCTTCATTCAAAACGCTGGTTTTTGCTATTGGGCTCTATTGAATAATGAATGTTTTGAATTTTCTCCAAAAGTAAAGTAGTTGCAAACTCATGCTTTTAGAGACTTGTTTGGGCTCATGAGAGGAGTAGAAAAACATCAAAAATTTCAGTCCTGCATGATTCTACCAAGAAATGTGTGTTCATTGAAACTGCTGGTTTTTGATAGTTTGGGCCCTATTGAATAATGAATGTTTTGAATTTTCTACAAAAGTAAAGTAGTTGCAAACTCATCCTTTTAGAAACTTGTTTGGGCTGTTGAGAGGAGTAAAAAACCATCAAAAATTTCAATCCTGCATGATTTTACCAAGAAATGTGATTCTTCATTCAAAACCTGATTTTTGCTATTGGGCTCTATTGAATAATGAATGTTTTGAATTTTCTCCAAAAGTAAAGTAGTTGCAAACTCATGCTTTTAGAGACTTGTTTGGGCTCATGAGAGGAGTAGAAAAACATCAAAATTTTCAGTCCTGCATGATCCCACCAAGAAATGTGTGTTCATTGAAACCACTGGTTTTTGATAGTTTGGGCCCTATTGAATAATGAATGTTTTGAATTTTCTCCAAAAATAAAGTAGTTGCAAACTCATCCTTTTAGAAACTTGTTTGGGCTGTTGAGAGGAGTAAAAAACCATCAAAAATTTCAATCCTGCATGATTCTACCAAGAAATGTGATTGTTCATTCAAAACGCAGGTTTTTGCTATTGGGCTCTATTGAATAATGAATGTTTTGAATTTTCTCCAAAAGTAAAGTAGTTGCAAACTCATCCTTTTAGAGACTTGTTTGGGCTCATGAGAGGAGTAGAAAAACATCAAAAATTTCAGTCCTGCACGATTCTACCAAGAAATGTGTGTTCATTCAAACCGCTGGTTTTTGATATTTTGGGCCCTATTGAATAATGAATGTTTTGAATTTTCTCCAAAAGTAAAGTAGTTGCAAACTCATCCTTTTAGAAACTTGTTTGGGCTGTTGAGAGGAGTAAAAAACCATCAAAAATTTCAGTCCTGCATGATTCTACCAAGAAATGTGATTCTTCATTCAAAACCTGATTTTTGCTATTGGGCTCTATTGAATAATGAATGTTTTGAATTTTCTCCAAAAGTAAAGTAGTTGCAAACTCATCCTTTTAGAGACTTGTTTGGGCTAATGAGAGGAGTAGCAAAACATCAAAAATTTCAGTCCTGCACGATTCTACCAAGAAATGTGTGTTCATTCAAACCGCTGGTTTTTGATAGTTTGGGCCCTATTGAATAATGAATGTTTTGAATTTTCTCCAAAAGTAAAGTAGTTGCAAACTCATCCTTTTAGAAACTTGTTTGGGCTGTTGAGAGGAGTAAAAAACCATCAAAAATTTCAATCCTGCATGATTCTACCAAGAAATGTGATTCTTCATTCAAAACCTGACTTTTGCTATTGGGCTCTATTGAATAATGAATGTTTTGAATTTTCTCCAAAAGTAAAGTAGTTGCAAACTCATGCTTTTAGAGACTTGTTTGGGCTCATGAGAGGAGTAGAAAAACATCAAAAATTTCAGTCCTGCATGATTCTACCAAGAAATGTGTGTTCATTGACACCGCTGGTTTTTGATAGTTTGGGCCCTATTGAATAATGAATGTTTTGAATTTTCTCCAAAAGTAAAGTAGTTGCAAACTCATCCTTTTAGAAACTTGTTTGGGCTGTTGAGAGGAGTAAAAAACCATCAAAAATTTCAATCCTGCATGATTCTACCAAGAAATGTGATTCTTCATTCAAAACGCTGGTTTTTGCTATTGGGCTCTATTGAATAATGAATGTTTTGAATTTTCTCCAAAAGTAAAGTAGTTGCAAACTCATCCTTTTAGAGACTTGTTTGGGCTCATGAGAGGAGTAGAAAAACATCAAAAATTTCAGTCCTGCACGATTCTACCAAGAAATGTGTGTTCATTCAAACCGCTGGTTTTTGATATTTTGAGCCCTATTGAATAATGAATGTTTTGAATTTTCTCCAAAAGTAAAGTAGTTGCAAACTCATCCTTTTAGAAACTTGTTTGGGCTGTTGAGAGGAGTAAAAAACCATCAAAAATTTCAATCCTGCATGATTCTACCAAGAAATGTGATTCTTCATTCAAAACCTGATTTTTGCTATTGGGCTCTATTGAATAATGAATGTTTTGAATTTTCTCCAAAAGTAAAGTAGTTGCAAACTCATGCTTTTAGAGACTTGTTTGGGCTCATGAGAGGAGTAGAAAAACATCAAAAATTACAGTCCTGCATGATTCTACCAAGAAATGTGTGTTCATTGACACCGCTGGTTTTTGATAGTTTGGGCCCTATTGAATAATGAATGTTTTGAATTTTCTCCAAAAGTAAAGTAGTTGCAAACTCATGCTTTTAGAGACTTGATTGGGCTCATGAGAGGAGTAGAAAAACATCAAAAATTTCAGTCCTGCATGATTCTACCAAGAAATGTGTGTTCATTGAAACCGCTGGTTTTTGATAGTTTGGGCCCTATTGAATAATGAATGTTTTGAATTTTCTCCAAAAGTAAAGTAGTTGCAAACTCATCCTTTTAGAGACTTGTTTGGGCTCATGAGAGGAGTAGAAAAACATCAAAAATTTCAGTCCTGCACGATTCTACCAAGAAATGTGTGTTCATTGAAACCGCTGGTTTTTGATAGTTTGGGCCCTATTGAATAATGAATGTTTTGAATTTTCTCCAAAAGTAAAGTAGTTGCAAACTCATCCTTTTAGAAACTTGTTTGGGCTGTTGAGAGGAGTAAAAAACCATCAAAAATTTCAATCTTGCATGATTCTACCAAGAAATGTGATTCTTCATTCAAAACCTGATTTTTGCTATTGGGCTCTATTGAATAATGAATGTTTTGAATTTTCTCCAAAAGTAAAGTAGTTGCAAACTCATGCTTTTAGAGACTTGTTTGGGCTCATGAGAGGAGTAGAAAAACATCAAAAATTTCAGTCCTGCATGATTCTACCAAGAAATGTGTGTTCATTGAAACCGCTGGTTTTTGATAGTTTGGGCCCTATTGAATAATGAATGTTTTGAATTTTCTCCAAAAGTAAAGTAGTTGCAAACTCATCCTTTTAGAAACTTGTTTGGGCTGTTGAGAGGAGTAAAAAACCATCAAAAATTTCAATCCTGCATGATTCTACCAAGAAATGTGATTCTTCATTCAAAACCTGATTTTTGCTATTGGGCTCTATTGAATAATGAATGTTTTGAATTTTCTCCAAAAGTAAAGTAGTTGCAAACTCATGCTTTTAGAGACTTGTTTGGGCTCATGAGAGGAGTAGAAAAACATCAAAAATTTCAGTCCTGCATGATTCTACCAAGAAATGTGTGTTCATTGAAACCGCTGGTTTTTGATAGTTTGGGCCCTATTGAATAATGAATGTTTTGAATTTTCTCCAAAAGTAAAGTAGTTGCAAACATCCTTTTAGAAACTTGTTTGGGCTGTTGAGAGCAGTAAAAAACCATCAAAAATTTCAATCCTGCATGATTCTACCAAGAAATGTGATTCTTCATTCAAAACGCTGGTTTTTGCTATTGGGCTCTATTGAATAATGAATGTTTTGAATTTTCTCCAAAAGTAAAGTAGTTGCAGACTCATCCTTTTAGAGACTTGTTTGGGCTAATGAGAGGAGTAGAAAAACATCAAAAATTTCAGTCCTGCACGATTCTACCAAGAAATGTGTGTTCATTCAAACCGCTGGTTTTTGATAGTTTGGGCCCTATTGAATAATGAATGTTTTGAATTTTCTCCAAAAGTAAAGTAGTTGCAAACTCATCCTTTTAGAAACTTGTTTGGGCTCTTGAGAGGAGTAAAAAACCATCAAAAATTTCAATCCTGCATGATTCTACCAAGAAATGTGATTCTTCATTCAAAACCTGATTTTTGCTTTTGGGCTCTATTGAATAATGAATGTTTTGAATTTTCTCCAAAAGTAAAGTAGTTGCAAACTCATGCTTTTAGAGACTTGTTTGGGCTCATGAGAGGAGTAGAAAAACATCAAAAATTTCAGTCCTGCATGATTCTACCAAGAAATGTGTGTTCATTGAAACCGCTGTTTTTTGATAGTTTGGGCCCTATTGAATTATGAATGTTTTGAATTTTCTCCAAAAGTAAAGTAGTTGCAAACTCATCCTTTTAGAAACTTGTTTGGGCTGTTGAGAGGAGTAAAAAACCATCAAAAATTTCAATCCTGCATGATTCTACCAAGAAATGTGATTCTTCATTCAAAACCTGATTTTTGCTATTGGGCTCTATTGAATAATGAATGTTTTGAATTTTCTCCAAAAGTAAAGTAGTTGCAAACTCATGCTTTTAGAGACTTGTTTGGTCTCATGAGAGGAGTAGAAAAACATCAAAAATTTCAGTCCTGCATGATTCTACCAAGAAATGTGTGTTCATTGAAACCGCTGGTTTTTGATAGTTTGGGCCCTATTGAATAATGAATGTTTTGAATTTTCTCCAAAAGTAAAGTAGTTGCAAACTCATCCTTTTAGAAACTTGTTTGGGCTGTTGAGAGGAGTAAGGCCGGTTTCACATTAGCGCATTTTCAGCGCGCGCATGGCCGGGGGTAGCTCCGCCCCCGATCCGGCTCTCTGCCCGGCGTGCCCGCCCCTTCCTTGTAGCGCCGCCTCCTAGCGGACAGCGGCGCCTGCGATCGGCGCACCCTATCTTTAGCATAGGGTGCGCCGATCGTGCGCAGGCCGTGCGCTAGTTGCGCTTTGACCTGCGCTGCGCACTTTTGACAGTGCGCCGTGCGCGCCAAAATCAAACTTTTCGGATTTTGGCGCGCAGGGCGCACCGTCAAAAGTGCGCAGCGCAGGTCAAAGCGCAACTAGCGCACGGCCTGCGCACGATCGGCGCACCCTATGCTAAAGATAGGGTGCGCCGATCGCAGGCGCCGCTGTCCGCTAGGAGGCGGCGCTACAAGGAAGGGGCGGGCACGCCGGGCAGAGAGCCAGATCGGGGGCGGAGCTACCCCCGGCCGTGCACGCGCTGAAAATGCGCTAATGTGAAACCAGCCTAAACAACCATCAAAAATTTCAATCCTGCATGATTCTACCAAGAAATGTGATTCTTCATTCAAAACGCTGGTTTTTGCTATTGGGCTCTATTGAATAATGAATGTTTTGAATTTTCTCCAAAAGTAAAGTAGTTGCAAACTCATCCTTTTAGAGACTTGTTTGGGCTCATGAGAGGAGTAGAAAAACATCAAAAATTTCAGTCCTGCACGATTCTACCAAGAAATGTGTGTTCATTGAAACCGCTGGTTTTTGATAGTTTGGGCCCTATTGAATAATGAATGTTTTGAATTTTCTCCAAAAGTAAAGTAGTTGCAAACTCCACCTTTTAGAAACTTGTTTGGGCTGTTGAGAGGAGTAAAAAACCATCAAAAATTTCAATCCTGCATGATTCTACCAAGAAATGTGATTCTTCATTCAAAACCTGATTTTTGCTATTGGGCTCTATTGAATAATGAATGTTTTGAATTTTCTCCAAAAGTAAAGTAGTTGCAAACTCATGCTTTTAGAGACTTGTTTGGGCTCATGAGAGGAGTAGAAAAACATCAAAAATTTCAGTCCTGCATGATTCTACCAAGAAATGTGTGTTCATTCAAACCGCTGGTTTTTGATAGTTTGGGCCCTATTGAATAATGAATGTTTTGAATTTTCTCCAAAAGTAAAGTAGTTGCAAACTCATCCTTTTAGAAACTTGTTTGGGCTGTTGAGAGGAGTAAAAAACCATCAAAAATTTCAATCCTGCATGATTCTACCAAGAAATGTGATTCTTCATTCAAAACCTGATTTTTGCTATTGGGCTCTATTGAATAATGAATGTTTTGAATTTTCTCCAAAAGTAAAGTAGTTGCAAACTCATGCTTTTAGAGACTTGTTTGGGCTCATGAGAGGAGTAGAAAAACATCAAAAATTTCAGTCCTGCATGATTCTACCAAGAAATGTGTGTTCATTGAAACCGCTGGTTTTTGATAGTTTGGGCCGTATTGAATAATGAATGTTTTGAATTTTCTACAAAAGTAAAGTAGTTGCAAACTCATCCTTTTAGAAACTTGTTTGGGCTGTTGAGAGGAGTAAAAATCCATCAAAAATTTCAATCCTGCATGATTCTACCAAGAAATGTGATTCTTCATTCAAAACGCTGGTTTTTGCTATTGGGCTCTATTGAATAATGAATGTTTTGAATTTTCTCCAAAAGTAAAGTAGTTGCAAACTCATGCTTTTAGAGACTTGTTTGGGCTCATGAGAGGAGTAGAAAAACATCAAAAATTTCAGTCCTGCATGATTCTACCAAGAAATGTGTGTTCATTGAAACCGCTGGTTTTTGATAGTTTGGGCCCTATTGAATAATGAATGTTTTGAATTTTCTCCAAAAGTAAAGTAGTTGCAAACTCATCCTTTTAGAGACTTGTTTGGGCTCATGAGAGGAGTAGAAAAACATCAAAAATTTCAGTCCTGCACGATTCTACCAAGAAATGTGTGTTCATTGTAACCGCTGGTTTTTGATAGTTTGGGCCCTATTGAATAATGAATGTTTTGAATTTTCTCCAAAAGTAAAGTAGTTGCAAACTCAACCTTTTAGAAACTTGTTTGGGCTGTTGAGAGGAGTAAAAAACCATCAAAAATTTCAATCCTGCATGATTCTACCAAGAAATGTGATTCTTCATTCAAAACCTGATTTTTGCTATTGGGCTCTATTGAATATTGAATGTTTTGAATTTTCTCCAAAAGTAAAGTAATTGCAAACTCATGCTTTTAGAGACTTGTTTGGGCTCATGAGAGGAGTAGAAAAACATCAAAAATTTCAGTCCTGCATGATTCTACCAAGAAATGTGTGTTCATTGAAACCGCTGGTTTTTGATAGTTTGGGCCCTATTGAATAATGAATGTTTTGAATTTTCTCCAAAAGTAAAGTAGTTGCAAACTCATCCTTTTAGAAACTTGTTTGGGCTGTTGAGTGGAGTAAAAAACCATCAAAAATTTCAATCCTGCATGATTCTACCAAGAAATGTGATTCTTCATTCAAAACGCTGGTTTTTGCTATTGGGCTCTATTGAATAATGAATGTTTTGAATTTTCTCCAAAAGTAAAGTAGTTGCAAACTCATCCTTTTAGAGACTTGTTTGGGCTCATGAGAGGAGTAGAAAAACATCAAAAATTTCAGTCCTGCACGATTCTACCAAGAAATGTGTGTTCATTCAAACCGCTGGTTTTTGATATTTTGGGCCCTATTGAATAATGAATGTTTTGAATTTTCTCCAAAAGTAAAGTAGTTGCAAACTCATCCTTTTAGAAACTTGTTTGGGCTGTTGAGAGGAGTAAAAAACCATAAAAAATTTCAATCCTGCATGATTCTACCAAGAAATGTGATTCTTCATTCAAAACCTGATTTTTGCTATTGGGCTCTATTGAATAATGAATGTTTTGAATTTTCTCCAAAAGTAAAGTAGTTGCAAACTCATGCTTTTAGAGACTTGTTTGGGCTCATGAGAGGAGTAGAAAAACATCAAAAATTTCAGTCCTGCATGATTCTACCAAGAAATGTGTGTTCATTGAAACCGCTGGTTTTTGATAGTTTGGGCCCTATTGAATAATGATTGTTTTGAATTTTCTCCAAAAGTAAAGTAGTTGCAAACTCATCCTTTTAGAAACTTGTTTGGGCTGTTGAGAGGAGTAAAAAACCATCAAAAATTTCAATCCTGCATGATTCTACCAAGAAATGTGATTCTTCATTCAAAACGCTGGTTTTTGCTATTGGGCTCTATTGAATAATGAATGTTTTGAATTTTCTCCAAAAGTAAAGTAGTTGCAAACTCATGCTTTTAGAGACTTGTTTGGGCTCATGAGAGGAGTAGAAAAACATCAAAAATTTCAGTCCTGCATGATTCTACCAAGAAATGTGTGTTCATTGAAACTGCTGGTTTTTGATAGTTTGGGCCCTATTGAATAATGAATGTTTTGAATTTTCTCCAAAAGTAAAGTAGTTGCAAACTCATCCTTTTAGAAACTTGTTTGGGCTGTTGAGAGGAGTAAAAAACCATCAAAAATTTCAATCCTGCATTATTTTACCAAGAAATGTGATTCTTCATTCAAAACCTGATTTTTGCTCTTGGGCTCTATTGAATAATGAATGTTTTGAATTTTCTCCAAAAGTAAAGTAGTTGCAAACTCATGCTTTTAGAGACTTGTTTGGGCTCATGAGAGGAGTAGAAAAACATCAAAAATTTCAGTCCTGCATGATCCCACCAAGAAATGTGTGTTTATTGAAACCACTGGTTTTTGATAGTTTGGGCCCTATTGAATAATGAATGTTTTGAATTTTCTCCAAAAATAAAGTAGTTGCAAACTCATCCTTTTAGAAACTTGTTTGGGCTGTTGAGAGGAGTAAAAAACCATCAAAAATTTCAATCCTGCATGATTCTACCAAGAAATGTGATTCTTCATTCAAAACGCAGGTTTTTGCTATTGGGCTCTATTGAATAATGAATGTTTTGAATTTTCTCCAAAAGTAAAGTAGTTGCAAACTCATCCTTTTAGAGACTTGTTTGGGCTCATGAGAGGAGTAGAAAAACATCAAAAATTTCAGTCCTGCACGATTCTACCAAGAAATGTGTGTTCATTCAAACCGCTGGTTTTTGATATTTTGGGCCCTATTGAATAATGAATGTTTTGAATTTTCTCCAAAAGTAAAGTAATTGCAAACTCATCCTTTTAGAAACTTGTTTGGGCTGTTGAGAGGAGTAAAAAACCATCAAAAATTTCAATCCTGCATGATTCTACCAAGAAATGTGATTCTTCATTCAAAACCTGATTTTTGCTATTGGGCTCTATTGAATAATGAATGTTTTGAATTTTCTCCAAAAGTAAAGTAGTTGCAAACTCATGCTTTTAGAGACTTGTTTGAGCTCATGGGAGGAGTAGAAAAACATCAAAAATTTCAGTCCTGCATGATTCTACCAAGAAATGTGTGTTCATTGAAACCGCTGGTTTTTGATAGTTTGGGCCCTATTGAATAATGAATGTTTTGAATTTTCTCCAAAAGTAAAGTAGTTGCAAACTCATCCTTTTAGAAACTTGTTTGGGCTGTTGAGAGGAGTAAAAAACCATCAAAAATTTCAATCCTGCATGATTCTACCAAGAAATGTGATTCTTCATTCAAAACCTGATTTTTGCTATTGGGCTCTATTGAATAATGAATGTTTTGAATTTTCTCCAAAAGTAAAGTAGTTGCAAACTCATCCTTTTAGAGACTTGTTTGGGCTAATGAGAGGAGTAGAAAAACATAAAAAATTTCAGTCCTGCATGATTCTACCAAGAAATGTGTGTTCATTGACACCGCTGGTTTTTGATAGTTTGGGCCCTATTGAATAATGAATGTTTTGAATTTTCTCCAAAAGTAAAGTAGTTGCAAACTCATGCTTTTAGAGACTTGTTTGGGCTCATGAGAGGAGTAGAAATACATCAAAAATTTCAGTCCTGCATTATTCTACCAAGAAATGTGTGTTCATTGAAACCGCTGGTTTTTGATAGTTTGGGCCCCATTGAATAATGAATGTTTTGAATTTTCTCCAAAAGTAAAGTAGTTGCAAACTCATCCTTTTAGAGACTTGTTTGGGCTAATGAGAGGAGTAGAAAAACATCAAAAATTTCAGTCCTGCACGATTCTACCAAGAAATGTGTGTTCATTGAAACCGCTGGTTTTTGATAGTTTGGGCCCTATTGAATAATGAATGTTTTGAATTTTCTCCAAAAGTAAAGTAGTTGCAAACTCATCCTTTTAGAAACTTGTTTGGGCTGTTGAGAGGAGTAAAAAACCATCAAAAATTTCAATCTTGCATGATTCTACCAAGAAATGTGATTCTTCATTCAAAACCTGATTTTTGCTATTGGGCTCTATTGAATAATGAATGTTTTGAATTTTCTCCAAAAGTAAAGTAGTTGCAAACTCATGCTTTTAGAGACTTGTTTGGGCTCATGAGAGGAGTAGAAAAACATCAAAAATTTCAGTCCTGCATGATTCTACCAAGAAATGTGTGTTCATTGAAACCGCTGGTTTTTGATAGTTTGGGCCCTATTGAATAATGAATGTTTTGAATTTTCTCCAAAAGTAAAGTAGTTGCAAACTCATCCTTTTAGAAACTTGTTTGGGCTGTTGAGAGGAGTAAAAAACCATCAAAAATTTCAATCTTGCATGATTCTACCAAGAAATGTGATTCTTCATTCAAAACCTGATTTTTGCTATTGGGCTCTATTGAATAATGAATGTTTTGAATTTTCTCCAAAAGTAAAGTAGTTGCAAACTCATGCTTTTAGAGACTTGTTTGGGCTCATGAGAGGAGTAGAAAAACATCAAAAATTTCAGTCCTGCATGATTCTACCAAGAAATGTGTGTTCATTGAAACCGCTGGTTTTTGATAGTTTGGGCCCTATTGAATAATGAATGTTTTGAATTTTCTCCAAAAGTAAAGTAGTTGCAAACTCATCCTTTTAGAAACTTGTTTGGGCTGTTGAGAGCAGTAAAATACCATCAAAAATTTCAATCCTGCATGATTCTACCAAGAAATGTGATTCTTCATTCAAAACGCTGGTTTTTGCTATTGGGCTCTATTGAATAATGAATGTTTTGAATTTTCTCCAAAAGTAAAGTAGTTGCAAACTCATCCTTTTAGAGACTTGTTTGGGCTAATGAGAGGAGTAGAAAAACGACAAAAATTTCAGTCCTGCACGATTCTACCAAGAAATGTGTGTTCATTCAAACCGCTGGTTTTTGATAGTTTGGGCCCTATTGAATAATGAATGTTTTGAATTTTCTCCAAAAGTAAAGTAGTTGCAAACTCATCCTTTTAGAAACTTGTTTGGGCTGTTGAGAGGAGTAAAAAACCATCAAAAATTTCAATCCTGCATGATTCTACCAAGAAATGTGATTCTTCATTCAAAACCTGATTTTTGCTATTGGGCTCTATTGAATAATGAATGTTTTGAATTTTCTTAAAAAGTAAAGTAGTTGCAAACTCATGCTTTTAGAGACTTGTTTGGGCTCATGAGAGGAGTAGAAAAACATCAAAAATTTCAGTCCTGCATGATTCTACCAAGAAATGTGTGTTCATTGAAACCGCTGGTTTTTGATAGTTTGGGCCCTATTGAATAATGAATGTTTTGAATTTTCTCCAAAAGTAAAGTAGTTGCAAACTCATCCTTTTAGAAACTTGTTTGGGCTGTTGAGAGGAGTAAAAAACCATCAAAAATTTCAATCCTGCATGATTCTACCAAGAAATGTGATTCTTCATTCAAAACGCTGGTTTTTGCTATTGGGCTCTATTGAATAATGAATGTTTTGAATTTTCTCCAAAATTAAAGTAGTTGCAAACTCATGCTTTTAGAGACTTGTTTGGGCTCATGAGAGGAGTAGAAAAACATCAAAAATTTCAGTCCTGCATGATTCTACCAAGAAATGTGTGTTCATTGAAACCGCTGGTTTTTGATAGTTTGGGCCCTATTGAATAATGAATGTTTTGAATTTTCTCCAAAAGTAAAGTAGTTGCAAACTCATCCTTTTAGAAACTTGTTTGGGCTGTTGAGAGCAGTAAAAAACCATCAAAAATTTCAATCCTGCATGATTCTACCAAGAAATGTGATTCTTCATTCAAAACGATGGTTTTTGCTATTGGGCTCTATTGAATAATGAATGTTTTGAATTTTCTCCAAAAGTAAAGTAGTTGCAGACTCATCCTTTTAGAGACTTGTTTGGGCTAATGAGAGGAGTAGAAAAACATCAAAAATTTCAGTCCTGCACGATTCTACCAAGAAATGTGTGTTCATTCAAACCGCTGGTTTTTGATAGTTTGGGCCCTATTGAATAATGAATGTTTTGAATTTTCTCCAAAAGTAAAGTAGTTGCAAACTCATCCTTTTAGAAACTTGTTTGGGCTGTTGAGAGGAGTAAAAAACCATCAAAAATTTCAATCCTGCATGATTCTACCAAGAAATGTGATTCTTCATTCAAAACCTGATTTTTGCTATTGGGCTCTATTGAATAATGAATGTTTTGAATTTTCTCCAAAAGTAAAGTAGTTGCAAACTCATGCTTTTAGAGACTTGTTTGGGCTCATGAGAGGAGTAGAAAAACATCAAAAATTTCAGTCCTGCATGATTCTACCAAGAAATGTGTGTTCATTGAAACCGCTGGTTTTTGATAGTTTGGGCCCTATTGAATTATGAATGTTTTGAATTTTCTCCAAAAGTAAAGTAGTTGCAAACTCATCCTTTTAGAAACTTGTTTGGGCTGTTGAGAGGAGTAAAAAACCATCAAAAATTTCAATCCTGCATGATTCTACCAAGAAATGTGATTCTTCATTCAAAACCTGATTTTTGCTATTGGGCTCTATTGAATAATGAATGTTTTGAATTTTCTCCAAAAGTAAAGTAGTTGCAAACTCATGCTTTTAGAGACTTGTTTGGTCTCATGAGAGGAGTAGAAAATCATCAAAAATTTCAGTCCTGCATGATTCTACCAAGAAATGTGTGTTCATTGAAACCGCTGGTTTTTGATAGTTTGGGCCCTATTGAATAATGAATGTTTTGAATTTTCTCCAAAAGTAAAGTAGTTGCAAACTCATCCTTTTAGAAACTTGTTTGGGCTGTTGATTGGAGTAAACAACCATCAAAAATTTCAATCCTGCATGATTCTACCAAGAAATGTGATTCTTCATTCAAAACGCTGGTTTTTGCTATTCGGCTCTATTGAATAATGAATGTTTTGAATTTTCTCCAAAAGTAAAGTAGTTGCAAACTCATGCTTTTAGAGACTTGTTTGGGCTCATGAGAGGAGTAGAAAAACATCAAAAATTTCAGTCCTGCATGATTCTACCAAGAAATGTGTGTTCATTGAAACCGCTGGTTTTTGATAGTTTGGGCCCTATTGAATAATGAATGTTTTGAATTTTCTCCAAAAGTAAAGTAGTTGCAAACTCATCCTTTTAGAGACTTGTTTGGGCTAATGAGAGGAGTAGAAAAACATCAAAAATTTCAGTCCTGCACGATTCTACCAAGAAATGTGTGTTCATTGAAACCGCTGGTTTTTGATAGTTTGGGCCCTATTGAATAATGAATGTTTTGAATTTTCTCCAAAAGTAAAGTAGTTGCAAACTCATCCTTTTAGAAACTTGTTTGGGCTGTTGAGAGGAGTAAAAAACCATCAAAAATTTCAATCTTGCATGATTCTACCAAGAAATGTGATTCTTCATTCAAAACCTGATTTTTGCTATTGGGCTCTATTGAATAATGAATGTTTTGAATTTTCTCCAAAAGTAAAGTAGTTGCAAACTCATGCTTTTAGAGACTTGTTTGGGCTCATGAGAGGAGTAGAAAAACATCAAAAATTTCAGTCCTGCATGATTCTACCAAGAAATGTGTGTTCATTGAAACTGCTGGTTTTTGATAGTTTGGGCCCTATTGAATAATGAATGTTTTGAATTTTCTCCAAAAGTAAAGTAGTTGCAAACTCATGCTTTTAGAGACTTGTTTGGGCTCATGAGAGTAGAAAAACATCAGAAATTTCAGTCCTGCATGATTCTACCAAGAAATGTGTGTTCATTCAAACCTCTGGTTTTTGATAGTTTGGGCCCTATTGAATAATGAATGTTTTGAATTTTCTCCAAAAGTAAAGTAGTTGCAACCTCATCCTTTTAGAAACTTGTTTGGGCTGTTGAGAGCAGTAAAAAACCATCAAAAATTTCAATCCTGCATGATTCTACCAAGAAATGTGATTCTTCATTCAAAACGCTGGTTTTTGCTATTGGGCTCTATTGAATAATGAATGTTTTGAATTTTCTCCAAAAGTAAAGTAGTTGCAAACTCATCCTTTTAGAGACTTGTTTGGGTTAATGAGAGGAGTAGAAAAACATCAAAAATTTCAGTCCTGCACGATTCTACCAAGAAATGTGTGTTCATTGAAACCGCTGGTTTTTGATAGTTTGGGCCCTATTGAATAATGAATGTTTTGAATTTTCTCCAAAAGTAAAGTAGTTGCAAACTCATCCTTTTAGAAACTTGTTTGGGCTGTTGAGAGGAGTAAAAAACCATCAAAAATTTCAATCCTGCATGATTCTACCAAGAAATGTGATTCTTCATTCAAAATGCTGGTTTTTGCTATTGGGCTCTATTGAATAATGAATGTTTTGAATTTTCTCCAAAATTAAAGTAGTTGCAAACTCATGCTTTTAGAGACTTGTTTGGGCTCATGAGAGGAGTAGAAAAACATCAAAAATTTCAGTCCTGCCTGATTCTACCAAGAAATGTGTGTTTATTGAAACCGCTGGTTTTTGATAGTTTGGGCCCTATTGAATAATGAATGTTTTGAATTTTCTCCAAAAGTAAAGTAGTTGCAAACTCATCCTTTTAGAAACTTGTTTGGGCTGTTGAGAGGAGTAAAAAACCATCAAAAATTTCAATCCTGCATGATTCTACCAAGAAATGTGATTCTTCATTCAAAACCTGATTTTTGCTATTGGGCTCTATTGAATAATGAATGTTTTGAATTTTCTCCAAAAGTAAAGTAGTTGCAAACTCATGCTTTTAGAGACTTGTTTGGGCTCATGAGAGGAGTAGAAAAACATCAAAAATTTCAGTCCTGCATGATTCTACCAAGAAATGTGTGTTCATTGAAACCGCTGGTTTTTGATAGTTTGGGCCCTATTGAATTATGAATGTTTTGAATTTTCTCCAAAAGTAAAGTAGTTGCAAACTCATCCTTTTAGAAACTTGTTTGGGCTGTTGAGAGGAGTAAAAAACCATCAAAAATTTCAATCCTGCATGATTCTACCAAGAAATGTGATTCTTCATTCAAAACCTGATTTTTGCTATTGGGCTCTATTGAATAATGAATGTTTTGAATTTTCTCCAAAAGTAAAGTAGTTGCAAACTCATGCTTTTAGAGACTTGTTTGGTCTCATGAGAGGAGTAGAAAAACATCAAAAATTTCAGTCCTGCATGATTCTACCAAGAAATGTGTGTTCATTGAAACCGCTGGTTTTTGATAGTTTGGGCCCTATTGAATAATGAATGTTTTGAATTTTCTCCAAAAGTAAAGTAGTTGCAAACTCATCCTTTTAGAAACTTGTTTGGGCTGTTGATTGGAGTAAACAACCATCAAAAATTTCAATCCTGCATGATTCTACCAAGAAATGTGATTCTTCATTCAAAACGCTGGTTTTTGCTATTCGGCTCTATTGAATAATGAATGTTTTGAGTTTTCTCCAAAAGTAAAGTAGTTGCAAACTCATCCTTTTAGAGAATTGTTTGGGCTCATGAGAGGAGTAGAAAAACATCAAAAATTTCAGTCCTGCACGATTCTACCAAGAAATGTGTGTTCATTCAAACCGCTGGTTTTTGATATTTTGGGCCCTATTGAATAATGAATGTTTTGAATTTTCTCCAAAAGTAAAGTAGTTGCAAACTCATCCTTTTAGAAACTTGTTTGGGCTGTTGAGAGGAGTAAAAAACCATCAAAAATTTCAATCCTGCATGATTCTACCAAGAAATGTGATTCTTCATTCAAAACCTGATTTTTGCTCTTGGGCTCTATTGAATAATGAATGTTTTGAATTTTCTCCAAAAGTAAAGTAGTTGCAAACTCATGCTTTTAGAGACTTGTTTGGGCTCATGAGAGGAGTAGAAAAACATCAAAAAATTTCAGTCCTGCATGATTCTACCAAGAAATGTGTGTTCATTGACACCGCTGGTTTTTGATAGTTTGGGCCCTATTGAATAATGAATGTTTTGAATTTTCTCCAAAAGTAAAGAAGTTGCAAACTCATGCTTTTAGAGACTTGTTTGGGCTCATGAGAGGAGTAGAAAAACATCAAAAATTTCAGTCCTGCATGATTCTACCAAGAAATGTGTGTTCATTGAAACCGCTGGTTTTTGATAGTTTGGGCCCTATTGAATAATGAATGTTTTGAATTTTCTCCAAAAGTAAAGTAGTTGCAAACTCATGCTTTTAGAGACTTGTTTGGGCTCATGAGAGTAGAAAAACATCAGAAATTTCAGTCCTGCATGATTCTACCAAGAAATGTGTGTTCATTCAAACCTCTGGTTTTTGATAGTTTGGGCCCTATTGAATAATGAATGTTTTGAATTTTCTCCAAAAGTAAAGTAGTTGCAAACTCATCCTTTTAGAAACTTGTTTGGGCTGTTGAGAGCAGTAAAAAACCATCAAAAATTTCAATCCTGCATGATTCTACCAAGAAATGTGATTCTTCATTCAAAACGCTGGTTTTTGCTATTGGGCTCTATTGAATAATGAATGTTTTGAATTTTCTCCAAAAGTAAAGTAGTTGCAAACTCATCCTTTTAGAGACTTGTTTGGGCTAATGAGAGGAGTAGAAAAACATCAAAAATTTCAGTCCTGCACGATTCTACCAAGAAATGTGTGTTCATTCAAACCGCTGGTTTTTGATAGTTTGGGCCCTATTGAATAATGAATGTTTTGAATTTTCTCCAAAAGTAAAGTAGTTGCAAAATCATCCTTTTAGAAACTTGTTTGGGCTGTTGAGAGGAGTAAAAAACCATCAAAAATTTCAATCCTGCATGATTCTACCAAGAAATGTGATTCTTCATTCAAAACCTGATTTTTGCTATTGGGCTCTATTGAATAATGAATGTTTTGAATTTTCTTAAAAAGTAAAGTAGTTGCAAACTCATGCTTTTAGAGACTTGTTTGGGCTCATGAGAGGAGTAGAAAAACATCAAAAATTTCAGTCCTGCATGATTCTACCAAGAAATGTGTGTTCATTGAAACCGCTGGTTTTTGATAGTTTGGGCCCTATTGAATAATGAATGTTTTGAATTTTCTCCAAAAGTAAAGTAGTTGCAAACTCATCCTTTTAGAAACTTGTTTGGGCTGTTGAGAGGAGTAAAAAACCATCAAAAATTTCAATCCTGCATGATTCTACCAAGAAATGTGATTCTTCATTCAAAACGCTGGTTTTTGCTATTGGGCTCTATTGAATAATGAATGTTTTGAATTTTCTCCAAAATTAAAGTAGTTGCAAACTCATGCTTTTAGAGAATTGTTTGGGCTCATGAGAGGAGTAGAAAAACATCAAAAATTTCAGTCCTGCATGATTCTACCAAGAAATGTGTGTTCATTGAAACCGCTGGTTTTTGATAGTTTGGGCCCTATTGAATAATGAATGTTTTGAATTTTCTCCAAAAGTAAAGTAGTTGCAAACTTATCCTTTTAGAAACTTGTTTGGGCTGTTGAGAGCAGTAAAAAACCATCAAAAATTTCAATCCTGCATGATTCTACCAAGAAATGTGATTCTTCATTCAAAACGCTGGTTTTTGCTATTGGGCTCTATTGAATAATGAATGTTTTGAATTTTCTCCAAAAGTAAAGTAGTTGCAGACTCATCCTTTTAGAGACTTGTTTGGGCTAATGAGAGGAGTAGAAAAACATCAAAAATTTCAGTCCTGCACGATTCTACCAAGAAATGTGTGTTCATTCAAACCGCTGGTTTTTGATAGTTTGGTCCCTATTGAATAATGAATGTTTTGAATTTTCTCCAAAAGTAAAGTAGTTGCAAACTCATCCTTTTAGAAACTTGTTTGGGCTGTTGAGAGGAGTAAAAAACCATCAAAAATTTCAATCCTGCATGATTCTACCAAGAAATGTGATTCTTCATTCAAAACCTGATTTTTGCTATTGGGCTCTATTGAATAATGAATGTTTTGAATTTTCTTCAAAAGTAAAGTAGTTGCAAACTCATGCTTTTAGAGACTTGTTTGGGCTCATGAGAGGAGTAGAAAAACATCAAAAATTTCAGTCCTGCATGATTCTACCAAGAAATGTGTGTTCATTGAAACCGCTGGTTTTTGATAGTTTGGGCCCTATTGAATTATGAATGTTTTGAATTTTCTCCAAAAGTAAAGTAGTTGCAAACTCATCCTTTTAGAAACTTGTTTGGGCTGTTGAGAGGAGTAAAAAACCATCAAAAATTTCAATCCTGCATGATTCTACCAAGAAATGTGATTCTTCATTCAAAACCTGATTTTTGCTATTGGGCTCTATTGAATAATGAATGTTTTGAATTTTCTCCAAAAGTAAAGTAGTTGCAAACTCATGCTTTTAGAGACTTGTTTGGTCTCATGAGAGGAGTAGAAAAACATCAAAAATTTCAGTCCTGCATGATTCTACCAAGAAATGTGTGTTCATTGAAACCGCTGGTTTTTGATAGTTTGGGCCCTATTGAATAATGAATGTTTTGAATTTTCTCCAAAAGTAAAGTAGTTGCAAACTCATCCTTTTAGAAACTTGTTTGGGCTGTTGAGTGGAGTAAACAACCATCAAAAATTTCAATCCTGCATGATTCTACCAAGAAATGTGATTCTTCATTCAAAACGCTGGTTTTTGCTATTCGGCTCTATTGAATAATGAATGTTTTGAGTTTTCTCCAAAAGTAAAGTAGTTGCAAACTCATCCTTTTAGAGAATTGTTTGGGCTCATGAGAGGAGTAGAAAAACATCAAAAATTTCAGTCCTGCACGATTCTACCAAGAAATGTGTGTTCATTCAAACCGCTGGTTTTTGATATTTTGGGCCCTATTGAATAATGAATGTTTTGAATTTTCTCCAAAAGTAAAGTAGTTGCAAACTCATCCTTTTAGAAACTTGTTTGGGCTGTTGAGAGGAGTAAAAAACCATCAAAAATTTCAATCCTGCATGATTCTACCAAGAAATGTGATTCTTCATTCAAAACCTG
Source organism: Dendrobates tinctorius (assembly GCF_039654945.1). Classification (NCBI taxonomy): domain Eukaryota; kingdom Metazoa; phylum Chordata; class Amphibia; order Anura; family Dendrobatidae; genus Dendrobates; species Dendrobates tinctorius. The sequence goes on from NW_027361793.1 coordinate 28,099,993, forward strand.
ATTTTTGCTATTGGGCTCTATTGAATAATGAATGTTTTGAATTTTCTCCAAAAGTAAAGTAGTTGCAAACTCATGCTTTTAGAGACTTGTTTGGGCTCATGAGAGGAGTAGAAAAACATCAAAAAATTTCAGTCCTGCATGATTCTACCAAGAAATGTGTGTTCATTGACCCCGCTGGTTTTTGATAGTTTGGGCCCTATTGAATAATGAATGTTTTGAATTTTCTCCAAAAGTAAAGTAGTTGCAAACTCATGCTTTTAGAGACTTGTTTGGGCTCATGAGAGGAGTAGAAAAACATCAAAAATTTCAGTCCTGCATGATTCTACCAAGAAATGTGTGTTCATTGAAACCGCTGGTTTTTGATAGTTTGGGCCCTATTGAATAATGAATGTTTTGAATTTTCTCCAAAAGTAAAGTAGTTGCAAACTCATCCTTTTAGAGACTTGTTTGGGCTAATGAGAGGAGTAGAAAAACATCAAAAATTTCAGTCCTGCACGATTCTACCAAGAAATGTGTGTTCATTGAAACCGCTGGTTTTTGATAGTTTGGGCCCTATTGAATAATGAATGTTTTGAATTTTCTCCAAAAGTAAAGTAGTTGCAAACTCATCCTTTTAGAAACTTGTTTGGGCTGTTGAGAGGAGTAAAAAACCATCAAAAATTTCAATCTTGCATGATTCTACCAAGAAATGTGATTCTTCATTCAAAACCTGATTTTTGCAATAGAGCCCAATAGCAAAAATCAGGTTTTGAATGAAGAATCACATTTCTTGGTAGAATCATGCAGGATTGAAATTTTTGATGGTTTTTTACTCCTCTCAACAGCCCAAACAAGTTTCTAAAAGGATGAGTTTGCAACTACTTTACTTTTGGAGAAAATTCAAAACATTCATTATTCAATAGGGCCCAAACTATCAAAAACCAGCGGTTTCAATGAACACACATTTCTTGGTAGAATCATGCAGGACTGACATTTTTGATGTTTTTCTACTCCTCTCATGAGCCCAAACAAGTCTCTAAAAGCATGAGTTTGCAACTACTTTACTTTTTAAGAAAATTCAAAACATTCATTATTCAATAGAGCCCAATAGCAAAAATCAGGTTTTGAATGAAGAATCACATTTCTTGGTAGAATCATGCAGGATTGAAATTTTTGATGGTTTTTTACTCCTCTCAACAGCCCAAACAAGTTTCTAAAAGGATGATTTTGCAACTACTTTACTTTTGGAGAAAATTCAAAACATTCATTATTCAATAGGGCCCAAACTATCAAAAACCAGCGGTTTCAATGAACACACATTTCTTGGTAGAATCATGCAGGACTGAAATTTTTGATGTTTTTCTACTCCTCTCATGAGCCCAAACAAGTCTCTAAAAGCATGAGTTTGCAATTACTTTACTTTTGGAGAAAATTCAAAACATTCAATATTCAATAGAGCCCAATAGCAAAAATCAGGTTTTGAATGAAGAATCACATTTCTTGGTAGAATCATGCAGGATTGAAATTTTTGATGGTTTTTTACTCCTCTCAACAGCCCAAACAAGTTTCTAAAAGGATGAGTTTGCAACTACTTTACTTTTGGAGAAAATTCAAAACATTCATTATTCAATAGGGCCCAAACTATCAAAAACCAGCGGTTTGAATGAACACACATTTCTTGGTAGAATCATGCAGGACTGAAATTTTTGATGTTTTTCTACTCCTCTCATGAGCCCAAACAAGTCTCTAAAAGCATGAGTTTGCAACTACTTTACTTTTGGAGAAAATTCAAAACATTCATTATTCAATAGAGCCCAATAGCAAAAATCAGGTTTTGAATGAAGAATCACATTTCTTGGTAGAATCATGCAGGATTGAAATTTTTGATGGTTTTTTACTGCTCTCAACAGCCCAAACAAGTTTCTAAAAGGTTGAGTTTGCAACTACTTTACTTTTGGAGAAAATTCAAAACATTCATTATTCAATAGGGCCCAAACTATCAAAAACCAGCGGTTACAATGAACACACATTTCTTGGTAGAATCGTGCAGGACTGAAATTTTTGATGTTTTTCTACTCCTCTCATGAGCCCAAACAAGTCTCTAAAAGCATGAGTTTGCAACTACTTTACTTTTGGAGAAAATTCAAAACATTCATTATTCAATAGAGCCCAATAGCAAAAATCAGGTTTTGAATGAAGAATCACATTTCTTGGTAGAATCATGCAGGATTGAAATTTTTGATGGTTTTTTACTCCTCTCAACAGCCCAAACAAGTTTCTGAAAGGTGGAGTTTGCAACTACTTTACTTTTGGAGAAAATTCAAAACATTCATTATTCAATAGGGCCCAAACTATCAAAAACCAGCGGTTTCAATGAACACACATTTCTTGGTAGAATCGTGCAGGACTGAAATTTTTGATGTTTTTCTACTCCTCTCATGAGCCCAAACAAGTCTCTAAAAGGATGAGTTTGCAACTACTTTACTTTTGGAGAAAATTCAAAACATTCATTATTCAATAGAGCCCAATAGCAAAAACCAGCGTTTTGAATGAAGAATCACATTTCTTGGTAGAATCATGCAGGATTGAAATTTTTGATGGTTGTTTAGGCTGGTTTCACATTAGCGCATTTTCAGCGCGCGCACGGCCGGGGGTAGCTCCGACCCGATCCGGCTCTCTGCCCGGCGTTCCCGCCCCTTCCTTGTAGCGCCGCCTCCTAGCGGACAGCGGCGCCTGCGATCGGCGCACCCTATCTTTAGCATAGGGTGCGCCGATCGTGCGCAGGCCGTGCGCTAGTTGCGCTTTGACCTGCGCTGCGCACTTTTGACGGTGCGCCGTGCGCGCCAAAATCCGAAAAGTTTGATTTTGGCGCGCACGGCGCACTGTCAAAAGTGCGCAGCGCAGGTCAAAGCGCAACTAGCGCACGGCCTGCGCACGATCGGCGCACCCTATGCTAAAGATAGGGTGCGCCGATCGCAGGCGCCGCTGTCCGCTAGGAGGCGGCGCTACAAGGAAGGGGCGGGCACGCTGGGCAGAGAGCCGGATCGGGGGTGGAGCTACCCCCGGCCATGCGCGCGCTGAAAATGCGCTAATGTGAAACCGGCCTTACTCCTCTCAACAGCCCAAACAAGTTTCTAAAAGGATGAGTTTGCAACTACTTTACTTTTGGATAAAATTCAAAACATTCATTATTCAATAGGGCCCAAACTATCAAAAACCAGCGGTTTCAATGAACACACATTTCTTGGTAGAATCATGCAGGACTGAAATTTTTGATGTTTTTCTACTCCTCTCATGAGCCCAAACAAGTCTCTAAAAGCATGAGTTTGCAACTACTTTACTTTTTAAGAAAATTCAAAACATTCATTATTCAATAGAGCCCAATAGCAAAAATCAGGTTTTGAATGAAGAATCACATTTCTTGGTAGAATCATGCAGGATTGAAATTTTTGATGGTTTTTTACTCCTCTCAACAGCCCAAACAAGTTTCTAAAAGGATGAGTTTGCAACTACTTTACTTTTGGAGAAAATTCAAAACATTCATTATTCAATAGGGCCCAAACTATCAAAAACCAGCGGTTTGAATGAACACACATTTCTTGGTAGAATCGTGCAGGACTGAAATTTTTGATGTTTTTCTACTCCTCTCATTAGCCCAAACAAGTCTCTAAAAGGATGAGTTTGCAACTACTTTACTTTTGGAGAAAATTCAAAACATTCATTATTCAATAGAGCCCAATAGCAAAAATCAGCGGTTTGAATGAACACACATTTCTTGGTAGAATCATGCAGGACTGAAATTTCTGATGTTTTTCTACTCTCATGAGCCCAAACAAGTCTCTAAAAGCATGAGTTTGCAACTACTTTACTTTTGGAGAAAATTCAAAACATTCATTATTCAATAGGGCCCAAACTATCAAAAACCAGCGGTTTCAATGAACACACATTTCTTGGTAGAATCATGCAGGACTGAAATTTTTGATGTTTTTCTACTCCTCTCATGAGCCCAAACAAGTCTCTAAAAGCATGAGTTTGCAACTACTTTACTTTTGGAGAAAATTCAAAACATTCATTATTCAATAGAGCCCAATAGCAAAAATCAGGTTTTGAATGAAGAATCATATTTCTTGGTAGAATCATGCAAGATTGAAATTTTTGATGGTTTTTTACTCCTCTCAACAGCCCAAACAAGTTTCTAAAAGGATGAGTTTGCAACTACTTTACTTTTGGAGAAAATTCAAAACATTCATTATTCAATAGGGCCCAAACTATCAAAAACCAGCGGTTTCAATGAACACACATTTCTTGGTAGAATCGTGCAGGACTGAAATTTTTGATGTTTTTCTACTCCTCTCATTAGCCCAAACAAGTCTCTAAAAGGATGAGTTTGCAACTACTTTACTTTTGGAGAAAATTCAAAACATTCATTATTCAATAGGGCCCAAACTATCAAAAACCAGCGGTTTCAATGAACACACATTTCTTGGTAGAATCATGCAGGACTGAAATTTTTGATGTTTTTCTACTCCTCTCATGAGCCCAAACAAGTCTCTAAAAGCATGAGTTTGCAACTACTTTACTTTTGGAGAAAATTCAAAACATTCATTATTCAATAGGGCCCAAACTATCAAAAACCAGCGGTGTCAATGAACACACATTTCTTGGTAGAATCATGCAGGACTGAAATTTTTTGATGTTTTTCTACTCCTCTCATGAGCCCAAACAAGTCTCTAAAAGCATGAGTTTGCAACTACTTTACTTTTGGAGAAAATTCAAAACATTCATTATTCAATAGAGCCCAATAGCAAAAATCAGGTTTTGAATGAAGAATCACATTTCTTGGTAGAATCATGCAGGATTGAAATTTTTGATGGTTTTTTACTCCTCTCAACAGCCCAAACAAGTTTCTAAAAGGATGAGTTTGCAACTACTTTACTTTTGGAGAAAATTCAAAACATTCATTATTCAATAGGGCCCAAAATATCAAAAACCAGCGGTTTCAATGAACACACATTTCTTGGTAGAATCGTGCAGGACTGAAATTTTTGATGTTTTTCTACTCCTCTCATGAGCCCAAACAATTCTCTAAAAGGATGAGTTTGCAACTACTTTACTTTTGGAGAAAACTCAAAACATTCATTATTCAATAGAGCCGAATAGCAAAAACCAGCGTTTTGAATGAAGAATCACATTTCTTGGTAGAATCATGCAGGATTGAAATTTTTGATGGTTGTTTACTCCACTCAACAGCCCAAACAAGTTTCTAAAAGGATGAGTTTGCAACTACTTTACTTTTGGAGAAAATTCAAAACATTCATTATTCAATAGGGCCCAAACTATCAAAAACCAGCGGTTTCAATGAACACACATTTCTTGGTAGAATCATGCAGGACTGAAATTTTTGATGTTTTTCTACTCCTCTCATGAGACCAAACAAGTCTCTAAAAGCATGAGTTTGCAACTACTTTACTTTTGGAGAAAATTCAAAACATTCATTATTCAATAGAGCCCAATAGCAAAAATCAGGTTTTGAATGAAGAATCACATTTCTTGGTAGAATCATGCAGGATTGAAATTTTTTATGGTTTTTTACTCCTCTCAACAGCCCAAACAAGTTTCTAAAAGGATGAGTTTGCAACTACTTTACTTTTGGAGAAAATTCAAAACATTCATAATTCAATAGGGCCCAAACTATCAAAAACCAGCGGTTTCAATGAACACACATTTCTTGGTAGAATCATGCAGGACTGAAATTTTTGATGTTTTTCTACTCCTCTCATGAGCCCAAACAAGTCTCTAAAAGCATGAGTTTGCAACTACTTTACTTTTGGAGAAAATTCAAAACATTCATTATTCAATAGAGCCCAATAGCAAAAATCAGGTTTTGAATGAAGAATCACATTTCTTGGTAGAATCATGCAGGATTGAAATTTTTGATGGTTTTTTACTCCTCTCAACAGCCCAAACAAGTTTCTAAAAGGATGAGTTTGCAACTACTTTACTTTTGGAGAAAATTCAAAACATTCATTATTCAATAGGGCCCAAACTATCAAAAACCAGCGGTTTGAATGAACACACATTTCTTGGTAGAATCGTGCAGGACTGAAATTTTTGATGTTTTTCTACTCCTCTCATTAGCCCAAACAAGTCTCTAAAAGCATGAGTTTGCAACTACTTTAATTTTGGAGAAAATTCAAAACATTCATTATTCAATAGAGCCCAATAGCAAAAACCAGCGTTTTGAATGAAGAATCACATTTCTTGGTATAATCATGCAGGATTGAAATTTTTGATGGTTTTTTACTCCTCTCAACAGCCCAAACAAGTTTCTAAAAGGATGAGTTTGCAACTACTTTACTTTTGGAGAAAATTCAAAACATTCATTATTCAATAGGGCCCAAACTATCAAAAACCAGCGGTTTCAATGAACACACATTTCTTGGTAGAATCATGCAGGACTGAAATTTTTGATGTTTTTCTACTCCTCTCATGAGCCCAAACAAGTCTCTAAAAGCATGAGTTTGCAACTACTTTACTTTTGGAGAAAATTCAAAACATTCATTATTCAATAGGGCCCAAACTATCAAAAACCAGCGGTTTCAATGAACACACATTTCTTGGTAGAATCATGCAGGACTGAAATTTTTGATGTTTTTCTACTCCTCTCATGAGCCCAAACAAGTCTCTAAAAGCATGAGTTTGCAACTACTTTACTTTTGGAGAAAATTCAAAACATTCATTATTCAATAGAGCCCAATAGCAAAAATCAGGTTTTGAATGAAGAATCACATTTCTTGGTAGAATCATGCAAGATTGAAATTTTTGATGGTTTTTTACTCCTCTCAACAGCCCAAACAAGTTTCTAAAAGGATGAGTTTGCAACTACTTTACTTTTGGAGAAAATTCAAAACATTCATTATTCAATAGGGCCCAAACTATCAAAAACCAGCGGTTTCAATGAACACACATTTCTTGGTAGAATCGTGCAGGACTGAAATTTTTGATGTTTTTCTACTCCTCTCATTAGCCCAAACAAGTCTCTAAAAGGATGAGTTTGCAACTACTTTACTTTTGGAGAAAATTCAAAACATTCATTATTCAATAGGGCCCAAACTATCAAAAACCAGCGGTTTCAATGAACACACATTTCTTGGTAGAATCATGCAGGACTGAAATTTTTGATGTTTTTCTACTCCTCTCATGAGCCCAAACAAGTCTCTAAAAGCATGAGTTTGCAACTACTTTACTTTTGGAGAAAATTCAAAACATTCATTATTCAATAGGGCCCAAACTATCAAAAACCAGCGGTGTCAATGAACACACATTTCTTGGTAGAATCATGCAGGACTGTAATTTTTGATGTTTTTCTACTCCTCTCATGAGCCCAAACAAGTCTCTAAAAGCATGAGTTTGCAACTACTTTACTTTTGGAGAAAATTCAAAACATTCATTATTCAATAGAGCCCAATAGCAAAAATCAGGTTTTGAATGAAGAATCACATTTCTTGGTAGAATCATGCAGGATTGAAATTTTTGATGGTTTTTTACTCCTCTCAACAGCCCAAACAAGTTTCTAAAAGGATGAGTTTGCAACTACTTTACTTTTGGAGAAAATTCAAAACATTCATTATTCAATAGGGCCCAAAATATCAAAAACCAGCGGTTTGAATGAACACACATTTCTTGGTAGAATCGTGCAGGACTGAAATTTTTGATGTTTTTCTACTCCTCTCATGAGCCCAAACAAGTCTCTAAAAGGATGAGTTTGCAACTACTTTACTTTTGGAGAAAACTCAAAACATTCATTATTCAATAGAGCCCAATAGCAAAAACCAGCGTTTTGAATGAAGAATCACATTTCTTGGTAGAATCATGCAGGATTGAAATTTTTGATGGTTGTTTACTCCTCTCAACAGCCCAAACAAGTTTCTAAAAGGATGAGTTTGCAACTACTTTACTTTTGGAGAAAATTCAAAACATTCATTATTCAATAGGGCCCAAACTATCAAAAACCAGCGGTTTCAATGAACACACATTTCTTGGTAGAATCATGCAGGACTGAAATTTTTGATGTTTTTCTACTCCTCTCATGAGCCCAAACAAGTCTCTAAAAGCATGAATTTGCAACTACTTTACTTTTGAAGAAAATTCAAAACATTCATTATTCAATAGAGCCCAATAGCAAAAATCAGGTTTTGAATGAAGAATCACATTTCTTGGTAAAATCATGCAGGATTGAAATTTTTGATGGTTTTTTACTCCTCTCAACAACCCAAACAAGTTTCTAAAAGGATGAGTTTGCAACTACTTTACTTTTGGAGAAAATTCAAAACATTCATTATTCAATAGGGCCCAAACTATCAAAAACCAGCGGTTTGAATGAACACACATTTCTTGGTAGAATCGTGCAGGACTGAAATTTTTGATGTTTTTCTACTCCTCTCATGAGCCCAAACAAGTCTCTAAAAGGATGAGTTTGCAACTACTTTACTTTTGGAGAAAATTCAAAACATTCATTATTCAATAGAGCCCAATAGCAAAAATCAGGTTTTGAATGAAGAATCACATTTCTTGGTAGAATCATGCAGGATTGAAATTTTTGATGGTTTTTTACTCCTCTCAACAGCCCAAACAAGTTTCTAAAAGGATGAGTTTGCAACTACTTTACTTTTGGAGAAAATTCAAAACATTCATTATTCAATAGGGCCCAAAATATCAAAAACCAGCGGTTTGAATGAACACACATTTCTTGGTAGAATCGTGCAGGACTGAAATTTTTGATGTTTTTCTACTCCTCTCATGAGCCCAAACAAGTCTCTAAAAAGATGAGTTTGCAACTACTTTACTTTTGGAGAAAACTCAAAACATTCATTATTCAATAGAGCCCAATAGCAAAAACCAGCGTTTTGAATGAAGAATCACATTTCTTGGTAGAATCATGCAGGATTGAAATTTTTGATGGTTGTTTACTCCTCTCAACAGCCCAAACAAGTTTCTAAAAGGATGAGTTTGCAACTACTTTACTTTTGGAGAAAATTCAAAACATTCATTATTCAATAGGGCCCAAACTATCAAAAACCAGCGGTTTCAATGAACACACATTTCTTGGTAGAATCATGCAGGACTGAAATTTTTGATGTTTTTCTACTCCTCTCATGAGCCCAAACAAGTCTCTAAAAGCATGAGTTTGCAACTACTTTACTTTTGAAGAAAATTCAAAACATTCATTATTCAATAGAGCCCAATAGCAAAAATCAGGTTTTGAATGAAGAATCACATTTCTTGGTAGAATCATGCAGGATTGAAATTTTTGATGGTTTTTTACTCCTCTCAACAACCCAAACAGGTTTCTAAAAGGATGAGTTTGCAACTACTTTACTTTTGGAGAAAATTCAAAACATTCATTATTCAATAGTTCCCAAACTATCAAAAACCAGCGGTTTGAATGAACACACATTTCTTGGTAGAATCGTGCAGGACTGAAATTTTTGATGTTTTTCTACTCCTCTCATTAGCCCAAACAAGTCTCTAAAAGGATGAGTTTGCAACTACTTTACTTTTGGAGAAAATTCAAAACATTCATTATTCAATAGAGCCCAATAGCAAAAACCAGCGTTTTGAATGAAGAATCACATTTCTTGGTAGAATCATGCAGGATTGAAATTTTTGATGGTTTTTTACTGCTCTCAACAGCCCAAACAAGTTTCTAAAAGGATGAGTTTGCAACTACTTTACTTTTGGAGAAAATTCAAAACATTCATTATTCAATAGGGCCCAAACTATCAAAAACCAGCGGTTTCAATGAACACACATTTCTTGGTAGAATCATGCAGGACTGAAATTTTTGATGTTTTTCTACTCCTCTCATGAGCCCAAACAAGTCTCTAAAAGCATGAGTTTGCAACTACTTTAATTTTGGAGAAAATTCAAAACATTCATTATTCAATAGAGCCCAATAGCAAAAACCAGCGTTTTGAATGAAGAATCACATTTCTTGGTAGAATCATGCAGGATTGAAATTTTTGATGGTTTTTTACTCCTCTCAACAGCCCAAACAAGTTTCTAAAAGGATGAGTTTGCAACTACTTTACTTTTGGAGAAAATTCAAAACATTCATTATTCAATAGGGCCCAAACTATCAAAAACCAGCGGTTTCAATGAACACACATTTCTTGGTAGAATCATGCAGGACTGAAATTTTTGATGTTTTTCTACTCCTCTCATGAGCCCAAACAAGTCTCTAAAAGCATGAGTTTGCAACTACTTTACTTTTTAAGAAAATTCAAAACATTCATTATTCAATAGAGCCCAATAGCAAAAATCAGGTTTTGAATGAAGAATCACATTTCTTGGTAGAATCATGCAGGATTGAAATTTTTGATGGTTTTTTACTCCTCTCAACAGCCCAAACAAGTTTCTAAAAGGATGAGTTTGCAACTACTTTACTTTTGGAGAAAATTCAAAACATTCATTATTCAATAGGGCCCAAACTATCAAAAACCAGCGGTTTGAATGAACACACATTTCTTGGTAGAATCGTGCAGGACTGAAATTTTTGATGTTTTTCTACTCCTCTCATTAGCCCAAACAAGTCTCTAAAAGGATGAGTTTGCAACTACTTTACTTTTGGAGAAAATTCAAAACATTCATTATTCAATAGAGCCCAATAGCAAAAACCAGCGTTTTGAATGAAGAATCACATTTCTTGGTAGAATCATGCAGGATTGAAATTTTTGATGGTTTTTTACTGCTCTCAACAGCCCAAACAACTTTCTAAAAGGATGAGTTTGCAACTACTTTACTTTTGGAGAAAATTCAAAACATTCATTATTCAATAGGGCCCAAACTATCAAAAACCAGCGGTTTGAATGAACACACATTTCTTGGTAGAATCATGCAGGACTGAAATTTCTGATGTTTTTCTACTCTCATGAGCCCAAACAAGTCTCTAAAAGCATGAGTTTGCAACTACTTTACTTTTGGAGAAAATTCAAAACATTCATTATTCAATAGGGCCCAAACTATCAAAAACCAGCGGTTTCAATGAACACACATTTCTTGGTAGAATCATGCAGGACTGAAATTTTTCATGTTTTTCTACTCCTCTCATGAGCCCAAACAAGTCTCTAAAAGCATGAGTTTGCAACTACTTTACTTTTGGAGAAAATTCAAAACATTCATTATTCAATAGAGCCCAATAGCAAAAATCAGGTTTTGAATGAAGAATCACATTTCTTGGTAGAATCATGCAAGATTGAAATTTTTGATGGTTTTTTACTCCTCTCAACAGCCCAAACAAGTTTCTAAAAGGATGAGTTTGCAACTACTTTACTTTTGGAGAAAATTCAAAACATTCATTATTCAATAGGGCCCAAACTATCAAAAACCAGCGGTTTCAATGAACACACATTTCTTGGTAGAATCGTGCAGGACTGAAATTTTTGATGTTTTTCTACTCCTCTCATTAGCCCAAACAAGTCTCTAAAAGGATGAGTTTGCAACTACTTTACTTTTGGAGAAAATTCAAAACATTCATTATTCAATAGGGCCCAAACTATCAAAAACCAGCGGTTTCAATGAACACACATTTCTTGGTAGAATCATGCAGGACTGAAATTTTTGATGTTTTTCTACTCCTCTCATGAGCCCATACAAGTCTCTAAAAGCATGAGTTTGCAACTACTTTACTTTTGGAGAAAATTCAAAACATTCATTATTCAATAGGGCCCAAACTATCAAAAACCAGCGGTGTCAATGAACACACATTTCTTGGTAGAATCATGCAGGACTGAAATTTTTTGATGTTTTTCTACTCCTCTCATGAGCCCAAACAAGTCTCTAAAAGCATGAGTTTGCAACTACTTTACTTTTGGAGAAAATTCAAAACATTCATTATTCAATAGAGCCCAATAGCAAAAATCAGGTTTTGAATGAAGAATCACATTTCTTGGTAGAATCATGCAGGATTGAAATTTTTGATGGTTTTTTACTCCTCTCAACAGCCCAAACAAGTTTCTAAAAGGATGAGTTTGTAACTACTTTACTTTTGGAGAAAATTCAAAACATTCATTATTCAATAGGGCCCAAAATATCAAAAACCAGCGGTTTGAATGAACACACATTTCTTGGTAGAATCGTGCAGGACTGAAATTTTTGATGTTTTTCTACTCCTCTCATGAGCCCAAACAAGTCTCTAAAAGGATGAGTTTGCAACTACTTTACTTTTGGAGAAAACTCAAAACATTCATTATTCAATAGAGCCCAATAGCAAAAACCAGCGTTTTGAATGAAGAATCACATTTCTTGGTAGAATCATGCAGGATTGAAATTTTTGATGTTTTTTTACTCCTCTCAACAGCCCAAACAAGTTTCTAAAAGGATGAGTTTGCAACTACTTTACTTTTGGAAAAAATTCTAAACATTCATTATTCAATAGGGCCCAAACTATCAAAAACCAGCGGTTTCAATGAACACACATTTCTTGGTAGAATCATGCAGGACTGAAATTTTTGATGTTTTTCTACTCCTCTCATGAGCCCAAACAAGTCTCTAAAAGCATGAGTTTGCAACTACTTTACTTTTGGAGAAAATTCAAAACATTCATTATTCAATAGAGCCCAATAGCAAAAACCAGCGTTTTGAATGAAGAATCACATTTCTTGGTAGAATCATGCAGGATTGAAATTTTTGATGGTTGTTTAGGCTGGTTTCACATTAGCGCATTTTAAGCGCGCGCACGGCCGGGGGTAGCTCCGCCCCCGATCCGGCTCTCTGCCCGGCGTGCCCGCCCCTTCCTTGTAGCGCCGCCTCCTAGCGGACAGCGGCGCCTGCGATCGGCGCACCCTATCTTTAGCATAGGGTGCGCCGATCGTGCGCAGGCCGTGCGCTAGTTGCGCTTTGACCTGCGCTGCGCACTTTTGACGGTGCGCCGTGCGCGCCAAAATCCGAAAAGTTTGATTTTGGCGTGCACGGCGCACCGTCAAAAGTGCGCAGCGCAGGTCAAAGCGCAACTAGCGCACGGCCTGCGCACGATCGGCGCACCCTATGCTAAAGATAGGGTGCGCCGATCGCAGGCGCCGCTGTCCGCTAGGAGGCGGCGCTACAAGGAAGGGGCGGGCACGCCGGGCAGAGAGCCGGATCGGGGGCGGAGCTACCCCCGGCCGTGCGCGCGCTGAAAATGCGCTAATGTGAAACCGGCCTTACTCCTCTCAACAGCCCAAACAAGTTTCTAAAACGATGAGTTTGCAACTACTTTACTTTTGGAGAAAATTCAAAACATTCATTATTCAATAGGGCCCAAACTATCAAAAACCAGCGGTTTCAATGAACACACATTTCTTGGTAGAATCATGCAGGACTGAAATTTTTGATGTTTTTCTACTCCTCTCATGAGACCAAACAAGTCTCTAAAAGCATGAGTTTGCAACTACTTTACTTTTGGAGAAAATTCAAAACATTCATTATTCAATAGAGCCCAATAGCAAAAATCAGGTTTTGAATGAAGAATCACATTTCTTGGTAGAATCATGCAGGATTGAAATTTTTGATGGTTTTTTACTCCTCTCAACAGCCCAAACAAGTTTCTAAAAGGATGAGTTTGCAACTACTTTACTTTTGGAGAAAATTCAAAACATTCATAATTCAATAGGGCCCAAACTATCAAAAACCAGCGGTTTCAATGAACACACATTTCTTGGTAGAATCATGCAGGACTGAAATTTTTGATGTTTTTCTACTCCTCTCATGAGCCCAAACAAGTCTCTAAAAGCATGAGTTTGCAACTACTTTACTTTTGGAGAAAATTCAAAACATTCATTATCCAATAGAGCCCAATAGCAAAAATCAGGTTTTGAATGAAGAATCACATTTCTTGGTAGAATCATGCAGGATTGAAATTTTTGATGGTTTTTTACTCCTCTCAACAGCCCAAACAAGTTTCTAAAAGGATGAGTTTGCAACTACTTTACTTTTGGAGAAAATTCAAAACATTCATTATTCAATAGGGCCCAAACTATCAAAAACCAGCGGTTTGAATGAACACACATTTCTTGGTAGAATCGTGCAGGACTGAAATTTTTGATGTTTTTCTAATCCTCTCATTAGCCCAAACAAGTCTCTAAAAGGATGAGTCTGCAACTACTTTACTTTTGGAGAAAATTCAAAACATTCATTATTCAATAGAGCCCAATAGCAAAAAACAGCGTTTTGAATGAAGAATCACATTTCTTGGTAGAATCATGCAGGATTGAAATTTTTGATGGTTTTTTACTGCTCTCAACAGCCCAAACAAGTTTCTAAAAGGATGAGTTTGCAACTGCTTTACTTTTGGAGAAAATTCAAAACATTCATTATTCAATAGGGCCCAAACTATCAAAAACCAGCGGTTTCAATGAACACACATTTCTTGGTAGAATCATGCAGGACTGAAATTTTTGATGTTTTTCTACTCCTCTCATGAGCAAAAACAAGTCTCTAAAAGCATGAGTTTGCAACTACTTTAATTTTGGAGAAAATTCAAAACATTCATTATTCAATAGAGCCCAATAGCAAAAACCAGCGTTTTGAATGAAGAATCACATTTATTGGTAGAATCATGCAGGATTGAAATTTTTGATGGTTTTTTACTCCTCTCAACAGCCCAAACAAGTTTCTAAAAGGATGAGTTTGCAACTACTTTACTTTTGGAGAAAATTCAAAACATTCATTATTCAATAGGGCCCAAACTATCAAAAACCAGTGGTTTCAATGAACACACATTTCTTGGTAGAATCATGCAGGACTGACATTTTTGATGTTTTTCTACTCCTCTCATGAGCCCAAACAAGTCTCTAAAAGCATGAGTTTGCAACTTCTTTACTTTTTAAGAAAATTCAAAACATTCATTATTCAATAGAGCCCAATAGCAAAAATCAGGTTTTGAATGAAGAATCACATTTCTTGGTAGAATCATGCAGGATTGAAATTTTTGATGGTTTTTTACTCCTCTCAACAGCCCAAACAAGTTTCTAAAAGGATGAGTTTGCAACTACTTTACTTTTGGAGAAAATTCAAAACATTCATTATTCAATAGGGCCCAAACTATCAAAAACCAGCGGTTTGAATGAACACAAATTTCTTGGTAGAATCATGCAGGACTGAAATTTTTGATGTTTTTCTACTCCTCTCATGAGCCCAAACAAGTCTCTAAAAGCATGAGTTTGCAACTACTTTACTTTTGGAGAAAATTCAAAACATTCATTATTCAATAGGGCCCAAACTATCAAAAACCAGCGGTTTCAATGAACACACATTTCTTGGTAGAATCATGCAGGACTGAAATTTTTGATGTTTTTCTACTCCTCTCATGAGCCCAAACAAGTCTCTAAAAGCATGAGTTTGCAACTACTTTACTTTTGGAGAAAATTCAAAACATTCATTATTCAATAGAGCCCAATAGCAAAAATCAGGTTTTGAATGAAGAATCACATTTCTTGGTAGAATCATGCAAGATTGAAATTTTTGATGGTTTTTTACTCCTCTCAACAGCCCAAACAAGTTTCTAAAAGGATGAGTTTGCAACTACTTTACTTTTGGAGAAAATTCAAAACATTCATTATTCAATAGGGCCCAAACTATCAAAAACCAGCGGTTTCAATGAACACACATTTCTTGGTAGAATCGTGCAGGACTGAAATTTTTGATGTTTTTCTACTCCTCTCATTAGCCCAAACAAGTCTCTAAAAGGATGAGTTTGCAACTACTTTACTTTTGGAGAAAATTCAAAACATTCATTATTCAATAGGGCCCAAACTATCAAAAACCAGCGGTTTCAATGAACACACATTTCTTGGTAGAATCATGCAGGACTGAAATTTTTGATGTTTTTCTACTCCTCTCATGAGCCCAAACAAGTCTCTAAAAGCATGAGTTTGCAACTACTTTACTTTTGGAGAAAATTCAAAACATTCATTATTCAATAGGGCCCAAACTATCAAAAACCAGCGGTGTCAATGAACACACATTTCTTGGTAGAATCATGCAGGACTGTAATTTTTGATGTTTTTCTACTCCTCTCATGAGCCCAAACAAGTCTCTAAAAGCATGAGTTTGCAACTACTTTACTTTTGGAGAAAATTCAAAACATTCATTATTCAATAGAGCCCAATAGCAAAAATCAGGTTTTGAATGAAGAATCACATTTCTTGGTAGAATCATGCAGGATTGAAATTTTTGATGGTTTTTTACTCCTCTCAACAGCCCAAACAAGTTTCTAAAAGGATGAGTTTGCAACTACTTTACTTTTGGAGAAAATTCAAAACATTCATTATTCAATAGGGCCCAAAATATCAAAAACCAGCGGTTTGAATGAACACACATTTCTTGGTAGAATCGTGCAGGACTGAAATTTTTGATGTTTTTCTACTCCTCTCATGAGCCCAAACAAGTCTCTAAAAGGATGAGTTTGCAACTACTTTACTTTTGGAGAAAACTCAAAACATTC
Organism: Dendrobates tinctorius; assembly: GCF_039654945.1. Taxonomy (NCBI): domain Eukaryota; kingdom Metazoa; phylum Chordata; class Amphibia; order Anura; family Dendrobatidae; genus Dendrobates; species Dendrobates tinctorius. The sequence continues at coordinate 28,116,452 of NW_027361793.1, forward strand.
ATTATTCAATAGAGCCCAATAGCAAAAACCAGCGTTTTGAATGAAGAATCACATTTCTTGGTAGAATCATGCAGGATTGAAATTTTTGATGGTTGTTTACTCCTCTCAACAGCCCAAACAAGTTTCTAAAAGGATGAGTTTGCAACTACTTTACTTTTGGAGAAAATTCAAAACATTCATTATTCAATAGGGCCCAAACTATCAAAAACCAGCGGTTTCAATGAACACACATTTCTTGGTAGAATCATGCAGGACTGAAATTTTTGATGTTTTTCTACTCCTCTCATGAGCCCAAACAAGTCTCTAAAAGCATGAATTTGCAACTACTTTACTTTTGAAGAAAATTCAAAACATTCATTATTCAATAGAGCCCAATAGCAAAAATCAGGTTTTGAATGAAGAATCACATTTCTTGGTAAAATCATGCAGGATTGAAATTTTTGATGGTTTTTTACTCCTCTCAACAACCCAAACAAGTTTCTAAAAGGATGAGTTTGCAACTACTTTACTTTTGGAGAAAATTCAAAACATTCATTATTCAATAGGGCCCAAACTATCAAAAACCAGCGGTTTGAATGAACACACATTTCTTGGTAGAATCGTGCAGGACTGAAATTTTTGATGTTTTTCTACTCCTCTCATGAGCCCAAACAAGTCTCTAAAAGGATGAGTTTGCAACTACTTTACTTTTGGAGAAAATTCAAAACATTCATTATTCAATAGAGCCCAATAGCAAAAATCAGGTTTTGAATGAAGAATCACATTTCTTGGTAGAATCATGCAGGATTGAAATTTTTGATGGTTTTTTACTCCTCTCAACAGCCCAAACAAGTTTCTAAAAGGATGAGTTTGCAACTACTTTACTTTTGGAGAAAATTCAAAACATTCATTATTCAATAGGGCCCAAAATATCAAAAACCAGCGGTTTGAATGAACACACATTTCTTGGTAGAATCGTGCAGGACTGAAATTTTTGATGTTTTTCTACTCCTCTCATGAGCCCAAACAAGTCTCTAAAAAGATGAGTTTGCAACTACTTTACTTTTGGAGAAAACTCAAAACATTCATTATTCAATAGAGCCCAATAGCAAAAACCAGCGTTTTGAATGAAGAATCACATTTCTTGGTAGAATCATGCAGGATTGAAATTTTTGATGGTTGTTTACTCCTCTCAACAGCCCAAACAAGTTTCTAAAAGGATGAGTTTGCAACTACTTTACTTTTGGAGAAAATTCAAAACATTCATTATTCAATAGGGCCCAAACTATCAAAAACCAGCGGTTTCAATGAACACACATTTCTTGGTAGAATCATGCAGGACTGAAATTTTTGATGTTTTTCTACTCCTCTCATGAGCCCAAACAAGTCTCTAAAAGCATGAGTTTGCAACTACTTTACTTTTGAAGAAAATTCAAAACATTCATTATTCAATAGAGCCCAATAGCAAAAATCAGGTTTTGAATGAAGAATCACATTTCTTGGTAGAATCATGCAGGATTGAAATTTTTGATGGTTTTTTACTCCTCTCAACAACCCAAACAGGTTTCTAAAAGGATGAGTTTGCAACTACTTTACTTTTGGAGAAAATTCAAAACATTCATTATTCAATAGGGCCCAAACTATCAAAAACCAGCGGTTTGAATGAACACACATTTCTTGGTAGAATCGTGCAGGACTGAAATTTTTGATGTTTTTCTACTCCTCTCATTAGCCCAAACAAGTCTCTAAAAGGATGAGTTTGCAACTACTTTACTTTTGGAGAAAATTCAAAACATTCATTATTCAATAGAGCCCAATAGCAAAAACCAGCGTTTTGAATGAAGAATCACATTTCTTGGTAGAATCATGCAGGATTGAAATTTTTGATGGTTTTTTACTCCTCTCAACAGCCCAAACAAGTTTCTAAAAGGATGAGTTTGCAACTACTTTACTTTTGGAGAAAATTCAAAACATTCATTATTCAATAGGGCCCAAAATATCAAAAACCAGCGGTTTGAATGAACACACATTTCTTGGTAGAATCGTGCAGGACTGAAATTTTTGATGTTTTTCTACTCCTCTCATGAGCCCAAACAAGTCTCTAAAAGGATGAGTTTGCAACTACTTTACTTTTGGAGAAAATTCAAAACATTCATTATTCAATAGAGCCCAATAGCAAAAACCTGCGTTTTGAATGAAGAATCACATTTCTTGGTAGAATCATGCAGGATTGAAATTTTTGATGGTTTTTTACTCCTCTCAACAGCCCAAACAAGTTTCTAAAAGGATGAGTTTGCAACTACTTTATTTTTGGAGAAAATTCAAAACATTCATTATTCAATAGGGCCCAAACTATCAAAAACCAGTGGTTTCAATAAACACACATTTCTTGGTGGGATCATGCAGGACTGAAATTTTTGATGTTTTTCTACTCCTCTCATGAGCCCAAACAAGTCTCTAAAAGCATGAGTTTGCAACTACTTTACTTTTGGAGAAAATTCAAAACATTCATTATTCAATAGAGCCCAAGAGCAAAAATCAGGTTTTGAATGAAGAATCACATTTCTTGGTAAAATAATGCAGGATTGAAATTTTTGATGGTTTTTTACTCCTCTCAACAGCCCAAACAAGTTTCTAAAAGGATGAGTTTGCAACTACTTTACTTTTGGAGAAAATTCAAAACATTCATTATTCAATAGGGCGCAAACTATAAAAAAACAGCAGTTTCAATGAACACACATTTCTTGGTAGAATCATGCAGGACTGAAATTTTTGATGTTTTTCTACTCCTCTCATGAGCCCAAACAAGTCTCTAAAAGCATGAGTTTGCAACTACTTTACTTTTGGAGAAAATTCAAAACATTCATTATTCAATAGAGCCCAATAGCAAAAACCAGCGTTTTGAATGAAGAATCACATTTCTTGGTAGAATCATGCAGGATTGAAATTTTTGATGGTTTTTTACTCCTCTCAACAGCCCAAACAAGTTTCTAAAAGGATGAGTTTGCAACTACTTTACTTTTGGAGAAAATTCAAAACATTCATTATTCAATAGGGCCCAAACTATCAAAAACCAGCGGTTTCAATGAACACACATTTCTTGGTAGAATCATGCAGGACTGAAATTTTTGATGTTTTTCTACTCCTCTCATGAGCCCAAACAAGTCTCTAAAAGCATGAGTTTGCAACTACTTTACTTTTGGAGAAAATTCAAAACATTCATTATTCAATAGAGCCCAATAGCAAAAATCAGGTTTTGAATGAAGAATCACATTTCTTGGTAGAATCATGCAGGATTGAAATTTTTGATGGTTTTTTACTCCTCTCAACAGCCCAAACAAGTTTCTAAAAGGATGAGTTTGCAACTACTTTACTTTTGGAGAAAATTCAAAACATTCGTTATTCAATAGGGCCCAAAATATCAAAAACCAGCGGTTTGAATGAACACACATTTCTTGGTAGAATCGTGCAGGACTGAAATTTTTGATGTTTTTCTACTCCTCTCATTAGCCCAAACAAATCCCTAAAAGGATGAGTCTGCAACTACTTTACTTTTGGAGAAAATTCAAAACATTCATTATTCAATAGAGCCCAATAGCAAAAACCAGCGTTTTGAATGAAGAATCACATTTCTTGGTAGAATCATGCAGGATTGAAATTTTTGATGGTTGTTTAGGCTGGTTTCACATTAGCGCATTTTCAGCGAGCGCACAGCCGGGGGTAGCTTCGCCCCCGATCCGGCTCTCTGCCCGGCGTGCCCGCCCCTTCCTTGTAGCGCCACCTCCTAGCGGACAGCAGCGCCTGCGATCGGCGCACCCTATCTTTAGCATAGGGTGCGCCGATCGTGCGCAGGCCGTGCGCTAGTTGCGCTTTGACCTGCGCTGCGCACTTTTGACGGTGCGCCGTGCGCGCCAAAATCCGAAAAGTTTGATTTTGGCGCGCACGGCGCACCGTCAAAAGTGCGCAGCGCAGGTCAAAGCGCAACTAGCGCACGGCCTGCGCACGATCGGCGCACCCTATGCTAAAGATAGGGTGCGCCGATCGCAGGCGCCGCTGTCCGCTAGGAGGTGGCGCTACAAGGAAGGGGCGGGCACGCCGGGCAGAGAGCCGGATCGGGGGCGGAGCTACCCCCGGCCGTGCGCGCGCTGAAAATGCGCTAATGTGAAACCGGCCTTACTCCTCTCAACAGCCCAAACAAGTTTCTAAAAGGATGAGTTTGCAACTACTTTACTTTTGGAGAAAATTCAAAACATTCATTATTCAATAGGGCCCAAACTATCAAAAACCAGCGGTTTCAATGAACACACATTTCTTGGTAGAATCATGCAGGACTGAAATTTTTGATGTTTTTCTACTCCTCTCATGAGACCAAACAAGTCTCTAAAAGCATGAGTTTGCAACTACTTTACTTTTGGAGAAAATTCAAAACATTCATTATTCAATAGAGCCCAATAGCAAAAATCAGGTTTTGAATGAAGAATCACATTTCTTGGTAGAATCATGCAGGATTGAAATTTTTGATGGTTTTTTACTCCTCTCAACAGCCCAAACAAGTTTCTAAAAGGATGAGTTTGCAACTACTTTACTTTTGGAGAAAATTCAAAACATTCATAATTCAATAGGGCCCAAACTATCAAAAACCAGCGGTTTCAATGAACACACATTTCTTGGTAGAATCATGCAGGACTGAAATTTTTGATGTTTTTCTACTCCTCTCATGAGCCCAAACAAGTCTCTAAAAGCATGAGTTTGCAACTACTTTACTTTTGGAGAAAATTCAAAACATTCATTATTCAATAGAGCCCAATAGCAAAAATCAGGTTTTGAATGAAGAATCACATTTCTTGGTAGAATCATGCAGGATTGAAATTTTTGATGGTTTTTTACTCCTCTCAACAGCCCAAACAAGTTTCTAAAAGGATGAGTTTGCAACTACTTTACTTTTGGAGAAAATTCAAAACATTCATTATTCAATAGGGCCCAAACTATCAAAAACCAGCGGTTTGAATGAACACACATTTCTTGGTAGAATCGTGCAGGACTGAAATTTTTGATGTTTTTCTACTCCTCTCATTAGCCCAAACAAGTCTCTAAAAGGATGAGTCTGCAACTACTTTACTTTTGGAGAAAATTCAAAACATTCATTATTCAATAGAGCCCAATAGCAAAAACCAGCGTTTTGAATGAAGAATCACATTTCTTGGTAGAATCATGCAGGATTGAAATTTTTGATGGTTTTTTACTGCTCTCAACAGCCCAAACAAGTTTCTAAAAGGATGAGTTTGCAACTACTTTACTTTTGGAGAAAATTCAAAACATTCATTATTCAATAGGGCCCAAACTATCAAAAACCAGCGGTTTCAATGAACACACATTTCTTGGTAGAATCATGCAGGACTGAAATTTTTGATGTTTTTCTACTCCTCTCATGAGCCCAAACAAGTCTCTAAAAGCATGAGTTTGCAACTACTTTACTTTTTAAGAAAATTCAAAACATTCATTATTCAATAGAGCCCAATAGCAAAAATCAGGTTTTGAATGAAGAATCACATTTCTTGGTAGAATCATGCAGGATTGAAATTTTTGATGGTTTTTTACTGCTCTCAACAGCCCAAACAAGTTTCTAAAAGGATGAGTTTGCAACTACTTTACTTTTGGAGAAAATTCAAAACATTCATTATTCAATAGGGCCCAAACTATCAAAAACCAGCGGTTTCAATGAACACACATTTCTTGGTAGAATCATGCAGGACTGAAATTTTTGATGTTTTTCTACTCCTCTCATGAGCCCAAACAAGTCTCTAAAAGCATGAGTTTGCAACTACTTTACTTTTTAAGAAAATTCAAAACATTCATTATTCAATAGAGCCCAATAGCAAAAATCAGGTTTTGAATGAAGAATCACATTTCTTGGTAGAATCATGCAGGATTGAAATTTTTGATGGTTTTTTACTCCTCTCAACAGCCCAAACAAGTTTCTAAAAGGATGAGTTTGCAACTACTTTACTTTTGGAGAAAATTTAAAACATTCATTATTCAATAGGGCCCAAACTATCAAAAACCAGCGGTTTGAATGAACACACATTTCTTGGTAGAATCGTGCAGGACTGAAATTTTTGATGTTTTTCTACTCCTCTCATTAGCCCAAACAAGTCTCTAAAAGGATGAGTTTGCAACTACTTTACTTTTGGAGAAAATTCAAAACATTCATTATTCAATAGAGCCCAGTAGCAAAAACCAGCGGTTTGAATGAACACACATTTCTTGGTAGAATCATGCAGGACTGAAATTTCTGATGTTTTTCTACTCTCATGAGCCCAAACAAGTCTCTAAAAGCATGAGTTTGCAACTACTTTACTTTTGGAGAAAATTCAAAACATTCATTATTCAATAGGGCCCAAACTATCAAAAACCAGCGGTTTCAATGAACACACATTTCTTGGTAGAATCATGCAGGATTGAAATTTTTGATGGTTTTTTACTCCTCTCAACAGCCCAAACAAGTTTCTAAAAGGATGAGTTTGCAACTACTTTACTTTTGGAGAAAATTCAAAACATTCGTTATTCAATAGGGCCCAAAATATCAAAAACCAGCGGTTTGAATGAACACACATTTCTTGGTAGAATCGTGCAGGACTGAAATTTTTGATGTTTTTCTACTCCTCTCATTAGCCCAAACAAATCCCTAAAAGGATGAGTCTGCAACTACTTTACTTTTGGAGAAAATTCAAAACATTCATTATTCAATAGAGCCCAATAGCAAAAACCAGCGTTTTGAATGAAGAATCACATTTCTTGGTAGAATCATGCAGGATTGAAATTTTTGATGGTTGTTTAGGCTGGTTTCACATTAGCGCATTTTCAGCGAGCGCACAGCCGGGGGTAGCTTCGCCCCCGATCCGGCTCTCTGCCCGGCGTGCCCGCCCCTTCCTTGTAGCGCCACCTCCTAGCGGACAGCAGCGCCTGCGATCGGCGCACCCTATCTTTAGCATAGGGTGCGCCGATCGTGCGCAGGCCGTGCGCTAGTTGCGCTTTGACCTGCGCTGCGCACTTTTGACGGTGCGCCGTGCGCGCCAAAATCCGAAAAGTTTGATTTTGGCGCGCACGGCGCACCGTCAAAAGTGCGCAGCGCAGGTCAAAGCGCAACTAGCGCACGGCCTGCGCACGATCGGCGCACCCTATGCTAAAGATAGGGTGCGCCGATCGCAGGCGCCGCTGTCCGCTAGGAGGCGGCGCTACAAGGAAGGGGCGGGCACGCCGGGCAGAGAGCCGGATCGGGGGCGGAGCTACCCCCGGCCGTGCGCGCGCTGAAAATGCGCTAATGTGAAACCGGCCTTACTCCTCTCAACAGCCCAAACAAGTTTCTAAAAGGATGAGTTTGCAACTACTTTACTTTTGGAGAAAATTCAAAACATTCATTATTCAATAGGGCCCAAACTATCAAAAACCAGCGGTTTCAATGAACACACATTTCTTGGTAGAATCATGCAGGACTGAAATTTTTGATGTTTTTCTACTCCTCTCATGAGACCAAACAAGTCTCTAAAAGCATGAGTTTGCAACTACTTTACTTTTGGAGAAAATTCAAAACATTCATTATTCAATAGAGCCCAATAGCAAAAATCAGGTTTTGAATGAAGAATCACATTTCTTGGTAGAATCATGCAGGATTGAAATTTTTGATGGTTTTTTACTCCTCTCAACAGCCCAAACAAGTTTCTAAAAGGATGAGTTTGCAACTACTTTACTTTTGGAGAAAATTCAAAACATTCATAATTCAATAGGGCCCAAACTATCAAAAACCAGCGGTTTCAATGAACACACATTTCTTGGTAGAATCATGCAGGACTGAAATTTTTGATGTTTTTCTACTCCTCTCATGAGCCCAAACAAGTCTCTAAAAGCATGAGTTTGCAACTACTTTACTTTTGGAGAAAATTCAAAACATTCATTATTCAATAGAGCCCAATAGCAAAAATCAGGTTTTGAATGAAGAATCACATTTCTTGGTAGAATCATGCAGGATTGAAATTTTTGATGGTTTTTTACTCCTCTCAACAGCCCAAACAAGTTTCTAAAAGGATGAGTTTGCAACTACTTTACTTTTGGAGAAAATTCAAAACATTCATTATTCAATAGGGCCCAAACTATCAAAAACCAGCGGTTTGAATGAACACACATTTCTTGGTAGAATCGTGCAGGACTGAAATTTTTGATGTTTTTCTACTCCTCTCATTAGCCCAAACAAGTCTCTAAAAGGATGAGTCTGCAACTACTTTACTTTTGGAGAAAATTCAAAACATTCATTATTCAATAGAGCCCAATAGCAAAAACCAGCGTTTTGAATGAAGAATCACATTTCTTGGTAGAATCATGCAGGATTGAAATTTTTGATGGTTTTTTACTGCTCTCAACAGCCCAAACAAGTTTCTAAAAGGATGAGTTTGCAACTACTTTACTTTTGGAGAAAATTCAAAACATTCATTATTCAATAGGGCCCAAACTATCAAAAACCAGCGGTTTCAATGAACACACATTTCTTGGTAGAATCATGCAGGACTGAAATTTTTGATGTTTTTCTACTCCTCTCATGAGCCCAAACAAGTCTCTAAAAGCATGAGTTTGCAACTACTTTACTTTTTAAGAAAATTCAAAACATTCATTATTCAATAGAGCCCAATAGCAAAAATCAGGTTTTGAATGAAGAATCACATTTCTTGGTAGAATCATGCAGGATTGAAATTTTTGATGGTTTTTTACTCCTCTCAACAGCCCAAACAAGTTTCTAAAAGGATGAGTTTGCAACTACTTTACTTTTGGAGAAAATTTAAAACATTCATTATTCAATAGGGCCCAAACTATCAAAAACCAGCGGTTTGAATGAACACACATTTCTTGGTAGAATCGTGCAGGACTGAAATTTTTGATGTTTTTCTACTCCTCTCATTAGCCCAAACAAGTCTCTAAAAGGATGAGTTTGCAACTACTTTACTTTTGGAGAAAATTCAAAACATTCATTATTCAATAGAGCCCAGTAGCAAAAACCAGCGGTTTGAATGAACACACATTTCTTGGTAGAATCATGCAGGACTGAAATTTCTGATGTTTTTCTACTCTCATGAGCCCAAACAAGTCTCTAAAAGCATGAGTTTGCAACTACTTTACTTTTGGAGAAAATTCAAAACATTCATTATTCAATAGGGCCCAAACTATCAAAAACCAGCGGTTTCAATGAACACACATTTCTTGGTAGAATCATGCAGGACTGAAATTTTTGATGTTTTTCTACTCCTCTCATGAGCCCAAACAAGTCTCTAAAAGCATGAGTTTGCAACTACTTTACTTTTGGAGAAAATTCAAAACATTCATTATTCAATAGAGCCCAATAGCAAAAATCAGGTTTTGAATGAAGAATCACATTTCTTGGTAGAATCATGCAAGATTGAAATTTTTGATGGTTTTTTACTCCTCTCAACAGCCCAAACAAGTTTCTAAAAGGATGAGTTTGCAACTACTTTACTTTTGGAGAAAATTCAAAACATTCATTATTCAATAGGGCCCAAACTATCAAAAACCAGCGGTTTCAATGAACACACATTTCTTGGTAGAATCGTGCAGGACTGAAATTTTTGATGTTTTTCTACTCCTCTCATGAGCCCAAACAAGTCTCTAAAAGGATGAGTTTGCAACTACTTTACTTTTGGAGAAAATTCAAAACATTCATTATTCAATAGGGCCCAAACTATCAAAAACCAGCGGTTTCAATGAACACACATTTCTTGGTAGAATCATGCAGGACTGAAATTTTTGATGTTTTTCTACTCCTCTCATGAGCCCAAACAAGTCTCTAAAAGCATGAGTTTGCAACTACTTTACTTTTGGAGAAAATTCAAAACATTCATTATTCAATAGGGCCCAAACTATCAAAAACCAGCGGGGTCAATGAACACACATTTCTTGGTAGAATCATGCAGGACTGAAATTTTTTGATGTTTTTCTACTCCTCTCATGAGCCCAAACAAGTCTCTAAAAGCATGAGTTTGCAACTACTTTACTTTTGGAGAAAATTCAAAATATTCATTATTCAATAGAGCCCAATAGCAAAAATCAGGTTTTGAATGAAGAATCACATTTCTTGGTAGAATCATGCAGGATTGAAATTTTTGATGGTTTTTTACTCCTCTCAACAGCCCAAACAAGTTTCTAAAAGGATGAGTTTGCAACTACTTTACTTTTGGAGAAAATTCAAAACATTCATTATTCAATAGGGCCCAAACTATCAAAAACCAGCGGTTTGAATGAACACACATTTCTTGGTAGAATCGTGCAGGACTGAAATTTTTGATGTTTTTCTACTCCTCTCATGAGCCCAAACAATTCTCTAAAAGGATGAGTTTGCAACTACTTTACTTTTGGAGAAAACTCAAAACATTCATTATTCAATAGAGCCGAATAGCAAAAACCAGCGTTTTGAATGAAGAATCACATTTCTTGGTAGAATCATGCAGGATTGAAATTTTTGATGGTTGTTTACTCCACTCAACAGCCCAAACAAGTTTCTAAAAGGATGAGTTTGCAACTACTTTACTTTTGGAGAAAATTCAAAACATTCATTATTCAATAGGGCCCAAACTATCAAAAACCAGCGGTTTCAATGAACACACATTTCTTGGTAGAATCATGCAGGACTGAAATTTTTGATGTTTTTCTACTCCTCTCATGAGACCAAACAAGTCTCTAAAAGCATGAGTTTGCAACTACTTTACTTTTGGAGAAAATTCAAAACATTCATTATTCAATAGAGCACAATAGCAAAAATCAGGTTTTGAATGAAGAATCACATTTCTTGGTAGAATCATGCAGGATTGAAATTTTTGATGGTTTTTTACTCCTCTCAACAGCCCAAACAAGTTTCTAAAAGGATGAGTTTGCAACTACTTTACTTTTGGAGAAAATTCAAAACATTCATAATTCAATAGGGCCCAAACTATCAAAAACCAGCGGTTTCAATGAACACACATTTCTTGGTAGAATCATGCAGGACTGAAATTTTTGATGTTTTTCTACTCCTCTCATGAGCCCAAACAAGTCTCTAAAAGCATGAGTTTGCAACTACTTTACTTTTGGAGAAAATTCAAAACATTCATTATTCAATAGAGCCCAATAGCAAAAACCAGCGTTTTGAATGAAGAATCACATTTCTTGGTAGAATCATGCAGGATTGAAATTTTTGATGGTTTTTTACTGCTCTCAACAGCCCAAACAAGTTTCTAAAAGGATGAGTTTGCAACTACTTTACTTTTGGAGAAAATTCAAAACATTCATTATTCAATAGGGCCCAAACTATCAAAAACCAGCGGTTTCAATGAACACACATTTCTTGGTAGAATCATGCAGGACTGAAATTTTTGATGTTTTTCTACTCCTCTCATGAGCCCAAACAAGTCTCTAAAAGCATGAGTTTGCAACTACTTTAATTTTGGAGAAAATTCAAAACATTCATTATTCAATAGAGCCCAATAGCAAAAACCAGCGTTTTGAATGAAGAATCACATTTCTTGGTAGAATCATGCAGGATTGAAATTTTTGATGGTTTTTTACTCCTCTCAACAGCCCAAACAAGTTTCTAAAAGGATGAGTTTGCAACTACTTTACTTTTGGAGAAAATTCAAAACATTCATTATTCAATAGGGCCCAAACTATCAAAAACCAGCGGTTTCAATGAACACACATTTCTTGGTAGAATCATGCAGGACTGAAATTTTTGATGTTTTTCTACTCCTCTCATGAGCCCAAACAAGTCTCTAAAAGCATGAGTTTGCAACTACTTTACTTTTTAAGAAAATTCAAAACATTCATTATTCAATAGAGCCCAATAGCAAAAATCAGGTTTTGAATGAAGAATCACATTTCTTGGTAGAATCATGCAGGATTGAAATTTTTGATGGTTTTTTACTCCTCTCAACAGCCCAAACAAGTTTCTAAAAGGATGAGTTTGCAACTACTTTACTTTTGGAGAAAATTCAAAACATTCATTATTCAATAGGGCCCAAACTATCAAAAACCAGCGGTTTGAATGAACACACATTTCTTGGTAGAATCGTGCAGGACTGAAATTTTTGATGTTTTTCTACTCCTCTCATTAGCCCAAACAAGTCTCTAAAAGGATGAGTTTGCAACTACTTTACTTTTGGAGAAAATTCAAAACATTCATTATTCAATAGAGCCCAATAGCAAAAACCAGCGTTTTGAATGAAGAATCACATTTCTTGGTAGAATCATGCAGGATTGAAATTTTTGATGGTTTTTTACTGCTCTCAACAGCCCAAACAAGTTTCTAAAAGGATGAGTTTGCAACTACTTTACTTTTGGAGAAAATTCAAAACATTCATTATTCAATAGGGCCCAAACTATCAAAAACCAGAGGTTTGAATGAACACACATTTCTTGGTAGAATCATGCAGGACTGAAATTTCTGATGTTTTTCTACTCTCATGAGCCCAAACAAGTCTCTAAAAGCATGAGTTTGCAACTACTTTACTTTTGGAGAAAATTCAAAACATTTATTATTCAATAGGGCCCAAACTATCAAAAACCAGCAGTTTCAATGAACACACATTTCTTGGTAGAATCATGCAGGACTGAAATTTTTGATGTTTTTCTACTCCTCTCATGAGCCCAAACAAGTCTCTAAAAGCATGAGTTTGCAACTACTTTACTTTTGGAGAAAATTCAAAACATTCATTATTCAATAGAGCCCAATAGCAAAAATCAGGTTTTGAATGATTTATCACATTTCTTGGTAGAATCATGCAAGATTGAAATTTTTGATGGTTTTTTTACTCCTCTCAACAGCCCAAACAAGTTTCTAAAAGGATGAGTTTGCAACTACTTTACTTTTGGAGAAAATTCAAAACATTCATTATTCAATAGGGCCCAAACTATCAAAAACCAGCGGTTTCAATGAACACACATTTCTTGGTAGAATCGTGCAGGACTGAAATTTTTGATGTTTTTCTACTCCTCTCATTAGCCCAAACAAGTCTCTAAAAGGATGAGTTTGCAACTACTTTACTTTTGGAGAAAATTCAAAACATTCATTATTCAATAGGGCCCAAACTATCAAAAACCAGCGGTTTCAATGAACACACATTTCTTGGTAGAATCATGCAGGACTGAAATTTTTGATGTTTTTCTACTCCTCTCATGAGCCCAAACAAGTCTCTAAAAGCATGAGTTTGCAACTACTTTACTTTTGGAGAAAATTCAAAACATTCATTATTCAATAGGGCCCAAACTATCAAAAACCAGCGGTGTCAATGAACACACATTTCTTGGTAGAATCATGCAGGACTGAAATTTTTTGATGTTTTTCTACTCCTCTCATGAGCCCAAACAAGTCTCTAAAAGCATGAGTTTGCAACTACTTTACTTTTGGAGAAAATTCAAAACATTCATTATTCAATAGAGCCCAAGAGCAAAAATCAGGTTTTGAATGAAGAATCACATTTCTTGGTAGAATCATGCAGGATTGAAATTTTTGATGGTTTTTTACTCCTCTCAACAGCCCAAACAAGTTTCTAAAAGGATGAGTTTGCAACTACTTTACTTTTGGAGAAAATTCAAAACATTCATTATTCAATAGGGCCCAAAATATCAAAAACCAGCGGTTTGAATGAACACACATTTCTTGGTAGAATCGTGCAGGACTGAAATTTTTGATGTTTTTCTACTCCTCTCATGAGCCCAAACAATTCTCTAGAAGGATGAGTTTGCAACTACTTTACTTTTGGAGAAAACTCAAAACATTCATTATTCAATAGAGCCGAATAGCAAAAACCAGCGTTTTGAATGAAGAATCACATTTCTTGGTAGAATCATGCAGGATTTAAATTTTTGATGGTTGTTTACTACAATCAACAGCCCAAACAAGTTTCTAAAAGGATGAGTTTGCAACTACTTTACTTTTGGAGAAAATTCAAAACATTCATTATTCAATAGGGTCCAAACTATCAAAAACCAGCGGTTTCAATGAACACACATTTCTTGGTAGAATCATGCAGGACTGAAATTTTTGATGTTTTTCTACTCCTCTCATGAGACCAAACAAGTCTCTAAAAGCATGAGTTTGCAACTACTTTACTTTTGGAGAAAATTCAAAACATTCATTATTCAATAGAGCCCAATAGCAAAAATCAGGTTTTGAATGAAGAATCACATTTCTTGGTAGAATCATGCAGGATTGAAATTTTTGATGGTTTTTTACTCCTCTCAACAGCCCAAACAAGTTTCTAAAAGGATGAGTTTGCAACTACTTTACTTTTGGAGAAAATTCAAAACATTCATAATTCAATAGGGCCCAAACTATCAAAAACCAGCGGTTTCAATGAACACACATTTCTTGGTAGAATCATGCAGGACTGAAATTTTTGATGTTTTTCTACTCCTCTCATGAGCCCAAACAAGTCTCTAAAAGCATGAGTTTGCAACTACTTTACTTTTGGAGAAAATTCAAAACATTCATTATTCAATAGAGCCCAATAGCAAAAATCAGGTTTTGAATGAAGAATCACATTTCTTGGTAGAATCATGCAGGATTGAAATTTTTGATGGTTTTTTACTCCTCTCAACAGCCCAAACAAGTTTCTAAAAGGATGAGTTTGCAACTACTTTACTTTTGGAGAAAATTCAAAACATTCATTATTCAATAGGGCCCAAACTATCAAAAACCAGCGGTTTGAATGAACACACATTTCTTGGTAGAATCGTGCAGGACTGAAATTTTTGATGTTTTTCTACTCCTCTCATTAGCCCAAACAAGTCTCTAAAAGGATGAGTCTGCAACTACTTTACTTTTGGAGAAAATTCAAAACATTCATTATTCAATAGAGCCCAATAGCAAAAACCAGCGTTTTGAATGAAGAATCACATTTCTTGGTAGAATCATGCAGGATTGAAATTTTTGATGGTTTTTTACTGCTCTCAACAGCCCAAACAAGTTTCTAAAAGGATGAGTTTGCAACTACTTTACTTTTGGAGAAAATTCAAAACATTCATTATTCAATAGGGCCCAAACTATCAAAAACCAGCGGTTTCAATGAACACACATTTCTTGGTAGAATCATGCAGGACTGAAATTTTTGATGTTTTTCTACTCCTCTCATGAGCCCAAACAAGTCTCTAAAAGCATGAGTTTGCAACTACTTTAATTTTGGAGAAAATTCAAAACATTCATTATTCAATAGAGCCCAATAGCAAAAACCAGCGTTTTGAATGAAGAATCACATTTCTTGGTAGAATCATGCAGGATTGAAATTTTTGATGGTTTTTTACTCCTCTCAACAGCCCAAACAAGTTTCTAAAAGGATGAGTTTGCAACTACTTTACTTTTGGAGAAAATTCAAAACATTCATTATTCAATAGGGCCCAAACTATCAAAAACCAGCGGTTTCAATGAACACACATTTCTTGGTAGAATCATGCAGGACTGAAATTTTTGATGTTTTTCTACTCCTCTCATGAGCCCAAACAAGTCTCTAAAAGCATGAGTTTGCAACTACTTTACTTTTGGAGAAAATTCAAAACATTCATTATTCAATAGAGCCCAATAGCAAAAATCAGGTTTTGAATGAAGAATCACATTTCTTGGTAGAATCATGCAGGATTGAAATTTTTGATGGTTTTTTTACTCCTCTCAACAGCCCAAACAAGTTTCTAAAAGGATGAGTTTGCAACTACTTTACTTTTGGAGAAAATTCAAAACATTCATTATTCAATAGGGCCCAAAATATCAAAAACCAGCGGTTTGAATGAACACACATTTCTTGGTAGAATCGTGCAGGACTGAAATTTTTGATGTTTTTCTACTCCTCTCATGAGCCCAAACAAGTCTCTAAAAGCATGAGTTTGCAACTACTTTACTTTTTAAGAAAATTCAAAACATTCATTATTCAATAGAGCCCAATAGCAAAAATCAGGTTTTGAATGAAGAATCACATTTCTTGGTAGAATCATGCAGGATTGAAATTTTTGATGGTTTTTTACTCCTCTCAACAGCCCAAACAAGTTTCTAAAAGGATGAGTTTGCAACTACTTTACTTTTGGAGAAAATTCAAAACATTCATTATTCAATAGGGCCCAAACTATCAAAAACCAGCGGTTTCAATGAACACACATTTCTTGGTAGAATCATGCAGGACTGAAATTTTTGATGTTTTTCTACTCCTCTCATGAGACCAAACAAGTCTCTAAAAGCATGAGTTTGCAACTACTTTACTTTTGGAGAAAATTCAAAACATTCATTATTCAATAGAGCACAATAGCAAAAATCAGGTTTTGAATGAAGAATCACATTTCTTGGTAGAATCATGCAGGATTGAAATTTTTGATGGTTTTTTACTCCTCTCAACAGCCCAAACAAGTTTCTAAAAGGATGAGTTTGCAACTACTTTACTTTTGGAGAAAATTCAAAACATTCATAATTCAATAGGGCCCAAACTATCAAAAACCAGCGGTTTCAATGAACACACATTTCTTGGTAGAATCATGCAGGACTGAAATTTTTGATGTTTTTCTACTCCTCTCATGAGCCCAAACAAGTCTCTAAAAGCATGAGTTTGCAACTACTTTACTTTTGGAGAAAATTCAAAACATTCATTATTCAATAGAGCCCAATAGCAAAAACCAGCGTTTTGAATGAAGAATCACATTTCTTGGTAGAATCATGCAGGATTGAAATTTTTGATGGTTTTTTACTGCTCTCAACAGCCCAAACAAGTTTCTAAAAGGATGAGTTTGCAACTACTTTACTTTTGGAGAAAATTCAAAACATTCATTATTCAATAGGGCCCAAACTATCAAAAACCAGCGGTTTCAATGAACACACATTTCTTGGTAGAATCATGCAGGACTGAAATTTTTGATGTTTTTCTACTCCTCTCATGAGCCCAAACAAGTCTCTAAAAGCATGAGTTTGCAACTACTTTAATTTTGGAGAAAATTCAAAACATTCATTATTCAATAGAGCCCAATAGCAAAAACCAGCGTTTTGAATGAAGAATCACATTTCTTGGTAGAATCATGCAGGATTGAAATTTTTGATGGTTTTTTACTCCTCTCAACAGCCCAAACAAGTTTCTAAAAGGATGAGTTTGCAACTACTTTACTTTTGGAGAAAATTCAAAACATTCATTATTCAATAGGGCCCAAACTATCAAAAACCAGCGGTTTCAATGAACACACATTTCTTGGTAGAATCATGCAGGACTGAAATTTTTGATGTTTTTCTACTCCTCTCATGAGCCCAAACAAGTCTCTAAAAGCATGAGTTTGCAACTACTTTACTTTTTAAGAAAATTCAAAACATTCATTATTCAATAGAGCCCAATAGCAAAAATCAGGTTTTGAATGAAGAATCACATTTCTTGGTAGAATCATGCAGGATTGAAATTTTTGATGGTTTTTTACTCCTCTCAACAGCCCAAACAAGTTTCTAAAAGGATGAGTTTGCAACTACTTTACTTTTGGAGAAAATTCAAAACATTCATTATTCAATAGGGCCCAAACTATCAAAAACCAGCGGTTTGAATGAACACACATTTCTTGGTAGAATCGTGCAGGACTGAAATTTTTGATGTTTTTCTACTCCTCTCATTAGCCCAAACAAGTCTCTAAAAGGATGAGTTTGCAACTACTTTACTTTTGGAGAAAATTCAAAACATTCATTATTCAATAGAGCCCAATAGCAAAAACCAGCGTTTTGAATGAAGAATCACATTTCTTGGTAGAATCATGCAGGATTGAAATTTTTGATGGTTTTTTACTGCTCTCAACAGCCCAAACAAGTTTCTAAAAGGATGAGTTTGCAACTACTTTACTTTTGGAGAAAATTCAAAACATTCATTATTCAATAGGGCCCAAACTATCAAAAACCAGAGGTTTGAATGAACACACATTTCTTGGTAGAATCATGCAGGACTGAAATTTCTGATGTTTTTCTACTCTCATGAGCCCAAACAAGTCTCTAAAAGCATGAGTTTGCAACTACTTTACTTTTGGAGAAAATTCAAAACATTTATTATTCAATAGGGCCCAAACTATCAAAAACCAGCAGTTTCAATGAACACACATTTCTTGGTAGAATCATGCAGGACTGAAATTTTTGATGTTTTTCTACTCCTCTCATGAGCCCAAACAAGTCTCTAAAAGCATGAGTTTGCAACTACTTTACTTTTGGAGAAAATTCAAAACATTCATTATTCAATAGAGCCCAATAGCAAAAATCAGGTTTTGAATGATTTATCACATTTCTTGGTAGAATCATGCAAGATTGAAATTTTTGATGGTTTTTTTACTCCTCTCAACAGCCCAAACAAGTTTCTAAAAGGATGAGTTTGCAACTACTTTACTTTTGGAGAAAATTCAAAACATTCATTATTCAATAGGGCCCAAACTATCAAAAACCAGCGGTTTCAATGAACACACATTTCTTGGTAGAATCGTGCAGGACTGAAATTTTTGATGTTTTTCTACTCCTCTCATTAGCCCAAACAAGTCTCTAAAAGGATGAGTTTGCAACTACTTTACTTTTGGAGAAAATTCAAAACATTCATTATTCAATAGGGCCCAAACTATCAAAAACCAGCGGTTTCAATGAACACACATTTCTTGGTAGAATCATGCAGGACTGAAATTTTTGATGTTTTTCTACTCCTCTCATGAGCCCAAACAAGTCTCTAAAAGCATGAGTTTGCAACTACTTTACTTTTGGAGAAAATTCAAAACATTCATTATTCAATAGGGCCCAAACTATCAAAAACCAGCGGTGTCAATGAACACACATTTCTTGGTAGAATCATGCAGGACTGAAATTTTTTGATGTTTTTCTACTCCTCTCATGAGCCCAAACAAGTCTCTAAAAGCATGAGTTTGCAACTACTTTACTTTTGGAGAAAATTCAAAACATTCATTATTCAATAGAGCCCAAGAGCAAAAATCAGGTTTTGAATGAAGAATCACATTTCTTGGTAGAATCATGCAGGATTGAAATTTTTGATGGTTTTTTACTCCTCTCAACAGCCCAAACAAGTTTCTAAAAGGATGAGTTTGCAACTACTTTACTTTTGGAGAAAATTCAAAACATTCATTATTCAATAGGGCCCAAAATATCAAAAACCAGCGGTTTGAATGAACACACATTTCTTGGTAGAATCGTGCAGGACTGAAATTTTTGATGTTTTTCTACTCCTCTCATGAGCCCAAACAATTCTCTAGAAGGATGAGTTTGCAACTACTTTACTTTTGGAGAAAACTCAAAACATTCATTATTCAATAGAGCCGAATAGCAAAAACCAGCGTTTTGAATGAAGAATCACATTTCTTGGTAGAATCATGCAGGATTTAAATTTTTGATGGTTGTTTACTACAATCAACAGCCCAAACAAGTTTCTAAAAGGATGAGTTTGCAACTACTTTACTTTTGGAGAAAATTCAAAACATTCATTATTCAATAGGGTCCAAACTATCAAAAACCAGCGGTTTCAATGAACACACATTTCTTGGTAGAATCATGCAGGACTGAAATTTTTGATGTTTTTCTACTCCTCTCATGAGACCAAACAAGTCTCTAAAAGCATGAGTTTGCAACTACTTTACTTTTGGAGAAAATTCAAAACATTCATTATTCAATAGAGCCCAATAGCAAAAATCAGGTTTTGAATGAAGAATCACATTTCTTGGTAGAATCATGCAGGATTGAAATTTTTGATGGTTTTTTACTCCTCTCAACAGCCCAAACAAGTTTCTAAAAGGATGAGTTTGCAACTACTTTACTTTTGGAGAAAATTCAAAACATTCATAATTCAATAGGGCCCAAACTATCAAAAACCAGCGGTTTCAATGAACACACATTTCTTGGTAGAATCATGCAGGACTGAAATTTTTGATGTTTTTCTACTCCTCTCATGAGCCCAAACAAGTCTCTAAAAGCATGAGTTTGCAACTACTTTACTTTTGGAGAAAATTCAAAACATTCATTATTCAATAGAGCCCAATAGCAAAAATCAGGTTTTGAATGAAGAATCACATTTCTTGGTAGAATCATGCAGGATTGAAATTTTTGATGGTTTTTTACTCCTCTCAACAGCCCAAACAAGTTTCTAAAAGGATGAGTTTGCAACTACTTTACTTTTGGAGAAAATTCAAAACATTCATTATTCAATAGGGCCCAAACTATCAAAAACCAGCGGTTTGAATGAACACACATTTCTTGGTAGAATCGTGCAGGACTGAAATTTTTGATGTTTTTCTACTCCTCTCATTAGCCCAAACAAGTCTCTAAAAGGATGAGTCTGCAACTACTTTACTTTTGGAGAAAATTCAAAACATTCATTATTCAATAGAGCCCAATAGCAAAAACCAGCGTTTTGAATGAAGAATCACATTTCTTGGTAGAATCATGCAGGATTGAAATTTTTGATGGTTTTTTACTGCTCTCAACAGCCCAAACAAGTTTCTAAAAGGATGAGTTTGCAACTACTTTACTTTTGGAGAAAATTCAAAACATTCATTATTCAATAGGGCCCAAACTATCAAAAACCAGCGGTTTCAATGAACACACATTTCTTGGTAGAATCATGCAGGACTGAAATTTTTGATGTTTTTCTACTCCTCTCATGAGCCCAAACAAGTCTCTAAAAGCATGAGTTTGCAACTACTTTAATTTTGGAGAAAATTCAAAACATTCATTATTCAATAGAGCCCAATAGCAAAAACCAGCGTTTTGAATGAAGAATCACATTTCTTGGTAGAATCATGCAGGATTGAAATTTTTGATGGTTTTTTACTCCTCTCAACAGCCCAAACAAGTTTCTAAAAGGATGAGTTTGCAACTACTTTACTTTTGGAGAAAATTCAAAACATTCATTATTCAATAGGGCCCAAACTATCAAAAACCAGCGGTTTCAATGAACACACATTTCTTGGTAGAATCATGCAGGACTGAAATTTTTGATGTTTTTCTACTCCTCTCATGAGCCCAAACAAGTCTCTAAAAGCATGAGTTTGCAACTACTTTACTTTTGGAGAAAATTCAAAACATTCATTATTCAATAGAGCCCAATAGCAAAAATCAGGTTTTGAATGAAGAATCACATTTCTTGGTAGAATCATGCAGGATTGAAATTTTTGATGGTTTTTTTACTCCTCTCAACAGCCCAAACAAGTTTCTAAAAGGATGAGTTTGCAACTACTTTACTTTTGGAGAAAATTCAAAACATTCATTATTCAATAGGGCCCAAAATATCAAAAACCAGCGGTTTGAATGAACACACATTTCTTGGTAGAATCGTGCAGGACTGAAATTTTTGATGTTTTTCTACTCCTCTCATGAGCCCAAACAAGTCTCTAAAAGCATGAGTTTGCAACTACTTTACTTTTTAAGAAAATTCAAAACATTCATTATTCAATAGAGCCCAATAGCAAAAATCAGGTTTTGAATGAAGAATCACATTTCTTGGTAGAATCATGCAGGATTGAAATTTTTGATGGTTTTTTACTCCTCTCAACAGCCCAAACAAGTTTCTAAAAGGATGAGTTTGCAACTACTTTACTTTTGGAGAAAATTCAAAACATTCATTATTCAATAGGGCCCAAACTATCAAAAACCAGCGGTTTGAATGAACACACATTTCTTGGTAGAATCGTGCAGGACTGAAATTTTTGATGTTTTTCTACTCCTCTCATTAGCCCAAACAAGTCTCTAAAAGGATGAGTTTGCAACTACTTTACTTTTGGAGAAAATTCAAAACATTCATTATTCAATAGAGCCCAATAGCAAAAACCAGCGTTTTGAATGAAGAATCACATTTCTTGGTAGAATCATGCAGGATTGAAATTTTTGATGGTATTTTACTGCTCTCAACAGCCCAAACAAGTTTCTAAAAGGATGAGTTTGCAACTACTTTACTTTTGGAGAAAATTCAAAACATTCATTATTCAATAGGGCCCAAACTATCAAAAACCAGAGGTTTGAATGAACACACATTTCTTGGTAGAATCATGCAGGACTGAAATTTCTGATGTTTTTCTACTCTCATGAGCCCAAACAAGTCTCTAAAAGCATGAGTTTGCAACTACTTTACTTTTGGAGAAAATTCAAAACATTCATTATTCAATAGGGCCCAAACTATCAAAAACCAGCGGTTTCAATGAACACACATTTCTTGGTAGAATCATGCAGGACTGAAATTTTTGATGTTTTTCTACTCCTCTCATGAGCCCAAACAAGTCTCTAAAAGCATGAGTTTGCAACTACTTTACTTTTGGAGAAAATTCAAAACATTCATTATTCAATAGAGCCCAATAGCAAAAATCAGGTTTTGAATGAAGAATCACATTTCTTGGTAGAATCATGCAAGATTGAAATTTTTGATGGTTTTTTACTCCTCTCAACAGCCCAAACAAGTTTCTAAAAGGATGAGTTTGCAACTACTTTACTTTTGGAGAAAATTCAAAACATTCATTATTCAATAGGGCCCAAAAGATCAAAAACCAGCGGTTTCAATGAACACACATTTCTTGGTAGAATCGTGCAGGACTGAAATTTTTGATGTTTTTCTACTTCTCTCATTAGCCCAAACAAGTCTCTAAAAGGATGAGTTTGCAACTACTTTACTTTTGGAGAAAATTCAAAACATTCATTATTCAATAGGGCCCAAACTATCAAAAACCAACGGTTTCAATGAACACACATTTCTTGGTAGAATCATGCAGGACTGAAATTTTTGATGTTTTTCTACTCCTCTCATGAGCCCAAACAAGTCTCTAAAAGCATGAGTTTGCAACTACTTTACTTTTGGAGAAAATTCAAAACATTCATTATTCAATAGGGCCCAAACTATCAAAAACCAGCGGTGTCAATGAACACACATTTCTTGGTAGAATCATGCAGGACTGAAATTTTTTATGTTTTTCTACTCCTCTCATTAGCCCAAACAAGTCTCTAAAAGGATGAGTTTGCAACTACTTTACTTTTGGAGAAAATTCAAAACATTCATTATTCAATAGAGCCCAATAGCAAAAATCAGATTTTGAATGAAGAATCACATTTCTTGGTAGAATCATGCAGGATTGAAATTTTTGATGGTTTTTTACTCCTCTCAACAGCCCAAACAAGTTTCTAAAAGGTTGAGTTTGCAACTACTTTACTTTTGGAGAAAATTCAAAACATTCATTATTCAATAGGGCCCAAACTATCAAAAAACAGCGGTTACAATGAACACACATTTCTTGGTAGAATCGTGCAGGACTGAAATTTTTGATGTTTTTCTACTCCTCTCATGAGCCCAAACAAGTCTCTAAAAGGATGAGTTTGCAACTACTTTACTTTTGGAGAAAATTCAAAACATTCATTATTCAATAGGGCCCAAACTATCAAAAACCAGCGGTTTCAATGAACACACATTTCTTGGTAGAATCATGCAGGACTGAAATTTTTGATGTTTTTCTACTCCTCTCATGAGACCAAACAAGTCTCTAAAAGCATGAGTTTGCAACTACTTTACTTTTGGAGAAAATTCAAAACATTCATTATTCAATAGAGCACAATAGCAAAAATCAGGTTTTGAATGAAGAATCACATTTCTTGGTAGAATCATGCAGGATTGAAATTTTTGATGGTTTTTTACTCCTCTCAACAGCCCAAACAAGTTTCTAAAAGGATGAGTTTGCAACTACTTTACTTTTGGAGAAAATTCAAAACATTCATAATTCAATAGGGCCCAAACTATCAAAAACCAGCGGTTTCAATGAACACACATTTCTTGGTAGAATCATGCAGGACTGAAATTTTTGATGTTTTTCTACTCCTCTCATGAGCCCAAACAAGTCTCTAAAAGCATGAGTTTGCAACTACTTTACTTTTGGAGAAAATTCAAAACATTCATTATTCAATAGAGCCCAATAGCAAAAACCAGCGTTTTGAATGAAGAATCACATTTCTTGGTAGAATCATGCAGGATTGAAATTTTTGATGGTTTTTTACTGCTCTCAACAGCCCAAACAAGTTTCTAAAAGGATGAGTTTGCAACTACTTTACTTTTGGAGAAAATTCAAAACATTCATTATTCAATAGGGCCCAAACTATCAAAAACCAGCGGTTTCAATGAACACACATTTCTTGGTAGAATCATGCAGGACTGAAATTTTTGATGTTTTTCTACTCCTCTCATGAGCCCAAACAAGTCTCTAAAAGCATGAGTTTGCAACTACTTTAATTTTGGAGAAAATTCAAAACATTCATTATTCAATAGAGCCCAATAGCAAAAACCAGCGTTTTGAATGAAGAATCACATTTCTTGGTAGAATCATGCAGGATTGAAATTTTTGATGGTTTTTTACTCCTCTCAACAGCCCAAACAAGTTTCTAAAAGGATGAGTTTGCAACTACTTTACTTTTGGAGAAAATTCAAAACATTCATTATTCAATAGGGCCCAAACTATCAAAAACCAGCGGTTTCAATGAACACACATTTCTTGGTAGAATCATGCAGGACTGAAATTTTTGATGTTTTTCTACTCCTCACATGAGCCCAAACAAGTCTCTAAAAGCATGAGTTTGCAACTACTTTACTTTTTAAGAAAATTCAAAACATTCATTATTCAATAGAGCCCAATAGCAAAAATCAGGTTTTGAATGAAGAATCACATTTCTTGGTAGAATCATGCAGGATTGAAATTTTTGATGGTTTTTTACTCCTCTCAACAGCCCAAACAAGTTTCTAAAAGGATGAGTTTGCAACTACTTTACTTTTGGAGAAAATTCAAAACATTCATTATTCAATAGGGCCCAAACTATCAAAAACCAGCGGTTTGAATGAACACACATTTCTTGGTAGAATCGTGCAGGACTGAAATTTTTGATGTTTTTCTACTCCTCTCATTAGCCCAAACAAGTCTCTAAAAGGATGAGTTTGCAACTACTTTACTTTTGGAGAAAATTCAAAACATTCATTATTCAATAGAGCCCAATAGCAAAAACCAGCGTTTTGAATGAAGAATCACATTTCTTGGTAGAATCATGCAGGATTGAAATTTTTGATGGTTTTTTACTGCTCTCAACAGCCCAAACAAGTTTCTAAAAGGATGAGTTTGCAACTACTTTACTTTTGGAGAAAATTCAAAACATTCATTATTCAATAGGGCCCAAACTATCAAAAACCAGAGGTTTGAATGAACACACATTTCTTGGTAGAATCATGCAGGACTGAAATTTCTGATGTTTTTCTACTCTCATGAGCCCAAACAAGTCTCTAAAAGCATGAGTTTGCAACTACTTTACTTTTGGAGAAAATTCAAAACATTTATTATTCAATAGGGCCCAAACTATCAAAAACCAGCAGTTTCAATGAACACACATTTCTTGGTAGAATCATGCAGGACTGAAATTTTTGATGTTTTTCTACTCCTCTCATGAGCCCAAACAAGTCTCTAAAAGCATGAGTTTGCAACTACTTTACTTTTGGAGAAAATTCAAAACATTCATTATTCAATAGAGCCCAATAGCAAAAATCAGGTTTTGAATGATTTATCACATTTCTTGGTAGAATCATGCAAGATTGAAATTTTTGATGGTTTTTTTACTCCTCTCAACAGCCCAAACAAGTTTCTAAAAGGATGAGTTTGCAACTACTTTACTTTTGGAGAAAATTCAAAACATTCATTATTCAATAGGGCCCAAACTATCAAAAACCATCGGTTTCAATGAACACACATTTCTTGGTAGAATCGTGCAGGACTGAAATTTTTGATGTTTTTCTACTCCTCTCATTAGCCCAAACAAGTCTCTAAAAGGATGAGTTTGCAACTACTTTACTTTTGGAGAAAATTCAAAACATTCATTATTCAATAGGGCCCAAACTATCAAAAACCAGCGGTTTCAATGAACACACATTTCTTGGTAGAATCATGCAGGACTGAAATTTTTGATGTTTTTCTACTCCTCTCATGAGCCCAAACAAGTCTCTAAAAGCATGAGTTTGCAACTACTTTACTTTTGGAGAAAATTCAAAACATTCATTATTCAATAGGGCCCAAACTATCAAAAACCAGCGGTGTCAATGAACACACATTTCTTGGTAGAATCATGCAGGACTGAAATTTTTTGATGTTTTTCTACTCCTCTCATGAGCCCAAACAAGTCTCTAAAAGCATGAGTTTGCAACTACTTTACTTTTGGAGAAAATTCAAAACATTCATTATTCAATAGAGCCCAAGAGCAAAAATCAGGTTTTGAATGAAGAATCACATTTCTTGGTAGAATCATGCAGGATTGAAATTTTTGATGGTTTTTTACTCCTCTCAACAGCCCAAACAAGTTTCTAAAAGGATGAGTTTGCAACTACTTTACTTTTGGAGAAAATTCAAAACATTCATTATTCAATAGGGCCCAAAATATCAAAAACCAGCGGTTTGAATGAACACACATTTCTTGGTAGAATCGTGCAGGACTGAAATTTTTGATGTTTTTCTACTCCTCTCATGAGCCCAAACAATTCTCTAGAAGGATGAGTTTGCAACTACTTTACTTTTGGAGAAAACTCAAAACATTCATTATTCAATAGAGCCGAATAGCAAAAACCAGCGTTTTGAATGAAGAATCACATTTCTTGGTAGAATCATGCAGGATTGAAATTTTTGATGGTTGTTTACTACAATCAACAGCCCAAACAAGTTTCTAAAAGGATGAGTTTGCAACTACTTTACTTTTGGAGAAAATTCAAAACATTCATTATTCAATAGGGTCCAAACTATCAAAAACCAGCGGTTTCAATGAACACACATTTCTTGGTAGAATCATGCAGGACTGAAATTTTTGATGTTTTTCTACTCCTCTCATGAGACCAAACAAGTCTCTAAAAGCATGAGTTTGCAACTACTTTACTTTTGGAGAAAATTCAAAACATTCATTATTCAATAGAGCCCAATAGCAAAAATCAGGTTTTGAATGAAGAATCACATTTCTTGGTAGAATCATGCAGGATTGAAATTTTTGATGGTTTTTTACTCCTCTCAACAGCCCAAACAAGTTTCTAAAAGGATGAGTTTGCAACTACTTTACTTTTGGAGAAAATTCAAAACATTCATAATTCAATAGGGCCCAAACTATCAAAAACCAGCGGTTTCAATGAACACACATTTCTTGGTAGAATCATGCAGGACTGAAATTTTTGATGTTTTTCTACTCCTCTCATGAGCCCAAACAAGTCTCTAAAAGCATGAGTTTGCAACTACTTTACTTTTGGAGAAAATTCAAAACATTCATTATTCAATAGAGCCCAATAGCAAAAATCAGGTTTTGAATGAAGAATCACATTTCTTGGTAGAATCATGCAGGATTGAAATTTTTGATGGTTTTTTACTCCTCTCAACAGCCCAAACAAGTTTCTAAAAGGATGAGTTTGCAACTACTTTACTTTTGGAGAAAATTCAAAACATTCATTATTCAATAGGGCCCAAACTATCAAAAACCAGCGGTTTGAATGAACACACATTTCTTGGTAGAATCGTGCAGGACTGAAATTTTTGATGTTTTTCTACTCCTCTCATTAGCCCAAACAAGTCTCTAAAAGGATGAGTCTGCAACTACTTTACTTTTGGAGAAAATTCAAAACATTCATTATTCAATAGAGCCCAATAGCAAAAACCAGCGTTTTGAATGAAGAATCACATTTCTTGGTAGAATCATGCAGGATTGAAATTTTTGATGGTTTTTTACTGCTCTCAACAGCCCAAACAAGTTTCTAAAAGGATGAGTTTGCAACTACTTTACTTTTGGAGAAAATTCAAAACATTCATTATTCAATAGGGCCCAAACTATCAAAAACCAGCGGTTTCAATGAACACACATTTCTTGGTAGAATCATGCAGGACTGAAATTTTTGATGTTTTTCTACTCCTCTCATGAGCCCAAACAAGTCTCTAAAAGCATGAGTTTGCAACTACTTTAATTTTGGAGAAAATTCAAAACATTCATTATTCAATAGAGCCCAATAGCAAAAACCAGCGTTTTGAATGAAGAATCACATTTCTTGGTAGAATCATGCAGGATTGAAATTTTTGATGGTTTTTTACTCCTCTCAACAGCCCAAACAAGTTTCTAAAAGGATGAGTTTGCAACTACTTTACTTTTGGAGAAAATTCAAAACATTCATTATTCAATAGGGCCCAAACTATCAAAAACCAGCGGTTTCAATGAACACACATTTCTTGGTAGAATCATGCAGGACTGAAATTTTTGATGTTTTTCTACTCCTCTCATGAGCCCAAACAAGTCTCTAAAAGCATGAGTTTGCAACTACTTTACTTTTTAAGAAAATTCAAAACATTCATTATTCAATAGAGCCCAATAGCAAAAATCAGGTTTTGAATGAAGAATCACATTTCTTGGTAGAATCATGCAGGATTGAAATTTTTGATGGTTTTTTACTCCTCTCAACAGCCCAAACAAGTTTCTAAAAGGATGAGTTTGCAACTACTTTACTTTTGGAGAAAATTCAAAACATTCATTATTCAATAGGGCCCAAACTATCAAAAACCAGCGGTTTGAATGAACACACATTTCTTGGTAGAATCGTGCAGGACTGAAATTTTTGATGTTTTTCTACTCCTCTCATTAGCCCAAACAAGTCTCTAAAAGGATGAGTTTGCAACTACTTTACTTTTGGAGAAAATTCAAAACATTCATTATTCAATAGAGCCCAATAGCAAAAACCAGCGTTTTGAATGAAGAATCACATTTCTTGGTAGAATCATGCAGGATTGAAATTTTTGATGGTATTTTACTGCTCTCAACAGCCCAAACAAGTTTCTAAAAGGATGAGTTTGCAACTACTTTACTTTTGGAGAAAATTCAAAACATTCATTATTCAATAGGGCCCAAACTATCAAAAACCAGAGGTTTGAATGAACACACATTTCTTGGTAGAATCATGCAGGACTGAAATTTCTGATGTTTTTCTACTCTCATGAGCCCAAACAAGTCTCTAAAAGCATGAGTTTGCAACTACTTTACTTTTGGAGAAAATTCAAAACATTCATTATTCAATAGGGCCCAAACTATCAAAAACCAGCGGTTTCAATGAACACACATTTCTTGGTAGAATCATGCAGGACTGAAATTTTTGATGTTTTTCTACTCCTCTCATGAGCCCAAACAAGTCTCTAAAAGCATGAGTTTGCAACTACTTTACTTTTGGAGAAAATTCAAAACATTCATTATTCAATAGAGCCCAATAGCAAAAATCAGGTTTTGAATGAAGAATCACATTTCTTGGTAGAATCATGCAAGATTGAAATTTTTGATGGTTTTTTACTCCTCTCAACAGCCCAAACAAGTTTCTAAAAGGATGAGTTTGCAACTACTTTACTTTTGGAGAAAATTCAAAACATTCATTATTCAATAGGGCCCAAAAGATCAAAAACCAGCGGTTTCAATGAACACACATTTCTTGGTAGAATCGTGCAGGACTGAAATTTTTGATGTTTTTCTACTTCTCTCATTAGCCCAAACAAGTCTCTAAAAGGATGAGTTTGCAACTACTTTACTTTTGGAGAAAATTCAAAACATTCATTATTCAATAGGGCCCAAACTATCAAAAACCAGCGGTTTCAATGAACACACATTTCTTGGTAGAATCATGCAGGACTGAAATTTTTGATGTTTTTCTACTCCTCTCATGAGCCCAAACAAGTCTCTAAAAGCATGAGTTTGCAACTACTTTACTTTTGGAGAAAATTCAAAACATTCATTATTCAATAGGGCCCAAACTATCAAAAACCAGCGGTGTCAATGAACACACATTTCTTGGTAGAATCATGCAGGACTGAAATTTTTTATGTTTTTCTACTCCTCTCATTAGCCCAAACAAGTCTCTAAAAGGATGAGTTTGCAACTACTTTACTTTTGGAGAAAATTCAAAACATTCATTATTCAATAGAGCCCAATAGCAAAAATCAGGTTTTGAATGAAGAATCACATTTCTTGGTAGAATCATGCAGGATTGAAATTTTTGATGGTTTTTTACTCCTCTCAACAGCCCAAACAAGTTTCTAAAAGGATGAGTTTGCAACTACTTTACTTTTGGAGAAAATTCAAAACATTCATTATTCAATAGGGCCCAAACTATCAAAAACCAGCGGTTTCAATGAACACACATTTCTTGGTAGAATCATGCAGGACTGAAATTTTTGATGTTTTTCTACTCCTCCCATGAGCCCAAACAAGTCTCTAAAAGCATGAGTTTGCAACTACTTTACTTTTGGAGAAAATTCAAAACATTCATTATTCAATAGAGCCCAATAGCAAAAATCAGGTTTTGAATGAAGAATCACATTTCTTGGTAGAATCGTGCAGGACTGAAATTTTTGATGTTTTTCTACTCCTCTCATGAGCCCAAATAAGTCTCTAAAAGGATGAGTTTGCAACTACTTTACTTTTGGAGAAAATTCAAAACATTCATTATTCAATAGAGCCCAATAGCAAAAACCTGCGTTTTGAATGAAGAATCACATTTCTTGGTAGAATCATGCAGGATTGAAATTTTTGATGGTTTTTTACTCCTCTCAACAGCCCAAACAAGTTTCTAAAAGGATGAGTTTGCAACTACTTTATTTTTGGAGAAAATTCAAAACATTCATTATTCAATAGGGCCCAAACTATCAAAAACCAGTGGTTTCAATAAACACACATTTCTTGGTGGGATCAGGGAGGACTGAAATTTTTGATGTTTTTCTACTCCTCTCATGAGCCCAAACAAGTCTCTAAAAGCATGAGTTTGCAACTACTTTACTTTTGGAGAAAATTCAAAACATTCATTATTCAATAGAGCCCAAGAGCAAAAATCAGGTTTTGAATGAAGAATCACATTTCTTGGTAAAATAATGCAGGATTGAAATTTTTGATGGTTTTTTACTCCTCTCAACAGCCCAAACAAGTTTCTAAAAGGATGAGTTTGCAACTACTTTACTTTTGGAGAAAATTCAAAACATTCATTATTCAATAGGGCCCAAACTATCAAAAACCAGCAGTTTCAATGAACACACATTTCTTGGTAGAATCATGCAGGACTGAAATTTTTGATGTTTTTCTACTCCTCTCATGAGCCCAAACAAGTCTCTAAAAGCATGAGTTTGCAACTACTTTACTTTTGGAGAAAATTCAAAACATTCATTATTCAATAGAGCCCAATAGCAAAAACCAGCGTTTTGAATGAAGAATCACATTTCTTGGTAGAATCATGCAGGATTGAAATTTTTGATGGTTTTTTACTCCTCTCAACAGCCCAAACAAGTTTCTAAAAGGATGAGTTTGCAACTACTTTACTCTTGGAGAAAATTCAAAACATTCATTATTCAATAGGGCCCAAACTATCAAAAACCAGCGGTTTCAATGAACACACATTTCTTGGTAGAATCATGCAGGACTGAAATTTTTGATGTTTTTCTACTCCTCTCATGAGCCCAAACAAGTCTCTAAAAGCATGAGTTTGCAACTACTTTACTTTTGGAGAAAATTCAAAACATTCATTATTCAATAGAGCCCAATAGCAAAAATCAGGTTTTGAATGAAGAATCACATTTCTTGGTAGAATCATGCAGGATTAAAATTTTTGATGGTTTTTTACTCCTCTCAACAGCCCAAACAAGTTTCTAAAAGGATGAGTTTGCAACTACTTTACTTTTGGAGAAAATTCAAAACATTCATTATTCAATAGGGCCCAAAATATCAAAAACCAGCGGTTTGAATGAACACACATTTCTTGGTAGAATCGTGCAGGACTGAAATTTTTGATGTTTTTCTACTCCTCTCATGAGCCCAAACAAGTCTCTAAAAGGATGAGTTTGCAACTACTTTACTTTTGGAGAAAATTCAAAACATTCATTATTCAATAGAGCCCAATAGCAAAAACCAGCGTTTTGAATGAAGAATCACATTTCTT
Source organism: Dendrobates tinctorius (assembly GCF_039654945.1). NCBI lineage: Eukaryota > Metazoa > Chordata > Amphibia > Anura > Dendrobatidae > Dendrobates > Dendrobates tinctorius. Next base: position 28,148,425 of record NW_027361793.1, read on the forward strand.
GGTAGAATCATGCAGGATTGAAATTTTTGATGGTTTTTTACTCCTCTCAACAGCCCAAACAAGTTTCTAAAAGGATGAGTTTGCAACTACTTTACTTTTGGAGAAAATTCAAAACATTCATTATTCAATAGGGCCCAAACTATCAAAAACCAGCGGTTTCAATGAACACACATTTTTTGGTAGAATCATGCAGGACTGAAATTTTTGATGTTTTTCTACTCCTCTCATGAGCCCAAACAAGTCTCTAAAAGCATGAGTTTGCAATTACTTTACTTTTGGAGAAAATTCAAAACATTCATTATTCAATAGAGCCCAATAGCAAAAATCAGGTTTTGAATGAAGAATCACATTTCTTGGTAGAATCATGCAGGATTGAAATTTTTGATGGTTTTTTACTCCTCTCAACAGCCCAAACAAGTTTCTAAAAGGTTGAGTTTGCAACTACTTTACTTTTGGAGAAAATTCAAAACATTCATTATTCAATAGGGCCCAAACTATCAAAAAACAGCGGTTACAATGAACACACATTTCTTGGTAGAATCGTGCAGGACTGAAATTTTTGATGTTTTTCTACTCCTCTCATGAGCCCAAACAAGTCTCTAAAAGGATGAGTTTGCAACTACTTTACTTTTGGAGAAAATTCAAAACATTCATTATTCAATAGGGCCCAAACTATCAAAAACCAGCGGTTTCAATGAACACACATTTCTTGGTAGAATCATGCAGGACTGAAATTTTTGATGTTTTTCTACTCCTCTCATGAGCCCAAACAAGTCTCTAAAAGCATGAGTTTGCAACTACTTTACTTTTGGAGAAAATTCAAAACATTCATTATTCAATAGAGCCCAATAGCAAAAACCAGCGTTTTGAATGAAGAATCACATTTCTTGGTAGAATCATGCAGGATTGAAATTTTTGATGGATTTTTACTCCTCTCAACAGCCCAAACAAGTTTCTAAAAGGATGAGTTTGCAACTACTTTACTTTTGTAGAAAATTCAAAACATTCATTATTCAATACGGCCCAAACTATCAAAAACCAGCGGTTTCAATGAACACACATTTCTTGGTAGAATCATGCAGGACTGAAATTTTTGATGTTTTTCTACTCCTCTCATGAGCCCAAACAAGTCTCTAAAAGCATGAGTTTGCAACTACTTTACTTTTGGAGAAAATTCAAAACATTCATTATTCAATAGAGCCCAATAGCAAAAATCAGGTTTTGAATGAAGAATCACATTTCTTGGTAGAATCATGCAGGATTGAAATTTTTGATGGTTTTTTACTCCTCTCAACAGCCCAAACAAGTTTCTAAAAGGATGAGTTTGCAACTACTTTACTTTTGGAGAAAATTCAAAACATTCATTATTCAATAGGGCCCAAACTATCAAAAACCAGCGGTTTGAATGAACACACATTTCTTGGTAGAATCATGCAGGACTGAAATTTTTGATGTTTTTCTACTCCTCTCATGAGCCCAAACAAGTCTCTAAAAGCATGAGTTTGCAACTACTTTACTTTTGGAGAAAATTCAAAACATTCATTATTCAATAGAGCCCAATAGCAAAAATCAGGTTTTGAATGAAGAATCACATTTCTTGGTAGAATCATGCAGGATTGAAATTTTTGATGGTTTTTTACTCCTCTCAACAGCCCAAACAAGTTTCTAAAAGGTGGAGTTTGCAACTACTTTACTTTTGGATAAAATTCAAAACATTCATTATTCAATAGGGCCCAAACTATCAAAAACCAGCAGTTTCAATGAACACACATTTCTTGGTAGAATCGTGCAGGACTGAAATTTTTGATGTTTTTCTACTCCTCTCATGAGCCCAAACAAGTCTCTAAAAGGATGAGTTTGCAACTACTTTACTTTTGGAGAAAATTCAAAACATTCATTATTCAATAGAGCCCAATAGCAAAAACCAGCGTTTTGAATGAAGAATCACATTTCTTGGTAGAATCATGCAGGATTGAAATTTTTGATGGTTGTTTAGGCTGGTTTCACATTAGCGCATTTTCAGCGCGCGCACGGCCGGGGGTAGCTCAGCCCCGATCCAGCTCTCTGCCCGGCGTGCCCGCCCCTTCCTTGTAGCGCCGCCTCCTAGCGGACAGCGGCGCCTGCGATCGGCGCACCCTATCTTTAGCATAGGGTGCGCCGATCGTGCGCAGGCCGTGCGCTAGTTGCGCTTTGACCTGCGCTGCGCACTTTTGACGGTGCGCCGTGCGCGCCAAAATCCGAAAAGTTTGATTTTGGCGTGCACGGCGCACTGACAAAAGTGCGCAGCGCAGGTCAAAGCGCAACTAGCGCACGGCCTGCGCACGATCGGCGCACCCTATGCTAAAGATAGGGTGCGCCGATCGCAGGCGCCGCTGTCCGCTAGGAGGCGGCGCTACAAGGAAGGGGCGGGCACGCCGGGCAGAGAGCCGGATCGGGGGCGGAGCTACCCCCGGCCATGCGCGCGCTGAAAATGCGCTAATGTGAAACCGGCCTTACTCCTCTCAACAGCCCAAACAAGTTTCTAAAAGGATGAGTTTGCAACTACTTTACTTTTGGAGAAAATTCAAAACATTCATTATTCAATAGAGCCCAATAGCAAAAATCAGGTTTTGAATGAAGAATCACATTTCTTGGTAGAATCATGCAGGATTGAAATTTTTGATGGTTTTTTACTCCTCTCAACAGCCCAAACAAGTTTCTAAAAGGATGAGTTTGCAACTACTTTACTTTTGGAGAAAATTCAAAACATTCATAATTCAATAGGGCCCAAACTATCAAAAAACAGCGGTTTCAATGAACACACATTTCTTGGTAGAATCATGCAGGACTGAAATTTTTGATGTTTTTCTACTCCTCTCATTAGCCCAAACAAGTCTCTAAAAGGATGAGTCTGCAACTACTTTACTTTTGGAGAAAATTCAAAACATTCATTATTCAATAGAGCCCAATAGCAAAAACCAGCGTTTTGAATGAAGAATCACATTTCTTGGTAGAATCATGCAGGATTGAAATTTTTGATGGTTTTTTACTGCTCTCAACAGCCCAAACAAGTTTCTAAAAGGATGTTTGCAACTACTTTACTTTTGGAGAAAATTCAAAACATTCATTATTCAATAGGGCCCAAACTATCAAAAACCAGCGGTTTCAATGAACACACATTTCTTGGTAGAATCATGCAGGACTGAAATTTTTGATGTTTTTCTACTCCTCTCATGAGCCCAAACAAGTCTCTAAAAGCATGAGTTTGCAACTACTTTACTTTTGGAGAAAATTCAAAACATTCATTATTCAATAGAGCCCAATAGCAAAAATCAGGTTTTGAATGAAGAATCACATTTCTTGGTAGAATCATGCAGGATTGAAATTTTTGATGGTTTTTTACTCCTCTCAACAGCCCAAACAAGTTTCTAAAAGGATGAGTTTGCAACTATTTTATTTTTGGAGAAAATTCAAAACATTCATTATTCAATAGGGCCCAAACTATCAAAAACCAGCGGTTTCAATGAACACACATTTCTTGGTAGAATCATGCAGGACTGAATTTTCTGATGTTTTTCTACTCTCATGAGCCCAAACAAGTCTCTAAAAGCATGAGTTTGCAACTACTTTACTTTTGGAGAAAATTCAAAACATTCATTATTCAATAGGGCCCAAACTATCAAAAACCAGCGGTTTCAATGAACACACATTTCTTGGTAGAATCATGCAGGACTGAAATTTTTGATGTTTTTCTACTCCTCTCATGAGCCCAAACAAGTCTCTAAAAGCATGAGTTTGCAACTACTTTACTTTTGGAGAAAATTCAAAACATTCATTATTCAATAGAGCCCAATAGCAAAAATCAGGTTTTGAATGAAGAATCACATTTCTTGGTAGAATCATGCAAGATTGAAATTTTTGATGGTTTTTTACTCCTCTCAACAGCCCAAACAAGTTTCTAAAAGGATGAGTTTGCAACTACTTTACTTTTGGAGAAAATTCAAAACATTCATTATTCAATAGGGCCCAAACTATCAAAAACCAGCGGTTTCAATGAACACACATTTCTTGGTAGAATCGTGCAGGACTGAAATTTTTGATGTTTTTCTACTCCTCTCATGAGCCCAAACAAGTCTCTAAAAGGATGAGTTTGCAACTACTTTACTTTTGGAGAAAATTCAAAACATTCATTATTCAATAGGGCCCAAACTATCAAAAACCAGCGGTTTCAATGAACACACATTTCTTGGTAGAATCATGCAGGACTGAAATTTTTGATGTTTTTCTACTCCTCTCATGAGCCCAAACAAGTCTCTAAAAGCATGAGTTTGCAACTACTTTACTTTTGGAGAAAATTCAAAACATTCATTATTCAATAGGTCCCAAACTATCAAAAACCAGCGGTGTCAATGAACACACATTTCTTGGTAGAATCATGCAGGACTGTAATTTTTGATGTTTTTCTACTCCTCTCATGAGCCCAAACAAGTCTCTAAAAGCATGAGTTTGCAACTACTTTACTTTTGGAGAAAATTCAAAACATTCATTATTCAATAGAGCCCAATAGCAAAAATCAGGTTTTGAATGAAGAATCACATTTCTTGGTAGAATCATGCAGGATTGAAATTTTTGATGGTTTTTTACTCCTCTCAACAGCCCAAACAAGTTTCTAAAAGGATGAGTTTGCAACTACTTTACTTTTGGAGAAAATTCAAAACATTCATTATTCAATAGGGCTCAAAATATCAAAAACCAGCGGTTTGAATGAACACACATTTCTTGGTAGAATCATGCAGGACTGAAATTTTTGATGTTTTTCTACTCCTCTCATGAGCCCAAACAAGTCTCTAAAAGGATGAGTTTGCAACTACTTTACTTTTGGAGAAAATTCAAAACATTCATTATTCAATAGAGCCCAATAGCAAAAACCAGCGTTTTGAATGAAGAATCACATTTCTTGGTAGAATCATGCAGGATTGAAATTTTTGATGGTTTTTTACTCCTCTCAACAGCCCAAACAAGTTTCTAAAAGGATGAGTTTGCAACTACTTTACTTTTGGAGAAAATTCAAAACATTCATTATTCAATAGGGCCCAAACTATCAAAAACCAGCGGTGTCAATGAACACACATTTCTTGGTAGAATCATGCAGGACTGAAATTTGTGATGTTTTTCTACTCCTCTCATGAGCCCAAACAAGTCTCTAAAAGCATGAGTTTGCAACTACTTTACTTTTGGAGAAAATTCAAAACATTCATTATTCAATAGAGCCCAATAGCAAAAGTCAGGTTTTGAATGAAGAATCACATTTCTTGGTAGAATCATGCAGGATTGAAATTTTTGATGGTTTTTTACTCCTCTCAACAGCCCAAACAAGTTTCTAAAAGGATGAGTTTGCAACTACTTTACTTTTGGAGAAAATTCAAAACATTCATTATTCAATAGGGCCCAAACTATCAAAAACCAGCGGTTTGAATGAACACACATTTCTTGGTAGAATCGTGCAGGACTGAAATTTTTGATGTTTTTCTACTCCTCTCATTAGCCCAAACAAGTCTCTAAAAGGATGAGTTTGCAACTACTTTACTTTTGGAGAAAATTCAAAACATTCATTATTCAATAGAGCCCAATAGCAAAAACCAGCGTTTTGAATGAAGAATCACATTTCTTGGTAGAATCATGCAGGACTGAAATTTTTGATGTTTTTCTACTCCTCTCATGAGCCCAAACAAGTCTCTAAAAGCATGAGTTTGCAACTACTTTACTTTTGGAGAAAATTCAAAACATTCATTATTCAATAGGGCCCAAACTATCAAAAACCAGCGGTGTCAATGAACACACATTTCTTGGTAGAATCATGCAGGACTGAAATTTTTTATGTTTTTCTACTCCTCTCATTAGCCCAAACAAGTCTCTAAAAGGATGAGTTTGCAACTACTTTACTTTTGGAGAAAATTCAAAACATTCATTATTCAATAGAGCCCAATAGCAAAAATCAGGTTTTGAATGAAGAATCACATTTCTTGGTAGAATCATGCAGGATTGAAATTTTTGATGGTTTTTTACTCCTCTCAACAGCCCAAACAAGTTTCTAAAAGGATGAGTTTGCAACTACTTTACTTTTGGAGAAAATTCAAAACATTCATTATTCAATAGGGCCCAAACTATCAAAAACCAGCGGTTTGAATGAACACACATTTCTTGGTAGAATCATGCAGGACTGAAATTTTTGATGTTTTTCTACTCCTCTCATGAGCCCAAACAAGTCTCTAAAAGCATGAGTTTGCAACTACTTTACTTTTGGAGAAAATTCAAAACATTCATTATTCAATAGAGCCCAATAGCAAAAATCAGGTTTTGAATGAAGAATCACATTTCTTGGTAGAATCATGCAGGATTGAAATTTTTGATGGTTTTTTACTCCTCTCAACAGCCCAAACAAGTTTCTAAAAGGTGGAGTTTGCAACTACTTTACTTTTGGAGAAAATTCAAAACATTCATTATTCAATAGGGCCCAAACTATCAAAAACCAGCAGTTTCAATGAACACACATTTCTTGGTAGAATCGTGCAGGACTGAAATTTTTGATGTTTTTCTACTCCTCTCATGAGCCCAAACAAGTCTCTAAAAGGATGAGTTTGCAACTACTTTACTTTTGGAGAAAATTCAAAACATTCATTATTCAATAGAGCCCAATAGCAAAAACCAGCGTTTTGAATGAAGAATCACATTTCTTGGTAGAATCATGCAGGATTGAAATTTTTGATGGTTGTTTAGGCTGGTTTCACATTAGCGCATTTTCAGCGCGCGCACGGCCGGGGGTAGCTCCGCCCCGATCCAGCTCTCTGCCCGGCGTGCCCGCCCCTTCCTTGTAGCGCCGCCTCCTAGCGGACAGCGGCGCCTGCGATCGGCGCACCCTATCTTTAGCATAGGGTGCGCCGATCGTGCGCAGGCCGTGCGCTAGTTGCGCTTTGACCTGCGCTGCGCACTTTTGACGGTGCGCCGTGCGCGCCAAAATCCGAAAAGTTTGATTTTGGCGCGCACGGCGCACTGTCAAAAGTGCGCAGCGCAGGTCAAAGCGCAACTAGCGCACGGCCTGCGCACGATCGGCGCACCCTATGCTAAAGATAGGGTGCGCCGATCGCAGGCGCCGCTGTCCGCTAGGAGGCGGCGCTACAAGGAAGGGGCGGGCACGCCGGGCAGAGAGCCGGATCGGGGGCGGAGCTACCCCCGGCCATGCGCGCGCTGAAAATGCGCTAATGTGAAACCGGCCTTACTCCTCTCAACAGCCCAAACAAGTTTCTAAAAGGATGAGTTTGCAACTACTTTACTTTTGGAGAAAATTCAAAACATTCATTATTCAATAGAGCCCAATAGCAAAAATCAGGTTTTGAATGAAGAATCACATTTCTTGGTAGAATCATGCAGGATTGAAATTTTTGATGGTTTTTTACTCCTCTCAACAGCCCAAACAAGTTTCTAAAAGGATGAGTTTGCAACTACTTTACTTTTGGAGAAAATTCAAAACATTCATAATTCAATAGGGCCCAAACTATCAAAAAACAGCGGTTTCAATGAACACACATTTCTTGGTAGAATCATGCAGGACTGAAATTTTTGATGTTTTTCTACTCCTCTCATGAGCCCAAACAAGTCTCTAAAAGCATGAGTTTGCAACTACTTTACTTTTGGAGAAAATTCAAAACATTCATTATTCAATAGAGCCCAATAGCAAAAATCAGGTTTTGAATGAAGAATCACATTTCTTGGTAGAATCATGCAGGATTGAAATTTTTGATGGTTTTTTACTCCTCTCAAGAGCCCAAACAAGTTTCTAAAAGGATGAGTTTGCAACTACTTTACTTTTGGAGAAAATTCAAAACATTCATTATTCAATAGGGCCCAAACTATCAAAAACCAGCGGTTTGAATGAACACACATTTCTTGGTAGAATCGTGCAGGACTGAAATTTTTGATGTTTTTCTACTCCTCTCATTAGCCCAAACAAGTCTCTAAAAGGATGAGTCTGCAACTACTTTACTTTTGGAGAAAATTCAAAACATTCATTATTCAATAGAGCCCAATAGCAAAAACCAGCGTTTTGAATGAAGAATCACATTTCTTGGTAGAATCATGCAGGATTGAAATTTTTGATGGTTTTTTACTGCTCTCAACAGCCCAAACAAGTTTCTAAAAGGATGTTTGCAACTACTTTACTTTTGGAGAAAATTCAAAACATTCATTATTCAATAGGGCCCAAACTATCAAAAACCAGCGGTTTCAATGAACACACATTTCTTGGTAGAATCATGCAGGACTGAAATTTTTGATGTTTTTCTACTCCTCTCATGAGCCCAAACAAGTCTCTAAAAGCATGAGTTTGCAACTACTTTACTTTTGGAGAAAATTCAAAACATTCATTATTCAATAGAGCCCAATAGCAAAAATCAGGTTTTGAATGAAGAATCACATTTCTTGGTAGAATCATGCAGGATTGAAATTTTTGATGGTTTTTTACTCCTCTCAACAGCCCAAACAAGTTTCTAAAAGGATGAGTTTGCAACTATTTTATTTTTGGATAAAATTCAAAACATTCATTATTCAATAGGGCCCAAACTATCAAAAACCAGCGGTTTCAATGAACACACATTTCTTGGTAGAATCATGCAGGACTGAATTTTCTGATGTTTTTCTACTCTCATGAGCCCAAACAAGTCTCTAAAAGCATGAGTTTGCAACTACTTTACTTTTGGAGAAAATTCAAAACATTCATTATTCAATAGGGCCCAAACTATCAAAAACCAGCGGTTTCAATGAACACACATTTCTTGGTAGAATCATGCAGGACTGAAATTTTTGATGTTTTTCTACTCCTCTCATGAGCCCAAACAAGTCTCTAAAAGCATGAGTTTGCAACTACTTTACTTTTGGAGAAAATTCAAAACATTCATTATTCAATAGAGCCCAATAGCAAAAATCAGGTTTTGAATGAAGAATCACATTTCTTGGTAGAATCATGCAAGATTGAAATTTTTGATGGTTTTTTACTCCTCTCAACAGCCCAAACAAGTTTCTAAAAGGATGAGTTTGCAACTACTTTACTTTTGGAGAAAATTCAAAACATTCATTATTCAATAGGGCCCAAACTATCAAAAACCAGCGGTTTCAATGAACACACATTTCTTGGTAGAATCGTGCAGGACTGAAATTTTTGATGTTTTTCTACTCCTCTCATGAGCCCAAACAAGTCTCTAAAAGGATGAGTTTGCAACTACTTTACTTTTGGAGAAAATTCAAAACATTCATTATTCAATAGGGCCCAAACTATCAAAAACCAGCGGTTTCAATGAACACACATTTCTTGGTAGAATCATGCAGGACTGAAATTTTTGATGTTTTTCTACTCCTCTCATGAGCCCAAACAAGTCTCTAAAAGCATGAGTTTGCAACTACTTTACTTTTGGAGAAAATTCAAAACATTCATTATTCAATAGGTCCCAAACTATCAAAAACCAGCGGTGTCAATGAACACACATTTCTTGGTAGAATCATGCAGGACTGTAATTTTTGATGTTTTTCTACTCCTCTCATGAGCCCAAACAAGTCTCTAAAAGCATGAGTTTGCAACTACTTTACTTTTGGAGAAAATTCAAAACATTCATTATTCAATAGAGCCCAATAGCAAAAATCAGGTTTTGAATGAAGAATCACATTTCTTGGTAGAATCATGCAGGATTGAAATTTTTGATGGTTTTTTACTCCTCTCAACAGCCCAAACAAGTTTCTAAAAGGATGAGTTTGCAACTACTTTACTTTTGGAGAAAATTCAAAACATTCATTATTCAATAGGGCTCAAAATATCAAAAACCAGCGGTTTGAATGAACACACATTTCTTGGTAGAATCATGCAGGACTGAAATTTTTGATGTTTTTCTACTCCTCTCATGAGCCCAAACAAGTCTCTAAAAGGATGAGTTTGCAACTACTTTACTTTTGGAGAAAATTCAAAACATTCATTATTCAATAGGGCCCAAACTATCAAAAACCAGCGGTTTGAATGAACACACATTTCTTGGTAGAATCGTGCAGGACTGAAATTTTTGATGTTTTTCTACTCCTCTCATTAGCCCAAACAAGTCTCTAAAAGGATGAGTTTGCAACTACTTTACTTTTGGAGAAAATTCAAAACATTCATTATTCAATAGAGCCCAATAGCAAAAACCAGCGTTTTGAATGAAGAATCACATTTCTTGGTAGAATCATGCAGGACTGAAATTTTTGATGTTTTTCTACTCCTCTCATGAGCCCAAACAAGTCTCTAAAAGCATGAGTTTGCAACTACTTTACTTTTGGAGAAAATTCAAAACATTCATTATTCAATAGGGCCCAAACTATCAAAAACCAGCGGTGTCAATGAACACACATTTCTTGGTAGAATCATGCAGGACTGAAATTTTTTATGTTTTTCTACTCCTCTCATTAGCCCAAACAAGTCTCTAAAAGGATGAGTTTGCAACTACTTTACTTTTGGAGAAAATTCAAAACATTCATTATTCAATAGAGCCCAATAGCAAAAATCAGGTTTTGAATGAAGAATCACATTTCTTGGTAGAATCATGCAGGATTGAAATTTTTGATGGTTTTTTACTCCTCTCAACAGCCCAAACAAGTTTCTAAAAGGATGAGTTTGCAACTACTTTACTTTTGGAGAAAATTCAAAACATTCATTATTCAATAGGGCCCAAACTATCAAAAACCAGCGGTTTCAATGAACACACATTTCTTGGTAGAATCATGCAGGACTGAAATTTTTGATGTTTTTCTACTCCTCCCATGAGCCCAAACAAGTCTCTAAAAGCATGAGTTTGCAACTACTTTACTTTTGGAGAAAATTCAAAACATTCATTATTCAATAGAGCCCAATAGCAAAAATCAGGTTTTGAATGAAGAATCACATTTCTTGGTAGAATCATGCAGGATTGAAATTTTTGATGGTTTTTTACTCCTCTCAACAGCCCAAACAAGTTTCTAAAAGGATGAGTTTGCAACTACTTTACTTTTGGAGAAAATTCAAAACATTCATTATTCAATAGGGCCCAAAATATCAAAAACCAGCGGTTTGAATGAACACACATTTCTTGGTAGAATCGTGCAGGACTGAAATTTTTGATGTTTTTCTACTCCTCTCATGAGCCCAAACAAGTCTCTAAAAGGATGAGTTTGCAACTACTTTACTTTTGGAGAAAATTCAAAACATTCATTATTCAATAGAGCCCAATAGCAAAAACCTGCGTTTTGAATGAAGAATCACATTTCTTGGTAGAATCATGCAGGATTGAAATTTTTGATGGTTTTTTACTCCTCTCAACAGCCCAAACAAGTTTCTAAAAGGATGAGTTTGCAACTACTTTATTTTTGGAGAAAATTCAAAACATTCATTATTCAATAGGGCCCAAACTATCAAAAACCAGTGGTTTCAATAAACACACATTTCTTGGTGGGATCATGCAGGACTGAAATTTTTGATGTTTTTCTACTCCTCTCATGAGCCCAAACAAGTCTCTAAAAGCATGAGTTTGCAACTACTTTACTTTTGGAGAAAATTCAAAACATTCATTATTCAATAGAGCCCAAGAGCAAAAATCAGGTTTTGAATGAAGAATCACATTTCTTGGTAAAATAATGCAGGATTGAAATTTTTGATGGTTTTTTACTCCTCTCAACAGCCCAAACAAGTTTCTAAAAGGATGAGTTTGCAACTACTTTACTTTTGGAGAAAATTCAAAACATTCATTATTCAATAGGGCCCAAACTATCAAAAACCAGCAGTTTCAATGAACACACATTTCTTGGTAGAATCATGCAGGACTGAAATTTTTGATGTTTTTCTACTCCTCTCATGAGCCCAAACAAGTCTCTAAAAGCATGAGTTTGCAACTACTTTACTTTTGGAGAAAATTCAAAACATTCATTATTCAATAGAGCCCAATAGCAAAAACCAGCGTTTTGAATGAAGAATCACATTTCTTGGTAGAATCATGCAGGATTGAAATTTTTGATGGTTTTTTACTCCTCTCAACAGCCCAAACAAGTTTCTAAAAGGATGAGTTTGCAACTACTTTACTTTTGGAGAAAATTCAAAACATTCATTATTCAATAGGGCCCAAAATATCAAAAACCAGCGGTTTGAATGAACACACATTTCTTGGTAGAATCGTGCAGGACTGAAATTTTTGATGTTTTTCTACTCCCCTCATGAGCCCAAACAAGTCTCTAAAAGGATGAGTTTGCAACTACTTTACTTTTGGAGAAAATTCAAAACATTCATTATTCAATAGAGCCCAATAGCAAAAACCAGCGTTTTGAATGAAGAATCACATTTCTTGGTAGAATCATGCAGGATTTAAATTTTTGATGGTTTTTTACTGCTCTCAACAGCCCAAACAAGTTTCTAAAAGGATGAGTTTGCAACTACTTTACTTTTGGAGAAAATTCAAAACATTCATTATTCAATAGGGCCCAAACTATCAAAAACCAGTGGTTTCAATGAACACACATTTCTTGGTGGGATCATGCAGGACTGAAAATTTTGATGTTTTTCTACTCCTCTCATGAGCCCAAACAAGTCTCTAAAAGCATGAGTTTGCAACTACTTTACTTTTGGAGAAAATTCAAAACATTCATTATTCAATAGAGCCCAATAGCAAAAATCAGGTTTTGAATGAAGAATCACATTTCTTGGTAAAATCATGCAGGATTGAAATTTTTGATGGTTTTTTACTCCTCTCAACAGCCCAAACAAGTTTCTAAAAGGATGAGTTTGCAACTACTTTACTTTTGGAGAAAATTCAAAACATTCATTATTCAATAGGGCCCAAACTATCAAAAACCAGCAGTTTCAATGAACACACATTTCTTGGTAGAATCATGCAGGACTGAAATTTTTGATGTTTTTCTACTCCTCTCATGAGCCCAAACAAGTCTCTAAAAGCATGAGTTTGCAACTACTTTACTTTTGGAGAAAATTCAAAACATTCATTATTCAATAGAGCCCAATAGCAAAAACCAGCGTTTTGAATGAAGAATCACATTTCTTGGTAGAATCATGCAGGATTGAAATTTTTGATGGTTTTTTACTCCTCTCAACAGCCCAAACAAGTTTCTAAAAGGATGAGTTTGCAACTACTTTACTTTTGGAGAAAATTCAAAACATTCATTATTCAATAGGGCCCAAACTATCAAAAACCAGCGGTTTCAATGAACACACATTTCTTGGTAGAATCATGCAGGACTGAAATTTTTGATGTTTTTCTACTCCTCTCATGAGCCCAAACAAGTCTCTAAAAGCATGAGTTTGCAACTACTTTACTTTTGGAGAAAATTCAAAACATTCATTATTCAATAGAGCCCAATAGCAAAAATCAGGTTTTGAATGAAGAATCACATTTCTTGGTAGAATCATGCAGGATTGAAATTTTTTATGGTTTTTTTACTCCTCTCAACAGCCCAAACAAGTTTCTAAAAGGATGAGTTTGCAACTACTTTACTTTTGGAGAAAATTCAAAACATTCATTATTCAATAGGGACCAAAATATCAAAAACCAGCAGTTTGAATGAACACACATTTCTTGGTAGAATCGTGCAGGACTGAAATTTTTGATGTTTTTCTACTCCTCTCATGAGCCCAAACAAGTCTCTAAAAGGATGAGTTTGCAACTACTTTACTTTTGGAGAAAATTCAAAACATTCATTATTCAATAGAGCCCAATAGCAAAAACCAACGTTTTGAATGAAGAATCACATTTCTTGGTAGAATCATGCAGGATTGAAATTTTTGATGGTTTTTTACTCCTCTCAACAGCCCAAACAAGTTTCTAAAAGCATGAGTTTGCAACTACTTTACTTTTGGAGAAAATTCAAAACATTCGTTATTCAATAGGGCCCAAACTATCAAAAACGAGCGGTTTCAATGAACACACATTTCTTGGTAGAATCGTGCAGGACTGAAATTTTTGATTTTTTTCTACTCCTCTCATGAGCCCAAACAAGTCTCTAAAAGCATGAGTTTGCAACTACTTTTCTTTTGGAGAAAATTCAAAACATTCATTATTCAATAGAGCCCAATAGCAAAAACCAGCGTTTTGAATGAAGAATCACATTTCTTGGTAGAATCATGCAGGATTGAAATTTTTGATGGTTTTTTACTCCTCTCAACAGCCCAAACAATTTTCTAAAAGGATGAGTTTGCAACTACTTTACTTTTGGAGAAAATTCAACACATTCATTATTCAATAGGGCCCAAACTATAAAAAACCAGCGGTTTGAATGAACACACATTTCTTGGTAGAATCGTGCAGAACTGAAATTTTTGATGTTTTTCTACTCCTCTCATTAGCCCAAACAAGTCTCTAAAAGGATGAGTCTGCAACTACTTTACTTTTGGAGAAAATTCAAAACATTCATTATTCAATAGAGCCCAATAGCAAAAACCAGCGTTTTGAATGAAGAATCACATTTCTTGGTAGAATCATGCAGGATTGAAATTTTTGATGGTTTTTTACTGCTCTCAACAGCCCAAACAAGTTTCTAAAAGGATGAGTTTGCAACTACTTTACTTTTGGAGAAAATTCAAAACATTCATTATTCAATAGGGCCCAAACTATCAAAAATCAGCGGTTTCAATGAACACACATTTCTTGGTAGAATCATGCAGGACTGAAATTTTTGATGTTTTTCTACTCCTTTCATGAGCCCAAACAAGTCTCTAAAAGCATGAGTTTGCAACTACTTTAATTTTGGAGAAAATTCAAAACATTCATTGTTCAATAGAGCCCAATAGCAAAAACCAACGTTTTGATTGAAGAATCACATTTCTTGGTAGAATCATGCAGGATTGAAATTTTTGATGGTTTTTTACTCCTCTCAACAGCCCAAACAAGAGTCTAAAAGGATGAGTTTGCAACTACTTTACTTTTGGAGAAAATTCAAAACATTCATTATTCAATAGGGCCCAAAATATCAAAAACCAGCGGTTTGAATGAACACACATTTCTTGGTAGAATCATGCAGAACTGAAATTTTTGATGTTTTTCTACTCCTCTCATTAGCCCAAACAAGTCTCTAAAAGGATGAGTTTGCAACTACTTTACTTTTGGAGAAAATTCAAAACATTCATTATTCAATAGAGCCCAATAGCAAAAACCAGCGTTTTGAATGAAGAATCACATTTCTTGGTAGAATCATGCAGGATTGAAATTTTTGATGGTTTTTTACTCCTCTCAACAGCCCAAACAAGTTTCTAAAAGGACGAGTTTGCAACTACTTTACTTTTGGAGAAAATTCAAAACATTCATTATTCAATAGGGCCCAAACTATCAAAAACCAGCGGTTTGAATGAACACACATTTCTTGGTAGAATCATGCAGGACTGAAATTTCTGATGTTTTTCTACTCCTCTCATGAGCCCAAACAAGTCTCTAAAAGCATGAGTTTGCAACTACTTTACTTTTGGAGAAAATTCAAAACATTCATTATTCAATGGAGCCCAATAGCAAAAATCAGGTTTTGAATGAAGAATCACATTTCTTGGTAGAATCATGCAGGATTGAAATTTTTGATGGTTTTTTACTCCTCTCAACAGCCCAAACAAGTTTCTAAAAGGATGAGTTTGCAACTACTTTACTTTTGGAGAAAATTCAAAACATTCATTATTCAATAGGGCCCAAAATATCAAAAACCAGCGGTTTGAATGAACACACATTTCTTGGTAGAATCGTGCAGGACTGAAATTTTTGATGTTTTTCTACTCCTCTCATGAGCCCAAACAAGTCTCTAAAAGGATGAGTTTGCAACTACTTTACTTTTGGAGAAAATTCAAAACATTCATTATTCAACAGAGCCCAATAACAAAAACCAGCGTTTTGAATGAAGAATCACATTTTTTGGTAGAATCGTGCAGGATTGAAATTTTTGATGGTTTTTTACTCCTCTCAACAGCCCAAACAAGTTTCTAAAAGGATGAGTTTGCAACTATTTTATTTTTGGAGAAAATTCAAAACATTCATTATTCAATAGGGCCCAAACTATCAAAAACCAGCGGTTTCAATGAACACACATTTCTTGGTAGAATCATGCAGGACTGAAATTTTTGATGTTTTTCTACTCCTCTCATGAGCCCAAACAAGTCTCTAAAAGCATGAGTTTGCAACTACTTTACTTTTGGAGAAAATTCAAAACATTCATTATTCAATAGAGCCCAATAGCAAAAATCAGGTTTTGAATGAAGAATCACATTTCTTGGTAGAATAATGCAAGATTGAAATTTTTGATGTTTTTTTACTCCTCTCAACAGCCCAAACAAGTTTCTAAAAGGATGAGTTTGCAACTACTTTACTTTTGGAGAAAATTCAAAACATTCATTATTCAATAGGGCCCAAACTATCAAAAACCAGCGGTTTGAATGAACACACATTTCTTGGTAGAATCGTGCAGGACTGAAATTTTTGATGTTTTTCTACTCCTCTCATGAGCCCAAACAAGTCTCTAAAAGCATGAGTTTGCAACTACTTTACTTTTTAAGAAAATTCAAAACATTCATTATTCAATAGAGCCCAATAGCAAAAATCAGGTTTTGAATGAAGAATCACATTTCTTGGTAGAATCATGCAGGATTGAAATTTTTGATGGTTTTTTACTCCTCTCAACAGCCCAAACAAGTTTCTAAAAGGATGAGTTTGCAACTACTTTACTTTTGGAGAAAATTCAAAACATTCATTATTCAATAGGGCCCAAACTATCAAAAACCAGCGGTTTGAATGAACACACATTTCTTGGTAGAATCGTGCAGGACTGAAATTTTTGATGTTTTTCTACTCCTCTCATTAGCCCAAACAAGTCTCTAAAAGGATGAGTTTGCAACTACTTTACTTTTGGAGAAAATTCAAAACATTCATTATTCAATAGAGCCCAATAGCAAAAACCAGCGGTTTTTAATGAACACACATTTCTTGGTAGAATCATGCAGGACTGAAATTTCTGATGTTTTTCTACTCTCATGAGCCCAAACAAGTCTCTAAAAGCATGAGTTTGCAACTACTTTACTTTTGGAGAAAATTCAAAACATTCATTATTCAATAGGGCCCAAACTATCAAAAACCAGCGGTTTCAATGAACACACATTTCTTGGTAGAATCATGCAGGACTGAAATTTTTGATGTTTTTCTACTCCTCTCATGAGCCCAAACAAGTCTCTAAAAGCATGAGTTTGCAACTACTTTACTTTTGGAGAAAATTCAAAACATTCATTATTCAATAGAGCCCAATAGCAAAAATCAGGTTTTGAATGAAGAATCATATTTCTTGGTAGAATCATGCAAGATTGAAATTTTTGATGGTTTTTTACTCCTCTCAACAGCCCAAACAAGTTTCTAAAAGGATGAGTTTGCAACTACTTTACTTTTGGAGAAAATTCAAAACATTCATTATTCAATAGGGCCCAAACTATCAAAAACCAGCGGTTTCAATGAACACACATTTCTTGGTAGAATCGTGCAGGACTGAAATTTTTGATGTTTTTCTACTCCTCTCATTAGCCCAAACAAGTCTCTAAAAGGATGAGTTTGCAACTACTTTACTTTTGGAGAAAATTCAAAACATTCATTATTCAATAGGGCCCAAACTATCAAAAACCAGCGGTTTCAATGAACACACATTTCTTGGTAGAATCATGCAGGACTGAAATTTTTGATGTTTTTCTACTCCTCTCATGAGCCCAAACAAGTCTCTAAAAGCATGAGTTTGCAACTACTTTACTTTTGGAGAAAATTCAAAACATTCATTATTCAATAGGGCCCAAACTATCAAAAACCAGCGGTGTCAATGAACACACATTTCTTGGTAGAATCGTGCAGGACTGAAATTTTTGATGTTTTTCTACTCCTCTCATGAGCCCAAACAATTCTCTAAAAGGATGAGTTTGCAACTACTTTACTTTTGGAGAAAACTCAAAACATTCATTATTCAATAGAGCCGAATAGCAAAAACCAGCGTTTTGAATGAAGAATCACATTTCTTGGTAGAATCATGCAGGATTGAAATTTTTGATGGTTGTTTACTCCACTCAACAGCCCAAACAAGTTTCTAAAAGGATGAGTTTGCAACTACTTTACTTTTGGAGAAAATTCAAAACATTCATTATTCAATAGGGCCCAAACTATCAAAAACCAGCGGTTTCAATGAACACACATTTCTTGGTAGAATCATGCAGGACTGGAATTTTTGATGTTTTTCTACTCCTCTCATGAGACCAAACAAGTCTCTAAAAGCATGAGTTTGCAACTACTTTACTTTTGGAGAAAATTCAAAACATTCATTATTCAATAGAGCCCAATAGCAAAAATCAGGTTTTGAATGAAGAATCACATTTCTTGGTAGAATCATGCAGGATTGAAATTTTTGATGGTTTTTTACTCCTCTCAACAGCCCAAACAAGTTTCTAAAAGGATGAGTTTGCAACTACTTTACTTTTGGAGAAAATTCAAAACATTCATAATTCAATAGGGCCCAAACTATCAAAAACCAGCGGTTTCAATGAACACACATTTCTTGGTAGAATCATGCAGGACTGAAATTTTTGATGTTTTTCTACTCCTCTCATGAGCCCAAACAAGTCTCTAAAAGCATGAGTTTGCAACTACTTTACTTTTGGAGAAAATTCAAAACATTCATTATTCAATAGAGCCCAATAGCAAAAATCAGGTTTTGAATGAAGAATCACATTTCTTGGTAGAATCATGCAGGATTGAAATTTTTGATGGTTTTTTACTCCTCTCAACAGCCCAAACAAGTTTCTAAAAGGATGAGTTTGCAACTACTTTACTTTTGGAGAAAATTCAAAACATTCATTATTCAATAGGGCCCAAACTATCAAAAACCAGCGGTTTGAATGAACACACATTTCTTGGTAGAATCGTGCAGGACTGAAATTTTTGATGTTTTTCTACTCCTCTCATTAGCCCAAACAAGTCTCTAAAAGGATGAGTCTGCAACTACTTTACTTTTGGAGAAAATTCAAAACATTCATTATTCAATAGAGCCCAATAGCAAAAACCAGCGTTTTGAATGAAGAATCACATTTCTTGGTAGAATCATGCAGGATTGAAATTTTTGATGGTTTTTTACTGCTCTCAACAGCCCAAACAAGTTTCTAAAAGGATGAGTTTGCAACTACTTTACTTTTGGAGAAAATTCAAAACATTCATTATTCAATAGGGCCCAAACTATCAAAAACCAGCGGTTTCAATGAACACACATTTCTTGGTAGAATCATGCAGGACTGAAATTTTTGATGTTTTTCTACTCCTCTCATGAGCCCAAACAAGTCTCTAAAAGCATGAGTTTGCAACTACTTTAATTTTGGAGAAAATTCAAAACATTCATTATTCAATAGAGCCCAATAGCAAAAACCAGCGTTTTGAATGAAGAATCACATTTCTTGGTAGAATCATGCAGGATTGAAATTTTTGATGGTTTTTTACTCCTCTCAACAGCCCAAACAAGTTTCTAAAAGGATGAGTTTGCAACTACTTTACTTTTGGAGAAAATTCAAAACATTCATTATTCAATAGGGCCCAAACTATCAAAAACCAGCGGTTTCAATGAACACACATTTCTTGGTAGAATCATGCAGGACTGAAATTTTTGATGTTTTTCTACTCCTCTCATGAGCCCAAACAAGTCTCTAAAAGCATGAGTTTGCAACTACTTTACTTTTTAAGAAAATTCAAAACATTCATTATTCAATAGAGCCCAATAGCAAAAATCAGGTTTTGAATGAAGAATCACATTTCTTGGTAGAATCATGCAGGATTGAAATTTTTGATGGTTTTTTACTCCTCTCAACAGCCCAAACAAGTTTCTAAAAGGATGAGTTTGCAACTACTTTACTTTTGGAGAAAATTCAAAACATTCATTATTCAATAGGGCCCAAACTATCAAAAACCAGCGGTTTGAATGAACACACATTTCTTGGTAGAATCGTGCAGGACTGAAATTTTTGATGTTTTTCTACTCCTCTCATTAGCCCAAACAAGTCTCTAAAAGGATGAGTTTGCAACTACTTTACTTTTGGAGAAAATTCAAAACATTCATTATTCAACAGAGCCCAATAGCAAAAACCAGCGTTTTGAATGAAGAATCACATTTCTTGGTAGAATCATGCAGGATTGAAATTTTTGATGGTTTTTTACTGCTCTCAACAGCCCAAACAAGTTTCTAAAAGGATGAGTTTGCAACTACTTTACTTTTGGAGAAAATTCAAAACATTCATTATTCAATAGGGCCCAAACTATCAAAAACCAGAGGTTTGAATGAACACACATTTCTTGGTAGAATCATGCAGGACTGAAATTTCTGATGTTTTTCTACTCTCATGAGCCCAAACAAGTCTCTAAAAGCATGAGTTTGCAACTACTTTACTTTTGGAGAAAATTCAAAACATTCATTATTCAATAGGGCCCAAACTATCAAAAACCAGCAGTTTCAATGAACACACATTTCTTGGTAGAATCATGCAGGACTGAAATTTTTGATGTTTTTCTACTCCTCTCATGAGCCCAAACAAGTCTCTAAAAGCATGAGTTTGCAACTACTTTACTTTTGGAGAAAATTCAAAACATTCATTATTCAATAGAGCCCAATAGCAAAAATCAGGTTTTGAATGATTTATCACATTTCTTGGTAGAATCATGCAAGATTGAAATTTTTGATGGTTTTTTTACTCCTCTCAACAGCCCAAACAAGTTTCTAAAAGGATGAGTTTGCAACTACTTTACTTTTGGAGAAAATTCAAAACATTCATTATTCAATAGGGCCCAAACTATCAAAAACCAGCGGTTTCAATGAACACACATTTCTTGGTAGAATCGTGCAGGACTGAAATTTTTGATGTTTTTCTACTCCTCTCATTAGCCCAAACAAGTCTCTAAAAGGATGAGTTTGCAACTACTTTACTTTTGGAGAAAATTCAAAACATTCATTATTCAATAGGGCCCAAACTATCAAAAACCAGCGGTTTCAATGAACACACATTTCTTGGTAGAATCATGCAGGACTGAAATTTTTGATGTTTTTCTACTCCTCTCATTAGCCCAAACAAGTCTCTAAAAGGATGAGTTTGCAACTACTTTACTTTTGGAGAAAATTCAAAACATTCATTATTCAATAGGGCCCAAAATATCAAAAACCAGCGGTTTGAATGAACACACATTTCTTGGTAGAATCGTGCAGGACTGAAATTTTTGATGTTTTTCTACTCCTCTCATGAGCCCAAACAATTCTCTAGAAGGATGAGTTTGCAACTACTTTACTTTTGGAGAAAACTCAAAACATTCATTATTCAATAGAGCCGAATAGCAAAAACCAGCGTTTTGAATGAAGAATCACATTTCTTGGTAGAATCATGCAGGATTGAAATTTTTGATGGTTGTTTACTCCAATCAACAGCCCAAACAAGTTTCTAAAAGGATGAGTTTGCAACTACTTTACTTTTGGAGAAAATTCAAAACATTTATTATTCAATAGGGTCCAAACTATCAAAAACCAGCGGTTTCAATGAACACACATTTCTTGGTAGAATCATGCAGGACTGAAATTTTTGATGTTTTTCTACTCCTCTTATGAGACCAAACAAGTCTCTAAAAGCATGAGTTTGCAACTACTTTACTTTTGGAGAAAATTCAAAACATTCATTATTCAATAGAGCCCAATAGCAAAAATCAGGTTTTGAATGAAGAATCACATTTCTTGGTAGAATCATGCAGGATTGAAATTTTTGATGGTTTTTTACTCCTCTCAACAGCCCAAACAAGTTTCTAAAAGGATGAGTTTGCAACTACTTTACTTTTGGAGAAAATTCAAAACATTCATAATTCAATAGGGCCCAAACTATCAAAAACCAGCGGTTTCAATGAACACACATTTCTTGGTAGAATCATGCAGGACTGAAATTTTTGATGTTTTTCTACTCCTCTCATGAGCCCAAACAAGTCTCTAAAAGCATGAGTTTGCAACTACTTTACTTTTGGAGAAAATTCAAAACATTCATTATTCAATAGAGCCCAATAGCAAAAATCAGGTTTTGAATGAAGAATCACATTTCTTGGTAGAATCATGCAGGATTGAAATTTTTGATGGTTTTTTACTCCTCTCAACAGCCCAAACAAGTTTCTAAAAGGATGAGTTTGCAACTACTTTACTTTTGGAGAAAATTCAAAACATTCATTATTCAATAGGGCCCAAACTATCAAAAACCAGCGGTTTGAATGAACACACATTTCTTGGTAGAATCGTGCAGGACTGAAATTTTTGATGTTTTTCTACTCCTCTCATTAGCCCAAACAAGTCTCTAAAAGGATGAGTCTGCAACTACTTTACTTTTGGAGAAAATTCAAAACATTCATTATTCAATAGAGCCCAATAGCAAAAACCAGCGTTTTGAATGAAGAATCACATTTCTTGGTAGAATCATGCAGGATTGAAATTTTTGATGGTTTTTTACTGCTCTCAACAGCCCAAACAAGTTTCTAAAAGGATGAGTTTGCAACTACTTTACTTTTGGAGAAAATTCAAAACATTCATTATTCAATAGGGCCCAAACTATCAAAAACCAGCGGTTTCAATGAACACACATTTCTTGGTAGAATCATGCAGGACTGAAATTTTTGATGTTTTTCTACTCCTCTCATGAGCCCAAACAAGTCTCTAAAAGCATGAGTTTGCAACTACTTTAATTTTGGAGAAAATTCAAAACATTCATTATTCAATAGAGCCCAATAGCAAAAACCAGCGTTTTGAATGAAGAATCACATTTCTTGGTAGAATCATGCAGGATTGAAATTTTTGATGGTTTTTTACTCCTCTCAACAGCCCAAACAAGTTTCTAAAAGGATGAGTTTGCAACTACTTTACTTTTGGAGAAAATTCAAAACATTCATTATTCAATAGGGCCCAAACTATCAAAAACCAGCGGTTTCAATGAACACACATTTCTTGGTAGAATCATGCAGGACTGAAATTTTTGATGTTTTTCTACTCCTCTCATGAGCCCAAACAAGTCTCTAAAAGCATGAGTTTGCAACTACTTTACTTTTTAAGAAAATTCAAAACATTCATTATTCAATAGAGCCCAATAGCAAAAATCAGGTTTTGAATGAAGAATCACATTTCTTGGTAGAATCATGCAGGATTGAAATTTTTGATGGTTTTTTACTCCTCTCAACAGCCCAAACAAGTTTCTAAAAGGATGAGTTTGCAACTACTTTACTTTTGGAGAAAATTCAAAACATTCATTATTCAATAGGGCCCAAACTATCAAAAACCAGCGGTTTGAATGAACACACATTTCTTGGTAGAATCGTGCAGGACTGAAATTTTTGATGTTTTTCTACTCCTCTCATTAGCCCAAACAAGTCTCTAAAAGGATGAGTTTGCAACTACTTTACTTTTGGAGAAAATTCAAAACATTCATTATTCAATAGAGCCCAATAGCAAAAACCAGCGTTTTGAATGAAGAATCACATTTCTTGGTAGAATCATGCAGGATTGAAATTTTTGATGGTATTTTACTGCTCTCAACAGCCCAAACAAGTTTCTAAAAGGATGAGTTTGCAACTACTTTACTTTTGGAGAAAATTCAAAACATTCATTATTCAATAGGGCCCAAACTATCAAAAACCAGAGGTTTGAATGAACACACATTTCTTGGTAGAATCATGCAGGACTGAAATTTCTGATGTTTTTCTACTCTCATGAGCCCAAACAAGTCTCTAAAAGCATGAGTTTGCAACTACTTTACTTTTGGAGAAAATTCAAAACATTCATTATTCAATAGGGCCCAAACTATCAAAAACCAGCGGTTTCAATGAACACACATTTCTTGGTAGAATCATGCAGGACTGAAATTTTTGATGTTTTTCTACTCCTCTCATGAGCCCAAACAAGTCTCTAAAAGCATGAGTTTGCAACTACTTTACTTTTGGAGAAAATTCAAAACATTCATTATTCAATAGAGCCCAATAGCAAAAATCAGGTTTTGAATGAAGAATCACATTTCTTGGTAGAATCATGCAAGATTGAAATTTTTGATGGTTTTTTACTCCTCTCAACAGCCCAAACAAGTTTCTAAAAGGATGAGTTTGCAACTACTTTACTTTTGGAGAAAATTCAAAACATTCATTATTCAATAGGGCCCAAAAGATCAAAAACCAGCGGTTTCAATGAACACACATTTCTTGGTAGAATCGTGCAGGACTGAAATTTTTGATGTTTTTCTACTTCTCTCATTAGCCCAAACAAGTCTCTAAAAGGATGAGTTTGCAACTACTTTACTTTTGGAGAAAATTCAAAACATTCATTATTCAATAGGGCCCAAACTATCAAAAACCAGCGGATTCAATGAACACACATTTCTTGGTAGAATCATGCAGGACTGAAATTTTTGATGTTTTTCTACTCCTCTCATGAGCCCAAACAAGTCTCTAAAAGCATGAGTTTGCAACTACTTTACTTTTGGAGAAAATTCAAAACATTCATTATTCAATAGGGCCCAAACTATCAAAAACCAGCGGTGTCAATGAACACACATTTCTTGGTAGAATCATGCAGGACTGAAATTTTTTATGTTTTTCTACTCCTCTCATTAGCCCAAACAAGTCTCTAAAAGGATGAGTTTGCAACTACTTTACTTTTGGAGAAAATTCAAAACATTCATTATTCAATAGAGCCCAATAGCAAAAATCAGGTTTTGAATGAAGAATCACATTTCTTGGTAGAATCATGCAGGATTGAAATTTTTGATGGTTTTTTACTCCTCTCAACAGCCCAAACAAGTTTCTAAAAGGATGAGTTTGCAACTACTTTACTTTTGGAGAAAATTCAAAACATTCATTATTCAATAGGGCCCAAACTATCAAAAACCAGCGGTTTCAATGAACACACATTTCTTGGTAGAATCATGCAGGACTGAAATTTTTGATGTTTTTCTACTCCTCCCATGAGCCCAAACAAGTCTCTAAAAGCATGAGTTTGCAACTACTTTACTTTTGGAGAAAATTCAAAACATTCATTATTCAATAGAGCCCAATAGCAAAAATCAGGTTTTGAATGAAGAATCACATTTCTTGGTAGAATCGTGCAGGACTGAAATTTTTGATGTTTTTCTACTCCTCTCATGAGCCCAAACAAGTCTCTAAAAGGATGAGTTTGCAACTACTTTACTTTTGGAGAAAATTCAAAACATTCATTATTCAATAGAGCCCAATAGCAAAAACCTGCGTTTTGAATGAAGAATCACATTTCTTGGTAGAATCATGCAGGATTGAAATTTTTGATGGTTTTTTACTCCTCTCAACAGCCCAAACAAGTTTCTAAAAGGATGAGTTTGCAACTACTTTATTTTTGGAGAAAATTCAAAACATTCATTATTCAATAGGGCCCAAACTATCAAAAACCAGTGGTTTCAATAAACACACATTTCTTGGTGGGATCATGCAGGACTGAAATTTTTGATGTTTTTCTACTCCTCTCATGAGCCCAAACAAGTCTCTAAAAGCATGAGTTTGCAACTACTTTACTTTTGGAGAAAATTCAAAACATTCATTATTCAATAGAGCCCAAGAGCAAAAATCAGGTTTTGAATGAAGAATCACATTTCTTGGTAAAATAATGCAGGATTGAAATTTTTGATGGTTTTTTACTCCTCTCAACAGCCCAAACAAGTTTCTAAAAGGATGAGTTTGCAACTACTTTACTTTTGGAGAAAATTCAAAACACTCATTATTCAATAGGGCCCAAACTATCAAAAACCAGCAGTTTCAATGAACACACATTTCTTGGTAGAATCATGCAGGACTGAAATTTTTGATGTTTTTCTACTCCTCTCATGAGCCCAAACAAGTCTCTAAAAGCATGAGTTTGCAACTACTTTACTTTTGGAGAAAATTCAAAACATTCATTATTCAATAGAGCCCAATAGCAAAAACCAGCGTTTTGAATGAAGAATCACATTTCTTGGTAGAATCATGCAGGATTGAAATTTTTGATGGTTTTTTACTCCTCTCAACAGCCCAAACAAGTTTCTAAAAGGATGAGTTTGCAACTACTTTACTTTTGGAGAAAATTCAAAACATTCATTATTCAATAGGGCCCAAACTATCAAAAACCAGCGGTTTCAATGAACACACATTTCTTGGTAGAATCATGCAGGACTGAAATTTTTGATGTTTTTCTACTCCTCTCATGAGCCCAAACAAGTCTCTAAAAGCATGAGTTTGCAACTACTTTACTTTTGGAGAAAATTCAAAACATTCATTATTCAATAGAGCCCAATAGCAAAAATCAGGTTTTGAATGAAGAATCACATTTCTTGGTAGAATCATGCAGGATTGAAATTTTTGATGGTTTTTTACTCCTCTCAACAGCCCAAACAAGTTTCTAAAAGGATGAGTTTGCAACTACTTTACTTTTGGAGAAAATTCAAAACATTCATTATTCAATAGGGCCCAAACTATCAAAAACCAGCGGTTTGAATGAACACACATTTCTTGGTAGAATCGTGCAGGACTGAAATTTGTGATGTTTTTCTACTCCTCTCATGAGCCCAAACAATTCTCTAAAAGGATGAGTTTGCAACTACTTTACTTTTGGAGAAAACTCAAAACATTCATTATTCAATAGAGCCGAATAGCAAAAACCAGCGTTTTGAATGAAGAATCACATTTCTTGGTAGAATCATGCAGGATTGAAATTTTTGATGGTTGTTTACTCCACTCAACAGCCCAAACAAGTTTCTAAAAGGATGAGTTTGCAACTACTTTACTTTTGGAGAAAATTCAAAACATTCATTATTCAATAGGGCCCAAACTATCAAAAACCAGCGGTTTCAATGAACACACATTTCTTGGTAGAATCATGCAGGACTGAAATTTTTGATGTTTTTCTACTCCTCTCATGAGACCAAACAAGTCTCTAAAAGCATGAGTTTGCAACTACTTTACTTTTGGAGAAAATTCAAAACATTCATTATTCAATAGAGCCCAATAGCAAAAATCAGGTTTTGAATGAAGAATCACATTTCTTGGTAGAATCATGCAGGATTGAAATTTTTGATGGTTTTTTACTCCTCTCAACAGCCCAAACAAGTTTCTAAAAGGATGAGTTTGCAACTACTTTACTTTTGGAGAAAATTCAAAACATTCATAATTCAATAGGGCCCAAACTATCAAAAACCAGCGGTTTCAATGAACACACATTTCTTGGTAGAATCATGCAGGACTGAAATTTTTGATGTTTTTCTACTCCTCTCATGAGCCCAAACAAGTCTCTAAAAGCATGAGTTTGCAACTACTTTACTTTTGGAGAAAATTCAAAACATTCATTATTCAATAGAGCCCAATAGCAAAAATCAGGTTTTGAATGAAGAATCACATTTCTTGGTAGAATCATGCAGGATTGAAATTTTTGATGGTTTTTTACTCCTCTCAACAGCCCAAACAAGTTTCTAAAAGGATGAGTTTGCAACTACTTTACTTTTGGAGAAAATTCAAAACATTCATTATTCAATAGGGCCCAAACTATCAAAAACCAGCGGTTTGAATGAACACACATTTCTTGGTAGAATCGTGCAGGACTGAAATTTTTGATGTTTTTCTACTCCTCTCATTAGCCCAAACAAGTCTCTAAAAGGATGAGTCTGCAACTACTTTACTTTTGGAGAAAATTCAAAACATTCATTATTCAATAGAGCCCAATAGCAAAAACCAGCGTTTTGAATGAAGAATCACATTTCTTGGTAGAATCATGCAGGATTGAAATTTTTGATGGTTTTTTACTGCTCTCAACAGCCCAAACAAGTTTCTAAAAGGATGAGTTTGCAACTACTTTACTTTTGGAGAAAATTCAAAACATTCATTATTCAATAGGGCCCAAACTATCAAAAACCAGCGGTTTCAATGAACACACATTTCTTGGTAGAATCATGCAGGACTGAAATTTTTGATGTTTTTCTACTCCTCTCATGAGCCCAAACAAGTCTCTAAAAGCATGAGTTTGCAACTACTTTAATTTTGGAGAAAATTCAAAACATTCATTATTCAATAGAGCCCAATAGCAAAAACCAGCGTTTTGAATGAAGAATCACATTTCTTGGTAGAATCATGCAGGATTGAAATTTTTGATGGTTTTTTACTCCTCTCAACAGCCCAAACAAGTTTCTAAAAGGATGAGTTTGCAACTACTTTACTTTTGGAGAAAATTCAAAACATTCATTATTCAATAGGGCCCAAACTATCAAAAACCAGCGGTTTCAATGAACACACATTTCTTGGTAGAATCATGCAGGACTGAAATTTTTGATGTTTTTCTACTCCTCTCATGAGCCCAAACAAGTCTCTAAAAGCATGAGTTTGCAACTACTTTACTTTTTAAGAAAATTCAAAACATTCATTATTCAATAGAGCCCAATAGCAAAAATCAGGTTTTGAATGAAGAATCACATTTCTTGGTAGAATCATGCAGGATTGAAATTTTTGATGGTTTTTTACTCCTCTCAACAGCCCAAACAAGTTTCTAAAAGGATGAGTTTGCAACTACTTTACTTTTGGAGAAAATTCAAAACATTCATTATTCAATAGGGCCCAAACTATCAAAAACCAGCGGTTTGAATGAACACACATTTGTTGGTAGAATCGTGCAGGACTGAAATTTTTGATTTTTTTCTACTCCTCTCATTAGCCCAAACAAGTCTCTAAAAGGATGAGTTTGCAACTACTTTACTTTTGGAGAAAATTCAAAACATTCATTATTCAACAGAGCCCAATAGCAAAAACCAGCGTTTTGAATGAAGAATCACATTTCTTGGTAGAATCATGCAGGATTGAAATTTTTGATGGTTTTTTACTGCTCTCAACAGCCCAAACAAGGTTCTAAAAGGATGAGTTTTCAACTACTTTACTTTTGGAGAAAATTCAAAACATTCATTATTCAATAGGGCCCAAACTATCAAAAACCAGAGGTTTGAATGAACACACATTTCTTGGTAGAATCATGCAGGACTGAAATTTCTGATGTTTTTCTACTCTCATGAGCCCAAACAAGTCTCTAAAAGCATGAGTTTGCAACTACTTTACTTTTGGAGAAAATTCAAAACATTCATTATTCAATAGGGCCCAAACTATCAAAAACCAGCAGTTTCAATGAACACACATTTCTTGGTAGAATCATGCAGGACTGAAATTTTTGATGTTTTTCTACTCCTCTCATGAGCCCAAACAAGTCTCTAAAAGCATGAGTTTGCAACTACTTTACTTTTGGAGAAAATTCAAAACATTCATTATTCAATAGAGCCCAATAGCAAAAATCAGGTTTTGAATGATTTATCACATTTCTTGGTAGAATCATGCAAGATTGAAATTTTTGATGGTTTTTTTACTCCTCTCAACAGCCCAAACAAGTTTCTAAAAGGATGAGTTTGCAACTACTTTACTTTTGGAGAAAATTCAAAACATTCATTATTCAATAGGGCCCAAACTATCAAAAACCAGCGGTTTCAATGAACACACATTTCTTGGTAGAATCGTGCAGGACTGAAATTTTTGATGTTTTTCTACTCCTCTCATTAGCCCAAACAAGTCTCTAAAAGGATGAGTTTGCAACTACTTTACTTTTGGAGAAAATTCAAAACATTCATTATTCAATAGGGCCCAAACTATCAAAAACCAGCGGTTTCAATGAACACACATTTCTTGGTAGAATCATGCAGGACTGAAATTTTTGATGTTTTTCTACTCCTCTCATGAGCCCAAACAAGTCTCTAAAAGCATGAGTTTGCAACTACTTTACTTTTGGAGAAAATTCAAAACATTCATTATTCAATAGAGCCCAAGAGCAAAAATCAGGTTTTGAATGAAGAATCACATTTCTTGGTAGAATCATGCAGGATTGAAATTTTTGATGGTTTTTTACTCCTCTCAACAGCCCAAACAAGTTTCTAAAAAGATGAGTTTGCAACTACTTTACTTTTGGAGAAAATTCAAAACATTCATTATTCAATAGGGCCCAAAATATCAAAAACCAGCGGTTTGAATGAACACACATTTCTTGGTAGAATCGTGCAGGACTGAAATTTTTGATGTTTTTCTACTCCTCTCATGAGCCCAAACAATTCTCTAGAAGGATGAGTTTGCAACTACTTTACTTTTGGAGAAAACTCAAAACATTCATTATTCAATAGAGCCGAATAGCAAAAACCAGCGTTTTGAATGAAGAATCACATTTCTTGGTAGAATCATGCAGGATTGAAATTTTTGATGGTTGTTTACTCCAATCAACAGCCCAAACAAGTTTCTAAAAGGATGAGTTTGCAACTACTTTACTTTTGGAGAAAATTCAAAACATTCATTATTCAATAGGGTCCAAACTATCAAAAACCAGCGGTTTCAATGAACACACATTTCTTGGTAGAATCATGCAGGACTGAAATTTTTGATGTTTTTCTACTCCTCTTATGAGACCAAACAAGTCTCTAAAAGCATGAGTTTGCAACTACTTTACTTTTGGAGAAAATTCAAAACATTCATTATTCAATAGAGCCCAATAGCAAAAATCAGGTTTTGAATGAAGAATCACATTTCTTGGTAGAATCATGCAGGATTGAAATTTTTGATGGTTTTTTACTCCTCTCAACAGCCCAAACAAGTTTCTAAAAGGATGAGTTTGCAACTACTTTACTTTTGGAGAAAATTCAAAACATTCATAATTCAATAGGGCCCAAACTATCAAAAACCAGCGGTTTCAATGAACACACATTTCTTGGTAGAATCATGCAGGACTGATATTTTTGATGTTTTTCTACTCCTCTCATGAGCCCAAACAAGTCTCTAAAAGCATGAGTTTGCAACTAC
Source organism: Dendrobates tinctorius (assembly GCF_039654945.1). Classification (NCBI taxonomy): domain Eukaryota; kingdom Metazoa; phylum Chordata; class Amphibia; order Anura; family Dendrobatidae; genus Dendrobates; species Dendrobates tinctorius. The sequence goes on from NW_027361793.1 coordinate 28,179,357, forward strand.
TTTACTTTTGGAGAAAATTCAAAACATTCATTATTCAATAGAGCCCAATAGCAAAAATCAGGTTTTGAATGAAGAATCACATTTCTTGGTAGAATCATGCAGGATTGAAATTTTTGATGGTTTTTTACTCCTCTCAACAGCCCAAACAAGTTTCTAAAAGGATGAGTTTGCAACTACTTTACTTTTGGAGAAAATTCAAAACATTCATTATTCAATAGGGCCCAAACTATCAAAAACCAGCGGTTTGAATGAACACACATTTCTTGGTAGAATCGTGCAGGACTGAAATTTTTGATGTTTTTCTACTCCTCTCATTAGCCCAAACAAGTCTCTAAAAGGATGAGTCTGCAACTACTTTACTTTTGGAGAAAATTCAAAACATTCATTATTCAATAGAGCCCAATAGCAAAAACCAGCGTTTTGAATGAAGAATCACATTTCTTGGTAGAATCATGCAGGATTGAAATTTTTGATGGTTTTTTACTGCTCTCAACAGCCCAAACAAGTTTCTAAAAGGATGAGTTTGCAACTACTTTACTTTTGTAGAAAATTCAAAACATTCATTATTCAATAGGGCCCAAACTATCAAAAACCAGCGGTTTCAATGAACACACATTTCTTGGTAGAATCATGCAGGACTGAAATTTTTGATGTTTTTCTACTCCTCTCATGAGCCCAAACAAGTCTCTAAAAGCATGAGTTTGCAACTACTTTAATTTTGGAGAAAATTCAAAACATTCATTATTCAATAGAGCCCAATAGCAAAAACCAGCGTTTTGAATGAAGAATCACATTTCTTGGTAGAATCATGCAGGATTGAAATTTTTGATGGTTTTTTACTCCTCTCAACAGCCCAAACAAGTTTCTAAAAGGATGAGTTTGCAACTACTTTACTTTTGGAGAAAATTCAAAACATTCATTATTCAATAGGGCCCAAACTATCAAAAACCAGCGGTTTCAATGAACACACATTTCTTGGTAGAATCATGCAGGACTGAAATTTTTGATGTTTTTCTACTCCTCTCATGAGCCCAAACAAGTCTCTAAAAGCATGAGTTTGCAACTACTTTACTTTTTAAGAAAATTCAAAACATTCATTATTCAATAGAGCCCAATAGCAAAAATCAGGTTTTGAATGAAGAATCACATTTCTTGGTAGAATCATGCAGGATTGAAATTTTTGATGGTTTTTTACTCCTCTCAACAGCCCAAACAAGTTTCTAAAAGGATGAGTTTGCAACTACTTTACTTTTGGAGAAAATTCAAAACATTCATTATTCAATAGGGCCCAAACTATCAAAAACCAGCGGTTTGAATGAACACACATTTCTTGGTAGAATCGTGCAGGACTGAAATTTTTGATGTTTTTCTACTCCTCTCATTAGCCCAAACAAGTCTCTAAAAGGATGAGTTTGCAACTACTTTACTTTTGGAGAAAATTCAAAACATTCATTATTCAATAGAGCCCAATAGCAAAAACCAGCGTTTTGAATGAAGAATCACATTTCTTGGTAGAATCATGCAGGATTGAAATTTTTGATGGTATTTTACTGCTCTCAACAGCCCAAACAAGTTTCTAAAAGGATGAGTTTGCAACTACTTTACTTTTGGAGAAAATTCAAAACATTCATTATTCAATAGGGCCCAAACTATCAAAAACCATAGGTTTGAATGAACACACATTTCTTGGTAGAATCATGCAGGACTGAAATTTCTGATGTTTTTCTACTCTCATGAGCCCAAACAAGTCTCTAAAAGCATGAGTTTGCAACTACTTTACTTTTGGAGAAAATTCAAAACATTCATTATTCAATAGGGCCCAAACTATCAAAAACCAGCGGTTTCAATGAACACACATTTCTTGGTAGAATCATGCAGGACTGAAATTTTTGATGTTTTTCTACTCCTCTCATGAGCCCAAACAAGTCTCTAAAAGCATGAGTTTGCAACTACTTTACTTTTGGAGAAAATTCAAAACATTCATTATTCAATAGAGCCCAATAGCAAAAATCAGGTTTTGAATGAAGAATCACATTTCTTGGTAGAATCATGCAAGATTGAAATTTTTGATGGTTTTTTACTCCTCTCAACAGCCCAAACAAGTTTCTAAAAGGATGAGTTTGCAACTACTTTACTTTTGGAGAAAATTCAAAACATTCATTATTCAATAGGGCCCAAAAGATCAAAAACCAGCGGTTTCAATGAACACACATTTCTTGGTAGAATCGTGCAGGACTGAAATTTTTGATGTTTTTCTACTTCTCTCATTAGCCCAAACAAGTCTCTAAAAGGATGAGTTTGCAACTACTTTACTTTTGGAGAAAATTCAAAACATTCATTATTCAATAGGGCCCAAACTATCAAAAACCAGCGGTTTCAATGAACACACATTTCTTGGTAGAATCATGCAGGACTGAAATTTTTGATGTTTTTCTACTCCTCTCATGAGCCCAAACAAGTCTCTAAAAGCATGAGTTTGCAACTACTTTACTTTTGGAGAAAATTCAAAACATTCATTATTCAATAGGGCCCAAACTATCAAAAACCAGCGGTGTCAATGAACACACATTTCTTGGTAGAATCATGCAGGACTGAAATTTTTTATGTTTTTCTACTCCTCTCATTAGCCCAAACAAGTCTCTAAAAGGATGAGTTTGCAACTACTTTACTTTTGGAGAAAATTCAAAACATTCATTATTCAATAGAGCCCAATAGCAAAAATCAGGTTTTGAATGAAGAATCACATTTCTTGGTAGAATCATGCAGGATTGAAATTTTTGATGGTTTTTTACTCCTCTCAACAGCCCAAACAAGTTTCTAAAAGGATGAGTTTGCAACTACTTTACTTTTGGAGAAAATTCAAAACATTCATTATTCAATAGGGCCCAAACTATCAAAAACCAGCGGTTTCAATGAACACACATTTCTTGGTAGAATCATGCAGGACTGAAATTTTTGATGTTTTTCTACTCCTCCCATGAGCCCAAACAAGTCTCTAAAAGCATGAGTTTGCAACTACTTTACTTTTGGAGAAAATTCAAAACATTCATTATTCAATAGAGCCCAATAGCAAAAATCAGGTTTTGAATGAAGAATCACATTTCTTGGTAGAATCGTGCAGGACTGAAATTTTTGATGTTTTTCTACTCCTCTCATGAGCCCAAACAAGTCTCTAAAAGGATGAGTTTGCAACTACTTTACTTTTGGAGAAAATTCAAAACATTCATTATTCAATAGAGCCCAATAGCAAAAACCTGCGTTTTGAATGAAGAATCACATTTCTTGGTAGAATCATGCAGGATTGAAATTTTTGATGGTTTTTTACTCCTCTCAACAGCCCAAACAAGTTTCTAAAAGGATGAGTTTGCAACTACTTTATTTTTGGAGAAAATTCAAAACATTCATTATTCAATAGGGCCCAAACTATCAAAAACCAGTGGTTTCAATAAACACACATTTCTTGGTGGGATCATGCAGGACTGAAATTTTTGATGTTTTTCTACTCCTCTCATGAGCCCAAACAAGTCTCTAAAAGCATGAGTTTGCAACTACTTTACTTTTGGAGAAAATTCAAAACATTCATTATTCAATAGAGCCCAAGAGCAAAAATCAGGTTTTGAATGAAGAATCACATTTCTTGGTAAAATAATGCAGGATTGAAATTTTTGATGGTTTTTTACTCCTCTCAACAGCCCAAACAAGTTTCTAAAAGGATGAGTTTGCAACTACTTTACTTTTGGAGAAAATTCAAAACATTCATTATTCAATAGGGCCCAAACTATCAAAAACCAGCAGTTTCAATGAACACACATTTCTTGGTAGAATCATGCAGGACTGAAATTTTTGATGTTTTTCTACTCCTCTCATGAGCCCAAACAAGTCTCTAAAAGCATGAGTTTGCAACTACTTTACTTTTGGAGAAAATTCAAAACATTCATTATTCAATAGAGCCCAATAGCAAAAACCAGCGTTTTGAATGAAGAATCACATTTCTTGGTAGAATCATGCAGGATTGAAATTTTTGATGGTTTTTTACTCCTCTCAACAGCCCAAACAAGTTTCTAAAAGGATGAGTTTGCAACTACTTTACTTTTGGAGAAAATTCAAAACATTCATTATTCAATAGGGCCCAAACTATCAAAAACCAGCGGTTTCAATGAACACACATTTCTTGGTAGAATCATGCAGGACTGAAATTTTTGATGTTTTTCTACTCCTCTCATGAGCCCAAACAAGTCTCTAAAAGCATGAGTTTGCAACTACTTTACTTTTGGAGAAAATTCAAAACATTCATTATTCAATAGAGCCCAATAGCAAAAATCAGGTTTTGAATGAAGAATCACATTTCTTGGTAGAATCATGCAGGATTAAAATTTTTGATGGTTTTTTACTCCTCTCAACAGCCCAAACAAGTTTCTAAAAGGATGAGTTTGCAACTACTTTACTTTTGGAGAAAATTCAAAACATTCATTATTCAATAGGGCCCAAAATATCAAAAACCAGCGGTTTGAATGAACACACATTTCTTGGTAGAATCGTGCAGGACTGAAATTTTTGATGTTTTTCTACTCCTCTCATGAGCCCAAACAAGTCTCTAAAAGGATGAGTTTGCAACTACTTTACTTTTGGAGAAAATTCAAAACATTCATTATTCAATAGAGCCCAATAGCAAAAACCAGCGTTTTGAATGAAGAATCACATTTCTTGGTAGAATCATGCAGGATTGAAATTTTTGATGGTTTTTTACTCCTCTCAACAGCCCAAACAAGTTTCTAAAAGGATGAGTTTGCAACTACTTTACTTTTGGAGAAAATTCAAAACATTCATTATTCAATAGGGCCCAAACTATCAAAAACCAGCGGTTTCAATGAACACACATTTTTTGGTAGAATCATGCAGGACTGAAATTTTTGATGTTTTTCTACTCCTCTCATGAGCCCAAACAAGTCTCTAAAAGCATGAGTTTGCAATTACTTTACTTTTGGAGAAAATTCAAAACATTCAATATTCAATAGAGCCCAATAGCAAAAATCAGGTTTTGAATGAAGAATCACATTTCTTGGTAGAATCATGCAGGATTGAAATTTTTGATGGTTTTTTACTCCTCTCAACAGCCCAAACAAGTTTCTAAAAGGATGAGTTTGCAACTACTTTACTTTTGGAGAAAATTCAAAACATTCATTATTCAATAGGGCCCAAACTATCAAAAACCAGCGGTTTGAATGAACACACATTTCTTGGTAGAATCATGCAGGACTGAAATTTTTGATGTTTTTCTACTCCTCTTATGAGCCCAAACAAGTCTCTAAAAGCATGAGTTTGCAACTACTTTACTTTTGGAGAAAATTCAAAACATTCATTATTCAATAGAGCCCAATAGCAAAAATCAGGTTTTGAATGAAGAATCACATTTCTTGGTAGAATCATGCAGGATTGAAATTTTTGATGGTTTTTTACTCCTCTCAACAGCCCAAACAAGTTTCTAAAAGGTTGAGTTTGCAACTACTTTACTTTTGGAGAAAATTCAAAACATTCATTATTCAATAGGGCCCAAACTATCAAAAACCAGCGGTTACAATGAACACACATTTCTTGGTAGAATCGTGCAGGACTGAAATTTTTGATGTTTTTCTACTCCTCTCATGAGCCCAAACAAGTCTCTAAAAGGATGAGTTTGCAACTACTTTACTTTTGGAGAAAATTCAAAACATTCATTATTCAATAGGGCCCAAACTATCAAAAACCAGTGGTTTCAATGAACACACATTTCTTGGTAGAATCATGCAGGACTGAAATTTTTGATGTTTTTCTACTCCTCTCATGAGCCCAAACAAGTCTCTAAAAGCATGAGTTTGCAACTACTTTACTTTTGGAGAAAATTCAAAACATTCATTATTCAATAGAGCCCAATAGCAAAAACCAGCGTTTTGAATGAAGAATCACATTTCTTGGTAGAATCATGCAGGATTGAAATTTTTGATGGATTTTTACTCCTCTCAACAGCCCAAACAAGTTTCTAAAAGGATGAGTTTGCAACTACTTTACTTTTGTAGAAAATTCAAAACATTCATTATTCAATACGGCCCAAACTATCAAAAACCAGCGGTTTCAATGAACACACATTTCTTGGTAGAATCATGCAGGACTGAAATTTTTGATGTTTTTCTACTCCTCTCATGAGCCCAAACAAGTCTCTAAAAGCATGAGTTTGCAACTACTTTACTTTTGGAGAAAATTCAAAACATTCATTATTCAATAGAGCCCAATAGCAAAAATCAGGTTTTGAATGAAGAATCACATTTCTTGGTAGAATCATGCAGGATTGAAATTTTTGATGGTTTTTTACTCCTCTCAACAGCCCAAACAAGTTTCTAAAAGGATGAGTTTGCAACTACTTTACTTTTGGAGAAAATTCAAAACATTCATTATTCAATAGGGCCCAAACTATCAAAAACCAGCGGTTTGAATGAACACACATTTCTTGGTAGAATCATGCAGGACTGAAATTTTTGATGTTTTTCTACTCCTCTCATGAGCCCAAACAAGTCTCTAAAAGCATGAGTTTGCAACTACTTTACTTTTGGAGAAAATTCAAAACATTCATTATTCAATAGAGCCCAATAGCAAAAATCAGGTTTTGAATGAAGAATCACATTTCTTGGTAGAATCATGCAGGATTGAAATTTTTGATGGTTTTTTACTCCTCTCAACAGCCCAAACAAGTTTCTAAAAGGTGGAGTTTGCAACTACTTTACTTTTGGAGAAAATTCAAAACATTCATTATTCAATAGGGCCTAAACTATCAAAAACCAGCAGTTTCAATGAACACACATTTCTTGGTAGAATCGTGCAGGACTGAAATTTTTGATGTTTTTCTACTCCTCTCATGAGCCCAAACAAGTCTCTAAAAGGATGAGTTTGCAACTACTTTACTTTTGGAGAAAATTCAAAACATTCATTATTCAATAGAGCCCAATAGCATAAACCAGCGTTTTGAATGAAGAATCACATTTCTTGGTAGAATCATGCAGGATTGAAATTTTTGATGGTTGTTTAGGCTGGTTTCACATTAGCGCATTTTCAGCGCGCGCACGGCCGGGGGTAGCTCCGCCCCGATCCAGCTCTCTGCCCGGCGTGCCCGCCCCTTCCTTGTAGCGCCGCCTCCTAGCGGACAGCGGCGCCTGCGATCGGCGCACCCTATCTTTAGCATAGGGTGCGCCGATCGTGCGCAGGCCGTGCGCTAGTTGCGCTTTGACCTGCGCTGCGCACTTTTGACGGTGCGCCGTGCGCGCCAAAATCCGAAAAGTTTGATTTTGGCGCGCACGGCGCACTGTCAAAAGTGCGCAGCGCAGGTCAAAGCGCAACTAGCGCACGGCCTGCGCACGATCGGCGCACCCTATGCTAAAGATAGGGTGCGCCGATCGCAGGCGCCGCTGTCCGCTAGGAGGCGGCGCTACAAGGAAGGGGCGGGCACGCCGGGCAGAGAGCCGGATCGGGGGCGGAGCTACCCCCGGCCATGCGCGCGCTGAAAATGCGCTAATGTGAAACCGGCCTTACTCCTCTCAACAGCCCAAACAAGTTTCTAAAAGGATGAGTTTGCAACTACTTTACTTTTGGAGAAAATTCAAAACATTCATTATTCAATAGGGCCCAAACTATCAAAAACCAGCGGTTTCAATGAACACACATTTCTTGGTAGAATCATGCAGGACTGAAATTTTTGATGTTTTTCTACTCCTCTCATGAGACCAAACAAGTCTCTAAAAGCATGAGTTTGCAACTACTTTACTTTTGGAGAAAATTCAAAACATTCATTATTCAATAGAGCCCAATAGCAAAAATCAGGTTTTGAATGAAGAATCACATTTCTTGGTAGAATCATGCAGGATTGAAATTTTTGATGGTTTTTTACTCCTCTCAACAGCCCAAACAAGTTTCTAAAAGGATGAGTTTGCAACTACTTTACTTTTGGAGAAAATTCAAAACATTCATAATTCAATAGGGCCCAAACTATCAAAAAACAGCGGTTTCAATGAACACACATTTCTTGGTAGAATCATGCAGGACTGAAATTTTTGATGTTTTTCTACTCCTCTCATGAGCCCAAACAAGTCTCTAAAAGCATGAGTTTGCAACTACTTTACTTTTGGAGAAAATTCAAAACATTCATTATTCAATAGAGCCCAATAGCAAAAATCAGGTTTTGAATGAAGAATCACATTTCTTGGTAGAATCATGCAAGATTGAAATTTTTAATGGTTTTTTACTCCTCTCAACAGCCCAAACAAGTTTCTAAAAGGATGAGTTTGCAACTACTTTACTTTTGGAGAAAATTCAAAACATTCATTATTCAATAGGGCCCAAACTATCAAAAACCAGCGGTTTCAATGAACACACATTTCTTGGTAGAATCGTGCAGGACTGAAATTTTTGATGTTTTTCTACTCATCTCATGAGCCCAAACAAGTCTCTAAAAGGATGAGTTTGCAACTACTTTACTTTTGGAGAAAATTCAAAACATTCATTATTCAATAGGGCCCAAACTATCAAAAACCAGCGGTTTCAATGAACACACATTTCTTGGTAGAATCATGCAGGACTGAAATTTTTGATGTTTTTCTACTCCTCTCATGAGCCCAAACAAGTCTCTAAAAGCATGAGTTTGCAACTACTTTACTTTTGGAGAAAATTCAAAACATTCATTATTCAATAGGTCCCAAACTATCAAAAACCAGCGGTGTCAATGAACACACATTTCTTGGTAGAATCATGCAGGACTGTAATTTTTGATGTTTTTCTACTCCTCTCATGAGCCCAAACAAGTCTCTAAAAGCATGAGTTTGCAACTACTTTACTTTTGGAGAAAATTCAAAACATTCATTATTCAATAGAGCCCAATATCAAAAATCAGGTTTTGAATGAAGAATCACATTTCTTGGTAGAATCATGCAGGATTGAAATTTTTGATGGTTTTTTACTCCTCTCAACAGCCCAAACAAGTTTCTAAAAGGATGAGTTTGCAACTACTTTACTTTTGGAGAAAATTCAAAACATTCATTATTCAATAGGGCTCAAAATATCAAAAACCAGCGGTTTGAATGAACACACATTTCTTGGTAGAATCATGCAGGACTGAAATTTTTGATGTTTTTCTACTCCTCTCATGAGCCCAAACAAGTCTCTAAAAGGATGAGTTTGCAACTACTTTACTTTTGGAGAAAATTCAAAACATTCATTATTCAATAGAGCCCAATAGCAAAAACCAGCGTTTTGAATGAAGAATCACATTTCTTGGTAGAATCATGCAGGACTGAAATTTTTGATGTTTTTCTACTCCTCTCATGAGCCCAAACAAGTCTCTAAAAGCATGAGTTTGCAACTACTTTACTTTTGGAGAAAATTCAAAACATTCATTATTCAATAGGGCCCAAACTATCAAAAACCAGCGGTGTCAATGAACACACATTTCTTGGTAGAATCATGCAGGACTGAAATTTTTTATGTTTTTCTACTCCTCTCATTAGCCCAAACAAGTCTCTAAAAGGATGAGTTTGCAACTACTTTACTTTTGGAGAAAATTCAAAACATTCATTATTCAATAGAGCCCAATAGCAAAAATCAGGTTTTGAATGAAGAATCACATTTCTTGGTAGAATCATGCAGGATTGAAATTTTTGATGGTTTTTTACTCCTCTCAACAGCCCAAACAAGTTTCTAAAAGGATGAGTTTGCAACTACTTTACTTTTGGAGAAAATTCAAAACATTCATTATTCAATAGGGCCCAAAATATCAAAAACCAGCGGTTTGAATGAACACACATTTCTTGGTAGAATCGTGCAGGACTGAAATTTTTGATGTTTTTCTACTCCTCTCATGAGCCCAAACAAGTCTCTAAAAGGATGAGTTTGCAACTACTTTACTTTTGGAGAAAATTCAAAACATTCATTATTCAATAGAGCCCAATAGCAAAAACCTGCGTTTTGAATGAAGAATCACATTTCTTGGTAGAATCATGCAGGATTGAAATTTTTGATGGTTTTTTACTCCTCTCAACAGCCCAAACAAGTTTCTAAAAGGATGAGTTTGCAACTACTTTATTTTTGGAGAAAATTCAAAACATTCATTATTCAATAGGGCCCAAACTATCAAAAACCAGTGGTTTCAATAAACACACATTTCTTGGTGGGATCATGCAGGACTGAAATTTTTGATGTTTTTCTACTCCTCTCATGAGCCCAAACAAGTCTCTAAAAGCATGAGTTTGCAACTACTTTACTTTTGGAGAAAATTCAAAACATTCATTATTCAATAGAGCCCAAGAGCAAAAATCAGGTTTTGAATGAAGAATCACATTTCTTGGTAAAATAATGCAGGATTGAAATTTTTGATGGTTTTTTACTCCTCTCAACAGCCCAAACAAGTTTCTAAAAGGATGAGTTTGCAACTACTTTACTTTTGGAGAAAATTCAAAACATTCATTATTCAATAGGGCCCAAACTATCAAAAACCAGCAGTTTCAATGAACACACATTTCTTGGTAGAATCATGCAGGACTGAAATTTTTGATGTTTTTCTACTCCTCTCATGAGCCCAAACAAGTCTCTAAAAGCATGAGTTTGCAACTACTTTACTTTTGGAGAAAATTCAAAACATTCATTATTCAATAGAGCCCAATAGCAAAAACCAGCGTTTTGAATGAAGAATCACATTTCTTGGTAGAATCATGCAGGATTGAAATTTTTGATGGTTTTTTACTCCTCTCAACAGCCCAAACAAGTTTCTAAAAGGATGAGTTTGCAACTACTTTACTTTTGGAGAAAATTCAAAACATTCATTATTCAATAGGGCCCAAACTATCAAAAACCAGCGGTTTCAATGAACACACATTTCTTGGTAGAATCATGCAGGACTGAAATTTTTGATGTTTTTCTACTCCTCTCATGAGCCCAAACAAGTCTCTAAAAGCATGAGTTTGCAACTACTTTACTTTTGGAGAAAATTCAAAACATTCATTATTCAATAGAGCCCAATAGCAAAAATCAGGTTTTGAATGAAGAATCACATTTCTTGGTAGAATCATGCAGGATTGAAATTTTTGATGGTTTTTTACTCCTCTCAACAGCCCAAACAAGTTTCTAAAAGGATGAGTTTGCAACTACTTTACTTTTGGAGAAAATTCAAAACATTCATTATTCAATAGGGCCCAAAATATCAAAAACCAGCGGTTTGAATGAACACACATTTCTTGGTAGAATCGTGCAGGACTGAAATTTTTGATGTTTTTCTACTCCCCTCATGAGCCCAAACAAGTCTCTAAAAGGATGAGTTTGCAACTACTTTACTTTTGGAGAAAATTCAAAACATTCATTATTCAATAGAGCCCAATAGCAAAAACCAGCGTTTTGAATGAAGAATCACATTTCTTGGTAGAATCATGCAGGATTTAAATTTTTGATGGTTTTTTACTGCTCTCAACAGCCCAAACAAGTTTCTAAAAGGATGAGTTTGCAACTACTTTACTTTTGGAGAAAATTCAAAACATTCATTATTCAATAGGGCCCAAACTATCAAAAACCAGCGGTTTGAATGAACACACATTTCTTGGTAGAATCATGCAGGACTGAAATTTTTGATGTTTTTCTACTCCTCTCATGAGCCCAAACAAGTCTCTAAAAGCATGAGTTTGCAACTACTTTACTTTTGGAGAAAATTCAAAACATTCATTATTCAATAGAGCCCAATAGCAAAAATCAGGTTTTGAATGAAGAATCACATTTCTTGGTAGAATCATGCAGGATTGAAATTTTTGATGGTTTTTTACTCCTCTCAACAGCCCAAACAAGTTTCTAAAAGGATGAGTTTGCAACTACTTTACTTTTGGAGAAAATTCAAAACATTCATTATTCAATAGGGCCCAAAATATCAAAAACCAGAGGTTTGAATCAACACACATTTCTTGGTAGAATCGTGCAGGACTGAAATTTTTGATGTTTTTCTACTCCTCTCATGAGCCCAAACAAGTCTCTAAAAGGATGAGTTTGCAACTACTTTACTTTTGGAGAAAATTCAAAACATTCATTATTCAATAGAGCCCAATAGCAAAAACCTGCGTTTTGAATGAACAATCACATTTCTTGGTAGAATCATGCAGGATTGAAATTTTTGATGGTTTTTTACTCCTCTCAACAGCCCAAACAAGTTTCTAAAAGGATGAGTTTGCAACTACTTTATTTTTGGAGAAAATTCAAAACATTCATTATTCAATAGGGCCCAAACTATCAAAAACCAGTGGTTTCAATGAACACACATTTCTTGGTGGGATCATGCAGGACTGAAAATTTTGATGTTTTTCTACTCCTCTCATGAGCCCAAACAAGTCTCTAAAAGCATGAGTTTGCAACTACTTTACTTTTGGAGAAAATTCAAAACATTCATTATTCAATAGAGCCCAATAGCAAAAATCAGGTTTTGAATGAAGAATCACATTTCTTGGTAAAATCATGCAGGATTGAAATTTTTGATGGTTTTTTACTCCTCTCAACAGCCCAAACAAGTTTCTAAAAGGATGAGTTTGCAACTACTTTACTTTTGGAGAAAATTCAAAACATTCATTATTCAATAGGGCCCAAACTATCAAAAACCAGCAGTTTCAATGAACACACATTTCTTGGTAGAATCATGCAGGACTGAAATTTTTGATGTTTTTCTACTCCTCTCATGAGCCCAAACAAGTCTCTAAAAGCATGAGTTTGCAACTACTTTACTTTTGGAGAAAATTCAAAACATTCATTATTCAATAGAGCCCAATAGCAAAAACCAGCGTTTTGAATGAAGAATCACATTTCTTGGTAGAATCATGCAGGATTGAAATTTTTGATGGTTTTTTACTCCTCTCAACAGCCCAAACAAGTTTCTAAAAGGATGAGTTTGCAACTACTTTACTTTTGGAGAAAATTCAAAACATTCATTATTCAATAGGGCCCAAACTATCAAAAACCAGCGGTTTCAATGAACACACATTTCTTGGTAGAATCATGCAGGACTGAAATTTTTGATGTTTTTCTACTCCTCTCATGAGCCCAAACAAGTCTCTAAAAGCATGAGTTTGCAACTACTTTACTTTTGGAGAAAATTCAAAACATTCATTATTCAATAGAGCCCAATAGCAAAAATCAGGTTTTGAATGAAGAATCACATTTCTTGGTAGAATCATGCAGGATTGAAATTTTTTATGGTTTTTTTACTCCTCTCAACAGCCCAAACAAGTTTCTAAAAGGATGAGTTTGCAACTACTTTACTTTTGGAGAAAATTCAAAACATTCATTATTCAATAGGGACCAAAATATCAAAAACCAGCAGTTTGAATGAACACACATTTCTTGGTAGAATCGTGCAGGACTGAAATTTTTGATGTTTTTCTACTCCTCTCATGAGCCCAAACAAGTCTCTAAAAGGATGAGTTTGCAACTACTTTACTTTTGGAGAAAATTCAAAACATTCATTATTCAATAGAGCCCAATAGCAAAAACCAACGTTTTGAATGAAGAATCACATTTCTTGGTAGAATCATGCAGGATTGAAATTTTTGATGGTTTTTTACTCCTCTCAACAGCCCAAACAAGTTTCTAAAAGCATGAGTTTGCAACTACTTTACTTTTGGAGAAAATTCAAAACATTCGTTATTCAATAGGGCCCAAACTATCAAAAACCAGCGGTTTCAATGAACACACATTTCTTGGTAGAATCGTGCAGGACTGAAATTTTTGATTTTTTTCTACTCCTCTCATGATCCCAAACAAGTCTCTAAAAGCATGAGTTTGCAACTACTTTTCTTTTGGAGAAAATTCAAAACATTCATTATTCAATAGAGCCCAATAGCAAAAACCAGCGTTTTGAATGAAGAATCACATTTCTTGGTAGAATCATGCAGGATTGAAATTTTTGATGGTTTTTTACTCCTCTCAACAGCCCAAACAATTTTCTAAAAGGATGAGTTTGCAACTACTTTACTTTTGGAGAAAATTCAAAACATTCATTATTCAATAGGGCCCAAAATATCAAAAACCAGCGGTTTGAATGAACACACATTTCTTGGTAGAATCGTGCAGGACTGAAATTTTTGATGTTTTTCTACTCCTCTCATGAGCCCAAACAAGTCTCTAAAAGGATGAGTTTGCAACTACTTTACTTTTGGAGAAAATTCAAAACATTCATTATTCAACAGAGCCCAATAACAAAAACCAGCGTTTTGAATGAAGAATCACATTTTTTGGTAGAATCGTGCAGGATTGAAATTTTTGATGGTTTTTTACTCCTCTCAACAGCCCAAACAAGTTTCTAAAAGGATGAGTTTGCAACTATTTTATTTTTGGAGAAAATTCAAAACATTCATTATTCAATAGGGCCCAAACTATCAAAAACCAGCGGTTTCAATGAACACACATTTCTTGGTAGAATCATGCAGGACTGAAATTTCTGATGTTTTTCTACTCTCATGAGCCCAAACAAGTCTCTAAAAGCATGAGTTTGCAACTACTTTACTTTTGGAGAAAATTCAAAACATTCATTATTCAATAGGGCCCAAACTATCAAAAACCAGCGGTTTCAATGAACACACATTTCTTGGTAGAATCATGCAGGACTGAAATTTTTGATGTTTTTCTACTCCTCTCATGAGCCCAAACAAGTCTCTAAAAGCATGAGTTTGCAACTACTTTACTTTTGGAGAAAATTCAAAACATTCATTATTCAATAGAGCCCAATAGCAAAAATCAGGTTTTGAATGAAGAATCACATTTCTTGGTAGAATAATGCAAGATTGAAATTTTTGATGTTTTTTTACTCCTCTCAACAGCCCAAACAAGTTTCTAAAAGGATGAGTTTGCAACTACTTTACTTTTGGAGAAAATTCAAAACATTCATTATTCAATAGGGCCCAAACTATCAAAAACCAGCGGTTTGAATGAACACACATTTCTTGGTAGAATCGTGCAGGACTGAAATTTTTGATGTTTTTCTACTCCTCTCATGAGCCCAAACAAGTCTCTAAAAGGATGAGTTTGCAACTACTTTACTTTTGGAGAAAATTCAAAACATTCATTATTCAATAGAGCCCAATAGCAAAAACCAGCGTTTTGAATGAAGAATCACATTTCTTGGTAGAATCATGCAGGATTGAAATTTTTGATGGTTTTTTACTCCTCTCAACAGCCCAAACAAGTTTCTAAAAGGATGAGTTTGCAACTACTTTACTTTTGGAGAAAATTCAAAACATTCATTATTCAATAGGGCCCAAACTATCAAAAACCAGCGGTTTGAATGAACACACATTTCTTGGTAGAATCATGCAGGACTGAAATTTTTGATGTTTTTCTACTCCTCTCATGAGCCCAAACAAGTCTCTAAAAGCATGAGTTTGCAATTACTTTACTTTTGGAGAAAATTCAAAACATTCAATATTCAATAGAGCCCAATAGCAAAAATCAGGTTTTGAATGAAGAATCACATTTCTTGGTAGAATCATGCAGGATTGAAATTTTTGATGGTTTTTTACTACTCTCAACAGCCCAAACAAGTTTCTAAAAGGATGAGTTTGCAACTACTTTACTTTTGGAGAAAATTCAAAACATTCATTATTCAATAGGGCCCAAACTATCAAAAACCAGCGGTTTGAATGAACACATATTTCTTGGTAGAATCATGCAGGACTGAAATTTTTGATGTTTTTCTACTCCTCTCATGAGCCCAAACAAGTCTCTAAAAGCATGAGTTTGCAACTACTTTACTTTTGGAGAAAATTCAAAACATTCATTATTCAATAGAGCCCAATAGCAAAAATCAGGTTTTGAATGAAGAATCACATTTCTTGGTAGAATCATGCAGGATTGAAATTTTTGATGGTTTTTTACTCCTCTCAACAGCCCAAACAAGTTTCTAAAAGGTTGAGTTTGCAACTACTTTACTTTTGGAGAAAATTCAAAACATTCATTATTCAATAGGGCCCAAACTATCAAAAACCAGCGGTTACAATGAACACACATTTCTTGGTAGAATCGTGCAGGACTGAAATTTTTGATGTTTTTCTACTCCTCTCATGAGCCCAAACAAGTCTCTAAAAGGATGAGTTTGCAACTACTTTACTTTTGGAGAAAATTCAAAACATTCATTATTCAATAGGGCCCAAACTATCAAAAACCAGCGGTTTCAATGAACACACATTTCTTGGTAGAATCATGCAGGACTGAAATTTTTGATGTTTTTCTACTCCTCTCATGAGCCCAAACAAGTCTCTAAAAGCATGAGTTTGCAACTACTTTACTTTTGGAGAAAATTCAAAACATTCATTATTCAATAGAGCCCAATAGCAAAAACCAGCGTTTTGAATGAAGAATCACATTTCTTGGTAGAATCATGCAGGATTGAAATTTTTGATGGATTTTTACTCCTCTCAACAGCCCAAACAAGTTTCTAAAAGGATGAGTTTGCAACTACTTTACTTTTGTAGAAAATTCAAAACATTCATTATTCAATACGGCCCAAACTATCAAAAACCAGCGGTTTCAATGAACACACATTTCTTGGTAGAATCATGCAGGACTGAAATTTTTGATGTTTTTCTACTCCTCTCATGAGCCCAAACAAGTCTCTAAAAGCATGAGTTTGCAACTACTTTACTTTTGGAGAAAATTCAAAACATTCATTATTCAATAGAGCCCAATAGCAAAAATCAGGTTTTGAATGAAGAATCACATTTCTTGGTAGAATCATGCAGGATTGAAATTTTTGATGGTTTTTTACTCCTCTCAACAGCCCAAACAAGTTTCTAAAAGGATGAGTTTGCAACTAATTTACTTTTGGAGAAAATTCAAAACATTCATTATTCAATAGGGCCCAAACTATCAAAAACCAGCGGTTTGAATGAACACACATTTCTTGGTAGAATCATGCAGGACTGAAATTTTTGATGTTTTTCTACTCCTCTCATGAGCCCAAACAAGTCTCTAAAAGCATGAGTTTGCAACTACTTTACTTTTGGAGAAAATTCAAAACATTCATTATTCAATAGAGCCCAATAGCAAAAATCAGGTTTTGAATGAAGAATCACATTTCTTGGTAGAATCATGCAGGATTGAAATTTTTGATGGTTTTTTACTCCTCTCAACAGCCCAAACAAGTTTCTAAAAGGATGAGTTTGCAACTACTTTACTTTTGGAGAAAATTCAAAACATTCATTATTCAATAGGGCCCAAACTATCAAAAACCAGCGGTTTCAATGAACACACATTTCTTGGTAGAATCGTGCAGGACTGAAATTTTTGATGTTTTTCTACTCCTCTCATGAGCCCAAACAAGTCTCTAAAAGGATGAGTTTGCAACTACTTTACTTTAGGAGAAAATTCAAAACATTCATTATTCAATAGAGCCCAATAGCAAAAACCAGCGTTTTGAATGAAGAATCACATTTCTTGGTAGAATCATGCAGGATTGAAATTTTTGATGGTTGTTTAGGCTGGTTTCACATTAGCGCATTTTCAGCGCGCGCACGGCCGGGGGTAGCTCTGCCCCCGATCCGGCTCTCTGCCCGGCATGCCCGCCCCTTCCTTGTAGCGCCGCCTCCTAGCGGACAGCGGCGCCTGCGATCGGCGCACCCTATCTTTAGGATAGGGTGCGCCGATCGTGCGCAGGCCGTGCGCTAGTTGCGCTTTGACCTGCGCTGCGCACTTTTGACGGTGCGCCGTGCGCGCCAAAATCCGAAAAGTTTGATTTTGGCGCGCACGGCGCACTGTCAAAAGTGCGCAGCGCAGGTCAAAGCGCAACTAGCGCACAGCCTGCGCACGATCAGCGCACCCTATGCTAAAGATAGGGTGCGCCGATCGCAGGCGCCGCTGTCCGCTAGGAGGCGGCGCTACAAGGAAGGGGCGGGCACGCCGGGCAGAGAGCCGGATTGGGGGCGGAGCTACCCCCGGCCATGCGCGCGCTGAAAATGCGCTAATGTGAAACCGGCCTTACTCCTCTCAACAGCCCAAACAAGTTTCTAAAAGGATGAGTTTGCAACTACTTTACTTTTGGAGAAAATTCAAAACATTCATTATTCAATAGGGCCCAAAATATCAAAAACCAGCGGTTTGAATCAACACACATTTCTTGGTAGAATCGTGCAGGACTGAAATTTTTGATGTTTTTCTACTCCTCTCATGAGCCCAAACAAGTCTCTAAAAGGATGAGTTTGCAACTACTTTACTTTTGGAGAAAATTCAAAACATTCATTATTCAATAGAGCCCAATAGCAAAAACCTGCGTTTTGAATGAACAATCACATTTCTTGGTAGAATCATGCAGGATTGAAATTTTTGATGGTTTTTTACTCCTCTCAACAGCCCAAACAAGTTTCTAAAAGGATGAGTTTGCAACTACTTTATTTTTGGAGAAAATTCAAAACATTCATTATTCAATAGGGCCCAAACTATCAAAAACCAGTGGTTTCAATGAACACACATTTCTTGGTGGGATCATGCAGGACTGAAAATTTTGATGTTTTTCTACTCCTCTCATGAGCCCAAACAAGTCTCTAAAAGCATGAGTTTGCAACTACTTTACTTTTGGAGAAAATTCAAAACATTCATTATTCAATAGAGCCCAATAGCAAAAATCAGGTTTTGAATGAAGAATCACATTTCTTGGTAAAATCATGCAGGATTGAAATTTTTGATGGTTTTTTACTCCTCTCAACAGCCCAAACAAGTTTCTAAAAGGATGAGTTTGCAACTACTTTACTTTTGGAGAAAATTCAAAACATTCATTATTCAATAGGGCCCAAACTATCAAAAACCAGCAGTTTCAATGAACACACATTTCTTGGTAGAATCATGCAGGACTGAAATTTTTGATGTTTTTCTACTCCTCTCATGAGCCCAAACAAGTCTCTAAAAGCATGAGTTTGCAACTACTTTACTTTTGGAGAAAATTCAAAACATTCATTATTCAATAGAGCCCAATAGCAAAAACCAGCGTTTTGAATGAAGAATCACATTTCTTGGTAGAATCATGCAGGATTGAAATTTTTGATGGTTTTTTACTCCTCTCAACAGCCCAAACAAGTTTCTAAAAGGATGAGTTTGCAACTACTTTACTTTTGGAGAAAATTCAAAACATTCATTATTCAATAGGGCCCAAACTATCAAAAACCAGCGGTTTCAATGAACACACATTTCTTGGTAGAATCATGCAGGACTGAAATTTTTGATGTTTTTCTACTCCTCTCATGAGCCCAAACAAGTCTCTAAAAGCATGAGTTTGCAACTACTTTACTTTTGGAGAAAATTCAAAACATTCATTATTCAATAGAGCCCAATAGCAAAAATCAGGTTTTGAATGAAGAATCACATTTCTTGGTAGAATCATGCAGGATTGAAATTTTTTATGGTTTTTTTACTCCTCTCAACAGCCCAAACAAGTTTCTAAAAGGATGAGTTTGCAACTACTTTACTTTTGGAGAAAATTCAAAACATTCATTATTCAATAGGGACCAAAATATCAAAAACCAGCAGTTTGAATGAACACACATTTCTTGGTAGAATCGTGCAGGACTGAAATTTTTGATGTTTTTCTACTCCTCTCATGAGCCCAAACAAGTCTCTAAAAGGATGAGTTTGCAACTACTTTACTTTTGGAGAAAATTCAAAACATTCATTATTCAATAGAGCCCAATAGCAAAAACCAACGTTTTGAATGAAGAATCACATTTCTTGGTAGAATCATGCAGGATTGAAATTTTTGATGGTTTTTTACTCCTCTCAACAGCCCAAACAAGTTTCTAAAAGCATGAGTTTGCAACTACTTTACTTTTGGAGAAAATTCAAAACATTCGTTATTCAATAGGGCCCAAACTATCAAAAACCAGCGGTTTCAATGAACACACATTTCTTGGTAGAATCGTGCAGGACTGAAATTTTTGATTTTTTTCTACTCCTCTCATGATCCCAAACAAGTCTCTAAAAGCATGAGTTTGCAACTACTTTTCTTTTGGAGAAAATTCAAAACATTCATTATTCAATAGAGCCCAATAGCAAAAACCAGCGTTTTGAATGAAGAATCACATTTCTTGGTAGAATCATGCAGGATTGAAATTTTTGATGGTTTTTTACTCCTCTCAACAGCCCAAACAATTTTCTAAAAGGATGAGTTTGCAACTACTTTACTTTTGGAGAAAATTCAACACATTCATTATTCAATAGGGCCCAAACTATAAAAAACCAGCGGTTTGAATGAACACACATTTCTTGGTAGAATCGTGCAGGACTGAAATTTTTGATGTTTTTCTACTCCTCTCATTAGCGCAAACAAGTATCTAAAAGGATGAGTCTGCAACTACTTTACTTTTGGAGAAAATTCAAAACATTCATTATTCAATAGAGCCCAATAGCAAAAACCAGCGTTTTGAATGAAGAATCACATTTCTTGGTAGAATCATGCAGGATTGAAATTTTTGATGGTTTTTTACTGCTCTCAACAGCCCAAACAAGTTTCTAAAAGGATGAGTTTGCAACTACTTTACTTTTGGAGAAAATTCAAAACATTCATTATTCAATAGGGCCCAAACTATCAAAAATCAGCGGTTTCAATGAACACACATTTCTTGGTAGAATCATGCAGGACTGAAATTTTTGATGTTTTTCTACTCCTTTCATGAGCCCAAACAAGTCTCTAAAAGCATGAGTTTGCAACTACTTTAATTTTGGAGAAAATTCAAAACATTCATTATTCAATAGAGCCCAATAGCAAAAACCAGCGTTTTGAATGAAGAATCACATTTCTTGGTAGAATCATGCAGGATTGAAATTTTTGATGGTTTTTTACTCCTCTCAACAGCCCAAACAAGAGTCTAAAAGGATGAGTTTGCAACTACTTTACTTTTGGAGAAAATTCAAAACATTCATTATTCAATAGGGCCCAAAATATCAAAAACCAGCGGTTTGAATGAACACACATTTCTTGGTAGAATCATGCAGGACTGAAATTTTTGATGTTTTTCTACTCCTCTCATTAGCCCAAACAAGTCTCTAAAAGGATGAGTTTGCAACTACTTTACTTTTGGAGAAAATTCAAAACATTCATTATTCAATAGAGCCCAATAGCAAA
Organism: Dendrobates tinctorius; assembly: GCF_039654945.1. Taxonomy (NCBI): domain Eukaryota; kingdom Metazoa; phylum Chordata; class Amphibia; order Anura; family Dendrobatidae; genus Dendrobates; species Dendrobates tinctorius. The sequence goes on from NW_027361793.1 coordinate 28,200,496, forward strand.
AACCAGCGTTTTGAATGAAGAATCACATTTCTTGGTAGAATCTTGCAGGATTGAAATTTTTGATGGTTTTTTACTCCTCTCAACAGCCCAAACAAGTTTCTAAAAGGACGAGTTTGCAACTACTTTACTTTTGGAGAAAATTCAAAACATTCATTATTCAATAGGGCCCAAACTATCAAAAACCAGCGGTTTGAATGAACACACATTTCTTGGTAGAATCATGCAGGACTGAAATTTTTGATGTTTTTCTACTCCTCTCATGAGCCCAAACAAGTCTCTAAAAGCATGAGTTTGCAACTACTTTACTTTTGGAGAAAATTCAAAACATTCATTATTCAATGGAGCCCAATAGCAAAAATCAGGTTTTGAATGAAGAATCACATTTCTTGGTAGAATCATGCAGGATTGAAATTTTTGATGGTTTTTTACTCCTCTCAACAGCCCAAACAAGTTTCTAAAAGGATGAGTTTGCAACTACTTTACTTTTGGAGAAAATTCAAAACATTCATTATTCAATAGGGCCCAAAATATCAAAAACCAGCGGTTTGAATGAACACACATTTCTTGGTAGAATCGTGCAGGACTGAAATTTTTGATGTTTTTCTACTCCTCTCATGAGCCCAAACAAGTCTCTAAAAGGATGAGTTTGCAACTACTTTACTTTTGGAGAAAATTCAAAACATTCATTATTCAACAGAGCCCAATAACAAAAACCAGCGTTTTGAATGAAGAATCACATTTTTTGGTAGAATCGTGCAGGATTGAAATTTTTGATGGTTTTTTACTCCTCTCAACAGCCCAAACAAGTTTCTAAAAGGATGAGTTTGCAACTATTTTATTTTTGGAGAAAATTCAAAACATTCATTATTCAATAGGGCCCAAACTATCAAAAACCAGCGGTTTCAATGAACACACATTTCTTGGTAGAATCATGCAGGACTGAAATTTCTGATGTTTTTCTACTCTCATGAGCCCAAACAAGTCTCTAAAAGCATGAGTTTGCAACTACTTTACTTTTGGAGAAAATTCAAAACATTCATTATTCAATAGGGCCCAAACTATCAAAAACCAGCGGTTTCAATGAACACACATTTCTTGGTAGAATCATGCAGGACTGAAATTTTTGATGTTTTTCTACTCCTCTCATGAGCCCAAACAAGTCTCTAAAAGCATGAGTTTGCAACTACTTTACTTTTGGAGAAAATTCAAAACATTCATTATTCAATAGAGCCCAATAGCAAAAATCAGGTTTTGAATGAAGAATCACATTTCTTGGTAGAATCATGCAAGATTGAAATTTTTGATGTTTTTTTACTCCTCTCAACAGCCCAAACAAGTTTCTAAAAGGATGAGTTTGCAACTACTTTACTTTTGGAGAAAATTCAAAACATTCATAATTCAATAGGGCCCAAACTATCAAAAAACAGCGGTTTGAATGAACACACATTTCTTGGTAGAATCATGCAGGACTGAAATTTTTGATGTTTTTCTACTCCTCTCATGAGCCCAAACAAGTCTCTAAAAGCATGAGTTTGCAACTACTTTACTTTTGGAGAAAATTCAAAACATTCATTATTCAATAGAGCCCAATAGCAAAAATCAGGTTTTGAATGAAGAATCACATTTCTTGGTAGAATCATGCAGGATTGAAATTTTTGATGGTTTTTTACTCCTCTCAAGAGCCCAAACAAGTTTCTAAAAGGATGAGTTTGCAACTACTTTACTTTTGGAGAAAATTCAAAACATTCATTATTCAATAGGGCCCAAACTATCAAAAACCAGCGGTTTGAATGAACACACATTTCTTGGTAGAATCGTGCAGGACTGAAATTTTTGATGTTTTTCTACTCCTCTCATTAGCCCAAACAAGTCTCTAAAAGGATGAGTCTGCAACTACTTTACTTTTGGAGAAAATTCAAAACATTCATTATTCAATAGAGCCCAATAGCAAAAACCAGCGTTTTGAATGAAGAATCACATTTCTTGGTAGAATCATGCAGGATTGAAATTTTTGATGGTTTTTTACTGCTCTCAACAGCCCAAACAAGTTTCTAAAAGGATGTTTGCAACTACTTTACTTTTGGAGAAAATTCAAAACATTCATTATTCAATAGGGCCCAAACTATCAAAAACCAGCGGTTTCAATGAACACACATTTCTTGGTAGAATCATGCAGGACTGAAATTTTTGATGTTTTTCTACTCCTCTCATGAGCCCAAACAAGTCTCTAAAAGCATGAGTTTGCAACTACTTTACTTTTGGAGAAAATTCAAAACATTCATTATTCAATAGAGCCCAATAGCAAAAATCAGGTTTTGAATGAAGAATCACATTTCTTGGTAGAATCATGCAGGATTGAAATTTTTGATGGTTTTTTACTCCTCTCAACAGCCCAAACAAGTTTCTAAAAGGATGAGTTTGCAACTATTTTATTTTTGGAGAAAATTCAAAACATTCATTATTCAATAGGGCCCAAACTATCAAAAACCAGCGGTTTCAATGAACACACATTTCTTGGTAGAATCATGCAGGACTGAATTTTCTGATGTTTTTCTACTCTCATGAGCCCAAACAAGTCTCTAAAAGCATGAGTTTGCAACTACTTTACTTTTGGAGAAAATTCAAAACATTCATTATTCAATAGGGCCCAAACTATCAAAAACCAGCGGTTTCAATGAACACACATTTCTTGGTAGAATCATGCAGGACTGAAATTTTTGATGTTTTTCTACTCCTCTCATGAGCCCAAACAAGTCTCTAAAAGCATGAGTTTGCAACTACTTTACTTTTGGAGAAAATTCAAAACATTCATTATTCAATAGAGCCCAATAGCAAAAATCAGGTTTTGAATGAAGAATCACATTTCTTGGTAGAATCATGCAAGATTGAAATTTTTGATGGTTTTTTACTCCTCTCAACAGCCCAAACAAGTTTCTAAAAGGATGAGTTTGCAACTACTTTACTTTTGGAGAAAATTCAAAACATTCATTATTCAATAGGGCCCAAACTATCAAAAACCAGCGGTTTCAATGAACACACATTTCTTGGTAGAATCGTGCAGGACTGAAATTTTTGATGTTTTTCTACTCCTCTCATGAGCCCAAACAAGTCTCTAAAAGGATGAGTTTGCAACTACTTTACTTTTGGAGAAAATTCAAAACATTCATTATTCAATAGGGCCCAAACTATCAAAAACCAGCGGTTTCAATGAACACACATTTCTTGGTAGAATCATGCAGGACTGAAATTTTTGATGTTTTTCTACTCCTCTCATGAGCCCAAACAAGTCTCTAAAAGCATGAGTTTGCAACTACTTTACTTTTGGAGAAAATTCAAAACATTCATTATTCAATAGGGCCCAAACTATCAAAAACCAGCGGTGTCAATGAACACACATTTCTTGGTAGAATCATGCAGGACTGTAATTTTTGATGTTTTTCTACTCCACTCATGAGCCCAAACAAGTCTCTAAAAGCATGAGTTTGCAACTACTTTACTTTTGGAGAAAATTCAAAACATTCATTATTCAATAGAGCCCAATAGCAAAAATCAGGTTTTGAATGAAGAATCACATTTCTTGGTAGAATCATGCAGGATTGAAATTTTTGATGGTTTTTTACTCCTCTCAACAGCCCAAACAAGTTTCTAAAAGGATGAGTTTGCAACTACTTTACTTTTGGAGAAAATTCAAAACATTCATTATTCAATAGGGCTCAAAATATCAAAAACCAGCGGTTTGAATGAACACACATTTCTTGGTAGAATCGTGCAGGACTGAAATTTTTGATGTTTTTCTACTCCTCTCATGAGCCCAAACAAGTCTCTAAAAGGATGAGTTTGCAACTACTTTACTTTTGGAGAAAATTCAAAACATTCATTATTCAATAGAGCCCAATAGCAAAAACCAGCGTTTTGAATGAAGAATCACATTTCTTGGTAGAATCATGCAGGATTGAAATTTTTGATGGTTTTTTACTCCTCTCAACAGCCCAAACAAGTTTCTAAAAGGATGAGTTTGCAACTACTTTACTTTTGGAGAAAATTCAAAACATTCATTATTCAATAGGGCCCAAACTATCAAAAACCAGCGGTGTCAATGAACACACATTTCTTGGTAGAATCATGCAGGACTGAAATTTTTGATGTTTTTCTACTCCTCTCATGAGCCCAAACAAGTCTCTAAAAGCATGAGTTTGCAACTACTTTACTTTTGGAGAAAATTCAAAACATTCATTATTCAATAGAGCCCAATAGCAAAAGTCAGGTTTTGAATGAAGAATCACATTTCTTGGTAGAATCATGCAGGATTGAAATTTTTGATGGTTTTTTACTCCTCTCAACAGCCCAAACAAGTTTCTAAAAGGATGAGTTTGCAACTACTTTACTTTTGGAGAAAATTCAAAACATTCATTATTCAATAGGGCCCAAACTGTCAAAAACCAGCGGTTTGAATGAACACACATTTCTTGGTAGAATCGTGCAGGACTGAAATTTTTGATGTTTTTCTACTCCTCTCATTAGCCCAAACAAGTCTCTAAAAGGATGAGTTTGCAACTACTTTACTTTTGGAGAAAATTCAAAACATTCATTATTCAATAGAGCCCAATAGCAAAAACCAGCGTTTTGAATGAAGAATCACATTTCTTGGTAGAATCATGCAGGATTTAAATTTTTGATGGTTTTTTACTGCTCTCAACAGCCCAAACAAGTTTCTAAAAGGATGAGTTTGCAACTACTTTACTTTTGGAGAAAATTCAAAACATTCATTATTCAATAGGGCCCAAACTATCAAAAACCAGCGGTTTGAATGAACACACATTTCTTGGTAGAATCATGCAGGACTGAAATTTTTGATGTTTTTCTACTCCTCTCATGAGCCCAAACAAGTCTCTAAAAGCATGAGTTTGCAACTATTTTACTTTTGGAGAAAATTCAAAACATTCATTATTCAATAGAGCCCAATAGCAAAAATCAGGTTTTGAATGAAGAATCACATTTCTTGGTAGAATCATGCAGGATTGAAATTTTTGATGGTTTTTTACTCCTCTCAACAGCCCAAACAAGTTTCTAAAAGGATGAGTTTGCAACTACTTTACTTTTGGAGAAAATTCAAAACATTCATTATTCAATAGGGCCCAAAATATCAAAAACCAGCGGTTTGAATGAACACACATTTCTTGGTAGAATCGTGCAGGACTGAAATTTTTGATGTTTTTCTACTCCTCTCATGAGCCCAAACAAGTCTCTAAAAGGATGAGTTTGCAACTACTTTACTTTTGGAGAAAATTCAAAACATTCATTATTCAATAGAGCCCAATAGCAAAAACCTGCGTTTTGAATGAACAATCACATTTCTTGGTAGAATCATGCAGGATTGAAATTTTTGATGGTTTTTTACTCCTCTCAACAGCCCAAACAAGTTTCTAAAAGGATGAGTTTGCAACTACTTTATTTTTGGAGAAAATTCAAAACATTCATTATTCAATAGGGCCCAAACTATCAAAAACCAGTGGTTTCAATGAACACACATTTCTTGGTGGGATCATGCAGGACTGAAAATTTTGATGTTTTTCTACTCCTCTCATGAGCCCAAACAAGTCTCTAAAAGCATGAGTTTGCAACTACTTTACTTTTGGAGAAAATTCAAAACATTCATTATTCAATAGAGCCCAATAGCAAAAATCAGGTTTTGAATGAAGAATCACATTTCTTGGTAAAATCATGCAGGATTGAAATTTTTGATGGTTTTTTACTCCTCTCAACAGCCCAAACAAGTTTCTAAAAGGATGAGTTTGCAACTACTTTACTTTTGGAGAAAATTCAAAACATTCATTATTCAATAGGGCCCAAACTATCAAAAACCAGCAGTTTCAATGAACACACATTTCTTGGTAGAATCATGCAGGACTGAAATTTTTGATGTTTTTCTACTCCTCTCATGAGCCCAAACAAGTCTCTAAAAGCATGAGTTTGCAACTACTTTACTTTTGGAGAAAATTCAAAACATTCATTATTCAATAGAGCCCAATAGCAAAAACCAGCGTTTTGAATGAAGAATCACATTTCTTCGTAGAATCATGCAGGATTGAAATTTTTGATGGTTTTTTACTCCTCTCAACAGCCCAAACAAGTTTCTAAAAGGATGAGTTTGCAACTACTTTACTTTTGGAGAAAATTCAAAACATTCATTATTCAATAGGGCCCAAACTATCAAAAACCAGCGGTTTCAATGAACACACATTTCTTGGTAGAATCATGCAGGACTGAATTTTTTGATGTTTTTCTACTCCTCTCATGAGCCCAAACAAGTCTCTAAAAGCATGAGTTTGCAACTACTTTACTTTTGGAGAAAATTCAAAACATTCATTATTCAATAGAGCCCATTAGCAAAAATCAGGTTTTGAATGAAGAATCACATTTCTTGGTAGAATCATGCAGGATTGAAATTTTTTATGGTTTTTTACTCCTCTCAACAGCCCAAACAAGTTTCTAAAAGGATGAGTTTGCAACTACTTTACTTTTGGAGAAAATTCAAAACATTCATTATTCAATAGGGCCCAAAATATCAAAAACCAGCAGTTTGAATGAACACACATTTCTTGGTAGAATCGTGCAGGACTGAAATTTTTGATGTTTTTCTACTCCTCTCATGAGCCCAAACAAGTCTCTAAAAGGATGAGTTTGCAACTACTTTACTTTTGGAGAAAATTCAAAACATTCATTATTCAATAGAGCCCAATAGCAAAAACCAACGTTTTGAATGAAGAATCACATTTCTTGGTAGAATCATGCAGGATTGAAATTTTTGATGGTTTTTTACTCCTCTCATGAGCCCAAACAATTCTCTAAAAGGATGAGTTTGCAACTACTTTACTTTTGGAGAAAATTCAAAACATTCATTATTCAATAGAGCCCAATAGCAAAAACCAGTGTTTTGAATGAAGAATCACATTTCTTGGTAGAATCATGCAGGATTGAAATTTTTGATGGTTTTTTACTCCTCTCAACAGCCCAAACAAGTTTCTAAAAGCATGAGTTTGCAACTACTTTACTTTTGGAGACAATTCAAAACATTCGTTATTCAATAGGGCCCAAAATATCAAAAACCAGCGGTTTGAATGAACACACATTTCTTGGTAGAATCGTGCAGGACTGAAATTTTTGATTTTTTTTCTACTCCTCTCATGAGCCCAAACAAGTCTCTAAAAGCATGAGTTTGCAACTACTTTACTTTTGGAGAAAATTCAAAACATTCATTATTCAATAGAGCCCAATAGCAAAAGTCAGGTTTTGAATGAAGAATCACATTTCTTGGTAGAATCATGCAGGATTGAAATTTTTGATGGTTTTTTACTCCTCTCAACAGCCCAAACAAGTTTCTAAAAGAATGAGTTTGCAACTACTTTACTTTTGGAGAAAATTCAAAACATTCATTATTCAATAGGGCCCAAACTATCAAAAACCAGCGGTGTCAATGAACACACATTTCTTGGTAGAATCATGCAGGACTGAAATTTTTGATGTTTTTCTACTCCTCTCATGAGCCCAAACAAGTCTCTAAAAGCATGAGTTTGCAACTACTTTACTTTTGGAGAAAATTCAAAACATTCATTATTCAATAGAGCCCAATAGCAAAAGTCAGGTTTTGAATGAAGAATCACATTTCTTGGTAGAATCATGCAGGATTGAAATTTTTGATGGTTTTTTACTCCTCTCAACAGCCCAAACAAGTTTCTAAAAGGATGAGTTTGCAACTACTTTACTTTTGGAGAAAATTCAAAACATTCATTATTCAATAGGGCCCAAACTGTCAAAAACCAGCGGTTTGAATGAACACACATTTCTTGGTAGAATCGTGCAGGACTGAAATTTTTGATGTTTTTCTACTCCTCTCATTAGCCCAAACAAGTCTCTAAAAGGATGAGTTTGCAACTACTTTACTTTTGGAGAAAATTCAAAACATTCATTATTCAATAGAGCCCAATAGCAAAAACCAGCGTTTTGAATGAAGAATCACATTTCTTGGTAGAATCATGCAGGATTTAAATTTTTGATGGTTTTTTACTGCTCTCAACAGCCCAAACAAGTTTCTAAAAGGATGAGTTTGCAACTACTTTACTTTTGGAGAAAATTCAAAACATTCATTATTCAATAGGGCCCAAACTATCAAAAACCAGCGGTTTGAATGAACACACATTTCTTGGTAGAATCATGCAGGACTGAAATTTTTGATGTTTTTCTACTCCTCTCATGAGCCCAAACAAGTCTCTAAAAGCATGAGTTTGCAACTATTTTACTTTTGGAGAAAATTCAAAACATTCATTATTCAATAGAGCCCAATAGCAAAAATCAGGTTTTGAATGAAGAATCACATTTCTTGGTAGAATCATGCAGGATTGAAATTTTTGATGGTTTTTTACTCCTCTCAACAGCCCAAACAAGTTTCTAAAAGGATGAGTTTGCAACTACTTTACTTTTGGAGAAAATTCAAAACATTCATTATTCAATAGGGCCCAAAATATCAAAAACCAGCGGTTTGAATGAACACACATTTCTTGGTAGAATCGTGCAGGACTGAAATTTTTGATGTTTTTCTACTCCTCTCATGAGCCCAAACAAGTCTCTAAAAGGATGAGTTTGCAACTACTTTACTTTTGGAGAAAATTCAAAACATTCATTATTCAATAGAGCCCAATAGCAAAAACCTGCGTTTTGAATGAACAATCACATTTCTTGGTAGAATCATGCAGGATTGAAATTTTTGATGGTTTTTTACTCCTCTCAACAGCCCAAACAAGTTTCTAAAAGGATGAGTTTGCAACTACTTTATTTTTGGAGAAAATTCAAAACATTCATTATTCAATAGGGCCCAAACTATCAAAAACCAGTGGTTTCAATGAACACACATTTCTTGGTGGGATCATGCAGGACTGAAAATTTTGATGTTTTTCTACTCCTCTCATGAGCCCAAACAAGTCTCTAAAAGCATGAGTTTGCAACTACTTTACTTTTGGAGAAAATTCAAAACATTCATTATTCAATAGAGCCCAATAGCAAAAATCAGGTTTTGAATGAAGAATCACATTTCTTGGTAAAATCATGCAGGATTGAAATTTTTGATGGTTTTTTACTCCTCTCAACAGCCCAAACAAGTTTCTAAAAGGATGAGTTTGCAACTACTTTACTTTTGGAGAAAATTCAAAACATTCATTATTCAATAGGGCCCAAACTATCAAAAACCAGCAGTTTCAATGAACACACATTTCTTGGTAGAATCATGCAGGACTGAAATTTTTGATGTTTTTCTACTCCTCTCATGAGCCCAAACAAGTCTCTAAAAGCATGAGTTTGCAACTACTTTACTTTTGGAGAAAATTCAAAACATTCATTATTCAATAGAGCCCAATAGCAAAAACCAGCGTTTTGAATGAAGAATCACATTTCTTCGTAGAATCATGCAGGATTGAAATTTTTGATGGTTTTTTACTCCTCTCAACAGCCCAAACAAGTTTCTAAAAGGATGAGTTTGCAACTACTTTACTTTTGGAGAAAATTCAAAACATTCATTATTCAATAGGGCCCAAACTATCAAAAACCAGCGGTTTCAATGAACACACATTTCTTGGTAGAATCATGCAGGACTGAATTTTTTGATGTTTTTCTACTCCTCTCATGAGCCCAAACAAGTCTCTAAAAGCATGAGTTTGCAACTACTTTACTTTTGGAGAAAATTCAAAACATTCATTATTCAATAGAGCCCATTAGCAAAAATCAGGTTTTGAATGAAGAATCACATTTCTTGGTAGAATCATGCAGGATTGAAATTTTTTATGGTTTTTTACTCCTCTCAACAGCCCAAACAAGTTTCTAAAAGGATGAGTTTGCAACTACTTTACTTTTGGAGAAAATTCAAAACATTCATTATTCAATAGGGCCCAAAATATCAAAAACCAGCAGTTTGAATGAACACACATTTCTTGGTAGAATCGTGCAGGACTGAAATTTTTGATGTTTTTCTACTCCTCTCATGAGCCCAAACAAGTCTCTAAAAGGATGAGTTTGCAACTACTTTACTTTTGGAGAAAATTCAAAACATTCATTATTCAATAGAGCCCAATAGCAAAAACCAACGTTTTGAATGAAGAATCACATTTCTTGGTAGAATCATGCAGGATTGAAATTTTTGATGGTTTTTTACTCCTCTCATGAGCCCAAACAATTCTCTAAAAGGATGAGTTTGCAACTACTTTACTTTTGGAGAAAATTCAAAACATTCATTATTCAATAGAGCCCAATAGCAAAAACCAGTGTTTTGAATGAAGAATCACATTTCTTGGTAGAATCATGCAGGATTGAAATTTTTGATGGTTTTTTACTCCTCTCAACAGCCCAAACAAGTTTCTAAAAGCATGAGTTTGCAACTACTTTACTTTTGGAGACAATTCAAAACATTCGTTATTCAATAGGGCCCAAAATATCAAAAACCAGCGGTTTGAATGAACACACATTTCTTGGTAGAATCGTGCAGGACTGAAATTTTTGATTTTTTTTCTACTCCTCTCATGAGCCCAAACAAGTCTCTAAAAGCATGAGTTTGCAACTACTTTACTTTTGGAGAAAATTCAAAACATTCATTATTCAATAGAGCCCAATAGCAAAAATCAGGTTTTGAATGAAGAATCACATTTCTTGGTAGAATCATGCAGGATTGAAATTTTTGATGGTTTTTTACTCCTCTCAACAGCCCAAACAAGTTTCTAAAAGGATGAGTTTGCAACTACTTTACTTTTGGAGAAAATTCAAAACATTCATTATTCAATAGGGCCCAAAATATCAAAAACCAGCGGTTTGAATGAACACACATTTCTTGGTAGAATCGTGCAGGACTGAAATTTTTGATGTTTTTCTACTCCTCTCATGAGCCCAAACAAGTCTCTAAAAGGATGAGTTTGCAACTACTTTACTTTTGGAGAAAATTCAAAACATTCATTATTCAACAGAGCCCAATAACAAAAACCAGCGTTTTGAATGAAGAATCACATTTTTTGGTAGAATCGTGCAGGATTGAAATTTTTGATGGTTTTTTACTCCTCTCAACAGCCCAAACAAGTTTCTAAAAGGATGAGTTTGCAACTATTTTATTTTTGGAGAAAATTCAAAACATTCATTATTCAATAGGGCCCAAACTATCAAAAACCAGCGGTTTCAATGAACACACATTTCTTGGTAGAATCATGCAGGACTGAAATTTCTGATGTTTTTCTACTCTCATGAGCCCAAACAAGTCTCTAAAAGCATGAGTTTGCAACTACTTTACTTTTGGAGAAAATTCAAAACATTCATTATTCAATAGGGCCCAAACTATCAAAAACCAGCGGTTTCAATGAACACACATTTCTTGGTAGAATCATGCAGGACTGAAATTTTTGATGTTTTTCTACTCCTCTCATGAGCCCAAACAAGTCTCTAAAAGCATGAGTTTGCAACTACTTTACTTTTGGAGAAAATTCAAAACATTCATTATTCAATAGAGCCCAATAGCAAAAATCAGGTTTTGAATGAAGAATCACATTTCTTGGTAGAATAATGCAAGATTGAAATTTTTGATGGTTTTTTACTCCTCTCAACAGCCCAAACAAGTTTCTAAAAGGATGAGTTTGCAACTACTTTACTTTTGGAGAAAATTCAAAACATTCATTATTCAATAGGGCCCAAACTATCAAAAACCAGCGGTTTGAATGAACACACATTTCTTGGTAGAATCGTGCAGGACTGAAATTTTTGATGATTTTCTACTCCTCTCATTAGCCCAAACAAGTCTCTAAAAGGATGAGTTTGCAACTACTTTACTTTTGGAGAAAATTCAAAACATTCATTATTCAATAGAGCCCAATAGCAAAAACCAGCATTTTGAATGAAGAATCACATTTCTTGGTAGAATCATGCAGGATTGAAATTTTTGATGGTTTTTTACTGCTCTCAACAGCCCAAACAAGTTTCTAAAAGGATGAGTTTGCAACTACTTTACTTTTGGAGAAAATTCAAAACATTCATTATTCAATAGGGCCCAAACTATCAAAAACCTGCGGTTTCAATGAACACACATTTCTTGGTAGAATCATGCAGGACTGAAATTTTTGATGTTTTTCTACTCCTCTCATGAGCCCAAACAAGTCTCTAAAAGCATGAGTTTGCAACTACTTTACTTTTGGAGAAAATTCAAAACATTCATTATTCAATAGAGCCCAATAGCAAAAACCAGCGTATTGAATGAAGAATCACATTTCTTGGTAGAATCATGCAGGATTGAAATTTTTGATGGTTTTTTACTCCTCTCAACAGCCCAAACAAGTTTCTAAAAGGATGAGTTTGCAACTACTTTACTTTTGGAGAAAATTCAAAACATTCATTATTCAATAGGGCCCAAACTATCAAAAACCAGTGGTTTCAATGAACACACATTTCTTGGTGGGATCATGCAGGACTGAAATTTTTGATGTTTTTCTACTCCTCTCATGAGCCCAAACAAGTCTCTAAAAGCATGAGTTTGCAACTACTTTACTTTTGGAGAAAATTTAAAACATTCATTATTCAATAGAGCCCAATAGCAAAAATCAGGTTTTGAATGAAGAATCACATTTCTTGGTAAAATCATGCAGGATTGAAATTTTTGATGGTTTTTTACTCCTCTCAACAGCCCAAACAAGTTTCTAAAAGGATGAGTTTGCAACTACTTTACTTTTGGAGAAAATTCAAAACATTCATTATTCAATAGGGCCCAAACTATCAAAAACCAGCAGTTTCAATGAACACACATTTCTTGGTAGAATCATGCAGGACTGAAATTTTTGATGTTTTTCTACTCCTCTCATGAGCCCAAACAAGTCTCTAAAAGCATGAGTTTGCAACTACTTTACTTTTGGAGAAAATTCAAAACATTCATTATTCAATAGAGCCCAATAGCAAAAATCAGGTTTTGAATGAAGAATCACATTTCTTGGTAGAATCATGCAGGATTGAAATTTTTGATGGTTTTATACTCCTCTCAACAGCCCAAACAAGTTTCTAAAAGGATGAGTTTGCAACTACTTTACTTTTGGAGAAAATTCAAAACATTCATTATTCAATAGGGCCCAAAATATCAAAAACCAGCGGTTTGAATGAACACACATTTCTTGGTAGAATCGTGCAGGACTGAAATTTTTGATGTTTTTCTACTCCTCTCATGAGCCCAAACAAGTCTCTAAAAGGATGAGTTTGCAACTACTTTACTTTTGGAGAAAATTCAAAACATTCATTATTCAATAGAGCCCAATAGCAAAAACCAGCGTTTTGAATGAAGAATCACATTTCTTGGTAGAATCATGCAGGATTGAAATTTTTGATGGTTTTTTACTCCTCTCAACAGCCCAAACAAGTTTCTAAAAGCATGAGTTTGCAACTACTTTACTTTTGGAGACAATTCAAAACATTCGTTATTCAATAGGGCCCAAAATATCAAAAACCAGCGGTTTGAATGAACACACATTTCTTGGTAGAATCATGCAGGACTGAAATTTTTGATTTTTTTTCTACTCCTCTCATGAGCCCAAACAAGTCTCTAAAAGCATGAGTTTGCAACTACTTTACTTTTGGAGAAAATTCAAAACATTCATTATTCAATAGAGCCCAATAGCAAAAAACAGCGTTTTGAATGAAGAATCACATTTCTTGGTAGAATCATGCAGGATTGAAATTTTTGATGGTTTTTTACTCCTCTCAACAGCCCAAACAAGTTTCTAAAAGGATGAGTTTGCAACTACTTTATTTTTGGAGAAAATTCAAAACATTCATTATTCAATAGGGCCCAAACTATCAAAAACCAGCGGTTTCAATGAACACACATTTCTTGGTAGAATCATGCAGGACTGAAATTTCTGATGTTTTTCTAATCTCATGAGCCCAAACAAGTCTCTAAAAGCATGAGTTTGCAACTACTTTACTTTTGGAGAAAATTCAAAACATTCATTATTCAATAGGGCCCAAACTATCAAAAACCAGCGGTTTGAATGAACACACATTTCTTGGTAGAATCGTGCAGGACTGAAATTTTTGATGTTTTTCTACTCCTCTCATTAGCCCAAACAAGTCTCTAAAAGGATGAGTCTGCAACTACTTTACTTTTGGAGAAAATTCAAAACATTCATTATTCAATAGAGCCCAATAGCAAAAACCAGCGTTTTGAATGAAGAATTACATTTCTTGGTAGAATCATGCAGGATTGAAATTTTTGATGGTTTTTTACTGCCCTCAACAGCCCAAACAAGTTTCTAAAAGGATTAGTTTGCAACTACTTTACTTTTGGAGAAAATTCAAAACATTCATTATTCAATAGGGCCCAAACTATCAAAAACCAGCGGTTTGAATGAACACACATTTCTTGGTAGAATCATGCAGGACTGAAATTTTTGATGTTTTTCTACTCCTCTCATGAGCCCAAACAAGTCTCTAAAAGGATGAGTTTGCAACTACTTTACTTTTGGAGAAAATTCAAAACATTCATTATTCAATAGAGCCCAATAGCAAAAACCTGCGTTTTGAATGAAGAATCACATTTCTTGGTAGAATCATGCAGGATTGAATTTTTTGATGGTTTTTTACTCCTCTCAACAGCCCAAACAAGTTTCTAAAAGGATGAGTTTGCAACTACTTTATTTTTGGAGAAAATTCAAAACATTCATTATTCAATAGGGCCCAAACTATCAAAAACCAGTGGTTTCAATGAACACACATTTCTTGGTGGGATCATGCAGGACTGAAATTTTTGATGTTTTTCTACTCCTCTCATGAGCCCAAACAAGTCTCTAAAAGCATGAGTTTGCAACTACTTTACTTTTGGAGAAAATTCAAAACATTCATTATTCAATAGAGCCCAATAGCAAAAATCAGGTTTTGAATGAAGAATCACATTTCTTGGTAAAATCATGCAGGATTGAAATTTTTGATGGTTTTTTACTCCTCTCAACAGCCCAAACAAGTTTCTAAAAGGATGAGTTTGCAACTACTTTACTTTTGGAGAAAATTCAAATCATTCATTATTCAATAGGGCCCAAACTATCAAAAACCAGCAGTTTCAATGAACACACATTTCTTGGTAGAATCATGCAGGACTGAAATTTTTGATGTTTTTCTACTCCTCTCATGAGCCCAAACAAGTCTCTAAAAGCATGAGTTTGCAACTACTTTACTTTTGGAGAAAATTCAAAACATTCATTATTCAATAGAGCCCAATAGCAAAAATCAGGTTTTGAATGAAGAATCACATTTCTTGGTAGAATCATGCAGGATTGAAATTTTTGATGGTTTTATACTCCTCTCAACAGCCCAAGCAAGTTTCTAAAAGGATGAGTTTGCAACTACTTTACTTTTGGAGAAAATTCAAAACATTCATTATTCAATAGGGCCCAAAATATAAAAAACCAGCGGTTTGAATGAACACACATTTCTTGGTAGAATCGTGCAGGACTGAAATTTTTGATGTTTTTCTACTCCTCTCATGAGCCCAAACAAGTCTCTAAAAGGATGAGTTTGCAACTACTTTACTTTTGGAGAAAATTCAAAACATTCATTATTCAATAGAGCCCAATAGCAAAAACCAGCGTTTTGAATGAAGAATCACATTTCTTGGTAGAATCATGCAGGATTGAAATTTTTGATGGTTTTTTACTCCTCTCAACAGCCCAAACAAGTTTCTAAAAGCATGAGTTTGCAACTACTTTACTTTTGGAGACAATTCAAAACATTCGTTATTCAATAGGGCCCAAAATATCAAAAACCAGCGGTTTGAATGAACACACATTTCTTGGTAGAATCGTGCAGGACTGAAATTTTTGATTTTTTTCTACTCCTCTCATGAGCCCAAACAAGTCTCTAAAAGCATGAGTTTGCAACTACTTTACTTTTGGAGAAAATTCAAAACATTCATTATTCAATAGAGCCCAATAGCAAAAACCAGCGTTTTGAATGAAGAATCACATTTCTTGGTAGAATCATGCAGGATTGAAATTTTTGATGGTTTTTTACTCCTCTCAACAGCCCAAACAAGTTTCTAAAAGGATGAGTTTGCAACTACTTTATTTTTGGAGAAAATTCAAAACATTCATTATTCAATAGGGCCCAAACTAACAAAAAACAGCGGTTTCAATGAACACACATTTCTTGGTAGAATCGTGCAGGACTGAAATTTTTGATGTTTTTCTACTCCTCTCATGAGCCCAAACAAGTCTCTAAAAGGATGAGTTTGCAACTACTTTACTTTTGGAGAAAATTCAAAACATTCATTATTCAATAGAGCCCAATAGCAAAAACCAGCGTTTTGAATGAAGAATCACATTTCTTGGTAGAATCATGCAGGATTGAAATTTTTGATGGTTTTTTACTCCTCTCAACAGCCCAAACAAGTTTCTAAAAGCATGAATTTGCAACTACTTTACTTTTGGAGACAATTCAAAACATTCGTTATTCAATAGGGCCCAAAATATCAAAAACCAGCGGTTTGAATGAACACACATTTCTTGGTAGAATCGAGCAGGACTGAAATTTTTGATTTTTTTCTACTCCTCTCATGAGCCCAAACAAGTCTCTAAAAGCATGAGTTTGCAACTACTTTACTTTTGGAGAAAATTCAAAACATTCATTATTCAATAGAGCCCAATAGCAAAAACCAGCGTTTTGAATAAAGAATCACATTTCTTGGTAGAATCATGCAGGATTGAAATTTTTGATGGTTTTTTACTCCTCTCAACAGCCCAAACAAGTTTCTAAAAGGATGAGTTTGCAACTACTTTATTTTTGGAGAAAATTCAAAACATTCATTATTCAATAGGGCCCAAACTATCAAAAACCAGCGGTTTCAATGAACACACATTTCTTGGTAGAATCATGCAGGACTGAAATTTCTGATGTTTTTCTAATCTCATGAGCCCAAACAAGTCACTAAAAGCATGAGTTTGCAACTACTTTACTTTTGGAGAAAATTCAAAACATTCATTATTCAATAGGGCCCAAACTATCAAAAACCAGCGGTTTGAATGAACACACATTTCTTGGTAGAATCGTGCAGGACTGACATTTTTGATGTTTTTCTACTCCTCTCATTAGCCCAAACAAGTCTCTAAAAGGATGAGTCTGCAACTACTTTACTTTTGGAGAAAATTCAAAACATTCATTATTCAATAGAGCCCAATAGCAAAAACCAGCGTTTTGAATGAAGGATTACATTTCTTGGTAGAATCATGCAGGATTGAAATTTTTGATGGTTTTTTACTGCTCTCAACAGCCCAAACAAGTTTATAAAAGGATGAGTTTGCAACTACTTTACTTTTGGAGAAAATTCAAAACATTCATTATTCAATAGGGCCCAAACTATCAAAAACCAGCGGTTTCAATGAACACACATTTCTTGGTAGAATCATGCAGGACTGAAATTTTTGATGTTTTTCTACTCCTCTCATGAGCCCAAACAAGTCTCTAAAAGCATGAGTTTGCAACTACTTTAATTTTGGAGAAAATTCAAAACATTCATTATTCAATAGAGCCCAATAGCAAAAACCAGCGTTTTGAATGAAGAATCACATTTCTTGGTAGAATCATGCAGGATTGAAATTTTTGATGGTTTTTTACTCCTCTCAACAGCCCAAACAAGTGTCTAAAAGGATGAGTTTGCAACTACTTTACTTTTGGAGAAAATTCAAAACATTCATTATTCAATAGGGCCCAAAATATCAAAAACCAGCGGTTTGAATGAACACACATTTCTTGGTAGAATCGTGCAGGACTGAAATTTTTGATGTTTTTCTACTCCTCTCATGAGCCCAAACAAGTCTCTAAAAGGATGAGTTTGCAACTACTTTACTTTTGGAGAAAATTCAAAACATTCATTATTCAATAGAGCCCAATAGCAAAAACCAGCGTTTTGAATGAAGAATCACATTTCTTGGTAGAATCATGCAGGATTGAAATTTTTGATGGTTTTTTACTCCTCTCAACAGCCCAAACAAGTTTCTAAAAGGATGAGTTTGCAACTACTTTACTTTTGGAGAGAATTCAAAACATTCATTATTCAATAGGTCCCAAACTATCAAAAACCAGCGGTTTCAATGAACACACATTTCTTGGTAGAATCATGCAGGACTGAAATTTTTGATGTTTTTCTACTCCTCTCATGAGCCCAAACAAGTCTCTAAAAGCATGAGTTTGCAACTACTTTACTTTTGAAGAAAATTCAAAACATTCATTATTCAATAGAGCCCAATAGCAAAAATCAGGTTTTGAATGAAGAATCACATTTCTTGGTAGAATCATGCAGAATTGAAATTTTTGATGGTTTTTTACTCCTCTCAACAGCCCAAACAAGTTTCTAAAAGGATGAGTTTGCAACTACTTTACTTTTGGAGAAAATTCAAAACATTCATTATTCAATAGGGCCCAAACTATCAAAAACCAGCGGTTTGAATGAACACACATTTCTTGGTAGAATCGTGCAGGACTGAAATTTTTGATGTTTTTCTACTCCTCTCATGAGCCCAAACAAGTCTCTAAAAGGATGAGTTTGCAACTACTTTACTTTTGGAGAAAATTCAAAACATTCATTATTCAACAGAGCCCAATAACAAAAACCAGCGTTTTGAATGAAGAATCACATTTCTTGGTAGAATCATGCAGGATTGAAATTTTTGATGGTTTTTTACTCCTCTCAACAGCCCAAACAAGTTTCTAAAAGGATGAGTTTGCAACTATTTTATTTTTGGAGAAAATTCAAAACATTCATTATTCATTAGGGCCCAAACTATCAAAAACCAGCGGTTTCAATGAACACACATTTCTTGGTAGAATCATGCAGGACTGAAATTTTTGATGTTTTTCTACTCCTCTCATGAGCCCAAACAAGTCTCTAAAAGCATGAGTTTGCAACTACTTTACTTTTGGAGAAAATTCAAAACATTCATTATTCAATAGGGCCCAAACTATCAAAAACCAGCAGTTTCAATGAACACACATTTCTTGGTAGAATCATGCAGGACTGAAATTTTTGATGTTTTTCTACTCCTCTCATGAGCCCAAACAAGTCTCTAAAAGGATGAGTTTGCAACTACTTTACTTTTGGAGAAAATTCAAAACATTCATTATTCAATAGAGCCCAATAGCAAAAACCAGCGTTTTGAATGAAGAATCACATTTCTTGGTAGAATCATGCAGGATTGAAATTTTTGATGGTTTTTTACTGCTCTCAAAAGCCCAAACAAGTTTCTAAAAGGATGAGTTTGCAACTACTTTACTTTTGGAGAAAATTCAAAACATTCATTATTCAATAGGGCCCAAACTATCAAAAACCAGCGGTTTCAATGAACACACATTTTTTGGTAGAATCATGCAGGACTGAAATTTTTGATGTTTTTCTACTCCTCTCATGAGCCCAAACAAGTCTCTAAAAGCATGAGTTTGCAACTACTTTACTTTTGGAGAAAATTCAAAACATTCATTATTCAATAGAGCCCAATAGCAAAAACCAGCGTATTGAATGAAGAATCACATTTCTTGGTAGAATCATGCAGGATTGAAATTTTTGATGGTTTTTTACTCCTCTCAACAGCCCAAACAAGTTTCTAAAAGGATGAGTTTGCAACTACTTTACTTTTGGAGAAAATTCAAAACATTCATTATTCAATAGGGCCCAAACTATCAAAAACCAGCGGTTTCAATGAACACACATTTCTTGGTAGAATCATGCAGGACTGAAATTTTTGATGTTTTTCTACTCCTCTCATGAGCCCAAACAAGTCTCTAAAAGCATGAGTTTGCAACTACTTTACTTTTGGAGAAAATTCAAAACATTCATTATTCAATAGAGCCCAATAGCAAAAATCAGGTTTTGAATGAAGAATCACATTTCTTGGTAGAATCATGCAGGATTGAAATTTTTGATGGTTTTTTACTCCTCTCAACAGCCCAAACAAGTTTCTAAAAGGATGAGTTTGCAACTGCTTTACTTTTGGAGAAAATTCAAAACATTCATTATTCAATAGGGCCCAAAATATCAAAAACCAGGGGTTTGAATGAACACACATTTCTTGGTAGAATCGTGCAGGACTGAAATTTTTGATGTTTTTCTACTCCTCTCATGAGCCCAAACAAGTCTCTAAAAGGATGAGTTTGCAACTACTTTACTTTTGGAGAAAATTCAAAACATTCATTATTCAATAGAGCCCAATAGCAAAAACCAGCGTTTTGAATGAAGAATCACATTTCTTGGTAGAATCATGCAGGATTGAAATTTTTGATGGTTTTTTACTCCTCTCAACAGCCCAAACAAGTTTCTAAAAGGATGAGTTTGCAACTACTTTACTTTTGGAGAAAATTCAAAACATTCATTATTCAATAGGGCCCAAAATATCAAAAACCAGCGGTTTGAATGAACACACATTTCTTGGTAGAATCGTGCAGGACTGAAATTTTTGATGTTTTTCTACTCCTCTCATTAGCCCAAACAAGTCTCTAAAAGGATGAGTTTGCAACTACTTTACTTTTGGAGAAAATTCAAAACATTCATTATTCAATAGAGCCCAATAGCAAAAACCAGCGTTTTGAATGAAGAATCACATTTCTTGGTAGAATCATGCAGGATTGAAATTTTTGATGGTTTTTTACTCCTCTCAACAGCCCAAACAAGTTTCTAAAAGGATGAGTTTGCAACTACTTTATTTTTGGAGAAAATTCAAAACATTCATTATTCAATAGGGCCCAAACTAACAAAAACCAGCGGTTTCAATGAACACACATTTCTTGGTAGAATCATGCAGGACTGAAATTTCTGATGTTTTTCTAATCTCATGAGCCCAAACAAGTCTCTAAAAGCATGAGTTTGCAACTACTTTACTTTTGGAGAAAATTCAAAACATTCATTATTCAATAGGGCCCAAACTATCAAAAACCAGCGGTTTCAATGAACACACATTTCTTGGTAGAATCATGCAGGACTGAAATTTTTGATGTTTTTCTACTCCTCTCATGAGCCCAAACAAGTCTCTAAAAGGATGAGTTTGCAACTACTTTACTTTTGGAGAAAATTCAAAACATTCATTATTCAATAGAGCCCAATAGCAAAAACCAGCGTTTTGAATGAAGAATCACATTTCTTGGTAGAATCATGCAGGATTGAAATTTTTGATGGTTTTTTACTGCTCTCAAAAGCCCAAACAAGTTTCTAAAAGGATGAGTTTGCAACTACTTTACTTTTGGAGAAAATTCAAAACATTCATTATTCAATAGGGCCCAAACTATCAAAAACCAGCGGTTTCAATGAACACACATTTTTTGGTAGAATCATGCAGGACTGAAATTTTTGATGTTTTTCTACTCCTCTCATGAGCCCAAACAAGTCTCTAAAAGCATGAGTTTGCAACTACTTTACTTTTGGAGAAAATTCAAAACATTCATTATTCAATAGAGCCCAATAGCAAAAACCAGCGTATTGAATGAAGAATCACATTTCTTGGTAGAATCATGCAGGATTGAAATTTTTGATGGTTTTTTACTCCTCTCAACAGCCCAAACAAGTTTCTAAAAGGATGAGTTTGCAACTACTTTACTTTTGGAGAAAATTCAAAACATTCATTATTCAATAGGGCCCAAACTATCAAAAACCAGCGGTTTCAATGAACACACATTTCTTGGTAGAATCATGCAGGACTGAAATTTTTGATGTTTTTCTACTCCTCTCATGAGCCCAAACAAGTCTCTAAAAGCATGAGTTTGCAACTACTTTACTTTTGGAGAAAATTCAAAACATTCATTATTCAATAGAGCCCAATAGCAAAAATCAGGTTTTGAATGAAGAATCACATTTCTTGGTAGAATCATGCAGGATTGAAATTTTTGATGGTTTTTTACTCCTCTCAACAGCCCAAACAAGTTTCTAAAAGGATGAGTTTGCAACTGCTTTACTTTTGGAGAAAATTCAAAACATTCATTATTCAATAGGGCCCAAAATATCAAAAACCAGGGGTTTGAATGAACACACATTTCTTGGTAGAATCGTGCAGGACTGAAATTTTTGATGTTTTTCTACTCCTCTCATGAGCCCAAACAAGTCTCTAAAAGGATGAGTTTGCAACTACTTTACTTTTGGAGAAAATTCAAAACATTCATTATTCAATAGAGCCCAATAGCAAAAACCAGCGTTTTGAATGAAGAATCACATTTCTTGGTAGAATCATGCAGGATTGAAATTTTTGATGGTTTTTTACTCCTCTCAACAGCCCAAACAAGTTTCTAAAAGGATGAGTTTGCAACTACTTTACTTTTGGAGAAAATTCAAAACATTCATTATTCAATAGGGCCCAAAATATCAAAAACCAGCGGTTTGAATGAACACACATTTCTTGGTAGAATCGTGCAGGACTGAAATTTTTGATGTTTTTCTACTCCTCTCATTAGCCCAAACAAGTCTCTAAAAGGATGAGTTTGCAACTACTTTACTTTTGGAGAAAATTCAAAACATTCATTATTCAATAGAGCCCAATAGCAAAAACCAGCGTTTTGAATGAAGAATCACATTTCTTGGTAGAATCATGCAGGATTGAAATTTTTGATGGTTTTTTACTCCTCTCAACAGCCCAAACAAGTTTCTAAAAGGATGAGTTTGCAACTACTTTATTTTTGGAGAAAATTCAAAACATTCATTATTCAATAGGGCCCAAACTAACAAAAACCAGCGGTTTCAATGAACACACATTTCTTGGTAGAATCATGCAGGACTGAAATTTCTGATGTTTTTCTAATCTCATGAGCCCAAACAAGTCTCTAAAAGCATGAGTTTGCAACTACTTTACTTTTGGAGAAAATTCAAAACATTCATTATTCAATAGGGCCCAAACTATCAAAAACCAGCGGTTTGAATGAACACACATTTCTTGGTAGAATCGTGCAGGACTGAAATTTTTGATGTTTTTCTACTCCTCTCATTAGCCCAAACAAGTCTCTAAAAGGATGAGTTTGCAACTACTTTACTTTTGGAGAAAATTCAAAACATTCATTATTCAATAGAGCCCAATAGCAAAAACCAGCGTTTTGAATGAAGAATTACATTTCTTGGTAGAATCATGCAGGATTGAAATTTTTGATGGTTTTTTACTGCTCTCAACAGCCCAAACAAGTTTCTAAAAGGATGAGTTTGCAACTACTTTACTTTTGGAGAAAATTCTAAACATTCATTATTCAATAGGGCCCAAACTATCAAAAACCAGCGGTTTGAATGAACACACATTTCTTGGTAGAATCATGCAGGACTGAAATTTTTGATGTTTTTCTACTCCTCTCATGAGCCCAAACAAGTCTCTAAAAGGATGAGTTTGCAACTACTTTACTTTTGGAGAAAATTCAAAACATTCATTATTCAATAGAGCCCAATAGCAAAAACCTGCGTTTTGAATGAAGAATCACATTTCTTGGTAGAATCATGCAGGATTGAAATTTTTGATGGTTTTTTACTCCTCTCAACAGCCCAAACAAGTTTCTAAAAGGATGAGTTTGCAACTACTTTACTTTTGGAGAAAATTCAAAACATTCATTATTCAATAGGGCCCAAACTATCAAAAACCAGCAGTTTCAATGAACACACATTTCTTGGTAGAATCATGCAGGACTGAAATTTTTGATGTTTTTCTACTCCTCTCATGAGCCCAAACAAGTCTCTAAAAGCATGAGTTTGCAACTACTTTACTTTTGGAGAAAATTCAAAACATTCATTATTCAATAGAGCCCAATAGCAAAAACCAGCGTTTTGAATGAAGAATCACATTTCTTGGTAGAATCATGCAGGATTGAAATTTTTGATGGTTTTTTACTCCTCTCAACAGCCCAAACAAGTTTCTAAAAGGATGAGTTTGCAACTACTTTACTTTTGGAGAAAATTCAAAACATTCATTATTCAATAGGTCCCAAAATATCAAAAACCAGCGGTTTGAATGAACACACATTTCTTGGTAGAATCGTGCAGGACTGAAATTTTTGATGTTTTTCTACTCCTCTCATTAGCCCAAACAAGTCTCTAAAAGGATGAGTTTGCAACTACTTTACTTTTGGAGAAAATTCAAAACATTCATTATTCAATAGAGCCCAATAGCAAAAACCAGCGTTTTGAATGAAGAATCACATTTCTTGGTAGAATCATGCAGGATTGAAATTTTTGATGGTTTTTTACTCCTCTCAACAGCCCAAACAAGTTTCTAAAAGGATGAGTTTGCAACTACTTTATTTTTGGAGAAAATTCAAAACATTCATTATTCAATAGGGCCCAAACTAATAAAAACCAGCGGTTTCAATGAACACACATTTCTTGGTAGAATCATGCAGGACTGAAATTTCTGATGTTTTTCTAATCTCATGAGCCCAAACAAGTCTCTAAAAGCATGAGTTTGCAACTACTTTACTTTTGGAGAAAATTCAAAACATTCATTATTCAATAGGGCCCAAACTATCAAAAACCAGCGGTTTGAATGAACACACATTTCTTGGTAGAATCGTGCAGGACTGAAATTTTTGATGTTTTTCTACTCCTCTCATTAGCCCAAACAAGTCTCTAAAAGGATGAGTTTGCAACTACTTTACTTTTGGAGAAAATTCAAAACATTCATTATTCAATAGAGCCCAATAGCAAAAACCAGCGTTTTGAATGAAGAATTACATTTCTTGGTAGAATCATGCAGGATTGAAATTTTTGATGGTTTTTTACTGCTCTCAACAGCCCAAACAAGTTTCTAAAAGGATGAGTTTGCAACTACTTTACTTTTGGAGAAAATTCTAAACATTCATTATTCAATAGGGCCCAAACTATCAAAAACCAGCGGTTTGAATGAACACACATTTCTTGGTAGAATCATGCAGGACTGAAATTTTTGATGTTTTTCTACTCCTCTCATGAGCCCAAACAAGTCTCTAAAAGGATGAGTTTGCAACTACTTTACTTTTGGAGAAAATTCAAAACATTCATTATTCAATAGAGCCCAATAGCAAAAACCTGCGTTTTGAATGAAGAATCACATTTCTTGGTAGAATCATGCAGGATTGAAATTTTTGATGGTTTTTTACTCCTCTCAACAGCCCAAACAAGTTTCTAAAAGGATGAGTTTGCAACTACTTTACTTTTGGAGAAAATTCAAAACATTCATTATTCAATAGGGCCCAAACTATCAAAAACCAGCAGTTTCAATGAACACACATTTCTTGGTAGAATCATGCAGGACTGAAATTTTTGATGTTTTTCTACTCCTCTCATGAGCCCAAACAAGTCTCTAAAAGCATGAGTTTGCAACTACTTTACTTTTGGAGAAAATTCAAAACATTCATTATTCAATAGAGACCAATAGCAAAAACCAGCGTTTTGAATGAAGAATCACATTTCTTCGTAGAATCATGCAGGATTGAAATTTTTGATGGTTTTTTACTCCTCTCAACAGCCCAAACAAGTTTCTAAAAGGATGAGTTTGCAACTACTTTACTTTTGGAGAAAATTCAAAACATTCATTATTCAATAGGGCCCAAACTATCAAAAACCAGCGGTTTCAATGAACACACATTTCTTGGTAGAATCATGCAGGACTGAATTTTTTGATGTTTTTCTACTCCTCTCATGAGCCCAAACAAGTCTCTAAAAGCATGAGTTTGCAACTACTTTACTTTTGGAGAAAATTCAAAACATTCATTATTCAATAGAGCCCATTAGCAAAAATCAGGTTTTGAATGAAGAATCACATTTCTTGGTAGAATCATGCAGGATTGAAATTTTTTATGGTTTTTTACTCCTCTCAACAGCCCAAACAAGTTTCTAAAAGGATGAGTTTGCAACTACTTTACTTTTGGAGAAAATTCAAAACATTCATTATTCAATAGGGCCCAAAATATCAAAAACCAGCAGTTTGAATGAACACACATTTCTTGGTAGAATCGTGCAGGACTGAAATTTTTGATGTTTTTCTACTCCTCTCATGAGCCCAAACAAGTCTCTAAAAGGATGAGTTTGCAACTACTTTACTTTTGGAGAAAATTCAAAACATTCATTATTCAATAGAGCCCAATAGCAAAAACCAACGTTTTGAATGAAGAATCACATTTCTTGGTAGAATCATGCAGGATTGAAATTTTTGATGGTTTTTTACTCCTCTCAACAGCCCAAACAAGTTTCTAAAAGCATGAGTTTGCAACTACTTTACTTTTGGAGAAAATTCAAAACATTCGTTATTCAATAGGGCCCAAAATATCAAAAACCAGCGGTTTGAATGAACACACATTTCTTGGTAGAATCGTGCAGGACTGAAATTTTTGATGTTTTTCTACTCCTCTCATTAGCCCAAACAAGTCTCTAAAAGGATGAGTCTGCAACTACTTTACTTTTGGAGAAAATTCAAAACATTCATTATTCAATAGAGCACAATAGCAAAAACCAGCGTTTTGAATGAAGAATCACAATTCTTGGTAAAATCATGCAGGATTGAAATTTTTGATGGTTTTTTACTGCTCTCAACAGCCCAAACAAGTTTCTAAAAGGATGAGTTTGCAACTACTTTACTTTTGGAGAAAATTCAAAACATTCATTATTCAATAGGGCCCAAACTATCAAAAATCAGCGGTTTCAATGAACACACATTTCTTGGTAGAATCATGCAGGACTGAAATTTTTGATGTTTTTCTACTCCTTTCATGAGCCCAAACAAGTCTCTAAAAGCATGAGTTTGCAACTACTTTAATTTTGGAGAAAATTCAAAACATTCATTATTCAATAGAGCCCAATAGCAAAAACCAGCGTTTTGAATGAAGAATCACATTTCTTGGTAGAATCATGCAGGATTGAAATTTTTGATGGTTTTATACTCCTCTCAACAGCCCAAGCAAGTTTCTAAAAGGATGAGTTTGCAACTACTTTACTTTTGGAGAAAATTCAAAACATTCATTATTCAATAGGGCCCAAAATATAAAAAACCAGCGGTTTGAATGAACACACATTTCTTGGTAGAATCGTGCAGGACTGAAATTTTTGATGTTTTTCTACTCCTCTCATGAGCCCAAACAATTCTCTAAAAGGATGAGTTTGCAACTACTTTACTTTTGGAGAAAATTCAAAACATTCATTATTCAATAGAGCCCAATAGCAAAAACCAGCGTTTTGAATGAAGAATCACATTTCTTGGTAGAATCATGCAGGATTGAAATTTTTGATGGTTTTTTACTCCTCTCAACAGCCCAAACAAGTTTCTAAAAGCATGAGTTTGCAACTACTTTACTTTTGGAGACAATTCAAAACATTCGTTATTCAATAGGGCCCAAAATATCAAAAACCAGCGGTTTGAATGAACACACATTTCTTGGTAGAATCGTGCAGGACTGAAATTTTTGATTTTTTTTCTACTCCTCTCATGAGCCCAAACAAGTCTCTAAAAGGATGAGTTTGCAACTACTTTACTTTTGGAGAAAATTCAAAACATTCATTATTCAATAGAGCCCAATAGCAAAAACCAGCATTTTGAATGAAGAATCACATTTCTTGGTAGAATCATGCAGGATTGAAATTTTTGATGGTTTTTTACTGCTCTCAACAGCCCAAACAAGTTTCTAAAAGGATGAGTTTGCAACTACTTTACTTTTGGAGAAAATTCAAAACATTCATTATTCAATAGGGCCCAAACTATCAAAAACCTGCGGTTTCAATGAACACACATTTCTTGGTAGAATCATGCAGGACTGAAATTTTTGATGTTTTTCTACTCCTCTCATGAGCCCAAACAAGTCTCTAAAAGCATGAGTTTGCAACTACTTTACTTTTGGAGAAAATTCAAAACATTCATTATTCAATAGAGCCCAATAGCAAAAACCAGCGTATTGAATGAAGAATCACATTTCTTGGTAGAATCATGCAGGATTGAAATTTTTGATGGTTTTTTACTCCTCTCAACAGCCCAAACAAGTTTCTAAAAGGATGAGTTTGCAACTACTTTACTTTTGGAGAAAATTCAAAACATTCATTATTCAATAGGGCCCAAACTATCAAAAACCAGTGGTTTCAATGAACACACATTTCTTGGTGGGATCATGCAGGACTGAAATTTTTGATGTTTTTCTACTCCTCTCATGAGCCCAAACAAGTCTCTAAAAGCATGAGTTTGCAACTACTTTACTTTTGGAGAAAATTTAAAACATTCATTATTCAATAGAGCCCAATAGCAAAAATCAGGTTTTGAATGAAGAATCACATTTCTTGGTAAAATCATGCAGGATTGAAATTTTTGATGGTTTTTTACTCCTCTCAACAGCCCAAACAAGTTTCTAAAAGGATGAGTTTGCAACTACTTTACTTTTGGAGAAAATTCAAAACATTCATTATTCAATAGGGCCCAAACTATCAAAAACCAGCAGTTTCAATGAACACACATTTCTTGGTAGAATCATGCAGGACTGAAATTTTTGATGTTTTTCTACTCCTCTCATGAGCCCAAACAAGTCTCTAAAAGCATGAGTTTGCAACTACTTTACTTTTGGAGAAAATTCAAAACATTCATTATTCAATAGAGCCCAATAGCAAAAATCAGGTTTTGAATGAAGAATCACATTTCTTGGTAGAATCATGCAGGATTGAAATTTTTGATGGTTTTATACTCCTCTCAACAGCCCAAACAAGTTTCTAAAAGGATGAGTTTGCAACTACTTTACTTTTGGAGAAAATTCAAAACATTCATTATTCAATAGGGCCCAAAATATCAAAAACCAGCGGTTTGAATGAACACACATTTCTTGGTAGAATCGTGCAGGACTGAAATTTTTGATGTTTTTCTACTCCTCTCATGAGCCCAAACAAGTCTCTAAAAGGATGAGTTTGCAACTACTTTACTTTTGGAGAAAATTCAAAACATTCATTATTCAATAGAGCCCAATAGCAAAAACCAGCGTTTTGAATGAAGAATCACATTTCTTGGTAGAATCATGCAGGATTGAAATTTTTGATGGTTTTTTACTCCTCTCAACAGCCCAAACAAGTTTCTAAAAGCATGAGTTTGCAACTACTTTACTTTTGGAGACAATTCAAAACATTCGTTATTCAATAGGGCCCAAAATATCAAAAACCAGCGGTTTGAATGAACACACATTTCTTGGTAGAATCATGCAGGACTGAAATTTTTGATTTTTTTCTACTCCTCTCATGAGCCCAAACAAGTCTCTAAAAGCATGAGTTTGCAACTACTTTACTTTTGGAGAAAATTCAAAACATTCATTATTCAATAGAGCCCAATAGCAAAAACCAGCGTTTTGAATGAAGAATCACATTTCTTGGTAGAATCATGCAGGATTGAAATTTTTGATGGTTTTTTACTCCTCTCAACAGCCCAAACAAGTTTCTAAAAGGATGAGTTTGCAACTACTTTATTTTTGGAGAAAATTCAAAACATTCATTATTCAATAGGGCCCAAACTATCAAAAACCAGCGGTTTCAATGAACACACATTTCTTGGTAGAATCATGCAGGACTGAAATTTCTGATGTTTTTCTAATCTCATGAGCCCAAACAAGTCTCTAAAAGCATGAGTTTGCAACTACTTTACTTTTGGAGAAAATTCAAAACATTCATTATTCAATAGGGCCCAAACTATCAAAAACCAGCGGTTTGAATGAACACACATTTCTTGGTAGAATCGTGCAGGACTGAAATTTTTGATGTTTTTCTACTCCTCTCATTAGCCCAAACAAGTCTCTAAAAGGATGAGTCTGCAACTACTTTACTTTTGGAGAAAATTCAAAACATTCATTATTCAATAGAGCCCAATAGCAAAAACCAGCGTTTTGAATGAAGAATTACATTTCTTGGTAGAATCATGCAGGATTGAAATTTTTGATGGTTTTTTACTGCCATCAACAGCCCAAACAAGTTTCTAAAAGGATTAGTTTGCAACTACTTTACTTTTGGAGAAAATTCAAAACATTCATTATTCAATAGGGCCCAAACTATCAAAAACCAGCGGTTTGAATGAACACACATTTCTTGGTAGAATCATGCAGGACTGAAATTTTTGATGTTTTTCTACTCCTCTCATGAGCCCAAACAAGTCTCTAAAAGGATGAGTTTGCAACTACTTTACTTTTGGAGAAAATTCAAAACATTCATTATTCAATAGAGCCCAATAGCAAAAACCTGCGTTTTGAATGAAGAATCACATTTCTTGGTAGAATCATGCAGGATTGAATTTTTTGATGGTTTTTTACTCCTCTCAACAGCCCAAACAAGTTTCTAAAAGGATGAGTTTGCAACTACTTTATTTTTGGAGAAAATTCAAAACATTCATTATTCAATAGGGCCCAAACTATCAAAAACCAGTGGTTTCAATGAACACACATTTCTTGGTGGGATCATGCAGGACTGAAATTTTTGATGTTTTTCTACTCCTCTCATGAGCCCAAACAAGTCTCTAAAAGCATGAGTTTGCAACTACTTTACTTTTGGAGAAAATTCAAAACATTCATTATTCAATAGAGCCCAATAGCAAAAATCAGGTTTTGAATGAAGAATCACATTTCTTGGTAAAATCATGCAGGATTGAAATTTTTGATGGTTTTTTACTCCTCTCAACAGCCCAAACAAGTTTCTAAAAGGATGAGTTTGCAACTACTTTACTTTTGGAGAAAATTCAAAACATTCATTATTCAATAGGGCCCAAACTATCAAAAACCAGCAGTTTCAATGAACACACATTTCTTGGTAGAATCATGCAGGACTGAAATTTTTGATGTTTTTCTACTCCTCTCATGAGCCCAAACAAGTCTCTAAAAGCATGAGTTTGCAACTACTTTACTTTTGGAGAAAATTCAAAACATTCATTATTCAATAGAGCCCAATAGCAAAAATCAGGTTTTGAATGAAGAATCACATTTCTTGGTAGAATCATGCAGGATTGAAATTTTTGATGGTTTTATACTCCTCTCAACAGCCCAAGCAAGTTTCTAAAAGGATGAGTTTGCAACTACTTTACTTTTGGAGAAAATTCAAAACATTCATTATTCAATAGGGCCCAAAATATAAAAAACCAGCGGTTTGAATGAACACACATTTCTTGGTAGAATCGTGCAGGACTGAAATTTTTGATGTTTTTCTACTCCTCTCATGAGCCCAAACAAGTCTCTAAAAGGATGAGTTTGCAACTACTTTACTTTTGGAGAAAATTCAAAACATTCATTATTCAATAGAGCCCAATAGCAAAAACCAGCGTTTTGAATGAAGAATCACATTTCTTGGTAGAATCATGCAGGATTGAAATTTTTGATGGTTTTTTACTCCTCTCAACAGCCCAAACAAGTTTCTAAAAGCATGAGTTTGCAACTACTTTACTTTTGGAGACAATTCAAAACATTCGTTATTCAATAGGGCCCAAAATATCAAAAACCAGCGGTTTGAATGAACACACATTTCTTGGTAGAATCGTGCAGGACTGAAATTTTTGATTTTTTTCTACTCCTCTCATGAGCCCAAACAAGTCTCTAAAAGCATGAGTTTGCAACTACTTTACTTTTGGAGAAAATTCAAAACATTCATTATTCAATAGAGCCCAATAGCAAAAACCAGCGTTTTGAATGAAGAATCACATTTCTTGGTAGAATCATGCAGGATTGAAATTTTTGATGGTTTTTTACTCCTCTCAACAGCCCAAACAAGTTTCTAAAAGGATGAGTTTGCAACTACTTTATTTTTGGAGAAAATTCAAAACATTCATTATTCAATAGGGCCCAAACTAACAAAAACCAGCGGTTTCAATGAACACACATTTCTTGGTAGAATCGTGCAGGACTGAAATTTTTGATGTTTTTCTACTCCTCTCATGAGCCCAAACAAGTCTCTAAAAGGATGAGTTTGCAACTACTTTACTTTTGGAGAAAATTCAAAACATTCATTATTCAATAGAGCCCAATAGCAAAAACCAGCGTTTTGAATGAAGAATCACATTTCTTGGTAGAATCATGCAGGATTGAAATTTTTGATGGTTTTTTACTCCTCTCAACAGCCCAAACAAGTTTCTAAAAGCATGAGTTTGCAACTACTTTACTTTTGGAGACAATTCAAAACATTCGTTATTCAATAGGGCCCAAAATATCAAAAACCAGCGGTTTGAATGAACACACATTTCTTGGTAGAATCGAGCAGGACTGAAATTTTTGATTTTTTTCTACTCCTCTCATGAGCCCAAACAAGTCTCTAAAAGCATGAGTTTGCAACTACTTTACTTTTGGAGAAAATTCAAAACATTCATTATTCAATAGAGCCCAATAGCAAAAACCAGCGTTTTGAATGAAGAATCACATTTCTTGGTAGAATCATGCAGGATTGAAATTTTTGATGGTTTTTTACTCCTCTCAACAGCCCAAACAAGTTTCTAAAAGGATGAGTTTGCAACTACTTTATTTTTGGAGAAAATTCAAAACATTCATTATTCAATAGGGCCCAAACTATCAAAAACCAGCGGTTTCAATGAACACACATTTCTTGGTAGAATCATGCAGGACTGAAATTTCTGATGTTTTTCTAATCTCATGAGCCCAAACAAGTCACTAAAAGCATGAATTTGCAACTACTTTACTTTTTGAGAAAATTCAAAACATTCATTATTCAATAGGGCCCAAACTATCAAAAACCAGCGGTTTGAATGAACACACATTTCTTGGTAGAATCGTGCAGGACTGAAATTTTTGATGTTTTTCTACTCCTCTCATTAGCCCAAACAAGTCTCTAAAAGGATGAGTCTGCAACTACTTTACTTTTGGAGAAAATTCAAAACATTCATTATTCAATAGAGCCCAATAGCAAAAACCAGCGTTTTGAATGAAGGATTACATTTCTTGGTAGAATCATGCAGGATTGAAATTTTTGATGGTTTTTTACTGCTCTCAACAGCCCAAACAAGTTTATAAAAGGATGAGTTTGCAACTACTTTACTTTTGGAGAAAATTCAAAACATTCATTATTCAATAGGGCCCAAACTATCAAAAACCAGCGGTTTCAATGAACACACATTTCTTGGTAGAATCATGCAGGACTGAAATTTTTGATGTTTTTCTACTCCTCTCATGAGCCCAAACAAGTCTCTAAAAGCATGAGTTTGCAACTACTTTAATTTTGGAGAAAATTCAAAACATTCATTATTCAATAGAGCCCAATAGCAAAAACCAGCGTTTTGAATGAAGAATCACATTTCTTGGTAGAATCATGCAGGATTGAAATTTTTGATGGTTTTTTACTCCTCTCAACAGCCCAAACAAGTGTCTAAAAGGATGAGTTTGCAACTACTTTACTTTTGGAGAAAATTCAAAACATTCATTATTCAATAGGGCCCAAAATATCAAAAACCAGCGGTTTGAATGAACACACATTTCTTGGTAGAATCGTGCAGGACTGAAATTTTTGATGTTTTTCTACTCCTCTCATGAGCCCAAACAAGTCTCTAAAAGGATGAGTTTGCAACTACTTTACTTTTGGAGAAAATTCAAAACATTCATTATTCAATAGAGCCCAATAGCAAAAACCAGCGTTTTGAATGAAGAATCACATTTCTTGGTAGAATCATGCAGGATTGAAATTTTTGATGGTTTTTTACTCCTCTCAACAGCCCAAACAAGTTTCTAAAAGGATGAGTTTGCAACTACTTTACTTTTGGAGAGAATTCAAAACATTCATTATTCAATAGGTCCCAAACTATCAAAAACCAGCGGTTTCAATGAACACACATTTCTTGGTAGAATCATGCAGGACTGAAATTTTTGATGTTTTTCTACTCCTCTCATGAGCCCAAACAAGTCTCTAAAAGCATGAGTTTGCAACTACTTTACTTTTGAAGAAAATTCAAAACATTCATTATTCAATAGAGCCCAATAGCAAAAATCAGGTTTTGAATGAAGAATCACATTTCTTGGTAGAATCATGCAGAATTGAAATTTTTGATGGTTTTTTACTCCTCTCAACAGCCCAAACAAGTTTCTAAAAGGATGAGTTTGCAACTACTTTACTTTTGGAGAAAATTCAAAACATTCATTATTCAATAGGGCCCAAACTATCAAAAACCAGCGGTTTGAATGAACACACATTTCTTGGTAGAATCGT
Source organism: Dendrobates tinctorius (assembly GCF_039654945.1). Taxonomy (NCBI): domain Eukaryota; kingdom Metazoa; phylum Chordata; class Amphibia; order Anura; family Dendrobatidae; genus Dendrobates; species Dendrobates tinctorius. The sequence continues at coordinate 28,234,658 of NW_027361793.1, forward strand.
GCAGGACTGAAATTTTTGATGTTTTTCTACTCCTCTCATGAGCCCAAACAAGTCTCTAAAAGGATGAGTTTGCAACTACTTTACTTTTGGAGAAAATTCAAAACATTCATTATTCAACAGAGCCCAATAACAAAAACCAGCGTTTTGAATGAAGAATCACATTTCTTGGTAGAATCATGCAGGATTGAAATTTTTGATGGTTTTTTACTCCTCTCAACAGCCCAAACAAGTTTCTAAAAGGATGAGTTTGCAACTATTTTATTTTTGGAGAAAATTCAAAACATTCATTATTCATTAGGGCCCAAACTATCAAAAACCAGCGGTTTCAATGAACACACATTTCTTGGTAGAATCATGCAGGACTGAAATTTTTGATGTTTTTCTACTCCTCTCATGAGCCCAAACAAGTCTCTAAAAGCATGAGTTTGCAACTACTTTACTTTTGGAGAAAATTCAAAACATTCATTATTCAATAGGGCCCAAACTATCAAAAACCAGCAGTTTCAATGAACACACATTTCTTGGTAGAATCATGCAGGACTGAAATTTTTGATGTTTTTCTACTCCTCTCATGAGCCCAAACAAGTCTCTAAAAGGATGAGTTTGCAACTACTTTACTTTTGGAGAAAATTCAAAACATTCATTATTCAATAGAGCCCAATAGCAAAAACCAGCGTTTTGAATGAAGAATCACATTTCTTGGTAGAATCATGCAGGATTGAAATTTTTGATGGTTTTTTACTGCTCTCAAAAGCCCAAACAAGTTTCTAAAAGGATGAGTTTGCAACTACTTTACTTTTGGAGAAAATTCAAAACATTCATTATTCAATAGGGCCCAAACTATCAAAAACCAGCGGTTTCAATGAACACACATTTTTTGGTAGAATCATGCAGGACTGAAATTTTTGATGTTTTTCTACTCCTCTCATGAGCCCAAACAAGTCTCTAAAAGCATGAGTTTGCAACTACTTTACTTTTGGAGAAAATTCAAAACATTCATTATTCAATAGAGCCCAATAGCAAAAACCAGCGTATTGAATGAAGAATCACATTTCTTGGTAGAATCATGCAGGATTGAAATTTTTGATGGTTTTTTACTCCTCTCAACAGCCCAAACAAGTTTCTAAAAGGATGAGTTTGCAACTACTTTACTTTTGGAGAAAATTCAAAACATTCATTATTCAATAGGGCCCAAACTATCAAAAACCAGCGGTTTCAATGAACACACATTTCTTGGTAGAATCATGCAGGACTGAAATTTTTGATGTTTTTCTACTCCTCTCATGAGCCCAAACAAGTCTCTAAAAGCATGAGTTTGCAACTACTTTACTTTTGGAGAAAATTCAAAACATTCATTATTCAATAGAGCCCAATAGCAAAAATCAGGTTTTGAATGAAGAATCACATTTCTTGGTAGAATCATGCAGGATTGAAATTTTTGATGGTTTTTTACTCCTCTCAACAGCCCAAACAAGTTTCTAAAAGGATGAGTTTGCAACTGCTTTACTTTTGGAGAAAATTCAAAACATTCATTATTCAATAGGGCCCAAAATATCAAAAACCAGGGGTTTGAATGAACACACATTTCTTGGTAGAATCGTGCAGGACTGAAATTTTTGATGTTTTTCTACTCCTCTCATGAGCCCAAACAAGTCTCTAAAAGGATGAATTTGCAACTACTTTACTTTTGGAGAAAATTCAAAACATTCATTATTCAATAGAGCCCAATAGCAAAAACCAGCGTTTTGAATGAAGAATCACATTTCTTGGTAGAATCATGCAGGATTGAAATTTTTGATGGTTTTTTACTCCTCTCAACAGCCCAAACAAGTTTCTAAAAGGATGAGTTTGCAACTACTTTACTTTTGGAGAAAATTCAAAACATTCATTATTCAATAGGGCCCAAAATATCAAAAACCAGCGGTTTGAATGAACACACATTTCTTGGTAGAATCGTGCAGGACTGAAATTTTTGATGTTTTTCTACTCCTCTCATTAGCCCAAACAAGTCTCTAAAAGGATGAGTTTGCAACTACTTTACTTTTGGAGAAAATTCAAAACATTCATTATTCAATAGAGCCCAATAGCAAAAACCAGCGTTTTGAATGAAGAATCACATTTCTTGGTAGAATCATGCAGGATTGAAATTTTTGATGGTTTTTTACTCCTCTCAACAGCCCAAACAAGTTTCTAAAAGGATGAGTTTGCAACTACTTTATTTTTGGAGAAAATTCAAAACATTCATTATTCAATAGGGCCCAAACTAACAAAAACCAGCGGTTTCAATGAACACACATTTCTTGGTAGAATCATGCAGGACTGAAATTTCTGATGTTTTTCTAATCTCATGAGCCCAAACAAGTCTCTAAAAGCATGAGTTTGCAACTACTTTACTTTTGGAGAAAATTCAAAACATTCATTATTCAATAGGGCCCAAACTATCAAAAACCAGCGGTTTCAATGAACACACATTTCTTGGTAGAATCATGCAGGACTGAAATTTTTGATGTTTTTCTACTCCTCTCATGAGCCCAAACAAGTCTCTAAAAGGATGAGTTTGCAACTACTTTACTTTTGGAGAAAATTCAAAACATTCATTATTCAATAGAGCCCAATAGCAAAAACCAGCGTTTTGAATGAAGAATCACATTTCTTGGTAGAATCATGCAGGATTGAAATTTTTGATGGTTTTTTACTGCTCTCAAAAGCCCAAACAAGTTTCTAAAAGGATGAGTTTGCAACTACTTTACTTTTGGAGAAAATTCAAAACATTCATTATTCAATAGGGCCCAAACTATCAAAAACCAGCGGTTTCAATGAACACACATTTTTTGGTAGAATCATGCAGGACTGAAATTTTTGATGTTTTTCTACTCCTCTCATGAGCCCAAACAAGTCTCTAAAAGCATGAGTTTGCAACTACTTTACTTTTGGAGAAAATTCAAAACATTCATTATTCAATAGAGCCCAATAGCAAAAACCAGCGTATTGAATGAAGAATCACATTTCTTGGTAGAATCATGCAGGATTGAAATTTTTGATGGTTTTTTACTCCTCTCAACAGCCCAAACAAGTTTCTAAAAGGATGAGTTTGCAACTACTTTACTTTTGGAGAAAATTCAAAACATTCATTATTCAATAGGGCCCAAACTATCAAAAACCAGCGGTTTCAATGAACACACATTTCTTGGTAGAATCATGCAGGACTGAAATTTTTGATGTTTTTCTACTCCTCTCATGAGCCCAAACAAGTCTCTAAAAGCATGAGTTTGCAACTACTTTACTTTTGGAGAAAATTCAAAACATTCATTATTCAATAGAGCCCAATAGCAAAAATCAGGTTTTGAATGAAGAATCACATTTCTTGGTAGAATCATGCAGGATTGAAATTTTTGATGGTTTTTTACTCCTCTCAACAGCCCAAACAAGTTTCTAAAAGGATGAGTTTGCAACTGCTTTACTTTTGGAGAAAATTCAAAACATTCATTATTCAATAGGGCCCAAAATATCAAAAACCAGGGGTTTGAATGAACACACATTTCTTGGTAGAATCGTGCAGGACTGAAATTTTTGATGTTTTTCTACTCCTCTCATGAGCCCAAACAAGTCTCTAAAAGGATGAGTTTGCAACTACTTTACTTTTGGAGAAAATTCAAAACATTCATTATTCAATAGAGCCCAATAGCAAAAACCAGCGTTTTGAATGAAGAATCACATTTCTTGGTAGAATCATGCAGGATTGAAATTTTTGATGGTTTTTTACTCCTCTCAACAGCCCAAACAAGTTTCTAAAAGGATGAGTTTGCAACTACTTTACTTTTGGAGAAAATTCAAAACATTCATTATTCAATAGGGCCCAAAATATCAAAAACCAGCGGTTTGAATGAACACACATTTCTTGGTAGAATCGTGCAGGACTGAAATTTTTGATGTTTTTCTACTCCTCTCATTAGCCCAAACAAGTCTCTAAAAGGATGAGTTTGCAACTACTTTACTTTTGGAGAAAATTCAAAACATTCATTATTCAATAGAGCCCAATAGCAAAAACCAGCGTTTTGAATGAAGAATCACATTTCTTGGTAGAATCATGCAGGATTGAAATTTTTGATGGTTTTTTACTCCTCTCAACAGCCCAAACAAGTTTCTAAAAGGATGAGTTTGCAACTACTTTATTTTTGGAGAAAATTCAAAACATTCATTATTCAATAGGGCCCAAACTAACAAAAACCAGCGGTTTCAATGAACACACATTTCTTGGTAGAATCATGCAGGACTGAAATTTCTGATGTTTTTCTAATCTCATGAGCCCAAACAAGTCTCTAAAAGCATGAGTTTGCAACTACTTTACTTTTGGAGAAAATTCAAAACATTCATTATTCAATAGGGCCCAAACTATCAAAAACCAGCGGTTTGAATGAACACACATTTCTTGGTAGAATCGTGCAGGACTGAAATTTTTGATGTTTTTCTACTCCTCTCATTAGCCCAAACAAGTCTCTAAAAGGATGAGTTTGCAACTACTTTACTTTTGGAGAAAATTCAAAACATTCATTATTCAATAGAGCCCAATAGCAAAAACCAGCGTTTTGAATGAAGAATCACATTTCTTGGTAGAATCATGCAGGATTGAAATTTTTGATGGTTTTTTACTGCTCTCAAAAGCCCAAACAAGTTTCTAAAAGGATGAGTTTGCAACTACTTTACTTTTGGAGAAAATTCAAAACATTCATTATTCAATAGGGCCCAAACTATCAAAAACCAGCGGTTTCAATGAACACACATTTTTTGGTAGAATCATGCAGGACTGAAATTTTTGATGTTTTTCTACTCCTCTCATGAGCCCAAACAAGTCTCTAAAAGCATGAGTTTGCAACTACTTTACTTTTGGAGAAAATTCAAAACATTCATTATTCAATAGAGCCCAATAGCAAAAACCAGCGTATTGAATGAAGAATCACATTTCTTGGTAGAATCATGCAGGATTGAAATTTTTGATGGTTTTTTACTCCTCTCAACAGCCCAAACAAGTTTCTAAAAGGATGAGTTTGCAACTACTTTACTTTTGGAGAAAATTCAAAACATTCATTATTCAATAGGGCCCAAACTATCAAAAACCAGCGGTTTCAATGAACACACATTTCTTGGTAGAATCATGCAGGACTGAAATTTTTGATGTTTTTCTACTCCTCTCATGAGCCCAAACAAGTCTCTAAAAGCATGAGTTTGCAACTACTTTACTTTTGGAGAAAATTCAAAACATTCATTATTCAATAGAGCCCAATAGCAAAAATCAGGTTTTGAATGAAGAATCACATTTCTTGGTAGAATCATGCAGGATTGAAATTTTTGATGGTTTTTTACTCCTCTCAACAGCCCAAACAAGTTTCTAAAAGGATGAGTTTGCAACTGCTTTACTTTTGGAGAAAATTCAAAACATTCATTATTCAATAGGGCCCAAAATATCAAAAACCAGGGGTTTGAATGAACACACATTTCTTGGTAGAATCGTGCAGGACTGAAATTTTTGATGTTTTTCTACTCCTCTCATGAGCCCAAACAAGTCTCTAAAAGGATGAGTTTGCAACTACTTTACTTTTGGAGAAAATTCAAAACATTCATTATTCAATAGAGCCCAATAGCAAAAACCAGCGTTTTGAATGAAGAATCACATTTCTTGGTAGAATCATGCAGGATTGAAATTTTTGATGGTTTTTTACTCCTCTCAACAGCCCAAACAAGTTTCTAAAAGGATGAGTTTGCAACTACTTTACTTTTGGAGAAAATTCAAAACATTCATTATTCAATAGGGCCCAAAATATCAAAAACCAGCGGTTTGAATGAACACACATTTCTTGGTAGAATCGTGCAGGACTGAAATTTTTGATGTTTTTCTACTCCTCTCATTAGCCCAAACAAGTCTCTAAAAGGATGAGTTTGCAACTACTTTACTTTTGGAGAAAATTCAAAACATTCATTATTCAATAGAGCCCAATAGCAAAAACCAGCGTTTTGAATGAAGAATCACATTTCTTGGTAGAATCATGCAGGATTGAAATTTTTGATGGTTTTTTACTCCTCTCAACAGCCCAAACAAGTTTCTAAAAGGATGAGTTTGCAACTACTTTATTTTTGGAGAAAATTCAAAACATTCATTATTCAATAGGGCCCAAACTAACAAAAACCAGCGGTTTCAATGAACACACATTTCTTGGTAGAATCATGCAGGACTGAAATTTCTGATGTTTTTCTAATCTCATGAGCCCAAACAAGTCTCTAAAAGCATGAGTTTGCAACTACTTTACTTTTGGAGAAAATTCAAAACATTCATTATTCAATAGGGCCCAAACTATCAAAAACCAGCGGTTTGAATGAACACACATTTCTTGGTAGAATCGTGCAGGACTGAAATTTTTGATGTTTTTCTACTCCTCTCATTAGCCCAAACAAGTCTCTAAAAGGATGAGTTTGCAACTACTTTACTTTTGGAGAAAATTCAAAACATTCATTATTCAATAGAGCCCAATAGCAAAAACCAGCGTTTTGAATGAAGAATTACATTTCTTGGTAGAATCATGCAGGATTGAAATTTTTGATGGTTTTTTACTGCTCTCAACAGCCCAAACAAGTTTCTAAAAGGATGAGTTTGCAACTACTTTACTTTTGGAGAAAATTCTAAACATTCATTATTCAATAGGGCCCAAACTATCAAAAACCAGCGGTTTGAATGAACACACATTTCTTGGTAGAATCATGCAGGACTGAAATTTTTGATGTTTTTCTACTCCTCTCATGAGCCCAAACAAGTCTCTAAAAGGATGAGTTTGCAACTACTTTACTTTTGGAGAAAATTCAAAACATTCATTATTCAATAGAGCCCAATAGCAAAAACCTGCGTTTTGAATGAAGAATCACATTTCTTGGTAGAATCATGCAGGATTGAAATTTTTGATGGTTTTTTACTCCTCTCAACAGCCCAAACAAGTTTCTAAAAGGATGAGTTTGCAACTACTTTATTTTTGGAGAAAATTCAAAACATTCATTATTCAATAGGGCCCAAACTATCAAAAACCAGTGGTTTCAATGAACACACATTTCTTGGTGGGATCATGCAGGACTGAAATTTTTGATGTTTTTCTACTCCTCTCATGAGCCCAAACAAGTCTCTAAAAGCATGAGTTTGCAACTACTTTACTTTTGGAGAAAATTCAAAACATTCATTATTCAATAGAGCCCAATAGCAAAAATCAGGTTTTGAATGAAGAATCACATTTCTTGGTAAAATCATGCAGGATTGAAATTTTTGATGGTTTTTTACTCCTCTCAACAGCCCAAACAAGTTTCTAAAAGGATGAGTTTGCAACTACTTTACTTTTGGAGAAAATTCAAAACATTCATTATTCAATAGGGCCCAAACTATCAAAAACCAGCAGTTTCAATGAACACACATTTCTTGGTAGAATCATGCAGGACTGAAATTTTTGATGTTTTTCTACTCCTCTCATGAGCCCAAGCAAGTCTCTAAAAGCATGAGTTTGCAACTACTTTACTTTTGGAGAAAATTCAAAACATTCATTATTCAATAGAGCCCAATAGCAAAAATCAGGTTTTGAATGAAGAATCACATTTCTTGGTAGAATCATGCAGGATTGAAATTTTTGATGGTTTTATACTCCTCTCAACAGCCCAAACAAGTTTCTAAAAGGATGAGTTTGCAACTACTTTACTTTTGGAGAAAATATAAAACATTCATTAATCAATAGGGACCAAAATATCAAAAACCTGCGGTTTGAATGAACACACATTTCTTGGTAGAATCGTGCAGGACTGAAATTTTTGATGTTTTTCTACTCCTCTCATGAGCCCAAACAAGTCTCTAAAAGGATGAGTTTGCAACTACTTTATTTTTGGAGAAAATTCAAAACATTCATTATTCAATAGGGCCCAAACTATCAAAAACCAGCGGTTTCAATGAACACACATTTCTTGGTAGAATCATGCAGGACTGAAATTTCTGATGTTTTTCTAATCTCATGAGCCCAAACAAGTCACTAAAAGCATGAGTTTGCAACTACTTTACTTTTGGAGAAAATTCAAAACATTCATTATTCAATAGGGCCCAAACTATCAAAAACCAGCGGTTTGAATGAACACACATTTCTTGGTAGAATCGTGCAGGACTGAAATTTTTGATGTTTTTCTACTCCTCTCATTAGCCCAAACAAGTCTCTAAAAGGATGAGTCTGCAACTACTTTACTTTTGGAGAAAATTCAAAACATTCATTATTCAATAGAGCCCAATAGCAAAAACCAGCGTTTTGAATGAAGAATTACATTTCTTGGTAGAATCATGCAGGATTGAAATTTTTGATGGTTTTTTACTGCTCTCAACAGCCCAAACAAGTTTATAAAAGGATGAGTTTGCAACTACTTTACTTTTGGAGAAAATTCAAAACATTCATTATTCAATAGGGCCCAAACTATCAAAAACCAGCGGTTTCAATGAACACACATTTCTTGGTAGAATCATGCAGGACTGAAATTTTTGATGTTTTTCTACTCCTCTCATGAGCCCAAACAAGTCTCTAAAAGCATGAGTTTGCAACTACTTTAATTTTGGAGAAAATTCAAAACATTCATTATTCAATAGAGCCCAATAGCAAAAACCAGCGTTTTGAATGAAGAATCACATTTCTTGGTAGAATCATGCAGGATTGAAATTTTTGATGGTTTTTTACTCCTCTCAACAGCCCAAACAAGTGTCTAAAAGGATGAGTTTGCAACTACTTTACTTTTGGAGAAAATTCAAAACATTCATTATTCAATAGGGCCCAAAATATCAAAAACCAGCGGTTTGAATGAACACACATTTCTTGGTAGAATCGTGCAGGACTGAAATTTTTGATGTTTTTCTACTCCTCTCATGAGCCCAAACAAGTCTCTAAAAGGATGAGTTTGCAACTACTTTACTTTTGGAGAAAATTCAAAACATTCATTATTCAATAGAGCCCAATAGCAAAAACCAGCGTTTTGAATGAAGAATCACATTTCTTGGTAGAATCATGCAGGATTGAAATTTTTGATGGTTTTTTACTCCTCTCAACAGCCCAAACAAGTTTCTAAAAGGATGAGTTTGCAACTACTTTACTTTTGGAGAAAATTCAAAACATTCATTATTCAATAGGGCCCAAACTATCAAAAACCAGCGGTTTGAATGAACACACATTTCTTGGTAGAATCGTGCAGGACTGAAATTTTTGATGTTTTTCTACTCCTCTCATGAGCCCAAACAAGTCTCTAAAAGGATGAGTTTGCAACTACTTTACTTTTGGAGAAAATTCAAAACATTCATTATTCAACAGAGCCCAATAACAAAAACCAGCGTTTTGAATGAAGAATCACATTTCTTGGTAGAATCATGCAGGATTGAAATTTTTGATGGTTTTTTACTCCTCTCAACAGCCCAAACAAGTTTCTAAAAGGATGAGTTTGCAACTATTTTATTTTTGGAGAAAATTCAAAACATTCATTATTCATTAGGGCCCAAACTATCAAAAACCAGCGGTTTCAATGAACACACATTTCTTGGTAGAATCATGCAGGACTGAAATTTTTGATGTTTTTCTACTCCTCTCATGAGCCCAAACAAGTCTCTAAAAGCATGAGTTTGCAACTACTTTACTTTTGGAGAAAATTCAAAACATTCATTATTCAATAGGGCCCAAACTATCAAAAACCAGCGGTTTCAATGAACACACATTTCTTGGTAGAATCATGCAGGACTGAAATTTTTGATGTTTTTCTACTCCTCTCATGAGCCCAAACAAGTCTCTAAAAGGATGAGTTTGCAACTACTTTACTTTTGGAGAAAATTCAAAACATTCATTATTCAATAGAGCCCAATAGCAAAAACCAGCGTTTTGAATGAAGAATCACATTTCTTGGTAGAATCATGCAGGATTGAAATTTTTGATGGTTTTTTACTGCTCTCAACAGCCCAAACAAGTTTCTAAAAGGATGAGTTTGCAACTACTTTACTTTTGGAGAAAATTCAAAACATTCATTATTCAATAGGGCCCAAACTATCAAAAACCAGCGGTTTCAATGAACACACATTTTTTGGTAGAATCATGCAGGACTGAAATTTTTGATGTTTTTCTACTCCTCTCATGAGCCCAAACAAGTCTCTAAAAGCATGAGTTTGCAACTACTTTACTTTTGGAGAAAATTCAAAACATTCATTATTCAATAGAGATCAATAGCAAAAACCAGCGTATTGAATGAAGAATCACATTTCTTGGTAGAATCATGCAGGATTGAAATTTTTGATGGTTTTTTACTCCTCTCAACAGCCCAAACAAGTTTCTAAAAGGATGAGTTTGCAACTACTTTACTTTTGGAGAAAATTCAAAACATTCATTATTCAATAGGGCCCAAACTATCAGAAACCAGCGGTTTCAATGAACACACATTTCTTGGTAGAATCATGCAGGACTGAAATTTTTGATGTTTTTCTACTCCTCTCATGAGCCCAAACAAGTCTCTAAAAGCATGAGTTTGCAACTACTTTACTTTTGGAGAAAATTCAAAACATTCATTATTCAATAGAGCCCAATAGCAAAAATCAGGTTTTGAATGAAGAATCACATTTCTTGGTAGAATCATGCAGGATTGAAATTTTTGATGGTTTTTTACTCCTCTCAACAGCCCAAACAAGTTTCTAAAAGGATGAGTTTGCAACTGCTTTACTTTTGGAGAAAATTCAAAACATTCATTATTCAATAGGGCCCAAAATATCAAAAACCAGGGGTTTGAATGAACACACATTTCTTGGTAGAATCGTGCAGGACTGAAATTTTTGATGTTTTTCTACTCCTCTCATGAGCCCAAACAAGTCTCTAAAAGGATGAGTTTGCAACTACTTTACTTTTGGAGAAAATTCAAAACATTCATTATTCAATAGAGCCCAATAGCAAAAACCAGCGTTTTGAATGAAGAATCACATTTCTTGGTAGAATCATGCAGGATTGAAATTTTTGATGGTTTTTTACTCCTCTCAACAGCCCAAACAAGTTTCTAAAAGGATGAGTTTGCAACTACTTTACTTTTGGAGAAAATTCAAAACATTCATTATTCAATAGGGCCCAAACTATCAAAAACCAGCGGTTTCAATGAACACACATTTCTTGGTAGAATCATGCAGGACTGAAATTTTTGATGTTTTTCTACTCCTCTCGTGAGCCCAAACAAGTCTCTAAAAGCATGAGTTTGCAACTACTTTACTTTTGAAGAAAATTCAAAACATTCATTATTCAATAGAGCCCAATAGCAAAAATCAGGTTTTGAATGAAGAATCACATTTCTTGGTAGAATCATGCAGGATTGAAATTTTTGATGGTTTTTTACTCCTCTCAACAGCCCAAACAAGTTTCTAAAAGGATGAGTTTGCAACTACTTTACTTTTGGAGAAAATTCAAAACATTCATTATTCAATAGGGCCCAAACTATCAAAAACCAGCGGTTTGAATGAACACACATTTCTTGGTAGAATCGTGCAGGACTGAAATTTTTGATGTTTTTCTACTCCTCTCATTAGCCCAAACAAGTCTCTAAAAGGATGAGTTTGCAACTACTTTACTTTTGGAGAAAATTCAAAACATTCATTATTCAATAGAGCCCAATAGCAAAAACCAGCGTTTTGAATGAAGAATCACATTTCTTGGTAGAATCATGCAGGATTGAAATTTTTGATGGTTTTTTACTGCTCTCAACAGCCCAAACAAGTTTCTAAAAGGATGAGTTTGCAACTACTTTACTTTTGGAGAAAATTCAAAACATTCATTATTCAATAGGGCCCAAACTATCAAAAACCAGCGGTTTGAATGAACACACATTTCTTGGTAGAATCATGCAGGACTGAAATTTTTGATGTTTTTCTACTCCTCTCATGAGCCCAAACAAGTCTCTAAAAGCATGAGTTTGCAACTACTTTACTTTTGGAGAAAATTCAAAACATTCATTATTCAATAGAGCCCATTAGCAAAAATCAGGTTTTGAATGAAGAATCACATTTCTTGGTAGAATCATGCAGGATTGAAATTTTTGATGGTTTTTTACTCCTCTCAACAGCCCAAACAAGTTTCTAAAAGGATGAGTTTGCAACTACTTTAGTTTTGGAGAAAATTCAAAACATTCATTATTCAATAGGGCCCAAACTATCAAAAACCAGCGGTTTCAATGAACACACATTTCTTGGTAGAATCATGCAGGACTGAAATTTTTGATGTTTTTCTACTCCTCTCATGAGCCCAAACAAGTCTCTAAAAGCATGAGTTTGCAACTACTTTACTTTTGGAGAAAATTCAAAACATTCATTATTCAATAGAGCCCAATAGCAAAAATCAGGTTTTGAATGAAGAATCACATTTCTTGGTAAAATCATGCAGGATTGAAATTTTTGATGGTTTTTTACTCCTCTCAACAGCCCAAACAAGTTTCTAAAAGGATGAGTTTGCAACTACTTTACTTTTGGAGAAAATTCAAAACATTAATTATTCAATAGGGCCCAAACTATCAAAAACCAGCGGTTTCAATGAACACACATTTCTTGGTAGAATCATGCAGGACTGAAATTTTTGATGTTTTTCTACTCCTCTCATGAGCCCAAACAAGTCTCTAAAAGCATGAGTTTGCAACTACTTTACTTTTGGAGAAAATTCAAAACATTCATTATTCAATAGAGCCCAATAGCAAAAATCAGGTTTTGAATGAAGAATCACATTTCTTGGTAGAATCATGCAGGATTGAAATTTTTTATGGTTTTTTTACTCCTCTCAACAGCCCAAACAAGTTTCTAAAAGGATGAGTTTGCAACTACTTTACTTTTGGAGAAAATTCAAAACATTCATTATTCAATAGGGACCAAAATATCAAAAACCAGCAGTTTGAATGAACACACATTTCTTGGTAGAATCGTGCAGGACTGAAATTTTTGATGTTTTTCTACTCCTCTCATGAGCCCAAACAAGTCTCTAAAAGGATGAGTTTGCAACTACTTTACTTTTGGAGAAAATTCAAAACATTCATTATTCAATAGAGCCCAATAGCAAAAATCAGGTTTTGAATGAAGAATCACATTTCTTGGTAGAATCATGCAGGATTGAAATTTTTTATGGTTTTTTTACTCCTCTCAACAGCCCAAACAAGTTTCTAAAAGGATGAGTTTGCAACTACTTTACTTTTGGAGAAAATTCAAAACATTCATTATTCAATAGGGACCAAAATATCAAAAACCAGCAGTTTGAATGAACACACATTTCTTGGTAGAATCGTGCAGGACTGAAATTTTTGATGTTTTTCTACTCCTCTCATGAGCCCAAACAAGTCTCTAAAAGGATGAGTTTGCAACTACTTTACTTTTGGAGAAAATTCAAAACATTCAATATTCAATAGAGCCCAATAGCAAAAACCAACGTTTTGAATGAAGAATCACATTTCTTGGTAGAATCATGCAGGATTGAAATTTTTGATGGTTTTTTACTCCTCTCAACAGCCCAAACAAGTTTCTAAAAGCATGAGTTTGCAACTACTTTACTTTTGGAGAAAATTCAAAACATTCGTTATTCAATAGGGCCCAAACTATCAAAAACCAGCGGTTTCAATGAACACACATTTCTTGGTAGAATCGTGCAGGACTGAAATTTTTGATTTTTTTCTACTCCTCTCATGATCCCAAACAAGTCTCTAAAAGCATGAGTTTGCAACTACTTTTCTTTTGGAGAAAATTCAAAACATTCATTATTCAATAGAGCCCAATAGCAAAAACCAGCGTTTTGAATGAAGAATCACATTTCTTGGTAGAATCATGCAGGATTGAAATTTTTGATGGTTTTTTACTCCTCTCAACAGCCCAAACAATTTTCTAAAAGGATGAGTTTGCAACTACTTTACTTTTGGAGAAAATTCAACACATTCATTATTCAATAGGGCCCAAACTATAAAAAACCAGCGGTTTGAATGAACACACATTTCTTGGTAGAATCGTGCAGGACTGAAATTTTTGATGTTTTTCTACTCCTCTCATTAGCCCAAACAAGTCTCTAAAAGGATGAGTCTGCAACTACTTTACTTTTGGAGAAAATTCAAAACATTCATTATTCAATAGAGCCCAATAGCAAAAACCAGCGTTTTGAATGAAGAATCACATTTCTTGGTAGAATCATGCAGGATTGAAATTTTTGATGGTTTTTTACTGCTCTCAACAGCCCAAACAAGTTTCTAAAAGGATGAGTTTGCAACTACTTTACTTTTGGAGAAAATTCAAAACATTCATTATTCAATAGGGCCCAAACTATCAAAAATCAGCGGTTTCAATGAACACACATTTCTTGGTAGAATCATGCAGGACTGAAATTTTTGATGTTTTTCTACTCCTTTCATGAGCCCAAACAAGTCTCTAAAAGCATGAGTTTGCAACTACTTTAATTTTGGAGAAAATTCAAAACATTCATTATTCAATAGAGCCCAATAGCAAAAACCAGCGTTTTGAATGAAGAATCACATTTCTTGGTAGAATCATGCAGGATTGAAATTTTTGATGGTTTTTTACTCCTCTCAACAGCCCAAACAAGAGTCTAAAAGGATGAGTTTGCAACTACTTTACTTTTGGAGAAAATTCAAAACATTCATTATTCAATAGGGCCCAAAATATCAAAAACCAGCGGTTTGAATGAACACACATTTCTTGGTAGAATCATGCAGGACTGAAATTTTTGATGTTTTTCTACTCCTCTCATTAGCCCAAACAAGTCTCTAAAAGGATGAGTTTGCAACTACTTTACTTTTGGAGAAAATTCAAAACATTCATTATTCAATAGAGCCCAATAGCAAAAACCAGCGTTTTGAATGAAGAATCACATTTCTTGGTAGAATCATGCAGGATTGAAATTTTTGATGGTTTTTTACTCCTCTCAACAGCCCAAACAAGTTTCTAAAAGGACGAGTTTGCAACTACTTTACTTTTGGAGAAAATTCAAAACATTCATTATTCAATAGGGCCCAAACTATCAAAAACCAGCGGTTTGAATGAACACACATTTCTTGGTAGAATCATGCAGGACTGAAATTTTTGATGTTTTTCTACTCCTCTCATGAGCCCAAACAAGTCTCTAAAAGCATGAGTTTGCAACTACTTTACTTTTGGAGAAAATTCAAAACATTCATTATTCAATGGAGCCCAATAGCAAAAATCAGGTTTTGAATGAAGAATCACATTTCTTGGTAGAATCATGCAGGATTGAAATTTTTGATGGTTTTTTACTCCTCTCAACAGCCCAAACAAGTTTCTAAAAGGATGAGTTTGCAACTACTTTACTTTTGGAGAAAATTCAAAACATTCATTATTCAATAGGGCCCAAAATATCAAAAACCAGCGGTTTGAATGAACACACATTTCTTGGTAGAATCGTGCAGGACTGAAATTTTTGATGTTTTTCTACTCCTCTCATGAGCCCAAACAAGTCTCTAAAAGGATGAGTTTGCAACTACTTTACTTTTGGAGAAAATTCAAAACATTCATTATTCAACAGAGCCCAATAACAAAAACCAGCGTTTTGAATGAAGAATCACATTTTTTGGTAGAATCGTGCAGGATTGAAATTTTTGATGGTTTTTTACTCCTCTCAACAGCCCAAACAAGTTTCTAAAAGGATGAGTTTGCAACTATTTTATTTTTGGAGAAAATTCAAAACATTCATTATTCAATAGGGCCCAAACTATCAAAAACCAGCGGTTTCAATGAACACACATTTCTTGGTAGAATCATGCAGGACTGAAATTTCTGATGTTTTTCTACTCTCATGAGCCCAAACAAGTCTCTAAAAGCATGAGTTTGCAACTACTTTACTTTTGGAGAAAATTCAAAACATTCATTATTCAATAGGGCCCAAACTATCAAAAACCAGCGGTTTCAATGAACACACATTTCTTGGTAGAATCATGCAGGACTGAAATTTTTGATGTTTTTCTACTCCTCTCATGAGCCCAAACAAGTCTCTAAAAGCATGAGTTTGCAACTACTTTACTTTTGGAGAAAATTCAAAACATTCATTATTCAATAGAGCCCAATAGCAAAAATCAGGTTTTGAATGAAGAATCACATTTCTTGGTAGAATAATGCAAGATTGAAATTTTTGATGTTTTTTTACTCCTCTCAACAGCCCAAACAAGTTTCTAAAAGGATGAGTTTGCAACTACTTTACTTTTGGAGAAAATTCAAAACATTCATTATTCAATAGGGCCCAAACTATCAAAAACCAGCGGTTTGAATGAACACACATTTCTTGGTAGAATCGTGCAGGACTGAAATTTTTGATGTTTTTCTACTCCTCTCATGAGCCCAAACAAGTCTCTAAAAGGATGAGTTTGCAACTCCTTTACTTTTGGAGAAAATTCAAAACATTCATTATTCAATAGAGCCCAATAGCAAAAACCAGCGTTTTGAATGAAGAATCACATTTCTTGGTAGAATCATGCAGGATTGAAATTTTTGATGGTTTTTTACTCCTCTCAACAGCCCAAACAAGTTTCTAAAAGGATGAGTTTGCAACTACTTTACTTTTGGAGAAAATTCAAAACATTCATTATTCAATAGGGCCCAAACTATCAAAAACCAGCGGTTTGAATGAACACACATTTCTTGGTAGAATCATGCAGGACTGAAATTTTTGATGTTTTTCTACTCCTCTCATGAGCCCAAACAAGTCTCTAAAAGCATGAGTTTGCAATTACTTTACTTTTGGAGAAAATTCAAAACATTCAATATTCAATAGAGCCCAATAGCAAAAATCAGGTTTTGAATGAAGAATCACATTTCTTGGTAGAATCATGCAGGATTGAAATTTTTGATGGTTTTTTACTCCTCTCAACAGCCCAAACAAGTTTCTAAAAGGATGAGTTTGCAACTACTTTACTTTTGGAGAAAATTCAAAACATTCATTATTCAATAGGGCCCAAACTATCAAAAACCAGCGGTTTGAATGAACACATATTTCTTGGTAGAATCATGCAGGACTGAAATTTTTGATGTTTTTCTACTCCTCTCATGAGCCCAAACAAGTCTCTAAAAGCATGAGTTTGCAACTACTTTACTTTTGGAGAAAATTCAAAACATTCATTATTCAATAGAGCCCAATAGCAAAAATCAGGTTTTGAATGAAGAATCACATTTCTTGGTAGAATCATGCAGGATTGAAATTTTTGATGGTTTTTTACTCCTCTCAACAGCCCAAACAAGTTTCTAAAAGGTTGAGTTTGCAACTACTTTACTTTTGGAGAAAATTCAAAACATTCATTATTCAATAGGGCCCAAACTATCAAAAACCAGCGGTTACAATGAACACACATTTCTTGGTAGAATCGTGCAGGACTGAAATTTTTGATGTTTTTCTACTCCTCTCATGAGCCCAAACAAGTCTCTAAAAGGATGAGTTTGCAACTACTTTACTTTTGGAGAAAATTCAAAACATTCATTATTCAATAGGGCCCAAACTATCAAAAACCAGCGGTTTCAATGAACACACATTTCTTGGTAGAATCATGCAGGACTGAAATTTTTGATGTTTTTCTACTCCTCTCATGAGCCCAAACAAGTCTCTAAAAGCATGAGTTTGCAACTACTTTACTTTTGGAGAAAATTCAAAACATTCATTATTCAATAGAGCCCAATAGCAAAAACCAGCGTTTTGAATGAAGAATCACATTTCTTGGTAGAATCATGCAGGATTGAAATTTTTGATGGATTTTTACTCCTCTCAACAGCCCAAACAAGTTTCTAAAAGGATGAGTTTGCAACTACTTTACTTTTGTAGAAAATTCAAAACATTCATTATTCAATACGGCCCAAACTATCAAAAACCAGCGGTTTCAATGAACACACATTTCTTGGTAGAATCATGCAGGACTGAAATTTTTGATGTTTTTCTACTCCTCTCATGAGCCCAAACAAGTCTCTAAAAGCATGAGTTTGCAACTACTTTACTTTTGGAGAAAATTCAAAACATTCATTATTCAATAGAGCCCAATAGCAAAAATCAGGTTTTGAATGAAGAATCACATTTCTTGGTAGAATCATGCAGGATTGAAATTTTTGATGGTTTTTTACTCCTCTCAACAGCCCAAACAAGTTTCTAAAAGGATGAGTTTGCAACTACTTTACTTTTGGAGAAAATTCAAAACATTCATTATTCAATAGGGCCCAAACTATCAAAAACCAGCGGTTTGAATGAACACACATTTCTTGGTAGAATCATGCAGGACTGAAATTTTTGATGTTTTTCTACTCCTCTCATGAGCCCAAACAAGTCTCTAAAAGCATGAGTTTGCAACTACTTTACTTTTGGAGAAAATTCAAAACATTCATTATTCAATAGAGCCCAATAGCAAAAATCAGGTTTTGAATGAAGAATCACATTTCTTGGTAGAATCATGCAGGATTGAAATTTTTGATGGTTTTTTACTCCTCTCAACAGCCCAAACAAGTTTCTAAAAGGATGAGTTTGCAACTACTTTACTTTTGGAGAAAATTCAAAACATTCATTATTCAATAGGGCCCAAACTATCAAAAACCAGCGGTTTGAATGAACACATATTTCTTGGTAGAATCATGCAGGACTGAAATTTTTGATGTTTTTCTACTCCTCTCATGAGCCCAAACAAGTCTCTAAAAGCATGAGTTTGCAACTACTTTACTTTTGGAGAAAATTCAAAACATTCATTATTCAATAGAGCCCAATAGCAAAAATCAGGTTTTGAATGAAGAATCACATTTCTTGGTAGAATCATGCAGGATTGAAATTTTTGATGGTTTTTTACTCCTCTCAACAGCCCAAACAAGTTTCTAAAAGGTTGAGTTTGCAACTACTTTACTTTTGGAGAAAATTCAAAACATTCATTATTCAATAGGGCCCAAACTATCAAAAACCAGCGGTTACAATGAACACACATTTCTTGGTAGAATCGTGCAGGACTGAAATTTTTGATGTTTTTCTACTCCTCTCATGAGCCCAAACAAGTCTCTAAAAGGATGAGTTTGCAACTACTTTACTTTTGGAGAAAATTCAAAACATTCATTATTCAATAGGGCCCAAACTATCAAAAACCAGCGGTTTCAATGAACACACATTTCTTGGTAGAATCATGCAGGACTGAAATTTTTGATGTTTTTCTACTCCTCTCATGAGCCCAAACAAGTCTCTAAAAGCATGAGTTTGCAACTACTTTACTTTTGGAGAAAATTCAAAACATTCATTATTCAATAGAGCCCAATAGCAAAAACCAGCGTTTTGAATGAAGAATCACATTTCTTGGTAGAATCATGCAGGATTGAAATTTTTGATGGATTTTTACTCCTCTCAACAGCCCAAACAAGTTTCTAAAAGGATGAGTTTGCAACTACTTTACTTTTGTAGAAAATTCAAAACATTCATTATTCAATACGGCCCAAACTATCAAAAACCAGCGGTTTCAATGAACACACATTTCTTGGTAGAATCATGCAGGACTGAAATTTTTGATGTTTTTCTACTCCTCTCATGAGCCCAAACAAGTCTCTAAAAGCATGAGTTTGCAACTACTTTACTTTTGGAGAAAATTCAAAACATTCATTATTCAATAGAGCCCAATAGCAAAAATCAGGTTTTGAATGAAGAATCACATTTCTTGGTAGAATCATGCAGGATTGAAATTTTTGATGGTTTTTTACTCCTCTCAACAGCCCAAACAAGTTTCTAAAAGGATGAGTTTGCAACTACTTTACTTTTGGAGAAAATTCAAAACATTCATTATTCAATAGGGCCCAAACTATCAAAAACCAGCGGTTTGAATGAACACACATTTCTTGGTAGAATCATGCAGGACTGAAATTTTTGATGTTTTTCTACTCCTCTCATGAGCCCAAACAAGTCTCTAAAAGCATGAGTTTGCAACTACTTTACTTTTGGAGAAAATTCAAAACATTCATTATTCAATAGAGCCCAATAGCAAAAATCAGGTTTTGAATGAAGAATCACATTTCTTGGTAGAATCATGCAGGATTGAAATTTTTGATGGTTTTTTACTCCTCTCAACAGCCCAAACAAGTTTCTAAAAGGATGAGTTTGCAACTACTTTACTTTTGGAGAAAATTCAAAACATTCATTATTCAATAGGGCCCAAACTATCAAAAACCAGCGGTTTCAATGAACACACATTTCTTGGTAGAATCGTGCAGGACTGAAATTTTTGATGTTTTTCTACTCCTCTCATGAGCCCAAACAAGTCTCTAAAAGGATGAGTTTGCAACTACTTTACTTTAGGAGAAAATTCAAAACATTCATTATTCAATAGAGCCCAATAGCAAAAACCAGCGTTTTGAATGAAGAATCACATTTCTTGGTAGAATCATGCAGGATTGAAATTTTTGATGGTTGTTTAGGCTGGTTTCACATTAGCGCATTTTCAGCGCGCGCACGGCCGGGGGTAGCTCTGCCCCCGATCCGGCTCTCTGCCCGGCGTGCCCGCCCCTTCCTTGTAGCGCCGCCTCCTAGCGGACAGCGGCGCCTGCGATCGGCGCACCCTATCTTTAGGATAGGGTGCGCCGATCGTGCGCAGGCCGTGCGCTAGTTGCGCTTTGACCTGCGCTGCGCACTTTTGACGGTGCGCCGTGCGTGCCAAAATCCGAAAAGTTTGATTTTGGCGCGCACGGCGCACTGTCAAAAGTGCGCAGCGCAGGTCAAAGCGCAACTAGCACACGGCCTGCGCACGATCAGCGCACCCTATGCTAAAGATAGAGTGCGCCGATCGCAGGCGCCGCTGTCCGCTAGGAGGCGGCGCTACAAGGAAGGGGCGGGCACGCCGGGCAGAGAGCCGGATCGGGGGCGGAGCTACCCCCGGCCATGCGCGCGCTGAAAATGCGCTAATGTGAAACCGGCCTTACTCCTCTCAACAGCCCAAACAAGTTTCTAAAAGGATGAGTTTGCAACTACTTTACTTTTGGAGAAAATTCAAAACATTCATTATTCAATAGGGCCCAAACTATCAAAAACCAGCGGTTTCAATGAACACACATTTCTTGGTAGAATCATGCAGGACTGAAATTTTTGATGTTTTTCTACTCCTCTCATGAGACCAAACAAGTCTCTAAAAGCATGAGTTTGCAACTACTTTACTTTTGGAGAAAATTCAAAACATTCATTATTCAATAGAGCCCAATAGCAAAAATCAGGTTTTGAATGAAGAATCACATTTCTTGGTAGAATCATGCAGGATTGAAATTTTTGATGGTTTTTTACTCCTCTCAACAGCCCAAACAAGTTTCTAAAAGGATGAGTTTGCAACTACTTTACTTTTGGAGAAAATTCAAAACATTCATAATTCAATAGGGCCCAAACTATCAAAAAACAGCGGTTTGAATGAACACACATTTCTTGGTAGAATCATGCAGGACTGAAATTTTTGATGTTTTTCTACTCCTCTCATGAGCCCAAACAAGTCTCTAAAAGCATGAGTTTGCAACTACTTTACTTTTGGAGAAAATTCAAAACATTCATTATTCAATAGAGCCCAATAGCAAAAATCAGGTTTTGAATGAAGAATCACATTTCTTGGTAGAATCATGCAGGATTGAAATTTTTGATGGTTTTTTACTCCTCTCAAGAGCCCAAACAAGTTTCTAAAAGGATGAGTTTGCAACTACTTTACTTTTGGAGAAAATTCAAAACATTCATTATTCAATAGGGCCCAAACTATCAAAAACCAGCGGTTTGAATGAACACACATTTCTTGGTAGAATCGTGCAGGACTGAAATTTTTGATGTTTTTCTACTCCTCTCATTAGCCCAAACAAGTCTCTAAAAGGATGAGTCTGCAACTACTTTACTTTTGGAGAAAATTCAAAACATTCATTATTCAATAGAGCCCAATAGCAAAAACCAGCGTTTTGAATGAAGAATCACATTTCTTGGTAGAATCATGCAGGATTGAAATTTTTGATGGTTTTTTACTGCTCTCAACAGCCCAAACAAGTTTCTAAAAGGATGTTTGCAACTACTTTACTTTTGGAGAAAATTCAAAACATTCATTATTCAATAGGGCCCAAACTATCAAAAACCAGCGGTTTCAATGAACACACATTTCTTGGTAGAATCATGCAGGACTGAAATTTTTGATGTTTTTCTACTCCTCTCATGAGCCCAAACAAGTCTCTAAAAGCATGAGTTTGCAACTACTTTACTTTTGGAGAAAATTCAAAACATTCATTATTCAATAGAGCCCAATAGCAAAAATCAGGTTTTGAATGAAGAATCACATTTCTTGGTAGAATCATGCAGGATTGAAATTTTTGATGGTTTTTTACTCCTCTCAACAGCCCAAACAAGTTTCTAAAAGGATGAGTTTGCAACTATTTTATTTTTGGAGAAAATTCAAAACATTCATTATTCAATAGGGCCCAAACTATCAAAAACCAGCGGTTTCAATGAACACACATTTCTTGGTAGAATCATGCAGGACTGAATTTTCTGATGTTTTTCTACTCTCATGAGCCCAAACAAGTCTCTAAAAGCATGAGTTTGCAACTACTTTACTTTTGGAGAAAATTCAAAACATTCATTATTCAATAGGGCCCAAACTATCAAAAACCAGCGGTTTCAATGAACACACATTTCTTGGTAGAATCATGCAGAACTGAAATTTTTGATGTTTTTCTACTCCTCTCATGAGCCCAAACAAGTCTCTAAAAGCATGAGTTTGCAACTACTTTACTTTTGGAGAAAATTCAAAACATTCATTATTCAATAGAGCCCAATAGCAAAAATCAGGTTTTGAATGAAGAATCACATTTCTTGGTAGAATCATGCAAGATTGAAATTTTTGATGGTTTTTTACTCCTCTCAACAGCCCAAACAAGTTTCTAAAAGGATGAGTTTGCAACTACTTTACTTTTGGAGAAAATTCAAAACATTCATTATTCAATAGGGCCCAAACTATAAAAACCAGCGGTTTCAATGAACACACATTTCTTGGTAGAATCGTGCAGGACTGAAATTTTTGATGTTTTTCTACTCCTCTCATGAGCCCAAACAAGTCTCTAAAAGGATGAGTTTGCAACTACTTTACTTTTGGAGAAAATTCAAAACATTCATTATTCAATAGGGCCCAAACTATCAAAAACCAGCGGTTTCAATGAACACACATTTCTTGGTAGAATCGTGCAGGACTGAAATTTTTGATGTTTTTCTACTCCTCTCATGAGCCCAAACAAGTCTCTAAAAGCATGAGTTTGCAACTACTTTACTTTTGGAGAAAATTCAAAACATTCATTATTCAATAGGGCCCAAACTATCAAAAACCAGCGGTGTCAATGAACACACATTTCTTGGTAGAATCATGCAGGACTGTAATTTTTGATGTTTTTCTACTCCTCTCATGAGCCCAAACAAGTCTCTAAAAGCATGAGTTTGCAACTACTTTACTTTTGGAGAAAATTCAAAACATTCATTATTCAATAGAGCCCAATAGCAAAAATCAGGTTTTGAATGAAGAATCACATTTCTTGGTAGAATCATGCAGGATTGAAATTTTTGATGGTTTTTTACTCCTCTCAACAGCCCAAACAAGTTTCTAAAAGGATGAGTTTGCAACTACTTTACTTTTGGAGAAAATTCAAAACATTCATTATTCAATAGGGCTCAAAATATCAAAAACCAGCGGTTTGAATGAACACACATTTCTTGGTAGAATCGTGCAGGACTGAAATTTTTGATGTTTTTCTACTCCTCTCATGAGCCCAAACAAGTCTCTAAAAGGATGAGTTTGCAACTACTTTACTTTTGGAGAAAATTCAAAACATTCATTATTCAATAGAGCCCAATAGCAAAAACCAGCGTTTTGAATGAAGAATCACATTTCTTGGTAGAATCATGCAGGATTGAAATTTTTGATGGTTTTTTACTGCTCTCAACAGCCCAAACAAGTTTCTAAAAGGATGAGTTTGCAACTACTTTACTTTTGGAGAAAATTCAAAACATTCATTATTCAATAGGGCCCAAACTATCAAAAACCAGCGGTTTCAATGAACACACATTTTTTGGTAGAATCATGCAGGACTGAAATTTTTGATGTTTTTCTACTCCTCTCATGAGCCCAAACAAGTCTCTAAAAGCATGAGTTTGCAACTACTTTACTTTTGGAGAAAATTCAAAACATTCATTATTCAATAGAGCCCAATAGCAAAAACCAGCGTATTGAATGAAGAATCACATTTCTTGGTAGAATCATGCAGGATTGAAATTTTTGATGGTTTTTTACTCCTCTCAACAGCCCAAACAAGTTTCTAAAAGGATGAGTTTGCAACTACTTTACTTTTGGAGAAAATTCAAAACATTCATTATTCAATAGGGCCCAAACTATCAAAAACCAGCGGTTTCAATGAACACACATTTCTTGGTAGAATCATGCAGGACTGAAATTTTTGATGTTTTTCTACTCCTCTCATGAGCCCAAACAAGTCTCTAAAAGCATGAGTTTGCAACTACTTTACTTTTGGAGAAAATTCAAAACATTCATTATTCAATAGAGCCCAATAGCAAAAATCAGGTTTTGAATGAAGAATCACATTTCTTGGTAGAATCATGCAGGATTGAAATTTTTGATGGTTTTTTACTCCTCTCAACAGCCCAAACAAGTTTCTAAAAGGATGAGTTTGCAACTGCTTTACTTTTGGAGAAAATTCAAAACATTCATTATTCAATAGGGCCCAAAATATCAAAAACCAGGGGTTTGAATGAACACACATTTCTTGGTAGAATCGTGCAGGACTGAAATTTTTGATGTTTTTCTACTCCTCTCATGAGCCCAAACAAGTCTCTAAAAGGATGAGTTTGCAACTACTTTACTTTTGGAGAAAATTCAAAACATTCATTATTCAATAGAGCCCAATAGCAAAAACCAGCGTTTTGAATGAAGAATCACATTTCTTGGTAGAATCATGCAGGATTGAAATTTTTGATGGTTTTTTACTCCTCTCAACAGCCCAAACAAGTTTCTAAAAGGATGAGTTTGAAACTACTTTACTTTTGGAGAAAATTCAAAACATTCATTATTCAATAGGGCCCAAACTATCAAAAACCAGCGGTTTCAATGAACACACATTTCTTGGTAGAATCATGCAGGACTGAAATTTTTGATGTTTTTCTACTCCTCTCATGAGCCCAAACAAGTCTCTAAAAGCATGAGTTTGCAACTACTTTACTTTTGAAGAAAATTCAAAACATTCATTATTCAATAGAGCCCAATAGCAAAAATCAGGTTTTGAATGAAGAATCACATTTCTTGGTAGAATCATGCAGGATTGAAATTTTTGATGGTTTTTTACTCCTCTCAACAGCCCAAACAAGTTTCTAAAAGGATGAGTTTGCAACTACTTTACTTTTGGAGAAAATTCAAAACATTCATTATTCAATAGGGCCCAAAATATCAAAAACCAGCGGTTTGAATGAACACACATTTCTTGGTAGAATCGTGCAGGACTGAAATTTTTGATGTTTTTCTACTCCTCTCATTAGCCCAAACAAGTCTCTAAAAGGATGAGTTTGCAACTACTTTACTTTTGGAGAAAATTCAAAACATTCATTATTCAATAGAGCCCAATAGCAAAAACCAGCGTTTTGAATGAAGAATCACATTTCTTGGTAGAATCATGCAGGATTGAAATTTTTGATGGTTTTTTACTCCTCTCAACAGCCCAAACAAGTTTCTAAAAGGATGAGTTTGCAACTACTTTATTTTTGGAGAAAATTCAAAACATTCATTATTCAATAGGGCCCAAACTAACAAAAACCAGCGGTTTCAATGAACACACATTTCTTGGTAGAATCATGCAGGACTGAAATTTCTGATGTTTTTCTAATCTCATGAGCCCAAACAAGTCTCTAAAAGCATGAGTTTGCAACTACTTTACTTTTGGAGAAAATTCAAAACATTCATTATTCAATAGGGCCCAAACTATCAAAAACCAGCGGTTTGAATGAACACACATTTCTTGGTAGAATCGTGCAGGACTGAAATTTTTGATGTTTTTCTACTCCTCTCATTAGCCCAAACAAGTCTCTAAAAGGATGAGTCTGCAACTACTTTACTTTTGGAGAAAATTCAAAACATTCATTATTCAATAGAGCCCAATAGCAAAAACCAGCGTTTTGAATGAAGAATTACATTTCTTGGTAGAATCATGCAGGATTGAAATTTTTGATGGTTTTTTACTGCTCTCAACAGCCCAAACAAGTTTCTAAAAGGATGAGTTTGCAACTACTTTACTTTTGGAGAAAATTCTAAACATTCATTATTCAATAGGGCCCAAACTATCAAAAACCAGCGGTTTGAATGAACACACATTTCTTGGTAGAATCATGCAGGACTGAAATTTTTGATGTTTTTCTACTCCTCTCATGAGCCCAAACAAGTCTCTAAAAGGATGAGTTTGCAACTACTTTACTTTTGGAGAAAATTCAAAACATTCATTATTCAATAGAGCCCAATAGCAAAAACCTGCGTTTTGAATGAAGAATCACATTTCTTGGTAGAATCATGCAGGATTGAAATTTTTGATGGTTTTTTACTCCTCTCAACAGCCCAAACAAGTTTCTAAAAGGATGAGTTTGCAACTACTTTATTTTTGGAGAAAATTCAAAACATTCATTATTCAATAGGGCCCAAACTATCAAAAACCAGTGGTTTCAATGAACACACATTTCTTGGTGGGATCATGCAGGACTGAAATTTTTGATGATTTTCTACTCCTCTCATGAGCCCAAACAAGTCTCTAAAAGCATGAGTTTGCAACTACTTTACTTTTGGAGAAAATTCAAAACATTCATTATTCAATAGAGCCCAATAGCAAAAATCAGGTTTTGAATGAAGAATCACATTTCTTGGTAAAATCATGCAGGATTGAAATTTTTGATGGTTTTTTACTCCTCTCAACAGCCCAAACAAGTTTCTAAAAGGATGAGTTTGCAACTGCTTTACTTTTGGAGAAAATTCAAAACATTCATTATTCAATAGGGCCCAAACTATCAAAAACCAGCAGTTTCAATGAACACACATTTCTTGGTAGAATCATGCAGGACTGAAATTTTTGATGTTTTTCTACTCCTCTCATGAGCCCAAACAAGTCTCTAAAAGCATGAGTTTGCAACTACTTTACTTTTGGAGAAAATTCAAAACATTCATTATTCAATAGAGCCCAATAGCAAAAATCAGGTTTTGAATGAAGAATCACATTTCTTGGTAGAATCATGCAGGATTGAAATTTTTGATGGTTTTATACTCCTCTCAACAGCCCAAACAAGTTTCTAAAAGGATGAGTTTGCAACTACTTTACTTTTGGAGAAAATATAAAACATTCATTAATCAATAGGGCCCAAAATATCAAAAACCAGCGGTTTGAATGAACACACATTTCTTGGTAGAATTGTGCAGGACTGAAATTTTTGATGTTTTTCTACTCCTCTCATGAGCCCAAACAAGTCTCTAAAAGGATGAGTTTGCAACTACTTTATTTTTGGAGAAAATTCAAAACATTCATTATTCAATAGGGCCCAAACTATCAAAAACCAGCGGTTTCAATGAACACACATTTCTTGGTAGAATCATGCAGGACTGAAATTTCTGATGTTTTTCTAATCTCATGAGCCCAAACAAGTCACTAAAAGCATGAGTTTGCAACTACTTTACTTTTGGAGAAAATTCAAAACATTCATTATTCAATAGGGCCCAAACTATCAAACACCAGCGGTTTGAATGAACACACATTTCTTGGTAGAATCGTGCAGGACTGAAATTTTTGATGTTTTTCTACTCCTCTCATTAGCCCAAACAAGTCTCTAAAAGGATGAGTCTGCAACTACTTTACTTTTGGAGAAAATTCAAAACATTCATTATTCAATAGAGCCCAATAGCAAAAACCAGAGTTTTGAATGAAGAATTACATTTCTTGGTAGAATCATGCAGGATTGAAATTTTTGATGGTTTTTTACTGCTCTCAACAGCCCAAACAAGTTTATAAAAGGATGAGTTTGCAACTACTTTACTTTTGGAGAAAATTCAAAACATTCATTATTCAATAGGGCCCAAACTATCAAAAACCAGCGGTTTCAATGAACACACATTTCTTGGTAGAATCATGCAGGACTGAAATTTTTGATGTTTTTCTACTCCTCTCATGAGCCCAAACAAGTCTCTAAAAGCATGAGTTTGCAACTACTTTAATTTTGGAGAAAATTCAAAACATTCATTATTCAATAGAGCCCAATAGCAAAAACCAGCGTTTTGAATGAAGAATCACATTTCTTGGTAGAATCATGCAGGATTGAAATTTTTGATGGTTTTTTACTCCTCTCAACAGCCCAAACAAGTGTCTAAAAGGATGAGTTTGCAACTACTTTACTTTTGGAGAAAATTCAAAACATTCATTATTCAATAGGGCCCAAAATATCAAAAACCAGCGGTTTGAATGAACACACATTTCTTGGTAGAATCGTGCAGGACTGAAATTTTTGATGTTTTTCTACTCCTCTCATGAGCCCAAACAAGTCTCTAAAAGGATGAGTTTGCAACTACTTTACTTTTGGAGAAAATTCAAAACATTCATTATTCAATAGAGCCCAATAGCAAAAACCAGCGTTTTGAATGAAGAATCACATTTCTTGGTAGAATCATGCAGGATTGAAATTTTTGATGGTTTTTTACTCCTCTCAACAGCCCAAACAAGTTTCTAAAAGGATGAGTTTGCAACTACTTTACTTTTGGAGAGAATTCAAAACATTCATTATTCAATAGGTCCCAAACTATCAAAAACCAGCGGTTTCAATGAACACACATTTCTTGGTAGAATCATGCAGGACTGAAATTTTTGATGTTTTTCTACTCCTCTCATGAGCCCAAACAAGTCTCTAAAAGCATGAGTTTGCAACTACTTTACTTTTGAAGAAAATTCAAAACATTCATTATTCAATAGAGCCCAATAGCAAAAATCAGGTTTTGAATGAAGAATCACATTTCTTGGTAGAATCATGCAGAATTGAAATTTTTGATGGTTTTTTACTCCTCTCAACAGCCCAAACAAGTTTCTAAAAGGATGAGTTTGCAACTACTTTACTTTTGGAGAAAATTCAAAACATTCATTATTCAATAGGGCCCAAACTATCAAAAACCAGCGGTTTGAATGAACACACATTTCTTGGTAGAATCGTGCAGGACTGAAATTTTTGATGTTTTTCTACTCCTCTCATGAGCCCAAACAAGTCTCTAAAAGGATGAGTTTGCAACTACTTTACTTTTGGAGAAAATTCAAAACATTCATTATTCAACAGAGCCCAATAACAAAAACCAGCGTTTTGAATGAAGAATCACATTTCTTGGTAGAATCATGCAGGATTGAAATTTTTGATGGTTTTTTACTCCTCTCAACAGCCCAAACAAGTTTCTAAAAGGATGAGTTTGCAACTATTTTATTTTTGGAGAAAATTCAAAACATTCATTATTCATTAGGGCCCAAACTATCAAAAACCAGCGGTTTCAATGAACACACATTTCTTGGTAGAATCATGCAGGACTGAAATTTTTGATGTTTTTCTACTCCTCTCATGAGCCCAAACAAGTCTCTAAAAGCATGAGTTTGCAACTACTTTACTTTTGGAGAAAATTCAAAACATTCATTATTCAATAGGGCCCAAACTATCAAAAACCAGCGGTTTCAATGAACACACATTTCTTGGTAGAATCATGCAGGACTGAAATTTTTGATGTTTTTCTACTCCTCTCATGAGCCCAAACAAGTCTCTAAAAGCATGAGTTTGCAACTACTTTACTTTTGAAGAAAATTCAAAACATTCATTATTCAATAGAGCCCAATAGCAAAAATCAGGTTTTGAATGAAGAATCACATTTCTTGGTAGAATCATGCAGGATTGAAATTTTTGATGGTTTTTTACTCCTCTCAACAGCCCAAACAAGTTTCTAAAAGGATGAGTTTGCAACTACTTTACTTTTGGAGAAAATTCAAAACATTCATTATTCAATAGGGCCCAAAATATCAAAAACCAGCGGTTTGAATGAACACACATTTCTTGGTAGAATCGTGCAGGACTGAAATTTTTGATGTTTTTCTACTCCTCTCATTAGCCCAAACAAGTCTCTAAAAGGATGAGTTTGCAACTACTTTACTTTTGGAGAAAATTCAAAACATTCATTATTCAATAGAGCCCAATAGCAAAAACCAGCGTTTTGAATGAAGAATCACATTTCTTGGTAGAATCATGCAGGATTGAAATTTTTGATGGTTTTTTACTCCTCTCAACAGCCCAAACAAGTTTCTAAAAGGATGAGTTTGCAACTACTTTATTTTTGGAGAAAATTCAAAACATTCATTATTCAATAGGGCCCAAACTATCAAAAACCAGCGGTTTGAATGAACACACATTTCTTGGTAGAATCATGCAGGACTGAAATTTTTGATGTTTTTCTACTCCTCTCATGAGCCCAAACAAGTCTCTAAAAGCATGAGTTTGCAACTACTTTACTTTTGGAGAAAATTCAAAACATTCATTATTCAATAGAGCCCAATAGCAAAAATCAGGTTTTGAATGAAGAATCACATTTCTTGGTAGAATCATGCAGGATTGAAATTTTTGATGGTTTTTTACTCCTCTCAACAGCCCAAACAAGTTTCTAAAAGGATGAGTTTGCAACTACTTTAGTTTTGGAGAAAATTCAAAACATTCATTATTCAATAGGGCCCAAAATATCAAAAACCAGCGGTTTGAATGAACACACATTTCTTGGTAGAATCGTGCAGGACTGAAATTTTTGATGTTTTTCTACTCCTCTCATGAGCCCAAACAAGTCTCTAAAAGCATGAGTTTGCAACTACTTTACTTTTGGAGAAAATTCAAAACATTCATTATTCAATAGAGCCCAATAGCAAAAATCAGGTTTTGAATGAAGAATCACATTTCTTGGTAAAATCATGCAGGATTGAAATTTTTGATGGTTTTTTACTCCTCTCAACAGCCCAAACAAGTTTCTAAAAGGATGAGTTTGCAACTACTTTACTTTTGGAGAAAATTCAAAACATTCATTATTGAATAGGGCCCAAACTATCAAAAACCAGCAGTTTCAATGAACACACATTTCTTGGTAGAATCATGCAGGACTGAAATTTTTGATGTTTTTCTACTCCTCTCATGAGCCCAAACAAGTCTCTAAAAGCATGAGTTTGCAACTATTTTACTTTTGGAGAAAATTCAAAACATTCATTATTCAATAGAGCCCAATAGCAAAAACCAGCGTTTTGAATGAAGAATCACATTTCTTGGTAGAATCATGCAGGATTGAAATTTTTGATGGTTTTTTACTCCTCTCAACAGCCCAAACAAGTTTCTAAAAGCATGAGTTTGCAACTACTTTACTTTTGGAGAAAATTCAAAACATTCGTTATTCAATAGGGCCCAAAATATCAAAAACCAGCGGTTTGAATGAACACACATTTCTTGGTAGAATCGTGCAGGACTGAAATTTTTGATTTTTTTCTACTCCTCTCATGAGCCCAAACAAGTCTCTAAAAGCATGAGTTTGCAACTACTTTACTTTTGGAGAAAATTCAAAACATTCATTATTCAATAGAGCCCAATAGCAAAAACCAGCGTTTTGAATGAAGAATCACATTTCTTGGTAGAATCATGCAGGATTGAAATTTTTGATGGTTTTTTACTCCTCTCAACAGCCCAAACAAGTTTCTAAAAGGATGAGTTTGCAACTACTTTACTTTTGGAGAAAATTCAACACATTCATTATTCAATAGGGCCCAAACTATCAAAAACCAGCGGTTTGAATGAACACACATTTTTTTTTAGAATCGTGCAGGACTGAAATTTTTGATGTTTTTCTACTCCTCTCATTAGCCCAAACAAGTCTCTAAAAGGATGAGTCTGCAACTACTTTACTTTTGGAGAAAATTCAAAACATTCATTATTCAATAGAGCCCAATAGCAAAAACCAGCTTTTTGAATGAAGAATCACATTTCTTGGTAGAATCATGCAGGATTGAAATTTTTGATGGTTTTTTACTGCTCTCAACAGCCCAAACAAGTTTCTAAAAGGATGAGTTTGCAACTACTTTACTTTTGGAGAAAATTCAAAACATTCATTATTCAATAGGGCCCAAACTATCAAAAACCAGCGGTTTCAATGAACACACATTTCTTGGTAGAATCATGCAGGACTGAAATTTTTGATGTTTTTCTACTCCTCTCATGAGCCCAAACAAGTCTCTAAAAGCATGAGTTTGCAACTACTTTAATTTTGGAGAAAATTCAAAACATTCATTATTCAATAGAGCCCAATAGCAAAAACCAGCGTTTTGAATGAAGAATCACATTTCTTGGTAGAATCATGCAGGATTGAAATTTTTGATGGTTTTTTACTCCTCTCAACAGCCCAAACAAGAGTCTAAAAGGATGAGTTTGCAACTACTTTACTTTTGGAGAAAATTCAAAACATTCATTATTCAATAGGGCCCAAAATATCAAAAACCAGCGGTTTGAATGAACACACATTTCTTGGTAGAATCGTGCAGGACTGAAATTTTTGATGTTTTTCTACTCCTCTCATGAGCCCAAACAAGTCTCTAAAAGGATGAGTTTGCAACTACTTTACTTTTGGAGAAAATTCAAAACATTCATTATTCAATAGAGCCCAATAGCAAAAACCAGCGTTTTGAATGAAGAATCACATTTCTTGGTAGAATCATGCAGGATTGAAATTTTTGATGGTTTTTTACTCCTCTCAACAGCCCAAACAAGTTTCTAAAAGGATGAGTTTGCAACTACTTTACTTTTGAAGAAAATTCAAAACATTCATTATTCAATAGGGCCCAAAATATCAAAAACCAGCGGTTTGAATGAACACACATTTCTTGGTAGAATCGTGCAGGACTGAAATTTTTGATGTTTTTCTACTCCTCTCATGAGCACAAACAAGTCTCTAAAAGGATGAGTTTGCAACTACTTTACTTTTGGAGAAAATTCAAAACATTCATTATTCAATAGAGCCCAATAACAAAAACCTGCGTTTTAAATGAAGAATCACATTTCTTGGTAGAATCATGCAGGATTGAAATTTTTGATGGTTTTTTACTCCTCTCAACAGCCCAAACAAGTTTCTAAAAGGATGAGTTTGCAACTACTTTACTTTTGGAGAAAATTCAAAACATTCATTATTCAATAGGGCCCAAAATATCAAAAACCAGCAGTTTGAATGAACACACATTTCTTGGTAGAATCGTGCAGGACTGAAATTTTTGATTTTTTTCTACTCCTCTCATGAGCCCAAACAAGTCTCTAAAAGCATGAGTTTGCAACTACTTTACTTTTGGAGAAAATTCAAAACATTCATTATTCAATAGAGCCCAATAGCAAAAACCAGCGTTTTGAATGAAGAATCACATTTCTTGGTAGAATCATGCAGGATTGAAATTTTTGATGGTTTTTTACTCCTCTCAACAGCCCAAACAAGTTTCTAAAAGGATGAGTTTGCAACTACTTTACTTTTGGAGAAAATTCAAAACATTCATTATTCAATAGGGCCCAAACTATCAAAAACCAGCGGTTTCAATGAACACACATTTCTTGGTAGAATCATGCAGGACTGAAATTTTTGATGTTTTTCTACTCCTCTCATGAGCCCAAACAAGTCTCTAAAAGCATGAGTTTGCAACTACTTTACTTTTGAAGAAAATTCAAAACATTCATTATTCAATAGAGCCCAATAGCAAAAATCAGGTTTTGAATGAAGAATCACATTTCTTGGTAGAATCATGCAGGATTGAAATTTTTGATGGTTTTTTACTCCTCTCAACAGCCCAAACAAGTTTCTAAAAGGATGAGTTTGCAACTACTTTACTTTTGGAGAAAATTCAAAACATTCATTATTCAATAGGGCCCAAACTATCAAAAACCAGCGGTTTGAATGAACACACATTTCTTGGTAGAATCGTGCAGGACTGAAATTTTTGATGTTTTTCTACTCCTCTCATTAGCCCAAACAAGTCTCTAAAAGGATGAGTTTGCAACTACTTTACTTTTGGAGAAAATTCAAAACATTCATTATTCAATAGAGCCCAATAGCAAAAACCAGCGTTTTGAATGAAGAATCACATTTCTTGGTAGAATCATGCAGGATTGAAATTTATGATGGTTTTTTACTCCTCTCAACAGCCCAAACAAGTTTCTAAAAGGATGAGTTTGCAACTACTTTACTTTTGAAGAAAATTCAAAACATTCATTATTCAATAGGGCCCAAACTATCAAAAACCAGCGGTTTGAATGAACACACGTTTCTTGGTAGAATCATGCAGGACTGAAATTTTTGATGTTTTTCTACTCCTCTCATGAGCCCAAACAAGTCTCTAAAAGCATGAGTTTGCAACTACTTTACTTTTGGAGAAAATTCAAAACATTCATTATTCAATAGAGCCCAATAGCAAAAATCAGGTTTTGAATGAAGAATCACATTTCTTGGTAGAATCATGCAGGATTGAAATTTTTGATGGTTTTTTACTCCTCTCAACAGCCCAAACAAGTTTCTAAAAGGATGAGTTTGCAACTACTTTACTTTTGGAGAAAATTCAAAACATTCATTATTCAA
The DNA here is from genome assembly GCF_039654945.1 of Dendrobates tinctorius. NCBI lineage: Eukaryota > Metazoa > Chordata > Amphibia > Anura > Dendrobatidae > Dendrobates > Dendrobates tinctorius. The sequence continues at coordinate 28,269,392 of NW_027361793.1, forward strand.
TAGGGCCCAAAATATCAAAAACCAGCGGTTTGAATGAACACACATTTCTTGGTAGAATCGTGCAGGACTGAAATTTTTGATGTTTTTCTACTCCTCTCATGAGCCCAAACAAGTCTCTAAAAGGATGAGTTTGCAACTACTTTACTTTTGGAGAAAATTCAAAACATTCATTATTCAACAGAGCCCAATAACAAAAACCAGCGTTTTGAATGAAGAATCACATTTCTTGGTAGAATCGTGCAGGATTGAAATTTTTGATGGTTTTTTACTCCTCTCAACAGCCCAAACAAGTTTCTAAAAGGATGAGTTTGCAACTATTTTATTTTTGGAGAAAATTCAAAACATTCATTATTCAATAGGGCCCAAACTATCAAAAACCAGCGGTTTCAATGAACACACATTTCTTGGTAGAATCATGCAGGACTGAAATTTTTGATGTTTTTCTACTCCTCTCATGAGCCCAAACAAGTCTCTAAAAGCATGAGTTTGCAACTACTTTACTTTTGGAGAAAATTCAAAACATTCATTATTCAATAGAGCCCAATAGCAAAAATCAGGTTTTGAATGAAGAATCACATTTCTTGGTAAAATCATGCAGGATTGAAATTTTTGATGATTTTATACTCCTCTCAACAGCCCAAACAAGTTTCTAAAAGGATGAGTTTGCAACTACTTTACTTTTGGAGAAAATTCAAAACATTCATTATTCAATAGGGCCCAAAATATCAAAAACCAGCGGTTTGAATGAACACACATTTCTTGGTAGAATCGTGCAGGACTGAAATTTTTGATGTTTTTCTACTCCTCTCATGAGCCCAAACAAGTGTCTAAAAGGATGAGTTTTCAACTACTTTACTTTTGGAGAAAATTCAAAACATTCATTATTCAATAGAGCCCAATAGCAAAAACCAGCGTTTTGAATGAAGAATCACATTTCTTGGTAGAATCATGCAGGATTGAAATTTTTGATGGTTTTTTACTTCTCTCAACAGCCCAAACAAGTTTCTAAAAGCATGAGTTTGCAACTACTTTACTTTTGGAGACAATTCAAAACATTCGTTATTCAATAGGGCCCAAAATATCAAAAACCAGCGGTTTGAATGAACACACATTTCTTGGTAGAATCGTGCAGGACTGAAATTTTTGATTTTTTTCTACTCCTCTCATGAGCCCAAACAAGTCTCTAAAAGCATGAGTTTGCAACTACTTTACTTTTGGAGAAAATTCAAAACATTCATTATTCAATAGAGCCCAATAGCAAAAACCAGCGTTTTGAATGAAGAATCACATTTCTTGGTAGAATCATGCAGGATTGAAATTTTTGATGGTTTTTTACTCCTCTCAACAGCCCAAACAAGTTTCTAAAAGGATGAGTTTGCAACTACTTTATTTTTGGAGAAAATTCAAAACATTCATTATTCAATAGGGCCCAAACTATCAAAAACCAGCGGTTTCAATGAACACACATTTCTTGGTAGAATCATGCAGGACTGAAATTTCTGATGTTTTTCTAATCTCATGAGCCCAAACAAGTTAGTTTGGGCCCTATTGAATAATGAATGTTTTGAATTTTCTCCAAAAGTAAAGTAGTTGCAAACTCATGCTTTTAGAGACTTGTTTGGGCTCATGAGATTAGAAAAACATCAGAAATTTCAGTCCTGCATGATTCTACCAAGAAATGTGTGTTCATTGAAACCGCTGGTTTTTGATAGTTTGGGCCCTATTGAATAATGAATGTTTTGAATTTTCTCCAAAAATAAAGTAGTTGCAAACTCATCCTTTTAGAAACTTGTTTGGGCTGTTGAGAGGAGTAAAAAACCATCAAAAATTTCAATCCTGCATGATTCTACCAAGAAATGTGATTCTTCATTCAAAACGCTGGTTTTTGCTATTGGGCTCTATTGAATAATGAATGTTTTGAATTTTCTCCAAAAGTAAAGTAGTTGCAAACTCATGCTTTTAGAGACTTGTTTGGGCTCATGAGAGGAGTAGAAAAAAATCAAAAATTTCAGTCCTGCACGATTCTACCAAGAAATGTGTGTTCATTCAAACCGCTGGTTTTTGATATTTTGGGCCCTATTGAATAACGAATGTTTTGAATTGTCTCCAAAAGTAAAGTAGTTGCAAACTCATGCTTTTAGAAACTTGTTTGGGCTGTTGAGAGAAGTAAAAAACCATCAAAAATTTCAATCCTGCATGATTCTACCAAGAAATGTGATTCTTCATTCAAAACGCTGGTTTTTGCTATTGGGCTCTATTGAATAATGAATGTTTTGAATTTTCTCCAAAAGTAAAGTAGTTGCAAACTCATCCTTTTAGACACTTGTTTGGGCTCATGAGAGGAGTAGAAAAACATCAAAAATTTCAGTCCTGCACGATTCTACCAAGAAATGTGTGTTCATTCAAACCGATGGTTTTTGATATTTTGGGCCCTATTGAATAATGAATGTTTTGAATTTTCTCCAAAAGTAAAGTAGTTGCAAACTCATCCTTTTAGAAACTTGTTTGGGCTGTTGAGAGGAGTATAAAATCATCAAAAATTTCAATCCTGCATGATTCTACCAAGAAATGTGATTCTTCATTCAAAACCTGATTTTTGCTATTGGGCTCTATTGAATAATGAATGTTTTGAATTTTCTCCAAAAGTAAAGTAGTTGCAAACTCATGCTTTTAGAGACTTGTTTGGGCTCATGAGAGGAGTAGAAAAACATCAAAAATTTCAGTCCTGCACGATTCTACCAAGAAATGTGTGTTCATTTAAACCGCTGGTTTTTGATAGTTTGGGCCCTATTGAATAATGAATGTTTTGAATTTTCTCCAAAAGTAAAGTAGTTGCAAACTCATGCTTTTAGAGACTTGTTTGGGCTCATGAGATTAGAAAAACATCAGAAATTTCAGTCCTGCATGATTCTACCAAGAAATGTGTGTTCATTGAAACCGCTGGTTTTTGATAGTTTGGGCCCTATTGAATAATGAATGTTTTGAATTTTCTCCAAAAATAAAGTAGTTGCAAACTCATCCTTTTAGAAACTTGTTTGGGCTGTTGAGAGGAGTAAAAAACCATCAAAAATGTCAATCCTGCATGATTCTACCAAGAAATGTGATTCTTCATTCAAAACGCTGGTTTTTGCTATTGGGCTCTATTGAATAATGAATGTTTTGAATTTTCTCCAAAAGTAAAGTAGTTGCAAACTCATGCTTTTAGAGACTTGTTTGGGCTCATGAGAGGAGTAGAAAAAAATCAAAAATTTCAGTCCTGCACGATTCTACCAAGAAATGTGTGTTCATTCAAACCGCTGGTTTTTGATATTTTGGGCCCTATTGAATAACGAATGTTTTGAATTGTCTCCAAAAGTAAAGTAGTTGCAAACTCATGCTTTTAGAAACTTGTTTGGGCTGTTGAGAGAAGTAAAAAACCATCAAAAATTTCAATCCTGCATGATTCTACCAAGAAATGTGATTCTTCATTCAAAACGCTGGTTTTTGCTATTGGGCTCTATTGAATAATGAATGTTTTGAATTTTCTCCAAAAGTAAAGTAGTTGAAAACTCATCCTTTTAGACACTTGTTTGGGCTCATGAGAGGAGTAGAAAAACATCAAAAATTTCAGTCCTGCACGATTCTACCAAGAAATGTGTGTTCATTCAAACCGCTGGTTTTTGATATTTTGGGCCCTATTGAATAATGAATGTTTTGAATTTTCTCCAAAAGTAAAGTAGTTGCAAACTCATCCTTTTAGAAACTTGTTTGGGCTGTTGAGAGGAGTATAAAATCATCAAAAATTTCAATCCTGCATGATTCTACCAAGAAATGTGATTCTTCATTCAAAACCTGATTTTTGCTATTGGGCTCTATTGAATAATGAATGTTTTGAATTTTCTCCAAAAGTAAAGTAGTTGCAAACTCATGCTTTTAGAGACTTGTTTGGGCTCATGAGAGGAGTCGAAAAACATCAAAAATTTCAGTCCTGCATGATTCTACCAAGAAATGTGTGTTCATTGAAACCGCTGGTTTTTGATAGTTTGGGCCCTATTGAATAATGAATGTTTTGAATTTTCTCCAAAAATAAAATAGTTGCAAACTCATCCTTTTAGAAACTTGTTTGGGCTGTTGAGAGGAGTAAAAAACCATCAAAAATTTCAATCCTGCACGATTCTACCAAGAAATGTGATTCTTCATTCAAAACGCTGGTTTTTGTTATTGGGCTCTGTTGAATAATGAATGTTTTGAATTTTCTCCAAAAGTAAAGTAGTTGCAAACTCATCCTTTTAGAGACTTGTTTGGGCTCATGAGAGGAGTAGAAAAACATCAAAAATTTCAGTCCTGCACGATTCTACCAAGAAATGTGTGTTCATTCAAACCGCTGGTTTTTGATATTTTGGGCCCTATTGAATAATGAATGTTTTGAATTTTCTCCAAAAGTAAAGTAGTTGCAAACTCATCCTTTTAGAAACTTGTTTGGGCTGTTGAGAGGAGTAAAAAACCATCAAAAATTTCAATCCTGCATGATTCTACCAAGAAATGTGATTCTTCATTCAAAACCTGATTTTTGCTATTGGGCTCTATTGAATAATGAATGTTTTGAATTTTCTCCAAAAGTAAAGTAGTTGCAAACTCATGCTTTTAGAGACTTGTTTGGGCTCATGAGAGGTGTAGAAAAACATCAAAAATTTCAGTCCTGCATGATTCTACCAAGAAACGTGTGTTCATTCAAACCGCTGGTTTTTGATAGTTTGGGCCCTATTGAATAATGAATGTTTTGAATTTTCTTCAAAAGTAAAGTAGTTGCAAACTCATCCTTTTAGAAACTTGTTTGGGCTGTTGAGAGGAGTAAAAAACCATCATAAATTTCAATCCTGCATGATTCTACCAAGAAATGTGATTCTTCATTCAAAACGCTGGTTTTTGCTATTGGGCTCTATTGAATAATGAATGTTTTGAATTTTCTCCAAAAGTAAAGTAGTTGCAAACTCATCCTTTTAGAGACTTGTTTGGGCTACTGAGAGGAGTAGAAAAACATCAAAAATTTCAGTCCTGCACGATTCTACCAAGAAATGTGTGTTCATTCAAACCGCTGGTTTTTGATAGTTTGGGCCCTATTGAATAATGAATGTTTTGAATTTTCTCCAAAAGTAAAGTAGTTGCAAACTCATCCTTTTAGAAACTTGTTTGGGCTGTTGAGAGGAGTAAAAAACCATCAAAAATTTCAATCCTGCATGATTCTACCAAGAAATGTGATTCTTCATTCAAAACCTGATTTTTGCTATTGGGCTCTATTGAATAATGAATGTTTTGAATTTTCTTCAAAAGTAAAGTAGTTGCAAACTCATGCTTTTAGAGACTTGTTTGGGCTCATGAGAGGAGTAGAAAAACATCAAAAATTTCAGTCCTGCATGATTCTACCAAGAAATGTGTGTTCATTGAAACCGCTGGTTTTTGATAGTTTGGGCCCTATTGAATAATGAATGTTTTGAATTTTCTCCAAAAGTAAAGTAGTTGCAAACTCATCCTTTTAGAAACTTGTTTGGGCTGTTGAGAGGAGTAAAAAACCATCAAAAATTTCAATCCTGCATGATTCTACCAAGAAATGTGATTCTTCATTCAAAACGCTGGTTTTTGCTATTGGGCTCTATTGAATAATGAATGTTTTGAATTTTCTCCAAAAGTAAAGTAGTTGCAAACTCATGCTTTTAGAGACTTGTTTGGGCTCATGAGAGGAGTAGAAAAAAATCAAAAATTTCAGTCCTGCACGATTCTACCAAGAAATGTGTGTTCATTCAAACCTCTGGTTTTTGATATTTTGGGCCCTATTGAATAACGAATGTTTTGAATTTTCTCCAAAAGTAAAGTAGTTGCAAACTCATGCTTTTAGAAACTTGTTTGGGCTGTTGAGAGGAGTAAAAAACCATCAAAAATTTCAATCCTGCATGATTCTACCAAGAAATGTGATTCTTCATTCAAAACGCTGGTTTTTGCTATTGGGCTCTATTGAATAATGAATGTTTTGAATTTTCTCCAAAAGTAAAGTAGTTGCAAACTCATCCTTTTAGAGACTTGTTTGGGCTCATGAGAGGAGTAGAAAAACATCAAAAATTTCAGTCCTGCACGATTCTACCAAGAAATGTGTGTTCATTCAAACTGCTGGTTTTTGATATTTTGGGCCCTATTGAATAATGAATGTTTTGAATTTTCTCCAAAAGTAAAGTAGTTGCAAACTCATCCTTTTAGAAACTTGTTTGGGCTGTTGAGAGGAGTAAAAAACCATCAAAAATTTCAATCCTGCATGATTCTACCAAGAAATGTGATTCTTCATTTAAAACGCAGGTTTTTGTTATTGGGCTCTATTGAATAATGAATGTTTTGAATTTTCTCCAAAAGTAAAGTAGTTGCAAACTCATCCTTTTAGAGACTTGTTTGTGCTCATGAGAGGAGTAGAAAAACATCAAAAATTTCAGTCCTGCACGATTCTACCAAGAAATGTGTGTTCATTCAAACCGCTGGTTTTTGATATTTTGGGCCCTATTGAATAATGAATGTTTTGAATTTTCTTCAAAAGTAAAGTAGTTGCAAACTCATCCTTTTAGAAACTTGTTTGGGCTGTTGACAGGAGTAAAAAACCATCAAAAATTTCAATCCTGCATGATTCTACCAAGAAATGTGATTCTTCATTCAAAACGCTGGTTTTTGCTATTGGGCTCTATTGAATAATGAATGTTTTGAATTTTCTCCAAAAGTAAAGTAGTTGCAAACTCATCCTTTTAGAGACTTGTTTGGGCTCATGAGAGGAGTAGAAAAACATCAAAAATTTCAGTCCTGCACGATTCTACCAAGAAATGTGTGTTCATTCAAACCGCTGGTTTTTGATATTTTGGGCCCTATTGAATAATGAATGTTTTGAATTTTCTCCAAAAGTAAAGTAGTTGTAAACTCATCCTTTTAGACTCTTGTTTGGGCTGTTGAGAGGAGTAAAAAACCATCAAAAATTTCAATCCTGCATGATTCTACCAAGAAATGTGATTCTTCATTCAAAACGCTGGTTTTTGCTATTGGGCTCTATTGAATAATGAATGTTTTGAATTTTCTCCAAAATTAAAGTAGTTGCAAACTCATGCTTTTAGAGACTTGTTTGGGCTCATGAGAGGAGTAGAAAAACATCAAAAATTTCAGTCCTGCATGATTCTACCAAGAAATGTGTGTTCATTGAAACCGCTGGTTTTTGATAGTTTGGGCCCTATTGAATAATGAATGTTTTGAATTTTCTCCAAAAGTAAAGTAGTTGCAAACTCATCCTTTTAGAAACTTGTTTGGGCTGTTGAGAGCAGTAAAAAACCATCAAAAATTTCAATCCTGCATGATTCTACCAAGAAATGTGATTCTTCATTCAAAACGCTGGTTTTTGCTATTGGGCTCTATTGAATAATGAATGTTTTGAATTTTCTCCAAAAGTAAAGTAGTTGCAGACTCATCCTTTTAGAGACTTGTTTGGGCTAATGAGAGGAGTAGAAAAACATCAAAAATTTCAGTCCTGCACGATTCTACCAAGAAATGTGTGTTCATTCAAACCGCTGGTTTTTGATAGTTTGGGCCCTATTGAATAATGAATGTGTTGAATTTTCTCCAAAAGTAAAGTAGTTGCAAACTCATCCTTTTAGAAACTTGTTTGGGCTGTTGAGAGGAGTAAAAAACCATCAAAAATTTCAATCCTGCATGATTCTACCAAGAAATGTGATTCTTCATTCAAAACGCTGGTTTTTGCTATTGGGCTCTATTGAATAATGAATGTTTTGAATTTTCTCCAAAAGTAAAGTAGTTGCAAACTCATGCTTTTAGAGACTTGTTTGGGCTCATGAGAGGAGTAGAAAAAAATCAAAAATTTCAGTCCTGCACGATTCTACCAAGAAATGTGTGTTCATTCAAACCGCTGGTTTTTGATATTTTGGGCCCTATTGAATAACGAATGTTTTGAATTTTCTCCAAAAGTAAAGTAGTTGCAAACTCATGCTTTTAGAAACTTGTTTGGGCTGTTGAGAGGAGTAAAAAACCATCAAAAATTTCAATCCTGCATGATTCTACCAAGAAATGTGATTCTTCATTCAAAACGCTGGTTTTTGCTATTGGGCTCTATTGAATAATGAATGTTTTGAATTTTCTCCAAAAGTAAAGTAGTTGCAAACTCATCCTTTTAGAGACTTGTTTGGGCTCATGAGAGGAGTAGAAAAACATCAAAAATTTCAGTCCTGCACGATTCTACCAAGAAATGTGTGTTCATTCAAACTGCTGGTTTTTGATATTTTGGGCCCTATTGAATAATGAATGTTTTGAATTTTCTCCAAAAGTAAAGTAGTTGCAAACTCATCCTTTTAGAAACTTGTTTGGGCTGTTGAGAGGAGTAAAAAACCATCAAAAATTTCAATCCTGCATGATTCTACCAAGAAATGTGATTCTTCATTCAAAACCTGATTTTTGCTATTGGGCTCTATTGAATAATGAATGTTTTGAATTTTCTCCAAAAGTAAAGTAGTTGCAAACTCATGCTTTTAGAGACTTGTTTGGGCTCATGAGAGGAGTAGAAAAACATCAAAAATTTCAGTCCTGCATGATTCTACCAAGAAATGTGTGTTCATTGAAACCGCTGGTTTTTGATAGTTTGGGCCCTATTGAATAATGAATGTTTTGAATTTTCTCCAAAAGTAAAGTAGTTGCAAACTCATCCTTTTAGAAACTTGTTTGGGCTGTTGAGAGGAGTAAAAAACCATCAAAAATTTCAATCCTGCATGATTCTACCAAGAAATGTGATTCTTCATTCAAAACGCTGGTTTTTGCTATTGGGCTCTATTGAATAATGAATGTTTTGAATTTTCTCCAAAAGTAAAATAGTTGCAAACTCATGCTTTTAGAGACTTGTTTGGGCTCATGAGAGGAGTAGAAAAACATCAAAAATTTCAGTCCTGCATGATTCTACCAAGAAATGTGTGTTCATTGAAACTGCTGGTTTTTGATAGTTTGGGCCCTATTCAATAATGAATGTTTTGAATTTTCTCCAAAAGTAAAGTAGTTGCAAACTCATCCTTTTAGAAACTTGTTTGGGCTGTTGAGAGGAGTAAAAAACCATCAAAAATTTCAATCCTGCATGATTTTACCAAGAAATGTGATTCTTCATTCAAAACCTGATTTTTGCTATTGGGCTCTATTGAATAATGAATGTTTTGAATTTTCTCCAAAAGTAAAGTAGTTGCAAACTCATGCTTTTAGAGACTTGTTTGGGCTCATGAGAGGAGTAGAAAAACATCAAAAATTTCAGTCCTGCACGATTCTACCAAGAAATGTGTGTTCATTCAAACCGCTGGTTTTTGATATTTTGGGCCCTATTGAATAATGAATGTTTTGAATTTTCTCCAAAACTAAAGTAGTTGCAAACTCATCCTTTTAGAAACTTGTTTGGGCTGTTGAGAGGAGTAAAAAACCATCAAAAATTTCAATCCTGCATGATTCTACCAAGAAATGTGATTCTTCATTCAAAACCTGATTTTTGCTATTGGGCTCTATTGAATAATGAATGTTTTGAATTTTCTCCAAAAGTAAAGTAGTTGCAAACTCATGCTTTTAGAGACTTGTTTGGGCTCATGAGAGGAGTAGAAAAACATCAAAAATTTCAGTCCTGCATGATTCTACCAAGAAATGTGTGTTCATTCAAACCGCTGGTTTTTGATAGTTTGGGCCCTATTGAATAATGAATGTTTTGAATTTTCTCCAAAAGTAAAGTAGTTGCAAACTCATCCTTTTAGAAACTTGTTTGGGCTGTTGAGAGCAGTAAAAAACCATCAAAAATTTCAATCCTGCATGATTCTACCAAGAAATGTGATTCTTCATTCAAAACGCTGGTTTTTGCTATTGGGCTCTATTGAATAATGAATGTTTTGAATTTTCTCCAAAAGTAAAGTAGTTGCAAACTCATCCTTTTAGAGACTTGTTTGGGCTAATGAGAGGAGTAGAAAAACATCAAAAATTTCAGTCCTGCACGATTCTACCAAGAAATGTGTGTTCATTCAAACCGCTGGTTTTTGATAGTTTGGGCCCTATTGAATAATGAATGTTTTGAATTTTCTCCAAAAGTAAAGTAGTTGCAAACTCATCCTTTTAGAAACTTGTTTGGGCTGTTGAGAGGAGTAAAAAACCATCAAAAATTTCAATCCTGCATGATTCTACCAAGAAATGTGATTCTTCATTCAAAACCTGATTTTTGCTATTGGGCTCTATTGAATAATGAATGTTTTGAATTTTCTTCAAAAGTAAAGTAGTTGCAAACTCATGCTTTTAGAGACTTGTTTGGGCTCACGAGAGGAGTAGAAAAACATCAAAAATTTCAGTCCTGCATGATTCTACCAAGAAATGTGTGTTCATTGAAACCGCTGGTTTTTGATAGTTTGGGCCCTATTGAATAATGAATGTTTTGAATTTTCTCCAAAAGTAAAGTAGTTGCAAACTCATCCTTTTAGAAACTTGTTTGGGCTGTTGAGAGGAGTAAAAAACCATCAAAAATTTCAATCCTGCATGATTCTACCAAGAAATGTGATTCTTCATTCAAAACGCTGGTTTTTGCTATTGGGCTCTATTGAATAATGAATGTTTTGAATTTTCTCCAAAAGTAAAGTAGTTGCAAACTCATCCTTTTAGAGACTTGTTTGGGCTCATGAGAGGAGTAGAAAAACATCAAAAATTTCAGTCCTGCACGATTCTACCAAGAAATGTGTGTTCATTCAAACCCCTGGTTTTTGATATTTTGGGCCCTATTGAATAATGAATGTTTTGAATTTTCTCCAAAAGTAAAGCAGTTGCAAACTCATCCTTTTAGAAACTTGTTTGGGCTGTTGAGAGGAGTAAAAAACCATCAAAAATTTCAATCCTGCATGATTCTACCAAGAAATGTGATTCTTCATTCAAAACCTGATTTTTGCTATTGGGCTCTATTGAATAATGAATGTTTTGAATTTTCTCCAAAAGTAAAGTAGTTGCAAACTCATGCTTTTAGAGACTTGTTTGGGCTCATGAGAGGAGTAGAAAAACATCAAAAATTTCAGTCCTGCATGATTCTACCAAAAAATGTGTGTTCATTGAAACCGCTGGTTTTTGATAGTTTGGGCCCTATTGAATAATGAATGTTTTGAATTTTCTCCAAAAGTAAAGTAGTTGCAAACTCATCCTTTTAGAAACTTGTTTGGGCTGTTGAGAGCAGTAAAAAACCATCAAAAATTTCAATCCTGCATGATTCTACCAAGAAATGTGATTCTTCATTCAAAACGCTGGTTTTTGCTATTGGGCTCTATTGAATAATGAATGTTTTGAATTTTCTCCAAAAGTAAAGTAGTTGCAAACTCATCCTTTTAGAGACTTGTTTGGGCTCATGAGAGGAGTAGAAAAACATCAAAAATTTCAGTCCTGCATGATTCTACCAAGAAATGTGTGTTCATTGAAACCGCTGGTTTTTGATAGTTTGGGCCCTATTGAATAATGAATGTTTTGAATTTTCTCCAAAAGTAAAGTAGTTGCAAACTCATGCTTTTAGAGACTTGTTTGGGCTCATGAGAGGAGTAGAAAAACATCAAAAATTTCAGTCCTGCATGATTCTACCAAGAAATGTGTGTTCATTCAAACCGCTGGTTTTTGATAGTTTGGGCCCTATTGAATAATGAATGTTTTGAATTTTCTCCAAAAGTAAAGTAGTTGCAAACTCATCCTTTTAGAAACTTGTTTGGGCTGTTGAGAGGAGTAAAAAACCATCAAAAATTTCAATTCTGCATGATTCTACCAAGAAATGTGATTCTTCATTCAAAACCTGATTTTTGCTATTGGGCTCTATTGAATAATGAATGTTTTGAATTTTCTTCAAAAGTAAAGTAGTTGCAAACTCATGCTTTTAGAGACTTGTTTGGGCTCATGAGAGGAGTAGAAAAACATCAAAAATTTCAGTCCTGCATGATTCTACCAAGAAATGTGTGTTCATTGAAACCGCTGGTTTTTGATAGTTTGGGACCTATTGAATAATGAATGTTTTGAATTCTCTCCAAAAGTAAAGTAGTTGCAAACTCATCCTTTTAGAAACTTGTTTGGGCTGTTGAGAGGAGTAAAAAACCATCAAAAATTTCAATCCTGCATGATTCTACCAAGAAATGTGATTCTTCATTCAAAACGCTGGTTTTTGCTATTGGGCTCTATTGAATAATGAATGTTTTGAATTTTCTCCAAAAGTAAAGTAGTTGCAAACTCATCCTTTTAGAGACTTGTTTGGGCTCATGAGAGGAGTAGAAAAACATCAAAAATTTCAGTCCTGCACGATTCTACCAAGAAATGTGTGTTCATTCAAACCGCTGGTTTTTGATATTTTGGGCCCTATTGAATAATGAATGTTTTGAATTTTCTCCAAAAGTAAAGTAGTTGCAAACTCATCCTTTTAGACACTTGTTTGGGCTGTTGAGAGGAGTAAAAAACCATCAAAAATTTCAATCCTGCATGATTCTACCAAGAAATGTGATTCTTCATTCAAAACGCTGGTTTTTGCTATTGGGCTCTATTGAATAATGAATGTTTTGAATTTTCTCCAAAATTAAAGTAGTTGCAAACTCATGCTTTTAGAGACTTGTTTGGGCTCATGAGAGGAGTAGAAAAACATCAAAAATTTCAGTCCTGCATGATTCTACCAAGAAATGTGTGTTCATTGAAACCGCTGGTTTTTGATAGTTTGGGCCCTATTGAATAATGAATGTTTTGAATTTTCTCCAAAAGTAAAGTAGTTGCAAACTCATCCTTTTATAAACTTGTTTGGGCTGTTGAGAGCAGTAAAAAACCATCAAAAATTTCAATCCTGCATGATTCTACCAAGAAATGTAATTCTTCATTCAAAACGCTGGTTTTTGCTATTGGGCTCTATTGAATAATGAATGTTTTGAATTTTCTCCAAAAGTAAAGTAGTTGCAGACTCATCCTTTTAGAGACTTGTTTGGGCTAATGAGAGGAGTAGAAAAACATCAAAAATTTCAGTCCTGCACGATTCTACCAAGAAATGTGTGTTCATTCAAACCGCTGGTTTTTGATAGTTTGGGCCCTATTGAATAATGAATGTTTTGAATTTTCTCCAAAAGTAAAGTAGTTGCAAACTCATGCTTTTAGTGACTTGTTTGGGCTCATGAGATTAGAAAAACATCAGAAATTTCAGTCCTGCATGATTCTACCAAGAAATGTGTGTTCATTGAAACCGCTGGTTTTTGATAGTTTGGGCCCTATTGAATAATGAATGTTTTGAATTTTCTCCAAAAATAAAGTAGTTGCAAACTCATCCTTTTAGAAACTTGTTTGGGCTGTTGAGAGGAGTAAAAAACCATCAAAAATTTCAATCCTGCATGATTCTACCAAGAAATGTGATTCTTCATTCAAAACGCTGGTTTTTGCTATTGGGCTCTATTGAATAATGAATGTTTTGAATTTTCTCCAAAAGTAAAGTAGTTGCAAACTCATGCTTTTAGAGACTTGTTTGGGCTCATGAGAGGAGTAGAAAAAAATCAAAAATTTCAGTCCTGCTCGATTCTACCAAGAAATGTGTGTTCATTCAAACCGCTGGTTTTTGATATTTTGGGCCCTATTGAATAACGAATGTTTTGAATTGTCTCCAAAAGTAAAGTAGTTGCAAACTCATGCTTTTAGAAACTTGTTTGGGCTGTTGAGAGGAGTAAAAAACCATCAAAAATTTCAATCCTGCATGATTCTACCAAGAAATGTGATTCTTCATTCAAAACGCTGGTTTTTGCTATTGGGCTCTATTGAATAATGAATGTTTTGAATTTTCTCCAAAAGTAAAGTAGTTGCAAACTCATCCTTTTAGAGACTTGTTTGGGCTCATGAGAGGAGTAGAAAAACATCAAAAATTTCAGTCCTGCACGATTCTACCAAGAAATGTGTGTTCATTCAAACCGCTGGTTTTTGATATTTTGGGCCCTATTGATTAATGAATGTTTTATATTTTCTCCAAAAGTAAAGTAGTTGCAAACTCATCCTTTTAGAAACTTGTTTGGGCTGTTGAGAGGAGTAAAAAACCATCAAAAATTTCAATCCTGCATGATTCTACCAAGAAATGTGATTCTTCATTCAAAACGCTGGTTTTTGCTATTGGGCTCTATTGAATAATGAATGTTTTGAATTTTCTCCAAAAGTAAAGTAGTTGCAAACTCATCCTTTTAGAGACTTGTTTGGGCTCATGAGAGGAGTAGAAAAACATCAAAAATTTCAGTCCTGCACGATTCTACCAAGAAATGTGTGTTCATTCAAACCGCTGGTTTTTGATATTTTGGGCCCTATTGAATAATGAATGTTTTGAATTTTCTCCAAAAGTAAAGTAGTTGCAAACTCATCCTTTTAGACACTTGTTTGGGCTGTTGAGAGGAGTAAAAAACCATCAAAAATTTCAATCCTGCATGATTCTACCAAGAAATGTGATTCTTCATTCAAAACGCTGGTTTTTGCTATTGGGCTCTATTGAATAATGAATGTTTTGAATTTTCTCCAAAATTAAAGTAGTTGCAAACTCATGCTTTTAGAGACTTGTTTGGGCTCATGAGAGGAGTAGAAAAACATCAAAAATTTCAGTCCTGCATGATTCTACCAAGAAATGTGTGTTCATTGAAACCGCTGGTTTTTGATAGTTTGGGCCCTATTGAATAATGAATGTTTTGAATTTTCTCCAAAAGTAAAGTAGTTGCAAACTCATCCTTTTATAAACTTGTTTGGGCTGTTGAGAGCAGTAAAAAACCATCAAAAATTTCAATCCTGCATGATTCTACCAAGAAATGTAATTCTTCATTCAAAACGCTGGTTTTTGCTATTGGGCTCTATTGAATAATGAATGTTTTGAATTTTCTCCAAAAGTAAAGTAGTTGCAGACTCATCCTTTTAGAGACTTGTTTGGGCTAATGAGAGGAGTAGAAAAACATCAAAAATTTCAGTCCTGCACGATTCTACCAAGAAATGTGTGTTCATTCAAACCGCTGGTTTTTGATAGTTTGGGCCCTATTGAATAATGAATGTTTTGAATTTTCTCCAAAAGTAAAGTAGTTGCAAACTCATGCTTTTAGTGACTTGTTTGGGCTCATGAGATTAGAAAAACATCAGAAATTTCAGTCCTGCATGATTCTACCAAGAAATGTGTGTTCATTGAAACCGCTGGTTTTTGATAGTTTGGGCCCTATTGAATAATGAATGTTTTGAATTTTCTCCAAAAATAAAGTAGTTGCAAACTCATCCTTTTAGAAACTTGTTTGGGCTGTTGAGAGGAGTAAAAAACCATCAAAAATTTCAATCCTGCATGATTCTACCAAGAAATGTGATTCTTCATTCAAAACGCTGGTTTTTGCTATTGGGCTCTATTGAATAATGAATGTTTTGAATTTTCTCCAAAAGTAAAGTAGTTGCAAACTCATGCTTTTAGAGACTTGTTTGGGCTCATGAGAGGAGTAGAAAAAAATCAAAAATTTCAGTCCTGCTCGATTCTACCAAGAAATGTGTGTTCATTCAAACCGCTGGTTTTTGATATTTTGGGCCCTATTGAATAACGAATGTTTTGAATTGTCTCCAAAAGTAAAGTAGTTGCAAACTCATGCTTTTAGAAACTTGTTTGGGCTGTTGAGAGGAGTAAAAAACCATCAAAAATTTCAATCCTGCATGATTCTACCAAGAAATGTGATTCTTCATTCAAAACGCTGGTTTTTGCTATTGGGCTCTATTGAATAATGAATGTTTTGAATTTTCTCCAAAAGTAAAGTAGTTGCAAACTCATCCTTTTAGAGACTTGTTTGGGCTCATGAGAGGAGTAGAAAAACATCAAAAATTTCAGTCCTGCACGATTCTACCAAGAAATGTGTGTTCATTCAAACCGCTGGTTTTTGATATTTTGGGCCCTATTGATTAATGAATGTTTTATATTTTCTCCAAAAGTAAAGTAGTTGCAAACTCATCCTTTTAGAAACTTGTTTGGGCTGTTGAGAGGAGTAAAAAACCATCAAAAATTTCAATCCTGCATGATTCTACCAAGAAATGTGATTCTTCATTCAAAACGCTGGTTTTTGCTATTGGGCTCTATTGAATAATGAATGTTTTGAATTTTCTCCAAAAGTAAAGTAGTTGCAAACTCATCCTTTTAGAGACTTGTTTGGGCTCATGAGAGGAGTAGAAAAACATCAAAAATTTCAGTCCTGCACGATTCTACCAAGAAATGTGTGTTCATTCAAACCGCTGGTTTTTGATATTTTGGGCCCTATTGAATAATGAATGTTTTGAATTTTCTCCAAAAGTAAAGTAGTTGCAAACTCATCCTTTTAGACACTTGTTTGGGCTGTTGAGAGGAGTAAAAAACCATCAAAAATTTCAATCCTGCATGATTCTACCAAGAAATGTGATTCTTCATTCAAAACGCTGGTTTTTGCTATTGGGCTCTATTGAATAATGAATGTTTTGAATTTTCTCCAAAATTAAAGTAGTTGCAAACTCATGCTTTTAGAGACTTGTTTGGGCTCATGAGAGGAGTAGAAAAACATCAAAAATTTCAGTCCTGCATGATTCTACCAAGAAATGTGTGTTCATTGAAACCGCTGGTTTTTGATAGTTTGGGCCCTATTGAATAATGAATGTTTTGAATTTTCTCCAAAAGTAAAGTAGTTGCAAACTCATCCTTTTATAAACTTGTTTGGGCTGTTGAGAGCAGTAAAAAACCATCAAAAATTTCAATCCTGCATGATTCTACCAAGAAATGTAATTCTTCATTCAAAACGCTGGTTTTTGCTATTGGGCTCTATTGAATAATGAATGTTTTGAATTTTCTCCAAAAGTAAAGTAGTTGCAGACTCATCCTTTTAGAGACTTGTTTGGGCTAATGAGAGGAGTAGAAAAACATCAAAAATTTCAGTCCTGCACGATTCTACCAAGAAATGTGTGTTCATTCAAACCGCTGGTTTTTGATAGTTTGGGCCCTATTGAATAATGAATGTTTTGAATTTTCTCCAAAAGTAAAGTAGTTGCAAACTCATGCTTTTAGTGACTTGTTTGGGCTCATGAGATTAGAAAAACATCAGAAATTTCAGTCCTGCATGATTCTACCAAGAAATGTGTGTTCATTGAAACCGCTGGTTTTTGATAGTTTGGGCCCTATTGAATAATGAATGTTTTGAATTTTCTCCAAAAATAAAGTAGTTGCAAACTCATCCTTTTAGAAACTTGTTTGGGCTGTTGAGAGGAGTAAAAAACCATCAAAAATTTCAATCCTGCATGATTCTACCAAGAAATGTGATTCTTCATTCAAAACGCTGGTTTTTGCTATTGGGCTCTATTGAATAATGAATGTTTTGAATTTTCTCCAAAAGTAAAGTAGTTGCAAACTCATGCTTTTAGAGACTTGTTTGGGCTCATGAGAGGAGTAGAAAAAAATCAAAAATTTCAGTCCTGCTCGATTCTACCAAGAAATGTGTGTTCATTCAAACCGCTGGTTTTTGATATTTTGGGCCCTATTGAATAACGAATGTTTTGAATTGTCTCCAAAAGTAAAGTAGTTGCAAACTCATGCTTTTAGAAACTTGTTTGGGCTGTTGAGAGGAGTAAAAAACCATCAAAAATTTCAATCCTGCATGATTCTACCAAGAAATGTGATTCTTCATTCAAAACGCTGGTTTTTGCTATTGGGCTCTATTGAATAATGAATGTTTTGAATTTTCTGCAAAAGTAAAGTAGTTGCAAACTCATCCTTTTAGAGACTTGTTTGGGCTCATGAGAGGAGTAGAAAAACATCAAAAATTTCAGTCCTGCACGATTCTACCAAGAAATGTGTGTTCATTCAAACCGCTGGTTTTTGATATTTTGGGCCCTATTGATTAATGAATGTTTTATATTTTCTCCAAAAGTAAAGTAGTTGCAAACTCATCCTTTTAGAAACTTGTTTGGGCTGTTGAGAGGAGTAAAAAACCATCAAAAATTTCAATCCTGCATGATTCTACCAAGAAATGTGATTCTTCATTCAAAACGCTGGTTTTTGCTATTGGGCTCTATTGAATAATGAATGTTTTGAATTTTCTCCAAAAGTAAAGTAGTTGCAAACTCATCCTTTTAGAGACTTGTTTGGGCTCATGAGAGGAGTAGAAAAACATCAAAAATTTCAGTCCTGCACGATTCTACCAAGAAATGTGTGTTCATTCAAACCGCTGGTTTTTGATATTTTGGGCCCTATTGAATAATGAATGTTTTGAATTTTCTCCAAAAGTAAAGTAGTTGCAAACTCATCCTTTTAGACACTTGTTTGAGCTGTTGAGAGGAGTAAAAAACCATCAAAAATTTCAATCCTGCATGATTCTACCAAGAAATGTGATTCTTCATTCAAAACGCTGGTTTTTGCTATTGGGCTCTATTGAATAATGAATGTTTTGAATTTTCTCCAAAATTAAAGTAGTTGCAAACTCATGCTTTTAGAGACTTGTTTGGGCTCATGAGAGGAGTAGAAAAACATCAAAAATTTCAGTCCTGCATGATTCTACCAAGAAATGTGTGTTCATTGAAACCGCTGGTTTTTGATAGTTTGGGCCCTATTGAATAATGAATGTTTTGAATTTTCTCCAAAAGTAAAGTAGTTGCAAACTCATCCTTTTATAAACTTGTTTGGGCTGTTGAGAGCAGTAAAAAACCATCAAAAATTTCAATCCTGCATGATTCTACCAAGAAATGTAATTCTTCATTCAAAACGCTGGTTTTTGCTATTGGGCTCTATTGAATAATGAATGTTTTGAATTTTCTCCAAAAGTAAAGTAGTTGCAGACTCATCCTTTTAGAGACTTGTTTGGGCTAATGAGAGGAGTAGAAAAACATCAAAAATTTCAGTCCTGCACGATTCTACCAAGAAATGTGTGTTCATTCAAACCGCTGGTTTTTGATAGTTTGGGCCCTATTGAATAATGAATGTGTTGAATTTTCTCCAAAAGTAAAGTAGTTGCAAACTCATGCTTTTAGTGACTTGTTTGGGCTCATGAGATTAGAAAAACATCAGAAATTTCAGTCCTGCATGATTCTACCAAGAAATGTGTGTTCATTGAAACCGCTGGTTTTTGATAGTTTGGGCCCTATTGAATAATGAATGTTTTGAATTTTCTCCAAAAATAAAGTAGTTGCAAACTCATCCTTTTAGAAACTTGTTTGGGCTGTTGAGAGGAGTAAAAAACCATCAAAAATTTCAATCCTGCATGATTCTACCAAGAAATGTGATTCTTCATTCAAAACGCTGGTTTTTGCTATTGGGCTCTATTGAATAATGAATGTTTTGAATTTTCTCCAAAAGTAAAGTAGTTGCAAACTCATGCTTTTAGAGACTTGTTTGGGCTCATGAGAGGAGTAGAAAAAAATCAAAAATTTCAGTCCTGCTCGATTCTACCAAGAAATGTGTGTTCATTCAAACCGCTGGTTTTTGATATTTTGGGCCCTATTGAATAACGAATGTTTTGAATTGTCTCCAAAAGTAAAGTAGTTGCAAACTCATGCTTTTAGAAACTTGTTTGGGCTGTTGAGAGGAGTAAAAAACCATCAAAAATTTCAATCCTGCATGATTCTACCAAGAAATGTGATTCTTCATTCAAAACGCTGGTTTTTGCTATTGGGCTCTATTGAATAATGAATGTTTTGAATTTTCTCCAAAAGTAAAGTAGTTGCAAACTCATCCTTTTAGAGACTTGTTTGGGCTCATGAGAGGAGTAGAAAAACATCAAAAATTTCAGTCCTGCACGATTCTACCAAGAAATGTGTGTTCATTCAAACCGCTGGTTTTTGATATTTTGGGCCCTATTGATTAATGAATGTTTTATATTTTCTCCAAAAGTAAAGTAGTTGCAAACTCATCCTTTTAGAAACTTGTTTGGGCTGTTGAGAGGAGTATAAAACCATCAAAAATTTCAATCCTGCATGATTCTACCAAGAAATGTGATTCTTCATTCAAAACCTGATTTTTGCTATTGGGCTCTATTGAATAATGAATGTTTTGAATTTTCTCCAAAAGTAAAGTAGTTGCAAACTCATGCTTTTAGAGACTTGTTTGGGCTCATGAGAGGAGTAGAAAAACATCAAAAATTTCAGTCCTGCATGATTCTACCAAGAAATGTGTGTTCATTGAAACTGCTGGTTTTTGATAGTTTGGGCCCTATTGAATAATGAATGTTTTGAATTTTCTCCAAAAGTAAAGTAGTTGCAAACTCATCCTTTTAGAAACTTGTTTGGGCTGTTGAGAGGAGTAAAAAACCATCAAAAATTTCAATCCTGCATGATTTTACCAAGAAATGTGATTCTTCATTCAAAACCTGATTTTTGCTATTGGGCTCTATTGAATAATGAATGTTTTGAATTTTCTCCAAAAGTAAAGTAGTTGCAAACTCATGCTTTTAGAGACTTGTTTGGGCTCATGAGAGGAGTAGAAAAACATCAAAAATTTCAGTCCTGCATGATCCCACCAAGAAATGTGTGTTCATTGAAACCACTGGTTTTTGATAGTTTGGGCCCTATTGAATAATGAATGTTTTGAATTTTCTCCAAAAATAAAGTAGTTGCAAACTCATCCTTTTAGAAACTTGTTTGGGCTGTTGAGAGGAGTAAAAAAACATCAAAAATTTCAATCCTGCATGATTCTACCAAGAAATGTGATTCTTCATTCAAAACGCAGGTTTTTGCTATTGGGCTCTATTGAATAATGAATGTTTTGAATTTTCTCCAAAAGTAAAGTAGTTGCAAACTCATCCTTTTAGAGACTTGTTTGGGCTCATGAGAGGAGTAGAAAAACATCAAAAATTTCAGTCCTGCATGATTCTACCAAGAAATGTGTGTTCATTCAAACCGCTGGTTTTTGATAGTTTGGGCCCTATTGAATAATGAATGTTTAGAATTTTCTCCAAAAGTAAAGTAGTTGCAAACTCATCCTTTTAGAAACTTGTTTGGGCTGTTGAGAGCAGTAAAAAACCATCAAAAATTTCAATCCTGCATGATTCTACCAAGAAATGTAATTCTTCATTCAAAACGCTGGTTTTTGCTATTGGGCTCTATTGAATAATGAATGTTTTGAATTTTCTCCAAAAGTAAAGTAGTTGCAGACTCATCCTTTTAGAGACTTGTTTGGGCTAATGAGAGGAGTAGAAAAACATCAAAAATTTCAGTCCTGCACGATTCTACCAAGAAATGTGTGTTCATTCAAACCGCTGGTTTTTGATAGTTTGGGCCCTATTGAATAATGAATGTTTTGAATTTTCTCCAAAAGTAAAGTAGTTGCAAACTCATGCTTTTAGAGACTTGTTTGGGCTCATGAGATTAGAAAAACATCAGAAATTTCAGTCCTGCATGATTCTACCAAGAAATGTGTGTTCATTGAAACCGCTGGTTTTTGTTAGTTTGGGCCCTATTGAATAATGAATGTTTTGAATTTTCTCCAAAAATAAAGTAGTTGCAAACTCATCCTTTTAGAAACTTGTTTGGGCTGTTGAGAGGAGTAAAAAACCATCAAAAATTTCAATCCTGCATGATTCTACCAAGAAATGTGATTCTTCATTCAAAACGCTGGTTTTTGCTATTGGGCTCTATTGAATAATGAATGTTTTGAATTTTCTCCAAAAGTAAAGTAGTTGCAAACTCATGCTTTTAGAGACTTGTTTGGGCTCATGAGAGGAGTAGAAAAAAATCAAAAATTTCAGTCCTGCACGATTCTACCAAGAAATGTGTGTTCATTCAAACCGCTGGTTTTTGATATTTTGGGCCCTATTGAATAACGAATGTTTTGAATTGTCTCCAAAAGTAAAGTAGTTGCAAACTCATGCTTTTAGAAACTTGTTTGGGCTGTTGAGAGGAGTAAAAAACCATCAAAAATTTCAATCCTGCATGATTCTACCAAGAAATGTGATTCTTCATTCAAAACGCTGGTTTTTGCTATTGGGCTCTATTGAATAATGAATGTTTTGAATTTTCTCCAAAAGTAAAGTAGTTGCAAACTCATCCTTTTAGAGACTTGTTTGGGCTCATGAGAGGAGTAGAAAAACATCAAAAATTTCAGTCCTGCACGATTCTACCAAGAAATGTGTGTTCATTCAAACCGCTGGTTTTTTATATTTTGGGCCCTATTGAATAATGAATGTTTTGAATTTTCTCCAAAAGTAAAGTAGTTGCAAACTCATCCTTTTAGAAACTTGCTTGGGCTGTTGAGAGGAGTATAAAACCATCAAAAATTTCAATCCTGCATGATTCTACCAAGAAATGTGATTCTTCATTCAAAACCTGATTTTTGCTATTGGGCTCTATTGAATAATGAATGTTTTGAATTTTCTCCAAAAGTAAAGTAGTTGCAAACTCATGCTTTTAGAGACTTGTTTGGGCTCATGAGAGGAGTAGAAAAACATCAAAAATTTCAGTCCTGCATGATTCTACCAAGAAATGTGTGTTCATTGAAACTGCTGGTTTTTGATAGTTTGGGCCCTATTGAATAATGAATGTTTTGAATTTTCTCCAAAAGTAAAGTAGTTGCAAACTCATCCTTTTAGAAACTTGTTTGGGCTGTTGAGAGGAGTAAAAAACCATCAAAAATTTCAATCCTGCATGATTTTACCAAGAAATGTGATTCTTCATTCAAAACCTGATTTTTGCTATTGGGCTCTATTGAATAATGAATGTTTTGAATTTTCTCCAAAAGTAAAGTAGTTGCAAACTCATGCTTTTAGAGACTTGTTTGGGCTCATGAGAGGAGTAGAAAAACATCAAAAATTTCAGTCCTGCATGATCCCACCAAGAAATGTGTGTTCATTGAAACCACTGGTTTTTGATAGTTTGGGCCCTATTGAATAATGAATGTTTTGAATTTTCTCCAAAAATAAAGTAGTTGCAAACTCATCCTTTTAGAAACTTGTTTGGGCTGTTGAGAGGAGTAAAAAACCATCAAAAAATTCAATCCTGCATGATTCTACCAAGAAATGTGATTCTTCATTCAAAACGCAGGTTTTTGCTATTGGGCTCTATTGAATAATGAATGTTTTGAATTTTCTCCAAAAGTAAAGTAGTTGCAAACTCATCCTTTTAGAGACTTGTTTGGGCTAATGAGAGGAGTAGAAAAACATCAAAAATTTCAGTCCTGCATGATTCTACCAAGAAATGTGTGTTCATTCAAACCGCTGGTTTTTGATAGTTTGGGCCCTATTGAATAATGAATGTTTTGAATTTTCTCCAAAAGTAAAGTAGTTGCAAACTCATGCTTTTAGAGACTTGTTTGGGCTCATGAGATTAGAAAAACATCAGAAATTTCAGTCCTGCATGATTCTACCAAGAAATGTGTGTTCATTGAAACCGCTGGTTTTTGATAGTTTGGGCCCTATTGAATAATGAATGTTTTGAATTTTCTCCAAAAATAAAGTAGTTGCAAACTCATCCTTTTAGAAACTTGTTTGGGCTGTTGAGAGGAGTAAAAAACCATCAAAAATTTCAATCCTGCATGATTCTACCAAGAAATGTGATTCTTCATTCAAAACGCTGGTTTTTGCTATTGGGCTCTATTGAATAATGAATGTTTTGAATTTTCTCCAAAAGTAAAGTAGTTGCAAACTCATGCTTTTAGAGACTTGTTTGGGCTCATGAGAGGAGTAGAAAAAAATCAAAAATTTCAGTCCTGCATGATTCTACCAAGAAATGTGTGTTCATTCAAACCGCTGGTTTTTGATATTTTGGGCCCTATTGAATAACGAATGTTTTGAATTGTCTCCAAAAGTAAAGTAGTTGCAAACTCATGCTTTTAGAAACTTGTTTGGGCTGTTGAGAGGAGTAAAAAACCATCAAAAATTTCAATCCTGCATGATTCTACCAAGAAATGTGATTCTTCATTCAAAACGCTGGTTTTTGCTATTGGGCTCTATTGAATAATGAATGTTTTGAATTTTCTCCAAAAGTAAAGTAGTTGCAAACTCATCCTTTTAGAGACTTGTTTGGGCTCATGAGAGGAGTAGAAAAACATCAAAAATTTCAGTCCTGCACGATTCTACCAAGAAATGTGTGTTCATTCAAACCGCTGGTTTTTGATATTTTGGGCCCTATTGAATAATGAATGTTTTGAATTTTCTCCAAAAGTAAAGTAGTTGCAAACTCATCCTTTTAGAAACTTGTTTGGGCTGTTGAGAGGAGTATAAAACCATCAAAAATTTCAATCCTGCATGATTCTACCAAGAAATGTGATTCTTCATTCAAAACCTGATTTTTGCTATTGGGCTCTATTGAATAATGAATGTTTTGAATTTTCTCCAAAAGTAAAGTAGTTGCAAACTCATGCTTTTAGAGACTTGTTTGGGCTCATGAGAGGAGTAGAAAAACATCAAAAATTTCAGTCCTGCATGATTCTACCAAGAAATGTGTGTTCATTGAAACTGCTGGTTTTTGATAGTTTGGGCCCTATTGAATAATGAATGTTTTGAATTTTCTCCAAAAGTAAAGTAGTTGCAAACTCATCCTTTTAGAAACTTGTTTGGGCTGTTGAGAGGAGTAAAAAACCATCAAAAATTTCAATCCTGCATGATTTTACCAAGAAATGTGATTCTTCATTCAAAACCTGATTTTTGCTATTGGGCTCTATTGAATAATGAATGTTTTAAATTTTCTCCAAAAGTAAAGTAGTTGCAAACTCATGCTTTTAGAGACTTGTTTGGGCTCATGAGAGGAGTAGAAAAACATCAAAAATTTCAGTCCTGCATGATCCCACCAAGAAATGTGTGTTCATTGAAACCACTGGTTTTTGATAGTTTGGGCCCTATTGAATAATGAATGTTTTGAATTTTCTCCAAAAGTAAAGTAGTTGCAAACTCATCCTTTTAGAAACTTGTTTGGGCTGTTGAGAGGAGTAAAAAACCATCAAAAATTTCAATCCTGCATGATTCTACCAAGAAATGTGTTTCTTCATTCAATACGCTGGTTTTTGCTATTGGGCTCTATTGAATAATGAATGTTTTGAATTTTCTCCAAAAGTAAAGTAGTTGCAAACTCATGCTTTTAGAGACTTGTTTGGGCTCATGAGAGGAGTAGAAAAACATCAAAAATTTCAGTCCTGCATGATTCTACCAAGAAATGTGTGTTCATTGAAACCGCAGGTTTTTGATAGTTTGGGCCCTATTGAATAATGAATGTTTTGAATTTTCTCCAAAAGTAAAGTAGTTGCAAACTCATCCTTTTAGAAACTTGTTTGGGCTGTTGAGAGCAGTAAAAAACCATCAAAAATTTCAATCCTGCATGATTCTACCAAGAAATGTGATTCTTCATTCAAAATGCTGGTTTTTGCTATTGGGCTCTATTGAATAATGAATGTTTTGAATTTTCTCCAAAAGTAAAGTAGTTGCAAACTCATCCTTTTAGAGACTTGTTTGGGCTAATGAGAGGAGTAGAAAATCATCAAAAATTTCAGTCCTGCACGATTCTACCAAGAAATGTGTGTTCATTCAAACCGCTGGTTTTTGATAGTTTGGGCCCTATTGAATAATGAATGTTTTGAATTTTCTCCAAAAGTAAAGTAGTTGCAAACTCATCCTTTTAGAAACTTGTTTGGGCTGTTGAGAGGAGTAAAAAACCATCAAAAATTTCAATCTTGCATTATTCTACCAAGAAATGTGATTCTTCATTCAAAACCTGATTTTTGCTATTGGGCTCTATTGAATAATGAATGTTTTGAATTTTCTCCAAAAGTAAAGTAGTTGCAAACTCATGCTTTTAGAGACTTGTTTGGGCTCATGAAAGGAGTAGAAAAACATCAAAAATTTCAGTCCTGCATGATTCTACCAAGAAATGTGTGTTCATTGAAACCGCTGGTTTTTGATAGTTTGGGCCCTATTGAATAATGAATGTTTTGAATTTTCTCCAAAAGTAAAGTAGTTGCAAACTCATGCTTTTAGAGACTTGTTTGGGCTCATGAGAGTAGAAAAACATCAGAAATTTCAGTCCTGCATGATTCTACCAAGAAATGTGTGTTCATTGAAACCGCTGGTTTTTGATAGTTTGGGCCCTATTGAATAATGAATGTTTTGAATTTTCTCCAAAAATAAAATAGTTGCAAACTCATCCTTTTAGAAACTTGTTTGGGCTGTTGAGAGGAGTAAAAAACCATCAAAAATTTCAATCCTGCACGATTCTACCAAAAAATGTGATTCTTCATTCAAAACGCTGGTTTTTGTTATTGGGCTCTGTTGAATAATGAATGTTTTGAATTTTCTCCAAAAGTAAAGTAGTTGCAAACTCATCCTTTTAGAGACTTGTTTGGGCTCATGAGAGGAGTAGAAAAACATCAAAAATTTCAGTCCTGCACGATTCTACCAAGAAATGTGTGTTCATTCAAACCGCTGGTTTTTGATATTTTGGGCCCTATTGAATAATGAATGTTTTGAATTTTCTCCAAAAGTAAAGTAGTTGCAAACTCATCCTTTTAGAAACTTGTTTGGGCTGTTGAGAGGAGTAAAAAACCATCAAAAATTTCAATCCTGCATGATTCTACCAAGAAATGTGATTCTTCATTCAAAACCTGATTTTTGCTATTGGGCTCTATTGAATAATGAATGTTTTGAATTTTCTCCAAAAGTAAAGTAGTTGCAAACTCATGCTTTTAGAGACTTGTTTGGGCTCATGAGAGGAGTAGAAAAAAAATCAAAAATTTCAGTCCTGCACGATTCTACCAAGAAATGTGTGTTCGTTCAAACCGCTGGTTTTTGATATTTTGGGCCCTATTGAATAACGAATGTTTTGAATTGTCTCCAAAAGTAAAGTAGTTGCAAACTCATGCTTTTAGAAACTTGTTTGGGCTGTTGAGAGGAGTAAAAAACCATCAAAAATTTCAATCCTGCATGATTCTACCAAGAAATGTGATTCTTCATTCAAAACGCTGGTTTTTGCTATTGGGCTCTATTGAATAATGAATGTTTTGAATTTTCTCCAAAAGTAAAGTAGTTGCAAACTCATCCTTTTAGAGACTTGTTTGGGCTCATGAGAGGAGTAGAAAAACATCAAAAATTTCAGTCCTGCACGATTCTACCAAGAAATGTGTGTTCATTCAAACCGCTGGTTTTTTATATTTTGGGCCCTATTGAATAATGAATGTTTTGAATTTTCTCCAAAAGTAAAGTAGTTGCAAACTCATCCTTTTAGAAACTTGCTTGGGCTGTTGAGAGGAGTATAAAACCATCAAAAATTTCAATCCTGCATGATTCTACCAAGAAATGTGATTCTTCATTCAAAACGCTGGTTTTTGCTATTGGGCTCTATTGAATAATGAATGTTTTGAATTTTCTCCAAAATTAAAGTAGTTGCAAACTCATGCTTTTAGAGACTTGTTTGGGCTCATGAAAGGAGTAGAAAAACATCAAAAATTTCAGTCCTGCATGATTCTACCAAGAAATGTGTGTTCATTGAAACCGCTGATTTTTGATAGTTTGGGCCCTATTGAATAATGAATGTTTTGAATTTTCTCCAAAAGTAAAGTAGTTGCAAACTCATCCTTTTAGAAACTTGTTTGGGCTGTTGAGAGCAGTAAAAAACCATCAAAAATTTCAATCCTGCATGATTTTACCAAGAATTGTGATTCTTCATTCAAAACGCTGGTTTTTGCTATTGGGCTCTATTGAATAATGAATGTTTTGAATTTTCTCCAAAAGTAAAGTAGTTGCAGACTCATCCTTTTAGAGACTTGTTTGGGCTAATGAGAGGAGTAGAAAAACATCAAAAATTTCAGTCCTGCACGATTCTACCAAGAAATGTGTGTTCATTCAAACCGCTGGTTTTTGATAGTTTGGGCCCTATTGAATAATGAATGTGTTGAATTTTCTCCAAAAGTAAAGTAGTTGCAAACTCATCCTTTTAGAAAATTGTTTGGGCTGTTGAGAGGAGTAAAAAACCATCAAAAATTTCAATCCTGCATGATTCTACCAAGAAATGTGATTCTTCATTCAAAACGCTGGTTTTTGCTATTGGGCTCTATTGAATAATGAATGTTTTGAATTTTCTCCAAAAGAAAAGTAGTTGCAAACTCATGCTTTTAGAGACTTGTTTGGGCTCATGAGAGGAGTAGAAAAAAATCAAAAATTTCAGTCCTGCACGATTCTACCAAGAAATGTGTGTTCATTCAAACCGCTGGTTTTTGATATTTTGGGCCCTATTGAATAACGAATGTTTTGAATTTTCTCCAAAAGTAAAGTAGTTGCAAACTCATGCTTTTAGAAACTTGTTTGGGCTGTTGAGAGGAGTAAAAAACCATCAAAAATTTCAATCCTGCATGATTCTACCAAGAAATGTGATTCTTCATTCAAAACGTTGGTTTTTGCTATTGGGCTCTATTGAATAATGAATGTTTTGAATTTTCTCCAAAAGTAAAGTAGTTGCAAACTCATCCTTTTAGAGACTTGTTTGGGCTCATGAGAGGAGTAGAAAAACATCAAAAATTTCAGTCCTGCACGATTCTACCAAGAAATGTGTGTTCATTCAAACTGCTGGTTTTTGATATTTTGGGCCCTATTGAATAATGAATGTTTTGAATTTTCTCCAAAAGTAAAGTAGTTGCAAACTCATCCTTTTAGAAACTTGTTTGGGCTGTTGAGAGGAGTAAAAAACCATAAAAAATTACAATCCTGCATGATTCTACCAAGAAATGTGGTTCTTCATTCAAAACCTGATTTTTGCTATTGGGCTCTATTGAATAATGAATGTTTTGAATTTTCTCCAAAAGTAAAGTAGTTGCAAACTCATGCTTTTAGAGACTTGTTTGGGCTCATGAGAGGAGTAGAAAAACATCAAAAATTTCAGTCCTGCACGATTCTACCAAGAAATGTGTGTTCATTCAAACCGCTGGTTTTTGATAGTTTGGGCCCTATTGAATAATGAATGTGTTGAATTTTCTCCAAAAGTAAAGTAGTTGCAAACTCATCCTTTTAGAAAATTGTTTGGGCTGTTGAGAGGAGTAAAAAACCATCAAAAATTTCAATCCTGCATGATTCTACCAAGAAATGTGATTCTTCATTCAAAACGCTGGTTTTTGCTATTGGGCTCTATTGAATAATGAATGTTTTGAATTTTCTCCAAAAGAAAAGTAGTTGCAAACTCATGCTTTTAGAGACTTGTTTGGGCTCATGAGAGGAGTAGAAAAAAATCAAAAATTTCAGTCCTGCACGATTCTACCAAGAAATGTGTGTTCATTCAAACCGCTGGTTTTTGATATTTTGGGCCCTATTGAATAACGAATGTTTTGAATTTTCTCCAAAAGTAAAGTAGTTGCAAACTCATGCTTTTAGAAACTTGTTTGGGCTGTTGAGAGGAGTAAAAAACCATCAAAAATTTCAATCCTGCATGATTCTACCAAGAAATGTGATTCTTCATTCAAAACGTTGGTTTTTGCTATTGGGCTCTATTGAATAATGAATGTTTTGAATTTTCTCCAAAAGTAAAGTAGTTGCAAACTCATCCTTTTAGAGACTTGTTTGGGCTCATGAGAGGAGTAGAAAAACATCAAAAATTTCAGTCCTGCACGATTCTACCAAGAAATGTGTGTTCATTCAAACTGCTGGTTTTTGATATTTTGGGCCCTATTGAATAATGAATGTTTTGAATTTTCTCCAAAAGTAAAGTAGTTGCAAACTCATCCTTTTAGAAACTTGTTTGGGCTGTTGAGAGGAGTAAAAAACCATAAAAAATTTCAATCCTGCATGATTCTACCAAGAAATGTGATTCTTCATTCAAAACCTGATTTTTGCTATTGGGCTCTATTGAATAATGAATGTTTTGAATTTTCTCCAAAAGTAAAGTAGTTGCAAACTCATGCTTTTAGAGACTTGTTTGGGCTCATGAGAGGAGTAGAAAAACATCAAAAATTTCAGTCCTGCATGATTCTACCAAGAAATGTGTGTTCATTGAAACCGCTGGTTTTTGATAGTTTGGGCCCTATTGAATAATGAATGTTTTGAATTTTCTCCAAAAGTAAAGTAGTTGCAAACTCATCCTTTTAGAAACTTGTTTGGGCTGTTGAGAGGAGTAAAAAACCATCAAAAATTTCAATCCTGCATGATTCTACCAAGAAATGTGATTCTTCATTCAAAACGCTGGTTTTTGCTATTGGGCTCTATTGAATAATGAATGTTTTGAATTTTCTCCAAAAGTAAAGTAGTTGCAAACTCATGCTTTTAGAGACTTGTTTGGGCTCATGAGAGGAGTAGAAAAACATCAAAAATTTCAGTCCTGCATGATTCTACCAAGAAATGTGTGTTCATTGAAACTGCTGGTTTTTGATAGTTTGGGCCCTATTGAATAATGAATGTTTTGAATTTTCTCCAAAAGTAAAGTAGTTGCAAACTCATCCTTTTAGAAACTTGTTTGGGCTGTTGAGAGGAGTAAAAAACCATCAAAAATTTCAATCCTGCATGATTTTACCAAGAAATGTGATTCTTCATTCAAAACCTGATTTTTGCTATTGGGCTCTATTGAATAATGAATGTTTTGAATTTTCTCCAAAAGTAAAGTAGTTGCAAACTCATGCTTTTAGAGACTTGTTTGGGCTCATGAGAGGAGTAGAAAAACATCAAAATTTTCAG
This sequence comes from Dendrobates tinctorius, assembly GCF_039654945.1. NCBI lineage: Eukaryota > Metazoa > Chordata > Amphibia > Anura > Dendrobatidae > Dendrobates > Dendrobates tinctorius. The sequence continues at coordinate 28,300,018 of NW_027361793.1, forward strand.
TCCTGCATGATCCCACCAAGAAATGTGTGTTCATTGAAACCACTGGTTTTTGATAGTTTGGGCCCTATTGAATAATGAATGTTTTGAATTTTCTCCAAAAATAAAGTAGTTGCAAACTCATCCTTTTAGAAACTTGTTTGGGCTGTTGAGAGGAGTAAAAAACCATCAAAAATTTCAATCCTGCATGATTCTACCAAGAAATGTGATTGTTCATTCAAAACGCAGGTTTTTGCTATTGGGCTCTATTGAATAATGAATGTTTTGAATTTTCTCCAAAAGTAAAGTAGTTGCAAACTCATGCTTTTAGAGACTTGTTTGGGCTCATGAGAGGAGTAGAAAAACATCAAAATTTTCAGTCCTGCATGATCCCACCAAGAAATGTGTGTTCATTGAAACCACTGGTTTTTGATAGTTTGGGCCCTATTGAATAATGAATGTTTTGAATTTTCTCCAAAAATAAAGTAGTTGCAAACTCATCCTTTTAGAAACTTGTTTGGGCTGTTGAGAGGAGTAAAAAACCATCAAAAATTTCAATCCTGCATGATTCTACCAAGAAATGTGATTGTTCATTCAAAACGCAGGTTTTTGCTATTGGGCTCTATTGAATAATGAATGTTTTGAATTTTCTCCAAAAGTAAAGTAGTTGCAAACTCATGCTTTTAGAGACTTGTTTGGGCTCATGAGAGGAGTAGAAAAACATCAAAAATTTCAGTCCTGCATGATTCTACCAAGAAATGTGTGTTCATTGACACCGCTGGTTTTTGATAGTTTGGGCCCTATTGAATAATGAATGTTTTGAATTTTCTCCAAAAGTAAAGTAGTTGCAAACTCATCCTTTTAGAAACTTGTTTGGGCTGTTGAGAGGAGTAAAAAACCATCAAAAATTTCAATCCTGCATGATTCTACCAAGAAATGTGATTCTTCATTCAAAACGCTGGTTTTTGCTATTGGGCTCTATTGAATAATGAATGTTTTGAATTTTCTCCAAAGGTAAAGTAGTTGCAAACTCATCCTTTTAGAGACTTGTTTGGGCTCATGAGAGGAGTAGAAAAACATCAAAAATTTCAGTCCTGCACGATTCTACCAAGAAATGTGTGTTCATTCAAACCGCTGGTTTTTGATATTTTGAGCCCTATTGAATAATGAATGTTTTGAATTTTCTCCAAAAGTAAAGTAGTTGCAAACTCATCCTTTTAGAAACTTGTTTGGGCTGTTGAGAGGAGTAAAAAACCATCAAAAATTTCAATCCTGCATGATTCTACCAAGAAATGTGATTCTTCATTCAAAACCTGATTTTTGCTATTGGGCTCTATTGAATAATGAATGTTTTGAATTTTCTCCAAAAGTAAAGTAGTTGCAAACTCATGCTTTTAGAGACTTGTTTGGGCTCATGAGAGGAGTAGAAAAACATCAAAAATTACAGTCCTGCATGATTCTACCAAGAAATGTGTGTTCATTGACACCGCTGGTTTTTGATAGTTTGGGCCCTATTGAATAATGAATGTTTTGAATTTTCTCCAAAAGTAAAGTAGTTGCAAACTCATGCTTTTAGAGACTTGTTTGGGCTCATGAGAGGAGTAGAAAAACATCAAAAATTTCAGTCCTGCATGATTCTACCAAGAAATGTGTGTTCATTGAAACCGCTGGTTTTTGATAGTTTGGGCCCTATTGAATAATGAATGTTTTGAATTTTCTCCAAAAGTAAAGTAGTTGCAAACTCATCATTTTAGAGACTTGTTTGGGCTCATGAGAGGAGTAGAAAAACATCAAAAATTTCAGTCCTGCACGATTCTACCAAGAAATGTGTGTTCATTGAAACCGCTGGTTTTTGATAGTTTGGGCCCTATTGAATAATGAATGTTTTGAATTTTCTCCAAAAGTAAAATAGTTGCAAACTCATGCTTTTAGAGACTTGTTTGGGCTCATGAGAGGAGTAGAAAAACATCAAAAATTTCAGTCCTGCATGATTCTACCAAGAAATGTGTGTTCATTGAAACCGCTGGTTTTTGATAGTTTGGGCCCTATTGAATAATGAATGTTTTGAATTTTCTCCAAAAGTAAAGTAGTTGCAAACTCATGCTTTTAGAGACTTGTTTGGGCTCATGAGAGTAGAAAAACATCAGAAAATTCAGTCCTGCATGATTCTACCAAGAAATGTGTGTTCATTGAAACCGCTGGTTTTTGATAGTTTGGGCCCTATTGAATAATGAATGTTTTGAATTTTCTCCAAAAATAAAATAGTTGCAAACTCATCCTTTTAGAAACTTGTTTGGGCTGTTGAGAGGAGTAAAAAACCATCAAAAATTTCAATCCTGCATGATTCTACCAAGAAATGTGATTCTTCATTCAAAACCTGATTTTTGCTATTGGGCTCTATTGAATAATGAATGTTTTGAATTTTCTCCAAAAGTAAAGTAGTTGCAAACTCATGCTTTTAGAGACTTGTTTGGGCTCATGAGAGGAGTAGAAAAACATCAAAAATTTCAGTCCTGCATGATTCTACCAAGAAATGTGTGTTCATTGAAACCGCTGGTTTTTGATAGTTTGGGCCCTATTGAATAATGAATGTTTTGAATTTTCTCCAAAAGTAAAGTAGTTGCAAACATCCTTTTAGAAACTTGTTTGGGCTGTTGAGAGCAGTAAAAAACCATCAAAAATTTCAATCCTGCATGATTCTACCAAGAAATGTGATTCTTCATTCAAAACGCTGGTTTTTGCTATTGGGCTCTATTGAATAATGAATGTTTTGAATTTTCTCCAAAAGTAAAGTAGTTGCAGACTCATCCTTTTAGAGACTTGTTTGGGCTCATGAGAGGAGTAGAAAAACATCAAAAATTTCAGTCCTGCATGATTCTACCAAGAAATGTGTGTTCATTCAAACCGCTGTTTTTTGATAGTTTGGGCCCTATTGAATTATGAATGTTTTGAATTTTCTCCAAAAGTAAAGTAGTTGCAAACTCATCCTTTTAGAAACTTGTTTGGGCTGTTGAGAGGAGTAAAAAACCATCAAAAATTTCAATCCTGCATGATTCTACCAAGAAATGTGATTCTTCATTCAAAACCTGATTTTTGCTATTGGGCTCTATTGAATAATGAATGTTTTGAATTTTCTCCAAAAGTAAAGTAGTTGCAAACTCATGCTTTTAGAGACTTGTTTGGTCTCATGAGAGGAGTAGAAAAACATCAAAAATTTCAGTCCTGCATGATTCTACCAAGAAATGTGTGTTCATTGAAACCGCTGGTTTTTGATAGTTTGGGCCCTATTGAATAATGAATGTTTTGAATTTTCTCCAAAAGTAAAGTAGTTGCAAACTCATCCTTTTAGAAACTTGTTTGGGCTGTTGAGAGGAGTAAGGCCGGTTTCACATTAGCGCATTTTCAGCGCGCGCATGGCCGGGGGTAGCTCCGCCCCCGATCCGGCTCTCTGCCCGGCGTGCCCGCCCCTTCCTTGTAGCGCCGCCTCCTAGCGGACAGCGGCGCCTGCGATCGGCGCACCCTATCTTTAGCATAGGGTGCGCTGATCGTGCGCAGGCCGTGCGCTAGTTGCGCTTTGACCTGCGCTGCGCACTTTTGACAGTGCGCCGTGCGCGCCAAAATCAAACTTTTCGGATTTTGGCGCGCACGGCGCACCGTCAAAAGTGCGCAGCGCAGGTCAAAGCGCAACTAGCGCACGGCCTGCGCACGATCGGCGCACCCTATCCTAAAGATAGGGTGCGCCGATCGCAGGCGCCGCTGTCCGCTAGGAGGCGGCGCTACAAGGAAGGGGCGGGCACGCCGGGCAGAGAGCCGGATCGGGGGCGGAGCTACCCCCGGCCGTGCGTGCGCTGAAAATGCGCTAATGTGAAACCAGCCTAAACAACCATCAAAAATTTCAATCCTGCATGATTCTACCAAGAAATGTGATTCTTCATTCAAAACGCTGGTTTTTGCTATTGGGCTCTATTGAATAATGAATGTTTTGAATTTTCTCCAAAAGTAAAGAAGTTGCAAACTCATCCTTTTAGAGACTTGTTTGGGCTCATGAGAGGAGTAGAAAAACATCAAAAATTTCAGTCCTGCACGATTCTACCAAGAAATGTGTGTTCATTGAAACCGCTGGTTTTTGATAGTTTGGGCCCTATTGAATAATGAATGTTTTGAATTTTCTCCAAAAGTAAAGTAGTTGCAAACTCATCCTTTTAGAAACTTGTTTGGGCTGTTGAGAGGAGTAAAAAACCATCAAAAATTTCAATCCTGCATGATTCTACCAAGAAATGTGATTCTTCATTCAAAACCTGATTTTTGCTATTGGGCTCTATTGAATAATGAATGTTTTGAATTTTCTCCAAAAGTAAAGTAGTTGCAAACTCATGCTTTTAGAGACTTGTTTGGGCTCATGAGAGGAGTAGAAAAACATCAAAAATTTCAGTCCTGCATGATTCTACCAAGAAATGTGTGTTCATTCAAACCGCTGGTTTTTGATAGTTTGGGCCCTATTGAATAATGAATGTTTTGAATTTTCTCCAAAAGTAAAGTAGTTGCAAACTCATCCTTTTAGAAACTTGTTTGGGCTGTTGAGAGGAGTAAAAAACCATCAAAAATTTCAATCCTGCATGATTCTACCAAGAAATGTGATTCTTCATTCAAAACCTGATTTTTGCTATTGGGCTCTATTGAATAATGAATGTTTTGAATTTTCTCCAAAAGTAAAGTAGTTGCAAACTCATGCTTTTAGAGACTTGTTTGGGCTCATGAGAGGAGTAGAAAAACATCAAAAATTTCAGTCCTGCATGATTCTACCAAGAAATGTGTGTTCATTGAAACCGCTGGTTTTTGATAGTTTGGGCCGTATTGAATAATGAATGTTTTGAATTTTCTACAAAAGTAAAGTAGTTGCAAACTCATCCTTTTAGAAACTTGTTTGGGCTGTTGAGAGGAGTAAAAATCCATCAAAAATTTCAATCCTGCATGATTCTACCAAGAAATGTGATTCTTCATTCAAAACGCTGGTTTTTGCTATTGGGCTCTATTGAATAATGAATGTTTTGAATTTTCTCCAAAAGTAAAGTAGTTGCAAACTCATGCTTTTAGAGACTTGTTTGGGCTCATGAGAGGAGTAGAAAAACATCAAAAATTTCAGTCCTGCATGATTCTACCAAGAAATGTGTGTTCATTGAAACCGCTGGTTTTTGATAGTTTGGGCCCTATTGAATAATGAATGTTTTGAATTTTCTCCAAAAGTAAAGTAGTTGCAAACTCATCCTTTTAGAGACTTGTTTGGGCTCATGAGAGGAGTAGAAAAACATCAAAAATTTCAGTCCTGCACGATTCTACCAAGAAATGTGTGTTCATTGTAACCGCTGGTTTTTGATAGTTTGGGCCCTATTGAATAATGAATGTTTTGAATTTTCTCCAAAAGTAAAGTAGTTGCAAACTCAACCTTTTAGAAACTTGTTTGGGCTGTTGAGAGGAGTAAAAAACCATCAAAAATTTCAATCCTGCATGATTCTACCAAGAAATGTGATTCTTCATTCAAAACCTGATTTTTGCTATTGGGCTCTATTGAATAATGAATGTTTTGAATTTTCTCCAAAAGTAAAGTAGTTGCAAACTCATGCTTTTAGAGACTTGTTTGGGCTCATGAGAGGAGTAGAAAAACATCAAAAATTTCAGTCCTGCATGATTCTACCAAGAAATATGTGTTCATTCAAACCGCTGGTTTTTGATAGTTTGGGCCCTATTGAATAATGAATGTTTTGAATTTTCTCCAAAAGTAAAGTAGTTGCAAACTCATCCTTTTAGAAACTTGTTTGGGCTGTTGAGAGGAGTAAAAAACCATCAAAAATTTCAATCCTGCATGATTCTACCAAGAAATGTGATTCTTCATTCAAAACCTGATTTTTGCTATTGGGCTCTATTGAATATTGAATGTTTTGAATTTTCTCCAAAAGTAAAGTAATTGCAAACTCATGCTTTTAGAGACTTGTTTGGGCTCATGAGAGGAGTAGAAAAACATCAAAAATTTCAGTCCTGCATGATTCTACCAAGAAATGTGTGTTCATTGAAACCGCTGGTTTTTGATAGTTTGGGCCCTATTGAATAATGAATGTTTTGAATTTTCTCCAAAAGTAAAGTAGTTGCAAACTCATCCTTTTAGAAACTTGTTTGGGCTGTTGAGAGGAGTAAAAAACCATCAAAAATTTCAATCCTGCATGATTCTACCAAGAAATGTGATTCTTCATTCAAAACGCTGGTTTTTGCTATTGGGCTCTATTGAATAATGAATGTTTTGAATTTTCTCCAAAAGTAAAGTAGTTGCAAACTCATCCTTTTAGAGACTTGTTTGGGCTCATGAGAGGAGTAGAAAAACATCAAAAATTTCAGTCCTGCACGATTCTACCAAGAAATGTGTGTTCATTCAAACCGCTGGTTTTTGATAGTTTGGGCCCTATTGAATAATGAATGTTTTGAATTTTCTCCAAAAGTAAAGTAGTTGCAAACTCATCCTTTTAGAAACTTGTTTGGGCTGTTGAGAGGAGTAAAAAAACATCAAAAATTTCAATCTTGCATTATTCTACCAAGAAATGTGATTCTTCATTCAAAACCTGATTTTTGCTATTGGGCTCTATTGAATAATGAATGTTTTGAATTTTCTCCAAAAGTAAAGTAGTTGCAAACTCATGCTTTTAGAGACTTGTTTGGGCTCATGAGAGGAGTAGAAAAACATCAAAAATTTCAGTCCTGCATGATTCTACCAAGAAATGTGTGTTCATTGAAACCGCTGGTTTTTGATAGTTTGGGCCCTATTGAATAATGAATGTTTTGAATTTTCTCCAAAAGTAAAGTAGTTGCAAACTCATGCTTTTAGAGACTTGTTTGGGCTCATGAGAGTAGAAAAACATCAGAAATTTCAGTCCTGCATGATTCTACCAAGAAATGTGTGTTCATTGAAACCGCTGGTTTTTGATAGTTTGGGCCCTATTGAATAATGAATGTTTTGAATTTTCTCCAAAAATAAAATAGTTGCAAACTCATCCTTTTAGAAACTTGTTTGGGCTGTTGAGAGGAGTAAAAAACCATCAAAAATTTCAATCCTGCACGATTCTACCAAAAAATGTGATTCTTCATTCAAAACGCTGGTTTTTGTTATTGGGCTCTGTTGAATAATGAATGTTTTGAATTTTCTCCAAAAATAAAGTAGTTGCAAACTCATCCTTTTAGAGACTTGTTTGGGCTCATGAGAGGAGTAGAAAAACATCAAAAATTTCAGTCCTGCACGATTCTACCAAGAAATGTGTGTTCATTCAAACCGCTGGTTTTTGATATTTTGGGCCCTATTGAATAATGAATGTTTTGAATTTTCTCCAAAAGTAAAGTAGTTGCAAACTCATCCTTTTAGAAACTTGTTTGGGCTGTTGAGAGGAGTAAAAAACCATCAAAAATTTCAATCCTGCATGATTCTACCAAGAAATGTGATTCTTCATTCAAAACCTGATTTTTGCTATTGGGCTCTATTGAATAATGAATGTTTTGAATTTTCTCCAAAATTAAAGTAGTTGCAAATTCATGCTTTTAGAGACTTGTTTGGGCTCATGAAAGGAGTAGAAAAACATCAAAAATTTCAGTCCTGCATGATTCTACCAAGAAATGTGTGTTCATTGAAACCGCTGATTTTTGATAGTTTGGGCCCTATTGAATAATGAATGTTTTGAATTTTCTCCAAAAGTAAAGTAGTTGCAAACTCATCCTTTTAGAAACTTGTTTGGGCTGTTGAGAGCAGTAAAAAACCATCAAAAATTTCAATCCTGCATGATTCTACCAAGAAATGTGATTCTTCATTCAAAACGCTGGTTTTTGCTATTGGGCTCTATTGAATAATGAATGTTTTGAATTTTCTCCAAAAGTAAAGTAGTTGCAGACTCATCCTTTTAGAGACTTGTTTGGGCTAATGAGAGGAGTAGAAAAAAATCAAAAATTTCAGTCCTGCACGATTCTACCAAGAAATGTGTGTTCATTGAAACCGCTGGTTTTTGATAGTTTGGGCCCTATTGAATAACGAATGTTTTGAATTTTCTCCAAAAGTAAAGTAGTTGCAAACTCATGCTTTTAGAAACTTGTTTGGGCTGTTGAGAGGAGTAAAAAACCATCAAAAATTTCAATCCTGCATGATTCTACCAAGAAATGTGATTCTTCATTCAAAACGTTGGTTTTTGCTATTGGGCTCTATTGAATAATGAATGTTTTGAATTTTCTCCAAAAGTAAAGTAGTTGCAAACTCATCCTTTTAGAGACTTGTTTGGGCTCATGAGAGGAGTAGAAAAACATCAAAAATATCAGTCCTGCACGATTCTACCAAGAAATGTGTGTTCATTCAAACTGCTGGTTTTTGATATTTTGGTCCCTATTGAATAATGAATGTTTTGAATTTTCTCCAAAAGTAAAGTAGTTGCAAACTCATCCTTTTAGAAACTTGTTTGGGCTGTTGAGAGGAGTAAAAAAACCATAAAAAATTTCAATCCTGCATGATTCTACCAAGAAATGTGATTCTTCATTCAAAACCTGATTTTTGCTATTGGGCTCGATTGAATAATGAATGTTTTGAATTTTCTCCAAAAGTAAAGTAGTTGCAAACTCATGCTTTTAGAGACTTGTTTGGGCTCATGAGAGGAGTAGAAAAACATCAAAAATTTCAGTCCTGCATGATTCTACCAAGAAATGTGTGTTCATTGAAACCGCTGGTTTTTGATAGTTTGGGCCCTATTGAATAATGAATGTTTTGAATTTTCTCCAAAAGTAAAGTAGTTGCAAACTCATCCTTTTAGAAACTTGTTTGGGCTGTTGAGAGGAGTAAAAAACCATCAAAAATTTCAATCCTGCATGATTCTACCAAGAAATGTGATTCTTCATTCAAAACGCTGGTTTTTGCTATTGGGCTCTATTGAATAATGAATGTTTTGAATTTTCTCCAAAAGTAAAGTAGTTGCAAACTCATGCTTTTAGAGACTTGTTTGGGCTCATGAGAGGAGTAGAAAAACATCAAAAATTTCAGTCCTGCATGATTCTACCAAGAAATGTGTGTTCATTGAAACTGCTGGTTTTTGATAGTTTGGGCCCTATTGAATAATGAATGTTTTGAATTTTCTCCAAAAGTAAAGTAGTTGCAAACTCATCCTTTTAGAAACTTGTTTGGGCTGTTGAGAGGAGTAAAAAACCATCAAAAATTTCAATCCTGCATGATTTTACCAAGAAATGTGATTCTTCATTCAAAACCTGATTTTTGCTATTGGGCTCTATTGAATAATGAATGTTTTGAATTTTCTCCAAAAGTAAAGTAGTTGCAAACTCATGCTTTTAGAGACTTGTTTGGGCTCATGAGAGGAGTAGAAAAACATCAAAATTTTCAGTCCTGCATGATCCCACCAAGAAATGTGTGTTCATTGAAACCACTGGTTTTTGATAGTTTGGGCCCTATTGAATAATGAATGTTTTGAATTTTCTCCAAAAATAAAGTAGTTGCAAACTCATCCTTTTAGAAACTTGTTTGGGCTGTTGAGAGGAGTAAAAAACCATCAAAAATTTCAATCCTGCATGATTCTACCAAGAAATGTGATTGTTCATTCAAAACGCAGGTTTTTGCTATTGGGCTCTATTGAATAATGAATGTTTTGAATTTTCTCCAAAAGTAAAGTAGTTGCAAACTCATCCTTTTAGAGACTTGTTTGGGCTCATGAGAGGAGTAGAAAAACATCAAAAATTTCAGTCCTGCACGATTCTACCAAGAAATGTGTGTTGATTCAAACCGCTGGTTTTTGATATTTTGGGCCCTATTGAATAATGAATGTTTTGAATTTTCTCCAAAAGTAAAGTAGTTGCAAACTCATCCTTTTAGAAACTTGTTTGGGCTGTTGAGAGGAGTAAAAAACCATCAAAAATTTCAATCCTGCATGATTCTACCAAGAAATGTGATTCTTCATTCAAAACCTGATTTTTGCTATTGGGCTCTATTGAATAATGAATGTTTTGAATTTTCTCCAAAAGTAAAGTAGTTGCAAACTCATGCTTTTAGAGACTTGTTTGGGCTCATGAGAGGAGTAGAAAAACATCAAAAATTTCAGTCCTGCATGATTCTACCAAGAAATGTGTGTTCATTCAAACCGCTGGTTTTTGATAGTTTGGGCCCTATTGAATAATGAATGTTTTGAATTTTCTCCAAAAGTAAAGTAGTTGCAAACTCATCCTTTTAGAAACTTGTTTGGGCTGTTGAGAGCAGTAAAAAACCATCAAAAATTTAAATCCTGCATGATTCTACCAAGAAATGTGATTCTTCATTCAAAACGCTGGTTTTTGCTATTGGGCTCTATTGAATAATGAATGTTTTGAATTTTCTCCAAAAGTAAAGTAGTTGCAAACTCATCCTTTTAGAGACTTGTTTGGGCTCATGAGGGGAGTAGAAAAACATCAAAAATTTCAGTCCTGCACGATTCTACCAAGAAATGTGTGTTCATTCAAACCGCTGGTTTTTGATATTTTGGGCCCTATTGAATAATGAATGTTTTGAATTTTCTCCAAAAGTAAAGTAGTTGCAAACTCATCCTTTTAGAAACTTGTTTGGGCTGTTGAGAGGAGTAAAAAACCATCAAAAATTTCAATCCTGCATGATTCTACCAAGAAATGTGATTCTTCATTCAAAACCTGATTTTTGCTATTGGGCTCTATTGAATAATGAATGTTTTGAATTTTCTCCAAAAGTAAAGTAGTTGCAAACTCATGCTTTTAGAGACTTGTTTGGGCTCATGAGAGGAGTAGAAAAACATCAAAAATTTCAGTCCTGCATGATTCTACCAAGAAATGTGTGTTCATTGAAACCGCTGGTTTTTGATAGTTTGGGCCCTATTGAATAATGAATGTTTTGAATTTTCTCCAAAAGTAAAGTAGTTGCAAACTCATCCTTTTAGAAACTTATTTGGGCTGTTGAGAGGAGTAAAAAACCATCAAAAATTTCAATCCTGCATGATTCTACCAAGAAATGTGATTCTTCATTCAAAACGCTGGTTTTTGCTATTGGGCTCTATTGAATAATGAATGTTTTGAATTTTCTCCAAAAGTAAAGTAGTTGCAAACTCATGCTTTTAGAGACTTGTTTGGGCTCATGAGAGGAGTAGAAAAACATCAAAAATTTCAGTCCTGCATGATTCTACCAAGAAATGTGTGTTCATTGAAACTGCTGGTTTTTGATAGTTTGGGCCCTATTGAATAATGAATGTTTTGAATTTTCTCCAAAAGTAAAGTAGTTGCAAACTCATCCTTTTAGAAACTTGTTTGGGCTGTTGAGAGGAGTAAAAAACCATCAAAAATTTCAATCCTGCATTATTTTACCAAGAAATGTGATTCTTCATTCAAAACCTGATTTTTGCTCTTGGGCTCTATTGAATAATGAATGTTTTGAATTTTCTCCAAAAGTAAAGTAGTTGCAAACTCATGCTTTTAGAGACTTGTTTGGGCTCATGAGAGGAGTAGAAAAACATCAAAAATTTCAGTCCTGCATGATCCCACCAAGAAATGTGTGTTTATTGAAACCACTGGTTTTTGATAGTTTGGGCCCTATTGAATAATGAATGTTTTGAATTTTCTCCAAAAATAAAGTAGTTGCAAACTCATCCTTTTAGAAACTTGTTTGGGCTGTTGAGAGGAGTAAAAAACCATCAAAAATTTCAATCCTGCATGATTCTACCAAGAAATGTGTGTTCATTCAAACCGCTGGTTTTTTATAGTTTGGGCCCTATTGAATAATGAATGTGTTGAATTTTCTCCAAAAGTAAAGTAGTTGCAAACTCATCCTTTTAGAAAATTGTTTGGGCTGTTGAGAGGAGTAAAAAACCATCAAAAATTTCAATCCTGCATGATTCTACCAAGAAATGTGATTCTTCATTCAAAACGCTGGTTTTTGCTATTGGGCTCTATTGAATAATGAATGTTTTGAATTTTCTCCAAAAGAAAAGTAGTTGCAAACTCATGCTTTTAGAGACTTGTTTGGGCTCATGAGAGGAGTAGAAAAAAATCAAAAATTTCAGTCCTGCACGATTCTACCAAGAAATGTGTGTTCATTGAAACCGCTGGTTTTTGATAGTTTGGGCCCTATTGAATAACGAATGTTTTGAATTTTCTCCAAAAGTAAAGTAGTTGCAAACTCATGCTTTTAGAAACTTGTTTGGGCTGTTGAGAGGAGTAAAAAACCATCAAAAATTTCAATCCTGCATGATTCTACCAAGAAATGTGATTCTTCATTCAAAACGTTGGTTTTTGCTATTGGGCTCTATTGAATAATGAATGTTTTGAATTTTCTCCAAAAGTAAAGTAGTTGCAAACTCATCCTTTTAGAGACTTGTTTGGGCTCATGAGAGGAGTAGAAAAACATCAAAAATTTCAGTCCTGCACGATTCTACCAAGAAATGTGTGTTCATTCAAACTGCTGGTTTTTGATATTTTGGTCCCTATTGAATAATGAATGTTTTGAATTTTCTCCAAAAGTAAAGTAGTTGCAAACTCATCCTTTTAGAAACTTGTTTGGGCTGTTGAGAGGAGTAAAAAAACCATAAAAAATTTCAATCCTGCATGATTCTACCAAGAAATGTGATTCTTCATTCAAAACCTGATTTTTGCTATTGGGCTCTATTGAATAATGAATGTTTTGAATTTTCTCCAAAAGTAAAGTAGTTGCAAACTCATGCTTTTAGAGACTTGTTTGGGCTCATGAGAGGAGTAGAAAAACATCAAAAATTTCAGTCCTGCATGATTCTACCAAGAAATGTGTGTTCATTGAAACCGCTGGTTTTTGATAGTTTGGGCCCTATTGAATAATGAATGTTTTGAATTTTCTCCAAAAGTAAAGTAGTTGCAAACTCATCCTTTTAGAAACTTGTTTGGGCTGTTGAGAGGAGTAAAAAAACATCAAAAATTTCAATCCTGCATGATTCTACCAAGAAATGTGATTCTTCATTCAAAACGCTGGTTTTTGCTATTGGGCTCTATTGAATAATGAATGTTTTGAATTTTCTCCAAAAGTAAAGTAGTTGCAAACTCATGCTTTTAGAGACTTGTTTGGGCTCATGAGAGGAGTAGAAAAACATCAAAAATTTCAGTCCTGCATGATTCTACCAAGAAATGTGTGTTCATTGAAACTGCTGGTTTTTGATAGTTTGGGCCCTATTGAATAATGAATGTTTTGAATTTTCTCCAAAAGTAAAGTAGTTGCAAACTCATCCTTTTAGAAACTTGTTTGGGCTGTTGAGAGGAGTAAAAAACCATCAAAAATTTCAATCCTGCATGATTTTACCAAGAAATGTGATTCTTCATTCAAAACCTGATTTTTGCTATTGGGCTCTATTGAATAATGAATGTTTTGAATTTTCTCCAAAAGTAAAGTAGTTGCAAACTCATGCTTTTAGAGACTTGTTTGGGCTCATGAGAGGAGTAGAAAAACATCAAAATTTTCAGTCCTGCATGATCCCACCAAGAAATGTGTGTTCATTGAAACCACTGGTTTTTGATAGTTTGGGCCCTATTGAATAATGAATGTTTTGAATTTTCTCCAAAAATAAAGTAGTTGCAAACTCATCCTTTTAGAAACTTGTTTGGGCTGTTGAGAGGACTAAAAAACCATCAAAAATTTCAATCCTGCATGATTCTACCAAGAAATGTGATTCTTCATTCAAAACCTGATTTTTGCTATTGGGCTCTATTGAATAATGAATGTTTTGAATTTTCTCCAAAAGTAAAGTAGTTGCAAACTCATGCTTTTAGAGACTTGTTTGGGCTCATGAGAGGAGTAGAAAAACATCAAAAATTTCAGTCCTGCATGATTCTACCAAGAAATGTGTGTTCATTCAAACCGCTGGTTTTTGATAGTTTGGGCCCTATTGAATAATGAATGTTTTGAATTTTCTCCAAAAGTAAAGTAGTTGCAAACTCATCCTTTTAGAAACTTGTTTGGGCTGTTGAGAGCAGTAAAAAACCATCAAAAATTTAAATCCTGCATGATTCTACCAAGAAATGTGATTCTTCATTCAAAACGCTGGTTTTTGCTATTGGGCTCTATTGAATAATGAATGTTTTGAATTTTCTCCAAAAGTAAAGTAGTTGCAAACTCATCCTTTTAGAGACTTGTTTGGGCTCATGAGGGGAGTAGAAAAACATCAAAAATTTCAGTCCTGCACGATTCTACCAAGAAATGTGTGTTCATTCAAACCGCTGGTTTTTGATATTTTGGGCCCTATTGAATAATGAATGTTTTGAATTTTCTCCAAAAGTAAAGTAGTTGCAAACTCATCCTTTTAGAAACTTGTTTGGGCTGTTGAGAGGAGTAAAAAACCATCAAAAATTTCAATCCTGCATGATTCTACCAAAAAATGTGATTCTTCATTCAAAACGCTGGTTTTTGCTATTGGGCTCTATTGAATAATGAATGTTTTGAATTTTCTCCAAAAGTAAAGTAGTTGCAAACTCATGCTTTTAGAGACTTGTTTGGGCTCATGAGAGGAGTAGAAAAACATCAAAAATTTCAGTCCTGAATGATTCTACCAAGAAATGTGTGTTCATTAAAACTGCTGGTTTTTGATAGTTTGGGCCCTATTGAATAATGAATGTTTTGAATTTTCTCCAAAAGTAAAGTAGTTGCAAACTCATCCTTTTAGAAACTTGTTTGGGCTGTTGAGAGGAGTAAAAAACCATCAAAAATTTCAATCCTGCATGATTTTACCAAGAAATGTGATTCTTCATTCAAAACCTGATTTTTGCTATTGGGCTCTATTGAATAATGAATGTTTTGAATTTTCTCCAAAAGTAAAGTAGTTGCAAACTCATGCTTTTAGAGACTTGTTTGGGCTCATGAGAGGAGTAGAAAAACATCAAAATTTTCAGTCCTGCATGATCCCACCAAGAAATGTGTGTTCATTGAAACCACTGGTTTTTGATAGTTTGGGCCCTATTGAATAATGAATGTTTTGAATTTTCTCCAAAAATAAAGTAGTTGCAAACTCATCCTTTTAGAAACTTGTTTGGGCTGTTGAGAGGAGTAAAAAACCATCAAAAATTTCAATCCTGCATGATTCTACCAAGAAATGTGATTGTTCATTCAAAACGCAGGTTTTTGCTATTGGGCTCTATTGAATAATGAATGTTTTGAATTTTCTCCAAAAGTAAAGTAGTTGCAAACTCATCCTTTTAGAGACTTGTTTGGGCTCATGAGAGGAGTAGAAAAAAATCAAAAATTTCAGTCCTGCACGATTCTACCAAGAAATGTGTGTTGATTCAAACCGCTGGTTTTTGATATTTTGGGCCCTATTGAATAATGAATGTTTTGAATTTTCTCCAAAAGTAAAGTAGTTGCAAACTCATCCTTTTAGAAACTTGTTTGGGCTGTTGAGAGGAGTAAAAAACCATCAAAAATTTCAATCCTGCATGATTCTACCAAGAAATGTGATTCTTCATTCAAAACCTGATTTTTGCTATTGGGCTCTATTGAATAATGAATGTTTTGAATTTTCTCCAAAAGTAAAGTAGTTGCAAACTCATGCTTTTAGAGACTTGTTTGGGCTCATGAGAGGAGTAGAAAAACATCAAAAATTTCAGTCCTGCATGATTCTACCAAGAAATGTGTGTTCATTGAAACCGCTGGTTTTTGATAGTTTGGGCCCTATTGAATAATGAATGTTTTGAATTTTCTCCAAAAGTAAAGTAGTTGCAAACTCATCCTTTTAGAAACTTGTTTGGGCTGTTGAGAGGAGTAAAAAACCATCAAAAATTTCAATCCTGCATGATTCTACCAAGAAATGTGATTCTTCATTCAAAACGCTGGTTTTTGCTATTGGGCTCTATTGAATAATGAATGTTTTGAATTTTCTCCAAAAGTAAAGTAGTTGCAAACTCATGCTTTTAGAGACTTGTTTGGGCTCATGAGAGGAGTAGAAAAACATCAAAAATTTCAGTCCTGCATGATTCTACCAAGAAATGTGTGTTCATTGAAACTGCTGGTTTTTGATAGTTTGGGCCCTATTGAATAATGAATGTTTTGAATTTTCTCCAAAAGTAAAGTAGTTGCAAACTCATCCTTTTAGAAACTTGTTTGGGCTGTTGAGAGGAGTAAAAAACCATCAAAAATTTCAATCCTGCATTATTTTACCAAGAAATGTGATTCTTCATTCAAAACCTGATTTTTGCTCTTGGGCTCTATTGAATAATGAATGTTTTGAATTTTCTCCAAAAGTAAAGTAGTTGCAAACTCATGCTTTTAGAGACTTGTTTGGGCTCATGAGAGGAGTAGAAAAACATCAAAAATTTCAGTCCTGCATGATCCCACCAAGAAATGTGTGTTTATTGAAACCACTGGTTTTTGATAGTTTGGGCCCTATTGAATAATGAATGTTTTGAATTTTCTCCAAAAATAAAGTAGTTGCAAACTCATCCTTTTAGAAACTTGTTTGGGCTGTTGAGAGGAGTAAAAAACCATCAAAAATTTCAATCCTGCATGATTCTACCAAGAAATGTGATTCTTCATTCAAAACGCAGGTTTTTGCTATTGGGCTCTATTGAATAATGAATGTTTTGAATTTTCTCCAAAAGTAAAGTAGTTGCAAACTCATCCTTTTAGAGACTTGTTTGGGCTCATGAGAGGAGTAGAAAAACATCAAAAATTTCAGTCCTGCACGATTCTACCAAGAAATGTGTGTTCATTCAAACCGCTGGTTTTTGATATTTTGGGCCCTATTGAATAATGAATGTTTTGAATTTTCTCCAAAAGTAAAGTAGTTGCAAACTCATCCTTTTAGAAACTTGTTTGGGCTGTTGAGAGTAGTAAAAAACCATCAAAAATTTCAATCCTGCATGATTCTACCAAGAAATGTGATTCTTCATTCAAAACCTGATTTTTGCTATTGGGCTCTATTGAATAATGAATGTTTTGAATTTTCTCCAAAAGTAAAGTAGTTGCAAACTCATGCTTTTAGAGACTTGTTTGGGCTCATGGGAGGAGTAGAAAAACATCAAAAATTTCAGTCCTGCATGATTCTACCAAGAAATGTGTGTTCATTGAAACCGCTGGTTTTTGATAGTTTGGGCCCTATTGAATAATGAATGTTTTGAATTTTCTCCAAAAGTAAAGTAGTTGCAAACTCATCCTTTTAGAAACTTGTTTGGGCTGTTGAGAGGAGTAAAAAACCATCAAAAATTTCAATCCTGCATGATTCTACCAAGAAATGTGATTCTTCATTCAAAACCTGATTTTTGCTATTGGGCTCTATTGAATAATGAATGTTTTGAATTTTCTCCAAAAGTAAAGTAGTTGCAAACTCATCCTTTTAGAGACTTGTTTGGGCTAATGAGAGGAGTAGAAAAACATAAAAAATTTCAGTCCTGCATGATTCTACCAAGAAATGTGTGTTCATTGACACCGCTGGTTTTTGATAGTTTGGGCCCTATTGAATAATGAATGTTTTGAATTTTCTCCAAAAGTAAAGTAGTTGCAAACTCATGCTTTTAGAGACTTGTTTGGGCTCATGAGAGGAGTAGAAAAACATCAAAAATTTCAGTCCTGCATGATTCTACCAAGAAATGTGATTCTTCATTCAAAACGCTGATTTTTGCTATTGGGCTCTATTGAATAATGAATGTTTTGAATTTTCTCCAAAAGTAAAGTAGTTGCAAACTCATCCTTTTAGAGACTTGTTTGGGCTAATGAGAGGAGTAGAAAAACATCAAAAATTTCAGTCCTGCACGATTCTACCAAGAAATGTGTGTTCATTCAAACCGCTGGTTTTTGATAGTTTGGGCCCTATTGAATAATGAATGTTTTGAATTTTCTACAAAAGTAAAGTAGTTGCAAACTCATCCTTTTAGAAACTTGTTTGGGCTGTTGAGAGCAGTAAAAAACCATCAAAAATTTAAATCCTGCATGATTCTACCAAGAAATGTGATTCTTCATTCAAAACCTGATTTTTGCTATTGGGCTCTATTGAATAATGAATGTTTTGAATTTTCTCCAAAAGTAAAGTAGTTGCAAACTCATGCTTTTAGAGACTTGTTTGGGCTCATGGGAGGAGTAGAAAAACATCAAAAATTTCAGTCCTGCATGATTCTACCAAGAAATGTGTGTTCATTGAAACCGCTGGTTTTTGATAGTTTGGGCCCTATTGAATAATGAATGTTTTGAATTTTCTCCAAAAGTAAAGTAGTTGCAAACTCATCCTTTTAGAAACTTGTTTGGGCTGTTGAGAGGAGTAAAAAACCATCAAAAATTTCAATCCTGCATGATTCTACCAAGAAATGTGATTCTTCATTCAAAACCTGATTTTTGCTATTGGGCTCTATTGAATAATGAATGTTTTGAATTTTCTCCAAAAGTAAAGTAGTTGCAAACTCATCCTTTTAGAGACTTGTTTGGGCTAATGAGAGGAGTAGAAAAACATAAAAAATTTCAGTCCTGCATGATTCTACCAAGAAATGTGTGTTCATTGACACCACTGGTTTTTGATAGTTTGGGCCCTATTGAATAATGAATGTTTTGAATTTTCTCCAAAAGTAAAGTAGTTGCAAACTCATGCTTTTAGAGACTTGTTTGGGCTCATGAGAGGAGTAGAAAAACATCAAAAATTTCAGTCCTGCATGATTCTACCAAGAAATGTGATTCTTCATTCAAAACGCTGGTTTTTGCTATTGGGCTCTATTGAATAATGAATGTTTTGAATTTTCTCCAAAAGTAAAGTAGTTGCAAACTCATCCTTTTAGAGACTTGTTTGGGCTAATGAGAGGAGTAGAAAAACATCAAAAATTTCAGTCCTGCACGATTCTACCAAGAAATGTGTGTTCATTCAAACCGCTGGTTTTTGATATTTTGGGCCCTATTGAATAATGAATGTTTTGAATTTTCTCCAAAAGTAAAGTAGTTGCAAACTCATCCTTTTAGAAACTTGTTTGGGCTGTTGAGAGGAGTAAAAAACCATCAAAAATTTCAATCCTGCATGATTCTACCAAGAAATGTGATTCTTCATTCAAAACCTGATTTTTGCTATTGGGCTCTATTGAATAATGAATGTTTTGAATTTTCTCCAAAAGTAAAGTAGTTGCAAACTCATGCTTTTAGAGACTTGTTTGGGCTCATGAGAGGAGTAGAAAAACATCAAAAATTTCAGTCCTGCATGATTCTACCAAGAAATGTGTGTTCATTGAAACCGCTGGTTTTTGATAGTTTGGGCCCTATTGAATAATGAATGTTTTGAATTTTCTCCAAAAGTAAAGTAGTTGCAAACTCATCCTTTTAGAAACTTGTTTGGGCTGTTGAGAGGAGTAAAAAACCATCAAAAATTTCAATCCTGCATGATTCTACCAAGAAATGTGATTCTTCATTCAAAACGCTGGTTTTTGCTATTGGGCTCTATTGAATAATGAATGTTTTGAATTTTCTCCAAAAGTAAAGTAGTTGCAAACTCATGCTTTTAGAGACTTGTTTGGGCTCATGAGAGGAGTAGAAAAACATCAAAAATTTCAGTCCTGCATGATTCTACCAAGAAATGTGTGTTCATTGAAACTGCTGGTTTTTGATAGTTTGGGCCCTATTGAATAATGAATGTTTTGAATTTTCTCCAAAAGTAAAGTAGTTGCAAACTCATCCTTTTAGAAACTTGTTTGGGCTGTTGAGAGGAGTAAAAAACCATCAAAAATTTCAATCCTGCATTATTTTACCAAGAAATGTGATTCTTCATTCAAAACCTGATTTTTGCTCTTGGGCTCTATTGAATAATGAATGTTTTGAATTTTCTCCAAAAGTAAAGTAGTTGCAAACTCATGCTTTTAGAGACTTGTTTGGGCTCATGAGAGGAGTAGAAAAACATCAAAAATTTCAGTCCTGCATGATCCCACCAAGAAATGTGTGTTTATTGAAACCACTGGTTTTTGATAGTTTGGGCCCTATTGAATAATGAATGTTTTGAATTTTCTCCAAAAATAAAGTAGTTGCAAACTCATCCTTTTAGAAACTTGTTTGGGCTGTTGAGAGGAGTAAAAAACCATCAAAAATTTCAATCCTGCATGATTCTACCAAGAAATGTGTGTTCATTCAAACCGCTGGTTTTTTATAGTTTGGGCCCTATTGAATAATGAATGTGTTGAATTTTCTCCAAAAGTAAAGTAGTTGCAAACTCATCCTTTTAGAAAATTGTTTGGGCTGTTGAGAGGAGTAAAAAACCATCAAAAATTTCAATCCTGCATGATTCTACCAAGAAATGTGATTCTTCATTCAAAACGCTGGTTTTTGCTATTGGGCTCTATTGAATAATGAATGTTTTGAATTTTCTCCAAAAGAAAAGTAGTTGCAAACTCATGCTTTTAGAGACTTGTTTGGGCTCATGAGAGGAGTAGAAAAAAATCAAAAATTTCAGTCCTGCACGATTCTACCAAGAAATGTGTGTTCATTGAAACCGCTGGTTTTTGATAGTTTGGGCCCTATTGAATAACGAATGTTTTGAATTTTCTCCAAAAGTAAAGTAGTTGCAAACTCATGCTTTTAGAAACTTGTTTGGGCTGTTGAGAGGAGTAAAAAACCATCAAAAATTTCAATCCTGCATGATTCTACCAAGAAATGTGATTCTTCATTCAAAACGTTGGTTTTTGCTATTGGGCTCTATTGAATAATGAATGTTTTGAATTTTCTCCAAAAGTAAAGTAGTTGCAAACTCATCCTTTTAGAGACTTGTTTGGGCTCATGAGAGGAGTAGAAAAACATCAAAAATTTCAGTCCTGCACGATTCTACCAAGAAATGTGTGTTCATTCAAACTGCTGGTTTTTGATATTTTGGTCCCTATTGAATAATGAATGTTTTGAATTTTCTCCAAAAGTAAAGTAGTTGCAAACTCATCCTTTTAGAAACTTGTTTGGGCTGTTGAGAGGAGTAAAAAAACCATAAAAAATTTCAATCCTGCATGATTCTACCAAGAAATGTGATTCTTCATTCAAAACCTGATTTTTGCTATTGGGCTCTATTGAATAATGAATGTTTTGAATTTTCTCCAAAAGTAAAGTAGTTGCAAACTCATGCTTTTAGAGACTTGTTTGGGCTCATGAGAGGAGTAGAAAAACATCAAAAATTTCAGTCCTGCATGATTCTACCAAGAAATGTGTTTTCATTGAAACCGCTGGTTTTTGATAGTTTGGGCCCTATTGAATAATGAATGTTTTGAATTTTCTCCAAAAGTAAAGTAGTTGCAAACTCATCCTTTTAGAAACTTGTTTGGGCTGTTGAGAGGAGTAAAAAACCATCAAAAATTTCAATCCTGCATGATTCTACCAAGAAATGTGATTCTTCATTCAAAACGCTGGTTTTTGCTATTGGGCTCTATTGAATAATGAATGTTTTGAATTTTCTCCAAAAGTAAAGTAGTTGCAAACTCATGCTTTTAGAGACTTGTTTGGGCTCATGAGAGGAGTAGAAAAACATCAAAAATTTCAGTCCTGCATGATTCTACCAAGAAATGTGTGTTCATTGAAACTGCTGGTTTTTGATAGTTTGGGCCCTATTGAATAATGAATGTTTTGAATTTTCTCCAAAAGTAAAGTAGTTGCAAACTCATCCTTTTAGAAACTTGTTTGGGCTGTTGAGAGGAGTAAAAAACCATCAAAAATTTCAATCCTGCATGATTTTACCAAGAAATGTGATTCTTCATTCAAAACCTGATTTTTGCTATTGGGCTCTATTGAATAATGAATGTTTTGAATTTTCTCCAAAAGTAAAGTAGTTGCAAACTCATGCTTTTAGAGACTTGTTTGGGCTCATGAGAGGAGTAGAAAAACATCAAAATTTTCAGTCCTGCATGATCCCACCAAGAAATGTGTGTTCATTGAAACCACTGGTTTTTGATAGTTTGGGCCCTATTGAATAATGAATGTTTTGAATTTTCTCCAAAAATAAAGTAGTTGCAAACTCATCCTTTTAGAAACTTGTTTGGGCTGTTGAGAGGAGTAAAAAACCATCAAAAGTTTCAATCCTGCATGATTCTACCAAGAAATGTGATTGTTCATTCAAAACGCAGGTTTTTGCTATTGGGCTCTATTGAATAATGAATGTTTTGAATTTTCTCCAAAAGTAAAGTAGTTGCAAACTCATCCTTTTAGAGACTTGTTTGGGCTCATGAGAGGAGTAGAAAAACATCAAAAATTTCAGTCCTGCACGATTCTACCAAGAAATGTGTGATGATTCAAACCGCTGGTTTTTGATATTTTGGGCCCTATTGAATAATGAATGTTTTGAATTTTCTCCAAAAGTAAAGTAGTTGCAAACTCATCCTTTTAGAAACTTGTTTGGGCTGTTGAGAGGAGTAAAAAACCATCAAAAATTTCAATCCTGCATGATTCTACCAAGAAATGTGATTCTTCATTCAAAACCTGATTTTTGCTATTGGGCTCTATTGAATAATGAATGTTTTGAATTTTCTCCAAAAGTAAAGTAGTTGCAAAATCATGCTTTTAGAGACTTGTTTGGGCTCATGAGAGGAGTAGAAAAACATCAAAAATTTCAGTCCTGCATGATTCTACCAAGAAATGTGTGTTCATTCAAACCGCTGGTTTTTGATAGTTTGGGCCCTATTGAATAATGAATGTTTTGAATTTTCTCCAAAAGTAAAGTAGTTGCAAACTCATCCTTTTAGAAACTTGTTTGGGCTGTTGAGAGCAGTAAAAAACCATCAAAAATTTAAATCCTGCATGATTCTACCAAGAAATGTGATTCTTCATTCAAAACGCTGGTTTTTGCTATTGGGCTCTATTGAATAATGAATGTTTTGAATTTTCTCCAAAAGTAAAGTAGTTGCAAACTCATCCTTTTAGAGACTTGTTTGGGCTCATGAGGGGAGTAGAAAAACATCAAAAATTTCAGTCCTGCACGATTCTACCAAGAAATGTGTGTTCATTCAAACCGCTGGTTTTTGATATTTTGGGCCCTATTGAATAATGAATGTTTTGAATTTTCTCCAAAAGTAAAGTAGTTGCAAACTCATCCTTTTAGAAACTTGTTTGGGCTGTTGAGAGGAGTAAAAAACCATCAAAAATTTCAATCCTGCATGATTCTACCAAGAAATGTGATTCTTCATTCAAAACCTGATTTTTGCTATTGGGCTCTATTGAATAATGAATGTTTTGAATTTTCTCCAAAAGTAAAGTAGTTGCAAACTCATGCTTTTAGAGACTTGTTTGGGCTCATGAGAGGAGTAGAAAAACATCAAAAATTTCAGTCCTGCATGATTCTACCAAGAAATGTGTGTTCATTGAAACCGCTGGTTTTTGATAGTTTGGGCCCTATTGAATAATGAATGTTTTGAATTTTCTCCAAAAGTAAAGTAGTTGCAAACTCATCCTTTTAGAAACTTGTTTGGGCTGTTGAGAGGAGTAAAAAACCATCAAAAATTTCAATCCTGCATGATTCTACCAAGAAATGTGATTCTTCATTCAAAACGCTGGTTTTTGCTATTGGGCTCTATTGAATAATGAATGTTTTGAATTTTCTCCAAAAGTAAAGTAGTTGCAAACTCATGCTTTTAGAGACTTGTTTGGGCTCATGAGAGGAGTAGAAAAACATCAAAAATTTCAGTCCTGCATGATTCTACCAAGAAATGTGTGTTCATTGAAACTGCTGGTTTTTGATAGTTTGGGCCCTATTGAATAATGAATGTTTTGAATTTTCTCCAAAAGTAAAGTAGTTGCAAACTCATCCTTTTAGAAACTTGTTTGGGCTGTTGAGAGGAGTAAAAAACCATCAAAAATTTCAATCCTTCATTATTTTACCAAGAAATGTGATTCTTCATTCAAAACCTGATTTTTGCTCTTGGGCTCTATTGAATAATGAATGTTTTGAATTTTCTCCAAAAGTAAAGTAGTTGCAAACTCATGCTTTTAGAGACTTGTTTGGGCTCATGAGAGGAGTAGAAAAACATCAAAAATTTCAGTCCTGCATGATCCCACCAAGAAATGTGTGTTTATTGAAACCACTGGTTTTTGATAGTTTGGGCCCTATTGAATAATGAATGTTTTGAATTTTCTCCAAAAATAAAGTAGTTGCAAACTCATCCTTTTAGAAACTTGTTTGGGCTGTTGAGAGGAGTAAAAAACCATCAAAAATTTCAATCCTGCATGATTCTACCAAGAAATGTGATTCTTCATTCAAAACGCAGGTTTTTGCTATTGGGCTCTATTGAATAATGAATGTTTTGAATTTTCTCCAAAAGTAAAGTAGTTGCAAACTCATCCTTTTAGAGACTTGTTTGGGCTCATGAGAGGAGTAGAAAAACATCAAAAATTTCAGTCCTGCACGATTCTACCAAGAAATGTGTGTTCATTCAAACCGCTGGTTTTTGATATTTTGGGCCCTATTGAATAATGAATGTTTTGAATTTTCTCCAAAAGTAAAGTAGTTGCAAACTCATCCTTTTAGAAACTTGTTTGGGCTGTTGAGAGGAGTAAAAAACCATCAAAAATTTCAATCCTGCATGATTCTACCAAGAAATGTGATTCTTCATTCAAAACCTGATTTTTGCTATTGGGCTCTATTGAATAATGAATGTTTTGAATTTTCTCCAAAAGTAAAGTAGTTGCAAACTCATGCTTTTAGAGACTTGTTTGGGCTCATGGGAGGAGTAGAAAAACATCAAAAATTTCAGTCCTGCATGATTCTACCAAGAAATGTGTGTTCATTGAAACCGCTGGTTTTTGATAGTTTGGGCCCTATTGAATAATGAATGTTTTGAATTTTCTCCAAAAGTAAAGTAGTTGCAAACTCATCCTTTTAGAAACTTGTTTGGGCTGTTGAGAGGAGTAAAAAACCATCAAAAATTTCAATCCTGCATGATTCTACCAAGAAATGTGATTCTTCATTCAAAACCTGATTTTTGCTATTGGGCTCTATTGAATAATGAATGTTTTGAATTTTCTCCAAAAGTAAAGTAGTTGCAAACTCATCCTTTTAGAGACTTGTTTGGGCTAATGAGAGGAGTAGAAAAACATAAAAAATTTCAGTCCTGCATGATTCTACCAAGAAATGTGTGTTCATTGACACCGCTGGTTTTTGATAGTTTGGGCCCTATTGAATAATGAATGTTTTGAATTTTCTCCAAAAGTAAAGTAGTTGCAAACTCATGCTTTTAGAGACTTGTTTGGGCTCATGAGAGGAGTAGAAAAACATCAAAAATTTCAGTCCTGCATGATTCTACCAAGAAATGTGATTCTTCATTCAAAACGCTGGTTTTTGCTATTGGGCTCTATTGAATAATGAATGTTTTGAATTTTCTCCAAAAGTAAAGTAGTTGCAAACTCATCCTTTTAGAGACTTGTTTGGGCTAATGAGAGGAGTAGAAAAACATCAAAAATTTCAGTCCTGCACGATTCTACCAAGAAATGTGTGTTCATTGACACCGCTGGTTTTTGATAGTTTGGGCCCTATTGAATAATGAATGTTTTGAATTTTCTCCAAAAGTAAAGTAGTTGCAAACTCATCCTTTTAGAAACTTGTTTGGGCTGTTGAGAGGAGTAAAAAACCATCAAAAAATTCAATCCTGCATGATTCTACCAAGAAATGTGATTCTTCATTCAAAACCTGACTTTTGCTATTGGGCTCTATTGAATAATGAATGTTTTGAATTTTCTCCAAAAGTAAAGTAGTTGCAAACTCATGCTTTTAGAGACTTGTTTGGGCTCATGAGAGGAGTAGAAAAACATCACAAATTTCAGTCCTGCATGATTCTACCAAGAAATGTGTGTTCATTGACACCGCTGGTTTTTGATAGTTTGGGCCGTATTGAATAATGAATGTTTTGAATTTTCTCCAAAAGTAAAGTAGTTGCAAACTCATCCTTTTAGAAACTTGTTTGGGCTGTTGAGAGGAGTAAAAAACCATCAAAAATTTCAGTCCTGCATGATTCTACCAAGAAATGTGTGTTCATTCAAACCGCTGGTTTTTGATATTTTGAGCCCTATTGAATAATGAATGTTTTGAATTTTCTCCAAAAGTAAAGTAGTTGCAAACTCATCCTTTTAGAAACTTGTTTGGGCTGTTGAGAGGAGTAAAAAACCATCAAAAATTTCAATCCTGCATGATTCTACCAAGAAATGTGATTCTTCATTCAAAACCTGATTTTTGCTATTGGGCTCTATTGAATAATGAATGTTTTGAATTTTCTCCAAAAGTAAAGTAGTTGCAAACTCATGCTTTTAGAGACTTGTTTGGGCTCATGAGAGGAGTAGAAAAACATCAAAAATTACAGTCCTGCATGATTCTACCAAGAAATGTGTGTTCATTGACACCGCTGGTTTTTGATAGTTTGGGCCCTATTGAATAATGAATGTTTTGAATTTTCTCCAAAAGTAAAGTAGTTGCAAACTCATGCTTTTAGAGACTTGTTTGGGCTCATGAGAGGAGTAGAAAAACATCAAAAATTTCAGTCCTGCATGATTCTACCAAGAAATGTGTGTTCATTGAAACCGCTGGTTTTTGATAGTTTGGGCCCTATTGAATAATGAATGTTTTGAATTTTCTCCAAAAGTAAAGTAGTTGCAAACTCATCCTTTTAGAGACTTGTTTGGGCTCATGAGAGGAGTAGAAAAACATCAAAAATTTCAGTCCTGCACGATTCTACCAAGAAATGTGTGTTCATTGAAACCGCTGGTTTTTGATAGTTTGGGCCCTATTGAATAATGAATGTTTTGAATTTTCTCCAAAAGTAAAGTAGTTGCAAACTCATCCTTTTAGAAACTTGTTTGGGCTGTTGAGAGGAGTAAAAAACCATCAAAAATTTCAATCTTGCATGATTCTACCAAGAAATGTGATTCTTCATTCAAAACCTGATTTTTGCTATTGGGCTCTATTGAATAATGAATGTTTTGAATTTTCTCCAAAAGTAAAGTAGTTGCAAACTCATGCTTTTAGAGACTTGTTTGGGCTCATGAGAGGAGTAGAAAAACATCAAAAATTTCAGTCCTGCATGATTCTACCAAGAAATGTGTGTTCATTGAAACCGCTGGTTTTTGATAGTTTGGGCCCTATTGAATAATGAATGTTTTGAATTTTCTCCAAAAGTAAAGTAGTTGCAAACATCCTTTTAGAAACTTGTTTGGGCTGTTGAGAGCAGTAAAAAACCATCAAAAATTTCAATCCTGCATGATTCTACCAAGAAATGTGATTCTTCATTCAAAACGCTGGTTTTTGCTATTGGGCTCTATTGAATAATGAATGTTTTGAATTTTCTCCAAAAGTAAAGTAGTTGCAGACTCATCCTTTTAGAGACTTGTTTGGGCTAATGAGAGGAGTAGAAAAACATCAAAAATTTCAGTCCTGCACGATTCTACCAAGAAATGTGTGTTCATTCAAACCGCTGGTTTTTGATAGTTTGGGCCCTATTGAATAATGAATGTTTTGAATTTTCTCCAAAAGTAAAGTAGTTGCAAACTCATCCTTTTAGAAACTTGTTTGGGCTCTTGAGAGGAGTAAAAAACCATCAAAAATTTCAATCCTGCATGATTCTACCAAGAAATGTGATTCTTCATTCAAAACCTGATTTTTGCTATTGGGCTCTATTGAATAATGAATGTTTTGAATTTTCTCCAAAAGTAAAGTAGTTGCAAACTCATGCTTTTAGAGACTTGTTTGGGCTCATGAGAGGAGTAGAAAAACATCAAAAATTTCAGTCCTGCATGATTCTACCAAGAAATGTGTGTTCATTGAAACCGCTGTTTTTTGATAGTTTGGGCCCTATTGAATTATGAATGTTTTGAATTTTCTCCAAAAGTAAAGTAGTTGCAAACTCATCCTTTTAGAAACTTGTTTGGGCTGTTGAGAGGAGTAAAAAACCATCAAAAATTTCAATCCTGCATGATTCTACCAAGAAATGTGATTCTTCATTCAAAACCTGATTTTTGCTATTGGGCTCTATTGAATAATGAATGTTTTGAATTTTCTCCAAAAGTAAAGTAGTTGCAAACTCATGCTTTTAGAGACTTGTTTGGTCTCATGAGAGGAGTAGAAAAACATCAAAAATTTCAGTCCTGCATGATTCTACCAAGAAATGTGTGTTCATTGAAACCGCTGGTTTTTGATAGTTTGGGCCCTATTGAATAATGAATGTTTTGAATTTTCTCCAAAAGTAAAGTAGTTGCAAACTCATCCTTTTAGAAACTTGTTTGGGCTGTTGAGAGGAGTAAGGCCGGTTTCACATTAGCGCATTTTCAGCGCGCGCATGGCCGGGGGTAGCTCCGCCCCCGATCCGGCTCTCTGCCCGGCGTGCCCGCCCCTTCCTTGTAGCGCCGCCTCCTAGCGGACAGCGGCGCCTGCGATCGGCGCACCCTATCTTTAGCATAGGGTGCGCCGATCGTGCGCAGGCCGTGCGCTAGTTGCGCTTTGACCTGCGCTGCGCACTTTTGACAGTGCGCCGTGCGCGCCAAAATCAAACTTTTCGGATTTTGGCGCGCACGGCGCACCGTCAAAAGTGCGCAGCGCAGGTCAAAGCGCAACTAGCGCACGGCCTGCGCACGATCGGCGCACCCTATGCTAAAGATAGGGTGCGCCGATCGCAGGCGCCGCTGTCCGCTAGGAGGCGGCGCTACAAGGAAGGGGCGGGCACGCCGGGCAGAGAGCTGGATCGGGGCGGAGCTACCCCCGGCCGTGCGCGCGCTGAAAATGCGCTAATGTGAAACCAGCCTAAACAACCATCAAAAATTTCAATCCTGCATGATTCTACCAAGAAATGTGATTCTTCATTCAAAACGCTGGTTTTTGCTATTGGGCTCTATTGAATAATGAATGTTTTGAATTTTCTCCAAAAGTAAAGTAGTTGCAAACTCATCCTTTTAGAGACTTGTTTGGGCTCATGAGAGGAGTAGAAAAACATCAAAAATTTCAGTCCTGCACGATTCTACCAAGAAATGTGTGTTCATTGAAACTGCTGGTTTTTGATAGTTTGGGCCCTATTGAATAATGAATGTTTTGAATTTTCTCCAAAAGTAAAGTAGTTGCAAACTCCACCTTTTAGAAACTTGTTTGGGCTGTTGAGAGGAGTAAAAAACCATCAAAAATTTCAATCCTGCATGATTCTACCAAGAAATGTGATTCTTCATTCAAAACCTGATTTTTGCTATTGGGCTCTATTGAATAATGAATGTTTTGAATTTTCTCCAAAAGTAAAGTAGTTGCAAACTCATGCTTTTAGAGACTTGTTTGGGCTCATGAGAGGAGTAGAAAAACATCAAAAATTTCAGTCCTGCATGATTCTACCAAGAAATGTGTGTTCATTCAAACCGCTGGTTTTTGATAGTTTGGGCCCTATTGAATAATGAATGTTTTGAATTTTCTCCAAAAGTAAAGTAGTTGCAAACTCATCCTTTTAGAAACTTGTTTGGGCTGTTGAGAGGAGTAAAAAACCATCAAAAATTTCAATCCTGCATGATTCTACCAAGAAATGTGATTCTTCATTCAAAACCTGATTTTTGCTATTGGGCTCTATTGAATAATGAATGTTTTGAATTTTCTCCAAAAGTAAAGTAGTTGCAAACTCATGCTTTTAGAGACTTGTTTGGGCTCATGAGAGGAGTAGAAAAACATCAAAAATTTCAGTCCTGCATGATTCTACCAAGAAATGTGTGTTCACTGAAACCGCTGGTTTTTGATAGTTTGGGCCGTATTGAATAATGAATGTTTTGAATTTTCTACAAAAGTAAAGTAGTTGCAAACTCATCCTTTTAGAAACTTGTTTGGGCTGTTGAGAGGAGTAAAAATCCATCAAAAATTTCAATCCTGCGTGATTCTACCAAGAAATGTGATTCTTCATTCAAAACGCTGGTTTTTGCTATTGGGCTCTATTGAATAATGAATGTTTTGAATTTTCTCCAAAAGTAAAGTAGTTGCAAACTCATGCTTTTAGAGACTTGTTTGGGCTCATGAGAGGAGTAGAAAAACATCAAAAATTTCAGTCCTGCATGATTCTACCAAGAAATGTGTGTTCATTGAAACCGCTGGTTTTTGATAGTTTGGGCCCTATTGAATAATGAATGTTTTGAATTTTCTCCAAAAGTTAAGTAGTTGCAAACTCATCCTTTTAGAGACTTGTTTGGGCTCATGAGAGGAGTAGAAAAACATCAAAAATTTCAGTCCTGCACGATTCTACCAAGAAATGTGTGTTCATTGTAACCGCTGGTTTTTGATAGTTTGGGCCCTATTGAATAATGAATGTTTTGAATTTTCTCCAAAAGTAAAGTAGTTGCAAACTCAACCTTTTAGAAACTTGTTTGGGCTGTTGAGAGGAGTAAAAAACCATCAAAAATTTCAATCCTGCATGATTCTACCAAGAAATGTGATTCTTCATTCAAAACGCAGGTTTTTGCTATTGGGCTCTATTGAATAATGAATGTTTTTAATTTTCTCCAAAAGTAAAGTAGTTGCAAACTCATCCTTTTAGAGACTTGTTTGGGCTCATGAGAGGAGTAGAAAAACATCAAAAATTTCAGTCCTGCACGATTCTACCAAGAAATGTGATTCTTCATTCAAAACCTGATTTTTGCTATTGGGCTCTATTGAATAATGAATGTTTTGAATTTTCTCCAAAAGTAAAGTAGTTGCAAACTCATGCTTTTAGAGACTTGTTTGGGCTCATGGGAGGAGTAGAAAAACATCAAAAATTTCAGTCCTGCATGATTCTACCAAGAAATGTGTGTTCATTGAAACCGCTGGTTTTTGATAGTTTGGGCCCTATTGAATAATGAATGTTTTGAATTTTCTCCAAAAGTAAAGTAGTTGCAAACTCATCCTTTTAGAAACTTGTTTGGGCTGTTGAGAGGAGTAAAAAACCATCAAAAATTTCAATCCTGCATGATTCTACCAAGAAATGTGATTCTTCATTCAAAACCTGATTTTTGCTATTGGGCTCTATTGAATAATGAATGTTTTGAATTTTCTCCAAAAGTAAAGTAGTTGCAAACTCATCCTTTTAGAGACTTGTTTGGGCTAATGAGAGGAGTAGAAAAACATAAAAAATTTCAGTCCTGCATGATTCTACCAAGAAATGTGTGTTCATTGACACCGCTGGTTTTTGATAGTTTGGGCCCTATTGAATAATGAATGTTTTGAATTTTCTCCAAAAGTAAAGCAGTTGCAAACTCATGCTTTTAGAGACTTGTTTGGGCTCATGAGAGGAGTAGAAAAACATCAAAAATTTCAGTCCTGCATGATTCTACCAAGAAATGTGTGTTCATTGAAACCGCTGTTTTTTGATAGTTTGGGCCCTATTGAATAATGAATGTTTTGAATTTTCTCCAAAAGTAAAGTAGTTGCAAACTCATCCTTTTAGAGACTTGTTTGGGCTAATGAGAGAAGTAGAAAAACATCAAAAATTTCAGTCCTGCACGATTCTACCAAGAAATGTGTGTTCATTGAAACCGCTGGTTTTTGATCTTTTGGGCCCTATTGAATAATGAATGTTTTGAATTTTCTCCAAAAGTAAAGTAGTTGCAAACTCATCCTTTTAGAAACTTGTTTGGGCTGTTGAGAGGAGTAAAAAACCATCAAAAATTTCAATCTTGCATGATTCTACCAAGAAATGTGATTCTTCATTCAAAACCTGATTTTTGCTATTGGGCTCTATTGAATAATGAATGTTTTGAATTTTCTCCAAAAGTAAAGTAGTTGCAAACTCATGCTTTTAGAGACTTGTTTGGGCTCATGAGAGGAGTAGAAAAACATCAAAAATTTCAGTCCTGCATGATTCTACCAAGAAATGTGTGTTCATTGAAACCGCTGGTTTTTGATAGTTTGGGCCCTATTGAATAATGAATGTTTTGAATTTTCTCCAAAAGTAAAGTAGTTGCAAACTCATGCTTTTAGAGACTTGTTTGGGCTCATGAGAGTAGAAAAACATCAGAAATTTCAGTCCTGCATGATTCTACCAAGAAATGTGTGTTCATTCAAACCTCTGGTTTTTGATAGTTTGGGCCCTATTGAATAATGAATGTTTTGAATTTTCTCCAAAAGTAAAGTAGTTGCAAACTCATCCTTTTAGAAACTTGTTTGGGCTGTTGAGAGGAGTAAACAACCATCAAAAATTTCAATCCTGCATGATTCTACCAAGAAATGTGATTCTTCATTCAAAACGCTGGTTTTTGCTATTCGGCTCTATTGAATAATGAATGTTTTGAGTTTTCTCCAAAAGTAAAGTAGTTGCAAACTCATCCTTTTAGAGAATTGTTTGGGCTCATGAGAGGAGTAGAAAAACATCAAAAATTTCAGTCCTGCACGATTCTACCAAGAAATGTGTGTTCATTCAAACCGCTGGTTTTTGATATTTTGGGCCCTATTGAATAATGAATGTTTTGAATTTTCTCCAAAAGTAAAGTAGTTGCAAACTCATCGTTTTAGAAACTTGTTTGGGCTGTTGAGAGCAGTAAAAAACCATCAAAAATTTCAATCCTGCATGATTCTACCAAGAAATGTGATTCTTCATTCAAAACGCTGGTTTTTGCTATTGGGCTCTATTGAATAATGAATGTTTTGAATTTTCTCCAAAAGTAAAGTAGTTGCAGACTCATCCTTTTAGAGACTTGTTTGGGCTAATGAGAGGAGTAGAAAAACATCAAAAATTTCAGTCCTGCACGATTCTACCAAGAAATGTGTGTTCATTCAAACCGCTGGTTTTTGATAGTTTGGGCCCTATTGAATAATGAATGTTTTGAATTTTCTCCAAAAGTAAAGTAGTTGCAAACTCATCCTTTTAGAAACTTGTTTGGGCTGTTGAGAGGAGTAAAAAACCATCAAAAATTTCAATCCTGCATGATTCTACCAAGAAATGTGATTCTTCATTCAAAACCTGATTTTTGCTATTGGGCTCTATTGAATAATGAATGTTTTGAATTTTCTCCAAAAGTAAAGTAGTTGCAAACTCATGCTTTTAGAGACTTGTTTGGGCTCATGAGAGGAGTAGAAAAACATCAAAAATTTCAGTCCTGCATGATTCTACCAAGAAATGTGTGTTCATTGAAACCGCTGGTTTTTGATAGTTTGGGCCCTATTGAATTATGAATGTTTTGAATTTTCTCCAAAAGTAAAGTAGTTGCAAACTCATCCTTTTAGAAACTTGTTTGGGCAGTTGAGAGGAGTAAAAAACCATCAAAAATTTCAATCCTGCATGATTCTACCAAGAAATGTGATTCTTCATTCAAAACCTGATTTTTGCTATTGGGCTCTATTGAATAATGAATGTTTTGAATTTTCTCCAAAAGTAAAGCAGTTGCAAACTCATGCTTTTAGAAACTTGTTTGGTCTCATGAGAGGAGTAGAAAAACATCAAAAATTTCAGTCCTGCATGATTCTACCAAGAAATGTGTGTTCATTGAAACCGCTGGTTTTTGATAGTTTGGGCCCTATTGAATAATGAATGTTTTGAATTTTCTCCAAAAGTAAAGTAGTTGCAAGCTCATCCTTTTAGAAACTTGTTTGGGCTGTTGAGTGGAGTAAACAACCATCAAAAATTTCAATCCTGCATGATTCTACCAAGAAATGTGATTCTTCATTCAAAACGCTGGTTTTTGCTATTCGGCTCTATTGAATAATGAATGTTTTGAGTTTTCTCCAAAAGTAAAGTAGTTGCAAACTCATCCTTTTAGAGAATTGTTTGGGCTCATGAGAGGAGTAGAAAAACATCAAAAATTTCAGTCCTGCACGATTCTACCAAGAAATGTGTGTTCATTCAAACCGCTGGTTTTTGATATTTTGGGCCCTATTGAATAATGAATGTTTTGAATTTTCTCCAAAAGTAAAGTAGTTGCAAACTCATCCTTTTAGAAACTTGTTTGGGCTGTTGAGAGGAGTAAAAAACCATCAAAAATTTCAATCCTGCATGATTCTACCAAGAAATGTGATTCTTCATTCAAAACCTGATTTTTGCTATTGGGCTCTATTGAATAATGAATGTTTTGAATTTTCTCCAAAAGTAAAGTAGTTGCAAACTCATGCTTTTAGAGACTTGTTTGGGCTCATGAGAGGAGTAGAAAAACATCAAAAAATTTCAGTCCTGCATGATTCTACCAAGAAATGTGTGTTCATTGACCCCGCTGGTTTTTGATAGTTTGGGCCCTATTGAATAATGAATGTTTTGAATTTTCTCCAAAAGTAAAGTAGTTGCAAACTCATGCTTTTAGAGACTTGTTTGGGCTCATGAGAGGAGTAGAAAAACATCAAAAATTTCAGTCCTGCATGATTCTACCAAGAAATGTGTGTTCATTGAAACCGCTGGTTTTTGATAGTTTGGGCCCTATTGAATAATGAATGTTTTGAATTTTCTCCAAAAGTAAAGTAGTTGCAAACTCATCCTTTTAGAGACTTGTTTGGGCTAATGAGAGGAGTAGAAAAACATCAAAAATTTCAGTCCTGCACGATTCTACCAAGAAATGTGTGTTCATTGAAACCGCTGGTTTTTGATAGTTTGGGCCCTATTGAATAATGAATGTTTTGAATTTTCTCCAAAAGTAAAGTAGTTGCAAACTCATCCTTTTAGAAACTTGTTTGGGCTGTTGAGAGGAGTAAAAAACCATCAAAAATTTCAATCTTGCATGATTCTACCAAGAAATGTGATTCTTCATTCAAAACCTGATTTTTGCTATTGGGCTCTATTGAATAATGAATGTTTTGAATTTTCTCCAAAAGTAAAGTAGTTGCAAACTCATGCTTTTAGAGACTTGTTTGGGCTCATGAGAGGAGTAGAAAAACATCAAAAATTTCAGTCCTGCATGATTCTACCAAGAAATGTGTGTTCATTGAAACCACTGGTTTTTGATAGTTTGGGCCCTATTGAATAATGAATGTTTTGAATTTTCTCCAAAAGTAAAGTAGTTGCAAACTCATGCTTTTAGAGACTTGTTTGGGCTCATGAGAGTAGAAAAACATCAGAAATTTCAGTCCTGCATGATTCTACCAAGAAATGTGTGTTCATTCAAACCGCTGGTTTTTGCTATTGGGCTCTATTGAATAATGAATGTTTTGAATTTTCTCCAAAAGTAAAGTAGTTGCAAACTCATCCTTTTAGAGACTTGTTTGGGCTAATGAGAGGAGTAGAAAAACATCAAAAATTTCAGTCCTGCACGATTCTACCAAGAAATGTGTGTTCATTCAAACCGCTGGTTTTTGATAGTTTGGGCCCTATTGAATAATGAATGTTTTAAATTTTCTCCAAAAGTAAAGTAGTTGCAAACTCATCCTTTTAGAAACTTGTTTGGGCTGTTGAGAGGAGTAAAAAACCATCAAAAATTTCAATCCTGCATGATTCTACCAAGAAATGTGATTCTTCATTCAAAACCTGATTTTTGCTATTGGGCTCTATTGAATAATGAATGTTTTGAATTTTCTTAAAAAGTAAAGTAGTTGCAAACTCATGCTTTTAGAGACTTGTTTGGGCTCATGAGAGGAGTAGAAAAACATCAAAAATTTAAGTCCTGCATGATTCTACCAAGAAATGTGTGTTCATTGAAACCGCTGGTTTTTGATAGTTTGGGCCCTATTGAATAATGAATGTTTTGAATTTTCTCCAAAAGTAAAGTAGTTGCAAACTCATCCTTTTAGAAACTTGTTTGGGCTGTTGAGAGCAGTAAAAAACCATCAAAAATTTCAATCCTGCATGATTCTACCAAGAAATGTGATTCTTCATTCAAAACGCTGGTTTTTGCTATTGGGCTCTATTGAATAATGAATGTTTTGAATTTTCTCCAAAAGTAAAGTAGTTGCAGACTCATCCTTTTAGAGACTTGTTTGGGCTAATGAGAGGAGTAGAAAAACATCAAAAATTTCAGTCCTGCACGATTCTAACAAGAAATGTGTGTTCATTGAAACCGCTGGTTTTTGATAGTTTGGGCCCTATTGAATAATGAATGTTTTGAATTTTCTCCAAAAGTAAAGTAGTTGCAAACTCATCCTTTTAGAAACTTGTTTGGGCTGTTGAGAGGAGTAAAAAACCATCAAAAATTTCAATCCTGCATGATTCTACCAAGAAATGTGATTCTTCATTCAAAACCTGATTTTTGCTATTGGGCTCTATTGAATAATGAATGTTTTGAATTTTCTCCAAAAGTAAAGTAGTTGCAAACTCATGCTTTTAGAGACTTGTTTGGTCTCATGAGAGGAGTAGAAAAACATCAAAAATTTCAGTCCTGCATGATTCTACCAAGAAATGTGTGTTCATTGAAACCGCTGGTTTTTGATAGTTTGGGCCCTATTGAATAATGAATGTTTTGAATTTTCTCCAAAAGTAAAGTAGTTGCAAACTCATCCTTTTAGAAACTTGTTTGGGCTGTTGAGAGGAGTAAGGCCGGTTTCACATTAGCGCATTTTCAGCGCGCGCACGGCCGGGGGTAGCTCCGCCCCCGATCCGGCTCTCTGCCCGGCGTGCCCGCCCCTTCCTTGTAGCGCCGCCTCCTAGCGGAAAGCGGCGCCTGCGATCGGCGCACCCTATCTTTAGCATAGGGTGCGCCGATCGTGCGCAGGCCGTGCGCTAGTTGCGCTTTGACCTGCGCTGCGCACTTTTGACGGTGCGCCGTGCGCGCCAAAATCAAACTTTTCGGATTTTGGCGCGCACGGCGCACCGTCAAAAGTGCGCAGCGCAGGTCAAAGCGCAACTAGCGCACGGCCTGCGCACGATCGGCGCACCCTATGCTAAAGATAGGGTGCGCCGATCGCAGGCGCTGCTGTCCACTAGGAGGTGGCGCTATAAGGAAGGGGCGGGCACGCCGGGCAGAGAGCCGGATCAGGGGCGGAGCTACCCCCGGCCGTGCGCTCGCTGAAAATGCGCTAATGTGAAACCAGCCTAAACAACCATCAAAAATTTCAATCCTGCATGATTCTACCAAGAAATGTGATTCTTCATTCAAAACGCTGGTTTTTGCTATTGGGCTCTATTGAATAATGAATGTTTTGAATTTTCTCCAAAAGTAAAGTAGTTGCAGACTCATCCTTTTAGAGATTTGTTTGGGCTAATGAGAGGAGTAGAAAAACATCAAAAATTTCAGTCCTGCACAATTCTACCAAGAAATGTGTGTTCATTCAAACCGCTGGTTTTTGATATTTTGGGCCCTATTGAATAACGAATGTTTTGAATTTTCTCCAAAAGTAAAGTAGTTGCAAACTCATCCTTTTAGAAACTTGTTTGGGCTGTTGAGAGGAGTAAAAAACCATCAAAAATTTCAATCCTGCATGATTCTACCAAGAAATGTGATTCTTCATTCAAAACCTGATTTTTGCTATTGGGCTCTATTGAATAATGAATGTTTTGAATTTTCTCCAAAAGTAAAGTAGTTGCAAACTCATGCTTTTAGAGACTTGTTTGGGCTCATGAGAGGAGTAGAAAAACATCAAAAATTTCAGTCCTGCATGATTCTACCAAGAAATGTGTGTTCATTGAAACCGCTGGTTTTTGATAGTTTGGGCCCTATTGAATAATGAATGTTTTGAATTTTCTCCAAAAGTAAAGTAGTTGCAAACTCATCCTTTTAGAAACTTGTTTGGGCTGTTGAGAGGAGTAAAAAACCATCAAAAATTTCAATCCTGCATGATTCTACCAAGAAATGTGATTCTTCATTCAAAACCTGATTTTTGCTATTGGGCTCTATTGAATAATGAATGTTTTGAATTTTCTCCAAAAGTAAAGTAGTTGCAAACTCATGCTTTTAGAGACTTGTTTGGGCTCATGAGAGGAGTAGAAAAACATCAAAAATTTCAGTCCTGCATGATTCTACCAAGAAATGTGTGTTCATTGAAACCGCTGGTTTTTGATAGTTTGGGCCCTATTGAATAATGAATGTTTTGAATTTTCTCCAAAAGTAAAGTAGTTGCAAACTCATCCTTTTAGAAACTTGTTTGGGCTGTTGAGAGGAGTAAAAAACCATCAAAAATTTCAATCCTGCATGATTCTACCAAGAAATGTGATTCTTCATTCAAAACGCTGGTTTTTGCTATTGGGCTCTATTGAATAATGAATGTTTTGAATTTTCTCCAAAAGTAAAGTAGTTGCAAACTCATGCTTTTAGAGACTTGTTTGGGCTCATGAGTGGAGTAGAAAAACATCAAAAATTTCAGTCCTGCATGATTCTACCAAGAAATGTGTGTTCATTGAAACTGCTGTTTTTTTATAGTTTGGGCCCTATTGAATAATGAATGTTTTGAATTTTCTCCAAAAGTAAAGTAGTTGCAAACTCATCCTTTTAGAAACTTGTTTGGGCTGTTGAGAGCAGTAAAAAACCATCAAAAATTTCAATCCTGCATGATTCTACCAAGAAATGTGATTCTTCATTCAAAACGCTGGTTTTTGCTATTGGGCTCTATTGAATAATGAATGTTTTGAATTTTCTCCAAAAGTAAAGTAGTTGCAAACTCATCCTTTTAGAGACTTGTTTGGGCTAATGAGAGGAGTAGAAAAACATCAAAAATTTCAGTCCTGCACGATTCTACCAAGAAATGTGTGTTCATTCAAACCGCTGGTTTTTGATAGTTTGGGCCCTATTGAATAATGAATGTTTTGAATTTTCTCCAAAAGTAAAGTAGTTGCAAACTCATCCTTTTAGAAACTTGTTTGGGTTGTTGAGAGGAGTAAAAAACCATCAAAAATTTCAATCCTGCATGATTCTACCAAGAAATGTGATTCTTCATTCAAAACCTGATTTTTGCTATTGGGCTCTATTGAATAATGAATGTTTTGAATTTTCTTCAAAAGTAAAGTAGTTGCAAACTCATGCTTTTAGAGACTTGTTTGGGCTCATGAGAGGAGTAGAAAAACATCAAAAATTTCAGTCCTGCATGATTCTACCAAGAAATGTGTGTTCATTGAAACCGCTGGTTTTTGATAGTTTGGGCCCTATTGAATAATGAATGTTTTGAATTTTCTCCAAAAGTAAAGTAGTTGCAAACTCATCCTTTTAGAAACTTGTTTGGGCTGTTGAGAGGAGTAAACAACCATCAAAAATTTCAATCCTGCATGATTCTACCAAGAAATGTGATTCTTCATTCAAAACGCTGGTTTTTGCTATTGGGCTCTATTGAATAATGAATGTTTTGAGTTTTCTCCAAAAGTAAAGTAGTTTCAAACTCATCTTTTTAGAGACTTGTTTGGGCTCATGAGAGGAGTAGAAAAACATCAAAAATTTCAGTCCTGCACGATTCTACCAAGAAATGTGTGTTCATTCAAACCGCTGGTTTTTGATATTTTGGGCCCTATTGAATAATGAATGTTTTGAATTTTCTCCAAAAGTAAAGTAGTTGCAAACTCATCCTTTTAGAAACTTGTTTGGGCTGTTGAGAGGAGTAAAAAACCATCAAAAATTTCAATCCTGCATGATTCTACCAAGAAATGTGATTCTTCATTCAAAACCTGATTTTTGCTATTGGGCTCTATTGAATAATGAATGTTTTGAATTTTCTCCAAAAGTAAAGTAGTTGCAAACTCATCCTTTTAGAGACTTGTTTGGGCTCATGAGAGGAGTAGAAAAACATCAAAAATTTCAGTCCTGCACGATTCTACCAAGAAATGTGTGTTCATTCAAACCGCTGGTTTTTGATAGTTTGGGCCCTATTGAATAATGAATGTTTTGAATTTTCTCCAAAAGTAAAGTAGTTGCAAACTCATCCTTTTAGAAACTTGTTTGGGTTGTTGAGAGGAGTAAAAAACCATCAAAAATTTCAATCCTGCATGATTTTACCAAGAAATGTGATTCTTCATTCAAAACCTGATTTTTGCTATTGGGCTCTATTGAATAATGAATGTTTTGAATTTTCTTCAAAAGTAAAGTAGTTGCAAACTCATGCTTTTAGAGACTTGTTTGGGCTCATGAGAGGAGTAGAAAAACATCAAAAATTTCAGTCCTGCATGATTCTACCAAGAAATGTGTGTTCATTGAAACCGCTGGTTTTTGATAGTTTGGGCCCTATTGAATAATGAATGTTTTGAATTTTCTCCAAAAGTAAAGTAGTTGCAAACTCATCCTTTTAGAAACTTGTTTGGGCTGTTGAGAGGAGTAAACAACCATCAAAAATTTCAATCCTGCATGATTCTACCAAGAAATGTGATTCTTCATTCAAAACGCTGGTTTTTGCTATTGGGCTCTATTGAATAATGAATGTTTTGAGTTTTCTCCAAAAGTAAAGTAGTTGCAAACTCATCCTTTTAGAGACTTGTTTGGGCTCATGAGAGGAGTAGAAAAACATCAAAAATTTCAGTCCTGCACGATTCTACCAAGAAATGTGTGTTGATTCAAACCGCTGGTTTTTGATATTTTGGGCCCTATTGAATAATGAATGTTTTGAATTTTCTCCAAAAGTAAAGTAGTTGCAAACTCATCCTTTTAGAAACTTGTTTGGGCTGTTGAGAGGAGTAAAAAACCATCAAAAATTTCAATCCTGCATGATTCTACCAAGAAATGTGATTCTTCATTCAAAACCTGATTTTTGCTATTGGGCTCTATTGAATAATGAATGTTTTGAATTTTCTCCAAAAGTAAAGTAGTTGCAAACTCATGCTTTTAGAGACTTGTTTGGGCTCATGAGAGGAGTAGAAAAACATCAAAAATTACAGTCCTGCATGATTCTACCAAGAAATGTGTGTTCATTGACACCGCTGGTTTTTGATAGTTTGGGCCCTATTGAATAATGAATGTTTTGAATTTTCTCCAAAAGTAAAGTAGTTGCAAACTCATGCTTTTAGAGACTTGTTTGGGCT
This sequence comes from Dendrobates tinctorius, assembly GCF_039654945.1. Lineage (NCBI taxonomy): Eukaryota > Metazoa > Chordata > Amphibia > Anura > Dendrobatidae > Dendrobates > Dendrobates tinctorius. Next base: position 28,340,755 of record NW_027361793.1, read on the forward strand.
CATGAGAGGAGTAGAAAAACATCAAAAATTTCAGTCCTGCATGATTCTACCAAGAAATGTGTGTTCATTGAAACCGCTGGTTTTTGATAGTTTGGGCCCTATTGAATAATGAATGTTTTGAATTTTCTCCAAAAGTAAAGTAGTTGCAAACTCATCCTTTTAGAGACTTGTTTGGGCTAATGAGAGGAGTAGAAAAACATCAAAAATTTCAGTCCTGCACGATTCTACCAAGAAATGTGTGTTCATTGAAACCGCTGGTTTTTGATAGTTTGGGCCCTATTGAATAATGAATGTTTTGAATTTTCTCCAAAAGTAAAGTAGTTGCAAACTCATCCTTTTAGAAACTTGTTTGGGCTGTTGAGAGGAGTAAAAAACCATCAAAAATTTCAATCTTGCATGATTGTACCAAGAAATGTGATTCTTCATTCAAAACCTGATTTTTGCTATTGGGCTCTATTGAATAATGAGTGTTTTGAATTTTCTCCAAAAGTAAAGTAGTTGCAAACTCATGCTTTTAGAGACTTGTTTGGGCTCATGAGAGGAGTAGAAAAACATCAAAAATTTCAGTCCTGCATGATTCTACCAAGAAATGTGTGTTCATTGAAACCGCTGGTTTTTGATAGTTTGGGCCCTATTGAATAATGAATGTTTTGAATTTTCTCCAAAAGTAAAGTAGTTGCAAACTCATGCTTTTAGAGACTTGTTTGGGCTCATGAGAGGAGTAGAAAAACATCAAAAATTTCAGTCCTGCATGATTCTACCAAGAAATTTGTGTTCATTCAAACCGCTGGTTTTTGATAGTTTGGGCCCTATTGAATAATGAATGTTTTGAATTTTCTCCAAAAGTAAAGTAGTTGCAAACTCATCCTTTTAGAAACTTGTTTGGGCTGTTGAGAGGAGTAAAAAACCATCAAAAATTTCAATCCTGCATGATTCTACCAAGAAATGTGATTCTTCATTCAAAACCTGATTTTTGCTATTGGGCTCTATTGAATAATGAGTGTTTTGAATTTTCTCCAAAAGTAAAGTAGTTGCAAACTCATGCTTTTAGAGACTTGTTTGGGCTCATGAGAGGAGTAGAAAAACATCAAAAATTTCAGTCCTGCATGATTCTACCAAGAAATGTGTGTTCATTGAAACCGCTGGTTTTTGATAGTTTGGGCCCTATTGAATAATGAATGTTTTGAATTTTCTCCAAAAGTAAAGTAGTTGCAAACTCATGCTTTTAGAGACTTGTTTGGTCTCATGAGAGGAGTAGAAAAACATCAAAAATTTCAGTCCTGCATGATTCTACCAAGAAATGTGTGTTCATTGAAACCGCTGGTTTTTGCTAGTTTGGGCCCTATTGAATAATGAATGTTTTGAATTTTCTCCAAAAGTAAAGTAGTTGCAAACTCATCGTTTTAGAAACTTGTTTGGGCTGTTGAGAGGAGTAAGGCCGGTTTCACATTAGCGCATTTTCAGCGCGCGCACGGCCGGGGGTAGCTCCGCCCCCGATCCGGCTCTCTGCCCGGCGTGCCCGCCCCTTCCTTGTAGCGCCGCCTCCTAGCGGACAGCGGCGCCTGCGATCGGCGCACCCTATCTTTAGCATAGGGTGCGCCGATCGTGCGCAGGCCGTGCGCTAGTTGCGCTTTGACCTGCGCTGCGCACTTTTGACGGTGCGCCGTGCGCACCAAAATCAAACTTTTCGGATTTTGGCGCGCACGGCGCACCGTCAAAAGTGCGCAGCGCAGGTCAAAGCGCAACTAGCGCACGGCCTGCGCACGATCGGCGCACCCTATGCTAAAGATAGGGTGCGCCGATCGCAGGCGCCGCTGTCCGCTAGGAGGCGGCGCTACAAGGAAGGGGCGGGCACGCCGGGCAGAGAGCCGGATCGGGGGAGGAGCTACCCCCGGCCGTGCGCGCGCATAAAATGCGCTAATGTGAAACCAGCCTAAACAACCATCAAAAATTTCAATCCTGCATGATTCTACCAAGAAATGTGATTCTTCATTCAAAACGCTGGTTTTTGCTATTGGGCTCTATTGAATAATGAATGTTTTGAATTTTCTCCAAAAGTAAAGTAGTTGCAAACTCATCCTTTTAGAGACTTGTTTGGGCTAATGAGAGGAGTAGAAAAACATCAAAAATTTCAGTCCTGCACGATTCTAACAAGAAATGTGTGTTCATTGAAACCGCTGGTTTTTGATAGTTTGGGCCCTATTGAATAATGAATGTTTTGAATTTTCTCCAAAAGTAAAGTAGTTGCAAACTCATCCTTTTAGAAACTTGTTTGGGCTGTTGAGAGGAGTAAAAAACCATCAAAAATTTCAATCCTGCATGATTCTACCAAGAAATGTGATTCTTCATTCAAAACCTGATTTTTGCTATTGGGCTCTATTGAATAATGAATGTTTTGAATTTTCTCCAAAAGTAAAGTAGTTGCAAACTCATGCTTTTAGAGACTTGTTTGGGCTCATGAGAGGAGTAGAAAAACATCAAAAATTTCAGTCCTGCATGATTCTACCAAGAAATGTGTGTTCATTGAAACCGCTGGTTTTTGATAGTTTGGGCCCTATTGAATAATGAATGTTTAGAATTTTCTCCAAAAGTAAAGTAGTTGCAAACTCATCCTTTTAGAAACTTGTTTGGGCTGTTGAGAGGAGTAAAAAACCATCAAAAATTTCAATCCTGCATGATTCTACCAAGAAATGTGATTCTTCATTCAAAACGCTGGTTTTTGCTATTGGGCTCTATTGAATAATGAATGTTTTGAGTTTTCTCCAAAAGTAAAGTAGTTGCAAACTCATCCTTTTAGAGACTTGTTTGGGCTCATGAGAGGAGTAGAAAAACATCAAAAATTTCAGTCCTGCACGATTCTACCAAGAAATGTGTGTTCATTCAAACCGCTGGTTTTTGATATTTTGGGCCCTATTGAATAATGAATGTTTTGAATTTTCTCCAAAAGTAAAGTAGTTACAAACTCATCCTTTTAGAAACTTGTTTGGGCTGTTGAGAGGAGTAAAAAACCATCAAAAATTTCAATCCTGCATGATTCTACCAAGAAATGTGATTCTTCATTCAAAACCTGATTTTTGCTATTGGGCTCTATTGAATAATGAATGTTTTGAATTTTCTCCAAAAGTAAAGTAGTTGCAAACTCATGCTTTTAGAGACTTGTTTGGGCTCATGAGAGGAGTAGAAAAACATCAAAAAATTTCAGTCCTGCATGATTCTACCAAGAAATGTGTGTTCATTGACACCGCTGGTTTTTGATAGTTTGGGCCCTATTGAATAATGAATGTTTTGAATTTTCTCCAAAAGTAAAGTAGTTGCAAACTCATGCTTTTAGAGACTTGTATGGGCTCATGAGAGGAGTAGAAAAACATCAAAAATTTCAGTCCTGCATGATTCTACCAAGAAATGTGTGTTCATTGAAACCGCTGGTTTTTGATAGTTTGGGCCCTATTGAATAATGAATGTTTTGAATTTTCTCCAAAAGTAAAGTAGTTGCAAATTCATCCTTTTAGAGACTTGTTTGGGCTAATGAGAGGAGTAGAAAAACATCAAAAATTTCAGTCCTGCACGATTCTACCAAGAAATGTGTGTTCATTGAAACCGCTGGTTTTTGATAGTTTGGGCCCTATTGAATAATGAATGTTTTGAATTTTCTCCAAAAGTAAAGTAGTTGCAAACTCATCCTTTTAGAAACTTGTTTGGGCTGTTGAGAGGAGTAAAAAACCATCAAAAATTTCAATCTTGCATGATTCTACCAAGAAATGTGATTCTTCATTCAAAACCTGATTTTTGCTATTGGGCTCTATTGAATAATGAATGTTTTGAATTTTCTCCAAAAGTAAAGTAGTTGCAAACTCATGCTTTTAGAGACTTGTTTGGGCTCATGAGAGGAGTAGAAAAACATCAAAAATTTCAGTCCTGCATGATTCTACCAAGAAATGTGTGTTCATTGAAACCGCTGGTTTTTGATAGTTTGGGCCCTATTGAATAATGAATGTTTTGAATTTTCTCCAAAAGTAAAGTAGTTGCAAACTCATGCTTTTAGAGACTTGTTTGGGCTCATGAGAGTAGAAAAACATCAGAAATTTCAGTCCTGCATGATTCTACCAAGAAATGTGTGTTCATTCAAACCGCTGGTTTTTGATAGTTTGGGCCCTATTGAATAATGAATGTTTTGAATTTTCTCCAAAAGTAAAGTAGTTGCAAACTCATCCTTTTAGAAAGTTGTTTGGGCTGTTGAGAGCAGTAAAAAACCATCAAAAATTTCAATCCTGCATGATTCTACCAAGAAATGTGATTCTTCATTCAAAACGCTGGTTTTTCCTATTGGGCTCTATTGAATAATGAATGTTTTGAATTTTCTCCAAAAGTAAAGTAGTTGCAAACTCATCCTTTTAGAGACTTGTTTGGGCTAATGAGAGGAGTAGAAAAACATCAAAAATTTCAGTCCTGCACGATTCTACCAAGAAATGTGTGTTCATTCAAACCGCTGGTTTTTGATAGTTTGGGCCCTATTGAATAATGAATGTTTTGAATTTTCTCCAAAAGTAAAGTAGTTGCAAACTCATCCTTTTAGAAACTTGTTTGGGCTGTTGAGAGGAGTAAAAAAACATCAAAAATTTCAATCCTGCATGATTCTACCAAGAAATGTGATTCTTCATTCAAAACCTGATTTTTGCTATTGGGCTCTATTGAATAATGAATGTTTTGAATTTTCTTAAAAAGTAAAGTAGTTGCAAACTCATGCTTTTAGAGACTTGTTTGGGCTCATGAGAGGAGTAGAAAAACATCAAAAATTTCAGTCCTGCATGATTCTACCAAGAAATGTGTGTTCATTGAAACCGCTGGTTTTTGATAGTTTGGGCCCTATTGAATAATGAATGTTTTGAATTTTCTCCAAAAGTAAAGTAGTTGCAAACTCATCCTTTTAGAAACTTGTTTGGGCTGTTGAGAGGAGTAAAAAACCATCAAAAATTTCAATCCTGCATGATTCTACCAAGAAATGTGATTCTTCATTCAAAACGCTGGTTTTTGCTATTGGGCTCTATTGAATAATGAATGTTTTGAATTTTCTCCAAAATTAAAGTAGTTGCAAACTCATGCTTTTAGAGACTTGTTTGGGCTCATGAGAGGAGTAGAAAAACATCAAAAATTTCAGTCCTGCATGATTCTACCAAGAAATGTGTGTTCATTGAAACCGCTGGTTTTTGATAGTTTGGGCCCTATTGAATAATGAATGTTTTGAATTTTCTCCAAAAGTAAAGTAGTTGCAAACTCATCCTTTTAGAAACTTGTTTGGGCTGTTGAGAGCAGTAAAAAACCATCAAAAATTTCAATCCTGCATGATTCTACCAAGAAATGTGATTCTTCATTCAAAACGCTGGTTTTTGCTATTGGGCTCTATTGAATAATGAATGTTTTGAATTTTCTCCAAAAGTAAAGTAGTTGCAGACTCATCCTTTTAGAGACTTGTTTGGGCTAATGAGAGGAGTAGAAAAACATCAAAAATTTCAGTCCTGCACGATTCTACCAAGAAATGTGTGTTCATTCAAACCGCTGGTTTTTGATAGTTTGGGCCCTATTGAATAATGAATGTTTTGAATTTTCTCCAAAAGTAAAGTAGTTGCAAACTCATCCTTTTAGATACTTGTTTGGGCTGTTGAGAGGAGTAAAAAACCATCAAAAATTTCAATCCTGCATGATTCTACCAAGAAATGTGATTCTTCATTCAAAACCTGATTTTTGCTATTGGGCTCTATTGAATAATGAATGTTTTGAATTTTCTCCAAAAGTAAAGTAGTTGCAAACTCATGCTTTTAGAGACTTGTTTGGGCTCATGAGAGGAGTAGAAAAACATCAAAAATTTCAGTCCTGCATGATTCTACCAAGAAATGTGTGTTCATTGAAACCGCTGGTTTTTGATAGTTTGGGCCCTATTGAATTATGAATGTTTTGAATTTTCTCCAAAAGTAAAGTAGTTGCAAACTCATCCTTTTAGAAACTTGTTTGGGCTGTTGAGAGGAGTAAAAAACCATAAAAAATTTCAGTCCTGCATGATTCTACCAAGAAATGTGATTCTTCATTCAAAACCTGATTTTTGCTATTGGGCTCTATTGAATAATGAATGTTTTGAATTTTCTCCAAAAGTAAAGTAGTTGCAAACTCATGCTTTTAGAGACTTGTTTGGTCTCATGAGAGGAGTAGAAAAACATCAAAAATTTCAGTCCTGCATGATTCTACCAAGAAATGTGTGTTCATTGAAACCGCTGGTTTTTGATAGTTTGGGCCCTATTGAATAATGAATGTTTTGAATTTTCTCCAAAAGTAAAGTAGTTGCAAACTCATCCTTTTAGAAACTTGTTTGGGCTGTTGAGTGGAGTAAACAACCATCAAAAATTTCAATCCTGCATGATTCTACCAAGAAATGTGATTCTTCATTCAAAACGCTGGTTTTTGCTATTCGGCTCTATTGAATAATGAATGTTTTGAGTTTTCTCCAAAAGTAAAGTAGTTGCAAACTCATCCTTTTAGAGAATTGTTTGGGCTCATGAGAGGAGTAGAAAAACATCAAAAATTTCAGTCCTGCACGATTCTACCAAGAAATGTGATTCTTCATTCAAACCGCTGGTTTTTGATATTTTGGGCCCTATTGAATAATGAATGTTTTGAATTTTCTCCAAAAGTAAAGTAGTTGCAAACTCATCCTTTTAGAGACTTGTTTGGGCTAATGAGAGGAGTAGAAAAACATCAAAAATTTCAGTCCTGCACGATTCTACCAAGAAATGTGTGTTCATTGAAACCGCTGGTTTTTGATAGTTTGGGCCCTATTGAATAATGAATGTTTTGAATTTTCTCCAAAAGTAAAGTAGTTGCAAACTCATCCTTTTAGAAACTTGTTTGGGCTGTTGAGAGGAGTAAAAAACCATCAAAAATTTCAATCTTGCATGATTCTACCAAGAAATATGATTCTTCATTCAAAACCTGATTTTTGCTATTGGGCTCTATTGAATAATGAATGTTTTGAATTTTCTCCAAAAGTAAAGTAGTTGCAAACTCATGCTTTTAGAGACTTGTTTGGGCTCATGAGAGGAGTAGAAAAACATCAAAAATTTCAGTCCTGCATGATTCTACCAAGAAATGTGTGTTCATTGAAACCGCTGGTTTTTGATAGTTTGGGCCCTATTGAATAATGAATGTTTTGAATTTTCTCCAAAAGTAAAGTAGTTGCAAACTCATGCTTTTAGAGACTTGTTTGGGCTCATGAGAGTAGAAAAACATCAGAAATTTCAGTCCTGCATGATTCTACCAAGAAATGTGTGTTCATTCAAACCGCTGGTTTTTGCTATTGGGCTCTATTGAATAATGAATGTTTTGAATTTTCTCCAAAAGTAAAGTAGTTGCAAACTCATCCTTTTAGAGACTTGTTTGGGCTAATGAGAGGAGTAGAAAAACATCAAAAATTTCAGTCCTGCACGATTCTACCAAGAAATGTGTGTTCATTCAAACCGCTGGTTTTTGATAGTTTGGGCCCTATTGAATAATGAATGTTTTGAATTTTCTCCAAAAGTAAAGTAGTTGCAAACTCATCCTTTTAGAAACTTGTTTGGGCTGTTGAGAGGAGTAAAAAACCATCAAAAATTTCAATCCTGCATGATTCTACCAAGAAATGTGATTCTTCATTCAAAACCTGATTTTTGCTATTGGGCTCTATTGAATAATGAATGTTTTGAATTTTCTTAAAAAGTAAAGTAGTTGCAAACTCATGCTTTTAGAGACTTGTTTGGGCTCATGAGAGGAGTAGAAAAACATCAAAAATTTCAGTCCTGCATGATTCTACCAAGAAATGTGTGTTCATTGAAACCGCTGGTTTTTGATAGTTTGGGCCCTATTGAATAATGAATGTTTTGAATTTTCTCCAAAAGTAAAGTAGTTGCAAACTCATCCTTTTAGAAACTTGTTTGGGCTGTTGAGAGCAGTAAAAAACCATCAAAAATTTCAATCCTGCATGATTCTACCAAGAAATGTGATTCTTCATTCAAAACGCTGGTTTTTGCTATTGGGCTCTATTGAATAATGAATGTTTTGAATTTTCTCCAAAAGTAAAGTAGTTGCAGACTCATCCTTTTAGAGACTTGTTTGGGCTAATGAGAGGAGTAGAAAAACATCAAAAATTTCAGTCCTGCACGATTCTACCAAGAAATGTGTGTTCATTCAAACCGCTGGTTTTTGATAGTTTGGGCCCTATTGAATAATGAATGTTTTGAATTTTCTCCAAAAGTAAAGTAGTTGCAAACTCATCCTTTTAGAAACTTGTTTGGGCTGTTGAGAGGAGTAAAAAACCATCAAAAATTTCAATCCTGCATGATTCTACCAAGAAATGTGATTCTTCATTCAAAACCTGATTTTTGCTATTGGGCTCTATTGAATAATGAATGTTTTGAATTTTCTTAAAAAGTAAAGTAGTTGCAAACTCATGCTTTTAGAGACTTGTTTGGGCTCATGAGAGGAGTAGAAAAACATCAAAAATTTAAGTCCTGCATGATTCTACCAAGAAATGTGTGTTCATTGAAACCGCTGGTTTTTGATAGTTTGGGCCCTATTGAATAATGAATGTTTTGAATTTTATCCAAAAGTAAAGTAGTTGCAAACTCATCCTTTTAGAAACTTGTTTGGGCTGTTGAGAGGAGTAAGGCCGGTTTCACATTAGCGCATTTTCAGCGCGCGCATGGCCGGGGGTAGCTCCGCCCCCGATCCGGCTCTCTGCCCGGCGTGCCCGCCCCTTCCTTGTAGCGCCGCCTCCTAGCGGACAGCGGCGCCTGCGATGGGCGCACCCTATCTTTAGCATAGGGTGCGCCGATCGTGCGCAGGCCGTGCGCTAGTTGCGCTTTGACCTGCGCTGCGCACTTTTGACAGTGCGCCGTGCGCGCCAAAATCAAACTTTTCGGATTTTGGCGCGCACGGCGCACCGTCAAAAGTGCGCAGCGCAGGTCAAAGCGCAACTAGCGCACGGCCTGCGCACGATCGGCGCACCCTATGCTAAAGATAGGGTGCGCCGATCGCAGGCGCCGCTGTCCGCTAGGAGGCGGCGCTACAAGGAAGGGGCGGGCACGCCGGGCAGAGAGCCGGATCGGGGGCGGAGCTACCCCCGGCCGTGCGCGCGCTGAAAATGCGCTAATGTGAAACCAGCCTAAACAACCATCAAAAATTTCAATCCTGCATGATTCTACCAAGAAATGTGATTCTTCATTCAAAACGCTGGTTTTTGCTATTGGGCTCTATTGAATAATGAATGTTTTGAATTTTCTCCAAAAGTAAAGTAGTTGCAAACTCATCCTTTTAGAGACTTGTTTGGGCTCATGAGAGGAGTAGAAAAACATCAAAAATTTCAGTCCTGCACGATTCTACCAAGAAATGTGTGTTCATTGAAACCGCTGGTTTTTGATAGTTTGGGCCCTATTGAATAATGAATGTTTTGAATTTTCTCCAAAAGTAAAGTAGTTGCAAACTCCACCTTTCAGAAACTTGTTTGGGCTGTTGAGAGGAGTAAAAAACCATCAAAAATTTCAATCCTGCATGATTCTACCAAGAAATGTGATTCTTCATTCAAAACCTGATTTTTGCTATTGGGCTCTATTGAATAATGAATGTTTTGAATTTTCTCCAAAAGTAAAGTAGTTGCAAACTCATGCTTTTAGAGACTTGTTTGGGCTCATGAGAGGAGTAGAAAAACATCAAAAATTTCAGTCCTGCATGATTCTACCAAGAAATGTGTGTTCATTCAAACCGCTGGTTTTTGATAGTTTGGGCCCTATTGAATAATGAATGTTTTGAATTTTCTCCAAAAGTAAAGTAGTTGCAAACTCATCCTTTTAGAAACTTGTTTGGGCTGTTGAGAGGAGTAAAAAACCATCAAAAATTTCAATCCTGCATGATTCTACCAAGAAATGTGATTCTTCATTCAAAACCTGATTTTTGCTATTGGGCTCTATTGAATAATGAATGTTTTGAATTTTCTCCAAAAGTAAAATAGTTGCAAACTCATGCTTTTAGAGACTTGTTTGGGCTCATGAGAGGAGTAGAAAAACATCAAAAATTTCAGTCCTGCATGATTCTACCAAGAAATGTGTGTTCATTGAAACCGCTGGTTTTTGATAGTTTGGGCCGTATTGAATAATGAATGTTTTGAATTTTCTACAAAAGTAAAGTAGTTGCAAACTCATCCTTTTAGAAACTTGTTTGGGCTGTTGAGAGGAGTAAAAATCCATCAAAAATTTCAGTCCTGCACGATTCTACCAAGAAATGTGTGTTCATTGTAACCGCTGGTTTTTGATAGTTTGGGCCCTATTGAATAATGAATGTTTTGAATTTTCTCCAAAAGTAAAGTAGTTGCAAACTCATCCTTTTAGAGACTTGTTTGGGCTCATGAGAGGAGTAGAAAAACATCAAAAATTTCAGTCCTGCACGATTCTACCAAGAAATGTGTGTTCATTGTAACCGCTGGTTTTTGATAGTTTGGGCCCTATTGAATAATGAATGTTTTGAATTTTCTCCAAAAGTAAAGTAGTTGCAAACTCAACCTTTTAGAAACTTGTTTGGGCTGTTGAGAGGAGTAAAAAACCATCAAAAATTTCAATCCTGCATGATTCTACCAAGAAATGTGATTCTTCATTCAAAACCTGATTTTTGCTATTGGGCTCTATTGAATAATGAATGTTTTGAATTTTCTCCAAAAGTAAAGTAGTTGCAAACTCATGCTTTTAGAGACTTGTTTGGGCTCATGAGAGGAGTAGAAAAACATCAAAAATTTCAGTCCTGCATGATTCTACCAAGAAATGTGTGTTCATTCAAACCGCTGGTTTTTGATAGTTTGGGCCCTATTGAATAATGAATGTTTTGAATTTTCTCCAAAAGTAAAGTAGTTGCAAACTCATCCTTTTAGAAACTTGTTTGGGCTGTTGAGAGGAGTAAAAAACCATCAAAAATTTCAATCCTGCATGATTCTACCAAGAAATGTGATTCTTCATTCAAAACCTGATTTTTGCTATTGGGCTCTATTGAATATTGAATGTTTTGAATTTTCTCCAAAAGTAAAGTAATTGCAAACTCATGCTTTTAGAGACTTGTTTGGGCTCATGAGAGGAGTAGAAAAACATCAAAAATTTCAGTCCTGCATGATTCTACCAAGAAATGTGTGTTCATTGAAACCGCTGGTTTTTGATAGTTTGGGCCCTATTGAATAATGAATGTTTTGAATTTTCTCCAAAAGTAAAGTAGTTGCAAACTCATCCTTTTAGAAACTTGTTTGGGCTGTTGAGAGGAGTAAAAAACCATCAAAAATTTCAATCCTGCATGATTCTACCAAGAAATGTGATTCTTCATTCAAAACCTGATTTTTGCTATTGGGCTCTATTGAATAATGAATGTTTTGAATTTTCTTAAAAAGTAAAGTAGTTGCAAACTCATGCTTTTAGAGACTTGTTTGGGCTCATGAGAGGAGTAGAAAAACATCAAAAATGTCAGTCCTGCATGATTCTACCAAGAAATGTGTGTTCATTGAAACCGCTGGTTTTTGATAGTTTGGGCCCTATTGAATAATGAATGTTTTGAATTTTCTCCAAAAGTAAAGTAGTTGCAAACTCATCCTTTTAGAAACTTGTTTGGGCTGTTGAGAGGAGTAAAAAACCATCAAAAATTTCAATCCTGCATGATTCTACCAAGAAATGTGATTCTTCATTCAAAACCTGATTTTTGCTATTGGGCTCTATTGCAAAAATCAGGTTTTGAATGAAGAATCACATTTCTTGGTAGAATCATGCAAGATTGAAATTTTTGATGGTTTTTTACTCCTCTCAACAGCCCAAACAAGTTTCTAAAAGGATGAGTTTGCAACTACTTTACTTTTGGAGAAAATTCAAAACATTCATTATTCAATAGGGCCCAAACTATCAAAAACCAGCGGTTTCAATGAACACACATTTCTTGGTAGAATCGTGCAGGACTGAAATTTTTGATGTTTTTCTACTCCTCTCATTAGACCAAACAAGTCTCTAAAAGGATGAGTTTGCAACTACTTTACTTTTGGAGAAAATTCAAAACATTCATTATTCAATAGGGCCCAAACTATCAAAAACCAGCGGTTTCAATGAACACACATTTCTTGGTAGAATCATGCAGGACTGAAATTTTTGATGTTTTTCTACTCCTCTCATGAGCCCAAACAAGTCTCTAAAAGCATGAGTTTGCAACTACTTTACTTTTGGAGAAAATTCAAAACATTCATTATTCAATAGGGCCCAAACTATCAAAAACCAGCGGGGTCAATGAACACACATTTCTTGGTGGAATCATGCAGGACTGAAATTTTTTGATGTTTTTCTACTCCTCTCATGAGCCCAAACAAGTCTCTAAAAGCATGAGTTTGCAACTACTTTACTTTTGGAGAAAATTCAAAACATTCATTATTCAATAGAGCCCAATAGCAAAAATCAGGTTTTGAATGAAGAATCACATTTCTTGGTAGAATCATGCAGGATTGAAATTTTTGATGGTTTTTTACTCCTCTCAACAGCCCAAACAAGTTTCTAAAAGGATGAGTTTGCAACTACTTTACTTTTGGAGAAAATTCAAAACATTCATTATTCAATAGGGCCCAAAATATCAAAAACCAGCGGTTTGAATGAACACACATTTCTTGGTAGAATCGTGCAGGACTGAAATTTTTGATGTTTTTCTACTCCTCTCATGAGCCCAAACAATTCTCTAAAAGGATGAGTTTGCAACTACTTTACTTTTGGAGAAAACTCAAAACATTCATTATTCAATAGAGCCGAATAGCAAAAACCAGCGTTTTGAATGAAGAATCACATTTCTTGGTAGAATCATGCAGGATTGAAATTTTTGATGGTTGTTTACTCCACTCAACAGCCCAAACAAGTTTCTAAAAGGATGAGTTTGCAACTACTTTACTTTTGGAGAAAATTCAAAACATTCATTATTCAATAGGGCCCAAACTATCAAAAACCAGCGGTTTCAATGAACACACATTTCTTGGTAGAATCATGCAGGACTGAAATTTTTGATGTTTTTCTACTCCTCTCATGAGACCAAACAAGTCTCTAAAAGCATGAGTTTGCAACTACTTTACTTTTGGAGAAAATTCAAAACATTCATTATTCAATAGAGCCCAATAGCAAAAATCAGGTTTTGAATGAAGAATCACATTTCTTGGTAGAATCATGCAGGATTGAAATTTTTGATGGTTTTTTACTCCTCTCAACAGCCCAAACAAGTTTCTAAAAGGATGAGTTTGCAACTACTTTACTTTTGGAGAAAATTCAAAACATTCATAATTCAATAGGGCCCAAACTATCAAAAACCAGCGGTTTCAATGAACACACATTTCTTGGTAGAATCATGCAGGACTGAAATTTTTGATGTTTTTCTACTCCTCTCATGAGCCCAAACAAGTCTCTAAAAGCATGAGTTTGCAACTACTTTACTTTTGGAGAAAATTCAAAACATTCATTATTCAATAGAGCCCAATAGCAAAAATCAGGTTTTGAATGAAGAATCACATTTCTTGGTAGAATCATGCAGGATTGAAATTTTTGATGGTTTTTTACTCCTCTCAACAGCCCAAACAAGTTTCTAAAAGGATGAGTTTGCAACTACTTTACTTTTGGAGAAAATTCAAAACATTCATTATTCAATAGGGCCCAAACTATCAAAAACCAGCGGTTTGAATGAACACACATTTCTTGGTAGAATCGTGCAGGACTGAAATTTTTGATGTTTTTCTACTCCTCTCATTAGCCCAAACAAGTCTCTAAAAGGATGAGTCTGCAACTACTTTACTTTTGGAGAAAATTCAAAACATTCATTATTCAATAGAGCCCAATAGCAAAAACCAGCGTTTTGAATGAAGAATCACATTTCTTGGTAGAATCATGCAGGATTGAAATTTTTGATGGTTTTTTACTGCTCTCAACAGCCCAAACAAGTTTCTAAAAGGATGAGTTTGCAACTACTTTATTTTTGGAGAAAATTCAAAACATTCATTATTCAATAGGGCCCAAACTATCAAAAACCAGCGGTTTCAATGAACACACATTTCTTGGTAGAATCATGCAGGACTGAAATTTTTGATGTTTTTCTACTCCTCTCATGAGCCCAAACAATTCTCTGAAAGCATGAGTTTGCAACTACTTTAATTTTGGAGAAAATTCAAAACATTCATTATTCAATAGAGCCCAATAGCAAAAACCAGCGTTTTGAATGAAGAATCACATTTCTTGGTAGAATCATGCAGGATTGAAATTTTTGATGGTTTTTTACTCCTCTCAACAGCCCAAACAAGTTTCTAAAAGGATGAGTTTGCAACTACTTTACTTTTGGAGAAAATTCAAAACATTCATTATTCAATAGGGCCCAAACTATCAAAAACCAGCGGTTTCAATGAACACACATTTCTTGGTAGAATCATGCAGGACTGAAATTTTTGATGTTTTTCTACTCCTCTCATGAGCCCTAACAAGTCTCTAAAAGCATGAGTTTGCAACTACTTTACTTTTTAAGAAAATTCAAAACATTCATTATTCAATAGAGCCCAATAGCAAAAATCAGGTTTTGAATGAAGAATCACATTTCTTGGTAGAATCATGCAGGATTGAAATTTTTGATGGTTTTTTACTGCTCTCAACAGCCCAAACAAGTTTCTAAAAGGATGAGTTTGCAACTACTTTACTTTTGGAGAAAATTCAAAACATTCATTATTCAATAGGGCCCAAACTATCAAAAACCAGAGGTTTGAATGAACACACATTTCTTGGTAGAATCATGCAGGACTGAAATTTCTGATGTTTTTCTACTCTCATGAGCCCAAACAAGTCTCTAAAAGCATGAGTTTGCAACTACTTTACTTTTGGAGAAAATTCAAAACATTCATTATTCAATAGGGCCCAAACTATCAAAAACCAGCAGTTTCAATGAACACACATTTCTTGGTAGAATCATGCAGGACTGAAATTTTTGATGTTTTTCTACTCCTCTCATGAGCCCAAACAAGTCTCTAAAAGCATGAGTTTGCAACTACTTTACTTTTGGAGAAAATTCAAAACATTCATTATTCAATAGAGCCCAATAGCAAAAATCAGGTTTTGAATGAAGAATCACATTTCTTGGTAGAATCATGCAAGATTGAAATTTTTGATGGTTTTTTACTCCTCTCAACAGCCCAAACAAGTTTCTAAAAGGATGAGTTTGCAACTACTTTACTTTTGGAGAAAATTCAAAACATTCATTATTCAATAGGGCCCAAACTATCAAAAACCAGCGGTTTCAATGAACACACATTTCTTGGTAGAATCGTGCAGGACTGAAATTTTTGATGTTTTTCTACTCCTCTCATTAGCCCAAACAAGTCTCTAAAAGGATGAGTTTGCAACTACTTTACTTTTGGAGAAAATTCAAAACATTCATTATTCAATAGGGCCCAAACTATCAAAAACCAGCGGTTTCAATGAACACACATTTCTTGGTAGAATCATGCAGGACTGAAATTTTTGATGTTTTTCTACTCCTCTCATGAGCCCAAACAAGTCTCTAAAAGCATGAGTTTGCAACTACTTTACTTTTGGAGAAAATTCAAAACATTCATTATTCAATAGAGCCCAATAGCAAAAATCAGGTTTTGAATGAAGAATCACATTTCTTGGTAGAATCATGCAGGATTGAAATTTTTGATGGTTTTTTACTCCTCTCAACAGCCCAAACAAGTTTCTAAAAGGATGAGTTTGCAACTACTTTACTTTTGGAGAAAATTCAAAACATTCATTATTCAATAGGGCCCAAACTATCAAAAACCAGCGGTTTCAATGAACACACATTTCTTGGTAGAATCATGCAGGACTGAAATTTTTGATGTTTTTCTACTCCTCTCATGAGCCCTAACAAGTCTCTAAAAGCATGAGTTTGCAACTACTTTACTTTTTAAGAAAATTCAAAACATTCATTATTCAATAGAGCCCAATAGCAAAAATCAGGTTTTGAATGAAGAATCACATTTCTTGGTAGAATCATGCAGGATTGAAATTTTTGATGGTTTTTTACTGCTCTCAACAGCCCAAACAAGTTTCTAAAAGGATGAGTTTGCAACTACTTTACTTTTGGAGAAAATTCAAAACATTCATTATTCAATAGGGCCCAAACTATCAAAAACCAGAGGTTTGAATGAACACACATTTCTTGGTAGAATCATGCAGGACTGAAATTTCTGATGTTTTTCTACTCTCATGAGCCCAAACAAGTCTCTAAAAGCATGAGTTTGCAACTACTTTACTTTTGGAGAAAATTCAAAACATGCATTATTCAATAGGGCCCAAACTATCAAAAACCAGCAGTTTCAATGAACACACATTTCTTGGTAGAATCATGCAGGACTGAAATTTTTGATGTTTTTCTACTCCTCTCATGAGCCCAAACAAGTCTCTAAAAGCATGAGTTTGCAACTACTTTACTTTTGGAGAAAATTCAAAACATTCATTATTCAATAGAGCCCAATAGCAAAAATCAGGTTTTGAATGAAGAATCACATTTCTTGGTAGAATCATGCAAGATTGAAATTTTTGATGGTTTTTTACTCCTCTCAACAGCCCAAACAAGTTTCTAAAAGGATGAGTTTGCAACTACTTTACTTTTGGAGAAAATTCAAAACATTCATTATTCAATAGGGCCCAAACTATCAAAAACCAGCGGTTTCAATGAACACACATTTCTTGGTAGAATCGTGCAGGACTGAAATTTTTGATGTTTTTCTACTCCTCTCATTAGCCCAAACAAGTCTCTAAAAGGATGAGTTTGCAACTACTTTACTTTTGGAGAAAATTCAAAACATTCATTATTCAATAGGGCCCAAACTATCAAAAACCAGCGGTTTCAATGAACACACATTTCTTGGTAGAATCATGCAGGACTGAAATTTTTGATGTTTTTCTACTCCTCTCATGAGCCCAAACAAGTCTCTAAAAGCATGAGTTTGCAACTACTTTACTTTTGGAGAAAATTCAAAACATTCATTATTCAATAGGGCCCAAACTATCAAAAACCAGCGGTGTCAATGAACACACATTTCTTGGTAGAATCATGCAGGACTGAAATTTTTTGATGTTTTTCTACTCCTCTCATGAGCCCAAACAAGTCTCTAAAAGCATGAGTTTGCAACTACTTTACTTTTGGAGAAAATTCAAAACATTCATTATTCAATAGAGCCCAAGAGCAAAAATCAGGTTTTGAATGAAGAATCACATTTCTTGGTAGAATCATGCAGGATTGAAATTTTTGATGGTTTTTTACTCCTCTCAACAGCCCAAACAAGTTTCTAAAAGGATGAATTTGCAACTACTTTACTTTTGGAGAAAATTCAAAACATTCATTATTCAATAGGGCCCAAAATATCAAAAACCAGCGGTTTGAATGAACACACATTTCTTGGTAGAATCGTGCAGGACTGAAATTTTTGATGTTTTTCTACTCCTCTCATGAGCCCAAACAATTCTCTAAAAGGATGAGTTTGCAACTACTTTACTTTTGGAGAAAACTCAAAAAATTCATTATTCAATAGAGCCGAATAGCAAAAACCAGCGTTTTGAATGAAGAATCACATTTCTTGGTAGAATCATGCAGGATTGAAATTTTTGATGGTTGTTTACTCCAATCAACAGCCCAAACAAGTTTCTAAAAGGATGAGTTTGCAACTACTTTACTTTTGGAGAAAATTCAAAACATTAATTATTCAATAGGGCCCAAACTATCAAAAACCAGCGGTTTCAATGAACACACATTTCTTGGTAGAATCATGCAGGACTGAAATTTTTGATGTTTTTCTACTCCTCTCATGAGACCAAACAAGTCTCTAAAAGCATGAGTTTGCAACTACTTTACTTTTGGAGAAAATTCAAAACATTCATTATTCAATAGAGCCCAATAGCAAAAATCAGGTTTTGAATGAAGAATCACATTTCTTGGTAGAATCATGCAGGATTGAAATTTTTGATGGTTTTTTACTCCTCTCAACAGCCCAAACAAGTTTCTAAAAGGATGAGTTTGCAACTACTTTACTTTTGGAGAAAATTCAAAACATTCATAATTCAATAGGGCCCAAACTATCAAAAACCAGCGGTTTCAATGAACACACATTTCTTGGTAGAATCATGCAGGACTGAAATTTTTGATGTTTTTCTACTCCTCTCATGAGCCCAAACAAGTCTCTAAAAGCATGAGTTTGCAACTACTTTACTTTTGGAGAAAATTCAAAACATTCATTATTCAATAGAGCCCAATAGCAAAAATCAGGTTTTGAATGAAGAATCACATTTCTTGGTAGAATCATGCAGGATTGAAATTTTTGATGGTTTTTTACTCCTCTCAACAGCCCAAACAAGTTTCTAAAAGGATGAGTTTGCAACTACTTTACTTTTGGAGAAAATTCAAAACATTCATTATTCAATAGGGCCCAAACTATCAAAAACCAGCGGTTTGAATGAACACACATTTCTTGGTAGAATCGTGCAGGACTGAAATTTTTGATGTTTTTCTACTCCTCTCATTAGCCCAAACAAGTCTCTAAAAGGATGAGTCTGCAACTACTTTACTTTTGGAGAAAATTCAAAACATTCATTATTCAATAGAGCCCAATAGCAAAAACCAGCGTTTTGAATGAAGAATCACATTTCTTGGTAGAATCATGCAGGATTGAAATTTTTGATGGTTTTTTACTGCTCTCAACAGCCCAAACAAGTTTCTAAAAGGATGAGTTTGCAACTACTTTACTTTTGGAGAAAATTCAAAACATTCATTATTCAATAGGGCCCAAACTATCAAAAACCAGCGGTTTCAATGAACACACATTTCTTGGTAGAATCATGCAGGACTGAAATTTTTGATGTTTTTCTACTCCTCTCATGAGCCCAAACAAGTCTCTAAAAGCATGAGTTTGCAACTACTTTAATTTTGGAGAAAATTCAAAACATTCATTATTCAATAGAGCCCAATAGCAAAAACCAGCGTTTTGAATGAAGAATCACATTTCTTGGTAGAATCATGCAGGATTGAAATTTTTGATGGTTTTTTACTGCTCTCAACAGCCCAAACAAGTTTCTAAAAGGATGAGTTTGCAACTACTTTACTTTTGGAGAAAATTCAAAACATTCATTATTCAATAGGGCCCAAACTATCAAAAACCAGCGGTTTCAATGAACACACATTTCTTGGTAGAATCATGCAGGACTGAAATTTTTGATGTTTTTCTACTCCTCTCATGAGCCCAAACAAGTCTCTAAAAGCATGAGTTTGCAACTACTTTAATTTTGGAGAAAATTCAAAACATTCATTATTCAATAGAGCCCAATAGCAAAAACCAGCGTTTTGAATGAAGAATCACATTTCTTGGTAGAATCATGCAGGATTGAAATTTTTGATGGTTTTTTACTCCTCTCAACAGCCCAAACAAGTTTCTAAAAGGATGAGTTTGCAACTACTTTACTTTTGGAGAAAATTCAAAACATTCATTATTCAATAGGGCCCAAACTATCAAAAACCAGCGGTTTCAATGAACACACATTTCTTGGTAGAATCATGCAGGACTGAAATTTTTGATGTTTTTCTACTCCTCTCATGAGCCCAAACAAGTCTCTAAAAGCATGAGTTTGCAACTACTTTACTTTTTAAGAAAATTCAAAACATTCATTATTCAATAGAGCCCAATAGCAAAAATCAGGTTTTGAATGAAGAATCACATTTCTTGGTAGAATCATGCAGGATTGAAATTTTTGATGGTTTTTTACTCCTCTCAACAGCCCAAACAAGTTTCTAAAAGGATGAGTTTGCAACTACTTTACTTTTGGAGAAAATTCAAAACATTCATTATTCAATAGGGCCCAAACTATCAAAAACCAGCGGTTTGAATGAACACACATTTCTTGGTAGAATCGTGCAGGACTGAAATTTTTGATGTTTTTCTACTCCTCTCATTAACCCAAACAAGTCTCTAAAAGGATGAGTTTGCAACTACTTTACTTTTGGAGAAAACTCAAAAAATTCATTATTCAATAGAGCCGAATAGCAAAAACCAGCGTTTTGAATGAAGAATCACATTTCTTGGTAGAATCATGCAGGATTGAAATTTTTGATGGTTGTTTACTCCAATCAACAGCCCAAACAAGTTTCTAAAAGGATGAGTTTGCAACTACTTTACTTTTGGAGAAAATTCAAAACATTAATTATTCAATAGGGCCCAAACTATCAAAAACCAGCGGTTTCAATGAACACACATTTCTTGGTAGAATCATGCAGGACTGAAATTTTTGATGTTTTTCTACTCCTCTCATGAGACCAAACAAGTCTCTAAAAGCATGAGTTTGCAACTACTTTACTTTTGGAGAAAATTCAAAACATTCATTATTCAATAGAGCCCAATAGCAAAAATCAGGTTTTGAATGAAGAATCACATTTCTTGGTAGAATCATGCAGGATTGAAATTTTTGATGGTTTTTTACTCCTCTCAACAGCCCAAACAAGTTTCTAAAAGGATGAGTTTGCAACTACTTTACTTTTGGAGAAAATTCAAAACATTCATAATTCAATAGGGCCCAAACTATCAAAAACCAGCGGTTTCAATGAACACACATTTCTTGGTAGAATCATGCAGGACTGAAATTTGTGATGTTTTTCTACTCCTCTCATGAGCCCAAACAAGTCTCTAAAAGCATGAGTTTGCAACTACTTTACTTTTGGAGAAAATTCAAAACATTCATTATTCAATAGAGCCCAATAGCAAAAATCAGGTTTTGAATGAAGAATCACATTTCTTGGTAGAATCATGCAGGATTGAAATTTTTGATGGTTTTTTACTCCTCTCAACAGCCCAAACAAGTTTCTAAAAGGATGAGTTTGCAACTACTTTACTTTTGGAGAAAATTCAAAACATTCATTATTCAATAGGGCCCAAACTATCAAAAACCAGCGGTTTGAATGAACACACATTTCTTGGTAGAATCGTGCAGGACTGAAATTTTTGATGTTTTTCTACTCCTCTCATTAGCCCAAACAAGTCTCTAAAAGGATGAGTCTGCAACTACTTTACTTTTGGAGAAAATTCAAAACATTCATTATTCAATAGAGCCCAATAGCAAAAACCAGCGTTTTGAATGAAGAATCACATTTCTTGGTAGAATCATGCAGGATTGAAATTTTTGATGGTTTTTTACTGCTCTCAACAGCCCAAACAAGTTTCTAAAAGGATGAGTTTGCAACTACTTTACTTTTGGAGAAAATTCAAAACATTCATTATTCAATAGGGCCCAAACTATCAAAAACCAGCGGTTTCAATGAACACACATTTCTTGGTAGAATCATGCAGGACTGAAATTTTTGATGTTTTTCTACTCCTCTCATGAGCCCAAACAAGTCTCTAAAAGCATGAGTTTGCAACTACTTTAATTTTGGAGAAAATTCAAAACATTCATTATTCAATAGAGCCCAATAGCAAAAACCAGCGTTTTGAATGAAGAATCACATTTCTTGGTAGAATCATGCAGGATTGAAATTTTTGATGGTTTTTTACTGCTCTCAACAGCCCAAACAAGTTTCTAAAAGGATGAGTTTGCAACTACTTTACTTTTGGAGAAAATTCAAAACATTCATTATTCAATAGGGCCCAAACTATCAAAAACCAGCGGTTTCAATGAACACACATTTCTTGGTAGAATCATGCAGGACTGAAATTTTTGATGTTTTTCTACTCCTCTCATGAGCCCAAACAAGTCTCTAAAAGCATGAGTTTGCAACTACTTTAATTTTGGAGAAAATTCAAAACATTCATTATTCAATAGAGCCCAATAGCAAAAACCAGCGTTTTGAATGAAGAATCACATTTCTTGGTAGAATCATGCAGGATTGAAATTTTTGATGGTTTTTTACTCCTCTCAACAGCCCAAACAAGTTTCTAAAAGGATGAGTTTGCAACTACTTTACTTTTGGAGAAAATTCAAAACATTCATTATTCAATAGGGCCCAAACTATCAAAAACCAGCGGTTTCAATGAACACACATTTCTTGGTAGAATCATGCAGGACTGAAATTTTTGATGTTTTTCTACTCCTCTCATGAGCCCAAACAAGTCTCTAAAAGCATGAGTTTGCAACTACTTTACTTTTTAAGAAAATTCAAAACATTCATTATTCAATAGAGCCCAATAGCAAAAATCAGGTTTTGAATGAAGAATCACATTTCTTGGTAGAATCATGCAGGATTGAAATTTTTGATGGTTTTTTACTCCTCTCAACAGCCCAAACAAGTTTCTAAAAGGATGAGTTTGCAACTACTTTACTTTTGGAGAAAATTCAAAACATTCATTATTCAATAGGGCCCAAACTATCAAAAACCAGCGGTTTGAATGAACACACATTTCTTGGTAGAATCGTGCAGGACTGAAATTTTTGATGTTTTTCTACTCCTCTCATTAACCCAAACAAGTCTCTAAAAGGATGAGTTTGCAACTACTTTACTTTTGGAGAAAATTCAAAACATTCATTATTCAATAGAGCCCAATAGCAAAAACCAGCGTTTTGAATGAAGAATCACATTTCTTGGTAGAATCATGCAGGATTGAAATTTTTGATGGTTTTTTACTGCTCTCAACAGCCCAAACAAGTTTCTAAAAGGATGAGGTTGCAACTACTTTGCTTTTGGAGAAAATTCAAAACATTCATTATTCAATAGGGCCCAAACTATCAAAAACCAGAGGTTTGAATGAACACACATTTCTTGGTAGAATCATGCAGGACTGAAATTTCTGATGTTTTTCTACTCTCATGAGCCCAAACAAGTCTCTAAAAGCATGAGTTTGCAACTACTTTACTTTTGGAGAAAATTCAAAACATTCATTATTCAATAGGGCCCAAACTATCAAAAACCAGCAGTTTCAATGAACACACATTTCTTGGTAGAATCATGCAGGACTGAAATTTTTGATGTTTTTCTACTCCTCTCATGAGCCCAAACAAGTCTCTAAAAGCATGAGTTTGCAACTACTTTACTTTTGGAGAAAATTCAAAACATTCATTATTCAATAGAGCCCAATAGCAAAAATCAGGTTTTGAATGAAGAATCACATTTCTTGGTAGAATCATGCAAGATTTAAATTTTTGATGGTTTTTTTACTCCTCTCAACAGCCCAAACAAGTTTCTAAAAGGATGAGTTTGTAACTACTTTACTTTTGGAGAAAATTCAAAACATTCATTATTCAATAGGGCCCAAACTATCAAAAACCAGCGGTTTCAATGAACACACATTTCTTGGTAGAATCGTGCAGGACTGAAATTTTTGATGTTTTTCTACTCCTCTCATTAGCCCAAACAAGTCTCTAAAAGGATGAGTTTGCAACTACTTTACTTTTGGAGAAAATTCAAAACATTCATTATTCAATAGGGCCCAAACTATCAAAAACCAGCGGTTTCAATGAACACACATTTCTTGGTAGAATCATGCAGGACTGAAATTTTTGATGTTTTTCTACTCCTCTCATGAGCCCAAACAAGTCTCTAAAAGCATGAGTTTGCAACTACTTTACTTTTGGAGAAAATTCAAAACATTCATTATTCAATAGGGCCCAAACTATCAAAAACCAGCGGTGTCAATGAACACACATTTCTTGGTAGAATCATGCAGGACTGAAATTTTTTGATGTTTTTCTACTCCTCTCATGAGCCCAAACAAGTCTCTAAAAGCATGAGTTTGCAACTACTTTACTTTTGGAGAAAATTCAAAACATTCATTATTCAATAGAGCCCAAGAGCAAAAATCAGGTTTTGAATGAAGAATCACATTTCTTGGTAGAATCATGCAGGATTGAAATTTTTGATGGTTTTTTACTCCTCTCAACAGCCCAAACAAGTTTCTAAAAGGATGAGTTTGCAACTACTTTACTTTTGGAGAAAATTCAAAACATTCATTATTCAATAGGGCCCAAAATATCAAAAACCAGCGGTTTGAATGAACACACATTTCTTGGTAGAATCGTGCAGGACTGAAATTTTTGATTTTTTTCTACTCCTCTCATGAGCCCAAACAATTCTCTAAAAGGATGAGTTTGCAACTACTTTACTTTTGGAGAAAACTCAAAACATTCATTATTCAATAGAGCCGAATAGCAAAAACCAGCGTTTTGAATGAAGAATCACATTTCTTGGTAGAATCATGCAGGATTGAAATTTTTGATGGTTGTTTACTCCAATCAACAGCCCAAACAAGTTTCTAAAAGGATGAGTTTGCAACTACTTTACTTTTGGAGAAAATTCAAAACATTCATTATTCAATAGGGCCCAAACTATCAAAAACCAGCGGTTTCAATGAACACACATTTCTTGGTAGAATCATGCAGGACTGAAATTTTTGATGTTTTTCTACTCCTCTCATGAGACCAAACAAGTCTCTAAAAGCATGAGTTTGCAACTACTTTACTTTTGGAGAAAATTCAAAACATTCATTATTCAATAGAGCCCAATAGCAAAAATCAGGTTTTGAATGAAGAATCACATTTCTTGGTAGAATCATGCAGGATTGAAATTTTTGATGGTTTTTTACTCCTCTCAACAGCCCAAACAAGTTTCTAAAAGGATGAGTTTGCAACTACTTTACTTTTGGAGAAAATTCAAAACATTCATAATTCAATAGGGCCCAAACTATCAAAAACCAGCGGTTTCAATGAACACACATTTCTTGGTAGAATCATGCAGGACTGAAATTTTTGATGTTTTTCTACTCCTCTCATGAGCCCAAACAAGTCTCTAAAAGCATGAGTTTGCAACTACTTTACTTTTGGAGAAAATTCAAAACATTCATTATTCAATAGAGCCCAATAGCAAAAATCAGGTTTTGAATGAAGAATCACATTTCTTGGTAGAATCATGCAGGATTGAAATTTTTGATGGTTTTTTACTCCTCTCAACAGCCCAAACAAGTTTCTAAAAGGATGAGTTTGCAACTACTTTACTTTTGGAGAAAATTCAAAACATTCATTATTCAATAGGGCCCAAACTATCAAAAACCAGCGGTTTGAATGAACACACATTTCTTGGTAGAATCGTGCAGGACTGAAATTTTTGATGTTTTTCTACTCCTCTCATTAGCCCAAACAAGTCTCTAAAAGGATGAGTCTGCAACTACTTTACTTTTGGAGAAAATTCAAAACATTCATTATTCAATAGAGCCCAATAGCAAAAACCAGCGTTTTGAATGAAGAATCACATTTCTTGGTAGAATCATGCAGGATTGAAATTTTTGATGGTTTTTTACTGCTCTCAACAGCCCAAACAAGTTTCTAAAAGGATGAGTTTGCAACTACTTTACTTTTGGAGAAAATTCAAAACATTCATTATTCAATAGGGCCCAAACTATCAAAAACCAGCGGTTTCAATGAACACACATTTCTTGGTAGAATCATGCAGGACTGAAATTTTTGATGTTTTTCTACTCCTCTCATGAGCCCAAACAAGTCTCTAAAAGCATGAGTTTGCAACTACTTTAATTTTGGAGAAAATTCAAAACATTCATTATTCAATAGAGCCCAATAGCAAAAACCAGCGTTTTGAATGAAGAATCACATTTCTTGGTAGAATCATGCAGGATTGAAATTTTTGATGGTTTTTTACTCCTCTCAACAGCCCAAACAAGTTTCTAAAAGGATGAGTTTGCAACTACTTTACTTTTGGAGAAAATTCAAAACATTCATTATTCAATAGGGCCCAAACTATCAAAAACCAGCGGTTTCAATGAACACACATTTCTTGGTAGAATCATGCAGGACTGAAATTTTTGATGTTTTTCTACTCCTCTCATGAGCCCAAACAAGTCTCTAAAAGCATGAGTTTGCAACTACTTTACTTTTTAAGAAAATTCAAAACATTCATTATTCAATAGAGCCCAATAGCAAAAATCAGGTTTTGAATGAAGAATCACATTTCTTGGTAGAATCATGCAGGATTGAAATTTTTGATGGTTTTTTACTCCTCTCAACAGCCCAAACAAGTTTCTAAAAGGATGAGTTTGCAACTACTTTACTTTTGGAGAAAATTCAAAACATTCATTATTCAATAGGGCCCAAACTATCAAAAACCAGCGGTTTGAATGAACACACATTTCTTGGTAGAATCGTGCAGGACTGAAATTTTTGATGTTTTTCTACTCCTCTCATTAGCCCAAACAAGTCTCTAAAAGGATGAGTTTGCAACTACTTTACTTTTGGAGAAAATTCAAAACATTCATTATTCAATAGAGCCCAATAGCAAAAACCAGCGTTTTGAATGAAGAATCACATTTCTTGGTAGAATCATGCAGGATTGAAATTTTTGATGGTATTTTACTGCTCTCAACAGCCCAAACAAGTTTCTAAAAGGATGAGTTTGCAACTACTTTACTTTTGGAGAAAATTCAAAACATTCATTATTCAATAGGGCCCAAACTATCAAAAACCAGCGGTTTCAATGAACACACATTTCTTGGTAGAATAATGCAGGACTGAAATTTTTGATGTTTTTCTACTCCTCTCATGAGCCCAAACAAGTCTCTAAAAGCATGAGTTTGCAACTACTTTACTTTTGGAGAAAATTCAAAACATTCATTATTCAATAGGGCCCAAACTATCAAAAACCAGCGGTGTCAATGAACACACATTTCTTGGTAGAATCATGCAGGACTGAAATTTTTTATGTTTTTCTACTCCTCTCATTAGCCCAAACAAGTCTCTAAAAGGATGAGTTTGCAACTACTTTACTTTTGGAGAAAATTCAAAACATTCATTATTCAATAGAGCCCAATAGCAAAAATCAGGTTTTGAATGAAGAATCACATTTCTTGGTAGAATCATGCAGGATTGAAATTTTTGATGGTTTTTTACTCCTCTCAACAGCCCAAACAAGTTTCTAAAAGGATGAGTTTGCAACTACTTTACTTTTGGAGAAAATTCAAAACATTCATTATTCAATAGGGCCCAAACTATCAAAAACCAGCGGTTTCAATGAACACACATTTCTTGGTAGAATCATGCAGGACTGAAATTTTTGATGTTTTTCTACTCCTCCCATGAGCCCAAACAAGTCTCTAAAAGCATGAGTTTGCAACTACTTTACTTTTGGAGAAAATTCAAAACATTCATTATTCAATAGAGCCCAATAGCAAAAATCAGGTTTTGAATGAAGAATCACATTTCTTGGTAGAATCATGCAGGATTGAAATTTTTGATGGTTTTTTACTCCTCTCAACAGCCCAAACAAGTTTCTAAAAGGATGAGTTTGCAATTACTTTACTTTTGGAGAAAATTCAAAACATTCATTATTCAATAGGGCCCAAAATATCAAAAACCAGCGGTTTGAATGAACACACATTTCTTGGTAGAATCGTGCAGGACTGAAATTTTTGATGTTTTTCTACTCCTCTCATGAGCCCAAACAAGTCTCTAAAAGGATGAGTTTGCAACTACTTTACTTTTGGAGAAAATTCAAAACATTCATTATTCAATAGAGCCCAATAGCAAAAACCTGCGTTTTGAATGAAGAATCACATTTCTTGGTAGAATCATGCAGGATTGAAATTTTTGATGGTTTTTTACTCCTCTCAACAGCCCAAACAAGTTTCTAAAAGGATGAGTTTGCAACTACTTTATTTTTGGAGAAAATTCAAAACATTCATTATTCAATAGGGCCCAAACTATCAAAAACCAGTGGTTTCAATAAACACACATTTCTTGGTGGGATCATGCAGGACTGAAATTTTTGATGTTTTTCTACTCCTCTCATGAGCCCAAACAAGTCTCTAAAAGCATGAGTTTGCAACTACTTTACTTTTGGAGAAAATTCAAAACATTCATTATTCAATAGAGCCCAAGAGCAAAAATCAGGTTTTGAATGAAGAATCACATTTCTTGGTAAAATAATGCAGGATTGAAATTTTTGATGGTTTTTTACTCCTCTCAACAGCCCAAACAAGTTTCTAAAAGGATGAGTTTGCAACTACTTTACTTTTGGAGAAAATTCAAAACATTCATTATTCAATAGGGCCCAAACTATCAAAAACCAGCAGTTTCAATGAACACACATTTCTTGGTAGAATCATGCAGGACTGAAATTTTTGATGTTTTTCTACTCCTCTCATGAGCCCAAACAAGTCTCTAAAAGCATGAGTTTGCAACTACTTTACTTTTGGAGAAAATTCAAAACATTCATTATTCAATAGAGCCCAATAGCAAAAACCAGCGTTTTGAATGAAGAATCACATTTCTTGGTAGAATCATGCAGGATTGAAATTTTTGATGGTTTTTTACTCCTCTCAACAGCCCAAACAAGTTTCTAAAAGGATGAGTTTGCAACTACTTTACTTTTGGAGAAAATTCAAAACATTCATTATTCAATAGGGCCCAAACTATCAAAAACCAGCGGTTTCAATGAACACACATTTCTTGGTAGAATCATGCAGGACTGAAATTTTTGATGTTTTTCTACTCCTCTCATGAGCCCAAACAAGTCTCTAAAAGCATGAGTTTGCAACTACTTTACTTTTGGAGAAAATTCAAAACATTCATTATTCAATAGAGCCCAATAGCAAAAATCAGGTTTTGAATGAAGAATCACATTTCTTGGTAGAATCATGCAGGATTGAAATTTTTGATGGTTTTTTACTCCTCTCAACAGCCCAAACAAGTTTCTAAAAGGATGAGTTTGCAACTACTTTACTTTTGGAGAAAATTCAAAACATTCATTATTCAATAGGGCCCAAAATATCAAAAACCAGCGGTTTGAATGAACACACATTTCTTGGTAGAATCGTGCAGGACTGAAATTTTTGATGTTTTTCTACTCCTCTCATGAGCCCAAACAAGTCTCTAAAAGGATGAGTTTGCAACTACTTTACTTTTGGAGAAAATTCAAAACATTCATTATTCAATAGAGCCCAATAGCAAAAACCAGCGTTTTGAATGAAGAATCACATTTCTTGGTAGAATCATGCAGGATTGAAATTTTTGATGGTTTTTTACTCCTCTCAACAGCCCAAACAAGTTTCTAAAAGGATGAGTTTGCAACTACTTTACTTTTGGAGAAAATTCAAAACATTCATTATTCAATAGGGCCCAAACTATCAAAAACCAGCGGTTTCAATGAACACACATTTCTTGGTAGAATCATGCAGGACTGAAATTTTTGATGTTTTTCTACTCCTCTCATGAGCCCAAACAAGTCTCTAAAAGCATGAGTTTGCAATTACTTTACTTTTGGAGAAAATTCAAAACATTCAATATTCAATAGAGCCCAATAGCAAAAATCAGGTTTTGAATGAAGAATCACATTTCTTGGTAGAATCATGCAGGATTGAAATTTTTGATGGTTTTTTACTCCTCTCAACAGCCCAAACAAGTTTCTAAAAGGATGAGTTTGCAACTACTTTACTTTTGGAGAAAATTCAAAACATTCATTATTCAATAGGGCCCAAACTATCAAAAACCAGCGGTTTGAATGAACACACATTTCTTGGTAGAATCATGCAGGACTGAAATTTTTGATGTTTTTCTACTCCTCTCATGAGCCCAAACAAGTCTCTAAAAGCATGAGTTTGCAACTACTTTACTTTTGGAGAAAATTCAAAACATTCATTATTCAATAGAGCCCAATAGCAAAAATCAGGTTTTGAATGAAGAATCACATTTCTTGGTAGAATCATGCAGGATTGAAATTTTTGATGGTTTTTTACTCCTCTCAACAGCCCAAACAAGTTTCTAAAAGGTTGAGTTTGCAACTACTTTACTTTTGGAGAAAATTCAAAACATTCATTATTCAATAGGGCCCAAACTATCAAAAACCAGCGGTTACAATGAACACACATTTCTTGGTAGAATCGTGCAGGACTGAAATTTTTGATGTTTTTCTACTCCTCTCATGAGCCCAAACAAGTCTCTAAAAGGATGAGTTTGCAACTACTTTACTTTTGGAGAAAATTCAAAACATTCATTATTCAATAGGGCCCAAACTATCAAAAACCAGCGGTTTCAATGAACACACATTTCTTGGTAGAATCATGCAGGACTGAAATTTTTGATGTTTTTCTACTCCTCTCATGAGCCCAAACAAGTCTCTAAAAGCATGAGTTTGCAACTACTTTACTTTTGGAGAAAATTCAAAACATTCATTATTCAATAGAGCCCAAGAGCAAAAATCAGGTTTTGAATGAAGAATCACATTTCTTGGTAAAATAATGCAGGATTGAAATTTTTGATGGTTTTTTACTCCTCTCAACAGCCCAAACAAGTTTCTAAAAGGATGAGTTTGCAACTACTTTACTTTTGGAGAAAATTCAAAACATTCATTATTCAATAGGGCCCAAACTATCAAAAACCAGCAGTTTCAATGAACACACATTTCTTGGTAGAATCATGCAGGACTGAAATTTTTGATGTTTTTCTACTCCTCTCATGAGCCCAAACAAGTCTCTAAAAGCATGAGTTTGCAACTACTTTACTTTTGGAGAAAATTCAAAACATTCATTATTCAATAGAGCCCAATAGCAAAAATCAGGTTTTGAATGAAGAATCACATTTCTTGGTAGAATCATGCAGGATTGAAATTTTTGATGGTTTTTTACTCCTCTCAACAGCCCAAACAAGTTTCTAAAAGGATGAGTTTGCAACTACTTTACTTTTGGAGAAAATTCAAAACATTCATTATTCAATAGGGCCCAAAATATCAAAAACCAGCGGTTTGAATGAACACACATTTCTTGGTAGAATCGTGCAGGACTGAAATTTTTGATGTTTTTCTACTCCTCTCATGAGCCCAAACAAGTCTCTAAAAGGATGAGTTTGCAACTACTTTACTTTTGGAGAAAATTCAAAACATTCATTATTCAATAGAGCCCAATAGCAAAAACCAGCGTTTTGAATGAAGAATCACATTTCTTGGTAGAATCATGCAGGATTGAAATTTTTGATGGTTTTTTACTCCTCTCAACAGCCCAAACAAGTTTCTAAAAGGATGAGTTTGCAACTACTTTACTTTTGGAGAAAATTCAAAACATTCATTATTCAATAGGGCCCAAACTATCAAAAACCAGCGGTTTCAATGAACACACATTTCTTGGTAGAATCATGCAGGACTGAAATTTTTGATGTTTTTCTACTCCTCTCATGAGCCCAAACAAGTCTCTAAAAGCATGAGTTTGCAATTACTTTACTTTTGGAGAAAATTCAAAACATTCAATATTCAATAGAGCCCAATAGCAAAAATCAGGTTTTGAATGAAGAATCACATTTCTTGGTAGAATCATGCAGGATTGAAATTTTTGATGGTTTTTTACTCCTCTCAACAGCCCAAACAAGTTTCTAAAAGGATGAGTTTGCAACTACTTTACTTTTGGAGAAAATTCAAAACATTCATTATTCAATAGGGCCCAAACTATCAAAAACCAGCGGTTTGAATGAACACACATTTCTTGGTAGAATCATGCAGGACTGAAATTTTTGATGTTTTTCTACTCCTCTCATGAGCCCAAACAAGTCTCTAAAAGCATGAGTTTGCAACTACTTTACTTTTGGAGAAAATTCAAAACATTCATTATTCAATAGAGCCCAATAGCAAAAATCAGGTTTTGAATGAAGAATCACATTTCTTGGTAGAATCATGCAGGATTGAAATTTTTGATGGTTTTTTACTCCTCTCAACAGCCCAAACAAGTTTCTAAAAGGTTGAGTTTGCAACTACTTTACTTTTGGAGAAAATTCAAAACATTCATTATTCAATAGGGCCCAAACTATCAAAAACCAGCGGTTACAATGAACACACATTTCTTGGTAGAATCGTGCAGGACTGAAATTTTTGATGTTTTTCTACTCCTCTCATGAGCCCAAACAAGTCTCTAAAAGGATGAGTTTGCAACTACTTTACTTTTGGAGAAAATTCAAAACATTCATTATTCAATAGGGCCCAAACTATCAAAAACCAGCGGTTTCAATGAACACACATTTCTTGGTAGAATCATGCAGGACTGAAATTTTTGATGTTTTTCTACTCCTCTCATGAGCCCAAACAAGTCTCTAAAAGCATGAGTTTGCAACTACTTTACTTTTGGAGAAAATTCAAAACATTCATTATTCAATAGAGCCCAATAGCAAAAACCAGCGTTTTGAATGAAGAATCACATTTCTTGGTAGAATCATGCAGGATTGAAATTTTTGATGGATTTTTACTCCTCTCAACAGCCCAAACAAGTTTCTAAAAGGATGAGTTTGCAACTACTTTACTTTTGTAGAAAATTCAAAACATTCATTATTCAATACGGCCCAAACTATCAAAAACCAGCGGTTTCAATGAACACACATTTCTTGGTAGAATCATGCAGGACTGAAATTTTTGATGTTTTTCTACTCCTCTCATGAGCCCAAACAAGTCTCTAAAAGCATGAGTTTGCAACTACTTTACTTTTGGAGAAAATTCAAAACATTCATTATTCAATAGAGCCCAATAGCAAAAATCAGGTTTTGAATGAAGAATCACATTTCTTGGTAGAATCATGCAGGATTGAAATTTTTGATGGTTTTTTACTCCTCTCAACAGCCCAAACAAGTTTCTAAAAGGATGAGTTTGCAACTACTTTACTTTTGGAGAAAATTCAAAACATTCATTATTCAATAGGGCCCAAACTATCAAAAACCAGCGGTTTGAATGAACACACATTTCTTGGTAGAATCATGCAGGACTGAAATTTTTGATGTTTTTCTACTCCTCTCATGAGCCCAAACAAGTCTCTAAAAGCATGAGTTTGCAACTACTTTACTTTTGGAGAAAATTCAAAACATTCATTATTCAATAGAGCCCAATAGCAAAAATCAGGTTTTGAATGAAGAATCACATTTCTTGGTAGAATCATGCAGGATTGAAATTTTTGATGGTTTTTTACTCCTCTCAACAGCCCAAACAAGTTTCTAAAAGGTGGAGTTTGCAACTACTTTACTTTTGGAGAAAATTCAAAACATTCATTATTCAATAGGGCCCAAACTATCAAAAACCAGCGGTTTCAATGAACACACATTTCTTGGTAGAATCGTGCAGGACTGAAATTTTTGATGTTTTTCTACTCCTCTCATGAGCCCAAACAAGTCTCTAAAAGGATGAGTTTGCAACTACTTTACTTTTGGAGAAAATTCAAAACATTCATTATTCAATAGAGCCCAATAGCAAAAACCAGCGTTTTGAATGAAGAATCACATTTCTTGGTAGAATCATGCAGGATTGAAATTTTTGATGGTTGTTTAGGCTGGTTTCACATTAGCGCATTTTCAGCGCGTGCACGGCCGGGGGTAGCTCCGCCCCCGATCCGGCTCTCTGCCCGGCGTGGCCGCCCCTTCCTTGTAGCGCCGCCTCCTAGCGGACAGCGGCGCCTGCGATCGGCGCACCCTCTCTTTAGCATAGGGTGCGCCGATCGTGCGCAGGCCGTGCGCTAGTTGCGCTTTGACCTGCGCTGCGCACTTTTGACGGTGCGCCGTGCGCGCCAAAATCCGAAAAGTTTGATTTTGGCGCGCACGGCGCACTGTCAAAAGTGCGCAGCGCAGGTCAAAGCGCAACTAGCGCACGGCCTGCGCACGATCGGCGCACCCTATGCTAAAGATAGGGTGCGCCGATCGCAGGCGCCGCTGTCCGCTAGGAGGCGGCGCTACAAGGAAGGGGCGGGCACGCCGGGCAGAGAGCCGGATCGGGGGCGGAGCTACCCCCGGCCATGCGCGCGCTGAAAATGCGCTAATGTGAAACCGGCCTTACTCCTCTCAACAGCCCAAACAAGTTTCTAAAAGGATGAGTTTGCAACTACTTTACTTTTGGAGAAAATTCAAAACATTCATTATTCAATAGGGCCCAAACTATCAAAAACCAGCGGTTTCAATGAACACACATTTCTTGGTAGAATCATGCAGGACTGAAATTTTTGATGTTTTTCTACTCCTCTCATGAGACCAAACAAGTCTCTAAAAGCATGAGTTTGCAACTACTTTACTTTTGGAGAAAATTCAAAACATTCATTATTCAATAGAACCCAATAGCAAAAATCAGGTTTTGAATGAAGAATCACATTTCTTGGTAGAATCATGCAGGATTGAAATTTTTGATGGTTTTTTACTCCTCTCAACAGCCCAAACAAGTTTCTAAAAGGATGAGTTTGCAACTACTTTACTTTTGGAGAAAATTCAAAACATTCATAATTCAATAGGGCCCAAACTATCAAAAAACAGCGGTTTCAATGAACACACATTTCTTGGTAGAATCATGCAGGACTGAAATTTTTGATGTTTTTCTACTCCTCTCATGAGCCCAAACAAGTCTCTAAAAGCATGAGTTTGCAACTACTTTACTTTTGGAGAAAATTCAAAACATTCATTATTCAATAGAGCCCAAAAGCAAAAATCAGGTTTTGAATGAAGAATCACATTTCTTGGTAGAATCATGCAGGATTGAAATTTTTGATGGTTTTTTACTCCTCTCAAGAGCCCAAACAAGTTTCTAAAAGGATGAGTTTGCAACTACTTTACTTTTGGAGAAAATTCAAAACATTCATTATTCAATAGGGCCCAAACTATCAAAAACCAGCGGTTTGAATGAACACACATTTCTTGGTAGAATCATGCAGGACTGAAATTTTTGATGTTTTTCTACTCCTCTCATGAGCCCAAACAAGTCTCTAAAAGCATGAGTTTGCAACTACTTTACTTTTGGAGAAAATTCAAAACATTCATTATTCAATAGAGCCCAATAGCAAAAATCAGGTTTTGAATGAAGAATCACATTTCTTGGTAGAATCATGCAGGATTGAAATTTTTGATGGTTTTTTACTCCTCTCAACAGCCCAAACAAGTTTCTAAAAGGTGGAGTTTGCAACTACTTTACTTTTGGAGAAAATTCAAAACATTCATTATTCAATAGGGCCCAAACTATCAAAAACCAGCGGTTTCAATGAACACACATTTCTTGGTAGAATCGTGCAGGACTGAAATTTTTGATGTTTTTCTACTCCTCTCATGAGCCCAAACAAGTCTCTAAAAGGATGAGTTTGCAACTACTTTACTTTTGGAGAAAATTCAAAACATTCATTATTCAATAGAGCCCAATAGCAAAAACCAGCGTTTTGAATGAAGAATCACATTTCTTGGTAGAATCATGCAGGATTGAAATTTTTGATGGTTGTTTAGGCTGGTTTCACATTAGCGCATTTTCAGCGCGTGCACGGCCGGGGGTAGCTCCGCCCCGATCCGGCTCTCTGCCCGGCGTGCCCGCCCCTTCCTTGTAGCGCCGCCTCCTAGCGGACAGCGGCGCCTGCGATCGGCGCACCCTCTCTTTAGCATAGGGTGCGCCGATCGTGCGCAGGCCGTGCGCTAGTTGCGCTTTGACCTGCGCTGCGCACTTTTGACGGTGCGCCGTGCGCGCCAAAATCCGAAAAGTTTGATTTTGGCGCGCACGGCGCACTGTCAAAAGTGCGCAGCGCAGGTCAAAGCGCAACTAGCGCACGGCCTGCGCACGATCGGCGCACCCTATGCTAAAGATAGGGTGCGCCGATCGCAGGCGCCGCTGTCCGCTAGGAGGCGGCGCTACAAGGAAGGGGCGGGCACGCCGGGCAGAGAGCCGGATCGGGGGCGGAGCTACCCCCGGCCATGCGCGCGCTGAAAATGCGCTAATGTGAAACCGGCCTTACTCCTCTCAACAGCCCAAACAAGTTTCTAAAAGGATGAGTTTGCAACTACTTTACTTTTGGAGAAAATTCAAAACATTCATTATTCAATAGGGCCCAAACTATCAAAAACCAGCGGTTTCAATGAACACACATTTCTTGGTAGAATCATGCAGGACTGAAATTTTTGATGTTTTTCTACTCCTCTCATGAGACCAAACAAGTCTCTAAAAGCATGAGTTTGCAACTACTTTACTTTTGGAGAAAATTCAAAACATTCATTATTCAATAGAACCCAATAGCAAAAATCAGGTTTTGAATGAAGAATCACATTTCTTGGTAGAATCATGCAGGATTGAAATTTTTGATGGTTTTTTACTCCTCTCAACAGCCCAAACAAGTTTCTAAAAGGATGAGTTTGCAACTACTTTACTTTTGGAGAAAATTCAAAACATTCATAATTCAATAGGGCCCAAACTATCAAAAAACAGCGGTTTCAATGAACACACATTTCTTGGTAGAATCATGCAGGACTGAAATTTTTGATGTTTTTCTACTCCTCTCATGAGCCCAAACAAGTCTCTAAAAGCATGAGTTTGCAACTACTTTACTTTTGGAGAAAATTCAAAACATTCATTATTCAATAGAGCCCAAAAGCAAAAATCAGGTTTTGAATGAAGAATCACATTTCTTGGTAGAATCATGCAGGATTGAAATTTTTGATGGTTTTTTACTCCTCTCAAGAGCCCAAACAAGTTTCTAAAAGGATGAGTTTGCAACTACTTTACTTTTGGAGAAAATTCAAAACATTCATTATTCAATAGGGCCCAAACTATCAAAAACCAGCGGTTTGAATGAACACACATTTCTTGGTAGAATCGTGCAGGACTGAAATTTTTGATGTTTTTCTACTCCTCTCATTAGCCCAAACAAGTCTCTAAAAGGATGAGTCTGCAACTACTTTACTTTTGGAGAAAATTCAAAACATTCATTATTCAATAGAGCCCAATAGCAAAAACCAGCGTTTTGAATGAAGAATCACATTTCTTGGTAGAATCATGCAGGATTGAAATTTTTGATGGTTTTTTACTGCTCTCAACAGCCCAAACAAGTTTCTAAAAGGATGTTTGCAACTACTTTACTTTTGGAGAAAATTCAAAACATTCATTATTCAATAGGGCCCAAACTATCAAAAACCAGCGGTTTGAATGAACACACATTTCTTGGTAGAATCATGCAGGACTGAAATTTTTGATGTTTTTCTACTCCTCTCATGAGCCCAAACAAGTCTCTAAAAGCATGAGTTTGCAACTACTTTACTTTTGGAGAAAATTCAAAACATTCATTATTCAATAGAGCCCAATAGCAAAAATCAGGTTTTGAATGAAGAATCACATTTCTTGGTAGAATCATGCAGGATTGAAATTTTTGATGGTTTTTTACTCCTCTCAACAGCCCAAACAAGTTTCTAAAAGAATGAGTTTGCAACTATTTTATTTTTGGAGAAAATTCAAAACATTCATTATTCAATAGGGCCCAAACTATCAAAAACCAGCGGTTTCAATGAACACACATTTCTTGGTAGAATCATGCAGGACTGAATTTTCTGATGTTTTTCTACTCTCATGAGCCCAAACAAGTCTCTAAAAGCATGAGTTTGCAACTACTTTACTTTTGGAGAAAATTCAAAACATTCATTATTCAATAGGGCCCAAACTATCAAAAACCAGCGGTTTCAATGAACACACATTTCTTGGTAGAATCATGCAGGACTGAAATTTTTGATGTTTTTCTACTCCTCTCATGAGCCCAAACAAGTCTCTAAAAGCATGAGTTTGCAACTACTTTACTTTTGGAGAAAATTCAAAACATTCATTATTCAATAGAGCCCAATAGCAAAAATCAGGTTTTGAATGAAGAATCACATTTCTTGGTAGAATCATGCAAGATTGAAATTTTTGATGGTTTTTTACTCCTCTCAACAGCCCAAACAAGTTTCTAAAAGGATGAGTTTGCAACTACTTTACTTTTGGAGAAAATTCAAAACATTCATTATTCAATAGGGCCCAAACTATCAAAAACCAGCGGTTTCAATGAACACACATTTCTTGGTAGAATCGTGCAGGACTGAAATTTTTGATGTTTTTCTACTCCTCTCATGAGCCCAAACAAGTCTCTAAAAGGATGAGTTTGCAACTACTTTACTTTTGGAGAAAATTCAAAACATTCATTATTCAATAGGGCCCAAACTATCAAAAACCAGCGGTTTCAATGAACACACATTTCTTGGTAGAATCATGCAGGACTGAAATTTTTGATGTTTTTCTACTCCTCTCATGAGCCCAAACAAGTCTCTAAAAGCATGAGTTTGCAACTACTTTACTTTTGGAGAAAATTCAAAACATTCATTATTCAATAGGGCCCAAACTATCAAAAACCAGCGGTGTCAATGAACACACATTTCTTGGTAGAATCATGCAGGACTGTAATTTTTGATGTTTTTCTACTCCTCTCATGAGCCCAAACAAGTCTCTAAAAGCATGAGTTTGCAACTACTTTACTTTTGGAGAAAATTCAAAACATTCATTATTCAATAGAGCCCAATAGCAAAAATCAGGTTTTGAATGAAGAATCACATTTCTTGGTAGAATCATGCAGGATTGAAATTTTTGATGGTTTTTTACTCCTCTCAACAGCCCAAACAAGTTTCTAAAAGGATGAGTTTGCAACTACTTTACTTTTGGAGAAAATTCAAAACATTCATTATTCAATAGGGCTCAAAATATCAAAAACCAGCGGTTTGAATGAACACACATTTCTTGGTAGAATCGTGCAGGACTGAAATTTTTGATGTTTTTCTACTCCTCTCATGAGCCAAAACAAGTCTCTAAAAGGATGAGTTTGCAACTACTTTACTTTTGGAGAAAATTCAAAACATTCATTATTCAATAGAGCCCAATAGCAAAAACCAGCGTTTTGAATGAAGAATCACATTTCTTGGTAGAATCATGCAGGATTGAAATTTTTGATGGTTTTTTACTCCTCTCAACAGCCCAAACAAGTTTCTAAAAGGATGAGTTTGCAACTACTTTACTTTTGGAGAAAATTCAAAACATTCATTATTCAATAGGGCCCAAACTATCAAAAACCAGCGGTGTCAATGAACACACATTTCTTGGTAGAATCATGCAGGACTGAAATTTTTGATGTTTTTCTACTCCTCTCATGAGCCCAAACAAGTCTCTAAAAGCATGAGTTTGCAACTACTTTACTTTTGGAGAAAATTCAAAACATTCATTATTCAATAGAGCCCAATAGCAAAAGTCAGGTTTTGAATGAAGAATCACATTTCTTGGTAGAATCATGCAGGATTGAAATTTTTGATGGTTTTTTACTCCTCTCAACAGCCCAAACAAGTTTCTAAAAGGATGAGTTTGCAACTACTTTACTTTTGGAGAAAATTCAAAACATTCATTATTCAATAGGGCCCAAACTATCAAAAACCAGCGGTTTGAATGAACACACATTTCTTGGTAGAATCGTGCAGGACTGAAATTTTTGATGGTTTTGTACTCCTCTCATTAGCCCAAACAAGTCTCTAAAAGGATGAGTTTGCAACTACTTTACTTTTGGAGAAAATTCAAAACATTCATTATTCAATAGAGCCCAATAGCAAAAATCAGGTTTTGAATGAAGAATCACATTTCTTGGTAGAATCATGCAGGATTGAAATTTTTGATGGTTTTTTACTCCTCTCAACAGCCCAAACAAGTTTCTAAAAGGATGAGTTTGCAACTACTTTACTTTTGGAGAAAATTCAAAACATTCATTATTCAATAGGGCCCAAAATATCAAAAACCAGCGGTTTGAATGAACACACATTTCTTGGTAGAATCGTGCAGGACTGAAATTTTTGATGTTTTTCTACTCCTCTCATGAGCCCAAACAAGTCTCTAAAAGGATGAGTTTGCAACTACTTTACTTTTGGAGAAAATTCAAAACATTCATTATTCAATAGAGCCCAATAGCAAAAACCTGCGTTTTGAATGAACAATCACATTTCTTGGTAGAATCATGCAGGATTGAAATTTTTGATGGTTTTTTACTCCTCTCAACAGCCCAAACAAGTTTCTAAAAGGATGAGTTTGCAACTACTTTATTTTTGGAGAAAATTCAAAACATTCATTATTCAATAGGGCCCAAACTATCAAAAACCAGTGGTTTCAATGAACACACATTTCTTGGTGGGATCATGCAGGACTGAAAATTTTGATGTTTTTCTACTCCTCTCATGAGCCCAAACAAGTCTCTAAAAGCATGAGTTTGCAACTACTTTACTTTTGGAGAAAATTCAAAACATTCATTATTCAATAGAGCCCAATAGCAAAAATCAGGTTTTGAATGAAGAATCACATTTCTTGGTAAAATCATGCAGGATTGAAATTTTTGATGGTTTTTTACTCCTCTCAACAGCCCAAACAAGTTTCTAAAAGGATGAGTTTGCAACTACTTTACTTTTGGAGAAAATTCAAAACATTCATTATTCAATAGGGCCCAAACTATCAAAAACCAGCAGTTTCAATGAACACACATTTCTTGGTAGAATCTTGCAGTACTGAAATTTTTGATGTTTTTCTACTCCTCTCATGAGCCCAAACAAGTCTCTAAAAGCATGAGTTTGCAACTACTTTACTTTTGGAGAAAATTCAAAACATTCATTATTCAATAGAGCCCAATAGCAAAAACCAGCGTTTTGAATGAAGAATCACATTTCTTGGTAGAATCATGCAGGATTGAAATTTTTGATGGTTTTTTACTCCTCTCAACAGCCCAAACAAGTTTCTAAAAGGATGAGTTTGCAACTACTTTACTTTTGGAGAAAATTCAAAACATTCATTATTCAATAGGGCCCAAACTATCAAAAACCAGCGGTTTCATTGAACACACATTTCTTGGTAGAATCATGCAGGACTGAAATTTTTGATGTTTTTCTACTCCTCTCATGAGCCCAAACAAGTCTCTAAAAGCATGAGTTTGCAACTACTTTACTTTTGGAGAAAATTCAAAACATTCATTATTCAATAGAGCCCAATAGCAAAAATCAGGTTTTGAATGAAGAATCACATTTCTTGGTAGAATCATGCAGGATTGAAATTTTTTATGGTTTTTTACTCCTCTCAACAGCCCAAACAAGTTTCTAAAAGGATGAGTTTGCAACTACTTTACTTTTGGAGAAAATTCAAAACATTCATTATTCAATAGGGCCCAAAATATCAAAAACCAGCAGTTTGAATGAACACACATTTCTTGGTAGAATCGTGCAGGACTGAAATTTTTGATGTTTTTCTACTCCTCTCATGAGCCCAAACAAGTCTCTAAAAGGATGAGTTTGCAACTACTTTACTTTTGGAGAAAATTCAAAACATTCATTATTCAATAGAGCCCAATAGCAAAAACCAACGTTTTGAATGAAGAATCACATTTCTTGGTAGAATCATGCAGGATTGAAATTTTTGATGGTTTTTTACTCCTCTCAACAGCCCAAACAAGTTTCTAAAAGCATGAGTTTGCAACTACTTTACTTTTGGAGAAAATTCAAAACATTCGTTATTCAATAGGGCCCAAAATATCAAAAACCAGCGGTTTGAATGAACACACATTTCTTGGTAGAATCGTGCAGGACTGAAATTTTTGATTTTTTTCTACTCCTCTCATGAGCCCAAACAAGTCTCTAAAAGCATGAGTTTGCAACTACTTTTCTTTTGGAGAAAATTCAAAACATTCATTATTCAATAGAGCCCAATAGCAAAAACCAGCGTTTTGAATGAAGAATCACATTTCTTGGTAGAATCATGCAGGATTGAAATTTTTGATGGTTTTTTACTCCTCTCAACAGCCCAAACAATTTTCTAAAAGGATGAGTTTGCAACTACTTTACTTTTGGAGAAAATTCAACACATTCATTATTCAATAGGGCCCAAACTATCAAAAACCAGCGGTTTGAATGAACACACATTTCTTGGTAGAATCGTGCAGGACTGAAATTTTTGATGTTTTTCTACTCCTCTCATTAGCCCAAACAAGTCTCTAAAAGGATGAGTCTGCAACTACTTTACTTTTGGAGAAAATTCAAAACATTCATTATTCAATAGAGCCCAATAGCAAAAACCAGCGTTTTGAATGAAGAATCACATTTCTTGGTAGAATCATGCAGGATTGAAATTTTTGATGGTTTTTTACTGCTCTCAACAGCCCAAACAAGTTTCTAAAAGGATGAGTTTGCAACTACTTTACTTTTGGAGAAAATTCAAAACATTCATTATTCAATAGGGCCCAAACTATCAAAAATCAGCGGTTTCAATGAACACACATTTCTTGGTAGAATCATGCAGGACTGAAATTTTTGATGTTTTTCTACTCCTTTCATGAGCCCAAACAAGTCTCTAAAAGCATGAGTTTGCAACTACTTTAATTTTGGAGAAAATTCAAAACATTCATTATTCAATAGAGCCCAATAGCAAAAACCAGCGTTTTGAATGAAGAATCACATTTCTTGGTAGAATCATGCAGGATTGAAATTTTTGATGGTTTTTTACTCCTCTCAACAGCCCAAACAAGAGTCTAAAAGGATGAGTTTGCAACTACTTTACTTTTGGAGAAAATTCAAAACATTCATTATTCAATAGGGCCCAAAATATCAAAAACCAGCGGTTTGAATGAACACACATTTCTTGGTAGAATCATGCAGGACTGAAATTTTTGATGTTTTTCTACTCCTCTCATTAGCCCAAACAAGTCTCTAAAAGGATGAGTTTGCAACTACTTTACTTTTGGAGAAAATTCAAAACATTCATTATTCAATAGAGCCCAATAGCAAAAACCAGCGTTTTGAATGAAGAATCACATTTCTTGGTAGAATCATGCAGGATTGAAATTTTTGATGGTTTTTTACTCCTCTCAACAGCCCAAACAAGTTTCTAAAAGGATGAGTTTGCAACTACTTTACTTTTGGAGAAAATTCAAAACATTCATTATTCAATAGGGCCCAAACTATCAAAAACCAGCGGTTTGAATGAACACACATTTCTTGGTAGAATCATGCAGGACTGAAATTTTTGATGTTTTTCTACTCCTCTCATGAGCCCAAACAAGTCTCTAAAAGCATGAGTTTGCAACTACTTTACTTTTGGAGAAAATTCAAAACATTCATTATTCAATAGAGCCCAATAGCAAAAATCAGGTTTTGAATGAAGAATCACATTTCTTGGTAGAATCATGCAGGATTGAAATTTTTGATGGTTTTTTTACTCCTCTCAACAGCCCAAACAAGTTTCTAAAAGGATGAGTTTGCAACTACTTTACTTTTGGAGAAAATTCAAAACATTCATTATTCAATAGGGCCCAAAATATCAAAAACCAGCGGTTTGAATGAACACACATTTCTTGGTAGAATCGTGCAGGACTGAAATTTTTGATGTTTTTCTACTCCTCTCATGAGCCCAAACAAGTCTCTAAAAGGATGAGTTTGCAACTACTTTACTTTTGGAGAAAATTCAAAACATTCATTATTCAACAGAGCCCAATAACAAAAACCAGCGTTTTGAATGAAGAATCACATTTTTTGGTAGAATCGTGCAGGATTGAAATTTTTGATGGTTTTTTACTCCTCTCAACAGCCCAAACAAGTTTCTAAAAGGATGAGTTTGCAACTATTTTATTTTTGGAGAAAATTCAAAACATTCATTATTCAATAGGGCCCAAACTATCAAAAACCAGCGGTTTCAATGAACACACATTTCTTGGTAGAATCATGCAGGACTGAAATTTCTGATGTTTTTCTACTCTCATGAACCCAAACAAGTCTCTAAAAGCATGAGTTTGCAACTACTTTACTTTTGGAGAAAATTCAAAACATTCATTATTCAATAGGGCCCAAACTATCAAAAACCAGCGGTTTCAATGAACACACATTTCTTGGTAGAATCATGCAGGACTGAAATTTTTGATGTTTTTCTACTCCTCTCATGAGCCCAAACAAGTCTCTAAAAGCATGAGTTTGCAACTACTTTACTTTTGGAGAAAATTCAAAACATTCATTATTCAATAGAGCCCAATAGCAAAAATCAGGTTTTGAATGAAGAATCACATTTCTTGGTAGAATAATGCAAGATTGAAATTTTTGATGGTTTTTTACTCCTCTCAACAGCCCAAACAAGTTTCTAAAAGGATGAGTTTGCAACTACTTTACTTTTGGAGAAAATTCAAAACATTCATTATTCAATAGGGCCCAAAATATCAAAAACCAGCGGTTTGAATGAACACACATTTCTTGGTAGAATCGTGCAGGACTGAAATTTTTGATGATTTTCTACTCCTCTCATTAGCCCAAACAAGTCTCTAAAAGGATGAGTTTGCAACTACTTTACTTTTGGAGAAAATTCAAAACATTCATTATTCAATAGAGCCCAATAGCAAAAACCAGCATTTTGAATGAAGAATCACATTTCTTGGTAGAATCATGCAGGATTGAAATTTTTGATGGTTTTTTACTGCTCTCAACAGCCCAAACAAGTTTCTAAAAGGATGAGTTTGC
This sequence comes from Dendrobates tinctorius, assembly GCF_039654945.1. Taxonomy (NCBI): domain Eukaryota; kingdom Metazoa; phylum Chordata; class Amphibia; order Anura; family Dendrobatidae; genus Dendrobates; species Dendrobates tinctorius. The sequence goes on from NW_027361793.1 coordinate 28,385,088, forward strand.
AACTACTTTACTTTTGGAGAAAATTCAAAACATTCATTATTCAATAGGGCCCAAACTATCAAAAACCTGCAGTTTCAATGAACACACATTTCTTGGTAGAATCATGCAGGACTGAAATTTTTGATGTTTTTCTACTCCTCTCATGAGCCCAAACAAGTCTCTAAAAGCATGAGTTTGCAACTACTTTACTTTTGGAGAAAATTCAAAACATTCATTATTCAATAGAGCCCAATAGCAAAAACCAGCATATTGAATGAAGAATCACATTTCTTGGTAGAATCATGCAGGATTGAAATTTTTGATGGTTTTTTACTCCTCTCAACAGCCCAAACAAGTTTCTAAAAGGATGAGTTTGCAACTACTTTACTTTTGGAGAAAATTCAAAACATTCATTATTCAATAGGGCCCAAACTATCAAAAACCAGTGGTTTCAATGAACACACATTTCTTGGTGGGATCATGCAGGACTGAGATTTTTGATGTTTTTCTACTCCTCTCATGAGCCCAAACAAGTCTCTAAAAGCATGAGTTTGCAACTACTTTACTTTTGGAGAAAATTTAAAACATTCATTATTCAATAGAGCCCAATAGCAAAAATCAGGTTTTGAATGAAGAATCACATTTCTTGGTAAAATCATGCAGGATTGAAATTTTTGATGGTTTTTTACTCCTCTCAACAGCCCAAACAAGTTTCTAAAAGGATGAGTTTGCAACTACTTTACTTTTGGAGAAAATTCAAAACATTCATTATTCAATAGGGCCCAAACTATCAAAAACCAGCAGTTTCAATGAACACACATTTCTTGGTAGAATCATGCAGGACTGAAATTTTTGATGTTTTTCTACTCCTCTCATGAGCCCAAACAAGTCTCTAAAAGCATGAGTTTGCAACTACTTTACTTTTGGAGAAAATTCAAAACATTCATTATTCAATAGAGCCCAATAGCAAAAATCAGGTTTTGAATGAAGAATCACATTTCTTGGTAGAATCATGCAGGATTGAAATTTTTGATGGTTTTATACTCCTCTCAACAGCCCAAACAAGTTTCTAAAAGGATGAGTTTGCAACTACTTTACTTTTGGAGAAAATTCAAAACATTCATTATTCAATAGGGCCCAAAATATCAAAAACCAGCGGTTTGAATGAACACACATTTCTTGGTAGAATCGTGCAGGACTGAAATTTTTGATGTTTTTCTACTCCTCTCATGAGCCCAAACAAGTCTCTAAAAGGATGAGTTTGCAACTACTTTACTTTTGGAGAAAATTCAAAACATTCATTATTCAATAGAGCCCAATAGCAAAAACCAGCGTTTTGAATGAAGAATCACATTTCTTGGTAGAATCATGCAGGATTGAAATTTTTGATGGTTTTTTACTCCTCTCAACAGCCCAAACAAGTTTCTAAAAGCATGAGTTTGCAACTACTTTACTTTTGGAGACAATTCAAAACATTCGTTATTCAATAGGGCCCAAAATATCAAAAACCAGCGGTTTGAATGAACACACATTTCTTGGTAGAATCGTGCAGGACTGAAATTTTTGATTTTTTTCTACTCCTCTCATGAGCCCAAACAAGTCTCTAAAAGCATGAGTTTGCAACTACTTTACTTTTGGAGAAAATTCAAAACATTCATTATTCAATAGAGCCCAATAGCAAAAACCAGCGTTTTGAATGAAGAATCACATTTCTTGGTAGAATCATGCAGGATTGAAATTTTTGATGGTTTTTTACTCCTCTCAACAGCCCAAACAAGTTTCTAAAAGGATGAGTTTGCAACTACTTTATTTTTGGAGAAAATTCAAAACATTCATTATTCAATAGGGCCCAAACTATCAAAAACCAGCGGTTTCAATGAACACACATTTCTTGGTAGAATCATGCAGGACTGAAATTTCTGATGTTTTTCTAATCTCATGAGCCCAAACAAGTCTCTAAAAGCATGAGTTTGCAACTACTTTACTTTTGGAGAAAATTCAAAACATTCATTATTCAATAGGGCCCAAACTATCAAAAACCAGCGGTTTGAATGAACACACATTTCTTGGTAGAATCGTGCAGGACTGAAATTTTTGATGTTTTTCTACTCCTCTCATTAGCCCAAACAAGTCTCTAAAAGGATGAGTCTGCAACTACTTTACTTTTGGAGAAAATTCAAAACATTCATTATTCAATAGAGCCCAATAGCAAAAACCAGCGTTTTGAATGAAGAATTACATTTCTTGGTAGAATCATGCAGGATTGAAATTTTTGATGGGTTTTTACTGCTCTCAACAGCCCAAACAAGTTTCTAAAAGGATGAGTTTGCAACTACTTTGCTTTTGGAGAAAATTCTAAACATTCATTATTCAATAGGGCCCAAACTATCAAAAAACAGCGGTTTGAATGAACACACATTTCTTGGTAGAATCATGCAGGACTGAAATTTTTGATGTTTTTCTACTCCTCTCATGAGCCCAAACAAGTCTCTAAAAGGATGAGTTTGCAACTACTTTACTTTTGGAGAAAATTCAAAACATTCATTATTCAATAGAGCCCAATAGCAAAAACCTGCGTTTTGAATGAAGAATCACATTTCTTGGTAGAATCATGCAGGATTGAATTTTTTGATGGTTTTTTACTCCTCTCAACAGCCCAAACAAGTTTCTAAAAGGATGAGTTTGCAACTACTTTATTTTTGGAGAAAATTCAAAACATTCATTATTCAATAGGGCCCAAACTATCAAAAACCAGTGGTTTCAATGAACACACATTTCTTGGTGGGATCATGCAGGACTGAAATTTTTGATGTTTTTCTACTCCTCTCATGAGCCCAAACAAGTCTCTAAAAGCATGAGTTTGCAACTACTTTACTTTTGGAGAAAATTCAAAACATTCATTATTCAATAGAGCCCAATAGCAAAAATCAGGTTTTGAATGAAGAATCACATTTCTTGGTAAAATCATGCAGGATTGAAATTTTTGATGGTTTTTTACTCCTCTCAACAGCCCAAACAAGTTTCTAAAAGGATGAGTTTGCAACTACTTTCCTTTTGGAGAAAATTCAAAACATTCATTATTCAATAGGGCCCAAACTATCAAAAACCAGCAGTTTCAATGAACACACATTTCTTGGTAGAATCATGCAGGACTGAAATTTTTGATGTTTTTCTACTCCTCTCATGAGCCCAAACAAGTCTCTAAAAGCATGAGTTTGCAACTACTTTACTTTTGGAGAAAATTCAAAACATTCATTATTCAATAGAGCCCAATAGCAAAAATCAGGTTTTGAATGAAGAATCACATTTCTTGGTAGAATCATGCAGGATTGAAATTTTTGATGGTTTTATACTCCTCTCAACAGCCCAAGCAAGTTTCTAAAAGGATGAGTTTGCAACTACTTTACTTTTGGAGAAAATTCAAAACATTCATTATTCAATAGGGCCCAAAATATAAAAAACCAGCGGTTTGAATGAACACACATTTCTTGGTAGAATCGTGCAGGACTGAAATTTTTGATGTTTTTCTACTCCTCTCATGAGCCCAAACAAGTCTCTAAAAGGATGAGTTTGCAACTACTTTACTTTTGGAGAAAATTCAAAACATTCATTATTCAATAGAGCCCAATAGCAAAAACCAGCGTTTTGAATGAAGAATCACATTTCTTGGTAGAATCATGCAGGATTGAAATTTTTGATGGTTTTTTTTACTCCTCTCAACAGCCCAAACAAGTTTCTAAAAGCATGAGTTTGCAACTACTTTACTTTTGGAGACAATTCAAAACATTCGTTATTCAATAGGGCCCAAAATATCAAAAACCAGCGGTTTGAATGAACACACATTTCTTGGTAGAATCGTGCAGGACTGAAATTTTTGATTTTTTTCTACTCCTCTCATGAGCCCAAACAAGTCTCTAAAAGCATGAGTTTGCAACTACTTTACTTTTGGAGAAAATTCAAAACATTCATTATTCAATAGAGCCCAATAGCAAAAACCAGCGTTTTGAATGAAGAATCACATTTCTTGGTAGAATCATGCAGGATTGAAATTTTTGATGGTTTTTTACTCCTCTCAACAGCCCAAACAAGTTTCTAAAAGGATGAGTTTGCAACTACTTTATTTTTGGAGAAAATTCAAAACATTCATTATTCAATAGGGCCCAAACTATCAAAAACCAGCGGTTTCAATGAACACACATTTCTTGGTAGAATCATGCAGGACTGAAATTTCTGATGTTTTTCTAATCTCATGAGCCCAAACAAGTCTCTAAAAGCATGAGTTTGCAACTACTTTACTTTTGGAGAAAATTCAAAACATTCATTATTCAATAGGGCCCAAACTATCAAAAACCAGCGGTTTGAATGAACACACATTTCTTGGTAGAATCGTGCAGGACTGAAATTTTTGATGTTTTTCTACTCCTCTCATTAGCCCAAACAAGTCTCTAAAAGGATGAGTCTGCAACTACTTTACTTTTGGAGAAAATTCAAAACATTCATTATTCAATAGAGCCCAATAGCAAAAACCAGCGTTTTGAATGAAGAATTACATTTCTTGGTAGAATCATGCAGGATTGAAATTTTTGATGAGTTTTTACTGCTCTCAACAGCCCAAACAAGTTTCTAAAAGGATGAGTTTGCAACTACTTTACTTTTGGAGAAAATTCTAAACATTCATTATTCAATAGGGCCCAAACTATCAAAAACCAGCGGTTTGAATGAACACACATTTCTTGGTAGAATCATGCAGGACTGAAATTTTTGATGTTTTTCTACTCCTCTCATGAGCCCAAACAAGTCTCTAAAAGGATGAGTTTGCAACTACTTTACTTTTGGAGAAAATTCAAAACATTCATTATTCAATAGAGCCCAATAGCAAAAACCTGCGTTTTGAATGAAGAATCACATTTCTTGGTAGAATCATGCAGGATTGAAATTTTTGATGGTTTTTTACTCCTCTCAACAGCCCAAACAAGTTTCTAAAAGGATGAGTTTGCAACTACTTTATTTTTGGAGAAAATTCAAAACATTCATTATTCAATAGGGCCCAAACTATCAAAAACCAGTGGTTTCAATGAACACACATTTCTTGGTGGGATCATGCAGGACTGAAATTTTTGATGTTTTTCTACTCCTCTCATGAGCCCAAACAAGTCTCTAAAAGCATGAGTTTGCAACTACTTTACTTTTGGAGAAAATTCAAAACATTCATTATTCAATAGAGCCCAATAGCAAAAATCAGGTTTTGAATGAAGAATCACATTTCTTGGTAAAATCATGCAGGATTGAAATTTTTGATGGTTTTTTACTCCTCTCAACAGCCCAAACAAGTTTCTAAAAGGATGAGTTTGCAACTACTTTACTTTTGGAGAAAATTCAAAACATTCATTATTCAATAGGGCCCAAACTATCAAAAACCAGCAGTTTCAATGAACACACATTTCTTGGTAGAATCATGCAGGACTGAAATTTTTGATGTTTTTCTACTCCTCTCATGAGCCCAAACAAGTCTCTAAAAGCATGAGTTTGCAACTACTTTACTTTTGGAGAAAATTCAAAACATTCATTATTCAATAGAGCCCAATAGCAAAAATCAGGTTTTGAATGAAGAATCACATTTCTTGGTAGAATCATGCAGGATTGAAATTTTTGATGGTTTTATACTCCTCTCAACAGCCCAAACAAGTTTCTAAAAGGATGAGTTTGCAACTACTTTACTTTTGGAGAAAATATAAAACATTCATTAATCAATAGGGCCCAAACTATCAAAAACCAGCGGTTTGAATGAACACACATTTCTTGGTAGAATCGTGCAGGACTGAAATTTTTGATGTTTTTCTACTCCTCTCATGAGCCCAAACAAGTCTCTAAAAGGATGAGTTTGCAACTACTTTACTTTTGGAGAAAATTCAAAACATTCATTATTCAATAGAGCCCAATAGCAAAAACCAGCGTTTTGAATGAAGAATCACATTTCTTGGTAGAATCATGCAGGATTGAAATTTTTGATGGTTTTTTACTCCTCTCAACAGCCCAAACAAGTTTATAAAAGCATGAGTTTGCAACTACTTTACTTTTGGAGACAATTCAAAACATTCGTTATTCAATAGGGCCCAAAATATCAAAAACCAGCGGTTTGAATGAACACATATTTCTTGGTAGAATCGAGCAGGACTGAAATTTTTGATTTTTTTCTACTCCTCTCATGAGCCCAAACAAGTCTCTAAAAGCATGAGTTTGCAACTACTTTACTTTTGGAGAAAATTCAAAACATTCATTATTCAATAGAGCCCAATAGCAAAAACCAGCGTTTTGAATGAAGAATCACATTTCTTGGTAGAATCATGCAGGATTGAAATTTTTGATGGTTTTTTACTCCTCTCAACAGCCCAAACAAGTTTCTAAAAGGATGAGTTTGCAACTACTTTATTTTTGGAGAAAATTCAAAACATTCATTATTCAATAGGGCCCAAACTATCAAAAACCAGCGGTTTCAATGAACACACATTTCTTGGTAGAATCATGCAGGACTGAAATTTCTGATGTTTTTCTAATCTCATGAGCCCAAACAAGTCACTAAAAGCATGAGTTTGCAACTACTTTACTTTTGGAGAAAATTCAAAACATTCATTATTCAATAGGGCCCAAACTATCAAAAACCAGCGGTTTGAATGAACACACATTTCTTGGTAGAATCGTGCAGGACTGAAATTTTTGATGTTTTTCTACTCCTCTCATTAGCCCAAACAAGTCTCTAAAAGGATGAGTCTGCAACTACTTTACTTTTGGAGAAAATTCAAAACATTCATTATTCAATAGAGCCCAATAGCAAAAACCAGCGTTTTGAATGAAGAATTACATTTCTTGGTAGAATCATGCAGGATTGAAATTTTTGATGGTTTTTTACTGCTCTCAACAGCCCAAACAAGTTTATAAAAGGATGAGTTTGCAACTACTTTACTTTTGGAGAAAATTCAAAACATTCATTATTCAATAGGGCCCAAAATATCAAAAACCAGCGGTTTGAATGAACACACATTTCTTGGTAGAATCGTGCAGGACTGAAATTTTTGATGTTTTTCTACTCCTCTCATGAGCCCAAACAAGTCTCTAAAAGGATGAGTTTGCAACTACTTTACTTTTGGAGAAAATTCAAAACATTCATTATTCAATAGAGCCCAATAGCAAAAACCAGCGTTTTGAATGAAGAATCACATTTCTTGGTAGAATCATGCAGGATTGAAATTTTTGATGGTTTTTTACTCCTCTCAACAGCCCAAACAAGTTTCTAAAAGGATGAGTTTGCAACTACTTTACTTTTGGAGAGAATTCAAAACATTCATTATTCAATAGGTCCCAAACTATCAAAAACCAGCGGTTTCAATGAACACACATTTCTTGGTAGAATCATGCAGGACTGAAATTTTTGATGTTTTTCTACTCCTCTCATGAGCCCAAACAAGTCTCTAAAAGCATGAGTTTGCAACTACTTTACTTTTGAAGAAAATTCAAAACATTCATTATTCAATAGAGCCCAATAGCAAAAATCAGGTTTTGAATGAAGAATCACATTTCTTGGTAGAATCATGCAGAATTGAAATTTTTGATGGTTTTTTACTCCTCTCAACAGCCCAAACAAGTTTCTAAAAGGATGAGTTTGCAACTACTTTACTTTTGGAGAAAATTCAAAACATTCATTATTCAATAGGGCCCAAACTATCAAAAACCAGCGGTTTGAATGAACACACATTTCTTGGTAGAATCGTGCAGGACTGAAATTTTTGATGTTTTTCTACTCCTCTCATGATCCCAAACAAGTCTCTAAAAGGATGAGTTTGCAACTACTTTACTTTTGGAGAAAATTCAAAACATTCATTATTCAACAGAGCCCAATAACAAAAACCAGCGTTTTGAATGAAGAATCACATTTCTTGGTAGAATCATGCAGGATTGAAATTTTTGATGGTTTTTTACTCCTCTCAACAGCCCAAACAAGTTTCTAAAAGGATGAGTTTGCAACTATTTTATTTTTGGAGAAAATTCAAAACATTCATTATTCATTAGGGCCCAAACTATCAAAAACCAGCGGTTTCAATGAACACACATTTCTTGGTAGAATCATGCAGGACTGAAATTTTTGATGTTTTTCTACTCCTCTCATGAGCCCAAACAAGTCTCTAAAAGCATGAGTTTGCAACTACTTTACTTTTGGAGAAAATTCAAAACATTCATTATTCAATAGGGCCCAAACTATCAAAAACCAGCGGTTTCAATGAACACACATTTCTTGGTAGAATCATGCAGGACTGAAATTTTTGATGTTTTTCTACTCCTCTCATGAGCCCAAACAAGTCTCTAAAAGGATGAGTTTGCAACTACTTTACTTTTGGAGAAAATTCAAAACATTCATTATTCAATAGAGCCCAATAGCAAAAACCAGCGTTTTGAATGAAGAATCACATTTCTTGGTAGAATCATGCAGGATTGAAATTTTTGATGGTTTTTTACTGCTCTCAACAGCCCAAACAAGTTTCTAAAAGGATGAGTTTGCAACTACTTTACTTTTGGAGAAAATTCAAAACATTCATTATTCAATAGGGCCCAAACTATCAAAAACCAGCGGTTTCAATGAACACACATTTTTTGGTAGAATCATGCAGGACTGAAATTTTTGATGTTTTTCTACTCCTCTCATGAGCCCAAACAAGTCTCTAAAAGCATGAGTTTGCAACTACTTTACTTTTGGAGAAAATTCAAAACATTCATTATTCAATAGAGCCCAATAGCAAAAACCAGCGTATTGAATGAAGAATCACATTTCTTGGTAGAATCATGCAGGATTGAAATTTTTGATGGTTTTTTACTCCTCTCAACAGCCCAAACAAGTTTCTAAAAGGATGAGTTTGCAACTACTTTACTTTTGGAGAAAATTCAAAACATTCATTATTCAATAGGGCCCAAACTATCAAAAACCAGCGGTTTCAATGAACACACATTTCTTGGTAGAATCATGCAGGACTGAAATTTTTGATGTTTTTCTACTCCTCTCATGAGCCCAAACAAGTCTCTAAAAGCATGAGTTTGCAACTACTTTACTTTTGGAGAAAATTCAAAACATTCATTATTCAATAGAGCCCAATAGCAAAAATCAGGTTTTGAATGAAGAATCACATTTCTTGGTAGAATCATGCAGGATTGAAATTTTTGATGGTTTTTTACTCCTCTCAACAGCCCAAACAAGTTTCTAAAAGGATGAGTTTGCAACTGCTTTACTTTTGGAGAAAATTCAAAACATTCATTATTCAATAGGGCCCAAAATATCAAAAACCAGGGGTTTGAATGAACACACATTTCTTGGTAGAATCGTGCAGGACTGAAATTTTTGATGTTTTTCTACTCCTCTCATGAGCCCAAACAAGTCTCTAAAAGGATGAGTTTGCAACTACTTTACTTTTGGAGAAAATTCAAAACATTCATTATTCAATAGAGCCCAATAGCAAAAACCAGCGTTTTGAATGAAGAATCACATTTCTTGGTAGAATCATGCAGGATTGAAATTTTTGATGGTTTTTTACTCCTCTCAACAGCCCAAACAAGTTTCTAAAAGGATGAGTTTGCAACTACTTTACTTTTGGAGAAAATTCAAAACATTCATTATTCAATAGGGCCCAAACTATCAAAAACCAGCGGTTTCAATGAACACACATTTCTTGGTAGAATCATGCAGGACTGAAATTTTTGATGTTTTTCTACTCCTCTCATGAGCCCAAACAAGTCTCTAAAAGCATGAGTTTGCAACTACTTTACTTTTGAAGAAAATTCAAAACATTCATTATTCAATAGAGCCCAATAGTAAAAATCAGGTTTTGAATGAAGAATCACATTTCTTGGTAGAATCATGCAGGATTGAAATTTTTGATGGTTTTTTACTCCTCTCAACAGCCCAAACAAGTTTCTAAAAGGATGAGTTTGCAACTACTTTACTTTTGGAGAAAATTCAAAACATTCATTATTCAATAGGGCCCAAACTATCAAAAACCAGCGGTTTGAATGAACACACATTTCTTGGTTGAATCGTGCAGGACTGAAATTTTTGATGTTTTTCTACTCCTCTCATTAGCCCAAACAAGTCTCTAAAAGGATGAGTTTGCAACTACTTTACTTTTGGAGAAAATTCAAAACATTCATTATTCAATAGAGCCCAATAGCAAAAACCAGCGTTTTGAATGAAGAATCACATTTCTTGGTAGAATCATGCAGGATTGAAATTTTTGATGGTTTTTTACTGCTCTCAACAGCCCAAACAAGTTTCTAAAAGGATGAGTTTGCAACTACTTTACTTTTGGAGAAAATTCAAAACATTCATTATTCAATAGGGCCCAAACTATCAAAAACCAGCGGTTTGAATGAACACACATTTCTTGGTAGAATCATGCAGGACTGAAATTTTTGATGTTTTTCTACTCCTCTCATGAGCCCAAACAAGTCTCTAAAAGCATGAGTTTGCAACTACTTTACTTTTGGAGAAAATTCAAAACATTCATTATTCAATAGAGCCCAATAGCAAAAATCAGGTTTTGAATGAAGAATCACATTTCTTGGTAGAATCATGCAGGATTGAAATTTTTGATGGTTTTTTACTCCTCTCAACAGCCCAAACAAGTTTCTAAAAGGATGAGTTTGCAACTACTTTAGTTTTGGAGAAAATTCAAAACATTCATTATTCAATAGGGCCCAAAATATCAAAAACCAGCGGTTTGAATGAACACACATTTCTTGGTAGAATCGTGCAGGACTGAAATTTTTGATGTTTTTCTACTCCTCTCATGAGCCCAAACAAGTCTCTAAAAGCATGAGTTTGCAACTACTTTACTTTTGGAGAAAATTCAAAACATTCATTATTCAATAGAGCCCAATAGCAAAAATCAGGTTTTGAATGAAGAATCACATTTCTTGGTAAAATCATGCAGGATTGAAATTTTTGATGGTTTTTTACTCCTCTCAACAGCCCAAACAAGTTTCTAAAAGGATTAGTTTGCAACTACTTTACTTTTGGAAAAAATTCAAAACATTCATTATTGAATAGGGCCCAAACTATCAAAAACCAGCAGTTTCAATGAACACACATTTCTTGGTAGAATCATGCAGGACTGAAATTTTTGATGTTTTTCTACTCCTCTCATGAGCCCAAACAAGTCTCTAAAAGCATGAGTTTGCAACTATTTTACTTTTGGAGAAAATTCAAAACATTCATTATTCAATAGAGCCCAATAGCAAAAACCAGCGTTTTGAATGAAGAATCACATTTCTTGGTAGAATCATGCAGGATTGAAATTTTTGATGGTTTTTTACTCCTCTCAACAGCCCAAACAAGTTTCTAAAAGGATGAGTTTGCAACTACTTTACTTTTGGAGAAAATTCAAAACATTCATTATTCAATAGGGCCCAAACTATCAAAAACCAGCGGTTTCAATGAACACACATTTCTTGGTAGAATCATGCAGGACTGAAATTTTTGATGTTTTTCTACTCCTCTCATGAGCCCAAACAAGTCTCTAAAAGCATGAGTTTGCAACTACTTTACTTTTGGAGAAAATTCAAAACATTCATTATTCAATAGAGCCCAATAGCAAAAATCAGGTTTTGAATGAAGAATCACATTTCTTGGTAGAATCATGCAGGATTGAAATTTTTGATGGTTTTTTACTCCTCTCAACAGCCCAAACAAGTTTCTAAAAGGATGAGTTTGCAACTACTTTACTTTTGGAGAAAATTCAAAACATTCATTATTCAATAGGGCCCAAAATATCAAAAACCAGCAGTTTGAATGAACACACATTTCTTGGTAGAATCGTGCAGGACTGAAATTTTTGATGTTTTTCTACTCCTCTCATGAGCCCAAACAAGTCTCTAAAAGGATGAGTTTGCAACTACTTTACTTTTGGAGAAAATTCAAAACATTCATTATTCAATAGAGCCCAATAGCAAAAACCAGCGTTTTGAATGAAGAATCACATTTCTTGGTAGAATCATGCAGGATTGAAATTTTTGATGGTTTTTTACTCCTCTCAACAGCCCAAACAAGTTTCTAAAAGCATGAGTTTGCAACTACTTTACTTTTGGAGAAAATTCAAAACATTCGTTATTCAATAGGGCCCAAAATATCAAAAACCAGCGGTTTGAATGAACACACATTTCTTGGTAGAATCGTGCAGGACTGAAATTTTTGATTTTTTTCTACTCCTCTCATGAGCCCAAACAAGTCTCTAAAAGCATGAGTTTGCAACTACTTTACTTTTGGAGAAAATTCAAAACATTCATTATTCAATAGAGCCCAATAGCAAAAACCAGCGTTTTGAATGAAGAATCACATTTCTTGGTAGAATCATGCAGGATTGAAATTTTTGATGGTTTTTTACTCCTCTCAACAGCCCAAACAAGTTTCTAAAAGGATGAGTTTGCAACTACTTTACTTTTGGAGAAAATTCAACACATTCATTATTCAATAGGGCCCAAACTATCAAAAACCAGCGGTTTGAATGAACACACATTTCTTGGTAGAATCGTGCAGGACTGAAATTTTTGATGTTTTTCTACTCCTCTCATTAGCCCAAACAAGTCTCTAAAAGGATGAGTATGCAACTACTTTACTTTTGGAGAAAATTCAAAACATTCATTATTCAATAGAGCCCAATAGCAAAAACCAGCGTTTTGAATGAAGAATCACATTTCTTGGTAGAATCATGCAGGATTGAAATTTTTGATGGTTTTTTACTGCTCTCAACAGCCCAAACAAGTTTCTAAAAGGATGAGTTTGCAACTACTTTACTTTTGGAGAAAATTCAAAACATTCATTATTCAATAGGGCCCAAACTATCAAAAACCAGCGGTTTCAATGAACACACATTTCTTGGTAGAATCATGCAGGACTGAAATTTTTGATGTTTTTCTACTCCTCTCATGAGCCCAAACAAGTCTCTAAAAGCATGAGTTTGCAACTACTTTAATTTTGGAGAAAATTCAAAACATTCATTATTCAATAGAGCCCAATAGCAAAAACCAGCGTTTTGAATGAAGAATCACATTTCTTGGTAGAATCATGCAGGATTGAAATTTTTGATGGTTTTTTACTCCTCTCAACAGCCCAAACAAGAGTCTAAAAGGATGAGTTTGCAACTACTTTACTTTTGGAGAAAATTCAAAACATTCATTATTCAATAGGGCCCAAAATATCAAAAACCAGCGGTTTGAATGAACACACATTTCTTGGTAGAATCGTGCAGGACTGAAATTTTTGATGTTTTTTTACTCCTCTCATGAGCCCAAACAAGTCTCTAAAAGGATGAGTTTGCAACTACTTTACTTTTGGAGAAAATTCAAAACATTCATTATTCAATAGAGCCCAATAGCAAAAACCAGCGTTTTGAATGAAGAATCACATTTCTTGGTAGAATCATGCAGGATTGAAATTTTTGATGGTTTTTTACTCCTCTCAACAGCCCAAACAAGTTTCTAAAAGGATGAGTTTGCAACTACTTTACTGTTGGAGAAAATTCAAAACATTCATTATTCAATAGGGCCCAAACTATCAAAAACCAGCGGTTTGAATGAACACACATTTCTTGGTAGAATCGTGCAGGACTGAAATTTTTGATGTTTTTCTACTCCTCTCATTAGCCCAAACAAGTCTCTAAAAGGATGAGTTTGCAACTACTTTACTTTTGGAGAAAATTCAAAACATTCATTATTCAATAGAGCCCAATAGCAAAAACTAGCGTTTTGAATGAAGAATCACATTTCTTGGTAGAATCATGCAGGATTGAAATTTTTGATGGTTTTTTACTGCTCTCAACAGCCCAAACAAGTTTCTAAAAGGATGAGTTTGCAACTACTTTACTTTTGGAGAAAATTCAAAACATTTATTATTCAATAGGGCCCAAACTATCAAAAACCAGCGGTTTGAATGAACACACATTTCTTGGTAGAATCATGCAGGACTGAAATTTTTGATGTTTTTCTACTCCTCTCATGAGCCCAAACAAGTCTCTAAAAGCATGAGTTTGCAACTACTTTACTTTTGGAGAAAACTCAAAACATTCATTATTCAATAGAGCCCAATAGCAAAAATCAGGTTTTGAATGAAGAATCACATTTCTTGGTAGAATCATGCAGGATTGAAATTTTTGATGGTTTTTTACTCCTCTCAACAGCCCAAACAAGTTTCTAAAAGGATGAGTTTGCAACTACTTTACTTTTGAAGAAAATTCAAAACATTCATTATTCAATAGGGCCCAAAATATCAAAAACCAGCGGTTTGAATGAACACACATTTCTTGGTAGAATCGTGCAGGACTGAAATTTTTGATGTTTTTCTACTCCTCTCATGAGCACAAACAAGTCTCTAAAAGGATGAGTTTGCAACTACTTTACTTTTGGAGAAAATTCAAAACATTCATTATTCAACAGAGCCCAATAACAAAAACCAGCGTTTTGAATGAAGAATCACATTTCTTGGTAGAATCATGCAGGATTGAAATTTTTGATGGTTTTTTACTCCTCTCAACAGCCCAAACAAGAGTCTAAAAGGATGAGTTTGCAACTACTTTACTTTTGGAGAAAATTCAAAACATTCATTATTCAATAGGGCCCAAAATATAAAAAACCAGCGGTTTGAATGAACACACATTTCTTGGTAGAATCGTGCAGGACTGAAATTTTTGATGTTTTTTTACTCCTCTCATGAGCCCAAACAAGTCTCTAAAAGGATGAGTTTGCAACTACTTTACTTTTGGAGAAAATTCAAAACATTCATTATTCAATAGAGCCCAATAGCAAAAACCAGCGTTTTGAATGAAGAATCACATTTCTTGGTAGAATCATGCAGGATTGAAATTTTTGATGGTTTTTTACTCCTCTCAACAGCCCAAACAAGTTTCTAAAAGGATGAGTTTGCAACTACTTTACTGTTGGAGAAAATTCAAAACATTCATTATTCAATAGGGCCCAAACTATCAAAAACCAGCGGTTTGAATGAACACACATTTCTTGGTAGAATCGTGCAGGACTGAAATTTTTGATGTTTTTCTACTCCTCTCATTAGCCCAAACAAGTCTCTAAAAGGATGAGTTTGCAACTACTTTACTTTTGGAGAAAATTCAAAACATTCATTATTCAATAGAGCCCAATAGCAAAAACCAGCGTTTTGAATGAAGAATCACATTTCTTGGTAGAATCATGCAGGATTGAAATTTTTGATGGTTTTTTACTGCTCTCAACAGCCCAAACAAGTTTCTAAAAGGATGAGTTTGCAACTACTTTACTTTTGGAGAAAATTCAAAACATTCATTATTCAATAGGGCCCAAACTATCAAAAACCAGCGGTTTGAATGAACACACATTTCTTGGTAGAATCATGCAGGACTGAAATTTTTGATGTTTTTCTACTCCTCTCATGAGCCCAAACAAGTCTCTAAAAGCATGAGTTTGCAACTACTTTACTTTTGGAGAAAACTCAAAACATTCATTATTCAATAGAGCCCAATAGCAAAAATCAGGTTTTGAATGAAGAATCACATTTCTTGGTAGAATCATGCAGGATTGAAATTTTTGATGGTTTTTTACTCCTCTCAACAGCCCAAACAAGTTTCTAAAAGGATGAGTTTGCAACTACTTTACTTTTGAAGAAAATTCAAAACATTCATTATTCAATAGGGCCCAAAATATCAAAAACCAGCAGTTTGAATGAACACACATTTCTTGGTAGAATCGTGCAGGACTGAAATTTTTGATGTTTTTCTACTCCTCTCATGAGCACAAACAAGTCTCTGAAAGGATGAGTTTGCAACTACTTTACTTTTGGAGAAAATTCAAAACATTCATTATTCAACAGAGCCCAATAACAAAAACCAGCGTTTTGAATGAAGAATCACATTTCTTGGTAGAATCGTGCAGGATTGAAATTTTTGATGGTTTTTTACTCCTCTCAACAGCCCAAACAAGTTTCTAAAAGGATGAGTTTGCAACTATTTTATTTTTGGAGAAAATTCAAAACATTCATTATTCAATAGGGCCCAAACTATCAAAAACCAGCGGTTTCAATGAACACACATTTCTTGGTAGAATCATGCAGGACTGAAATTTTTGATGTTTTTCTACTCCTCTCATGAGCCCAAACAAGTCTCTAAAAGCATGAGTTTGCAACTACTTTACTTTTGGAGAAAATTCAAAACATTCATTATTCAATAGAGCCCAATAGCAAAAATCAGGTTTTGAATGAAGAATCACATTTCTTGTTAAAATCATGCAGGATTGAAATTTTTGATGGTTTTTTACTCCTCTCAACAGCCCAAACAAGTTTCTAAAAGGATGAGTTTGCAACTACTTTACTTTTGGAGAAAATTCAAAACATTCATTATTCAATAGGGCCCAAACTATCAAAAACCAGCAGTTTCAATGAACACACATTTCTTGGTAGAATCATGCAGGACTGAAATTTTTGATGTTTTTCGACTCCTCTCATGAGCCCAAACAAGTCTCTAAAAGCATGAGTTTGCAACTACTTTACTTTTGGAGAAAATTCAAAACATTCATTATTCAATAGAGCCCAATAGCAAAAATCAGGTTTTGAATGAAGAATCACATTTCTTGGTAGAATCATGCAGGATTGAAATTTTTGATGATTTTATACTCCTCTCAACAGCCCAAACAAGTTTCTAAAAGGATGAGTTTGCAACTACTTTACTTTTGGAGAAAATTCAAAACATTCATTATTCAATAGGGCCCAAAATATCAAAAACCAGCGGTTTGAATGAACACACATTTATTGGTAGAATCGTGCAGGACTGAAATTTTTGATGTTTTTCTACTCCTCTCATGAGCCCAAACAAGTGTCTAAAAGGATGAGTTTGCAACTACTTTACTTTTGGAGAAAATTCAAAACATTCATTATTCAATAGAGCCCAATAGCAAAAACCAGCGTTTTGAATGAAGAATCACATTTCTTGGTAGAATCATGCAGGATTGAAATTTTTGATGGTTTTTTACTTCTCTCAACAGCCCAAACAAGTTTCTAAAAGCATGAGTTTGCAACTACTTTACTTTTGGAGACAATTCAAAACATTCGTTACTCAATAGGGCCCAAAATATCAAAAACCAGCGGTTTGAATGAACACACATTTCTTGGTAGAATCGTGCAGGACTGAAATTTTTGATTTTTTTCTACTCCTCTCATGAGCCCAAACAAGTCTCTAAAAGCATGAGTTTGCAACTACTTTACTTTTGGAGAAAATTCAAAACATTCATTATTCAATAGAGCCCAATAGCAAAAACCAGCGTTTTGAATGAAGAATCACATTTCTTGGTAGAATCATGCAGGATTGAAATTTTTGATGGTTTTTTACTCCTCTCAACAGCCCAAACAAGTTTCTAAAAGGATGAGTTTGCAACTACTTTATTTTTGGAGAAAATTCAAAACATTCATTATTCAATAGGGCCCAAACTATCAAAAACCAGCGGTTTCAATGAACACACATTTCTTGGTAGAATCATGCAGGACTGAAATTTCTGATGTTTTTCTAATCTCATGAGCCCAAACAAGTCTCTAAAAGCATGAGTTTGCAACTACTTTACTTTTGGAGAAAATTCAAAACATTCATTATTCAATAGGGCCCAAACTATCAAAAACCAGCGGTTTGAATGAACACACATTTCTTGGTAGAATCGTGCAGGACTGAAATTTTTGATGTTTTTCTACTCCTCTCATGAGCCCAAACAAGTCTCTAAAAGCATGAGTTTGCAACTACTTTACTTTTGGAGAAAATTCAAAACATTCATTATTCAATAGAGCCCAATAGCAAAAATCAGGTTTTGAATGAAGAATCACATTTCTTGGTAGAATCATGCAGGATTGAAATTTTTGATGATTTTATACTCCTCTCAACAGCCCAAACAAGTTTCTAAAAGGATGAGTTTGCAACTACTTTACTTTTGGAGAAAATTCAAAACATTCATTATTCAATAGGGCCCAAAATATCAAAAACCAGCGGTTTGAATGAACACACATTTCTTGGTAGAATCGTGCAGGACTGAAATTTTTGATGTTTTTCTACTCCTCTCATGAGCCCAAACAAGTGTCTAAAAGGATGAGTTTGCAACTACTTTACTTTTGGAGAAAATTCAAAACATTCATTATTCAATAGAGCCCAATAGCAAAAACCAGCGTTTTGAATGAAGAATCACATTTCTTGGTAGAATCATGCAGGATTGAAATTTTTGATGGTTTTTTACTTCTCTCAACAGCCCAAACAAGTTTCTAAAAGCATGAGTTTGCAACTACTTTACTTTTGGAGACAATTCAAAACATTCGTTATTCAATAGGGCCCAAAATATCAAAAACCAGCGGTTTGAATGAACACACATTTCTTGGTAGAATCGTGCAGGACTGAAATTTTTGATTTTTTTCTACTCCTCTCATGAGCCCAAACAAGTCTCTAAAAGCATGAGTTTGCAACTACTTTACTTTTGGAGAAAATTCAAAACATTCATTATTCAATAGAGCCCAATAGCAAAAACCAGCGTTTTGAATGAAGAATCACATTTCTTGGTAGAATCATGCAGGATTGAAATTTTTGATGGTTTTTTACTCCTCTCAACAGCCCAAACAAGTTTCTAAAAGGATGAGTTTGCAACTACTTTATTTTTGGAGAAAATTCAAAACATTCATTATTCAATAGGGCCCAAACTATCAAAAACCAGCGGTTTCAATGAACACACATTTCTTGGTAGAATCATGCAGGACTGAAACTTCTGATGTTTTTCTAATCTCATGAGCCCAAACAAGTCTCTAAAAGCATGAGTTTGCAACTACTTTACTTTTGGAGAAAATTCAAAACATTCATTATTCAATAGGGCCCAAACTATCAAAAACCAGCGGTTTGAATGAACACACATTTCTTGGTAGAATCGTGCAGGACTGAAATTTTTGATGTTTTTCTACTCCTCTCATGAGCCCAAACAAGTCTCTAAAAGCATGAGTTTGCAACTACTTTACTTTTGGAGAAAATTCAAAACATTCATTATTCAATAGAGCCCAATAGCAAAAATCAGGTTTTGAATGAAGAATCACATTTCTTGGTAGAATCATGCAGGATTGAAATTTTTGATGGTTTTTTACTCCTCTCAACAGCCCAAACAAGTTTCTAAAAGGATGAGTTTGCAACTACTTTACTTTTGGAGAAAATTCAAAACATTCATTATTCAATAGGGCCCAAAATATCAAAAACCAGCGGTTTGAATGAACACACATTTCTTGGTAGAATCGTGCAGGACTGAAATTTTT
This sequence comes from Dendrobates tinctorius, assembly GCF_039654945.1. Classification (NCBI taxonomy): domain Eukaryota; kingdom Metazoa; phylum Chordata; class Amphibia; order Anura; family Dendrobatidae; genus Dendrobates; species Dendrobates tinctorius. The sequence continues at coordinate 28,404,403 of NW_027361793.1, forward strand.
GATGTTTTTCTACTCCTCTCATGAGCCCAAACAAGTCTCTAAAAGGATGAGTTTGCAACTACTTTACTTTTGGAGAAAATTCAAAACATTCATTATTCAATAGAGCCCAATAGCAAAAACCAGCATTTTGAATGAAGAATCACATTTCTTGGTAGAATCATGCAGGATTGTAATTTTTGATGGTTTTTTACTCCTCTCAACAGCCCAAACAAGTTTCTAAAAGGATGAGTTTGCAACTACTTTACTTTTGGAGAAAATTCAAAACATTCGTTATTCAATAGGGCCCAAAATATCAAAAACCAGCGGTTTGAATGAACACACATTTCTTGGTAGAATCGTGCAGGACTGAAATTTTTGATTTTTTTCTACTCCTCTCATGAGCCCAAACAAGTCTCTAAAAGCATGAGTTTGCAACTACTTTACTTTTGGAGAAAATTCAAAACATTCATTATTCAATAGAGCACAATAGCAAAAACCAGCGTTTTGAATGAAGAATCACATTTCTTGGTAGAATTATGCAGGATTGAAATTTTTGATGGTTTTTTACTCCTCTCAACAGCCCAAACAAGTTTCTAAAAGGATGAGTTTGCAACTACTTTATTTTTGGAGAAAATTCAAAACATTCATTATTCAATAGGGCCCAAACTATCAAAAACCAGCAGTTTCAATGAACACACATTTCTTGGTAGAATCATGCAGGACTGAAATTTCTGATGTTTTTCTACTCTCATGAGCCCAAACAAGTCTCTAAAAGCATGAGTTTTCAACTACTTTACTTTTGGAGAAAATTCAAAACATTCATTATTCAATAGGGCGCAAACTATCAAAAACCAGCGGTTTGAATGAACACACATTTCTTGGTAGAATCGTGCAGGACTGAAATTTTTGATGTTTTTCTACTCCTCTCATGAGCCCAAACAAGTCTCTAAAAGGATGAGTTTGCAAATACTTTACTTTTGGAGAAAATTCAAAACATTCATTATTCAATAGAGCCCAATAGCAAAAACCAGCGTTTTGAATGAAGAATCACATTTCTTGGTAGAATCATGCAGGATTGAAATTTTTGATGGTTTTTTACTGCTCTCAACAGCCCAAACAAGTTTCTAAAAGGATGAGTTTGCAACTACTTTATTTTTGGAGAAAATTCAAAACATTCATTATTCAATAGGGCCCAAACTATCAAAAACCAGCAGTTTCAATGAACACACATTTCTTGGTAGAATCATGCAGGACTGAAATTTCTGATGTTTTTCTACTCTCATGAGCCCAAACAAGTCTCTAAAAGCATGAGTTTTCAACTACTTTACTTTTGGAGAAAATTCAAAACATTCATTATTCAATAGGGCGCAAACTATCAAAAACCAGCGGTTTGAATGAACACACATTTCTTGGTAGAATCGTGCAGGACTGAAATTTTTGATGTTTTTCTACTCCTCTCATGAGCCCAAACAAGTCTCTAAAAGGATGAGTTTGCAAATACTTTACTTTTGGAGAAAATTCAAAACATTCATTATTCAATAGAGCCCAATAGCAAAAACCAGCGTTTTGAATGAAGAATCACATTTCTTGGTAGAATCATGCAGGATTGAAATTTTTGATGGTTTTTTACTGCTCTCAACAGCCCAAACAAGTTTCTAAAAGGATGAGTTTGCAACTACTTTACTTTTGGAGAAAATTCAAAACATTCATTATTCAATAGGGCCCAAACTATCAAAAACCAGCGGTTTCAATGAACACACATTTCTTGGTAGAATCATGCAGGACTGAAATTTTTGATGTTTTTCTACTCCTCTCATGAGCCCAAACAAGTCTCTAAAAGCATGAGTTTGCAACGACTTTACTTTTGGAGAAAATTCAAAACATTCATTATTCAATAGAGCCCAATAGCAAAAATCAGGTTTTGAATGAAGAATCACATTTCTTGGTAGAATCATGCAGGATTGAAATTTTTGATGGTTTTTTACTCCTCTCAACAGCCCAAACAAGTTTCTAAAAGGATGAGTTTGCAACTACTTTACTTTTGGAGAAAATTCAAAACATTCATTATTCAATAGGGCCCAAACTATCAAAAACCAGCGGTTTGAATGAACACACATTTCTTGGTAGGATCGTGCAGGACTGAAATTTTTGATGTTTTTCTACTCCTCTCATTAGCCCAAACAAGTCTCTAAAAGGATGAGTTTGCAACTACTTTACTTTTGGAGAAAATTCAAAACATTCATTATTCAATAGAGCCCAATAGCAAAAACCAGCATTTTGAATGAAGAATCACATTTCTTGGTAGAATCATGCAGGATTGAAATTTTTGATGGTTTTTTACTGCTCTCAACAGCCCAAACAAGTTTCTAAAAGGATGAGTTTGCAACTACTTTACTTTTGGAGAAAATTCAAAACATTCATTATTCAATAGGGCCCAAACTATCAAAAACCAGCGGTTTCAATGAACACTAGTGTTGAGCATTCCGATACCGCAAGTATCGGGTATCGGCCGATACTTGCTGTATCGGAATTCCGATACCGACTTCCGATATTTTTTCAATATCGGAATTCGGCATCGGAATCGGAAGTTCAGTTGATTGACGGCCTGACGTCATCATGATGCGCGGTGTGTGCGCATCATGATGCGCCGTCATTTCGGGCCTTCCGGGGGTCTCTGCCGGCCTGCCAGGGGGCTGTGCCGGCCTGCCGGGGGGCTGTGTGGACTGCCCGGGGTCTGTACCGGCCTGCCGGGGGGCTGTGCCGGCCTGCCGGTGGTCTGTACCGGCCTGCCGGGGGTCTGTACCGGCCTGCCGGGGGGCTGTGCCGGCCTGCCGGGGGGCTGTGCTGATGTCCGGGGGTCTGTGCAAGCATCGTCCGATGGGACTACAAGTCCCAGCGGGCGATGCCTGCTACCATGACAGTGATTGACACATTAGCCAATGATGGGACAGTAGTAGTCCCATCATCCGGCTAATGTGTTAAATGTTAAAAAAAAAAAAAAAAATACTACATACATACTACATGCATGCTACATACATGCTACATGCATGCTACATACATACTACATATATACTACATACATACTACATACATGCTACATACATACTGCATGCTACATACATACTACATACATACTACATGCATGCTACATACATACTACATGCATGCTACATACATACTACATACATACTGCATGCTACATACATACTACATACATACTACATGCATGCTACATACATACTACATATATACTACATGCATGCTACATACATACTACATGCTACATACATACTACATATATACTACATACATACTACATACATGCTACATACATACTACATGCATGCTACATACATACTACATATATACTACATGCATGCTACATACATACTACATATATACTACATGCATGCTACATACATACTACATGCTACATACATACTACATATATACTACATACATACTACATACATGCTACATACATACTGCATGCTACATACATACTACATATATACTACATACATACTACATACATGCTACATACATACTGCATGCTACATACATACTACATACATACTACATACATACTACATGCATGCTACATGCATGCTACATGCATGCTACATACATACTACATGCATGCTACATGCATGCTACATACATACTACATGCTACATACATACCACATATATACTACATACATACAATACATTCATACAATACATACATAGACATACAGTACATATAACATAGAGTAACATACTTACCAATACTTGTCACATTGTTCCCCGAAGCCATTGTCTTTTCCGGGATAAATATTAACATAACAAACCACAAAAATACTCACCCACGATCCGAAGCAGTCCACGAGTGTGTCCCACGATGATCTTGGGTAGAGAACTGCAGCATCAGATGATGCTGCCGTTCTCTACGGGCTGCAGGAATCCAATGACGGAAGGTAGGTATCCTTCCGCACTGTATTCCTCCGCCACTTAAAAAAAAAAAGTCCCTAGTCTCACTTTATGCCATTGCTGTGTGGGAAATTCCCACACAGCAATGGCATAAAGTGAGACTAGGGACTTTTTTTTTTTTAAGTGGCGGAGGAATACAGTGCGGAAGGATACCTACCTTCCGTCATTGGATTCCTGCAGCCCGTAGAGAACGGCAGCATCATCTGATGCTGCAGTTCTCTACCCAAGATCGTCGTGGGACACACTCGTGGACTGCTTCGGATCGTGGGTGAGTATTTTTGTGGTTTGTTATGTTAATATTTATCCCGGAAAAGACAATGGCTTTGGGGAACAATGTGACAAGTATTGGTAAGTATGTTACTCTATGTTATATGTACTGTATGTCTATGTATATATTGTATGAATGTATTGTATGTATGTAGTATATATGTGGTATGTATGTAGCATGTAGTATGTATGTAGCATGCATGTAGCATGCATGTAGTATGTATGTAGCATGCATGTAGCATGCATGTAGTATGTATGTAGTATGTATGTAGTATGTATGTAGCATGCAGTATGTATTTAGCATGTATGTAGTATGTATGTAGTATATATGTAGTATGTATGTAGCATGCAGTATGTATGTAGCATGTATGTAGTATGTATGTAGTATATATGTAGTATGTATGTAGCATGTAGTATGTATGTAGCATGCATGTAGTATATATGTAGTATGTATGTAGCATGCATGTAGTATGTATGTAGTATGTATGTAGTATATATGTAGTATGTATGTAGCATGCAGTATGTATGTAGCATGTATGTAGTATGTATGTAGTATATATGTAGTATGTATGTAGCATGTAGTATGTATGTAGCATGCATGTAGTATATATGTAGTATGTATGTAGCATGCATGTAGTATGTATGTAGTATGTATGTAGCATGCAGTATGTATGTAGTATGTATGTAGTATGTATGTAGCATGCATGTAGTATATATGTAGTATGTATGTAGCATGCATGTAGTATGTATGTAGTATGTATGTAGCATGCAGTATGTATGTAGTATGTATGTAGTATGTATGTAGCATGCATGTAGTATGTATGTAGTATATATGTGTTATGTATGTAGCATGCATGTAGCATGCATGTAGTATATATGTAGTATATATGTGGTATGTATGTAGCATGCAGTATGTATGTAGCATGCATGTAGTATATATGTAGTATGTATGTTGCATGTAGTATTTATGTAGTATGAATGTAGCATGTATGTAGTATGTAGTATGAATGTAGCATGTATGTAGTATGCATGTTGTATGTATGTAGCATGTAATTTTTTTTTTTTTTTTTTTTTTTAACATTTAACACATTAGCCGGATGATGGGACTACTACTGTCCCATCATTGGCTAATGTGTCAATCACTGTCATGGTAGCAGGCATCGCCCGATGGGACTTGTAGTCCCATCGGACGATGCCTGCACAGACCCCCGGAGCCTGCACAGCCCCCCGGCAGGCCGGCACAGCCCCCCGGCAGGCCGGCACAGCCCCCCGGAGCCTGCACAGCCCCCCGGCAGGCCGGCACAGCCCCCCGGAGCCTGCACAGACCACCGGCAGGCCGGCACAGACCGCCGGAGCCTGCACAGACCCCCTGGCAGGCCGGCACAGCCCCCGAAAGGCCCGTACAGACCCCAGAGAGGCTGTACAAGGGCAGGAAAGGGTTTTTCTTATTCCGATACCGGAAGTCCCATAGACTTGAATGGGACTTCCGGTATCGGAATCGGCGATACCGATACTTTTTTTAAAGATCGGCCGATACCATCCGATACGATACTTTGAAGTATCGGACGGTATCGCTCAACTCTAATGAACACACATTTCTTGGTAGAATCATGCAGGACTGAAATTTCTGATGTTTTTCTAATCTCATGAGCCCAAACAAGTCTCTAAAAGCATGAGTTTGCAACTACTTTACTTTTGGAGAAAATTCAAAACATTCATTATTCAATAGGGCCCAAACTATCAAAAACCAGCGGTTTGAATGAACACACATTTCTTGGTAGAATCGTGCAGGACTGAAATTTTTGATGTTTTTCTACTCCTCTCATGAGCCCAAACAAGTTTCTAAAAGGATGAGTTTGCAACTACTTTATTTTTGGAGAAAATTCAAAACATTCATTATTCAATAGGGCCCAAACTATCAAAAACCAGCGGTTTCAATGAACACACATTTCTTGGTAGAATCATGCAGGACTGAAATTTCTGATGTTTTTCTAATCTCATGAGCCCAAACAAGTCTCTAAAAGCATGAGTTTGCAACTACTTTACTTTTGGAGAAAATTCAAAACATTCATTATTCAATAGGGCCCAAACTATCAAAAACCAGCGGTTTGAATGAACACACATTTCTTGGTAGAATCGTGCAGGACTGAAATTTTTGATGTTTTTCTACTCCTCTCATGAGCCCAAACAAGTTTCTAAAAGCATGAGTTTGCAACTACTTTACTTTTGGAGAAAATTCAAAACATTCATTATTCAATAGGGCCCAAACTATCAAAAACCAGCGGTTTCAATGAACACACATTTCTTGGTAGAATCATGCAGGACTGAAATTTCTGATGTTTTTCTAATCTCATGAGCCCAAACAAGTCTCTAAAAGCATGAGTTTGCAACTACTTTACTTTTGGAGAAAATTCAAAACATTCATTATTCAATAGGGCCCAAACTATCAAAAACCAGCGGTTTCAATGAACACACATTTCTTGGTAGAATCGTGCAGGACTGAAATTTTTGATGTTTTTCTACTCCTCTCATGAGCCCAAACAAGTCTCTAAAAGCATGAGTTTGCAACTACTTTACTTTTGGAGAAAATTCAAAACATTCATTATTCAATAGAGCCCAATAGCAAAAATCAGGTTTTGAATGAAGAATCACATTTCTTTTTAGAATCATGCAGGATTGAAATTTTTGATGGTTTTTTACTCCTCTCAACAGCCCAAACAAGTTTCTAAAAGGATGAGTTTGCAACTACTTTACTTTTGGAGAAAATTCAAAACATTCATTATTCAATAGGGCCCAAAATATCAAAAACCAGCGGTTTGAATGAACACACATTTCTTGGTAGAATCGTGCAGGACTGAAATTTTTGATGTTTTTCTACTCCTCTCATGAGCCCAAACAAGTCTCTAAAAGGATGAGTTTGCAACTACTTTACTTTTGGAGAAAATTCAAAACATTCATTATTCAATAGAGCACAATAGCAAAAACCAGCGTTTTGAATGAAGAATCACATTTCTTGGTAGAATCATGCAGGATTGTAATTTTTGATGGTTTTTTACTCCTCTCAACAGCCCAAACAAGTTTCTAAAAGGATGAGTTTGCAACTACTTTACTTTTGGAGAAAATTCAAAACATTCGTTATTCAATAGGGCCCAAAATATCAAAAACCAGCGGTTTGAATGAACACACATTTCTTGGTAGAATCGTGCAGGACTGAAATTTTTGATTTTTTTCTACTCCTCTCATGAGCCCAAACAAGTCTCTAAAAGCATGAGTTTGCAACTACTTTACTTTTGGAGAAAATTCAAAACATTCATTATTCAATAGAGCACAATAGCAAAAACCAGCGTTTTGAATGAAGAATCACATTTCTTGGTAGAATCATGCAGGATTGAAATTTTTGATGGTTTTTTACTCCTCTCAACAGCCCAAACAAGTTTCTAAAAGGATGAGTTTGCAACTACTTTATTTTTGGAGAAAATTCAAAACATTCATTATTCAATAGGGCCCAAACTATCAAAAACCAGCAGTTTCAATGAACACACATTTCTTGGTAGAATCATGCAGGACTGAAATTTCTGATGTTTTTCTACTCTCATGAGCCCAAACAAGTCTCTAAAAGCATGAGTTTTCAACTACTTTACTTTTGGAGAAAATTCAAAACATTCATTATTCAATAGGGCCCAAACTATCAAAAACCAGCGGTTTGAATGAACACACATTTCTTGGTAGAATCGTGCAGGACTGAAATTTTTGATGTTTTTCTACTCCTCTCATGAGCCCAAACAAGTCTCTAAAAGGATGAGTTTGCAAATACTTTACTTTTGGAGAAAATTCAAAACATTCATTATTCAATAGAGCCCAATAGCAAAAACCAGCGTTTTGAATGAAGAATCACATTTCTTGGTAGAATCATGCAGGATTGAAATTTTTGATGGTTTTTTACTGCTCTCAACAGCCCAAACAAGTTTCTAAAAGGATGAGTTTGCAACTATTTTATTTTTGGAGAAAATTCAAAACATTCATTATTCATTAGGGCCCAAACTATCAAAAACCAGCGGTTTCAATGAACACACATTTCTTGGTAGAATCATGCAGGACTGAAATTTTTGATGTTTTTCTACTCCTCTCATGAGCCCAAACAAGTCTCTAAAAGCATGAGTTTGCAACTACTTTACTTTTGGAGAAAATTCAAAACATTCATTATTCAATAGGGCCCAAACTATCAAAAACCAGCGGTTTCAATGAACACACATTTCTTGGTAGAATCATGCAGGACTGAAATTTTTGATGTTTTTCTACTCCTCTCATGAGCCCAAACAAGTCTCTAAAAGGATGAGTTTGCAACTACTTTACTTTTGGAGAAAATTCAAAACATTCATTATTCAATAGAGCCCAATAGCAAAAACCAGCGTTTTGAATGAAGAATCACATTTCTTGGTAGAATCATGCAGGATTGAAATTTTTGATGGTTTTTTACTGCTCTCAACAGCCCAAACAAGTTTCTAAAAGGATGAGTTTGCAACTACTTTACTTTTGGAGAAAATTCAAAACATTCATTATTCAATAGGGCCCAAACTATCAAAAACCAGCGGTTTCAATGAACACACATTTTTTGGTAGAATCATGCAGGACTGAAATTTTTGATGTTTTTCTACTCCTCTCATGAGCCCAAACAAGTCTCTAAAAGCATGAGTTTGCAACTACTTTACTTTTGGAGAAAATTCAAAACATTCATTATTCAATAGAGCCCAATAGCAAAAACCAGCGTATTGAATGAAGAATCACATTTCTTGGTAGAATCATGCAGGATTGAAATTTTTGATGGTTTTTTACTCCTCTCAACAGCCCAAACAAGTTTCTAAAAGGATGAGTTTGCAACTACTTTACTTTTGGAGAAAATTCAAAACATTCATTATTCAATAGGGCCCAAACTATCAAAAACCAGCGGTTTCAATGAACACACATTTCTTGGTAGAATCATGCAGGACTGAAATTTTTGATGTTTTTCTACTCCTCTCATGAGCCCAAACAAGTCTCTAAAAGCATGAGTTTGCAACTACTTTACTTTTGGAGAAAATTCAAAACATTCATTATTCAATAGAGCCCAATAGCAAAAATCAGGTTTTGAATGAAGAATCACATTTCTTGGTAGAATCATGCAGGATTGAAATTTTTGATGGTTTTTTACTCCTCTCAACAGCCCAAACAAGTTTCTAAAAGGATGAGTTTGCAACTGCTTTACTTTTGGAGAAAATTCAAAACATTCATTATTCAATAGGGCCCAAAATATCAAAAACCAGGGGTTTGAATGAACACACATTTCTTGGTAGAATCGTGCAGGACTGAAATTTTTGATGTTTTTCTACTCCTCTCATGAGCCCAAACAAGTCTCTAAAAGGATGAGTTTGCAACTACTTTACTTTTGGAGAAAATTCAAAACATTCATTATTCAATAGAGCCCAATAGCAAAAACCAGCGTTTTGAATGAAGAATCACATTTCTTGGTAGAATCATGCAGGATTGAAATTTTTGATGGTTTTTTACTCCTCTCAACAGCCCAAACAAGTTTCTAAAAGGATGAGTTTGCAACTACTTTACTTTTGGAGAAAATTCAAAACATTCATTATTCAATAGGGCCCAAACTATCAAAAACCAGCGGTTTCAATGAACACACATTTCTTGGTAGAATCATGCAGGACTGAAATTTTTGATGTTTTTCTACTCCTCTCATGAGCCCAAACAAGTCTCTAAAAGCATGAGTTTGCAACTACTTTACTTTTGAAGAAAATTCAAAACATTCATTATTCAATAGAGCCCAATAGCAAAAATCAGGTTTTGAATGAAGAATCACATTTCTTGGTAGAATCATGCAGGATTGAAATTTTTGATGGTTTTTTACTCCTCTCAACAGCCCAAACAAGTTTCTAAAAGGATGAGTTTGCAACTACTTTACTTTTGGAGAAAATTCAAAACATTCATTATTCAATAGGGCCCAAACTATCAAAAACCAGCGGTTTGAATGAACACACATTTCTTGGTTGAATCGTGCAGGACTGAAATTTTTGATGTTTTTCTACTCCTCTCATTAGCCCAAACAAGTCTCTAAAAGGATGAGTTTGCAACTACTTTACTTTTGGAGAAAATTCAAAACATTCATTATTCAATAGAGCCCAATAGCAAAAACCAGCGTTTTGAATGAAGAATCACATTTCTTGGTAGAATCATGCAGGATTGAAATTTTTGATGGTTTTTTACTGCTCTCAACAGCCCAAACAAGTTTCTAAAAGGATGAGTTTGCAACTACTTTACTTTTGGAGAAAATTCAAAACATTCATTATTCAATAGGGCCCAAACTATCAAAAACCAGCGGTTTGAATGAACACACATTTCTTGGTAGAATCATGCAGGACTGAAATTTTTGATGTTTTTCTACTCCTCTCATGAGCCCAAACAAGTCTCTAAAAGCATGAGTTTGCAACTACTTTACTTTTGGAGAAAATTCAAAACATTCATTATTCAATAGAGCCCAATAGCAAAAATCAGGTTTTGAATGAAGAATCACATTTCTTGGTAGAATCATGCAGGATTGAAATTTTTGATGGTTTTTTACTCCTCTCAACAGCCCAAACAAGTTTCTAAAAGGATGAGTTTGCAACTACTTTAGTTTTGGAGAAAATTCAAAACATTCATTATTCAATAGGGCCCAAAATATCAAAAACCAGCGGTTTGAATGAACACACATTTCTTGGTAGAATCGTGCAGGACTGAAATTTTTGATGTTTTTCTACTCCTCTCATGAGCCCAAACAAGTCTCTAAAAGCATGAGTTTGCAACTACTTTACTTTTGGAGAAAATTCAAAACATTCATTATTCAATAGAGCCCAATAGCAAAAATCAGGTTTTGAATGAAGAATCACATTTCTTGGTAAAATCATGCAGGATTGAAATTTTTGATGGTTTTTTACTCCTCTCAACAGCCCAAACAAGTTTCTAAAAGGATTAGTTTGCAACTACTTTACTTTTGGAGAAAATTCAAAACATTCATTATTGAATAGGGCCCAAACTATCAAAAACCAGCAGTTTCAATGAACACACATTTCTTGGTAGAATCATGCAGGACTGAAATTTTTGATGTTTTTCTACTCCTCTCATGAGCCCAAACAAGTCTCTAAAAGCATGAGTTTGCAACTATTTTACTTTTGGAGAAAATTCAAAACATTCATTATTCAATAGAGCCCAATAGCAAAAACCAGCGTTTTGAATGAAGAATCACATTTCTTGGTAGAATCATGCAGGATTGAAATTTTTGATGGTTTTTTACTCCTCTCAACAGCCCAAACAAGTTTCTAAAAGGATGAGTTTGCAACTACTTTACTTTTGGAGAAAATTCAAAACATTCATTATTCAATAGGGCCCAAACTATCAAAAACCAGCGGTTTCAATGAACACACATTTCTTGGTAGAATCATGCAGGACTGAAATTTTTGATGTTTTTCTACTCCTCTCATGAGCCCAAACAAGTCTCTAAAAGCATGAGTTTGCAACTACTTTACTTTTGGAGAAAATTCAAAACATTCATTATTCAATAGAGCCCAATAGCAAAAATCAGGTTTTGAATGAAGAATCACATTTCTTGGTAGAATCATGCAGGATTGAAATTTTTGATGGTTTTTTACTCCTCTCAACAGCCCAAACAAGTTTCTAAAAGGATGAGTTTGCAACTACTTTACTTTTGGAGAAAATTCAAAACATTCATTATTCAATAGGGCCCAAAATATCAAAAACCAGCAGTTTGAATGAACACACATTTCTTGGTAGAATCGTGCAGGACTGAAATTTTTGTTGTTTTTCTACTCCTCTCATGAGCCCAAACAAGTCTCTAAAAGGATGAGTTTGCAACTACTTTACTTTTGGAGAAAATTCAAAACATTCATTATTCAATAGAGCCCAATAGCAAAAACCAGCGTTTTGAATGAAGAATCACATTTCTTGGTAGAATCATGCAGGATTGAAATTTTTGATGGTTTTTTACTCCTCTCAACAGCCCAAACAAGTTTCTAAAAGCATGAGTTTGCAACTACTTTACTTTTGGAGAAAATTCAAAACATTCGTTATTCAATAGGGCCCAAAATATCAAAAACCAGCGGTTTGAATGAACACACATTTCTTGGTAGAATCGTGCAGGACTGAAATTTTTGATTTTTTTCTACTCCTCTCATGAGCCCAAACAAGTCTCTAAAAGCATGAGTTTGCAACTACTTTACTTTTGGAGAAAATTCAAAACATTCATTATTCAATAGAGCCCAATAGCAAAAACCAGCGTTTTGAATGAAGAATCACATTTCTTGGTAGAATCATGCAGGATTGAAATTTTTGATGGTTTTTTACTCCTCTCAACAGCCCAAACAAGTTTCTAAAAGGATGAGTTTGCAACTACTTTACTTTTGGAGAAAATTCAACACATTCATTATTCAATAGGGCCCAAACTATCAAAAACCAGCGGTTTGAATGAACACACATTTCTTGGTAGAATCGTGCAGGACTGAAATTTTTGATGTTTTTCTACTCCTCTCATTAGCCCAAACAAGTCTCTAAAAGGATGAGTATGCAACTACTTTACTTTTGGAGAAAATTCAAAACATTCATTATTCAATAGAGCCCAATAGCAAAAACCAGCGTTTTGAATGAAGAATCACATTTCTTGGTAGAATCATGCAGGATTGAAATTTTTGATGGTTTTTTACTGCTCTCAACAGCCCAAACAAGTTTCTAAAAGGATGAGTTTGCAACTACTTTACTTTTGGAGAAAATTCAAAACATTCATTATTCAATAGGGCCCAAACTATCAAAAACCAGCGGTTTCAATGAACACACATTTCTTGGTAGAATCATGCAGGACTGAAATTTTTGATGTTTTTCTACTCCTCTCATGAGCCCAAACAAGTCTCTAAAAGCATGAGTTTGCAACTACTTTAATTTTGGAGAAAATTCAAAACATTCATTATTCAATAGAGCCCAATAGCAAAAACCAGCGTTTTGAATGAAGAATCACATTTCTTGGTAGAATCATGCAGGATTGAAATTTTTGATGGTTTTTTACTCCTCTCAACAGCCCAAACAAGAGTCTAAAAGGATGAGTTTGCAACTACTTTACTTTTGGAGAAAATTCAAAACATTCATTATTCAATAGGGCCCAAAATATCAAAAACCAGCGGTTTGAGTGAACACACATTTCTTGGTAGAATCGTGCAGGACTGAAATTTTTGATGTTTTTTTACTCCTCTCATGAGCCCAAACAAGTCTCTAAAAGGATGAGTTTGCAACTACTTTACTTTTGGAGAAAATTCAAAACATTCATTATTCAATAGAGCCCAAAAGCAAAAACCAGCGTTTTGAATGAAGAATCACATTTCTTGGTAGAATCATGCAGGATTGAAATTTTTGATGGTTTTTTACTCCTCTCAACAGCCCAAACAAGTTTCTAAAAGCATGAGTTTGCAACTACTTTACTTTTGGAGAAAATTCAAAACATTCGTTATTCAATAGGGCCCAAAATATCAAAAACCAGCGGTTTGAATGAACACACATTTCTTGGTAGAATCGTGCAGGACTGAAATTTTTGATTTTTTTCTACTCCTCTCATGAGCCCAAACAAGTCTCTAAAAGCATGAGTTTGCAACTACTTTACTTTTGGAGAAAATTCAAAACATTCATTATTCAATAGAGCCCAATAGCAAAAACCAGCGTTTTGAATGAAGAATCACATTTCTTGGTAGAATCATGCAGGATTGAAATTTTTGATGGTTTTTTACTCCTCTCAACAGCCCAAACAAGTTTCTAAAAGGATGAGTTTGCAACTACTTTACTTTTGGAGAAAATTCAACACATTCATTATTCAATAGGGCCCAAACTATCAAAAACCAGCGGTTTGAATGAACACACATTTGTTGGTAGAATCGTGCAGGACTGAAATTTTTGATGTTTTTCTACTCCTCTCATTAGCCCAAACAAGTCTCTAAAAGGATGAGTATGCAACTACTTTACTTTTGGAGAAAATTCAAAACATTCATTATTCAATAGAGCCCAATAGCAAAAACCAGCGTTTTGAATGAAGAATCACATTTCTTGGTAGAATCATGCAGGATTGAAATTTTTGATGGTTTTTTACTGCTCTCAACAGCCCAAACAAGTTTCTAAAAGGATGAGTTTGCAACTACTTTACTTTTGGAGAAAATTCAAAACATTCATTATTCAATAGGGCCCAAACTATCAAAAACCAGCGGTTTCAATGAACACACATTTCTTGGTAGAATCATGCAGGACTGAAATTTTTGATGTTTTTCTACTCCTCTCATGAGCCCAAACAAGTCTCTAAAAGCATGAGTTTGCAACTACTTTAATTTTGGAGAAAATTCAAAACATTCATTATTCAATAGAGCCCAATAGCAAAAACCAGCGTTTTGAATGAAGAATCACATTTCTTGGTAGAATCATGCAGGATTGAAATTTTTGATGGTTTTTTACTCCTCTCAACAGCCCAAACAAGAGTCTAAAAGGATGAGTTTGCAACTACTTTACTTTTGGAGAAAATTCAAAACATTCATTATTCAATAGGGCCCAAAATATCAAAAACCAGCGGTTTGAATGAACACACATTTCTTGGTAGAATCGTGCAGGACTGAAATTTTTGATGTTTTTTTACTCCTCTCATGAGCCCAAACAAGTCTCTAAAAGGATGAGTTTGCAACTACTTTACTTTTGGAGAAAATTCAAAACATTCATTATTCAATAGAGCCCAATAGCAAAAACCAGCGTTTTGAATGAAGAATCACATTTCTTGGTAGAATCATGCAGGATTGAAATTTTTGATGGTTTTTTACTCCTCTCAACAGCCCAAACAAGTTTCTAAAAGGATGAGTTTGCAACTACTTTACTTTTGGAGAAAATTCAAAACATTCATTATTCAATAGGGCCCAAACTATCAAAAACCAGCGGTTTGAATGAACACACATTTCTTGGTAGAATCGTGCAGGACTGAAATTTTTGATGTTTTTCTACTCCTCTCATTAGCCCAAACAAGTCTCTAAAAGGATGAGTTTGCAACTACTTTACTTTTGGAGAAAATTCAAAACATTCATTATTCAATAGAGCCCAATAGCAAAAACTAGCGTTTTGAATGAAGAATCACATTTCTTGGTAGAATCATGCAGGATTGAAATTTTTGATGGTTTTTTACTTCTCTCAACAGCCCAAACAAGTTTCTAAAAGGATGAGTTTGCAACTACTTTACTTTTGGAGAAAATTCAAAACATTTATTATTCAATAGGGCCCAAACTATCAAAAACCAGCGGTTTGAATGAACACACATTTCTTGGTAGAATCATGCAGGACTGAAATTTCTGATGTTTTTCTACTCCTCTCATGAGCCCAAACAAGTCTCTAAAAGCATGAGTTTGCAACTACTTTACTTTTGGAGAAAACTCAAAACATTCATTATTCAATAGAGCCCAATAGCAAAAATCAGGTTTTGAATGAAGAATCACATTTCTTGGTAGAATCATGCAGGATTGAAATTTTTGATGGTTTTTTACTCCTCTCAACAGCCCAAACAAGTTTCTAAAAGGATGAGTTTGCAACTACTTTACTTTTGAAGAAAATTCAAAACATTCATTATTCAATAGGGCCCAAAATATCAAAAACCAGCGGTTTGAATGAACACACATTTCTTGGTAGAATCGTGCAGGACTGAAATTTTTGATGTTTTTCTACTCCTCTCATGAGCACAAACAAGTCTCTAAAAGGATGAGTTTGCAACTACTTTACTTTTGGAGAAAATTCAAAACATTCATTATTCAACAGAGCCCAATAACAAAAACCAGCGTTTTGAATGAAGAATTACATTTCTTGGTAGAATCATGCAGGATTGAAATTTTTGATGGTTTTTTACTCCTCTCAACAGCCCAAACAAGAGTCTAAAAGGATGAGTTTGCAACTACTTTACTTTTGGAGAAAATTCAAAACATTCATTATTCAATAGGGCCCAAAATATAAAAAACCAGCGGTTTGAATGAACACACATTTCTTGGTAGAATCGTGCAGGACTGAAATTTTTGATGTTTTTTTACTCCTCTCATGAGCCCAAACAAGTCTCTAAAAGGATGAGTTTGCAACTACTTTACTTTTGGAGAAAATTCAAAACATTCATTATTCAATAGAGCCCAATAGCAAAAACCAGCGTTTTGAATGAAGAATCACATTTCTTGGTAGAATCATGCAGGATTGAAATTTTTGATGGTTTTTTACTCCTCTCAACAGCCCAAACAAGTTTCTAAAAGGATGAGTTTGCAACTACTTTACTGTTGGAGAAAATTCAAAACATTCGTTATTCAATAGGGCCCAAACTATCAAAAACCAGCGGTTTGAATGAACACACATTTCTTGGTAGAATCGTGCAGGACTGAAATTTTTGATGTTTTTCTACTCCTCTCATTAGCCCAAACAAGTCTCTAAAAGGATGAGTTTGCAACTACTTTACTTTTGGAGAAAATTCAAAACATTCATTATTCAATAGAGCCCAATAGCAAAAACCAGCGTTTTGAATGAAGAATCACATTTCTTGGTAGAATCATGCAGGATTGAAATTTTTGATGGTTTTTTACTGCTCTCAACAGCCCAAACAAGTTTCTAAAAGGATGAGTTTGCAACTACTTTACTTTTGGAGAAAATTCAAAACATTCATTATTCAATAGGGCCCAAACTATCAAAAACCAGCGGTTTGAATGAACACACATTTCTTGGTAGAATCATGCAGGACTGAAATTTTTGATGTTTTTCTACTCCTCTCATGAGCCCAAACAAGTCTCTAAAAGCATGAGTTTGCAACTACTTTACTTTTGGAGAAAACTCAAAACATTCATTATTCAATAGAGCCCAATAGCAAAAATCAGGTTTTGAATGAAGAATCACATTTCTTGGTAGAATCATGCAGGATTGAAATTTTTGATGGTTTTTTACTCCTCTCAACAGCCCAAACAAGTTTCTAAAAGGATGAGTTTGCAACTACTTTACTTTTGAAGAAAATTCAAAACATTCATTATTCAATAGGGCCCAAAATATCAAAAACCAGCAGTTTGAATGAACACACATTTCTTGGTAGAATCGTGCAGGACTGAAATTTTTGATGTTTTTCTACTCCTCTCATGAGCACAAACAAGTCTCTGAAAGGATGAGTTTGCAACTACTTTACTTTTGGAGAAAATTCAAAACATTCATTATTCAACAGAGCCCAATAACAAAAACCAGCGTTTTGAATGAAGAATCACATTTCTTGGTAGAATCGTGCAGGATTGAAATTTTTGATGGTTTTTTACTCCTCTCAACAGCCCAAACAAGTTTCTAAAAGGATGAGTTTGCAACTATTTTATTTTTGGAGAAAATTCAAAACATTCATTATTCAATAGGGCCCAAACTATCAAAAACCAGCGGTTTCAATGAACACACATTTCTTGGTAGAATCATGCAGGACTGAAATTTTTGATGTTTTTCTACTCCTCTCATGAGCCCAAACAAGTCTCTAAAAGCATGAGTTTGCAACTACTTTACTTTTGGAGAAAATTCAAAACATTCATTATTCAATAGAGCCCAATAGCAAAAATCAGGTTTTGAATGAAGAATCACATTTCTTGGTAAAATCATGCAGGATTGAAATTTTTGATGGTTTTTTACTCCTCTCAACAGCCCAAACAAGTTTCTAAAAGGATGAGTTTGCAACTACTTTACTTTTGGAGAAAATTCAAAACATTCATTATTCAATAGGGCCCAAACTATCAAAAACCAGCAGTTTCAATGAACACACATTTCTTGGTAGAATCATGCAGGACTGAAATTTTTGATGTTTTTCGACTCCTCTCATGAGCCCAAACAAGTCTCTAAAAGCATGAGTTTGCAACTACTTTACTTTTGGAGAAAATTCAAAACATTCATTATTCAATAGAGCCCAATAGCAAAAATCAGGTTTTGAATGAAGAATCACATTTCTTGGTAGAATCATGCAGGATTGAAATTTTTGATGATTTTATACTCCTCTCAACAGCCCAAACAAGTTTCTAAAAGGATGAGTTTGCAACTACTTTACTTTTGGAGAAAATTCAAAACATTCATTATTCAATAGGGCCCAAAATATCAAAAACCAGCGGTTTGAATGAACACACATTTATTGGTAGAATCGTGCAGGACTGAAATTTTTGATGTTTTTCTACTCCTCTCATGAGCCCAAACAAGTGTCTAAAAGGATGAGTTTGCAACTACTTTACTTTTGGAGAAAATTCAAAACATTCATTATTCAATAGAGCCCAATAGCAAAAACCAGCGTTTTGAATGAAGAATCACATTTCTTGGTAGAATCATGCAGGATTGAAATTTTTGATGGTTTTTTACTTCTCTCAACAGCCCAAACAAGTTTCTAAAAGCATGAGTTTGCAACTACTTTACTTTTGGAGACAATTCAAAACATTCGTTATTCAATAGGGCCCAAAATATCAAAAACCAGCGGTTTGAATGAACACACATTTCTTGGTAGAATCGTGCAGGACTGAAATTTTTGATTTTTTTCTACTCCTCTCATGAGCCCAAACAAGTCTCTAAAAGCATGAGTTTGCAACTACTTTACTTTTGGAGAAAATTCAAAACATTCATTATTCAATAGAGCCCAATAGCAAAAACCAGCGTTTTGAATGAAGAATCACATTTCTTGGTAGAATCATGCAGGATTGAAATTTTTGATGGTTTTTTACTCCTCTCAACAGCCCAAACAAGTTTCTAAAAGGATGAGTTTGCAACTACTTTATTTTTGGAGAAAATTCAAAACATTCATTATTCAATAGGGCCCAAACTATCAAAAACCAGCGGTTTCAATGAACACACATTTCTTGGTAGAATCATGCAGGACTGAAATTTCTGATGTTTTTCTAATCTCATGAGCCCAAACAAGTCTCTAAAAGCATGAGTTTGCAACTACTTTACTTTTGGAGAAAATTCAAAACATTCATTATTCAATAGGGCCCAAACTATCAAAAACCAGCGGTTTGAATGAACACACATTTCTTGGTAGAATCGTGCAGGACTGAAATTTTTGATGTTTTTCTACTCCTCTCATGAGCCCAAACAAGTCTCTAAAAGCATGAGTTTGCAACTACTTTACTTTTGGAGAAAATTCAAAACATTCATTATTCAATAGAGCCCAATAGCAAAAATCAGGTTTTGAATGAAGAATCACATTTCTTGGTAGAATCATGCAGGATTGAAATTTTTGATGATTTTATACTCCTCTCAACAGCCCAAACAAGTTTCTAAAAGGATGAGTTTGCAACTACTTTACTTTTGGAGAAAATTCAAAACATTCATTATTCAATAGGGCCCAAAATATCAAAAACCAGCGGTTTGAATGAACACACATTTCTTGGTAGAATCGTGCAGGACTGAAATTTTTGATGTTTTTCTACTCCTCTCATGAGCCCAAACAAGTGTCTAAAAGGATGAGTTTGCAACTACTTTACTTTTGGAGAAAATTCAAAACATTCATTATTCAATAGAGCCCAATAGCAAAAACCAGCGTTTTGAATGAAGAATCACATTTCTTGGTAGAATCATGCAGGATTGAAATTTTTGATGGTTTTTTACTTCTCTCAACAGCCCAAACAAGTTTCTAAAAGCATGAGTTTGCAACTACTTTACTTTTGGAGACAATTCAAAACATTCGTTATTCAATAGGGCCCAAAATATCAAAAACCAGCGGTTTGAATGAACACACATTTCTTGGTAGAATCGTGCAGGACTGAAATTTTTGATTTTTTTCAACTCCTCTCATGAGCCCAAACAAGTCTCTAAAAGCATGAGTTTGCAACTACTTTACTTTTGGAGAAAATTCAAAACATTCATTATTCAATAGAGCCCAATAGCAAAAACCAGCGTTTTGAATGAAGAATCACATTTCTTGGTAGAATCATGCAGGATTGAAATTTTTGATGGTTTTTTACTCCTCTCAACAGCCCAAACAAGTTTCTAAAAGGATGAGTTTGCAACTACTTTATTTTTGGAGAAAATTCAAAACATTCATTATTCAATAGGGCCCAAACTATCAAAAACCAGCGGTTTCAATGAACACACATTTCTTGGTAGAATCATGCAGGACTGAAACTTCTGATGTTTTTCTAATCTCATGAGCCCAAACAAGTCTCTAAAAGCATGAGTTTGCAACTACTTTACTTTTGGAGAAAATTCAAAACATTCATTATTCAATAGGGCCCAAACTATCAAAAACCAGCGGTTTGAATGAACACACATTTCTTGGTAGAATCGTGCAGGACTGAAATTTTTGATGTTTTTCTACTCCTCTCATGAGCCCAAACAAGTCTCTAAAAGCATGAGTTTGCAACTACTTTACTTTTGGAGAAAATTCAAAACATTCATTATTCAATAGAGCCCAATAGCAAAAATCAGGTTTTGAATGAAGAATCACATTTCTTGGTAGAATCATGCAGGATTGAAATTTTTGATGGTTTTTTACTCCTCTCAACAGCCCAAACAAGTTTCTAAAAGGATGAGTTTGCAACTACTTTACTTTTGGAGAAAATTCAAAACATTCATTATTCAATAGGGCCCAAAATATCAAAAACCAGCGGTTTGAATGAACACACATTTCTTGGTAGAATCGTGCAGGACTGAAATTTTTGATGTTTTTCTACTCCTCTCATGAGCCCAAACAAGTCTCTAAAAGGATGAGTTTGCAACTACTTTACTTTTGGAGAAAATTCAAAACATTCATTATTCAATAGAGCCCAATAGCAAAAACCAGCATTTTGAATGAAGAATCACATTTCTTGGTAGAATCATGCAGGATTGTAATTTTTGATGGTTTTTTACTCCTCTCAACAGCCCAAACAAGTTTCTAAAAGGATGAGTTTGCAACTACTTTACTTTTGGAGAAAATTCAAAACATTCGTTATTCAATAGGGCCCAAAATATCAAAAACCAGCGGTTTGAATGAACACACATTTCTTGGTAGAATCGTGCAGGACTGAAATTTTTGATTTTTTTCTACTCCTCTCATGAGCCCAAACAAGTCTCTAAAAGCATGAGTTTGCAACTACTTTACTTTTGGAGAAAATTCAAAACATTCATTATTCAATAGAGCACAATAGCAAAAACCAGCGTTTTGAATGAAGAATCACATTTCTTGGTAGAATCATGCAGGATTGAAATTTTTGATGATTTTTTACTCCTCTCAACAGCCCAAACAAGTTTCTAAAAGGATGAGTTTGCAACTACTTTATTTTTGGAGAAAATTCAAAACATTCATTATTCAATAGGGCCCAAACTATCAAAAACCAGCAGTTTCAATGAACACACATTTCTTGGTAGAATCATGCAGGACTGAAATTTCTGATGTTTTTCTACTCTCATGAGCCCAAACAAGTCTCTAAAAGCATGAGTTTTCAACTACTTTACTTTTGGAGAAAATTCAAAACATTCATTATTCAATAGGGCGCAAACTATCAAAAACCAGCGGTTTGAATGAACACACATTTCTTGGTAGAATCGTGCAGGACTGAAATTTTTGATGTTTTTCTACTCCTCTCATGAGCCCAAACAAGTCTCTAAAAGGATGAGTTTGCAAATACTTTACTTTTGGAGAAAATTCAAAACATTCATTATTCAATAGAGCCCAATAGCAAAAACCAGCGTTTTGAATGAAGAATCACATTTCTTGGTAGAATCATGCAGGATTGAAATTTTTGATGGTTTTTTACTGCTCTCAACAGCCCAAACAAGTTTCTAAAAGGATGAGTTTGCAACTACTTTATTTTTGGAGAAAATTCAAAACATTCATTATTCAATAGGGCCCAAACTATCAAAAACCAGCAGTTTCAATGAACACACATTTCTTGGTAGAATCATGCAGGACTGAAATTTCTGATGTTTTTCTACTCTCATGAGCCCAAACAAGTCTCTAAAAGCATGAGTTTTCAACTACTTTACTTTTGGAGAAAATTCAAAACATTCATTATTCAATAGGGCGCAAACTATCAAAAACCAGCGGTTTGAATGAACACACATTTCTTGGTAGAATCGTGCAGGACTGAAATTTTTGATGTTTTTCTACTCCTCTCATGAGCCCAAACAAGTCTCTAAAAGGATGAGTTTGCAAATACTTTACTTTTGGAGAAAATTCAAAACATTCATTATTCAATAGAGCCCAATAGCAAAAACCAGCGTTTTGAATGAAGAATCACATTTCTTGGTAGAATCATGCAGGATTGAAATTTTTGATGGTTTTTTACTGCTCTCAACAGCCCAAACAAGTTTCTAAAAGGATGAGTTTGCAACTACTTTACTTTTGGAGAAAATTCAAAACATTCATTATTCAATAGGGCCCAAACTATCAAAAACCAGCGGTTTCAATGAACACACATTTCTTGGTAGAATCATGCAGGACTGAAATTTTTGATGTTTTTCTACTCCTCTCATGAGCCCAAACAAGTCTCTAAAAGCATGAGTTTGCAACTACTTTACTTTTGGAGAAAATTCAAAACATTCATTATTCAATAGAGCCCAATAGCAAAAATCAGGTTTTGAATGAAGAATCACATTTCTTGGTAGAATCATGCAGGATTGAAATTTTTGATGGTTTTTTACTCCTCTCAACAGCCCAAACAAGTTTCTAAAAGGATGAGTTTGCAACTACTTTACTTTTGGAGAAAATTCAAAACATTCATTATTCAATAGGGCCCAAACTATCAAAAACCAGCGGTTTGAATGAACACACATTTCTTGGTAGGATCGTGCAGGACTGAAATTTTTGATGTTTTTCTACTCCTCTCATTAGCCCAAACAAGTCTCTAAAAGGATGAGTTTGCAACTACTTTACTTTTGGAGAAAATTCAAAACATTCATTATTCAATAGAGCCCAATAGCAAAAACCAGCATTTTGAATGAAGAATCACATTTCTTGGTAGAATCATGCAGGATTGAAATTTTTGATGGTTTTTTACTGCTCTCAACAGCCCAAACAAGTTTCTAAAAGGATGAGTTTGCAACTACTTTACTTTTGGAGAAAATTCAAAACATTCATTATTCAATAGGGCCCAAACTATCAAAAACCAGCGGTTTCAATGAACACTAGTGTTGAGCATTCCGATACCGCAAGTATCGGGTATCGGCCGATACTTGCTGTATCGGAATTCCGATACCGACTTCCGATTTTTTTTCAATATCGGAATTCGGCATCGGAATCGGAAGTTCAGTTGATTGACGGCCTGACGTCATCATGATGCGCGGTGTGTGCGCATCATGATGCGCCGTCATTTCGGGCCTTCCGGGGGTCTCTGCCGGCCTGCCGGGGGGCTGTGCCGGCCTGCCGGGGGGCTGTGTGGACTGCCCGGGGTCTGTACCGGCCTGCCGGGGGGCTGTGCCGGCCTGCCGGTGGTCTGTACCGGCCTGCCGGGGGTCTGTACCGGCCTGCCGGGGGGCTGTGCCGGCCTGCCGGGGGGCTGTGCTGATGTCCGGGGGTCTGTGCAAGCATCGTCCGATGGGACTACAAGTCCCAGCGGGCGATGCCTGCTACCATGACAGTGATTGACACATTAGCCAATGATGGGACAGTAGTAGTCCCATCATCCGGCTAATGTGTTAAATGTTAAAAAAAAAAAAAAAAATACTACATACATACTACATGCATGCTACATACATGCTACATGCATGCTACATACATACTACATATATACTACATACATACTACATACATGCTACATACATACTGCATGCTACATACATACTACATACATACTACATGCATGCTACATACATACTACATGCATGCTACATACATACTACATACATACTGCATGCTACATACATACTACATACATACTACATGCATGCTACATACATACTACATATATACTACATGCATGCTACATACATACTACATGCTACATACATACTACATATATACTACATACATACTACATACATGCTACATACATACTACATGCATGCTACATACATACTACATATATACTACATGCATGCTACATACATACTACATATATACTACATGCATGCTACATACATACTACATGCTACATACATACTACATATATACTACATACATACTACATACATGCTACATACATACTGCATGCTACATACATACTACATATATACTACATACATACTACATACATGCTACATACATACTGCATGCTACATACATACTACATACATACTACATACATACTACATGCATGCTACATGCATGCTACATGCATGCTACATACATACTACATGCATGCTACATGCATGCTACATACATACTACATGCTACATACATACCACATATATACTACATACATACAATACATTCATACAATACATACATAGACATACAGTACATATAACATAGAGTAACATACTTACCAATACTTGTCACATTGTTCCCCGAAGCCATTGTCTTTTCCGGGATAAATATTAACATAACAAACCACAAAAATACTCACCCACGATCCGAAGCAGTCCACGAGTGTGTCCCACGATGATCTTGGGTAGAGAACTGCAGCATCAGATGATGCTGCCGTTCTCTACGGGCTGCAGGAATCCAATGACGGAAGGTAGGTATCCTTCCGCACTGTATTCCTCCGCCACTTAAAAAAAAAAAGTCCCTAGTCTCACTTTATGCCATTGCTGTGTGGGAAATTCCCACACAGCAATGGCATAAAGTGAGACTAGGGACTTTTTTTTTTTTAAGTGGCGGAGGAATACAGTGCGGAAGGATACCTACCTTCCGTCATTGGATTCCTGCAGCCCGTAGAGAACGGCAGCATCATCTGATGCTGCAGTTCTCTACCCAAGATCGTCGTGGGACACACTCGTGGACTGCTTCGGATCGTGGGTGAGTATTTTTGTGGTTTGTTATGTTAATATTTATCCCGGAAAAGACAATGGCTTCGGGGAACAATGTGACAAGTATTGGTAAGTATGTTACTCTATGTTATATGTACTGTATGTCTATGTATATATTGTATGAATGTATTGTATGTATGTAGTATATATGTGGTATGTATGTAGCATGTAGTATGTATGTAGCATGCATGTAGCATGCATGTAGTATGTATGTAGCATGCATGTAGCATGCATGTAGTATGTATGTAGTATGTATGTAGTATGTATGTAGCATGCAGTATGTATTTAGCATGTATGTAGTATGTATGTAGTATATATGTAGTATGTATGTAGCATGCAGTATGTATGTAGCATGTATGTAGTATGTATGTAGTATATATGTAGTATGTATGTAGCATGTAGTATGTATGTAGCATGCATGTAGTATATATGTAGTATGTATGTAGCATGCATGTAGTATGTATGTAGTATGTATGTAGTATATATGTAGTATGTATGTAGCATGCAGTATGTATGTAGCATGTATGTAGTATGTATGTAGTATATATGTAGTATGTATGTAGCATGTAGTATGTATGTAGCATGCATGTAGTATATATGTAGTATGTATGTAGCATGCATGTAGTATGTATGTAGTATGTATGTAGCATGCAGTATGTATGTAGTATGTATGTAGTATGTATGTAGCATGCATGTAGTATATATGTAGTATGTATGTAGCATGCATGTAGTATGTATGTAGTATGTATGTAGCATGCAGTATGTATGTAGTATGTATGTAGTATGTATGTAGCATGCATGTAGTATGTATGTAGTATATATGTGTTATGTATGTAGCATGTAGCATGCATGTAGCATGCATGTAGTATATATGTAGTATATATGTGGTATGTATGTAGCATGCAGTATGTATGTAGCATGCATGTAGTATATATGTAGTATGTATGTTGCATGTAGTATTTATGTAGTATGAATGTAGCATGTATGTAGTATGTAGTATGAATGTAGCATGTATGTAGTATGCATGTTGTATGTATGTAGCATGTAATTTTTTTTTTTTTTTTTTTTTTTAACATTTAACACATTAGCCGGATGATGGGACTACTACTGTCCCATCATTGGCTAATGTGTCAATCACTGTCATGGTAGCAGGCATCGCCCGATGGGACTTGTAGTCCCATCGGACGATGCCTGCACAGACCCCCGGAGCCTGCACAGCCCCCCGGCAGGCCGGCACAGCCCCCCGGCAGGCCGGCACAGCCCCCCGGAGCCTGCACAGCCCCCCGGCAGGCCGGCACAGCCCCCCGGAGCCTGCACAGACCACCGGCAGGCCGGCACAGACCGCCGGAGCCTGCACAGACCCCCTGGCAGGCCGGCACAGCCCCCGAAAGGCCCGTACAGACCCCAGAGAGGCTGTACAAGGGCAGGAAAGGGTTTTTCTTATTCCGATACCGGAAGTCCCATAGACTTGAATGGGACTTCCGGTATCGGAATCGGCGATACCGATACTTTTTTTAAAGATCGGCCGATACCATCCGATACGATACTTTGAAGTATCGGACGGTATCGCTCAACTCTAATGAACACACATTTCTTGGTAGAATCATGCAGGACTGAAATTTCTGATGTTTTTCTAATCTCATGAGCCCAAACAAGTCTCTAAAAGCATGAGTTTGCAACTACTTTACTTTTGGAGAAAATTCAAAACATTCATTATTCAATAGGGCCCAAACTATCAAAAACCAGCGGTTTGAATGAACACACATTTCTTGGTAGAATCGTGCAGGACTGAAATTTTTGATGTTTTTCTACTCCTCTCATGAGCCCAAACAAGTTTCTAAAAGGATGAGTTTGCAACTACTTTATTTTTGGAGAAAATTCAAAACATTCATTATTCAATAGGGCCCAAACTATCAAAAACCAGCGGTTTCAATGAACACACATTTCTTGGTAGAATCATGCAGGACTGAAATTTCTGATGTTTTTCTAATCTCATGAGCCCAAACAAGTCTCTAAAAGCATGAGTTTGCAACTACTTTACTTTTGGAGAAAATTCAAAACATTCATTATTCAATAGGGCCCAAACTATCAAAAACCAGCGGTTTGAATGAACACACATTTCTTGGTAGAATCGTGCAGGACTGAAATTTTTGATGTTTTTCTACTCCTCTCATGAGCCCAAACAAGTTTCTAAAAGCATGAGTTTGCAACTACTTTACTTTTGGAGAAAATTCAAAACATTCATTATTCAATAGGGCCCAAACTATCAAAAACCAGCGGTTTCAATGAACACACATTTCTTGGTAGAATCATGCAGGACTGAAATTTCTGATGTTTTTCTAATCTCATGAGCCCAAACAAGTCTCTAAAAGCATGAGTTTGCAACTACTTTACTTTTGGAGAAAATTCAAAACATTCATTATTCAATAGGGCCCAAACTATCAAAAACCAGCGGTTTGAATGAACACACATTTCTTGGTAGAATCGTGCAGGACTGAAATTTTTGATGTTTTTCTACTCCTCTCATGAGCCCAAACAAGTCTCTAAAAGCATGAGTTTGCAACTACTTTACTTTTGGAGAAAATTCAAAACATTCATTATTCAATAGAGCCCAATAGCAAAAATCAGGTTTTGAATGAAGAATCACATTTCTTTTTAGAATCATGCAGGATTGAAATTTTTGATGGTTTTTTACTCCTCTCAACAGCCCAAACAAGTTTCTAAAAGGATGAGTTTGCAACTACTTTACTTTTGGAGAAAATTCAAAACATTCATTATTCAATAGGGCCCAAAATATCAAAAACCAGCGGTTTGAATGAACACACATTTCTTGGTAGAATCGTGCAGGACTGAAATTTTTGATGTTTTTCTACTCCTCTCATGAGCCCAAACAAGTCTCTAAAAGGATGAGTTTGCAACTACTTTACTTTTGGAGAAAATTCAAAACATTCATTATTCAATAGAGCACAATAGCAAAAACCAGCGTTTTGAATGAAGAATCACATTTCTTGGTAGAATCATGCAGGATTGTAATTTTTGATGGTTTTTTACTCCTCTCAACAGCCCAAACAAGTTTCTAAAAGGATGAGTTTGCAACTACTTTACTTTTGGAGAAAATTCAAAACATTCGTTATTCAATAGGGCCCAAAATATCAAAAACCAGCGGTTTGAATGAACACACATTTCTTGGTAGAATCGTGCAGGACTGAAATTTTTGATTTTTTTCTACTCCTCTCATGAGCCCAAACAAGTCTCTAAAAGCATGAGTTTGCAACTACTTTACTTTTGGAGAAAATTCAAAACATTCATTATTCAATAGAGCACAATAGCAAAAACCAGCGTTTTGAATGAAGAATCACATTTCTTGGTAGAATCATGCAGGATTGAAATTTTTGATGGTTTTTTACTCCTCTCAACAGCCCAAACAAGTTTCTAAAAGGATGAGTTTGCAACTACTTTATTTTTGGAGAAAATTCAAAACATTCATTATTCAATAGGGCCCAAACTATCAAAAACCAGCAGTTTCAATGAACACACATTTCTTGGTAGAATCATGCAGGACTGAAATTTCTGATGTTTTTCTACTCTCATGAGCCCAAACAAGTCTCTAAAAGCATGAGTTTTCAACTACTTTACTTTTGGAGAAAATTCAAAACATTCATTATTCAATAGGGCCCAAACTATCAAAAACCAGCGGTTTGAATGAACACACATTTCTTGGTAGAATCGTGCAGGACTGAAATTTTTGATGTTTTTCTACTCCTCTCATGAGCCCAAACAAGTCTCTAAAAGGATGAGTTTGCAAATACTTTACTTTTGGAGAAAATTCAAAACATTCATTATTCAATAGAGCCCAATAGCAAAAACCAGCGTTTTGAATGAAGAATCACATTTCTTGGTAGAATCATGCAGGATTGAAATTTTTGATGGTTTTTTACTGCTCTCAACAGCCCAAACAAGTTTCTAAAAGGATGAGTTTGCAACTACTTTACTTTTGGAGAAAATTCAAAACATTCATTATTCAATAGGGCCCAAACTATCAAAAACCAGCGGTTTCAATGAACACACATTTCTTGGTAGAATCATGCAGGACTGAAATTTTTGATGTTTTTCTACTCCTCTCATGAGCCCAAACAAGTCTCTAAAAGCATGATTTTGCAACTACTTTACTTTTGGAGAAAATTCAAAACATTCATTATTCAATAGAGCCCAATAGCAAAAATCAGGTTTTGAATGAAGAATCACATTTCTTGGTAGAATCATGCAGGATTGAAATTTTTGATGGTTTTTTACTCCTCTCAACAGCCCAAACAAGTTTCTAAAAGGATGAGTTTGCAACTACTTTACTTTTGGAGAAAATTCAAAACATTCATTATTCAATAGGGCCCAAACTATCAAAAACCAGCGGTTTCAATGAACACACATTTCTTGGTAGAATCATGCAGGACTGAAATTTTTGATGTTTTTCTACTCCTCTCATGAGCCCAAACAAGTCTCTAAAAGCATGATTTTGCAACTACTTTACTTTTGGAGAAAATTCAAAACATTCATTATTCAATAGAGCCCAATAGCAAAAATCAGGTTTTGAATGAAGAATCACATTTCTTGGTAGAATCATGCAGGATTGAAATTTTTGATGGTTTTTTACTCCTCTCAACAGCCCAAACAAGTTTCTAAAAGGATGAGTTTGCAACTACTTTACTTTTGGAGAAAATTCAAAACATTCATTATTCAATAGGGCCCAAACTATCAAAAACCAGCGGTTTGAATGAACACACATTTCTTGGTAGGATCGTGCAGGACTGAAATTTTTGATGTTTTTCTACTCCTCTCATTAGCCCAAACAAGTCTCTAAAAGGATGAGTTTGCAACTACTTTACTTTTGGAGAAAATTCAAAACATTCATTATTCAATAGAGCCCAATAGCAAAAACCAGCATTTTGAATGAAGAATCACATTTCTTGGTAGAATCATGCAGGATTGAAATTTTTGATGGTTTTTTACTGCTCTCAACAGCCCAAACAAGTTTCTAAAAGGATGAGTTTGCAACTACTTTACTTTTGGAGAAAATTCAAAACATTCATTATTCAATAGGGCCCAAACTATCAAAAACCAGCGGTTTCAATGAACACACATTTCTTGGTAGAATCATGCAGGACTGAAATTTTTGATGTTTTTCTACTCCTCTCATGAGCCCAAACAAGTCTCTAAAAGCATGAGTTTGCAACTACTTTACTTTTGGAGAAAATTCAAAACATTCATTATTCAATAGAGCCCAATAGCAAAAATCAGGTTTTGAATGAAGAATCACATTTCTTGGTAGAATCATGCAGGATTGAAATTTTTGATGGTTTTTTACTCCTCTCAACAGCCCAAACAAGTTTCTAAAAGGATGAGTTTGCAACTACTTTACTTTTGGAGAAAATTCAAAACATTCATTATTCAATAGGGCCCAAACTATCAAAAACCAGCGGTTTGAATGAACACACATTTCTTGGTAGAATCGTGCAGGACTGAAATTTTTGATGTTTTTCTACTCCTCTCATTAGCCCAAACAAGTCTCTAAAAGGATGAGTTTGCAACTACTTTACTTTTGGAGAAAATTCAAAACATTCATTATTCAATAGAGCCCAATAGCAAAAATCAGGTTTTGAATGAAGAATCACATTTCTTGGTAGAATCATGCAGGATTGAAATTTTTGATGGTTTTTTACTCCTCTCAACAGCCCAAACAAGTATCTAAAAGGATGAGTTTGCAACTACTTTACTTTTGGAGAAAATTCAAAACATTCATTATTCAATAGGGCCCAAACTATCAAAAACCAGCGGTTTGAATGAACACACATTTCTTGGTAGAATCGTGCAGGACTGAAATTTTTGATGTTTTTCTACTCCTCTCATGAGCCCAAACAAGTCTCTAAAAGGATGAGTTTGCAACTACTTTACTTTTGGAGAAAATTCAAAACATTCATTATTCAATAGAGCCCAATAGCAAAAACCAGCATTTTGAATGAAGAATCACATGTCTTGGTAGAATCATGCAGGATTGAAATTTTTGATGTTTTTTTACTCCTCTCAACAGCCCAAACAAGTTTCTAAAAGGATGAGTTTGCAACTACTTTACTTTTGGAGAAAATGCAAAACATTCATTATTCAATAGGGCCCAAACTATCAAAAACCAGCGGTTTCAATGAACACACATTTCTTGGTAGAATCATGCAGGACTGAAATTTTTGATGTTTTTCTACTCCTCTCATGAGCCCAAACAAGTCTCTAAAAGCATGAGTTTGCAACTACTTTACTTTTGAAGAAAATTCAAAACATTAATTATTCAATAGAGCCCAATAGCAAAAATCAGGTTTTGAATGAAGAATCACATTTCTTGGTAGAATCATGCAGGATTGAAATTTTTGATGGTTTTTTACTCCTCTCAACAGCCCAAACAAGTTTCTAAAAGGATGAGTTTGCAACTACTTTACTTTTGGAGAAAATTCAAAACATTCATTATTCAATAGAGCCCAATAGCAAAAATCAGGTTTTGAATGAAGAATCACATTTCTTGGTAGAATCATGCAGGATTGAAATTTTTGATGGTTTTTTACTCCTCTCAACAGCCCAAACAAGTATCTAAAAGGATGAGTTTGCAACTACTTTACTTTTGGAGAAAATTCAAAACATTCATTATTCAATAGGGCCCAAACTATCAAAAACCAGCGGTTTGAATGAACACACATTTCTTGGTAGAATCGTGCAGGACTGAAATTTTTGATGTTTTTCTACTCCTCTCATGAGCCCAAACAAGTCTCTAAAAGGATGAGTTTGCAACTACTTTACTTTTGGAGAAAATTCAAAACATTCATTATTCAATAGAGCCCAATAGCAAAAACCAGCATTTTGAATGAAGAATCACATGTCTTGGTAGAATCATGCAGGATTGAAATTTTTGATGGTTTTTTACTCCTCTCAACAGCCCAAACAAGTTTCTAAAAGGATGAGTTTGCAACTACTTTACTTTTGGAGAAAATGCAAAACATTCATTATTCAATAGGGCCCAAACTATCAAAAACCAGCGGTTTCAATGAACACACATTTCTTGGTAGAATCATGCAGGACTGAAATTTTTGATGTTTTTCTACTCCTCTCATGAGCCCAAACAAGTCTCTAAAAGCATGAGTTTGCAACTACTTTACTTTTGAAGAAAATTCAAAACATTCATTATTCAATAGAGCCCAATAGCAAAAATCAGGTTTTGAATGAAGAATCACATTTCTTGGTAGAATCATGCAGGATTGAAATTTTTGATGGTTTTTTACTCCTCTCAACAGCCCAAACAAGTCTCTAAAAGGATGAGTTTGCAACTACTTTACTTTTGGAGAAAATTCAAAACATTCATTATTCAATAGGGCCCAAACTATCAAAAACCAGCGGTTTGAATGAACACACATTTCTTGGTAGAATCGTGCAGGACTGAAATTTTTGATGTTTTTCTACTCCTCTCATTAGCCCAAACAAGTCTCTAAAAGGATGAGTTTGCAACTACTTTACTTTTGGAGAAAATTCAAAACATTCATTATTCAATAGAGCCCAATAGCAAAAACCAGCATTTTGAATGAAGAATCACATTTCTTGGTAGAATCATGCAGGATTGAAATTTTTGATGGTTTTTTACTGCTCTCAACAGCCCAAACAAGTTTCTAAAAGGATGAGTTTGCAACTACTTTACTTTTGGAGAAAATTCAAAACATTCATTATTCAATAGGGCCCAAACTATCAAAAACCAGCGGTTTGAATGAACACACATTTCTTGGTAGAATCATGCAGGACTGAAATTTTTGATGTTTTTCTACTCCTCTCATGAGCCCAAACAAGTCTCTAAAAGCATGAGTTTGCAACTACTTTACTTTTGGAGAAAATTCAAAACATTCATTATTCAATAGAGCCCAATAGCAAAAATCAGGTTTTGAATGAAGAATCACATTTCTTGGTAGAATCATGCAGGATTGAAATTTTTGATGGTTTTTTACTCCTCTCAACAGCCCAAACAAGTTTCTAAAAGGATGAGTTTGCAACTACTTTACTTTTGGAGAAAATTCAAAACATTCATTATTCAATAGGGCCCAAACTATCAAAAACCAGCGGTTTCAATGAACACACATTTCTTGGTAGAATCATGCAGGACTGAAATTTTTGATGTTTTTCTACTCCTCTCATGAGCCCAAACAAGTCTCTAAAAGCATGAGTTTGCAACTACTTTACTTTTGGAGAAAATTCTAAACATTCATTATTCAATAGGGCCCAAACTATCAAAAACCAGCGGTTTGAATGAACACACATTTCTTGGTAGAATCATGCAGGACTGAAATTTTTGATGTTTTTCTACTCCTCTCATGAGCCCAAACAAGTCTCTAAAAGGATGAGTTTGCAACTACTTTACTTTTGGAGAAAATTCAAAACATTCATTATTCAATAGAGCCCAATAGCAAAAACCTGCGTTTTGAATGAAGAATCACATTTCTTGGTAGAATCATGCAGGATTGAAATTTTTGATGGTTTTTTACTCCTCTCAACAGCCCAAACAAGTTTCTAAAAGGATGAGTTTGCAACTACTTTACTTTTGGAGAAAATTCAAAACATTCATTATTCAATAGGGCCCAAACTATCAAAAACCAGCGGTTTCAATGAACACACATTTCTTGGTAGAATCATGCAGGACTGAAATTTTTGATGTTTTTCTACTCCTCTCATGAGCCCAAACAAGTCTCTAAAAGCATGAGTTTGCAACTACTTTACTTTTGGAGAAAATTCTAAACATTCATTATTCAATAGGGCCCAAACTATCAAAAACCAGCGGTTTGAATGAACACACATTTCTTGGTAGAATCATGCAGGACTGAAATTTTTGATGTTTTTCTACTCCTCTCATGAGCCCAAACAAGTCTCTAAAAGGATGAGTTTGCAACTACTTTACTTTTGTAGAAAATTCAAAACATTCATTATTCAATAGAGCCCAATAGCAAAAACCTGCGTTTTGAATGAAGAATCACATTTCTTGGTAGAATCATGCAGGATTGAAATTTTTGATGGTTTTTTACTCCTCTCAACAGCCCAAACAAGTTTCTAAAAGGATGAGTTTGCAACTACTTTATTTTTGGAGAAAATTCAAAACATTCATTATTCAATAGGGCCCAAACTATCAAAAACCAGTGGTTTCAATGAACACACATTTCTTGTTGGGATCATGCAGGACTGAAATTTTTGATGTTTTTCTACTCCTCTCATGAGCCCAAACAAGTCTCTAAAAGCATGAGTTTGCAACTACTTTACTTTTGGAGAAAATTCAAAACATTCATTATTCAATAGAGCCCAATAGCAAAAATCAGGTTTTGAATGAAGAATCACATTTCTTGGTAAAATCATGCAGGATTGAAATTTTTGATGGTTTTTTACTCCTCTCAACAGCCCAAACAAGTTTCTAAAAGGATGAGTTTGCAACTACTTTACTTTTGGAGAAAATTCAAAACATTCATTATTCAATAGGGCCCAAACTATCAAAAACCAGCAGTTTCAATGAACACACATTTCTTGGTAGAATCATGCAGGACTGAAATTTTTGATGTTTTTCTACTCCTCTCATGAGCCCAAACAAGTCTCTAAAAGCATGAGTTTGCAACTACTTTACTTTTGGAGAAAATTCAAAACATTCATTATTCAATAGAGCCCAATAGCAAAAATCAGGTTTTGAATGAAGAATCACATTTCTTGGTAGAATCATGCAGGATTGAAATTTTTGATGGTTTTATACTCCTCTCAACAGCCCAAACAAGTTTCTAAAAGGATGAGTTTGCAACTACTTTACTTTTGGAGAAAATATAAAACATTCATTAATCAATAGGGCCCAAAATATCAAAAACCAGCGGTTTGAATGAACACACATTTCTTGGTAGAATCGTGCAGGACTGAAATTTTTGATGTTTTTCTACTCCTCTCATGAGCCCAATCAAGTCTCTAAAAGGATGAGTTTGCAACTACTTTACTTTTGGAGAAAATTCAAAACATTCATTATTCAATAGAGCCCAATAGCAAAAACCAGCGTTTTGAATGAAGAATCACATTTCTTGGTACAATCATGCAGGATTGAAATTTTTGATGGTTTTTTACTCCTCTCAACAGCCCAAACAAGTTTCTAAAAGCATGAGTTTGCAACTACTTTACTTTTGGAGACAATTCAAAACATTCGTTATTCAATAGGGCCCAAAATATCAAAAACCAGCGGTTTGAATGAACACACATTTCTTGGTAGAATCGAGCAGGACTGAAATTTTTGATTTTTTTCTACTCCTCTCATGAGCCCAAACAAGTCTCTAAAAGCATGAGTTTGCAACTACTTTACTTTTGGAGAAAATTCAAAACATTCATTATTCAATAGAGCCCAATAGCAAAAACCAGCGTTTTGAATGAAGAATCACATTTCTTGGTAGAATCATGCAGGATTGAAATTTTTGATGGTTTTTTACTCCTCTCAACAGCCCAAACAAGTTTCTAAAAGGATGAGTTTGCAACTACTTTATTTTTGGAGAAAATTCAAAACATTCATTATTCAATAGGGCCCAAACTATCAAAAACCAGCGGTTTCAATGAACACACATTTCTTGGTAGAATCATGCAGGACTGAAATTTCTGATGTTTTTCTAATCTCATGAGCCCAAACAAGTCACTAAAAGCATGAGTTTGCAACTACTTTACTTTTGGAGAAAATTCAAAACATTCATTATTCAATAGGGCCCAAACTATCAAAAACCAGCGGTTTGAATGAACACACATTTCTTGGTAGAATCGTGCAGGACTGAAATTTTTTATGTTTTTCTACTCCTCTCATTAGCCCAAACAAGTCTCTAAAAGGATGAGTCTGCAACTACTTTACTTTTGGAGAAAATTCAAAACATTCATTATTCAATAGAGCCCAATAGCAAAAACCAGCGTTTTGAATGAAGAATTACATTTCTTGGTAGAATCATGCAGGATTGAAATTTTTGATGGTTTTTTACTGCTCTCAACAGCCCAAACAAGTTTATAAAAGGATGAGTTTGCAACTACTTTACTTTTGGAGAAAATTCAAAACATTCATTATTCAATAGGGCCCAAAATATCAAAAACCAGCGGTTTGAATGAACACACATTTCTTGGTAGAATCGTGCAGGACTGAAATTTTTGATGTTTTTCTACTCCTCTCATGAGCCCAAACAAGTCTCTAAAAGCATGAGTTTGCAACTATTTTACTTTTGGAGAAAATTCAAAACATTCATTATTCAATAGAGCCCAATAGCAAAAACTAGCGTTTTGAATGAAGAATCACATTTCTTGGTAGAATCATGCAGGATTGAAATTTTTGATGGTTTTTTACTCCTCTCAACAGCCCAAACAAGTTTCTAAAAGGATGAGTTTGCAACTACTTTACTTTTGGAGAAAATTCAAAACATTCATTATTCAATAGGGCCCAAACTATCAAAAACCAGCGGTTTCAATGAACACACATTTCTTGGTAGAATCATGCAGGACTGAAATTTTTGATGTTTTTCTACTCCTCTCATGAGCCCAAACAAGTCTCTAAAAGCATGAGTTTGCAACTACTTTACTTTTGGAGAAAATTCAAAACATTCATTATTCAATAGAGCCCAATAGCAAAAATCAGGTTTTGAATGAAGAATCACATTTCTTGGTAGAATCATGCAGGATTGAAATTTTTGATGGTTTTTTACTCCTCTCAACAGCCCAAACAAGTTTCTAAAAGGATGAGTTTGCAACTACTTTACTTTTGGAGAAAATTCAAAACATTCATTATTCAATAGGGCCCAAAATATCAAAAACCAGCAGTTTGAATGAACACACATTTCTTGATAGAATCGTGCAGGACTGAAATTTTTGATGTTTTTCTACTCCTCTCATGAGCCCAAACAAGTCTCTAAAAGGATGAGTTTGCAACTACTTTACTTTTGGAGAAAATTCAAAACATTCATTATTCAATAGAGCCCAATAGCAAAAACCAGCGTTTTGAATGAAGAATCACATTTCTTGGTAGAATCATGCAGGATTGAAATTTTTGATGGTTTTTTACTCCTCTCAACAGCCCAAACAAGTTTCTAAAAGCATGAGTTTGCAACTACTTTACTTTTGGAGAAAATTCAAAACATTCGTTATTCAATAGGGCCCAAAATATCAAAAACCAGCGGTTTGAATGAACACACATTTCTTGGTAGAATCGTGCAGGACTGAAATTTTTGATTTTTTTCTACTCCTCTCATGAGCCCAAACAAGTCTCTAAAAGCATGAGTTTGCAACTACTTTACTTTTGGAGAAAATTCAAAACATTCATTATTCAATAGAGCCCAATAGCAAAAACCAGCGTTTTGAATGAAGAATCACATTTCTTGGTAGAATCATGCAGGATTGAAATTTTTGATGGTTTTTTACTGCTCTCAACAGCCCAAACAAGTTTCTAAAAGGATGAGTTTGCAACTACTTTACTTTTGGAGAAAATTCAAAACATTCATTATTCAATAGGGCCCAAACTATCAAAAACCAGCGGTTTCAATGAACACACATTTCTTGGTAGAATCATGCAGGACTGACATTTTTGATGTTTTTCTACTCCTCTCATGAGCCCAAACAAGTCTCTAAAAGCATGAGTTTGCAACTACTTTAATTTTGGAGAAAATTCAAAACATTCATTATTCAATAGAGCCCAATAGCAAAAACCAGCGTTTTGAATGAAGAATCACATTTCTTGGTAGAATCATGCAGGATTGAAATTTTTGATGGTTTTTTACTCCTCTCAACAGCCCAAACAAGAGTCTAAAAGGATGAGTTTGCAACTACTTTACTTTTGGAGAAAATTCAAAACATTCATTATTCAATAGGGCCCAAAATATCAAAAACCAGCGGTTTGAATGAACACACATTTCTTGGTAGAATCGTGCAGGACTGAAATTTTTGATGTTTTTTTACTCCTCTCATGAGCCCAAACAAGTCTCTAAAAGGATGAGTTTGCAACTACTTTACTTTTGGAGAAAATTCAAAACATTCATTATTCAATAGAGCCCAATAGCAAAAACCAGCGTTTTGAATGAAGAATCACATTTCTTGGTAGAATCATGCAGGATTGAAATTTTTGATGGTTTTTTACTCCTCTCAACAGCCCAAACAAGTTTCTAAAAGGATGAGTTTGCAACTACTTTACTTTTGGAGAAAATTCAAAACATTCATTATTCAATAGGGCCCAAACTATCAAAAACCAGCGGTTTGAATGAACACACATTTCTTGGTAGAATCGTGCAGGACTGAAATTTTTGATGTTTTTCTACTCCTCTCATTAGCCCAAACAAGTCTCTAAAAGGATGAGTTTGCAACTACTTTACTTTTGGAGAAAATTCAAAACATTCATTATTCAATAGAGCCCAATAGCAAAAACCAGCGTTTTGAATGAAGAATCACATTTCTTGGTAGAATCATGCAGGATTGAAATTTTTGATGGTTTTTTACTGCTCTCAACAGCCCAAACAAGTTTCTAAAAGGATGAGTTTGCAACTACTTTACTTTTGGAGAAAATTCAAAACATTCATTATTCAATAGGGCCCAAACTATCAAAAACCAGCGGTTTGAATGAACACACATTTCTTGGTAGAATCATGCAGGACTGAAATTTTTGATGTTTTTCTACTCCTCTCATGAGCCCAAACAAGTCTCTAAAAGCATGAGTTTGCAACTACTTTACTTTTGGAGAAAACTCAAAACATTCATTATTCAATAGAGCCCAATAGCAAAAATCAGGTTTTGAATGAAGAATCACATTTCTTGGTAGAATCATGCAGGATTGAAATTTTTGATGGTTTTTTACTCCTCTCAACAGCCCAAACAAGTTTCTAAAAGGATGAGTTTGCAACTACTTTACTTTTGAAGAAAATTCAAAACATTCATTATTCAATAGGGCCCAAAATATCAAAAACCAGCGGTTTGAATGAACACACATTTCTTGGTAGAATCGTGCAGGACTGAAATTTTTGATGTTTTTCTACTCCTCTCATGAGCACAAACAAGTCTCTAAAAGGATGAGTTTGCAACTACTTTACTTTTGGAGAAAATTCAAAACATTCATTATTCAACAGAGCCCAATAACAAAAACCAGCGTTTTGAATGAAGAATCACATTTCTTGGTAGAATCGTGCAGGATTGAAATTTTTGATGGTTTTTTACTCCTCTCAACAGCCCAAACAAGTTTCTAAAAGGATGAGTTTGCAACTATTTTATTTTTGGAGAAAATTCAAAACATTCATTATTCAATAGGGCCCAAACTATCAAAAACCAGCGGTTTCAATGAACACACATTTCTTGGTAGAATCATGCAGGACTGAAATTTTTGATGTTTTTCTACTCCTCTCATGAGCCCAAACAAGTCTCTAAAAGCATGAGTTTGCAACTACTTTACTTTTGGAGAAAATTCAAAACATTCATTATTCAATAGAGCCCAATAGCAAAAATCAGGTTTTGAATGAAGAATCACATTTCTTGGTAAAATCATGCAGGATTGAAATTTTTGATGGTTTTTTACTCCTCTCAACAGCCCAAACAAGTTTCTAAAAGGATGAGTTTGCAACTACTTTACTTTTGGAGAAAATTCAAAACATTCATTATTCAATAGGGCCCAAACTATCAAAAACCAGCAGTTTCAATGAACACACATTTCTTGGTAGAATCATGCAGGACTGAAATTTTTGATGTTTTTCGACTCCTCTCATGAGCCCAAACAAGTCTCTAAAAGCATGAGTTTGCAACTACTTTACTTTTGGAGAAAATTCAAAACATTCATTATTCAATAGAGCCCAATAGCAAAAATCAGGTTTTGAATGAAGAATCACATTTCTTGGTAGAATCATGCAGGATTGAAATTTTTGATGATTTTATACTCCTCTCAACAGCCCAAACAAGTTTCTAAAAGGATGAGTTTGCAACTACTTTACTTTTGGAGAAAATTCAAAACATTCATTATTCAATAGGGCCCAAAATATCAAAAACCAGCGGTTTGAATGAACACACATTTCTTGGTAGAATCGTGCAGGACTGAAATTTTTGATGTTTTTCTACTCCTCTCATGAGCCCAAACAAGTGTCTAAAAGGATGAGTTTGCAACTACTTTACTTTTGGAGAAAATTCAAAACATTCATTATTCAATAGAGCCCAATAGCAAAAACCAGCGTTTTGAATGAAGAATCACATTTCTTGGTAGAATCATGCAGGATTGAAATTTTTGATGGTTTTTTACTTCTCTCAACAGCCCAAACAAGTTTCTAAAAGCATGAGTTTGCAACTACTTTACTTTTGGAGACAATTCAAAACATTCGTTATTCAATAGGGCCCAAAACATCAAAAACCAGCGGTTTGAATGAACACACATTTCTTGGTAGAATCGTGCAGGACTGAAATTTTTGATTTTTTTCTACTCCTCTCATGAGCCCAAACAAGTCTCTAAAAGCATGAGTTTGCAACTACTTTACTTTTGGAGAAAATTCAAAACATTCATTATTCAATAGAGCCCAATAGCAAAAACCAGCGTTTTGAATGAAGAATCACATTTCTTGGTAGAATCATGCAGGATTGAAATTTTTGATGGTTTTTTACTCCTCTCAACAGCCCAAACAAGTTTCTAAAAGGATGAGTTTGCAACTACTTTATTTTTGGAGAAAATTCAAAACATTCATTATTCAATAGGGCCCAAACTATCAAAAACCAGCGGTTTCAATGAACACACATTTCTTGGTAGAATCATGCAGGACTGAAATTTCTGATGTTTTTCTAATCTCATGAGCCCAAACAAGTCTCTAAAAGCATGAGTTTGCAACTACTTTACTTTTGGAGAAAATTCAAAACATTCATTATTCAATAGGGCCCAAACTATCAAAAACCAGCGGTTTGAATGAACACACATTTCTTGGTAGAATCGTGCAGGACTGAAATTTTTGATGTTTTTCTACTCCTCTCATGAGCCCAAACAAGTCTCTAAAAGCATGAGTTTGCAACTACTTTACTTTTGGAGAAAATTCAAAACATTCATTATTCAATAGAGCCCAATAGCAAAAATCAGGTTTTGAATGAAGAATCACATTTCTTGGTAGAATCATGCAGGATTGAAATTTTTGATGGTTTTTTACTCCTCTCAACAGCCCAAACAAGTTTCTAAAAGGATGAGTTTGCAACTACTTTACTTTTGGAGAAAATTCAAAACATTCATTATTCAATAGGGCCCAAAATATCAAAAACCAGCGGTTTGAATGAACACACATTTCTTGGTAGAATCGTGCAGGACTGAAATTTTTGATGTTTTTCTACTCCTCTCATGAGCCCAAACAAGTCTTTAAAAGGATGAGTTTGCAACTACTTTACTTTTGGAGAAAATTCAAAACATTCATTATTCAATAGAGCCCAATAGCAAAAACCAGCATTTTGAATGAAGAATCACATTTCTTGGTAGAATCATGCAGGATTGTAATTTTTGATGGTTTTTTACTCCTCTCAACAGCCCAAACAAGTTTCTAAAAGGATGAGTTTGCAACTACTTTACTTTTGGAGAAAATTCAAAACATTCGTTATTCAATAGGGCCCAAAATATCAAAAACCAGCGGTTTGAATGAACACACATTTCTTGGTAGAATCGTGCAGGACTGAAATTTTTGATTTTTTTCTACTCCTCTCATGAGCCCAAACAAGTCTCTAAAAGCATGAGTTTGCAACTACTTTACTTTTGGAGAAAATTCAAAACATTCATTATTCAATAGAGCACAATAGCAAAAACCAGCGTTTTGAATGAAGAATCACATTTCTTGGTAGAATCATGCAGGATTGAAATTTTTGATGGTTTTTTACTCCTCTCAACAGCCCAAACAAGTTTATAAAAGGATGAGTTTGCAACTACTTTATTTTTGGAGAAAATTCAAAACATTCATTATTCAATAGGGCCCAAACTATCAAAAACCAGCAGTTTCAATGAACACACATTTCTTGGTAGAATCATGCAGGACTGAAATTTCTGATGTTTTTCTACTCTCATGAGCCCAAACAAGTCTCTAAAAGCATGAGTTTTCAACTACTTTACTTTTGGAGAAAATTCAAAACATTCATTATTCAATAGGGCGCAAACTATCAAAAACCAGCGGTTTGAATGAACACACATTTCTTGGTAGAATCATGCAGGATTGAAATTTTTGATGGTTTTTTACTCCTCTCAACAGCCCAAACAAGTATCTAAAAGGATGAGTTTGCAACTACTTTACTTTTGGAGAAAATTCAAAACATTCATTATTCAATAGGGCCCAAACTATCAAAAACCAGCGGTTTGAATGAACACACATTTCTTGGTAGAATCGTGCAGGACTGAAATTTTTGATGTTTCTCTACTCCTCTCATGAGCCCAAACAAGTCTCTAAAAGGATGAGTTTGCAACTACTTTACTTTTGGAGAAAATTCAAAACATTCATTATTCAATAGAGCCCAATAGCAAAAACCAGCATTTTGAATGAAGAATCACATGTCTTGGTAGAATCATGCAGGATTGAAATTTTTGATGTTTTTTTACTCCTCTCAACAGCCCAAACAAGTTTCTAAAAGGATGAGTTTGCAACTACTTTACTTTTGGAGAAAATGCAAAACATTCATTATTCAATAGGGCACAAACTATCAAAAACCAGCGGTTTCAATGAACACACATTTCTTGGTAGAATCATGCAGGACTGAAATTTTTGATGTTTTTCTACTCCTCTCATGAGCCCAAACAAGTCTCTAAAAGCATGAGTTTGCAACTACTTTACTTTTGAAGAAAATTCAAAACAATCATTATTCAATAGAGCCCAATAGCAAAAATCAGGTTTTGAATGAAGAATCACATTTCTTGGTAGAATCATGCAGGATTGAAATTTTTGATGGTTTTTTACTCCTCTCAACAGCCCAAACAAGTTTCTAAAAGGATGAGTTTGCAACTACTTTACTTTTGGAGAAAATTCAAAACATTCATTATTCAATAGAGCCCAATAGCAAAAATCAGGTTTTGAATGAAGAATCACATTTCTTGGTAGAATCATGCAGGATTGAAATTTTTGATGGTTTTTTACTCCTCTCAACAGCCCAAACAAGTATCTAAAAGGATGAGTTTGCAACTACTTTACTTTTGGAGAAAATTCAAAACATTCATTATTCAATAGGGCCCAAACTATCAAAAACCAGCGGTTTGAATGAACACACATTTCTTGGTAGAATCGTGCAGGACTGAAATTTTTGATGTTTTTCTACTCCTCTCATGAGCCCAAACAAGTCTCTAAAAGGATGAGTTTGCAACTACTTTACTTTTGGAGAAAATTCAAAACATTCATTATTCAATAGAGCCCAATAGCAAAAACCAGCATTTTGAATGAAGAATCACATGTCTTGGTAGAATCATGCAGGATTGAAATTTTTGATGGTTTTTTACTCCTCTCAACAGCCCAAACAAGTTTCTAAAAGGATGAGTTTGCAACTACTTTACTTTTGGAGAAAATGCAAAACATTCATTATTCAATAGGGCCCAAACTATCAAAAACCAGCGGTTTCAATGAACACACATTTCTTGGTAGAATCATGCAGGACTGAAATTTTTGATGTTTTTCTACTCCTCTCATGAGCCCAAACAAGTCTCTAAAAGCATGAGTTTGCAACTACTTTACTTTTGAAGAAAATTCAAAACATTCATTATTCAATAGAGCCCAATAGCAAAAATCAGGTTTTGAATGAAGAATCACATTTCTTGGTAGAATCATGCAGGATTGAAATTTTTGATGGTTTTTTACTCCTCTCAACAGCCCAAACAAGTCTCTAAAAGGATGAGTTTGCAACTACTTTACTTTTGGAGAAAATTCAAAACATTCATTATTCAATAGGGCCCAAACTATCAAAAACCAGCGGTTTGAATGAACACACATTTCTTGGTAGAATCGTGCAGGACTGAAATTTTTGATGTTTTTCTACTCCTCTCATTAGCCCAAACAAGTCTCTAAAAGGATGAGTTTGCAACTACTTT
Organism: Dendrobates tinctorius; assembly: GCF_039654945.1. NCBI lineage: Eukaryota > Metazoa > Chordata > Amphibia > Anura > Dendrobatidae > Dendrobates > Dendrobates tinctorius. Next base: position 28,448,671 of record NW_027361793.1, read on the forward strand.
ACTTTTGGAGAAAATTCAAAACATTCATTATTCAATATAGCCCAATAGCAAAAACCAGCATTTTGAATGAAGAATCACATTTCTTGGTAGAATCATGCAGGATTGAAATTTTTGATGGTTTTTTACTGCTCTCAACAGCCCAAACAAGTTTCTAAAAGGATGAGTTTGCAACTACTTTACTTTTGGAGAAAATTCAAAACATTCATTATTCAATAGGGCCCAAACTATCAAAAACCAGCGGTTTGAATGAACACACATTTCTTGGTAGAATCATGCAGGACTGAAATTTTTGATGTTTTTCTACTCCTCTCATGAGCCCAAACAAGTCTCTAAAAGCATGAGTTTGCAACTACTTTACTTTTGGAGAAAATTCAAAACATTCATTATTCAATAGAGCCCAATAGCAAAAATCAGGTTTTGAATGAAGAATCACATTTCTTGGCAGAATCATGCAGGATTGAAATTTTTGATGGTTTTTTACTCCTCTCAACAGCCCAAACAAGTTTCTGAAAGGATGAGTTTGCAACTACTTTACTTTTGGAGAAAATTCAAAACATTCATTATTCAATAGGGCCCAAACTATCAAAAACCAGCGGTTTCAATGAACACACATTTCTTGGTAGAATCATGCAGGACTGAAATTTTTGATGTTTTTCTACTCCTCTCATGAGCCCAAACAAGTCTCTAAAAGCATGAGTTTGCAACTACTTTACTTTTGGAGAAAATTCAAAACATTCATTATTCAATAGAGCCCAATAGGAAAAATCAGGTTTTGAATGAAGAATCACATTTCTTGGTAAAATCATGCAGGATTGAAATTTTTGATGGTTTTTAACTCCTCTCAACAGCCCAAACAAGTTTCTAAAAGGATGAGTTTGCAAATACTTTACTTTTGGAGAAAATTCAAAACATTCATTATTCAATAGGGCCCAAACTATCAAAAACCAGCGGTTTCAATGAACACACATTTCTTGGTAGGATCATGCAGGACTGAAATTTTTGATGTTTTTCTACTCCTCTCATGAGCCCAAACAAGTCTCTAAAAGCATGAGTTTGCAACTACTTTACTTTTGGAGAAAATTCAAAACATTCATTATTCAATAGAGCCCAATAGCAAAAATCAGGTTTTGAATGAAGAATCACATTTCTTGTTAAAATCATGCAGGATTGAAATTTTTGATGGTTTTTTACTCCTCTCAACAGCCCAAACAAGTTTCTAAAAGGATGAGTTTGCAACTACTTTACTTTTGGAGAAAATTCAAAACATTCATTATTCAATAAGGCCCAAACTATCAAAAACCAGCGGTTTCAATGAACACACATTTCTTGGTAGAATCATGCAGGACTGAAATTTTTGATGTTTTTCTACTCCTCTCATGAGCCCAAACAAGTATCTAAAAGCATGAGTTTGCAACTACTTTACTTTTGGAGAAAATTCAAAACATTCATTATTCAATAGAGCCCAATAGCAAAAACCAGCGTTTTGAATGAAGAATCACATTTCTTGGTAGAATCATGCAGGATTGAAATTTTTGATGGTTTTTTACTCCTCTCAACAGCCCAAACAAGTTTCTAAAAGGATGAGTTTGCAACTACTTTACTTTTGGAGAAAATTCAAAACATTCATTATTCAATAGGGCCCAAACTATCAAAAACCAGCGGTTTCAATGAACACACATTTCTTGGTAGAATCATGCAGGATTGAAATTTTTGATGTTTTTCTACTCCTCTCATGAGCCCAAACAAGTCTCTAAAAGCATGAGTTTGCAACTACTTTACTTTTGGAGAAAATTCAAAACATTCATTATTCAATAGAGCCCAATAGCAAAAATCAGGTTTTGAATGAAGAATCACATTTCTTGGTAGAATCATGCAGGATTGAAATTTTTGATGGTTTTTTACTCCTCTCAACAGCCCAAACAAGTTTCTAAAAGGATGAGTTTGCAACTACTTTACTTTTGGAGAAAATTCAAAACATTCATTATTCAATAGGGCCCAAACTATCAAAAACCAGCGGTTTCAATGAACACACATTTCTTGGTAGAATCATGCAGGACTGAAATTTTTGATGTTTTTCTACTCCTCTCATGAGCCCAAACAAGTCTCTAAAAGCATGAGTTTGCAATTACTTTACTTTTGGAGAAAATTCAAAACATTCAATATTCAATAGAGCCCAATAGCAAAAATCAGGTTTTGAATGAAGAATCACATTTCTTGGTAGAATCATGCAGGATTGAAATTTTTGATGGTTTTTTACTCCTCTCAACAGCCCAAACAAGTTTCTAAAAGGATGAGTTTGCAACTACTTTACTTTTGGAGAAAATTCAAAACATTCATTATTCAATAGGGCCCAAACTGTCAAAAACCAGCGGTTTAAATGAACACACATTTCTTGGTAGAATCGTGCAGGACTGAAATTTTTGATGTTTTTCTACTCCTCTCATGAGCCCAAACAAGTCTCTAAAAGGATGAGTTTGCAACTACTTTACTTTTGGAGAAAATTCAAAACATTCATTATTCAATAGAGCCCAATAGCAAAAACCAGCGTTTTGAATGAAGAATCACATTTCTTGGTAGAATCATGCAGGATTGAAATTTTTGATGGTTGTTTACTCCTCTCAACAGCCCAAACAAGTTTCTAAAAGGATGAGTTTGCAACTACTTTACTTTTGGAGAAAATTCAAAACATTCATTATTCAATAGGGCCCAAACTATCAAAAACCAGCGGTTTCAATGAACACACATTTCTTGGTAGAATCATGCAGGACTGAAATTTTTGATGTTTTTCTACTCCTCTCATGAACCCAAACAAGTCTCTAAAAGCATGAGTTTGCAACTACTTTACTTTTGGAGAAAATTCAAAACATTCATTATTCAATAGAGCCCAATAGCAAAAATCAGGTTTTGAATGAAGAATCACATTTCTTGGTAGAATCATGCAGGATTGAAATTTTTGATGGTTTTTTACTCCTCTCAACAGCCCAAACAAGTTTCTAAAAGGATGAGTTTGCAACTACTTTACTTTTGGAGAAAATTCAAAACATTCATTATTCAATAGGGCCCAAACTATCAAAAACCAGCGGTTTGAATGAACACACATTTCTTGGTAGAATCGTGCAGGACTGAAATTTTTGATGTTTTTCTACTCCTCTCATTAGCCCAAACAAGTCTCTAAAAGGATGAGTTTGCAACTACTTTACTTTTGGAGAAAATTCAAAACATTCATTATTCAATAGAGCCCAATAGCAAAAACCAGCGTTTTGAATGAAGAATCACATTTCTTGGTAGAATCATGCAGGATTGAAATTTTTGATGGTTTTTTACTCCTCTCAACAGCCCAAACAAGTTTCTAAAAGGATGAGTTTGCAACTACTTTACTTTTGGAGAAAATTCAAAACATTCATTATTCAATAGGGCCCAAACTATCAAAAACCAGCGGTTTCAATAAACACACATTTCTTGGTAGAATCATGCAGGACTTAAGCGGTTTCCAAAGACAGATTGAATTGAAATTGGGATACACAAGTAGTGTTTTCAAAGCATGATTTGAATGCTTTTTTCAAATGTTGTTGCTCTGTAATTAGTTTTTCTTGGTCCAAGTTGCACATTTCCAATTCCTTAGCCTTGATTTAACTTCACCAACTCTTCTACTACTACTACTACTACTACTACTACTACTCTTATTCACCTCTATATGGGAGGCATTGCACTGTATTCAATCTGTCAGTAAAATAACGATCTATCTTGGCCTTTGCTGCTTGGTAGGTACAGGTGTGACAAGCTGCAGTAATGTGTTTGGCTTTGGATAGCTACATTTCTGCACACCCACCTGCTACAAGGCCTGCAGCCCCTTCCCCTCAGTACTTCCCCAGTCTTAATTCAAGCATTCAATTCCTACCACATCCCTCATGCAATGATATGTCGTTTCGTTTTTGAAACATTGTCCCCCTCTTTTGGCCTTCCAGCTTTGAAATTTACTGTTCAATTTTGAATTAATTCATATATGAATTAAATGGAAAAGCAACGATTTACCTGGCGAGTTATTTGAATGTTCGGCCTACGTCCACCTGTCTGACAGACGGTATTCTAGTGACTTGTAGCAGCAGCAGCAGCAGCAGCAGCTAGGTGCGCTGCTTGCCTGCAGTAAATAGGATGTGTTCCATCCATGGAACACTGTGATATTAATCATGCCATTCATAGAACACAATTCTTGGATGTGTTCTATTCCTGGAACAATGGGACCACGTGTCACAATGGGACCACGTGTCACAATGGGCAGCCCACAGTCTGTAGCAGCTGCGCAGTAGTAGTCAGCTTCAGTCTGCTGAGGGAGCCTCAGCAGACACGTGGGCGATGCTCGCCAAGGAGATGGAAACATAGCTTGCTCACTTCACTCCACGCATCATTTCAGTATCTGCAGTTCCTCTGAGAATGGTGCACTCACTCTCTTAAGCGGTTTCCAAAGACAGATTGAATTGAAATCGGGATACACAAGTAGTGTTTTCAAAGCATGATTTGAATGCTTTTTTCAAATGTCGTTGCTCTGTAATTAGTTTTTCTTGGTCCAAGTTGCACATTTCCAATTCCTTAGCCTTGATTTAACTTGACCAACTCTTCTACTACTACTACTACTACTACTACTACTACTACTACTACTACTACTACTACTACTCTTATTCACCTCTATATGGGAGGCATTGCACTGTATTCAATCTGTCAGTAAAATAACGATCTATCTTGGCCTTTGCTGCTTGGTAGGTACAGGTATGACAAGCTGCGGTAATGTGTTTGGCTTTGGATAGCTACATTTCTGCACACCCACCTGCTACAAGGCCTGCAGCCCCTTCCCCTCAGTACTTCCCCAGTCTTAATTCAAGCATTCAATTCCTACCACATCCCTCATGCAATGATATGTCGTTTCATTTTTGAAACATTGTCCCCCTCTTGTGGCCTTCCAACTTTGAAATTTACTGTTCAATTTTGAATTAATTCATATATGAATTAAATGGAAAAGCAACGATTTATCTGGCGAGTTATTTGAATGTTCGGCCTACGTCCACCTGTCTGACAGACGGTATTCTAGTGGCTTGTAGCAGCAGCAGCAGCAGCTGCTAGGTGCGCTGCTTGCCTGCAGTAAATAGGATGTGTTCCATCCATGGAACACTGTGATAGGAATCATGCCATTCATAGAACACAATGCTTGGATGTGTTCTATTCCTGGAACAATGGGTCCACGTGTCACAATGGGACCACGTGTCACAATGGGCAGCCCACAGTCTGTAGCAGCTGCGCAGTAGTAGTCAGCTTCAGTCTGCTGAGGGAGCCTCAGCAGACAGGTGGGCGATGCTCGCCAGGGAGATGGAAAAATAGCTTGCTCCCTTCACTCCACGCATCATTTCAGTATCTGCAGTTCCTCTGAGAATGGTGCACTCACTCTCTTAAGCGGTTTCCAAAGACAGATTGAATTGAAATTGGGATACACAAGTAGTGTTTTCAAAGCATGATTTGAATGCTTTTTTCAAATGTCGTTGCTCTGTAATTAGTTTTTCTTGGTCCAAGTTGCACATTTCCAATTCCTTAGCCTTGATTTAACCTGACCAACTCTTCTACTACTACTACTATTACTACTACTACTACTCTTATTCACCTCTATATGGGAAGCATTGCACTGTATTCAATCTGTCAGTAAAATAACGATCTATCTTGGCCTTTGCTGCTTGGTAGGTACAGGTGTGACAAGCTGCAGTAATGTGTTTGGCTTTGGATAGCTACATTTCTGCACACCCACCTGCTACAAGGCCTGCAGCCCCTTCCCCTCAGTACTTCCCCAGTCTTAATTCAAGCATTCAATTCCTACCACATCCCTCATGCAATGATATGTCGTTTCATTTTTGAAACATTGTCCCCCTCTTGTGGCCTTCCAACTTTGAAATTTACTGTTCAATTTTGAATTATTTCATATATGAATTAAATGGAAAAGCAACGATTTATCTGGCGAGTTATTTGAATGTTCAGCCTACGTCCACCTGTCTGACAGACGGTATTCTAGTGGCTTGTAGCAGCAGCAGCAGCAGCTAGGTGCGCTGCTTGCCTGCAGTAAATAGGATGTGTTCCATCAATGGAACACTGTGATAGGAATCATGCCATTCATAGAACACAATGCTTGGATGTGTTCTATTCCTGGAACAATGGGACCACGTGTCACAATGGGACAACGTGTCACAATGGGCAGCCCACAGTCTGTAGCAGCTGCGCAGTAGTAGTCAGCTTCAGTCTGCTGAGGGAGCCTCAGCAGACAGGTGGGCGATGCTCGCCAGGGAGATGGAAAAATAGCTTGCTCACTTCACTCCACGCATCATTTCAGTATCTGCAGTTCTTCTGAGAATGGTGCACTCACTCTCTTAAGCGGTTTCCAAAGACAGATTGAATTGAAATTGGGATACACAAGTAGTGTTTTCAAAGCATGATTTGAATGCTTTTTTCAAATGTCGTTGCTCTGTAATTAGTTTTTCTTGGTCCAAGTTGCACATTTCCAATTCCTTAGCCTTGATTTAACTTGACCAACTCTTCTACTACTACTACTACTACTACTACTCTTATTCACCTCTATATGGGAGGCATTGCACTGTATTCAATCTGTCAGTAAAATAACGATGTATCTTGGCCTTTGCTGCTTGGTAGGTACAGGTGTGACAAGCTGCAGTAATGTGTTTGGCTTTGGATAGCTACATTTCTGCACACCCACCTGCTACAAGGCCTGCAGCCCCTTCCCCTCAGTACTTCCCCAGTCTTAATTCAAGCATTCAATTCCTACCACATCCCTCATGCAACGATATGTCGTTTCGTTTTTGAAACATTGTCCCCCTCTTGTGGCCTTCCAACTTTGAAATTTACTGTTCAATTTTGAATTAATTCATATATGAATTAAATGGAAAAGCAACGATTTATCTGGCGAGTTATTTGAATGTTCGGCCTACGTCCAACTGTCTGACAGACGGTATTCTAGTGGCTTGTAGCAGCAGCAGCAGCTAGGTGCGCTGCTTGCCTGCAGTAAATAGGATGTGTTCCATCCATGGAACACTGTGATAGGAATCATGCCATTCATAGAACACAATGCTTGGATGTGTTCTATTCCTGGAACAATGGGACCACGTGTCACAATGGGACCACGTGTCACAATGGGCAGCCCACAGTCTGTAGCAGCTGCGCAGTAGTAGTCAGCTTCAGTCTGCTGAGGGAGCCTCAGCAGACAGGTGGGCGATGCTCGCCAGGGAGATGGAAAAATAGCTTGCTCACTTCACTCCACGCATCATTTCAGTATCTGCAGTTCCTCTGAGAATGGTGCACTCACTCTCTTAAGCGGTTTCCAAAGACAGATTGAATTGAATTTGGGATACACAAGTAGTGTTTTCAAAGCATGATTTGAATGCTTTTTTCAAATGTCGTTGCTCTGTAATTAGTTTTTCTTGGTCCAAGTTGCACATTTCCAATTCCTTAGCCTTGATTTAACTTGACCAACTCTTCTACTACTACTACTACTACTACTACTACTCTTATTCACCTCTATATGGGAGGCATTGCACTGTATTCAATCTGTCAGTAAAATAACGATCTATCTTGGCCTTTGCTGCTTGGTAGGTACAGGTGTGACAAGCTGCAGTAATGTGTTTGGCTTTGGATAGCTACATTTCTGCACACCCACCTGCTACAAGGCCTGCAGCCCCTTCCCCTCAGTACTTCCCCAGTCTTAATTCAAGCATTCAATATTTACTGCAGGAAAGCAGCGCACCTAGCTGCTGCTGCTGCTGCTGCTGCTACAAGCCACTAGAATACCGTCTGTCAGACAGGTGGACGTAGGCCGAACATTCAAATAACTCGCCAGATAAATCGTTGCTTTTCCATTTAATTCATATATGAATTAATTCAAAATTGAACAGTAAATTTCAAAGTTGGAAGGCCACAAGAGGGGGACAATGTTTCAAAAATGAAACGACATATCATTGCATGAGGGATGTGGTAGGAATTGAATGCTTGAATTAAGACTGGGGAAGTACTGAGGGGAAGGGGCTGCAGGCCTTGTAGCAGGTGGGTGTGCAGAAATGTAGCTATCCAAAGCCAAACACATTACTGCAGCTTGTCACACCTGTACCTACCAAGCAGCAAAGGCCAAGATAGATCGTTATTTTACTGACAGATTGAATACAGTGCAATGCCTCCCATATAGAGGTGAATAAGAGTAGTAGTAGTAGTAGTAGTAGTAGTAGTAGTAGTAGAAGAGTTGGTCAAGTTAAATCAAGGCTAAGGAATTGGAAATGTGCAACTTGGACCAAGAAAAACTAATTACAGAGCAACGACATTTGAAAAAAGCATTCAAATCATGCTTTGAAAACACTTCTTGTGTATCCCGATTTCAATTCAATCAGTCTTTGTAAACCTCTTAAGAGAGTGAGTGCACCACTCTCAGAGGAACTGCAGATACTGAAATGATGTGTGGAGTGAAGTGAGCAAGCTATTTTTCCATCTCCCTGGCGAGCATCGCCCAACTGTCTGCTGAGGCTCCCTCAGCAGACTGAAGCTGACTACTACTGCGCAGCTGCTACAGACTGTGGGCTGCCCATTGTGACACGTGGTCCCATTGTTCCAGGAATAGAACACATCCAAGCATTGTGTTCTATGAATGGCATGATTCCTATCACAGTGTTCCATTGATGGAACACATCCTATTTACTGCAGGCAAGCAGCGCACCTAGCTGCTGCTGCTGCTGCTACAAGCCACTAGAATACCGTCTGTCAGACAGGTGGACGTAGGCCGAACATTCAAATAACTCGCCAGATAAATCGTTGCTTTTCCATTTAATTCATATATGAATTAATTCAAAATTGAACAGTAAATTTCAAAGTTGGAAGGCCACAAGAGGGGGACAATGTTTCAAAAATGAAACGACATATCATTGCATGAGGGATGTGGTAGGAATTGAATGCTTGAATTAAGACTGGGGAAGTACTGAGGGGAAGGGGCTGCAGGCCTTGTAGCAGGTGGGTGTGCAGAAATGTAGCTATCCAAAGCCAAACACATTACTGCAGCTTGTCACACCTGTACCTACCAAGCAGCAAAGGCCAAGATAGATCGTTATTTTACTGACAGATTGAATACAGTGCAATGCCTCCCATATAGAGGTGAATAAGAGTAGTAGTAGTAGTAGTAGTAGTAGTAGAAGAGTTGGTCAAGTTAAATCAAGGCTAAGGAATTGGAAATGTGCAACTTGGACCAAGAAAAACTAATTACAGAGCAACGACATTTGAAAAAAGCATTCAAATCATGCTTTGAAAACACTACTTGTGTATCCCAATTTCAATTCAATCTGTCTTTGGAAACCGCTTAAGAGAGTGAGTGCACCATTCTCAGAGGAACTGCAGATTCTGAAATGATGCGTGGAGTGAAGTGAGCAAGCTATTTTTCCATCTCCCTGGCGAGCATCGCCCACCTGTCTGCTGAGGCTCCCTCAGCAGACTGAAGCTGACTACTACTGCGCAGCTGCTACAGACTGTGGGCTGCCCATTGTGACACGTGGTCCCATTGTGACACGTGGCCCCATTGTTCCAGGAATAGAACACATCCAAGCATTGTGTTCTATGAATGGCATGATTCCTCTCACAGTGTTCCATGGATGGAACACATCCTATTTACTGAAGGCAAGCAGCGCACCTAGCTGCTGCTGCTGCTGCTGCTGCTACAAGCCACTAGAATACCGTCTGTCAGACAGGTGGACGTAGGCCGAACATTCAAATAACTCGCCAGATAAATCGTTGCTTTTCCATTTAATTCATATATGAATTAATTCAAAATTGAACAGTAAATTTCAAAGTTGGAAGGCCACAAGAGGGGGACAATGTTTCAAAAATGAAACGACATATCATTGCATGAGGGATGTGGTAGGAATTGAATGCTTGAATTAAGACTGGGGAAGTACTGAGGGGAAGGGGCTGCAGGCCTTGTAGCAGGTGGGTGTGCAGAAATGTAGCTATCCAAAGCCAAACACATTACTGCAGCTTGTCACACCTGTACCTACCAAGCAGCAAAGGCCAAGATAGATCGTTATTTTACTGACAAATTGAATACAGTGCAATGCCTCCCATATAGAGGTGAATAAGAGTAGTAGTAGTAGTAGAAGAGTTGGTCAAGTTAAATCAAGGCTAAGGAATTGGAAATGTGCAACTTGGACCAAAAAAAACTAATTACAGAGCAACGACATTTGAGAAAAGCATTCAAATCATGCTTTGAAAACACTACTTGTGTATCCCGATTTCAATTCAATCTGTCTTTGGAAACCGCTTAAGAGTGTAACTGCACCATTCTCAGAGGAACTGCAGATACTGAAATGATGCGTGGAGTGAAGTGAGCAAGCTATTTTTCCATCTCCCTGGCGAGCATCACCCACCTGTCTGCTGAGGCTCCCTCAGCAGACTGAAGCTGACTACTACTGCGCAGCTGCTACAGACTGTGGGCTGCCCATTGTGACACGTGGTCCCATTGTGACACGTGGTCCCATTGTTCCAGGAATAGAAAACATCCAAGCATTGTGTTCTATGAATGGCATGATTCCTATCACAGTGTTCCATGGATGGAACACATCCTATTTACTGCAGGCAAGCAGCGCACCTAGCTGCTGCTGCTGCTGCTGCTGCTACAAGCCACTAGAATACCATCTGTCAGACAGTTGGACGTAGGCCGAACATTCAAATAACTCGCCAGATAAATCGTTGCTTTTCCATTTAATTCATATATGAATTAATTCAAAATTGAACAGTAAATTTCAAAGTTGGAAGGCCACAAGAGGGGGACAATGTTTCAAAAATGAAATGACATATCATTGCATGAGGGATGTGGTAGGAATTGAATGCTTGAATTAAGACTGGGGAAGTACTGAGGGGAAGGGGCTGCAGGCCTTGTAGCAGTTGGGTGTGCAGAAATGTAGCTATCCAAAGCCAAACACATTACTGCAGCTTGTCACACCTGTACCTACCAAGCAGCAAAGGCCAAGATAGATCGTTATTTTACTGACAGATTGAATACAGTGCAATGCCTCCCATATAGAGGTGAATAAGAGTAGTAGTAGTAGTAGTAGTAGTAGTAGTAGTAGTAGTAGAAGAGTTGGTCAAGTTAAATCAAGGCTAAGGAATTGGAAATGTGCAACTTGGACCAAGAAAAACTAATTACAGAGCAACGACATTTGAAAAAAGCATTCAAATCATGCTTTGAAAACACTACTTGTGTATCCCAATTTCAATTCAATCTGTCTTTGGAAACCGCTTAAGAGAGTGAGTGCACCATTCTCAGATGAACTGCAGATACTGAAATGATGCGTGGAGTGAAGTGAGCAAGCTATTTTTCCATCTCCCTGGCGAGCATCGCCCACCTGTCTGCTGAGGCTCCCTCAGCAGACTGAAGCTGACTACTACTGCGCAGCTGCTACAGACTGTGGGCTGCCCATTGTGACACGTGGTCCCATTGTGACACGTGGTCCCATTGTTTCAGGAATAGAACACATCCAAGCATTGTGTTCTATGAATGGCATGATTCCTATCACAGTGTTCCATGGATGGAACACATCCTACTTACTGCAGGCAAGCAGCGCTCCTAGCTGCTGCTGCTGCTGCTGCTGCTACAAGCCACTAGAATACCGTCTGTCAGACAGGTGGACGTAGGCCGTACATTCAAATAACTCGACAGATAAATCGTTGCTTTTCCATTTAATTCATATATGAATTAATTCAAAATTGAACAGTAAATTTCAAAGTTGGAAGGCCACAAGAGGGGGACAATGTTTCAAAAATGAAACGACATATCATTGCATGAGGGATGTGATAGGAATTGAATGCTTGAATTAAGACTGGGGAAGTACTGAGGGGAAGGGGCTGCAGGCCTTGTAGCAGGTGGGTGTGCAGAAATGTAGCTATCCAAAGCCAAACGCATTACTGCAGCTTGTCACACCTGTACCTACCAAGCAGCAAAGGCCAAGATAGATCGTTATTTTACTGACAGATTGAATACAGTGCAATGCCTCCCATATAGAGGTGAATAAGAGTAGTAGTAGTAGTAGAAGAGTTGGTCTAGTTAAATCAAGGCTAAGGAATTGGAAATGTGCAACTTGGACCAAGAAAATCTAATTACAGAGCAACGACATTTGAAAAAAGCATTCAAATCATGCTTTGAAAACACTACTTGTGTATCCCGATTTCAATTCAATCTGTCTTTGGAAACCGCTTAAGAGAGTGAGTGCACCATTCTCAGAGGAACTGCAGATACTGAAATGATGTGTGGAGTGAAGTGAGCAAGCTATTTTTCTGTCACGGGGGCTTAGTTCAACTGAGGCTGAAATACCCGGGGCCCCTGTGGTGTCCCTTTACTAGGGGAAACCCTGTCTGACCCTCAACCCAGGGTTTTTGCTGAAGGTGCAAATGCCTGAGCCTCCGACCTTTCCTTATCTCCTGCTCAGCCCTGCACTTAACCCTCCACCCAGTGAGAAGTCACCACCAAAGCTCCCACACAAATAATGACAGACAGGGAGAACTTAAACTGCACTGCGCCGCACACACAAAGGAATAAACAGTAATGTTAACAGGGCACAACTAAACACAAATATGGGAAGGAGAAAGGATAACGACGGATCATACGACACCAGATATGAATCTCTCTCTCTTGAACACCCCCACTCCAGACCGGAACCACTTGGTATGAAACACAAGCTATAATCGGCGACGCCCATAGGCCAGCATGACTATTTAAAGACCGTGGGCGTGACTAACCATCCAACCTGGTCTCCAGCAGGATTAACCCCCGAGAGCCTGAAGATCAGGCCGGCGCCACTGAGGCTATAGTGGCTGGAGGTGGAACTACCTCTGCCTGCCGGATGCTGTGGTGTGAACAGCGTCCGACATGACAGTACACCGTCTTCTACGAGGGACCCCAGGGCCCTCAAGACTCATAGGACCCGGCTTGTCCGGATGACGACGGTGAAAAGAACTGACCAGCCGATCCGCATGTATGTCTGAGGCTGGAACCCAAGACCTCTCCTCTGGACCATACCCCCGCCAGTGCACCAAATACTGAAGAGTACGGCGTAATACTCGAGAGTCCACTACCTTGGCGACCTCGAACTCTAACTCGCCATCCACCATGACTGGAGGTGGCATCGGCGTCGTGTCCACCAAGCCTACCACCTTTTTCAATAAAGCCCTGTGAAACACGTTGTGTATCTTGTACACCGCGGGAAGTTCCAACCGATAAGCTACTGGGTTAATGATGGCAGAAATCCTAAAAGGCCCAATAAACCTTGGACCCAGTTTTAAAGAAGGGATTTTGAGTTTTATGTTCTTCGTAGCTAACCACACCCATTCACCCACACACAGGTCCGGACCTGGCACGCGTCTACTGTCAGCCACCCGTTTGTACCTGGCACTCATGCTCAACAAACGCTGTTTCACCCGCCTCCAGACTGATGACAATTGGGCTCCTAGCTGATCCTCCTCCGGGACACCCCCGGAGTCACCCTGACGTAAGGTACAAAACTGAGGATGTTGACCGTACACACAAGAATGGAGACTCTCCTGATGACTCTTGGCGGTGATTATTTAATGCGAATTCGGCCAGAGGAAGGAAAGTAGACCACTCCTCCTGGTTGTCGGACACAAAGCATCGTAAATACTGTTCTAGATTTTGGTTCATGCGCTCAGTTTGTCCATTAGACTGTGGATGATACGCCGATGAATGTGACAACTTGATCCCCAACCTTGAGCAAAAAGCTTTCCAAAACCTCGCCACAAATTGCGTACCCCTATCAGATACTATGTCAGACGGTACTCCGTGGAGTCTGACCACCTCCTTCACAAATACCTGAGCCTACGTCTTAGCATTGGGCAAAGAGGACAACGCCACAAAATGCGCCATCTTTGAAAAACGGTCAACCACCACCAGGATGACCGTGTTCCCTGCCGAGGCTGGCAAGTCAGTGATAAAATCCATGGAGATTTCTGTCCATGGCCTATTGGGTACCCCCAGAGGCTGTAGCGTGCCAGCAGGACGGGTTCGGGGTGACTTAGCCCTAGCGCACGTGATGCAAGCTGCCACGTACGAGACCACGTCCTGCCGGATTTTGGGCCACCAGAAACGACGCGATACCAGCTCTAAGGTGCCCTTCACCCCTGGGTGACCAGCCAGTACCGAATCGTGGTGTTCCTTCAACACCTTAGGCCGAAGATGCAGGGGTACAAATGATTTGTTGGCGGGAAGTCCTGGTGGTACCTCCTCTTGGGCCTCGGCAATCTCCGCCTCTACCTCAGTCGTGAGAGCCGAGACCACTACCCCTTTCTGGAGGATGGGTACCGGCTCTTCCCGAGGTTCTCCCCCCGGAAAACACCTAGACAAAGCATCCGCCTTGGTGTTTTTAGCCCCGGGACGGTACGTCACAAGAAAATTGAAACGAGTAAAAAACAATGTCCAGCGAGCCTGCCTAGGAGACAGACGCTTGGCCGACTCCAGAGCAGATTCTTATGGTCGGTGATAACTGTGACCTGGTGAGCCGCCCCCTCCAAGAAGTGTCGCCATTCCTCAAAAGCCAGTTTGATGGCCAACAACTCCCTGTTGCCGATATCATAATTCCGTTCGGCCGGCGACAACTTCTTGGAGAAGTAGGCGCATGGATGCATCTCGCTCAAGGACGAGCCTTGAGACAGTACTGCCCCCACTCCCACCTCCGACGCATCAACCTCTACCACAAAAGGTTTAGACACGTCTGGCTGCACCAGAATGGGGGCTGAAGCAAAACTATTCTTCAGACGCTCAAATGCACGTATAGCCACCTCAGGCCAGTTCGCCAGATCGGCATCCTTTTTTGTCATGTCCGTGAGCGGTTTGGCGACAGTCGAAAAGTGTTTTATAAATTTCCTATAATAATTCGCAAACCCAAGGAACCGCTGGAGTGCTTTCAGACTCTCCGGCCTCTCCCATTGCAACACCGCTTGCACCTTAGCGGTGTCCATTTTAAAACCAGCTGCGGACACAATATATCCCAAAAAGGGCAACTCCTGGACAAAAAATAAACATTTTTCCAGCTTAGCATAGAGCTGGTTCTCCCGGAGCAACTGTAACACCTGCCTAACATGCTGCAAATGAGTGTCCCGATCGCTAGAATAAATGAGGATATCATCCAGGTATACAATCACAAATCTCCCCAGGACATGAGCAAAGACATCATTAATAAAATGTTGGAAAACGGCAGGCGCGGTGGTCAACCCAAACGGCATAACCAGACTCTCAAAATGACCCTCAGGAGTGTTAAACGCCGTCTTCCACTCATCCCCCTGACGGACCCTTATGAGGTTATACGCCCCCCTGAGGTCCAGCTTGGAAAACCATTTTGCCCCCGCTACCTGGTTGAACAAATCCGGGATCAACGGCATTGGGTAGGGATCACGGATAGTAATCTGGTTTAACTCTCGGAAATCCAGACACGGGCGTAACCCCCCATCTTTCTTCTTAATGAAGAAAAACCCCGCGGCTACAGGCGAGGACGAAGGCCGGATGTGACCTTTGCTCAGACTCTCCGCGATGTAGTCTTTCAGAGCTTGTCTCTCAGGACCAGAAATATTAAACATCCTGGCCTTAGGTAATTTGGCCCCGGGTTTTAACCTAATAGCACAGTCATAGGCTCTATGTGGAGGCAGTTCTGAGCAACCCTTCTCAGAGAAAACATCCGCGAAATCCTGCAAAGCCTCCGGCAGGCTGGGCGTCACGGCGGACACACATGTGGCCAAGCAATTGTCTTGGCAGAAACCACTCCATTGTACTATGTCCTGAGTTTTCCAATCAATTACCGGGTTGTGCCTGGACAGCCATGGAAAACCCAGGACCATTTGAGCTGGGAGATTACGGAGGACCCTACATGTAACCGACTCAGAATGTAGGACCCCAATGTGGAGTTTCACCTCTGCCACAAACTCAGTAATCTCCCCTTGAGGGAGGGGAACAGCATTAATGGTCACCACCTGTATGGGGAGAGGAAGTTTTTCAATCTTAAACCCGGCGGTGTGTGCAAACTCCTCATCTATGAGATTGGTGGCGGAACCGCTATCCACAAACACTGATATAGGTAGCTCTCTGCCGGCGACAATAACCTTGGCAGGGAGCATACATTGAGATACCATCATGGAGGATATGCATACGCTCAGTTGGGTCTCCTCCATACCCTCTGAGCTTAACAGTTTTCCGCCGGTGTGACCCTCTTAGGTAGTACCGGGCAAACGTTAACATAATGACCTCCTTTACCACAGTAGAAACATGCTCCGGACTTCCGGACTCCCGGAGCGCGAGGCTGAACCTGTGCCATGCCAGCAATCTGCATAGGTTCAGGGGACTCATCTACTTCAACCACACCTGCACCTCTGTTTTCCCCCAGAGGTAGCGTCTCCTGTGCCCCCTGACGAAAACGGCGATCAATACGTATCACCAAACTCATGGCAGACTCCAATGATGCCGGAGTCTCATACATCAGGAGGGCTTGTTTCACCCTCCCTGATACCCCATGAATAAACTGGCTCCGCAGTGCTGGGTCATTCCACTGTGTGTCTACAGCCCAGCGGCGAAATTGCGAACAATAGTCTTCTGCCAAGCGCTTCCCCTGGCGGAGGGCGCGGATTTTAGATTCCGTTAGAGCCAGTCGGTCAGGGTCATCGTAAATGAGCCCGAGGGCAGAAAAAACATTATCGACCGAATGAAATGTAGCAGAGTCAGGTGGTAAGGAAAATGCCCATGCTTGGGGGTCACCACTCAGTAATGACAACACCAGCCCTACTCGCTGGGCCTCATTACCTGAGGATATTGGCCGCATGCGGAAGTATAATTTGCAGGCCTCCCGAAATACGACAAATTTGCTGCGATCGCCTGAAAATCGTTCTGGCAGCGGAAACTTCGGCTCTGCACCGATACCTGCAGATACCGTTTGCACCTTTGCTACTACCAGGCCCTGCTGCTGAACTGCCCCATTCAACTCGGAGACCTGTATGGACAGCGCCGCCAACTGGCGGGTTATGGAATCTAATGGATCCATGGACTCCTGAAAAAATGTGGCCGATTATAATGTCACGGGGGCTTAGTTCAACTAAGGCTGAAATACCCGGGGCCCCTGTGGTGTCCCTTTACTAGGGGAAACCCTGTCTGACCCTCAACCCAGGGTTTTTGCTGAAGGTGCAAATGCCTGAGCCTCCGACCTTTCCTTATCTCCTGCTCAGCCCTGCACTTAACCCTCCACCCTCCACCCAGTGAGAAGTCACCACCAAAGCTCCCACACAAATAATGACAGACAGGGAGAACTTAAACTGCACTGCGCCGCACCCACACAGGAATAAACAGTAATGTGAACAGGGCACAACTAAACACAAATATGGGAAGGAGAAAGGATAACGACGGATCATACGACACCAGATATGAATCTCTCTCTCTTGAACACCTCCACTCCAGACCGGAACCACTTGGTAAGAAACACAAGCTATAATCGACGACGCCCATAGGCCAGCATGACTATTTAAAGACCGTGGGCGTGACTAACCATCCAACCTGGTCTCCAGCAGGATTAACCCCCGAGAGCCTGAAGATCAGGCCGGCGCCACTGAGGCTATAGTGGCTGGAGGTGGAACTACCTCTGCCTGCCGGATGATGGGGTGTGAACAGCGTCCGACATGACAGGAAGGGGCTGCAGGCCTTGTAGCAGGTGGGTGTGCAGAAATGTAGCTATCCAAAGCCAAACACATTACTGCAGCTTGTCACACCTGTACCTACCAAGCAGCAAAGGCCAAGATAGATCGTTATTTTACTGGCAGATTGAATACAGTGCAATGCCTCCCATATAGAGGTGAATAAGAGTAGTAGTAGTAGAAGTAGTAGTAGTAGTAGAAGAGTTGGTCAAGTTAAATCAAGGCTAAGGAATTGGAAATGTGCAACTTGGACCAAGAAAAACTAATTACAGAGCAACGACATTTGAAAAAAGCATTCAAATCATGCTTTGAAAACAGTACTTGTGTATCCCAATTTAAATTCAATCTGTCTTTGGAAACCGCTTAAGAGAGTGAGTGCACCATTCTCAGAGGAACTGCAGATACTGAAATGATGCGTGGAGTGAAGTGAGCAAGCTATTTTTCCATCTCCCTGGCGAGCATCGCCCACCTGTCTGCTGAGGCTCCCTCAGCAGACTGAAGCTGACTACTACTGAGCAGCTGCTACAGACTGTGGGCTGCCCATTGTGACACGTGGTCCCATTGTGACACGTGGCCCCATTGTTCCAGGAATAGAACACATCCAAGCATTGTGTTCTATGAATGGCATGATTCCTATCACAGTGTTCCATGGATGGAACACATCCTATTTACTGCAGGCAAGCAGCGCACCTAGCTGCTGCTGCTGCTGCTGTTTTTCTACTCCTCTCATGAGCCCAAACAAGACTCTAAAAGGATGAGTTTGCAACTACTTTACTTTTGGAGAAAATTCAAAACATTCATTATTCAATAGAGACCACTAGCAAAAACCAGCGTTTTGAATGAAGAATCACATTTCTTGGTAGAATCATGCAGGATTGAAAATTTTCATGGTTTTTTACTCCTCTCAACAGCCCAAACAAGTTTCTAAAAGGATGAGTTTGCAACTACTTTAGTTTTGGAGAAAATTCAAAACATTCATTATTCAATAGGGCCCAAACTATCAAAAACCAGCGGTTTGAATGAACACTCACATTTCTTGGTAGAATCGTGCAGGACTGAAATTTTTGATGTTTTTCTACTCCTCTCATGAGCCCAAACAAGACTCTAAAAGGATGAGTTTGCAACTACTTTACTTTTGGAGAAAATTCAAAACGTTCATTATTCATTAGAGCCCAATAGCAAAAACCAGCGTTTTGAATGAAGAATCACATTTCTTGGTAGAATCATGCAGGATTGAAATTTTTGATGGTTTTTTACTCCTCTCAAAAGCCCAAACAAGTTTCTAAAAGGATGAGTTTGCAACTACTTTACTTTTGGAGAAAATTCAAAACATTCATTATTCAATAGGGCCCAAAATATCAAAAACCAGCGGTTTAAATGAACACACATTTCTTGGTAGAATCGTGCAGGACTGAAATTTTTGATGTTTTTCTACTCCTCTCTTGAGCCCAAACAAGTCTCTAAAAGGATGAGTTTGCAACTACTTTACTTTTGGAGAAAATTCAATGAATGTCAATTGAATGTTTTGAATTTTCTCCAAAAGTAAAGTAGTTGCAAACTCATGCTTTTAGAGACTTGTTTGGGCTCATGAGAGGAGTAGAAAAACATCAAAAATTTCAGTCCTGCATGATTCTACCAAGAAATGTGAGTGTTCATTCAAACCGCTGGTTTTTGATAGTTTGGGCCCTATTGAATAATGAATGTTTTGAATTTTCTCCAAAAGTAAAGTAGTTGCAAGCTCATGCTTTTAGAGACTTGTTTGGGCTCATGAGAGGAGTAGAAAAACATCAAAAATTTCAGTCCTGCATGATTCTACCAAGAAATGTGTGTTCATTCAAACCGCTGGTTTTTGATATTTTGGGCCCTATTGAATAATGAATGTTTTGAATTTTCTCCAAAAGTAAAGTAGTTGCAAACTCATCCTTTTAGAAACTTGTTTGGGCTGTTGAGAGGAGTAAAAAACCATCAAAAATTTCAGTCCTGCATGATTCTACCAAGAAATGTGTGTTCATTCAAACCGCTGGTTTTTGATATTTTGGGCCCTATTGAATAAAGAATGTTTTGAATTTTCTCCAAAAGTAAAGTAGTTGCAAACTCATCCTTTTAGAAACTTGTTTGGGCTGTTGAGAGGAGTAAAAAACCATCAAAAATTTCAATCCTGCATGATTCTACCAAGAAATGTGATTCTTCATTCAAAACGCTGGTTTTTGCTATTGGGCTCTATTGAATAATGAATGTTTTGAATTTTCTCCAAAAGTAAAGTAGTTGCAAACTCATCCTTTTAGAGTCTTGTTTGGGCTCATGAGAGGAGTAGAAAAACATCAAAAATTTCAGTCCTGCACGATTCTACCAAGAAATGTGAGTGTTCATTCAAACCGCTGGTTTTTGATAGTTTGGGCCATATTGAATAATTAATGTTTTGAATTTTCTCCAAAAGTAAAGTAGTTGCAAACTCATCCTTTTAGAAACTTGTTTGGGCTGTTGAGAGGAGTAAAAAACCATCAAAAATTTCAATCCTGCATGATTCTACCAAGAAATGTGATTCTTCATTCAAAACGCTGATTTTTGCTATTGGGTTCTATTGAATAATGAATGTTTTGAATTTTCTCCAAAAGTAAAGTAGTTGCAAACTCATGCTTTTAGAGACTTGTTTAGGCTCATGAGAGGAGTAGAAAAACATCAAAAATTTCAGTCCTGCATGATTCTACCAAGAAATGTGTGTTCATTCAAACCGCTGGTTTTTGATATTTTGGGCCCTATTGAATAATGAATGTTTTGAATTTTCTCCAAAAGTAAAGTAGTTGCAAACTCATCCTTTTAGAAACTTGTTTGGGCTGTTGAGAGGAGTAAAAAACCATCAAAAATTTCAATCCTGCATGATTCTACCAAGAAATGTGATTCTTCATTCAAAACGCTGGTTTTTGCTATTGGGCTCTATTGAATAATGAATGTTTTGAATTTTCTCCAAAAGTAAAGTAGATGCAAACTCATCCTTTTAGAGTCTTGGTTTGGGCTCATGAGAGGAGTAGAAAAACATCAAAAATTTCAGTCCTGCACGATTCTACCAAGAAATGTGAGTGTTCATTCAAACCGCTGGTTTTTGATTTTTTTTTACCCTATTGAATAATGAATGTTTTGAATTTTCTCCAAAAGTAAAGTAGTTGCAAACTCATCCTTTTAGAGACTTGTTTGTGCTCATGAGAGGAGTAGAAAAACATCAAAAATTTCAGTCCTGCACGATTCTACCAAGAAATGTGAGTGTTCATTCAAACCGCTGGTTTTTGATAGTTTGGGCCCTATTGAATAATGAATGTTTTGAATTTTCTCCAAAAGTAAAGTAGTTGCAAACTCATCCTTTTAGAAACTTGTTTTGGCTGTTGAGAGGAGTAAAAAACCATCAAAAATTTCAATCCTGCATGATTCTACCAAGAAATGTGATTCTTCATTCAAAACGCTGATTTTTGCTATTGGGTTCTATTGAATAATGAATGTTTTGAATTTTCTCCAAAAGTAAAGTAGTTGCAAGCTATTGCTTTTATAGACTTGTTTGGGCTCATGAGAGGAGTAGAAAAACATCAAAAATTTCAGTCCTGCATGATTCTACCAAGAAATGTGTGTTCATTCAAACCGCTGGTTTTTGATATTTTGGGCCCTATTGAATAATGAATGTTTTGAATTTTCTCCAAAAGTAAAGTAGTTGCAAACTCATCCTTTTTGAAACTTGTTTGGGCTGTTGACAGGAGTAAAAAACCATCAAAAATTTCAATCCTGCATGATTCTACCAAGAAATGTGATTCTTCATTCAAAACGCTGATTTTTGCTATTGGGTTCTATTGAATAATGAATGTTTTGAATTTTCTCCAAAAGTAAAGTAGTTGCAAACTCATGCTTTTTTGTTTAAATATTTTTATTAAAGTTTCAAGTATAGAGGGAAAGGGTAAATGGACAAAGTAAAAAGTAGAGAACTCTACTCTACGTGTTACATCACACATTAAATAAAATTGTTTAATACAAGTAGTGTACATAAGAAACAAATATAATACATCGCTTGAATGCAATCCTCTCAAAAAAGGAACCAACATTGTCATATTGAGTTTACAGTAGAGTGTTAGATAACATAAATTAAGAAAATTTCAAATTCCAAACATCCCATTTAGTGTGATATTTATGGAGAGTACCATTAATAAAGGCAAATCTTTTCTCCATAGAATTATGAGTCCGTAATTTACCTAAAATATCAGCAAAAGAAGGTAAATCAGTTTTAAGCCACCAGAAAGCTATAGCGTTTTTGGTCACCAAAAAAGTATGTATCATTACAAATCGAATAACAGGATTTATTTCTTCAGTGCCCAAAGAAAGTAATGCCATTTGTGGGGTGACCTTCACTGCGTTGTCAGAGAGAGTATTTATATGATTTGTAACTTCTTTCCACAATCTCTTCAATTTAGGACAGCTCCAGAAAATGTGGTACAGGTTACCTGGTAAACCACAATTCCTCCAGCATAGAGGGGAGTATTTATTATCTATATGAGCTAACCTAATCGGAGTGTAATGCCATCTAATTAAAGTTTTAAAGAAAGACTCCTGTAAAGTCGCAGAAATAGTAGATGCATTTGAAAACTTTATGGCCTTCCCCCATTGGTCTTCATCAAATTTTATGTTAAAATCCCTTTCCCATCTTTGAATGTATACATTTTTAAAGAGTTCGGTGTTGTCATTAGGGTGGGAATATATGTTTTTAAGACTCCAAGTCGACTTAAGAGCAACATTTGCAAACATGGAGGCCACAATATCCGAATTCAAAGCTCTACTAGTCAAAAATTTCCGCAGAAGATCTTTCAGAAGTAGATAAGAGGTGAAATGTGTAGACGGGACATGAAATTTATTTTTAATTTCATTAAAGGGTAAAAAATTTTGTCCGTCCCATAAATCCCCTACCGTATTAATTTTAAAGCTGCACCACTCCTCTGGAACTGGACATTTATATATTTTTGATAATAATTTTAATGGGAATTTTTTCAAAATGCTTTTCCTGTCGTCGCCTTTCTTTAATTTTGTGAAACTCCTCCACATAGTCAGTATAGAATTTACAACAGGATGTTGATAAGTAATGATCGAAGGAGATAGCAGATCTTTAAAGAAAAAATCTGATATTGAACTAGTCCCATAATGTTCTAGCTCAAGGTCCAACCAAGCGGGAAGTGTTTTCGTAGAAAACCACTGTTGACTCTGAAGAATAAGAGAAGCTTGAAAATAGATTTGAATATTGGGGAGTGCAAGGCCTCCATTACTCTTTTTCTTATATAAAATTTCAGTAGCAACTCTAGGTTTATTCCCTTTCCAGATAAAAAGGTTAATTGCTTTTTGGATTTTAAATAAAAGGGAAGTGGGAATCGTAAGAGGTAAATTCCTAAGTACAAAAAGAATTTTAGGTAAAATATATGTTTTTATTACCAAGGTTCTTCCTATCAGGGATAGATCGCAATTATTATAACCAGAAAGGTCTTTTAAGATTTTCTTACTGAGATGTTCCATATTCTTAGAAACAATGAGTTTCAAATCTTTAGGGAAAATTATCCCCAAGTATTCTAGTTCAAAATCTTCCCAGTAAAATTCAGATAATTCTTTAAAGGCTTATTTTACTGACAGATTGAATACAGTGCAATGCCTCCCATATAGAGGTGAATAAGAGTAGTAGTAGTAGTAGAAGAGTTGGTCAAGTTAAATCAAGGCTAAGGAATTGGAAATGTGCAACTTGGACCAAGAAAAACTAATTACAGAGCAACGACATTTGAAAAAAGCATTCAAATCATGCTTTGAAAACACTACTTGTGTATCCCGATTTCAATTCAATCTGTCTTTGGAAACCGCTTAAGAGAGTGAGTGCACCATTCTCAGAGGAACTGCAGATACTGAAATGATGTGTGGAGTGAAGTGAGCAAGCTATTTTTACATCTCCCTGGCGAGCATCGCCCACCTGTCTGCTGAGGCTCCCTCAGCAGACTGAAGCTGACTACTACTGCGCAGCTGCTACAGACTGTGGGCTGACCATTGTGACACGTGGTCCCATTGTGACACGTGGTCCCATTGTTCCAGGAATAGAACACATCCAAGCATTGTGTTCTATGAATGGCATGATTCCTATCACAGTGTTCCATGGATGGAACACATCCTATTTACTGCAGGCAAGCAGCGCACCTAGCTGCTGCTGCTGCTGCTGCTACAAGCCACTAGAATACCGTCTGTCAGACAGGTGGACGTAGGCCGAACATTCAAATAACTCGCCAGATAAATCGTTGCTTTTCCATTTAATTCATATATGAATTAATTCAAAATTGAACAGTAAATTTCAAAGTTGGAAGGCCACAAGAGGGGGACAATGTTTCAAAAATGAAACGACATATCATTGCATGAGGGATGTGGTAGGAATTGAATGCTTGAATTAAGACTGGGGAAGTCCTGAGGGGAAGGGGCTGCAGGCCTTGTAGCAGGTGGGTGTGCAGAAATGTAGCTATCCAAAGCCAAACACATTACCGCAGCTTGTCACACCTGTACCTACCAAGCAGCAAAGGCCAAGATAGATCGTTATTTTACTGACAGATTGAATACAGTGCAATGCCTCCCATATAGAGGTGAATAAGAGTAGTAGTAGTAGTAGTAGTAGTAGAAGAGTTGGTCAAGTTAAATCAAGGCTAAGGAATTGGAAATGTGCAACTTGGACCAAGAAAAACTAATTACAGAGAAACGAAATTTGAAAAAAGCATTCTAATCATGCTTTGAAAACACTACTTGTGTATCCCGATTTCAATTCAATCTGTCTTTGGAAACCGCTTAAGAGAGTGAGTGCACCATTCTCAGAGGAACTGCAGATACTGAAATGATGCGTGGAGTGAAGTTAGCAAGCTATTTTTACATCTCCCTGGCGAGCATCGCCCACCTGTGTGCTGAGGCTCCCTCAGCAGACTGAAGCTGACTACTACTGCGCAGCTGCTACAGACTGTGTGCTGACCATTGTGACACGTGGTCCCATTGTGACACGTGGTCCCATTGTTCCAGGAATAGAACACATCCAAGCATTGTGTTCTATGAATGGCATGATTCCTATCACAGTGTTCCATGGATGGAACACATCCTATTTACTGCAGGCAAGCAGCGCACCTAGCTGCTGCTGCTGCTACAAGCCACTAGAATACCGTCTGTCAGACAGGTGGACGTAGGCCGAACATTCAAATAACTCGCCAGATAAATCGTTGCTTTTCCATTTAATTCATATATGAATTAATTCAAAATTGAACAGTAAATTTCAAAGTTGGAAGGCCACAAGAGGGGGACAATGTTTCAAAAACGAAACGACATATCATTGCATGAGGGATGTGGTAGGAATTGAATGCTTGAATTAAGACTGGGGAAGTCCTGAGGGGAAGGGGCTGCAGGCCTTGTAGCAGGTGGGTGTGCAGAAATGTAGCTATCCAAAGCCAAACACATTACTGCAGCTTGTCACACCTGTACCTACCAAGCAGCAAAGGCCAAGATAGATCGTTATTTTACTGACAGATTGAATACAGTGCAATGCCTCCCATATAGAGGTGAAAAAGAGTAGTAGTAGTAGTAGTAGTAGTAGTAGTAGAAGAGTTGGTCAAGTTAAATCAAGGCTAAGGAATTGGAAATGTGCAACTTGCACCAAGAAAAACTAATTACAGAGCAACGACATTTGAAAAAAGCATTCAAATCATGCTTTGAAAACACTACTTGTGTATCCCGATTTCAATTCAATCTGTCTTTGGAAACCGCTTAAGAGAGTGAGTGCACCATTCTCAAAGGAACTGCAGATACTGAAATGATGTGTGGAGTGAAGTGAGCAAGCTATTTTTCTATCTCCCTGGCGAGCATCGCCCACCTGTCTGCTGAGGCTCCCTCAGCAGACTGAAGCTGACTACTACTGAGCAGCTGCTACAGACTGTGGGCGGCCCATTGTGACACGTGGTCCCATTGTGACACGTGGTCAAATTGTTCCAGGAATAGAACAATTCCAAGCATTGTGTTCTATGAATGGCATGATTCCTATCACAGTGTTCCATGGATGGAACACATCTTATTTACTGCAGGCAAGCAGCGCACCTAGCTGCTGCTGCTGCTGCTGCTGCTACAAGCCACTAGAATACCGTCTGTCAGACAGGTGGACGTAGGCCGAACATTCAAATAACTCGCCAGATAAATCGTTGCTTTTCCATTTAATTCATATATGAATTAATTCAAAATTGAACAGTAAATTTCAAAGTTGGAAGGCCACAAGAGGGGGACAATGTTTCAAAAATGAAACGACATATCATTGCATGAGGGATGTGGTAGAAATTGAATGCTTGAATTAAGACTGGGGAAGTACTGAGGGGAAGGGGCTGCAGGCCTTGTAGCAGGTGGGTGTGCAGAAATGTAGCTTTCCAAAGCCAAACACATTACTGCAGCTTGTCATACCTGTACCTACCAAGCAGCAAAGGCCAAGATAGATCGTTATTTTACTGACAGATTGAATACAGTGCAATGCCTCCCATATAGAGGTGAATAAGAGTAGTAGTAGTAGTAGTAGAAGAGTTGGTCAAGTTAAAACAAGGCTAAGGAATTGGAAATGTGCAACTTGGACCAAGAAAAACTAATTACAGAGCAACGACATTTGAAAAAAGCATTCAAATCATGCTTTGAAAACACTACTTGTGTATCCCGATTTCAATTCAATCTGTCTTTGGAAACCGCTTAAGAGAGTGAGTGCACCATTCTCAGAGGAACTGCAGATACTGAACTGATGCGTGGAGTGAAGTGAGCAAGCTATTTTTCCATCTCCCTGGCGAGCATCGCCCACCTGTCTGCTGAGGCTCCCTCAGCAGACTGAAGCTGACTACTACTGCGCAGCTGCTACAGACTGTGGGCTGCCCATTGTGACACGTGGTCCCATTGTGACACGTGGTCCCATTGTTCCAGGAATAGAACACATCCAAGCATTGTGTTCTATGAATGGCATGATTCCTATCACAGTGTTCCATGGATGGAACACATCCTATTTACTGCAGGCAAGCAGCGCACCTAGCTGCTGCTGCTGCTGCTACAAGCCACTAGAATACCGTCTGTCAGACAGGTGGACGTAGGCCGAACATTCAAATAACTCGCCAGATAAATCGTTGCTTTTCCATTTAATTCATATATGAATTAATTCAAAATTGAACAGTAAATTTCAAAGTTGGAAGGCCACAAGAGGGGGACAATGTTTCAAAAATGAAACGGCATATCATTGCATGAGGGATGTGGTAGGAATTGAATGCTTGAATTAAGACCGGGGAAGTACTGAGGGGAAGGGGCTGCAGGCCTTGTAGCAGGTGGGTGTGCAGAAATGTAGCTATCCAAAGCCAAACACATTACTGCAGCTTGTCACACCTGTACCTACCAAGCAGCAAAGGCAAAGATAGATCGTTATTTTACTGACAGATTGAATACAGTGCAATGCCTCCCATATAGAGGTGAATAAGAGTAGTAGTAGTAGTAGTAGTAGTAGAAGAGTTGGTCAAGTTAAATCAAGGCTAAGGAATTGGAAATGTGCAACTTGGACCAAGAAAAACTAATTACAGAGCAACGACATTTGAAAAAAGCATTCAAATCATGCTTTGAAAACACTACTTGTGTATCCCAATTTCAATTCAATCTGTCTTTGGAAACCGCTTTAGAGAGTGATTGCACCATTCTCAGAGGAACTGCAGATACTGAAATGATGCGTGGAGTGAAGTGAGCAAGCTATTTTTCCATCTCCCTGGCGAGAATCGCCCACCTGTCTGCTGAGGCTCCCTCAGCAGACTGAAGCTGACTACTACTGCGCAGCTGCTACAGACTATGGGCTGCCCATTGTGACACGTGGTCCCATTGTGACACCTTGTCCCATTGTTCCAGGAATAGAACACATCCAAGAATTGTGTTCTATGAATGGCATGATTCCTATCACAGTGTTCCATGGATGGAACACATCCTATTTACTGCAGGCAAGCAGCGCACCTAGCTGCTGCTGCTGCTGCTGCTACAAGCCACTAGAATACCGTCTGTTAGACAGGTGGACGTAGGCCGAACATTCAAATAACTCGCCAGATAAATCGTTGCTTTTCCATTTAATTCATATATGAATTAATTCAAAATTGAACAGTAAATTTCAAAGTTGGAAGGCCACAAGAGGGGGACAATGTTTCAAAAATGAAACGACATATCATTGCATGAGGGATGTGGTAGGAATTGAATGATTGAATTAAGACTGGGGAAGTACTGAGGGGAAGGGGCTGCAGGCCTTGTAGCAGGTGGGTGTGCAGAAATGTAGCTATCCAAAGCCAAACACATTACTGCAGCTTGTCACACCTGTACCTACCAAGCAGCAAAGGCCAAGATAGATCGTTATTTTACTGACAGATTGAATACAGTGCAATGCCTCCCATATAGAGGTGAATAAGAGTAGTAGTAGTAGTAGTAGTAGTAGTAGTAGTAGTAGAAGAGTTGGTCAAGTTAAATCAAGGCTAAGGAATTGGAAATGTGCAACTTGGACCAAGAAAAACTAATTACAGAGCAACGACATTTGAAAAAAGCATTCAAATCATGCTTTGAAAACACTACTTGTGTATCCCGATTTCAATTCAGTCTGTCTTTGGAAACCGCTTAAGAGAGTGAGTGCACCATTCTCAGAAGAACTGCAGATACTGAAATGATGCGTGGAGTGAAGTGAGCAAGATATTTTTCCATCTCCCTGGCGAGCATCGCCCACCTGTCTGCTGAGGCTCCCTCAGCAGACTGAAGCTGACTACTACTGCGCAGCTGCTACAGACTGTGGGCTGCCCATTGTGACACGTGGTCCCATTGTGACACGTGGTCCCATTGTTCCAGGAATAGAACACATCCAAGCATTGTGTTCTATGAATGGCATGATTCCTATCACAGTGTTCCATTGATGGAACACATCCTATTTACTGCAGGCAAGCAGCGCACCTAGCTGCTGCTGCTGCTGCTACAAGCCACTAGAGTACCGTCTGTCAGACAGGTGGACGTAGGCCGAACATTCAAATAACTCGCCAGAGAAATCGTTGCTTTTCCATTTAATTCATATATGAATTAATTCAAAATTGAACAGTAAATTTCAAAGTTGGAAGGCCACAAGAGGGGGACAATGTTTCAAAAATGAAACGACATATCATTGCATGAGGGATGTGGTAGGAATTGAATGCTTGAATTAAGACTGGGGAAGTACTGAGGGGAAGGGGCTGCAGGCCTTGTAGCAGGTGGGTGTGCAGAAATGTAGCTATCCAAAGCCAAACACATTACTGCAGCTTGTCACACCTGTACCTACCAAGCAGCAAAGGCCAAGATAGATCGTTATTTTACTGACAGATTGAATACAGTGCAATGCCTCCCATATAGAGGTGAATAAGAGTAGTAGTAGTAGTAGTAGTAGTAGAAGAGTTGGTCAAGTTAAATAAAAGCTAAAGAATTGGAAATGTGCAACTTGCACCAAGAAAAACTAACTACAGAGCAACGACATTTGAAAAAAGCATTCAAATCATGCTTTGAAAACACTACTTGTGTATCCCAATTTCAATTCAATATGTCTTTGGAAACCGCTTAAGAGGGTGAGTGCACCGTTCTCAGAGGAACTGCAGATACTGAAATGATGCGTGGAGTGAAGTGAGCAAGCTATTTTTCCATCTCCCTGGCGAGCATCGCCCACCTGTCTGCTGAGGCTCCCTCAGCAGACTGAAGCTGACTACTACTGCGCAGCTGCTACAGACTGTGGGCTGCCCATTGTGACACGTGGTCCCATTGTGACACGTGGTCCCATTGTTCCAGGAATAGAACACATCCAAGCATTGTGTTCTATGAATGACATGATTCCTATCACAGTGTTCCATGGATGGAACACATCCTATTTACTGCAGGCAAGCAGCGCACCTAGCTGCTGCTGCTGCTGCTGCTACAAGCCACTAGAATACCGTCTGTCAGACAGGTGGACGTAGGCCGAACATTCAAATAACTCGCCAGATAAATCGTTGCTTTTCCATTTAATTCATATATAAATTAATTCAAAATTGAACAGTAAATTTCAAAGTTGGAAGGCCACAAGAGGGGGACAATGTTTCAAAAATGAAACGACATATCAATGCATGAGGGATGTGGTAGGAATTGAATGCTTGAATTAAGACTGGGGAAGTACTGAGGGGAAGGGTCTGCAGGCCTTGTAGCAGGTGGGTGTGCAGAAATGTAGCTATCCAAAGCCAAACACATTACTGCAGCTTGTCACACCTGTACCTACCAAGCAGCAAAGGCCAAGATAGATCGTTATTTTACTGACAGGTTGAATACAGTGCAATGCCTCCCATATAGAGGTGACTTATTCAGTAGTAGCAGTAGTAGTAGTAGTAGAAGAGTTGGTCAAGTTAAATCAAGGCTAAGGAATTGGAAATGTGCAACTTGGACCAAGAAAAACTAATTACAGAGCAACGACATTTGAAAAAAGCATTCAAATCATGCTTTGAAAACACTACTTGTGTATCCCAATTTCAATTCAATCTGTCTTTGGAAACCGCTTAAGAGAGTGAGTGCACCATTCTCAGAGGAACTGCAGATACTGAAATGATGCGTGGAGTGAAGTGAGCAAGCTATTTTTCCATCTCCCTGGCGAGCATCGCCCACCTGTCTGCTGAGGCTCCCTCAGCAGACTGAAGCTGACTACTACTGCGCAGCTGCTACAGACTGTGGGCTGCCCATTGTGACACGTGATCCCATTGTGACACGTGGTCCCATTGTTCCAGGAATAGAACACATCCAAGAATTGTGTTCTATGAATGGCATGATTCCTATCACAGTGTTCCATGGATGGAACACATCCTATTTACTGCAGGCAAGCAGCGCACCTAGCTGCTGCTGCTGCTACAAGCCATTAGAATACCGTCTATCAGACAGGTGGACGTAGGCCGAACATTCAAATAACTCGCCAGATAAATCGTTGCTTTTCCATTTAATTCATATATGAATTAATTCAAAATTGAACAGTAAATTTCAAAGTTGGAAGGCCACAAGAGGGGGACAATGTTTCAAAAACGAAACGACATATCATTGCATGAGGGATGTGGCAGAAATTGAATGCTTGAATTAAGACTGGGGAAGTACTGAGGGGAAGGGGCTGCAGGCCTTGTAGCAGGTGGGTGTGCAGAAATGTAGCTATCCAAAGCCAAACACATTACTGCAGCTTGTCACACCTGTACCTACCAAGCAGCAAAGGCCAAGATAGATCGTTATTTTACTGACAGATTGAGTACAGTGCAATGCCTCCCATATAGAGGTGAATAAGAGTAGTAGTAGTAGTAGTAGTAGTAGAAGAGTTGGTCAAGTTAAATCAAGGCTAAGGAATTGGAAATGTGCAACTTTCACCAAAAAAAACTAATTACAGAGCAAAGACATTTGAAAAAAGCATTCAAATCATGCTTTGAAAACACTACTTGTGTATCCCGATTTTAATTCAATCTGTCTTTGGAAACCGCTTAAGAGTGTAAGTGCACCATTCTCAGAGGAACTGCAGATACTGAAATGATGCGTGGAGTGAAGTGAGCAAGCTATTTTTCCATCTCCCTGGCGAGCATCGCCCACCTGTCTGCTGAGGCTCCCTCAGCAGACTGAAGCTGACTACTACTGCGCAGCTGCTACAGACTGTGGGCTGCCCATTGTGACACGTGGTCCCATTGTGACACGTGGTCCCATTGTTCCAGGAATAGAACACATCCAAGCATTGTGTTCTATGAATGGCATGATTCCTATCACAGTGTTCCATGGATGGAACACATCCTATTTACTGCAAGCAAGCAGCGCACCTAGCTGCTGCTGCTGCTGCTGCTGCTGCTACAAGCCACTAGAATACCGTCTGTCAGACAGGTGGATGTAGGCCGAACATTCAAATAACTCGCCAAATAAATCGTTGCTTTTCCATTTAATTCATATATGAATTAATTCAAAATTGAACAGTAAACTTCAAAGTTGGAAGGCCACAAGAGGGGGACAATGTTTCAAAAATGAAACGACATATCATTGCATGAGGGATGTGGTAGGAATTGAATGCTTGAATTAAGACTTGGGAAGTACTGAGGGGAAGGGGCTGCAGGCCTTGTAGCAGGTGGGTGTGCAGAAATGTAGCTATCCAAAGCCAAACACATTACTGCAGCTTGTCACACCTGTACCTACCAAGCAGCAAAGGCCAAGATAGATCGTTATTTTACTGACAGATTGAATACAGTGCAATGCCTCCCATATAGAGGTGAATAAGAGTAGTAGTAGTAGTAGTAGTAGTAGTAGTAGAAGAGTTGGTCAAGTTAAATCAAGGCTAAGGAATTGGAAATGTGCAACTTGCACCAAGAAAAACTAACTACAGAGCAACGACATTTGAAAAAAACATTCAAATCATGCTTTGAAAACACTACTTGTGTATCCCAATTTCAATTCAATATGTCTTTGGAAACCGCTTAAGAGGGTGAGTGCACCATTCTCAGAGGAACTGCAGATACTGAAATGATGCGTGGAGTGAAGTGAGCAAGCTATTTTTCCATCTCCCTGGCGAGCATCGCCCACCTGTCTGCTGAGGCTCCCTCAGCAGACTGAAGCTGACTACTACTGCGCAGCTGCTACAGACTGTGGGCTGCCCATTGTGACACATGGTCCCATTGTGACACGTGGTCCCATTGTTCCAGGAATAGAACACATCCAAGCATTGTGTTCTATGAATGGCATGATTCCTATCACAGTGTTCCATGGATGGAACACATCCTATTTACTGCAGGCAAGCAGCGCACCTAGCTGCTGCTGCTGCTGCTGCTACAAGCCACTAGAATACCGTCTGTCAGACAGGTGGACGTAGGCCGAACATTCAAATAACTCGCCAGATAAATCGTTGCTTTTCCATTTAATTCATATATGAATTAATTCAAAATTGAACAGTAAATTTCAAAGTTGGAAGGCCACAAGAGGGGGACAATGTTTCAAAAATGAAACGACATATCATTGCATGAGGGATGTGGTAGGAATTGAATGCTTGAATTAAGACTGGGGAAGTACTGAGGGGAAGGGGCTGCAGGCCTTGTAGCAGGTGGGTGTGCAGAAATGTAGCTATCCAAAGCCAAACACATTACCGCAGCTTGTCATACCTGTACCTACCAAGCAGCAAAGGCCAAGATAGATCGTTATTTTACTGACAGATTGAATACAGTGCAATGCCTCCCATATAGAGGTGAATAAGAGTAGTAGTATTAGTAGTAGTAGAAGAGTTGGTCAAGTTAAATCAAGGCTAAGGAATTGGAAATGTGCAACTTGGACCAAGAAAAACTAATTACAGAGCAACGACATTTGAAAAAAGCATTCAAATCATGCTTTGAAAACACTACTTGTGTATCCCGATTTCAATTCAATCTGTCTTTGGAAACCGCTTAAGAGAGTGAGTGCACCATTCTCAGAGGAACTGCAGATACTGAAATGATGCGTGGAGTGAAGTGAGCAAGCTATTTTTCCATCTCCCTGGCGAGCATCGCCCACCTGTCTGCTCAGGTTCCCTCAGCAGACTGAAGCTGACTACTACTGCGCAGCTGCTACAGACTGTGGGCTGCACATTGTGACACGTGGTCCCATTGTGACACGTGGTCCCATTGTTCCAGGAATAGAACACATCCAAGAATTGTGTTCTATGAATGGCATGATTCCTATCACAGTGTTCCATGGATGGAACACATCCTATTTACTGCAGGCAAGCAGCGCACCTAGCTGCTGCTGTTGCTACAAGCCACTAGAATACCGTCTGTCAGACAGGTGGACGTAGGCCGAACATTCAAATAACTCGCCAGATAAATCGTTGCTTTTCCATTTAATTCATATATGAATTAATTCAAAATTGAACAGTAAATTTCAAAGTTGGAAGGCCACAAGAGGGGGACAATGTTTCAAAAACGAAACGACATATCATTGCATGAGGGATGTGGTAGGAATTGAATGCTTGAATTAAGACTGGGGAAGTACTGAGGGGAAGGGGCTGCAGGCCTTGTAGCAGGTGGGTGTGCAGAAATGTAGCTATCCAAAGCCAAACACATTACTGCAGCTTGTCACACCTGTACCTACCAAGCAGCAAAGGCCAAGATAGATCGTTATTTTACTGACAGATTGAATACAGTGCAATGCCTCCCATATAGAGGTGAATAAGAGTAGTAGTAGTAGTAGTAGTAGTAGTAGAAGAGTTGGTCAAGTTAAATCAAGGCTAAGGAATTGGAAATGTGCAACTTGCACCAAGAAAAACTAACTACAGAGCAACGACATTTGAAAAAAGCATTCAAATCATGCTTTGAAAACACTACTTGTGTATCCCGATTTCAATTCAATCTGTCTTTGGAAACCGCTTAAGAGAGTGAGTGCACCATTCTCAAAGGAACTGCAGATACTGAAATGATGTGTGGAGTGAAGTGAGCAAGCTATTTTTCCATCTCCCTGGCGAGCATCGCCCACCTGTCTGCTGAGGCTCCCTCAGCAGACTGAAGCTGACTACTACTGAGCAGCTGCTACAGACTGTGGGCGGCCCATTGTGACAAGTGGTCCCATTGTGACACGTGGTCAAATTGTTCCAGGAATAGAACACATCCAAGCATTGTGTTCTATGAATGGCATGATTCCTATCACAGTGTTCCATGGATGGAACACATCTTATTTACTGCAGGCAAGCAGCGCACCTAGCTGCTGCTGCTGCTGCTGCTGCTGCTGCTGCTACAAGCCACTAGAATACCGTCTGTCAGACAGGTGGACGTAGGCCGAACATTCAAATAACTCGCCAGATAAATCGTTGCTTTTCCATTTAATTCATATATGAATTAATTCAAAATTGAACAGTAAATTTCAAAGTTGGAAGGCCACAAGAGGGGGACAATGTTTCAAAAATGAAAAGACATATCATTGCATGAGGGATGTGGTAGAAATTGAATGCTTGAATTAAGACTGGGGAAGTACTGAGGGGAAGGGGCTGCAGGCCTTGTAGCAGGTGGGTGTGCAGAAATGTAGCTATCCAAAGCCAAACACATTACTGCAGCTTGTCATACCTGTACCTACCAAGCAGCAAAGGCCAAGATAGATCGTTATTTTACTGACAGATTGAATACAGTGCAATGCCTCCCATATAGAGGTGAATAAGAGTAGTAGTAGTAGTAGTAGTAGTAGTAGAAGAGTTGGTCAAGTTAAATCAAGGCTAAGGAATTGGAAATGTGCAACTTGGACCAAGAAAAACTAATTACAGAGCAACGACATGTGAAAAAAGCATTCAAATCATGCTTTGAAAACACTACTTGTGTATCCCGATTTCAATTCAATCTGTCTTTGGAAACCGCTTAAGAGAGTGAGTGCACCATTCTCAGAGGAACTGCAGATACTGAAATGATGCGTGGAGTGAAGTGAGCAAGCTATTTTTCCATCTCCCTGGCGAGCATCGCCCACCTGTCTGCTGAGGCTCCCTCAGCAGACTGAAGCTGACTACTACTGCGCAGCTGCTACAGACTGTGGGCTGCCCATTGTGACACGTGGCCCGATTGTGACACGTGGTCCCATTGTTCCAGGAATAGAACACATCCAAGCATTGTGTTCTATGAATGGCATGATTCCTATCACAGTGTTCCATGGATGGAACACATCCTATTTACTGCAGGCAAGCAGCGCACCTAGCTGCTGCTGCTGCTGCTGCTGCTACAAGCCACTAGAATACCGTCTGTCAGACAGGTGGACGTAGGCCAAACATTCAAATAACTCGCCAGATAAATCTTTGCTTTTCCATTTAATTCATATATGAATTAATTCAAAATTGAACAGTAAATTTCAAAGTTGGAAGGCCACAAGAGGGGGACAATGTTTCAAAAATGAAACGACATATCATTGCATGAGGGATGTGGTAGGAATTGAATGCTTGAATTAAGACTGGGGAAGTACTGAGGGGAAGGGGCTGCAGGCCTTGTAGCAGGTGGGTGTGCAGAAATGTAGCTATCCAAAGCCAAACACATTACTGCAGCTTGTCACACCTGTACCTACCAAGCAGCAAAGGCCAAGATAGATCGTTATTTTACTGACAGATTGAATACAGTGCAATGCCTCCCATATAGAGGTGAATAAGAGTAGTAGTAGAAGTAGTAGTAGTAGTAGTAGAAGAGTTGGTCAAGTTAAATCAAGGCTAAGGAATTGGAAATGTGCAACTTGGACCAAGAAAAACTAATTACAGAGCAACGACATTTGAAAAAAGCATTCAAATCATGCTTTGAAAACACTACTTGTGTATCCCAATTTCAATTCAATCTGTCTTTGGAAACCGCTTAAGAGAGTGAGTGCACCATTCTCAGAGGAACTGCAGATACTGAAATGATGCGTGGAGTGAAGTGAGCAAGCTATTTTTCCATCTTCCTGGCGAGCATCGCCCACCTGTCTGCTGAGGCTCCCTCAGCAGACTGAAGCTGACTACAACTGCGCAGCTGCTACAGACTGTGGGCTGCCCATTGTGACACGTGGTCCCATTGTGACACGTGGTCCCATTGTTCCAAGAATAGAACACATCCAAGCATTGTGTTCTATGAATGGCATGATTCCTATCATAGTGTTCCATTGATGGAACACATCCTATTTACTGCAGGCAAGCAGCGCACCTAACTGCTGCTGCTGCAGCTGCTACAAGCCACTAGAATACCGTCTGTCAGACAGGTGGACGTAGGCCGAACATTCAAATAACTCGCCAGATAAATCGTTGCTTTTCCATTTAATTCATATATGAATTAATTCAAAATTGAACAGTAAATTTCAAAGTTGGAAGGCCACAAGAGGGGGACAATGTTTCAAAAATGAAACGACATATCATTGCATGAGGGATGTGGTAGGAATTGAATGCTTGAATTAAGACTGGGGAAGTACTGAGGGGAAGGGGCTGCAGGCCTTTTGGAAGGTGGGTGTGCAGAAATGTAGCTATCCAAAGCCAAACACATTACTGCAGCTTGTCACACCTGTACCTACCAAGCAGCAAAGGCCAAGATAGATCGTTATTTTACTGGCAGATTGAATACAGTGCAATGCCTCCCATATAGAGGTGAATAAGAGTAATAGTAGTAGTAGTAGTAGTAGAAGAGTTGGTCAAGTTAAATCAAGGCTAAGGAATTGGAAATGTGCAACTTGGACCAAGAAAAACTAATTACAGAGCAACGACATTTGAAAAAAGCATTCAAATCATACTTTGAAAACACTACTTGTGTATCCCAATTTCAATTCAATCTGTCTTTGGAAACCGCTTAAGAGAGTGAGTGCACCATTCTCAGAGGAACTGCAGATACTGAAATGATGCGTGGAGTGAAGTGAGCAAGCTATTTTTCCATCTCCCTGGCGAGCATCACCCACCTGTCTGCTGAGGCTCCCTCAGCAGACTGAAGCTGACTAGTGCTGCGCAGCTTCTGCAGACTGTGGGCTGCCCATTGTGACACTTGGTCCCATTGTGACACGTGGTCCCATTGTTCCAGGAATAGAACACATCCAAGCATTGTGTTCTATGAATGGCATGATTCCTATCACAGTGTTCCATGGATGGAACTCATCCTATTTACTGCAGGCAAGCAGCGCACCTAGCTGCTGCTGCTGCTGCTACAAGCCACTAGAATACCGTCTGTCAGACAGGTGGACGTAGGCCGAACATTCAAATAACTCGCCAGATAAATCGTTGCTTTTCCATTTAATTCATATATGAATTAATTCAAAATTGAACAGTAAATTTCAAAGTTGGAAGGCCACAAGAGGGGGACAATGTTTCAAAAATGAAACGACATATCATTGCATGAGGGATGTGGTAGGAATTGAATGCTTGAATTAAGACTGGGGAAGTACTGAGGGGAAGGGGCTAGAGGCCTTGTAGCAGGTGGGTGTGCAGAAATGTAGCTATCCAAAGCCAAACACATTACTGCAGCTTGTCACACCTGTACCTACCAAGCAGCAAAGGCCAAGATAGATCGTTATTTTACTGACAGATTGAATACAGTGCAATGCCTCCCATATAGAGGTGAATAAGAGTAGTAGTAGTAGTAGTAGTAGAAGAGTTGGTCACGTTAAATCAAGGCTAAGGAATTGGAAATGTGCAACTTGGACCAAGAAAAACTAATTACAGAGCAACGACATTTGAAAAAAGCATTCAAATCGTGCTTTGAAAACACTACTTGTCTATCCCGATTTCAATTCAATCTGTCTTTGGAAACCGCTTAAGAGAGTGAGTGCACCATTCTCAGAGGAACTGCAGATACTGAAATGATGCGTGGAGTGAAGTGAGCAAGCTATTTTTCCATCTCCCTGGCGAGCATCGCCCACCTGTCTGCTGAGGCTCCCTCAGCAGACTGAAGCTGACTACTACTGCGCAGCTGCTACAGAAGGTGGGCTGCCCATTGTGACACGTGGTCCCATTGTGACACGTGGTCCCATTGTTCCAGGAATAGAACACATCCAAGCATTGTGTTCTATGAATGGCATGATTCCTATCACAGTGTTCCATTGATGGAACACATCCTATTTACTACAGGCAAGCAGCGCACCTAGCTGCTGCTGCTGCTGCTGCTACAAGCCACTAGAATACCGTCTGTCAGACAGGTGGACGTAGGCCGAACATTCAAATAACTCGCCAGATAAATCGTTGCTTTTCCATTTAATTCATATATGAATTAATTCAAAATTGAACAGTAAATTTCAAAGTTGGAAGGCCACAAGAGGGGGACAATGTTTCAAAAATGAAACGACATATCATTGCATGAGGGATGTGGTAGGAATTGAATGCTTGAATTAAGACTGGGGAAGTACTGAGGGGAAGGGGCTGCAGGCCTTGTAGCAGGTGGGTGTGCAGAAATGTAGCTATCCAAAGCCAAACACATTACTGCAGCTTGTCACACCTGTACCTACCAAGCAGCAAAGGCCAAGATAGATCGTTATTTTACTGACAGATTGAATACAGTGCAATGCCTTCCATATAGAGGTTAATAAGAGTAGTAGTAGTAGTAGTAGTAGAAGAGTTGGTCAAGTTAAATCAAGGCTAAGGAATTGGAAATGTGCAACTTGGACCAAGAAAAACTAATTACAGAGCAACGACATTTGAAAAAAGCATTCAAATCATGCTTTGAAAACACTACTTGTCTATCCCAATTTCAATTCAATCTGTCTTTGGAAACCGCTTAAGAGAGTGAGTGCACCATTCTCAGAGGAACTGCAGATACTGAAATGATGCGTGGAGTGAAGTGAGCAAGCTATTTTTCCATCTCCCTGGCGAGCATCGCCCACCTGTCTGCTGAGGCTCCCTCAGCAGACTGAAGCTGACTACTACTGGCAGCTGCTACAGACTGTGGGCTGCCCATTGTGACACGTGGTCCCATTGTGACACGTGGTCCCATTGTTCCAGGAATAGAACACATCCAAGCATTGTGTTCTATGAATGGCATGATTCCTATCACAGTGTTCCATGGATGGAACACATCCTATTTACTGCAGGCAAGCAGCGCACCTAGCTGCTGCTGCTGCTACAAGCCACTAGAATACCGTCTGTCAGACAGGTGGACGTAGGCCGAACATTCAAATAACTCGCCAGATAAATCGTTGCTTTTCCATTTAATTCATATATGAATTAATTCAAAATTGAACAGTAAATTTCAAAGTTGGAAGGCCACAAGAGGGGGACAATGTTTCAAAAATGAAACGACATATCATTGCATGAGGGATGTGGTAGGAATTGAATGCTTGAATTAAGACTGGGGAAGTACTGAGGTGAAGGGGCTGCAGGCCTTGTAGCAGGTGGGTGTGCAGAAATGTAGCTATCCAAAGCCAAACACATTTCCGCAGCTTGTCATACCTGTACCTACCAAGCAGCAAAGGCCAAGATAGATTGTTATTTTACTGACAGATTGAATACAGTGCAATGCCTCCCATATAGAGGTGAATAAGAGTAGTAGTAGTAGAAGAGTTGGTCAAGTTAAATCAAGGCTAAGGAATTGGAAATGTGCAACTTAGACCAAGAAAAACTAATTACAGAGCAACGACATTTGAAAAAAGCATTCAAATCATGCTTTGAAAACACTACTTGTGTATCCCGATTTCAATTCAATCTGACTTTGGAAACCGCTTAAGAGATTGAGTGCACCATTCTCAGAGGAACTGCAGATACTGAAATGATGCATGGAGTGAAGTGAGCAAGCTATTTTTCCATCTCCCTGGCGAGCATCGCCCACCTGTCTGCTGAGGCTCCCTCAGCAGACTGAAGCTGACTACTACTGCGCAGCTGCTACAGACTGTGGGCTGCCCATTGTGACACGTGGTCCCATTGTGACACGTGGTCCCATTGTTCCAGGAATAGAACACATCCAAGCATTGTGTTCTATGACTGGCATGATTCCTATCACAGTGTTCCATGGATGGAACACATCCTATTTCCTGCAGGCAAGCAGCGCACCTAGCTGCTGCTGCTGCTGCTGCTACAAGCCACTAGAATACCGTCTGTCAGACAGGTGGACGTAGGCCGAACATTCAAATAACTCGCCAGATAAATCGTTGCTTTTCCATTTAATTCATATATGAATTAATTCAAAATTGAACAGTAAATTTCAAAGTTGGAAGGCCACAAGAGGGGGACAATGTTTCAAAAATGAAACGACATATCATTGCATGAGGGATGTGGTAGGAATTGAATGCTTGAATTAAGACTGGGGAAGTACTGAGGGGAAGGGGCTGCAGGCCTTGTAGCAGGTGGGTGTGCAG
The DNA here is from genome assembly GCF_039654945.1 of Dendrobates tinctorius. Classification (NCBI taxonomy): domain Eukaryota; kingdom Metazoa; phylum Chordata; class Amphibia; order Anura; family Dendrobatidae; genus Dendrobates; species Dendrobates tinctorius. The sequence goes on from NW_027361793.1 coordinate 28,489,243, forward strand.
AAATGTAGCTATCCAAAGCCAAACACATTACTGCAGCTTGTCACACCTGGTCCTACCAAGCAGCAAAGGCCAAGATAGATCGTTATTTTACTGACAGATTGAATACAGTGCAATGCCTCCCATATAGAGGTGAATAAGAGTAGTAGTAGTAGTAGTAGTAGTAGAAGAGTTGGTCAAGTTAAATCAAGGCTAAGGAATTGGAAATGTGCAACTTGGACCAAGAAAAACTAATTACAGAGCAATGACATTTGAAAAAAGCATTCAAATCATGCTTTGAAAACACTACTTGTGTATCCCGATTTCAATTCAATCTGTCTTTGGAAACCGCTTAAGAGAGTGAGAGCACCATTCTCAGAGGAACTGCAGATACTGAAATGATGCGTGGAGTGAAGTGAGCAAGCTATTTTTCCATCTCCCTGGCGAGCATCGCCCACCTGTCTGCTGAGGCTCCCTCAGCAGACTGAAGCTGACTACTACTGGCAGCTGCTACAGACTGTGGGCTGCCCATTGTGACACGTGGTCCCATTGTGACACGTGGTCCCATTGTTCCAGGAATAGAACACATCCAAGAATTGTGTTCTATGAATGGCATGATTCCTATCACAGTGTTCCATGGATGGAACACATCCTATTTACTGCAGGCAAGCAGCGCACCTAGCTGTTGCTGCTACAAGCCACTAGAATACCGTCTGTCAGACAGGTGGACGTAGGCCGAATATTCAAATAACTAGCCAGATAAATCGTTGCTTTTCCATTTAATTCATATATGAATTAATTCAAAATTGAACAGTAAATTTCAAAGTTGGAAGGCCACAAGAGGGGTACAATGTTTCAAAAACGAAACGACATATCATTGCAAGAGGGATGTAGTAGGAATTGAATGCTTGAATTAAGACTGGGGAAGTACTGAGGGGAAGGGGCTGCAGGCCTTGTAGCAGGTGGGTGTGCAGAAATGTAGCTATCCAAAGCCAAACACATTACTGCAGCTTGTCACACCTGTACCTACCAAGCAGCAAAGGCCAAGATAGATCATTATTTAACTGACAGATTGAATACAGTGCAATGCCTCCCATATAGAGGTGAATAAGAGTAGGAGGAGTAGAAGTAGTAGTAGTAGAAGAGTTGGTCAAGTTAAATCAAGGCTAAGGAATTGGAAATGTGCAACTTGGACCAAGAAAAACTAATTACAGAGCAACGACATTTGAAAAAAGCATTCAAATCATGCTTTGAAAACACTACTTGTGTATCCCGATTTCAATTCAATCTGTCTTTGGAAACTGCTTAAGAGAGTGAGTGCACCATTCTCAGAGGAACTGCAGATACTGAAATGATGCTTGGAGTGAAGTGAGCAAGCTATTTTTCCATCTCCCTGGCGAGCATCGCCCACCTGTCTGCTGAGGCTCCCTCAGCAGACTGAAGCTGACTACTACTGCGCAGCTGCTACAGACTGTGGGCGACCCATTGTGACACGTGGTCCCATTGTGACACGTGGTCCCATTGTTCCAGGAATAGAACACATCCAAGCATTGTGTTCTATGAATGGCATGATTCCTATCACAGTGTTCCATGGATGGAACACATCCTATTTACTGCAGGCAAGCAGCGCACCTAGCTGCTGCTGCTGCTGCTGCTGCTGCTGCTGCTACAAGCCACTAGAATACCGTCTGTCAGACAGGTGGACGTAGGCCGAACATTCAAATAACTCGCCAGATAAATCGTTGCTTTTCCATTTAATTCATATATAAATTAATTCAAAATTGAACAGTAAATTTCAAAGTTGGAAGGCCACAAGAGGGGGACAATGTTTCAAAAATGAAACGACATATCATTGCATGAGGGATGTGGTAGGAATTGAATGCTTGAATTAAGACTGGGGAAGTACTGAGGGGAAGGGGCTGCAGGCCTTGTAGCAGGTGGGTGTGCAGAAATGTAGCTATCCAAAGCCAAACACATTACTGCAGCTTGTCACAACTGTACCTACCAAGCAGCAAAGGCCAAGATAGATCGTTATTTTACTGACAAATTTAATACAGTGCAATGCCTCCCATATAGAGGTGAATAAGAGTAGTAGTAGTAGTGGTAGTAGTAGTAGTAGAAGAGTTGGTCAAGTTAAATCAAGGCTAAGGAATTGGAAATGTGCAACTTGGACCAAGAAAAACTAATTACAGAGCAACGACATTTGAAAAAAGCATTCAAATCATGCTTTGAAAACACTACTTGTGTATCCCGATTTCAATTCAATCTGTCTTTGGAAACTGCTTAAGAGAGTGAGTGCACCATTCTCAGAGGAACTGCAGATACTGAAATGATGCGTGGATTGAAGTGAGCAAGCTATTTTTCCATCTCCCTGGCGAGCATCGCCCACCTGTCTGCTGAGGCTCCCTCAGCAGACTGAAGCTGACTACTACTGCGCAGCTGCTACAGACTGTGGGCTGCCCATTGTGACACGTGGTCCCATTGTGACACGTGGTCCCATTGTTCCAGGAATAGAACACATCCAAGCATTGTGTTCTATGAATGGCATGATTCCTATCACAGTGTTCCATGGATGGAACACATCCTATTTACTGCAGGCAAGCAGCGCATCTAGCTGCTGCTGCTGCTGCTGCTGCTACAAGCCACTAGAATACCGTCTGTCAGACAGGTGGACGTAGGCCGAACATTCAAATAACTCGCCAGATAAATCGTTGCTTTTCCATTTAATTCATATATGAATTAATTCAAAATTGAACAGTAAATTTCAAAGTTGGAAGGCCACAAGAGGGGGACAATGTTTCAAAAATGAAACGACATATCATTGCATGAGGGATGTGGTAGGAATTGAATGCTTGAATTAAGACTGGGGAAGTACTGAGGGGAAGGGGCTAGAGGCCTTGTAGCAGGTGGGTGTGCAGAAATGTAGCTATCCAAAGCCAAACACATTACTGCAGCTTGTCACACCTGTACCTACCAAGCAGCAAAGGCCAAGATAGATCGTTATTTTACTGACAGATTGAATACAGTGCAATGCCTCCCATATAGAGGTGAATAAGAGTAGTAGTAGTAGTAGTAGTAGAAGAGTTGGTCACGTTAAATCAAGGCTAAGGAATTGGAAATGTGCAACTTGGACCAAGAAAAACTAATTACAGAGCAACGACATTTGAAAAAAGCATTCAAATCGTGCTTTGAAAACACTACTTGTCTATCCCGATTTCAATTCAATCTGTCTTTGGAAACCGCTTAAGAGAGTGAGTGCACCATTCTCAGAGGAACTGCAGATACTGAAATGATGCGTGGAGTGAAGTGAGCAAGCTATTTTTCCATCTCCCTGGCGAGCATCGCCCACCTGTCTGCTGAGGCTCCCTCAGCAGACTGAAGCTGACTACTACTGCGCAGCTGCTACAGAATGTTGGCTGCCCATTGTGACACGTGGTCCCATTGTGACACGTGGTCCCATTGTTCCAGGAATAGAACACATCCAAGCATTGTGTTCTATGAATGGCATGATTCCTATCACAGTGTTCCATTGATGGAACACATCCTATTTACTACAGGCAAGCAGCGCACCTAGCTGCTGCTGCTGCTGCTGCTACAAGCCACTAGAATACCGTCTGTCAGACAGGTGGACGTAGGCCGAACATTCAAATAACTCGCCAGATAAATCGTTGCTTTTCCATTTAATTCATATATGAATTAATTCAAAATTGAACAGTAAATTTCAAAGTTGGAAGGCCACAAGAGGGGGACAATGTTTCAAAAATGAAACGACATATCATTGCATGAGGGATGTGGTAGGAATTGAATGCTTGAATTAAGACTGGGGAAGTACTGAGGTGAAGGGGCTGCAGGCCTTGTAGCAGGTGGGTGTGCAGAAATGTAGCTATCCAAAGCCAAACACATTTCCGCAGCTTGTCATACCTGTACCTACCAAGCAGCAAAGGCCAAGATAGATTGTTATTTTACTGACAGATTGAATACAGTGCAATGCCTCCCATATAGAGGTGAATAAGAGTAGTAGTAGTAGAAGAGTTGGTCAAGTTAAATCAAGGCTAAGGAATTGGAAATGTGCAACTTAGACCAAGAAAAACTAATTACAGAGCAACGACATTTGAAAAAAGCATTCAAATCATGCTTTGAAAACACTACTTGTGTATCCCGATTTCAATTCAATCTGACTTTGGAAACCGCTTAAGAGATTGAGTGCACCATTCTCAGAGGAACTGCAGATACTGAAATGATGCATGGAGTGAAGTGAGCAAGCTATTTTTCCATCTCCCTGGCGAGCATCGCCCACCTGTCTGCTGAGGCTCCCTCAGCAGACTGAAGCTGACTACTACTGCGCAGCTGCTACAGACTGTGGGCTGCCCATTGTGACACGTGGTCCCATTGTGACACGTGGTCCCATTGTTCCAGGAATAGAACACATCCAAGCATTGTGTTCTATGACTGGCATGATTCCTATCACAGTGTTCCATGGATGGAACACATCCTATTTACTGCAGGCAAGCAGCGCACCTAGCTGCTGCTGCTGCTGCTACAAGCCACTAGAATACCGTCTGTCAGACAGGTGGACGTAGGCCGAACATTCAAATAACTCGCCAGATAAATCGTTGCTTTTCCATTTAATTCATATATGAATTAATTCAAAATTGAACAGTAAATTTCAAAGTTGGAAGGCCACAAGAGGGGGACAATGTTTCAAAAATGAAACGACATATCATTGCATGAGGGATGTGGTAGGAATTGAATGCTTGAATTAAGACTGGGGAAGTACTGAGGGGAAGGGGCTGCAGGCCTTGTAGCAGGTGGGTGTGCAGAAATGTAGCTATCCAAAGCCAAACACATTACTGCAGCTTGTCACACCTGGTCCTACCAAGCAGCAAAGGCCAAGATAGATCGTTATTTTACTGACAGATTGAATACAGTGCAATGCCTCCCATATAGAGGTGAATAAGAGTAGTAGTAGTAGTAGTAGTAGTAGTAGAAGAGTTGGTCAAGTTAAATCAAGGCTAAGGAATTGGAAATGTGCAACTTGGACCAAGAAAAACTAATTACAGAGCAACGACATTTGAAAAAAGCATTCAAATCATGCTTTGAAAACACTACTTGTGTATCCCGATTTCAATTCAATCTGTCTTTGGAAACCGCTTAAGAGAGTGAGAGCACCATTCTCAGAGGAACTGCAGATACTGAAATGATGCGTGGAGTGAAGTGAGCAAGCTATTTTTCCATCTCCCTGGCGAGCATCGCCCACCTGTCTGCTGAGGCTCCCTCAGCAGACTGAAGCTGACTACTACTGGCAGCTGCTACAGACTGTGGGCTGCCCATTGTGACACGTGGTCCCATTGTGACACGTGGTCCCATTGTTCCAGGAATAGAACACATCCAAGAATTGTGTTCTATGAATGGCATGATTCCTATCACAGTGTTCCATGGATGAAACACATCCTATTTACTGCAGGCAAGCAGCGCACCTAGCTGTTGCTGCTACAAGCCACTAGAATACCGTCTGTCAGACAGGTGGACGTAGGCCGAATATTCAAATAACTAGCCAGATAAATCGTTGCTTTTCCATTTAATTCATATATGAATTAATTCAAAATTGAACAGTAAATTTCAAAGTTGGAAGGCCACAAGAGGGGGACAATGTTTCAAAAACGAAACGACATATCATTGCAAGAGGGATGTAGTAGGAATTGAATGCTTGAATTAAGACTGGGGAAGTACTGAGGGGAAGGGGCTGCAGGCCTTGTAGCAGGTGGGTGTGCAGAAATGTAGCTATCCAAAGCCAAACACATTACTGCAGCTTGTCACACCTGTACCTACCAAGCAGCAAAGGCCAAGATAGATCATTATTTAACTGACAGATTGAATACAGTGCAATGCCTCCCATATAGAGGTGAATAAGAGTAGTAGTAGTAGAAGTAGTAGTAGTAGAAGAGTTGGTCAAGTTAAATCAAGGCTAAGGAATTGGAAATGTGCAACTTGGACCAAGAAAAACTAATTACAGAGCAACGACATTTGAAAAAAGCATTCAAATCATGCTTTGAAAACACTACTTGTGTATCCCGATTTCAATTCAATCTGTCTTTGGAAACTGCTTAAGAGAGTGAGTGCACCATTCTCAGAGGAACTGCAGATACTGAAATGATGCTTGGAGTGAAGTGAGCAAGCTATTTTTCCATCTCCCTGGCGAGCATCGCCCACCTGTCTGCTGAGGCTCCCTCAGCAGACTGAAGCTGACTACTACTGCGCAGCTGCTACAGACTGTGGGCGACCCATTGTGACACGTGGTCCCATTGTGACACGTGGTCCCATTGTTCCAGGAATAGAACACATCCAAGCATTGTGTTCTATGAATGGCATGATTCCTATCACAGTGTTCCATGGATGGAACACATCCTATTTACTGCAGGCAAGCAGCGCACCTAGCTGCTGCTGCTGCTGCTGCTGCTGCTGCTGCTACAAGCCACTAGAATACCGTCTGTCAGACAGGTGGACGTAGGCCGAACATTCAAATAACTCGCCAGATAAATCGTTGCTTTTCCATTTAATTCATATATAAATTAATTCAAAATTGAACAGTAAATTTCAAAGTTGGAAGGCCACAAGAGGGGGACAATGTTTCAAAAATGAAACGACATATCATTGCATGAGGGATGTGGTAGGAATTGAATGCTTGAATTAAGACTGGGGAAGTACTGAGGGGAAGGGGCTGCAGGCCTTGTAGCAGGTGGGTGTGCAGAAATGTAGCTATCCAAAGCCAAACACATTACTGCAGCTTGTCACAACTGTACCTACCAAGCAGCAAAGGCCAAGATAGAACGTTATTTTACTGACAAATTTAATACAGTGCAATGCCTCCCATATAGAGGTGAATAAGAGTAGTAGTAGTAGTGGTAGTAGTAGTAGTAGAAGAGTTGGTCAAGTTAAATCAAGGCTAAGGAATTGGAAATGTGCAACTTGGACCAAGAAAAACTAATTACAGAGCAACGACATTTGAAAAAAGCATTCAAATCATGCTTTGAAAACACTACTTGTGTATCCCGATTTCAATTCAATCTGTCTTTGGAAACTGCTTAAGAGAGTGAGTGCACCATTCTCAGAGGAACTGCAGATACTGAAATGATGCGTGGATTGAAGTGAGCAAGCTATTTTTCCATCTCCCTGGCGAGCATCGCCCACCTGTCTGCTGAGGCTCCCTCAGCAGACTGAAGCTGACTACTACTGCGCAGCTGCTACAGACTGTGGGCTGCCCATTGTGACACGTGGTCCCATTGTGACACGTGGTCCCATTGTTCCAGGAATAGAACACATCCAAGCATTGTGTTCTATGAATGGCATGATTCCTATCACAGTGTTCCATGGATGGAACACATCCTATTTACTGCAGGCAAGCAGCGCACCTAGCTGCTGCTGCTGCTGCTGCTGCTACAAGCCACTAGAATACCGTCTGTCAGACAGGTGGACGTAGGCCGAACATTCAAATAACTCGCCAGATAAATCGTTGCTTTTCCATTTAATTCATATATGAATTAATTCAAAATTGAACAGTAAATTTCAAAGTTGGAAGGCCACAAGAGGGGGACAATGTTTCAAAAATGAAACGACATATCATTGCATGAGGGATGTGGTAGGAATTGAATGCTTGAATTAAGACTGGGGAAGTACTGAGGGGAAGGGGCTGCAGGCCTTGTAGCAAGTGGATGTGCAGAAATGTAGCTATCCAAAGCCAAACACATTACCGCAGCTTGTCACACCTGTACCTACCAAGCAGCAAAGGCCAAGATAGATCGTTATTTTACTGACAAATTGAATACAGTGCAATGCCTCCCATATAGAGGTGAATAAGAATAGTAGTAGTAGTAGTAGTAGAAGAGTTGGTCAAGTTAAATCAAGGCTAAGGAATTGGAAATGTGCAACTTGGACCAAGAAAAACTAATTACAGAGCAACGACATTTGAAAAAAGCATTCAAATCATGCTTTGAAAACACTACTTGTGTATCCCGATTTCAATTCAATCTGTCTTTGGAAACCGCTTAAGAGAGTGAGTGCACCATTCTCAGAGGAACTGCAGATACTGAAATGATGCGTGGAGTGAAGTGAGCAAGCTATTTTTCCATCTCCCTGGCGTGCATCGCCCACCTGTCTGCTGAGGCTCCCTCAGCAGACTGAAGCTGACTACCACTGCGCAGCTGCTACAGACTGTGGGCTGCCCATTGTGACACGTGGTCCCATTGTGACACGTGGTCCCATTGTTCCAGGAATAGAACACATCCAAGCATTGTGTTCTATGAATGGCATGATTCCTATCACAGTGTTCCATGGATGGAACACATCCTATTTACTGCAGGCAAGCAGCGCACCTAGCTGCTGCTGCTGCTGCTGCTACAAGCCACTAGAATACCGTCTGTCAGACAGGTGGACGTAGGCCGAACATTCAAATAACTCGCCAGATAAATCGTTGCTTTTCCATTTAATTCATAAATGAATTAATTCAAAATTGAACAGTAAATTTCAAAGTTGGAAGGCCACAAGAGGGGGACAATGTTTCAAAAATGAAACGACATATCATTGCATGAGGGATGTGGTAGGAATTGAATGCTTGAATTAAGACTGGGGAAGTACTGAGGGGATGGGGCTGCAGGCCTTGTAGCAGGTGGGTGTGCAGAAATGTAGCTATCCAAAGCCAAACACATTACCGCAGCTTGTCATACCTGTACCTACCAAGCAGCAAAGGCCAAGATAGATCGTTATTTTACTGACAGATTGAATACAGTGCAATGCCTCCCATATAGAGGTGAATAAGAGTAGTAGTAGTAGTAGTAGTAGTAGTAGAAGAGTTGGTCAAGTTAAATCAAGGCTAAGGAATTGGAAATGTGCAACTTGGACCAAGAAAAACTAATTACAGAGCAACGACATTTGAAAAAAGCATTCAAATCATGCTTTGAAAACACTACTTGTGTATCCCAATTTCAATTCAATATGTCTTTGGAAACCGCTTAATAGAGTGAGTGCACCATTCTCAGAGGAACTTCAGATACTGAAATGATGCGTGGAGTGAAGTGAGCAAGCTATTTTTCCATCTCCCTGGCGAGCATCGCCCACCTGTCTGCTGAGGCTCCCTCAGCAGACTGAAGCTGACTACTACTGCGCAGCTGCTACAGACTGTGGGCTGCCCATTGTGACACGTGGTCCCATTGTGACACGTGGTCCCATTGTTCCAGGAATAGAACACATCCAAGCATTGTGTTCTATGAATGGCATGATTCCTATCACAGTGTTCCATGGATGGAACACATCCTATTTACTGCAGGCAAGCAGCGCACCTAGCTGCTGCTGCTGCTGCTGCTACAAGCCACTAGAATACCGTCTGTCAGACAGGTGGACGTAGGCCGAACATTCAAATAACTCGCCAGATAAATCGTTGCTTTTCCATTTAATTCATATATGAATTAATTCAAAATTGAACAGTAAATTTCAAAGTTGGAAGGCCACAAGAGGGGGACAATGTTTCAAAAATGAAACGACATATCATTGCATGAGGGATGTGGTAGGAATTGAATGCTTGAATTAAGACAGGGGAAGTACTGAGGGGATGGGGCTGCAGGCCTTGTAGCAGGTGGGTGTGCAGAAATGTAGCTATCCAAAGCCAAACACATTACCGCAGCTTGTCATACCTGTACCTACCAAGCAGCAAAGGCCAAGATAGATCGTTATTTTACTGACAGATTGAATACAGTGCAATGCCTCCCATATAGAGGTGAATAAGAGTAGTAGTAGTAGTAGTAGTAGTAGTAGAAGAGTTGGTCAAGTTAAATCAAGGCTAAGGAATTGGAAATGTGCAACTTGGACCAAGATAAACTAATTACAGAGCAACGACATTTGAAAAAAGCATTCAAATCATGCTTTGAAAACACTACTTGTGTATCCCAATTTCAATTCAATATGTCTTTGGAAACCGCTTAATAGAGTGAGTGCACCATTCTCAGAGGAACTTCAGATACTGAAATGATGCGTGGAGTGAAGTGAGCAAGCTATTTTTCCATCTCCCTGGCGAGCATCGCCCACCTGTCTGCTGAGGCTCCCTCAGCAGACTGAAGCTGACTACTACTGCGCAGCTGCTACAGACTGTGGGCTGCCCATTGTGACACGTGGTCCCATTGTGACACGTGGTCCCATTGTTCCAGGAATAGAACACATCCAAGCATTGTGTTCTATGAATGGCATGATTCCTATCACAGTGTTCCATGGATGGAACACATCCTATTTACTGCAGGCAAGCAGCGCACCTAGCTGCTGCTGCTGCTGCTGCTGCTACAAGCCACTAGAATACCGTCTGTCAGACAGGTGGACGTAGGCCGAACATTCAAATAACTCGCCAGATAAATCGTTGCTTTTCCATTTAATTCATATATGAATTAATTCAAAATTGAACAGTAAATTTCAAAGTTGGAAGGCCACAAGAGGGGGACAATGTTTCAAAAATGAAACGACATATCATTGCATGAGGGATGTGGTAGGAATTGAATGCTTGAATTAAGACTGGGGAAGTACTGAGGGGAAGGGGCTGCAGGCCTTGTAGCAGGTGGGTGTGCAGAAATGTAGCTATCCAAAGCCAAACACATTACCGCAGCTTGTCATACCTGTACCTACCAAGCAGCAAAGGCCAAGATAGATCGTTATTTTACTGACAAATTGAATACAGTGCAATGCCTCCCATATAGAGGTGAATAAGAATAGTAGTAGTAGTAGTAGAAGAGTTGGTCAAGTTAAATCAAGGCTAAGGAATTGGAAATGTGCCACTTGGACCAAGAAAAACTAATTACAGAGCAACGACATTTGAAAAAAGCATTCAAATCATGCTTTGAAAACACTACTTGTGTATCCCGATTTCAATTCAATCTGTCTTTGGAAACCGCTTAAGAGATTGAGTGCACCATTCTCAGAGGAACTGCAGATACTGAAATGATGCATGGAGTGAAGTGAGCAAGCTATTTTTCCATCTCCCTGGCGAGCATCGCCCACCTGTCTGCTGAGGCTCCCTCAGCAGACTGAAGCTGACTACTACTGCGCAGCTGCTACAGACTGTGGGCTGCCCATTGTGACACGTGGTCCCATTGTGACACGTGGTCCCATTGTTCCAGGAATAGAACACATCCAAGCATTGTGTTCTATGAATGGCATGATTCCTATCACAGTGTTCCATGGATGGAACACATCCTATTTACTGCAGGCAAGCAGCGCACCTAGCTGCTGCTGCTGCTACAAGCCACTAGAATACAGTCTGTCAGACAGGTGGACGTAGGCCGAACATTCAAATAACTAGCCAGATAAATCGTTGCTTTTCCATTTAATTCATATATGAATTAATTCAAAATTGAACAGTAAATTTCAAAGTTGGAAGGCCACAAGAGGGGGACAATGTTTCAAAAATGAAACGACATATCATTGCATGAGGGATGTGGTAGGAATTGAATGCTTGAATTAAGACTGGGGAAGTACTGAGGGGAAGGGGCTGCAGGCCTTGTAGCAGGTGGGTGTGCAGAAATGTAGCTATCCAAAGCCAAACACATTACTGCAGCTTGTCACACCTGTACCTACCAAGCAGCAAAGGCCAAGATAGATCGTTATTTTACTGACAGATTGAATACAGTGCAATGCCTCCCATATAGAGGTGAATAGTAGTAGTAGTAGTATTAGTAGTAGTAGTAGTAGTAGTAGTAGTAGAAGAGTTGGTCAAGTTAAATCAAGGCTAAGGAATTGGAAATGTGCAACTTGGACCAAGAAAAACTAATTACAGAGCAACGACATTTGAAAAAAGCATTCAAATCATGCTTTGAAAACTCTACTTGTGTATCCCGATTTCAATTCAATCTGTCTTTGGAAACCGCTTAAGAGAGTGAGTACACCATTCTCAGAGGAACTGCAGATACTGAAATGATGCGTGGAGAGAAGTGAGCAAGCTATTTTTCCATCTCCCTGGCGAGCATCGCCCACCTGTCTGCTGAGGCTCCCTCAGCAGACTGAAGCTGACTACTACTGCGCAGCTGCTACAGACTGTGGGCGACCCATTGTGACACGTGGTCCCATTGTGACACGTGGTCCCATTGTTCCAGGAATAGAACACATCCAAGCATTGTGTTCTATGAATGGCATGATTCCTATCACAGTGTTCCATGGATGGAACACATCCTATTTACTGCAGGCAAGCAGCGCACCTAGCTGCTGCTGCTGCTGCTGCTGCTACAAACCACTAGAATACCGTCTGTCAGACAGGTGGACGTAGGCCGAACATTCAAATAACTCGCCAGATAAATCGTTGCTTTTCCATTTAATTCATATATAAATTAATTCAAAATTGAACAGTAAATTTCAAAGTTGGAAGGCCACAAGAGGGGGACAATGTTTCAAAAATGAAACGACATATCATTGCATGAGGGATGTGGTAGGAATTGAATGCTTGAATTAAGACTGGGGAAGTACTGAGGGGAAGGGGCTGCAGGCCTTGTAGCAGGTGGGTGTGCAGAAATGTAGCTATCCAAAGCCAAACACATTACTGCAGCTTGTCACAACTGTACCTACCAAGCAGCAAAGGCCAAGACAGATCGTTATTTTACTGACAGATTGAATACAGTGCAATGCCTCCCATATAGAGGTGAATAAGAGTAGTAGTAGTAGTAGTAGTAGTAGTAGTATTAGAAGAGTTGGTCAAGTTAAATCAAGGCTAAGGAATTGGAAATGTGCAACTTGGACCAAGAAAAACTAATTACATAGCAACGACATTTGAAAAAAGCATTCAAATCATGCTTTGAAAACACTACTTGTTTATCCCGATTTCAATTCAATCTGTCTTTGGAAACTGCTTAAGAGAGTGAGTGCACCATTCTCAGAGGAACTGCAGATACTGAAATGATGCGTGGAGTGAAGTGAGCAAGCTATTTTTCCATCTCCCTGGCGAGCATCGCCCACCTGTCTGCTTAGGCTCCCTCAGCAGACTGAAGCTGACTACTACTGCGCAGCTGCTACAGACTGTGGGCTGCCCATTGTGACACGTGGTCCCATTGTGACACGTGGTCCCATTGTTCCAGGAATAGAACACATCCAAGCATTGTGTTCTATGAATGGCATGATTCCTATCACAGTGTTACATGGATGGAACACATCCTATTTACTGCAGGCAAGCCTCGCACCTAGCTGCTGCTGCTGCTGCTGCTACAAGCCACTAGAATACCGTCTGTCAGACAGGTGGACGTAGGCCGAACATTCAAATAACTCGCCAGATAAATCGTTGCTTTTCCATTTAATTCATATATGAATTAATTCAAAATTGAACAGTAAATTTCAAAGGTGGAAGGCCACAAGAGGGGGACAATGTTTCAAAAATGAAACGACATATCATTGCATGAGGGATGTGGTAGGAATTGAATGCTTGAATTAAGACTGGGGAAGTACTGAGGGGAAGGGGCTGCAGGCCTTGTAGCAGGTGGGTGTGCAGAAATGTAGCTATCCAAAGCCAAACACATTACTGCAGCTTGTCACACCTGTACCTACCAAGCAGCAAAGGCCAAGATAGATCGTTATTTTACTGACAGATTGAATACAGTGCAATGCCTCCCATATAGAGGTGAATAAGAGTAGTAGTAGTAGTAGTAGTAGTAGTAGAAGAGTTGGCCAAGTTAAATCAAGGCTAAGGAATTGGAAATGTGCAACTTGGACCAAGAAAAACTAATTACAGAGCAATGACATTTGAAAAAAGCATTCAAATCATGCTTTGAAAACACTACTTGTGTATCCCAATTTCAAATCAATCTGTCTTTGGAAACCGCTTAAGAGAGTGAGTGCACCATTCTCAGAGGAACTGCAGATACTGAAATGATGCGTGGAGTGAAGTGAGAAGGCTATTTTTCCATCTCCCTGGCGAGCATCGCCCACCTGTCTGCTGAGGCTCCCTCAGCAGACTGAAGCTGACTACTACTGCGCAGCTGCTACAGACTGTGGGCTGCCCATTGTGACACGTGGTCCCATTGTGACACGTGGCCCCATTGTTCCAGGAATAGAACACATCCAAGCATTGTGTTCTTTGAATGGCATGATTCCTATCACAGTGTTCCATGGATGGAACACATCCTATTTACTGCAGGCAAGGAGCGCACCTAGCTGCTGCTGCTGCTGCTGCTGCTGCTACAAGCCACTAGAATACCGTCTGTCAGACAGGTGGACGTAGGCCGAACATTCAAATAACTCGCCAGATAAATCGTTGCTTTTCCTTTTAATTCATATATAAATTAATTCAAAATTGAACAGTAAATTTCAAAGTTGGAAGGCCACAAGAGGGGGACAATGTTTCAAAAATGAAACGACATATCTTTGCATGAGGGATGTGGTAGGAATTGAATGCTTGAATTAAGACTGGGGAAGTACTGAGGGGAAGTGGCTACAGGCCTTGTAGCAGGTGGGTGTGCAGAAATGTAGCTATCCAAAGCCAAACACATTACTGCAGCTTGTCACACCTGTACCTACCAAGCAGCAAAGGCCAAGATAGATGGTTATTTTACTGACAGATTGAATACAGTGCAATGCCTCCCATATAGAGGTGAATAAGAGTAGTAGTAGTAGTAGTAGTAGTAGTAGTAGAAGAGTTGGTCAAGTTAAATCAAGGCTAAGGAATTGGAAATGTGCAACTTGGACCAAGAAAAACTAATTACAGAGCAACGACATTTGAAAAAAGCTTTCAAATCATGCTTTGAAAACTCTACTTGTGTATCCCATTTTCAATTCAGTCTGTCTTTGGAAACCGCTTAAGAGAGTGAGTGCAACATTCTCAGAGGAACTGCAGATACTGAAATGATGCGTGGAGTGAAGTGAGCAAGCTATTTTTCCATCTCCCTGGCGAGCATCGCCCACCTGTCTGCTGAGGCTCCCTCAGCAGACTGAAGCTGACTACTACTGCGCAGCTGCTACAGACTGTGGGCTGCCCATTGTGACACGTGGTCCCATTGTGACACGTGGTCCCATTGTTCCAGGAATAGAACACATCCAAGCATTGTGTTCTATGAATGGCATGATTCCTCTCACAGTGTTCCATGGATGGAACACATCCTATTTACTGCAGGCAAGCAGCGCACCTAGCTGCTGCTGCTGCTACAAGCCACTAGAATACCGTCTGTCAGACAGGTGGACGTAGGCCGAACATTCAAATAACTCGCCAGATAAATCGTTGCTTTTCCATTTAATTCATATATGAATTAATTCAAAATTGAACAGTAAATTTCAAAGTTGGAAGGCCACAAGAGGGGGACAATGTTTCAAAAATGAAACGACATATCATTGCATGAGGGATGTGGTAGGAATTGAATGCTTGAATTAAGACTGGGGAAGTACTGAGGGGAAGGGGCTGCAGGCCTTGTAGCAGGTGGGTGTGCAGAAATGTAGCTATCAAAAGCCAAACACATTACTGCAGCTTGTCACACCTGTACCTACCAAGCAGCAAAGGCCAAGATAGATCGTTATTTTACTGACAGATTGAATACAGTGCAATGCCTCCCATATAGAGGTGAATAAGAGTAGTAGTAGTAGTAGTAGTAGTAGTAGTAGTAGTAGTAGAAGAGTTGGCCAAGTTAAATCAATGCTAAGGAATTGGAAATGTGCAACTTGGACCAAGAAAAACTAATTACAGAGCAACGACATTTGAAAAAAGCATTCAAATCATGCTTTGAAAACACTACTTGTGTATCCCAATTTCAATTCAATCTGTCTTTGGAAACCGCTTAAGAGAGTGAGTGCACCATTCTCAGAGGAACTGCAGATACTGAAATGATGCGTGGAGTGAAGTGAGCAAGCTATTTTTCCATCTCCCTGGCGAGCATCGCCCACCTGTCTGCTGAGGCTCCTTCAGCAGACTGAAGCTGACTACTACTGTGCAGCTGCTACAGACTGTGGGCTGCCCATTGTGACACGTGGTCCCATTGTGACACGTGGCCCCATTGTTCCAGGAATAGAACACATCCAAGCATTGTGTTCTTTGAATGGCATGATTCCTATCACAGTGTTCCATGGATGGAACACATCCTATTTACTGCAGGCAAGCAGCGCACCTAGCTGCTGCTGCTGCTGCTGCTGCTGCTGCTACAAGCCACTAGAATACCGTCTGTCAGACAGGTGGGCGTAGGCCGAACATTCAAATAACTCGCCAGATAAATCGTTGCTTTTCCATTTAATTCATATATGAATTAATTCAAAATTGAACAGTAAATTTCAAAGTTGGAAGGCCACAAGAGGGGGACAATGTTTCAAAAATGAAACGACATATCATTGCATAAGGGATGTGGTAGGAATTGAATGCTTGAATTAAGACTGGGGAAGTACTGAGGGGAAGGGGCTGCAGGCCTTGTAGCAGGTGGGTGTGCAGAAATGTAGCTTTCCAAAGCCAAACACATTACTGCAGCTTGTCACACCTGTACCTACCAAGCAGCAAAGGCCAAGATAGATCGTTATTTTACTGACAGATTGAATACAGTGCAATGCCTCCCATATAGAGGTGAATAAGAGTAGTAGTAGTAGTAGTAGTAGTAGAAGAGTTGATCAAGTTAAATCAAGGCTAAGGAATTGGAAATGTCCAACTTGGACCAAGAAAAACTAATTACAGAGCAACGACATTTGAAAAAAGCATTCAAATCATGCTTTGAAAACACTACTTGTGTATCCCGATTTCAATTCAATCTGTCTTTGGAAACCGCTTAAGAGAGTGAGTGCACCATTCTCAGAGGAACTGCAGATACTGAAGTGATGCGTGGAGTGAAGTGAGCAAGCTATGTTTCCATCTCCCTGGCGAGCATCGCCCACCTGTCTGCTGAGGCTCCCTCAGCAGACTGAAGCTGACTACTACTGCGCAGCTGCTACAGACTGTGGGCTGCCCATTGTGACACGTGGTCCCATTGTGACACGTGGTCCCATTGTTCCAGGAATAGAACACATCCAAGAATTGTGTTATATGAATGGCATGATTCCTATCACAGTGTTCCATGGATGGAACACATCCTATTTACTGCAGGGAAGCAGCGCACCTAGCTGCTGCTGCTGCTACAAGCCACTAGAATACCGTCTGTCAGACAGGTGGACGTAGGCCGAACATTCAAATAACTCGCCAGATAAATCGTTGCTTTTCCATTTAATTCATATATGAATTAATTCAAAATTGAACAGTAAATTTCAAAGTTGGAAGGCCACAAGAGGGGGACAATGTTTCAAAAACGAAACGACATATCATTGCATGAGGGATGTGGTAGGAATTGAATGCTTGAATTAAGACTGGGGAAATACTGAGGGGAAGGGGCTGCAGGCCTTGTAGCAGGTGGGTGTGCAGAAATGTAGCTATCCAAAGCCAAACACATTACTACAGCTTGTCACACCTGTACCTACCAAGCAGCAAAGGCCAAGATAGATCGTTATTTTACTGACAGATTGAATACAGTGCAATGCCTCCCATATAGAGGTGAATAAGAGTAGTAGTAGTAGTAGTAGTAGTAGTAGTAGAAGAGTTGGTCAAGTTAAATCAAGGCTAAGGAATTGGAAATGTGCAACTTGGACCAAGAAAAACTAATTACAGAGCAACGACATTTGAAAAAAGCATTCAAATCATCCTTTGAAAACACTACTTGTGTATCCCGATTTCAATTCAATCTGTCTTTGGAAACCGCTTAAGAGAGTGAGTGCACCATTCTCAGAGGAACTGCAGATACTGAAATGATGTGTGGAGTTAAGTGAGCAAGCTATTTTTCCATCTCCCTGGCGAGCATCGCCCACCTGTCTGCTGAGGCTCCCTCAGCAGACTGAAGCTGACTACTACTGCGCAGCTGCTACAGACTGTGGGCGGCCCATTGTGACACGTGGTCCCATTGTGACACGTGGTCCCATTGTTCCAGGAATAGAACACATCCAAGCATTGTGTTCTATGAATGGCATGATTCCTATCACAGTGTTCCATGGATGGAACACATCCTATTTACTGCAGGCAAGCAGCGCACCTAGCTGCTGCTGCTGCTGTTGCTGCTACAAACCACTAGAATACCGTCTGTCAGACAGGTGGATGTAGGCCGAACATTCAAATAACTCGCCAGATAAATCGTTGCTTTTCCATTTAATTCACATATAAATTAATTCAAAATTGAACAGTAAATTTCAAAGTTGGAAGGCCACAAGAGGGGGACAATGTTTCAAAAATGAAACGACATATCATTGCATGAGGGATGTGGTAGGAATTGAATGCTTGAATTAAGACTGGGGAAGTACTGAGGGGAAGTGGCTGCAGGCCTTGTAGCAGGTGGGTGTGCAGAAATGTAGCTATCCAAAGCCAAACACATTACTGCAGCTTGTCACAACTGTACCTACCACGCAGCAAAGGCCAAGATAGATCATTATTTTACTGACAGATTGAATACAGTGCAATGCCTCCCATATAGAGGTGAATAAGAGTAGTAGTAGTAGTAGTAGTAGTAGAAGAGTTGGTCAAGTTAAATCAAGGCTAAGGAATTGGAAATGTGCAACTTGCACCAAGAAAAACTAATTACAGAGCAATGACATTTGAAAAAAGCATTCAAATCATGCTTTGAAAACACTACTTGTGTATCCCGATTTCAATTCAATCTGTCTTTGGAAACTGCTTAAGAGAGTGAGTGCACCATTCTCAGAGGAACTGCAGATACTGAAATGATGCGTGGAGTTTAGTGAGCAAGCTATTTTTCCATCTCCCTGGCGAGCATCTCCCACCTGTCTGCTGAGGCTCCCTCAGCAAACTGAAGCTGACTACTACTGCGCAGCTGCTACAGACTGTGGGCTGCCCATTGTGACACGTGGTCCCATTGTGACACGTGATCCCATTGTTCCAGGAATAGAACACATCCAAGCATTGTGTTCTATGAATGGCATGATTCCTATCACAGTGTTCCATGGATGGAACACATCCTATTTACTGCAGGCAAGCTGCGCACCTAGCTGCTGCTGCTGCTGCTACAAGCCACTAGAATACCGTCTGTCAGACAGGTGGACGTAGGCCGAACATTCAAATAACTCGCCAGATAAATCGTTGCTTTTCCATTTAATTCATATATGAATTAATTCAAAATTGAACAGTAAATTTCAAAGTTGGAAGGCCACAAGAGGGGGGCAATGTTTCAAAAATGAAACGACATATCATTGCATGAGGGATGTGGTAGGAATTGAATGCTTGAATTAAGACTGGGGAAGTACTGAGGGGAAGGGGCTGCAGGCCTTGTAGCAGGTGGGTGTGCAGAAATGTAGCTATCCAAAGCCAAACACATTACTGCAGCTTGTCACAACTGTACCTACCAAGCAGCAAAGGCCAAGATAGATCGTTATTTTACTGACAGATTGAATACAGTGCAATGCCTCCCATATAGAGGTGAATAATAGTAGTAGTAGTAGTAGTAGTAGTAGTAGTAGAAGAGTTGGTCAAGTTAAATCAAGGCTAAGGAATTGGAAATGTGCAACTTGGACCAAGAAAAACTAATTACAGAGCAACGACATTTGAAAAAAGCTTTCAAATCATGCTTTGAAAACACTACTTGTGTATCCCATTTTCAATTCAGTCTGTCTTTGGAAACCGCTTAAGAGAGTGAGTGCACCATTCTCAGAGGAACTGCAGATACTGAAATGATGCGTGGAGTGAAGTGAGCAAGCTATTTTTCCATCTCCCTGGCGAGCATCGCCCACCTGTCTGCTGAGGCTCCCTCAGCAGACTGAAGCTGACTACTACTGCGCAGCTGCTACAGACTGTGGGCTGCCCATTGTGACACGTGGTCCCATTGTGACACGTGGTCCCATTGTTCCAGGAATAGAACACATCCAAGCATTGTGTTCTATGAATGGCATGATTCCTCTCACAGTGTTCCATGGATGGAACACATCCTATTTACTGCAGGCAAGCAGCGCACCTAGCTGCTGCTGCTGCTACAAGCCACTAGAATACCGTCTGTCAGATAGGTGGACGTAGGCCGAACATTCAAATAACTCGCCAGATAAATCGTTGCTTTTCCATTTAATTCATATATGAATTAATTCAAAATTGAACAGTAAATTTCAAAGTTGGAAGGCCACAAGAGGGGGACAATGTTTCAAAAATGAAACTACATATCATTGCATGAGGGATGTGGTAGGAATTGAATGCTTGAATTAAGACTGGGGAAGTACTGAGGGGAAGGGGCTGCAGGCCTTGTAGCAGGTGGGTGTGCAGAAATGTAGCTTTCCAAAGCCAAACACATTACTGCAGCTTGTCACACCTGTACCTACCAAGCAGCAAAGGCCAAGATAGATCGTTATTTTACTGACAGATTGAATACAGTGCAATGCCTCCCATATAGAGGTGAATAAGAGTAGTAGTAGTAGTAGAAGAGTTGGTCAAGTTAAATCAAGGCTAAGGAATTGGAAATGTGCAACTTGGACCAAGAAAAACTAATTACAGAGCAACGACATTTGAAAAAAACATTCAAATCATGCTTTGAAAACACTACTTGTGTATCCCAATTTCAATTCAATCTGTCTTTGGAAACCGCTTAAGAGAGTGAGTGCACCATTCTCAGAGGAACTGCAGATACTGAAATGATGCGTGGAGTGAAGTGAGCAAGCTATTTTTCCATCTCCCTGGCGAGCATCGCCCATCTGTCTGCTGAGGCTCCCTCAGCAGACTTAAGCTGACTACTACTGCGCAGCTGCTACAGACTGTGGGCTGCCCATTGTGACACGTGGTCCCATTGTGACACGTGGCCCCATTGTTCCAGGAATAGAACACATTCAAGCATTGTGTTCTATGAATGGCATGATTCCTATCACAGTGTTACATGGATGGAACACATCCTATTTACTGCAGGCAAGCAGCGCACCTACAAGCCACTAGAATACCGTCTGTCAGACAGGTGGACGTAGGCCGAACATTCAAATAACTCGCCAGATAAATCGTTGCTTTTCCATTTAATTCATATATGAATTAATTCAAAATTGAACAGTAAATTTCAAAGTTGGAAGGCCACAAGAGGGGGACAATGTTTCAAAAACGAAACGACATATCATTGCATGAGGGATGTGGTAGGAATTGAATGCTTGAATTAAGACTGGGGAAGTACTGAGGGGAAGGGGCTACAGGCCTTGTAGCAGGTGGGTGTGCAGAAATGTAGCTTTCCAAAGCCAAACACATTACTGCAGCTTGTCACACCTGTACCTACCAAGCAGCAAAGGCCAAGATAGATCGTTATTTTACTGACAGATTGAATACAGTGCAATGCCTCCCATATAGAGGTGAATAAGAGTAGTAGTAGTAGTAGTAGTAGTAGTAGTAGTAGTAGAAGAGTTGGTCAAGTTAAATCAAGGCTAAGGAATTGGAAATGTGCAACTTGGACCAAGAAAAACTAATTACAGAGCAAAGACATTTGAAAAAAGCATTCAAATCATGCTTTGAAAACACTATTTGTGTATCCCGATTTCAATTCAATCTGTCTTTGGAAACCGCTTAAGAGAGTGAGTGCACCATTCTCAGAGGAACTGCAGATACTGAAATGATGCGTGGAGTGAAGTGAGCAAGCTATTTTTCCATCTCCCTGGCGAGCATCGCCCACCTGTCTGCTGAGGCTCCCTCAGCAGACTGAAGCTGACTACTGCTGCGCAGCTGCTACAGACTGTGGGCTGCCCATTGTGACACGTGGTCCCATTGTGACACGTGGTCCCATTGTTTCAGGAATAGAACACATCCAAGCATTGTGTTCTATGAATGGCATGATTCCTATCACAGTGTTCCATGGATGGAACACATCCTATTTACTGCAGGCAAGCAGCGCACCTAGCTGCTGCTGCTGCTGCTACAAGCCACTAGAATACCGTCTGTCAGACAGGTGGACGTAGGCCGAACATTCAAATAACTCGCCAGATAAATCGTTGCTTTTCCATTTAATTCATATATGAATTAATTCAAAATTGAACAGTAAATTTCAAAGTTGGAAGGCCACAAGAGGGGGACAATGTTTCAAAAACGAAACGACATATCATTGCATGAGGGATGTGGTAGGAATTGAATGCTTGAATTAAGACTGGGGAAGTACTGAGGGGAAGGGGCTGCAGGCCTTGTAGCAGGTGGGTGTGCAGAAATGTAGCTATCCAAAGCCAAACACATTACTGCAGCTTGTCACACCTGTACCTACTAAGCAGCAAAGGCCAAGATAGATCGTTATTTTACTGACAGATTGAATACAGTGCAATGCCTCCCATATAGAGGTGAATAAGAGTAGTAGTAGTAGTAATAGTAGTAGTAGAAGAGTTGGTCAAGTTAAATCAAGGCTAAGGAATTGGAAATGTGCAACTTGGACCAAGAAAAACTAATTACAGAGCAACGACATTTGAAAAAAGCATTCAAATCATGCTTTGAAAACACTACTTGTGTATCCCGATTTCAATTCAATCTGTCTTTGGAAACCGCTTAAGAGAGTGAGTGCACCATTCTCAGAGGAACTGCAGATACTGAAATGATGTGTGGAGTGAAGTGAGCAAGCTATTTTTCCATCTCCCTGGCGAGCATCGCCCACCTGTCTGCTGAGGCTCCCTCAGCAGACTGAAGCTGACTACTACTGCGCAGCTGCTACAGACTGTGGGCTGCCCATTGTGACACGTGGTCCCATTGTTCCAGGATTAGAACACATCCAAGCATTGTGTTCTATGAATGGCATGATTCCTATCACAGTGTTCCATGGATGGAACACATCCTATTTACTGCAGGCAAGCAGCGCACCTAGCTGCTGCTGCTGCTGCTGCTGCTGCTACAAGCCACTAGAATACCGTCTGTCAGACAGTTGGACGTAGGCCGAACATTCAAATAACTAGCCAGATAAATCGTTGCTTTTCCATTTAATTCATATATGAATTAATTCAAAATTGAACAGTAAATTTCAAAGTTGGAAGGCCACAAGAGGGGGACAATGTTTCAAAAACGAAACGACATATCATTGCATGAGGGATGTGGTAGGAATTGAATGCTTTAATTAAGACTGGGGAAGTACTGAGGGGAAGGGGCTGCAGGCCTTGTAGCAGGTGGGTGTGCAGAAATGTAGCTATCCAAAGCCAAACACATTACTGCAGCTTGTCACACCTGTACCTATCAATCAGCAAAGGCCAAGATAGATCGTTATTTTACTGACAGATTGAATACAGTGCAATGCCTCCCATATAGAGGTGAATAAGAGTAGTAGTAGTAGTAGTAGAAGAGTTGGTCAAGTTAAATCAAGGCTAAGGAATTGGAAATGTGCAACTTGGACCAAGAAAAACTAATTACAGAGCAACTACATTTGAAAAAAGCATTCAAATCATGCTTTGAAAACACTACTTGTCTATCCCGATTTCAATTCAATCTGTCTTTGGAAACCGCTTAAGAGAGTGAGTGCACCATTCTCAGAGGAACTGCAGATACTGAAATGATGTGTGGAGTGAAGTGAGCAAGCTATTTTTCCATCTCCCTGGCGAGCATCGCCCACCTGTCTGCTGAGGCTCCCTCAGCAGACTGAAGCTGACTACTACTGCGCAGCTGCTACAGACTGTGGGCTGCCCATTGTGACACGTGGTCCCATTGTGACACGTGGTCCCATTGTTCCAGGAATAGAACACATCCAAGCATTGTGTTCTATGAATGGCATGATTCCTATCACAGTGTTCCATGGATGGAACACATCCTATTTACTGCAGGCAAGCAGCGCACCTAGCTGCTGCTGCTGCTGCTGCTGCTACAAGCCACTAGAATACCGTCTGTCAGACAGTTGGACGTAGGCTGAACATTCAAATAACTCGCCAGATAAATCGTTGCTTTTCCATTTAATTCATATATGAATTAATTCAAAATTGAACAGTAAATTTCAAAGTTGGAAGGCCACAAGAGGGGGACAATGTTTCAAAAACGAAACGACATATCATTGCATGAGGGATGTGGTAGGAATTGAATGCTTGAATTAAGACTGGGGAAGTACTGAGGGGAAGGGGCTGCAGGCCTTGTAGCAGGTGGGTGTGTAGAAATGTAGCTATCCAAAGCCAAACACATTACTGCAGCTTGTCACACCTGTACCTACCAAGCAGCAAAGGCCAAGATAGATCGTTATTTTACTGACAGATTGAATACAGTGCAATGCCTCCCATATAGAGGTGAATAAGAGTAGTAGTAGTAGTAGTAGAAGAGTTGGTCAAGTTAAATCAAGGCTAAGGAATTGGAAATGTGCAACTTGGACCAAGAAAAACTAACTACAGAGCAACGACATTTGAAAAAAGCATTCAAATCATGCTTTGAAAACACTACTTGTGTATCCCAATTTCAATTCAATCTGTCTTTGGAAACCGCTTAAGAGAGTGAGTGCACCATTCTCAGAGGAACTGCAGATACTGAAATGATGCGTGGAGTGAAGTGAGCAAGCTATTTTTCCATCTCCCTGGCGAGCATCGCCCACCAGTCTGCTGAGGCTCCCTCAGCAGACTGAAGCTGACTACTACTGCGCAGCTGCTACAGACTGTGGGCTGCCCATTGTGACACGTGGTCCCATTGTGACACGTGGTCCCATTGTTCCAGGAATAGAGCACATCCAAGCATTGTGTTCTATGAATGGCATGATTCCTATCACAGTGTTCCATGGACGGAACACATCCTATTTACTGCAGGCAAGCAGCGCACCTAGCTGCTGCTGCTGCTGCTGCTACAAGCCACTAGAATACCGTCTGTAAGACAGGTGGACGTAGGCCGAACATTCAAATAACTCGCCAGATAAATCGTTGCTTTTCCATTTAATTCATATATGAATTAATTCAAAATTGAACAGTAAATTTCAAAGTTGGAAGGCCACAAGAGGGGGACAATGTTTCAAAAATGAAACGACATATCTTTGCATGAGGGATGTGGTAGGAATTGAATGCTTGTATTAAGACTGGGGAAGTACTGAGGGGAAGGGGCTGCAGGCCTTGTAGCAGGTGGGTGTGCAGAAATGTAGCTATCCAAAGCCAAACACATTACTTCAGCTTGTCACATCTGTACCTACCAAGCAGCAAAGGCCAAGATAGATCGTTATTTTACTAACAGATTGAATACAGTGCAATGCCTCCCATATAGAGGTGAATAAGAGTAGTAGTAGTAGTAGTAGTAGTAGAAGAGTTGGTCAAGTTAAATCAAGGCTAAGGAACTGGAAATGTGCAACTTGGACCAAGAAAAACTAATTACAGAGCAACAACATTTGAAAAAAGCATTCAAATCATGCTTTGAAAACACTACTTGTGTATCCCAATTTCAATTCAATCTGTCTTTGGAAACCGCTTAAGAGAGTGAGTGCACCATTCTCAGAGGAACTGCAGATACTGAAATGATGCGTGGAGTGAAGTGAGCAAGCTATTTTTCCATCTCCCTGGCGAGCATCGCCCACCTGTCTGCTGAGGCTCCCTCAGCAGACTGAAGCTGACTACTACTGCGCAGCTGCTACAGACTGTGGGCTGCCCATTGTGACACGTGGTCCCATTGCGACACATGGCCCCATTGTTCCAGGAATAGAACACATCCAAGCATTGTGTTCTATGAATGGCATGATTCCTATCACAGTGTTCCATGGATGGAACACATCCTATTTACTGCAGGCAAGCAGCGCACCTAGCTGCTGCTGCTGCTACAAACCACTAGAATACCGTCTGTCAGACAGGTGGACGTAGGCCGAACATTCAAATAACTCGCCAGATAAATCTTTGCTTTTTCATTTAATTCATATATGAATTAATTCAAAATTGAACAGTAAATTTCAAAGTTGGAAGGCCACAAGAGGGGGACAATGTTTCAAAAATGAAACGACATATCATTGCATGAGGGATGTGGTAGGAATTGAATGCTTGTATTAAGACTGGGGAAGTACTGAGGGGAAGGGACTGCAGGCCTTGTAGCAGGTGGGTGTGCAGAAATGTAGCTATCCAAAGCCAAACACATTACTTCAGCTTGTCACACCTGTACCTACCAAGCAGCAAAGGCCAAGATAGATCGTTATTTTACTGACAGATTGAATACAGTGCAATGCCTCCCATATAGAGGTGAATAAGAGTAGTAGTAGTAGTAGTAGTAGTAGAAGAGTTGGTCAAGTTAAATCAAGGCTAAGGAACTGGAAATGTGCAACTTGGACCAAGAAAAACTAATTACAGAGCAACGACATTTGAAAAAAGCATTCAAATCATGCTTTGAAAACACTACTTGTGTATCCCGATTTCAATTCAATCTGTCTTTGGAAACCGCTTAAGAGAGTGAGTGCACCATTCTCAGAGGAACTGCAGATACTGAAATGATGCGTGGAGTGAAGTGAGCAAGCTATTTTTCCATCTCCCTGGCGAGCATCGCCCTCCTGTCTGCTGAGGCTCCCTCAGCAGACTGAAGCTGACTACTACTGCGCAGCTGATACAGACTGTGGGCTGCCCATTGTGACACGTGGTCCCATTGTTCCAGGAATAGAACACATCCAAGCATTGTGTTCTATGAATGGCATGATTCCTATCACAGTGTTCCATGGATGGAACACATCCTATTTACTGCAGGCAAGCAGCGCACCTAGCTGCTGCTGCTGCTACAAGCCACTAGAATACCGTCTGTCAGAGAGGTGGACGTAGGCCGAACATTCAAATAACTCGCCAGATAAATCGTTGCTTTTCCATTTAATTCATATATGAATTAATTCAAAATTGAACAGTAAATTTCAAAGTTGGAAGGCCACAAGAGGTTGACAATGTTTCAAAAACGAAACGACATATCATTGCAAGAGCGATGTGGTAGGAATTGAATGCTTGAATTAAGACTGGGGAAGTACTGAGGGGAAGGGGCTGCAGGCCTTGTAGCAGGTGGGTGTGCAGAAATGTAGCTATCCAAAGCCAAACACATTACTGCAGCTTGTCACACCTGTACCTACCAAGCAGCAAAGGCCAAGATAGATCGTTATTTTACTGACAGATTGAATACAGTGCAATGCCTCCCATATAGAGGTGAATAAGAGTAGTAGTAGTAGTAGTAGTAGTAGTAGTAATAGAAGAGTTGGTCAAGTTAAATCAAGGCTAAGGAATTGGAAATGTGCAACTTGGACCAAGAAAAACTAATTACAGAGCAACGACATTTGAAAAAAGCATTCAAATCATGCTTTGAAAACACTACTTGTGTATCACGATTTCAATTCAATCTGTCTTTGGAAACCGCTTAAGAGAGTGAGTGCACCATTCTCAGAGGAACTGCAGATACTGAAATGATGTGTGGAGTGAAGTGAGCAAGCTATTTTTCCATCTCCCTGGCAAGCATCGCCCACCTGTCTGCTGAGGCTCCCTCAGCAGACTGAAGCTGACTACTACTGCGCAGCTGCTACAGACTGTGGGCTGCCCATTGTGACACGTGGTCCCATTGTGACACGTGGTCCCATTGTTCCAGGAATAGAACACATCCAAGCATTGTGTTCTATGAATGGCATGATTCCTATCACAGTGTTCCATGGATGGAACACATCCTATTTACTGCAGGCAAGCAGCGCACCTAGCTGCTGCTGCTGCAGCTGCTACAAGCCACTAGAATACCGTCTGTCAGACAGGTGGACGTAGGCCGAACATTCAAATAACTCGCAAGATAAATCGTTGCTTTTCCATTTAATTCATATATGAATTAATTCAAAATTGAACAGTAAATTTCAAAGTTGGAAGGCCACAAGAGGGGGACAATGTTTCAAAAATGAAACTACATATCATTGCATGAGGGATGTGGTAGGAATTGAATGCTTGAATTAAGACTGGGGAAGTACTGAAGGGAAGGGGCTGCAGGCCTTGTAGCAGGTGGGTGTGCAGAAATGTAGCTATCCAAAGCCAAACACATTACTGCAGCTTGTCACAACTGTACCTACCAAGCAGCAAAGGCCAAGATAGATCGTTATTTTACTGACAGATTGAATACAGTGCAATGCCTCCCATATAGAGGTGAATAAGAGTAGTAGTAGTAGTAGTAGTAGCAGTAGAAGAGTTGGTCAAGTTAAATCAAGGCTAAGGAATTGGAAATGTGCAACTTGGACCAAGAAAAACTAATTACAGAGCAACGACATTTGAAAAAAGCATTCAAATCATGCTTTGAAAACACTACTTGTGTATCCCGATTTCAATTCAATCTGTCTTTGGAAACTGCTTATGAGTGTGAGTGCACCATTCTCAGAGGAACTGCAGATACTGAAATGATGCGTGGAGTGAAGTGAGCAAGCTCTTTTTCCATCTCCCTGGCGAGCATCGCCCACCTGTCTGCTGAGGCTCCCTCAGCAGACTGAAGCTGACTACTACTGCGCAGCTGCTACAGACTGTGGGCTGCCCATTGTGACATGTGGTCCCATTGTGACACGTGGTCCCATTGTTCCAGGAATAGAACACATACAAGTATTGTGTTCTATGAATGGCATGATTCCTATCACAGTGTTCCATGGATGGAACACATCCTATTTACTGCAGGCAAGCAGCGCACCTAGCTGCTGCTGCTGCTGCTGCTACAAGCCACTAGAATACCGTCTGTCAGACAGGTGGACGTAGGCCGAACATTCAAATAACTCGCCAGATAAATAGTTGCTTTTCCATTTAATTCATATATGAATTAATTCAAAATTGAACAGTAAATTTCAAAGTTGGAAGGCCACAAGAGGGGGACAATGTTTCAAAAATGAAACGACATATCATTGCATGAGGGATGTGGTAGGAATTGAATGCTTGAATTAAGACTGGGGAAGTACTGAGGGGAAGGGGCTGCAGGCCTTGTAGCAGGTGGGTGTGCAGAAATGTAGCTATCCAAAGCAAAACACATTACCGCAGCTTGTCATACCTGTACCTACCAAGCAGCAAAGGCCAAGATAGATCGTTATTTTACTGACAGATTGAATACAGTGCAATGCCTCCCATATAGAGGTGAATAAGAGTAGTAGTAGTAGAAGAGTTGGTCAAGTTAAATCAAGGCTAAGGAATTGGAAATGTGCAACTTGGACCAAGAAAAACTAATTACAGAGCAACGACATTTGAAAAAAGCATTCAAATCATGCTTTGAAAACACTACTTGTGTATCCCGATTTCAATTCAATCTGTCTTTGGAAACCGCTTAAGAGAGTGAGTGCACCATTCTCAGAGGAACTGCAGATACTGAAATGATGCGTGGAGTGAAGTGAGCAAGCTATTTTTCCATCTCCCTGGCGAGCATCGCCCACCTGTCTGCTGAGGCTCCCTCAGCAGACTGAAGCTGACTACTACTGCGCAGCTGCTACAGACTGTGGGCTGCCCATTGTGACACGTGGTCCCATTGTGACACGTGGTCCCATTGTTCCAGGAATAGAACACATCCAAGCATTGTGTTCTATGAATGGCATGATTCCTATCACAGTGTTCCATGGATGGAACACATCCTATTTACTGCAGGCAAGCAGCGCACCTAGCTGCTGCTGCTGCTACAAGCCACTAGAATACCGTCTGTCAGACAGGTGGACGTAGGCCGAACATTCAAATAACTCGCCAGATAAATCGTTGCTTTTCCATTTAATTCATATATGAATTAATTCAAAATTGAACAGTAAATTTCAAAGTTGGAAGGCCACAAGAGGGGGACAATGTTTCAAAAATGAAACGACATATCATTGCATGAGGGATGTGGTAGGAATTGAATGCTTGAATTAAGACTGGGGAAGTACTGAGGGGAAGGGGCTGCAGGCCTTGTAGCAGGTGGGTGTGCAGAAATGTAGCTATCCAAAGCCAAACACATTACTGCAGCTTGTCACAACTGTACCTACCAAGCAGCAAGAGAAGACTGAGAGGAGACTTAATAGCTGTCTACAAATATCTAAATGGCTGTCACATTGTAGAAGGATCAACTTTATTCTCATTTGCACAAGGAAAGACTAGAAGCAATGGGATGAAACTGAATGGGAGGAGACACAGATTAGATATTAGAAAAAACTTTTTGACAGTTAGAGTGATCAATGAGTGGAACAGGCTGCCACGAGAAGTGGTGAGTTCTCCTTCAATGGAAGTCTTCAAACAGAGGCTGGACAGACATCTGACTGGGATGATTTAGCTAATCCTGCTTTGAGCAGGGGGTTGGACCAGATGGCCCAGGAGGTCCCTTCCAACTCTACGATTCTATGATTCTATGATTCTAAGCAGCAAAGGCCAAGATAGATCATTATTTTACTGACAGATTGAATACAGTGCAATGCCTCCCATATAGAGGTGAATAAGAGTAGTAGTAGTAGTAGTAGTAGTAGTAGTAGTAGAAGAGTTGGTCAAGTTAAATCAAGGCTAAGGAATTGGAAATGTGCAACTTGGACCAAGAAAAACTAATTACAGAGCAACGACATTTGAAAAAAGCATTCAAATCATGCTTTGAAAACTCTACTTGTGTATCCCGATTTCAATTCAATCTGTCTTTGGAAACCGCTTAAGAGAGTGAATGCACCATTCTCAGAGGAACTGCAGATACTGAAATGATGTGTGGAGTGAAGTGAGCAAGCTATTTTTCCATCTCCCTGGCGAGCATCGCCCACCTGTCTGCTGAGGCTCCCTCAGCAGACTGAAGCTGACTACTACTGGCAGCTGCTACAGACTGTGGGCTGCCCATTGTGACACGTGGTCCCATTGTGACACGTGGTCCCATTGTTCCAGGAATAGAACACATCCAAGCATTGTGTTCTATGAATGGCATGATTCCTATCACAGTGTTCCATGGATGGAACACATCCTATTTACTGCAGGCAAGCAGCGCACCTAGCTGCTGCTGCTGCTGCTGCTGCTACTGCTGCTACAAGCCACTAGTATACCGTCTGTCAGACAGGTGGACGTAGGCCGAACATTCAAATAACTCGCCAGATAAATCGTTGCTTTTCCATTTAATTCATATATAAATTAATTCAAAATTGAACAGTAAATTTCAAAGTTGGAAGGCCACAAGAGGGGGACAATGTTTCAAAAATGAAACGACATATCATTGCATGAGGGATGTGGTGGGAATTGAATGCTTGAATTAAGACTGGGGAAATACTGAGGGGAAGGGGCTGCAGGCCTTGTAGCAGGTGGGTGTGCAGAAATGTAGCTATCCAAAGCCAAACACATTACTGCAGCTTGTCACAACTGTACCTACCAAGCAGCAAAGGCCAAGATAGATCGTTATTTTACTGACAGATTGAATACAGTGCAATGCCTCCCATATAGAGGTGAATAAGAGTAGTAGTAGTAGTAGTAGTAGTAGTAGTAGTAGTAGAAGAGTTGGTCAAGTTAAATCAAGGCTAAGGAATTGGAAATGTGCAACTTGGACCAAGAAAAACTAATTACAGAGCAACGACATTTGAAAAAAGCATTCAAATCATGCTTTGAAAACACTACTTGTGTATCCCGATTTCAATTCAATCTGTCTTTGGAAACTGCTTAAGAGAGTGAGTGCACCATTCTCAGAGGAACTGCAGATACAGAAATGATGCGTGGAGTGAAGTGAGCAAGCTATTTTTCCATCTCCCTGGCGAGCATCGCCCACCTGTCTGCTGAGGCTCCCTCAGCAGACTGAAGCTGACTACTACTGCGCAGCTGCAACAGACTGTGGGCTGCCCATTGTGACACGTGGTCCCATTGTGACACATGGTCCCATTGTTCTAGGAATAGAACACATCCAAGCATTGTGTTCTATGAATGGCATGATTCCTATCACAGTGTTCCATGGATGGAACACATCCTATTTACTGCAGGCAAGCAGCGCACCTAGCTGCTGCTGCTGCTGCTACAAGCCACTAGAATACCGTCTGTCAGACAGGTGGACGTAGGCCAAACATTCAAATAACTCGCCAGATAAATCGTTGCTTTTCCATTTAATTCATATATGAATTAATTCAAAATTGAACAGTAAATTTCAAAGTTGGAAGGCCACAAGAGGGGGGCAATGTTTCAAAAATGAAACGACATATCATTGCATGAGGGATGTGGTAGGAATTGAATGCTTGAATTAAGACTGGGGAAGTACTGAGGGGAAGGGGCTGCAGGCCTTGTAGCAGATGGGTGTGCAGAAATGTAGCTATCCAAAGCCAAACACATTACTGCAGCTTGTCACACCTGTACCTACCAAGCAGCAAAGGCCAAGATAGATCGTTATTTTACTGACAGATTGAATACAGTGCAATGCCTCCCATATAGAGGTGAATAAGAGTAGTAGTAGTAGTAGTAGTAGTAGTAGTAGAAGAGTTGGTCAAGTTAAATCAAGGCTAAGGAATTGGAAATGTGCAACTTGGACCAAGAAAAACTAATTACAGAGCAACGACATTTGAAAAAAGCATTCAAATCATGCTTTGAAAACACTACTTGTGTATCCCAATTTCAATTCAATATGTCTTTGGAAACCGCTTAAGAGAGTGAGTGCACCATTCTCAGAGGAACTGCAGATACTGAAATGATGCGTGGAGTGAAGTGAGCAAGCTATTTTTCCATCTCCCTGGCGAGCATCGCCCACCTGTCTGCTGAGGCTCCCTCAGCAGACTGAAGCTGACTACTACTGCGCAGCTGCTACAGACTGTGGGCTGCCCATTGTGACACGTGGTCCCATTGTGACACGTGGTCCCATTGTTCCAGGAATAGAACACATCCAAGCATTGTGTTCTATGAATGGCATGATTCCTATCACAGTGTTCCATGGATGGAACACATCCTATTTACTGCAGGCAAGCAGCGCACCTAGCTGCTGCTGCTGCTGCTGCTGCTGCTACAAGCCACTAGAATACCGTCTGTCAGACAGGTGGACGTAGGCCGAACATTCAAATAACTCGCCAGATAAATCGTTGCTTTTCCATTTAATTCATATATGAATTAATTCAAAATTGAACAGTAAATTTCAAAGTTGGAAGGCCACAAGAGAGGGACAATGTTTCAAAAATGAAACGACATATCATTGCATGAGGGATGTGGTAGGAATTGAATGCTTGAATTAAGACTGGGGAAGTACTGAGGGGAAGGGGCTGCAGGTGTTGTAGCAGGTGGGTGTGCAGAAATATAGCTATCCAAAGCCAAACACATTACCGCAGCTTGTCACACCTGTACCTACCAAGCAGCAAAGGCCAAGATAGATCGTTATTTTACTGGCAAATTGAATACAGTGCAATGCCTCCCATATAGAGGTGAATAAGAGTAGTAGTAGTAGAAGAGTTGGTCAAGTTAAATCAAGGCTAAGGAATTGGAAATGTGCAACTTGGACCAAGAAAAACTAATTACAGAGCAACGACATTTGAAAAAAGCATTCAAATCTTGCTTTGAAAACACTACTTGTGTATCCCGATTTCAATTCAATCTGTCTTTGGAAACCGCTTAAGAGAGTGAGTGCACCATTCTCAGAGGAACTGCAGATACTGAAATGATGCATGGAGTGAAGTGAGCAAGCTATTTTTCCATCTCCCTGGCGAGCATCGCCCACCTGTCTGCTGAGGCTCCCTCAGCAGACTGAAGCTGCTACAGACTGTGGGCGACCCATTGTGACACGTGGTCCCATTGTGACACGTGGTCCCATTGTTCCAGGAATAGAACACATCCAAGCATTGTGTTCTATGAATGGCATGATTCCTATCACAGTGTTCCATGGATGGAACACATCCTATTTACTGCAGGCAAGCAGCGCACCTAGCTGCTGCTGCTGCTGCTGCTGCTGCTGCTACTGCTGCTACAAGCCACTAGTATACCGTCTGTCAGACAGGTGGACGTAGGCCGAACATTCAAATAACTCGCCAGATAAATCGTTGCTTTTCCATTTAATTCATATATAAATTAATTCACAATTGAACAGTAAATTTCAAAGTTGGAAGGCCACAAGAGGGGGACAATGTTTCAAAAATGAAACGACATATCATTGCATGAGGGATGTGGTGGGAATTGAATGCTTGAATTAAGACTGGGGAAGTACTGAGGGGAAGGGGCTGCAGGCCTTGTAGCAGGTGGGTGTGCAGAAATGTAGCTATCCAAAGCCAAACACATTACTGCAGCTTGTCACAACTGTACCTACCAAGCACCAAAGGCCAAGATAGATCGTTATTTTACTGACAGATTGAATACAGTGCAATGCCTCCCATATAGAGGTGAATAAGAGTAGTAGTAGTAGTAGTAGTAGTAGTAGTAGTAGAAGAGTTGGTCAAGTTAAATCAAGGCTAAGGAATTGGAAATGTGCAACTTGGACCAAGAAAAACTAATTACAGAGCAACGACATTTGAAAAAAGCATTCAAATCATGCTTTGAAAACACTACTTGTGTATCCCGATTTCAATTCAATCTGTCTTTGGAAACTGCTTAAAAGAGTGAGTGCACCATTCTCAGAGGAACTGCAGATACAGAAATGATGCGTGGAGTGAAGTGAGCAAGCTATTTTTCCATCTCCCTGGCGAGCATCGCCCACCTGTCTGCTGAGGCTCCCTCAGCAGACTGAAGCTGACTACTACTGCGCAGCTGCAACAGACTGTGGGCTGCCCATTGTGACACGTGGTCCCATTGTGACACGTGGTCCCATTGTTCTAGGAATAGAACACATCCAAGCATTGTGTTCTATGAATGGCATGATTCCTATCACAGTGTTCCATGGATGGAACACATCCTATTTACTGCAGGCAAGCAGCGCACCTAGCTGCTGCTGCTGCTGCTACAAGCCACTAGAATACCGTCTGTCAGACAGGTGGACGTAGGCCGAACATTCAAATAACTCGCCAGATAAATCGTTGCTTTTCCATTTAATTCATATATGAATTAATTCAAAATTGAACAGTAAATTTCAAAGTTGGAAGGCCACAAGAGGGGGGCAATGTTTCAAAAATGAAACGACATATCATTGCATGAGGGATGTGGTAGGAATTGAATGCTTGAATTAAGACTGGGGAAGTACTGAGGGGAAGGGGCTGCAGGCCTTGTAGCAGATGGGTGTGCAGAAATGTAGCTATCCAAAGCCAAACACATTACTGCAGCTTGTCACACCTGTACCTACCAAGCAGCAAAGGCCAAGATAGATCGTTATTTTACTGACAGATTGAATACAGTGCAATGCCTCCCATATAGAGGTGAATAAGAGTAGTAGTAGTAGTAGTAGTAGTAGTAGTAGAAGAGTTGGTCAAGTTAAATCAAGGCTAAGGAATTGGAAATGTGCAACTTGGACCAAGAAAAACTAATTACAGAGCAACGACATTTGAAAAAAGCATTCAAATCATGCTTTGAAAACACTACTTGTGTATCCCAATTTCAATTCAATATGTCTTTGGAAACCGCTTAAGAGAGTGAGTGCACCATTCTCAGAGGAACTGCAGATACTGAAATGATGCGTGGAGTGAAGTGAGCAAGCTATTTTTCCATCTCCCTGGCGAGCATCGCCCACCTGTCTGCTGAGGCTCCCTCAGCAGACTGAAGCTGACTACTACTGCGCATCTGCTACAGACTGTGGGCTGCCCATTGTGACACGTGGTCCCATTGTGACACGTGGTCCCATTGTTCCAGGAATAGAACACATCCAAGCATTGTGTTCTATGAATGGCATGATTCCTATCACAGTGTTCCATGGATGGAACACATCCTATTTACTGCAGGCAAGCAGCGCACCTAGCTGCTGCTGCTGCTGCTGCTGCTGCTACAAGCCACTAGAATACCGTCTGTCAGACAGGTGGACGTAGGCCGAACATTCAAATAACTCGCCAGATAAATCGTTGCTTTTCCATTTAATTCATATATGAATTAATTCAAAATTGAACAGTAAATTTCAAAGTTGGAAGGCCACAAGAGGGGGACAATGTTTCAAAAATGAAACGACATATCATTGCATGCGGGATGTGGTAGGAATTGAATGCTTGAATTAAGACTGGGGAAGTACTGAGGGGAAGGGGCTGCAGGCCTTGTAGCAGGTGGGTGTGCAGAAATGTAGCTATCCAAAGCCAAACACATTACCGCAGCTTGTCACACCTGTACCTACCAAGCAGCAAAGGCCAAGATAGATCGTTATTTTACTGGCAAATTGAATACAGTGCAATGCCTCCCATATAGAGGTGAATAAGAGTAGTAGTAGTAGAAGAGTTGGTCAAGTTAAATCAAGGCTAAGGAATTGGAAATGTGCAACTTGGACCAAGAAAAACTAATTACAGAGCAACGACATTTGAAAAAAGCATTCAAATTATGCTTTGAAAACACTACTTGTGTATCCCGATTTCAATTCAATCTGTCTTTGGAAACCGCTTAAGAGAGTGAGTGCACCATTCTCAGAGGAACTGCAGATACTGAAATGATGCATGGAGTGAAGTGAGCAAGCTATTTTTCCATCTCCCTGGCGAGCATCGCCCACCTGTCTGCTGAGGCTCCCTCAGCAGACTGAAGCTGACTACTACTGCGCAGCTGCTACAGACTGTGGGCTGCCCATTGTGACACGTGGTCCCATTGTGACACGTGGTCCCATTGTTCCAGGAATAGAACACATCCGAGCATTGTGTTCTATGAATGGCATGATTCCTATCACAGTGTTCCATGGATGGAACACATCCTATTTACTGCAGGCAAGCAGCGCACCTAGCTGCTGCTGCTGCTGCTGCTACAAGCCACTAGAATACCGTCTGTCAGACAGGTGGACGTAGGCCGAACATTCAAATAACTCGCCAGATAAATCGTTGCTTTTCCATTTAATTCATATATGAATTAATTCAAAATTGAACAGTAAATTTCAAAGTTGGAAGGCCACAAGAGGGGGGCAATGTTTCAAAAATGAAACGACATATCATTGCATGAGGGATGTGGTAGGAATTGAATGCTTGAATTAAGACTGGGGAAGTACTGAGGGGAAGGGGCTGCAGGCCTTGTAGCAGGTGGGTGTGCAGAAATGTAGCTATCCAAAGCCAAACACATTACTGCAGCTTGTCACACCTGTACCTACCAAGCAGCAAAGGCCAAGATAGATCGTTATTTTACTGACAGATTGAATACAGTGCAATGCCTCCCATATAGAGGTGAATAAGAGTAGTAGTAGTAGTAGTAGTAGTAGTAGAAGAGTTGGTCAAGTGAAATCAAGGCTAAGGAATTGGAAATGTGCAACTTGGACCAAGAAAAACTAATTACAGAGCAACGACATTTGAAAAAAGCATTCAAATCATGCTTTGAAAACACTACTTGTTTATCCCGATTTCAATTCAATCTGTCTTTGGAAACTGCTTAAGAGAGTGAGTGCACCATTCTCAGAGGAACTGCAGATACTGAAATGATGCGTGGAGTGAAGTGAGTAAGCTATTTTTCCATCTCCCTGGCGAGCATCGCCCACCTGTCTGCTGAGGCTCCCTCAGCAGACTGAAGCTGACTACTACTGCGCAGCTGCTACAGACTGTGGGCTGCCCATTGTGACACGTGGTCCCATTGTGACACGTGGTCCCATTGTTCCAGGAATAGAACACATCCAAGCACTGTGTTCTATGAATGGCATGATTCCTATCACAGTGTTCCATGGATGGAACACATCCTATTTACTGCAGGCAAGCAGCGCACCTAGCTGCTGCTGCTTCTACAAGCCACTAGAATACCGTCTGTCAGACAGGTGGACGTAGGCCGAACATTCAAATAACTCGCCAGATAAATCGTTGCTTTTCCATTTAATTCATATATGAATTAATTCAAAATTGAACAGTAAATTTCAAAGTTGGAAGGCCACAAGAGGGGGACAATGTTTCAAAAATGAAATGACATATCATTGCATGAGGGATGTGGTAGGAATTGAATGCTTGAATTAAGACTGGGGAAGTACTGAGGGGAAGGGGCTGCAGGCCTTGTAGCAGGTGGGTGTGCAGAAATGTAGCTATCCAAAGCCAAACACATTACTGCAGCTTGTCACACCTGTACCTACCAAGCAGCAAAGGCCAAGATAGATCGTTATTTTACTGACAGATTGAATACA
Organism: Dendrobates tinctorius; assembly: GCF_039654945.1. Taxonomy (NCBI): domain Eukaryota; kingdom Metazoa; phylum Chordata; class Amphibia; order Anura; family Dendrobatidae; genus Dendrobates; species Dendrobates tinctorius. The sequence continues at coordinate 28,527,182 of NW_027361793.1, forward strand.
GTGCAATGCCTCCCATATAGAGGTGAATAAGAGTAGTAGTAGTAGTAGTAGTAGTAGTAGTAGAAGAGTTGGCCAAGTTAAATCAAGGCTAAGGAATTGGAAATGTGCAACTTGGACCAAGAAAAACTAATTACAGAGCAACGACATTTGAAAAAATCATTCAAATCATGCTTTGAAAACACTACTTGTGTATCCCAATTTCAATTCAATCTGTCTTTGGAAACCGCTTAAGAGAGTGAGTGCACCATTCTCAGAGGAACTGCAGATACTGAAATGATGCGTGGAGTGAAGTGAGCAAGCTATTTTTCCATCTCCCTGGCGAGCATCGCCCACCTGTCTGCTGAGGCTCCCTCAGCAGACTGAAGCTGACTACTACTGCGCAGCTGCTACAGACTGTGGGCTGCCCATTGTGACACATGGTCCCATTGTGACACGTGGCCCCATTGTTCCAGGAATAGAACACATCCAAGCATTGTGTTCTTTGAATGGCATGATTCCTATCACAGTGTTCCATGGATGGAACACATCCTATTTACTGCAGGCAAGCAGCGCACCTAGCTGCTGCTGCTGCTGCTGCTGCAAGCCACTAGAATACCGTCTGTCAGACAGGTGGACGTAGGCCGAACATTCAAATAACTCGCCAGATAAATCGTTGCTTTTCCATTTAATTCATATATGAATTAATTCAAAATTGAACAGTAAATTTCAAAGTTGGAAGGCCACAAGAGGGGGACAATGTTTCAAATATGAAACGACATATCATTGCATGAGGGATGTGGTAGGAATTGAATGCTTGAATTAAGACTGGGGAAGTACTGAGGGGAAGGGGCTGCAGGCCTTGTAGCAGGTGGGTGTGCAGAAATGTAGCTTTCCAAAGCCAAACACATTACTGCAGCTTGTCACACCTGTACCTACCAAGCAGCAAAGGCCAAGATAGATCGTTATTTTACTGACAGATTGAATACAGTGCAATGCCTCCCATATAGAGGTGAATAAGTGTAGTAGTAGTAGTAGTAGTAGTAGTAGAAGAGTTGATCAAGTTAAATCAAGGCTAAGGAATTGGAAATGTGCAACTTGGACCAAGAAAAACTAATTACAGAGCAACGACATTTGAAAAAAGCATTCAAATTATGCTTTGAAAACACTACTTGTGTATCCCGATTTCAATTCAATCTGTCTTTGGAAACCGCTTAAGAGTGAGTGCACCATTCTCAGAGGAACTGCAGATACTGAAATGATGCGTGGAGTGAAGTGAGCAAGCTATTTTTCCATCTCCCTGGCGAGCATCGCCCACCTGTCTGCTGAGGCTCCCTCAGCAGACTGAAGCTGACTACTACTGCGCAGCTGCTACAGACTGTGGGCTGCCCATTGTGACACGTGGTCCCATTGTGACACGTGGTTCCATTGTTCCAGGAATAGAACACATCCAAGCATTGTGTTCTATGAATGGCATGATTCCTATCACAGTGTTCCATGGATGGAACACATCCTATTTACTGCAGGCAAGCAGCGCACCTAGCTGCTGCTGCTGCTGCTGCTACAAGCCACTAGAATACCGTCTGTCAGACAGGTGGACGTAGGCCGAACATTCAAATAACTAGCCAGATAAATCGTTGCTTTTCCATTTAATTCATATATGAATTAATTCAAAATTGAACAGTAAATTTCAAAGTTGGAAGGCCACAAGAGGGGGACAATGTTTCAAAAATGAAACGACATATCATTGCATGAGGGATGTGGTAGGAATTGAATGCTTGAATTAAGACTGGGGAAGTACTGAGGGGAAGGGGCTGCAGGCCTTGTAGCAGGTGGGTGTGCAGAAATGTAGCTATCCAAAGCCAAACACATTACTGCAGCTTGTCACACCTGTACCTACCAAGCAGCAAAGGCCAAGATAGATCGTTATTTTACTGACAGATTGAATACAGTGCAATGCCTCCCATATAGAGGTGAATAAGAGTAGTAGTAGTAGTAGTAGTAGTAGTAGTAGAAGAGTTGGTCAAGTTAAATCAAGGCTAAGGAATTGGAAATGTGCAACTTGGACCAAGAAAAACTAATTACAGAGCAACGACATTTGAAAAAAGCATTCAAATCATGCTTTGAAAACACTACTTGTGTATCCCATTTTCAATTCAGTCTGTCTTTGGAAACCGCTTAAGAGAGTGAGTGCACCATTCTCAGAGGAACTGCAGATACTGAAATGATGCGTGGAGTGAAGTGAGCAAGCTATTTTTCCATCTCCCTGGCGAGCATCGCCCACCTGTCTGCTGAGGCTCCCTCAGCAGACTGAAGCTGACTACTACTGCGCAGCTGCTACAGACTGTGGGCTGCCCATTGTGACACGTGGTCCCATTGTGACACGTGGCCCCATTGTTCCAGGAATAGAACACATCCAAGCATTGTGTTCTGTGAATGGCATGATTCCTATCACAGTGTTCCATGGATGGAACACATCCTATTTACTGCAGGCAAGCAGCGCACCTAGCTGCTGCTGCTGCTACAAGCCACTAGAATACCGTCTGTCAGACAGGTGGACGTAGGCCGAACATTCAAATAACTCGCCAGATAAATCGTTGCTTTTCCATTTAATTCATATATGAATTAATTCAAAATTGAACACTAAATTTCAAAGTTGGAAGGCCACAAGAGGGGTACAATGTTTCAAAAACGAAACGACATATCATTGCAAGAGGGATGTGGTAGGAATTGAATGCTTGAATTAAGACTGGGGAAGTACTGAGGGGAAGGGGCTGCAGGCCTTGTAGCAGGTGGGTGTGCAGAAATGTAGCTATCCAAAGCCAAACACATTACTGCAGCTTGTCACATCTGTACCTACCAAGCAGCAAAGGCCAAGATAGATCATTATTTTACTGACAGATTGAATACAGTGCAATGCCTCCCATATAGAGGTGAATAAGAGTAGTAGTAGTAGTAGTAGTAGTAGTAGTAGTAGAAGAGTTGGTCAAGTTAAATCAAGGCTAAGGAATTGGAAATGTGCAACTTGGACCAAGAAAAACTAATTACAGAGCAACGACATTTGAAAAAAGCATTCAAATCATGCTTTGAAAACACTACTTGTGTATCCCGATTTATATTCAATCTGTCTTTGGAAACCACTTAAGAGAGTGAGTGCACCATTCTCAGAGGAACTGCAGATACTGAAATGATGTGTGGAGTGAAGTGAGCAAGCTATTTTTCCATCTCCCTGGCGAGCATCGTCCACCTGTCTGCTGAGGCTCCCTCAGCAGACTGAAGCTGACTACTACTGCGCAGCTGCTACAGACTGTGGGCGGCCCATTGTGACACGTGGTCCCATTGTGACACGTGGTCCCATTGTTCCAGGAATAGAACACATCCAAGCATTGTGTTCTATGAATGGCATGATTCCTATCACAGTGTTCCATGGATGGAACACATCCTATTTACTGCAGGCAAGCAGCGCACCTAGCTGCTGCTGCTGCTGCTACAATCCACTAGAATACCGTCTGTCAGACAGGTGGACGTAGGCCGAACATTCAAATAACTCACCAGATAAATTGTTGCTTTTCAATTTAATTCATATATGAATTAATTCAAAATTGAACAGTAAATTTCAAAGTTGGAAGGCCACAAGAGGGGGGCAATGTTTCAAAAATGAAACGACATATCATTGCATGAGGGATGTGGTAGGAATTGAATGCTTGAATTAAGACTGGGGAAGTACTGAGGGGAAGGGGCTGCAGGCCTTGTAGCAGGTGGGTGTGTAGAAATGTAGCTATCCAAAGCAAAACACATTACTGCAGCTTGTCACACCTGTACCTACCAAGCAGCAAAGGCCAAGATAGATCGTTATTTTACTGACAGATTAAATACAGTGCAATGCCTCCCATATAGAGGTGAATAAGAGTAGTAGTAGTAGTAGTAGTAGTAGTAGAAGAGTTGGTCAAGTTAAATCAAGGCTAAGGAATTGGAAATGTGCAACTTGGACCAAGAAAAACTAATTACAGAGCAACGACATTTGAAAAAAGCATTCAAATCATGCTTTGAAAACACTACTTGTGTATCCCATTTTCAATTCAGTCTGTCTTTGGAAACCGCTTAAGAGAGTGAGTGCACCATTCTCAGAGGAACTGCAGATACTGAAATGATGCGTGGAGTGAAGTGAGCAAGCTATTTTTCCATCTCCCTGGCGAGCATCGCCCACCTGTCTGCTGAGGCTCCCTCAGCAGACTGAAGCTGACTACTACTGCGCAGCTGCTACAGACTGTGGGCTGCCCATTGTGACACGTGGTCCCATTGTGACACGTGGCCCCATTGTTCCAGGAATAGAACACATCCAAGCATTGTGTTCTGTGAATGGCATGATTCCTCTCACAGTGTTCCATGGATGGAACACATCCTATTTACTGCAGGCAAGCAGCGCACCTAGCTGCTGCTGCTGCTACAAGCCACTAGAATACCGTCTGTCAGACAGGTGGACGTAGGCCGAACATTCAAATAACTCGCCAGATAAATCGTTGCTTTTCCATTTAATTCATATATGAATTAATTCAAAATTGAACAGTAAATTTCAAAGTTGGAAGGCCACAAGAGGGGGACAATGTTTCAAAAATGAAACGACATATCATTGCATGAGGGATGTGGTAGGAATTGAATGCTTGAATTAAGACTGGGGAAGTACTGAGGGGAAGGGGCTGCAGGCCTTGTAGCAGGTGGGTGTGCAGAAATGTAGCTTTCCAAAGCCAAACACATTACTGCAGCTTGTCACACCTGTACCTACCAAGCAGCAAAGGCCAAGATAGATCGTTATTTTACTGACAGATTGAATACAGTGCAATGCCTCCCATATAGAGGTGAATAAGAGTAGTAGTAGTAGTAGTAGAAGAGTTGGTCAAGTTAAATCAAGGCTAAGGAATTGGAAATGTGCAACTTGGACCAAGAAAAACTAACTACAGAGCAACGACATTTGAAAAAAGCATTCAAATCATGCTTTGAAAACACTACTTGTGTATCCCAATTTCAATTCAATCTGTCTTTGTAAACCGCTTAAGAGAGTGAGTGCACCATTCTCAGAGGAACTGCAGATACTGAAATGATGCGTGGAGTGAAGTGAGCAAGCTATTTTTCCATCTCCCTGGCAAGCATCGCCCACTTGTCTGCTGAGGCTCCCTCAGCAGACTGAAGCTGACTACTACTGCGCAGCTGCTACAGACTGTGGGCGGCCCATTGTGACACGTGGTCCCATTGTGACACGTGGTCCCATTGTTCCAGGAATAGAACACATCCAAGCATTGTGTTCTATGAATGGCATGATTCCTATCACAGTGCTCCATGGATGGAACACATCCTATTTACTGCAGGCAAGCAGCGCACCTAGCTGCTGCTGCTGCTGCTACAAGCCACTAGAATACCGTCTGTCAGACAGGTGGACGTAGGCCGAACATTCAAATAACTAGCCAGATAAATCGTTGCTTTTCCATTTAATTCATATATGAATTAATTCAAAATTGAACAGTAAATTTCAAAGTTGGAAGGCCACAAGAGGGGTACAATGTTTCAAAAACGAAACGACATATCATTGCAAGAGGGATGTGGTAGGAATTGAATGCTTGAATTAAGACTGGGGAAGTACTGAGGGGAAGGGGCTGCAGGCCTTGTAGCAGGTGGGTGTGCAGAAATGTAGCTATCCAAAGCCAAACACATTACTGCAGCTTGTCACACCTGTACCTACCAAGCAGCAAAGGCCAAGATAGATCATTATTTTACTGACAGATTGAATACAGTGCAATGCCTCCCATATAGAGGTGAATAAGAGTAGTAGTAGTAGTAGTAGTAGTAGTAGTAGTTGTAGTAGTAGTAGTAGTAGTAGTAGTAGAAGAGTTGGTCAAGTTAAATCAAGGCTAAGGAATTGGAAATGTGCAACTTGGACCAAGAAAAACTAATTACAGAGCAACGACATTTGAAAAAAGCATTCAAATCATGCTTTGAAAACACTACTTGTGTATCCCGATTTCAATTCAATCTGTCTTTGGAAACCGCTTAAGAGAGTGAGTGCACCATTCTCAGAGGAACTGCAGATACTGAAATGATGCGTGGAGTGAAGTGAGCAAGCTATTTTTCCATCTCCCTGGCGAGCATCGCCCACCTGTCTGCTGAGGCTCCCTCAGCAGACTGAAGCTGACTACTACTGCGCAGCTGCTACAGACTGTGGGCGGCCCATTGTGACACGTGGTCCCATTGTGACACGTGGTCCCATTGTTCCAGGAATAGAACACATCCAAGCATTGTGTTCTATGAATGGCATGATTCCTATCACAGTGTTCCATGGATGGAACACATCCTATTTACTGCAGGCAAGCAGCGCACCTAGCTGCTGCTGCTGCTGCTGCTGCTGCTACAAGCCACTAGAATACCGTCTGTCAGACAGGTGGACGTAGGCCGAACATTCAAATAACTCGCCAGATAAATCGTTGCTTTTCCATTTAATTCATATATAAATTAATTCAAAATTGAACAGTAAATTTCAAAGTTGGAAGGCCACAAGAGGGGGACAATGTTTCAAAAATGAAACGACATATCATTGCATGAGGGATGTGGTAGGAATTGAATGCTTGAATTAAGACTGGGGAAGTACTGAGGGGAAGGGGCTGCAGGCCTTGTAGCAGGTGGGTGTGCAGAAATGTAGCTATCCAAAGCCAAACACATTACTGCAGCTTGTCACAACTGTACCTACCACGCAGCAAAGGCCAAGATAGATCGTTATTTTACTGACAGATTGAATACAGTGCAATGCCTCCCATATAGAGGTGAATAAGTGTAGTAGTAGTAGTAGTAGTAGAAGAGTTGGTCAAGTTAAATCAAGGCTAAGGAATTGGAAATGTGCAACTTGGACCAAGAAAAACTAATTACAGAGCAACGACATTTGAAAAAAGCATTCAAATCATGCTTTGAAAACACTACTTGTGTATCCCGATTTCAATTCAATCTGTCTTTGGAAACTGCTTAAGAGAGTGAGTGCACCATTCTCAGAGGAACTGCAGATACTGAAATGATGCGTGGAGTGAAGAGAGCAAGCTATTTTTCCATCTCCCTGGCGAGCATCGCCCACCTGTCTGCTGAGGCTCCCTCAGCAGACTGAAGCTGACTACTACTGCGCAGCTGCTACAGACTGTGGGCTGCCCATTGTGACACGTGGTCCCATTGTGACACGTGGTCCCATTGTTCCAGGAATAGAACACATCCAAGCATTGTGTTCTATGAATGGCATGATTCCTATCACAGTGTTCCATGGATGGAACACATCCTATTTACTGCAGGCAAGCAGCGCACCTAGCTGCTGCTGCTGCTGCTGCTACAAGCCACTAGAATACCGTCTGTCAGACAGGTGGACGTAGGCCGAACATTCAAATAACTCACCAGATAAATCGTTGCTTTTCAATTTAATTCATATATGAATTAATTCAAAATTGAACAGTAAATTTCAAAGTTGGAAGGCCACAAGAGGGGGGCAATGTTTCAAAAATGAAACGACATATCATTGCATGAGGGATGTGGTAGGAATTGAATGCTTGAATTAAGACTGGGGAAGTACTGAGGGGAAGGGGCTGCAGGCCTTGTAGCAGGTGGGTGTGCAGAAATGTAGCTATCCAAAGCCAAACACATTACTGCAGCTTGTCACACCTGTACCTACCAAGCAGCAAAGGCCAAAATAGATCGTTATTTTACTGACTGATTGAATACAGTGCAATGCCTCCCATATAGAGGTGAATAAGAGTAGTAGTAGTAGTAGTAGTAGTAGTAGTAGTAGTAGTAGTAGTAGAAGAGTTGGTCAAGTTAAATCAAGGCTAAGGAATTGGAAATGTGCAACTTGGACCAAGAAAAACTAATTACAGAGCAACGACATTTGAAAAAAGCATTCAAATCATGCTTTGAAAACACTACTTGTGTATCCCAATTTCAATTCAATCTGTCTTTGGAAACCGCTTAAGACAGTGAGTGCACCATTCTCAGAGGAACTGCAGATACTGAAATGATGCGTGGAGTGAAGTGAGCAAGCTATTTTTCCATCTCCCTGGCGAGCATCACCCACCTGTCTGCTGAGGCTCCCTCAGCAGACTTAAGCTGACTACTACTGCGCAGCTGCTACAGACTGGGCTGCCCATTGTGACACGTGGTCCCATTGTGACACGTGGCCCCATTGTTACAGGAATAGAACACATCCAAGCATTGTGTTCTATGAATGGCATGATTCCTATCACAGTGTTCCATGGATGGAACACATCCTATTTACTGCAGGCAAGCAGCGCACCTAGCTGCTGCTGCTGCTACAAGCCACTAGAATACCGTCTGTCAGACAGGTGGACGTAGGCCGAACATTCAAATAACTCGCCAGATAAATCGTTGCTTTTCCATTTAATTCATATATGAATTAATTCAAAATTGAACAGTAAATTTCAAAGTTGGAAGGCCACAAGAGGGGGACAATGTTTCAAAAATGAAACGACATATCATTGCATGAGGGATGTGGTAGGAATTGAATGCTTGAATTAAGACTGGGGAAGTACTGAGGGGAAGGGGCTGCAGGCCTTGTAGCAGGTGGGTGTGCAGAAATGTAGCTTTCCAAAGCCAAACACATTACTGCAGCTTGTCACACCTGTACCTACCAAGCAGCAAAGGCCAAGATAGATCGTTATTTTACTGACAGATTGAATACAGTGCAATGCCTCCCATATAGAGGTGAATAAGAGTAGTAGTAGTAGTAGTAGAAGAGTTGGTCAAGTTAAATCAAGGCTAAGGAATTGGAAATGTGCAACTTGGACCAAGAAAAACTAATTACAGAGCAACGACATTTGAAAAAAGCATTCAAATCATGCTTTGAAAACACTACTTGTGTATCCCGATTTCAATTCAATCTGTCTTTGGAAAACGCTTAAGAGAGTGAATGCACCATTCTCAGAAGAACTGCAGATACTGAAATGATGCGTGGAGTGAAGTGAGCAAGCTATTTTTCCATCTCCCTGGCGAGCATCGCCCACCTGTCTGCTGAGGCTCCCTCAGCAGACTGAAGCTGACTACTACTGCGCAGCTGCTACAGACTGTGGGCTGCCCATTGTGACACGTGGTCCCATTGTGACACGTGGTCCCATTGTTCCAGGAATAGAACACATCCAAGCATTGTGTTCTATGAATGGCATGATTCCTATCACAGTGTTCCATGGATGGAACACATCCTATTTACTGCAGGCAAGCAGCGCACCTAGCTGCTGCTGCTGCTACAAGCCACTAGAATACCGTCTGTCAGACAGGTGGACGTAGGCCGAACATTCAAATAACTCGCCAGATAAATCGTTGCTTTTCCATTTAATTCATATATGAATTAATTCAAAATTGAACAGTAAATTTCAAAGTTGGAAGGCCACAAGAGAGGGACAATGTTTCAAAAATGAAACGACATATCATTGCATGAGAGATGTGGTAGGAATTGAATGCTTGAATTAAGACTGGGGAAGTACTGAGGGGAAGGGGCTGCAGGCCTTGTAGCAGGTGGGTGTGCAGAAATGTAGCTATCCAAAGCCAAACACATTACTGCAGCTTGTCACACCTGTACCTACCAAGCAGCAAAGGCCAAGATAGATCGTTATTTTACTGACAGATTGAATACAGTGCAATGCCTAGCATATAGAGGTGAATAAGAGTAGTAGTAGTAGTAGTAGTAGTAGTAGTAGTAGTAGTAGAAGAGTTGGTCAAGTTAAATCAAGGCTAAGAAATTGGAAATGTGCAACTTGGACCAAGAAAAACTAATTACAGAGCAACGACATTTGAAAAAAGCATTCAAATCATGCTTTGAAAACACTACTTGTGTATCCCAATTTCAATTCAATCTGTCTTTGAAAACCGCTTAAGAGAGTGAGTGCACCATTCTCAGAGGAACTGCAGATACTGAAATGATGCGTGGAGTGAAGTGAGCAAGCTATTTTTCCATCTCCCTGGCGAGCATCGCCCACCTGTCTGCTGAGGCTCCCTCAGCAGACTTAAGCTGACTACTACTGCGCAGCTGCTACAGACTGTGGGCTGCCCATTGTGACACGTGGTCCCATTGTGACACGTGGCCCCATTGTTCCAGGAATAGAACACATCCAAGCATTGTGTTCTGTGAATGGCATGATTCCTATCACAGTGTTCCATGGATGGAACACATCCTATTTACTGCAGGCAAGCAGCGCACCTAGCTGCTGCTGCTGCTACAAGCCACTAGAATACCGTCTGTCAGATAGGTGGACGTAGGCCGAACATTCAAATAACTCGCCAGATAAATCGTTGCTTTTCCATTTAATTCATATATGAATTAATTCAAAATTGAACAGTAAATTTCAAAGTTGGAAGGCCACAAGAGGGGGACAATGTTTCAAAAATGAAACTACATATCATTGCATGAGGGATGTGGTAGGAATTGAATGCTTGAATTAAGACTGGGGAAGTACTGAGGGGAAGGGGCTGCAGGCCTTGTAGCAGGTGGGTGTGCAGAAATGTAGCTTTCCAAAGCCAAACACATTACTGCAGCTTGTCACACCTGTACCTACCAAGCAGCAAAGGCCAAGATAGATCGTTATTTTACTGACAGATTGAATACAGTGCAATGCCTCCCATATAGAGGTGAATAAGAGTAGTAGTAGTAGTAGTAGAAGAGTTGGTCAAGTTAAATCAAGGCTAAGGAATTGGAAATGTGCAACTTGGACCAAGAAAAACTAACTACAGAGCAACGACATTTGAAAAAAGCATTCAAATCATGCTTTGAAAACACTACTTGTGTATCCCAATTTCAATTCAATCTGTCTTTGTAAACCGCTTAAGAGAGTGAGTGCACCATTCTCAGAGGAACTGCAGATACTGAAATGATGCGTGGAGTGAAGTGAGCAAGCTATTTTTCCATCTCCCTGGCAAGCATCGCCCACTTGTCTGCTGAGGCTCCCTCAGCAGACTGAAGCTGACTACTACTGCGCAGCTGCTACAGACTGTGGGCTGCCCATTGTGACACGTGGTCCCATTGTGACACGTGGTCCCATTGTTTCAGGAATAGAACACATCCAAGCATTGTGTTCTATGAATGGCATGATTCCTATCACAGTGCTCCATGGATGGAACACATCCTATTTACTGCAGGCAAGCAGCGCACCTAGCTGCTGCTGCTGCTGCTACAAGCCACTAGAATACCGTCTGTCAGACAGGTGGACGTAGGCCGAACATTCAAATAACTAGCCAGATAAATCGTTGCTTTTCCATTTAATTCATATATGAATTAATTCAAAATTGAACAGTAAATTTCAAAGTTGGAAGGCCACAAGAGGGGTACAATGTTTCAAAAACGAAACGACATATCATTGCAAGAGGGATGTGGTAGGAATTGAATGCTTGAATTAAGACTGGGGAAGTACTGAGGGGAAGGGGCTGCAGGCCTTGTAGCAGGTGGGTGTGCAGAAATGTAGCTATCCAAAGCCAAACACATTACTGCAGCTTGTCACACCTGTACCTACCAAGCAGCAAAGGCCAAGATAGATCATTATTTTACTGACAGATTGAATACAGTGCAATGCCTCCCATATAGAGGTGAATAAGAGTAGTAGTAGTAGTAGTAGTAGTAGTAGTAGTAGTAGTTGTAGTAGTAGTAGTAGTAGTAGTAGTAGAAGAGTTGGTCAAGTTAAATCAAGGCTAAGGAATTGGAAATGTGCAACTTGGACCAAGAAAAACTAATTACAGAGCAACGACATTTGAAAAAAGCATTCAAATCATGCTTTGAAAACACTACTTGTGTATCCCGATTTCAATTCAATCTGTCTTTGGAAACCGCTTAAGAGAGTGAGTGCACCATTCTCAGAGGAACTGCAGATACTGAAATGATGTGTGGAGTGAAGTGAGCAAGCTATTTTTCCATCTCCCTGGCGAGCATCGCCCACCTGTCTGCTGAGGCTCCCTCAGCAGACTGAAGCTGACTACTACTGCGCAGCTGCTACAGACTGTGGGCGGCCCATTGTGACACGTGGTCCCATTGTGACACGTGGTCCCATTGTTCCAGGAATAGAACACATCCAAGCATTGTGTTCTATGAATGGCATGATTCCTATCACAGTGTTCCATGGATGGAACACATCCTATTTACTGCAGGCAAGCAGCGCACCTAGCTGCTGCTGCTGCTGCTGCTGCTGCTACAAGCCACTAGAATACCGTCTGTCAGACAGGTGGACGTAGGCCGAACATTCAAATAACTCGCCAGATAAATCGTTGCTTTTCCATTTAATTCATATATAAATTAATTCAAAATTGAACAGTAAATTTCAAAGTTGGAAGGCCACAAGAGGGGGACAATGTTTCAAAAATGAAACGACATATCATTGCATGAGGGATGTGGTAGGAATTGAATGCTTGAATTAAGACTGGGGAAGTACTGAGGGGAAGGGGCTGCAGGCCTTGTAGCAGGTGGGTGTGCAGAAATGTAGCTATCCAAAGCCAAACACATTACTGCAGCTTGTCACAACTGTACCTACCACGCAGCAAAGGCCAAGATAGATCGTTATTTTACTGACAGATTGAATACAGTGCAATGCCTCCCATATAGAGGTGAATAAGTGTAGTAGTAGTAGTAGTAGTAGAAGAGTTGGTCAAGTTAAATCAAGGCTAAGGAATTGGAAATGTGCAACTTGGACCAAGAAAAACTAATTACAGAGCAACGACATTTGAAAAAAGCATTCAAATCATGCTTTGAAAACACTACTTGTGTATCCCGATTTCAATTCAATCTGTCTTTGGAAACTGCTTAAGAGAGTGAGTGCACCATTCTCAGAGGAACTGCAGATACTGAAATGATGCGTGGAGTGAAGAGAGCAAGCTATTTTTCCATCTCCCTGGCGAGCATCGCCCACCTGTCTGCTGAGGCTCCCTCAGCAGACTGAAGCTGACTACTACTGCGCAGCTGCTACAGACTGTGGGCTGCCCATTGTGACACGTGGTCCCATTGTGACACGTGGTCCCATTGTTCCAGGAATAGAACACATCCAAGCATTGTGTTCTATGAATGGCATGATTCCTATCACAGTGTTCCATGGATGGAACACATCCTATTTACTGCAGGCAAGCAGCGCACCTAGCTGCTGCTGCTGCTGCTGCTACAAGCCACTAGAATACCGTCTGTCAGACAGGTGGACGTAGGCCGAACATTCAAATAACTCACCAGATAAATCGTTGCTTTTCAATTTAATTCATATATGAATTAATTCAAAATTGAACAGTAAATTTCAAAGTTGGAAGGCCACAAGAGGGGGGCAATGTTTCAAAAATGAAACGACATATCATTGCATGAGGGATGTGGTAGGAATTGAATGCTTGAATTAAGACTGGGGAAGTACTGAGGGGAAGGGGCTGCAGGCCTTGTAGCAGGTGGGTGTGCAGAAATGTAGCTATCCAAAGCCAAACACATTACTGCAGCTTGTCACACCTGTACCTACCAAGCAGCAAAGGCCAAAATAGATCGTTATTTTACTGACTGATTGAATACAGTGCAATGCCTCCCATATAGAGGTGAATAAGAGTAGTAGTAGTAGTAGTAGTAGTAGTAGTAGTAGTAGTAGAAGAGTTGGTCAAGTTAAATCAAGGCTAAGGAATTGGAAATGTGCAACTTGGACCAAGAAAAACTAATTACAGAGCAACGACATTTGAAAAAAGCATTCAAATCATGCTTTGAAAACACTACTTGTGTATCCCAATTTCAATTCAATCTGTCTTTGGAAACCGCTTAAGACAGTGAGTGCACCATTCTCAGAGGAACTGCAGATACTGAAATGATGCGTGGAGTGAAGTGAGCAAGCTATTTTTCCATCTCCCTGGCGAGCATCACCCACCTGTCTGCTGAGGCTCCCTCAGCAGACTTAAGCTGACTACTACTGCGCAGCTGCTACAGACTGGGCTGCCCATTGTGACACGTGGTCCCATTGTGACACGTGGCCCCATTGTTCCAGGAATAGAACACATCCAAGCATTGTGTTCTATGAATGGCATGATTCCTATCACAGTGTTCCATGGATGGAACACATCCTATTTACTGCAGGCAAGCAGCGCACCTAGCTGCTGCTGCTGCTACAAGCCACTAGAATACCGTCTGTCAGACAGGTGGACGTAGGCCGAACATTCAAATAACTCGCCAGATAAATCGTTGCTTTTCCATTTAATTCATATATGAATTAATTCAAAATTGAACAGTAAATTTCAAAGTTGGAAGGCCACAAGAGGGGGACAATGTTTCAAAAATGAAACGACATATCATTGCATGAGGGATGTGGTAGGAATTGAATGCTTGAATTAAGACTGGGGAAGTACTGAGGGGAAGGGGCTGCAGGCTTTGTAGCAGGTGGGTGTGCAGAAATGTAGCTTTCCAAAGCCAAACACATTACTGCAGCTTGTCACACCTGTACCTACCAAGCAGCAAAGGCCAAGATAGATCGTTATTTTACTGACAGATTGAATACAGTGCAATGCCTCCCATATAGAGGTGAATAAGAGTAGTAGTAGTAGTAGTAGAAGAGTTGGTCAAGTTAAATCAAGGCTAAGGAATTGGAAATGTGCAACTTGGACCAAGAAAAACTAATTACAGAGCAACGACATTTGAAAAAAGCATTCAAATCATGCTTTGAAAACACTACTTGTGTATCCCGATTTCAATTCAATCTGTCTTTGGAAAACGCTTAAGAGAGTGAATGCACCATTCTCAGAAGAACTGCAGATACTGAAATGATGCGTGGAGTGAAGTGAGCAAGCTATTTTTCCATCTCCCTGGCGAGCATCGCCCACCTGTCTGCTGAGGCTCCCTCAGCAGACTGAAGCTGACTACTACTGCGCAGCTGCTACAGACTGTGGGCTGCCCATTGTGACACGTGGTCCCATTGTGACACGTGGTCCCATTGTTCCAGGAATAGAACACATCCAAGCATTGTGTTCTATGAATGGCATGATTCCTATCACAGTGTTCCATGGATGGAACACATCCTATTTACTGCAGGCAAGCAGCGCAACTAGCTGCTGCTGCTGCTACAAGCCACTAGAATACCGTCTGTCAGACAGGTGGACGTAGGCCGAACATTCAAATAACTCGCCAGATAAATCGTTGCTTTTCCATTTAATTCATATATGAATTAATTCAAAATTGAACAGTAAATTTCAAAGTTGGAAGGCCACAAGAGAGGGACAATGTTTCAAAAATGAAACGACATATCATTGCATGAGGGATGTGGTAGGAATTGAATGCTTGAATTAAGACTGGGGAAGTACTGAGGGGAAGGGGCTGCAGGCCTTGTAGCAGGTGGGTGTGCAGAAATGTAGCTATCCAAAGCCAAACACATTACTGCAGCTTGTCACACCTGTACCTACCAAGCAGCAAAGGCCAAGATAGATCATTATTTTACTGACAGATTGAATACAGTGCAATGCCTCCCATATAGAGGTGAATAAGAGTAGTAGTAGTAGTAGTAGTAGTAGTAGTAGTAGTAGTTGTAGTAGTAGTAGTAGTAGTAGTAGTAGAAGAGTTGGTCAAGTTAAATCAAGGCTAAGGAATTGGAAATGTGCAACTTGGACCAAGAAAAACTAATTACAGAGCAACGACATTTGAAAAAAGCATTCAAATCATGCTTTGAAAACACTACTTGTGTATCCCGATTTCAATTCAATCTGTCTTTGGAAACCGCTTAAGAGAGTGAGTGCACCATTCTCAGAGGAACTGCAGATACTGAAATGATGTGTGGAGTGAAGTGAGCAAGCTATTTTTCCATCTCCCTGGCGAGCATCGCCCACCTGTCTGCTGAGGCTCCCTCAGCAGACTGAAGCTGACTACTACTGCGCAGCTGCTACAGACTGTGGGCGGCCCATTGTGACACGTGGTCCCATTGTGACACGTGGTCCCATTGTTCCAGGAATAGAACACATCCAAGCATTGTGTTCTATGAATGGCATGATTCCTATCACAGTGTTCCATGGATGGAACACATCCTATTTACTGCAGGCAAGCAGCGCACCTAGCTGCTGCTGCTGCTGCTGCTGCTGCTACAAGCCACTAGAATACCGTCTGTCAGACAGGTGGACGTAGGCCGAACATTCAAATAACTCGCCAGATAAATCGTTGCTTTTCCATTTAATTCATATATAAATTAATTCAAAATTGAACAGTAAATTTCAAAGTTGGAAGGCCACAAGAGGGGGACAATGTTTCAAAAATGAAACGACATATCATTGCATGAGGGATGTGGTAGGAATTGAATGCTTGAATTAAGACTGGGGAAGTACTGAGGGGAAGGGGCTGCAGGCCTTGTAGCAGGTGGGTGTGCAGAAATGTAGCTAT
Organism: Dendrobates tinctorius; assembly: GCF_039654945.1. NCBI lineage: Eukaryota > Metazoa > Chordata > Amphibia > Anura > Dendrobatidae > Dendrobates > Dendrobates tinctorius. The sequence goes on from NW_027361793.1 coordinate 28,543,536, forward strand.
CCAAAGCCAAACACATTACTGCAGCTTGTCACAACTGTACCTACCACGCAGCAAAGGCCAAGATAGATCGTTATTTTACTGACAGATTGAATACAGTGCAATGCCTCCCATATAGAGGTGAATAAGTGTAGTAGTAGTAGTAGTAGTAGAAGAGTTGGTCAAGTTAAATCAAGGCTAAGGAATTGGAAATGTGCAACTTGGACCAAGAAAAACTAATTACAGAGCAACGACATTTGAAAAAAGCATTCAAATCATGCTTTGAAAACACTACTTGTGTATCCCGATTTCAATTCAATCTGTCTTTGGAAACTGCTTAAGAGAGTGAGTGCACCATTCTCAGAGGAACTGCAGATACTGAAATGATGCGTGGAGTGAAGAGAGCAAGCTATTTTTCCATCTCCCTGGCGAGCATCGCCCACCTGTCTGCTGAGGCTCCCTCAGCAGACTGAAGCTGACTACTACTGCGCAGCTGCTACAGACTGTGGGCTGCCCATTGTGACACGTGGTCCCATTGTGACACGTGGTCCCATTGTTCCAGGAATAGAACACATCCAAGCATTGTGTTCTATGAATGGCATGATTCCTATCACAGTGTTCCATGGATGGAACACATCCTATTTACTGCAGGCAAGCAGCGCACCTAGCTGCTGCTGCTGCTGCTGCTACAAGCCACTAGAATACCGTCTGTCAGACAGGTGGACGTAGGCCGAACATTCAAATAACTCACCAGATAAATCGTTGCTTTTCAATTTAATTCATATATGAATTAATTCAAAATTGAACAGTAAATTTCAAAGTTGGAAGGCCACAAGAGGGGGGCAATGTTTCAAAAATGAAACGACATATCATTGCATGAGGGATGTGGTAGGAATTGAATGCTTGAATTAAGACTGGGGAAGTACTGAGGGGAAGGGGCTGCAGGCCTTGTAGCAGGTGGGTGTGCAGAAATGTAGCTATCCAAAGCCAAACACATTACTGCAGCTTGTCACACCTGTACCTACCAAGCAGCAAAGGCCAAAATAGATCGTTATTTTACTGACTGATTGAATACAGTGCAATGCCTCCCATATAGAGGTGAATAAGAGTAGTAGTAGTAGTAGTAGTAGTAGTAGTAGTAGTAGTAGAAGAGTTGGTCAAGTTAAATCAAGGCTAAGGAATTGGAAATGTGCAACTTGGACCAAGAAAAACTAATTACAGAGCAACGACATTTGAAAAAAGCATTCAAATCATGCTTTGAAAACACTACTTGTGTATCCCAATTTCAATTCAATCTGTCTTTGGAAACCGCTTAAGACAGTGAGTGCACCATTCTCAGAGGAACTGCAGATACTGAAATGATGCGTGGAGTGAAGTGAGCAAGCTATTTTTCCATCTCCCTGGCGAGCATCACCCACCTGTCTGCTGAGGCTCCCTCAGCAGACTTAAGCTGACTACTACTGCGCAGCTGCTACAGACTGGGCTGCCCATTGTGACACGTGGTCCCATTGTGACACGTGGCCCCATTGTTCCAGGAATAGAACACATCCAAGCATTGTGTTCTATGAATGGCATGATTCCTATCACAGTGTTCCATGGATGGAACACATCCTATTTACTGCAGGCAAGCAGCGCACCTAGCTGCTGCTGCTGCTACAAGCCACTAGAATACCGTCTGTCAGACAGGTGGACGTAGGCCGAACATTCAAATAACTCGCCAGATAAATCGTTGCTTTTCCATTTAATTCATATATGAATTAATTCAAAATTGAACAGTAAATTTCAAAGTTGGAAGGCCACAAGAGGGGGACAATGTTTCAAAAATGAAACGACATATCATTGCATGAGGGATGTGGTAGGAATTGAATGCTTGAATTAAGACTGGGGAAGTACTGAGGGGAAGGGGCTGCAGGCTTTGTAGCAGGTGGGTGTGCAGAAATGTAGCTTTCCAAAGCCAAACACATTACTGCAGCTTGTCACACCTGTACCTACCAAGCAGCAAAGGCCAAGATAGATCGTTATTTTACTGACAGATTGAATACAGTGCAATGCCTCCCATATAGAGGTGAATAAGAGTAGTAGTAGTAGTAGTAGAAGAGTTGGTCAAGTTAAATCAAGGCTAAGGAATTGGAAATGTGCAACTTGGACCAAGAAAAACTAATTACAGAGCAACGACATTTGAAAAAAGCATTCAAATCATGCTTTGAAAACACTACTTGTGTATCCCGATTTCAATTCAATCTGTCTTTGGAAAACGCTTAAGAGAGTGAATGCACCATTCTCAGAAGAACTGCAGATACTGAAATGATGCGTGGAGTGAAGTGAGCAAGCTATTTTTCCATCTCCCTGGCGAGCATCGCCCACCTGTCTGCTGAGGCTCCCTCAGCAGACTGAAGCTGACTACTACTGCGCAGCTGCTACAGACTGTGGGCTGCCCATTGTGACACGTGGTCCCATTGTGACACGTGGTCCCATTGTTCCAGGAATAGAACACATCCAAGCATTGTGTTCTATGAATGGCATGATTCCTATCACAGTGTTCCATGGATGGAACACATCCTATTTACTGCAGGCAAGCAGCGCAACTAGCTGCTGCTGCTGCTACAAGCCACTAGAATACCGTCTGTCAGACAGGTGGACGTAGGCCGAACATTCAAATAACTCGCCAGATAAATCGTTGCTTTTCCATTTAATTCATATATGAATTAATTCAAAATTGAACAGTAAATTTCAAAGTTGGAAGGCCACAAGAGAGGGACAATGTTTCAAAAATGAAACGACATATCATTGCATGAGGGATGTGGTAGGAATTGAATGCTTGAATTAAGACTGGGGAAGTACTGAGGGGAAGGGGCTGCAGGCCTTGTAGCAGGTGGGTGTGCAGAAATGTAGCTATCCAAAGCCAAACACATTACTGCAGCTTGTCACACCTGTACCTACCAAGCAGCAAAGGCCAAGATAGATCGTTATTTTACTGACAGATTGAATACAGTGCAATGCCTAGCATATAGAGGTGAATAAGAGTAGTAGTAGTAGTAGTAGTAGTAGTAGTAGTAGTAGTAGAAGAGTTGGTCAAGTTAAATCAAGGCTAAGAAATTGGAAATGTGCAACTTGGACCAAGAAAAACTAATTACAGAGCAACGACATTTGAAAAAAGCATTCAAATCATGCTTTGAAAACACTACTTGTGTATCCCAATTTCAATTCAATCTGTCTTTGAAAACCGCTTAAGAGAGTGAGTGCACCATTCTCAGAGGAACTGCAGATAATGAAATGATGCGTGGAGTGAAGTGAGCAAGCTATTTTTCCATCTCCCTGGCGAGCATCACCCACCTGTCTGCTGAGGCTCCCTCAGCAGACTTAAGCTGACTACTACTGCGCAGCTGCTACAGACTGTGGGCTGCCCATTGTGACACGTGGTCCCATTGTGACACGTGGCCCCATTGTTCCAGGAATAGAACACATCCAAGCATTGTGTTCTGTGAATGGCATGATTCCTATCACAGTGTTCCATGGATGGAACACATCCTATTTACTGCAGGCAAGCAGCGCACCTAGCTGCTGCTGCTGCTACAAGCCACTAGAATACCGTCTGTCAGATAGGTGGACGTAGGCCGAACATTCAAATAACTCGCCAGATAAATCGTTGCTTTTCCATTTAATTCATATATGAATTAATTCAAAATTGAACAGTAAATTTCAAAGTTGGAAGGCCACAAGAGGGGGACAATGTTTCAAAAATGAAACTACATATCATTGCATGAGGGATGTGGTAGGAATTGAATGCTTGAATTAAGACTGGGGAAGTACTGAGGGGAAGGGGCTGCAGGCCTTGTAGCAGGTGGGTGTGCAGAAATGTAGCTTTCCAAAGCCAAACACATTACTGCAGCTTGTCACACCTGTACCTACCAAGCAGCAAAGGCCAAGATAGATCGTTATTTTACTGACAGATTGAATACAGTGCAATGCCTCCCATACAGAGGTGAATAAGAGTAGTAGTAGTAGTAGTAGAAGAGTTGGTCAAGTTAAATCAAGGCTAAGGAATTGGAAATGTGCAACTTGGACCAAGAAAAACTAACTACAGAGCAACGACATTTGAAAAAAGCATTCAAATCATGCTTTGAAAACACTACTTGTGTATCCCAATTTCAATTCAATCTGTCTTTGGAAACCGCTTAAGAGAGTGAGTGCACCATTCTCAGAGGAACTGCAGATACTGAAATGATGCGTGGAGTGAAGTGAGCAAGCTATTTTTCCATCTCCCTGGCAAGCATCGCCCACCTGTCTGCTGAGGCTCCCTCAGCAGACTGAAGCTGACTACTACTGCGCAGCTGCTACAGACTGTGGGCTGCCCATTGTGACACGTGGTCCCATTGTGACACGTGGTCCCATTGTTTCAGGAATAGAACACATCCAAGCATTGTGTTCTATGAATGGCATGATTCCTATCACAGTGCTCCATGGATGGAACACATCCTATTTACTGCAGGCAAGCAGCGCACCTAGCTGCTGCTGCTGCTGCTACAAGCCACTAGAATACCGTCTGTCAGACAGGTGGACGTAGGCCGAACATTCAAATAACTCGCCAGATAAATCGTTGCTTTTCCATTTAATTCATATATGAATTAATTCAAAATTGAACAGTAAATTTCAAAGTTGGAAGGCCACAAGAGGGGGACAATGTTTCAAAAATGAAACGACATATCATTGCATGAGGGATGTGGTAGGAATTGAATGCTTGAATTAAGACTGGGGAAGTATTGAGGGGAAGGGGCTGCAGGCCTTGTAGCAGGTGGGTGTGCAGAAATGTAGCTATCCAAAGCCAAACACATTACCGCAGCTTGTCATACCTGTACCTACCAAGCAGCAAAGGCCAAGATAGATCGTTATTTTACTGACAGATTGAATACAGTGCAATGCCTCCCATATAGAGGTGAATAAGAGTAGTAGTAGTAGTAGAAGAGTTGGTCAAGTTACATCAAGGCTAAGGAATTGGAAATGTGCAACTTGGACCAAGAAAAACTAATTACAGAGCAACGACATTTGAAAAAAGCATTCAAATCATGCTTTGAAAACACTACTTGTGTATCCCGATTTCAATTCAATCTGTCTTTGGAAAACGCTTAAGAGAGTGAGTGCACCATTCTCAGAAGAACTGCAGATACTGAAATGATGCGTGGAGTGAAGTGAGCAAGCTATTTTTCCATCTCCCTGGCGAGCATCGCCCACCTGTCTGCTGAGGCTCCCTCAGCAGACTGAAGCTGACTACTACTGCGCAGCTGCTACAGACTGTGGGCTGCCCATTGTGACACGTGGTCCCATTGTGACACGTGGTCCCATTTTTCCAGGAATAGAACACATCCAAGCATTGTGTTCTATGAATGGCATGATTCCTATCACAGTGTTCCATGGATGGAACACATCCTATTTACTGCAGGCAAGCAGCGCACCTAGCTGCTGCTGCTGCTACAAGCCACTAGAATACCGTCTGTCAGACAGGTGGACGTAGGCCGAACATTCAAATAACTCGCCAGATAAATCGTTGCTTTTCCATTTAATTCATATATGAATTAATTCAAAATTGAACAGTAAATTTCAAAGTTGGAAGGCCACAAGAGGGGGACAATGTTTCAAAAATGAAACGACATATCATTGCATGAGGGATGTGGTAGGAATTGAATGCTTGAATTAAGACTGGGGAAGTACTGAGGGGAAGGGGCTGCAGGCCTTGTAGCAGGTGGGTGTGCAGAAATGTAGCTATCCAAAGCCAAACACATTACTGAAGCTTGTCACACCTGTACCTACCAAGCAGCAAAGGCCAAGATAGATCGTTATTTTACTGACAGATTGAATACAATGCAATGCCTAGCATATAGAGGTGAATAAGAGTAGTAGTAGTAGTAGTAGTAGTAGTAGTAGAAGAGTTGGTCAAGTTAAATCAAGGCTAAGAAATTGGAAATGTGCAACTTGGACCAAGAAAAACTAATTACAGAGCAACGACATTTGAAAAAAGCATTCAAATCATGCTTTGAAAACACTACTTGTGTATCCCAATTTCAATTCAATCTGTCTTTGGAAACCGCTTAAGAGAGTGAGTGCACCATTCTCAGAGGAACTGCAGATACTGAAATGATGCGTGGAGTGAAGTGAGCAAGCTATTTTTCCATCTCCCTGGCGAGCATCGCCCACCTGTCTGCTGAGGCTCCCTCAGCAGACTTAAGCTGACTACTACTGCGCAGCTGCTACAGACTGTGGGCTGCCCATTGTGACACGTGGTCCCATTGTGACACGTGGCCCCATTGTTCCAGGAATAGAACACATCCAAGCATTGTGTTCTGTGAATGGCATGATTCCTATCACAGTGTTCCATGGATGGAACACATCCTATTTACTGCAGGCAAGCAGCGCACCTAGCTGCTGCTGCTGCTACAAGCCACTAGAATACCGTCTGTCAGATAGGTGGACGTAGGCCGAACATTCAAATAACTCGCCAGATAAATCGTTGCTTTTCCATTTAATTCATATATGAATTAATTCAAAATTGAACAGTAAATTTCAAAGTTGGAAGGCCACAAGAGGGGGACAATGTTTCAAAAATGAAACTACATATCATTGCATGAGGGATGTGGTAGGAATTGAATGCTTGAATTAAGACTGGGGAAGTACTGAGGGGAAGGGGCTGCAGGCCTTGTAGCAGGTGGGTGTGCAGAAATGTAGCTTTCCAAAGCCAAACACATTACTGCAGCTTGTCACACCTGTACCTACCAAGCATTAAAGGCCAAGATAGATCGTTATTTTACTGACAGATTGAATACAGTGCAATGCCTCCCATATAGAGGTGAATAAGAGTAGTAGTAGTAGTAGTAGAAGAGTTGGTCAAGTTAAATCAAGGCTAAGGAATTGGAAATGTGCAACTTGGACCAAGAAAAACTAACTACAGAGCAACGACATTTGAAAAAAGCATTCAAATCATGCTTTGAAAACACTACTTGTGTATCCCAATTTCAATTCAATCTGTCTTTGGAAACCGCTTAAGAGAGTGAGTGCACCATTCTCAGAGGAACTGCAGATACTGAAATGATGCGTGGAGTGAAGTGAGCAAGCTATTTTTCCATCTCCCTGGCAAGCATCGCCCACCTGTCTGCTGAGGCTCCCTCAGCAGACTGAAGCTGACTACTACTGCGCAGCTGCTATAGACTGTGGGCTGCCCATTGTGACACGTGGTCCCATTGTGACACGTGGTCCCATTGTTTCAGGAATAGAACACATCCAAGCATTGTGTTCTATGAATGGCATGATTCCTATCACAGTGCTCCATGGTTGGAACACATCCTATTTACTGCAGGCAAGCAGCGCACCTAGCTGCTGCTGCTGCTGCTACAAGCCACTAGAATACCGTCTGTCAGACAGGTGGACGTAGGCCGAACATTCAAATAACTCGCCAGATAAATCGTTGCTTTTCCATTTAATTCATATATGAATTAATTCAAAATTGAACAGTAAATTTCAAAGTTGGAAGGCCACAAGAGGGGGACAATGTTTCAAAAATGAAATGACATATCATTGCATGAGGGATGTGGTAGGAATTGAATGCTTGAATTAAGACTGGGGAAGTACTGAGGGGAAGGGGCTGCAGGCCTTGTAGCAGGTGGGTGTGCAGAAATGTAGCTATCCAAAGCCAAACACATTACCGCAGCTTGTCATACCTGTACCTACCAAGCAGCAAAGGCCAAGATAGATCGTTATTTTACTGACAGATTGAATACAGTGCAATGCCTCCCATATAGAGGTGAATAAGAGTAGTAGTAGTAGTAGTAGTAGAAGAGTTGGTCAAGTTACATCAAGGCTAAGGAATTGGAAATGTGCAACTTAGACCAAGAAAAACTAATTACAGAGCAACGACATTTGAAAAAAGCATTCAAATCATGCTTTGAAAACACTACTTGTGTATCCCAATTTCAATTCAATCTGTCTTTGGAAACCGCTTAAGAGAGTGAGTGCACCATTCTCAGAGGAACAGCAGATACTGAAATGATGCGTGGAGTGAAGTGAGCAAGCTATTTTTCCATCTCCCTGGCGAGCATCGCCCACCTGTCTGCTGAGGCTCCCTCAGCAGACTGAAGCTGACTACTACTGCGCAGCTGCTACAGACTGTGGGCTGCCCATTGTGACACGTGGTCTTATTGTGACACGTGGCCCCATTGTTCCAGGAATAGAACACATCCAAGCATTGTGTTCTTTGAATGGCATGATTCCTATCACAGTGTTCCATGGATGGAACACATCCTATTTACTGCAGGCAAGCAGCGCACCTAGCTGCTGCTGCTGCTGCTGCTGCTACAAGCCACTAGAATACCGTCTGTCAGACAGGTGGACGTAGGCCGAACATTCAAATAACTCGCCAGATAAATCGTTGCTTTTCCATATAATTCATATATGAATTAATTCAAAATTGAACAGTAAATTTCAAAGTTGGAAGGCCACAAGAGGGGGACAATGTTTCAAAAATGAAACGACATATCATTGCATGAGGGATGTGGTAGGAATTGAATGCTTGAATTAAGACTGGGGAAGTACTGAGGGGAAGGGGCTGCAGGCCTTGTAGCAGGTGGGTGTGCAGAAATGTAGCTTTCCAAAGCCAAACACATTACTGCAGCTTGTCACACCTGTACCTACCAAGCAGCAAAGGCCAAGATAGATCGTTATTTTACTGACAGATTGAATACAGTGCAATGCCTCCCATATAGAGGTGAATAAGTGTAGTAGTAGTAGTAGTAGTAGTAGTAGAAGAGTTGATCAAGTTAAATCAAGGCTAAGGAATTGGAAATGTGCAACTTGGACCAAGAAAAACTAATTACAGAGCAACGACATTTGAAAAAAGCATTCAAATCATGCTTTGAAAACACTACTTGTGTATCCCGATTTCAATTCAATCTGTCTTTGGAAACCGCTTAAGAGTGAGTGCACCATTCTCAGAGGAACTGCAGATACTGAAATGATGTGTGGAGTGAAGTGAGCAAGCTATTTTTCCATCTCCCTGGCGAGCATCACCCACCTCTCTGCTGAGGCTCCCTCAGCAGACTGAAGCTGACTACTACTGCGCAGCTGCTACAGACTGTGGGCGGCCCATTGTGACACGTGGTCCCATTGTGACACGTGGTCCCATTGTTCCAGGAATAGAACACATCCAAGCATTGTGTTCTATGAATGGCATGATTCCTATCACAGTGTTCCATGGATGGAACACATCCTATTTACTGCAGGCAAGCAGCGCACCTAGCTGCTGCTGCTGCTGCTACAAGCCACTAGAATACCGTCTGTCAGACAGGTGGACGTAGGCCGAACATTCAAATAACTAGCCAGATAAATCGTTGCTTTTCCATTTAATTCATATATGAATTAATTCAAAATTGAACTGTAAATTTCAAAGTTGGAAGGCCACAAGAGGGGGACAATGTTTCAAAAATGAAACGACATATCATTGCATGAGGGATGTGGTAGGAATTGAATGCTTGAATTAAGACTGGGGAAGTACTGAGGGGAAGGGGCTGCAGGCCTTGTAGCAGGTGGGTGTGCAGAAATGTAGCTATCCAAAGCCAAACACATTACTGCAGCTTGTCACACCTGTACCTACCAAGCAGCAAAGGCCAAGATAGATCGTTATTTTACTGACAGATTGAATACAGTGCAATGCCTCCCATATAGAGGTGAATAAGAGTAGTAGTAGCAGTAGTAGTAGAAGAGTTGGTCAAGTTAAATCAAGGCTAAGGAATTGGAAATGTGCAACTTGGACCAAGAAAAACTAATTACAGAGCAACGACATTTGAAAAAAGCATTCAAATCATGCTTTGAAAACACTACTTGTGTATCCCGATTTCAATTCAATCTGTCTTTGGAAACCGCTTAAGAGAGTGAGTGCACCATTCTCAGAGGAACTGCAGATATTGAAATGATGCGTGGAGTGAAGTGAGCAAGCTATTTTTCCATCTCCCTAGCGAGCATCGCCCACCTGTCTGCTGAGGCTCCCTCAGCAGACTGAAGCTGACTACTACTGCGCAGCTGCTACAGACTGTTGGCTGCCCATTGTGACACGTGGTCCCATTGTGACACGTGGTCCCATTGTTCCAGGAATAGAACACATCCAAGAATTGTGTTCTATGAATGGCATGATTCCTATCACAGTGTTCCATGGATGGAACACATCCTATTTACTGCAGGCAAGCAGCGCACCTAGCTGCTGCTGCTACAAGCCACTAGAATACCGTCTGTCAGACAGGTGGACGTAGGCCGAACATTCAAATAACTAGCCAGATAAATCGTTGCTTTTCCATTTAATTCATATATGAATTAATTCAAAATTGAACAGTAAATTTCAAAGTTGGAAGGCCACAAGAGGGGTACAATGTTTCAAAAACGAAACGACATATCATTGCAAGAGGGATGTGGTAGGAATTGAATGCTTGAATTAAGACTGGGGAAGTACTGAGGGGAAGGGGCTGCAGGCCTTGTAGCAGGTGGGTGTGCAGAAATGTAGCTATCCAAAGCCAAACACATTACTGCAGCTTGTCACACCTGTACCTACCAAGCAGCAAAGGCCAAGATAGATCATTATTTTACTGACAGATTGAATACAGTGCAATGCCTCCCATATAGAGGTGAATAAGAGTAGTAGTAGTAGTAGTAGTAGTAGTAGTAGTAGTAGTAGTAGTAGTAGAAGAGTTGGTCAAGTTAAATCAAGGCTAAGGAATTGGAAATGTGCAACTTGGACCAAGAAAAACTAATTACAGAGCAACGACATTTGAAAAAAGCATTCAAATCATGCTTTGAAAACACTACTTGTGTATCCCAATTTCAATTCAATCTGTCTTTGGAAACCGCTTAAGAGAGTGAGTGCACCATTCTCAGAGGAACTGCAGATACTGAAATGATGCGTGGAGTGAAGTGAGCAAGCTATTTTTCCATCTCCCTGGCGAGCATCGCCCACCTGTCTGCTGAGGCTCCCTCAGCAGACTGAAGCTGACTACTACTGCGCAGCTGCTACAGACTGTGGGCGGCCCATTGTGACACGTGGTCCCATTGTGACACGTGGTCCCATTGTTCCAGGAATAGAACACATCCAAGCATTGTGTTCTATGAATGGCATGATTCCTATCACAGTGTTCCATGGATGGAACACATCCTATTTACTGCAGGCAAGCAGCGCACCTAGGTGCTGCTGCTGCTGCTACAAGCCACTAGAATACCGTCTGTCAGACAGGTGGACGTAGGCCGAACATTCAAATAACTCGCCAGATAAATCGTTGCTTTTCCATTTAATTCATATATAAATTAATTCAAAATTGAACAGTAAATTTCAAAGTTGGAAGGCCACAAGAGGGGGACAATGTTTCAAAAATGAAACGACATATCATTGCATGAGGGATGTGGTAGGAATTGAATGCTTGAATTAAGACTGGGGAAGTACTGAGGGGAAGGGGCTGCAGGCCTTGTAGCAGGTGGGTGTGCAGAAATGTAGCTATCCAAAGCCAAACACATTACTGCAGCTTGTCACAACTGTACCTACCACGCAGCAAAGGCCAAGATAGATCGTTATTTTACTGGCAGATTGAATACAGTGCAATGCCTCCCATATAGAGGTGAATAAGTGTAGTAGTAGTAGTAGTAGTAGTAGTAGTAGTAGTAGTAGTAGAAGAGTTGGTCAAGTTAAATCAAGGCTAAGGAATTGGAAATGTGCAACTTGGACCAAGAAAAACTAATTACAGAGCAACGACATTTGAAAAAAGCATTCAAATCATGCTTTGAAAACACTACTTGTGTATCCCGATTTCAATTCAATCTGTCTTTGGAAACTGCTTAAGAGAGTGAGTGCACCATTCTCAGAGGAACTGCAGATACTGAAATGATGCGTGGAGTGAAGAGAGCAAGCTATTTTTCCATCTCCCTGGCGAGCATCGCCCACCTGTCTGCTGAGGCTCCCTCAGCAGACTGAAGCTGACTACTACTGCGCAGCTGCTACAGACTGTGGGCTGCCCATTGTGACACGTGGTCCCATTGTGACACGTGGTCCCATTGTTCCAGGAATAGAACACATCCAAGCATTGTGTTCTATGAATGGCATGATTCCTATCACAGTGTTCCATGGATGGAACACATCCTATTTACTGCAGGCAAGCAGCGCACCTAGCTGCTGCTGCTGCTGCTGCTACAAGCCACTAGAATACCGTCTGTCAGACAGGTGGACGTAGGCCGAACATTCAAATAACTCACCAGATAAATCGTTGCTTTTCAATTTAATTCATATATGAATTAATTCAAAATTGAACAGTAAATTTCAAAGTTGGAAGGCCACAAGAGGGTGGCAATGTTTCAAAAATGAAACGACATATCATTGCATGAGGGATGTGGTAGGAATTGAATGCTTGAATTAAGACTGGGGAAGTACTGAGGGGAAGGGGCTGCAGGCCTTGTAGCAGGTGGGTGTGCAGAAATGTAGCTATCCAAAGCCAAACACATTACTGCAGCTTGTCACACCTGTACCTACCAAGCAGCAAAGGCCAAGATAGATCGTTATTTTACTGACAGATTGAATACAGTGCAATGCCTCCCATATAGAGGTGAATAAGAGTAGTAGTAGTAGTAGTAGTAGTAGTAGTAGTAGTAGTAGTAGTAGAAGAGTTGGTCAAGTTAAATCAAGGCTAAGGAATTGGAAATGTGCAACTTGGACCAAGAAAAACTAATTACAGAGCAACGACATTTGAAAAAAGCATTCAAATCATGCTTTGAAAACACTACTTGTGTATCCCAATTTCAATTCAATCTGTCTTTGGAAACCGCTTAAGAGAGTGAGTGCACCATTCTCAGAGGAAATGCAGATACTGAAATGATGCGTGGAGTGAAGTGAGCAAGCTATTTTTCCATCTCCCTGGCGAGCATCGCCCACCTGTCTGCTGAGGCTCCCTCAGCAGACTTAAGCTGACTACTACTGCGCAGCTGCTACAGACTGTGGGCTGCCCATTGTGACACGTGGTCCCATTGTGACACGTGGCCCCATTGTTCCAGGAATAGAACACATCCAAGCATTGTGTTCTATGAATGGCATGATTCCTATCACAGTGTTCCATGGATGGAACACATCCTATTTACTGCAGGCAAGCAGCGCACCTAGCTGCTGCTGCTGCTACAAGCCACTAGAATACCGTCTGTCAGACAGGTGGACGTAGGCCGAACATTCAAATAACTCGCCAGATAAATCGTTGCTTTTCCATTTAATTCATATATGAATTAATTCAAAATTGAACAGTAAATTTCAAAGTTGGAAGGCCACAAGAGGGGGACAATGTTTCAAAAATGAAACGACATATCATTGCATGAGGGATGTGGTAGGAATTGAATGCTTGAATTAAGACTGGGGAAGTACTGAGGGGAAGGGGCTGCAGGCCTTGTAGCAGGTGGGTGTGCAGAAATGTAGCTTTCCAAAGCCAAACACATTACTGCAGCTTGTCACACCTGTACCTACCAAGCAGCAAAGGCCAAGATAGATCGTTATTTTACTGACAGATTGAATACAGTGCAATGCCTCCCATATAGAGGTGAATAAGAGTAGTAGTAGTAGTAGTAGAAGAGTTGGTCAAGTTAAATCAAGGCTAAGGAATTGGAAATGTGCAACTTGGACCAAGAAAAACTAATTACAGAGCAACGACATTTGAAAAAAGCATTCAAATCATGCTTTGAAAACACTACTTGTGTATCCCGATTTCAATTCAATCTGTCTTTGGAAACTGCTTAAGAGAGTGAGTGCACCATTCTCAGAGGAACTGCAGATACTGAAATGATGCGTGGAGTGAAGTTAGCAAGCTATTTTTCCATCTCCCTGGCGAGCATCGCCCACCTGTCTGCTGAGGCTCCCTCAGCAGACTGAAGCTGACTACTACTGCGCAGCTGCTACACACTGTGGGCTGCCCATTGTGACACGTGGTCCCATTGTGACACGTGGTCCCATTGTTCCAGGAATAGAACACATCCAAGCATTGTGTTCTATGAATGGCATGATTCCTATCACAGTGTTCCATGGATGGAACACATCCTATTTACTGCAGGCATGCAGCGCACCTAGCTGCTGCTGCTGCTGATGCTACAAGCCACTAGAATACCGTCTGTCAGACAGGTGGACGTAGGCCGAACATTCAAATAACTCGCCAGATAAATCGTTGCTTTTCCATTTAATTCATATATGAATTAATTCAAAATTGAACAGTAAATTTCAAAGTTGGAAGGCCACAAGAGGGGGACAATGTTTCAAAAATGAAACGACATATCATTGCATGAGGGATGTGGTAGGAATTGAATGCTTGAATTAAGACTGGGGAAGTACTGAGGGGAAGGGGCTGCAGGCCTTGTAGCAGGTGGGTGTGCAGAAATGTTGCTATCCAAAGCCAAACACATTACTGCAGCTTGTCACACCTGTACCTACCAAGCAGCAAAGGCCAAGATAGATCGTTATTTTACTGACAGATTGAATACAGTGCAATGCCTCCCATATAGAGGTGAATAAGTGTAGTAGTAGTAGTAGTAGTAGTAGTAGAAGAGTTGATCAAGTTAAATCAAGGCTAAGGAATTGGAAATGTGCAACTTGGACCAAGAAAAACTAATTACAGAGCAACGACATTTGAAAAAAGCATTCAAATCATGCTTTGAAAACACTACTTGTGTATCCCGATTTCAATTCAATCTGTCTTTGGAAACCGCTTAAGAGTGAGTGCACCATTCTCAGAGGAACTGCAGATACTGAAATGATGTGTGGAGTGAAGTGAGCAAGCTATTTTTCCATCTCCCTGGCGAGCATCACCCACCTCTCTGCTGAGGCTCCCTCAGCAGACTGAAGCTGACTACTACTGCGCAGCTGCTACAGACTGTGGGCGGCCCATTGTGACACGTGGTCCCATTGTGACACGTGGTCCCATTGTTCCAGGAATAGAACACATCCAAGCATTGTGTTCTATGAATGGCATGATTCCTATCACAGTGTTCCATGGATGGAACACATCCTATTTACTGCAGGCAAGCAGCGCACCTAGCTGCTGCTGCTGCTGCTACAAGCCACTAGAATACCGTCTGTCAGACAGGTGGACGTAGGCCGAACATTCAAATAACTAGCCAGATAAATCGTTGCTTTTCCATTTAATTCATATATGAATTAATTCAAAATTGAACTGTAAATTTCAAAGTTGGAAGGCCACAAGAGGGGGACAATGTTTCAAAAATGAAACGACATATCATTGCATGAGGGATGTGGTAGGAATTGAATGCTTGAATTAAGACTGGGGAAGTACTGAGGGGAAGGGGCTGCAGGCCTTGTAGCAGGTGGGTGTGCAGAAATGTAGCTATCCAAAGCCAAACACATTACTGCAGCTTGTCACACCTGTACCTACCAAGCAGCAAAGGCCAAGATAGATCGTTATTTTACTGACAGATTGAATACAGTGCAATGCCTCCCATATAGAGGTGAATAAGAGTAGTAGTAGCAGTAGTAGTAGAAGAGTTGGTCAAGTTAAATCAAGGCTAAGGAATTGGAAATGTGCAACTTGGACCAAGAAAAACTAATTACAGAGCAACGACATTTGAAAAAAGCATTCAAATCATGCTTTGAAAACACTACTTGTGTATCCCGATTTCAATTCAATCTGTCTTTGGAAACCGCTTAAGAGAGTGAGTGCACCATTCTCAGAGGAACTGCAGATATTGAAATGATGCGTGGAGTGAAGTGAGCAAGCTATTTTTCCATCTCCCTAGCGAGCATCGCCCACCTGTCTGCTGAGGCTCCCTCAGCAGACTGAAGCTGACTACTACTGCGCAGCTGCTACAGACTGTTGGCTGCCCATTGTGACACGTGGTCCCATTGTGACACGTGGTCCCATTGTTCCAGGAATAGAACACATCCAAGAATTGTGTTCTATGAATGGCATGATTCCTATCACAGTGTTCCATGGATGGAACACATCCTATTTACTGCAGGCAAGCAGCGCACCTAGCTGCTGCTGCTACAAGCCACTAGAATACCGTCTGTCAGACAGGTGGACGTAGGCCGAACATTCAAATAACTAGCCAGATAAATCGTTGCTTTTCCATTTAATTCATATATGAATTAATTCAAAATTGAACAGTAAATTTCAAAGTTGGAAGGCCACAAGAGGGGTACAATGTTTCAAAAACGAAACGACATATCATTGCAAGAGGGATGTGGTAGGAATTGAATGCTTGAATTAAGACTGGGGAAGTACTGAGGGGAAGGGGCTGCAGGCCTTGTAGCAGGTGGGTGTGCAGAAATGTAGCTATCCAAAGCCAAACACATTACTGCAGCTTGTCACACCTGTACCTACCAAGCAGCAAAGGCCAAGATAGATCATTATTTTACTGACAGATTGAATACAGTGCAATGCCTCCCATATAGAGGTGAATAAGAGTAGTAGTAGTAGTAGTAGTAGTAGTAGTAGTAGTAGTAGTAGTAGTAGAAGAGTTGGTCAAGTTAAATCAAGGCTAAGGAATTGGAAATGTGCAACTTGGACCAAGAAAAACTAATTACAGAGCAACGACATTTGAAAAAAGCATTCAAATCATGCTTTGAAAACACTACTTGTGTATCCCAATTTCAATTCAATCTGTCTTTGGAAACCGCTTAAGAGAGTGAGTGCACCATTCTCAGAGGAACTGCAGATACTGAAATGATGCGTGGAGTGAAGTGAGCAAGCTATTTTTCCATCTCCCTGGCGAGCATCGCCCACCTGTCTGCTGAGGCTCCCTCAGCAGACTGAAGCTGACTACTACTGCGCAGCTGCTACAGACTGTGGGCGGCCCATTGTGACACGTGGTCCCATTGTGACACGTGGTCCCATTGTTCCAGGAATAGAACACATCCAAGCATTGTGTTCTATGAATGGCATGATTCCTATCACAGTGTTCCATGGATGGAACACATCCTATTTACTGCAGGCAAGCAGCGCACCTAGGTGCTGCTGCTGCTGCTACAAGCCACTAGAATACCGTCTGTCAGACAGGTGGACGTAGGCCGAACATTCAAATAACTCGCCAGATAAATCGTTGCTTTTCCATTTAATTCATATATAAATTAATTCAAAATTGAACAGTAAATTTCAAAGTTGGAAGGCCACAAGAGGGGGACAATGTTTCAAAAATGAAACGACATATCATTGCATGAGGGATGTGGTAGGAATTGAATGCTTGAATTAAGACTGGGGAAGTACTGAGGGGAAGGGGCTGCAGGCCTTGTAGCAGGTGGGTGTGCAGAAATGTAGCTATCCAAAGCCAAACACATTACTGCAGCTTGTCACAACTGTACCTACCACGCAGCAAAGGCCAAGATAGATCGTTATTTTACTGGCAGATTGAATACAGTGCAATGCCTCCCATATAGAGGTGAATAAGTGTAGTAGTAGTAGTAGTAGTAGTAGTAGTAGTAGTAGTAGTAGAAGAGTTGGTCAAGTTAAATCAAGGCTAAGGAATTGGAAATGTGCAACTTGGACCAAGAAAAACTAATTACAGAGCAACGACATTTGAAAAAAGCATTCAAATCATGCTTTGAAAACACTACTTGTGTATCCCGATTTCAATTCAATCTGTCTTTGGAAACTGCTTAAGAGAGTGAGTGCACCATTCTCAGAGGAACTGCAGATACTGAAATGATGCGTGGAGTGAAGAGAGCAAGCTATTTTTCCATCTCCCTGGCGAGCATCGCCCACCTGTCTGCTGAGGCTCCCTCAGCAGACTGAAGCTGACTACTACTGCGCAGCTGCTACAGACTGTGGGCTGCCCATTGTGACACGTGGTCCCATTGTGACACGTGGTCCCATTGTTCCAGGAATAGAACACATCCAAGCATTGTGTTCTATGAATGGCATGATTCCTATCACAGTGTTCCATGGATGGAACACATCCTATTTACTGCAGGCAAGCAGCGCACCTAGCTGCTGCTGCTGCTGCTGCTACAAGCCACTAGAATACCGTCTGTCAGACAGGTGGACGTAGGCCGAACATTCAAATAACTCACCAGATAAATCGTTGCTTTTCAATTTAATTCATATATGAATTAATTCAAAATTGAACAGTAAATTTCAAAGTTGGAAGGCCACAAGAGGGTGGCAATGTTTCAAAAATGAAACGACATATCATTGCATGAGGGATGTGGTAGGAATTGAATGCTTGAATTAAGACTGGGGAAGTACTGAGGGGAAGGGGCTGCAGGCCTTGTAGCAGGTGGGTGTGCAGAAATGTAGCTATCCAAAGCCAAACACATTACTGCAGCTTGTCACACCTGTACCTACCAAGCAGCAAAGGCCAAGATAGATCGTTATTTTACTGACAGATTGAATACAGTGCAATGCCTCCCATATAGAGGTGAATAAGAGTAGTAGTAGTAGTAGTAGTAGTAGTAGTAGTAGTAGTAGAAGAGTTGGTCAAGTTAAATCAAGGCTAAGGAATTGGAAATGTGCAACTTGGACCAAGAAAAACTAATTACAGAGCAACGACATTTGAAAAAAGCATTCAAATCATGCTTTGAAAACACTACTTGTGTATCCCAATTTCAATTCAATCTGTCTTTGGAAACCGCTTAAGAGAGTGAGTGCACCATTCTCAGAGGAAATGCAGATACTGAAATGATGCGTGGAGTGAAGTGAGCAAGCTATTTTTCCATCTCCCTGGCGAGCATCGCCCACCTGTCTGCTGAGGCTCCCTCAGCAGACTTAAGCTGACTACTACTGCGCAGCTGCTACAGACTGTGGGCTGCCCATTGTGACACGTGGTCCCATTGTGACACGTGGCCCCATTGTTCCAGGAATAGAACACATCCAAGCATTGTGTTCTATGAATGGCATGATTCCTATCACAGTGTTCCATGGATGGAACACATCCTATTTACTGCAGGCAAGCAGCGCACCTAGCTGCTGCTGCTGCTACAAGCCACTAGAATACCGTCTGTCAGACAGGTGGACGTAGGCCGAACATTCAAATAACTCGCCAGATAAATCGTTGCTTTTCCATTTAATTCATATATGAATTAATTCAAAATTGAACAGTAAATTTCAAAGTTGGAAGGCCACAAGAGGGGGACAATGTTTCAAAAATGAAACGACATATCATTGCATGAGGGATGTGGTAGGAATTGAATGCTTGAATTAAGACTGGGGAAGTACTGAGGGGAAGGGGCTGCAGGCCTTGTAGCAGGTGGGTGTGCAGAAATGTAGCTTTCCAAAGCCAAACACATTACTGCAGCTTGTCACACCTGTACCTACCAAGCAGCAAAGGCCAAGATAGATCGTTATTTTACTGACAGATTGAATACAGTGCAATGCCTCCCATATAGAGGTGAATAAGAGTAGTAGTAGTAGTAGTAGAAGAGTTGGTCAAGTTAAATCAAGGCTAAGGAATTGGAAATGTGCAACTTGGACCAAGAAAAACTAATTACAGAGCAACGACATTTGAAAAAAGCATTCAAATCATGCTTTGAAAACACTACTTGTGTATCCCGATTTCAATTCAATCTGTCTTTGGAAACTGCTTAAGAGAGTGAGTGCACCATTCTCAGAGGAACTGCAGATACTGAAATGATGCGTGGAGTGAAGTTAGCAAGCTATTTTTCCATCTCCCTGGCGAGCATCGCCCACCTGTCTGCTGAGGCTCCCTCAGCAGACTGAAGCTGACTACTACTGCGCAGCTGCTACACACTGTGGGCTGCCCATTGTGACACGTGGTCCCATTGTGACACGTGGTCCCATTGTTCCAGGAATAGAACACATCCAAGCATTGTGTTCTATGAATGGCATGATTCCTATCACAGTGTTCCATGGATGGAACACATCCTATTTACTGCAGGCAAGCAGCGCACCTAGCTGCTGCTGCTGCTGCTACAAGCCACTAGAATACCGTCTGTCAGACAGGTGGACGTAGGCCGAACATTCAAATAACTAGCCAGATAAATCGTTGCTTTTCCATTTAATTCATATATGAATTAATTCAAAATTGAACTGTAAATTTCAAAGTTGGAAGGCCACAAGAGGGGGACAATGTTTCAAAAATGAAACGACATATCATTGCATGAGGGATGTGGTAGGAATTGAATGCTTGAATTAAGACTGGGGAAGTACTGAGGGGAAGGGGCTGCAGGCCTTGTAGCAGGTGGGTGTGCAGAAATGTAGCTATCCAAAGCCAAACACATTACTGCAGCTTGTCACACCTGTACCTACCAAGCAGCAAAGGCCAAGATAGATCGTTATTTTACTGACAGATTGAATACAGTGCAATGCCTCCCATATAGAGGTGAATAAGAGTAGTAGTAGCAGTAGTAGTAGAAGAGTTGGTCAAGTTAAATCAAGGCTAAGGAATTGGAAATGTGCAACTTGGACCAAGAAAAACTAATTACAGAGCAACGACATTTGAAAAAAGCATTCAAATCATGCTTTGAAAACACTACTTGTGTATCCCGATTTCAATTCAATCTGTCTTTGGAAACCGCTTAAGAGAGTGAGTGCACCATTCTCAGAGGAACTGCAGATATTGAAATGATGCGTGGAGTGAAGTGAGCAAGCTATTTTTCCATCTCCCTAGCGAGCATCGCCCACCTGTCTGCTGAGGCTCCCTCAGCAGACTGAAGCTGACTACTACTGCGCAGCTGCTACAGACTGTTGGCTGCCCATTGTGACACGTGGTCCCATTGTGACACGTGGTCCCATTGTTCCAGGAATAGAACACATCCAAGAATTGTGTTCTATGAATGGCATGATTCCTATCACAGTGTTCCATGGATGGAACACATCCTATTTACTGCAGGCAAGCAGCGCACCTAGCTGCTGCTGCTACAAGCCACTAGAATACCGTCTGTCAGACAGGTGGACGTAGGCCGAACATTCAAATAACTAGCCAGATAAATCGTTGCTTTTCCATTTAATTCATATATGAATTAATTCAAAATTGAACAGTAAATTTCAAAGTTGGAAGGCCACAAGAGGGGTACAATGTTTCAAAAACGAAACGACATATCATTGCAAGAGGGATGTGGTAGGAATTGAATGCTTGAATTAAGACTGGGGAAGTACTGAGGGGAAGGGGCTGCAGGCCTTGTAGCAGGTGGGTGTGCAGAAATGTAGCTATCCAAAGCCAAACACATTACTGCAGCTTGTCACACCTGTACCTACCAAGCAGCAAAGGCCAAGATAGATCATTATTTTACTGACAGATTGAATACAGTGCAATGCCTCCCATATAGAGGTGAATAAGAGTAGTAGTAGTAGTAGTAGTAGTAGTAGTAGTAGTAGTAGTAGTAGAAGAGTTGGTCAAGTTAAATCAAGGCTAAGGAATTGGAAATGTGCAACTTGGACCAAGAAAAACTAATTACAGAGCAACGACATTTGAAAAAAGCATTCAAATCATGCTTTGAAAACACTACTTGTGTATCCCAATTTCAATTCAATCTGTCTTTGGAAACCGCTTAAGAGAGTGAGTGCACCATTCTCAGAGGAACTGCAGATACTGAAATGATGCGTGGAGTGAAGTGAGCAAGCTATTTTTCCATCTCCCTGGCGAGCATCGCCCACCTGTCTGCTGAGGCTCCCTCAGCAGACTGAAGCTGACTACTACTGCGCAGCTGCTACAGACTGTGGGCGGCCCATTGTGACACGTGGTCCCATTGTGACACGTGGTCCCATTGTTCCAGGAATAGAACACATCCAAGCATTGTGTTCTATGAATGGCATGATTCCTATCACAGTGTTCCATGGATGGAACACATCCTATTTACTGCAGGCAAGCAGCGCACCTAGGTGCTGCTGCTGCTGCTACAAGCCACTAGAATACCGTCTGTCAGACAGGTGGACGTAGGCCGAACATTCAAATAACTCGCCAGATAAATCGTTGCTTTTCCATTTAATTCATATATAAATTAATTCAAAATTGAACAGTAAATTTCAAAGTTGGAAGGCCACAAGAGGGGGACAATGTTTCAAAAATGAAACGACATATCATTGCATGAGGGATGTGGTAGGAATTGAATGCTTGAATTAAGACTGGGGAAGTACTGAGGGGAAGGGGCTGCAGGCCTTGTAGCAGGTGGGTGTGCAGAAATGTAGCTATCCAAAGCCAAACACATTACTGCAGCTTGTCACAACTGTACCTACCACGCAGCAAAGGCCAAGATAGATCGTTATTTTACTGGCAGATTGAATACAGTGCAATGCCTCCCATATAGAGGTGAATAAGTGTAGTAGTAGTAGTAGTAGTAGTAGTAGTAGTAGTAGTAGTAGAAGAGTTGGTCAAGTTAAATCAAGGCTAAGGAATTGGAAATGTGCAACTTGGACCAAGAAAAACTAATTACAGAGCAACGACATTTGAAAAAAGCATTCAAATCATGCTTTGAAAACACTACTTGTGTATCCCGATTTCAATTCAATCTGTCTTTGGAAACTGCTTAAGAGAGTGAGTGCACCATTCTCAGAGGAACTGCAGATACTGAAATGATGCGTGGAGTGAAGAGAGCAAGCTATTTTTCCATCTCCCTGGCGAGCATCGCCCACCTGTCTGCTGAGGCTCCCTCAGCAGACTGAAGCTGACTACTACTGCGCAGCTGCTACAGACTGTGGGCTGCCCATTGTGACACGTGGTCCCATTGTGACACGTGGTCCCATTGTTCCAGGAATAGAACACATCCAAGCATTGTGTTCTATGAATGGCATGATTCCTATCACAGTGTTCCATGGATGGAACACATCCTATTTACTGCAGGCAAGCAGCGCACCTAGCTGCTGCTGCTGCTGCTGCTACAAGCCACTAGAATACCGTCTGTCAGACAGGTGGACGTAGGCCGAACATTCAAATAACTCACCAGATAAATCGTTGCTTTTCAATTTAATTCATATATGAATTAATTCAAAATTGAACAGTAAATTTCAAAGTTGGAAGGCCACAAGAGGGTGGCAATGTTTCAAAAATGAAACGACATATCATTGCATGAGGGATGTGGTAGGAATTGAATGCTTGAATTAAGACTGGGGAAGTACTGAGGGGAAGGGGCTGCAGGCCTTGTAGCAGGTGGGTGTGCAGAAATGTAGCTATCCAAAGCCAAACACATTACTGCAGCTTGTCACACCTGTACCTACCAAGCAGCAAAGGCCAAGATAGATCGTTATTTTACTGACAGATTGAATACAGTGCAATGCCTCCCATATAGAGGTGAATAAGAGTAGTAGTAGTAGTAGTAGTAGTAGTAGTAGTAGTAGTAGTAGTAGAAGAGTTGGTCAAGTTAAATCAAGGCTAAGGAATTGGAAATGTGCAACTTGGACCAAGAAAAACTAATTACAGAGCAACGACATTTGAAAAAAGCATTCAAATCATGCTTTGAAAACACTACTTGTGTATCCCAATTTCAATTCAATCTGTCTTTGGAAACCGCTTAAGAGAGTGAGTGCACCATTCTCAGAGGAAATGCAGATACTGAAATGATGCGTGGAGTGAAGTGAGCAAGCTATTTTTCCATCTCCCTGGCGAGCATCGCCCACCTGTCTGCTGAGGCTCCCTCAGCAGACTTAAGCTGACTACTACTGCGCAGCTGCTACAGACTGTGGGCTGCCCATTGTGACACGTGGTCCCATTGTGACACGTGGCCCCATTGTTCCAGGAATAGAACACATCCAAGCATTGTGTTCTATGAATGGCATGATTCCTATCACAGTGTTCCATGGATGGAACACATCCTATTTACTGCAGGCAAGCAGCGCACCTAGCTGCTGCTGCTGCTACAAGCCACTAGAATACCGTCTGTCAGACAGGTGGACGTAGGCCGAACATTCAAATAACTCGCCAGATAAATCGTTGCTTTTCCATTTAATTCATATATGAATTAATTCAAAATTGAACAGTAAATTTCAAAGTTGGAAGGCCACAAGAGGGGGACAATGTTTCAAAAATGAAACGACATATCATTGCATGAGGGATGTGGTAGGAATTGAATGCTTGAATTAAGACTGGGGAAGTACTGAGGGGAAGGGGCTGCAGGCCTTGTAGCAGGTGGGTGTGCAGAAATGTAGCTTTCCAAAGCCAAACACATTACTGCAGCTTGTCACACCTGTACCTACCAAGCAGCAAAGGCCAAGATAGATCGTTATTTTACTGACAGATTGAATACAGTGCAATGCCTCCCATATAGAGGTGAATAAGAGTAGTAGTAGTAGTAGTAGAAGAGTTGGTCAAGTTAAATCAAGGCTAAGGAATTGGAAATGTGCAACTTGGACCAAGAAAAACTAATTACAGAGCAACGACATTTGAAAAAAGCATTCAAATCATGCTTTGAAAACACTACTTGTGTATCCCGATTTCAATTCAATCTGTCTTTGGAAACTGCTTAAGAGAGTGAGTGCACCATTCTCAGAGGAACTGCAGATACTGAAATGATGCGTGGAGTGAAGTTAGCAAGCTATTTTTCCATCTCCCTGGCGAGCATCGCCCACCTGTCTGCTGAGGCTCCCTCAGCAGACTGAAGCTGACTACTACTGCGCAGCTGCTACACACTGTGGGCTGCCCATTGTGACACGTGGTCCCATTGTGACACGTGGTCCCATTGTTCCAGGAATAGAACACATCCAAGCATTGTGTTCTATGAATGGCATGATTCCTATCACAGTGTTCCATGGATGGAACACATCCTATTTACTGCAGGCATGCAGCGCACCTAGCTGCTGCTGCTGCTGATGCTACAAGCCACTAGAATACCGTCTGTCAGACAGGTGGACGTAGGCCGAACATTCAAATAACTCGCCAGATAAATCGTTGCTTTTCCATTTAATTCATATATGAATTAATTCAAAATTGAACAGTAAATTTCAAAGTTGGAAGGCCACAAGAGGGGGACAATGTTTCAAAAATGAAACGACATATCATTGCATGAGGGATGTGGTAGGAATTGAATGCTTGAATTAAGACTGGGGAAGTACTGAGGGGAAGGGGCTGCAGGCCTTGTAGCAGGTGGGTGTGCAGAAATGTTGCTATCCAAAGCCAAACACATTACTGCAGCTTGTCACACCTGTACCTACCAAGCAGCAAAGGCCAAGATAGATCGTTATTTTACTGACAGATTGAATACAGTGCAATGCCTAGCATATAGAGGTGAATAAGAGTAGTAGTAGTAGTAGAAGAGTTGGTCAAGTTAAATCAAGGCTAAGGAATTGGAAATGTGCAACTTGAACCAAGAAAAACTAATTACAGAGCAACGACATTTGAAAAAAGCATTCAAATCATGCTTTGAAAACACTACTTGTGTATCCCGATTTCAATTCAATCTGTCTTTGGAAACCGCTTAAGAGAGTGAGTGCACCATTCTCAGAGGAACTGCAGATACTGAAATGATGCGTGGAGTGAAGTGAGCAAGCTATTTTTTCATCTCCCTGGCGAGCATCGCCCACCTGTCTGCTGAGGCTCCCTCAGCAGACTGAAGCTGACTACTACTGCGCAGCTGCTACAGACTGTGGGCTGCCCATTGTGACACGTGGTCCCATTGTGACACGTGGTCCCATTGTTCCAGGAATAGAACACATCCAAGCATTGTGTTCTATGAATGGCATGATTCCTATCACAGTGTTCCATGGATGGAACACATCCTATTTACTGCAGGCAAGCAGCGCACCTAGCTGCTGCTGCTGCTGCTGCTGCTGCTGCTGCTACAAGCCACTAGAATACCGTCTGTCAGACAGGTGGACGTAGGCCGAACATTCAAATAACTCGCCAGATAAATCGTTGCTTTTCCATTTAATTCATATATGAATTAATTCAAAATTGAACAGTAAATTTCAAAGTTGGAAGGCCACAAGAGGGGGACAATGTTTCAAAAATGAAACGACATATCATTGCATGAGGGATGTGGTAGAAATTGAATGCTTGAATTAAGACTGGGGTAGTACTGAGGGGAAGGGGCTGCAGGCCTTTTAGCAGGTGGGTGTGCAGAAATGTAGCTATCCAAAGCCAAACACATTACTGCAGCTTGTCACACCTGTACCTACCAAGCAGCAAAGGCCAAGATAGATCGTTATTTTACTGACAGATTGAATACAGTGCAATGCCTCCTATATAGAGGTGAATAAGAGTAGTAGTAGAAGTAGTAGTAGTAGTAGTAGTAGAAGAGATGGTCAAGTTAAATCAAGGCTAATGAATTGGAAATGTGCAACTTGGACCAAGAAAAACTAATTACAGAGCAACGACATTTGAAAAAAGCATTCAAATCATGCTTTGAAAACTCTACTTCTGTATCCCGATTTCAATTCAATCTGTCTTTGGAAACCGCTTAAGAGAGTGAGTGCACCATTCTCAGAGGAACTGCAGATACTGAAATGATGCGTGGAGTGAAGTGAGCAAGCTATTTTTCCATCTCCCTGGCGAGCATCGCCCACCTGTCTGTTGAGGCTCCCTCAGCAGACTGAAGCTGACTACTACTGCGCAGCTGCTACAGACTGTGGGCTGCCCATTGTGACACGTGGTCCCATTGTGACACGTGGTCCCATTGTTCCAGGAATAGAACACATCCAAGCATTGTGTTCTATGAATGGCATGATTCCTATCACAGTGTTCCATGGATGGAACACATCCTATTTACTGCAGGCAAGCAGCGCACCTAGCTGCTGCTGCTGCTGCTGCTACAAGCCACTAGAATACCGTCTGTCATACAGGTGGACGTAGGCCGAACATTCAAATAACTCGCCAGATAAATCGTTGCTTTTCCATTTAATTCATATATGAATTAATTCAAAATTGAACAGTAAATTTCAAAGTTGCAAGGCCGCAAGAGGGGGACAATGTTTCAAAAATGAAACGACATATCATTGCATGAGGGATGTGGTAGGAATTGAATGCTTGAATTAAGACTGGGGAAGTACTGAGGGGAAGGGGCTGCAGGCCTTGTAGCAGGTGGGTGTGCAGAAATGTAGCTATCCAAAGCCAAACACATTACTGCAGCTTGTCACACCTGTACCTACCAAGCAGCAAAGGCCAAGATAGATAGTTATTTTACTGGCAGATTGAATACAGTGCAATGCCTCCCATATAGAGGTGAATAAGAGTAGTAGTAGTAGTAGTAGTAGTAGTAGTAGTAGTAGAAGAGTTGGTCAAGTTAAATCAAGGCTAAGGAATTGGAAATGTGCAACTTGGACCAAGAAAAACTAATTACAGAGCAACAACATTTGAAAAAAGCATTCAAATCATGCTTTGAAAACACTACTTGTGTATCCCGATTTCAATTCAATCTGTCTTTGGAAAACACTTAAGAGAGTGAGTGCACCATTCTCAGAGGAACTGCAGATACTGAAATGATGCGTGGAGTGAAGTGAGCAAGCTATTTTTCCATCTCCCTGGCGAGCATCGCCCACCTGTCTGCTGAGGCTCCCTCAGCAGACTGAAGCTGACTACTACTGCGCAGCTGCTACAGACTGTGGGCTGCCCATTGTGACACGTGGTCCCATTGTGACACGTGGTCCCATTGTTCCAGGAATAGAACACATCCAAGCATTGTGTTCTATGAATGGCATGATTACTATCACAGTGTTCCATGGATTGAACACATCCTATTTACTGCAGGCAAGCAGCGCACCTAGCTGCTGCTGCTGCTACAAGCCACTAGAATACCGTCTGTCAGACAGGTGGACGTAGGCCGAACATTCAAATAACTCGCCAGATAAATCGTTGCTTTTCCATTTAATTCATATATGAATTAATTCAAAATTGAACAGTAAATTTCAAAGTTGGAAGGCCACAAGAGGGGGACAATGTTTCAAAAATGAAACGACATATCATTGCATGAGGGATGTGGTAGGAATTGAATGCTTGAATTAAGACTGGGGAAGTACTGAGGGGAAGGGGCTGCAGGCCTTGTAGCAGGTGGGTGTGCAGAAATGTAGCTATCCAAAGCCAAACACATTACTGAAGCTTGTCACACCTGTACCTACCAAGCAGCAAAGGCCAAGATAGATCGTTATTTTACTGACAGATTGAATACAGTGCAATGCCTAGCATATAGAGGTGAATAAGAGTAGTAGTAGTAGTAGTAGTAGTAGTAGTAGTAGAAGAGTTGGTCAAGTTAAATCAAGGCTAAGAAATTGGAAATGTGCAACTTGGACCAAGAAAAACTAATTACAGAGCAACGACATTTGAAAAAAGCATTCAAATCATGCTTTGAAAACACTACTTGTGTATCCCAATTTCAATTCAATCTGTCTTTGGAAACCGCTTAAGAGAGTGAGTGCACCATTCTCAGAGGAACTGCAGATACTGAAATGATGCGTGGAGTGAAGTGAGCAAGCTATTTTTCCATCTCCCTGGCGAGCATCGCCCACCTGTCTGCTGAGGCTCCCTCAGCAGACTTAAGCTGACTACTACTGCGCAGCTGCTACAGACTGTGGGCTGCCCATTGTGACACGTGGTCCCATTGTGACACGTGGCCCCATTGTTCCAGGAATAGAACACATCCAAGCATTGTGTTCTGTGAATGGCATGATTCCTATCACAGTGTTCCATGGATGGAACACATCCTATTTACTGCAGGCAAGCAGCGCACCTAGCTGCTGCTGCTGCTACAAGCCACTAGAATACCGTCTGTCAGATAGGTGGACGTAGGCCGAACATTCAAATAACTCGCCAGATAAATCGTTGCTTTTCCATTTAATTCATATATGAATTAATTCAAAATTGAACAGTAAATTTCAAAGTTGCAAGGCCGCAAGAGGGGGACAATGTTTCAAAAATGAAACGACATATCATTGCATGAGGGATGTGGTAGGAATTGAATGCTTGAATTAAGACTGGGGAAGTACTGAGGGGAAGGGGCTGCAGGCCTTGTAGCAGGTGGGTGTGCAGAAATGTAGCTATCCAAAGCCAAACACATTACTGCAGCTTGTCACACCTGTACCTACCAAGCAGCAAAGGCCAAGATAGATAGTTATTTTACTGGCAGATTGAATACAGTGCAATGCCTCCCATATAGAGGTGAATAAGAGTAGTAGTAGTAGTAGTAGTAGTAGTAGTAGTAGTAGTAGTAGTAGTAGTAGAAGAGTTGGTCAAGTTAAATCAAGGCTAAGGAATTGGAAATGTGCAACTTGGACCAAGAAAAACTAATTACAGAGCAACGACATTTGAAAAAAGCATTCAAATCATGCTTTGAAAACACTACTTGTGTATCCCGATTTCAATTCAATCTGTCTTTGGAAAACGCTTAAGAGAGTGAGTGCACCATTCTCAGAGGAACTGCAGATACTGAAATGATGCGTGGAGTGAAGTGAGCAAGCTATTTTTCCATCTCCCTGGCGAGCATCGCCCACCTGTCTGCTGAGGCTCCCTCAGCAGACTGAAGCTGACTACTACTGCGCAGCTGCTACAGACTGTGGGCTGCCCATTGTGACACGTGGTCCCATTGTGACACGTTGTCCCATTGTTCCAGGAATAGAACACATCCAAGCATTGTGTTCTATGAATGGCATGATTACTATCACAGTGTTCCATGGATTGAACACATCCTATTTACTGCAGGCAAGCAGCGCACCTAGCTGCTGCTGCTGCTACAAGCCACTAGAATACCGTCTGTCAGACAGGTGGACGTAGGCCGAACATTCAAATAACTCGCCAGATAAATCGTTGCTTTTCCATTTAATTCATATATGAATTAATTCAAAATTGAACAGTAAATTTCAAAGTTGGAAGGCCACAAGAGGGGGACAATGTTTCAAAAATGAAACGACATATCATTGCATGAGGGATGTGGTAGGAATTGAATGCTTGAATTAAGACTGGGGAAGTACTGAGGGGAAGGGGCTGCAGGCCTTGTAGCAGGTGGGTGTGCAGAAATGTAGCTATCCAAAGCCAAACACATTACTGAAGCTTGTCACACCTGTACCTACCAAGCAGCAAAGGCCAAGATAGATCGTTATTTTACTGACAGATTGAATACAGTGCAATGCCTCCCATATAGAGGTGAATAAGAGTAGTAGTAGTAGTAGTAGAAGAGTTGGTCAAGTTAAATCAAGGCTAAGGAATTGGAAATGTGCAACTTGGACCAAGAAAAACTAACTACAGAGCAACGACATTTGAAAAAAGCATTCAAATCATGCTTTGAAAACACTACTTGTGTATCCCAATTTCAATTCAATCTGTCTTTGGAAACCGCTTAAGAGAGTGAGTGCACCATTCTCAGAGGAACTGCAGATACTGAAATGATGCGTGGAGTGAAGTGAGCAAGCTATTTTTC
Organism: Dendrobates tinctorius; assembly: GCF_039654945.1. NCBI lineage: Eukaryota > Metazoa > Chordata > Amphibia > Anura > Dendrobatidae > Dendrobates > Dendrobates tinctorius. Next base: position 28,573,789 of record NW_027361793.1, read on the forward strand.
CATCTCCCTGGCAAGCATCGCCCACCTGTCTGCTGAGGCTCCCTCAGCAGACTGAAGCTGACTACTACTGCGCAGCTGCTACAGACTGTGGGCTGCCCATTGTGACACGTGGTCCCATTGTGACACGTGGTCCCATTGTTTCAGGAATAGAACACATCCAAACATTGTGTTCTATGAATGGCATGATTCCTATCACAGTGCTCCATGGATGGAACACATCCTATTTACTGCAGGCAAGCAGCGCACCTAGCTGCTGCTGCTGCTGCTACAAGCCACTAGAATACCATCTGTCAGACAGGTGGACGTAGGCCGAACATTCAAATAACTCGCCAGATAAATCGTTGCTTTTCCATTTAATTCATATATGAATTAATTCAAAATTGAACAGTAAATTTCAAAGTTGGAAGGCCACAAGAGGGGGACAATGTTTCAAAAATGAAACGACATATCATTGCATGAGGGATGTGGTAGGAATTGAATGCTTGAATTAAGACTGGGGAAGTACTGAGGGGAAGGGGCTGCAGGCCTTGTAGCAGGTGGGTGTGCAGAAATGTAGCTATCCAAAGCCAAACACATTACCGCAGCTTGTCATACCTGTACCTACCAAGCAGCAAAGGCCAAGATAGATCGTTATTTTACTGACAGATTGAATACAGTGCAATGCCTCCCATATAGAGGTGAATAAGAGTAGTAGTAGTAGTAGAAGAGTTGGTCAAGTTAAATCAAGGCTAAGGAATTGGAAATGTGCAACTTGGACCAAGAAAAACTAATTACAGAGCAACGACATTTGAAAAAAGCATTCAAATCATGCTTTGAAAACACTACTTGTGTATCCCGATTTCAATTCAATCTGTCTTTGGAAACCGCTTAAGAGAGTGAGTGCACCATTCTCAGAGGAACTGCAGATACTGAAATGATGCGTGGAGTGAAGTGAGCAAGCTATTTTTCCATCTCCCTAGCGAGCATCGCCCACCTGTCTGCTGAGGCTCCCTCAGCAGACTGAAGCTGACTACTACTGCGCAGCTGCTACAGACTGTGGGCTGCCCATTGTGACACGTGGTCCCATTGTGACACGTGGTCCCATTGTTCCAGGAATAGAACACATCCAAGAATTGTGTTCTATGAATGGCATGATTCCTATCACAGTGTTCCATGGATGGAACACATCCTATTTACTGCAGGCAAGCAGCGCACCTAGCTGCTGCTGCTACAAGCCACTAGAATACCGTCTGTCAGACAGGTGGACGTAGGCCGAACATTCAAATAACTAGCCAGATAAATCGTTGCTTTTCCATTTAATTCATATATGAATTAATTCAAAATTGAACAGTAAATTTCAAAGTTGGAAGGCCACAAGAGGGGTACAATGTTTCAAAAACGAAACGACATATCATTGCAAGAGTGATGTGGTAGGAATTGAATGCTTGAATTAAGACTGGGGAAGTACTGAGGAGAAGGGGCTGCAGGCCTTGTAGCAGTTGGGTGTGCAGAAATGTAGCTATCCAAAGCCAAACACATTACTGCAGCTTGTCACACCTGTACCTACCAAGCAGCAAAGGCCAAGATAGATCATTATTTTACTGACAGATTGAATACAGTGCAATGCCTCCCATATAGAGGTGAATAAGAGTAGTAGTAGTAGTAGTAGTAGTAGTAGTAGAAGAGTTGGTCAAGTTAAATCAAGGCTAAGGAATTGGAAATGTGCAACTTGGACCAAGAAAAACTAATTACAGAGCAACGACATTTGAAAAAAGCATTCAAATCATGCTTTGAAAACACTACTTGTGTATCCCGATTTCAATTGAATCTGTCTTTGGAAACCGCTTAAGAGAGTGAGTGCACCATTCTCAGAGGAACTGCAGATACTGAAATGATGTGTGGAGTGAAGTGAGCAAGCTATTTTTCCATCTCCCTGGCGAGCATCGCCCACCTGTCTGCTGAGGCTCCCTCAGCAGACTGAAGCTGACTACTACTGCGCAGCTGCTACAGACTGTGGGCGGCCCATTGTGACACGTGGTCCCATTGTGACACGTGGTCCCATTGTTCCAGGAATAGAACACATCCAAGCATTGTGTTCTATGAATGGCATGATTCCTATCACAGTGTTCCATGGATGGAACACATCCTATTTACTGCAGGCAAGCAGCGCACCTAGCTGCTGCTGCTGCTGCTGCTACAAGCCACTAGAATACCGTCTGTCAGACAGGTGGACGTAGGCCGAACATTCAAATAACTCGCCAGATAAATCGTTGCTTTTCCATTTAATTCATATATAAATTAATTCAAAATTGAACAGTAAATTTCAAAGTTGGAAGGCCACAAGAGGGGGACAATGTTTCAAAAATGAAACGACATATCATTGCATGAGGGATGTGGTAGGAATTGAATGCTTGAATTAAGACTGGGGAAGTACTGAGGGGAAGGGGCTGCAGGCCTTGTAGCAGGTGGGTGTGCAGAAATGTAGCTATCCAAAGCCAAACACATTACTGCAGCTTGTCACAAATGTACCTACCACGCAGCAAAGGCCAAGATAGATCGTTATTTTACTGACAGATTGAATACAGTGCAATGCCTCCCATATACAGGTGAATAAGTGTAGTAGTAGTAGTAGTAGTAGTAGTAGTAGAAGAGTTGGTCAAGTTAAATCAAGGCTAAGGAATTGGAAATGTGCAACTTGGACCAAGAAAAACTAATTACAGAGCAACGACATTTGAAAAAAGCATTCAAATCATGCTTTGAAAACACTACTTGTGTATCCCGATTTCAATTCAATCTGTCTTTGGAAACTGCTTAAGAGAGTGAGTGCACCATTCTCAGAGGAACTGCAGATACTGAAATGATGCGTGGAGTGAAGAGAGCAAGGTATATTTCCATCTCCCTGGCGAGCATCGCCCACCTGTCTGCTGAGGCTCCCTCAGCAGACTGAAGCTGACTACTACTGCGCAGCTGCTACAGACTGTGGGCTGCCCATTGTGACACGTGGTCCCATTGCGACACGTGGTCCCATTGTTCCAGGAATAGAACACATCCAAGCATTGTGTTCTATGAATGGCATGATTCCTATCACAGTGTTCCATGGATGGAACACATCCTATTTACTGCAGGCAAGCAGCGCACCTAGCTGCTGCTGCTGCTGCTGCTACAAGCCACTAGAATACCGTCTGTCAGACAGGTGGACGTAGGCCGAACATTCAAATAACTCACCAGATAAATCGTTGCTTTTCAATTTAATTCATATATGAATTAATTCAAAATTGAACAGTAAATTTCAAAGTTGGAAGGCCACAAGAGGGGGGCAATGTTTCAAAAATGAAACGACATATCATTGCATGAGGGATGTGGTAGGAATTGAATGCTTGAATTAAGACTGGGGAAGTACTGAGGGGAAGGGGCTGCAGGCCTTGTAGCAGGTGGGTGTGCAGAAATGTAGCTATCCAAAGCCAAACACATTACTGCAGCTTGTCACACCTGTACCTACCAAGCAGCAAAGGCCAAGATAGATCGTTATTTTACTGACAGATTGAATACAGTGCAATGCCTCCCATATAGAGGTGAATAAGAGTAGTAGTAGTAGTAGTAGTAGTAGTAGTAGTAGTAGTAGAAGAGTTGGTCAAGCTAAATCAAGGCTAAGGAATTGGAAATGTGCAACTTGGACCAAGAAAAACTAATTACAGAGCAACGACATTTGAAAAAAGCATTCAAATCATGCTTTGAAAACACTACTTGTGTATCCCAATTTCAATTCAATCTGTCTTTGGAAACCGCTTAAGAGAGTGAGTGCACCATTCTCAGAGGAACTGCAGATACTGAAATGATGCGTGGAGTGAAGTGAGCAAGCTATTTTTCCATCTCCCTGGCGAGCATCGCCCACCTGTCTGCTGAGGCTCCCTCAGCAGACTTAAGCTGACTACTACTGCGCAGCTGCTACAGACTGTGGGCTGCCCATTGTGACACGTGGTCCCATTGTGACACGTGGCCCCATTGTTCCAGGAATAGAACACATCCAAGCATTGTGTTCTATGAATGGCATGATTCCTATCACAGTGTTCCATGGATGGAACACATCCTATTTACTGCAGGCAAGCAGCGCACCTAGCTGCTGCTGCTGCTACAAGCCACTAGAATACCGTCTGTCAGACAGGTGGACGTAGGCCGAACATTCAAATAACTCGCCAGATAAATCGTTGCTTTTCCATTTAATTCATATATGAATTAATTCAAAATTGAACAGTAAATTTCAAAGTTGGAAGGCCACAAGAGGGGGACAATGTTTCAAAAATGAAACGACATATCATTGCATGAGGGATGTGGTAGGAATTGAATGCTTGAATTAAGACTGGGGAAGTACTGAGGGGAAGGGGCTGCAGGCCTTGTAGCAGGTGGGTGTGCAGAAATGTAGCTATCCAAAGCCAAACACATTACTGAAGCTTGTCACACCTGTACCTACCAAGCAGCAAAGGCCAAGATAGATCGTTATTTTACTGACAGATTGAATACAGTGCAATGCCTAGCATATAGAGGTGAATAAGAGTAGTAGTAGTAGTAGTAGTAGTAGTAGTAGAAGAGTTGGTCAAGTTAAATCAAGGCTAAGAAATTGGAAATGTGCAACTTGGACCAAGAAAAACTAATTACAGAGCAACGACATTTGAAAAAAGCATTCAAATCATGCTTTGAAAACACTACTTGTGTATCCCAATTTCAATTCAATCTGTCTTTGGAAACCGCTTAAGAGAGTGAGTGCACCATTCTCAGAGGAACTGCAGATACTGAAATGATGCGTGGAGTGAAGTGAGCAAGCTATTTTTCCATCTCCCTGGCGAGCATCGCCCACCTGTCTGCTGAGGCTCCCTCAGCAGACTTAAGCTGACTACTACTGCGCAGCTGCTACAGACTGTGGGCTGCCCATTGTGACACGTGGTCCCATTGTGACACGTGGCCCCATTGTTCCAGGAATAGAACACATCCAAGCATTGTGTTCTGTGAATGGCATGATTCCTATCACAGTGTTCCATGGATGGAACACATCCTATTTACTGCAGGCAAGCAGCGCACCTAGCTGCTGCTGCTGCTACAAGCCACTAGAATACCGTCTGTCAGATAGGTGGACGTAGGCCGAACATTCAAATAACTCGCCAGATAAATCGTTGCTTTTCCATTTAATTCATATATGAATTAATTCAAAATTGAACAGTAAATTTCAAAGTTGGAAGGCCACAAGAGGGGGACAATGTTTCAAAAATGAAACGACATATCATTGCATGAGGGATGTGGTAGGAATTGAATGCTTGAATTAAGACTGGGGAAGTACTGAGGGGAAGGGGCTGCAGGCCTTGTAGCAGGTGGGTGTGCAGAAATGTAGCTTTCCAAAGCCAAACACATTACTGCAGCTTGTCACACCTGTACCTACCAAGCAGCAAAGGCCAAGATAGATCGTTATTTTACTGACAGATTGAATACAGTGCAATGCCTCCCATATAGAGGTGAATAAGAGTAGTAGTAGTAGTAGTAGAAGAGTTGGTCAAGTTAAATCAAGGCTAAGGAATTGGAAATGTGCAACTTGGACCAAGAAAAACTAACTACAGAGCAACGACATTTGAAAAAAGCATTCAAATCATGCTTTGAAAACACTACTTGTGTATCCCAATTTCAATTCAATCTGTCTTTGGAAACCGCTTAAGAGAGTGAGTGCACCATTCTCAGAGGAACTGCAGATACTGAAATGATGCGTGGAGTGAAGTGAGCAAGCTATTTTTCCATCTCCCTGGCAAGCATCGCCCACCTGTCTGCTGAGGCTCCCTCAGCAGACTGAAGCTGACTACTACTGCGCAGCTGCTACAGACTGTGGGCTGCCCATTGTGACACGTGGTCCCATTGTGACACGTGGTCCCATTGTTTCAGGAATAGAACACATCCAAACATTGTGTTCTATGAATGGCATGATTCCTATCACAGTGCTCCATGGATGGAACACATCCTATTTACTGCAGGCAAGCAGCGCACCTAGCTGCTGCTGCTGCTGCTACAAGCCACTAGAATACCATCTGTCAGACAGGTGGACGTAGGCCGAACATTCAAATAACTCGCCAGATAAATCGTTGCTTTTCCATTTAATTCATATATGAATTAATTCAAAATTGAACAGTAAATTTCAAAGTTGGAAGGCCACAAGAGGGGGACAATGTTTCAAAAATGAAACGACATATCATTGCATGAGGGATGTGGTAGGAATTGAATGCTTGAATTAAGACTGGGGAAGTACTGAGGGGAAGGGGCTGCAGGCCTTGTAGCAGGTGGGTGTGCAGAAATGTAGCTATCCAAAGCCAAACACATTACCGCAGCTTGTCATACCTGTACCTACCATGCAGCAAAGGCCAAGATAGATCGTTATTTTACTGACAGATTGAATACAGTGCAATGCCTCCCATATAGAGGTGAATAAGAGTAGTAGTAGTAGTAGAAGAGTTGGTCAAGTTAAATCAAGGCTAAGGAATTGGAAATGTGCAACTTAGACCAAGAAAAACTAATTACAGAGCAACGACATTTGAAAAAAGCATTCAAATCATGCTTTGAAAACACTACTTGTGTATCCCGATTTCAATTCAATCTGTCTTTGGAAACCGCTTAAGAGAGTGAGTGCACCATTCTCAGAGGAACTGCAGATACTGAAATGATGCGTGGAGTGAAGTGAGCAAGCTATTTTTCCATCTCCCTAGCGAGCATCGCCCACCTGTCTGCTGAGGCTCCCTCAGCAGACTGAAGCTGACTACTACTGCGCAGCTGCTACAGACTGTGGGCTGCCCATTGTGACACGTGGTCCCATTGTGACACGTGGTCCCATTGTTCCAGGAATAGAACACATCCAAGAATTGTGTTCTATGAATGGCATGATTCCTATCACAGTGTTCCATGGATGGAACACATCCTATTTACTGCAGGCAAGCAGCGCACCTAGCTGCTGCTGCTACAAGCCACTAGAATACCGTCTGTCAGACAGGTGGACGTAGGCCGAACATTCAAATAACTAGCCAGATAAATCGTTGCTTTTCCATTTAATTCATATATGAATTAATTCAAAATTGAACAGTAAATTTCAAAGTTGGAAGGCCACAAGAGGGGTACAATGTTTCAAAAACGAAACGACATATCATTGCAAGAGGGATGTGGTAGGAATTGAATGCTTGAATTAAGACTGGGGAAGTACTGAGGAGAAGGGGCTGCAGGCCTTGTAGCAGTTGGGTGTGCAGAAATGTAGCTATCCAAAGCCAAACACATTACTGCAGCTTGTCACACCTGTACCTACCAAGCAGCAAAGGCCAAGATAGATCATTATTTTACTGACAGATTGAATACAGTGCAATGCCTCCCATATAGAGGTGAATAAGAGTAGTAGTAGTAGTAGTAGTAGTAGAAGAGTTGGTCAAGTTAAATCAAGGCTAAGGAATTGGAAATGTGCAACTTGGACCAAGAAAAACTAATTACAGAGCAACGACATTTGAAAAAAGCATTCAAATCATGCTTTGAAAACACTACTTGTGTATCCCGATTTCAATTGAATCTGTCTTTGGAAACCGCTTAAGAGAGTGAGTGCACCATTCTCAGAGGAACTGCAGATACTGAAATGATGTGTGGAGTGAAGTGAGCAAGCTATTTTTCCATCTCCCTGGCGAGCATCGCCCACCTGTCTGCTGAGGCTCCCTCAGCAGACTGAAGCTGACTACTACTGCGCAGCTGCTACAGACTGTGGGCGGCCCATTGTGACACGTGGTCCCATTGTGACACGTGGTCCCATTGTTCCAGGAATAGAACACATCCAAGCATTGTGTTCTATGAATGGCATGATTCCTATCACAGTGTTCCATGGATGGAACACATCCTATTTACTGCAGGCAAGCAGCGCACCTAGCTGCTGCTGCTGCTGCTGCTACAAGCCACTAGAATACCGTCTGTCAGACAGGTGGACGTAGGCCGAACATTCAAATAACTCGCCAGATAAATCGTTGCTTTTCCATTTAATTCATATATAAATTAATTCAAAATTGAACAGTAAATTTCAAAGTTGGAAGGCCACAAGAGGGGGACAATGTTTCAAAAATGAAACGACATATCATTGCATGAGGGATGTGGTAGGAATTGAATGCTTGAATTAAGACTGGGGAAGTACTGAGGGGAAGGGGCTGCAGGCCTTGTAGCAGGTGGGTGTGCAGAAATGTAGCTATCCAAAGCCAAACACATTACTGCAGCTTGTCACAAATGTACCTACCACGCAGCAAAGGCCAAGATAGATCGTTATTTTACTGACAGATTGAATACAGTGCAATGCCTCCCATATACAGGTGAATAAGTGTAGTAGTAGTAGTAGTAGTAGTAGTAGAAGAGTTGGTCAAGTTAAATCAAGGCTAAGGAATTGGAAATGTGCAACTTGGACCAAGAAAAACTAATTACAGAGCAACGACATTTGAAAAAAGCATTCAAATCATGCTTTGAAAACACTACTTGTGTATCCCGATTTCAATTCAATCTGTCTTTGGAAACTGCTTAAGAGAGTGAGTGCACCATTCTCAGAGGAACTGCAGATACTGAAATGATGCGTGGAGTGAAGAGAGCAAGGTATATTTCCATCTCCCTGGCGAGCATCGCCCACCTGTCTGCTGAGGCTCCCTCAGCAGACTGAAGCTGACTACTACTGCGCAGCTGCTACAGACTGTGGGCTGCCCATTGTGACACGTGGTCCCATTGCGACACGTGGTCCCATTGTTCCAGGAATAGAACACATCCAAGCATTGTGTTCTATGAATGGCATGATTCCTATCACAGTGTTCCATGGATGGAACACATCCTATTTACTGCAGGCAAGCAGCGCACCTAGCTGCTGCTGCTGCTGCTGCTACAAGCCACTAGAATACCGTCTGTCAGACAGGTGGACGTAGGCCGAACATTCAAATAACTCACCAGATAAATCGTTGCTTTTCAATTTAATTCATATATGAATTAATTCAAAATTGAACAGTAAATTTCAAAGTTGGAAGGCCACAAGAGGGGGGCAATGTTTCAAAAATGAAACGACATATCATTGCATGAGGGATGTGGTAGGAATTGAATGCTTGAATTAAGACTGGGGAAGTACTGAGGGGAAGGGGCTGCAGGCCTTGTAGCAGGTGGGTGTGCAGAAATGTAGCTATCCAAAGCCAAACACATTACTGCAGCTTGTCACACCTGTACCTACCAAGCAGCAAAGGCCAAGATAGATCGTTATTTTACTGACAGATTGAATACAGTGCAATGCCTCCCATATAGAGGTGAATAAGAGTAGTAGTAGTAGTAGTAGTAGTAGTAGTAGTAGTAGAAGAGTTGGTCAAGTTAAATCAAGGCTAAGGAATTGGAAATGTGCAACTTGGACCAAGAAAAACTAATTACAGAGCAACGACATTTGAAAAAAGCATTCAAATCATGCTTTGAAAACACTACTTGTGTATCCCGATTTCAATTCAATCTGTCTTTGGAAACCGCTTAAGAGAGTGAGTGCACCATTCTCAGAGGAACTGCAGATACTGAAATGATGCGTGGAGTGAAGTGAGCAAGCTATTTTTCCATCTCCCTAGCGAGCATCGCCCACCTGTCTGCTGAGGCTCCCTCAGCAGACTGAAGCTGACTACTACTGCGCAGCTGCTACAGACTGTGGGCTGCCCATTGTGACACGTGGTCCCATTGTGACACGTGGTCCCATTGTTCCAGGAATAGAACACATCCAAGAATTGTGTTCTATGAATGGCATGATTCCTATCACAGTGTTCCATGGATGGAACACATCCTATTTACTGCAGGCAAGCAGCGCACCTAGCTGCTGCTGCTACAAGCCACTAGAATACCGTCTGTCAGACAGGTGGACGTAGGCCGAACATTCAAATAACTAGCCAGATAAATCGTTGCTTTTCCATTTAATTCATATATGAATTAATTCAAAATTGAACTGTAAATTTCAAAGTTGGAAGGCCACAAGAGGGGTACAATGTTTCAAAAACGAAACGACATATCATTGCAAGAGGGATGTGGTAGGAATTGAATGCTTGAATTAAGACTGGGGAAGTACTGAGGAGAAGGGGCTGCAGGCCTTGTAGCAGTTGGGTGTGCAGAAATGTAGCTATCCAAAGCCAAACACATTACTGCAGCTTGTCACACCTGTACCTACCAAGCAGCAAAGGCCAAGATAGATCATTATTTTACTGACAGATTGAATACAGTGCAATGCCTCCCATATAGAGGTGAATAAGAGTAGTAGTAGTAGTAGTAGTAGTAGTAGTAGAAGAGTTGGTCAAGTTAAATCAAGGCTAAGGAATTGGAAATGTGCAACTTGGACCAAGAAAAACTAATTACAGAGCAACGACATTTGAAAAAAGCATTCAAATCATGCTTTGAAAACACTACTTGTGTATCCCGATTTCAATTCAATCTGTCTTTGGAAACCGCTTAAGAGAGTGAGTGCACCATTCTCAGAGGAACTGCAGATACTGAAATGATGTGTGGAGTGAAGTGTGCAAGCTATTTTTCCATCTCCCTGGCGAGCATCGCCCACCTGTCTGCTGAGGCTCCCTCAGCAGACTGAAGCTGACTACTACTGCGCAGCTGCTACAGACTGTGGGCGGCCCATTGTGACACGTGGTCCCATTGTGACACGTGGTCCCATTGTTCCAGGAATAGAACACATCCAAGCATTGTGTTCTATGAATGGCATGATTCCTATCACAGTGTTCCATGGATGGAACACATCCTATTTACTGCAGGCAAGCAGCGCACCTAGCTGCTGCTGCTGCTGCTGCTGCTACAAGCCACTAGAATACCGTCTGTCAGACAGGTGGACGTAGGCCGAACATTCAAATAACTCGCCAGATAAATCGTTGCTTTTCCATTTAATTCATATATAAATTAATTCAAAATTGAACAGTAAATTTCAAAGTTGGAAGGCCACAAGAGGGGGACAATGTTTCAAAAATGAAACGACATATCATTGCATGAGGGATGTGGTAGGAATTGAATGCTTGAATTAAGACTGGGGAAGTACTGAGGGGAAGGGGCTGCAGGCCTTGTAGCAGGTGGGTGTGCAGAAATGTAGCTATCCAAAGCCAAACACATTACTGCAGCTTGTCACAACTGTACCTACCATGCAGCAAAGGCCAAGATAGATCGTTATTTTACTGACAGATTGAATACAGTGCAATGCCTCCCATATAGAGGTGAATAAGTGTAGTAGTAGTAGTAGTAGAAGAGTTGGTCAAGTTAAATCAAGGCTAAGGAATTGGAAATGTGCAACTTGGACCAAGAAAAACTAATTACAGAGCAACGACATTTGAAAAAAGCATTCAAATCATGCTTTGAAAACACTACTTGTGTATCCCGATTTCAATTCAATCTGTCTTTGGAAACTGCTTAAGAGAGTGAGTGCACCATTCTCAGAGGAACTGCAGATACTGAAATGATGCGTGGAGTGAAGAGAGCAAGGTATTTTTCCATCTCCCTGGCGAGCATCGCCCACCTGTCTGCTGAGGCTCCCTCAGCAGACTGAAGCTGACTACTACTGCGCAGCTGCTACAGACTGTGGGCTGCCCATTGTGACACGTGGTCCCATTGCGACACGTGGTCCCATTGTTCCAGGAATAGAACACATCCAAGCATTGTGTTCTATGAATGGCATGATTCCTATCACAGTGTTCCATGGATGGAACACATCCTATTTACTGCAGGCAAGCAGCGCACCTAGCTGCTGCTGCTGCTGCTGCTACAAGCCACTAGAATACCGTCTGTCAGACAGGTGGACGTAGGCCGAACATTCAAATAACTCACCAGATAAATCGTTGCTTTTCAATTTAATTCATATATGAATTAATGCAAAATTGAACAGTAAATTTCAAAGTTGGAAGGCCACAAGAGGGGGGCAATGTTTCAAAAATGAAACGACATATCATTGCATGAGGGATGTGGTAGGAATTGAATGCTTGAATTAAGACTGGGGAAGTACTGAGGGGAAGGGGCTGCAGGCCTTGTAGCAGGTGGGTGTGCAGAAATGTAGCTATCCAAAGCCAAACACATTACTGCAGCTTGTCACACCTGTACCTACCAAGCAGCAAAGGCCAAGATAGATCGTTATTTTACTGACAGATTGAATACAGTGCAATGCCTCCCATATAGAGGTGAATAAGAGTAGTAGTAGTAGTAGTAGTAGTAGTAGTAGTAGTAGTAGTAGAAGAGTTGGTCAAGTTAAATCAAGGCTAAGGAATTGGAAATGTGCAACTTGGACCAAGAAAAACTAATTACAGAGCAACGACATTTGAAAAAAGCATTCAAATCATGCTTTGAAAACACTACTTGTGTATCCCGATTTCAATTCAATCTGTCTTTGGAAACCGCTTAAGAGAGTGAGTGCACCATTCTCAGAGGAACTGCAGATACTGAAATGATGCGTGGAGTGAAGTGAGCAAGCTATTTTTCCATCTCCCTGGCGAGCATCGCCCACCTGTCTGCTGAGGCTCCCTCAGCAGACTGAAGCTGACTACTACTGCGCAGCTGCTACAGACTGTGGGCGGCCCATTGTGACACGTGGTCCCATTGTGACACGTGGTCCCATTGTTCCAGGAATAGAACACATCCAAGCATTGTGTTCTATGAATGGCATGATTCCTATGACAGTGTTCCATGGATGGAACACATCCTATTTACTGCAGGCAAGCAGCGCACCTAGCTGCTGCTGCTGCTGCTGCTGCTGCTGCTGCTACAAGCCACTAAAATACCGTCTGTCAGACAGGTGGACGTAGGCCGAACATTCAAATAACTCGCCAGATAAATCGTTGCTTTTCCATTTAATTCATATATGAATTAATTCAAAATTGAACAGTAAATTTCAAAGTTGGAAGGCCACAAGAGGGGGACAATGTTTCAAAAATGAAACGACATATCATTGCATGAGGGATGTGGTAGGAATTGAATGCTTGAATTAAGACTGGGGAAGTACTGAGGGGAAGGGGCTGCAGGCCTTGTAGCAGGTGGGTGTGCAGAAATGTAGCTATCCAAAGCCAAACACATTACTGCAGCTTGTCACACCTGTACCTACCAAGCAGCAAAGGCCAAGATAGATCGTTATTTTACTGACAGATTGAATACAGTGCAATGCCTAGCATATAGAGGTGAATAAGAGTAGTAGTAGTAGTAGAAGAGTTGGTCAAGTTAAATCAAGGCTAAGGAATTGGAAATGTGCAACTTGAACCAAGAAAAACTAATTACAGAGCAACGACATTTGAAAAAAGCATTCAAATCATGCTTTGAAAACACTACTTGTGTATCCCGATTTCAATTCAATCTGTCTTTGGAAACCGCTTAAGAGAGTGAGTGCACCATTCTCAGAGGAACTGCAGATACTGAAATGATGCGTGGAGTGAAGTGAGCAAGCTATTTTTCCATCTCCCTGGCGAGCATCGCCCACCTGTCTGCTGAGGCTCCCTCAGCAGACTGAAGCTGACTACTACTGCGCAGCTGCTACAGACTGTGGGCGGCCCATTGTGACACGTGGTCCCATTGTGACACGTGGTCCCATTGTTCCAGGAATAGAACACATCCAAGCATTGTGTTCTATGAATGGCATGATTCCTATCACAGTGTTCCATGGATGGAACACATCCTATTTACTGCAGGCAAGCAGCGCACCTAGCTGCTGCTGCTGCTGCTGCTGCTGCTGCTACAAGCCACTAAAATACCGTCTGTCAGACAGGTGGACGTAGGCCGAACATTCAAATAACTCGCCAGATAAATCGTTGCTTTTCCATTTAATTCATATATGAATTAATTCAAAATTGAACAGTAAATTTCAAAGTTGGAAGGCCACAAGAGGGGGACAATGTTTCAAAAATGAAACGACATATCATTGCATGAGGGATGTGGTAGAAATTGAATGCTTGAATTAAGACTGGGGAAGTACTGAGGGGAAGGGGCTGCAGGCCTTGTAGCAGGTGGGTGTGCAGAAATGTAGCTATCCAAAGCCAAACACATTACTGCAGCTTGTCACACCTGTACCTACCAAGCAGCAAAGGCCAAGATAGATCGTTATTTTACTGACAGATTGAATACAGTGCAATGCCTCCCATATAGAGGTGAATAAGAGTAGTAGTAGAAGTAGTAGTAGTAGTAGTAGTAGAAGAGATGGTCAAGTTAAATCAAGGCTAAGGAATTGGAAATGTGCAACTTGGACCAAGAAAAACTAATTACAGAGCAACGACATTTGAAAAAAGCATTCAAATCATGCTTTGAAAACACTACTTGTGTATCCCGATTTCAATTCAATCTGTCTTTGGAAACCGCTTAAGAGAGTGAGTGCACCATTCTCAGAGGAACTGCAGATACTGAAATGATGCGTGGAGTGAAGTGAGCAAGCTATTTTTCCATCTCTCTGGCGAGCATCGCCCACCTGTCTGTTGAGGATCCCTCAGCAGACTGAAGCTGACTACTACTGCGCAGCTGCTGAAGACTGTGGGCTGCCCATTGTGACACGTGGTCCCATTGTGACACGTGGTCCCATTGTTCCAGGAATAGAACACATCCAAGCATTGTGTTCTATGAATGGCATGATTCCTATCACAGTGTTCCATGGATGGAACACATCCTATTTACTGCAGGCAAGCAGCGCACCTAGCTGCTGCTGCTGCTGCTGCTACAAGCCACTAGAATACCGTCTGTCAGACAGGTGGACGTAGGCCGAACATTCAAATAACTCGCCAGATAAATCTTTGCTTTTTCATTTAATTCATATATGAATTAATTCAAAATTGAACAGTAAATTTCAAAGTTGGAAGGCCACAAGAGGGGGACAATGTTTCAAAAATGAAACGACATATCATTGCATGAGGGATGTGGTAGGAATTGAATGCTTGAATTAAGACTGGGGAAGTACTGAGGGGAAGGGGCTGCAGGCCTTGTAGCAGGTGGGTGTGCAGAAATGTAGCTATCCAAAGCCAAACACATTACTGCAGCTTGTCACACCTGTACCCACCAAGCAGCAAAGGCCAAGATAGATCGTTATTTTACTGACAGATTGAATACAGTGCAATGCCTCCCATATAGAGGTGAATAAGAGTAGTAGTAGTAGTAGTAGTAGTAGTAGTAGTAGTAGTAGAAGAGTTGGTCAAGTTAAATCAAGGCTAAGGAATTGGAAATGTGCAACTTGGACCAAGAAAAACTAATTACAGAGCAACGACATTTGAAAAAAGCATTCAAATCATGCTTTGAAAACACTACTTGTGTATCCCAATTTCAATTCAATCTGTCTTTGGAAACCGCTTAAGAGAGTGAGTGCACCATTCTCAGAGGAACTGCAGATACTGAAATGATGCGTGGAGTGAAGTGAGCAAGCTATTTTTCCATCTCCCTGGCGAGCATCGCCCACCTGTCTGCTGAGGCTCCCTCAGCAGACTTAAGCTGACTACTACTGCGCAGCTGCTACAGACTGTGGGCTGCCCATTGTGACACGTGGTCCCATTGTGACACGTGGCCCCATTGTTCCAGGAATAGAACACATCCAAGCATTGTGTTCTATGAATGGCATGATTCCTATCACAGTGTTCCATGGATGGAACACATCCTATTTACTGCAGGCAAGCAGCGCACCTAGCTGCTGCTGCTGCTACAAGCCACTAGAATACCGTCTGTCAGACAGGTGGACGTAGGCCGAACATTCAAATAACTCGCCAGATAAATCGTTGCTTTTCCATTTAATTCATATATGAATTAATTCAAAATTGAACAGTAAATTTCAAAGTTGGAAGGCCACAAGAGGGGGACAATGTTTCAAAAATGAAACGACATATCATTGCATGAGGGATGTGGTAGGAATTGAATGCTTGAATTAAGACTGGGGAAGTACTGAGGGGAAGGGGCTGCAGGCCTTGTAGCAGGTGGGTGTGCAGAAATGTAGCTATCCAAAGCCAAACACATTACTGCAGCTTGTCACACCTGTACCTACCAAGCAGCAAAGGCCAAGATAGATCGTTATTTTACTGACAGATTGAATACAGTGCAATGCCTAGCATATAGAGGTGAATAAGAGTAGTAGTAGTAGTAGAAGAGTTGGTCAAGTTAAATCAAGGCTAAGGAATTGGAAATGTGCAACTTGAACCAAGAAAAACTAATTACAGAGCAACGACATTTGAAAAAAGCATTCAAATCATGCTTTGAAAACACTACTTGTGTATCCCGATTTCAATTCAATCTGTCTTTGGAAACCGCTTAAGAGAGTGAGTGCACCATTCTCAGAGGAACTGCAGATACTGAAATGATGCGTGGAGTGAAGTGAGCAAGCTATTTTTCCATCTCCCTGGCGAGCATCGCCCACCTGTCTGCTGAGGCTCCCTCAGCAGACTGAAGCTGACTACTACTGCGCAGCTGCTACAGACTGTGGGCGGCCCATTGTGACACGTGGTCCCATTGTGACACGTGGTCCCATTGTTCCAGGAATAGAACACATCCAAGCATTGTGTTCTATGAATGGCATGATTCCTATGACAGTGTTCCATGGATGGAACACATCCTATTTACTGCAGGCAAGCAGCGCACCTAGCTGCTGCTGCTGCTGCTGCTGCTGCTGCTACAAGCCACTAAAATACCGTCTGTCAGACAGGTGGACGTAGGCCGAACATTCAAATAACTCGCCAGATAAATCGTTGCTTTTCCATTTAATTCATATATGAATTAATTCAAAATTGAACAGTAAATTTCAAAGTTGGAAGGCCACAAGAGGGGGACAATGTTTCAAAAATGAAACGACATATCATTGCATGAGGGATGTGGTAGGAATTGAATGCTTGAATTAAGACTGGGGAAGTACTGAGGGGAAGGGGCTGCAGGCCTTGTAGCAGGTGGGTGTGCAGAAATGTAGCTATCCAAAGCCAAACACATTACCGCAGCTTGTCATACCTGTACCTACCAAGCAGCAAAGGCCAAGATAGATCGTTATTTTACTGACAGATTGAATACAGTGCAATGCCTCCCATATAGAGGTGAATAAGAGTAGTAGTAGTAGTAGAAGAGTTGGTCAAGTTAAATCAAGGCTAAGGAATTGGAAATGTGCAACTTGGACCAAGAAAAACTAATTACAGAGCAACGACATTTGAAAAAAGCATTCAAATCATGCTTTGAAAACACTACTTGTGTATCCCGATTTCAATTCAATCTGTCTTTGGAAACCGCTTAAGAGAGTGAGTGCACCATTCTCAGAGGAACTGCAGATACTGAAATGATGCGTGGAGTGAAGTGAGCAAGCTATTTTTCCATCTCCCTAGCGAGCATCGCCCACCTGTCTGCTGAGGCTCCCTCAGCAGACTGAAGCTGACTACTACTGCGCAGCTGCTACAGACTGTTGGCTGCCCATTGTGACACGTGGTCCCATTGTGACACGTGGTCCCATTGTTCCAGGAATAGAACACATCCAAGAATTGTGTTCTATGAATGGCATGATTCCTATCACAGTGTTCCATGGATGGAACACATCCTATTTACTGCAGGCAAGCAGCGCACCTAGCTGCTGCTGCTACAAGCCACTAGAATACCGTCTGTCAGACAGGTGGACGTAGGCCGAACATTCAAATAACTAGCCAGATAAATCGTTGCTTTTCCATTTAATTCATATATGAATTAATTCAAAATTGAACTGTAAATTTCAAAGTTGGAAGGCCACAAGAGGGGTACAATGTTTCAAAAACGAAACGACATATCATTGCAAGAGGGATGTGGTAGGAATTGAATGCTTGAATTCAGACTGGGGAAGTACTGAGGAGAAGGGGCTGCAGGCCTTGTAGCAGTTGGGTGTGCAGAAATGTAGCTATCCAAAGCCAAACACATTACTGCAGCTTGTCACACCTGTACCTACCAAGCAGCAAAGGCCAAGATAGATCATTATTTTACTGACAGATTGAATACAGTGCAATGCCTCCCATATAGAGGTGAATAAGAGTAGTAGTAGTAGTAGTAGTAGTAGTAGTAGAAGAGTTGGTCAAGTTAAATCAAGGCTAAGGAATTGGAAATGTGCAACTTGGACCAAGAAAAACTAATTACAGAGCAACGACATTTGAAAAAAGCATTCAAATCATGCTTTGAAAACACTACTTGTGTATCCCGATTTCAATTCAATCTGTCTTTGGAAACCGCTTAAGAGAGTGAGTGCACCATTCTCAGAGGAACTGCAGATACTGAAATGATGTGTGGAGTGAAGTGTGCAAGCTATTTTTCCATCTCCCTGGCGAGCATCGCCCACCTGTCTGCTGAGGCTCCCTCAGCAGACTGAAGCTGACTACTACTGCGCAGCTGCTACAGACTGTGGGCGGCCCATTGTGACACGTGGTCCCATTGTGACACGTGGTCCCATTGTTCCAGGAATAGAACACATCCAAGCATTGTGTTCTATGAATGGCATGATTCCTATCACAGTGTTCCATGGATGGAACACATCCTATTTACTGCAGGCAAGCAGCGCACCTAGCTGCTGCTGCTGCTGCTGCTGCTACAAGCCACTAGAATACCGTCTGTCAGACAGGTGGACGTAGGCCGAACATTCAAATAACTCGCCAGATAAATCGTTGCTTTTCCATTTAATTCATATATAAATTAATTCAAAATTGAACAGTAAATTTCAAAGTTGGAAGGCCACAAGAGGGGGACAATGTTTCAAAAATGAAACGACATATCATTGCATGAGGGATGTGGTAGGAATTGAATGCTTGAATTAAGACTGGGGAAGTACTGAGGGGAAGGGGCTGCAGGCCTTGTAGCAGGTGGGTGTGCAGAAATGTAGCTATCCAAAGCCAAACACATTACTGCAGCTTGTCACAACTGTACCTACCATGCAGCAAAGGCCAAGATAGATCGTTATTTTACTGACAGATTGAATACAGTGCAATGCCTCCCATATAGAGATGAATAAGTGTAGTAGTAGTAGTAGTAGAAGAGTTGGTCAAGTTAAATCAAGGCTAAGGAATTGGAAATGTGCAACTTGGACCAAGAAAAACTAATTACAGAGCAACGACATTTGAAAAAAGCATTCAAATCATGCTTTGAAAACACTACTTGTGTATCCCGATTTCAATTCAATCTGTCTTTGGAAACTGCTTAAGAGAGTGAGTGCACCATTCTCAGAGGAACTGCAGATACTGAAATGATGCGTGGAGTGAAGAGAGCAAGGTATTTTTCCATCTCCCTGGCGAGCATCGCCCACCTGTCTGCTGAGGCTCCCTCAGCAGACTGAAGCTGACTACTACTGCGCAGCTGCTACAGACTGTGGGCTGCCCATTGTGACACGTGGTCCCATTGCGACACGTGGTCCCATTGTTCCAGGAATAGAACACATCCAAGCATTGTGTTCTATGAATGGCATGATTCCTATCACAGTGTTCCATGGATGGAACACATCCTATTTACTGCAGGCAAGCAGCGCACCTAGCTGCTGCTGCTGCTGCTGCTACAAGCCACTAGAATACCGTCTGTCAGACAGGTGGACGTAGGCCGAACATTCAAATAACTCACCAGATAAATCGTTGCTTTTCAATTTAATTCATATATGAATTAATGCAAAATTGAACAGTAAATTTCAAAGTTGGAAGGCCACAAGAGGGGGGCAATGTTTCAAAAATGAAACGACATATCATTGCATGAGGGATGTGGTAGGAATTGAATGCTTGAATTAAGACTGGGGAAGTACTGAGGGGAAGGGGCTGCAGGCCTTGTAGCAGGTGGATGTGCAGAAATGTAGCTATCCAAAGCCAAACACATTACTGCAGCTTGTCACACCTGTACCTACCAAGCAGCAAAGGCCAAGATAGATCGTTATTTTACTGACAGATTGAATACAGTGCAATGCCTCCCATATAGAGGTGAATAAGAGTAGTAGTAGTAGTAGTAGTAGTAGTAGTAGTAGTAGTAGAAGAGTTGGTCAAGTTAAATCAAGGCTAAGGAATTGGAAATGTGCAACTTGGACCAAGAAAAACTAATTACAGAGCAACGACATTTGAAAAAAGCATTCAAATCATGCTTTGAAAACACTACTTGTGTATCCCGATTTCAATTCAATCTGTCTTTGGAAACCGCTTAAGAGAGTGAGTGCACCATTCTCAGAGGAACTGCAGATACTGAAATGATGCGTGGAGTGAAGTGAGCAAGCTATTTTTCCATCTCCCTGGCGAGCATCGCCCACCTGTCTGCTGAGGCTCCCTCAGCAGACTGAAGCTGACTACTACTGCGCAGCTGCTACAGACTGTGGGCGGCCCATTGTGACACGTGGTCCCATTGTGACACGTGGTCCCATTGTTCCAGGAATAGAACACATCCAAGCATTGTGTTCTATGAATGGCATGATTCCTATGACAGTGTTCCATGGATGGAACACATCCTATTTACTGCAGGCAAGCAGCGCACCTAGCTGCTGCTGCTGCTGCTGCTGCTGCTACAAGCCACTAAAATACCGTCTGTCAGACAGGTGGACGTAGGCCGAACATTCAAATAACTCGCCAGATAAATCGTTGCTTTTCCATTTAATTCATATATGAATTAATTCAAAATTGAACAGTAAATTTCAAAGTTGGAAGGCCACAAGAGGGGGACAATGTTTCAAAAATGAAACGACATATCATTGCATGAGGGATGTGGTAGGAATTGAATGCTTGAATTAAGACTGGGGAAGTACTGAGGGGAAGGGGCTGCAGGCCTTGTAGCAGGTGGGTGTGCAGAAATGTAGCTATCCAAAGCCAAACACATTACTGCAGCTTGTCACACCTGTACCTACCAAGCAGCAAAGGCCAAGATAGATCGTTATTTTACTGACAGATTGAATACAGTGCAATGCCTAGCATATAGAGGTGAATAAGAGTAGTAGTAGTAGTAGAAGAGTTGGTCAAGTTAAATCAAGGCTAAGGAATTGGAAATGTGCAACTTGAACCAAGAAAAACTAATTACAGAGCAACGACATTTGAAAAAAGCATTCAAATCATGCTTTGAAAACACTACTTGTGTATCCCGATTTCAATTCAATCTGTCTTTGGAAACCGCTTAAGAGAGTGAGTGCACCATTCTCAGAGGAACTGCAGATACTGAAATGATGCGTGGAGTGAAGTGAGCAAGCTATTTTTCCATCTCCCTGGCGAGCATCGCCCACCTGTCTGCTGAGGCTCCCTCAGCAGACTGAAGCTGACTACTACTGCGCAGCTGCTACAGACTGTGGGCGGCCCATTGTGACACGTGGTCCCATTGTGACACGTGGTCCCATTGTTCCAGGAATAGAACACATCCAAGCATTGTGTTCTATGAATGGCATGATTCCTATCACAGTGTTCCATGGATGGAACACATCCTATTTACTGCAGGCAAGCAGCGCACCTAGCTGCTGCTGCTGCTGCTGCTGCTGCTGCTACAAGCCACTAAAATACCGTCTGTCAGACAGGTGGACGTAGGCCGAACATTCAAATAACTCGCCAGATAAATCGTTGCTTTTCCATTTAATTCATATATGAATTAATTCAAAATTGAACAGTAAATTTCAAAGTTGGAAGGCCACAAGAGGGGGACAATGTTTCAAAAATGAAACGACATATCATTGCATGAGGGATGTGGTAGAAATTGAATGCTTGAATTAAGACTGGGGAAGTACTGAGGGGAAGGGGCTGCAGGCCTTGTAGCAGGTGGGTGTGCAGAAATGTAGCTATCCAAAGCCAAACACATTACTGCAGCTTGTCACACCTGTACCTACCAAGCAGCAAAGGCCAAGATAGATCGTTATTTTACTGACAGATTGAATACAGTGCAATGCCTCCCATATAGAGGTGAATAAGAGTAGTAGTAGAAGTAGTAGTAGTAGTAGTAGTAGAAGAGATGGTCAAGTTAAATCAAGGCTAAGGAATTGGAAATGTGCAACTTGGACCAAGAAAAACTAATTACAGAGCAACGACATTTGAAAAAAGCATTCAAATCATGCTTTGAAAACACTACTTGTGTATCCCGATTTCAATTCAATCTGTCTTTGGAAACCGCTTAAGAGAGTGAGTGCACCATTCTCAGAGGAACTGCAGATACTGAAATGATGCGTGGAGTGAAGTGAGCAAGCTATTTTTCCATCTCTCTGGCGAGCATCGCCCACCTGTCTGTTGAGGATCCCTCAGCAGACTGAAGCTGACTACTACTGCGCAGCTGCTGCAGACTGTGGGCTGCCCATTGTGACACGTGGTCCCATTGTGACACGTGGTCCCATTGTTCCAGGAATAGAACACATCCAAGCATTGTGTTCTATGAATGGCATGATTCCTATCACAGTGTTCCATGGATGGAACACATCCTATTTACTGCAGGCAAGCAGCGCACCTAGCTGCTGCTGCTGCTGCTGCTACAAGCCACTAGAATACCGTCTGTCAGACAGGTGGACGTAGGCCGAACATTCAAATAACTCGCCAGATAAATCTTTGCTTTTTCATTTAATTCATATATGAATTAATTCAAAATTGAACAGTAAATTTCAAAGTTGGAAGGCCACAAGAGGGGGACAATGTTTCAAAAATGAAACGACATATCATTGCATGAGGGATGTGGTAGGAATTGAATGCTTGAATTAAGACTGGGGAAGTACTGAGGGGAAGGGGCTGCAGGCCTTGTAGCAGGTGGGTGTGCAGAAATGTAGCTATCCAAAGCCAAACACATTACTGCAGCTTGTCACACCTGTACCTACCAAGCAGCAAAGGCCAAGATAGATCGTTATTTTACTGACAGATTGAATACAGTGCAATGCCTCCCATATAGAGGTGAATAAGAGTAGTAGTAGTAGTAGTAGTAGTAGTAGTAGTAGTAGTAGAAGAGTTGGTCAAGTTAAATCAAGGCTAAGGAATTGGAAATGTGCAACTTGGACCAAGAAAAACTAATTACAGAGCAACGACATTTGAAAAAAGCATTCAAATCATGCTTTGAAAACACTACTTGTGTATCCCAATTTCAATTCAATCTGTCTTTGGAAACCGCTTAAGAGAGTGAGTGCACCATTCTCAGAGGAACTGCAGATACTGAAATGATGCGTGGAGTGAAGTAAGCAAGCTATTTTTCCATCTCCCTGGCGAGCATCGCCCACCTGTCTGCTGAGGCTCCCTCAGCAGACTGAAGCTGACTACTACTGAGCAGCTGCTACAGACTGTGGGCTGCCCATTGTGACACGTGGTCCCATTGTGACACGTGGCCCCATTGTTCCAGGAATAGAACACATCCAAGCATTGTGTTCTATGAATGGCATGATTCCTATCACAGTGTTCCACGGATGGAACACATCCTATTTACTGCAGGCAAGCAGCGCACCTAGCTGCTGCTGCTGCTGCTTTTTTTCTACTCCTCTCATGAGCCCAAACAAGACTCTAAAAGGATGAGTTTGCAACTACTTTACTTTTGGAGAAAATTCAAAACATTCATTATTCAATAGAGCCCAATAGCAAAAACCAGCGTTTTGAATGAAGAATCACATTTCTTGGTAGAATCATGCAGGATTGAAATTTATGATGGTTTTTTACTCCTCTCAACAGCCCAAACAAGTTTCTAAAAGGATGAGTTTGCAACTACTTTACTTTTGGAGAAAATTCAAAACATTCATTATTCAATAGGGCCCAAACTATCAAAAACCAGCGGTTTGAATGAACACTCATATTTCTTGGTAGAATCGTGCAGGACTGAAATTTTTGATGTTTTTCTACTCCTCTCATGAGCCCAAACAAGACTCTAAAAGGATGAGTTTGCAACTACTTTACTTTTGGAGAAAATTCAAAACATTCATTATTCAATAGAGCCCAATAGCAAAAACCAGCGTTTTGAATGAAGAATCACATTTCTTGGTAGAATCATGCAGGATTGAAATTTTTGATGGTTTTTTATTCCTCTCAAAAGCCCAAACAAGTTTCTAAAAGGATGAGTTTGCAACTACTTTACTTTTGGAAAAAATTCAAAACATTCATTATTCAATAGGGCCCAAAATATCAAAAACCAGCGGTTTGAATGAACACACATTTCTTGGTAGAATCGTGAAGGACTGAAATTTTTGATGTTTTTCTACTCCTCTCATGAGCCCAAACAAGTCTCTAATAGGATGAGTTTGCAACTACTTTACTTTTGGAGAAAATTCAATGAATGTCAATTGAATGTTTTGAATTTTCTCCAAAAGTAAAGTAGTTGCAAACTCATCCTTTTAGAGACTTGGTTTGGGCTCATGAGAGGAGTAGAAAAACATCAAAAATTTCAGTCCTGCACGATTCTACCAAGAAATGTGAGTGTTCATTCAAACCGCTGGTTTTTGATAGTTTGGGCCCTATTGAATAATGAATGTTTTGAATTTTCTCCAAAAGTAAAGTAGTTGCAAACTCATCCTTTTAGAAACTTGTTTGGGCTGTTGAGAGGAGTAAAAAACCATCAAAATTTCAATCCTGCATGATTCTACCAAGAAATGTGATTCTTCATTCAAAACCTGATTTTTGCTATTGGGCTCTATTGAATAATGAATGTTTTGAATTTTCTACAAAAGTAAAGTAGTTGCAAACTCATGCTTTTAGAGACTTGTTTGGGCTCATGAGAGGAGTAGAAAAACATCAAAAATTTCAGTCCTGCACAATTCTACCAAGAAATGTGAGTGTTCATTCAAACCGCTGGTTTTTGATAGTTTGGGCCCTATTGAATAATGAATGTTTTGAATTTTCTCCAAAAGTAAAGTAGTTGCAAGCTCATGCATTTAGAGACTTGTTTGGGCTCATGAGAGGAGTAGAAAAACATCAAAAATTTCAGTCCTGCATGATTCTACCAAGAAATGTGTGTTCATTCAAACCGCTGGTTTTTGATATTTTGGGCCCTATTGAATATTGAATGTTTTGAATTTTCTCCAAAAGTAAAGTAGTTGCAAACTCATCCTTTTAGAAACTTGTTTGGGCTGTTGAGAGGAGTAAAAAACCATCAAAAATTTCAGTCCTGCATGATTCTACCAAGAAATGTGTGTTCATTCAAACCGCTGGTTTTTGATATTTTGGGCCCTATTGAATAATGAATGTTTTGAATTTTCTCCAAAAGTAAAGTAGTTGCAAACTCATCCTTTTAGAAACTTGTTTGGGCTGTTGAGAGGAGTAAAAAACCATCAAAAATTTCAATCCTGCATGATTCTACCAAGAAATGTGATTCTTCATTCAAAACGCTGATTTTTGCTATTGGGTTCTATTGAATAATGAATGTTTTGAATTTTCTCCAAAAGTAAAGTAGTTGCAAACTCATCCTTTTAGAGACTTGTTTGGGCTCATGAGAGGAGTAGAAAAACATCAAAAATTTCAGTCCTGCACGATTCTACCAAGAAATGTGAGTGTTCATTCAAACCGCTGGTTTTTGATAGTTTGGGCCCTATTGTATAATGAATGTTTTGAATTTTCTCCAAAAGTAAAGTAGTTGCAAACTCATCCTTTTAGAAACTTGTTTGGGCTGTTGAGAGGAGTAAAAAACCATCAACAATTTCAATCCTGCATGATTCTACCAAGAAATGTGATTCTTCATTCAAAACGCTGGTTTTTGCTATTGGGCTCTATTGAATAATGAATGTTTTGAATTTTCTCCAAAAGTAAAGTAGATGCAAACTCATCCTTTTAGAGTCTTGGTTTGGGCTCATGAGAGGAGTAGAAAAACATCAAAAATTTCAGTCCTGCACGATTCTACCAAGAAATGTGAGTGTTCATTCAAACCGCTGGTTTTTGATTTTTTTTACCCTATTGAATAATGAATGTTTTGAATTTTCTCCAAAAGTAAAGTTGTTGCAAACTCATCCTTTTAGAGACTTGTTTGTGCTCATGAGAGGAGTAGAAAAACATCAAAAATTTCAGTCCTGCACGATTCTACCAAGAAATGTGAGTGTTCATTCAAACCGCTGGTTTTTGATAGTTTGGGCCCTATTGAATAATGAATGTTTTGAATTTTCTCCAAAAGTAAAGTAGTTGCAAACTCATCCTTTTAGAAACTTGTTTGGGCTGTTGAGAGGAGTAAAAATCCATCAAAAATTTCAATCCTGCATGATTCTACCAAGAAATGTGATTCAAAACGCTGATTTTTGCTATTGGGTTCTATTGAATAATGAATGTTTTGAATTTTCTCCAAAAGTAAAGTAGTTGCAAACTCATCCTTTTATAGACTTGTTTGGGCTCATGAGAGGAGTAGAAAAACATCAAAAATTTCAGTCCTGCACGATTCTACCAAGAAATGTGTGTTCATTCAAACCGCTGGTTTTTGATATTTTGGGCCCTATTGAATAATGAATGTTTTGAATTTTCTCCAAAAGTCAAGTAGTTGCAAACTCATCCTTTTAGAAACTTGTTTGGGCTGTTGAGAGGAGTAAAAAACCATCAAAAATTTAAATCCTGCATTTTCTACCAAGAAATGTGATTCTTCATTCAAAACGCTGGTTTTTGCTATTGGGCTCTATTGAATAATGAATGTTTTGAATTTTCTCCAAAAGTAAAGTAGTTGCAAACTCATCCTTTTAGAGACTTGTTTGGGCTCATGAGAGGAGTAGAAAAACATCAAAAATTTCAGTCCTGCACGATTCTACCAAGAAATGTGAGTGTTCATTCAAACCGCTGGTTTTTGATAGTTTGGGCCCTATTGAATAATGAATGTTTTGAATTTTCTCCAAAAGTAAAGTAGTTGCAAACTCATCCTTTTAGAAACTTGTTTGGGCTGTTGAGAGGAGTAAAAAACCATAAAAAATTTCAATCCTGCATGATTCTACCAAGAAATGTGATTCTTTATTCAAAACGCTGATTTTTGCTATTGGGTTCTATTGAATAATGAATGTTTTGAATTTTCTCCAAAAGTAAAGTAGTTGCAAACTCATGCTTTTAGAGACTTGTTTAGGCTCATGAGAGGAGTAGAAAAACATCAAAAATTTCAGTCCTGCATGATTCTACCAAGAAATGTGTGTTCATTCAAACCGCTGGTTTTTGATAGTTTGGGCCCTATTGAATAATGAATGTTTTGAATTTTCTCCAAAAGTAAAGTAGTTGCAAACTCATCCTTTTAGAAACTTGTTTGGGCTGTTGAGAGGAGTAAAAAACCATCAAAAATTTCAATCCTGCATGATTCTACCAAGAAATGTGATTCTTCATTCAAAACGCTGGTTTTTGCTATTGGGCTCTATTGAATAATGAATGTTTTGAATTTTCTCCAAAAGTAAAGTAGTTGCAAACTCATCCTTTTAGAGACTTGTTTGTGCTCATGAGAGGAGTAGAAAAACATCAAAAATTTCAGTCCTGCATGATTCTACCAAGAAATGTGTGTTCATTCAAACTGCTGGTTTTTGATATTTTGGGCCCTATTGAATAATGAATGTTTTGAATTTTCTCCAAAAGTAAAGTAGTTGCAAGCTATTGCTTTTAGAGGCTTGTTTGGGCTCATGAGAGGAGTAGAAAAACATCAAAAATTTCAGTCCTGCATGATTCTACCAAGAAATGTGTGTTCATTCAAACTGCTGGTTTTTGATATTTTGGGCCCTATTGAATAATGAATGTTTTGAATTTTCTCCAAAAGTAAAGTAGTTGCAAGCTATTGCTTTTAGAGGCTTGTTTGGGCTCATGAGAGGAGTAGAAAAACATCAAAAATTTCAGTCCTGCATGATTCTACCAAGAAATGTGTGTTCATTCAAACTGCTGGTTTTTGATATTTTGGGCCCTATTGAATAATGAATGTTTTGAATTTTCTCCAAAAGTAAAGTAGTTGCAAACTCATGCTTTTTTGTTTAAATATTTTTATTAAAGTTTCAAGTATAGAGGGAAAGGGTAAATGGACAAAGTAAAAAGTAGAGAACTTTACTCTACGTGTTACATCACACATTAAATAAAATTGTTTAATACAAGTAGTGTACATAAGAAACAAATATAATACATCGCTTGAATGCAATCCTCTCAAAAAAGGAACCAACATTGTCATATTGAGTTTACAGTAGAGTGTTAGATAACATAAATTAAGAAAATTTCAAATTCCAAACATCCCATTTAGTGTGATATTTATGGAGAGTACCATTAATAAAGGCAAATCTTTTCTCCATAGAATTATGAGTCCGTAATTTACCTAAAATATCAGCAAAAGAAGGTAAATCAGTTTTAAGCCACCAGAAAGCTATAGCGTTTTTGGTCACCAAAAAAGTATGTATCATTACAAATCGAATAACAGGATTTATTTCTTCAGTGCCCAAAGAAAGTAATGCCATTTGTGGGGTGACCTTCACTGCGTTGTCAGAGAGAGTATTTATATGATTCGTAACTTCTTTCCACAATCTCTTCAATTTAGGACAGCTCCAGAAAATGTGGTACAGGTTACCTGGTAAACCACAATTCCTCCAGCATAGAGGGGAGTATTTATTATCTATATGAGCTAACCTAATCGGAGTGTAATGCCATCTAATTAAAGTTTTAAAGAAAGACTCCTGTAAAGTCGCAGAAATAGTAGATGCATTTGAAAACTTTATGGCCTTCTCCCATTGGTCTTCATCAAATTTTATGTTAAAATCCCTTTCCCATCTTTGAATGTATACATTTTTAAAGAGTTCGGTGTCGTCATTAAGGTGGGAATATATGTTTTTAAGACTCCAAGTCGACTTAAGAGCAACATTTGCAAACATGGAGGCCACAATATCCGAATTCAAAGCTCTACTAGTCAAAAATTTCCGCAGAAGATCTTTCAGAAGTAGATAAGAGGTGAAATGTGTAGACGGGACATGAAATTTATTTTTAATTTCATTAAAGGGTAAAAAATTTTGTCCGTCCCATAAATCCCCTACCGTATTAATTTTAAAGCTGCACCACTCCTCTGGAACTGGACATTTATATATTTTTGATAATAATTTTAATGGGAATTTTTTCAAAATGCTTTTCCTGTCGTCGCCTTTCTTTAATTTTGTGAAACTCCTCCACATAGTCAGTATAGAATTTACAACAGGATGTTGATAAGTAATGATCGAAGGAGATAGCAGATCTTTAAAGAAAAAATCTGATATTGAACTAGTCCCATAATGTTCTAGCTCAAGGTCCAACCAAGCGGGAAGTGTTTTCGTAGAAAACCACTGTTGACTCTGAAGAATAAGAGAAGCTTGAAAATAGATTTGAATATTGGGGAGTGCAAGGCCTCCATTACTCTTTTTCTTATATAAAATTTCAGTAGCAACTCTAGGTTTCTTCCCTTTCCAGATAAAAAGGTTAATTGCTTTTTGGATTTTAAATAAAAGGGAAGTGGGAATCATAAGAGGTAAATTCCTAAGTACAAAAAGAATTTTAGGTAAAATATATGTTTTTATTACCAAGGTTCTTCCCATCAGGGATAGATCGCTATTATTATAACCAGAAAGGTCTTTTAAGATTTTCTTACTGAGATGTTCCATATTCTTAGAAACAATGAGTTTCAAATCTTTAGGGAAAATTATCCCCAAGTATTCTAGTTCAAAATCTTCCCAGTAAAATTCAGATAATTCTTTAAAGGCTTCAATTTCAGAGGGACGTAAATTAAAATGTATTATTTTAGATTTTTGGGGATTTATTTTAAAATATGAGACCTTAGAGAACTCATCTAAAATGGTGATTAAAGCGTTAAGTGAATTAGCCGGATCAGTGACTGATAACATAAGGTCGTCAGCAAATAAGGTTAACTTGTGATGATAATTTTTTGTTTTAAAACCCGAAATATCAGTACATTGTCTGATCATTTCCGCCAAGGGCTCGACTGCCAAGGCAAATAAAAGGGGCGAAAGGGGGCAGCCCTGTCTTGTTCCATTAGTGATGTTGAAATTCCTAGAAAGGTGATTATTAGTATAGGTTTTAGCATTAGTATTAGAGTACAATGCAAATATAGATGTTATAAAGCGATTGTCAAAACCAAACTTTAGTAAAGTAGCTTTAAGATAATCCCAATTCACCCTATCAAAAGCTTTTTGGGCATCCAACGAGATAAATAGTGAAGGGAGATTATTAGAGCTAGCTATGTTAAACAAGTTCAAGATTCTTCTGGTACCGTCTGTTACTTGTCTTCCGGAGACAAACCCTACTTGATCATTTTTAACAAGATCAGGTAAAAGATTCTTTAATCGATCAGCTAAAATTTTTGAATATACTTTAATATCAGTGTTAATTAAAGAGATCGGATGATAATTTTTAACTTCTTCTGGGTTTCTAATGTCTTTGGGGATCAAAATGATAGTTGCCTCCGTCATTTCTTTGGGGAACGATCCAATACTAGAAGCGTGGTCAAAAAGAGATTTTAGGTGCGGGGATAAAATGTTGGAGAAAAACTTGAGATATTCGTTTGTGAACCCATCTGGGCCAGGGGATTTGTTAAGTTTAAGTTTGTCAATCGTTTTGGCAATTTCTTCTACAGTAAACGGTTGATTTAAAAGAGTTAGGTCCAAATTATCTAGTTGGGGAAGGGTCAATTTAGAAAGAAAAAGGTCAATCTCTTTTTGATTAGGAGTATGAACTAAGGGATCTTTTTTAAGATTATAGAGGGTTTCGAAATAATCCGCAAATATTTCTGTAATATCAGAGGGGTGTTGTTTCATTTCTCCTGAAGGGGATTTGATTTTAACAATCCTTCTACTTACGCGAGCTTGTTTAAGTTTACTTGTCATATATTTGGTGGGTTTGTTAATTGAAGCATACAGATTATATTTTGATGCTCCAACAATGGAATCGTACTCGGAAATAATTTCGGATCTTAACGCCTATCTCAATTTCAGGATATCAAGATGGATAATATGGGATGGAGCAGACAGAGAATTTTGTTGTTTTTCTTTTGAAGCAATTTGATTCTGGAGGTCAGCAATTTTTTGTCTTTTTTCTTTTTTGTATCTCGTGGAGAGTTGGATGAGACATCCTCTCAAGACCGCCTTGTGGGCGTTCCATAATGTAAAGGGATCAATACTATCTGAAGAGTTTTCTTTAAAATAATTATCAATAGTTTCGGTAATTATATTTCTATACTTTGGGGTACGTAGTAGGGTAGGATTAACCTTCCAAAGAAAAGTGTTTGCTACTGGAGGGCCTGATTCAAATACTGCCAGCACAGGGGCGTGGTCGGAAAAAGACTTCACAAGAATTTCAATTTTCTTAAATGTTGTGATAGAAAAGACATTGGTTAGAAATAAGTCTATTCTGGAAGATGTCTTATATATATCTGAGTAATATGTAAATTCTCTAGAGGTGGTATTTAGACATCTGAAAATGTCATACATCTCATTTTGTTTTATCCAATTTTTCAGAGATCGGCCTGATTTAGAAGTAGCAGAAGATGATGAGTCAATTTCTCTATCGGGAACTAGATTGAAGTCCCCTATTAGCATGAGGTCACCTTTATTAACTTCGTCAATCTTCTGCATTAATTTATTAAAAAAAGAGATCTGACCATTATTTGGGGCATATATATTCACGATTGTACAAAGGTTAAAATTTAACTTACATATGAGGATGTGAAATCTTCCCTGGGTGTCGGGATGTTCTTCAATTAATTGGAAGGGAATATTCGTATTTATAATGGTTATAACTCCCGCACTTTTTTTATTATTATTGAGGGATTTAAAAATATATGGAAAATCTTTATGCTGAAAGGTTGGATGTATATCTTTTATTAATTTGACCTCTTGTAAACAAGAGACATCCGCTTGAAGCCGTCTTATTTCTCTCCAAGTTATATAGCGCTTATGGGGACTGTTCAGTCCTTTAACATTGTGTGAAAGGATTTTAATTCTCATGATAATCTCTTTCCTTTTTTATTAGAGTAAATTATCTTATATATATTTAGGATTGCTTACTCTTATTAGCTGAATTCAATAAAATGTATATGTCTAGAAAAGGCGAATGAAACAACAAAAAGAAAAAAAAAAAAAAAAACTATAACAAACAAATAAACAAACTTAAAGAGTCCTCCTGGAGTTAATCACGGAACGTGATAATCTCCTTTTTTTGGGTACTTTAAAAAAAAAAAAAGCCAAAGTGGCGAGAACCCATGAAGCCATTGATATTTTGTCAAATGTCAAATGTAAATAATACGAAGACCAATGAGAGATATATCCCTATTCAACCAGTATCTTTGTTAGAAGGATCCTCATCTAGAAAGCGTATAAAGTCTAAAGCTTCCTTTGGAGTAAAGAAGGGGACAATTTTACCCCTATGTGACACAAGTAACTTTGTTGGAAAGCCCCATTTATATGGAATCCCCATTTCCCTGAGAGCATTAGTAGCTTGATTAAACGATTTTCTAGCTTCCATAGTTGACTTTGAGAAATCAGAGAAGAATTTTAAATGATTATTAGGGGGAGGTAGAGAGCCCTTCTCTCTAATATATCTTAGTATCATTTCTTTAGTTTCAAAAAAGTGAAAGTGAAGTATCGTATCCCTCGGCTTATCCATTGGTACGTTCTTTGGGCGGGGCAGGCGGTGAATCCTATCAATTATCAATTGTAAATCAGTTAAGGACGGCAAAGCCTTTTTAAGCGTAGCTTTAGTGTAATCTGAAAGGTCTTTCTGTATCACGCTTTCAGGTATCCCCCTAATCTTGACGTTGTTCCGTCTACTCCGGTCCTCTAAGTCCGTTAACTTGGACCTCACGGATAAAAGTTCGGCTTTTAAATCTGAGTTTTGCTTTACTAACTCATCTGTTCTATTTTCAACCTTTGACAATCTTTTCTCATTCAGTTCAAATCTTTGAGAGAATTTTTCACTAATCTCCTGCATATCCTTCCTGTGAGAATCAAATCCCGTTTTAATCGACGCATTGATTGCATTGATAGATTTATGCATGAATTGATTAGCTTGATTGGTGGATTCCTGGAAGGATATGAGGAAGCCAGCAAGCAAACCCTCAGTGACTCGCCTATCAGAGTTCAACAGTGTTTTAAAGTCAAAGTCATGGGGAGTCAGAAAATCAGTAGAAGACGACTCCGGACAGCCTTTTTTAGAGAGTTGTTTAACTGGGGTACTATTTGGAGAATAGTCATCAGATGAAGTATTAGAATCTAAATCTGCTGCCTCTGTTCTCACAGTTTCACCTTCTGGAATTCTTCTCTTATGAGATTTGGATAAATCCATTTTACTTTCCTCATCCTGAAAAGAAAGTTTTGAGGCACCTTTATTATCAAAAACTTGAGAAGATGTGAAAGATAGAGTACGGGGGTCAGAAGATATAATTTTTTGATCCGAGTCCTGCTGAGTAGCCTTATTAGATAAACCGTGAGGCATGTGTCTAGATGAGATAGCTTCCTCCCTTTTTAGAGGGGATCTAGATTTAATTGGACTTAATAGATTAACAGATTCAGTGTAAATTTTCTGATTTGAAGCGCTCGTAGATTTCTGGTTTTTACTAGTAGGCAATTTAGATTTCAAATTAGATGCCATAATTAGAGTATACCGAAACAAGAGTAAAGGAAATGCGCTATACCCTTAAATGTTCCTGTATATGCCACCCCTGTTTTATTATTATTGTAATTAAGTTGAACTTTATTACAGTTTCAGCAGGGTTTGTAAATCGCAAACTAAGATAAGAATAAAGACTTAAATAGAGTAGTAATGTAACCCCTTCAATTTTGATAATTCAACAAAGCAATAGAGACGTCTTGTCCTCCGTAACGTAGGCTTATATAAAACAACAGCACCTCATACACTCCTGTCCAAACACTACCTATATAACCTCAGGTGCCTTAAATGTTATAGACAGAGAAGAGAAGAGCATACAATCAGTAGGATTCAGAATAAGACAGTATAAGCTCTATATCTTCCCGTCTAGGAATGTATAGATTAGTTATTCCCTTAAATATCTTCTTCTAATGCTTTAATATGTCATCAAAACAAGGCACAAGAGACAATCTCCATGTAAGTCTCATCTAACTCAAGGATGCACTTCAGCAATACGCAAACAGTCTTATTGATATAACAATATTCAGATACTCTCCCCTATATTACTATCCCTATTCCAATTTACAAATAATTAAGATTTCACCATCCCCAAGAGACTAACAATAAGTTCAGAGAGCAACAGATTCCATCTCACCCAACGAGTGTAATATTCTCCAAGTAGTAGGGGTCAACGATGCTCCTTCCTTCAGGTCACCGTTGGATAGTAATCAAGTGACCGCCAAAACCATAGTCAAATTTCACTAAATCTCCTCTGCTTCTTCTTGTATAAATGTAGCCGTCTCTAAGCCCCTTAGCGTGTTAAAGGGTCGAACTCGATGTGACAATCAGTCAATGACAGCCTCAGCCGAGGCACCCAATAAGGACCAGATCCACCTCCACCCTCTTTGATGACAGCTTCTTCCTTGCAGCTTCGTGCCCGCCAGCTCCCGCCGCGACACTCTCCAGCACCGCCAGCTCCTTTACTCCTCTGCAGCTGAGCGGCGGCAAGCTGCGCAGAGCTCGGTCTCCAGGCAATGACCTCCAATCAGCAAAGAAAAAGCGTGGGCAATTCCAAATTCTTTCTGTTAAAGATATCCCCAGCAGTGGGCTTCTCCTCCTAGACCGCCGCTAAGCTCCAGCAGCTCTCCCGCCAAACAGTTTTAAAATCAGACGCGGCGCTCCCCTTCTTCTCCGCACTCACCAATGCAACACTCAGTCAGTGACAGCTTCAGCCGAGGCACCCAAGAAGGACCAGAGCCACCTCTACTTTCTTTGATGACAGCCTCTTCCTTGCGGCTTCGTGCCTGCCAACTCCCGCCGCGTCGCTCTCCAGCACCGCCAGCTCCTTTACTCCTCTGCAGCTGAGCGGCGGCAAGCTGCGCAGAGCCCAGTATCCAACAGCGTCGACAGCGGACCTCTATCGACTCAGGAACACCGAGGCTCCTTCAGCGTCAGATCAGGGGCTCAGCAGCCGTCACACAGGATCTCCTCCAGTTCATACCTCTGATGTAAACAATGGCGGTACCCGTGGCTAAGTACAGGGGAAACCTGTTGAGTCAACAGCGGCTCTCTCCTCACCACTCACTTCTAAAGGCTGTAAATCCTTAAGTAAACAGCGGATTTCTTCCAGGGAGGTGTCAAAATGTTCACAATAAAGATAAGAATCCAATTCCAAAGGTCTTCTGATGAATAAGAGTCTTCTTAAGCAATTATGTCGCTTTGTAGATAGGCTTCATGGGAGCTCTGAGCTCAAGTGTCCTCCTACATCGAGTTCCAGGCCACACCCCTTCCGCAAACTCATGCTTTTAGAGACTTGTTTGGGCTCATGAGAGGAGTAGAAAAACATCAAAAATTTCAGTCCTGCATGATTCTACCAAGAAATGTGTGTTCATTCAAAACCTGATTTTTGCTATTGGGCTCTATTGAATAATGAATGTTTTGAATTTTCTCCAAAAGTAAAGTAGTTGCAAACTCATGCTTTTAGAGACTTGTTTGGGCTCATGAGAGGAGTAGAAAAACATCAAAAATTTCAGTCCTGCATGATTCTACCAAGAAATATGTGTTCATTCAAACCGCTGGTTTTTGATATTTTGGGCCCTATTGAATAATGAATGTTTTGAATTTTCTGCAAAGTAAAGTAGTTGCAAACTCATCCTTTTAGAAACTTGTTTGGGCTGTTGAGAGGAGTAAAAAACCATCAAAAATTTCAATCCTGCATGATTCTACCAAGAAATGTGATTCTTCATTCAAAACGCTGATTTTTGCTATTGGGTTCTATTGAATAATGAATGTTTTGAATTTTCTCCAAAAGTAAAGTAGTTGCAAGCTCATGCTTTTAGAGACTTGTTTGGGCTCATGAGAGGAGTAGAAAAACATCAAAAATTTCAGTCCTGCATGATTCTACCAAGAAATGTGTGTTCATTCAAACCGCTAGTTTGTGATATTTTGGGCCCTATTGAATAATGAATGTTTTGAATTTTCTCGAAAAGTAAAGTAGTTGCAAACTCATCCTTTTAGAAACTTGTTTGGGCTGTTGAGAGGAGTAAAAAACCATCAAAAATTTCAATCCTGCATGATTCTACCAAGAAATGTGATTCTTCATTCAAAAGCTGGTTTTTGCTATTGGGCTCTATTGAATAATGAATGTTTTGAATTTTCTCCAAAAGTAAAGTAGTTGCAAACTCATTCTTTTAGAGACTTGTTTGTGCTCATGAGAGGAGTAGAAAAACATCAAAAATTTCAGTCCTGCACGATTCTACCAAGAAATGTGAGTGTTCATTCAAACCGCTGGTTTTTGATAGTTTGGGCCCTATTGAATAATGAATGTTTTGAATTTTCTCCAAAAGTAAAGTAGTTGCAAACTTATCCTTTTAGAAACTTGTTTGGGCTGTTGAGAGGAGTAAAAAAACCATCAAAAATTTCAATCCTGCATGATTCTACCAAGAAATGTGATTCTTCATTCAAAACGCTGATTTTTGCTATTGGGTTCTATTGAATAATGAATGTTTTGAATTTTCTCCAAAAGTAAAGTAGTTGCAAGCTCATGCCTTTAGAGACTTGTTTGGGCTCATGAAAGGAGTAGAAAAACATCAAAAATTTCAGTCCTGCATGATTCTACCAAGAAATGTGTGTTCATTCAAACCGCTGGTTTTTGATATTTTGGGCCCTATTGAATAATGAATATTTTGAATTTTTTCCAAAAGTAAAGTAGTTGCAAACTCATCCTTTTTGAAACTTGTTTTGGCTGTTGACAGGAGTAAAAAACCTTCAAAAATTTCAATCCTGCATGATTCTACCAAGAAATGTGATTCTTCATTCAAAACGCTGATTTTTGCTATTGGTTTCTATTGAATAATGAATGTTTTGAATTTTCTCCAAAAGTAAAGTAGTTGCAAACTCATGCTTTTAGAGACTTGTTTGGGCTCATGAGAGGAGTAGAAAAACATCAAAAATTTCAGTCCTGCATGATTCTACCAAGAAATGAGTGTTCATTCAAACCGCTGGTTTTTGATATTTTGGGCCCTATTGAATAATGAATGTTTTGAATTTTCTCCAAAAGTAAAGTAGTTGCAAACTCATCCTTTTAGAAACTTGTTTGGGCTGTTGAGAGGAGTAAAAAACCATCAAAAATTTCAGTCCTGCATGATTGTACCAAGAAATGTGATTCTTCATTCAAAACGCTGGTTTTTGCTATTGGGCTCTATTGAATAATGAATGTTTTGAATTTTCTCCAAAAGTAAAGTAGTTGCAAACTCATCCTTTTAGAAACTTGTTTGGGCTGTTGAGAGGAGTAAAAAAACCATCAAAAATTTCAATCCTGCATGATTCTACCAAGAAATGTGATTCTTCATTCAAAACCTGATTTTTGCTATTGGGCTCTATTGAATAATGAATGTTTTGAATTTTCTCCAAAAGTAAAGTAGTTGCAAACTCATGCTTTTAGAGACTTGTTTGGGCTCATGAGAGGAGTAGAAAAACATCAAAAATTTCAGTCCTGCATGATTCTACCAAGAAATGTGTGTTCATTCAAACCGCTGGTTTTTGATATTTTGGGCCCTATTGAATAATGAATGTTTTGAATTTTCTCCAAAAGTAAAGTAGTTGCAAACTCATCCTTTTAGAAACTTGTTTGGGCTGTTGAGAGGAGTAAAAAACCATCAAAAATTTCAATCCTGCATTTTCTACCAAGAAATGTGATTCTTCATTCAAAACGCTGGTTTTTGCTATTGGGCTCTATTGAATAATGAATGTTTTGAATTTTCTCCAAAAGTAAAGTAGTTGCAAACTCATCCTTTTAGAGACTTGTTTGTGCTCATGAGAGGAGTAGAAAAACATCAAAAATTTCAGTCCTGCACGATTCTACCAAGAAATGTGAGTGTTCATTCAAACCGCTGGTTTTTGATAGTTTGGGCCCTATTAAATAATGAATGTTTTGAATTTTCTCCAAAAGTAAAGTAGTTGCAAACTCATCCTTTTAGAAACTTGTTTGGGCTGTTGAGAGGAGTAAAAAACCATCAAAAATTTCAATCCTGCATGATTCTACCAAGAAATGTGATTCTTCATTCAAAACCTGATTTTTGCTATTGGGTTCTATTGAATAATGAATGTTTTGAATTTTCTCCAAAAGTAAAGTAGTTGCAAACTCATGCTTTTAGAGACCTGTTTGGGCTCATGAGAGGAGTAGAAAAACATCAAAAATTTCAGTCCTGCATGATTCTACCAAGAAATGTGTGTTCATTCATACCGCTGGTTTTTGATATTTTGGGCCCTATTGAATAATGAATGTTTTGAATTTTCTCCAAAAGTAAAGTAGTTGCAAACTCTTCATTTTAGAAACTTGTTTGGGCTGTTGAGAGGAGTAAAAAACCATCAAAAATTTCAATCCTGCATGATTCTACCAAGAAATGTGATTCTTCATTCAAACCTCTGGTTTTTGATATTTTGGGCCCTATTGAATAATGAATGTTTTGAATTTTCTCGAAAAGTAAAGTAGTTGCAAACTCATCCTTTTAGAAACTTGTTTGGGCTGTTGAGAGGAGTAAAAAACCATCAAAAATTTCAATCCTGCATGATTCTACCAAGAAATGTGATTCTTCATTCAAAAGCTGGTTTTTGCTATTGGGCTCTATTGAATAATGAATGTTTTGAATTTTCTTCAAAAGTAAAGTAGTTGCAAACTCATTCTTTTAGAGACTTGTTTGTGCTCATGAGAGGAGTAGAAAAACATCAAAAATTTCAGTCCTGCACGATTCTACCAAGAAATGTGAGTGTTCATTCAAACCGCTGGTTTTTGATAGTTTGGGCCCTATTGAATAATGAATGTTTTGAATTTTCTCCAAAAGTAAAGTAGTTGCAAACTTATCCTTTTAGAAACTTGTTTGGGCTGTTGAGAGGAGTAAAAAAACCATCAAAAATTTCAATCCTGCATGATTCTACCAAGAAATGTGATTCTTCATTCAAAACGCTGATTTTTGCTATTGGGTTCTATTGAATAATGAATGTTTTGAATTTTCTCCAAAAGTAAAGTAGTTGCAAGCTCATGCTTTTAGAGACTTGTTTGGGCTCATGAGAGGAGTAGAAAAACATCAAAAATTTCAGTCCTCCATGATTCTACCAAGAAATGTGTGTTCATTCAAACCGCTGGTTTTTGATATTTTGGGCCCTATTGAATAATGAATATTTTGAATTTTTTCCAAAAGTAAAGTAGTTGCAAACTCATCCTTTTTGAAACTTTTTTTTGGCTGTTGAGAGGAGTAAAAAACCTTCAAAAATTTCAATCCTGCATGATTCTACCAAGAAATGTGATTCTTCATTCAAAACGCTGATTTTTGCTATTGGTTTCTATTGAATAATGAATGTTTTGAATTTTCTCCAAAAGTAAAGTAGTTGCAAACTCATGCTTTTAGAGACTTGTTTGGGCTCATGAGAGGAGTAGAAAAACATCAAAAATTTCAGTCCTGCATGATTCTACCAAGAAATGAGTGTTCATTCAAACCGCTGGTTTTTGATATTTTGGGCCCTATTGAATAATGAATGTTTTGAATTTTCTCCAAAAGTAAAGTAGTTGCAAACTCATCCTTTTAGAAACTTGTTTGGGCTGTTGAGAGGAGTAAAAACCATCAAAAATTTCAGTCCTGCATGATTGTACCAAGAAATGTGATTCTTCATTCAAAACGCTGGTTTTTGCTATTGGGCTCTATTGAATAATGAATGTTTTGAATTTTCTCCAAAAGTAAAGTAGTTGCAAACTCATCCTTTTAGAAACTTGTTTGTGCTGTTGAGAGGAGTAAAAAAACATCAAAAATTTCAATCCTGCATGATTCTACCAAGAAATGTGATTCTTCATTCAAAACCTGATTTTTGCTATTGGGCTCTATTGAATAATGAATGTTTTGAATTTTCTCCAAAAGTAAAGTAGTTGCAAACTCATCCTTTTAGAGACTTGTTTGGGCTCATGAGAGGAGTAGAAAAACATCAAAAATTTCAGTCCTGCACGATTCTACCAAGAAATGTGAGTGTTCATTCAAACCGCTGGATTTTGATAGTTTGGGCCATATTGAATAATGAATGTTTTGAATTTTCTCCAAAAGTAAAGTAGTTGCAAACTCATCCTTTTAGAAACTTGTTTGGGCTGTTGAGAGGAGTAAAAAACCATCAAAAATTTCAATCCTGCATGATTCTACCAAGAAATGTGATTCTTCATTCAAAACCTGATTTTTGCTATTGGGCTCTATTGAATAATGAATGTTTTGAATTTTCTCCAAAAGTAAAGTAGTTGCAAACTCATGCTTTTAGAGACTTGTTTGGGCTCATGAGAGGAGTAGAAAAACATCAAAAATTTCAGTCCTACATGATTCTACCAAGAAATATGTGTTTATTCAAACCGCTGGTTTTTGATATTTTGGGCCCTATTGAATAATGAATGTTTTGAATTTTCTCCAAAAGTAAAGTAGTTGCAAACTCATCCTTTTAGAAACTTGTTTGGGCTGTTGAGAGGAGTAAAAAACCATCAAAAATTTCAATCCTGCATGATTCTACCAAGAAATGTGATTCTTCATTCAAAACGCTGATTTTTGCTATTGGGTTCTATTGAATAATGAATGTTTTGAATTTTCTCCAAAAGTAAAGTAGTTGCAAGCTCATGCTTTTAGAGACTTGTTTGGGCTCATGAAAGGAGTAGAAAAACATCAAAAATTTCAGTCCTGCATGATTCTACCAAGAAATGTGTGTTCATTCAAACCGCTGGTTTTTGATATTTTGGGCCCTATTGAATAATGAATATTTTGAATTTTTTCCAAAAGTAAAGTAGTTGCAAACTCATCCTTTTTGAAACTTGTTTTGGCTGTTGACAGGAGTAAAAAACCTTCAAAAATTTCAATCCTGCATGATTCTACCAAGAAATGTGATTCTTCATTCAAAACGCTGATTTTTGCTATTGGTTTCTATTGAATAATGAATGTTTTGAATTTTCTCCAAAAGTAAAGTAGTTGCAAACTCATGCTTTTAGAGACTTGTTTGGGCTCATGAGAGGAGTAGAAAAACATCAAAAATTTCAGTCCTGCATGATTCTACCAAGAAATGAGTGTTCATTCAAACCGCTGGTTTTTGATATTTTGGGCCCTATTGAATAATGAATGTTTTGAATTTTCTCCAAAAGTAAAGTAGTTGCAAACTCATCCTTTTAGAAACTTGTTTGGGCTGTTGAGAGGAGTAAAAAAACCATCAAAAATTTCAATCCTGCATGATTCTACCAAGAAATGTGATTCTTCATTCAAAACCTGATTTTTGCTATTGGGCTCTATTGAATAATGAATGTTTTGAATTTTCTCCAAAAGTAAAGTAGTTGCAAACTCATGCTTTTAGAGACTTGTTTGGGCTCATGAGAGGAGTAGAAAAACATCAAAAATTTCAGTCCTGCATGATTCTACCAAGAAATATGTGTTCATTCAAACCGCTGGTTTTTGATATTTTGGGCCCTATTGAATAATGAATGTTTTGAATTTTCTGCAAAGTAAAGTAGTTGCAAACTCATCCTTTTAGAAACTTGTTTGGGCTGTTGAGAGGAGTAAAAAACCATCAAAAATTTCAATCCTGCATGATTCTACCAAGAAATGTGATTCTTCATTCAAAACGCTGATTTTTGCTATTGGGTTCTATTGAATAATGAATGTTTTGAATTTTCTCCAAAAGTAAAGTAGTTGCAAGCTCATGCTTTTAGAGACTTGTTTGGGCTCATGAGAGGAGTAGAAAAACATCAAAAATTTCAGTCCTGCATGATTCTACCAAGAAATGTGTGTTCATTCAAACCGCTAGTTTGTGATATTTTGGGCCCTATTGAATAATGAATGTTTTGAATTTTCTCGAAAAGTAAAGTAGTTGCAAACTCATCCTTTTAGAAACTTGTTTGGGCTGTTGAGATGAGTAAAAAACCATCAAAAATTTCAATCCTGCATGATTCTACCAAGAAATGTGATTCTTCATTCAAAAGCTGGTTTTTGCTATTGGGCTCTATTGAATAATGAATGTTTTGAATTTTCTCCAAAAGTAAAGTAGTTGCAAACTCATTCTTTTAGAGACTTGTTTGTGCTCATGAGAGGAGTAGAAAAACATCAAAAATTTCAGTCCTGCACGATTCTACCAAGAAATGTGAGTGTTCATTCAAACCGCTGGTTTTTGATAGTTTGGGCCCTATTGAATAATGAATGTTTTGAATTTTCTCCAAAAGTAAAGTAGTTGCAAACTTATCCTTTTAGAAACTTGTTTGGGCTGTTGAGAGGAGTAAAAAAACCATCAAAAATTTCAATCCTGCATGATTCTACCAAGAAATGTGATTCTTCATTCAAAACGCTGATTTTTGCTATTGGGTTCTATTGAATAATGAATGTTTTGAATTTTCTCCAAAAGTAAAGTAGTTGCAAGCTCATGCCTTTAGAGACTTGTTTGGGCTCATGAAAGGAGTAGAAAAACATCAAAAATTTCAGTCCTGCATGATTCTACCAAGAAATGAGTGTTCATTCAAACCGCTGGTTTTTGATATTTTGGGCCCTATTGAATAATGAATGTTTTGAATTTTCTCCAAAAGTAAAGTAGTTGCAAACTCATCCTTTTAGAAACTTGTTTGGGCTGTTGAGAGGAGTAAAAAACCATCAAAAATTTCAGTCCTGCATGATTGTACCAAGAAATGTGATTCTTCATTCAAAACGCTGGTTTTTGCTATTGGGCTCTATTGAATAATGAATGTTTTGAATTTTCTCCAAAAGTAAAGTAGTTGCAAACTCATCCTTTTAGAAACTTGTTTGGGCTGTTGAGAGGAGTAAAAAAACCATCAAAAATTTCAATCCTGCATGATTCTACCAAGAAATGTGATTCTTCATTCAAAACCTGATTTTTGCTATTGGGCTCTATTGAATAATGAATGTTTTGAATTTTCTCCAAAAGTAAAGTAGTTGCAAACTCATGCTTTTAGAGACTTGTTTGGGCTCATGAGAGGAGTAGAAAAACATCAAAAATTTCAGTCCTGCATGATTCTACCAAGAAATGTGTGTTCATTCAAACCGCTGGTTTTTGATATT
The DNA here is from genome assembly GCF_039654945.1 of Dendrobates tinctorius. Taxonomy (NCBI): domain Eukaryota; kingdom Metazoa; phylum Chordata; class Amphibia; order Anura; family Dendrobatidae; genus Dendrobates; species Dendrobates tinctorius. The sequence continues at coordinate 28,616,789 of NW_027361793.1, forward strand.
TTGGGCCCTATTGAATAATGAATGTTTTGAATTTTCTCCAAAAGTAAAGTAGTTGCAAACTCATCCTTTTAGAAACTTGTTTGGGCTGTTGAGAGGAGTAAAAAACCATCAAAAATTTCAATCCTGCATTTTCTACCAAGAAATGTGATTCTTCATTCAAAACGCTGGTTTTTGCTATTGGGCTCTATTGAATAATGAATGTTTTGAATTTTCTCCAAAAGTAAAGTAGTTGCAAACTCATCCTTTTAGAGACTTGTTTGTGCTCATGAGAGGAGTAGAAAAACATCAAAAATTTCAGTCCTGCACGATTCTACCAAGAAATGTGAGTGTTCATTCAAACCGCTGGTTTTTGATAGTTTGGGCCCTATTAAATAATGAATGTTTTGAATTTTCTCCAAAAGTAAAGTAGTTGCAAACTCATCCTTTTAGAAACTTGTTTGGGCTGTTGAGAGGAGTAAAAAACCATCAAAAATTTCAATCCTGCATGATTCTACCAAGAAATGTGATTCTTCATTCAAAACCTGATTTTTGCTATTGGGTTCTATTGAATAATGAATGTTTTGAATTTTCTCCAAAAGTAAAGTAGTTGCAAACTCATGCTTTTAGAGACCTGTTTGGGCTCATGAGAGGAGTAGAAAAACATCAAAAATTTCAGTCCTGCATGATTCTACCAAGAAATGTGTGTTCATTCATACCGCTGGTTTTTGATATTTTGGGCCCTATTGAATAATGAATGTTTTGAATTTTCTCCAAAAGTAAAGTAGTTGCAAACTCTTCATTTTAGAAACTTGTTTGGGCTGTTGAGAGGAGTAAAAAACCATCAAAAATTTCAATCCTGCATGATTCTACCAAGAAATGTGATTCTTCATTCAAACCTCTGGTTTTTGATATTTTGGGCCCTATTGAATAATGAATGTTTTGAATTTTCTCGAAAAGTAAAGTAGTTGCAAACTCATCCTTTTAGAAACTTGTTTGGGCTGTTGAGAGGAGTAAAAAACCATCAAAAATTTCAATCCTGCATGATTCTACCAAGAAATGTGATTCTTCATTCAAAAGCTGGTTTTTGCTATTGGGCTCTATTGAATAATGAATGTTTTGAATTTTCTTCAAAAGTAAAGTAGTTGCAAACTCATTCTTTTAGAGACTTGTTTGTGCTCATGAGAGGAGTAGAAAAACATCAAAAATTTCAGTCCTGCACGATTCTACCAAGAAATGTGAGTGTTCATTCAAACCGCTGGTTTTTGATAGTTTGGGCCCTATTGAATAATGAATGTTTTGAATTTTCTCCAAAAGTAAAGTAGTTGCAAACTTATCCTTTTAGAAACTTGTTTGGGCTGTTGAGAGGAGTAAAAAAACCATCAAAAATTTCAATCCTGCATGATTCTACCAAGAAATGTGATTCTTCATTCAAAACGCTGATTTTTGCTATTGGGTTCTATTGAATAATGAATGTTTTGAATTTTCTCCAAAAGTAAAGTAGTTGCAAGCTCATGCTTTTAGAGACTTGTTTGGGCTCATGAGAGGAGTAGAAAAACATCAAAAATTTCAGTCCTCCATGATTCTACCAAGAAATGTGTGTTCATTCAAACCGCTGGTTTTTGATATTTTGGGCCCTATTGAATAATGAATATTTTGAATTTTTTCCAAAAGTAAAGTAGTTGCAAACTCATCCTTTTTGAAACTTTTTTTTGGCTGTTGAGAGGAGTAAAAAACCTTCAAAAATTTCAATCCTGCATGATTCTACCAAGAAATGTGATTCTTCATTCAAAACGCTGATTTTTGCTATTGGTTTCTATTGAATAATGAATGTTTTGAATTTTCTCCAAAAGTAAAGTAGTTGCAAACTCATGCTTTTAGAGACTTGTTTGGGCTCATGAGAGGAGTAGAAAAACATCAAAAATTTCAGTCCTGCATGATTCTACCAAGAAATGAGTGTTCATTCAAACCGCTGGTTTTTGATATTTTGGGCCCTATTGAATAATGAATGTTTTGAATTTTCTCCAAAAGTAAAGTAGTTGCAAACTCATCCTTTTAGAAACTTGTTTGGGCTGTTGAGAGGAGTAAAAACCATCAAAAATTTCAGTCCTGCATGATTGTACCAAGAAATGTGATTCTTCATTCAAAACGCTGGTTTTTGCTATTGGGCTCTATTGAATAATGAATGTTTTGAATTTTCTCCAAAAGTAAAGTAGTTGCAAACTCATCCTTTTAGAAACTTGTTTGTGCTGTTGAGAGGAGTAAAAAAACATCAAAAATTTCAATCCTGCATGATTCTACCAAGAAATGTGATTCTTCATTCAAAACCTGATTTTTGCTATTGGGCTCTATTGAATAATGAATGTTTTGAATTTTCTCCAAAAGTAAAGTAGTTGCAAACTCATCCTTTTAGAGACTTGTTTGGGCTCATGAGAGGAGTAGAAAAACATCAAAAATTTCAGTCCTGCACGATTCTACCAAGAAATGTGAGTGTTCATTCAAACCGCTGGATTTTGATAGTTTGGGCCCTATTGAATAATGAATGTTTTGAATTTTCTCCAAAAGTAAAGTAGTTGCAAACTCATCCTTTTAGAAACTTGTTTGGGCTGTTGAGAGGAGTAAAAAACCATCAAAAATTTCAATCCTGCATGATTCTACCAAGAAATGTGATTCTTCATTCAAAACCTGATTTTTGCTATTGGGCTCTATTGAATAATGAATGTTTTGAATTTTCTCCAAAAGTAAAGTAGTTGCAAACTCATGCTTTTAGAGACTTGTTTGGGCTCATGAGAGGAGTAGAAAAACATCAAAAATTTCAGTCCTACATGATTCTACCAAGAAATATGTGTTTATTCAAACCGCTGGTTTTTGATATTTTGGGCCCTATTGAATAATGAATGTTTTGAATTTTCTCCAAAAGTAAAGTAGTTGCAAACTCATCCTTTTAGAAACTTGTTTGGGCTGTTGAGAGGAGTAAAAAACCATCAAAAATTTCAATCCTGCATGATTCTACCAAGAAATGTGATTCTTCATTCAAAACGCTGATTTTTGCTATTGGGTTCTATTGAATAATGAATGTTTTGAATTTTCTCCAAAAGTAAAGTAGTTGCAAGCTCATGCTTTTAGAGACTTGTTTGGGCTCATGAAAGGAGTAGAAAAACATCAAAAATTTCAGTCCTGCATGATTCTACCAAGAAATGTGTGTTCATTCAAACCGCTGGTTTTTGATATTTTGGGCCCTATTGAATAATGAATATTTTGAATTTTTTCCAAAAGTAAAGTAGTTGCAAACTCATCCTTTTTGAAACTTGTTTTGGCTGTTGACAGGAGTAAAAAACCTTCAAAAATTTCAATCCTGCATGATTCTACCAAGAAATGTGATTCTTCATTCAAAACGCTGATTTTTGCTATTGGTTTCTATTGAATAATGAATGTTTTGAATTTTCTCCAAAAGTAAAGTAGTTGCAAACTCATGCTTTTAGAGACTTGTTTGGGCTCATGAGAGGAGTAGAAAAACATCAAAAATTTCAGTCCTGCATGATTCTACCAAGAAATGAGTGTTCATTCAAACCGCTGGTTTTTGATATTTTGGGCCCTATTGAATAATGAATGTTTTGAATTTTCTCCAAAAGTAAAGTAGTTGCAAACTCATCCTTTTAGAAACTTGTTTGGGCTGTTGAGAGGAGTAAAAAACCATCAAAAATTTCAGTCCTGCATGATTGTACCAAGAAATGTGATTCTTCATTCAAAACGCTGGTTTTTGCTATTGGGCTCTATTGAATAATGAATGTTTTGAATTTTCTCCAAAAGTAAAGTAGTTGCAAACTCATCCTTTTAGAAACTTGTTTGGGCTGTTGAGAGGAGTAAAAAAACCATCAAAAATTTCAATCCTGCATGATTCTACCAAGAAATGTGATTCTTCATTCAAAACCTGATTTTTGCTATTGGGCTCTATTGAATAATGAATGTTTTGAATTTTCTCCAAAAGTAAAGTAGTTGCAAACTCATGCTTTTAGAGACTTGTTTGGGCTCATGAGAGGAGTAGAAAAACATCAAAAATTTCAGTCCTGCATGATTCTACCAAGAAATGTGTGTTCATTCAAACCGCTGGTTTTTGATATTTTGGGCCCTATTGAATAATGAATGTTTTGAATTTTCTCCAAAAGTAAAGTAGTTGCAAACTCATCCTTTTAGAAACTTGTTTGGGCTGTTGAGAGGAGTAAAAAACCATCAAAAATTTAAATCCTGCATTTTCTACCAAGAAATGTGATTCTTCATTCAAAACGCTGGTTTTTGCTATTGGGCTCTATTGAATAATGAATGTTTTGAATTTTCTCCAAAAGTAAAGTAGTTGCAAACTCATCCTTTTAGAGACTTGTTTGTGCTCATGAGAGGAGTAGAAAAACATCAAAAATTTCAGTCCTGCACGATTCTACCAAGAAATGTGAGTGTTCATTCAAACCGCTGGTTTTTGATAGTTTGGGCCCTATTGAATAATGAATGTTTTGAATTTTCTCCAAAAGTAAAGTAGTTGCAAACTCATCCTTTTAGAAACTTGTTTGGGCTGTTGAGAGGAGTAAAAAACCATCAAAAATTTCAATCCTGCATGATTCTACCAAGAAATGTGATTCTTCATTCAAAACCTGATTTTTGCTATTGGGTTCTATTGAATAATGAATGTTTTGAATTTTCTCCAAAAGTAAAGTAGTTGCAAACTCATGCTTTTAGAGACTTGTTTGGGCTCATGAGAGGAGTAGAAAAACATCAAAAATTTCAGTCCTGCATGATTCTACCAAGAAATGTGTGTTCATTCATACCGCAGGTTTTTGATATTTTGGGCCCTATTGAATAATGAATGTTTTGAATTTTCTCCAAAAGTAAAGTAGTTGCAAACTCTTCATTTTAGAAACTTGTTTGGGCTGTTGAGAGGAGTAAAAAACCATCAAAAATTTCAATCCTGCATGATTCTACCAAGAAATGTGATTCTTCATTCAAACCTCTGGTTTTTGATATTTTGGGCCCTATTGAATAATGAATGTTTTGAATTTTCTCCAAAAGTAAAGTAGTTGCAAGCTCATGCTTTTAGAGACTTGTTTGGGCTCATGAAAGGAGTAGAAAAACATCAAAAATTTCAGTCCTGCATGATTCTACCAAGAAATGTGTGTTCATTCAAACCGCTGGTTTTTGATATTTTGGGCCCTATTGAATAATGAATATTTTGAATTTTTTCCAAAAGTAAAGTAGTTGCAAACTCATCCTTTTTGAAACTTGTTTTGGCTGTTGACAGGAGTAAAAAACCTTCAAAAATTTCAATCCTGCATGATTCTACCAAGAAATGTGATTCTTCATTCAAAACGCTGATTTTTGCTATTGGTTTCTATTGAATAATGAATGTTTTGAATTTTCTCCAAAAGTAAAGTAGTTGCAAACTCATGCTTTTAGAGACTTGTTTGGGCTCATGAGAGGAGTAGAAAAACATCAAAAATTTCAGTCCTGCATGATTCTACCAAGAAATGAGTGTTCATTCAAACCGCTGGTTTTTGATATTTTGGGCCCTATTGAATAATGAATGTTTTGAATTTTCTCCAAAAGTAAAGTAGTTGCAAACTCATCCTTTTAGAAACTTGTTTGGGCTGTTGAGAGGAGTAAAAAACCATCAAAAATTTCAGTCCTGCATGATTGTACCAAGAAATGTGATTCTTCATTCAAAACCTGATTTTTGCTATTGGGCTCTATTGAATAATGAATGTTTTGAATTTTCTCCAAAAGTAAAGTAGTTGCAAACTCATGCTTTTAGAGACTTGTTTGGGCTCATGAGAGGAGTAGAAAAACATCAAAAATTTCAGTCCTGCATGATTCTACCAAGAAATGTGTGTTCATTCAAACCGCTGGTTTTTGATATTTTGGGCCCTATTGAATAATGAATGTTTTGAATTTTCTCCAAAAGTAAAGTAGTTGCAAACTCATCCTTTTAGAAACTTGTTTGGGCTGTTGAGAGGAGTAAAAAACCATCAAAAATTTAAATCCTGCATTTTCTACCAAGAAATGTGATTCTTCATTCAAAACGCTGGTTTTTGCTATTGGGCTCTATTGAATAATGAATGTTTTGAATTTTCTCCAAAAGTAAAGTAGTTGCAAACTCATCCTTTTAGAGACTTGTTTGTGCTCATGAGAGGAGTAGAAAAACATCAAAAATTTCAGTCCTGCACGATTCTACCAAGAAATGTGAGTGTTCATTCAAACCGCTGGTTTTTGATAGTTTGGGCCCTATTGAATAATGAATGTTTTGAATTTTCTCCAAAAGTAAAGTAGTTGCAAACTCATCCTTTTAGAAACTTGTTTGGGCTGTTGAGAGGAGTAAAAAACCATCAAAAATTTCAATCCTGCATGATTCTACCAAGAAATGTGATTCTTCATTCAAAACCTGATTTTTGCTATTGGGTTCTATTGAATAATGAATGTTTTGAATTTTCTCCAAAAGTAAAGTAGTTGCAAACTCATGCTTTTAGAGACTTGTTTGGGCTCATGAGAGGAGTAGAAAAACATCAAAAATTTCAGTCCTGCATGATTCTACCAAGAAATGTGTGTTCATTCATACCGCTGGTTTTTGATATTTTGGGCCCTATTGAATAATGAATGTTTTGAATTTTCTCCAAAAGTAAAGTAGTTGCAAACTCTTCATTTTAGAAACTTGTTTGGGCTGTTGAGAGGAGTAAAAAACCATCAAAAATTTCAATCCTGCATGATTCTACCAAGAAATGTGATTCTTCATTCAAACCTCTGGTTTTTGATATTTTGGGCCCTATTGAATAATGAATGTTTTGAATTTTCTCGAAAAGTAAAGTAGTTGCAAACTCATCCTTTTAGAAACTTGTTTGGGCTGTTGAGAGGAGTAAAAAACCATCAAAAATTTCAATCCTGCATGATTCTACCAAGAAATGTGATTCTTCATTCAAAAGCTGGTTTTTGCTATTGGGCTCTATTGAATAATGAATGTTTTGAATTTTCTTCAAAAGTAAAGTAGTTGCAAACTCATTCTTTTAGAGACTTGTTTGTGCTCATGAGAGGAGTAGAAAAACATCAAAAATTTCAGTTCTGCACGATTCTACCAAGAAACGTGAGTGTTCATTCAAACCGCTGGTTTTTGATAGTTTGGGCCCTATTGAACAATGAATGTTTTGAATTTTCTCCAAAAGTAAAGTAGTTGCAAACTTATCCTTTTTTGAAACTTGTTTGGGTTGTTGAGAGGAGTAAAAAAACCATCAAAAATTTCAATCCTGCATGATTCTACCAAGAAATGTGATTCTTCATTCAAAACGCTGATTTTTGCTATTGGGTTCTATTTAGAGTTGAGCGATACCATCCGATACTTCAAAGTATCGTATCGGATGGTATCGGCCGATCTTTAAAAAAAGTATCGGTATCGCCGATTCCGATACCGGAAGTCCCATTCAAGTCTATGGGACTTCCGGTATCGGAATAAGAAAAACCCTTTCCTGCCCTTGTACAGCCTCTCTGGGGTCTGTACGGGCCTTTCGGGGGGCTGTGCCGGCCTGCCAGGGGGTCTGTGCAGGCTCCGGTGGTCTGTGCCGGCCTGCCGGTGGTCTGTGCAGGCTCCGGGAGGCTGTGCCGGCCTGCCGGGGGGCTGTGCCGGCCTGCCGGGGGGCTGTGCAGGCTCCGGGGGGCTGTGCCGGCCTGCCGGGGGACTGTGCAGGCTCCGGGGGGCTGTGCCGGCCTGCCGGGGGACTGTGCCGGCCTGCCGGGGGGCTGTGCCGGCCTGCCGGTGGTCTGTGCAGGCTCCGGGGGTCTGTGCAGACATCGTCCGATGGGACTACAAGTCCCATCGGGCGATGCCTGCTACCATGACAGTGATTGACACATTAGCCAATGATGGGACAGTAGTAGTCCCATCATCCGGCTAATGTGTTAAATGTAAAAAAAAAAAAAAATTACATGCTACATACATACAACATGCATACTACATACATGCTACATTCATACTACATACTACATACATGCTACATTCATACTACATGCAACATACATACTACATATATACTACATGCATGCTACATACATACTGCATACTACATGCTACATACATACTACATATATACTACATGCATGCTACATACATACTACATGCTACATACATACCACATACATACTACATATATACTACATGCATGCTACATACATACTACATATATACTACATGCATGCTACATACATACTGCATGCTACATACATACTACATATATACTACATACATGCTACATACATACTACATGCTACATACATACCACATACATGCTACATATATACTACATGCATGCTACATACATACTACATATATACTACATGCATGCTACATACATACTGCATGCTACATACATACTGCATGCTACATGCTTGCTACATACATACTACATACATACTACATGCTACATACATACCACATATATACTACATACATACAATACATTCATACAATACATACATAGACATACAGTACATATAACATAGAGTAACATACTTACCAATACTTGTCACATTGTTCCCCGAAGCCATTGTCGTCTACGGAATAAATATTAACATAACAAACCACAAAAATACTCACCCACGATCCGAAGCAGTCCACGAGTGTGTCCCACGACGATCTTGGGTAGAGAACGGCAGCATCAGCTGTTGCTGCCGTTCTCTACGGGCTGCAGGAATCCAATGACGGAAGGTAGGTATCCTTCCGCACTGTATTCCTCCGCCACTTAAAAAAAAAAAAAAGTCCCTAGTCTCACTTTATGCCATTGCTGTGTGGGAATTTCCAACACAGCAATGGCATAAAGTGAGACTAGGGACTTTTTTTTTTTTAAGTGGCGGAGGAATACAGTGCGGAAGGATACCTACCTTCCGTCATTGGATTCCTGCAGCCCGTAGAGAACGGCAGCATCATCTGATGCTGCAGTTCTCTACCCAAGATCGTCGTGGGACACACTCGTGGACTGCTTCGGATCGTGGGTGAGTATTTTTGTGGTTTGTTATGTTAATATTTATTCCGGAAAGACAATGGCTTCGGGGAACAATGTGACAAGTATTGGTAAGTATGTTACTCTATGTTATATGTACTGTATGTCTATGTATGTATTGTATGTATGTAGTATATATGTGGTATGTATGTAGCATGTAGTATGTATGTAGTATGTATGTAGCATGCATGTAGCATGTAGTATGTATGCAGCATGCATGTAGTATATATGTAGTATGTATGTAGCATGCATGTAGTATATATGTAGCATGTATGTAGTATGTATGTGGTATGTATGTAGCATGTAGTATGTATGTAGCATGCATGTAGTATGTATGTAGTATATATGTGGTATGTATGTAGTATGTATGTAGTATATATGTAGTATGTATGTAGTATATATGTAGTATGTATGTAGCATGTAGTATGTATGTAGCATGTATGTAGCATGCATGTAGTATGTATGTAGTATGTATGTAGCATGCATGTAGTATGTATGTAGTATGTATGTAGCATGTATGTAGTATGTATGTGGTATGTATGTAGCATGTAGTATATATGTAGCATGTATGTAGTATGTATGTGGTATGTATGTAGCATGTAGTATGTATGTAGCATGTATGTAGTATGTATGTAGTATATATGTAGTATGTATGTAGCATGTAGTATGTATGTAGCATGCATGTAGTATGTATGTAGTATGTATGTAGCATGTAGTATATATGTAGCATGTATGTAGTATGTATGTGGTATGTATGTAGCATGTAGTATATATGTAGCATGCATGTAGTATGTATGTGGTATGTATGTAGCATGTAGTATATATGTAGCATGCATGTAGTATGTATGTAGTATGTATGTAGCATGCATGTAGTATGTATGTGGTATGTATGTAGCATGTAGTATATATGTAGCATGCATGTAGTATGTATGTGGTATGTATGTAGCATGTAGTATGTATGTAGCATGCATGTAGTATGTAGGTAGTATGTATGTAGCATGCATGTAGTATGTATGTGGTATGTATGTAGCATGTAGTATATATGTAGCATGTATGTAGTATGTATGTGGTATGTATGTAGCATGTAGTATATATGTAGCATGCATGTAGTATGTATGTAGTATGTATGTAGCATGCATGTAGTATGTATGTGGTATGTATGTAGCATGTAGTATATATGTAGCATGCATGTAGTATGTATGTGGTATGTATGTAGCATGAAGTATGTATGTAGCATGCATGTAGTATGTATGTAGTATGTATGTAGCATGCATGTAGTATGTATGTGGTATGTATGTAGCATGTAGTATATATGTAGCATGCATGTAGTATGTATGTGGTATGTATGTAGCATGTAGTATATATGTAGCATGCATGTAGTATGTATGTAGTATGTATGTAGCATGCAGTATGTATGTAGTATGTATGTAGCATGCATGTAGTATGTATGTAGCATGCATGTAGTATGTATGTAGTATGTATGTAGTATGTATGTAGCATGTAGTATGTATGTAGTATATATGTAGTATGTATGTAGCATGTAGTATGTATGTAGTATTTTTTTTTTTTTTTTTTAACATTTAACACATTAGCCGGATGATGGGACTACTACTGTCCCATCATTGGCTAATGTGTCAATCACTGTCATGGTAGCAGGCATCGCCAGATGGGACTTGTAGTCCCATCGGACGATGCTTGCACAGACCCCCGGACATCAGCACAGCCCCCCGGCAGGCCGGCACAGCCCCCCGGCAGGCCGGTACAGACCCCCACAGGGTGCACAGACCACCGGCAGGCCGGCACAGCCCCCCGGCAGGCCGATACAGACCCCGGGCAGTCCACACAGCCCCCCGGCAGGCCGGCACAGCCCCCCGGCAGGCCGGCACAGCCCCCCGGCAGGCCGGCAGAGACCCCCGGAAGGCCCGAAATGACGGCGCATCATGATGCGCACACACCGCGCATCATGATAACGTCAGGCCGTCAATCAACTGAACTTCCGATTCCGATGCCGAATTCCGATATTGAAAAAATATCGGAAGTCGGTATCGGAATTCCGATACAGCAAGTATCGGCCGATACCCGATACTTGCGGTATCGGAATGCTCAACACTAGTTCTATTGAATAATGAATGTTTTGAATTTTCTCCAAAAGTAAAGTAGTTGCAAGCTCATGCTTTTAGAGACTTGTTTGGGCTCATGAGAGGAGTAGAAAAACATCAAAAATTTCAGTCCTGCATGATTCTACCAAGAAATGTGTGTTCATTCAAACCGCTGGTTTTTGATATTTTGGGCCCTATTGAATAATGAATATTTTGAATTTTTTCCAAAAGTAAAGTAGTTGCAAACTCATCCTTTTTGAAACTTTTTTTTGGCTGTTGACAGGAGTAAAAAACCTTCAAAAATTTCAATCCTGCATGATTCTACCAAGAAATGTGATTCTTCATTCAAAACGCTGATTTTTGCTATTGGTTTCTATTGAATAATGAATGTTTTGAATTTTCTCCAAAAGTAAAGTAGTTGCAAACTCATGCTTTTAGAGACTTGTTTGGGCTCATGAGAGGAGTAGAAAAACATCAAAAATTTCAGTCCTGCATGATTCTACCAAGAAATGAGTGTTCATTCAAACCGCTGGTTTTTGATATTTTGGGCCCTATTGAATAATGAATGTTTTGAATTTTCTCCAAAAGTAAAGTAGTTGCAAACTCATCCTTTTAGAAACTTGTTTGGGCTGTTGAGAGGAGTAAAAACCATCAAAAATTTCAGTCCTGCATGATTGTACCAAGAAATGTGATTCTTCATTCAAAACGCTGGTTTTTGCTATTGGGCTCTATTGAATAATGAATGTTTTGAATTCTCTCCAAAAGTAAAGTAGTTGCAAACTCATCCTTTTAGAAACTTGTTTGTGCTGTTGAGAGGAGTAAAAAAACATAAAAAATTTCAATCCTGCATGATTCTACCAAGAAATGTGATTCTTCATTCAAAACCTGATTTTTGCTATTGGGCTCTATTGAATAATGAATGTTTTGAATTTTCTCCAAAAGTAAAGTAGTTGCAAACTCATCCTTTTAGAGACTTGTTTGGGCTCATGAGAGGAGTAGAAAAACATCAAAAATTTCAGTCCTGCACGATTCTACCAAGAAATGTGAGTGTTCATTCAAACCACTGGATTTTGATAGTTTGGGCCCTATTGAATAATGAATGTTTTGAATTTTCTCCAAAAGTAAAGTAGTTGCAAACTCATCCTTTTAGAAACTTGTTTGGGCTGTTGAGAGGAGTAAAAAACCATCAAAAATTTCAATCCTGCATGATTCTACCAAGAAATGTGATTCTTCATTCAAAACCTGATTTTTGCTATTGGGCTCTATTGAATAATGAATGTTTTGAATTTTCTCCAAAAGTAAAGTAGTTGCAAACTCATGCTTTTAGAGACTTGTTTGGGCTCATGAGAGGAGTAGAAAAACATCAAAAATTTCAGTCCTGCATGATTCTACCAATAAATATGTGTTTATTCAAACCGCTGGTTTTTGATATTTTGGGCCCTATTGAATAATGAATGTTTTGAATTTTCTCCAAAAGTAAAGTAGTTGCAAACTCATCCTTTTAGAAACTTGTTTGGGCTGTTGAGTGGAGTAAAAAACCATCAAAAATTTCAATCCTGCATGATTCTACCAAGAAATGTGATTCTTCATTCAAAATGCTGATTTTTGCTATTGGGTTCTATTGAATAATGAATGTTTTGAATTTTCTCCAAAAGTAAAGTAGTTGCAAACTCATCCTTTTAGAGACTTGTTTGGGCTCATGAGAGGAGTAGAAAAACATCAAAAATTTCAGTCCTGCACGATTCTACCAAGAAATGTGAGTGTTCATTCAAACCGCTGGTTTTTGATATTTTGGGCCCTATTGAATAATGAATGTTTTGAATTTTCTCCAAAAGTAAAGTAGTTGCAAACTCATCCTTTTAGAAACTTGTTTGGGCTGTTGAGAGGAGTAAAAACCATCAAAAATTTCAGTCCTGCATGATTGTACCAAGAAATGTGATTCTTCATTCAAAACGCTGGTTTTTGCTATTGGGCTCTATTGAATAATGAATGTTTTGAATTCTCTCCAAAAGTAAAGTAGTTGCAAACTCATCCTTTTAGAAACTTGTTTGTGCTGTTGAGAGGAGTAAAAAAACATAAAAAATTTCAATCCTGCATGATTCTACCAAGAAATGTGATTCTTCATTCAAAACCTGATTTTTGCTATTGGGCTCTATTGAATAATGAATGTTTTGAATTTTCTCCAAAAGTAAAGTAGTTGCAAACTCATCCTTTTAGAGACTTGTTTGGGCTCATGAGAGGAGTAGAAAAACATCAAAAATTTCAGTCCTGCACGATTCTACCAAGAAATGTGAGTGTTCATTCAAACCACTGGATTTTGATAGTTTGGGCCCTATTGAATAATGAATGTTTTGAATTTTCTCCAAAAGTAAAGTAGTTGCAAACTCATCCTTTTAGAAACTTGTTTGGGCTGTTGAGAGGAGTAAAAAACCATCAAAAATTTCAATCCTGCATGATTCTACCAAGAAATGTGATTCTTCATTCAAAACCTGATTTTTGCTATTGGGCTCTATTGAATAATGAATGTTTTGAATTTTCTCCAAAAGTAAAGTAGTTGCAAACTCATGCTTTTAGAGACTTGTTTGGGCTCATGAGAGGAGTAGAAAAACATCAAAAATTTCAGTCCTGCATGATTCTACCAATAAATATGTGTTTATTCAAACCGCTGGTTTTTGATATTTTGGGCCCTATTGAATAATGAATGTTTTGAATTTTCTCCAAAAGTAAAGTAGTTGCAAACTCATCCTTTTAGAAACTTGTTTGGGCTGTTGAGTGGAGTAAAAAACCATCAAAAATTTCAATCCTGCATGATTCTACCAAGAAATGTGATTCTTCATTCAAAACGCTGATTTTTGCTATTGGGTTCTATTGAATAATGAATGTTTTGAATTTTCTCCAAAAGTAAAGTAGTTGCAAACTCATCCTTTTAGAGACTTGTTTGGGCTCATGAGAGGAGTAGAAAAACCAAAAATTTCAGTCCTGCACGATTCTACCAAGAAATGTGAGTGTTCATTCAAACCGCTGGTTTTTGATAGTTTGGGCCCTATTGAATAATGAATGTTTTGAATTTTCTCCAAAAGTAAAGTAGTTGCAAACTCATCCTTTTAGAAACTTGTTTGGGCTGTTGAGAGGAGTAAAAAACCATCAAAAATTTCAATCCTGCATGATTCTACCAAGAAATGTGATTCTTCATTCAAAACGCTGATTTTTGCTATTGGGTTCTATTGAATAATGAATGTTTTGAATTTTCTCCAAAAGTAAAGTAGTTGCAAGCTCATGCTTTTAGAGACTTGTTTGGGCTCATGAGAGGAGTAGAAAAACATCAAAAATTTCAGTCCTGCATGATTCTACCAAGAAATGTGTGTTCATTCAAACCGCTGGTTTTTGATATTTTGGGCCCTATTGAATAATGAATGTTTTGAATTTTCTCCAAAAGTAAAGTAGTTGCAAACTCATCCTTTTAGAAACTTGTTTGGGCTGTTGAGAGGAGTAAAAAACCATCAAAAATTTCAATCCTGCATGATTCTACCAAGAAATGTGATTCTTCATTCAAAACGCTGATTTTTGCTATTGGGTTCTATTGAATAATGAATGTTTTGAATTTTCTCCAAAAGTAAAGTAGTTGCAAACTCATCCTTTTAGAGACTTGTTTGGGCTCATAAGAGGAGTAGAAAAACATCAAAAATTTCAGTCCTGCACGATTCTACCAAGAAATGTGAGTGTTCATTCAAACCGCTGGTTTTTGATAGTTTGGGCCCTATTGAATAATGAATGTTTTGAATTTTCTCCAAAAGTAAAGTAGTTGCAAGCTCATGCTTTTAGAGACTTGTTTGGGCTCATGAGAGGAGTAGAAAAACATCAAAAATTTCAGTCCTGCATTATTCTACCAAGAAATGTGTGTTCATTCAAACCGCTGGTTTTTGATATTTTGGGCCTTATTGAATAATGAATGTTTTGAATTTTCTCCAAAAGTAAAGTAGTTGCAAACTCATCCTTTTAGAAACTTGTTTGGGCTGTTGAGAGGAGTAAAAAACCATCAAAAATTTCAATCCTGCATGATTCTACCAAGAAATGTGATTCTTCATTCAAAACGCTGATTTTTGCTATTGGGTTCTATTGAATAATGAATGTTTTGAATTTTCTCCAAAAGTAAAGTAGTTGCAAGCTCATGCTTTTAGAGACTTGTTTGGGCTCATGAGAGGAGTAGAAAAACATCAAAAATTTCAGTCCTGCATGATTCTACCAAGAGATGTGTGTTAATTCAAACCACTGGTTTTTGATATTTTGGGCCCTATTGCATAATGAATGTTTTGAATTTTCTCCAAAAGTAAAGTAGTTGCAAACTCATCCTTTTAGAAACTTGTTTGGGCTGTTGAGAGGAGTAAAAAACCATCAAAAATTTCAAGCCTGCATGATTCTACCAAGAAATGTGATTCTTCAATCAAAACCTGATTTTTGCTATTGGGCTCTATTGAATAATGAATGTTTTGAATTTTCTCCAAAAGTAAAGTAGTTGCAAACTCATGCTTTTAGAGACTTGTTTGGGCTCATGAGAGGAGTAGAAAAACATCAAAAATTTCAGTCCTGCATGATTCTACCAAGAAATGTGTGTTCATTCAAACCGCTGGTTTTTGATTTTTTGGGCCCTATTGAATAATGAATGTTTTGAATTTTCTCCAAAAGTAAAGTAGTTGCAAACTCATCCTTTTAGAAACTTGTTTGGGCTGTTGAGAGGAGTAAAAAAACCATCAAAAATTTCAATCCTGCATGATTCTACCAAGAAATGTGATTCTTCATTCAAAACGCTGGTTTTTGATATTTTGGGCCCTATTGAATAATGAATGTTTTGAATTTTCTCCAAAAGTAAAGTAGTTGCAAACTCATCCTTTTAGAAACTTGTTTGGGCTGTTGAGAGGAGTAAAAAAACATCAAAAATTTCAATCCTGCATGATTCTACCAAGAAATGTGATTCTTCATTCAAAACGCTGATTTTTGCTATTGGGTTCTATTGAATAATGAATGCTTTGAATTTTCTCCAAAAGTAAAGTAGTTGCAAACTCATGCTTTTAGAGACTTGTTTGGGCTCATGAGAGGAGTAGAAAAACATCAAAAATTTCAGTCCTGCATGATTCTACCAAGAAATGTGTGTTCATTCAAACCGCTGGTTTTTGATATTTTGGGCCCTATTGAATAATGAATGTTTTGAATTTTCTCCAAAAGTAAAGTAGTTGCAAACTCATCCTTTTTGAAACTTGTTTGGGCTGTTGAGAGGAGTAAAAAACCATCAAAAATTTCAATCCTGCATGATTCTACCAAGAAATGTGATTCTTCATTCAAAACGCTGGTTTTTGCTATTGGGCTCTATTGAATAATGAATGTTTTGAATTTTCTCCAAAAGTAAAGTAGTTGCGAACTCATCCTTTTAGAGTCTTGGTTTGGGCTCATGAGAGGAGTAGAAAAACATCAAAAATTTCAGTCCTGCACGATTCTACCAAGAAATGTGAGTGTTCATTCAAACCGCTGGTTTTTGATATTTTGGGCCCTATTGAATAATGAATGTTTTGAATTTTCTCCAAAAGTAAAGTAGTTGCAAACTCATCCTTTTAGAAACTTGTTTGGGCTGTTGAGAGGAGTAAAATAGAATCAAAAATTTCAATCCTGCATGATTCTACCAAGAAATGTGATTCTTCATTCAAAACCTGATTTTTGCTATTGGGCTCTATTGAATAATGAATGTTTTGAATTTTCTCCAAAAGTAAAGTAGTTGCAAACTCATCCTTTTAGAGACTTGTTTGGGCTCATGAGAGGAGTAGAAAAACATCAAAAATTTCAGTCCTGCACGATTCTACCAAGAAATGTGAGTGTTCATTCAAACCGCTGGTTTTTGATAGTTTGGGCCCTATTGAATAATGAATGTTTTGAATTTTCTCCAAAAGTAAAGTAGTTGCAAACTCATCCTTTTAGAGACTTGTTTGGGCTGTTGAGAGGAGTAAAATAGAATCAAAAATTTCAATCCTGCATGATTCTACCAAGAAATGTGATTCTTCATTCAAAACCTGATTTTTGCTATTGGGCTCTATTGAATAATGAATGTTTTGAATTTTCTCCAAAAGTAAAGTAGTTGCAAACTCATCCTTTTAGAGACTTGTTTGGGCTCATGAGAGGAGTAGAAAAACATCAAAAATTTCAGTCCTGCACGATTCTACCAAGAAATGTGAGTGTTCATTCAAACCGCTGGTTTTTGATAGTTTGGGCCCTATTGAATAATGAATGTTTTGAATTTTCTCCAAAAGTAAAGTAGTTGCAAACTCATCCTTTTAGAAACTTGTTTGGGCTGTTGAGAGGAGTAAAAAAAATCAAAAATTTCAATCCTGCATGATTCTACCAAGAAATGTGATTCTTCATTCAAAACGCTGGTTTTTGCTATTGGGCTCTATTGAATAATGAATGTTTTGAATTTTCTCCAAAAGTAAAGTAGTTGCAAACTCATCCTTTTAGAGACTTGTTTGTGCTCATGAGAGGAGTAGAAAAACATCAAAAATTTCAGTCCTGCACGATTCTACCAAGAAATGTGAGTGTTCATTCAAACCGCTGGTTTTTGATAGTTTGGGCCCTATTGAATAATGAATGTTTTGAATTTTCTCCAAAAGTAAAGTAGTTGCAAAAGCATCCTTTTAGAAACTTGTTTGGGCTGTTGACAGGAGTAAAAAACCATCAAAAATTTCAATCCTGCATGATTCTACCCAGAAATGTGATTATTCATTCAAAACGCTGATTTTTGCTATTGGGTTCTATTGAATAATGAATGTTTTGAATTTTCTCCAAAAGTAAAGTAGTTGCAAGCTCATGCTTTATAGACTTGTTTGGGCTCATGAGAGGAGTAGAAAAACATCAAAAATTTCAGTACTGCATGATTCTACCAAGAAATGTGTGTTCATTCAAACCGCTGGTTTTTGATATTTTGGGCCCTATTGAATAATGAATGTTTTAAATTTTCTCCAAAAGTAAAGAAGATGCAAACTCATCCTTTTAGAAACTTGTTTGGGCTGTTGAGAGGAGTAAAAAACCATCAAAAATTTCAATCCTGCATGATTCTACCAAGAAATGTGATTCTTCATTCAAAACGCTGATTTTTGCTATTGGGTTATATTGAATAATGAATGTTTTGAATTTTCTCCAAAAGTCAAGTAGTTGCAAGCTCATGCTTTTAGAGACATGTTAGGGCTCATGAGAGGAGTAGAAAAACATCAAAAATTTCAGTCCTGCACGATTCTACCAAGAAATGTGTGTTCATTCAAACCGCTGGTTTTTGATATTTTGGGCCCTATTGAATAATGAATGTTTTGAATTTTCTCCAAAAGTAAAGTAGTTGCAAACTCATCCTTTTAGAAACTTGTTTGGGCTGTTGAGAGGAGTAAAAAACCATCAAAAATTTCAATCCTGCATATTCTACCAAGAAATGTGATTCTTCATTCAAAACGCTGGTTTTTGCTTTTGGGCTCTATTGAATAATGAATGTTTTGAATTTTCTCCAAAAGTAAAGTAGTTGCAAACTCATCCTTTTAGAGACTTGTTTGTGCTCATGAGAGGAGTAGAAAAACATCAAAAATTTCAGTCCTGCACGATTCTACCAAGAAATGTGAGTGTTCATTCAAACCGCTGGTTTTTGATAGTTTGGGCCCTATTGAGTAATGAATGTTTTGAATTTTCTCCAAAAGTAAAGTAGTTGCAAACTCCTCCTTTTAGAAACTTGTTTGGGCTGTTGAGAGGAGTAAAAAAACATCAAAAATTTCAATCCTGCACGATTCTACCAAGAAATGTGAGTGTTCATTCAAACCGCTGGTTTTTGATATTTTGGGCCCTATTGAATAATGAATGTTTTGAATTTTCTCCAAATGTAAAGTAGTTGCAAGCTATTGCTTTTAGAGACTTGTTTGGGCTCATGAGAGGAGTAGAAAAACATCAAAAATTTCAGTCCTGCATGATTCTACCAAGAAATGTGTGTTCATTCAAACTGCTGGTTTTTGATATTTTGGGCCCTATTGAATAATGAATGTTTTGAATTTTCTCCAAAAGTAAAGTAGTTGCAAACTCATGCTTTTTTGTTTAAATATTTTTATTAAAGTTTCAAGTATAGAGGGAAAGGGTAAATGGACAAAGTAAAAAGTAGAGAACTTTACTCTACGTGTTACATCACACATTAAATAAAATTGTTTAATACAAGTAGTGTACATAAGAAACAAATATAATACATCGCTTGAATGCAATCCTCTCAAAAAAGGAACCAACATTGTCATATTGAGTTTACAGTAGAGTGTTAGATAACATAAATTAAGAAAATTTCAAATTCCAAACATCCCATTTAGTGTGATATTTATGGATAGTACCATTAATAAAGGCAAATCTTTTCTCCATAGAATTATGAGTCCGTAATTTACCTAAAATATCAGCAAAAGAAGGTAAATCAGTTTTAAGCCACCAGAAAGCTATAGCGTTTTTGGTCACCAAAAAAGTATGTATCATTACAAATCGAATAACAGGATTTATTTCTTCAGTGCCCAAAGAAAGTAATGCCATTTGTGGGGTGACCTTCACTGCGTTGTCAGAGAGAGTATTTATATGATTCGTAACTTCTTTCCACAATCTCTTCAATTTAGGACAGCTCCAGAAAATGTGGTACAGGTTACCTGGTAAACCACAATTCCTCCAGCATAGAGGGGAGTATTTATTATCTATATGAGCTAACCTAATCGGAGTGTAATGCCATCTAATTAAAGTTTTAAAGAAAGACTCCTGTAAAGTCGCAGAAATAGTAGATGCATTTGAAAACTTTATGGCCTTCCCCCATTGGTCTTCATCAAATTTTATGTTAAAATCCCTTTCCCATCTTTGAATGTATACATTTTTAAAGAGTTCGGTGTCGTCATTAAGGTGGGAATATATGTTTTTAAGACTCCAAGTCGACTTAAGAGCAACATTTGCAAACATGGAGGCCACAATATCCGAATTCAAAGCTCTACTAGTCAAAAATTTCCGCAGAAGATCTTTCAGAAGTAGATAAGAGGTGAAATGTGTAGACGGGACATGAAATTTATTTTTAATTTCATTAAAGGGTAAAAAATTTTGTCCGTCCCATAAATCCCCTACCGTATTAATTTTAAAGCTGCACCACTCCTCTGGAACTGGACATTTATATATTTTTGATAATAATTTTAATGGGAATTTTTTCAAAATGCTTTTCCTGTCGTCGCCTTTCTTTAATTTTGTGAAACTCCTCCACATAGTCAGTATAGAATTTACAACAGGATGTTGATAAGTAATGATCGAAGGAGATAGCAGATCTTTAAAGAAAAAATCTGATATTGAACTAGTCCCATAATGTTCTAGCTCAAGGTCCAACCAAGCGGGAAGTGTTTTCGTAGAAAACCACTGTTGACTCTGAAGAATAAGAGAAGCTTGAAAATAGATTTGAATATTGGGGAGTGCAAGGCCTCCATTACTCTTTTTCTTATATAAAATTTCAGTAGCAACTCTAGGTTTCTTCCCTTTCCAGATAAAAAGGTTAATTGCTTTTTGGATTTTAAATAAAAGGGAAGTGGGAATCATAAGAGGTAAATTCCTAAGTACAAAAAGAATTTTAGGTAAAATATATGTTTTTATTACCAAGGTTCTTCCCATCAGGGATAGATCGCAATTATTATAACCAGAAAGGTCTTTTAAGATTTTCTTACTGAGATGTTCCATATTCTTAGAAACAATGAGTTTCAAATCTTTAGGGAAAATTATCCCCAAGTATTCTAGTTCAAAATCTTCCCAGTAAAATTCAGATAATTCTTTAAAGGCTTCAATTTCAGAGGGACGTAAATTAAAATGTATTATTTTAGATTTTTGGGGATTTATTTTAAAATATGAGACCTTAGAGAACTCATCTAAAATGGTGATTAAAGCGTTAAGTGAATTAGCCGGATCAGTGACTGATAACATAAGGTCGTCAGCAAATAAGGTTAACTTGTGATGATAATTTTTTGTTTTAAAACCCGAAATATCAGTACATTGTCTGATCATTTCCGCCAAGGGCTCGACTGCCAAGGCAAATAAAAGGGGCGAAAGGGGGCAGCCCTGTCTTGTTCCATTAGTGATGTTGAAATTCCTAGAAAGGTGATTATTAGTATAGGTTTTAGCATTAGTATTAGAGTACAATGCAAATATAGATGTTATAAAGCGATTGTCAAAACCAAACTTTAGTAAAGTAGCTTTAAGATAATCCCAATTCACCCTATCAAAAGCTTTTTGGGCATCCAACGAGATAAATAGTGAAGGGAGATTATTAGAGCTAGCTATGTTAAACAAGTTCAAGATTCTTCTGGTACCGTCTGTTACTTGTCTTCCGGAGACAAACCCTACTTGATCATTTTTTAACATTTTTAAAGATTCTTTAATCGATCCGCTAAAATTTTTGAATATACTTTAATATCAGTGTTAATTAAAGAGATCGGACGATAATTTTTAACTTCTTCTGGGTTTCTAATGTCTTTGGGGATCAAAATGATAGTTGCCTCCGTCATTTCTTTGGGGAACGATCCAATACTAGAAGCGTGGTCAAAAAGAGATTTTAGGTGCGGGGATAAAATGTTGGAGAAAAACTTGAGATATTCGTTTGTGAACCCATCTGGGCCAGGGGATTTGTTAAGTTTAAGTTTGTCAATCGTTTTGGCAATTTCTTCTACAGTAAACGGTTGATTTAAAAGAGTTAGGTCCAAATTATCTAGTTGGGGAAGGGTCAATTTAGAAAGAAAAAGGTCAATCTCTTTTTGATTAGGAGTATGAACTAAGGGATCTTTTTTAAGATTATAGAGGGTTTCGAAATAATCCGCAAATATTTCGGTAATATCAGAGGGGTGTTGTTTCATTTCTCCTGAAGGGGATTTGATTTTAACAATCCTTCTACTTACGCGAGCTTGTTTAAGTTTACTTGTCATATATTTGGTGGGTTTGTTAATTGAAGCATACAGATTATATTTTGATGCTCTAACAATGGAATCGTACTCGGAAATAATTTCGGATCTTAACGCCTATCTCAATTTCAGGATATCAAGATGGATAATATGGGATGGAGCAGACAGGGAATTTTGTTGTTTTTCTTTTGAAGCAATTTGGTTCTGGAGGTCAGCAATTTTTTGTCTTTTTTCTTTTTTGTATCTCGTGGAGAGTTGGATGAGACATCCTCTCAAGACCGCCTTGTGGGCGTTCCATAATGTAAAGGGATCAATACTATCTGAAGAGTTTTCTTTAAAATAATTATCAATAGTTTCGGTAATTATATTTCTATACTTTGGGGTACGTAGTAGGGTAGGATTAACCTTCCAAAGAAAAGTGTTTGCTACTGGAGGGCCTGATTCAAATACTGCCAGCACAGGGGCGTGGTCGGAAAAAGACTTCTCAAGAATTTCAATTTTCTTAAATGTTGTGATAGAAAAGACATTGGTTAGAAATAAGTCTATTCTGGAAGATGTCTTATATATATCTGAGTAATATGTAAATTCTCTAGAGGTGGTATTTAGACATCTGAAAATGTCATACATCTCATTTTGTTTTATCCAATTTTTCAGAGATCGGCCTGATTTAGAAGTAGCAGAAGATGATGAGTCAATTTCTCTATCGGGAACTAGATTGAAGTCCCCTATTAGCATGAGGTCACCTTTTTTAACTTCGTCAATCTTCTGCATTAATTTATTAAAAAAAGAGATCTGACCATTATTTGGGGCATATATATTCACGATTGTACAAAGGTTAAAATTTAACTTACATATGAGGATGTGAAATCTTCCCTGGGTGTCGGGATGTTCTTCAATTAATTGGAAGGGAATATTCGTATTTATAATGGTTATAACTCCCGCACTTTTTTTATTATTATTGAGGGATTTAAAAATATATGGAAAATCTTTATGCTGAAAGGTTGGATGTATATCTTTTATTAATTTGACCTCTTGTAAACAAGAGACATCCGCTTGAAGCCGTCTTATTTCTCTCCAAGTTATATAGCGCTTATGGGGACTGTTCAGTCCTTTAACATTGTGTGAAAGGATTTTAATTCTCATGATAATCTCTTTCCTTTTTTATTAGAGTAAATTTTCTTATATATATTTAGGATTGCTTACTCTTATTAGCTGAATTCAATAAAATGTATATGTCTAGAAAAGGCGAATGAAACAACAAAAAGAAAAAAAAAAAAAAAAAACTATAACAAACAAATAAACAAACTTAAAGAGTCCTCCTGGAGTTAATCACGGAACGTGATAATCTCCTTTTTTTGGGTACTTTAAAAAAAAAAAAAGCCAAAGTGGCGAGAACCCATGAAGCCATTGATATTTTGTCAAATGTCAAATGTAAATAATACAAAGACCAATGAGAGATATATCCCTATTCAACCAGTATCTTTGTTAGAAGGATCCTCATCTAGAAAGCGTATAAAGTCTAAAGCTTCCTTTGGAGTAAAGAAGGGGACAATTTTACCCCTATGTGACACAAGTAACTTTGTTGGAAAGCCCCATTTATATGGAATCCCCATTTCCCTGAGAGCATTAGTAGCTTGATTAAACGATTTTCTAGCTTCCATAGTTGACTTTGAGAAATCAGAGAAGAATTTTAAATGATTATTAGGGGGAGGTAGAGAGCCCTTCTCTCTAATATATCTTAGTATCATTTCTTTAGTTTCAAAAAAGTGAAAGTGAAGTATCGTATCCCTCGGCTTATCCATTGGTACATTCTTTGGGCGGGGCAGGCGGTGAATCCTATCAATTATCAATTGTAAATCAGTTAAGGACGGCAAAGCCTTTTTAAGCGTAGCTTTAGTGTAATCTGAAAGGTCTTTCTGTATCACGCTTTCAGGTATCCCCCTAATCTTGACGTTGTTCCGTCTACTCCGGTCCTCTAAGTCCGTTAACTTGGACCTCACGGATAAAAGTTCGGCTTTTAAATCTGAGTTTTGCTTTACTAACTCATCTGTTCTATTTTCAACCTTTGACAATCTTTTCTCATTCAGTTCAAATCTTTGAGAGAATTTTTCACTAATCTCCTGCATATCCTTCCTGTGAGAATCAAATCCCGTTTTAATCGACGCATTGATTGCATTGATAGATTTATGCATGAATTGATTAGCTTGATTGGTGGATTCCTGGAAGGATATGAGGAAGCCAGCAAGCAAACCCTCAGTGACTCGCCTATCAGAGTTCAACAGTGTTTTAAAGTCAAAGTCATGGGGAGTCAGAAAATCAGTAGAAGACGACTCCGGACAGCCTTTTTTAGAGAGTTGTTTAACTGGGGTACTATTTGGAGAATAGTCATCAGATGAAGTATTAGAATCTAAATCTGCTGCCTCTGTTCTCACAGTTTCACCTTCTGGAATTCTTCTCTTATGAGATTTGGATAAATCCATTTTACTTTCCTCATCCTGAAAAGAAAGTTTTGAGGCACCTTTATTATCAAAAACTTGAGAAGATGTGAAAGATAGAGTACGGGGGTCAGAAGATATAATTTTTTGATCCGAGTCCTGCTGAGTAGCCTTATTAGATAAACCGTGAGGCATGTGTCTAGATGAGATAGCTTCCTCCCTTTTTAGAGGGGATCTAGATTTAATTGGACTTAATAGATTAACAGATTCAGTGTAAATTTTCTGATTTGAAGCGCTCGTAGATTTCTGGTTTTTACTAGTAGGCAATTTAGATTTCAAATTAGATGCCATAATTAGAGTATACCGAAACAAGAGTAAAGGAAATGCGCTATACCCTTAAATGTTCCTGTATATGCCACCCCTGTTTTATTATTATTGTAATTAAGTTGAACTTTATTACAGTTTCAGCAGGGTTTGTAAATCGCAAACTAAGATAAGAATAAAGACTTAAATAGAGTAGTAATGTAACCCCTTCAATTTTGATAATTCAACAAAGCAATAGAGACGTCTTGTCCTCCGTAACGTAGGCTTATATAAAACAACAGCACCTCATACACTCCTGTCCAAACACTACCTATATAACCTCAGGTGCCTTAAATGTTATAGACAGAGAAGAGAAGAGCATACAATCAGTAGGATTCAGAATAAGACAGTATAAGCTCTATATCTTCCCGTCTAGGAATGTATAGATTAGTTATTCCCTTAAATATCTTCTTCTAATGCTTTAATATGTCATCAAAACAAGGCACAAGAGACAATCTCCATGTAAGTCTCATCTAACTCAAGGATGCACTTCAGCAATACGCAAACAGTCTTATTGATATAACAATATTCAGATACTCTCCCCTATATTACTATCCATATTCCAATTTACAAATAATTAAGATTTCACCATCCCCAAGAGACTAACAATAAGTTCAGAGAGCAACAGATTCCATCTCACCCAACGAGTGTAATATTCTCCAAGTAGTAGGGGTCAACGATGCTCCTTCCTTCAGGTCACCGTTGGATAGTAATCAAGTGACCGCCAAAACCATAGTCAAATTTCACTAAATCTCCTCTGCTTCTTCTTGTATAAATGTAGCCGTCTCTAAGCCCCTTAGCGTGTTAAAGGGTCGAACTCGATGTGACAATCAGTCAATGACAGCCTCAGCCGAGGCACCCAATAAGGACCAGATCCACCTCCACCCTCTTTGATGACAGCTTCTTCCTTGCAGCTTCGTGCCCGCCAGCTCCCGCCGCGACACTCTCCAGCACCGCCAGCTCCTTTACTCCTCTGCAGCTGAGCGGCGGCAAGCTGCGCAGAGCTCGGTCTCCAGGCAATGACCTCCGATCAGCACAGAAAAAGCGTGGGCAATTCCAAATTCTTTCTGTTAAAGATATCCCCAGCAGTGGGCTTCTCCTCCTAGACCGCCGCTAAGCTCCAGCAGCTCTCCCGCCAAACAGTTTTAAAATCAGACGCGGCGCTCCCCTTCTTCTCCGCACTCACCAATGCAACACTCAGTCAGTGACAGCTTCAGCCGAGGCACCCAAGAAGGACCAGAGCCACCTCTACTTTCTTTGATGACAGCCTCTTCCTTGCGGCTTCGTGCCTGCCAACTCCCGCCGCGTCGCTCTCCAGCACCGCCAGCTTCTTTACTCCTCTGCAGCTGAGCGGCGGCAAGCTGCGCAGAGCCCAGTATCCAACAGCGTCGACAGCGGACCTCTATCGACTCAGGAACACCGAGGCTCCTTCAGCGTCAGATCAGGGGCTCAGCAGCCATCACACAGGATCTCCTCCAGTTCATACCTCTGATGTAAACAATGGCGGTACCCGCGGCTAAGTACAGGGGAAACCTGTTGAGTCAACAGCGGCTCTCTCCTCACCACTCACTTCTAAAGGCTGTAATTCCTTAAGTAAACAGCGGATTTCTTCCAGGGAGGTGTCAAAATGTTCACAATAAAGATAAGAATCCAATTCCAAAGGTCTTCTGATGAATAAGAGTCTTCTTAAGCAATTATGTCGCTTTGTAGATAGGCTTCATGGGAGCTCTGAGCTCAAGTGTCCTCCTACATCGAGCTCCAGGCCACACCCCTTCCGCAAACTCATGCTTTTAGAGACTTGTTTGGGCTCATGAGAGGAGTAGAAAAACATCAAAAATTTCAGTCCTGCATGATTCTACCAAGAAATGTGTGTTCATTCAAACCGCTGGTTTTTGATATTTTGGGCCCTATTGAATAATGAATGTTTTGAATTTTCTCCAAAAGTAAAGTCGTTGCAAACTCATCCTTTTAGAAACTTGTTTGGGCTGTTGAGAGGAGTAAAAAACCATCAAAAATTTCAATCCTGCATGATTCTACCAAGAAATGTGATTCTTCATTCAAAACGCTGGTTTTTGCTATTGGGCTCTATTGAATAATGAATGTTTTGAATTTTCTCCAAAAGTAAAGTAGTTGCAAACTCATCCTTTTAGAGTCTTGGTTTGGGCTCATGAGAGTAGAAAAACATCAAAAATTTCAGTCCTGCACGATTCTACCAAGAAATGTGAGTGTTCATTCAAACCGCTGGTTTTTGATATTTTGGGCCCTATTGAATAATGAATGTTTTGAATTTTCTCCAAAAGTAAAGTAGTTGCAAACTCATCCTTTTAGAAACTTGTTTGGGCTGTTGAGAGGATTAAAAAAGAATCAAAAATTTCAATCCTGCATGATTCTACCAAGAAATGTGATTCTTCATTCAAAACGCTGATTTTTGCTATTGGGTTATATTGAATAATGAATGTTTTGAATTTTCTCCAAAAGTAAAGTAGTTGCAAGCTCATGCTTTTAGAGACTTGTTTGGGCTCATGAGAGGAGTAAAAAACCATCAAAAATTTCAATCCTGCATGATTCTACCAAGAAATGTGATTCTTCATTCAAAACCTGATTTTTGCTATTGGGCTCTATTGAATAATGAATGTTTTGAATTTTCTCCAAAAGTAAAGTAGTTGCAAACTCATGCTTTTAGAGACTTGTTTGGGCTCATGAGAGGAGTAGAAAAACATCAAAAATTTCAGTCCTGCATGATTCTACCAAGAAATATGTGTTCATTCAAACCGCTGGTTTTTGATATTTTGGGCCCTATTGAATAATGAATGTTTTGAATTTTCTGCAAAAGTAAAGTAGTTGCAAACTCATCCTTTTAGAAACTTGTTTGGGCTGTTGAGAGGAGTAAAAAACCATCAAAAATTTCAATCCTGCATGATTCTACCAAGAAATGTGATTCTTCATTCAAAACGCTGATTTTTGCTATTGGGTTCTATTGAATAATGAATGTTTTGAATTTTCTCCAAAAGTAAAGTAGTTGCAAGCTCATGCTTTTAGAGACTTGTTTGGGCTCATGAGAGGAGTAGAAAAACATCAAAAATTTCAGTCCTGCATGATTCTACCAAGAAATGTGTGTTCATTCAAACCGCTAGTTTGTGATATTTTGGGCCCTATTGAATAATGAATGTTTTGAATTTTCTCCAAAAGTAAAGTAGTTGCAAACTCATCCTTTTAGAAACTTGTTTGGGCTGTTGAGAGGAGTAAAAAACCATCAAAAATTTCAATCCTGCATGATTCTACCAAGAAATGTGATTCTTCATTCAAAACCTGATTTTTGCTATTGGGTTCTATTGAATAATGAATGTTTTGAATTTTCTCCAAAAGTAAAGTAGTTGCAAACTCATGCTTTTAGAGACTTGTTTGGGCTCATGAGAGGAGTAGAAAAACATCAAAAATTTCAGTCCTGCACGATTCTACCAAGAAATGTGAGTGTTCATTCAAACCGCTGGTTTTTGATAGTTTGGGCCCTATTGAATAATGAATGTTTTGAATTTTCTCCAAAAGTAAAGTAGTTGCAAACTCATCCTTTTAGAAACTTGTTTGGGCTGTTGAGAGGAGTAAAAAACCATCAAAAATTTCAATCCTGCATGATTCTACCAAGAAATGTGATTCTTCATTCAAAACCTGATTTTTGCTATTGGGTTCTATTGAATAATGAATGTTTTGAATTTTCTCCAAAAGTAAAGTAGTTGCAAACTCATGCTTTTAGAGACTTGTTTGGGCTCATGAGAGGAGTAGAAAAACATCAAAAATTTCAGTCCTGCATGATTCTACCAAGAAATGTGTGTTCATTCATACCGCTGGTTTTTGATATTTTGGGCCCTATTGAATAATGAATGTTTTGAATTTCCTCCAAAAGTAAAGTAGTTGCAAACTCATCATTTTAGAAACTTGTTTGGGCTGTTGAGAGGAGTAAAAAACCATCAAAAATTTCAATCCTGCATGATTCTACCAAGAAATGTGATTCTTCATTCAAACCTCTGGTTTTTGATATTTTGGGCCCTATTGAATAATGAATGTTTTGAATTTTCTCGAAAAGTAAAGTAGTTGCAAACTCATCCTTTTAGAAACTTGTTTGGGCTGTTGAGAGGAGTAAAAAACCATCAAAAATTTCAATCCTGCATGATTCTACCAAGAAATGTGATTCTTCATTCAAAAGCTGGTTTTTGCTATTGGGATCTATTGAATAATGAATGTTTTGAATTTTCTCCAAAAGTAAAGTAGTTGCAAACTCATTCTTTTAGAGACTTGTTTGTGCTCATGAGAGGAGTAGAAAAACATCAAAAATTTCAGTCCTGCACGATTCTACCAAGAAATGTGAGTGTTCATTCAAACCGCTGGTTTTTGATAGTTTGGGCCCTATTGAATAATGAATGTTTTGAATTTTCTCCAAAAGTAAAGTAGTTGCAAACTTATCCTTTTAGAAACTTGTTTGGGCTGTTGAGAGGAGTAAAAAAACCATCAAAAATTTCAATCCTGCATGATTCTACCAAGAAATGTGATTCTTCATTCAAAACGCTGATTTTTGCTATTGGGTTCTATTGAATAATGAATGTTTTGAATTTTCTCCAAAAGTAAAGTAGTTGCAAGCTCATGCTTTTAGAGACTTGTTTGGGCTCATGAAAGGAGTAGAAAAACATCAAAAATTTCAGTCCTGCATGATTCTACCAAGAAATGTGTGTTCATTCAAACCGCTGGTTTTTGACATTTTGGGCCCTATTGAATAATGAATATTTTGAATTTTTTCCAAAAGTAAAGTAGTTGCAAACTCATCCTTTTTGAAACTTGTTTTGGCTGTTGACAGGAGTAAAAAACCTTCAAAAATTTCAATCCTGCATGATTCTACCAAGAAATGTGATTCTTCATTCAAAACGCTGATTTTTGCTATTGGTTTCTATTGAATAATGAATGTTTTGAATTTTCTCCAAAAGTAAAGTAGTTGCAAACTCATGCTTTTAGAGACTTGTTTGGGCTCATGAGAGGAGTGGAAAAACATCAAAAATTTCAGTCCTGCATGATTCTACCAAGAAATGAGTGTTCATTCAAACCGCTGGTTTTTGATATTTTGGGCCCTATTGAATAATGAATGTTTTGAATTTTCTCCAAAAGTAAAGTAGTTGCAAACTCATCCTTTTAGAAACTTGTTTGGGCTGTTGAGAGGAGTAAAAAACCATCAAAAATTTCAGTCCTGCATGATTGTACCAAGAAATGTGATTCTTCATTCAAAACGCTGGTTTTTGCTATTGGGCTCTATTGAATAATGAATGTTTTGAATTTTCTCCAAAAGTAAAGTAGTTGCAAACTCATCCTTTTAGAGACTTGTTTGTGCTCATGAGAGGAGTAGAAAAACATCAAAAATTTCAGTCCTGCACGATTCTACCAAGAAATGTGAGTGTTCATTCAAACCGCTGGTTTTTGATAGTTTGGGCCCTATTGAATAATGAATGTTTTGAATTTTCTCCAAAGTAAAGTAGTTGCAAACTTATCCTTTTAGAAACTTGTTTGGGCTGTTGAGAGGAGTAAAAAAACCATCAAAAATTTCAATCCTGCATGATTCTACCAAGAAATGTGATTCTTCATTCAAAACGCTGATTTTTGCTATTGGGTTCTATTGAATAATGAATGTTTTGAATTTTCTCCAAAAGTAAAGTAGTTGCAAGCTCATGCTTTTAGAGACTTGTTTGGGCTCATGAGAGGAGTAGAAAAACATCAAAAATTTCAGTCCTGCATGATTCTACCAAGAAATGTGTGTTCATTCAAACCGCTGGTTTTTGATATTTTGGGCCCTATTGAATAATGAATATTTTGAATTTTTTCCAAAAGTAAAGTAGTTGCAAACTCATCCTTTTTGAAACTTGTTTTGGCTGTTGACAGGAGTAAAAAACCTTCAAAAATTTCAATCCTGCATGATTCTACCAAGAAATGTGATTCTTCATTCAAAACGCTGATTTTTGCTATTGGTTTCTATTGAAAAATGAATGTTTTGAATTTTCTCCAAAAGTAAAGTAGTTGCAAACTCATGCTTTTAGAGACTTGTTTGGGCTCATGAGAGGAGTAGAAAAACATCAAAAATTTCAGTCCTGCATGATTCTACCAAGAAATGAGTGTTCATTCAAACCGCTGGTTTTTGATATTTTGGGCCCTATTGAATAATGAATGTTTTGAATTTTCTCCAAAAGTAAAGTAGTTGCAAACTCATCCTTTTAGAAACTTGTTTGTGCTGTTGAGAGGAGTAAATAACCATAAAAAATTTCAATCCTGCATGATTCTACCAAGAAATGTGCTTCTTCATTCAAAACCTGATTTTTGCTATTGGGCTCTATTGAATAATGAATGTTTTGAATTTTCTCCAAAAGTAAAGTAGTTGCAAACTCATCCTTTTAGAGACTTGTTTGGGCTCATGAGAGGAGTAGAAAAACATCAAAAATTACAGTCCTGCACGATTCTACCAAGAAATGTGAGTGTTCATTCAAACCGCTGGATTTTGATAGTTTGGGCCCTATTGAATAATGAATGTTTTGAATTTTCTCCAAAAGTAAAGTAGTTGCAAACTCATCCTTTTAGAAACTTGTTTGGGCTGTTGAGAGGAGTAAAAAACCATCAAAAATTTCAATCCTGCATGATTCTACCAAGAAATGTGATTCTTCATTCAAAACGCTGATTTTTGCTATTGGGTTCTATTGAATAATGAATGTTTTGAATTTTCTCCAAAAGTAAAGTAGTTGCAAGCTCATGCTTTTAGAGACTTGTTTGGGCTCATGAGAGGAGTAGAAAAACATCAAAAATTTCAGTCCTGCATGATTCTACCAAGAAATGTGTGTTCATTCAAACCGCTGGTTTTTGATATTTTGGGCCCTATTGAATAATGAATGTTTTGAATTTTCTCCAAAAGTAAAGTAGTTGCAAACTCATCCTTTTAGAAACTTGTTTGGGCTGTTGAGAGGAGTAAAAAACCATCAAAAATTTCAATCCTGCATGATTCTACCAAGAAATGTGATTCTTCATTCAAAACGCTGATTTTTGCTATTGGGTTCTATTGAATAATGAATGTTTTGAATTTTCTCCAAAAGTAAAGTAGTTGCAAACTCATCCTTTTAGAGACTTGTTTGGGCTCATGAGAGGAGTAGAAAAACATCAAAAATTTCAGTCCTGCACGATTCTACCAAGAAATGTGAGTGTTCATTCAAACCGCTGGTTTTTGATAGTTTGGGCCCTATTGAATAATGAATGTTTTGAATTTTCTCCAAAAGTAAAGTAGTTGCAAGCTCATGCTTTTAGAGACTTGTTTGGGCTCATGAGAGGAGTAGAAAAACATCAAAAATTTCAGTGCTGCAATATTCTACCAAGAAATGTGTGTTCATTCAAACCGCTGGTTTTTGATATTTTGGGCCTTATTGAATAATGAATGTTTTGAATTTTCTCCAAAAGTAAAGTAGTTGCAAACTCATCCTTTTAGAAACTTGTTTGGGATGTTGAGAGGATTAAAAAACCATCAAAAATTTCAGTCCTGCATGATTCTACCAAGAAATGTGATTCTTCATTCAAAACGCTGATTTTTGCTATTGGGTTCTATTGAATAATGAATGTTTTGAATTTTCTCCAAAAGTAAAGTAGTTGCAAGCTCATGCTTTTAGAGACTTGTTTGGGCTCATGAGAGGAGTAGAAAAACATCAAAAATTTCAGTCCTGCATGATTCTACCAAGAGATGTGTGTTAATTCAAACCACTGGTTTTTGATATTTTGGGCCCTATTGCATAATGAATGTTTTGAATTTTCTCCAAAAGTAAAGTAGTTGCAAACTCATCCTTTTAGAAACTTGTTTGGGCTGTTGAGAGGAGTAAAAAACCATCAAAAATTTCAAGCCTGCATGATTCTACCAAGAAATGTGATTCTTCAATCAAAACCTGATTTTTGCTATTGGGTTCTATTGAATAATGAATGTTTTGAATTTTCTCCAAAAGTAAAGTAGTTGCAAGCTCATGCTTTTAGAGACTTGTTTGGGCTCATGAGAGGAGTAGAAAAACATCAAAAATTTCAGTCCTGCATGATTCTACCAAGAAATGTGTGTTCATTCAAACCGCTGGTTTTTGATTTTTTGGGCCATATTGAATAATGAATGTTTTGAATTTTCTCCAAAAGTAAAGTAGTTGCAAACTCATCCTTTTAGAAACTTGTTTGGGCTGTTGAGAGGAGCAAAAAAACCATCAAAAATTTCAATCCTGCATGATTCTACCAAGAAATGTGATTCTTCATTCAAAACGCTGGTTTTTGATATTTTGGGCCCTATTGAATAATGAAAGTTTTGAATTTTCTCCAAAAGTAAAGTAGTTGCAAACTCATCCTTTTAGAAACTTGTTTGGGCTGTTGAGAGGAGTAAAAAACCATCAAAAATTTCAATCCTGCATGATTCTACCAAGAAATGTGATTCTTCATTCAAAACGCTGATTTTTGCTATTGGGTTCTATTGAATAATGAATGTTTTGAATTTTCTCCAAAAGTAAAGTAGTTGCAAACTCATGCTTTTAGAGACTTGTTTGGGCTCATGAGAGGAGTAGAAAAACATCAAAAATTTCAGTCCTGCATGACTCTACCAAGAAATGTGTGTTCATTCAAACCGCTGGTTTTTGATATTTTGGGCCCTATTGAATAATGAATGTTTTGAATTTTCTCCAAAAGTAAAGTAGTTGCAAACTCATCCTTTTTGAAACTTGTTTGGGCTGTTGAGAGGAGTAAAAAACCATCAAAAATTTCAGTCCTGCACGATTCTACCAAGATATGTGAGTGTTCATTCAAACCGCTGGTTTTTGATATTTTGGGCCCTATTGAATAATGAATGTTTTGAATTTTCTCCAAAAGTAAAGTAGTTGCAAACTCATCCTTTTAGAAACTTGTTTGGGCTGTTGAGAGGAGTAAAATAGAATCAAAAATTTAAATCCTGCATGATTCTACCAAGAAATGTGATTCTTCATTCAAAACCTGATTTTTGCTATTGGGCTCTATTGAATAATGAATGTTTTGAATTTTCTCCAAAAGTAAAGTAGTTGCAAACTCATCCTTTTAGAGACTTGTTTGGGCTCATGAGAGGAGTAGAAAAACATCAAAAATTTCAGTCCTGCACGATTCTACCAAGAAATGTGAGTGTTCATTCAAACCGCTGGTTTTTGATAGTTTGGGCCCTATTGAATAATGAATGTTTTGAATTTTTTCCAAAAGTAAAGTAGTTGCAAACTCATCCTTTTAGAAACTTGTTTGGGCTGTTGAGAGGAGTAAAAAAACATCAAAAATTTCAATCCTGCATGATTCTACCAAGAAATGTGATTCTTCATTCAAAACGCTGGTTTTTGCTATTGGGCTCTATTGAATAATGAATGTTTTGAATTTTCTCCAAAAGTAAAGTATTTGCAAACTCATCCTTTTAGAGACTTGTTTGTGCTCATGAGAGGAGTAGAAAAACATCAAAAATATCAGTCCTGCACGATTCTACCAAGAAATGTGAGTGTTCATTCAAACCGCTGGTTTTTGATAGTTTGGGCCCTATTGAATAATGAATGTTTTGAATTTTCTCCAAAAGTAAAGTAGTTGCAAACTCATCCTTTTAGAAACTTGTTTGGGCTGTTGACAGGAGTAAAAAACCATCAAAAATTTCAATCCTGCATGATTCTACCAAGAAATGTGATTCTTCATTCAAAACGCTGATTTTTGCTATTGGGTTCTATTGAATAATGAATGTTTTGAATTTTCTCCAAAAGTAAAGTAGTTGCAAGCTCATGCTTTATAGACTTGTTTGGGCTCATGAGAGGAGTAGAAAAACATCAAAAATTTCAGTACTGCATGATTCTACCAAGAAATGTATGTTCATTCAAACCGCTGGTTTTTGATATTTTGGGCCCTATTGAATAATGAATGTTTTGAATTTTCTCCAAAAGTAAAGTAGTTGCAAACTTATCCTTTTAGAAACTTGTCTGGGCTGTTGAGAGGAGTAAAAAAACCATCAAAAATTTCAATCCTGCATGATTCTACCAAGAAATGTGATTCTTCATTCAAAACGCTGATTTTTGCTATTGGGTTCTATTGAATAATGAATGTTTTGAATTTTCTCCAAAAGTAAAGTAGTTGCAAGCTCATGCTTTTAGAGACTTGTTTGGGCTCATGAGAGGAGTAGAAAAACATCAAAAATTTCAGTCCTGCATGATTCTACCAAGAAATGTGTGTTCATTCAAACCGCTGGTTTTTGATATTTTGGGCCCTATTGAATAATGAATATTTTGAATTTTTTCCAAAAGTAAAGTAGTTGCAAACTCATCCTTTTTGAAACTTGTTTTGGCTGTTGACAGGAGTAAAAAACCTTCAAAAATTTCAATCCTGCATGATTCTACCAAGAAATGTGATTCTTCATTCAAAACGCTGATTTTTGCTATTGGTTTCTATTGAATAATGAATGTTTTGAATTTTCTCCAAAAGTAAAGTAGTTGCAAACTCATCCTTTTAGAGACTTGTTTGGGCTCATGAGAGGAGTAGAAAAACATCAAAAATTTCAGTCCTGCACGATTCTACCAAGAAATGTGAGTGTTCATTCAAACCACTGGATTTTGATAGTTTGGGCCCTATTGAATAATGAATGTTTTGAATTTTCTCCAAAAGTAAAGTAGTTGCAAACTCATCCTTTTAGAAACTTGTTTGGGCTGTTGAGAGGAGTAAAAAACCATCAAAAATTTCAATCCTGCATGATTCTACCAAGAAATGTGATTCTTCATTCAAAACCTGATTTTTGCTATTGGGCTCTATTGAATAATGAATGTTTTGAATTTTCTCCAAAAGTAAAGTAGTTGCAAACTCATGCTTTTAGAGACTTGTTTGGGCTCATGAGAGGAGTAGAAAAACATCAAAAATTTCAGTCCTGCATGATTCTACCAATAAATATGTGTTTATTCAAACCGCTGGTTTTTGATATTTTGGGCCCTATTGAATAATGAATGTTTTGAATTTTCTCCAAAAGTAAAGTAGTTGCAAACTCATCCTTTTAGAAACTTGTTTGGGCTGTTGAGTGGAGTAAAAAACCATCAAAAATTTCAATCCTGCATGATTCTACCAAGAAATGTGATTCTTCATTCAAAACGCTGATTTTTGCTATTGGGTTCTATTGAATAATGAATGTTTTGAATTTTCTCCAAAAGTAAAGTAGTTGCAAACTCATCCTTTTAGAGACTTGTTTGGGCTCATGAGAGGAGTAGAAAAACCAAAAATTTCAGTCCTGCACGATTCTACCAAGAAATGTGAGTGTTCATTCAAACCGCTGGTTTTTGATAGTTTGGGCCCTATTGAATAATGAATGTTTTGAATTTTCTCCAAAAGTAAAGTAGTTGCAAACTCATCCTTTTAGAAACTTGTTTGGGCTGTTGAGAGGAGTAAAAAACCATCAAAAATTTCAATCCTGCATGATTCTACCAAGAAATGTGATTCTTCATTCAAAACGCTGATTTTTGCTATTGGGTTCTATTGAATAATGAATGTTTTGAATTTTCTCCAAAAGTAAAGTAGTTGCAAGCTCATGCTTTTAGAGACTTGTTTGGGCTCATGAGAGGAGTAGAAAAACATCAAAAATTTCAGTCCTGCATGATTCTACCAAGAAATGTGTGTTCATTCAAACCGCTGGTTTTTGATATTTTGGGCCCTATTGAATAATGAATGTTTTGAATTTTCTCCAAAAGTAAAGTAGTTGCAAACTCATCCTTTTAGAAACTTGTTTGGGCTGTTGAGAGGAGTAAAAAACCATCAAAAATTTCAATCCTGCATGATTCTACCAAGAAATGTGATTCTTCATTCAAAACGCTGATTTTTGCTATTGGGTTCTATTGAATAATGAATGTTTTGAATTTTCTCCAAAAGTAAAGTAGTTGCAAACTCATCCTTTTAGAGACTTGTTTGGGCTCATAAGAGGAGTAGAAAAACATCAAAAATTTCAGTCCTGCACGATTCTACCAAGAAATGTGAGTGTTCATTCAAACCGCTGGTTTTTGATAGTTTGGGCCCTATTGAATAATGAATGTTTTGAATTTTCTCCAAAAGTAAAGTAGTTGCAAGCTCATGCTTTTAGAGACTTGTTTGGGCTCATGAGAGGAGTAGAAAAACATCAAAAATTTCAGTCCTGCATTATTCTACCAAGAAATGTGTGTTCATTCAAACCGCTGGTTTTTGATATTTTGGGCCTTATTGAATAATGAATGTTTTGAATTTTCTCCAAAAGTAAAGTAGTTGCAAACTCATCCTTTTAGAAACTTGTTTGGGCTGTTGAGAGGAGTAAAAAACCATCAAAAATTTCAATCCTGCATGATTCTACCAAGAAATGTGATTCTTCATTCAAAACGCTGATTTTTGCTATTGGGTTCTATTGAATAATGAATGTTTTGAATTTTCTCCAAAAGTAAAGTAGTTGCAAGCTCATGCTTTTAGAGACTTGTTTGGGCTCATGAGAGGAGTAGAAAAACATCAAAAATTTCAGTCCTGCATGATTCTACCAAGAGATGTGTGTTAATTCAAACCACTGGTTTTTGATATTTTGGGCCCTATTGCATAATGAATGTTTTGAATTTTCTCCAAAAGTAAAGTAGTTGCAAACTCATCCTTTTAGAAACTTGTTTGGGCTGTTGAGAGGAGTAAAAAACCATCAAAAATTTCAAGCCTGCATGATTCTACCAAGAAATGTGATTCTTCAATCAAAACCTGATTTTTGCTATTGGGCTCTATTGAATAATGAATGTTTTGAATTTTCTCCAAAAGTAAAGTAGTTGCAAACTCATGCTTTTAGAGACTTGTTTGGGCTCATGAGAGGAGTAGAAAAACATCAAAAATTTCAGTCCTGCATGATTCTACCAAGAAATGTGTGTTCATTCAAACCGCTGGTTTTTGATTTTTTGGGCCCTATTGAATAATGAATGTTTTGAATTTTCTCCAAAAGTAAAGTAGTTGCAAACTCATCCTTTTAGAAACTTGTTTGGGCTGTTGAGAGGAGTAAAAAAACCATCAAAAATTTCAATCCTGCATGATTCTACCAAGAAATGTGATTCTTCATTCAAAACGCTGGTTTTTGATATTTTGGGCCCTATTGAATAATGAATGTTTTGAATTTTCTCCAAAAGTAAAGTAGTTGCAAACTCATCCTTTTAGAAACTTGTTTGGGCTGTTGAGAGGAGTAAAAAAACATCAAAAATTTCAATCCTGCATGATTCTACCAAGAAATGTGATTCTTCATTCAAAACGCTGATTTTTGCTATTGGGTTCTATTGAATAATGAATGCTTTGAATTTTCTCCAAAAGTAAAGTAGTTGCAAACTCATGCTTTTAGAGACTTGTTTGGGCTCATGAGAGGAGTAGAAAAACATCAAAAATTTCAGTCCTGCATGATTCTACCAAGAAATGTGTGTTCATTCAAACCGCTGGTTTTTGATATTTTGGGCCCTATTGAATAATGAATGTTTTGAATTTTCTCCAAAAGTAAAGTAGTTGCAAACTCATCCTTTTTGAAATTTGTTTGGGCTGTTGAGAGGAGTAAAAAACCATCAAAAATTTCAATCCTGCATGATTCTACCAAGAAATGTGATTCTTCATTCAAAACGCTGGTTTTTGCTATTGGGCTCTATTGAATAATGAATGTTTTGAATTTTCTCCAAAAGTAAAGTAGTTGCGAACTCATCCTTTTAGAGTCTTGGTTTGGGCTCATGAGAGGAGTAGAAAAACATCAAAAATTTCAGTCCTGCACGATTCTACCAAGAAATGTGAGTGTTCATTCAAACCGCTGGTTTTTGATATTTTGGGCCCTATTGAATAATGAATGTTTTGAATTTTCTCCAAAAGTAAAGTAGTTGCAAACTCATCCTTTTAGAAACTTGTTTGGGCTGTTGAGAGGAGTAAAAAACCATCAAAAATTTCAATCCTGCATGATTCTACCAAGAAATGTGATTCTTCATTCAAAACGCTGATTTTTGCTATTGGGTTCTATTGAATAATGAATGTTTTGAATTTTCTCCAAAAGTAAAGTAGTTGCAAGCTCATGCTTTTAGAGACTTGTTTGGGCTCATGAGAGGAGTAGAAAAACATCAAAAATTTCAGTCCTGCATGATTCTACCAAGAAATGTGTGTTCATTCAAACCGCTGGTTTTTGATATTTTGGGCCCTATTGAATAATGAATGTTTTGAATTTTCTCCAAAAGTAAAGTAGTTGCAAACTCATCCTTTTAGAAACTTGTTTGGGCTGTTGAGAGGAGTAAAAAACCATCAAAAATTTCAATCCTGCATGATTCTACCAAGAAATGTGATTCTTCATTCAAAACGCTGATTTTTGCTATTGGGTTCTATTGAATAATGAATGTTTTGAATTTTCTCCAAAAGTAAAGTAGTTGCAAACTCATCCTTTTAGAGACTTGTTTGGGCTCATAAGAGGAGTAGAAAAACATCAAAAATTTCAGTCCTGCACGATTCTACCAAGAAATGTGAGTGTTCATTCAAACCGCTGGTTTTTGATAGTTTGGGCCCTATTGAATAATGAATGTTTTGAATTTTCTCCAAAAGTAAAGTAGTTGCAAGCTCATGCTTTTAGAGACTTGTTTGGGCTCATGAGAGGAGTAGAAAAACATCAAAAATTTCAGTCCTGCATTATTCTACCAAGAAATGTGTGTTCATTCAAACCGCTGGTTTTTGATATTTTGGGCCTTATTGAATAATGAATGTTTTGAATTTTCTCCAAAAGTAAAGTAGTTGCAAACTCATCCTTTTAGAAACTTGTTTGGGCTGTTGAGAGGAGTAAAAAACCATCAAAAATTTCAATCCTGCATGATTCTACCAAGAAATGTGATTCTTCATTCAAAACGCTGATTTTTGCTATTGGGTTCTATTGAATAATGAATGTTTTGAATTTTCTCCAAAAGTAAAGTAGTTGCAAGCTCATGCTTTTAGAGACTTGTTTGGGCTCATGAGAGGAGTAGAAAAACATCAAAAATTTCAGTCCTGCATGATTCTACCAAGAGATGTGTGTTAATTCAAACCACTGGTTTTTGATATTTTGGGCCCTATTGCATAATGAATGTTTTGAATTTTCTCCAAAAGTAAAGTAGTTGCAAACTCATCCTTTTAGAAACTTGTTTGGGCTGTTGAGAGGAGTAAAAAACCATCAAAAATTTCAAGCCTGCATGATTCTACCAAGAAATGTGATTCTTCAATCAAAACCTGATTTTTGCTATTGGGCTCTATTGAATAATGAATGTTTTGAATTTTCTCCAAAAGTAAAGTAGTTGCAAACTCATGCTTTTAGAGACTTGTTTGGGCTCATGAGAGGAGTAGAAAAACATCAAAAATTTCAGTCCTGCATGATTCTACCAAGAAATGTGTGTTCATTCAAACCGCTGGTTTTTGATTTTTTGGGCCCTATTGAATAATGAATGTTTTGAATTTTCTCCAAAAGTAAAGTAGTTGCAAACTCATCCTTTTAGAAACTTGTTTGGGCTGTTGAGAGGAGTAAAAAAACCATCAAAAATTTCAATCCTGCATGATTCTACCAAGAAATGTGATTCTTCATTCAAAACGCTGGTTTTTGATATTTTGGGCCCTATTGAATAATGAATGTTTTGAATTTTCTCCAAAAGTAAAGTAGTTGCAAACTCATCCTTTTAGAAACTTGTTTGGGCTGTTGAGAGGAGTAAAAAAACATCAAAAATTTCAATCCTGCATGATTCTACCAAGAAATGTGATTCTTCATTCAAAACGCTGATTTTTGCTATTGGGTTCTATTGAATAATGAATGCTTTGAATTTTCTCCAAAAGTAAAGTAGTTGCAAACTCATGCTTTTAGAGACTTGTTTGGGCTCATGAGAGGAGTAGAAAAACATCAAAAATTTCAGTCCTGCA
Organism: Dendrobates tinctorius; assembly: GCF_039654945.1. Lineage (NCBI taxonomy): Eukaryota > Metazoa > Chordata > Amphibia > Anura > Dendrobatidae > Dendrobates > Dendrobates tinctorius. The sequence continues at coordinate 28,657,579 of NW_027361793.1, forward strand.
TGATTCTACCAAGAAATGTGTGTTCATTCAAACCGCTGGTTTTTGATATTTTGGGCCCTATTGAATAATGAATGTTTTGAATTTTCTCCAAAAGTAAAGTAGTTGCAAACTCATCCTTTTTGAAACTTGTTTGGGCTGTTGAGAGGAGTAAAAAACCATCAAAAATTTCAATCCTGCATGATTCTACCAAGAAATGTGATTCTTCATTCAAAACGCTGGTTTTTGCTATTGGGCTCTATTGAATAATGAATGTTTTGAATTTTCTCCAAAAGTAAAGTAGTTGCGAACTCATCCTTTTAGAGTCTTGGTTTGGGCTCATGAGAGGAGTAGAAAAACATCAAAAATTTCAGTCCTGCACGATTCTACCAAGAAATGTGAGTGTTCATTCAAACCGCTGGTTTTTGATATTTTGGGCCCTATTGAATAATGAATGTTTTGAATTTTCTCCAAAAGTAAAGTAGTTGCAAACTCATCCTTTTAGAAACTTGTTTGGGCTGTTGAGAGGAGTAAAATAGAATCAAAAATTTCAATCCTGCATGATTCTACCAAGAAATGTGATTCTTCATTCAAAACCTGATTTTTGCTATTGGGCTCTATTGAATAATGAATGTTTTGAATTTTCTCCAAAAGTAAAGTAGTTGCAAACTCATCCTTTTAGAGACTTGTTTGGGCTCATGAGAGGAGTAGAAAAACATCAAAAATTTCAGTCCTGCACGATTCTACCAAGAAATGTGAGTGTTCATTCAAACCGCTGGTTTTTGATAGTTTGGGCCCTATTGAATAATGAATGTTTTGAATTTTCTCCAAAAGTAAAGTAGTTGCAAACTCATCCTTTTAGAGACTTGTTTGGGCTGTTGAGAGGAGTAAAATAGAATCAAAAATTTCAATCCTGCATGATTCTACCAAGAAATGTGATTCTTCATTCAAAACCTGATTTTTGCTATTGGGCTCTATTGAATAATGAATGTTTTGAATTTTCTCCAAAAGTAAAGTAGTTGCAAACTCATCCTTTTAGAGACTTGTTTGGGCTCATGAGAGGAGTAGAAAAACATCAAAAATTTCAGTCCTGCACGATTCTACCAAGAAATGTGAGTGTTCATTCAAACCGCTGGTTTTTGATAGTTTGGGCCCTATTGAATAATGAATGTTTTGAATTTTCTCCAAAAGTAAAGTAGTTGCAAACTCATCCTTTTAGAAACTTGTTTGGGCTGTTGAGAGGAGTAAAAAAAATCAAAAATTTCAATCCTGCATGATTCTACCAAGAAATGTGATTCTTCATTCAAAACGCTGGTTTTTGCTATTGGGCTCTATTGAATAATGAATGTTTTGAATTTTCTCCAAAAGTAAAGTAGTTGCAAACTCATCCTTTTAGAGACTTGTTTGTGCTCATGAGAGGAGTAGAAAAACATCAAAAATTTCAGTCCTGCACGATTCTACCAAGAAATGTGAGTGTTCATTCAAACCGCTGGTTTTTGATAGTTTGGGCCCTATTGAATAATGAATGTTTTGAATTTTCTCCAAAAGTAAAGTAGTTGCAAAAGCATCCTTTTAGAAACTTGTTTGGGCTGTTGACAGGAGTAAAAAACCATCAAAAATTTCAATCCTGCATGATTCTACCCAGAAATGTGATTATTCATTCAAAACGCTGATTTTTGCTATTGGGTTCTATTGAATAATGAATGTTTTGAATTTTCTCCAAAAGTAAAGTAGTTGCAAGCTCATGCTTTATAGACTTGTTTGGGCTCATGAGAGGAGTAGAAAAACATCAAAAATTTCAGTACTGCATGATTCTACCAAGAAATGTGTGTTCATTCAAACCGCTGGTTTTTGATATTTTGGGCCCTATTGAATAATGAATGTTTTAAATTTTCTCCAAAAGTAAAGAAGATGCAAACTCATCCTTTTAGAAACTTGTTTGGGCTGTTGAGAGGAGTAAAAAACCATCAAAAATTTCAATCCTGCATGATTCTACCAAGAAATGTGATTCTTCATTCAAAACGCTGATTTTTGCTATTGGGTTATATTGAATAATGAATGTTTTGAATTTTCTCCAAAAGTCAAGTAGTTGCAAGCTCATGCTTTTAGAGACATGTTAGGGCTCATGAGAGGAGTAGAAAAACATCAAAAATTTCAGTCCTGCACGATTCTACCAAGAAATGTGTGTTCATTCAAACCGCTGGTTTTTGATATTTTGGGCCCTATTGAATAATGAATGTTTTGAATTTTCTCCAAAAGTAAAGTAGTTGCAAACTCATCCTTTTAGAAACTTGTTTGGGCTGTTGAGAGGAGTAAAAAACCATCAAAAATTTCAATCCTGCATATTCTACCAAGAAATGTGATTCTTCATTCAAAACGCTGGTTTTTGCTTTTGGGCTCTATTGAATAATGAATGTTTTGAATTTTCTCCAAAAGTAAAGTAGTTGCAAACTCATCCTTTTAGAGACTTGTTTGTGCTCATGAGAGGAGTAGAAAAACATCAAAAATTTCAGTCCTGCACGATTCTACCAAGAAATGTGAGTGTTCATTCAAACCGCTGGTTTTTGATAGTTTGGGCCCTATTGAGTAATGAATGTTTTGAATTTTCTCCAAAAGTAAAGTAGTTGCAAACTCCTCCTTTTAGAAACTTGTTTGGGCTGTTGAGAGGAGTAAAAAAACATCAAAAATTTCAATCCTGCACGATTCTACCAAGAAATGTGAGTGTTCATTCAAACCGCTGGTTTTTGATATTTTGGGCCCTATTGAATAATGAATGTTTTGAATTTTCTCCAAATGTAAAGTAGTTGCAAGCTATTGCTTTTAGAGACTTGTTTGGGCTCATGAGAGGAGTAGAAAAACATCAAAAATTTCAGTCCTGCATGATTCTACCAAGAAATGTGTGTTCATTCAAACTGCTGGTTTTTGATATTTTGGGCCCTATTGAATAATGAATGTTTTGAATTTTCTCCAAAAGTAAAGTAGTTGCAAACTCATGCTTTTTTGTTTAAATATTTTTATTAAAGTTTCAAGTATAGAGGGAAAGGGTAAATGGACAAAGTAAAAAGTAGAGAACTTTACTCTACGTGTTACATCATACATTAAATAAAATTGTTTAATACAAGTAGTGTACATAAGAAACAAATATAATACATCGCTTGAATGCAATCCTCTCAAAAAAGGAACCAACATTGTCATATTGAGTTTACAGTAGAGTGTTAGATAACATAAATTAAGAAAATTTCAAATTCCAAACATCCCATTTAGTGTGATATTTATGGATAGTACCATTAATAAAGGCAAATCTTTTCTCCATAGAATTATGAGTCCGTAATTTACCTAAAATATCAGCAAAAGAAGGTAAATCAGTTTTAAGCCACCAGAAAGCTATAGCGTTTTTGGTCACCAAAAAAGTATGTATCATTACAAATCGAATAACAGGATTTATTTCTTCAGTGCCCAAAGAAAGTAATGCCATTTGTGGGGTGACCTTCACTGCGTTGTCAGAGAGAGTATTTATATGATTCGTAACTTCTTTCCACAATCTCTTCAATTTAGGACAGCTCCAGAAAATGTGGTACAGGTTACCTGGTAAACCACAATTCCTCCAGCATAGAGGGGAGTATTTATTATCTATATGAGCTAACCTAATCGGAGTGTAATGCCATCTAATTAAAGTTTTAAAGAAAGACTCCTGTAAAGTCGCAGAAATAGTAGATGCATTTGAAAACTTTATGGCCTTCCCCCATTGGTCTTCATCAAATTTTATGTTAAAATCCCTTTCCCATCTTTGAATGTATACATTTTTAAAGAGTTCGGTGTCGTCATTAAGGTGGGAATATATGTTTTTAAGACTCCAAGTCGACTTAAGAGCAACATTTGCAAACATGGAGGCCACAATATCCGAATTCAAAGCTCTACTAGTCAAAAATTTCCGCAGAAGATCTTTCAGAAGTAGATAAGAGGTGAAATGTGTAGACGGGACATGAAATTTATTTTTAATTTCATTAAAGGGTAAAAAATTTTGTCCGTCCCATAAATCCCCTACCGTATTAATTTTAAAGCTGCACCACTCCTCTGGAACTGGACATTTATATATTTTTGATAATAATTTTAATGGGAATTTTTTCAAAATGCTTTTCCTGTCGTCGCCTTTCTTTAATTTTGTGAAACTCCTCCACATAGTCAGTATAGAATTTACAACAGGATGTTGATAAGTAATGATCGAAGGAGATAGCAGATCTTTAAAGAAAAAATCTGATATTGAACTAGTCCCATAATGTTCTAGCTCAAGGTCCAACCAAGCGGGAAGTGTTTTCGTAGAAAACCACTGTTGACTCTGAAGAATAAGAGAAGCTTGAAAATAGATTTGAATATTGGGGAGTGCAAGGCCTCCATTACTCTTTTTCTTATATAAAATTTCAGTAGCAACTCTAGGTTTCTTCCCTTTCCAGATAAAAAGGTTAATTGCTTTTTGGATTTTAAATAAAAGGGAAGTGGGAATCATAAGAGGTAAATTCCTAAGTACAAAAAGAATTTTAGGTAAAATATATGTTTTTATTACCAAGGTTCTTCCCATCAGGGATAGATCGCAATTATTATAACCAGAAAGGTCTTTTAAGATTTTCTTACTGAGATGTTCCATATTCTTAGAAACAATGAGTTTCAAATCTTTAGGGAAAATTATCCCCAAGTATTCTAGTTCAAAATCTTCCCAGTAAAATTCAGATAATTCTTTAAAGGCTTCAATTTCAGAGGGACGTAAATTAAAATGTATTATTTTAGATTTTTGGGGATTTATTTTAAAATATGAGACCTTAGAGAACTCATCTAAAATGGTGATTAAAGCGTTAAGTGAATTAGCCGGATCAGTGACTGATAACATAAGGTCGTCAGCAAATAAGGTTAACTTGTGATGATAATTTTTTGTTTTAAAACCCGAAATATCAGTACATTGTCTGATCATTTCCGCCAAGGGCTCGACTGCCAAGGCAAATAAAAGGGGCGAAAGGGGGAAGCCCTGTCTTGTTCCATTAGTGATGTTGAAATTCCTAGAAAGGTGATTATTAGTATAGGTTTTAGCATTAGTATTAGAGTACAATGCAAATATAGATGTTATAAAGCGATTGTCAAAACCAAACTTTAGTAAAGTAGCTTTAAGATAATCCCAATTCACCCTATCAAAAGCTTTTTGGGCATCCAACGAGATAAATAGTGAAGGGAGATTATTAGAGCTAGCTATGTTAAACAAGTTCAAGATTCTTCTGGTACCGTCTGTTACTTGTCTTCCGGAGACAAACCCTACTTGATCATTTTTTAACATTTTTAAAGATTCTTTAATCGATCCGCTAAAATTTTTGAATATACTTTAATATCAGTGTTAATTAAAGAGATCGGACGATAATTTTTAACTTCTTCTGGGTTTCTAATGTCTTTGGGGATCAAAATGATAGTTGCCTCCGTCATTTCTTTGGGGAACGATCCAATACTAGAAGCGTGGTCAAAAAGAGATTTTAGGTGCGGGGATAAAATGTTGGAGAAAAACTTGAGATATTCGTTTGTGAACCCATCTGGGCCAGGGGATTTGTTAAGTTTAAGTTTGTCAATCGTTTTGGCAATTTCTTCTACAGTAAACGGTTGATTTAAAAGAGTTAGGTCCAAATTATCTAGTTGGGGAAGGGTCAATTTAGAAAGAAAAAGGTCAATCTCTTTTTGATTAGGAGTATGAACTAAGGGATCTTTTTTAAGATTATAGAGGGTTTCGAAATAATCCGCAAATATTTCGGTAATATCAGAGGGGTGTTGTTTCATTTCTCCTGAAGGGGATTTGATTTTAACAATCCTTCTACTTACGCGAGCTTGTTTAAGTTTACTTGTCATATATTTGGTGGGTTTGTTAATTGAAGCATACAGATTATATTTTGATGCTCTAACAATGGAATCGTACTCGGAAATAATTTCGGATCTTAACGCCTATCTCAATTTCAGGATATCAAGATGGATAATATGGGATGGAGCAGACAGGGAATTTTGTTGTTTTTCTTTTGAAGCAATTTGGTTCTGGAGGTCAGCAATTTTTTGTCTTTTTTCTTTTTTGTATCTCGTGGAGAGTTGGATGAGACATCCTCTCAAGACCGCCTTGTGGGCGTTCCATAATGTAAAGGGATCAATACTATCTGAAGAGTTTTCTTTAAAATAATTGTCAATAGTTTCGGTAATTATATTTCTATACTTTGGGGTACGTAGTAGGGTAGGATTAACCTTCCAAAGAAAAGTGTTTGCTACTGGAGGGCCTGATTCAAATACTGCCAGCACAGGGGCGTGGTCGGAAAAAGACTTCTCAAGAATTTCAATTTTCTTAAATGTTGTGATAGAAAAGACATTGGTTAGAAATAAGTCTATTCTGGAAGATGTCTTATATATATCTGAGTAATATGTAAATTCTCTAGAGGTGGTATTTAGACATCTGAAAATGTCATACATCTCATTTTGTTTTATCCAATTTTTCAGAGATCGGCCTGATTTAGAAGTAGCAGAAGATGATGAGTCAATTTCTCTATCGGGAACTAGATTGAAGTCCCCTATTAGCATGAGGTCACCTTTTTTAACTTCGTCAATCTTCTGCATTAATTTATTAAAAAAAGAGATCTGACCATTATTTGGGGCATATATATTCACGATTGTACAAAGGTTAAAATTTAACTTACATATGAGGATGTGAAATCTTCCCTGGGTGTCGGGATGTTCTTCAATTAATTGGAAGGGAATATTCGTATTTATAATGGTTATAACTCCCGCACTTTTTTTATTATTATTGAGGGATTTAAAAATATATGGAAAATCTTTATGCTGAAAGGTTGGATGTATATCTTTTATTAATTTGACCTCTTGTAAACAAGAGACATCCGCTTGAAGCCGTCTTATTTCTCTCCAAGTTATATAGCGCTTATGGGGACTGTTCAGTCCTTTAACATTGTGTGAAAGGATTTTAATTCTCATGATAATCTCTTTCCTTTTTTATTAGAGTAAATTTTCTTATATATATTTAGGATTGCTTACTCTTATTAGCTGAATTCAATAAAATGTATATGTCTAGAAAAGGCGAATGAAACAACAAAAAGAAAAAAAAAAAAAAAAAACTATAACAAACAAATAAACAAACTTAAAGAGTCCTCCTGGAGTTAATCACGGAACGTGATAATCTCCTTTTTTTGGGTACTTTAAAAAAAAAAAAAGCCAAAGTGGCGAGAACCCATGAAGCCATTGATATTTTGTCAAATGTCAAATGTAAATAATACAAAGACCAATGAGAGATATATCCCTATTCAACCAGTATCTTTGTTAGAAGGATCCTCATCTAGAAAGCGTATAAAGTCTAAAGCTTCCTTTGGAGTAAAGAAGGGGACAATTTTACCCCTATGTGACACAAGTAACTTTGTTGGAAAGCCCCATTTATATGGAATCCCCATTTCCCTGAGAGCATTAGTAGCTTGATTAAACGATTTTCTAGCTTCCATAGTTGACTTTGAGAAATCAGAGAAGAATTTTAAATGATTATTAGGGGGAGGTAGAGAGCCCTTCTCTCTAATATATCTTAGTATCATTTCTTTAGTTTCAAAAAAGTGAAAGTGAAGTATCGTATCCCTCGGCTTATCCATTGGTACATTCTTTGGGCGGGGCAGGCGGTGAATCCTATCAATTATCAATTGTAAATCAGTTAAGGACGGCAAAGCCTTTTTAAGCGTAGCTTTAGTGTAATCTGAAAGGTCTTTCTGTATCACGCTTTCAGGTATCCCCCTAATCTTGACGTTGTTCCGTCTACTCCGGTCCTCTAAGTCCGTTAACTTGGACCTCACGGATAAAAGTTCGGCTTTTAAATCTGAGTTTTGCTTTACTAACTCATCTGTTCTATTTTCAACCTTTGACAATCTTTTCTCATTCAGTTCAAATCTTTGAGAGAATTTTTCACTAATCTCCTGCATATCCTTCCTGTGAGAATCAAATCCCGTTTTAATCGACGCATTGATTGCATTGATAGATTTATGCATGAATTGATTAGCTTGATTGGTGGATTCCTGGAAGGATATGAGGAAGCCAGCAAGCAAACCCTCAGTGACTCGCCTATCAGAGTTCAACAGTGTTTTAAAGTCAAAGTCATGGGGAGTCAGAAAATCAGTAGAAGACGACTCCGGACAGCCTTTTTTAGAGAGTTGTTTAACTGGGGTACTATTTGGAGAATAGTCATCAGATGAAGTATTAGAATCTAAATCTGCTGCCTCTGTTCTCACAGTTTCACCTTCTGGAATTCTTCTCTTATGAGATTTGGATAAATCCATTTTACTTTCCTCATCCTGAAAAGAAAGTTTTGAGGCACCTTTATTATCAAAAACTTGAGAAGATGTGAAAGATAGAGTACGGGGGTCAGAAGATATAATTTTTTGATCCGAGTCCTGCTGAGTAGCCTTATTAGATAAACCGTGAGGCATGTGTCTAGATGAGATAGCTTCCTCCCTTTTTAGAGGGGATCTAGATTTAATTGGACTTAATAGATTAACAGATTCAGTGTAAATTTTCTGATTTGAAGCGCTCGTAGATTTCTGGTTTTTACTAGTAGGCAATTTAGATTTCAAATTAGATGCCATAATTAGAGTATACCGAAACAAGAGTAAAGGAAATGCGCTATACCCTTAAATGTTCCTGTATATGCCACCCCTGTTTTATTATTATTGTAATTAAGTTGAACTTTATTACAGTTTCAGCAGGGTTTGTAAATCGCAAACTAAGATAAGAATAAAGACTTAAATAGAGTAGTAATGTAACCCCTTCAATTTTGATAATTCAACAAAGCAATAGAGACGTCTTGTCCTCCGTAACGTAGGCTTATATAAAACAACAGCACCTCATACACTCCTGTCCAAACACTACCTATATAACCTCAGGTGCCTTAAATGTTATAGACAGAGAAGAGAAGAGCATACAATCAGTAGGATTCAGAATAAGACAGTATAAGCTCTATATCTTCCCGTCTAGGAATGTATAGATTAGTTATTCCCTTAAATATCTTCTTCTAATGCTTTAATATGTCATCAAAACAAGGCACAAGAGACAATCTCCATGTAAGTCTCATCTAACTCAAGGATGCACTTCAGCAATACGCAAACAGTCTTATTGATATAACAATATTCAGATACTCTCCCCTATATTACTATCCCTATTCCAATTTACAAATAATTAAGATTTCACCATCCCCAAGAGACTAACAATAAGTTCAGAGAGCAACAGATTCCATCTCACCCAACGAGTGTAATATTCTCCAAGTAGTAGGGGTCAACGATGCTCCTTCCTTCAGGTCACCGTTGGATAGTAATCAAGTGACCGCCAAAACCATAGTCAAATTTCACTAAATCTCCTCTGCTTCTTCTTGTATAAATGTAGCCGTCTCTAAGCCCCTTAGCGTGTTAAAGGGTCGAACTCGATGTGACAATCAGTCAATGACAGCCTCAGCCGAGGCACCCAATAAGGACCAGATCCACCTCCACCCTCTTTGATGACAGCTTCTTCCTTGCAGCTTCGTGCCCGCCAGCTCCCGCCGCGACACTCTCCAGCACCGCCAGCTCCTTTACTCCTCTGCAGCTGAGCGGCGGCAAGCTGCGCAGAGCTCGGTCTCCAGGCAATGACCTCCGATCAGCACAGAAAAAGCGTGGGCAATTCCAAATTCTTTCTGTTAAAGATATCCCCAGCAGTGGGCTTCTCCTCCTAGACCGCCGCTAAGCTCCAGCAGCTCTCCCGCCAAACAGTTTTAAAATCAGACGCGGCGCTCCCCTTCTTCTCCGCACTCACCAATGCAACACTCAGTCAGTGACAGCTTCAGCCGAGGCACCCAAGAAGGACCAGAGCCACCTCTACTTTCTTTGATGACAGCCTCTTCCTTGCGGCTTCGTGCCTGCCAACTCCCGCCGCGTCGCTCTCCAGCACCGCCAGCTTCTTTACTCCTCTGCAGCTGAGCGGCGGCAAGCTGCGCAGAGCCCAGTATCCAACAGCGTCGACAGCGGACCTCTATCGACTCAGGAACACCGAGGCTCCTTCAGCGTCAGATCAGGGGCTCAGCAGCCATCACACAGGATCTCCTCCAGTTCATACCTCTGATGTAAACAATGGCGGTACCCGCGGCTAAGTACAGGGGAAACCTGTTGAGTCAACAGCGGCTCTCTCCTCACCACTCACTTCTAAAGGCTGTAATTCCTTAAGTAAACAGCGGATTTCTTCCAGGGAGGTGTCAAAATGTTCACAATAAAGATAAGAATCCAATTCCAAAGGTCTTCTGATGAATAAGAGTCTTCTTAAGCAATTATGTCGCTTTGTAGATAGGCTTCATGGGAGCTCTGAGCTCAAGTGTCCTCCTACATCGAGTTCCAGGCCACACCCCTTCCGCAAACTCATGCTTTTAGAGACTTGTTTGGGCTCATGAGAGGAGTAGAAAAACATCAAAAATTTCAGTCCTGCATGATTCTACCAAGAAATGTGTGTTCATTCAAACCGCTGGTTTTTGATATTTTGGGCCCTATTGAATAATGAATGTTTTGAATTTTCTCCAAAAGTAAAGTCGTTGCAAACTCATCCTTTTAGAAACTTGTTTGGGCTGTTGAGAGGAGTAAAAAACCATCAAAAATTTCAATCCTGCATGATTCTACCAAGAAATGTGATTCTTCATTCAAAACGCTGGTTTTTGCTATTGGGCTCTATTGAATAATGAATGTTTTGAATTTTCTCCAAAAGTAAAGTAGTTGCAAACTCATCCTTTTAGAGTCTTGGTTTGGGCTCATGAGAGTAGAAAAACATCAAAAATTTCAGTAATGCACGATTCTACCAAGAAATGTGAGTGTTCATTCAAACCGCTGGTTTTTGATATTTTGGGCCCTATTGAATAATGAATGTTTTGAATTTTCTCCAAAAGTAAAGTAGTTGCAAACTCATCCTTTTAGAAACTTGTTTGGGCTGTTGAGAGGATTAAAAAAGAATCAAAAATTTCAATCCTGCATGATTCTACCAAGAAATGTGATTCTTCATTCAAAACGCTGATTTTTGCTATTGGGTTATATTGAATAATGAATGTTTTGAATTTTCTCCAAAAGTAAAGTAGTTGCAAGCTCATGCTTTTAGAGACTTGTTTGGGCTCATGAGAGGAGTAAAAAACCATCAAAAATTTCAATCCTGCATGATTCTACCAAGAAATGTGATTCTTCATTCAAAACCTGATTTTTGCTATTGGGCTCTATTGAATAATGAATGTTTTGAATTTTCTCCAAAAGTAAAGTAGTTGCAAACTCATGCTTTTAGAGACTTGTTTGGGCTCATGAGAGGAGTAGAAAAACATCAAAAATTTCAGTCCTGCATGATTCTACCAAGAAATATGTGTTCATTCAAACCGCTGGTTTTTGATATTTTGGGCCCTATTGAATAATGAATGTTTTGAATTTTCTGCAAAAGTAAAGTAGTTGCAAACTCATCCTTTTAGAAACTTGTTTGGGCTGTTGAGAGGAGTAAAAAACCATCAAAAATTTCAATCCTGCATGATTCTACCAAGAAATGTGATTCTTCATTCAAAACGCTGATTTTTGCTATTGGGTTCTATTGAATAATGAATGTTTTGAATTTTCTCCAAAAGTAAAGTAGTTGCAAGCTCATGCTTTTAGAGACTTGTTTGGGCTCATGAGAGGAGTAGAAAAACATCAAAAATTTCAGTCCTGCATGATTCTACCAAGAAATGTGTGTTCATTCAAACCGCTAGTTTGTGATATTTTGGGCCCTATTGAATAATGAATGTTTTGAATTTTCTCCAAAAGTAAAGTAGTTGCAAACTCATCCTTTTAGAAACTTGTTTGGGCTGTTGAGAGGAGTAAAAAACCATCAAAAATTTCAATCCTGCATGATTCTACCAAGAAATGTGATTCTTCATTCAAAACCTGATTTTTGCTATTGGGTTCTATTGAATAATGAATGTTTTGAATTTTCTCCAAAAGTAAAGTAGTTGCAAACTCATGCTTTTAGAGACTTGTTTGGGCTCATGAGAGGAGTAGAAAAACATCAAAAATTTCAGTCCTGCATGATTCTACCAAGAAATGTGAGTGTTCATTCAAACCGCTGGTTTTTGATAGTTTGGGCCCTATTGAATAATGAATGTTTTGAATTTTCTCCAAAAGTAAAGTAGTTGCAAACTCATCCTTTTAGAAACTTGTTTGGGCTGTTGAGAGGAGTAAAAAACCATCAAAAATTTCAATCCTGCATGATTCTACCAAGAAATGTGATTCTTCATTCAAAACCTGATTTTTGCTATTGGGTTCTATTGAATAATGAATGTTTTGAATTTTCTCCAAAAGTAAAGTAGTTGCAAACTCATGCTTTTAGAGACTTGTTTGGGCTCATGAGAGGAGTAGAAAAACATCAAAAATTTCAGTCCTGCATGATTCTACCAAGAAATGTGTGTTCATTCATACCGCTGGTTTTTGATATTTTGGGCCCTATTGAATAATGAATGTTTTGAATTTCCTCCAAAAGTAAAGTAGTTGCAAACTCATCATTTTAGAAACTTGTTTGGGCTGTTGAGAGGAGTAAAAAACCATCAAAAATTTCAATCCTGCATGATTCTACCAAGAAATGTGATTCTTCATTCAAACCTCTGGTTTTTGATATTTTGGGCCCTATTGAATAATGAATGTTTTGAATTTTCTCGAAAAGTAAAGTAGTTGCAAACTCATCCTTTTAGAAACTTGTTTGGGCTGTTGAGAGGAGTAAAAAACCATCAAAAATTTCAATCCTGCATGATTCTACCAAGAAATGTGATTCTTCATTCAAAAGCTGGTTTTTGCTATTGGGATCTATTGAATAATGAATGTTTTGAATTTTCTCCAAAAGTAAAGTAGTTGCAAACTCATTCTTTTAGAGACTTGTTTGTGCTCATGAGAGGAGTAGAAAAACATCAAAAATTTCAGTCCTGCACGATTCTACCAAGAAATGTGAGTGTTCATTCAAACCGCTGGTTTTTGATAGTTTGGGCCCTATTGAATAATGAATGTTTTGAATTTTCTCCAAAAGTAAAGTAGTTGCAAACTTATCCTTTTAGAAACTTGTTTGGGCTGTTGAGAGGAGTAAAAAAACCATCAAAAATTTCAATCCTGCATGATTCTACCAAGAAATGTGATTCTTCATTCAAAACGCTGATTTTTGCTATTGGGTTCTATTGAATAATGAATGTTTTGAATTTTCTCCAAAAGTAAAGTAGTTGCAAGCTCATGCTTTTAGAGACTTGTTTGGGCTCATGAAAGGAGTAGAAAAACATCAAAAATTTCAGTCCTGCATGATTCTACCAAGAAATGTGTGTTCATTCAAACCGCTGGTTTTTGACATTTTGGGCCCTATTGAATAATGAATATTTTGAATTTTTTCCAAAAGTAAAGTAGTTGCAAACTCATCCTTTTTGAAACTTGTTTTGGCTGTTGACAGGAGTAAAAAACCTTCAAAAATTTCAATCCTGCATGATTCTACCAAGAAATGTGATTCTTCATTCAAAACGCTGATTTTTGCTATTGGTTTCTATTGAATAATGAATGTTTTGAATTTTCTCCAAAAGTAAAGTAGTTGCAAACTCATGCTTTTAGAGACTTGTTTGGGCTCATGAGAGGAGTGGAAAAACATCAAAAATTTCAGTCCTGCATGATTCTACCAAGAAATGAGTGTTCATTCAAACCGCTGGTTTTTGATATTTTGGGCCCTATTGAATAATGAATGTTTTGAATTTTCTCCAAAAGTAAAGTAGTTGCAAACTCATCCTTTTAGAAACTTGTTTGGGCTGTTGAGAGGAGTAAAAAACCATCAAAAATTTCAGTCCTGCATGATTGTACCAAGAAATGTGATTCTTCATTCAAAACGCTGGTTTTTGCTATTGGGCTCTATTGAATAATGAATGTTTTGAATTTTCTCCAAAAGTAAAGTAGTTGCAAACTCATCCTTTTAGAGACTTGTTTGTGCTCATGAGAGGAGTAGAAAAACATCAAAAATTTCAGTCCTGCACGATTCTACCAAGAAATGTGAGTGTTCATTCAAACCGCTGGTTTTTGATAGTTTGGGCCCTATTGAATAATGAATGTTTTGAATTTTCTCCAAAGTAAAGTAGTTGCAAACTTATCCTTTTAGAAACTTGTTTGGGCTGTTGAGAGGAGTAAAAAAACCATCAAAAATTTCAATCCTGCATGATTCTACCAAGAAATGTGATTCTTCATTCAAAACGCTGATTTTTGCTATTGGGTTCTATTGAATAATGAATGTTTTGAATTTTCTCCAAAAGTAAAGTAGTTGCAAGCTCATGCTTTTAGAGACTTGTTTGGGCTCATGAGAGGAGTAGAAAAACATCAAAAATTTCAGTCCTGCATGATTCTACCAAGAAATGTGTGTTCATTCAAACCGCTGGTTTTTGATATTTTGGGCCCTATTGAATAATGAATATTTTGAATTTTTTCCAAAAGTAAAGTAGTTGCAAACTCATCCTTTTTGAAACTTGTTTTGGCTGTTGACAGGAGTAAAAAACCTTCAAAAATTTCAATCCTGCATGATTCTACCAAGAAATGTGATTCTTCATTCAAAACGCTGATTTTTGCTATTGGTTTCTATTGAAAAATGAATGTTTTGAATTTTCTCCAAAAGTAAAGTAGTTGCAAACTCATGCTTTTAGAGACTTGTTTGGGCTCATGAGAGGAGTAGAAAAACATCAAAAATTTCAGTCCTGCATGATTCTACCAAGAAATGAGTGTTCATTCAAACCGCTGGTTTTTGATATTTTGGGCCCTATTGAATAATGAATGTTTTGAATTTTCTCCAAAAGTAAAGTAGTTGCAAACTCATCCTTTTAGAAACTTGTTTGTGCTGTTGAGAGGAGTAAATAACCATAAAAAATTTCAATCCTGCATGATTCTACCAAGAAATGTGCTTCTTCATTCAAAACCTGATTTTTGCTATTGGGCTCTATTGAATAATGAATGTTTTGAATTTTCTCCAAAAGTAAAGTAGTTGCAAACTCATCCTTTTAGAGACTTGTTTGGGCTCATGAGAGGAGTAGAAAAACATCAAAAATTACAGTCCTGCACGATTCTACCAAGAAATGTGAGTGTTCATTCAAACCGCTGGATTTTGATAGTTTGGGCCCTATTGAATAATGAATGTTTTGAATTTTCTCCAAAAGTAAAGTAGTTGCAAACTCATCCTTTTAGAAACTTGTTTGGGCTGTTGAGAGGAGTAAAAAACCATCAAAAATTTCAATCCTGCATGATTCTACCAAGAAATGTGATTCTTCATTCAAAACGCTGATTTTTGCTATTGGGTTCTATTGAATAATGAATGTTTTGAATTTTCTCCAAAAGTAAAGTAGTTGCAAGCTCATGCTTTTAGAGACTTGTTTGGGCTCATGAGAGGAGTAGAAAAACATCAAAAATTTCAGTCCTGCATGATTCTACCAAGAAATGTGTGTTCATTCAAACCGCTGGTTTTTGATATTTTGGGCCCTATTGAATAATGAATGTTTTGAATTTTCTCCAAAAGTAAAGTAGTTGCAAACTCATCCTTTTAGAAACTTGTTTGGGCTGTTGAGAGGAGTAAAAAACCATCAAAAATTTCAATCCTGCATGATTCTACCAAGAAATGTGATTCTTCATTCAAAACGCTGATTTTTGCTATTGGGTTCTATTGAATAATGAATGTTTTGAATTTTCTCCAAAAGTAAAGTAGTTGCAAACTCATCCTTTTAGAGACTTGTTTGGGCTCATGAGAGGAGTAGAAAAACATCAAAAATTTCAGTCCTGCACGATTCTACCAAGAAATGTGAGTGTTCATTCAAACCGCTGGTTTTTGATAGTTTGGGCCCTATTGAATAATGAATGTTTTGAATTTTCTCCAAAAGTAAAGTAGTTGCAAGCTCATGCTTTTAGAGACTTGTTTGGGCTCATGAGAGGAGTAGAAAAACATCAAAAATTTCAGTGCTGCAATATTCTACCAAGAAATGTGTGTTCATTCAAACCGCTGGTTTTTGATATTTTGGGCCTTATTGAATAATGAATGTTTTGAATTTTCTCCAAAAGTAAAGTAGTTGCAAACTCATCCTTTTAGAAACTTGTTTGGGATGTTGAGAGGATTAAAAAACCATCAAAAATTTCAGTCCTGCATGATTCTACCAAGAAATGTGATTCTTCATTCAAAACGCTGATTTTTGCTATTGGGTTCTATTGAATAATGAATGTTTTGAATTTTCTCCAAAAGTAAAGTAGTTGCAAGCTCATGCTTTTAGAGACTTGTTTGGGCTCATGAGAGGAGTAGAAAAACATCAAAAATTTCAGTCCTGCATGATTCTACCAAGAGATGTGTGTTAATTCAAACCACTGGTTTTTGATATTTTGGGCCCTATTGCATAATGAATGTTTTGAATTTTCTCCAAAAGTAAAGTAGTTGCAAACTCATCCTTTTAGAAACTTGTTTGGGCTGTTGAGAGGAGTAAAAAACCATCAAAAATTTCAAGCCTGCATGATTCTACCAAGAAATGTGATTCTTCAATCAAAACCTGATTTTTGCTATTGGGTTCTATTGAATAATGAATGTTTTGAATTTTCTCCAAAAGTAAAGTAGTTGCAAGCTCATGCTTTTAGAGACTTGTTTGGGCTCATGAGAGGAGTAGAAAAACATCAAAAATTTCAGTCCTGCATGATTCTACCAAGAAATGTGTGTTCATTCAAACCGCTGGTTTTTGATTTTTTGGGCCATATTGAATAATGAATGTTTTGAATTTTCTCCAAAAGTAAAGTAGTTGCAAACTCATCCTTTTAGAAACTTGTTTGGGCTGTTGAGAGGAGCAAAAAAACCATCAAAAATTTCAATCCTGCATGATTCTACCAAGAAATGTGATTCTTCATTCAAAACGCTGGTTTTTGATATTTTGGGCCCTATTGAATAATGAAAGTTTTGAATTTTCTCCAAAAGTAAAGTAGTTGCAAACTCATCCTTTTAGAAACTTGTTTGGGCTGTTGAGAGGAGTAAAAAACCATCAAAAATTTCAATCCTGCATGATTCTACCAAGAAATGTGATTCTTCATTCAAAACGCTGATTTTTGCTATTGGGTTCTATTGAATAATGAATGTTTTGAATTTTCTCCAAAAGTAAAGTAGTTGCAAACTCATGCTTTTAGAGACTTGTTTGGGCTCATGAGAGGAGTAGAAAAACATCAAAAATTTCAGTCCTGCATGACTCTACCAAGAAATGTGTGTTCATTCAAACCGCTGGTTTTTGATATTTTGGGCCCTATTGAATAATGAATGTTTTGAATTTTCTCCAAAAGTAAAGTAGTTGCAAACTCATCCTTTTTGAAACTTGTTTGGGCTGTTGAGAGGAGTAAAAAACCATCAAAAATTTCAGTCCTGCACGATTCTACCAAGATATGTGAGTGTTCATTCAAACCGCTGGTTTTTGATATTTTGGGCCCTATTGAATAATGAATGTTTTGAATTTTCTCCAAAAGTAAAGTAGTTGCAAACTCATCCTTTTAGAAACTTGTTTGGGCTGTTGAGAGGAGTAAAATAGAATCAAAAATTTAAATCCTGCATGATTCTACCAAGAAATGTGATTCTTCATTCAAAACCTGATTTTTGCTATTGGGCTCTATTGAATAATGAATGTTTTGAATTTTCTCCAAAAGTAAAGTAGTTGCAAACTCATCCTTTTAGAGACTTGTTTGGGCTCATGAGAGGAGTAGAAAAACATCAAAAATTTCAGTCCTGCACGATTCTACCAAGAAATGTGAGTGTTCATTCAAACCGCTGGTTTTTGATAGTTTGGGCCCTATTGAATAATGAATGTTTTGAATTTTTTCCAAAAGTAAAGTAGTTGCAAACTCATCCTTTTAGAAACTTGTTTGGGCTGTTGAGAGGAGTAAAAAAACATCAAAAATTTCAATCCTGCATGATTCTACCAAGAAATGTGATTCTTCATTCAAAACGCTGGTTTTTGCTATTGGGCTCTATTGAATAATGAATGTTTTGAATTTTCTCCAAAAGTAAAGTATTTGCAAACTCATCCTTTTAGAGACTTGTTTGTGCTCATGAGAGGAGTAGAAAAACATCAAAAATATCAGTCCTGCACGATTCTACCAAGAAATGTGAGTGTTCATTCAAACCGCTGGTTTTTGATAGTTTGGGCCCTATTGAATAATGAATGTTTTGAATTTTCTCCAAAAGTAAAGTAGTTGCAAACTCATCCTTTTAGAAACTTGTTTGGGCTGTTGACAGGAGTAAAAAACCATCAAAAATTTCAATCCTGCATGATTCTACCAAGAAATGTGATTCTTCATTCAAAACGCTGATTTTTGCTATTGGGTTCTATTGAATAATGAATGTTTTGAATTTTCTCCAAAAGTAAAGTAGTTGCAAGCTCATGCTTTATAGACTTGTTTGGGCTCATGAGAGGAGTAGAAAAACATCAAAAATTTCAGTACTGCATGATTCTACCAAGAAATGTATGTTCATTCAAACCGCTGGTTTTTGATATTTTGGGCCCTATTGAATAATGAATGTTTTGAATTTTCTCCAAAAGTAAAGTAGTTGCAAACTTATCCTTTTAGAAACTTGTCTGGGCTGTTGAGAGGAGTAAAAAAACCATCAAAAATTTCAATCCTGCATGATTCTACCAAGAAATGTGATTCTTCATTCAAAACGCTGATTTTTGCTATTGGGTTCTATTGAATAATGAATGTTTTGAATTTTCTCCAAAAGTAAAGTAGTTGCAAGCTCATGCTTTTAGAGACTTGTTTGGGCTCATGAGAGGAGTAGAAAAACATCAAAAATTTCAGTCCTGCATGATTCTACCAAGAAATGTGTGTTCATTCAAACCGCTGGTTTTTGATATTTTGGGCCCTATTGAATAATGAATATTTTGAATTTTTTCCAAAAGTAAAGTAGTTGCAAACTCATCCTTTTTGAAACTTGTTTTGGCTGTTGACAGGAGTAAAAAACCTTCAAAAATTTCAATCCTGCATGATTCTACCAAGAAATGTGATTCTTCATTCAAAACGCTGATTTTTGCTATTGGTTTCTATTGAATAATGAATGTTTTGAATTTTCTCCAAAAGTAAAGTAGTTGCAAACTCATGCTTTTAGAGACTTGTTTGGGCTCATGAGAGGAGTGGAAAAACATCAAAAATTTCAGTCCTGCATGATTCTACCAAGAAATGAGTGTTCATTCAAACCGCTGGTTTTTGATATTTTGGGCCCTATTGAATAATGAATGTTTTGAATTTTCTCCAAAAGTAAAGTAGTTGCAAACTCATCCTTTTAGAAACTTGTTTGGGCTGTTGAGAGGAGTAAAAAACCATCAAAAATTTCAGTCCTGCATGATTGTACCAAGAAATGTGATTCTTCATTCAAAACGCTGGTTTTTGCTATTGGGCTCTATTGAATAATGAATGTTTTGAATTTTCTCCAAAAGTAAAGTAGTTGCAAACTCATCCTTTTAGAGACTTGTTTGTGCTTATGAGAGGAGTAGAAAAACATCAAAAATTTCAGTCCTGCACGATTCTACCAAGAAATGTGAGTGTTCATTCAAACCGCTGGTTTTTGATAGTTTGGGCCCTATTGAATAATGAATGTTTTGAATTTTCTCCAAAAGTAAAGTAATTGCAAACTTATCCTTTTAGAAACTTGTTTGGGCTGTTGAGAGGAGTAAAAAAACCATCAAAAATTTCAATTCTGCATGATTCTACCAAGAAATGTGATTCTTCATTCAAAACGCTGATTTTTGCTATTGGGTTCTATTGAATAATGAATGTTTTGAATTTTCTCCAAAAGTAAAGTAGTTGCAAGCTCATGCTTTTAGAGACTTGTTTGGGCTCATGAGAGGAGTAGAAAAACATCAAAAATTTCAGTCCTGCATGATTCTACCAAGAAATGTGTGTTCATTCAAACCGCTGTTTTTTGATATTTTGGGCCCTATTGAATAATGAATATTTTGAATTTTTTCCAAAAGTAAAGTAGTTGCAAACTCATCCTTTTTGAAACTTGTTTTGGCTGTTGACAGGAGTAAAAAACCTTCAAAAATTTCAATCCTGCATGATTCTACCAAGAAATGTGATTCTTCATTCAAAACGCTGATTTTTGCTATTGGTTTCTATTGAATAATGAATGTTTTGAATTTTCTCCAAAAGTAAAGTAGTTGCAAACTCATGCTTTTAGAGACTTGTTTGGGCTCATGAGAGGAGTAGAAAAACATCAAAAATTTCAGTCCTGCATGATTCTACCAAGAAATGAGTGTTCATTCAAACCGCTGGTTTTTGATATTTTGGGCCCTATTGAATAATGAATGTTTTGAATTTTCTCCAAAAGTAAAGTAGTTGCAAACTCATCCTTTTAGAAACTTGTTTGTGCTGTTGAGAGGAGTAAATAACCATAAAAAATTTCAATCCTGCATGATTCTACCAAGAAATGTGATTCTTCATTCAAAACCTGATTTTTGCTATTGGGCTCTATTGAATAATGAATGTTTTGAATTTTCTCCAAAAGTAAAGTAGTTGCAAACTCATCCTTTTAGAGACTTGTTTGGGCTCATGAGAGGAGTAGAAAAACATCAAAAATTTCAGTCCTGCACGATTCTACCAAGAAATGTGAGTGTTCATTCAAACCGCTGGATTTTGATAGTTTGGGCCCTATTGAATAATGAATGTTTTGAATTTTCTCCAAAAGTAAAGTAGTTGCAAACTCATCCTTTTAGAAACTTGTTTGGGCTGTTGAGAGGAGTAAAAAACCATCAAAAATTTCAATCCTGCATGATTCTACCAAGAAATGTGATTCTTCATTCAAAACGCTGATTTTTGCTATTGGGTTCTATTGAATAATGAATGTTTTGAATTTTCTCCAAAAGTAAAGTAGTTGCAAGCTCATGCTTTTAGAGACTTGTTTGGGCTCATGAGAGGAGTAGAAAAACATCAAAAATTTCAGTCCTGCACGATTCTACCAAGAAATGTGAGTGTTCATTCAAACCGCTGGTTTTTGATAGTTTGGGCCCTATTGAATAATGAATGTTTTGAATTTTCTCCAAAAGTAAAGTAGTTGCAAGCTCATGCTTTTAGAGACTTGTTTGGGCTCATGAGAGGAGTAGAAAAACATCAAAAATTTCAGTCCTGCATTATTCTACCAAGAAATGTGTGTTCATTCAAACCGCTGGTTTTTGATATTTTGGGCCTTATTGAATAATGAATGTTTTGAATTTTCTCCAAAAGTAAAGTAGTTGCAAACTCATCCTTTTAGAAACTTGTTTGGGATGTTGAGAGGAGTAAAAAACCATCAAAAATTTCAGTCCTGCATGATTCTACCAAGAAATGTGATTCTTCATTCAAAACGCTGATTTTTGCTATTGGGTTCTATTGAATAATGAATGTTTTGAATTTTCTCCAAAAGTAAAGTAGTTGCAAGGTCATGATTTTAGAGACTTGTTTGGGCTCATGAGAGGAGTAGAAAAACATCAAAAATTTCAGTCCTGCATGATTCTACCAAGAGATGTGTGTTAATTCAAACCACTGGTTTTTGATATTTTGGGCCCTATTGCATAATGAATGTTTTGAATTTTCTCCAAAAGTAAAGTAGTTGCAAACTCATCCTTTTAGAAACTTGTTTGGGCTGTTGACAGGAGTAAAAAACCATCAAAAATTTCAAGCCTGCATGATTCTGCCAAGAAATGTGATTCTTCAATCAAAACCTGATTTTTGCTATTGGGTTCTATTGAATAATGAATGTTTTGAATTTTCTCCAAAAGTAAAGTAGTTGCAAGCTCATGCTTTTAGAGACTTGTTTGGGCTCATGAGAGGAGTAGAAAAACATCAAAAATTTCAGTCCTGCATGATTCTACCAAGAAATGTGATTCTTCATTCAAAACGCTGGTTTTTGATATTTTGGGCCCTATTGAATAATGAAAGTTTTGAATTTTCTCCAAAAGTAAAGTAGTTGCAAACTCATCCTTTTAGAAACTTGTTTGGGCTGTTGAGAGGAGTAAAAAACCATCAAAAATTTCAATCCTGCATGATTCTACCAAGAAATGTGATTCTTCATTCAAAACGCTGATTTTTGCTATTGGGTTCTATTGAATAATGAATGTTTTGAATTTTCTCCAAAAGTAAAGTAGTTGCAAACTCATGCTTTTAGAGACTTGTTTGGGCTCATGAGAGGAGTAGAAAAACATCAAAAATTTCAGTCCTGCATGATTCTACCAAGAAATGTGTGTTCATTCAAACCGCTGGTTTTTGATATTTTGGGCCCTATTGAATAATGAATGTTTTGAATTTTCTCCAAAAGTAAAGTAGTTGCAAACTCATCCTTTTTGAAACTTGTTTGGGCTGTTGAGAGGAGTAAAAAACCATCAAAAATTTCAATCCTGCATGATTCTACCAAGAAATGTGATTCTTCATTCAAAACGCTGGTTTTTGATATTGGGCTCTATTGAATAATGAATGTTTTGAATTTTCTCCAAAAGTAAAGTAGTTGCGAACTCATCCTTTTAGAGTCTTGGTTTGGGCTCATGAGAAGAGTAGAAAGACATCAAAAATTTCAGTCCTGCACGATTCTACCAAGATATGTGAGTGTTCATTCAAACCGCTGGTTTTTGATATTTTGGGCCCTATTGAATAATGAATGTTTTGAATTTTCTCCAAAAGTAAAGTAGTTGCAAACTCATCCTTTTAGAAACTTGTTTGGCCTGTTGAGTAAAATAGAATCAAAAATTTAAATCCTGCATGATTCTACCAAGAAATGTGATTCTTCATTCAAAACCTGATTTTTGCTATTGGGCTCTATTGAATAATGAATGTTTTGAATTTTCTCCAAAAGTAAAGTAGTTGCAAACTCATCCTTTTAGAGACTTGTTTGGGCTCATGAGAGGAGTAGAAAAACATCAAAAATTTCAGTCCTGCACGATTCTACCAAGAAATGTGAGTGTTCATTCAAACCGCTGGTTTTTGATAGTTTGGGCCCTATTGAATAATGAATGTTTTGATTTTTTTCCAAAAGTAAAGTAGTTGCAAACTCATCCTTTTAGAAACTTGTTTGGGCTGTTGAGAGGAGTAAAAAAACATCAAAAATTTCAATCCTGCATGATTCTACCAAGAAATGTGATTCTTCATTCAAAACGCTGGTTTTTGCTATTGGGCTCTATTGAATAATGAATGTTTTGAATTTTCTCCAAAAGTAAAGTATTTGCAAACTCATCCTTTTAGAGACTTGTTTGTGCTCATGAGAGGAGTAGAAAAACATCAAAAATTTCAGTCCTGCACGATTCTACCAAGAAATGTGAGTGTTCAATCAAACCGCTGGTTTTTGATAGTTTGGGCCCCATTGAATAATGAATGTTTTGAATTTTCTCCAAAAGTAAAGTAGTTGCAAACTCATCCTTTTAGAAACTTGTTTGGGCTGTTGACAGGAGTAAAAAACCATCAAAAATTTCAATCCTGCATGATTCTACCAAGAAATGTGATTCTTCATTCAAAACGCTGATTTTTGCTATTGGGTTCTATTGAATAATGAATGTTTTGAATTTTCTCCAAAAGTAAAGTAGTTGCAAGCTCATGCTTTATAGACTTGTTTGGGCTCATGAGAGGAGTAGAAAAACATCAAAAATTTCAGTACTGCATGATTCTACCAAGAAATGTGTGTTCATTCAAACCGCTGGTTTTTGATATTTTGGGCCCTATTGAATAATGAATGTTTTAAATTTTCTCCAAAAGTAAAGAAGATGCAAACTCATCCTTTTAGAAACTTGTTTGGGCTGTTGAGACGAGTAAAAAACCATCAAAAATTTCAATCCTGCATGATTCTACCAAGAAATGTGATTCTTCATTCAAAACGCTGATTTTTGCTATTGGGTTATATTGAATAAGGAATGTTTTGAATTTTCTCCAATAGTCAAGTAGTTGCAATCTCATGCTTTTAGAGACATGTTAGGGCTCATGAGAGGAGTAGAAAAACATCAAAAATTTCAGTCCTGCACGATTCTACCAAGAAATGTGTGTTCATTCAAACCGCTGGTTTTTGATATTTTGGGCCCTATTGAATAATGAATGTTTTGAATTTTCTCCAAAAGTAAAGTAGTTGCAAACTCATCCTTTTAGAAACTTGTTTGGGCTGTTGAGAGGAGTAAAAAACCATCAAAAATTTCAATCCTGCATATTCTACCAAGAAATGTGATTCTTCATTCAAAACGCTGGTTTTTGCTTTTGAGCTCTATTGAATAATGAATGTTTTGAATTTTCTCCAAAAGTAAAGTAGTTGCAAACTCATCCTTTTAGAGACTTGTTTGTGCTCATGAGAGGAGTAGAAAAACATCAAAAATTTCAGTCCTGCACGATTCTACCAAGAAATGTGAGTGTTCATTCAAACCGCTGGTTTTTGATAGTTTGGGCCCTATTGAGTAATGAATGTTTTGAATTTTCTCCAAAAGTAAAGTAGTTGCAAACTCCTCCTTTTAGAAACTTGTTTGGGCTGTTGAGAGGAGTAAAAAAACATCAAAAATTTCAATCCTGCATGATGCTACCAAGAAATGTGATTCTTCATTCAAAATGCTGATTTTTGGTATTGGGTTCTATTGAATAATGAATGTTTTGAATTTTCTCCAAAAGTAAAGTAGTTGCAAGCTCATGCTTTTAGAGACATGTTTGGGCTCATGAGAGGAGTAGAAAAACATCAAATATTTCTGTCCTGCACGATTCTACCAAGAAATGTGTGTTCATTCAAACCGCTGGTTTTTGATATTTTGGGCCCTATTGAATAATGAATGTTTTGAGTTTTCTCCAAAATTAAAGTAGTTGCAAACTCATCCTTTTAGAAACTTGTTTGAGCTGTTGAGAGGAGTAAAAAACCATCAAAAATTTCAATCCTGCATGATTCTACCAAGAAATGTGATTCTTCATTCAAAACGCTGATTTTTGCTAAAAGGATGAGTTTGCAAATACTTTACTTTTGGAGAAAATTCACAACATTCATTATTCAATAGGGCCCAAACTATCAAAAACCAGCGGTTTGAATGAACACTCACATTTCTAGGTAGAATCGTGCAGGACTGAAATTTTTGATGTTTTTCTACTCCTCTCATGAGCCCAAACAAGTCTCTAAAAGGATGAGTTTGCAACTACTTTACTTTTGGAGAAAATTCAAAACATTCATTATTCAATAGAGCCCAATAGCAAAAATCAGGTTTTGAATGAAGAATCACATTTCTTGGTAGAATCATGCAGGATTGAAATTTTTGATGGTTTTTTACTCCTCTCAGCAGCCCAAACAAGTTTCAAAAGGATGAGTTTGCAACTACTTTACTTTTGGAGAAAATTCAAAACATTCATTATTCAATAGGGCCCAAAATATCAAAAACCAGCGGTTTGAATGAACACACATTTCTTGGTAGAATCATGCAGGACTGAAATTTTTGATGTTTTTCTACTCTCATGAGCCCAAACAAGTCTCTAAAAGCATGAGTTTGCAACTACTTTACTTTTGGAGAAAATTCAAAACATTCATTATTCAATAGGGCCCAAACTATCAAAAACCAGCGGTTTGAATGAACACTCACATTTCTTGGTAGAATCGTGCAGGACTGAAATTTTTGATGTTTTTCTACTCCTCTCATGAGCACAAACAAGACTCTAAAAGGATGAGTTTGCAACTACTTTACTTTTGGAGAAAATTCAAAACATTCATTATTCAATAGAGCCCAATAGCAAAAATCAGGTTTTGAATGAAGAATAACATTTCTTGGTAGAATCATGCAGGATTGAAATTTTTGATGGTTTTTTACTCCTCTCAACAGCCCAAACAAGTTTCTATAAGGATGAGTTTGCAACTACTTTACTTTTGGAGAAAATTCAAAACATTCATTATTCAATAGGGCCCAAACTATCAAAAACCAGCGGTTTGAATGAACACTCACATTTCTTGGTAGAATCGTGCAGGACTGAAATTTTTGATGTTTTTCTACTCCTCTCATGAGCCCAAACAAGAGTTTAAAAGGATGAGTTTGCAACTACTTTACTTTTGGAGAAAATTCAAAACATTCATTATTCAATAGAGCCCAATAGCAAAAACCAGCGTTTTGAATGAAGAATCACATTTCTTGGTAGAATCATGCAGGATTGAAGTTTTTGGTGGTTTTTTACTCCTCTCAACAGCCCAAACAAGTTTCTAAAAGGATGAGTTTGCAACTACTTTACTTTTGGAGAAAATTCAAAACATTCATTATTCAATAGGGCCCAAAATATCAAAAACCAGCGGTTTGAATGAACACACATTTCTTGGTAGAATCGTGCAGGACTGAAATTTTTGATGTTTTTCTACTCCTCTCATGAGCCCAAACAAGTCTCTAAAAGGATGAGTTTGCAACTACTTTACTTTTGGAGAAAATTCAAAACATTCATTATTCAATAGAACCCAATAGCAAAAATCAGTGTTTTGAATGAAGAATCACATTTCTTGGTAGAATCATGCAGGATTGAAATTTTTGATGGTTTTTTACTCCACTCAACAGCCCAAACAAGTTTCAAAAGGATGAGTTTGCAACTACTTTACTTTTGGAGAAAATTCAAAACATTCATTATTCAATAGGGCCCAAAATATCAAAAACCAGCGGTTTGAATGAACACACATTTCTTGGTAGAATCGTGCAGGACTGAAATGTTTGATGTTTTTCTACTCCTCTCATGAGCCCAAACAAGACTCTAAAAGGATGAGTTTGCAACTACTTTACTTTTGGAGAAAATTCAAAACATTCATTATTCAATAGAACCCAATAGCAAAAATCAGCGTTTTGAATGAAGAATCATTTCTTGGTAGAATCATGCAGGATTGAAATTTTTGATGGTTTTTTACTCCTCTCAACAGCCCAAACAAGTTTCAAAAGGATGAGTTTGCAACTACTTTACTTTTGGAGAAAATTCAAAACATTCATTATTCAATAGGGCCCAAAATATCAAAAAACAGTGTTTTGAATGAACACACATTTCATGGTAGAATCATGCAGGACTGAAATTTTTGATGTTTTTCTACTCTCTTGAGCCCAAAAAAGTCTCTAAAAGCATGAGTTTGCAACTACTTTACTTTTGGAGAAAATTCAAAACATTCATTATTCAATAGGGCCCAAATTCAATCTGTGTTTGGAAACCGCTTAAGAGAGTGAGTGCACCATTCTCATAGGAACTGCAGATACTGAAATGATGCGTGTAGTGAAGTGAGCAAGCTCTTTTTCCATCTCCCTGGCGAGCATCGCCCACCTGTCTGCTGAGGCTCCCTCAGCAGACTGAAGCTGACTACTACTGCGCAGCTGCTACAGACTGTGGGCTGCCCATTGTGACACGTTGTCCCATTGTGACACGTGGTCCCATTGTTCCAGGAATAGAACACATCCAAGCATTGTGTTCTATGAATGGCATGATTCCTATCACAGTGTTCCATGGATGGAACACATCCTATTTACTGCAGGCAAGCAGCGCACCTAGCTGCTGCTGCTGCTGCTACTGCTACAAGCCACTAGAATACCGTCTGTCAGACAGGTGGACGTAGGCCAAACATTCAAATAACTCGCCAGATAAATCGTTGCTTTTCCATTTAATTCATATATGAATTAATTCAAAATTGAACAGTAAATTTCAAAGTTGGAAGGCCACAAGAGGGGGACAATGTTTCAAAAATGAAACGACATATCATTGCATGAGGGATGTGGTAGGAATTGAATGCTTGAATTAAGACTGGGGAAGTACTGAGGGGAAGGGGCTGCAGGCCTTGTAGAAGGTGGGTGTGCAGAAATGTAGCTATCCAAAGGCAAAGACATTACTGCAGCTTGTCACACCTGTACCTACCAAGCAGCAAAGGCCAAGAAAGATCGTTATTTTACTGACAGATTGAATACAGTGCAATACCTCCCATATAGAGGTGAATAAGAGTAGTAGTAGTAGTAGTAGTAGTAGAAGAGTTGGTCAAGTTAAATCAAGGCTAAGGAATTGGAAATGTGCAACTTGGACCAAGAAAAACTTATTACAGAGCAACGACATTTGAAAAAAGCATTCAAATCATGCTTTGAAAACACTACTTGTGTATCCCGACTTCAATTCAATCTGTCTTTGGAAACCGCTTAAAGGGAAGGTGCCATCCAAAAAATTTTTTTTCAGCAATTGAAAAAATGTAAAGAATTAATGTTTACATTTTCTTAAAAAATATTATCGTTTGTTTTTAATTTTGCAAAATATGAAAAATAATTTTAAAAAGTTTGGCATTTCCACTTGTTAACACTAGGGGGAGCAGCTACTGAAATCTGGCACAAAAACCTATGACATCTATAGACACAGTGAGCAGCCATTTTGATGGGGCTTGCAAAGTTACTGACTGTCTTTGCATGTAAAGTCTGGATCACAACAGGCCATCAATCAGCAGACATGTTTCCTGGATTTCTGTGGAGCAGACAAGCAGACGGTTCATCCATGTGAATAAAACACAGCGCTCTTTGTACAATCCCTGGCACCGAACAGGGCGCCCCCACAGACCAGCACACACTGCTCTCCTGAAATACTCTGTGCTGCTGTCGCCCTGCTCCTTCCACCATACATCAGGCCCCTGTCCCCTCGGTTTCACACATCGCCAGGACAGGATCTGAGGAGAGGAATGGGGTCTTCGGTCACCGAGGATGGCAGGCAGCAAGGATTCTGGGAGCAGAGTGACAGCAGCACAGAGTATTTCAGGAGAGCAGTATCACACGGGATAGGATTAGATACACGGCTCAGCAGGCAGCATCACACAGGAGAGGATTAGATACACGGCTCAGCAGGCAGTATCACATGGGATAGGATTAGATACACGGCTCAGCAGGCAGCATCACACAGGAGAGGATTAGATACACGGCTCAGATTACAGTATCACACAGGATAGGATTAGATACACGGCTCAGCAGTCAGTATCACACAGGATAGGATTACATACACGGCTCAGCAGTCAGTATCACACAGGAGAGGATTAGATACACGGCTCAGCAGGCAGTATCACACAGGAGAGGATTAGATACACGGCTCAGCAGGCAGTATCACACAGAAGAGGATTAGATGCACGGCTCAGCAGGCAGTATCACACAGAAGAGGATTAGATGCACGGCTCAGCAGTCAGTATCACACAGGAGAGGATTATATACACGGCTCAGCAGTCAGTATCACACAGGAGAGGATTAGATACACGGCTCAGCAGAAAGTATCACACAGGAGAGGATTAGATACCCGGCACAGAATACAGTATCACACAGGATAGGATTAGATACACAGCTCAGCAGACAGTATCACACAGGAGAGGATTAGATACACGGCTCAGCAGACAGTATCACACAGGAGAGGATTAGATACACGGCTCAGCAGAAAGTATCACACAGGAGAGGATTAGATACCCGGCTCAGAATACAGTATCACACAGGATATGATTAGATACACAGCTCAGCAGACAGTATCACACAGGAGAGGATTAGATACACGGCTCAGCAGACAGTATCACACAGGAGAGGATTAGATACACGGCTCAGCAGAAAGTATCACACAGGAGAGGATTAGATACCCGGCTCAGAATACAGTATCACACAGGATAGGATTACATACAAGGCTCAGCAGTCAGTATCACACAGGAGAGGATTAGATACACGGCTCAGCAGTCAGTATCACACAGGAGAGGATTAGATACACGGCTCAGCAGGCAGTATCACACAGGATAGGGTTAGATACACGGCTCAGCAGGCAGTATCACACAGGAGAGGATTAGATACACGGCTCAGCAGGCAGTATCACACAGAAGAGGATTAGATGCACGACTCAGCAGGCAGTATCACACAGAAGAGGATTAGATGCACGGCTCAGCAGGCAGTATCACACAGGAGAGGATTAGATACACGGCTCAGCAGACAGTATTACAGATATGCCGACACTGGTGAAACTTCCAGCCCCCCCCAATTATACACAAGACTATGGGCTGTATAAGTCACTGTCCTCCTCAGACAGCCATAAAAGCAAAGGTGTCAGATTACCGGAGATCACTGGGGCTGTGAGTGAGGAGGCGGAGACAGAGCAGGAGGACGCTGGAGCAGGAAGCACAGGGCTGAGCCTGGAGTAAGCAGTACAGAGGAGCATAGATGAAAGTCACCCGCACTCACCACTCTCCATCCTCCGGCTCCAGTGAGCGCTTCTCTCCTCTGCTGACCACCTTCTCCTTTTCTTCAGCCTCTCCTCACAACACAGGACCCGTTATGCCACAAGTGGTCCTGTGATAGAGGGTAAGTGGAGCTCAGCAGATAGCACTGGGCTACAGTAAAATGGCGCCCAGCCACACCTACAGCAGTGAATGGTGCAGCCCACAGGGGCGTGCCCAGTTCTCTGCTACTGAGGCTGCAATGTGCGGTCGGAAGCCGACCGCAGTTTCCTATGTGCAGGGACGGCCATATTTGCAGACTGTATGAGTCCTCCACAGATCTGCAAATCAAGATGTCAGCGCCCAGTGGCTACATGAAAACATTATTACAAACAAACCATAAATCCTGGTTAGTACATTTGCTGAAACAACATGTTTTGTAACTTACTATTTTTTTGCAAATTATATAAAATTGCGGCACCTTCCCTTTAAGAGATTGAGTGCACCATTCTCAGAGGAACTGCAGATACTGAAATGATGCGTGGAGTGAAGTGAGCAAGCTCTTTTTCCATCTCCCTGGCGAGAATCGCCCACCTGTCTGCTGAGGCTCCCTCAGCAGACTGAAGCTGACTACTACTGCGCAGCTGCTACAGACTGTGGGCTGCCCATTGTGACACGTGGTCCCATTGTGACACGTGGTCCCATTGTTCCAGGAATAGAACACATCCAAGCATTGTGTTCTATGAATGGCATGATTCCTATCACAGTGTTCCATGGATGTAACACATCCTATTTACTGCAGGCAAGCAGCGCACCTAGCTGCTACTGCTGCTGCTGCTGCTGCTACAAGCCACTAGAATACCGTCTGTCAGACAGGTGGACGTAGGCCGAACATTCAAATAACTCGCCAGATAAATCGTTGCTTTTCCATTTAATTCATATATGAATTAATTCAAAATTGAACAGTAAATTTCAAAGTTGGAAGGCCACAAGAGGGGGACAATGTTTCAAAAATGAAACGACATATCATTGCATGAAGGATGTGGTAAGAATTAAATGCTTGAATTAAGACTGGGGAAGTACTGAGGGGAAGGGGCTGCAGGCCTTGTAGCAGGTGGGTGTGCAGAAATGTAGCTATCCAAAGCCAAACACATTACTGCAGCTTGTCACACCTATACCTACCAAGCAGCAAAGGCCAAGATAGATCGTTATTTTACTGACAGATTGAATACAGTGCAATGCCTCCCATATAGAGGTGAATAAGAGTAGTAGTAGTAGTAGTAATAGTAGTAGTAGTAGTAGTAGTAGAAGAGTTGGTCAAGCTAAATCAAGGCCAAGGAATTGGAAATGTGCAACTTGGACCAAGAAAAACTAATTACAGAGCAACGACATTTGAAAAAAGCATTCAAATCATGCTTTGAAAACACTACTTGTGTATCCCGATTTCAATTCAATCTGTCTTTGGAAACCGCTTAAGAGAGTGAGTGCACCATTCTCAGAGGTACTGCAGATACTGAAATGATGCGTGGAGTGAAGTGAGCAAGCTCTTTTTCCATCTCCCTTGCGAGCATCGCCCACCTGTCTGCTGAGGCTCCCTCAGCAGACTGAAGCTGACTACTACTGCGCAGCTGCTACAGACTTTGGGCTACCCATTGTGACACGTGGTCCCATTGTGACACGTGGTCCCATTGTTCCAGGAATAGAACACATGCAAGCATTGTGTTCTATGAATGCTGCTGCTGCTGCTGCTACAAGCCACTAGAATACCGTCTGTCAGACAGGTGGACGTAGGCCGAACATTCAAATAACTCGCCAGAGAAATCGTTGCTTTTCCATTTAATTCATATCTGTGTCTCTCCCTCTTTCTTGCACAGGATGAACAGGATGAAGCATTTCCCGCCCACCTGCCCTGTTTATAATCATTGTCCTAAAATGTTTTAATTATTGCTTGTATGATAAATGCTTTATTGTATTTTTGAACTTACCATTGTATATTTTGTTCCAGGTTCAATTTTATCATGGCTATAAAGTGTTAACAGCATTAACCTTCTAAGCCCAATTTAGTGCCGTCTACCAAATTGACAGACACCCATCTATGGGTCTCTCATCCCTCCAGTGTGGCAAAGGATGGGCCATGTATATATGGAGGATACTGGGTCGATACTCTGAAGCTTGCTCTCGTTTGCAATGTCAGTTTTGTATAGTGCTGCTTTCTTTAGAGGATACTTTTATTGATAGATCTATATTTCTATGAGTGCATAAATACTATTATATAAACCCACACAATGAAGGATTTCTTACTATCAGACATTAGGTAGCATTCACACAGGCAGGGCTGTCACCAGGAATTTTGAAGCCCCATATTGGCAAAGTTTTTTGGCCCCCTTGAGATTCTGCCCAGGCTCCACCTCAGGCCCTCCTCCACCCCTTGAACCTTCCACAGTCCTCTGCCCAGTCTTGGAAAAACTCCACTTCTGCATCACGTCCTCACCAATCACACATTAGTAGTTCCCATCGAACACCAGATCACATACAGCCATCAGCTTTTGTTTTTGCCAAAAGATTTTTTAAGCCCCCACCACAAGGAAGACTCTTTTGATCGGGCCCTACTCTATTAAACAGCAAATAGATGAAGCTGCGACTCAAGGAGAAGTCATTATTATGGGGGACTTCAACTACCCTGAAATACATTGGGGAACAGAAACCTGCAGCTCCAGCAAAGGTAATAGGTTTTTGACTACTATGAGAGACTATTACCTTTCACAACTGGTTCAGGACCCAACAAGAGGGGGGGGCACTGCTAGACCTAATATTAACCAACAGGCCAGACCGCATATCAAATGTAAGGGTTGGGGGTCACTTGGGTAACAGTGATCACAAATTAATAAGTTTTCATGTATCCTTTAATAAGAAGTGTAGTAGAGGGGTTACAAGTAGAGTTGAGCGACTTTTGGTTTTTTAGGGTCGCGTTTCGTTTCGTGAAACCCGACTTTTCCAAAAGTCGGGTCGAGCAAGATCGTCCGATTATAGGGAAAAGTCGGGGTCGTCCCGAAACACGAAACCCAATGTAAGTCAATGGGGAATAAAAGTCGGCAGTGAGAGGAGGACAGGAAACACACCAACAGTGCCCATTTGAATGCCAAAAGCATCAATTCTTCTTACTTAAGCTTGTCAACCTTAATTAACTTCATAATATAAGTTACGCACTGAAAAATGGGTGTTATTTGGCTAAAGTTGTGGGGGGGGAGGGCTGGCTGCAGGTTTTCATGTGCCCTGGGCGAAAGAGCGCCCCTTTAACACATACCACAACTCATCATGCTCCGATACGTCAAAGATAACTCAAAATAACCTGATTTAAAGGCAATACCACAAAAGACACGTGAAAAAAAAAAATATATATATATATATATTTTTTATATAACAATAATAATGAAATGGTTATAATTCTATTAGTATACCTTTTTCAACGTGTATAAGTGTGTGCCACTGGAAGAATGGTAGACCATTCGAGAAAAGATTTGTAAACCGAATCAAAGAAAAACCCAAATTTTGGTCAAAAAATGTATATAAAAATTAAATAAGATATATGAATAATAAAAAAGTCATAAAACAGATATACGATTAAAATACCTTTATTAAGTAATAGTAATACGAATACATATAAAAAAGATGTGTGCTCAAAAGAATTTTATATATACACCTATATAGGTTAATAAAGCACGGCGTTCCCCATTAATAAATAACTATATTTTATCCCTCTATACATTGGCTCCTTAAAAAAGTGACATAAAATATATGGAGACCATATAGGCTCAAACAAGTGTCTGTGCATAGAACCATGTGGTGATGCAAAACAATCAGCAAGGAGAGAAACCAATGTGATGGTATAAAGTGCAAAAAATGCAAATTCCAAAAATAAATAAAAAAAAAAAAAAAAGAGTGAGTGTAGGGGAAAGGAGGGAAGAATAGAGGGTATACACCTTGGAGGAACGCTGCTGGATGAGCTACACACGCACGACGTACGTTTCGGAATGAATCCTTCGTCAGGGGGTCGGAGAGGTCCCTGAGCAGACAATGGCTGAATGTCATCAAGGATTCCCTCCTCCTCTTCCTCCTCATCAACATTGGCTGCAGACGCCTGCTCCTTAAGGTGCGTCAAAGTTTGCATGAGCAGACGCATAAGTGGGATGCTCATGCTTAGGATGGCGTCGTCTGCGCTTACCAGCCGTGTGCATTCCTCAAAACACTGAAGGACTTTACAAAGGTCTTTCAGTTTCGACCACTGCACGCCTGTCAACTCCATGTCTGCTCTCAAAGTGCCTGGCCGTGTATCCTCCCACAAATGCATTATGGCCTGCCTCTGCTCGCACAGCCGCTCCACCATGTGCAGGGTGGAGTTCCACCTTGTTGCAATGTCGATAATGAGGCGGTGGTTGGGAAGGTGGAGCAATCGCTGCAGCTTCTGCATACGAACGGAGTGTACAGGCGACCGGCGGATGTGCGCGCACAGTCTTCGCACCTTCTGGAGCAGGGCTGTTAACTCCGGATAATTTTTGAGGAACCACTGCACCACCAGGTTCAAGGTGTGAGCCAAGCAAGGTATGTGGCTGAGTTTTGAAAGGGCTATGGCTGCCACAAAATTACGGCCGTTATCACTAACTACCTTGCCTGCCTCAAGATGTACACTGCCCAGCCATGACTCAGTTTGTCGCTTCAAGTACTCGGCCAGCACCTCGGCGGGGTGTCTGTCGCCCAAACACATCATCTGCAACACAGCCTGCTGACGCTTTCCACTAGCTGCTCGATAGGGGGACACATCGTTTGCAACAGTGGCAGCTGCAGATGGAGTGCTCGTACAACTGCGCTCTGTGGACGAGCTTTCGCTTCTGGAGGAGGAGGAGGAGGAGGAGGAGGAGGAGGGTCGAACGCCTACAGCCAACTGTTTCCTATACCGTGGGCTAGGCAGCACTGTCCCACCACCGCTGTCCCCTGTGGACCCTGCATCCACCACATTAACCCAGTGCGCAGTGATGGACACGTAACGGCCCTGGCCATGCCGACTGGACCATGCATCAGTTGTGAGGTGCACCTTTCCGCTCACTGACTGCTTGAGTGCATGGACAATGCGGTCTTCACATGATGGTGGAGGGCTGGGATGGCTTTGCGAGAGAAGAAGTGGTGACTGGGTAGGTCATAGCGTGGTACTGCATAGGCCATGAGTTCGCGGAAAGCTGTGCTTTCCACCAACCGAAAGGGCATCATCTCAAACGAGATTAGTTTGGCAATGTGGGCGTTCAAACCCAGTGTACGTGGATGAGAGACTGAGTACTTTCTTGACCTACTCATAGTGTCTGGGAGGGTGAGCTGGACTTGAGAGCTGCATATGGTGGAAGTAGCGGTGGACAGGGCGGACTGAGAGAGGGTTGATGATGGTGATGGAGTTGGTGTTCTTTCTGATGGCCCAGAATCAGTCTTTCGTTGATATAACTGTTACGGTTCTAAGTAGGAACCAGAGAGTGGACCCTCTGGGTCGTGGCTCCAGAGCCCCCGAGGGCGAGCGGCCCAGGTGATGACCACCCCCTATACAGGGAGTGTTAGGGGCAGGCCCAAGGGGGGTGAGACCACGACAGCCGGAACCAAAGGGACGACCCAGGGAGTGTACAGAGGGAAAGGCCAAAGGATACTGACTAGAGTAGACCCGGAGCAGGAGGAAACAGAACGTAGGGAACCAGGACCGATCAGGATGGAGCCAGGGCAGGAACGCTGGAAGAAAGAAGGAAGGAAGGTTAGGGGCAACTGACCTAGGGGTACAGACGGAACCCTAGCTAAGGGGCTACCGATGACAGCAGCAGGGAAGGACCCGGCGAGGGTCAGGCACAGAGGCAGCAGAGGGAGCTGAGCAGGGGTCCAGATGGGGCTATGGAGCGGAGAGCAGAGCGCAGACTAGGAGAGAGGGGGGACCTGAGAGTCGGGGCGACGCTGCGCAGGAACGCTAAGCGCCACAGAGAAAGACAAACAGGCGTCTTACCATTCAAGACGCGAGACAGAAATACCCGGTGGGCGCCGCCATGTTGGGGAGGAGCCACCGGGTCACGTGCTCCCAGGATGCCCCGCGGTCAGAAACGAGCGAGTGCGCATGTGCGTGCCTCTGACGCGCCGTGACCCTGCAAAGCCAGACAGGGCACGGCGCGAGGATGAAGGAGGGATGCACCGGGAGGAGGGGGACCCCAGGTGAGCATCGGGGCACGTAATAGTACCCCCTCTCTTACTCCCCTCCTTCTTCAGGCGGGATAGAAACCTTCTCATGATATGAGGAGCATTGATGTTCTCCCGGGGCTCCCATGACCTTTCCTCAGGACCGAATCCTTCCCAATCTACCAGAAAGAAGGTTCTACCTCGGACGGTCCTCTTTGCCAGGATGTCCCTGACATCAAAGACGTCCCCAGCGGAGCTAGGTTGCGGAGCGTGGGACGAGGCTGGCTGAAAGCGATTAAACACTGAGGGTTTGAGAAGCGAGACATGGAAAGTGTTGGGGATCCGCAGAGAGGCAGGCAATTTTAGTTTATAGGTTACATCATTGATGCGAGCCAAAACCTCAAAGGGGCCAACGTAACGTGGACCTAACTTATAAGAGGGGATTTTAAGTCGGAGGAAGCGCGAGGACAGCCAGACCTTATCGCCTGGATGATAAGGAGGGGTGTCCAGGCGCCTCTTGTCGGCGTATCTTTTCATCCGATCGCTAGCTCTCTCAAGGGACCTTTTAGTCTCCTCCCAAATTTTAGAGAATTCTGAGGACAAGGAGTCCGCCGCCGGCACGCCCGAGGTGGGGGACACGGGAAGGGGAATGCCCGGATGCTGCCCAAAAACTATGAAAAAGGGAGATTTGGAAGAGGACTCGTTGGGGTGATTGTTGTGAGCAAATTCCGCCCAGGGAAGCAGTGAGACCCAGTTACTTTGGTGTGCATTAGAAAAATGTCGAAGATAAGTGGTTAACACCTGATTGATCCGCTCCACTTGGCCGTTGAATTGTGGATGATAGGCGGAGGAGAAATCCAGGACTACCCCCATTGAGCTAGAGAGAGCTCTCCAGAAACGAGAGGTGAATTGAACACCACGGTCAGACACGATGTGCTGGGGAAAACCATGAAGTCGGAAAACATGATGCACGAAGATCTTCGCCAACTCGGGCGCAGAAGGCAGACCAGGTAGCGGGATGAAATGAGCCATTTTGGAAAAACGGTCTACCACCACCAAAATGACAGAGCAGCCGGAAGATGGAGGTAGATCCGTGACGAAATCCATGGCGATGTGGCTCCAGGGAACTGATGGAACCGGCAAAGGATGTAAGAGACCAGAGGGTAGCTGTCGTGGAATCTTATTCCGGGCGCAGGATGAGCAAGAAGCGGTAAATTCCAGGACGTCCTGGCGGAGTGAAGGCCACCAATAATGGCGGGAGATGAGGGATAGAGTCCTCTTGGCTCCGACATGCCCGGCGAACTTAGAAGAGTGTCCCCAGTGCAGAACCCTTACTCTGTCATGGTCCAATACCAAGGTCTTGCCTGGTGGTGGGTTGACCAAACTTAGAGGGGCTAGGGTGACGATTTTTGCTGGATCGATGATGTGAGCGGGGCTCTCTTCATCGGTCGGGAGAAATGATCTTGATAGGGCATCAGCTATGATGTTCTTATTACCCGGACGAAAGCGGAGCTCGAAATCAAAGCGTCCAAAAAATAGGGACCATCGGGCTTGCCGGGGATTGAGCCTTTGGGCAGACTGAACATAGGCCAAATTCTTGTGGTCGGTAAATATCGTAAAGGGATGGACAGCTCCTTCGAGAAGGTAACGCCATTCCTCTAAAGCCAGTTTGATTGCCAGTAGTTCCTTGTCCCCAATGGAGTAATTGCGTTCGGGGGGAGAAAAGGCTTTAGAAAAGAACCCACAGGTGACAGTCCGGCCAGAGGAGGTTCTTTGCAGGAGAACCGCCCCCGCTCCCACGGAGGATGCGTCGACCTCGAGAATGAAGGGTCTCTCGGCATCAGGACGGTGGAGAACGGGCGCTGTAGCGAATTCTCTCTTCAGAGTTTGAAAGGCGTCTTCTGCCTTGGGAGACCAGGAGGGGGGGTTGGCTCCTTTGCGCACGAGAGCAGAGATGGGCTTGGTTATGGTGGAAAAATGAGGAACGAATTGCCTATAATAGTTAGCAAAGCCGAGAAAGCGTTGAATGGCTTTGAGACCAAGGGGACGGGGCCAGGCCAGGATCGTGGACACTTTCTCGGGATCCATCCTCAACCCAGACTTCGAAACGATATACCCAAGGAACGGCAGAGACGGTTGTTCGAAGGCGCATTTCTCCAACTTGGCAAATAGGTGGTTCTCTCTTAGACGCTGCAACACTTGCCGTACATCTCGTCGATGGGTGGAGAGATCTGGAGAGAAGACAAGAATGTCGTCAAGATAAACCACGACACAGGAGTAAAGGAGATCCCGAAAAATATCGTTAACGAGCTCCTGGAATACCGCTGGTGCGTTACAGAGGCCAAACGGCATCACCAGGTATTCATAGTGACCGTCACGGGTGTTGAATGCGGTCTTCCACTCATCCCCAGCGCGAATTCGGACCAAGTTATAGGCTCCTCGAAGATCAAGTTTGGTAAATATGTGCGCCCCTCTCAGGCGATCAAAGAGTTCGGGGATGAGGGGTAACGGGTACTTGTTCTTAATCGTGATGCTGTTCAGACCTCTGTAATCAATGCACGGGCGGAGCGACCCGTCCTTCTTCTTGCCAAAAAAGAAGCCTGCGCCCGCAGGGGAGGAAGACTTCCGTATGAAACCCTTGGCTAAGTTCTCTTGAACGTATTCCGACATGGCTTGCGTCTCTGCCGGCGAGAGCAGATAAATCCTACCCCGCGGAGGGGTGGCTCCAGGGACGAGCTCGATGGGGCAATCATAGGGTCGGTGAGGCGGAAGGTTCTCGGACTCCCTCTTGTCAAAAACATCCGAAAAAGAGCTGTAAGCAACGGGCAACCCGGAGGTTAAGGAGGGGGAAGGAGAACCACCCACGGGACGCAGCGGCAGCAGACACCCAGACCTACAGGACTCCCCCAGCGCAGGATATTACCCTTATGCCAGTCTAAGGTAGGGCCGTGGGCTCGTAGCCAGGGAAGGCCTAAAAGGATAGGGTGAGAGATGCTCGCTAGGACATAAAAAGCAATCCTCTCCTTGTGTAGGGCCCCTACCTGGAGTTCTACCTCATGGGTGACCAAGGTAATGGTCTCTTGGAGAGGTTTACCGTCCACGGAAGCAAGGATCCGTGGAGTTTCTAAGGTCTTGACTGGGACCGAAAATTTAAGAACCTCTTTGAGCCTAATAAAATTTCCCGCTGCGCCAGAATCCACATAGGCTGCCAGAGAAAAACGTTTTCCACCAACGTGCAACAAGACAGACAGAGTGAGGGGTAGAGAGGTATCATACACACCTAGGGAGGCCTCTCTTACCTGACCTAGGCGGAGGAGTTTTCCGGACGTTCCGGGCAGGTACGGACCAGATGGGAGTCACTACCACAGTAGAAGCAGAGACCGTGAGTGCGTCTTTCCTCCCGGCGTTGTCCAGATACCTTAAGCCGGTCTACTTGCATGGGTTCAGGCATGGAAGCAGAAGCGGATATTCCGGGCCGGAGACAGGGTAGACCGCGAATGGTTGGGGAAGCACGGGGAAGTCTCCTCTCGCGAGCACGTTCCTGGAACCTAAGGTTGATACGTGTGGCTAGCGAAATGAGATCTTCTAAAGCAGTGGGAGTATCCCGCCCAGCTAACTCATCCTTAATTCGACCCGCGAGGCCTCGCCAAAAGGCCCCTACCAAGGCCTCGTTATTCCATCCCAAATCAGAAGACAAGGTTCGGAATCGGATGGCATACTGACCCACGGTTTGGGACCCTTGGTGGAGGTTAAATAAAGATTCCGTAGTAGAGGCCAGGCGACCCGGCTCGTCGAACACTCGACGAAACGTCTCGAAGAAAGTACTTAGCTGGGAGACTACCGGATCATCACGTTCCCAGAGGGGGTTAACCCACGCTAAAGCGTCTCCCTCAAGATGGGAGACAACAAAAGCCACCTTAGCCCGCTCAGTGGGATATTGCAGGGGCAGGAGCTCGAAATGGAGGCGGCATTGATTCAGGAAACCTCGGCACAGCTTGGGATCCCCGTTATAGCGGGGCGGCTTAGCTAAACGGGGTGGCGGGTGAGGCGCCTGGGCTGGAACGGGGGCTGCAGCAGCCGACTGTAAGGAGAGTAGGCGGTCATCTATGGAGGCCATATAACTGAGTATATGGGTCTGGGTATCTCTTTGCTGGGCCAGTTCCTGCTGCAGTCCAGCCAGTTGGGAGGCATTCCCAGGGTCAGAGGACTGGAGCCCGGAAAGACGAGAATCCATGGATTTCATGAAAGCCATGATACGAGTTTGATTCTCCCGCAAAAACAGCAACTCCTTTTGAGCCGCAGCGGCTCCAGCGGGGTCCATGGCCTGTTTGTTCTGTTACGGTTCTAAGTAGGAACCAGAGAGTGGACCCTCTGGGTCGTGGCTCCAGAGCCCCCGAGGGCGAGCGGCCCAGGTGATGACCACCCCCTATACAGGGAGTGTTAGGGGCAGGCCCAAGGGGGGTGAGACCACGACAGCCGGAACCAAAGGGACGACCCAGGGAGTGTACAGAGGGAAAGGCCAAAGGATACTGACTAGAGTAGACCCGGAGCAGGAGGAAACAGAACGTAGGGAACCAGGAC
This sequence comes from Dendrobates tinctorius, assembly GCF_039654945.1. Taxonomy (NCBI): domain Eukaryota; kingdom Metazoa; phylum Chordata; class Amphibia; order Anura; family Dendrobatidae; genus Dendrobates; species Dendrobates tinctorius. The sequence continues at coordinate 28,698,529 of NW_027361793.1, forward strand.
CGATCAGGATGGAGCCAGGGCAGGAACGCTGGAAGAAAGAAGGAAGGAAGGTTAGGGGGAACTGACCTAGGGGTACAGACGGAACCCTAGCTAAGGGGCTACCGATGACAGCAGCAGGGAAGGACCCGGCGAGGGTCAGGCACAGAGACAGCAGAGGGAGCTGAGAGGGGGTCCAGATGGGGCTATGGAGCGGAGAGCAGAGCGCAGACTAGGAGAGAGGGGGGACCTGAGAGTCGGGGCGACGCTGCGCAGGAACGCTAAGTGCCACAGAGAAAGACAAACAGGCGTCTTACCATTCAAGACGCCAGACAGAAATACCCGGTGGGCGCCGCCATGTTGGGGAGGAGCCACCGGGTCACGTGCTCCCAGGATGCCCCGCGGTCAGAAACGAGCGAGTGCGCATGTGCGTGCCTCTGACGCGCCGTGACCCTGCAAAGCCAGACAGGGCATGGCGCGAGGATGAAGGAGGGATGCACCGGGAGGAGGGGCACCCCAGGTGAGCATCGGGGCACGTAATAATAACAGTGGGATTCCCTGACTGCTGTGGCCTTGCAACGACACCTCAACATTTGCTGCTGTGCTAACCGGTGGGCTTACAGTGGGGGAAACAATGTAGCGTTGCTGACTACCTTCGTTGTGATCAGTTGCACATGTGGCAATTGAGGTTTGGTGTTGTGTCCACGCTTGCAAGTGCATGCTGGTTAAATGTCTAAGCATGCAACTGGTATTCAAATTTTTCAGATTTTTCCCTCGGCTAAAGGTCTTTGCGCACTTCTTACAGATAACCTTGGCCTGATCATGAGGATTTTGTTCAAAAAAGTGCCACACTGCACTCTTCCTACTTTGGCAGACATTTTGCGGCCTAGCACGCTGTGATCTTTTGACCCTCTGGACAAGCTGTCCAGCAACTCTTTTGATGTTTGGAACCTGTCTTTGGAGTGCTCCGGGCCTGCCAGATAACAGCTGTTGCGATGTCGATGTCTGCTGTGGATGGTCCTCATCTGAGCTATTGGAAGCAGCACCCTCTTCCCCCAATGGATGCCAATCTGGGTCAACAACTGGGTCATCCATCACCTCCTCTTCTATGTCATGTGCACCTTTCTCTGTGTCACCATGTATGGTGGTATAGTGTGCGGGAAGGGGCACCTGAGTCTCATCAGGGTCAAAATCTGGCTCTGTACACTGCGAGGACAATGTAGTGCTCTGAGTGAATGTACCAGCAGAATCATCCATCAGCGGCTGTGCATCAGTGCACTCCATGTCACATTCATCTTGGCCTGGGTAATTCACCATTTGACTTGATAATCCAGGCATGGTATGTGAAAACAGCTCCATGGAGTAATCAGTAGTATGGCCTGCGTCATCCTTCAATCTTGGTTGGGGTGAAGGACACAAGGAAAGGTGTGGTTCATGAACATGAGCCTCCAATGACGACTCAGTGCTTTTACTTTTTACAACTGAAGAAGAGGAGGCGATAGAGCTGGAGGCTGAGTCAGCAATGTAAGACAAAACTTTTTCCTGATGCTCTGCCTTTAAAAGCGGTTTGCCAACTCCTAGAAAACTAAGCGTTCGAGGCCTTATGTAGCCAGACGATGACGCAGGGTCAGCACCTCCTGCATTCGGTCCTATTTTGCTCTTGCCACTACCATCAGATCCACCACCAACACCATCATTACCAGCTGCCAACCCCCGCCCAATTCCACGGCCTCTTCCACCAGCCTTCCTCATTTTTGGTAGAAATGTAGACAAAATCCAACAAACTATATAGTAATGTAAAACAAGGTACAAGGTGTCTATAGGACAGGGGAGATTTAGAATTTCTGCACACACTTGTGGACAGTGGACACTTTTGGATTGTGTGAGGCCCACTGATATCTGAGCGCTATGTGACACGCTCGATGGCACAGCTGCCTGTGACCAAAGTGACGAGAGGATAATGGAGATTTTGAATGTCTGCGTACACTTTTGGACACTGGACACTTGTGGATTGTGTGAGGCCCACTGATATCTGAGCGCTATGTGACATGCTCGATGGCACAGCTGCCTGTGACCAAAGTGACGAGAGGATAATGGAGATTTTTGAATCTCTGCGTACACTTTTGGACACTGGACACTTGTGGATTGTGTGAGGCCCACTGATATCTGAGCGCTATGTGACACGCTCGATGGCACAGCTGCCTGTGACCAAAGTGACGAGAGGATAATGGAGATTTTGAATCTCTGCGTACACTTTTGGACACTGGACACTTGTAGATTGTGTGAGGCCGACTGATATCTGAGCGCTATGTGACACGCTCGATGGCACAGCTGCCTGTGACCAAAGTGACGAGAGGATAATGGAGATTTTGAATCTCTGCGTACACTTTTGGACACTGGACACTTGTAGATTGTGTGAGGCCCACTGATATCTGAGCGCTATGTGACACGCTCGATGGCACAGCTGCCTGTGACCAAAGTGACGAGAGGATAATGGAGATTTTGAATCTCTGCGTACACTTTTGGACACTGGACACTTGTGGATTGTGTGAGGCCCACTGATATCTGAGCGCTATGTGACCAAAGTGACGAGAGGATAATGGAGATTTTGAATCTCTGCGTACACTTTTGGACACTGGACACTTGTGGATTGTGTGAGGCCCACTGATATCTGAGCGCTATGTGACACGCTCGATGGAACAGCTGCCTGTGACCAAAGTGACGAGAGGATAATGGAGATTTTGAATCTCTGCGTACACTTTTGGACACTGGACACTTGTGGATTGTGTGAGGCCCACTGATATCTGAGCGCTATGTGACACGCTCGATGGCACAGCTGCCTGTGACCAAAGTGACAAGAGGATAATGGAGATTTTGAATCTCTGCGTACACTTTTGGACACTGGACACTTGTGGATTGTGTGAGGCCCACTGATATCTGAGCGCTATGTGACACGCTCGATGGCACAGCTGCCTGTGACCAAAGTGACGAGAGGATAATGGAGATTTTGAATCTCTGAGTACACTTTTGGACACTGGACACTTGTGGATTGTGTGAGGCCCACTGATATCTGAGCGCTATGTGACACGCTCGATGGCACAGCTGCCTGTGACCAAAGTGACGAGAGGATAATGGAGATTTTGAATCTCTGCGTACACTTTTGGACACTGGACACTTGTAGATTGTGTGAGGCCCACTGATATCTGAGCGCTATGTGACACGCTCGATGGCACAGCTGCCTGTGACCAAAGTGACGAGAGGATAATGGAGATTTTGAATCTCTGCGTACACTTTTGGAAACTGGACACTTGTAGATTGTGTGAGGCCCACTGATATCTGAGCGCTATGTGACACGCTCGATGGCACAGCTGCCTGTGACCAAAGTGACGAGAGGATAATGGAGATTTTGAATCTCTGCGTACACTTTTGGACACTGGACACTTGTGGATTGTGTGAGGCCCACTGATATCTGAGCGCTATGTGACACGCTCGATGGCACAGCTGCCTGTGACCAAAGTGACGAGAGGATAATGGAGATTTTGAATCTCTGCGTACACTTTTGGACACTGGACACTTGTGGATTGTGTGAGGCCCACTGATATCTGAGCGCTATGTGACACGCTCGATGGCACAGCTGCCTGTGACCAAAGTGACGAGAGGATAATGGAGATTTTGAATCTCTGCGTACACTTTTGGACACTGGACACTTGTGGATTGTGTGAGGCCCACTGATATCTGAGCGCTATGTGACACGCTCGATGGCACAGCTGCCTGTGACCAAAGTGACGAGAGGATAATGGAGATTTTGAATCTCTGCGTACACTTTTGGACACTGGACACTTGTGGATTGTGTGAGGCCCACTGATATCTGAGCGCTATGTGACACGCTCGATGGCACAGCTGCCTGTGACCAAAGTGACGAGAGGATAATGGAGATTTTGAATCTCTGCGTACACTTTTGGACACTGGACACTTGTAGATTGTGTGAGGCCCACTGATATCTGAGCGCTATGTGACACGCTCGATGGCACAGCTGCCTGTGACCAAAGTGACGAGAGGATAATGGAGATTTTGAATCTCTGCGTACACTTTTGGACACTGGACACTTGTGGATTGTGTGAGGCCCACTGATATCTGAGCGCTATGTGACACGCTCGATGGCACAGCTGCCTGTGACCAAAGTGACGAGAGGATAATGGAGATTTTGAATCTCTGCGTACACTTTTGGACACTGGACACTTGTAGATTGTGTGAGGCCCACTGATATCTGAGCGCTATGTGACACGCTCGATGGCACAGCTGCCTGTGACCAAAGTGACGAGAGGATAATGGAGATTTTGAATCTCTGCGTACACTTTTGGACACTGGACACTTGTGGATTGTGTGAGGCCCACTGATATCTGAGCGCTATGTGACACGCTCGATGGCACAGCTGCCTGTGACCAAAGTGACGAGAGGATAATGGAGATTTTGAATCTCTGCGTACACTTTTGGACACTGGACACTTGTGGATTGTGTGAGGCCCACTGATATCTGAGCGCTATGTGACACGCTCGATGGCACAGCTGTGACAAAAGTGACTAGAGGATAAGGGAGATTGGATTGCTTTTAAAAAAGCAGTTTGCAGAGCAGTGGGTAAACAGCAATGCCAGCGTGTCAGGAAGCCTTAAAAGGCAGCCCAACAACCAATACCACTGATACACCACAATATAGCCTCCCCTTGCACTGCACACACAGTGACTTGTGTGTTGTGCAGGCCAAATCGCTAGCAGCAGAAGCAGTTTTTTTGTCTTCTTCCCTGCCTAACGCTCTCCCTACAGAATCAGCAGCAACCTCTCCCTATACTAAGATCGGCAGAAGTAAGATGGCGGTCGGCGTGCACGCCCTTTTATACCCCCTGTGACGCCCACCAAAGCAAGCCAATCACTTGCATGCCCTTCTGAAAGATGGTGGTGACCCGTGCCTAGGTCATCACGTTGCCCACAGTGTCCGTGGATCCTGATTGGCTGAAAAAGAGCGCAAAACAAACTTTTGAAACGCGACTTTGGCGCGTAAGTCGCCGACCTCGTGGCCGACCTCATCCTAGGGTCGGGTTTCGTTTCATGAAACCAGACTTTGCCAAAAGTCAGCGACTTTTGAATTTTTTCGACCCGTTTCGCTCAACTCTAGTTACAAGGTCACTAAACTTCAGGATTTCCAACGGATGAGAGATGATCTTGGTGGAATTAACTGGGACGATATCCTGAGACATAAAAATACACAAAGAAAATGGGAGATGTTTATTAGCATCCTGAATAGGACCTGTGCACAATATATACCGTATGGGAATAAACATGCGAGAAATAGGAAGAATCCACTATGGCTAAATAGAGCTGTAAGGGGCGCAATAAGGGACAAAAATAAAGCATTTAGCGAATAAAAGCAAATAGGTAGTGATGAAGTATTAACTAAATACAGAAGATTAAATAAATTCTGTAAAAAGCAAATCAAGACAGCAAAGATTGAGACAGAGAGACTCATTGCCAGAGAAAGTAAAAATAATCCCAAAATATTCTTTAACTACATAAATAGTAAGAAACTTAAAAATGATAGTGTTGGCCCCCTTAAAAATAGTCTGGGTGAAATGGTGGATGAGGATGAGGAAAAAGCCAATATGCTAAATGACTTTTTTTCAACAGTGTTTACACAAGAAAATCCCATGACGGATAACATGATCAGGGATAAAAATTCTCTGTTAAATGTCACCTGCTTAACCCAGCAGGAAGTACGGCGGCGTCTAAAAATCACTAAAATTGACAAATCCCCAGGCCCGGATGGGATACACCTCCGAGTACTGCAGGAATTAAGCACAGTCATAGATAGACCATTATTTTTAATCTTTAAAGATTCCATAATAACAGGGTCTGTACCACAGGACTGGCGTATAGCAAATGTGGTGCCAATATTCAAAAAGGGGACAAAAACTGAACTTGGAAATTATAGGCCAGTAAGTTTATCCTCAACTGTGGGTAAAATCCTGGAGGGTTTTCCAAAAGATACTATACTGGAGTATCTGGAGAAGAATAACCTCATGACCCAATATCAACATGGGTTTACAAGGGACAGTTCCTGTCAGACTAATCTGATAAGCTTTTATGAAGAGGTAAGTTCCGGACTGGACCAAGGGAATGCAGTGGATGTGGTGTACATGGACTTTTCAAAAGCTTTTGATACGGTGCCACACAAAAGGTTGATACATAAAATGAGAACAATGGGGATAGGGGAAAATATGTGTAGGTGGTTTAAGAGCTGGCTCAGGGATAGGAAACAAAGGGTGGTTATTAATGGAGCACACTCAGACTGGGTCACGGTTAGCAGTGGGGTACCACAGGGGTCAGTTTTGGGCCCGCTTCTTTTTAACATATTTATTAATGACCTTGTAGGGGGCATAGAGAGTAGAATTTCAATATTTGCAGATGACACTAAACTCTGCAGGGTAATCAATACAGAGGAGGACAATTTTATATTACAGGAGGATTTATGTAAACTAGAAGCTTGGGCTGATAAATGGCAAATGAGCTTTAATGGGGATAAATGTAAGGTCATGCACTTGGGTAGAACAAGCAAGATGTATAATTATGTGCTTAATTGTAAAACTCTGGGCAAAACAATCACTGAAAAAGACCTGGGTGTATGGGTGGACGACAAACTCACATTTAGCGGCCAGTGTCAGGCAGCTGCTGCAAAGGCAAATAAAATAATGGGATGCATTAAAAGAGGCATAGATGCTCATGAGGAGAACATAATTTTACCTCTATATAAGTCACTAGTGCGACCACACTTAGAATACTGTGTACAGTTCTGGTCTCCGGTATATAAGAAAGACATAGCTGAACTGGAGCGGGTGCAGAGAAGAGCGACCAAGGTTATTAGGGAACTAGGGGGTCTGCAATACCAAGACAGGTTATTACATTTGGGGTTATTTAGTTTGGAGAATCGAAGGCTTAGGGGTGATCTTATTACAATGTATAAATATATGCGGGGACAAACCAAGAGCTTTCTAATGATCTTTTTACTCTTAGACCTGTGACGGGGACAAGGGGGTATCCTCTACGTCTGGAGGAAAGAAGGTTTAAGCATACTCACAGACGCGGATTCTTTACTGTAAGAGCAGTGAGACTATGGAACTCTCTGCCATATGATGTTGTAATGAGTGATTCCCTACTAAAATTTAAGAATGGACTGGATGCCTTTCTTGAAAAGTATAATATTACAGGGTATATACACTAGTTTCCTTAATATTGCGTTGATCCAGGGAGCAAGTCTGATTGCCGTATGTGGAGTCAGGAAGGAATTTTTTTCCCCAATGTGAAGCTTACTTGTTGCCACATGGGTTTTTTTTGCCTTCCTCTGGATCAACATGTTAGGGCAAGTTAGGATAGGATATGGGTTGAACTAGATGGACTTAAAGTCTCCCTTCAACCTTAATAACTATGTTACTATGTTACTATGTTACATGCATGCAACATGCATACTACATATATACTATATATACTACATGTAACATACAGTGGGGCAAAAAAGTATTTAGTCAGTCAGCAATAGTGCAAGTTCCACCACTTAAAAAGATGAGAGGCGTCTGTAATTTACATCATAGGTAGACCTCCACTATGGGAGACAAACTGAGAAAAAAAAATCCAGAAAATCACATTGTCTGTTTTTTTTTCATTTTATTTGCATATTATGATGGAAAATAAGTATTTGGTCTGAAACAAGCAATCAAGATTTCTGGCTCTCACAGACCTGTAACTTCTTCTTTAAGAGTCTCCTCTTTCCTCCACTCATTACCTGTAGTAATGGCACCTGTTTAAACTTGCTATCAGTATAAAAAGACACCTGTGCACACCCTCAAACAGTCTGACTTCAAACTCCACTATGGTGAAGACCAAAGAGCTGTCAAAGGACACCAGAAACAAAATTGTAGCCCTGCACCAGGCTGGGAAGACTGAATCTGCAATAGCCAACCAGCTTGGAGTGAAGAAATCAACTGTGGGAGCAATAATTAGAAAATGGAAGACATACAAGACCACTGATAATCTCCCTCGATCTGGTGCTCCACGCAAAATCCCACCCCGTGGGGTCAGAATGATCACAAGAACGGTGAGCAAAAATCCCAGAACCACGCGGGGGGACCTAGTGAATGAACTGCAGAGAGCAGGGACCAATGTAACAAGGCCTACCATAAGTAACACACTACGCCACCATGGACTCAGATCCTGCAGTGCCAGACGTGTCCCACTGCTTAAGCCTGTACATGTCCGGGCCCGTCTAAAGTTTGCTAGAGAGCATTTGGATGGTCCAGAGGAGTTTTGGGAGAATGTCCTATGGTCTGATGAAACCAAACTGGAACTGTTTGGTAGAAACACAACTTGTCGTGTTTGGAGGAAAAAGAATACTGAGTTGCATCCATCAAACACCATACCTACTGTAAAGCATGGTGGTGGAAACATCATGCTTTGGGGCTGTTTCTCTGCAAAGGGGCCAGGACGACTGATCCGGGTACATGAAAGAATGAATGGGGCCATGTATCGTGAGATTTTGAGTGCAAACCTCCTTCCATCAGCAAGGGCATTGAAGATGAAACGTGGCTGGGTCTTTCAACATGACAATGATCCAAAGCACACCACCAGGGCAACGAAGGAGTGGCTTCGTAAGAAGCATTTCAAGGTCCTGGAGTGTCCTAGCCAGTCTCCAGTCTCAACCCTATAGAAAACCTTTGGAGGGAGTTGAAAGTCCGTGTTGCCAAGCGAAAAGCCAAAAACATCACTGCTCTAGAGGAGATCTGCATGGAGGAATGGGCCAACATACCAACAACAGTGTGTGGCAACCTTGTGAAGACTTACAGAAAACGTTTGACCTCTGTCATTGCCAACAAAGGATATATCACAAAGTATTGAGATGAAATTTTGTTTCTGACCAAATACTTATTTTCCACCATAATATGCAAATAAAATGAAAAAAAAAACAGACAATGTGATTTTCTGGATTTTTTTTTCTCAGTTTGTCTCCCATAGTTGAGGTCTACCTATGATGTAAATTACAGATGCCTCTCATCTTTTTAAGTGGTGGAACTTGCACTATTGCTGACTGACTAAATACTTTTTTGCCCCACTGTACATACTACATACATGCTACATTCATGCTACATACATACAACATATATACTACATGCATGCAACATGCATACTACATATATACTATATATACTACATGTAACATACATACTACATACATGCACTACATGCATGCAACATACATACTACATACCACATGCATGCAACATGCATACTACATATATACTGCATATATACTACATGCATGCAACATACATACAGTGGGGAAAAAAGTATTTAGTCAGTCAGCAATAGTGCAAGTTCCACCACTTAAAAAGATGAGAGGCGTCTGTAATTTACATCATAGGTAGACCTCAACTATGGGAGACAAACTGAGAAAAAAAAATCCAGAAAATCACATTGTCTGTTTTTCTTTCATTTTATTTGCATATTATGGTGGAAAATAAGTATTTGGTCAGAAACAAAATTTCATCTCAATACTTTGTGATATATCCTTTGTTGGCAATGACAGAGGTCAAACGTTTTCTGTAAGTCTTCACAAGGTTGCCACACACTGTTGTTGGTATGTTGGCTCATTCCTCCATGCAGATCTCCTCTAGAGCAGTGATGTTTTTGGCTTTTCGCTTGGCAACACGGACTTTCAACTCCCTCCAAAGGTTTTCTATAGGGTTGAGATCTGGAGACTGGCTAGGCCACTCCAGGACCTTGAAATGTTTCTTACGAAGCCACTCCTTCGTTGCCCTGGCAGTGTGCTTTGGATCATTGTCATGTTGAAAGACCCAGCCACGTTTCATCTTCAATGCCCTTGCTGATGGAAGGAGGTTTGCACGCAAAATCTCACGATACATGGCCCCATTCATTCTTTCATGTACCCGGATCAGTCGTCCTGGCCCCTTTGCAGAGAAACAGCCCCAAAGCATGATGTTTCCACCACCATACTTTACAGTAGGTATGGTGTGTGATGGATGCAACTCAGTATTCTTTTTCCTCCAAACACGACAAGTTGTGTTTCTACCAAACAGTTCCAGTTTGGTTTCATCAGACCATAGGACATTCTCCCAAAACTCCTCTGGATCATCCAAATGCTCTCTAGCAAACTTCAGACGGGCCCGGACATGTACAGGCTTAAGCAGTGGGACACGTCTGGCACTGCAGGATCTGAGTCCATGGTGGCGTAGTGTGTTACTTATGGTAGGCCTTGTTACATTGGTCCCAGCTCTCTGCAGTTCATTCACTAGGTCCCCCCGCGTGGTTCTGGGATTTTTGCTCACCGTTCTTGTGATCATTCTGACCCCACGGGGTGGGATTTTGCGTGGAGCACCAGATCGAGGGAGATTATCAGTGGTCTTGTATGTCTTCCATTTTCTAATTATTGCTCCCACAGTTGATTTCTTCACTCCAAGCTGGTTGTCTATTGCAGATTCAGTCTTCCCAGCCTGGTGCAGGGCTACAATTTTGTTTCTGGTGTCCTTTGACAGCTCTTTGGTCTTCACCATAGTGGAGTTTGGAGTCAGACTGTTTGAGGGTGTGCACAGGTGTCTTTTTATACTGATAACAAGTTTAAACAGGTGCCATTACTACAGGTAATGAGTGGAGGAAAGAGGAGACTCTTAAAGAAGAAGTTACAGGTCTGTGAGAGCCAGAAATCTTGATTGCTTGTTTCTGACCAAATACTTATTTTCCACCATAATATGCAAATAAAATGAAAAAAAAAACAGAAAATGTGATTTTCTGGATTTTTTTTTTCTCAGTTTGTCTCCCATAGTTGAGGTCTACCTATGATGTAAATTACAGACGCCTCTCATCTTTTTAAGTGGTGGAACTTGCACTATTGCTGACTGACTAAATACTTTTTTTCCCCACTGTATATACTACATACAATACATACATATAGACATACAGTACATATAACATAGAGTACATACTTACCGTCACTTGTCACTTTGATCCCCGAAGCCATTGTCGTCTAAGGAATAAATATCAAAATAAAAATACACCAATATACTTACCCCGATCCGCAGAAGTCCACGAGGGTCCCACGTCCATCTTGCGTGGAGAACAGCAGCATCAGCTGATGCTACCGTTCTCTACCAGCTCCAGGAATACAATGACGGAAGGTAGGTATCCTTCCGCACTGTATTCCTCCACCACTGTAAAAAAAAAGTCCCTAGTCTCACTTTATGCCATTGCTGCGTGGGAATTTCCCACGCAGCAATGGCATAAAGTGAGACTAGGAGACTAGGGACTTTTTGTTTTTAAAGTGGTGGAGGAATACAGTGCAGAAGGATACCTACCTTCCGTCATTGTATTCCTGGAGCTGGTAGAGAACGGTAGCATCAGCTGATGCTGCTGTTCTCCACGCAAGATGGACGTGGGACCCTCGTGGACTTCTGCGGATCGGGGTAAGTATATTGGTGTATTTTTATTTTGATATTTATTCCTTAGACGACAATGGCTTCGGGGATCAAAGTGACAAGTGACGGTAAGTATGTACTCTATGTTATATGTACTGTATGTCTATATGTATGTATTGTATGTAGTATATACAGTGGGGAAAAAAAGTATTTAGTCAGTCAGCAATAGTGCAAGTTCCACCACTTAAAAAGATGAGAGGCGTCTGTAATTTACATCATAGGTAGACCTCAACTATGGGAGACAAACTGAGAAAAAAAAAATCCAGAAAATCACATTTTCTGTTTTTCTTTCATTTTATTTGCATATTATGGTGGAAAATAAGTATTTGGTCAGAAACAAGCAATCAAGATTTCTGGCTCTCACAGACCTGTAACTTCTTCTTTAAGAGTCTCCTCTTTCCTCCACTCATTACCTGTAGTAATGGCACCTGTTTAAACTTGTTATCAGTATAAAAAGACACCTGTGCACACCCTCAAACAGTCTGACTCCAAACTCCACTATGGTGAAGACCAAAGAGCTGTCAAAGGACACCAGAAACAAAATTGTAGCCCTGCACCAGGCTGGGAAGACTGAATCTGCAATAGACAACCAGCTTGGAGTGAAGAAATCAACTGTGGGAGCAATAATTAGAAAATGGAAGACATACAAGACCACTGATAATCTCCCTCGATCTGGTGCTCCACGCAAAATCCCACCCCGTGGGGTCAGAATGATCACAAGAACGGTGAGCAAAAATCCCAGAACCACGCGGGGGGACCTAGTGAATGAACTGCAGAGAGCTGGGACCAATGTAACAAGGCCTACCATAAGTAACACACTACGCCACCATGGACTCAGATCCTGCAGTGCCAGACGTGTCCCACTGCTTAAGCCTGTACATGTCCGGGCCCGTCTGAAGTTTGCTAGAGAGCATTTGGATGATCCAGAGGAGTTTTGGGAGAATGTCCTATGGTCTGATGAAACCAAACTGGAAATGTTTGGTAGAAACACAACTTGTCGTGTTTGGAGGAAAAAGAATACTGAGTTGCATCCATCAAACACCATACCTACTGTAAAGCATGGTGGTGGAAACATCATGCTTTGGGGCTGTTTCTCTGCAAAGGGGCCAGGACGACTGATCCGGGTACATGAAAGAATGAATGGGGCCATGTATCGTGAGATTTTGCGTGCAAACCTCCTTCCATCAGCAAGGGCATTGAAGATGAAACGTGGCTGGGTCTTTCAACATGACAATGATCCAAAGCACACTGCCAGGGCAACGAAGGAGTGGCTTCGTAAGAAGCATTTCAAGGTCCTGGAGTGGCCTAGCCAGTCTCCAGATCTCAACCCTATAGAAAACCTTTGGAGGGAGTTGAAAGTCCGTGTTGCCAAGCGAAAAGCCAAAAACATCACTGCTCTAGAGGAGATCTGCATGGAGGAATGAGCCAACATACCAACAACAGTGTGTGGCAACCTTGTGAAGACTTACAGAAAACGTTTGACCTCTGTCATTGCCAACAAAGGATATATCACAAAGTATTGAGATGAAATTTTGTTTCTGACCAAATACTTATTTTCCACCATAATATGCAAATAAAATGAAAAAAAAACAGACAATGTGATTTTCTGGATTTTTTTTTCTCAGTTTGTCTCCCATAGTTGAGGTCTACCTATGATGTAAATTACAGACGCCTCTCATCTTTTTAAGTGGTGGAACTTGCACTATTGCTGACTGACTAAATACTTTTTTTCCCCACTGTATGTATGTTGCATGCATGTAGTATATATGCAGTATATATGTAGTATGCATGTTGCATGCATGTGGTATGTAGTATGTATGTTGCATGCATGTAGTGCATGTATGTAGTATGTATGTTACATGTAGTATATATAGTATATATGTAGTATGCATGTTGCATGCATGTAGTATATATGTTGTATGTATGTAGCATGAATGTAGCATGTATGTAGTATGTATGTTACATGTAGTATATATAGTATATATGTAGTATGCATGTTGCATGCATGTAACATAGTAACATAGTAACATAGTTATTAAGGTTGAAGGGAGACTTTAAGTACATCTAGTTCAACCCATATCCTATCCTAACTTGCCCTAACATGTTGATCCAGAGGAAGGCAAAAAAAACCCATGTGGCAACAAGTAAGCTTCACATTGGGGAAAAAAATTCCTTCCTGACTCCACATACGGCAATCAGACTTGCTCCCTGGATCAACGCAATATTAAGGAAACTAGTGTATATACCCTGTAATATTATACTTTTCAAGAAAGGCATCCAGTCCATTCTTAAATTTTAGTAGGGAATCACTCATTACAACATCATATGGCAGAGAGTTCCATAGTCTCACTGCTCTTACAGTAAAGAATCCGCGTCTGTGAGTATGCTTAAACCTTCTTTCCTCCAGACGTAGAGGATACCCCCTTGTCCCCGTCACAGGTCTAAGAGTAAAAAGATCATTAGAAAGCTCTCGGTTTGTCCCCGCATATATTTATACATTGTAATAAGATCACCCCTAAGCCTTCGATTCTCCAAACTAAATAACCCCAAATGTAATAACCTGTCTTGGTATTGCAGACCCCCTAGTTCCCTAATAACCTTGGTCGCTCTTCTCTGCACCCGCTCCAGTTCAGCTATGTCTTTCTTATATACCGGAGACCAGAACTGTACACAGTATTCTAAGTGTGGTCGCACTAGTGACTTATATAGAGGTAAAATTATGTTCTCCTCATGAGCATCTATGCCTCTTTTAATGCATCCCATTATTTTATTTGCCTTTGCAGCAGCTGCCTGACACTGGCCGCTAAATGTGAGTTTGTCGTCCACCCATACACCCAGGTCTTTTTCAGTGATTGTTTTGCCCAGAGTTTTACAATTAAGCACATAATTATACATCTTGCTCATTCTACCCAAGTGCATGACCTTACATTTATCCCCATTAAAGCTCATTTGCCATTTATCAGCCCAAGCTTCTAGTTTACATAAATCCTCCTGTAATATAAAATTGTCCTCCTCTGTATTGATTACCCTGCAGAGTTTAGTGTCATCTGCAAATATTGAAATTCTACTCTCTATGCCCCCTACAAGGTCATTAATAAATATGTTAAAAAGAAGCGGGCCCAAAACTGACCCCTGTGGTACCCCACTGCTAACCGTGACCCAGTCTGAGTGTGCTCCATTAATAACCACCCTTTGTTTCCTATCCCTGAGCCAGCTCTTAAACCACCTACACATATTTTCCCCTATCCCCATTGTTCTCATTTTATGTATCAACCTTTTGTGTGGCACCGTATCAAAAGCTTTTGAAAAGTCCATGTACACCACATCCACTGCATTCCCTTGGTCCAGTCCGGAACTTACCTCTTCATAAAAGCTTATCAGATTAGTCTGACAGGAACTGTCCCTTGTAAACCCATGTTGATATTGGGTCATGAGGTTATTCTTCTCCAGATACTCCAGTATAGTATCTTTTAGAAAACCCTCCAGGATTTTACCCACAGTTGAGGTTAAACTTACTGGCCTATAATTTCCAAGTTCAGTTTTTGTCCCCTTTTTGAATATTGGCACCACATTTGCTATACGCCAGTCCTGTGGTACAGACCCTGTTATTATGGAATCTTTAAAGATTAAAAATAATGGTCTATCTATGACTGTGCTTAATTCCTGCAGTACTCGGAGGTGTATCCCATCCGGGCCCGGGGATTTGTCAATTTTAGTGATTTTTAGACGCCGCCGTACTTCCTGCTGGGTTAAGCAGGTGACATTTAACAGAGAATTTTTATCCCTGATCATGTTATCCGTCATGGGATTTTCTTGTGTAAACACTGTTGAAAAAAAGTCATTTAGCATATTGGCTTTTTCCTCATCCTCATCCACCATTTCACCCAGACTATTTTTAAGGGGGCCAACACTATCATTTTTAAGTTTCTTACTATTTATGTAGTTAAAGAATATTTTGGGATTATTTTTACTTTCTCTGGCAATGAGTCTCTCTGTCTCAATCTTTGCTGTCTTGATTTGCTTTTTACAGAATTTATTTAATCTTCTGTATTTAGTTAATACTTCATCACTACCTATTTGCTTTAATTCGCTAAATGCTTTATTTTTGTCCCTTATTGCGCCCCTTACAGCTCTATTTAGCCATAGTGGATTCTTCCTATTTCTCGCATGTTTATTCCCATACGGTATATATTGTGCACAGGTCCTATTCAGGATGCTAATAAACGTCTCCCATTTTCTTTGTGTATTTTTATGTCTCAGGATATCGTCCCAGTTAATTCCACCAAGATCATCTCTCATCCGTTGGAAATCCTGAAGTTTAGTGACCTTGTAACTAGAGTTGAGCGAAACGGGTCGAAAAAATTCAAAAGTCGCCGACTTTTGGCAAAGTCTGGTTTCATGAAACGAAACCCGACCCTAGGATGAGGTCGGCCACGAGGTCGGCGACTTACGCGCCAAAGTCGCGTTTCAAAAGTTTGTTTTGCGCTCTTTTTCAGCCAATCAGGATCCACGGACACTGTGGGCAACGTGATGACCTAGGCACGGGTCACCACCATCTTTCAGAAGGGCATGCAAGTGATTGGCTTGCTTTGGTGGGCGTCACAGGGGGTATAAAAGGGCGTGCACGCTGACCGCCATCTTACTTCTGCCGATCTTAGTATAGGGAGAGGTTGCTGCTGATTCTGTAGGGAGAGCGTTAGGCAGGGAAGAAGACAAAAAAACTGCTTCTGCTGCTAGCGATTTGGCCTGCACAACACACAAGTCACTGTGTGTGCAGTGCAAGGGGAGGCTATATTGTGGTGTATCAGTGGTATTGGTTGTTGGGCTGCCTTTTAAGGCTTCCTGAAACGCTGGCATTGCTGTTTACCCACTGCTCTGCAAACTGCTTTTTTAAAAGCAATCCAATCTCCCTTATCCTCTAGTCACTTTTGTCACAGCTGTGCCATCAAGCGTGTCACATAGCGCTCAGATATCAGTGGGCCTCACACAATCCACAAGTGTCCAGTGTCCAAAAGTGTACGCAGAGATTCAAAATCTCCATTATCCTCTCGTCACTTTGGTCACAGGCAGCTGTGCCATCGAGCGTGTCACATAGCGCTCAGATATCAGTGGGCCTCACACAATCCACAAGTGTCCAGTGTCCAAAAGTGTACGCAGAGATTCAAAATCTCCATTATCCTCTCGTCACTTTGGTCACAGGCAGCTGTGCCATCGAGCGTGTCACATAGCGCTCAGATATCAGTGGGCCTCACACAATCCACAAGTGTCCAGTGTCCAAAAGTGTACGCAGAGATTCAAAATCTCCATTATCCTCTCGTCACTTTGGTCACAGGCAGCTGTGCCATCGAGCGTGTCACATAGCGCTCAGATATCAGTGGGCCTCACACAATCCACAAGTGTCCAGTGTCCAAAAGTGTACGCAGAGATTCAAAATCTCCATTATCCTCTCGTCACTTTGGTCACAGGCAGCTGTGCCATCGAGCGTGTCACATAGCGCTCAGATATCAGTGGGCCTCACACAATCCACAAGTGTCCAGTGTCCAAAAGTGTACGCAGAGATTCAAAATCTCCATTATCCTCTCGTCACTTTGGTCACAGGCAGCTGTGCCATCGAGCGTGTCACATAGCGCTCAGATATCAGTGGGCCTCACACAATCTACAAGTGTCCAGTGTCCAAAAGTGTACGCAGAGATTCAAAATCTCCATTATCCTCTCGTCACTTTGGTCACAGGCAGCTGTGCCATCGAGCGTGTCACATAGCACTCAGATATCAGTGGGCCTCACACAATCTACAAGTGTCCAGTGTCCAAAAGTGTACGCAGAGATTCAAAATCTCCATTATCCTCTCGTCACTTTGGTCACAGGCAGCTGTGCCATCGAGCGTGTCACATAGCGCTCAGATATCAGTGGGCCTCACACAATCCACAAGTGTCCAGTGTCCAAAAGTGTACGCAGAGATTCAAAATCTCCATTATCCTCTCGTCACTTTGGTCACAGGCAGCTGTGCCATCGAGCGTGTCACATAGCGCTCAGATATCAGTGGGCCTCACACAATCCACAAGTGTCCAGTGTCCAAAAGTGTACGCAGAGATTCAAAATCTCCATTATCCTCTCGTCACTTTGGTCACAGGCAGCTGTGCCATCGAGCGTGTCACATAGCGCTCAGATATCAGTGGGCCTCACACAATCCACAAGTGTCCAGTGTCCAAAAGTGTACGCAGAGATTCAAAATCTCCATTATCCTCTCGTCACTTTGGTCACAGGCAGCTGTTCCATCGAGCGTGTCACATAGCGCTCAGATATCAGTGGGCCTCACACAATCCACAAGTGTCCAGTGTCCAAAAGTGTACGCAGAGATTCAAAATCTCCATTATCCTCTCGTCACTTTGGTCACATAGCGCTCAGATATCAGTGGGCCTCACACAATCCACAAGTGTCCAGTGTCCAAAAGTGTACGCAGAGATTCAAAATCTCCATTATCCTCTCGTCACTTTGGTCACAGGCAGCTGTGCCATCGAGCGTGTCACATAGCGCTCAGATATCAGTGGGCCTCACACAATCTACAAGTGTCCAGTGTCCAAAAGTGTACGCAGAGATTCAAAATCTCCATTATCCTCTCGTCACTTTGGTCACAGGCAGCTGTGCCATCGAGCGTGTCACATAGCGCTCAGATATCAGTGGGCCTCACACAATCTACAAGTGTCCAGTGTCCAAAAGTGTACGCAGAGATTCAAAATCTCCATTATCCTCTCGTCACTTTGGTCACAGGCAGCTGTGCCATCGAGCGTGTCACATAGCGCTCAGATATCAGTGGGCCTCACACAATCCACAAGTGTCCAGTGTCCAAAAGTGTACGCAGAGATTCAAAATCTCCATTATCCTCTCGTCACTTTGGTCACAGGCAGCTGTGCCATCGAGCGTGTCACATAGCGCTCAGATATCAGTGGGCCTCACACAATCCACAAGTGTCCAGTGTCCAAAAGTGTACGCAGAGATTCAAAATCTCCATTATCCTCTCGTCACTTTGGTCACAGGCAGCTGTGCCATCGAGCGTGTCACATAGCGCTCAGATATCAGTGGGCCTCACACAATCCACAAGTGTCCAGTGTCCAAAAGTGTACGCAGAGATTCAAAATCTCCATTATCCTCTCGTCACTTTGGTCACAGGCAGCTGTGCCATCGAGCGTGTCACATAGCGCTCAGATATCAGTGGGCCTCACACAATCCACAAGTGTCCAGTGTCCAAAAGTGTACGCAGAGATTCAAAATCTCCATTATCCTCTCGTCACTTTGGTCACAGGCAGCTGTGCCATCGAGCGTGTCACATAGCACTCAGATATCAGTGGGCCTCACACAATCTACAAGTGTCCAGTGTCCAAAAGTGTACGCAGAGATTCAAAATCTCCATTATCCTCTCGTCACTTTGGTCACAGGCAGCTGTGCCATCGAGCGTGTCACATAGCGCTCAGATATCAGTGGGCCTCACACAATCTACAAGTGTCCAGTGTCCAAAAGTGTACGCAGAGATTCAAAATCTCCATTATCCTCTCGTCACTTTGGTCACAGGCAGCTGTGCCATCGAGCGTGTCACATAGCGCTCAGATATCAGTGGGCCTCACACAATCCACAAGTGTCCAGTGTCCAAAAGTGTACGCAGAGATTCAAAATCTCCATTATCCTCTCGTCACTTTGGTCACAGGCAGCTGTGCCATCGAGCGTGTCACATAGCGCTCAGATATCAGTGGGCCTCACACAATCCACAAGTGTCCAGTGTCCAAAAGTGTACGCAGAGATTCAAAATCTCCATTATCCTCTCGTCACTTTGGTCACAGGCAGCTGTGCCATCGAGCGTGTCACATAGCGCTCAGATATCAGTGGGCCTCACACAATCCACAAGTGTCCAGTGTCCAAAAGTGTACGCAGAGATTCAAAATCTCCATTATCCTCTCGTCACTTTGGTCACAGGCAGCTGTTCCATCGAGCGTGTCACATAGCGCTCAGATATCAGTGGGCCTCACACAATCCACAAGTGTCCAGTGTCCAAAAGTGTACGCAGAGATTCAAAATCTCCATTATCCTCTCGTCACTTTGGTCACATAGCGCTCAGATATCAGTGGGCCTCACACAATCCACAAGTGTCCAGTGTCCAAAAGTGTACGCAGAGATTCAAAATCTCCATTATCCTCTCGTCACTTTGGTCACAGGCAGCTGTGCCATCGAGCGTGTCACATAGCGCTCAGATATCAGTGGGCCTCACACAATCTACAAGTGTCCAGTGTCCAAAAGTGTACGCAGAGATTCAAAATCTCCATTATCCTCTCGTCACTTTGGTCACAGGCAGCTGTGCCATCGAGCGTGTCACATAGCGCTCAGATATCAGTGGGCCTCACACAATCTACAAGTGTCCAGTGTCCAAAAGTGTACGCAGAGATTCAAAATCTCCATTATCCTCTCGTCACTTTGGTCACAGGCAGCTGTGCCATCGAGCGTGTCACATAGTGCTCAGATATCAGTGGGCCTCACACAATCCACAAGTGTCCAGTGTCCAAAAGTGTACGCAGAGATTCAAAATCTCCATTATCCTCTCGTCACTTTGGTCACAGGCAGCTGTGCCATCGAGCGTGTCACATAGCGCTCAGATATCAGTGGGCCTCACACAATCCACAAGTGTCCAGTGTCCAAAAGTGTACGCAGAGATTCAAAATCTCCATTATCCTCTCGTCACTTTGGTCACAGGCAGCTGTGCCATCGAGCGTGTCACATAGCGCTCAGATATCAGTGGGCCTCACACAATCCAAAAGTGTCCACTGTCCACAAGTGTGTGCAGAAATTCTAAATCTCCCCTGTCCTATAGACACCTTGTACCTTGTTTTACATTACTATATAGTTTGTTGGATTTTGTCTACATTTCTACCAAAAATGAGGAAGGCTGGTGGAAGAGGCCGTGGAATTGGGCGGGGGTTGGCAGCTGGTAATGATGGTGTTTGTGGTGGATCTGATGGTAGTGGCAAGAGCAAAATAGGACCGAATGCAGGAGGTGCTGACCCTGCGTCATCGTCTGGCTACATAAGGCCTCGAACGCTTAGTTTTCTAGGAGTTGGCAAACCGCTTTTAAAGGCAGAGCATCAGGAAAAAGTTTTGTCTTACATTGCTGACTCAGCCTCCAGCTCTATCGCCTCCTCTTCTTCAGTTGTAAAAAGTAAAAGCACTGAGTCGTCATTGGAGGCTCATGTTCATGAACCACACCTTTCCTTGTGTCCTTCACCCCAACCAAGATTGAAGGATGACGCAGGCCATACTACTGATTACTCCATGGAGCTGTTTTCACATACCATGCCTGGATTATCAAGTCAAATGGTGAATTACCCAGGCCAAGATGAATGTGACATGGAGTGCACTGATGCACAGCCGCTGATGGATGATTCTTCTGGTACATTCACTCAGAGCACTACATTGTCCTCGCAGTGTACAGAGCCAGATTTTGACCCTGATGAGACTCAGGTGCCCCTTCCCGCACACTATACCACCATACATGGTGACACAGAGAAAGGTGCACATGACATAGAAGAGGAGGTGATGGATGACCCAGTTGTTGACCCAGATTGGCATCCATTGGGGGAAGAGGGTGCTGCTTCCAATAGCTCAGATGAGGACCATCCACAGCAGACATCGACATCGCAACAGCTGTTATCTGGCAGGCCCGGAGCACTCCAAAGACAGGTTCCAAACATCAAAAGAGTTGCTGGACAGCTTGTCCAGAGGGTCAAAAGATCACAGCGTGCTAGGCCGCAAAATGTCTGCCAAAGTAGGAAGAGTGCAGTGTGGCACTTTTTTGAACAAAATCCTCATGATCAGGCCAAGGTTATCTGTAAGAAGTGCGCAAAGACCTTTAGCCGAGGGAAAAATCTGAAAAATTTGAATACCAGTTGCATGCTTAGACATTTAACCAGCATGCACTTGCAAGCGTGGACACAACACCAAACCTCAATTGCCACATGTGCAACTGATCACAACGAAGGTAGTCAGCAACGCTACATTGTTTCCCCCACTGTAAGCCCACCGGTTAGCACAGCAGCAAATGTTGAGGTGTCGTTGCAAGGCCACAGCAGTCAGGGAATCCCACTGTTATTATTACGTGCCCCGATGCTCACCTGGGGTCCCCCTCCTCCCGGTGCATCCCTCCTTCATCCTCGCGCCATGCCCTGTCTGGCTTTGCAGGGTCACGGCGCGTCAGAGGCACGCACATGCGCACTCGCTCGTTTCTGACCGCGGGGCATCCTGGGAGCACGTGACCCGGTGGCTCCTCCCCAACATGGCGGCGCCCACCGGGTATTTCTGTCTGGCGTCTTGAATGGTAAGACGCCTGTTTGTCTTTCTCTGTGGCACTTAGCGTTCCTGCGCAGCGTCGCCCCGACTCTCAGGTCCCCCCTCTCTCCTAGTCTGCGCTCTGCTCTCCGCTCCATAGCCCCATCTGGACCCCCTCTCAGCTCCCTCTGCTGTCTCTGTGCCTGACCCTCGCCGGGTCCTTCCCTGCTGCTGTCATCGGTAGCCCCTTAGCTAGGGTTCCGTCTGTACCCCTAGGTCAGTTCCCCCTAACCTTTCTTCCTTCTTTCTTCCAGCGTTCCTGCCCTGGCTCCATCCTGATCGGTCCTGGTTCCCTACGTTCTGTTTCCTCCTGCTCCGGGTCTACTCTAGTCAGTATCCTTTGGCCTTTCCCTCTGTACACTCCCTGGGTCGTCCCTTTGGTTCCGGCTGTCGTGGTCTCACCCCCCTTGGGCCTGCCCCTAACACTCCCTGTATAGGGGGTGGTCATCACCTGGGCCGCTCGCCCTCGGGGGCTCTGGAGCCACGACCCAGAGGGTCCACTCTCTGGTTCCTACTTAGAACCGTAACAGAACAAACAGGCCATGGACCCCGCTGGAGCCGCTGCGGCTCAAAAGGAGTTGCTGTTTTTGCGGGAGAATCAAACTCGTATCATGGCTTTCATGAAATCCATGGATTCTCGTCTTTCCGGGCTCCAGTCCTCTGACCCTGGGAATGCCTCCCAACTGGCTGGACTGCAGCAGGAACTGGCCCAGCAAAGAGATACCCAGACCCATATACTCAGTTATATGGCCTCCATAGATGACCGCCTACTCTCCTTACAGTCGGCTGCTGCAGCCCCCTTTCCAGCCCAGGCGCCTCACCCGCCACCCCATTTAGCTAAGCCGCCCCGCTATAACGGGGATCCCAAGCTGTGCCGAGGTTTCCTGAATCAATGCCGCCTCCATTTCGAGCTCCTGCCCCTGCAATATCCCACTGAGCGGGCTAAGGTGGCTTTTGTTGTCTCCCATCTTGAGGGAGACGCTTTAGCGTGGGTTAACCCCCTCTGGGAACGTGATGATCCGGTAGTCTCCCAGCTAAGTACTTTCTTCGAGACGTTTCGTCGAGTGTTCGACGAGCCGGGTCGCCTGGCCTCTACTACGGAATCTTTATTTAACCTCCACCAAGGGTCCCAAACCGTGGGTCAGTATGCCATCCGATTCCGAACCTTGTCTTCTGATTTGGGATGGAATAACGAGGCCTTGGTAGGGGCCTTTTGGCGAGGCCTCGCGGGTCGAATTAAGGATGAGTTAGCTGGGCGGGATACTCCCACTGCTTTAGAAGATCTCATTTCGCTAGCCACACGTATCGACCTTAGGTTCCAGGAACGTGCTCGCGAGAGGAGACTTCCCCGTGCTTCCCCAACCATTCGCGGTCTACCCTGTCTCCGGCCCGGAATATCCGCTTCTGCTTCCATGCCTGAACCCATGCAAGTAGACCGGCTTAAGGTATCTGGACAACGCCGGGAGGAAAGACGCACTCACGGTCTCTGCTTCTACTGTGGTAGTGACTCCCATCTGGTCCGTACCTGCCCGGAACGTCCGGAAAACTCCTCCGCCTAGGTCAGGTAAGAGAGGCCTCCCTAGGTGTGTATGATACCTCTCTACCCCTCACTCTGTCTGTCTTGTTACACGTTGGTGGAAAACGTTTTTCTCTGGCAGCCTATGTGGATTCTGGCGCAGCGGGAAATTTTATTAGGCTCAAAGAGGTTCTTAAATTTTCGGTCCCAGTCAAGACCTTAGAAACTCCACGGATCCTTGCTTCCGTGGACGGTAAACCTCTCCAAGAGACCATTACCTTGGTCACCCATGAGGTAGAACTCCAGGTAGGGGCCCTACACAAGGAGAGGATTGCTTTTTATGTCCTAGCGAGCATCTCTCACCCTATCCTTTTAGGCCTTCCCTGGCTACGAGCCCACGGCCCTACCTTAGACTGGCATAAGGGTAATATCCTGCGCTGGGGGAGTCCTGTAGGTCTGGGTGTCTGCTGCCGCTGCGTCCCGTGGGTGGTTCTCCTTCCCCCTCCTTAACCTCCGGGTTGCCCGTTGCTTACAGCTCTTTTTCGGATGTTTTTGACAAGAGGGAGTCCGAGAACCTTCCGCCTCACCGACCCTATGATTGCCCCATCGAGCTCGTCCCTGGAGCCACCCCTCCGCGGGGTAGGATTTATCCGCTCTCGCCGGCAGAGACGCAAGCCATGTCGGAATACGTTCAAGAGAACTTAGCCAAGGGTTTCATACGGAAGTCTTCCTCCCCTGCGGGCGCAGGCTTCTTTTTTGGCAAGAAGAAGGACGGGTCGCTCCGCCCGTGCATTGATTACAGAGGTCTGAACAGCATCACGATTAAGAACAAGTACCCGTTACCCCTCATCCCCGAACTCTTTGATCGCCTGAGAGGGGCGCACATATTTACCAAACTTGATCTTCGAGGAGCCTATAACTTGGTCCGAATTCGCGCTGGGGATGAGTGGAAGACCGCATTCAACACCCGTGACGGTCACTATGAATACCTGGTGATGCCGTTTGGCCTCTGTAACGCACCAGCGGTATTCCAGGAGCTCGTTAACGATATTTTTCGGGATCTCCTTTACTCCTGTGTCGTGGTTTATCTTGACGACATTCTTGTCTTCTCTCCAGATCTCTCCACCCATCGACGAGATGTACGGCAAGTGTTGCAGCGTCTAAGAGAGAACCACCTATTTGCCAAGTTGGAGAAATGCGCCTTCGAACAACCGTCTCTGCCGTTCCTTGGGTATATCGTTTCGAAGTCTGGGTTGAGGATGGATCCCGAGAAAGTGTCCACGATCCTGGCCTGGCCCCGTCCCCTTGGTCTCAAAGCCATTCAACGCTTTCACGGCTTTGCTAACTATTATAGGCAATTCGTTCCTCATTTTTCCACCATAACCAAGCCCATCTCTGCTCTCGTGCGCAAAGGAGCCAATCCCCGCCTCTGGTCTCCCGAGGCAGAAGACGCCTTTCAAACTCTGAAGAGAGAATTCACTACAGCGCCCGTTCTCCACCGTCCTGATGCCGAGAGACCCTTCATTCTCGAGGTCGACGCATCCTCCGTGGGAGCGGGGGCGGTTCTCCTGCAAAGAACCTCCTCTGGCCGGACTGTCACCTGTGGGTTCTTTTCTAAAGCCTTTTCTCCCCCCGAACGCAATTACTCCATTGGGGACAAGGAACTACTGGCAATCAAACTGGCTTTAGAGGAATGGCGTTACCTTCTCGAAGGAGCTGTCCATCCCTTTACGATATTTACCGACCACAAGAATTTGGCCTATGTTCAGTCTGCCCAAAGGCTCAATCCCCGGCAAGCCCGATGGTCCCTATTTTTTGGACGCTTTGATTTCGAGCTCCGCTTTCGTCCGGGTAATAAGAACATCATAGCTGATGCCCTATCAAGATCATTTCTCCCGACCGATGAAGAGAGCCCCGCTCACATCATCGATCCAGCAAAAATCGTCACCCTAGCCCCTCTAAGTTTGGTCAACCCACCACCAGGCAAGACCTTGGTATTGGACCATGACAGAGTAAGGGTTCTGCACTGGGGACACTCTTCTAAGTTCGCTGGGCATGTCGGAGCCAAGAGGACTCTATCCCTCATCTCCCGCCATTATTGGTGGCCTTCACTCCGCCAGGACGTCCTGGAATTTACCGCTTCTTGCTCATCCTGCGCCCGGAATAAGATTCCACGACAGCTACCCTCTGGTCTCTTACATCCTTTGCCGGTTCCATCAGTTCCCTGGAGCCACATCGCCATGGATTTCGTCACGGATCTACCTCCATCTTCCGGCTGCTCTGTCATTTTGGTGGTGGTAGACCGTTTTTCCAAAATGGCTCATTTCATCCCGCTACCTGGTCTGCCTTCTGCGCCCGAGTTGGCGAAGATCTTCGTGCATCATGTTTTCCGACTTCATGGTTTTCCCCAGCACATCGTGTCTGACCGTGGTGTTCAATTCACCTCTCGTTTCTGGAGAGCTCTCTCTAGCTCAATGGGGGTAGTCCTGGATTTCTCCTCCGCCTATCATCCACAATTCAACGGCCAAGTGGAGCGGATCAATCAGGTGTTAACCACTTATCTTCGACATTTTTCTAATGCACACCAAAGTAACTGGGTCTCACTGCTTCCCTGGGCGGAATTTGCTCACAACAATCACCCCAACGAGTCCTCTTCCAAATCTCCCTTTTTCATAGTTTTTGGGCAGCATCCGGGCATTCCCCTTCCCGTGTCCCCCACCTCAGGCGTGCCGGCGGCGGACTCCTTGTCCTCAGAATTCTCTAAAATTTGGGAGGAGACTAAAAGGTCCCTTGAGAGAGCTAGCGATCGGATGAAAAGATACGCCGACAAGAGGCGCCTGGACACCCCTCCTTATCATCCAGGCGATAAGGTCTGGCTGTCCTCGCGCTTCCTCCGACTTAAAATCCCCTCTTATAAGTTAGGTCCACGTTACGTTGGCCCCTTTGAGGTTTTGGCTCGCATCAATGATGTAACCTATAAACTAAAATTGCCTGCCTCTCTGCGGATCCCCAACACTTTCCATGTCTCGCTTCTCAAACCCTCAGTGTTTAATCGCTTTCAGCCAGCCTCGTCCCACGCTCCGCAACCTAGCTCCGCTGGGGACGTCTTTGATGTCAGGGACATCCTGGCAAAGAGGACCGTCCGAGGTAGAACCTTCTTTCTGGTAGATTGGGAAGGATTCGGTCCTGAGGAAAGGTCATGGGAGCCCCGGGAGAACATCAATGCTCCTCATATCATGAGAAGGTTTCTATCCCGCCTGAAGAAGGAGGGGAGTAAGAGAGGGGGTACTATTACGTGCCCCGATGCTCACCTGGGGTCCCCCTCCTCCCGGTGCATCCCTCCTTCATCCTCGCGCCGTGCCCTGTCTGGCTTTGCAGGGTCACGGCGCGTCAGAGGCACGCACATGCGCACTCGCTCGTTTCTGACCGCGGGCATCCTGGGAGCACGTGACCCGGTGGCTCCTCCCCAACATGGCGGCGCCCACCGGGTATTTCTGTCTCGCGTCTTGAATGGTAAGACGCCTGTTTGTCTTTCTCTGTGGCGCTTAGCGTTCCTGCGCAGCGTCGCCCCGACTCTCAGGTCCCCCCTCTCTCCTAGTCTGCGCTCTGCTCTCCGCTCCATAGCCCCATCTGGACCCCTGCTCAGCTCCCTCTGCTGCCTCTGTGCCTGACCCTCGCCGGGTCCTTCCCTGCTGCTGTCATCGGTAGCCCCTTAGCTAGGGTTCCGTCTGTACCCCTAGGTCAGTTGCCCCTAACCTTCCTTCCTTCTTTCTTCCAGCGTTCCTGCCCTGGCTCCATCCTGATCGTTCCTGGTTCCCTACGTTCTGTTTCCTCCTGCTCCGGGTCTACTCTAGTCAGTATCCTTTGGCCTTTCCCTCTGTACACTCCCTGGGTCGTCCCTTTGGTTCCGGCTGTCGTGGTCTCACCCCCCTTGGGCCTGCCCCTAACACTCCCTGTATAGGGGGTGGTCATCACCTGGGCCGCTCGCCCTCGGGGGCTCTGGAGCCACGACCCAGAGGGTCCACTCTCTGGTTCCTACTTAGAACCGTAACAGTTATATCAACGAAAGACTGATTCTGGGCCATCAGAAAGAACACCAACTCCATCACCATCATCAACCCTCTCTCAGTCCGCCCTGTCCACCGCTACTTCCACCATATGCAGCTCTCAAGTCCAGCTCACCCTCCCAGACACTATGAGTAGGTCAAGAAAGTACTCAGTCTCTCATCCACGTACACTGGGTTTGAACGCCCACATTGCCAAACTAATCTCGTTTGAGATGATGCCCTTTCGGTTGGTGGAAAGCACAGCTTTCCGCGAACTCATGGCCTATGCAGTACCACGCTATGACCTACCCAGTCGCCACTTCTTCTCTCGCAAAGCCATCCCAGCCCTCCACCATCATGTGAAGACCGCATTGTCCATGCACTCAAGCAGTCAGTGAGCGGAAAGGTGCACCTCACAACTGATGCATGGTCCAGTCGGCATGGCCAGGGCCGTTACGTGTCCATCACTGCGCACTGGGTTAATGTGGTGGATGCAGGGTCCACAGGGGACAGCGGTGGTGGGACAGTGCTGCCTAGCCCACGGTATAGGAAACAGTTGGCTGTAGGCGTTCGACCCTCCTCCTCCTCCTCCTCCTCCTCCAGAAGCGAAAGCTCGTCCACAGAGCGCAGTTGTACGAGCACTCCATCTGCAGCTGCCACTGTTGCAAACGATGTGTCCCCCTATCGAGCAGCTAGTGGAAAGCGTCAGCAGGCTGTGTTGCAGATGATGTGTTTGGGCGACAGACACACCGCCGAGGTGCTGGCCGAGTACTTGAAGCGACAAACTGAGTCATGGCTGGGCAGTGTACATCTTGAGGCAGGCAAGGTAGTTAGTGATAACGGCCGTAATTTTGTGGCAGCCATAGCCCTTTCAAAACTCAGCCACATACCTTGCTTGGCTCACACCTTGAACCTGGTGGTGCAGTGGTTCCTCAAAAATTATCCGGAGTTAACAGCCCTGCTCCAGAAGGTGCGAAGACTGTGCGCGCACATCCGCCGGTCGCCTGTACACTCCGTTCGTATGCAGAAGCTGCAGCGATTGCTCCACCTTCCCAACCACCGCCTCATTATCGACATTGCAACAAGGTGGAACTCCACCCTGCACATGGTGGAGCGGCTGTGCGAGCAGAGGCAGGCCATAATGCATTTGTGGGAGGATACACGGCCAGGCACTTTGAGAGCAGACATGGAGTTGACAGGCGTGCAGTGGTCGAAACTGAAAGACCTTTGTAAAGTCCTTCAGTGTTTTGAGGAATGCACACGGCTGGTAAGCGCAGACGACGCCATCCTAAGCATGAGCATCCCACTTATGCGTCTGCTCATGCAAACTTTGACGCACCTTAAGGAGCAGGCGTCTGCAGCCAATGTTGATGAGGAGGAAGAGGAGGAGGGAATCCTTGATGACATTCAGCCATTGTCTGCTCAGGGACCTCTCCGACCCCCTGACGAAAGGATTCATTCCGAAACGTACGTCGGGCGTGTGTAGCTCATCCAGCAGCGTTCCTCCAAGGTGTATACCCTCTATTCTTCCCTCCTTTCCCCTACACTCACTCTTTTTTTTTTTTTTTTATTTATTTTTGGAATTTGCATTTTTTGCACTTTATACCATCACATTGGTTTCTCTCCTTGCTGATTGTTTTGCATCACCACATGGTTCTATGCACAGACACTTGTTTGAGCCTATATGGTCTCCATATATTTTATGTCACTTTTTTAAGGAGCCAATGTATAGAGGGATAAAATATAGTTATTTATTAATGGGGAACGCCGTGCTTTATTAACCTATATAGGTGTATATATAAAATTCTTTTGAGCACACATCTTTTTTATATGTATTCGTATTACTATTACTTAATAAAGGTATTTTAATCGTATATCTGTTTTATGACTTTTTTATTATTCATATATCATATTTAATTTTTATATACATTTTTTGACCAAAATTTGGGTTTTTCTTTGATTCGGTTTACAAATCTTTTCTCGAATGGTCTACCATTCTTCCAGTGGCACACACTTATACACGTTGAAAAAGGTATACTAATAGAATTATAACCATTTCATTATTATTGTTATATAAAAAATATATTTTTTTTTTTTTTTTTTTTTTTCACGTGTCTTTTGTGGTATTGCCTTTAAATCAGGTTATTTTGAGTTATCTTTGACGTATCGGAGCATGATGAGTTGTGGTATGTGTTAAAGGGGCGCTCTTTCGCCCAGGGCACATGAAAACCTGCAGCCAGCCCTCCCCCCCACAACTTTAGCCAAATAACACCCATTTTTCAGTGCGTAACTTATATTATGAAGTTAATTAAGGTTGACAAGCTTAAGTAAGAAGAATTGATGCTTTTGGCATTCAAATGGGCACTGTTGGTGTGTTTCCTGTCCTCCTCTCACTGCCGACTTTTATTCCCCATTGACTTACATTGGGTTTCGTGTTTCGGGACGACCCCGACTTTTCCCTATAATCGGACGATCTTGCTCGACCCGACTTTTGGAAAAGTCGGGTTTCACGAAACGAAACGCGACCCTAAAAAACCAAAAGTCGCTCAACTCTACTTGTAACCCCTCTACTACACTTCTTATTAAAGGATACATGAAAACTTATTAATTTGTGATCACTGTTACCCAAGTGACCCCCAACCCTTACATTTGATATGCGGTCTGGCCTGTTGGTTAATATTAGGTCTAGCAGTGCCCCCCCCCTCTTGTTGGGTCCTGAACCAGTTGTGAAAGGTAATTGTCTCTCATAGTAGTCAAAAACCTATTACCTTTGCTGGAGCTGCAGGTTTCTGTTCCCCAATGTATTTCAGGGTAGTTGAAGTCCCCCATAATAATGACTTCTCCTTGAGTCGCAGCTTCATCTATTTGCTGTTTAATAGAGTAGGGCCCGATCAAAAGAGTCTTCCTTGTGGTGGGGGCTTAAAAAATCTTTTGGCAAAAACAAAAGCTGATGGCTGTATGTGATCTGGTGTTCGATGGGAACTACTAATGTGTGATTGGTGAGGACGTGATGCAGAAGTGGAGTTTTTCCAAGACTGGGCAGAGGACTGTGGAAGGTTCAAGGGGTGGAGGAGGGCCTGAGGTGGAGC
The DNA here is from genome assembly GCF_039654945.1 of Dendrobates tinctorius. NCBI lineage: Eukaryota > Metazoa > Chordata > Amphibia > Anura > Dendrobatidae > Dendrobates > Dendrobates tinctorius. The sequence continues at coordinate 28,729,048 of NW_027361793.1, forward strand.
CTGGGCAGAATCTCAAGGGGGCCAAAAAACTTTGCCAATATGGGGCTTCAAAATTCCTGGTGACAGCCCTGCCTGTGTGAATGCTACCTAATGTCTGATAGTAAGAAATCCTTCATTGTGTGGGTTTATATAATAGTATTTATGCACTCATAGAAATATAGATCTACCAATAAAAGTATCCTCTAAAGAAAGCAGCACTATACAAAACTGACATTGCAAACGAGAGCAAGCTTCAGAGTATCGACCCAGTATCCTACATATATACATGGCCCATCCTTTGCCACACTGGAGGGATGAGAGACCCATAGATGGGTGTCTGTCAATTTGGTAGACGGTACTAAATTGGGCTTAGAAGGTTAATGCTGTTAACACTTTATAGCCATGATAAAATTGAACCTGGAACAAAATATACAATGGTAAGTTCAAAAATACAATAAAGCATTTATCATACAAGCAATAATTAAAACATTTTAGGACAATGATTATAAACAGGGCAGGTGGGCGGGAAATGCTTCATCCTGTTCATCCTGTGCAAGAAAGAGGGAGAGACACAGATATGAATTAAATGGAAAAGCAACGATTTCTCTGGCGAGTTATTTGAATGTTCGGCCTACGTCCACCTGTCTGACAGACGGTATTCTAGTGGCTTGTAGCAGCAGCAGCAGCAGCATTCATAGAACACAATGCTTGCATGTGTTCTATTCCTGGAACAATGGGACCACGTGTCACAATGGGACCACGTGTCACAATGGGCAGCCCACAGTCTGTAGCAGCTGCGCAGTAGTAGTCAGCTTCAGTCTGCTGAGGGAGCCTCAGCAGACAGGTGGGCGATGCTCGCAAGGGAGATGGAAAAAGAGCTTGCTCACTTCACTCCACGCATCATTTCAGTATCTGCAGTACCTCTGAGAATGGTGCACTCACTCTCTTAAGCGGTTTCCAAAGACAGATTGAATTGAAATCGGGATACACAAGTAGTGTTTTCAAAGCATGATTTGAATGCTTTTTTCAAATGTCGTTGCTCTGTAATTAGTTTTTCTTGGTCCAAGTTGCACATTTCCAATTCCTTGGCCTTGATTTAGCTTGACCAACTCTTCTACTACTACTACTACTACTACTACTACTACTACTACTACTACTACTCTTATTCACCTCTATATGGGAGGCATTGCACTGTATTCAATCTGTCAGTAAAATAACGATCTATCTTGGCCTTGGCTGCTTGGTAGGTTCAGGTGTGACAAGCTGCAGTAATGTGTTTGGCTTTGGATAGCTACATTTCTGCACACCCACCTGCTACAAGGCCTGCAGCCCCTTCCCCTCAGTACTTCCCCAGTCTTAATTCAAGCATTCAATTCCTACCACATCCCTCATGCAATGATATGTCGTTTCATTTTTGAAACATTGTCCCCCTCTTGTGGCATTCCAACTTTGAAATTTACTGTTCAATTTTGAATTAATTCATATATGAATTAAATGGAAAAGCAACGATTTATCTGGCGAGTTATTTGAATGTTCGGCCTACGTCCACCTGTCTGACAGACAGTATTCTAGTGGCTTATAGTTGCAGCAGCAGCAGCAGCTAGGTGCGCTGCTTGCCTGCAGTAAATAGGATGTGTTCCATCTATGGAACACTGTGATAGGAATCATGCCATTCATAGAACACAATGCTTGGATGTGTTCTATTCCTGGAACAATGGGACCACGTGTCACAATGGGACCACGTGTCACAATGGGCAGCCCACATTCTGTAGCAGCTGCGCAGTAGTAGTCAGCTTCAGTCTGCTGAGGGAGCCTCAGCAGACAGGTGGGCGATGCTCGCCAGGGAGATGGAAAAAGAGCTTGCTCACTTCACTCCACGCATCATTTCAGTATCTGCAGTTCCTCTGAGAATGGTGCACTCACTCTTTTAAGCGGTTTTCAAAGACAGATTGAATTGAAATCGGGATACACAAGTAGTGTTTTCAAAGCATGATTTGAATGCTTTTTTCAAATGTCGTTGCTCTGTAATTAGTTTTTCTTGGTCCAAGTTGCACATTTCCAATTCCTTAGCCTTGATTTAACTTGACCAACTCTTCTACTACTACTACTACTACTACTCTTATTCACCTCTATATGGGAGGCATTGCACTGTATTCAATCTGTCAGTAAAATAACGATCTATCTTGACCTTTGCTGCTTGGTAGGTACAGGTGTGACAAGCTGCAGTAATGTGTTTGCCTTTGGATAGCTACATTTCTGCACACCCACCTGCTACAAGGCCTGCAGCCCCTTCCCCTCAGTACTTCCCCAGTCTTAATTCAAGCATTCAATTCCTACCACATCCCTCATGCAATGATATGTCGTTTCATTTTTGAAACATTGTCCCCCTCTTGTGGCCTTCCAACTTTGAAATTTACTGTTCAATTTTGAATTAATTCATATATGAATTAAATGGAAAAGCAAAGATTTATCTGGCGAGTTATTTGAATGTTTGGCCTACGTCCACCTGTCTGACAGACGGTATTCTAGTGGCTTGTAGCAGTAGCAGCAGCAGCAGCAGCAGCTAGGTGCGCTGCTTGCCTGCAGTAAATAGGATGTGTTCCATCCATGGAACACTGTGATAGGAATCATGCCATTCATAGAACACAATGCTTGGAGGTGTTCTATTCCTGGAACAATGGGACCACGTGTCACAATGGGACCACGTGTCACAATGGGCAGCCCACAGTCTGTAGCAGCTACGCAGTAGTAGTCAGCTTCAGTCTGCTGAGGGAGCCTCAGCAGACAGGTGGGCGATTCTCGCCAGGGAGATGGAAAAAGAGCTTGCTCACTTCACTCCACGCATCATTTCAGTATCTGCAGTTCCTCTGAGAATGGTGCACTCAATCTCTTAAGCGGTTTCCAAAGACAGATTGAATTGAAGTCGGGATACACAAGTAGTGTTTTCAAAGCATGATTTGAATGCTTTTTTCAAATGTCGTTGCTCTGTAATAAGTTTTTCTTGGTCCAAGTTGCACATTTCCAATTCCTTAGCCTTGATTTAACTTGACCAACTCTTCTACTACTACTACTACTACTACTACTACTATTACTACTACTACTACTACTCTTATTCACCTCTATATGGGAGGCATTGCACTGTATTCAATCTGTCAGTAAAATAACGATCTATCTTGGCCTTTGCTGCTTGGTAGGTATAGGTGTGACAAGCTGCAGTAATGTGTTTGGCTTTGGATAGCTACATTTCTGCACACCCACCTGCTACAAGGCCTGCAGCCCCTTCCCCTCAGTACTTCCCCAGTCTTAATTCAAGCATTTAATTCTTACCACATCCTTCATGCAATGATATGTCGTTTCATTTTTGAAACATTGTCCCCCTCTTGTGGCCTTCCAACTTTGAAATTTACTGTTCAATTTTGAATTAATTCATATATGAATTAAATGGAAAAGCAACGATTTATCTGGCGAGTTATTTGAATGTTCGGCCTACGTCCACCTGTCTGACAGACGGTATTCTAGTGGCTTGTAGCAGCAGCAGCAGCAGCAGTAGCAGCTAGGTGCGCTGCTTGCCTGCAGTAAATAGGATGTGTTACATCCATGGAACACTGTGATAGGAATCATGCCATTCATAGAACACAATGCTTGGATGTGTTCTATTCCTGGAACAATGGGACCACGTGTCACAATGGGACCACGTGTCACAATGGGCAGCCCACAGTCTGTAGCAGCTGCGCAGTAGTAGTCAGCTTCAGTCTGCTGAGGGAGCCTCAGCAGACAGGTGGGCGATTCTCGCCAGGGAGATGGAAAAAGAGCTTGCTCACTTCACTCCACGCATCATTTCAGTATCTGCAGTTCCTCTGAGAATGGTGCACTCAATCTCTTAAAGGGAAGGTGCCGCAATTTTATATAATTTGCAAAAAAATAGTAAGTTACAAAACATGTTGTTTCAGCAAATGTACTAACCAGGATTTATGGTTTGTTTGTAATAATGTTTTCATGTAGCCACTGGGCGCTGACATCTTGATTTGCAGATCTGTGGAGGACTCATACAGTCTGCAAATATGGCCGTCCCTGCACATAGGAAACTGCGGTCGGCTTCCGACCGCACATTGCAGCCTCAGTAGCAGAGAACTGGGCACGCCCCTGTGGGCTGCACCATTCACTGCTGTAGGTGTGGCTGGGCGCCATTTTACTGTAGCCCAGTGCTATCTGCTGAGCTCCACTTACCCTCTATCACAGGACCACTTGTGGCATAACGGGTCCTGTGTTGTGAGGAGAGGCTGAAGAAAAGGAGAAGGTGGTCAGCAGAGGAGAGAAGCGCTCACTGGAGCCGGAGGATGGAGAGTGGTGAGTGCGGGTGACTTTCATCTATGCTCCTCTGTACTGCTTACTCCAGGCTCAGCCCTGTGCTTCCTGCTCCAGCGTCCTCCTGCTCTGTCTCCGCCTCCTCACTCACAGCCCCAGTGATCTCCGGTAATCTGACACCTTTGCTTTTATGGCTGTCTGAGGAGGACAGTGACTTATACAGCCCATAGTCTTGTGTATAATTGGGGGGGGCTGGAAGTTTCACCAGTGTCGGCATATCTGTAATACTGTCTGCTGAGCCGTGTATCTAATCCTCTCCTGTGTGATACTGCCTGCTGAGCCGTGCATCTAATCCTCTTCTGTGTGATACTGCCTGCTGAGTCGTGCATCTAATCCTCTTCTGTGTGATACTGCCTGCTGAGCCGTGTATCTAATCCTCTCCTGTGTGATACTGCCTGCTGAGCCGTGTATCTAACCCTATCCTGTGTGATACTGCCTGCTGAGCCGTGTATCTAATCCTCTCCTGTGTGATACTGACTGCTGAGCCGTGTATCTAATCCTCTCCTGTGTGATACTGACTGCTGAGCCTTGTATGTAATCCTATCCTGTGTGATACTGTATTCTGAGCCGGGTATCTAATCCTCTCCTGTGTGATACTTTCTGCTGAGCCGTGTATCTAATCCTCTCCTGTGTGATACTGTCTGCTGAGCCGTGTATCTAATCCTCTCCTGTGTGGTACTGTCTGCTGAGCTGTGTATCTAATCATATCCTGTGTGATACTGTATTCTGAGCCGGGTATCTAATCCTCTCCTGTGTGATACTTTCTGCTGAGCCGTGTATCTAATCCTCTCCTGTGTGATACTGTCTGCTGAGCCGTGTATCTAATCCTCTCCTGTGTGATTCTGTCTGCTGAGCTGTGTATCTAATCCTATCCTGTGTGATACTGTATTCTGTGCCGGGTATCTAATCCTCTCCTGTGTGATACTTTCTGCTGAGCCGTGTATCTAATCCTCTCCTGTGTGATACTGACTGCTGAGCCGTGTATCTAATCCTCTCCTGTGTGATACTGACTGCTGAGCCGTGCATCTAATCCTCTTCTGTGTGATACTGCCTGCTGAGCCGTGCATCTAATCCTCTTCTGTGTGATACTGCCTGCTGAGCCGTGTATCTAATCCTCTCCTGTGTGATACTGCCTGCTGAGCCGTGTATCTAATCCTCTCCTGTGTGATACTGACTGCTGAGCCGTGTATGTAATCCTATCCTGTGTGATACTGACTGCTGAGCCGTGTATCTAATCCTATCCTGTGTGATACTGTATTCTGAGCCGTGTATCTAATCCTCTCCTGTGTGATGCTGCCTGCTGAGCCGTGTATCTAATCCTATCCCATGTGATACTGCCTGCTGAGCCGTGTATCTAATCCTCTCCTGTGTGATGCTGCCTGCTGAGCCGTGTATCTAATCCTATCCCGTGTGATACTGCTCTCCTGAAATACTCTGTGCTGCTGTCACTCTGCTCCCAGAATCCTTGCTGCCTGCCATCCTCGGTGACCGAAGACCCCATTCCTCTCCTCAGATCCCGTCCTGGCGATGTGTGAAACCGAGGGGACAGGGGCCTGATGTATGGTGGAAGGAGCAGGGCGACAGCAGCACAGAGTATTTCAGGAGAGCAGTGTGTGCTGGTCTGTGGGGGCGCCCTGTTCGGTGCCAGGGATTGTACAAAGAGCGCAGTGTTTTATTCACATGGATGAACCGTCTGCTTGTCTGCTCCACAGAAATCCAGGAAACATGTCTGCTGATTGATGGCCTGTTGTGATCCAGACTTTACATGCAAAGACAGTCAGTAACTTTGCAAGCCCCATCAAAATGGCTGCTCATTGTGTCTATAGATGTCATAGGTTTTTGTGCCAGATTTCAGTAGCTGCTCCCCCTAGTGTTAACAAGTGGAAATGCCAAACTTTTTAAAATTATTTTTCATATTTTGCAAAATTAAAAACAAACGATAATATTTTTTAAGAAAATGTAAACATTAATTCTTTACATTTTTTCAATTGCTGAAAAAAAAATTTTTGGATGGCACCTTCCCTTTAAGCGGTTTCCAAAGACAGATTGAATTGAAGTCGGGATACACAAGTAGTGTTTTCAAAGCATGATTTGAATGCTTTTTTCAAATGTCGTTGCTCTGTAATAAGTTTTTCTTGGTCCAAGTTGCACATTTCCAATTCCTTAGCCTTGATTTAACTTGACCAACTCTTCTACTACTACTACTACTACTACTCTTATTCACCTCTATATGGGAGGCATTGCACTGTATTCAATCTGTCAGTAAAATAACGATCTATCTTGGCCTTTGCTGCTTGGTAGGTACAGGTTTGACAAGCTGCAGTAATGTCTTTGCCTTTGGATAGCTACATTTCTGCACACCCACCTTCTACAAGGCCTGCAGCCCCTTCCCCTCAGTACTTCCCCAGTCTTAATTCAAGCATTCAATTCCTACCACATCCCTCATGCAATGATATGTCGTTTCATTTTTGAAACATTGTCCCCCTCTTGTGGCCTTCCAACTTTGAAATTTACTGTTCAATTTTGAATTAATTCATATATGAATTAAATGGAAAAGCAACGATTTATCTGGCGAGTTATTTGAATGTTCGGCCTACGTCCACCTGTCTGACAGACGGTATTCTAGTGGCTTGTAGCAGTAGCAGCAGCAGCAGTAGCAGCTAGGTGCGCTGCTTGCCTGCAGTAAATAGGATGTGTTCCATCCATGGAACACTGTGATAGGAATCATGCCATTCATAGAACACAATGCTTGGATGTGTTCTATTCCTGGAACAATGGGACCACGTGTCACAATGGGACAACGTGTCACAATGGGCAGCCCACAGTCTGTAGCAGCTGCGCAGTAGTAGTCAGCTTCAGTCTGCTGAGGGAGCCTCAGCAGACAGGTGGGCGATGCTCGCCAGGGAGATGGAAAAAGAGCTTGCTCACTTCACTACACGCATCATTTCAGTATCTGCAGTTCCTATGAGAATGGTGCACTCACTCTCTTAAGCGGTTTCCAAACACAGATTGAATTTGGGCCCTATTGAATAATGAATGTTTTGAATTTTCTCCAAAAGTAAAGTAGTTGCAAACTCATGCTTTTAGAGACTTGTTTGGGCTCATGAGAGTAGAAAAACATCAAAAATTTCAGTCCTGCATGATTCTACCGTGAAATGTGTGTTCATTCAAACCACTGTTTTTTGATATTTTGGGCCCTATTGAATAATGAATGTTTTGAATTTTCTCCAAAAGTAAAGTAGTTGCAAACTCATCCTTTTGAAACTTGTTTGGGCTGTTGAGAGGAGTAAAAAACCATCAAAAATTTCAATCCTGCATGATTCTACCAAGAAATGATTCTTCATTCAAAACGCTGATTTTTGCTATTGGGTTCTATTGAATAATGAATGTTTTGAATTTTCTCCAAAAGTAAAGTAGTTGCAAACTCATCCTTTTAGAGTCTTGTTTGGGCTCATGAGAGGAGTAGAAAAACATCAAACATTTCAGTCCTGCACGATTCTACCAAGAAATGTGTGTTCATTCAAACCGCTGGTTTTTGATATTTTGGGCCCTATTGAATAATGAATGTTTTGAATTTTCTCCAAAAGTAAAGTAGTTGCAAACTCATCCTTTTAGAAACTTGTTTGGGCTGTTGAGAGGAGTAAAAAACCACCAAAAACTTCAATCCTGCATGATTCTACCAAGAAATGTGATTCTTCATTCAAAACGCTGGTTTTTGCTATTGGGCTCTATTGAATAATGAATGTTTTGAATTTTCTCCAAAAGTAAAGTAGTTGCAAACTCATCCTTTTAAACTCTTGTTTGGGCTCATGAGAGGAGTAGAAAAACATCAAAAATTTCAGTCCTGCACGATTCTACCAAGAAATGTGAGTGTTCATTCAAACCGCTGGTTTTTGATAGTTTGGGCCCTATTGAATAATGAATGTTTTGAATTTTCTCCAAAAGTAAAGTAGTTGCAAACTCATCCTTATAGAAACTTGTTTGGGCTGTTGAGAGGAGTAAAAAACCATCAAAAATTTCAATCCTGCATGATTCTACCAAGAAATGTTATTCTTCATTCAAAACCTGATTTTTGCTATTGGGCTCTATTGAATAATGAATGTTTTGAATTTTCTCCAAAAGTAAAGTAGTTGCAAACTCATCCTTTTAGAGTCTTGTTTGTGCTCATGAGAGGAGTAGAAAAACATCAAAAATTTCAGTCCTGCACGATTCTACCAAGAAATGTGAGTGTTCATTCAAACCGCTGGTTTTTGATAGTTTGGGCCCTATTGAATAATGAATGTTTTGAATTTTCTCCAAAAGTAAAGTAGTTGCAAACTCATGCTTTTAGAGACTTGTTTGGGCTCATGAGAGTAGAAAAACATCAAAAATTTCAGTCCTGCATGATTCTACCAAGAAATGTGTGTTCATTCAAACCGCTGGTTTTTGATATTTTGGGCCCTATTGAATAATGAATGTTTTGAATTTTCTCCAAAAGTAAAGTAGTTGCAAACTCATCCTTTTGAAACTTGTTTGGGCTGTTGAGAGGAGTAAAAAACCATCAAAAATTTCAATCCTGCATGATTCTACCAAGAAATGTGATTCTTCATTCAAAACCTGATTTTTGCTATTGGGCTCTATTGAATAATGAATGTTTTGAATTTTCTCCAAAAGTAAAGTAGTTGCAAACTCATCCTTTTAGAGACTTGTTTGGGCTCATGAGAGGAGTAGAAAAACATCAAAAATTTCAGTCCTGCACGATTCTACCTAGAAATGTGAGTGTTCATTCAAACCGCTGGTTTTTGATAGTTTGGGCCCTATTGAATAATGAATGTTTTGAATTTTCTCCAAAAGTAAAGTAGTTGCAAACTCATCCTTTTAGCAAAAATCAGCGTTTTGAATGAAGAATCACATTTCTTGGTAGAATCATGCAGGATTGAAATTTTTGATGGTTTTTTACTCCTCTCAACAGCCCAAACAAGTTTCTAAAAGGATGAGTTTGCAACTACTTTACTTTTGGAGAAAACTCAAAACATTCATTATTCAATAGGGCCCAAAATATCAAAAACCAGCGGTTTCAATGAACACACATTTCTTGGTAGAATCGTGCAGGACTGAAATTTTTGATGTTTTTCTACTTCTCTCATGAGCCCAAACATGTCTCTAAAAGCATGAGCTTGCAACTACTTTACTTTTGGAGAAAATTCAAAACATTCATTATTCAATAGAACCCAATACCAAAAATCAGCATTTTGAATGAAGAATCACATTTCTTGGTAGCATCATGCAGGATTGAAATTTTTGATGTTTTTTTACTCCTCTCAACAGCCCAAACAAGTTTCTAAAAGGAGGAGTTTGCAACTACTTTACTTTTGGAGAAAATTCAAAACATTCATTACTCAATAGGGCCCAAACTATCAAAAACCAGCGGTTTGAATGAACACTCACATTTCTTGGTAGAATCGTGCAGGACTGAAATTTTTGATGTTTTTCTACTCCTCTCATGAGCACAAACAAGTCTCTAAAAGGATGAGTTTGCAACTACTTTACTTTTGGAGAAAATTCAAAACATTCATTATTCAATAGAGCCCAAAAGCAAAAACCAGCGTTTTGAATGAAGAATCACATTTCTTGGTAGAATATGCAGGATTGAAATTTTTGATGGTTTTTTACTCCTCTCAACAGCCCAAACAAGTTTCTAAAAGGATGAGTTTGCAACTACTTTACTTTTGGAGAAAATTCAAAACATTCATTATTCAATAGTGCCCAAAATATCAAAAACCAGCGGTTTGAATGAACACACATTTCTTGGTAGAATCGTGCAGGACTGAAATTTTTGATGTTTTTCTACTCCTCTCATGAGCCCTAACATGTCTCTAAAAGCATGAGCTTGCAACTACTTGACTATTGGAGAAAATTCAAAACATTCATTATTCAATATAACCCAATAGCAAAAATCAGCATTTTGAATGAAGAATCACATTTCTTGGTAGAATCATGCAGGATTGAAATTTTTGATGGTTTTTTACTCGTCTCAACAGCCCAAACAAGTTTATAAAAGGATGAGTTTGCATCTTCTTTACTTTTGGAGAAAATTTAAAACATTCATTATTCAATAGGGCCCAAAATATCAAAAACCAGCGGTTTGAATGAACACACATTTCTTGGTAGAATCATGCAGTACTGAAATTTTTGATGTTTTTCTACTCCTCTCATGAGCCCAAACAAGTCTATAAAGCATGAGCTTGCAACTACTTTACTTTTGGAGAAAATTCAAAACATTCATTATTCAATAGAGCCCAATAGCAAAAATCAGGTTTTGAATGAAGAATCACATTTCTTGGTAGAATCATGCAGGATTTAAATTTTTGATTCTATTTTACTCCTCTCAACAGCCCAAACAAGTTTCTAAAAGGATGAGCTTGCAACTACTTTACTTTTGGAGAAAATTCAAAACATTCATTATTCAATAGGGCCCAAAATATCAAAAACCAGCGGTTTCAATGAACACACATTTCTTGGTAGAATCGTGCAGGACTGAAATTTTTGATGTTTTTCTACTCTTCTCATGAGCCCAAACCAAGACTCTAAAAGGATGAGTTCGCAACTACTTTACTTTTGGAGAAAATTCAAAACATTCATTATTCAATAGAGCCCAATAGCAAAAACCAGCGTTTTGAATGAAGAATCACATTTCTTGGTAGAATCATGCAGGATTGAAATTTTTGATGGTTTTTTACTCCTCTCAACAGCCCAAACAAGTTTCAAAAAGGATGAGTTTGCAACTACTTTACTTTTGGAGAAAATTCAAAACATTCATTATTCAATAGGGCCCAAAATATCAAAAACCAGCGGTTTGAATGAACACACATTTCTTGGTAGAATCATGCAGGACTGAAATTTTTGATGTTTTTCTACTCCTCTCATGAGCCCAAACAAGTCTCTAAAAGCATGAGTTTGCAACTACTTTACTTTTGGAGAAAATTCAAAACATTCATTATTCAATAGAGCCCAATAGCAAAAACCAGCGTTTTGAATGAAGAATCACATTTCTTGGTAGAATCATGCAGGATTGAAATTTTTGATGGTTTTTTACTCCTCTCAACAGCCCAAACAAGTTTCAAAAAGGATGAGTTTGCAACTACTTTACTTTTGGAGAAAATTCAAAACATTCATTATTCAATAGGGCCCAAAATATCAAAAACCAGCGGTTTGAATGAACACACATTTCTTGGTAGAATCATGCAGGACTGAAATTTTTGATGTTTTTCTACTCCTCTCATGAGCCCAAACAAGTCTCTAAAAGCATGAGTTTGCAACTACTTTACTTTTGGAGAAAATTCAAAACATTCATTATTCAATAGAACCCAATAGCAAAAATCAGCGTTTTGAATGAAGAATCACATTTCTTGGTAGAATCATGCAGGATTGAAATTTTTGATGGTTTTTTACTCGTCTCAACAGCCCAAACAAGTTTCTAAAAGGATGAGTTTGCAACTACTTTACTTTTGGAGAAAATTCAAAACTTTCATTATTCAATAGGGCCCAAAATATCAAAAACCAGAGTTTTGAAAGAAGAATCACATTTCTTGGTAGAATCATGCAGGATTGAAATTTTTGATGGTTTTTTTGCTCCTCTCAACAGCCCAAACAAGTTTCTAAAAGGATGAGTTTGCAACTACTTTACTTTTGGAGAAAATTCAAAACATTCATTATTCAATAGGGCCCAAAAAATCAAAAACCAGCGGTTTGAATGAACACACATTTCTTGGTAGAATCATGCAGGACTGAAATTTTTGATGTTTTTCTACTCCTCTCATGAGCCCAAACAAGTCTCTAAAAGCATGAGCTTGCAACTACTTTACTTTTGGAGAAAATTCAAAACATTCATTATTCAATAGAACCCAATAGCAAAAATCAGGTTTTGATTGAAGAATCACATTTCTTGGTAGAATCATGCAGGCTTGAAATTTTTGATGGTTTTTTACTCCTCTCAACAGCCCAAACAAGTTTCTAAAAGGATGAGTTTGCAACTACTTTACTTTTGGAGAAAATTCAAAACATTCATTATGCAATAGGGCCCAAAATATCAAAAACCAGTGGTTTGAATTAACACACATCTCTTGGTAGAATCATGCAGGACTGAAATTTTTGATGTTTTTCTACTCCTCTCATGAGCCCAAACAAGTCTCTAAAAGCATGAGCTTGCAACTACTTTACTTTTGGAGAAAATTCAAAACATTCATTATTCAATGGAACCCAATAGCAAAAATCAGCGTTTTGAATGAAGAATCACATTTCTTGGTAGAATCATGCAGGACTGAAATTTTTGATGGTTTTTTACTCCTCTCAACAGCCCAAACAAGTTTCTAAAAGGATGAGTTTGCAACTACTTTACTTTTGGAGAAAATTCAAAACATTCATTATTCAATAAGGCCCAAAATATCAAAAACCAGCGGTTTGAATGAACACACATTTCTTGGTAGAATAATACAGGACTGAAATTTTTGATGTTTTTCTACTCCTCTCATGAGCCCAAACAAGTCTCTAAAAGCATGAGCTTGCAACTACTTTACTTTTGGAGAAAATTCAAAACATTCATTATTCAATAGGGCCCAAACTATCAAAAACCAGCGGTTTGAATGAACACTCACATTTCTTGGTAGAATCGTGCAGGACTGAAATTTTTGATGTTTTTCTACTCCTCTCATGAGCCCAAACAAGTCTCTAAAAGGATGAGTTTGCAACTACTTTACTTTTGGAGAAAATTCAAAACATTCATTATTCAATAGAACCCAATAGCAAAAATCAGCGTTTTGAATGAAGAATCACATTTCTTGGTAGAATCATGCAGGATTGAAATTTTTGATGGTTTTTTACTCCTCTCAACAGCCCAAACAAGTTTCTAAAAGGATGAGTTTGCAACTACTTTACTTTTGGAGAAAATTCAAAACATTCATTATTCAATAGGGCCCAAAATATCAAAAACCAGCGGTTTGAATGAACACACATTTCTTGGTAGAATCATGCAGGACTGAAATTTTTGATGTTTTTCTACTCCTCTCATGAGCCCAAACAAGTCTCTAAAAGCATGAGCTTGCAACTACTTTACTTTTGGAGAAAATTCAAAACATTCATTATTCAAAAGAACCCAATAGCAAAAATCAGCGTTTTGAATGAAGAATCACATTTCTTGGTAGAATCATGCAGGATTGAAATTTTTGATGGTTTTTTACTCCTCTCAACAGCCCAAACAAGTTTCTAAAAGGATGAGTTTGCAACTACATTACTTTTGGAGAAAATTCAAAACATTCATTATTCAATAGGGCCCAAAATATCAAAAACCAGCGGTTTGAATGAACACACATTTCTTGGTAGAATCGTGCAGGACTGAAATTTTTGATGTTTTTCTACTTCTCTCATGAGCCCAAACATGTCTCTAAAAGCATGAGCTTGCAACTACTTTACTTTTGGAGAAAATTCAAAACATTCATTATTCAATAGAACCCAATAGCAAAAATCAGCGTTTTGAATGAAGAATCACATTTCTTGGTAGAATCATGCAGGATTGAAATTTTTGATGGTTTTTTACTCCTCTCAACAGCCCAAACAAGTTTCTAAAAGGATGAGTTTGCAACTACTTTACTTTTGGAGAAAATTCAAAACATTCATTATTCAATAGGGCCCAAAATATCAAAAACCAGCGGTTTGAATAAACACATATTTCTTGGTAGAATCATGCAGGACTGAAATTTTTGATGTTTTTCTACTCCTCTCATGAGCCCAAACAAGTCTCTAAAAGCATGAGTTTGCAACTACTTTACTTTTGGAGAAAATTCAAAACATTCATTATTCAATAGAGCCCAATATCAAAAATCAGGTTTTGAATGAAGAATCACATTTCTTGGTAGAATCATGCAGGATTGAAATTTTTGATGGTTTTTTACTCCTCTCAACAGCCCAAACAAGTTTCTAAAAGGATGAGTTTGCAACTACTTTACTTTTGGAGAAAATGCAAAACATTCATTATTCAATAGGGCCCAAACTATCAAAATCCAGCGGTTTGAATGAACACTCACATTTCTTGGTAGAATCGTGCAGGACTGAAATTTTTGATGTTTTTCTACTCCTCTCATGAGCCCAAACAAGTCTCTAAAAGGATGAGTTTGCAACTACTTTACTTTTGGAGAAAATTCAAAACATTCATTATTCAATAGAGCCCAATAGCAAAAATCAGGTTTTGAATGAAGAATCACATTTCTTGGTAGAATCATGCAGGATTGAAATTTTTTATGGTTTTTTACTCCTCTCAACAGCACAAACAAGTTTCTAAAAGGATGAGTTTGCAACTACTTTACTTTTGGAGAAAATTCAAAACATTCATTATTCAATAGGGCCCAAAATATCAAAAACCAGCGGTTTGAATGAACACTCACATTTCTTGTTAGAATCTTGCAGGACTGAAATTTTTGATGTTTTTCTACTCCTCTCATGAGCCCAAACCAAGACTCTAAAAGGATGAGTTTGCAACTACTTTACTTTTGGAGAAAATTCAAAACATTCATTATTCAATAGAGCCCAATAGCAAAAACCAGCATTTTGAATGAAGAATCACATTTCTTGGTACAATCATGCAGGACTGAAATTTTTGAAGGTTTTTTACTCCTGTCAACAGCCAAAACAAGTTTCAAAAAGGATGAGTTTGCAACTACTTTACTTTTGGAAAAAATTCAAAATATTCATTATTCAATAGGGCCCAAAATGTCAAAAACCAGCGGTTTGAATGAACACACATTTCTTGGTAGAATCATGCAGGACTGAAATTTTTGATGTTTTTCTACTCCTTTCATGAGCCCAAACAAGTCTCTAAAAGCATGAGCTTGCAACTACTTTACTTTTGGAGAAAATTCAAAACATTCATTATTCAATAGAACCCAATAGCAAAAATCAGCGTTTTGAATGAAGAATCACATTTCTTAGTAGAATCATGCAGGATTGAAATTTTTGATGGTTTTTTTACTCCTCTCAACAGCCCAAACAAGTTTCTAAAAGGATAAGTTTGCAACTACTTTACTTTTGGAGAAAATTCAAAACATTCATTATTCAATAGGGCCCAAACTATCAAAAACCAGCGGTTTGAATGAACACTCACATTTCTTGGTAGAATCGTGCAGGACTGAAATTTTTGATGTTTTTCTACTCCTCTCATGAGCACAAACAAGTCTCTAAAAGAATGAGTTTGCAACTACTTTACTTTTGGAGAAAATTCAAAACATTCATTATTCAATAGAGCCCAATAGCAAAAACCAGCTTTTGAATGAAGAATCACATTTCTTGGTAGAATCATGCAGGATTGAAATTTTTGATGGTTTTTTACTCCTCTCAACAGCCCAAACAAGTTTCTAAAAGGATGAGTTTGCAACTACTTTACTTTTCGAGAAAATTCAAAACATTCATTATTCAATAGGGCCCAAAATATCAAAAACCAGAGGTTTGAATGAAGAATCACATTTCTTGGTAGAATCATGCAGGATTGAAATTTTTGATGGTTTTTTACTCCTCTCAACAGCCCAAACAAGTTTCTAAAATGATGAGTTTGCAACTACTTTACTTTTGGAGAAAATTCAAAACATTCATTATTCAATAGGGCCCAAAATATCAAAAACCAGCGGTATGAATGAACACACTTTTCTTGGTAGAATCATGCAGGACTGAAATTTTTGATGTTTTTCTACTCCTCTCATGAGCCCAAACAAGTCTCTAAAAGCATGAGTTTGCAACTACTTTACTTTTGGAGAAAATTCAAAACATTCATTATTCAATAGAACCCAATAGCAAAAATCAGGTTTTGAATGAAGAATCACATTTCTTAGTAGAATCATGCAGGATTGAAGTTTTTGATGGTTTTTTACTACTCTCAACAGCCCAAACAAGTTTCTAAAAGGATGAGTTTGCAACTACTTTACTTTTGGAGAAAATTCAAAACATTCATTATTCAATAGGGCCCAAACTATCAAAAACCAGCGGTTTGAATGAACACTCACATTTCTTGGTAGAATCGTGCAGGACTGAAATTTTTGATGTTTTTCTACTCCTCTCATGAGCACAAACAAGTCTCTAAAAGGATGAGTTTGCAACTACTTTACTTTTGGAGAAAATTCAAAACATTCATTATTCAATAGATCCCAATAGCAAAAACCAGCGTTTTGAATGAAGAATCACATTTCTTGGTAGAAAATGCAGGATTGAAATTTTTGATGGTTTTTTACTCCTCTCAACAGCCCAAACAAGTTTCTAAAAGGATGAGTTTGCAACTACTTTACTTTTGGAGAAAATTCAAAACATTCATTATTCAATAGGGCCCAAAATATCAAAAACCAGCGGTTTGAATTAACACACATTTCTTGGTAGAATCATGCAGGACTGAAATTTTTGATGTTTTTCTACTCCTCTCATGAGCCCAAACAAGTCTCTAAAAGCATGAGTTTGCAACTACTTTACTTTTGGAGAAAATTCAAAACATTCATTATTCAATAGAGCCCAATAGCAAAAATCAGGTTTTGAATGAAGAATCACATTTCTTGGTAGAATCATGCAGGATTGAAATTTTTGATTCTTTTTTAATCCTCTCAACAATCTGTCTTTGGAAACCGCTTAAGAGAGTGAGTGCACCATTCTCAGAGGAACTGCAGATACTGAAATGATGCGTGGAGTGAAGTGAGCAAGCTATTTTTCCATCTCCCTGGCGAGCATCGCCCACCTGTCTGCTGAGGCTCCCTCAGCAGACTGAAGCTCACTACTACTGCGCAGCTGCTACAGACTGTGGGCTGCCCATTGTGACACGTGGTCCCATTGTGACACGTGGCCCCATTGTTCCAGGAATAGAACACATCCAAGCATTGTGTTCTTTGAATGGCATGATTCCTATCACAGTGTTCCATGGATGGAACACGTCCTATTTACTGCAGGCAAGCAGCGCACCTAGCTGCTGCTGCTGCTGCTGCTGCTACAAGCCACTAGAATACCGTCTGTCAGACAGGTGGACGTAGGCCGAACATTCAAATAACTCGCCAGATAAATCGTTGCTTTTCCATTTAATTCATATATGAATTAATTCAAAATTGAACAGTAAATTTCAAAGTTGGAAGGCCACAAGAGGGGGACAATGTTTCAAAAATGAAACGACATATCATTGCATGAGGGATGTGGTAGGAATTGAATGCTTGAATTAAGACTGGGGAAGTACTGAGGGGAAGGGGCTGCAGGCCTTGTAGCAGGTGGGTGTGCAGAAATGTAGCTTTCCAAAGCCAAACACATTACTGCAGCTTGTCACACCTGTACCTACCAAGCAGCAAAGGCCAAGATAGATCGTTATTTTACTGACAGATTGAATACAGTGCAATGCCTCCCATATAGAGGTGAATAAGTGTAGTAGTAGAAGTAGTAGTAGTAGTAGTAGAAGAGTTGATCAAGTTAAATCAAGGCTAAGGAATTGGAAATGTGCAACTTGGACCAAGAAAAACTAATTACAGAGCAACGACATTTGAAAAAAGCATTCAAATTATGCTTTGAAAACACTACTTGTGTATCCCGATTTCAATTCAATCTGTCTTTGGAAACCGCTTAAGAGTGAGTGCACCATTCTCAGAGGAACTGCAGATACTGAAATGATGCGTGGAGTGAAGTGAGCAAGCTATTTTTCCATCTCCCTGGCGAGCATCGCCCACCTGTCTGCTGAGGCTCCCTCAGCAGACTGAAGCTGACTACTACTGCGCAGCTGCTAGACTGTGGGCTGCCCATTGTGACACGTGGTCCCATTGTGACACGTGGTCCCATTGTTCCAGGAATAGAACACATCCAAGCATTGTGTTCTATGAATGGCATGATTCCTATCACAGTGTTCCATGGATGGAACACATCCTATTTACTGCAGGCAAGCAGCGCACCTAGCTGCTGCTGCTGCTGCTGCTACAAGCCACTAGAATACCGTCTGTCAGACAGGTGGACGTAGGCTGAACATTCAAATAACTAGCCAGATAAATCGTTGCTTTTCCATTTAATTCATACATGAATTAATTCAAAATTGAACAGTAAATTTCAAAGTTGGAAGGCCACAAGAGGGGGACAATGTTTCAAAAATGAAACGACATATCATTGCATGAGGGATGTGGTAGGAATTGAATGCTTGAATTAAGACTGGGGAAGTACTGAGGGGAAGGGGCTGCAGGCCTTATAGCAGGTGGGTGTGCAGAAATGTAGCTATCCAAAGCCAAACACATTACTGCAGCTTGTCACACCTGTACTTACCAAGCAGCAAAGGCCAAGATAGATCGTTATTTTACTGACAGATTGAATACAGTGCAATGCCTCCCATATAGAGGTGAATAAGAGTAGTAGTAGTAGTAGTAGTAGTAGTAGAAGAGTTGGTCAAGTTAAATCAAGGCTAAGGAATTGGAAATGTGCAACTTGGACCAAGAAAAACTAATTACAGAGCAACGACATTTGAAAAAAGCATTCACATCATGCTTTGAAAACACTACTTGTGTATCCCGATTTCAATTCAATCTGTCTTTGGAAACCGCTTAAGAGAGTGAGTGCACCATTCTCAGAGGAACTGCAGATACTGAAATGATGCGTGGAGTGAAGTGAGCAAGCTATTTTTCCATCTCCCTGGCGAGCATCGCCCACCTGTCTGCTGAGGCTCCCTCAGCAGACTGAAGCTGACTACTACTGCGCAGCTGCTACAGACTGTGGGCTGCCCATTGTGACACGTGGTCCCATTGTGACACGTGGTCCCATTGTTCCAGGAATAGAACACATCCAAGAATTGTGTTCTATGAATGGCATGATTCCTATCACAGTGTTCCATGGATGGAACACATCCTATTTACTGCAGGCAAGCAGCGCACCTAGCTGCTGCTGCTGCTGCTGCTACAAGCCACTAGAATACCGTCTGTCAGACAGGTGGACGTAGGCCGAACATTCAAATAACTCGCCAGATAAATCGTTGCTTTTCCATTTAATTCATATATGAATTAATTCAAAATTGAACAGTAAATTTCAAAGTTGGAAGGCCACAAGAGGGGGACAATGTTTCAAAAATGAAACGACATATCATTGCATGAGGGATGTGGTAGGAATTGAATGCTTGAATTAAGACTGGGGAAGTACTGAGGGGAAGGGGCTGCAGGAATTGTAGCAGGTGGGTGTGCAGAAATGTAGCTTTCCAAAGTCAAACACATTACTGCAGCTTGTCACACCTGTACCTACCAAGCAGCAAAGGCCAAGATAGATCGTTATTTTACTGACAGATTGAATACAGTGCAGTGCCTCCCATATAGAGGTGAATAAGTGTAGTAGTAGTAGTAGTAGTAGTAGTAGTAGTAGTAGAAGAGTTGATCAAGTTAAATCAAGGCTAAGGAATTGGAAATGTGCAACTTGGACCAAGAAAAACTAATTACAGAGCAACGACATTTGAAAAAAGCATTCAAATTATGCTTTGAAAACACTACTTGTGTATCCCGATTTCAATTCAATCTGTCTTTGGAAACCGCTTAAGAGTGAGTGCACCATTCTCAGAGGAACTGCAGATACTGAAATGATGCGTGGAGTGAAGTGAGCAAGCTATTTTTCCATCTCCCTGGCGAGCATCGTCCACCTGTCTGCTGAGGCTCCCTCAGCAGACTGAAGCTGACTACTACTGCGCAGCTGCTACAGACTGTGGGCTGCCCATTGTGACACGTGGTCCCATTGTGACACGTGGTCCCATTCTTCCAGGAATAGAACACATCCAAGCATTGTGTTCTATGAATGGCATGATTCCTATCACAGTGTTCCATGGATGGAACACATCCTATTTACTGCAGGCAAGCAGCGCACCTAGCTGCTGCTGCTGCTGCTACAAGCCACTAGAATACCGTCTGTCAGACAGGTGGACGTAGGCCGAACATTCAAATAACTAGCCAGATAAATCGTTGCTTTTCCATTTAATTCATATATGAATTAATTCAAAATTGAACAGTAAATTTCAAAGTTGGAAGGCCACAAGAGGGGGACAATGTTTCAAAAATGAAACGACATATCATTGCATGAGGGATGTGGTAGGAATTGAATGCTTGAATTAAGACTGGGGAAGTACTGAGGGGAAGGGGCTGCAGGCCTTATAGCAGGTGGGTGTGCAGAAATGTAGCTATCCAAAGCCAAACACATTACTGCAGCTTGTCACACCTGTACCTACCAAGCAGCAAAGGCCAAGATAGATCGTTATTTTACTGACAGATTGAATACAGTGCAATGCCTCCCATATAGAGGTGAATAAGAGTAGTAGTAGTAGTAGTAGTAGTAGTAGAAGAGTTGGTCAAGTTAAATCAAGGCTAAGGAATTGGAAATGTGCAACTTGGACCAAGAAAAACTAATTACAGAGCAACGACATTTGAAAAAAGCATTCACATAATGCTTTGAAAACACTACTTGTGTATCCCGATTTCAATTCAATCTGTCTTTGGAAACCGCTTAAGAGAGTGAGTGCACCATTCTCAGAGGAACTGCAGATACTGAAATGATGCGTGGAGTGAAGTGAGCAAGCTATTTTTCCATCTCCCTTGCGAGCATCGCCCACCTGTCTGCTGAGGCTCCCTCAGCAGACTGAAGCTGACTACTACTGCGCAGCTGCTACAGACTGTGGGCTGCCCATTGTGACACGTGGTCCCATTGTGACACGTGGTCCCATTGTTCCAGGAATAGAACACATCCAAGAATTGTGTTCTATGAATGGCATGATTCCTATCACAGTGTTCCATGGATGGAACACATCCTATTTACTGCAGGCAAGCAGCGCACCTAGCTGCTGCTGCTACAAGCCACTAGAATACCGTCTGTCAGACAGGTGGACGTAGGCCGAACATTCAAATAACTAGCCAGATAAATCGTTGCTTTTCCATTTAATTCATATATGAATTAATTCAAAATTGAACAGTAAATTTCAAAGTTGGAAGGCCACAAGAGGGGGACAATGTTTCAAAAATGAAACGACATATCATTGCATGAGGGATGTGGTAGGCACTGAATGCTTGAATTAAGACTGGGGAAGTACTGAGGGGAAGGGGCTGCAGGCCTTGTAGCAGGTGGGTGTGCAGAAATGTAGCTATCCAAAGCCAAACACATTACTGCAGCTTGTCACAACTGTACCTACCACGCAGCAAAGGCCAAGATAGATCGTTATTTTACTGACAGATTGAATACAGTGCAATGCCTCTCATATAGAGGTGAATAAGAGTAGTAGTAGTAGTAGTAGTAGTAGTAGTAGTAGAAGAGTTGGTCAAGTTAAATCAAGGCTAAGGAATTGGAAATGTGCAACTTGGACCAAGAAAAACTAATTACAGAGCAACGACATTTGAAAAAAGCATTCAAATCATGCTTTGAAAACACTACTTGTGTATCCCGATTTCAATTCAATCTGTCTTTGGAAACTGCTTAAGAGAGTGAGTGCACCATTCTCAGAGGAACTGCAGATACTGAAATGATGCGTGGAGTGAAGTGAGCAAGCTATTTTTCCATCTCCATGGCGAGCATCGCCCACCTGTCTGCTGAGGCTCCCTCAGCAGACTGAAGCTGACTACTACTGCGCAGCTGCTACAGACTGTGGGCTGCCCATTGTGACACGTGGTCCCATTGTGACACGTGGTCCCATTGTTCCAGGAATAGAACACATCCAAGCATTGTGTTCTATGAATGGCATGATTCCTATCACAGTGTTCCATGGATGGAACACATCCTATTTACTGCAGGCAAGCAGCGCACCTAGCTGCTGCTGCTGCTGCTACAATCCACTAGAATACCGTCTGTCAGACAGGTGGACGTAGGCCGAACATTCAAATAACTCACCAGATAAATCGTTGCTTTTCAATTTAATTCATATATGAATTAATTCAAAATTGAACAGTAAATTTCAAAGTTGGAAGGCCACAAGAGGGGGGCAATGTTTCAAAAATGAAACGACATATCATTGCATGAGGGATGTGGTAGGAATTGAATGCTTGAATTAAGACTGGGGAAGTACTGAGGGGAAGGGGCTGCAGGCCTTGTAGCAGGTGGGTGTGCAGAAATGTAGCTATCCAAAGCCAAACACATTACTGCAGCTTGTCACACCTGTACCTACCAAGCAGCAAAGGCCAAGATAGATCGTTATTTTACTGACAGATTGAATACAGTGCAATGCCTCCCATATAGAGGTGAATAAGAGTAGTAGTAGTAGTAGTAGTAGTAGTAGTAGAAGAGTTGGTCAAGCTAAATCAAGGCTAAGGAATTGGAAATGTGCAACTTGGACCAAGAAAAACTAATTACAGAGCAACGACATTTGAAAAAAGCATTCAAATCATGCTTTGAAAACACTACTTGTGTATCCCATTTTCAATTCAGTCTGTCTTTGGAAACCGCTTAAGAGAGTGAGTGCACCATTCTCAGAGGAACTGCAGATACTGAAATGATGCGTGGAGTGAAGTGAGCAAGCTATTTTTCCATCTCCCTGGCGAGCGTCGCCCACCTGTCTGCTGAGGCTCCCTCAGCAGACTGAAGCTGACTGCTACTGCGCAGCTGCTACAGACTGTGGGCTGCCCATTGTGACACGTGGTCCCATTGTGACGCGTGGCCCCATTGTTCCAGGAATAGAACACATCCAAGCATTGTGTTCTGTGAATGGCATGATTCCTATCACAGTGTTCCATGGATGGAACACATCCTATTTACTGCAGGCAAGCAGCGCACCTAGCTGCTGTTGCTGCTACAAGCCACTAGAATACCGTCTGTCAGACAGGTGGACGTAGGCCGAACATTCAAATAACTCGCCAGATAAATCGTTGCTTTTCCATTTAATTCATATATGAATTAATTCGAAATTGAACAGTAAATTTCAAAGTTGGAAGGCCACAAGAGGGGGACAATGTTTCAAAAATGAAACGACATATCATTGTATGAGGGATGTGGTAGGAATTGAATGCTTGAATTAAGACTGGGGAAGTACTGAGGGGAAGGGGCTGCAGGCCTTGGAGCAGGTGGGTGTGCAGAAATGTAGCTTTCCAAAGCCAAACACATTACTGCAGCTTGTCACACCTGTACCTACCAAGCAGCAAAGGCCAAGATAGATCATTATTTTACTGACAGATTGAATACAGTGCAATGCCTCCCATATAGAGGTGAATAAGAGTAGTAGTAGTAGTAGTAGTAGTAGTAGTAGTAGTAGTAGTAGTAGTAGAAGAGTTGGTCAAGTTAAATCAAGGCTAAGGAATTGGAAATGTGCAACTTGGACCAAGAAAAACTAATTACAGAGCAACGACATTTGAAAAAAGCATTCAAATCATGCTTTGAAAACACTACTTGTGTATCCCGATTTCAATTCAATCTGTCTTTGGAAACCGCTTAAGAGAGTGAGTGCACCATTCTCAGAGGAACTGCAGATACTGAAATGATGTGTGGAGTGAAGTGAGCAAGCTATTTTTCCATCTCCCTGGCGAGCATCGCCCACCTGTCTGCTGAGGCTCCCTCAGCAGACTGAAGCTGACTACTACTGCGCAGCTGCTACAGACTGTGGGCGGCCCATTGTGACACGTGGTCCCATTGTGACACGTGGTCCCATTGTTCCAGGAATAGAACACATCCAAGCATTGTGTTCTATGAATGGCATGATTCCTATCACAGTGTTCCATGGATGGAACACATCCTATTTACTGCAGGCAAGCAGCGCACCTAGCTGCTGCTGCTGCTGCTGCTGCTGCTACAAGCCACTAGAATACCGTCTGTCAGACAGGTGGACGTAGGCCGAACATTCAAATAACTCGCCAGATAAATCGTTGCTTTTCCATTTAATTCATATATAAATTAATTCAAAATTGAACAGTAAATTTCAAAGTTGGAAGGCCACAAGAGGGGGACAATGTTTCAAAAATGAAACGACATATCATTGCATGAGGGATGTGGTAGGAATTGAATGCTTGAATTAAGACTGGGGAAGTACTGAGGGGAAGGGGCTGCAGGCCTTGTAGCAGGTGGGTGTGCAGAAATGTAGCTATCCAAAGCCAAACACATTACTGCAGCTTGTCACAACTGTACCTACCACGCAGCAAAGGCCAAGATAGATCATTATTTTACTGACAGATTGAATACAGTGCAATGCCTCCCATATAGAGGTGAATAAGTGTAGTAGTAGTAGTAGTAGTAGTAGTAGAAGAGTTGGTCAAGTTAAATCAAGGCTAAGGAATTGGAAATGTGCAGCTTGGACCAAGAAAAACTAATTACAGAGCAACGACATTTGAAAAAAGCATTCAAATCATGCTTTGAAAACACTACTTGTGTATCCCGATTTCAATTCAATCTGTCTTTGGAAACTGCTTAAGAGAGTGAGTGCACCATTCTCAGAGGAACTGCAGATACTGAAATGATGCGTGGAGTGAAGAGAGCAAGCTATTTTTCCATCTCCCTGGCGAGCATCGCCCACCTGTCTGCTGAGGCTCCCTCAGCAGACTGAAGCTGACTACTACTGCGCAGCTGCTACAGACTGTGGGCTGCCCATTGTGACACGTGGTCCCATTGTGACACGTGGTCCCATTGTTCCAGGAATAGAACACATCCAAGCATTGTGTTCTATGAATGGCATGATTCCTATCACAGTGTTCCATGGATGTAACACATCCTATTTACTGCAGGCAAGCAGCGCACCTAGCT
Source organism: Dendrobates tinctorius (assembly GCF_039654945.1). Taxonomy (NCBI): domain Eukaryota; kingdom Metazoa; phylum Chordata; class Amphibia; order Anura; family Dendrobatidae; genus Dendrobates; species Dendrobates tinctorius. Next base: position 28,754,086 of record NW_027361793.1, read on the forward strand.
GCTGCTGCTACAAGCCACTAGAATACCGTCTGTCAGACAGGTGGACGTAGGCTGAACATTCAAATAACTCACCAGATAAATCGTTGCTTTTCAATTTAATTCATATATGAATTAATTCAAAATTGAACAGTAAATTTCAAAGTTGGAAGGCCACAAGAGGGGGGCAATGTTTCAAAAACGAAACGACATATCATTGCAAGAGGGATGTGGTAGGAATTGAATGCTTGAATTAAGACTGGGGAAGTACTGAGGGGAAGGGGCTGCAGGCCTTGTAGCAGGTGGGTGTGCAGAAATGTAGCTTTCCAAAGCCAAACACATTACTGCAGCTTGTCACACCTGTACCTACCAAGCAGCAAAGGCCAAGATAGATCGTTATTTTACTGACAGATTGAATACAGTGCAATGCCTCCCATATAGAGGTGAATAAGAGTAGTAGTAGTAGTAGAAGAGTTGGTCAAGTTAAATCAAGGCTAAGGAATTGGAAATGTGCAACTTGGACCAAGAAAAACTAATTACAGAGCAACGACATTTGAAAAAAGCATTCAAATCATGCTTTGAAAACACTACTTGTGTATCCCGATTTCAATTCAATCTGTCTTTGGAAACCGCTTAAGAGAGTGAGTGCACCATTCTCAGAGGAACTGCAGATACTGAAATGATGCGTGGAGTGAAGTGAGCAAGCTATTTTTCCATCTCCCTGGCGAGCATCGCCCACCTGTCTGCTGAGGCTCCCTCAGCAGACTGAAGCTGACTACTACTGCGCAGCTGCTACACACTGTGGGCTGCCCATTGTGACACGTGGTCCCATTGTGACACGTGGTCCCATTGTTCCAGGAATAGAACACATCCAAGCATTGTGTTCTATGAATGGCATGATTCCTATCACAGTGTTGCATGGATGGAACACATCCTATTTACTGCAGGCAAGCAGCGCACCTAGCTGCTGCTGCTGCTACAAGCCACTAGAATACCGTCTGTCAGACAGGTGGACGTAGGCCGAACATTCAAATAACTCGCCAGATAAATCGTTGCTTTTCCATTTAATTCATATATGAATTAATTCAAAATTGAACAGTAAATTTCAAAGTTGGAAGGCCACAAGAGGGGGACAATGTTTCAAAAATGAAACGACATATCATTGCATGAGGGATGTGGTAGGAATTGAATGCTTGAATTAAGACTGGGGAAGTACTGAGGGGAAGGGGCTGCAGGCCTTGTAGCAGGTGGGTGTGCAGAAATGTAGCTATCCAAAGCCAAACACATTACTGCAGCTTGTCACACCTGTACCTACCAAGCAGCAAAGGCCAAGATAGATCGTTATTTTACTGACAGATTGAATACAGTGCAATGCCTCCCATAGAGAGGTGAATAAGAGTAGTAGTAGTAGTAGTAGTAGTAGTAGTAGTAGTAGTAGTAGTAGTAGAAGAGTTGGTCAAGTTAAATCAAGGCTAAGGAATTGGAAATGTGCAACTTGGACCAAGAAAAACTAATTACAGAGCAACGACATTTGAAAAAAGCATTCAAATCATGCTTTGAAAACACTACTTGTGTATCCCGATTTCAATTCAATCTGTCTTTGGAAACCGCTTAAGAGAGTGAGTGCACCATTCTCAGAGGAACTGCAGATACTGAAATGATTCGTGGAGTGAAGTGAGCAAGCTATTTTTCCATCTCCCTGGCGAGCATCGCCCACCTGTCTGCTGAGGCTCCCTCAGCAGACTGAAGCTGACTACTACTGCGCAGCTGCTACAGACTGTGGGCTGCCCATTGTGACATGTGGTCCCATTGTGACACGTGGTCCCATTGTTCCAGGAATGGAACACATCCAAGCATTGTGTTCTATGAATGGCATGATTCCTATCACAGTGTTCCATTGATGGAACACATCCTATTTACTGCAGGCAAGCAGCGCACCTAGCTGCTGCTGCTGCTGCTGCTAGAAGCCACTAGAATACCGTCTGTCAGACTGGTGGACGTAGGCCGAACATTCAAATAACTCGCCAGATAAATCGTTGCTTTTCCATTTAATTCATATATGAATTAATTCAAAATTGAACAGTAAATTTCAAAGTTGGAAGGCCACAAGAGGGGGACAATGTTTCAAAAATGAAACGACATATCATTGCATGAGGGATGTGGTAGGAATTGAATGCTTGAAGTAAGACTGGGGAAGTACTGAGGGGAAGGGGCTGCAGGCCTTGTAGCAGGTGGGTGTGCAGAAATGTAGCTATCCAAAGCCAAACACATTACTGCAGCTTGTCACACCTGTACCTACCAAGCAGCAAAGGCCAAGATAGATCGTTATTTTACTGACAGATTGAATACAGTGCAATGCCTCCCATATAGAGGTGAATAAGAGTAGTAGTAGTAGTAGTAGTAGAAGAGTTGGTCAAGTTAAATCAAGGCTAAGGAATTGGAAATGTGCAACTTGGACCAAGAAAAACTAATTACAGAGCAACGACATTTGAAAAAAGCATTCAAATCATGCTTTGAAAACACTACTTGTGTATCCCAATTTCAATTCAATCTGTCTTTGGAAACCGCTTAAGAGAGTGAGTGCACCATTCTCAGAGGAACTGCAGATACTGAAATGATTCGTGGAGTGAAGTGAGCAAGCTATTTTTCCATCTCCCTGGCGAGCATCGCCCACCTGTCTGCTTAGGCTCCCTCAGCAGACTGAAGCTGACTACTACTGCGCAGCTGCTACAGACTGTGGGCTGCCCATTGTGACACGTGGTCCCATTGTGACACGTGGCCCCATTGTTCCAGGAATAGAACACATCCAAGCATTGTGTTCTATGAATGGCATGATTCCTATCACAGTGTTCCATGGATGAAACACATCCTATTTACTGCAGGCAAGCAGCGCACCTAGCTGCTGCTGCTGCTGCTGCTGCTACAAGCCACTAGAATACCGTTTGTCAGACAGGTGGACGTAGGCCGAACATTCAAATAACTCGCCAGATAAATCGTTGCTTTTCCATTTAATTCATATATGAATTAATTCAAAATTGAACAGTAAATTTCAAAGTTGGAAGGCCACAAGAGGGGGACAATGTTTCAAAAATGAAACGACATATCATTGCATGAGGGATGTGGTAGGAATTGAATGCTTGAATTAAGACTGGGGAAGTACTGAGGGGAAGGGGCTGCAGGCCTTGTAGCAGGTGGGTGTGCAGAAATGTAGCTATCCAAAGCCAAACACATTACCGCAGCTTGTCATACCTGTACCTACCAAGCAGCAAAGGCCAAGATAGATCGTTATTTTACTGACAGATTGAATACAGTGCAATGCCTCCCATACAGAGGTGAATAAGAGTAGTAGTAGTAGTAGTAGTAGAAGAGTTGGTCAAGTTAAATCAAGGCTAAGGAATTGGAAATGTGCAACTTGGACCAAGAAAAACTAATTACAGAGCAACGACATTTGAAAAAAGCATTCAAATCATGCTTTGAAAACACTACTTGTGTATCCCGATTTCAATTCAATCTGTCTTTGGAAACTGCTTAAGAGAGTGAGTGCACCATTCTCAGAGGAACTGCAGATACTGAAGTGATGCGTGGAGTGAAGTGAGCAAGCTATTTTTCCATCTCCCTGGCGAGCATCGCCCACCGGTCTGCTGAGGCTCCCTCAGCAGACTGAAGCTGACTACTACTGCGCAGCTGCTACAGACTGTGGGCTGCCCATTGTGACACGTGGTCCCATTGTGACACGTGGTCCCATTGTTCCAGGAATAGAACACATCCAAGCATTGTGTTCTATGAATGGCATGATTCCTATCACAGTGTTCCATGGATGGAACACATCCTATTTACTGCAGGCAAGCAGCGCACCTAGCTGCTGCTGCTGCTGCTACAAGCCACTAGAATACCGTCTGTCAGACAGGTGGACGTAGGCCGAACATTCAAATAACTCGCCAGATAAATCGTTGCTTTTCCATTTAATTCATATATGAATTAATTCAAAATTGAACAGTAAATTTCAAAGTTGGAAGGCCACAAAAGGGGGGCAATATTTCAAAAATGAAACGACATATCATTGCATGAGGGATGTGGTAGGAATTGAATGCTTGAATTAAGACTGGGGAAGTACTGAGGGGAAGGGGCTGCAGGCCTTGTAGCAGGTGGGTGTGCAGAAATGTAGCTATCCAAAGCCAAACACATTACTGCAGCTTGTCACACCTGTACCTACCAAGCAGCAAAGGCCAAGATAGATTGTTATTTTACTGACAGATTGAATACAGTGCAATGCCTCCCATATAGAGGTGAATAAGAGTAGTAGTAGTAGTAGTAGTAGTAGTAGTAGTAGTAGAAGAGTTGGTCAAGTTAAATCAAGGCTAAGGAACTGGAAATGTGCAACTTGGACCAAGAAAAACTAATTACAGAGCAACGACATTTGAAAAAAGCATTCAAATCATGCTTTGAAAACACTACTTGTGTATCCCAATTTCAATTCAATCTGTCTTTGGAAACCGCTTAAGAGAGTAAGTGCACCATTCTCAGAGGAACTGCAGATACTGAAATGATGCGTGGATTGAAGTGAGCAAGCTATTTTTCCATCTCCCTGGCGAGCATCGCCCACCTGTCTGCTGAGGCTCCCTCAGCAGACTGAAGCTGACTACTACTGCGCAGCTGCTACAGACTGTGGGCTGCCCATTGTGACACGTGGTCCCATTGTGACACGTGGCCCCATTGTTCCAGGAATAGAACACATCCAAGCATTGTGTTCTATGAATGGCATGATTCCTATCACAGTGTTCCATGGATGGAACACATCCTATTTACTGCAGGCAAGCAGCGCACCTAGCTGCTGCTGCTGCTGCTACAAGCCACTAGAATACCGTCTGTCAGACAGGTGGACGTAGGCCGAACATTCAAATAACTCGCCAGATAAATCGTTGCTTTTCCATTTAATTCATATATGAATTAATTCAAAATTGAACAGTAAATTTCAAAGTTGGAAGGCCACAAGAGTGGGACAATGTTTCAAAAATGAAACGACATATCATTGCATGAGGGATGTGGTAGGAATTGAATGCTTGAATTAAGACTGGGGAAGTACTGAGGGGAAGGGGCTGCAGGCCTTGTAGCAGGTGGGTGTGCAGAAATGTAGCTTTCCAAAGCCAAACACATTACTGCAGCTTGTCACACCTGTACCTACCAAGCAGCAAAGGCCAAGATAGATCGTTATTTTACTGACAGATTGAATACAGTGCAATGCCTCCCATATAGAGGTGAATAAGAGTAGTAGTAGTAGTAGTAGTAGTAGTAGTAGTAGTAGAAGAGTTGATCAAGTTAAATCAAGGCTAAGGAATTGGAAATGTGCAACTTGGACCAAGAAAAACTAATTACAGAGCAACGACATTTGAAAAAAGCATTCAAATCATGCTTTGAAAACACTACTTGTGTATCCCGATTTCAATTCAATCTGTCTTTGGAAACCGCTTAAGAGAGTGAGTGCACCATTCTCAGAGGAACTGCAGATACTGAAATGATGTGTGGAGTGAAGTGAGCAAGCTATTTTTCCATCTCCCTGGCGAGCATCGCCCACCTGTCTGCTGAGGCTCCCTCAGCAGACTGAAGCTGACTACTACTGCGCAGCTGCTACAGACTGTGGGCTGCCCATTGTGACACGTGGTCCCATTGTGACACGTGGTCCTATTGTTCCAGGAATAGAACACATCCAAGCATTGTGTTCTATGAATGGCATGATTCCTATCACAGTGTTCCATGGATGGAACACATCCTATTTACTGCAGGCAAGCAGCGCATCTAGCTGCTGCTGCTGCTGCTACTACAAGCCACTAGAATACCGTCTGTCAGACAGTTGGACGTAGGCCGAACATTCAAATAACTCACCAGATAAATAGTTGCTTTTCCATTTAATTCATATATGAATTAATTCAAAATTGAACAGTAAATTTCAAAGTTGGAAGGCCACAAGAGGGGGACAATGTTTCAAAAATGAAACGACATATCATTGCATGAGGGATGTGGTAGGAATTGAATGCTTGAATTAAGACTGGGGAAGTACTGAGGGGAAGGGGCTGCAGGCCTTGTAGCAGGTGGGTGTGCAGAAATATAGCTATCCAAAGCCAAACACATTACTGCAGCTTGTCACACCTGTACCTACCAAGCAGCAAAGGCCAAGATAGATCGTTATTTTACTGACAGATTGAATACAGTGCAATGCCTCCCATATAGAGGTGAATAAGAGTAGTAGTAGTAGTAGTAGAAGAGTTGGTCAAGTTAAATCAAGGCTAAGGAATTGGAAATGTGCAACTTGGACCAAGAAAAACTAATTACAGAGCAACGACATTTGAAAAAAGCATTCAAATCATGCTTTGAAAACACTACTTGTGTATCCCGATTTCAATTCAATCTGTCTTTGGAAACCGCTTAAGAGAGTGAGTGCACCATTCTCAGAGGAACTGCAGATACTGAAATGATGTGTGGAGTGAAGTGAGCAAGCTATTTTTCCATCTCCCTGGCGAGCATCGCCCACCTGTCTGCTGAGGCTCCCTCAGCAGACTGAAGCTGACTACTACTGCGCAGCTGCTACAGACTGTGGGCTGCCCATTGTGACACGTGGTCCCCATTGTGACACGTGGTCCCATTGTTCCAGGAATAGAACACATCCAAGCATTGTGTTCTATGAATGGCATGATTCCTATCACAGTGTTCCATGGATGGAACACATCCTAATTACTGCAGGTAAGCAGCGCACCTAGCTGCTGCTGCTGCTGCTGCTACAAGCCACTAAAATACCGTCTGTCAGACAGGTGGACGTAGGCCGAACATTCAAATAACTCGCCAGATAAATCGTTGCTTTTCCATTTAATTCATATATGAATTAATTCAAAATTGAACAGTAAATTTCAAAGTTGGAAGGCCACAAGAGGGGGACAATGTTTCAAAAATGAAACGACATATCATTGCATGAGGGATGTGGTAGGAATTGAATGCTTGAATTAAGACTGGGGAAGTACTGAGGGGAAGTGGCTGCAGGCCTTGTAGCAGGTGGGTGTGCAGAAATGTAGCTATCCAAAGCCAAACACATTACTGCATCTTGTCACAACTGTACCTAACAAGCAGCAAAGGCCAAGATAGATCGTTATTTTACTGACAGATTGAATACAGTGCAATGCCTCCCATATAGAGGTGAATAAGAGTAGTAGTAGTAGCAGTAGTAGTAGAAGAGTTGGTCAAGTTAAATCAAGGCTAAGGAATTGGAAATGTGCAACTTGGACCAAGAAAAACTAATTACAGAGCAACGACATTTGAAAAAAGCATTCAAATCATGCTTTGAAAACACTACTTGTGTATCCCGATTTCAATTCAATCTGTCTTTGGAAACCGCTTAAGAGAGTGAGTGCACCATTCTCAGAGGAACTGCAGATACTGAAATGATGCGTGGAGTGAAGTGAGCAAGCTATTTTTCCATCTCCCTGGCGAGCATCGCTCACCTGTCTGCTGAGGCTCCCTCAGCAGACTGAAGCTGACTACTACTGCGCAGCTGCTACAGACTGTGGGCTGCCCATTGTGACACGTGGTCCCATTGTGACACGTGGTCCCATTGTTCCAGGAATAGAACACATCCAAGCATTGTGTTCTTTGAATGGCATGATTCCTATCACAGTGTTCCATGGATGGAACACATCCTATTTACTGCAGGCAAGCAGCGCACCTAGCTACTGCTGCTACAAGCCACTAGAATACCGTCTGTCAGACAGGTGGACGTAGGCCGAACATTCAAAAAACTCGCCAGATAAATCGTTGCTTTTCCATTTAATTCATATATGAATTAATTCAAAATTGAACAGTAAATTTCAAAGTTGGAAGGCCACAAGAGGGGGACAATGTTTCAAAAACGAAACGACATATCATTGCATGAGGGATGTGGTAGGAATTGAATGCTTGAATTAAGACTGGGGAAGTACTGAGGGGAAGGGGCTGCAGGCCTTGTAGCAGGTGGGTGTGCAGAAATGTAGCTATCCAAAGCCAAACACATTACTGCAGCTTGTCACAACTGTACCTACCAAGCAGCAAAGGCCAAGATAGATCGTTATTTTACTGACAGATTGAATACAGTGCAATGCCTCCCATATAGAGGTGAATAAGAGTAGTAGTAGTAGTAGTAGTAGTAGTAGAAGAGTTGGTCAAGTTAAATCAAGGCTAAGGAATTGGAAATGTGCAACTTGGACCAAGAAAAACTAATTACAGAGCAACGACATTTGAAAAAAGCATTCAAATCATGCTTTGAAAACACTACTTGTGTATCCCGATTTCAATTCAATCTGTCTTTGGAAACCGCTTAAGAGAGTGAGTGCACCATTCTCAGAGGAACTGCAGATACTGAAATGATGTGTGGAGTGAAGTGAGCAAGCTATTTTTCCATCTCCCTGGCGAGCATCACCCACCTGTCTGCTGAGGCTCCCTCAGCAGACTGAAGCTGACTACTACTGCGCAGCTGCTACAGACTGTGGGCTGCCCATTGTGACACGTGGTCCCATTGTGACACGTGGTCCCATTGTTCCAGGAATAGAACACATCCAAGCATTGTGTTCTATGAATGGCATGATTCCTATCACAGTGTTCCATGGATGGAACACATCCTATTTACTGCAGGCAAGCAGCGCACCTAGCTGCTGCTGCTACTACAAGCCACTAGAATACCGTCTGTCAGACAGGTGGACGTAGGCCAAACATTCAAATAACTCGCCAGATAAATTGTTGCTTTTCCATTTAATTCATATATGAATTAATTCAAAATTGAACAGTAAATTTCAAAGTTGGAAGGCCACAAGAGGGGGACAATGTTTCAAAAATGAAACGACATATCATTGCATGAGGGATGTGGTAGGAATTGAATGCTTGAATTAAGACTTGGGAAGTACTGAGGGGAAGGGGCTGCAGGCCTTGTAGCAGGTGGGTGTGCAGAAATGTAGCTTTCCAAAGCCAAACACATTACTGCAGCTTGTCACACCTGTACCTACCAAGCAGCAAAGGCCAAGATAGATCGTTATTTTACTGACAGATTGAATAAAGTGCAATGCCTCCCATATAGAGGTGAATAAGAGTAGTAGTAGTAGTAGTAGTAGTAGTAGTAGTAGAAGAGTTGGTCAAGTTAAATCAAGGCTAAGGAATTGGAAATGTGCAACTTGGACCAAGAAAAACTAATTACAGAGCAATGACATTTGAAAAAAGCATTCAAATCATGCTTTGAAAACACTACTTGTGTATCCCGATTTCAATTCAATCTGTCTTTGGAAACCGCTTAAGAGAGTGAGTGCACCATTCTCAGAGGAACTGCAGATACTGAAATGATGCGTGGAGTGAAGTGAGCAAGCTATTTTTATATCTCCCTGGCGAGCATCGCCCACCTGTCTGCTGAGGCTCCCTCAGCAGACTGAAGCTGACTACTACTGCGCAGCTGCTACAGACTGTGGGCTGCCCATTGTGACACGTGGTCCCATTGTGACACGTGGTCCCATTGTTCCAGGAATAGAACACATCCAAGAATTGTGTTCTATGAATGGCATGATTCCTATCACAGTGTTCCATGGATGGAACACATCCTATTTACTGCAGGCAAGCAGCGCACCTAGCTGCTGCTGCTGCTACAAGCCACTAGCATACCGTCTGTCAGACAGGTGGACGTAGGCCGAACATTCAAAAAACTCGCCACATAAATCGTTGCTTTTCCATTTAATTCATATATGAATTAATTCAAAATTGAACAGTAAATTTCAAAGTTGGAAGGCCACAAGAGGGGGACAATGTTTCAAAAACGAAACGACATATCATTGCATGAGGGATGTGGTAGGAATTGAATGCTTGAATTAAGACTGGGGAAGTACTGAGGGGAAGGGGCTGCAGGCCTTGTAGCAGGTGGGTGTGCAGAAATGTAGCTATCCAAAGCCAAACACATTACTGCAGCTTGTCACACCTGTACCTACCAAGCAGCAAAGGCCAAGATAGATTGTTATTTTACTGACAGATTGAATACAGTGCAATGCCTCCCATATAGAGGTGAATAAGAGTAGTAGTAGTAGTAGTAGAAGAGTTGGTCAAGTTAAATCAAGGCTAAGGAATTGGAAATGTGCAACTTGGACCAAGAAAAACTAATTACAGAGCAACGACATTTGAAAAAAGCATTCAAATCATGCTTTGAAAACACTACTTGTGTATCCCGATTTCAATTCAATCTGTCTTTGGAAACCGCTTAAGAGAGTGAGTGCACCATTCTCAGAGGAACTGCAGATACTGAAATGATGCGTGGAGTGAATAGAGCAAGCTATTTTTCCATCTCCCTGGCGAGCATCGCCCACCGGTCTGCTGAGGCTCCCTCAGCAGACTGAAGCTGACTACTACTGCGCAGCTGCTACAGACTGTGGGCTGCCCATTGTGACACGTGGTCCCATTGTGACACGTGGTCCCATTGTTCCAGGAATAGAACACATCCAAGCATTGTGTTCTATGAATGGCATGATTCCTATCACAGTGTTCCATTGATGGAACACATCCTATTTACTGCAGGCAAGCAGCGCACCTAGCTGCTGCTGCTGCTGCTACAAGCCACTAGAATACCGTCTGTCAGACAGGTGGACGTAGGCCGAACATTCAAATAACTCGCCAGATAAATCGTTGCTTTTCCATTTAATTCATATATAAATTAATTCAAAATTGAACAGTAAATTTCAAAGTTGGAAGGCCACAAGAGGGGGAGAATGTTTCAAAAATGAAACGACATATCATTGCATGAGGGATGTGGTAGGAATTGAATGCTTGAATTAAGACTGGGGAAGTACTGAGGGGAAGTGGCTGCAGGCCTTGTAGCAGGTGGGTGTGCAGAAATGTAGCTATCCAAAGCCAAACACATTACTGCAACTTGTCACAACTGTACCTAACAAGCAGTAAAGGCCAAGATAGATCGTTATTTTACTGACAGATTGAATACAGTGCAATGCCTCCCATATAGAGGTGAATAAGAGTAGTAGTAGTAGCAGTAGTAGTAGAAGAGTTGGTCAAGTTAAATCAAGGCTAAGGAATTGGAAATGTGCAACTTGGACCAAGAAAAACTAATTACAGAGCAACGACATTTGAAAAAAGCATTCAAATCTTGCTTTGAAAACACTACTTGTGTATCCCGATTTCAATTCAATCTGTCTTTGGAAACCGCTTAAGAGAGTGAGTGCACCATTCTCAGAGGAACTGCAGATACTGAAATGATGCGTGGAGTGAAGTGAGCAAGCTATTTTTCCATCTCCCTGGCGAGCATCGCTCACCTGTCTGCTGAGGCTCCCTCAGCAGACTGAAGCTGACTACTACTGCGCAGCTGCTATAGACTGTGGGCTGCCCATTGTGACACGTGGTCCCATTGTGACACGTGGTCCCATTGTTCCAGGAATAGAACACATCCAAGCATTGTGTTCTATGAATGGCATGATTCCTATCACAGTGTTCCATGGATGGAACACATCCTATTTACTGCAGGCAAGCAGCGCACCTAGCTGCTGCTGCTGCTACAAGCCACTAGAATACCGTCTGTCAGACAGGTGGACGTAGGCCAAACATTCAAATAACTCGCCAGATAAATCGTTGCTTTTCCATTTAATTCATATATGAATTAATTCAAAATTGAACAGTAAATTTCAAAGTTGGAAGGCCACAAGAGGGGGACAATGTTTCAAAAATGAAACGACATATCATTGCATGAGGGATGTGGTAGGAATTGAATGCTTGAATTAAGACTTGGGAAGTACTGAGGGGAAGGGGCTGCAGGCCTTGTAGCAGGTGGGTGTGCAGAAATGTAGCTTTCCAAAGCCAAACACATTACTGCAGCTTGTCACACCTGTACCTACCAAGCAGCAAAGGCCAAGATAGATCGTTATTTTACTGACAGATTGAATAAAGTGCAATGCCTCCCATATAGAGGTGAATAAGAGTAGTAGTAGTAGTAGTAGTAGTAGTAGTAGTAGTAGTAGTAGTAGTAGAAGAGTTGGTCAAGTTAAATCAAGGCTAAGGAATTGGAAATGTGCAACTTGGACCAAGAAAAACTAATTACAGAGCAATGACATTTGAAAAAAGCATTCAAATCATGCTTTGAAAACACTACTTGTGTATCCCGATTTCAATTCAATCTGTCTTTGGAAACCGCTTAAGAGAGTGAGTGCACCATTCTCAGAGGAACTGCAGATACTGAAATGATGCGTGGAGTGAAGTGAGCAAGCTATTTTTATATCTCCCTGGCGAGCATCGCCCACCTGTCTGCTGAGGCTCCCTCAGCAGACTGAAGCTGACTACTACTGTGCAGCTGCTACAGACTGTGGGCTGCCCATTGTGACACGTGGTCCCATTGTGACACGTGGTCCCATTGTTCCAGGAATAGAACACATCCAAGAATTGTGTTCTATGAATGGCATGATTCCTATCACAGTGTTCCATGGATGGAACACATCCTATTTACTGCAGGCAAGCAGCGCACCTAGCTGCTGCTGCTGCTACAAGCCACTAGCATACCGTCTGTCAGACAGGTGGACGTAGGCCGAACATTCAAAAAACTCGCCACATAAATCGTTGCTTTTCCATTTAATTCATATATGAATTAATTCAAAATTGAACAGTAAATTTCAAAGTTGGAAGGCCACAAGAGGGGGACAATGTTTCAAAAACGAAACGACATATCATTGCATGAGGGATGTGGTAGGAATTGAATGCTTGAATTAAGACTGGGGAAGTACTGAGGGGAAGGGGCTGCAGGCCTTGTAGCAGGTGGGTGTGCAGAAATGTAGCTATCCAAAGCCAAACACATTACTGCAGCTTGTCACACCTGTACCTACCAAGCAGCAAAGGCCAAGATAGATTGTTATTTTACTGACAGATTGAATACAGTGCAATGCCTCCCATATAGAGGTGAATAAGAGTAGTAGTAGTAGTAGTAGAAGAGTTGGTCAAGTTAAATCAAGGCTAAGGAATTGGAAATGTGCAACTTGGACCAAGAAAAACTAATTACAGAGCAACGACATTTGAAAAAAGCATTCAAATCATGCTTAGAAAACACTACTTGTGTATCCCGATTTCAATTCAATCTGTCTTTGGAAACCGCTTAAGAGAGTGAGTGCACCATTCTCAGAGGAACTGCAGATACTGAAATGATGCGTGGAGTGAATAGAGCAAGCTATTTTTCCATCTCCCTGGCCAGCATCGCCCACCGGTCTGCTGAGGCTCCCTCAGCAGACTGAAGCTGACTACTACTGCGCAGCTGCTACAGACTGTGGGCTGCCCATTGTGACACGTGGTCCCATTGTGACACGTGGTCCCATTGTTCCAGGAATAGAACACATCCAAGCATTGTGTTCTATGAATGGCATGATTCCTATCACAGTGTTCCATTGATGGAACACATCCTATTTACTGCAGGCAAGCAGCGCACCTAGCTGCTGCTGCTGCTGCTACAAGCCACTAGAATACCGTCTGTCAGACAGGTGGACGTAGGCCGAACATTCAAATAACTCGCCAGATAAATCGTTGCTTTTCCATTTAATTCATATGTAAATTAATTCAAAATTGAACAGTAAATTTCAAAGTTGGAAGGCAACAAGAGGGGGACAATGTTTCAAAAATGAAACGACATATCATTGCATGAGGGATGTGGTAGGAATTGAATGCTAGAATTAAGACTGGGGAAGTACTGAGGGGAAGGGGCTGCAGGCCTTGTAGCAGGTGGGTGTGCAGAAATGTAGCTATCCAAAGCCAAACACATTACTGCAGCTTGTCACAACTGTACCTACCAAGCAGCAAAGGCCAAGATAGATCGTTATTTTACTGACAGATTGAATACAGTGCAATGCCTCCCATATAGAGGTGAATAAGAGTAGTAGTATTAGAAGAGTTGGTCAAGTTAAATCAAGGCTAAGGAATTGGAAATGTGCAACTTGGACCAAGAAAAACTAATTACAGAGCAACGACATTTGAAAAAAGCATTCAAATCATGCTTTGAAAACACTACTTGTGTATCCCGATTTCAATTCAATCTGTCTTTGGAAACCGCTTAAGAGAGTGAGTGCACCATTCTCAGAGGAACTGCAGATACTGAAATGATGTGTGGAGTGAAGTGAGCAAGCTATTTTTCCATCTCCCTGGCGAGCATCACCCACCTGTCTGCTGAGGCTCCCTCAGCAGACTGAAGCTGACTACTACTGCGCAGCTGCTACAGACTGTGGGCTGCCCATTGTGACACGTGGTCCCATTGTGACACGTGGTCCCATTGTTCCAGGAATAGAACACATCCAAGCATTGTGTTCTATGAATGGCATGATTCCTATCACAGTGTTCCATGGATGGAACACATCCTATTTACTGCAGGCAAGCAGCGCACCTAGCTGCTGCTGCTGCTACAAGCCACTAGAATACCGTCTGTCAGACAGGTGGACGTAGGCCGAACATTCAAATAACTCGCCAGATAAATCGTTGCTTTTCCATTTAATTCATATATGAATTAATTCAAAATTGAACAGTAAATTTCAAAGTTGGAAGGCCACAAGAGGGGGACAATGTTTCAAAAATGAAACGACATATCATTGCATGAGGGATGTGGTAGGAATTGAATGCTTGAATTAAGACTTGGGAAGTACTGAGGGGAAGGGGCTGCAGGCCTTGTAGCAGGTGGGTGTGCAGAAATGTAGTTTTCCAAAGCCAAACACATTACTGCAGCTTGTCACACCTGTACCTACCAAGCAGCAAAGGCCAAGATAGATCGTTATTTTACTGACAGATTGAATAAAGTGCAATGCCTCCCATATAGAGGTGAATAAGAGTAGTAGTAGTAGTAGTAGTAGTAGTAGTAGTAGTAGTAGTAGCAGTAGAAGAGTTGGTCAAGTTAAATCAAGGCTAAGGAATTGGAAATGTGCAACTTGGACCAAGAAAAACTAATTACAGAGCAATGACATTTGAAAAAAGCATTCAAATCATGCTTTGAAAACACTACTTGTGTATCCCGATTTCAATTCAATCTGTCTTTGGAAACCGCTTAAGAGAGTGAGTGCACCATTCTCAGAGGAACTGCAGATACTGAAATGATGCGTGGAGTGAAGTGAGCAAGCTATTTTTCCATCTCCCTGGCGAGCATCGCCCACCTGTCTGCTGAGGCTCCCTCAGCAGACTGAAGCTGACTACTACTGCGCAGCTGCTACAGACTGTGGGCTGCCCATTGTGACACGTGGTCCCATTGTGACACGTGGTCCCATTGTTCCAGGAATAGAACACATCCAAGAATTGTGTTCTATGAATGGCATGATTCCTATCACAGTGTTCCATGGATGGAACACATCCTATTTACTGCAGGCAAGCAGCGCACCTAGCTGCTGCTGCTGCTACAAGCCACTAGCATACCGTCTGTCAGACAGGTGGACGTAGGCCGAACATTCAAATAACTCGCCAGATAAATCGTTGCTTTTCCATTTAATTCATATATGAATTAATTCAAAATTGAACAGTAAGTTTCAAAGTTGGAAGGCCACAAGAGGGGGACAATGTTTCAAAAATGAAACGACATATCATTGCATGAGGGATGTGGTAGGAATTGAATGTTTGAATTAAGACTGGGGCAGTACTGAGGGGAAGTGGCTGCAGGCCTTGTAGCAGGTGGGTGTGCAGAAATGTAGCTATCCAAAGCCAAACACATTACTGCAGCTTGTCACAACTGTACCTACCAAGCAGCAAAGGCCAAGATAGATCGTTATTTTACTGACAGATTGAATACAGTGCAATGCCTCCCATATAGAGGTGAATAAGAGTAGTAGTAGTAGTAGTAGTAGAAGAGTTGGTCAAGTTAAATCAAGGCTAAGGAATTGGAAATGTGCAACTTGGACCAAGAAAAACTAATTACAGAGCAACGACATTTGAAAAAAGCATTCAAATCATGCTTTGAAAACACTACTTGTGTATCCTGATTTCAATTCAATCTGTCTTTGGAAACTGCTTAAGAGAGTGAGTGCACCATTCTCAGAGGAACTGCAGATACTGAAATGATGCGTGGAGTGAAGTGAGCAAGCTATTTTTCCATCTCCCTGGCGAGCATCGCCCACCTGTCTGCTGAGGCTCCCTCAGCAGACTGAAGCTGACTACTACTGCGCAGCTGCTACAGACTGTGGGCTGCCCATTGTGACACGTGGTCCCATTGTGACACGTGGTCCCATTGTTCCAGGAATAGAACACATCCAAGCATTGTGTTCTATGAATGGCATGATTCCTATCACAGTGTTCCATGGATGGAACACATCCTATTTGCTGCAGGCAAGCAGCGCACCTAGCTGCTGCTGCTGCTGCTACAAGCCACTAGAATACCGTCTGTCAGACAGGTGGACGTAGGCCGAACATTCAAATAACTCGCCAGATAAATCGTTGCTTTTCCATTTAATTCATATATGAATTAATTCAAAATTGAACAGTAAATTTCAAAGTTGGAAGGCCACAAAAGGGGGGCAATGTTTCAAAAATGAAACGACATATCATTGCATGAGGGATGTGGTAGGAATTGAATGCTTGAATTAAGACTGGGGAAGTACTGAGGGGAAGGGGCTGCAGGCCTTGTAGCAGGTGGGTGTGCAGAAATGTAGCTATCCAAAGCCAAACACATTACTGCAGCTTGTCACACCTGTACCTACCAAGCAGCAAAGGCCAAGATAGATTGTTATTTTACTGACAGATTGAATACAGTGCAATGCCTCCCATATAGAGGTGAATAAGAGTAGTAGTAGTAGTAGTAGTAGAAGAGTTGGTCAAGTTAAATCAAGGCTAAGGAATTGGAAATGTGCAACTTGGACCAAGAAAAACTAATTACAGAGCAACGACATTTGAAAAAAGCATTCAAATCATGCTTTGAAAACACTACTTGTGTATCCCAATTTCAATTCAATCTGTCTTTGGAAACCGCTTAAGAGAGTGAGTGCACCATTCTCAGAGGAACTGCAGATACTGAAATGATGCGTGGAGTGAAGTGAGCAAGCTATTTTTCCATCTCCCTGGCGAGCATCGCCCACCTGTCTGCTGAGGCTCCCTCAGCAGACTGAAGCTGACTACTACTGCGCAGCTGCTACAGACTGTGGGCTGCCCATTGTGACACGTGGTCCCATTGTGACACGTGGTCCCATTGTTCCAGGAATAGAACACATCCAAGCATTGTGTTCTATGAATGGCATGATTCCTATCACAGAGTTCCATGGATGGAACACATCCTATTTACTGCAGGCAAGCAGCGCACCTAGCTGCTGCTGCTGCTGCTACAAGCCACTAGAATACCGTCTGTCAGACAGGTGGACGTAGGCCGAACATTCAAATAACTCGCCAGATAAATCGTTGCTTTTCCATTTAATTCATATATGAATTAATTCAAAATTGAACAGTAAATTTCAAAGTTGGAAGGCCACAAGAGGGGGACAATGTTTCAAAAATGAAACGACATATCATTGCATGAGGGATTTGGTAGGAATTGAATGCTTGAATTAAGACTGGGGAAGTACTGAGGGGAAGGGGCTGCAGGCCTTGTAGCAGGTGGGTGTGCAGAAATGTAGCTATCCAAAGCCAAACACATTACTGCAGCTTGTCACACCTGTACCTACCAAGCAGCAAAGGCCAAGATAGATCGTTATTTTACTGACAGATTGAATACAGTGCAATGCCTCCCATATAGAGGTGAATAAGAGTAGTAGTAGTAGTAGTAGTAGTAGTAGTAGTAGTAGTAGAAGAGTTGGTCAAGTTAAATCAAGTCTAAGGAATTGGAAATGTGCAACTTGGACCAAGAAAAACTAATTACAGAGCAACGACATTTGAAAAAAGCATTCAAATCATGCTTTGAAAACACTACTTGTGTATCCCAATTTCAATTCAATCTGTCTTTGGAAACCGCTTAAGAGAGTGAGTGCACCATTCTCAGAGGAACTGCAGATACTGAAATGATGCGTGGAGTGAAGTGAGCAAGCTATTTTTCCATCTCCCTGGCGAGCATCGCCCACCTGTCTGCTGAGGCTCCCTCAGCAGACTGAAGCTGACTACTACTGCGCAGCTGCTACAGACTGTGGGCTGCCCATTGTGACACGTGGTCCCATTGTGACACGTGGTCCCATTGTTCCAGGAATAGAACACATCCAAGCATTGTGTTCTATGAATGGCATGATTCCTATCACAGTGTTCCATGGATGGAACACATCCTATTTACTGCAGGCAAGCAGCGCACCTAGCTGCTGCTGCTGCTGCTGCTGCTGCTGCTACAATCCACTAGAATACCGTCTGTCAGACAGGTGGACGTAGGCCGAACATTCAAATAACTCGCCAGATAAATCATTGCTTTTCCATTTAATTCATATATGAATTAATTCAAAATTGAACAGTAAATTTCAAAGTTGGAAGGCCACAAGAGGGGGACAATGTTTCAAAAATGAAACGACATATCATTGCATGAGGGATGTGGTAGGAATTGAATGCTTGAATTAAGACTGGGGAAGTACTGAGGGGAAGGGGCTGCAGGCCTTGTAGCAGGTGGGTGTGCAGAAATGTAGCTTTCCAAAGCCAAACACATTACTGCAGCTTGTCACACCTGTACCTACCAAGCAGCAAAGGCCAAGATAGATCGTTATTTTACTGACAGATTGAATACAGTGCAATGCCTCCCATATAGAGGTGAATAAGAGTAGTAATAGTAGTAGTAGAAGAGTTGGTCAAGTTAAATCAAGGCTAAGGAATTGGAAATGTGCAACTTGGACCAAGAAAAACTAACTACAAAGCAACGACATTTGAAAAAAGCATTCAAATCATGCTTTGAAAACACTACTTGTGTATCCCAATTTCAATTCAATCTGTCTTTGGAAACCTCTTAAGAGAGTGAGTGCACCATTCTCAGAGGAACTGCAGATACTGAAATGATGCGTGGAGTGAAGTGAGCAAGCTATTTTTCCATCTCCCTGGCGAGCATCGCCCACCTGTCTGCTGAGGCTCCCTCAGCAGACTGAAGCTGACTAATACTGCGCAGCTGCTACAGACTGTGGGCTGCCCATTGTGACACGTGGTCCCATTGTGACACGTGGTCCCATTGTTCCAGGAATAGAACACATCCAAGCATTGTGTTCTATGAATGGCATGATTCCTATCACAGTGTTCCATGGATGGAACATATCCTATTTACTGCAGGCAAGCAGCGCACCTAGCTGCTGCTGCTGCTGCTACAAGCCACTAGAATACCGTCTGTCAGACAGGTGGACGTAGGCCGAACATTCAAATAACTCGCCAGATAAATCGTTGCTTTTCCATTTAATTCATATATGAATTAATTCAAAATTGAACAGTAAATTTCAAAGTTGGAAGGCCACAAGAGGGGAACAATGTTTCAAAAATGAAACGACATATCATTGCATGAGGGATGTGGTAGGAATTGAATGCTTGAATTAAGACTGGGGAAGTACTGAGGGGAAGGGGCTGCAGGCCTTGTAGCAGGTGGGTGTGCAGAAATGTAGCTGTCCAAAGCCAAACACATTACCGCAGCTTGTCATACCTGTACCTACCAAGCAGCAAAGGCCAAGATAGATCGTTATTTTACTGACAGATTGTATACAGTGCAATGCCTCCCATATAGAGGTGAATAAGAGTAGTAGTAGTAGTAGTAGAAGAGTTGGTCAAGTTAAATCAAGGCTAAGGAATTGGAAATGTGCAACTTGGACCAAGAAAAACTAATTATAGAGCAACGACATTTGAAAAAAGCATTCAAATCATGCTTTGAAAACACTACTTGTGTATCCCGAATTCAATTCAATCTGTCTTTGGAAACCGCTTAAGAGAGTGAGTGCACCATTCTCAGAGGAACTGCAGATACTGAAATGATGTGTGGAGTGAAGTGAGCAAGCTATTTTTCCATCTCCCTGGCGAGCATCACCCACCTGTCTGCTGAGGCTCCCTCAGCAGACTGAAGCTGACTACAACTGCGCAGCTGCTACAGACTGTGGGCTGCCCATTGTGACACGTGGTCCCATTGTGACACGTGGTCCCATTGTTCCAGGAATAGAACACATCCAAGCATTGTGTTCTATGAATGGCATGATTCCTATCACAGTGTTCCATGGATGGAACACATCCTATTTACTGCAGGCAAGCAGCGCACCTAGCTGCTGCTGCTGCTGCTGCTACAAGCCACTACAATACCGTCTGTCAGACAGTTGGACGTAGGCCGAACATTAAAATAACTCGCCAGATAAATCGTTGCTTTTCCATTTAATTCATATATGAATTAATTCAAAATTGAACAGTAAATTTCAAAGTTGGAAGGCCACAAGAGGGGGACAATGTTTCAAAAATGAAACGACATATCATTGCATGAGGGATGTGGTAGGAATTGAATGCTTGAATTAAGACTGGGGAAGTACTGAGGGGAAGGGGCTGCAGGCCTTGTAGCAGGTGGGTGTGCAGAAATGTAGCTATCCAAAGCCAAACACATTACTGCAGCTTGTCACACCTGTACCTACCAAACAGCAAAGGCCAAGATAGATCGTTATTTTACTGACAGATTGAATACAGTGCAATGCCTCCCATATAGAGGTGAATAAGAGTAGTAGTAGTTGTAGTAGTAGTAGTAGTAGAAGAGTTGGTCAAGTTAAATCAAGGCTAAGGAATTGGAAATGTGCAACTTGTACCAAGAAAAACAGATTACAGAGCAACGACATTTGAAAAAAGCATTCAAATCATGCTTTGAAAACACTACTTGTGTATCCCAATTTCAATTCAATCTGTCTTTGGAAACCGCTTAAGAGAGTGAGTGCACCATTCTCAGAGGAACTGCAGATACTGAAATGATGCGTGGAGTGAAGTGAGCAAGCTATTTTTCCATCTCCCTGGCGAGCATCGCCCACCTGTCTGCTGAGGCTCCCTCAGCAGACTGAAGCTGACTACTACTGCGCAGCTGCTACAGACTGTGGTCTGCCCATTGTGACACGTGGTCCCATTGTGACACGTGGTCCCATTGTTCCAGGAATAGAACACATCCAAGCATTGTGTTCTATGAATGGCATGATTCCTATCACAGTGTTCCATGGATGGAACACATCCTATTTACTGCAGGCAAACAGCGCACCTAGCTGCTGCTGCTGCTGCTGCTGCTGCTACAAGCCACTAGAATACCGTCTGTCAGAGAGGTGTACGTAGGCCGAACATTCAAATAACTCGCCAGATAAATCGTTGCTTTTCCATTTAATTCATATATGAATTAATTCAAAATTGAACAGTAAATTTTAAAGTTGGAAGGCCACAAGAGGTTGACAATGTTTCAAAAACGAAACGACATATCATTGCAAGAGGGATGTGGTAGGAATTGAATGCTTGAATTAAGACTGGGGAAGTACTGAGGGGAAGGGGCTGCAGGCCTTGTAGCAGGTGGGTGTGCAGAAATGTAGCTATCCAAAGCCAAACACATTACTGCAGCTTGTCACACCTGTACCTACCAAGCAGCAAAGGCCAAGATAGATCGTTATTTTACTGACAGATTGAATACAGTGCAATGCCTCCCATATATAGGTGAATAAGAGTAGTAGTAGTAGTAGTAGTAGTAGTAGTAGTACTAGAAGAGTTGATCAAGTTAAATCAAGGCTAAGGAATTGGAAATGTGCAACTTGGACCAAGAAAAACTAATTACAGAGCAACGACATTTGAAAAAAGCATTCAAATCATGCTTTGAAAACACTACTTGTGTATCCCGATTTCAATTCAATCTGTCTTTGGAAACCGCTTAAGAGAGTGAGTGCACCATTCTCAGAGGAACTGCAGATACTGAAATGATGCGTGGAGTGAAGTGAGCAAGCTATTTTTCCATCTCCCTGGCGAGCATTGCCCACCTGTCTGCTGAGGCTCCCTCAGCAGACTGAAGCTGACTACTACTGCGCAGCTGCTACAGACTGTGGGCTGCCCATTGTGACACGTGGTCCCATTGCGACACATGGCCCCATTGTTCCAGGAATAGAACACATCCAAGCATTGTGTTCTATGAATGGCATGATTCCTATCACAGTGTTCCATGGATGGAACACATCCTATTTACTGCAGGCAAGCAGCGCACCTAGCTGCTGCTGCTGCTGCTGCTACAAGCCACTACAATACCGTCTGTCAGACAGTTGGACGTAGGCCGAACATTAAAATAACTCGCCAGATAAATCGTTGCTTTTCCATTTAATTCATATATGAATTAATTCAAAATTGAACAGTAAATTTCAAAGTTGGAAGGCCACAAGAGGGGGACAATGTTTCAAAAATGAAACGACATATCATTGCATGAGGGATGTGGTAGGAATTGAATGCTTGAATTAAGACTGGGGAAGTACTGAGGGGAAGGGGCTGCAGGCCTTGTAGCAGGTGGGTGTGCAGAAATGTAGCTATCCAAAGCCAAACACATTACTGCAGCTTGTCACACCTGTACCTACCAAGCAGCAAAGGCCAAGATAGATCGTTATTTTACTGACAGATTGAATACAGTGCAATGCCTCCCATATAGAGGTGAATAAGAGTAGTAGTAGTTGTAGTAGTAGTAGTAGTAGAAGAGTTGGTCAAGTTAAATCAAGGCTAAGGAATTGGAAATGTGCAACTTGGACCAAGAAAAACTAATTACAGAGCAACGACATTTGAAAAAAGCATTCAAATCATGCTTTGAAAACACTACTTGTGTATCCCAATTTCAATTCAATCTGTCTTTGGAAACCGCTTAAGAGAGTGAGTGCACCATTCTCAGAGGAACTGCAGATACTGAAATGATGCGTGGAGTGAAGTGAGCAAGCTATTTTTCCATCTCCCTGGCGAGCATCGCCCACCTGTCTGCTGAGGCTCCCTCAGCAGACTGAAGCTGACTACTACTGCGCAGCTGCTACAGACTGTGGGCGGCCCATTGTGACACGTGGTCCCATTGTTCCAGGAATAGAACACATCCAAGCATTGTGTTCTATGAATGGCATGATTCCTATCACAGAGTTCCATGGATGGAACACATCCTATTTACTGCAGGCAAGCAGCGCACCTAGCTGCTGCTGCTGCTGCTACAAGCCACTAGAATACCGTCTGTCAGACAGGTGGACGTAGGCCGAACATTCAAATAACTCGCCAAATAAATCGTTGCTTTTCCATTTAATTCATATATGAATTAATTCAAAATTGAACAGTAAATTTCAAAGTTGGAAGGCCACAAGAGGGGGATAATGTTTCAAAAATGAAACGACATATCATTGCATGAGGGATGTGGTAGGAATTGAATGCTTGAATTAAGACTGGGGAAGTACTGAGGGGAAGGGGCTGCAGGCCTTGTAGCAGGTGGGTGTGCAGAAATGTAGCTATCCAAAGCCAAACACATTACTGCAGCTTGTCACACCTGTACCTACCAAGCAGCAAAGGCCAAGATAGATCGTTATTTTACTGACAGATTGAATACAGTGCAATCCCTCCCATATATAGGTGAATAAGAGTAGTAGTAGTAGTAGTAGTAGTAGTAGTAGAAGAGTTGGTCAAGTTAAATCAAGGCTAAGGAATTGGAAATGTGCAACTTGGACCAAGAAAAACTAACTACAGAGCAACGACATTTGAAAAAAGCATTCAAATCATGCTTTGAAAACACTACTTGTGTATCCCAATTTCAATTCAATCTGTCTTTGGAAACCGCTTAAGAGAGTGAGTGCACCATTCTCAGAGGAACTGCAGATACTGAAATGATGCGTGGAGTGAAGTGAGCAAGCTATTTTTCCATCTCCCTGGCGAGCATCGCCCACCTGTCTGCTGAGGCTCCCTCAGCAGACTGAAGCTGACTACTACTGCGCAGCTGCTACAGACTGTGGGCTGCCCATTGTGACACGTGGTCCCATTGTGACACGTGGTCCCATTGTTCCAGGAATAGAACACATCCAAGCATTGTGTTCTATGAATGGCATGATTCCTATCACAGTGTTCCATGGATGGAACACATCCTATTTACTGCAGGCAAGCAGCGCACCTAGCTGCTGCTGCTGCTACAAGCCACTAGAATACCGTCTGTCAGACAGGTGGACGTAGGCCGAACATTCAAATAACTCGCCAGATAAATCGTTGCTTTTCCATTTAATTCATATATGAATTAATTCAAAATTGAACAGTAAATTTCAAAGTTGGAAGGCCACAAGAGGGGGACAATGTTTCAAAAATGAAACGACATATCATTGCATGAGGGATGTGGTAGGAATTGAATGCTTGAATTAAGACTGAGGAAGTACTGAGGGGAAGGGGCTGCAGGCCTTGTAGCAGGTGGGTGTGCAGAAATGTAGCTATCCAAAGCCAAACACATTACCGCAGCTTGTCATACCTGTACCTACCAAGCAGCAAAGGCCAAGATAGATCGTTATTTTACTGACAGATTGAATACAGTGCAATGCCTCCCATATAGAGGTGAATAAGAGTAGTAGTAGTAGTAGAAGAGTTGGTCAAGTTAAATCAAGGCTAAGGAATTGGAAATGTGCAACTTGGACCAAGAAAAACTAATTATAGAGCAACGACATTTGAAAAAAGCATTCAAATCATGCTTTGAAAACACTACTTGTGTATCCCGAATTCAATTCAATCTGTCTTTGGAAACCGCTTAAGAGAGTGAGTGCACCATTCTCAGAGGAACTGCAGATACTGAAATGATGTGTGGAGTGAAGTGAGCAAGCTATTTTTCCATCTCCCTGGCGAGCATCACCCACCTGTCTGCTGAGGCTCCCTCAGCAGACTGAAGCTGACTACTACTGCGCAGCTGCTACAGACTGTGGGCGGCCCATTGTGACACGTGGTCCCATTGTTCCAGGAATAGAACACATCCAAGCATTGTGTTCTATGAATGGCATGATTCCTATCACAGAGTTCCATGGATGGAACACATCCTATTTACTGCAGGCAAGCAGCGCACCTAGCTGCTGCTGCTGCTGCTGCTACAAGCCACTAGAATACCGTCTGTCAGACAGGTGGACGTAGGCCGAACATTCAAATAACTCGCCAAATAAATCGTTGCTTTTCCATTTAATTCATATATGAATTAATTCAAAATTGAACAGTAAATTTCAAAGTTGGAAGGCCACAAGAGGGGGATAATGTTTCAAAAATGAAACGACATATCATTGCATGAGGGATGTGGTAGGAATTGAATGCTTGAATTAAGACTGGGGAAGTACTGAGGGGAAGGGGCTGCAGGCCTTGTAGCAGGTGGGTGTGCAGAAATGTAGCTATCCAAAGCCAAACACATTACTGCAGCTTGTCACACCTGTACCTACCAAGCAGCAAAGGCCAAGATAGATCGTTATTTTACTGACAGATTGAATACAGTGCAATGCCTCCCATATAGAGGTGAATAAGAGTAGTAGTAGAAGTAGTAGTAGTAGTAGTAGAAGAGTTGGTCAAGTTAAATCAAGGCTACGGAATTGGAAATGTGCAACTTGGACCAAGAAATACTAATTACAGAGCAACGACATTTGAAAAAAGCATTCAAATCATGCTTTGAAAACACTACTTGTGTATCCCAATTTCAATTCAATCTGTCTTTGGAAACCGCTTAAGAGAGTGAGTGCACCATTCTCAGAGGAGCTGCAGATACTGAAATGATGTGTGGAGTGAAGTGAGCAAGCTATTTTTCCTCTCCCTGGCGAGCATCACCCACCTGTCTGCTGAGGCTCCCTCAGCAGACTGAAGCTGACTACTACTGCGCAGCTGCTACAGACTGTGGGCTGCCCATTGTGACACGTGGTCCCATTGTGACACGTGGTCCCATTGTTCCAGGAATAGAACACATCCAAGCATTGTGTTCTATGAATGGCATGATTCTTATCACAGTGTTCCATGGATGGAACACATCCTATTTACTGCAGGCAAGCAGCGCACCTAGCTGCTGCTGCTGCTACAAGCCACTAGAATACCGTCTGTCAGACAGGTGGACGTAGGCCGAACATTCAAATAACTCGCCAGATAAATCGTTGCTTTTCCATTTAATTCATATATGAATTAATTCAAAATTGAACAGTAAATTTCAAAGTTGGAAGGCCACAAGAGGGGGACAATGTTTCAAAAATGAAACGACATATCATTGCATGAGGGATGTGGTAGGAATTGAATGCTTGAATTAAGACTGGGGAAGTACTGAGGGGAAGGGGCTGCAGGCCTTGTAGCAGGTGGGTGTGCAGAAATGTAGCTATCCAAAGCCAAACACATTACTGCAGCTTGTCACACCTGTACCTACCAAGCAGCAAAGGCCAAGATAGATCGATATTTTACTGACAGATTGAATACAGTGCAATGCCTCCCATATAGAGGTGAATAAGAGTAGTAGTAGTAGTAGTAGAAGAGTTGGTCAAGTTAAATCAAGGCTAAGGAATTGGAAATGTGCAACTTGGACCAAGAAAAACTAATTACAGAGGAACGACATTTGAAAAAAGCATTCAAATCATGCTTTGAAAACACTACTTGTGTATCCCGATTTCAATTCAATCTGTCTTTGGAAACCGCTTAAGAGAGTGAGTGCACCATTCTCAGAGGAACTGCAGATACTGAAATGATGTGTGGAGTGAAGTGAGCAAGCTATTTTTCCATCTCCCTGGCAAGCATCGCCCACCTGTCTGCTGAGGCTCCCTCAGCAGACTGAAGCTGACTACTACTGCGCAGCTGCTACAGACTGTGGGCTGCCCATTGTGACACGTGGTCCCATTGTGACACGTGGTCCCATTGTTCCAGGAATAGAACACATCCAAGCATTGTGTTCTATGAATGGCATGATTCCTATCACAGTGTTCCATGGATGGAACACATCCTATTTACTGCAGGCAAGCAGCGCATCTAGCTGCTGCTGCTGCTACAAGCCACTAGAATACCGTCTGTCAGACAGTTGGACGTAGGCCGAACATTCAAATAACTCGCCAGATAAATCGTTGCTTTTCCATTTAATTCATATATGAATTAATTCAAAATTGAACAGTAAATTTCAAAGTTGGAAGGCCACAAGAGGGGGACAATGTTTCAAAAACGAAACGACATATCATTGCATGAGGGATGTGGTAGGAATTGAATGCTTGAATTAAGACTGGGGAAGTACTGAGGGGAAGGGGCTGCAGGCCTTGTAGCAGGTGGGTGTGCAGAAATGTAGCTATCCAAAGCCAAACACATTACTGCAGCTTGTCACACCTGTACCTACCAAGCAGCAAAGGCCAAGATAGATCGTTATTTTACTGACAGATTGAATACAGTGCAATGCCTCCCATATAGAGGTGAATAAGAGTAGTAGTAGTAGTAGTAGAAGAGTTGGTCAAGTTAAATCAAGGCTAAGGAATTGGAAATGTGCAACTTGGACCAAGAAAAACTAATTACAGAGCAACGACATTTGAAAAAAGCATTCAAATCATGCTTTGAAAACACTACTTGTGTATCCCAATTTCAATTCAATCTGTCTTTGGAAACCGCTTAAGAGAGTGAGTGCACCATTCTCAGAGGAACTGCAGATACTGAAATGATGCGTGGAGTGAAGTGAGCAAGCTATTTTTCCATCTCCCTGGCGAGCATCGCCCACCAGTCTGCTGAGGCTCCCTCAGCAGACTGAAGCTGACTACTACTGCGCAGCTGCTACAGACTGTGGGCTGCCCATTGTGACACGTGGTCCCATTGTGACACGTGGTCCCATTGTTCCAGGAATAGAACACATCCAAGCATTGTGTTCTATGAATGGCATGATTCCTATCACAGTGTTCCATGGATGGAACACATCCTATTTACTGCAGGCAAGCAGCACACCTAGCTGCTGCTGCTGCTGCTGCTGCTACAAGCTACTAGAATACCGTCTGTCAGACAGGAGGACGTAGGCCGAACATTCAAATAACTCGCCAGATAAATCGTTGCTTTTCCATTTAATTCATATATGAATTAATTCAAAATTGAACAGTAAATTTCAAAGTTGGAAGGCCACAAGAGGGGGACAATGTTTCAAAAATGAAACGACATATCATTGCATGAGGGATGTGGTAGGAATTGAATGCTTGTATTAAGACTGGGGAAGTACTGAGGGGAAGGGGCTGCAGGCCTTGTAGCAGGTGGGTGTGCAGAAATGTAGCTATCCAAAGCCAAACACATTACTGCAGCTTGTCACACCTGTACCTACCAAGCAGCAAAGGCCAAGATAGATCGTTATTTTACTGACAGATTGAATACAGTGCAATGCCTCCCATATAGAGGTGAATAAGAGTAGTAGTATTAGAAGAGTTGGTCAAGTTAAATCAAGGCTAAGGAATTGGAAATGTGCAACTTGGACCAAGAAAAACTAATTACAGAGCAACGACATTTGAAAAAAGCATTCAAATCATGCTTTGAAAACACTACTTGTGTATCCCGATTTCAATTCAATCTGTCTTTGGAAACCGCTTAAGAGAGTGAGTGCACCATTCTCAGAGGAACTGCAGATACTGAAATGATGCGTGGAGTGAAGTGAGCAAGCTATTTTTCCATCTCCCTGGCGAGCATCGCCCACCTGTCTGCTGAGGCTCCCTCAGCAGACTGAAGCTGACTACTACTGCGCAGCTGCTACAGACTGTGGGCTGCCCATTGTGACACGTGGTCCCATTGTGACACGTGGTCCCATTGTTCCAGGAATAGAACACATCCAAGCATTGTGTTCTATGAATGGCATGATTCCTACCACAGTGTTCCATGAATGGAACACATCCTATTTACTGCAGGCAAGCAGCGCACCTAGCTGCTGCTGCTGCTGCTACAAGCCACTAGAATACCGTCTGTCAGAGAGGTGTACGTAGGCCGAACATTCAAATAACTCACCAGATATATCGTTGCTTTTCCATTTAATTCATATATGAATTAATTCAAAATTGAACAGTAAATTTCAAAGTTGGAAGGCCACAAGAGGTTGACAATGTTTCAAAAACGAAACGACATATCATTGCAAGAGGGATGTGGTAGGAATTGAATGCTTGAATTAAGACTGGGGAAGTACTGAGGGGAAGGGGCTGCAGGCCTTGTAGCAGGTGGGTGTGCAGAAATGTAGCTATCCAAAGCCAAACACATTACTGCAGCTTGTCACATCTGTACCTACCAAGCAGCAAAGGCCAAGATAGATCGTTATTTTACTGACAGATTGAATACAGTGCAATGCCTCCCATATAGAGGTGAATAAGAGTAGTAGTAGTAGTAGTAGTAGTAGAAGAGTTGGTCAAGTTAAATCAAGGCTAAGGAATTGGAAATGTGCAACTTGGACCAAGAAAAACTAATTACAGAGCAACGACATTTGAAAAAAGCATTCAAATCATGCTTTGAAAACACTACTTGTGTATCCCGATTTCAATTCAATCTGTCTTTGGAAACCGCTTAAGAGAGTGAGTGCACCATTCTCAGAGGAACTGCAGATACTTAAATGATGTGTGGAGTGAAGTGAGCAAGCTATTTTTCCATCTCCCTGGCAAGCATCGCCCACCTGTCTGCTGAGGCTCCCTCAGCAGACTGAAGCTGACTACTACTGCGCAGCTGCTACAGACTGTGGGCTGCCCATTGTGACACGTTGTCCCATTGTGACACGTGGTCCCATTGTTCCAGGAATAGAACACATCCAAGCATTGTGTTCTATGAATGGCATGATTCCTATCACAGTGTTCCATGGATGGAACACATCCTATTTACTGCAGGCAAGCAGCGCACCTAGCTGCTGCTGCTGCAGCTGCTACAAGCCACTAGAATACCGTCTGTCAGACAGGTGGACGTAGGCCGAACATTCAAATAACTCGCCAGATAAATCGTTGCTTTTCCATTTAATTCATATATGAATTAATTCAAAATTGAACAGTAAATTTCAAAGTTGGAAGGCCACAAGAGGGGGACAATGTTTCAAAAATGAAACGACATATCATTGCATGAGGGATGTGGTAGGAATTGAATGCTTGAATTAAGACTGGGGAAGTACTGAGGGGAAGGGGCTGCAGGCCTTGTAGCAGGTGGGTGTGCAGAAATGTAGCTATCCAAAGCCAAACACATTACTGCAGCTTGTCACACCTGTACCTACCAAGCAGCAAAGGCCAAGATAGATCGTTATTTTACTGACAGATTGAATACAGTGCAATGCCTCCCATATAGAGGTGAATAAGTGTAGTAGTAGTAGTATAGAAGAGTTGGTCAAGTTAAATCAAGGCTAAGGAATTGGAAATGTGCAACTTGGACCAAGAAAAACTAATTACAGAGCAACGACATTTGAAAAAAGCATTCAAATCATGCTTTGAAAACACTACTTGTGTATCCCGATTTCAATTCAATCTGTCTTTGGAAACTGCTTAAGAGAGTGAGTGCACCATTCTCAGAGGAACTGCAGATACTGAAATGATGCGTGGAGTGAAGTGAGCAAGCTCTTTTTCCATCTCCCTGGCGAGCATCGCCCACCTGTCTGCTGAGGCTCCCTCAGCAGACTGAAGCTGACTACTACTGCGCAGCTGCTACAGACTGTGGGCTGCCCATTGTGACATGTGGTCCCATTGTGACACGTGGTCCCATTGTTCCAGGAATAGAACACATCCAAGCATTGTGTTCTATGAATGGCATGATTCCTATCACAGTGTTCCATGGATGGAACACATCCTATTTACTGCAGGCAAGCAGCGCACCTAGCTGCTGCTGCTGCTGCTGCTACAAGCCACTAGAATACCGTCTGTCAGACAGGTGGACGTAGGCCGAACATTCAAATAACTCGCCAGATAAATCGTTGCTTTTCCATTTAATTCATATATGAATTAATTCAAAATTGAACAGTAAATTTCAAAGTTGGAAGGCCACAAGAGGGGGACAATGTTTCAAAAATGAAACGACATATCATTGCATGAGGGATGTGGTAGGAATTGAATGCTTGAATTAAGACTGGGGAAGTACTGAGGGGAAGGGGCTGCAGGCCTTGTAGCAGGTGGGTGTGCAGAAATGTAGCTATCCAAAGCCAAACACATTACCGCAGCTTGTCATACCTGTACCTACCAAGCAGCAAAGGCCAAGATAGACCGTTATTTTACTGACAGATTGAATACATTGCAATGCCTCCCATATAGAGGTGAATAAGAGTAGTAGTAGTAGAAGAGTTGGTCATAGAATCGTATAGTTGGAAGGGACCTCCTGGGCCATCTGGTCCAACCCCCTGCTCAAAGCAGGATTCGCTAAATCATCCCAGTCAGATGTCTGTCAAGCCTCTGTTTGAAGACTTCCATTGAAGGAGAACTCACCACTTCTCGTGGCAGCCTGTTCCACTCATTGATCACTCTAACTGTCAAAAAGTTTTTTCTAATATCTAATCTGTGTCTCTTCCCATTCAGTTTCATCCCATTGCTTCTAGTCTTTCCTTGTGCAAATGAGAATAAAGTTGATCCTTCTACAATGTGACAGCCCTTTAGATATTTGTAGACAGCTATTAAGTCTCCTCTCAGTCTTCTCTTTTGCAAACTAAACATTCCCAAATCCTGCAACCTTTCCTCATAAGACAGGGTTTGCAGACCGGTCACCATTCTGGTTGCTCTTTTCTGAACTTGCTCCAGTTTGTTGATGTCTTTTTTAAAATGTGGTGCCCAAAACTTGACACAATATTCCAGATGAGGTCTGACCAAAGAGGAGTAGAGGGAAATAATGACTTCACGTGATCTAGACTGTATGCTTCTGTTAATACATCCTAGAATTGCATTTGCCTTTTTTGCTGCTGCATCACACTGTTGACTCATATTCAGTCTGTGATCTATTAGTATACCCAAGTCTTTTTCACATGTGCTGTCACTTAGCCCTATTCCTCCCATTCTATATATGCTTTTTTCATTTTTATTGCCCAGATGTAGTACTTTGCATTTCTCCCTGTTAAAAACCATTCTGTTAGTTGCTGCCCACTTCTCCAGTTTATTTAAATCTTTTTGAATCCTCTCTCTCTCTTCTCTAGTATTAGCTATCCCTCCTAGCTTTGTGTCATCAGCAAATTTAATCAGTTTACCCTCAATTCCTTCATCTAAATCGTTGATAAAGATGTTGAACAATACAGGGCCCAGGACAGAGCCCTGTGGTACCCCACTTGAGACATTCTTCCAACTGGATGTGCAGCCATTTACGACCACTCTTTGGGTCCGATCACTAAGCCAGTTATGAATCCACCTAACAGTTGCCTTGTCCATTCCATACTTAGTCATTTTTTCAATAAGGATTGTATGAGAGACTTTGTCAAATGCTTTGCTGAAGTCAAGTTAAATCAAGGCTAAGGAATTGGAAATGTGCAACTTGGACCAAGAAAAACTAATTACAGAGCAACGACATTTGAAAAAAAGCATTCAAATCATGCTTTGAAAACACTACTTGTGTATCCCGATTTCAATTCAATCTGTCTTTGGAAACCGCTTAAGAGAGTGAGTGCACCATTCTCAGAGGAACTGCAGATACTGAAATGATGCGTGGAGTGAAGTGAGCAAGCTATTTTTCCATCTCCCTGGCGAGCATCGCCCACCTGTATGCTGAGGCTCCCTCAGCAGACTGAAGCTGACTACTACTGCGCAGCTGCTACAGACTGTGGGCTGCCCATTGTGACACGTGGTCCCATTGTGACACGTGGTCCCATTGTTCCAGGAATAGAACACATCCAAGCATTGTGTTCTATGAATGGCATGATTCCTATCACAGTGTTCCATGGATGGAACACATCCTATTTACTGAAGGCAAGCAGCGCACCTAGCTGCTGCTGCTGCTGCTGCTACAAGCCACTAGAATACCGTCTGTCAGAGAGGTGTACGTAGGCCGAACATTCAAATAACTCGCCAGATAAATCGTTGCTTTTCCATTTAATTCATATATGAATTAATTCAAAATTGAACAGTAAATTTTAAAGTTGGAAGGCCACAAGAGGTTGACAATGTTTCAAAAACGAAACGACATATCATTGCAAGAGGGATGTGGTAGGAATTGAATGCTTGAATTAAGACTGGGGAAGTACTGAGGGGAAGGGGCTGCAGGCCTTGTAGCAGGTGGGTGTGCAGAAATATAGCTATCCAAAGCCAAACACATTACTGCAGCTTGTCACAACTGTACCTACCAAGCAGCAAAGGCCAAGATAGATTGTTATTTTACTGACAGATTGAATACAGTGCAATGCCTCCCATATAGAGGTGAATAAGAGTAGTAGTAGTAGTAGTAGTAGAAGAGTTGGTCAAGTTAAATCAAGGCTAAGGAATTGGAAATGTGCAACTTGGACCAAGAAAAACTAATTACAGAGCAACGACATTTGAAAAAAGCATTCAAATCATGCTTTGAAAACACTACTTGTGTATCCCGATTTCAATTGAATCTGTCTTTGGAAACTGCTTAAGAGAGTGAGTGCACCATTCTCAGAGGAACTGCAGATACTGAAATGATGCGTGGAGTGAAGTGAGCAAGCTCTTTTTCCATCTGCCTGGCGAGCATCGCCCACCTGTCTGCTGAGGCTCCCTCAGCAGACTGAAGCTGACTACTACTGCGCAGCTGCTACAGACTGTGGGCTGCCCATTGTGACATGTGGTCCCATTGTGACACGTGGTCCCATTGTTCCAGGAATAGAACACATCCAAGCATTGTGTTCTATGAATGGCATGATTCCTATCACAGTGTTCCATGGATGGAACACATCCTATTTACTGCAGGCAAGCAGCGCACCTAGCTGCTGCTGCTGCTGCTGCTACAAGCCACTAGAATACCGTCTGTCAGACAGGTGGACGTAGGCCGAACATTCAAATAACTCGCCAGATAAATCGTTGCTTTTCCATTTAATTCATATATGAATTAATTCAAAATTGAACAGTAAATTTCAAAGTTGGAAGGCCACAAGAGGGGGACAATGTTTCAAAAATGAAACGACATATCATTGCATGAGGGATGTGGTAGGAATTGAATGCTTGAATTAAGACTGGGGAAGTACTGAGGGGAAGGGGCTGCAGGCCTTGTAGCAGGTGGGTGTGCAGAAATGTAGCTATCCAAAACCAAACACATTACTGCAGCTTGTCATACCTGTACCTACCAAGCAGCAAAGGCCAAGATAGATCGTTATTTTACTGACAGATTGAATACAGTGCAATGCCTCCCATATAGAGGTGAATAAGAGTAGTAGTAGTAGTAGTAGTAGAAGAGTTGGTCAAGTTAAATCAAGGCTAAGGAATTGGAAATGTGCAACTTGGACCAAGAAAAACTAATTACAGAGCAACGACATTTGAAAAAAGCATTCAAATCATGCTTTGAAAACACTACTTGTGTATCCCAATTTCAATTCAATCTGTCTTTGGAAACCGCTTTAGAGAGTGAGTGCACCATTCTCAGAGGAACTGCAGATACTGAAATGATGCGTGGAGTGAAGTGAGCAAGCTATTTTTCCATCTCCCTGGCGAGCATCGCCCACCTGTCTGCTGAGGCTCCCTCAGCAGACTGAAGCTGACTACTACTGCGCAGCTGCTACAGAAAGTGGGCTGCCCATTGTGACACGTGGTCCCATTGTGACACGTGGTCCCATTGTTCCAGGAATAGAACACATCCAAGCATTGTGTTCTATGAATGGCATGATTCCTATCACAGTGTTCCATTGATGGAACACATCCTATTTACTGCAGGCAAGCAGAGCACCTAGCTGCTGCTGCTGCTGCTGCTACAAGCCACTAGAATACCGTCTGTCAGACAGGTGGACGTAGGCCGAACATTCAAATAACTCGCCAGATAAATCGTTGCTTTTCCATTTAATTCATATATGAATTAATTCAAAATTGAACAGTAAATTTCAAAGTTGGAAGGCCACAAGAGGGGGACAATGTTTCAAAAATGAAACGACATATCTTTCTACTCCTCTCATGAGCCCAAACAAGTCTCTAAAAGCATGAGTTTGCAACTACTATACTTTTGGAGAAAATTCAAAACATTCATTGTTCAATAGAGCCCAATAGCAAAAATCAGGTTTTGAATGAAGAATCACATTTCTTGGTAGAATCATGCAGGATTGAAATTTTTGATGGTTTTTTACTCCTCTCAACAGCCCAAACAAGTTTCTAAAAGGATGAGTTTGCAACTACTTTACTTTTGGAGAAAATTCAAAACATTCGTTATTCAATAGGGCCCAAAATATCAAAAACCAGCGGTTTGAATGAACACACATTTCTTGGTAGAATCATGCAGGACTGAAATTTTTGATTTTTTTCTACTCCTCTCATGAGCCCAAACAAGTCTCTAAAAGCATGAGTTTGCAACTACTTTACTTTTGGAGAAAATTCAAAACATTCATTATTCAATAGAGCCCAATAACAAAAACCAGCGTTTTGAATGAAGAATCACATTTCTTGGTAGAATCATGCAGGATTGAAATTTTTGATGGTTTTTTACTCCTCTCAACAGCCCAAACAAGTTTCTAAAAGGATGAGTTTGCAACTACTTTACTTTTGGAGAAAATTCAAAACATTCATTATTCAATAGGGCACAAACTATCAAAAACCAGCGGTTTCAATGAACACACATTTCTTGGTCGAATCATGCAGGATTGAAATTTTTGATGTTTTTCTACTCCTCTCATGAGCCCAAACAAGTCTCTAAAAGCATGAGTTTGCAACTACTTTACTTTTGGAGAAAATTCAAAACATTCATTATTCAATAGAGCCCAATAGCAAAAATCAGGTTTTGAATGAAGAATCACATTTCTTGGTAGAATCATGCAGGATTGAAATTTTTGATGGTTTTTTACTCCTCTCAACAGCCCAAACAAGTTTCTAAAAGGATGAGTTTGCAACTACTTTACTTTTGGAGAAAATTCAAAACATTCATTATTCAGTAGGGCCCAAACTATCAAAAACCAGCGGTTTCAATGAACACACATTTCTTGGTAGAATCATGCAGGACTGAAATTTTTGATGTTTTTCTACTCCTCTCATGAGCCCAAACAAGTCTCTAAAAGCATGAGTTTGCAACTACTTTACTTTTGGAGAAAATTCAAAACATTCATTATTCAATAGAGCCCAATAGCAAAAATCAGGTTTTGAATGAAGAATCACATTTCTTGTTAAAATCATTCAGGATTAAATTTTTGATGGTTTTTTACTCCTCTCAACAGCCCAAACAAGTTTCTAAAAGGATGAGTTTGCAACTACTTTACTTTTGGAGAAAATTCAAAACATTCATTATTCAATAGAGCCCAATAGCAAAAATCAGGTTTTGAATGAAGAATCACATTTCTTGTTAAAATCATGCAGGATTGAAATTTTTGATGGTTTTTTACTCCTCTCAACAGCCCAAACAAGTTTCTAAAAGGATGAGTTTGCAACTACTTTACTTTTGGAGAAAATTCAAAACATTCATTATTCAATAGGGCCCAAACTATCAAAAACCAGCGGTTTCAATGAACACACATTTCTTGGTAGAATCGTGCAGGACTGAAATTTTTGATGTTTTTCTACTCCTCTCACTAGCCCAAACAAGTCTCTAAAAGGATGAGTTTGCAACTACTTTACTTTTGGAGAAAATTCAAAACATTCATTATTCAATAGAGCCCAATAGCAAAAACCAGCGTTTTGAATGAAGAATCACATTTCTTGGTAGAATCATGCAGGATTGAAATTTTTGATGGTTTTTTACTCCTCTCAACAGCCAAAACAAGTTTTTAAAAGGATGAGTTTGCAACTACTTTACTTTTGGAGAAAATTCAAAACATTCATTATTCAATAGGGCCCAAACTATCAAAAACCAGCGGTTTGAATGAACACACATTTCTTGGTAGAATCATGCAGGACTGAAATTTTTGATGTTTTTCTACTCCTCTCATGAGCCCAAACAAGTCTCTAAAAGCATGAGTTTGCAACTACTTTACTTTTGGAGAAAATTCAAAACATTCATTATTCAATAGAGCCCAATAGCAAAAATCAGGTTTTGAATGAAGAATCACATTTCTTGGTAAAATCATGCAGGATTGAAATTTTTGATGGTTTTTTACTCCTCTCAACAGCCCAAACAAGTTTCTAAAAGGATGAGTTTGCAACTACTTTACTTTTGGAGAAAATTCAAAACATTCATTATTCAATAGGGCCCAAACTATCAAAAACCAGCGGTTTCAATGAACACACATTTCTTGGTAGAATCATGCAGGACTGAAATTTTTGATGTTTTTCTACTCCTCTCATGAGCCCAAACAAGTCTCTAAAAGCATGAGTTTGCAACTACTTTACTTTTGGAGAAAATTCAAAACATTCATTATTCAATAGAGCCCAATAGCAAAAACCAGCGTTTTGAATGAAGAATCACATTTCTTGGTAGAATCATGCAGGATTGAAATTTTTGATGGTTTTTTACTCCTCTCAACAGCCCAAACAAGTTTCTAAAAGGATGAGTTTGCAACTACTTTACCTTTGGTGAAAATTCAAAACATTCATTATTCAATATGGCCCAAACTATCAAAAACCAGCGGTTTCAATGAACACACATTTCTTGGTAGAATCATGCAGGACTGAAATTTTTGATGTTTTTCTACTCCTCTCATGAGCCCAAACAAGTCTCTAAAAGCATGAGCTTGCAACTACTTTACTTTTGGAGAAAATTCAAAACATTCATTATTCAATAGAGCCCAATAGCAAAAATCAGGTTTTGAATGAAGAATCACATTTCTTGATAGAATCATGCAGGATTGAAATTTTTGATGGTTTATTACTCCTCTCAACAGCCCAAACAAGTTTCTAAAAGGATGAGTTTGCAACTACTTTACTTTTGGAGAAAATTCAAAACATTCATTATTCAATAGGGCCCAAAATATCAAAAACCAGCGGTTTGAATGAACACACATTTCTTGGTAGAATCGTGCAGGACTGAAATTTTTGATGTTTTTCTACTCCTCTCATGAGCCCAAACAAGTCTCTAAAAGGATGAGTTTGCAACTACTTTACTTTTGGAGAAAATTCAAAACATTCATTATTCAATAGAGCCCAATAGCAAAAACCAGCGTTTTGAATGAAGAATCACATTTCTTGGTAGAATCATGCAGGATTGAAATTTTTGATGGTTTTTTACTCCTCTCAACAGCCCAAACAAGTTTCTAAAAGGATGAGTTTGCAACTACTTTACTTTTGGAGAAAATTCAAAACATTCATTATTCAATAGGTCCCAAACTGTCAAAAACCAGCGGTTTCAATGAACACACATTTCTTGGTAGAATCATGCAGGACTGAAATTTTTGATGTTTTTCTACTCCTCTCATGAGCCCAAACAAGTCTCTAAAAGCATGAGTTTGCAACTACTTTACTTTTGGACAAAATTCAAAACATTCATTATTCAATAGAGCCCAATAGCAAAAATCAGGTTTTGAATGAAGAATCACATTTCTTGGTAGAATCATGCAGGATTGAAATTTTTGATGGTTTTTTACTCCTCTCAACAGCCCAAACAAGTTTCTAAAAGGATGAGTTTGCAACTACTTTACTTTTGGAGAAAATTCAAAACATTCATTATTCAATAGGGCCCAAACTATCAAAAACCAGCGGTTTCAATGAACACACATTTCTTGGTAGAATCGTGCAGGACTGAAATTTTTGATGTTTTTCTACTCCTCTCATGAGCCCAAACAAGTCTCTAAAAGGATGAGTTTGCAACTACTTTACTTTTGGAGAAAATTCAAAACATTCATTATTCAATAGAGCCCAATAGCAAAAACCAGCGTTTTGAATGAAGAATCACATTTCTTGGTAGAATCATGCAGGATTGAAATTTTTGATGGTTTTTTACTCCTCTCAACAGCCCAAACAAGTTTCTAAAAGGATGAGTTTGCAACTACTTTACTTTTGGAGAAAATTCAAAACATTCATTATTCAATAGGGCCCAAACTATCAAAAACCAGCGGTTTCAATGAACACACATTTCTTGGTAGAATCATGCAGGACTGAAATTTTTGATGTTTTTCTACTCCTCTCATGAGCCCAAACAAGTCTCTATAAGCATGAGTTTGCAACTACTTTACTTTTGGAGAAAATTCAAAACATTCAATATTCAATAGAGCCCAATAGCAAAAATCAGGTTTTGAATGAAGAATCACATTTCTTGGTAGAATCATGCAGGATTGAAATTTTTGATGGTTTTTTACTCCTCTCAACAGCCCAAACAAGTTTCTAAAAGGATGAGTTTGCAACTACTTTACTTTTGGAGAAAATTCAAAACATTCATTATTCAATAGGGCCCAAACTATCAAAAACCAGCGGTTTGAATGAACACACATTTTTTGGTAGAATCATGCAGGACTGAAATTTTTGATGTTTTTCTACTCCTCTCATGAGCCCAAACAAGTCTCTAAAAGCATGAGTTTGCAACTACTTTACTTTTGGAGAAAATTCAAAACATTCATTATTCAATAGAGCCCAATAGCAAAAATCAGGTTTTGAATGAAGAATCACATTTCTTGGTAGAATCATGCAGGATTGAAATTTTTGATGGTTTTTTACTCCTCTCAACAGCCCAAACAAGTTTCTAAAAGGATGAGTTTGCAACTACTTTACTTTTGGAGAAAATTCAAAACATTCATTATTCAATAGGGCCCAAACTATCAAAAACCAGCGGTTTCAATGAACACACATTTCTTGGTAGAATCGTGCAGGACTGAAATTTTTGATGTTTTTCTACTCCTCTCATGAGCCCAAACAAGTCTCTAAAAGGATGAATTTGCAACTACTTTACTTTTGGAGAAAATTCAAAACATTCATTATTCAATAGAGCCCAATAGCAAAAACCAGCGTTTTGAATGAAGAATCACATTTCTTGGTAGAATCATGCAGGATTTAAATTTTTGATGGTTTTTTACTCCTCTCAACAGCCCAAACAAGTTTCTAAAAGGATGAGTTTGCAACTACTTTACTTTTGGAGAAAATTCAAAACATTCATTATTCAATAGGGCCCAAACTATCAAAAACCAGCGGTTTCAATGAACACACATTTCTTGGTAGAATCATGCAGGACTGAAATTTTTGATGTTTTTCTACTCCTCTCATGAGCCCAAACAAGTCTCTAAAAGCATGAGTTTGCAACTACTTTACTTTTGGAGAAAATTCAAAACATTCATTATTCAATAGATCCCAATAGCAAAAATCAGGTTTTGAATGAAGAATCACATTTCTTGGTAGAATCATGCAGGATTGAAATTTTTGATGGTTTTTTACTCCTCTCAACAGCCCAAACAAGTTTCTAAAAGGATGAGTTTGCAACTACTTTACTTTTGGAGAAAATTCAAAACATTCATTATTCAATAGGGCCCAAACTATCAAAAACCAGCGGTTTCAATGAACACACATTTCTTGGTAGAATCGTGCAGGACTGAAATTTTTGATGTTTTTCTACTCCTCTCATGAGCCCAAACAAGTCTCTAAAAGGATGAGTTTGCAACTACTTTACTTTTGGAGAAAATTCAAAACATTCATTATTCAATAGAGCCCAATAGCAAAAACCAGCGTTTTGAATGAAGAATCACATTTCTTGGTAGAATCATGCAGGATTGAAATTTTTGATGGTTTTTTACTCCTCTCAACAGCCCAAACAAGTTTCTAAAAGGATGAGTTTGCAACTACTTTACTTTTGGAGAAAATTCAAAACATTCATTATTCAATAGGGCCCAAACTATCAAAAACCAGCGGTTTCAATGAACACACATTTCTTGGTAGAATCATGCAGGACTGAAAATTTTGATGTTTTTCTACTCCTCTCATGAGCCCAAACAAGTCTCTAAAAGCATGAGTTTGCAACTACTTTACTTTTGGAGAAAATTCAAAACATTCAATATTCAATAGAGCCCAATAGCAAAAATCAGGTTTTGAATGAAGAATCACATTTCTTGGTAGAATCATGCAGGATTGAAATTTTTGATGGTTTTTTACTCCTCTCAACAGCCCAAACAAGTTTCTAAAAGGATGAGTTTGCAACTACTTTACTTTTGGAGAAAATTCAAAACATTCATTATTCAATAGGGCCCAAACTATCAAAAACCAGCGGTTTGAATGAACACACATTTTTTGGTAGAATCATGCAGGACTGAAATTTTTGATGTTTTTCTACTCCTCTCATGAGCCCAAATAAGTCTCTAAAAGCATGAGTTTGCAACTACTTTACTTTTGGAGAAAATTCAAAACATTCATTATTCAATAGAGCCCAATAGCAAAAATCAGGTTTTGAATGAAGAATCACATTTCTTGGTAGAATCATGCAGGATTGAAATTTTTGATGGTTTTTTACTCCTCTCAACAGCCCAAACAAGTTTCTAAAAGGATGAGTTTGCAACTACTTTACTTTTGGAGAAAATTCAAAACATTCATTATTCAATAGGGCCCAAAATATCAAAAACCAGCGGTTTGAATGAACACACATTTCTTGGTAGAATCGTGCAGGACTGAAATTTTTGATGTTTTTCTACTCCTCTCATGAGCCCAAACAAGTCTCTAAAAGGATGAGTTTGCAACTACTTTACTTTTGGAGAAAATTCAAAACATTCATTATTCAATAGAGCACAATAGCAAAAACCAGCGTTTTGAATGAAGAATCACATTTCTTGGTAGAATCATGCAGGATTTAAATTTTTGATGGTTTTTTACTGCTCTCAACAGCCCAAACAAGTTTCTAAAAGGATGAGTTTGCAACTACTTTACTTTTGAAGAAAATTCAAAACATTCATTATTCAATAGGGCCCAAACTATCAAAAACCAGCGGTTTCAATGAACACACATTTCTTGGTAGAATCATGCAGGACTGAAATTTTTGATGTTTTTCTACTCCTCTCATGAGCCCAAACAAGTCTCTAAAAGCATGAGTTTGCAACTACTTTGCTTTTGGAGAAAATTCAAAACATTCATTATTCAATAGCGCCCAATAGCAAAAATCAGGTTTTGAATGAAGAATCACATTTCTTGGTAGAATCATGCAGGATTGAAATTTTTGATGGTTTTTTACTCCTCTCAACAGCCCAAACAAGTTTCTAAAAGGATGAGTTTGCAACTACTTTACTTTTGGAGAAAATTCAAAACATTCATTATTCAATAGGGCCCAAAATATCAAAAACCAGCGGTTTGAATGAACACACATTTCTTGGTAGAATCGTGCAGGACTGAAATTTTTGATGTTTTTCTACTCCTCTCATGAGCCCAAACAAGTCTCTAAAAGGATGAGTTTGCAACTACTTTACTTTTGGAGAAAATTCAAAACATTCATTATTCAATAGAGCCCAATAGCATAAACCAGCGTTTTGAATGAAGAATCACATTTCTTGGTAGAATCATGCAGGATTGAAATTTTTGATGGTTTTTTACTCCTCTCAACAGCCCAAACAAGTTTCTAAAAGGATGAGTTTGCAACTACTTTACGTTTGGAGAAAATTCAAAACATTCATTATTCAATAGGGCCCAAGCTATCAAACACCAGCGGTTTCAATGAACACACATTTCTTGGTAGAATCATGCAGGACTGAAATTTTTGATGTTTTTCTACTCCTCTCATGAGCCCAAACAAGTCTCTAAAAGGATGAGTTTGCAACTACTTTACTTTTGGAGAAAATTCAAAACATTCATTATTCAATAGAGCTCAATAGCAAAAACCAGCGTTTTGAATGAAGAATCACATTTCTTGGTAGAATCATGCAGGATTGAAATTTTTGATGGTTTTTTACTGCTCTCAACAGCCCAAACAAGTTTCTAAAAGGATGAGTTTGCAACTACTTTACTTTTGGAGAAAATTCAAAACATTCATTATTCAATAGGGCCCAAACTATCAAAAACCAGCGGTTTCAATGAACACACATTTCTTGGTAGAATCATGCAGGACTGAAATTTTTGATGTTTTTCTACTCCTCTCATGAGCCCAAACAAGTCTATAAAAGCATGAGTTTGCAACTACTTTACTTTTGGAGAAAATTCAAAACATTCATTATTCAATAGAGCCCAATAGCAAAAATCAGGTTTTGAATGAAGAATCACATTTCTTGGTAGAATCATGCAGGATTGAAATTTTTGATGGTTTTTTACTCCTCTCAACAGCCCAAACAAGTTTCTAAAAGGATGAGTTTGCAACTACTTTACTTTTGGAGAAAATTCAAAACATTCATTATTCAATAGGGCCCAAACTATCAAAAACCAGAGGTTTGAATGAACACACATTTTTTGGTAGAATCATGCAGGACTGAAATTTTTGATGTTTTTCTACTCCTCTCATGAGCCCAAACAAGTCTCTAAAAGCATGAGTTTGCAACTACTTTACTTTTGGAGAAAATTCAAAACATTCATTATTCAATAGAGCTCAATAGCAAAAACCAGCGTTTTGAATGAAGAATCACATTTCTTGGTAGAATCATGCAGGATTGAAATTTTTGATGGTTTTTTACTGCTCTCAACAGCCCAAACAAGTTTCTAAAAGGATGAGTTTGCAACTACTTTACTTTTGGAGAAAATTCAAAACATTCATTATTCAATAGGGCCCAAACTATCAAAAACCAGCGGTTTGAATGAACACACATTTTTTGGTAGAATCATGCAGGACTGAAATTTTTGATGTTTTTCTACTCCTCTCATGAGCCCAAACAAGTCTCTAAAAGTATGAGTTTGCAACTACTTTACTTTTGGAGAAAATTCAAAACATTCATTATTCAATAGAGCCCAATAGCAAAAATCAGGTTTTGAATGAAGAATCACATTTCTTGGTAGAATCATGCAGGATTGAAATTTTTGATGGTTTTTTACTCCTCTCAACAGCCCAAACAAGTTTCTAAAAGGATGAGTTTGCAACTACTTTACTTTTGGAGAAAATTCAAAACATTCATTATTCAATAGGGCCCAAACTATCAAAAACCAGCGGTTTGAATGAACACACATTTCTTGGTAGAATCGTGCAGGACTGAAATTTTTGATGTTTTTCTACTCCTCTCATGAGCCCAAACAAGTCTCTAAAAGGATGAGTTTGCAACTACTTTACTTTTGGAGAAAATTCAAAACATTCATTATTCAATAGAGCCCAATAGCATAAACCAGCGTTTTGAATGAAGAATCACATTTCTTGGTAGAATCATGCAGGATTGAAATTTTTGATGGTTTTTTACTCCTCTCAACAGCCCAAACAAGTTTCTAAAAGGATGAGTTTGCAACTACTTTACGTTTGGAGAAAATTCAAAACATTCATTATTCAATAGGGCCCAAACTATCAAACACCAGCGGTTTCAATGAACACACATTTCTTGGTAGAATCATGCAGGACTGAAATTTTTGATGTTTTTCTACTCCTCTCATGAGCCCAAACAAGTCTCTAAAAGGATGAGTTTGCAACTACTTTACTTTTGGAGAAAATTCAAAACATTCATTATTCAATAGAGCTCAATAGCAAAAACCAGCGTTTTGAATGAAGAATCACATTTCTTGGTAGAATCATGCAGGATTGAAATTTTTGATGGTTTTTTACTGCTCTCAACAGCCCAAACAAGTTTCTAAAAGGATGAGTTTGCAACTACTTTACTTTTGGAGAAAATTCAAAACATTCATTATTCAATAGGGCCCAAACTATCAAAAACCAGCGGTTTCAATGAACACACATTTCTTGGTAGAATCATGCAGGACTGAAATTTTTGATGTTTTTCTACTCCTCTCATGAGCCCAAACAAGTCTATAAAAGCATGAG
This sequence comes from Dendrobates tinctorius, assembly GCF_039654945.1. Taxonomy (NCBI): domain Eukaryota; kingdom Metazoa; phylum Chordata; class Amphibia; order Anura; family Dendrobatidae; genus Dendrobates; species Dendrobates tinctorius. Next base: position 28,798,753 of record NW_027361793.1, read on the forward strand.
TTTGCAACTACTTTACTTTTGGAGAAAATTCAAAACATTCATTATTCAATAGAGCCCAATAGCAAAAATCAGGTTTTGAATGAAGAATCACATTTCTTGGTAGAATCATGCAGGATTGAAATTTTTGATGGTTTTTTACTCCTCTCAACAGCCCAAACAAGTTTCTAAAAGGATGAGTTTGCAACTACTTTACTTTTGGAGAAAATTCAAAACATTCATTATTCAATAGGGCCCAAACTATCAAAAACCAGCGGTTTGAATGAACACACATTTTTTGGTAGAATCATGCAGGACTGAAATTTTTGATGTTTTTCTACTCCTCTCATGAGCCCAAACAAGTCTCTAAAAGCATGAGTTTGCAACTACTTTACTTTTGGAGAAAATTCAAAACATTCATTATTCAATAGAGCTCAATAGCAAAAACCAGCGTTTTGAATGAAGAATCACATTTCTTGGTAGAATCATGCAGGATTGAAATTTTTGATGGTTTTTTACTGCTCTCAACAGCCCAAACAAGTTTCTAAAAGGATGAGTTTGCAACTACTTTACTTTTGGAGAAAATTCAAAACATTCATTATTCAATAGGGCCCAAACTATCAAAAACCAGCGGTTTGAATGAACACACATTTTTTGGTAGAATCATGCAGGACTGAAATTTTTGATGTTTTTCTACTCCTCTCATGAGCCCAAACAAGTCTCTAAAAGTATGAGTTTGCAACTACTTTACTTTTGGAGAAAATTCAAAACATTCATTATTCAATAGAGCCCAATAGCAAAAATCAGGTTTTGAATGAAGAATCACATTTCTTGGTAGAATCATGCAGGATTGAAATTTTTGATGGTTTTTTACTCCTCTCAACAGCCCAAACAAGTTTCTAAAAGGATGAGTTTGCAACTACTTTACTTTTGGAGAAAATTCAAAACATTCATTATTCAATAGGGCCCAAACTATCAAAAACCAGCGGTTTCAATGAACACACATTTCTTGGTAGAATCGTGCAGGACTGAAATTTTTGATGTTTTTCTACTCCTCTCATGAGCCCAAACAAGTCTCTAAAAGGATGAATTTGCAACTACTTTACTTTTGGAGAAAATTCAAAACATTCATTATTCAATAGAGCCCAATAGCAAAAACCAGCGTTTTGAATGAAGAATCACATTTCTTGGTAGAATCATGCAGGATTTAAATTTTTGATGGTTTTTTACTCCTCTCAACAGCCCAAACAAGTTTCTAAAAGGATGAGTTTGCAACTACTTTACTTTTGGAGAAAATTCAAAACATTCATTATTCAATAGGGCCCAAACTATCAAAAACCAGCGGTTTCAATGAACACACATTTTTTGGTAGAATCATGCAGGACTGAAATTTTTGATGTTTTTCTACTCCTCTCATGAGCCCAAACAAGTCTCTAAAAGCATGAGTTTGCAACTACTTTACTTTTGAAGAAAATTCAAAACATTCATTATTCAATAGAGCCCAATAGCAAAAATCAGGTTTTGAATGAAGAATCACATTTCTTGGTAGAATCATGCAGGATTGAAATTTTTGATGGTTTTTTACTCCTCTCAACAGCCCAAACAAGTTTCTAAAAGGATGAGTTTGCAACTACTTTACTTTTGGAGAAAATTCAAAACATTCATTATTCAATAGGGCCCAAACTATCAAAAACCAGCGGTTTCAATGAACACACATTTCTTGGTAGAATCGTGCAGGACTGAAATTTTTGATGTTTTTCTACTCCTCTCATGAGCCCAAACAAGTCTCTAAAAGGATGAATTTGCAACTACTTTACTTTTGGAGAAAATTCAAAACATTCATTATTCAATAGAGCCCAATAGCAAAAACCAGCGTTTTGAATGAAGAATCACATTTCTTGGTAGAATCATGCAGGATTTAAATTTTTGATGGTTTTTTACTCCTCTCAACAGCCCAAACAAGTTTCTAAAAGGATGAGTTTGCAACTACTTTACTTTTGGAGAAAATTCAAAACACTCATTATTCAATAGGGCCCAAACTATCAAAAACCAGCGGTTTCAATGAACACACATTTCTTGGTAGAATCGTGCAGGACTGAAATTTTTGATGTTTTTCTACTCCTCTCATGAGCCCAAACAAGTCTCTAAAAGGATGAGTTTGCAACTACTTTACTTTTGGAGAAAATTCAAAACATTCATTATTCAATAGAGCCCAATAGCAAAAACCAGCGTTTTGAATGAAGAATCGCATTTCTTGGTAGAATCATGCAGGATTGAAATTTTTGATGGTTTTTTACTCCTCTCAACAGCCCAAACAAGTTTCTAAAAGGATGAGTTTGCAACTACTTTACTTTTGGAGAAAATTCAAAACATTCATTATTCAATAGGGCCCAAACTATCAAAAACCAGCGGTTTCAATGAACACACATTTCTTGGTAGAATCATGCAGGACTGAAATTTTTGATGTTTTTCTACTCCTCTCATGAGCCCAAACAAGTCTCTAAAAGCATGAGTTTGCAACTACTTTACTTTTGGAGAAAATTCAAAACATTCAATATTCAATAGAGCCCAATAGCAAAAACCAGCGTTTTGAATGAAGAATCACATTTCTTGGTAGAATCATGCAGTATTGAAATTTTTGATGGTTTTTTACTCCTCTCAACAGCCCAAACAAGTTTCTAAAAGGATGAGTTTGCAACTACTTTACTTTTGGAGAAAATTCAAAACATTCATTATTCAATAGGGCCCAAACTATCAAAAACCAGCGTTTTCAATGAACACACATTTCTTGGTAGAATCATGCAGGACTGAAATTTTTGATGTTTTTCTACTCCTCTTATGAGTCCAAACAAGTCTCTAAAAGGATGAGTTTGCAACTACTTTACTTTTGGAGAAAATTCAAAACATTCATTATTCAATAGAGCCCAATAGCAAAAACCAGCGTTTTGAATGAAGAATCACATTTCTTGGTAGAATCATGCAGGATTGAAATTTTTGATGGTTTTTTACTCCTCTCAACAGCCCAAACAAGTTTCTAAAAGGATGAGTTTGCAACTACTTTACTTTTGGAGAAAATTCAAAACATTCATTATTCAATAGAGCCCAACAGCAAAAACCAGCGTTATGAATGAAGAATCACATTTCTTGGTAGAATCATGCAGGATTGAAATTTTTGATGGTTTTTTACTTCTCTCAACAGCCCAAACAAGTTTCTAAAAGGATGAGTTTGCAACTACTTTACTTTTGGAGAAAATTCAAAACATTCATTATTCAATAGGGCCCAAAATATCAATAACCAGCGGTTTGAATGAACACACATTTCTTGGTAGAATCGTGCAGGACTGAAATTTTTGATTTTTTTCTACTCCTCTCATGAGCCCAAACAAGTCTCTAAAAGGATGAGTTTGCAACGACTTTACTTTTGGAGAAAATTCAAAACATTCATTATTCAATAGAGCCCAATAGCAAAAACCAGCGTTTTGAATGAAGAATCACATTTCTTGGTAGAATCATGCAGGATTGAAATTTTTGATGGTTTTTTACTCCTCTCAACAGCCCAAACAAGTTTCTAAAAGGATGAGTTTGCAACTACTTTACTTTTGGAGAAAATTCAAAACATTCATTATTCAATAGGGCCCAAACTATCAAAAACCAGCGGTTTCAATGAACACACATTTCTTGGTAGAATCATGCAGGACTGAAAATTTTGATGTTTTTCTACTCCTCTCATGAGCCCAAACAAGTCTCTAAAAGCATGAGTTTGCAACTACTTTACTTTCGGAGAAAATTCAAAACATTCAATATTCAATAGAGCCCAATAGCAAAAATCAGGTTTTGAATGAAGAATCACATTTCTTGGTAGAATCATGCAGGATTGAAATTTTTGATGGTTTTTTACTCCTCTCAACAGCCCAAACAAGTTTCTAAAAGGATGAGTTTGCAACTACTTTACTTTTGGAGAAAATTCAAAACATTCATTATTCAATAGGGCCCAAACTATCAAAAACCAGCGGTTTGAATGAACACACATTTTTTGGTAGAATCATGCAGGACTGAAATTTTTGATGTTTTTCTACTCCTCTCATGAGCCCAAACAAGTCTCTAAAAGGATGAGTTTGCAACTACTTTACTTTTGGAGAAAATTCAAAACATTCATTATTCAATAGAGCCCAATAGCAAAAATCAGGTTTTGAATGAAGAATCACATTTCTTGGTAGAATCATGCAGGATTGAAATTTTTGATGGTTTTTTACTCCTCTCAACAGCCCAAACAAGTTTCTAAAAGGATGAGTTTGCAACTACTTTACTTTTGGAGAAAATTCAAAACATTCATTATTCAATAGGGCCCAAAATATCAAAAACCAGCGGTTTGAATGAACACACATTTCTTGGTAGAATCGTGCAGGACTGAAATTTTTGATGTTTTTCTACTCCTCTCATGAGCCCAAACAAGTCTCTAAAAGGATGAGTTTGCAACTACTTTACTTTTGGAGAAAATTCAAAACATTCATTATTCAATAGAGCCCAATAGCAAAAACCAGCGTTTTGAATGAAGAATCACATTTCTTGGTAGAATCATGCAGGATTTAAATTTTTGATGGTTTTTTACTCCTCTCAACAGCCCAAACAAGTTTCTAAAAGGATGAGTTTGCAACTACTTTACTTTTGAAGAAAATTCAAAACATTCATTATTCAATAGGGCCCAAACTATCAAAAACCAGCGGTTTCAATGAACACACATTTCTTGGTAGAATCATGCAGGACTGAAATTTTTGATGTTTTTCTACTCCTCTCATGAGCCCAAACAAGTCTCTAAAAGCATGAGTTTGCAACTACTTTGCTTTTGGAGAAAATTCAAAACATTCATTATTCAATAGCGCCCAATAGCAAAAATCAGGTTTTGAATGAAGAATCACATTTCTTGGTAGAATCATGCAGGATTGAAATTTTTGATGGTTTTTTACTCCTCTCAACAGCCCAAACAAGTTTCTAAAAGGATGAGTTTGCAACTACTTTACTTTTGGAGAAAATTCAAAACATTCATTATTCAATAGGGCCCAAAATATCAAAAACCAGCGGTTTGAATGAACACACATTTCTTGGTAGAATCGTGCAGGACTGAAATTTTTGATGTTTTTCTACTCCTCTCATGAGCCCAAACAAGTCTCTAAAAGGATGAGTTTGCAACTACTTTACTTTTGGAGAAAATTCAAAACATTCATTATTCAATAGAGCCCAATAGCATAAACCAGCGATTTGAATGAAGAATCACATTTCTTGGTAGAATCATGCAGGATTGAAATTTTTGATGGTTTTTTACTCCTCTCAACAGCCCAAACAAGTTTCTAAAAGGATGAGTTTGCAACTACTTTACGTTTGGAGAAAATTCAAAACATTCATTATTCAATAGGGCCCAAACTATCAAACACCAGCGGTTTCAATGAACACACATTTCTTGGTAGAATCATGCAGGACTGAAATTTTTGATGTTTTTCTACTCCTCTCATGAGCCCAAACAAGTCTCTAAAAGGATGAGTTTGCAACTACTTTACTTTTGGAGAAAATTCAAAACATTCATTATTCAATAGAGCTCAATAGCAAAAACCAGCGTTTTGAATGAAGAATCACATTTCTTGGTAGAATCATGCAGGATTGAAATTTTTGATGGTTTTTTACTGCTCTCAACAGCCCAAACAAGTTTCTAAAAGGATGAGTTTGCAACTACTTTACTTTTGGAGAAAATTCAAAACATTCATTATTCAATAGGGCCCAAACTATCAAAAACCAGCGGTTTCAATGAACACACATTTCTTGGTAGAATCATGCAGGACTGAAATTTTTGATGTTTTTCTACTCCTCTCATGAGCCCAAACAAGTTTCTAAAAGGATGAGTTTGCAACTACTTTACTTTTGGAGAAAATTCAAAACATTCATTATTCAATAGGGCCCAAACTATCAAAAACCAGCGGTTTGAATGAACACACATTTTTTGGTAGAATCATGCAGGACTGAAATTTTTGATGTTTTTCTACTCCTCTCATGAGCCCAAACAAGTCTCTAAAAGCATGAGTTTGCAACTACTTTACTTTTGGAGAAAATTCAAAACATTCATTATTCAATAGAGCTCAATAGCAAAAACCAGCGTTTTGAATGAAGAATCACATTTCTTGGTAGAATCATGCAGGATTGAAATTTTTGATGGTTTTTTACTGCTCTCAACAGCCCAAACAAGTTTCTAAAAGGATGAGTTTGCAACTACTTTACTTTTGGAGAAAATTCAAAACATTCATTATTCAATAGGGCCCAAACTATCAAAAACCAGCGGTTTGAATGAACACACATTTTTTGGTAGAATCATGCAGGACTGAAATTTTTGATGTTTTTCTACTCCTCTCATGAGCCCAAACAAGTCTCTAAAAGTATGAGTTTGCAACTACTTTACTTTTGGAGAAAATTCAAAACATTCATTATTCAATAGAGCCCAATAGCAAAAATCAGGTTTTGAATGAAGAATCACATTTCTTGGTAGAATCATGCAGGATTGAAATTTTTGATGGTTTTTTACTCCTCTCAACAGCCCAAACAAGTTTCTAAAAGGATGAGTTTGCAACTACTTTACTTTTGGAGAAAATTCAAAACATTCATTATTCAATAGGGCCCAAACTATCAAAAACCAGCGGTTTCAATGAACACACATTTCTTGGTAGAATCGTGCAGGACTGAAATTTTTGATGTTTTTCTACTCCTCTCATGAGCCCAAACAAGTCTCTAAAAGGATGAATTTGCAACTACTTTACTTTTGGAGAAAATTCAAAACATTCATTATTCAATAGAGCCCAATAGCAAAAACCAGCGTTTTGAATGAAGAATCACATTTCTTGGTAGAATCATGCAGGATTTAAATTTTTGATGGTTTTTTACTCCTCTCAACAGCCCAAACAAGTTTCTAAAAGGATGAGTTTGCAACTACTTTACTTTTGGAGAAAATTCAAAACATTCATTATTCAATAGGGCCCAAACTATCAAAAACCAGCGGTTTCAATGAACACACATTTTTTGGTAGAATCATGCAGGACTGAAATTTTTGATGTTTTTCTACTCCTCTCATGAGCCCAAACAAGTCTCTAAAAGCATGAGTTTGCAACTACTTTACTTTTGAAGAAAATTCAAAACATTCATTATTCAATAGAGCCCAATAGCAAAAATCAGGTTTTGAATGAAGAATCACATTTCTTGGTAGAATCATGCAGGATTGAAATTTTTGATGGTTTTTTACTCCTCTCAACAGCCCAAACAAGTTTCTAAAAGGATGAGTTTGCAACTACTTTACTTTTGGAGAAAATTCAAAACATTCATTATTCAATAGGGCCCAAACTATCAAAAACCAGCGGTTTCAATGAACACACATTTCTTGGTAGAATCGTGCAGGACTGAAATTTTTGATGTTTTTCTACTCCTCTCATGAGCCAAAACAAGTCTCTAAAAGGATGAATTTGCAACTACTTTACTTTTGGAGAAAATTCAAAACATTCATTATCCAATAGAGCCCAATAGCAAAAACCAGCGTTTTGAATGAAGAATCACATTTCTTGGTAGAATCATGCAGGATTTAAATTTTTTATGGTTTTTTACTCCTCTCAACAGCCCAAACAAGTTTCTAAAAGGATGAGTTTGCAACTACTTTACTTTTGGAGAAAATTCAAAACACTCATTATTCAATAGGGCCCAAACTATCAAAAACCAGCGGTTTCAATGAACACACATTTCTTGGTAGAATCGTGCAGGACTGAAATTTTTGATGTTTTTCTACTCCTCTCATGAGCCCAAACAAGTCTCTAAAAGGATGAGTTTGCAACTACTTTACTTTTGGAGAAAATTCAAAACATTCATTATTCAATAGAGCCCAATAGCAAAAACCAGCGTTTTGAATGAAGAATCACATTTCTTGGTAGAATCATGCAGGATTGAAATTTTTGATGGTTTTTTACTCCTCTCAACAGCCCAAACAAGTTTCTAAAAGGATGAGTTTGCAACTACTTTACTTTTGGAGAAAATTCAAAACATTCATTATTCAATAGGGCCCAAAGTATCAAAAACCAGCGGTTTCAATGAACACACATTTCTTGGTAGAATCATGCAGGACTGAAATTTTTGATGTTTTTCTACTCCTCTCATGAGCCCAAACAAGTCTCTAAAAGCATGAGTTTGCAACTACTTTACTTTTGGAGAAAATTCAAAACATTCAATATTCAATAGAGCCCAATAGCAAAAACCAGCGTTTTGAATGAAGAATCACATTTCTTGGTAGAATCATGCAGTATTGAAATTTTTGATGGTTTTTTACTCCTCTCAACAGCCCAAACAAGTTTCTAAAAGGATGAGTTTGCAACTACTTTACTTTTGGAGAAAATTCAAAACATTCATTATTCAATAGGGCCCAAACTATCAAAAACCAGCGGTTTCAATGAACACACATTTCTTGGTAGAATCATGCAGGACTGAAATTTTTGATGTTTTTCTACTCCTCTTATGAGTCCAAACAAGTCTCTAAAAGGATGAGTTTGCAACTACTTTACTTTTGGAGAAAATTCAAAACATTCATTATTCAATAGAGCCCAATAGCAAAAACCAGCGTTTTGAATGAAGAATCACATTTCTTGGTAGAATCATGCAGGATTGAAATTTTTGATGGTTTTTTACTCCTCTCAACAGCCCAAACAAGTTTCTAAAAGGATGAGTTTGCAACTACTTTACTTTTGGAGAAAATTCAAAACATTCATTATTCAATAGAGCCCAATAGCAAAAACCAGCGTTATGAATGAAGAATCACATTTCTTGGTAGAATCATGCAGGATTGAAATTTCTGATGGTTTTTTACTTCTCTCAACAGCCCAAACAAGTTTCTAAAAGGATGAGTTTGCAACTACTTTACTTTTGGAGAAAATTCAAAACATTCATTATTCAATAGGGCCCAAAATATCAATAACCAGCGGTTTGAATGAACACACATTTCTTGGTAGAATCGTGCAGGACTGAAATTTTTGATTTTTTTCTACTCCTCTCATGAGCCCAAACAAGTCTCTAAAAGGATGAGTTTGCAACTACTTTACTTTTGGAGAAAATTCAAAACATTCATTATTCAATAGAGCCCAATAGCAAAAACCAGCGTTTTGAATGAAGAATCACATTTCTTGGTAGAATCATGCAGGATTGAAATTTTTGATGGTTTTTTACTCCTCTCAACAGCCCAAACAAGTTTCTAAAAGGATGAGTTTGCAACTACTTTACTTTTGGAGAAAATTCAAAACATTCATTATTCAATAGGGCCCAAACTATCAAAAACCAGCGGTTTCAATGAACACACATTTCTTGGTAGAATCATGCAGGACTGAAATTTTTGATGTTTTTCTACTCCTCTCATGAGCCCAAACAAGTCTCTAAAAGCATGAGTTTGCAACTACTTTACTTTTGGAGAAAATTCAAAACATTCATTATTCAATAGAGCCCAATAGCAAAAATCAGGTTTTGAATGAAGAATCACATTTCTTGGTAGAATCATGCAGGATTGAAATTTTTGATGGTTTTTTACTCCTCTCAACAGCCCAAACAAGTTTCTAAAAGGATGAGTTTGCAACTACTTTACTTTTGGAGAAAATTCAAAACATTCATTATTCAATAGGGCCCAAAATATCAAAAACCAGCGGTTTGAATGAACACACATTTCTTGGTAGAATCGTGCAGGACTGAAATTTTTGTTGTTTTTCTACTACTCTCATGAGCCCAAACAAGACTCTAAAAGGATGAGTTTGCAACTACTTTACTTTTGGAGAAAATTCAAAACATTCATTATTCAATAGAGCCCAATAGCAATAACCAGCGTTTTAAATGAAGAATCACATTTCTTGGTAGAATCATGCAGGATTGAAATTTTTGATGTTTTTTTACTCATCTCAACAGCCCAAACAAGTTTCTAAAAGGATGAGTTTGCAACTACTTTACTTTTGGAGAAAATTCAAAACATTCATTATTCAATAGGGCCCAAACTATCAAAAACCAGCGGTTTCAATGAACACACATTTCTTGGTAGAATCATGCAGGACTGAAATTTTTGATGTTTTTCTACTCCTCTCATGAGCCCAAACAAGTCTCTAAAAGCATGAGTTTGCAACTACTTTACTTTTGGAGAAAATTCAAAACATTCATTATTCAATAGAGCCCAATAGCAAAAATCAGGTTTTGAATGAAGAATCACATTTCTTGGTAGAATCATGCAGGATTGAAATTTTTGATGGTTTTTTACTCCTCTCAACAGCCCAAACAAGTTTCTAAAAGGATGAGTTTGCAACTACTTTACGTTTGGAGAAAATTCAAAACATTCATTATTCAATAGGGCCCAAACTATCAAACACCAGCGGTTTCAATGAACACACATTTTTTGGTAGAATCATGCAGGACTGAAATTTTTGATGTTTTTCTACTCCTCTCATGAGCCCAAACAAGTCTCTAAAAGCATGAGTTTGCAACTACTTTACTTTTGAAGAAAATTCAAAACATTCATTATTCAATAGAGCCCAATAGCAAAAATCAGGTTTTGAATGAAGAATCACATTTCTTGGTAGAATCATGCAGGATTGAAATTTTTGATGGTTTTTTACTCCTCTCAACAGCCCAAACAAGTTTCTAAAAGGATGAGTTTGCAACTACTTTACTTTTGGAGAAAATTCAAAACATTCATTATTCAATAGGGCCCAAACTATCAAAAACCAGCGGTTTCAATGAACACACATTTCTTGGTAGAATCGTGCAGGACTGAAATTTTTGATGTTTTTCTACTCCTCTCATGAGCCCAAACAAGTCTCTAAAAGGATGAATTTGCAACTACTTTACTTTTGGAGAAAATTCAAAACATTCATTATTCAATAGAGCCCAATAGCAAAAACCAGCGTTTTGAATGAAGAATCACATTTCTTGGTAGAATCATGCAGGATTGAAATTTTTGATGGTTTTTTACTCCTCTCAACAGCCCAAACAAGTTTCTAAAAGGATGAGTTTGCAACTACTTTACGTTTGGAGAAAATTCAAAACATTCATTATTCAATAGGGCCCAAACTATCAAACACCAGCGGTTTCAATGAACACACATTTCTTGGTAGAATCATGCAGGACTGAAATTTTTGATGTTTTTCTACTCCTCTCATGAGCCCAAACAAGTCTCTAAAAGCATGAGTTTGCAACTACTTTACTTTTGGAGAAAATTCAAAACATTCATTATTCAATAGAGCCCAATAGCAAAAATCAGGTTTTGAATGAAGAATCACATTTCTTGGTAGAATCATGCAGGATTGAAATTTTTGATGGTTTTTTACTCCTCTCAACAGCCCAAACAAGTTTCTAAAAGGATGAGTTTGCAACTACTTTACTTTTGGAGAAAATTCAAAACATTCATTATTCAATAGGGCCCAAACTATCAAAAACCAGCGGTTTCAATGAACACACATTTCTTGGTAGAATCAGGCAGGAGTGAAATTTTTGATGTTTTTCTACTCCTCTCATGAGACCAAACAAGTCTCTAAAAGCATGAGTTTGCAACTACTTTACTTTTGGAGAAAATTCAAAACATTCATTATTCAATAGAGCCCAATAGCAAAAACCAGCGTTTTGAATGAAGAATCACATTTCTTGGTAGAATCATGCAGGATTGAAATTTTTGATGGTTTTTTACTGCTCTCAACAGCCCAAACAAGTTTCTAAAAGGATGAGTTTGCAACTACTTTACTTTTGGAGAAAATTCAAAACATTCATTATTCAATAGGGCCCAAACTATCAAAAACCAGTGGTTTGAATGAACACACATTTCTTGGTAGAATCGTGCAGGACTGAAATTTTTGATGTTTTTCTACTCCTCTCATGAGCCCAAACAAGTCTCTAAAAGCATGAGTTTGCAACTACTTTACTTTTGGAGAAAATTCAAAACATTCATTATTCAATAGAGCCCAATAGCAAAAATCAGGTTTTGAATGAAGAATCACATTTCTTGGTAGAATCATGCAGGATTGAAATTTTTGATGGTTTTTTACTCCTCTCAACAGCCCAAACAAGTTTCTAAAAGGATGAGTTTGCAACTACTTTACTTTTGGAGAAAATTCAAAACATTCATTATTCAATAGGGCCCAAACTATCAAAAACCAGCGGTTTGAATGAACACACATTTCTTGGTAGAATCGTGCAGGACTGAAATTTTTGATGTTTTTCTACTCCTCTCATGAGCCCAAACAAGTCTCTAAAAGGATGAGTTTGCAACTACTTTACTTTTGGAGAAAATTCAAAACATTCATTATTCAATAGAGCTCAATAGCAAAAACCAGCGTTTTGAATGAAGAATCACATGTCTTGGTAGAATCATGCAGGATTGAAATTTTTGATGGTTTCTTACTCCTCTCAACAGCCCAAACAAGTTTCTAAAAGGATGAGTTTGCAACTACTTTACTTTTGGAGAAAATTCAAAACATTCATTAATCAATAGGGCCCAAACTATCAAAAACCAGCGGTTTGAATGAACACACATTTCTTGGTAGCATCATGCAGGACTGAAATTTTTGATGTTTTTCTACTCCTCTCATGAGCCCAAACAAGTCTCTAAAAGCATGAGTTTGCAACTACTTTACTTTTGGAGAAAATTCAAAACATTCATTATTCAATAGAGCCCAATAGCAAAAATCAGGTTTTGAATGAAGAATCACATTTCTTGGTAGAATCATGCAGGATTGAAATTTTTGATGGTTTTTTACTCCTCTCAACAGCCCAAACAAGTTTCTAAAAGGATGAGTTTGCAACTACTTTACTTTTGGAGAAAATTAAAAACATTCATTATTCAATAGGGCCCAAACTATCAAAAACCAGCGGTTTCAATGAACACACATTTCTTGTTAGAATCATGCAGGACTGAAATTTTTGGTGTTTTTCTACTCCTCTCATGAGCCCAAACAAGTCTCTAAAAGCATGAGTCTGCAACTACTTTACTTTTCGAGAAAATTCAAAACATTCATTATTCAATAGAGCCCAATAGCAAAAACCAGCGTTTTGAATGAAGAATCACATTTCTTGGTAGAATCATGCAGGATTGAAATTTTTGATGGTTTTTTACTGCTCTCAACAGCCCAAACAAGTTTCTAAAAGGATGAGTTTGCAACTACTTTACTTTTGGAGAAAATTCAAAACATTCATTATTCAATAGGGCCCAAACTATCAAAAACCAGCGGTTTCAATGAACACACATTTCTTGGTAGAATCATGCAGGACTGAAATTTTTGATGTTTTTCTACTCCTCTCATGAGCCCAAACAAGTCTCTAAAAGCATGAGTTTGCAACTACTTTAATTTTGGAGAAAATTCAAAACATTCATTATTCAATAGAGCCCAATAGCAAAAACCAGCGTTTTGAATGAAGAATCACATTTCTTGGTAGAATCATGCAGGATTGAAATTTTTGATGGTTGTTTACTCCTCTCAACAGCCCAAACAAGTTTCTAAAAGGATGAGTTTGCAACTACTTTACTTTTGGAGAAAATTCAAAACATTCATTATTCAATAGGGCCCAAACTATCAAAAACCAGCGGTTTCAATGAACACACATTTCTTGGTAGAATCATGCAGGACTGAAATTTTTGATGTTTTTCTACTCCTCTCATGAGCCCAAACAAGTCTCTAAAAGCATGAGTTTGCAACTACTTTACTTTTGGAGAAAATTCAAAACATTCATTATTCAATAGAGCCCAATAGCAAAAATCAGGTTTTGAATGAAGAATCACATTTCTTGGTAGAATCATGCAGGATTGAAATTTTTGATGGTTTTTTACTCCTCTCAACAGCCCAAACAAGTTTCTAAAAGGATGAGTTTGCAACTACTTTACTTTTGGAGAAAATTCAAAACATTCATTATTCAATAGGGCCCAAAATATCAAAAACCAGCGGTTTGAATGAACACACATTTCTTGGTAGAATCGTGCAGGACTGAAATTTTTGATGTTTTTCTACTCCTCTCATGAGCCCAAACAAGTCTCTAAAAGCATGAGTTTGCAACTACTTTACTTTTGGAGAAAATTCAAAACATTCATTATTCAATAGAGCCCAATAGCAAAAATCAGGTTTTGAATGAAGAATCACATTTCTTGGTAGAATCATGCAGGATTGAAATTTTTGATGGTTTTTTACTCCTCTCAACAGCCCAAACAAGTTTCTAAAAGGATGAGTTTGCAACTACTTTATTTTTGGAGAAAATTCAAAACATTCATTATTCAATAGGGCCCAAACTATCAAAAACCAGTGGTTTCAATAAACACACATTTCTTGGTGGGATCATGCAGGACTGAAATTTTTGATGTTTTTCTACTCCTCTCATGAGCCCAAACAAGTCTCTAAAAGCATGAGTTTGCAACTACTTTACTTTTGGAGAAAATTAAAAACATTCATTATTCAATAGAGCCCAAGAGCAAAAATCAGGTTTTGAATGAAGAATCACATTTCTTGGTAGAATCATGCAGGATTGAAATTTTTGATGGTTTTTTACTCCTCTCAACAGCCCAAACAAGTTTCTAAAAGGATGAGTTTGCAACTACTTTACTTTTGGAGAAAATTCAAAACATTCATTATTCAATAGGGCCCAAACTATCAAAAACCAGCGGTTTCAATGAACACACATTTCTTGGTAGAATCATGCAGGACTGAAATTTTTGATGTTTTTCTACTCCTCTCATGAGCCCAAACAAGTCTCTAAAAGCATGAGTTTGCAACTACTTTAATTTTGGAGAAAATTCAAAACATTCATTATTCAATAGAGCCCAATAGCAAAAACCAGCGTTTTGAATGAAGAATCACATTTCTTGGTAGAATCATGCAGGATTGAAATTTTTGATGGTTGTTTACTCCTCTCAACAGCCCAAACAAGTTTCTAAAAGGATGAGTTTGCAACTACTTTACTTTTGGAGAAAATTCAAAACATTCATTATTCAATAGGGCCCAAACTATCAAAAACCAGCGGTTTCAATGAACACACATTTCTTGGTAGAATCATGCAGGACTGAAATTTTTGATGTTTTTCTACTCCTCTCATGAGCCCAAACAAGTCTCTAAAAGCATGAGTTTGCAACTACTTTACTTTTGGAGAAAATTCAAAACATTCATTATTCAATAGAGCCCAATAGCAAAAATCAGGTTTTGAATGAAGAATCACATTTCTTGGTAGAATCATGCAGGATTGAAATTTTTGATGGTTTTTTACTCCTCTCAACAGCCCAAACAAGTTTCTAAAAGGATGAGTTTGCAACTACTTTATTTTTGGAGAAAATTCAAAACATTCATTATTCAATAGGGCCCAAACTATCAAAAACCAGTGGTTTCAATAAACACACATTTCTTGGTGGGATCATGCAGGACTGAAATTTTTGATGTTTTTCTACTCCTCTCATGAGCCCAAACAAGTCTCTAAAAGCATGAGTTTGCAACTACTTTACTTTTGGAGAAAATTCAAAACATTCATTATTCAATAGAGCCCAAGAGCAAAAATCAGGTTTTGAATGAAGAATCACATTTCTTGGTAGAATCATGCAGGATTGAAATTTTTGATGGATTTTTACTCCTCTCAACAGCCCAAACAAGTTTCTAAAAGGATGAGTTTGCAACTACTTTACTTTTGGAGAAAATTCAAAACATTCATTATTCAATAGGGCCCAAACTATCAAAAACCAGCGGTTTGAATGAACACACATTTCTTGGTAGAATCGTGCAGGACTGAAATTTTTGATGTTTTTCCACTCCTCTCATTAGCCCAAACAAGTCTCTAAAAGGATGAGTCTGCAACTACTTTACTTTTGGAGAAAATTCAAAACATTCATTATTCAATAGAGCCCAATAGCAAAAAACAGCGTTTTGAATGAAGAATCACATTTCTTGGTAGAATCATGCAGGATTGAAATTTTTGATGGTTTTTTACTGCTCTCAACAGCCCAAACAAGTTTCTAAAAGGATGAGTTTGCAACTGCTTTACTTTTGGAGAAAATTCAAAACATTCATTATTCAATAGGGCCCAAACTATCAAAAAACAGCGGTTTCAATGAACACACATTTCTTGGTAGAATCATGCAGGACTGAAATTTTTGATGTTTTTCTACTCCTCTCATGAGCCCAAACAAGTCTCTAAAAGCATGAGTTTGCAACTACTTTAATTTTGGAGAAAATTCAAAACATTCATTATTCAATAGAGCCCAATAGCAAAAACCAGCGTTTTGAATGAAGAATCACATTTCTTGGTAGAATCATGCAGGATTGAAATTTTTGATGGTTTTTTACTCCTCTCAACAGCCCAAACAAGTTTCTAAAAGGATGAGTTTGCAACTACTTTACTTTTGGAGAAAATTCAAAACATTCATTATTCAATAGGGCCCAAACTATCAAAAACCAGCGGTTTCAATGAACACACATTTCTTGGTAGAATCATGCAGGACTGAAATTTTTGATGTTTTTCTACTCCTCTCATGAGCCCAAACAAGTCTCTAAAAGCATGAGTTTGCAACTACTTTAATTTTGGAGAAAATTCAAAACATTCATTATTCAATAGAGCCCAATAGCAAAAACCAGCGTTTTGAATGAAGAATCACATTTCTTGGTAGAATCATGCAGGATTGAAATTTTTGATGGTTGTTTACTCCTCTCAACAGCCCAAACAAGTTTCTAAAAGGATGAGTTTGCAACTACTTTACTTTTGGAGAAAATTCAAAACATTCATTATTCAATAGGGCCCAAACTATCAAAAACCAGCGGTTTCAATGAACACACATTTCTTGGTAGAATCATGCAGGACTGAAATTTTTGATGTTTTTCTACTCCTCTCATGAGCCCAAACAAGTCTCTAAAAGCATGAGTTTGCAACTACTTTACTTTTGGAGAAAATTCAAAACATTCATTATTCAATAGAGCCCAATAGCAAAAATCAGGTTTTGAATGAAGAATCACATTTCTTGGTAGAATCATGCAGGATTGAAATTTTTGATGGTTTTTTACTCCTCTCAACAGCCCAAACAAGTTTCTAAAAGGATGAGTTTGCAACTACTTTATTTTTGGAGAAAATTCAAAACATTCATTATTCAATAGGGCCCAAACTATCAAAAACCAGTGGTTTCAATAAACACACATTTCTTGGTGGGATCATGCAGGACTGAAATTTTTGATGTTTTTCTACTCCTCTCATGAGCCCAAACAAGTCTCTAAAAGCATGAGTTTGCAACTACTTTACTTTTGGAGAAAATTAAAAACATTCATTATTCAATAGAGCCCAAGAGCAAAAATCAGGTTTTGAATGAAGAATCACATTTCTTGGTAGAATCATGCAGGATTGAAATTTTTGATGGTTTTTTACTCCTCTCAACAGCCCAAACAAGTTTCTAAAAGGATGAGTTTGCAACTACCTTACTTTTGGAGAAAATTCAAAACATTCATTATTCAATAGGGCCCAAACTATCAAAAACCAGCGGTTTCAATGAACACACATTTCTTGGTAGAATCATGCAGGACTGAAATTTTTGATGTTTTTCTACTCCTCTCATGAGCCCAAACAAGTCTCTAAAAGCATGAGTTTGCAACTACTTTAATTTTGGAGAAAATTCAAAACATTCATTATTCAATAGAGCCCAATAGCAAAAACCAGCGTTTTGAATGAAGAATCACATTTCTTGGTAGAATCATGCAGGATTGAAATTTTTGATGGTTGTTTACTCCTCTCAACAGCCCAAACAAGTTTCTAAAAGGATGAGTTTGCAACTACTTTACTTTTGGAGAAAATTCAAAACATTCATTATTCAATAGGGCCCAAACTATCAAAAACCAGCGGTTTCAATGAACACACATTTCTTGGTAGAATCATGCAGGACTGAAATTTTTGATGTTTTTCTACTCCTCTCATGAGCCCAAACAAGTCTCTAAAAGCATGAGTTTGCAACTACTTTACTTTTGGAGAAAATTCAAAACATTCATTATTCAATAGAGCCCAATAGCAAAAATCAGGTTTTGAATGAAGAATCACATTTCTTGGTAGAATCATGCAGGATTGAAATTTTTGATGGTTTTTTACTCCTCTCAACAGCCCAAACAAGTTTCTAAAAGGATGAGTTTGCAACTACTTTACTTTTGGAGAAAATTCAAAACATTCATTATTCAATAGGGCCCAAAATATCAAAAACCAGCGGTTTGAATGAACACACATTTCTTGGTAGAATCGTGCAGGACTGAAATTTTTGATGTTTTTCTACTCCTCTCATGAGCCCAAACAAGTCTCTAAAAGGATGAGTTTGCAACTACTTTACTTTTGGAGAAAATTCAAAACATTCATTTATTCAATAGAGCCCAATAGCATAAACCAGCGATTTGAATGAAGAATCACATTTCTTGGTAGAATCATGCAGGATTGAAATTTTTGATGGTTTTTTACTCCTCTCAACAGCCCAAACAAGTTTCTAAAAGGATGAGTTTGCAACTACTTTACGTTTGGAGAAAATTCAAAACATTCATTATTCAATAGGGCCCAAACTATCAAACACCAGCGGTTTCAATGAACACACATTTCTTGGTAGAATCATGCAGGACTGAAATTTTTGATGTTTTTCTACTCCTCTCATGAGCCCAAACAAGTCTCTAAAAGGATGAGTTTGCAACTACTTTACTTTTGGAGAAAATTCAAAACATTCATTATTCAATAGAGCTCAATAGCAAAAACCAGCGTTTTGAATGAAGAATCACATTTCTTGGTAGAATCATGCAGGATTGAAATTTTTGATGGTTTTTTACTGCTCTCAACAGCCCAAACAAGTTTCTAAAAGGATGAGTTTGCAACTACTTTACTTTTGGAGAAAATTCAAAACATTCATTATTCAATAGGGCCCAAACTATCAAAAACCAGCGGTTTCAATGAACACACATTTCTTGGTAGAATCATGCAGGACTGAAATTTTTGATGTTTTTCTACTCCTCTCATGAGCCCAAACAAGTTTCTAAAAGGATGAGTTTGCAACTACTTTACTTTTGGAGAAAATTCAAAACATTCATTATTCAATAGGGCCCAAACTATCAAAAACCAGCGGTTTGAATGAACACACATTTTTTGGTAGAATCATGCAGGACTGAAATTTTTGATGTTTTTCTACTCCTCTCATGAGCCCAAACAAGTCTCTAAAAGCATGAGTTTGCAACTACTTTACTTTTGGAGAAAATTCAAAACATTCATTATTCAATAGAGCTCAATAGCAAAAACCAGCGTTTTGAATGAAGAATCACATTTCTTGGTAGAATCATGCAGGATTGAAATTTTTGATGGTTTTTTACTGCTCTCAACAGCCCAAACAAGTTTCTAAAAGGATGAGTTTGCAACTACTTTACTTTTGGAGAAAATTCAAAACATTCATTATTCAATAGGGCCCAAACTATCAAAAACCAGCGGTTTGAATGAACACACATTTTTTGGTAGAATCATGCAGGACTGAAATTTTTGATGTTTTTCTACTCCTCTCATGAGCCCAAACAAGTCTCTAAAAGTATGAGTTTGCAACTACTTTACTTTTGGAGAAAATTCAAAACATTCATTATTCAATAGAGCCCAATAGCAAAAATCAGGTTTTGAATGAAGAATCACATTTCTTGGTAGAATCATGCAGGATTGAAATTTTTGATGGTTTTTTACTCCTCTCAACAGCCCAAACAAGTTTCTAAAAGGATGAGTTTGCAACTACTTTACTTTTGGAGAAAATTCAAAACATTCATTATTCAATAGGGCCCAAACTATCAAAAACCAGCGGTTTCAATGAACACACATTTCTTGGTAGAATCGTGCAGGACTGAAATTTTTGATGTTTTTCTACTCCTCTCATGAGCCCAAACAAGTCTCTAAAAGGATGAATTTGCAACTACTTTACTTTTGGAGAAAATTCAAAACATTCATTATTCAATAGAGCCCAATAGCAAAAACCAGCGTTTTGAATGAAGAATCACATTTCTTGGTAGAATCATGCAGGATTTAAATTTTTGATGGTTTTTTACTCCTCTCAACAGCCCAAACAAGTTTCTAAAAGGATGAGTTTGCAACTACTTTACTTTTGGAGAAAATTCAAAACATTCATTATTCAATAGGGCCCAAACTATCAAAAACCAGCGGTTTCAATGAACACACATTTTTTGGTAGAATCATGCAGGACTGAAATTTTTGATGTTTTTCTACTCCTCTCATGAGCCCAAACAAGTCTCTAAAAGCATGAGTTTGCAACTACTTTACTTTTGAAGAAAATTCAAAACATTCATTATTCAATAGAGCCCAATAGCAAAAATCAGGTTTTGAATGAAGAATCACATTTCTTGGTAGAATCATGCAGGATTGAAATTTTTGATGGTTTTTTACTCCTCTCAACAGTCCAAACAAGTTTCTAAAAGGATGAGTTTGCAACTACTTTACTTTTGGAGAAAATTCAAAACATTCATTATTCAATAGGGCCCAAACTATCAAAAACCAGCGGTTTCAATGAACACACATTTCTTGGTAGAATCGTGCAGGACTGAAATTTTTGATGTTTTTCTACTCCTCTCATGAGCCCAAACAAGTCTCTAAAAGGATGAATTTGCAACTACTTTACTTTTGGAGAAAATTCAAAACATTCATTATTCAATAGAGCCCAATAGCAAAAACCAGCGTTTTGAATGAAGAATCACATTTCTTGGTAGAATCATGCAGGATTTAAATTTTTTATGGTTTTTTACTCCTCTCAACAGCCCAAACAAGTTTCTAAAAGGATGAGTTTGCAACTACTTTACTTTTGGAGAAAATTCAAAACACTCATTATTCAATAGGGCCCAAACTATCAAAAACCAGCGGTTTCAATGAACACACATTTCTTGGTAGAATCGTGCAGGACTGAAATTTTTGATGTTTTTCTACTCCTCTCATGAGCCCAAACAAGTCTCTAAAAGGATGAGTTTGCAACTACTTTACTTTTGGAGAAAATTCAAAACATTCATTATTCAATAGAGCCCAATAGCAAAAACCAGCGTTTTGAATGAAGAATCACATTTCTTGGTAGAATCATGCAGGATTGAAATTTTTGATGGTTTTTTACTCCTCTCAACAGCCCAAACAAGTTTCTAAAAGGATGAGTTTGCAACTACTTTACTTTTGGAGAAAATTCAAAACATTCATTATTCAATAGGGCCCAAAGTATCAAAAACCAGCGGTTTCAATGAACACACATTTCTTGGTAGAATCATGCAGGACTGAAATTTTTGATGTTTTTCTACTCCTCTCATGAGCCCAAACAAGTCTCTAAAAGCATGAGTTTGCAACTACTTTACTTTTGGAGAAAATTCAAAACATTCAATATTCAATAGAGCCCAATAGCAAAAACCAGCGTTTTGAATGAAGAATCACATTTCTTGGTAGAATCATGCAGTATTGAAATTTTTGATGGTTTTTTACTCCTCTCAACAGCCCAAACAAGTTTCTAAAAGGATGAGTTTGCAACTACTTTACTTTTGGAGAAAATTCAAAACATTCATTATTCAATAGGGCCCAAACTATCAAAAACCAGCGGTTTCAATGAACACACATTTCTTGGTAGAATCATGCAGGACTGAAATTTTTGATGTTTTTCTACTCCTCTTATGAGTCCAAACAAGTCTCTAAAAGGATGAGTTTGCAACTACTTTACTTTTGGAGAAAATTCAAAACATTCATTATTCAATAGAGCCCAATAGCAAAAACCAGCGTTTTGAATGAAGAATCACATTTCTTGGTAGAATCATGCAGGATTGAAATTTTTGATGGTTTTTTACTCCTCTCAACAGCCCAAACAAGTTTCTAAAAGGATGAGTTTGCAGCTACTTTACTTTTGGAGAAAATTCAAAACATTCATTATTCAATAGAGCCCAATAGCAAAAACCAGCGTTATGAATGAAGAATCACATTTCTTGGTAGAATCATGCAGGATTGAAATTTTTGATGGTTTTTTACTTCTCTCAACAGCCCAAACAAGTTTCTAAAAGGATGAGTTTGCAACTACTTTACTTTTGGAGAAAATTCAAAACATTCATTATTCAATAGGGCCCAAAATATCAATAACCAGCGGTTTGAATGAACACACATTTCTTGGTAGAATCGTGCAGGACTGAAATTTTTGATTTTTTTCTACTCCTCTCATGAGCCCAAACAAGTCTCTAAAAGGATGAGTTTGCAACTACTTTACTTTTGGAGAAAATTCAAAACATTCATTATTCAATAGAGCCCAATAGCAAAAACCAGCGTTTTGAATGAAGAATCACATTTCTTGGTAGAATCATGCAGGATTGAAATTTTTGATGGTTTTTTACTCCTCTCAACAGCCCAAACAAGTTTCTAAAAGGATGAGTTTGCAACTACTTTACTTTTGGAGAAAATTCAAAACATTCATTATTCAATAGGGCCCAAACTATCAAAAACCAGCGGTTTCAATGAACACACATTTCTTGGTAGAATCATGCAGGACTGAAATTTTTGATGTTTTTCTACTCCTCTCATGAGCCCAAACAAGTCTCTAAAAGCATGAGTTTGCAACTACTTTACTTTTGGAGAAAATTCAAAACATTCATTATTCAATAGAGCCCAATAGCAAAAATCAGGTTTTGAATGAAGAATCACATTTCTTGGTAGAATCATGCAGGATTGAAATTTTTGATGGTTTTTTACTCCTCTCAACAGCCCAAACAAGTTTCTAAAAGGATGAGTTTGCAACTACTTTACTTTTGGAGAAAATTCAAAACATTCATTATTCAATAGGGCCCAAAATATCAAAAACCAGCGGTTTGAATGAACACACATTTCTTGGTAGAATCGTGCAGGACTGAAATTTTTGTTGTTTTTCTACTACTCTCATGAGCCCAAACAAGACTCTAAAAGGATGAGTTTGCAACTACTTTACTTTTGGAGAAAATTCAAAACATTCATTATTCAATAGAGCCCAATAGCAATAACCAGCGTTTTAAATGAAGAATCACATTTCTTGGTAGAATCATGCAGGATTGAAATTTTTGATGTTTTTTTACTCATCTCAACAGCCCAAACAAGTTTCTAAAAGGATGAGTTTGCAACTACTTTACTTTTGGAGAAAATTCAAAACATTCATTATTCAATAGGGCCCAAACTATCAAAAACCAGCGGTTTCAATGAACACACATTTCTTGGTAGAATCATGCAGGACTGAAATTTTTGATGTTTTTCTACTCCTCTCATGAGCCCAAACAAGTCTCTAAAAGCATGAGTTTGCAACTACTTTACTTTTGGAGAAAATTCAAAACATTCATTATTCAATAGAGCCCAATAGCAAAAATCAGGTTTTGAATGAAGAATCACATTTCTTGGTAGAATCATGCAGGATTGAAATTTTTGATGGTTTTTTACTCCTCTCAACAGCCCAAACAAGTTTCTAAAAGGATGAGTTTGCAACTACTTTACGTTTGGAGAAAATTCAAAACATTCATTATTCAATAGGGCCCAAACTATCAAACACCAGCGGTTTCAATGAACACACATTTTTTGGTAGAATCATGCAGGACTGAAATTTTTGATGTTTTTCTACTCCTCTCATGAGCCCAAACAAGTCTCTAAAAGCATGAGTTTGCAACTACTTTACTTTTGAAGAAAATTCAAAACATTCATTATTCAATAGAGCCCAATAGCAAAAATCAGGTTTTGAATGAAGAATCACATTTCTTGGTAGAATCATGCAGGATTGAAATTTTTGATGGTTTTTTACTCCTCTCAACAGCCCAAACAAGTTTCTAAAAGGATGAGTTTGCAACTACTTTACTTTTGGAGAAAATTCAAAACATTCATTATTCAATAGGGCCCAAACTATCAAAAACCAGCGGTTTCAATGAACACACATTTCTTGGTAGAATCGTGCAGGACTGAAATTTTTGATGTTTTTCTACTCCTCTCATGAGCCCAAACAAGTCTCTAAAAGGATGAATTTGCAACTACTTTACTTTTGGAGAAAATTCAAAACATTCATTATTCAATAGAGCCCAATAGCAAAAACCAGCGTTTTGAATGAAGAATCACATTTCTTGGTAGAATCATGCAGGATTGAAATTTTTGATGGTTTTTTACTCCTCTCAACAGCCCAAACAAGTTTCTAAAAGGATGAGTTTGCAACTACTTTACGTTTGGAGAAAATTCAAAACATTCATTATTCAATAGGGCCCAAACTATCAAACACCAGCGGTTTCAATGAACACACATTTCTTGGTAGAATCATGCAGGACTGAAATTTTTGATGTTTTTCTACTCCTCTCATGAGCCCAAACAAGTCTCTAAAAGCATGAGTTTGCAACTACTTTACTTTTGGAGAAAATTCAAAACATTCATTATTCAATAGAGCCCAATAGCAAAAATCAGGTTTTGAATGAAGAATCACATTTCTTGGTAGAATCATGCAGGATTGAAATTTTTGATGGTTTTTTACTCCTCTCAACAGCCCAAACAAGTTTCTAAAAGGATGAGTTTGCAACTACTTTACTTTTGGAGAAAATTCAAAACATTCATTATTCAATAGGGCCCAAACTATCAAAAACCAGCGGTTTCAATGAACACACATTTCTTGGTAGAATCAGGCAGGAGTGAAATTTTTGATGTTTTTCTACTCCTCTCATGAGACCAAACAAGTCTCTAAAAGCATGAGTTTGCAACTACTTTACTTTTGGAGAAAATTCAAAACATTCATTATTCAATAGAGCCCAATAGCAAAAACCAGCGTTTTGAATGAAGAATCACATTTCTTGGTAGAATCATGCAGGATTGAAATTTTTGATGGTTTTTTACTGCTCTCAACAGCCCAAACAAGTTTCTAAAAGGATGAGTTTGCAACTACTTTACTTTTGGAGAAAATTCAAAACATTCATTATTCAATAGGGCCCAAACTATCAAAAACCAGTGGTTTGAATGAACACACATTTCTTGGTAGAATCGTGCAGGACTGAAATTTTTGATGTTTTTCTACTCCTCTCATGAGCCCAAACAAGTCTCTAAAAGCATGAGTTTGCAACTACTTTACTTTTGGAGAAAATTCAAAACATTCATTATTCAATAGAGCCCAATAGCAAAAATCAGGTTTTGAATGAAGAATCACATTTCTTGGTAGAATCATGCAGGATTGAAATTTTTGATGGTTTTTTACTCCTCTCAACAGCCCAAACAAGTTTCTAAAAGGATGAGTTTGCAACTACTTTACTTTTGGAGAAAATTCAAAACATTCATTATTCAATAGGGCCCAAACTATCAAAAACCAGCGGTTTGAATGAACACACATTTCTTGGTAGAATCGTGCAGGACTGAAATTTTTGATGTTTTTCTACTCCTCTCATGAGCCCAAACAAGTCTCTAAAAGGATGAGTTTGCAACTACTTTACTTTTGGAGAAAATTCAAAACATTCATTATTCAATAGAGCTCAATAGCAAAAACCAGCGTTTTGAATGAAGAATCACATGTCTTGGTAGAATCATGCAGGATTGAAATTTTTGATGGTTTCTTACTCCTCTCAACAGCCCAAACAAGTTTCTAAAAGGATGAGTTTGCAACTACTTTACTTTTGGAGAAAATTCAAAACATTCATTAATCAATAGGGCCCAAACTATCAAAAACCAGCGGTTTGAATGAACACACATTTCTTGGTAGAATCATGCAGGACTGAAATTTTTGATGTTTTTCTACTCCTCTCATGAGCCCAAACAAGTCTCTAAAAGCATGAGTTTGCAACTACTTTACTTTTGGAGAAAATTCAAAACATTCATTATTCAATAGAGCCCAATAGCAAAAATCAGGTTTTGAATGAAGAATCACATTTCTTGGTAGAATCATGCAGGATTGAAATTTTTGATGGTTTTTTACTCCTCTCAACAGCCCAAACAAGTTTCTAAAAGGATGAGTTTGCAACTACTTTACTTTTGGAGAAAATTAAAAACATTCATTATTCAATAGGGCCCAAACTATCAAACACCAGCGGTTTCAATGAACACACATTTCTTGGTAGAATCATGCAGGACTGAAATTTTTGATGTTTTTCTACTCCTCTCATGAGCCCAAACAAGTCTCTAAAAGCATGAGTCTGCAACTACTTTACTTTTCGAGAAAATTCAAAACATTCATTATTCAATAGAGCCCAATAGCAAAAACCAGCGTTTTGAATGAAGAATCACATTTCTTGGTAGAATCATGCAGGATTGAAATTTTTGATGGTTTTTTACTGCTCTCAACAGCCCAAACAAGTTTCTAAAAGGATGAGTTTGCAACTACTTTACTTTTGGAGAAAATTCAAAACATTCATTATTCAATAGGGCCCAAACTATCAAAAACCAGCGGTTTCAATGAACACACATTTCTTGGTAGAATCATGCAGGACTGAAATTTTTGATGTTTTTCTACTCCTCTCATGAGCCCAAACAAGTCTCTAAAAGCATGAGTTTGCAACTACTTTAATTTTGGAGAAAATTCAAAACATTCATTATTCATTAGAGCCCAATAGCAAAAACCAGCGTTTTGAATGAAGAATCACATTTCTTGGTAGAATCATGCAGGATTGAAATTTTTGATGGTTGTTTACTCCTCTCAACAGCCCAAACAAGTTTCTAAAAGGATGAGTTTGCAACTACTTTACTTTTGGAGAAAATTCAAAACATTCATTATTCAATAGGGCCCAAACTATCAAAAACCAGCGGTTTCAATGAACACACATTTCTTGGTAGAATCATGCAGGACTGAAATTTTTGATGTTTTTCTACTCCTCTCATGAGCCCAAACAAGTCTCTAAAAGCATGAGTTTGCAACTACTTTACTTTTGGAGAAAATTCAAAACATTCATTATTCAATAGAGCCCAATAGCAAAAATCA
This sequence comes from Dendrobates tinctorius, assembly GCF_039654945.1. Classification (NCBI taxonomy): domain Eukaryota; kingdom Metazoa; phylum Chordata; class Amphibia; order Anura; family Dendrobatidae; genus Dendrobates; species Dendrobates tinctorius. The sequence goes on from NW_027361793.1 coordinate 28,825,673, forward strand.
GGTTTTGAATGAAGAATCACATTTCTTGGTAGAATCATGCAGGATTGAAATTTTTGATGGTTTTTTACTCCTCTCAACAGCCCAAACAAGTTTCTAAAAGGATGAGTTTGCAACTACTTTATTTTTGGAGAAAATTCAAAACATTCATTATTCAATAGGGCCCAAACTATCAAAAACCAGTGGTTTCAATAAACACACATTTCTTGGTGGGATCATGCAGGACTGAAATTTTTGATGTTTTTCTACTCCTCTCATGAGCCCAAACAAGTCTCTAAAAGCATGAGTTTGCAACTACTTTACTTTTGGAGAAAATTCAAAACATTCATTATTCAATAGAGCCCAATAGCAAAAAACAGCGTTTTGAATGAAGAATCACATTTCTTGGTAGAATCATGCAGGATTGAAATTTTTGATGGTTTTTTACTGCTCTCAACAGCCCAAACAAGTTTCTAAAAGGATGAGTTTGCAACTGCTTTACTTTTGGAGAAAATTCAAAACATTCATTATTCAATAGGGCCCAAACTATCAAAAACCAGCGGTTTCAATGAACACACATTTCTTGGTAGAATCATGCAGGACTGAAATTTTTGATGTTTTTCTACTCCTCTCATGAGCCCAAACAAGTCTCTAAAAGCATGAGTTTGCAACTACTTTAATTTTGGAGAAAATTCAAAACATTCATTATTCAATAGAGCCCAATAGCAAAAACCAGCGTTTTGAATGAAGAATCACATTTCTTGGTAGAATCATGCAGGATTGAAATTTTTGATGGTTGTTTACTCCTCTCAACAGCCCAAACAAGTTTCTAAAAGGATGAGTTTGCAACTACTTTACTTTTGGAGAAAATTCAAAACATTCATTATTCAATAGGGCCCAAACTATCAAAAACCAGCGGTTTCAATGAACACACATTTCTTGGTAGAATCATGCAGGACTGAAATTTTTGATGTTTTTCTACTCCTCTCATGAGCCCAAACAAGTCTCTAAAAGCATGAGTTTGCAACTACTTTACTTTTGGAGAAAATTCAAAACATTCATTATTCAATAGAGCCCAATAGCAAAAATCAGGTTTTGAATGAAGAATCACATTTCTTGGTAGAATCATGCAGGATTGAAATTTTTGATGGTTTTTTACTCCTCTCAACAGCCCAAACAAGTTTCTAAAAGGATGAGTTTGCAACTACTTTATTTTTGGAGAAAATTCAAAACATTCATTATTCAATAGGGCCCAAACTATCAAAAACCAGTGGTTTCAATAAACACACATTTCTTGGTGGGATCATGCAGGACTGAAATTTTTGATGTTTTTCTACTCCTCTCATGAGCCCAAACAAGTCTCTAAAAGCATGAGTTTGCAACTACTTTACTTTTGGAGAAAATTAAAAACATTCATTATTCAATAGAGCCCAAGAGCAAAAATCAGGTTTTGAATGAAGAATCACATTTCTTGGTAGAATCATGCAGGATTGAAATTTTTGATGGTTTTTTACTCCTCTCAACAGCCCAAACAAGTTTCTAAAAGGATGAGTTTGCAACTTCTTTACTTTTGGAGAAAATTCAAAACATTCATTATTCAATAGGGCCCAAACTATCAAAAACCAGCGGTTTCAATGAACACACATTTCTTGGTAGAATCATGCAGGACTGAAATTTTTGATGTTTTTCTACTCCTCTCATGAGCCCAAACAAGTCTCTAAAAGCATGAGTTTGCAACTACTTTAATTTTGGAGAAAATTCAAAACATTCATTATTCAATAGAGCCCAATAGCAAAAACCAGCGTTTTGAATGAAGAATCACATTTCTTGGTAGAATCATGCAGGATTGAAATTTTTGATGGTTGTTTACTCCTCTCAACAGCCCAAACAAGTTTCTAAAAGGATGAGTTTGCAACTACTTTACTTTTGGAGAAAATTCAAAACATTCATTATTCAATAGGGCCCAAACTATCAAAAACCAGCGGTTTCAATGAACACACATTTCTTGGTAGAATCATGCAGGACTGAAATTTTTGATGTTTTTCTACTCCTCTCATGAGCCCAAACAAGTCTCTAAAAGCATGAGTTTGCAACTACTTTACTTTTGGAGAAAATTCAAAACATTCATTATTCAATAGAGCCCAATAGCAAAAATCAGGTTTTGAATGAAGAATCACATTTCTTGGTAGAATCATGCAGGATTGAAATTTTTGATGGTTTTTTACTCCTCTCAACAGCCCAAACAAGTTTCTAAAAGGATGAGTTTGCAACTACTTTATTTTTGGAGAAAATTCAAAACATTCATTATTCAATAGGGCCCAAACTATCAAAAACCAGTGGTTTCAATAAACACACATTTCTTGGTGGGATCATGCAGGACTGAAATTTTTGATGTTTTTCTACTCCTCTCATGAGCCCAAACAAGTCTCTAAAAGCATGAGTTTGCAACTACTTTACTTTTGGAGAAAATTCAAAACATTCATTATTCAATAGAGCCCAAGAGCAAAAATCAGGTTTTGAATGAAGAATCACATTTCTTGGTAGAATCATGCAGGATTGAAATTTTTGATGGTTTTTTACTCCTCTCAACAGCCCAAACAAGTTTCTAAAAGGATGAGTTTGCAACTACTTTACTTTTGGAGAAAATTCAAAACATTCATTATTCAATAGGGCCCAAACTATCAAAAACCAGCGGTTTGAATGAACACACATTTCTTGGTAGAATCGTGCAGGACTGAAATTTTTGATGTTTTTCCACTCCTCTCATTAGCCCAAACAAGTCTCTAAAAGGATGAGTCTGCAACTACTTTACTTTTGGAGAAAATTCAAAACATTCATTAATCAATAGAGCCCAATAGCAAAAAACAGCGTTTTGAATGAAGAATCACATTTCTTGGTAGAATCATGCAGGATTGAAATTTTTGATGGTTTTTTACTGCTCTCAACAGCCCAAACAAGTTTCTAAAAGGATGAGTTTGCAACTGCTTTACTTTTGGAGAAAATTCAAAACATTCATTATTCAATAGGGCCCAAACTATCAAAAACCAGCGGTTTCAATGAACACACATTTCTTGGTAGAATCATGCAGGACTGAAATTTTTGATGTTTTTCTACTCCTCTCATGAGCCCAAACAAGTCTCTAAAAGCATGAGTTTGCAACTACTTTAATTTTGGAGAAAATTCAAAACATTCATTATTCAATAGAGCCCAATAGCAAAAACCAGCGTTTTGAATGAAGAATCACATTTCTTGGTAGAATCATGCAGGATTGAAATTTTTGATGGTTTTTTACTCCTCTCAACAGCCCAAACAAGTTTCTAAAAGGATGAGTTTGCAACTACTTTACTTTTGGAGAAAATTCAAAACATTCATTATTCAATAGGGCCCAAACTATCAAAAACCAGCGGTTTCAATGAACACACATTTCTTGGTAGAATCATGCAGGACTGAAATTTTTGATGTTTTTCTACTCCTCTCATGAGCCCAAACAAGTCTCTAAAAGCATGAGTTTGCAACTACTTTAATTTTGGAGAAAATTCAAAACATTCATTATTCAATAGAGCCCAATAGCAAAAACCAGCGTTTTGAATGAAGAATCACATTTCTTGGTAGAATCATGCAGGATTGAAATTTTTGATGGTTGTTTACTCCTCTCAACAGCCCAAACAAGTTTCTAAAAGGATGAGTTTGCAACTACTTTACTTTTGGAGAAAATTCAAAACATTCATTATTCAATAGGGCCCAAACTATCAAAAACCAGCGGTTTCAATGAACACACATTTCTTGGTAGAATCTTGCAGGACTGAAATTTTTGATGTTTTTCTACTCCTCTCATGAGCCCAAACAAGTCTCTAAAAGCATGAGTTTGCAACTACTTTACTTTTGGAGAAAATTCAAAACATTCATTATTCAAGAGAGCCCAATAGCAAAAACAAGGTTTTGAATGAAGAATCACATTTCTTGGTAGAATCATGCAGGATTGAAATTTTTGATGGTTTTTTACTCCTCTCAACAGCCCAAACAAGTTTCTAAAAGGATGAGTTTGCAACTACTTTATTTTTGGAGAAAATTCAAAACATTCATTATTCAATAGGGCCCAAACTATCAAAAACCAGTGGTTTCAATAAACACACATTTCTTGGTGGGATCATGCAGGACTGAAATTTTTGATGTTTTTCTACTCCTCTCATGAGCCCAAACAAGTCTCTAAAAGCATGAGTTTGCAACTACTTTACTTTTGGAGAAAATTCAAAACATTCATTATTCAATAGAGCCCAAGAGCAAAAATCAGGTTTTGAATGAAGAATCACATTTCTTGGTAGAATCATGCAGGATTGAAATTTTTGATGGTTTTTTACTCCTCTCAACAGCCCAAACAAGTTTCTAAAAGGATGAGTTTGCAACTGCTTTACTTTTGGAGAAAATTCAAAACATTCATTATTCAATAGGGCCCAAACTATCAAAAACCAGCGGTTTCAATGAACACACATTTCTTGGTAGAATCATGCAGGACTGAAATTTTTGATGTTTTTCTACTCCTCTCATGAGCCCAAACAAGTCTCTAAAAGCATGAGTTTGCAACTACTTTAATTTTGGAGAAAATTCAAAACATTCATTATTCAATAGAGCCCAATAGCAAAAACCAGCGTTTTGAATGAAGAATCACATTTCTTGGTAGAATCATGCAGGATTGAAATTTTTGATGGTTTTTTACTCCTCTCAACAGCCCAAACAAGTTTCTAAAAGGATGAGTTTGCAACTACTTTACTTTTGGAGAAAATTCAAAACATTCATTATTCAATAGGGCCCAAACTATCAAAAACCAGCGGTTTCAATGAACACACATTTCTTGGTAGAATCATGCAGGACAGAAATTTTTGATGTTTTTCTACTCCTCTCATGAGCCCAAACAAGTCTCTAAAAGCATGAGTTTGCAACTACTTTAATTTTGGAGAAAATTCAAAACATTCATTATTCAATAGAGCCCAATAGCAAAAACCAGCGTTTTGAATGAAGAATCACATTTCTTGGTAGAATCATGCAGGATTGAAATTTTTGATGGTTGTTTACTCCTCTCAACAGCCCAAACAAGTTTCTAAAAGGATGAGTTTGCAACTACTTTACTTTTGGAGAAAATTCAAAACATTCATTATTCAATAGGGCCCAAACTATCAAAAACCAGCGGTTTCAATGAACACACATTTCTTGGTAGAATCTTGCAGGACTGAAATTTTTGATGTTTTTCTACTCCTCTCATGAGCCCAAACAAGTCTCTAAAAGCATGAGTTTGCAACTACTTTACTTTTGGAGAAAATTCAAAACATTCATTATTCAAGAGAGCCCAATAGCAAAAACAAGGTTTTGAATGAAGAATCACATTTCTTGGTAGAATCATGCAGGATTGAAATTTTTGATGGTTTTTTACTCCTCTCAACAGCCCAAACAAGTTTCTAAAAGGATGAGTTTGCAACTACTTTATTTTTGGAGAAAATTCAAAACATTCATTATTCAATAGGGCCCAAACTATCAAAAACCAGTGGTTTCAATAAACACACATTTCTTGGTGGGATCATGCAGGACTGAAATTTTTGATGTTTTTCTACTCCTCTCATGAGCCCAAACAAGTCTCTAAAAGCATGAGTTTGCAACTACTTTACTTTTGGAGAAAATTCAAAACATTCATTATTCAATAGAGCCCAAGAGCAAAAATCAGGTTTTGAATGAAGAATCACATTTCTTGGTAGAATCATGCAGGATTGAAATTTTTGATGGTTTTTTACTCCTCTCAACAGCCCAAACAAGTTTCTAAAAGGATGAGTTTGCAACTACTTTACTTTTGGAGAAAATTCAAAACATTCATTATTCAATAGGGCCCAAACTATCAAAAACCAGCGGTTTGAATGAACACACATTTCTTGGTAGAATCGTGCAGGACTGAAATTTTTGATGTTTTTCCACTCCTCTCATTAGCCCAAACAAGTCTCTAAAAGGATGAGTCTGCAACTACTTTACTTTTGGAGAAAATTCAAAACATTCATTATTCAATAGAGCCCAATAGCAAAAAATAGCGTTTTGAATGAAGAATCACATTTCTTGGTAGAATCATGCAGGATTGAAATTTTTGATGGTTTTTTACTCCTCTCAACAGCCCAAACAAGTTTCTAAAAGGATGAGTTTGCAACTACTTTATTTTTGGAGAAAATTCAAAACATTCATTATTCAATAGGGCCCAAACTATCAAAAACCAGTGGTTTCAATAAACACACATTTCTTGGTGGGATCATGCAGGACTGAAATTTTTGATGTTTTTCTACTCCTCTCATGAGCCCAAACAAGTCTCTAAAAGCATGAGTTTGCAACTACTTTACTTTTGGAGAAAATTCAAAACATTCATTATTCAATAGAGCCCAAGAGCAAAAATCAGGTTTTGAATGAAGAATCACATTTCTTGGTAGAATCATGCAGGATTGAAATTTTTGATGGTTTTTTACTCCTCTCAACAGCCCAAACAAGTTTCTAAAAGGATGAGTTTGCAACTACTTTACTTTTGGAGAAAATTCAAAACATTCATTATTCAATAGGGCCCAAACTATCAAAAACCAGCGGTTTGAATGAACACACATTTCTTGGTAGAATCGTGCAGGATTGAAATTTTTTATGTTTTTCCACTCCTCTCATTAGCCCAAACAAGTCTCTAAAAGGATGAGTCTGCAACTACTTTACTTTTGGAGAAAATTCAAAACATTCATTATTCAATAGAGCCCAATAGCAAAAAATAGCGTTTTGAATGAAGAATCACATTTCTTGGTAGAATCATGCAGGATTGAAATTTTTGATGGTTTTTTACTGCCCTCAACAGCCCAAACAAGTTTCTAAAAGGATGAGTTTGCAACTGCTTTACTTTTGGAGAAAATTCAAAACATTCATTATTCAATAGGGCCCAAACTATCAAAAACCAGCGGTTTCAATGAACACACATTTCTTGGTAGAATCATGCAGGACTGAAATTTTTGATGTTTTTCTACTCCTCTCATGAGCCCAAACAAGTCTCTAAAAGGATGAGTTTGCAACTACTTTACTTTTGGAGAAAATTCAAAACATTCATTATTCAATAGAGCCCAATAGCAAAAATCAGGTTTTGAATGAAGAATCACATTTCTTGGTAGAATCATGCAGGATTGAAATTTTTGATGGTTTTTTACTCCTCTCAACAGCCCAAACAAGTTTCTAAAAGGATGAGTTTGCAACTACTTTACTTTTGGAGAAAATTCAAAACATTCATTATTCAATAGGGCCCAAAATATCAAAAACCAGCGGTTTGAATGAACACACATTTCTTGGTAGAATCGTGCAGGACTGAAATTTTTGATGTTTTTCTACTCCTCTCATGAGCCCAAACAAGTCTCTAAAAGGATGAGTTTGCAACTACTTTACTTTTGGAGAAAACTCAAAACATTCATTATTCAATAGAGCCCAATAGCAAAAACCAGCGTTTTGAATGAAGAATCACATTTCTTGGTAGAATCATGCAGGATTGAAATTTTTGATGGTTGTTTACTCCTCTCAACAGCCCAAACAAGTTTCTAAAAGGATGAGTTTGCAACTACTTTACTTTTGGAGAAAATTCAAAACATTCATTATTCAATAGGGCCCAAACTATCAAAAACCAGCGGTTTCAATGAACACACATTTCTTGGTAGAATCATGCAGGACTGAAATTTTTGATGTTTTTCTACTCCTCTCATGAGCCCAAACAAGTCTCTAAAAGCATGAGTTTGCAACTACTTTACTTTTGAAGAAAATTCAAAACATTCATTATTCAATAGAGCCCAATAGCAAAAATCAGGTTTTGAATGAAGAATCACATTTCTTGGTAGAATCATGCAGGATTGAAATTTTTGATGGTTTTTTACTCCTCTCAACAGCCCAAACAAGTTTCTAAAAGGATGAGTTTGCAACTACTTTACTTTTGGAGAAAATTCAAAACATTCATTATTCAATAGGGCCCAAAATATCAAAAACCAGCGGTTTGAATGAACACACATTTCTTGGTAGAATCGTGCAGGACTGAAATTTTTGATGTTTTTCTACTCCTCTCATGAGCCCAAACAAGTCTCTAAAAGGATGAGTTTGCAACTACTTTACTTTTGGAGAAAATTCAAAACATTCATTATTCAATAGAGCCCAATAGCAAAAACCTGCGTTTTGAATGAAGAATCACATTTCTTGGTAGAATCATGCAGGATTGAAATTTTTGATGGTTTTTTACTCCTCTCAACAGCCCAAACAAGTTTCTAAAAGGATGAGCTTGCAACTACTTTATTTTTGGAGAAAATTCAAAACATTCATTATTCAATAGGGCCCAAACTATCAAAAACCAGTGGTTTCAATAAACACACATTTCTTGGTGGGATCATGCAGGACTGAAATTTTTGATGTTTTTCTACTCCTCTCATGAGCCCAAACAAGTCTCTAAAAGCATGAGTTTGCAACTACTTTACTTTTGGAGAAAATTCAAAACATTCATTATTCAATAGAGCCCAAGAGCAAAAATCAGGTTTTGAATGAAGAATCACATTTCTTGGTAAAATAATGCAGGATTGAAATTTTTGATGGTTTTTTACTCCTCTCAACAGCCCAAACAAGTTTCTAAAAGGATGAGTTTGCAGTTGCAAACTTTACTTTTGGAGAAAATTCAAAACATTCATTATTCAATAGGGCCCAAACTATCAAAAACCAGCGGTTTCAATGAACACACATTTCTTGGTAGAATCATGCAGGACTGAAATTTTTGATGTTTTTCTACTCCTCTCATGAGCCCAAACAAGTCTCTAAAAGCATGAGTTTGCAACTACTTTACTTTTGGAGAAAATTCAAAACATTCATTATTCAATAGAGCCCAATAGCAAAAACCAGCGTTTTGAATGAAGAATCACATTTCTTGGTAGAATCATGCAGGATTGAAATTTTTGATGGTTTTTTACTCCTCTCAACAGCCCAAACAAGTTTCTAAAAGGATGAGTTTGCAACTACTTTACTTTTGGAGAAAATTCAAAACATTCGTTATTCAATAGGGCCCAAAATATCAAAAACCAGTGGTTTGAATGAACACACATTTCTTGGTAGAATCGTGCAGGACTGAAATTTTTGATGTTTTTCTACTCCTCTCATTAGCCCAAACAAATCTCTAAAAGGATGAGTCTGCAACTACTTTACTTTTGGAGAAAATTCAAAACATTCATTATTCAATAGAGCCCAATAGCAAAAACCAGCGTTTTGAATGAAGAATCACATTTCTTGGTAGAATCATGCAGGATTGAAATTTTTGATGGTTGTTTAGGCTGGTTTCACATTAGCGCATTTTCAGCGCGCGCACGGCCGGGGGTAGCTCCACCCCCGATCCGGCTCTCTGCCCGGCGTGCCCGCCCCTTCCTTGTAGCGCCGCCTCCTAGCGGACAGCGGCGCCTGCAATCGGCGCACCCTATCTTTAGCATAGGGTGCGCCGATCGTGCGCAGGCCGTGCGCTAGTTGCGCTTTGACCTGCGCTGCGCACTTTTGACGGTGCGCCGTGCGCGCCAAAATCCGAAAAGTTTGATTTTGGCGCGCACGGCGCACCGTCAAAAGTGCGCAGCTCAGGTCAAAGCGCAACTAGCGCACGGCCTGCGCACGATCGGCGCACCCTATGCTAAAGATAGGGTGCGCCGATCGCAGGCGCCGCTGTCCGCTAGGAGGCGGCGCTACAAGGAAGGGGCGGGCACGCCGGGCAGAGAGCCGGATCGGGGGCGGAGCTACCCCCGGCCGTGCGCGCGCTGAAAATGCGCTAATGTGAAACCGGCCTTACTCCTCTCAACAGCCCAAACAAGTTTCTAAAAGGATGAGTTTGCAACTACTTTACTTTTGGAGAAAATTCAAAACATTCATTATTCAATAGGGCCCAAACTATCAAAAACCAGCGGTTTCAATGAACACACATTTCTTGGTAGAATCATGCAGGACTGAAATTTTTGATGTTTTTCTACTCCTCTCATGAGACCAAACAAGTCTCTAAAAGCATGAGTTTGCAACTACTTTACTTTTGGAGAAAATTCAAAACATTCATTATTCAATAGAGCCCAATAGCAAAAATCAGGTTTTGAATGAAGAATCACATTTCTTGGTAGAATCATGCAGGATTGAAATTTTTGATGGTTTTTTACTCCTCTCAACAGCCCAAACAAGTTTCTAAAAGGATGAGTTTGCAACTACTTTACTTTTGGAGAAAATTCAAAACATTCATAATTCAATAGGGCCCAAACTATCAAAAACCAGCGGTTTCAATGAACACACATTTCTTGGTAGAATCATGCAGGACTGAAATTTTTGATGTTTTTCTACTCCTCTCATGAGCCCAAACAAGTCTCTAAAAGCATGAGTTTGCAACTACTTTACTTTTGGAGAAAATTCAAAACATTCATTATTCAATAGAGCCCAATAGCAAAAATCAGGTTTTGAATGAAGAATCACATTTCTTGGTAGAATCATGCAGGATTGAAATTTTTGATGGTTTTTTACTCCTCTCAACAGCCCAAACAAGTTTCTAAAAGGATGAGTTTGCAACTACTTTACTTTTGGAGAAAATTCAAAACATTCATTATTCAATAGGGCCCAAACTATCAAAAACCAGCGGTTTGAATGAACACACATTTCTTGGTAGAATCGTGCAGGACTGAAATTTTTGATGTTTTTCTACTCCTCTCATTAGCCCAAACAAGTCTCTAAAAGGATGAGTCTGCAACTACTTTACTTTTGGAGAAAATTCAAAACATTCATTATTCAATAGAGCCCAATAGCAAAAACCAGCGTTTTGAATGAAGAATCACATTTCTTGGTAGAATCATGCAGGATTGAAATTTTTGATGGTTTTTTACTGCTCTCAACAGCCCAAACAAGTTTCTAAAAGGATGAGTTTGCAACTACTTTACTTTTGGAGAAAATTCAAAACATTCATTATTCAATAGGGCCCAAACTATCAAAAACCAGCGGTTTCAATGAACACACATTTCTTGGTAGAATCATGCAGGACTGAAATTTTTGATGTTTTTCTACTCCTCTCATGAGCCCAAACAAGTCTCTAAAAGCATGAGTTTGCAACTACTTTACTTTTTAAGAAAATTCAAAACATTCATTATTCAATAGAGCCCAATAGCAAAAATCAGGTTTTGAATGAAGAATCACATTTCTTGGCAGAATCATGCAGGATTGAAATTTTTGATGGTTTTTTACTCCTCTCAACAGCCCAAACAAGTTTCTAAAAGGATGAGTTTGCAACTACTTTACTTTTGGAGAAAATTCAAAACATTCATTATTCAATAGGGCCCAAACTATCAAAAACCAGCGGTTTGAATGAACACACATTTCTTGGTAGAATCGTGCAGGACTGAAATTTTTGATGTTTTTCTACTCCTCTCATTAGCCCAAACAAGTCTCTAAAAGGATGAGTTTGCAACTACTTTACTTTTGGAGAAAATTCAAAACATTCATTATTCAATAGAGCCCAATAGCAAAAACCAGCGGTTTGCATGAACACACATTTCTTGGTAGAATCATGCAGGACTGAAATTTCTGATGTTTTTCTACTCTCATGAGCCCAAACAAGTCTCTAAAAGCATGAGTTTGCAACTACTTTACTTTTGGAGAAAATTCAAAACATTCATTATTCAATAGGGCCCAAACTATCAAAAACCAGCGGTTTCAATGAACACACATTTCTTGGTAGAATCATGCAGGACTGAAATTTTTGATGTTTTTCTACTCCTCTCATGAGCCCAAACAAGTCTCTAAAAGCATGAGTTTGCAACTACTTTACTTTTGGAGAAAATTCAAAACATTCATTATTCAATAGAGCCCAATAGCAAAAATCAGGTTTTGAATGAAGAATCACATTTCTTGGTAGAATCATGCAAGATTGAAATTTTTGATGGTTTTTTACTCCTCTCAACAGCCCAAACAAGTTTCTAAAAGGATGAGTTTGCAACTACTTTACTTTTGGAGAAAATTCAAAACATTCATTATTCAATAGGGCCCAAACTATCAAAAACCAGCGGTTTCAATGAACACACATTTCTTGGTAGAATCGTGCAGGACTGAAATTTTTGATGTTTTTCTACTCCTCTCATTAGCCCAAACAAGTCTCTAAAAGGATGAGTTTGCAACTACTTTACTTTTGGAGAAAATTCAAAACATTCATTATTCAATAGGGCCCAAACTATCAAAAACCAGCGGTTTCAATGAACACACATTTCTTGGTAGAATCATGCAGGACTGAAATTTTTGATGTTTTTCTACTCCTCTCATGAGCCCAAACAAGTCTCTAAAAGCATGAGTTTGCAACTACTTTACTTTTGGAGAAAATTCAAAACATTCATTATTCAATAGGGCCCAAACTATCAAAAACCAGCGGTGTCAATGAACACACATTTCTTGGTAGAATCATGCAGGACTGAAATTTTTTGATGTTTTTCTACTCCTCTCATGAGCCCAAACAAGTCTCTAAAAGCATGAGTTTGCAACTACTTTACTTTTGGAGAAAATTCAAAACATTCATTATTCAATAGGGCCCAAACTATCAAAAACCAGCGGTTTCAATGAACACACATTTCTTGGTAGAATCATGCAGGACTGAAATTTTTGATGTTTTTCTACTCCTCTCATGAGCCCAAACAAGTCTCTAAAAGCATGAGTTTGCAACTACTTTACTTTTGGAGAAAATTCAAAACATTCATTATTCAATAGAGCCCAATAGCAAAAATCAGGTTTTGAATGAAGAATCACATTTCTTGGTAGAATCATGCAGGATTGAAATTTTTGATGGTTTTTTACTCCTCTCAACAGCCCAAACAAGTTTCTAAAAGGATGAGTTTGCAACTACTTTACTTTTGGAGAAAATTCAAAACATTCATTATTCAATAGGGCCCAAAATATCAAAAACCAGCGGTTTGAATGAACACACATTTCTTGGTAGAATCGTGCAGGACTGAAATTTTTGATGTTTTTCTACTCCTCTCATGAGCCCAAACAAGTCTCTAAAAGGATGAGTTTGCAACTACTTTACTTTTGGAGAAAATTCAAAACATTCATTATTCAATAGAGCCCAATAGCAAAAACCAGCGTTTTGAATGAAGAATCACATTTCTTGGTAGAATCATGCAGGATTTAAATTTTTGATGGTTTTTTACTCCTCTCAACAGCCCAAACAAGTTTCTAAAAGGATGAGTTTGCAACTACTTTACTTTTGAAAAAAATTCAAAACATTCATTATTCAATAGGGCCCAAACTATCAAAAACCAGCGGTTTCAATGAACACACATTTCTTGGTAGAATCATGCAGGACTGAAATTTTTGATGTTTTTCTACTCCTCTCATGAGCCCAAACAAGTCTCTAAAAGCATGAGTTTGCAACTACTTTGCTTTTGGAGAAAATTCAAAACATTCATTATTCAATAGCGCCCAATAGCAAAAATCAGGTTTTGAATGAAGAATCACATTTCTTGGTAGAATCATGCAGGATTGAAATTTTTGATGGTTTTTTACTCCTCTCAACAGCCCAAACAAGTTTCTAAAAGGATGAGTTTGCAACTACTTTACGTTTGGAGAAAATTCAAAACATTCATTATTCAATAGGGCCCAAACTATCAAACACTAGCGGTTTCAATGAACACACATTTCTTGGTAGAATCATGCAGGACTGAAATTTTTGATGTTTTTCTACTCCTCTCATGAGCGCAAACAAGTCTCTAAAAGCATGAGTTTGCAACTACTTTACTTTTGGAGAAAATTCAAAACATTCATTATTCAATAGAGCCCAATAGCAAAAATCAGGTTTTGAATGAAGAATCACATTTCTTGGTAGAATCATGCAGGATTGAAATTTTTGATGGTTTTTTACTCCTCTCAACAGCCCAAACAAGTTTCTAAAAGGATGAGTTTGCAACTACTTTACTTTTGGAGAAAATTCAAAACATTCATTATTCAATAGGGCCCAAACTATCAAAAACCAGCGGTTTCAATGAACACACATTTCTTGGTAGAATCAGGCAGGAGTGAAATTTTTGATGTTTTTCTACTCCTCTCATGAGACCAAACAAGTCTCTAAAAGCATGAGTTTGCAACTACTTTACTTTTGGAGAAAATTCAAAACATTCATTATTCAATAGAGCCCAATAGCAAAAACCAGCGTTTTGAATGAAGAATCACATTTCTTGGTAGAATCATGCAGGATTGAAATTTTTGATGGTTTTTTACTGCTCTCAACAGCCCAAACAAGTTTCTAAAAGGATGAGTTTGCAACTACTTTACTTTTGGAGAAAATTCAAAACATTCATTATTCAATAGGGCCCAAACTATCAAAAACCAGTGGTTTGAATGAACACACATTTCTTGGTAGAATCGTGCAGGACTGAAATTTTTGATGTTTTTCTACTCCTCTCATGAGCCCAAACAAGTCTCTAAAAGCATGAGTTTGCAACTACTTTACTTTTGGAGAAAATTCAAAACATTCATTATTCAATAGAGCCCAATAGCAAAAATCAGGTTTTGAATGAAGAATCACATTTCTTGGTAGAATCATGCAGGATTGAAATTTTTGATGGTTTTTTACTCCTCTCAACAGCCCAAACAAGTTTCTAAAAGGATGAGTTTGCAACTACTTTACTTTTGGAGAAAATTCAAAACATTCATTATTCAATAGGGCCCAAACTATCAAAAACCAGCGGTTTGAATGAACACACATTTCTTGGTAGAATCGTGCAGGACTGAAATTTTTGATGTTTTTCTACTCCTCTCATGAGCCCAAACAAGTCTCTAAAAGGATGAGTTTGCAACTACTTTACTTTTGGAGAAAATTCAAAACATTCATTATTCAATAGAGCTCAATAGCAAAAACCAGCGTTTTGAATGAAGAATCACATGTCTTGGTAGAATCATGCAGGATTGAAATTTTTGATGGTTTCTTACTCCTCTCAACAGCCCAAACAAGTTTCTAAAAGGATGAGTTTGCAACTACTTTACTTTTGGAGAAAATTCAAAACATTCATTATTCAATAGGGCCCAAACTATCAAAAACCAGAGGTTTGAATGAACACACATTTCTTGGTAGAATCATGCAGGACTGAAATTTTTGATGTTTTTCTACTCCTCTCATGAGCCCAAACAAGTCTCTAAAAGCATGAGTTTGCAACTACTTTACTTTTGGAGAAAATTCAAAACATTCATTATTCAATAGAGCCCAATAGCAAAAATCAGGTTTTGAATGAAGAATCACATTTCTTGGTAGAATCATGCAGGATTGAAATTTTTGATGGTTTTTTACTCCTCTCAACAGCCCAAACAAGTTTCTAAAAGGATGAGTTTGCAACTACTTTACTTTTGGAGAAAATTCAAAACATTCATTATTCAATAGGGCCCAAACTATCAAAAACCAGCGGTTTCAATGAACACACATTTCTTGGTAGAATCAGGCAGGAGTGAAATTTTTGATGTTTTTCTACTCCTCTCATGAGACCAAACAAGTCTCTAAAAGCATGAGTTTGCAACTACTTTACTTTTGGAGAAAATTCAAAACATTCATTATTCAATAGAGCCCAATAGCAAAAACCAGCGTTTTGAATGAAGAATCACATTTCTTGGTAGAATCATGCAGGATTGAAATTTTTGATGGTTTTTTACTGCTCTCAACAGCCCAAACAAGTTTCTAAAAGGATGAGTTTGCAACTACTTTACTTTTGGAGAAAATTCAAAACATTCATTATTCAATAGGGCCCAAACTATCAAAAACCAGTGGTTTGAATGAACACACATTTCTTGGTAGAATCGTGCAGGACTGAAATTTTTGATGTTTTTCTACTCCTCTCATGAGCCCAAACAAGTCTCTAAAAGCATGAGTTTGCAACTACTTTACTTTTGGAGAAAATTCAAAACATTCATTATTCAATAGAGCCCAATAGCAAAAATCAGGTTTTGAATGAAGAATCACATTTCTTGGTAGAATCATGCAGGATTGAAATTTTTGATGGTTTTTTACTCCTCTCAACAGCCCAAACAAGTTTCTAAAAGGATGAGTTTGCAACTACTTTACTTTTGGAGAAAATTCAAAACATTCATTATTCAATAGGGCCCAAACTATCAAAAACCAGCGGTTTGAATGAACACACATTTCTTGGTAGAATCGTGCAGGACTGAAATTTTTGATGTTTTTCTACTCCTCTCATGAGCCCAAACAAGTCTCTAAAAGGATGAGTTTGCAACTACTTTACTTTTGGAGAAAATTCAAAACATTCATTATTCAATAGAGCTCAATAGCAAAAACCAGCGTTTTGAATGAAGAATCACATGTCTTGGTAGAATCATGCAGGATTGAAATTTTTGATGGTTTTTTACTCCTCTCAACAGCCCAAACAAGTTTCTAAAAGGATGAGTTTGCAACTACTTTACTTTTGGAGAAAATTCAAAACATTCATTATTCAATAGGGCCCAAACTATCAAAAACCAGCGGTTTCAATGAACACACATTTCTTGGTAGAATCAGGCAGGAGTGAAATTTTTGATGTTTTTCTACTCCTCTCATGAGACCAAACAAGTCTCTAAAAGCATGAGTTTGCAACTACTTTACTTTTGGAGAAAATTCAAAACATTCATTATTCAATAGAGCCCAATAGCAAAAACCAGCGTTTTGAATGAAGAATCACATTTCTTGGTAGAATCATGCAGGATTGAAATTTTTGATGGTTTTTTACTGCTCTCAACAGCCCAAACAAGTTTCTAAAAGGATGAGTTTGCAACTACTTTACTTTTGGAGAAAATTCAAAACATTCATTATTCAATAGAGCCCAATAGCAAAAATCAGGTTTTGAATGAAGAATCACATTTCTTGGTAGAATCATGCAGGATTGAAATTTTTGATGGTTTTTTACTCCTCTCAACAGCCCAAACAAGTTTCTAAAAGGATGAGTTTGCAACTACTTTACTTTTGGAGAAAATTCAAAACATTCATTATTCAATAGGGCCCAAACTATCAAAAACCAGCGGTTTGAATGAACACACATTTCTTGGTAGAATCGTGCAGGACTGAAATTTTTGATGTTTTTCTACTCCTCTCATGAGCCCAAACAAGTCTCTAAAAGGATGAGTTTGCAACTACTTTACTTTTGGAGAAAATTCAAAACATTCATTATTCAATAGAGCTCAATAGCAAAAACCAGCGTTTTGAATGAAGAATCACATGTCTTGGTAGAATCATGCAGGATTGAAATTTTTGATGGTTTCTTACTCCTCTCAACAGCCCAAACAAGTTTCTAAAAGGATGAGTTTGCAACTACTTTACTTTTGGAGAAAATTCAAAACATTCATTATTCAATAGGGCCCAAACTATCAAAAACCAGCGGTTTCAATGAACACACATTTCTTGGTAGAATCAGGCAGGAGTGAAATTTTTGATGTTTTTCTACTCCTCTCATGAGACCAAACAAGTCTCTAAAAGCATGAGTTTGCAACTACTTTACTTTTGGAGAAAATTCAAAACATTCATTATTCAATAGAGCCCAATAGCAAAAACCAGCGTTTTGAATGAAGAATCACATTTCTTGGTAGAATCATGCAGGATTGAAATTTTTGATGGTTTTTTACTGCTCTCAACAGCCCAAACAAGTTTCTAAAAGGATGAGTTTGCAACTACTTTACTTTTGGAGAAAATTCAAAACATTCATTATTCAATAGGGCCCAAACTATCAAAAACCAGTGGTTTGAATGAACACACATTTCTTGGTAGAATCGTGCAGGACTGAAATTTTTGATGTTTTTCTACTCCTCTCATGAGCCCAAACAAGTCTCTAAAAGCATGAGTTTGCAACTACTTTACTTTTGGAGAAAATTCAAAACATTCATTATTCAATAGAGCCCAATAGCAAAAATCAGGTTTTGAATGAAGAATCACATTTCTTGGTAGAATCATGCAGGATTGAAATTTTTGATGGTTTTTTACTCCTCTCAACAGCCCAAACAAGTTTCTAAAAGGATGAGTTTGCAACTACTTTACTTTTGGAGAAAATTCAAAACATTCATTATTCAATAGGGCCCAAACTATCAAAAACCAGCGGTTTGAATGAACACACATTTCTTGGTAGAATCGTGCAGGACTGAAATTTTTGATGTTTTTCTACTCCTCTCATGAGCCCAAACAAGTCTCTAAAAGGATGAGTTTGCAACTACTTTACTTTTGGAGAAAATTCAAAACATTCATTATTCAATAGAGCTCAATAGCAAAAACCAGCGTTTTGAATGAAGAATCACATGTCTTGGTAGAATCATGCAGGATTGAAATTTTTGATGGTTTCTTACTCCTCTCAACAGCCCAAACAAGTTTCTAAAAGGATGAGTTTGCAACTACTTTACTTTTGGAGAAAATTCAAAACATTCATTATTCAATAGGGCCCAAACTATCAAAAACCAGAGGTTTGAATGAACACACATTTCTTGGTAGAATCATGCAGGACTGAAATTTTTGATGTTTTTCTACTCCTCTCATGAGCCCAAACAAGTCTCTAAAAGCATGAGTTTGCAACTACTTTACTTTTGGAGAAAATTCAAAACATTCATTATTCAATAGAGCCCAATAGCAAAAATCAGGTTTTGAATGAAGAATCACATTTCTTGGTAGAATCATGCAGGATTGAAATTTTTGATGGTTTTTTACTCCTCTCAACAGCCCAAACAAGTTTCTAAAAGGATGAGTTTGCAACTACTTTACTTTTGGAGAAAATTCAAAACATTCATTATTCAATAGGGCCCAAACTATCAAAAACCAGCGGTTTCAATGAACACACATTTCTTGGTAGAATCAGGCAGGAGTGTAATTTTTGATGTTTTTCTACTCCTCTCATGAGACCAAACAAGTCTCTAAAAGCATGAGTTTGCAACTACTTTACTTTTGGAGAAAATTCAAAACATTCATTATTCAATAGAGCCCAATAGCAAAAACCAGCGTTTTGAATGAAGAATCACATTTCTTGGTAGAATCATGCAGGATTGAAATTTTTGATGGTTTTTTACTGCTCTCAACAGCCCAAACAAGTTTCTAAAAGGATGAGTTTGCAACTACTTTACTTTTGGAGAAAATTCAAAACATTCATTATTCAATAGGGCCCAAACTATCAAAAACCAGTGGTTTGAATGAACACACATTTCTTGGTAGAATCGTGCAGGACTGAAATTTTTGATGTTTTTCTACTCCTCTCATGAGCCCAAACAAGTCTCTAAAAGCATGAGTTTGCAACTACTTTACTTTTGGAGAAAATTCAAAACATTCATTATTCAATAGAGCCCAATAGCAAAAATCAGGTTTTGAATGAAGAATCACATTTCTTGGTAGAATCATGCAGGATTGAAATTTTTGATGGTTTTTTACTCCTCTCAACAGCCCAAACAAGTTTCTAAAAGGATGAGTTTGCAACTACTTTACTTTTGGAGAAAATTCAAAACATTCATTATTCAATAGGGCCCAAACTATCAAAAACCAGCGGTTTGAATGAACACACATTTCTTGGTAGAATCGTGCAGGACTGAAATTTTTGATGTTTTTCTACTCCTCTCATGAGCCCAAACAAGTCTCTAAAAGGATGAGTTTGCAACTACTTTACTTTTGGAGAAAATTCAAAACATTCATTATTCAATATAGCTCAATAGCAAAAACCAGCGTTTTGAATGAAGAATCACATGTCTTGGTAGAATCATGCAGGATTGAAATTTTTGATGGTTTCTTACTCCTCTCAACAGCCCAAACAAGTTTCTAAAAGGATGAGTTTGCAACTACTTTACTTTTGGAGAAAATTCAAAACATTCATTATTCAATAGGGCCCAAACTATCAAAAACCAGAGGTTTGAATGAACACACATTTCTTGGTAGAATCATGCAGGACTGAAATTTTTGATGTTTTTCTACTCCTCTCATGAGCCCAAACAAGTCTCTAAAAGCATGAGTTTGCAACTACTTTACTTTTGGAGAAAATTCAAAACATTCATTATTCAATAGAGCCCAATAGCAAAAATCAGGTTTTGAATGAAGAATCACATTTCTTGGTAGAATCATGCAGGATTGAAATTTTTGATGGTTTTTTACTCCTCTCAACAGCCCAAACAAGTTTCTAAAAGGATGAGTTTGCAACTACTTTACTTTTGGAGAAAATTCAAAACATTCATTATTCAATAGGGCCCAAACTATCAAAAACCAGCGGTTTCAATGAACACACATTTCTTGTTAGAATCATGCAGGACTGAAATTTTTGATGTTTTTCTACTCCTCTCATGAGCCCAAACAAGTCTCTAAAAGCATGAGTCTGCAACTACTTTACTTTTGGAGAAAATTCAAAACATTCATTATTCAATAGAGCCCAATAGCAAAAACCAGCGTTTTGAATGAAGAATCACATTTCTTGGTAGAATCATGCAGGATTGAAATTTTTGATGGTTTTTTACTGCTCTCAACAGCCCAAACAAGTTTCTAAAAGGATGAGTTTGCAACTACTTTACTTTTGGAGAAAATTCAAAACATTCATTATTCAATAGGGCCCAAACTATCAAAAACCAGCGGTTTCAATGAACACACATTTCTTGGTAGAATCATGCAGGACTGAAATTTTTGATGTTTTTCTACTCCTCTCATGAGCCCAAACAAGTCTCTAAAAGCATGAGTTTGCAACTACTTTAATTTTGGAGAAAATTCAAAACATTCATTATTCAATAGAGCCCAATGGCAAAAACCAGCGTTTTGAATGAAGAATCACATTTCTTGGTAGAATCATGCAGGATTGAAATTTTTGATGCTTGTTTACTCCTCTCAACAGCCCAAACAAGTTTCTAAAAGGATGAGTTTGCAACTACTTTACTTTTGGAGAAAATTCAAAACATTCATTATTCAATAGGGCCCAAACTATCAAAAACCAGCGGTTTCAATGAACACACATTTCTTGGTAGAATCATGCAGGACTGAAATTTTTGATGTTTTTCTACTCCTCTCATGAGCCCAAACAAGTCTCTAAAAGCATGAGTTTGCAACTACTTTACTTTTGGAGAAAATTCAAAACATTCATTATTCAATAGAGCCAAATAGCAAAAATCAGGTTTTGAATGAAGAATCACATTTCTTGGTAGAATCATGCAGGATTGAAATTTTTGATGGTTTTTTACTCCTCTCAACAGCCCAAACAAGTTTCTAAAAGGATGAGTTTGCAACTACTTTACTTTTGGAGAAAATTCAAAACATTCATTATTCAATAGGGCCCAAACTATCAAAAACCAGCGGTTTGAATGAACACACATTTCTTGGTAGAATCGTGCAGGACTGAAATTTTTGATGTTTTTCTACTCCTCTCATGAGCCCAAACAAGTCTCTAAAAGGATGAGTTTGCAACTACTTTACTTTTGGAGAAAATTCAAAACATTCATTATTCAATAGAGCCCAATAGCAAAAATCAGGTTTTGAATGAAGAATCACATTTCTTGGTAGAATCATGCAGGATTGAAATTTTTGATGGTTTTTTACTCCTCTCAACAGCCCAAACAAGTTTCTAAAAGGATGAGTTTGCAACTACTTTATTTTTGGAGAAAATTCAAAACATTCATTATTCAATAGGGCCCAAACTATCAAAAACCAGTGGTTTCAATAAACACACATTTCTTGGTGGGATCATGCAGGACTGAAATTTTTGATGTTTTTCTACTCCTCTCATGAGCCCAAACAAGTCTCTAAAAGCATGAGTTTGCAACTACTTTACTTTTGGAGAAAATTCAAAACATTCATTATTCAATAGAGCCCAAGAGCAAAAATCAGGTTTTGAATGAAGAATCACATTTCTTGGTAGAATCATGCAGGATTGAAATTTTTGATGGTTTTTTACTCCTCTCAACAGCCCAAACAAGTTTCTAAAAGGATGAGTTTGCAACTACTTTACTTTTGGAGAAAATTCAAAACATTCATTATTCAATAGGGCCCAAACTATCAAAAACCAGCGGTTTGAATGAACACACATTTCTTGGTAGAATCGTGCAGGACTGAAATTTTTGATGTTTTTCTACTCCTCTCATTAGCCCAAACAAGTCTCTAAAAGGATGAGTCTGCAACTACTTTACTTTTGGAGAAAATTCAAAACATTCATTATTCAATAGAGCCCAATAGCAAAAAACAGCGTTTTGAATGAAGAATCACATTTCTTGGTAGAATCATGCAGGATTGAAATTTTTGATGGTTTTTTACTGCTCTCAACAGCCCAAACAAGTTTCTAAAAGGATGAGTTTGCAACTGCTTTACTTTTGGAGAAAATTCAAAACATTCATTATTCAATAGGGCCCAAACTATCAAAAACCAGCGGTTTCAATGAACACACATTTCTTGGTAGAATCATGCAGGACTGAAATTTTTGATGTTTTTCTACTCCTCTCATGAGCCCAAACAAGTCTCTAAAAGCATGAGTTTGCAACTACTTTAATTTTGGAGAAAATTCAAAACATTCATTATTCAATAGAGCCCAATAGCAAAAACCAGCGTTTTGAATGAAGAATCACATTTCTTGGTAGAATCATGCAGGATTGAAATTTGTGATGGTTTTTTACTCCTCTCAACAGCCCAAACAAGTTTCTAAAAGGATGAGTTTGCAACTACTTTACTTTTGGAGAAAATTCAAAACATTCATTATTCAATAGGGTCCAAACTATCAAAAACCAGCGGTTTCAATGAACACACATTTCTTGGTAGAATCATGCAGGACTGAAATTTTTGATGTTTTTCTACTCTCATGAGCCCAAACAAGTCTCTAAAAGCATGAGTTTGCAACTACTTTACTTTTGGAGAAAATTCAAAACATTCATTATTCAATAGGGCCCAAACTATCAAAAACCAGCGGTTTCAATGAACACACATTTCTTGGTAGAATCATGCAGGACTGAAATTTTTGATGTTTTTCTACTCCTCTCATGAGCCCAAACAAGTCTCTAAAAGCATGAGTTTGCAACTACTTTACTTTTGGAGAAAATTCAAAACATTCATTATTCAATAGAGCCCAATAGCAAAAATCAGGTTTTGAATGAAGAATCACATTTCTTGGTAGAATCATGCAAGATTGAAATTTTTGATGGTTTTTTACTCCTCTCAACAGCCCAAACAAGTTTCTAAAAGGATGAGTTTGCAACTACTTTACTTTTGGAGAAAATTCAAAACATTCATTATTCAATAGGGCCCAAACTATCAAAAACCAGCGGTTTCAATGAACACACATTTCTTGGTAGAATCGTGCAGGACTGAAATTTTTGATGTTTTTCTACTCCTCTCATTAGCCCAAACAAGTCTCTAAAAGGATGAGTTTGCAACTACTTTACTTTTGGAGAAAATTCAAAACATTCATTATTCAATAGGGCCCAAACTATCAAAAACCAGCGGTTTCAATGAACACACATTTCTTGGTAGAATCATGCAGGACTGAAATTTTTGATGTTTTTCTACTCCTCTCATGAGCCCAAACAAGTCTCTAAAAGCATGAGTTTGCAACTACTTTACTTTTGGAGAAAATTCAAAACATTCATTATTCAATAGAGCCCAATAGCAAAAACCAGCGTTTTGAATGAAGAATCACATTTCTTGGTAGAATCATGCAGGATTGAAATTTTTGATGGTTGTTTACTCCTCTCAACAGCCCAAACAAGTTTCTAAAAGGATGAGTTTGCAACTACTTTACTTTTGGAGAAAATTCAAAACATTCATTATTCAATAGGGCCCAAACTATCAAAAACCAGCGGTTTCAATGAACACACATTTCTTGGTAGAATCATGCAGGACTGAAATTTTTAATGTTTTTCTACTCCTCTCATGAGCCCAAACAAGTCTCTAAAAGCATGAGTTTGCAACTACTTTACTTTTGAAGAAAATTCAAAACATTCATTATTCAATAGAGCCCAATAGCAAAAATCAGGTTTTGAATGAAGAATCACATTTCTTGGTAGAATCATGCAGGATTGAAATTTTTGATGGTTTTTTACTCCTCTCAACAACCCAAACAAGTTTCTAAAAGGATGAGTTTGCAACTACTTTACTTTTGGAGAAAATTCAAAACATTCATTATTCAATAGGGCCCAAACTATCAAAAACCAGCGGTTTGAATGAACACACATTTCTTGGTAGAATCGTGCAGGACTGAAATTTTTGATGTTTTTCTACTCCTCTCATTAGCCCAAACAAGTCTCTAAAAGGATGAGTTTGCAACTACTTTACTTTTGGAGAAAATTCAAAACATTCATTATTCAATAGAGCCCAATAGCAAAAATCAGGTTTTGAATGAAGAATCACATTTCTTGGTAGAATCATGCAGGATTGAAATTTTTGATGGTTTTTTACTCCTCTCAACAGCCCAAACAAGTTTCTAAAAGGATGAGTTTGCAACTACTTTACTTTTGGAGAAAATTCAAAACATTCATTATTCAATAGGGCCCAAAATATCAAAAACCAGCGGTTTGAATGAACACACATTTCTTGGTAGAATCGTGCAGGACTGAAATTTTTGATGTTTTTCTACTCCTCTCATGAGCCCAAACAAGTCTCTAAAAGGATGAGTTTGCAACTACTTTACTTTTGGAGAAAACTCAAAACATTCATTATTCAATAGAGCCCAATAGCAAAAACCAGCGTTTTGAATGAAGAATCACATTTCTTGGTAGAATCATGCAGGATTGAAATTTTTGATGGTTGTTTACTCCTCTCAACAGCCCAAACAAGTTTCTAAAAGGATGAGTTTGCAACTACTTTACTTTTGGAGAAAATTCAAAACATTCATTATTCAATAGGGCCCAAACTATCAAAAACCAGCGGTTTCAATGAACACACATTTCTTGGTAGAATCATGCAGGACTGAAATTTTTGATGTTTTTCTACTCCTCTCATGAGCCCAAACAAGTCTATAAAAGCATGAGTTTGCAACTACTTTACTTTTGAAGAAAATTCAAAACATTCATTATTCAATAGAGCCCAATAGCAAAAATCAGGTTTTGAATGAAGAATCACATTTCTTGGTAGAATCATGCAGGATTGAAATTTTTGATGGTTTTTTACTCCTCTCAACAACCCAAACAAGTTTTTAAAAGGATGAGTTTGCAACTGCTTTACTTTTGGAGAAAATTCAAAACATTCATTATTCAATAGGGCCCAAACTATCAAAAACCAGCGGTTTCAATGAACACACATTTCTTGGTAGAATCGTGCAGGGCTGAAATTTTTGATGTTTTTCTACTCCTCTCATTAGCCCAAACAAGTCTCTAAAAGGATGAGTTTGCAACTACTTTACGTTTGGAGAAAATACAAAACATTCATTATTCAATAGAGGCCAATAGCAAAAACCAGCGTTTTGAATGAAGAATCACATTTCTTGGTAGAATCATGCAGGATTGAAATTTTTGATGGTTTTTTACTCCTCTCAACAGCCCAAACAAGTTTCTAAAAGGATGAGTTTGCAACTACTTTACTTTTGGAGAAAATTCAAAACATTCATTATTCAATAGGGCCCAAAATATCAAAAACCAGCGGTTTGAATGAACACACATTTCTTGGTAGAATCGTGCAGGACTGAAATTTTTGATGTTTTTCTACTCCTCTCATGAGCCCAAACAAGTCTCTAAAAGGATGAGTTTGCAACTACTTTACTTTTGGAGAAAATTCAAAACATTCATTATTCAATAGAGCCCAATAGCAAAAACCTGCGTTTTGAATGAAGAATCACATTTCTTGGTAGAATCATGCAGGATTGAAATTTTTGATGGTTTTTTACTCCTCTCAACAGCCCAAACAAGTTTCTAAAAGGATGAGTTTGCAACTACTTTATTTTTGGAGAAAATTCAAAACATTCATTATTCAATAGGGCCCAAACTATCAAAAACCAGTGGTTTCAATAAACACACATTTCTTGGTGGGATCATGCAGGACTGAAATTTTTGATGTTTTTCTACTCCTCTCATGAGCCCAAACAAGTCTCTAAAAGCATGAGTTTGCAACTACTTTACTTTTGGAGAAAATTCAAAACATTCATTATTCAATAGAGCCCAAGAGCAAAAATCAGGTTTTGAATGAAGAATCACATTTCTTGGTAAAATAATGCAGGATTGAAATTTTTGATGGTTTTTTACTCCTCTCAACAGCCCAAACAAGTTTCTAAAAGGATGAGTTTGCAGTTGCAAACTTTACTTTTGGAGAAAATTCAAAACATTCATTATTCAATAGGGCCCAAACTATCAAAAACCAGCGGTTTCAATGAACACACATTTCTTGGTAGAATCATGCAGGACTGAAATTTTTGATGTTTTTCTACTCCTCTCATGAGCCCAAACAAGTCTCTAAAAGCATGAGTTTGCAACTACTTTACTTTTGGAGAAAATTCAAAACATTCATTATTCAATAGAGCCCAATAGCAAAAATCAGGTTTTGAATGAAGAATCACATTTCTTGGTAGAATCATGCAGGATTGAAATTTTTGATGGTTTTTTACTCCTCTCAACAGCCCAAACAAGTTTCTAAAAGGATGAGTTTGCAACTACTTTACTTTTGGAGAAAATTCAAAACATTCGTTATTCAATAGGGCCCAAAATATCAAAAACCAGCGGTTTGAATGAACACACATTTCTTGGTAGAATCGTGCAGGACTGAAATTTTTGATGTTTTTCTACTCCTCTCATTAGCCCAAACAAATCTCTAAAAGGATGAGTCTGCAACTACTTTACTTTTGGAGAAAATTCAAAACATTCATTATTCAATAGAGCCCAATAGCAAAAACCAGCGTTTTGAATGAAGAATCACATTTCTTGGTAGAATCATGCAGGATTGAAATTTTTGATGGTTGTTTAGGCTGGTTTCACATTAGCGCATTTTCAGCGCGCGCACGGCCGGGGGTAGCTGCACCCCCGATCCGGCTCTCTGCCCGGCGTGCCCGCCCCTTCCTTGTAGCGCCGCCTCCTAGCGGACAGCGGCGCCTGCGATCGGCGCACCCTATCTTTAGCATAGGGTGCGCCGATCGTGCGCAGGCCGTGCGCTAGTTGCGCTTTGACCTGCACTGCGCACTTTTGACGGTGCGCCGTGCGCGCCAAAATCCGAAAAGTTTGATTTTGGCGCGCACGGCGCACCGTCAAAAGTGCGCAGCTCAGGTCAAAGCGCAACTAGCGCACGGCCTGCGCACGATCGGCGCACCCTATGCTAAAGATAGGGTGCGTCGATCGCAGGCGCCGCTGTCCGCTAGGAGGCGGCGCTACAAGGAAGGGGCGGGCACGCCGGGCAGAGAGCCGGATCGGGGGCGGAGCTACCCCCGGCCGTGCGCGCGCTGAAAATGCGCTAATGTGAAACCGGCCTTACTCCTCTCAACAGCCCAAACAAGTTTCTAAAAGGATGAGTTTGCAACTACTTTACTTTTGGAGAAAATTCAAAACATTCATTATTCAATAGGGCCCAAACTATCAAAAACCAGCGGTTTCAATGAACACACATTTCTTGGTAGAATCATGCAGGACTGAAATTTTTGATGTTTTTCTACTCCTCTCATGAGACCAAACAAGTCTCTAAAAGCATGAGTTTGCAACTACTTTACTTTTGGAGAAAATTCAAAACATTCATTATTCAATAGAGCCCAATAGCAAAAATCAGGTTTTGAATGAAGAATCACATTTCTTGGTAGAATCATGCAGGATTGAAATTTTTGATGGTTTTTTACTGCTCTCAACAGCCCAAACAAGTTTCTAAAAGGATGAGTTTGCAACTACTTTACTTTTGGAGAAAATTCAAAACATTCATAATTCAATAGGGCCCAAACTATCAAAAACCAGCGGTTTCAATGAACACACATTTCTTGGTAGAATCATGCAGGACTGAAATTTTTGATGTTTTTCTACTCCTCTCATGAGCCCAAACAAGTCTCTAAAAGCATGAGTTTGCAACTACTTTACTTTTGGAGAAAATTCAAAACATTCATTATTCAATAGAGCCCAATAGCAAAAATCAGGTTTTGAATGAAGAATCACATTTCTTGGTAGAATCATGCAGGATTGAAATTTTTGATGGTTTTTTACTCCTCTCAACAGCCCAAACAAGTTTCTAAAAGGATGAGTTTGCAACTACTTTACTTTTGGAGAAAATTCAAAACATTCATTATTCAATAGGGCCCAAACTATCAAAAACCAGCGGTTTGAATGAACACACATTTCTTGGTAGAATCGTGCAGGACTGAAATTTTTGATGTTTTTCTACTCCTCTCATTAGCCCAAACAAGTCTCTAAAAGGATGAGTCTGCAACTACTTTACTTTTGGAGAAAATTCAAAACATTCATTATTCAATAGAGCCCAATAGCAAAAACCAGCGTTTTGAATGAAGAATCACATTTCTTGGTAGAATCATGCAGGATTGAAATTTTTGATGGTTTTTTACTGCTCTCAACAGCCCAAACAAGTTTCTAAAAGGATGAGTTTGCAACTACTTTACTTTTGGAGAAAATTCAAAACATTCATTATTCAATAGGGCCCAAACTATCAAAAACCAGCGGTTTCAATGAACACACATTTCTTGGTAGAATCATGCAGGACTGAAATTTTTGATGTTTTTCTACTCCTCTCATGAGCCCAAACAAGTCTCTAAAAGCATGAGTTTGCAACTACTTTACTTTTTAAGAAAATTCAAAACATTCATTATTCAATAGAGCCCAATAGCAAAAATCAGCGTTTTGAATGAAGAATCACATTTCTTGGCAGAATCATGCAGGATTGAAATTTTTGATGGTTTTTTACTCCTCTCAACAGCCCAAACAAGTTTCTAAAAGGATGAGTTTGCAACTACTTTACTTTTGGAGAAAATTCAAAACATTCATTATTCAATAGGGCCCAAACTATCAAAAACCAGCGGTTTGAATGAACACACATTTCTTGGTAGAATCGTGCAGGACTGAAATTTTTGATGTTTTTCTACTCCTCTCATTAGCCCAAACAAGTCTCTAAAAGCATGAGTTTGCAACTACTTTACTTTTGGAGAAAATTCAAAACATTCATTATTCAATAGAGCCCAATAGCAAAAATCAGGTTTTGAATGAAGAATCACATTTCTTGGTAGAATCATGCAAGATTGAAATTTTTGATGGTTTTTTACTCCTCTCAACAGCCCAAACAAGTTTCTAAAAGGATGAGTTTGCAACTACTTTACTTTTGGAGAAAATTCAAAACATTCATTATTCAATAGGGCCCAAACTATCAAAAACCAGCGGTTTCAATGAACACACATTTCTTGGTAGAATCGTGCAGGACTGAAATTTTTGATGTTTTTCTACTCCTCTCATTAGCCCAAACAAGTCTCTAAAAGGATGAGTTTGCAACTACTTTACTTTTGGAGAAAATTCAAAACATTCATTATTCAATAGGGCCCAAACTATCAAAAACCAGCGGTTTCAATGAATACACATTTCTTGGTAGAATCATGCAGGACTGAAATTTTTGATGTTTTTCTACTCCTCTCATGAGCCCAAACAAGTCTCTAAAAGCATGAGTTTGCAACTACTTTACTTTTGGAGAAAATTCAAAACATTCATTATTCAATAGGGCCCAAACTATCAAAAACCAGCGGTGTCAATGAACACACATTTCTTGGTAGAATCATGCAGGACTGAAATTTTTTGATGTTTTTCTACTCCTCTCATGAGCCCAAACAAGTCTCTAAAAGCATGAGTTTGCAACTACTTTACTTTTGGAGAAAATTCAAAACATTCATTATTCAATAGAGCCCAATAGCAAAAATCAGGTTTTGAATGAAGAATCACATTTCTTGGTAGAATCATGCAGGATTGAAATTTTTGATGGTTTTTTACTCCTCTCAACAGCCCAAACAAGTTTCTAAAAGGATGAGTTTGCAACTACTTTACTTTTGGAGAAAATTCAAAACATTCATTATTCAATAGGGCCCAAAATATCAAAAACCAGCGGTTTGATACACATTTCTTGGTAGAATCGTGCAGGACTGAAATTTTTGATGTTTTTCTACTCCTCTCATGAGCCCAAACAATTCTCTAAAAGGATGAGTTTGCAACTACTTTACTTTTGGAGAAAACTCAAAACATTCATTATTCAATAGAGCCGAATAGCAAAAACCAGCGTTTTGAATGAAGAATCACATTTCTTGGTAGAATCATGCAGGATTGAAATTATTGATGGTTGTTTACTCCTCTCAACAGCCCAAACAAGTTTCTAAAAGGATGAGTTTGCAACTACTTTACTTTTGGAGAAAATTCAAAACATTCATTATTCAATAGGGCCCAAACTATCAAAAACCAGCGGTTTCAATGAACACACATTTCTTGGTAGAATCATGCAGGACTGAAATTTTTGATGTTTTTCTACTCCTCTCATGAGCCCAAACAAGTCTCTAAAAGCATGAGTTTGCAACTACTTTACTTTTGGAGAAAATTCAAAACATTCATTATTCAATAGAGCCCAATAGCAAAAATCAGGTTTTGAATGAAGAATCACATTTCTTGGTAGAATCATGCAGGATTGAAATTTTTGATGGTTTTTTACTCCTCTCAACAGCCCAAACAAGTTTCTAAAAGGATGAGTTTGCAACTACTTTACTTTTGGAGAAAATTCAAAACATTCATAATTCAATAGGGCCCAAACTATCAAAAACCAGCGGTTTCAATGAACACACATTTCTTGGTAGAATCATGCAGGACTGAAATTTTTGATGTTTTTCTACTCCTCTCATTAGCCCAAACAAGTCTCTAAAAGGATGAGTCTGCAACTACTTTACTTTTGGAGAAAATTCAAAACATTCATTATTCAATAGAGCCCAATAGCAAAAACCAGCGTTTTGAATGAAGAATCACATTTCTTGGTAGAATCATGCAGGATTGAAATTTTTGATGGTTTTTTACTGCTCTCAACAGCCCAAACAAGTTTCTAAAAGGATGAGTTTGCAACTACTTTACTTTTGGAGAAAATTCAAAACATTCATTATTCAATAGGGCCCAAACTATCAAAAACCAGCGGTTTCAATGAACACACATTTGGTAGAATCATGCAGGACTGAAATTTTTGATGTTTTTCTACTCCTCTCATGAGCCCAAACAAGTCTCTAAAAGCATGAGTTTGCAACTACTTTAATTTTGGAGAAAATTCAAAACATTCATTATTCAATAGAGCCCAATAGCAAAAACCAGCGTTTTGAATGAAGAATCACATTTCTTGGTAGAATCATGCAGGATTGAAATTTTTGATGGTTTTTTACTCCTCTCAACAGCCCAAACAAGTTTCTAAAAGGATGAGTTTGCAACTACTTTACTTTTGGAGAAAATTCAAAACATTCATTATTCAATAGGGCCCAAACTATCAAAAACCAGCGGTTTCAATGAACACACATTTCTTGGTAGAATCATGCAGGACTGAAATTTTTGATGTTTTTCTACTCCTCTCATGAGCCCAAACAAGTCTCTAAAAGCATGAGTTTGCAACTACTTTACTTTTTAAGAAAATTCAAAACATTCATTATTCAATAGAGCCCAATAGCAAAACTCAGGTTTTGAATGAAGAATCACATTTCTTGGTAGAATCATGCAGGATTGAAATTTTTGATGGTTTTTTACTCCTCTCAACAGCCCAAACAAGTTTCTAAAAGGATGAGTTTGCAACTACTTTACTTTTGGAGAAAATTCAAAACATTCATTATTCAATAGGGCCCAAACTATCAAAAACCAGCGGTTTCAATGAACACACATTTCTTGGTAGAATCGTGCAGGACTGAAATTTTTGATGTTTTTCTACTCCTCTCATTAGCCCAAACAAGTCTCTAAAAGGATGAGTTTGCAACTACTTTACTTTTGGAGAAAATTCAAAACATTCATTATTCAATAGAGCCCAATAGCAAAAACCAGCGTTTTGAATGAAGAATCACATTTCTTGGTAGAATCATGCAGGATTGAAATTTTTGATGGTTTTTTACTGCTCTCAACAGCCCAAACAAGTTTCTAAAAGGATGAGTTTGCAACTACTTTACTTTTGGAGAAAATTCAAAACATTCATTATTCAATAGGGCCCAAACTATCAAAAACCAGCGGTTTGAATGAACACACATTTCTTGGTAGAATCATGCAGGACTGAAATTTCTGATGTTTTTCTACTCTCATGAGCCCAAACAAGTCTCTAAAAGCATGAGTTTGCAACTACTTTACTTTTGGAGAAAATTCAAAACATTCATTATTCAATAGGGCCCAAACTATCAAAAACCAGCGGTTTCAATGAACACACATTTCTTGGTAGAATCATGCAGGACTGAAATTTTTGATGTTTTTCTACTCCTCTCATGAGCCCAAACAAGTCTCTAAAAGCATGAGTTTGCAACTACTTTACTTTTGGAGAAAATTCAAAACATTCATTATTCAATAGAGCCCAATAGCAAAAATCAGGTTTTGAATGAAGAATCACATTTCTTGGTAAAATCATGCAGGATTGAAATTTTTGATGGTTTTTTACTCCTCTCAACAGCCCAAACAAGTTTCTAAAAGGATGAGTTTGCAACTACTTTACTTTTGGAGAAAATTCAAAACATTCATTATTCAATAGGGCCCAAACTATCAAAAACCAGCGGTTTCAATGAACACACATTTCTTGGTAGAATCATGCAGGACTGAAATTTTTGATGTTTTTCTACTCCTCTCATGAGCCCAAACAAGTCTCTAAAAGCATGAGTTTGCAACTACTTTACTTTTGGAGAAAATTCAAAACATTCATTATTCAATAGAGCCCAATAGCAAAAACCAGCGTTTTGAATGAAGAATCACATTTCTTGGTAGAATCATGCAGGATTGAAATTTTTGATGGTTTTTTACTCCTCTCAACAGCCCAAACAAGTTTCTAAAAGGATGAGTTTGCAACTACTTTACCTTTGGTGAAAATTCAAAACATTCATTATTCAATATGGCCCAAACTATCAAAAACCAGCGGTTTCAATGAACACACATTTCTTGGTAGAATCATGCAGGACTGAAATTTTTGATGTTTTTCTACTCCTCTCATGAGCCCAAACAAGTCTCTAAAAGCATGAGCTTGCAACTACTTTACTTTTGGAGAAAATTCAAAACATTCATTATTCAATAGAGCCCAATAGCAAAAATCAGGTTTTGAATGAAGAATCACATTTCTTGATAGAATCATGCAGGATTGAAATTTTTGATGGTTTATTACTCCTCTCAACAGCCCAAACAAGTTTCTAAAAGGATGAGTTTGCAACTACTTTACTTTTGGAGAAAATTCAAAACATTCATTATTCAATAGGGCCCAAAATATCAAAAACCAGCGGTTTGAATGAACACACATTTCTTGGTAGAATCGTGCAGGACTGAAATTTTTGATGTTTTTCTACTCCTCTCATGAGCCCAAACAAGTCTCTAAAAGGATGAGTTTGCAACTACTTTACTTTTGGAGAAAATTCAAAACATTCATTATTCAATAGAGCCCAATAGCAAAAACCAGCGTTTTGAATGAAGAATCACATTTCTTGGTAGAATCATGCAGGATTGAAATTTTTGATGGTTTTTTACTCCTCTCAACAGCCCAAACAAGTTTCTAAAAGGATGAGTTTGCAACTACTTTACTTTTGGAGAAAATTCAAAACATTCATTATTCAATAGGTCCCAAACTGTCAAAAACCAGCGGTTTCAATGAACACACATTTCTTGGTAGAATCATGCAGGACTGAAATTTTTGATGTTTTTCTACTCCTCTCATGAGCCCAAACAAGTCTCTAAAAGCATGAGTTTGCAACTACTTTACTTTTGGAGAAAATTCAAAACATTGGGGGCGTGGCCAGCGTCTGAGCTGAATGGAAGCCTGAGCTCTGAGCTCCTCCACAGGGCAGCCTACCAAGCGCTATTAACAAGCGACTTACAAGCCAGGACTGGCTGAAAACTTGTGGGAACCTCCATAGGCACCAGCGGTGCCCCCACATAATGGATCCGCTTAATAGAAAAGCAGGAAAATCAAAAAATCTGGAGCGCTCTCCCCTCATGCTGAGGAGCCAAGATGGCGCCCGCCACACAGCAGCCACAGCCTGCAGCCCCAGCCTGAGCGGCGCACAGCGGGAGAGAACGCCACAGAGACTGAAACACGCAGTATTCAAGTCAGGGGGTAAGTCTGCCCCCATCCCTGCAAAAACCGCCGCTCCATATATTAAAGAAAGCGCTAAATTCAGTGTTAAAAGTAGCGCTGAGAAGAAGGAGGCAAAATATCGCGAGATTAACCGGGAAACAGACGGGATTGCGCAGCAAGTACGCAAATTGCGTACCTTAAGCAAAAATCTTGCGCAGCCTGTGAAATCTTGCACAGCAGCAACGCTCACAGCCGCTATGGAGGCCACAAATACAATAAGGGCCTCCTCATCTTGTCCAGATATCTCCACCATTTCAGACACCCCTCTAACGCCACCACAGAGGGAACTGTCCCCTGCCTCACAAAATAGCTGCAGATTAAGCAGTAGCTCGGCTGAGCTGCAAAGTGAGACGCAGATGGAGGACTTCTGCACTCCAGATAACCCCATGCCTGAAAACATTTTACATGTTTTGACTGAGGTAGAGGCTACCAACAAAGCAGCTTCAGAATTGTTCATAAAAAATATGGTGTGCCTTCTTGCAAAGACATTCCAAAAACAACTAGAGGGATATAATACAAACCTCCAAAACAATATAGACAGTCTGGGCCAGAGGGTGAATCACTTGGAGTCGAAAATGGAGGAGATAGTCCAGTCTCACAACAATTTGATAGACGAACATTATGCCTTAGAGAAAGAAGTTACCTTCCTAAAGTCAAGACTGATAGAACAAGAGGACAGGAGTAGGAGAAACAACCTTAAATTCAGAGGAATACCTGAGAATGTCAAGGACAGAGATCTTGATTCATATGTGCAAAAAATGCTCCATGCTATGCTCCCAGGTGCTTCCAAAGGAGACCTCTTAATAGAACGCATACACAGACTACCTAAGTCCAAATATGCCCCTGAAAGAGCTCCGCGGGATGTTATTGCATTCTTTCACTATTTTCTGACAAAGGAGGACATTTTGAGGAAGAGCAAGCAGTCACCCATCTTACCAAGACCATATGAGGGTATTAAGATCTTTGCAGACTTTTCAAAAGCCACGTTGCAAAAAAGGAGAGACTTTTTCCCTATCACTGCACACCTACGGGAGCACAGGGTGCTATACAGATGGGGCTTTCCTACAAAAATATTGGTCATGAAGGAAAACACTACTTTTGCCTTGTCTAACATTGATAACTGTGATAGATTCTTTCAGGACCTTGGTATTCCTCCAATGAAGAACTCATCTTTATCCTACAATCAAGAGAGGAGCAACTCTTCACGACAGCCAAGACGTTTGTCACAGTCCTGGACCACACAAAAGAAAAGATAATGGACTTGGTAGGTGTTGACCCTGGCTCTTGGCCTGAACTTTTATCCCCAAACACTAACCGAGAGATTTCTCTTGGTATCATTTCTTTTGAGAAATTCAACTTCCTTGTTAACAAGTTTGTTTTGTTCTAGGTTATTCCAGGTTATAACATGTTTCTATTCACAGGCACACCAGGCACTGACAACAAATTTCTAGAGAAATACCACTCTTTTTGGATATATGTCCAGATGGACTATTCTATCTTATTGAGTTATTTAACACATTTCTTTCTTTTTGATATATTATGGAGTTGAAAATCCTATCATTTAATGTAAATGGGCTTAATAGTCCCTTTAAAAGGTATGCTCTGTGGAAGGAGATCAAAAGATTGAAAGCAAATGTTGCTATGATACAGGAAACCCACCTCCTGGAAACTGATAATAACAGATTTAAAAACAAAGATTATCCTCAGATTTTCTTCTCCAACAACGAGGGAGGGAAAAAAGCTGGGGTGGCCATTGCCTTCCACAGAGACCTACCAGTGGTTATTTCAGATGTTTATAAAGACAATAAAGGCAGATATTTAATCATCAATTTTACCTTGGAGGGAATGGAATACACTGTGGTTAATGTATACGCCCCTAATGTGAGACAAATTAGCTTTCTCAATAAAGTCAAAAGAAAATTATCTAAATTTAGCAAGGGACAAATCATATGGGGGGGAGACTTTAATTGTATTGTTGACCCAAGCACTGATTGCTCATCCTCTGCTCCATACTACAGAAGTGTGAATTTGGGGAAGTGGCTGAGCAATGCTAACTTACACGACAGTTGTAAAATATTGAACCCTAATTCTAGAGAATACACCAGATTCTGCCCACACAACAGATCTTATACCAAAATAGATCATATATTTACCAGTTTTTCCTTACTAGATTCGTATATAGATTTCCAAACTGGCCCCATCACATGGTCGGACCATGCTCCAATTCTATTAACATTACAGGTTTCCTCTTCGACTCAAAGACACTACAATTGGAGATATAGCAAATTTGTAGTAGACTCCCCAGATAATATAGCAACAATAAAAAACACTATAATGAATTATTTTAAAGAAAATGACTCCCAGGAAATCTCCCCTGAAACCTTATGGTTAGCACATAAATGTGTCATTAGAGGCCACTTAATTCAGATGGCCTCAAGACAAAAGAGGGAAAGAGAGAGCAAACAGAGGCTGTTACTAGAACAAATCAAAAAACTTGAAGACCAGGCCAAAGTGGAAAAATCTTTTACTAAATACAAGGAGTTATACTCCCTTAGATTGGAATTTAGAAATCTTCTCATAAATATTTACGAAAAAAAGACTCTGTTTAACAGGGCAGGGTTTTACATAAATAACAACAAAAACTCAAAAACTATGGCAAATAGATTCAAACCCATAAATAAAAAGCATTTAATTAAAAAACTTTCCCAGAACTCAGTGAATATAGAAAAGCCAAGGGACATAGCTTTGGCTTTTGAAAAATACTACTCAAACCTTTACAATATAGGAAAAAATGGGACTTATCCCCCTCCTACAGAGGAGATGATAGATAATTTCCTGGGAGGAGTAGAGTTGAGATCTCTGTCTTCTGAGCAAAGGGAAATGCTTGATGCACCCTTCTCTGAGGGAGAGGTGTCTCTGGCAATAAAAAATCTCAAATGTAATAAGGCTCCTGGTCCAGACGGATTCCCTGTGGAATATTATAAAACATTTCAGGAAAATCTGGTCCCCTATTTAACAAACACCCTAAATTTTATAAAATCAAAAGGAACATGTAGTGCAGATATGCTGAGAGCCACCATAGTGGTAATCCCCAAACCGGACAAAGATCCCACCAAGATAGAAAACTATAGACCCATATCCCTCCTGAATGCAGACATCAAGGTCTATGCAAAAATACTGGCAGAAAGGGTGCAAGATGTTATCCAATATCTCATACATCCCGATCAAGTGGGTTTTGTAAAATTTAGACAGACTTCTGACAGTTCAAGAAGTGTCTTGCACCATATACACTTTTGTAACAAGAAAAAAATTCCCAGTCTGTTTGTGGCCCTTGATGCGGAGAAAGCTTTTGACCGCATCAATTGGACATATGCATTCGCAGTATTAAAGAAGATGGGTTTTGGTGAGGAGATGTTGAAAAGTGTTCAGGCTCTGTACTCCCAACCGTCTGCCTCTGTGCTGGTCAATAGCACGATGTCAGGGAAATTTGACATAACAAACGGAACAAGACAGGGATGCCCTCTGTCCCCAATTATTTTTATCCTGAGTCTGGAACCACTGGCTCAAAGGATAAGGGACTCGAGTGAGGTGAGGGGAGTACGGTTGGGAGATGTAGAGCATAAAATAAATTTATATGCAGACGATATCATACTCACACTGACAGATCCTGTTGAGTCATTGAAGGCGACTTGGGACATCATAGAGTTGTTTGGTTCAATATCATATTATAAACTCAATGTAAAAAAGACTAACGTTTTGTCACTATTTATTTCAGCCCCTATAAAACAGCAATTACAAGATAAGTACCCTTTTACTTGGGACTGCACTAAAATCCCATATCTAGGAATTTGGCTCACAAGCGACCTCACACACACAAGTGAGGTAAACATGGATAGCCTTTTGAAATCTCTTGACACTAAGTTGGGAGAATTGTCAAAAACCCCAGCCACTTGGTTGGGAAGAATAGTATTATATAAGATGTTCTGCCTCCCAAAGGTGTTGTTTTTGTATAGGAATGTCCCTCTGCCTTTATCAATGCAACACATACAAAAATTAACTCATCAAATGAACAGATTTATTTGGAATAATAAAAAGCCTAGAGTAAAGAAACACACACTACTTAAATCTAGAGAAAATGGGGGGATAGCCCTTCCAGACTTAGAGGCATATTACTTTGCCACCACAACTGAATTGACAAAAATGTGGCTCACAGAACAGACAGAATTGGGATGGCCAAAAATTGAAAGAGATTTAATGCCTAATAAAGAACCGACACTTTATGTTTCCTATTTTCTTCTGCACAGAGGAGAGATTGGAGACATAGAAAACCCAATACTCAGAGCCTCTATGCAGAGTTGGTCACATATGTGCAGGAGAAGGTTTAATGTCTCCCCTGTCTCAACCAAAAGACTGAGACTTCACTTTTTGGCACCTGTCAAGGTTTCTTTGAGACCCATGTTTGATAATTGGAAAACATTCCCCATTGCTTATGTGGATGATTTATTGGACAATAATAAAGTCATGCCTTTTGAGTTGGTCAAGGCTAAATTTAAAATCCCTAATACGGAATATATGAAATACCTCATACTCAAAGAGGAATATAACAAATTTAAGAGATATTTCTGCAAGATAGTTTTGGTCAACCATACCATTTATAATTTCCTAACCAGCACAACCCCCAGGCACAAGAGCTCTCTTAAACCCCTGTATAACTTCCTGACCGGCAAATACACCTTTTCTAAGGGTGGATGCTTTGAAAAATGGGAGACTACTCTGCAGAAGCAGATTTATGCCCCACAGTGGACATTGTCTTTTAAAACTGCAGTGAGGTCTACAAATTGCATGAACATTCTGGAAACACATTACAAACTAGTCCACAGATATTACTTGACCCCAAACAGGATTAAACATTTTGGGGAAGGGGGATCTGATCTGTGTTGGCGGGGATGCGGGTCTCAGGCTGACTTACTCCATATTTTCTGGGGATGCCCGGTACTGAAACCATACTGGCTTAAGGTCTCCAATTTGATTTCGATCATATGCAACTGGTGTGTTCAGTTGCACCCTGCCTTGGCCTTACTACTCATAGATATTTGCAGATTCAAAACAACAAAGTATTTGGTTGCCCACATTCTCATGTCTGCAATATACCTTATAGCGAAAGGTTGGAACAATAAGCAACCTCCGAACATTGCCACATTGATCATGTTGGTGGACAAACATTGTGTTTATGAAAAAATTCATTATATCAACAATATGTCAATAAAGTTATTTGACGACAGATGGCATAGATGGTTGAAACTCAAACCTAAGATAGAAGAAGAATTTATATCTTGATATCTTGATTTTTGCTCTTTTTGTGTGCCAAAATTTCACATATATTTGGTGTTTGCCTGTGCTGTTGTAATTGTTTTTCAAATCTATTTCAATTAATGTTAATTGTACATACTTTAAATGATGATATGATGTTCAGATACCATATGATGATGTCCTGATGTACATTATCTTGACTCTATTCGAACATGATATATATGAGGTATGTTTATACATTTCTATTATTTTGAAAACTCAATAAAAAATATTGTTTAAGAAAATTCAAAACATTCATTATTCAATAGAGCCCAATAGCAAAAATCAGGTTTTGAATGAAGAATCACATTTCTTGGTAGAATCATGCAGGATTGAAATTTTTGATGGTTTTTTACTCCTCTCAACAGCCCAAACAAGTTTCTAAAAGGATGAGTTTGCAACTACTTTACTTTTGTAGAAAATTCAAAACATTCATTATTCAATAGGGCCCAAACTATCAAAAACCAGCGGTTTCAATGAACACACATTTCTTGGTAGAATCGTGCAGGACTGAAATTTTTGATGTTTTTCTACTCCTCTCATGAGCCCAAACAAGTCTCTAAAAGGATGAGTTTGCAACTACTTTACTTTTGGAGAAAATTCAAAACATTCATTATTCAATAGAGCCCAATAGCAAAAACCAGCGTTTTGAATGAAGAATCACATTTCTTGGTAGAATCATGCAGGATTGAAATTTTTGATGGTTTTTTACTCCTCTCAACAGCCCAAACAAGTTTCTAAAAGGATGAGTTTGCAACTACTTTACTTTTGGAGAAAATTCAAAACATTCATTATTCAATAGGTCCCAAACTGTCAAAAACCAGCGGTTTCAATGAACACACATTTCTTGGTAGAATCATGCAGGACTGAAATTTTTGATGTTTTTCTACTCCTCTCATGAGCCCAAACAAGTCTCTAAAAGCATGAGTTTGCAACTACTTTACTTTTGGAGAAAATTCAAAACATTCATTATTCAATAGAGCCCAATAGCAAAAATCAGGTTTTGAATGAAGAATCACATTTCTTGGTAGAATCATGCAGGATTGAAATTTTTGATGGTTTTTTACTCCTCTCAACAGCCCAAACAAGTTTCTAAAAGGATGAGTTTGCAACTACTTTACTTTTGGAGAAAATTCAAAACATTCATTATTCAATAGGGCCCAAACTATCAAAAACCAGCGGTTTCAATGAACACACATTTCTTGGTAGAATCGTGCAGGACTGAAATTTTTGATGTTTTTCTACTCCTCTCATGAGCCCAAACAAGTCTCTAAAAGGATGAGTTTGCAACTACTTTACTTTTGGAGAAAATTCAAAACATTCATTATTCAATAGAGCCCAATAGCAAAAACCAGCGTTTTGAATGAAGAATCACATTTCTTGGTAGAATCATGCAGGATTGAAATTTTTGATGGTTTTTTACTCCTCTCAACAGCCCAAACAAGTTTCTAAAAGGATGAGTTTGCAACTACTTTACTTTTGGAGAAAATTCAAAACATTCATTATTCAATAGGGCCCAAACTATCAAAAACCAGCGGTTTCAATGAACACACATTTCTTGGTAGAATCATGCAGGACTGAAATTTTTGATGTTTTTCTACTCCTCTCATGAGCCCAAACAAGTCTCTAAAAGCATGAGTTTGCAACTACTTTACTTTTGGAGAAAATTCAAAACATTCAATATTCAATAGAGCCCAATAGCAAAAATCAGGTTTTGAATGAAGAATCACATTTCTTGGTAGAATCATGCAGGATTGAAATTTTTGATGGTTTTTTACTCCTCTCAACAGCCCAAACAAGTTTCTAAAAGGATGAGTTTGCAACTACTTTACTTTTGGAGAAAATTCAAAACATTCATTATTCAATAGGGCCCAAACTATCAAAAACCAGCGGTTTGAATGAACACACATTTTTTGGTAGAATCATGCAGGACTGAAATTTTTGATGTTTTTCTACTCCTCTCATGAGCCCAAACAAGTCTCTAAAAGCATGAGTTTGCAACTACTTTACTTTTGGAGAAAATTCAAAACATTCATTATTCAATAGAGCCCAATAGCAAAAATCAGCGTTTTGAATGAAGAATCACATTTCTTGGTAGAATCATGCAGGATTGAAATTTTTGATGGTTTTTTACTCCTCTCAACAGCCCAAACAAGTTTCTAAAAGGATGAGTTTGCAACTACTTTACCTTTGGTGAAAATTCAAAACATTCATTATTCAATAGGGCCCAAACTATCAAAAACCAGCGGTTTCAATGAACACACATTTCTTGGTAGAATCATGCAGGACTGAAATTTTTGATGTTTTTCTACTCCTCTCATGAGCCCAAACAAGTCTCTAAAAGCATGAGTTTGCAACTACTTTACTTTTGGAGAAAATTCAAAACATTCATTATTCAATAGAGCCCAATAGCAAAAATCAGGTTTTGAATGAAGAATCACATTTCTTGGTAGAATCATGCAGGATTGAAATTTTTGATGGTTTTTTACTCCTCTCAACAGCCCAAACAAGTTTCTAAAAGGATGAGTTTGCAACTACTTTACTTTTGGAGAAAATTCAAAACATTCATTATTCAATAGGGCCCAAACTATCAAAAACCAGCGGTTTGAATGAACACACATTTCTTGGTAGAATCGTGCAGGACTGAAATTTTTGATGTTTTTCTACTCCTCTCATTAGCCCAAACAAGTCTCTAAAAGGATGAGTTTGCAACTACTTTACTTTTGGAGAAAATTCAAAACATTCATTATTCAATAGAGCCCAATAGCAAAAACCAGCGGTTTGAATGAACACACATTTCTTGGTAGAATCATGCAGGACTGAAATTTCTGATGTTTTTCTACTCTCATGAGCCCAAACAAGTCTCTAAAAGCATGAGTTTGCAACTACTTTACTTTTGGAGAAAATTCAAAACATTCATTATTCAATAGGGCCCAAACTATCAAAAACCAGCGGTTTCAATGAACACACATTTCTTGGTAGAATCATGCAGGACTGAAATTTTTGATGTTTTTCTACTCCTCTCATGAGCGCAAACAAGTCTCTAAAAGCATGAGTTTGCAACTACTTTACTTTTGGAGAAAATTCAAAACATTCATTATTCAATAGAGCCCAATAGCAAAAATCAGGTTTTGAATGAAGAATCACATTTCTTGGTAGAATCATGCAAGATTGAAATTTTTGATGGTTTTTTACTCCTCTCAACAGCCCAAACAAGTTTCTAAAAGGATGAGTTTGCAACTACTTTACTTTTGGAGAAAATTCAAAACATTCATTATTCAATAGGGCCCAAACTATCAAAAACCAGCGGTTTCAATGAACACACATTTCTTGGTAGAATCGTGCAGGACTGAAATTTTTGATGTTTTTTTACTCCTCTCATTAGCCCAAACAAGTCTCTAAAA
Organism: Dendrobates tinctorius; assembly: GCF_039654945.1. NCBI lineage: Eukaryota > Metazoa > Chordata > Amphibia > Anura > Dendrobatidae > Dendrobates > Dendrobates tinctorius. The sequence continues at coordinate 28,868,624 of NW_027361793.1, forward strand.
GGATGAGTTTGCAACTACTTTACTTTTGGAGAAAATTCAAAACATTCATTATTCAATAGGGCCCAAACTATCAAAAACCAGCGGTTTCAATGAATACACATTTCTTGGTAGAATCATGCAGGACTGAAATTTTTGATGTTTTTCTACTCCTCTCATGAGCCCAAACAAGTCTCTAAAAGCATGAGTTTGCAACTACTTTACTTTTGGAGAAAATTCAAAACATTCATTATTCAATAGGGCCCAAACTATCAAAAACCAGCGGTGTCAATGAACACACATTTCTTGGTAGAATCATGCAGGACTGAAATTTTTTGATGTTTTTCTACTCCTCTCATGAGCCCAAACAAGTCTCTAAAAGCATGAGTTTGCAACTACTTTACTTTTGGAGAAAATTCAAAACATTCATTATTCAATAGAGCCCAATAGCAAAAATCAGGTTTTGAATGAAGAATCACATTTCTTGGTAGAATCATGCAGGATTGAAATTTTTGATGGTTTTTTACTCCTCTCAACAGCCCAAACAAGTTTCTAAAAGGATGAGTTTGCAACTACTTTACTTTTGGAGAAAATTTAAAACATTCATTATTCAATAGGGCCCAAAATATCAAAAACCAGCGGTTTGATACACATTTCTTGGTAGAATCGTGCAGGACTGAAATTTTTGATGTTTTTCTACTCCTCTCATGAGCCCAAACAATTCTCTAAAAGGATGAGTTTGCAACTACTTTACTTTTGGAGAAAACTCAAAACATTCATTATTCAATAGAGCCGAATAGCAAAAACCAGCGTTTTGAATGAAGAATCACATTTCTTGGTAGAATCATGCAGGATTGAAATTATTGATGGTTGTTTACTCCTCTCAACAGCCCAAACAAGTTTCTAAAAGGATGAGTTTGCAACTACTTTACTTTTGGAGAAAATTCAAAACATTCATAATTCAATAGGGCCCAAACTATCAAAAACCAGCGGTTTCAATGAACACACATTTCTTGGTAGAATCATGCAGGACTGAAATTTTTGATGTTTTTCTACTCCTCTCATTAGCCCAAACAAGTCTCTAAAAGGATGAGTCTGCAACTACTTTACTTTTGGAGAAAATTCAAAACATTCATTATTCAATAGAGCCCAATAGCAAAAACCAGCGTTTTGAATGAAGAATCACATTTCTTGGTAGAATCATGCAGGATTGAAATTTTTGATGGTTTTTTACTGCTCTCAACAGCCCAAACAAGTTTCTAAAAGGATGAGTTTGCAACTACTTTACTTTTGGAGAAAATTCAAAACATTCATTATTCAATAGGGCCCAAACTATCAAAAACCAGCGGTTTCAATGAACACACATTTCTTGGTAGAATCATGCAGGACTGAAATTTTTGATGTTTTTCTACTCCTCTCATGAGCCCAAACAAGTCTCTAAAAGCATGAGTTTGCAACTACTTTAATTTTGGAGAAAATTCAAAACATTCATTATTCAATAGAGCCCAATAGCAAAAACCAGCGTTTTGAATGAAGAATCACATTTCTTGGTAGAATCATGCAGGATTGAAATTTTTGATGGTTTTTTACTCCTCTCAACAGCCCAAACAAGTTTCTAAAAGGATGAGTTTGCAACTACTTTACTTTTGGAGAAAATTCAAAACATTCATTATTCAATAGGGCCCAAACTATCAAAAACCAGCGGTTTCAATGAACACACATTTCTTGGTAGAATCATGCAGGACTGAAATTTTTGATGTTTTTCTACTCCTCTCATGAGCCCAAACAAGTCTCTAAAAGCATGAGTTTGCAACTACTTTACTTTTTAAGAAAATTCAAAACATTCATTATTCAATAGAGCCCAATAGCAAAACTCAGGTTTTGAATGAAGAATCACATTTCTTGGTAGAATCATGCAGGATTGAAATTTTTGATGGTTTTTTACTCCTCTCAACAGCCCAAACAAGTTTCTAAAAGGATGAGTTTGCAACTACTTTACTTTTGGAGAAAATTCAAAACATTCATTATTCAATAGGGCCCAAACTATCAAAAACCAGCGGTTTCAATGAACACACATTTCTTGGTAGAATCGTGCAGGACTGAAATTTTTGATGTTTTTCTACTCCTCTCATTAGCCCAAACAAGTCTCTAAAAGGATGAGTTTGCAACTACTTTACTTTTGGAGAAAATTCAAAACATTCATTATTCAATAGAGCCCAATAGCAAAAACCAGCGTTTTGAATGAAGAATCACATTTCTTGGTAGAATCATGCAGGATTGAAATTTTTGATGGTTTTTTACTGCTCTCAACAGCCCAAACAAGTTTCTAAAAGGATGAGTTTGCAACTACTTTACTTTTGGAGAAAATTCAAAACATTCATTATTCAATAGGGCCCAAACTATCAAAAACCAGCGGTTTGAATGAACACACATTTCTTGGTAGAATCATGCAGGACTGAAATTTCTGATGTTTTTCTACTCTCATGAGCCCAAACAAGTCTCTAAAAGCATGAGTTTGCAACTACTTTACTTTTGGAGAAAATTCAAAACATTCATTATTCAATAGGGCCCAAACTATCAAAAACCAGCGGTTTCAATGAACACACATTTCTTGGTAGAATCATGCAGGACTGAAATTTTTGATGTTTTTCTACTCCTCTCATGAGCCCAAACAAGTCTCTAAAAGCATGAGTTTGCAACTACTTTACTTTTGGAGAAAATTCAAAACATTCATTATTCAATAGAGCCCAATAGCAAAAATCAGGTTTTGAATGAAGAATCACATTTCTTGGTAAAATCATGCAGGATTGAAATTTTTGATGGTTTTTTACTCCTCTCAACAGCCCAAACAAGTTTCTAAAAGGATGAGTTTGCAACTACTTTACTTTTGGAGAAAATTCAAAACATTCATTATTCAATAGGGCCCAAACTATCAAAAACCAGCGGTTTCAATGAACACACATTTCTTGGTAGAATCATGCAGGACTGAAATTTTTGATGTTTTTCTACTCCCCTCATGAGCCCAAACAAGTCTCTAAAAGCATGAGTTTGCAACTACTTTACTTTTGGAGAAAATTCAAAACATTCATTATTCAATAGAGCCCAATAGCAAAAACCAGCGTTTTGAATGAAGAATCACATTTCTTGGTAGAATCATGCAGGATTGAAATTTTTGATGGTTTTTTACTCCTCTCAACAGCCCAAACAAGTTTCTAAAAGGATGAGTTTGCAACTACTTTACCTTTGGTGAAAATTCAAAACATTCATTATTCAATATGGCCCAAACTATCAAAAACCAGCGGTTTCAATGAACACACATTTCTTGGTAGAATCATGCAGGACTGAAATTTTTGATGTTTTTCTACTCCTCTCATGAGCCCAAACAAGTCTCTAAAAGCATGAGCTTGCAACTACTTTACTTTTGGAGAAAATTCAAAACATTCATTATTCAATAGAGCCCAATAGCAAAAATCAGGTTTTGAATGAAGAATCACATTTCTTGATAGAATCATGCAGGATTGAAATTTTTGATGGTTTATTACTCCTCTCAACAGCCCAAACAAGTTTCTAAAAGGATGAGTTTGCAACTACTTTACTTTTGGAGAAAATTCAAAACATTCATTATTCAATAGGGCCCAAAATATCAAAAACCAGCGGTTTGAATGAACACACATTTCTTGGTAGAATCGTGCAGGACTGAAATTTTTGATGTTTTTCTACTCCTCTCATGAGCCCAAACAAGTCTCTAAAAGGATGAGTTTGCAACTACTTTACTTTTGGAGAAAATTCAAAACATTCATTATTCAATAGAGCCCAATAGCAAAAACCAGCGTTTTGAATGAAGAATCACATTTCTTGGTAGAATCATGCAGGATTGAAATTTTTGATGGTTTTTTACTCCTCTCAACAGCCCAAACAAGTTTCTAAAAGGATGAGTTTGCAACTACTTTACTTTTGGAGAAAATTCAAAACATTCATTATTCAATAGGTCCCAAACTGTCAAAAACCAGCGGTTTCAATGAACACACATTTCTTGGTAGAATCATGCAGGACTGAAATTTTTGATGTTTTTCTACTCCTCTCATGAGCCCAAACAAGTCTCTAAAAGCATGAGTTTGCAACTACTTTACTTTTGGAGAAAATTCAAATCATTGGGGGCGTGGCCAGCGTCTGAGCTGAATGGAAGCCTGAGCTCTGAGCTCCTCCACAGGGCAGCCTACCAAGCGCTATTAACAAGCGACTTACAAGCCAGGACTGGCTGAAAACTTGTGGGAACCTCCATAGGCACCAGCGGTGCCCCCACATAATGGATCCGCTTAATAGAAAAGCAGGAAAATCAAAAAATCTGGAGCGCTCTCCCCTCATGCTGAGGAGCCAAGATGGCGCCCGCCACACAGCAGCCACAGCCTGCAGCCCCAGCCTGAGCGGCGCACAGCGGGAGAGAACGCCACAGAGACTGAAACACGCAGTATTCAAGTCAGGGGGTAAGTCTGCCCCCATCCCTGCAAAAACCGCCGCTCCATATATTAAAGAAAGCGCTAAATTCAGTGTTAAAAGTAGCGCTGAGAAGAAGGAGGCAAAATATCGCGAGATTAACCGGGAAACAGACGGGATTGCGCAGCAAGTACGCAAATTGCGTACCTTAAGCAAAAATCTTGCGCAGCCTGTGAAATCTTGCACAGCAGCAACGCTCACAGCCGCTATGGAGGCCACAAATACAATAAGGGCCTCCTCATCTTGTCCAGATATCTCCACCATTTCAGACACCCCTCTAACGCCACCACAGAGGGAACTGTCCCCTGCCTCACAAAATAGCTGCAGATTAAGCAGTAGCTCGGCTGAGCTGCAAAGTGAGACGCAGATGGAGGACTTCTGCACTCCAGATAACCCCATGCCTGAAAACATTTTACATGTTTTGACTGAGGTAGAGGCTACCAACAAAGCAGCTTCAGAATTGTTCATAAAAAATATGGTGTGCCTTCTTGCAAAGACATTCCAAAAACAACTAGAGGGATATAATACAAACCTCCAAAACAATATAGACAGTCTGGGCCAGAGGGTGAATCACTTGGAGTCGAAAATGGAGGAGATAGTCCAGTCTCACAACAATTTGATAGACGAACATTATGCCTTAGAGAAAGAAGTTACCTTCCTAAAGTCAAGACTGATAGAACAAGAGGACAGGAGTAGGAGAAACAACCTTAAATTCAGAGGAATACCTGAGAATGTCAAGGACAGAGATCTTGATTCATATGTGCAAAAAATGCTCCATGCTATGCTCCCAGGTGCTTCCAAAGGAGACCTCTTAATAGAACGCATACACAGACTACCTAAGTCCAAATATGCCCCTGAAAGAGGGATGTTATTGCATTCTTTCACTATTTTCTGACAAAGGAGGACATTTTGAGGAAGAGCAAGCAGTCACCCATCTTACCAAGACCATATGAGGGTATTAAGATCTTTGCAGACTTTTCAAAAGCCACGTTGCAAAAAAGGAGAGACTTTTTCCCTATCACTGCACACCTACGGGAGCACAGGGTGCTATACAGATGGGGCTTTCCTACAAAAATATTGGTCATGAAGGAAAACACTACTTTTGCCTTGTCTAACATTGATAACTGTGATAGATTCTTTCAGGACCTTGGTATTCCTCCAATGAAGAACTCATCTTTATCCTACAATCAAGAGAGGAGCAACTCTTCACGACAGCCAAGACGTTTGTCACAGTCCTGGACCACACAAAAGAAAAGATAATGGACTTGGTAGGTGTTGACCCTGGCTCTTGGCCTGAACTTTTATCCCCAAACACTAACCGAGAGATTTCTCTTGGTATCATTTCTTTTGAGAAATTCAACTTCCTTGTTAACAAGTTTGTTTTGTTCTAGGTTATTCCAGGTTATAACATGTTTCTATTCACAGGCACACCAGGCACTGACAACAAATTTCTAGAGAAATACCACTCTTTTTGGATATATGTCCAGATGGACTATTCTATCTTATTGAGTTATTTAACACATTTCTTTCTTTTTGATATATTATGGAGTTGAAAATCCTATCATTTAATGTAAATGGGCTTAATAGTCCCTTTAAAAGGTATGCTCTGTGGAAGGAGATCAAAAGATTGAAAGCAAATGTTGCTATGATACAGGAAACCCACCTCCTGGAAACTGATAATAACAGATTTAAAAACAAAGATTATCCTCAGATTTTCTTCTCCAACAACGAGGGAGGGAAAAAAGCTGGGGTGGCCATTGCCTTCCACAGAGACCTACCAGTGGTTATTTCAGATGTTTATAAAGACAATAAAGGCAGATATTTAATCATCAATTTTACCTTGGAGGGAATGGAATACACTGTGGTTAATGTATACGCCCCTAATGTGAGACAAATTAGCTTTCTCAATAAAGTCAAAAGAAAATTATCTAAATTTAGCAAGGGACAAATCATATGGGGGGGAGACTTTAATTGTATTGTTGACCCAAGCACTGATTGCTCATCCTCTGCTCCATACTACAGAAGTGTGAATTTGGGGAAGTGGCTGAGCAATGCTAACTTACACGACAGTTGTAAAATATTGAACCCTAATTCTAGAGAATACACCAGATTCTGCCCACACAACAGATCTTATACCAAAATAGATCATATATTTACCAGTTTTTCCTTACTAGATTCGTATATAGATTTCCAAACTGGCCCCATCACATGGTCGGACCATGCTCCAATTCTATTAACATTACAGGTTTCCTCTTCGACTCAAAGACACTACAATTGGAGATATAGCAAATTTGTAGTAGACTCCCCAGATAATATAGCAACAATAAAAAACACTATAATGAATTATTTTAAAGAAAATGACTCCCAGGAAATCTCCCCTGAAACCTTATGGTTAGCACATAAATGTGTCATTAGAGGCCACTTAATTCAGATGGCCTCAAGACAAAAGAGGGAAAGAGAGAGCAAACAGAGGCTGTTACTAGAACAAATCAAAAAACTTGAAGACCAGGCCAAAGTGGAAAAATCTTTTACTAAATACAAGGAGTTATACTCCCTTAGATTGGAATTTAGAAATCTTCTCATAAATATTTACGAAAAAAAGACTCTGTTTAACAGGGCAGGGTTTTACATAAATAACAACAAAAACTCAAAAACTATGGCAAATAGATTCAAACCCATAAATAAAAAGCATTTAATTAAAAAACTTTCCCAGAACTCAGTGAATATAGAAAAGCCAAGGGACATAGCTTTGGCTTTTGAAAAATACTACTCAAACCTTTACAATATAGGAAAAAATGGGACTTATCCCCCTCCTACAGAGGAGATGATAGATAATTTCCTGGGAGGAGTAGAGTTGAGATCTCTGTCTTCTGAGCAAAGGGAAATGCTTGATGCACCCTTCTCTGAGGGAGAGGTGTCTCTGGCAATAAAAAATCTCAAATGTAATAAGGCTCCTGGTCCAGACGGATTCCCTGTGGAATATTATAAAACATTTCAGGAAAATCTGGTCCCCTATTTAACAAACACCCTAAATTTTATAAAATCAAAAGGAACATGTAGTGCAGATATGCTGAGAGCCACCATAGTGGTAATCCCCAAACCGGACAAAGATCCCACCAAGATAGAAAACTATAGACCCATATCCCTCCTGAATGCAGACATCAAGGTCTATGCAAAAATACTGGCAGAAAGGGTGCAAGATGTTATCCAATATCTCATACATCCCGATCAAGTGGGTTTTGTAAAATTTAGACAGACTTCTGACAGTTCAAGAAGTGTCTTGCACCATATACACTTTTGTAACAAGAAAAAAATTCCCAGTCTGTTTGTGGCCCTTGATGCGGAGAAAGCTTTTGACCGCATCAATTGGACATATGCATTCGCAGTATTAAAGAAGATGGGTTTTGGTGAGGAGATGTTGAAAAGTGTTCAGGCTCTGTACTCCCAACCGTCTGCCTCTGTGCTGGTCAATAGCACGATGTCAGGGAAATTTGACATAACAAACGGAACAAGACAGGGATGCCCTCTGTCCCCAATTATTTTTATCCTGAGTCTGGAACCACTGGCTCAAAGGATAAGGGACTCGAGTGAGGTGAGGGGAGTACAGTTGGGAGATGTAGAGCATAAAATAAATTTATATGCAGACGATATCATACTCACACTGACAGATCCTGTTGAGTCATTGAAGGCGACTTGGGACATCATAGAGTTGTTTGGTTCAATATCATATTATAAACTCAATGTAAAAAAGACTAACGTTTTGTCACTATTTATTTCAGCCCCTATAAAACAGCAATTACAAGATAAGTACCCTTTTACTTGGGACTGCACTAAAATCCCATATCTAGGAATTTGGCTCACAAGCGACCTCACACACACAAGTGAGGTAAACATGGATAGCCTTTTGAAATCTCTTGACACTAAGTTGGGAGAATTGTCAAAAACCCCAGCCACTTGGTTGGGAAGAATAGTATTATATAAGATGTTCTGCCTCCCAAAGGTGTTGTTTTTGTATAGGAATGTCCCTCTGCCTTTATCAATGCAACACATACAAAAATTAACTCATCAAATGAACAGATTTATTTGGAATAATAAAAAGCCTAGAGTAAAGAAACACACACTACTTAAATCTAGAGAAAATGGGGGGATAGCCCTTCCAGACTTAGAGGCATATTACTTTGCCACCACAACTGAATTGACAAAAATGTGGCTCACAGAACAGACAGAATTGGGATGGCCAAAAATTGAAAGAGATTTAATGCCTAATAAAGAACCGACACTTTATGTTTCCTATTTTCTTCTGCACAGAGGAGAGATTGGAGACATAGAAAACCCAATACTCAGAGCCTCTATGCAGAGTTGGTCACATATGTGCAGGAGAAGGTTTAATGTCTCCCCTGTCTCAACCAAAAGACTGAGACTTCACTTTTTGGCACCTGTCAAGGTTTCTTTGAGACCCATGTTTGATAATTGGAAAACATTCCCCATTGCTTATGTGGATGATTTATTGGACAATAATAAAGTCATGCCTTTTGAGTTGGTCAAGGCTAAATTTAAAATCCCTAATACGGAATATATGAAATACCTCATACTCAAAGAGGAATATAACAAATTTAAGAGATATTTCTGCAAGATAGTTTTGGTCAACCATACCATTTATAATTTCCTAACCAGCACAACCCCCAGGCACAAGAGCTCTCTTAAACCCCTGTATAACTTCCTGACCGGCAAATACACCTTTTCTAAGGGTGGATGCTTTGAAAAATGGGAGACTACTCTGCAGAAGCAGATTTATGCCCCACAGTGGACATTGTCTTTTAAAACTGCAGTGAGGTCTACAAATTGCATGAACATTCTGGAAACACATTACAAACTAGTCCACAGATATTACTTGACCCCAAACAGGATTAAACATTTTGGGGAAGGGGGATCTGATCTGTGTTGGCGGGGATGCGGGTCTCAGGCTGACTTACTCCATATTTTCTGGGGATGCCCGGTACTGAAACCATACTGGCTTAAGGTCTCCAATTTGATTTCGATCATATGCAACTGGTGTGTTCAGTTGCACCCTGCCTTGGCCTTACTACTCATAGATATTTGCAGATTCAAAACAACAAAGTATTTGGTTGCCCACATTCTCATGTCTGCAATATACCTTATAGCGAAAGGTTGGAACAATAAGCAACCTCCGAACATTGCCACATTGATCATGTTGGTGGACAAACATTGTGTTTATGAAAAAATTCATTATATCAACAATATGTCAATAAAGTTATTTGACGACAGATGGCATAGATGGTTGAAACTCAAACCTAAGATAGAAGAAGAATTTATATCTTGATATCTTGATTTTTGCTCTTTTTGTGTGCCAAAATTTCACATATATTTGGTGTTTGCCTGTGCTGTTGTAATTGTTTTTCAAATCTATTTCAATTAATGTTAATTGTACATACTTTAAATGATGATATGATGTTCAGATACCATATGATGATGTCCTGATGTACATTATCTTGACTCTATTCGAACATGATATATATGAGGTATGTTTATACATTTCTATTATTTTGAAAACTCAATAAAAAATATTGTTTAAGAAAATTCAAAACATTCATTATTCAATAGAGCCCAATAGCAAAAATCAGGTTTTGAATGAAGAATCACATTTCTTGGTAGAATCATGCAGGATTGAAATTTTTGATGGTTTTTTACTCCTCTCAACAGCCCAAACAAGTTTCTAAAAGGATGAGTTTGCAACTACTTTACTTTTGTAGAAAATTCAAAACATTCATTATTCAATAGGGCCCAAACTATCAAAAACCAGCGGTTTCAATGAACACACATTTCTTGGTAGAATCGTGCAGGACTGAAATTTTTGATGTTTTTCTACTCCTCTCATGAGCCCAAACAAGTCTCTAAAAGGATGAGTTTGCAACTACTTTACTTTTGGAGAAAATTCAAAACATTCATTATTCAATAGAGCCCAATAGCAAAAACCAGCGTTTTGAATGAAGAATCACATTTCTTGGTAGAATCATGCAGGATTGAAATTTTTGATGGTTTTTTACTCCTCTCAACAGCCCAAACAAGTTTCTAAAAGGATGAGTTTGCAACTACTTTACTTTTGGAGAAAATTCAAAACATTCATTATTCAATAGGTCCCAAACTGTCAAAAACCAGCGGTTTCAATGAACACACATTTCTTGGTAGAATCATGCAGGACTGAAATTTTTGATGTTTTTCTACTCCTCTCATGAGCCCAAACAAGTCTCTAAAAGCATGAGTTTGCAACTACTTTACTTTTGGAGAAAATTCAAAACATTCATTATTCAATAGAGCCCAATAGCAAAAATCAGGTTTTGAATGAAGAATCACATTTCTTGGTAGAATCATGCAGGATTGAAATTTTTGATGGTTTTTTACTCCTCTCAACAGCCCAAACAAGTTTCTAAAAGGATGAGTTTGCAACTACTTTACTTTTGGAGAAAATTCAAAACATTCATTATTCAATAGGGCCCAAACTATCAAAAACCAGCGGTTTCAATGAACACACATTTCTTGGTAGAATCGTGCAGGACTGAAATTTTTGATGTTTTTCTACTCCTCTCATGAGCCCAAACAAGTCTCTAAAAGGATGAGTTTGCAACTACTTTACTTTTGGAGAAAATTCAAAACATTCATTATTCAATAGAGCCCAATAGCAAAAACCAGCGTTTTGAATGAAGAATCACATTTCTTGGTAGAATCATGCAGGATTGAAATTTTTGATGGTTTTTTACTCCTCTCAACAGCCCAAACAAGTTTCTAAAAGGATGAGTTTGCAACTACTTTACTTTTGGAGAAAATTCAAAACATTCATTATTCAATAGGGCCCAAACTATCAAAAACCAGCGGTTTCAATGAACACACATTTCTTGGTAGAATCATGCAGGACTGAAATTTTTGATGTTTTTCTACTCCTCTCATGAGCCCAAACAAGTCTCTAAAAGCATGAGTTTGCAACTACTTTACTTTTGGAGAAAATTCAAAACATTCAATATTCAATAGAGCCCAATAGCAAAAATCAGGTTTTGAATGAAGAATCACATTTCTTGGTAGAATCATGCAGGATTGAAATTTTTGATGGTTTTTTACTCCTCTCAACAGCCCAAACAAGTTTCTAAAAGGATGAGTTTGCAACTACTTTACTTTTGGAGAAAATTCAAAACATTCATTATTCAATAGGGCCCAAACTATCAAAAACCAGCGGTTTGAATGAACACACATTTTTTGGTAGAATCATGCAGGACTGAAATTTTTGATGTTTTTCTACTCCTCTCATGAGCCCAAACAAGTCTCTAAAAGCATGAGTTTGCAACTACTTTACTTTTGGAGAAAATTCAAAACATTCATTATTCAATAGAGCCCAATAGCAAAAATCAGGTTTTGAATGAAGAATCACATTTCTTGGTAGAATCATGCAGGATTGAAATTTTTGATGGTTTTTTACTCCTCTCAACAGCCCAAACAAGTTTCTAAAAGGATGAGTTTGCAACTACTTTACTTTTGGAGAAAATTCAAAACATTCATTATTCAATAGGGCCCAAACTATCAAAAACCAGCGGTTTCAATGAACACACATTTCTTGGTAGAATCGTGCAGGACTGAAATTTTTGATGTTTTTCTACTCCTCTCATGAGCCCAAACAAGTCTCTAAAAGCATGAGTTTGCAACTACTTTACATTTGGAGAAAATTCAAAACATTCATTATTCAATAGAGCCCAATAGCAAAAACCAGCGTTTTGAATGAAGAATCACATTTCTTGGTAGAATCATGCAGGATTGAAATTTTTGATGGTTTTTTACTCCTCTCAACAGCCCAAACAAGTTTCTAAAAGGATGAGTTTGCAACTACTTTACCTTTGGTGAAAATTCAAAACATTCATTATTCAATAGGGCCCAAACTATCAAAAACCAGCGGTTTCAATGAACACACATTTCTTGGTAGAATCATGCAGGACTGAAATTTTTGATGTTTTTCTACTCCTCTCATGAGCCCAAACAAGTCTCTAAAAGCATGAGTTTGCAACTACTTTACTTTTGGAGAAAATTCAAAACATTCATTATTCAATAGAGCCCAATAGCAAAAATCAGGTTTTGAATGAAGAATCACATTTCTTGGTAGAATCATGCAGGATTGAAATTTTTGATGGTTTTTTACTCCTCTCAACAGCCCAAACAAGTTTCTAAAAGGATGAGTTTGCAACTACTTTACTTTTGGAGAAAATTCAAAACATTCATTATTCAATAGGGCCCAAACTATCAAAAACCAGCGGTTTCAATGAACACACATTTCTTGGTAGAATCGTGCAGGACTGAAATTTTTGATGTTTTTCTACTCCTCTCATGAGCCCAAACAAGTCTCTAAAAGGATGAGTTTGCAACTACTTTACTTTTGGAGAAAATTCAAAACATTCATTATTCAATAGGGCCCAAACTATCAAAAACCAGCGGTTTCAATGAACACACATTTCTTGGTAGAATCATGCAGGACTGAAATTTTTGATGTTTTTCTACTCCTCTCATGAGCCCAAACAAGTCTCTAAAAGGATGAATTTGCAACTACTTTACTTTTGGAGAAAATTCAAAACATTCATTATTCAATAGAGCCCAATAGCAAAAACCAGCGTTTTGAATGAAGAATCACATTTCTTGGTAGAATCATGCAGGATTTAAATTTTTGATGGTTTTTTACTCCTCTCAACAGCCCAAACAAGTTTCTAAAAGGATGAGTTTGCAACTACTTTACTTTTGGAGAAAATTCAAAACATTCATTATTCAATAGGGCCCAAACTATCAAAAACCAGCGGTTTCAATGAACACACATTTCTTGGTAGAATCATGCAGGACTGAAATTTTTGATGTTTTTCTACTCCTCTCATGAGCCCAAACAAGTCTCTAAAAGCATGAGTTTGCAACTACTTTACTTTTGGAGAAAATTCAAAACATTCATTATTCAATAGAGCCCAATAGCAAAAATCAAGTTTTGAATGAAGAATCACATTTCTTGGTAAAATCATGCAGGATTGAAATTTTTGATGGTTTTTTACTCCTCTCAACAGCCCAAACAAGTTTCTAAAAGGATGAGTTTGCAACTACTTTACTTTTGGAGAAAATTCAAAACATTCATTATTCAATAGGGCCCAAACTATCAAAAACCAGCGGTTTCAATGAACACACATTTCTTGGTAGAATCATGCAGGACTGAAATTTTTGATGTTTTTCTACTCCTCTCATGAGCCCAAACAAGTCTCTAAAAGCATGAGTTTGCAACTACTTTACTTTTGGAGAAAATTCAAAACATTCATTATTCAATAGAGCCCAATAGCAAAAACCAGCGTTTTGAATGAAGAATCACATTTCTTGGTAGAATCATGCAGGATTGAAATTTTTGATGGTTTTTTACTCCTCTCAACAGCCCAAACAAGTTTATAAAAGGATGAGTTTGCAACTACTTTACTTTTGGAGAAAATTCAAAACATTCATTATTCAATAGGGCCCAAACTATCAAAAACCAGCGGTTTGAATGAACACACATTTCTTGGTAGAATCATGCAGGACTGAAATTTTTGATGTTTTTCTACTCCTCTCATGAGCCCAAACAAGTCTCTAAAAGCATGAGTTTGCAACTACTTTACTTTTGGAGAAAATTCAAAACATTCATTATTCAATAGAGCCCAATAGCAAAAATCAGGTTTTGAATGAAGAATCACATTTCTTGGTAAAATCATGCAGGATTGAAATTTTTGATGGTTTTTTACTCCTCTCAACAGCCCAAACAAGTTTCTAAAAGGATGAGTTTGCAACTACTTTACTTTTGGAGAAAATTCAAAACATTCATTATTCAATAGGGCCCAAACTATCAAAAACCAGCGGTTTCAATGAACACACATTTCTTGGTAGAATCATGCAGGACTGAAATTTTTGATGTTTTTCTACTCCTCTCATGAGCCCAAACAAGTCTCTAAAAGGATGAGTTTGCAACTACTTTACTTTTGGAGAAAATTCAAAACATTCATTATTCAATAGAGCCCAATAGCAAAAACCAGCGTTTTGAATGAAGAATCACATTTCTTGGTAGAATCATGCAGGATTGAAATTTTTGATGGTTTTTTACTCCTCTCAACAGCCCAAACAAGTTTCTAAAAGGATGAGTTTGCAACTACTTTACTTTTGGAGAAAATTCAAAACATTCATTATTCAATAGGTCCCAAACTGTCAAAAACCAGCGGTTTCAATGAACACACATTTCTTGGTAGAATCATGCAGGACTGAAATTTTTGATGTTTTTCTACTCCTCTCATGAGCCCAAACAAGTCTCTAAAAGCATGAGCTTGCAACTACTTTACTTTTGGAGAAAATTCAAAACATTCATTATTCAATAGAGCCCAATAGCAAAAATCAGGTTTTGAATGAAGAATCACATTTCTTGGTAGAATCATGCAGGATTGAAATTTTTGATGGTTTTTTACTCCTCTCAACAGCCCAAACAAGTTTCTAAAAGGATGAGTTTGCAACTACTTTACTTTTGGAGAAAATTCAAAACATTCATTATTCAATAGGGCCCAAACTATCAAAAACCAGCGGTTTCAATGAACACACATTTCTTGGTAGAATCGTGCAGGACTGAAATTTTTGATGTTTTTCTACTCCTCTCATGAGCCCAAACAAGTCTCTAAAAGGATGAGTTTGCAACTACTTTACTTTTGGAGAAAATTCAAAACATTCATTATTCAATAGAGCCCAATAGCAAAAACCAGCGTTTTGAATGAAGAATCACATTTCTTGGTAGAATCATGCAGGATTGAAATTTTTGATGGTTTTTTACTCCTCTCAACAGCCCAAACAAGTTTCTAAAAGGATGAGTTTGCAACTACTTTACTTTTGGAGAAAATTCAAAACATTCATTATTCAATAGGGCCCAAACTATCAAAAACCAGCGGTTTCAATGAACACACATTTCTTGGTAGAATCATGCAGGACTGAAATTTTTGATGTTTTTCTACTCCTCTCATGAGCCCAAACAAGTCTCTAAAAGCATGAGTTTGCAACTACTTTACTTTTGGAGAAAATTCAAAACATTCAATATTCAATAGAGCCCAATAGCAAAAATCAGGTTTTGAATGAAGAATCACATTTCTTGGTAGAATCATGCAGGATTGAAATTTTTGATGGTTTTTTACTCCTCTCAACAGCCCAAACAAGTTTCTAAAAGGATGAGTTTGCAACTACTTTACTTTTGGAGAAAATTCAAAACATTCATTATTCAATAGGGCCCAAACTATCAAAAACCAGCGGTTTGAATGAACACACATTTTTTGGTAGAATCATGCAGGACTGAAATTTTTGATGTTTTTCTACTCCTCTCATGAGCCCAAACAAGTCTCTAAAAGCATGAGTTTGCAACTACTTTACTTTTGGAGAAAATTCAAAACATTCATTATTCAATAGAGCCCAATAGCAAAAATCAAGTTTTGAATGAAGAATCACATTTCTTGGTAAAATCATGCAGGATTGAAATTTTTGATGGTTTTTTACTCCTCTCAACAGCCCAAACAAGTTTCTAAAAGGATGAGTTTGCAACTACTTTACTTTTGGAGAAAATTCAAAACATTCATTATTCAATAGGGCCCAAACTATCAAAAACCAGCGGTTTCAATGAACACACATTTCTTGGTAGAATCATGCAGGACTGAAATTTTTGATGTTTTTCTACTCCTCTCATGAGCCCAAACAAGTCTCTAAAAGCATGAGTTTGCAACTACTTTACTTTTGGAGAAAATTCAAAACATTCATTATTCAATAGAGCCCAATAGCAAAAATCAGGTTTTGAATGAAGAATCACATTTCTTGGTAGAATCATGCAGGATTGAAATTTTTGATGGTTTTTTACTCCTCTCAACAGCCCAAACAAGTTTCTAAAAGGATGAGTTTGCAACTACTTTACTTTTGGAGAAAATTCAAAACATTCATTATTCAATAGGGCCCAAACTATCAAAAACCAGCGGTTTGAATGAACACACATTTCTTGGTAGAATCGTGCAGGACTGAAATTTTTGATGTTTTTCTACTCCTCTCATGAGCCCAAACAAGTCTCTAAAAGGATGAGTTTGCAACTACTTTACTTTTGGAGAAAATTCAAAACATTCATTATTCAATAGGGCCCAAACTATCAAAAACCAGCGGTTTCAATGAACACACATTTCTTGGTAGAATCATGCAGGACTGAAATTTTTGATGTTTTTCTACTCCTCTCATGAGCCCAAACAAGTCTCTAAAAGCATGAGTTTGCAACTACTTTACTTTTGGAGAAAATTCAAAACATTCAATATTCAATAGAGCCCAATAGCAAAAATCAGGTTTTGAATGAAGAATCACATTTCTTGGTAGAATCATGCAGGATTGAAATTTTTGATGGTTTTTTACTCCTCTCAACAGCCCAAACAAGTTTCTAAAAGGATGAGTTTGCAACTACTTTACTTTTGGAGAAAATTCAAAACATTCATTATTCAATAGGGCCCAAACTATCAAAAACCAGCGGTTTGAATGAACACACATTTTTTGGTAGAATCATGCAGGACTGAAATTTTTGATGTTTTTCTACTCCTCTCATGAGCCCAAACAAGTCTCTAAAAGCATGAGTTTGCAACTACTTTACTTTTGGAGAAAATTCAAAACATTCATTATTCAATAGAGCCCAATAGCAAAAATCAGGTTTTGAATGAAGAATCACATTTCTTGGTAGAATCATGCAGGATTGAAATTTTTGATGGTTTTTTACTCCTCTCAACAGCCCAAACAAGTTTCTAAAAGGATGAGTTTGCAACTACTTTACTTTTGGAGAAAATTCAAAACATTCATTATTCAATAGGGCCCAAACTATCAAAAACCAGCGGTTTCAATGAACACACATTTCTTGGTAGAATCGTGCAGGACTGAAATTTTTGATGTTTTTCTACTCCTCTCATGAGCCCAAACAAGTCTCTAAAAGGATGAATTTGCAACTACTTTACTTTTGGAGAAAATTCAAAACATTCATTATTCAATAGAGCCCAATAGCAAAAACCAGCGTTTTGAATGAAGAATCACATTTCTTGGTAGAATCATGCAGGATTTAAATTTTTGATGGTTTTTTACTCCTCTCAACAGCCCAAACAAGTTTCTAAAAGGATGAGTTTGCAACTACTTTACTTTTGGAGAAAATTCAAAACATTCATTATTCAATAGGGCCCAAACTATCAAAAACCAGCGGTTTCAATGAACACACATTTCTTGGTAGAATCATGCAGGACTGAAATTTTTGATGTTTTTCTACTCCTCTCATGAGCCCAAACAAGTCTCTAAAAGCATGAGTTTGCAACTACTTTACTTTTGGAGAAAATTCAAAACATTCAATATTCAATAGAGCCCAATAGCAAAAATCAGGTTTTGAATGAAGAATCACATTTCTTGGTAGAATCATGCAGGATTGAAATTTTTGATGGTTTTTTACTCCTCTCAACAGCCCAAACAAGTTTCTAAAAGGATGAGTTTGCAACTACTTTACTTTTGGAGAAAATTCAAAACATTCATTATTCAATAGGGCCCAAACTATCAAAAACCAGCGGTTTGAATGAACACACATTTTTTGGTAGAATCATGCAGGACTGAAATTTTTGATGTTTTTCTACTCCTCTCATGAGCCCAAACAAGTCTCTAAAAGCATGAGTTTGCAACTACTTTACTTTTGGAGAAAATTCAAAACATTCATTATTCAATAGAGCCCAATAGCAAAAATCAGGTTTTGAATGAAGAATCACATTTCTTGGTAGAATCATGCAGGATTGAAATTTTTGATGGTTTTTTACTCCTCTCAACAGCCCAAACAAGTTTCTAAAAGGATGAGTTTGCAACTACTTTACTTTTGGAGAAAATTCAAAACATTCATTATTCAATAGGGCCCAAACTATCAAAAACCAGCGGTTTCAATGAACACACATTTCTTGGTAGAATCGTGCAGGACTGAAATTTTTGATGTTTTTCTACTCCTCTCATGAGCCCAAACAAGTCTCTAAAAGGATGAATTTGCAACTACTTTACTTTTGGAGAAAATTCAAAACATTCATTATTCAAGAGCCCAATAGCAAAAACCCGCGTTTTGAATGAAGAATCACATTTCTTGGTAGAATCATGCAGGATTTAAATTTTTGATGGTTTTTTACTCCTCTCAACAGCCCAAACAAGTTTCTAAAAGGATGAGTTTGCAACTACTTTACTTTTGGAGAAAATTCAAAACATTCATTATTCAATAGGGCCCAAACTATCAAAAACCAGCGGTTTCAATGAACACACATTTCTTGGTAGAATCATGCAGGACTGAAATTTTTGATGTTTTTCTACTCCTCTCATGAGCCCAAACAAGTCTCTAAAAGCATGAGTTTGCAACTACTTTACTTTTGGAGAAAATTCAAAACATTCATTATTCAATAGAGCCCAATAGCAAAAATCAAGTTTTGAATGAAGAATCACATTTCTTGGTAAAATCATGCAGGATTGAAATTTTTGATGGTTTTTTACTCCTCTCAACAGCCCAAACAAGTTTCTAAAAGGATGAGTTTGCAACTACTTTACTTTTGGAGAAAATTCAAAACATTCATTATTCAATAGGGCCCAAACTATCAAAAACCAGCGGTTTCAATGAACACACATTTCTTGGTAGAATCATGCAGGACTGAAATTTTTGATGTTTTTCTACTCCTCTCATGAGCCCAAACAAGTCTCTAAAAGCATGAGTTTGCAACTACTTTACTTTTGGAGAAAATTCAAAACATTCATTATTCAATAGAGCCCAATAGCAAAAACCAGCGTTTTGAATGAAGAATCACATTTCTTGGTAGAATCATGCAGGATTGAAATTTTTGATGGTTTTTTACTCCTCTCAACAGCCCAAACAAGTTTCTAAAAGGATGAGTTTGCAACTACTTTACCTTTGGTGAAAATTCAAAACATTCATTATTCAATATGGCCCAAACTATCAAAAACCAGCGGTTTCAATGAACACACATTTCTTGGTAGAATCATGCAGGACTGAAATTTTTGATGTTTTTCTACTCCTCTCATGAGCCCAAACAAGTCTCTAAAAGCATGAGTTTGCAACTACTTTACTTTTGGAGAAAATTCAAAACATTCATTATTCAATAGAGCCCAATAGCAAAAATCAGGTTTTGAATGAAGAATCACATTTCTTGGTAGAATCATGCAGGATTGAAATTTTTGATGGTTTTTTACTCCTCTCAACAGCCCAAACAAGTTTCTAAAAGGATGAGTTTGCAACTACTTTACTTTTGGAGAAAATTCAAAACATTCATTATTCAATAGGGCCCAAACTATCAAAAACCAGCGGTTTCAATGAACACACATTTCTTGGTAGAATCGTGCAGGACTGAAATTTTTGATGTTTTTCTACTCCTTTCATGAGCCCAAACAAGTCTCTAAAAGGATGAGTTTGCAACTACTTTACTTTTGGAGAAAATTCAAAACATTCATTATTCAATAGGGCCCAAACTATCAAAAACCAGCGGTTTCAATGAACACACATTTCTTGGTAGAATCATGCAGGACTGAAATTTTTGATGTTTTTCTACTCCTCTCATGAGCCCAAACAAGTCTCTAAAAGCATGAGTTTGCAACTACTTTACTTTTGGAGAAAATTCAAAACATTCATTATTCAATAGAGCCCAATAGCAAAAATCAGGTTTTGAATGAAGAATCACATTTCTTGGTAGAATCATGCAGGATTGAAATTTTTGATGGTTTTTTACTCCTCTCAACAGCCCAAACAAGTTTCTAAAAGGATGAGTTTGCAACTACTTTACTTTTGGAGAAAATTCAAAACATTCATTATTCAATAGGGCCCAAACTATCAAAAACCAGCGGTTTCAATGAACACACATTTCTTGGTAGAATCGTGCAGGACTGAAATTTTTGATGTTTTTCTACTCCTCTCATGAGCCCAAACAAGTCTCTAAAAGGATGAATTTGCAACTACTTTACTTTTGGAGAAAATTCAAAACATTCATTATTCAATAGAGCCCAATAGCAAAAACCAGCGTTTTGAATGAAGAATCACATTTCTTGGTAGAATCATGCAGGATTTAAATTTTTGATGGTTTTTTACTCCTCTCAACAGCCCAAACAAGTTTCTAAAAGGATGAGTTTGCAACTACTTTACTTTTGGAGAAAATTCAAAACATACATTATTCAATAGGGCCCAAACTATCAAAAACCAGCGGTTTCAATGAACACACATTTTTTGGTAGAATCATGCAGGACTGAAATTTTTGATGTTTTTCTACTCCTCTCATGAGCCCAAACAAGTCTCTAAAAGCATGAGTTTGCAACTACTTTACTTTTGAAGAAAATTCAAAACATTCATTATTCAATAGAGCCCAATAGCAAAAATCAGGTTTTGAATGAAGAATCACATTTCTTGGTAGAATCATGCAGGATTGAAATTTTTGATGGTTTTTTACTCCTCTCAACAGCCCAAACAAGTTTCTAAAAGGATGAGTTTGCAACTACTTTACTTTTGGAGAAAATTCAAAACATTCATTATTCAATAGGGCCCAAACTATCAAAAACCAGCGGTTTCAATGAACACGCATTTCTTGGTAGAATCGTGCACTACTGAAATTTTTGATGTTTTTCTACTCCTCTCATGAGCCCAAACAAGTCTCTAAAAGGATGAATTTGCAACTACTTTACTTTTGGAGAAAATTCAAAACATTCATTATTCAATAGAGCCCAATAGCAAAAACCAGCGTTTTGAATGAAGAATCACATTTCTTGGTAGAATCATGCAGGATTTAAATTTTTGATGGTTTTTTACTCCTCTCAACAGCCCAAACAAGTTTCTAAAAGGATGAGTTTGCAACTACTTTACTTTTGGAGAAAATTCAAAACATTCATTATTCAATAGGGCCCAAACTATCAAAAACCAGCGGTTTCAATGAACACACATTTCTTGGTAGAATCATGCAGGACTGAAATTTTTGATGTTTTTCTACTCCTCTCATGAGCCCAAACAAGTCTCTAAAAGCATGAGTTTGCAACTACTTTACTTTTGGAGAAAATTCAAAACATTCATTATTCAATAGAGCCCAATAGCAAAAACCAGCGTTTTGAATGAAGAATCACATTTCTTGGTAGAATCATGCAGGATTGAAATTTTTGATGGTTTTTTACTCCTCTCAACAGCCCAAACAAGTTTCTAAAAGGATGAGTTTGCAACTACTTTACCTTTGGTGAAAATTCAAAACATTCATTATTCAATATGGCCCAAACTATCAAAAACCAGCGGTTTCAATGAACACACATTTCTTGGTAGAATCATGCAGGACTGAAATTTTTGATGTTTTTCTACTCCTCTCATGAGCCCAAACAAGTCTCTAAAAGCATGAGTTTGCAACTACTTTACTTTTGGAGAAAATTCAAAACATTCATTATTCAATAGAGCCCAATAGCAAAAATCAGGTTTTGAATGAAGAATCACATTTCTTGGTAGAATCATGCAGGATTGAAATTTTTGATGGTTTTTTACTCCTCTCAACAGCCCAAACAAGTTTCTAAAAGGATGAGTTTGCAACTACTTTACTTTTGGAGAAAATTCAAAACATTCATTATTCAATAGGGCCCAAACTATCAAAAACCAGCGGTTTCAATGAACACACATTTCTTGGTAGAATCGTGCAGGACTGAAATTTTTGATGTTTTTCTACTCCTCTCATGAGCCCAAACAAGTCTCTAAAAGGATGAGTTTGCAACTACTTTACTTTTGGAGAAAATTCAAAACATTCATTATTCAATAGAGCCCAATAGCAAAAACCAGCGTTTTGAATGAAGAATCACATTTCTTGGTAGAATCATGCAGGATTGAAATTTTTGATGGTTTTTTACTCCTCTCAACAGCCCAAACAAGTTTCTAAAAGGATGAGTTTGCAACTACTTTACTTTTGGAGAAAATTCAAAACATTCATTATTCAATAGGGCCCAAACTATCAAAAACCAGCGGTTTGAATGAACACACATTTTTTGGTAGAATCATGCAGGACTGAAATTTTTGATGTTTTTCTACTCCTCTCATGAGCCCAAACAAGTCTCTAAAAGCATGAGTTTGCAACTACTTTACTTTTGGAGAAAATTCAAAACATTCATTATTCAATAGAGCCCAATAGCAAAAATCAGGTTTTGAATGAAGAATCACATTTCTTGGTAGAATCATGCAGGATTGAAATTTTTGATGGTTTTTTACTCCTCTCAACAGCCCAAACAAGTTTCTAAAAGGATGAGTTTGCAACTACTTTACTTTTGGAGAAAATTCAAAACATTCATTATTCAATAGGGCCCAAACTATCAAAAACCAGCGGTTTCAATGAACACACATTTCTTGGTAGAATCGTGCAGGACTGAAATTTTTGATGTTTTTCTACTCCTCTCATGAGCCCAAACAAGTCTCTAAAAGGATGAATTTGCAACTACTTTACTTTTGGAGAAAATTCAAAACATTCATTATTCAATAGAGCCCAATAGCAAAAACCAGCGTTTTGAATGAAGAATCACATTTCTTGGTAGAATCATGCAGGATTGAAATTTTTGATGGTTTTTTACTCCTCTCAACAGCCCAAACAAGTTTCTAAAAGGATGAGTTTGCAACTACTTTACTTTTGGAGAAAATTCAAAACATTCATTATTCAATAGGGCCCAAACTATCAAAAACCAGCGGTTTCAATGAACACACATTTTTTGGTAGAATCATGCAGGACTGAAATTTTTGATGTTTTTCTACTCCTCTCATGAGCCCAAACAAGTCTCTAAAAGCATGAGTTTGCAACTACTTTACTTTTGAAGAAAATTCAAAACATTCATTATTCAATAGAGCCCAATAGCAAAAATCAGGTTTTGAATGAAGAATCACATTTCTTGGTAGAATCATGCAGGATTGAAATTTTTGATGTTTTTTTACTCCTCTCAACAGCCCAAACAAGTTTCTAAAAGGATGAGTTTGCAACTACTTTACTTTTGGAGAAAATTCAAAACATTCATTATTCAATAGGGCCCAAACTATCAAAAACCAGCGGTTTCAATGAACACACATTTCTTGGTAGAATCGTGCAGGACTGAAATTTTTGATGTTTTTCTACTCCTCTCATGAGCCCAAACAAGTCTCTAAAAGGATGAATTTGCAACTACTTTACTTTTGGAGAAAATTCAAAACATTCATTATTCAATAGAGCCCAATAGCAAAAACCAGCGTTTTGAATGAAGAATCACATTTCTTGGTAGAATCATGCAGGATTTAAATTTTTGATGGTTTTTTACTCCTCTCAACAGCCCAAACAAGTTTCTAAAAGGATGAGTTTGCAACTACTTTACTTTTGGAGAAAATTCAAAACATTCATTATTCAATAGGGCCCAAACTATCAAAAAACAGCGGTTTCAATGAACACACATTTCTTGGTAGAATCATGCAGGACTGAAATTTTTGATGTTTTTCTACTCCTCTCATGAGCCCAAACAAGTCTCTAAAAGCATGAGTTTGCAACTACTTTACTTTTGGAGAAAATTCAAAACATTCATTATTCAATAGAGCCCAATAGCAAAAACCAGCGTTTTGAATGAAGAATCACATTTCTTGGTAGAATAATGCAGGATTGAAATTTTTGATGGTTTTTTACTCCTCTCAACAGCCCAAACAAGTTTCTAAAAGGATGAGTTTGCAACTACTTTACCTTTGGTGAAAATTCAAAACATTCATTATTCAATATGGCCCAAACTATCAAAAACCAGCGGTTTCAATGAACACACATTTCTTGGTAGAATCATGCAGGACTGAAATTTTTGATGTTTTTTTACTCCTCTCATGAGCCCAAACAAGTCTCTAAAAGCATGAGTTTGCAACTACTTTACTTTTGGAGAAAATTCAAAACATTCATTATTCAATAGAGCCCAATAGCAAAAATCAGGTTTTGAATGAAGAATCACATTTCTTGGTAGAATCATGCAGGATTGAAATTTTTGATGGTTTTTTACTCCTCTCAACAGCCCAAACAAGTTTCTAAAAGGATGAGTTTGCAACTACTTTACTTTTGGAGAAAATTCAAAACATTCATTATTCAATAGGGCCCAAACTATCAAAAACCAACGGTTTCAATGAACACACATTTCTTGGTAGAATCGTGCAGGACTGAAATTTTTGATGATTTTCTACTCCTCTCATGAGCCCAAACAAGTCTCTAAAAGGATGAGTTTGCAACTACTTTACTTTTGGAGAAAATTCAAAACATTCATTATTCAATAGAGCCCAATAG
Organism: Dendrobates tinctorius; assembly: GCF_039654945.1. Classification (NCBI taxonomy): domain Eukaryota; kingdom Metazoa; phylum Chordata; class Amphibia; order Anura; family Dendrobatidae; genus Dendrobates; species Dendrobates tinctorius. The sequence goes on from NW_027361793.1 coordinate 28,893,475, forward strand.
CAAAAACCAGCGTTTTGAATGAAGAATCACATTTCTTGGTAGAATAATGCAGGATTGAAATTTTTGATGGTTTTTTACTCCTCTCAACAGCCCAAACAAGTTTCTAAAAGGATGAGTTTGCAACTACTTTACCTTTGGTGAAAATTCAAAACATTCATTATTCAATATGGCCCAAACTATCAAAAACCAGCGGTTTCAATGAACACACATTTCTTGGTAGAATCATGCAGGACTGAAATTTTTGATGTTTTTTTACTCCTCTCATGAGCCCAAACAAGTCTCTAAAAGCATGAGTTTGCAACTACTTTACTTTTGGAGAAAATTCAAAACATTCATTATTCAATAGAGCCCAATAGCAAAAATCAGGTTTTGAATGAAGAATCACATTTCTTGGTAGAATCATGCAGGATTGAAATTTTTGATGGTTTTTTACTCCTCTCAACAGCCCAAACAAGTTTCTAAAAGGATGAGTTTGCAACTACTTTACTTTTGGAGAAAATTCAAAACATTCATTATTCAATAGGGCCCAAACTATCAAAAACCAACGGTTTCAATGAACACACATTTCTTGGTAGAATCGTGCAGGACTGAAATTTTTGATGTTTTTCTACTCCTCTCATGAGCCCAAACAAGTCTCTAAAAGGATGAGTTTGCAACTACTTTACTTTTGGAGAAAATTCAAAACATTCATTATTCAATAGAGCCCAATAGCAAAAACCAGCGTTTTGAATGAAGAATCACATTTCTTGGTAGAATCATGCAGGATTGAAATTTTTGATGTTTTTTTACTCCTCTCAACAGCCCAAACAAGTTTCTAAAAGGATGAGTTTGCAACTACTTTACTTTTGGAGAAAATTCAAAACATTCATTATTCAATAGGGCCCAAACTATCAAAAACCAGCGGTTTGAATGAACACACATTTCTTGGTAGAATCGTGCAGGACTGAAATTTTTGATGTTTTTCTACTCCTCTCATGAGCCCAAACAAGTCTCTAAAAGGATGAGTTTGCAACTACTTTACTTTTGGAGAAAATTCAAAACATTCATTATTCAATAGGGCCCAAACTATCAAAAACCAGCAGTTTCAATGAACACACATTTCTTGGTAGAATCATGCAGGACTGAAATTTTTGATGTTTTTCTACTCCTCTCATGAGCCCAAACAAGTCTCTAAAAGCATGAGTTTGCAACTACTTTACTTTTGGAGAAAATTCAAAACATTCAATATTCAATAGAGCCCAATAGCAAAAATCAGGTTTTGAATGAAGAATCACATTTCTTGGTAGAATCATGCAGGATTGAAATTTTTGATGGTTTTTTACTCCTCTCAACAGCCCAAACAAGTTTCTAAAAGGATGAGTTTGCAACTACTTTACTTTTGGAGAAAATTCAAAACATTCATTATTCAATAGGGCCCAAACTATCAAAAACCAGCGGTTTGAATGAACACACATTTTTTGGTAGAATCATGCAGGACTGAAATTTTTGATGTTTTTCTACTCCTCTCATGAGCCCAAACAAGTCTCTAAAAGCATGAGTTTGCAACTACTTTACTTTTGGAGAAAATTCAAAACATTCATTATTCAATAGAGCCCAATAGCAAAAATCAGGTTTTGAATGAAGAATCACATTTCTTGGTAGAATCATGCAGGATTGAAATTTTTGATGGTTTTTTACTCCTCTCAACAGCCCAAACAAGTTTCTAAAAGGATGAGTTTGCAACTACTTTACTTTTGGAGAAAATTCAAAACATTCATTATTCAATAGGGCCCAAACTATCAAAAACCAGCGGTTTCAATGAACACACATTTCTTGGTAGAATCGTGCAGGACTGAAATTTTTGATGTTTTTCTACTCCTCTCATGAGCCCAAACAAGTCTCTAAAAGGATGAATTTGCAACTACTTTACTTTTGGAGAAAATTCAAAACATTCATTATTCAATAGAGCCCAATAGCAAAAACCAGCGTTTTGAATGAAGAATCACATTTCTTGGTAGAATCATGCAGGATTTAAATTTTTGATGGTTTTTTACTCCTCTCAACAGCCCAAACAAGTTTCTAAAAGGATGAGTTTGCAACTACTTTACTTTTGGAGAAAATTCAAAACATACATTATTCAATAGGGCCCAAACTATCAAAAACCAGCGGTTTCAATGAACACACATTTTTTGGTAGAATCATGCAGGACTGAAATTTTTGATGTTTTTCTACTCCTCTCATGAGCCCAAACAAGTCTCTAAAAGCATGAGTTTGCAACTACTTTACTTTTGAAGAAAATTCAAAACATTCATTATTCAATAGAGCCCAATAGCAAAAATCAGGTTTTGAATGAAGAATCACATTTCTTGGTAGAATCATGCAGGATTGAAATTTTTGATGGTTTTTTACTCCTCTCAACAGCCCAAACAAGTTTCTAAAAGGATGAGTTTGCAACTACTTTACTTTTGGAGAAAATTCAAAACATTCATTATTCAATAGGGCCCAAACTATCAAAAACCAGCGGTTTCAATGAACACACATTTCTTGGTAGAATCGTGCAGGACTGAAATTTTTGATGTTTTTCTACTCCTCTCATGAGCCCAAACAAGTCACTAAAAGGATGAGTTTGCAACTACTTTACTTTTGGAGAAAATTCAAAACATTCATTATTCAATAGAGCCCAATAGCAAAAACCAGCGTTTTGAATGAAGAATCACATTTCTTGGTAGAATCATGCAGGATTGAAATTTTTGATGGTTTTTTACTCCTCTCAACAGCCCAAACAAGTTTCTAAAAGGATGAGTTTGCAACTACTTTACTTTTGGAGAAAATTCAAAACATTCATTATTCAATAGGGCCCAAACTATCAAAAACCAGCGGTTTCAATGAACACACATTTCTTGGTAGAATCATGCAGGACTGAAATTTTTGATGTTTTTCTACTCCTCTCATGAGCCCAAACAAGTCTCTAAAAGCATGAGTTTGCAACTACTTTACTTTTGGAGAAAATTCAAAACATTCATTATTCAATAGAGCCCAATAGCAAAAATCAGGTTTTGAATGAAGAATCACATTTCTTGGTAGAATCATGCAGGATTGAAATTTTTGATGGTTTTTTACTCCTCTCAACATCCCAAACAAGTTTCTAAAAGGATGAGTTTGCAACTACTTTACTTTTGGAGAAAATTCAAAACATTCATTATTCAATAGGGCCCAAACTATCAAAAACCAGCGGTTTCAATGAACACACATTTCTTGGTAGAATCGTGCAGGACTGAAATTTTTGATGTTTTTCTACTCCTCTCATGAGCCCAAACAAGTCTCTAAAAGGATGAATTTGCAACTACTTTACTTTTGGAGAAAATTCAAAACATTCATTATTCAATAGAGCCCAATAGCAAAAACCCGCGTTTTGAATGAAGAATCACATTTCTTGGTAGAATCATGCAGGATTTAAATTTTTGATGGTTTTTTACTCCTCTCAACAGCCCAAACAAGTTTCTAAAAGGATGAGTTTGCAACTACTTTACTTTTGGAGAAAATTCAAAACATTCATTATTCAATAGGGCCCAAACTATCAAAAACCAGCGGTTTCAATGAACACACATTTCTTGGTAGAATCATGCAGGACTGAAATTTTTGATGTTTTTCTACTCCTCTCATGAGCCCAAACAAGTCTCTAAAAGCATGAGTTTGCAACTACTTTACTTTTGGAGAAAATTCAAAACATTCATTATTCAATAGAGCCCAATAGCAAAAATCAAGTTTTGAATGAAGAATCACATTTCTTGGTAAAATCATGCAGGATTGAAATTTTTGATGGTTTTTTACTCCTCTCAACAGCCCAAACAAGTTTCTAAAAGGATGAGTTTGCAACTACTTTACTTTTGGAGAAAATTCAAAACATTCATTATTCAATAGGGCCCAAACTATCAAAAACCAGCGGTTTCAATGAACACACATTTCTTGGTAGAATCATGCAGGACTGAAATTTTTGATGTTTTTCTACTCCTCTCATGAGCCCAAACAAGTTTCTAAAAGCATGAGTTTGCAACTACTTTACTTTTGGAGAAAATTCAAAACATTCATTATTCAATAGAGCCCAATAGCAAAAACCAGCGTTTTGAATGAAGAATCACATTTCTTGGTAGAATCATGCAGGATTGAAATTTTTGATGGTTTTTTACTCCTCTCAACAGCCCAAACAAGTTTCTAAAAGGATGAGTTTGCAACTACTTTACCTTTGGTGAAAATTCAAAACATTCATTATTCAATATGGCCCAAACTATCAAAAACCAGCGGTTTCAATGAACACACATTTCTTGGTAGAATCATGCAGGACTGAAATTTTTGATGTTTTTCTACTCCTCTCATGAGCCCAAACAAGTCTCTAAAAGCATGAGTTTGCAACTACTTTACTTTTGGAGAAAATTCAAAACATTCATTATTCAATAGAGCCCAATAGCAAAAATCAGGTTTTGAATGAAGAATCACATTTCTTGGTAGAATCATGCAGGATTGAAATTTTTGATGGTTTTTTACTCCTCTCAACAGCCCAAACAAGTTTCTAAAAGGATGAGTTTGCAACTACTTTACTTTTGGAGAAAATTCAAAACATTCATTATTCAATAGGGCCCAAACTATCAAAAACCAGCGGTTTCAATGAACACACATTTCTTGGTAGAATCGTGCAGGACTGAAATTTTTGATGTTTTTCTACTCCTTTCATGAGCCCAAACAAGTCTCTAAAAGGATGAGTTTGCAACTACTTTACTTTTGGAGAAAATTCAAAACATTCATTATTCAATAGGGCCCAAACTATCAAAAACCAGCGGTTTCAATGAACACACATTTCTTGGTAGAATCATGCAGGACTGAAATTTTTGATGTTTTTCTACTCCTCTCATGAGCCCAAACAAGTCTCTAAAAGCATGAGTTTGCAACTACTTTACTTTTGGAGAAAATTCAAAACATTCATTATTCAATAGAGCCCAATAGCAAAAATCAGGTTTTGAATGAAGAATCACATTTCTTGGTAGAATCATGCAGGATTGAAATTTTTGATGGTTTTTTACTCCTCTCAACAGCCCAAACAAGTTTCTAAAAGGATGAGTTTGCAACTACTTTACTTTTGGAGAAAATTCAAAACATTCATTATTCAATAGGGCCCAAACTATCAAAAACCAGCGGTTTCAATGAACACACATTTCTTGGTAGAATCGTGCAGGACTGAAATTTTTGATGTTTTTCTACTCCTCTCATGAGCCCAAACAAGTCTCTAAAAGGATGAATTTGCAACTACTTTACTTTTGGAGAAAATTCAAAACATTCATTATTCAATAGAGCCCAATAGCAAAAACCAGCGTTTTGAATGAAGAATCACATTTCTTGGTAGAATCATGCAGGATTTAAATTTTTGATGGTTTTTTACTCCTCTCAACAGCCCAAACAAGTTTCTAAAAGGATGAGTTTGCAACTACTTTACTTTTGGAGAAAATTCAAAACATACATTATTCAATAGGGCCCAAACTATCAAAAACCAGCGGTTTCAATGAACACACATTTTTTGGTAGAATCATGCAGGACTGAAATTTTTGATGTTTTTCTACTCCTCTCATGAGCCCAAACAAGTCTCTAAAAGCATGAGTTTGCAACTACTTTACTTTTGAAGAAAATTCAAAACATTCATTATTCAATAGAGCCCAATAGCAAAAATCAGGTTTTGAATGAAGAATCACATTTCTTGGTAGAATCATGCAGGATTGAAATTTTTGATGGTTTTTTACTCCTCTCAACAGCCCAAACAAGTTTCTAAAAGGATGAGTTTGCAACTACTTTACTTTTGGAGAAAATTCAAAACATTCATTATTCAATAGGGCCCAAACTATCAAAAACCAGCGGTTTCAATGAACACACATTTCTTGGTAGAATCGTGCAGGACTGAAATTTTTGATGTTTTTCTACTCCTCTCATGAGCCCAAACAAGTCACTAAAAGGATGAGTTTGCAACTACTTTACTTTTGGAGAAAATTCAAAACATTCATTATTCAATAGAGTCCAATAGCAAAAACCAGCGTTTTGAATGAAGAATCACATTTCTTGGTAGAATCATGCAGGATTGAAATTTTTGATGGTTTTTTACTCCTCTCAACAGCCCAAACAAGTTTCTAAAAGGATGAGTTTGCAACTACTTTACTTTTGGAGAAAATTCAAAACATTCATTATTCAATAGGGCCCAAACTATCAAAAACCAGCGGTTTCAATGAACACACATTTCTTGGTAGAATCATGCAGGACTGAAATTTTTGATGTTTTTCTACTCCTCTCATGAGCCCAAACAAGTCTCTAAAAGCATGAGTTTGCAACTACTTTACTTTTGGAGAAAATTCAAAACATTCATTATTCAATAGAGCCCAATAGCAAAAATCAGGTTTTGAATGAAGAATCACATTTCTTGGTAGAATCATGCAGGATTGAAATTTTTGATGGTTTTTTACTCCTCTCAACATCCCAAACAAGTTTCTAAAAGGATGAGTTTGCAACTACTTTACTTTTGGAGAAAATTCAAAACATTCATTATTCAATAGGGCCCAAACTATCAAAAACCAGCGGTTTCAATGAACACACATTTCTTGGTAGAATCGTGCAGGACTGAAATTTTTGATGTTTTTCTACTCCTCTCATGAGCCCAAACAAGTCTCTAAAAGGATGAATTTGCAACTACTTTACTTTTGGAGAAAATTCAAAACATTCATTATTCAATAGAGCCCAATAGCAAAAACCCGCGTTTTGAATGAAGAATCACATTTCTTGGTAGAATCATGCAGGATTTAAATTTTTGATGGTTTTTTACTCCTCTCAACAGCCCAAACAAGTTTCTAAAAGGATGAGTTTGCAACTACTTTACTTTTGGAGAAAATTCAAAACATTCATTATTCAATAGGGCCCAAACTATCAAAAACCAGCGGTTTCAATGAACACACATTTCTTGGTAGAATCATGCAGGACTGAAATTTTTGATGTTTTTCTACTCCTCTCATGAGCCCAAACAAGTCTCTAAAAGCATGAGTTTGCAACTACTTTACTTTTGGAGAAAATTCAAAACATTCATTATTCAATAGAGCCCAATAGCAAAAATCAAGTTTTGAATGAAGAATCACATTTCTTGGTAAAATCATGCAGGATTGAAATTTTTGATGGTTTTTTACTCCTCTCAACAGCCCAAACAAGTTTCTAAAAGGATGAGTTTGCAACTACTTTACTTTTGGAGAAAATTCAAAACATTCATTATTCAATAGGGCCCAAACTATCAAAAACCAGCGGTTTCAATGAACACACATTTCTTGGTAGAATCATGCAGGACTGAAATTTTTGATGTTTTTCTACTCCTCTCATGAGCCCAAACAAGTTTCTAAAAGCATGAGTTTGCAACTACTTTACTTTTGGAGAAAATTCAAAACATTCATTATTCAATAGAGCCCAATAGCAAAAACCAGCGTTTTGAATGAAGAATCACATTTCTTGGTAGAATCATGCAGGATTGAAATTTTTGATGGTTTTTTACTCCTCTCAACAGCCCAAACAAGTTTCTAAAAGGATGAGTTTGCAACTACTTTACCTTTGGTGAAAATTCAAAACATTCATTATTCAATATGGCCCAAACTATCAAAAACCAGCGGTTTCAATGAACACACATTTCTTGGTAGAATCATGCAGGACTGAAATTTTTGATGTTTTTCTACTCCTCTCATGAGCCCAAACAAGTCTCTAAAAGCATGAGTTTGCAACTACTTTACTTTTGGAGAAAATTCAAAACATTCATTATTCAATAGAGCCCAATAGCAAAAATCAGGTTTTGAATGAAGAATCACATTTCTTGGTAGAATCATGCAGGATTGAAATTTTTGATGGTTTTTTACTCCTCTCAACAGCCCAAACAAGTTTCTAAAAGGATGAGTTTGCAACTACTTTACTTTTGGAGAAAATTCAAAACATTCATTATTCAATAGGGCCCAAACTATCAAAAACCAGCGGTTTCAATGAACACACATTTCTTGGTAGAATCGTGCAGGACTGAAATTTTTGATGTTTTTCTACTCCTTTCATGAGCCCAAACAAGTCTCTAAAAGGATGAGTTTGCAACTACTTTACTTTTGGAGAAAATTCAAAACATTCATTATTCAATAGGGCCCAAACTATCAAAAACCAGCGGTTTCAATGAACACACATTTCTTGGTAGAATCATGCAGGACTGAAATTTTTGATGTTTTTCTACTCCTCTCATGAGCCCAAACAAGTCTCTAAAAGCATGAGTTTGCAACTACTTTACTTTTGGAGAAAATTCAAAACATTCATTATTCAATAGAGCCCAATAGCAAAAATCAGGTTTTGAATGAAGAATCACATTTCTTGGTAGAATCATGCAGGATTGAAATTTTTGATGGTTTTTTACTCCTCTCAACAGCCCAAACAAGTTTCTAAAAGGATGAGTTTGCAACTACTTTACTTTTGGAGAAAATTCAAAACATTCATTATTCAATAGGGCCCAAACTATCAAAAACCAGCGGTTTCAATGAACACACATTTCTTGGTAGAATCGTGCAGGACTGAAATTTTTGATGTTTTTCTACTCCTCTCATGAGCCCAAACAAGTCTCTAAAAGGATGAATTTGCAACTACTTTACTTTTGGAGAAAATTCAAAACATTCATTATTCAATAGAGCCCAATAGCAAAAACCAGCGTTTTGAATGAAGAATCACATTTCTTGGTAGAATCATGCAGGATTTAAATTTTTGATGGTTTTTTACTCCTCTCAACAGCCCAAACAAGTTTCTAAAAGGATGAGTTTGCAACTACTTTACTTTTGGAGAAAATTCAAAACATACATTATTCAATAGGGCCCAAACTATCAAAAACCAGCGGTTTCAATGAACACACATTTTTTGGTAGAATCATGCAGGACTGAAATTTTTGATGTTTTTCTACTCCTCTCATGAGCCCAAACAAGTCTCTAAAAGCATGAGTTTGCAACTACTTTACTTTTGAAGAAAATTCAAAACATTCATTATTCAATAGAGCCCAATAGCAAAAATCAGGTTTTGAATGAAGAATCACATTTCTTGGTAGAATCATGCAGGATTGAAATTTTTGATGGTTTTTTACTCCTCTCAACAGCCCAAACAAGTTTCTAAAAGGATGAGTTTGCAACTACTTTACTTTTGGAGAAAATTCAAAACATTCATTATTCAATAGGGCCCAAACTATCAAAAACCAGCGGTTTCAATGAACACGCATTTCTTGGTAGAATCGTGCACTACTGAAATTTTTGATGTTTTTCTACTCCTCTCATGAGCCCAAACAAGTCTCTAAAAGGATGAATTTGCAACTACTTTACTTTTGGAGAAAATTCAAAACATTCATTATTCAATAGAGCCCAATAGCAAAAACCAGCGTTTTGAATGAAGAATCACATTTCTTGGTAGAATCATGCAGGATTTAAATTTTTGATGGTTTTTTACTCCTCTCAACAGCCCAAACAAGTTTCTAAAAGGATGAGTTTGCAACTACTTTACTTTTGGAGAAAATTCAAAACATTCATTATTCAATAGGGCCCAAACTATCAAAAACCAGCGGTTTCAATGAACACACATTTCTTGGTAGAATCATGCAGGACTGAAATTTTTGATGTTTTTCTACTCCTCTCATGAGCCCAAACAAGTCTCTAAAAGCATGAGTTTGCAACTACTTTACTTTTGGAGAAAATTCAAAACATTCATTATTCAATAGAGCCCAATAGCAAAAACCCGCGTTTTGAATGAAGAATCACATTTCTTGGTAGAATCATGCAGGATTTAAATTTTTGATGGTTTTTTACTCCTCTCAACAGCCCAAACAAGTTTCTAAAAGGATGAGTTTGCAACTACTTTACTTTTGGAGAAAATTCAAAACATTCATTATTCAATAGGGCCCAAACTATCAAAAACCAGCGGTTTCAATGAACACACACTTCTTGGTAGAATCATGCAGGACTGAAATTTTTGATGTTTTTCTACTCCTCTCATGAGCCCAAACAAGTCTCTAAAAGCATGAGTTTGCAACTACTTTACTTTTGGAGAAAATTCAAAACATTCATTATTCAATAGAGCCCAATAGCAAAAATCAAGTTTTGAATGAAGAATCACATTTCTTGGTAAAATCATGCAGGATTGAAATTTTTGATGGTTTTTTACTCCTCTCAACAGCCCAAACAAGTTTCTAAAAGGATGAGTTTGCAACTACTTTACTTTTGGAGAAAATTCAAAACATTCATTATTCAATAGGGCCCAAACTATCAAAAACCAGCGGTTTCAATGAACACACATTTCTTGGTAGAATCATGCAGGACTGAAATTTTTGATGTTTTTCTACTCCTCTCATGAGCCCAAACAAGTCTCTAAAAGCATGAGTTTGCAACTACTTTACTTTTGGAGAAAATTCAAAACATTCATTATTCAATAGAGCCCAATAGCAAAAACCAGCGTTTTGAATGAAGAATCACATTTCTTGGTAGAATCATGCAGGATTGAAATTTTTGATGGTTTTTTACTCCTCTCAACAGCCCAAACAAGTTTCTAAAAGGATGAGTTTGCAACTACTTTACCTTTGGTGAAAATTCAAAACATTCATTATTCAATATGGCCCAAACTATCAAAAACCAGCGGTTTCAATGAACACACATTTCTTGGTAGAATCATGCAGGACTGAAATTTTTGATGTTTTTCTACTCCTCTCATGAGCCCAAACAAGTCTCTAAAAGCATGAGTTTGCAACTACTTTACTTTTGGAGAAAATTCAAAACATTCATTATTCAATAGAGCCCAATAGCAAAAATCAGGTTTTGAATGAAGAATCACATTTCTTGGTAGAATCATGCAGGATTGAAATTTTTGATGGTTTTTTACTCCTCTCAACAGCCCAAACAAGTTTCTAAAAGGATGAGTTTGCAACTACTTTACTTTTGGAGAAAATTCAAAACATTCATTATTCAATAGGGCCCAAACTATCAAAAACCAGTGGTTTCAATGAACACACATTTCTTGGTAGAATCGTGCAGGACTGAAATTTTTGATGTTTTTCTACTCCTTTCATGAGCCCAAACAAGTCTCTAAAAGGATGCGTTTGCAACTACTTTACTTTTGGAGAAAATTCAAAACATTCATTATTCAATAGGGCCCAAACTATCAAAAACCAGCGGTTTCAATGAACACACATTTCTTGGTAGAATCATGCAGGACTGAAATTTTTGATGTTTTTCTACTCCTCTCATGAGCCCAAACAAGTCTCTAAAAGCATGAGTTTGCAACTACTTTACTTTTGGAGAAAATTCAAAACATTCATTATTCAATAGAGCCCAATAGCAAAAATCAGGTTTTGAATGAAGAATCACATTTCTTGGTAGAATCATGCAGGATTGAAATTTTTGATGGTTTTTTACTCCTCTCAACAGCCCAAACAAGTTTCTAAAAGGATGAGTTTGCAACTACTTTACTTTTGGAGAAAATTCAAAACATTCATTATTCAATAGGGCCCAAACTATCAAAAACCAGCGGTTTCAATGAACACACATTTCTTGGTAGAATCGTGCAGGACTGAAATTTTTGATGTTTTTCTACTCCTCTCATGAGCCCAAACAAGTCTCTAAAAGGATGAATTTGCAACTACTTTACTTTTGGAGAAAATTCAAAACATTCATTATTCAATAGAGCCCAATAGCAAAAACCAGCGTTTTGAATGAAGAATCACATTTCTTGGTAGAATCATGCAGGATTTAAATTTTTGATGGTTTTTTACTCCTCTCAACAGCCCAAACAAGTTTCTAAAAGGATGAGTTTGCAACTACTTTACTTTTGGAGAAAATTCAAAACATACATTATTCAATAGGGCCCAAACTATCAAAAACCAGCGGTTTCAATGAACACACATTTTTTGGTAGAATCATGCAGGACTGAAATTTTTGATGTTTTTCTACTCCTCTCATGAGCCCAAACAAGTCTCTAAAAGCATGAGTTTGCAACTACTTTACTTTTGAAGAAAATTCAAAACATTCATTATTCAATAGAGCCCAATAGCAAAAATCAGGTTTTGAATGAAGAATCACATTTCTTGGTAGAATCATGCAGGATTGAAATTTTTGATGGTTTTTTACTCCTCTCAACAGCCCAAACAAGTTTCTAAAAGGATGAGTTTGCAACTACTTTACTTTTGGAGAAAATTCAAAACATTCATTATTCAATAGGGCCCAAACTATCAAAAACCAGCGGTTTCAATGAACACACATTTCTTGGTAGAATCATGCAGGACTGAAATTTTTGATGTTTTTCTACTCCTCTCATGAGCCCAAACAAGTCTCTAAAAGCATGAGTTTGCAACTACTTTACTTTTGGAGAAAATTCAAAACATTCATTATTCAATAGAGCCCAATAGCAAAAACCAGCGTTTTGAATGAAGAATCACATTTCTTGGTAGAATCATGCAGGATTGAAATTTTTGATGGTTTTTTACTCCTCTCAACAGCCCAAACAAGTTTCTAAAAGGATGAGTTTGCAACTACTTTACCTTTGGTGAAAATTCAAAACATTCATTATTCAATATGGCCCAAACTATCAAAAACCAGCGGTTTCAATGAACACACATTTCTTGGTAGAATCATGCAGGACTGAAATTTTTGATGTTTTTCTACTCCTCTCATGAGCCCAAACAAGTCTCTAAAAGCATGAGTTTGCAACTACTTTACTTTTGGAGAAAATTCAAAACATTCATTATTCAATAGAGCCCAATAGCAAAAATCAGGTTTTGAATGAAGAATCACATTTCTTGGTAGAATCATGCAGGATTGAAATTTTTGATGGTTTTTTACTCCTCTCAACAGCCCAAACAAGTTTCTAAAAGGATGAGTTTGCAACTACTTTACTTTTGGAGAAAATTCAAAACATTCATTATTCAATAGGGCCCAAACTATCAAAAACCAGCGGTTTCAATGAACACACATTTCTTGGTAAAATCGTGCAGGACTGAAATTTTTGATGTTTTTCTACTCCTCTCATGAGCCCAAACAAGTCTCTAAAAGGATGAGTTTGCAACTACTTTACTTTTGGAGAAAATTCAAAACATTCATTATTCAATAGAGCCCAATAGCAAAAACCAGCGTTTTGAATGAAGAATCACATTTCTTGGTAGAATCATGCAGGATTGAAATTTTTGATGGTTTTTTACTCCTCTCAACAGCCCAAACAAGTTTCTAAAAGGATGAGTTTGCAACTACTTTACTTTTGGAGAAAATTCAAAACATTCATTATTCAATAGGGCCCAAACTATCAAAAACCAGCGGTTTGAATGAACACACATTTTTTGGTAGAATCATGCAGGACTGAAATTTTTGATGTTTTTCTACTCCTCTCATGAGCCCAAACAAGTCTCTAAAAGCATGAGTTTGCAACTACTTTACTTTTGGAGAAAATTCAAAACATTCATTATTCAATAGAGCCCAATAGCAAAAATCAGGTTTTGAATGAAGAATCACATTTCTTGGTAGAATCATGCAGGATTGAAATTTTTGATGGTTTTTTACTCCTCTCAACAGCCCAAACAAGTTTCTAAAAGGATGAGTTTGCAACTACTTTACTTTTGGAGAAAATTCAAAACATTCATTATTCAATAGGGCCCAAACTATCAAAAACCAGCGGTTTCAATGAACACACATTTCTTGGTAGAATCGTGCAGGACTGAAATTTTTGATGTTTTTCTACTCCTCTCATGAGCCCAAACAAGTCTCTAAAAGGATGAATTTGCAACTACTTTACTTTTGGAGAAAATTCAAAACATTCATTATTCAATAGAGCCCAATAGCAAAAACCAGCGTTTTGAATGAAGAATCACATTTCTTGGTAGAATCATGCAGGATTTAAATTTTTGATGGTTTTTTACTCCTCTCAACAGCCCAAACAAGTTTCTAAAAGGATGAGTTTGCAACTACTTTACTTTTGGAGAAAATTCAAAACATTCATTATTCAATAGGGCCCAAACTATCAAAAACCAGCGGTTTCAATGAACACACATTTTTTGGTAGAATCATGCAGGACTGAAATTTTTGATGTTTTTCTACTCCTCTCATGAGCCCAAACAAGTCTCTAAAAGCATGAGTTTGCAACTACTTTACTTTTGAAGAAAATTCAAAACATTCATTATTCAATAGAGCCCAATAGCAAAAATCAGGTTTTGAATGAAGAATCACATTTCTTGGTAGAATCATGCAGGATTGAAATTTTTGATGTTTTTTTTACTCCTCTCAACAGCCCAAACAAGTTTCTAAAAGGATGAGTTTGCAACTACTTTACTTTTGGAGAAAATTCAAAACATTCATTATTCAATAGGGCCCAAACTATCAAAAACCAGCGGTTTCAATGAACACACATTTCTTGGTAGAATCGTGCAGGACTGAAATTTTTGATGTTTTTCTACTCCTCTCATGAGCCCAAACAAGTCTCTAAAAGGATGAATTTGCAACTACTTTACTTTTGGAGAAAATTCAAAACATTCATTATTCAATAGAGCCCAATAGCAAAAACCAGCGTTTTGAATGAAGAATCACATTTCTTGGTAGAATCATGCAGGATTTAAATTTTTGATGGTTTTTTACTCCTCTCAACAGCCCAAACAAGTTTCTAAAAGGATGAGTTTGCAACTACTTTACTTTTGGAGAAAATTCAAAACATTCATTATTCAATAGGGCCCAAACTATCAAAAAACAGCGGTTTCAATGAACACACATTTCTTGGTAGAATCATGCAGGACTGAAATTTTTGATGTTTTTCTACTCCTCTCATGAGCCCAAACAAGTCTCTAAAAGCATGAGTTTGCAACTACTTTACTTTTGGAGAAAATTCAAAACATTCATTATTCAATAGAGCCCAATAGCAAAAACCAGCGTTTTGAATGAAGAATCACATTTCTTGGTAGAATAATGCAGGATTGAAATTTTTGATGGTTTTTTACTCCTCTCAACAGCCCAAACAAGTTTCTAAAAGGATGAGTTTGCAACTACTTTACCTTTGGTGAAAATTCAAAACATTCATTATTCAATATGGCCCAAACTATCAAAAACCAGCGGTTTCAATGAACACACATTTCTTGGTAGAATCATGCAGGACTGAAATTTTTGATGTTTTTTTACTCCTCTCATGAGCCCAAACAAGTCTCTAAAAGCATGAGTTTGCAACTACTTTACTTTTGGAGAAAATTCAAAACATTCATTATTCAATAGAGCCCAATAGCAAAAATCAGGTTTTGAATGAAGAATCACATTTCTTGGTAGAATCATGCAGGATTGAAATTTTTGATGGTTTTTTACTCCTCTCAACAGCCCAAACAAGTTTCTAAAAGGATGAGTTTGCAACTACTTTACTTTTGGAGAAAATTCAAAACATTCATTATTCAATAGGGCCCAAACTATCAAAAACCAACGGATTCAATGAACACACATTTCTTGGTAGAATCGTGCAGGACTGAAATTTTTGATGATTTTCTACTCCTCTCATGAGCCCAAACAAGTCTCTAAAAGGATGAGTTTGCAACTACTTTACTTTTGGAGAAAATTCAAAACATTCATTATTCAATAGAGCCCAATAGCAAAAACCAGCGTTTTGAATGAAGAATCACATTTCTTGGTAGAATCATGCAGGATTTAAATTTTTGATGGTTTTTTACTCCTCTCAACAGCCCAAACAAGTTTCTAAAAGGATGAGTTTGCAACTACTTTACCTTTGGTGAAAATTCAAAACATTCATTATTCAATATGGCCCAAACTATCAAAAACCAGCGGTTTCAATGAACACACATTTCTTGGTAGAATCATGCAGGACTGAAATTTTTGATGTTTTTTTACTCCTCTCATGAGCCCAAACAAGTCTCTAAAAGCATGAGTTTGCAACTACTTTACTTTTGGAGAAAATTCAAAACATTCATTATTCAATAGAGCCCAATAGCAAAAATCAGGTTTTGAATGAAGAATCACATTTCTTGGTAGAATCATGCAGGATTGAAATTTTTGATGGTTTTTTACTCCTCTCAACAGCCCAAACAAGTTTCTAAAAGGATGAGTTTGCAACTACTTTACTTTTGGAGAAAATTCAAAACATTCATTATTCAATAGGGCCCAAACTATCAAAAACCAACGGTTTCAATGAACACACATTTCTTGGTAGAATCGTGCAGGACTGAAATTTTTGATGATTTTCTACTCCTCTCATGAGCCCAAACAAGTCTCTAAAAGGATGAGTTTGCAACTACTTTACTTTTGGAGAAAATTCAAAACATTCATTATTCAATAGAGCCCAATAGCAAAAACCAGCGTTTTGAATGAAGAATCACATTTCTTGGTAGAATCATGCAGGATTTAAATTTTTGATGGTTTTTTACTCCTCTCAACAGCCCAAACAAGTTTCTAAAAGGATGAGTTTGCAACTACTTTACTTTTGGAGAAAATTCAAAACATTCATTATTCAATAGGGCCCAAACTATCAAAAACCAGCGGTTTCAATGAACACACATTTCTTGGTAGAATCATGCAGGACTGAAATTTTTGATGTTTTTCTACTCCTCTCATGAGCCCAAACAAGTCTCTAAAAGCATGAGTTTGCAACTACTTTACTTTTGGAGAAAATTCAAAACATTCATTATTCAATAGAGCCCAATAGCAAGAACCAGCGTTTTGAATGAAGAATCACATTTCTTGGTAGAATAATGCAGGATTGAAATTTTTGATGGTTTTTTACTCCTCTCAACAGCCCAAACAAGTTTCTAAAAGGATGAGTTTGCAACTACTTTACCTTTGGTGAAAATTCAAAACATTCATTATTCAATATGGCCCAAACTATCAAAAACCAGCGGTTTCAATGAACACACATTTCTTGGTAGAATCATGCAGGACTGAAATTTTTGATGTTTTTTTACTCCTCTCATGAGCCCAAACAAGTCTCTAAAAGCATGAGTTTGCAACTACTTTACTTTTGGAGAAAATTCAAAACATTCATTATTCAATAGAGCCCAATAGCAAAAATCAGGTTTTGAATGAAGAATCACATTTCTTGGTAGAATCATGCAGGATTGAAATTTTTGATGGTTTTTTACTCCTCTCAACAGCCCAAACAAGTTTCTAAAAGGATGAGTTTGCAACTACTTTACTTTTGGAGAAAATTCAAAACATTCATTATTCAATAGGGCCCAAACTATCAAAAACCAACGGTTTCAATGAACACACATTTCTTGGTAGAATCGTGCAGGACTGAAATTTTTGATGTTTTTCTACTCCTCTCATGAGCCCAAACAAGTCTCTAAAAGGATGAGTTTGCAACTACTTTACTTTTGGAGAAAATTCAAAACATTCATTATTCAATAGAGCCCAATAGCAAAAACCAGCGTTTTGAATGAAGAATCACATTTCTTGGTAGAATCATGCAGGATTGAAATTTTTGATGTTTTTTTACTCCTCTCAACAGCCCAAACAAGTTTCTAAAAGGATGAGTTTGCAACTACTTTACTTTTGGAGAAAATTCAAAACATTCATTATTCAATAGGGCCCAAACTATCAAAAACCAGCGGTTTGAATGAACACACATTTTTTGGTAGAATCATGCAGGACTGAAATTTTTGATGTTTTTCTACTCCTCTCATGAGCCCAAACAAGTCTCTAAAAGCATGAGTTTGCAACTACTTTACTTTTGGAGAAAATTCAAAACATTCATTATTCAATAGAGCCCAATAGCAAAAATCAGGTTTTGAATGAAGAATCACATTTCTTGGTAGAATCATGCAGGATTGAAATTTTTGATGGTTTTTTACTCCTCTCAACAGCCCAAACAAGTTTCTAAAAGGATGAGTTTGCAACTACTTTACTTTTGGAGAAAATTCAAAACATTCATTATTCAATAGGGCCCAAACTATCAAAAACCAGCGGTTTCAATGAACACACATTTCTTGGTAGAATCATGCAGGACTGAAATTTTTGATGTTTTTCTACACCTCTTATGAGTCCAAACAAGTCTCTAAAAGGATGAGTTTGCAACTACTTTACTTTTGAAGAAAATTCAAAACATTCATTATTCAATAGAGCCCAATAGCAAAAATCAGGTTTTGAATGAAGAATCACATTTCTTGGTAGAATCATGCAGGATTGAAATTTTTGATGGTTTTTTACTCCTCTCAACAGCCCAAACAAGTTTCTAAAAGGATGAGTTTGCAACTACTTTACTTTTGGAGAAAATTCAAAACATTCATTATTCAATAGGGCCCAAACTATCAAAAACCAGCGGTTTCAATGAACACACATTTTTTGGTAGAATCATGCAGGACTGAAATTTTTGATGTTTTTCTACTCCTCTCATGAGCCCAAACAAGTCTCTAAAAGCATGAGTTTGCAACTACTTTACTTTTGAAGAAAATTCAAAACATTCATTATTCAATAGAGCCCAATAGCAAAAATCAGGTTTTGAATGAAGAATCACATTTCTTGGTAGAATCATGCAGGATTGAAATTTTTGATGTTTTTTTACTCCTCTCAACAGCCCAAACAAGTTTCTAAAAGGATGAGTTTGCAACTACTTTACTTTTGGAGAAAATTCAAAACATTCATTATTCAATAGGGCCCAAACTATCAAAAACCAGCGGTTTCAATGAACACACATTTCTTGGTAGAATCATGCAGGACTGAAATTTCTGATGTTTTTCTACACCTCTTATGAGTCCAAACAAGTCTCTAAAAGGATGAGTTTGCAACTACTTTACTTTTGAAGAAAATTCAAAACATTCATTATTCAATAGAGCCCAATAGCAAAAATCAGGTTTTGAATGAAGAATCACATTTCTTGGTAGAATCATGCAGGATTGAAATTTTTGATGGTTTTTTACTCCTCTCAACAGCCCAAACAAGTTTCTAAAAGGATGAGTTTGCAACTACTTTACTTTTGGAGAAAATTCAAAACATTCATTATTCAATAGGGCCCAAACTATCAAAAACCAGCGGTTTCAATGAACACACATTTCTTGGTAGAATCGTGCACTACTGAAATTTTTGATGTTTTTCTACTCCTCTCATGAGCCCAAACAAGTCTCTAAAAGGATGAATTTGCAACTACTTTACTTTTGGAGAAAATTCAAAACATTCATTATTCAATAGAGCCCAATAGCAAAAACCAGCGTTTTGAATGAAGAATCACATTTCTTGGTAGAATCATGCAGGATTTAAATTTTTGATGGTTTTTTACTCCTCTCAACAGCCCAAACAAGTTTCTAAAAGGATGAGTTTGCAACTACTTTACTTTTGGAGAAAATTCAAAACATTCATTATTCAATAGGGCCCAAACTATCAAAAACCAGCGGTTTCAATGAACACACATTTTTTGGTAGAATCATGCAGGACTGAAATTTTTGATGTTTTTCTACTCCTCTCATGAGCCCAAACAAGTCTCTAAAAGCATGAGTTTGCAACTACTTTACTTTTGAAGAAAATTCAAAACATTCATTATTCAATAGAGCCCAATAGCAAAAATCAGGTTTTGAATGAAGAATCACATTTCTTGGTAGAATCATGCAGGATTGAAATTTTTGATGGTTTTTTACTCGTCTCAACAGCCCAAACAAGTTTCTAAAAGGATGAGTTTGCAACTACTTTACTTTTGGAGAAAATTCAAAACATTCATTATTCAATAGGGCCCAAACTATCAAAAACCAACGGTTTCAATGAACACACATTTCTTGGTAGAATCGTGCAGGACTGAAATTTTTGATGTTTTTCTACTCCTCTCATGAGCCCAAACAAGTCTCTAAAAGGATGAGTTTGCAACTACTTTACTTTTGGAGAAAATTCAAAACATTCATTATTCAATAGAGCCCAATAGCAAAAACCAGCGTTTTGAATGAAGAATCACATTTCTTGGTAGAATCATGCAGGATTGAAATTTTTGATGGTTTTTTACTCCTCTCAACAGCCCAAACAAGTTTCTAAAAGGATGAGTTTGCAACTACTTTACTTTTGGAGAAAATTCAAAACATTCATTATTCAATAGGGCCCAAACTATCAAAAACCAGCGGTTTGAATGAACACACATTTTTTGGTAGAATCATGCAGGACTGAAATTTTTGATGTTTTTCTACTCCTCTCATGAGCCCAAACAAGTCTCTAAAAGCATGAGTTTGCAACTACTTTACTTTTGGAGAAAATTCAAAACATTCATTATTCAATAGAGCCAAATAGCAAAAATCAGGTTTTGAATGAAGAATCACATTTCTTGGTAGAATCATGCAGGATTGAAATTTTTGATGGTTTTTTACTCCTCTCAACAGCCCAAACAAGTTTCTAAAAGGATGAGTTTGCAACTACTTTACTTTTGGAGAAAATTCAAAACATTCATTATTCAATAGGGCCCAAACTATCAAAAACCAGCGGTTTCAATGAACACACATTTCTTGGTAGAATCATGCAGGACTGAAATTTTTGATGTTTTTCTACACCTCTTATGAGTCCAAACAAGTCTCTAAAAGGATGAGTTTGCAACTACTTTACTTTTGAAGAAAATTCAAAACATTCATTATTCAATAGAGCCCAATAGCAAAAATCAGGTTTTGAATGAAGAATCACATTTCTTGGTAGAATCATGCAGGATTGAAATTTTTGATGGTTTTTTACTCCTCTAAACAGCCCAAACAAGTTTCTAAAAGGATGAGTTTGCAACTACTTTACTTTTGGAGAAAATTCAAAACATTCATTATTCAATAGGGCCCAAACTATCAAAAACCAGCGGTTTCAATGAACACACATTTCTTGGTAGAATCATGCAGGACTGAAATTTTTGATGTTTTTCTACTCCTCTCATGAGCCCAAACAAGTCTCTAAAAGCATGAGTTTGCAACTACTTTACTTTTGAAGAAAATTCAAAACATTCATTATTCAATAGAGCCCAATAGCAAAAATCAGGTTTTGAATGAAGAATCACATTTCTTGGTAGAATCATGCAGGATTGAAATTTTTGATGGTTTTTTACTCCTCTCAACAGCCCAAACAAGTTTCTAAAAGGATGAGTTTGCAACTACTTTACTTTTGGAGAAAATTCAAAACATTCATTATTCAATAGGGCCCAAACTATCAAAAACCAGCGGTTTCAATGAACACGCATTTCTTGGTAGAATCGTGCACTACTGAAATTTTTGATGTTTTTCTACTCCTCTCATGAGCCCAAACAAGTCTCTAAAAGGATGAATTTGCAACTACTTTACTTTTGGAGAAAATTCAAAACATTCATTATTCAATAGAGCCCAATAGCAAAAACCAGCGTTTTGAATGAAGAATCACATTTCTTGGTAGAATCATGCAGGATTTAAATTTTTGATGGTTTTTTACTCCTCTCAACAGCCCAAACAAGTTTCTAAAAGGATGAGTTTGCAACTACTTTACTTTTGGAGAAAATTCAAAACATTCATTATTCAATAGGGCCCAAACTATCAAAAACCAGCGGTTTCAATGAACACACATTTCTTGGTAGAATCATGCAGGACTGAAATTTTTGATGTTTTTCTACTCCTCTCATGAGCCCAAACAAGTCTCTAAAAGCATGAGTTTGCAACTACTTTACTTTTGGAGAAAATTCAAAACATTCATTATTCAATAGAGCCCAATAGCAAAAACCAGCGTTTTGAATGAAGAATCACATTTCTTGGTAGAATCATGCAGGATTGAAATTTTTGATGGTTTTTTACTCCTCTCAACAGCCCAAACAAGTTTCTAAAAGGATGAGTTTGCAACTACTTTACCTTTGGTGAAAATTCAAAACATTCATTATTCAATATGGCCCAAACTATCAAAAACCAGCGGTTTCAATGAACACACATTTCTTGGTAGAATCATGCAGGACTGAAATTTTTGATGTTTTTCTACTCCTCTCATGAGCCCAAACAAGTCTCTAAAAGCATGAGTTTGCAACTACTTTACTTTTGGAGAAAATTCAAAACATTCATTATTCAATAGAGCCCAATAGCAAAAATCAGGTTTTGAATGAAGAATCACATTTCTTGGTAGAATCATGCAGGATTGAAATTTTTGATGGTTTTTTACTCCTCTCAACAGCCCAAACAAGTTTCTAAAAGGATGAGTTTGCAACTACTTTACTTTTGGAGAAAATTCAAAACATTCATTATTCAATAGGGCCCAAACTATCAAAAACCAGCGGTTTCAATGAACACACATTTCTTGGTAGAATCGTGCAGGACTGAAATTTTTGATGTTTTTCTACTCCTCTCATGAGCCCAAACAAGTCTCTAAAAGGATGAGTTTGCAACTACTTTACTTTTGGAGAAAATTCAAAACATTCATTATTCAATAGAGCCCAATAGCAAAAACCAGCGTTTTGAATGAAGAATCACATTTCTTGGTAGAATCATGCAGGATTGAAATTTTTGATGGTTTTTTACTCCTCTCAACAGCCCAAACAAGTTTCTAAAAGGATGAGTTTGCAACTACTTTACTTTTGGAGAAAATTCAAAACATTCATTATTCAATAGGGCCCAAACTATCAAAAACCAGCGGTTTGAATGAACACACATTTTTTGGTAGAATCATGCAGGACTGAAATTTTTGATGTTTTTCTACTCCTCTCATGAGCCCAAACAAGTCTCTAAAAGCATGAGTTTGCAACTACTTTACTTTTGGAGAAAATTCAAAACATTCATTATTCAATAGAGCCCAATAGCAAAAATCAGGTTTTGAATGAAGAATCACATTTCTTGGTAGAATCATGCAGGATTGAAATTTTTGATGGTTTTTTACTCCTCTCAACAGCCCAAACAAGATTCTAAAAGGATGAGTTTGCAACTACTTTACTTTTGGAGAAAATTCAAAACATTCATTATTCAATAGGGCCCAAACTATCAAAAACCAGCGGTTTGAATGAACACACATTTTTTGGTAGAATCATGCAGGACTGAAATTTTTGATGTTTTTCTACTCCTCTCATGAGCCCAAACAAGTCTCTAAAAGGATGAATTTGCAACTACTTTACTTTTGGAGAAAATTCAAAACATTCATTATTCAATAGAGCCCAATAGCAAAAACCAGCGTTTTGAATGAAGAATCACATTTCTTGGTAGAATCATGCAGGATTTAAATTTTTGATGGTATTTTACTCCTCTCAACAGCCCAAACAAGTTTCTAAAAGGATGAGTTTGCAACTACTTTACTTTTGGAGAAAATTCAAAACATTCATTATTCAATAGGGCCCAAACTATCAAAAACCAGCGGTTTCAATGAACACACATTTTTTGGTAGAATCATGCAGGACTGAAATTTTTGATGTTTTTCTACTCCTCTCATGAGCCCAAACAAGTCTCTAAAAGCATGAGTTTGCAACTACTTTACTTTTGAAGAAAATTCAAAACATTCATTATTCAATAGAGCCCAATAGCAAAAATCAGGTTTTGAATGAAGAATCACATTTCTTGGTAGAATCATGCAGGATTGAAATTTTTGATGTTTTTTTACTCCTCTCAACAGCCCAAACAAGTTTCTAAAAGGATGAGTTTGCAACTACTTTACTTTTGGAGAAAATTCAAAACATTCATTATTCAATAGGGCCCAAACTATCAAAAACCAGCGGTTTCAATGAACACACATTTCTTGGTAGAATCGTGCAGGACTGAAATTTTTGATGTTTTTCTACTCCTCTCATGAGCCCAAACAAGTCTCTAAAAGGATGAATTTGCAACTACTTTACTTTTGGAGAAAATTCAAAACATTCATTATTCAATAGAGCCCAATAGCAAAAACCAGCGTTTTGAATGAAGAATCACATTTCTTGGTAGAATCATGCAGGATTTAAATTTTTGATGGTTTTTTACTCCTCTCAACAGCCCAAACAAGTTTCTAAAAGGATGAGTTTGCAACTACTTTACTTTTGGAGAAAATTCAAAACATTCATTATTCAATAGGGCCCAAACTATCAAAAAACAGCGGTTTCAATGAACACACATTTCTTGGTAGAATCATGCAGGACTGAAATTTTTGATGTTTTTCTACTCCTCTCATGAGCCCAAACAAGTCTCTAAAAGCATGAGTTTGCAACTACTTTACTTTTGGAGAAAATTCAAAACATTCATTATTCAATAGAGCCCAATAGCAAAAACCAGCGTTTTGAATGAAGAATCACATTTCTTGGTAGAATAATGCAGGATTGAAATTTTTGATGGTTTTTTACTCCTCTCAACAGCCCAAACAAGTTTCTAAAAGGATGAGTTTGCAACTACTTTACCTTTGGTGAAAATTCAAAACATTCATTATTCAATATGGCCCAAACTATCAAAAACCAGCGGTTTCAATGAACACACATTTCTTGGTAGAATCATGCAGGACTGAAATTTTTGATGTTTTTTTACTCCTCTCATGAGCCCAAACAAGTCTCTAAAAGCATGAGTTTGCAACTACTTTACTTTTGGAGAAAATTCAAAACATTCATTATTCAATAGAGCCCAATAGCAAAAATCAGGTTTTGAATGAAGAATCACATTTCTTGGTAGAATCATGCAGGATTGAAATTTTTGATGGTTTTTTACTCCTCTCAACAGCCCAAACAAGTTTCTAAAAGGATGAGTTTGCAACTACTTTACTTTTGGAGAAAATTCAAAACATTCATTATTCAATAGGGCCCAAACTATCAAAAACCAGCGGTTTCAATGAACACACATTTCTTGGTAGAATCATGCAGGACTGAAATTTTTGATGTTTTTCTACACCTCTTATGAGTCCAAACAAGTCTCTAAAAGCATGAGTTTGCAACTACTTTACTTTTGAAGAAAATTCAAAACATTCATTATTCAATAGAGCCCAATAGCAAAAATCAGG
The DNA here is from genome assembly GCF_039654945.1 of Dendrobates tinctorius. Lineage (NCBI taxonomy): Eukaryota > Metazoa > Chordata > Amphibia > Anura > Dendrobatidae > Dendrobates > Dendrobates tinctorius. Next base: position 28,918,371 of record NW_027361793.1, read on the forward strand.
TTTTGAATGAAGAATCACATTTCTTGGTAGAATCATGCAGGATTGAAATTTTTGATGGTTTTTTACTCCTCTCAACAGCCCAAACAAGTTTCTAAAAGGATGAGTTTGCAACTACTTTACTTTTGGAGAAAATTCAAAACATTCATTATTCAATAGGGCCCAAACTATCAAAAACCAGCGGTTTCAATGAACACGCATTTCTTGGTAGAATTGTGCACTACTGAAATTTTTGATGTTTTTCTACTCCTCTCATGAGCCCAAACAAGTCTCTAAAAGGATGAATTTGCAACTACTTTACTTTTGGAGAAAATTCAAAACATTCATTATTCAATAGAGCCCAATAGCAAAAACCAGCGTTTTGAATGAAGAATCACATTTCTTGGTAGAATCATGCAGGATTTAAATTTTTGATGGTTTTTTACTCCTCTCAACAGCCCAAACAAGTTTCTAAAAGGATGAGTTTGCAACTACTTTACTTTTGGAGAAAATTCAAAACATTCATTATTCAATAGGGCCCAAACTATCAAAAACCAGCGGTTTCAATGAACACACATTTCTTGGTAGAATCATGCAGGACTGAAATTTTTGATGTTTTTCTACTCCTCTCATGAGCCCAAACAAGTCTCTAAAAGCATGAGTTTGCAACTACTTTACTTTTGGAGAAAATTCAAAACATTCATTATTCAATAGAGCCCAATAGCAAAAACCAGCGTTTTGAATGAAGAATCACATTTCTTGGTAGAATCATGCAGGATTGAAATTTTTGATGGTTTTTTACTCCTCTCAACAGCCCAAACAAGTTTCTAAAAGGATGAGTTTGCAACTACTTTACCTTTGGTGAAAATTCAAAACATTCATTATTCAATATGGCCCAAACTATCAAAAACCAGCGGTTTCAATGAACACACATTTCTTGGTAGAATCATGCAGGACTGAAATTTTTGATGTTTTTCTACTCCTCTCATGAGCCCAAACAAGTCTCTAAAAGCATGAGTTTGCAACTACTTTACTTTTGGAGAAAATTCAAAACATTCATTATTCAATAGAGCCCAATAGCAAAAATCAGGTTTTGAATGAAGAATCACATTTCTTGGTAGAATCATGCAGGATTGAAATTTTTGATGGTTTTTTACTCCTCTCAACAGCCCAAACAAGTTTCTAAAAGGATGAGTTTGCAACTACTTTACTTTTGGAGAAAATTCAAAACATTCATTATTCAATAGGGCCCAAACTATCAAAAACCAGCGGTTTCAATGAACACACATTTCTTGGTAGAATCGTGCAGGACTGAAATTTTTGATGTTTTTCTACTCCTCTCATGAGCCCAAACAAGTCTCTAAAAGGATGAGTTTGCAACTACTTTACTTTTGGAGAAAATTCAAAACATTCATTATTCAATAGAGCCCAATAGCAAAAACCAGCGTTTTGAATGAAGAATCACATTTCTTGGTAGAATCATGCAGGATTGAAATTTTTGATGGTTTTTTACTCCTCTCAACAGCCCAAACAAGTTTCTAAAAGGATGAGTTTGCAACTACTTTACTTTTGGAGAAAATTCAAAACATTCATTATTCAATAGGGCCCAAACTATCAAAAACCAGCGGTTTGAATGAACACACATTTTTTGGTAGAATCATGCAGGACTGAAATTTTTGATGTTTTTCTACTCCTCTCATGAGCCCAAACAAGTCTCTAAAAGCATGAGTTTGCAACTACTTTACTTTTGGAGAAAATTCAAAACATTCATTATTCAATAGAGCCCAATAGCAAAAATCAGGTTTTGAATGAAGAATCACATTTCTTGGTAGAATCATGCAGGATTGAAATTTTTGATGGTTTTTTACTCCTCTCAACAGCCCAAACAAGATTCTAAAAGGATGAGTTTGCAACTACTTTACTTTTGGAGAAAATTCAAAACATTCATTATTCAATAGGGCCCAAACTATCAAAAACCAGCGGTTTCAATGAACACACATTTCTTGGTAGAATCGTGCAGGACTGAAATTTTTGATGTTTTTCTACTCCTCTCATGAGCCCAAACAAGTCTCTAAAAGGATGAATTTGCAACTACTTTACTTTTGGAGAAAATTCAAAACATTCATTATTCAATAGAGCCCAATAGCAAAAACCAGCGTTTTGAATGAGAATCACATTTCTTGGTAGAATCATGCAGGATTTAAATTTTTGATGGTTTTTTACTCCTCTCAACAGCCCAAACAAGTTTCTAAAAGGATGAGTTTGCAACTACTTTACTTTTGGAGAAAATTCAAAACATTCATTATTCAATAGGGCCCAAACTATCAAAAACCAGCGGTTTCAATGAACACACATTTTTTGGTAGAATCATGCAGGACTGAAATTTTTGATGTTTTTCTACTCCTCTCATGAGCCCAAACAAGTCTCTAAAAGCATGAGTTTGCAACTACTTTACTTTTGAAGAAAATTCAAAACATTCATTATTCAATAGAGCCCAATAGCAAAAATCAGGTTTTGAATGAAGAATCACATTTCTTGGTAGAATCATGCAGGATTGAATTTTTTGATGTTTTTTTACTCCTCTCAACAGCCCAAACAAGTTTCTAAAAGGATGAGTTTGCAACTACTTTACTTTTGGAGAAAATTCAAAACATTCATTATTCAATAGGGCCCAAACTATCAAAAACCAGCGGTTTCAATGAACACACATTTCTTGGTAGAATCGTGCAGGACTGAAATTTTTGATGTTTTTCTACTCCTCTCATGAGCCCAAACAAGTCTCTAAAAGGATGAATTTGCAACTACTTTACTTTTGGAGAAAATTCAAAACATTCATTATTCAATAGAGCCCAATAGCAAAAACCAGCGTTTTGAATGAAGAATCACATTTCTTGGTAGAATCATGCAGGATTTAAATTTTTGATGGTTTTTTACTCCTCTCAACAGCCCAAACAAGTTTCTAAAAGGATGAGTTTGCAACTACTTTACTTTTGGAGAAAATTCAAAACATTCATTATTCAATAGGGCCCAAACTATCAAAAACCAGCGGTTTCAATGAACACACATTTCTTGGTAGAATCATGCAGGACTGAAATTTTTGATGTTTTTCTACTCCTCTCATGAGCCCAAACAAGTCTCTAAAAGCATGAGTTTGCAACTACTTTACTTTTGGAGAAAATTCAAAACATTCATTATTCAATAGAGCCCAATAGCAAAAACCAGCGTTTTGAATGAAGAATCACATTTCTTGGTAGAATAATGCAGGATTGAAATTTTTGATGGTTTTTTACTCCTCTCAACAGCCCAAACAAGTTTCTAAAAGGATGAGTTTGCAACTACTTTACCTTTGGTGAAAATTCAAAACATTCATTATTCAATATGGCCCAAACTATCAAAAACCAGCGGTTTCAATGAACACACATTTCTTGGTAGAATCATGCAGGACTGAAATTTTTGATGTTTTTTTACTCCTCTCATGAGCCCAAACAAGTCTCTAAAAGCATGAGTTTGCAACTACTTTACTTTTGGAGAAAATTCAAAACATTCATTATTCAATAGAGCCCAATAGCAAAAATCAGGTTTTGAATGAAGAATCACATTTCTTGGTAGAATCATGCAGGATTGAAATTTTTGATGGTTTTTTACTCCTCTCAACAGCCCAAACAAGTTTCTAAAAGGATGAGTTTGCAACTACTTTACTTTTGGAGAAAATTCAAAACATTCATTATTCAATAGGGCCCAAACTATCAAAAACCAACGGTTTCAATGAACACACATTTCTTGGTAGAATCGTGCAGGACTGAAATTTTTGATGTTTTTCTACTCCTCTCATGAGCCCAAACAAGTCTCTAAAAGGATGAGTTTGCAACTACTTTACTTTTGGAGAAAATTCAAAACATTCATTATTCAATAGAGCCCAATAGCAAAAACCAGCGTTTTGAATGAAGAATCACATTTCTTGGTAGAATCATGCAGGATTGAAATTTTTGATGTTTTTTTACTCCTCTCAACAGCCCAAACAAGTTTCTAAAAGGATGAGTTTGCAACTACTTTACTTTTGGAGAAAATTCAAAACATTCATTATTCAATAGGGCCCAAACTATCAAAAACCAGCGGTTTCAATGAACACACATTTTTTGGTAGAATCATGCAGGACTGAAATTTTTGATGTTTTTCTACTCCTCTCATGAGCCCAAACAAGTCTCTAAAAGCATGAGTTTGCAACTACTTTACTTTTGAAGAAAATTCAAAACATTCATTATTCAATAGAGCCCAATAGCAAAAATCAGGTTTTGAATGAAGAATCACATTTCTTGGTAGAATCATGCAGGATTGAAATTTTTGATGTTTTTTTACTCCTCTCAACAGCCCAAACAAGTTTCTAAAAGGATGAGTTTGCAACTACTTTACTTTTGGAGAAAATTCAAAACATTCATTATTCAATAGGGCCCAAACTATCAAAAACCAGCGGTTTCAATGAACACACATTTCTTGGTAGAATCGTGCAGGACTGAAATTTTTGATGTTTTTCTACTCTTCTCATGAGCCCAAACAAGTCTCTAAAAGGATGAATTTGCAACTACTTTACTTTTGGAGAAAATTCAAAACATTCATTATTCAATAGAGCCCAATAGCAAAAACCAGCGTTTTGAATGAAGAATCACATTTCTTGGTAGAATCATGCAGGATTTAAATTTTTGATGGTTTTTTACTCCTCTCAACAGCCCAAACAAGTTTCTAAAAAGATGAGTTTGCAACTACTTTACTTTTGGAGAAAATTCAAAACATTCATTATTCAATAGGGCCCAAACTATCAAAACCCAGCGGTTTCAATGAACACACATTTCTTGGTAGAATCATGCAGGACTGAAATTTTTGATGTTTTTCTACTCCTCTCATGAGCCCAAACAAGTCTCTAAAAGCATGAGTTTGCAACTACTTTACTTTTGGAGAAAATTCAAAACATTCATTATTCAATAGAGCCCAATAGCAAAAACCAGCGTTTTGAATGAAGAATCACATTTCTTGGTAGAATCATGCAGGATTGAAATTTTTGATGGTTTTTTACTCCTCTCAACAGCCCAAACAAGTTTCTAAAAGGATGAGTTTGCAACTACTTTACCTTTGGTGAAAATTCAAAACATTCATTATTCAATATGGCCCAAACTATCAAAAACCAGCGGTTTCAATGAACACACATTTCTTGGTAGAATCATGCAGGACTGAAATTTTTGATGTTTTTTTACTCCTCTCATGAGCCCAAACAAGTCTCTAAAAGCATGAGTTTGCAACTACTTTACTTTTGGAGAAAATTCAAAACATTCATTATTCAATAGAGCCCAATAGCAAAAATCAGGTTTTGAATGAAGAATCACATTTCTTGGTAGAATCATGCAGGATTGAAATTTTTGATGGTTTTTTACTCGTCTCAACAGCCCAAACAAGTTTCTAAAAGGATGAGTTTGCAACTACTTTACTTTTGGAGAAAATTCAAAACATTCATTATTCAATAGGGCCCAAACTATCAAAAACCAACGGTTTCAATGAACACACATTTCTTGGTAGAATTGTGCAGGACTGAAATTTTTGATGTTTTTCTACTCCTCTCATGAGCCCAAACAAGTCTCTAAAAGGATGAGTTTGCAACTACTTTACTTTTGGAGAAAATTCAAAACATTCATTATTCAATAGAGCCCAATAGCAAAAACCAGCGTTTTGAATGAAGAATCACATTTCTTGGTAGAATCATGCAGGATTGAAATTTTTGATGGTTTTTTACTCCTCTCAACAGCCCAAACAAGTTTCTAAAAGGATGAGTTTGCAACTACTTTACTTTTGGAGAAAATTCAAAACATTCATTATTCAATAGGGCCCAAACTATCAAAAACCAGCGGTTTGAATGAACACACATTTTTTGGTAGAATCATGCAGGACTGAAATTTTTGATGTTTTTCTACTCCTCTCATGAGCCCAAACAAGTCTCTAAAAGCATGAGTTTGCAACTACTTTACTTTTGGAGAAAATTCAAAACATTCATTATTCAATAGAGCCAAATAGCAAAAATCAGGTTTTGAATGAAGAATCACATTTCTTGGTAGAATCATGCAGGATTGAAATTTTTGATGGTTTTTTACTCCTCTCAACAGCCCAAACAAGTTTCTAAAAGGATGAGTTTGCAACTACTTTACTTTTGGAGAAAATTCAAAACATTCATTATTCAATAGGGCCCAAACTATCAAAAACCAGCGGTTTCAATGAACACACATTTCTTGGTAGAATCATGCAGGACTGAAATTTTTGATGTTTTTCTACACCTCTTATGAGTCCAAACAAGTCTCTAAAAGGATGAGTTTGCAACTACTTTACTTTTGAAGAAAATTCAAAACATTCATTATTCAATAGAGCCCAATAGCAAAAATCAGGTTTTGAATGAAGAATCACATTTCTTGGTAGAATCATGCAGGATTGAAATTTTTGATGGTTTTTTACTCCTCTCAACAGCCCAAACAAGTTTCTAAAAGGATGAGTTTGCAACTACTTTACTTTTGGAGAAAATTCAAAACATTCATTATTCAATAGGGCCCAAACTATCAAAAACCAGCGGTTTCAATGAACACACATTTCTTGGTAGAATCATGCAGGACTGAAATTTTTGATGTTTTTCTACTCCTCTCATGAGCCCAAACAAGTCTCTAAAAGCATGAGTTTGCAACTACTTTACTTTTGGAGAAAATTCAAAACATTCATTATTCAATAGAGCCCAATAGCAAAAATCAGGTTTTGAATGAAGAATCACATTTCTTGGTAGAATCATGCAGGATTGAAATTTTTGATGTTTTTTTACTCCTCTCAACAGCCCAAACAAGTTTCTAAAAGGATGAGTTTGCAACTACTTTACTTTTGGAGAAAATTCAAAACATTCATTATTCAATAGGGCCCAAACTATCAAAAACCAGCGGTTTCAATGAACACACATTTCTTGGTAGAATCGTGCAGGACTGAAATTTTTGATGTTTTTCTACTCCTCTCATGAGCCCAAACAAGTCTCTAAAAGGATGAATTTGCAACTACTTTACTTTTGGAGAAAATTCAAAACATTCATTATTCAATAGAGCCCAATAGCAAAAACCAGCGTTTTGAATGAAGAATCACATTTCTTGGTAGAATCATGCAGGATTTAAATTTTTGATGGTTTTTTACTCCTCTCAACAGCCCAAACAAGTTTCTAAAAGGATGAGTTTGCAACTACTTTACTTTTGGAGAAAATTCAAAACATTCATTATTCAATAGGGCCCAAACTATCAAAAACCAGCGGTTTCAATGAACACACATTTCTTGGTAGAATCATGCAGGACTGAAATTTTTGATGTTTTTCTACTCCTCTCATGAGCCCAAACAAGTCTCTAAAAGCATGAGTTTGCAACTACTTTACTTTTGGAGAAAATTCAAAACATTCATTATTCAATAGAGCCCAATAGCAAAAACCAGCGTTTTGAATGAAGAATCACATTTCTTGGTAGAATCATGCAGGATTGAAATTTTTGATGGTTTTTTACTCCTCTCAACAGCCCAAACAAGTTTCTAAAAGGATGAGTTTGCAACTACTTTACCTTTGGTGAAAATTCAAAACATTCATTATTCAATATGGCCCAAACTATCAAAAACCAGCGGTTTCAATGAACACACATTTCTTGGTAGAATCATGCAGGACTGAAATTTTTGATGTTTTTTTACTCCTCTCATGAGCCCAAACAAGTCTCTAAAAGCATGAGTTTGCAACTACTTTACTTTTGGAGAAAATTCAAAACATTCATTATTCAATAGAGCCCAATAGCAAAAATCAGGTTTTGAATGAAGAATCACATTTCTTGGTAGAATCATGCAGGATTGAAATTTTTGATGGTTTTTTACTCCTCTCAACAGCCCAAACAAGTTTCTAAAAGGATGAGTTTGCAACTACTTTACTTTTGGAGAAAATTCAAAACATTCATTATTCAATAGGGCCCAAACTATCAAAAACCAACGGTTTCAATGAACACACATTTCTTGGTAGAATCGTGCAGGACTGAAAGTTTTGATGTTTTTCTACTCCTCTCATGAGCCCAAACAAGTCTCTAAAAGGATGAGTTTGCAACTACTTTACTTTTGGAGAAAATTCAAAACATTCATTATTCAATAGAGCCCAATAGCAAAAACCAGCGTTTTGAATGAAGAATCACATTTCTTGGTAGAATCATGCAGGATTGAAATTTTTGATGGTTTTTTACTCCTCTCAACAGCCCAAACAAGTTTCTAAAAGGATGAGTTTGCAACTACTTTACTTTTGGAGAAAATTCAAAACATTCATTATTCAATAGGGCCCAAACTATCAAAAACCAGCGGTTTGAATGAACACACATTTTTTGGTAGAATCATGCAGGACTGAAATTTTTGATGTTTTTCTACTCCTCTCATGAGCCCAAACAAGTCTCTAAAAGCATGAGTTTGCAACTACTTTACTTTTGGAGAAAATTCAAAACATTCATTATTCAATAGAGCCCAATAGCAAAAATCAGGTTTTGAATGAAGAATCACATTTCTTGGTAGAATCATGCAGGATTGAAATTTTTGATGGTTTTTTACTCCTCTCAACAGCCCAAACAAGTTTCTAAAAGGATGAGTTTGCAACTACTTTACTTTTGGAGAAAATTCAAAACATTCATTATTCAATAGGGCCCAAACTATCAAAAACCAGCGGTTTCAATGAACACACATTTCTTGGTAGAATCATGCAGGACTGAAATTTTTGATGTTTTTCTACTCCTCTCATGAGCCCAAACAAGTCTCTAAAAGCATGAGTTTGCAACTACTTTACTTTTGGAGAAAATTCAAAACATTCATTATTCAATAGAGCCCAATAGCAAAAACCAGCGTTTTGAATGAAGAATCACATTTCTTGGTAGAATCATGCAGGATTGAAATTTTTGATGGTTTTTTACTCCTCTCAACAGCCCAAACAAAATTCTAAAAGGATGAGTTTGCAACTACTTTACCTTTGGTGAAAATTCAAAACATTCATTATTCAATATGGCCCAAACTATCAAAAACCAGCGGTTTCAATGAACACACATTTCTTGGTAGAATCATGCAGGACTGAAATTTTTGATGTTTTTCTACTCCTCTCATGAGCCCAAACAAGTCTCTAAAAGCATGAGTTTGCAACTACTTTACTTTTGGAGAAAATTCAAAACATTCATTATTCAATAGAGCCCAATAGCAAAAATCAGGTTTTGAATGAAGAATCACATTTCTTGGTAGAATCATGCAGGATTGAAATTTTTGATGGTTTTTTACTCCTCTCAACAGCCCAAACAAGTTTCTAAAAGGATGAGTTTGCAACTACTTTACTTTTGGAGAAAATTCAAAACATTCATTATTCAATAGGGCCCAAACTATCAAAAACCAGCGGTTTCAATGAACACACATTTCTTGGTAGAATCGTGCAGGACTGAAATTTTTGATGTTTTTCTACTCCTCTCATGAGCCCAAACAAGTCTCTAAAAGGATGAGTTTGCAACTACTTTACTTTTGGAGAAAATTCAAAACATTCATTATTCAATAGAGCCCAATAGCAAAAACCAGCGTTTTGAATGAAGAATCACATTTCTTGGTAGAATCATGCAGGATTGAAATTTTTGATGGTTTTTTACTCCTCTCAACAGCCCAAACAAGTTTCTAAAAGGATGAGTTTGCAACTACTTTACTTTTGGAGAAAATTCAAAACATTCATTATTCAATAGGGCCCAAACTATCAAAAACCAGCGGTTTCAATGAACACACATTTCTTGGTAGAATCATGCAGGACTGAAAATTTTGATGTTTTTCTACTCCTCTCATGAGCCCAAACAAGTCTCTAAAAGCATGAGTTTGCAACTACTTTACTTTTGGAGAAAATTCAAAACATTCAATATTCAATAGAGCCCAATAGCAAAAATCAGGTTTTGAATGAAGAATCACATTTCTTGGTAGAATCATGCAGGATTGAAATTTTTGATGGTTTTTTACTCCTCTCAACAGCCCAAACAAGTTTCTAAAAGGATGAGTTTGCAACTACTTTACTTTTGGAGAAAATTCAAAACATTCATTATTCAATAGGGCCCAAACTATCAAAAACCAGCGGTTTGAATGAACACACATTTTTTGGTAGAATCATGCAGGACTGAAATTTTTGATGTTTTTCTACTCCTCTCATGAGCCCAAACAAGTCTCTAAAAGCATGAGTTTGCAACTACTTTACTTTTGGAGAAAATTCAAAACATTCATTATTCAATAGAGCCCAATAGCAAAAATCAGGTTTTGAATGAAGAATCACATTTCTTGGTAGAATCATGCAGGATTGAAATTTTTGATGGTTTTTTACTCCTCTCAACAGCCCAAACAAGTTTCTAAAAGGATGAGTTTGCAACTACTTTACTTTTGGAGAAAATTCAAAACATTCATTATTCAATAGGGCCCAAACTATCAAAAACCAGCGGTTTCAATGAACACACATTTCTTGGTAGAATCGTGCAGGACTGAAATTTTTGATGTTTTTCTACTCCTCTCATGAGCCCAAACAAGTCTCTAAAAGGATGAATTTGCAACTTCTTTACTTTTGGAGAAAATTCAAAACATTCATTATTCAATAGAGCCCAATAGCAAAAACCAGCGTTTTGAATGAAGAATCACATTTCTTGGTAGAATCATGCAGGATTTAAATTTTTGATGGTTTTTTACTCCTCTCAACAGCCCAAACAAGTTTCTAAAAGGATGAGTTTGCAACTACTTTACTTTTGGAGAAAATTCAAAACATTCATTATTCAATAGGGCCCAAACTATCAAAAACCAGTGGTTTCAATGAACACACATTTTTTGGTAGAATCATGCAGGACTGAAATTTTTGATGTTTTTCTACTCCTCTCATGAGCCCAAACAAGTCTCTAAAAGCATGAGTTTGCAACTACTTTACTTTTGAAGAAAATTCAAAACATTCATTATTCAATAGAGCCCAATAGCAAAAATCAGGTTTTGAATGAAGAATCACATTTCTTGGTAGAATCATGCAGGATTGAAATTCTTGATGGTTTTTTACTCCTCTCAACAGCCCAAACAAGTTTCTAAAAGGATGAGTTTGCAACTACTTTACTTTTGGAGAAAATTCAAAACATTCATTATTCAATAGGGCCCAAACTATCAAAAACCAGCGGTTTCAATGAACACACATTTCTTGGTAGAATCATGCAGGACTGAAATTTTTGATGTTTTTCTACTCCTCTCATGAGCCCAAACAAGTCTCTAAAAGCATGAGTTTGCAACTACTTTACTTTTGGAGAAAATTCAAAACATTCATTATTCAATAGAGCCCAATAGCAAAAATCAGGTTTTGAATGAAGAATCACATTTCTTGGTAAAATCATGCAGGATTGAAATTTTTGATGGTTTTTTACTCCTCTCAACAGCCCAAACAAGTTTCTAAAAGGATGAGTTTGCAACTACTTTACTTTTGGAGAAAATTCAAAACATTCATTATTCAATAGGGCCCAAAATATCAATAACCAGCGGTTTGAATGAACACACATTTCTTGGTAGAATCGTGCAGGACTGAAATTTTTGATTTTTTTCTACTCCTCTCATGAGCCCAAACAAGTCTCTAAAAGGATGAGTTTTCAACTACTTTACTTTTGGAGAAAATTCAAAACATTCATTATTCAATAGAGCCCAATAGCAAAAACCAGCGTTTTGAATGAAGAATCACATTTCTTGGTAGAATCATGCAGGATTGAAATTTTTGATGGTTTTTTACTCCTCTCAACAGCCCAAACAAGTTTCTAAAAGGATGAGTTTGCAACTACTTTACTTTTGGAGAAAATTCAAAACATTCATTATTCAATAGGGCCCAAACTATCAAAAACCAGCGGTTTCAATGAACACACATTTCTTGGTAGAATCATGCAGGACTGAAATTTTTGATGTTTTTCTACTCCTCTCATGAGCCCAAACAAGTCTCTAAAAGCATGAGTTTGCAACTACTTTACTTTTGGAGAAAATTCAAAACATTCATTATTCAATAGAGCCCAATAGCAAAAATCAGGTTTTGAATGAAGAATCACATTTCTTGGTAGAATCATGCAGGATTGAAATTTTTGATGGTTTTTTACTCCTCTCAACAGCCCAAACAAGTTTCTAAAAGGATGAGTTTGCAACTACTTTACTTTTGGAGAAAATTCAAAACATTCAATATTCAATAGAGCCCAATAGCAAAAATCAGGTTTTGAATGAAGAATCACATTTCTTGGTAGAATCATGCAGGATTGAAATTTTTGATGGTTTTTTACTCCTCTCAACAGCCCAAACAAGTTTCTAAAAGGATGAGTTTGCAACTACTTTACTTTTGGAGAAAATTCAAAACATTCATTATTCAATAGGGCCCAAAATATCAATAACCAGCGGTTTGAATGAACACACATTTCTTGGTAGAATCGTGCAGGACTGAAATTTTTGATTTTTTTCTACTCCTCTCATGAGCCCAAACAAGTCTCTAAAAGGATGAGTTTGCAACTACTTTACTTTTGGAGAAAATTCAAAACATTCATTATTCAATAGAGCCCAATAGCAAAAACCAGGGTTTTGAATGAAGAATCACATTTCTTGGTAGAATCATGCAGGATTGAAATTTTTGATGGTTTTTTACTCCTCTCAACAGCCCAAACAAGTTTCTAAAAGGATGAGTTTGCAACTACTTTACTTTTGGAGAAAATTCAAAACATTCATTATTCAATAGGGCCCAAACTATCAAAAACCAGCGGTTTCAATGAACACACATTTCTTGGTAGAATCATGCAGGACTGAAATTTTTGATGTTTTTCTACTCCTCTCATGAGCCCAAACAAGTCTCTAAAAGCATGAGTTTGCAACTACTTTACTTTTGGAGAAAATTCAAAACATTCATTATTCAATAGAGCCCAATAGCAAAAATCAGGTTTTGAATGAAGAATCACATTTCTTGGTAGAATCATGCAGGATTGAAATTTTTGATGGTTTTTTACTCCTCTCAACAGCCCAAACAAGTTTCTAAAAGGATGAGTTTGCAACTACTTTACTTTTGGAGAAAATTCAAAACATTCAATATTCAATAGAGCCCAATAGCAAAAATCAGGTTTTGAATGAAGAATCACATTTCTTGGTAGAATCATGCAGGATTGAAATTTTTGATGGTTTTTTACTCCTCTCAACAGCCCAAACAAGTTTCTAAAAGGATGAGTTTGCAACTACTTTACTTTTGGAGAAAATTCAAAACATTCATTATTCAATAGGGCCCAAACTATCAAAAACCAGCGGTTTGAATGAACACACATTTTTTGGTAGAATCATGCAGGACTGAAATTTTTGATGTTTTTCTACTCCTCTCATGAGCCCAAACAAGTCTCTAAAAGCATGAGTTTGCAACTACTTTACTTTTGGAGAAAATTCAAAACATTCATTATTCAATAGAGCCCAATAGCAAAAATCAGGTTTTGAATGAAGAATCACATTTCTTGGTAGAATCATGCAGGATTTAAATTTTTGATGGTTTTTTACTTCTCTCAACAGCCCAAACAAGTTTCTAAAAGGATGAGTTTGCAACTACTTTACTTTTGGAGAAAATTCAAAACATTCATTATTCAATAGGGCCCAAACTATCAAAAACCAGTGGTTTCAATGAACACACATTTTTTGGTAGAATCATGCAGGACTGAAATTTTTGATGTTTTTCTACTCCTCTCATGAGCCCAAACAAGTCTCTAAAAGCATGAGTTTGCAACTACTTTACTTTTGAAGAAAATTCAAAACATTCATTATTCAATAGAGCCCAATAGCAAAAATCAGGTTTTGAATGAAGAATCACATTTCTTGGTAGAATCATGCAGGATTGAAATTTTTGATGGTTTTTTACTTCTCTCAACAGCCCAAACAAGTTTCTAAAAGGATGAGTTTGAACTACTTTACTTTTGGAGAAAATTCAAAACATTCATTATTCAATAGGGCCCAAACTATCAAAAACCAGCGGTTTCAATGAACACACATTTCTTGGTAGAATCATGCAGGACTGAAATTTTTGATGTTTTTCTACTCCTCTCATGAGCCCAAACAAGTCTCTAAAAGCATGAGTTTGCAACTACTTTACTTTTGGAGAAAATTCAAAACATTCATTATTCAATAGAGCCCAATAGCAAAAATCAGGTTTTGAATGAAGAATCACATTTCTTGGTAAAATCATGCAGGATTGAAATTTTTGATGGTTTTTTACTCCTCTCAACAGCCCAAACAAGTTTCTAAAAGGATGAGTTTGCAACTACTTTACTTTTGGAGAAAATTCAAAACATTCATTATTCAATAGGGCCCAAAATATCAATAACCAGCGGTTTGAATGAACACACATTTCTTGGTAGAATCGTGCAGGACTGAAATTTTTGATTTTTTTCTACTCCTCTCATGAGCCCAAACAAGTCTCTAAAAGGATGAGTTTGCAACTACTTTACTTTTGGAGAAAATTCAAAACATTCATTATTCAATAGAGCCCAATAGCAAAAACCAGCGTTTTGAATGAAGAATCACATTTCTTGGTAGAATCATGCAGGATTTAAATTTTTGATGGTTTTTTACTCCTCTCAACAGCCCAAACAAGTTTCTAAAAGGATGAGTTTGCAACTACTTTACTTTTGGAGAAAATTCAAAACATTCATTATTCAATAGGGCCCAAACTATCAAAAACCAGCGGTTTCAATGAACACACATTTCTTGGTAGAATCATGCAGGACTGAAATTTTTGATGTTTTTCTACTCCTCTCATGAGCCCAAACAAGTCTCTAAAAGCATGAGTTTGCAACTACTTTACTTTTGGAGAAAATTCAAAACATTCATTATTCAATAGAGCCCAATAGCAAAAATCAGGTTTTGAATGAAGAATCACATTTCTTGGTAGAATCATGCAGGATTGAAATTTTTGATGGTTTTTTACTCCTCTCAACAGCCCAAACAAGTTTCTAAAAGGATGAGTTTGCAACTACTTTACTTTTGGCGAAAATTCAAAACATTCATTATTCAATAGGGCCCAAAATATCAAAAACCAGCGGTTTGAATGAACACACATTTCTTGGTAGAATCGTGCAGGACTGAAATTTTTGATGTTTTTCTACTCCTCTCATGAGCCCAAACAAGTCTCTAAAAGGATGAGTTTGCAACTACTTTACTTTTGGAGAAAATTCAAAACATTCATTATTCAATAGAGCCCAATAGCAAAAACCAGCGTTTTGAATGAAGAATCACATTTCTTGGTAGAATCATGCAGGATTTAAATTTTTGATGGTTTTTTACTCCTCTCAACAGCCCAAACAAGTTTCTAAAAGGATGAGTTTGCAACTACTTTACTTTTGAAGAAAATTCAAAACATTCATTATTCAATAGGGCCCAAACTATCAAAAACCAGCGGTTTCAATGAACACACATTTCTTGGTAGAATTATGCAGGACTGAAATTTTTGATGTTTTTCTACTCCTCTCATGAGCCCAAACAAGTCTCTAAAAGCATGAGTTTGCAACTACTTTGCTTTTGGAGAAAATTCAAAACATTCATTATTCAATAGCGCCCAATAGCAAAAATCAGGTTTTGAATGAAGAATCACATTTCTTGGTAGAATCATGCAGGATTTAAATTTTTGATGGTTTTTTACTCCTCTCAACAGCCCAAACAAGTTTCTAAAAGGATGAGTTTGCAACTACTTTACTTTTGGAGAAAATTCAAAACATTCATTATTCAATAGGGCCCAAACAATCAAAAACCAGCGGTTTCAATGAACACACATTTTTTGGTAGAATCATGCAGGACTGAAATTTTTGATGTTTTTCTACTCCTCTCATGAGCCCAAACAAGTCTCTAAAAGCATGAGTTTGCAACTACTTTACTTTTGAAGAAAATTCAAAACATTCATTATTCAATAGAGCCCAATAGCAAAAATCAGGTTTTGAATGAAGAATCACATTTCTTGGTAGAATCATGCAGGATTGAAATTTTTGATGGTTTTTTACTCCTCTCAACAGCCCAAACAAGTTTCTAAAAGGATGAGTTTGCAACTACTTTACTTTTGGAGAAAATTCAAAACATTCATTATTCAATAGGGCCCAAACTATCAAAAACCAGCGGTTTCAATGAACACACATTTCTTGGTAGAATCATGCAGGACTGAAATTTTTGATGTTTTTCTACTCCTCTCATGAGCCCAAACAAGTCTCTAAAAGCATGAGTTTGCAACTACTTTACTTTTGGAGAAAATTCAAAACATTCATTATTCAATAGAGCCCAATAGCAAAAATCAGGTTTTGAATGAAGAATCACATTTCTTGGTAAAATCATGCAGGATTGAAATTTTTGATGGTTTTTTACTCCTCTCAACAGCCCAAACAAGTTTCTAAAAGGATGAGTTTGCAACTACTTTACTTTTGGAGAAAATTCAAAACATTCATTATTCAATAGGGCCCAAAATATCAATAACCAGCGGTTTGAATGAACACACATTTCTTGGTAGAATCGTGCAGGACTGAAATTTTTGATTTTTTTCTACTCCTCTCATGAGCCCAAACAAGTCTCTAAAAGGATGAGTTTTCAACTACTTTACTTTTGGAGAAAATTCAAAACATTCATTATTCAATAGAGCCCAATAGCAAAAACCAGCGTTTTGAATGAAGAATCACATTTCTTGGTAGAATCATGCAGGATTGAAATTTTTGATGGTTTTTTACTCCTCTCAACAGCCCAAACAAGTTTCTAAAAGGATGAGTTTGCAACTACTTTACTTTTGGAGAAAATTCAAAACATTCATTATTCAATAGGGCCCAAACTATCAAAAACCAGCGGTTTCAATGAACACACATTTCTTGGTAGAATCATGCAGGACTGAAATTTTTGATGTTTTTCTACTCCTCTCATGAGCCCAAACAAGTCTCTAAAAGCATGAGTTTGCAACTACTTTACTTTTGGAGAAAATTCAAAACATTCATTATTCAATAGAGCCCAATAGCAAAAATCAGGTTTTGAATGAAGAATCACATTTCTTGGTAGAATCATGCAGGATTGAAATTTTTGATGGTTTTTTACTCCTCTCAACAGCCCAAACAAGTTTCTAAAAGGATGAGTTTGCAACTACTTTACTTTTGGAGAAAATTCAAAACATTCAATATTCAATAGAGCCCAATAGCAAAAATCAGGTTTTGAATGAAGAATCACATTTCTTGGTAGAATCATGCAGGATTGAAATTTTTGATGGTTTTTTACTCCTCTCAACAGCCCAAACAAGTTTCTAAAAGGATGAGTTTGCAACTACTTTACTTTTGGAGAAAATTCAAAACATTCATTATTCAATAGGGCCCAAAATATCAATAACCAGCGGTTTGAATGAACACACATTTCTTGGTAGAATCGTGCAGGACTGAAATTTTTGATTTTTTTCTACTCCTCTCATGAGCCCAAACAAGTCTCTAAAAGGATGAGTTTGCAACTACTTTACTTTTGGAGAAAATTCAAAACATTCATTATTCAATAGAGCCCAATAGCAAAAACCAGGGTTTTGAATGAAGAATCACATTTCTTGGTAGAATCATGCAGGATTGAAATTTTTGATGGTTTTTTACTCCTCTCAACAGCCCAAACAAGTTTCTAAAAGGATGAGTTTGCAACTACTTTACTTTTGGAGAAAATTCAAAACATTCATTATTCAATAGGGCCCAAACTATCAAAAACCAGCGGTTTCAATGAACACACATTTCTTGGTAGAATCATGCAGGACTGAAATTTTTGATGTTTTTCTACTCCTCTCATGAGCCCAAACAAGTCTCTAAAAGCATGAGTTTGCAACTACTTTACTTTTGGAGAAAATTCAAAACATTCATTATTCAATAGAGCCCAATAGCAAAAATCAGGTTTTGAATGAAGAATCACATTTCTTGGTAGAATCATGCAGGATTGAAATTTTTGATGGTTTTTTACTCCTCTCAACAGCCCAAACAAGTTTCTAAAAGGATGAGTTTGCAACTACTTTACTTTTGGAGAAAATTCAAAACATTCAATATTCAATAGAGCCCAATAGCAAAAATCAGGTTTTGAATGAAGAATCACATTTCTTGGTAGAATCATGCAGGATTGAAATTTTTGATGGTTTTTTACTCCTCTCAACAGCCCAAACAAGTTTCTAAAAGGATGAGTTTGCAACTACTTTACTTTTGGAGAAAATTCAAAACATTCATTATTCAATAGGGCCCAAACTATCAAAAACCAGCGGTTTGAATGAACACACATTTTTTGGTAGAATCATGCAGGACTGAAATTTTTGATGTTTTTCTACTCCTCTCATGAGCCCAAACAAGTCTCTAAAAGCATGAGTTTGCAACTACTTTACTTTTGGAGAAAATTCAAAACATTCATTATTCAATAGAGCCCAATAGCAAAAATCAGGTTTTGAATGAAGAATCACATTTCTTGGTAGAATCATGCAGGATTTAAATTTTTGATGGTTTTTTACTTCTCTCAACAGCCCAAACAAGTTTCTAAAAGGATGAGTTTGCAACTACTTTACTTTTGGAGAAAATTCAAAACATTCATTATTCAATAGGGCCCAAACTATCAAAAACCAGTGGTTTCAATGAACACACATTTTTTGGTAGAATCATGCAGGACTGAAATTTTTGATGTTTTTCTACTCCTCTCATGAGCCCAAACAAGTCTCTAAAAGCATGAGTTTGCAACTACTTTACTTTTGAAGAAAATTCAAAACATTCATTATTCAATAGAGCCCAATAGCAAAAATCAGGTTTTGAATGAAGAATCACATTTCTTGGTAGAATCATGCAGGATTGAAATTTTTGATGGTTTTTTACTTCTCTCAACAGCCCAAACAAGTTTCTAAAAGGATGAGTTTGAACTACTTTACTTTTGGAGAAAATTCAAAGCATTCATTATTCAATAGGGCCCAAACTATCAAAAACCAGCGGTTTCAATGAACACACATTTCTTGGTAGAATCATGCAGGACTGAAATTTTTGATGTTTTTCTACTCCTCTCATGAGCCCAAACAAGTCTCTAAAAGCATGAGTTTGCAACTACTTTACTTTTGGAGAAAATTCAAAACATTCATTATTCAATAGAGCCCAATAGCAAAAATCAGGTTTTGAATGAAGAATCACATTTCTTGGTAAAATCATGCAGGATTGAAATTTTTGATGGTTTTTTACTCCTCTCAACAGCCCAAACAAGTTTCTAAAAGGATGAGTTTGCAACTACTTTACTTTTGGAGAAAATTCAAAACATTCATTATTCAATAGGGCCCAAAATATCAATAACCAGCGGTTTGAATGAACACACATTTCTTGGTAGAATCGTGCAGGACTGAAATTTTTGATTTTTTTCTACTCCTCTCATGAGCCCAAACAAGTCTCTAAAAGGATGAGTTTGCAACTACTTTACTTTTGGAGAAAATTCAAAACATTCATTATTCAATAGAGCCCAATAGCAAAAACCAGCGTTTTGAATGAAGAATCACATTTCTTGGTAGAATCATGCAGGATTTAAATTTTTGATGGTTTTTTACTCCTCTCAACAGCCCAAACAAGTTTCTAAAAGGATGAGTTTGCAACTACTTTACTTTTGGAGAAAATTCAAAACATTCATTATTCAATAGGGCCCAAACTATCAAAAACCAGCGGTTTCAATGAACACACATTTCTTGGTAGAATCATGCAGGACTGAAATTTTTGATGTTTTTCTACTCCTCTCATGAGCCCAAACAAGTCTCTAAAAGCATGAGTTTGCAACTACTTTACTTTTGGAGAAAATTCAAAACATTCATTATTCAATAGAGCCCAATAGCAAAAATCAGGTTTTGAATGAAGAATCACATTTCTTGGTAGAATCATGCAGGATTGAAATTTTTGATGGTTTTTTACTCCTCTCAACAGCCCAAACAAGTTTCTAAAAGGATGAGTTTGCAACTACTTTACTTTTGGCGAAAATTCAAAACATTCATTATTCAATAGGGCCCAAAATATCAAAAACCAGCGGTTTGAATGAACACACATTTCTTGGTAGAATCGTGCAGGACTGAAATTTTTGATGTTTTTCTACTCCTCTCATGAGCCCAAACAAGTCTCTAAAAGGATGAGTTTGCAACTACTTTACTTTTGGAGAAAATTCAAAACATTCATTATTCAATAGAGCCCAATAGCAAAAACCAGCGTTTTGAATGAAGAATCACATTTCTTGGTAGAATCATGCAGGATTTAAATTTTTGATGGTTTTTTACTCCTCTCAACAGCCCAAACAAGTTTCTAAAAGGATGAGTTTGCAACTACTTTACTTTTGAAGAAAATTCAAAACATTCATTATTCAATAGGGCCCAAACTATCAAAAACCAGCGGTTTCAATGAACACACATTTCTTGGTAGAATTATGCAGGACTGAAATTTTTGATGTTTTTCTACTCCTCTCATGAGCCCAAACAAGTCTCTAAAAGCATGAGTTTGCAACTACTTTGCTTTTGGAGAAAATTCAAAACATTCATTATTCAATAGCGCCCAATAGCAAAAATCAGGTTTTGAATGAAGAATCACATTTCTTGGTAGAATCATGCAGGATTTAAATTTTTGATGGTTTTTTACTCCTCTCAACAGCCCAAACAAGTTTCTAAAAGGATGAGTTTGCAACTACTTTACTTTTGGAGAAAATTCAAAACATTCATTATTCAATAGGGCCCAAACAATCAAAAACCAGCGGTTTCAATGAACACACATTTTTTGGTAGAATCATGCAGGACTGAAATTTTTGATGTTTTTCTACTCCTCTCATGAGCCCAAACAAGTCTCTAAAAGCATGAGTTTGCAACTACTTTACTTTTGAAGAAAATTCAAAACATTCATTATTCAATAGAGCCCAATAGCAAAAATCAGGTTTTGAATGAAGAATCACATTTCTTGGTAGAATCATGCAGGATTGAAATTTTTGATGGTTTTTTACTCCTCTCAACAGCCCAAACAAGTTTCTAAAAGGATGAGTTTGCAACTACTTTACTTTTGGAGAAAATTCAAAACATTCATTATTCAATAGGGCCCAAACTATCAAAAACCAGCGGTTTCAATGAACACACATTTCTTGGTAGAATCATGCAGGACTGAAATTTTTGATGTTTTTCTACTCCTCTCATGAGCCCAAACAAGTCTCTAAAAGCATGAGTTTGCAACTACTTTACTTTTGGAGAAAATTCAAAACATTCATTATTCAATAGAGCCCAATAGCAAAAATCAGGTTTTGAATGAAGAATCACATTTCTTGGTAAAATCATGCAGGATTGAAATTTTTGATGGTTTTTTACTCCTCTCAACAGCCCAAACAAGTTTCTAAAAGGATGAGTTTGCAACTACTTTACTTTTGGAGAAAATTCAAAACATTCATTATTCAATAGGGCCCAAAATATCAATAACCAGCGGTTTGAATGAACACACATTTCTTGGTAGAATCGTGCAGGACTGAAATTTTTGATTTTTTTCTACTCCTCTCATGAGCCCAAACAAGTCTCTAAAAGGATGAGTTTGCAACTACTTTACTTTTGGAGAAAATTCAAAACATTCATTATTCAATAGAGCCCAATAGCAAAAACCAGCGTTTTGAATGAAGAATCACATTTCTTGGTAGAATCATGCAGGATTGAAATTTTTGATGGTTTTTTACTCCTCTCAACAGCCCAAACAAGTTTCTAAAAGGATGAGTTTGCAACTACTTTACTTTTGGAGAAAATTCAAAACATTCATTATTCAATAGGGCCCAAACTATCAAAAACCAGTGGTTTCAATGAACACACATTTTTTGGTAGAATCATGCAGGACTGAAATTTTTGATGTTTTTCTACTCCTCTCATGAGCCCAAACAAGTCTCTAAAAGCATGAGTTTGCAACTACTTTACTTTTGAAGAAAATTCAAAACATTCATTATTCAATAGAGCCCAATAGCAAAAATCAGGTTTTGAATGAAGAATCACATTTCTTGGTAGAATCATGCAGGATTGAAATTTTTGATGGTTTTTTACTTCTCTCAACAGCCCAAACAAGTTTCTAAAAGGATGAGTTTGAACTACTTTACTTTTGGAGAAAATTCAAAACATTCATTATTCAATAGGGCCCAAACTATCAAAAACCAGCGGTTTCAATGAACACACATTTCTTGGTAGAATCATGCAGGACTGAAATTTTTGATGTTTTTCTACTCCTCTCATGAGCCCAAACAAGTCTCTAAAAGCATGAGTTTGCAACTACTTTACTTTTGGAGAAAATTCAAAACATTCATTATTCAATAGAGCCCAATAGCAAAAATCAGGTTTTGAATGAAGAATCACATTTCTTGGTAAAATCATGCAGGATTGAAATTTTTGATGGTTTTTTACTCCTCTCAACAGCCCAAACAAGTTTCTAAAAGGATGAGTTTGCAACTACTTTACTTTTGGAGAAAATTCAAAACATTCATTATTCAATAGGGCCCAAAATATCAATAACCAGCGGTTTGAATGAACACACATTTCTTGGTAGAATCGTGCAGGACTGAAATTTTTGATTTTTTTCTACTCCTCTCATGAGCCCAAACAAGTCTCTAAAAGGATGAGTTTGCAACTACTTTACTTTTGGAGAAAATTCAAAACATTCATTATTCAATAGAGCCCAATAGCAAAAACCAGCGTTTTGAATGAAGAATCACATTTCTTGGTAGAATCATGCAGGATTTAAATATTTGATGGTTTTTTACTCCTCTCAACAGCCCAAACAAGTTTCTAAAAGGATGAGTTTGCAACTACTTTACTTTTGGAGAAAATTCAAAACATTCATTATTCAATAGGGCCCAAACTATCAAAAACCAGCGGTTTCAATGAACACACATTTCTTGGTAGAATCATGCAGGACTGAAATTTTTGATGTTTTTCTACTCCTCTCATGAGCCCAAACAAGTCTCTAAAAGCATGAGTTTGCAACTACTTTACTTTTGGAGAAAATTCAAAACATTCATTATTCAATAGAGCCCAATAGCAAAAATCAGGTTTTGAATGAAGAATCACATTTCTTGGTAGAATCATGCAGGATTGAAATTTTTGATGGTTTTTTACTCCTCTCAACAGCCCAAACAAGTTTCTAAAAGGATGAGTTTGCAACTACTTTACTTTTGGCGAAAATTCAAAACATTCATTATTCAATAGGGCCCAAAATATCAAAAACCAGCGGTTTGAATGAACACACATTTCTTGGTAGAATCGTGCAGGACTGAAATTTTTGATGTTTTTCTACTCCTCTCATGAGCCCAAACAAGTCTCTAAAAGGATGAGTTTGCAACTACTTTACTTTTGGAGAAAATTCAAAACATTCATTATTCAATAGAGCCCAATAGCAAAAACCAGCGTTTTGAATGAAGAATCACATTTCTTGGTAGAATCATGCAGGATTTAAATTTTTGATGGTTTTTTACTCCTCTCAACAGCCCAAACAAGTTTCTAAAAGGATGAGTTTGCAACTACTTTACTTTTGAAGAAAATTCAAAACATTCATTATTCAATAGGGCCCAAACTATCAAAAACCAGCGGTTTCAATGAACACACATTTCTTGGTAGAATTATGCAGGACTGAAATTTTTGATGTTTTTCTACTCCTCTCATGAGCCCAAACAAGTCTCTAAAAGCATGAGTTTGCAACTACTTTGCTTTTGGAGAAAATTCAAAACATTCATTATTCAATAGCGCCCAATAGCAAAAATCAGGTTTTGAATGAAGAATCACATTTCTTGGTAGAATCATGCAGGATTTAAATTTTTGATGGTTTTTTACTCCTCTCAACAGCCCAAACAAGTTTCTAAAAGGATGAGTTTGCAACTACTTTACTTTTGGAGAAAATTCAAAACATTCATTATTCAATAGGGCCCAAACAATCAAAAACCAGCGGTTTCAATGAACACACATTTTTTGGTAGAATCATGCAGGACTGAAATTTTTGATGTTTTTCTACTCCTCTCATGAGCCCAAACAAGTCTCTAAAAGCATGAGTTTGCAACTACTTTACTTTTGAAGAAAATTCAAAACATTCATTATTCAATAGAGCCCAATAGCAAAAATCAGGTTTTGAATGAAGAATCACATTTCTTGGTAGAATCATGCAGGATTGAAATTTTTGATGGTTTTTTACTCCTCTCAACAGCCCAAACAAGTTTCTAAAAGGATGAGTTTGCAACTACTTTACTTTTGGAGAAAATTCAAAACATTCATTATTCAATAGGGCCCAAACTATCAAAAACCAGCGGTTTCAATGAACACACATTTCTTGGTAGAATCATGCAGGACTGAAATTTTTGATGTTTTTCTACTCCTCTCATGAGCCCAAACAAGTCTCTAAAAGCATGAGTTTGCAACTACTTTACTTTTGGAGAAAATTCAAAACATTCATTATTCAATAGAGCCCAATAGCAAAAATCAGGTTTTGAATGAAGAATCACATTTCTTGGTAAAATCATGCAGGATTGAAATTTTTGATGGTTTTTTACTCCTCTCAACAGCCCAAACAAGTTTCTAAAAGGATGAGTTTGCAACTACTTTACTTTTGGAGAAAATTCAAAACATTCATTATTCAATAGGGCCCAAAATATCAATAACCAGCGGTTTGAATGAACACACATTTCTTGGTAGAATCGTGCAGGACTGAAATTTTTGATTTTTTTCTACTCCTCTCATGAGCCCAAACAAGTCTCTAAAAGGATGAGTTTTCAACTACTTTACTTTTGGAGAAAATTCAAAACATTCATTATTCAATAGAGCCCAATAGCAAAAACCAGCGTTTTGAATGAAGAATCACATTTCTTGGTAGAATCATGCAGGATTGAAATTTTTGATGGTTTTTTACTCCTCTCAACAGCCCAAACAAGTTTCTAAAAGGATGAGTTTGCAACTACTTTACTTTTGGAGAAAATTCAAAACATTCATTATTCAATAGGGCCCAAACTATCAAAAACCAGCGGTTTCAATGAACACACATTTCTTGGTAGAATCATGCAGGACTGAAATTTTTGATGTTTTTCTACTCCTCTCATGAGCCCAAACAAGTCTCTAAAAGCATGAGTTTGCAACTACTTTACTTTTGGAGAAAATTCAAAACATTCATTATTCAATAGAGCCCAATAGCAAAAATCAGGTTTTGAATGAAGAATCACATTTCTTGGTAGAATCATGCAGGATTGAAATTTTTGATGGTTTTTTACTCCTCTCAACAGCCCAAACAAGTTTCTAAAAGGATGAGTTTGCAACTACTTTACTTTTGGAGAAAATTCAAAACATTCAATATTCAATAGAGCCCAATAGCAAAAATCAGGTTTTGAATGAAGAATCACATTTCTTGGTAGAATCATGCAGGATTGAAATTTTTGATGGTTTTTTACTCCTCTCAACAGCCCAAACAAGTTTCTAAAAGGATGAGTTTGCAACTACTTTACTTTTGGAGAAAATTCAAAACATTCATTATTCAATAGGGCCCAAAATATCAATAACCAGCGGTTTGAATGAACACACATTTCTTGGTAGAATCGTGCAGGACTGAAATTTTTGATTTTTTTCTACTCCTCTCATGAGCCCAAACAAGTCTCTAAAAGGATGAGTTTGCAACTACTTTACTTTTGGAGAAAATTCAAAACATTCATTATTCAATAGAGCCCAATAGCAAAAACCAGGGTTTTGAATGAAGAATCACATTTCTTGGTAGAATCATGCAGGATTGAAATTTTTGATGGTTTTTTACTCCTCTCAACAGCCCAAACAAGTTTCTAAAAGGATGAGTTTGCAACTACTTTACTTTTGGAGAAAATTCAAAACATTCATTATTCAATAGGGCCCAAACTATCAAAAACCAGCGGTTTCAATGAACACACATTTCTTGGTAGAATCATGCAGGACTGAAATTTTTGATGTTTTTCTACTCCTCTCATGAG
Organism: Dendrobates tinctorius; assembly: GCF_039654945.1. NCBI lineage: Eukaryota > Metazoa > Chordata > Amphibia > Anura > Dendrobatidae > Dendrobates > Dendrobates tinctorius. Next base: position 28,944,387 of record NW_027361793.1, read on the forward strand.
CCCAAACAAGTCTCTAAAAGCATGAGTTTGCAACTACTTTACTTTTGGAGAAAATTCAAAACATTCATTATTCAATAGAGCCCAATAGCAAAAATCAGGTTTTGAATGAAGAATCACATTTCTTGGTAGAATCATGCAGGATTGAAATTTTTGATGGTTTTTTACTCCTCTCAACAGCCCAAACAAGTTTCTAAAAGGATGAGTTTGCAACTACTTTACTTTTGGAGAAAATTCAAAACATTCAATATTCAATAGAGCCCAATAGCAAAAATCAGGTTTTGAATGAAGAATCACATTTCTTGGTAGAATCATGCAGGATTGAAATTTTTGATGGTTTTTTACTCCTCTCAACAGCCCAAACAAGTTTCTAAAAGGATGAGTTTGCAACTACTTTACTTTTGGAGAAAATTCAAAACATTCATTATTCAATAGGGCCCAAACTATCAAAAACCAGCGGTTTGAATGAACACACATTTTTTGGTAGAATCATGCAGGACTGAAATTTTTGATGTTTTTCTACTCCTCTCATGAGCCCAAACAAGTCTCTAAAAGCATGAGTTTGCAACTACTTTACTTTTGGAGAAAATTCAAAACATTCATTATTCAATAGAGCCCAATAGCAAAAATCAGGTTTTGAATGAAGAATCACATTTCTTGGTAGAATCATGCAGGATTTAAATTTTTGATGGTTTTTTACTTCTCTCAACAGCCCAAACAAGTTTCTAAAAGGATGAGTTTGCAACTACTTTACTTTTGGAGAAAATTCAAAACATTCATTATTCAATAGGGCCCAAACTATCAAAAACCAGTGGTTTCAATGAACACACATTTTTTGGTAGAATCATGCAGGACTGAAATTTTTGATGTTTTTCTACTCCTCTCATGAGCCCAAACAAGTCTCTAAAAGCATGAGTTTGCAACTACTTTACTTTTGAAGAAAATTCAAAACATTCATTATTCAATAGAGCCCAATAGCAAAAATCAGGTTTTGAATGAAGAATCACATTTCTTGGTAGAATCATGCAGGATTGAAATTTTTGATGGTTTTTTACTTCTCTCAACAGCCCAAACAAGTTTCTAAAAGGATGAGTTTGAACTACTTTACTTTTGGAGAAAATTCAAAACATTCATTATTCAATAGGGCCCAAACTATCAAAAACCAGCGGTTTCAATGAACACACATTTCTTGGTAGAATCATGCAGGACTGAAATTTTTGATGTTTTTCTACTCCTCTCATGAGCCCAAACAAGTCTCTAAAAGCATGAGTTTGCAACTACTTTACTTTTGGAGAAAATTCAAAACATTCATTATTCAATAGAGCCCAATAGCAAAAATCAGGTTTTGAATGAAGAATCACATTTCTTGGTAAAATCATGCAGGATTGAAATTTTTGATGGTTTTTTACTCCTCTCAACAGCCCAAACAAGTTTCTAAAAGGATGAGTTTGCAACTACTTTACTTTTGGAGAAAATTCAAAACATTCATTATTCAATAGGGCCCAAAATATCAATAACCAGCGGTTTGAATGAACACACATTTCTTGGTAGAATCGTGCAGGACTGAAATTTTTGATTTTTTTCTACTCCTCTCATGAGCCCAAACAAGTCTCTAAAAGGATGAGTTTGCAACTACTTTACTTTTGGAGAAAATTCAAAACATTCATTATTCAATAGAGCCCAATAGCAAAAACCAGCGTTTTGAATGAAGAATCACATTTCTTGGTAGAATCATGCAGGATTTAAATTTTTGATGGTTTTTTACTCCTCTCAACAGCCCAAACAAGTTTCTAAAAGGATGAGTTTGCAACTACTTTACTTTTGGAGAAAATTCAAAACATTCATTATTCAATAGGGCCCAAACTATCAAAAACCAGCGGTTTCAATGAACACACATTTCTTGGTAGAATCATGCAGGACTGAAATTTTTGATGTTTTTCTACTCCTCTCATGAGCCCAAACAAGTCTCTAAAAGCATGAGTTTGCAACTACTTTACTTTTGGAGAAAATTCAAAACATTCATTATTCAATAGAGCCCAATAGCAAAAATCAGGTTTTGAATGAAGAATCACATTTCTTGGTAGAATCATGCAGGATTGAAATTTTTGATGGTTTTTTACTCCTCTCAACAGCCCAAACAAGTTTCTAAAAGGATGAGTTTGCAACTACTTTACTTTTGGCGAAAATTCAAAACATTCATTATTCAATAGGGCCCAAAATATCAAAAACCAGCGGTTTGAATGAACACACATTTCTTGGTAGAATCGTGCAGGACTGAAATTTTTGATGTTTTTCTACTCCTCTCATGAGCCCAAACAAGTCTCTAAAAGGATGAGTTTGCAACTACTTTACTTTTGGAGAAAATTCAAAACATTCATTATTCAATAGAGCCCAATAGCAAAAACCAGCGTTTTGAATGAAGAATCACATTTCTTGGTAGAATCATGCAGGATTTAAATTTTTGATGGTTTTTTACTCCTCTCAACAGCCCAAACAAGTTTCTAAAAGGATGAGTTTGCAACTACTTTACTTTTGAAGAAAATTCAAAACATTCATTATTCAATAGGGCCCAAACTATCAAAAACCAGCGGTTTCAATGAACACACATTTCTTGGTAGAATTATGCAGGACTGAAATTTTTGATGTTTTTCTACTCCTCTCATGAGCCCAAACAAGTCTCTAAAAGCATGAGTTTGCAACTACTTTGCTTTTGGAGAAAATTCAAAACATTCATTATTCAATAGCGCCCAATAGCAAAAATCAGGTTTTGAATGAAGAATCACATTTCTTGGTAGAATCATGCAGGATTTAAATTTTTGATGGTTTTTTACTCCTCTCAACAGCCCAAACAAGTTTCTAAAAGGATGAGTTTGCAACTACTTTACTTTTGGAGAAAATTCAAAACATTCATTATTCAATAGGGCCCAAACAATCAAAAACCAGCGGTTTCAATGAACACACATTTTTTGGTAGAATCATGCAGGACTGAAATTTTTGATGTTTTTCTACTCCTCTCATGAGCCCAAACAAGTCTCTAAAAGCATGAGTTTGCAACTACTTTACTTTTGAAGAAAATTCAAAACATTCATTATTCAATAGAGCCCAATAGCAAAAATCAGGTTTTGAATGAAGAATCACATTTCTTGGTAGAATCATGCAGGATTGAAATTTTTGATGGTTTTTTACTCCTCTCAACAGCCCAAACAAGTTTCTAAAAGGATGAGTTTGCAACTACTTTACTTTTGGAGAAAATTCAAAACATTCATTATTCAATAGGGCCCAAACTATCAAAAACCAGCGGTTTCAATGAACACACATTTCTTGGTAGAATCATGCAGGACTGAAATTTTTGATGTTTTTCTACTCCTCTCATGAGCCCAAACAAGTCTCTAAAAGCATGAGTTTGCAACTACTTTACTTTTGGAGAAAATTCAAAACATTCATTATTCAATAGAGCCCAATAGCAAAAATCAGGTTTTGAATGAAGAATCACATTTCTTGGTAAAATCATGCAGGATTGAAATTTTTGATGGTTTTTTACTCCTCTCAACAGCCCAAACAAGTTTCTAAAAGGATGAGTTTGCAACTACTTTACTTTTGGAGAAAATTCAAAACATTCATTATTCAATAGGGCCCAAAATATCAATAACCAGCGGTTTGAATGAACACACATTTCTTGGTAGAATCGTGCAGGACTGAAATTTTTGATTTTTTTCTACTCCTCTCATGAGCCCAAACAAGTCTCTAAAAGGATGAGTTTGCAACTACTTTACTTTTGGAGAAAATTCAAAACATTCATTATTCAATAGAGCCCAATAGCAAAAACCAGCGTTTTGAATGAAGAATCACATTTCTTGGTAGAATCATGCAGGATTGAAATTTTTGATGGTTTTTTACTCCTCTCAACAGCCCAAACAAGTTTCTAAAAGGATGAGTTTGCAACTACTTTACTTTTGGAGAAAATTCAAAACATTCATTATTCAATAGGGCCCAAACTATCAAAAACCAGCGGTTTCAATGAACACACATTTCTTGGTAGAATCATGCAGGACTGAAATTTTTGATGTTTTTCTACTCCTCTCATGAGCCCAAACAAGTCTCTAAAAGCATGAGTTTGCAACTACTTTACTTTTGGAGAAAATTCAAAACATTCATTATTCAATAGAGCCCAATAGCAAAAATCAGGTTTTGAATGAAGAATCACATTTCTTGGTAGAATCATGCAGGATTGAAATTTTTGATGGTTTTTTACTCCTCTCAACAGCCCAAACAAGTTTCTAAAAGGATGAGTTTGCAACTACTTTACTTTTGGAGAAAATTCAAAACATTCATTATTCAATAGGGCCCAAAATATCAAAAACCAGCGGTTTGAATGAACACACATTTCTTGGTAGAATCGTGCAGGACTGAAATTTTTGATGTTTTTCTACTCCTCTCATGAGCCCAAACAAGTCTCTAAAAGGATGAGTTTGCAACTACTTTACTTTTGGAGAAAATTCAAAACATTCATTATTCAATAGAGCCCAATAGCAAAAACCAGCGTTTTGAATGAAGAATCACATTTCTTGGTAGAATCATGCAGGATTTAAATTTTTGATGGTTTTTTACTCCTCTCAACAGCCCAAACAAGTTTCTAAAAGGATGAGTTTGCAACTACTTTACTTTTGAAGAAAATTCAAAACATTCATTATTCAATAGGGCCCAAACTATCAAAAACCAGCGGTTTCAATGAACACACATTTATTGGTAGAATTATGCAGGACTGAAATTTTTGATGTTTTTCTACTCCTCTCATGAGCCCAAACAAGTCTCTAAAAGCATGAGTTTGCAACTACTTTGCTTTTGGAGAAAATTCAAAACATTCATTATTCAATAGCGCCCAATAGCAAAAATCAGGTTTTGAATGAAGAATCACATTTCTTGGTAGAATCATGCAGGATTGAAATTTTTGATGGTTTTTTACTCCTCTCAACAGCCCAAACAAGTTTCTAAAAGGATGAGTTTGCAACTACTTTACTTTTGGAGAAAATTCAAAACATTCATTATTCAATAGGGCCCAAAATATCAAAAACCAGCGGTTTGAATGAACACACATTTCTTGGTAGAATCGTGCAGGACTGAAATTTTTGATGTTTTTCTACTCCTCTCATGAGCCCAAACAAGTCTCTAAAAGGATGAGTTTGCAACTACTTTACTTTTGGAGAAAATTCAAAACATTCATTATTCAATAGAGCCCAATAGCATAAACCAGCGTTTTGAATGAAGAATCACATTTCTTGGTAGAATCATGCAGGATTGAAATTTTTGATGGTTTTTTACTCCTCTCAACAGCCCAAACAAGTTTCTAAAAGGATGAGTTTGCAACTACTTTACGTTTGGAGAAAATTCAAAACATTCATTATTCAATAGGGCCCAAACTATCAAACACCAGCGGTTTCAATGAACACACATTTCTTGGTAGAATCATGCAGGACTGACATTTTTGATGTTTTTCTACTCCTCTCATGAGCCCAAACAAGTCTCTAAAAGGATGAGTTTGCAACTACTTTACTTTTGGAGAAAATTCAAAACATTCATTATTCAATAGAGCTCAATAGCAAAAACCAGCGTTTTGAATGAAGAATCACATTTCTTGGTAGAATCATGCAGGATTGAAATTTTTGATGGTTTTTTACTGCTCTCAACAGCCCAAACAAGTTTCTAAAAGGATGAGTTTGCAACTACTTTACTTTTGGAGAAAATTCAAAACATTCATTATTCAATAGGGCCCAAACTATCAAAAACCAGCGGTTTGAATGAACACACATTTTTTGGTATAATCATGCAGGACTGAAATTTTTGATGTTTTTCTACTCCTCTCATGAGCCCAAACAAGTCTCTAAAAGTATGAGTTTGCAACTACTTTACTTTTGGAGAAAATTCAAAACATTCATTATTCAATAGAGCCCAATAGCAAAAATCAGGTTTTGAATGAAGAATCACATTTCTTGGTAGAATCATGCAGGATTGAAATTTTTGATGGTTTTTTACTCCTCTCAACAGCCCAAACAAGTTTCTAAAAGGATGAGTTTGCAACTACTTTACTTTTGGAGAAAATTCAAAACATTCATTATTCAATAGGGCCCAAACTATCAAAAACCAGCGGTTTCAATGAACACACATTTCTTGGTAGAATCGTGCAGGACTGAAATTTTTGATGTTTTTCTACTCCTCTCATGAGCCCAAACAAGTCTCTAAAAGGATGAATTTGCAACTACTTTACTTTTGGAGAAAATTCAAAACATTCATTATTCAATAGAGCCCAATAGCAAAAACCAGCGTTTTGAATGAAGAATCACATTTCTTGGTAGAATCATGCAGGATTTAAATTTTTGATGGTTTTTTACTCCTCTCAACAGCCCAAACAAGTTTCTAAAAGGATGAGTTTGCAACTACTTTACTTTTGGAGAAAATTCAAAACATTCATTATTCAATAGGGCCCAAACTATCAAAAACCAGCGGTTTCAATGAACACACATTTTTTGGTAGAATCATGCAGGACTGAAATTTTTGATGTTTTTCTACTCCTCTCATGAGCCCAAACAAGTCTCTAAAAGCATGAGTTTGCAACTACTTTACTTTTGAAGAAAATTCAAAACATTCATTATTCAATAGAGCCCAATAGCAAAAATCAGGTTTTGAATGAAGAATCACATTTCTTGGTAGAATCATGCAGGATTGAAATTTTTGATGGTTTTTTACTCCTCTCAACAGCCCAAACAAGTTTCTAAAAGGATGAGTTTGCAACTACTTTACTTTTGGAGAAAATTCAAAACATTCATTATTCAATAGGGCCCAAACTATCAAAAACCAGCGGTTTCAATGAACACACATTTCTTGGTAGAATCGTGCAGGACTGAAATTTTTGATGTTTTTCTACTCCTCTCATGAGCCCAAACAAGTCTCTAAAAGGATGAATTTGCAACTACTTTACTTTTGGAGAAAATTCAAAACATTCATTATTCAATAGAGCCCAATAGCAAAAACCAGCGTTTTGAATGAAGAATCACATTTCTTGGTAGAATCATGCAGGATTTAAATTTTTGATGGTTTTTTACTCCTCTCAACAGCCCAAACAAGTTTCTAAAAGGATGAGTTTGCAACTACTTTACTTTTGGAGAAAATTCAAAACATTCATTATTCAATAGGGCCCAAACTATCAAAAACCAGCGGTTTCAATGAACACACATTTCTTGGTAGAATCGTGCAGGACTGAAATTTTTGATGTTTTTCTACTCCTCTCATGAGCCCAAACAAGTCTCTAAAAGGATGAGTTTGCAACTACTTTACTTTTGGAGAAAATTCAAAACATTCATTATTCAATAGAGCCCAATAGCAAAAACCAGCGTTTTGAATGAAGAATCACATTTCTTGGTAGAATCATGCAGGATTGAAATTTTTGATGGTTTTTTACTCCTCTCAACAGCCCAAACAAGTTTCTAAAAGGATGAGTTTGCAACTACTTTACTTTTGGAGAAAATTCAAAACATTCATTATTCAATAGGGCCCAAAGTATCAAAAACCAGCGGTTTCAATGAACACACATTTCTTGGTAGAATCATGCAGGACTGAAATTTTTGATGTTTTTCTACTCCTCTCATGAGCCCAAACAAGTCTCTAAAAGCATGAGTTTGCAACTACTTTACTTTTGGAGAAAATTCAAAACATTCAATATTCAATAGAGCCCAATAGCAAAAACCAGCGTTTTGAATGAAGAATCACATTTCTTGGTAGAATCATGCAGGATTGAAATTTTTGATGGTTTTTTACTCCTCTCAACAGCCCAAACAAGTTTCTAAAAGGATGAGTTTGCAACTACTTTACTTTTGGAGAAAATTCAAAACATTCATTATTCAATAGGGCCCAAACTATCAAAAACCAGCGGATTCAATGAACACACATTTCTTGGTAGAATCATGCAGGACTGAAATTTTTGATGTTTTTCTACTCCTCTCATGAGCCCAAACAAGTCTCTAAAAGCATGAGTTTGCAACTACTTTACTTTTGGAGAAAATTCAAAACATTCATTATTCAATAGAGCCCAATAGCAAAAATCAGGTTTTGAATGAAGAATCACATTTCTTGGTAGAATCATGCAGGATTGAAATTTTTGATGGTTTTTTACTCCTCTCAACAGCCCAAACAAGTTTCTAAAAGGATGAGTTTGCAACTACTTTACTTTTGGAGAAAATTCAAAACATTCATTATTCAATAGGGCCCAAAATATCAAAAACCAGCGGTTTCAATGAACACACATTTCTTGGTAGAATCATGCAGGACTGAAATTTTTGATGTTTTTCTACTCCTCTCATGAGCCCAAACAAGTCTCTAAAAGCATGAGTTTGCAACTACTTTACTTTTGGAGAAAATTCAAAACATTCATTATTCAATAGAGCCCAATAGCAAAAATCAGGTTTTGAATGAAGAATCACATTTCTTGGTAGAATCATGCAGGATTGAAATTTTTGATGGTTTTTTACTCCTCTCAACAGCCCAAACAAGTTTCTAAAAGGATGAGTTTGCAACTACTTTACTTTTGGAGAAAATTCAAAACATTCATTATTCAATAGGGCCCAAAATATCAAAAACCAGCGGTTTGAATGAACACACATTTCTTGGTAGAATCGTGCAGGACTGAAATTTTTGATGTTTTTCTACTACTCTCATGAGCCCAAACAAGACTCTAAAAGGATGAGTTTGCAACTACTTTACTTTTGGAGAAAATTCAAAACATTCATTATTCAATAGAGCCCAATAGCAATAACCAGCGTTTTAAATGAAGAATCACATTTCTTGGTAGAATCATGCAGGATTGAAATTTTTGATGTTTTTTTACTCATCTCAACAGCCCAAACAAGTTTCTAAAAGGATGAGTTTGCAACTACTTTACTTTTGGAGAAAATTCAAAACATTCATTATTCAATAGGGCCCAAACTATCAAAACCCAGCGGTTTCAATGAACACACATTTCTTGGTAGAATCATGCAGGACTGAAATTTTTGATGTTTTTCTACTCCTCTCATGAGCCCAAACAAGTCTCTAAAAGCATGAGTTTGCAACTACTTTACTTTTGGAGAAAATTCAAAACATTCATTATTCAATAGAGCCCAATAGCAAAAATCAGGTTTTGAATGAAGAATCACATTTCTTGGTAGAATCATGCAGGATTGAAATTTTTGATGGTTTTTTACTCCTCTCAACAGCCCAAACAAGTTTCTAAAAGGATGAGTTTGCAACTACTTTACGTTTGGAGAAAATTCAAAACATTCATTATTCAATAGGGCCCAAACTATCAAACACCAGCGGTTTCAATGAACACACATTTTTTGGTAGAATCATGCAGGACTGAAATTTTTGATGTTTTTCTACTCCTCTCATGAGCCCAAACAAGTCTCTAAAAGCATGAGTTTGCAACTACTTTACTTTTGAAGAAAATTCAAAACATTCATTATTCAATAGAGCCCAATAGCAAAAATCAGGTTTTGAATGAAGAATCACATTTCTTGGTAGAATCATGCAGGATTGAAATTTTTGATGGTTTTTTACTCCTCTCAACAGCCCAAACAAGTTTCTAAAAGGATGAGTTTGCAACTACTTTACTTTTGGAGAAAATTCAAAACATTCATTATTCAATAGGGCCCAAACTATCAAAAACCAGCGGTTTCAATGAACACACATTTCTTGGTAGAATCATGCAGGACTGAAATTTTTGATGTTTTTCTACTCCTCTCATGAGCCCAAACAAGTCTCTAAAAGCATGAGTTTGCAACTACTTTACTTTTGGAGAAAATTCAAAACATTCATTATTCAATAGAGCCCAATAGCAAAAACCAGCGTTTTGAATGAAGAATCACATTTCTTGGTAGAATCATGCAGGATTGAAATTTTTGATGGTTTTTTACTCCTCTCAACAGCCCAAACAAGTTTCTAAAAGGATGAGTTTGCAACTACTTTACCTTTGGTGAAAATTCAAAACATTCATTATTCAATATGGCCCAAACTATCAAAAACCAGCGGTTTCAATGAACACACATTTCTTGGTAGAATCATGCAGGACTGAAATTTTTGATGTTTTTCTACTCCTCTCATGAGCCCAAACAAGTCTCTAAAAGCATGAGTTTGCAACTACTTTACTTTTGGAGAAAATTCAAAACATTCATTATTCAATAGAGCCCAATAGCAAAAACCAGCGTTTTGAATGAAGAATCACATTTCTTGGTAGAATCATGCAGGATTGAAATTTTTGATGGTTTTTTACTCCTCTCAACAGCCCAAACAAGTTTCTAAAAGGATGAGTTTGCAACTACTTTACTTTTGGAGAAAATTCAAAACATTCATTATTCAATAGGGCCCAAACTATCAAAAACCAGCGGTTTCAATGAACACACATTTCTTGGTAGAATCATGCAGGACTGAAAATTTTGATGTTTTTCTACTCCTCTCATGAGCCCAAACAAGTCTCTAAAAGCATGAGTTTGCAACTACTTTACTTTTGAAGAAAATTCAAAACATTCATTATTCAATAGAGCCCAATAGCAAAAATCAGGTTTTGAATGAAGAATCACATTTCTTGGTAGAATCATGCAGGTTTGAAATTTTTGATGGTTTTTTACTCCTCTCAACAGCCCAAACAAGTTTCTAAAAGGATGAGTTTGCAACTACTTTACTTTTGGAGAAAATTCAAAACATTCATTATTCAATAGGGCCCAAACTATCAAAAACCAGCGGTTTCAATGAACACACATTTCTTGGTAGAATCGTGCAGGACTGAAATTTTTGATGTTTTTCTACTCCTCTCATGAGCCCAAACAAGTCTCTAAAAGCATGAGTTTGCAACTACTTTACTTTTGGAGAAAATTCAGAACATTCATTATTCAATAGAGCCCAATAGCAAAAATCAGGTTTTGAATGAAGAATCACATTTCTTGGTAGAATCATGCAGGATTGAAATTTTTGATGGTTTTTTACTCCTCTCAACAGCCCAAACAAGTTTCTAAAAGGATGAGTTTGCAACTACTTTACTTTTGGAGAAAATTCAAAACATTCATTATTCAATAGGGCCCAAACTATCAAAAACCAGCGGTTTCAATGAACACACATTTCTTGGTAGAATCGTGCAGGACTGAAATTTTTGATGTTTTTCTACTCCTCTCATGAGCCCAAACAAGTCTCTAAAAGGATGAGTTTGCAACTACTTTACTTTTGGAGAAAATTCAAAACATTCATTATTCAATAGAGCCCAATAGCAAAAACCAGCGTTTTGAATGAAGAATCACATTTCTTGGTAGAATCATGCAGGATTGAAATTTTTGATGGTTTTTTACTCCTCTCAACAGCCCAAACAAGTTTCTAAAAGGATGAGTTTGCAACTACTTTACTTTTGGAGAAAATTCAAAACATTCATTATTCAATAGGGCCCAAACTATCAAAAACCAGCGGTTTCAATGAACACACATTTCTTGGTAGAATCATGCAGGACTGAAAATTTTGATGTTTTTCTACTCCTCTCATGAGCCCAAACAAGTCTCTAAAAGCATGAGTTTGCAACTACTTTACTTTTGGAGAAAATTCAAAACATTCAATATTCAATAGAGCCCAATAGCAAAAATCAGGTTTTGAATGAAGAATCACATTTCTTGGTAGAATCATGCAGGATTGAAATTTTTGATGGTTTTTTACTCCTCTCAACAGCCCAAACAAGTTTCTAAAAGGATGAGTTTGCAACTACTTTACTTTTGGAGAAAATTCAAAACATTCATTATTCAATAGGGCCCAAACTATCAAAAACCAGCGGTTTGAATGAACACACATTTTTTGGTAGAATCATGCAGGACTGAAATTTTCGATGTTTTTCTACTCCTCTCATGAGCCCAAACAAGTCTCTAAAAGCATGAGTTTGCAACTACTTTACTTTTGGAGAAAATTCAAAACATTCATTATTCAATAGAGCCCAATAGCAAAAATCAGGTTTTGAATGAAGAATCACATTTCTTGGTAGAATCATGCAGGATTGAAATTTTTGATGGTTTTTTACTCCTCTCAACAGCCCAAACAAGTTTCTAAAAGGATGAGTTTGCAACTACTTTACTTTTGGAGAAAATTCAAAACATTCATTATTCAATAGGGCCCAAACTATCAAAAACCAGCGGTTTCAATGAACACACATTTCTTGGTAGAATCGTGCAGGACTGAAATTTTTGATGTTTTTCTACTCCTCTCATGAGCCCAAACAAGTCTCTAAAAGGATGAATTTGCAACTACTTTACTTTTGGAGAAAATTCAAAACATTCATTATTCAATAGAGCCCAATAGCAAAAACCAGCGTTTTGAATGAAGAATCACATTTCTTGGTAGAATCATGCAGGTTTTAAATTTTTGATGGTTTTTTACTCCTCTCAACAGCCCAAACAAGTTTCTAAAAGGATGAGTTTGCAACTACTTTACTTTTGGAGAAAATTCAAAACATTCATTATTCAATAGGGCCCAAACTATCAAAAACCAGCGGTTTCAATGAACACACATTTTTTGGTAGAATCATGCAGGACTGAAATTTTTGATGTTTTTCTACTCCTCTCATGAGCCCAAACAAGTCTCTAAAAGCATGAGTTTGCAACTACTTTACTTTTGAAGAAAATTCAAAACATTCATTATTCAATAGAGCCCAATAGCAAAAATCAGGTTTTGAATGAAGAATCACATTTCTTGGTAGAATCATGCAGGATTGAAATTTTTGATGGTTTTTTACTCCTCTCAACAGCCCAAACAAGTTTCTAAAAGGATGAGTTTGCAACTACTTTACTTTTGGAGAAAATTCAAAACATTCATTATTCAATAGGGCCCAAACTATCAAAAACCAGCTGTTTCAATGAACACACATTTCTTGGTAGAATCGTGCAGGACTGAAATTTTTGATGTTTTTCTACTCCTCTCATGAGCCCAAACAAGTCTCTAAAAGGATGAATTTGCAACTACTTTACTTTTGGAGAAAATTCAAAACATTCATTATTCAATAGAGCCCAATAGCAAAAAACAGCGTTTTGAATGAAGAATCACATTTCTTGGTAGAATCATGCAGGATTTAAATTTTTGATGGTTTTTTACTCCTCTCAACAGCCCAAACAAGTTTCTAAAAGGATGAGTTTGCAACTACTTTACTTTTGGAGAAAATTCAAAACATTCATTATTCAATAGGGCCCAAACTATCAAAAACCAGCGGTTTCAATGAACACACATTTCTTGGTAGAATCATGCAGGACTGAAATTTTTGATGTTTTTCTACTCCTCTCATGAGCCCAAACAAGTCTCTAAAAGCATGAGTTTGCAACTACTTTACTTTTGGAGAAAATTCAAAACATTCATTATTCAATAGAGCCCAATAGCAAAAATCAGGTTTTGAATGAAGAATCACATTTCTTGGTAAAATCATGCAGGATTGAAATTTTTGATGGTTTTTTACTCCTCTCAACAGCCCAAACAAGTTTCTAAAAGGATGAGTTTGCAACTACTTTACTTTTGGAGAAAATTCAAAACATTCATTATTCAATAGGGCCCAAACTATCAAAAACCAGCGGTTTCAATGAACACACATTTCTTGGTAGAATCATGCAGGACTGAAATTTTTGATGTTTTTCTACTCCTCTCATGAGCCCAAACAAGTCTCTAAAAGCATGAGTTTGCAACTACTTTACTTTTGGAGAAAATTCAAAACATTCATTATTCAATAGAGCCCAATAGCAAAAACCAGCGTTTTGAATGAAGAATCACATTTCTTGGTAGAATCATGCAGGATTGAAATTTTTGATGGTTTTTTACTCCTCTCAACAGCCCAAACAAGTTTCTAAAAGGATGAGTTTGCAACTACTTTACCTTTGGTGAAAATTCAAAACATTCATTATTCAATATGGCCCAAACTATCAAAAACCAGCGGTTTCAATGAACACACATTTCTTGGTAGAATCATGCAGGACTGAAATTTTTGATGTTTTTCTACTCCTCTCATGAGCCCAAACAAGTCTCTAAAAGCATGAGTTTGCAACTACTTTACTTTTGGAGAAAATTCAAAACATTCATTATTCAATAGAGCCCAATAGCAAAAACCAGCGTTTTGAATGAAGAATCACATTTCTTGGTAGAATCATGCAGGATTGAAATTTTTGATGGTTTTTTACTCCTCTCAACAGCCCAAACAAGTTTCTAAAAGGATGAGTTTGCAACTACTTTACCTTTGGTGAAAATTCAAAACATTCATTATTCAATATGGCCCAAACTATCAAAAACCAGCGGTTTCAATGAACACACATTTCTTGGTAGAATCATGCAGGACTGAAATTTTTGATGTTTTTCTACTCCTCTCATGAGCCCAAACAAGTCTCTAAAAGCATGAGTTTGCAACTACTTTACTTTTGGAGAAAATTCAAAACATTCATTATTCAATAGAGCCCAATAGCAAAAATCAGGTTTTGAATGAAGAATCACATTTCTTGGTAGAATCATGCAGGATTGAAATTTTTGATGGTTTTTTACTCCTCTCAACAGCCCAAACAAGTTTCTAAAAGGATGAGTTTGCAACTACTTTACTTTTGGAGAAAATTCAAAACATTCATTATTCAATAGGGCCCAAACTATCAAAAACCAGCGGTTTCAATGAACACACATTTCTTGGTAGAATCATGCAGGACTGAAATTTTTGATGTTTTTCTACTCCTCTTATGAGTCCAAACAAGTCTCTAAAAGGATGAGTTTGCAACTACTTTACTTTTGGAGAAAATTCAAAACATTCATTATTCAATAGAGCCCAATAGCAAAAACCAGCGTTTTGAATGAAGAATCACATTTCTTGGTAGAATCATGCAGGATTGAAATTTTTGATGGTTTTTTACTCCTCTCAACAGCCCAAACAAGTTTCTAAAAGGATGAGTTTGCAACTACTTTACTTTTGGAGAAAATTCAAAACATTCATTATTCAATAGAGCCCAATAGCAAAAACCAGCGTTTTGAATGAAGAATCACATTTCTTGGTAGAATCATGCAGGATTGAAATTTTTGATGGTTTTTTACTCCTCTCAACAGCCCAAACAAGTTTCTAAAAGGATGAGTTTGCAACTACTTTACCTTTGGTGAAAATTCAAAACATTCATTATTCAATATGGCCCAAACTATCAAAAACCAGCGGTTTCAATGAACACACATTTCTTGGTAGAATCATGCAGGACTGAAATTTTTGATGTTTTTCTACTCCTCTCATGAGCCCAAACAAGTCTCTAAAAGCATGAGTTTGCAACTACTTTACTTTTGGAGAAAATTCAAAACATTCATTATTCAATAGAGCCCAATAGCAAAAATCAGGTTTTGAATGAAGAATCACATTTCTTGGTAGAATCATGCAGGATTGAAATTTTTGATGGTTTTTTACTCCTCTCAACAGCCCAAACAAGTTTCTAAAAGGATGAGTTTGCAACTACTTTACTTTTGGAGAAAATTCAAAACATTCATTATTCAATAGGGCCCAAACTATCAAAAACCAGCGGTTTCAATGAACACACATTTCTTGGTAGAATCGTGCAGGACTGAAATTTTTGATGTTTTTCTACTCCTCTCATGAGCCCAAACAAGTCTCTAAAAGGATGAGTTTGCAACTACTTTACTTTTGGAGAAAATTCAAAACATTCATTATTCAATAGAGCCCAATAGCAAAAACCAGCGTTTTGAATGAAGAATCACATTTCTTGGTAGAATCATGCAGGATTGAAATTTTTGATGGTTTTTTACTCCTCTCAACAGCCCAAACAAGTTTCTAAAAGGATGAGTTTGCAACTACTTTACTTTTGGAGAAAATTCAAAACATTCATTATTCAATAGGGCCCAAACTATCAAAAACCAGCGGTTTCAATGAACACACATTTCTTGGTAGAATCATGCAGGACTGAAAATTTTGATGTTTTTCTACTCCTCTCATGAGCCCAAACAAGTCTCTAAAAGCATGAGTTTGCAACT
Organism: Dendrobates tinctorius; assembly: GCF_039654945.1. Taxonomy (NCBI): domain Eukaryota; kingdom Metazoa; phylum Chordata; class Amphibia; order Anura; family Dendrobatidae; genus Dendrobates; species Dendrobates tinctorius. Next base: position 28,960,416 of record NW_027361793.1, read on the forward strand.
ACTTTACTTTTGGAGAAAATTCAAAACATTCAATATTCAATAGAGCCCAATAGCAAAAATCAGGTTTTGAATGAAGAATCACATTTCTTGGTAGAATCATGCAGGATTGAAATTTTTGATGGTTTTTTACTCCTCTCAACAGCCCAAACAAGTTTCTAAAAGGATGAGTTTGCAACTACTTTACTTTTGGAGAAAATTCAAAACATTCATTATTCAATAGGGCCCAAACTATCAAAAACCAGCGGTTTGAATGAACACACATTTTTTGGTAGAATCATGCAGGACTGAAATTTTTGATGTTTTTCTACTCCTCTCATGAGCCCAAACAAGTCTCTAAAAGCATGAGTTTGCAACTACTTTACTTTTGGAGAAAATTCAAAACATTCATTATTCAATAGAGCCCAATAGCAAAAATCAGGTTTTGAATGAAGAATCACATTTCTTGGTAGAATCATGCAGGATTGAAATTTTTGATGGTTTTTTACTCCTCTCAACAGCCCAAACAAGTTTCTAAAAGGATGAGTTTGCAACTACTTTACTTTTGGAGAAAATTCAAAACATTCATTATTCAATAGGGCCCAAACTATCAAAAACCAGCGGTTTCAATGAACACACATTTCTTGGTAGAATCGTGCAGGACTGAAATTTTTGATGTTTTTCTACTCCTCTCATGAGCCCAAACAAGTCTCTAAAAGGATGAATTTGCAACTACTTTACTTTTGGAGAAAATTCAAAACATTCATTATTCAATAGAGCCCAATAGCAAAAAACAGCGTTTTGAATGAAGAATCACATTTCTTGGTAGAATCATGCAGGATTTAAATTTTTGATGGTTTTTTACTCCTCTCAACAGCCCAAACAAGTTTCTAAAAGGATGAGTTTGCAACTACTTTACTTTTGGAGAAAATTCAAAACATTCATTATTCAATAGGGCCCAAACTATCAAAAACCAGCGGTTTCAATGAACACACATTTCTTGGTAGAATCATGCAGGACTGAAATTTTTGATGTTTTTCTACTCCTCTCATGAGCCCAAACAAGTCTCTAAAAGCATGAGTTTGCAACTACTTTACTTTTGGAGAAAATTCAAAACATTCATTATTCAATAGAGCCCAATAGCAAAAATCAGGTTTTGAATGAAGAATCACATTTCTTGGTAAAATAATGCAGGATTGAAATTTTTGATGGTTTTTTACTCCTCTCAACAGCCCAAACAAGTTTCTAAAAGGATGAGTTTGCAACTACTTTACTTTTGGAGAAAATTCAAAACATTCATTATTCAATAGGGCCCAAACTATCAAAAACCAGCGGTTTCAATGAACACACATTTCTTGGTAGAATCATGCAGGACTGAAATTTTTGATGTTTTTCTACTCCTCTCATGAGCCCAAACAAGTCTCTAAAAGCATGAGTTTGCAACTACTTTACTTTTGGAGAAAATTCAAAACATTCATTATTCAATAGAGCCCAATAGCAAAAACCAGCGTTTTGAATGAAGAATCACATTTCTTGGTAGAATCATGCAGGATTGAAATTTTTGATGGTTTTTTACTCCTCTCAACAGCCCAAACAAGTTTCTAAAAGGATGAGTTTGCAACTACTTTACCTTTGGTGAAAATTCAAAACATTCATTATTCAATATGGCCCAAACTATCAAAAACCAGCGGTTTCAATGAACACACATTTCTTGGTAGAATCATGCAGGACTGAAATTTTTGATGTTTTTCTACTCCTCTCATGAGCCCAAACAAGTCTCTAAAAGCATGAGTTTGCAACTACTTTACTTTTGGAGAAAATTCAAAACATTCATTATTCAATAGAGCCCAATAGCAAAAACCAGCGTTTTGAATGAAGAATCACATTTCTTGGTAGAATCATGCAGGATTGAAATTTTTGATGGTTTTTTACTCCTCTCAACAGCCCAAACAAGTTTCTAAAAGGATGAGTTTGCAACTACTTTACCTTTGGTGAAAATTCAAAACATTCATTATTCAATATGGCCCAAACTATCAAAAACCAGCGGTTTCAATGAACACACATTTCTTGGTAGAATCATGCAGGACTGAAATTTTTGATGTTTTTCTACTCCTCTCATGAGCCCAAACAAGTCTCTAAAAGCATGAGTTTGCAACTACTTTACTTTTGGAGAAAATTCAAAACATTCATTATTCAATAGAGCCCAATAGCAAAAACCAGCGTTTTGAATGAAGAATCACATTTCTTGGTAGAATCATGCAGGATTGAAATTTTTGATGGTTTTTTACTCCTCTCAACAGCCCAAACAAGTTTCTAAAAGGATGAGTTTGCAACTACTTTACCTTTGGTGAAAATTCAAAACATTCATTATTCAATATGGCCCAAACTATCAAAAACCAGCGGTTTCAATGAACACACATTTCTTGGTAGAATCATGCAGGACTGAAATTTTTGATGTTTTTCTACTCCTCTCATGAGCCCAAACAAGTCTCTAAAAGCATGAGTTTGCAACTACTTTACTTTTGGAGAAAATTCAAAACATTCATTATTCAATAGAGCCCAATAGCAAAAATCAGGTTTTGAATGAAGAATCACATTTCTTGGTAGAATCATGCAGGATTGAAATTTTTGATGGTTTTTTACTCCTCTCAACAGCCCAAACAAGTTTCTAAAAGGATGAGTTTGCAACTACTTTACTTTTGGAGAAAATTCAAAACATTCATTATTCAATAGGGCCCAAACTATCAAAAACCAGCGGTTTCAATGAACACACATTTCTTGGTAGAATCATGCAGGACTGAAATTTTTGATGTTTTTCTACTCCTCTTATGAGTCCAAACAAGTCTCTAAAAGGATGAGTTTGCAACTACTTTACTTTTGGAGAAAATTCAAAACATTCATTATTCAATAGAGCCCAATAGCAAAAACCAGCGTTTTGAATGAAGAATCACATTTCTTGGTAGAATCATGCAGGATTGAAATTTTTGATGGTTTTTTACTCCTCTCAACAGCCCAAACAAGTTTCTAAAAGGATGAGTTTGCAACTACTTTACTTTTGGAGAAAATTCAAAACATTCATTATTCAATAGAGCCCAATAGCAAAAACCAGCGTTTTGAATGAAGAATCACATTTCTTGGTAGAATCATGCAGGATTGAAATTTTTGATGGTTTTTTACTCCTCTCAACAGCCCAAACAAGTTTCTAAAAGGATGAGTTTGCAACTACTTTACCTTTGGTGAAAATTCAAAACATTCATTATTCAATATGGCCCAAACTATCAAAAACCAGCGGTTTCAATGAACACACATTTCTTGGTAGAATCATGCAGGACTGAAATTTTTGATGTTTTTCTACTCCTCTCATGAGCCCAAACAAGTCTCTAAAAGCATGAGTTTGCAACTACTTTACTTTTGGAGAAAATTCAAAACATTCATTATTCAATAGAGCCCAATAGCAAAAATCAGGTTTTGAATGAAGAATCACATTTCTTGGTAGAATCATGCAGGATTGAAATTTTTGATGGTTTTTTACTCCTCTCAACAGCCCAAACAAGTTTCTAAAAGGATGAGTTTGCAACTACTTTACTTTTGGAGAAAATTCAAAACATTCATTATTCAATAGGGCCCAAACTATCAAAAACCAGCGGTTTCAATGAACACACATTTCTTGGTAGAATCGTGCAGGACTGAAATTTTTGATGTTTTTCTACTCCTCTCATGAGCCCAAACAAGTCTCTAAAAGGATGAGTTTGCAACTACTTTACTTTTGGAGAAAATTCAAAACATTCATTATTCAATAGAGCCCAATAGCAAAAACCAGCGTTTTGAATGAAGAATCACATTTCTTGGTAGAATCATGCAGGATTGAAATTTTTGATGGTTTTTTACTCCTCTCAACAGCCCAAACAAGTTTCTAAAAGGATGAGTTTGCAACTACTTTACTTTTGGAGAAAATTCAAAACATTCATTATTCAATAGGGCCCAAACTATCAAAAACCAGCGGTTTCAATGAACACACATTTCTTGGTAGAATCATGCAGGACTGAAAATTTTGATGTTTTTCTACTCCTCTCATGAGCCCAAACAAGTCTCTAAAAGCATGAGTTTGCAACTACTTTACTTTTGGAGAAAATTCAAAACATTCAATATTCAATAGAGCCCAATAGCAAAAATCAGGTTTTGAATGAAGAATCACATTTCTTGGTAGAATCATGCAGGATTGAAATTTTTGATGGTTTTTTACTCCTCTCAACAGCCCAAACAAGTTTCTAAAAGGATGAGTTTGCAACTACTTTACTTTTGGAGAAAATTCAAAACATTCATTATTCAATAGGGCCCAAACTATCAAAAACCAGCGGTTTGAATGAACACACATTTTTTGGTAGAATCATGCAGGACTGAAATTTTTGATGTTTTTCTACTCCTCTCATGAGCCCAAACAAGTCTCTAAAAGCATGAGTTTGCAACTACTTTACTTTTGGAGAAAATTCAAAACATTCATTATTCAATAGAGCCCAATAGCAAAAATCAGGTTTTGAATGAAGAATCACATTTCTTGGTAGAATCATGCAGGATTGAAATTTTTGATGGTTTTTTACTCCTCTCAACAGCCCAAACAAGTTTCTAAAAGGATGAGTTTGCAACTACTTTACTTTTGGAGAAAATTCAAAACATTCATTATTCAATAGGGCCCAAACTATCAAAAACCAGCGGTTTCAATGAACACACATTTCTTGGTAGAATCGTGCAGGACTGAAATTTTTGATGTTTTTCTACTCCTCTCATGAGCCCAAACAAGTCTCTAAAAGGATGAATTTGCAACTACTTTACTTTTGGAGAAAATTCAAAACATTCATTATTCAATAGAGCCCAATAGCAAAAACCAGCGTTTTGAATGAAGAATCACATTTCTTGGTAGAATCATGCAGGATTTAAATTTTTGATGGTTTTTTACTCCTCTCAACAGCCCAAACAAGTTTCTAAAAGGATGAGTTTGCAACTACTTTACTTTTGGAGAAAATTCAAAACATTCATTATTCAATAGGGCCCAAACTATCAAAAAACAGCGGTTTCAATGAACACACATTTCTTGGTAGAATCATGCAGGACTGAAATTTTTGATGTTTTTCTACTCCTCTCATGAGCCCAAACAAGTCTCTAAAAGCATGAGTTTGCAACTACTTTACTTTTGGAGAAAATTCAAAACATTCATTATTCAATAGAGCCCAATAGCAAAAATCAGGTTTTGAATGAAGAATCACATTTCTTGGTAGAATCATGCAGGATTGAAATTTTTGATGTTTTTTTACTCCTCTCAACAGCCCAAACAAGTTTCTAAAAGGATGAGTTTGCAACTACTTTACTTTTGGAGAAAATTCAAAACATTCATTATTCAATAGGGCCCAAACTATCAAAAACCAGCGGTTTCAATGAACACACATTTCTTGGTAGAATCGTGCAGGACTGAAATTTTTGATGTTTTTCTACTCCTCTCATGAGCCCAAACAAGTCTCTAAAAGGATGAATTTGCAACTACTTTACTTTTGGAGAAAATTCAAAACATTCATTATTCAATAGAGCCCAATAGCAAAAACCAGCGTTTTGAATGAAGAATCACATTTCTTGGTAGAATCATGCAGGATTTAAATTTTTGATGGTTTTTTACTCCTCTCAACAGCCCAAACAAGTTTCTAAAAGGATGAGTTTGCAACTACTTTACTTTTGGAGAAAATTCAAAACATTCATTATTCAATAGGGCCCAAACTATCAAAAAACAGCGGTTTCAATGAACACACATTTCTTGGTAGAATCATGCAGGACTGAAATTTTTGATGTTTTTCTACTCCTCTCATGAGCCCAAACAAGTCTCTAAAAGCATGAGTTTGCAACTACTTTACTTTTGGAGAAAATTCAAAACATTCATTATTCAATAGAGCCCAATAGCAAAAACCAGCGTTTTGAATGAAGAATCACATTTCTTGGTAGAATAATGCAGGATTGAAATTTTTGATGGTTTTTTACTCCTCTCAACAGCCCAAACAAGTTTCTAAAAGGATGAGTTTGCAACTACTTTACCTTTGGTGAAAATTCAAAACATTCATTATTCAATATGGCCCAAACTATCAAAAACCAGCGGTTTCAATGAACACACATTTCTTGGTAGAATCATGCAGGACTGAAATTTTTGATGTTTTTTTACTCCTCTCATGAGCCCAAACAAGTCTCTAAAAGCATGAGTTTGCAACTACTTTACTTTTGGAGAAAATTCAAAACATTCATTATTCAATAGAGCCCAATAGCAAAAATCAGGTTTTGAATGAAGAATCACATTTCTTGGTAGAATCATGCAGGATTGAAATTTTTGATGGTTTTTTACTCCTCTCAACAGCCCAAACAAGTTTCTAAAAGGATGAGTTTGCAACTACTTTACTTTTGGAGAAAATTCAAAACATTCATTATTCAATAGGGCCCAAACTATCAAAAACCAGCGGTTTCAATGAACACACATTTCTTGGTAGAATCATGCAGGACTGAAATTTTTGATGTTTTTCTACTCCTCTCATGAGCCCAAACAAGTCTCTAAAAGCATGAGTTTGCAACTACTTTACTTTTGGAGAAAATTCAAAACATTCATTATTCAATAGAGCCCAATAGCAAAAATCAGGTTTTGAATGAAGAATCACATTTCTTGGTAGAATCATGCAGGATTGAAATTTTTGATGGTTTTTTACTCCTCTCAACAGCCCAAACAAGTTTCTAAAAGGATGAGTTTGCAACTACTTTACTTTTGGAGAAAATTCAAAACATTCATTATTCAATAGGGCCCAAACTATCAAAAACCAGCGGTTTCAATGAACACACATTTCTTGGTAGAATCGTGCAGGACTGAAATTTTTGATGTTTTTCTACTCCTCTCATGAGCCCAAACAAGTCTCTAAAAGGATGAATTTGCAACTACTTTACTTTTGGAGAAAATTCAAAACATTCATTATTCAATAGAGCCCAATAGCAAAAAACAGCGTTTTGAATGAAGAATCACATTTCTTGGTAGAATCATGCAGGATTTAAATTTTTGATGGTTTTTTACTCCTCTCAACAGCCCAAACAAGTTTCTAAAAGGATGAGTTTGCAACTACTTTACTTTTGGAGAAAATTCAAAACATTCATTATTCAATAGGGCCCAAACTATCAAAAACCAGCGGTTTCAATGAACACACATTTCTTGGTAGAATCATGCAGGACTGAAATTTTTGATGTTTTTCTACTCCTCTCATGAGCCCAAACAAGTCTCTAAAAGCATGAGTTTGCAACTACTTTACTTTTGGAGAAAATTCAAAACATTCATTATTCAATAGAGCCCAATAGCAAAAATCAGGTTTTGAATGAAGAATCACATTTCTTGGTAAAATAATGCAGGATTGAAATTTTTGATGGTTTTTTACTCCTCTCAACAGCCCAAACAAGTTTCTAAAAGGATGAGTTTGCAACTACTTTACTTTTGGAGAAAATTCAAAACATTCATTATTCAATAGGGCCCAAACTATCAAAAACCAGCGGTTTCAATGAACACACATTTCTTGGTAGAATCATGCAGGACTGAAATTTTTGATGTTTTTCTACTCCTCTCATGAGCCCAAACAAGTCTCTAAAAGCATGAGTTTGCAACTACTTTACTTTTGGAGAAAATTCAAAACATTCATTATTCAATAGAGCCCAATAGCAAAAACCAGCGTTTTGAATGAAGAATCACATTTCTTGGTAGAATCATGCAGGATTGAAATTTTTGATGGTTTTTTACTCCTCTCAACAGCCCAAACAAGTTTCTAAAAGGATGAGTTTGCAACTACTTTACCTTTGGTGAAAATTCAAAACATTCATTATTCAATATGGCCCAAACTATCAAAAACCAGCGGTTTCAATGAACACACATTTCTTGGTAGAATCATGCAGGACTGAAATTTTTGATGTTTTTCTACTCCTCTCATGAGCCCAAACAAGTCTCTAAAAGCATGAGTTTGCAACTACTTTACTTTTGGAGAAAATTCAAAACATTCATTATTCAATAGAGCCCAATAGCAAAAACCAGCGTTTTGAATGAAGAATCACATTTCTTGGTAGAATCATGCAGGATTGAAATTTTTGATGGTTTTTTACTCCTCTCAACAGCCCAAACAAGTTTCTAAAAGGATGAGTTTGCAACTACTTTACCTTTGGTGAAAATTCAAAACATTCATTATTCAATATGGCCCAAACTATCAAAAACCAGCGGTTTCAATGAACACACATTTCTTGGTAGAATCATGCAGGACTGAAATTTTTGATGTTTTTCTACTCCTCTCATGAGCCCAAACAAGTCTCTAAAAGCATGAGTTTGCAACTACTTTACTTTTGGAGAAAATTCAAAACATTCATTATTCAATAGAGCCCAATAGCAAAAATCAGGTTTTGAATGAAGAATCACATTTCTTGGTAGAATCATGCAGGATTGAAATTTTTGATGGTTTTTTACTCCTCTCAACAGCCCAAACAAGTTTCTAAAAGGATGAGTTTGCAACTACTTTACTTTTGGAGAAAATTCAAAACATTCATTATTCAATAGGGCCCAAACTATCAAAAACCAGCGGTTTCAATGAACACACATTTCTTGGTAGAATCATGCAGGACTGAAATTTTTGATGTTTTTCTACTCCTCTTATGAGTCCAAACAAGTCTCTAAAAGGATGAGTTTGCAACTACTTTACTTTTGGAGAAAATTCAAAACATTCATTATTCAATAGAGCCCAATAGCAAAAACCAGCGTTTTGAATGAAGAATCACATTTCTTGGTAGAATCATGCAGGATTGAAATTTTTGATGGTTTTTTACTCCTCTCAACAGCCCAAACAAGTTTCTAAAAGGATGAGTTTGCAACTACTTTACTTTTGGAGAAAATTCAAAACATTCATTATTCAATAGAGCCCAATAGCAAAAACCAGCGTTTTGAATGAAGAATCACATTTCTTGGTAGAATCATGCAGGATTGAAATTTTTGATGGTTTTTTACTCCTCTCAACAGCCCAAACAAGTTTCTAAAAGGATGAGTTTGCAACTACTTTACCTTTGGTGAAAATTCAAAACATTCATTATTCAATATGGCCCAAACTATCAAAAACCAGCGGTTTCAATGAACACACATTTCTTGGTAGAATCATGCAGGACTGAAATTTTTGATGTTTTTCTACTCCTCTCATGAGCCCAAACAAGTCTCTAAAAGCATGAGTTTGCAACTACTTTACTTTTGGAGAAAATTCAAAACATTCATTATTCAATAGAGCCCAATAGCAAAAATCAGGTTTTGAATGAAGAATCACATTTCTTGGTAGAATCATGCAGGATTGAAATTTTTGATGGTTTTTTACTCCTCTCAACAGCCCAAACAAGTTTCTAAAAGGATGAGTTTGCAACTACTTTACTTTTGGAGAAAATTCAAAACATTCATTATTCAATAGGGCCCAAACTATCAAAAACCAGCGGTTTCAATGAACACACATTTCTTGGTAGAATCGTGCAGGACTGAAATTTTTGATGTTTTTCTACTCCTCTCATGAGCCCAAACAAGTCTCTAAAAGGATGAGTTTGCAACTACTTTACTTTTGGAGAAAATTCAAAACATTCATTATTCAATAGAGCCCAATAGCAAAAACCAGCGTTTTGAATGAAGAATCACATTTCTTGGTAGAATCATGCAGGATTGAAATTTTTGATGGTTTTTTACTCCTCTCAACAGCCCAAACAAGTTTCTAAAAGGATGAGTTTGCAACTACTTTACTTTTGGAGAAAATTCAAAACATTCATTATTCAATAGGGCCCAAACTATCAAAAACCAGCGGTTTCAATGAACACACATTTCTTGGTAGAATCATGCAGGACTGAAAATTTTGATGTTTTTCTACTCCTCTCATGAGCCCAAACAAGTCTCTAAAAGCATGAGTTTGCAACTACTTTACTTTTGGAGAAAATTCAAAACATTCAATATTCAATAGAGCCCAATAGCAAAAATCAGGTTTTGAATGAAGAATCACATTTCTTGGTAGAATCATGCAGGATTGAAATTTTTGATGGTTTTTTACTCCTCTCAACAGCCCAAACAAGTTTCTAAAAGGATGAGTTTGCAACTACTTTACTTTTGGAGAAAATTCAAAACATTCATTATTCAATAGGGCCCAAACTATCAAAAACCAGCGGTTTGAATGAACACACATTTTTTGGTAGAATCATGCAGGACTGAAATTTTTGATGTTTTTCTACTCCTCTCATGAGCCCAAACAAGTCTCTAAAAGCATGAGTTTGCAACTACTTTACTTTTGGAGAAAATTCAAAACATTCATTATTCAATAGAGCCCAATAGCAAAAATCAGGTTTTGAATGAAGAATCACATTTCTTGGTAGAATCATGCAGGATTGAAATTTTTGATGGTTTTTTACTCCTCTCAACAGCCCAAACAAGTTTCTAAAAGGATGAGTTTGCAACTACTTTACTTTTGGAGAAAATTCAAAACATTCATTATTCAATAGGGCCCAAACTATCAAAAACCAGCGGTTTCAATGAACACACATTTCTTGGTAGAATCGTGCAGGACTGAAATTTTTGATGTTTTTCTACTCCTCTCATGAGCCCAAACAAGTCTCTAAAAGGATGAATTTGCAACTACTTTACTTTTGGAGAAAATTCAAAACATTCATTATTCAATAGAGCCCAATAGCAAAAACCAGCGTTTTGAATGAAGAATCACATTTCTTGGTAGAATCATGCAGGATTTAAATTTTTGATGGTTTTTTACTCCTCTCAACAGCCCAAACAAGTTTCTAAAAGGATGAGTTTGCAACTACTTTACTTTTGGAGAAAATTCAAAACATTCATTATTCAATAGGGCCCAAACTATCAAAAAACAGCGGTTTCAATGAACACACATTTCTTGGTAGAATCATGCAGGACTGAAATTTTTGATGTTTTTCTACTCCTCTCATGAGCCCAAACAAGTCTCTAAAAGCATGAGTTTGCAACTACTTTACTTTTGGAGAAAATTCAAAACATTCATTATTCAATAGAGCCCAATAGCAAAAATCAGGTTTTGAATGAAGAATCACATTTCTTGGTAGAATCATGCAGGATTGAAATTTTTGATGTTTTTTTACTCCTCTCAACAGCCCAAACAAGTTTCTAAAAGGATGAGTTTGCAACTACTTTACTTTTGGAGAAAATTCAAAACATTCATTATTCAATAGGGCCCAAACTATCAAAAACCAGCGGTTTCAATGAACACACATTTCTTGGTAGAATCGTGCAGGACTGAAATTTTTGATGTTTTTCTACTCCTCTCATGAGCCCAAACAAGTCTCTAAAAGGATGAATTTGCAACTACTTTACTTTTGGAGAAAATTCAAAACATTCATTATTCAATAGAGCCCAATAGCAAAAACCAGCGTTTTGAATGAAGAATCACATTTCTTGGTAGAATCATGCAGGATTTAAATTTTTGATGGTTTTTTACTCCTCTCAACAGCCCAAACAAGTTTCTAAAAGGATGAGTTTGCAACTACTTTACTTTTGGAGAAAATTCAAAACATTCATTATTCAATAGGGCCCAAACTATCAAAAAACAGCGGTTTCAATGAACACACATTTCTTGGTAGAATCATGCAGGACTGAAATTTTTGATGTTTTTCTACTCCTCTCATGAGCCCAAACAAGTCTCTAAAAGCATGAGTTTGCAACTACTTTACTTTTGGAGAAAATTCAAAACATTCATTATTCAATAGAGCCCAATAGCAAAAACCAGCGTTTTGAATGAAGAATCACATTTCTTGGTAGAATAATGCAGGATTGAAATTTTTGATGGTTTTTTACTCCTCTCAACAGCCCAAACAAGTTTCTAAAAGGATGAGTTTGCAACTACTTTACCTTTGGTGAAAATTCAAAACATTCATTATTCAATATGGCCCAAACTATCAAAAACCAGCGGTTTCAATGAACACACATTTCTTGGTAGAATCATGCAGGACTGAAATTTTTGATGTTTTTTTACTCCTCTCATGAGCCCAAACAAGTCTCTAAAAGCATGAGTTTGCAACTACTTTACTTTTGGAGAAAATTCAAAACATTCATTATTCAATAGAGCCCAATAGCAAAAATCAGGTTTTGAATGAAGAATCACATTTCTTGGTAGAATCATGCAGGATTGAAATTTTTGATGGTTTTTTACTCCTCTCAACAGCCCAAACAAGTTTCTAAAAGGATGAGTTTGCAACTACTTTACTTTTGGAGAAAATTCAAAACATTCATTATTCAATAGGGCCCAAACTATCAAAAACCAACGGTTTCAATGAACACACATTTCTTGGTAGAATCGTGCAGGACTGAAATTTTTGATGTTTTTCTACTCCTCTCATGAGCCCAAACAAGTCTCTAAAAGGATGAGTTTGCAACTACTTTACTTTTGGAGAAAATTCAAAACATTCATTATTCAATAGAGCCCAATAGCAAAAACCAGCGTTTTGAATGAAGAATCACATTTCTTGGTAGAATCATGCAGGATTTAAATTTTTGATGGTTTTTTACTCCTCTCAACAGCCCAAACAAGTTTCTAAAAGGATGAGTTTGCAACTACTTTACTTTTGGAGAAAATTCAAAACATTCATTATTCAATAGGGCCCAAACTATCAAAAACCAGCGGTTTCAATGAACACACATTTCTTGGTAGAATCATGCAGGACTGAAATTTTTGATGTTTTTCTACTCCTCTCATGAGCCCAAACAAGTCTCTAAAAGCATGAGTTTGCAACTACTTTACTTTTGGAGAAAATTCAAAACATTCATTATTCAATAGAGCCCAATAGCAAAAACCAGCGTTTTGAATGAAGAATCACATTTCTTGGTAGAATAATGCAGGATTGAAATTTTTGATGGTTTTTTACTCCTCTCAACAGCCCAAACAAGTTTCTAAAAGGATGAGTTTGCAACTACTTTACCTTTGGTGAAAATTCAAAACATTCATTATTCAATATGGCCCAAACTATCAAAAACCAGCGGTTTCAATGAACACACATTTCTTGGTAGAATCATGCAGGACTGAAATTTTTGATGTTTTTTTACTCCTCTCATGAGCCCAAACAAGTCTCTAAAAGCATGAGTTTGCAACTACTTTACTTTTGGAGAAAATTCAAAACATTCATTATTCAATAGAGCCCAATAGCAAAAATCAGGTTTTGAATGAAGAATCACATTTCTTGGTAGAATCATGCAGGATTGAAATTTTTGATGGTTTTTTACTCCTCTCAACAGCCCAAACAAGTTTCTAAAAGGATGAGTTTGCAACTACTTTACTTTTGGAGAAAATTCAAAACATTCATTATTCAATAGGGCCCAAACTATCAAAAACCAACGGTTTCAATGAACACACATTTCTTGGTAGAGTCGTGCAGGACTGAAATTTTTGATGTTTTTCTACTCCTCTCATGAGCCCAAACAAGTCTCTAAAAGGATGAGTTTGCAACTACTTTACTTTTGGAGAAAATTCAAAACATTCATTATTCAATAGAGCCCAATAGCAAAAACCAGCGTTTTGAATGAAGAATCACATTTCTTGGTAGAATCATGCAGGATTGAAATTTTTGATGTTTTTTTACTCCTCTCAACAGCCCAAACAAGTTTCTAAAAGGATGAGTTTGCAACTACTTTACTTTTGGAGAAAATTCAAAACATTCATTATTCAATAGGGCCCAAACTATCAAAAACCAGCGGTTTGAATGAACACACATTTTTTGGTAGAATCATGCAGGACTGAAATTTTTGATGTTTTTCTACTCCTCTCATGAGCCCAAACAAGTCTCTAAAAGCATGAGTTTGCAACTACTTTACTTTTGGAGAAAATTCAAAACATTCATTATTCAATAGAGCCCAATAGCAAAAATCAGGTTTTGAATGAAGAATCACATTTCTTGGTAGAATCATGCAGGATTGAAATTTTTGATGGTTTTTTACTCCTCTCAACAGCCCAAACAAGTTTCTAAAAGGATGAGTTTGCAACTACTTTACTTTTGGAGAAAATTCAAAACATTCATTATTCAATAGGGCCCAAACTATCAAAAACCAGCGGTTTCAATGAACACACATTTCTTGGTAGAATCATGCAGGACTGAAATTTTTGATGTTTTTCTACACCTCTTATGAGTCCAAACAAGTCTCTAAAAGGATGAGTTTGCAACTACTTTACTTTTGAAGAAAATTCAAAACATTCATTATTCAATAGAGCCCAATAGCAAAAATCAGGTTTTGAATGAAGAATCACATTTCTTGGTAGAATCATGCAGGATTGAAATTTTTGATGGTTTTTTACTCCTCTCAACAGCCCAAACAAGTTTCTAAAAGGATGAGTTTGCAACTACTTTACTTTTGGAGAAAATTCAAAACATTCATTATTCAATAGGGCCCAAACTATCAAAAACCAGCGGTTTCAATGAACACACATTTCTTGGTAGAATCATGCAGGACTGAAATTTTTGATGTTTTTCTACACCTCTCATGAGCCCAAACAAGTCTCTAAAAGCATGAGTTTGCAACTACTTTACTTTTGGAGAAAATTCAAAACATTCATTATTCAATAGAGCCCAATAGCAAAAATCAGGTTTTGAATGAAGAATCACATTTCTTGGTAGAATCATGCAGGATTGAAATTTTTGATGGTTTTTTACTCCTCTCAACAGCCCAAACAAGTTTCTAAAAGGATGAGTTTGCAACTACTTTACTTTTGGAGAAAATTCAAAACATTCATTATTCAATAGGGCCCAAACTATCAAAAACCAGCGGTTTCAATGAACACACATTTCTTGGTAGAATCGTGCAGGACTGAAATTTTTGATGTTTTTCTACTCCTCTCATGAGCCCAAACAAGTCTCTAAAAGGATGAATTTGCAACTACTTTACTTTTGGAGAAAATTCAAAACATTCATTATTCAATAGAGCCCAATAGCAAAAACCAGCGTTTTGAATGAAGAATCACATTTCTTGGTAGAATCATGCAGGATTTAAATTTTTGATGGTTTTTTACTCCTCTCAACAGCCCAAACAAGTTTCTAAAAGGATGAGTTTGCAACTACTTTACTTTTGGAGAAAATTCAAAACATTCATTATTCAATAGGGCCCAAACTATCAAAAACCAGCGGTTTCAATGAACACACATTTTTTGGTAGAATCATGCAGGACTGAAATTTTTGATGTTTTTCTACTCCTCTCATGAGCCCAAACAAGTCTCTAAAAGCATGAGTTTGCAACTACTTTACTTTTGAAGAAAATTCAAAACATTCATTATTCAATAGAGCCCAATAGCAAAAATCAGGTTTTGAATGAAGAATCACATTTCTTGGTAGAATCATGCAGGATTGAAATTTTTGATGTTTTTTTACTCCTCTCAACAGCCCAAACAAGTTTCTAAAAGGATGAGTTTGCAACTACTTTACTTTTGGAGAAAATTCAAAACATTCATTATTCAATAGGGCCCAAACTATCAAAAACCAGCGGTTTCAATGAACACACATTTCTTGGTAGAATCGTGCAGGACTGAAATTTTTGATGTTTTTCTACTCCTCTCATGAGCCCAAACAAGTCTCTAAAAGGATGAATTTGCAACTACTTTACTTTTGGAGAAAATTCAAAACATTCATTATTCAATAGAGCCCAATAGCAAAAACCAGCGTTTTGAATGAAGAATCACATTTCTTGGTAGAATCATGCAGGATTTAAATTTTTGATGGTTTTTTACTCCTCTCAACAGCCCAAACAAGTTTCTAAAAGGATGAGTTTGCAACTACTTTACTTTTGGAGAAAATTCAAAACATTCATTATTCAATAGGGCCCAAACTATCAAAAAACAGCGGTTTCAATGAACACACATTTCTTGGTAGAATCATGCAGGACTGAAATTTTTGATGTTTTTCTACTCCTCTCATGAGCCCAAACAAGTCTCTAAAAGCATGAGTTTGCAACTACTTTACTTTTGGAGAAAATTCAAAACATTCATTATTCAATAGAGCCCAATAGCAAAAACCAGCGTTTTGAATGAAGAATCACATTTCTTGGTAGAATAATGCAGGATTGAAATTTTTGATGGTTTTTTACTCCTCTCAACAGCCCAAACAAGTTTCTAAAAGGATGAGTTTGCAACTACTTTACCTTTGGTGAAAATTCAAAACATTCATTATTCAATATGGCCCAAACTATCAAAAACCAGCGGTTTCAATGAACACACATTTCTTGGTAGAATCATGCAGGACTGAAATTTTTGATGTTTTTTTACTCCTCTCATGAGCCCAAACAAGTCTCTAAAAGCATGAGTTTGCAACTACTTTACTTTTGGAGAAAATTCAAAACATTCATTATTCAATAGAGCCCAATAGCAAAAATCAGGTTTTGAATGAAGAATCACATTTCTTGGTAGAATCATGCAGGATTGAAATTTTTGATGGTTTTTTACTCCTCTCAACAGCCCAAACAAGTTTCTAAAAGGATGAGTTTGCAACTACTTTACTTTTGGAGAAAATTCAAAACATTCATTATTCAATAGGGCCCAAACTATCAAAAACCAACGGTTTCAATGAACACACATTTCTTGGTAGAATCGTGCAGGACTGAAATTTTTGATGTTTTTCTACTCCTCTCATGAGCCCAAACAAGTCTCTAAAAGGATGAGTTTGCAACTACTTTACTTTTGGAGAAAATTCAAAACATTCATTATTCAATAGAGCCCAATAGCAAAAACCAGCGTTTTGAATGAAGAATCACATTTCTTGGTAGAATCATGCAGGATTTAAATTTTTGATGGTTTTTTACTCCTCTCAACAGCCCAAACAAGTTTCTAAAAGGATGAGTTTGCAACTACTTTACTTTTGGAGAAAATTCAAAACATTCATTATTCAATAGGGCCCAAACTATCAAAAACCAGCGGTTTCAATGAACACACATTTCTTGGTAGAATCATGCAGGACTGAAATTTTTGATGTTTTTCTACTCCTCTCATGAGCCCAAACAAGTCTCTAAAAGCATGAGTTTGCAACTACTTTACTTTTGGAGAAAATTCAAAACATTCATTATTCAATAGAGCCCAATAGCAAAAACCAGCGTTTTGAATGAAGAATCACATTTCTTGGTAGAATAATGCAGGATTGAAATTTTTGATGGTTTTTTACTCCTCTCAACAGCCCAAACAAGTTTCTAAAAGGATGAGTTTGCAACTACTTTACCTTTGGTGAAAATTCAAAACATTCATTATTCAATATGGCCCAAACTATCAAAAACCAGCGGTTTCAATGAACACACATTTCTTGGTAGAATCATGCAGGACTGAAATTTTTGATGTTTTTTTACTCCTCTCATGAGCCCAAACAAGTCTCTAAAAGCATGAGTTTGCAACTACTTTACTTTTGGAGAAAATTCAAAACATTCATTATTCAATAGAGCCCAATAGCAAAAATCAGGTTTTGAATGAAGAATCACATTTCTTGGTAGAATCATGCAGGATTGAAATTTTTGATGGTTTTTTACTCCTCTCAACAGCCCAAACAAGTTTCTAAAAGGATGAGTTTGCAACTACTTTACTTTTGGAGAAAATTCAAAACATTCATTATTCAATAGGGCCCAAACTATCAAAAACCAACGGTTTCAATGAACACACATTTCTTGGTAGAATCGTGCAGGACTGAAATTTTTGATGTTTTTCTACTCCTCTCATGAGCCCAAACAAGTCTCTAAAAGGATGAGTTTGCAACTACTTTACTTTTGGAGAAAATTCAAAACATTCATTATTCAATAGAGCCCAATAGCAAAAACCAGCGTTTTGAATGAAGAATCACATTTCTTGGTAGAATCATGCAGGATTGAAATTTTTGATGTTTTTTTACTCCTCTCAACAGCCCAAACAAGTTTCTAAAAGGATGAGTTTGCAACTACTTTACTTTTGGAGAAAATTCAAAACATTCATTATTCAATAGGGCCCAAACTATCAAAAACCAGCGGTTTGAATGAACACACATTTTTTGGTAGAATCATGCAGGACTGAAATTTTTGATGTTTTTCTACTCCTCTCATGAGCCCAAACAAGTCTCTAAAAGCATGAGTTTGCAACTACTTTACTTTTGGAGAAAATTCAAAACATTCATTATTCAATAGAGCCCAATAGCAAAAATCAGGTTTTGAATGAAGAATCACATTTCTTGGTAGAATCATGCAGGATTGAAATTTTTGATGGTTTTTTACTCCTCTCAACAGCCCAAACAAGTTTCTAAAAGGATGAGTTTGCAACTACTTTACTTTTGGAGAAAATTCAAAACATTCATTATTCAATAGGGCCCAAACTATCAAAAACCAGCGGTTTCAATGAACACACATTTCTTGGTAGAATCATGCAGGACTGAAATTTTTGATGTTTTTCTACACCTCTTATGAGTCCAAACAAGTCTCTAAAAGGATGAGTTTGCAACTACTTTACTTTTGAAGAAAATTCAAAACATTCATTATTCAATAGAGCCCAATAGCAAAAATCAGGTTTTGAATGAAGAATCACATTTCTTGGTAGAATCATGCAGGATTGAAATTTTTGATGGTTTTTTACTCCTCTCAACAGCCCAAACAAGTTTCTAAAAGGATGAGTTTGCAACTACTTTACTTTTGGAGAAAATTCAAAACATTCATTATTCAATAGGGCCCAAACTATCAAAAACCAGCGGTTTCAATGAACACACATTTCTTGGTAGAATCATGCAGGACTGAAATTTTTGATGTTTTTCTACACCTCTTATGAGTCCAAACAAGTCTCTAAAAGGATGAGTTTGCAACTATTTACTTTTGAAGAAAATTCAAAACATTCATTATTCAATAGAGCCCAATAGCAAAAATCAGGTTTTGAATGAAGAATCACATTTCTTGGTAGAATCATGCAGGATTGAAATTTTTGATGGTTTTTTACTCCTCTCAACAGCCCAAACAAGTTTCTAAAAGGATGAGTTTGCAACTACTTTACTTTTGGAGAAAATTCAAAACATTCATTATTCAATAGGGCCCAAACTATCAAAAACCAGCGGTTTCAATGAACACACATTTCTTGGTAGAATCGTGCACTACTGAAATTTTTGATGTTTTTCTACTCCTCTCATGAGCCCAAACAAGTCTCTAAAAGGATGAATTTGCAACTACTTTACTTTTGGAGAAAATTCAAAACATTCATTATTCAATAGAGCCCAATAGCAAAAACCAGCGTTTTGAATGAAGAATCACATTTCTTGGTAGAATCATGCAGGATTTAAATTTTTGATGGTTTTTTACTCCTCTCAACAGCCCAAACAAGTTTCTAAAAGGATGAGTTTGCAACTACTTTACTTTTGGAGAAAATTCAAAACATTCATTATTCAATAGGGTCCAAACTATCAAAAACCAGCGGTTTCAATGAACACACATTTTTTGGTAGAATCATGCAGGACTGAAATTTTTGATGTTTTTCTACTCCTCTCATGAGCCCAAACAAGTCTCTAAAAGCATGAGTTTGCAACTACTTTACTTTTGAAGAAAATTCAAAACATTCATTATTCAATAGAGCCCAATAGCAAAAATCAGGTTTTGAATGAAGAATCACATTTCTTGGTAGAATCATGCAGGATTGAAATTTTTGATGTTTTTTTACTCCTCTCAACAGCCCAAACAAGTTTCTAAAAGGATGAGTTTGCAACTACTTTACTTTTGGAGAAAATTCAAAACATTCATTATTCAATAGGGCCCAAACTATCAAAAACCAGCGGTTTCAATGAACACACATTTCTTGGTAGAATCATGCAGGACTGAAATTTCTGATGTTTTTCTACACCTCTTATGAGTCCAAACAAGTCTCTAAAAGGATGAGTTTGCAACTATTTACTTTTGAAGAAAATTCAAAACATTCATTATTCAATAGAGCCCAATAGCAAAAATCAGGTTTTGAATGAAGAATCACATTTCTTGGTAGAATCATGCAGGATTGAAATTTTTGATGGTTTTTTACTCCTCTCAACAGCCCAAACAAGTTTCTAAAAGGATGAGTTTGCAACTACTTTACTTTTGGAGAAAATTCAAAACATTCATTATTCAATAGGGCCCAAACTATCAAAAACCAGCGGTTTCAATGAACACACATTTCTTGGTAGAATCGTGCACTACTGAAATTTTTGATGTTTTTCTACTCCTCTCATGAGCCCAAACAAGTCTCTAAAAGGATGAATTTGCAACTACTTTACTTTTGGAGAAAATTCAAAACATTCATTATTCAATAGAGCCCAATAGCAAAAACCAGCGTTTTGAATGAAGAATCACATTTCTTGGTAGAATCATGCAGGATTTAAATTTTTGATGGTTTTTTACTCCTCTCAACAGCCCAAACAAGTTTCTAAAAGGATGAGTTTGCAACTACTTTACTTTTGGAGAAAATTCAAAACATTCATTATTCAATAGGGCCCAAACTATCAAAAACCAGCGGTTTCAATGAACACACATTTTTTGGTAGAATCATGCAGGACTGAAATTTTTGATGTTTTTCTACTCCTCTCATGAGCCCAAACAAGTCTCTAAAAGCATGAGTTTGCAACTACTTTACTTTTGAAGAAAATTCAAAACATTCATTATTCAATAGAGCCCAATAGCAAAAATCAGGTTTTGAATGAAGAATCACATTTCTTGGTAGAATCATGCAGGATTGAAATTTTTGATGTTTTTTTACTCCTCTCAACAGCCCAAACAAGTTTCTAAAAGGATGAGTTTGCAACTACTTTACTTTTGGAGAAAATTCAAAACATTCATTATTCAATAGGGCCCAAACTATCAAAAACCAGCGGTTTCAATGAACACACATTTCTTGGTAGAATCGTGCAGGACTGAAATTTTTGATGTTTTTCTACTCCTCTCATGAGCCCAAACAAGTCTCTAAAAGGATGAATTTGCAACTACTTTACTTTTGGAGAAAATTCAAAACATTCATTATTCAATAGAGCCCAATAGCAAAAACCAGCGTTTTGAATGAAGAATCACATTTGTTGGTAGAATCATGCAGGATTTAAATTTTTGATGGTTTTTTACTCCTCTCAACAGCCCAAACAAGTTTCTAAAAAGATGAGTTTGCAACTACTTTACTTTTGGAGAAAATTCAAAACATTCATTATTCAATAGGGCCCAAACTATCAAAAACCAGCGGTTTCAATGAACACACATTTCTTGGTAGAATCATGCAGGACTGAAATTTTTGATGTTTTTCTACTCCTCTCATGAGCCCAAACAAGTCTCTAAAAGCATGAGTTTGCAACTACTTTACTTTTGGAGAAAATTCAAAACATTCATTATTCAATAGAGCCCAATAGCAAAAACCAGCGTTTTGAATGAAGAATCACATTTCTTGGTAGAATCATGCAGGATTGAAATTTTTGATGGTTTTTTACTCCTCTCAACAGCCCAAACAAGTTTCTAAAAGGATGAGTTTGCAACTACTTTACCTTTGGTGAAAATTCAAAACATTCATTATTCAATATGGCCCAAACTATCAAAAACCAGCGGTTTCAATGAACACACATTTCTTGGTAGAATCATGCAGGACTGAAATTTTTGATGTTTTTTTACTCCTCTCATGAGCCCAAACAAGTCTCTAAAAGCATGAGTTTGCAACTACTTTACTTTTGGAGAAAATTCAAAACATTCATTATTCAATAGAGCCCAATAGCAAAAATCAGGTTTTGAATGAAGAATCACATTTCTTGGTAGAATCATGCAGGATTGAAATTTTTGATGGTTTTTTACTCGTCTCAACAGCCCAAACAAGTTTCTAAAAGGATGAGTTTGCAACTACTTTACTTTTGGAGAAAATTCAAAACATTCATTATTCAATAGGGCCCAAACTATCAAAAACCAACGGTTTCAATGAACACACATTTCTTGGTAGAATCGTGCAGGACTGAAATTTTTGATGTTTTTCTACTCCTCTCATGAGCCCAAACAAGTCTCTAAAAGGATGAGTTTGCAACTACTTTACTTTTGGAGAAAATTCAAAACATTCATTATTCAATAGAGCCCAATAGCAAAAACCAGCGTTTTGAATGAAGAATCACATTTCTTGGTAGAATCATGCAGGATTGAAATTTTTGATGGTTTTTTACTCCTCTCAACAGCCCAAACAAGTTTCTAAAAGGATGAGTTTGCAACTACTTTACTTTTGGAGAAAATTCAAAACATTCATTATTCAATAGGGCCCAAACTATCAAAAACCAGCGGTTTGAATGAACACACATTTTTTGGTAGAATCATGCAGGACTGAAATTTTTGATGTTTTTCTACTCCTCTCATGAGCCCAAACAAGTCTCTAAAAGCATGAGTTTGCAACTACTTTACTTTTGGAGAAAATTCAAAACATTCATTATTCAATAGAGCCCAATAGCAAAAATCAGGTTTTGAATGAAGAATCACATTTCTTGGTAGAATCATGCAGGATTGAAATTTTTGATGGTTTTTTACTCGTCTCAACAGCCCAAACAAGTTTCTAAAAGGATGAGTTTGCAACTACTTTACTTTTGGAGAAAATTCAAAACATTCATTATTCAATAGGGCCCAAACTATCAAAAACCAACGGTTTCAATGAACACACATTTCTTGGTAGAATCGTGCAGGACTGAAATTTTTGATGTTTTTCTACTCCTCTCATGAGCCCAAACAAGTCTCTAAAAGGATGAGTTTGCAACTACTTTACTTTTGGAGAAAATTCAAAACATTCATTATTCAATAGAGCCCAATAGCAAAAACCAGCGTTTTGAATGAAGAATCACATTTCTTGGTAGAATCATGCAGGATTGAAATTTTTGATGGTTTTTTACTCCTCTCAACAGCCCAAACAAGTTTCTAAAAGGATGAGTTTGCAACTACTTTACTTTTGGAGAAAATTCAAAACATTCATTATTCAATAGGGCCCAAACTATCAAAAACCAGCGGTTTGAATGAACACACATTTTTTGGTAGAATCATGCAGGACTGAAATTTTTGATGTTTTTCTACTCCTCTCATGAGCCCAAACAAGTCTCTAAAAGCATGAGTTTGCAACTACTTTACTTTTGGAGAAAATTCAAAACATTCATTATTCAATAGAGCCAAATAGCAAAAATCAGGTTTTGAATGAAGAATCACATTTCTTGGTAGAATCATGCAGGATTGAAATTTTTGATGGTTTTTTACTCCTCTCAACAGCCCAAACAAGTTTCTAAAAGGATGAGTTTGCAACTACTTTACTTTTGGAGAAAATTCAAAACATTCATTATTCAATAGGGCCCAAACTATCAAAAACCAGCGGTTTCAATGAACACACATTTCTTGGTAGAATCATGCAGGACTGAAATTTTTGATGTTTTTCTACACCTCTTATGAGTCCAAACAAGTCTCTAAAAGGATGAGTTTGCAACTACTTTACTTTTGAAGAAAATTCAAAACATTCATTATTCAATAGAGCCCAATAGCAAAAATCAGGTTTTGAATGAAGAATCACATTTCTTGGTAGAATCATGCAGGATTGAAATTTTTGATGGTTTTTTACTCCTCTCAACAGCCCAAACAAGTTTCTAAAAGGATGAGTTTGCAACTACTTTACTTTTGGAGAAAATTCAAAACATTCATTATTCAATAGGGCCCAAACTATCAAAAACCAGCGGTTTCAATGAACACACATTTCTTGGTAGAATCATGCAGGACTGAAATTTTTGATGTTTTTCTACTCCTCTCATGAGCCCAAACAAGTCTCTAAAAGCATGAGTTTGCAACTACTTTACTTTTGGAGAAAATTCAAAACATTCATTATTCAATAGAGCCCAATAGCAAAAATCAGGTTTTGAATGAAGAATCACATTTCTTGGTAGAATCATGCAGGATTGAAATTTTTGATGTTTTTTTACTCCTCTCAACAGCCCAAACAAGTTTCTAAAAGGATGAGTTTGCAACTACTTTACTTTTGGAGAAAATTCAAAACATTCATTATTCAATAGGGCCCAAACTATCAAAAACCAGCGGTTTCAATGAACACACATTTCTTGGTAGAATCGTGCAGGACTGAAATTTTTGATGTTTTTCTACTCCTCTCATGAGCCCAAACAAGTCTCTAAAAGGATGAATTTGCAACTACTTTACTTTTGGAGAAAATTCAAAACATTCATTATTCAATAGAGCCCAATAGCAAAAACCAGCGTTTTGAATGAAGAATCACATTTCTTGGTAGAATCATGCAGGATTTAAATTTTTGATGGTTTTTTACTCCTCTCAACAGCCCAAACAAGTTTCTAAAAGGATGAGTTTGCAACTACTTTACTTTTGGAGAAAATTCAAAACATTCATTATTCAATAGGGCCCAAACTATCAAAAACCAGCGGTTTCAATGAACACACATTTCTTGGTAGAATCATGCAGGACTGAAATTTTTGATGTTTTTCTACTCCTCTCATGAGCCCAAACAAGTCTCTAAAAGCATGAGTTTGCAACTACTTTACTTTTGGAGAAAATTCAAAACATTCATTATTCAATAGAGCCCAATAGCAAAAACCAGCGTTTTGAATGAAGAATCACATTTCTTGGTAGAATCATGCAGGATTGAAATTTTTGATGGTTTTTTACTCCTCTCAACAGCCCAAACAAGTTTCTAAAAGGATGAGTTTGCAACTACTTTACCTTTGGTGAAAATTCAAAACATTCATTATTCAATATGGCCCAAACTATCAAAAACCAGCGGTTTCAATGAACACACATTTCTTGGTAGAATCATGCAGGACTGAAATTTTTGATGTTTTTTTACTCCTCTCATGAGCCCAAACAAGTCTCTAAAAGCATGAGTTTGCAACTACTTTACTTTTGGAGAAAATTCAAAACATTCATTATTCAATAGAGCCCAATAGCAAAAATCAGGTTTTGAATGAAGAATCACATTTCTTGGTAGAATCATGCAGGATTGAAATTTTTGATGGTTTTTTACTCCTCTCAACAGCCCAAACAAGTTTCTAAAAGGATGAGTTTGCAACTACTTTACTTTTGGAGAAAATTCAAAACATTCATTATTCAATAGGGCCCAAACTATCAAAAACCAACGGTTTCAATGAACACACATTTCTTGGTAGAATCGTGCAGGACTGAAAGTTTTGATGTTTTTCTACTCCTCTCATGAGCCCAAACAAGTCTCTAAAAGGATGAGTTTGCAACTACTTTACTTTTGGAGAAAATTCAAAACATTCATTATTCAATAGAGCCCAATAGCAAAAACCAGCGTTTTGAATGAAGAATCACATTTCTTGGTAGAATCATGCAGGATTGAAATTTTTGATGGTTTTTTACTCCTCTCAACAGCCCAAACAAGTTTCTAAAAGGATGAGTTTGCAACTACTTTACTTTTGGAGAAAATTCAAAACATTCATTATTCAATAGGGCCCAAACTATCAAAAACCAGCGGTTTGAATGAACACACATTTTTTGGTAGAATCATGCAGGACTGAAATTTTTGATGTTTTTCTACTCCTCTCATGAGCCCAAACAAGTCTCTAAAAGCATGAGTTTGCAACTACTTTACTTTTGGAGAAAATTCAAAACATTCATTATTCAATAGAGCCCAATAGCAAAAATCAGGTTTTGAATGAAGAATCACATTTCTTGGTAGAATCATGCAGGATTGAAATTTTTGATGGTTTTTTACTCCTCTCAACAGCCCAAACAAGTTTCTAAAAGGATGAGTTTGCAACTACTTTACTTTTGGAGAAAATTCAAAACATTCATTATTCAATAGGGCCCAAACTATCAAAAACCAGCGGTTTGAATGAACACACATTTTTTGGTAGAATCATGCAGGACTGAAATTTTTGATGTTTTTCTACTCCTCTCATGAGCCCAAACAAGTCTCTAAAAGCATGAGTTTGCAACTACTTTACTTTTGGAGAAAATTCAAAACATTCATTATTCAATAGAGCCCAATAGCAAAAATCAGGTTTTGAATGAAGAATCACATTTCTTGGTAGAATCATGCAGGATTGAAATTTTTGATGGTTTTTTACTCCTCTCAACAGCCCAAACAAGTTTCTAAAAGGATGAGTTTGCAACTACTTTACTTTTGGAGAAAATTCAAAACATTCATTATTCAATAGGGCCCAAACTATCAAAAACCAGCGGTTTCAATGAACACACATTTCTTGGTAGAATCATGCAGGACTGAAATTTTTGATGTTTTTCTACACCTCTTATGAGTCCAAACAAGTCTCTAAAAGGATGAGTTTGCAACTACTTTACTTTTGAAGAAAATTCAAAACATTCATTATTCAATAGAGCCCAATAGCAAAAATCAGGTTTTGAATGAAGAATCACATTTCTTGGTAGAATCATGCAGGATTGAAATTTTTGATGGTTTTTTACTCCTCTCAACAGCCCAAACAAGTTTCTAAAAGGATGAGTTTGCAACTACTTTACTTTTGGAGAAAATTCAAAACATTCATTATTCAATAGGGCCCAAACTATCAAAAACCAGCGGTTTCAATGAACACACATTTCTTGGTAGAATCATGCAGGACTGAAATTTTTGATGTTTTTCTACACCTCTTATGAGTCCAAACAAGTCTCTAAAAGGATGAGTTTGCAACTATTTACTTTTGAAGAAAATTCAAAACATTCATTATTCAATAGAGCCCAATAGCAAAAATCAGGTTTTGAATGAAGAATCACATTTCTTGGTAGAATCATGCAGGATTGAAATTTTTGATGGTTTTTTACTCCTCTCAACAGCCCAAACAAGTTTCTAAAAGGATGAGTTTGCAACTACTTTACTTTTGGAGAAAATTCAAAACATTCATTATTCAATAGGGCCCAAACTATCAAAAACCAGCGGTTTCAATGAACACACATTTCTTGGTAGAATCGTGCACTACTGAAATTTTTGATGTTTTTCTACTCCTCTCATGAGCCCAAACAAGTCTCTAAAAGGATGAATTTGCAACTACTTTACTTTTGGAGAAAATTCAAAACATTCATTATTCAATAGAGCCCAATAGCAAAAACCAGCGTTTTGAATGAAGAATCACATTTCTTGGTAGAATCATGCAGGATTTAAATTTTTGATGGTTTTTTACTCCTCTCAACAGCCCAAACAAGTTTCTAAAAGGATGAGTTTGCAACTACTTTACTTTTGGAGAAAATTCAAAACATTCATTATTCAATAGGGCCCAAACTATCAAAAACCAGCGGTTTCAATGAACACACATTTTTTGGTAGAATCATGCAGGACTGAAATTTTTGATGTTTTTCTACTCCTCTCATGAGCCCAAACAAGTCTCTAAAAGCATGAGTTTGCAACTACTTTACTTTTGAAGAAAATTCAAAACATTCATTATTCAATAGAGCCCAATAGCAAAAATCAGGTTTTGAATGAAGAATCACATTTCTTGGTAGAATCATGCAGGATTGAAATTTTTGATGTTTTTTTACTCCTCTCAACAGCCCAAACAAGTTTCTAAAAGGATGAGTTTGCAACTACTTTACTTTTGGAGAAAATTCAAAACATTCATTATTCAATAGGGCCCAAACTATCAAAAACCAGCGGTTTCAATGAACACACATTTCTTGGTAGAATCATGCAGGACTGAAATTTCTGATGTTTTTCTACACCTCTTATGAGTCCAAACAAGTCTCTAAAAGGATGAGTTTGCAACTACTTTACTTTTGAAGAAAATTCAAAACATTCATTATTCAATAGAGCCCAATAGCAAAAATCAGGTTTTGAATGAAGAATCACATTTCTTGGTAGAATCATGCAGGATTGAAATTTTTGATGGTTTTTTACTCCTCTCAACAGCCCAAACAAGTTTCTAAAAGGATGAGTTTGCAACTACTTTACTTTTGGAGAAAATTCAAAACATTCATTATTCAATAGGGCCCAAACTATCAAAAACCAGCGGTTTCAATGAACACACATTTCTTGGTAGAATCATGCAGGCCTGAAATTTTTGATGTTTTTCTACACCTCTTATGAGTCCAAACAAGTCTCTAAAAGGATGAGTTTGCAACTATTTACTTTTGAAGAAAATTCAAAACATTCATTATTCAATAGAGCCCAATAGCAAAAATCAGGTTTTGAATGAAGAATCACATTTCTTGGTAGAATCATGCAGGATTGAAATTTTTGATGGTTTTTTACTCCTCTCAACAGCCCAAACAAGTTTCTAAAAGGATGAGTTTGCAACTACTTTACTTTTGGAGAAAATTCAAAACATTCATTATTCAATAGGGCCCAAACTATCAAAAACCAGCGGTTTCAATGAACACACATTTCTTGGTAGAATCGTGCACTACTGAAATTTTTGATGTTTTTCTACTCCTCTCATGAGCCCAAACAAGTCTCTAAAAGGATGAATTTGCAACTACTTTACTTTTGGAGAAAATTCAAAACATTCATTATTCAATAGAGCCCAATAGCAAAAACCAGCGTTTTGAATGAAGAATCACATTTCTTGGTAGAATCATGCAGGATTTAAATTTTTGATGGTTTTTTACTCCTCTCAACAGCCCAAACAAGTTTCTAAAAGGATGAGTTTGCAACTACTTTACTTTTGGAGAAAATTCAAAACATTCATTATTCAATAGGGCCCAAACTATCAAAAACCAGCGGTTTCAATGAACACACATTTTTTGGTAGAATCATGCAGGACTGAAATTTTTGATGTTTTTCTACTCCTCTCATGAGCCCAAACAAGTCTCTAAAAGCATGAGTTTGCAACTACTTTACTTTTGAAGAAAATTCAAAACATTCATTATTCAATAGAGCCCAATAGCAAAAATCAGGTTTTGAATGAAGAATCACATTTCTTGGTAGAATCATGCAGGATTGAAATTTTTGATGTTTTTTTACTCCTCTCAACAGCCCAAACAAGTTTCTAAAAGGATGAGTTTGCAACTACTTTACTTTTGGAGAAAATTCAAAACATTCATTATTCAATAGGGCCCAAACTATCAAAAACCAGCGGTTTCAATGAACACACATTTCTTGGTAGAATCGTGCAGGACTGAAATTTTTGATGTTTTTCTACTCCTCTCATGAGCCCAAACAAGTCTCTAAAAGGATGAATTTGCAACTACTTTACTTTTGGAGAAAATTCAAAACATTCATTATTCAATAGAGCCCAATAGCAAAAACCAGCGTTTTGAATGAAGAATCACATTTCTTGGTAGAATCATGCAGGATTTAAATTTTTGATGGTTTTTTACTCCTCTCAACAGCCCAAACAAGTTTCTAAAAAGATGAGTTTGCAACTACTTTACTTTTGGAGAAAATTCAAAACATTCATTATTCAATAGGGCCCAAACTATCAAAAACCAGCGGTTTCAATGAACACACATTTCTTGGTAGAATCATGCAGGACTGAAATTTTTGATGTTTTTCTACTCCTCTCATGAGCCCAAACAAGTCTCTAAAAGCATGAGTTTGCAACTACTTTACTTTTGGAGAAAATTCAAAACATTCATTATTCAATAGAGCCCAATAGCAAAAACCAGCGTTTTGAATGAAGAATCACATTTCTTGGTAGAATCATGCAGGATTGAAATTTTTGATGGTTTTTTACTCCTCTCAACAGCCCAAACAAGTTTCTAAAAGGATGAGTTTGCAACTACTTTACCTTTGGTGAAAATTCAAAACATTCATTATTCAATATGGCCCAAACTATCAAAAACCAGCGGTTTCAATGAACACACATTTCTTGGTAGAATCATGCAGGACTGAAATTTTTGATGTTTTTTTACTCCTCTCATGAGCCCAAACAAGTCTCTAAAAGCATGAGTTTGCAACTACTTTACTTTTGGAGAAAATTCAAAACATTCATTATTCAATAGAGCCCAATAGCAAAAATCAGGTTTTGAATGAAGAATCACATTTCTTGGTAGAATCATGCAGGATTGAAATTTTTGATGGTTTTTTACTCGTCTCAACAGCCCAAACAAGTTTCTAAAAGGATGAGTTTGCAACTACTTTACTTTTGGAGAAAATTCAAAACATTCATTATTCAATAGGGCCCAAACTATCAAAAACCAACGGTTTCAATGAACACACATTTCTTGGTAGAATCGTGCAGGACTGAAATTTTTGATGTTTTTCTACTCCTCTCATGAGCCCAAACAAGTCTCTAAAAGGATGAGTTTGCAACTACTTTACTTTTGGAGAAAATTCAAAACATTCATTATTCAATAGAGCCCAATAGCAAAAACCAGCGTTTTGAATGAAGAATCACATTTCTTGGTAGAATCATGCAGGATTGAAATTTTTGATGGTTTTTTACTCCTCTCAACAGCCCAAACAAGTTTCTAAAAGGATGAGTTTGCAACTACTTTACTTTTGGAGAAAATTCAAAACATTCATTATTCAATAGGGCCCAAACTATCAAAAACCAGCGGTTTGAATGAACACACATTTTTTGGTAGAATCATGCAGGACTGAAATTTTTGATGTTTTTCTACTCCTCTCATGAGCCCAAACAAGTCTCTAAAAGCATGAGTTTGCAACTACTTTACTTTTGGAGAAAATTCAAAACATTCATTATTCAATAGAGCCAAATAGCAAAAATCAGGTTTTGAATGAAGAATCACATTTCTTGGTAGAATCATGCAGGATTGAAATTTTTGATGGTTTTTTACTCCTCTCAACAGCCCAAACAAGTTTCTAAAAGGATGAGTTTGCAACTACTTTACTTTTGGAGAAAATTCAAAACATTCATTATTCAATAGGGCCCAAACTATCAAAAACCAGCGGTTTCAATGAACACACATTTCTTGGTAGAATCATGCAGGACTGAAATTTTTGATGTTTTTCTACACCTCTTATGAGTCCAAACAAGTCTCTAAAAGGATGAGTTTGCAACTACTTTACTTTTGAAGAAAATTCAAAACATTCATTATTCAATAGAGCCCAATAGCAAAAATCAGGTTTTGAATGAAGAATCACATTTCTTGGTAGAATCATGCAGGATTGAAATTTTTGATGGTTTTTTACTCCTCTCAACAGCCCAAACAAGTTTCTAAAAGGATGAGTTTGCAACTACTTTACTTTTGGAGAAAATTCAAAACATTCATTATTCAATAGGGCCCAAACTATCAAAAACCAGCGGTTTCAATGAACACACATTTCTTGGTAGAATCATGCAGGACTGAAATTTTTGATGTTTTTCTACTCCTCTCATGAGCCCAAACAAGTCTCTAAAAGCATGAGTTTGCAACTACTTTACTTTTGGAGAAAATTCAAAACATTCATTATTCAATAGAGCCCAATAGCAAAAATCAGGTTTTGAATGAAGAATCACATTTCTTGGTAGAATCATGCAGGATTCAAATTTTTGATGTTTTTTTACTCCTCTCAACAGCCCAAACAAGTTTCTAAAAGGATGAGTTTGCAACTACTTTACTTTTGGAGAAAATTCAAAACATTCATTATTCAATAGGGCCCAAACTATCAAAAACCAGCGGTTTCAATGAACACACATTTCTTGGTAGAATCGTGCAGGACTGAAATTTTTGATGTTTTTCTACTCCTCTCATGAGCCCAAACAAGTCTCTAAAAGGATGAATTTGCAACTACTTTACTTTTGGAGAAAATTCAAAACATTCATTATTCAATAGAGCCCAATAGCAAAAACCAGCGTTTTGAATGAAGAATCACATTTCTTGGTAGAATCATGCAGGATTTAAATTTTTGATGGTTTTTTACTCCTCTCAACAGCCCAAACAAGTTTCTAAAAGGATGAGTTTGCAACTACTTTACTTTTGGAGAAAATTCAAAACATTCATTATTCAATAGGGCCCAAACTATCAAAAACCAGCGGTTTCAATGAACACACATTTCTTGGTAGAATCATGCAGGACTGAAATTTTTGATGTTTTTCTACTCCTCTCATGAGCCCAAACAAGTCTCTAAAAGCATGAGTTTGCAACTACTTTACTTTTGGAGAAAATTCAAAACATTCATTATTCAATAGAGCCCAATAGCAAAAACCAGCGTTTTGAATGAAGAATCACATTTCTTGGTAGAATCATGCAGGATTGAAATTTTTGATGGTTTTTTACTCCTCTCAACAGCCCAAACAAGTTTCTAAAAGGATGAGTTTGCAACTACTTTACCTTTGGTGAAAATTCAAAACATTCATTATTCAATATGGCCCAAACTATCAAAAACCAGCGGTTTCAATGAACACACATTTCTTGGTAGAATCATGCAGGACTGAAATTTTTGATGTTTTTTTACTCCTCTCATGAGCCCAAACAAGTCTCTAAAAGCATGAGTTTGCAACTACTTTACTTTTGGAGAAAATTCAAAACATTCATTATTCAATAGAGCCCAATAGCAAAAATCAGGTTTTGAATGAAGAATCACATTTCTTGGTAGAATCATGCAGGATTGAAATTTTTGATGGTTTTTTACTCCTCTCAACAGCCCAAACAAGTTTCTAAAAGGATGAGTTTGCAACTACTTTACTTTTGGAGAAAATTCAAAACATTCATTATTCAATAGGGCCCAAACTATCAAAAACCAACGGTTTCAATGAACACACATTTCTTGGTAGAATCGTGCAGGACTGAAAGTTTTGATGTTTTTCTACTCCTCTCATGAGCCCAAACAAGTCTCTAAAAGCATGAGTTTGCAACTACTTTACTTTTGGAGAAAATTCAAAACATTCATTATTCAATAGAGCCCAATAGCAAAAATCAGGTTTTGAATGAAGAATCACATTTCTTGGTAGAATCATGCAGGATTGAAATTTTTGATGGTTTTTTACTCCTCTCAACAGCCCAAACAAGTTTCTAAAAGGATGAGTTTGCAACTACTTTACTTTTGGAGAAAATTCAAAACATTCATTATTCAATAGGGCCCAAACTATCAAAAACCAGCGGTTTCAATGAACACACATTTCTTGGTAGAATCATGCAGGACTGAAATTTTTGATGTTTTTCTACTCCTCTCATGAGCCCAAACAAGTCTCTAAAAGCATGAGTTTGCAACTACTTTACTTTTGGAGAAAATTCAAAACATTCATTATTCAATAGAGCCCAATAGCAAAAACCAGCGTTTTGAATGAAGAATCACATTTCTTGGTAGAATCATGCAGGATTGAAATTTTTGATGGTTTTTTACTCCTCTCAACAGCCCAAACAAATTTCTAAAAGGATGAGTTTGCAACTACTTTACCTTTGGTGAAAATTCAAAACATTCATTATTCAATATGGCCCAAACTATCAAAAACCAGCGGTTTCAATGAACACACATTTCTTGGTAGAATCATGCAGGACTGAAATTTTTGATGTTTTTCTACTCCTCTCATGAGCCCAAACAAGTCTCTAAAAGCATGAGTTTGCAACTACTTTACTTTTGGAGAAAATTCAAAACATTCATTATTCAATAGAGCCCAATAGCAAAAATCAGGTTTTGAATGAAGAATCACATTTCTTGGTAGAATCATGCAGGATTGAAATTTTTGATGGTTTTTTACTCCTCTCAACAGCCCAAACAAGTTTCTAAAAGGATGAGTTTGCAACTACTTTACTTTTGGAGAAAATTCAAAACATTCATTATTCAATAGGGCCCAAACTATCAAAAACCAGCGGTTTCAATGAACACACATTTCTTGGTAGAATCGTGCAGGACTGAAATTTTTGATGTTTTTCTACTCCTCTCATGAGCCCAAACAAGTCTCTAAAAGGATGAGTTTGCAACTACTTTACTTTTGGAGAAAATTCAAAACATTCATTATTCAATAGAGCCCAATAGCAAAAACCAGCGTATTGAATGAAGAATCACATTTCTTGGTAGAATCATGCAGGATTGAAATTTTTGATGGTTTTTTACTCCTCTCAACAGCCCAAACAAGTTTCTAAAAGGATGAGTTTGCAACTACTTTACTTTTGGAGAAAATTCAAAACATTCATTATTCAATAGGGCCCAAACTATCAAAAACCAGCGGTTTCAATGAACACACATTTCTTGGTAGAATCATGCAGGGCTGAAAATTTTGATGTTTTTCTACTCCTCTCATGAGCCCAAACAAGTCTCTAAAAGCATGAGTTTGCAACTACTTTACTTTTGGAGAAAATTCAAAACATTCAATATTCAATAGAGCCCAATAGCAAAAATCAGGTTTTGAATGAAGAATCACATTTCTTGGTAGAATCATGCAGGATTGAAATTTTTGATGGTTTTTTACTCCTCTCAACAGCCCAAACAAGTTTCTAAAAGGATGAGTTTGCAACTACTTTACTTTTGGAGAAAATTCAAAACATTCATTATTCAATAGGGCCCAAACTATCAAAAACCAGCGGTTTGAATGAACACACATTTTTTGGTAGAATCATGCAGGACTGAAATTTTTGATGTTTTTCTACTCCTCTCATGAGCCCAAACAAGTCTCTAAAAGCATGAGTTTGCAACTACTTTACTTTTGGAGAAAATTCAAAACATTCATTAGTCAATAGAGCCCAATAGCAAAAATCAGGTTTTGAATGAAGAATCACATTTCTTGGTAGAATCATGCAGGATTGAAATTTTTGATGGTTTTTTACTCCTCTCAACAGCCCAAACAAGTTTCTAAAAGGATGAGTTTGCAACTACTTTACTTTTGGAGAAAATTCAAAACATTCATTATTCAATAGGGCCCAAACTATCAAAAACCAGCGGTTTCAATGAACACACATTTCTTGGTAGAATCGTGCAGGACTGAAATTTTTGATGTTTTTCTACTCCTCTCATGAGCCCAAACAAGTCTCTAAAAGGATGAATTTGCAACTTCTTTACTTTTGGAGAAAATTCAAAACATTCATTATTCAATAGAGCCCAATAGCAAAAACCAGCGTTTTGAATGAAGAATCACATTTGTTGGTAGAATCATGCAGGATTTAAATTTTTGATGGTTTTTTACTCCTCTCAACAGCCCAAACAAGTTTCTAAAAGGATGAGTTTGCAACTACTTTACTTTTGGAGAAAATTCAAAACATTCATTATTCAATAGGGCCCAAACTATCAAAAACCAGTGGTTTCAATGAACACACATTTTTTGGTAGAATCATGCAGGACTGAAATTTTTGATGTTTTTCTACTCCTCTCATGAGCCCAAACAAGTCTCTAAAAGCATGAGTTTGCAACTACTTTACTTTTGAAGAAAATTCAAAACATTCATTATTCAATAG
This sequence comes from Dendrobates tinctorius, assembly GCF_039654945.1. Lineage (NCBI taxonomy): Eukaryota > Metazoa > Chordata > Amphibia > Anura > Dendrobatidae > Dendrobates > Dendrobates tinctorius. The sequence continues at coordinate 28,995,646 of NW_027361793.1, forward strand.
AGCCCAATAGCAAAAATCAGGTTTTGAATGAAGAATCACATTTCTTGGTAGAATCATGCAGGATTGAAATTCTTGATGGTTTTTTACTCCTCTCAACACCCCAAACAAGTTTCTAAAAGGATGAGTTTGCAACTACTTTACTTTTGGAGAAAATTCAAAACATTCATTATTCAATAGGGCCCAAACTATCAAAAACCAGCGGTTTCAATGAACACACATTTCTTGGTAGAATCATGCAGGACTGAAATTTTTGATGTTTTTCTACTCCTCTCATGAGCCCAAACAAGTCTCTAAAAGCATGAGTTTGCAACTACTTTACTTTTGGAGAAAATTCAAAACATTCATTATTCAATAGAGCCCAATAGCAAAAATCAGGTTTTGAATGAAGAATCACATTTCTTGGTAAAATCATGCAGGATTGAAATTTTTGATGGTTTTTTACTCCTCTCAACAGCCCAAACAAGTTTCTAAAAGGATGAGTTTGCAACTACTTTACTTTTGGAGAAAATTCAAAACATTCATTATTCAATAGGGCCCAAAATATCAATAACCAGCGGTTTGAATGAACACACATTTCTTGGTAGAATCGTGCAGGACTGAAATTTTTGATTTTTTTCTACTCCTCTCATGAGCCCAAACAAGTCTCTAAAAGGATGAGTTTTCAACTACTTTACTTTTGGAGAAAATTCAAAACATTCATTATTCAATAGAGCCCAATAGCAAAAACCAGCGTTTTGAATGAAGAATCACATTTCTTGGTAGAATCATGCAGGATTGAAATTTTTGATGGTTTTTTACTCCTCTCAACAGCCCAAACAAGTTTCTAAAAGGATGAGTTTGCAACTACTTTACTTTTGGAGAAAATTCAAAACATTCATTATTCAATAGGGCCCAAACTATCAAAAACCAGCGGTTTCAATGAACACACATTTCTTGGTAGAATCATGCAGGACTGAAATTTTTGATGTTTTTCTACTCCTCTCATGAGCCCAAACAAGTCTCTAAAAGCATGAGTTTGCAACTACTTTACTTTTGGAGAAAATTCAAAACATTCATTATTCAATAGAGCCCAATAGCAAAAATCAGGTTTTGAATGAAGAATCACATTTCTTGGTAGAATCATGCAGGATTGAAATTTTTGATGGTTTTTTACTCCTCTCAACAGCCCAAACAAGTTTCTAAAAGGATGAGTTTGCAACTACTTTACTTTTGGAGAAAATTCAAAACATTCAATATTCAATAGAGCCCAATAGCAAAAATCAGGTTTTGAATGAAGAATCACATTTCTTGGTAGAATCATGCAGGATTGAAATTTTTGATGGTTTTTTACTCCTCTCAACAGCCCAAACAAGTTTCTAAAAGGATGAGTTTGCAACTACTTTACTTTTGGAGAAAATTCAAAACATTCATTATTCAATAGGGCCCAAAATATCAATAACCAGCGGTTTGAATGAACACACATTTCTTGGTAGAATCGTGCAGGACTGAAATTTTTGATTTTTTTCTACTCCTCTCATGAGCCCAAACAAGTCTCTAAAAGGATGAGTTTGCAACTACTTTACTTTTGGAGAAAATTCAAAACATTCATTATTCAATAGAGCCCAATAGCAAAAACCAGCGTTTTGAATGAAGAATCACATTTCTTGGTAGAATCATGCAGGATTGAAATTTTTGATGGTTTTTTACTCCTCTCAACAACCCAAACAAGTTTCTAAAAGGATGAGTTTGCAACTACTTTACTTTTGGAGAAAATTCAAAACATTCATTATTCAATAGGGCCCAAACTATCAAAAACCAGCGGTTTCAATGAACACACATTTCTTGGTAGAATCATGCAGGACTGAAATTTTTGATGTTTTTCTACTCCTCTCATGAGCCCAAACAAGTCTCTAAAAGCATGAGTTTGCAACTACTTTACTTTTGGAGAAAATTCAAAACATTCATTATTCAATAGAGCCCAATAGCAAAAATCAGGTTTTGAATGAAGAATCACATTTCTTGGTAGAATCATGCAGGATTGAAATTTTTGATGGTTTTTTACTCCTCTCAACAGCCCAAACAAGTTTCTAAAAGGATGAGTTTGCAACTACTTTACTTTTGGAGAAAATTCAAAACATTCAATATTCAATAGAGCCCAATAGCAAAAATCAGGTTTTGAATGAAGAATCACATTTCTTGGTAGAATCATGCAGGATTGAAATTTTTGATGGTTTTTTACTCCTCTCAACAGCCCAAACAAGTTTCTAAAAGGATGAGTTTGCAACTACTTTACTTTTGGAGAAAATTCAAAACATTCATTATTCAATAGGGCCCAAACTATCAAAAACCAGCGGTTTGAATGAACACACATTTTTTGGTAGAATCATGCAGGACTGAAATTTTTGATGTTTTTCTACTCCTCTCATGAGCCCAAACAAGTCTCTAAAAGCATGAGTTTGCAACTACTTTACTTTTGGAGAAAATTCAAAACATTCATTATTCAATAGAGCCCAATAGCAAAAATCAGGTTTTGAATGAAGAATCACATTTCTTGGTAAAATCATGCAGGATTGAAATTTTTGATGGTTTTTTACTCCTCTCAACAGCCCAAACAAGTTTCTAAAAGGATGAGTTTGCAACTACTTTACTTTTGGAGAAAATTCAAAACATTCATTATTCAATAGGGCCCAAAATATCAATAACCAGCGGTTTGAATGAACACACATTTCTTGGTAGAATCGTGCAGGACTGAAATTTTTGATTTTTTTCTACTCCTCTCATGAGCCCAAACAAGTCTCTAAAAGGATGAGTTTTCAACTACTTTACTTTTGGAGAAAATTCAAAACATTCATTATTCAATAGAGCCCAATAGCAAAAACCAGCGTTTTGAATGAAGAATCACATTTCTTGGTAGAATCATGCAGGATTGAAATTTTTGATGGTTTTTTACTCCTCTCAACAGCCCAAACAAGTTTCTAAAAGGATGAGTTTGCAACTACTTTACTTTTGGAGAAAATTCAAAACATTCATTATTCAATAGGGCCCAAACTATCAAAAACCAGCGGTTTCAATGAACACACATTTCTTGGTAGAATCATGCAGGACTGAAATTTTTGATGTTTTTCTACTCCTCTCATGAGCCCAAACAAGTCTCTAAAAGCATGAGTTTGCAACTACTTTACTTTTGGAGAAAATTCAAAACATTCATTATTCAATAGAGCCCAATAGCAAAAATCAGGTTTTGAATGAAGAATCACATTTCTTGGTAGAATCATGCAGGATTGAAATTTTTGATGGTTTTTTACTCCTCTCAACAGCCCAAACAAGTTTCTAAAAGGATGAGTTTGCAACTACTTTACTTTTGGAGAAAATTCAAAACATTCAATATTCAATAGAGCCCAATAGCAAAAATCAGGTTTTGAATGAAGAATCACATTTCTTGGTAGAATCATGCAGGATTGAAATTTTTGATGGTTTTTTACTCCTCTCAACAGCCCAAACAAGTTTCTAAAAGGATGAGTTTGCAACTACTTTACTTTTGGAGAAAATTCAAAACATTCATTATTCAATAGGGCCCAAAATATCAATAACCAGCGGTTTGAATGAACACACATTTCTTGGTAGAATCGTGCAGGACTGAAATTTTTGATTTTTTTCTACTCCTCTCATGAGCCCAAACAAGTCTCTAAAAGGATGAGTTTGCAACTACTTTACTTTTGGAGAAAATTCAAAACATTCATTATTCAATAGAGCCCAATAGCAAAAACCAGCGTTTTGAATGAAGAATCACATTTCTTGGTAGAATCATGCAGGATTGAAATTTTTGATGGTTTTTTACTCCTCTCAACAGCCCAAACAAGTTTCTAAAAGGATGAGTTTGCAACTACTTTACTTTTGGAGAAAATTCAAAACATTCATTATTCAATAGGGCCCAAACTATCAAAAACCAGCTGTTTCAATGAACACACATTTCTTGGTAGAATCATGCAGGACTGAAATTTTTGATGTTTTTCTACTCCTCTCATGAGCCCAAACAAGTCTCTAAAAGCATGAGTTTGCAACTACTTTACTTTTGGAGAAAATTCAAAACATTCATTATTCAATAGAGCCCAATAGCAAAAATCAGGTTTTGAATGAAGAATCACATTTCTTGGTAGAATCATGCAGGATTGAAATTTTTGATGGTTTTTTACTCCTCTCAACAGCCCAAACAAGTTTCTAAAAGGATGAGTTTGCAACTACTTTACTTTTGGAGAAAATTCAAAACATTCAATATTCAATAGAGCCCAATAGCAAAAATCAGGTTTTGAATGAAGAATCACATTTCTTGGTAGAATCATGCAGGATTGAAATTTTTGATGGTTTTTTACTCCTCTCAACAGCCCAAACAAGTTTCTAAAAGGATGAGTTTGCAACTACTTTACTTTTGGAGAAAATTCAAAACATTCATTATTCAATAGGGCCCAAACTATCAAAAACCAGCGGTTTGAATGAACACACATTTTTTGGTAGAATCATGCAGGACTGAAATTTTTGATGTTTTTCTACTCCTTTCATGAGCCCAAACAAGTCTCTAAAAGCATGAGTTTGCAACTACTTTACTTTTGGAGAAAATTCAAAACATTCATTATTCAATAGAGCCCAATAGCAAAAATCAGGTTTTGAATGAAGAATCACATTTCTTGGTAGAATCATGCAGGATTTAAATTTTTGATGGTTTTTTACTTCTCTCAACAGCCCAAACAAGTTTCTAAAAGGATGAGTTTGCAACTACTTTACTTTTGGAGAAAATTCAAAACATTCATTATTCAATAGGGCCCAAACTATCAAAAACCAGTGGTTTCAATGAACACACATTTTTTGGTAGAATCATGCAGGACTGAAATTTTTGATGTTTTTCTACTCCTCTCATGAGCCCAAACAAGTCTCTAAAAGCATGAGTTTGCAACTACTTTACTTTTGAAGAAAATTCAAAACATTCATTATTCAATAGAGCCCAATAGCAAAAATCAGGTTTTGAATGAAGAATCACATTTCTTGGTAGAATCATGCAGGATTGAAATTTTTGATGGTTTTTTACTTCTCTCAACAGCCCAAACAAGTTTCTAAAAGGATGAGTTTGCAACTACTTTACTTTTGGAGAAAATTCAAAACATTCATTATTCAATAGGGCCCAAACTATCAAAAACCAGCGGTTTCAATGAACACACATTTCTTGGTAGAATCATGCAGGACTGAAATTTTTGATGTTTTTCTACTCCTCTCATGAGCCCAAACAAGTCTCTAAAAGCATGAGTTTGCAACTACTTTACTTTTGGAGAAAATTCAAAACATTCATTATTCAATAGAGCCCAATAGCAAAAATCAGGTTTTGAATGAAGAATAACATTTCTTGGTAAAATCATGCAGGATTGAAATTTTTGATGGTTTTTTACTCCTCTCAACAGCCCAAACAAGTTTCTAAAAGGATGAGTTTGCAACTACTTTACTTTTGGAGAAAATTCAAAACATTCATTATTCAATAGGGCCCAAAATATCAATAACCAGCGGTTTGAATGAACACACATTTCTTGGTAGAATCGTGCAGGACTGAAATTTTTGATTTTTTTCTACTCCTCTCATGAGCCCAAACAAGTCTCTAAAAGGATGAGTTTGCAACTACTTTACTTTTGGAGAAAATTCAAAACATTCATTATTCAATAGAGCCCAATAGCAAAAACCAGCGTTTTGAATGAAGAATCACATTTCTTGGTAGAATCATGCAGGATTGAAATTTTTGATGGTTTTTTACTCCTCTCAACAGCCCAAACAAGTTTCTAAAAGGATGAGTTTGCAACTACTTTACGTTTGGAGAAAATTCAAAACATTCATTATTCAATAGGGCCCAAACTATCAAACACCAGCGGTTTCAATGAACACACATTTCTTGGTAGAATCATGCAGGACTGAAATTTTTGATGTTTTTCTACTCCTCTCATGAGCCCAAACAAGTCTCTAAAAGGATGAGTTTGCAACTACTTTACTTTTGGAGAAAATTCAAAACATTCATTATTCAATAGAGCTCAATAGCAAAAACCAGCGTTTTGAATGAAGAATCACATTTCTTGGTAGAATCATGCAGGATTGAAATTTTTGATGGTTTTTTACTGCTCTCAACAGCCCAAACAAGTTTCTAAAAGGATGAGTTTGCAACTACTTTACTTTTGGAGAAAATTCAAAACATTCATTATTCAATAGGGCCCAAACTATCAAAAACCAGCGGTTTGAATGAACACACATTTTTTGGTATAATCATGCAGGACTGAAATTTTTGAAGTTTTTCTACTCCTCTCATGAGCCCAAACAAGTCTCTAAAAGTATGAGTTTGCAACTACTTTACTTTTGGAGAAAATTCAAAACATTCATTATTCAATAGAGCCCAATAGCAAAAATCAGGTTTTGAATGAAGAATCACATTTCTTGGTAGAATCATGCAGGATTGAAATTTTTGATGGTTTTTTACTCCTCTCAACAGCCCAAACAAGTTTCTAAAAGGATGAGTTTGCAACTACTTTACTTTTGGAGAAAATTCAAAACATTCATTATTCAATAGGGCCCAAACTATCAAAAACCAGCGGTTTCAATGAACACACATTTCTTGGTAGAATCGTGCAGGACTGAAATTTTTGATGTTTTTCTACTCCTCTCATGAGCCCAAACAAGTCTCTAAAAGGATGAATTTGCAACTACTTTACTTTTGGAGAAAATTCAAAACATTCATTATTCAATAGAGCCCAATAGCAAAAACCAGCGTTTTGAATGAAGAATCACATTTCTTGGTAGAATCATGCAGGATTTAAATTTTTGATGGTTTTTTACTCCTCTCAACAGCCCAAACAAGTTTCTAAAAGGATGAGTTTGCAACTACTTTACTTTTGGAGAAAATTCAAAACATTCATTATTCAATAGGGCCCAAACTATCAAAAACCAGCGGTTTCAATGAACACACATTTTTTGGTAGAATCATGCAGGACTGAAATTTTTGATGTTTTTCTACTCCTCTCATGAGCCCAAACAAGTCTCTAAAAGCATGAGTTTGCAACTACTTTACTTTTGAAGAAAATTCAAAACATTCATTATTCAATAGAGCCCAATAGCAAAAATCAGGTTTTGAATGAAGAATCACATTTCTTGGTAGAATCATGCAGGATTGAAATTTTTGATGGTTTTTTACTCCTCTCAACAGCCCAAACAAGTTTCTAAAAGGATGAGTTTGCAACTACTTTACTTTTGGAGAAAATTCAAAACATTCATTATTCAATAGGGCCCAAACTATCAAAAACCAGCGGTTTCAATGAACACACATTTCTTGGTAGAATCATGCAGGACTGAAATTTTTGATGTTTTTCTACTCCTCTCATGAGCCCAAACAAGTCTCTAAAAGCATGAGTTTGCAACTACTTTACTTTTGGAGAAAATTCAAAACATTCATTATTCAATAGAGCCCAATAGCAAAAATCAGGTTTTGAATGAAGAATCACATTTCTTGGTAAAATCATGCAGGATTGAAATTTTTGATGGTTTTTTACTCCTCTCAACAGCCCAAACAAGTTTCTAAAAGGATGAGTTTGCAACTACTTTACTTTTGGAGAAAATTCAAAACATTCATTATTCAATAGGGCCCAAAATATCAATAACCAGCGGTTTGAATGAACACACATTTCTTGGTAGAATCGTGCAGGACTGAAATTTTTGATTTTTTTCTACTCCTCTCATGAGCCCAAACAAGTCTCTAAAAGGATGAGTTTGCAACTACTTTACTTTTGGAGAAAATTCAAAACATTCATTATTCAATAGAGCCCAATAGCAAAAACCAGCGTTTTGAATGAAGAATCACATTTCTTGGTAGAATCATGCAGGATTGAAATTTTTGATGGTTTTTTACTCCTCTCAACAGCCCAAACAAGTTTCTAAAAGGATGAGTTTGCAACTACTTTACTTTTGGAGAAAATTCAAAACATTCATTATTCAATAGGGCCCAAACTATCAAAAACCAGCGGTTTCAATGAACACACATTTCTTGGTAGAATCATGCAGGACTGAAATTTTTGATGTTTTTCTACTCCTCTCATGAGCCCAAACAAGTCTCTAAAAGCATGAGTTTGCAACTACTTTACTTTTGGAGAAAATTCAAAACATTCATTATTCAATAGAGCCCAATAGCAAAAATCAGGTTTTGAATGAAGAATCACATTTCTTGGTAGAATCATGCAGGATTGAAATTTTTGATGGTTTTTTACTCCTCTCAACAGCCCAAACAAGTTTCTAAAAGGATGAGTTTGCAACTACTTTACTTTTGGAGAAAATTCAAAACATTCATTATTCAATAGGGCCCAAAATATCAAAAACCAGCGGTTTGAATGAACACACATTTCTTGGTAGAATCGTGCAGGACTGAAATTTTTGATGTTTTTCTACTCCTCTCATGAGCCCAAACAAGTCTCTAAAAGGATGAGTTTGCAACTACTTTACTTTTGGAGAAAATTCAAAACATTCATTATTCAATAGAGCCCAATAGCAAAAACCAGCGTTTTGAATGAAGAATCACATTTCTTGGTAGAATCATGCAGGATTTAAATTTTTGATGGTTTTTTACTCCTCTCAACAGCCCAAACAAGTTTCTAAAAGGATGAGTTTGCAACTACTTTACTTTTGAAGAAAATTCAAAACATTCATTATTCAATAGGGCCCAAACTATCAAAAACCAGCGGTTTCAATGAACACACATTTCTTGGTAGAATTATGCAGGACTGAAATTTTTGATGTTTTTCTACTCCTCTCATGAGCCCAAACAAGTCTCTAAAAGCATGAGTTTGCAACTACTTTGCTTTTGGAGAAAATTCAAAACATTCATTATTCAATAGCGCCCAATAGCAAAAATCAGGTTTTGAATGAAGAATCACATTTCTTGGTAGAATCATGCAGGATTGAAATTTTTGATGGTTTTTTACTCCTCTCAACAGCCCAAACAAGTTTCTAAAAGGATGAGTTTGCAACTACTTTACTTTTGGAGAAAATTCAAAACATTCATTATTCAATAGGGCCCAAAATATCAAAAACCAGCGGTTTGAATGAACACACATTTCTTGGTAGAATCGTGCAGGACTGAAATTTTTGATGTTTTTCTACTCCTCTCATGAGCCCAAACAATTCTCTAAAAGGATGAGTTTGCAACTACTTTACTTTTGGAGAAAATTCAAAACATTCATTATTCAATAGAGCCCAATAGCATAAACCAGCGTTTTGAATGAAGAATCACATTTCTTGGTAGAATCATGCAGGATTGAAATTTTTGATGGTTTTTTACTCCTCTCAACAGCCCAAACAAGTTTCTAAAAGGATGAGTTTGCAACTACTTTACGTTTGGAGAAAATTCAAAACATTCATTATTCAATAGGGCCCAAACTATCAAACACCAGCGGTTTCAATGAACACACATTTCTTGGTAGAATCATGCAGGACTGAAATTTTTGATGTTTTTCTACTCCTCTCATGAGCCCAAACAAGTCTCTAAAAGGATGAGTTTGCAACTACTTTACTTTTGGAGAAAATTCAAAACATTCATTATTCAATAGAGCTCAATAGCAAAAACCAGCGTTTTGAATGAAGAATCACATTTCTTGGTAGAATCATGCAGGATTGAAATTTTTGATGGTTTTTTACTGCTCTCAACAGCCCAAACAAGTTTCTAAAAGGATGAGTTTGCAACTACTTTACTTTTGGAGAAAATTCAAAACATTCATTATTCAATAGGGCCCAAACTATCAAAAACCAGCGGTTTCAATGAACACACATTTCTTGGTAGAATCGTGCAGGACTGAAATTTTTGATGTTTTTCTACTCCTCTCATGAGCCCAAACAAGTCTCTAAAAGGATGAATTTGCAACTACTTTACTTTTGGAGAAAATTCAAAACATTCATTATTCAATAGAGCCCAATAGCAAAAACCAGCGTTTTGAATGAAGAATCACATTTCTTGGTAGAATCATGCAGGATTTAAATTTTTGATGGTTTTTTACTCCTCTCAACAGCCCAAACAAGTTTCTAAAAGGATGAGTTTGCAACTACTTTACTTTTGGAGAAAATTCAAAACATTCATTATTCAATAGGGCCCAAACTATCAAAAACCAGCGGTTTCAATGAACACACATTTCTTGGTAGAATCATGCAGGACTGAAATTTTTGATGTTTTTCTACTCCTCTCATGAGCCCAAACAAGTCTCTAAAAGCATGAGTTTGCAACTACTTTACTTTTGGAGAAAATTCAAAACATTCATTATTCAATAGAGCCCAATAGCAAAAACCAGCGTTTTGAATGAAGAATCACATTTCTTGGTAGAATCATGCAGGATTGAAATTTTTGATGGTTTTTTACTCCTCTCAACAGCCCAAACAAGTTTCTAAAAGGATGAGTTTGCAACTACTTTACCTTTGGTGAAAATTCAAAACATTCATTATTCAATATGGCCCAAACTATCAAAAACCAGCGGTTTCAATGAACACACATTTCTTGGTAGAATCATGCAGGACTGAAATTTTTGATGTTTTTTTACTCCTCTCATGAGCCCAAACAAGTCTCTAAAAGCATGAGTTTGCAACTACTTTACTTTTGGAGAAAATTCAAAACATTCATTATTCAATAGAGCCCAATAGCAAAAATCAGGTTTTGAATGAAGAATCACATTTCTTGGTAGAATCATGCAGGATTGAAATTTTTGATGGTTTTTTACTCCTCTCAACAGCCCAAACAAGTTTCTAAAAGGATGAGTTTGCAACTACTTTACTTTTGGAGAAAATTCAAAACATTCATTATTCAATAGGGCCCAAACTATCAAAAACCAACGGTTTCAATGAACACACATTTCTTGGTAGAATCGTGCAGGACTGAAAGTTTTGATGTTTTTCTACTCCTCTCATGAGCCCAAACAAGTCTCTAAAAGCATGAGTTTGCAACTACTTTACTTTTGGAGAAAATTCAAAACATTCATTATTCAATAGAGCCCAATAGCAAAAATCAGGTTTTGAATGAAGAATCACATTTCTTGGTAGAATCATGCAGGATTGAAATTTTTGATGGTTTTTTACTCCTCTCAACAGCCCAAACAAGTTTCTAAAAGGATGAGTTTGCAACTACTTTACTTTTGGAGAAAATTCAAAACATTCATTATTCAATAGGGCCCAAACTATCAAAAACCAGCGGTTTCAATGAACACACATTTCTTGGTAGAATCATGCAGGACTGAAATTTTTGATGTTTTTCTACTCCTCTCATGAGCCCAAACAAGTCTCTAAAAGCATGAGTTTGCAACTACTTTACTTTTGGAGAAAATTCAAAACATTCATTATTCAATAGAGCCCAATAGCAAAAACCAGCGTTTTGAATGAAGAATCACATTTCTTGGTAGAATCATGCAGGATTGAAATTTTTGATGGTTTTTTACTCCTCTCAACAGCCCAAACAAATTTCTAAAAGGATGAGTTTGCAACTACTTTACCTTTGGTGAAAATTCAAAACATTCATTATTCAATATGGCCCAAACTATCAAAAACCAGCGGTTTCAATGAACACACATTTCTTGGTAGAATCATGCAGGACTGAAATTTTTGATGTTTTTCTACTCCTCTCATGAGCCCAAACAAGTCTCTAAAAGCATGAGTTTGCAACTACTTTACTTTTGGAGAAAATTCAAAACATTCATTATTCAATAGAGCCCAATAGCAAAAATCAGGTTTTGAATGAAGAATCACATTTCTTGGTAGAATCATGCAGGATTGAAATTTTTGATGGTTTTTTACTCCTCTCAACAGCCCAAACAAGTTTCTAAAAGGATGAGTTTGCAACTACTTTACTTTTGGAGAAAATTCAAAACATTCATTATTCAATAGGGCCCAAACTATCAAAAACCAGCGGTTTCAATGAACACACATTTCTTGGTAGAATCGTGCAGGACTGAAATTTTTGATGTTTTTCTACTCCTCTCATGAGCCCAAACAAGTCTCTAAAAGGATGAGTTTGCAACTACTTTACTTTTGGAGAAAATTCAAAACATTCATTATTCAATAGAGCCCAATAGCAAAAACCAGCGTATTGAATGAAGAATCACATTTCTTGGTAGAATCATGCAGGATTGAAATTTTTGATGGTTTTTTACTCCTCTCAACAGCCCAAACAAGTTTCTAAAAGGATGAGTTTGCAACTACTTTACTTTTGGAGAAAATTCAAAACATTCATTATTCAATAGGGCCCAAACTATCAAAAACCAGCGGTTTCAATGAACACACATTTCTTGGTAGAATCATGCAGGGCTGAAAATTTTGATGTTTTTCTACTCCTCTCATGAGCCCAAACAAGTCTCTAAAAGCATGAGTTTGCAACTACTTTACTTTTGGAGAAAATTCAAAACATTCAATATTCAATAGAGCCCAATAGCAAAAATCAGGTTTTGAATGAAGAATCACATTTCTTGGTAGAATCATGCAGGATTGAAATTTTTGATGGTTTTTTACTCCTCTCAACAGCCCAAACAAGTTTCTAAAAGGATGAGTTTGCAACTACTTTACTTTTGGAGAAAATTCAAAACATTCATTATTCAATAGGGCCCAAACTATCAAAAACCAGCGGTTTGAATGAACACACATTTTTTGGTAGAATCATGCAGGACTGAAATTTTTGATGTTTTTCTACTCCTCTCATGAGCCCAAACAAGTCTCTAAAAGCATGAGTTTGCAACTACTTTACTTTTGGAGAAAATTCAAAACATTCATTAGTCAATAGAGCCCAATAGCAAAAATCAGGTTTTGAATGAAGAATCACATTTCTTGGTAGAATCATGCAGGATTGAAATTTTTGATGGTTTTTTACTCCTCTCAACAGCCCAAACAAGTTTCTAAAAGGATGAGTTTGCAACTACTTTACTTTTGGAGAAAATTCAAAACATTCATTATTCAATAGGGCCCAAACTATCAAAAACCAGCGGTTTCAATGAACACACATTTCTTGGTAGAATCGTGCAGGACTGAAATTTTTGATGTTTTTCTACTCCTCTCATGAGCCCAAACAAGTCTCTAAAAGGATGAATTTGCAACTTCTTTACTTTTGGAGAAAATTCAAAACATTCATTATTCAATAGAGCCCAATAGCAAAAACCAGCGTTTTGAATGAAGAATCACATTTGTTGGTAGAATCATGCAGGATTTAAATTTTTGATGGTTTTTTACTCCTCTCAACAGCCCAAACAAGTTTCTAAAAGGATGAGTTTGCAACTACTTTACTTTTGGAGAAAATTCAAAACATTCATTATTCAATAGGGCCCAAACTATCAAAAACCAGTGGTTTCAATGAACACACATTTTTTGGTAGAATCATGCAGGACTGAAATTTTTGATGTTTTTCTACTCCTCTCATGAGCCCAAACAAGTCTCTAAAAGCATGAGTTTGCAACTACTTTACTTTTGAAGAAAATTCAAAACATTCATTATTCAATAGAGCCCAATAGCAAAAATCAGGTTTTGAATGAAGAATCACATTTCTTGGTAGAATCATGCAGGATTGAAATTCTTGATGGTTTTTTACTCCTCTCAACACCCCAAACAAGTTTCTAAAAGGATGAGTTTGCAACTACTTTACTTTTGGAGAAAATTCAAAACATTCATTATTCAATAGGGCCCAAACTATCAAAAACCAGCGGTTTCAATGAACACACATTTCTTGGTAGAATCATGCAGGACTGAAATTTTTGATGTTTTTCTACTCCTCTCATGAGCCCAAACAAGTCTCTAAAAGCATGAGTTTGCAACTACTTTACTTTTGGAGAAAATTCAAAACATTCATTATTCAATAGAGCCCAATAGCAAAAATCAGGTTTTGAATGAAGAATCACATTTCTTGGTAAAATCATGCAGGATTGAAATTTTTGATGGTTTTTTACTCCTCTCAACAGCCCAAACAAGTTTCTAAAAGGATGAGTTTGCAACTACTTTACTTTTGGAGAAAATTCAAAACATTCATTATTCAATAGGGCCCAAAATATCAATAACCAGCGGTTTGAATGAACACACATTTCTTGGTAGAATCGTGCAGGACTGAAATTTTTGATTTTTTTCTACTCCTCTCATGAGCCCAAACAAGTCTCTAAAAGGATGAGTTTTCAACTACTTTACTTTTGGAGAAAATTCAAAACATTCATTATTCAATAGAGCCCAATAGCAAAAACCAGCGTTTTGAATGAAGAATCACATTTCTTGGTAGAATCATGCAGGATTGAAATTTTTGATGGTTTTTTACTCCTCTCAACAGCCCAAACAAGTTTCTAAAAGGATGAGTTTGCAACTACTTTACTTTTGGAGAAAATTCAAAACATTCATTATTCAATAGGGCCCAAACTATCAAAAACCAGCGGTTTCAATGAACACACATTTCTTGGTAGAATCATGCAGGACTGAAATTTTTGATGTTTTTCTACTCCTCTCATGAGCCCAAACAAGTCTCTAAAAGCATGAGTTTGCAACTACTTTACTTTTGGAGAAAATTCAAAACATTCATTATTCAATAGAGCCCAATAGCAAAAATCAGGTTTTGAATGAAGAATCACATTTCTTGGTAGAATCATGCAGGATTGAAATTTTTGATGGTTTTTTACTCCTCTCAACAGCCCAAACAAGTTTCTAAAAGGATGAGTTTGCAACTACTTTACTTTTGGAGAAAATTCAAAACATTCAATATTCAATAGAGCCCAATAGCAAAAATCAGGTTTTGAATGAAGAATCACATTTCTTGGTAGAATCATGCAGGATTGAAATTTTTGATGGTTTTTTACTCCTCTCAACAGCCCAAACAAGTTTCTAAAAGGATGAGTTTGCAACTACTTTACTTTTGGAGAAAATTCAAAACATTCATTATTCAATAGGGCCCAAAATATCAATAACCAGCGGTTTGAATGAACACACATTTCTTGGTAGAATCGTGCAGGACTGAAATTTTTGATTTTTTTCTACTCCTCTCATGAGCCCAAACAAGTCTCTAAAAGGATGAGTTTGCAACTACTTTACTTTTGGAGAAAATTCAAAACATTCATTATTCAATAGAGCCCAATAGCAAAAACCAGCGTTTTGAATGAAGAATCACATTTCTTGGTAGAATCATGCAGGATTGAAATTTTTGATGGTTTTTTACTCCTCTCAACAACCCAAACAAGTTTCTAAAAGGATGAGTTTGCAACTACTTTACTTTTGGAGAAAATTCAAAACATTCATTATTCAATAGGGCCCAAACTATCAAAAACCAGCGGTTTCAATGAACACACATTTCTTGGTAGAATCATGCAGGACTGAAATTTTTGATGTTTTTCTACTCCTCTCATGAGCCCAAACAAGTCTCTAAAAGCATGAGTTTGCAACTACTTTACTTTTGGAGAAAATTCAAAACATTCATTATTCAATAGAGCCCAATAGCAAAAATCAGGTTTTGAATGAAGAATCACATTTCTTGGTAGAATCATGCAGGATTGAAATTTTTGATGGTTTTTTACTCCTCTCAACAGCCCAAACAAGTTTCTAAAAGGATGAGTTTGCAACTACTTTACTTTTGGAGAAAATTCAAAACATTCAATATTCAATAGAGCCCAATAGCAAAAATCAGGTTTTGAATGAAGAATCACATTTCTTGGTAGAATCATGCAGGATTGAAATTTTTGATGGTTTTTTACTCCTCTCAACAGCCCAAACAAGTTTCTAAAAGGATGAGTTTGCAACTACTTTACTTTTGGAGAAAATTCAAAACATTCATTATTCAATAGGGCCCAAACTATCAAAAACCAGCGGTTTGAATGAACACACATTTTTTGGTAGAATCATGCAGGACTGAAATTTTTGATGTTTTTCTACTCCTCTCATGAGCCCAAACAAGTCTCTAAAAGCATGAGTTTGCAACTACTTTACTTTTGGAGAAAATTCAAAACATTCATTATTCAATAGAGCCCAATAGCAAAAATCAGGTTTTGAATGAAGAATCACATTTCTTGGTAAAATCATGCAGGATTGAAATTTTTGATGGTTTTTTACTCCTCTCAACAGCCCAAACAAGTTTCTAAAAGGATGAGTTTGCAACTACTTTACTTTTGGAGAAAATTCAAAACATTCATTATTCAATAGGGCCCAAAATATCAATAACCAGCGGTTTGAATGAACACACATTTCTTGGTAGAATCGTGCAGGACTGAAATTTTTGATTTTTTTCTACTCCTCTCATGAGCCCAAACAAGTCTCTAAAAGGATGAGTTTTCAACTACTTTACTTTTGGAGAAAATTCAAAACATTCATTATTCAATAGAGCCCAATAGCAAAAACCAGCGTTTTGAATGAAGAATCACATTTCTTGGTAGAATCATGCAGGATTGAAATTTTTGATGGTTTTTTACTCCTCTCAACAGCCCAAACAAGTTTCTAAAAGGATGAGTTTGCAACTACTTTACTTTTGGAGAAAATTCAAAACATTCATTATTCAATAGGGCCCAAACTATCAAAAACCAGCGGTTTCAATGAACACACATTTCTTGGTAGAATCATGCAGGACTGAAATTTTTGATGTTTTTCTACTCCTCTCATGAGCCCAAACAAGTCTCTAAAAGCATGAGTTTGCAACTACTTTACTTTTGGAGAAAATTCAAAACATTCATTATTCAATAGAGCCCAATAGCAAAAATCAGGTTTTGAATGAAGAATCACATTTCTTGGTAGAATCATGCAGGATTGAAATTTTTGATGGTTTTTTACTCCTCTCAACAGCCCAAACAAGTTTCTAAAAGGATGAGTTTGCAACTACTTTACTTTTGGAGAAAATTCAAAACATTCAATATTCAATAGAGCCCAATAGCAAAAATCAGGTTTTGAATGAAGAATCACATTTCTTGGTAGAATCATGCAGGATTGAAATTTTTGATGGTTTTTTACTCCTCTCAACAGCCCAAACAAGTTTCTAAAAGGATGAGTTTGCAACTACTTTACTTTTGGAGAAAATTCAAAACATTCATTATTCAATAGGGCCCAAAATATCAATAACCAGCGGTTTGAATGAACACACATTTCTTGGTAGAATCGTGCAGGACTGAAATTTTTGATTTTTTTCTACTCCTCTCATGAGCCCAAACAAGTCTCTAAAAGGATGAGTTTGCAACTACTTTACTTTTGGAGAAAATTCAAAACATTCATTATTCAATAGAGCCCAATAGCAAAAACCAGCGTTTTGAATGAAGAATCACATTTCTTGGTAGAATCATGCAGGATTGAAATTTTTGATGGTTTTTTACTCCTCTCAACAGCCCAAACAAGTTTCTAAAAGGATGAGTTTGCAACTACTTTACTTTTGGAGAAAATTCAAAACATTCATTATTCAATAGGGCCCAAACTATCAAAAACCAGCTGTTTCAATGAACACACATTTCTTGGTAGAATCATGCAGGACTGAAATTTTTGATGTTTTTCTACTCCTCTCATGAGCCCAAACAAGTCTCTAAAAGCATGAGTTTGCAACTACTTTACTTTTGGAGAAAATTCAAAACATTCATTATTCAATAGAGCCCAATAGCAAAAATCAGGTTTTGAATGAAGAATCACATTTCTTGGTAGAATCATGCAGGATTGAAATTTTTGATGGTTTTTTACTCCTCTCAACAGCCCAAACAAGTTTCTAAAAGGATGAGTTTGCAACTACTTTACTTTTGGAGAAAATTCAAAACATTCAATATTCAATAGAGCCCAATAGCAAAAATCAGGTTTTGAATGAAGAATCACATTTCTTGGTAGAATCATGCAGGATTGAAATTTTTGATGGTTTTTTACTCCTCTCAACAGCCCAAACAAGTTTCTAAAAGGATGAGTTTGCAACTACTTTACTTTTGGAGAAAATTCAAAACATTCATTATTCAATAGGGCCCAAACTATCAAAAACCAGCGGTTTGAATGAACACACATTTTTTGGTAGAATCATGCAGGACTGAAATTTTTGATGTTTTTCTACTCCTCTCATGAGCCCAAACAAGTCTCTAAAAGCATGAGTTTGCAACTACTTTACTTTTGGAGAAAATTCAAAACATTCATTATTCAATAGAGCCCAATAGCAAAAATCAGGTTTTGAATGAAGAATCACATTTCTTGGTAGAATCATGCAGGATTTAAATTTTTGATGGTTTTTTACTTCTCTCAACAGCCCAAACAAGTTTCTAAAAGGATGAGTTTGCAACTACTTTACTTTTGGAGAAAATTCAAAACATTCATTATTCAATAGGGCCCAAACTATCAAAAACCAGTGGTTTCAATGAACACACATTTTTTGGTAGAATCATGCAGGACTGAAATTTTTGATGTTTTTCTACTCCTCTCATGAGCCCAAACAAGTCTCTAAAAGCATGAGTTTGCAACTACTTTACTTTTGAAGAAAATTCAAAACATTCATTATTCAATAGAGCCCAATAGCAAAAATCAGGTTTTGAATGAAGAATCACATTTCTTGGTAGAATCATGCAGGATTGAAATTTTTGATGGTTTTTTACTTCTCTCAACAGCCCAAACAAGTTTCTAAAAGGATGAGTTTGCAACTACTTTACTTTTGGAGAAAATTCAAAACATTCATTATTCAATAGGGCCCAAACTATCAAAAACCAGCGGTTTCAATGAACACACATTTCTTGGTAGAATCATGCAGGACTGAAATTTTTGATGTTTTTCTACTCCTCTCATGAGCCCAAACAAGTCTCTAAAAGCATGAGTTTGCAACTACTTTACTTTTGGAGAAAATTCAAAACATTCATTATTCAATAGAGCCCAATAGCAAAAATCAGGTTTTGAATGAAGAATAACATTTCTTGGTAAAATCATGCAGGATTGAAATTTTTGATGGTTTTTTACTCCTCTCAACAGCCCAAACAAGTTTCTAAAAGGATGAGTTTGCAACTACTTTACTTTTGGAGAAAATTCAAAACATTCATTATTCAATAGGGCCCAAAATATCAATAACCAGCGGTTTGAATGAACACACATTTCTTGGTAGAATCGTGCAGGACTGAAATTTTTGATTTTTTTCTACTCCTCTCATGAGCCCAAACAAGTCTCTAAAAGGATGAGTTTGCAACTACTTTACTTTTGGAGAAAATTCAAAACATTCATTATTCAATAGAGCCCAATAGCAAAAACCAGCGTTTTGAATGAAGAATCACATTTCTTGGTAGAATCATGCAGGATTGATATTTTTGATGGTTTTTTACTCCTCTCAACAGCCCAAACAAGTTTCTAAAAGGATGAGTTTGCAACTACTTTACGTTTGGAGAAAATTCAAAACATTCATTATTCAATAGGGCCCAAACTATCAAACACCAGCGGTTTCAATGAACACACATTTCTTGGTAGAATCATGCAGGACTGAAATTTTTGATGTTTTTCTACTCCTCTCATGAGCCCAAACAAGTCTCTAAAAGGATGAGTTTGCAACTACTTTACTTTTGGAGAAAATTCAAAACATTCATTATTCAATAGAGCTCAATAGCAAAAACCAGCGTTTTGAATGAAGAATCACATTTCTTGGTAGAATCATGCAGGATTGAAATTTTTGATGGTTTTTTACTGCTCTCAACAGCCCAAACAAGTTTCTAAAAGGATGAGTTTGCAACTACTTTACTTTTGGAGAAAATTCAAAACATTCATTATTCAATAGGGCCCAAACTATCAAAAACCAGCGGTTTGAATGAACACACATTTTTTGGTATAATCATGCAGGACTGAAATTTTTGAAGTTTTTCTACTCCTCTCATGAGCCCAAACAAGTCTCTAAAAGTATGAGTTTGCAACTACTTTACTTTTGGAGAAAATTCAAAACATTCATTATTCAATAGAGCCCAATAGCAAAAATCAGGTTTTGAATGAAGAATCACATTTCTTGGTAGAATCATGCAGGATTGAAATTTTTGATGGTTTTTTACTCCTCTCAACAGCCCAAACAAGTTTCTAAAAGGATGAGTTTGCAACTACTTTACTTTTGGAGAAAATTCAAAACATTCATTATTCAATAGGGCCCAAACTATCAAAAACCAGCGGTTTCAATGAACACACATTTCTTGGTAGAATCGTGCAGGACTGAAATTTTTGATGTTTTTCTACTCCTCTCATGAGCCCAAACAAGTCTCTAAAAGGATGAATTTGCAACTACTTTACTTTTGGAGAAAATTCAAAACATTCATTATTCAATAGAGCCCAATAGCAAAAACCAGCGTTTTGAATGAAGAATCACATTTCTTGGTAGAATCATGCAGGATTTAAATTTTTTATGGTTTTTTACTCCTCTCAACAGCCCAAACAAGTTTCTAAAAGGATGAGTTTGCAACTACTTTACTTTTGGAGAAAATTCAAAACATTCATTATTCAATAGGGCCCAAACTATCAAAAACCAGCGGTTTCAATGAACACACATTTTTTGGTAGAATCATGCAGGACTGAAATTTTTGATGTTTTTCTACTCCTCTCATGAGCCCAAACAAGTCTCTAAAAGCATGAGTTTGCAACTACTTTACTTTTGAAGAAAATTCAAAACATTCATTATTCAATAGAGCCCAATAGCAAAAATCAGGTTTTGAATGAAGAATCACATTTCTTGGTAGAATCATGCAGGATTGAAATTTTTGATGGTTTTTTACTCCTCTCAACAGCCCAAACAAGTTTCTAAAAGGATGAGTTTGCAACTACTTTACTTTTGGAGAAAATTCAAAACATTCATTATTCAATAGGGCCCAAACTATCAAAAACCAGCGGTTTCAATGAACACACATTTCTTGGTAGAATCATGCAGGACTGAAATTTTTGATGTTTTTCTACTCCTCTCATGAGCCCAAACAAGTCTCTAAAAGCATGAGTTTGCAACTACTTTACTTTTGGAGAAAATTCAAAACATTCATTATTCAATAGAGCCCAATAGCAAAAATCAGGTTTTGAATGAAGAATCACATTTCTTGGTAAAATCATGCAGGATTGAAATTTTTGATGGTTTTTTACTCCTCTCAACAGCCCAAACAAGTTTCTAAAAGGATGAGTTTGCAACTACTTTACTTTTGGAGAAAATTCAAAACATTCATTATTCAATAGGGCCCAAAATATCAATAACCAGCGGTTTGAATGAACACACATTTCTTGGTAGAATCGTGCAGGACTGAAATTTTTGATTTTTTTCTACTCCTCTCATGAGCCCAAACAAGTCTCTAAAAGGATGAGTTTGCAACTACTTTACTTTTGGAGAAAATTCAAAACATTCATTATTCAATAGAGCCCAATAGCAAAAACCAGCGTTTTGAATGAAGAATCACATTTCTTGGTAGAATCATGCAGGATTGAAATTTTTGATGGTTTTTTACTCCTCTCAACAGCCCAAACAAGTTTCTAAAAGGATGAGTTTGCAACTACTTTACTTTTGGAGAAAATTCAAAACATTCATTATTCAATAGGGCCCAAACTATCAAAAACCAGCGGTTTCAATGAACACACATTTCTTGGTAGAATCATGCAGGACTGAAATTTTTGATGTTTTTCTACTCCTCTCATGAGCCCAAACAAGTCTCTAAAAGCATGAGTTTGCAACTACTTTACTTTTGGAGAAAATTCAAAACATTCATTATTCAATAGAGCCCAATAGCAAAAATCAGGTTTTGAATGAAGAATCACATTTCTTGGTAGAATCATGCAGGATTGAAATTTTTGATGGTTTTTTACTCCTCTCAACAGCCCAAACAAGTTTCTAAAAGGATGAGTTTGCAACTACTTTACTTTTGGAGAAAATTCAAAACATTCATTATTCAATAGGGCCCAAAATATCAAAAACCAGCGGTTTGAATGAACACACATTTCTTGGTAGAATCGTGCAGGACTGAAATTTTTGATGTTTTTCTACTCCTCTCATGAGCCCAAACAAGTCTCTAAAAGGATGAGTTTGCAACTACTTTACTTTTGGAGAAAATTCAAAACATTCATTATTCAATAGAGCCCAATAGCAAAAACCAGCGTTTTGAATGAAGAATCACATTTCTTGGTAGAATCATGCAGGATTTAAATTTTTGATGGTTTTTTACTCCTCTCAACAGCCCAAACAAGTTTCTAAAAGGATGAGTTTGCAACTACTTTACTTTTGAAGAAAATTCAAAACATTCATTATTCAATAGGGCCCAAACTATCAAAAACCAGCGGTTTCAATGAACACACATTTCTTGGTAGAATTATGCAGGACTGAAATTTTTGATGTTTTTCTACTCCTCTCATGAGCCCAAACAAGTCTCTAAAAGCATGAGTTTGCAACTACTTTGCTTTTGGAGAAAATTCAAAACATTCATTATTCAATAGCGCCCAATAGCAAAAATCAGGTTTTGAATGAAGAATCACATTTCTTGGTAGAATCATGCAGGATTGAAATTTTTGATGGTTTTTTACTCCTCTCAACAGCCCAAACAAGTTTCTAAAAGGATGAGTTTGCAACTACTTTACTTTTGGAGAAAATTCAAAACATTCATTATTCAATAGGGCCCAAAATATCAAAAACCAGCGGTTTGAATGAACACACATTTCTTGGTAGAATCGTGCAGGACTGAAATTTTTGATGTTTTTCTACTCCTCTCATGAGCCCAAACAAGTCTCTAAAAGGATGAGTTTGCAACTACTTTACTTTTGGAGAAAATTCAAAACATTCATTATTCAATAGAGCCCAATAGCATAAACCAGCGTTTTGAATGAAGAATCACATTTCTTGGTAGAATCATGCAGGATTGAAATTTTTGATGGTTTTTTACTCCTCTCAACAGCCCAAACAAGTTTCTAAAAGGATGAGTTTGCAACTACTTTACGTTTGGAGAAAATTCAAAACATTCATTATTCAATAGGGCCCAAACTATCAAACACCAGCGGTTTCAATGAACACACATTTCTTGGTAGAATCATGCAGGACTGAAATTTTTGATGTTTTTCTACTCCTCTCATGAGCCCAAACAAGTCTCTAAAAGGATGAGTTTGCAACTACTTTACTTTTGGAGAAAATTCAAAACATTCATTATTCAATAGAGCTCAATAGCAAAAACCAGCGTTTTGAATGAAGAATCACATTTCTTGGTAGAATCATGCAGGATTGAAATTTTTGATGGTTTTTTACTGCTCTCAACAGCCCAAACAAGTTTCTAAAAGGATGAGTTTGCAACTACTTTACTTTTGGAGAAAATTCAAAACATTCATTATTCAATAGGGCCCAAACTATCAAAAACCAGCGGTTTGAATGAACACACATTTTTTGGTATAATCATGCAGGACTGAAATTTTTGATGTTTTTCTACTCCTCTCATGAGCCCAAACAAGTCTCTAAAAGTATGAGTTTGCAACTACTTTACTTTTGGAGAAAATTCAAAACATTCATTATTCAATAGAGCCCAATAGCAAAAATCAGGTTTTGAATGAAGAATCACATTTCTTGGTAGAATCATGCAGGATTTAAATTTTTGATGGTTTTTTACTCCTCTCAACAGCCCAAACAAGTTTCTAAAAGGATGAGTTTGCAACTACTTTACTTTTGGAGAAAATTCAAAACATTCATTATTCAATAGGGCCCAAACTATCAAAAACCAGCGGTTTCAATGAACACACATTTCTTGGTAGAATCGTGCAGGACTGAAATTTTTGATGTTTTTCTACTCCTCTCATGAGCCCAAACAAGTCTCTAAAAGGATGAATTTGCAACTACTTTACTTTTGGAGAAAATTCAAAACATTCATTATTCAATAGAGCCCAATAGCAAAAACCAGCGTTTTGAATGAAGAATCACATTTCTTGGTAGAATCATGCAGGATTTAAATTTTTGATGGTTTTTTACTCCTCTCAACAGCCCAAACAAGTTTCTAAAAGGATGAGTTTGCAACTACTTTACTTTTGGAGAAAATTCAAAACATTCATTATTCAATAGGGCCCAAACTATCAAAAACCAGCGGTTTCAATGAACACACATTTTTTGGTAGAATCATGCAGGACTGAAATTTTTGATGTTTTTCTACTCCTCTCATGAGCCCAAACAAGTCTCTAAAAGCATGAGTTTGCAACTACTTTACTTTTGGAGAAAATTCAAAACATTCATTATTCAATAGAGCTCAATAGCAAAAACCAGCGTTTTGAATGAAGAATCACATTTCTTGGTAGAATCATGCAGGATTGAAATTTTTGATGGTTTTTTACTGCTCTCAACAGCCCAAACAAGTTTCTAAAAGGATGAGTTTGCAACTACTTTACTTTTGGAGAAAATTCAAAACATTCATTATTCAATAGGGCCCAAACTATCAAAAACCAGCGGTTTGAATGAACACACATTTTTTGGTATAATCATGCAGGACTGAAATTTTTGATGTTTTTCTACTCCTCTCATGAGCCCAAACAAGTCTCTAAAAGTATGAGTTTGCAACTACTTTACTTTTGGAGAAAATTCAAAACATTCATTATTCAATAGAGCCCAATAGCAAAAATCAGGTTTTGAATGAAGAATCACATTTCTTGGTAGAATCATGCAGGATTGAAATTTTTGATGGTTTTTTACTCCTCTCAACAGCCCAAACAAGTTTCTAAAAGGATGAGTTTGCAACTACTTTACTTTTGGAGAAAATTCAAAACATTCATTATTCAATAGGGCCCAAAATATCAAAAACCAGCGGTTTGAATGAACACACATTTCTTGGTAGAATCGTGCAGGACTGAAATTTTTGATGTTTTTCTACTCCTCTCATGAGCCCAAACAAGTCTC
Source organism: Dendrobates tinctorius (assembly GCF_039654945.1). Classification (NCBI taxonomy): domain Eukaryota; kingdom Metazoa; phylum Chordata; class Amphibia; order Anura; family Dendrobatidae; genus Dendrobates; species Dendrobates tinctorius. The sequence goes on from NW_027361793.1 coordinate 29,020,457, forward strand.
TAAAAGGATGAGTTTGCAACTACTTTACTTTTGGAGAAAATTCAAAACATTCATTATTCAATAGAGCCCAATAGCAAAAACCAGCGTTTTGAATGAAGAATCACATTTCTTGGTAGAATCATGCAGGATTTAAATTTTTGATGGTTTTTTACTCCTCTCAACAGCCCAAACAAGTTTCTAAAAGGATGAGTTTGCAACTACTTTACTTTTGAAGAAAATTCAAAACATTCATTATTCAATAGGGCCCAAACTATCAAAAACCAGCGGTTTCAATGAACACACATTTCTTGGTAGAATTATGCAGGACTGAAATTTTTGATGTTTTTCTACTCCTCTCATGAGCCCAAACAAGTCTCTAAAAGCATGAGTTTGCAACTACTTTGCTTTTGGAGAAAATTCAAAACATTCATTATTCAATAGCGCCCAATAGCAAAAATCAGGTTTTGAATGAAGAATCACATTTCTTGGTAGAATCATGCAGGATTGAAATTTTTGATGGTTTTTTACTCCTCTCAACAGCCCAAACAAGTTTCTAAAAGGATGAGTTTGCAACTACTTTACTTTTGGAGAAAATTCAAAACATTCATTATTCAATAGGGCCCAAAATATCAAAAACCAGCGGTTTGAATGAACACACATTTCTTGGTAGAATCGTGCAGGACTGAAATTTTTGATGTTTTTCTACTCCTCTCATGAGCCCAAACAAGTCTCTAAAAGGATGAGTTTGCAACTACTTTACTTTTGGAGAAAATTCAAAACATTCATTATTCAATAGAGCCCAATAGCATAAACCAGCGTTTTGAATGAAGAATCACATTTCTTGGTAGAATCATGCAGGATTGAAATTTTTGATGGTTTTTTACTCCTCTCAACAGCCCAAACAAGTTTCTAAAAGGATGAGTTTGCAACTACTTTACGTTTGGAGAAAATTCAAAACATTCATTATTCAATAGGGCCCAAACTATCAAACACCAGCGGTTTCAATGAACACACATTTCTTGGTAGAATCATGCAGGACTGAAATTTTTGATGTTTTTCTACTCCTCTCATGAGCCCAAACAAGTCTCTAAAAGGATGAGTTTGCAACTACTTTACTTTTGGAGAAAATTCAAAACATTCATTATTCAATAGAGCTCAATAGCAAAAACCAGCGTTTTGAATGAAGAATCACATTTCTTGGTAGAATCATGCAGGATTGAAATTTTTGATGGTTTTTTACTGCTCTCAACAGCCCAAACAAGTTTCTAAAAGGATGAGTTTGCAACTACTTTACTTTTGGAGAAAATTCAAAACATTCATTATTCAATAGGGCCCAAACTATCAAAAACCAGCGGTTTGAATGAACACACATTTTTTGGTATAATCATGCAGGACTGAAATTTTTGATGTTTTTCTACTCCTCTCATGAGCCCAAACAAGTCTCTAAAAGTATGAGTTTGCAACTACTTTACTTTTGGAGAAAATTCAAAACATTCATTATTCAATAGAGCCCAATAGCAAAAATCAGGTTTTGAATGAAGAATCACATTTCTTGGTAGAATCATGCAGGATTTAAATTTTTGATGGTTTTTTACTCCTCTCAACAGCCCAAACAAGTTTCTAAAAGGATGAGTTTGCAACTACTTTACTTTTGGAGAAAATTCAAAACATTCATTATTCAATAGGGCCCAAACTATCAAAAACCAGCGGTTTCAATGAACACACATTTCTTGGTAGAATCGTGCAGGACTGAAATTTTTGATGTTTTTCTACTCCTCTCATGAGCCCAAACAAGTCTCTAAAAGGATGAATTTGCAACTACTTTACTTTTGGAGAAAATTCAAAACATTCATTATTCAATAGAGCCCAATAGCAAAAACCAGCGTTTTGAATGAAGAATCACATTTCTTGGTAGAATCATGCAGGATTTAAATTTTTGATGGTTTTTTACTCCTCTCAACAGCCCAAACAAGTTTCTAAAAGGATGAGTTTGCAACTACTTTACTTTTGGAGAAAATTCAAAACATTCATTATTCAATAGGGCCCAAACTATCAAAAACCAGCGGTTTCAATGAACACACATTTTTTGGTAGAATCATGCAGGACTGAAATTTTTGATGTTTTTCTACTCCTCTCATGAGCCCAAACAAGTCTCTAAAAGCATGAGTTTGCAACTACTTTACTTTTGAAGAAAATTCAAAACATTCATTATTCAATAGAGCCCAATAGCAAAAATCAGGTTTTGAATGAAGAATCACATTTCTTGGTAGAATCATGCAGGATTGAAATTTTTGATGGTTTTTTACTCCTCTCAACAGCCCAAACAAGTTTCTAAAAGGATGAGTTTGCAACTACTTTACTTTTGGAGAAAATTCAAAACATTCATTATTCAATAGGGCCCAAACTATCAAAAACCAGCGGTTTCAATGAACACACATTTCTTGGTAGAATCGTGCAGGACTGAAATTTTTGATGTTTTTCTACTCCTCTCATGAGCCCAAACAAGTCTCTAAAAGGATGAGTTTGCAACTACTTTACTTTTGGAGAAAATTCAAAACATTCATTATTCAATAGAGCCCAATAGCAAAAACCAGCGTTTTGAATGAAGAATCACATTTCTTGGTAGAATCATGCAGGATTGAAATTTTTGATGGTTTTTTACTCCTCTCAACAGCCCAAACAAGTTTCTAAAAGGATGAGTTTGCAACTACTTTACTTTTGGAGAAAATTCAAAACATTCATTATTCAATAGGGCCCAAAGTATCAAAAACCAGCGGTTTCAATGAACACACATTTCTTGGTAGAATCATGCAGGACTGAAATTTTTGATGTTTTTCTACTCCTCTCATGAGCCCAAACAAGTCTCTAGAAGCATGAGTTTGCAACTACTTTACTTTTGGAGAAAATTCAAAACATTCAATATTCAATAGAGCCCAATAGCAAAAACCAGCGTTTTGAATGAAGAATCACATTTCTTGGTAGAATCATGCAGGATTGAAATTTTTGATGGTTTTTTACTCCTCTCAACAGCCCAAACAAGTTTCTAAAAGGATGAGTTTGCAACTACTTTACTTTTGGAGAAAATTCAAAACATTCATTATTCAATAGGGCCCAAACTATCAAAAACCAGCGGATTCAATGAACACACATTTCTTGGTAGAATCATGCAGGACTGAAATTTTTGATGTTTTTCTACTCCTCTCATGAGCCCAAACAAGTCTCTAAAAGCATGAGTTTGCAACTACTTTACTTTTGGAGAAAATTCAAAACATTCATTATTCAATAGAGCCCAATAGCAAAAATCAGGTTTTGAATGAAGAATCACATTTCTTGGTAGAATCATGCAGGATTGAAATTTTTGATGGTTTTTTACTCCTCTCAACAGCCCAAACAAGTTTCTAAAAGGATGAGTTTGCAACTACTTTACTTTTGGAGAAAATTCAAAACATTCATTATTCAATAGGGCCCAAAATATCAAAAACCAGCGGTTTCAATGAACACACATTTCTTGGTAGAATCATGCAGGACTGAAATTTTTGATGTTTTTCTACTCCTCTCATGAGCCCAAACAAGTCTCTAAAAGCATGAGTTTGCAACTACTTTACTTTTGGAGAAAATTCAAAACATTCATTATTCAATAGAGCCCAATAGCAAAAATCAGGTTTTGAATGAAGAATCACATTTCTTGGTAGAATCATGCAGGATTGAAATTTTTGATGGTTTTTTACTCCTCTCAACAGCCCAAACAAGTTTCTAAAAGGATGAGTTTGCAACTACTTTACTTTTGGAGAAAATTCAAAACATTCATTATTCAATAGGGCCCAAAATATCAAAAACCAGCGGTTTGAATGAACACACATTTCTTGGTAGAATCGTGCAGGACTGAAATTTTTGATGTTTTTCTACTACTCTCATGAGCCCAAACAAGACTCTAAAAGGATGAGTTTGCAACTACTTTACTTTTGGAGAAAATTCAAAACATTCATTATTCAATAGAGCCCAATAGCAATAACCAGCGTTTTAAATGAAGAATCACATTTCTTGGTAGAATCATGCAGGATTGAAATTTTTGATGTTTTTTTACTCATCTCAACAGCCCAAACAAGTTTCTAAAAGGATGAGTTTGCAACTACTTTACTTTTGGAGAAAATTCAAAACATTCATTATTCAATAGGGCCCAAACTATCAAAAACCAGCGGTTTCAATGAACACACATTTCTTGGTAGAATCATGCAGGACTGAAATTTTTGATGTTTTTCTACTCCTCTCATGAGCCCAAACAAGTCTCTAAAAGCATGAGTTTGCAACTACTTTACTTTTGGAGAAAATTCAAAACATTCATTATTCAATAGAGCCCAATAGCAAAAATCAGGTTTTGAATGAAGAATCACATTTCTTGGTAGAATCATGCAGGATTGAAATTTTTGATGGTTTTTTACTCCTCTCAACAGCCCAAACAAGTTTCTAAAAGGATGAGTTTGCAACTACTTTACTTTTGGAGAAAATTCAAAACATTCATTATTCAATAGGGCCCAAAATATCAAAAACCAGCGGTTTGAATGAACACACATTTCTTGGTAGAATCGTGCAGGACTGAAATTTTTGATGTTTTTCTACTCCTCTCATGAGCCCAAACAAGTCTCTAAAAGGATGAGTTTGCAACTACTTTACTTTTGGAGAAAATTCAAAACATTCATTATTCAATAGAGCCCAATAGCAAAAACCAGCGTTTTGAATGAAGAATCACATTTCTTGGTAGAATCATGCAGGATTTAAATTTTTGATGGTTTTTTACTCCTCTCAACAGCCCAAACAAGTTTCTAAAAGGATGAGTTTGCAACTACTTTACTTTTGAAGAAAATTCAAAACATTCATTATTCAATAGGGCCCAAACTATCAAAAACCAGCGGTTTCAATGAACACACATTTCTTGGTAGAATTATGCAGGACTGAAATTTTTGATGTTTTTCTACTCCTCTCATGAGCCCAAACAAGTCTCTAAAAGCATGAGTTTGCAACTACTTTGCTTTTGGAGAAAATTCAAAACATTCATTATTCAATAGCGCCCAATAGCAAAAATCAGGTTTTGAATGAAGAATCACATTTCTTGGTAGAATCATGCAGGATTGAAATTTTTGATGGTTTTTTACTCCTCTCAACAGCCCAAACAAGTTTCTAAAAGGATGAGTTTGCAACTACTTTACTTTTGGAGAAAATTCAAAACATTCATTATTCAATAGGGCCCAAAATATCAAAAACCAGCGGTTTGAATGAACACACATTTCTTGGTAGAATCGTGCAGGACTGAAATTTTTGATGTTTTTCTACTCCTCTCATGAGCCCAAACAAGTCTCTAAAAGGATGAGTTTGCAACTACTTTACTTTTGGAGAAAATTCAAAACATTCATTATTCAATAGAGCCCAATAGCATAAACCAGCGTTTTGAATGAAGAATCACATTTCTTGGTAGAATCATGCAGGATTGAAATTTTTGATGGTTTTTTACTCCTCTCAACAGCCCAAACAAGTTTCTAAAAGGATGAGTTTGCAACTACTTTACGTTTGGAGAAAATTCAAAACATTCATTATTCAATAGGGCCCAAACTATCAAACACCAGCGGTTTCAATGAACACACATTTCTTGGTAGAATCATGCAGGACTGAAATTTTTGATGTTTTTCTACTCCTCTCATGAGCCCAAACAAGTCTCTAAAAGGATGAGTTTGCAACTACTTTACTTTTGGAGAAAATTCAAAACATTCATTATTCAATAGAGCTCAATAGCAAAAACCAGCGTTTTGAATGAAGAATCACATTTCTTGGTAGAATCATGCAGGATTGAAATTTTTGATGGTTTTTTACTGCTCTCAACAGCCCAAACAAGTTTCTAAAAGGATGAGTTTGCAACTACTTTACTTTTGGAGAAAATTCAAAACATTCATTATTCAATAGGGCCCAAACTATCAAAAACCAGCGGTTTGAATGAACACACATTTTTTGGTATAATCATGCAGGACTGAAATTTTTGATGTTTTTCTACTCCTCTCATGAGCCCAAACAAGTCTCTAAAAGTATGAGTTTGCAACTACTTTACTTTTGGAGAAAATTCAAAACATTCATTATTCAATAGAGCCCAATAGCAAAAATCAGGTTTTGAATGAAGAATCACATTTCTTGGTAGAATCATGCAGGATTTAAATTTTTGATGGTTTTTTACTCCTCTCAACAGCCCAAACAAGTTTCTAAAAGGATGAGTTTGCAACTACTTTACTTTTGGAGAAAATTCAAAACATTCATTATTCAATAGGGCCCAAACTATCAAAAACCAGCGGTTTCAATGAACACACATTTCTTGGTAGAATCGTGCAGGACTGAAATTTTTGATGTTTTTCTACTCCTCTCATGAGCCCAAACAAGTCTCTAAAAGGATGAATTTGCAACTACTTTACTTTTGGAGAAAATTCAAAACATTCATTATTCAATAGAGCCCAATAGCAAAAACCAGCGTTTTGAATGAAGAATCACATTTCTTGGTAGAATCATGCAGGATTTAAATTTTTGATGGTTTTTTACTCCTCTCAACAGCCCAAACAAGTTTCTAAAAGGATGAGTTTGCAACTACTTTACTTTTGGAGAAAATTCAAAACATTCATTATTCAATAGGGCCCAAACTATCAAAAACCAGCGGTTTCAATGAACACACATTTTTTGGTAGAATCATGCAGGACTGAAATTTTTGATGTTTTTCTACTCCTCTCATGAGCCCAAACAAGTCTCTAAAAGCATGAGTTTGCAACTACTTTACTTTTGAAGAAAATTCAAAACATTCATTATTCAATAGAGCCCAATAGCAAAAATCAGGTTTTGAATGAAGAATCACATTTCTTGGTAGAATCATGCAGGATTTAAATTTTTGATGGTTTTTTACTCCTCTCAACAGCCCAAACAAGTTTCTAAAAGGATGAGTTTGCAACTACTTTACTTTTGGAGAAAATTCAAAACATTCATTATTCAATAGGGCCCAAACTATCAAAAACCAGCGGTTTCAATGAACACACATTTCTTGGTAGAATCGTGCAGGACTGAAATTTTTGATGTTTTTCTACTCCTCTCATGAGCCCAAACAAGTCTCTAAAAGGATGAATTTGCAACTACTTTACTTTTGGAGAAAATTCAAAACATTCATTATTCAATAGAGCCCAATAGCAAAAACCAGCGTTTTGAATGAAGAATCACATTTCTTGGTAGAATCATGCAGGATTTAAATTTTTGATGGTTTTTTACTCCTCTCAACAGCCCAAACAAGTTTCTAAAAGGATGAGTTTGCAACTACTTTACTTTTGGAGAAAATTCAAAACATTCATTATTCAATAGGGCCCAAACTATCAAAAACCAGCGGTTTCAATGAACACACATTTCTTGGTAGAATCGTGCAGGACTGAAATTTTTGATGTTTTTCTACTCCTCTCATGAGCCCAAACAAGTCTCTAAAAGGATGAGTTTGCAACTACTTTACTTTTGGAGAAAATTCAAAACATTCATTATTCAATAGAGCCCAATAGCAAAAACCAGCGTTTTGAATGAAGAATCACATTTCTTGGTAGAATCATGCAGGATTGAAATTTTTGATGGTTTTTTACTCCTCTCAACAGCCCAAACAAGTTTCTAAAAGGATGAGTTTGCAACTACTTTACTTTTGGAGAAAATTCAAAACATTCATTATTCAATAGGGCCCAAAGTATCAAAAACCAGCGGTTTCAATGAACACACATTTCTTGGTAGAATCATGCAGGACTGAAATTTTTGATGTTTTTCTACTCCTCTCATGAGCCCAAACAAGTCTCTAGAAGCATGAGTTTGCAACTACTTTACTTTTGGAGAAAATTCAAAACATTCAATATTCAATAGAGCCCAATAGCAAAAACCAGCGTTTTGAATGAAGAATCACATTTCTTGGTAGAATCATGCAGGATTGAAATTTTTGATGGTTTTTTACTCCTCTCAACAGCCCAAACAAGTTTCTAAAAGGATGAGTTTGCAACTACTTTACTTTTGGAGAAAATTCAAAACATTCATTATTCAATAGGGCCCAAACTATCAAAAACCAGCGGATTCAATGAACACACATTTCTTGGTAGAATCATGCAGGACTGAAATTTTTGATGTTTTTCTACTCCTCTCATGAGCCCAAACAAGTCTCTAAAAGCATGAGTTTGCAACTACTTTACTTTTGGAGAAAATTCAAAACATTCATTATTCAATAGAGCCCAATAGCAAAAATCAGGTTTTGAATGAAGAATCACATTTCTTGGTAGAATCATGCAGGATTGAAATTTTTGATGGTTTTTTACTCCTCTCAACAGCCCAAACAAGTTTCTAAAAGGATGAGTTTGCAACTACTTTACTTTTGGAGAAAATTCAAAACATTCATTATTCAATAGGGCCCAAAATATCAAAAACCAGCGGTTTCAATGAACACACATTTCTTGGTAGAATCATGCAGGACTGAAATTTTTGATGTTTTTCTACTCCTCTCATGAGCCCAAACAAGTCTCTAAAAGCATGAGTTTGCAACTACTTTACTTTTGGAGAAAATTCAAAACATTCATTATTCAATAGAGCCCAATAGCAAAAATCAGGTTTTGAATGAAGAATCACATTTCTTGGTAGAATCATGCAGGATTGAAATTTTTGATGGTTTTTTACTCCTCTCAACAGCCCAAACAAGTTTCTAAAAGGATGAGTTTGCAACTACTTTACTTTTGGAGAAAATTCAAAACATTCATTATTCAATAGGGCCCAAAATATCAAAAACCAGCGGTTTGAATGAACACACATTTCTTGGTAGAATCGTGCAGGACTGAAATTTTTGATGTTTTTCTACTACTCTCATGAGCCCAAACAAGACTCTAAAAGGATGAGTTTGCAACTACTTTACTTTTGGAGAAAATTCAAAACATTCATTATTCAATAGAGCCCAATAGCAATAACCAGCGTTTTAAATGAAGAATCACATTTCTTGGTAGAATCATGCAGGATTGAAATTTTTGATGTTTTTTTACTCATCTCAACAGCCCAAACAAGTTTCTAAAAGGATGAGTTTGCAACTACTTTACTTTTGGAGAAAATTCAAAACATTCATTATTCAATAGGGCCCAAACTATCAAAAACCAGCGGTTTCAATTAACACACATTTCTTGGTAGAATCATGCAGGACTGAAATTTTTGATGTTTTTCTACTCCTCTCATGAGCCCAAACAAGTCTCTAAAAGCATGAGTTTGCAACTACTTTACTTTTGGAGAAAATTCAAAACATTCATTATTCAATAGAGCCCAATAGCAAAAATCAGGTTTTGAATGAAGAATCACATTTCTTGGTAGAATCATGCAGGATTGAAATTTTTGATGGTTTTTTACTCCTCTCAACAGCCCAAACAAGTTTCTAAAAGGATGAGTTTGCAACTACTTTACGTTTGGAGAAAATTCAAAACATTCATTATTCAATAGGGCCCAAACTATCAAACACCAGCGGTTTCAATGAACACACATTTTTTGGTAGAATCATGCAGGACTGAAATTTTTGATGTTTTTCTACTCCTCTCATGAGCCCAAACAAGTCTCTAAAAGCATGAGTTTGCAACTACTTTACTTTTGAAGAAAATTCAAAACATTCATTATTCAATAGAGCCCAATAGCAAAAATCAGGTTTTGAATGAAGAATCACATTTCTTGGTAGAATCATGCAGGATTGAAATTTTTGATGGTTTTTTACTCCTCTCAACAGCCCAAACAAGTTTCTAAAAGGATGAGTTTGCAACTACTTTACTTTTGGAGAAAATTCAAAACATTCATTATTCAATAGGGCCCAAACTATCAAAAACCAGCGGTTTCAATGAACACACATTTCTTGGTAGAATCGTGCAGGACTGAAATTTTTGATGTTTTTCTACTCCTCTCATGAGCCCAAACAAGTCTCTAAAAGGATGAATTTGCAACTACTTTACTTTTGGAGAAAATTCAAAACATTCATTATTCAATAGAGCCCAATAGCAAAAACCAGCGTTTTGAATGAAGAATCACATTTCTTGGTAGAATCAAGCAGGATTTAAATTTTTGATGGTTTTTTACTCCTCTCAACAGCCCAAACAAGTTTCTAAAAGGATGAGTTTGCAACTACTTTACTTTTGGAGAAAATTCAAAACATTCATTATTCAATAGGGCCCAAACTATCAAAAACCAGCGGTTTCAATGAACACACATTTCTTGGTAGAATCATGCAGGACTGAAATTTTTGATGTTTTTCTACTCCTCTCATGAGCCCAAACAAGTCTCTAAAAGCATGAGTTTGCAACTACTTTACTTTTGGAGAAAATTCAAAACATTCATTATTCAATAGAGCCCAATAGCAAAAACCAGCGTTTTGAATGAAGAATCACATTTCTTGGTAGAATCATGCAGGATTGAAATTTTTGATGGTTTTTTACTCCTCTCAACAGCCCAAACAAGTTTCTAAAAGGATGAGTTTGCAACTACTTTACCTTTGGTGAAAATTCAAAACATTCATTATTCAATATGGCCCAAACTATCAAAAACCAGCGGTTTCAATGAACACACATTTCTTGGTAGAATCATGCAGGACTGAAATTTTTGATGTTTTTCTACTCCTCTCATGAGCCCAAACAAGTCTCTAAAAGCATGAGTTTGCAACTACTTTACTTTTGGAGAAAATTCAAAACATTCATTATTCAATAGAGCCCAATAGCAAAAACCAGCGTTTTGAATGAAGAATCACATTTCTTGGTAGAATCATGCAGGATTGAAATTTTTGATGGTTTTTTACTCCTCTCAACAGCCCAAACAAGTTTCTAAAAGGATGAGTTTGCAACTACTTTACTTTTGGAGAAAATTCAAAACATTCATTATTCAATAGGGCCCAAACTATCAAAAACCAGCGGTTTCAATGAACACACATTTCTTGGTAGAATCATGCAGGACTGAAAATTTTGATGTTTTTCTACTCCTCTCATGAGCCCAAACAAGTCTCTAAAAGCATGAGTTTGCAACTACTTTACTTTTGAAGAAAATTCAAAACATTCATTATTCAATAGAGCCCAATAGCAAAAATCAGGTTTTGAATGAAGAATCACATTTCTTGGTAGAATCATGCAGGATTGAAATTTTTGATGGTTTTTTACTCCTCTCAACAGCCCAAACAAGTTTCTAAAAGGATGAGTTTGCAACTACTTTACTTTTGGAGAAAATTCAAAACATTCATTATTCAATAGGGCCCAAACTATCAAAAACCAGCGGTTTCAATGAACACACATTTCTTGGTAGAATCGTGCAGGACTGAAATTTTTGATGTTTTTCTACTCCTCTCATGAGCCCAAACAAGTCTCTAAAAGCATGAGTTTGCAACTACTTTACTTTTGGAGAAAATTCAGAACATTCATTATTCAATAGAGCCCAATAGCAAAAATCAGGTTTTGAATGAAGAATCACATTTCTTGGTAGAATCATGCAGGATTGAAATTTTTGATGGTTTTTTACTCCTCTCAACAGCCCAAACAAGTTTCTAAAAGGATGAGTTTGCAACTACTTTACTTTTGGAGAAAATTCAAAACATTCATTATTCAATAGGGCCCAAACTATCAAAAACCAGCGGTTTCAATGAACACACATTTCTTGGTAGAATCGTGCAGGACTGAAATTTTTGATGTTTTTCTACTCCTCTCATGAGCCCAAACAAGTCTCTAAAAGGATGAGTTTGCAACTACTTTACTTTTGGAGAAAATTCAAAACATTCATTATTCAATAGAGCCCAATAGCAAAAACCAGCGTTTTGAATGAAGAATCACATTTCTTGGTAGAATCATGCAGGATTGAAATTTTTGATGGTTTTTTACTCCTCTCAACAGCCCAAACAAGTTTCTAAAAGGATGAGTTTGCAACTACTTTACTTTTGGAGAAAATTCAAAACATTCATTATTCAATAGGGCCCAAACTATCAAAAACCAGCGGTTTCAATGAACACACATTTCTTGGTAGAATCATGCAGGACTGAAAATTTTGATGTTTTTCTACTCCTCTCATGAGCCCAAACAAGTCTCTAAAAGCATGAGTTTGCAACTACTTTACTTTTGGAGAAAATTCAAAACATTCAATATTCAATAGAGCCCAATAGCAAAAATCAGGTTTTGAATGAAGAATCACATTTCTTGGTAGAATCATGCAGGATTGAAATTTTTGATGGTTTTTTACTCCTCTCAACAGCCCAAACAAGTTTCTAAAAGGATGAGTTTGCAACTACTTTACTTTTGGAGAAAATTCAAAACATTCATTATTCAATAGGGCCCAAACTATCAAAAACCAGCGGTTTGAATGAACACACATTTTTTGGTAGAATCATGCAGGACTGAAATTTTTGATGTTTTTCTACTCCTCTCATGAGCCCAAACAAGTCTCTAAAAGCATGAGTTTGCAACTACTTTACTTTTGGAGAAAATTCAAAACATTCATTATTCAATAGAGCCCAATAGCAAAAATCAGGTTTTGAATGAAGAATCACATTTCTTGGTAGAATCATGCAGGATTGAAATTTTTGATGGTTTTTTACTCCTCTCAACAGCCCAAACAAGTTTCTAAAAGGATGAGTTTGCAACTACTTTACTTTTGGAGAAAATTCAAAACATTCATTATTCAATAGGGCCCAAACTATCAAAAACCAGCGGTTTCAATGAACACACATTTCTTGGTAGAATCGTGCAGGACTGAAATTTTTGATGTTTTTCTACTCCTCTCATGAGCCCAAACAAGTCTCTAAAAGGATGAATTTGCAACTACTTTACTTTTGGAGAAAATTCAAAACATTCATTATTCAATAGAGCCCAATAGCAAAAACCAGCGTTTTGAATGAAGAATCACATTTCTTGGTAGAATCATGCAGGTTTTAAATTTTTGATGGTTTTTTACTCCTCTCAACAGCCCAAACAAGTTTCTAAAAGGATGAGTTTGCAACTACTTTACTTTTGGAGAAAATTCAAAACATTCATTATTCAATAGGGCCCAAACTATCAAAAACCAGCGGTTTCAATGAACACACATTTTTTGGTAGAATCATGCAGGACTGAAATTTTTGATGTTTTTCTACTCCTCTCATGAGCCCAAACAAGTCTCTAAAAGCATGAGTTTGCAACTACTTTACTTTTGAAGAAAATTCAAAACATTCATTATTCAATAGAGCCCAATAGCAAAAATCAGGTTTTGAATGAAGAATCACATTTCTTGGTAGAATCATGCAGGATTGAAATTTTTGATGGTTTTTTACTCCTCTCAACAGCCCAAACAAGTTTCTAAAAGGATGAGTTTGCAACTACTTTACTTTTGGAGAAAATTCAAAACATTCATTATTCAATAGGGCCCAAACTATCAAAAACCAGCGGTTTCAATGAACACACATTTCTTGGTAGAATCGTGCAGGACTGAAATTTTTGATGTTTTTCTACTCCTCTCATGAGCCCAAACAAGTCTCTAAAAGGATGAATTTGCAACTACTTTACTTTTGGAGAAAATTCAAAACATTCATTATTCAATAGAGCCCAATAGCAAAAAACAGCGTTTTGAATGAAGAATCACATTTCTTGGTAGAATCATGCAGGATTTAAATTTTTGATGGTTTTTTACTCCTCTCAACAGCCCAAACAAGTTTCTAAAAGGATGAGTTTGCAACTACTTTACTTTTGGAGAAAATTCAAAACATTCATTATTCAATAGGGCCCAAACTATCAAAAACCAGCGGTTTCAATGAACACACATTTCTTGGTAGAATCATGCAGGACTGAAATTTTTGATGTTTTTCTACTCCTCTCATGAGCCCAAACAAGTCTCTAAAAGCATGAGTTTGCAACTACTTTACTTTTGGAGAAAATTCAAAACATTCATTATTCAATAGAGCCCAATAGCAAAAATCAGGTTTTGAATGAAGAATCACATTTCTTGGTAAAATCATGCAGGATTGAAATTTTTGATGGTTTTTTACTCCTCTCAACAGCCCAAACAAGTTTCTAAAAGGATGAGTTTGCAACTACTTTACTTTTGGAGAAAATTCAAAACATTCATTATTCAATAGGGCCCAAACTATCAAAAACCAGCGGTTTCAATGAACACACATTTCTTGGTAGAATCATGCAGGACTGAAATTTTTGATGTTTTTCTACTCCTCTCATGAGCCCAAACAAGTCTCTAAAAGCATGAGTTTGCAACTACTTTACTTTTGGAGAAAATTCAAAACATTCATTATTCAATAGAGCCCAATAGCAAAAACCAGCGTTTTGAATGAAGAATCACATTTCTTGGTAGAATCATGCAGGATTGAAATTTTTGATGGTTTTTTACTCCTCTCAACAGCCCAAACAAGTTTCTAAAAGGATGAGTTTGCAACTACTTTACCTTTGGTGAAAATTCAAAACATTCATTATTCAATATGGCCCAAACTATCAAAAACCAGCGGTTTCAATGAACACACATTTCTTGGTAGAATCATGCAGGACTGAAATTTTTGATGTTTTTCTACTCCTCTCATGAGCCCAAACAAGTCTCTAAAAGCATGAGTTTGCAACTACTTTACTTTTGGAGAAAATTCAAAACATTCATTATTCAATAGAGCCCAATAGCAAAAACCAGCGTTTTGAATGAAGAATCACATTTCTTGGTAGAATCATGCAGGATTGAAATTTTTGATGGATTTTTACTCCTCTCAACAGCCCAAACAAGTTTCTAAAAGGATGAGTTTGCAACTACTTTACCTTTGGTGAAAATTCAAAACATTCATTATTCAATATGGCCCAAACTATCAAAAACCAGCGGTTTCAATGAACACACATTTCTTGGTAGAATCATGCAGGACTGAAATTTTTGATGTTTTTCTACTCCTCTCATGAGCCCAAACAAGTCTCTAAAAGCATGAGTTTGCAACTACTTTACTTTTGGAGAAAATTCAAAACATTCATTATTCAATAGAGCCCAATAGCAAAAATCAGGTTTTGAATGAAGAATCACATTTCTTGGTAGAATCATGCAGGATTGAAATTTTTGATGGTTTTTTACTCCTCTCAACAGCCCAAACAAGTTTCTAAAAGGATGAGTTTGCAACTACTTTACTTTTGGAGAAAATTCAAAACATTCATTATTCAATAGGGCCCAAACTATCAAAAACCAGCGGTTTCAATGAACACACATTTCTTGGTAGAATCATGCAGGACTGAAATTTTTGATGTTTTTCTACTCCTCTTATGAGTCCAAACAAGTCTCTAAAAGGATGAGTTTGCAACTACTTTACTTTTGGAGAAAATTCAAAACATTCATTATTCAATAGAGCCCAATAGCAAAAACCAGCGTTTTGAATGAAGAATCACATTTCTTGGTAGAATCATGCAGGATTGAAATTTTTGATGGTTTTTTACTCCTCTCAACAGCCCAAACAAGTTTCTAAAAGGATGAGTTTGCAACTACTTTACTTTTGGAGAAAATTCAAAACATTCATTATTCAATAGAGCCCAATAGCAAAAACCAGCGTTTTGAATGAAGAATCACATTTCTTGGTAGAATCATGCAGGATTGAAATTTTTGATGGTTTTTTACTTCTCTCAACAGCCCAAACAAGTTTCTAAAAGGATGAGTTTGCAACTACTTTACTTTTGGAGAAAATTCAAAACATTCATTATTCAATAGGGCCCAAAATATCAATAACCAGCGGTTTGAATGAACACACATTTCTTGGTAGAATCGTGCAGGACTGAAATTTCTGATTTTTTTCTACTCCTCTCATGAGCCCAAACAAGTCTCTAAAAGGATGAGTTTGCAACTACTTTACTTTTGGAGAAAATTCAAAACATTCATTATTCAATAGAGCCCAATAGCAAAAACCAGCGTTTTGAATGAAGAATCACATTTCTTGGTAGAATCATGCAGGATTGAAATTTTTGATGGTTTTTTACTCCTCTCAACAGCCCAAACAAGTTTCTAAAAGGATGAGTTTGCAACTACTTTACTTTTGGAGAAAATTCAAAACATTCATTATTCAATAGGGCCCAAACTATCAAAAACCAGCGGTTTCAATGAACACACATTTCTTGGTAGAATCATGCAGGACTGAAATTTTTGATGTTTTTCTACTCCTCTCATGAGCCCAAACAAGTCTCTAAAAGCATGAGTTTGCAACTACTTTACTTTTGGAGAAAATTCAAAACATTCATTATTCAATAGAGTCCAATAGCAAAAATCAGGTTTTGAATGAAGAATCACATTTCTTGGTAGAATCATGCAGGATTGAAATTTTTGATGGTTTTTTACTCCTCTCAACAGCCCAAACAAGTTTCTAAAAGGATGAGTTTGCAACTACTTTACTTTTGGAGAAAATTCAAAACATTCATTATTCAATAGGGCCCAAAATATCAAAAACCAGCGGTTTGAATGAACACACATTTCTTGGTAGAATCGTGCAGGACTGAAATTTTTGATGTTTTTCTACTCCTCTCATGAGCCCAAACAAGTCTCTAAAAGGATGAGTTTGCAACTACTTTACTTTTGGAGAAAATTCAAAACATTCATTATTCAATAGAGCCCAATAGCAATAACCAGCGTTTTAAATGAAGAATCACATTTCTTGGTAGAATCATGCAGGATTGAAATTTTTGATGTTTTTTTACTCATCTCAACAGCCCAAACAAGTTTCTAAAAGGATGAGTTTGCAACTACTTTACTTTTGGAGAAAATTCAAAACATTCATTATTCAATAGGGCCCAAACTATCAAAAACCAGCGGTTTCAATGAACACACATTTTTTGGTAGAATCATGCAGGACTGAAATTTTTGATGTTTTTCTACTCCTCTCATGAGCCCAAACAAGTCTCTAAAAGCATGAGTTTGCAACTACTTTACTTTTGAAGAAAATTCAAAACATTCATTATTCAATAGAGCCCAATAGCAAAAATCAGGTTTTGAATGAAGAATCACATTTCTTGGTAGAATCATGCAGGATTGAAATTTTTGATGGTTTTTTACTCCTCTCAACAGCCCAAACAAGTTTCTAAAAGGATGAGTTTGCAACTACTTTACTTTTGGAGAAAATTCAAAACATTCATTATTCAATAGGGCCCAAACTATCAAAAACCAGCGGTTTCAATGAACACACATTTCTTGGTAGAATCGTGCAGGACTGAAATTTTTGATGTTTTTCTACTCCTCTCATGAGCCCAAACAAGTCTCTAAAAGGATGAATTTGCAACTACTTTACTTTTGGAGAAAATTCAAAACATTCATTATTCAATAGAGCCCAATAGCAAAAACCAGCGTTTTGAATGAAGAATCACATTTCTTGGTAGAATCATGCAGGATTGAAATTTTTGATGGTTTTTTACTCCTCTCAACAGCCCAAACAAGTTTCTAAAAGGATGAGTTTGCAACTACTTTACTTTTGGAGAAAATTCAAAACATTCATTATTCAATAGGGCCCAAAGTATCAAAAACCAGCGGTTTCAATGAACACACATTTCTTGGTAGAATCATGCAGGACTGAAATTTTTGATGTTTTTCTACTCCTCTCATGAGCCCAAACAAGTCTCTAAAAGCATGAGTTTGCAACTACTTTACTTTTGGAGAAAATTCAAAACATTCAATATTCAATAGAGCCCAATAGCAAAAACCAGCATTTTGAATGAAGAATCACATTTCTTGGTAGAATCATGCAGGATTGAAATTTTTGATGGTTTTTTACTCCTCTCAACAGCCCAAACAAGTTTCTAAAAGGATGAGTTTGCAACTACTTTACTTTTGGAGAAAATTCAAAACATTCATTATTCAATAGGGCCCAAACTATCAAAAACCAGCGGATTCAATGAACACACATTTCTTGGTAGAATCATGCAGGACTGAAATTTTTGATGTTTTTCTACTCCTCTCATGAGCCCAAACAAGTCTCTAAAAGCATGAGTTTGCAACTACTTTACTTTTGGAGAAAATTCAAAACATTCATTATTCAATAGAGCCCAATAGCAAAAATCAGGTTTTGAATGAAGAATCACATTTCTTGGTAGAATCATGCAGGATTGAAATTTTTGATGGTTTTTTACTCCTCTCAACAGCCCAAACAAGTTTCTAAAAGGATGAGTTTGCAACTACTTTACTTTTGGAGAAAATTCAAAACATTCATTATTCAATAGGGCCCAAAATATCAAAAACCAGCGGTTTCAATGAACACACATTTCTTGGTAGAATCATGCAGGACTGAAATTTTTGATGTTTTTCTACTCCTCTCATGAGCCCAAACAAGTCTCTAAAAGCATGAGTTTGCAACTACTTTACTTTTGGAGAAAATTCAAAACATTCATTATTCAATAGAGCCCAATAGCAAAAATCAGGTTTTGAATGAAGAATCACATTTCTTGGTAGAATCATGCAGGATTGAAATTTTTGATGGTTTTTTACTCCTCTCAACAGCCCAAACAAGTTTCTAAAAGGATGAGTTTGCAACTACTTTACCTTTGGTGAAAATTCAAAACATTCATTATTCAATATGGCCCAAACTATCAAAAACCAGCGGTTTCAATGAACACACATTTCTTGGTAGAATCATGCAGGACTGAAATTTTTGATGTTTTTCTACTCCTCTCATGAGCCCAAACAAGTCTCTAAAAGCATGAGTTTGCAACTACTTTACTTTTGGAGAAAATTCAAAACATTCATTATTCAATAGAGCCCAATAGCAAAAACCAGCGTTTTGAATGAAGAATCACATTTCTTGGTAGAATCATGCAGGATTGAAATTTTTGATGGTTTTTTACTCCTCTCAACAGCCCAAACAAGTTTCTAAAAGGATGAGTTTGCAACTACTTTACCTTTGGTGAAAATTCAAAACATTCATTATTCAATATGGCCCAAACTATCAAAAACCAGCGGTTTCAATGAACACACATTTCTTGGTAGAATCATGCAGGACTGAAATTTTTGATGTTTTTCTACTCCTCTCATGAGCCCAAACAAGTCTCTAAAAGCATGAGTTTGCAACTACTTTACTTTTGGAGAAAATTCAAAACATTCATTATTCAATAGAGCCCAATAGCAAAAACCAGCGTTTTGAATGAAGAATCACATTTCTTGGTAGAATCATGCAGGATTGAAATTTTTGATGGTTTTTTACTCCTCTCAACAGCCCAAACAAGTTTCTAAAAGGATGAGTTTGCAACTACTTTACTTTTGGAGAAAATTCAAAACATTCATTATTCAATAGGGCCCAAACTATCAAAAACCAGCGGTTTCAATGAACACACATTTCTTGGTAGAATCATGCAGGACTGAAAATTTTGATGTTTTTCTACTCCTCTCATGAGCCCAAACAAGTCTCTAAAAGCATGAGTTTGCAACTACTTTACTTTTGAAGAAAATTCAAAACATTCATTATTCAATAGAGCCCAATAGCAAAAATCAGGTTTTGAATGAAGAATCACATTTCTTGGTAGAATCATGCAGGATTGAAATTTTTGATGGTTTTTTACTCCTCTCAACAGCCCAAACAAGTTTCTAAAAGGATGAGTTTGCAACTACTTTACTTTTGGAGAAAATTCAAAACATTCATTATTCAATAGGGCCCAAACTATCAAAAACCAGCGGTTTCAATGAACACACATTTCTTGGTAGAATCGTGCAGGACTGAAATTTTTGATGTTTTTCTACTCCTCTCATGAGCCCAAACAAGTCTCTAAAAGGATGAGTTTGCAACTACTTTACTTTTGGAGAAAATTCAAAACATTCATTATTCAATTGAGCCCAATAGCAAAAACCAGCGTTTTGAATGAAGAATCACATTTCTTGGTAGAATCATGCAGGATTGAAATTTTTGATGGTTTTTTACTCCTCTCAACAGCCCAAACAAGTTTCTAAAAGGATGAGTTTGCAACTACTTTACTTTTGGAGAAAATTCAAAACATTCATTATTCAATAGGGCCCAAACTATCAAAAACCAGCGGTTTCAATGAACACACATTTCTTGGTAGAATCATGCAGGACTGAAAATTTTGATGTTTTTCTACTCCTCTCATGAGCCCAAACAAGTCTCTAAAAGCATGAGTTTGCAACTACTTTACTTTTGGAGAAAATTCAAAACATTCAATATTCAATAGAGCCCAATAGCAAAAATCAGGTTTTGAATGAAGAATCACATTTCTTGGTAGAATCATGCAGGATTGAAATTTTTGATGGTTTTTTACTCCTCTCAACAGCCCAAACAAGTTTCTAAAAGGATGAGTTTGCAACTACTTTACTTTTGGAGAAAATTCAAAACATTCATTATTCAATAGGGCCCAAACTATCAAAAACCAGCGGTTTGAATGAACACACATTTTTTGGTAGAATCATGCAGGACTGAAATTTTTGATGTTTTTCTACTCCTCTCATGAGCCCAAACAAGTCTCTAAAAGCATGAGTTTGCAACTACTTTACTTTTGGAGAAAATTCAAAACATTCATTATTCAATAGAGCCCAATAGCAAAAATCAGGTTTTGAATGAAGAATCACATTTCTTGGTAGAATCATGCAGGATTGAAATTTTTGATGGTTTTTTACTCCTCTCAACAGCCCAAACAAGTTTCTAAAAGGATGAGTTTGCAACTACTTTACTTTTGGAGAAAATTCAAAACATTCATTATTCAATAGGGCCCAAACTATCAAAAACCAGCGGTTTCAATGAACACACATTTCTTGGTAGAATCGTGCAGGACTGAAATTTTTGATGTTTTTCTACTCCTCTCATGAGCCCAAACAAGTCTCTAAAAGGATGAATTTGCAACTACTTTACTTTTGGAGAAAATTCAAAACATTCATTATTCAATAGAGCCCAATAGCAAAAACCAGCGTTTTGAATGAAGAATCACATTTCTTGGTAGAATCATGCAGGTTTTAAATTTTTGATGGTTTTTTACTCCTCTCAACAGCCCAAACAAGTTTCTAAAAGGATGAGTTTGCAACTACTTTACTTTTGGAGAAAATTCAAAACATTCATTATTCAATAGGGCCCAAACTATCAAAAACCAGCGGTTTCAATGAACACACATTTTTTGGTAGAATCATGCAGGACTGAAATTTTTGATGTTTTTCTACTCCTCTCATGAGCCCAAACAAGTCTCTAAAAGCATGAGTTTGCAACTACTTTACTTTTGAAGAAAATTCAAAACATTCATTATTCAATAGAGCCCAATAGCAAAAATCAGGTTTTGAATGAAGAATCACATTTCTTGGTAGAATCATGCAGGATTGAAATTTTTGATGGTTTTTTACTCCTCTCAACAGCCCAAACAAGTTTCTAAAAGGATGAGTTTGCAACTACTTTACTTTTGGAGAAAATTCAAAACATTCATTATTCAATAGGGCCCAAACTATCAAAAACCAGCGGTTTCAATGAACACACATTTCTTGGTAGAATCATGCAGGACTGAAATTTTTGATGTTTTTCTACTCCTCTCATGAGCCCAAACCAGTCTCTAAAAGCATGAGTTTGCAACTACTTTACTTTTGGAGAAAATTCAAAACATTCATTATTCAATAGAGCCCAATAGCAAAAATCAGGTTTTGAATGAAGAATCACATTTCTTGGTAAAATCATGCAGGATTGAAATTTTTGATGGTTTTTTACTCCTCTCAACAGCCCAAACAAGTTTCTAAAAGGATGAGTTTGCAACTACTTTACCTTTGGAGAAAATTCAAAACATTCATTATTCAATAGGGCCCAAACTATCAAAAACCAGCGGTTTCAATGAACACACATTTCTTGGTAGAATCATGCAGGACTGAAATTTTTGATGTTTTTCTACTCCTCTCATGAGCCCAAACAAGTCTCTAAAAGCATGAGTTTGCAACTACTTTACTTTTGGAGAAAATTCAAAACATTCATTATTCAATAGAGCCCAATAGCAAAAACCAGCGTTTTGAATGAAGAATCACATTTCTTGGTAGAATCATGCAGGATTGAAATTTTTGATGGTTTTTTACTCCTCTCAACAGCCCAAACAAGTTTCTAAAAGGATGAGTTTGCAACTACTTTACCTTTGGTGAAAATTCAAAACATTCATTATTCAATATGGCCCAAACTATCAAAAACCAGCGGTTTCAATGAACACACATTTCTTGGTAGAATCATGCAGGACTGAAATTTTTGATGTTTTTCTACTCCTCTCATGAGCCCAAACAAGTCTCTAAAAGCATGAGTTTGCAACTACTTTACTTTTGGAGAAAATTCAAAACATTCATTATTCAATAGAGCCCAATAGCAAAAACCAGCGTTTTGAATGAAGAATCACATTTCTTGGTAGAATCATGCAGGATTGAAATTTTTGATGGATTTTTACTCCTCTCAACAGCCCAAACAAGTTTCTAAAAGGATGAGTTTGCAACTACTTTACCTTTGGTGAAAATTCAAAACATTCATTATTCAATATGGCCCAAACTATCAAAAACCAGCGGTTTCAATGAACACACATTTCTTGGTAGAATCATGCAGGACTGAAATTTTTGATGTTTTTCTACTCCTCTCATGAGCCCAAACAAGTCTCTAAAAGCATGAGTTTGCAACTACTTTACTTTTGGAGAAAATTCAAAACATTCATTATTCAATAGAGCCCAATAGCAAAAATCAGGTTTTGAATGAAGAATCACATTTCTTGGTAGAATCATGCAGGATTGAAATTTTTGATGGTTTTTTACTCCTCTCAACAGCCCAAACAAGTTTCTAAAAGGATGAGTTTGCAACTACTTTACTTTTGGAGAAAATTCAAAACATTCATTATTCAATAGGGCCCAAACTATCAAAAACCAGCGGTTTCAATGAACACACATTTCTTGGTAGAATCATGCAGGACTGAAATTTTTGATGTTTTTCTACTCCTCTTATGAGTCCAAACAAGTCTCTAAAAGGATGAGTTTGCAACTACTTTACTTTTGGAGAAAATTCAAAACATTCATTATTCAATAGAGCCCAATAGCAAAAACCAGCGTTTTGAATGAAGAATCACATTTCTTGGTAGAATCATGCAGGATTGAAATTTTTGATGGTTTTTTACTCCTCTCAACAGCTCAAACAAGTTTCTAAAAGGATGAGTTTGCAACTACTTTACTTTTGGAGAAAATTCAAAACATTCATTATTCAATAGAGCCCAATAGCAAAAACCAGCGTTTTGAATGAAGAATCACATTTCTTGGTAGAATCATGCAGGATTGAAATTTTTGATGGTTTTTTACTTCTCTCAACAGCCCAAACAAGTTTCTAAAAGGATGAGTTTGCAACTACTTTACTTTTGGAGAAAATTCAAAACATTCATTATTCAATAGGGCCCAAAATATCAATAACCAGCGGTTTGAATGAACACACATTTCTTGGTAGAATCGTGCAGGACTGAAATTTCTGATTTTTTTCTACTCCTCTCATGAGCCCAAACAAGTCTCTAAAAGGATGAGTTTGCAACTACTTTACTTTTGGAGAAAATTCAAAACATTCATTATTCAATAGAGCCCAATAGCAAAAACCAGCGTTTTGAATG
Organism: Dendrobates tinctorius; assembly: GCF_039654945.1. NCBI lineage: Eukaryota > Metazoa > Chordata > Amphibia > Anura > Dendrobatidae > Dendrobates > Dendrobates tinctorius. The sequence continues at coordinate 29,044,018 of NW_027361793.1, forward strand.
AAGAATCACATTTCTTGGTAGAATCATGCAGGATTGAAATTTTTGATGGTTTTTTACTCCTCTCAACAGCCCAAACAAGTTTCTAAAAGGATGAGTTTGCAACTACTTTACTTTTGGAGAAAATTCAAAACATTCATTATTCAATAGGGCCCAAACTATCAAAAACCAGCAGTTTCAATGAACACACATTTCTTGGTAGAATCATGCAGGACTGAAATTTTTGATGTTTTTCTACTCCTCTCATGAGCCCAAACAAGTCTCTAAAAGCATGAGTTTGCAACTACTTTACTTTTGGAGAAAATTCAAAACATTCATTATTCAATAGAGCCCAATAGCAAAAATCAGGTTTTGAATGAAGAATCACATTTCTTGGTAGAATCATGCAGGATTGAAATTTTTGATGGTTTTTTACTCCTCTCAACAGCCCAAACAAGTTTCTAAAAGGATGAGTTTGCAACTACTTTACTTTTGGAGAAAATTCAAAACATTCATTATTCAATAGGGCCCAAAATATCAAAAACCAGCGGTTTGAATGAACACACATTTCTTGGTAGAATCGTGCAGGACTGAAATTTTTGATGTTTTTCTACTCCTCTCATGAGCCCAAACAAGTCTCTAAAAGGATGAGTTTGCAACTACTTTACTTTTGGAGAAAATTCAAAACATTCATTATTCAATAGAGCCCAATAGCAATAACCAGCGTTTTAAATGAAGAATCACATTTCTTGGTAGAATCATGCAGGATTGAAATTTTTGATGTTTTTTTACTCATCTCAACAGCCCAAACAAGTTTCTAAAAGGATGAGTTTGCAACTACTTTACTTTTGGAGAAAATTCAAAACATTCATTATTCAATAGGGCCCAAACTATCAAAAACCAGCGGTTTCAATGAACACACATTTTTTGGTAGAATCATGCAGGACTGAAATTTTTGATGTTTTTCTACTCCTCTCATGAGCCCAAACAAGTCTCTAAAAGCATGAGTTTGCAACTACTTTACTTTTGAAGAAAATTCAAAACATTCATTATTCAATAGAGCCCAATAGCAAAAATCAGGTTTTGAATGAAGAATCACATTTCTTGGTAGAATCATGCAGGATTGAAATTTTTGATGGTTTTTTACTCCTCTCAACAGCCCAAACAAGTTTCTAAAAGGATGAGTTTGCAACTACTTTACTTTTGGAGAAAATTCAAAACATTCATTATTCAATAGGGCCCAAACTATCAAAAACCAGCGGTTTCAATGAACACACATTTCTTGGTAGAATCGTGCAGGACTGAAATTTTTGATGTTTTTCTACTCCTCTCATGAGCCCAAACAAGTCTCTAAAAGGATGAATTTGCAACTACTTTACTTTTGGAGAAAATTCAAAACATTCATTATTCAATAGAGCCCAATAGCAAAAACCAGCGTTTTGAATGAAGAATCACATTTCTTGGTAGAATCATGCAGGATTGAAATTTTTGATGGTTTTTTACTCCTCTCAACAGCCCAAACAAGTTTCTAAAAGGATGAGTTTGCAACTACTTTACTTTTGGAGAAAATTCAAAACATTCATTATTCAATAGGGCCCAAAGTATCAAAAACCAGCGGTTTCAATGAACACACATTTCTTGGTAGAATCATGCAGGACTGAAATTTTTGATGTTTTTCTACTCCTCTCATGAGCCCAAACAAGTCTCTAAAAGCATGAGTTTGCAACTACTTTACTTTTGGAGAAAATTCAAAACATTCAATATTCAATAGAGCCCAATAGCAAAAACCAGCATTTTGAATGAAGAATCACATTTCTTGGTAGAATCATGCAGGATTGAAATTTTTGATGGTTTTTTACTCCTCTCAACAGCCCAAACAAGTTTCTAAAAGGATGAGTTTGCAACTACTTTACTTTTGGAGAAAATTCAAAACATTCATTATTCAATAGGGCCCAAACTATCAAAAACCAGCGGATTCAATGAACACACATTTCTTGGTAGAATCATGCAGGACTGAAATTTTTGATGTTTTTCTACTCCTCTCATGAGCCCAAACAAGTCTCTAAAAGCATGAGTTTGCAACTACTTTACTTTTGGAGAAAATTCAAAACATTCATTATTCAATAGAGCCCAATAGCAAAAATCAGGTTTTGAATGAAGAATCACATTTCTTGGTAGAATCATGCAGGATTGAAATTTTTGATGGTTTTTTACTCCTCTCAACAGCCCAAACAAGTTTCTAAAAGGATGAGTTTGCAACTACTTTACTTTTGGAGAAAATTCAAAACATTCATTATTCAATAGGGCCCAAACTATCAAAAACCAGCGGTTTCAATGAACACACATTTCTTGGTAGAATCATGCAGGACTGAAATTTTTGATGTTTTTCTACTCCTCTCATGAGCCCAAACAAGTCTCTAAAAGCATGAGTTTGCAACTACTTTACTTTTGGAGAAAATTCAAAACATTCATTATTCAATAGAGCCCAATAGCAAAAATCAGGTTTTGAATGAAGAATCACATTTCTTGGTAGAATCATGCAGGATTGAAATTTTTGATGGTTTTTTACTCCTCTCAACAGCCCAAACAAGTTTCTAAAAGGATGAGTTTGCAACTACTTTACGTTTGGAGAAAATTCAAAACATTCATTATTCAATAGGGCCCAAACTATCAAACACCAGCGGTTTCAATGAACACACATTTTTTGGTAGAATCATGCAGGACTGAAATTTTTGATGTTTTTCTACTCCTCTCATGAGCCCAAACAAGTCTCTAAAAGCATGAGTTTGCAACTACTTTACTTTTGAAGAAAATTCAAAACATTCATTATTCAATAGAGCCCAATAGCAAAAATCAGGTTTTGAATGAAGAATCACATTTCTTGGTAGAATCATGCAGGATTGAAATTTTTGATGGTTTTTTACTCCTCTCAACAGCCCAAACAAGTTTCTAAAAGGATGAGTTTGCAACTACTTTACTTTTGGAGAAAATTCAAAACATTCATTATTCAATAGGGCCCAAACTATCAAAAACCAGCGGTTTCAATGAACACACATTTCTTGGTAGAATCATGCAGGACTGAAATTTTTGATGTTTTTCTACTCCTCTCATGAGCCCAAACAAGTCTCTAAAAGCATGAGTTTGCAACTACTTTACTTTTGGAGAAAATTCAAAACATTCATTATTCAATAGAGCCCAATAGCAAAAATCAGGTTTTGAATGAAGAATCACATTTCTTGGTAGAATCATGCAGGATTGAAATTTTTGATGGTTTTTTACTCCTCTCAACAGCCCAAACAAGTTTCTAAAAGGATGAGTTTGCAACTACTTTACTTTTGGAGAAAATTCAAAACATTCATTATTCAATAGGGCCCAAAATATCAAAAACCAGCGGTTTGAATGAACACACATTTCTTGGTAGAATCGTGCAGGACTGAAATTTTTGATGTTTTTCTACTCCTCTCATGAGCCCAAACAAGTCTCTAAAAGGATGAGTTTGCAACTACTTTACTTTTGGAGAAAATTCAAAACATTCATTATTCAATAGAGCCCAATAGCAATAACCAGCGTTTTAAATGAAGAATCACATTTCTTGGTAGAATCATGCAGGATTGAAATTTTTGATGTTTTTTTACTCATCTCAACAGCCCAAACAAGTTTCTAAAAGGATGAGTTTGCAACTACTTTACTTTTGGAGAAAATTCAAAACATTCATTATTCAATAGGGCCCAAACTATCAAAAACCAGCGGTTTCAATGAACACACATTTTTTGGTAGAATCATGCAGGACTGAAATTTTTGATGTTTTTCTACTCCTCTCATGAGCCCAAACAAGTCTCTAAAAGCATGAGTTTGCAACTACTTTACTTTTGAAGAAAATTCAAAACATTCATTATTCAATAGAGCCCAATAGCAAAAATCAGGTTTTGAATGAAGAATCACATTTCTTGGTAGAATCATGCAGGATTGAAATTTTTGATGGTTTTTTACTCCTCTCAACAGCCCAAACAAGTTTCTAAAAGGATGAGTTTGCAACTACTTTACTTTTGGAGAAAATTCAAAACATTCATTATTCAATAGGGCCCAAACTATCAAAAACCAGCGGTTTCAATGAACACACATTTCTTGGTAGAATCGTGCAGGACTGAAATTTTTGATGTTTTTCTACTCCTCTCATGAGCCCAAACAAGTCTCTAAAAGGATGAATTTGCAACTACTTTACTTTTGGAGAAAATTCAAAACATTCATTATTCAATAGAGCCCAATAGCAAAAACCAGCGTTTTGAATGAAGAATCACATTTCTTGGTAGAATCATGCAGGATTGAAATTTTTGATGGTTTTTTACTCCTCTCAACAGCCCAAACAAGTTTCTAAAAGGATGAGTTTGCAACTACTTTACTTTTGGAGAAAATTCAAAACATTCATTATTCAATAGGGCCCAAAGTATCAAAAACCAGCGGTTTCAATGAACACACATTTCTTGGTAGAATCATGCAGGACTGAAATTTTTGATGTTTTTCTACTCCTCTCATGAGCCCAAACAAGTCTCTAAAAGCATGAGTTTGCAACTACTTTACTTTTGGAGAAAATTCAAAACATTCAATATTCAATAGAGCCCAATAGCAAAAACCAGCATTTTGAATGAAGAATCACATTTCTTGGTAGAATCATGCAGGATTGAAATTTTTGATGGTTTTTTACTCCTCTCAACAGCCCAAACAAGTTTCTAAAAGGATGAGTTTGCAACTACTTTACTTTTGGAGAAAATTCAAAACATTCATTATTCAATAGGGCCCAAACTATCAAAAACCAGCGGATTCAATGAACACACATTTCTTGGTAGAATCATGCAGGACTGAAATTTTTGATGTTTTTCTACTCCTCTCATGAGCCCAAACAAGTCTCTAAAAGCATGAGTTTGCAACTACTTTACTTTTGGAGAAAATTCAAAACATTCATTATTCAATAGAGCCCAATAGCAAAAATCAGGTTTTGAATGAAGAATCACATTTCTTGGTAGAATCATGCAGGATTGAAATTTTTGATGGTTTTTTACTCCTCTCAACAGCCCAAACAAGTTTCTAAAAGGATGAGTTTGCAACTACTTTACTTTTGGAGAAAATTCAAAACATTCATTATTCAATAGGGCCCAAAATATCAAAAACCAGCGGTTTCAATGAACACACATTTCTTGGTAGAATCATGCAGGACTGAAATTTTTGATGTTTTTCTACTCCTCTCATGAGCCCAAACAAGTCTCTAAAAGCATGAGTTTGCAACTACTTTACTTTTGGAGAAAATTCAAAACATTCATTATTCAATAGAGCCCAATAGCAAAAATCAGGTTTTGAATGAAGAATCACATTTCTTGGTAGAATCATGCAGGATTGAAATTTTTGATGGTTTTTTACTCCTCTCAACAGCCCAAACAAGTTTCTAAAAGGATGAGTTTGCAACTACTTTACCTTTGGTGAAAATTCAAAACATTCATTATTCAATATGGCCCAAACTATCAAAAACCAGCGGTTTCAATGAACACACATTTCTTGGTAGAATCATGCAGGACTGAAATTTTTGATGTTTTTCTACTCCTCTCATGAGCCCAAACAAGTCTCTAAAAGCATGAGTTTGCAACTACTTTACTTTTGGAGAAAATTCAAAACATTCATTATTCAATAGAGCCCAATAGCAAAAACCAGCGTTTTGAATGAAGAATCACATTTCTTGGTAGAATCATGCAGGATTGAAATTTTTGATGGTTTTTTACTCCTCTCAACAGCCCAAACAAGTTTCTAAAAGGATGAGTTTGCAACTACTTTACCTTTGGTGAAAATTCAAAACATTCATTATTCAATATGGCCCAAACTATCAAAAACCAGCGGTTTCAATGAACACACATTTCTTGGTAGAATCATGCAGGACTGAAATTTTTGATGTTTTTCTACTCCTCTCATGAGCCCAAACAAGTCTCTAAAAGCATGAGTTTGCAACTACTTTACTTTTGGAGAAAATTCAAAACATTCATTATTCAATAGAGCCCAATAGCAAAAACCAGCGTTTTGAATGAAGAATCACATTTCTTGGTAGAATCATGCAGGATTGAAATTTTTGATGGTTTTTTACTCCTCTCAACAGCCCAAACAAGTTTCTAAAAGGATGAGTTTGCAACTACTTTACTTTTGGAGAAAATTCAAAACATTCATTATTCAATAGGGCCCAAACTATCAAAAACCAGCGGTTTCAATGAACACACATTTCTTGGTAGAATCATGCAGGACTGAAAATTTTGATGTTTTTCTACTCCTCTCATGAGCCCAAACAAGTCTCTAAAAGCATGAGTTTGCAACTACTTTACTTTTGAAGAAAATTCAAAACATTCATTATTCAATAGAGCCCAATAGCAAAAATCAGGTTTTGAATGAAGAATCACATTTCTTGGTAGAATCATGCAGGATTGAAATTTTTGATGGTTTTTTACTCCTCTCAACAGCCCAAACAAGTTTCTAAAAGGATGAGTTTGCAACTACTTTACTTTTGGAGAAAATTCAAAACATTCATTATTCAATAGGGCCCAAACTATCAAAAACCAGCGGTTTCAATGAACACACATTTCTTGGTAGAATCGTGCAGGACTGAAATTTTTGATGTTTTTCTACTCCTCTCATGAGCCCAAACAAGTCTCTAAAAGGATGAGTTTGCAACTACTTTACTTTTGGAGAAAATTCAAAACATTCATTATTCAATAGAGCCCAATAGCAAAAACCAGCGTTTTGAATGAAGAATCACATTTCTTGGTAGAATCATGCAGGATTGAAATTTTTGATGGTTTTTTACTCCTCTCAACAGCCCAAACAAGTTTCTAAAAGGATGAGTTTGCAACTACTTTACTTTTGGAGAAAATTCAAAACATTCATTATTCAATAGGGCCCAAACTATCAAAAACCAGCGGTTTCAATGAACACACATTTCTTGGTAGAATCATGCAGGACTGAAAATTTTGATGTTTTTCTACTCCTCTCATGAGCCCAAACAAGTCTCTAAAAGCATGAGTTTGCAACTACTTTACTTTTGGAGAAAATTCAAAACATTCAATATTCAATAGAGCCCAATAGCAAAAATCAGGTTTTGAATGAAGAATCACATTTCTTGGTAGAATCATGCAGGATTGAAATTTTTGATGGTTTTTTACTCCTCTCAACAGCCCAAACAAGTTTCTAAAAGGATGAGTTTGCAACTACTTTACTTTTGGAGAAAATTCAAAACATTCATTATTCAATAGGGCCCAAACTATCAAAAACCAGCGGTTTGAATGAACACACATTTTTTGGTAGAATCATGCAGGACTGAAATTTTTGATGTTTTTCTACTCCTCTCATGAGCCCAAACAAGTCTCTAAAAGCATGAGTTTGCAACTACTTTACTTTTGGAGAAAATTCAAAACATTCATTATTCAATAGAGCCCAATAGCAAAAATCAGGTTTTGAATGAAGAATCACATTTCTTGGTAGAATCATGCAGGATTGAAATTTTTGATGGTTTTTTACTCCTCTCAACAGCCCAAACAAGTTTCTAAAAGGATGAGTTTGCAACTACTTTACTTTTGGAGAAAATTCAAAACATTCATTATTCAATAGGGCCCAAACTATCAAAAACCAGCGGTTTCAATGAACACACATTTCTTGGTAGAATCGTGCAGGACTGAAATTTTTGATGTTTTTCTACTCCTCTCATGAGCCCAAACAAGTCTCTAAAAGGATGAATTTGCAACTACTTTACTTTTGGAGAAAATTCAAAACATTCATTATTCAATAGAGCCCAATAGCAAAAACCAGCGTTTTGAATGAAGAATCACATTTCTTGGTAGAATCATGCAGGTTTTAAATTTTTGATGGTTTTTTACTCCTCTCAACAGCCCAAACAAGTTTCTAAAAGGATGAGTTTGCAACTACTTTACTTTTGGAGAAAATTCAAAACATTCATTATTCAATAGGGCCCAAACTATCAAAAACCAGCGGTTTCAATGAACACACATTTTTTGGTAGAATCATGCAGGACTGAAATTTTTGATGTTTTTCTACTCCTCTCATGAGCCCAAACAAGTCTCTAAAAGCATGAGTTTGCAACTACTTTACTTTTGAAGAAAATTCATAACATTCATTATTCAATAGAGCCCAATAGCAAAAATCAGGTTTTGAATGAAGAATCACATTTCTTGGTAGAATCATGCAGGATTGAAATTTTTGATGGTTTTTTACTCCTCTCAACAGCCCAAACAAGTTTCTAAAAGGATGAGTTTGCAACTACTTTACTTTTGGAGAAAATTCAAAACATTCATTATTCAATAGGGCCCAAACTATCAAAAACCAGCGGTTTCAATGAACACACATTTCTTGGTAGAATCGTGCAGGACTGAAATTTTTGATGTTTTTCTACTCCTCTCATGAGCCCAAACAAGTCTCTAAAAGGATGAATTTGCAACTACTTTACTTTTGGAGAAAATTCAAAACATTCATTATTCAATAGAGCCCAATAGCAAAAAACAGCGTTTTGAATGAAGAATCACATTTCTTGGTAGAATCATGCAGGATTTAAATTTTTGATGGTTTTTTACTCCTCTCAACAGCCCAAACAAGTTTCTAAAAGGATGAGTTTGCAACTACTTTACTTTTGGAGAAAATTCAAAACATTCATTATTCAATAGGGCCCAAACTATCAAAAACCAGCGGTTTCAATGAACACACATTTCTTGGTAGAATCATGCAGGACTGAAATTTTTGATGTTTTTCTACTCCTCTCATGAGCCCAAACAAGTCTCTAAAAGCATGAGTTTGCAACTACTTTACTTTTGGAGAAAATTCAAAACATTCATTATTCAATAGAGCCCAATAGTAAAAATCAGGTTTTGAATGAAGAATCACATTTCTTGGTAAAATCATGCAGGATTGAAATTTTTGATGGTTTTTTACTCCTCTCAACAGCCCAAACAAGTTTCTAAAAGGATGAGTTTGCAACTACTTTACCTTTGGAGAAAATTCAAAACATTCATTATTCAATAGGGCCCAAACTATCAAAAACCAGCGGTTTCAATGAACACACATTTCTTGGTAGAATCATGCAGGACTGAAATTTTTGATGTTTTTCTACTCCTCTCATGAGCCCAAACAAGTCTCTAAAAGCATGATTTTGCAACTACTTTACTTTTGGAGAAAATTCAAAACATTCATTATTCAATAGAGCCCAATAGCAAAAACCAGCGTTTTGAATGAAGAATCACATTTCTTGGTAGAATCATGCAGGATTGAAATTTTTGATGGTTTTTTACTCCTCTCAACAGCCCAAACAAGTTTCTAAAAGGATGAGTTTGCAACTACTTTACCTTTGGTGAAAATTCAAAACATTCATTATTCAATATGGCCCAAACTATCAAAAACCAGCGGTTTCAATGAACACACATTTCTTGGTAGAATCATGCAGGACTGAAATTTTTGATGTTTTTCTACTCCTCTCATGAGCCCAAACAAGTCTCTAAAAGCATGAGTTTGCAACTACTTTACTTTTGGAGAAAATTCAAAACATTCATTATTCAATAGAGCCCAATAGCAAAAACCAGCGTTTTGAATGAAGAATCACATTTCTTGGTAGAATCATGCAGGATTGAAATTTTTGATGGATTTTTACTCCTCTCAACAGCCCAAACAAGTTTCTAAAAGGATGAGTTTGCAACTACTTTACCTTTGGTGAAAATTCAAAACATTCATTATTCAATATGGCCCAAACTATCAAAAACCAGCGGTTTCAATGAACACACATTTCTTGGTAGAATCATGCAGGACTGAAATTTTTGATGTTTTTCTACTCCTCTCATGAGCCCAAACAAGTCTCTAAAAGCATGAGTTTGCAACTACTTTACTTTTGGAGAAAATTCAAAACATTCATTATTCAATAGAGCCCAATAGCAAAAATCAGGTTTTGAATGAAGAATCACATTTCTTGGTAGAATCATGCAGGATTGAAATTTTTGATGGTTTTTTACTCCTCTCAACAGCCCAAACAAGTTTCTAAAAGGATGAGTTTGCAACTACTTTACTTTTGGAGAAAATTCAAAACATTCATTATTCAATAGGGCCCAAACTATCAAAAACCAGCGGTTTCAATGAACACACATTTCTTGGTAGAATCATGCAGGACTGAAATTTTTGATGTTTTTCTACTCCTCTTATGAGTCCAAACAAGTCTCTAAAAGGATGAGTTTGCAACTACTTTACTTTTGGAGAAAATTCAAAACATTCATTATTCAATAGAGCCCAATAGCAAAAACCAGCGTTTTGAATGAAGAATCACATTTCTTGGTAGAATCATGCAGGATTGAAATTTTTGATGGTTTTTTACTCCTCTCAACAGCCCAAACAAGTTTCTAAAAGGATGAGTTTGCAACTACTTTACTTTTGGAGAAAATTCAAAACATTCATTATTCAATAGAGCCCAATAGCAAAAACCAGCGTTTTGAATGAAGAATCACATTTCTTGGTAGAATCATGCAGGATTGAAATTTTTGATGGTTTTTTACTTCTCTCAACAGCCCAAACAAGTTTCTAAAAGGATGAGTTTGCAACTACTTTACTTTTGGAGAAAATTCAAAACATTCATTATTCAATAGGGCCCAAAATATCAATAACCAGCGGTTTGAATGAACACACATTTCTTGGTAGAATCGTGCAGGACTGAAATTTCTGATTTTTTTCTACTCCTCTCATGAGCCCAAACAAGTCTCTAAAAGGATGAGTTTGCAACTACTTTACTTTTGGAGAAAATTCAAAACATTCATTATTCAATAGAGCCCAATAGCAAAAACCAGCGTTTTGAATGAAGAATCACATTTCTTGGTAGAATCATGCAGGATTGAAATTTTTGATGGTTTTTTACTCCTCTCAACAGCCCAAACAAGTTTCTAAAAGGATGAGTTTGCAACTACTTTACTTTTGGAGAAAATTCAAAACATTCATTATTCAATAGGGCCCAAACTATCAAAAACCAGCGGTTTCAATGAACACACATTTCTTGGTAGAATCATGCAGGACTGAAATTTTTGATGTTTTTCTACTCCTCTCATGAGCCCAAACAAGTCTCTAAAAGCATGAGTTTGCAACTACTTTACTTTTGGAGAAAATTCAAAACATTCATTATTCAATAGAGCCCAATAGCAAAAATCAGGTTTTGAATGAAGAATCACATTTCTTGGTAGAATCATGCAGGATTGAAATTTTTGATGGTTTTTTACTCCTCTCAACAGCCCAAACAAGTTTCTAAAAGGATGAGTTTGCAACTACTTTACTTTTGGAGAAAATTCAAAACATTCATTATTCAATAGGGCCCAAAATATCAAAAACCAGCGGTTTGAATGAACACACATTTCTTGGTAGAATCGTGCAGGACTGAAATTTTTGATGTTTTTCTACTCCTCTCATGAGCCCAAACAAGTCTCTAAAAGGATGAGTTTGCAACTACTTTACTTTTGGAGAAAATTCAAAACATTCATTATTCAATAGAGCCCAATAGCAATAACCAGCGTTTTAAATGAAGAATCACATTTCTTGGTAGAATCATGCAGGATTGAAATTTTTGATGTTTTTTTACTCATCTCAACAGCCCAAACAAGTTTCTAAAAGGATGAGTTTGCAACTACTTTACTTTTGGAGAAAATTCAAAACATTCATTATTCAATAGGGCCCAAACTATCAAAAACCAGCGGTTTCAATGAACACACATTTTTTGGTAGAATCATGCAGGACTGAAATTTTTGATGTTTTTCTACTCCTCTCATGAGCCCAAACAAGTCTCTAAAAGCATGAGTTTGCAACTACTTTACTTTTGAAGAAAATTCAAAACATTCATTATTCAATAGAGCCCAATAGCAAAAATCAGGTTTTGAATGAAGAATCACATTTCTTGGTAGAATCATGCAGGATTGAAATTTTTGATGGTTTTTTACTCCTCTCAACAGCCCAAACAAGTTTCTAAAAGGATGAGTTTGCAACTACTTTACTTTTGGAGAAAATTCAAAACATTCATTATTCAATAGGGCCCAAACTATCAAAAACCAGCGGTTTCAATGAACACACATTTCTTGGTAGAATCGTGCAGGACTGAAATTTTTGATGTTTTTCTACTCCTCTCATGAGCCCAAACAAGTCTCTAAAAGGATGAATTTGCAACTACTTTACTTTTGGAGAAAATTCAAAACATTCATTATTCAATAGAGCCCAATAGCAAAAACCAGCGTTTTGAATGAAGAATCACATTTCTTGGTAGAATCATGCAGGATTGAAATTTTTGATGGTTTTTTACTCCTCTCAACAGCCCAAACAAGTTTCTAAAAGGATGAGTTTGCAACTACTTTACTTTTGGAGAAAATTCAAAACATTCATTATTCAATAGGGCCCAAAGTATCAAAAACCAGCGGTTTCAATGAACACACATTTCTTGGTAGAATCATGCAGGACTGAAATTTTTGATGTTTTTCTACTCCTCTCATGAGCCCAAACAAGTCTCTAAAAGCATGAGTTTGCAACTACTTTACTTTTGGAGAAAATTCAAAACATTCAATATTCAATAGAGCCCAATAGCAAAAACCAGCATTTTGAATGAAGAATCACATTTCTTGGTAGAATCATGCAGGATTGAAATTTTTGATGGTTTTTTACTCCTCTCAACAGCCCAAACAAGTTTCTAAAAGGATGAGTTTGCAACTACTTTACTTTTGGAGAAAATTCAAAACATTCATTATTCAATAGGGCCCAAACTATCAAAAACCAGCGGATTCAATGAACACACATTTCTTGGTAGAATCATGCAGGACTGAAATTTTTGATGTTTTTCTACTCCTCTCATGAGCCCAAACAAGTCTCTAAAAGCATGAGTTTGCAACTACTTTACTTTTGGAGAAAATTCAAAACATTCATTATTCAATAGAGCCCAATAGCAAAAATCAGGTTTTGAATGAAGAATCACATTTCTTGGTAGAATCATGCAGGATTGAAATTTTTGATGGTTTTTTACTCCTCTCAACAGCCCAAACAAGTTTCTAAAAGGATGAGTTTGCAACTACTTTACTTTTGGAGAAAATTCAAAACATTCATTATTCAATAGGGCCCAAACTATCAAAAACCAGCGGTTTCAATGAACACACATTTCTTGGTAGAATCATGCAGGACTGAAATTTTTGATGTTTTTCTACTCCTCTCATGAGCCCAAACAAGTCTCTAAAAGCATGAGTTTGCAACTACTTTACTTTTGGAGAAAATTCAAAACATTCATTATTCAATAGAGCCCAATAGCAAAAATCAGGTTTTGAATGAAGAATCACATTTCTTGGTAGAATCATGCAGGATTGAAATTTTTGATGGTTTTTTACTCCTCTCAACAGCCCAAACAAGTTTCTAAAAGGATGAGTTTGCAACTACTTTACGTTTGGAGAAAATTCAAAACATTCATTATTCAATAGGGCCCAAACTATCAAACACCAGCGGTTTCAATGAACACACATTTTTTGGTAGAATCATGCAGGACTGAAATTTTTGATGTTTTTCTACTCCTCTCATGAGCCCAAACAAGTCTCTAAAAGCATGAGTTTGCAACTACTTTACTTTTGAAGAAAATTCAAAACATTCATTATTCAATAGAGCCCAATAGCAAAAATCAGGTTTTGAATGAAGAATCACATTTCTTGGTAGAATCATGCAGGATTGAAATTTTTGATGGTTTTTTACTCCTCTCAACAGCCCAAACAAGTTTCTAAAAGGATGAGTTTGCAACTACTTTACTTTTGGAGAAAATTCAAAACATTCATTATTCAATAGGGCCCAAACTATCAAAAACCAGCGGTTTCAATGAACACACATTTCTTGGTAGAATCGTGCAGGACTGAAATTTTTGATGTTTTTCTACTCCTCTCATGAGCCCAAACAAGTCTCTAAAAGGATGAATTTGCAACTACTTTACTTTTGGAGAAAATTCAAAACATTCATTATTCAATAGAGCCCAATAGCAAAAACCAGCGTTTTGAATGAAGAATCACATTTCTTGGTAGAATCAAGCAGGATTTAAATTTTTGATGGTTTTTTACTCCTCTCAACAGCCCAAACAAGTTTCTAAAAGGATGAGTTTGCAACTACTTTACTTTTGGAGAAAATTCAAAACATTCATTATTCAATAGGGCCCAAACTATCAAAAACCAGCGGTTTCAATGAACACACATTTCTTGGTAGAATCATGCAGGACTGAAATTTTTGATGTTTTTCTACTCCTCTCATGAGCCCAAACAAGTCTCTAAAAGCATGAGTTTGCAACTACTTTACTTTTGGAGAAAATTCAAAACATTCATTATTCAATAGAGCCCAATAGCAAAAACCAGCGTTTTGAATGAAGAATCACATTTCTTGGTAGAATCATGCAGGATTGAAATTTTTGATGGTTTTTTACTCCTCTCAACAGCCCAAACAAGTTTCTAAAAGGATGAGTTTGCAACTACTTTACCTTTGGTGAAAATTCAAAACATTCATTATTCAATATGGCCCAAACTATCAAAAACCAGCGGTTTCAATGAACACACATTTCTTGGTAGAATCATGCAGGACTGAAATTTTTGATGTTTTTCTACTCCTCTCATGAGCCCAAACAAGTCTCTAAAAGCATGAGTTTGCAACTACTTTACTTTTGGAGAAAATTCAAAACATTCATTATTCAATAGAGCCCAATAGCAAAAACCAGCGTTTTGAATGAAGAATCACATTTCTTGGTAGAATCATGCAGGATTGAAATTTTTGATGGTTTTTTACTCCTCTCAACAGCCCAAACAAGTTTCTAAAAGGATGAGTTTGCAACTACTTTACTTTTGGAGAAAATTCAAAACATTCATTATTCAATAGGGCCCAAACTATCAAAAACCAGCGGTTTCAATGAACACACATTTCTTGGTAGAATCATGCAGGACTGAAAATTTTGATGTTTTTCTACTCCTCTCATGAGCCCAAACAAGTCTCTAAAAGCATGAGTTTGCAACTACTTTACTTTTGAAGAAAATTCAAAACATTCATTATTCAATAGAGCCCAATAGCAAAAATCAGGTTTTGAATGAAGAATCACATTTCTTGGTAGAATCATGCAGGATTGAAATTTTTGATGGTTTTTTACTCCTCTCAACAGCCCAAACAAGTTTCTAAAAGGATGAGTTTGCAACTACTTTACTTTTGGAGAAAATTCAAAACATTCATTATTCAATAGGGCCCAAACTATCAAAAACCAGCGGTTTCAATGAACACACATTTCTTGGTAGAATCGTGCAGGACTGAAATTTTTGATGTTTTTCTACTCCTCTCATGAGCCCAAACAAGTCTCTAAAAGGATGAATTTGCAACTACTTTACTTTTGGAGAAAATTCAAAACATTCATTATTCAATAGAGCCCAATAGCAAAAACCAGCGTTTTGAATGAAGAATCACATTTCTTGGTAGAATCATGCAGGTTTTAAATTTTTGATGGTTTTTTACTCCTCTCAACAGCCCAAACAAGTTTCTAAAAGGATGAGTTTGCAACTACTTTACTTTTGGAGAAAATTCAAAACATTCATTATTCAATAGGGCCCAAACTATCAAAAACCAGCGGTTTCAATGAACACACATTTTTTGGTAGAATCATGCAGGACTGAAATTTTTGATGTTTTTCTACTCCTCTCATGAGCCCAAACAAGTCTCTAAAAGCATGAGTTTGCAACTACTTTACTTTTGAAGAAAATTCAAAACATTCATTATTCAATAGAGCCCAATAGCAAAAATCAGGTTTTGAATGAAGAATCACATTTCTTGGTAGAATCATGCAGGATTGAAATTTTTGATGGTTTTTTACTCCTCTCAACAGCCCAAACAAGTTTCTAAAAGGATGAGTTTGCAACTACTTTACTTTTGGAGAAAATTCAAAACATTCATTATTCAATAGGGCCCAAACTATCAAAAACCAGCGGTTTCAATGAACACACATTTCTTGGTAGAATCGTGCAGGACTGAAATTTTTGATGTTTTTCTACTCCTCTCATGAGCCCAAACAAGTCTCTAAAAGGATGAATTTGCAACTACTTTACTTTTGGAGAAAATTCAAAACATTCATTATTCAATAGAGCCCAATAGCAAAAATCAGGTTTTGAATGAAGAATCACATTTCTTGGTAGAATCATGCAGGATTGAAATTTTTGATGGTTTTTTACTCCTCTCAACAGCCCAAACAAGTTTCTAAAAGGATGAGTTTGCAACTACTTTACGTTTGGAGAAAATTCAAAACATTCATTATTCAATAGGGCCCAAACTATCAAACACCAGCGGTTTCAATGAACACACATTTTTTGGTAGAATCATGCAGGACTGAAATTTTTGATGTTTTTCTACTCCTCTCATGAGCCCAAACAAGTCTCTAAAAGCATGAGTTTGCAACTACTTTACTTTTGAAGAAAATTCAAAACATTCATTATTCAATAGAGCCCAATAGCAAAAATCAGGTTTTGAATGAAGAATCACATTTCTTGGTAGAATCATGCAGGATTGAAATTTTTGATGGTTTTTTACTCCACTCAACAGCCCAAACAAGTTTCTAAAAGGATGAGTTTGCAACTACTTTACTTTTGGAGAAAATTCAAAACATTCATTATTCAATAGGGCCCAAACTATCAAAAACCAGCGGTTTCAATGAACACACATTTCTTGGTAGAATCGTGCAGGACTGAAATT
The DNA here is from genome assembly GCF_039654945.1 of Dendrobates tinctorius. Classification (NCBI taxonomy): domain Eukaryota; kingdom Metazoa; phylum Chordata; class Amphibia; order Anura; family Dendrobatidae; genus Dendrobates; species Dendrobates tinctorius. Next base: position 29,060,767 of record NW_027361793.1, read on the forward strand.
TTTGATGTTTTTCTACTCCTCTCATGAGCCCAAACAAGTCTCTAAAAGGATGAATTTGCAACTACTTTACTTTTGGAGAAAATTCAAAACATTCATTATTCAATAGAGCCCAATAGCAAAAACCAGCGTTTTGAATGAAGAATCACATTTCTTGGTAGAATCAAGCAGGATTTAAATTTTTGATGGTTTTTTACTCCTCTCAACAGCCCAAACAAGTTTCTAAAAGGATGAGTTTGCAACTACTTTACTTTTGGAGAAAATTCAAAACATTCATTATTCAATAGGGCCCAAACTATCAAAAACCAGCGGTTTCAATGAACACACATTTCTTGGTAGAATCATGCAGGACTGAAATTTTTGATGTTTTTCTACTCCTCTCATGAGCCCAAACAAGTCTCTAAAAGCATGAGTTTGCAACTACTTTACTTTTGGAGAAAATTCAAAACATTCATTATTCAATAGAGCCCAATAGCAAAAACCAGCGTTTTGAATGAAGAATCACATTTCTTGGTAGAATCATGCAGGATTGAAATTTTTGATGGTTTTTTACTCCTCTCAACAGCCCAAACAAGTTTCTAAAAGGATGAGTTTGCAACTACTTTACCTTTGGTGAAAATTCAAAACATTCATTATTCAATATGGCCCAAACTATCAAAAACCAGCGGTTTCAATGAACACACATTTCTTGGTAGAATCATGCAGGACTGAAATTTTTGATGTTTTTCTACTCCTCTCATGAGCCCAAACAAGTCTCTAAAAGCATGAGTTTGCAACTACTTTACTTTTGGAGAAAATTCAAAACATTCATTATTCAATAGAGCCCAATAGCAAAAACCAGCGTTTTGAATGAAGAATCACATTTCTTGGTAGAATCATGCAGGATTGAAATTTTTGATGGTTTTTTACTCCTCTCAACAGCCCAAACAAGTTTCTAAAAGGATGAGTTTGCAACTACTTTACTTTTGGAGAAAATTCAAAACATTCATTATTCAATAGGGCCCAAACTATCAAAAACCAGCGGTTTCAATGAACACACATTTCTTGGTAGAATCATGCAGGACTGAAAATTTTGATGTTTTTCTACTCCTCTCATGAGCCCAAACAAGTCTCTAAAAGCATGAGTTTGCAACTACTTTACTTTTGAAGAAAATTCAAAACATTCATTATTCAATAGAGCCCAATAGCAAAAATCAGGTTTTGAATGAAGAATCACATTTCTTGGTAGAATCATGCAGGATTGAAATTTTTGATGGTTTTTTACTCCTCTCAACAGCCCAAACAAGTTTCTAAAAGGATGAGTTTGCAACTACTTTACTTTTGGAGAAAATTCAAAACATTCATTATTCAATAGGGCCCAAACTATCAAAAACCAGCGGTTTCAATGAACACACATTTCTTGGTAGAATCGTGCAGGACTGAAATTTTTGATGTTTTTCTACTCCTCTCATGAGCCCAAACAAGTCTCTAAAAGGATGAATTTGCAACTACTTTACTTTTGGAGAAAATTCAAAACATTCATTATTCAATAGAGCCCAATAGCAAAAACCAGCGTTTTGAATGAAGAATCACATTTCTTGGTAGAATCATGCAGGTTTTAAATTTTTGATGGTTTTTTACTCCTCTCAACAGCCCAAACAAGTTTCTAAAAGGATGAGTTTGCAACTACTTTACTTTTGGAGAAAATTCAAAACATTCATTATTCAATAGGGCCCAAACTATCAAAAACCAGCGGTTTCAATGAACACACATTTTTTGGTAGAATCATGCAGGACTGAAATTTTTGATGTTTTTCTACTCCTCTCATGAGCCCAAACAAGTCTCTAAAAGCATGAGTTTGCAACTACTTTACTTTTGAAGAAAATTCAAAACATTCATTATTCAATAGAGCCCAATAGCAAAAATCAGGTTTTGAATGAAGAATCACATTTCTTGGTAGAATCATGCAGGATTGAAATTTTTGATGGTTTTTTACTCCTCTCAACAGCCCAAACAAGTTTCTAAAAGGATGAGTTTGCAACTACTTTACTTTTGGAGAAAATTCAAAACATTCATTATTCAATAGGGCCCAAACTATCAAAAACCAGCGGTTTCAATGAACACACATTTCTTGGTAGAATCGTGCAGGACTGAAATTTTTGATGTTTTTCTACTCCTCTCATGAGCCCAAACAAGTCTCTAAAAGGATGAATTTGCAACTACTTTACTTTTGGAGAAAATTCAAAACATTCATTATTCAATAGAGCCCAATAGCAAAAAACAGCGTTTTGAATGAAGAATCACATTTCTTGGTAGAATCATGCAGGATTTAAATTTTTGATGGTTTTTTACTCCTCTCAACAGCCCAAACAAGTTTCTAAAAGGATGAGTTTGCAACTACTTTACTTTTGGAGAAAATTCAAAACATTCATTATTCAATAGGGCCCAAACTATCAAAAACCAGCGGTTTCAATGAACACACATTTCTTGGTAGAATCATGCAGGACTGAAATTTTTGATGTTTTTCTACTCCTCTCATGAGCCCAAACAAGTCTCTAAAAGCATGAGTTTGCAACTACTTTACTTTTGGAGAAAATTCAAAACATTCATTATTCAATAGAGCCCAATAGCAAAAATCAGGTTTTGAATGAAGAATCACATTTCTTGGTAAAATCATGCAGGATTGAAATTTTTGATGGTTTTTTACTCCTCTCAACAGCCCAAACAAGTTTCTAAAAGGATGAGTTTGCAACTACTTTACTTTTGGAGAAAATTCAAAACATTCATTATTCAATAGGGCCCAAACTATCAAAAACCAGCGGTTTCAATGAACACACATTTCTTGGTAGAATCATGCAGGACTGAAATTTTTGATGTTTTTCTACTCCTCTCATGAGCCCAAACAAGTCTCTAAAAGCATGAGTTTGCAACTACTTTACTTTTGGAGAAAATTCAAAACATTCATTATTCAATAGAGCCCAATAGCAAAAACCAGCGTTTTGAATGAAGAATCACATTTCTTGGTAGAATCATGCAGGATTGAAATTTTTGATGGTTTTTTACTCCTCTCAACAGCCCAAACAAGTTTCTAAAAGGATGAGTTTGCAACTACTTTACCTTTGGTGAAAATTCAAAACATTCATTATTCAATATGGCCCAAACTATCAAAAACCAGCGGTTTCAATGAACACACATTTCTTGGTAGAATCATGCAGGACTGAAATTTTTGATGTTTTTCTACTCCTCTCATGAGCCCAAACAAGTCTCTAAAAGCATGAGTTTGCAACTACTTTACTTTTGGAGAAAATTCAAAACATTCATTATTCAATAGAGCCCAATAGCAAAAACCAGCGTTTTGAATGAAGAATCACATTTCTTGGTAGAATCATGCAGGATTGAAATTTTTGATGGTTTTTTACTCCTCTCAACAGCCCAAACAAGTTTCTAAAAGGATGAGTTTGCAACTACTTTACCTTTGGTGAAAATTCAAAACATTCATTATTCAATATGGCCCAAACTATCAAAAACCAGCGGTTTCAATGAACACACATTTCTTGGTAGAATCATGCAGGACTGAAATTTTTGATGTTTTTCTACTCCTCTCATGAGCCCAAACAAGTCTCTAAAAGAATGAGTTTGCAACTACTTTACTTTTGGAGAAAATTCAAAACATTCATTATTCAATAGAGCCCAATAGCAAAAATCAGGTTTTGAATGAAGAATCACTTTTCTTGGTAGAATCATGCAGGATTGAAATTTTTGATGGTTTTTTACTCCTCTCAACAGCCCAAACAAGTTTCTAAAAGGATGAGTTTGCAACTACTTTACTTTTGGAGAAAATTCAAAACATTCATTATTCAATAGGGCCCAAACTATCAAAAACCAGCGGTTTCAATGAACACACATTTCTTGGTAGAATCATGCAGGACTGAAATTTTTGATGTTTTTCTACTCCTCTTATGAGTCCAAACAAGTCTCTAAAAGGATGAGTTTGTAACTACTTTACTTTTGGAGAAAATTCAAAACATTCATTATTCAATAGAGCCCAATAGCAAAAACCAGCGTTTTGAATGAAGAATCACATTTCTTGGTAGAATCATGCAGGATTGAAATTTTTGATGGTTTTTTACTCCTCTCAACAGCCCAAACAAGTTTCTAAAAGGATGAGTTTGCAACTACTTTACTTTTGGAGAAAATTCAAAACATTCATTATTCAATAGAGCCCAATAGCAAAAACCAGCGTTTTGAATGAAGAATCACATTTCTTGGTAGAATCATGCAGGATTGAAATTTTTGATGGTTTTTTACTTCTCTCAACAGCCCAAACAAGTTTCTAAAAGGATGAGTTTGCAACTACTTTACTTTTGGAGAAAATTCAAAACATTCATTATTCAATAGGGCCCAAAATATCAATAACCAGCGGTTTGAATGAACACACATTTCTTGGTAGAATCGTGCAGGACTGAAATTTCTGATTTTTTTCTACTCCTCTCATGAGCCCAAACAAGTCTCTAAAAGGATGAGTTTGCAACTACTTTACTTTTGGAGAAAATTCAAAACATTCATTATTCAATAGAGCCCAATAGCAAAAACCAGCGTTTTGAATGAAGAATCACATTTCTTGGTAGAATCATGCAGGATTGAAATTTTTGATGGTTTTTTACTCCTCTCAACAGCCCAAACAAGTTTCTAAAAGGATGAGTTTGCAACTACTTTACTTTTGGAGAAAATTCAAAACATTCATTATTCAATAGGGCCCAAACTATCAAAAACCAGCGGTTTCAATGAACACACATTTCTTGGTAGAATCATGCAGGACTGAAATTTTTGATGTTTTTCTACTCCTCTCATGAGCCCAAACAAGTCTCTAAAAGCATGAGTTTGCAACTACTTTACTTTTGGAGAAAATTCAAAACATTCATTATTCAATAGAGCCCAATAGCAAAAATCAGGTTTTGAATGAAGAATCACATTTCTTGGTAGAATCATGCAGGATTGAAATTTTTGATGGTTTTTTACTCCTCTCAACAGCCCAAACAAGTTTCTAAAAGGATGAGTTTGCAACTACTTTACTTTTGGAGAAAATTCAAAACATTCATTATTCAATAGGGCCCAAAATATCAAAAACCAGCGGTTTGAATGAACACACATTTCTTGGTAGAATCGTGCAGGACTGAAATTTTTGATGTTTTTCTACTCCTCTCATGAGCCCAAACAAGTCTCTAAAAGGATGAGTTTGCAACTACTTTACTTTTGGAGAAAATTCAAAACATTCATTATTCAATAGAGCCCAATAGCAATAACCAGCGTTTTAAATGAAGAATCACATTTCTTGGTAGAATCATGCAGGATTGAAATTTTTGATGTTTTTTTACTCATCTCAACAGCCCAAACAAGTTTCTAAAAGGATGAGTTTGCAACTACTTTACTTTTGGAGAAAATTCAAAACATTCATTATTCAATAGGGCCCAAACTATCAAAAACCAGCGGTTTCAATGAACACACATTTTTTGGTAGAATCATGCAGGACTGAAATTTTTGATGTTTTTCTACTCCTCTCATGAGCCCAAACAAGTCTCTAAAAGCATGAGTTTGCAACTACTTTACTTTTGAAGAAAATTCAAAACATTCATTATTCAATAGAGCCCAATAGCAAAAATCAGGTTTTGAATGAAGAATCACATTTCTTGGTAGAATCATGCAGGATTGAAATTTTTGATGGTTTTTTACTCCTCTCAACAGCCCAAACAACTTTCTAAAAGGATGAGTTTGCAACTACTTTACTTTTGGAGAAAATTCAAAACATTCATTATTCAATAGGGCCCAAACTATCAAAAACCAGCGGTTTCAATGAACACACATTTCTTGGTAGAATCGTGCAGGACTGAAATTTTTGATGTTTTTCTACTCCTCTCATGAGCCCAAACAAGTCTCTAAAAGGATGAATTTGCAACTACTTTACTTTTGGAGAAAATTCAAAACATTCATTATTCAATAGAGCCCAATAGCAAAAAACAGCGTTTTGAATGAAGAATCACATTTCTTGGTAGAATCAAGCAGGATTTAAATTTTTGATGGTTTTTTACTCCTCTCAACAGCCCAAACAAGTTTCTAAAAGGATGAGTTTGCAACTACTTTACTTTTGGAGAAAATTCAAAACATTCATTATTCAATAGGGCCCAAACTATCAAAAACCAGCGGTTTCAATGAACACACATTTCTTGGTAGAATCATGCAGGACTGAAATTTTTGATGTTTTTCTACTCCTCTCATGAGCCCAAACAAGTCTCTAAAAGCATGAGTTTGCAACTACTTTACTTTTGGAGAAAATTCAAAACATTCATTATTCAATAGAGCCCAATAGCAAAAATCAGGTTTTGAATGAAGAATCACATTTCTTGGTAAAATCATGCAGGATTGAAATTTTTGATGGTTTTTTACTCCTCTCAACAGCCCAAACAAGTTTCTAAAAGGATGAGTTTGCAACTACTTTACTTTTGGAGAAAATTCAAAACATTCATTATTCAATAGGGCCCAAACTATCAAAAACCAGCGGATTCAATGAACACACATTTCTTGGTAGAATCATGCAGGACTGAAATTTTTGATGTTTTTCTACTCCTCTCATGAGCCCAAACAAGTCTCTAAAAGCATGAGTTTGCAACTACTTTACTTTTGGAGAAAATTCAAAACATTCATTATTCAATAGAGCCCAATAGCAAAAACCAGCGTTTTGAATGAAGAATCACATTTCTTGGTAGAATCATGCAGGATTGAAATTTTTGATGGTTTTTTACTCCTCTCAACAGCCCAAACAAGTTTCTAAAAGGATGAGTTTGCAACTACTTTACCTTTGGTGAAAATTCAAAACATTCATTATTCAATATGGCCCAAACTATCAAACACCAGCGGTTTCAATGAACACACATTTCTTGGTAGAATCATGCAGGACTGAAATTTTTGATGTTTTTCTACTCCTCTCATGAGCCCAAACAAGTCTCTAAAAGCATGAGTTTGCAACTACTTTACTTTTGGAGAAAATTCAAAACATTCATTATTCAATAGAGCCCAATAGCAAAATTCAGGTTTTGAATGAAGAATCACATTTCTTGGTAGAATCATGCAGGATTGAAATTTTTGATGGTTTTTTACTCCTCTCAACAGCCCAAACAAGTTTCTAAAAGGATGAGTTTGCAACTACTTTACTTTTGGAGAAAATTCAAAACATTCATTATTCAATAGGGCCCAAACTATCAAAAACCAGCGGTTTCAATGAACACACATTTCTTGGTAGAATCATGCAGGACTGAAATTTTTGATGTTTTTCTACTCCTCTCATGAGCCCAAACAAGTCTCTAAAAGCATGAGTTTGCAACTACTTTACTTTTGGAGAAAATTCAAAACATTCATTATTCAATAGAGCCCAATAGCAAAAATCAGGTTTTGAATGAAGAATCACATTTCTTGGTAAAATCATGCAGGATTGAAATTTTTGATGGTTTTTTACTCCTCTCAACAGCCCAAACAAGTTTCTAAAAGGATGAGTTTGCAACTACTTTACTTTTGGAGAAAATTCAAAACATTCATTATTCAATAGGGCCCAAACTATCAAAAACCAGCGGATTCAATGAACACACATTTCTTGGTAGAATCATGCAGGACTGAAATTTTTGATGTTTTTCTACTCCTCTCATGAGCCCAAACAAGTCTCTAAAAGCATGAGTTTGCAACTACTTTACTTTTGGAGAAAATTCAAAACATTCATTATTCAATAGAGCCCAATAGCAAAAACCAGCGTTTTGAATGAAGAATCACATTTCTTGGTAGAATCATGCAGGATTGAAATTTTTGATGGTTTTTTACTCCTCTCAACAGCCCAAACAAGTTTCTAAAAGGATGAGTTTGCAACTACTTTACCTTTGGTGAAAATTCAAAACATTCATTATTCAATATGGCCCAAACTATCAAAAACCAGCGGTTTCAATGAACACACATTTCTTGGTAGAATCATGCAGGACTGAAATTTTTGATGTTTTTCTACTCCTCTCATGAGCCCAAACAAGTCTCTAAAAGCATGAGTTTGCAACTACTTTACTTTTGGAGAAAATTCAAAACATTCATTATTCAATAGAGCCCAATAGCAAAATTCAGGTTTTGAATGAAGAATCACATTTCTTGGTAGAATCATGCAGGATTGAAATTTTTGATGGTTTTTTACTCCTCTCAACAGCCCAAACAAGTTTCTAAAAGGATGAGTTTGCAACTACTTTACTTTTGGAGAAAATTCAAAACATTCATTATTCAATAGGGCCCAAACTATCAAAAACCAGCGGTTTCAATGAACACACATTTCTTGGTAGAATCGTGCAGGACTGAAATTTTTGATGTTTTTCTACTCCTCTCATGAGCCCAAACAAGTCTCTAAAAGGATGAGTTTGCAACTACTTTACTTTTGGAGAAAATTCAAAACATTCATTATTCAATAGAGCCCAATAGCAAAAACCAGCGTTTTGAATGAAGAATCACATTTCTTGGTAGAATCATGCAGGATTGAAATTTTTGATGGTTTTTTACTCCTCTCAACAGCCCAAACAAGTTTCTAAAAGGATGAGTTTGCAACTACTTTACTTTTGGAGAAAATTCAAAACATTCATTATTCAATAGGGCCCAAACTATCAAAAACCAGCGGTTTGAATGAACACACATTTTTTGGTAGAATCATGCAGGACTGAAATTTTTGATGTTTTTCTACTCCTCTCATGAGCCCAAACAAGTCTCTAAAAGCATGAGTTTGCAACTACTTTACTTTTGGAGAAAATTCAAAACATTCATTATTCAATAGAGCCCAATAGCAAAAATCAGGTTTTGAATGAAGAATCACATTTCTTGGTTTCTAAAAGGATGAGTTTGCAACTACTTTACTTTTGGAGAAAATTCAAAACATTCATTATTCAATAGGGCCCAAACTATCAAAAACCAGCGGTTTCAATGAACACACATTTCTTGGTAGAATCATGCAGGACTGAAATTTTTGATGTTTTTCTACTCCTCTCATGAGCCCAAACAAGTCTCTAAAAGCATGAGTTTGCAACTACTTTACTTTTGGAGAAAATTCAAAACATTCATTATTCAATAGAGCCCAATAGCAAAAACCAGCGTTTTGAATGAAGAATCACATTTCTTGGTAGAATCATGCAGGATTGAAATTTTTGATGGTTTTTTACTCCTCTCAACAGCCCAAACAAGTTTCTAAAAGGATGAGTTTGCAACTACTTTACCTTTGGTGAAAATTCAAAACATTCATTATTCAATATGGCCCAAACTATCAAAAACCAGCGGTTTCAATGAACACACATTTCTTGGTAGAATCATGCAGGACTGAAATTTTTGATGTTTTTCTACTCCTCTCATGAGCCCAAACAAGTCTCTAAAAGCATGAGTTTGCAACTACTTTACTTTTGGAGAAAATTCAAAACATTCATTATTCAATAGAGCCCAATAGCAAAATTCAGGTTTTGAATGAAGAATCACATTTCTTGGTAGAATCATGCAGGATTGAAATTTTTGATGGTTTTTTACTCCTCTCAACAGCCCAAACAAGTTTCTAAAAGGATGAGTTTGCAACTACTTTACTTTTGGAGAAAATTCAAAACATTCATTATTCAATAGGGCCCAAACTATCAAAAACCAGCGGTTTCAATGAACACACATTTCTTGGTAGAATCGTGCAGGACTGAAATTTTTGATGTTTTTCTACTCCTCTCATGAGCCCAAACAAGTCTCTAAAAGGATGAGTTTGCAACTACTTTACTTTTGGAGAAAATTCAAAACATTCATTATTCAATAGAGCCCAATAGCAAAAACCAGCGTTTTGAATGAAGAATCACATTTCTTGGTAGAATCATGCAGGATTGAAATTTTTGATGGTTTTTTACTCCTCTCAACAGCCCAAACAAGTTTCTAATAGGATGAGTTTGCAACTACTTTACTTTTGGAGAAAATTCAAAACATTCATTATTCAATAGGGCCCAAACTATCAAAAACCAGCGGTTTGAATGAACACACATTTTTTGGTAGAATCATGCAGGACTGAAATTTTTGATGTTTTTCTACTCCTCTCATGAGCCCAAACAAGTCTCTAAAAGCATGAGTTTGCAACTACTTTACTTTTGGAGAAAATTCAAAACATTCATTATTCAATAGAGCCCAATAGCAAAAATCAGGTTTTGAATGAAGAATCACATTTCTTGGTAGAATCATGCAGGATTGAAATTTTTGATGGTTTTTTACTCCTCTCAACAGCCCAAACAAGTTTCTAAAAGGATGAGTTTGCAACTACTTTACTATTGGAGAAAATTCAAAACATTCATTATTCAATAGGGCCCAAACTATCAAAAACCAGCGGTTTCAATGAACACACATTTCTTGGTAGAATCATGCAGGACTGAAATTTTTGATGTTTTTCTACTCCTCTTATGAGTCCAAACAAGTCTCTAAAAGGATGAGTTTGCAACTACTTTACTTTTGGAGAAAATTCAAAACATTCATTATTCAACAGAGCCCAATAGCAAAAACCAGCGTTTTGAATGAAGAATCACATTTCTTGGTAGAATCATGCAGGATTGAAATTTTTGATGGTTTTTTACTCCTCTCAACAGCCCAAACAAGTTTCTAAAAGGATGAGTTTGCAACTACTTTACTTTTGGAGAAAATTCAAAACATTCATTATTCAATAGAGCCCAATAGCAAAAACCAGCGTTTTGAATGAAGAATCACATTTCTTGGTAGAATCATGCAGGATTGAAATTTTTGATGGTTTTTTACTTCTCTCAACAGCCCAAACAAGTTTCTAAAAGGATGAGTTTGCAACTACTTTACTTTTGGAGAAAATTCAAAACATTCATTATTCAATAGGGCCCAAAATATCAATAACCAGCGGTTTGAATGAACACACATTTCTTGGTAGAATCGTGCAGGACTGAAATTTTTGATTTTTTTCTACTCCTCTCATGAGCCCAAACAAGTCTCTAAAAGGATGAGTTTGCAACTACTTTACTTTTGGAGAAAATTCAAAACATTCATTATTCAATAGAGCCCAATAGCAAAAACCAGCGTTTTGAATGAAGAATCACATTTCTTGGTAGAATCATGCAGGATTGAAATTTTTGATGGTTTTTTACTCCTCTCAACAGCCCAAACAAGTTTCTAAAAGGATGAGTTTGCAACTACTTTACTTTTGGAGAAAATTCAAAACATTCATTATTCAATAGGGCCCAAACTATCAAAAACCAGCGGTTTCAATGAACACACATTTCTTGGTAGAATCATGCAGGACTGAAATTTTTGATGTTTTTCTACTCCTCTCATGAGCCCAAACAAGTCTCTAAAAGCATGAGTTTGCAACTACTTTACTTTTGGAGAAAATTCAAAACATTCATTATTCAATAGAGCCCAAGAGCAAAAATCAGGTTTTGAATGAAGAATCACATTTCTTGGTAGAATCATGCAGGATTGAAATTTTTGATGGTTTTTTACTCCTCTCAACAGCCCAAACAAGTTTCCAAAAGGATGAGTTTGCAACTACTTTACTTTTGGAGAAAATTCAAAACATTCATTATTCAGTAGGGCCCAAAATATCAAAAACCAGCGGTTTGAATGAACACACATTTCTTGGTAGAATCGTGCAGGACTGAAATTTTTGATGTTTTTCTACTCCTCTCATGAGCCCAAACAAGTCTCTAAAAGGATGAGTTTGCAACTACTTTACTTTTGGAGAAAATTCAAAACATTCATTATTCAATAGAGCCCAATAGCAAAAACCAGCGTTTTGAATGAAGAATCACATTTCTTGGTAGAATCATGCAGGATTTAAATTTTTGATGGTTTTTTACTCCTCTCAACAGCCCAAACAAGTTTCTAAAAGGATGAGTTTGCAACTACTTTACTTTTGAAGAAAATTCAAAACATTCATTATTCAATAGGGCCCAAACTATCAAAAACCAGCGGTTTGAATGAACACACATTTCTTGGTAGAATCATGCAGGACTGAAATTTTTGATGTTTTTCTACTCCTCTCATGAGCCCAAACAAGTCTCTAAAAGCATGAGTTTGCAACTACTTTGCTTTTGGAGAAAATTCAAAACATTCATTATTCAATAGCGCCCAATAGCAAAAATCAGGTTTTGAATGAAGAATCACATTTCTTGGTAGAATCATGCAGGATTGAAATTTTTGATGGTTTTTTACTCCTCTCAACAGCCCAAACAAGTTTCTAAAAGGATGAGTTTGCAACTACTTTACTTTTGGAGAAAATTCAAAACATTCATTATTCAATAGGGCCCAAAATATCAAAAACCAGCGGTTTGAATGAACACACATTTCTTGGTAGAATCGTGCAGGACTGAAATTTTTGATGTTTTTCTACTCCTCTCATGAGCCCAAACAAGTCTCTAAAAGGATGAGTTTGCAACTACTTTACTTTTGGAGAAAATTCAAAACATTCATTATTCAATAGAGCCCAATAGCATAAACCAGCGTTTTGAATGAAGAATCACATTTCTTGGTAGAATCATGCAGGATTGAAATTTTTGATGGTTTTTTACTCCTCTCAACAGCCCAAACAAGTTTCTAAAAGGATGAGTTTGCAACTACTTTACGTTTGGAGAAAATTCAAAACATTCATTATTCAATAGGGCCCAAACTATCAAACACCAGCGGTTTCAATGAACACACATTTCTTGGTAGAATCATGCAGGACTGAAATTTTTGATGTTTTTCTACTCCTCTCATGAGCCCAAACAAGTCTCTAAAAGGATGAGTTTGCAACTACTTTACTTTTGGAGAAAATTCAAAACATTCATTATTCAATAGAGCTCAATAGCAAAAACCAGCGTTTTGAATGAAGAATCACATTTCTTGGTAGAATCATGCAGGATTGAAATTTTTGATGGTTTTTTACTGCTCTCAACAGCCCAAACAAGTTTCTAAAAGGATGAGTTTGCAACTACTTTACTTTTGGAGAAAATTCAAAACATTCATTATTCAATAGGGCCCAAACTATCAAAAACCAGCGGTTTCAATGAACACACATTTCTTGGTAGAATCATGCAGGACTGAAATTTTTGATGTTTTTCTACTCCTCTCATGAGCCCAAACAAGTCTATAAAAGCATGAGTTTGCAACTACTTTACTTTTGGAGAAAATTCAAAACATTCATTATTCAATAGAGCCCAATAGCAAAAATCAGGTTTTGAATGAAGAATCACATTTCTTGGTAGAATCATGCAGGATTGAAATTTTTGATGGTTTTTTACTCCTCTCAACAGCCCAAACAAGTTTCTAAAAGGATGAGTTTGCAACTACTTTACTTTTGGAGAAAATTCAAAACATTCATTATTCAATAGGGCCCAAACTATCAAAAACCAGCGGTTTGAATGAACACACATTTTTTGGTAGAATCATGCAGGACTGAAATTTTTGATGTTTTTCTACTCCTCTCATGAGCCCAAACAAGTCTCTAAAAGCATGAGTTTGCAACTACTTTACTTTTGGAGAAAATTCAAAACATTCATTATTCAATAGAGCTCAATAGCAAAAACCAGCGTTTTGAATGAAGAATCACATTTCTTGGTAGAATCATGCAGGATTGAAATTTTTGATGGTTTTTTACTGCTCTCAACAGCCCAAACAAGTTTCTAAAAGGATGAGTTTGCAACTACTTTACTTTTGGAGAAAATTCAAAACATTCATTATTCAATAGGGCCCAAACTATCAAAAACCAGCGGTTTCAATGAACACACATTTCTTGGTAGAATCATGCAGGACTGAAATTTTTGATGTTTTTCTACTCCTCTCATGAGCCCAAACAAGTCTCTAAAAGCATGAGTTTGCAACTACTTTACTTTTGGAGAAAATTCAAAACATTCATTATTCAATAGAGCCCAATAGCAAAAATCAGGTTTTGAATGAAGAATCACATTTCTTGGTAGAATCATGCAGGATTGAAATTTTTGATGGTTTTTTACTCCTCTCAACAGCCCAAACAAGTTTCTAAAAGGATGAGTTTGCAACTACTTTACTTTTGGAGAAAATTCAAAACATTCATTATTCAGTAGGGCCCAAAATATCAAAAACCAGCGGTTTGAATGAACACACATTTCTTGGTAGAATCGTGCAGGACTGAAATTTTTGATGTTTTTCTACTCCTCTCATGAGCCCAAACAAGTCTCTAAAAGGATGAGTTTGCAACTACTTTACTTTTGGAGAAAATTCAAAACATTCATTATTCAATAGAGCCCAATAGCAAAAACCAGCGTTTTGAATGAAGAATCACATTTCTTGGTAGAATCATGCAGGATTTAAATTTTTGATGGTTTTTTACTCCTCTCAACAGCCCAAACAAGTTTCTAAAAGGATGAGTTTGCAACTACTTTACTTTTGAAGAAAATTCAAAACATTCATTATTCAATAGGGCCCAAACTATCAAAAACCAGCGGTTTCAATGAACACACATTTCTTGGTAGAATCATGCAGGACTGAAATTTTTGATGTTTTTCTACTCCTCTCATGAGCCCAAACAAGTCTCTAAAAGCATGAGTTTGCAACTACTTTACTTTTGGAGAAAATTCAAAACATTCATTATTCAATAGAGCCCAATAGCAAAAATCAGGTTTTGAATGAATAATCACATTTCTTGGTAGAATCATGCAGGATTGAAATTTTTGATGGTTTTTTACTCCTCTCAACAGCCCAAACAAGTTTCTAAAAGGATGAGTTTGCAACTACTTTACTTTTGGAGAAAATTCAAAACATTCATTATTCAGTAGGGCCCAAAATATCAAAAACCAGCGGTTTGAATGAACACACATTTCTTGGTAGAATCGTGCAGGACTGAAATTTTTGATGTTTTTCTACTCCTCTCATGAGCCCAAACAAGTCTCTAAAAGGATGAGTTTGCAACTACTTTACTTTTGGAGAAAATTCAAAACATTCATTATTCAATAGAGCCCAATAGCAAAAACCAGCGTTTTGAATGAAGAATCACATTTCTTGGTAGAATCATGCAGGATTTAAATTTTTGATGGTTTTTTACTCCTCTCAACAGCCCAAACAAGTTTCTAAAAGGATGAGTTTGCAACTACTTTACTTTTGAAGAAAATTCAAAACATTCATTATTCAATAGGGCCCAAACTATCAAAAACCAGCGGTTTCAATGAACACACATTTCTTGGTAGAATCATGCAGGACTGAAATTTTTGATGTTTTTCTACTCCTCTCATGAGCCCAAACAAGTCTCTAAAAGCATGAGTTTGCAACTACTTTGCTTTTGGAGAAAATTCAAAACATTCATTATTCAATAGCGCCCAATAGCAAAAATCAGGTTTTGAATGAAGAATCACATTTCTTGGTAGAATCATGCAGGATTGAAATTTTTGATGGTTTTTTACTCCTCTCAACAGCCCAAACAAGTTTCTAAAAGGATGAGTTTGCAACTACTTTACTTTTGGAGAAAATTCAAAACATTCATTATTCAATAGGGCCCAAAATATCAAAAACCAGCGGTTTGAATGAACACACATTTCTTGGTAGAATCGTGCAGGACTGAAATTTTTGATGTTTTTCTACTCCTCTCATGAGCCCAAACAAGTCTCTAAAAGGATGAGTTTGCAACTACTTTACTTTTGGAGAAAATTCAAAACATTCATTATTCAATAGAGCCCAATAGCATAAACCAGCGTTTTGAATGAAGAATCACATTTCTTGGTAGAATCATGCAGGATTGAAATTTTTGATGGTTTTTTACTCCGCTCAACAGCCCAAACAAGTTTCTAAAAGGATGAGTTTGCAACTACTTTACGTTTGGAGAAAATTCAAAACATTCATTATTCAATAGGGCCCAAACTATCAAACACCAGCGGTTTCAATGAACACACATTTCTTGGTAGAATCATGCAGGACTGAAATTTTTGATGTTTTTCTACTCCTCTCATGAGCCCAAACAAGTCTCTAAAAGGATGAGTTTGCAACTACTTTACTTTTGGAGAAAATTCAAAACATTCATTATTCAATAGAGCTCAATAGCAAAAACCAGCGTTTTGAATGAAGAATCACATTTCTTGGTAGAATCATGCAGGATTGAAATTTTTGATGGTTTTTTACTGCTCTCAACAGCCCAAACAAGTTTCTAAAAGGATGAGTTTGCAACTACTTTACTTTTGGAGAAAATTCAAAACATTCATTATTCAATAGGGCCCAAACTATCAAAAACCAGCGGTTTGAATGAACACACATTTTTTGGTAGAATCATGCAGGACTGAAATTTTTGATGTTTTTCTACTCCTCTCATGAGCCCAAACAAGTCTCTAAAAGCATGAGTTTGCAACTACTTTACTTTTGGAGAAAATTCAAAACATTCATTATTCAATAGAGCTCAATAGCAAAAACCAGCGTTTTGAATGAAGAATCACATTTCTTGGTAGAATCATGCAGGATTGAAATTTTTGATGGTTTTTTACTGCTCTCAACAGCCCAAACAAGTTTCTAAAAGGATGAGTTTGCAACTACTTTACTTTTGGAGAAAATTCAAAACATTCATTATTCAATAGGGCCCAAACTATCAAAAACCAGCGGTTTCAATGAACACACATTTCTTGGTAGAATCATGCAGGACTGAAATTTTTGATGTTTTTCTACTCCTCTCATGAGCCCAAACAAGTCTCTAAAAGCATGAGTTTGCAACTACTTTACTTTTGGAGAAAATTCAAAACATTCATTATTCAATAGAGCCCAATAGCAAAAATCAGGTTTTGAATGAAGAATCACATTTCTTGGTAGAATCATGCAGGATTGAAATTTTTGATGGTTTTTTACTCCTCTCAACAGCCCAAACAAGTTTCTAAAAGGATGAGTTTGCAACTACTTTACTTTTGGAGAAAATTCAAAACATTCATTATTCAGTAGGGCCCAAAATATCAAAAACCAGCGGTTTGAATGAACACACATTTCTTGGTAGAATCGTGCAGGACTGAAATTTTTGATGTTTTTCTACTCCTCTCATGAGCCCAAACAAGTCTCTAAAAGGATGAGTTTGCAACTACTTTACTTTTGGAGAAAATTCAAAACATTCATTATTCAATAGAGCCCAATAGCAAAAACCAGCGTTTTGAATGAAGAATCACATTTCTTGGTAGAATCATGCAGGATTTAAATTTTTGATGGTTTTTTACTCCTCTCAACAGCCCAAACAAGTTTCTAAAAGGATGAGTTTGCAACTACTTTACTTTTGAAGAAAATTCAAAACATTCATTATTCAATAGGGCCCAAACTATCAAAAACCAGCGGTTTCAATGAACACACATTTCTTGGTAGAATCATGCAGGACTGAAATTTTTGATGTTTTTCTACTCCTCTCATGAGCCCAAACAAGTCTCTAAAAGCATGAGTTTGCAACTACTTTACTTTTGGAGAAAATTCAAAACATTCATTATTCAATAGAGCCCAATAGCAAAAATCAGGTTTTGAATGAATAATCACATTTCTTGGTAGAATCATGCAGGATTGAAATTTTTGATGGTTTTTTACTCCTCTCAACAGCCCAAACAAGTTTCTAAAAGGATGAGTTTGCAACTACTTTACTTTTGGAGAAAATTCAAAACATTCATTATTCAGTAGGGCCCAAAATATCAAAAACCAGCGGTTTGAATGAACACACATTTCTTGGTAGAATCGTGCAGGACTGAAATTTTTGATGTTTTTCTACTCCTCTCATGAGCCCAAACAAGTCTCTAAAAGGATGAGTTTGCAACTACTTTACTTTTGGAGAAAATTCAAAACATTCATTATTCAATAGAGCCCAATAGCAAAAACCAGCGTTTTGAATGAAGAATCACATTTCTTGGTAGAATCATGCAGGATTTAAATTTTTGATGGTTTTTTACTCCTCTCAACAGCCCAAACAAGTTTCTAAAAGGATGAGTTTGCAACTACTTTACTTTTGAAGAAAATTCAAAACATTCATTATTCAATAGGGCCCAAACTATCAAAAACCAGCGGTTTCAATGAACACACATTTCTTGGTAGAATCATGCAGGACTGAAATTTTTGATGTTTTTCTACTCCTCTCATGAGCCCAAACAAGTCTCTAAAAGCATGAGTTTGCAACTACTTTGCTTTTGGAGAAAATTCAAAACATTCATTATTCAATAGCGCCCAATAGCAAAAATCAGGTTTTGAATGAAGAATCACATTTCTTGGTAGAATCATGCAGGATTGAAATTTTTGATGGTTTTTTACTCCTCTCAACAGCCCAAACAAGTTTCTAAAAGGATGAGTTTGCAACTACTTTACTTTTGGAGAAAATTCAAAACATTCATTATTCAATAGGGCCCAAAATATCAAAAACCAGCGGTTTGAATGAACACACATTTCTTGGTAGAATCGTGCAGGACTGAAATTTTTGATGTTTTTCTACTCCTCTCATGAGCCCAAACAAGTCTCTAAAAGGATGAGTTTGCAACTACTTTACTTTTGGAGAAAATTCAAAACATTCATTATTCAATAGAGCCCAATAGCATAAACCAGCGTTTTGAATGAAGAATCACATTTCTTGGTAGAATCATGCAGGATTGAAATTTTTGATGGTTTTTTACTCCGCTCAACAGCCCAAACAAGTTTCTAAAAGGATGAGTTTGCAACTACTTTACGTTTGGAGAAAATTCAAAACATTCATTATTCAATAGGGCCCAAACTATCAAACACCAGCGGTTTCAATGAACACACATTTCTTGGTAGAATCATGCAGGACTGAAATTTTTGATGTTTTTCTACTCCTCTCATGAGCCCAAACAAGTCTGTAAAAGGATGAGTTTGCAACTACTTTACTTTTGGAGAAAATTCAAAACATTCATTATTCAATAGAGCTCAATAGCAAAAACCAGCGTTTTGAATGAAGAATCACATTTCTTGGTAGAATCATGCAGGATTGAAATTTTTGATGGTTTTTTACTGCTCTCAACAGCCCAAACAAGTTTCTAAAAGGATGAGTTTGCAACTACTTTACTTTTGGAGAAAATTCAAAACATTCATTATTCAATAGGGCCCAAACTATCAAAAACCAGCGGTTTCAATGAACACACATTTCTTGGTAGAATCATGCAGGACTGAAATTTTTGATGTTTTTCTACTCCTCTCATGAGCCCAAATAAGTCTATAAAAGCATGAGTTTGCAACTACTTTACTTTTGGAGAAAATTCAAAACATTCATTATTCAATAGAGCCCAATAGCAAAAATCAGGTTTTGAATGAAGAATCACATTTCTTGGTAGAATCATGCAGGATTGAAATTTTTGATGGTTTTTTACTCCTCTCAACAGCCCAAACAAGTTTCTAAAAGGATGAGTTTGCAACTACTTTACTTTTGGAGAAAATTCAAAACATTCATTATTCAATAGGGCCCAAACTATCAAAAACCAGCGGTTTGAATGAACACACATTTTTTGGTAGAATCATGCAGGACTGAAATTTTTGATGTTTTTCTACTCCTCTCATGAGCCCAAACAAGTCTCTAAAAGCATGAGTTTGCAACTACTTTACTTTTGGAGAAAATTCAAAACATTCATTATTCAATAGAGCTCAATAGCAAAAACCAGCGTTTTGAATGAAGAATCACATTTCTTGGTAGAATCATGCAGGATTGAAATTTTTGATGGTTTTTTACTGCTCTCAACAGCCCAAACAAGTTTCTAAAAGGATGAGTTTGCAACTACTTTACTTTTGGAGAAAATTCAAAACATTCATTATTCAATAGAGCTCAATAGCAAAAACCAGCGTTTTGAATGAAGAATCACATTTCTTGGTAGAATCATGCAGGATTGAAATTTTTGATGGTTTTTTACTGCTCTCAACAGCCCAAACAAGTTTCTAAAAGGATGAGTTTGCAACTACTTTACTTTTGGAGAAAATTCAAAACATTCATTATTCAATAGGGCCCAAACTATCAAAAACCAGCGGTTTGAATGAACACACATTTTTTGGTAGAATCATGCAGGACTGAAATTTTTGATGTTTTTCTACTCCTCTCATGAGCCCAAACAAGTCTCTAAAAGCATGAGTTTGCAACTACTTTACTTTTGGAGAAAATTCAAAACATTCATTATTCAATAGAGCCCAATAGCAAAAATCAGGTTTTGAATGAAGAATCACATTTCTTGGTAGAATCATGCAGGATTGAAATTTTTGATGGTTTTTTACTCCTCTCAACAGCCCAAACAAGTTTCTAAAAGGATGAGTTTGCAGCTACTTTACTTTTGGAGAAAATTCAAAACATTCATTATTCAATAGGGCCCAAACTATCAAAAACCAGCGGTTTCAATGAACACACATTTCTTGGTAGAATCGTGCAGGACTGAAATTTTTGATGTTTTTCTACTCCTCTCATGAGCCCAAACAAGTCTCTAAAAGGATGAATTTGCAACTACTTTACTTTTGGAGAAAATTCAAAACATTCATTATTCAATAGAGCCCAATAGCAAAAACCAGCGTTTTGAATGAAGAATCACATTTCTTGGTAAAATCATGCAGGATTTAAATTTTTGATGGTTTTTTACTCCTCTCAACAGCCCAAACAAGTTTCTAAAAGGATGAGTTTGCAACTACTTTACTTTTGGAGAAAATGCAAAACATTCATTATTCAATAGGGCCCAAACTATCAAAAACCAGCGGTTTCAATGAACACACATTTTTTGGTAGAATCATGCAGGACTGAAATTTTTGATGTTTTTCTACTCCTCTCATGAGCCCAAACAAGTCTCTAAAAGCATGAGTTTGCAACTACTTTACTTTTGAAGAAAATTCAAAACATTCATTATTCAATAGAGCCCAATAGCAAAAATCAGGTTTTGAATGAAGAATCACATTTCTTGGTAGAATCATGCAGGATTGAAATTTTTGATGGTTTTTTACTCCTCTCAACAGCCCAAACAAGTTTCTAAAAGGATGAGTTTGCAACTACTTTACTTTTGGAGAAAATTCAAAACATTCATTATTCAATAGGGCCCAAACTATCAAAAACCAGCGGTTTCAATGAACACACATTTCTTGGTAGAATCGTGCAGGACTGAAATTTTTGATGTTTTTCTACTCCTCTCATGAGCCCAAACAAGTCTCTAAAAGGATGAATTTGCAACTACTTTACTTTTGGAGAAAATTCAAAACATTCATTATTCAATAGAGCCCAATAGCAAAAACCAGCGTTTTGAATGAAGAATCACATTTCTTGGTAGAATCATGCAGGATTTAAATTTTTGATGGTTTTTTACTCCTATCAACAGCCCAAACAAGTTTCTAAAAGGATGAGTTTGCAACTACTTTACTTTTGGAGAAAATTCAAAACATTCATTATTCAATAGGGCCCAAACTATCAAAAACCAGCGGTTTCAATGAACACACATTTCTTGGTAGAATCGTGCAGGACTGAAATTTTTGATGTTTTTCTACTCCTCTCATGAGCCCAAACAAGTCTCTAAAAGGATGAGTTTGCAACTACTTTACTTTTGGAGAAAATTCAAAACATTCATTATTCAATAGAGCCCAATAGCAAAAACCAGCGTTTTGAATGAAGAATCACATTTCTTGGTAGAATCATGCAGGATTGAAAATTTTGATGGTTTTTTACTCCTCTCAACAGCCCAAACAAGTTTCTAAAAGGATGAGTTTGCAACTACTTTACTTTTGGAGAAAATTCAAAACATTCATTATTCAATAGGGCCCAAACTATCAAAAACCAGCGGTTTCAATGAACACACATTTCTTGGTAGAATCATGCAGGACTGAAATTTTTGATGTTTTTCTACTCCTCTCATGAGCCCAAACAAGTCTCTAAAAGCATGAGTTTGCAACTACTTTACTTTTGGAGAAAATTCAAAACATTCAATATTCAATAGAGCCCAATAGCAAAAACCAGCGTTTTGAATGAAGAATCACATTTCTTGGTAGAATCATGCAGGATTGAAATTTTTGATGGTTTTTTACTCCTCTCAACAGCCCAAACAAGTTTCTAAAAGGATGAGTTTGCAACTACTTTACTTTTGGAGAAAATTCAAAACATTCATTATTCAATAGGGCCCAAACTATCAAAAACCAGCGGTTTCAATGAACACACATTTCTTGGTAGAATCATGCAGGACTGAAATTTTTGATGTTTTTCTACTCCTCTTATGAGTCCAAACAAGTCTCTAAAAGGATGAGTTTGCAACTACTTTACTTTTGGAGAAAATTCAAAACATTCATTATTCAATAGAGCCCAATAGCAAAAACCAGCGTTTTGAATGAAGAATCACATTTCTTGGTAGAATCATGCAGGATTGAAATTTTTGATGGTTTTTTACTCCTCTCAACAGCCCAAACAAGTTTCTAAAAGGATGAGTTTGCAACTACTTTACTTTTGGAGAAAATTCAAAACATTCATTATTCAATAGAGCCCAATAGCAAAAACCAGCGTTATGAATGAAGAATCACATTTCTTGGTAGAATCATGCAGGATTGAAATTTTTGATGGTTTTTTACTTCTCTCAACAGCCCAAACAAGTTTCTAAAAGGATGAGTTTGCAACTACTTTACTTTTGGAGAAAATTCAAAACATTCATTATTCAATAGGGCCCAAAATATCAATAACCAGCCGTTTGAATGAACACACATTTCTTGGTAGAATCGTGCAGGACTGAAATTTTTGATTTTTTTCTACTCCTCTCATGAGCCCAAACAAGTCTCTAAAAGGATGAGTTTGCAACTACTTTACTTTTGGAGAAAATTCAAAACATTCATTATTCAATAGAGCCCAATAGCAAAAACCAGCGTTTTGAATGAAGAATCACATTTCTTGGTAGAATCATGCAGGATTGAAATTTTTGATGGTTTTTTACTCCTCTCAACAGCCCAAACAAGTTTCTAAAAGGATGAGTTTGCAACTAATTTACTTTTGGAGAAAATTCAAAACATTCATTATTCAATAGGGCCCAAACTATCAAAAACCAGCGGTTTCAATGAACACACATTTCTTGGTAGAATCATGCAGGACTGAAATTTTTGATGTTTTTCTACTCCTCTCATGAGCCCAAACAAGTCTCTAAAAGCATGAGTTTGCAACTACTTTACTTTTGGAGAAAATTCAAAACATTCATTATTCAATAGAGCCCAATAGCAAAAATCAGGTTTTGAATGAAGAATCACATTTCTTGGTAGAATCATGCAGGATTGAAATTTTTGATGATTTTTTACTCCTCTCAACAGCCCAAACAAGTTTCTAAAAGGATGAGTTTGCAACTACTTTACTTTTGGAGAAAATTCAAAACATTCATTATTCAATAGGGCCCAAAATATCAAAAAACAGCGGTTTGAATGAACACACATTTCTTGGTAGAATCGTGAAGGACTGAAATTTTTGATGTTTTTCTACTCCTCTCATGAGCCCAAACAAGACTCTAAAAGGATGAGTTTGCAACTACTTTACTTTTGGAGAAAATTCAAAACATTCATTATTCAATAGAGCCCAATAGCAATAACCAGCGTTTTAAATGAAGAATCACATTTCTTGGTAGAATCATGCAGGATTGAAATTTTTGATGTTTTTTTACTCATCTCAACAGCCCAAAAAAGTTTCTAAAAGGATGAGTTTGCAACTACTTTACTTTTGGAGAAAATTCAAAACATTCATTATTCAATAGGGCCCAAACTATCAAAAACCAGCGGTTTCAATGAACACACATTTCTTGGTAGAATCATGCAGGACTGAAATTTTTGATGTTTTTCTACTCCTCTCATGAGCCCAAACAAGTCTCTAAAAGCATGAGTTTGCAACTACTTTACTTTTGGAGAAAATTCAAAACATTCATTATTCAATAGAGCCCAATAGCAAAAATCAGGTTTTGAATGAAGAATCACATTTCTTGGTAGAATCATGCAGGATTGAAATTTTTGATGGTTTTTTACTCCTCTCAACAGCCCAAACAAGTTTCTAAAAGGATGAGTTTGCAACTACTTTACTTTTGGAGAAAATTCAAAACATTCATTATTCAATAGGGCCCAAACTATCAAAAACCAGCGGTTTGAATGAACACACATTTCTTGGTAGAATCGTGCAGGACTGAAATTTTTGATGTTTTTCTACTCCTCTCATGAGCCCAAACAAGTCTCTAAAAGGATGAGTTTGCAACTACTTTACTTTTGGAGAAAATTCAAAACATTCATTATTCAATAGAGCCCAATAGCAAAAACCAGCGTTTTGAATGAAGAATCACATTTCTTGGTAGAATCATGCAGGATTGAAATTTTTGATGGTTTTTTACTCCTCTCAACAGCCCAAACAAGTTTCTAAAAGGATGAGTTTGCAACTACTTTACTTTTGAAGAAAATTCAAAACATTCATTATTCAATAGGGCCCAAACTATCAAAAACCAGCGGTTTCAATGAACACACATTTCTTGGTAGAATCATGCAGGACTGAAATTTTTGATGTTTTTCTACTCCTCTCATGAGCCCAAACAAGTCTCTAAAAGCATGAGTTTGCAACTACTTTGCTTTTGGAGAAAATTCAAAACATTCATTATTCAATAGCGCCCAATAGCAAAAATCAGGTTTTGAATGAAGAATCACATTTCTTGGTAGAATCATGCAGGATTGAAATTTTTGATGGTTTTTTACTCCTCTCAACAGCCCAAACAAGTTTCTAAAAGGATGAGTTTGCAACTACTTTACGTTTGGAGAAAATTCAAAACATTCATTATTCAATAGGGCCCAAACTATCAAACACCAGCGGTTTCAATGAACACACATTTCTTGGTAGAATCATGCAGGACTGAAATTTTTGTTGTTTTTCTACTCCTCTCATGAGCCCAAACAAGTCTCTAAAAGCATGAGTTTGCAACTACTTTACTTTTGGAGAAAATTCAAAACATTCATTATTCAATAGAGCCCAATAGCAAAAATCAGGTTTTGAATGAAGAATCACATTTCTTGGTAGAATCATGCAGGATTTAAATTTTTGATGGTTTTTTACTCCTCTCAACAGCCCAAACAAGTTTCTAAAAGGATGAGTTTGCAACTACTTTACTTTTGGAGAAAATTCAAAACATTCATTATTCAATAGGGCCCAAACTATCAAAAACCAGCGGTTTCAATGAACACACATTTCTTGGTAGAATCAGGCAGGAGTGAAATTTTTGATGTTTTTCTACTCCTCTCATGAGACCAAACAAGTCTCTAAAAGCATGAGTTTGCAACTACTTTACTTTTGGAGAAAATTCAAAACATTCATTATTCAATAGAGCCCAATAGCAAAAACCAGCGTTTTGAATGAAGAATCACATTTCTTGGTAGAATCATGCAGGATTGAAATTTTTGATGGTTTTTTACTGCTCTCAACAGCCCAAACAAGTTTCTAAAAGGATGAGTTTGCAACTACTTTACTTTTGGAGAAAATTCAAAACATTCATTATTCAATAGGGCCCAAACTATCAAAAACCAGTGGTTTGAATGAACACACATTTCTTGGTAGAATCGTGCAGGACTGAAATTTTTGATGTTTTTCTACTCCTCTCATGAGCCCAAACAAGTCTCTAAAAGCATGAGTTTGCAACTACTTTACTTTTGGAGAAAATTCAAAACATTCATTATTCAATAGAGCCCAATAGCAAAAATCAGGTTTTGAATGAAGAATCACATTTCTTGGTAGAATCATGCAGGATTGAAATTTTTGATGGTTTTTTACTCCTCTCAACAGCCCAAACAAGTTTCTAAAAGGATGAGTTTGCAACTACTTTACTTTTGGAGAAAATTCAAAACATTCATTATTCAATAGGGCCCAAACTATCAAAAACCAGCGGTTTGAATGAACACACATTTCTTGGTAGAATCGTGCAGGACTGAAATTTTTGATGTTTTTCTACTCCTCTCATGAGCCCAAACAAGTCTCTAAAAGGATGAGTTTGCAACTACTTTACTTTTGGAGAAAATTCAAAACATTCATTATTCAATAGAGCTCAATAGCAAAAACCAGCGTTTTGAATGAAGAATCACATGTCTTGGTAGAATCATGCAGGATTGAAATTTTTGATGGTTTCTTACTCCTCTCAACAGCCCAAACAAGTTTCTAAAAGGATGAGTTTGCAACTACTTTACTTTTGGAGAAAATTCAAAACATTCATTATTCAATAGGGCCCAAACTATCAAAAACCAGCGGTTTGAATGAACACACATTTCTTGGTAGAATCATGCAGGACTGAAATTTTTGATGTTTTTCTACTCCTCTCATGAGCCCAAACAAGTCTCTAAAAGCATGAGTTTGCAACTACTTTACTTTTGGAGAAAATTCAAAACATTCATTATTCAATAGAGCCCAATAGCAAAAATCAGGTTTTGAATGAAGAATCACATTTCTTGGTAGAATCATGCAGGATTTAAATTTTTGATGGTTTTTTACTCCTCTCAACAGCCCAAACAAGTTTCTAAAAGGATGAGTTTGCAACTACTTTACTTTTGGAGAAAATTAAAAACATTCATTATTCAATAGGGCCCAAACTATCAAAAACCAGCGGTTTCAATGAACACACATTTCTTGTTAGAATCATGCAGGACTGAAATTTTTGATGTTTTTCTACTCCTCTCATGAGCCCAAACAAGTCTCTAAAAGCATGAGTCTGCAACTACTTTACTTTTGGAGAAAATTCAAAACATTCATTATTCAATAGAGCCCAATAGCAAAAACCAGCGTTTTGAATGAAGAATCACAATTCTTGGTAGAATCATGCAGGATTGAAATTTTTGATGGTTTTTTACTGCTCTCAACAGCCCAAACAAGTTTCTAAAAGGATGAGTTTGCAACTACTTTACTTTTGGAGAAAATTCAAAACATTCATTATTCAATAGGGCCCAAACTATCAAAAACCAGCGGTTTCAATGAACACACATTTCTTGGTAGAATCATGCAGGACTGAAATTTTTGATGTTTTTCTACTCCTCTCATGAGCCCAAACAAGTCTCTAAAAGCATGAGTTTGCAACTACTTTACTTTTGGAGAAAATTCAAAACATTCATTATTCAATAGGGCCCAAACTATCAAAAACCAGCGGTTTCAATGAACACACATTTCTTGGTAGAATCATGCAGGACTGAAATTTTTGATGTTTTTCTACTCCTCTCATGAGCCCAAACAAGTCTCTAAAAGCATGAGTTTGCAACTACTTTACTTTTGGAGAAAATTCAAAACATTCATTATTCAATAGAGCCCAATAGCAAAAATCAGGTTTTGAATGAAGAATCACATTTCTTGGTAGAATCATGCAGGATTGAAATTTTTGATGGTTTTTTACTCCTCTTAACAGCCCAAACAAGTTTCTAAAAGGATGAGTTTGCAACTACTTTACTTTTGGAGAAAATTCAAAACATTCATTATTCAATAGGGCCCAAAATATCAAAAACCAGCGGTTTGAATGAACACACATTTCTTGGTAGAATCGTGCAGGACTGAAATTTTTGATGTTTTTCTACTCCTCTCATGAGCCCAAACAAGTCTCTAAAAGGATGAGTTTGCAACTACTTTACTTTTGGAGAAAATTCAAAACATTCATTATTCAATAGAGCCCAATAGCAAAAATCAGGTTTTGAATGAAGAATCACATTTCTTGGTAGAATCATGCAGGATTGAAATTTTTGATGGTTTTTTACTCCTCTCAACAGCCCAAACAAGTTTCTAAAAGGATGAGTTTGCAACTACTTTATTTTTGGAGAAAATTCAAAACATTCATTATTCAATAGGGCCCAAACTATCAAAAACCAGTGGTTTCAATAAACACACATTTCTTGGTGGGATCATGCAGGACTGAAATTTTTGATGTTTTTCTACTCCTCTCATGAGCCCAAACAAGTCTCTAAAAGCATGAGTTTGCAACTACTTTACTTTTGGAGAAAATTCAAAACATTCATTATTCAATAGAGCCCAAGAGCAAAAATCAGGTTTTGAATGAAGAATCACATTTCTTGGTAGAATCATGCAGGATTGAAATTTTTGATGGTTTTTTACTCCTCTCAACAGCCCAAACAAGTTTCTAAAAGGATGAGTTTGCAACTACTTTACTTTTGGAGAAAATTCAAAACATTCATTATTCAATAGGGCCCAAACTATCAAAAACCAGCGGTTTGAATGAACACACATTTCTTGGTAGAATCGTGCAGGACTGAAATTTTTGATGTTTTTCTACTCCTCTCATTAGCCCAAACAAGTCTCTAAAAGGATGAGTCTGCAACTACTTTACTTTTGGAGAAAATTCAAAACATTCATTATTCAATAGAGCCCAATAGCAAAAACCAGCGTTTTGAATGAAGAATCACATTTCTTGGTAGAATCATGCAGGATTGAAATTTTTGATGGTTTTTTACTCCTCTCAACAGCCCAAACAAGTTTCTAAAAGGATGAGTTTGCAACTACTTTACTTTTGGAGAAAATTCAAAACATTCATTATTCAATAGGGTCCAAACTATCAAAAACCAGCGGTTTCAATGAACACACATTTCTTGGTAGAATCATGCAGGACTGAAATTTTTGATGTTTTTCTACTCCTCTCATGAGCCCAAACAAGTCTCTAAAAGCATGAGTTTGCAACTACTTTACTTTTTAAGAAAATTCAAAACATTCATTATTCAATAGAGCCCAATAGCAAAAATCAGGTTTTGAATGAAGAATCACATTTCTTGGTAGAATCATGCAGGATTGAAATTTTTGATGGTTTTTTACTGCTCTCAACAGCCCAAACAAGTTTCTAAAAGGATGAGTTTGCAACTACTTTACTTTTGGAGAAAATTCAAAACATTCATTATTCAATAGAGCCCAATAGCAAAAACCAGCGTTATGAATGAAGAATCACATTTCTTGGTAGAATCATGCAGGATTGAAATTTTTGATGGTTTTTTACTTCTCTCAACAGCCCAAACAAGTTTCTAAAAGGATGAGTTTGCAACTACTTTACTTTTGGAGAAAATTCAAAACATTCATTATTCAATAGGGCCCAAAATATCAATAACCAGCCGTTTGAATGAACACACATTTCTTGGTAGAATCGTGCAGGACTGAAATTTTTGATTTTTTTCTACTCCTCTCATGAGCCCAAACAAGTCTCTAAAAGGATGAGTTTGCAACTACTTTACTTTTGGAGAAAATTCAAAACATTCATTATTCAATAGAGCCCAATAGCAAAAACCAGCGTTTTGAATGAAGAATCACATTTCTTGGTAGAATCATGCAGGATTGAAATTTTTGATGGTTTTTTACTCCTCTCAACAGCCCAAACAAGTTTCTAAAAGGATGAGTTTGCAACTAATTTACTTTTGGAGAAAATTCAAAACATTCATTATTCAATAGGGCCCAAACTATCAAAAACCAGCGGTTTCAATGAACACACATTTCTTGGTAGAATCATGCAGGACTGAAATTTTTGATGTTTTTCTACTCCTCTCATGAGCCCAAACAAGTCTCTAAAAGCATGAGTTTGCAACTACTTTACTTTTGGAGAAAATTCAAAACATTCATTATTCAATAGAGCCCAATAGCAAAAATCAGGTTTTGAATGAAGAATCACATTTCTTGGTAGAATCATGCAGGATTGAAATTTTTGATGATTTTTTACTCCTCTCAACAGCCCAAACAAGTTTCTAAAAGGATGAGTTTGCAACTACTTTACTTTTGGAGAAAATTCAAAACATTCATTATTCAATAGGGCCCAAAATATCAAAAAACAGCGGTTTGAATGAACACACATTTCTTGGTAGAATCGTGAAGGACTGAAATTTTTGATGTTTTTCTACTCCTCTCATGAGCCCAAACAAGACTCTAAAAGGATGAGTTTGCAACTACTTTACTTTTGGAGAAAATTCAAAACATTCATTATTCAATAGAGCCCAATAGCAATAACCAGCGTTTTAAATGAAGAATCACATTTCTTGGTAGAATCATGCAGGATTGAAATTTTTGATGTTTTTTTACTCATCTCAACAGCCCAAAAAAGTTTCTAAAAGGATGAGTTTGCAACTACTTTACTTTTGGAGAAAATTCAAAACATTCATTATTCAATAGGGCCCAAACTATCAAAAACCAGCGGTTTCAATGAACACACATTTCTTGGTAGAATCATGCAGGACTGAAATTTTTGATGTTTTTCTACTCCTCTCATGAGCCCAAACAAGTCTCTAAAAGCATGAGTTTGCAACTACTTTACTTTTGGAGAAAATTCAAAACATTCATTATTCAATAGAGCCCAATAGCAAAAATCAGGTTTTGAATGAAGAATCACATTTCTTGGTAGAATCATGCAGGATTGAAATTTTTGATGGTTTTTTACTCCTCTCAACAGCCCAAACAAGTTTCTAAAAGGATGAGTTTGCAACTACTTTACTTTTGGAGAAAATTCAAAACATTCATTATTCAATAGGGCCCAAACTATCAAAAACCAGCGGTTTGAATGAACACACATTTCTTGGTAGAATCGTGCAGGACTGAAATTTTTGATGTTTTTCTACTCCTCTCATGAGCCCAAACAAGTCTCTAAAAGGATGAGTTTGCAACTACTTTACTTTTGGAGAAAATTCAAAACATTCATTATTCAATAGAGCCCAATAGCAAAAACCAGCGTTTTGAATGAAGAATCACATTTCTTGGTAGAATCATGCAGGATTGAAATTTTTGATGGTTTTTTACTCCTCTCAACAGCCCAAACAAGTTTCTAAAAGGATGAGTTTGCAACTACTTTACTTTTGAAGAAAATTCAAAACATTCATTATTCAATAGGGCCCAAACTATCAAAAACCAGCGGTTTCAATGAACACACATTTCTTGGTAGAATCATGCAGGACTGAAATTTTTGATGTTTTTCTACTCCTCTCATGAGCCCAAACAAGTCTCTAAAAGCATGAGTTTGCAACTACTTTGCTTTTGGAGAAAATTCAAAACATTCATTATTCAATAGCGCCCAATAGCAAAAATCAGGTTTTGAATGAAGAATCACATTTCTTGGTAGAATCATGCAGGATTGAAATTTTTGATGGTTTTTTACTCCTCTCAACAGCCCAAACAAGTTTCTAAAAGGATGAGTTTGCAACTACTTTACGTTTGGAGAAAATTCAAAACATTCATTATTCAATAGGGCCCAAACTATCAAACACCAGCGGTTTCAATGAACACACATTTCTTGGTAGAATCATGCAGGACTGAAATTTTTGTTGTTTTTCTACTCCTCTCATGAGCCCAAACAAGTCTCTAAAAGCATGAGTTTGCAACTACTTTACTTTTGGAGAAAATTCAAAACATTCATTATTCAATAGAGCCCAATAGCAAAAATCAGGTTTTGAATGAAGAATCACATTTCTTGGTAGAATCATGCAGGATTTAAATTTTTGATGGTTTTTTACTCCTCTCAACAGCCCAAACAAGTTTCTAAAAGGATGAGTTTGCAACTACTTTACTTTTGGAGAAAATTCAAAACATTCATTATTCAATAGGGCCCAAACTATCAAAAACCAGCGGTTTCAATGAACACACATTTCTTGGTAGAATCAGGCAGGAGTGAAATTTTTGATGTTTTTCTACTCCTCTCATGAGACCAAACAAGTCTCTAAAAGCATGAGTTTGCAACTACTTTACTTTTGGAGAAAATTCAAAACATTCATTATTCAATAGAGCCCAATAGCAAAAACCAGCGTTTTGAATGAAGAATCACATTTCTTGGTAGAATCATGCAGGATTGAAATTTTTGATGGTTTTTTACTGCTCTCAACAGCCCAAACAAGTTTCTAAAAGGATGAGTTTGCAACTACTTTACTTTTGGAGAAAATTCAAAACATTCATTATTCAATAGGGCCCAAACTATCAAAAACCAGTGGTTTGAATGAACACACATTTCTTGGTAGAATCGTGCAGGACTGAAATTTTTGATGTTTTTCTACTCCTCTCATGAGCCCAAACAAGTCTCTAAAAGCATGAGTTTGCAACTACTTTACTTTTGGAGAAAATTCAAAACATTCATTATTCAATAGAGCCCAATAGCAAAAATCAGGTTTTGAATGAAGAATCACATTTCTTGGTAGAATCATGCAGGATTGAAATTTTTGATGGTTTTTTACTCCTCTCAACAGCCCAAACAAGTTTCTAAAAGGATGAGTTTGCAACTACTTTACTTTTGGAGAAAATTCAAAACATTCATTATTCAATAGGGCCCAAACTATCAAAAACCAGCGGTTTGAATGAACACACATTTCTTGGTAGAATCGTGCAGGACTGAAATTTTTGATGTTTTTCTACTCCTCTCATGAGCCCAAACAAGTCTCTAAAAGGATGAGTTTGCAACTACTTTACTTTTGGAGAAAATTCAAAACATTCATTATTCAATAGAGCTCAATAGCAAAAACCAGCGTTTTGAATGAAGAATCACATGTCTTGGTAGAATCATGCAGGATTGAAATTTTTGATGGTTTCTTACTCCTCTCAACAGCCCAAACAAGTTTCTAAAAGGATGAGTTTGCAACTACTTTACTTTTGGAGAAAATTCAAAACATTCATTATTCAATAGGGCCCAAACTATCAAAAACCAGCGGTTTGAATGAACACACATTTCTTGGTAGAATCATGCAGGACTGAAATTTTTGATGTTTTTCTACTCCTCTCATGAGCCCAAACAAGTCTCTAAAAGCATGAGTTTGCAACTACTTTACTTTTGGAGAAAATTCAAAACATTCATTATTCAATAGAGCCCAATAGCAAAAATCAGGTTTTGAATGAAGAATCACATTTCTTGGTAGAATCATGCAGGATTTAAATTTTTGATGGTTTTTTACTCCTCTCAACAGCCCAAACAAGTTTCTAAAAGGATGAGTTTGCAACTACTTTACTTTTGGAGAAAATTAAAAACATTCATTATTCAATAGGGCCCAAACTATCAAAAACCAGCGGTTTCAATGAACACACATTTCTTGTTAGAATCATGCAGGACTGAAATTTTTGATGTTTTTCTACTCCTCTCATGAGCCCAAACAAGTCTCTAAAAGCATGAGTCTGCAACTACTTTACTTTTGGAGAAAATTCAAAACATTCATTATTCAATAGAGCCCAATAGCAAAAACCAGCGTTTTGAATGAAGAATCACAATTCTTGGTAGAATCATGCAGGATTGAAATTTTTGATGGTTTTTTACTGCTCTCAACAGCCCAAACAAGTTTCTAAAAGGATGAGTTTGCAACTACTTTACTTTTGGAGAAAATTCAAAACATTCATTATTCAATAGGGCCCAAACTATCAAAAACCAGCGGTTTCAATGAACACACATTTCTTGGTAGAATCATGCAGGACTGAAATTTTTGATGTTTTTCTACTCCTCTCATGAGCCCAAACAAGTCTCTAAAAGCATGAGTTTGCAACTACTTTACTTTTGGAGAAAATTCAAAACATTCATTATTCAATAGGGCCCAAACTATCAAAAACCAGCGGTTTCAATGAACACACATTTCTTGGTAGAATCATGCAGGACTGAAATTTTTGATGTTTTTCTACTCCTCTCATGAGCCCAAACAAGTCTCTAAAAGCATGAGTTTGCAACTACTTTACTTTTGGAGAAAATTCAAAACATTCATTATTCAATAGAGCCCAATAGCAAAAATCAGGTTTTGAATGAAGAATCACATTTCTTGGTAGAATCATGCAGGATTGAAATTTTTGATGGTTTTTTACTCCTCTTAACAGCCCAAACAAGTTTCTAAAAGGATGAGTTTGCAACTACTTTACTTTTGGAGAAAATTCAAAACATTCATTATTCAATAGGGCCCAAAATATCAAAAACCAGCGGTTTGAATGAACACACATTTCTTGGTAGAATCGTGCAGGACTGAAATTTTTGATGTTTTTCTACTCCTCTCATGAGCCCAAACAAGTCTCTAAAAGGATGAGTTTGCAACTACTTTACTTTTGGAGAAAATTCAAAACATTCATTATTCAATAGAGCCCAATAGCAAAAATCAGGTTTTGAATGAAGAATCACATTTCTTGGTAGAATCATGCAGGATTGAAATTTTTGATGGTTTTTTACTCCTCTCAACAGCCCAAACAAGTTTCTAAAAGGATGAGTTTGCAACTACTTTATTTTTGGAGAAAATTCAAAACATTCATTATTCAATAGGGCCCAAACTATCAAAAACCAGTGGTTTCAATAAACACACATTTCTTGGTGGGATCATGCAGGACTGAAATTTTTGATGTTTTTCTACTCCTCTCATGAGCCCAAACAAGTCTCTAAAAGCATGAGTTTGCAACTACTTTACTTTTGGAGAAAATTCAAAACATTCATTATTCAATAGAGCCCAAGAGCAAAAATCAGGTTTTGAATGAAGAATCACATTTCTTGGTAGAATCATGCAGGATTGAAATTTTTGATGGTTTTTTACTCCTCTCAACAGCCCAAACAAGTTTCTAAAAGGATGAGTTTGCAACTACTTTACTTTTGGAGAAAATTCAAAACATTCATTATTCAATAGGGCCCAAACTATCAAAAACCAGCGGTTTGAATGAACACACATTTCTTGGTAGAATCGTGCAGGACTGAAATTTTTGATGTTTTTCTACTCCTCTCATTAGCCCAAACAAGTCTCTAAAAGGATGAGTCTGCAACTACTTTACTTTTGGAGAAAATTCAAAACATTCATTATTCAATAGAGCCCAATAGCAAAAACCAGCGTTTTGAATGAAGAATCACATTTCTTGGTAGAATCATGCAGGATTGAAATTTTTGATGGTTTTTTACTCCTCTCAACAGCCCAAACAAGTTTCTAAAAGGATGAGTTTGCAACTACTTTACTTTTGGAGAAAATTCAAAACATTCATTATTCAATAGGGTCCAAACTATCAAAAACCAGCGGTTTCAATGAACACACATTTCTTGGTAGAATCATGCAGGACTGAAATTTTTGATGTTTTTCTACTCCTCTCATGAGCCCAAACAAGTCTCTAAAAGCATGAGTTTGCAACTACTTTACTTTTTAAGAAAATTCAAAACATTCATTATTCAATAGAGCCCAATAGCAAAAATCAGGTTTTGAATGAAGAATCACATTTCTTGGTAGAATCATGCAGGATTGAAATTTTTGATGGTTTTTTACTGCTCTCAACAGCCCAAACAAGTTTCT
The DNA here is from genome assembly GCF_039654945.1 of Dendrobates tinctorius. NCBI lineage: Eukaryota > Metazoa > Chordata > Amphibia > Anura > Dendrobatidae > Dendrobates > Dendrobates tinctorius. Next base: position 29,095,948 of record NW_027361793.1, read on the forward strand.
AAAAGGATGAGTTTGCAACTGCTTTACTTTTGGAGAAAATTCAAAACATTCATTATTCAATAGGGCCCAAACTATCAAAAACCAGCGGTTTCAATGAACACACATTTCTTGGTAGAATCATGCAGGACTGAAATTTTTGATGTTTTTCTACTCCTCTCATGAGCCCAAACAAGTATCTAAAAGCATGAGTTTGCAACTACTTTAATTTTGGAGAAAATTCAAAACATTCATTATTCAATAGAGCCCAATAGCAAAAACCAGCGTTTTGAATGAAGAATCACATTTCTTGGTAGAATCATGCAGGATTGAAATTTTTGATGGTTTTTTACTCCTCTCAACAGCCCAAACAAGTTTCTAAAAGGATGAGTTTGCAACTACTTTACTTTTGGAGAAAATTCAAAACATTCATTATTCAATAGGGTCCAAACTATCAAAAACCAGCGGTTTCAATGAACACACATTTCTTGGTAGAATCATGCAGGACTGAAATTTTTGATGTTTTTCTACTCCTCTCATGAGCCCAAACAAGTCTCTAAAAGCATGAGTTTGCAACTACTTTACTTTTTAAGAAAATTCAAAACATTCATTATTCAATAGAGCCCAATAGCAAAAATCAGGTTTTGAATGAAGAATCACATTTCTTGGTAGAATCATGCAGGATTGAAATTTTTGATGGTTTTTTACTCCTCTCAACAGCCCAAACAAGTTTCTAAAAGGATGAGTTTGCAACTACTTTACTTTTGGAGAAAATTCAAAACATTCATTATTCAATAGGGTCCAAACTATCAAAAACCAGCGGTTTCAATGAACACACATTTCTTGGTAGAATCATGCAGGACTGAAATTTTTGATGTTTTTCTACTCCTCTCATGAGCCCAAACAAGTCTCTAAAAGCATGAGTTTGCAACTACTTTACTTTTTAAGAAAATTCAAAACATTCATTATTCAATAGAGCCCAATAGCAAAAATCAGGTTTTGAATGAAGAATCACATTTCTTGGTAGAATCATGCAGGATTGAAATTTTTGATGGTTTTTTACTCCTCTCAACAGCCCAAACAAGTTTCTAAAAGGATGAGTTTGCAACTACTTTACTTTTGGAGAAAATTCAAAACATTCATTATTCAATAGGGCCCAAACTATCAAAAACCAGCGGTTTCAATGAACACACATTTCTTGGTAGAATCATGCAGGACTGAAATTTCTGATGTTTTTCTACTCTCATGAGCCCAAACAAGTCTCTAAAAGCATGAGTTTGCAACTACTTTACTTTTGGAGAAAATTCAAAACATTCATTATTCAATAGGGCCCAAACTATCAAAAACCAGCGGTTTCAATGAACACACATTTCTTGGTAGAATCATGCAGGACTGAAATTTTTGATGTTTTTCTACTCCTCTCATGAGCCCAAACAAGTCTCTAAAAGCATGAGTTTGCAACTACTTTACTTTTGGAGAAAATTCAAAACATTCATTATTCAATAGAGCCCAATAGCAAAAATCAGGTTTTGAATGAAGAATCACATTTCTTGGTAGAATCATGCAAGATTGAAATTTTTGATGGTTTTTTACTCCACTCAACAGCCCAAAAAAGTTTCTAAAAGGATGAGTTTGCAACTACTTTACTTTTGGAGAAAATTCAAAACATTCATTATTCAATAGGGCCCAAACTATCAAAAACCAGCGGTTTCAATGAACACACATTTCTTGGTAGAATCGTGCAGGACTGAAATTTTTGATGTTTTTCTACTCCTCTCATTAGCCCAAACAAGTCTCTAAAAGGATGAGTTTGCAACTACTTTACTTTTGGAGAAAATTCAAAACATTCATTATTCAATAGGGCCCAAACTATCAAAAACCAGCGGTTTCAATGAACACACATTTCTTGGTAGAATCATGCAGGACTGAAATTTTTGATGTTTTTCTACTCCTCTCATGAGCCCAAACAAGTCTCTAAAAGCATGAGTTTGCAACTACTTTACTTTTGGAGAAAATTCAAAACATTCATTATTCAATAGAGCCCAATAGCAAAAACCAGCGTTTTGAATGAAGAATCACATTTCTTGGTAGAATCATGCAGGATTGAAATTTTTGATGGTTGTTTACTCCTCTCAACAGCCCAAACAAGTTTCTAAAAGGATGAGTTTGCAACTACTTTACTTTTGGAGAAAATTCAAAACATTCATTATTCAATAGGGCCCAAACTATCAAAAACCAGCGGTTTCAATGAACACACATTTCTTGGTAGAATCATGCAGGACTGAAATTTTTGATGTTTTTCTACTCCTCTCATGAGCCCAAACAAGTCTCTAAAAGCATGAGTTTGCAACTACTTTACTTTTGAAGAAAATTCAAAACATTCATTATTCAATAGAGCCCAATAGCAAAAATCAGGTTTTGAATGAAGAATCACATTTCTTGGTAGAATCATGCAGGATTGAAATTTTTGATGGTTTTTTACTCCTCTCAACAACCCAAACAAGTTTCTAAAAGGATGAGTTTGCAACTACTTTACTTTTGGAGAAAATTCAAAACATTCATTATTCAATAGGGCCCAAACTATCAAAAACCAGCGGTTTGAATGAACACACATTTCTTGGTAGAATCGTGCAGGACTGAAATTTTTGATGTTTTTCTACTCCTCTCATTAGCCCAAACAAGTCTCTAAAAGGATGAGTTTGCAACTACTTTACTTTTGGAGAAAATTCAAAACATTCATTATTCAATAGAGCCCAATAGCAAAAATCAGGTTTTGAATGAAGAATCACATTTCTTGGTAGAATCATGCAGGATTGAAATTTTTGATGGTTTTTTACTCCTCTCAACAGCCCAAACAAGTTTCTAAAAGGATGAGTTTGCAACTACTTTACTTTTGGAGAAAATTCAAAACATTCATTATTCAATAGGGCCCAAAATATCAAAAACCAGCGGTTTGAATGAACACACATTTCTTGGTAGAATCGTGCAGGACTGAAATTTTTGATGTTTTTCTACTCCTCTCATGAGCCCAAACAAGTCTCTAAAAGGATGAGTTTGCAACTACTTTACTTTTGGAGAAAACTCAAAACATTCATTATTCAATAGAGCCCAATAGCAAAAACCAGCGTTTTGAATGAAGAATCACATTTCTTGGTAGAATCATGCAGGATTGAAATTTTTGATGGTTGTTTACTCCTCTCAACAGCCCAAACAAGTTTCTAAAAGGATGAGTTTGCAACTACTTTACTTTTGGAGAAAATTCAAAACATTCATTAATCAATAGGGCCCAAACTATCAAAAACCAGCGGTTTCAATGAACACACATTTCTTGGTAGAATCATGCAGGACTGAAATTTTTGATGTTTTTCTACTCCTCTCATGAGCCCAAACAAGTCTCTAAAAGCATGAGTTTGCAACTACTTTACTTTTGAAGAAAATTCAAAACATTCATTATTCAATAGAGCCCAATAGCAAAAATCAGGTTTTGAATGAAGAATCACATTTCTTGGTAGAATCATGCAGGATTGAAATTTTTGATGGTTTTTTACTCCTCTCAACAGCCCAAACAAGTTTCTAAAAGGATGAGTTTGCAACTACTTTACTTTTGGAGAAAATTCAAAACATTCATTATTCAATAGGGCCCAAACTATCAAAAACCAGCGGTTTCAATGAACACACATTTCTTGGTAGAATCGTGCAGGACTGAAATTTTTGATGTTTTTCTACTCCTCTCATTAGCCCAAACAAGTCTCTAAAAGGATGAGTTTGCAACTACTTTACGTTTGGAGAAAATTCAAAACATTCATTATTCAATAGAGGCCAATAGCAAAAACCAGCGTTTTGAATGAAGAATCACATTTCTTGGTAGAATCATGCAGGATTGAAATTTTTGATGGTTTTTTACTCCTCTCAACAGCCCAAACAAGTTTCTAAAAGGATGAGTTTGCAACTACTTTACTTTTGGAGAAAATTCAAAACATTCATTATTCAATAGGGCCCAAAATATCAAAAACCAGCGGTTTGAATGAACACACATTTCTTGGTAGAATCGTGCAGGACTGAAATTTTTGATGTTTTTCTACTCCTCTCATGAGCCCAAACAAGTCTCTAAAAGGATGAGTTTGCAACTACTTTACTTTTGGAGAAAATTCAAAACATTCATTATTCAATAGAGCCCAATAGCAAAAACCTGCGTTTTGAATGAAGAATCACATTTCTTGGTAGAATCATGCAGGATTGAAATTTTTGATGGTTTTTTACTCCTCTCAACAGCCCAAACAAGTTTCTAAAAGGATGAGTTTGCAACTACTTTATTTTTGGAGAAAATTCAAAACATTCATTATTCAATAGGGCCCAAACTATCAAAAACCAGTGGTTTCAATAAACACACATTTCTTGGTGGGATCATGCAGGACTGAAATTTTTGATGTTTTTCTACTCCTCTCATGAGCCCAAACAAGTCTCTAAAAGCATGAGTTTGCAACTACTTTACTTTTGGAGAAAATTCAAAACATTCATTATTCAATAGAGCCCAAGAGCAAAAATCAGGTTTTGAATGAAGAATCACATTTCTTGGTAAAATAATGCAGGATTGAAATTTTTGATGGTTTTTTACTCCTCTCAACAGCCCAAACAAGTTTCTAAAAGGATGAGTTTGCAGTTGCAAACTTTACTTTTGGAGAAAATTCAAAACATTCATTATTCAATAGGGCCCAAACTATCAAAAACCAGCGGTTTCAATGAACACACATTTCTTGGTAGAATCATGCAGGACTGAAATTTTTGATGTTTTTCTACTCCTCTCATGAGCCCAAACAAGTCTCTAAAAGCATGAGTTTGCAACTACTTTACTTTTGGAGAAAATTCAAAACATTCATTATTCAATAGAGCCCAATAGCAAAAATCAGGTTTTGAATGAAGAATCACATTTCTTGGTAGAATCATGCAGGATTGAAATTTTTGATGGTTTTTTACTCCTCTCAACAGCCCAAACAAGTTTCTAAAAGGATGAGTTTGCAACTACTTTACTTTTGGAGAAAATTCAAAACATTCGTTATTCAATAGGGCCCAAAATATCAAAAACCAGCGGTTTGAATGAACACACATTTCTTGGTAGAATCGTGCAGGACTGAAATTTTTGATGTTTTTCTACTCCTCTCATTAGCCCAAACAAATCTCTAAAAGGATGAGTCTGCAACTACTTTACTTTTGGAGAAAATTCAAAACATTCATTATTCAATAGAGCCCAATAGCAAAAACCAGCGTTTTGAATGAAGAATCACATTTCTTGGTAGAATCATGCAGGATTGAAATTTTTGATGGTTGTTTAGGCTGGTTTCACATTAGCGCATTTTCAGCGCGCGCACGGCCGGGGGTAGCTCCACCCCCGATCCGGCTCTCTGCCCGGCATGCCCGCCCCTTCCTTGTAGCGCCGCCTCCTAGCGGACAGCGGCGCCTGCGATCGGCGCACCCTATCTTTAGCATAGGGTGCGCCGATCGTGCGCAGGCCGTGCGCTAGTTGCGCTTTGACCTGCGCTGCGCACTTATGACGGTGCGCCGTGCGCGCCAAAATCCGAAAAGTTTGATTTTGGCGCGCACGGCGCACCGTCAAAAGTGCGCAGCTCAGGTCAAAGCGCAACTAGCGCACGGCCTGCGCACGATCGGCGCACCCTATGCTAAAGATAGGGTGCGCCGATCGCAGGCGCCGCTGTCCGCTAGGAGGCGGCGCTACAAGGAAGGGGCGGGCACACCGGGCAGAGAGCCGGATCGGGGGCGGAGCTACCCCCGGCCGTGCGCGCGCTGAAAATGCGCTAATGTGAAACCGGCCTTACTCCTCTCAACAGCCCAAACAAGTTTCTAAAAGGATGAGTTTGCAACTACTTTACTTTTGGAGAAAATTCAAAACATTCATTATTCAATAGGGCCCAAATTATCAAAAACCAGCGGTTTGAATGAACACACATTTCTTGGTAGAATCATGCAGGACTGAAATTTTTGATGTTTTTCTACTCCTCTCATGAGCCCAAACAAGTCTCTAAAAGCATGAGTTTGCAACTACTTTACTTTTGGAGAAAATTCAAAACATTCATTATTCAATAGAGCCCAATAGCAAAAATCAGGTTTTGAATGAAGAATCACATTTCTTGGTAGAATCATGCAGGATTGAAATTTTTGATGGTTTTTTACTCCTCTCAACAGCCCAAACAAGTTTCTAAAAGGATGAGTTTGCAACTACTTTACTTTTGGAGAAAATTCAAAACATTCATAATTCAATAGGGCCCAAACTATCAAAAACCAGCGGTTTCAATGAACACACATTTCTTGGTAGAATCATGCAGGACTGAAATTTTTGATGTTTTTCTACTCCTCTCATGAGCCCAAACAAGTCTCTAAAAGCATGAGTTTGCAACTACTTTACTTTTGGAGAAAATTCAAAACATTCATTATTCAATAGAGCCCAATAGCAAAAATCAGGTTTTGAATGAAGAATCACATTTCTTGGTAGAATCATGCAGGATTGAAATTTTTGATGGTTTTTTACTCCTCTCAACAGCCCAAACAAGTTTCTAAAAGGATGAGTTTGCAACTACTTTACTTTTGGAGAAAATTCAAAACATTCATTATTCAATAGGGCCCAAACTATCAAAAACCAGCGGTTTGAATGAACACACATTTCTTGGTAGAATCGTGCAGGACTGAAATTTTTGATGTTTTTCTACTCCTCTCATTAGCCCAAACAAGTCTCTAAAAGGATGAGTCTGCAACTACTTTACTTTCGGAGAAAATTCAAAACATTCATTATTCAATAGAGCCCAATAGCAAAAACCAGCGTTTTGAATGAAGAATCACATTTCTTGGTAGAATCATGCAGGATTGAAATTTTTGATGGTTTTTTACTGCTCTCAACAGCCCAAACAAGTTTCTAAAAGGATGAGTTTGCAACTACTTTACTTTTGGAGAAAATTCAAAACATTCATTATTCAATAGAGCCCAATAGCAAAAACCAGCGGTTTGAATGAACACACATTTCATGGTAGAATCATGCAGGACTGAAATTTCTGATGTTTTTCTACTCTCATGAGCCCAAACAAGTCTCTAAAAGCATGAGTTTGCAACTACTTTACTTTTGGAGAAAATTCAAAACATTCATTATTCAATAGGGCCCAAACTATCAAAAACCAGCGGTTTCAATGAACACACATTTCTTGGTAGAATCATGCAGGACTGAAATTTTTGATGTTTTTCTACTCCTCTCATGAGCCCAAACAAGTCTCTAAAAGCATGAGTTTGCAACTACTTTACTTTTGGAGAAAATTCAAAACATTCATTATTCAATAGAGCCCAATAGCAAAAATCAGGTTTTGAATGAAGAATCACATTTCTTGGTAGAATCATGCAAGATTGAAATTTTTGATGGTTTTTTACTCCTCTCAACAGCCCAAACAAGTTTCTAAAAGGATGAGTTTGCAACTACTTTACTTTTGGAGAAAATTCAAAACATTCATTATTCAATAGGGCCCAAACTATCAAAAACCAGCGGTTTCAATGAACACACATTTCTTGGTAGAATCGTGCAGGACTGAAATTTTTGATGTTTTTCTACTCCTCTCATGAGCCCAAACAAGTCTCTAAAAGGATGAGTTTGCAACTACTTTACTTTTGGAGAAAATTCAAAACATTCATTATTCAATAGGGCCCAAACTATCAAAAACCAGCGGTTTCAATGAACACACATTTCTTGGTAGAATCATGCAGGACTGAAATTTTTGATGTTTTTCTACTCCTCTCATGAGCCCAAACAAGTCTCTAAAAGCATGAGTTTGCAACTACTTTACTTTTGGAGAAAATTCAAAACATTCATTATTCAATAGGGCCCAAACTATCAAAAACCAGCGGTGTCAATGAACACACATTTCTTGGTAGAATCATGCAGGACTGAAATTTTTTGATGTTTTTCTACTCCTCTCATGAGCCCAAACAAGTCTCTAAAAGCATGAGTTTGCAACTACTTTACTTTTGGAGAAAATTCAAAACATTCATTATTCAATAGAGCCCAATAGCAAAAATCAGGTTTTGAATGAAGAATCACATTTCTTGGTAGAATCATGCAGGATTGAAATTTTTGATGGTTTTTTACTCCTCTCAACAGCCCAAACAAGTTTCTAAAAGGATGAGTTTGCAACTACTTTACTTTTGGAGAAAATTCAAAACATTCATTATTCAATAGGGCCCAAAATATCAAAAACCAGCGGTTTGATACACATTTCTTGGTAGAATCGTGCAGGACTGAAATTTTTGATGTTTTTCTACTCCTCTCATGAGCCCAAACAATTCTCTAAAAGGATGAGTTTGCAACTACTTTACTTTTGGAGAAAACTCAAAACATTCATTATTCAATAGAGCCGAATAGCAAAAACCAGCGTTTTGAATGAAGAATCACATTTCTTGGTAGAATCATGCAGGATTGAAATTATTGATGGTTGTTTACTCCTCTCAACAGCCCAAACAAGTTTCTAAAAGGATGAGTTTGCAACTACTTTACTTTTGGAGAAAATTCAAAACATTCATTATTCAATAGGGCCCAAACTATCAAAAACCAGCGGTTTCAATGAACACACATTTCTTGGTAGAATCATGCAGGACTGAAATTTTTGATGTTTTTCTACTCCTCTCATGAGACCAAACAAGTCTCTAAAAGCATGAGTTTGCAACTACTTTACTTTTGGAGAAAATTCAAAACATTCATTATTCAATAGAGCCCAATAGCAAAAATCAGGTTTTGAATGAAGAATCACATTTCTTGGTAGAATCATGCAGGATTGAAATTTTTGATGGTTTTTTACTCCTCTCAACAGCCCAAACAAATTTCTAAAAGGATGAGTTTGCAACTACTTTACTTTTGGAGAAAATTCAAAACATTCATAATTCAATAGGGCCCAAACTATCAAAAACCAGCAGTTTCAATGAACACACATTTCTTGGTAGAATCATGCAGGACTGAAATTTTTGATGTTTTTCTACTCCTCTCATGAGCCCAAACAAGTCTCTAAAAGCATGAGTTTGCAACTACTTTACTTTTGGAGAAAATTCAAAACATTCATTATTCAATAGAGCCCAATAGCAAAAATCAGGTTTTGAATGAAGAATCACATTTCTTGGTAGAATCATGCAGGATTGAAATTTTTGATGGTTTTTTACTCCTCTCAACAGCCCAAACAAGTTTCTAAAAGGATGAGTTTGCAACTACTTTACTTTTGGAGAAAATTCAAAACATTCATTATTCAATAGGGCCCAAACTATCAAAAACCAGCGGTTTGAATGAACACACATTTCTTGGTAGAATCGTGCAGGACTGAAATTTTTGATGTTTTTCTACTCCTCTCATTAGCCCAAACAAGTCTCTAAAAGGATGAGTCTGCAACTACTTTACTTTTGGAGAAAATTCAAAACATTCATTATTCAATAGAGCCCAATAGCAAAAACCAGCGTTTTGAATGAAGAATCACATTTCTTGGTAGAATCATGCAGGATTGAAATTTTTGATGGTTTTTTACTGCTCTCAACAGCCCAAACAAGTTTCTAAAAGGATGAGTTTGCAACTACTTTACTTTTGGAGAAAATTCAAAACATTCATTATTCAATAGGGCCCAAACTATCAAAAACCAGCGGTTTGAATGAACACACATTTCTTGGTAGAATCATGCAGGACTGAAATTTTTGATGTTTTTCTACTCCTCTCATGAGCCCAAACAAGTCTCTAAAAGCATAAGTTTGCAACTACTTTAATTTTGGAGAAAATTCAAAACATTCATTATTCAATAGAGCCCAATAGCAAAAACCAGCGTTTTGAATGAAGAATCACATTTCTTGGTAGAATCATGCAGGATTGAAATTTTTGATGGTTTTTTACTCCTCTCAACAGCCCAAACAAGTTTCTAAAAGGATGAGTTTGCAACTACTTTACTTTTGGAGAAAATTCAAAACATTCATTATTCAATAGGGCCCAAACTATCAAAAACCAGCGGTTTCAATGAACACACATTTCTTGGTAGAATCATGCAGGACTGAAATTTTTGATGTTTTTCTACTCCTCTCATGAGCCCAAACAAGTCTCTAAAAGCATGAGTTTGCAACTACTTTACTTTTTAAGAAAATTCAAAACATTCATTATTCAATGGAGCCCAATAGCAAAAATCAGGTTTTGACTGAAGAATCACATTTCTTGGTAGAATCATGCAGGATTGAAATTTTTGATGGTTTTTTACTCCTCTCAACAGCCCAAACAAGTTTCTAAAAGGATGAGTTTGCAACTACTTTACTTTTGGAGAAAATTCAAAACATTCATTATTCAATAGGGCCCAAACTATCAAAAACCAGCGGTTTCAATGAACACACATTTCTTGGTAGAATCGTGCAGGACTGAAATTTTTGATGTTTTTCTACTCCTCTCATTAGCCCAAACAAGTCTCTAAAAGGATGAGTTTGCAACTACTTTACTTTTGGAGAAAATTCAAAACATTCATTATTCAATAGAGCCCAATAGCAAAAACCAGCGTTTTGAATGAAGAATCACATTTCTTGGTAGAATCATGCAGGATTGAAATTTTTGATGGTTTTTTACTGCTCTCAACAGCACAAACAAGTTTCTAAAAGGATGAGTTTGCAACTACTTTACTTTTGGAGAAAATTCAAAACATTCATTATTCAATAGGGCCCAAACTATCAAAAACCAGCGGTTTCAATGAACACACATTTCTTGGTAGAATCATGCAGGACTGAAATTTTTGATGTTTTTCTACTCCTCTCATGAGCCCAAACAAGTCTCTAAAAGCATGAGTTTGCAACTACTTTACTTTTGGAGAAAATTCAAAACATTCATTATTCAATAGAGCCCAATAGCAAAAATCAGGTTTTGAATGAAGAATCACATTTCTTGGTAGAATCATGCAAGATTGAAATTTTTGATGGTTTTTTACTCCTCTCAACAGTCCAAACAAGTTTCTAAAAGGATGAGTTTGCAACTACTTTACTTTTGGAGAAAATTCAAAACATTCATTATTCAATAGGGCCCAAACTATCAAAAACCAGCGGTTTCAATGAACACACATTTCTTGGTAGAATCGTGCAGGACTGAAATTTTTGATGTTTTTCTACTCCTCTCATTATCCCAAACAAGTCTCTAAAAGGATGAGTTTGCAACTACTTTACTTTTGGAGAAAATTCAAAACATTCATTATTCAATAGGGCCCAAACTATCAAAAACCAGCGGTTTCAATGAACACACATTTCTTGGTAGAATCATGCAGGACTGAAATTTTTGATGTTTTTCTACTCCTCTCATGAGCCCAAACAAGTCTCTAAAAGCATGAGTTTGCAACTACTTTACTTTTGGAGAAAACTCAAAACATTCATTATTCAATAGAGCCCAATAGCAAAAACCAGCGTTTTGAATGAAGAATCACATTTCTTGGTAGAATCATGCAGGATTGAAATTTTTGATGGTTGTTTACTCCTCTCAACAGCCCAAACAAGTTTCTAAAAGGATGAGTTTGCAACTACTTTACTTTTGGAGAAAATTCAAAACATTCATTATTCAATAGGGCCCAAACTATCAAAATCCAGCGGTTTCAATGAACACACATTTCTTGGTAGAATCATGCAGGACTGAAATTTTTGATGTTTTTCTACTCCTCTCATGAGCCCAAACAAGTCTCTAAAAGCATGAGTTTGCAACTACTTTACTTTTGAAGAAAATTCAAAACATTCATTATTCAATAGAGCCCAATAGCAAAAATCAGGTTTTGAATGAAGAATCACATTTCTTGGTAGAATCATGCAGGATTGAAATTTTTAAGGTTTTTTACTCCTCTCAACAACCCAAACAAGTTTCTAAAAGGATGAGTTTGCAACTACTTTACTTTTGGAGAAAATTCAAAACATTCATTATTCAATAGGGCCCAAACTATCAAAAACCAGCGGTTTGAATGAACACACATTTCTTGGTAGAATCGTGCAGGACTGAAATTTTTTATGTTTTTCTACTCCTCTCATTAGCCCAAACAAGTCTCTAAAAGGATGAGTTTGCAACTACTTTACTTTTGGAGAAAATTCAAAACATTCATTATTCAATAGAGCCCAATAGCAAAAATCAGGTTTTGAATGAAGAATCACATTTCTTGGTAGAATCATGCAGGATTGAAATTTTTGATGGTTTTTTACTCCTCTCAACAGCCCAAACAAGTTTCTAAAAGGATGAGTTTGCAACTACTTTACTTTTGGAGAAAATTCAAAACATTCATTATTCAATAGGGCCCAAACTATCAAAAACCAGCGGTTTCAATGAACACACATTTCTTGGTAGAATCATGCAGGACTGAAATTTTTGATGTTTTTCTACTCCTCTCATGAGCCCAAACAAGTCTCTAAAAGCATGAGTTTGCAACTACTTTACTTTTGGAGAAAATTCAAAACATTCATTATTCAATAGGGCCCAAAATATCAAAAACCAGCGGTTTGAATGAACACACATTTCTTGGTAGAATCGTGCAGGACTGAAATTTTTGATGTTTTTCTACTCCTCTCATGAGCCCAAACAAGTCTCTAAAAGCATGAGTTTGCAACTACTTTACTTTTTAAGAAAATTCAAAACATTCATTATTCAATGGAGCCCAATAGCAAAAATCAGGTTTTGAATGAAGAATCACATTTCTTGGTAGAATCATGCAGGATTGAAATTTTTGATGGTTTTTTACTCCTCTCAACAGCCCAAACAAGTTTCTAAAAGGATGAGTTTGCAACTACTTTACTTTTGGAGAAAATTCAAAACATTCATTATTCAATAGGGCCCAAACTATCAAAAACCAGCGGTTTCAATGAACACACATTTCTTGGTAGAATCGTGCAGGACTGAAATTTTTGATGTTTTTCTACTCCTCTCATTAGCCCAAACAAGTCTCTAAAAGGATGAGTTTGCAACTACTTTACTTTTGGAGAAAATTCAAAACATTCATTATTCAATAGAGCCCAATAGCAAAAACCAGCGTTTTGAATGAAGAATCACATTTCTTGGTAGAATCATGCAGGATTGAAATTTTTGATGGTTTTTTACTGCTCTCAACAGCACAAACAAGTTTCTAAAAGGATGAGTTTGCAACTACTTTACTTTTGGAGAAAATTCAAAACATTCATTATTCAATAGGGCCCAAACTATCAAAAACCAGCGGTTTCAATGAACACACATTTCTTGGTAGAATCATGCAGGACTGAAATTTTTGATGTTTTTCTACTCCTCTCATGAGCCCAAACAAGTCTCTAAAAGCATGAGTTTGCAACTACTTTACTTTTGGAGAAAATTCAAAACATTCATTATTCAATAGAGCCCAATAGCAAAAATCAGGTTTTGAATGAAGAATCACATTTCTTGGTAGAATCATGCAAGATTGAAATTTTTGATGGTTTTTTACTCCTCTCAACAGTCCAAACAAGTTTCTAAAAGGATGAGTTTGCAACTACTTTACTTTTGGAGAAAATTCAAAACATTCATTATTCAATAGGGCCCAAACTATCAAAAACCAGCGGTTTCAATGAACACACATTTCTTGGTAGAATCGTGCAGGACTGAAATTTTTGATGTTTTTCTACTCCTCTCATTATCCCAAACAAGTCTCTAAAAGGATGAGTTTGCAACTACTTTACTTTTGGAGAAAATTCAAAACATTCATTATTCAATAGGGCCCAAACTATCAAAAACCAGCGGTTTCAATGAACACACATTTCTTGGTAGAATCATGCAGGACTGAAATTTTTGATGTTTTTCTACTCCTCTCATGAGCCCAAACAAGTCTCTAAAAGCATGAGTTTGCAACTACTTTACTTTTGGAGAAAACTCAAAACATTCATTATTCAATAGAGCCCAATAGCAAAAACCAGCGTTTTGAATGAAGAATCACATTTCTTGGTAGAATCATGCAGGATTGAAATTTTTGATGGTTGTTTACTCCTCTCAACAGCCCAAACAAGTTTCTAAAAGGATGAGTTTGCAACTACTTTACTTTTGGAGAAAATTCAAAACATTCATTATTCAATAGGGCCCAAACTATCAAAATCCAGCGGTTTCAATGAACACACATTTCTTGGTAGAATCATGCAGGACTGAAATTTTTGATGTTTTTCTACTCCTCTCATGAGCCCAAACAAGTCTCTAAAAGCATGAGTTTGCAACTACTTTACTTTTGAAGAAAATTCAAAACATTCATTATTCAATAGAGCCCAATAGCAAAAATCAGGTTTTGAATGAAGAATCACATTTCTTGGTAGAATCATGCAGGATTGAAATTTTTGATGGTTTTTTACTCCTCTCAACAACCCAAACAAGTTTCTAAAAGGATGAGTTTGCAACTACTTTACTTTTGGAGAAAATTCAAAACATTCATTATTCAATAGGGCCCAAACTATCAAAAACCAGCGGTTTGAATGAACACACATTTCTTGGTAGAATCGTGCAGGACTGAAATTTTTGATGTTTTTCTACTCCTCTCATGAGCCCAAACAAGTCTCTAAAAGGATGAGTTTGCAACTACTTTACTTTTGTAGAAAATTCAAAACATTCATTATTCAATAGAGCCCAATAGCAAAAACCTGCGTTTTGTATGAAGAATCACATTTCTTGGTAGAATCATGCAGGATTGAAATTTTTGATGGTTTTTTACTCCTCTCAACAGCCCAAACAAGTTTCTAAAAGGATGAGTTTGCAACTACTTTATTTTTGGAGAAAATTCAAAACATTCATTATTCAATAGGGCCCAAACTATCAAAAACCAGTGGTTTCAATAAACACACATTTCTTGGTGGGATCATGCAGGACAGAAATTTTTGATGTTTTTCTACTCCTCTCATGAGCCCAAACAAGTCTCTAAAAGCATGAGTTTGCAACTACTTTACTTTTGGAGAAAATTCAAAACATTCATTATTCAATAGAGCCCAAGAGCAAAAATCAGGTTTTGAATGAAGAATCACATTTCTTGGTAAAATAATGCAGGATTGAAATTTTTGATGTTTTTTACTCCTCTCAACAGCCCAAACAAGTTTCTAAAAGGATGAGTTTGCAACTACTTTACTTTTGGAGAAAATTCAAAACATTCATTATTCAATAGGGCCCAAAATATCAAAAACCAGCGGTTTGAATGAACACACATTTCTTGGTAGAATCGTGCAGGACTGAAATTTTTGATGTTTTTCTACTCCTCTCATGAGCCCAAACAAGTCTCTAAAAGGATGAGTTTGCAACTACTTTACTTTTGGAGAAAATTCAAAACATTCATTATTCAATAGAGCCCAATAGCAAAAACCAGCGTTTTGAATGAAGAATCACATTTCTTGGTAGAATCATGCAGGATTGAAATTTTTGATGGTTTTTTACTCCTCTCAACAGCCCAAACAAGTTTCTAAAAGGATGAGTTTGCAACTACTTTACTTTTGGAGAAAATTCAAAACATTCATTATTCAATAGGGCCCAAACTATCAAAAACCAGCGGTTTCAATGAACACACATTTCTTGGTAGAATCATGCAGGACTGAAATTTTTGATGTTTTTCTACTCCTCTCATGAGCCCAAACAAGTCTCTAAAAGCATGAGTTTGCAATTACTTTACTTTTGGAGAAAATTCAAAACATTCAATATTCAATAGAGCCCAATAGCAAAAATCAGGTTTTGAATGAAGAATCACATTTCTTGGTAGAATCATGCAGGATTGAAATTTTTGATGGTTTTTTACTCCTCTCAACAGCCCAAACAAGTTTCTAAAAGGATGAGTTTGC
The DNA here is from genome assembly GCF_039654945.1 of Dendrobates tinctorius. Taxonomy (NCBI): domain Eukaryota; kingdom Metazoa; phylum Chordata; class Amphibia; order Anura; family Dendrobatidae; genus Dendrobates; species Dendrobates tinctorius. The sequence goes on from NW_027361793.1 coordinate 29,111,740, forward strand.
AACTACTTTATTTTTGGAGAAAATTCAAAACATTCATTATTCAATAGGGCCCAAACTATCAAAAACCAGCGGTTTGAATGAACACACATTTCTTGGTAGAATCATGCAGGACTGAAATTTTTGATGTTTTTCTACTCCTCTCATGAGCCCAAACAAGTCTCTAAAAGCATGAGTTTGCAACTACTTTACTTTTGGAGAAAATTCAAAACATTCATTATTCAATAGAGCCCAATAGCAAAAATCAGGTTTTGAATGAAGAATCACATTTCTTGGTAGAATCATGCAGGATTGAAATTTTTGATGGTTTTTTACTCCTCTCAACAGCCCAAACAAGTTTCTAAAAGGTTGAGTTTGCAACTACTTTACTTTTGGAGAAAATTCAAAACATTCATTATTCAATAGGGCCCAAACTATCAAAAACCAGCGGTTACAATGAACACACATTTCTTGGTAGAATCGTGCAGGACTGAAATTTTTGATGTTTTTCTACTCCTCTCATGAGCCCAAACAAGTCTCTAAAAGGATGAGTTTGCAACTTCTTTACTTTTGGAGAAAATTCAAAACATTCATTATTCAATAGGGCCCAAACTATCAAAAACCAGCGGTTTCAATGAACACACATTTCTTGGTAGAATCATGCAGGACTGAAATTTTTGATGTTTTTCTACTCCTCTCATGAGCCCAAACAAGTCTCTAAAAGCATGAGTTTGCAACTACTTTACTTTTGGAGAAAATTCAAAACATTCATTATTCAATAGAGCCCAATAGCAAAAACCAGCGTTTTGAATGAAGAATCACATTTCTTGGTAGAATCATGCAGGATTGAAATTTTTGATGGTTTTTTACTCCTCTCAACAGCCCAAACAAGTTTCTAAAAGGTTGAGTTTGCAACTACTTTACTTTTGTAGAAAATTCAAAACATTCATTATTCAATACGTCCCAAACTAACAAAAACCAGCGGTTTCAATGAACACACATTTCTTGGTAGAATCATGCAGGACTGAAATTTTTGATGTTTTTCTACTCCTCTCATGAGCCCAAACAAGTCTCTAAAAGCATGAGTTTGCAACTACTTTACTTTTGGAGAAAATTCAAACCATTCATTATTCAATAGAGCCCAATAGCAAAAATCAGGTTTTGAATGAAGAATCACATTTCTTGGTAGAATCATGCAGGATTGAAATTTTTGATGGTTTTTTACTCCTCTCAACAGCCCAAACAAGTTTCTAAAAGGATGAGTTTGCAACTACTTTACTTTTGGAGAAAATTCAAAACATTCATTATTCAATAGGGCCCAAAATATCAAAAACCAGCGGTTTGAATGAACACACATTTCTTGGTAGAATCGTGCAGGACTGAAATTTTTGATGTTTTTCTACTCCTCTCATGAGCCCAAACAAGTCTCTAAAAGGATGAGTTTGCAACTACTTTACTTTTGGAGAAAATTCAAAACATTCATTATTCAATAGAGCCCAATAGCAAAAACCAGCGTTTTGAATGAAGAATCACATTTCTTGGTAGAATCATGCAGGATTGAAATTTATGATGGTTTTTTACTCCTCTCAACAGCCCAAACAAGTTTCTAAAAGGATGAGTTTGCAACTACTTTACTTTTGGAGAAAATTCAAAACATTCATTATTCAATAGGGCCCAAACTATCAAAAACCAGTGGTTTCAATGAACACACATTTCTTGGTAGAATCATGCAGGACTGAAATTTTTGATGTTTTTCTACTCCTCTCATGAGCCCAAACAAGTCTCTAAAAGCATGAGTTTGCAATTACTTTACTTTTGGAGAAAATTCAAAACATTCAATATTCAATAGACCCCAATAGCAAAAATCAGGTTTTGAATGAAGAATCACATTTCTTGGTAGAATCATGCAGGATTGAAATTTTTGATGGTTTTTTACTCCTCTCAACAGCCCAAACAAGTTTCTAAAAGGATGAGTTTGCAACTACTTTACTTTTGGAGAAAATTCAAAACATTCATTATTCAATAGGGCCCAAACTATCAAAAACCAGCGGTTTGAATGAACACACATTTCTTGGTAGAATCATGCAGGACTGAAATTTTTGATGTTTTTCTACTCCTCTCATGAGCCCAAACAAGTCTCTAAAAGCATGAGTTTGCAACTACTTTACTTTTGGAGAAAATTCTAAACATTCATTATTCAATAGAGCCCAATAGCAAAAATCAGGTTTTGAATGAAGAATCACATTTCTTGGTAGAATCATGCAGGATTGAAATTTTTGATGGTTTTTTACTCCTCTCAACAGCCCAAACAAGTTTCTAAAAGGTGGAGTTTGCAACTACTTTACTTTTGGAGAAAATTCAAAACATTCATTATTCAATAGGGCCCAAACTATCAAAAACCAGCGGTTTCAATGAACACACATTTCTTGGTAGAATCGTGCAGGAATGAAATTTTTGATGTTTTTCTACTCCTCTCATGAGCCCAAACAAGTCTCTAAAAGGATGAGTTTGCAACTACTTTACTTTTGGAGAAAATTCAAAACATTCATTATTCAATAGAGCCCAATAGCAAAAACCAGCGTTTTGAATGAAGAATCACATTTCTTGGTAGAATCATGCAGGATTGAAATTTTTGATGGTTGTTTAGGCTGGTTTCACATTAGCGCATTTTCAGCGCGCGCACGGCCGGGGGTAGCTCCGCCCCCGATCCGGCTCTCTGCCCGGCGTGCCCGCCCCTTCCTTGTAGCGCCGCCTCCTAGCGGACAGCGGCGCCTGCGATCGGCGCACCCTATCTTTAGCATAGGGTGCGCCGATCGTGCGCAGGCCGTGTGCTAGTTGCGCTTTGACCTGCGCTGCGCACTTTTGACGGTGCGCCGTGCGCGCAAAAATCCGAAAAGTTCGATTTTGGCGCGCACGGCGCACTGTCAAAAGTGCGCAGCGCAGGTCAAAGCGCAACTAGCGCACGGCCTGCGCACGATCGGCGCACCCTATGCTAAAGATAGGGTGCGCCAATCGCAGGCGCCGCTGTCCGCTAGGAGGCGGCGCTTACAAGGAAGGGGCGGGCACGCCGGGCAGAGAGCCGGATCGGGGGCGGAGCTACCCCCGGCCGTGCGCGTGCTGAAAATGCGCTAATGTGAAACCGGCCTTACTCCTCTCAACAGCCCAAACAAGTTTTTAAAAGGATGAGTTTGCAACTACTTTACTTTTGGAGAAAATTCAAAACATTCATTATTCAATAGGGCCCAAACTATCAAAAACCAGCGGTTTCAATGAACACACATTTCTTGGTAGAATCATGCAGGACTGAAATTTTTGATGTTTTTCTACTCCTCTCATGAGACCAAACAAGTCTCTAAAAGCATGAGTTTGCAACTACTTTACTTTTGGAGAAAATTCAAAACATTCATTATTCAATAGAGCCCAATAGCAAAAATCAGGTTTTGAATGAAGAATCACATTTCTTGGTAGAATCATGCAGGATTGAAATTTTTGATGGTTTTTTACTCCTCTCAACAGCCCAAACAAGTTTCTAAAAGGATGAGTTTGCAACTACTTTACTTTTGGAGAAAATTCAAAACATTCATAATTCAATAGGGCCCAAACTATCAAAAACCAGCGGTTTCAATGAACACACATTTCTTGGTAGAATCATGCAGGACTGAAATTTTTGATGTTTTTCTACTTCTCTCATGAGCCCAAACAAGTCTCTAAAAGCATGAGTTTGCAACTACTTTACTTTTGGAGAAAATTCAAAACATTCATTATTTAATAGAGCCCAATAGCAAAAATCAGGTTTTGAATGAAGAATCACATTTCTTGGTAGAATCATGCAGGATTGAAATTTTTGATGGTTTTTTACTCCTCTCAACAGCCCAAACAAGTTTCTAAAAGGATGAGTTTGCAACTACTTTACTTTTGGAGAAAATTCAAAACATTCATTATTCAATAGGGCCCAAACTATCAAAAACCAGCGGTTTGAATGAACACACATTTCTTGGTAGAATCGTGCAGGACTGAAATTTTTGATGTTTTTCTACTCCTCTCATTAGCCCAAACAAGTCTCTAAAAGGATGAGTCTGCAACTACTTTACTTTTGGAGAAAATTCAAAACATTCATTATTCAATAGAGCCCAATAGCAAAAACCAGCGTTTTGAATGAAGAATCACATTTCTTGGTAGAATCATGCAGGATTGAAATTTTTGATGGTTTTTTACTGCTCTCAACAGCCCAAACAAGTTTCTAAAAGGATGAGTTTGCAACTACTTTACTTTTGGAGAAAATTCAAAACATTCATTATTCAATAGGGCCCAAACTATCAAAAACCAGCGGTTTCAATGAACACACATTTCTTGGTAGAATCGTGCAGGATTGAAATTTTTGATGTTTTTCTACTCCTCTCATTAGCCCAAACAAGTCTCTAAAAGGATGAGTTTGCAACTACTTTACTTTTGGAGAAAATTCAAAACATTCATTATTCAATAGGGCCCAAACTATCAAAAACCAGCGGTTTCAATGAACACACATTTCTTGGTAGAATCATGCAGGACTGAAATTTTTGATGTTTTTCTACTCCTCTCATGAGCCCAAACAAGTCTCTAAAAGCATGAGTTTGCAACTACTTTACTTTTGGAGAAAATTCAAAACATTCATTATTCAATAGGGCCCAAACTATCAAAAACCAGCGGTGTCAATGAACACACATTTCTTGGTAGAATCATGCAGGACTGTAATTTTTGATGTTTTTCTACTCCTCTCATGAGCCCAAACAAGTCTCTAAAAGCATGAGTTTGCAACTACTTTACTTTTGGAGAAAATTCAAAACATTCATTATTCAATAGGGCCCAAACTATCAAAAACCAGCGGTGTCAATGAACACACATTTCTTGGTAGAATCATGCAGGACTGTAATTTTTGATGTTTTTCTACTCCTCTCATGAGCCCAAACAAGTCTCTAAAAGCATGAGTTTGCAACTACTTTACTTTTGAAGAAAATTCAAAACATTCATTATTCAATAGAGCCGAATAGCAAAAATCAGGTATTGAATGAAGAATCACATTTCTTGGTAGAATCATGCAGGATTGAAATTTTTGATGGTTTTTTACTCCTCTCAACAGCCCAAACAAGTTTCTAAAAGGATGAGTTTGCAACTACTTTACTTTTGGAGAAAATTCAAAACATTCATTATTCAATAGGGCTCAAAATATCAAAAACCAGCGGTTTGAATGAACACACATTTCTTGGTAGAATCGTGCAGGACTGAAATTTTTGATGTTTTTCTACTCCTCTCATGAGCCCAAACAAGTCTCTAAAAGGATGAGTTTGCAACTACTTTACTTTTGGAGAAAACTCAAAACATTCATTATTCAATAGAGCCCAATAGCAAAAACCAGCGTTTTGAATGAAGAATCACATTTCTTGGTAGAATCATGCAGGATTGAAATTTTTGATGGTTATTTACTCCTCTCAACAGCCCAAACAAGTTTCTAAAAGGATGAGTTTGCAACTACTTTACTTTTGGAGAAAATTCAAAACATTCATTATTCAATAGGGCCCAAACTATCAAAAACCAGCGGTTTCAATGAACACACATTTCTTGGTAGAATCATGCAGGACTGAAATTTTTGATGTTTTTCTACTCCTCTCATGAGCCCAAACAAGTCTCTAAAAGCATGAGTTTGCAACTACTTTACTTTTGAAGAAAATTCAAAACATTCATTATTCAATAGAGCCCAATAGCAAAAATCAGGTTTTGAATGAAGAATCACATTTCTTGGTAGAATCATGCAGGATTGAAATTTTTGATGGTTTTTTACTCCTCTCAACAACCCAAACAAGTTTCTAAAAGGATGAGTTTGCAACTACTTTACTTTTGGAGAAAATTCAAAACATTCATTATTCAATAGGGCCCAAACTATCAAAAACCAGCGGTTTGAATGAACACACATTTCTTGGTAGAATCGTGCAGGACTAAAATTTTTGATGTTTTTCTACTCCTCTCATTAGCCCAAACAAGTCTCTAAAAGGATGAGTTTGCAACTACTTTACTTTTGGAGAAAATTCAAAACATTCATTATTCAATAGAGCCCAATAGCAAAAACCAGCGTTTTGAATGAAGAATCACATTTCTTGGTAGAATCATGCAGGATTGAAATTTTTGATGGTTTTTTACTCCTCTCAACAGCCCAAACAAGTTTCTAAAAGGATGAGTTTGCAACTACTTTACTTTTGGAGAAAATTCAAAACATTCATTATTCAATAGGGCCCAAACTATCAAAAACCAGCGGTTTGAATGAACACACATTTCTTGGTAGAATCATGCAGGACTGAAATTTTTGATGTTTTTCTACTCCTCTCATGAGCCCAAACAAGTCTCTAAAAGGATGAGTTTGCAACTACTTTACTTTTGGAGAAAATTCAAAACATTCATTATTCAATAGAGCCCAATAGCAAAAATCAGGTTTTGAATGAAGAATCACATTTCTTGGTAGAATCATGCAGGATTGAAATTTTTGATGGTTTTTTACTCCTCTCAACAGCCCAAACAAGTTTCTAAAAGGATGAGTTTGCAACTACTTTACTTTTGGAGAAAATTCAAAACATTCATTATTCAATAGGGCCCAAAATATCAAAAACCAGCGGTTTGAATGAACACACATTTCTTGGTAGAATCGTGCAGGACTGAAATTTTTGATGTTTTTCTACTCCTCTCATGAGCCCAAACAAGTCTCTAAAAGGATGAGTTTGCAACTACTTTACTTTTGGAGAAAATTCAAAACATTCATTATTCAATAGAGCCCAATAGCAAAAACCTGCGTTTTGAATGAAGAATCACATTTCTTGGTAGAATCATGCAGGATTGAAATTTTTGATGGTTTTTTACTCCTCTCAACAGCCCAAACAAGTTTGTAAAAGGATGAGTTTGCAACTACTTTATTTTTGGAGAAAATTCAAAACATTCATTATTCAATAGGGCCCAAACTATCAAAAACCAGTGGTTTCAATAAACACACATTTCTTGGTGGGATCATGCAGGACTGAAATTTTTGATGTTTTTCTACTCCTCTCATGAGCCCAAACAAGTCTCTAAAAGCATGAGTTTGCAACTACTTTACTTTTGGAGAAAATTCAAAACATTCATTATTCAATAGAGCCCAAGAGCAAAAATCAGGTTTTGAATGAAGAATCACATTTCTTGGTAAAATAATGCAGGATTGAAATTTTTGATGGTTTTTTACTCCTCTCAACAGCCCAAACAAGTTTCTAAAAGGATGAGTTTGCAACTACTTTACTTTTGGAGAAAATTCAAAACATTCATTATTCAATAGGGCCCAAACTATCAAAAACCAGCAGTTTCAATGAACACACATTTCTTGGTAGAATCATGCAGGACTGAAATTTTTGATGTTTTTCTACTCCTCTCATGAGCCCAAACAAGTCTCTAAAAGCATGAGTTTGCAACTATTTTACTTTTGGAGAAAATTCAAAACATTCATTATTCAATAGAGCCCAATAGCAAAAACCAGCGGTTTGAATGAACACACATTTCTTGGTAGAATCATGCAGGACTGAAATTTCTGATGTTTTTCTACTCTCATGAGCCCAAACAAGTCTCTAAAAGCATGAGTTTGCAACTACTTTACTTTTGGAGAAAATTCAAAACATTCATTATTCAATAGGGCCCAAACTATCAAAAACCAGCGGTTTCAATGAACACACATTTCTTGGTAGAATCATGCAGGACTGAAATTTTTGATGTTTTTCTACTCCTCTCATGAGCCCAAACAAGTCTCTAAAATTATGAGTTTGCAACTACTTTACTTTTGGAGAAAATTCAAAACATGCATTATTCAATAGAGCCCAATAGCAAAAATCAGGTTTTGAATGAAGAATCACATTTCTTGGTAGAATCATGCAAGATTGAAATTTTTGATGGTTTTTTACTCCTCTCAACAGCCCAAACAAGTTTCTAAAAGGATGAGTTTGCAACTACTTTACTTTTGGAGAAAATTCAAAACATTCATTATTCAATAGGGCCCAAACTATCAAAAACCAGCGGTTTCAATGAACACACATTTCTTGGTAGAATCATGCAGGACTGAAATTTTTGATGTTTTTCTACTCCTCTCATGAGCCCAAACAAGTCTCTAAAAGCATGAGTTTGCAACTACTTTACTTTTGGAGAAAATTCAAAACATTCATTATTCAATAGGGCCCAAACTATCAAAAACCAGCGGTGTCAATGAACACACATTTCTTGGTAGAATCATGCAGGACTGAAATTTTTTGATGTTTTTCTACTCCTCTCATGAGCCCAAACAAGTCTCTAAAAGCATGAGTTTGCAACTACTTTACTTTTGGAGAAAATTCAAAACATTCATTATTCAATAGAGCACAATAGCAAAAATCAGGTTTTGAATGAAGAATCACATTTCTTGGTAGAACCATGCAGGATTGAAATTTTTGATGGTTTTTTACTCCTCTCAACAGCCCAAACAAGTTTCTAAAAGGATGAGTTTGCAACTACTTTACTTTTGGAGAAAATTCAAAACATTCATTATTCAATAGGGCCCAAAATATCAAAAACCAGCGGTTTGAATGAACACACATTTCTTGGTAGAATCGTGCAGGACTGAAATTTTTGATGTTTTTCTACTCCTCTCATGAGCCCAAACAATTCTCTAAAAGGATGAGTTTGCAACTACTTTACTTTTGGAGAAAACTCAAAACATTCATTATTCAATAGAGCCGAATAGCAAAAACCAGCGTTTTGAATGAAGAATCACATTTCTTGGTAGAATCATGCAGGATTGAAATTATTGATGGTTGTTTACTCCTCTCAACAGCCCAAACAAGTTTCTAAAAGGATGAGTTTGCAACTACTTTACTTTTGGAGAAAATTCAAAACATTCATTATTCAATAGGGCCCAAACTATCAAAAACCAGCGGTTTCAATGAACACACATTTCTTGGTAGAATCATGCAGGACTGAAATTTTTGATGTTTTTCTACTCCTCTCATGAGACCAAACAAGTCTCTAAAAGCATGAGTTTGCAACTACTTTACTTTTGGAGAAAATTCAAAACATTCATTATTCAATAGAGCCCAATAGCAAAAATCAGGTTTTGAATGAAGAATCACATTTCTTGGTAGAATCATGCAGGATTGAAATTTTTGATGGTTTTTTACTCCTCTCAACAGCCCAAACAAGTTTCTAAAAGGATGAGTTTGCAACTACTTTACTTTTGGAGAAAATTCAAAACATTCATTATTCAATAGGGCTCAAAATATCAAAAACCAGCCGTTTGAATGAACACACATTTCTTGGTAGAATCGTGCAGGACTGAAATTTTTGATGTTTTTCTACTCCTCTCATGAGCCCAAACAAGTCTCTAAAAGGATGAGTTTGCAACTACTTTACTTTTGGAGAAAACTCAAAACATTCATTATTCAATAGAGCCCAATAGCAAAAACCAGCGTTTTGAATGAAGAATCACATTTCTTGGTAGAATCATGCAGGATTGAAATTTTTGATGGTTATTTACTCCTCTCAACAGCCCAAACAAGTTTCTAAAAGGATGAGTTTGCAACTACTTTACTTTTGGAGAAAATTCAAAACATTCATTATTCAATAGGGCCCAAACTATCAAAAACCAGCGGTTTCAATGAACACACATTTCTTGGTAGAATCATGCAGGACTGAAATTTTTGATGTTTTTCTACTCCTCTCATGAGCCCAAACAAGTCTCTAAAAGCATGAGTTTGCAACTACTTTACTTTTGAAGAAAATTCAAAACATTCATTATTCAATAGAGCCCAATAGCAAAAATCAGGTTTTGAATGAAGAATCACATTTCTTGGTAGAATCATGCAGGATTGAAATTTTTGATGGTTTTTTACTCCTCTCAACAACCCAAACAAGTTTCTAAAAGGATGAGTTTGCAACTACTTTACTTTTGGAGAAAATTCAAAACATTCATTATTCAATAGGGCCCAAACTATCAAAAACCAGCGGTTTGAATGAACACACATTTCTTGGTAGAATCGTGCCGGACTAAAATTTTTGATGTTTTTCTACTCCTCTCATTAGCCCAAACAAGTCTCTAAAAGGATGAGTTTGCAACTACTTTACTTTTGGAGAAAATTCAAAACATTCATTATTCAATAGAGCCCAATAGCAAAAACCAGCGTTTTGAATGAAGAATCACATTTCTTGGTAGAATCATGCAGGATTGAAATTTTTGATGGTTTTTTACTCCTCTCAACAGCCCAAACAAGTTTCTAAAAGGATGAGTTTGCAACTACTTTACTTTTGGAGAAAATTCAAAACATTCATTATTCAATAGGGCCCAAACTATCAAAAACCAGCGGTTTGAATGAACACACATTTCTTGGTAGAATCATGCAGGACTGAAATTTTTGATGTTTTTCTACTCCTCTCATGAGCCCAAACAAGTCTCTAAAAGGATGAGTTTGCAACTACTTTGCTTTTGGAGAAAATTCAAAACATTCATTATTCAATAGAGCCCAATAGCAAAAATCAGGTTTTGAATGAAGAATCACATTTCTTGGTAGAATCATGCAGGATTGAAATTTTTGATGGTTTTTTACTCCTCTCAACAGCCCAAACAAGTTTCTAAAAGGATGAGTTTGCAACTACTTTACTTTTGGAGAAAATTCAAAACATTCATTATTCAATAGGGCCCAAAATATCAAAAACCAGCGGTTTGAATGAACACACATTTCTTGGTAGAATCGTGCAGGACTGAAATTTTTGATGTTTTTCTACTCCTCTCATGAGCCCAAACAAGTCTCTAAAAGGATGAGTTTGCAACTACTTTACTTTTGGAGAAAATTCAAAACATTCATTATTCAATAGAGCCCAATAGCAAAAACCTGCGTTTTGAATGAAGAATCACATTTCTTGGTAGAATCATGCAGGATTGAAATTTTTGATGGTTTTTTACTCCGCTCAACAGCCCAAACAAGTTTGTAAAAGGATGAGTTTGCAACTACTTTATTTTTGGAGAAAATTCAAAACATTCATTATTCAATAGGGCCCAAACTATCAAAAACCAGTGGTTTCAATAAACACACATTTCTTGGTGGGATCATGCAGGACTGAAATTTTTGATGTTTTTCTACTCCTCTCATGAGCCCAAACAAGTCTCTAAAAGCATGAGTTTGCAACTACTTTACTTTTGGAGAAAATTCAAAACATTCATTATTCAATAGAGCCCAAGAGCAAAAATCAGGTTTTGAATGAAGAATCACATTTCTTGGTAAAATAATGCAGGATTGAAATTTTTGATGGTTTTTTACTCCTCTCAACAGCCCAAACAAGTTTCTAAAAGGATGAGTTTGCAACTACTTTACTTTTGGAGAAAATTCAAAACATTCATTATTCAATAGGGCCCAAACTATCAAAAACCAGCAGTTTCAATGAACACACATTTCTTGGTAGAATCATGCAGGACTGAAATTTTTGATGTTTTTCTACTCCTCTCATGAGCCCAAACAAGTCTCTAAAAGCATGAGTTTGCAACTATTTTACTTTTGGAGAAAATTCAAAACATTCATTATTCAATAGAGCCCAATAGCAAAAACCAGCGGTTTGAATGAACACACATTTCTTGGTAGAATCATGCAGGACTGAAATTTCTGATGTTTTTCTACTCTCATGAGCCCAAACAAGTCTCTAAAAGCATGAGTTTGCAACTACTTTACTTTTGGAGAAAATTCAAAACATTCATTATTCAATAGGGCCCAAACTATCAAAAACCAGCGGTTTCAATGAACACACATTTCTTGGTAGAATCATGCAGGACTGAAATTTTTGATGTTTTTCTACTCCTCTCATGAGCCCAAACAAGTCTCTAAAAGCATGAGTTTGCAACTACTTTACTTTTGGAGAAAATTCAAAACATGCATTATTCAATAGAGCCCAATAGCAAAAATCAGGTTTTGAATGAAGAATCACATTTCTTGGTAGAATCATGCAAGATTGAAATTTTTGATGGTTTTTTACTCCTCTCAACAGCCCAAACAAGTTTCTAAAAGGATGAGTTTGCAACTACTTTACTTTTGGAGAAAATTCAAAACATTCATTATTCAATAGGGCCCAAACTATCAAAAACCAGCGGTTTCAATGAACACACATTTCTTGGTAGAATCATGCAGGACTGAAATTTTTGATGTTTTTCTACTCCTCTCATGAGCCCAAACAAGTCTCTAAAAGCATGAGTTTGCAACTACTTTACTTTTGGAGAAAATTCAAAACATTCATTATTCAATAGGGCCCAAACTATCAAAAACCAGCGGTGTCAATGAACACACATTTCTTGGTAGAATCATGCAGGACTGAAATTTTTTGATGTTTTTCTACTCCTCTCATGAGCCCAAACAAGTCTCTAAAAGCATGAGTTTGCAACTACTTTACTTTTGGAGAAAATTCAAAACATTCATTATTCAATAGAGCACAATAGCAAAAATCAGGTTTTGAATGAAGAATCACATTTCTTGGTAGAACCATGCAGGATTGAAATTTTTGATGGTTTTTTACTCCTCTCAACAGCCCAAACAAGTTTCTAAAAGGATGAGTTTGCAACTACTTTACTTTTGGAGAAAATTCAAAACATTCATTATTCAATAGGGCCCAAAATATCAAAAACCAGCGGTTTGAATGAACACACATTTCTTGGTAGAATCGTGCAGGACTGAAATTTTTGATGTTTTTCTACTCCTCTCATGAGCCCAAACAATTCTCTAAAAGGATGAGTTTGCAACTACTTTACTTTTGGAGAAAACTCAAAACATTCATTATTCAATAGAGCCGAATAGCAAAAACCAGCGTTTTGAATGAAGAATCACATTTCTTGGTAGAATCATGCAGGATTGAAATTATTGATGGTTGTTTACTCCTCTCAACAGCCCAAACAAGTTTCTAAAAGGATGAGTTTGCAACTACTTTACTTTTGGAGAAAATTCAAAACATTCATTATTCAATAGGGCCCAAACTATCAAAAACCAGCGGTTTCAATGAACACACATTTCTTGGTAGAATCATGCAGGACTGAAATTTTTGATGTTTTTCTACTCCTCTCATGAGACCAAACAAGTCTCTAAAAGCATGAGTTTGCAACTACTTTACTTTTGGAGAAAATTCAAAACATTCATTATTCAATAGAGCCCAATAGCAAAAATCAGGTTTTGAATGAAGAATCACATTTCTTGGTAGAATCATGCAGGATTGAAATTTTTGATGGTTTTTTACTCCTCTCAACAGCCCAAACAAGTTTCTAAAAGGATGAGTTTGCAACTACTTTACTTTTGGAGAAAATTCAAAACATTCATAATTCAATAGGGCCCAAACTATCAAAAACCAGCGGTTTCAATGAACACACATTTCTTGGTAGAATCATGCAGGACTGAAATTTTTGATGTTTTTCTACTCCTCTCATGAGCCCAAACAAGTCTCTAAAAGCATGAGTTTGCAACTACTTTACTTTTGGAGAAAATTCAAAACATTCATTATTCAATAGAGCCCAATAGCAAAAATCAGGTTTTGAATGAAGAATCACATTTCTTGGTAGAATCATGCAGGATTGAAATTTTTGATGGTTTTTTACTCCTCTCAACAGCCCAAACAAGTTTCTAAAAGGATGAGTTTGCAACTACTTTACTTTTGGAGAAAATTCAAAACATTCATTATTCAATAGGGCCCAAACTATCAAAAACCAGCGGTTTGAATGAACACACATTTCTTGGTAGAATCGTGCAGGACTGAAATTTTTGATGTTTTTCTACTCCTCTCATTAGCCCAAACAAGTCTCTAAAAGGATGAGTCTGCAACTACTTTAATTTTGGAGAAAATTCAAAACATTCATTATTCAATAGAGCCCAATAGCAAAAACCAGCGTTTTGAATGAAGAATCACATTTCTTGGTAGAATCATGCAGGATTGAAATTTTTGATGGTTTTTTACTGCTCTCAACAGCCCAAACAAGTTTCTAAAAGGATGAGTTTGCAACTACTTTACTTTTGGATAAAATTCAAAACATTCATTATTCAATAGGGCCCAAACTATCAAAAACCAGCGGTTTCAATGAACACACATTTCTTGGTAGAATCATGCAGGACTGAAATTTTTGATGTTTTTCTACTCCTCTCATGAGCCCAAACAAGTCTCTAAAAGCATGAGTTTGCAACTACTTTAATTTTGGAGAAAATTCAAAACATTCATTATTCAATAGAGCCCAATAGCAAAAACCAGCGTTTTGAATGAAGAATCACATTTCTTGGTAGAATCATGCAGGATTGAAATTTTTGATGGTTTTTTACTGCTCTCAACAGCCCAAACAAGTTTCTAAAAGGATGAGTTTGCAACTACTTTACTTTTGGAGAAAATTCAAAACATTCATTATTCAATAGGGCCCAAACTATCAAAAACCAGCGGTTTCAATGAACACACATTTCTTGGTAGAATCGTGCAGGACTGAAATTTTTGATGTTTTTCTACTCCTCTCATTAGCCCAAACAAGTCTCTAAAAGGATGAGTTTGCAACTACTTTACTTTTGGAGAAAATTCAAAACATTCATTATTCAATAGAGCCCAATAGCAAAAACCAGCGTTTTGAATGAAGAATCACATTTCTTGGTAGAATCATGCAGGATTGAAATTTTTGATGGTTTTTTACTGCTCTCAACAGCCCAAACAAGTTTCTAAAAGGATGAGTTTGCAACTACTTTACTTTTGGAGAAAATTCAAAACATTCATTATTCAATAGGGCCCAAACAATCAAAAACCAGCGGTTTGAATGAACACACATTTCTTGGTAGAATCATGCAGGACTGAAATTTCTGATGTTTTTCTACTCTCATGAGCCCAAACAAGTCTCTAAAAACATGAGTTTGCAACTACTTTACTTTTGGAGAAAATTCAAAACATTCATTATTCAATAGGGCCCAAACTATCAAAAACCAGCGGTTTCAATGAACACACATTTCTTGGTAGAATCATGCAGGACTGAAATTTTTTGATGTTGTTCTACTCCTCTCATGAGCCCAAACAAGTCTCTAAAAGCATGAGTTTGCAACTACTTTACTTTTGGAGAAAATTCAAAACATTCATTATTCAATAGAGCCCAATAGCAAAAACCAGCGTTTTGAATGAAGAATCACATTTCTTGGTAGAATCATGCAGGATTGAAATTTTTGATGGTTGTTTACTCCTCTCAACAGCCCAAACAAGTTTCTAAAAGGATGAGTTTGCAACTACTTTACTTTTGGAGAAAATTCAAAACATTCATTATTCAATAGGGCCCAAACTATCAAAAACCAGCGGTTTCAATGAACACACATTTCTTGGTAGAATCATGCAGGACTGAAATTTTTGATGTTTTTCTACTCCTCTCATGAGCCCAAACAAGTCTCTAAAAGCATGAGTTTGCAACTACTTTACTTTTGAAGAAAATTCAAAACATTCATTATTCAATAGAGCCCAATAGCAAAAATCAGGTTTTGAATGAAGAATCACATTTCTTGGTAGAATCATGCAGGATTGAAATTTTTGATGGTTTTTTACTCCTCTCAACAACCCAAACAAGTTTCTAAAAGGATGAGTTTGCAACTACTTTACTTTTGGAGAAAATTCAAAACATTCATTATTCAATAGGGCCCAAACTATCAAAAACCAGCGGTTTGAATGAACACACATTTCTTGGTAGAATCGTGCAGGACTGACATTTTTTATGTTCTTCTACTCCTCTCATTAGCCCAAACAAGTCTCTAAAAGGATGAGTTTGCAACTACTTTACTTTTGGAGAAAATTCAAAACATTCATTATTCAATAGAGCCCAATAGCAAAAATCAGGTTTTGAATGAAGAATCACATTTCTTGGTAGAATCATGCAGGATTGAAATTTTTGATGGTTTTTTTACTCCTCTCAACAGCCCAAACAAGTTTCTAAAAGGATGAGTTTGCAACTACTTTACTTTTGGAGAAAATTCAAAACATTCATTATTCAATAGGGCCCAAACTATCAAAAACCATCGGTTTCAATGAACACACATTTCTTGGTAGAATCATGCAGGACTGAAATTTTTGATGTTTTTCTACTCCTCTCATGAGCCCAAACAAGTTTCTAAAAGCATGAGTTTGCAACTACTTTACTTTTGGAGAAAATTCAAAACATTCATTATTCAATAGAGCCCAATAGCAAAAATCAGGTTTTGAATGAAGAATCACATTTCTTGGTAGAATCATGCAGGATTGAAATTTTTGATGGTTTTTTACTCCTCTCAACAGCCCAAACAAGTTTCTAAAAGGATGAGTTTGCAACTACTTTACTTTTGGAGAAAATTCAAAACATTCATTATTCAATAGGGCCCAAAATATCAAAAACCAGCGGTTTGAATGAACACACATTTCTTGGTAGAATCGTGCAGGACTGAAATTTTTGATGTTTTTCTACTCCTCTCATGAGCCCAAACAAGTCTCTAAAAGGATGAGTTTGCAACTACTTTAGTTTTGGAGAAAATTCAAAACATTCATTATTCAATAGAGCCCAATAGCAAAAACCTGCGTTTTGAATGAAGAATCACATTTCTTGGTAGAATCATGCAGGATTGAAATTTTTGATGGTTTTTTACTCCTCTCAACAGCCCAAACAAGTTTCTAAAAGGATGAGTTTGCAACTACTTTATTTTTGGAGAAAATTCAAAACATTCATTATTCAATAGGGCCCAAACTATCAAAAACCAGTGGTTTCAATAAACACACATTTCTTGGTGGGATCATGCAGGACTGAAATTTTTGATGTTTTTCTACTCCTCTCATGAGCCCAAACAAGTCTCTAAAAGGATGAGTTTGCAACTACTTTACTTTTGGAGAAAACTCAAAACATTCATTATTCAATAGAGCCCAATAGCAAAAACCAGCGTTTTGAATGAAGAATCACATTTCTTGGTAGAATCATGCAGGATTGAAATTTTTGATGGTTGTTTACTCCTCTCAACAGCCCAAACAAGTTTCTAAAAGGATGAGTTTGCAACTACTTTACTTTTGGAGAAAATTCAAAACATTCATTATTCAATAGGGCCCAAACTATCAAAAACCAGCGGTTTCAATGAACACACATTTCTTGGTAGAATCATGCAGGACTGAAATTTTTGATGTTTTTCTACTCCTCTCATGAGCCCAAACAAGTCTCTAAAAGCATGAGTTTGCAACTACTTTACTTTTGAAGAAAATTCAAAACATTCATTATTCAATAGAGCCCAATAGCAAAAATCAGGTTTTGAATGAAGAATCACATTTCTTGGTAGAATCATGCAGGATTGAAATTTTTGATGGTTTTTTACTCCTCTCAACAACCCAAACAAGTTTCTAAAAGGATGAGTTTGCAACTACTTTACTTTTGGAGAAAATTCAAAACATTCATTATTCAATAGGGCCCAAACTATCAAAAACCAGCGGTTTGAATGAACACACATTTCTTGGTAGAATCGTGCAGGACTAAAATTTTTGATGTTTTTCTACTCCTCTCATTAGCCCAAACAAGTCTCTAAAAGGATGAGTTTGCAACTACTTTACTTTTGGAGAAAATTCAAAACATTCATTATTCAATAGAGCCCAATAGCAAAAACCAGCGTTTTGAATGAAGAATCACATTTCTTGGTAGAATCATGCAGGATTGAAATTTTTGATGGTTTTTTACTCCTCTCAACAGCCCAAACAAGTTTCTAAAAGGATGAGTTTGCAACTACTTTACTTTTGGAGAAAATTCAAAACATTCATTATTCAATAGGGCCCAAACTATCAAAAACCAGCGGTTTGAATGAACACACATTTCTTGGTAGAATCATGCAGGACTGAAATTTTTGATGTTTTTCTACTCCTCTCATGAGCCCAAACAAGTCTCTAAAAGGATGAGTTTGCAACTACTTTACTTTTGGAGAAAATTCAAAACATTCATTATTCAATAGAGCCCAATAGCAAAAATCAGGTTTTGAATGAAGAATCACATTTCTTGGTAGAATCATGCAGGATTGAAATTTTTGATGGTTTTTTACTCCTCTCAACAGCCCAAACAAGTTTCTAAAAGGATGAGTTTGCAACTACTTTACTTTTGGAGAAAATTCAAAACATTCATTATTCAATAGGGCCCAAAATATCAAAAACCAGCGGTTTGAATGAACACACATTTCTTGGTAGAATCGTGCAGGACTGAAATTTTTGATGTTTTTCTACTCCTCTCATGAGCCCAAACAAGTCTCTAAAAGGATGAGTTTGCAACTACTTTACTTTTGGAGAAAATTCAAAACATTCATTATTCAATAGAGCCCAATAGCAAAAACCTGCGTTTTGAATGAAGAATCACATTTCTTGGTAGAATCATGCAGGATTGAAATTTTTGATGGTTTTTTACTCCTCTCAACAGCCCAAACAAGTTTGTAAAAGGATGAGTTTGCAACTACTTTATTTTTGGAGAAAATTCAAAACATTCATTATTCAATAGGGCCCAAACTATCAAAAACCAGTGGTTTCAATAAACACACATTTCTTGGTGGGATCATGCAGGACTGAAATTTTTGATGTTTTTCTACTCCTCTCATGAGCCCAAACAAGTCTCTAAAAGCATGAGTTTGCAACTACTTTACTTTTGGAGAAAATTCAAAACATTCATTATTCAATAGAGCCCAAGAGCAAAAATCAGGTTTTGAATGAAGAATCACATTTCTTGGTAAAATAATGCAGGATTGAACTTTTTGATGGTTTTTTACTCCTCTCAACAGCCCAAACAAGTTTCTAAAAGGATGAGTTTGCAACTACTTTACTTTTGGAGAAAATTCAAAACATTCATTATTCAATAGGGCCCAAACTATCAAAAACCAGCAGTTTCAATGAACACACATTTCTTGGTAGAATCATGCAGGACTGAAATTTTTGATGTTTTTCTACTCCTCTCATGAGCCCAAACAAGTCTCTAAAAGCATGAGTTTGCAACTATTTTACTTTTGGAGAAAATTCAAAACATTCATTATTCAATAGAGCCCAATAGCAAAAACCAGCGGTTTGAATGAACACACATTTCTTGGTAGAATCATGCAGGACTGAAATTTCTGATGTTTTTCTACTCTCATGAGCCCAAACAAGTCTCTAAAAGCATGAGTTTGCAACTACTTTACTTTTGGAGAAAATTCAAAACATTCATTATTCAATAGGGCCCAAACTATCAAAAACCAGCGGTTTCAATGAACACACATTTCTTGGTAGAATCATGCAGGACTGAAATTTTTGATGTTTTTCTACTCCTCTCATGAGCCCAAACAAGTCTCTAAAAGCATGAGTTTGCAACTACTTTAATTTTGGAGAAAATTCAAAACATTCATTATTCAATAGAGCCCAATAGCAAAAATCAGGTTTTGAATGAAGAATCACATTTCTTGGTAGAATCATGCAAGATTGAAATTTTTGATGGTTTTTTACTCCTCTCAACAGCCCAAACAAGTTTCTAAAAGGATGAGTTTGCAACTACTTTACTTTTGGAGAAAATTCAAAACATTCATTATTCAATAGGGCCCAAACTATCAAAAACCAGCGGTGTCAATGAACACACATTTCTTGGTAGAATCATGCAGGACTGAAATTTTTGATGTTTTTCTACTCCTCTCATGAGCCCAAACAAGTCTCTAAAAGCATGAGTTTGCAACTACTTTACTTTTGGAGAAAATTCAAAACATTCATTATTCAATAGGGCCCAAACTATCAAAAACCAGCGGTGTCAATGAACACACATTTCTTGGTAGAATCATGCAGGACTGAAATTTTTTGATGTTTTTCTACTCCTCTCATGAGCCCAAACAAGTCTCTAAAAGCATGAGTTTGCAACTACTTTACTTTTGGAGAAAATTCAAAACATTCATTATTCAATAGGGCCCAAACTATCAAAAACCAGCGGTGTCAATGAACACACATTTCTTGGTAGAATCATGCAGGACTGAAATTTTTTGATGTTTTTCTACTCCTCTCATGAGCCCAAACAAGTCTCTAAAAGCATGAGTTTGCAACTACTTTACTTTTGGAGAAAATTCAAAACATTCATTATTCAATAGAGCACAATAGCAAAAATCAGGTTTTGAATGAAGAATCACATTTCTTGGTAGAACCATGCAGGATTGAAATTTTTGATGGTTTTTTACTCCTCTCAACAGCCCAAACAAGTTTCTAAAAGGATGAGTTTGCAACTACTTTACTTTTGGAGAAAATTCAAAACATTCATTATTCAATAGGGCCCAAAATATCAAAAACCAGCGGTTTGAATGAACACACATTTCTTGGTAGAATCGTGCAGGACTGAAATTTTTGATGTTTTTCTACTCCTCTCATGAGCCCAAACAATTCTCTAAAAGGATGAGTTTGCAACTACTTTACTTTTGGAGAAAACTCAAAACATTCATAATTCAATAGAGCCGAATAGCAAAAACCAGCGTTTTGAATGAAGAATCACATTTCTTGGTAGAATCATGCAGGATTGAAATTATTGATGGTTGTTTACTCCTCTCAACAGCCCAAACAAGTTTCTAAAAGGATGAGTTTGCAACTACTTTACTTTTGGAGAAAATTCAAAACATTCATTATTCAATAGGGCCCAAACTATCAAAAACCAGCGGTTTCAATGAACACACATTTCTTGGTAGAATCATGCAGGACTGAAATTTTTGATGTTTTTCTACTCCTCTCATGAGACCAAACAAGTCTCTAAAAGCATGAGTTTGCAACTACTTTACTTTTGGAGAAAATTCAAAACATTCATTATTCAATAGAGCCCAATAGCAAAAATCAGGTTTTGAATGAAGAATCACATTTCTTGGTAGAATCATGCAGGATTGAAATTTTTGATGGTTTTTTACTCCTCTCAACAGCCCAAACAAGTTTCTAAAAGGATGAGTTTGCAACTACTTTACTTTTGGAGAAAATTCAAAACATTCATAATTCAATAGGGCCCAAACTATCAAAAACCAGCGGTTTCAATGAACACACATTTCTTGGTAGAATCATGCAGGACTGAAATTTTTGATGTTTTTCTACTCCTCTCATGAGCCCAAACAAGTCTCTAAAAGCATGAGTTTGCAACTACTTTACTTTTGGAGAAAATTCAAAACATTCATTATTCAATAGAGCCCAATAGCAAAAATCAGGTTTTGAATGAAGAATCACATTTCTTGGTAGAATCATGCAGGATTGAAAGTTTTGATGGTTTTTTACTCCTCTCAACAGCCCAAACAAGTTTCTAAAAGGATGAGTTTGCAACTACTTTACTTTTGGAGAAAATTCAAAACATTCATTATTCAATAGGGCCCAAACTATCAAAAACCAGCGGTTTGAATGAACACACATTTCTTGGTAGAATCGTGCAGGACTGAAATTTTTGATGTTTTTCTACTCCTCTCATTAGCCCAAACAAGTCTCTAAAAGGATGAGTCTGCAACTACTTTAATTTTGGAGAAAATTCAAAACATTCATTATTCAATAGAGCCCAATAGCAAAAACCAGCGTTTTGAATGAAGAATCACATTTCTTGGTAGAATCATGCAGGATTGAAATTTTTGATGGTTTTTTACTGCTCTCAACAGCCCAAACAAGTTTCTAAAAGGATGAGTTTGCAACTACTTTACTTTTGGATAAAATTCAAAACATTCATTATTCAATAGGGCCCAAACTATCGAAAACCAGCGGTTTCAATGAACACACATTTCTTGGTAGAATCATGCAGGACTGAAATTTTTGATGTTTTTCTACTCCTCTCATGAGCCCAAACAAGTCTCTAAAAGCATGAGTTTGCAACTACTTTAATTTTGGAGAAAATTCAAAACATTCATTATTCAATAGAGCCCAATAGCAAAAACCAGCGTTTTGAATGAAGAATCACATTTCTTGGTAGAATCATGCAGGATTGAAATTTTTGATGGTTTTTTACTGCTCTCAACAGCCCAAACAAGTTTCTAAAAGGATGAGTTTGCAACTACTTTACTTTTGGAGAAAATTCAAAACATTCATTATTCAATAGGGCCCAAACTATCAAAAACCAGCGGTTTCAATGAACACACATTTCTTGGTAGAATCATGCAGGACTGAAATTTTTGATGTTTTTCTACTCCTCTCATGAGCCCAAACAAGTCTCTAAAAGCATGAGTTTGCAACTACTTTACTTTTTAAGAAAATTCAAAACATTCATTATTCAATAGAGCCCAATAGCAAAAATCAGGTTTTGAATGAAGAATCACATTTCTTGGTAGAATCATGCAGGATTGAAATTTTTGATGGTTTTTTACTCCTCTCAACAGCCCAAACAAGTTTCTAAAAGGATGAGTTTGCAACTACTTTACTTTTGGAGAAAATTCAAAACATTCATTATTCAATAGGGCCCAAACTATCAAAAACCAGCGGTTTGAATGAACACACATTTCTTGGTAGAATCGTGCAGGACTGAAATTTTTGATGTTTTTCTACTCCTCTCATTAGCCCAAACAAGTCTCTAAAAGGATGAGTTTGCAACTACTTTACTTTTGGAGAAAATTCAAAACATTCATTATTCAATAGAGCCCAATAGCAAAAACCAGCGTTTTGAATGAAGAATCACATTTCTTGGTAGAATCATGCAGGATTGAAATTTTTGATGGTTTTTTACTGCTCTCAACAGCCCAAACAAGTTTCTAAAAGGATGAGTTTGCAACTACTTTACTTTTGGAGAAAATTCAAAACATTAATTATTCAATAGGGCCCAAACAATCAAAAACCAGCGGTTTGAATGAACACACATTTCTTGGTAGAATCATGCAGGACTGAAATTTCTGATGTTTTTCTACTCTCATGAGCCCAAACAAGTCTCTAAAAGCATGAGTTTGCAACTACTTTACTTTTGGAGAAAATTCAAAACATTCATTATTCAATAGGGCCCAAACTATCAAAAACCAGCGGTTTCAATGAACACACATTTCTTGGTAGAATCATGCAGGACTGAAATTTTTGATGTTTTTCTACTCCTCTCATGAGCCCAAACAAGTCTCTAAAAGCATGAGTTTGCAACTACTTTACTTTTGGAGAAAATTCAAAACATTCATTATTCAATAGGGCCCAAACTATCAAAAACCAGCGGTGTCAATGAACACACATTTCTTGGTAGAATCATGCAGGACTGAAATTTTTTGATGTTTTTCTACTCCTCTCATGAGCCCAAACAAGTCTCTAAAAGCATGAGTTTGCAACTACTTTACTTTTGGAGAAAATTCAAAACATTCATTATTCAATAGAGCCCAATAGCAAAAACCAGCGTTTTGAATGAAGAATCACATTTCTTGGTAGAATCATGCAGGATTGAAATTTTTGATGGTTGTTTACTCCTCTCAACAGCCCAAACAAGTTTCTAAAAGGATGAGTTTGCAACTACTTTACTTTTGGAGAAAATTCAAAACATTCATTATTCAATAGGGCCCAAACTATCAAAAACCAGCGGTTTCAATGAACACACATTTCTTGGTAGAATCATGCAGGACTGAAATTTTTTATGTTCTTCTACTCCTCTCATTAGCCCAAACAAGTCTCTAAAAGGATGAGTTTGCAACTACTTTACTTTTGGAGAAAATTCAAAACATTCATTATTCAATAGAGCCCAATAGCAAAAATCAGGTTTTGAATGAAGAATCACATTTCTTGGTAGAATCATGCAGGATTGAAATTTTTGATGGTTTTTTTACTCCTCTCAACAGCCCAAACAAGTTTCTAAAAGGATGAGTTTGCAACTACTTTACTTTTGGAGAAAATTCAAAACATTCATTATTCAATAGGGCCCAAACTATCAAAAACCAGCGGTTTGAATGAACACACATTTCTTGGTAGAATCATGCAGGACTGAAATTTTTGATGTTTTTCTACTCCTCTCATGAGCCCAAACAAGTCTCTAAAAGCATGAGTTTGCAACTACTTTACTTTTGGAGAAAATTCAAAACATTCATTATTCAATAGAGCCCAATAGCAAAAATCAGGTTTTGAATGAAGAATCACATTTCTTGGTAGAATCATGCAGGATTGAAATTTTTGATGGTTTTTTACTCCTCTCAACAGCCCAAACAAGTTTCTAAAAGGATGAGTTTGCAACTAATTTATTTTTGGAGAAAATTCAAAACATTCATTATTCAATAGGGCCCAAACTATCAAAAACCAGTGGTTTCAATAAACACACATTTCTTGGTGGGATCATGCAGGACTGAAATTTTTGATGTTTTTCTACTCCTCTCATGAGCCCATACAAGTCTCTAAAAGCATGAGTTTGCAACTACTTTACTTTTGGAGAAAATGCAAAACATTCATTATTCAATAGAGCCCAAGAGCAAAAATCAGGTTTTGAATGAAGAATCACATTTCTTGGTAAAATAATGCAGGATTGAAATTTTTGATGGTTTTTTACTCCTCTCAACAGCCCAAACAAGTTTCTAAAAGGATGAGTTTGCAACTACTTTACTTTTGGAGAAAATTCAAAACATTCATTATTCAATAGGGCCCAAACTATCAAAAACCAGCAGTTTCAATGAACACACATTTCTTGGTAGAATCATGCAGGACTGAAATTTTTGATGTTTTTCTACTCCTCTCATTAGCCCAAACAAGTCTCTAAAAGCATGAGTTTGCAACTACTTTACTTTTGGAGAAAATTCAAAACATTCATTATTCAATAGAGCCCAATAGCAAAAACCAGCGTTTTGAATGAAGAATCACATTTCTTGGTAGAATCATGCAGGATTGAAATTTTTGATGGTTTTTTACTCCTCTCAACAGCCCAAACAAGTTTCTAAAAGGATGAGTTTGCAACTACTTTACTTTTGGAGAAAATTCAAAACATTCATTATTCAATAGGGCCCAAAATATCAAAAACCAGCGGTTTGAATGAACACACATTTCTTGGTAGAATCGTGCAGGACTGAAATTTTTGATGTTTTTCTACTCCTCTCATGAGCCCAAACAAGTCTCTAAAAGGATGAGTTTGCAACTACTTTACTTTTGGAGAAAATTCAAAACATTCATTATTCAATAGAGCCCAATAGCAAAAACCAGCGTTTTGAATGAAGAATCACATTTCTTGGTAGAATCATGCAGGATTGAAATTTTTGATGGTTTTTTACTCCTCTCAACAGCCCAAACAAGTTTCTAAAAGGATGAGTTTGCAACTACTTTACTTTTGGAGAAAATTCAAAACATTCATTATTCAATAGGGCCCAAACTATCAAAAACCAGCGGTTTCAATGAACACACATTTCTTGGTAGAATCATGCAGGACTGAAATTTTTGATGTTTTTCTACTCCTCTCATGAGCCCAAACAAGTCTCTAAAAGCATGAGTTTGCAATTACTTTACTTTTGGAGAAAATTCAAAACATTCAATATTCAATAGAGCCCAATAGCAAAAATCAGGTTTTGAATGAAGAATCACATTTCTTGGTAGAATCATGCAGGATTGAAATTTTTGATGGTTTTTTACTCCTCTCAACAGCCCAAACAAGTTTCTAAAAGGATGAGTTTGCAACTACTTTACTTTTGGAGAAAATTCAAAACATTCATTATTCAATAGGGCCCAAACTATCAAAAACCAGCGGTTTGAATGAACACACATTTCTTGGTAGAATCATGCAGGACTGAAATTTTTGATGTTTTTCTACTCCTCTCATGAGCCCAAACAAGTCTCTAAAAGCATGAGTTTGCAACTACTTTACTTTTGGAGAAAATTCAAAACATTCATTATTCAATAGAGCCCAATAGCAAAAATCAGGTTTTGAATGAAGAATCACATTTCTTGGTAGAATCATGCAGGATTGAAATTTTTGATGGTTTTTTACTCCTCTCAACAGCCCAAACAAGTTTCTAAAAGGTTGAGTTTGCAACTACTTTACTTTTGGAGAAAATTCAAAACATTCATTATTCAATAGGGCCCAAACTATCAAAAACCAGCGGTTACAATGAACACACATTTCTTGGTAGAATCGTGCAGGACTGAAATTTTTGATGTTTTTTTACTCCTCTCATGAGCCCAAACAAGTCTCTAAAAGGATGAGTTTGCAACTACTTTACTTTTGGAGAAAATTCAAAACATTCATTATTCAATAGGGCCCAAACTATCAAAAACCAGCGGTTTCAATGAACACACATTTCTTGGTAGAATCATGCAGGACTGAAATTTTTGATGTTTTTCTACTCCTCTCATGAGCCCAAACAAGTCTCTAAAAGGATGAGTTTGCAACTACTTTACTTTTGGAGAAAATTCAAAACATTCATTATTCAATAGAGCCCAATAGCAAAAACCAGCGTTTTGAATGAAGAATCACATTTCTTGGTAGAATCATGCAGGATTGAAATTTTTGATGGTTTTTTACTCCTCTCAACAGCCCAAACAAGTTTCTAAAAGGATGAGTTTGCAACTACTTTACTTTTGTAGAAAATTCAAAACATTCATTATTCAATACGGCCCAAACTAACAAAAACCAGCGGTTTCAATGAACACACATTTCTTGGTAGAATCATGCAGGACTGAAATTTTTGATGTTTTTCTACTCCTCTCATGAGCCCAAACAAGTCTCTAAAAGCATGAGTTTGCAACTACTTTACTTTTGGAGAAAATTCAAAACATTCATTATTCAATAGAGCCCAATAGCAAAAATCAGGTTTTGAATGAAGAATCACATTTCTTGGTAGAATCATGCAAGATTGAAATTTTTGATGGTTTTTTACTCCTCTCAACAGCCCAAACAAGTTTCTAAAAGGATGAGTTTGCAACTACTTTACTTTTGGAGAAAATTCAAAACATTCATTATTCAATAGGGCCCAAACTATCAAAAACCAGCGGTGTCAATGAACACACATTTCTTGGTAGAATCATGCAGGACTGAAATTTTTGATGTTTTTCTACTCCTCTCATGAGCCCAAACAAGTCTCTAAAAGCATGAGTTTGCAACTACTTTACTTTTGGAGAAAATTCAAAACATTCATTATTCAATAGGGCCCAAACTATCAAAAACCAGCGGTGTCAATGAACACACATTTCTTGGTAGAATCATGCAGGACTGAAATTTTTTGATGTTTTTCTACTCCTCTCATGAGCCCAAACAAGTCTCTAAAAGCATGAGTTTGCAACTACTTTACTTTTGGAGAAAATTCAAAACATTCATTATTCAATAGAGCACAATAGCAAAAATCAGGTTTTGAATGAAGAATCACATTTCTTGGTAGAACCATGCAGGATTGAAATTTTTGATGGTTTTTTACTCCTCTCAACAGCCCAAACAAGTTTCTAAAAGGATGAGTTTGCAACTACTTTACTTTTGGAGAAAATTCAAAACATTCATTATTCAATAGGGCCCAAAATATCAAAAACCAGCGGTTTGAATGAACACACATTTCTTGGTAGAATCGTGCAGGACTGAAATTTTTGATGTTTTTCTACTCCTCTCATGAGCCCAAACAATTCTCTAAAAGGATGTGTTTGCAACTACTTTACTTTTGGAGAAAACTCAAAACATTCATAATTCAATAGAGCCGAATAGCAAAAACCAGCGTTTTGAATGAAGAATCACATTTCTTGGTAGAATCATGCAGGATTGAAATTATTGATGGTTGTTTACTCCTCTCAACAGCCCAAACAAGTTTCTAAAAGGATGAGTTTGCAACTACTTTACTTTTGGAGAAAATTCAAAACATTCATTATTCAATAGGGCCCAAACTATCAAAAACCAGCGGTTTCAATGAACACACATTTCTTGGTAGAATCATGCAGGACTGAAATTTTTGATGTTTTTCTACTCCTCTCATGAGACCAAACAAGTCTCTAAAAGCATGAGTTTGCAACTACTTTACTTTTGGAGAAAATTCAAAACATTCATTATTCAATAGAGCCCAATAGCAAAAATCAGGTTTTGAATGAAGAATCACATTTCTTGGTAGAATCATGCAGGATTGAAATTTTTGATGGTTTTTTACTCCTCTCAACAGCCCAAACAAGTTTCTAAAAGGATGAGTTTGCAACTACTTTACTTTTGGAGAAAATTCAAAACATTCATAATTCAATAGGGCCCAAACTATCAAAAACCAGCGGTTTCAATGAACACACATTTCTTGGTAGAATCATGCAGGACTGAAATTTTTGATGTTTTTCTACTCCTCTCATGAGCCCAAACAAGTCTCTAAAAGCATGAGTTTGCAACTACTTTACTTTTGGAGAAAATTCAAAACATTCATTATTCAATAGAGCCCAATAGCAAAAATCAGGTTTTGAATGAAGAATCACATTTCTTGGTAGAATCATGCAGGATTGAAAGTTTTGATGGTTTTTTACTCCTCTCAACAGCCCAAACAAGTTTCTAAAAGGATGAGTTTGCAACTACTTTACTTTTGGAGAAAATTCAAAACATTCATTATTCAATAGGGCCCAAACTATCAAAAACCAGCGGTTTGAATGAACACACATTTCTTGGTAGAATCGTGCAGGACTGAAATTTTTGATGTTTTTCTACTCCTCTCATTAGCCCAAACAAGTCTCTAAAAGGATGAGTCTGCAACTACTTTAATTTTGGAGAAAATTCAAAACATTCATTATTCAATAGAGCCCAATAGCAAAAACCAGCGTTTTGAATGAAGAATCACATTTCTTGGTAGAATCATGCAGGATTGAAATTTTTGATGGTTTTTTACTGCTCTCAACAGCCCAAACAAGTTTCTAAAAGGATGAGTTTGCAACTACTTTACTTTTGGATAAAATTCAAAACATTCATTATTCAATAGGGCCCAAACTATCAAAAACCAGCGGTTTCAATGAACACACATTTCTTGGTAGAATCATGCAGGACTGAAATTTTTGATGTTTTTCTACTCCTCTCATGAGCCCAAACAAGTCTCTAAAAGCATGAGTTTGCAACTACTTTAATTTTGGAGAAAGTTCAAAACATTCATTATTCAATAGAGCCCAATAGCAAAAACCAGCGTTTTGAATGAAGAATCACATTTCTTGGTAGAATCATGCAGGATTGAAATTTTTGATGGTTTTTTACTGCTCTCAACAGCCCAAACAAGTTTCTAAAAGGATGAGTTTGCAACTACTTTACTTTTGGAGAAAATTCAAAACATTCATTATTCAATAGGGCCCAAACTATCAAAAACCAGCGGTTTCAATGAACACACATTTCTTGGTAGAATCATGCAGGACTGAAATTTTTGATGTTTTTCTACTCCTCTCATGAGCCCAAACAAGTCTCTAAAAGCATGAGTTTGCAACTACTTTACTTTTTAAGAAAATTCAAAACATTCATTATTCAATAGAGCCCAATAGCAAAAATCAGGTTTTGAATGAAGAATCACATTTCTTGGTAGAATCATGCAGGATTGAAATTTTTGATGGTTTTTTACTCCTCTCAACAGCCCAAACAAGTTTCTAAAAGGATGAGTTTGCAACTACTTTACTTTTGGAGAAAATTCAAAACATTCATTATTCAATAGGGCCCAAACTATCAAAAACCAGCGGTTTGAATGAACACACATTTCTTGGTAGAATCGTGCAGGACTGAAATTTTTGATGTTTTTCTACTCCTCTCATTAGCCCAAACAAGTCTCTAAAAGGATGAGTTTGCAACTACTTTACTTTTGGAGAAAATTCAAAACATTCATTATTCAATAGAGCCCAATAGCAAAAACCAGCGTTTTGAATGAAGAATCACATTTCTTGGTAGAATCATGCAGGATTGAAATTTTTGATGGTTTTTTACTGCTCTCAACAGCCCAAACAAGTTTCTAAAAGGATGAGTTTGCAACTACTTTACTTTTGGAGAAAATTCAAAACATTAATTATTCAATAGGGCCCAAACAATCAAAAACCAGCGGTTTGAATGAACACACATTTCTTGGTAGAATCATGCAGGACTGAAATTTCTGATGTTTTTCTACTCCTCTCATGAGCCCAAACAAGTCTCTAAAAGCATGAGTTTGCAACTACTTTACTTTTGGAGAAAATTCAAAACATTCATTATTCAATAGGGCCCAAACTATCAAAAACCAGCGGTGTCAATGAACACACATTTCTTGGTAGAATCATGCAGGACTGAAATTTTTTGATGTTTTTCTACTCCTCTCATGAGCCCAAACAAGTCTCTAAAAGCATGAGTTTGCAACTACTTTACTTTTGGAGAAAATTCAAAACATTCATTATTCAATAGAGCCCAATAGCAAAAACCAGCGTTTTGAATGAAGAATCACATTTCTTGGTAGAATCATGCAGGATTGAAATTTTTGATGGTTGTTTACTCCTCTCAACAGCCCAAACAAGTTTCTAAAAGGATGAGTTTGCAACTACTTTACTTTTGGAGAAAATTCAAAACATTCATTATTCAATAGGGCCCAAAATATCAAAAACCAGCGGTTTCAATGAACACACATTTCTTGGTAGAATCATGCAGGACTGAAATTTTTGATGTTTTTCTACTCCTCTCATGAGCCCAAACAAGTCTCTAAAAGCATGAGTTTGCAACTACTTTACTTTTGAAGAAAATTCAAAACATTCATTATTCAATAGAGCCCAATAGCAAAAATCAGGTTTTGAATGAAGAATCACATTTCTTGGTAGAATCATGCAGGATTGAAATTTTTGATGGTTTTTTACTCCTCTCAACAACCCAAACAAGTTTCTAAAAGGATGAGTTTGCAACTACTTTACTTTTGGAGAAAATTCAAAACATTCATTATTCAATAGGGCCCAAACTATCAAAAACCAGCGGTTTGAATGAACACACATTTCTTGGTAGAATCGTGCAGGACTGAAATTTTTTATGTTCTTCTACTCCTCTCATTAGCCCAAACAAGTCTCTAAAAGGATGAGTTTGCAACTACTTTACTTTTGGAGAAAATTCAAAACATTCATTATTCAATAGAGCCCAATAGCAAAAATCAGGTTTTGAATGAAGAATCACATTTCTTGGTAGAATCATGCAGGATTGAAATTTTTGATGGTTTTTTTACTCCACTCAACAGCCCAAACAAGTTTCTAAAAGGATGAGTTTGCAACTACTTTACTTTTGGAGAAAATTCAAAACATTCATTATTCAATAGGGCCCAAACTATCAAAAACCAGCGGTTTGAATGAACACACATTTCTTGGTAGAATCATGCAGGACTGAAATTTTTGATGTTTTTCTACTCCTCTCATGAGCCCAAACAAGTCTCTAAAAGCATGAGTTTGCAACTACTTTACTTTTGGAGAAAATTCAAAACATTCATTATTCAATAGAGCCCAATAGCAAAAATCAGGTTTTGAATGAAGAATCACATTTCTTGGTAGAATCATGCAGGATTGAAATTTTTGATGGTTTTTTACTCCTCTCAACAGCCCAAACAAGTTTCTAAAAGGATGAGTTTGCAACTACTTTACTTTTGGAGAAAATTCAAAACATTCATTATTCAATAGGGCCCAAACTATCAAAAACCAGCAGTTTCAATGAACACACATTTCTTGGTAGAATCATGCAGGACTGAAATTTTTGATGTTTTTCTACTCCTCTCATTAGCCCAAACAAGTCTCTAAAAGCATGAGTTTGCAACTACTTTACTTTTGGAGAAAATTCAAAACATTCATTATTCAATAGAGCCCAATAGCAAAAACCAGCGTTTTGAATGAAGAATCACATTTCTTGGTAGAATCATGCAGGATTGAAATTTTTGATGGTTTTTTACTCCTCTCAACAGCCCAAACAAGTTTCTAAAAGGATGAGTTTGCAACTACTTTACTTTTGGAGAAAATTCAAAACATTCATTATTCAATAGGGCCCAAAATATCAAAAACCAGCGGTTTGAATGAACACACATTTCTTGGTAGAATCGTGCAGGACTGAAATTTTTGATGTTTTTCTACTCCTCTCATGAGCCCAAACAAGTCTCTAAAAGGATGAGTTTGCAACTACTTTACTTTTGGAGAAAATTCAAAACATTCATTATTCAATAGAGCCCAATAGCAAAAAACAGCGTTTTGAATGAAGAATCACATTTCTTGGTAGAATCATGCAGGATTGAAATTTTTGATGGTTTTTTACTCCTCTCAACAGCCCAAACAAGTTTCTAAAAGGATGAGTTTGCAACTACTTTACTTTTGGAGAAAATTCAAAACATTCATTATTCAATAGGGCCCAAAATATCAAAAACCAGCGGTTTCAATGAACACACATTTCTTGGTAGAATCATGCAGGACTGAAATTTTTGATGTTTTTCTACTCCTCTCATGAGCCCAAACAAGTCTCTAAAAGCATGAGTTTGCAATTACTTTACTTTTGGAGAAAATTCAAAACATTCAATATTCAATAGAGCCCAATAGCAAAAATCAGGTTTTGAATGAAGAATCACATTTCTTGGTAGAATCATGCAGGATTGAAATTTTTGATGGTTTTTTACTCCTCTCAACAGCCCAAACAAGTTTCTAAAAGGATGAGTTTGCAACTACTTTACTTTTGGAGAAAATTCAAAACATTCATTATTCAATAGGGCCCAAACTATCAAAAACCAGCGGTTTGAATGAACACTCATTTCTTGGTAGAATCATGCAGGACTGAAATTTTTGATGTTTTTCTACTCCTCTCATGAGCCCAAACAAGTCTCTAAAAGCATGAGTTTGCAACTACTTTACTTTTGGAGAAAATTCAAAACATTCATTATTCAATAGAGCCCAATAGCAAAAATCAGGTTTTGAATGAAGAATCACATTTCTTGGTAGAATCATGCAGGATTGAAATTTTTGATGGTTTTTTACTCCTCTCAACAGCCCAAACAAGTTTCTAAGAGGTTGAGTTTGCAACTACTTTACTTTTGGAGAAAATTCAAAACATTCATTATTCAATAGGGCCCAAACTATCAAAATCCAGCAGTTACAATGAACACACATTTCTTGGTAGAATCGTGCAGGACTGAAATTTTTGATGTTTTTTTACTCCTCTCATGAGCCCAAACAAGTCTCTAAAAGGATGAGTTTGCAACTACTTTACTTTTGGAGAAAATTCAAAACATTCATTATTCAATAGGGCCCAAACTATCAAAAACCAGCGGTTTCAATGAACACACATTTCTTGGTAGAATCATGCAGGACTGAAATTTTTGATGTTTTTCTACTCCTCTCATGAGCCCAAACAAGTCTCTAAAAGGATGAGTTTGCAACTACTTTACTTTTGGAGAAAATTCAAAACATTCATTATTCAATAGAGCCCAATAGCAAAAACCAGCGTTTTGAATGAAGAATCACATTTCTTGGTAGAATCATGCAGGATTGAAATTTTTGATGGTTTTTTACTCCTCTCAACAGCCCAAACAAGTTTCTAAAAGGATGAGTTTGCAACTACTTTACTTTTGTAGAAAATTCAAAACATTCATTATTCAATACGGCCCAAACTAACAAAAACCAGCGGTTTCAATGAACACACATTTCTTGGTAGAATCATGCAGGACTGAAATTTTTGATGTTTTTCTACTCCTCTCATGAGCCCAAACAAGTCTCTAAAAGCATGAGTTTGCAACTACTTTACTTTTGGAGAAAATTCAAAACATTCATTATTCAATAGAGCCCAATAGCAAAAATCAGGTTTTGAATGAAGAATCACATTTCTTGGTAGAATCATGCAGGATTGAAATTTTTGATGGTTTTTTACTCCTCTCAACAGCCCAAACAAGTTTCTAAAAGGATGAGTTTGCAACTACTTTACTTTTGGAGAAAATTCAAAACATTCAATATTCAATAGGGCCCAAAATATCAAAAACCAGCGGTTTGAATGAACACACATTTCTTGGTAGAATCGTGCAGGACTGAAATTTTTGATGTTTTTCTACTCCTCTCATGAGCCCAAACAAGTCTCTAAAAGGATGAGTTTGCAACTACTTTACTTTTGGAGAAAATTCAAAACATTCATTATTCAATAGAGCCCAATAGCAAAAACCAGCGTTTTGAATGAAGAATCACATTTCTTGGTAGAATCATGCAGGATTGAAATTTATGATGGTTTTTTACTCCTCTCAACAGCCCAAACAAGTTTCTAAAAGGATGAGTTTGCAACTACTTTACTTTTGGAGAAAATTCAAAACATTCATTATTCAATAGGGCCCAAACTATCAAAAACCAGCGGTTTCAATGAACACACATTTCTTGGTAGAATCATGCAGGACTGAAATTTTTGATGTTTTTCTACTCCTCTCATGAGCCCAAACAAGTCTCTAAAAGCATGAGTTTGCAACTACTTTACTTTTGGAGAAAATTCAAAACATTCATTATTCAATAGAGCCCAATAGCAAAAATCAGGTTTTGAATGAAGAATCACATTTCTTGGTAGAATCATGCAAGATTGAAATTTTTGATGGTTTTTTACTCCTCTCAACAGCCCAAACAAGTTTCTAAAAGGATGAGTTTGCAACTACTTTACTTTTGGAGAAAATTCAAAACATTCATTATTCAATAGGGCCCAAACTATCAAAAACCAGCGGTTTGAATGAACACACATTTCTTGGTAGAATCATGCAGGACTGAAATTTTTGATGTTTTTCTACTCCTCTCATGAGCCCAAACAAGTCTCTAAAAGCATGAGTTTGCAACTACTTTACTTTTGGAGAAAATTCAAAACATTCATTATTCAATAGAGCCCAATAGCAAAAATCAGGTTTTGAATGAAGAATCACATTTCTTGGTAGAATCATGCAGGATTGAAATTTTTGATGGTTTTTTACTCCTCTCAACAGCCCAAACAAGTTTCTAAAAGGATGAGTTTGCAACTACTTTACTTTTGGAGAAAATTCAAAACATTCATTATTCAATAGGGCCCAAACTATCAAAAACCAGCGGTTTCAATGAACACACATTTCTTGGTAGAATCGTGCAGGACTGAAATTTTTGATGTTTTTCTACTCCTCTCATGAGACCAAACAAGTCTCTAAAAGCATGAGTTTGCAACTACTTTACTTTTGGAGAAAATTCAAAACATTCATTATTCAATAGAGCCCAATAGCAAAAATCAGGTTTTGAATGAAGAATCACATTTCTTGGTAGAATCATGCAGGATTGAAATTTTTGATGGTTTTTTACTCCTCTCAACAGCCCAAACAAGTTTCTAAAAGGATGAGTTTGCAACTACTTTACTTTTGGAGAAAATTCAAAACATTCATAATTCAATAGGGCCCAAACTATCAAAAACCAGCGGTTTCAATGAACACACATTTCTTGGTAGAATCATGCAGGACTGAAATTTTTGATGTTTTTCTACTCCTCTCATGAGCCCAAACAAGTCTCTAAAAGCATGAGTTTGCAACTACTTTACTTTTGGAGAAAATTCAAAACATTCATTATTCAATAGAGCCCAATAGCAAAAATCAGGTTTTGAATGAAGAATCACATTTCTTGGTAGAATCATGCAGGATTGAAATTTTTGATGGTTTTTTACTGCTCTCAACAGCCCAAACAAGTTTCTAAAAGGATGAGTTTGCAACTACTTTACTTTTGGAGAAAATTCAAAACATTCATTATTCAATAGGGCCCAAACTATCAAAAACCAGCGGTTTCAATGAACACACATTTCTTGGTAGAATCATGCAGGACTGAAATTTTTGATGTTTTTCTACTCCTCTCATGAGCCCAAACAAGTCTCTAAAGCATGAGTTTGCAACTACTTTACTTTTGGAGAAAATTCAAAACATTCATTATTCAATAGAGCCCAATAGCAAAAATCAGGTTTTGAATGAAGAATCACATTTCTTGGTAGAATCATGCAGGATTGAAATTTTTGATGGTTTTTTACTCCTCTCAACAGCCCAAACAAGTTTCTAAAAGGATGAGTTTGCAACTATTTTATTTTTGGAGAAAATTCAAAACATTCATTATTCAATAGGGCCCAAACTATCAAAAACCAGCGGTTTCAATGAACA
The DNA here is from genome assembly GCF_039654945.1 of Dendrobates tinctorius. NCBI lineage: Eukaryota > Metazoa > Chordata > Amphibia > Anura > Dendrobatidae > Dendrobates > Dendrobates tinctorius. Next base: position 29,147,685 of record NW_027361793.1, read on the forward strand.
CACATTTCTTGGTAGAATCATGCAGGACTGAATTTTCTGATGTTTTTCTACTCTCATGAGCCCAAACAAGTCTCTAAAAGCATGAGTTTGCAACTACTTTACTTTTGGAGAAAATTCAAAACATTCATTATTCAATAGGGCCCAAACTATCAAAAACCAGCGGTTTCAATGAACACACATTTCTTGGTAGAATCATGCAGGACTGAAATTTTTGATGTTTTTCTACTCCTCTCATGAGCCCAAACAAGTCTCTAAAAGCATGAGTTTGCAACTACTTTACTTTTGGAGAAAATTCAAAACATTCATTATTCAATAGAGCCCAATAGCAAAAATCAGGTTTTGAATGAAGAATCACATTTCTTGGTAGAATCATGCAAGATTGAAATTTTTGATGGTTTTTTACTCCTCTCAACAGCCCAAACAAGTTTCTAAAAGGATGAGTTTGCAACTACTTTACTTTTGGAGAAAATTCAAAACATTCATTATTCAATAGGGCCCAAACTATCAAAAACCAGCGGTTTGAATGAACACACATTTCTTGGTAGAATCATGCAGGACTGAAATTTTTGATGTTTTTCTACTCCTCTCATGAGCCCAAACAAGTCTCTAAAAGCATGAGTTTGCAACTACTTTACTTTTGGAGAAAATTCAAAACATTCATTATTCAATAGAGCCCAATAGCAAAAATCAGGTTTTGAATGAAGAATCACATTTCTTGGTAGAATCATGCAGGATTGAAATTTTTGATGGTTTTTTACTCCTCTCAACAGCCCAAACAAGTTTCTAAAAGGTGGAGTTTGCAACTACTTTACTTTTGGAGAAAATTCAAAACATTCATTATTCAATAGGGCCCAAACTATCAAAAACCAGCGGTTTCAATGAACACACATTTCTTGGTAGAATCATGCAGGACTGAAATTTTTGATGTTTTTCTACTCCTCTCATGAGACCAAACAAGTCTCTAAAAGCATGAGTTTGCAACTACTTTACTTTTGGAGAAAATTCAAAACATTCATTATTCAATAGGGCCCAAAATATCAAAAACCAGCGGTTTGAATGAACACACATTTCTTGGTAGAATCGTGCAGGACTGAAATTTTTGATGTTTTTCTACTCCTCTCATGAGCCCAAACAAGTCTCTAAAAGGATGAGTTTGCAACTACTTTACTTTTGGAGAAAATTCAAAACATTCATTATTCAATAGAGCCCAATAGCAAAAACCAGCGTTTTGAATGAAGAATCACATTTCTTGGTAGAATCATGCAGGATTGAAATTTTTGATGGTTTTTTACTCCTCTCAACAGCCCAAACAAGTTTCTAAAAGGATGAGTTTGCAACTACTTTACTTTTGGAGAAAATTCAAAACATTCATTATTCAATAGGGCCCAAACTATCAAAAACCAGCGGTTTCAATGAACACACATTTCTTGGTAGAATCATGCAGGACTGAAATTTTTGATGTTTTTCTACTCCTCTCATGAGCCCAAACAAGTCTCTAAAAGCATGAGTTTGCAATTACTTTACTTTTGGAGAAAATTCAAAACATTCAATATTCAATAGAGCCCAATATCAAAAATCAGGTTTTGAATGAAGAATCACATTTCTTGGTAGAATCATGCAGGATTGAAATTTTTGATGGTTTTTTACTCCTCTCAACAGCCCAAACAAGTTTCTAAAAGGATGAGTTTGCAACTACTTTACTTTTGGAGAAAATTCAAAACATTCATTATTCAATAGGGCCCAAACTATCAAAAACCAGCGGTTTGAATGAACACACATTTCTTGGTAGAATCATGCAGGACTGAAATTTTTGATGTTTTTCTACTCCTCTCATGAGCCCAAACAAGTCTCTAAAAGCATGAGTTTGCAACTACTTTACTTTTGGAGAAAATTCAAAACATTCATTATTCAATAGAGCCCAATAGCAAAAATCAGGTTTTGAATGAAGAATCACATTTCTTGGTAGAATCATGCAGGATTGAAATTTTTGATGGTTTTTTACTCCTCTCAACAGCCCAAACAAGTTTCTAAAAGGTTGAGTTTGCAACTACTTTACTTTTGGAGAAAATTCAAAACATTCATTATTCAATAGGGCCCAAACTATCAAAAACCAGCGGTTACAATGAACACACATTTCTTGGTAGAATCGTGCAGGACTGAAATTTTTGATGTTTTTTTACTCCTCTCATGAGCCCAAACAAGTCTCTAAAAGGATGAGTTTGCAACTACTTTACTTTTGGAGAAAATTCAAAACATTCATTATTCAATAGGGCCCAAACTATCAAAAACCAGCGGTTTCAATGAACACACATTTCTTGGTAGAATCATGCAGGACTGAAATTTTTGATGTTTTTCTACTCCTCTCATGAGCCCAAACAAGTCTCTAAAAGGATGAGTTTGCAACTACTTTACTTTTGGAGAAAATTCAAAACATTCATTATTCAATAGAGCCCAATAGCAAAAACCAGCGTTTTGAATGAAGAATCACATTTCTTGGTAGAATCATGCAGGATTGAAATTTTTGATGGTTTTTTACTCCTCTCAACAGCCCAAACAAGTTTCTAAAAGGATGAGTTTGCAACTACTTTACTTTTGTAGAAAATTCAAAACATTCATTATTCAATACGGCCCAAACTAACAAAAACCAGCGGTTTGAATGAACACACATTTCTTGGTAGAATCATGCAGGACTGAAATTTTTGATGTTTTTCTACTCCTCTCATGAGCCCAAACAAGTCTCTAAAAGCATGAGTTTGCAACTACTTTACTTTTGGAGAAAATTCAAAACATTCATTATTCAATAGAGCCCAATAGCAAAAATCAGGTTTTTAATGAAGAATCACATTTCTTGGTAGAATCATGCAGGATTGAAATTTTTGAAGGTTTTTTACTCATCTCAACAGCCCAAACAAGTTTCTAAAAGGATGAGTTTGCAACTACTTTACTTTTGGAGAAAATTCAAAACATTCATTATTCAATAGGGCCCAAAATATCAAAAACCAGCGGTTTGAATGAACACACATTTCTTGGTAGAATCGTGCAGGACTGAAATTTTTGATGTTTTTCTACTCCTCTCATGAGCCCAAACAAGTCTCTAAAAGCATGAGTTTGCAACTACTTTACTTTTGGAGAAAATTCAAAACATTCATTATTCAATAGAGCCCAATAGCAAAAATCAGGTTTTGAATGAAGAATCACATTTCTTGGTAGAATCATGCAGCATTGAAATTTTTGATGTTTTTTTACTCCTCTCAACAGCCCAAACAAGTTTCTAAAAGGATGAGTTTGCAACTACTTTACTTTTGGAGAAAATTCAAAACATTCATTATTCAATAGGGCCCAAACTATCAAAAACCAGCGGTTTGAATGAACACACATTTCTTGGTATAATCGTGCAGGACTGAAATTTTTGATGTTTTTCTACTCCTCTCATTAGCCCAAACAAGTCTCTAAAAGGATGAGTCTGCAACTACTTTACTTTTGGAGAAAATTCAAAACATTCATTATTCAATAGAGCCCAATAGCAAAAACCAGCGTTTTGAATGAAGAATCACATTTCTTGGTAGAATCATGCAGGATTGAAATTTTTGATGGTTTTTTACTGCTCTCAACAGCCCAAACAAGTTTCTAAAAGGATGAGTTTGCAACTACTTTACTTTTGGAGAAAATTCAAAACATTCATTATTCAATAGGGCCCAAACTATCAAAAACCAGCGGTTTCAATGAACACACATTTCTTGGTAGAATCATGCAGGACTGAAATTTTTGATGTTTTTCTACTCCTCTCATGAGCCCAAACAAGTCTCTAAAGCATGAGTTTGCAACTACTTTACTTTTGGAGAAAATTCAAAACATTCATTATTCAATAGAGCCCAATAGCAAAAATCAGGTTTTGAATGAAGAATCACATTTCTTGGTAGAATCATGCAGGATTGAAATTTTTGATGGTTTTTTACTCCTCTCAACAGCCCAAACAAGTTTCTAAAAGGATGAGTTTGCAACTATTTTATTTTTGGAGAAAATTCAAAACATTCATTATTCAATAGGGCCCAAACTATCAAAAACCAGCGGTTTCAATGAACACACATTTCTTGGTAGAATCATGCAGGACTGAATTTTCTGATGTTTTTCTACTCTCATGAGCCCAAACAAGTCTCTAAAAGCATGAGTTTGCAACTACTTTACTTTTGGAGAAAATTCAAAACATTCATTATTCAATAGGGCCCAAACTATCAAAAACCAGCGGTTTCAATGAACACACATTTCTTGGTAGAATCATGCAGGACTGAAATTTTTGATGTTTTTCTACTCCTCTCATGAGCCCAAACAAGTCTCTAAAAGCATGAGTTTGCAACTACTTTACTTTTGGAGAAAATTCAAAACATTCATTATTCAATAGAGCCCAATAGCAAAAATCAGGTTTTGAATGAAGAATCACATTTCTTGGTAGAATCATGCAAGATTGAAATTTTTGATGGTTTTTTACTCCTCTCAACAGCCCAAACAAGTTTCTAAAAGGATGAGTTTGCAACTACTTTACTTTTGGAGAAAATTCAAAACATTCATTATTCAATAGGGCCCAAACTATCAAAAACCAGCGGTTTCAATGAACACACATTTCTTGGTAGAATCGTGCAGGACTGCAATTTTTGATGTTTTTCTACTCCTCTCATGAGCCCAAACAAGTCTCTAAAAGGATGAGTTTGCAACTACTTTACTTTTGGAGAAAATTCAAAACATTCATTATTCAATAGGGCCCAAACTATCAAAAACCAGCGGTTTCAATGAACACACATTTCTTGGTAGAATCATGCAGGACTGAAATTTTTGATGTTTTTCTACTCCTCTCATGAGCCCAAACAAGTCTCTAAAAGCATGAGTTTGCAACTACTTTACTTTTGGAGAAAATTCAAAACATTCATTATTCAATAGGGCCCAAACTATCAAAAACCAGCGGTGTCAATGAACACACATTTCTTGGTAGAATCATGCAGGACTGTAATTTTTGATGTTTTTCTACTCCTCTCATGAGCCCAAACAAGTCTCTAAAAGCATGAGTTTGCAACTACTTTACTTTTGGAGAAAATTCAAAACATTCATTATTCAATAGAGCCCAATAGCAAAAATCAGGTTTTGAATGAAGAATCACATTTCTTGGTAGAATCATGCAGGATTGAAATTTTTGATGGTTTTTTACTCCTCTCAACAGCCCAAACAAGTTTCTAAAAGGATGAGTTTGCAACTACTTTACTTTTGGAGAAAATTCAAAACATTCATTATTCAATAGGGCTCAAAATATCAAAAACCAGCGGTTTGAATGAACACACATTTCTTGGTAGAATCGTGCAGGACTGAAATTTTTGATGTTTTTCTACTCCTCTCATGAGCCCAAACAAGTCTCTAAAAGGATGAGTTTGCAACTACTTTACTTTTGGAGAAAACTCAAAACATTCATTATTCAATAGAGCCCAATAGCAAAAACCAGCGTTTTGAATGAAGAATCACATTTCTTGGTAGAATCATGCAGGATTGAAATTTTTGATGGTTGTTTACTCCTCTCAACAGCCCAAACAAGTTTCTAAAAGGATGAGTTTGCAACTACTTTACTTTTGGAGAAAATTCAAAACATTCATTATTCAATAGTTCCCAAACTATCAAAAACCAGCGGTTTCAATGAACACACATTTCTTGGTAGAATCATGCAGGACTGAAATTTTTGATGTTTTTCTACTCCTCTCATGAGCCCAAACAAGTCTCTAAAAGCATGAGTTTGCAACTACTTTACTTTTGAAGAAAATTCAAAACATTCATTATTCAATAGAGCCCAATAGCAAAAATCAGGTTTTGAATGAAGAATCACATTTCTTGGTAGAATCATGCAGGATTGAAATTTTTGATGGTTTTTTACTCCTCTCAACAACCCAAACAAGTTTCTAAAAGGATGAGTTTGCAACTACTTTACTTTTGGAGAAAATTCAAAACATTCATTATTCAATAGGGCCCAAACTATCAAAAACCAGCGGTTTGAATGAACACACATTTCTTGGTAGAATCGTGCAGGACTAAAATGTTTGATGTTTTTCTACTCCTCTCATTAGCCCAAACAAGTCTCTAAAAGGATGAGTTTGCAACTACTTTACTTTTGGAGAAAATTCAAAACATTCATTATTCAATAGAGACCAATAGCAAAAACCAGCGTTTTGAATGAAGAATCACATTTCTTGGTAGAATCATGCAGGATTGAAATTTTTGATGGTTTTTTACTCCTCTCAACAGCCCAAACAAGTTTCTAAAAGGATGAGTTTGCAACTACTTTACTTTTGGAGAAAATTCAAAACATTCATTATTCAATAGGGCCCAAACTATCAAAAACCAGCGGTTTGAATGAACACACATTTCTTGGTAGAATCATGCAGGACTGAAATTTTTGATGTTTTTCTACTCCTCTCATGAGCCCAAACAAGTCTCTAAAAGCATGAGTTTGCAACTACTTTACTTTTGGAGAAAATTCAAAACATTCATTATTCAATAGAGCCCAATAGCAAAAATCAGGTTTTGAATGAAGAATCACATTTCTTGGTAGAATCATGCAGGATTGAAATTTTTGATGGTTTTTTACTCCTCTCAACAGCCCAAACAAGTTTCTAAAAGGATGAGTTTGCAACTACTTTATTTTTGGAGAAAATTCAAAACATTCATTATTCAATAGGGCCCAAACTATCAAAAACCAGTGGTTTCAATAAACACACATTTCTTGGTGGGATCATGCAGGACTGAAATTTTTGATGTTTTTCTACTCCTCTCATGAGCCCATACAAGTCTCTAAAAGCATGAGTTTGCAACTACTTTACTTTTGGAGAAAATGCAAAACATTCATTATTCAATAGAGCCCAAGAGCAAAAATCAGGTTTTGAATGAAGAATCACATTTCTTGGTAAAATAATGCAGGATTGAAATTTTTGATGGTTTTTTACTCCTCTCAACAGCCCAAACAAGTTTCTAAAAGGATGAGTTTGCAACTACTTTACTTTTGGAGAAAATTCAAAACATTCATTATTCAATAGGGCCCAAACTATCAAAAACCAGCAGTTTCAATGAACACACATTTCTTGGTAGAATCATGCAGGACTGAAATTTTTGATGTTTTTCTACTCCTCTCATTAGCCCAAACAAGTCTCTAAAAGCATGAGTTTGCAACTACTTTACTTTTGGAGAAAATTCAAAACATTCATTATTCAATAGGGCCCAAAATATCAAAAACCAGCGGTTTGAATGAACACACATTTCTTGGTAGAATCGTGCAGGACTGAAATTTTTGATGTTTTTCTACTCCTCTCATGAGCCCAAACAAGTCTCTAAAAGGATGAGTTTGCAACTACTTTACTTTTGGAGAAAATTCAAAACATTCATTATTCAATAGAGCCCAATAGCAAAAACCAGCGTTTTGAATGAAGAATCACATTTCTTGGTAGAATCATGCAGGATTGAAATTTTTGATGGTTTTTTACTCCTCTCAACAGCCCAAACAAGTTTCTAAAAGGATGAGTTTGCAACTACTTTACTTTTGGAGAAAATTCAAAACATTCATTATTCAATAGGGCCCAAACTATCAAAAACCAGCGGTTTCAATGAACACACATTTCTTGGTAGAATCATGCAGGACTGAAATTTTTGATGTTTTTCTACTCCTCTCATGAGCCCAAACAAGTCTCTAAAAGCATGAGTTTGCAATTACTTTACTTTTGGAGAAAATTCAAAACATTCAATATTCAATAGAGCCCAATATCAAAAATCAGGTTTTGAATGAAGAATCACATTTCTTGGTAGAATCATGCAGGATTGAAATTTTTGATGGTTTTTTACTCCTCTCAACAGCCCAAACAAGTTTCTAAAAGGATGAGTTTGCAACTACTTTACTTTTGGAGAAAATTCAAAACATTCATTATTCAATAGGGCCCAAACTATCAAAAACCAGCGGTTTGAATGAACACACATTTCTTGGTAGAATCATGCAGGACTGAAATTTTTGATGTTTTTCTACTCCTCTCATGAGCCCAAACAAGTCTCTAAAAGCATGAGTTTGCAACTACTTTACTTTTGGAGAAAATTCAAAACATTCATTATTCAATAGAGCCCAATAGCAAAAATCAGGTTTTGAATGAAGAATCACATTTCTTGGTAGAATCATGCAGGATTGAAATTTTTGATGGTTTTTTACTCCTCTCAACAGCCCAAACAAGTTTCTAAAAGGTTGAGTTTGCAACTACTTTACTTTTGGAGAAAATTCAAAACATTCATTATTCAATAGGGCCCAAACTATCAAAAACCAGCGGTTACAATGAACACACATTTCTTGGTAGAATCGTGCAGGACTGAAATTTTTGATGTTTTTTTACTCCTCTCATGAGCCCAAACAAGTCTCTAAAAGGATGAGTTTGCAACTACTTTACTTTTGGAGAAAATTCAAAACATTCATTATTCAATAGGGCCCAAACTATCAAAAACCAGCGGTTTCAATGAACACACATTTCTTGGTAGAATCATGCAGGACTGAAATTTTTGATGTTTTTCTACTCCTCTCATGAGCCCAAACAAGTCTCTAAAAGGATGAGTTTGCAACTACTTTACTTTTGGAGAAAATTCAAAACATTCATTATTCAATAGAGCCCAATAGCAAAAACCAGCGTTTTGAATGAAGAATCACATTTCTTGGTAGAATCATGCAGGATTGAAATTTTTGATGGTTTTTTACTCCTCTCAACAGCCCAAACAAGTTTCTAAAAGGATGAGTTTGCAACTACTTTACTTTTGTAGAAAATTCAAAACATTCATTATTCAATACGGCCCAAACTAACAAAAACCAGCGGTTTGAATGAACACACATTTCTTGGTAGAATCATGCAGGACTGAAATTTTTGATGTTTTTCTACTCCTCTCATGAGCCCAAACAAGTCTCTAAAAGCATGAGTTTGCAACTACTTTACTTTTGGAGAAAATTCAAAACATTCATTATTCAATAGAGCCCAATAGCAAAAATCAGGTTTTTAATGAAGAATCACATTTCTTGGTAGAATCATGCAGGATTGAAATTTTTGAAGGTTTTTTACTCATCTCAACAGCCCAAACAAGTTTCTAAAAGGATGAGTTTGCAACTACTTTACTTTTGGAGAAAATTCAAAACATTCATTATTCAATAGGGCCCAAAATATCAAAAACCAGCGGTTTGAATGAACACACATTTCTTGGTAGAATCGTGCAGGACTGAAATTTTTGATGTTTTTCTACTCCTCTCATGAGCCCAAACAAGTCTCTAAAAGGATGAGTTTGCAACTACTTTACTTTTGGAGAAAATTCAAAACATTCATTATTCAATAGAGCCCAATAGCAAAAACCAGCGTTTTGAATGAAGAATCACATTTCTTGGTAGAATCATGCAGGATTGAAATTTATGATGGTTTTTTACTCCTCTCAACAGCCCAAACAAGTTTCTAAAAGGATGAGTTTGCAACTACTTTACTTTTGGAGAAAATTCAAAACATTCATTATTCAATAGGGCCCAAACTATCAAAAACCAGCGGTTTCAATGAACACACATTTCTTGGTAGAATCATGCAGGACTGAAATTTTTGATGTTTTTCTACTCCTCTCATGAGCCCAAACAAGTCTCTAAAAGCATGAGTTTGCAATTACTTTACTTTTGGAGAAAATTCAAAACATTCAATATTCAATAGAGCCCAATAGCAAAAATCAGGTTTTGAATGAAGAATCACATTTCTTGGTAGAATCATGCAGGATTGAAATTTTTGATGGTTTTTTACTCCTCTCAACAGCCCAAACAAGTTTCTAAAAGGATGAGTTTGCAACTACTTTACTTTTGTAGAAAATTCAAAACATTCATTATTCAATAGGGCCCAAACTATCAAAAACCAGCGGTTTGAATGAACACACATTTCTTGGTAGAATCATGCAGGACTGAAATTTTTGATGTTTTTCTACTCCTCTCATGAGCCCAAACAAGTCTCTAAAAGCATGAGTTTGCAACTACTTTACTTTTGGAGAAAATTCAAAACATTCATTATTCAATAGAGCCCAATAGCAAAAATCAGGTTTTGAATGAAGAATCACATTTCTTGGTAGAATCATGCAGGATTGAAATTTTTGATGGTTTTTTACTCCTCTCAACAGCCCAAACAAGTTTCTAAAAGGATGAGTTTGCAACTACTTTATTTTTGGAGAAAATTCAAAACATTCATTATTCAATAGGGCCCAAACTATCAAAAACCAGTGGTTTCAATAAACACACATTTCTTGGTGGGATCATGCAGGACTGAAATTTTTGATGTTTTTCTACTCCTCTCATGAGCCCATACAAGTCTCTAAAAGCATGAGTTTGCAACTACTTTACTTTTGGAGAAAATGCAAAACATTCATTATTCAATAGAGCCCAAGAGCAAAAATCAGGTTTTGAATGAAGAATCACATTTCTTGGTAAAATAATGCAGGATTGAAATTTTTGATGGTTTTTTACTCCTCTCAACAGCCCAAACAAGTTTCTAAAAGGATGAGTTTGCAACTACTTTACTTTTGGAGAAAATTCAAAACATTCATTATTCAATAGGGCCCAAACTATCAAAAACCAGCAGTTTCAATGAACACACATTTCTTGGTAGAATCATGCAGGACTGAAATTTTTGATGTTTTTCTACTCCTCTCATTAGCCCAAACAAGTCTCTAAAAGCATGAGTTTGCAACTACTTTACTTTTGGAGAAAATTCAAAACATTCATTATTCAATAGGGCCCAAAATATCAAAAACCAGCGGTTTGAATGAACACACATTTCTTGGTAGAATCGTGCAGGACTGAAATTTTTGATGTTTTTCTACTCCTCTCATGAGCCCAAACAAGTCTCTAAAAGGATGAGTTTGCAACTACTTTACTTTTGGAGAAAATTCAAAACATTCATTATTCAATAGAGCCCAATAGCAAAAACCAGCGTTTTGAATGAAGAATCACATTTCTTGGTAGAATCATGCAGGATTGAAATTTTTGATGGTTTTTTACTCCTCTCAACAGCCCAAACAAGTTTCTAAAAGGATGAGTTTGCAACTACTTTACTTTTGGAGAAAATTCAAAACATTCATTATTCAATAGGGCCCAAACTATCAAAAACCAGCGGTTTCAATGAACACACATTTCTTGGTAGAATCATGCAGGACTGAAATTTTTGATGTTTTTCTACTCCTCTCATGAGCCCAAACAAGTCTCTAAAAGCATGAGTTTGCAATTACTTTACTTTTGGAGAAAATTCAAAACATTCAATATTCAATAGAGCCCAATATCAAAAATCAGGTTTTGAATGAAGAATCACATTTCTTGGTAGAATCATGCAGGATTGAAATTTTTGATGGTTTTTTACTCCTCTCAACAGCCCAAACAAGTTTCTAAAAGGATGAGTTTGCAACTACTTTACTTTTGGAGAAAATTCAAAACATTCATTATTCAATAGGGCCCAAACTATCAAAAACCAGCGGTTTGAATGAACACACATTTCTTGGTAGAATCATGCAGGACTGAAATTTTTGATGTTTTTCTACTCCTCTCATGAGCCCAAACAAGTCTCTAAAAGCATGAGTTTGCAACTACTTTACTTTTGGAGAAAATTCAAAACATTCATTATTCAATAGAGCCCAATAGCAAAAATCAGGTTTTGAATGAAGAATCACATTTCTTGGTAGAATCATGCAGGATTGAAATTTTTGATGGTTTTTTACTCCTCTCAACAGCCCAAACAAGTTTCTAAAAGGTTGAGTTTGCAACTACTTTACTTTTGGAGAAAATTCAAAACATTAATTATTCAATAGGGCCCAAACTATCAAAAACCAGCGGTTACAATGAACACACATTTCTTGGTAGAATCGTGCAGGACTGAAATTTTTGATGTTTTTTTACTCCTCTCATGAGCCCAAACAAGTCTCTAAAAGGATGAGTTTGCAACTACTTTACTTTTGGAGAAAATTCAAAACATTCATTATTCAATAGGGCCCAAACTATCAAAAACCAGCGGTTTCAATGAACACACATTTCTTGGTAGAATCATGCAGGACTGAAATTTTTGATGTTTTTCTACTCCTCTCATGAGCCCAAACAAGTCTCTAAAAGGATGAGTTTGCAACTACTTTACTTTTGGAGAAAATTCAAAACATTCATTATTCAATACGGCCCAAACTAACAAAAACCAGCGGTTTGAATGAACACACATTTCTTGGTAGAATCATGCAGGACTGAAATTTTTGATGGTTTTTTACTCCTCTCAACAGCCCAAACAAGTTTCTAAAAGGATGAGTTTGCAACTACTTTACTTTTGTAGAAAATTCAAAACATTCATTATTCAATACGGCCCAAACTAACAAAAACCAGCGGTTTGAATGAACACACATTTCTTGGTAGAATCATGCAGGACTGAAATTTTTGATGTTTTTCTACTCCTCTCATGAGCCCAAACAAGTCTCTAAAAGCATGAGTTTGCAACTACTTTACTTTTGGAGAAAATTCAAAACATTCATTATTCAATAGAGCCCAATAGCAAAAATCAGGTTTTTAATGAAGAATCACATTTCTTGGTAGAATCATGCAGGATTGAAATTTTTGAAGGTTTTTTACTCATCTCAACAGCCCAAACAAGTTTCTAAAAGGATGAGTTTGCAACTACTTTACTTTTGGAGAAAATTCAAAACATTCATTATTCAATAGGGCCCAAAATATCAAAAACCAGCGGTTTGAATGAACACACATTTCTTGGTAGAATCGTGCAGGACTGAAATTTTTGATGTTTTTCTACTCCTCTCATGAGCCCAAACAAGTCTCTAAAAGGATGAGTTTGCAACTACTTTACTTTTGGAGAAAATTCAAAACATTCATTATTCAATAGAGCCCAATAGCAAAAACCAGCGTTTTGAATGAAGAATCACATTTCTTGGTAGAATCATGCAGGATTGAAATTTATGATGGTTTTTTACTCCTCTCAACAGCCCAAACAAGTTTCTAAAAGGATGAGTTTGCAACTACTTTACTTTTGGAGAAAATTCAAAACATTCATTATTCAATAGGGCCCAAACTATCAAAAACCAGCGGTTTCAATGAACACACATTTCTTGGTAGAATCATGCAGGACTGAAATTTTTGATGTTTTTCTACTCCTCTCATGAGCCCAAACAAGTCTCTAAAAGCATGAGTTTGCAATTACTTTACTTTTGGAGAAAATTCAAAACATTCAATATTCAATAGAGCCCAATAGCAAAAATCAGGTTTTGAATGAAGAATCACATTTCTTGGTAGAATCATGCAGGATTGAAATTTTTGATGGTTTTTTACTCCTCTCAACAGCCCAAACAAGTTTCTAAAAGGATGAGTTTGCAACTACTTTACTTTTGTAGAAAATTCAAAACATTCATTATTCAATAGGGCCCAAACTATCAAAAACCAGCGGTTTGAATGAACACACATTTCTTGGTAGAATCATGCAGGACTGAAATTTTTGATGTTTTTCTACTCCTCTCATGAGCCCAAACAAGTCTCTAAAAGCATGAGTTTGCAACTACTTTACTTTTGGAGAAAATTCAAAACATTCATTATTCAATAGAGCCCAATAGCAAAAATCAGGTTTTGAATGAAGAATCACATTTCTTGGTAGAATCATGCAGGATTGAAATTTTTGATGGTTTTTTACTCCTCTCAACAGCCCAAACAAGTTTCTAAAAGGTGGAGTTTGCAACTACTTTACTTTTGGAGAAAATTCAAAACATTCATTATTCAATAGGGCCCAAACTATCAAAAACCAGCGGTTTCAATGAACACACATTTCTTGGTAGAATCGTGCAGGACTGAAATTTTTGATGTTTTTCTACTCCTCTCATGAGACCAAACAAGTCTCTAAAAGCATGAGTTTGCAACTACTTTACTTTTGGAGAAAATTCAAAACATTCATTATTCAATAGAGCCCAATAGCAAAAATCAGGTTTTGAATGAAGAATCACATTTCTTGGTAGAATCATGCAGGATTGAAATTTTTGATGGTTTTTTACTCCTCTCAACAGCCCAAACAAGTTTCTAAAAGGATGAGTTTGCAACTACTTTACTTTTGGAGAAAATTCAAAACATTCATAATTCAATAGGGCCCAAACTATCAAAAACCAGCGGTTTCAATGAACACACATTTCTTGGTAGAATCATGCAGGACTGAAATTTTTGATGTTTTTCTACTCCTCTCATGAGCCCAAACAAGTCTCTAAAAGCATGAGTTTGCAACTACTTTACTTTTGGAGAAAATTCAAAACATTCATTATTCAATAGAGCCCAATAGCAAAAATCAGGTTTTGAATGAAGAATCACATTTCTTGGTAGAATCATGCAGCATTGAAATTTTTTATGTTTTTTTACTCCTCTCAACAGCCCAAACAAGTTTCTAAAAGGATGAGTTTGCAACTACTTTACTTTTGGAGAAAATTCAAAACATTCATTATTCAATAGGGCCCAAACTATCAAAAACCAGCGGTTTGAATGAACACACATTTCTTGGTAGAATCGTGCAGGACTGAAATTTTTGATGTTTTTCTACTCCTCTCATTAGCCCAAACAAGTCTCTAAAAGGATGAGTCTGCAACTACTTTACTTTTGGAGAAAATTCAAAACATTCATTATTCAATAGAGCCCAATAGCAAAAACCAGCGTTTTGAATGAAGAATCACATTTCTTGGTAGAATCATGCAGGATTGAAATTTTTGATGGTTTTTTACTGCTCTCAACAGCCCAAACAAGTTTCTAAAAGGATGAGTTTGCAACTACTTTACTTTTGGAGAAAATTCAAAACATTCATTATTCAATAGGGCCCAAACTATCAAAAACCAGCGGTTTCAATGAACACACATTTCTTGGTAGAATCATGCAGGACTGAAATTTTTGATGTTTTTCTACTCCTCTCATGAGCCCAAACAAGTCTCTAAAGCATGAGTTTGCAACTACTTTACTTTTGGAGAAAATTCAAAACATTCATTATTCAATAGAGCCCAATAGCAAAAATCAGGTTTTGAATGAAGAATCACATTTCTTGGTAGAATCATGCAGGATTGAAATTTTTGATGGTTTTTTACTCCTCTCAACAGCCCAAACAAGTTTCTAAAAGGATGAGTTTGCAACTATTTTATTTTTGGAGAAAATTCAAAACATTCATTATTCAATAGGGCCCAAACTATCAAAAACCAGCGGTTTCAATGAACACACATTTCTTGGTAGAATCATGCAGGACTGAATTTTCTGATGTTTTTCTACTCTCATGAGCCCAAACAAGTCTCTAAAAGCATGAGTTTGCAACTACTTTACTTTTGGAGAAAATTCAAAACATTCATTATTCAATAGGGCCCAAACTATCAAAAACCAGCGGTTTCAATGAACACACATTTCTTGGTAGAATCATGCAGGACTGAAATTTTTGATGTTTTTCTACTCCTCTCATGAGCCCAAACAAGTCTCTAAAAGCATGAGTTTGCAACTACTTTACTTTTGGAGAAAATTCAAAACATTCATTATTCAATAGAGCCCAATAGCAAAAATCAGGTTTTGAATGAAGAATCACATTTCTTGGTAGAATCATGCAAGATTGAAATTTTTGATGGTTTTTTACTCCTCTCAACAGCCCAAACAAGTTTCTAAAAGGATGAGTTTGCAACTACTTTACTTTTGGAGAAAATTCAAAACATTCATTATTCAATAGGGCCCAAACTATCAAAAACCAGCGGTTTCAATGAACACACATTTCTTGGTAGAATCGTGCAGGACTGCAATTTTTGATGTTTTTCTACTCCTCTCATGAGCCCAAACAAGTCTCTAAAAGGATGAGTTTGCAACTACTTTACTTTTGGAGAAAATTCAAAACATTCATTATTCAATAGGGCCCAAACTATCAAAAACCAGCGGTTTCAATGAACACACATTTCTTGGTAGAATCATGCAGGACTGAAATTTTTGATGTTTTTCTACTCCTCTCATGAGCCCAAACAAGTCTCTAAAAGCATGAGTTTGCAACTACTTTACTTTTGGAGAAAATTCAAAACATTCATTATTCAATAGGGCCCAAACTATCAAAAACCAGCGGTGTCAATGAACACACATTTCTTGGTAGAATCATGCAGGACTGAAATTTTTGATGTTTTTCTACTCCTCTCATGAGCCCAAACAAGTCTCTAAAAGCATGAGTTTGCAACTACTTTACTTTTGGAGAAAATTCAAAACATTCATTATTCAATAGAGCCCAATAGCAAAAATCAGGTTTTGAATGAAGAATCACATTTCTTGGTAGAATCATGCAGGATTGAAATTTTTGATGGTTTTTTACTCCTCTCAACAGCCCAAGCAAGTTTCTAAAAGGATGAGTTTGCAACTACTTTACTTTTGGAGAAAATTCAAAACATTCATTATTCAATAGGGCTCAAAATATCAAAAACCAGCGGTTTGAATGAACACACATTTCTTGGTAGAATCGTGCAGGACTGAAATTTTTGATGTTTTTCTACTCCTCTCATGAGCCCAAACAAGTCTCTAAAAGGATGAGTTTGCAACTACTTTACTTTTGGAGAAAGCTCAAAACATTCATTATTCAATAGAGCCCAATAGCAAAAACCAGCGTTTTGAATGAAGAATCACATTTCTTGGTAGAATCATGCAGGATTGAAATTTTTGATGGTTGTTTACTCCTCTCAACAGCCCAAACAAGTTTCTAAAAGGATGAGTTTGCAACTACTTTACTTTTGGAGAAAATTCAAAACATTCATTATTCAATAGGGCCCAAACTATCAAAAACCAGCGGTTTCAATGAACACACATTTCTTGGTAGAATCATGCAGGACTGAAATTTTTGATGTTTTTCTACTCCTCTCATGAGCCCAAACAAGTCTCTAAAAGCATGAGTTTGCAACTACTTTACTTTTGAAGAAAATTCAAAACATTCATTGTTCAATAGAGCCCAATAGCAAAAATCAGGTTTTGAATGAAGAATCACATTTCTTGGTAGAATCATGCAGGATTGAAATTTTTGATGGTTTTTTACTCCTCTCAACAACCCAAACAAGTTTCTAAAAGGATGAGTTTGCAACTACTTTACTTTTGGAGAAAATTCAAAACATTCATTATTCAATAGGGCCCAAACTATCAAAAACCAGCGGTTTGAATGAACACACATTTCTTGGTAGAATCGTGCAGGACTAAAATGTTTGATGTTTTTCTACTCCTCTCATTAGCCCAAACAAGTCTCTAAAAGGATGAGTTTGCAACTACTTTACTTTTGGAGAAAATTCAAAACATTCATTATTCAATAGAGACCAATAGCAAAAACCAGCGTTTTGAATGAAGAATCACATTTCTTGGTAGAATCATGCAGGATTGAAATTTTTGATGGTTTTTTACTCCTCTCAACAGCCCAAACAAGTTTCTAAAAGGATGAGTTTGCAACTACTTTACTTTTGGAGAAAATTCAAAACATTCATTATTCAATAGGGCCCAAACTATCAAAAACCAGCGGTTTGAATGAACACACATTTCTTGGTAGAATCATGCAGGACTGAAATTTTTGATGTTTTTCTACTCCTCTCATGAGCCCAAACAAGTCTCTAAAAGGATGAGTTTGCAACTACTTTACTTTTGGAGAAAATTCAAAACATTCATTATTCAATAGAGCCCAATAGCAAAAATCAGGTTTTGAATGAAGAATCACATTTCTTGGTAGAATCATGCAGGATTGAAATTTTTGATGGTTTTTTACTCCTCTCAACAGCCCAAACAAGTTTCTAAAAGGATGAGTTTGCAACTACTTTACTTTTGGAGAAAATTCAAAACATTCATTATTCAATAGGGCCCAAACTATCAAAAACCAGCAGTTTCAATGAACACACATTTCTTGGTAGAATCATGCAGGACTGAAATTTTTGATGTTTTTCTACTCCTCTCATGAGCCCAAACAAGTCTCTAAAAGCATGAGTTTGCAACTACTTTACTTTTGGAGAAAATTCAAAACATTCATTATTCAATAGAGCCCAATAGCAAAAACCAGCGTTTTGAATGAAGAATCACATTTCTTGGTAGAATCATGCAGGATTGAAATTTTTGATGGTTTTTTACTCCTCTCAACAGCCCAAACAAGTTTCTAAAAGGATGAGTTTGCAACTACTTTACTTTTGGAGAAAATTCAAAACATTCATTATTCAATAGGGCCCAAACTATCAAAAACCAGCAGTTTCAATGAACACACATTTCTTGGTAGAATCATGCAGGACTGAAATTTTTGATGTTTTTCTACTCCTCTCATGAGCCCAAACAAGTCTCTAAAAGCATGAGTTTGCAACTACTTTACTTTTGGAGAAAATTCAAAACATTCATTATTCAATAGAGCCCAATAGCAAAAACCAGCGTTTTGAATGAAGAATCACATTTCTTGGTAGAATCATGCAGGATTGAAATTTTTGATGGTTTTTTACTCCTCTCAACAGCCCAAACAAGTTTCTAAAAGGATGAGTTTGCAACTACTTTACTTTTGGAGAAAATTCAAAACATTCATTATTCAATAGGGCCCAAACTATCAAAAACCAGCGGTTTCAATGAACACACATTTCTTGGTAGAATCGTGCAGGACTGAAATTTTTGATGTTTTTCTACTCCTCTCATTAGCCCAAACAAGTCTCTAAAAGGATGAGTTTGCAACTACTTTACTTTTGGAGAAAATTCAAAACATTCATTATTCAATAGGGCCCAAACTATCAAAAACCAGCGGTTTCAATGAACACACATTTCTTGGTAGAATCATGCAGGACTGAAATTTTTGATGTTTTTCTACTCCTCTCATGAGCCCAAACAAGTCTCTAAAAGCATGAGTTTGCAATTACTTTACTTTTGGAGAAAATTCAAAACATTCAATATTCAATAGAGCCCAATATCAAAAATCAGGTTTTGAATGAAGAATCACATTTCTTGGTAGAATCATGCAGGATTGAAATTTTTGATGGTTTTTTACTCCTCTCAACAGCCCAAACAAGTTTCTAAAAGGATGAGTTTGCAACTACTTTACTTTTGGAGAAAATTCAAAACATTCATTATTCAATAGGGCCCAAACTATCAAAAACCAGCGGTTTGAATGAACACACATTTCTTGGTAGAATCATGCAGGACTGAAATTTTTGATGTTTTTCTACTCCTCTCATGAGCCCAAACAAGTCTCTAAAAGCATGAGTTTGCAACTACTTTACTTTTGGAGAAAATTCAAAACATTCATTATTCAATAGAGCCCAATAGCAAAAACCAGCGTTTTGAATGAAGAATCACATTTCTTGGTAGAATCATGCAGGATTGAAATTTTTGATGGTTTTTTACTCCTCTCAACAGCCCAAACAAGTTTCTAAAAGGATGAGTTTGCAACTACTTTACTTTTGGAGAAAATTCAAAACATTCATTATTCAATAGGGCCCAAAATATCAAAAACCAGCGGTATGAATGAACACACATTTCTTGGTAGAATCGTGCAGGACTGAAATTTTTGATGTTTTTCTACTCCTCTCATGAGCCCAAACAAGTCTCTAAAAGGATGAGTTTGCAACTACTTTACTTTTGGAGAAAATTCAAAACATTCATTATTCAATAGAGCCCAATAGCAAAAACCAGCGTTTTGAATGAAGAATCACATTTCTTGGTAGAATCATGCAGGATTGAAATTTTTGATGGTTTTTTACTCCTCTCAACAGCCCAAACAAGTTTCTAAAAGGATGAGTTTGCAACTACTTTACTTTTGGAGAAAATTCAAAACATTCATTATTCAATAGGGCCCAAACTATCAAAAACCAGCGGTTTCAATGAACACACATTTCTTGGTAGAATCATGCAGGACTGAAATTTTTGATGTTTTTCTACTCCTCTCATGAGCCCAAACAAGTCTCTAAAAGCATGAGTTTGCAATTACTTTACTTTTGGAGAAAATTCAAAACATTCAATATTCAATAGAGCCCAATATCAAAAATCAGGTTTTGAATGAAGAATCACATTTCTTGGTAGAATCATGCAGGATTGAAATTTTTGATGGTTTTTTACTCCTCTCAACAGCCCAAACAAGTTTCTAAAAGGATGAGTTTGCAACTACTTTACTTTTGGAGAAAATTCAAAACATTCATTATTCAATAGGGCCCAAACTATCAAAAACCAGCGGTTTGAATGAACACACATTTCTTGGTAGAATCATGCAGGACTGAAATTTTTGATGTTTTTCTACTCCTCTCATGAGCCCAAACAAGTCTCTAAAAGCATGAGTTTGCAACTACTTTACTTTTGGAGAAAATTCAAAACATTCATTATTCAATAGAGCCCAATAGCAAAAATCAGGTTTTGAATGAAGAATCACATTTCTTGGTAGAATCATGCAGGATTGAAATTTTTGATGGTTTTTTACTCCTCTCAACAGCCCAAACAAGTTTCTAAAAGGTTGAGTTTGCAACTACTTTACTTTTGGAGAAAATTCAAAACATTCATTATTCAATAGGGCCCAAACTATCAAAAACCAGCGGTTACAATGAACACACATTTCTTGGTAGAATCGTGCAGGACTGAAATTTTTGATGTTTTTTTACTCCTCTCATGAGCCCAAACAAGTCTCTAAAAGGATGAGTTTGCAACTACTTTACTTTTGGAGAAAATTCAAAACATTCATTATTCAATAGGGCCCAAACTATCAAAAACCAGCGGTTTCAATGAACACACATTTCTTGGTAGAATCATGCAGGACTGAAATTTTTGATGTTTTTCTACTCCTCTCATGAGCCCAAACAAGTCTCTAAAAGGATGAGTTTGCAACTACTTTACTTTTGGAGAAAATTCAAAACATTCATTATTCAATAGAGCCCAATAGCAAAAACCAGCGTTTTGAATGAAGAATCACATTTCTTGGTAGAATCATGCAGGATTGAAATTTTTGATGGTTTTTTACTCCTCTCAACAGCCCAAACAAGTTTCTAAAAGGATGAGTTTGCAACTACTTTACTTTTGTAGAAAATTCAAAACATTCATTATTCAATACGGCCCAAACTAACAAAAACCAGCGGTTTGAATGAACACACATTTCTTGGTAGAATCATGCAGGACTGAAATTTTTGATGTTTTTCTACTCCTCTCATGAGCCCAAACAAGTCTCTAAAAGCATGAGTTTGCAACTACTTTACTTTTGGAGAAAATTCAAAACATTCATTATTCAATAGAGCCCAATAGCAAAAATCAGGTTTTTAATGAAGAATCACATTTCTTGGTAGAATCATGCAGGATTGAAATTTTTGATGGTTTTTTACTCCTCTCAACAGCCCAAACAAGTTTCTAAAAGGATGAGTTTGCAACTACTTTACTTTTGGAGAAAATTCAAAACATTCATTATTCAATAGGGCCCAAAATATCAAAAACCAGCGGTTTGAATGAACACACATTTCTTGGTAGAATCGTGCAGGACTGAAATTTTTGATGTTTTTCTACTCCTCTCATGAGCCCAAACAAGTCTCTAAAAGGATGAGTTTGCAACTACTTTACTTTTGGAGAAAATTCAAAACATTCATTATTCAATAGAGCCCAATAGCAAAAACCAGCGTTTTGAATGAAGAATCACATTTCTTGGTAGAATCATGCAGGATTGAAATTTATGATGGTTTTTTACTCCTCTCAACAGCCCAAACAAGTTTCTAAAAGGATGAGTTTGCAACTACTTTACTTTTGGAGAAAATTCAAAACATTCATTATTCAATAGGGCCCAAACTATCAAAAACCAGCGGTTTCAATGAACACACATTTCTTGGTAGAATCATGCAGGACTGAAATTTTTGATGTTTTTCTACTCCTCTCATGAGCCCAAACAAGTCTCTAAAAGCATGAGTTTGCAATTACTTTACTTTTGGAGAAAATTCAAAACATTCAATATTCAATAGAGCCCAATAGCAAAAATCAGGTTTTGAATGAAGAATCACATTTCTTGGTAGAATCATGCAGGATTGAAATTTTTGATGGTTTTTTACTCCTCTCAACAGCCCAAACAAGTTTCTAAAAGGATGAGTTTGCAACTACTTTACTTTTGTAGAAAATTCAAAACATTCATTATTCAATAGGGCCCAAACTATCAAAAACCAGCGGTTTGAATGAACACACATTTCTTGGTAGAATCATGCAGGACTGAAATTTTTGATGTTTTTCTACTCCTCTCATGAGCCCAAACAAGTCTCTAAAAGCATGAGTTTGCAACTACTTTACTTTTGGAGAAAATTCAAAACATTCATTATTCAATAGAGCCCAATAGCAAAAATCAGGTTTTGAATGAAGAATCACATTTCTTGGTAGAATCATTCAGGATTGAAATTTTTGATGGTTTTTTACTCCTCTCAACAGCCCAAACAAGTTTCTAAAAGGTGGAGTTTGCAACTACTTTACTTTTGGAGAAAATTCAAAACATTCATTATTCAATAGGGCCCAAACTATCAAAAACCAGCGGTTTCAATGAACACACATTTCTTGGTAGAATCGTGCAGGACTGAAATTTTTGATGTTTTTCTACTCCTCTCATGAGACCAAACAAGTCTCTAAAAGCATGAGTTTGCAACTACTTTACTTTTGGAGAAAATTCAAAACATTCATTATTCAATAGAGCCCAATAGCAAAAATCAGGTTTTGAATGAAGAATCACATTTCTTGGTAGAATCATGCAGGATTGAAATTTTTGATGGTTTTTTACTCCTCTCAACAGCCCAAACAAGTTTCTAAAAGGATGAGTTTGCAACTACTTTACTTTTGGAGAAAATTCAAAACATTCATAATTCAATAGGGCCCAAACTATCAAAAACCAGCGGTTTCAATGAACACACATTTCTTGGTAGAATCATGCAGGACTGAAATTTTTGATGTTTTTCTACTCCTCTCATGAGCCCAAACAAGTCTCTAAAAGCATGAGTTTGCAACTACTTTACTTTTGGAGAAAATTCAAAACATTCATTATTCAATAGAGCCCAATAGCAAAAATCAGGTTTTGAATGAAGAATCACATTTCTTGGTAGAATCATGCAGCATTGAAATTTTTGATGTTTTTTTACTCCTCTCAACAGCCCAAACAAGTTTCTAAAAGGATGAGTTTGCAACTACTTTACTTTTGGAGAAAATTCAAAACATTCATTATTCAATAGGGCCCAAACTATCAAAAACCAGCGGTTTGAATGAACACACATTTCTTGGTAGAATCGTGCAGGACTGAAATTTTTGATGTTTTTCTACTCCTCTCATTAGCCCAAACAAGTCTCTAAAAGGATGAGTCTGCAACTACTTTACTTTTGGAGAAAATTCAAAACATTCATTATTCAATAGAGCCCAATAGCAAAAACCAGCGTTTTGAATGAAGAATCACATTTCTTGGTAGAATCATGCAGGATCGAAATTTTTGATGGTTTTTTACTGCTCTCAACAGCCCAAACAAGTTTCTAAAAGGATGAGTTTGCAACTACTTTACTTTTGGAGAAAATTCAAAACATTCATTATTCAATAGGGCCCAAACTATCAAAAACCAGCGGTTTCAATGAACACACATTTCTTGGTAGAATCATGCAGGACTGAAATTTTTGATGTTTTTCTACTCCTCTCATGAGCCCAAACAAGTCTCTAAAGCATGAGTTTGCAACTACTTTACTTTTGGAGAAAATTCAAAACATTCATTATTCAATAGAGCCCAATAGCAAAAATCAGGTTTTGAATGAAGAATCACATTTCTTGGTAGAATCATGCAGGATTGAAATTTTTGATGGTTTTTTACTCCTCTCAACAGCCCAAACAAGTTTCTAAAAGGATGAGTTTGCAACTATTTTATTTTTGGAGAAAATTCAAAACATTCATTATTCAACAGGGCCCAAACTATCAAAAACCAGCGGTTTCAATGAACACACATTTCTTGGTAGAATCATGCAGGACTGAATTTTCTGATGTTTTTCTACTCTCATGAGCCCAAACAAGTCTCTAAAAGCATGAGTTTGCAACTACTTTACTTTTGGAGAAAATTCAAAACATTCATTATTCAATAGGGCCCAAACTATCAAAAACCAGCGGTTTCAATGAACACACATTTCTTGGTAGAATCATGCAGGACTGAAATTTTTGATGTTTTTCTACTCCTCTCATGAGCCCAAACAAGTCTCTAAAAGCATGAGTTTGCAACTACTTTACTTTTGGAGAAAATTCAAAACATTCATTATTCAATAGAGCCCAATAGCAAAAATCAGGTTTTGAATGAAGAATCACATTTCTTGGTAGAATCATGCAAGATTGAAATTTTTGATGGTTTTTTACTCCTCTCAACAGCCCAAACAAGTTTCTAAAAGGATGAGTTTGCAACTACTTTACTTTTGGAGAAAATTCAAAACATTCATTATTCAATAGGGCCCAAACTATCAAAAACCAGCGGTTTCAATGAACACACATTTCTTGGTAGAATCGTGCAGGACTGCAATTTTTGATGTTTTTCTACTCCTCTCATGAGCCCAAACAAGTCTCTAAAAGGATGAGTTTGCAACTACTTTACTTTTGGAGAAAATTCAAAACATTCATTATTCAATAGGGCCCAAACTATCAAAAACCAGCGGTTTCAATGAACACACATTTCTTGGTAGAATCATGCAGGACTGAAATTTTTGATGTTTTTCTACTCCTCTCATGAGCCCAAACAAGTCTCTAAAAGCATGAGTTTGCAACTACTTTACTTTTGGAGAAAATTCAAAACATTCATTATTCAATAGGGCCCAAACTATCAAAAACCAGCGGTGTCAATGAACACACATTTCTTGGTAGAATCATGCAGGACTGTAATTTTTGATGTTTTTCTACTCCTCTCATGAGCCCAAACAAGTCTCTAAAAGCATGAGTTTGCAACTACTTTACTTTTGGAGAAAATTCAAAACATTCATTATTCAATAGAGCCCAATAGCAAAAATCAGGTTTTGAATGAAGAATCACATTTCTTGGTAGAATCATGCAGGATTGAAATTTTTGATGGTTTTTTACTCCTCTCAACAGCCCAAACAAGTTTCTAAAAGGATGAGTTTGCAACTACTTTACTTTTGGAGAAAATTCAAAACATTCATTATTCAATAGGGCTCAAAATATCAAAAACCAGCGGTTTGAATGAACACACATTTCTTGGTAGAATCGTGCAGGACTGAAATTTTTGATGTTTTTCTACTCCTCTCATGAGCCCAAACAAGTCTCTAAAAGGATGAGTTTGCAACTACTTTACTTTTGGAGAAAACTCAAAACATTCATTATTCAATAGAGCCCAATAGCAAAAACCAGCGTTTTGAATGAAGAATCACATTTCTTGGTAGAATCATGCAGGATTGAAATTTTTGATGGTTGTTTACTCCTCTCAACAGCCCAAACAAGTTTCTAAAAGGATGAGTTTGCAACTACTTTACTTTTGGAGAAAATTCAAAACATTCATTATTCAATAGGGCCCAAACTATCAAAAACCAGCGGTTTCAATGAACACACATTTCTTGGTAGAATCGTGCAGGACTGAAATTTTTGATGTTTTTCTACTCCTCTCATGAGACCAAACAAGTCTCTAAAAGCATGAGTTTGCAACTACTTTACTTTTGGAGAAAATTCAAAACATTCATTATTCAATAGAGCCCAATAGCAAAAATCAGGTTTTGAATGAAGAATCACATTTCTTGGTAGAATCATGCAGGATTGAAATTTTTGATGGTTTTTTACTCCTCTCAACAGCCCAAACAAGTTTCTAAAAGGATGAGTTTGCAACTACTTTACTTTTGGAGAAAATTCAAAACATTCATAATTCAATAGGGCCCAAACTATCAAAAACCAGCGGTTTCAATGAACACACATTTCTTGGTAGAATCATGCAGGACTGAAATTTTTGATGTTTTTCTACTCCTCTCATGAGCCCAAACAAGTCTCTAAAAGCATGAGTTTGCAACTACTTTACTTTTGGAGAAAATTCAAAACATTCATTATTCAATAGAGCCCAATAGCAAAAATCAGGTTTTGAATGAAGAATCACATTTCTTGGTAGAATCATGCAGCATTGAAATTTTTGATGTTTTTTTACTCCTCTCAACAGCCCAAACAAGTTTCTAAAAGGATGAGTTTGCAACTACTTTACTTTTGGAGAAAATTCAAAACATTCATTATTCAATAGGGCCCAAACTATCAAAAACCAGCGGTTTGAATGAACACACATTTCTTGGTAGAATCGTGCAGGACTGAAATTTTTGATGTTTTTCTACTCCTCTCATTAGCCCAAACAAGTCTCTAAAAGGATGAGTCTGCAACTACTTTACTTTTGGAGAAAATTCAAAACATTCATTATTCAATAGAGCCCAATAGCAAAAACCAGCGTTTTGAATGAAGAATCACATTTCTTGGTAGAATCATGCAGGATCGAAATTTTTGATGGTTTTTTACTGCTCTCAACAGCCCAAACAAGTTTCTAAAAGGATGAGTTTGCAACTACTTTACTTTTGGAGAAAATTCAAAACATTCATTATTCAATAGGGCCCAAACTATCAAAAACCAGCGGTTTCAATGAACACACATTTCTTGGTAGAATCATGCAGGACTGAAATTTTTGATGTTTTTCTACTCCTCTCATGAGCCCAAACAAGTCTCTAAAGCATGAGTTTGCAACTACTTTACTTTTGGAGAAAATTCAAAACATTCATTATTCAATAGAGCCCAATAGCAAAAATCAGGTTTTGAATGAAGAATCACATTTCTTGGTAGAATCATGCAGGATTGAAATTTTTGATGGTTTTTTACTCCTCTCAACAGCCCAAACAAGTTTCTAAAAGGATGAGTTTGCAACTATTTTATTTTTGGAGAAAATTCAAAACATTCATTATTCAACAGGGCCCAAACTATCAAAAACCAGCGGTTTCAATGAACACACATTTCTTGGTAGAATCATGCAGGACTGAATTTTCTGATGTTTTTCTACTCTCATGAGCCCAAACAAGTCTCTAAAAGCATGAGTTTGCAACTACTTTACTTTTGGAGAAAATTCAAAACATTCATTATTCAATAGGGCCCAAACTATCAAAAACCAGCGGTTTCAATGAACACACATTTCTTGGTAGAATCATGCAGGACTGAAATTTTTGATGTTTTTCTACTCCTCTCATGAGCCCAAACAAGTCTCTAAAAGCATGAGTTTGCAACTACTTTACTTTTGGAGAAAATTCAAAACATTCATTATTCAATAGAGCCCAATAGCAAAAATCAGGTTTTGAATGAAGAATCACATTTCTTGGTAGAATCATGCAAGATTGAAATTTTTGATGGTTTTTTACTCCTCTCAACAGCCCAAACAAGTTTCTAAAAGGATGAGTTTGCAACTACTTTACTTTTGGAGAAAATTCAAAACATTCATTATTCAATAGGGCCCAAACTATCAAAAACCAGCGGTTTCAATGAACACACATTTCTTGGTAGAATCGTGCAGGACTGCAATTTTTGATGTTTTTCTACTCCTCTCATGAGCCCAAACAAGTCTCTAAAAGGATGAGTTTGCAACTACTTTACTTTTGGAGAAAATTCAAAACATTCATTATTCAATAGGGCCCAAACTATCAAAAACCAGCGGTTTCAATGAACACACATTTCTTGGTAGAATCATGCAGGACTGAAATTTTTGATGTTTTTCTACTCCTCTCATGAGCCCAAACAAGTCTCTAAAAGCATGAGTTTGCAACTACTTTACTTTTGGAGAAAATTCAAAACATTCATTATTCAATAGGGCCCAAACTATCAAAAACCAGCGGTGTCAATGAACACACATTTCTTGGTAGAATCATGCAGGACTGTAATTTTTGATGTTTTTCTACTCCTCTCATGAGCCCAAACAAGTCTCTAAAAGCATGAGTTTGCAACTACTTTACTTTTGGAGAAAATTCAAAACATTCATTATTCAATAGAGCCCAATAGCAAAAATCAGGTTTTGAATGAAGAATCACATTTCTTGGTAGAATCATGCAGGATTGAAATTTTTGATGGTTTTTTACTCCTCTCAACAGCCCAAACAAGTTTCTAAAAGGATGAGTTTGCAACTACTTTACTTTTGGAGAAAATTCAAAACATTCATTATTCAATAGGGCTCAAAATATCAAAAACCAGCGGTTTGAATGAACACACATTTCTTGGTAGAATCGTGCAGGACTGAAATTTTTGATGTTTTTCTACTCCTCTCATGAGCCCAAACAAGTCTCTAAAAGGATGAGTTTGCAACTACTTTACTTTTGGAGAAAACTCAAAACATTCATTATTCAATAGAGCCCAATAGCAAAAACCAGCGTTTTGAATGAAGAATCACATTTCTTGGTAGAATCATGCAGGATTGAAATTTTTGATGGTTGTTTACTCCTCTCAACAGCCCAAACAAGTTTCTAAAAGGATGAGTTTGCAACTACTTTACTTTTGGAGAAAATTCAAAACATTCATTATTCAATAGGGCCCAAACTATCAAAAACCAGCGGTTTCAATGAACACACATTTCTTGGTAGAATCATGCAGGACTGAAATTTTTGATGTTTTTCTACTCCTCTCATGAGCCCAAACAAGTCTCTAAAAGCATGAGTTTGCAACTACTTTACTTTTGAAGAAAATTCAAAACATTCATTATTCAATAGAGCCCAATAGCAAAAATCAGGTTTTGAATGAAGAATCACATTTCTTGGTAGAATCATGCAGGATTGAAATTTTTGATGGTTTTTTACTCCTCTCAACAGCCCAAACAAGTTTCTAAAAGGATGAGTTTGCAACTACTTTACTTTTGGAGAAAATTCAAAACATTCATTATTCAATAGGGCCCAAACTATCAAAAACCAGCGGTTTGAATGAACACACATTTCTTGGTAGAATCGTGCAGGACTAAAATGTTTGATGTTTTTCTACTCCTCTCATTAGCCCAAACAAGTCTCTAAAAGGATGAGTTTGCAACTACTTTACTTTTGGAGAAAATTCAAAACATTCATTATTCAATAGAGACCAATAGCAAAAACCAGCGTTTTGAATGAAGAATCACATTTCTTGGTAGAATCATGCAGGATTGAAATTTTTGATGGTTTTTTACTCCTCTCAACAGCCCAAACAAGTTTCTAAAAGGATGAGTTTGCAACTACTTTACTTTTGGAGAAAATTCAAAACATTCATTATTCAATAGGGCCCAAACTATCAAAAACCAGCGGTTTGAATGAACACACATTTCTTGGTAGAATCATGCAGGACTGAAATTTTTGATGTTTTTCTACTCCTCTCATGAGCCCAAACAAGTCTCTAAAAGGATGAGTTTGCAACTACTTTACTTTTGGAGAAAATTCAAAACATTCATTATTCAATAGAGCCCAATAGCAAAAATCAGG
The DNA here is from genome assembly GCF_039654945.1 of Dendrobates tinctorius. NCBI lineage: Eukaryota > Metazoa > Chordata > Amphibia > Anura > Dendrobatidae > Dendrobates > Dendrobates tinctorius. The sequence goes on from NW_027361793.1 coordinate 29,177,151, forward strand.
TTTTGAATGAAGAATCACATTTCTTGGTAGAATCATGCAGGATTGAAATTTTTGATGGTTTTTTACTCCTCTCAACAGCCCAAACAAGTTTCTAAAAGGATGAGTTTGCAACTACTTTACTTTTGGAGAAAATTCAAAACATTCATTATTCAATAGGGCCCAAACTATCAAAAACCAGCAGTTTCAATGAACACACATTTCTTGGTAGAATCATGCAGGACTGAAATTTTTGATGTTTTTCTACTCCTCTCATGAGCCCAAACAAGTCTCTAAAAGCATGAGTTTGCAACTACTTTACTTTTGGAGAAAATTCAAAACATTCATTATTCAATAGAGCCCAATAGCAAAAACCAGCGTTTTGAATGAAGAATCACATTTCTTGGTAGAATCATGCAGGATTGAAATTTTTGATGGTTTTTTACTCCTCTCAACAGCCCAAACAAGTTTCTAAAAGGATGAGTTTGCAACTACTTTACTTTTGGAGAAAATTCAAAACATTCATTATTCAATAGGGCCCAAACTATCAAAAACCAGCGGTTTCAATGAACACACATTTCTTGGTAGAATCGTGCAGGACTGAAATTTTTGATGTTTTTCTACTCCTCTCATTAGCCCAAACAAGTCTCTAAAAGGATGAGTTTGCAACTACTTTACTTTTGGAGAAAATTCAAAACATTCATTATTCAATAGGGCCCAAACTATCAAAAACCAGCGGTTTCAATGAACACACATTTCTTGGTAGAATCATGCAGGACTGAAATTTTTGATGTTTTTCTACTCCTCTCATGAGCCCAAACAAGTCTCTAAAAGCATGAGTTTGCAATTACTTTACTTTTGGAGAAAATTCAAAACATTCAATATTCAATAGAGCCCAATATCAAAAATCAGGTTTTGAATGAAGAATCACATTTCTTGGTAGAATCATGCAGGATTGAAATTTTTGATGGTTTTTTACTCCTCTCAACAGCCCAAACAAGTTTCTAAAAGGATGAGTTTGCAACTACTTTACTTTTGGAGAAAATTCAAAACATTCATTATTCAATAGGGCCCAAACTATCAAAAACCAGCGGTTTGAATGAACACACATTTCTTGGTAGAATCATGCAGGACTGAAATTTTTGATGTTTTTCTACTCCTCTCATGAGCCCAAACAAGTCTCTAAAAGCATGAGTTTGCAACTACTTTACTTTTGGAGAAAATTCAAAACATTCATTATTCAATAGAGCCCAATAGCAAAAATCAGGTTTTGAATGAAGAATCACATTTCTTGGTAGAATCATGCAGGATTGAAATTTTTGATGGTTTTTTACTCCTCTCAACAGCCCAAACAAGTTTCTAAAAGGTTGAGTTTGCAACTACTTTACTTTTGGAGAAAATTCAAAACATTCATTATTCAATAGGGCCCAAACTATCAAAAACCAGCGGTTACAATGAACACACATTTCTTGGTAGAATCGTGCAGGACTGAAATTTTTGATGTTTTTTTACTCCTCTCATGAGCCCAAACAAGTCTCTAAAAGGATGAGTTTGCAACTACTTTACTTTTGGAGAAAATTCAAAACATTCATTATTCAATAGGGCCCAAACTATCAAAAACCAGCGGTTTCAATGAACACACATTTCTTGGTAGAATCATGCAGGACTGAAATTTTTGATGTTTTTCTACTCCTCTCATGAGCCCAAACAAGTCTCTAAAAGGATGAGTTTGCAACTACTTTACTTTTGGAGAAAATTCAAAACATTCATTATTCAATAGAGCCCAATAGCAAAAACCAGCGTTTTGAATGAAGAATCACATTTCTTGGTAGAATCATGCAGGATTGAAATTTTTGATGGTTTTTTACTCCTCTCAACAGCCCAAACAAGTTTCTAAAAGGATGAGTTTGCAACTACTTTACTTTTGTAGAAAATTCAAAACATTCATTATTCAATACGGCCCAAACTAACAAAAACCAGCGGTTTGAATGAACACACATTTCTTGGTAGAATCATGCAGGACTGAAATTTTTGATGTTTTTCTACTCCTCTCATGAGCCCAAACAAGTCTCTAAAAGCATGAGTTTGCAACTACTTTACTTTTGGAGAAAATTCAAAACATTCATTATTCAATAGAGCCCAATAGCAAAAATCAGGTTTTTAATGAAGAATCACATTTCTTGGTAGAATCATGCAGGATTGAAATTTTTGATGGTTTTTTACTCCTCTCAACAGCCCAAACAAGTTTCTAAAAGGATGAGTTTGCAACTACTTTACTTTTGGAGAAAATTCAAAACATTCATTATTCAATAGGGCCCAAAATATCAAAAACCAGCGGTTTGAATGAACACACATTTCTTGGTAGAATCGTGCAGGACTGAAATTTTTGATGTTTTTCTACTCCTCTCATGAGCCCAAACAAGTCTCTAAAAGGATGAGTTTGCAACTACTTTACTTTTGGAGAAAATTCAAAACATTCATTATTCAATAGAGCCCAATAGCAAAAACCAGCGTTTTGAATGAAGAATCACATTTCTTGGTAGAATCATGCAGGATTGAAATTTATGATGGTTTTTTACTCCTCTCAACAGCCCAAACAAGTTTCTAAAAGGATGAGTTTGCAACTACTTTACTTTTGGAGAAAATTCAAAACATTCATTATTCAATAGGGCCCAAACTATCAAAAACCAGCGGTTTCAATGAACACACATTTCTTGGTAGAATCATGCAGGACTGAAATTTTTGATGTTTTTCTACTCCTCTCATGAGCCCAAACAAGTCTCTAAAAGCATGAGTTTGCAATTACTTTACTTTTGGAGAAAATTCAAAACATTCAATATTCAATAGAGCCCAATAGCAAAAATCAGGTTTTGAATGAAGAATCACATTTCTTGGTAGAATCATGCAGGATTGAAATTTTTGATGGTTTTTTACTCCTCTCAACAGCCCAAACAAGTTTCTAAAAGGATGAGTTTGCAACTACTTTACTTTTGTAGAAAATTCAAAACATTCATTATTCAATAGGGCCCAAACTATCAAAAACCAGCGGTTTGAATGAACACACATTTCTTGGTAGAATCATGCAGGACTGAAATTTTTGATGTTTTTCTACTCCTCTCATGAGCCCAAACAAGTCTCTAAAAGCATGAGTTTGCAACTACTTTACTTTTGGAGAAAATTCAAAACATTCATTATTCAATAGAGCCCAATAGCAAAAATCAGGTTTTGAATGAAGAATCACATTTCTTGGTAGAATCATGCAGGATTGAAATTTTTGATGGTTTTTTACTCCTCTCAACAGCCCAAACAAGTTTCTAAAAGGTGGAGTTTGCAACTACTTTACTTTTGGAGAAAATTCAAAACATTCATTATTCAATAGGGCCCAAACTATCAAAAACCAGCGGTTTCAATGAACACACATTTCTTGGTAGAATCGTGCAGGACTGAAATTTTTGATGTTTTTCTACTCCTCTCATGAGACCAAACAAGTCTCTAAAAGCATGAGTTTGCAACTACTTTACTTTTGGAGAAAATTCAAAACATTCATTATTCAATAGAGCCCAATAGCAAAAATCAGGTTTTGAATGAAGAATCACATTTCTTGGTAGAATCATGCAGGATTGAAATTTTTGATGGTTTTTTACTCCTCTCAACAGCCCAAACAAGTTTCTAAAAGGATGAGTTTGCAACTACTTTACTTTTGGAGAAAATTCAAAACATTCATAATTCAATAGGGCCCAAACTATCAAAAACCAGCGGTTTCAATGAACACACATTTCTTGGTAGAATCATGCAGGACTGAAATTTTTGATGTTTTTCTACTCCTCTCATGAGCCCAAACAAGTCTCTAAAAGCATGAGTTTGCAACTACTTTACTTTTGGAGAAAATTCAAAACATTCATTATTCAATAGAGCCCAATAGCAAAAATCAGGTTTTGAATGAAGAATCACATTTCTTGGTAGAATCATGCAGCATTGAAATTTTTGATGTTTTTTTACTCCTCTCAACAGCCCAAACAAGTTTCTAAAAGGATGAGTTTGCAACTACTTTACTTTTGGAGAAAATTCAAAACATTCATTATTCAATAGGGCCCAAACTATCAAAAACCAGCGGTTTGAATGAACACACATTTCTTGGTAGAATCGTGCAGGACTGAAATTTTTGATGTTTTTCTACTCCTCTCATTAGCCCAAACAAGTCTCTAAAAGGATGAGTCTGCAACTACTTTACTTTTGGAGAAAATTCAAAACATTCATTATTCAATAGAGCCCAATAGCAAAAACCAGCATTTTGAATGAAGAATCACATTTCTTGGTAGAATCATGCAGGATTGAAATTTTTGATGGTTTTTTACTGCTCTCAACAGCCCAAACAAGTTTCTAAAAGGATGAGTTTGCAACTACTTTACTTTTGGAGAAAATTCAAAACATTCATTATTCAATAGGGCCCAAACTATCAAAAACCAGCGGTTTCAATGAACACACATTTCTTGGTAGAATCATGCAGGACTGAAATTTTTGATGTTTTTCTACTCCTCTCATGAGCCCAAACAAGTCTCTAAAGCATGAGTTTGCAACTACTTTACTTTTGGAGAAAATTCAAAACATTCATTATTCAATAGAGCCCAATAGCAAAAATCAGGTTTTGAATGAAGAATCACATTTCTTGGTAGAATCATGCAGGATTGAAATTTTTGATGGTTTTTTACTCCTCTCAACAGCCCAAACAAGTTTCTAAAAGGATGAGTTTGCAACTATTTTATTTTTGGAGAAAATTCAAAACATTCATTATTCAATAGGGCCCAAACTATCAAAAACCAGCGGTTTCAATGAACACACATTTCTTGGTAGAATCATGCAGGACTGAATTTTCTGATGTTTTTCTACTCTCATGAGCCCAAACAAGTCTCTAAAAGCATGAGTTTGCAACTACTTTACTTTTGGAGAAAATTCAAAACATTCATTATTCAATAGGGCCCAAACTATCAAAAACCAGCGGTTTCAATGAACACACATTTCTTGGTAGAATCATGCAGGACTGAAATTTTTGATGTTTTTCTACTCCTCTCATGAGCCCAAACAAGTCTCTAAAAGCATGAGTTTGCAACTACTTTACTTTTGGAGAAAATTCAAAACATTCATTATTCAATAGAGCCCAATAGCAAAAATCAGGTTTTGAATGAAGAATCACATTTCTTGGTAGAATCATGCAAGATTGAAATTTTTGATGGTTTTTTACTCCTCTCAACAGCCCAAACAAGTTTCTAAAAGGATGAGTTTGCAACTACTTTACTTTTGGAGAAAATTCAAAACATTCATTATTCAATAGGGCCCAAACTATCAAAAACCAGCGGTTTCAATGAACACACATTTCTTGGTAGAATCGTGCAGGACTGCAATTTTTGATGTTTTTCTACTCCTCTCATGAGCCCAAACAAGTCTCTAAAAGGATGAGTTTGCAACTACTTTACTTTTGGAGAAAATTCAAAACATTCATTATTCAATAGGGCCCAAACTATCAAAAACCAGCGGTTTCAATGAACACACATTTCTTGGTAGAATCATGCAGGACTGAAATTTTTGATGTTTTTCTACTCCTCTCATGAGCCCAAACAAGTCTCTAAAAGCATGAGTTTGCAACTACTTTACTTTTGGAGAAAATTCAAAACATTCATTATTCAATAGGGCCCAAACTATCAAAAACCAGCGGTGTCAATGAACACACATTTCTTGGTAGAATCATGCAGGACTGTAATTTTTGATGTTTTTCTACTCCTCTCATGAGCCCAAACAAGTCTCTAAAAGCATGAGTTTGCAACTACTTTACTTTTGGAGAAAATTCAAAACATTCATTATTCAATAGAGCCCAATAGCAAAAATCAGGTTTTGAATGAAGAATCACATTTCTTGGTAGAATCATGCAGGATTGAAATTTTTGATGGTTTTTTACTCCTCTCAACAGCCCAAACAAGTTTCTAAAAGGATGAGTTTGCAACTACTTTACTTTTGGAGAAAATTCAAAACATTCATTATTCAATAGGGCTCAAAATATCAAAAACCAGCGGTTTGAATGAACACACATTTCTTGGTAGAATCGTGCAGGACTGAAATTTTTGATGTTTTTCTACTCCTCTCATGAGCCCAAACAAGTCTCTAAAAGGATGAGTTTGCAACTACTTTACTTTTGGAGAAAACTCAAAACATTCATTATTCAATAGAGCCCAATAGCAAAAACCAGCGTTTTGAATGAAGAATCACATTTCTTGGTAGAATCATGCAGGATTGAAATTTTTGATGGTTGTTTACTCCTCTCAACAGCCCAAACAAGTTTCTAAAAGGATGAGTTTGCAACTACTTTACTTTTGGAGAAAATTCAAAACATTCATTATTCAATAGGGCCCAAACTATCAAAAACCAGCGGTTTCAATGAACACACATTTCTTGGTAGAATCATGCAGGACTGAAATTTTTGATGTTTTTCTACTCCTCTCATGAGCCCAAACAAGTCTCTAAAAGCATGAGTTTGCAACTACTTTACTTTTGAAGAAAATTCAAAACATTCATTATTCAATAGAGCCCAATAGCAAAAATCAGGTTTTGAATGAAGAATCACATTTCTTGGTAGAATCATGCAGGATTGAAATTTTTGATGGTTTTTTACTCCTCTCAACAACCCAAACAAGTTTCTAAAAGGATGAGTTTGCAACTACTTTACTTTTGGAGAAAATTCAAAACATTCATTATTCAATAGGGCCCAAACTATCAAAAACCAGCGGTTTGAATGAACACACATTTCTTGGTAGAATCGTGCAGGACTAAAATGTTTGATGTTTTTCTACTCCTCTCATTAGCCCAAACAAGTCTCTAAAAGGATGAGTTTGCAACTACTTTACTTTTGGAGAAAATTCAAAACATTCATTATTCAATAGAGACCAATAGCAAAAACCAGCGTTTTGAATGAAGAATCACATTTCTTGGTAGAATCATGCAGGATTGAAATTTTTGATGGTTTTTTACTCCTCTCAACAGCCCAAACAAGTTTCTAAAAGGATGAGTTTGCAACTACTTTACTTTTGGAGAAAATTCAAAACATTCATTATTCAATAGGGCCCAAACTATCAAAAACCAGCGGTTTGAATGAACACACATTTCTTGGTAGAATCATGCAGGACTGAAATTTTTGATGTTTTTCTACTCCTCTCATGAGCCCAAACAAGTCTCTAAAAGGATGAGTTTGCAACTACTTTACTTTTGGAGAAAATTCAAAACATTCATTATTCAATAGAGCCCAATAGCAAAAATCAGGTTTTGAATGAAGAATCACATTTCTTGGTAGAATCATGCAGGATTGAAATTTTTGATGGTTTTTTACTCCTCTCAACAGCCCAAACAAGTTTCTAAAAGGATGAGTTTGCAACTACTTTACTTTTGGAGAAAATTCAAAACATTCATTATTCAATAGGGCCCAAACTATCAAAAACCAGCAGTTTCAATGAACACACATTTCTTGGTAGAATCATGCAGGACTGAAATTTTTGATGTTTTTCTACTCCTCTCATGAGCCCAAACAAGTCTCTAAAAGCATGAGTTTGCAACTACTTTACTTTTGGAGAAAATTCAAAACATTCATTATTCAATAGAGCCCAATAGCAAAAACCAGCGTTTTGAATGAAGAATCACATTTCTTGGTAGAATCATGCAGGATTGAAATTTTTGATGGTTTTTTACTCCTCTCAACAGCCCAAACAAGTTTCTAAAAGGATGAGTTTGCAACTACTTTACTTTTGGAGAAAATTCAAAACATTCATTATTCAATAGGGCCCAAACTATCAAAAACCAGCGGTTTCAATGAACACACATTTCTTGGTAGAATCGTGCAGGACTGAAATTTTTGATGTTTTTCTACTCCTCTCATTAGCCCAAACAAGTCTCTAAAAGGATGAGTTTGCAACTACTTTACTTTTGGAGAAAATTCAAAACATTCATTATTCAATAGGGCCCAAACTATCAAAAACCAGCGGTTTCAATGAACACACATTTCTTGGTAGAATCATGCAGGACTGAAATTTTTGATGTTTTTCTACTCCTCTCATGAGCCCAAACAAGTCTCTAAAAGCATGAGTTTGCAACTACTTTACTTTTGGAGAAAATTCAAAACATTCATTATTCAATAGGGCCCAAATTATCAAAAACCAGCGGTGTCAATGAACACACATTTCTTGGTAGAATCATGCAGGACTGTAATTTTTGATGTTTTTCTACTCCTCTCATGAGCCCAAACAAGTCTCTAAAAGCATGAGTTTGCAACTACTTTACTTTTGGAGAAAATTCAAAACATTCATTATTCAATAGAGCCCAATAGCAAAAATCAGGTTTTGAATGAAGAATCACATTTCTTGGTAGAATCATGCAGGATTGAAATTTTTGATGGTTTTTTACTCCTCTCAACAGCCCAAACAAGTTTCTAAAAGGATGAGTTTGCAACTACTTTACTTTTGGAGAAAATACAAAACATTCATTATTCAATATGGCTCAAAATATCAAAAACCAGCGGTTTGAATGAACACACATTTCTTGGTAGAATCGTGCAGGACTGAAATTTTTGATGTTTTTCTACTCCTCTCATGAGCCCAAACAAGTCTCTAAAAGGATGAGTTTGCAACTACTTTACTTTTGGAGAAAACTCAAAACATTCATTATTCAATAGAGCCCAATAGCAAAAACCAGCGTTTTGAATGAAGAATCACATTTCTTGGTAGAATCATGCAGGATTGAAATTTTTGATGGTTGTTTACTCCTCTCAACAGCCCAAACAAGTTTCTAAAAGGATGAGTTTGCAACTACTTTACTTTTGGAGAAAATTCAAAACATTCATTATTCAATAGGGCCCAAACTATCAAAAACCAGCGGTTTCAATGAACACACATTTCTTGGTAGAATCATGCAGGACTGAAATTTTTGATGTTTTTCTACTCCTCTCATGAGCCCAAACAAGTCTCTAAAAGCATGAGTTTGCAACTACTTTACTTTTGAAGAAAATTCAAAACATTCATTATTCAATAGAGCCCAATAGCAAAAATCAGGTTTTGAATGAAGAATCACATTTCTTGGTAGAATCATGCAGGATTGAAATTTTTGATGGTTTTTTACTCCTCTCAACAACCCAAACAAGTTTCTAAAAGGATGAGTTTGCAACTACTTTACTTTTGGAGAAAATTCAAAACATTCATTATTCAATAGGGCCCAAACTATCAAAAACCAGCGGTTTGAATGAACACACATTTCTTGGTAGAATCGTGCAGGACTAAAATTTTTGATGTTTTTCTACTCCTCTCATTAGCCCAAACAAGTCTCTAAAAGGATGAGTTTGCAACTACTTTACTTTTGGAGAAAATTCAAAACATTCATTATTCAATAGAGCCCAATAGCAAAAACCAGCGTTTTGAATGAAGAATCACATTTCTTGGTAGAATCATGCAGGATTGAAATTTTTGATGGTTTTTTACTCCTCTCAACAGCCCAAACAAGTTTCTAAAAGGATGAGTTTGCAACTACTTTACTTTTGGAGAAAATTCAAAACATTCATTATTCAATAGGGCCCAAACTATCAAAAACCAGCGGTTTGAATGAACACACATTTCTTGGTAGAATCATGCAGGATTGAAATTTTTGATGGTTTTTTACTCCTCTCAACAGCCCAAACAAGTTTCTAAAAGGATGAATTTGCAACTACTTTACTTTTGGAGAGAATTCAAAACATTCATTATTCAATAGGGCCCAAACTATCAAAAACCAGCGGTTTCAATGAACACACATTTCTTGGTAGAATCATGCAGGACTGAAATTTTTGATGTTTTTCTACTCCTCTCATGAGCCCAAACAAATCTCTAAAAGCATGAGTTTGCAACTACTTTACTTTTGAAGAAAATTCAAAACATTCATTATTCAATAGAGCACAATAGCAAAAATCAGGTTTTGAATGAAGAATCACATTTCTTGGTAGAATCATGCAGGATTGAAATTTTTGATGGTTTTTTACTCCTCTCAACAGCCCAAACAAGTTTCTAAAAGGATGAGTTTGCAACTACTTTACTTTTGGAGAAAATTCAAAACATTCATTATTCAATAGGGCCCAAACTATCAAAAACCAGCGGTTTGAATGAACACACATTTCTTGGTAGAATCGTGCAGGACTGAAATTTTTGATGTTTTTCTACTCCTCTCATGAGCCCAAACAAGTCTCTAAAAGGATGAGTTTGCAACTACTTTACTTTTGGAGAAAATTCAAAACATTCATTATTCAATAGAGCCCAATAGCAAAAACCTGCATTTTGAATGAAGAATCACATTTCTTGGTAGAATCATGCAGGATTGAAATTTTTGATGGTTTTTTACTCCTCTCAACAGCCCAAACAAGTTTCTAAAAGGATGAGTTTGCAACTACTTTATTTTTGGAGAAAATTCAAAACATTCATTATTCAATAGGGCCCAAACTATCAAAAACCAGTGGTTTCAATAAACACACATTTCTTGGTGGGATCATGCAGGACTGAAATTTTTGATGTTTTTCTACACCTCTCATGAGCCCAAACAAGTCTCTAAAAGCATGAGTTTGCAACTACTTTACTTTTGGAGAAAATTCAAAACATTCATTATTCAATAGAGCCCAATAGCAAAAATCAGGTTTTGAATGAAGAATCACATTTCTTGGTAAAATCATGCAGGATTGAAATTTTTGATGGTTTTTTACTCCTCTCTACAGCCCAAACAAGTTTCTAATAGGATGAGTTTGCAACTACTTTACTTTTGGAGAAAATTCAAAACATTCATTATTCAATAGGGCCCAAAATATCAAAAACCAGCGTTTTGAATGAACACACATTTCTTGGTAGAATCGTGCAGGACTGAAATTTTTGATGTTTTTCTACTCCTCTCATGAGCCCAAACAAGTCTCTAAAAGGATGAGTTTGCAACTACTTTACTTTTGGAGAAAATTCAAAACATTCATTATTCAACAGAGCCCAATAACAAAAACCAGCGTTTTGAATGAAGAATCACATTTCTTGGTAGAATCATGCAGGATTGAAATTTTTGATGGTTTTTTACTCCTCTCAACAGCCCAAACAAGTTTCTAAAAGGATGAGTTTGCAACTATTTTATTTTTGGAGAAAATTCAAAACATTCATTATTCAATAGGGCCCAAACTATCAAAAACCAGCAGTTTCAATGAACACACATTTCTTGGTAGAATCATGCAGGACTGAAATTTCTGATGGTTTTCTACTCTCATGAGCCCAAACAAGTCTCTAAAAGCATGAGTTTGCAACTACTTTACTTTTGGAGAAAATTCAAAACATTTATTATTCAATAGGGCCCAAACTATCAAAAACCAGCGGTTTCAATGAACACACATTTCTTGGTAGAATCATGCAGGACTGAAATTTTTGATGTTTTTCTACTCCTCTCATGAGCCCAAACAAGTCTCTAAAAGCATGAGTTTGCAACTACTTTACTTTTGGAGAAAATTCAAAACATTCATTATTCAATAGAGCCCAATAGCAAAAATCATGTTTTGAATGAAGAATCACATTTCTTGGTAGAATCATGCAGGATTGAAATTTTTGATTGTTTTTTTACTCCTCTCAACAGCCCAAACAAGTTTCTAAAAGGATGAGTTTGCAACTACTTTACTTTTGGAGAAAATTCAAAACATTCATTATTCAATAGGGCCCAAAATATCAAAAACCAGCGGTTTGAATGAACACACATTTCTTGGTAGAATCGTGCAGGACTGAAATTTTTGATGTTTTTCTACTCCTCTCATGAGCCCAAACAAGTCTCTAAAAGGATGAGTTTGCAACTACTTTACTTTTGGAGAAAATTCAAAACATTCATCATTCAATAGAGCCCAATAGCAAAAACCAGCGTTTTGAATGAAGAATCACATTTCTTGGTAGAATCATGCAGGATTGAAATTTTTGATGGTTTTTTACTCCTCTCAACAGCCCAAACAAGTTTCTAAAAGGATGAGTTTGCAACTTCTTTACTTTTGGAGAAAATTCAAAACATTCATTATTCAATAGGGCCCAAACTATCAAAAACCAGCGGTGTCAATGAACACACATTTCTTGGTAGAATCGTGCAGGACTGAAATTTTTGATGTTTTTCTACTCCTCTCATTAGCCCAAACAAGTCTCTAAAAGGATGAGTTTGCAACTACTTTACTTTTGGAGAAAATTCAAAACATTCATTATTCAATAGAGCCCAATAGCAAAAACCAGCGTTTTGAATGAAGAATCACATTTCTTGGTAGAATCATGCAGGATTGAAATTTTTGATGGTTTTTTACTGCTCTCAACAGCCCAAACAAGTTTCTAAAAGGATGAGTTTGCAACTACTTTACTTTTGGAGAAAATTCAAAACATTCATTATTCAATAGGGCGCAAACTATCAAAAACCAGCGGTTTGAATGAACACACATTTCTTGGTAGAATCATGCAGGACTGAAATTTTTGATGTTTTTCTACTCCTCTCATGAGCCCAAACAAGTCTCTAAAAGCATGAGTTTGCAACTACTTTACTTTTGGAGAAAATTCAAAACATTCATTATTCAATAGAGCCCAATAGCAAAAATCAGGTTTTGAATGAAGAATCACATTTCTTGGTAGAATCATGCAGGATTGAAATTTTTGATGGTTTTTTACTCCTCTCAACAGCCCAAACAAGTTTCTAAAAGGATGAGTTTGCAACTACTTTACTTTTGGAGAAAATTCAAAACATTCATTATTCAATAGGGCCCAAAATATCAAAAACCAGCGGTTTGAATGAACACACATTTCTTGGTAGAATCGTGCAGGACTGAAATTTTTGATGTTTTTCTACTCCTCTCATGAGCCCAAACAAGTCTCTAAAAGGATGAGTTTGCAACTACTTTACTTTTGGAGAAAATTCAAAACATTCATTATTCAATAGAGCCCAATAGCAAAAACCAGCGTTTTGAATGAAGAATCACATTTCTTGGTAGAATCATGCAGGATTGAAATTTTTGATGGTTTTTTACTCCTCTCAACAGCCCAAGCAAGTTTCTAAAAGGATGAGTTTGCAACTACTTTACTTTTGGAGAAAATTCAAAACATTCATTATTCAATAGGGCCCAAACTATCAAAAACCAGCGGTGTCAATGAACACACATTTCTTGGTAGAATCATGCAGGACTGAAATTTTTGATGTTTTTCTACTCCTCTCATAAGCCCAAACAAGTCTCTAAAAGCATGAGTTTGCAACTACTTTACTTTTGGAGAAAATTCAAAACATTCATTATTCAATAGAGCCCAATAGCAAAAGTCAGGTTTTGAATGAAGAATCACATTTCTTGGTAGAATCATGCAGGATTGAAATTTTTGATGGTTTTTTACTCCTCTCAACAGCCCAAACAAGTTTCTAAAAGGATGAGTTTGCAACTACTTTACTTTTGGAGAAAATTCAAAACATTCATTATTCAATAGGGCCCAAACTATCAAAAACCAGCGGTTTGAATGAACACACATTTCTTGGTAGAATCGTGCAGGACTGAAATTTTTGATGTTTTTCTACTCCTCTCATTAGCCCAAACAAGTCTCTAAAAGGATGAGTTTGCAACTACTTTACTTTTGGAGAAAATTCAAAACATTCATTATTCAATAGAGCCCAATAGCAAAAACCAGCGTTTTGAATGAAGAATCACATTTCTTGGTAGAATCATGCAGGATTTAAATTTTTGATGGTTTTTTACTGCTCTCAACAGCCCAAACAAGTTTCTAAAAGGATGAGTTTGCAACTACTTTACTTTTGGAGAAAATTCAAAACATTCATTATTCAATAGGGCCCAAACTATCAAAAACCAGCGGTTTGAATGAACACACATTTCTTGGTAGAATCATGCAGGACTGAAATTTTTGATGTTTTTCTACTCCTCTCATGAGCCCAAACAAGTCTCTAAAAGCATGAGTTTGCAACTACTTTACTTTTGGAGAAAATTCAAAACATTCATTATTCAATAGAGCCCAATAGCAAAAATCAGGTTTTGAATGAAGAATCACATTTCTTGGTAGAATCATGCAGGATTGAAATTTTTGATGGTTTTTTACTCCTCTCAACAGCCCAAACAAGTTTCTAAAAGGATGAGTTTGCAACTACTTTACTTTTGGAGAAAATTCAAAACATTCATTATTCAATAGGGCCCAAAATATCAAAAACCAGCGGTTTGAATGAACACACATTTCTTGGTAGAATCGTGCAGGACTGAAATTTTTGATGTTTTTCTACTCCTCTCATGAGCCCAAACAAGTCTCTAAAAGGATGAGTTTGCAACTACTTTACTTTTGGAGAAAATTCAAAACATTCATTATTCAATAGAGCCCAATAGCAAAAACCTGCGTTTTGAATGAAGAATCACATTTCTTGGTAGAATCATGCAGGATTGAAATTTTTGATGGTTTTTTACTCCTCTCAACAGCCCAAACAAGTTTCTAAAAGGATGAGTTTGCAACTACTTTATTTTTGGAGAAAATTCAAAACATTCATTATTCAATAGGGCCCAAACTATCAAAAACCAGTGGTTTCAATGAACACACATTTCTTGGTGGGATCAAGCAGGACTGAAAATTTTGATGTTTTTCTACTCCTCTCATGAGCCCAAACAAGTCTCTAAAAGCATGAGTTTGCAACTACTTTACTTTTGGAGAAAATTCAAAACATTCATTATTCAATAGAGCCCAATAGCAAAAATCAGGTTGTGAATGAAGAATCACATTTCTTGGTAAAATCATGCAGGATTGAAATTTTTGATGGTTTTTTACTCCTCTCAACAGCCCAAACAAGTTTCTAAAAGGATGAGTTTGCAACTACTTTACTTTTGGAGAAAATTCAAAACATTCATTATTCAATAGGGCCCAAACTATCAAAAACCAGCAGTTTCAATGAACACACATTTCTTGGTAGAATCATGCAGGACTGAAATTTTTGATGTTTTTCTACTCTCATGAGCCCAAACAAGTCTCTAAAAGCATGAGTTTGCAACTACTTTACTTTTGGAGAAAATTCAAAACATTCATTATTCAATAGAGCCCAATAGCAAAAACCAGCGTTTTGAATGAAGAATCATATTTCTTGGTAGAATCATGCAGGATTGAAATTTTTGATGGTTTTTTACTCCTCTCAACAGCCCAAACAAGTTTCTAAAAGGATGAGTTTGCAACTACTTTACTTTTGGAGAAAATTCAAAACATTCATTATTCAATAGGGCCCAAACTATCAAAAACCAGCGGTTTCAATGAACACACATTTCTTGGTAGAATCATGCAGGACTGAAATTTTTGATGTTTTTCTACTCCTCTCATGAGCCCAAACAAGTCTCTAAAAGCATGAGTTTGCAACTACTTTACTTTTGGAGAAAATTCAAAACATTCATTATTCAATAGAGCCCAATAGCAAAAATCAGGTTTTGAATGAAGAATCACATTTCTTGGTAGAATCATGCAGGATTGAAATTTTTGATGGTTTTTTACTCCTCTCAACAGCCCAAACAAGTTTCTAAAAGGATGAGTTTGCAAATACTTTACTTTTGGAGAAAATTCAAAACATTCATTATTCAATAGGGCCCAAAATATCAAAAACCAGCAGTTTGAATGAACACACATTTCTTGGTAGAATCGTGCAGGACTGAAATTTTTGATGTTTTTCTACTCCTCTCATGAGCCCAAACAAGTCTCTAAAAGGATGAGTTTGCAACTACTTTACTTTTGGAGAAAATTCAAAACATTCATTATTCAATAGAGCCCAATAGCAAAAACCAGCGTATTGAATGAAGAATCACATTTCTTGGTAGAATCATGCAGGATTGAAATTTTTGATGGTTTTTTACTCCTCTCAACAGCCCAAACAAGTTTCTAAAAGCATGAGTTTGCAACTACTTTACTTTTGGAGAAAATTCAAAACATTCGTTATTCAATAGGGCCCAAAATATCAAAAACCAGCGGTTTGAATGAACACACATTTCTTGGTAGAATCGTGCAGGACTGAAATTTTTGATTTTTTTCTACTCCTCTCATGAGCCCAAACAAGTCTTTAAAAGCATGAGTTTGCAACTACTTTTCTTTTGGAGAAAATTCAAAACATTCATTATTCAATAGAGCCCAATAGCAAAAACCAGCGTTTTGAATGAAGAATCACATTTCTTGGTAGAATCATGCAGGATTGAAATTTTTGATGGTTTTTTACTCCTCTCAACAGCCCAAACAATTTTCTAAAAGGATGAGTTTGCAACTACTTTACTTTTGGAGAAAATTCAACACATTCATTATTCAATAGGGCCCAAACTATCAAAAACCAGCGGTTTGAATGAACACACATTTCTTGGTAGAATCGTGCAGGACTGAAATTTTTGATGTTTTTCTACTCCTCTCATTAGCCCAAACAAGTCTCTAAAAGGATGAGTCTGCAACTACTTTACTTTTGGAGAAAATTCAAAACATTCATTATTCAATAGAGCCCAATAGCAAAAACCAGCGTTTTGAATGAAGAATCACATTTCTTGGTAGAATCATGCAGGATTGAAATTTTTGATGGTTTTTTACTGCTCTCAACAGCCCAAACAAGTTTCTAAAAGCGTGAGTTTGCAACTACTTTACTTTTGGAGAAAATTCAAAACATTCATTATTCAATAGGGCCCAAACTATCAAAAATCAGCGGTTTCAATGAACACACATTTCTTGGTAGAATCATGCAGGACTGAAATTTTTGATGTTTTTCTACTCCTTTCATGAGCCCAAACAAGTCTCTAAAAGCATGAGTTTGCAACTACTTTAATTTTGGAGAAAATTCAAAACATTCATTATTCAATAGAGCCCAATAGCAAAAACCAGCGTTTTGAATGAAGAATCACATTTCTTGGTAGAATCATGCAGGATTGAAATTTTTGATGGTTTTTTACTCCTCTCAACAGCCCAAACAAGAGTCTAAAAGGATGAGTTTGCAACTACTTTACTTTTGGAGAAAATTCAAAACATTCATTATTCAATAGGGCCCAAAATATCAAAAACCAGCGGTTTGAATGAACACACATTTCTTGGTAGAATCATGCAGGACTGAAATTTTTGATGTTTTTCTACTCCTCTCATTAGGCCAAACAAGTCTCTAAAAGGATGAGTTTGCAACTACTTTACTTTTGGAGAAAATTCAAAACATTCATTATTCAATAGAGCCCAATAGCAAAAACCAGCGTTTTGAATGAAGAATCACATTTCTTGGTAGAATCATGCAGGATTGAAATTTTTGATGGTTTTTTACTCCTCTCAACAGCCCAAACAAGTTTCTAAAAGGATGAGTTTGCAACTACTTTACTTTTGGAGAAAATTCAAAACATTCATTATTCAATAGGGCCCAAACTATCAAAAACCAGCGGTTTGAATGAACACACATTTCTTGGTAGAATCATGCAGGACTGAAATTTTTGATGTTTTTCTACTCCTCTCATGAGCCCAAACAAGTCTCTAAAAGCATGAGTTTGCAACTACTTTACTTTTGGAGAAAATTCAAAACATTCATTATTCAACAGAGCCCAATAACAAAAACCAGCGTTTTGAATGAAGAATCACATTTTTTGGTAGAATCGTGCAGGATTGAAATTTTTGATGGTTTTTTACTCCTCTCAACAGCCCAAACAAGTTTCTAAAAGGATGAGTTTGCAACTTCTTTACTTTTGGAGAAAATTCAAAACATTCATTATTCAATAGGGCCCAAACTATCAAAAACCAGCGGTGTCAATGAACACACATTTCTTGGTAGAATCGTGCAGGACTGAAATTTTTGATGTTTTTCTACTCCTCTCATTAGCCCAAACAAGTCTCTAAAAGGATGAGTTTGCAACTACTTTACTTTTGGAGAAAATTCAAAACATTCATTATTCAATAGAGCCCAATAGCAAAAACCAGCGTTTTGAATGAAGAATCACATTTCTTGGTAGAATCATGCAGGATTGAAATTTTTGATGGTTTTTTACTGCTCTCAACAGCCCAAACAAGTTTCTAAAAGGATGAGTTTGCAACTACTTTACTTTTGGAGAAAATTCAAAACATTCATTATTCAATAGGGCGCAAACTATCAAAAACCAGCGGTTTGAATGAACACACATTTCTTGGTAGAATCATGCAGGACTGAAATTTTTGATGTTTTTCTACTCCTCTCATGAGCCCAAACAAGTCTCTAAAAGCATGAGTTTGCAACTACTTTACTTTTGGAGAAAATTCAAAACATTCATTATTCAATAGAGCCCAATAGCAAAAATCAGGTTTTGAATGAAGAATCACATTTCTTGGTAGAATCATGCAGGATTGAAATTTTTGATGGTTTTTTACTCCTCTCAACAGCCCAAACAAGTTTCTAAAAGGATGAGTTTGCAACTACTTTACTTTTGGAGAAAATTCAAAACATTCATTATTCAATAGGGCCCAAAATATCAAAAACCAGCGGTTTGAATGAACACACATTTCTTGGTAGAATCGTGCAGGACTGAAATTTTTGATGTTTTTCTACTCCTCTCATGAGCCCAAACAAGTCTCTAAAAGGATGAGTTTGCAACTACTTTACTTTTGGAGAAAATTCAAAACATTCATTATTCAATAGAGCCCAATAGCAAAAACCAGCGTTTTGAATGAAGAATCACATTTCTTGGTAGAATCATGCAGGATTGAAATTTTTGATGGTTTTTTACTCCTCTCAACAGCCCAAGCAAGTTTCTAAAAGGATGAGTTTGCAACTACTTTACTTTTGGAGAAAATTCAAAACATTCATTATTCAATAGGGCCCAAACTATCAAAAACCAGCGGTGTCAATGAACACACATTTCTTGGTAGAATCATGCAGGACTGAAATTTTTGATGTTTTTCTACTCCTCTCATAAGCCCAAACAAGTCTCTAAAAGCATGAGTTTGCAACTACTTTACTTTTGGAGAAAATTCAAAACATTCATTATTCAATAGAGCCCAATAGCAAAAGTCAGGTTTTGAATGAAGAATCACATTTCTTGGTAGAATCATGCAGGATTGAAATTTTTGATGGTTTTTTACTCCTCTCAACAGCCCAAACAAGTTTCTAAAAGGATGAGTTTGCAACTACTTTACTTTTGGAGAAAATTCAAAACATTCATTATTCAATAGGGCCCAAACTATCAAAAACCAGCGGTTTGAATGAACACACATTTCTTGGTAGAATCGTGCAGGACTGAAATTTTTGATGTTTTTCTACTCCTCTCATTAGCCCAAACAAGTCTCTAAAAGGATGAGTTTGCAACTACTTTACTTTTGGAGAAAATTCAAAACATTCATTATTCAATAGAGCCCAATAGCAAAAACCAGCGTTTTGAATGAAGAATCACATTTCTTGGTAGAATCATGCAGGATTTAAATTTTTGATGGTTTTTTACTGCTCTCAACAGCCCAAACAAGTTTCTAAAAGGATGAGTTTGCAACTACTTTACTTTTGGAGAAAATTCAAAACATTCATTATTCAATAGGGCCCAAACTATCAAAAACCAGCGGTTTGAATGAACACACATTTCTTGGTAGAATCATGCAGGACTGAAATTTTTGATGTTTTTCTACTCCTCTCATGAGCCCAAACAAGTCTCTAAAAGCATGAGTTTGCAACTACTTTACTTTTGGAGAAAATTCAAAACATTCATTATTCAATAGAGCCCAATAGCAAAAATCAGGTTTTGAATGAAGAATCACATTTCTTGGTAGAATCATGCAGGATTGAAATTTTTGATGGTTTTTTACTCCTCTCAACAGCCCAAACAAGTTTCTAAAAGGATGAGTTTGCAACTACTTTACTTTTGGAGAAAATTCAAAACATTCATTATTCAATAGGGCCCAAAATATCAAAAACCAGCGGTTTGAATGAACACACATTTCTTGGTAGAATCGTGCAGGACTGAAATTTTTGATGTTTTTCTACTCCTCTCATGAGCCCAAACAAGTCTCTAAAAGGATGAGTCTGCAACTACTTTACTTTTGGAGAAAATTCAAAACATTCATTATTCAATAGAGCCCAATAGCAAAAACCTGCGTTTTGAATGAAGAATCACATTTCTTGGTAGAATCATGCAGGATTGAAATTTTTGATGGTTTTTTACTCCTCTCAACAGCACAAACAAGTTTCTAAAAGGATGAGTTTGCAACTACTTTATTTTTGGAGAAAATTCAAAACATTCATTATTCAATAGGGCCCAAACTATCAAAAACCAGTGGTTTCAATGAACACACATTTCTTGGTGGGATCATGCAGGACTGAAAATTTTGATGTTTTTCTACTCCTCTCATGAGCCCAAACAAGTCTCTAAAAGCATGAGTTTGCAACTACTTTACTTTTGGAGAAAATTCAAAACATTCATTATTCAATAGAGCCCAATAGCAAAAACCAGGTTGTGAATGAAGAATCACATTTCTTGGTAAAATCATGCAGGATTGAAATTTTTGATGGTTTTTTACTCCTCTCAACAGCCCAAACAAGTTTCTAAAAGGATGAGTTTGCAACTACTTTACTTTTGGAGAAAATTCAAAACATTCATTATTCAATAGGGCCCAAACTATCAAAAACCAGCAGTTTCAATGAACACACATTTCTTGGTAGAATCATGCAGGACTGAAATTTTTGATGTTTTTCTACTCTCATGAGCCCAAACAAGTCTCTAAAAGCATGAGTTTGCAACTACTTTACTTTTGGAGAAAATTCAAAACATTCATTATTCAATAGAGCCCAATAGCAAAAACCAGCGTTTTGAATGAAGAATCATATTTCTTGGTAGAATCATGCAGGATTGAAATTTTTGATGGTTTTTTACTCCTCTCAACAGCCCAAACAAGTTTCTAAAAGGATGAGTTTGCAACTACTTTACTTTTGGAGAAAATTCAAAACATTCATTATTCAATAGGGCCCAAACTATCAAAAACCAGCGGTTTCAATGAACACACATTTCTTGGTAGAATCATGCAGGACTGAAATTTTTGATGTTTTTCTACTCCTCTCATGAGCCCAAACAAGTCTCTAAAAGGATGAGTTTGCAACTACTTTACTTTTGGAGAAAATTCAAAACATTCATTATTCAATAGAGCCCAATAGCAAAAACCAGCGTATTGAATGAAGAATCACATTTCTTGGTAGAATCATGCAGGATTGAAATTTTTGATGGTTTTTTACTCCTCTCAACAGCCCAAACAAGTTTCTAAAAGCATGAGTTTGCAACTACTTTACTTTTGGAGAAAATTCAAAACATTCGTTATTCAATAGGGCCCAAAATATCAAAAACCAGCGGTTTGAATGAACACACATTTCTTGGTAGAATCGTGCAGGACTGAAATTTTTGATTTTTTTCTACTCCTCTCATGAGCCCAAACAAGTCTTTAAAAGCATGAGTTTGCAACTACTTTTCTTTTGGAGAAAATTCAAAACATTCATTATTCAATAGAGCCCAATAGCAAAAACCAGCGTTTTGAATGAAGAATCACATTTCTTGGTAGAATCATGCAGGATTGAAATTTTTGATGGTTTTTTACTCCTCTCAACAGCCCAAACAATTTTCTAAAAGGATGAGTTTGCAACTACTTTACTTTTGGAGAAAATTCAACACATTCATTATTCAATAGGGCCCAAACTATCAAAAACCAGCGGTTTGAATGAACACACATTTCTTGGTAGAATCGTGCAGGACTGAAATTTTTGATGTTTTTCTACTCCTCTCATTAGCCCAAACAAGTCTCTAAAAGGATGAGTCTGCAACTACTTTACTTTTGGAGAAAATTCAAAACATTCATTATTCAATAGAGCCCAATAGCAAAAACCAGCGTTTTGAATGAAGAATCACATTTCTTGGTAGAATCATGCAGGATTGAAATTTTTGATGGTTTTTTACTGCTCTCAACAGCCCAAACAAGTTTCTAAAAGCGTGAGTTTGCAACTACTTTACTTTTGGAGAAAATTCAAAACATTCATTATTCAATAGGGCCCAAACTATCAAAAATCAGCGGTTTCAATGAACACACATTTCTTGGTAGAATCATGCAGGACTGAAATTTTTGATGTTTTTCTACTCCTTTCATGAGCCCAAACAAGTCTCTAAAAGCATGAGTTTGCAACTACTTTAATTTTGGAGAAAATTCAAAACATTCATTATTCAATAGAGCCCAATAGCAAAAACCAGCGTTTTGAATGAAGAATCACATTTCTTGGTAGAATCATGCAGGATTGAAATTTTTGATGGTTTTTTACTCCTCTCAACAGCCCAAACAAGAGTCTAAAAGGATGAGTTTGCAACTACTTTACTTTTGGAGAAAATTCAAAACATTCATTATTCAATAGGGCCCAAAATATCAAAAACCAGCGGTTTGAATGAACACACATTTCTTGGTAGAATCATGCAGGACTGAAATTTTTGATGTTTTTCTACTCCTCTCATTAGCCCAAACAAGTCTCTAAAAGGATGAGTTTGCAACTACTTTACTTTTGGAGAAAATTCAAAACATTCATTATTCAATAGAGCCCAATAGCAAAAACCAGCGTTTTGAATGAAGAATCACATTTCTTGGTAGAATCATGCAGGATTGAAATTTTTGATGGTTTTTTACTCCTCTCAACAGCCCAAACAAGTTTCTAAAAGGATGAGTTTGCAACTACTTTACTTTTGGAGAAAATTCAAAACATTCATTATTCAATAGGGCCCAAACTATCAAAAACCAGCAGTTTGAATGAACACACATTTCTTGGTAGAATCATGCAGGACTGAAATTTTTGATGTTTTTCTACTCCTCTCATGAGCCCAAACAAGTCTCTAAAAGCATGAGTTTGCAACTACTTTACTTTTGGAGAAAATTCAAAACATTCATTATTCAACAGAGCCCAATAACAAAAACCAGCGTTTTGAATGAAGAATCACATTTTTTGGTAGAATCGTGCAGGATTGAAATTTTTGATGGTTTTTTACTCCTCTCAACAGCCCAAACAAGTTTCTAAAAGGATGAGTTTGCAACTATTTTATTTTTGGAGAAAATTCAAAACATTCATTATTCAATAGGGCCCAAACTATCAAAAACCAGCGGTTTCAATGAACACACATTTCTTGGTAGAATCGTGCAGGACTGAAATTTTTGATGTTTTTCTACTCCTCTCATTAGCCCAAACAAGTCTCTAAAAGGATGAGTCTGCAACTACTTTACTTTTGGAGAAAATTCAAAACATTCATTATTCAATAGAGCCCAATAGCAAAAACCAGCGTTTTGAATGAAGAATCACATTTCTTGGTAGAATCATGCAGGATTGAAATTTTTGATGGTTTTTTACTGCTCTCAACAGCCCAAACAAGTTTCTAAAAGCGTGAGTTTGCAACTACTTTACTTTTGGAGAAAATTCAAAACATTCATTATTCAATAGGGCCCAAACTATCAAAAATCAGCGGTTTCAATGAACACACATTTCTTGGTAGAATCATGCAGGACTGAAATTTTTGATGTTTTTCTTCTCCTTTCATGAGCCCAAACAAGTCTCTAAAAGCATGAGTTTGCAACTACTTTAATTTTGGAGAAAATTCAAAACATTCATTATTCAATAGAGCCCAATAGCAAAAACCAGCGTTTTGAATGAAGAATCACATTTCTTGGTAGAATCATGCAGGATTGAAATTTTTGATGGTTTTTTACTCCTCTCAACAGCCCAAACAAGAGTCTAAAAGGATGAGTTTGCAACTACTTTACTTTTGGAGAAAATTCAAAACATTCATTATTCAATAGGGCCCAAAATATCAAAAACCAGCGGTTTGAATGAACACACATTTCTTGGTAGAATCATGCAGGACTGAAATTTTTGATGTTTTTCTACTCCTCTCATTAGCCCAAACAAGTCTCTAAAAGGATGAGTTTGCAACTACTTTACTTTTGGAGAAAATTCAAAACATTCATTATTCAATAGAGCCCAATAGCAAAAACCAGCGTTTTGAATGAAGAATCACATTTCTTGGTAGAATCATGCAGGATTGAAATTTTTGATGGTTTTTTACTCCTCTCAACAGCCCAAACAAGTTTCTAAAAGGATGAGTTTGCAACTACTTTACTTTTGGAGAAAATTCAAAACATTCATTATTCAATAGGGCCCAAACTATCAAAAACCAGCGGTTTGAATGAACACACATTTCTTGGTAGAATCATGCAGGACTGAAATTTTTGATGTTTTTCTACTCCTCTCATGAGCCCAAACAAGTCTCTAAAAGCATGAGTTTGCAACTACTTTACTTTTGGAGAAAATTCAAAACATTCATTATTCAACAGAGCCCAATAACAAAAACCAGCGTTTTGAATGAAGAATCACATTTTTTGGTAGAATCGTGCAGGATTGAAATTTTTGATGGTTTTTTACTCCTCTCAACAGCCCAAACAAGTTTCTAAAAGCATGAGTTTGCAACTACTTTACTTTTGGAGAAAATTCAAAACATTCGTTATTCAATAGGGCCCAAAATATCAAAAACCAGCGGTTTGAATGAACACACATTTCTTGGTAGAATCGTGCAGGACTGAAATTTTTGATTTTTTTCTACTCCTCTCATGAGCCCAAACAAGTCTTTAAAAGCATGAGTTTGCAACTACTTTTCTTTTGGAGAAAATTCAAAACATTCATTATTCAATAGAGCCCAATAGCAAAAACCAGCGTTTTGAATGAAGAATCACATTTCTTGGTAGAATCATGCAGGATTGAAATTTTTGATGGTTTTTTACTCCTCTCAACAGCCCAAACAATTTTCTAAAAGGATGAGTTTGCAACTACTTTACTTTTGGAGAAAATTCAACACATTCATTATTCAATAGGGCCCAAACTATCAAAAACCAGCGGTTTGAATGAACACACATTTCTTGGTAGAATCGTGCAGGACTGAAATTTTTGATGTTTTTCTACTCCTCTCATTAGCCCAAACAAGTCTCTAAAAGGATGAGTCTGCAACTACTTTACTTTTGGAGAAAATTCAAAACATTCATTATTCAATAGAGCCCAATAGCAAAAACCAGCGTTTTGAATGAAGAATCACATTTCTTGGTAGAATCATGCAGGATTGAAATTTTTGATGGTTTTTTACTGCTCTCAACAGCCCAAACAAGTTTCTAAAAGCGTGAGTTTGCAACTACTTTACTTTTGGAGAAAATTCAAAACATTCATTATTCAATAGGGCCCAAACTATCAAAAATCAGCGGTTTCAATGAACACACATTTCTTGGTAGAATCATGCAGGACTGAAATTTTTGATGTTTTTCTACTCCTTTCATGAGCCCAAACAAGTCTCTAAAAGCATGAGTTTGCAACTACTTTAATTTTGGAGAAAATTCAAAACATTCATTATTCAATAGAGCCCAATAGCAAAAACCAGCGTTTTGAATGAAGAATCACATTTCTTGGTAGAATCATGCAGGATTGAAATTTTTGATGGTTTTTTACTCCTCTCAACAGCCCAAACAAGAGTCTAAAAGGATGAGTTTGCAACTACTTTACTTTTGGAGAAAATTCAAAACATTCATTATTCAGTAGGGCCCAAAATATCAAAAACCAGCGGTTTGAATGAACACACATTTCTTGGTAGAATCATGCAGGACTGAAATTTTTGATGTTTTTCTACTCCTCTCATTAGCCCAAACAAGTCTCTAAAAGGATGAGTTTGCAACTACTTTACTTTTGGAGAAAATTCAAAACATTCATTATTCAATAGAGCCCAATAGCAAAAACCAGCGTTTTGAATGAAGAATCACATTTCTTGGTAGAATCATGCAGGATTGAAATTTTTGATGGTTTTTTACTCCTCTCAACAGCCCAAACAAGTTTCTAAAAGGATGAGTTTGCAACTACTTTACTTTTGGAGAAAATTCAAAACATTCATTATTCAATAGGGCCCAAACTATCAAAAACCAGCGGTTTGAATGAACACACATTTCTTGGTAGAATCATGCAGGACTGAAATTTTTGATGTTTTTCTACTCCTCTCATGAGCCCAAACAAGTCTCTAAAAGCATGAGTTTGCAACTACTTTACTTTTGGAGAAAATTCAAAACATTCATTATTCAACAGAGCCCAATAACAAAAACCAGCGTTTTGAATGAAGAATCACATTTTTTGGTAGAATCGTGCAGGATTGAAATTTTTGATGGTTTTTTACTCCTCTCAACAGCCCAAACAAGTTTCTAAAAGGATGAGTTTGCAACTATTTTATTTTTGGAGAAAATTCAAAACATTCATTATTCAATAGGGCCCAAACTATCAAAAACCAGCGGTTTCAATGAACACACATTTCTTGGTAGAATCATGCAGGACTGAAATTTCTGATGTTTTTCTACTCTCATGAGCCCAAACAAGTCTCTAAAAGCATGAGTTTGCAACTACTTTACTTTTGGAGAAAATTCAAAACATTCATTATTCAACAGAGCCCAATAACAAAAACCAGCGTTTTGAATGAAGAATCACATTTTTTGGTAGAATCGTGCAGGATTGAAATTTTTGATGGTTTTTTACTCCTCTCAACAGCCCAAACAAGTTTCTAAAAGGATGAGTTTGCAACTATTTTATTTTTGGAGAAAATTCAAAACATTCATTATTCAATAGGGCCCAAACTATCAAAAACCAGCGGTTTCAATGAACACACATTTCTTGGTAGAATCATGCAGGACTGAAATTTCTGATGTTTTTCTACTCTCATGAGCCCAAACAAGTCTCTAAAAGCATGAGTTTGCAACTACTTTACTTTTGGAGAAAATTCAAAACATTCATTATTCAATAGGGCCCAAACTATCAAAAACCAGCGGTTTGAATGAACACACATTTCTTGGTAGAATCGTGCAGGACTGAAATTTTTGATGTTTTTCTACTCCTCTCATTAGCCCAAACAAGTCTCTAAAAGGATGAGTTTGCAACTACTTTACTTTTGGAGAAAATTCAAAACATTCATTATTCAATAGAGCCCAATAGCAAAAACCAGCGTTTTGAATGAAGAATCACATTTCTTGGTAGAATCATGCAGGATTTAAATTTTTGATGGTTTTTTACTGCTCTCAACAGCCCAAACAAGTTTCTAAAAGGATGAGTTTGCAACTACTTTATTTTTGGAGAAAATTCAAAACATTCATTATTCAATAGGGCCCAAACTATCAAAAACCAGTGGTTTCAATGAACACACATTTCTTGGTGGGATCATGCAGGACTGAAAATTTTGATGTTTTTCTACTCCTCTCATGAGCCCAAACAAGTCTCTAAAAGCATGAGTTTGCAACTACTTTACTTTTGGAGAAAATTCAAAACATTCATTATTCAATAGAGCCCAATAGCAAAAATCAGGTTTTGAATGAAGAATCACATTTCTTGGTAAAATCATGCAGGATTGAAATTTTTGATGGTTTTTTACTCCTCTCAACAGCCCAAACAAGTTTCTAAAAGGATGAGTTTGCAACTACTTTACTTTTGGAGAAAATTCAAAACATTCATTATTCAATAGGGCCCAAACTATCAAAAACCAGCAGTTTCAATGAACACACATTTCTTGGTAGAATCATGCAGGACTGAAATTTTTGATGTTTTTCTACTCTCATGAGCCCAAACAAGTCTCTAAAAGCATGAGTTTGCAACTACTTTACTTTTGGAGAAAATTCAAAACATTCATTATTCAATAGAGCCCAATAGCAAAAACCAGCGTTTTGAATGAAGAATCATATTTCTTGGTAGAATCATGCAGGATTGAAATTTTTGATGGTTTTTTACTCCTCTCAACAGCCCAAACAGGTTTCTAAAAGGATGAGTTTGCAACTACTTTACTTTTGGAGAAAATTCAAAACATTCATTATTCAATAGGGCCCAAACTATCAAAAACCAGCGGTTTCAATGAACACACATTTCTTGGTAGAATCATGCAGGACTGAAATTTTTGATGTTTTTCTACTCCTCTCATGAGCCCAAACAAGTCTCTAAAAGCATGAGTTTGCAACTACTTTACTTTTGGAGAAAATTCAAAACATTCATTATTCAATAGAGCCCAATAGCAAAAATCAGGTTTTGAATGAAGAATCACATTTCTTGGTAGAATCATGCAGGATTGAAATTTTTGATGGTTTTTTACTCCTCTCAACAGCCCAAACAAGTTTCTAAAAGGATGAGTTTGCAAATACTTTACTTTTGGAGAAAATTCAAAACATTCATTATTCAATAGGGACCAAAATATCAAAAACCAGCAGTTTGAATGAACACACATTTCTTGGTAGAATCGTGCAGGACTGAAATTTTTGATGTTTTTCTACTCCTCTCATGAGCCCAAACAAGTCTCTAAAAGGATGAGTTTGCAACTACTTTACTTTTGGAGAAAATTCAAAACATTCATTATTCAATAGAGCCCAATAGCAAAAACCAGCGTATTGAATGAAGAATCACATTTCTTGGTAGAATCATGCAGGATTGAAATTTTTGATGGTTTTTTACTCCTCTCAACAGCCCAAACAAGTTTCTAAAAGCATGAGTTTGCAACTACTTTACTTTTGGAAAAAATTCAAAACATTCGTTATTCAATAGGGCCCAAAATATCAAAAACCAGCGGTTTGAATGAACACACATTTCTTGGTAGAATCGTGCAGGACTGAAATTTTTGATTTTTTTCTACTCCTCTCATGAGCCCAAACAAGTCTTTAAAAGCATGAGTTTGCAACTACTTTTCTTTTGGAGAAAATTCAAAACATTCATTATTCAATAGAGCCCAATAGCAAAAACCAGCGTTTTGAATGAAGAATCACATTTCTTGGTAGAATCATGCAGGATTGAAATTTTTGATGGTTTTTTTCTCCTCTCAACAGCCCAAACAATTTTCTAAAAGGATGAGTTTGCAACTACTTTACTTTTGGAGAAAATTCAACACATTCATTATTCAATAGGGCCCAAACTATCAAAAACCAGCGGTTTGAATGAACACACATTTCTTGGTAGAATCGTGCAGGACTGAAATTTTTGATGTTTTTCTACTCCTCTCATTAGCCCAAACAAGTCTCTAAAAGGATGAGTCTGCAACTACTTTACTTTTGGAGAAAATTCAAAACATTCATTATTCAATAGAGCCCAATAGCAAAAACCAGCGTTTTGAATGAAGAATCACATTTCTTGGTAGAATCATGCAGGATTGAAATTTTTGATGGTTTTTTACTGCTCTCAACAGCCCAAACAAGTTTCTAAAAGCGTGAGTTTGCAACTACTTTACTTTTGGAGAAAATTCAAAACATTCATTATTCAATAGGGCCCAAACTATCAAAAATCAGCGGTTTCAATGAACACACATTTCTTGGTAGAATCATGCAGGACTGAAATTTTTGATGTTTTTCTACTCCTTTCATGAGCCCAAACAAGTCTCTAAAAGCATGAGTTTGCAACTACTTTAATTTTGGAGAAAATTCAAAACATTCATTATTCAATAGAGCCCAATAGCAAAAACCAGCGTTTTGAATGAAGAATCACATTTCTTGGTAGAATCATGCAGGATTGAAATTTTTGATGGTTTTTTACTCCTCTCAACAGCCCAAACAAGAGTCTAAAAGGATGAGTTTGCAACTACTTTACTTTTGGAGAAAATTCAAAACATTCATTATTCAATAGGGCCCAAAATATCAAAAACCAGCGGTTTGAATGAACACACATTTCTTGGTAGAATCATGCAGGACTGAAATTTTTGATGTTTTTCTACTCCTCTCATTAGCCCAAACAAGTCTCTAAAAGGATGAGTTTGCAACTACTTTACTTTTGGAGAAAATTCAAAACATTCATTATTCAATAGAGCCCAATAGCAAAAACCAGCGTTTTGAATGAAGAATCACATTTCTTGGTAGAATCATGCAGGATTGAAATTTTTGATGGTTTTTTACTCCTCTCAACAGCCCAAACAAGTTTCTAAAAGGATGAGTTTGCAACTACTTTACTTTTGGAGAAAATTCAAAACATTCATTATTCAATAGGGCCCAAACTATCAAAAACCAGCGGTTTGAAGGAACACACATTTCTTGGTAGAATCATGCAGGACTGAAATTTTTGATGTTTTTCTACTCCTCTCATGAGCCCAAACAAGTCTCTAAAAGCATGAGTTTGCAACTACTTTACTTTTGGAGAAAATTCAAAACATTCGTTATTCAACAGAGCCCAATAACAAAAACCAGCGTTTTGAATGAAGAATCACATTTTTTGGTAGAATCGTGCAGGATTGAAATTTTTGATGTTTTTTTACTCCTCTCAACAGCCCAAACAAGTTTCTAAAAGGATGAGTTTGCAACTATTTTATTTTTGGAGAAAATTCAAAACATTCATTATTCAATAGGGCCCAAACTATCAAAAACCAGCGGTTTCAATGAACACACATTTCTTGGTAGAATCATGCAGGACTGAATTTTCTGATGTTTTTCTACTCTCATGAGCCCAAACAAGTCTCTAAAAGCATGAGTTTGCAACTACTTTACTTTTGGAGAAAATTCAAAACATTCATTATTCAATAGGGCCCAAACTATCAAAAACCAGCGGTTTCAATGAACACACATTTCTTGGTAGAATCATGCAGGACTGAAATTTTTGATGTTTTTCTACTCCTCTCATGAGCCCAAACAAGTCTCTAAAAGCATGAGTTTGCAACTACTTTACTTTTGGAGAAAATTCAAAACATTCATTATTCAATAGAGCCCAATAGCAAAAATCAGGTTTTGAATGAAGAATCACATTTCTTGGTAGAATAATGCAAGATTGAAATTTTTGATGGTTTTTTACTCCGCTCAACAGCCCAAACAAGTTTCTAAAAGGATGAGTTTGCAACTACTTTACTTTTGGAGAAAATTCAAAACATTCATTATTCAACAGAGCCCAATAACAAAAACCAGCGTTTTGAATGAAGAATCACATTTTTTGGTAGAATCGTGCAGGATTGAAATTTTTGATGGTTTTTTACTCCTCTCAACAGCCCAAACAAGTTTCTAAAAGGATGAGTTTGCAACTATTTTATTTTTGGAGAAAATTCAAAACATTCATTATTCAATAGGGCCCAAACTATCAAAAACCAGCGGTTTCAATGAACACACATTTCTTGGTAGAATCATGCAGGACTGAAATTTCTGATGTTTTTCTACTCTCATGAGCCCAAACAAGTCTCTAAAAGCATGAGTTTGCAACTACTTTACTTTTGGAGAAAATTCAAAACATTCATTATTCAATAGGGCCCAAACTATCAAAAACCAGCGGTTTGAATGAACACACATTTCTTGGTAGAATCGTGCAGGACTGAAATTTTTGATGTTTTTCTACTCCTCTCATTAGCCCAAACAAGTCTCTAAAAGGATGAGTTTGCAACTACTTTACTTTTGGAGAAAATTCAAAACATTCATTATTCAATAGAGCCCAATAGCAAAAACCAGCGTTTTGAATGAAGAATCACATTTCTTGGTAGAATCATGCAGGATTTAAATTTTTGATGGTTTTTTACTGCTCTCAACAGCCCAAACAAGTTTCTAAAAGGATGAGTTTGCAACTACTTTATTTTTGGAGAAAATTCAAAACATTCATTATTCAATAGGGCCCAAACTATCAAAAACCAGTGGTTTCAATGAACACACATTTCTTGGTGGGATCATGCAGGACTGAAAATTTTGATGTTTTTCTACTCCTCTCATGAGCCCAAACAAGTCTCTAAAAGCATGAGTTTGCAACTACTTTACTTTTGGAGAAAATTCAAAACATTCATTATTCAATAGAGCCCAATAGCAAAAATCAGGTTTTGAATGAAGAATCACATTTCTTGGTAAAATCATGCAGGATTGAAATTTTTGATGGTTTTTTACTCCTCTCAACAGCCCAAACAAGTTTCTAAAAGGATGAGTTTGCAACTACTTTACTTTTGGAGAAAATTCAAAACATTCATTATTCAATAGGGCCCAAACTATCAAAAACCAGCAGTTTCAATGAACACACATTTCTTGGTAGAATCATGCAGGACTGAAATTTTTGATGTTTTTCTACTCTCATGAGCCCAAACAAGTCTCTAAAAGCATGAGTTTGCAACTACTTTACTTTTGGAGAAAATTCAAAACATTCATTATTCAATAGAGCCCAATAGCAAAAACCAGCGTTTTGAATGAAGAATCATATTTCTTGGTAGAATCATGCAGGATTGAAATTTTTGATGGTTTTTTACTCCTCTCAACAGCCCAAACAAGTTTCTAAAAGGATGAGTTTGCAACTACTTTACTTTTGGAGAAAATTCAAAACATTCATTATTCAATAGGGCCCAAACTATCAAAAACCAGCGGTTTCAATGAACACACATTTCTTGGTAGAATCATGCAGGACTGAAATTTTTGATGTTTTTCTACTCCTCTCATGAGCCCAAACAAGTCTCTAAAAGCATGAGTTTGCAACTACTTTACTTTTGGAGAAAATTCAAAACATTCATTATTCAATAGAGCCCAATAGCAAAAATCAGGTTTTGAATGAAGAATCACATTTCTTGGTAGAATCATGCAGGATTGAAATTTTTGATGGTTTTTTACTCCTCTCAACAGCCCAAACAAGTTTCTAAAAGGATGAGTTTGCAAATACTTTACTTTTGGAGAAAATTCAAAACATTCATTATTCAATAGGGACCAAAATATCAAAAACCAGCAGTTTGAATGAACACACATTTCTTGGTAGAATCGTGCAGGACTGAAATTTTTGATGTTTTTCTACTCCTCTCATGAGCCCAAACAAGTCTCTAAAAGGATGAGTTTGCAACTACTTTACTTTTGGAGAAAATTCAAAACATTCATTATTCAATAGAGCCCAATAGCAAAAACCAGCGTATTGAATGAAGAATCACATTTCTTGGTAGAATCATGCAGGATTGAAATTTTTGATGGTTTTTTACTCCTCTCAACAGCCCAAACAAGTTTCTAAAAGCATGAGTTTGCAACTACTTTACTTTTGGAGAAAATTCAAAACATTCGTTATTCAATAGGGCCCAAAATATCAAAAACCAGCGGTTTGAATGAACACACATTTCTTGGTAGAATCGTGCAGGACTGAAATTTTTGATTTTTTTCTACTCCTCTCATGAGCCCAAACAAGTCTTTAAAAGCATGAGTTTGCAACTACTTTTCTTTTGGAGAAAATTCAAAACATTCATTATTCAATAGAGCCCAATAGCAAAAACCAGCGTTTTGAATGAAGAATCACATTTCTTGGTAGAATCATGCAGGATTGAAATTTTTGATGGTTTTTTACTCCTCTCAACAGCCCAAACAATTTTCTAAAAGGATGAGTTTGCAACTACTTTACTTTTGGAGAAAATTCAACACATTCATTATTCAATAGGGCCCAAACTATCAAAAACCAGCGGTTTGAATGAACACACATTTCTTGGTAGAATCGTGCAGGACTGAAATTTTTGATGTTTTTCTACTCCTCTCATTAGCCCAAACAAGTCTCTAAAAGGATGAGTCTGCAACTACTTTACTTTTGGAGAAAATTCAAAACATTCATTATTCAATAGAGCCCAATAGCAAAAACCAGCGTTTTGAATGAAGAATCACATTTCTTGGTAGAATCATGCAGGATTGAAATTTTTGATGGTTTTTTACTGCTCTCAACAGCCCAAACAAGTTTCTAAAAGCGTGAGTTTGCAACTACTTTACTTTTGGAGAAAATTCAAAACATTCATTATTCAATAGGGCCCAAACTATCAAAAATCAGCGGTTTCAATGAACACACATTTCTTGGTAGAATCATGCAGGACTGAAATTTTTGATGTTTTTCTACTCCTTTCATGAGCCCAAACAAGTCTCTAAAAGCATGAGTTTGCAACTACTTTAATTTTGGAGAAAATTCAAAACATTCATTATTCAATAGAGCCCAATAGCAAAAACCAGCGTTTTGAATGAAGAATCACATTTCTTGGTAGAATCATGCAGGATTGAAATTTTTGATGGTTTTTTACTCCTCTCAACAGCCCAAACAAGAGTCTAAAAGGATGAGTTTGCAACTACTTTACTTTTGGAGAAAATTCAAAACATTCATTATTCAATAGGGCCCAAAATATCAAAAACCAGCGGTTTGAATGAACACACATTTCTTGGTAGAATCATGCAGGACTGAAATTTTTGATGTTTTTCTACTCCTCTCATTAGCCCAAACAAGTCTCTAAAAGGATGAGTTTGCAACTACTTTACTTTTGGAGAAAATTCAAAACATTCATTATTCAATAGAGCCCAATAGCAAAAACCAGCGTTTTGAATGAAGAATCACATTTCTTGGTAGAATCATGCAGGATTGAAATTTTTGATGGTTTTTTACTCCTCTCAACAGCCCAAACAAGTTTCTAAAAGGATGAGTTTGCAACTACTTTACTTTTGGAGAAAATTCAAAACATTCATTATTCAATAGGGCCCAAACTATCAAAAACCAGCGGTTTGAATGAACACACATTTCTTGGTAGAATCATGCAGGACTGAAATTTTTGATGTTTTTCTACTCCTCTCATGAGCCCAAACAAGTCTCTAAAAGCATGAGTTTGCAACTACTTTACTTTTGGAGAAAATTCAAAACATTCGTTATTCAACAGAGCCCAATAACAAAAACCAGCGTTTTGAATGAAGAATCACATTTTTTGGTAGAATCGTGCAGGATTGAAATTTTTGATGTTTTTTTACTCCTCTCAACAGCCCAAACAAGTTTCTAAAAGGATGAGTTTGCAACTATTTTATTTTTGGAGAAAATTCAAAACATTCATTATTCAATAGGGCCCAAACTATCAAAAACCAGCGGTTTCAATGAACACACATTTCTTGGTAGAATCATGCAGGAC
Source organism: Dendrobates tinctorius (assembly GCF_039654945.1). Taxonomy (NCBI): domain Eukaryota; kingdom Metazoa; phylum Chordata; class Amphibia; order Anura; family Dendrobatidae; genus Dendrobates; species Dendrobates tinctorius. The sequence goes on from NW_027361793.1 coordinate 29,212,021, forward strand.
TGAATTTTCTGATGTTTTTCTACTCTCATGAGCCCAAACAAGTCTCTAAAAGCATGAGTTTGCAACTACTTTACTTTTGGAGAAAATTCAAAACATTCATTATTCAATAGGGCCCAAACTATCAAAAACCAGCGGTTTCAATGAACACACATTTCTTGGTAGAATCATGCAGGACTGAAATTTTTGATGTTTTTCTACTCCTCTCATGAGCCCAAACAAGTCTCTAAAAGCATGAGTTTGCAACTACTTTACTTTTGGAGAAAATTCAAAACATTCATTATTCAATAGAGCCCAATAGCAAAAATCAGGTTTTGAATGAAGAATCACATTTCTTGGTAGAATAATGCAAGATTGAAATTTTTGATGGTTTTTTACTCCTCTCAACAGCCCAAACAAGTTTCTAAAAGGATGAGTTTGCAACTACTTTACTTTTGGAGAAAATTCAAAACATTCATTATTCAATAGGGCCCAAACTATCAAAAACCTGCGGTTTCAATGAACACACATTTCTTGGTAGAATCATGCAGGACTGAAATTTTTGATGTTTTTCTACTCCTCTCATGAGCCCAAACAAGTCTCTAAAAGCATGAGTTTGCAACTACTTTACTTTTGGAGAAAATTCAAAACATTCATTATTCAATAGAGCCCAATAGCAAAAACCAGCGTATTGAATGAAGAATCACATTTCTTGGTAGAATCATGCAGGATTGAAATTTTTGATGGTTTTTTACTCCTCTCAACAGCCCAAACAAGTTTCTAAAAGGATGAGTTTGCAACTACTTTACTTTTGGAGAAAATTCAAAACATTCATTATTCAATAGGGCCCAAACTATCAAAAACCAGTGGTTTCAATGAACACACATTTCTTGGTGGGATCATGCAGGACTGAAATTTTTGATGTTTTTCTACTCCTCTCATGAGCCCAAACAAGTCTCTAAAAGCATGAGTTTGCAACTACTTTACTTTTGGAGAAAATTTAAAACATTCATTATTCAATAGAGCCCAATAGCAAAAATCAGGTTTTGAATGAAGAATCACATTTCTTGGTAAAATCATGCAGGATTGAAATTTTTGATGGTTTTTTACTCCTCTCAACAGCCCAAACAAGTTTCTAAAAGGATGAGTTTGCAACTACTTTACTTTTGGAGAAAATTCAAAACATTCATTATTCAATAGGGCCCAAACTATCAAAAACCAGCAGTTTCAATGAACACACATTTCTTGGTAGAATCATGCAGGACTGAAATTTTTGATGTTTTTCTACTCCTCTCATGAGCCCAAACAAGTCTCTAAAAGCATGAGTTTGCAACTACTTTACTTTTGGAGAAAATTCAAAACATTCATTATTCAATAGAGCCCAATAGCAAAAATCAGGTTTTGAATGAAGAATCACATTTCTTGGTAGAATCATGCAGGATTGAAATTTTTGATGGTTTTATACTCCTCTCAACAGCCCAAACAAGTTTCTAAAAGGATGAGTTTGCAACTACTTTACTTTTGGAGAAAATTCAAAACATTCATTATTCAATAGGGCCCAAAATATCAAAAACCAGCGGTTTGAATGAACACACATTTCTTGGTAGAATCGTGCAGGACTGAAATTTTTGATGTTTTTCTACTCCTCTCATGAGCCCAAACAAGTCTCTAAAAGGATGAGTTTGCAACTACTTTACTTTTGGAGAAAATTCAAAACATTCATTATTCAATAGAGCCCAATAGCAAAAACCAGCGTTTTGAATGAAGAATCACATTTCTTGGTAGAATCATGCAGGATTGAAATTTTTGATAGTTTTTTACTCCTCTCAACAGCCCAAACAAGTTTCTAAAAGCATGAGTTTGCAACTACTTTACTTTTGGAGACAATTCAAAACATTCGTTATTCAATAGGGCCCAAAATATCAAAAACCAGCGGTTTGAATGAACACACATTTCTTGGTAGAATCGTGCAGGACTGAAATTTTTGATTTTTTTCTACTCCTCTCATGAGCCCAAACAAGTCTCTAAAAGCATGAGTTTGCAACTACTTTACTTTTGGAGAAAATTCAAAACATTCATTATTCAATAGAGCCCAATAGCAAAAACCAGCGTTTTGAATGAAGAATCACATTTCTTGGTAGAATCATGCAGGATTGAAATTTTTGATGGTTTTTTACTCCTCTCAACAGCCCAAACAAGTTTCTAAAAGGATGAGTTTGCAACTACTTTATTTTTGGAGAAAATTCAAAACATTCATTATTCAATAGGGCCCAAACTATCAAAAACCAGCGGTTTCAATGAACACACATTTCTTGGTAGAATCATGCAGGACTGAAATTTCTGATGTTTTTCTAATCTCATGAGCCCAAACAAGTCTCTAAAAGCATGAGTTTGCAACTACTTTACTTTTGGAGAAAATTCAAAACATTCATTATTCAATAGGGCCCAAACTATCAAAAACCAGCGGTTTGAATGAACACACATTTCTTGGTAGAATCGTGCAGGACTGAAATTTTTGATGTTTTTCTACTCCTCTCATTAGCCCAAACAAGTCTCTAAAAGGATGAGTCTGCAACTACTTTACTTTTGGAGAAAATTCAAAACATTCATTATTCAATAGAGCCCAATAGCAAAAACCAGCGTTTTGAATGAAGAATTACATTTCTTGGTAGAATCATGCAGGATTGAAATTTTTGATGGTTTTTTACTGCTCTCAACAGCCCAAACAAGTTTCTAAAAGGATGAGTTTGCAACTACTTTACTTTTGGAGAAAATTCAAAACATTCATTATTCAATAGGGCCCAAACTATCAAAAACCAGCGGTTTGAATGAACACACATTTCTTGGTAGAATCATGCAGGACTGAAATTTTTGATGTTTTTCTACTCCTCTCATGAGCCCAAACAAGTCTCTAAAAGGATGAGTTTGCAACTACTTTACTTTTGGAGAAAATTCAAAACATTCATTATTCAATAGAGCCCAATAGCAAAAACCAGCGTTTTGAATGAAGAATCACATTTCTTGGTAGAATCATGCAGGATTGAAATTTTTGATGGTTTTTTACTCCTCTCAACAGCCCAAACAAGTTTCTAAAAGGATGAGTTTGCAACTACTTTATTTTTGGAGAAAATTCAAAACATTCATTATTCAATAGGGCCCAAACTATCAAAAACCAGTGGTTTCAATGAACACACATTTCTTGGTGGGATCATGCAGGACTGAAATTTTTGATGTTTTTCTACTCCTCTCATGAGCCCAAACAAGTCTCTAAAAGCATGAGTTTGCAACTACTTTACTTTTGGAGAAAATTCAAAACATTCATTATTCAATAGAGCCCAATAGCAAAAATCAGGTTTTGAATGAAGAATCACATTTCTTGGTAAAATCATGCAGGATTGAAATTTTTGATGGTTTTTTACTCCTCTCAACAGCCCAAACAAGTTTCTAAAAGGATGAGTTTGCAACTACTTTACTTTTGGAGAAAATTCAAAACATTCATTATTCAATAGGGCCCAAACTATCAAAAACCAGCAGTTTCAATGAACACACATTTCTTGGTAGAATCATGCAGGACTGAAATTTTTGATGTTTTTCTACTCCTCTCATGAGCCCAAACAAGTCTCTAAAAGCATGAGTTTGCAACTACTTTACTTTTGGAGAAAATTCAAAACATTCATTATTCAATAGAGCCCAATAGCAAAAATCAGGTTTTCAATGAAGAATCACATTTCTTGGTAGAATCATGCAGGATTGAAATTTTTGATGGTTTTATACTCCTATCAAAAGCCCAAACAAGTTTCTAAAAGGATGAGTTTGCAACTACTTTACTTTTGGAGAAAATATAAAACATTCATTAATCAATAGGGCCCAAAATATCAAAAACCAGCGGTTTGAATGAACACACATTTCTTGGTAGAATCGTGCAGGACTGAAATTTTTGATGTTTTTCTACTCCTCTCATGAGCCCAAACAAGTCTCTAAAAGGATGAGTTTGCAACTACTTTACTTTTGGAGAAAATTCAAAACATTCATTATTCAATAGAGCCCAATAGCAAAAACCAGCGTTTTGAATGAAGAATCACATTTCTTGGTAGAATCATGCAGGATTGAAATTTTTGATAGTTTTTTACTCCTCTCAACAGCCCAAACAAGTTTCTAAAAGCATGAGTTTGCAACTACTTTACTTTTGGAGACAATTCAAAACATTCGTTATTCAATAGGGCCCAAAATATCAAAAACCAGCGGTTTGAATGAACACACATTTCTTGGTAGAATCGTGCAGGACTGAAATTTTTGATTTTTTTCTACTCCTCTCATGAGCCCAAACAAGTCTCTAAAAGCATGAGTTTGCAACTACTTTACTTTTGGAGAAAATTCAAAACATTCATTATTCAATAGAGCCCAATAGCAAAAACCAGCGTTTTGAATGAAGAATCACATTTCTTGGTAGAATCATGCAGGATTGAAATTTTTGATGGTTTTTTACTCCTCTCAACAGCCCAAACAAGTTTCTAAAAGGATGAGTTTGCAACTACTTTATTTTTGGAGAAAATTCAAAACATTCATTATTCAATAGGGCCCAAACTATCAAAAACCAGCGGTTTCAATGAACACACATTTCTTGGTAGAATCATGCAGGACTGAAATTTCTGATGTTTTTCTAATCTCATGAGCCCAAACAAGTCTCTAAAAGCATGAGTTTGCAACTACTTTACTTTTGGAGAAAATTCAAAACATTCATTATTCAATAGGGCCCAAACTATCAAAAACCAGCGGTTTGAATGAACACACATTTCTTGGTAGAATCGTGCAGGACTGAAATTTTTGATGTTTTTCTACTCCTCTCATTAGCCCAAACAAGTCTCTAAAAGGATGAGTCTGCAACTACTTTACTTTTGGAGAAAATTCAAAACATTCATTATTCAATAGAGCCCAATAGCAAAAACCAGCGTTTTGAATGAAGAATTACATTTCTTGGTAGAATCATGCAGGATTGAAATTTTTGATGGTTTTTTACTGCTCTCAACAGCCCAAACAAGTTTCTAAAAGGATGAGTTTGCAACTACTTTACTTTTGGAGAAAATTCAAAACATTCATTATTCAATAGGGCCCAAACTATCAAAAACCAGCGGTTTGAATGAACACACATTTCTTGGTAGAATCATGCAGGACTGAAATTTTTGATGTTTTTCTACTCCTCTCATGAGCCCAAACAAGTCTCTAAAAGGATGAGTTTGCAACTACTTTACTTTTGGAGAAAATTCAAAACATTCATTATTCAATAGAGCCCAATAGCAAAAACCAGCGTTTTGAATGAAGAATCACATTTCTTGGTAGAATCATGCAGGATTGAAATTTTTGATGGTTTTTTACTCCTCTCAACAGCCCAAACAAGTTTCTAAAAGGATGAGTTTGCAACTACTTTATTTTTGGAGAAAATTCAAAACATTCATTATTCAATAGGGCCCAAACTATCAAAAACCAGTGGTTTCAATGAACACGCATTTCTTGGTGGGATCATGCAGGACTGAAATTTTTGATGTTTTTCTACTCCTCTCATGAGCCCAAACAAGTCTCTAAAAGCATGAGTTTGCAACTACTTTACTTTTGGAGAAAATTCAAAACATTCATTATTCAATAGAGCCCAATAGCAAAAATCAGGTTTTGAATGAAGAATCACATTTCTTGGTAAAATCATGCAGGATTGAAATTTTTGATGGTTTTTTACTCCTCTCAACAGCCCAAACAAGTTTCTAAAAGGATGAGTTTGCAACTACTTTACTTTTGGAGAAAATTCAAAACATTCATTATTCAATAGGGCCCAAACTATCAAAAACCAGCAGTTTCAATGAACACACATTTCTTGGTAGAATCATGCAGGACTGAAATTTTTGATGTTTTTCTACTCCTCTCATGAGCCCAAACAAGTCTCTAAAAGCATGAGTTTGCAACTACTTTACTTTTGGAGAAAATTCAAAACATTCATTATTCAATAGAGCCCAATAGCAAAAATCAGGTTTTCAATGAAGAATCACATTTCTTGGTAGAATCATGCAGGATTGAAATTTTTGATGGTTTTATACTCCTATCAAAAGCCCAAACAAGTTTCTAAAAGGATGAGTTTGCAACTACTTTACTTTTGGAGAAAATATAAAACATTCATTAATCAATAGGGCCCAAAATATCAAAAACCAGCGGTTTGAATGAACACACATTTCTTGGTAGAATCGTGCAGGACTGAAATTTTTGATGTTTTTCTACTCCTCTCATGAGCCCAAACAAGTCTCTAAAAGGATGAGTTTGCAACTACTTTACTTTTGGAGAAAATTCAAAACATACATTATTCAATAGAGCCCAATAGCAAAAACCAGCGTTTTGAATGAAGAATCACATTTCTTGGTAGAATCATGCAGGACTGAAATTTTTGATGGTTTTTTACTCCTCTCAACAGCCCAAAAGAGTTTCTAAAAGCACGAGTTTGCAACTACTTTACTTTTGGAGACAATTCAAAACATTCGTTATTCAATAGGGCCCAAAATATCAAAAACCAGCGGTTTGAATGAACACACATTTCTTGGTAGAATCGTGCAGGACTGAAATTTTTGATTTTTTTCTACTCCTCTCATGAGCCCAAACAAGTCTCTAAAAGCATGAGTTTGCAACTACTTTACTTTTGGAGAAAATTCAAAACATTCATTATTCAATAGAGCCCATTAGCAAAAACCAGCGTTTTGAATGAAGAATCACATTTCTTGGTAGAATCATGCAGGATTGAAATTTTTGATGGTTTTTTACTCCTCTTAACAGCCCAAACAAGTTTCTAAAAGGATGAGTTTGCAACTACTTTATTTTTGGAGAAAATTCAAAACATTCATTATTCAATAGGGCCCAAACTATCAAAAACCAGCGGTTTCAATGAACACACATTTCTTGGTAGAATCATGCAGGACTGAAATTTCTGATGTTTTTCTAATCTCATGAGCCCAAACAAGTCTCTAAAAGCATGAGTTTGCAACTACTTTACTTTTGGAGAAAATTCAAAACATTCATTATTCAATAGGGCCCAAACTATCAAAAACCAGTGGTTTGAATGAACACATATTTCTTGGTAGAATCGTGCAGGACTGAAATTTTTGATGTTTTTCTACTCCTCTCATTAGCCCAAACAAGTCTCTAAAAGGATGAGTCTGCAAATACTTTACTTTTGGAGAAAATTCAAAACATTCATTATTCAATAGAGCCCAATAGCAAAAACCAGTGTTTTGAATGAAGAATTACATTTCTTGGTAGAATCATGCATGATTGAAATTTTTGATGGTTTTTTACTGCTCTCAACAGCCCAAACAAGTTTATAAAAGGATGAGTTTGCAACTACTTTACTTTTGGAGAAAATTCAAAACATTCATTATTCAATAGGGCCCAAACTATCAAAAACCAGCGGTTTCAATGAACACACATTTCTTGGTAGAATCATGCAGGACTGAAATTTTTGATGTTTTTCTACTCCTCTCATGAGCCCAAACAAGTCTCTAAAAGCATGAGTTTGCAACTACTTTAATTTTGGAGAAAATTCAAAACATTCATTATTCAATAGAGCCCAATAGCAAAAACCAGCGTTTTGAATGAAGAATCACATTTCTTGGTAGAATCATGCAGGATTGAAATTTTTGATGGTTTTTTACTCCTCTCAACAGCCCAAACAAGTGTCTAAAAGGATGAGTTTGCAACTACTTTACTTTTGGAGAAAATTCAAAACATTCATTATTCAATAGGGCCCAAAATATCAAAAACCAGCGGTTTGAATGAACACACATTTCTTGGTAGAATCGTGCAGGACTGAAATTTTTGATGTTTTTCTACTCCTCTCATGAGCCCAAACAAGTCTCTAAAAGGATGAGTTTGCAACTACTTTACTTTTGGAGAAAATTCAAAACATTCATTATTCAATAGAGCCCAATAGCAAAAACCAGCGTTTTGAATGAAGAATCACATTTCTTGGTAGAATCATGCAGGATTGAAATTTTTGATGGTTTTTTACTCCTCTCAACAGCCCAAACAAGTTTCTAAAAGGATGAGTTTGCAACTACTTTACTTTTGGAGAGAATTCAAAACATTCATTATTCAATAGGGCCCAAACTATCAAAAACCAGCGGTTTCAATGAACACACATTTCTTGGTAGAATCATGCAGGACTGAAATTTTTGATGTTTTTCTACTCCTCTCATGAGCCCAAACAAGTCTCTAAAAGCATGAGTTTGCAACTACTTTACTTTTGAAGAAAATTCAAAACATTCATTATTCAATAGAGCCCAATAGCAAAAATCAGGTTTTGAATGAAGAATCACATTTCTTGGTAGAATCATGCAGGATTGAAATTTTTGATGGTTTTTTACTCCTCTCAACAGCCCAAACAAGTTTCTAAAAGGATGAGTTTGCAACTACTTTACTTTTGGAGAAAATTCAAAACATTCATTATTCAATAGGGCCCAAACTATCAAAAACGAGCGGTTTGAATGAACACACATTTCTTGGTAGAATCGTGCAGGACTGAAATTTTTGATGTTTTTCTACTCCTCTCATGAGCCCAAACAAGTCTCTAAAAGGATGAGTTTGCAACTACTTTACTTTTGGAGAAAATTCAAAACATTCATTATTCAACAGAGCCCAATAACAAAAACCAGCGTTTTGAATGAAGAATAACATTTCTTGGTAGAATCATGCAGGATTGAAATTTTTGATGGTTTTTTACTCCTCTCAACAGCCCAAACAAGTTTCTAAAAGGATGAGTTTGCAACTATTTTATTTTTGGAGAAAATTCAAAACATTCATTATTCATTAGGGCCCAAACTATCAAAAACCAGCGGTTTCAATGAACACACATTTCTTGGTAGAATCATGCAGGACTGAAATTTTTGATGTTTTTCTACTCCTCTCATGAGCCCAAACAAGTCTCTAAAAGCATGAGTTTGCAACTACTTTACTTTTGGAGAAAATTCAACACATTCATTATTCAATAGGGCCCAAACTATCAAAAACCAGCGGTTTCAATGAACACACATTTCTTGGTAGAATCATGCAGGACTGAAATTTTTGATGTTTTTCTACTCCTCTCATGAGCCCAAACAAGTCTCTAAAAGGATGAGTTTGCAACTACTTTACTTTTGGAGAAAATTCAAAACATTCATTATTCAATAGAGCCCAATAGCAAAAACCAGCGTTTTGAATGAAGAATCACATTTCTTGGTAGAATCATGCAGGATTGAAATTTTTGATGGTTTTTTACTGCTCTCAACAGCCCAAACAAATTTCTAAAAGGATGAGTTTGCAACTACTTTACTTTTGGAGAAAATTCAAAACATTCATTATTCAATAGAGCCCAATAGCAAAAACCAGCGTATTGAATGAAGAATCACATTTCTTGGTAGAATCATGCAGGATTGAAATTTTTGATGGTTTTTTACTCCTCTCAACAGCCCAAACAAGTTTCTAAAAGGATGAGTTTGCAACTACTTTACTTTTGGAGAAAATTCAAAACATTCATTATTCAATAGGGCCCAAACTATCAAAAACCAGCGGTTTCAATGAACACACATTTCTTGGTAGAATCATGCAGGACTGAAATTTTTGATGTTTTTCTACTCCTCTCATGAGCCCAAACAAGTCTCTAAAAGCATGAGTTTGCAACTACTTTACTTTTGGAGAAAATTCAAAACATTCATTATTCAATAGAGCCCAATAGCAAAAATCAGGTTTTGAATGAAGAATCACATTTCTTGGTAGAATCATGCAGGATTGAAATTTTTGATGGTTTTTTACTCCTCTCAACAGCCCAAACAAGTTTCTAAAAGGATGAGTTTGCAACTGCTTTACTTTTGGAGAAAATTCAAAACATTCATTATTCAATAGGGCCCAAAATATCAAAAACCAGCGGTTTGAATGAACACACATTTCTTGGTAGAATCGTGCAGGACTGAAATTTTTGATGTTTTTCTACTCCTCTCATGAGCCCAAACAAGTCTCTAAAAGGATGAGTTTGCAACTACTTTACTTTTGGAGAAAATTCAAAACATTCATTATTCAATAGAGCCCAATAGCAAAAACCAGCGTTTTGAATGAAGAATCACATTTCTTGGTAGAATCATGCAGGATTGAAATTTTTGATGGTTTTTTACTCCTCTCAACAGCCCAAACAAGTTTCTAAAAGGATGAGTTTGCAACTACTTTACCTTTGGAGAAAATTCAAAACATTCATTATTCAATAGGGCCCAAACTATCAAAAACCAGCGGTTTCAATGAACACACATTTCTTGGTAGAATCATGCAGGACTGAAATTTTTGATGTTTTTCTACTCCTCTCATGAGCCCAAACAAGTCTCTAAAAGCATGAGTTTGCAACTACTTTACTTTTGAAGAAAATTCAAAACATTCATTATTCAATAGAGCCCAATAGCAAAAATCAGGTTTTGAATGAAGAATCACATTTCTTGGTAGAATCATGCAGGATTGAAATTTTTGATGGTTTTTTACTCCTCTCAACAGCCCAAACAAGTTTCTAAAAGGATGAGTTTGCAACTACTTTACTTTTGGAGAAAATTCAAAACATTCATTATTCAATAGGGCCCAAACTATCAAAAACCAGCGGTTTGAATGAACACACATTTCTTGGTAGAATCGTGCAGGACTGAAATTTTTGATGTTTTTCTACTCCTCTCATTAGCCCAAACAAGTCTCTAAAAGGATGAGTTTGCAACTACTTTACTTTTGGAGAAAATTCAAAACATTCATTATTCAATAGAGCCCAATAGCAAAAACCAGCGTTTTGAATGAAGAATCACATTTCTTGGTAGAATCATGCAGGATTGAAATTTTTGATGGTTTTTTACTGCTCTCAACAGCCCAAACAAGTTTCTAAAAGGATGAGTTTGCAACTACTTTACTTTTGGAGAAAATTCAAAACATTCATTATTCAATAGGGCCCAAACTATCAAAAACCAGCGGTTTGAATGAACACACATTTCTTGGTAGAATCATGCAGGACTGAAATTTTTGATGTTTTTCTACTCCTCTCATGAGCCCAAACAAGTCTCTAAAAGCATGAGTTTGCAACTACTTTACTTTTGGAGAAAATTCAAAACATTCATTATTCAATAGAGCCCAATAGCAAAAATCAGGTTTTGAATGAAGAATCACATTTCTTGGTAGAATCATGCAGGATTGAAATTTTTGATGGTTTTTTACTCCTCTCAACAGCCCAAACAAGTTTCTAAAAGGATGAGTTTGCAACTACTTTACTTTTGGAGAAAATTCAAAACATTCATTATTCAATAGGGCCCAAAATATCAAAAACCAGCGGTTTGAATGAACACACATTTCTTGGTAGAATCGTGCAGGACTGAAATTTTTGATGTTTTTCTACTCCTCTCATGAGCCCAAACAAGTCTCTAAAAGCATGAGTTTGCAACTACTTTACTTTTGGAGAAAATTCAAAACATTCATTATTCAATAGAGCCCAATAGCAAAAATCAGGTTTTGAATGAAGAATCACATTTCTTGGTAAAATCATGCAGGATTGAAATTTTTGATGGTTTTTTACTCCTCTCAACAGCCCAAACAAGTTTCTAAAAGGATGAGTTTGCAACTACTTTACTTTTGGAGAAAATTCAAAACATTCATTATTGAATAGGGCCCAAACTATCAAAAACCAGCAGTTTCAATGAACACACATTTCTTGGTAGAATCATGCAGGACTGAAATTTTTGATGTTTTTCTACTCCTCTCATGAGCCCAAACAAGTCTCTAAAAGCATGAGTTTGCAACTATTTTACTTTTGGAGAAAATTCAAAACATTCATTATTCAATAGAGCCCAATAGCAAAAACCAGCGTTTTGAATGAAGAATCACATTTCTTGGTAGAATCATGCAGGATTGAAATTTTTGATGGTTTTTTACTCCTCTCAACAGCCCAAACAAGTTTCTAAAAGGATGAGTTTGCAACTACTTTACTTTTGGAGAAAATTCAAAACATTCATTATTCAATAGGGCCCAAACTATCAAAAACCAGCGGTTTGAATGAACACACATTTCTTGGTAGAATCATGCAGGACTGAAATTTTTGATGTTTTTCTACTCCTCTCATGAGCCCAAACAAGTCTCTAAAAGCATGAGTTTGCAACTACTTTACTTTTGGAGAAAATTCAAAACATTCATTATTCAATAGAGCCCAATAGCAAAAATCAGGTTTTGAATGAAGAATCACATTTCTTGGTAGAATCATGCAGGATTGAAATTTTTGATGGTTTTTTACTCCTCTCAACAGCCCAAACAAGTTTCTAAAAGGATGAGTTTGCAACTACTTTACTTTTGGAGAAAATTCAAAACATTCATTATTCAATAGGGCCCAAAATATCAAAAACCAGCGGTTTGAATGAACACACATTTCTTGGTAGAATCGTGCAGGACTGAAATTTTTGATGTTTTTCTACTCCTCTCATGAGCCCAAACAAGTCTCTAAAAGCATGAGTTTGCAACTACTTTACTTTTGGAGAAAATTCAAAACATTCATTATTCAATAGAGCCCAATAGCAAAAATCAGGTTTTGAATGAAGAATCACATTTCTTGGTAAAATCATGCAGGATTGAAATTTTTGATGGTTTTTTACTCCTCTCAACAGCCCAAACAAGTTTCTAAAAGGATGAGTTTGCAACTACTTTACTTTTGGAGAAAATTCAAAACATTCATTATTGAATAGGGCCCAAACTATCAAAAACCAGCAGTTTCAATGAACACACATTTCTTGGTAGAATCATGCAGGACTGAAATTTTTGATGTTTTTCTACTCCTCTCATGAGCCCAAACAAGTCTCTAAAAGCATGAGTTTGCAACTATTTTACTTTTGGAGAAAATTCAAAACATTCATTATTCAATAGAGCCCAATAGCAAAAACCAGCGTTTTGAATGAAGAATCACATTTCTTGGTAGAATCATGCAGGATTGAAATTTTTGATGGTTTTTTACTCCTCTCAACAGCCCAAACAAGTTTCTAAAAGGATGAGTTTGCAACTACTTTACTTTTGGAGAAAATTCAAAACATTCATTATTCAATAGGGCCCAAACTATCAAAAACCAGCGGTTTCAATGAACACACATTTCTTGGTAGAATCATGCAGGACTGAAATTTTTGATGTTTTTCTACTCCTCCCATGAGCCCAAACAAGTCTCTAAAAGCATGAGTTTGCAACTACTTTACTTTTGGAGAAAATTCAAAACATTCATTATTCAATAGAGCCCAATAGCAAAAATCAGGTTTTGAATGAAGAATCACATTTCTTGGTAGAATCATGCAGGATTGAAATTTTTGATGGTTTTTTACTCCTCTCAACAGCCCAAACAAGTTTCTAAAAGGATGAGTTTGCAACTACTTTACTTTTGGAGAAAATTCAAAACATTCATTATTCAATAGGGCCCAAAATATCAAAAACCAGCAGTTTGAATGAACACACATTTCTTGGTAGAATCGTGCAGGACTGAAATTTTTGATGTTTTTCTACTCCTCTCATGAGCCCAAACAAGTCTCTAAAAGGATGAGTTTGCAACTACTTTACTTTTGGAGAAAATTCAAAACATTCATTATTCAATAGAGCCCAATAGCAAAAACCTGCGTTTTGAATGAAGAATCACATTTCTTGGTAGAATCATGCAGGATTGAAATTTTTGATGGTTTTTTACTCCTCTCAACAGCCCAAACAAGTTTCTAAAAGCATGAGTTTGCAACTACTTTACTTTTGGAGAAAATTCAAAACATTCGTTATTCAATAGGGCCCAAAATATCAAAAACCAGCGGTTTGAATGAACACACATTTCTTGGTAGAATCGTGCAGGACTGAAATTTTTGATTTTTTTCTACTCCTCTCATGAGCCCAAACAAGTCTCTAAAAGCATGAGTTTGCAACTACTTTACTTTTGGAGAAAATTCAAAACATTCATTATTCAATAGAGCCCAATAGCAAAAACCAGCGTTTTGAATGAAGAATCACATTTCTTGGTAGAATCATGCAGGATTGAAATTTTTGATGGTTTTTTACTCCTCTCAACAGCCCAAACAAGTTTCTAAAAGGATGAGTTTGCAACTACTTTACTTTTGGAGAAAATTCAACACATTCATTATTCAATAGGGCCCAAACTATCAAAAACCAGCGGTTTGAATGAACACACATTTCTTGGTAGAATCGTGCAGGACTGAAATTTTTGATGTTTTTCTACTCCTCTCATTAGCCCAAACAAGTCTCTAAAAGGATGAGTCTGCAACTACTTTACTTTTGGAGAAAATTCAAAACATTCATTATTCAATAGAGCCCAATAGCAAAAACCAGCGTTTTGAATGAAGAATCACATTTCTTGGTAGAATCATGCAGGATTGAAATTTTTGATGGTTTTTTACTGCTCTCAACAGCCCAAACAAGTTTCTAAAAGGATGAGTTTGCAACTACTTTACTTTTGGAGAAAATTCAAAACATTCATTATTCAATAGGGCCCAAACTATCAAAAACCAGCGGTTTCAATGAACACACATTTCTTGGTAGAATCATGCAGGACTGAAATTTTTGATGTTTTTCTACTCCTCTCATGAGCCCAAACAAGTCTCTAAAAGCATGAGTTTGCAACTACTTTAATTTTGGAGAAAATTCAAAACATTCATTATTCAATAGAGCCCAATAGCAAAAACCAGCGTTTTGAATGAAGAATCACATTTCTTGGTAGAATCATGCAGGATTGAAATTTTTGATGGTTTTTTACTCCTCTCAACAGCCCAAACAAGAGTCTAAAAGGATGAGTTTGCAACTACTTTACTTTTGGAGAAAATTCAAAACATTCATTATTCAATAGGGCCCAAAATATCAAAAACCAGCGGTTTGAATGAACACACATTTCTTGGTAGAATCGTGCAGGACTGAAATTTTTGATGTTTTTCTACTCCTCTCATGAGCCCAAACAAGTCTCTAAAAGGATGAGTTTGCAACTACTTTACTTTTGGAGAAAATTCAAAACATTCATTATTCAATAGAGCCCAATAGCAAAAACCAGCGTTTTGAATGAAGAATCACATTTCTTGGTAGAATCATGCAGGATTGAAATTTTTGATGGTTTTTTACTCCTCTCAACAGCCCAAACAAGTTTCTAAAAGGATGAGTTTGCAACTACTTTACTTGTGGAGAAAATTCAAAACATTCATTATTCAATAGGGCCCAAACTATCAAAAACCAGCGGTTTGAATGAACACACATTTCTTGGTAGAATCGTGCAGGACTGAAATTTTTGATGTTTTTCTACTCCTCTCATTAGCCCAAACAAGTCTCTAAAAGGATGAGTTTGCAACTACTTTACTTTTGGAGAAAATTCAAAACATTCATTACTCAATAGAGCCCAATAGCAAAAACCAGCGTTTTGAATGAAGAATCACATTTGTTGGTAGAATCATGCAAGATTGAAATTTTTGATGGTTTTTTACTGCTCTCAACAGCCCAAACAAGTTTCTAAAAGGATGAGTTTGCAACTACTTTACTTTTGGAGAAAATTCAAAACATTCATTGTTCAATAGGGCCCAAACTATCAAAAACCAGCGGTTTGAATGAACACACATTTCTTGGTAGAATCATGCAGGACTGAAATTTTTGATGTTTTTCTACTCCTCTCATGAGCCCAAACAAGTCTCTAAAAGCATGAGTTTGCAACTACTTTACTTTTGGAGAAAACTCAAAACATTCATTATTCAATAGAGCCCAATAGCAAAAATCAGGTTTTGAATGAAGAATCACATTTCTTGGTAGAATCATGCAGGATTGAAATTTTTGATGGTTTTTTACTCCTCTCAACAGCCCAAACAAGTTTCTAAAAGGATGAGTTTGCAACTACTTTACTTTTGAAGAAAATTCAAAACATTCATTATTCAATAGGGCCCAAAATATCAAAAACCAGCGGTTTGAATGAACACACATTTCTTGGTAGAATCGTGCAGGACTGAAATTTTTGATGTTTTTCTACTCCTCTCATGAGCCCAAACAAGTCTCTAAAAGGATGAGTTTGCAACTACTTTACTTTTGGAGAAAATTCAAAACATTCATTATTCAATAGAGCCCAATAACAAAAACCTGCGTTTTAAATGAAGAATCACATTTCTTGGTGGAATCATGCAGGATTGAAATTTTTGATGGTTTTTTACTCCTCTCAACAGCCCAAACAAGTTTCTAAAAGGATGAGTTTGCAACTACTTTATTTTTGGAGAAAATTCAAAACATTCATTATTCAATAGGGCCCAAACTATCAAAAACCAGTGGTTTCAATGAACACACATTTCTTGGTGGGATCATGCAGGACTGAAAATTTTGATGTTTTTCTACTCCTCTCATGAGCCCAAACAAGTCTCTAAAAGCATGAGTTTGCAACTACTTTACTTTTGGAGAAAATTCAAAACATTCATTATTCAATAGAGCCCAATAGCAAAAATCAGGTTTTGAATGAAGAATCACATTTCTTGGTAAAATCATGCAGGATTGAAATTTTTGATGGTTTTTTACTCCTCTCAACAGCCCAAACAAGTTTCTAAAAGGATGAGTTTGCAACTACTTTACTTTTGGAGAAAATTCAAAACATTCATTATTCAATAGGGCCCAAACTATCAAAAACCAGCAGTTTCAATGAACACACATTTCTTGGTAGAATCATGCAGGACTGAAATTTTTGATGTTTTTCTACTCCTCTCATGAGCCCAAACAAGTCTCTAAAAGCATGAGTTTGCAACCACTTTACTTTTGGAGAAAATTCAAAACATTCATTATTCAATAGAGCCCAATAGCAAAAACCAGCGTTTTGAATGAAGAATCACATTTCTTGGTAGAATCATGCAGGATTGAAATTTTTGATGGTTTTTTACTGCTCTCAACAGCCCAAACAAGTTTATAAAAGGATGAGTTTGCAACTACTTTACTTTTGGAGAAAATTCAAAACATTCATTATTCAATAGGGCCCAAACTATCAAAAACCAGCGGTTTCAATGAACACACATTTCTTGGTAGAATCATGCAGGACTGAAATTTTTGATGTTTTTCTACTCCTCTCATGAGCCCAAACAAGTCTCTAAAAGCATGAGTTTGCAACTACTTTAATTTTGGAGAAAATTCAAAACATTCATTATTCAATAGAGCCCAATAGCAAAAACCAGCGTTTTGAATGAAGAATCACATTTCTTGGTAGAATCATGCAGGATTGAAATTTTTGATGGTTTTTTACTCCTCTCAACAGCCCAAACAAGTGTCTAAAAGGATGAGTTTGCAACTACTTTACTTTTGGAGAAAATTCAAAACATTCATTATTCAATAGGGCCCAAAATATCAAAAACCAGCGGTTTGAATGAACACACATTTCTTGGTAGAATCGTGCAGGACTGAAATTTTTGATGTTTTTCTACTCCTCTCATGAGCCCAAACAAGTCTCTAAAAGGATGAGTTTGCAACTACTTTACTTTTGGAGAAAATTCAAAACATTCATTATTCAATAGAGCCCAATAGCAAAAACCAGCGTTTTGAATGAAGAATCACATTTCTTGGTAGAATCATGCAGGATTGAAATTTTTGATGGTTTTTTACTCCTCTCAACAGCCCAAACAAGTTTCTAAAAGGATGAGTTTGCAACTACTTTACTTTTGGAGAGAATTCAAAACATTCATTATTCAATAGGGCCCAAACTATCAAAAACCAGCGGTTTCAATGAACACACATTTCTTGGTAGAATCATGCAGGACTGAAATTTTTGATGTTTTTCTACTCCTCTCATGAGCCCAAACAAGTCTCTAAAAGCATGAGTTTGCAACTACTTTACTTTTGAACAAAATTCAAAACATTCATTATTCAATAGAGCCCAATAGCAAAAATCAGGTTTTGAATGAAGAATCACATTTCTTGGTAGAATCATGCAGGATTGAAATTTTTGATGGTTTTTTACTCCTCTCAACAGCCCAAACAAGTTTCTAAAAGGATGAGTTTGCAACTACTTTACTTTTGGAGAAAATTCAAAACATTCATTATTCAATAGGGCCCAAACTATCAAAAACCAGCGGTTTGAATGAACACACATTTCTTGGTAGAATCGTGCAGGACTGAAATTTTTGATGTTTTTCTACTCCTATCATGAGCCCAAACAAGTCTCTAAAAGGATGAGTTTGCAACTACTTTACTTTTGGAGAAAATTCAAAACATTCATTATTCAACAGAGCCCAATAACAAAAACCAGCGTTTTGAATGAAGAATCACATTTCTTGGTAGAATCATGCAGGATTGAAATTTTTGATGGTTGTTTACTCCTCTCAACAGCCCAAACAAGTTTCTAAAAGGATGAGTTTGCAACTATTTTATTTTTGGAGAAAATTCAAAACATTCATTATTCATTAGGGCCCAAACTATCAAAAACCAGCGGTTTCAATGAACACACATTTCTTGGTAGAATCATGCAGGACTGAAATTTTTGATGTTTTTCTACTCCTCTCATGGGCCCAAACAAGTCTCTAAAAGCATGAGTTTGCAACTACTTTACTTTTGGAGAAAATTCAACACATTCATTATTCAATAGGGCCCAAACTATCAAAAACCAGCGGTTTCAATGAACACACATTTCTTGGTAGAATCATGCAGGACTGAAATTTTTGATGTTTTTCTACTCCTCTCATGAGCCCAAACAAGTCTCTAAAAGGATGAGTTTGCAACTACTTTACTTTTGGAGAAAATTCAAAACATTCATTATTCAATAGAGCCCAATAGCAAAAACCAGCGTTTTGAATGAAGAATCACATTTCTTGGTAGAATCATGCAGGATTGAAATTTTTGATGGTTTTTTACTGCTCTCAACAGCCCAAACAAATTTCTAAAAGGATGAGTTTGCAACTACTTTACTTTTGGAGAAAATTCAAAACATTCATTATTCAATAGGGCCCAAACTATCAAAAAACAGCGGTTTCAATGAACACACATTTCTTGGTAGAATCATGCAGGACTTAAGCGGTTTCCAAAGACAGATTGAATTGAAATTGGGATACACAAGTAGTGTTTTCAAAGCATGATTTGAATGCTTTTTTCAAATGTTGTTGCTCTGTAATTAGTTTTTCTTGGTCCAAGTTGCACATTTCCAATTCCTTAGCCTTGATTTAACTTCACCAACTCTTCTACTACTACTACTACTACTACTACTACTCTTATTCACCTATATATGGGAGGCATTGCACTGTATTCAATCTGTCAGTAAAATAACGATCTATCTTGGCCTTTGCTGCTTGGTAGGTACAGGTGTGACAAGCTGCAGTAATGTGTTTGGCTTTGGATAGCTACATTTCTGCACACCCACCTGCTACAAGGCCTGCAGCCCCTTCCCCTCAGTACTTCCCCAGTCTTAATTCAAGCATTCAATTCCTACCACATCCCTCATGCAATGATATGTCGTTTCGTTTTTGAAACATTGTCCCCCTCTTGTGGCATTCCAGCTTTGAAATTTACTGTTCAATTTTGAATTAATTCATATATGAATTAAATGGAAAAGCAACGATTTACCTGGCGAGTTATTTGAATGTTCGGCCTACGTCCACCTGTCTGACAGACGGTATTCTAGTGACTTGTAGCAGCAGCAGCAGCAGCTAGGTGCGCTGCTTGCCTGCAGTAAATAGGATGTGTTCCATCCATGGAACACTGTGATATTAATCATGCCATTCATAGAACACAATTCTTGGATGTGTTCTATTCCTGGAACAATGGGACCACGTGTCACAATGGGACCACGTGTCACAATGGGCAGCCCACAGTCTGTAGCAGCTGCGCAGTAGTAGTCAGCTTCAGTCTGCTGAGGGAGCCTCAGCAGACAGGTGGGCGATGCTCGCCAAGGAGATGGAAACATAGCTTGCTCACTTCACTCCACGCATCATTTCAGTATCTGCAGTTCCTCTGAGAATGGTGCACTCACTCTCTTAAGCGGTTTCCAAAGACAGATTGAATTGAAATCGGGATACACAAGTAGTGTTTTCAAAGCATGATTTGAATGCTTTTTTCAAATGTCGTTGCTCTGTAATTAGTTTTTCTTGGTCCAAGTTGCACATTTCCAATTCCTTAGCCTTGATTTAACTTGACCAACTCTTCTACTACTACTACTACTACTACTACTACTACTACTACTACTACTCTTATTCACCTCTATATGGGAGGCATTGCACTGTATTCAATCTGTCAGTAAAATAACGATCTATCTTGGCCTTTGCTGCTTGGTAGGTACAGGTATGACAAGCTGCGGTAATGTGTTTGGCTTTGGATAGCTACATTTCTGCACACCCACCTGCTACAAGGCCTGCAGCCCCTTCCCCTCAGTACTTCCCCAGTCTTAATTCAAGCATTCAATTCCTACCACATCCCTCATGCAATGATATGTCGTTTCATTTTTGAAACATTGTCCCCCTCCTGTGGCCTTCCAACTTTGAAATTTACTGTTCAATTTTGAATTAATTCATATATGAATTAAATGGAAAAGCAACGATTTATCTGGCGAGTTATTTGAATGTTCGGCCTACGTCCACCTGTCTGACAGACGGTATTCTAGTGGCTTGTAGCAGCAGCAGCAGCAGCTGCTAGGTGCGCTGCTTGCCTGCAGTAAATAGGATGTGTTCCATCCATGGAACACTGTGATAGGAATCATGCCATTCATAGAACACAATGCTTGGATGTGTTCTACTCCTGGAACAATGGGTCCACGTGTCACAATGGGACCACGTGTCACAATGGGCAGCCCACAGTCTGTAGCAGCTGCGCAGTAGTAGTCAGCTTCAGTCTGCTGAGGGAGCCTCAGCAGACAGGTGGGCGATGCTCGCCAGGGAGATGGAAAAATAGCTTGCTCACTTCACTCCACGCATCATTTCAGTATCTGCAGTTCCTCTGAGAATGGTGCACTCACTCTCTTAAGCGGTTTCCAAAGACAGATTGAATTGAAATTGGGATACACAAGTAGTGTTTTCAAAGCATGATTTGAATGCTTTTTTCAAATGTCGTTGCTCTGTAATTAGTTTTTCTTGGTCCAAGTTGCACATTTCCAATTCCTTAGCTTTGATTTAACCTGACCAACTCTTCTACTACTACTACTATTACTACTACTACTACTCTTATTCACCTCTATATGGGAGGCATTGCACTGTATTCAATCTGTCAGTAAAATAACGATCTATCTTGGCCTTTGCTGCTTGGTAGGTACAGGTGTGACAAGCTGCAGTAATGTGTTTGGCTTTGGATAGCTACATTTCTGCACACCCACCTGCTACAAGGCCTGCAGCCCCTTCCCCTCAGTACTTCCCCAGTCTTAATTCAAGCATTCAATTCCTACCACATCCCTCATGCAATGATATGTCGTTTCATTTTTGAAACATTGTCCCCCTCTTGTGGCCTTCCAACTTTGAAATTTACTGTTCAATTTTGAATTAATTCATATATGAATTAAATGGAAAAGCAACGATTTATCTGGCGAGTTATTTGAATGTTCAGCCTACGTCCACCTGTCTGACAGACGGTATTCTAGTGGCTTGTAGCAGCAGCAGCAGCAGCTAGGTGCGCTGCTTGCCTGCAGTAAATAGGATGTGTTCCATCAATGGAACACTGTGATAGGAATCATGCCATTCATAGAACACAATGCTTGGATGTGTTCTATTCCTGGAACAATGGGACCACGTGTCACAATGGGACCACGTGTCACAATGGGCAGCCCACAGTCTGTAGCAGCTGCGCAGTAGTAGTCAGCTTCAGTCTGCTGAGAGAGCCTCAGCAGACAGGTGGGCGATGCTCGCCAGGGAGATGGAAAAATAGCTTGCTCACTTCACTCCACGCATCATTTCAGTATCTGCAGTTCTTCTGAGAATGGTGCACTCACTCTCTTAAGCGGTTTCCAAAGACAGATTGAATTGAAATTGGGATACACAAGTAGTGTTTTCAAAGCATGATTTGAATGCTTTTTTCAAATGTCGTTGCTCTGTAATTAGTTTTTCTTGGTCCAAGTTGCACATTTCCAATTCCTTAACCTTGATTTAACTTGACCAACTCTTCTACTACTACTACTACTACTACTACTCTTATTCACCTCTATATGGGAGGCATTGCACTGTATTCAATCTGTCAGTAAAATAACGATCTATCTTGGCCTTTGCTGCTTGGTAGGTACAGGTGTGACAAGCTGCAGTAATGTGTTTGGCTTTGGATAGCTACATTTCTGCACACCCACCTGCTACAAGGCCTGCAGCCCCTTCCCCTCAGTACTTCCCCAGTCTTAATTCAAGCATTCAATTCCTACCACATCCCTCATGCAACGATATGTCGTTTTGTTTTTGAAACATTGTCCCCCTCTTGTGGCCTTCCAACTTTGAAATTTACTGATCAATTTTGAATTAATTCATATATGAATTAAATGGAAAAGCAACGATTTATCTGGCGAGTTATTTGAATGTTCGGCCTACGTCCAACTGTCTGACAGACGGTATTCTAGTGGCTTGTAGCAGCAGCAGCAGCTAGGTGCGCTGCTTGCCTGCAGTAAATAGGATGTGTTCCATCCATGGAACACTGTGATAGGAATCATGCCATTCATAGAACACAATGCTTGGATGTGTTCTATTCCTGGAACAATGGGACCACGTGTCACAATGGGCCGCCCACAGTCTGTAGCAGCTGCGCAGTAGTAGTCAGCTTCAGTCTGCTGAGGGAGCCTCAGCAGACAGGTGGGCGATGCTCGCCAGGGAGATGGAAAAATAGCTTGCTCACTTCACTCCACGCATCATTTCAGTATCTGCAGTTCCTCTGAGAATGGTGCACTCACTCTCTTAAGCGGTTTCCAAAGACAGATTGAATTGAATTTGGGATACACAAGTAGTGTTTTCAAAGCATGATTTGAATGCTTTTTTCAAATGTCGTTGCTCTGTAATTAGTTTTTCTTGGTCCAAGTTGCACATTTCCAATTCCTTAGCCTTGATTTAACTTGACCAACTCTTCTACTACTACTACTACTACTACTACTACTCTTATTCACCTCTATATGGGAGGCATTGCACTGTATTCAATCTGTCAGTAAAATAACGATCTATCTTGGCCTTTGCTGCTTGGTAGGTACAGGTGTGACAATCTGCAGTAATGTGTTTGGCTTTGGATAGCTACATTTCTGCACACCCACCTGCTACAAGGCCTGCAGCCCCTTCCCCTCAGTACTTCCCCAGTCTTAATTCAAGCATTCAATATTTACTGCAGGAAAGCAGCGCACCTAGCTGCTGCTGCTGCTGCTGCTGCTACAAGCCACTAGAATACCGTCTGTCAGACAGGTGGGCGTAGGCCGAACATTCAAATAACTCGCCAGATAAATCGTTGCTTTTCCATTTAATTCATATATGAATTAATTCAAAATTGAACAGTAAATTTCAAAGTTGGAAGGCCACAAGAGGGGGACAATGTTTCAAAAATGAAACGACATATCATTGCATGAGGGATGTGGTAGGAATTGAATGCTTGAATTAAGACTGGGGAAGTACTGAGGGGAAGGGGCTGCAGGCCTTGTAGCAGGTGGGTGTGCAGAAATGTAGCTATCCAAAGCCAAACACATTACTGCAGCTTGTCACACCTGTACCTACCAAGCAGCAAAGGCCAAGATAGATCGTTATTTTACTGACAGATTGAATACAGTGCAATGCCTCCCATATAGAGGTGAATAAGAGTAGTAGTAGTAGTAGTAGTAGTAGTAGTAGTAGTAGTAGTAGTAGAAGAGTTGGTCAAGTTAAATCAAGGCTAAGGAATTGGAAATGTGCAACTTGGACCAAGAAAAACTAATTACAGAGCAACGACATTTGAAAAAAGCATTCAAATCATGCTTTGAAAACACTACTTGTGTATCCCGATTTCAATTCAATCAGTCTTTGTAAACCTCTTAAGAGAGTGAGTGCACCATTCTCAGAGGAACTGCAGATACTGAAAAGATGTGTGGAGTGAAGTGAGCAAGCTATTTTTCCATCTCCCTGGCGAGCATCGCCCAACTGTCTGCTGAGGCTCCCTCAGCAGACTGAAGCTGACTACTACTGCGCAGCTGCTACAGACTGTGGGCTGCCCATTGTGACACGTGGTCCCATTGTTCCAGGAATAGAACACATCCAAGCATTGTGTTCTATGAATGGCATGATTCCTATCACAGTGTTCCATTGATGGAACACATCCTATTTACTGCAGGCAAGCAGCGCACCTAGCTGCTGCTGCTGCTGCTGCTGCTACAAGCCACTAGAATACCGTCTGTCAGACAGGTGGACGTAGGCCGAACATTCAAATAACTCGCCAGATAAATCGTTGCTTTTCCATTTAATTCATATATGAATTAATTCAAAATTGAACAGTAAATTTCAAAGTTGGAAGGCCACAAGAGGGGGACAATGTTTCAAAAATGAAACGAAATATCATTGCATGAGGGATGTGGTAGGAATTGAATGCTTGAATTAAGACTGGGGAAGTACTGAGGGGAAGGGGCTGCAGGCCTTGTAGCAGGTGGGTGTGCAGAAATGTAGCTATCCAAAGCCAAACACATTACTGCAGCTTGTCACACCTGTACCTACCAAGCAGCAAAGGCCAAGATAGATCGTTATTTTACTGACAGATTGAATACAGTGCAATGCCTCCCATATAGAGGTGAATAAGAGTAGTAGTAGAAGTAGTAGTAGTAGTAGTAGAAGAGTTGGTCAAGTTAAATCAAGGCTAAGGAATTGGAAATGTGCAACTTGGACCAAGAAAAACTAATTACAGCGCAACGACATTTGAAAAAAGCATTCAAATCATGCTTTGAAAACACTACTTGTGTATCCCAATTTCAATTCAATCTGTCTTTGGAAACCGCTTAAGAGAGTGAGTGCACCATTCTCAGAGGAACTGCAGATACTGAAATGATGCGTGGAGTGAAGTGAGCAAGCTATTTTTCCATCTCCCTGGCGAGCATCGCCCACCTGTCTGCTGAGGCTACCTCAGCAGACTGAAGCTGACTACTACAGACTGCGGGCTGCCCATTGTGACACGTGGTCCCATTGTGACACGTGGTCCCATTGTTCCAGGAATAGAACACATCCAAGCATTGTGTTCTATGAATGGCATGATTCCTATCACAGTGTTCCATGGATGGAACACATCCTATTTACTGCAGGCAAGCAGCGCACCTAGCTGCTGCTGCTGCTACAAGCCACTAGAATACCGTCTGTCAGACAGGTGGACGTAGGCCGAACATTCAAATAACTCGCCAGATAAATCGTTGCTTTTCCATTTAATTCATATATGAATTAATTCAAAATTGAACAGTAAATTTCAAAGTTGGAAGGCCACAAGAGGGGGACAATGTTTCAAAAATGAAACGACATATCATTGCATGAGGGATGTGGTAGGAATGGAATGCTTGAATTAAGACTGGGGAAGTACTGAGGGGAAGGGTCTGCAGGCCTTGTAGCAGGTGGGTGTGCAGAAATGTAGCTATCCAAAGCCAAACACATTACCTCAGCTTGTCACACCTGTACCTACCAAGAAGCAAAGGCCAAGATAGATCGTTATTTTACTGACAGATTGAATACAGTGCAATGCCTCCCACATAGAGGTGAATAAGAGTAGTAGTAGTAGTAGTAGAAGAGTTGGTCAAGTTAAATCAAGGCTAAGGAATTGGAAATGTGCAACTTGGACCAAGAAAATTACAGAGCAACGACATTTGAAAAAAGCATTCAAATCATGCTTTGAAAACACTACTTGTGTATCCCGATTTCAATTCAATCTGTCTTTGGAAACCGCTTAAGAGAGTGAGTGCACCATTCTCAGAGGAACTGCAGATACTGAAATGATGCGTGGAGTGAAATGAGCAAGCTATTTTTCCATCTCCCTGACGAGCATCGCCCACCTGTCTGCTGAGGCTCCCTCAGCAGACTGAAGCTGACTACTACTGCGCAGCTGCTACAGACTGTGGGCTGCCCATTGTGACACGTGGTCCGATTGTGACACGTGGTCCCATTGTTCCAGGAATAGAACACATCCAAGCATTGTGTTCTATGAATGGCATGATTCCTATCACAGTGTTCCATGGATGGAACACATCCTATTTACTGCAGGCAAGCAGCGCACCTAGCTGCTGCTGCTGCTGCTGCTGCTACAAGCCACTAGAATACCGTCTGTCAGACAGGTGGACGTAGGCCGAACATTCAAATAATTCGCCAGATAAATCGTTGCTTTTCCATTTAATTCATATATGAATTAATTCAAAATTGAACAGTAAATTTCAAAGTTGGAAGGCCACAAGAGGGGGACAATGTTTCAAAAATGAAACGACATATCATTGCATGAGGGATGTGGTAGGAATTGAATGCTTGAATTAAGACTGGGGAAGTACTGAGGGGAAGGGGCTGCAGGCCTTGTAGCAGGTGGGTGTGCAGAAATGTAGCTATCCAAAGCCAAACACATTACCGCAGCTTGTCACACCTGTACCTACCAAGCAGCAAAGGCCAAGATAGATCGTTATTTTACTGACAAATTGAATACAGTGCAATGCCTCCCATATAGAGGTGAATAAGAGTAGTAGTAGTAGTAGTAGTAGAAGAGTTGGTCAAGTTAAATCAAGGCTAAGGAATTGGAAATGTGCAACTTGGACCAAGAAAAACTAATTACAGAGCAACGACATTTGAAAAAAGCATTCAAATCATGCATTGAAAACACTACTTGTGTATCCCGATTTCAATTCAATCTGTCTTTGGAAACCGCTTAAGAGAGTGAGTGCACCATTCTCAGAGGAACTGCAGATACTGAAATGATGCGTGGAGTGAAGTGAGCAAGCTATTTTTCCATCTCCCTGGCGAGCATCGCCCACCTGTCTGCTGAGGCTCCCTCAGCAGACTGAAGCTGACTATTACTGCGCAGCTGCTACAGACTGTGGGCTGCCCATTGTGACATGTGGTCCCAATGTGACACGTGGTCCCATTGTTCCAGGAATAGAACACATCCAAGCATTGTGTTCTATGAATGGCATGATTCCTATCACAGTGTTCCATGGATGGAACACATCCTATTTACTGCAGGCAAGCAGCGCACCTAGCTGCTGCTGCTGCTACAAGCCACTAGAATACCGTCTGTCAGACAGGTGGACGTAGGCCGAACATTCAAATAACTCGCCAGATAAATCGTTGCTTTTCCATTTAATTCATATATGAATTAATTCAAAATTGAACAGTAAATTTCAAAGTTGGAAGGCCACAAGAGGGGGACAATGTTTCAAAAATGAAACGACATATCATTGCATGAGGGATGTGGTAGGAATTGAATGCTTGAATTAAGACTGGGGAAGTACTGAGGGGAAGGGGCTGCAGGCCTTGTAGCAGGTGGGTGTGCAGAAATGTAGCTATCCAAAGCCAAACACATTACTGCAGCTTGTCACACCTGTACCTACCAAGCAGCAAAGGCCAAGATAGATCGTTATTTTACTGACAGATTGAATACAGTGCAATGCCTCCCATATAGAGGTGAATAAGAGTAGTAGTAGTAGTAGTAGTAGTAGTAGTAGTAGTAGAAGAGTTGGTCAAGTTAAATCAAGGCTAAGGAATTGGAAATGTGCAACTTGGACCAAGAAAAACTAATTACAGAGCAACGACATTTGAAAAAAGCATTCAAATCATGCTTTGAAAACACTACTTGTGTATCCCAATTTCAATTCAATCTGTCTTTGGAAACCGCTTAAGAGAGTGAGTACACCATTCTCAGAGGAACTGCAGATACTGAAATGATGCGTGGAGTGAAGTGAGCAAGCTATTTTTCCATCTCCCTGGCGAGCATCGCCCACCTGTCTGCTGAGGCTCCCTCAGCAGACTGAAGCTGACTACTACTGCGCAGCTGCTACAGACTGTGGGCTGCCCATTGTGACACGTGGTCCCATTGTGACACGTGGCCCCATTGTTCCAGGAATAGAACACATCCAAGCATTGTGTTCTATGAATGGCATGATTCCTATCACAGTGTTCCATGGATGGAACACATCCCATTTACTGCAGGCAAGCAGCGCACCTAGCTGCTGCTGCTGCTGCTACAAGCCACTAGAATACCGTCTGTCAGACAGGTGGACGTAGGCCGAACATTCAAATAACTCGCCAGATAAATCGTTGCTTTTCCATTTAATTCATATATGAATTAATTCAAAATTGAACAGTAAATTTCAAAGTTGGAAGGCCACAAGAGGGGGACAATGTTTCAAAAATGAAACGACATATCATTGCATGAGGGATGTGGTAGGAATTGAATGCTTGAATTAAGACTGGGGAAGTACTGAGGGGAAGGGGCTGCAGGCCTTGTAGCAGGTGGGTGTGAAGAAATGTAGCTTTCCAAAGCCAAACACATTACTGCAGCTTGTCACACCTGTACCTACCAAGCAGCAAAGGCCAAGATAGATCGTTATTTTACTGACAGATTGAATACAGTGCAATGCCTCCCATATAGAGGTGAATAAGAGTAGTAGTAGTAGTAGTAGTAGTAGTAGTAGTAGTAGTAGTAGAAGAGTTGATCAAGTTAAATCAAGGCTAAGGAATTGGAAACGTGCAACTTGGACCAAGAAAAACTAATTACAGAGCAACGACATTTGAAAAAAGCATTCAAATCATGCTTTGAAAACACTACTTGTGTATCCCGATTTCAATTCAATCTGTCTTTGGAAACCGCTTAAGAGAGTGAGTGCACCATTCTCAGAAGAACTGCAGATACTGAAATGATGCGTGGAGTGAAGTGAGCAAGCTATTTTTCCATCTCCCTGGCGAGCATCGCCCACCTGTCTGCTGAGGCTCCCTCAGCAGACTGAAGCTGACTACTACTGCGCAGCTGCTACAGACTGTGGGCTGCCCATTGTGACACGTGGTCCCATTGTGACACGTGGTCCCATTGTTCCAGGAATAGAACACATCCAAGCATTGTGTTCTATGAATGGCATGATTCCTATCACAGTGTTCCATTGATGGAACACATCCTATTTACTGCAGGCAAGCAGCGCACCTAGCTGCTGCTGCTGCTGCTACAAGCCACTAGAATACCGTCTGTCAGACAGGTGGACGTAGGCCGAACATTCAAATAACTCGCCAGATAAATCGTTGCTTTTCCATTTAATTCATATATGAATTAATTAAAAATTGAACAGTAAATTTCAAAGTTGGAAGGCCACAAGAGGGGGACAATGTTTCAAAAATGAAACGACATATTATTGCATGAGGGATGTGGTAGGAATTGAATGCTTGAATTAAGACTGGGGAAGTACTGAGGGGAAGGGTCTGCAGGCCTTGTAGCAGGTGGGTGTGCAGAAATGTAGCTATCCAAAGCCAAACACATTACTGCAGCTTGTCACACCTGTACCTACCAAGCAGCAAAGGCCAAGATAGATCGTTATTTTACTGACAAATTGAATACAGTGCAATGCCTCCCATATAGAGGTGAATAAGAGTAGTAGTAGTAGTAGAAGAGTTGGTCAAGTTAAATCAAGGCTAAGGAATTGGAAATGTGCAGCTTGGACCAAAAAAAACTAATTACAGAGCAACGACATTTGAGAAAAGCATTCAAATCATGCTTTGAAAACACTACTTGTGTATCCCGATTTCAATTCAATCTGTCTTTGGAAACCGCTTAAGAGTGTAAGTGCACCATTCTCAGAGGAACTGCAGATACTGAAATGATGCGTGGAGTGAAGTGAGCAAGCTATTTTTCCATCTCCCTGGCGAGCATCACCCACCTGTCTGCTGAGGCTCCCTCAGCAGACTGAAGCTGACTACTACTGCGCAGCTGCTACAGACTGTGGGCTGCCCATTGTGACACGTAGTCCCATTGTGACACGTGGTCCCATTGTTCCAGGAATAGAACACATCCAAGCATTGTGTTCTATGAATGGCATGATTCCTATCACAGTGTTCCATGGATGGAACACATCCTATTTACTGCAGGCAAGCAGCGCACCTAGCTGCTGCTGCTGCTGCTGCTGCTACAAGCCACTAGAATACCATCTGTCAGACAGTTGGACGTAGGCCGAACATTCAAATAACTCGCCAGATAAATCGTTGCTTTTCCATTTAATTCATATATGAATTAATTCAAAATTGAACAGTAAATTTCAAAGTTGGAAGGCCACAAGAGGGGGACAATGTTTCAAAAATGAAATGACATATCATTGCATGAGGGATGTGGTAGGAATTGAATGCTTGAATTAAGACTGGGGAAGTACTGAGGGGAAGGGGCTGCAGGCCTTGTAGCAGTTGGGTGTGCAGAAATGTAGCTATCCAAAGCCAAACACATTACTGCAGCTTGTCACACCTGTACCTACCAAGCAGCAAAGGCCAAGATAGATCGTTATTTTACTGACAGATTGAATACAGTGCAATGCCTCCCATATAGAGGTGAATAAGAGTAGTAGTAGTAGTAGTAGTAGTAGTAGTAGTAGAAGAGTTGGTCAAGTTAAATCAAGGCTAAGGAATTGGAAATGTGCAACTTGGACCAAGAAAAACTAATTACAGAGCAACGACATTTGAAAAAAGCATTTAAATCATGCTTTGAAAACACTACTTGTGTATCCCAATTTCAATTCAATCTGTCTTTGGAAACCGCTTAAGAGAGTGAGTGCACCATTCTCAGATGAACTGCAGATACTGAAATGATGCGTGGAGTGAAGTGAGCAAGCTATTTTTCCATCTCCCTGGCGAGCATCGCCCACCTGTCTGCTGAGGCTCCCTCAGCAGACCGAAGCTGACTACTACTGCGCAGCTGCTACAGACTGTGGGCTGCCCATTGTGACACGTGGTCCCATTGTGACACGTGGTCCCATTGTTTCAGGAATAGAACACATCCAAGCATTGTGTTCTATGAATGGCATGATTCCTATCACAGTGTTCCATGGATGGAACACATCCTACTTACTGCAGGCAAGCAGCGCTCCTAGCTGCTGCTGCTGCTGCTGCTGCTGCTACAAGCCACTAGAATACCGTCTGTCAGACAGGTGGACGTAGGCCGAACATTCAAATAACTCGCCAGATAAATCGTTGCTTTTCCATTTAATTCATATATGATTTAATTCAAAATTGAACAGTAAATTTCAAAGTTGGAAGGCCACAAGAGGGGGACAATGTTTCAAAAATGAAACGACATATCTTTGCATGAGGGATGTGGTAGGAATTGAATGCTTGAATTAAGACTGGGGAAGTACTGAGGGGAAGGGGCTGCAGGCCTTGTAGCAGGTGGGTGTGCAGAAATGTAGCTATCCAAAGCCAAACACATTACTGCAGCTTGTCACACCTGTACCTACCAAGCAGCAAAGGCCAAGATAGATCGTTATTTTACTGACAGATTGAATACAGTGCAATGCCTCCCATATAGAGGTGAATAAGAGTAGTAGTAGTAGTAGTAGTAGTAGTAGAAGAGTTGGTCAAGTTAAATCAAGGCTAAGGAATTGGAAATGTGCAACTTGGACCAAGAAAAACTAATTACAGAGCAATGACATTTGAAAAAAGCATTCAAATCATGCTTTGAAAACACTACTTGTGTATCCCAATTTCAATTCAATCTGTCTTTGGAAACCGCTTAAGAGAGTGAGTGCACCATTCTCAGAGGAACTGCAGATACTGAAATGATGCGTGGAGTGAAGTGAGCAAGCTATTTTTCCATCTCCCTGGTGAGCATCGCCCACCTGTCTGCTGAGGCTCCCTCAGCAGACTGAAGCTGACTACTACTGCGCAGCTGCTACAGACTGTGGGCTGCCCATTGTGACACGTGGTCCCATTGTGACACGTGGCCCCATTGTTCCAGGAATAGAACACATCCAAGCATTGGATGGAACACATCCTATTTACTGCAGGCAAGCAGCGCACCTAGCTGCTGCTGCTGCTGCTGCTGCTGCTACAAGCCACTAGAATACCGTCTGTCAGACAGGTGGACGTAGGCCGAACATTCAAATAACTCGCCAGATAAATCGTTGCTTTTTCATTTAATTCATATATAAATTAATTCAAAATTGAACAGTAAATTTCAAAGTTGGAAGGCCACAACAGGGGGACAATGTTTCAAAAATGAAACGACATATCATTGCATGAGGGATGTGGTAGGAATTGAATGCTTGAATTAAGACTGGGGAAGTACTGAGGGGAAGGGGCTGCAGGCCTTGTAGCAGGTGGGTGTGCAGAAATGTAGCTATCCAAAGCCAAACACATTACTGCAGCTTGTCACACCTGTACCTACCAAGCAGCAAAGGTCAAGATAGATCGTTATTTTACTGACAGATTGAATACAGTGCAATGCCTCCCATATAGAGGTGAATAAGAGTAGTTGTAGTAGTAGTAGTAGTAGTAGTAGTAGTAGTAGAAGAGTTGGTCAAGTTAAATCAAGGCTAAGGAATTGGAAATGTGCAACTTGGACCAAGAAAAACTAATTACAGAGCAACGACATTTGAAAAAAGCATTCAAATCATGCTTTGAAAACACTACTTGTGTATCCCGATTTCAATTCAATCTGTCTTTGGAAACCGCTTAAGAGAGTGAGTGCACCATTCTCAGAGGAACTGCAGATACTGAAATGATGCGTGGAGTGAAGTGAGCAAGCTATTTTTCCATCTCCCTGGCGAGCATCGCCCACCTTTCTGCTGAGGCTCCCTCAGCAGACGGAAGCTGACTACTACTGCGCAGCTGCTACAGACTGTGGGCTGCCCATTGTGACACGTGGTCCCATTGTGACACGTGGTCCCATTGTTCCAGGAATAGAACACATCCAAGAATTGTGTTCTATGAATGGCATGATTCCTATCACAGTGTTCCATGGATGGAACACATCCTATTTACTGCAGGCAAGCAGCGCACCTAGCTGCTGCTGCTGCTACAAGCCACTAGAATACCGTCTCTCAGACAGGTGGACGTAGGCCGAACATTCAAATAACTCGCCAGATAAATCGTTGCTTTTCCATTTAATTCATATATGAATTAATTCAAAATTGAACAGTAAATTTCAAAGTTGGAAGGCCACAAGAGGGGGACAATGTTTCAAAAATGAAACGACATATCATTGCATGAGGGATGTGGTAGGAATTGAATGCTTGAATTAAGACTGGGGAAGTACTGAGGGGAAGGGGCTGCAGGCCTTGTAGCAGGTGGGTGTGCAGAAATGTAGCTATCCAAAGCCAAACACATTACTGCAGCTTGTCACACCTGTACCTACCAAGCAGCAAAGGCCAAGATAGATCGTTATTTTACTGGCAGATTGAATACAGTGCAATGCCTCCCATATAGAGGTGAATAAGAGTAGTAGTAGTAGTAGTAGTAGTAGTAGTAGTAGAAGAGTTGGTCAAGTTAAATCAAGGCTAAGGAATTGGAAATGTGCAGCTTGGACCAAGAAAAACTAATTACAGAGCAACGACATTTGAAAAAAGCATTCAAATCATGCTTTGAAAACAGTACTTGTGTATCCCAATTTAAATTCAATCTGTCTTTGGAAACCGCTTAAGAGAGTGAGTGCACCATTCTCAGAGGAACTGCAGATACTGAAATGATGCGTGGAGTGAAGTGAGCAAGCTATTTTTCCATCTCCCTGGCGAGCATCGCCCACCTGTCTGCTGAGGCTCCCTCAGCAGACTGAAGCTGACTACTACTGAGCAGCTGCTACAGACTGTGGGCTGCCCATTGTGACACGTGGTCCCATTGTGACACGTGGCCCCATTGTTCCAGGAATAGAACACATCCAAGTATTGTGTTCTATGAATGGCATGATTCCTATCACAGTGTTCCATGGATGGAACACATCCTGTTTACTGCAGGCAAGCAGCGCACCTAGCTGCTGCTGCTGCTGCTGCTGTTTTTCTACTCCTCTCATGAGCCCAAACAAGACTCTAAAAGGATGAGTTTGCAACTACTTTACTTTTGGAGAAAATTCAAAACATTCATTATTCAATAGAGCCCACTAGCAAAAACCAGCGTTTTGAATGAAGAATCACATTTCTTGGTAGAATCATGCAGGATTGAAATTTTTCATGGTTTTTTACTCCTCTCAACAGCCCAAACAAGTTTCTAAAAGGATGAGTTTGCAACTACTTTAGTTTTGGAGAAAATTCAAAACATTCATTATTCAATAGGGCCCAAACTATCAAAAACCAGCGGTTTGAATGAACACTCACATTTCTTGGTAGAATCGTGCAGGACTGAAATTTTTGATGTTTTTCTACTCCTCTCATGAGCCCAAACAAGACTCTAAAAGGATGAGTTTGCAACTACTTTACTTTTGGAGAAAATTCAAAACGTTCATTATTCATTAGAGCCAAATAGCAAAAACCAGCGTTTTGAATGAAGAATCACATTTCTTGGTAGAATCATGCAGGATTGAAATTTTTGATGGTTTTTTACTCCTCTCAAAAGCCCAAACAAGTTTCTAAAAGGATGAGTTTGCAACTACTTTACTTTTGGAGAAAATTCAAAACATTCATTATTCAATAGGGCCCAAAATATCAAAAACCAGCGGTTTAAATGAACACACATTTCTTGGTAGAATCGTGCAGGACTGAAATTTTTGATGTTTTTCTACTCCTCTCATGAGCCCAAACAAGTCTCTAAAAGGATGAGTTTGCAACTACTTTACTTTTGGAGAAAATTCAATGAATGTCAATTGAATGTTTTGAATTTTCTCCAAAAGTAAAGTAGTTGCAAACTCATGCTTTTAGAGACTTGTTTGGGCTCATGAGAGGAGTAGAAAAACATCAAAAATTTCAGTCCTGCATGATTCTACCAAGAAATGTGAGTGTTCATTCAAACCGCTGGTTTTTGATAGTTTGGGCCCTATTGAATAATGAATGTTTTGAATTTTCTCCAAAAGTAAAGTAGTTGCAAGCTCATGCTTTTAGAGACTTGTTTGGGCTCATGAGAGGAGTAGAAAAACATCAAAAATTTCAGTCCTGCATGATTCTACCAAGAAATGTGTGTTCATTCAAACCGCTGGTTTTTGATATTTTGGGCCCTATTGAATAATGAATGTTTTGAATTTTCTCCAAAAGTAAAGTAGTTGCAAACTCATCCTTTTAGAAACTTGTTTGGGCTGTTGAGAGGAGTAAAAACCATCAAAAATTTCAGTCCTGCATGATTCTACCAAGAAATGTGTGTTCATTCAAACCGCTGGTTTTTGATATTTTGGGCCCTATTGAATAAAGAATGTTTTGAATTTTCTCCAAAAGTAAAGTATTTGCAAACTCATCCTTTTAGAAACTTGTTTGGGCTGTTGAGAGGAGTAAAAAACCATCAAAAATTTCAATCCTGCATGATTCTACCAAGAAATGTGATTCTTCATTCAAAACCTGATTTTTGCTATTAGGCTCTATTGAATAATGAATGTTTTGAATTTTCTCCAAAAGTAAAGTAGTTGCAAACTCATGCTTTTAGAGACTTGTTTGGACTCATGAGAGGAGTAGAAAAACATCAAAAATTTCAGTCCTGTATGATTCTACCAAGAAATGTGTGTTCATTCAAACCGCTGGTTTTTGATATTTTGGGCCCTATTGAATAATGAATGTTTTGAATTTTCTCCAAAAGTAAAGTAGTTGCAAACTCATCCTTTTAGAAACTTGTTTGGGCTGTTGAGAGGAGTAAAAAACCATCAAAAATTTCAATCCTGCATGATTCTACCAAGAAATGTGATTCTTCATTCAAACCGCTGGTTTTTGATATTTTGGGCCCTATTGAATAATGAATGTTTTGAATTTTCTCCAAAAGTAAAGTAGTTGCAAACTCATCCTTTTAGAAACTTGTTTGGGCTGTTGAGAGGAGTAAAAAACCATCAAAAATTTCAATCCTGCATGATTTTACCAAGAAATGTGATTCTTCATTCAAAACGCTGGTTTTTGCTATTGGGCTCTATTGAATAATGAATGTTTTGAATTTTCTCCAAAAGTAAAGTAGATGCAAACTCATCCTTTTAGAGTCTTGGTTTGGGCTCATGAGAGGAGTAGAAAAACATCAAAAATTTCAGTCCTGCACGATTCTACCAAGAAATGTGAGTGTTCATTCAAACCGCTGGTTTTTGATTTTTTTTTACCCTATTGAATAATGAATGTTTTGAATTTTCTCCAAAAGTAAAGTAGTTGCAAACTCATCCTTTTAGAGACTTGTTTGTGCTCATGAGAGGAGTAGAAAAACATCAAAAATTTCAGTCCTGCACGATTCTACCAAGAAATGTGAGTGTTCATTCAAACCGCTGGTTTTTGATAGTTTGGGCCCTATTGAATAATGAATGTTTTGAATTTTCTCCAAAAGTAAAGTAGTTGCAAACTCATCCTTTTAGAAACTTGTTTGGGCTGTTGAGAGGAGTAAAAAACCATCAAAAATTTCAATCCTGCATGATTCTACCAAGAAATGTGATTCTTCATTCAATACGCTGATTTTTGCTATTGGGTTCTATTGAATAATGAATGTTTTGAATTTTCTCCAAAAGTAAAGTAGTTGCAAGCTCATGCTTTTAGAGACTTGTTTGGGCTCATGAGAGGAGTAGAAAAACATCAAAAATTTCAGTCCTGCATGATTCTACCAAGAAATGTGTGTTCATTCAAACCGCTGGTTTTTGATATTTTGGGCACTATTGAATAATGAATGTTTTGAATTTTCTCCAAAAGTAAAGTAGTTGCAAACTCATCCTTTTTGAAACTTGTTTAGGCTGTTGAGAGGAGTAAAAAACCATCAAAAATTTCAATCCTGCATGATTCTACCAAGAAATGTGATTCTTCATTCAAAACGCTGGTTTTTGCTTTTGGGCTCTATTGAATAATGAATGTTTTGAATTTTCTCCAAAAATAAAGTAGTTGCAAACTCATCCTTTTAGAGACTTGTTTGTGCTCATGAGAGGAGTAGAAAAACATCAAAAATTTCAGTCCTGCACGATTCTACCAAGAAATGTGAGTGTTCATTCAAACCGCTGGTTTTTGATAGTTTGGGCCCTATTGAATAATGAATGTTTTGAATTTTCTCCAAAAGTAAAGTAGTTGCAAACTCATCCTTTTAGAAACTTGTTTGGGCTGTTGAGAGGAGTAAAAAACCATCAAAAATTTCAATCCTGCATGATTCTACCAAGAAATGTGATTCTTCATTCAAAACGCTGATTTTTGCTATTGGGTTCTATTGAATAATGAATGTTTTGAATTTTCTCCAAAAGTAAAGTAGTTGCAAACTCATCCTTTTATAGACTTGTTTGGGCTCATGAGAGGAGTAGAAAAACATCAAAAATTTCAGTCCTGCACGATTCTACCAAGAAATGTGTGTTCATTCAAACCGCTGGTTTTTGATAGTTTGGGCCCTATTGAATAATGAATGTTTTGAATTTTCTCAAAGTAAAGTAGTTGCAAACTCATCCTTTTAGAAACTTGTTTGGGCTGTTGAGAGGAGTAAAAAACCATCAAAAATTTCAATCCTGCATTTTCTACCAAGAAATGTGATTCTTCATTCAAAACGCTGGTTTTTGCTATTGGGCTCTATTGAATAATGAATGTTTTGAATTTTCTCCAAAAGTAAAATAGTTGCAAACTCATCCTTTTAGAGTCTTGTTTGGGCTCATGAGCGGAGTAGAAAAACATCAAAAATTTCAGTCCTGCATGATTCTACCAAGAAATGTGTGTTCATTCAAACCGCTGGTTTTTGATAGTTTGGGCCATATTGAATAATGAATGTTTTGAATTTTCTCCAAAAGTAAAGTAGATGCAAACTCATCCTTTTAGAGTCTTGGTTTGGGCTCATGAGAGGAGTAGAAAAACATCAAAAATTTCAGTCCTGCACGATTCTACCAAGAAATGTGAGTGTTCATTCAAACCGCTGGTTTTTGATTTTTTTTTACCCTATTGAATAATGAATATTTTGAATTTTCTCCAAAAGTAAAGTAGTTGCAAACTCATCCTTTTAGAGACTTGTTTGTGCTCATGAGAGGAGTAGAAAAACATCAAAAATTTCAGTCCTGCACGATTCTACCAAGAAATGTGAGTGTTCATTCAAACCGCTGGTTTTTGATAGTTTGGGCCCTATTGAATAATGAATGTTTTGAATTTTCTCCAAAAGTAAAGTAGTTGCAAACTCATCCTTTTGGAAACTTGTTTGGGCTGTTGAGAGGAGTAAAAAACCATCAAAAATTTCAATCCTGCATGATTCTACCAAGAAATGTGATTCTTCATTCAAAACGCTGGTTTTTGCTATTGGGCTCTATTGAATAATGAATGTTTTGAATTTTCTCCAAAAGTAAAGTAGATGCAAACTCATCCTTTTAGAGTCTTGGTTTGGGCTCATGAGAGGAGTAGAAAAACATCAAAAATTTCAGTCATGCACGATTCTACCAAGAAATGTGAGTGTTCATTCAAACCGCTGGTTTTTGATTTTTTTTTACCCTATTGAATAATGAATGTTTTGAATTTTCTCCAAAAGTAAAGTAGTTGCAAACTCATCCTTTTAGAGACTTGTTTGTGCTCATGAGAGGAGTAGAAAAACATCAAAAATTTCAGTCCTGCACGATTCTACCAAGAAATGTGAGTGTTCATTCAAACCGCTGGTTTTTGATAGTTTGGGCACTATTGAATAATGAATGTTTTGAATTTTCTCCAAAAGTAAAGTAGTTGCAAAGTCATCCTTTTAGAAACTTGTTTGGGCTGTTGAGAGGAGTAAAAAACCATCAAAAATTTCAATCCTGCATGATTCTACCAAGAAATGTGATTCTTCATTCAAAACGCTGATTTTTGCTATTGGGTTCTATTGAATAATGAATGTTTTGAATTTTCTCCAAAAGTAAAGTAGTTGCAAGCTCATGCTTTTAGAGACTTGTTTGGGCTTATGAGAGGAGTAGAAAAACATCAAAAATTTCAGTCCTGCATGATTCTACCAAGAAATGTGTGTTCATTCAAACCGCTGGTTTTTGATATTTTGGGCCCTATTGAATAATGAATGTTTTGAATTTTCTCCAAAAGTAAAGTAGTTGCAAACTCATCCTTTTTGAAACTTGTTTGGGCTGTTGAGAGGAGTAAAAAACCATCAAAAATTTCAATCCTGCATGATTCTACCAAGAAATGTGATTCTTCATTCAAAACGCTGGTTTTTGCTATTGGGCTCTATTGAATAATGAATGTTTTGAATTTTCTCCAAAAATAAAGTAGTTGCAAACTCATCCTTTTAGAGACTTGTTTGTGCTCATGAGAGGAGTAGAAAAACATCAAAAATTTCAGTCCTGCACGATTCTACCAAGAAATGTGAGTGTTCATTAAAACCGCTGGTTTTTGATAGTTTGGGCCCTATTGAATAATGAATGTTTTGAATTTTCTCCAAAAGTAAAGTAGTTGCAAAGTCATCCTTTTAGAAACTTGTTTGGGCTGTTGAGAGGAGTAAAAAACCATCAAAAATTTCAATCCTGCATGATTCTACCAAGAAATGTGATTCTTCATTCAAAACGCTGATTTTTGCTATTGGGTTCTATTGAATAATGAATGTTTTGAATTTTCTCCAAAAGTAAAGTAGTTGCAAGCTCATGCTTTTAGAGACTTGTTTGGGCTCATGAGAGGAGTAGAAAAACATCAAAAATTTCAGTCCTGCATGATTCTACCAAGAAATGTGTGTTCATTCAAACCGCTGGTTTTTGATATTTTGGGCCCTATTGAATAATGAATGTTTTGAATTTTCTCCAAAAGTAAAGTAGTTGCAAACTCATCCTTTTGGAAACTTGTTTGGGCTGTTGAGAGGAGTAAAAAACCATCAAAAATTTCAATCCTGCATGATTCTACCAAGAAATGTGATTCTTCATTCAAAACGCTGATTTTTGCTATTGGGTTCTATTGAATAATGAATGTTTTGAATTTTCTCCAAAAGTAAAGTAGTTGCAAACTCATCCTTTTATAGACTTGTTTGGGCTCATGAGAGGAGTAGAAAAACATCAAAAATTTCAGTCCTGCACGATTCTACCAAGAAATGTGTGTTCATTCAAACCGCTGGTTTTTGATACTTTGGGCCCTATTGAATAATGAATGTTTTGAATTTTCTCCAAAAGTAAAGTAGTTGCAAACTCATCCTTTTAGAAACTTGTTTGGGCTGTTGAGAGGAGTAAAAAACCATCAAAAATTTCAATCCTGCATTTTCTACCAAGAAATGTGATTCTTCATTCAAAACGCTGGTTTTTGCTATTGGGCTCTATTGAATAATGAATGTTTTGAATTTTCTCCAAAAGTAAAATAGTTGCAAACTCATCCTTTTAGAGTCTTGTTTGGGCTCATGAGAGGAGTAGAAAAACATCAAAAATTTCAGTCCTGCATGATTCTACCAAGAAATGTGTGTTCATTCAAACCGCTGGTTTTTGATAGTTTGGGCCATATTGAATAATGAATGTTTTGAATTTTCTCCAAAAGTAAAGTAGATGCAAACTCATCCTTTTAGAGTCTTGGTTTGGGCTCATGAGAGGAGTAGAAAAACATCAAAAATTTCAGTCCTGCACGATTCTACCAAGAAATGTGAGTGTTCATTCAAACCGCTGGTTTTTGATTTTTTTTTACCCTATTGAATAATGAATGTTTTGAATTTTCTCCAAAAGTAAAGTAGTTGCAAACTCATCCTTTTAGAGACTTGTTTGTGCTCATGAGAGGAGTAGAAAAACATCAAAAATTTCAGTCCTGCACGATTCTACCAAGAAATGTGAGTGTTCATTCAAACCGCTGGTTTTTGATAGTTTGGGCCCTATTGAATAATGAATGTTTTGAATTTTCTCCAAAAGTAAAGTAGTTGCAAACTCATCCTTTTGGAAACTTGTTTGGGCTGTTGAGAGGAGTAAAAAACCATCAAAAATTTAAATCCTGCATGATTCTACCAAGAAATGTGATTCTTCATTCAAAACGCTGATTTTTGCTATTGGGTTCTATTGAATAATGAATGTTTTGAATTTTCTCCAAAAGTAAAGTAGTTGCAAACTCATCCTTTTATAGACTTGTTTGGGCTCATGAGAGGAGTAGAAAAACATCAAAAATTTCAGTCCTGCACGATTCTACCAAGAAATGTGTGTTCATTCAAACCGCTGGTTTTTGATATTTTGGGCCCTATTGAATAATGAATGTTTTGAATTTTCTCCAAAAGTAAAGTAGTTGCAAACTCATCCTTTTAGAAACTTGTTTGGGCTGTTGAGAGGAGTAAAAGACCATCAAAAATTTTAATCCTGCATTTTCTACCAAGAAATGTGATTCTTCATTCAAAACGCTGGTTTTTGCTATTGGGTTCTATTGAATAATGAATGTTTTGAATTTTCTCCAAAAGTAAAGTAGTTGCAAACTCATCCTTTTAGAGACTTGTTTGTGCTCATGAGAGGAGTAGAAAAACATCAAAAATTTCAGTCCTGCACGATTCTACCAAGAAATGTGAGTGTTCATTCAAACCGCTGGTTTTTGATAGTTTGGGCCCTATTGAATAATGAATGTTTTGAATTTTCTCCAAAAGTAAAGTAGTTGCAAACTCATCCTTTTGGAAACTTGTTTGGGCTGTTGAGAGGAGTAAAAAACCATCAAAAATTTAAATCCTGCATGATTCTACCAAGAAATGTGATTCTTCATTCAAAACGCTGATTTTTGCTATTGGGTTCTATTGAATAATGAATGTTTTGAATTTTCTCCAAAAGTAAAGTAGTTGCAAACTCATCCTTTTATAGACTTGTTTGGTCTCATGAGAGGAGTAGAAAAACATCAAAAATTTCAGTCCTGCACGATTCTACCAAGAAATGTGTGTTCATTCAAACCGCTGGTTTTTGATATTTTGGGCCCTATTGAATAATGAATGTTTTGAATTTTCTC
This sequence comes from Dendrobates tinctorius, assembly GCF_039654945.1. Classification (NCBI taxonomy): domain Eukaryota; kingdom Metazoa; phylum Chordata; class Amphibia; order Anura; family Dendrobatidae; genus Dendrobates; species Dendrobates tinctorius. Next base: position 29,253,863 of record NW_027361793.1, read on the forward strand.
CAAAAGTAAAGTAGTTGCAAACTCATCCTTTTAGAAACTTGTTTGGGCTGTTGAGAGGAGTAAAAGACCATCAAAAATTTTAATCCTGCATTTTCTACCAAGAAATGTGATTCTTCATTCAAAACGCTGGTTTTTGCTATTGGGTTCTATTGAATAATGAATGTTTTGAATTTTCTCCAAAAGTAAAGTAGTTGCAAACTCATCCTTTTAGAGACTTGTTTGTGCTCATGAGAGGAGTAGAAAAACATCAAAAATTTCAGTCCTGCACGATTCTACCAAGAAATGTGAGTGTTCATTCAAACCGCTGGTTTTTGATATTTTGGGCCCTATTGAATAATGAATGTTTTGAATTTTCTCCAAAAGTAAAGTAGTTGCAAACTCATCCTTTTAGAAACTTGTTTGGGCTGTTGAGAGGAGTAAAAAACCATCAAAAATTTCAATCCTGCATGATTCTACCAAGAAATGTGATTCTTCATTCAAAACGCTGATTTTTGCTATTGGGTTCTATTGAATAATGAATGTTTTGAATTTTCTCCAAAAGTAAAGTAGTTGCAAGCTATTGCTTTTATAGACTTGTTTGGGGTCATGAGAGGAGTAGAAAAACATCAAAAATTTCAGTCCTGCATGATTCTACCAAGAAATGTGTGTTCATTCAAACCGCTGGTTTTTGATATTTTGGGCCCTATTGAATAATGAATGTTTTGAATTTTCTCCAAAAGTAAAGTAGTTGCAAACTCATCCTTTTTGAAACTTGTTTGGGCTGTTGACAGGAGTAAAAAACCATCAAAAATTTCAATCCTGCATGATTCTACCAAGAAATGTGATTCTTCATTCAAAACGCTGATTTTTGCTATTGGGTTCTATTGAATAATGAATGTTTTGAATTTTCTCCAAAAGTAAAGTAGTTGCAAACTCATGCTTTTTTGTTTAAATATTTTTATTAAAGTTTCAAGTATAGAGGGAAAGGGTAAATGGACAAAGTAAAAAGTAGAGAACTTTACTCTACGTGTTACATCACACATTAAATAAAATTGTTTAATACAAGTAGTGTACATAAGAAACAAATATAATACATCGCTTGAATGCAATCCTCTCAAAAAAGGAACCAACATTGTCATATTGAGTTTACAGTAGAGTGTTAGATAACATAAATTAAGAAAATTTCAAATTCCAAACATCCCATTTAGTGTGATATTTATGGAGAGTACCATTAATAAAGGCAAATCTTTTCTCCATAGAATTATGAGTCCGTAATTTACCTAAAATATCAGCAAAAGAAGGTAAATCAGTTTTAAGCCACCAGAAAGCTATAGCGTTTTTGGTCACCAAAAAAGTATGTATCATTACAAATCGAATAACAGGATTTATTTCTTCAGTGCCCAAAGAAAGTAATGCCATTTGTGGGGTGACCTTCACTGCGTTGTCAGAGAGAGTATTTATATGATTCGTAACTTCTTTCCACAATCTCTTCAATTTAGGACAGCTCCAGAAAATGTGGTACAGGTTACCTGGTAAACCACAATTCCTCCAGCATAGAGGGGAGTATTTATTATCTATATGAGCTAACCTAATCGGAGTGTAATGCCATCTAATTAAAGTTTTAAAGAAAGACTCCTGTAAAGTCGCAGAAATAGTAGATGCATTTGAAAACTTTATGGCCTTCCCCCATTGGTCTTCATCAAATTTTATGTTAAAATCCCTTTCCCATCTTTGAATGTATACATTTTTAAAGAGTTCGGTGTTGTCATTAGGGTGGGAATATATGTTTTTAAGACTCCAAGTCGACTTAAGAGCAACATTTGCAAACATGGAGGCCACAATATCCGAATTCAAAGCTCTACTAGTCAAAAATTTCCGCAGAAGATCTTTCAGAAGTAGATAAGAGGTGAAATGTGTAGACGGGACATGAAATTTATTTTTAATTTCATTAAAGGGTAAAAAATTTTGTCCGTCCCATAAATCCCCTACCGTATTAATTTTAAAGCTGCACCACTCCTCTGGAACTGGACATTTATATATTTTTGATAATAATTTTAATGGGAATTTTTTCAAAATGCTTTTCCTGTCGTCGCCTTTCTTTAATTTTGTGAAACTCCTCCACATAGTCAGTATAGAATTTACAACAGGATGTTGATAAGTAATGATCGAAGGAGATAGCAGATCTTTAAAGAAAAAATCTGATATTGAACTAGTCCCATAATGTTCTAGCTCAAGGTCCAACCAAGCGGGAAGTGTTTTCGTAGAAAACCACTGTTGACTCTGAAGAATAAGAGAAGCTTGAAAATAGATTTGAATATTGGGGAGTGCAAGGCCTCCATTACTCTTTTTCTTATATAAAATTTCAGTAGCAACTCTAGGTTTCTTCCCTTTCCAGATAAAAAGGTTAATTGCTTTTTGGATTTTAAATAAAAGGGAAGTGGGAATCGTAAGAGGTAAATTCCTAAGTACAAAAAGAATTTTAGGTAAAATATATGTTTTTATTACCAAGGTTCTTCCTATCAGGGATAGATCGCAATTATTATAACCAGAAAGGTCTTTTAAGATTTTCTTACTGAGATGTTCCATATTCTTAGAAACAATGAGTTTCAAATCTTTAGGGAAAATTATCCCCAAGTATTCAAGTTCAAAATCTTCCCAGTAAAATTCAGATAATTCTTTAAAGGCTTATTTTACTGACAGATTGAATACAGTGCAATGCCTCCCATATAGAGGTGAATAAGAGTAGTAGTAGTAGTAGAAGAGTTGGTCAAGTTAAATCAAGGCTAAGGAATTGGAAATGTGCAACTTGGACCAAGAAAAACTAATTACAGAGCAACGACATTTGAAAAAAGCATTCAAATCATGCTTTGAAAACACTACTTGTGTATCCCGATTTCAATTCAATCTGTCTTTGGAAACCGCTTAAGAGAGTGAGTGCACCATTCTCAGAGGAACTGCAGATACTGAAATGATGTGTGGAGTGAAGTGAGCAAGCTATTTTTACATCTCCCTGGCGAGCATCGCCCACCTGTCTGCTGAGGCTCCCTCAGCAGACTGAAGCTGACTACTACTGCGCAGCTGCTACAGACTGTGGGCTGATCATTGTGACACGTGGTCCCATTGTGACACGTGGTCCCATTGTTCCAGGAATAGAACACATCCAAGCATTGTGTTCTATGAATGGCATGATTCCTATCACAGTGTTCCATGGATGGAACACATCCTATTTACTGCAGGCAAGCAGCGCACCTAGCTGCTGCTGCTGCTGCTGCTACAAGCCACTAGAATACCGTCTGTCAGACAGGTGGACGTAGGCCGAACATTCAAATAACTCGCCAGATAAATCGTTGCTTTTCCATTTAATTCATATATGAATTAATTCAAAATTGAACAGTAAATTTCAAAGTTGGAAGGCCACAAGAGGGGGACAATGTTTCAAAAATGAAACGACATATCATTGCATGAGGGATGTGGTAGGAATTGAATGCTTGAATTAAGACTGGGGAAGTACTGAGGGGAAGGGGCTGCAGGCCTTGTAGCAGGTGGGTGTGCAGAAATGTAGCTATCCAAAGCCAAACACATTACCGCAGCTTGTCACACCTGTACCTACCAAGCAGCAAAGGCCAAGATAGATCGTTATTTTACTGACAGATTGAATACAGTGCAATGCCTCCCATATAGAGGTGAATAAGAGTAGTAGTAGTAGTAGTAGTAGTAGAAGAGTTGGTCAAGTTAAATCAAGGCTAAGGAATTGGAAATGTGCAACTTGGACCAAGAAAAACTAATTACAGAGAAACGAAATTTGAAAAAAGCATTCTAATCATGCTTTGAAAACACTACTTGTGTATCCCGATTTCAATTCAATCTGTTTTTGGAAACCGCTTAAGAGAGTGAGTGCACCATTCTCAGAGGAACTGCAGATACTGAAATGATGCGTGGAGTGAAGTTAGCAAGCTATTTTTACATCTCCCTGGCGAGCATCGCCCACCTGTGTGCTGAGGCTCCCTCAGCAGACTGAAGCTGACTACTACTGCGCAGCTGCTACAGACTGTGTGCTGACCATTGTGACACGTGGTCCCATTGTGACACGTGGTCCCATTGTTCCAGGAATAGAACACATCCAAGCATTGTGTTCTATGAATGGCATGATTCCTATCACAGTGTTCCATGGATGGAACACATCCTATTTACTGCAGGCAAGCAGCGCACCTAGCTGCTGCTGCTGCTACAAGCCACTAGAATACCGTCTGTCAGACAGGTGGACGTAGGCCGAACATTCAAATAACTCGCCAGATAAATCGTTGCTTTTCCATTTAATTCATATATGAATTAATTCAAAATTGAACAGTAAATTTCAAAGTTGGAAGGCCACAAGAGGGGGACAATGTTTCAAAAATGAAACGACATATCATTGCATGAGGGATGTGGTAGAAATTGAATGCTTGAATTAAGACTGGGGAAGTACTGAGGGGAAGGGGCTGCAGGCCTTGTAGCAGGTGGGTGTGCAGAAATGTAGCTATCCAAAGCCAAACACATTACTGCAGCTTGTCATACCTGTACCTACCAAGCAGCAAAGGCCAAGATAGATCGTTATTTTACTGACAGATTGAATACAGTGCAATGCCTCCCATATAGAGGTGAATAAGAGTAGTAGTAGTAGTAGTAGAAGAGTTGGTCAAGTTAAATCAAGGCTAAGGAATTGGAAATGTGCAACTTGGACCAAGAAAAACTAATTACAGAGCAACGACATTTGAAAAAAGCATTCAAATCATGCTTTGAAAACACTACTTGTGTATCCCGATTTCAATTCAATCTGTCTTTGGAAACCGCTTAAGAGAGTGAGTGCACCATTCTCAGAGGAACTGCAGATACTGAACTGATGCGTGGAGTGAAGTGAGCAAGCTATTTTTCCATCTCCCTGGCGAGCATCGCCCACCTGTCTGCTGAGGCTCCCTCAGCAGACTGAAGCTGACTACTACTGCGCAGCTGCTACAGACTGTGGGCTGCCCATTGTGACACGTGGTCCCATTGTGACACGTGGTCCCATTGTTCCAGGAATAGAACACATCCAAGCATTGTGTTCTATGAATGGCATGATTCCTATCACAGTGTTCCATGGATGGAACACATCCTATTTACTGCAGGCAAGCAGCGCACCTAGCTGCTGCTGCTGCTGCTGCTACAAGCCACTAGAATACCGTCTGTCAGACAGGTGGACGTAGGCCGAACATTCAAATAACTCGCCAGATAAATCGTTGCTTTTCCATTTAATTCATATATGAATTAATTCAAAATTGAACAGTAAATTTCAAAGTTGGAAGGCCAAAAGAGGGGGACAATGTTTCAAAAATGAAACGGCATATCATTGCATGAGGGATGTGGTAGGAATTGAATGCTTGAATTAATACCGGGGAAGTACTGAGGGGAAGGGGCTGCAGGCCTTGTAGCAGGTGGGTGTGCAGAAATGTAGCTATCCAAAGCCAAACACATTACTGCAGCTTGTCACACCTGTACCTACCAAGCAGCAAAGGCCAAGATAGATCGTTATTTTACTGACAGATTGAATACAGTGCAATGCCTCCCATATAGAGGTGAATAAGAGTAGTAGTAGTAGTAGTAGTAGAAGAGTTGGTCAAGTTAAATCAAGGCTAAGGAGTTGGAAATGTGCAACTTGGACCAAGAAAAACTAATTACAGAGCAACGACATTTGAAAAAAGCATTCAAATCATGCTTTGAAAACACTACTTGTGTATCCCAATTTCAATTCAATCTGTCTTTGGAAACCGCTTTAGAGAGTGAGTGCACCATTCTCAGAGGAACTGCAGATACTGAAATGATGCGTGAAGTGAGCAAGCTATTTTTCCATCTCCCTGGCGAGAATCGACCACGTGTCTGCTGAGGCTCCCTCAGCAGACTGAAGCTGACTACTACTGCGCAGCTGCTACAGACTGTGGGCTGCCCATTGTGACACGTGGTCCCATTGTGACACCTTGTCCCATTGTTCCAGGAATAGAACACATCCAAGAATTGTGTTCTATGAATGGCATGATTCCTATCACAGTGTTCCATGGATGGAACACATCCTATTTACTGCAGGCAAGCAGCGCACCTAGCTGCTGCTGCTGCTGCTGCTACAAGCCACTAGAATACCGTCTGTTAGACAGGTGGACGTAGGCCGAACATTCAAATAACTCGCCAGATAAATCGTTGCTTTTCCATTTAATTCATATATGAATTAATTCAAAATTGAACAGTAAATTTCAAAGTTGGAAGGCCACAAGAGGGGGACAATGTTTCAAAAATGAAACGACATATCATTGCATGAGGGATGTGGTAGGAATTGAATGCTTGAATTAAGACTGGGGAAGTACTGAGGGGAAGGGGCTGCAGGCCTTGTAGCAGGTGGGTGTGCAGAAATGTAGCTATCCAAAGCCAAACACATTACTGCAGCTTGTCACACCTGTACCTACCAAGCAGCAAAGGCCAAGATAGATCGTTATTTTACTGACAGATTGAATACAGTGCAATGCCTCCCATATAGAGGTGAATAAGAGTAGTAGTAGTAGTAGTAGTAGTAGTAGTAGAAGAGTTGGTCAAGTTAAATCAAGGCTAAGGAATTGGAAATGTGCAACTTGGACCAAGAAAAACTAATTACAGAGCAACGACATTTGAAAAAAGCATTCAAATCATGCTTTGAAAACACTACTTGTGTATCCCGATTTCAATTCAGTCTGTCTTTGGAAACCGCTTAAGAGAGTGAGTGCACCATTCTCAGAAGAACTGCAGATACTGAAATGATGCGTGGAGTGAAGTGAGCAAGCTATTTTTCCATCTCCCTGGCGAGCATCGCCCACCTGTCTGCTGAGGCTCCCTCAGCAGACTGAAGCTGACTACTACTGCGCAGCTGCTACAGACTGTGGGCTGCCCATTGTGACACGTGGTCCCATTGTGACACGTGGTCCCATTGTTCCAGGAATAGAACACATCCAAGCATTGTGTTCTATGAATGGCATGATTCCTATCACAGTGTTCCATTGATGGAACACATCCTATTTACTGCAGGCAAGCAGCGCACCTAGCTGCTGCTGCTGCTGCTACAAGCCACTAGAATACCGTCTGTCAGACAGGTGGACGTAGGCCGAACATTCAAATAACTCGCCAGATAAATCGTTGCTTTTCCATTTAATTCATATATGAATTAATTCAAAATTGAACAGTAAATTTCAAAGTTGGAAGGCCACAAGAGGGGGACAATGTTTCAAAAATGAAACGACATATCAATGCATGAGGGATGTGGTAGGAATTGAATGCTTGAATTAAGACTGGGGAAGTACTGAGGGGAAGGGTCTGCTGGCCTTGTAGCAGGTGGGTGTGCAGAAATGTAGCTATCCAAAGCCAAACACATTACTGCAGCTTGTCACACCTGTACCTACCAAGCAGCAAAGGCCAAGATAGATCGTTATTTTACTGACAGATTGAATACAGTGCAATGCCTCCCATATAGAGGTGACTTATTCAGTAGTAGTAGTAGTAGTAGTAGAAGAGTTGGTCAAGTTAAATCAAGGCTAAGGAATTGGAAATGTGCAACTTGGACCAAGAAAAACTAATTACAGAGCAACGACATTTGAAAAAAGCATTCAAATCATGCTTTGAAAACACTACTTGTGTATCCCAATTTCAATTCAATCTGTCTTTGGAAACCGCTTAAGAGAGTGAGTGCACCATTCTCAGAGGAACTGCAGATACTGAAATGATGCGTGGAGTGAAGTGAGCAAGCTATTTTTCCATCTCCCTGGCGAGCATCGCCCACCTGTCTGCTGAGGCTCCCTCAGCAGACTGAAGCTGACTACTACTGCGCAGCTGCTACAGACTGTGGGCTGCCCATTGTGACACGTGATCCCATTGTGACACGTGGTCCCATTGTTCCAGGAATAGAACACATCCAAGAATTGTGTTCTATGAATGGCATGATTCCTATCACAGTGTTCCATGGATGGAACACATCCTATTTACTGCAGGCAAGCAGCGCACCTAGCTGCTGCTGCTGCTACAAGCCATTAGAATACCGTCTGTCAGACAGGTGGACGTAGGCCGAACATTCAAATAACTCGCCAGATAAATCGTTGCTTTTCCATTTAATTCATATATGAATTAATTCAAAATTGAACAGTAAATTTCAAAGTTGGAAGGCCACAAGAGGGGGACAATGTTTCAAAAACGAAACGACATATCATTGCATGAGGGATGTGGCAGAAATTGAATGCTTGAATTAAGACTGGGGAAGTACTGAGGGGAAGGGGCTGCAGGCCTTGTAGCAGGTGGGTGTGCAGAAATGTAGCTATCCAAAGCCAAACACATTACTGCAGCTTGTCACACCTGTACCTACCAAGCAGCAAAGGCCAAGATAGATCGTTATTTTACTGACAGATTGAGTACAGTGCAATGCCTCCCATATAGAGGTGAATAAGAGTAGTAGTAGTAGTAGTAGTAGTAGAAGAGTTGGTCAAGTTAAATCAAGGCTAAGGAATTGGAAATGTGCAACTTTGACCAAAAAAAACTAATTACAGAGCAAAGACATTTGAAAAAAGCATTCAAATCATGCTTTGAAAACACTACTTGTGTATCCCGATTTTAATTCAATCTGTCTTTGGAAACCGCTTAAGAGTGTAAGTGCACCATTCTCAGAGGAACTGCAGATACTGAAATGATGCGTGGAGTGAAGTGAGCAAGCTATTTTTCCATCTCCCTGGCGAGCATCGCCCACCTGTCTGCTGAGGCTCCCTCAGCAGACTGAAGCTGACTACTACTGCGCAGCTGCTACAGACTGTGGGCTGCCCATTGTGACACGTGGTCCCATTGTGACACGTGGTCCCATTGTTCCAGGAATAGAACACATCCAAGCATTGTGTTCTATGAATGGCATGATTCCTATCACAGTGTTCCATGGATGGAACACATCCTATTTACTGCAAGCAAGCAGCGCACCTAGCTGCTGCTGCTGCTGCTGCTGCTACAAGCCACTAGAATACCGTCTGTCAGACAGGTGGACGTAGGCCGAACATTCAAATAACTCGCCAAATAAATCGTTGCTTTTCCATTTAATTCATATATGAATTAATTCAAAATTGAACAGTAAACTTCAAAGTTGGAAGGCCACAAGAGGGGGACAATGTTTCAAAAATGAAACGACATATCATTGCATGAGGGATGTGGTAGGAATTGAATGCTTGAATTAAGACTGGGGAAGTACTGAGGGGAAGGGGCTGCAGGCCTTGTAGCAGGTGGGTGTGCAGAAATGTAGCTATCCAAAGCCAAACACATTACTGCAGCTTGTCACACCTGTACCTACCAAGCAGCAAAGGCCAAGATAGATCGTTATTTTACTGACAGATTGAATACAGTGCAATGCCTCCCATATAGAGGTGAATAAGAGTAGTAGTAGTAGTAGTAGTAGTAGTAGTAGAAGAGTTGGTCAAGTTAAATCAAGGCTAAGGAATTGGAAATGTGAAACTTGCACCAAGAAAAACTAACTACAGAGCAACGACATTTGAAAAAAGCATTCAAATCATGCTTTGAAAACACTACTTGTGTATCCCAATTTCAATTCAATATGTCTTTGGAAACCGCTTAAGAGGGTGAGTGCACCATTCTCAGAGGAACTGCAGATACTGAAATGATGCGTGGAGTGAAGTGAGCAAGCTATTTTTCCATCTCCCTGGCGAGCATCGCCCACCTGTCTGCTGAGGCTCCCTCAGCAGACTGAAGCTGACTACTACTGCGCAGCTGCTACAGACTGTGGGCTGCCCATTGTGACACATGGTCCCATTGTGACACGTGGTCCCATTGTTCCAGGAATAGAACGCATCCAAGCATTGTGTTCTATGAATGGCATGATTCCTATCACAGTGTTCCATGGATGGAACACATCCTATTTACTGCAGGCAAGCAGCGCACCTAGCTGCTGCTGCTGCTGCTGCTACAAGCCACTAGAATACCGTCTGTCAGACAGGTGGACGTAGGCCGAACATTCAAATAACTCGCCAGATAAATCGTTGCTTTTCCATTTAATTCATATATGAATTAATTCAAAATTGAACAGTAAATTTCAAAGTTGGAAGGCCACAAGAGGGGGACAATGTTTCAAAAATGAAACGACATATCATTGCATGAGGGATGTGGTAGGAATTGAATGCTTGAATTAAGACTGGGGAAGTACTGAGGGGAAGGGGCTGCAGGCCTTGTAGCAGGTGGGTGTGCAGAAATGTAGCTATCCAAAGCCAAACACATTACCGCAGCTTGTCATACCTGTACCTACCAAGCAGCAAAGGCCAAGATAGATCGTTATTTTACTGACAGATTGAATACAGTGCAATGCCTCCCATATAGAGGTGAATAAGAGTAGTAGTAGTAGTAGTAGTAGAAGAGTTGGTCAAGTTAAATCAAGGCTAAGGAATTGGAAATGTGCAACTTGGACCAAGAAAAACTAATTACAGAGCAACGACATTTGAAAAAAGCATTCAAATCATGCTTTGAAAACACTACTTGTGTATCCCGATTTCAATTCAATCTGTCTTTGGAAACCGCTTAAGAGAGTGAGTGCACCATTCCCAGAGGAACTACAGATACTGAAATGATGCGTGGAGTGAAGTGAGCAAGCTATTTTTCCATCTCCCTGGCGAGCATCGCCCACCTGTCTTCTCAGGCTCCCTCAGCAGACTGAAGCTGACTACTACTGCGCAGCTGCTACAGACTGTGGGCTGCCCATTGTGACACGTGGTCCCATTGTGACACGTGGTCCCATTGTTCCAGGAATAGAACACATCCAAGAATTGTGTTCTATGAATGGCATGATTCCTATCACAGTGTTCCATGGATGGAACACATCCTATTTACTGCAGGCAAGCAGCGCACCTAGCTGCTGCTGTTGCTACAAGCCACTAGAATACCGTCTGTCAGACAGGTGGACGTAGGCCGAACATTCAAATAACTCGCCAGATAAATCGTTGCTTTTCCATTTAATTCATATATGAATTAATTCAAAATTGAACAGTAAATTTCAAAGTTGGAAGGCCACAAGAGGGGGACAATGTTTCAAAAACGAAACGACATATCATTGCATGAGGGATGTGGTAGGAATTGAATGCTTGAATTAAGACTGGGGAAGTACTGAGGGGAAGGGGCTGCAGGCCTTGTAGCAGGTGGGTGTGCAGAAATGTAGCTATCCAAAGCCAAACACATTACTGCAGCTTGTCACACCTGTACCTACCAAGCAGCAAAGGCCAAGATAGATCGTTATTTTACTGACAGATTGAATACAGTGCAATGCCTCCCATATAGAGGTGAATAAGAGTAGTAGTAGTAGTAGTAGTAGTAGTAGAAGAGTTGGTCAAGTTAAATCAAGGCTAAGGAATTGGAAATGTGCAACTTGCACCAAGAAAAACTAATTACAGAGCAACGACATTTGAAAAAAGCATTCAAATCATGCTTTGAAAACACTACTTGTGTATCCCAATTTCAATTCAATCTGTCTTTGGAAACCGCTTAAGAGAGTGAGTGCACCATTCTCAAAGGAACTGCAGATACTGAAATGATGTGTGGAGTGAAGTGAGCAAGCTATTTTTCCATCTCCCTGGCGAGCATCGCCCACCTGTCTGCTGAGGCTCCCTCAGCAGACTGAAGCTGACTACTACTGAGCAGCTGCTACAGACTGTGGGCGGCCCATTGTGACACGTGGTCCCATTGTGACACGTGGTCAAATTGTTCCAGGAATAGAACACATCCAAGCATTGTGTTCTATGAATGGCATGATTCCTATCACAGTGTTCCATGGATGGAACACATCTTATTTACTGCAGGCAAGCAGCGCACCTAGCTGCTGCTGCTGCTGCTGCTGCTGCTGCTACAAGCCACTAGAATACCGTCTGTCAGACAGGTGGACATAGGCCGAACATTCAAATAACTCGCCAGATAAATCGTTGCTTTTCCATTTAATTCATATATGAATTAATTCAAAATTGAACAGTAAATTTCAAAGTTGGAAGGCCACAAGAGGGGGACATTGTTTCAAAAATGAAACGACATATCATTGCATGAGGGATGTGGTAGAAATTGAATGCTTGAATTAAGACTGGGGAAGTACTGAGGGGAAGGGGCTGCAGGCCTTGTAGCAGGTGGGTGTGCAGAAATGTAGCTATCCAAAGCCAAACACATTACTGCAGCTTGTCATACCTGTACCTACCAAGCAGCAAAGGCCAAGATAGATCGTTATTTTACTGACAGATTGCATACAGTGCAATGCCTCCCATATAGAGGTGAATAAGAGTAGTAGTAGTAGTAGTAGAAGAGTTGGTCAAGTTAAATCAACGCTAAGGAATTGGAAATGTGCAACTTGGACCAAGAAAAACTAATTACAGAGCAACGACATTTGAAAAAAGCATTCAAATCATGCTTTGAAAACATTACTTGTGTATCCCGATTTCAATTCAATCTGTCTTTGGAAACCGCTTAAGAGAGTGAGTGCACCATTCTCAGAGGAACTGCAGATACTGAACTGATGCGTGGAGTGAAGTGAGCAAGCTATTTTTCCATCTCCCTGGCAAGCATCGCCCACCTGTCTGCTGAGGCTCCCTCAGCAGACTGAAGCTGACTACTACTGCGCAGCTGCTACAGACTGTGGGCTGCCCATTGTGACACGTGATCCCATTGTGACACGTGGTCCCATTGTTCCAGGAATAGAACACATCCAAGCATTGTGTTCTATGAATGGCATGATTCCTATCACAGTGTTCCATGGATGGAACACATCCTATTTACTGCAGGCAAGCAGCGCACCTAGCTGCTGCTGCTGCTGCTGCTACAAGCCACTAGAATACCGTCTGTCAGACAGGTGGACGTAGGCCGAACATTCAAATAACTCGCCAGATAAATCGTTGCTTTTCCATTTATTTCATATATGAATTAATTCAAAATTGAACAGTAAATTTCAAAGTTGGAAGGCCACAAGAGGGGGACAATGTTTCAAAAATGAAACGGCATATCATTGCATGAGGGATGTGGTAGGAATTGAATGCTTGAATTAAGACCGGGGAAGTACTGAGGGGAAGGGGCTGCAGGCCTTGTAGCAGGTGGGTGTGCAGAAATGTAGCTATCCAAAGCCAAACACATTACTGCAGCTTGTCACACCTGTACCTACCAAGCAGCAAAGGCCAAGATAGATCGTTATTTTACTGACAGATTGAATACAGTGCAATGCCTCCCATATAGAGGTGAATAAGAGTAGTAGTAGTAGTAGTAGTAGAAGAGTTGGTCAAGTTAAATCAAGGCTAAGGAATTGGAAATGTGCAACTTGGACCAAGAAAAACTAATTACAGAGCAACGACATTTGAAAAAAGCATTCAAATCATGCTTTGAAAACACTACTTGTGTATCCCAATTTCAATTCAATCTGTCTTTGGAAACCGCTTTAGAGAGTGAGTGCACCATTCTCAGAGGAACTGCAGATACTGAAATGATGCGTGGAGTGAAGTGAGCAAGCTATTTTTCCATCTCCCTGGCGAGCATCGCCCACCTGTCTGCTGAGGCTCCCTCAGCAGACTGAAGCTGACTACTACTGCGCAGCTGCTACAGACTGTGGGCTGCCCATTGTGACACGTGGTCCCATTGTGACACGTTGTCCCATTGTTCCAGGAATAGAACACATCCAAGAATTGTGTTCTATGATTGGCATGATTCCTATCACAGTGTTCCATGGATGGAACACATCCTATTTACTGCAGGCAAGCAGCGCACCTAGCTGCTGCTGCTGCTGCTGCTACAAGCCACTAGAATACCGTCTGTTAGACAGGTGGACGTAGTCCGAACATTCAAATAACTCGCCAGATAAATCGTTGCTTTTCCATTTAATTCATATATGAATTAATTCAAAATTGAACAGTAAATTTCAAAGTTGGAAGGCCACAAGAGGGGGACAATGTTTCAAAAATGAAACGACATATCATTGCATGAGGGATGTGGTAGGAATTGAATGCTTGAATTAAGACTGGGGAAGTACTGAGGGGAAGGGGCTGCAGGCCTTGTAGCAGGTGGGTGTGCAGAAATGTAGCTATCCAAAGCCAAACACATTACTGCAGCTTGTCACACCTGTACCTACCAAGCAGCAAAGGCCAAGATAGATCGTTATTTTACTGACAGATTGAATACAGTGCAATGCCTCCCATATAGAGGTGAATAAGAGTAGTAGTAGTAGTAGTAGTAGTAGTAGTAGTAGTAGAAGAGTTGGTCAAGTTAAATCAAGGCTAAGGAATTGGAAATGTGCAACTTGGACCAAGAAAAACTAATTACAGAGCAACGACATTTGAAAAAAGCATTCAAATCATGCTTTGAAAACACTACTTGTGTATCCCGATTTCAATTCAGTCTGTCTTTGGAAACCGCTTAAGAGAGTGAGTGCACCATTCTCAGAAGAACTGCAGATACTGAAATGATGCGTGGAGTGAAGTGTGCAAGCTATTTTTCCATCTCCCTGGCGAGCATCGCCCACCTGTCTGCTGAGGCTCCCTCAGCAGACTGAAGCTGACTACTACTGCGCAGCTGCTACAGACTGTGGGCTGCCCATTGTGACACGTGGTCCCATTGTGACACGTGGCCCCATTGTTCCAGGAATAGAACACATCCAAGCATTGTGTTCTATGAATGGCATGATTCCTATCACAGTGTTCCATGGATGGAACACATCCTATTTACTGCAGGCAAGCAGCACACCTAGCTGCTGCTGCTGCTACAAGCCATTAGAATACCGTCTGTCAGACAGGTGGACGTAGGCCGAACATTCAAATAACTCGCCAGATAAATCGTTGCTTTTCCATTTAATTCATATATGAATTAATTCAAAATTGAACAGTAAATTTCAAAGTTGGAAGGCCACAAGAGGGGGACAATGTTTCAAAAACGAAACGACATATCATTGCATGAGGGATGTGGCAGAAATTGAATGCTTGAATTAAGACTGGGGAAGTACTGAGGGGAAGGGGCTGCAGGCCTTGTAGCAGGTGGGTGTGCAGAAATGTAGCTATCCAAAGCCAAACACATTACTGCAGCTTGTCACACCTGTACCTACCAAGCAGCAAAGGCCAAGATAGATCGTTATTTTACTGACAGATTGAGTACAGTGCAATGCCTCCCATATAGAGGTGAATAAGAGTAGTAGTAGTAGTAGTAGTAGTAGAAGAGTTGGTCAAGTTAAATCAAGGCTAAGGAATTGGAAATGTGCAACTTTGACCAAAAAAAACTAATTACAGAGCAACGACATTTGAAAAAAGCATTCAAATCATGCTTTGAAAACACTACTTGTGTATCCCGATTTCAATTCAATCTGTCTTTGGAAACCGCTTAAGAGTGTAAGTGCACCATTCTCAGAGGAACTGCAGATACTGAAATGATGCGTGGAGTGAAGTGAGCAAGCTATTTTTCCATCTCCCTGGCGAGCATCGCCCACCTGTCTGCTGAGGCTCCCTCAGCAGACTGAAGCTGACTACTACTGCGCAGCTGCTACAGACTGTGGGCTGCCCATTGTGACACGTGGTCCCATTGTGACACGTGGTCCCATTGTTCCAGGAATAGAACACATCCAAGCATTGTGTTCTATAAATGGCATGATTCCTATCACAGTGTTCCATGGATGGAACACATCCTATTTACTGCAAGCAAGCAGCACACCTAGCTGCTGCTGCTGCTGCTGCTGCTACAAGCCACTAGAATACCGTCTGTCAGACAGGTGGACGTAGGCCGAACATTCAAATAACTCGCCAAATAAATCGTTGCTTTTCCATTTAATTCATATATGAATGAATTCAAAATTGAACAGTAAACTTCAAAGTTGGAAGGCCACAAGAGGGGGACAATGTTTCAAAAATGAAACGACATATCATTGCATGAGGGATGTGGTAGGAATTGAATGCTTGAATTAAGACTGGGGAAGTACAGAGGGGAAGGGGCTGCAGGCCTTGTAGCAGGTGGGTGTGCAGAAATGTAGCTATCCAAAGCCAAACACATTACTGTAGCTTGTCACACCTGTACCTACCAAGCAGCAAAGGCCAAGATAGATCGTTATTTTACTGACAGATTGAATACAGTGCAATGCCTCCCATATAGAGGTGAATAAGAGTAGTAGTAGTAGTAGTAGTAGTAGAAGAGTTGGTCAAGTTAAATCAAGGCTAAGGAATTGGAAATGTGCAACTTGGACCAAGAAAAACTAATTACAGAGCAACGACATTTGAAAATAGCATTCAAATCATGCTTTGAAAACAGTACTTGTGTATCCCAATTTAAATTCAATCTGTCTTTGGAAACCGCTTAAGAGAGTGAGTGCACCATTCTCAGAGGAACTGCAGATACTGAAATGATGCGTGGAGTGAAGTGAGCAAGCTATTTTTCCATCTCCCTGGCGAGCATCGCCCACCTGTCTGCTGAGGCTCCCTCAACAGACTGAAGCTGACTACTACTGCGCAGCTGCTACAGACTGTGGGCTGCCCATTGTGACACGTGGTCTCATTGTGACACGTGGTCCCATTGTTCCAGGAATAGAACACATCCAAGCATTGCGTTCTATGAATGGCATGATTCCTATCACAGTGTTCCATGGATGCAACACATCCTATTTACTGCAGGCAAGCAGCGCACCTAGCTGCTGCTGCTGCTGCTGCTGCTGTTTTTCTACTCCTCTCATGAGCCCAAACAAGACTCTAAAAGGATGAGTTTGCAACTACTTTACTTTTGGAGAAAATTCAAAACATTCATTATTCAATAGAGCCCAATAGCAAAAACCAGCGTTTTGAATGAAGAATCACATTTCTTGGTAGAATCATGCAGGATTGAAATTTTTGATGGTTTTTTACTCCTCTCAACAGCCCAAACAAGTTTCTGAAAGGATGAGTTTGCAACTACTTTACTTTTGGAGAAAATTCAAAACATTCATTATTCAATAGGGCCCAAAATATCAAAAACCAGCGGTTTGAATGAACACACATTTCTTGGTAGAATCGTGCAGGACTGAAATTTTTGATTTTTTTTCTACTCCTCTCATGAGCCCAAACAAGTCTCTAAAAGGATGAGTTTGCAACTACTTTACTTTTGGAGAAAATTCAAAACATTCATTATTCAATAGAGCCCAATAGCAAAAACCAGCGTTTTGAATGAAGAATCACATTTCTTGGTGGAATCATGCAGGATTGAAATTTTTGATGGTTTTTTACTCCTCTCAACAGCCCAAACAAGTTTCTAAAAGGATGAGTTTGCAACTACTTTACTTTTGGAGAAAATTCAAAACATTCATTATTCAATAGGGCCCAAACTATCAAAAACCAGCGGTTTGAATGAACACTCACATTTCTTGGTAGAATCGTGCAGGACTGAAATTTTTGATGCTTTTCTACTCCTCTCATGAGCCCAAACAAGATTCTAAAAGGATGAGTTTGCAACTACTTTACTTTTGGAGAAAATTCAAAACATTCATTATTCATTAGAGCCCAATAGCAAAAACCAGCGTTTTGAATGAAGATTCACATTTCTTGGTAGAATCATGCAGGATTGAAATTTTTGATGGTTTTTTACTCCTCTCAAAAGCCCAAACAAGTTTCTAAAAGGATGAGTTTGCAACTACTTTACTTTTGGAGAAAATTCAAAACATTCATTATTCAATAGGGCCCAAACTATCAAAAACCAGCGGTTTGAATGAACACTCACATTTCTTGGTAGAATCGTGCAGGACTGAAATTTTTGATGTTTTTCTACTCCTCTCATGAGCCCAAACAAGACTCTAAAAGGATGAGTTTGCAACTACTTTACTTTTGGAGAAAATTCAAAACATTCATTATTCAATAGAGCCCAATAGCAAAAACCAGCGTTTTGAATGAAGAATCACATTTCTTGGTAGAAAATGCAGGATTGAAATTTTTGATGGTTTTTTACTCCTCCCAACAGCCCAAACAAGTTTCTAAAAGGATGAGTTTGCAACTACTTTACTTTTGGAGAAAATTCAAAACATTCATTATTCAATAGGGCCCAAAATATCAAAAACCAGCGGTTTGAATGAACACACATTTCTTGGTAGAATCGTGCAGGACTGAAATTTTTGATGTTTTTCTACTCCTCTCATGAGCCCAAACAAGTCTATAAAAGGATGAGTTTCCCACTACTTTAGTTTTGGAGAAAATTCAAAACATTCATTATTCAATAGGGTAAAAAAAAATCAAAAACCAGCGGTTTGAATGAACACTCACATTTCTTGGTAGAATCGTGCAGGACTGAAATTTTTGATGTTTTTCTACTCCTCTCATGAGCCCAAACCAAGACTCTAAAAGGATGAGTTTGCATCTACTTTACTTTTGGAGAAAATTCAAAACATTCATTATTCAATAGAGCCCAATAGCAAAAACCAGCGTTTTGAATGAAGAATCACATTTCTTGGTAGAATCATGCAGGATTGAAATTTTTGATGGTTTTTTACTCCTCTCAACAGCCCAAACAAGTTTCTAAAAGGATGAGTTTGCAACTACTTTACTTTTGGAGAAAATTCAAAACATTCATTATTCAATAGGGCCCAAAATATCAAAAACCAGCGGTTTGAATGAACACACATTTCTTGGTAGAATCATGCAGGACTGAAATTTTTGATGTTTTTCTACTCCTCTCATGAGCGTAAACAAGTCTCTAAAAGCATGAGTTTGCAACTACTTTACTTTTGGAGAAAATTCAAAACATTCATTATTCAATAGAACCCAATAGCAAAAATCAGCGTTTTGAATGAAGAATCACGTTTCTTGGTAGAATCATGCAGGATTGAAATTTTTGATGGTTTTTTACTCCTCTCAACAGCCCAAACAAGTTTCTAAAAGGATGAGTTTGCAACTACTTTACTTTTGGAGAAAATTCAAAACATTCATTATTCAATATGGCCCAAACTATCAAAAACCAGCGGTTTGAATGAACACTCACATTTCTTGGTAGAATCGTGCAGGACTGAAATTTTTGATGTTTTTGTACTCCTCTCATGAGCCCAAACAAGACTCTAAAAGGATGAGTTTGCAACTACTTTACTTTTGGAGAAAATTCAAAACATTCATTATTCAATAGAGCCCAATAGCAAAAACCAGCGTTTTGAATGAAGAATCACATTTCTTGGTAGAAAATGCAGGATTGAAATTTTTGATGGTTTTTTACTCCTCTCAACAGCCCAAACAAGTTTCTAAAAGGATGAGTTTGCAACTACTTTACTTTTGGAGAAAATTCAAAACATTCATTATTCAATAGGGCCCAAAATATAAAAAACCAGCGGTTTGAATGAACACACATTTCTTGGTAGAATCGTGCAGGACTGAAATTTTTGATGTTTTTCTACTCCTCTCATGAGCCCAAACAAGTCTATAAAAGGATGAGTTTGCAACTACTTTACTTTTGGAGAAAATTCAAAACATTCATTATTCAATAGAACCCAATAGCAAAAATCAGCGTTTTGAATGAAGAATCACATTTCTTGGTAGAATCATGCAGGATTGAAATTTTTGATGGTTTTTTACTCCTCTCAACAGCCCAAACAAGTTTCTAAAAGGATGAGTTTGCAACTACTTTACTTTTGGAGAAAATTCAAAACATTCATTATTCAATAGTGCCCAAACTATCAAAAACCAGCGGTTTGAATGAACACTCACATTTCTTGGTAGAATCGTGCAGGACTGAAATTTTTGATGTTTTTCTACTCCTCTCATGAGCACAAACAAGTCTCTAAAAGGATGAGTTTGCAACTACTTTATTTTTGGAGAAAATTCAAAACATTCATTATTCAATAGAGCCCAATAGCAAAAACCAGCGTTTTGAATGAAGAATCACATTTCTTGGTAGAATCATGCAGGATTGAAATTTTTGATGTTTTTTTACTCCTCTCAACAGCCCAAACAAGTTTCAAAAAGGATGAGTTTGCAACTACTTTACTTTTGGAGAAAATTCAAAACATTCATTATTCAATAGGGCCCAAAATATCAAAAACCAGCGGTTTGAATGAACAAACATTTCTTGGTAGAATCATGCAGGACTGAAATTTTTGATGTTTTTCTACTCCTCTCATGAGCCCAAACAAGTCTCTAAAAGCATGAGTTTGCAACTACTTTACTTTTGGAGAAAATTCAAAACATTTATTATTCAATAGAACCCAATAGCAAAAATCAGCGTTTTGAATGAAGAATCACATTTCTTGGTAGAATCATGCAGGATTGAAATTTTTGATGGTTTTTTACTCCTCTCAACAGCTCAAACAAGTTTCTAAAAGGATGAGTTTGCAACTACTTTACTTTTGGAGAAAATTCAAAACATTCATTATTCAATAGAACCCAATAGCAAAAATCAGCGTTTTGAATGAACACTCACATTTCTTGGTAGAATCGTGCAGGACTGAAATTTTTGATGTTTTTCTACTCCTCTCATGAGCACAAACAAGTCTCTAAAAGGATGAGTTTGCAACTACTTTACTTTTGGAGAAAATTCAAAACATTCATTATTCAATAGGGTAAAGAAAAATCAAAAACCAGCGGTTTGAATGAACACTCACATTTCTTGGTAGAATCGTGCAGGACTGAAATTTTTGATGTTTTTCTACTCCTCTCATGAGCCCAAACCAAGACTCTAAAAGGATGAGTTTGCATCTACTTTACTTTTGGAGAAAATTCAAAACATTCATTTTCATTATTCAATAGAGCCCAATAGCAAAAACCAGCGTTTTGAATGAAGAATCACATTTCTTGGTAGAATCATGCAGGATTGAAATTTTTGATGGTTTTTTACTCCTCTCAACAGCCCAAACAAGTTTCTAAAAGGATGAGTTTGCAACTACTTTACTTTTGGAGAAAATTCAAAACATTCATTATTCAATAGGGCCCAAAATATCAAAAACCAGCGGTTTGAATGAAGAATCACATTTCTTGGTAGAATCATGCAGGATTGAAATTTTTGATGGTTTTTTACTCCTCTCAACAGCCCAAACAAGTTTCTAAAAGGATGAGTTTGCAACTACTTTACTTTTGGAGAAAATTCAAAACATTCATTATTCAATAGGGCCCAAAATATCAAAAACCAGCGGTTTGAATGAACACACATTTCTTGGTAGAATCATGCAGGACTGAAATTTTTGATGTTTTTCTACTCCTCTCATGAGCCCAAACAAGTCTCTAAAAGCATGAGTTTGCAACTACTTTACTTTTGGAGAAAATTCAAAACATTCATTATTCAATAGAGCCTAATAGCAAAAATCAGGTTTTGAATGAAGAATCACATTTCTTGGTAGAATCATGCAGGATTGAAATTTTTGATGGTTTTTTACTCCTCTCAACAGCCCAAACAAGTTTCTAAAAGGATGAGTTTGCAACTACTTTACTTTTGGAGAAAATTCAAAACATTCATTATTCAAAAGGGCCCAAACTATCAAAAACCAGCGTTTTGAATGAACACTCACATTTCTTGGTAGAATCGTGCAGGACTGAAATTTTTGATGTTTTTCTACTCCTCTCATGAGCCCAAACAAGTCTCTAAAAGGATGAGTATGCAACTACTTTACTTTTGGAGAAAATTCAAAACATTCATTATTCAATAGAACCCAATAGCAAAAATCAGCGTTTTGAATGAAGAATCACATTTCTTGGTAGAATCATGCAGGATTGAAATTTTTGATGGTTTTTTACTCCTCTCAACAGCCCAAACAAGTTTCTAAAAGGATGAGTTTGCAACTACTTTACTTTTGGAGAAAATTCTAAACATTCTTTATTCAATAGGGCCCAAAATATCAAAAACCAGCGGTTTGAATGAACACACATTTCTTGGTAGAATCATGCAGGACTGAAATTTTTGATGGTTTTTTACTCCTCTCAACAGCCCAAACAAGTTTCTAAAAGGATGAGTTTGCAACTACTTTACTTTTGGAGAAAATTCAAAACATTCATTATTCAATAGGGCCCAAACTATCAAAAACCAGCGGTTTGAATGAACACTCACATTTCTTGGTAGAATCGTGCAGGATTGAAATTTTTGATGTTTTTCTACTCCTCTCATGAGCCCAAACCAAGTCTCTAAAAGGATGAGTTTGCAACTACTTTACTTTTGGAGAAAATTCAAAACATTCAATTGACATTCATTGAATTTTCTCCAAAAGTAAAGTAGTTGCAAACTCATCCTTTTAGAGACTTGTTTGGGCTCATGAGAGGAGTAGAAAAACATCAAAAATTTCAGTCCTGCACGATTCTACCAAGAAATGTGTGTTCATTTAAACCGCTGGTTTTTGATATTTTGGGCCCTATTGAATAATGAATGTTTTGAATTTTCTCCAAAAGTAAAGTAGTTGCAAACTCATCCTTTTAGAAACTTGTTTGGGCTTTTGAGCGGAGTAAAAAACCATCAAAAATTTCAATCCTGCATGATTCTACCAAGAAATGTGATTCTTCATTCAAAACGCTAGTTTTTGCTATTGGGCTCTAATGAATAATGAATGTTTTGAATTTTCTCCAAAAGTAAAGTAGTTGCAAACTCATCCTTTTAGAGTCTTGTTTGGGCTCATGAGAGGAGTAGAAAAAAATCAAAAATTTCAGTCCTGCACGATTCTACCAAGAAATGTGAGTGTTCATTCAAACCGCTGGTTTTTGATAGTTTGGGCCCTATTGAATAATGAATGTTTTGAATTTTCTCCAAAAGTAAAGTAGTTGCAAACTCATCCTTTTAGAAACTTGTTTGGGCTGTTGAGAGGAGTAAAAAACCATCATAAATTTCAATCCTGCATGATTCTACCAAGAAATGTGATTCTTCATTCAAAACGCTGGTTTTTGCTATTGGGCTCTATTGAATAATGAATGTTTTGAATTTTCTCCAAAAGTAAAGTAGTTGCAAACTCATCCTTTTAGAGTCTTGTTTGGGCTCATGAGAGGAGTAGAAAAACATCAAAAATTTCAATCCTGCACGATTCTACCAAGAAATGTGAGTGTTCATTCAAACCGCTGGTTTTTGATAGTTTGGGCCCTATTGAATAATGAATGTTTTGAATTTTCTCCAAAAGTAAAGTAGTTGCAAACTCATCCTTTTAGAAACTTGTTTGGGCTGTTGAGAGGAGTAAAAAAAACATCAAAAATTTCAATCCTGCATGATTCTACCAAGAAATGTGATTCTTCATTCAAAACGCTGGTTTTTGCTAGTGGGCTCTATTGAATAATGAATGTTTTGAATTTTCTCCAAAAGTAAAGTAGTTGCAAACTCATCCTTTTAGAGTCTTGATTGGGCTCATGAGAGGAGAAGAAAAACAGCAGCAGCAGCAGCAGCAGCTAGGTGCGCTGCTTGCCTGCAGTAAATAGGATGTGTTCCATCCATGGAACACTGTGATAGGAAATATGCCATTCATAGAACACAATGTTTTGGATGTGTTCTATTCCTGGAACAATGGGACCACGTGTCACAATGGGACCACGTGTCACAATGGGCAGCCCACAGTCTGTAGCAGCTGCGCAGTAGTAGTCAGCTTCAGTCTGCAGAGGGAGCCTCAGCAGACAGGTGGGCGATGCTCGCCAGGGAGATGGAAAAATAGCTTGCTCACTTCACTCCACACATCATTTCAGTATCTGCAGTTCCTTTGAGAATGGTGCACTCACTCTCTTAAGCGGTTTCCAAGGACAGATTGAATTGAAATTGGGATACACAAGTAGTGTTTTCAAAGCATGATTTGAATGCTTTTTTCAAATGTCGTTGCTCTGTAATTAGTTTTTCTTGGTCCAAGTTGCACATTTCCAATTCCTTAGCCTTGATTTAACTTGACCAACTCTTCTACTACTACTACTACTACTACTACTACTACTACTACTACTCTTATTCACCTCTATATGGGAGGCATTGCACTGTATTCAATCTGTCAGTAAAATAACGATCTATCTTGGCCTTTGCTGCTTGGTAGGTACAGGTGTGACAAGCTGCAGTAATGTGTTTGGCTTTGGATAGCTACATTTCTGCACACCCACCTGCTACAAGGCCTGCAGCCCCTTCCCCTCAGTACTTCCCCAGTCTTAATTCAAGCATTCAATTCCTACCACATCCCTCATGCAATGATATGTCGTTTCGTTTTTGAAACATTGTCCCCCTCTTGTGGCCTTCCAACTTTGAACTTTACTGTTCAATTTTGAATTAATTTACATATGAATTAAATGGAAAAGCAACGATTTATTTGGCTAGTTATTTGAATGTTCGGCCTACGTCCACCTGTCTGACAGACGGTATTCTAGTGGCTTGTAGCAGCAGCAGCAGCAGCTAGGTGCGCTGCTTGCCTGCAGTAAATAGGATGTGTTCCATCCATGGAACACTGTGATAGGAATCATGCCATTCATAGAACACAATGCTTGGATGTGTTCTATTCCTGGAACAATGGGACCACGTGTCACAATGGGACCACGTGTCACAATGGGCAGCCCACAGTCTGTAGCAGCTGTGCAGTAGTAGTCAGCTTCAGTCTGCTGAGGGAGCCTCAGCAGACAGGTGGGCGATGCTCGCCAGGGAGATGGAAAAATAGCTTGCTCACTTCACTCCACGCATCAGTTCAGTATCTGCAGTTCCTCTGAGAATGGTGCACTCACTCTCTTAAGCGGTTTCCAAAGACAGATTGAATTGAAATCGGAATACACAAGTAGTGTTTTCAAAGCATGATTTGAATGCTTTTTTCAAATGTCGTTGCTCTGTAATTAGTTTTTCTTGGTCCAAGTTGCACATTTCCAATTCCTTAGCCTTGATTTAACTTGACCAACTCTTCTACTACTACTACTACTACTCTTATTCACCTCTATATGGGAGGCATTGCACTGTATTCAATCTGTCAGTAAAATAACGATCTAACTTGGCCTTTGCTGCTTGGTAGGTACAGGTATGACAAGCTGCGGTAATGTGTTTGGCTTTGGATAGCTACATTTCTGCACACCCACCTGCTACAAGGCCTGCAGCCCCTTCCCCTCAGTACTTCCCCAGTCTTAATTCAAGCATTCAATTCCTACCACATCCCTCATGCAATGATATGTCGTTTCATTTTTAAAACATTGTCCCCCTCTTGTGGCCTTCCAACTTTGAAATTTACTGTTCAATTTTGAATTAATTCATATATGAATTAAATGGAAAAGCAACGATTTATCTGGCGAGTTATTTGAATGTTCGGCCTACGTCCACCTGTCTGACAGACAGTATTCTAGTGGCTTGTAGCAGCAGCAGCAGCAGCAGCTAGGTGCGCTGCTTGCCTGCAGTAAATAGGATGTGTTCCATCCATGGAACACTGTGATAGGAATCATGCCATTCATAGAACACAATGCTTGGATGTGTTCTATTCCTGGAACAATGGGACCACGTGTCACAATGGGACCACGTGTCACAATGGGCAGCCCACAGTCTGTAGCAGCTGCGCAGTAGTAGTCAGCTTCAGTCTGCTGAGGGAGCCTCAGCAGACAGGTGGGCGATGCTCGCCAGGGAGATGGAAAAATAGCTTGCTCACTTCACTCCACGCATCATTTCAGTATCTGCCGTTCCTCTGAGAATGGTGCACTCACTCTCTTAAGCGGTTTCCAAAGACAGATTGAATTGAAATTGGGATACACAAGTAGTGTTTTCAAAGCATGATTTGAATGCTTTTTTCAAATGTCGTTGCTCTGTAGTTAGTTTTTCTTGGTGCAAGTTGCACATTTCCAATTCCTTAGCCTTGATTTAACTTGACCAATTCTTCTACTACTACTACTACTACTACGACTACTACTCTTATTCACCTCTATATGGGAGGCATTGCACTGTATTCAATCTGTCAGTAAAATAATGATCTATCTTGGCCTTTGCTGCTTGGTAGGTACAGGTTTGACAAGCTGCAGTAATGTGTTTGGCTTTGGATAGCTACATTTCTGCACACCCACCTGCTACAAGGCCTGCAGCCCCTTCCCCTCAGTACTTCCCCAGTCTTAATTCAAGCATTCAATTCCTACCACATCCCTCATGCAATGATATGTCGTTTCATTTTTGAAACATTGCCCCCCTCTTGTGGCCTTCCAACTTTGAAATTTACTGTTCAATTTTGAATTAATTCATATATGAATTAAATGGAAAAGCAACGATTTATCTGGCGAGTTATTTGAATGTTCGGCCTACGTCCACCTGTCTGACAGACGGTATTCTAGTGGCTTGTAGCAGCAGCAGCAGCAGCAGCTAGGTCGCTGCTTACCTGCAGTAAATAGGATGTGTTCCATCCATGGAACACTGTGATAGGAATCATGCCATTCATAGAATACAATGCTTGGATGTGTTCTATTCCTGGAACAATGGGGCCACGTGTCACAATGGGGCCACGTGTCACAATGGGACCACATGTCACAATGGGCAGCCCACAGTCTTGTAGCAGCTGCGCAGTAGTAGTCAGCTTCAGTCTGCTGAGGGAGCCTCAGCAGACAGGTGGGCGATGCTCACCAGGGAGATGGAAAAATAGCTTGCTCACTTCACTCCACGCATCATTTCAGTATCTGCAGTTCCTCTGAGAATGGTGCACTCACTCTCTTAAGCGGTTTCCAAAGACAGATTGAATTGAAATTGGGATACACAAGTAGTGTTTTCAAAGCATGATTTGAATGCTTTTTTCAAATGTCGTTGCTCTGTAATTAGTTTTTCTTGGTCCAAGTTGCACATTTCCAATTCCTTAGCCTTGATTTAACTTGACCAACTCTTCTACTACTACTACTACTCTTATTCACCTCTATATGGGAGGCATTGCACTGTATTCAATCTGTCAGTAAAATAACGATCTATCTTGGCCTTTGCTGCTTGGTACGTACAGGTGTGACAAGCTGCAGTAATGTGTTTGGCTTTGGATAGCTACATTTCCGCACATCCACCTGCTACAAGGCCTGCAGCCCCTTCCCCTCAGTACTTCCCCAGTCTTAATTCATGCATTCAATTCCTACCACATCGCTCATGCAATGATATGTCGTTTCATTTTTGAAACATTGTCCCCCTCTTGTGGCCTTCCAACTTTGAAATTTACTGTTCAATTTTGAATTAATTCATATATGAATTAAATGGAAAAGCAACGATTTATCTGGCGAGTTATTTGAATGTTCGGCCTACGTCCACCTGTCTCACAGACGGTATTCTAGTGGCTTGTAGCAGCAGCAGCAGCTAGGTGCGCTGCTTGCCTGCAGTAAATAGGATGTGTTCCATCCATGGAACACTGTGATAGGAATCATGCCATTCATAGAACACAATGCTTGGATGTGTTCTATTCCTGGAACAATGGGACCACGTGTCACAATGGGACCACGTGTCACAATGGGCAGCCCACAGTCTGTAGCAGCTGCGCAGTAGTAGTCAGCTTCAGTCTGCTGAGGGAGCCTCAGCAGACAGGTGGGCGATGCTCGCCAGGGAGATGGAAAAATAGCTTGCTCACTTCACTCCACGCATCATTTCAGTATCTGCAGTTCCTCTGAGAATGGTGCACTCACTCTCTAAAGCGGTTTCCAAAGACAGATTGAATTGAAATTGGGATACACAAGTAGTGTTTTCAAAGTATGATTTGAATGCTTTTTTCAAATGTCGTTGCTCTGTAATTAGTTTTTCTTGGTCCAAGTTGCACATTTCCAATTCCTTAGCCTTGATTTAACTTGACCAACTCTTCTACTACTACTACTACTACTACTACTACTACTCTTATTCACCTCTATATGGGAGGCATTGCACTGTATTCAATCTGTCAGTAAAATAACGATCTATCTTGGCCTTTGCTGCTTGGTAGATACAGGTGTGACAAGCTGCAGTAATGTGTTTGGCTTTGGATAGCTACATTTCTGCACACCCACCTGCTACAAGGCCTGCAGCCCCTTCCCCTCAGTACTTCCCCAGTCTTAATTCAAGCATTCAATTCCTACCACATCCCTCATGCAATGATATGTCGTTTCATTTTTGAAACATTGTCCCCCTCTTGTGGCCTTCCAACTTTGAAATTTACTGTTCAATTTTGAATTAATTCATATATGAATTAAATGGAAAAGCAACGATTTATCTGGCGAGTTATTTGAATGTTCGGCCTACGTCCACCTGTCTGACAGACGGTATTCTAGTGGCTTGTAGCAGCAGCAGCAGCTAGGTGCGCTGCTTGCCTGCAGTAAATAGGATGTGTTCCATCCATGGAACACTGTGATAGGAATCATGCCATTCATAGAACACAATGCTTGGATGTGTTCTATTCCTGGAACAATGGGGCCACGTGTCACAATGGGACCACATGTCACAATGGGCAGCCCACAGTCTGTAGCAGCTGCGCAGTAGTAGTCAGCTTCAGTCTGCTGAGGGAGCCTCAGCAGACAGGTGGGCGATGCTCACCAGGGAGATGGAAAAATAGCTTGCTCACTTCACTCCACGCATCATTTCAGTATCTGCAGTTCCTCTGAGAATGGTGCACTCACTCTCTTAAGCGGTTTCCAAAGACAGATTGAATTGAAATTGGGATACACAAGTAGTGTTTTCAAAGCATGATTTGAATGCTTTTTTCAAACGTCGTTGCTCTGTGATTAGTTTTTCTTGGTCCAAGTTGCACATTTCCAATTCCTTAGCCTTGATTTAACTTGACCAACTCTTCTACTACTACTACTACTACTACTCTTATTCACCTCTATATGGGAGGCATTGCACTGTATTCAATCTGTCAGTAAAATAACGATCTATCTTGGCCTTTGCTGCTTGGTAGGTACAGGTGTGACAAGCTGCAGTAATGTGTTTGGCTTTGGATAGCTACATTTCTGCACACCCTCCTGCTACAAGGCCTGCAGCCCCTTCCCCTCAGTACTTCCCCAGTCTTAATTCAAGCATTCAAATCCTACCACATCCCTCATGCAATGATATGTCGTTTCGTTTTTGAAACATTGTCCCCCTCTTGTGGCCTTCCAACTTTGAAATTTACTGTTCAATTTTGAATTAATTCATATATGAATTAAATGGAAAAGCAACGATTTATCTGGCGAGTTATTTGAATGTTCGGCCTACGTCCACCTGTCTGACAGACGGTATTCTAGTGGCTTGTAGCAGCAGCAGCAGCAGCAGCTAGGTGCGCTGCTTGCCTGCAGTAAATAGGATGTGTTCCATCCATGGAACACTGTGATAGGAATCATGCCATTCATAGAACACAATGCTTGGATGTGTTCTATTCCTGGAACAATGGGACCACGTGTCACAATGGGACCACGTGTCACAATGGGCAGCCCACAGTCTGTAGCAGCTGCGCAGTAGTAGTCAGCTTCAGCCTGCTGAGGGAGCCTCAGCAGACAGGTGGGCGATGCTCGCCAGGGAGATGGAAAAATAGCTTCCTCACTTCACTCCACGCATCATTTCAGTATCTGCAGTTCTTCTGAGAATGGTGCACTCACTCTCTAAAGCGGTTTCCAAAGACAGATTGAATTGAAATTGGGATACACAAGTAGTGTTTTCAAAGCATGATTTGAATGCTTTTTTCAAATGTCGTTGCTCTGTAATTAGTTTTTCTTGGTGCAAGTTGCACATTTCCAATTCCTTAGCCTTGATTTAACTTGACCAACTCTTCTACTACTACTACTACTACTACTACTACTACTACTACTACTCTTATTCACCTCTATATGGGAGGCATTGCACTGTATTCAATCTGTCAGTAAAATAACGATCTATCTTGGCCTTTGCTGCTTGGTATGTACAGGTATGACAATCTGCAGTAATGTGTTTGGCTTTGGATAGCTACATTTCTGCACACCCACCTGCTACAAGGCCTGCAGCCCCTTCCCCTCAGTACTTCCCCAGTCTTAATTCAAGCATTCAATTCCTACCACATCCCTCATGCAATGATATGTCGTTTCATTTTTGAAACATTGTCCCCCTCTTGTGGCCTTCCAACTTTGAAATTTACTGTTCAATTTTGAATTAATTCATATATGAATTAAATGGAAAAGCAACGATTTATCTGGCGAGTTATTTGAATGTTCGGCCTACGTCCACCTGTCTGACAGACGGTATTCTAGTGGCTTGTAGCAGCAGCAGCAGCAGCAGCAGCTAGGTGCGCTGCTTGCCTGCAGTAAATAGGATGTGTTCCATCCATGGAACACTGTGATAGGAATCATGCCATACATAGAACACAATGCTTGGATGTGTTCTATTCCTGGAACAATGGGACCACGTGTCACAATGGGACCACATGTCACAATGGGCAGCCCACAGTCTGTAGCAGCTGCGCAGTAGTAGTCAGCTTCAGTCTGCTGAGGGAGCCTCAGCAGACAGGTGGGCGATGCTCACCAGGGAGATGGAAAAATAGCTTGCTCACTTCACTCCACGCATCATTTCAGTATCTGCAGTTCCTCTGAGAATGGTGCACTCACTCTCTTAAGCGGTTTCCAAAGACAGATTGAATTGAAATCGGGATACACAAGTAGTGTTTTCAAAGCATGATTTGAATGCTTTTTTCAAATGTCGTTGCTCTGTAATTAGTTTTTCTTGGTCCAAGTTGCACATTTCCAATTCCTTAGCCTTGATTTAACTTGACCAACTCTTCTACTACTACTACTACTACTACTCTTATTCACCTCTATATGGGAGGCATTGCACTGTATTCAATCTGTCAGTAAAATAACGATCTATCTTGGCCTTTGCTGCTTGGTAGGTACAGTTGTGACAAGCTGCAGTAATGTGTTTGGCTTTGGATAGCTACATTTCTGCACACCCACCTGCTACAAGGCCTGCAGCCCCTTCCCCTCAGTACTTCCCTAGTCTTAATTCAAGCATTCAATTCCTACCACATCCCTCTTGCAATGATATGTCATTTCGTTTTTGAAACATTGTCAACCTCTTGTGGCCTTCCAACTTTAAAATTTACTGTTCAATTTTGAATTAATTCATATATGAATTAAATGGAAAAGCAACGATTTATCTGGCGAGTTATTTGAATGTTCGGCCTACGTACACCTCTCTGACAGACGGTATTCTAGTGGCTTGTAGCAGCAGCAGCAGCAGCAGCAGCAGCTAGGTGCGCTGCTTGCCTGCAGTAAATAGGATGTGTTCCATCCATGGAACACTATGATAGGAATCATGCCATTCATAGAACACAATGCTTGGATGTGTTCTATTCCTGGAACAATGGGACCACGTGTCACAATGGGACCACGTGTCACAATGGGCAGCCCACAGTCTGTAGCAGCTGCGCAGTAGTAGTCAGCTTCAGTCTGCTGAGGGAGCCTCAGCAGACAGGTGGGCGATGCTCGCCAGGGAGATGGAAAAATAGCTTGCTCACTTCACTCCACGCATCATTTCAGTATCTGCAGTTCCTCTGAGAATGGTGCACTCACTCTCTTAAGCGGTTTCCAAAGACAGATTGAATTGAAATCGGGATACACAAGTAGTGTTTTCAAAGCATGATTTGAATGCTTTTTTTCAAATGTCGTTGCTCTGTAATTAGTTTTTCTTGGTCCAAGTTGCACATTTCCAATTCCTTAGCCTTGATTTAACTTGACCAACTCTTCTACTACTACTACTCTTATTCACCTCTATATGGGAGGCATTGCACTGTATTCAATCTGTCAGTAAAATAACGATCTATCTTGGCCTTTGCTGCTTGGTAGGTACAGGTATGACAAGCTGCGGTAATGTGTTTGGCTTTGGATAGCTACATTTCTGCACACCCACCTGCTACAAGGCCTGCAGCCCCTTCCCCTCAGTACTTCCCCAGTCTTAATTCAAGCATTCAATTCCTACCACATCCCTCATGCAATGATATGTCGTTTCATTTTTGAAACATTGTCCCCCTCTTGTGGCCTTCCAACTTTGAAATTTACTGTTCAATTTTGAATTAATTCATATATGAATTAAATGGAAAAGCAACGATTTATCTGGCGAGTTATTTTAATGTTCGGCCTACGTCCACCTGTCTGACAGACGGTATTCTAGTGGCTTGTAGCAGCAGCAGCAGCAGCAGCAGCTAGGTGCGCTGCTTGCCTGCAGTAAATAGGATGTGTTCCATCCATGGAACACTGTGATAGGAATCATGCCATTCATAGAACACAATGCTTGGATGTGTTCTATTCCTGGAACAATGGGTCCACGTGTCACAATGGGACCACGTGTCACAATGGGCAGCCCACAGTCTGTAGCAGCTGCGCAGTAGTAGTCAGCTTCAGTCTGCTGAGGGAGCCTCAGCAGACAGGTGGGAAATGCTCGCCAGGGAGATGGAAAAATAGCTTGCTCACTTCACTCCACGCATCATTTCAGTATCTGCAGTTCCTCTGAGAATGGTGCACTCACTCTCTTAAGCAGTTTCCAAAGACAGATTGAATTGAAATTGGGATACACAAGTAGTGTTTTCAAAGCATGATTTGAATGCTTTTTTCAAATGTCGTTGCTCTGTAATTAGTTTTTCTTGGTCCAAGTTGCACATTTCCAATTCCTTAGCCTTGATTTAACTTGACCAACTCTTCTACTACTACTACTACTACTACTACTACTACTACTACTACTACTCTTATTCACCTCTATATGGGAGGCATTGCACTGTATTCAATCTGTCAGTAAAATAACGATCTATCTTGGCCTTTGCTGCTTGGTAGTTACAGGTGTGACAAGCTGCAGTAATGTGTTTGGCTTTGGATAGCTACATTTCTGCACACCCACCTGCTACAAGGCCTGCAGCCCCTTCCCCTCAGTACTTCCCCAGTCTTAATTCAAGCATTCAATTCCTACCACATCCCTCATGCAATGATATGTCGTTTCATTTTTGAAACATTGTCCCCCTCTTGTGGCCTTCCAACTTTGAAATTTACTGTTCAATTTTGAATTAATTCATATATGAATTAAATGGAAAAGCAACGATTTATCTGGCGAGTTATTTGAATGTTCGGCCTACGTCCACCTGTCTGACAGACGGTATTCTTGTGGCTTGTAGCAGCAGCAGCAGCAGCAGCTAGGTGCGCTGCTTGCCTGCAGTAAATAGGATGTGTTCCATCCATGGAACACTGTGATAGGAATCATGCCATTCATAGAACACAATGCTTGGATGTGTTCTATTCCTGGAACAATGGGGCCATGTGTCGCAATGGGACCACGTGTCACAATGGGCAGCCCACAGTCTGTAGCAGCTGCGCAGTAGTAGTCAGCTTCAGTCTGCTGAGGGAGCCTCAGCAGACAGGTGGGCGATGCTCGCCAGGGAGATGGAAAAATAGCTTGCTCACTTCACTCCACGCATCATTTCAGTATCTGCAGTTCCTCTGAGAATGGTGCACTCACTCTCTTAAGCGGTTTCCAAAGACAGATTGAATTGAAATCGGGATACACAAGTAGTGTTTTCAAAGCATGATTTGAATGCTTTTTTCAAATGTCGTTGCTCTGTAATTAGTTTTTCTTGGTCCAAGTTGCACATTTCCAATTCCTTAGCCTTGATTTAACTTGACCAACTCTTCTACTACTACTACTACTGCTCTTATTCACCTCTATATGGGAGGCATTGCACTGTATTCAATCTGTCAGTAAAATAACGATCTATCTTGGCCTTTGCTGCTTGGTAGGTACAGGTGTGACAAGCTGCAGTAATGTGTTTGGCTTTGGATAGCTACATTTCTGCACACCCACCTGCTACAAGGCCTGCAGCCCCTTCCCCTCAGTACTTCCCCAGTCTTAATTCAAGCATTCAATTCCTACCACATCCCTCATGCAATGATATGTCGTTTCGTTTTTGAAACATTGTCCCCCTCTTGTGGCCTTCCAACTTTGAAATTTACTGTTCAATTTTGAATTAATTCATATATGAATTAAATGGAAAAGCAACGATTTATCTGGCGAGTTATTTGAATGTTCTGCCTATGTCCAACTGTCTGACAGACGGTATTCTAGTGGCTTGTAGCAGCAGCAGCAGCTAGGTGCGCTGCTTGCCTGCAGTAAATAGGATGTGTTCCATCCATGGAACACTGTGATAGGAATCATGCCATTCATAGAACACAATGCTTGGATGTGTTCTATTCCTGGAACAATGGGACCACGTGTCAGAATGGGACCACGTGTCACAATGGGCAGCCCACAGTCTGTAGCAGCTGCGCAGTAGTAGTCAGCTTCAGTCTGCTGAGGGAGCCTCAGCAGACTGGTGGGCGATGCTCGCCAGGGAGATGGAAAAATAGCTTGCTCACTTCACTCCACGCATCATTTCAGTATCTGCAGTTCCTCTGAGAATGGTGCACTCACTCTCTTAAGCGGTTTCCAAAGACAGATTGAATTGAAATTGGGATACACAAGTAGTGTTTTCAAAGCATGATTTGAATGCTTTTTTCAAATGTCGTTGCTCTGTAATTAGTTTTTCTTGGTCCAAGTTGCACATTTCCAATTCCTTAGCCTTGATTTAACTTGACCAACTCTTCTACTACTACTACTACTACTCTTATTCACCTCTATAAATGTAGCTATCCAAAGCCAAACACATTACTGCAGCTTGTCACACCTGTACCTACCAAGCAGCAAAGGCCAAGATAGATCGTTATTTTACTGACAAATTGAATACAGTGCAATGCCTCCCATATAGAGGTGAATAAGAGTAGTAGTAGTAGTACAAGAGTTGGTCAAGTTAAATCAAGGCTAAGGAATTGGAAATGTGCAACTTGGACCAAAAAAAACTAATTACAGAGCAACGACATTTGAGAAAAGCATTCAAATCATGCTTTGAAAACACTACTTGTGTATCCCGATTTCAATTCAATATGTCTTTGGAAACCGCTTAAGAGTGTAAGTGCACCATTCTCAGAGGAACTGCAGATACTGAAATGATGCGTGGAGTGAAGTGAGCAAGCTATTTTTCCATCTCCCTGGCGAGCATCACCCACCTGTCTGCTGAGGCTCCCTCAGCAGACTGAAGCTGACTACTACTGCGCAGCTGCTACAGACTGTGGGCTGCCCATTGTGACACGTGGTCCCATTGTGACACGTGGTCCCATTGTTCCAGGAATAGAACACATCCAAGCATTGTGTTCTATGAATGGCATGATTCCTATCACAGTGTTCCATGGATGGAACACATCCTATTTACTGCAGGCAAGCAGCGCACCTAGCTGCTGCTGCTGCTGCTGCTGCTGCTACAAGCCACTAGAATACCATCTGTCAGACAGTTGGACGTAGGCCGAACATTCAAATAACTCGCCAGATAAATCGTTGCTTTTCCATTTAATTCATATATGAATTAATTCAAAATTGAACAGTAAATTTCAAAGTTGGAAGGCCACAAGAGGGGGACAATGTTTCAAAAATGAAATGACATATCATTGCATGAGGGATGTGGTAGGAATTGAATGCTTGAATTAAGACTGGGGAAGTACTGAGGGGAAGGGGCTGCAGGCCTTGTAGCAGTTGGGTGTGCAGAAATGTAGCTATCCAAAGCCAAACACATTACTGCAGCTTGTCACACCTGTACCTACCAAGCAGCAAAGGCCAAGATAGATCGTTATTTTACTGACAGATTGAATACAGTGCAATGCCTCCCATATAGAGGTGAATAAGAGTAGTAGTAGTAGTAGTAGTAGTAGTAGTAGTAGTAGTAGAAGAGTTGGTCAAGTTAAATCAAGGCTAAGGAATTGGAAATGTGCAACTTGGACCAAGAAAAACTAATTACAGAGCAACGACATTTGAAAAAAGCATTCAAATCATGCTTTGAAAACACTACTTGTGTATCCCAATTTCAATTCAATCTGTCTTTGGAAACCGCTTAAGAGAGTGAGTGCACCATTCTCAGATGAACTGCAGATACTGAAATGATGCGTGGAGTGAAGTGAGCAAGCTATTTTTCCATCTCCCTGGCGAGCATCGCCCACCTGTCTGCTGAGGCTCCCTCAGCAGACTGAAGCTGACTACTACTGCGCAGCTGCTACAGACTGTGGGCTGCCCATTGTGACACGTGGTCCCATTGTTTCAGGAATAGAACACATCCAAGCATTGTGTTCTATGAATGGCATGATTCCTATCACAGTGTTCCATGGATGTAACACATCCTACTTACTGCAGGCAAGCAGCGCTCCTAGCTGCTGCTGCTGCTGCTGCTGCTGCTGCTGCTACAAGCCACTAGAATACCGTCTGTCAGACAGGTGGACGTAGGCCGAACATTCAAATAACTCGACAGATAAATCGTTGCTTTTCCATTTAATTCATATATGAATTAATTCAAAATTGAACAGTAAATTTCAAAGTTGGAAGGCCACAAGAGGGGGACAATGTTTCAAAAATGAAACGACATATCATTGCATGAGGGATGTGATAGGAATTGAATGCTTGAATTAAGACTGGGGAAGTACTGAGGGGAAGGGGCTGCAGGCCTTGTAGCAGGTGGGTGTGCAGAAATGTAGCTATCCAAAGCCAAACGCATTACTGCAGCTTGTCACACCTGTACCTACCAAGCAGCAAAGGCCAAGATAGATCGTTATTTTACTGACAGATTGAATACAGTGCAATGCCTCCCATATAGAGGTGAATAAGAGTAGTAGTAGTAGTAGAAGAGTTGGTCTAGTTAAATCAAGTCTAAGGAATTGGAAATGTGCAACTTGGACCAAGAAAATCTAATTACAGAGCAACGACATTTGAAAAAAGCATTCAGAATCATAGAATCATAGAATCATAGAATCATAGAATCGTAGAGTTGGAAGGGACCTCCTGGGCCATCTGGTCCAACCCCCTGCTCAAAGCAGGATTCGCTAAATCATCCCAGTCAGATGTCTGTCCAGCCTCTGTTTGAAGACTTCCATTGAAGGAGAACTCACCACTTCTCGTGGCAGCCTGTTCCACTCATTGATCACTCTAACTGTCAAAAAGTTTTTTCTAATATCTAATCTGTGTCTCTTCCCATTCAGTTTCATCCCATTGCTTCTAGTCTTTCCTTGTGCAAATGAGAATAAAGTTGATCCTTCTACAATGTGACAGCCCTTTAGATATTTGTAGACAGCTATTAAGTCTCCTCTCAGTCTTCTCTTTTGCAAACTAAACATTCCCAAATCCTGCAACCTTTCCTCATAAGACAGGGTTTGCAGACCGGTCACCATTCTGGTCGCTCTTTTCTGAACTTGCTCCAGTTTGTTGATGTCTTTTTTAAAATGTGGTGCCCAAAACTGGACACAATATTCCAGATGAGGTCTGACCAAAGAGGAGTAGAGGGAAATAATGACTTCACATGATCTAGACTGTATGCTTCTGTTAATACATCCTAGAATTGCATTTGCCTTTTTTGCTGCTGCATCACACTGTTGACTCATATTCAGTCTGTGATCTATTAGTATACCCAAGTCTTTTTCACATGTGCTGTCACTTAGCCCTATTCCTCCCATTCTATATATGCTTTTTTCATTTTTATTGCCCAGATGTAGTACTTTGCATTTCTCCCTGTTAAAAACCATTCTGTTAGTTGCTGCCCACTTCTCCAGTTTATTTAAATCTTTTTGAATCCTCTCTCTCTCTTCTCTAGTATTAGCTATCCCTCCTAGCTTTGTGTCATCAGCAAATTTAATCAGTTTACCCTCAATTCCTTCATCTAAATCGTTGATAAAGATGTTGAACAATACAGGGCCCAGGACAGAGCCCTGTGGTACCCCACTTGAGACATTCTTCCAACTGGATGTGCAGCCATTTACGACCACTCTTTGGGTCCGATTACTAAGCCAGTTATGAATCCACCTAACAGTTGCCTTGTCCATTCCATACTTAGTCATTTTTTCAATAAGGATTGTATGAGAGACTTTGTCAAATGCTTTGCTGAAGTCAAGATATACTATATCTACAGCATTTCCTTGATCCACCCAATCAGTGATACCGTCATAGAAGGAAATTAAGTTAGTCTGACATGACTTATTAGTTAGAAACCCATGCTGACTCTGTTTAATCACTTCATTCTTATCCAGGTATTGACATACATGTTGTTTAATAATTTGTTCAAAGATCTTTCCTGGTATAGAAGTCAGACTCACCGGCCTATAGTTGCCTGGGTCCACCTTCTTCCCCTTTTTGAAGATAGGAACAACATTTGCTCTTCTCCAGTCTTCTGGCACTTCTCCTGTTCTCCAAGAATTTTCAAAGATTATGGAGAGGGGTTCAAAAATTTCTTCTGCTATCTCCTTCAGTACTCTGGGGTGTAATTCATCTGGACCTGAATACTTGAATTCATTTAGGTTAGCTAAGTGTTTCCTCACTATCTTTCTGTTTATAGATATCCTGGATTCTTCTATTCCCATAATAGGACAGTGAATAACAGTTGATGTTGCATTTCCTTTCTGAGAGAAAACAGATGCAAAATAGGAATTTAAAAGTTCAGCCTTCTCAACATCCTGTCTTACCATTTCATCATTTTCATCCTGTAAAAATCCTATAGCATCTTTGACTTTTCTTTTACTTTTGACATATCCCCAAAATCCTTTATTATTGCTTTTGACATCTCTTGCAAGCCTCAGTTCATTTTCAGCTTTAGCTAATCTGAATTGTGCCCTGCAGGTTCTGCAGACAGCATTATATTCTTCTTTAGATATGCCTCCCTCTTTCCATTTTATAAACATTTTTTTCTTCCTTTTTAGCATGTGCTTAAGTTCTGTGTTCATCCATCCTGGTTTCCTTAAATGCTTCCTATTCTTCCCTCTTTTCGGAATTGTTAACAACTGTGCTTTGAGAATTTCATTTTTCAAGATTTCCCATCCTTCCTGGACATTTTTGTCTTTAAGGATATCCAGCCATTGGATCCCTCCAATTCTCTTTCTGAATCCCTTAAAATCTGCCTTTCTGAAATCTAACCTTGACGTCTGAGTCTTCACAGGTCTTCCACCTCTAGTTATCCAAAATTCTAAAATAGCATGGTCGCTACCTCCTAGGGTCCCAGCCACTTTTACCTCCTCAACCATTTCCTCCCTGTTTATAAGGATTAGATCCAAGGTAGCAGTTCCCCTTGTTTTCTCCCTTACCTTTTGGAAGATAAAGTTGTCAGCAAGAGAGGATAAGAATTTCCTTGACCTGTTAGTTTTGCCTGAGAGAGATTCCCAACAAATGTCTGGATAGTTGAAATCTCCCATGACAACTATGTCATATTTTTTGGAGAACTTGGCCATCTGATGCATAAAGAGTTCATCTATATCTTCGGCTTGCACAGGCGGCCTGTAGTAAATGCCTACAATGGTGTCCTTTCCATTGTTCTGTCCTTGTATTCTTACCCAAACAGTTTCCACAGAACTCCCAGTCTCTGAAGCTTCAATCTCTGTGCAGATATACGCGTTTCGAACATACAATGCGACACCCCCTCCTCGTTTATCAAGTCTGTTTCTTGCAAATAAGTTGTATCCTTCTAGTCTTGTATTCCAATCATGTGTATTGTCCCACCAAGTTTCAGTGATTCCAATTACATCATATTTCTTTTCCTGTGTTAGTAGTTCCAATTCTCCTTGTTTGTTGCCCATGCTTTGTGCATTAGTATAGAAACATTTTAGTTTGTGATTGGTTTCTCTTTCTCCAATATTTTTATTAATTAGATTCTTTCGTCTTTGTTCTTCCTTTCCACTTCTAATAGCAGAGTTCTCAATAGCATTTGTCAGGTGTATGGCTTTTTCTGGTCTTTTGCTTCCCTTCCCATGTTGTTCTAGTTTAAAGCTCTCCTTACAAGTGTAGCAAGGCGACTTCCAAATACATGCTTTCCAGTCTTCGTAAGGTGCACCCCATCTCTAGCAAGTAGTCCATCGTATAAGTAGTTCACTCCGTGATCCAGAAATCCAAATCGTTGCTGACGGCACCATCGACGTAGCCAGTTGTTCACCTGCAGAATCTTATTCCACCTCCTTGTTCCATGGCCATCCACTGGGAGGATGGAAGAGAAGACCACCTGCGCTCCCAGTTCTTTCACTTTCTTGCCTAAGTCTTCAAAGTCTCTGCAGATGATTTCCAGGTCGTTTCTTGCGGTGTCATTTGTCCCCACATGTAGTAGCAGGAATGGGTAGTCATCTGTAGGTCTGAAGAGTCCTGATATCCTGTCAGACACATCTTTAATTTTTGCACCTGGAAGACAGCACATTTCTCTTGTAGTTATATCCGGTCTGCAGATAGCGGCCTCTGTTCCTCTCAGCAGGGAATCCCCCATGACCACCACTCTCCGTTTCTTCTTCACAACATTTTTCTTTCTCCATCCAGGAGGACTCTGAGGGCGTACAAGGTTGCTGTTTGTTGGCAAAGTCTTATCCTGATGTATTTCTTCATCGTTTTCCTGCGTGAGAGCCTGGTACTGGTTCCTGAGAAGTATGGGTGCTGACTGCCTCCTGATCCTCCTGCTTCTCTGGGTCACATGTCTCCATTCCTCTGTTTCTTCAGGTGCACTTCGAATTTCTTCTCTTTCTGTAACATGAAGAGATAATTCTGCTCTGTCCAAGAACTCTTCACCTTCCTTAATGATCTTCAACGTAGCTAACCTCTCTTCGAGATTTTGCAACTTTTCCTCCAACAGGGACACAAGCTTGCATTTGTGGCATGTGAAGTTTGGCTTTTCCACTGGTAAATCTGTGAACATGTAGCAAGAAATGCAGCTCACCAAATGGCTCCTGGCCTCTTCCATCTTGAGATTTCTTAAAAACGATGAAAGATGAGCCAAATTCACTTATCCCAGAAGGCACTGGGAATATGCAAATGATCTCCTCAAGACTCTTCCCCTGGTTTTCCGATTTCCTCTTTTCAGCTGCAACCACCAAAACCCAGTGATCGTTGAGCTCGCGGAGACTCTTCACTTATCCCAGAAGGCACTGGGAATATGCAAATGATCTCCTCAAGACTCTTCCCCTGGTTTTTCATGCTTTGAAAACACTACTTGTGTATCCCGATTTCAATTCAATCTGTCTTTGGAAACCGCTTAAGAGAGTGAGTGCACCATTCTCAGAGGAACTGCAGATACTGAAATGATGTGTGGAGTGAAGTGAGCAAGCTATTTTTCTGTCACGGGGGCTTAGTTCAACTAAGGCTGAAATACCCGGGGCCCCTGTGGTGTCCCTTTACTAGGGGAAACCCTGTCTGACCCTCAACCCAGGGTTTTTGCTGAAGGTGCAAATGCCTGAGCCTCCGACCTTTCCTTATCTCCTGCTCAGCCCTGCACTTAACCCTCCACCCAGTGAGAAGTCACCACCAAAGCTCCCACACAAATAATGACAGACAGGGAGAACTTAAACTGCACTGCGCCGCACACACAAAGGAATAAACAGTAATGTTAACAGGGCACAACTAAACACAAATATGGGAAGGAGAAAGGATAACGACGGATCATACGACACCAGATATGAATCTCTCTCTCTTGAACACCCCCACTCCAGACCGGAACCACTTGGTATGAAACACAAGCTATAATCGGCGACGCCCATAGGCCAGCATGACTATTTAAAGACCGTGGGCGTGACTAACCATCCAACCTGGTCTCCAGCAGGATTAACCCCCGAGAGCCTGAAGATCAGGCCGGCGCCACTGAGGCTATAGTGGCTGGAGGTGGAACTACCTCTGCCTGCCGGATGCTGTGGTGTGAACAGCGTCCGACATGACAGTACCCCGTCTTCTACGAGGGACCCCAGGGCCCTCAAGACTCATAGGACCCGGCTTGTCCGGATGACGACGGTGAAAAGAACTGACCAGCCGATCCGCATGTATGTCTGAGGCTGGAACCCAAGACCTCTCCTCTGGACCATACCCCCGCCAGTGCACCAAATACTGAAGAGTACGGCGTAATACTCGAGAGTCCACTACCTTGGCGACCTCGAACTCTAACTCGCCATCCACCATGACTGGAGGTGGCATCGGCGTCGTGTCCACCAAGCCTACCACCTTTTTCAATAAAGCCCTGTGAAACACGTTGTGTATCTTGTACACCGCGGGAAGTTCCAACCGATAAGCTACTGGGTTAATGATGGCAGAAATCCTAAAAGGCCCAATAAACCTTGGACCCAGTTTTAAAGAAGGGATTTTGAGTTTTATGTTCTTCGTAGCTAACCACACCCATTCACCCACACACAGGTCCGGACCTGGCACGCGTCTACTGTCAGCCACCCGTTTGTACCTGGCACTCATGCTCAACAAACGCTGTTTCACCCGCCTCCAGACTGATGACAATTGGGCTCCTAGCTGATCCTCCTCCGGGACACCCCCGGAGTCACCCTGACGTAAGGTACAAAACTGAGGATGTTGACCGTACACACAAGAATGGAGACTCTCCTGATGACTCTTGGCGGTGATTATTTAATGCGAATTCGGCCAGAGGAAGGAAAGTAGACCACTCCTCCTGGTTGTCGGACACAAAGCATCGTAAATACTGTTCTAGATTTTGGTTCATGCGCTCAGTTTGTCCATTAGACTGTGGATGATACGCCGATGAATGTGACAACTTGATCCCCAACCTTGAGCAAAAAGCTTTCCAAAACCTCGCCACAAATTGCGTACCCCTATCAGATACTATGTCAGACGGTACTCCGTGGAGTCTGACCACCTCCTTCACAAATACCTGAGCCAACGTCTTAGCATTGGGCAAAGAGGACAACGCCACAAAATGCGCCATCTTTGAAAAACGGTCAACCACCACCAGGATGACCGTGTTCCCTGCCGAGGCTGGCAAGTCAGTGATAAAATCCATGGAGATTTCTGTCCATGGCCTATTGGGTACCCCCAGAGGCTGTAGCGTGCTAGCAGGACGGGTTCGGGGTGACTTAGCCCTAGCGCACGTGATGCAAGCTGCCACGTACGAGACCACGTCCTGCCGGATTTTGGGCCACCAGAAACGACGCGATACCAGCTCTAAGGTGCCCTTCACCCCTGGGTGACCAGCCAGTACCGAATCGTGGTGTTCCTTCAACACCTTAGGCCGAAGATGCAGGGGTACAAATGATTTGTTGGCGGGAAGTCCTGGTGGTACCTCCTCTTGGGCCTCGGCAATCTCCGCCTCTACCTCAGTCGTGAGAGCCGAGACCACTACCCCTTTCTGGAGGATGGGTGCCGGCTCTTCCCGAGGTTCTCCCCCCGGAAAACACCTAGACAAAGCATCCGCCTTGGTGTTTTTAGCCCCGGGACGGTACGTCACAAGAAAATTGAAACGAGTAAAAAACAATGCCCAGCGAGCCTGCCTAGGAGACAGACGCTTGGCCGACTCCAGGTAGAGCAGATTCTTATGGTCGGTGATAACTGTGACCTGGTGAGCCGCCCCCTCCAAGAAGTGTCGCCATTCCTCAAAAGCCAGTTTGATGGCCAACAACTCCCTGTTGCCGATATCATAATTCCGTTCGGCCGGCGACAACTTCTTGGAGAAGTAGGCGCATGGATGCATCTCGCTCAAGGACGAGCCTTGAGACAGTACTGCCCCCACTCCCACCTCCGACGCATCAACCTCTACCACAAAAGGTTTAGACACGTCTGGTTGCACCAGAATGGGGGCTGAAGCAAAACTATTCTTCAGACGCTCAAATGCACGTATAGCCACCTCAGGCCAGTTCGCCAGATCGGCACCCTTTTTTGTCATGTCCGTGAGCGGTTTGGCGACAGTCGAAAAGTGTTTTATAAATTTCCTATAATAATTCGCAAACCCAAGGAACCGCTGGAGTGCTTTCAGACTCTCCGGCCTCTCCCATTGCAACACCGCTTGCACCTTAGCGGTGTCCATTTTAAAACCAGCTGCGGACACAATATATCCCAAAAAGGGCAACTCCTGGACAAAAAATAAACATTTTTCCAGCTTAGCATAGAGCTGGTTCTCCCGGAGCAACTGTAACACCTGCCTAACATGCTGCAAATGAGTGTCCCGATCGCTAGAATAAATGAGGATATCATCCAGGTATACAATCACAAATCTCCCCAGGACATGAGCAAAGACATCATTAATAAAATGTTGGAAAACGGCAGGCGCGGTGGTCAACCCAAACGGCATAACCAGACTCTCAAAATGACCCTCAGGAGTGTTAAACGCCGTCTTCCACTCATCCCCCTGACGGACCCTTATGAGGTTATACGCCCCCCTGAGGTCCAGCTTGGAAAACCATTTTGCCCCCGCTACCTGGTTGAACAAATCCGGGATCAACGGCATTGGGTAGGGATCACGGATAGTAATCTGGTTTAACTCTCGGAAATCCAGACACGGGCGTAACCCCCCATCTTTCTTCTTAATGAAGAAAAACCCCGCGGCTACAGGCGAGGACGAAGGCCGGATGTGACCTTTGCTCAGACTCTCCGCGATGTAGTCTTTCAGAGCTTGTCTCTCAGGACCAGAAATATTAAACATCCTGGCCTTAGGTAATTTGGCCCCGGGTTTTAACCTAATAGCACAGTCATAGGCTCTATGTGGAGGCAGTTCTGAGCAACCCTTCTCAGAGAAAACATCCGCGAAATCCTGCAAAGCCTCCGGCAGGCTGGGCGTCACGGCGGACACACATGTGGCCAAGCAATTGTCTTGGCAGAAACCACTCCATTGTACTATGTCCTGAGTTTTCCAATCAATTACCGGGTTGTGCCTGGACAGCCATGGAAAACCCAGGACCATTTGAGCTGGGAGATTACGGAGGACCCTACATGTAACCGACTCAGAATGTAGGACCCCAATGTGGAGTTTCACCTCTGCCACAAACTCAGTAATCTCCCCTTGAGGGAGGGGAACAGCATTAATGGTCACCACCTGTATGGGGTGAGGAAGTTTTTCAATCTTAAACCCGGCGGTGTGTGCAAACTCCTCATCTATGAGATTGGTGGCGGAACCGCTATCCACAAACACTGATATAGGTAGCTCTCTGCCGGCGACAATAACCTTGGCAGGGAGCATACATTGAGATACCATCATGGAGGATATGCATACGCTCAGTTGGGTCTCCTCCATACCCTCTGAGCTTAACAGTTTTCCGCCGGTGTGACCCTCTTAGGTAGTACCGGGCAAACGTTAACATAATGACCTCCTTTACCACAGTAGAAACATGCTCCGGACTTCCGGACTCCCGGAGC
Source organism: Dendrobates tinctorius (assembly GCF_039654945.1). Taxonomy (NCBI): domain Eukaryota; kingdom Metazoa; phylum Chordata; class Amphibia; order Anura; family Dendrobatidae; genus Dendrobates; species Dendrobates tinctorius. Next base: position 29,298,857 of record NW_027361793.1, read on the forward strand.
GCGAGGCTGAACCTGTGCCACGCCAGCAATCTGCATAGGTTCAGGGGACTCATCTACTTCAACCACACCTGCACCTCTGTTTTCCCCCAGAGGTAGCGTCTCCTGTGCCCCCTGACGAAAACGGCGATCAATACGTATCACCAAACTCATGGCAGACTCCAATGATGCCGGAGTCTCATACATCAGGAGGGCTTGTTTCACCCTCCCTGATACCCCATGAATAAACTGGCTCCGCAGTGCTGGGTCATTCCACTGTGTGTCTACAGCCCAGCGGCGAAATTCCGAACAATAGTCTTCTGCCAAGCGCTCCCCCTGGCGGAGGGCGCGGATTTTAGATTCCGTTAGAGCCAGTCGGTCAGGGTCATCGTAAATGAGCCCGAGGGCAGAAAAAACATTATCGACCGAATGAAATGTAGCAGAGTCAGGTGGTAAGGAAAATGCCCATGCTTGGGGGTCACCACTCAGTAATGACAACACCAGCCCTACTCGCTGGGCCTCATTACCTGAGGATATTGGCCGCATGCGGAAGTATAATTTGCAGGCCTCCCGAAATACGACAAATTTGCTGCGATCGCCTGAAAATCGTTCTGGCAGCGGAAACTTCGGCTCTGCACCGATACCTGCAGATACCGTTTGCACCTTTGCTACTACCAGGCCCTGCTGCTGAACTGCCCCATTCAACTCGGAGACCTGTATGGACAGCGCCGCCAACTGGCGGGTTATGGAATCTAATGGATCCATGGACTCCTGAAAAAATGTGGCCGATTATAATGTCACGGGGGCTTAGTTCAACTAAGGCTGAAATACCCGGGGCCCCTGTGGTGTCCCTTTACTAGGGGAAACCCTGTCTGACCCTCAACCCAGGGTTTTTGCTGAAGGTGCAAATGCCTGAGCCTCCGACCTTTCCTTATCTCCTGCTCAGCCCTGCACTTAACCCTCCACCCTCCACCCAGTGAGAAGTCACCACCAAAGCTCCCACACAAATAATGACAGACAGGGAGAACTTAAACTGCACTGCGCCGCACCCACACAGGAATAAACAGTAATGTGAACAGGGCACAACTAAACACAAATATGGGAAGGAGAAAGGATAACGACGGATCATACGACACCAGATATGAATCTCTCTCTCTTGAACACCTCCACTCCAGACCGGAACCACTTGGTAAGAAACACAAGCTATAATCGGCGACGCCCATAGGCCAGCATGACTATTTAAAGACCGTGGGCGTGACTAACCATCCAACCTGGTCTCCAGCAGGATTAACCCCCGAGAGCCTGAAGATCAGGCCGGCGCCACTGAGGCTATAGTGGCTGGAGGTGGAACTACCTCTGCCTGCCGGATGATGGGGTGTGAACAGCGTCCGACATGACAGGAAGGGGCTGCAGGCCTTGTAGCAGGTGGGTGTGCAGAAATGTAGCTATCCAAAGCCAAACACATTACTGCAGCTTGTCACACCTGTACCTACCAAGCAGCAAAGGCCAAGATAGATCGTTATTTTACTGACAGATTGAATACAGTGCAATGCCTCCCATATAGAGGTGAAAAAGAGTAGTAGTAGTAGTAGTAGTAGTAGTAGAAGAGTTGGTCAAGTTAAATCAAGGCTAAGGAATTGGAAATGTGCAACTTGGACCAAGAAAAACTAATTACAGAGCAACGACATTTGAAAAAAGCATTCAAATCATGCTTTGAAAACACTACTTGTTTATCCCAATTTCAATTCAATCTGTCTTTGGAAACCGATTTAGAGAGTGAGTGCACCATTCTCAGAGGAACTGCAGATACTGAAATGATGCGTGGAGTGAAGTGAGCAAGCTATTTTTCCATCTCCCTGGCGAGCATCGCCCACCTGTCTGCTGAGGCTCCCTCAGCAGACTGAAGCTGACTACAACTGCGCAGCTGCTACAGACTGTGGGCTGCCCATTGTGACACGTGGTCCCATTGTGACACGTGGTCCCATTGTTCCAGGAATAGAACACATCCAAGCATTGTGTTCTATGAATGGCATGATTCCTATCACAGTGTTCCATGGATGGAACACATCCTATTTACTGCAGGCAAGCAGCGCACCTAGCTGCTGCTGCTGCTGCTGCTACAAGCCACTAGAATACCGTCTGTCAGACAGGTGGACGTAGGCCGAACATTCAAATAACTCGCCAGATAAATCGTTGCTTTTCCATTTAATTCATATATGAATTAATTCAAAATTGAACAGTAAATTTCAAAGTTGGAAGGCCACAAGAGGGGGACAATGTTTCAAAAATGAAACGACATATCATTGCATGAGGGATGTGGTAGGAATTGAATGCTTGAATTAAGACTGGGGAAGTGCTGAGGGGAAGGGGCTGCAGGCCTTGTAGCAGGTGGGTGTGCAGAAATGTAGCTATCCAGAGCCAAGCACATTACTGCAGCTTGTCACACCTGTACCTACCAAGCAGCAAAGGCCAAGATAGATCGTTATTTTACTGACAGATTGAATACAGTGCAATGCCTCCCATATAGAGGTGAATAAGAGTAGTAGTAGTAGTAGTAGTAGTAGTAGTAGTAGTAGAAGAGTTGGTCAAGTTAAATCAAGGCTAAGGAATTGGAAATGTGCAACTTGCACCAAGAAAATCTAACTAGAGAACAACGACATTTGAAAAAAGCATTCAAATCATGCTTTGAAAACACTACTTGTGTATCCCAATTTCAATTCAATATGTCTTTGGAAACCGCTTAAGAGGGTGAGTGCACCATTCTCAGAGGAACTGCAGATACTGAAATGATGCGTGGAGTGAAGTGAGCAAGCTTTTTTTCCATCTCCCTGGCGAGCATCGCCCACCTGTCTGCTGAGGCTCCCTCAGCAGACTGAAGCTGACTACTACTGCGCAGCTGCTACAGACTGTGGGCTGCCCATTGTGACACATGGTCCCATTGTGACACGTGGTCCCATTGTTCCAGGAATAGAACACATCCAAGCATTGTGTTCTATGAATGGCATGATTCCTATCACAGTGTTCCATGGATGGAACACATCCTATTTACTGCAGGCAAGCAGCGCACCTAGCTGCTGCTGCTGCTGCTGCTGCTACAAGCCACTAGAATACCGTCTGTTAGACAGGTGGACGTAGGCCGAACATTCAAATAACTCGCCAGATAAATCGTTGCTTTTCCATTTAATTCATATATGAATTAATTCAAAATTGAACAGAAAATTTCAAAGTTGGAAGGCCACAAGAGGGGGACAATGTTTCAAAAATGAAACGACATATCTTTGCATGAGGGATGTGGTAGGAATTGAATGCTTGAATTAAGACTGGGGAAGTACTGAGGGGAAGGGGCTGCAGGCCTTGTAGCAGGTGGGTGTGCAGAAATGTAGCTATCCAAAGCCAAACACATTACTGCAGCTTGTCACACCTGTACCTACCAAGCAGCAAAGGCCAAGATAGATCGTTATTTTACTGACAGATTGAATACAGTGCAATGCCTCCCATATAGAGGTGAATAAGAGTAGTAGTAGTAGTAGTAGTAGTAGTAGTAGTAGAAGAGTTGGTCAAGTTAAATCAAGGCTAAGGAATTGGAAATGTGCAACTTGGACCAAGAAAAACTAATTACAGAGCAATGACATTTGAAAAAAGCATTCAAATCATGCTTTGAAAACACTACTTGTGTATCCCAATTTCAATTCAATCTGTCTTTGGAAACCGCTTAAGAGAGTGAGTGCACCATTCTCAGAGGAACTGCAGATACTGAAATGATGCGTGGAGTGAAGTGAGCAAGCTATTTTTCCATCTCCCTGGTGAGCATCGCCCACCTGTCTGCTGAGGCTCCCTCAGCAGACTGAAGCTGACTACTACTGCGCAGCTGCTACAGACTGTGGGCTGCCCATTGTGACACGTGGTCCCATTGTGACACGTGGCCCCATTGTTCCAGGAATAGAACACATCCAAGCATTGTGTTCTATGAATGGCATGATTCCTATCACAGTGTTCCATGGATGGAACACATCCTATTTACTGCAGGCAAGCAGCGCACCTAGCTGCTGCTGCTGCTGCTGCTGCTGCTACAAGCCACTAGAATACCGTCTGTCAGACAGGTGGACGTAGGCCGAACATTCAAATAACTCGCCAGATAAATCTTTGCTTTTCCATTTAATTCATATATGAATTAATTCAAAATTGAACAGTAAATTTCAAAGTTGGAAGGCCACAAGAGGGGGACAATGTTTCAAAAATGAAACGACATATCATTGCATGAGGGATGTGGTAGGAATTGAATGCTTGAATTAAGACTGGGGAAGTACTGAGGGGAAGGGGCTGCAGGCCTTGTAGCAGGTGGGTGTGCAGAAATGTAGCTATCCAAAGCCAAACACATTACTGCAGCTTGTCACACCTGTACCTACCAAGCAGCAAAGGCCAAGATAGATCGTTATTTTACTGACAGATTGAATACAGTGCAATGCCTCCCATATAGAGGTGAATAAGAGTAGTAGTAGTAGTAGTAGTAGTAGTAGAAGAGTTGGTCAAGTTAAATCAAGGCTAAGGAATTGGAAATGTGCAACTTGGACCAAGAAAAACTAATTACAGAGCAACGACATTTGAAAAAAGCATTCAAATCATGCTTTGAAAACACTACTTGTGTATCCCAATTTCAATTCAATCTGTCTTTGGAAACCGCTTAAGAGAGTGAGTGTACCATTCTCAGAGGAACTGCAGATACTGAAATGATGCGTGGAGTGAAGTGAGCAACCTATTTTTCCATCTCCTTGGTGAGCATCGCCCACCTGTCTGCTGAGGCTCCCTCAGCAGACTGAAGCTGACTACTACTGCGCAGCTGCTACAGACTGTGGGCTGCCCATTGTGACACGTGGTCCCATTGTGACACGTGGCCCCATTGTTCCAGGAATAGAACACATCCAAGCATTGTGTTCTATGAATGGCATGATTCCTATCACAGTGTTCCATGGATGGAACACATCCTATTTACTGCAGGCAAGCAGCACACCTAGCTGCTGCTGCTGCTACAAGCCATTAGAATACCGTCTGTCAGACAGGTGGACGTAGGCCGAACATTCAAATAACTCGCCAGATAAATCGTTGCTTTTCCATTTAATTCATATATGAATTAATTCAAAATTGAACAGTAAATTTCAAAGTTGGAAGGCCACAAGAGGGGGACAATGTTTCAAAAACGAAACGACATATCATTGCATGAGGGATGTGGCAGAAATTGAATGCTTGAATTAAGACTGGGGAAGTACTGAGGGGAAGGGGCTGCAGGCCTTGTAGCAGGTGGGTGTGCAGAAATGTAGCTATCCAAAGCCAAACACATTACTGCAGCTTGTCACACCTGTACCTACCAAGCAGCAAAGGCCAAGATAGATCGTTATTTTACTGACAGATTGAGTACAGTGCAATGCCTCCCATATAGAGGTGAATAAGAGTAGTAGTAGTAGTAGTAGTAGTAGAAGAGTTGGTCAAGTTAAATCAACGCTAAGGAAATGGAAATGTGCAACTTTGACCAAAAAAAACTAATTACAGAGCAACGACATTTGAAAAAAGCATTCAAATCATGCTTTGAAAACACTACTTTTGTATCCCGATTTCAATTCAATCTGTCTTTGGAAACCGCTTAAGAGAGTGAGTGCACCATTCTCAGAGGAACTGCAGATACTGAAATGATGCGTGGAGTGAAGTGAGCAAGCTATTTTTCCATCTCCCTGGCGAGCATCGCCCACCTGTCTGCTGAGGCTCCCTCAGCAGACTGAAGCTGACTACTACTGCGCAGCTGCTACAGACTGTGGGCTGCCCATTGTGACATGTGGTCCCATTGTGACACGTGGTCCCATTGTTCCAGAAATAGAACACATCCAAGCATTGTGTTCTATGAATGGCATGATTCCTATCACAGTGTTCCATGGATGGAACACATCCTATTTACTGCAAGCAAGCAGCGCACCTAGCTGCTGCTGCTGCTGCTGCTGCTGCAAGCCACTAGAATACCGTCTGTCAGACAGGTGGACGTAGGCCGAACATTCAAATAACTCGCCAAATAAATCGTTGCTTTTCCATTTAATTCATATATGAATGAATTCAAAATTGAACAGTAAACTTCAAAGTTGGAAGGCCACAAGAGGGGGACAATGTTTCAAAAATGAAACGACATATCATTGCATGAGGGATGTGGTAGGAATTGAATGCTTGAATTAAGACTGGGGAAGTACAGAGAGGAAGGGGCTGCAGGCCTTGTAGCAGGTGGGTGTGCAGAAATGTAGCTATCCAAAGCCAAACACATTACTGTAGCTTGTCACACCTGTACCTACCAAGCAGCAAAGGCCAAGATAGATCGTTATTTTACTGACAGATTGAATACAGTGCAATGCCTCCCATATAGAGGTGAATAAGAGTAGTAGTAGAAGTAGTAGTAGTAGTAGTAGAAGAGTTGGTCAAGTTAAATCAAGGCTAAGGAATTGGAAATGTGCAACTTGGACCTAGAAAAACTAATTACAGAGCAACGACATTTGAAAAAAGCATTCAAATCATACTTTGAAAACACTACTTGTGTATCCCGATTTCAATTCAATCTGTCTTTGGAAACCGCTTAAGAGAGTGAGTGCACCATTCTCAGAGGAACTGCAGATACTGAAATGATGCGTGGAGTGAAGTGAGCAAGCTATTTTTCCATCTCCCTGGCGAGCATCGCCCACCTGTCTGCTGAGGCTCCCTCAGCAGACTGAAGCTGACTACTACTGCGCAGCTGCTACAGACTGTGGGCTGCCCATTGTGACACGTGGTCCCATTGTGACACGTGGTCCCATTGTTCCAGGAATAGAACACATCCAAGCATTGTGTTCTATGAATGGCATGATTCCTATCACAGTGTTCCATAGATGGAACACATCCTATTTACTGCAGGCAAGCAGCGCACCTAGCTGCTGCTGCTGCTGCTGCTACAAGCCACTAGAATACCGTCTGTCAGACAGGTGGACGTAGGCCGAACATTCAAATAACTCGCCAGATAAATCGTTGCTTTTCCATTTAATTCATATATGAATTAATTCAAAATTGAACAGTAAATTTCAAAGTTGGAAGGCCACAAGAGGGGGACAATGTTTCAAAAATGAAACGACATATCATTGCATGAGGGATGTGGTAGTAATTGAATGCTTGAATTAAGACTGGGGAAGTACTGAGGGGAAGGGGCTGCAGGCCTTGTAGCAGGTGGGTGTGCAGAAATGTAGCTATCCAGAGCCAAACAAATTACTGCAGCTTGTCACACCTGTACCTACCAAGCAGCAAAGGCCAAGATAGATTGTTATTTTACTGGCAGATTGAATACAGTGCAATGCCTCCCATATAGAGGTGAATAAGAGTAGTAGTAGTAGTAGTAGTAGTAGAAGAGTTGGTCAAGTTAAATCAAGGCTAAGGAATTGGAAATGTGCAACTTGGACCAAGAAAAACTAATTACAGAGCAACGACATTTGAAAATAGCATTCAAATCATGCTTTGAAAACAGTACTTGTGTATCCCAATTTAAATTCAATCTGTCTTTGGAAACCGCTTAAGAGAGTGAGTGCACCATTCTCAGAGGAACTGCAGATACTGAAATGATGCGTGGAGTGAAGTGAGCAAGCTATTTTTCCATCTCCCTGGCGAGCATCGCCCACCTGTCTGCTGAGGCTCCCTCAGCAGACTGAAGCTGACTACTACTGCGCAGCTGCTACAGACTGTGGGCTGCCCATTGTGAAACGTGGTCTCATTGTGACACGTGGCCCCATTGTTCCAGGAATAGAACACATCCAAGCATTGCGTTCTATGAATGGCATGATTCCTATCACAGTGTTCCATGGATGGAACACATCCTATTTACTGCAGGCAAGCAGCGCACCTAGCTGCTGCTGCTGCTGCTGCTGTTTTTCTACTCCTCTCATGAGCCCAAACAAGACTCTAAAAGGATGAGTTTGCAACTACTTTACTTTTGGAGAAAATTCAAAACATTCATTATTCAATAGAGCCCACTATCAAAAACCAGCGTTTTGAATGAAGAATCACATTTCTTGGTAGAATCATGCAGGATTTAAATTTTTGATGGTTTTTTACTCCTCTCAACAGCCCAAACAAGTTTCTGAAAGGATGAGTTTGCAACTACTTTACTTTTGGAGAAAATTCAAAACATTCATTATTCAATAGGGCCCAAAATATCAAAAACCAGCGGTTTGAATGAACACACATTTCTTGGTAGAATCGTGCAGGACTGAAATTTTTGATTTTTTTTCTACTCCTCTCATGAGCCCAAACAAGTCTCTAAAAGGATGAGTTTGCAACTACTTTACTTTTGGAGAAAATTCAAAACATTCATTATTCAATAGAGCCCAATAGCAAAAACCAGCGTTTTGAATGAAGAATCACATTTCTTGGTGGAATCATGCAGGATTGAAATTTTTGATGGTTTTTTACTCCTCTCAACAGCCCAAACAAGTCTCTAAAAGGATGAGTTTGCAACTACTTTACTTTTGGAGAAAATTCAAAACATTCATTATTCAATAGGGCCCAAACTATCAAAAACCAGCGGTTTGAATGAACACTCACATTTCTTGGTAGAATCGTGCAGGACTGAAATTTTTGATGTTTTTCTACTCCTCTCATGAGCCCAAACAAGACTCTAAAAGGATGAGTTTGCAACTACTTTACTTTTGGAGAAAATTCAAAACATTCATTATTCATTAGAGCCCAATAGCAAAAACCAGCGTTTTGAATGAAGATTCACATTTCTTGGTAGAATCATGCAGGATTGAAATTTTTGATGGTTTTTTACTCCTCTCAAAAGCCCAAACAAGTTTCTAAAAGGATGAGTTTGCAACTACTTTACTTTTGGAGAAAATTCAAAACATTCATTATTCAATAGGGCCCAAACTATCAAAAACCAGCGGTTTGAATGAACACTCACATTTCTTGGTAGAATCGTGCAGGACTGAAATTTTTGATGTTTTTCTACTCCTCTCATGAGCCCAAACAAGACTCTAAAAGGATGAGTTTGCAACTACTTTACTTTTGGAGAAAATTCAAAACATTCATTATTCAATAGAGCCCAATAGCAAAAACCAGCGTTTTGAATGAAGAATCACATTTCTTGGTAGAAAATCCAGGATTGAAATTTTTGATGGTTTTTTACTCCTCTCAACAGCCCAAACAAGTTTCTAAAAGGATGAGTTTGCAACTACTTTACTTTTGGAGAAAATTCAAAACATTCATTATTCAATAGGGCCCAAAATATCAAAAACCAGTGGTTTGAATGAACACACATTTCTTGGTAGAATCGTGCAGAACTGAAATTTTTGATGTTTTTCTACTCCTCTCATGAGCCCAAACAAGTCTATAAAAGGATGAGTTTCCAACTACTTTACTTTTGGAGAAAATTCAAAACATTCAATTTTCAATAGGGTAAAAAAAAATCAAAAACCAGCGGTTTGAATGAACACTCACATTTCTTGGTAGAATCGTGCAGGACTGAAATTTTTGATGTTTTTCTACTCCTCTCATGAGCCCAAACCAAGACTCTAAAAGGATGAGTTTGCATCTACTTTACTTTTGGAGAAAATTCAAAACATTCATTATTCAATAGAGCCCAATAGCAAAAACCAGCGTTTTGAATGAAGAATCACATTTCTTGGTAGAATCATGCAGGATTGAAATTTTTGATGGTTTTTTACTCCTCTCAACAGCCCAAACAAGTTTCTAAAAGGATGAGTTTGCAACTACTTTACTTTTGGAGAAAATTCAAAACATTCATTATTCAATAGGGCCCAAAATATCAAAAACCAGCGGTTTGAATGAACACACATTTCTTGGTAGAATCATGCAGGACTGAAATTTTTGATGTTTTTCTACTCCTCTCATGAGCGTAAACAAGTCTCTAAAAGCATGAGTTTGCAACTACTTTACTTTTGGAGAAAATTCAAAACATTCATTATTCAATAGAACCCAATAGCAAAAATCAGCGTTTTGAATGAAGAATCACGTTTCTTGGTAGAATCATGCAGGATTGAAATTTTTGATGGTTTTTTACTCCTCTCAACAGCCCAAACAAGTTTCTAAAAGGATGAGTTTGCAACTACTTTACTTTTGGAGAAAATTCAAAACATTCATTATTCAATATGGCTCAAACTATCAAAAACCAGCGGTTTGAATGAACACTCACATTTCTTGGTAGAATCGTGCAGGACTGAAATTTTTGATGTTTTTCTACTCCTCTCATGAGCCCAAACAAGACTCTAAAAGGATGAGTTTGCAACTACTTTACTTTTGGAGAAAATTCAAAACATTCATTATTCAATAGAGCCCAATAGCAAAAACCAGCGTTTTGAATGAAGAATCACATTTCTTGGTAGAAAATGCAGGATTGAAATTTTTGATGGTTTTTTACTCCTCTCAACAGCCCAAACAAGTTTCTAAAAGGATGAGTTTGCAACTACTTTACTTTTGGAGAAAATTCAAAACATTCATTATTCAATAGGGCCCAAAATATAAAAAACCAGCGGTTTGAATGAACACACATTTCTTGGTAGAATCGTGCAGGACTGAAATTTTTGATGTTTTTCTACTCCTCTCATGAGCCCAAACAAGTCTATAAAAGGATGAGTTTGCAACTACTTTACTTTTGGAGAAAATTCAAAACATTCATTATTCAATAGAACCCAATAGCAAAAATCAGCGTTTTGAATGAAGAATCACATTTCTTGGTAGAATCATGCAGGATTGAAATTTTTGATGGTTTTTTACTCCTCTCAACAGCCCAAACAAGTTTCTAAAAGGATGAGTTTGCAACTACTTTACTTTTGGAGAAAATTCAAAACATTCATTATTCAATAGGGCCCAAACTATCAAAAACCAGCGGTTTGAATGAACACTCACATTTCTTGGTAGAATCGTGCAGGACTGAAATTTTTGATGTTTTTCTACTCCTCTCATGAGCACAAACAAGTCTCTAAAAGGATGAGTTTGCAACTACTTTATTTTTGGAGAAAATTCAAAACATTCATTATTCAATAGAGCCCAATAGCAAAAACCAGCGTTTTGAATGAAGAATCACATTTCTTGGTAAAATCATGCAGGATTGAAATTTTTGATGGTTTTTTACTCCTCTCAACAGCCCAAACAAGTTTCAAAAAGGATGAGTTTGCAACTACTTTACTTTTGGAGAAAATTCAAAACATTCATTATTCAATAGGGCCCAAAATATCAAAAACCAGCGGTTTGAATGAACAAACATTTCTTGGTAGAATCATGCAGGACTGAAATTTTTGATGTTTTTCTACTCCTCTCATGAGCCCAAACAAGTCTCTAAAAGCATGAGTTTGCAACTACTTTACTTTTGGAGAAAATTCAAAACATTTATTATTCAATAGAACCCAATAGCAAAAATCAGCGTTTTGAATGAAGAATCACATTTCTTGGTAGAATCATGCAGGATTGAAATTTTTGATGGTTTTTTATTCCTCTCAACAGCTCAAACAAGTTTCTAAAAGGATGAGTTTGCAACTACTTTACTTTTGGAGAAAATTCAAAACATTCATTATTCAATAGAACCCAATAGCAAAAATCAGCGTTTTGAATGAACACTCACATTTCTTGGTAGAATCGTGCAGGACTGAAATTTTTGATGTTTTTCTACTCCTCTCATGAGCACAAACAAGTCTCTAAAAGGATGAGTTTGCAACTACTTTACTTTTGGAGAAAATTCAAAACATTCATTATTCAATAGGGTAAAAAAAAATCAAAAACCAGCGGTTTGAATGAACACTCACATTTCTTGGTAGAATCGTGCAGGACTGAAATTTTTGATGTTTTTCTACTCCTCTCATGAGCCCAAACCAAGACTCTAAAAGGATGAGTTTGCATCTACTTTACTTTTGGAGAAAATTCAAAACATTCATTTTCATTATTCAATAGAGCCCAATAGCAAAAACCAGCGTTTTGAATGAAGAATCACATTTCTTGGTAGAATCATGCAGTATTGACATTTTTGATGGTTTTTTACTCCTCTCAACAGCCCAAACAAGTTTCTAAAAGGATGAGTTTGCAACTACTTTACTTTTGGAGAAAATTCAAAACATTCATTATTCAATAGGGCCCAAAATATCAAAAACCAGCGTTTTGAATGAAGAATCACATTTCTTGGTAGAATCATGCAGGATTGAAATTTTTGATGGTTTTTTACTCCTCTCAACAGCCCAAACAAGTTTCTAAAAGGATGAGTTTGCAACTACTTTACTTTTGGAGAAAATTCAAAACATTCATTATTCAATAGGGCCCAAAATATCAAAAACCAGCGGTTTGAATGAACACACATTTCTTGGTAGAATCATGCAGGACTGAAATTTTTGATGTTTTTCTACTCCTCTCATGAGCCCAAACAAGTCTCTAAAAGCATGAGTTTGCAACTACTTTACTTTTGGAGAAAATTCAAAACATTCATTATTCAATAGAGCCTAATAGCAAAAATCAGGTTTTGAATGAAGAATCACATTTCTTGGTAGAATCATGCAGGATTGAAATTTTTGATGGTTTTTTACTCCTCTCAACAGCCCAAACAAGTTTCTAAAAGGATGAGTTTGCAACTACTTTACTTTTGGAGAAAATTCAAAACATTCATTATTCAATAGGGCCCAAACTATCAAAAACCAGCGGTTTGAATGAACACTCACATTTCTTGTTAGAATCGTGCAGGACTGAAATTTTTGATGTTTTTCTACTCCTCTCATGAGCCCAAACAAGTATCTAAAAGGATGAGTATGCAACTACTTTACTTTTGGAGAAAATTCAAAACATTCATTATTCAATAGAACCCAATAGCAAAAATCAGCGTTTTGAATGAAGAATCACATTTCTTGGTAGAATCATGCAGGATTGAAATTTTTGATGGTTTTTTACTCCTCTCAACAGCCCAAACAAGTTTCTAAAAGGATGAGTTTGCAACTACTTTACTTTTGGAGAAAATTCTAAACATTCTTTATTCAATAGGGCCCAAAATATCAAAAACCAGCGGTTTGAATGAACACACATTTCTTGGTAGAATCATGCAGGACTGAAATTTTTGATGGTTTTTTACTCCTCTCAACAGCCCAAACAAGTTTCTAAAAGGATGAGTTTGCAACTACTTTACTTTTGGAGAAAATTCAAAACATTCATTATTCAATAGGGCCCAAACTATCAAAAACCAGCGGTTTGAATGAACACTCACATTTCTTGGTAGAATCGTGCAGGATTGAAATTTTTGATGTTTTTCTACTCCTCTCATGAGCCCAAACCAAGTCTCTAAAAGGATGAGTTTGCAACTACTTTACTTTTGGAGAAAATTCAAAACATTCAATTGACATTCATTGAATTTTCTCCAAAAGTAAAGTAGTTGCAAACTCATCCTTTTAGAGACTTGTTTGGGCTCATGAGAGGAGTAGAAAAACATCAAAAATTTCAGTCCTGCACGATTCTACCAAGAAATGTGTGTTCATTTAAACCGCTGGTTTTTGATATTTTGGGCCCTATTGAATAATGAATGTTTTGAATTTTCTCCAAAAGTAAAGTAGTTGCAAACTCATCCTTTTAGAAACTTGTTTGGGCTTTTGAGAGGAGTAAAAAACCATCAAAAATTTCAATCCTGCATGATTCTACCAAGAAATGTGATTCTTCATTCAAAACGCTAGTTTTTGCTATTGGGCTCTAATGAATAATGAATGTTTTGAATTTTCTCCAAAAGTAAAGTAGTTGCAAACTCATCCTTTTAGAGTCTTGTTTGGGCTCATGAGAGGAGTAGAAAAAAATCAAAAAATTCAGTCCTGCACGATTCTACCAAGAAATGTGAGTGTTCATTCAAACCGCTGGTTTTTGATAGTTTGGGCCCTATTGAATAATGAATGTTTTGAATTTTCTCCAAAAGTAAAGTAGTTGCAAACTCATCCTTTTAGAAACTTGTTTGTGCTGTTGAGAGGAGTAAAAAACCATCATAAATTTCAATCCTGCATGATTCTACCAAGAAATGTGATTCTTCATTCAAAACGCTGGTTTTTGCTATTGGGCTCTATTGAATAATGAATGTTTTGAATTTTCTCCAAAAGTAAAGTAGTTGCAAACTCATCCTTTTAGAGTCTTGTTTGGGCTCATGAGAGGAGTAGAAAAACATCAAAAATTTCAATCCTGCACGATTCTACCAAGAAATGTGAGTGTTCATTCAAACCGCTGGTTTTTGATAGTTTGGGCCCTATTGAATAATGAATGTTTTGAATTTTCTCCAAAAGTAAAGTAGTTGCAAACTCATCCTTTTAGAAACTTGTTTGGGCTGTTGAGAGGAGTAAAAAAACCATCAAAAATTTCAATCCTGCATGATTCTACCAAGAAATGTGATTCTTCATTCAAAACGCTGGTTTTTGCTAGTGGGCTCTATTGAATAATGAATGTTTTGAATTTTCTCCAAAAGTAAAGTAGTTGCAAACTCATCCTTTTAGAGTCTTGTTTGGGCTCATGAGAGGAGAAGAAAAACAGCAGCAGCAGCAGCAGCTAGGTGCGCTGCTTGCCTGCAGTAAATAGGATGTGTTCCATCCATGGAACACTGTGATAGGAAATATGCCATTCATAGAACACAATGTTTTGGATGTGTTCTATTCTTGGAACAATGGGACCACGTGTCACAATGGGACCACGTGTCACAATGGGCAGCCCACAGTCTGTAGCAGCTGCGCAGTAGTAGTCAGCTTCAGTCTGCAGAGGGAGCCTCAGCAGACAGGTGGGCGATGCTCGCCAGGGAGATGGAAAAATAGCTTGCTCACTTCACTCCACACATCATTTCAGTATCTGCAGTTCCTTTGAGAATGGTGCACTCACTCTCTTAAGCGGTTTCCAAAGACAGATTGAATTGAAATTGGGATACACAAGTAGTGTTTTCAAAGCATGATTTGAATGCTTTTTTCAAATGTCGTTGCTCTGTAATTAGTTTTTCTTGGTCCAAGTTGCACATTTCCAATTCCTTAGCCTTGATTTAACTTGACCAACTCTTCTACTACTACTACTACTACTACTACTACTACTACTACTACTCTTATTCACCTCTATATGGGAGGCATTGCACTGTATTCAATCTGTCAGTAAAATAACGATCTATCTTGGCCTTTGCTGCTTGGTAGGTACAGGTGTGACAAGCTGCAGTAATGTGTTTGGCTTTGGATAGCTACATTTCTGCACACCCACCTGCTACAAGGCCTGCAGCCCCTTCCCCTCAGTACTTCCCCAGTCTTAATTCAAGAATTCAATTCCTACCACATCCCTCATGCAATGATATGTCGTTTCATTTTTGAAACATTGTCCCCCTCTTGTGGCCTTCCAACTTTGAAATTTACTGTTCAATTTTGAATTAATTTACATATGAATTAAATGGAAAAGCAACGATTTATTTGGCGAGTTATTTGAATGTTCGGCCTACGTCCACCTGTCTGACAGACGGTATTCTAGTGGCTTGTAGCAGCAGCAGCAGCAGCAGCTAGGTGCGCTGCTTGCCTGCAGTAAATAGGATGTGTTCCATCCATGGAACACTGTGATAGGAATCATGCCATTCATAGAACACAATGCTTGGATGTGTTCTATTCCTGGAACAATGGGACCACGTGTCACAATGGGACCACGTGTCACAATGGGCAGCCCACAGTCTGTAGCAGCTGTGCAGTAGTAGTCAGCTTCAGTCTGCTGAGGGAGCCTCAGCAGACAGGTGGGCGATGCTCGCCAGGGAGATGGAAAAATAGCTTGCTCACTTCACTCCACGCATCAGTTCAGTATCTGCAGTTCCTCTGAGAATGGTGCACTCACTCTCTTAAGCGGTTTCCAAAGACAGATTGAATTGAAATCGGAATACACAAGTAGTGTTTTCAAAGCATGATTTGAATGCTTTTTTCAAATGTCGTTGCTCTGTAATTAGTTTTTCTTGGTCCAAGTTGCACATTTCCAATTCCTTAGCCTTGATTTAACTTGACCAACTCTTCTACTACTACTACTACTACTCTTATTCACCTCTATATGGGAGGC
Organism: Dendrobates tinctorius; assembly: GCF_039654945.1. Taxonomy (NCBI): domain Eukaryota; kingdom Metazoa; phylum Chordata; class Amphibia; order Anura; family Dendrobatidae; genus Dendrobates; species Dendrobates tinctorius. The sequence continues at coordinate 29,314,901 of NW_027361793.1, forward strand.
ATTGCACTGTATTCAATCTGTCAGTAAAATAACGATCTAACTTGGCCTTTGCTGCTTGGTAGGTACAGGTATGACAAGCTGCGGTAATGTGTTTGGCTTTGGATAGCTACATTTCTGCACACCCACCTGCTACAAGGCCTGCAGCCCCTTCCCCTCAGTACTTCCCCAGTCTTAATTCAAGCATTCAATTCCTACCACATCCCTCATGCAATGATATGTTGTTTCATTTTTAAAACATTGTCCCCCTCTTGTGGCCTTCCAACTTTGAAATTTACTGTTCAATTTTGAATTAATTCATATATGAATTAAATGGAAAAGCAACGATTTATCTGGCGAGTTATTTGAATGTTCGGCCTACGTCCACCTGTCTGACAGACAGTATTCTAGTGGCTTGTAGCAGCAGCAGCAGCAGCAGCTAGGTGCGCTGCTTGCCTGCAGTAAATAGGATGTGTTCCATCCATGGAACACTGTGATAGGAATCATGCCATTCATAGAACACAATGCTTGGATGTGTTCTATTCCTGGAACAATGGGACCACGTGTCACAATGGGACCACGTGTCACAATGGGCAGCCCACAGTCTGTAGCAGCTGCGCAGTAGTAGTCAGCTTCAGTCTGCTGAGGGAGCCTCAGCAGACAGGTGGGCGATGCTCGCCAGGGAGATGGAAAAATAGCTTGCTCACTTCACTCCACGCATCATTTCAGTATCTGCCGTTCCTCTGAGAATGGTGCACTCACTCTCTTAAGCGGTTTCCAAAGACAGATTGAATTGAAATTGGGATACACAAGTAGTGTTTTCAAAGCATGATTTGAATGCTTTTTTCAAATGTCGTTGCTCTGTAGTTAGTTTTTCTTGGTGCAAGTTGCACATTTCCAATTCCTTAGCCTTGATTTAACTTGACCAATTCTTCTACTACTACTACTACTACTACGACTACTACTCTTATTCACCTCTATATGGGAGGCATTGCACTGTATTCAATCTGTCAGTAAAATAATGATCTATCTTGGCCTTTGCTGCTTGGTAGGTACAGGTTTGACAAGCTGCAGTAATGTGTTTGGCTTTGGATAGCTACATTTCTGCACACCCACCTGCTACAAGGCCTGCAGCCCCTTCCCCTCAGTACTTCCCCAGTCTTAATTCAAGCATTCAATTCCTACCACATCCCTCATGCAATGATATGTCGTTTCATTTTTGAAACATTGCCCCCCTCTTGTGGCCTTCCAACTTTGAAATTTACTGTTCAATTTTGAATTAATTCATATATGAATTAAATGGAAAAGCAACGATTTATCTGGCGAGTTATTTGAATGTTCGGCCTACGTCCACCTGTCTGACAGACGGTATTCTAGTGGCTTGTAGCAGCAGCAGCAGCAGCAGCTAGGTCGCTGCTTGCCTGCAGTAAATAGGATGTGTTCCATCCATGGAACACTGTGATAGGAATCATGCCATTCATAGAATACAATGCTTGGATGTGTTCTAATCCTGGAACAATGGGGCCACGTGTCACAATGGGGCCACGTGTCACAATGGGACCACATGTCACAATGGGCAGCCCACAGTCTGTAGCAGCTGCGCAGTAGTAGTCAGCTTCAGTCTGCTGAGGGAGCCTCAGCAGACAGGTGGGCGATGCTCACCAGGGAGATGGAAAAATAGCTTGCTCACTTCACTCCACGCATCATTTCAGTATCTGCAGTTCCTCTGAGAATGGTGCACTCACTCTCTTAAGCGGTTTCCAAAGACAGATTGAATTGAAATTGGGATACACAAGTAGTATTTTCAAAGCATGATTTGAATGCTTTTTTCAAATGTCGTTGCTCTGTAATTAGTTTTTCTTGGTCCAAGTTGCACATTTCCAATTCCTTAGCCTTGATTTAACTTGACCAACTCTTCTACTACTACTACTACTCTTATTCACCTCTATATGGGAGGCATTGCACTGTATTCAATCTGTCAGTAAAATAACGATCTATCTTGGCCTTTGCTTCTTGGTACGTACAGGTGTGACAAGCTGCAGTAATGTGTTTGGCTTTGGATAGCTACATTTCCGCACATCCACCTGCTACAAGGCCTGCAGCCCCTTCCCCTCAGTACTTCCCCAGTCTTAATTCAAGCATTCAATTCCTACCACATCGCTCATGCAATGATATGTCGTTTCATTTTTGAAACATTGTCCCCCTCTTGTGGCCTTCCAACTTTGAAATTTACTGTTCAATTTTGAATTAATTCATATATGAATTAAATGGAAAAGCAACGATTTATCTGGCGAGTTATTTGAATGTTCGGCCTACGTCCACCTGTCTCACAGACGGTATTCTAGTGGCTTGTAGCAGCAGCAGCAGCTAGGTGCGCTGCTTGCCTGCAGTAAATAGGATGTGTTCCATCCATGGAACACTGTGATAGGAATCATGCCATTCATAGAACACAATGCTTGGATGTGTTCTATTCCTGGAACAATGGGACCACGTGTCACAATGGGACCACGTGTCACAATGGGCAGCCCACAGTCTGTAGCAGCTGCGCAGTAGTAGTCAGCTTCAGTCTGCTGAGGGAGCCTCAGCAGACAGGTGGGCGATGCTCGCCAGGGAGATGGAAAAATAGCTTGCTCACTTCACTCCACGCATCATTTCAGTATCTGCAGTTCCTCTGAGAATGGTGCACTCACTCTCTAAAGCGGTTTCCAAAGACAGATTGAATTGAAATTGGGATACACAAGTAGTGTTTTCAAAGTATGATTTGAATGCTTTTTTCAAATGTCGTTGCTCTGTAATTAGTTTTTCTTGGTCCAAGTTGCACATTTCCAATTCCTTAGCCTTGATTTAACTTGACCAACTCTTCTACTACTACTACTACTACTACTACTACTACTACTACTCTTATTCACCTCTATATGGGAGGCATTGCACTGTATTCAATCTGTCAGTAAAATAACGATCTATCTTGGCCTTTGCTGCTTGGTAGATACAGGTGTGACAAGCTGCAGTAATGTGTTTGGCTTTGGATAGCTACATTTCTGCACACCCACCTGCTACAAGGCCTGCAGCCCCTTCCCCTCAGTACTTCCCCAGTCTTAATTCAAGCATTCAATTCCTACCACATCCCTCATGCAATGATATGTCGTTTCATTTTTGAAACATTGTCCCCCTCTTGTGGCCTTCCAACTTTGAAATTTACTGTTCAATTTTGAATTAATTCATATATGAATTAAATGGAAAAGCAACGATTTATCTGGCGAGTTATTTGACTGTTCGGCCTACGTCCACCTGTCTGACAGACGGTATTCTAGTGGCTTGTAGCAGCAGCAGCAGCTAGGTGCGCTGCTTGCCTGCAGTAAATAGGATGTGTTCCATCCATGGAACACTGTGATAGGAATCATGCCATTCATAGAACACAATGCTTGGATGTGTTCTATTCCTGGAACAATGGGGCCACGTGTCACAATGGGACCACATGTCACAATGGGCAGCCCACAGTCTGTAGCAGCTGCGCAGTAGTAGTCAGCTTCAGTCTGCTGAGGGAGCCTCAGCAGACAGGTGGGCGATGCTCACCAGGGAGATGGAAAAATAGCTTGCTCACTTCACTCCACGCATCATTTCAGTATCTGCAGTTCCTCTGAGAATGGTGCACTCACTCTCTTAAGCGGTTTCCAAAGACAGATTGAATTGAAATTGGGATACACAAGTAGTGTTTTCAAAGCATGATTTGAATGCTTTTTTCAAATGTCGTTGCTCTGTGATTAGTTTTTCTTGGTCCAAGTTGCACATTTCCTATTCCTTAGCCTTGATTTAACTTGACCAACTCTTCTACTACTACTACTACTACTACTCTTATTCACCTCTATATGGGAGGCATTGCACTGTATTCAATCTGTCAGTAAAATAACGATCTATCTTGGCCTTTGCTGCTTGGTAGGTACAGGTGTGACAAGCTGCAGTAATGTGTTTGGCTTTGGATAGCTACATTTCTGCACACCCACCTGCTACAAGGCCTGCAGCCCCTTCCCCTCAGTACTTCCCCAGTCTTAATTCAAGCATTCAATTCCTACCACATCCCTCATGCAATGATATGTCGTTTCGTTTTTGAAACATTGTCCCCCTCTTGTGGCCTTCCAACTTTGAAATTTACTGTTCAATTTTGAATTAATTCATATATGAATTAAATGGAAAAGCAACGATTTATCTGGCGAGTTATTTGAATGTTCGGCCTACGTCCACCTGTCTGACAGACGGTATTCTAGTGGCTTGTAGCAGCAGCAGCAGCAGCAGCTAGGTGCGCTGCTTGCCTGCAGTAAATAGGATGTGTTCCATCCATGGAACACTGTGATAGGAATCATGCCATTCATAGAACACAATTCTTAGATGTGTTCTATTCCTGGAACAATGGGATCACGTGTCACAATGGGACCACGTGTCACAATGGGCAGCCCACAGTCTGTAGCAGCTGCGCAGTAGTAGTCAGCTTCAGTCTGTTGAGGGAGCCTCAGCAGACAGGTGGGCGATGCTCGCCAGGGAGATGAAAAAATAGCTTGCTCACTTCACTCCACGCATCATTTCAGTATCTGCAGTTCCTCTGAGAATGGTGCACTCACTCTCTTAAGCGGTTTCCAAAGACAGATTGAATTGAAATCGGGATACACAAGTAGTGTTTTCAAAGCATGATTTGAATGCTTTTTTCAAATGTCGTTGCTCTGTAATTAGTTTTTCTTGGTCCAAGTTGCACATTTCCAATTCCTTAGCCTTGATTTAACTTGACCAACTCTTCTACTACTACTACTACTACTACTACTACTCTTATTCACCTCTATATGGGAGGCATTGCACTGTATTCAATCTGTCAGTAAAATAACGATCTATCTTGGCCTTTGCTGCTTGGTAGGTACAGGTGTGACAAGCTGCAGTAATGTGTTTGGCTTTGGATAGCTACATTTCTGCACACCCACCTGCTACAAGGCCTGCAGCCCCTTCCCCTCAGTACTTCCCCAGTCTAAATTCAAGCATTCAATTCCTACCACATCCCTCATGCAATGATATGTCGTTTCATTTTTGAAACATTGTCCCCCTTTTGTGGCCTTCCAACTTTGAAATTTACTGTTCAATTTTGAATTAATTTACATATGAATTAAATGGAAAAGCAACGATTTATTTGGCGAGTTATTTGAATGTTCGGCCTACGTCCACCTGTCTGACAGACGGTATTCTAGTGGCTTGTAGCAGCAGCAGCAGCAGCTAGGTGCGCTGCTTGCCTGCAGTAAATAGGATGTGTTCCATCCATGGAACACTGTGATAGGAATCATGCCATTCATAGAACACAATGCTTGGATGTGTTCTATTCCTGGAACAATGGGACCACGTGTCACAATGGGACCACGTGTCACAATGGGCAGCCCACAGTCTGTAGCAGCTGTGCAGTAGTAGTCAGCTTCAGTCTGCTGAGGGAGCCTCAGCAGACAGGTGGGCGATGCTCGCCAGGGAGATGGAAAAATAGCTTGCTCACTTCACTCCACGCATCAGTTCAGTATCTGCAGTTCCTCTGAGAATGGTGCACTCACTCTCTTAAGCGGTTTCCAAAGACAGATTGAATTGAAATCGGAATACACAAGTAGTGTTTTCAAAGCATGATTTGAATGCTTTTTTCAAATGTCGTTGCTCTGTAATTAGTTTTTCTTGGTCCAAGTTGCACATTTCCAATTCCTTAGCCTTGATTTAACTTGACCAACTCTTCTACTACTACTACTACTACTACTACTCTTATTCACCTCTATATGGGAGGCATTGCACTGTATTCAATCTGTCAGTAAAATAACGATCTATCTTGGCCTTTGCTGCTTGGTAGGTACAGGTATGACAAGCTGCGGTAATGTGTTTGGCTTTGGATAGCTACATTTCTGCACACCCACCTGCTACAAGGCCTGCAGCCCCTTCCCCTCAGTACTTCCCCAGTCTTAATTCAAGCATTCAATTCCTACCACATCCCTCATGCAATCATATGTCGTTTCATTTTTAAAACATTGTCCCCCTCTTGTGGCCTTCCAACTTTGAAATTTACTGTTCAATTTTGAATTAATTCATATATGAATTAAATGGAAAAGCAACGATTTATCTGGCGAGTTATTTGAATGTTCGGCCTACGTCCACCTGTCTGACAGACGGTATTCTTGTGGCTTGTAGCAGCAGCAGCAGCAGCAGCTAGGTGCGCTGCTTGCCTGCAGTAAATAGGATGTGTTCCATCCATGGAACACTGTGATAGGAATCATGCCATTCATAGAACACAATGCTTGGATGTGTTCTATTCCTGGAACAATGGGGCCATGTGTCGCAATGGGACCACATGTCACAATGGGCAGCCCACAGTCTGTAGCAGCTGCGCAGTAGTAGTCAGCTTCAGTCTGCTGAGGGAGCCTCAGCAGACAGGTGGGCGATGCTCGCCAGGGAGATGGAAAAATAGCTTGCTCACTTCACTCCACGCATCATTTCAGTATCTGCAGTTCCTCTGAGAATGGTGCACTCACTCTCTTAAGCGGTTTCCAAAGACAGATTGAATTGAAATCGGGATACACAAGTAGTGTTTTCAAAGCATGATTTGAATGCTTTTTTCAAATGTCGTTGCTCTGTAATTAGTTTTTCTTGGTGCAAGTTGCACATTTCCAATTCCTTAGCCTTGATTTAACTTGACCAATTCTTCTACTACTACTACTACTACTACGACTACTACTCTTATTCACCTCTATATGGGAGGCATTGCACTGTATTCAATCTGTCAGTAAAATAATGATCTATCTTGGCCTTTGCTGCTTGGTAGGTACAGGTTTGACAAGCTGCAGTAATGTGTTTGGCTTTGGATAGCTACATTTCTGCACACCCACCTGCTACAAGGCCTGCAGCCCCTTCCCCTCAGTACTTCCCCAGTCTTAATTCAAGCATTCAATTCCTACCACATCCCTCATGCAATGATATGTCGTTTCATTTTTGAAACATTGCCCCCCTCTTGTGGCCTTCCAACTTTGAAATTTACTGTTCAATTTTGAATTAATTCATATATGAATTAAATGGAAAAGCAACGATTTATCTGGCGAGTTATTTGAATGTTCGGCCTACGTCCACCTGTCTGACAGACGGTACTCTAGTGGCTTGTAGCAGCAGCAGCAGCAGCAGCTAGGTCGCTGCTTGCCTGCAGTAAATAGGATGTGTTCCATCCATGGAACACTGTGATAGGAATCATGCCATTCATAGAATACAATGCTTGGATGTGTTCTATTCCTGGAACAATGGGGCCACGTGTCACAATGGGGCCACGTGTCACAATGGGACCACATGTCACAATGGGCAGCCCACAGTCTGTAGCAGCTGCGCAGTAGTAGTCAGCTTCAGTCTGCTGAGGGAGCCTCAGCAGACAGGTGGGCGATGCTCACCAGGGAGATGGAAAAATAGCTTGCTCACTTCACTCCACGCATCATTTCAGTATCTGCAGTTCCTCTGAGAATGGTACACTCACTCTCTTAAGCGGTTTCCAAAGACAGATTGAATTGAAATTGGGATACACAAGTAGTGTTTTCAAAGCATGATTTGAATGCTTTTTTCAAATGTCGTTGCTCTGTAATTAGTTTTTCTTGGTCCAAGTTGCACATTTCCAATTCCTTAGCCTTGATTTAACTTGACCAACTCTTCTACTACTACTACTACTCTTATTCACCTCTATATGGGAGGTATTGCACTGTATTCAATCTGTCAGTAAAATAACGATCTATCTTGGCCTTTGCTGCTTGGTACGTACAGGTGTGACAAGCTGCAGTAATGTGTTTGGCTTTGGATAGCTACATTTCCGCACATCCACGTGCTACAAGGCCTGCAGCCCCTTCCCCTCAGTACTTCCCCAGTCTTAATTCAAGCATTCAATTCCTACCACATCGCTCATGCAATGATATGTCGTTTCATTTTTGAAACATTGTCCCCCTCTTGTGGCCATCCAACTTTGAAATTTACTGTTCAATTTTGAATTAATTCATATATGAATTAAATGGAAAAGCAACGATTTATCTGGCGAGTTATTTGAATGTTCGGCCTACGTCCACCTGTCTCACAGACGGTATTCTAGTGGCTTGTAGCAGCAGCAGCAGCTAGGTGCGCTGCTTGCCTGCAGTAAATAGGATGTGTTCCATCCATGGAACACTGTGATAGGAATCATTCCATTCATAGAACACAATGCTTGGATGTGTTCTATTCCTGGAACAATGGGACCACGTGTCACAATGGGACCACGTGTCACAATGGGCAGCCCACAGTCTGTAGCAGCTGCGCAGTAGTAGTCAGCTTCAGTCTGCAGAGGGAGCCTCAGCAGACAGGTGGGCGATGCTCGCCAGGGAGATGGAAAAATAGCTTGCTCACTTCACTCCACGCATCATTTCAGTATCTGCAGTTCCTCTGAGAATGGTGCACTCACTCTCTAAAGCGGTTTCCAAAGACAGATTGAATTGAAATTGGGATACACAAGTAGTGTTTTCAAAGTATGATTTGAATGCTTTTTTCAAATGTCGTTGCTCTGTAATTAGTTTTTCTTGGTCCAAGTTGCACATTTCCAATTCCTTAGCCTTGATTTAACTTGACCAACTCTTCTACTACTACTACTACTACTACTACTACTACTACTCTTATTCACCTCTATATGGGAGGCATTGCACTGTATTCAATCTGTCAGTAAAATAACGATCTATCTTGGCCTTTGCTGCTTGGTAGGTACAGGTGTGACAAGCTGCAGTAATGTGTTTGGCTTTGGATAGCTACATTTCTGCACACCCACCTGCTACAAGGCCTGCAGCCCCTTCCCCTCAGTACTTCCCCAGTCTTAATTCAAGCATTCAATTCCTACCACATCCCTCATGCAATGATATGTCGTTTCATTTTTGAAACATTGTCCCCCTCTTGTGGCCTTCCAACTTTGAAATTTACTGTTCAATTTTGAATTAATTCATATATGAATGAAATGGAAAAGCAACGATTTATCTGGCGAGTTATTTGAATGTTCGGCCTACGTCCACCTGTCTGACAGACGGTATTCTAGTGGCTTGTAGCAGCAGCAGCAGCTAGGTGCGCTGCTTGCCTGCTGTAAATAGGATGTGTTCCATCCATGGAACACTGTGATAGGAATCATGCCATTCATAGAACACAATGCTTGGATGTGTTCTATTCCTGGAACAATGGGGCCACGTGTCACAATGGGACCACATGTCACAATGGGCAGCCCACAGTATGTAGCAGCTGCGCAGTAGTAGTCAGCTTCAGTCTGCTGAGGGAGCCTCAGCAGACAGGTGGGCGATGCTCACCAGGGAGATGGAAAAATAGCTTGCTCACTTCACTCCACGCATCATTTCAGTATCTGCAGTTCCTCTGAGAATGGTGCACTCACTCTCTTAAGCGGTTTCCAAAGACAGATTGAATTGAAATTGGGATACACAAGTAGTGTTTTCAAAGCATGATTTGAATGCTTTTTTCAAATGTCGTTGCTCTGTGATTAGTTTTTCTTGGTCCAAGTTGCACATTTCCAATTCCTTAGCCTTGATTTAACTTGACCAACTCTTCTACTACTACTACTACTACTATTCTTATTCACCTCTATATGGGAGGCATTGCACTGTATTCAATCTGTCAGTAAAATAACGATCTATCTTGGCCTTTGCTGCTTGGTAGGTACAGGTGTGACAAGCTGCAGTAATGTGTTTCGCTTTGGATAGCTACATTTCTGCACACCCACCTGCTACAAGGCCTGCAGCCCCTTCCCCTCAGTACTTCCCCAGTCTTAATTCAAGCATTCAATTCCTACCACATCCCTCATGCAATGATATGTCGTTTCATTTTTGAAACATTGTCCCCCTCTTGTGGCCTTCCAACTTTGAAATTTACTGTTCAATTTTGAATTAATTCATATATGAATTAAATGGAAAAGCAACGATTTATCTGGCGAGTTATTTGAATGTTCGTCCTATGTCCACCTGTCTGACAGACGGTATTCTAGTGGCTTGTAGCAGCAGCAGCAGCAGCTAGGTGCGCTGCTTGCCTGCAGTAAATAGGATGTGTTCCATCCATGGAACACTGTGATAGGAATCATGCCATTCATAGAACACAATGCTTGGATGTGTTCTATTCCTGGAACAATGGGACCACGTGTCACAATGGGACCACGTGTCACAATGGGCAGCCCACAGTCTGTAGCAGCTGCGCAGTAGTAGTCAGCTTCAGCCTGCTGAGGGAGCCTCAGCAGACAGGTGGGCGATGCTCGCCAGGGAGATGGAAAAATAGCTTCCTCACTTCACTCCACGCATCATTTCAGTATCTGCAGTTCTTCTGAGAATGGTGCACTCACTCTCTAAAGCGGGTTCCAAAGACAGATTGAATTGAAATTGGGATACACAAGTAGTGTTTTCAAAGCATGATTTGAATGCTTTTTTCAAATGTCGTTGCTCTGTAATTAGTTTTTCTTGGTGCAAGTTGCACATTTCCAATTCCTTAGCCTTGATTTAACTTGACCAACTCTTCTACTACTACTACTACTACTACTACTACTCTTATTCACCTCTATATGGGAGGCATTGCACTGTATTCAATCTGTCAGTAAAATAACGATCTATCTTGGCCTTTGCTGCTTGGTATGTACAGGTATGACAATCTGCAGTAATGTGTTTGGCTTTGGATAGCTACATTTCTGCACACCCACCTGCTACAAGGCCTGCAGCCCCTTCCCCTCAGTACTTCCCCAGTCTTAATTCAAGCATTCAATTCCTACCACATCCCTCATGCAATGATATGTCGTTTCATTTTTGAAACATTGTCCCCCTCTTGTGGCCTTCCAACTTTGAAATTTACTGTTCAATTTTGAATTAATTCATATATGAATTAAATGGAAAAGCAACGATTTATCTGGCGAGTTATTTGAATGTTCGGCCTACGTCCACCTGTCTGACAGACGGTATTCTAGTGGCTTGTAGCAGCAGCAGCAGCAGCAGCAGCAGCAGCTAGGTGCGCTGCTTGCCTGCAGTAAATAGGATGTGTTCCATCCATGGAACACTGTGATAGGAATCATGCCATTCATAGAACACAATGCTTGGATGTGTTCTATTCCTGGAACAATGGGACCACGTGTCACAATGGGACCACGTGTCACAATGGGCAGCCCACAGTCTGTAGCAGCTGCGCAGTAGTAGTCAGCTTCAGTCTGCTGAGGGAGCCTCAGCAGACAGGTGGGCAATGCTCGCCAGGGAGATGGAAAAATAGCTTGCTCACTTCACTCCACGCATCATTTCAGTATCAGCAGTTCATCTGAGAATGGTGCACTCACTCTCTTAAGCAGTTTCCAAAGACAGATTGAATTGAAATTGGGATACACAAGTAGTGTTTTCAAAGCATGATTTGAATGCTTTTTTCAAATGTCGTTGCTCTGTAATTAGTTTTTCTTGGTCCAAGTTGCACATTTCCAATTCCTTAGCCTTGATTTAACTTGACCAACTCTTCTACTACTTCTACTACTACTACTACTACTACTACTACTACTCTTATTCACCTCTATATGGGAGGCATTGCACTGTATTCAATCTGTCAGTAAAATAACGATCTATCTTGGCCTTTGCTGCTTGGTAGTTACAGGTGTGACAAGCTGCAGTAATGTGTTTGGCTTTGGATAGCTACATTTCTGCACACCCACCTGCTACAAGGCCTGCAGCCCCTTCCCCTCAGTACTTCCCCAGTCTTAATTCAAGCATTCAATTCCTACCACATCCCTCATGCAATGATATGTCGTTTCATTTTTGAAACATTGTCCCCCTCTTGTGGCCTTCCAACTTTGAAATTTACTGTTCAATTTTGAATTAATTCATATATGAATTAAATGGAAAAGCAACGATTTATCTGGCGAGTTATTTGAATGTTCGGCCTACGTCCACCTGTCTGACAGACGGTATTCTTGTGGCTTGTAGCAGCAGCAGCAGCAGCAGCTAGGTGCGCTGCTTGCCTGCAGTAAATAGGATGTGTTCCATCCATGGAACACTGTGATAGGAATCATGCCATTCATAGAACACAATGCTTGGATGTGTTCTATTCCTGGAACAATGGGGCCATGTGTCGCAATGGGACCACGTGTCACAATGGGCAGCCCACAGTCTGTAGCAGCTGCGCAGTAGTAGTCAGCTTCAGTCTGCTGAGGGAGCCTCAGCAGACAGGTGGGCGATGCTCGCCAGGGAGATGGAAAAATAGCTTGCTCACTTCACTCCACGCATCATTTCAGTATCTGCAGTTCCTCTGAGAATGGTGCACTCACTCTCTTAAGCGGTTTCCAAAGACAGATTGAATTGAAATCGGGATACACAAGTAGTGTTTTCAAAGCATGATTTGAATGCTTTTTTCAAATGTCGTTGCTCTGTAATTAGTTTTTCTTGGTCCAAGTTGCACATTTCCAATTCCTTAGCCTTGATTTAACTTGACCAACTCTTCTACTACTACTACTACTGCTCTTATTCACCTCTATATGGGAGGCATTGCACTGTATTCAATCTGTCAGTAAAATAACGATCTATCTTGGCCTTTGCTGCTTGGTAGGTACAGGTGTGACAAGCTGCAGTAATGTGTTTGGCTTTGGATAGCTACATTTCTGCACACCCACCTGCTACAAGGCCTGCAGCCCCTTCCCCTCAGTACTTCCCCAGTCTTAATTCAAGCATTCAATTCCTACCACATCCCTCATGCAATGATATGTCGTTTCGTTTTTGAAACATTGTCCCCCTCTTGTGGCCTTCCAACTTTGAAATTTACTGTTCAATTTTGAATTAATTCATATATGAATTAAATGGAAAAGCAACGATTTATCTGGCGAGTTATTTGAATGTTCGGCCTACGTCCAACTGTCTGACAGACGGTATTCTAGTGGCTTGTAGCAGCAGCAGCAGCTAGGTGCGCTGCTTGCCTGCAGTAAATAGGATGTGTTCCATCCATGGAACACTGTGATAGGAATCATGCCATTCATAGAACACAATGCTTGGATGTGTTCTATTCCTGGAACAATGGGACCACGTGTCAGAATGGGACCACGTGTCACAATGGGCAGCCCACAGTCTGTAGCAGCTGCGCAGTAGTAGTCAGCTTCAGTCTGCTGAGGGAGCCTCAGCATACTGGTGGGCGATGCTCGCCAGGGAGATGGAAAAATAGCTTGCTCACTTCACTCCACGCATCATTTCAGTATCTGCAGTTCCTCTGAGAATGGTGCACTCACTCTCTTAAGCGGTTTCCAAAGACAGATTGAATTGAAATTGGGATACACAAGTAGTGTTTTCAAAGCATGATTTGAATGCTTTTTTCAAATGTCGTTGCTCTGTAATTAGTTTTTCTTTGTCCAAGTTGCACATTTCCAATTCCTTAGCCTTGATTTAACTTGACCAACTCTTCTACTACTACTTCTACTACTACTACTCTTTTTCACCTCTATATGGGAGGCATTGCACTGTATTCAATCTGTCAGTAAAATAACGATCTATCTTGGCCTTTGCTGCTTGGTAGGTACAGGTGTGACAAGCTGCAGTAATGTGTTTGGCTTTGGATAGCTACATTTCTGCACACCCACCTGCTACAAGGCCTGCAGCCCCTTCCCCTCAGTACTTCCCCAGTCTTAATTCAAGCATTCAATTCCTACCACATCCCTCATGCAATGATATGTCGTTTCGTTTTTGAAACATTGTCCCCCTCTTGTGGCCTTCCAACTTTGAAATTTACTGTTCAATTTTGAATTAATTCATATATGAATTAAATGGAAAAGCAACGATTTATCTGGCGAGTTATTTGAATGTTCGGCCTACGTCCAACTGTCTGACAGACGGTATTCTAGTGGCTTGTAGCAGCAGCAGCAGCTAGGTGCGCTGCTTGCCTGCAGTAAATAGGATGTGTTCCATCCATGGAACACTGTGATAGGAATCATGCCATTCATAGAACACAATGCTTGGATGTGTTCTATTCCTGGAACAATGGGACCACGTGTCACAATGGGACCACGTGTCACAATGGGCAGCCCACAGTCTGTAGCAGCTGCGCAGTAGTAGTCAGCTTCAGTCTGCTGAGGGAGCCTCAGCAGACTGGTGGGCGATGCTCGCCAGGGATATGGAAAAATAGCTTGCTCACTTCACTCCACGCATCATTTCAGTATGTGCAGTTCCTCTGAGAATGGTGCACTCACTCTCTTAAGCGGTTTCCAAAGACAGATTGAATTGAAATTGGGATACACAAGTAGTGTTTTCAAAGCATGATTTGAATGCTTTTTTCAAATGTCGTTGCTCTGTAATTAGTTTTTCTTGGTCCAAGTTGCACATTTCCAATTCCTTAGCCTTGATTTAACTTGACCAACTCTTCTACTACTACTACTACTACTCTTATTCACCTCTATATGGGAGGCATTGCACTGTATTCAATCTGTCAGTAAAATAACGATCTATCTTGGCCTTTGCTGCTTGGTAGGTACAGGTGTGACAAGCTGCAGTAATGTGTTTGGCTTTGGATAGCTACATTTCTGCACACCCACCTGCTACATGGCCTGCAGCCGCTTCCCCTCAGTACTTCCCCAGTCTTAATTCAAGCATTCAATTCCTACCACATCCCTCATGCAATGATATGTCGTTTCGTTTTTGAAACATTGTCCCCCTCTTGTGGCCTTCCAACTTTGAAATTTACTGTTCAATTTTGAATTAATTCATATATGAATTAAATGGAAAAGCAACGATTTATCTGGCGAGTTATTTGAATGTTCGGCCTACGTCCACCTGTCTGACAGACGGTATTCTTGTGGCTTGTAGCAGCAGCAGCAGCAGCAGCTAGGTGCGCTGCTTGCCTGCAGTAAATAGGATGTGTTCCATCCATGGAACACTGTGATAGGAATCATGCCATTCATAGAACACAATGCTTGGATGTGTTCTATTCCTGGAACAATGGGGCCATGTGTCGCAATGGGACCACATGTCACAATGGGCAGCCCACAGTCTGTAGCAGCTGCGCAGTAGTAGTCAGCTTCAGTCTGCTGAGGGAGCCTCAGCAGACAGGTGGGCGATGCTCGCCAGGGAGAAGGAAAAATAGCTTGCTCACTTCACTCCACGCATCATTTCAGTATCTGCAGTTCCTCTGAGAATGGTGCACTCACTCTCTTAAGCGGTTTCCAAAGACAGATTGAATTGAAATCGGGATACACAAGTAGTGTTTTCAAAGCATGATTTGAATGCTTTTTTCAAATGTCGTTGCTCTGTAATTAGTTTTTCTTGGTCCAAGTTGCACATTTCCAATTCCTTAGCCTTGATTTAACTTGACCAACTCTTCTACTACTACTACTACTGCTCTTATTCACCTCTATATGGGAGGCATTGCACTGTATTCAATCTGTCAGTAAAATAACGATCTATCTTGGCCTTTGCTGCTTGGTAGGTACAGGTGTGACAAGCTGCAGTAATGTGTTTGGCTTTGGATAGCTACATTTCTGCACACCCACCTGCTACAAGGCCTGCAGCCCCTTCCCCTCAGTACTTCCCCAGTCTTAATTCAAGCATTCAATTCCTACCACATCCCTCATGCAATGATATGTCGTTTCGTTTTTGAAACATTGTCCCCCTCTTGTGGCCTTCCAACTTTGAAATTTACTGTTCAATTTTGAATTAATTCATATATGAATTAAATGGAAAAGCAACCATTTATCTGGCGAGTTATTTGAATGTTCGGCCTACGTCCAACTGTCTGACAGACGGTATTCTAGTGGCTTGTAGCAGCAGCAGCAGCTAGGTGCGCTGCTTGCCTGCAGTAAATAGGATGTGTTCCATCCATGGAACACTGTGATAGGAATCATGCCATTCATAGAACACAATGCTTGGATGTGTTCTATTCCTGGAACAATGGGACCACGTGTCAGAATGGGACCACGTGTCACAATGGGCAGCCCACAGTCTGTAGCAGCTGCGCAGTAGTAGTCAGCTTCAGTCTGCTGAGGGAGCCTCAGCAGACTGGTGGGCGATGCTCGCCAGGGAGATGGAAAAATAGCTTGCTCACTTCACTCCACGCATCATTTCAGTATCTGCAGTTCCTCTGAGAATGGTGCACTCACTCTCTTAAGCGGTTTCCAAAGACAGATTGAATTGAAATTGGGATACACAAGTAGTGTTTTCAAAGCATGATTTGAATGCTTTTTTCAAATGTCGTTTCTCTGTAATTAGTTTTTCTTTGTCCAAGTTGCACATTTCCAATTCCTTAGCCTTGATTTAACTTGACCAACTCTTCTACTACTACTTCTACTACTACTACTCTTTTTCACCTCTATATGGGAGGCATTGCACTGTATTCAATCTGTCAGTAAAATAACGATCTATCTTGGCCTTTGCTGCTTGGTAGGTACAGGTGTGACAAGCTGCAGTAATGTGTTTGGCTTTGGATAGCTACATTTCTGCACACCCACCTGCTACAAGGCCTGCAGCCCCTTCCCCTCAGTACTTCCCCAGTCTTAATTCAAGCATTCAATTCCTACCACATCCCTCATGCAATGATATGTCGTTTCGTTTTTGAAACATTGTCCCCCTCTTGTGGCCTTCCAACTTTGAAATTTACTGTTCAATTTTGAATTAATTCATATATGAATTAAATGGAAAAGCAACGATTTATCTGGCGAGTTATTTGAATGTTCGGCCTACGTCCAACTGTCTGACAGACGGTATTCTAGTGGCTTGTAGCAGCAGCAGCAGCTAGGTGCGCTGCTTGCCTGCAGTAAATAGGATGTGTTCCATCCATGGAACACTGTGATAGGAATCATGCCATTCATAGAACACAATGCTTGGATGTGTTCTATTCCTGGAACAATGGGACCACGTGTCACAATGGGACCACGTGTCACAATGGGCAGCCCACAGTCTGTAGCAGCTGCGCAGTAGTAGTCAGCTTCAGTCTGCTGAGGGAGCCTCAGCAGACTGGTGGGCGATGCTCGCCAGGGAGATGGAAAAATAGCTTGCTCACTTCACTCCACGCATCATTTCAGTATGTGCAGTTCCTCTGAGAATGGTGCACTCACTCTCTTAAGCGGTTTCCAAAGACAGATTGAATTGAAATTGGGATACACAAGTAGTGTTTTCAAAGCATGATTTGAATGCTTTTTTCAAATGTCGTTGCTCTGTAATTAGTTTTTCTTGGTCCAAGTTGCACATTTCCAATTCCTTAGCCTTGATTTAACTTGACCAACTCTTCTACTACTACTACTACTGCTCTTATTCACCTCTATATGGGAGGCATTGCACTGTATTCAATCTGTCAGTAAAATAACGATCTATCTTGGCCTTTGCTGCTTGGTAGGTACAGGTGTGACAAGCTGCAGTAATGTGTTTGGCTTTGGATAGCTACATTTCTGCACACCCACCTGCTACATGGCCTGCAGCCCCTTCCCCTCAGTACTTCCCCAGTCTTAATTCAAGCATTCAATTCCTACCACATCCCTCATGCAATGATATGTCGTTTCGTTTTTGAAACATTGTCCCCCTCTTGTGGCCTTCCAACTTTGAAATTTACTGTTCAATTTTGAATTAATTCATATATGAATTAAATGGAAAAGCAACGATTTATCTGGCGAGTTATTTGAATGTTCGGCCTACGTCCAACTGTCTGACAGACGGTATTCTAGTGGCTTGTAGCAGCAGCAGCAGCAGCAGCTAGATGCGCTGCTTGCCTGCAGTAAATAGAATGTGTTCCATCCATGGAACACTGTGATAGGAATCATGCCATTCATAGAACACAATGCTTGGATGTGTTCTATTCCTGGAACAATGGGACCACGTGTCACAATGGGACCACGTGTCACAATGGGCAGCCCACAGTCTGTAGCAGCTGCGCAGTAGTAGTCAGCTTCAGTCTGCTGAGGGAGCCTCAGCAGACAGGTGGGCGATGCTCGCCAGGGAGATGGAAAAATAGCTTGCTCACTTCACTCCACACATCATTTCAGTATCTGCAGTTCCTCTGAGAATGGTGCACTCACTCTCTTAAGCGGTTTCCAAAAACAGATTGAATTAAAATCGGGATACATAAGTAGTGTTTTCAAAGCATGATTTGAATGCTTTTTTCAAATGTCGTTGCTCTGTAATTAGTTTTTCTTGGTCCAAGTTGCACATTTCCAATTCCTTAGCCTTGATTTAACTTGACCAACTCTTCTACTACTACTACTACTACTTCTACTACTACTCTTATTCACCTCTATATGGGAGGCATTGCACTGTATTCAATCTGTCAGTAAAATAACGATCTATATTGGCCTTTGCTGCTTGGTAGGTACAGGTGTGACAAGCTGCAGTAATGTGTTTGGCTTTGGATAGCTACATTTCTGCACACCCACCTGCTACAAGGCCTGCAGCCCCTTCCCCTCAGTACTTCCCCAGTCTTAATTCAAGCATTCAATTCCTACCACATCCCTCATGCAATGATATGTCGTTTCATTTTTGAAACATTATCCCCCTCTTGTGGCCTTCCAACTTTGAAATTTACTGTTCAATTTTGAATTAATTCATATATGAATTAAATGGAAAAGCAACGATTTATTTGGCGAGTTATTTGAATGTTCGGCCTACGTCCACCTGTCTGACAGATGGTATTCTAGTGGCTTGTAGCAGCAGCAGCAGCTAGGTGCGCTGCTTGCCTGCAGTAAATAGGATGTGTTCCATCCATGGAACACTGTGATAGGAATCATGCCATTCATAGAACACAATGTTTGGATGTGTTCTATTCCTGGAACAATGGGACCACGTGTCACAATGGGACCACGTGTCACAATGGGCAGCCCACAGTCTGTAGCAGCTGCGCAGTAGTAGTCAGCTTCAGTCTGCTGAGGGAGCCTCAGCAGACAGGTGGGCGATGCTCGCCAGGGAGATGGAAAAATAGCTTGCTCACTTCACTCCACACATCATTTCAGTATCTGCAGTTCCTCTCAGAATGGTGCACTCACTCTCTTAAGCGGTTTCCAAAGACAGATTGAATTGAAATCGGGATACACAAGTAGTGTTTTCAAAGCATGATTTGAATGCTTTTTTCAAATGTCGTTGCTCTGTAATTAGTTTTTCTTGGTCCAAGTTGCACATTTCCAATTCCTTAGCCTTGATTTAACTTGACCAACTCTTCTACTACTACTACTACTACTCTTATTCACCTCTATATGGGAGGCATTGCACTGTATTCAATCTGTCAGTAAAATAACGATCTATCTTGGCCTTTGCTGCTTGGTAGGTACAGGTGTGACAAGCTGCAGTAATGTGTTTGGCTTTGGAAAGCTACATTTCTGCACACCCACCTGCTACAAGGCCTGCAGCCCCTTCCCCTCAGTACTTCCCCAGTCTTAATTCAAGCATTCAATTCCTACCACATCCCTCATGCAATGATATGTCGTTTCATTTTTGAAACATTGTCCCCCTCTTGTGGCCTTCCAACTTTGAAATTTACTGTTCAATTTTGAATTAATTCATATATGAATTAAATGGAAAAGCAACGATTTATCTGGCGAGTTATTTGAATGTTCGGCCTACGTCCACCTGTCTGACAGACCGTATTCTAGTGGCTTGTAGCAGCAGCAGCAGCAGCAGCTAGGTGCGCTGCTTGCCTGCAGTAAATAGGATGTGTTCCATCTATGGAACACTGTGATAGGAATCATGCCATTCATAGAACACAATGCTTGGATGTGTTCTATTCCTGGAACAATGGGGCCACGTGTCACAATGGGACCACGTGTCACAATGGGCAGCCCACAGTCTGTAGCAGCTGCGCAGTAGTAGTCAGCTTCAGTCTGCTGAGGGAGCCTCAGCAGACAGGTGGGCGATGCTCGCCAGGGAGATGGAAAAATAGCTTGCTCACTTCACTCCACGCATCATTTCAGTATCTGCAGTTCCTCTGAGAATGGTGCACTCACTCTCTTAAGCGGTTTCCAAAGACAGATTGAATTGAAATTGGGATACACAAGTAGTGTTTTCAAAGCATGATTTGAATGCTTTTTTCAAATGTCGTTGCACTGTAATTAGTTTTTCTTGGTCCAAGTTGCATATTTCCAATTCCTTAGCCTTGATTTAACTTGACCAACTCTTCTACTACTACTACTACTCTTATTCACCTCTATATGGGAGGCATTGCACTGTATTCAATCTGTCAGTAAAATAACGATCTATCTTGGCCTTTGCTGCTTGGTAGGTACAGTTGTGACAAGCTGCAGTAATGTGTTTGGCTTTGGATAGCTACATTTCTGCACACCCACCTGCTACAAGGCCTGCAGCCCCTTCCCCTCAGTACTTCCCCAGTCTTAATTCAAGCATTCAATTCCTACCACATCCCTCATGCAATGATATGTCGTTTCATTTTTGAAACATTGTCCCCCTCTTGTGGCCTTCCAACTTTGAAATTTACTGTTCAATTTTGAATTAATTCATATATGAATTAAATGGAAAAGCAACGATTTATCTGGCGAGTTATTTGAATGTTCGGCCTACGTCCACCTGTCTGACAGACGGTATTCTAGTGGCTTGTAGCAGCAGCAGCAGCTAGGTGCGCTGCTTGCCTGCAGTAAATAGGATGTGTTCCATCCATGGAACACTGTGATAGGAATCATGCCATTCATAGAACACAATGTTTGGATGTGTTCTATTCCTGGAACAATGGGACCACGTGTCACAATGGGACCACGTGTCACAATGGGCAGCCCACAGTCTGTAGCAGCTGCGCAGTAGTAGTCAGCTTCAGTCTGCTGAGGGAGCCTCAGCAGACAGGTGGGCGATGCTCGCCAGGGAGATGGAAAAATAGCTTGCTCACTTCACTCCACACATCATTTCAGTATCTGCAGTTCCTCTCAGAATGGTGCACTCACTCTCTTAAGCGGTTTCCAAAGACAGATTGAATTGAAATCGGGATACACAAGTAGTGTTTTCAAAGCATGATTTGAATGCTTTTTTCAAATGTCGTTGCTCTGTAATTAGTTTTTCTTGGTCCAAGTTGCACATTTCCAATTCCTTAGCCTTGATTTAACTTGACCAACTCTTCTACTACTACTACTACTACTCTTATTCACCTCTATATGGGAGGCATTGCACTGTATTCAATCTGTCAGTAAAATAACGATCTATCTTGGCCTTTGCTGCTTGGTAGGTACAGGTGTGACAAGCTGCAGTAATGTGTTTGGTTTTGGATAGCTACATTTCTGCACACCCACCTGCTACAAGGCCTGCAGCCCCTTCCCCTCAGTACTTCCCCAGTCTTAATTCAAGCATTCAATTCCTACCACATCCCTCTTGCAATGATATGTCGTTTCGTTTTTGAAACATTGTCAACCTCTTGTGGCCTTCCAACTTTGAAATTTACTGTTCAATTTTGAATTAATTCATATATGAATTAAATGGAAAAGCAACGATTTATCTGGCGAGTTATTTGAATGTTCGGCCTACGTCCACCTCTCTGACAGACGGTATTCTAGTGGCTTGTAGCAGCAGCAGCAGCAGCAGCAGCTAGGTGCGCTGCTTGCCTGCAGTAAATAGGATGTGTTCCATCCATGGAACACTGTGATAGGAATCATGCCATTCATAGAACAAAATGTTTGGATGTGTTCTATTCCTGGAACAATGGGACCACGTGTCACAATGTGACCACGTGTCACAATGGGCAGCCCACAGTCTGTAGCAGCTGCGCAGTAGTAGTCAGCTTCAGTCTGCTGAGGGAGCCTCAGCAGACAGGTGGGCGATGCTCGCCAGGGAGATGGAAAAATAGCTTGCTCACTTCACTCCACGCATCATTTCAGTATCTGCAGTTCCTCTGAGAATGGTGCACTCACTCTCTTAAGCGGTTTCCAAAGACAGATTGAATTGAAATCGGGATACACAAGTAGTGTTTTCAAAGCATGATTTGAATGCTTTTTTCAAATGTCGTTGCTCTGTAATTAGTTTTTCTTGGTCCAAGTTGCACATGTCCAATTCCTTAGCCTTGATTTAACTTGACCAACTCTTCTACTACTACTACTACTACTACTACTACTACTACTCTTATTCACCTCTATATGGGAGGCATTGCACTGTATTCAATCTGTCAGTAAAATAATGATCTATCTTGGCCTTTGCTGCTTGGTAGGTACAGGTGTGACAAGCTGCAGTAATGTGTTTGGCTTTGGATAGCTACATTTCTGCACACCCACCTGCTACAAGGCCTGCAGCCCCTTCCCCTTAGTACTTCCCCAGTCTTAATACAAGCATTCAATTCCTACCACATCCCTCATGCAATGATATGTCGTTTCATTTTTGAAACATTGTCCCCCTCTTGTGGCCTTCCAACTTTGAAATTTACTGTTCAATTTTGAATTAATTCATATATGAATTAAATGGAAAAGCAACGATTTATCTGGCGAGTTATTTGAATGTTCGGCCTACGTCCACCTGTCTGACAGACGGTATTCTAGTGGCTTGTAGCAGCAGCAGCAGCAGCAGCAGCAGCAGCAGCAGCAAGGTGCGCTGCTTGCCTGCAGTAAATAGGATGTGTTCCATCCATGGAACACTGTGATAGGAATCATGCCATTCATAGAACACAATGCTTGGATGTGTTCTATTCCTGGAACAATGGGACCACGTGTCACAATGGGACCACGTGTCACAATGGGCAGCCCACAGTCTGTAGCAGCTGCGCAGTAGTAGTCAGCTTCAGTCTGCTGAGGGAGCCTCAGCAGACTGGTGGGCGATGCTCGCCAGGGAGATGGAAAAATAGCTTGCTCACTTCACTCCACGCATCATTTCAGTATCTGCAGTTCCTCTGAGAATGGTGCACTCACTCTCTTAAGCGGTTTCCAAAGACAGATTGAATTGAAATTGGGATACACAAGTAGTGTTTTCAAAGCATGATTTGAATGCTTTTTTCAAATGTTGTTGCTCTGTAATTAGTTTTTCTTGGTCCAAGTTGCACATTTCCAATTCCTTAGCCTTGATTTAACTTCACCAACTCTTCTACTACTACTAGTACTACTACTACTCTTATTCACCTCTATATGGGAGGCATTGCACTGTATTCAATCTGTCAGTAAAATAACGATCTATCTTGGCCTTTGCTGCTTGGTAGGTACAGGTGTGACAAGCTGCAGTAATGTGTTTGGCTTTGGATAGCTACATTTCTGCACACCCACCTGCTACAAGGCCTGCAGCCCCTTCCCCTCAGTACTTCCCCAGTCTTAATTCAAGCATTCAATTCCTACCACATCCCTCATGCAATGATATGTCGTTTCGTTTTTGAAACATTGTCCCCCTCTTGTGGCCTTCCAACTTTGAAATTTACTGTTCAATTTTGAATTAATTCATATATGAATTAAATGGAAAAGCAACGATTTATCTGGCGAGTTATTTGAATGTTCGGCCTACGTCCAACTGTCTGACAGACGGTATTCTAGTGGCTTGTAGCAGCAGCAGCAGCAGCTAGGTGCGCTGCTTGCCTGCAGTAAATAGGATGTGTTCCATCCATGGAACACTGTGATAGGAATCATGCCATTCATAGAACACAATGCTTGGATGTGTTCTATTCCTGGAACAATGGGACCACGTGTCCCAATGGGACCACGTGTCACAATGGGCAGCCCACAGTCTGTAGCAGCTGCGCAGTAGTAGTCAGCTTCAGTCTGCTGAGGGAGCCTCAGCAGACAGGTGGATGATGCTTGCCAGGGAGATGGAAAAATAGCTTGCTCACTTCACTCCACACATCATTTCAGTATCTGCAGTTACTCTGAGAATGGTGCACTCACTCTCTTAAGCGGTTTCCAAAGACAGATTGAATTGAAATCGGGATACACAAGTAGTGTTTTCAAAGCATGATTTGAATGCTTTTTTCAAATGTCATTGCTCTGTAATTAGTTTTTCTTGGTCCAAGTTGCACATTTCCAATTCCTTAGCCTTTCATTTAACTTGACCAACTCTTCTACTACTACTACTACTACTTCTACTACTACTCTTATTCACCTCTATATTGGAGGCATTGCGCTGTATTCAATCTGTCAGTAAAATAACGATCTATCTTGGCCTTTGCTGCTTGGTAGGTACAGGTATGACAAGCTGCGGTAATGTGTTTGGCTTTGGATAGCTACATTTCTGCACACCCACCTGCTACAAGGCCTGCAGCCCCTTCCCCTCAGTACTTCCCCAGTCTTAATTCAAGCATTCAATTCCTACCACATCCCTCATGCAATGATATGTCGTTTCATTTTTGAAACATTGTCCCCCTCTTGTGGCCTTCCAACTTTGAAATTTACTGTTCAATTTTGAATTAATTCATATATGAATTAAATGGAAAAGCAACGATTTATCTGGCGAGTTATTTGAATGTTCGGCCTACGTCCACCTGTCTGACAGACGGTATTCTAGTGGCTTGTAGCAGCAGCAGCAGCAGCAGCAGCAGCTAGGTGCGCTGCTTGCCTGCAGTAAATAGGATGTGTTCCATCCATGGAACACTGTGATAGGAATCATGCCATTCATAGAACACAATGCTTGGATGTGTTCTATTCCTGGAACAATGGGACCACGTGTCACAATGGGACCACGTGTCACAATGGGCAGCCCGCAGTCTGTAGCAGCTGCGCAGTAGTAGTCAGCTTCAGTCTGCTGAGGGAGCCTCAGCAGACAGGTGGGCGATGCTCGCCAGGGAGATGGAAAAATAGCTTGCTCACTTCACTCCACGCATCGTTTCAGTATCTGCAGTTCCTCTGAGAATGGTGCACTCACTCTCTTAAGCGGTTTCCAAAGACAGATTGAATTGAAATTGGGATACACAAGTAGTGTTTTCAAAGCATGATTTGAATGCTTTTTTCAAATGTCGTTGCTCTGTAATTAGTTTTTCTTGGTCCAAGTTGCACATTTCCAATTCCTTAGCCTTGATTTAACTTGACCAACTCTTCTACTACTACTACTACTACTACTACTACTACTACTACTCTTATTCACCTCTATATGGGAGGCATTGCACTGTATTCAATCTGTCAGTAAAATAACGATCTATCTTGGCCTTTGCTGCTTGGTAGTTACAGGTGTGACAAGCTGCAGTAATGTGTTTGGCTTTGGATAGCTACATTTCTGCACACCCACCTGCTACAAGGCCTGCAGCCCCTTCCCCTCAGTACTTCCCCAGTCTTAATTCAAGCATTCAATTCCTACCACATCCCTCATGCAATGATATGTCGTTTCATTTTTGAAACATTGTCCCCCTCTTGTGGCCTTCCAACTTTGAAATTTACTGTTCAATTTTGAATTAATTCATATATGAATTAAATGGAAAAGCAACGATTTATCTGGCGAGTTATTTGAATGTTCGGCCTACGTCCACCTGTCTGACAGACGGTATTCTTGTGGCTTGTAGCAGCAGCAGCAGCAGCAGCTAGGTGCGCTGCTTGCCTGCAGTAAATAGGATGTGTTCCATCCATGGAACACTGTGATAGGAATCATGCCATTCATAGAACACAATGCTTGGATGTGTTCTATTCCTGGAACAATGGGGCCATGTGTCGCAATGGGACCACGTGTCACAATGGGCAGCCCACAGTCTGTAGCAGCTGCGCAGTAGTAGTCAGCTTCAGTCTGCTGAGGGAGCCTCAGCAGACAGGTGGGCGATGCTCGCCAGGGAGATGGAAAAATAGCTTGCTCACTTCACTCCACGCATCATTTCAGTATCTGCAGTTCCTCTGAGAATGGTGCACTCACTCTCTTAAGCGGTTTCCAAAGACAGATTGAATTGAAATCGGGATACACAAGTAGTGTTTTCAAAGCATGATTTGAATGCTTTTTTCAAATGTCGTTGCTCTGTAATTAGTTTTTCTTGGTCCAAGTTGCACATTTCCAATTCCTTAGCCTTGATTTAACTTGACCAACTCTTCTACTACTACTACTACTACTCTTATTCACCTCTATATGGGAGGCATTGCACTGTATTCAATCTGTCAGTAAAATAACGATCTATCTTGGCCTTTGCTGCTTGGTAGGTACAGGTGTGACAAGCTGCAGTAATGTGTTTGGCTTTGTAGCTACATTTCTGCACACCCACCTGCTACAAGGCCTGCAGCCCCTTCCCCTCAGTACTTCCCCAGTCTTAATTCAAGCATTCAATTCCTACCACATCCCTCATGCAATGATATGTCGTTTCGTTTTTGAAACATTGTCCCCCTCTTGTGGACTTCCAACTTTGAAATTTACTGTTCAATTTTGAATTAATTCATATATGAATTAAATGGAAAAACATCGATTTATCTGGCGAGTTATTTGAATGTTCGGCCTACGTCCAACTGTCTGACAGACGGTATACTAGTGGCTTGTAGCAGCAGCAGCAGCTAGGTGCGCTGCTTGCCTGCAGTAAATAGGATGTGTTCCATCCATGGAACACTGTGATAGGAATCATGCCATTCATAGAACACAATGCTTGGATGTGTTCTATTCCTGGAACAATGGGACCACGTGTCACAATGGGACCACGTGTCACAATGGGCAGCCCACAGTCTGTAGCAGCTGCGCAGTAGTAGTCAGCTTCAGTCTGCTGAGGGAGCCTCAGCAGACTGGTGGGCGATGCTCGCCAGGGAGATGGAAAAATAGCTTGCTCACTTCACTCCACGCATCATTTCAGTATCTGCAGTTCCTCTGAGAATGGTGCACTCACTCTCTTAAGCGGTTTCCAAAGACAGATTGAATTGAAATTGGGATACACAAGTAGTGTTTTCAAAGCATGATTTGAATGCTTTTTTCAAATGTCGTTGCTCTGTAATTAGTTTTTCTTGGTCCAAGTTGCACATTTCCAATTCCTTAGCCTTGATTTAACTTGACCAACTCTTCTACTACTACTACTACTACTCTTATTCACCTCTATATGGGAGGCATTGCACTGTATTCAATCTGTCAGTAAAATAACGATCTATCTTGGCCTTTGCTGCTTGGTAGGTACAGGTGTGACAAGCTGCAGTAATGTGTTTGGCTTTGGATAGCTACATTTCTGCACACCCACCTGCTACAAGGCCTGCAGCCCCTTCCCCTCAGTACTTCCCCAGTCTTAATTCAAGCATTCAATTCCTACCACATCCCTCATGCAATGATATGTCGTTTCGTTTTTTAAACACTGTCCCCCTCTTGTGGCCTTCCAACTTTGAAATTTACTGTTCAATTTTGAATTAATTCATATATGAATTAAATGGAAAAGCAACGATTTATCTGGCGAGTTATTTGAATGTTCGGCCTACGTCCAACTGTCTGACAGACGGTATTCTAGTGGCTTGTAGCAGCAGCAGCAGCAGCAGCTAGATGCGCTGCTTGCCTGCAGTAAATAGAATGTGTTCCATCCATGGAACACTGTGATAGGAATCATGCCATTCATAGAACACAATGCTTGGATGTGTTCTATTCCTGGAACAATGGGACCACGTGTCACAATGGGACCACGTGTCACAATGGGCAGCCCACAGTCTGTAGCAGCTGCGCAGTAGTAGTCAGCTTCAGTCTGCTGAGGGAGCCTCAGCAGACAGGTGGGCGATGCTCGCCAGGGAGATGGAAAAATAGCTTGCTCACTTCACTCCACACATCATTTCAGTATCTGCAGTTCCTCTGAGAATGGTGCACTCACTCTCTTAAGCGGTTTCCAAAGACAGATTGAATTAAAATCGGGATACATAAGTAGTGTTTTCAAAGCATGATTTGAATGCTTTTTTCAAATGTCGTTGCTCTGTAATTAGTTTTTCTTGGTCCAAGTTGCACATTTCCAATTCCTTAGCCTTGATTTAACTTGACCAACTCTTCTACTACTACTACTACTACTTCTACTACTACTCTTATTCACCTCTATATGGGAGGCATTGCACTGTATTCAATCTGTCAGTAAAATAACGATCTATATTGCCCTTTGCTGCTTGGTAGGTACAGGTGTGACAAGCTGCAGTAATGTGTTTGGCTTTGGATAGCTACATTTCTGCACACCCACCTGCTACAAGGCCTGCAGCCCCTTCCCCTCAGTACTTCCCCAGTCTTAATTCAAGCATTCAATTCCTACCACATCCCTCATGCAATGATATGTCGTTTCATTTTTGAAACATTATCCCCCTCTTGTGGCCTTCCAACTTTGAAATTTACTGTTCAATTTTGAATTAATTCATATATGAATTAAATGGAAGAGCAACGATTTATTTGGCGAGTTATTTGAATGTTCGGCCTACGTCCACCTGTCTGACAGACGGTATTCTAGTGGCTTGTAGCAGCAGCAGCAGCAGCAGCTAGGTGCGCTGCTTGCCTGCAGTAAATAGGATGTGTTCCATCCATGGAACACTGTGATAGGAATCATGCCATTCATAGAACACAATGCTTGGATGTGTTCTATTCCTGGAACAATGGGACCACGTGTCACAATGGGACCACGTGTCACAATGGGCCGCCCACAGTCTGTAGCAGCTGCGCAGTAGTAGTCAGCTTCAGTCTGCTGAGGGAGCCTCAGCAGACAGGTGGGCGATGCTCGCCAGGGAGATGGAAAAATAGCTTGCTCACTTCACTCCACACATCATTTCAGTATCTGCAGTTCCTCTGAGAATGGTGCACTCACTCTCTTAAGCGGTTTCCAAAGACAGATTGAATTGAAATCGGGATACACAAGTAGTGTTTTCAAAGCATGATTTGAATGCTTTTTTCAAATGTCGTTGCTCTGTAATTAGTTTTTCTTGGTCCAAGTTGCACATTTCCAATTCCTTAGCCTTGATTTAACTTGACCAACTCTTCTACTACTACTACTACTACTATTATTCACCTCTATATGGGAGGCATTGCACTGTATTCAATCTGTCAGTAAAATAACGATCTATCTTGGCCTTTGCTGCTTGGTAGGTACAGGTGTGACAAGCTGCAGTAATGTGTTTGGCTTTGGAAAGCTACATTTCTGCACACCCACCTGCTACAAGGCCTGCAGCCCCTTCCCCTCAGTACTTCCCCAGTCTTAATTCAAGCATTCAATTCCTACCACATCCCTCATGCAATGATATGTCGTTTCATTTTTGAAACATTGTCCCCCTCTTGTGGCCTTCCAACTTTGAAATTTACTGTTCAATTTTGAATTAATTCATATATGAATTAAATGGAAAAGCAACGATTTATCTGGCGAGTTATTTGAATGTTCGGCCTACGTCCACCTGTCTGACAGACCGTATTCTAGTGGCTTGTAGCAGCAGCAGCAGCAGCTAGGTGCGCTGCTTGCCTGCAGTAAATAGGATGTGTTCCATCTATGGAACACTGTGATAGGAATCATGCCATTCATAGAACACAATGCTTGGATGTGTTCTATTCCTGGAACAATGGGGCCACGTGTCACAATGGGACAACGTGTCACAATGGGCAGCCCACAGTCTGTAGCAGCTGCGCAGTAGTAGTCAGCTTCAGTCTGCTGAGGGAGCCTCAGCAGACAGGTGGGCGATGCTCACCAGGGACATGGAAAAATAGCTTGCTCACTTCACTCCACGCATCATTTCAGTATCTGCAGTTCCTCTGAGAATGGTGCACTCACTCTCTTAAGCGGTTTCCAAAGACAGATTGAATTGAAATTGGGATACACAAGTAGTGTTTTCAAAGCATGATTTGAATGCTTTTTTCAAATGTCGTTGCTCTGTAATTAGTTTTTCTTGGTCCAAGTTGCACATTTCCAATTCCTTAGCCTTGATTTAACTTGACCAACTCTTCTACTACTACTACTACTCTTATTTACCTCTATATGGGAGGCATTGCACTGTATTCAATCTGTCAGTAAAATAACGATCTATCTTGGCCTTTGCTGCTTGGTAGGTACAGTTGTGACAAGCTGCAGTAATGTGTTTGGCTTTGGATAGCTACATTTCTGCACACCCACCTGCTACAAGGCCTGCAGCCCCTTCCCCTCAGTACTTCCCCAGTCTTAATTCAAGCATTCAATTCCTACCACATCCCTCATGCAATGATATGTCGTTTCATTTTTGAAACATTGTCCCCCTCTTGTGGCCTTCCAACTTTGAAATTTACTGTTCAATTTTGAATTAATTCATATATGAATTAAATGGAAAAGCAACGATTTATCTGGCGAGTTATTTGAATGTTCGGCCTACGTCCACCTGTCTGACAGACGGTATTCTTGTGGCTTGTAGCAGCAGCAGCAGCAGCAGCTAGGTGCGCTGCTTGCCTGCAGTAAATAGGATGTGTTCCATCCATGGAACACTGTGATAGGAATCATGCCATTCATAGAACACAATGCTTGGATGTGTTCTATTCCTGGAACAATGGGGCCATGTGTCGCAATGGGACCACGTGTCACAATGGGCAGCCCACAGTCTGTAGCAGCTGCGCAGTAGTAGTCAGCTTCAGTCTGCTGAGGGAGCCTCAGCAGACAGGTGGGCGATGCTCGCCAGGGAGATGGAAAAATAGCTTGCTCACTTCACTCCACGCATCATTTCAGTATCTGCAGTTCCTCTGAGAATGGTGCACTCACTCTCTTAAGCGGTTTCCAAAGACAGATTGAATTGAAATCGGGATACACAAGTAGTGTTTTCAAAGCATGATTTGAATGCTTTTTTCAAATGTCGTTGCTCTGTAATTAGTTTTTCTTGGTCCAAGTTGCACATTTCCAATTCCTTAGCCTTGATTTAACTTGACCAACTCTTCTACTACTACTACTACTACTCTTATTCACCTCTATATGGGAGGCATTGCACTGTATTCAATCTGTCAGTAAAATAACGATCTATCTTGGCCTTTGCTGCTTGGTAGGTACAGGTGTGACAAGCTGCAGTAATGTGTTTGGCTTTGTAGCTACATTTCTGCACACCCACCTGCTACAAGGCCTGCAGCCCCTTCCCCTCAGTACTTCCCCAGTCTTAATTCAAGCATTCAATTCCTACCACATCCCTCATGCAATGATATGTCGTTTCGTTTTTGAAACATTGTCCCCCTCTTGTGGACTTCCAACTTTGAAATTTACTGTTCAATTTTGAATTAATTCATATATGAATTAAATGGAAAAACATCGATTTATCTGGCGAGTTATTTGAATGTTCGGCCTACGTCCAACTGTCTGACAGACGGTATACTAGTGGCTTGTAGCAGCAGCAGCAGCTAGGTGCGCTGCTTGCCTGCAGTAAATAGGATGTGTTCCATCCATGGAACACTGTGATAGGAATCATGCCATTCATAGAACACAATGCTTGGATGTGTTCTATTCCTGGAACAATGGGACCACGTGTCACAATGGGACCACGTGTCACAATGGGCAGCCCACAGTCTGTAGCAGCTGCGCAGTAGTAGTCAGCTTCAGTCTGCTGAGGGAGCCTCAGCAGACTGGTGGGCGATGCTCGCCAGGGAGATGGAAAAATAGCTTGCTCACTTCACTCCACGCATCATTTCAGTATCTGCAGTTCCTCTGAGAATGGTGCACTCACTCTCTTAAGCGGTTTCCAAAGACAGATTGAATTGAAATTGGGATACACAAGTAGTGTTTTCAAAGCATGATTTGAATGCTTTTTTCAAATGTCGTTGCTCTGTAATTAGTTTTTCTTGGTCCAAGTTGCACATTTCCAATTCCTTAGCCTTGATTTAACTTGACCAACTCTTCTACTACTACTACTACTACTCTTATTCACCTCTATATGGGAGGCATTGCACTGTATTCAATCTGTCAGTAAAATAACGATCTATCTTGGCCTTTGCTGCTTGGTAGGTACAGGTGTGACAAGCTGCAGTAATGTGTTTGGCTTTGGATAGCTACATTTCTGCACACCCACCTGCTACAAGGCCTGCAGCCCCTTCCCCTCAGTACTTCCCCAGTCTTAATTCAAGCATTCAATTCCTACCACATCCCTCATGCAATGATATGTCGTTTCGTTTTTTAAACACTGTCCCCCTCTTGTGGCCTTCCAACTTTGAAATTTACTGTTCAATTTTGAATTAATTCATATATGAATTAAATGGAAAAGCAACGATTTATCTGGCGAGTTATTTGAATGTTCGGCCTACGTCCAACTGTCTGACAGACGGTATTCTAGTGGCTTGTAGCAGCAGCAGCAGCAGCAGCTAGATGCGCTGCTTGCCTGCAGTAAATAGAATGTGTTCCATCCATGGAACACTGTGATAGGAATCATGCCATTCATAGAACACAATGCTTGGATGTGTTCTATTCCTGGAACAATGGGACCACGTGTCACAATGGGACCACGTGTCACAATGGGCAGCCCACAGTCTGTAGCAGCTGCGCAGTAGTAGTCAGCTTCAGTCTGCTGAGGGAGCCTCAGCAGACAGGTGGGCGATG
The DNA here is from genome assembly GCF_039654945.1 of Dendrobates tinctorius. Classification (NCBI taxonomy): domain Eukaryota; kingdom Metazoa; phylum Chordata; class Amphibia; order Anura; family Dendrobatidae; genus Dendrobates; species Dendrobates tinctorius. The sequence continues at coordinate 29,347,196 of NW_027361793.1, forward strand.
CTCGCCAGGGAGATGGAAAAATAGCTTGCTCACTTCACTCCACACATCATTTCAGTATCTGCAGTTCCTCTGAGAATGGTGCACTCACTCTCTTAAGCGGTTTCCAAAGACAGATTGAATTAAAATCGGGATACATAAGTAGTGTTTTCAAAGCATGATTTGAATGCTTTTTTCAAATGTCGTTGCTCTGTAATTAGTTTTTCTTGGTCCAAGTTGCACATTTCCAATTCCTTAGCCTTGATTTAACTTGACCAACTCTTCTACTACTACTACTACTACTTCTACTACTACTCTTATTCACCTCTATATGGGAGGCATTGCACTGTATTCAATCTGTCAGTAAAATAACGATCTATATTGCCCTTTGCTGCTTGGTAGGTACAGGTGTGACAAGCTGCAGTAATGTGTTTGGCTTTGGATAGCTACATTTCTGCACACCCACCTGCTACAAGGCCTGCAGCCCCTTCCCCTCAGTACTTCCCCAGTCTTAATTCAAGCATTCAATTCCTACCACATCCCTCATGCAATGATATGTCGTTTCATTTTTGAAACATTATCCCCCTCTTGTGGCCTTCCAACTTTGAAATTTACTGTTCAATTTTGAATTAATTCATATATGAATTAAATGGAAGAGCAACGATTTATTTGGCGAGTTATTTGAATGTTCGGCCTACGTCCACCTGTCTGACAGACGGTATTCTAGTGGCTTGTAGCAGCAGCAGCAGCAGCAGCTAGGTGCGCTGCTTGCCTGCAGTAAATAGGATGTGTTCCATCCATGGAACACTGTGATAGGAATCATGCCATTCATAGAACACAATGCTTGGATGTGTTCTATTCCTGGAACAATGGGACCACGTGTCACAATGGGACCACGTGTCACAATGGGCCGCCCACAGTCTGTAGCAGCTGCGCAGTAGTAGTCAGCTTCAGTCTGCTGAGGGAGCCTCAGCAGACAGGTGGGCGATGCTCGCCAGGGAGATGGAAAAATAGCTTGCTCACTTCACTCCACACATCATTTCAGTATCTGCAGTTCCTCTGAGAATGGTGCACTCACTCTCTTAAGCGGTTTCCAAAGACAGATTGAATTGAAATCGGGATACACAAGTAGTGTTTTCAAAGCATGATTTGAATGCTTTTTTCAAATGTCGTTGCTCTGTAATTAGTTTTTCTTGGTCCAAGTTGCACATTTCCAATTCCTTAGCCTTGATTTAACTTGACCAACTCTTCTACTACTACTACTACTACTATTATTCACCTCTATATGGGAGGCATTGCACTGTATTCAATCTGTCAGTAAAATAACGATCTATCTTGGCCTTTGCTGCTTGGTAGGTACAGGTGTGACAAGCTGCAGTAATGTGTTTGGCTTTGGAAAGCTACATTTCTGCACACCCACCTGCTACAAGGCCTGCAGCCCCTTCCCCTCAGTACTTCCCCAGTCTTAATTCAAGCATTCAATTCCTACCACATCCCTCATGCAATGATATGTCGTTTCATTTTTGAAACATTGTCCCCCTCTTGTGGCCTTCCAACTTTGAAATTTACTGTTCAATTTTGAATTAATTCATATATGAATTAAATGGAAAAGCAACGATTTATCTGGCGAGTTATTTGAATGTTCGGCCTACGTCCACCTGTCTGACAGACCGTATTCTAGTGGCTTGTAGCAGCAGCAGCAGCAGCTAGGTGCGCTGCTTGCCTGCAGTAAATAGGATGTGTTCCATCTATGGAACACTGTGATAGGAATCATGCCATTCATAGAACACAATGCTTGGATGTGTTCTATTCCTGGAACAATGGGGCCACGTGTCACAATGGGACAACGTGTCACAATGGGCAGCCCACAGTCTGTAGCAGCTGCGCAGTAGTAGTCAGCTTCAGTCTGCTGAGGGAGCCTCAGCAGACAGGTGGGCGATGCTCACCAGGGACATGGAAAAATAGCTTGCTCACTTCACTCCACGCATCATTTCAGTATCTGCAGTTCCTCTGAGAATGGTGCACTCACTCTCTTAAGCGGTTTCCAAAGACAGATTGAATTGAAATTGGGATACACAAGTAGTGTTTTCAAAGCATGATTTGAATGCTTTTTTCAAATGTCGTTGCTCTGTAATTAGTTTTTCTTGGTCCAAGTTGCACATTTCCAATTCCTTAGCCTTGATTTAACTTGACCAACTCTTCTACTACTACTACTACTCTTATTTACCTCTATATGGGAGGCATTGCACTGTATTCAATCTGTCAGTAAAATAACGATCTATCTTGGCCTTTGCTGCTTGGTAGGTACAGTTGTGACAAGCTGCAGTAATGTGTTTGGCTTTGGATAGCTACATTTCTGCACACCCACCTGCTACAAGGCCTGCAGCCCCTTCCCCTCAGTACTTCCCCAGTCTTAATTCAAGCATTCAATTCCTACCACATCCCTCATGCAATGATATGTCGTTTCATTTTTGAAACATTGTCCCCCTCTTGTGGCCTTCCAACTTTGAAATTTACTGTTCAATTTTGAATTAATTCATATATGAATTAAATGGAAAAGCAACGATTTATCTGGCGAGTTATTTGAATGTTCGGCCTACGTCCACCTGTCTGACAGACGGTATTCTAGTGGCTTGTAGCAGCTGCAGCAGCAGCAGCTAGGTGCGCTGCTTGCCTGCAGTAAATAGGATGTGTTCCATCCATGGAACACTGTGATAGGAATCATGCCATTCATAGAACACAATGCTTGGATGTGTTCTATTCCTGGAACAATGGGACCACGTGTCACAATGGGACCACGTGTCACAATGGGCAGCCCACAGTCTGTAGCAGCTGCGCAGTAGTAGTCAGCTTCAGTCTGCTGAGGGAGCCTCAGCAGACAGGTGGGCGATGCTTGCCAGGGAGATGGAAAAATAGCTTGCTCACTTCACTCCACACATCATTTCAGTATCTGCAGTTCCTCTGAGAATGGTGCACTCACTCTCTTAAGCGGTTTCCAAAGACAGATTGAATTGAAATCGGGATATACAAGTAGTGTTTTCAAAGCATGATTTGAATGCTTTTTTCAAATGTCGTTGCTCTGTAATTAGTTTTTCTTGGTCCAAGTTGCACATTTCCAATTCCTTAGCCTTGATTTAACTTGACCAACTCTTCTACTACTACTACTACTACTACTACTACTACTCTTATTCACCTCTATATGGGAGGCATTGCACTGTATTCAATCTGTCAGTAAATTAACGATCTATCTTGGCCTTTGCTGCTTGGTAGGTACAGGTGTGACAAGCTGCAGTAATGTGTTTGGTTTTGGATAGCTACATTTCTGCACACCCACCTGCTACAAGGCCTGCAGCCCCTTCCCCTCAGTACTTCCCCAGTCTTAATTCAAGCATTCAATTCCTACCACATCCCTCTTGCAATGATATGTCGTTTCGTTTTTGAAACATTGTCAACCTCTTGTGGCCTTCCAACTTTGAAATTTACTGTTCAATTTTGAATTAATTCATATATGAATTAAATGGAAAAGCAACGATTTATCTGGCGAGTTATTTGAATGTTCGGCCTACGTCCACCTCTCTGACAGACGGTATTCTAGTGGCTTGTAGCAGCAGCAGCAGCAGCAGCAGCAGCTAGGTGCGCTGCTTGCCTGCAGTAAATAGGATGTGTTCCATCCATGGAACACTGTGATAGGAATCATGCCATTCATAGAACACAATGTTTGGATGTGTTCTATTCCTGGAACAATGGGACCACGTGTCACAATGGGACCACGTGTCACAATGGGCAGCCCACAGTCTGTAGCAGCTGCGCAGTAGTAGTCAGCTTCAGTCTGCTGAGGGAGCCTCAGCAGACAGGTGGGCGATGCTCGCCAGGGAGATGGAAAAATAGCTTGCTCACTTCACTCCACGCATCATTTCAGTATCTGCAGTTCCTCTGAGAATGGTGCACTCACTCTCTTAAGCGGTTTCCAAAGACAGATTGAATTGAAATCGGGATACACAAGTAGTGTTTTCAAAGCATGATTTGAATGCTTTTTTCAAATGTCGTTGCTCTGTAATTAGTTTTTCTTGGTCCAAGTTGCACATTTCCAATTCCTTAGCCTTGATTTAACTTGACCAACTCTTCTACAACTACTACTACTACTACTACTACTACTACTACTACTACTACTACTCTTATTCACCTCTATATGGGAGGCATTGCACTGTATTCAATCTGTCAGTAAAATAACGATCTATCTTGGCCTTTGCTGCCTGGTAGGTACAGGTGTGACAAGCTGCAGTAATGTGTTTGGCTTTGGATAGCTACATTTCTGCACACCCACCTGCTACAAGGCATGCAGCCCCTTCCCCTCAGTACTTCCCCAGTCTTAATACAAGCATTCAATTCCTACCACATCCCTCATGCAATGATATGTCGTTTCATTTTTGAAACATTGTCCCCCTCTTGTGGCCTTCCAACTTTGAAATTTACTGTTCAATTTTGAATTAATTCATATATGAATTAAATGGAAAAGCAACGATTTATCTGGCGAGTTATTTGAATGTTCGGCCTACGTCCACCTGTCTGACAGACGGTATTCTAGTGGGTTGTAGCAGCAGCAGCAGCAGCTAGGTGCGCTGCTTGCCTGCAGTAAATAGGATGTGTTCCATCCATGGAACACTGTGATAGGAATCATGCCATTCATAGAACACAATGCTTGGATGTGTTCTATTCCTGGAACAATGGGACCACGTGTCACAATGGGACCACGTGTCACAATGGGCAGCCCACAGTCTGTAGCAGCTGCGCAGTAGTAGTCAGCTTCAGTCTGCTGAGGGAGCCTCAGCAGACTGGTGGGCGATGCTCGCCAGGGAGATGGAAAAATAGCTTGCTCACTTCACTCCACGCATCGTTTCAGTATCTGCAGTTCCTCTGAGAATGGTGCACTCACTCTCTTAAGCGGTTTCCAAAGACAGATTGAATTGAAATTGGGATACACAAGTAGTGTTTTCAAAGCATGATTTGAATGCTTTTTTCAAATGTTGTTGCTCTGTAATTAGTTTTTCTTGGTCCAAGTTGCACATTTCCAATTCCTTAGCCTTGATTTAACTTCACCAACTCTTCTACTACTACTACTACTACTACTACTACTACTACTACTACTCTTATTTACCTCTATATGGGAGGCATTGCACTGTATTCAATCTGTCAGTAAAATAACGATCTATCTTGGCCTTTGCTGCTTGGTAGGTACAGGTGTGACAAGCTGCAGTAATGTGTTTGGCTTTGGATAGCTACATTTCTGCACACCCACCTGCTACAAGGCCTGCAGCCCCTTCCCCTCAGTACTTCCCCAGTCTTAATTCAAGCATTCAATTCCTACCACATCCCTCATGCAATGATATGTCGTTTCGTTTTTGAAACATTGTCCCCCTCTTGTGGCCTTCCAACTTTGAAATTTACTGTTCATTTTGAATTAATTCATATATGAATTAAATGGAAAAGCAACGATTTATCTGGCGAGTTATTTGAATGTTCGGCCTACGTCCAACTGTCTGACAGACGGTATTCTAGTGGCTTGTAGCAGCAGCAGCAGCAGCTAGGTGCGCTGCTTGCCTGAAGTAAATAGGATGTGTTCCATCCATGGAACACTGTGATAGGAATCATGCCATTCATAGAACACAATTCTTGGATGTGTTCTATTCCTGGAACAATGGGACCACGTGTCACAATGGGACCACGTGTCACAATGGGCAGCCCACAGTCTGTAGCAGCTGCGCAGTAGTAGTCAGCTTCAGTCTGCTGAGGGAGCCTCAGCAGACAGGTGGGTGATGTTCGCCAGGGAGATGGAAAAATAGCTTGCTCACTTCACTCCACACATCATTTCAGTATCTGCAGTTCCTCTGAGAATGGTGCACTCACTCTCTTAAGCGGTTTCCAAAGACAGATTGAATTGAAATCGGGATACACAAGTAGTGTTTTCAAAGCATGATTTGAATGCTTTTTTCAAATGTCGTTGCTCTGTAATTAGTTTTTCTTGGTCCAAGTTGCACATTTCCAATTCCTTAGCCTTGATTTAACTTGAACAACTCTTCTACTACTACTACTACTACTCTTATTCACCTCTATATGGGAGGCATTGCACTGTATTCAATCTGTCAGTAAAATAACGATCTATCTTGGCCTTTGCTGCTTGGTAGGTACAGGTGTGACAAGCTGCAGTAATGTGTTTGGCTTTGGATAGCTACATTTCTGCACACCCACCTGCTACAAGGCCTGCAGCCCCTTCCCCTCAGTACTTCCCCAGTCTTAATTCAAGCATTCAATTCCTACCACATCCCTCATGCAATGATATGTCGTTTCGTTTTTGAAACATTGTCCCCCTCTTGTGGCCTTCCAACTTTGAAATTTACTGTTCAATTTTGAATTAATTCATATATGAATTAAATGGAAAAACATCGATTTATCTGGCGAGTTATTTGAATGTTCGGCCTACGTCCAACTGTCTGACAGACGGTATTCTAGTGGCTTGTAGCAGCAGCAGCAGCTAGGTGCGCTGCTTGCCTGCAGTAAATAGGATGTGTTCCATCCATGGAACACTGTGATAGGAATCATGCCATTCATAGAACACAATGCTTGGATGTGTTCTATTCCTGGAACAATGGGACCACGTGTCACAATGGGACCACGTGTCACAATGGGCAGCCCACAGTCTGTAGCAGCTGCGCAGTAGTAGTCAGCTTCAGTCTGCTGAGGGAGCCTCAGCAGACTGGTGGGCGATGCTCGCCAGGGAGATGGAAAAATAGCTTGCTCACTTCACTCCACGCATCATTTCAGTATCTGCAGTTCCTCTGAGAATGGTGCACTCACTCTCTTAAGCGGTTTCCAAAGACAGATTGAATTGAAATTGGGATACACAAGTAGTGTTTTCAAAGCATGATTTGAATGCTTTTTTCAAATGTCGTTGCTCTGTAATTAGTTTTTCTTGGTCCAAGTTGCATATTTCCAATTCCTTAGCCTTGATTTAACTTGACCAACTCTTCTACTACTGCTACTACTACTCTTATTCACCTCTATATGGGAGGCATTGCACTGTATTCAATCTGTCAGTAAAATAACGATCTATCTTGGCCTTTGCTGCTTGGTAGGTACAGGTATGACAAGCTGCAGTAATGTGTTTGGCTTTGGATAGCTACATTTCTGCACACCCACCTGCTACAAGGCCTGCAGCCCCTTAGCCTCAGTACTTCCCCAGTCTTAATTCAAGCATTCAATTCCTACCACATCCCTCATGCAATGATATGTCGTTTCGTTTTTGAAACATTGTCCCCCTCTTGTGGCCTTCCAACTTTGAAATTTACTGTTCAATTTTGAATTAATTCATGTATGAATTAAATGGAAAAGCAACGATTTATCTGGCGAGTTATTTGAATGTTCGGCCTACGTCCAACTGTCTGACAGACGGTATTCTAGTGGCTTGTAGCAGCAGCAGCAGCAGCAGCTAGATGCGCTGCTTGCCTGCAGTAAATAGAATGTGTTCCATCCATGGAACACTGTGATAGGAATCATGCCATTCATAGAACACAATGCTTGGATGTGTTCTATTCCTGGAACAATGGGACCACGTGTCACAATGGGCATCCCACAGTCTGTAGCAGCTGCGCAGTAGTAGTCAGCTTCAGTCTGCTGAGGGAGCCTCAGCAGACAGGTGGGCGATGCTTGCCAGGGAGATGTAAAAATAGCTTGCTCACTTCACTCCACACATCATTTCAGTATCTGCAGTTCCTCTGAGAATGGTGCACTCACTCTCTTAAGCGGTTTCCAAAGACAGATTGAATTGAAATCGGGATACACAAGTAGTGTTTTCAAAGCATGATTTGAACGCTTTTTTCAAATGTCGTTGCTCTGTAATTAGTTTTTCTTGGTCCAAGTTGCACATTTCCAATTCCTTAGCCTTGATTTAACTTGACCAACTCTTCTACTACTACTACTACTACTACTACTCTTATTCACCTCTATATGGGAGGCATTGCACTGTATTCAATCTGTCAGTAAAATAATGATCTATCTTGGCCTTTGCTGCTTGGTAGGTACAGGTGTGACAAGCTGCAGTAATGTGTTTGGCTTTGGATAGCTACATTTCTGCACACCCACCTGCTACAAGGCCTGCAGCCCCTTCCCCTCAGTACTTCCCCAGTCTTAATTCAAGCATTCAATTCCTACCACATCCCTCTTGCAATGATATGTCGTTTCGTTTTTGAAACATTGTCAACCTCTTGTGGCCTTCCAACTTTGAAATTTACTGTTCAATTTTGAATTAATTCATATATGAATTAAATGGAAAAGCAACGATTTATCTGGTGAGTTATTTGAATGTTCGGCCTACGTCCACCTCTCTGACAGACAGTATTCTAGTGGCTTGTAGCAGCAGCAGCAGCAGCAGCAGCTAGGTGCGCTGCTTGCCTGCAGTAAATAGGATGTGTTCCATCCATGGAACACTGTGATAGGAATCATGCCATCCATAGAACACAATGCTTGGATGTGTTCTATTCCTGGAACAATGGGACCACGTGTCACAATGGGACCACGTGTCACAATGGGCAGCTCACAGTCTGTAGCAGCTGCGCAGTAGTAGTCAGCTTCAGTCTGCTGAGGGAGCCTCAGCAGACAGGTGGGCGATGCTCGCCAGGGAGATGGAAAAATAGCTTGCTCACTTCACTCCACGCATCATTTCAGTATCTGCAGTTCCTCTGAGAATGGTGCACTCACTCTCTTAAGCGGTTTCCAAAGACAGATTGAATTGAAATCGGGATACACAAGTAGTGTTTTCAAAGCATGATTTGAACGCTTTTTTCAAATGTCGTTGCTCTGTAATTAGTTTTTCTTGGTCCAAGTTGCACATTTCCAATTCCTTAGCCTTGATTTAACTTGACCAACTCTTCTACTACTACTACTACTACTACTACTCTTATTCACCTCTATATGGGAGGCATTGCACTGTATTCAATCTGTCAGTAAAATAACGATCTATCTTGGCCTTTGCTGCTTGGTAGGTACAGTTGTGACAAGCTGCAGTAATGTGTTTGGCTTTGGATAGCTACATTTCTGCACACCCACCTGCTACAAGGCCTGCATTCCCTTCCCCTCAGTACTTCCCCACTCTTAATTCAAGCATTCAATTCCTACCACATCCCTCATGCAATGATATGTCGTTTCATTTTTGAAACATTGTCCCCCTCTTGTGGCCTTCCAACTTTGAAATTTACTGTTAAATTTTGAATTAATTTATATATGAATTAAATGGAAAAGCAACGATTTATCTGGCGAGTTATTTGAATGTTCGGCCTACGTCCACCTGTCTGACAGACGGTATTCTAGTGGCTTGTAGCAGCAGCAGCAGCAGCTAGGTGCGCTGCTTGCCTGCAGTAAATAGGATGTGTTCGATCAATGGAACACTGTGATAGGAATCATGCCATTCATAGAACACAATGCTTGGATGTGTTCTATTCCTGGAACAATGGGACCACGTGTCACAATGGGACCACGTGTCACAATGGGCAGCCCACAGTCTGTAGCAGCTGCGCAGTAGTGGTCAGCTTCAGTCTGCTGAGGGAGCCTCAGCAGACAGGTGGGCGATGCTCGCCAGGGAGATGGAAAAATAGCTTGATCACTTCACTCCACGCATCATTTCAGTATCTGCAGTTCTTCTGAGAATGGTGCACTCACTCTCTTAAGCGGTTTCCAAAGACAGATTGAATTGAAATCGGGATACACAAGTAGTGTTTTCAAAGCATGATTTGAATGCTTTTTTTCAAATGTCGTTGCTCTGTAATTAGTTTTTCTTGGTCCAAGTTGCACATTTCCAATTCCTTAGCCTTGATTTAACTTGATCAACTCTTCTACTACTACTACTACTACTACTACTACTACTCTTATTCACCTCTATATGGGAGGCATTGCACTGTATTCAATCTGTCAGTAAAATAACGATCTATCTTGGCCTTTGCTGCTTGGTAGGTACAGGTGTGACAAGCTGCAGTAATGTGTTTGGCTTTGGAAAGCTACATTTCTGCACACCCACCTGCTACAAGGCCTGCAGCCCCTTCCCCTCAGTACTTCCCCAGTCTTAATTCAAGCATTCAATTCCTACGACATCCCTCATGCAGTGATATGTCGTTTCATTTTTGAAACATTGTCCCCCTCTTGTGGCCTTCCAACTTTGAAATTTACTGTTCAATTTTGAATTAATTCATATATGAATTAAATGGAAAAGCAACGATTTATCTGGCGAGTTATTTGAATGTTCGGCCTACGTCCACCTGTCTGACAGACGGTATTCTAGTGGCTTGTAGCAGCAGCAGCAGCAGCAGCAGCTAGGTGCGCTGCTTGCCTGCAGTAAATAGGATGTGTTCCATCCATGGAACACTGTGATAGGAATCATGCCATTCATAGAACACAATGCTTGGTTGTGTTCTATTCCTGGAACAATGGGGCCACGTGTCACAATGGGACCACGTGTCACAATGGGCAGCCCACAGTCTGTAGCAGCTGCGCAGTAGTAGTCAGCTTCAGTCTGCTGAGGGAGCCTCAGCAGACAGGTGGGCGATGCTCGCCAGGGAGATGGAAAAATAGCTTGCTCACTTCACTCCACGCATCATTTCAGTATCTGCAGTTCCTCTGAGAATGGTGCACTCACTCTCTTAAGCGGTTTCCAAAGACAGATTGAATTGAAATTGGGATACACAAGTAGTGTTTTCAAAGCATGATTTGAATGCTTTTTTCAAATGTCGTTGCTCTGTAATTAGTTTTTCTTGGTCCAAGTTGCACATTTCCAATTCCTTAGCCTTGATTTAACTTGACCAACTCTTCTACTACTACTACTGCTACTACTGCTACTCTTATTCACCTCTATATGGGAGGCATTGCACTGTATTCAATCTGTCAGTAAAATAACGATCTATCTTGGCCTTTGCTGCTTGGTAGGTACAGGTGTGACAAGCTGCAGTAATGTGTTTGGCTTTGGATAGCTACATTTCTGCACACCCACCTGCTACAAGGCCTGCAGCCCCTTCCCCTCAGTAATTCCCCAGTCTTAATTCAAGCATTCAATATTTACTGCAGGAAAGCAGCGCACCTAGCTGCTGCTGCTGCTGCTGCTGCTACAAGCCACTAGAATACCGTCTGTCAGACAGGTGGACGTAGGCCGAACATTCAAATAACTCGCCAGATAAATCGTTGCTTTTCCATTTAATTCATATATGAATTAATTCAAAATTGAACAGTAAATTTCAAAGTTGGAAGGCCACAAGAGGGGGACAATGTTTCAAAAATGAAACAACATATCATTGCATGAGGGATGTGGTAGGAATTGAATGCTTGAATTAAGACTGGGGAAGTACTGAGGGGAAGGGGCTGCAGGCCTTGTAGCAGGTGGGTGTGCAGAAATGTAGCTATCCAAAGCCAAACACATTACTGCAGCTTGTCACACCTGTACCTACCAAGCAGCAAAGGCCAAGACAGATCGTTATTTTACTGACAGATTGAATACAGTGCAATGCCTCCCATATAGAGGTGAATAAGAGTAGTAGTAGTAGTAGTAGAAGAGTTGGTCAAGTTAAATCAAGGCTAAGGAATTGGAAATGTGCAACTTGGACCAAGAAAAACTAATTACAGAGCAACGACATTTGAAAAAAGCATTCAAATCATGCTTTGAAAACACTACTTGTGTATCCCAATTTCAATTCAATCTGTCTTTGTAAACCGCTTAAGAGAGTGAGTGCACCATTCTCAGAGGAACTGCAGATACTGAAATGATGCGTGGAGTGAAGTGAGCAAGCTATTTTTCCATCTCCCTGGCGAGCATCGCCCACCTGTCTGCTGAGGCTCCCTCAGCAGACTGAAGCTGACTACTACTGCGCAGCTGCTACAGACTGTGGGCTGCCCATTGGGACACGTGGTCCCATTGTGACACGTGGTCCCATTGTTCCAAGAATAGAACACATCCAAGCATTGTGTTCTATGAATGGCATGATTCCTATCACAGTGTTCCATGGATGGAACACATCCTATTTACTGCAGGCAAGCTGCGCACCTAGCTGCTGCTGCTGATGCTGCTACAAGCCACTAGAATACCGTCTGTCAGACAGGTGGACGTAGGCCGAACATTCAAATAACTCGCCAGATAAATCGTTGCTTTTCCATTTAATTCATATATGAATTAATTCAAAATTGAACAGTAAATTTCAAAGTTGGAAGGCCACAAGAGGGGGACAATGTTTCAAAAATGAAACGACATATCATTGCATGAGGGATGTGGTAGGAATTGAATGCTTGAATTAAGACTGGGGAAGTACTGAGGGGAAGGGGCTGCAGGCCTTGTAGCAGGTGGGTGTGCAGAAATGTAGCTATCCAAAGCCAAACACATTACTGCAGCTTGTCACACCTGTACCTACCAAGCAGCAAAGGCCAAGATAGATCGTTATTTTACTGGCATATTGAATACAGTGCAATGCCTCCCATATAGAGGTGAATAAGAGTAGTAGTAGTAGTAGTAGTAGAAGAGTTGGTCAAGTTAAATCAAGGCTAAGGAATTGGAAATGTGCAACTTGGACCAAGAAAAACTAATTACAGAGCAACGACATTTGAAAAAAGCATTCAAATCTTACTTTGAAAACACTAGTTGTGTATCCCAATTTCAATTCAATCTGTCTTTGGAAACCGCTTAAGAGAGTGAGTGCACCATTCTCAGAGGAACTGCAGATACTGAAATGCTGCGTGGAGTGATGTGAGCAAGCTATTTTTCAATCTCCCTGGCGAGCATCGCCCACCTGTCTGCTGAGGCTCCCTCAGCAGACTGAAGCTGACTACTACTGCGCAGCTGCTACAGACTGTGGGCTGCCCATTGTGACACGTGGTCCCATTGTGACACGTGGTCCCATTGTTCCAGGAATAGAACACATCCAAGCATTGTGTTCTATGAATGGCATGATTCCTATCACAGTGTTCCATGGATGGAACACATCCTATTTACTGCAGGCAAGCAGCGCACCTAGCTGCTGCTGCTGCTGCTACAAGCCACTAGAATACCGTCTGTCAGACAGGTGGACGTAGGCCGAACATTCAAATAACTCGCCAGATAAATCGTTGCTTTTCCATTTAATTCATATATGAATTAATTCAAAATTGAACAGTAAATTTCAAAGTTGGAAGGCCACAAGAGGGGGACAATGTTTCAAAAATGAAACGACATATCATTGCATGAGGGATGTGGTAGGAATTGAATGCTTGAATTAAGACTGGGGAAGTACTGAGGGGAAGGGGCTGCAGGCCTTGTAGCAGGTGGGTGTGCAGAAATGTAGCTATCCAAAGCCAAACACATTACCGCAGCTTGTCACACCTGTACCTACCAAGCAGCAAAGGCCAAGATAGATCGTTATTTTACTGACAGATTGAATACAGTGCAATGCCTCCCATATAGAGGTGAATAAGAGTAGTAGTAGTAGTAGTAGAAGAGTTGGTCAAGTTAAATCAAGGCTAAGGAATTGGAAATGTGCAACTTGGACCAAGAAAAACTAATTACAGAGCAACGACATTTGAAAAAAGCATTCAAATCATGCTTTGAAAACAATACTTGTGTATCCCGATTTCAATTCAATCTGTCTTTGGAAACCGCTTAAGAGAGTGAGCGCACCATTCTCAGAGGAACTGCAGATACTGAAATGATGCGTGGAGTGAAGTGAGCAAGCTATTTTTCCATCTCCCTGGCGAGCATCGCCCACCTGTCTGCTGAGGCTCCCTCAGCAGACTGAAGCTGACTACTACTACGCAGCTGCTACAGAATGTGGGCTGCCCATTGTGACACGTGGTCCCATTGTGACACGTGGTCCCATTGTTCCAGGAATAGAACACATCCAAGCATTGTGTTCTATGAATGGCATGATTCCTATCACAGTTTCGAAGTGCACCTGAAGAAACAGAGGAATGGAGACATGTGACCCAGAGAAGCAGGAGGATCAGGAGGCAGTCAGCACCCATACTGCTCAGAAACCAGTACCAGGCTCTCACGCAGGAAAATGATGAAGAAATACATCAGGATAAGACTTTGCCAACAAACAGCAACCTTGTACGCCTTCAGAGTCCTCCTGGATGGAGAAAGAAAAATGTTGTGAAGAAGAAACGGAGAGTGGTGGTCATGGGGGATTCCCTGTTGAGAGGAACAGAGGCCGCTATCTGCAGACCGGATATAACTTCAAGAGAAATGTGCTGTCTTCCAGGTGCAAAAATTAAAGATGTGTCTGACAGGATATCAGGACTCTTCAGACCTACAGATGACTACCCATTCCTGCTACTACATGTGGGGACAAATGACACCGCAAGAAACGACCTGGAAACCATCTGCAGAGACTTTGAAGACTTAGGCAAGAAAGTGAAAGAACTGGGAGCGCAGGTGGTCTTCTCTTCCATCCTCCCAGTGGATGGCCATGGAACAAGGAGGTGGAATAAGATTCTGCAGGTGAACAACTGGCTACGTCGATGGTGCCGTCAGCAACGATTTGGATTTCTGGATCACGGAGTGAACTACTTATACGATGGACTACTTGCTAGAGATGGGGTGCACCTTACGAAGACTGGAAAGCATGTATTTGGAAGTCGCCTTGCTACACTTGTAAGGAGAGCTTTAAACTAGAACAACATGGGAAGGGAAGCAAAAGACCAGAAAAAGCCATACACCTGACAAATGCTATTGAGAACTCTGCTAATAGAAGTGGAAAGGAAGAACAAAGACGAAAGAATATAATTAATAACAATATTGGAGAAAGAGAAACCAATCACAAACTAAAATGTTTCTATACTAATGCACAAAGCATGGGCAACAAACAAGGAGAATTGGAACTACTAACACAGGAAAAGAAATATGATGTCATTGGAATCACTGAAACTTGGTGGGACGATACACATGATTGGAATACAAGACTAGAAGGATACAACTTATTTGCAAGAAACAGACTTGATAAACGAGGAGGGGGTGTTGCATTGTATGTTAGAAACGCATATATCTGCACAGAGATTGAAGCTTCAGAGACTGGGAGTTCTGTGGAAACTGTTTGGGTAAGAATACAAGGACAGAACAATGGAAAGGACACCATTGTAGGCATTTACTACAGGCCTCCTGTGCAAGCTGAAGATATGGATGAACTCTTTATGCATCAAATGGCCAAGTTCTCCAAAAAATATGACATAGTTGTCATGGGAGATTTCAACTATCCAGACATTTGTTGGGAATCTCTCTCAGGCAAAACTAACAGGTCAAGGAAATTCTTATCCTCTCTTGCTGACAACTTTATCTTCCAAAAGGTAGGGGAGAAAACAAGGGGAACTGCTACCTTGGATCTAATCCTTATAAACAGGGAGGAAATGGTTGAGGAGGTAAAAGTGGCTGGAACCCTAGGAGGTAGCGACCATGCTATTTTAGAATTTTGGATAACTAGAGGCGGAAGACCTGTGAAGACTCAGACGTCAAGGTTAGATTTCAGAAAGGCAGATTTTAAGGGATTCAGAAAGATAATAGGAGGGATCCAATGGCTGGATATCCTTAAAGACAAAAATGTCCAGGAAGGATGGGAAATCTTGAAAAATGAAATTCTCAAAGCACAGTTGTTAACAATTCCGAAAAGAGGGAAGAATAGGAAGCATTTAAGGAAACCAGGATGGGTGAACACAGAACTTAAGCACATGCTAAAAAGGAAGAAAAAAATGTTTATAAAATGGAAAGAGGGAGGCATATCTAAAGAAGAATATAATGCTGTCTGCAGAATCTGCAGGGCACAAATCAGATTAGCTAAAGCTGAAAATGAATTGAGGCTTGCAAGAGATGTCAAAAGCAATAATAAAGGATTTTGGGGATATGTCAAAAGTAAAAGAAAAGTCAAAGATGCTATAGGATTTTTACAGGATGAAAATGATGAAATGGTAAGACAGGATGTTGAGAAGGCTGAACTTTTAAATTCCTATTTTGCATCTGTTTTCTCTCAGAAAGGAAATGTAACACCAACTGTTATTCACTGTCCTATTAAGGGAATAGAAGAATCCAGGATATCTATAAACAGAAAGATAGTGAGGAAACACTTAGCTAACCTAAATGAATTCAAGTCTCCAGGTCCAGATGAATTACACCCCAGAGTACTGAAGGAGATAGCAGAAGAAATTTCTGAACCACTCTCCATAATCTTTGAAAATTCTTGGAGAACAGGAGAAGTGCCAGAAGACTGGAGAAGAGCAAATGTTGTTCCTATCTTCAAAAAGGGGAAGAAGGTGGACCCAGGCAACTATAGGCCGGTGAGTCTGACTTCTATACCAGGAAAGATCTTTGAACAAATTATTAAAAAACATGTAAGTCAATACCTGGATAAGAATGAAGTGATCAAACAGAGTCAGCATGGGTTTGTAACTAATAAGTCATGTCAGACTAACTTAATTTCCTTCTATGACGGTATCACTGATTGGGTGGATCAAGGAAATGCTGTAGATATAGTATATCTTGACTTCAGCAAAGCATTTGACAAAGTCTCTCATACAATCCTTATTGAAAAAATGACTAAGTATGGAATGGACAAGGCAACTGTTAGGTGGATTCATAGCTGGCTTAGTGATCGGACCCAAAGAGTGGTCGTAAATGGCTGCACATCCAGTTGGAAGAATGTCTCAAGTGGGGTACCACAGGGCTCTGTCCTGGGCCCTGTATTGTTCAACATCTTTATCAACGATTTAGATGAAGGAATTGAGGGTAAACTGATTAAATTTGCTGATGACACAAAGCTAGGAGGGATAGCTAATACTAGAGAAGAGAGAGAGAGGATTCAAAAAGATTTAAATAAACTGGAGAAGTGGGCAGTAACTAACAGAATGGTTTTTAACAGGGAGAAATGCAAAGTACTACATCTGGGCAATAAAAATGAAAAAAGCATATATAGAATGGGAGGAATAGGGCTAAGTGACAGCACATGTGAAAAAGACTTGGGTATACTAATAGATCACAGACTGAATATGAGTCAACAGTGTGATGCAGCAGCAAAAAAGGCAAATGCAGTTCTAGGATGTATTAACAGAAGCATACAGTCTAGATCACGTGAAGTCATTATTTCCCTCTACTCCTCATTGGTCAGACCTCATCTGGAATATTGTGTCCAGTTTTGGGCACCACATTTTAAAAAAGACATCAACAAACTGGAGCAAGTTCAGAAAAGAGCGACCAGAATGGTGACCGGTCTGCAAACCCTGTCTTATGAGGAAAGGTTGCAGGATTTGGGAATGTTTAGTTTGCAAAAGAGAAGACTGAGAGGAGACTTAATTGCTGTCTACAAATATCTAAAGGGCTGTCACATTGTAGAAGGATCAACTTTATTCTCATTTGCACAAGGAAAGACTAGAAGCAATGGGATGAAACTGAATGGGAGGAGACACAGATTAGATATTAGAAAAAACTTTTTGACAGTTAGAGTGATCAATGAGTGGAACAGGCTGCCACGAGAAGTGGTGAGTTCTCCTTCAATGGAAGTCTTCAAACAGAGGCTGGACAGACATCTGACTGGGATGATTTAGCGAATCCTGCTTTGAGCAGGGGGTTGGACCAGATGGCCCAGGAGGTCCCTTCCAACTCTACGATTCTATGATTCTATCCATTGATGGAACACATCCTATTTACTACAGGCAAGCAGCGCACCTAGCTGCTGCTTCTGCTGCTGCTACAAGCCACTAGAATACCGTCTGTCAGACAGGTGGACGTAGGCCGAACATTCAAATAACTCGCCAGATAAATCGTTGCTTTTCCATTTAATTCATATATCAATTAATTCAAAATTGAACAGTAAATTTCAAAGTTGGAAGGCCACAAGAGGGGGACAATGTTTCAAAAATGAAATGACATATCATTGCATGAGGGATGTGGTAGGAATTGAATGCTTGAATTAAGACTGGGGAAGTACTGAGGGGAAGGGGCTGCAGGCCTTGTAGCAGGTGGGTGTGCAGAAATGTAGCTATCCAAAGCCAAACACATTACTGCAGCTTGTCACACCTGTACCTACCAAGCAGCAAAGGCCAAGATAGATCGTTATTTTACTGGCAGATTGAATACAGTGCAATGCCTCCCATATAGAGGTGAATAAGAGTAGTAGTAGTAGTAGTAGTAATAGTAGTAGTAGTAGAAGAGTTGGTCACGTTAAATCAAGGCTAAGGAATTGGAAATGTGCAACTTGGACCAAGAAAAACTAATTACAGAGCAACGACATTTGAAAAAAGCATTCAAATCATGCTTTGAAAACACTACTTGTGTATCCCAATTTCAATTCAATCTGTCTTTGGAAACCGCTTAAGAGAGTGAGTGCACCATTCTCAGAGGAACTGCAGATACTGAAATGATGCGTGGAGTGAAGTGAGCAAGCTATTTTTCCATCTCCCTGGCGAGCATCGCCCACCTGTCTGCTGAGGCTCCCTCAGCAGACTGAAGCTGACTACTACTGCGCAGCTGCTACAGACTGTGGGCTGCCCATTGTGACACGTGGTCCCATTGTGAAACGTGGTCCCATTGTTCCAGGAATAGAACACATCCAAGCATTGTGTTCTATGAATGGCATGATTCCTATCACAGTGTTCCATGGATGGAACACATCCTATTTACTGCAGGCAAGCAGCGCACCTAGCTGCTGCTGCTGCTACAAGCCACTAGAATACCGTCTGTCAGACAGGTGGACGTAGGCCGAACATTCAAATAACTCGCCAGATAAATCATTGCTTTTCCATTTAATTCATATATGAATTAATTCAAAATTGAACAGTAAATTTCAAAGTTGGAAGGCCACAAGAGGGGGACAATGTTTCAAAAATGAAACGACATATCATTGCATGAGGGATGTGGTAGGAATTGAATGCTGGAATTAAGACTGGGGAAGTACTGAGGGGAAGGGGCTGCAGGCCTTACAGCAGGTGGGTGTGCAGAAATGTAGCTATCCAAAGCCAAACACATTACCGCAGCTTGTCACACCTGTACCTACCAAGCAGCAAAGGCCAAGATAGATTGTTATTTTACTGACAAATTGAATACAGTGCAATGCCTCCCATATAGAGGTGAATAAGAGTAGTAGTAGTAGTAGTAGTAGAAGAGTTGGTCAAGTTAAATCAAGGCTAAGGAATTGGAAATGTGCAACTTGGACCAAGAAAAACTAATTACAGAGCAACGACATTTGAAAAAAGCATTCAAAACATGCTTTGAAAACACTACTTGTGTATCCCGATTTCAATTCAATCTGTCTTTGGAAACCGCTTAAGAGAGTGAGTGCACCATTCTCAGAGGAACTGCAGATACTGAAATGATGCGTGGAGTGAAGTGAGCAAGCTATTTTTCCATCTCCCTGGCGAGCATCGCCCACCTGTCTGCTGAGGCTCCCTCAGCAGACTGAAGCTGACTACTACTGCGCAGCTGCTATAGACTGTGGGCTGCCCATTGTGACACGTGGTCCCATTGTGACACGTGGTCCCATTGTTCCAGGAATAGAACACATCCAAGCATTGTGTTCTATGAATGGCATGATTCCTATCATAGTGTTCCATGGATGGAACACATCCTATTTACTGCAGGCAAGCAGCGCACCTAGCTGCTGCTGCTGCTGCTGCTACAAGCCACTAGAATACCGTCTGTCAGACAGGTGGACGTAGGCCGAACATTCAAAAAACTCGCCAGATAAATCGTTGCTTTTCCATTTAATTCATATATGAATTAATTCAAAATTGAACAGTAAATTTCAAAGTTGGAAGGCCACAAGAGGGGGACAATGTTTCAAAAATGAAACGACATATCATTGCATGAGGGATGTGGTAGGAATTGAATGCTTGAATTAAGACTGGGGAAGTACTGAGGGGAAGGGGCTGCAGGCCTTGTAGCAGGTGGGTGTGCAGAAATGTAGCTATCCAAAGCCAAACACATTACCGCAGCTTGTCACACCTGTATCTACCAAGCAGCAAAGGCCAAGATAGATCGTTATTTTACTGACAAATTGAATACAGTGCAATGCCTCCCATATAGAGGTGAATAAGAGTAGTAGTAGTAGTAGTAGTAGAAGAGTTGGTCAAGTTAAATCAAGGCTAAGGAATTGGAAATGTGCAACTTGGACCAAGAAAAACTAATTACAGAGCAACGACATTTGAAAAAAGCTTTCAAGTCATTCTTTGAAAACACTACTTGTGTATCCCGATTTCAATTCAATCTGTCTTTGGAAACCGCTTAAGAGAGTGAGTGCACCATTCTCAGAGGAACTGCAGATACTGAAATGATGCGTGGAGTGAAGTGAGCAAGCTATTTTTCCATCTCCCTGGCGAGCATCGCCCACCTGTCTGCTGAGGCTCCCTCAGCAGACTGAAGCTGACTACTACTGCGCAGCTGCTACAGACTGTGGGCTGCCCATTGTGACACGTGGTCCCATTGTGACACGTGGTCCCATTGTTCCAGGAATAGAACACATCCAAGCATTGTGTTCTATGAATGGCATGATTCCTATCACAGTGTTCCATGGATGGAACACATCCTATTTACTGCAGGCAAGCAGCGCACCTAGCTGCTGCTGCTGCTGCTGCTACAAGCCACTAGAATACCGTCTGTCAGACAGGTGGACGTAGGGCGAACATTCAAATAACTCGCCAGATAAATCGTTGCTTTTCCATTTAATTCTTATATGAATTAATTCAAAATTGAACAGTAAATTTCAAAGTTGGAAGGCCACAAGAGGGGGACAATGTTTCAAAAATGAAACGACATATCATTGCATGAGGGATGTGGTAGGAATTGAATGCTTGAATTAAGACTGGGGAAGTACTGAGGGGATGGGGCTGCAGGCCTTGTAGCAGGTGGGTGTGCAGAAATGTAGCTATTCAAAGCCAAACACACTACTGCAGCTTGTCACACCTTTACCTACCAAGCAGCAAAGGCCAAGATAGATCGTTATTTTACTGACAGATTGAATACAGTGCAATGCCTCCCATATAGAGGTGAATAAGAGTAGTAGTAGTAGTAGTAGTAGTAGTAATAGTAGAAGAGTTGGTCAAGTTAAATCAAGGCTAAGGAATTGGAAATGTGCAACTTGGACCAAGAAAAACTAATTACAGAGCAACGACATTTGAAAAAAGCATTCAAATCATGCTTTGAAAACACTACTTGTCTATCCCAATTTCAATTCAATCTGTCTTTGGAAACCGCTTAAGAGAGTGAGTGCACCATTCTCAGAGGAACTGCAGATACTGAAATGATGCGTGGAGTGAAGTGAGCAAGCTATTTTTCCATCTCCCTGGCGAGCATCGCCCACCTGTCTGCTGAGGCTCCCTCAGCAGACTGAAGCTGACTACTACTGCGCAGCTGCTACAGACTGTGGGCTGCCCATTGTGACACGTGGTCCCATTGTGACACGTGGTCCCATTGTTCCAGGAATAGAACACATCCAAGCATTGTGTTCTATGAATGGCATGATTCCTATCACAGTGTTCCATGGATGGAACACATCCTATTTACTGCAGGCAAGCAGCGCACCTAGCTGCTGCTGCTGCTGCTGCTACAAGCCAATAGAATACCGTCTGTCAGACAGGTGGACGTAGGCCGAACATTCAAATAACTCACCAGATAAATCGTTGCTTTTCCATTTAATTCATAAATGAATTAATTAAAAATTGAACAGTAAATTTCAAAATTGGAAGGCCACAAGAGGGGGACAATGTTTCAAAAATGAAACGACATATCATTGCATGAGGGATGTGGTAGGAATTGAATGCTTGAATTAAGACTGGGGAAGTACTGAGGGGAAGGGGCTGCAGGCCTTGTAGCAGGTGGGTGTGCAGAAATGTAGCTATCCAAAGCCAAACACATTACCGCAGCTTGTCACACCTGTACCTACCAAGCAGCAAAGGCCAAGATAGATCGTTATTTTACTGACAAATTGAATACAGTGCAATGCCTCCCATATAGAGGTGAATAAGAGTAGTAGTAGTAGTAGTAGTAGAAGAGTTGGTCAAGTTAAATCAAGGCTAAGAAATTGGAAATGTGCAACTTGGACCAAGAAAAACTAATTACAGAGCAACGACATTTGAAAAAAGCATTCAAATCATGCTTTGAAAACACTACTTGTGTATCCCGATTTCAATTCAATCTGTCTTTGGAAACCGCTTAAGAGAGTGAGTGCACCATTCTCAGAGGAACTGCAGATACTGAAATGATGCGTGGAGTGAAGTGAGCAAGCTATTTTTCCATCTCCCTGGCGAGCATCGCCCACCTGTCTGCTGAGGCTCCCTCAGCAGACTGAAGCTGACTACTACTGCGCAGCTGATACAGACTGTGGGCTGCCCATTGTGACACGTGGTCCCATTGTGACACGTGGTCCCATTGTTCCAGGAATAGAACACATCCAAGCATTGTGTTCTATGAATGGCATGATTCCTATCACAGTGTTCCATGGATGGAACACATCCTATTTACTGCAGGCAAGCAGCGCACCTAGCTGCTGCTGCTACAAGCCACTAGAATACCGTCTGTCAGACAGGTGGACGTAGGCCGAACATTCAAATAACTCACCAGATAAATCGTTGCTTTTCCATTTAATTCATATATGAATTAATTCAAAATTGAACAGTAAATTTCAAAGTTGGAAGGCCACAAGACGGGGACAATGTTTCAAAAATGAAACGACATATCATTGCATGAGGGATGTGGTAGGAATTGAATGCTTGAATTAAGACTGGGGAAGTACTGAGGGGAAGGGGCTGCAGGCCTTGTAGCAGGTGGGTGTGCAGAAATGTAGCTATCCAAAGCCAAACACATTACTGCAGCTTGTCAAACCTGTACCTACCAAGCAGCAAAGGCCAAGATAGATCGTTATTTTACTGACAGATTGAATACAGTGCAATGCCTCCCATATAGAGGTGAATAAGAGTAGTAGTAGTAGAAGAGTTGGTCAAGTTAAATCAAGGCTAAGGAATTGGAAATGTGCAACTTGGACCAAGAAAAACTAATTACATAGCAACGACATTTGAAAAAAGCATTCAAATCATGCTTTGAAAACACTACTTGTGTATCCTGATTTCAATTCAATCTGTTTTTGGAAAGCGCTTAAGAGAATGAGTGCACCATTCTCAGAGGAACTGCAGATACTGAAATGATGCGTGGAGTGAAGTGAGCAAGCTATTTTTCCATCTCCCTGGCGAGCATTGCCCACCTGTCTGCTGAGGCTCCCTCAGCAGACTGAAGCTGACTACTACTGCGCAGCTGCTACAGACTGTGGGCTGCCCATTGTGACACGTGGTCCCATTGTGACACGTGGTCCCATTGTTCCAGGAATAGAACACATCCAAACATTGTGTTCTATGAATGGCATGATTCCTATCACAGTGTTCCATGGATGGAACACATCCTATTTACTGCAGGCAAGCAGCGCACCTAGCTGCTGCTGCTTCAAGCCACTAGAATACCGTCTGTCAGACAGGTGGACGTAGGCCGAACATTCAAATAACTCGCCAGATAAATCGTTGCTTTTCCATTTAATTCATATATTAATTAATTCAAAATTGAACAGTAAATTTCAAAGTTGGAAGGCCTCAAGAGGGGGACAATATTTCAAAAATGAAACGACATATCATTGCATGAGGGATGTGGTAGGAATTGAATGCATGAATTAAGACTGGGGAAGTACTGAGGGGAAGGGGCTGCAGGCCTTGTAGCAGGTGGGTGTGCAGAAATGTAGCTATCCAAAGCCAAACATATTACTGCAGCTTGTCACACCTGTACCTACCAAGCAGCAAAGGAGAAGATAGATCGTTATTTTACTGACAGATTGAATACAGTGCAATGCCTCCCATATAGAGGTGAATAAGAGTAGTAGTAGTAGTAGAAGATTTGATCAAGTTAAATCAAGGCTAAGGAATTGGAAATGTGCAACTTGGACCAAGAAAAACTAATTACAGAGCAACGACATTTGAAAAAAGCATTCAAATCATGCTTTGAAAACACTATTTGTGTATCCCGATTTCAATTCAATCTGTCTTTGGAAACCGCTTAAGAGAGTGAGTGCACCATTCTCAGAGGAACTGCAGATACTGAAATGATGCGTGGAGTGAAGTGAGCAAGCTCTTTTTCCATCTCCCTGGCGAGCATCGCCCACCTGTCTGCTGAGGCTCCCTCAGCAGACTGAAGCTGACTACTACTGTGCAGCTGCTACAGACTGTGGGCTGCCCATTGTGACACGTGGTCCCATTGTGACACGTGGTCCCATTGTTCCAGGAATAGAACACATCCAAGCATTGTGTTCTATGAATGGCATGATTCCTATCACAGTGTTCCATGGATGGAACACATCCTATTTACTGCAGGCAAGCAGCGCACCTAGCTGCTGCTGCTTCTACAAGCCACTAGAATACCGTCTGTCAGACAGGTGGACGTAGGCCGAACATTCAAATAACTCACCAGATAAATCGTTGCTTTTCCATTTAATTCATATATGAATTAATTCAAAATTGAACAGTAAATTTCAAAGTTGGAAGGCCACAAGAGGGGGACAATGTTTCAAAAATGAAACGACATATCATTGCATGAGGGATGTGGTAGGAATTGAATGCTTGAATTAAGACTGGGGAAGTACTGAGGGGAAGGGGCTGCAGGCTTTGTAGCAGGTGGGTGTGCAGAAATATAGCTATCCAAAGCCAAACACATTACTGCAGCTTGTCACACCTGTACCTACCAAGCAGCAAAGGCCAAGATAGATCGTTATTTTACTGACAGATTGAATACAGTGCAATGCCTCCCATATAGAGGTGAATAAGAGTAGTAGTAGAAGAGTTGGTCAAGTTAAATCAAGGCTAAGGAATTGGAAATGTGCAACTTGGACCAAGAAAAACTAATTACAGAGCAACGACATTTGAAAAAAGCATTCAAATCATGCTTTGAAAACACTACTTGTGTATCCCGATTTCAATTCAATCTGTCTTTGGAAACCGCTTAAGAGAGTGAGTGCACCATTCTCAGAGGAACTGAAGATACTGAAATGATGCGTGGAGTGAAGTGAGCAAGCTATTTTTCCATCTCCCTGGCGAGTATCGCCCACCTGTCTGCTGAGGCTCCCTCAGCAGAATGAAGCTGACTACTACTGCGCAGCTGCTACAGACTGTGGGCTGCCCATTGTGACACGTGGTCCCATTGTGACACGTGGTCCCATTGTTCCTGGAATAGAACACATCCAAGCATTGTGTTCTATGAATGGCATGATTCCTATCACAGTGTTCCATGGATGGAACACATCCTATTTACTGCAGGAAAGCAGCGCACCTAGCTGCTGCTGCTGCTGCTACAAGCCACTAGAATACCGTCTGTCAGACAGGTGGACGTAGGCCGAACATTCAAATAACTCGCCAGATAAATCGTTGCTTTTCCATTTAATTCATATATGAATTAATTCAAAATTGAACAGGAAATTTCAAAGTTGGAAGGCCACAAGAGGGGGACAATGTTTCAAAAATGAAACGACATATCATTGCATGAGGGATGTGGTAGGAAATGAATGCTTGAATTAAGACTGGGGAAGTACTGAGGGGAAGGGGCTGCAGGCCTTGTAGCAGGTGGGTGTGCAGAAATGTAGCTATCCAAAGCCAAACACATTACTGCAGCTTGTCACACCTGTACCTACCAAGCAGCAAAGGCCAAGATAGATCGTTATTTTACTGACAGATTGAATACAGTGCAATGCCTCCCATATAGAGGTGAATAAGAGTAGTAGTAGTAGTAGTAGTAGTATTAGTAGTAGTAGTAGAAGAGTTGGTCAAGTTAAATCAAGGCTAAGGAATTGGAAATGTGCAACTTGCACCAAGAAAAACTAATTACAGAGCAACGACATTTGAAAAAAGCATTCAAATCATGCTTTGAAAACACTACTTGTGTATCCCGATTTCATATCAATCTGTCTTTGTAAACCGCTTAAGAGAGTGAGTGCACCATTCTCAGAGGAACTGCAGATACTGAAATGATGTGTGGAGTGAAGTGAGCAAGCTATTTTTCCATGTCCCTGGCGAGCATCGCCCACCTGTCTGCTGAGGCTCCCTCAGCAGACTGAAGCTTACAACTACTGTGCAGCTGCTACAGACTGTGGGCTGCCCATTGTGACACGTGGTCCCATTGTTCCAGGAATAGAACACATCCAAGCATTGTGTTCTATGAATGGCATGATTCCTATCACAGTGTTCCATTGATGGAACACATCCTATTTACTGCAGGCAAGCAGCGCACCTAGCTGCTGCTGCTGCTGCTGCTGCTGCTACAAGCCACTAGAATACCGTCTGTCAGACAGGTGGACGTAGGCCAAACATTCAAATAACTCGCCAGATAAATCGTTGCTTTTCCATTTAATTCATATATGAATTAATTCAAAATTGAACAGTAAATTTCAAAGTTGGAAGGCCACAAGAGGGGGACAATGTTTCAAAAATGAAACGACATATCATTGCATGAGGGATGTGGTAGGAATTGAATGCTTGAATTAAGACTGGGGAAGTACTGAGGGGAAGGGGCTGCAGGCCTTGTAGCAGGTGGGTGTGCAGAAATGTAGCTATCCAAAGCCAAACACATTACTGCAGCTTGTCACACCTGTACCTACCAAGCAGCAAAGGCCAAGATAGATCGTTATTTTACTGACAGATTGAATACAGTGCAATGCCTCCCATATAGAGGTGAATAAGAGTAGTAGTAGAAGTAGTAGTAGTAGTAGTAGAAGAGTTGGTCAAGTTAAATCAAGGCTAAGGAATTGGAAATGTGCAACTTGGACCAAGAAAAACTAATTACAGAGCAACGACATTTGAAAAAAGCATTCAAATCATGCTTTGAAAACACTACTTGTGTATCCCGATTTCAATTCAATCTGTCTTTGGAAACCGCTTAAGAGAGTGAGTGCACCATTCTCAGAGGAACTGCAGATACTGAAATGATGCGTGGAGTGAAGTGAGCAAGCTCTTTTTCCATCTTCCTGGCGAGCATCGCCCACCTGTCTACTGAGGCTCCCTCAGCAGACTGAAGCTGACTACAACTGCGCAGCTGCTACAGACTGTGGGCTGCCCATTGTGACACGTGGTCCCATTGTGACACGTGGTCCCATTGTTCCAAGAATAGAACACATCCAAGCATTGTGTTCTATGAATGGCATGATTCCTATCATAGTGTTCCATTGATGGAACACATCCTATTTACTGCAGGCAAGCAGCGCACCTAACTGCTGCTGCTGCTGCTGCTACAAGCCACTAGAATACCGTCTGTCAGACAGGTGGACGTAGGCCGAACATTCAAATAACTCGCCAGATAAATCGTTGCTTTTCCATTTAATTCATATATGAATTAATTCAAAATTGAACAGTAAATTTCAAAGTTGGAAGGCCACAAGAGGGGGACAATGTTTCAAAAATGAAACGACATGTCATTGCATGAGGGATGTGGTAGGAATTGAATGCTTGAATTAAGACTGGGGAAGTACTGAGGGGAAGGGGCTGCAGGCCTTGTAGCAGGTGGGTGTGCAGAAATGTAGCTATCCAAAGTCAAACACATTACTGCAGCTTGTCACACCTGTACCTACCAAGCAGCAAAGGCCAAGATAGATCGTTATTTTACTGGCAGATTGAATACAGTGCAATGCCTCCCATATAGAGGTGAATAAGAGTAATAGTAGTAGTAGTAGTAGTAGAAGAGTTGGTCAAGTTAAATCAAGGCTAAGGAATTGGAAATGTGCAACTTGGACCAAGAAAAACTAATTACAGAGCAACGACATTTGAAAAAAGCATTCAAATCATACTTTGAAAACACTACTTGTGTATCCCAATTTCAATTCAATCTGTCTTTGGAAACCGCTTAACTGAGTGAGTGCACCATTCTCAGAGGAACTGCAGATACTGAAATGATGCGTGGAGTGAAGAGAGCAAGCTATTTTTCCATCTCCCTGGCGAGCATCACCCACCTGTCTGCTGAGGCTCCCTCAGCAGACTGAAGCTGACTAGTACTGCGCAGCTTCTGCAGACTGTGGGCTGCCCATTGTGACACGTGGTCCCATTGTGACACGTGGTCCCATTGTTCCAGGAATAGAACACATCCAAGCATTGTGTTCTATGAATGGCATGATTCCTATCACAGTGTTCCATGGATGGAACTCATCCTATTTACTGCAGGCAAGCAGCGCACCTAGCTGCTGCTGCTGCTGCTACAAGCCACTAGAATACCGTCTGTCAGACAGGTGGACGTAGGCCGAACATTCAAATAACTCGCCAGATAAATCGTTGCTTTTCCATTTAATTCATATATGAATTAATTCAAAATTGAACAGTAAATTTCAAAGTTGGAAGGCCACAAGAGGGGGACAATGTTTCAAAAATGAAACGACATATCATTGCATGAGGGATGTGGTAGGAATTGAATGCTTGAATTAAGACTGGGGAAGTACTGAGGGGAAGGGGCTGGAGGCCTTGTAGCAGGTGGGTGTGCAGAAATGTAGCTATCCAAAGCCAAACACATTACTGCAGCTTGTCACACCTGTACCTACCAAGCAGCAAAGGCCAAGATAGATCGTTATTTTACTGACAGATTGAATACAGTGCAATGCCTCCCATATAGAGGTGAATAAGAGTAGTAGTAGTAGTAGTAGTAGAAGAGTTGGTCACGTTAAATCAAGGCTAAGGAATTGGAAATGTGCAACTTGGACCAAGAAAAACTAATTACAGAGCAACGACATTTGAAAAAAGCATTCAAATCGTGCTTTGAAAACACTACTTGTGTATCCCGATTTCAATTCAATCTGTCTTTGGAAACCGCTTAAGAGAGTGAGTGCACCATTCTCAGAGGAACTGCAGATACTGAAATGATGCGTGGAGTGAAGTGAGCAAGCTATTTTTCCATCTCCCTGGCGAGCATCGCCCACCTGTCTGCTGAGGCTCCCTCAGCAGAATGAAGCTGACTACTACTGCGCAGCTGCTACAGAATGTGGGCTGCCCATTGTGACACGTGGTCCCATTGTGACACGTGGTCCCATTGTTCCAGGAATAGAACACATCCAAGCATTGTGTTCTATGAATGGCATGATTCCTATCACAGTGTTCCATTGATGGAACACATCCTATTTACTACAGGCAAGCAGCGCACCTAGCTGCTGCTGCTGCTGCTGCTACAAGCCACTAGAATACCGTCTGTCAGACAGGTGGACGTAGGCCGAACATTCAAATAACTCGCCAGATAAATCGTTGCTTTTCCATTTAATTCATATATGAATTAATTCAAAATTGAACAGTAAATTTCAAAGTTGGAAGGCCACAAGAGGGGGACAATGTTTCAAAAATGAAACGACATATCATTGCATGAGGGATGTGGTAGGAATTGAATGCTTGAATTAAGACTGGGGAAGTACTGAGGGGAAGGGGCTGCAGGCCTTGTAGCAGGTGGGTGTGCAGAAATGTAGCTATCCAAAGCCAAACACATTACTGCAGCTTGTCACACCTGTACCTACCAAGCAGCAAAGGCCAAGATAGATCGTTATTTTACTGACAGATTGAATACAGTGCAATGCCTTCCATATAGAAGTTAATAAGAGTAGTAGTAGTAGTAGTAGTAGTAGAGTTGGTCAAGTTAAATCAAGGCTAAGGAATTGGAAATGTGCAACTTGGACCAAGAAAAACTAATTACAGAGCAACGACATTTGAAAAAAGCATTCAAATCATGCTTTGAAAACACTACTTGTTTATCCCGATTTCAATTCAATCTGTCTTTGGAAACCGCTTAAGAGAGTGAGTGCACCATTCTCAGAGGAACTGCAGATACTGAAATGATGCGTGGAGTGAAGTGAGCAAGCTATTTTTCCATCTCCCTGGCGAGCATCGCCCACCTGTCTGCTGAGGCTCCCTCAGCAGACTGAAGCTGACTACTACTGCGCAGCTGCTACAGACTGTGGGCTGCCCATTGTGACACGTGGTCCCATTGTGACACGTGGTCCCATTGTTTCAGGAATAGAACACATCCAAGCATTGTGTTCTATGAATGGCATGATTCCTATCACAGTGTTCCATGGATGGAACACATCCTATTTACTGCAGGCAAGCAGCGCACCTAGCTGCTGCTGCTGCTGCTACAAGCCACTAGAATACCGTCTGTCAGACAGGTGGACGTAGGCCGAACATTCAAATAACTCGCCAGATAAATCGTTGCTTTTCCATTTAATTCATATATGAATTAATTCAAAATTGAACAGTAAATTTCAAAGTTGGAAGGCCACAAGAGGGGGACAATGTTTCAAAAACGAAACGACATATCATTGCATGAGGGATGTGGTAGGAATTGAATGCTTGAATTAAGACTGGGGAAGTACTGAGGGGAAGGGGCTGCAGGCCTTGTAGCAGGTGGGTGTGCAGAAATGTAGCTATCCAAAGCCAAACACATTACTGCAGCTTGTCACACCTGTACCTACTAAGCAGCAAAGGCCAAGATAGATCGTTATTTTACTGACAGATTGAATACAGTGCAATGCCTCCCATATAGAGGTGAATAAGAGTAGTAGTAGTAGTAATAGTAGTAGTAGAAGAGTTGGTCAAGTTAAATCAAGGCTAAGGAATTGGAAATGTGCAACTTGGACCAAGAAAAACTAATTACAGAGCAACGACATTTGAAAAAAGCATTCAAATCATGCTTTGAAAACACTACTTGTGTATCCCGATTTCAATTCAATCTGTCTTTGGAAACCGCTTAAGAGAGTGAGTGCACCATTCTCAGAGGAACTGCAGATACTGAAATGATGTGTGGAGTGAAGTGAGCAAGCTATTTTTCCATCTCCCTGGCGAGCATCGCCCACCTGTCTGCTGAGGCTCCCTCAGCAGACTGAAGCTGACTACTACTGCGCAGCTGCTACAGACTGTGGGCTGCCCATTGTGACACGTGGTCCCATTGTTCCAGGATTAGAACACATCCAAGCATTGTGTTCTATGAATGGCATGATTCCTATCACAGTGTTCCATGGATGGAACACATCCTATTTACTGCAGGCAAGCAGCGCACCTAGCTGCTGCTGCTGCTGCTGCTGCTACAAGCCACTAGAATACCGTCTGTCAGACAGTTGGACGTAGGCCGAACATTCAAATAACTAGCCAGATAAATCGTTGCTTTTCCATTTAATTCATATATGAATTAATTCAAAATTGAACAGTAAATTTCAAAGTTGGAAGGCCACAAGAGGGGGACAATGTTTCAAAAACGAAACGACATATCATTGCATGAGGGATGTGGTAGGAATTGAATGCTTTAATTAAGACTGGGGAAGTACTGAGGGGAAGGGGCTGCAGGCCTTGTAGCAGGTGGGTGTGCAGAAATGTAGCTATCCAAAGCCAAACACATTACTGCAGCTTGTCACACCTGTACCTATCAAGCAGCAAAGGCCAAGATAGATCGTTATTTTACTGACAGATTGAATACAGTGCAATGCCTCCCATATAGAGGTGAATAAGAGTAGTAGTAGTAGTAGTAGTAGTAGAAGAGTTGGTCAAGTTAAATCAAGGCTAAGGAATTGGAAATGTGCAACTTGGACCAAGAAAAACTAATTACAGAGCAACTACATTTGAAAAAAGCATTCAAATCATGCTTTGAAAACACTACTTGTCTATTCCGATTTCAATTCAATCTGTCTTTGGAAACCGCTTAAGAGAGTGAGTGCACCATTCTCAGAGGAACTGCAGATACTGAAATGATGTGTGGAGTGAAGTGAGCAAGCTATTTTTCCATCTCCCTGGCGAGCATCGCCCACCTGTCTGCTGAGGCTCCCTCAGCAGACTGAAGCTGACTACTACTGCGCAGCTGCTACAGACTGTGGGCTGCCCATTGTGACACGTGGTCCCATTGCGACACATGGCCCCATTGTTCCAGGAATAGAACACATCCAAGCATTGTGTTCTATGAATGGCATGATTCCTATCACAGTGTTCCATGGATGGAACACATCCTATTTACTGCAGGCAAGCAGCGCACCTAGCTGCTGCTGCTGCTACAAGCCACTAGAATACCGTCTGTCAGAGAGGTGGACGTAGGCCGAACATTCAAATAACTCGCCAGATAAATCGTTGCTTTTCCATTTAATTCATATATGAATTAATTCAAAATTGAACAGTAAATTTCAAAGTTGGAAGGCCACAAGAGGTTGACAATGTTTCAAAAACGAAACGACATATCATTGCAAGAGGGATGTGGTAGGAATTGAATGCTTGAATTAAGACTGGGGAAGTACTGAGGGGAAGGGGCTGCAGGCCTTGTAGCAGGTGGGTGTGCAGAAATGTAGCTATCCAAAGCCAAACACATTACTGCAGCTTGTCACACCTGTACCTACCAAGCAGCAAAGGCCAAGATAGATCGTTATTTTACTGACAGATTGAATACAGTGCAATGCCTCCCATATAGAGGTGAATAAGAGTAGTAGTAGTAGTAGTAGTAGAAGAGTTGGTCAAGTTAAATCAAGGCTAAGGAACTGGAAATGTGCAACTTGGACCAAGAAAAACTAATTACAGAGCAACGACATTTGAAAAAAGCATTCAAATCATGCTTTGAAAACACTACTTGTGTATCCCGATTTCAATTCAATCTGTCTTTGGAAACCGCTTAAGAGAGTGAGTGCACCATTCTCAGAGGAACTGCAGATACTGAAATGATGCGTGGAGTGAAGTGAGCAAGCTCTTTTTCCATCTCCCTGGCGAGCATCGCCCACCTGTCTGCTGAGGCTCCCTCAGCAGACTGAAGCTGACTACTACTGCGCAGCTGCTACAGACTGTGGGCTGCCCATTGTGACATGTGGTCCCATTGTGACACGTGGTCCCATTGTTCCAGGAATAGAACACATACAAGTATTGTGTTCTATGAATGGCATGATTCCTATCACAGTGTTCCATGGATGGAACCCATCCTATTTACTGCAGGCAAGCAGCGCACCTAGCTGCTGCTGCTGCTACAAGCCACTAGAATACCGTCTGTCAGACAGGTGGACGTAGGCCGAACATTCAAATAACTCGCCAGATAAATCGTTGCTTTTCCATTTAATTCATATATGAATTAATTCAAAATTGAACAGTAAATTTCAAAGTTGGAAGGCCACAAGAGGGGGACAATGTTTCAAAAATGAAACGACATATCATTGCATGAGGGATGTGGTAGGAATTGAATGCTTGAATTAAGACTGGGGAAGTACTGAGGGGAAGGGGCTGCAGGACTTGTAGCAGGTGGGTGTGCAGAAATGTAGCTATCCAAAGCCAAACACATTACTGCAGCTTGTCACAACTGTACCTACCAAGCAGCAAGAGAAGACTGAGAGGAGACTTAATAGCTGTCTACAAATATCTAAAGGGCTGTCACATTGTAGAAGGATCAACTTTATTCTCATTTGCAGAAGGAAAGACTAGAAGCAATGGGATGAAACTGAATGGGAGGAGACACAGATTAGATATTAGAAAAAACTTTTTGACAGTTAGAGTGATCAATGAGTGGAACAGGCTGCCACGAGAAGTGGTGAGTTCTCCTTCAATGGAAGTCTTCAAACAGAGGCTGGACAGACATCTGACTGGGATGATTTAGCGAATCCTGCTTTGAGCAGGGGGTTGGACCAGATGGCCCAGGAGGTCCCTTCCAACTCTACGATTCTATGATTCTATGATTCTAAGCAGCAAAGGCCAAGATAGATCATTATTTTACTGACAGATTGAATACAGTACAATGCCTCCCATATAGAGGTGAATAAGAGTAGTAGTAGTAGTAGTAGTAGTAGTAGTAGTAGTAGTAGAAGAGTTGGTCAAGTTAAATCAAGGCTAAGGAATTGGAAATGTGCAACTTGGACCAAGAAAAACTAATTACAGAGCAACGACATTTGAAAAAAGCATTCAAATCATGCTTTGAAAACTCTACTTGTGTATCCCGATTTCAATTCAATCTGTCTTTGGAAACCGCTTAAGAGAGTGAGTGCACCATTCTCAGAGGAACTGCAGATACTGAAATGATGTGCGGAGTGAAGTGAGCAAGCTATTTTTCCATCTCCCTGGCGAGCATCGCCCACCTGTCTGCTGAGGCTCCCTCAGCAGACTGAAGCTGCTACAGACTGTGGGCGACCCATTGTGACACGTGGTCCCATTGTGACACGTGGTCCCATTGTTCCAGGAATAGAACACATCCAAGCATTGTGTTCTATGAATGGCATGATTCCTATCACAGTGTTCCATGGATGGAACACATCCTATTTACTGCAGGCAAGCAGCGCACCTAGCTGCTGCTGCTGCTGCTGCTGCTGCTACTGCTGCTACAAGCCACTAGTATACCGTCTGTCAGACAGGTGGACGTAGGCCGAACATTCAAATAACTCGCCAGATAAATCGTTGCTTTTCCATTTAATTCATATATAAATTAATTCAAAATTGAACAGTAAATTTCAAAGTTGGAAGGCCACAAGAGGGGGACAATGTTTCAAAAATGAAACGACATATCATTGCATGAGGGATGTGGTGGGAATTGAATGCTTGAATTAAGACTGGGGAAGTACTGAGGGGAAGGGGCTGCAGGCCTTGTAGCAGGTGGGTGTGCAGAAATGTAGCTATCCAAAGCCAAACACATTACTGCAGCTTGTCACAACTGTACCTACCAAGCACCAAAGGCCAAGATAGATCGTTATTTTACTGACAGATTGAATACAGTGCAATGCCTCCCATATAGAGGTGAATAAGAGTAGTAGTAGTAGTAGTAGTAGTAGTAGAAGAGTTGGTCAAGTTAAATCAAGGCTAAGGAATTGGAAATGTGCAACTTGGACCAAGAAAACCTAATTACAGAGCAACGACATTTGAAAAAAGCATTCAAATCATGCTTTGAAAACACTACTTGTGTATCCCGATTTCAATTCAATCTGTCTTTGGAAACTGCTTAAGAGAGTGAGTGCACCATTCTCAGAGGAACTGCAGATACAGAAATGATGCGTGGAGTGAAGTGAGCAAGCTATTTTTCCATCTCCCTGGCGAGCATCGCCCACCTGTCTGCTGAGGCTCCCTCAGCAGACTGAAGCTGACTACTACTGCGCAGCTGCAACAGACTGTGGGCTGCCCATTGTGACACGTGGTCCCATTGTGACACGTGGTCCCATTGTTCTAGGAATAGAACACATCCAAGCATTGTGTTCTATGAATGGCATGATTCCTATCACAGTGTTCCATGGATGGAACACATCCTATTTACTGCAGGCAAGCAGCGCACCTAGCTGCTGCTGCTGCTGCTACAAGCCACTAGAATACCGTCTGTCAGACAGGTGGACGTAGGCCGAACATTCAAATAACTTGCCAGATAAATCGTTGCTTTTCCATTTAATTCATATATGAATTAATTCAAAATTGAACAGTAAATTTCAAAGTTGGAAGGCCACAAGAGGGGGGCAATGTTTCAAAAATGAAACGACATATCATTGCATGAGGGATGTGGTAGGAATTGAATGCTTGAATTAAGACTGGGGAAGTACTGAGGGGAAGGGGCTGCAGGCCTTGTAGCAGATGGGTGTGCAGAAATGTAGCTATCCAAAGCCAAACACATTACTGCAGCTTGTCACACCTGTACCTACCAAGCAGCAAAGGCCAAGATAGATCGTTATTTTACTGACAGATTGAATACAGTGCAATGCCTCCCATATAGAGGTGAATAAGAGTAGTAGTAGTAGTAGTAGTAGTAGTAGTAGTAGAAGAGTTGGTCAAGTTAAATCAAGGCTAAGGAATTGGAAATGTGCAACTTGGACCAAGAAAAACTAATTACAGAGCAACGACATTTGAAAAAAGCATTCAAATCATGCTTTGAAAACACTACTTGTGTATCCCAATTTCAATTCAATATGTCTTTGGAAACCGCTTAAGAGAGTGAGTGCACCATTCTCAGAGGAACTGCAGATACTGAAATGATGCGTGGAGTGAAGTGAGCAAGCTATTATTCCATCTCCCTGGCGAGCATCGCCCACCTGTCTGCTGAGGCTCCCTCAGCAGACTGAAGCTGACAACTACTGCGCAGCTGCTACAGACTGTGGGCTGCCCATTGTGACACGTGGTCCCATTGTGACACGTGGTCCCATTGTTCCAGGAATAGAACACATCCAAGCATTGTGTTCTATGAATGGCATGATTCCTATCACAGTGTTCCATGGATGGAACACATCCTATTTACTGCAGGCAAGCAGCGCACCTAGCTGCTGCTGCTGCTGCTGCTACAAGCCACTAGAATACCGTCTGTCAGACAGGTGGACGTAGGCCGAACATTCAAATAACTCGCCAGATAAATCGTTGCTTTTCCATTTAATTCATATATGAATTAATTCAAAATTGAACAGTAAATTTCAAAGTTGGAAGGCCACAAGAGGGGGACAATGTTTCAAAAATGAAACGACATATCATTGCATGAGGGATGTGGTAGGAATTGAATGCTTGAATTAAGACTGGGGAAGTACTGAGGGGAAGGGGCTGCAGGCCTTGTAGCAGGTGGGTGTGCAGAAATGTAGCTATCCAAAGCCAAACACATTACCGCAGCTTGTCACACCTGTACCTACCAAGCAGCAAAGGCCAAGATAGATCGTTATTTTACTGGCAAATTGAATACAGTGCAATGCCTCCCATATAGAGGTGAATAAGAGTAGTAGTAGTAGAAGAGTTGGTCAAGTTAAATCAAGGCTAAGGAATTGGAAATGTGCAACTTGGACCAAGAAAAACTAATTACAGAGCAACGACATTTGAAAAAAGCATTCAAATCTAGCTTTGAAAACACTACTTGTGTATCCCGATTTCAATTCAATCTGTCTTTGGAAACCGCTTAAGAGAGTGAGTGCACCATTCTCAGAGGAACTGCAGATACTGAAATGATGCATGGAGTGAAGTGAGCAAGCTATTTTTCCATCTCCCTGGCGAGCATCGCCCACCTGTCTGCTGAGGCTCCCTCAGCAGACTGAAGCTGCTACAGACTGTGGGCGACCCATTGTGACACGTGGTCCCATTGTGACACGTGGTCCCATTGTTCCAGGAATAGAACACATCCAAGCATTGTGTTCTATGAATGGCATGATTCCTATCACAGTGTTCCATGGATGGAACACATCCTATTTACTGCAGGCAAGCAGCGCACCTAGCTGCTGCTGCTGCTGCTACAAGCCACTAGAATACCGTCTGTCAGACAGGTGGACGTAAGCCGAACATTCAAATAACTCGCCAGATAAATCGTTGCTTTTCCATTTAATTCATATATGAATTAATTCAAAATTGAACAGTAAATTTCAAAGTTGGAAGGCCACAAGAGGGGGGCAATGTTTCAAAAATGAAACGACATATCATTGCATGAGGGATGTGGTAGGAATTGAATGCTTGAATTAAGACTGGGGAAGTACTGAGGGGAAGGGGCTGCAGGCCTTGTAGCAGATGGGTGTGCAGAAATGTAGCTATCCAAAGCCAAACACATTACTGCAGCTTGTCAAACCTGTACCTACCAAGAAGCAAAGGCCAAGATAGATCGATATTTTACTGACAGATTGAATACAGTGCAATGCCTCCCATATAGAGGTGAATAAGAGTAGTAGTAGTAGTAGTAGTAGTAGTAGTAGTAGTAGTAGAAGAGTTGGTCAAGTTAAATCAAGGCTAAGGAATTGGAAATGTGCAACTTGGACCAAGAAAAACTAATTACAGAGCAACGACATTTGAAAAAAGCATTCAAATCATGCTTTGAAAACACTACTTGTGTATCCCAATTTCAATTCAATATGTCTTTGGAAACCGCTTAAGAGAGTGAGTGCACCATTCTCAGAGGAACTGCAGATACTGAAATGATGCGTGGAGTGAAGTGAGCAAGCTATTTTTCCATCTCCCTGGCGAGCATCGCCCACCTGTCTGCTGAGGCTCCCTCAGCAGACTGAAGCTGACTACTACTGCGCAGCTGCTACAGACTGTGGGCTGCCCATTGTGACACGTGGTCCCATTGTGACACGTGGTCCCATTGTTCCAGGAATAGAACACATCCAAGCATTGTGTTCTATGAATGGCATGATTCCTATCACATTGTTCCATGGATGGAACACATCCTATTTACTGCAGGCAAGCAGCGCACCTAGCTGCTGCTGCTGCTGCTGCTACAAGCCACTAGAATACCGTCTGTCAGACAGGTGGACGTAGGCCGAACATTCAAATAACTCGCCAGATAAATCGTTGCTTTTCCATTTAATTCATATATGAATTAATTCAAAATTGAACAGTAAATTTCAAAGTTGGAAGGCCACAAGAGGGGGACAATGTTTCAAAAATGAAACGACATATCATTGCATGAGGGATGTGGTAGGAATTGAATGCTTGAATTAAGACTGGGGAAGTACTGAGGGGAAGGGTCTGCAGGCCTTGTAGCAGGTGGGTGTGCAGAAATGTAGCTATCCAAAGCCAAACACATTACCGCAGCTTGTCACACCTGTACCTACCAAGCAGCAAAGGCCAAGATAGATCGTTATTTTACTGGCAAATTGAATACAGTGCAATGCCTCCCATATAGAGGTGAATAAGAGTAGTAGTAGTAGAAGAGTTGGTCAAGTTAAATCAAGGCTAAGGAATTGGAAATGTGCAACTTGGACCAAGAAAAACTAATTACAGAGCAACGACATTTGAAAAAAGCATTCAAATCTTGCTTTGAAAACACTACTTGTGTATCCCGATTTCAATTCAATCTGTCTTTGGAAACCGCTTAAGAGAGTGAGTGCACCATTCTCAGAGGAACTGCAGATACTGAAATGATGCATGGAGTGAAGTGAGCAAGCTATTTTTCCATCTCCCTGGCGAGCATCGCCCACCTGTCTGCTGAGGCTCCCTCAGCAGACTGAAGCTGCTACAGACTGTGGGCGACCCATTGTGACACGTGGTCCCATTGTGACACGTGGTCCCATTGTTCCAGGAATAGAACACATCCAAGCATTGTGTTCTATGAATGGCATGATTCCTATCACAGTGTTCCATGGATGGAACACATCCTATTTACTGCAGGCAAGCAGCGCACCTAGCTGCTGCTGCTGCTGCTGCTGCTGCTACTGCTGCTACAAGCCACTAGTATACCGTCTGTCAGACAGGTGGACGTAGGCCGAACATTCAAATAACTCGCCAGATAAATCGTTGCTTTTCCATTTAATTCATATATAAATTAATTCAAAATTGAACAGTAAATTTCAAAGTTGGAAGGCCACAAGAGGGGGACAATGTTTCAAAAATGAAACGACATATCATTGCATGAGGGATGTGGTGGGAATTGAATGCTTGAATTAAGACTGGGGAAGTACTGAGGGGAAGGGGCTGCAGGCCTTGTAGCAGGTGGGTGTGCAGAAATGTAGCTATCCAAAGCCAAACACATTACTGCAGCTTGTCACAACTGTACCTACCAAGCACCAAAGGCCAAGATAGATCGTTATTTTACTGACAGATTGAATACAGTGCAATGCCTCCCATATAGAGGTGAATAAGAGTAGTAGTAGTAGTAGTAGTAGTAGTAGAAGAGTTGGTCAAGTTAAATCAAGGCTAAGGAATTGGAAATGTGCAACTTGGACCAAGAAAAACTAATTACAGAGCAACGACATTTGAAAAAAGCATTCAAATCATGCTTTGAAAACACTACTTGTGTATCCCGATTTCAATTCAATCTGTCTTTGGAAACTGCTTAAGAGAGTGAGTGCACCATTCTCAGAGGAACTGCAGATACAGAAATGATGCGTGGAGTGAAGTGAGCAAGCTATTTTTCCATCTCCCTGGCGAGCATCGCCCACCTGTCTGCTGAGGCTCCCTCAGCAGACTTAAGCTGACTACTACTGCGCAGCTGCAACAGACTGTGGGCTGCCCATTGTGACACGTGGTCCCATTGTGACACGTGGTCCCATTGTTCTAGGAATAGAACACATCCAAGCATTGTGTTCTATGAATGGCATGATTCCTATCACAGTGTTCCATGGATGGAACACATCCTATTTACTGCAGGCAAGCAGCGCACCTAGCTGCTGCTGCTGCTGCTGCAAGCCACTAGAATACCGTCTGTCAGACAGGTGGACGTAGGCCGAACATTCAAATAACTCGCCAGATAAATCGTTGCTTTTCCATTTAATTCATATATGAATTAATTCAAAATTGAACAGTAAATTTCAAAGTTGGAAGGCCACAAGAGGGGGGCAATGTTTCAAAAATGAAACGACATATCATTGCATGAGGGATGTGGTAGGAATTGAATGCTTGAATTAAGACTGGGGAAGTACTGAGGGGAAGGGGCTGCAGGCCTTGTAGCAGATGGGTGTGCAGAAATGTAGCTATCCAAAGCCAAACACATTACTGCAGCTTGTCACACCTGTACCTACCAAGCAGCAAAGGCCAAGATAGATCGTTATTTTACTGACAGATTGAATACAGTGCAATGCCTCCCATATAGAGGTGAATAAGAGTAGTAGTAGTAGTAGTAGTAGTAGTAGTAGAAGAGTTGGTCAAGTTAAATCAAGGCTAAGGAATTGGAAATGTGCAACTTGGACCAAGAAAAACTAATTACAGAGCAACGACATTTGAAAAAAGCATTCAAATCATGCTTTGAAAACACTACTTGTGTATCCCAATTTCAATTCAATATGTCTTTGGAAACCGCTTAAGAGAGTGAGTGCACCATTCTCAGAGGAACTGCAGATACTGAAATGATGCGTGGAGTGAAGTGAGCAAGCTATTTTTCCATCTCCCTGGCGAGCATCGCCCACCTGTCTGCTGAGGCTCCCTCAGCAGTCTGAAGCTGACAACTACTGCGCAGCTGCTACAGACTGTGGGCTGCCCATTGTGACACGTGGTCCCATTGTGACACGTGGTCCCATTGTTCCAGGAATAGAACACATCCAAGCATTGTGTTCTATGAATGGCATGATTCCTATCACAGTGTTCCATGGATGGAACACATCCTATTTACTGCAGGCAAGCAGCGCACCTAGCTGCTGCTGCTGCTGCTGCTACAAGCCACTAGAATACCGTCTGTCAGACAGGTGGACGTAGGCCGAACATTCAAATAACTCACCAGATAAATCGTTGCTTTTCCATTTAATTCATATATGAATTAATTCAAAATTGAACAGTAAATTTCAAAGTTGGAAGGCCACAAGAGGGGGACAATGTTTCAAAAATGAAACGACATATCATTGCATGCGGGATGTGGTAGGAATTGAATGCTTGAATTAAGACTGGGGAAGTACTGAGGGGAAGGGGCTGCAGGCCTTGTAGCAGGTGGGTGTGCAGAAATGTAGCTATCCAAAGCCAAACACATTACCGCAGCTTGTCACACCTGTACCTACCAAGCAGCAAAGGCCAAGATAGATCGTTATTTTACTGGCAAATTGAATACAGTGCAATGCCTCCCATATAGAGGTGAATAAGAGTAGTAGTAGTAGAAGAGTTGGTCAAGTTAAATCAAGGCTAAGGAATTGGAAATGTGCAACTTGGACCAAGAAAAACTAATTACAGAGCAACGACATTTGAAAAAAGCATTCAAATCTTGCTTTGAAAACACTACTTGTGTATCCCGATTTCAATTCAATCTGTCTTTGGAAACCGCTTAAGAGAGTGAGTGCACCATTCTCAGAGGAACTGCAGATACTGAAATGATGCATGGAGTGAAGTGAGCAAGCTATTTTTCCATCTCCCTGGCGAGCATCGCCCACCTGTCTGCTGAGGCTCCCTCAGCAGACTGAAGCTGACTACTACTGCGCAGCTGCTACAGACTGTGGGCTGCCCATTGTGACACGTGGTCCCATTGTGACACGTGGTCCCATTGTTCCAGGAATAGAACACATCCGAGCATTGTGTTCTATGAAAGGCATGATTCCTATCACAGTGTTCCATGGATGGAACACATCCTATTTACTGCAGGCAAGCAGCGCACCTAGCTGCTGCTGCTGCTGCTGCTACAAGCCACTAGAATACCGTCTGTCAGACAGGTGGACGTAGGCCGAACATTCAAATAACTCGCCAGATAAATCGTTGCTTTTCCATTTAATTCATATATGAATTAATTCAAAATTGAACAGTAAATTTCAAAGTTGGAAGGCCACAAGAGGGGGACAATGTTTCAAAAATGAAACGACATATCATTGCATGAGGGATGTGGTGGGAATTGAATGCTTGAATTAAGACTGGGGAAGTACTGAGGGGAAGGGGCTGCAGGCCTTGTAGCAGGTGGGTGTGCAGAAATGTAGCTATCCAAAGCCAAACACATTACTGCAGCTTGTCACAACTGTACCTACCAAGCATCAAAGGCCAAGATAGATCGTTATTTTACTGACAGATTGAATACAGTGCAATGCCTCCCATATAGAGGTGAATAAGAGTAGTAGTAGTAGTAGTAGTAGTAGTAGTAGTAGAAGAGTTGGTCAAGTTAAATCAAGGCTAAGGAATTGGAAATGTGCAACTTGGACCAAGAAAACCTAATTACAGAGCAACGACATTTGAAAAAAGCATTCAAATCATGCTTTGAAAACACTACTTGTGTATCCCGATTTCAATTCAATCTGTCTTTGGAAACTGCTTAAGAGAGTGAGTGCACCATTCTCAGAGGAACTGCAGATACAGAAATGATGCGTGGAGTGAAGTGAGCAAGCTATTTTTCCATCTCCCTGGCGAGCATCGCCCACCTGTCTGCTGAGGCTCCCTCAGCAGAATGAAGCTGACTACTACTGCGCAGCTGCAACAGACTGTGGGCTGCCCATTGTGACACGTGGTCCCATTGTGACACGTGGTCCCATTGTTCTAGGAATAGAACACATCCAAGCATTGTGTTCTATGAATGGCATGATTCCTATCACAGTGTTCCATGGATGGAACACATCCTATTTACTGCAGGCAAGCAGCGCACCTAGCTGCTGCTGCTGCTGCTACAAGCCACTAGAATACCGTCTGTCAGACAGGTGGACGTAGGCCGAACATTCAAATAACTTGCCAGATAAATCGTTGCTTTTCCATTTAATTCATATATGAATTAATTCAAAATTGAACAGTAAATTTCAAAGTTGGAAGGCCACAAGAGGGGGGCAATGTTTCAAAAATGAAACGACATATCATTGCATGAGGGATGTGGTAGGAATTGAATGCTTGAATTAAGACTGGGGAAGTACTGAGGGGAAGGGGCTGCAGGCCTTGTAGCAGATGGGTGTGCAGAAATGTAGCTATCCAAAGCCAAACACATTACTGCAGCTTGTCACACCTGTACCTACCAAGCAGCAAAGGCCAAGATAGATCGTTATTTTACTGACAGATTGAATACAGTGCAATGCCTCCCATATAGAGGTGAATAAGAGTAGTAGTAGTAGTAGTAGTAGTAGTAGTAGTAGAAGAGTTGGTCAAGTTAAATCAAGGCTAAGGAATTGGAAATGTGCAACTTGGACCAAGAAAAACTAATTACAGAGCAACGACATTTGAAAAAAGCATTCAAATCATGCTTTGAAAACACTACTTGTGTATCCCAATTTCAATTCAATATGTCTTTGGAAACCGCTTAAGAGAGTGAGTGCACCATTCTCAGAGGAACTGCAGATACTGAAATGATGCGTGGAGTGAAGTGAGCAAGCTATTTTTCCATCTCCCTGGCGAGCATCGCCCACCTGTCTGCTGAGGCTCCCTCAGCAGACTGAAGCTGACTACTACTGCGCAGCTGCTACAGACTGTGGGCTGCCCATTGTGACACGTGGTCCCATTGTGACACGTGGTCCCATTGTTCCAGGAATAGAACACATCCAAGCATTGTGTTCTATGAATGGCATGATTCCTATCACAGTGTTCCATGGATGGAACACATCCTATTTACTGCAGGCAAGCAGCGCACCTAGCTGCTGCTGCTGCTGCTGCTACAAGCCACTAGAATACCGTCTGTCAGACAGGTGGACGTAGGCCGAACATTCAAATAACTCGCCAGATAAATCGTTGCTTTTCCATTTAATTCATATATGAATTAATTCAAAATTGAACAGTAAATTTCAAAGTTGGAAGGCCACAAGAGGGGGACAATGTTTCAAAAATGAAACGACATATCATTGCATGAGGGATGTGGTAGGAATTGAATGCTTGAATTAAGACTGGGGAAGTACTGAGGGGAAGGGGCTGCAGGCCTTGTAGCAGGTGGGTGTGCAGAAATGTAGCTATCCAAAGCCAAACACATTACCGCAGCTTGTCACACCTGTACCTACCAAGCAGCAAAGGCCAAGATAGATCGTTATTTTACTGGCAAATTGAATACAGTGCAATGCCTCCCATATAGAGGTGAATAAGAGTAGTAGTAGTAGAAGAGTTGGTCAAGTTAAATCAAGGCTAAGGAATTGGAAATGTGCAACTTGGACCAAGAAAAACTAATTACAGAGCAACGACATTTGAAAAAAGCATTCAAATCTTGCTTTGAAAACACTACTTGTGTATCCCGATTTCAATTCAATCTGTCTTTGGAAACCGCTTAAGAGAGTGAGTGCACCATTCTCAGAGGAACTGCAGATACTGAAATGATGCATGGAGTGAAGTGAGCAAGCTATTTTTCCATCTCCCTGGCGAGCATCGCCCACCTGTCTGCTGAGGCTCCCTCAGCAGACTGAAGCTGCTACAGACTGTGGGCGACCCATTGTGACACGTGGTCCCATTGTGACACGTGGTCCCATTGTTCCAGGAATAGAACACATCCAAGCATTGTGTTCTATGAATGGCATGATTCCTATCACAGTGTTCCATGGATGGAACACATCCTATTTACTGCAGGCAAGCAGCGCACCTAGCTGCTGCTGCTGCTGCTACAAGCCACTAGAATACCGTCTGTCAGACAGGTGGACGTAGGCCGAACATTCAAATAACTCGCCAGATAAATCGTTGCTTTTCCATTTAATTCATATATGAATTA
The DNA here is from genome assembly GCF_039654945.1 of Dendrobates tinctorius. Taxonomy (NCBI): domain Eukaryota; kingdom Metazoa; phylum Chordata; class Amphibia; order Anura; family Dendrobatidae; genus Dendrobates; species Dendrobates tinctorius. Next base: position 29,392,125 of record NW_027361793.1, read on the forward strand.
ATTCAAAATTGAACAGTAAATTTCAAAGTTGGAAGGCCACAAGAGGGGGGCAATGTTTCAAAAATGAAACGACATATCATTGCATGAGGGATGTGGTAGGAATTGAATGCTTGAATTAAGACTGGGGAAGTACTGAGGGGAAGGGGCTGCAGGCCTTGTAGCAGATGGGTGTGCAGAAATGTAGCTATCCAAAGCCAAACACATTACTGCAGCTTGTCACACCTGTACCTACCAAGCAGCAAAGGCCAAGATAGATCGTTATTTTACTGACAGATTGAATACAGTGCAATGCCTCCCATATAGAGGTGAATAAGAGTAGTAGTAGTAGTAGTAGTAGTAGTAGTAGTAGAAGAGTTGGTCAAGTTAAATCAAGGCTAAGGAATTGGAAATGTGCAACTTGGACCAAGAAAAACTAATTACAGAGCAACGACATTTGAAAAAAGCATTCAAATCATGCTTTGAAAACACTACTTGTGTATCCCAATTTCAATTCAATATGTCTTTGGAAACCGCTTAAGAGAGTGAGTGCACCATTCTCAGAGGAACTGCAGATACTGAAATGATGCGTGGAGTGAAGTGAGCAAGCTATTTTTCCATCTCCCTGGCGAGCATCGCCCACCTGTCTGCTGAGGCTCCCTCAGCAGACTGAAGCTGACTACTACTGCGCAGCTGCTACAGACTGTGGGCTGCCCATTGTGACACGTGGTCCCATTGTGACACGTGGTCCCATTGTTCCAGGAATAGAACACATCCAAGCATTGTGTTCTATGAATGGCATGATTCCTATCACATTGTTCCATGGATGGAACACATCCTATTTACTGCAGGCAAGCAGCGCACCTAGCTGCTGCTGCTGCTGCTGCTACAAGCCACTAGAATACCGTCTGTCAGACAGGTGGACGTAGGCCGAACATTCAAATAACTCGCCAGATAAATCGTTGCTTTTCCATTTAATTCATATATGAATTAATTCAAAATTGAACAGTAAATTTCAAAGTTGGAAGGCCACAAGAGGGGGACAATGTTTCAAAAATGAAACGACATATCATTGCATGAGGGATGTGGTAGGAATTGAATGCTTGAATTAAGACTGGGGAAGTACTGAGGGGAAGGGTCTGCAGGCCTTGTAGCAGGTGGGTGTGCAGAAATGTAGCTATCCAAAGCCAAACACATTACCGCAGCTTGTCACACCTGTACCTACCAAGCAGCAAAGGCCAAGATAGATCGTTATTTTACTGGCAAATTGAATACAGTGCAATGCCTCCCATATAGAGGTGAATAAGAGTAGTAGTAGTAGAAGAGTTGGTCAAGTTAAATCAAGGCTAAGGAATTGGAAATGTGCAACTTGGACCAAGAAAAACTAATTACAGAGCAACGACATTTGAAAAAAGCATTCAAATCTTGCTTTGAAAACACTACTTGTGTATCCCGATTTCAATTCAATCTGTCTTTGGAAACCGCTTAAGAGAGTGAGTGCACCATTCTCAGAGGAACTGCAGATACTGAAATGATGCATGGAGTGAAGTGAGCAAGCTATTTTTCCATCTCCCTGGCGAGCATCGCCCACCTGTCTGCTGAGGCTCCCTCAGCAGACTGAAGCTGCTACAGACTGTGGGCGACCCATTGTGACACGTGGTCCCATTGTGACACGTGGTCCCATTGTTCCAGGAATAGAACACATCCAAGCATTGTGTTCTATGAATGGCATGATTCCTATCACAGTGTTCCATGGATGGAACACATCCTATTTACTGCAGGCAAGCAGCGCACCTAGCTGCTGCTGCTGCTGCTGCTGCTGCTGCTACTGCTGCTACAAGCCACTAGTATACCGTCTGTCAGACAGGTGGACGTAGGCCGAACATTCAAATAACTCGCCAGATAAATCGTTGCTTTTCCATTTAATTCATATATAAATTAATTCAAAATTGAACAGTAAATTTCAAAGTTGGAAGGCCACAAGAGGGGGACAATGTTTCAAAAATGAAACGACATATCATTGCATGAGGGATGTGGTGGGAATTGAATGCTTGAATTAAGACTGGGGAAGTACTGAGGGGAAGGGGCTGCAGGCCTTATAGCAGGTGGGTGTGCAGAAATGTAGCTATCCAAAGCCAAACACATTACTGCAGCTTGTCACAACTGTACCTACCAAGCACCAAAGGCCAAGATAGATCGTTATTTTACTGACAGATTGAATACAGTGCAATGCCTCCCATATAGAGGTGAATAAGAGTAGTAGTAGTAGTAGTAGTAGTAGTAGTAGTAGTAGAAGAGTTGGTCAAGTTAAATCAAGGCTAAGGAATTGGAAATGTGCAACTTGGACCAAGAAAAACTAATTACAGAGCAACGACATTTGAAAAAAGCATTCAAATCATGCTTTGAAAACACTACTTGTGTATCCCGATTTCAATTCAATCTGTCTTTGGAAACCGCTTAAAAGAGTGAGTGCACCATTCTCAGAGGAACTGCAGATACTGAAATGATGCGTGGAGTGAAGTGAGCAAGCTATTTTTCCATCTCCCTGGCGAGCATCGCCCACCTGTCTGTTGAGGATCCCTCAGCAGACTGAAGCTGACTACTACTGCGCAGCTGCTACAGACTGTGGGCTGCCCATTGTGACACGTGGTCCCATTGTGACACGTGGTCCCATTGTTCCAGGAATAGAACACATCCAAGCATTGTGTTCTATGAATGGCATGATTCCTATCACAGTGTTCCATGGATGGAACACATCCTATTTACTGCAGGCAAGCAGCGCACCTAGCTGCTGCTGCTGCTGCTGCTACAAGCCACTAGAATACCGTCTGTCATACAGGTGGACGTAGGCCGAACATTCAAATAACTCGCCAGATAAATCGTTGCTTTTCCATTTAATTCATATATGAATTAATTCAAAATTGAACAGTAAATTTCAAAGTTGCAAGGCCGCAAGAGGGGGACAATGTTTCAAAAATGAAACGACATATCATTGCATGAGGGATGTGGTAGGAATTGAATGCTTGAATTAAGACTGGGGAAGTACTGAGGGGAAGGGGCTGCAGGCCTTGTAGCAGGTGGGTGTGCAGAAATGTAGCTATCCAAAGCCAAACACATTACTGCAGCTTGTCACACCTGTACCTATCAAGCAGCAAAGGCCAAGATAGATAGTTATTTTACTGGCAGATTGAATACAGTGCAATGCCTCCCATATAGAGGTGAATAAGAGTAGTAGTAGTAGTAGTAGTAGTAGTAGTAGTAGTAGTAGAAGAGTTGGTCAAGTTAAATCAAGGCTAAGGAATTGGAAATGTGCAACTTGGACCAAGAAAAACTAATTACAGAGCAACGACATTTGAAAAAAGCATTCAAATCATGCTTTGAAAACACTACTTGTGTATCCCAATTTCAATTCAATCTGTCTTTGGAAACCGCTTAAGAGAGTGAGTGCACCATTCTCAGAGGAACTGCAGATACTGAAATGATGCGTGGAGTGAAGTAAGCAAGCTATTTTTTCATCTCCCTGGCGAGCATCGCCCACCTGTCTGCTGAGGCTCCCTCAGCAGACTGAAGCTGACTACTACTGAGCAGCTGCTACAGACTGTGGGCTGCCCATTGTGACACGTGGTCCCATTGTGACACGTGGCCCCATTGTTCCAGGAATAGAACACATCCAAGCATTGTGTTCTATGAATGGCATGATTCCTATCACAGTGTTCCATGGATGGAACACATCCTATTTACTGCAGGCAAGCAGCGCACCTAGCTGCTGCTGCTGCTGCTTTTTTTCTACTCCTCTCATGAGCCCAAACAAGACTCTAAAAGGATGAGTTTGCAACTACTTTACTTTTGGAGAAAATTCAAAACATTCATTATTCAATAGAGCCCAATAGCAAAAACCAGCGTTTTGAATGAAGAATCACATTTCTTGGTAGAATCATGCAGGATTGAAATTTTTGATGGTTTTTTACTCCTCTCAAAAGCCCAAACAAGTTTCTAAAAGGATGAGTTTGCAACTACTTTACTTTTGGAAAAAATTCAAAACATTCATTATTCAATAGGGCCCAAAATATCAAAAACCAGCGGTTTGAATGAACACACATTTCTTGGTAGAATCGTGCAGGACTGAAATTTTTGATGTTTTTCTACTCCTCTCATGAGCCCAAACAAGTCTCTAATAGGATGAGTTTGCAACTACTTTACTTTTGGAGAAAATTCAATGAATGTCAATTGAATGTTTTGAATTTTCTCCAAAAGTAAAGTAGTTGCAAACTCATCCTTTTAGAGACTTGGTTTGGGCTCATGAGAGGAGTAGAAAAACATCAAAAATTTCAGTCCTGCACGATTCTACCAAGAAATGTGAGTGTTCATTCAAACCGCTGGTTTTTGATAGTTTGGGCCCTATTGAATAATGAATGTTTTGAATTTTCTCCAAAAGTAAAGTAGTTGCAAACTCATCCTTTTAGAAACTTGTTTGGGCTGTTGAGAGGAGTAAAAAACCATCAAAAATTTCAATCCTGCATGATTCTACCAAGAAATGTGATTCTTCATTCAAAACCTGATTTTTGCTATTGGGCTCTATTGAATAATGAATGTTTTGAATTTTCTACAAAAGTAAAGTAGTTGCAAACTCATGCTTTTAGAGACTTGTTTGGGCTCATGAGAGGAGTAGAAAAACATCAAAAATTTCAGTCCTGCACAATTCTACCAAGAAATATGAGTGTTCATTCAAACCGCTGGTTTTTGATAGTTTGGGCAATATTGAATAATGAATGTTTTGAATTTTCTCCAAAAGTAAAGTAGTTGCAAGCTCATGCATTTAGAGACTTGTTTGGGCTCATGAGAGGAGTAGAAAAACATCAAAAATTTCAGTCCTGCATGATTCTACCAAGAAATGTGTGTTCATTCAAACCGCTGGTTTTTGATATTTTGGGCCCTATTGAATATTGAATGTTTTGAATTTTCTCCAAAAGTAAAGTAGTTGCAAACTCATCCTTTTAGAAACTTGTTTGGGCTGTTGAGAGGAGTAAAAAACCATCAAAAATTTCAGTCCTGCATGATTCTACCAAGAAATGTGTGTTCATTCAAACCGCTGGTTTTTGATATTTTGGGCCCTATTGAATAATGAATGTTTTGAATTTTCTCCAAAAGTAAAGTAGTTGCAAACTCATCCTTTTAGAAACTTGTTTGGGCTGTTGAGAGGAGTAAAAAACCATCAAAAATTTCAATCCTGCATGATTCTACCAAGAAATGTGATTCTTCATTCAAAACGCTGATTTTTGCTATTGGGTTCTATTGAATAATGAATGTTTTGAATTTTCTCCAAAAGTAAAGTAGTTGCAAACTCATCCTTTTAGAGACTTGTTTGGGCTCATGAGAGGAGTAGAAAAACATCAAAAATTTCAGTCCTGTACGATTCTACCAAGAAATGTGAGTGTTCGTTCAAACCGCTGGTTTTTGATAGTTTGGACCCTATTGTATAATGAATGTTTTGAATTTTCTCCAAAAGTAAAGTAGTTGCAAACTCATCCTTTTAGAAACTTGTTTGGGCTGTTGAGAGGAGTAAAAAACCATCAAAAATTTCAATCCTGCATGATTCTACCAAGAAATGTGATTCTTCATTCAAAACGCTGGTTTTTGCTATTGGGCTCTATTGAATAATGAATGTTTTGAATTTTCTCCAAAAGTAAAGTAGATGCAAACTCATCCTTTTAGAGTCTTGGTTTGGGCTCATGAGAGGAGTAGAAAAACATCAAAAATTTCAGTCCTGCACGATTCTACCAAGAAATGTGAGTGTTCAATCAAACCGCAGGTTTTTGATTTTTTTTTACCCTATTGAATAATGAATGTTTTGAATTTTCTCCAAAAGTAAAGTAGTTGCAAACTCATGCTTTTAGAGACTTGTTTGGGCTCATGAGAGGAGTAGAAAAACATCAAAAATTTCAGTCCTGCACGATTCTACCAAGAAATGTGAGTGTTCATTCAAACCGCTGGTTTTTGATAGTTTGGGCCCTATTGAATAATGAATGTTTTGAATTTTCTCCAAAAGTAAAGTAGTTGCAAACTCATCCTTTTAGAAACTTGTTTGGGCTGTTGAGAGGAGTAAAAAACCATCAAAAATTTCAATCCTGCATGATTCTACCAAGAAATGTGATTCAAAACGCTGATTTTTGCTATTGGGTTCTATTGAATAATGAATGTTTTGAATTTTCTCCAAAAGTAAAGTAGTTGCAAACTCATCCTTTTATAGACTTGTTTGGGCTCATGAGAGGAGTAGAAAAACATCAAAAATTTCAGTCCTGCACGATTCTACCAAGAAATGTGTGTTCATTCAAACCGCTGGTTTTTGATATTTTGGGCCCTATTGAATAATGAATGTTTTGAATTTTCTCCAAAAGTAAAGTAGTTGCAAACTCATCCTTTTAGAAACTTGTTTGGGCTGTTGAGAGGAGTAAAAAACCATCAAAAATTTCAATCCTGCATTTTCTACCAAGAAATGTGATTCTTCATTCAAAACGCTGGTTTTTGCTATTGGGCTCTATTGAATAATGAATGTTTTGAATTTTCTCCAAAAGTAAAGTAGTTGCAAACTCATCCTTTTAGAGACTTGTTTGGGCTCATGAGAGGAGTAGAAAAACATCAAAAATTTCAGTCCTGCACGATTCTACCAAGAAATGTGAGTGTTCATTCAAACCGCTGGTTTTTGATAGTTTGGGCCACATTGAATAATGAATGTTTTGAATTTTCTCCAAAAGTAAAGTAGTTGCAAACTCATCCTTTTAGAAACTTGTTTGGGCTGTTGAGAGGAGTAAAAAACCATAAAAAATTTCAATCCTGCATGATTCTACCAAGAAATGTGATTCTTTATTCAAAACGCTGATTTTTGCTATTGGGTTCTATTGAATAATGAATGTTTTGAATTTTCTCCAAAAGTAAAGTAGTTGCAAACTCATGCTTTTAGAGACTTGTTTAGGCTCATGAGAGGAGTAGAAAAACATCAAAAATTTCAGTCCTGCATGATTCTACCAAGAAATGTGTGTTCATTCAAACCGCTGGTTTTTGATATTTTGGGCCCTATTGAATAATGAATGTTTTGAATTTTCTCCAAAAGTAAAGTAGTTGCAAACTCATCCTTTTAGAAACTTGTTTGGGCTGTTGAGAGGAGTAAAAAACCATCAAAAATTTCAATCCTGCATGATTCTACCAAGAAATGTGATTCTTCATTCAAAACGCTGGTTTTTGCTATTGGGCTCTATTGAATAATGAATGTTTTGAATTTTCTCCAAAAGTAAAGTAGTTGCAAACTCATCCTTTTAGAGACTTGTTTGTGCTCATGAGAGGAGTAGAAAAACATCAAAAATTTCAGTCCTGCATGATTCTACCAAGAAATGTGTGTTCATTCAAACTGCTGGTTTTTGATATTTTGGGCCCTTTTGAATAATGAATGTTTTGAATTTTCTCCAAAAGTAAAGTAGTTGCAAGCTATTGCTTTTAGAGACTTGTTTGGGCTCATGAGAGGAGTAGAAAAACATCAAAAATTTCAGTCCTGCATGATTCTACCAAGAAATGTGTGTTCATTCAAACTGCTGGTTTTTGATATTTTGGGCCCTATTGAATAATGAATGTTTTGAATTTTCTCCAAAAGTAAAGTAGTTGCAAACTCATGCTTTTTTGTTTAAATATTTTTATTAAAGTTTCAAGTATAGAGGGAAAGGGTAAATGGACAAAGTAAAAAGTAGAGAACTTTACTCTACGTGTTACATCACACATTAAATAAAATTGTTTAATACAAGTAGTGTACATAAGAAACAAATATAATACATCACTTGAATGCAATCCTCTCAAAAAAGGAACCAACATTGTCATATTGAGTTTACAGTAGAGTGTTAGATAACATAAATTAAGAAAATTTCAAATTCCAAACATCCCATTTAGTGTGATATTTATGGAGAGTACCATTAATAAAGGCAAATCTTTTCTCCATAGAATTATGAGTCCGTAATTTACCTAAAATATCAGCAAAAGAAGGTAAATCAGTTTTAAGCCACCAGAAAGCTATAGCGTTTTTGGTCACCAAAAAAGTATGTATCATTACAAATCGAATAACAGGATTTATTTCTTCAGTGCCCAAAGAAAGTAATGCCATTTGTGGGGTGACCTTCACTGCGTTGTCAGAGAGAGTATTTATATGATTCGTAACTTCTTTCCACAATCTCTTCAATTTAGGACAGCTCCAGAAAATGTGGTACAGGTTACCTGGTAAACCACAATTCCTCCAGCATAGAGGGGAGTATTTATTATCTATATGAGCTAACCTAATCGGAGTGTAATGCCATCTAATTAAAGTTTTAAAGAAAGACTCCTGTAAAGTCGCAGAAATAGTAGATGCATTTGAAAACTTTATGGCCTTCCCCCATTGGTCTTCATCAAATTTTATGTTAAAATCCCTTTCCCATCTTTGAATGTATACATTTTTAAAGAGTTCGGTGTCGTCATTAAGGTGGGAATATATCTTTTTAAGACTCCAAGTCGACTTAAGAGCAACATTTTCAAACATGGAGGCCACAATATCCGAATTCAAAGCTCTACTAGTCAAAAATTTCCGCAGAAGACCTTTCAGAAGTAGATAAGAGGTGAAATGTGTAGACGGGACATGAAATTTATTTTTAATTTCATTAAAGGGTAAAAAATTTTGTCCGTCCCATAAATCCACTACCGTATTAATTTTAAAGCTGCACCACTCCTCTGGAACTGGACATTTATATATTTTTGATAATAATTTTAATGGGAATTTTTTCAAAATGCTTTTCCTGTCGTCACCTTTCTTTAATTTTGTGAAACTCCTCCACATAGTCAGTATAGAATTTACAACAGGATGTTGATAAGTAATGATCGAAGGAGATAGCAGATCTTTAAAGAAAAAATCTGATATTGAACTAGTCCCATAATGTTCTAGCTCAAGGTCCAACCAAGCGGGAAGTGTTTTCGTAGAAAACCACTGTTGACTCTGAAGAATAAGAGAAGCTTGAAAATAGATTTGAATATTGGGGAGTGCAAGGCCTCCATTACTCTTTTTCTTATATAAAATTTCAGTAGCAACTCTAGGTTTCTTCCCTTTCCAGATAAAAAGGTTAATTGCTTTTTGGATTTTAAATGAAAGGGAAGTGGGAATCATAAGAGGTAAATTCCTAAGTACAAAAAGAATTTTAGGTAAAATATATGTTTTTATTACCAAGGTTCTTCCCATCAGGGATAGATCGCAATTATTATAACCAGAAAGGTCTTTTAAGATTTTCTTACTGAGATGTTCCATATTCTTAGAAACAATGAGTTTCAAATCTTTAGGGAAAATTATCCCCAAGTATTCTAGTTCAAAATCTTCCCAGTAAAATTCAGATAATTCTTTAAAGGCTTCAATTTCAGAGGGACGTAAATTAAAATGTATTATTTTAGATTTTTGGGGATTTATTTTAAAATATGAGACCTTAGAGAACTCATCTAAAATGGTGATTAAAGCGTTAAGTGAATTAGCCGGATCAGTGACTGATAACATAAGGTCGTCAGCAAATAAGGTTAACTTGTGATGATAATTTTTTGTTTTAAAACCCGAAATATCAGTACATTGTCTGATCATTTCCACCAAGGGCTCGACTGCCAAGGCAAATAAAAGGGGCGAAAGGGGGCAGCCCTGTCTTGTTCCATTAGTGATGTTGAAATTCCTAGAAAGGTGATTATTAGTATAGGTTTTAGCATTAGTATTAGAGTACAATGCAAATATAGATGTTATAAAGCGATTGTCAAAACCAAACTTTAGTAAAGTAGCTTTAAGATAATCCCAATTCACCCTATCAAAAGCTTTTTGGGCATCCAACGAGATAAATAGTGAAGGGAGATTATTAGAGCTAGCTATGTTAAACAAGTTCAAGATTCTTCTGGTACCGTCTGTTACTTGTCTTCCGGAGACAAACCCTACTTGATCATTTTTAACAAGATCAGGTAAAAGATTCTTTAATCGATCCGCTAAAATTTTTGAATATACTTTAATATCAGTGTTAATTAAAGAGATCGGACGATAATTTTTAACTTCTTGTGGGTTTCTAATGTCTTTGGGGATCAAAATGATAGTTGCCTCCGTCATTTCTTTGGGGAACGATCCAATATTAGAAGCGTGGTCAAAAAGAGATTTTAGGTGCGGGGATAAAATGTTGGAGAAAAACTTGAGATATTCGTTTGTGAACCCATCTGGGCCAGGGGATTTGTTAAGTTTAAGTTTGTCAATCGTTTTGGCAATTTCTTCTACAGTAAACGGTTGATTTAAAAGAGTTAGGTCCAAATTATCTAGTTGGGGAAGGGTCAATTTAGAAAGAAAAAGGTCAATCTCTTTTTGATTAGGAGTATGAACTAAGGGATCTTTTTTAAGATTATAGAGGGTTTCGAAATAATCCGCAAATATTTCGGTAATATCAGAGGGGTGTTGTTTCATTTCTCCTGAAGGGGATTTGATTTTAACAATCCTTCTACTTACGCGAGCTTGTTTAAGTTTACTTGTCATATATTTGGTGGGTTTGTTAATTGAAGCATACAGATTATATTTTGATGCTCTAACAATGGAATCGTACTCGGAAATAATTTCGGATCTTAACGCCTATCTCAATTTCAGGATATCAAGATGGATAATATGGGATGGAGCAGACAGGGAATTTTGTTGTTTTTCTTTTGAAGCAATTTGGTTCTGGAGGTCAGCAATTTTTTGTCTTTTTTCTTTTTTGTATCTCGTGGAGAGTTGGATGAGACATCCTCTCAAGACCGCCTTGTGGGCGTTCCATAATGTAAAGGGATCAATACTATCTGAAGAGTTTTCTTTAAAATAATTGTCAATAGTTTCGGTAATTATATTTCTATACTTTGGGGTACGTAGTAGGGTAGGATTAACCTTCCAAAGAAAAGTGTTTGCTACTGGAGGGCCTGATTCAAATACTGCCAGCACAGGGGCGTGGTCGGAAAAAGACTTCTCAAGAATTTCAATTTTCTTAAATGTTGTGATAGAAAAGACATTGGTTAGAAATAAGTCTATTCTGGAAGATGTCTTATATATATCTGAGTAATATGTAAATTCTCTAGAGGTGGTATTTAGACATCTGAAAATGTCATACATCTCATTTTGTTTTATCCAATTTTTCAGAGATCGGCCTGATTTAGAAGTAGCAGAAGATGATGAGTCAATTTCTCTATCGGGAACTAGATTGAAGTCCCCTATTAGCATGAGGTCACCTTTTTTAACTTCGTCAATCTTCTGCATTAATTTATTAAAAAAAGAGATCTGACCATTATTTGGGGCATATATATTCACGATTGTACAAAGGTTAAAATTTAACTTACATATGAGGATGTGAAATCTTCCCTGGGTGTCGGGATGTTCTTCAATTAATTGGAAGGGAATATTCGTATTTATAATGGTTATAACTCCCGCACTTTTTTTATTATTATTGAGGGATTTAAAAATATATGGAAAATCTTTATGCTGAAAGGTTGGATGTATATCTTTTATTAATTTGACCTCTTGTAAACAAGAGACATCCGCTTGAAGCCGTCTTATTTCTCTCCAAGTTATATAGCGCTTATGGGGACTGTTCAGTCCTTTAACATTGTGTGAAAGGATTTTAATTCTCATGATAATCTCTTTCCTTTTTTATTAGAGTAAATTATCTTATATATATTTAGGATTGCTTACTCTTATTAGCTGAATTCAATAAAATGTATATGTCTAGAAAAGGCGAATGAAACAACAAAAAGAAAAAAAAAAAAAAAAACTATAACAAACAAATAAACAAACTTAAAGAGTCCTCCTGGAGTTAATCACGGAACGTGATAATCTCCTTTTTTTGGGTACTTTAAAAAAAAAAAAGCCAAAGTGGCGAGAACCCATGAAGCCATTGATATTTTGTCAAATGTCAAATGTAAATAATACAAAGACCAATGAGAGATATATCCCTATTCAACCAGTATCTTTGTTAGAAGGATCCTCATCTAGAAAGCGTATAAAGTCTAAAGCTTCCTTTGGAGTAAAGAAGGGGACAATTTTACCCCTATGTGACACAAGTAACTTTGTTGGAAAGCCCCATTTATATGGAATCCCCATTTCCCTGAGAGCATTAGTAGCTTGATTAAACAATTTTCTAGCTTCCATAGTTGACTTTGAGAAATCAGAGAAGAATTTTAAATGATTATTAGGGGGAGGTAGAGAGCCCTTCTCTCTAATATATCTTAGTATCATTTCTTTAGTTTCAAAAAAGTGAAAGTGAAGTATCGTATCCCTCGGCTTATCCATTGGTACATTCTTTGGGCGGGGCAGGCGGTGAATCCTATCAATTATCAATTGTAAATCAGTTAAGGACGGCAAAGCCTTTTTAAGCGTAGCTTTAGTGTAATCTGAAAGGTCTTTCTGTATCACGCTTTCAGGTATCCCCCTAATCTTGACGTTGTTCCGTCTACTCCGGTCCTCTAAGTCCATTAACTTGGACCTCACGGATAAAAGTTCGGCTTTTAAATCTGAGTTTTGCTTTACTAACTCATCTGTTCTATTTTCAACCTTTGACAATCTTTTCTCATTCAGTTCAAATCTTTGAGAGAATTTTTCACTAATCTCCTGCATATCCTTCCTGTGAGAATCAAATCCCGTTTTAATCGACGCATTGATTGCATTGATAGATTTATGCATGAATTGATTAGCTTGATTGGTGGATTCCTGGAAGGATATGAGGAAGCCAGCAAGCAAACCCTCAGTGACTCGCCTATCAGAGTTCAACAGTGTTTTAAAGTCAAAATCATGGGGAGTCAGAAAATCAGTAGAAGACGACTCCGGACAGCCTTTTTTAGAGAGTTGTTTAACTGGGGTACTATTTGGAGAATAGTCATCAGATGAAGTATTAGAATCTAAATCTGCTGCCTCTGTTCTCACAGTTTCACCTTCTGGAATTCTTCTCTTATGAGATTTGGATAAATCCATTTTACTTTCCTCATCCTGAAAAGAAAGTTTTGAGGCACCTTTATTATCAAAAACTTGAGAAGATGTGAAAGATAGAGTACGGGGGTCAGAAGATATAATTTTTTGATCCGAGTCCTGCTGAGTAGCCTTATTAGATAAACCGTGAGGCATGTGTCTAGATGAGATAGCTTCCTCCCTTTTTAGAGGGGATCTAGATTTAATTGAACTTAATAGATTAACAGATTCAGTGTAAATTTTCTGATTTGAAGCGCTCGTAGATTTCTGGTTTTTACTAGTAGGCAATTTAGATTTCAAATTAGATGCCATAATTAGAGTATACCGAAACAAGAGTAAAGGAAATGCGCTATACCCTTAAATGTTCCTGTATATGCCACCCCTGTTTTATTATTATTGTAATTAAGTTGAACTTTATTACAGTTTCAGCAGGGTTTGTAAATCGCAAACTAAGATAAGAATAAAGACTTAAATAGAGTAGTAATGTAACCCCTTCAATTTTGATAATTCAACAAAGCAATAGAGACGTCTTGTCCTCCGTAACGTAGGCTTATATAAAACAACAGCACCTCATACACTCCTGTCCAAACACTACCTATATAACCTCAGGTGCCTTAAATGTTATAGACAGAGAAGAGAAGAGCATACAATCAGTAGGATTCAGAATAAGACAGTATAAGCTCTATATCTTCCCGTCTAGGAATGTATAGATTAGTTATTCCCTTAAATATCTTCTTCTAATGCTTTAATATGTCATCAAAACAAGGCACAAGAGACAATCTCCATGTAAGTCTCATCTAACTCAAGGATGCACTTCAGCAATACACAAACAGTCTTATTGATATAACAATATTCAGATACTCTCCCCTATATTACTATCCCTATTCCAATTTACAAATAATTAAGATTTCACCATCCCCAAGAGACTAACAATAAGTTCAGAGAGCAACAGATTCCATCTCACCCAACGAGTGTAATATTCTCCAAGTAGTAGGGGTCAACGATGCTCCTTCCTTCAGGTCACCGTTGGATAGTAATCAAGTGACCGCCAAAACCATAGTCAAATTTCACTAAATCTCCTCTGCTTCTTCTTGTATAAATGTAGCCGTCTCTAAGCCCCTTAGCGTGTTAAAGGGTCGAACTCGATGTGACAATCAGTCAATGACAGCCTCAGCCGAGGCACCCAATAAGGACCAGATCCACCTCCACCCTCTTTGATGACAGCTTCTTCCTTGCAGCTTCGTGCCCGCCAGCTCCCGCCGCGACACTCTCCAGCACCGCCAGCTCCTTTACTCCTCTGCAGCTGAGCGGCGGCAAGCTGCGCAGAGCTCGGTCTCCAGGCAATGACCTCCGATCAGCACAGAAAAAGCGTGGGCAATTCCAAATTCTTTCTGTTAAAGACATCCCCAGCAGTGGGCTTCTCCTCCTAGACCGCCGCTAAGCTCCAGCAGCTCTCCCGCCAAACAGTTTTAAAATCAGACGCGGCGCTCCCCTTCTTCTCCGCACTCACCAATGCAACACTCAGTCAGTGACAGCTTCAGCCGAGGCACCCAAGAAGGACCAGAGCCACCTCTACTTTCTTTGATGACAGCCTCTTCCTTGCGGCTTCGTGCCTGCCAACTCCCGCCGCGTCGCTCTCCAGCACCGCCAGCTCCTTTACTCCTCTGCAGCTGAGCGGCGGCAAGCTGCGCAGAGCCCAGTATCCAACAGCGTCGACAGCGGACCTCTATCGACTCAGGAACACCGAGGCTCCTTCAGCGTCAGATCAGGGGCTCAGCAGCCGTCACACAGGATCTCCTCCAGTTCATACCTCTGATGTAAACAATGGCGGTACCCGCAGCTAAGTACAGGGGAAACCTGTTGAGTCAACAGCGGCTCTCTCCTCACCACTCACTTCTAAAGGCTGTAATTCCTTAAGTAAACAGCGGATTTCTTCCAGGGAGGTGTCAAAATGTTCACAATAAAGATAAGAATCCAATTCCAAAGGTCTTCTGATGAATAAGAGTCTTCTTAAGCAATTATGTCGCTTTGTAGATAGGCTTCATGGGAGCTCTGAGCTCAAGTGTCCTCCTACATCGAGCTCCAGGCCACACCCCTTCCGCAAACTCATGCTTTTAGAGACTTGTTTGGGCTCATGAGAGGAGTAGAAAAACATCAAAAATTTCAGTCCTGCATGATTCTACCAAGAAATGTGTGTTCATTCAAACCGCTGGTTTTTGATATTTTGGGCCCTATTGAATAATGAATGTTTTGAATTTTCTCCAAAAGTAAAGTCGTTGCAAACTCATCCTTTTAGAAACTTGTTTGGGCTGTTGAGAGGAGTAAAAAACCATCAAAAATTTCAATCCTGCATGATTCTACCAAGAAATGTGATTCTTCATTCAAAACGCTGGTTTTTGCTATTGGGCTCTATTGAATAATGAATGTTTTGAATTTTCTCCAAAAGTAAAGTAGTTGCAAACTCATCCTTTTAGAGTCTTGGTTTGGGCTCATGAGAGTAGAAAAACATCAAAAATTTCAGTCCTGCACGATTCTACCAAGAAATGTGAGTGTTCATTCAAACCGCTGGTTTTTGATATTTTGGGCCCTATTGAATAATGAATGTTTTGAATTTTCTCCAAAAGTAAAGTAGTTGCAAACTCATCCTTTTAGAAACTTGTTTGGGCTGTTGAGAGGATTAAAAAAGAATCAAAAATTTCAATCCTGCATGATTCTACCAAGAAATGTAATTCTTCATTCAAAACGCTGATTTTTGCTATTGGGTTATATTGAATAATGAATGTTTTGAATTTTCTCCAAAAGTAAAGTAGTTGCAAGCTCATGCTTTTAGAGACTTGTTTGGGCTCATGAGAGGAGTAAAAAACCATCAAAAATTTCAATCCTGCATGATTCTACCAAGAAATGTGATTATTCATTCAAAACCTGATTTTTGCTATTGGGCTCTATTGAATAATGAATGTTTTGAATTTTCTCCAAAAGTAAAGTAGTTGCAAACTCATGCTTTTAGAGACTTGTTTGGGCTCATGAGAGGAGTAGAAAAACATCAAAAATTTCAGTCCTGCATGATTCTACCAAGAAATATGTGTTCATTCAAACCGCTGGTTTTTGATATTTTGGGCCCTATTGAATAATGAATGTTTTGAATTTTCTGCAAAAGTAAAGTAGTTGCAAACTCATCCTTTTAGAAACTTGTTTGGGCTGTTGAGAGGAGTAAAAAACCATCAAAAATTTCAATCCTGCATGATTCTACCAAGAAATGTGATTCTTCATTCAAAACGCTGATTTTTGCTATTGGGTTCTATTGAATAATGAATGTTTTGAATTTTCTCCAAAAGTAAAGTAGTTGCAAGCTCATGCTTTTAGAGACTTGTTTGGGCTCATGAGAGGAGTAGAAAAACATCAAAAATTTCAGTCCTGCATGATTCTACCAAGAAATGTGTGTTCATTCAAACCGCTAGTTTGAGATATTTTGGGCCCTATTGAATAATGAATGTTTTGAATTTTCTCCAAAAGTAAAGTAGTTGCAAACTCATCCTTTTAGAAACTTGTTTGGGCTGTTGAGAGGAGTAAAAAACCATCAAAAATTTCAATCCTGCATGATTCTACCAAGAAATGTGATTCTTCATTCAAAACGCTGATTTTTGCTATTGGGTTCTATTGAATAATGAATGTTTTGAATTTTCTCCAAAAGTAAAGTAGTTGCAAACTCATCCTTTTAGAGACTTGTTTGGGCTCATGAGAGGAGTAGAAAAACATCAAAAATTTCAGTCCTGCACGATTCTACCAAGAAATGTGAGTGTTCATTCAAACCACTGGTTTTTGATAGTTTGGGCCCTATTGAATAATGAATGTTTTGAATTTTCTCCAAAAGTAAAGTAGTTGCAAACTCATCCTTTTAGAAACTTGTTTGGGCTGTTGAGAGGAGTAAAAAACCTTCAAAAATTTCAATCCTGCATGATTCTACCAAGAAATGTGATTCTTCATTCAAAACCTGATTTTTGCTATTGGGTTCTATTGAATAATGAATGTTTTGAATTTTCTCCAAAAGTAAAGTAGTTGCAAACTCATGCTTTTAGAGACTTGTTTGGGCTCATGAGAGGAGTAGAAAAACATCAAAAATTTCAGTCCTGCATGATTCTACCAAGAAATGTGTGTTCATTCAAACCGCTGGTTTTTGATATTTTGGGCCCTATTGAATAATGAATGTTTTGAATTTTCTCCAAAAGTAAAGTAGTTGCAAACTCATCATTTTAGAAACTTGTTTGGGCTGTTGAGAGGAGTAAAAAACCATCAAAAATTTCAATCCTGCATGATTCTACCAAGAAATGTGATTCTTCATTCAAACCTCTGGTTTTTGATATTTTGGGCCCTATTGAATAATGAATGTTTTGAATTTTCTCGAAAAGTAAAGTAGTTGCAAACTCATCCTTTGAGAAAATTGTTTGGGCTGTTAAGAGGAGTAAAAAACCATCAAAAATTTCAATCCTGCATGATTCTACCAAGAAATGTGATTCTTCATTCAAAAGCTGGTTTTTGCTATTGGGCTCTATTGAATAATGAATGTTTTGAATTTTCTCCAAAAGTAAAGTAGTTGCAAACTCATTCTTTTAGAGACTTGTTTGTGCTCATGAGAGGAGTAGAAAAACATCAAAAATTTCAGTCCTGCACGATTCTACCAAGAAATGTGAGTGTTCATTCAAACCGCTGGTTTTTGATAGTTTGGGCCCTATTGAATAATGAATGTTTTGAATTTTCTCCAAAAGTAAAGTAGTTGCAAACTTATCCTTTTAGAAACTTGTTTGGGCTGTTGAGAGGAGTAAAAAAACCATCAAAAATTTCAATCCTGCATGATTCTACCAAGAAATGTGATTCTTCATTCAAAACGCTGATTTTTGCTATTGGGTTCTATTGAATAATGAATGTTTTGAATTTTCTCCAAAAGTAAAGTAGTTGCAAGCTCATGCTTTTAGAGACTTGTTTGGGCTCATGAAAGGAGTAGAAAAACATCAAAAATTTCAGTCCTGCATGATTCTACCAAGAAATGTGTGTTCATTCAAACCGCTGGTTTTTGATATTTTGGGCCCTATTGAATAATGAATATTTTGAATTTTTTCCAAAAGTAAAGTAGTTGCAAACTCATCCTTTTTGAAACTTGTTTTGGCTGTTGACAGGAGTAAAAAACCTTCAAAAATTTCAATCCTGCATGATTCTACCAAGAAATGTGATTCTTCATTCAAAACGCTGATTTTTGCTATTGGTTTCTATTGAATAATGAATGTTTTGAATTTTCTCCAAAAGTAAAGTAGTTGCAAACTCATGCTTTTAGAGACTTGTTTGGGCTCATGAGAGGAGTAGAAAAACATCAAAAATTTCAGTCCTGCATGATTCTACCAAGAAATGAGTGTTCATTCAAACCGCTGGTTTTTGATATTTTGGGCCCTATTGAATAATGAATGTTTTGAATTTTCTCCAAAAGTAAAGTAGTTGCAAACTCATCCTTTTAGAAACTTGTTTGGGCTGTTGAGAGGAGTAAAAAACCATCAAAAATTTCAGTCCTGCATGATTGTACCAAGAAATGTGATTCTTCATTCAAAACGCTGGTTTTTGCTATTGGGCTCTATTGAATAATGAATGTTTTGAATTTTCTCCAAAAGTAAAGTAGTTGCAAACTCATCCTTTTAGAAACTTGTTTGGGCTGTTGAGAGGAACAAAAAAATCATCAAAAATTTCAATCCTGCATGATTCTACCAAGAAATGTGATTCTTCATTCAAAACCTGATTTTTGCTATTGGGCTCTATTGAATAATGAATGTTTTGAATTTTCTCCAAAAGTAAAGTAGTTGCAAACTCATGCTTTTAGAGACTTGTTTGGGCTCATGAGAGGAGTAGAAAAACATCAAAAATTTCAGTCCTGCATGATTCTACCAAGAAATGTGTGTTCATTCAAACCGCTGGTTTTTGATATTTTGGGCCCTATTGAATAATGAATGTTTTGAATTTTCTCCAAAAGTAAAGTAGTTGCAAACTCATCCTTTTAGAAACTTGTTTGGGCTGTTGAGAGGAGTAAAAAACCATCAAAAATTTCAATCCTGCATTTTCTACCAAAAAATGTGATTCTTCATTCAAAACGCTGGTTTTTGCTATTTGGCTCTATTGAATAATGAATGTTTTGAATTTTCTCCAAAAGTAAAGTAGTTGCAAACTCATCCTTTTAGAGACTTGTTTGTGCTCATGAGAGGAGTAGAAAAACATGAAAAATTTCAGTCCTGCACGATTCTACCAAGAAATGTGAGTGTTCATTCAAACCGCTGGTTTTTGATAGTTTGGGCCCTATTGAATAATGAATGTTTTGAATTTTCTCCAAAAGTAAAGTAGTTGCAAACTCATCCTTTTAGAAACTTGTTTGGGCTGTTGAGAGGAGTAAAAAACCATCAAAAATTTCAATCCTGCATGATTCTACCAAGAAATGTGATTCTTCATTCAAAACCTGATTTTTGCTATTGGGTTCTATTGAATAATGAATGTTTTGAATTTTCTCCAAAAGTAAAGTAGTTGCAAACTCATGCTTTTAGAGACTTGTTTGGGCTCATGAGAGGAGTAGAAGAACATCAAAAATTTCAGTCCTGCATGATTCTACCAAGAAATGTGTGTTCATTCATACCGCTGGTTTTTGATATTTTGGGCCCTATTGAATAATGAATGTTTTGAATTTTCTCCAAAAGTAAAGTAGTTGCAAACTCTTCATTTTAGAAACTTGTTTGGGCTGTTGAGAGGAGTAAAAAACCATCAAAAATTTCAATCCTGCATGATTCTACCAAGAAATGTGATTCTTCATTCAAACCTCTGGTTTTTGATATTTTGGGCCCTATTGAATAATGAATGTTTTGAATTTTCTCGAAAAGTAAAGTAGTTGCAAACTCATCCTTTTAGAAACTTGTTTGGGCTGTTGAGAGGAGTAAAAAACCATCAAAAATTTCAATCCTGCATGATTCTACCAAGAAATGTGATTCTTCATTCAAAAGCTGGTTTTTGCTATTGGGCTCTATTGAATAATGAATGTTTTGAATTTTCTTCAAAAGTAAAGTAGTTGCAAACTCATTCTTTTAGAGACTTGTTTGTGCTCATGAGAGGAGTAGAAAAACATCAAAAATTTCAGTCCTGCACGATTCTACCAAGAAATGTGAGTGTTCATTCAAACCGCTGGTTTTTGATAGTTTGGGCCCTATTGAATAATGAATGTTTTGAATTTTCTCCAAAAGTAAAGTAGTTGCAAACTCATCCTTTTAGAAACTTGTTTGGGCTGTTGAGAGGAGTAAAAAACCTTCAAAAATTTCAATCCTGCATGATTCTACCAAGAAATGTGATTCTTCATTCAAAACCTGATTTTTGCTATTGGGTTCTATTGAATAATGAATGTTTTGAATTTTCTCCAAAAGTAAAGTAGTTGCAAACTCATGCTTTTAGAGACTTGTTTGGGCTCATGAGAGGAGTAGAAAAACATCAAAAATTTCAGTCCTGCATGATTCTACCAAGAAATGTGTGTTCATTCAAACCGCTGGTTTTTGATATTTTGGGCCCTATTGAATAATGAATGTTTTGAATTTTCTCCAAAAGTAAAGTAGTTGCAAACTCATCATTTTAGAAACTTGTTTGGGCTGTTGAGAGGAGTAAAAAACCATCAAAAATTTCAATCCTGCATGATTCTACCAAGAAATGTGATTCTTCATTCAAACCTCTGGTTTTTGATATTTTGGGCCCTATTGAATAATGAATGTTTTGAATTTTCTCGAAAAGTAAAGTAGTTGCAAACTCATCCTTTGAGAAAATTGTTTGGGCTGTTAAGAGGAGTAAAAAACCATCAAAAATTTCAATCCTGCATGATTCTACCAAGAAATGTGATTCTTCATTCAAAAGCTGGTTTTTGCTATTGGGCTCTATTGAATAATGAATGTTTTGAATTTTCTCCAAAAGTAAAGTAGTTGCAAACTCATTCTTTTAGAGACTTGTTTGTGCTCATGAGAGGAGTAGAAAAACATCAAAAATTTCAGTCCTGCACGATTCTACCAAGAAATGTGAGTGTTCATTCAAACCGCTGGTTTTTGATAGTTTGGGCCCTATTGAATAATGAATGTTTTGAATTTTCTCCAAAAGTAAAGTAGTTGCAAACTTATCCTTTTAGAAACTTGTTTGGGCTGTTGAGAGGAGTAAAAAAACCATCAAAAATTTCAATCCTGCATGATTCTACCAAGAAATGTGATTCTTCATTCAAAACGCTGATTTTTGCTATTGGGTTCTATTGAATAATGAATGTTTTGAATTTTCTCCAAAAGTAAAGTAGTTGCAAGCTCATGCTTTTAGAGACTTGTTTGGGCTCATGAAAGGAGTAGAAAAACATCAAAAATTTCAGTCCTGCATGATTCTACCAAGAAATGTGTGTTCATTCAAACCGCTGGTTTTTGATATTTTGGGCCCTATTGAATAATGAATATTTTGAATTTTTTCCAAAAGTAAAGTAGTTGCAAACTCATCCTTTTTGAAACTTGTTTTGGCTGTTGAGAGGAGTAAAAAACCTTCAAAAATTTCAATCCTGCATGATTCTACCAAGAAATGTGATTCTTCATTCAAAACGCTGATTTTTGCTATTGGTTTCTATTGAATAATGAATGTTTTGAATTTTCTCCAAAAGTAAAGTAGTTGCAAACTCATGCTTTTAGAGACTTGTTTGGGCTCATGAGAGGAGTAGAAAAACATCAAAAATTTCAGTCCTGCATGATTCTACCAAGAAATGAGTGTTCATTCAAACCGCTGGTTTTTGATATTTTGGGCCCTATTGAATAATGAATGTTTTGAATTTTCTCCAAAAGTAAAGTAGTTGCAAACTCATCCTTTTAGAAACTTGTTTGGGCTGTTGAGAGGAGTAAAAAACCATCAAAAATTTCAGTCCTCCATGATTGTACCAAGAAATGTGATTCTTCATTCAAAACGCTGGTTTTTGCTATTGGGCTCTATTGAATAATGAATGTTTTGAATTTTCTCCAAAAGTAAAGTAGTTGCAAACTCATCCTTTTAGAAACTTTTTTGGGCTGTTGAGAGGAACAAAAAAACCATCAAAAATTTCAATCCTGCATGATTCTACCAAGAAATGTGATTCTTCATTCAAAACCTGATTTTTGCTATTGGGCTCTATTGAATAATGAATGTTTTGAATTTTCTCCAAAAGTAAAGTAGTTGCAAACTCATGCTTTTAGAGACTTGTTTGGGCTCATGAGAGGAGTAGAAAAACATCAAAAATTTCAGTCCTGCATGATTCTACCAAGAAATGTGTGTTCATTCAAACCGCTGGTTTTTGATATTTTGGGCCCTATTGAATAATGAATGTTTTGAATTTTCTCCAAAAGTAAAGTAGTTGCAAACTCATCCTTTTAGAAACTTGTTTGGGCTGTTGAGAGGAGTAAAAAACCATCAAAAATTTCAATCCTGCATTTTCTACCAAAAAATGTGATTCTTCATTCAAAACGCTGGTTTTTGCTATTGGGCTCTATTGAATAATGAATGTTTTGAATTTTCTCCAAAAGTAAAGTAGTTGCAAACTCATCCTTTTAGAGACTTGTTTGTGCTCATGAGAGGAGTAGAAAAACATGAAAAATTTCAGTCCTGCACGATTCTACCAAGAAATGTGAGTGTTCATTCAAACCGCTGGTTTTTGATAGTTTGGGCCCTATTGAATAATGAATGTTTTGAATTTTCTCCAAAAGTAAAGTAGTTGCAAACTCATCCTTTTAGAAACTTGTTTGGGCTGTTGAGAGGAGTAAAAAACCATCAAAAATTTCAATCCTGCATGATTCTACCAAGAAATGTGATTCTTCATTCAAAACCTGATTTTTGCTATTGGGTTCTATTGAATAATGAATGTTTTGAATTTTCTCCAAAAGTAAAGTAGTTGCAAACTCATGCTTTTAGAGACTTGTTTGGGCTCATGAGAGGAGTAGAAAAACATCAAAAATTTCAGTCCTGCATGATTCTACCAAGAAATGTGTGTTCATTCATACCGCTGGTTTTTGATATTTTGGGCCCTATTGAATAATGAATGTTTTGAATTTTCTCCAAAAGTAAAGTAGTTGCAAACTCTTCATTTTAGAAACTTGTTTGGGCTGTTGAGAGGAGTAAAAAACCATCAAAAATTTCAATCCTGCATGATTCTACCAAGAAATGTGATTCTTCATTCAAACCTCTGTTTTTTGATATTTTGGGCCCTATTGAATAATGAATGTTTTGAATTTTCTCGAAAAGTAAAGTAGTTGCAAACTCATCCTTTTAGAAACTTGTTTGGGCTGTTGAGAGGAGTAAAAAACCATCAAAAATTTCAATCCTGCATGATTCTACCAAGAAATGTGATTCTTCATTCAAAAGCTGGTTTTTGCTATTGGGCTCTATTGAATAATGAATGTTTTGAATTTTCTTCAAAAGTAAAGTAGTTGCAAACTCATTCTTTTAGAGACTTGTTTGTGCTCATGAGAGGAGTAGAAAAACATCAAAAATTTCAGTCCTGCACGATTCTACCAAGAAATGTGAGTGTTCATTCAAACCGCTGGTTTTTGATAGTTTGGGCCCTATTGAATAATGAATGTTTTGAATTTTCTCCAAAAGTAAAGTAGTTGCAAACTTATCCTTTTAGAAACTTGTTTGGGCTGTTGAGAGGAGTAAAAAAACCATCAAAAATTTCAATCCTGCATGATTCCACCAAGAAATGTGATTCTTCATTCAAAACGCTGATTTTTGCTATTGGGTTCTATTGAATAATGAATGTTTTGAATTTTCTCCAAAAGTAAAGTAGTTGCAAGCTCATGCTTTTAGAGACTTGTTTGGGCTCATGAGAGGAGTAGAAAAACATCAAAAATTTCAGTCCTGCATGATTCTACCAAGAAATGTGTGTTCATTCAAACCGCTGGTTTTTGATATTTTTGGCCCTATTGAATAATGAACATTTTGAATTTTTTCCAAAAGTAAAGTAGTTGCAAACTCATCCTTTTTGAAACTTGTTTTGGCTGTTGACAGGAGTAAAAAACCTTCAAAAATTTCAATCCTGCATGATTCTACCAAGAAATGTGATTCTTCATTCAAAACGCTGATTTTTGCTATTGGTTTCTATTGAATAATGAATGTTTTGAATTTTCTCCAAAAGTAAAGTATTTGCAAACTCATGCTTTTAGAGACTTGTTTGGGCTCATGAGAGGAGTAGAAAAACATCAAAAATTTCAGTCCTGCATGATTCTACCAAGAAATGAGTGTTCATTCAAACCGCTGGTTTTTGATATTTTGGGCCCTATTGAATAATGAATGTTTTGAATTTTCTCCAAAAGTAAAGTAGTTGCAAACTCATCCTTTTAGAAACTTGTTTGGGCTGTTGAGAGGAGTAAAAAACCATCAAAAATTTCAGTCCTGCATGATTGTACCAAGAAATGTGATTCTTCATTCAAAACGCTGGTTTTTGCTATTGGGCTCTATTGAATAATGAATGTTTTGAATTTTCTCCAAAAGTAAAGTAGTTGCAAACTCATCCTTTTAGAGTCTTGGTTTGGGCTCATGAGAGGAGTAGAAAAACATCAAAAATTTCAGTCCTGCAAGATTCTAACAAGAAATGTGAGTGTTCATTCAAACCGCTGGTTTTTGATATTTTGGGCCCTATTGAATAATGAATGTTTTGAATTTTCTCCAAAAGTAAAGTAGTTGCAAACTCATCCTTTTAGAAACTTGTTTGTGCTGTTAAGAGGAATAAAAAACCATAAAAAATTTCAATCCTGCATGATTCTACCAAGAAATGTGATTCTTCATTCAAAACCTGATTTTTGCTATTGGGCTCTATTGAATAATGAATGTTTTGAATTTTCTCCAAAAGTAAAGTAGTTGCAAACTCATCCTTTTAGAGACTTGTTTGGGCTCATGAGAGGAGTAGAAAAACATCAAAAATTTCAGTCCTGCACGATTCTACCAAGAAATGTGAGTGTTCATTCAAACCGCTGGATTTTGATATTTTGGGCCCTATTGAATAATGAATGTTTTGAATTTTCTCCAAAAGTAAAGTAGTTGCAAACTCATCATTTTAGAAACTTGTTTGGGCTGTTGAGAGGAGTAAAAAACCATCAAAAATTTCAATCCTACATGATTCTACCAAGAAATGTGATTCTTCATTCAAACCTCTGGTTTTTGATATTTTGGGCCCTATTGAATAATGAATGTTTTGAATTTTCTCGAAAAGTAAAGTAGTTGCAAACTCATCCTTTGAGAAAATTGTTTGGGCTGTTAAGAGGAGTAAAAAACCATCAAAAATTTCAATCCTGCATGATTCTACCAAGAAATGTGATTCTTCATTCAAAAGCTGGTTTTTGCTATTGGGCTCTATTGAATAATGAATGTTTTGAATTTTCTCCAAAAGTAAAGTAGTTGCAAACTCATTCTTTTAGAGACTTGTTTGTGCTCATGAGAGGAGTAGAAAAACATCAAAAATTTCAGTCCTGCACGATTCTACCAAGAAATGTGAGTGTTCATTCAAACCGCTGGTTTTTGATATTTTGGGCCCTATTGAATAATGAATGTTTTGAATTTTCTCCAAAAGTAAAGTAGTTGCAAACTTATCCTTTTAGAAACTTGTTTGGGCTGTTGAGAGGAGTAAAAAAACCATCAAAAATTTCAATCCTGCATGATTCTACCAAGAAATGTGATTCTTCATTCAAAACGCTGATTTTTGCTATTGGGTTCTATTGAATAATGAATGTTTTGAATTTTCTCCAAAAGTAAAGTAGTTGCAAGCTCATGCTTTTAGAGACTTGTTTGGGCTCATGAAAGGAGTAGAAAAACATCAAAAATTTCAGTCCTGCATGATTCTACCAAGAAATGTGTGTTCATTCAAACCGCTGGTTTTTGATATTTTGGGCCCTATTGAATAATGAATATTTTGAATTTTTTCCAAAAGTAAAGTAGTTGCAAACTCATCCTTTTTGAAACTTGTTTTGGCTGTTGACAGGAGTAAAAAACCTTCAAAAATTTCAATCCTGCATGATTCTACCAAGAAATGTGATTCTTCATTCAAAACGCTGATTTTTGCTATTGGTTTCTATTGAATAATGAATGTTTTGAATTTTCTCCAAAAGTAAAGTAGTTGCAAACTCATGCTTTTAGAGACTTGTTTGGGCTCATGAGAGGAGTAGAAAAACATCAAAAATTTCAGTCCTGCATGATTCTACCAAGAAATGAGTGTTCATTCAAACCGCTGGTTTTTGATATTTTGGGCCCTATTGAATAATGAATGTTTTGAATTTTCTCCAAAAGTAAAGTAGTTGCAAACTCATCCTTTTAGAAACTTGTTTGGGCTGTTGAGGGGAGTAAAAAACCATCAAAAATTTCAGTCCTGCATGATTGTACCAAGAAATGTGATTCTTCATTCAAAACGCTGGTTTTTGCTATTGGGCTCTATTGAATAATGAATGTTTTGAATTTTCTCCAAAAGTAAAGTAGTTGCAAACTCATCCTTTTAGAAACTTGTTTGGGCTGTTGAGAGGAACAAAAAAATCATCAAAAATTTCAATCCTGCATGATTCTACCAAGAAAT
Source organism: Dendrobates tinctorius (assembly GCF_039654945.1). Taxonomy (NCBI): domain Eukaryota; kingdom Metazoa; phylum Chordata; class Amphibia; order Anura; family Dendrobatidae; genus Dendrobates; species Dendrobates tinctorius. The sequence continues at coordinate 29,418,704 of NW_027361793.1, forward strand.
GTGATTCTTCATTCAAAACCTGATTTTTGCTATTGGGCTCTATTGAATAATGAATGTTTTGAATTTTCTCCAAAAGTAAAGTAGTTGCAAACTCATGCTTTTAGAGACTTGTTTGGGCTCATGAGAGGAGTAGAAAAACATCAAAAATTTCAGTCCTGCATGATTCTACCAAGAAATGTGTGTTCATTCAAACCGCTGGTTTTTGATATTTTGGGCCCTATTGAATAATGAATGTTTTGAATTTTCTCCAAAAGTAAAGTAGTTGCAAACTCATCCTTTTAGAAACTTGTTTGGGCTGTTGAGAGGAGTAAAAAACCATCAAAAATTTCAATCCTGCATTTTCTACCAAAAAATGTGATTCTTCATTCAAAACGCTGGTTTTTGCTATTTGGCTCTATTGAATAATGAATGTTTTGAATTTTCTCCAAAAGTAAAGTAGTTGCAAACTCATCCTTTTAGAGACTTGTTTGTGCTCATGAGAGGAGTAGAAAAACATGAAAAATTTCAGTCCTGCACGATTCTACCAAGAAATGTGAGTGTTCATTCAAACCGCTGGTTTTTGATAGTTTGGGCCCTATTGAATAATGAATGTTTTGAATTTTCTCCAAAAGTAAAGTAGTTGCAAACTCATCCTTTTAGAAACTTGTTTGGGCTGTTGAGAGGAGTAAAAAACCATCAAAAATTTCAATCCTGCATGATTCTACCAAGAAATGTGATTCTTCATTCAAAACCTGATTTTTGCTATTGGGTTCTATTGAATAATGAATGTTTTGAATTTTCTCCAAAAGTAAAGTAGTTGCAAACTCATGCTTTTAGAGACTTGTTTGGGCTCATGAGAGGAGTAGAAAAACATCAAAAATTTCAGTCCTGCATGATTCTACCAAGAAATGTGTGTTCATTCATACCGCTGGTTTTTGATATTTTGGGCCCTATTGAATAATGAATGTTTTGAATTTTCTCCAAAAGTAAAGTAGTTGCAAACTCTTCATTTTAGAAACTTGTTTGGGCTGTTGAGAGGAGTAAAAAACCATCAAAAATTTCAATCCTGCATGATTCTACCAAGAAATGTGATTCTTCATTCAAACCTCTGGTTTTTGATATTTTGGGCCCTATTGAATAATGAATGTTTTGAATTTTCTCGAAAAGTAAAGTAGTTGCAAACTCATCCTTTTAGAAACTTGTTTGGGCTGTTGAGAGGAGTAAAAAACCATCAAAAATTTCAATCCTGCATGATTCTACCAAGAAATGTGATTCTTCATTCAAAAGCTGGTTTTTGCTATTGGGCTCTATTGAATAATGAATGTTTTGAATTTTCTTCAAAAGTAAAGTAGTTGCAAACTCATTCTTTTAGAGACTTGTTTGTGCTCATGAGAGGAGTAGAAAAACATCAAAAATTTCAGTCCTGCACGATTCTACCAAGAAATGTGAGTGTTCATTCAAACCGCTGGTTTTTGATAGTTTGGGCCCTATTGAATAATGAATGTTTTGAATTTTCTCCAAAAGTAAAGTAGTTGCAAACTCATCCTTTTAGAAACTTGTTTGGGCTGTTGAGAGGAGTAAAAAACCTTCAAAAATTTCAATCCTGCATGATTCTACCAAGAAATGTGATTCTTCATTCAAAACCTGATTTTTGCTATTGGGTTCTATTGAATAATGAATGTTTTGAATTTTCTCCAAAAGTAAAGTAGTTGCAAACTCATGCTTTTAGAGACTTGTTTGGGCTCATGAGAGGAGTAGAAAAACATCAAAAATTTCAGTCCTGCATGATTCTACCAAGAAATGTGTGTTCATTCAAACCGCTGGTTTTTGATATTTTGGGCCCTATTGAATAATGAATGTTTTGAATTTTCTCCAAAAGTAAAGTAGTTGCAAACTCATCATTTTAGAAACTTGTTTGGGCTGTTGAGAGGAGTAAAAAACCATCAAAAATTTCAATCCTGCATGATTCTACCAAGAAATGTGATTCTTCATTCAAACCTCTGGTTTTTGATATTTTGGGCCCTATTGAATAATGAATGTTTTGAATTTTCTCGAAAAGTAAAGTAGTTGCAAACTCATCCTTTGAGAAAATTGTTTGGGCTGTTAAGAGGAGTAAAAAACCATCAAAAATTTCAATCCTGCATGATTCTACCAAGAAATGTGATTCTTCATTCAAAAGCTGGTTTTTGCTATTGGGCTCTATTGAATAATGAATGTTTTGAATTTTCTCCAAAAGTAAAGTAGTTGCAAACTCATTCTTTTAGAGACTTGTTTGTGCTCATGAGAGGAGTAGAAAAACATCAAAAATTTCAGTCCTGCACGATTCTACCAAGAAATGTGAGTGTTCATTCAAACCGCTGGTTTTTGATAGTTTGGGCCCTATTGAATAATGAATGTTTTGAATTTTCTCCAAAAGTAAAGTAGTTGCAAACTTATCCTTTTAGAAACTTGTTTGGGCTGTTGAGAGGAGTAAAAAAACCATCAAAAATTTCAATCCTGCATGATTCTACCAAGAAATGTGATTCTTCATTCAAAACGCTGATTTTTGCTATTGGGTTCTATTGAATAATGAATGTTTTGAATTTTCTCCAAAAGTAAAGTAGTTGCAAGCTCATGCTTTTAGAGACTTGTTTGGGCTCATGAAAGGAGTAGAAAAACATCAAAAATTTCAGTCCTGCATGATTCTACCAAGAAATGTGTGTTCATTCAAACCGCTGGTTTTTGATATTTTGGGCCCTATTGAATAATGAATATTTTGAATTTTTTCCAAAAGTAAAGTAGTTGCAAACTCATCCTTTTTGAAACTTGTTTTGGCTGTTGAGAGGAGTAAAAAACCTTCAAAAATTTCAATCCTGCATGATTCTACCAAGAAATGTGATTCTTCATTCAAAACGCTGATTTTTGCTATTGGTTTCTATTGAATAATGAATGTTTTGAATTTTCTCCAAAAGTAAAGTAGTTGCAAACTCATGCTTTTAGAGACTTGTTTGGGCTCATGAGAGGAGTAGAAAAACATCAAAAATTTCAGTCCTGCATGATTCTACCAAGAAATGAGTGTTCATTCAAACCGCTGGTTTTTGATATTTTGGGCCCTATTGAATAATGAATGTTTTGAATTTTCTCCAAAAGTAAAGTAGTTGCAAACTCATCCTTTTAGAAACTTGTTTGGGCTGTTGAGAGGAGTAAAAAACCATCAAAAATTTCAGTCCTCCATGATTGTACCAAGAAATGTGATTCTTCATTCAAAACGCTGGTTTTTGCTATTGGGCTCTATTGAATAATGAATGTTTTGAATTTTCTCCAAAAGTAAAGTAGTTGCAAACTCATCCTTTTAGAAACTTTTTTGGGCTGTTGAGAGGAACAAAAAAACCATCAAAAATTTCAATCCTGCATGATTCTACCAAGAAATGTGATTCTTCATTCAAAACCTGATTTTTGCTATTGGGCTCTATTGAATAATGAATGTTTTGAATTTTCTCCAAAAGTAAAGTAGTTGCAAACTCATGCTTTTAGAGACTTGTTTGGGCTCATGAGAGGAGTAGAAAAACATCAAAAATTTCAGTCCTGCATGATTCTACCAAGAAATGTGTGTTCATTCAAACCGCTGGTTTTTGATATTTTGGGCCCTATTGAATAATGAATGTTTTGAATTTTCTCCAAAAGTAAAGTAGTTGCAAACTCATCCTTTTAGAAACTTGTTTGGGCTGTTGAGAGGAGTAAAAAACCATCAAAAATTTCAATCCTGCATTTTCTACCAAAAAATGTGATTCTTCATTCAAAACGCTGGTTTTTGCTATTGGGCTCTATTGAATAATGAATGTTTTGAATTTTCTCCAAAAGTAAAGTAGTTGCAAACTCATCCTTTTAGAGACTTGTTTGTGCTCATGAGAGGAGTAGAAAAACATGAAAAATTTCAGTCCTGCACGATTCTACCAAGAAATGTGAGTGTTCATTCAAACCGCTGGTTTTTGATAGTTTGGGCCCTATTGAATAATGAATGTTTTGAATTTTCTCCAAAAGTAAAGTAGTTGCAAACTTATCCTTTTAGAAACTTGTTTGGGCTGTTGAGAGGAGTAAAAAAACCATCAAAAATTTCAATCCTGCATGATTCTACCAAGAAATGTGATTCTTCATTCAAAACGCTGATTTTTGCTATTGGGTTCTATTGAATAATGAATGTTTTGAATTTTCTCCAAAAGTAAAGTAGTTGCAAGCTCATGCTTTTAGAGACTTGTTTGGGCTCATGAGAGGAGTAGAAAAACATCAAAAATTTCAGTCCTGCATGATTCTACCAAGAAATGTGTGTTCATTCAAACCGCTGGTTTTTGATATTTTTGGCCCTATTGAATAATGAACATTTTGAATTTTTTCCAAAAGTAAAGTAGTTGCAAACTCATCCTTTTTGAAACTTGTTTTGGCTGTTGACAGGAGTAAAAAACCTTCAAAAATTTCAATCCTGCATGATTCTACCAAGAAATGTGATTCTTCATTCAAAACGCTGATTTTTGCTATTGGTTTCTATTGAATAATGAATGTTTTGAATTTTCTCCAAAAGTAAAGTATTTGCAAACTCATGCTTTTAGAGACTTGTTTGGGCTCATGAGAGGAGTAGAAAAACATCAAAAATTTCAGTCCTGCATGATTCTACCAAGAAATGAGTGTTCATTCAAACCGCTGGTTTTTGATATTTTGGGCCCTATTGAATAATGAATGTTTTGAATTTTCTCCAAAAGTAAAGTAGTTGCAAACTCATCCTTTTAGAAACTTGTTTGGGCTGTTGAGAGGAGTAAAAAACCATCAAAAATTTCAGTCCTGCATGATTGTACCAAGAAATGTGATTCTTCATTCAAAACGCTGGTTTTTGCTATTGGGCTCTATTGAATAATGAATGTTTTGAATTTTCTCCAAAAGTAAAGTAGTTGCAAACTCATCCTTTTAGAGTCTTGGTTTGGGCTCATGAGAGGAGTAGAAAAACATCAAAAATTTCAGTCCTGCAAGATTCTAACAAGAAATGTGAGTGTTCATTCAAACCGCTGGTTTTTGATATTTTGGGCCCTATTGAATAATGAATGTTTTGAATTTTCTCCAAAAGTAAAGTAGTTGCAAACTCATCCTTTTAGAAACTTGTTTGTGCTGTTAAGAGGAATAAAAAACCATAAAAAATTTCAATCCTGCATGATTCTACCAAGAAATGTGATTCTTCATTCAAAACCTGATTTTTGCTATTGGGCTCTATTGAATAATGAATGTTTTGAATTTTCTCCAAAAGTAAAGTAGTTGCAAACTCATCCTTTTAGAGACTTGTTTGGGCTCATGAGAGGAGTAGAAAAACATCAAAAATTTCAGTCCTGCACGATTCTACCAAGAAATGTGAGTGTTCATTCAAACCGCTGGATTTTGATATTTTGGGCCCTATTGAATAATGAATGTTTTGAATTTTCTCCAAAAGTAAAGTAGTTGCAAACTCATCATTTTAGAAACTTGTTTGGGCTGTTGAGAGGAGTAAAAAACCATCAAAAATTTCAATCCTGCATGATTCTACCAAGAAATGTGATTCTTCATTCAAACCTCTGGTTTTTGATATTTTGGGCCCTATTGAATAATGAATGTTTTGAATTTTCTCGAAAAGTAAAGTAGTTGCAAACTCATCCTTTGAGAAAATTGTTTGGGCTGTTAAGAGGAGTAAAAAACCATCAAAAATTTCAATCCTGCATGATTCTACCAAGAAATGTGATTCTTCATTCAAAAGCTGGTTTTTGCTATTGGGCTCTATTGAATAATGAATGTTTTGAATTTTCTCCAAAAGTAAAGTAGTTGCAAACTCATTCTTTTAGAGACTTGTTTGTGCTCATGAGAGGAGTAGAAAAACATCAAAAATTTCAGTCCTGCACGATTCTACCAAGAAATGTGAGTGTTCATTCAAACCGCTGGTTTTTGATAGTTTGGGCCCTATTGAATAATGAATGTTTTGAATTTTCTCCAAAAGTAAAGTAGTTGCAAACTTATCCTTTTAGAAACTTGTTTGGGCTGTTGAGAGGAGTAAAAAAACCATCAAAAATTTCAATCCTGCATGATTCTACCAAGAAATGTGATTCTTCATTCAAAACGCTGATTTTTGCTATTGGGTTCTATTGAATAATGAATGTTTTGAATTTTCTCCAAAAGTAAAGTAGTTGCAAGCTCATGCTTTTAGAGACTTGTTTGGGCTCATGAAAGGAGTAGAAAAACATCAAAAATTTCAGTCCTGCATGATTCTACCAAGAAATGTGTGTTCATTCAAACCGCTGGTTTTTGATATTTTGGGCCCTATTGAATAATGAATATTTTGAATTTTTTCCAAAAGTAAAGTAGTTGCAAACTCATCCTTTTTGAAACTTGTTTTGGCTGTTGACAGGAGTAAAAAACCTTCAAAAATTTCAATCCTGCATGATTCTACCAAGAAATGTGATTCTTCATTCAAAACGCTGATTTTTGCTATTGGTTTCTATTGAATAATGAATGTTTTGAATTTTCTCCAAAAGTAAAGTAGTTGCAAACTCATGCTTTTAGAGACTTGTTTGGGCTCATGAGAGGAGTAGAAAAACATCAAAAATTTCAGTCCTGCATGATTCTACCAAGAAATGAGTGTTCATTCAAACCGCTGGTTTTTGATATTTTGGGCCCTATTGAATAATGAATGTTTTGAATTTTCTCCAAAAGTAAAGTAGTTGCAAACTCATCCTTTTAGAAACTTGTTTGGGCTGTTGAGAGGAGTAAAAAACCATCAAAAATTTCAGTCCTGCATGATTGTACCAAGAAATGTGATTCTTCATTCAAAACGCTGGTTTTTGCTATTGGGCTCTATTGAATAATGAATGTTTTGAATTTTCTCCAAAAGTAAAGTAGTTGCAAACTCATCCTTTTAGAAACTTGTTTGGGCTGTTGAGAGGAACAAAAAAATCATCAAAAATTTCAATCCTGCATGATTCTACCAAGAAATGTGATTCTTCATTCAAAACCTGATTTTTGCTATTGGGCTCTATTGAATAATGAATGTTTTGAATTTTCTCCAAAAGTAAAGTAGTTGCAAACTCATGCTTTTAGAGACTTGTTTGGGCTCATGAGAGGAGTAGAAAAACATCAAAAATTTCAGTCCTGCATGATTCTACCAAGAAATGTGTGTTCATTCAAACCGCTGGTTTTTGATATTTTGGGCCCTATTGAATAATGAATGTTTTGAATTTTCTCCAAAAGTAAAGTAGTTGCAAACTCATCCTTTTAGAAACTTGTTTGGGCTGTTGAGAGGAGTAAAAAACCATCAAAAATTTCAATCCTGCATTTTCTACCAAAAAATGTGATTCTTCATTCAAAACGCTGGTTTTTGCTATTTGGCTCTATTGAATAATGAATGTTTTGAATTTTCTCCAAAAGTAAAGTAGTTGCAAACTCATCCTTTTAGAGACTTGTTTGTGCTCATGAGAGGAGTAGAAAAACATGAAAAATTTCAGTCCTGCACGATTCTACCAAGAAATGTGAGTGTTCATTCAAACCGCTGGTTTTTGATAGTTTGGGCCCTATTGAATAATGAATGTTTTGAATTTTCTCCAAAAGTAAAGTAGTTGCAAACTCATCCTTTTAGAAACTTGTTTGGGCTGTTGAGAGGAGTAAAAAACCATCAAAAATTTCAATCCTGCATGATTCTACCAAGAAATGTGATTCTTCATTCAAAACCTGATTTTTGCTATTGGGTTCTATTGAATAATGAATGTTTTGAATTTTCTCCAAAAGTAAAGTAGTTGCAAACTCATGCTTTTAGAGACTTGTTTGGGCTCATGAGAGGAGTAGAAAAACATCAAAAATTTCAGTCCTGCATGATTCTACCAAGAAATGTGTGTTCATTCATACCGCTGGTTTTTGATATTTTGGGCCCTATTGAATAATGAATGTTTTGAATTTTCTCCAAAAGTAAAGTAGTTGCAAACTCTTCATTTTAGAAACTTGTTTGGGCTGTTGAGAGGAGTAAAAAACCATCAAAAATTTCAATCCTGCATGATTCTACCAAGAAATGTGATTCTTCATTCAAACCTCTGGTTTTTGATATTTTGGGCCCTATTGAATAATGAATGTTTTGAATTTTCTCGAAAAGTAAAGTAGTTGCAAACTCATCCTTTTAGAAACTTGTTTGGGCTGTTGAGAGGAGTAAAAAACCATCAAAAATTTCAATCCTGCATGATTCTACCAAGAAATGTGATTCTTCATTCAAAAGCTGGTTTTTGCTATTGGGCTCTATTGAATAATGAATGTTTTGAATTTTCTTCAAAAGTAAAGTAGTTGCAAACTCATTCTTTTAGAGACTTGTTTGTGCTCATGAGAGGAGTAGAAAAACATCAAAAATTTCAGTCCTGCACGATTCTACCAAGAAATGTGAGTGTTCATTCAAACCGCTGGTTTTTGATAGTTTGGGCCCTATTGAATAATGAATGTTTTGAATTTTCTCCAAAAGTAAAGTAGTTGCAAACTCATCCTTTTAGAAACTTGTTTGGGCTGTTGAGAGGAGTAAAAAACCTTCAAAAATTTCAATCCTGCATGATTCTACCAAGAAATGTGATTCTTCATTCAAAACCTGATTTTTGCTATTGGGTTCTATTGAATAATGAATGTTTTGAATTTTCTCCAAAAGTAAAGTAGTTGCAAACTCATGCTTTTAGAGACTTGTTTGGGCTCATGAGAGGAGTAGAAAAACATCAAAAATTTCAGTCCTGCATGATTCTACCAAGAAATGTGTGTTCATTCAAACCGCTGGTTTTTGATATTTTGGGCCCTATTGAATAATGAATGTTTTGAATTTTCTCCAAAAGTAAAGTAGTTGCAAACTCATCATTTTAGAAACTTGTTTGGGCTGTTGAGAGGAGTAAAAAACCATCAAAAATTTCAATCCTGCATGATTCTACCAAGAAATGTGATTCTTCATTCAAACCTCTGGTTTTTGATATTTTGGGCCCTATTGAATAATGAATGTTTTGAATTTTCTCGAAAAGTAAAGTAGTTGCAAACTCATCCTTTGAGAAAATTGTTTGGGCTGTTAAGAGGAGTAAAAAACCATCAAAAATTTCAATCCTGCATGATTCTACCAAGAAATGTGATTCTTCATTCAAAAGCTGGTTTTTGCTATTGGGCTCTATTGAATAATGAATGTTTTGAATTTTCTCCAAAAGTAAAGTAGTTGCAAACTCATTCTTTTAGAGACTTGTTTGTGCTCATGAGAGGAGTAGAAAAACATCAAAAATTTCAGTCCTGCACGATTCTACCAAGAAATGTGAGTGTTCATTCAAACCGCTGGTTTTTGATAGTTTGGGCCCTATTGAATAATGAATGTTTTGAATTTTCTCCAAAAGTAAAGTAGTTGCAAACTTATCCTTTTAGAAACTTGTTTGGGCTGTTGAGAGGAGTAAAAAAACCATCAAAAATTTCAATCCTGCATGATTCTACCAAGAAATGTGATTCTTCATTCAAAACGCTGATTTTTGCTATTGGGTTCTATTGAATAATGAATGTTTTGAATTTTCTCCAAAAGTAAAGTAGTTGCAAGCTCATGCTTTTAGAGACTTGTTTGGGCTCATGAGAGGAGTAGAAAAACATCAAAAATTTCAGTCCTGCACGATTCTACCAAGAAATGTGAGTGTTCATTCAAACCGCTGGTTTTTGATATTTTGGGCCCTATTGAATAATGAATGTTTTGAATTTTCTCCAAAAGTAAAGTAGTTGCAAACTCATCCTTTTAGAAACTTGTTTGGGCTGTTGAGAGGAGTAAAATAGAATCAAAATTTTAAATCCTGCATGATTCTACCAAGAAATGTGATTCTTCATTCAAAACCTGATTTTTGCTATTGGGCTCTATTGAATAATGAATGTTTTGAATTTTCTCCAAAAGTAAAGTAGTTGCAAACTCATCCTTTTAGAGACTTGTTTGGGCTCATGAGAGGAGTAGAAAAACATCAAAAATTTCAGTCCTGCACGATTCTACCAAGAAATGTGAGTGTTCATTCAAACCGCTGGTTTTTGATAGTTTGGGCCCTATTGAATAATGAATGTTTTGAATTTTCTCCAAAAGTAAAGTAGTTGCAAACTCATCCTTTTTGAAACTTGTTTGGGCTGTTGAGAGGAGTAAAAAACCATCAAAAATTTCAATCCTGCATGATTCTACCAAGAAATGTGATTCTTCATTCAAAACGCTGATTTTTGCTATTGGGTTCTATTGAATAATGAATGTTTTGAATTTTCTCCAAAAGTAAAGTAGTTGCAAACTCATGCTTTTAGAGACTTGTTTGGGCTCATGAGAGGAGTAGAAAAACATCAAAAATTTCAGTCCTGCATGATTCTACCAAGAAATGTGTGTTCATTCAAACCGCTGGTTTTTGATATTTTGGGCCCTATTGAATAATGAATGTTTTGAATTTTCTCCAAAAGTAAAGTAGTTGCAAACTCATCCTTTTAGAAACTTGTTTGGGCTGTTGAGAGGAGTAAAAAACCATCAAAAATTTCAATCCTGCATTTTCTACCAAAAAATGTGATTCTTCATTCAAAACGCTGGTTTTTGCTATTTGGCTCTATTGAATAATGAATGTTTTGAATTTTCTCCAAAAGTAAAGTAGTTGCAAACTCATCCTTTTAGAGACTTGTTTGTGCTCATGAGAGGAGTAGAAAAACATGAAAAATTTCAGTCCTGCACGATTCTACCAAGAAATGTGAGTGTTCATTCAAACCGCTGGTTTTTGATAGTTTGGGCCCTATTGAATAATGAATGTTTTGAATTTTCTCCAAAAGTAAAGTAGTTGCAAACTCATCCTTTTAGAAACTTGTTTGGGCTGTTGAGAGGAGTAAAAAACCATCAAAAATTTCAATCCTGCATGATTCTACCAAGAAATGTGATTCTTCATTCAAAACCTGATTTTTGCTATTGGGTTCTATTGAATAATGAATGTTTTGAATTTTCTCCAAAAGTAAAGTAGTTGCAAACTCATGCTTTTAGAGACTTGTTTGGGCTCATGAGAGGAGTAGAAAAACATCAAAAATTTCAGTCCTGCATGATTCTACCAAGAAATGTGTGTTCATTCATACCGCTGGTTTTTGATATTTTGGGCCCTATTGAATAATGAATGTTTTGAATTTTCTCCAAAAGTAAAGTAGTTGCAAACTCTTCATTTTAGAAACTTGTTTGGGCTGTTGAGAGGAGTAAAAAACCATCAAAAATTTCAATCCTGCATGATTCTACCAAGAAATGTGATTCTTCATTCAAACCTCTGGTTTTTGATATTTTGGGCCCTATTGAATAATGAATGTTTTGAATTTTCTCGAAAAGTAAAGTAGTTGCAAACTCATCCTTTTAGAAACTTGTTTGGGCTGTTGAGAGGAGTAAAAAACCATCAAAAATTTCAATCCTGCATGATTCTACCAAGAAATGTGATTCTTCATTCAAAAGCTGGTTTTTGCTATTGGGCTCTATTGAATAATGAATGTTTTGAATTTTCTTCAAAAGTAAAGTAGTTGCAAACTCATTCTTTTAGAGACTTGTTTGTGCTCATGAGAGGAGTAGAAAAACATCAAAAATTTCAGTCCTGCACGATTCTACCAAGAAATGTGAGTGTTCATTCAAACCGCTGGTTTTTGATAGTTTGGGCCCTATTGAATAATGAATGTTTTGAATTTTCTCCAAAAGTAAAGTAGTTGCAAACTCATCCTTTTAGAAACTTGTTTGGGCTGTTGAGAGGAGTAAAAAACCTTCAAAAATTTCAATCCTGCATGATTCTACCAAGAAATGTGATTCTTCATTCAAAACCTGATTTTTGCTATTGGGTTCTATTGAATAATGAATGTTTTGAATTTTCTCCAAAAGTAAAGTAGTTGCAAACTCATGCTTTTAGAGACTTGTTTGGGCTCATGAGAGGAGTAGAAAAACATCAAAAATTTCAGTCCTGCATGATTCTACCAAGAAATGTGTGTTCATTCAAACCGCTGGTTTTTGATATTTTGGGCCCTATTGAATAATGAATGTTTTGAATTTTCTCCAAAAGTAAAGTAGTTGCAAACTCATCATTTTAGAAACTTGTTTGGGCTGTTGAGAGGAGTAAAAAACCATCAAAAATTTCAATCCTGCATGATTCTACCAAGAAATGTGATTCTTCATTCAAACCTCTGGTTTTTGATATTTTGGGCCCTATTGAATAATGAATGTTTTGAATTTTCTCGAAAAGTAAAGTAGTTGCAAACTCATCCTTTGAGAAAATTGTTTGGGCTGTTAAGAGGAGTAAAAAACCATCAAAAATTTCAATCCTGCATGATTCTACCAAGAAATGTGATTCTTCATTCAAAAGCTGGTTTTTGCTATTGGGCTCTATTGAATAATGAATGTTTTGAATTTTCTCCAAAAGTAAAGTAGTTGCAAACTCATTCTTTTAGAGACTTGTTTGTGCTCATGAGAGGAGTAGAAAAACATCAAAAATTTCAGTCCTGCACGATTCTACCAAGAAATGTGAGTGTTCATTCAAACCGCTGGTTTTTGATAGTTTGGGCCCTATTGAATAATGAATGTTTTGAATTTTCTCCAAAAGTAAAGTAGTTGCAAACTTATCCTTTTAGAAACTTGTTTGGGCTGTTGAGAGGAGTAAAAAAACCATCAAAAATTTCAATCCTGCATGATTCTACCAAGAAATGTGATTCTTCATTCAAAACGCTGATTTTTGCTATTGGGTTCTATTGAATAATGAATGTTTTGAATTTTCTCCAAAAGTAAAGTAGTTGCAAGCTCATGCTTTTAGAGACTTGTTTGGGCTCATGAGAGGAGTAGAAAAACATCAAAAATTTCAGTCCTGCACGATTCTACCAAGAAATGTGAGTGTTCATTCAAACCGCTGGTTTTTGATATTTTGGGCCCTATTGAATAATGAATGTTTTGAATTTTCTCCAAAAGTAAAGTAGTTGCAAACTCATCCTTTTAGAAACTTGTTTGGGCTGTTGAGAGGAGTAAAATAGAATCAAAATTTTAAATCCTGCATGATTCTACCAAGAAATGTGATTCTTCATTCAAAACCTGATTTTTGCTATTGGGCTCTATTGAATAATGAATGTTTTGAATTTTCTCCAAAAGTAAAGTAGTTGCAAACTCATCCTTTTAGAGACTTGTTTGGGCTCATGAGAGGAGTAGAAAAACATCAAAAATTTCAGTCCTGCACGATTCTACCAAGAAATGTGAGTGTTCATTCAAACCGCTGGTTTTTGATAGTTTGGGCCCTATTGAATAATGAATGTTTTGAATTTTCTCCAAAAGTAAAGTAGTTGCAAACTCATCCTTTTTGAAACTTGTTTGGGCTGTTGAGAGGAGTAAAAAACCATCAAAAATTTCAATCCTGCATGATTCTACCAAGAAATGTGATTCTTCATTCAAAACGCTGATTTTTGCTATTGGGTTCTATTGAATAATGAATGTTTTGAATTTTCTCCAAAAGTAAAGTAGTTGCAAACTCATGCTTTTAGAGACTTGTTTGGGCTCATGAGAGGAGTAGAAAAACATCAAAAATTTCAGTCCTGCATGATTCTACCAAGAAATGTGTGTTCATTCAAACCGCTGGTTTTTGATATTTTGGGCCCTATTGAATAATGAATGTTTTGAATTTTCTCCAAAAGTAAAGTAGTTGCAAACTCATCCTTTTTGAAACTTGTTTGGGCTGTTGAGAGGAGTAAAAAACCATCAAAAATTTCAATCCTGCATGATTCTACCAAGAAATGTGATTCTTCATTCAAAACGCTGGTTTTTGCTATTGGGCTCTATTGAATAATGAATGTTTTGAATTTTCTCCAAAAGTAAAGTAGTTGCGAACTCATCCTTTTAGAGTCTTGGTTTGGGCTCATGAGAGGAGTAGAAAAACATCAAAAATTTCAGTCCTGCACGATTCTACCAAGAAATGTGAGTGTTCATTCAAACCGCTGGTTTTTGATATTTTGGGCCCTATTGAATAATGAATGTTTTGAATTTTCTCCAAAAGTAAAGTAGTTGCAAACTCATCCTTTTAGAAACTTGTTTGGGCTGTTGAGAGGAGTAAAATAGAATCAAAAATTTAAATCCTGCATGATTCTACCAAGAAATGTGATTCTTCATTCAAAACCTGATTTTTGCTATTGGGCTCTATTGAATAATGAATGTTTTGAATTTTCTCCAAAAGTAAAGTAGTTGCAAACTCATCCTTTTAGAGACTTGTTTGGGCTCATGAGAGGAGTAGAAAAACATCAAAAATTTCAGTCCTGCACGATTCTACCAAGAAATGTGAGTGTTCATTCAAACCGCTGGTTTTTGATAGTTTGGGCCCTATTGAATAATGAATGTTTTGAATTTTCTCCAAAAGTAAAGTAGTTGCAAACTCATCCTTTTAGAAACTTGTTTGGGCTGTTGAGAGGAGTAAAAAAAATCAAAAATTTCAATCCTGCATGATTCTACCAAGAAATGTGATTCTTCATTCAAAACGCTGGTTTTTGCTATTGGGCTCTATTGAATAATGAATGTTTTGAATTTTCTCCAAAAGTAAAGTAGTTGCAAACTCATCCTTTTAGAGACTTGTTTGTGCTCATGAGAGGAGTAGAAAAACATCAAAAATTTCAGTCCTGCACGATTCTGCCAAGAAATGTGAGTGTTCATTCAAACCGCTGGTTTTTGATAGTTTGGGCCCTATTGAATAATGAATGTTTTGAATTTTCTCCAAAAGTAAAGTAGTTGCAAACTCATCCTTTTAGAAACTTGTTTGGGCTGTTGACAGGAGTGAAAAAACATCAAAAATTTCAATCCTGCATGATTCTACCAAGAAATGTGATTCTTCATTCAAAACGCTGATTTTTGCTATTGGGTTCTATTGAATAATGAATGTTTTGAATTTTCTCCAAAAGTAAAGTAGTTGCAAGCTCATGCTTTATAGACTTGTTTGGGCTCATGAGAGGAGTAGAAAAACATCAAAAATTTCAGTACTGCATGATTCTACCAAGAAATGTGTGTTCATTCAAACCGCTGGTTTTTGATATTTTGGGCCCTATTGAATAATGAATGTTTTAAATTTTGTCCAAAAGTAAAGAAGATGCAAACTCATCCTTTTAGAAACTTGTTTGGGCTGTTGACAGGAGTAAAAAACCATCAAAAATTTCAATCCTGCATGATTCTACCAAGAAATGTGATTCTTCATTCAAAACGCTGATTTTTGCTATTGGGTTATATTGAATAATGAATGTTTTGAATTTTCTCCAAAAGTCAAGTAGTTGCAAGCTCATGCTTTTAGAGACATGTTAGGGCTCATGAGAGGAGTAGAAAAACATCAAAAATTTCAGTCCTGCACGATTCTACCAAGAAATGTGTGTTCATTCAAACCGCTGGTTTTTGATATTTTGGGCCCTATTGAATAATGAATGTTTTGAATTTTCTCCAAAAGTAAAGTAGTTGCAAACTCATCCTTTTAGAAACTTGTTTGGGCTGTTAAGAGGAGTAAAAAACCATCAAAAATTTCAATCCTGCATATTCTACCAAGAAATGTGATTCTTCATTCAAAACGCTGGTTTTTGCTTTTGGGCTCTATTGAATAATGAATGTTTTGAATTTTCTCCAAAAGTAAAGTAGTTGCAAACTCATCCTTTTAGAGACTTGTTTGTGCTCATGAGAGGAGTAGAAAAACATCAAAAATTTCAGTCCTGCACGATTCTACCAAGAAATGTGAGTGTTCATTCAAACCGCTGGTTTTTGATAGTTTGGGCCCTATTGAGTAATGAATGTTTTGAATTTTCTCCAAAAGTAAAGTAGTTGCAAACTCCTCCTTTTAGAAACTTGTTTGGGCTGTTGAGAGGAGTAAAAAAACATCAAAAATTTCAATCCTGCACGATTCTACCAAGAATTGTGAGTGTTCATTCAAACCGCTGGTTTTTGATATTTTGGGCCCTATTGAATAATGAATGTTTTGAATTTTCTCCAAAAGTAAAGTAGTTGCAAGCTATTGCTTTTAGAGACTTGTTTGGGCTCATGAGAGGAGTAGAAAAACATCAAAAATTTCAGTCCTGCATGATTCTACCAAGAAATGTGTGTTCATTCAAACTGCTGGTTTTTGATATTTTGGGCCCTATTGAATAATGAATGTTTTGAATTTTCTCCAAAAGTAAAGTAGTTGCAAACTCATGCTTTTTTGTTTAAATATTTTTATTAAAGTTTCAAGTATAGAGGGAAAGGGTAAATGGACAAAGTAAAAAGTAGAGAACTTTACTCTACGTGTTACATCACACATTAAATAAAATTGTTTAATACAAGTAGTGTACATAAGAAACAAATATAATACATCGCTTGAATGCAATCCTCTCAAAAAAGGAACCAACATTGTCATATTGAGTTTACAGTAGAGTGTTAGATAACATAAATTAAGAAAATTTCAAATTCCAAACATCCCATTTAGTGTGATATTTATGGAGAGTACCATTAATAAAGGCAAATCTTTTCTCCATAGAATTATGAGTCCGTAATTTACCTAAAATATCAGCAAAAGAAGGTAAATCAGTTTTAAGCCACCAGAAAGCTATAGCGTTTTTGGTCACCAAAAAAGTATGTATCATTACAAATCGAATAACAGGATTTATTTCTTCAGTGCCCAAAGAAAGTAATGCCATTTGTGGGGTGACCTTCACTGCGTTGTCAGAGAGAGTATTTATATGATTCGTAACTTCTTTCCACAATCTCTTCAATTTAGGACAGCTCCAGAAAATGTGGTACAGGTTACCTGGTAAACCACAATTCCTCCAGCATAGAGGGGAGTATTTATTATCTATATGAACTAACCTAATCGGAGTGTAATGCCATCTAATTAAAGTTTTAAAGAAAGACTCCTGTAAAGTCGCAGAAATAGTAGATGCATTTGAAAACTTTATGGCCTTCCCCCATTGGTCTTCATCAAATTTTATGTTAAAATCCCTTTCCCATCTTTGAATGTATACATTTTTAAAGAGTTCGGTGTCGTCATTAAGGTGTGAATATATGTTTTTAAGACTCCAAGTCGACTTAAGAGCAACATTTGCAAACATGGAGGCCACAATATCCGAATTCAAAGCTCTACTAGTCAAAAATTTCCGCAGAAGATCTTTCAGAAGTAGATAAGAGGTGAAATGTGTAGACGGGACATGAAATTTATTTTTAATTTCATTAAAGGGTAAAAAATTTTGTCCGTCCCATAAATCCCCTACCGTATTAATTTTAAAGCTGCACCACTCCTCTGGAACTGGACATTTATATATTTTTGATAATAATTTTAATGGGAATTTTTTCAAAATGCTTTTCCTGTCGTCGCCTTTCTTTAATTTTGTGAAACTCCTCCACATAGTCAGTATAGAATTTACAACAGGATGTTGATAAGTAATGATCGAAGGAGATAGCAGATCTTTAAAGAAAAAATCTGATATTGAACTAGTCCCATAATGTTCTAGCTCAAGGTCCAACCAAGCGGGAAGTGTTTTCGTAGAAAACCACTGTTGACTCTGAAGAATAAGAGAAGCTTGAAAATAGATTTGAATATTGGGGAGTGCAAGGCCTCCATTACTCTTTTTCTTATATAAAATTTCAGTAGCAACTCTAGGTTTCTTCCCTTTCCAGATAAAAAGGTTAATTGCTTTTTGGATTTTAAATAAAAGGGAAGTGGGAATCATAAGAGGTAAATTCCTAAGTACAAAAAGAATTTTAGGTAAAATATATGTTTTTATTACCAAGGTTCTTCCCATCAGGGATAGATCGCAATTATTATAACCAGAAAGGTCTTTTAAGATTTTCTTACTGAGATGTTCCATATTCTTAGAAACAATGAGTTTCAAATCTTTAGGGAAAATTATCCCCAAGTATTCTAGTTCAAAATCTTCCCAGTAAAATTCAGATAATTCTTTAAAGGCTTCAATTTCAGAGGGACGTAAATTAAAATGTATTATTTTAGATTTTTGGGGATTTATTTTAAAATATGAGACCTTAGAGAACTCATCTAAAATGGTGATTAAAGCGTTAAGTGAATTAGCCGGATCAGTGACTGATAACATAAGGTCGTCAGCAAATAAGGTTAACTTGTGATGATAATTTTTTGTTTTAAAACCCGAAATATCAGTACATTGTCTGATCATTTCCGCCAAGGGCTCGACTGCCAAGGCAAATAAAAGGGGCGAAAGGGGGCAGCCCTGTCTTGTTCCATTAGTGATGTTGAAATTCCTAGAAAGGTGATTATTAGTATAGGTTTTAGCATTAGTATTAGAGTACAATGCAAATATAGATGTTATAAAGCGATTGTCAAAACCAAACTTTAGTAAAGTAGCTTTAAGATAATCCCAATTCACCCTATCAAAAGCTTTTTGGGCATCCAACGAGATAAATAGTGAAGGGAGATTATTAGAGCTAGCTATGTTAAACAAGTTCAAGATTCTTCTGGTACCGTCTGTTACTTGTCTTCCGGAGACAAACCCTACTTGATCATTTTTAACAAGATCAGGTAAAAGATTCTTTAATCGATCCGCTAAAATTTTTGAATATACTTTAATATCAGTGTTAATTAAAGAGATCGGATGATAATTTTTAACTTCTTGTGGGTTTCTAATGTCTTTGGGGATCAAAATGATAGTTGCCTCCGTCATTTCTTTGGGGAACGATCCAATACTAGAAGCGTGGTCAAAAAGAGATTTTAGGTGCGGGGATAAAATGTTGGAGAAAAACTTGAGATATTCGTTTGTGAACCCATCTGGGCCAGGGGATTTGTTAAGTTTAAGTTTGTCAATCGTTTTGGCAATTTCTTCTACAGTAAACGGTTGATTTAAAAGAGTTAGGTCCAAATTATCTAGTTGGGGAAGGGTCAATTTAGAAAGAAAAAGGTCAATCTCTTTTTGATTAGGAGTATGAACTAAGGGATCTTTTTTAAGATTATAGAGGGTTTCAAAATAATCCGCAAATATTTCGGTAATATCAGAGGGGTGTTGTTTCATTTCTCCTGAAGGGGATTTGATTTTAACAATCCTTCTACTTACGCGAGCTTGTTTAAGTTTACTTGTCATATATTTGGTGGGTTTTTTAATTGAAGCATACAGATTATATTTTGATGCTCTAACAATGGAATCGTACTCGGAAATAATTTCGGATCTTAACGCCTATCTCAATTTCAGGATATCAAGATGGATAATATGGGATGGAGCAGACAGGGAATTTTGTTGTTTTTCTTTTGAAGCAATTTGGTTCTGGAGGTCAGCAATTTTTTGTCTTTTTTCTTTTTTGTATCTCGTGGAGAGTTGGATGAGACATCCTCTCAAGACCGCCTTGTGGGCGTTCCATAATGTAAAGGGATCAATACTATCTGAAGAGTTTTCTTTAAAATAATTGTCAATAGTTTCGGTAATTATATTTCTATACTTTGGGGTACGTAGTAGGGTAGGATTAACCTTCCAAAGAAAAGTGTTTGCTACTGGAGGGCCTGATTCAAATACTGCCAGCACAGGGGCGTGGTCGGAAAAAGACTTCTCAAGAATTTCAATTTTCTTAAATGTTGTGATAGAAAAGACATTGGTTAGAAATAAGTCTATTCTGGAAGATGTCTTATATATATCTGAGTAATATGTAAATTCTCTAGAGGTGGTATTTAGACATCTGAAAATGTCATACATCTCATTTTGTTTTATCCAATTTTTCAGAGATCGGCCTGATTTAGAAGTAGCAGAAGATGATGAGTCAATTTCTCTATCGGGAACTAGATTGAAGTCCCCTATTAGCATGAGGTCACCTTTTTTAACTTCGTCAATCTTCTGCATTAATTTATTAAAAAAAGAGATCTGACCATTATTTGGGGCATATATATTCACGATTGTACAAAGGTTAAAATTTAACTTACATATGAGGATGTGAAATCTTCCCTGGGTGTCGGGATGTTCTTCAATTAATTGGAAGGGAATATTCGTATTTATAATGGTTATAACTCCCGCACTTTTTTTATTATTATTGAGGGATTTAAAAATATAAGGAAAATCTTTATGCTGAAAGGTTGGATGTATATCTTTTATTAATTTGACCTCTTGTAAACAAGAGACATCCGCTTGAAGCCGTCTTATTTCTCTCCAAGTTATATAGCGCTTATGGGGACTGTTCAGTCCTTTAACATTGTGTGAAAGGATTTTAATTCTCATGATAATCTCTTTCCTTTTTTATTAGAGTAAATTATCTTATATATATTTAGGATTGCTTACTCTTATTAGCTGAATTCAATAAAATGTATATGTCTAGAAAAGGCGAATGAAACAACAAAAAGAAAAAAAAAAAAAAAAACTATAACAAACAAATAAACAAACTTAAAGAGTCCTCCTGGAGTTAATCACGGAACGTGATAATCTCCTTTTTTTGGGTACTTTAAAAAAAAAAAAGCCAAAGTGGCGAGAACCCATGAAGCCATTGATATTTTGTCAAATGTCAAATGTAAATAATACAAAGACCAATGAGAGATATATCCCTATTCAACCAGTATCTTTGTTAGAAGGATCCTCATCTAGAAAGCGTATAAAGTCTAAAGCTTCCTTTGGAGTAAAGAAGGGGACAATTTTACCCCTATGTGACACAAGTAACTTTGTTGGAAAGCCCCATTTATATGGAATCCCCATTTCCCTGAGAGCATTAGTAGCTTGATTAAACAATTTTCTAGCTTCCATAGTTGACTTTGAGAAATCAGAGAAGAATTTTAAATGATTATTAGGGGGAGGTAGAGAGCCCTTCTCTCTAATATATCTTAGTATCATTTCTTTAGTTTCAAAAAAGTGAAAGTGAAGTATCGTATCCCTCGGCTTATCCATTGGTACATTCTTTGGGCGGGGCAGGCGGTGAATCCTATCAATTATCAATTGTAAATCAGTTAAGGACGGCAAAGCCTTTTTAAGCGTAGCTTTAGTGTAATCTGAAAGGTCTTTCTGTATCACGCTTTCAGGTATCCCCCTAATCTTGACGTTGTTCCGTCTACTCCGGTCCTCTAAGTCCGTTAACTTGGACCTCACGGATAAAAGTTCGGCTTTTAAATCTGAGTTTTGCTTTAATAACTCATCTGTTCTATTTTCAACCTTTGACAATCTTTTCTCATTCAGTTCAAATCTTTGAGAGAATTTTTCACTAATCTCCTGCATATCCTTCCTGTGAGAATCAAATCCCGTTTTAATCGACGCATTGATTGCATTGATAGATTTATGCATGAATTGATTAGCTTGATTGGTGGATTCCTGGAAGGATATGAGGAAGCCAGCAAGCAAACCCTCAGTGACTCGCCTATCAGAGTTCAACAGTGTTTTAAAGTCAAAGTCATGGGGAGTCAGAAAATCAGTAGAAGACGACTCCGGACAGCCTTTTTTAGAGAGTTGTTTAACTGGGGTACTATTTGGAGAATAGTCATCAGATGAAGTATTAGAATCTAAATCTGCTGCCTCTGTTCTCACAGTTTCACCTTCTGGAATTCTTCTCTTATGAGATTTGGATAAATCCATTTTACTTTCCTCATCCTGAAAAGAAAGTTTTGAGGCACCTTTATTATCAAAAACTTGAGAAGATGTGAAAGATAGAGTACGGGGGTCAGAAGATATAATTTTTTGATCCGAGTCCTGCTGAGTAGCCTTATTAGATAAACCGTGAGGCATGTGTCTAGATGAGATAGCTTCCTCCCTTTTTAGAGGGGATCTAGATTTAATTGGACTTAATAGATTAACAGATTCAGTGTAAATTTTCTGATTTGAAGCGCTCGTAGATTTCTGGTTTTTACTAGTAGGCAATTTAGATTTCAAATTAGATGCCATAATTAGAGTATACCGAAACAAGAGTAAAGGAAATGCGCTATACCCTTAAATGTTCCTGTATATGCCACCCCTGTTTTATTATTATTGTAATTAAGTTGAACTTTATTACAGTTTCAGCAGGGTTTGTAAATCGCAAACTAAGATAAGAATAAAGACTTAAATAGAGTAGTAATGTAACCCCTTCAATTTTGATAATTCAACAAAGCAATAGAGACGTCTTGTCCTCCGTAACGTAGGCTTATATAAAACAACAGCACCTCATACACTCCTGTCCAAACACTACCTATATAACCTCAGGTGCCTTAAATGTTATAGACAGAGAAGAGAAGAGCATACAATCAGTAGGATTCAGAATAAGACAGTATAAGCTCTATATCTTCCCGTCTAGGAATGTATAGATTAGTTATTCCCTTAAATATCTTCTTCTAATGCTTTAATATGTCATCAAAACAAGGCACAAGAGACAATCTCCATGTAAGTCTCATCTAACTCAAGGATGCACTTCAGCAATACACAAACAGTCTTATTGATATAACAATATTCAGATACTCTCCCCTATATTACTATCCCTATTCCAATTTACAAATAATTAAGATTTCACCATCCCCAAGAGACTAACAATAAGTTCAGAGAGCAACAGATTCCATCTCACCCAACGAGTGTAATATTCTCCAAGTAGTAGGGGTCAACGATGCTCCTTCCTTCAGGTCACCGTTGGATAGTAATCAAGTGACCGCCAAAACCATAGTCAAATTTCACTAAATCTCCTCTGCTTCTTCTTGTATAAATGTAGCCGTCTCTAAGCCCCTTAGCGTGTTAAAGGGTCGAACTCGATGTGACAATCAGTCAATGACAGCCTCAGCCGAGGCACCCAATAAGGACCAGATCCACCTCCACCCTCTTTGATGACAGCTTCTTCCTTGCAGCTTCGTGCCCGCCAGCTCCCGCCGCGACACTCTCCAGCACCGCCAGCTCCTTTACTCCTCTGCAGCTGAGCGGCGGCAAGCTGCGCAGAGCTCGGTCTCCAGGCAATGACCTCCGATCAGCACAGAAAAAGCGTGGGCAATTCCAAATTCTTTCTGTTAAAGACATCCCCAGCAGTGGGCTTCTCCTCCTAGACCGCCGCTAAGCTCCAGCAGCTCTCCCGCCAAACAGTTTTAAAATCAGACGCGGCGCTCCCCTTCTTCTCCGCACTCACCAATGCAACACTCAGTCAGTGACAGCTTCAGCCGAGGCACCCAAGAAGGACCAGAGCCACCTCTACTTTCTTTGATGACAGCCTCTTCCTTGCGGCTTCGTGCCTGCCAACTCCCGCCGCGTCGCTCTCCAGCACCGCCAGCTCCTTTACTCCTCTGCAGCTGAGCGGCGGCAAGCTGCGCAGAGCCCAGTATCCAACAGCGTCGACAGCGGACCTCTATCGACTCAGGAACACCGAGGCTCCTTCAGCGTCAGATCAGGGGCTCAGCAGCCGTCACACAGGATCTCCTCCAGTTCATACCTCTGATGTAAACAATGGCGGTACCCGCAGCTAAGTACAGGGGAAACCTGTTGAGTCAACAGCGGCTCTCTCCTCACCACTCACTTCTAAAGGCTGTAATTCCTTAAGTAAACAGCGGATTTCTTCCAGGGAGGTGTCAAAATGTTCACAATAAAGATAAGAATCCAATTCCAAAGGTCTTCTGATGAATAAGAGTCTTCTTAAGCAATTATGTCGCTTTGTAGATAGGCTTCATGGGAGCTCTGAGCTCAAGTGTCCTCCTACATCGAGCTCCAGGCCACACCCCTTCCGCAAACTCATGCTTTTAGAGACTTGTTTGGGCTCATGAGAGGAGTAGAAAAACATCAAAAATTTCAGTCCTGCATGATTCTACCAAGAAATGTGTGTTCATTCAAACCGCTGGTTTTTGATATTTTGGGCCCTATTGAATAATGAATGTTTTGAATTTTCTCCAAAAGTAAAGTCGTTGCAAACTCATCCTTTTAGAAACTTGTTTGGGCTGTTGAGAGGAGTAAAAAACCATCAAAAATTTCAATCCTGCATGATTCTACCAATAAATGTGATTCTTCATTCAAAACGCTGGTTTTTGCTATTGGGCTCTATTGAATAATGAATGTTTTGAATTTTCTCCAAAAGTAAAGTAGTTGCAAACTCATCCTTTTAGAGTCTTGGTTTGGGCTCATGAGAGTAGAAAAACATCAAAAATTTCAGTCCTGCACGATTCTACCAAGAAATGTGAGTGTTCATTCAAACCGCTGGTTTTTGATATTTTGGGCCCTATTGAATAATGAATGTTTTGAATTTTCTCCAAAAGTAAAGTAGTTGCAAACTCATCCTTTTAGAAACTTGTTTGGGCTGTTGAGAGGATTAAAAAAGAATCAAAAATTTCAATCCTGCATGATTCTACCAAGAAATGTGATTCTTCATTCAAAACGCTGATTTTTGCTAGTGGGTTATATTGAATAATGAATGTTTTGAATTTTCTCCAAAAGTAAAGTAGTTGCAAGCTCATGCTTTTAGAGACTTGTTTGGGCTCATGAGAGGAGTAAAAAACCATCAAAAATTTCAATCCTGCATGATTCTACCAAGAAATGTGATTCTTCATTCAAAACCTGATTTTTGCTATTGGGCTCTATTGAATAATGAATGTTTTGAATTTTCTCCAAAAGTAAAGTAGTTGCAAACTCATGCTTTTAGAGACTTGTTTGGGCTCATGAGAGGAGTAGAAAAACATCAAAAATTTCAGTCCTGCATGATTCTACCAAGAAATATGTGTTCATTCAAACCGCTGGTTTTTGATATTTTGGGCCCTATTGAATAATGAATGTTTTGAATTTTCTGCAAAAGTAAAGTAGTTGCAAACTCATCCTTTTAGAAACTTGTTTGGGCTGTTGAGAGGAGTAAAAAACCATCAAAAATTTCAATCCTGCATGATTCTACCAAGAAATGTGATTCTTCATTCAAAACGCTGATTTTTGCTATTGGGTTCTATTGAATAATGAATGTTTTGAATTTTCTCCAAAAGTAAAGTAGTTGCAAGCTCATGCTTTTAGAGACTTGTTTGGGCTCATGAGAGGAGTAGAAAAACATCAAAAATTTCAGTCCTGCATGATTCTACCAAGAAATGTGTGTTCATTCAAACCGCTAGTTTGTGATATTTTGGGCCCTATTGAATAATGAATGTTTTGAATTTTCTCCAAAAGTAAAGTAGTTGCAAACTCATCCTTTTAGAAACTTGTTTGGGCTGTTGAGAGGAGTAAAAAACCATCAAAAATTTCAATCCTGCATGATTCTACCAAGAAATGTGATTCTTCATTCAAAACGCTGATTTTTGCTATTGGGTTCTATTGAATAATGAATGTTTTGAATTTTCTCCAAAAGTAAAGTAGTTGCAAACTCATCCTTTTAGAGACTTGTTTGGGCTCATGAGAGGAGTAGAAAAACATCAAAAATTTTAGTCCTGCACGATTCTACCAAGAAATGTGAGTGTTCATTCAAACCACTGGTTTTTGATAGTTTGTGCCCTATTGAATAATGAATGTTTTGAATTTTCTCCAAAAGTAAAGTAGTTGCAAACTCATCCTTTTAGAAACTTGTTTGGGCTGTTGAGAGGAGTTAAAAAACCATCAAAAATTTCAATCCTGCATGATTCTACCAAGAAATGTGATTCTTCATTCAAAACCTGATTTTTGCTATTGGGCTCTATTGAATAATGAATGTTTTGAATTTTCTCCAAAAGTAAAGTAGTTGCAAACTCATGCTTTTAGAGACTTGTTTGGGCTCATGAGAGGAGTAGAAAAACATCAAAAATTTCAGTCCTGCATGATTCTACCAAGAAATGTGTGTTCATTCAAACCGCTGGTTTTTGATATTTTGGGCCCTATTGAATAATGAATGTTTTGAATTTTCTCCAAAAGTAAAGTAGTTGCAAACTCATCCTTTTAGAAACTTGTTTGGGCTGTTGAGAGGAGTAAAAAACCATCAAAAATTTCAATCCTGCATTTTCTACCAAGAAATGTGATTCTTCATTCAAAACGCTGGTTTTTGCTATTGGGATCTATTGAATAATGAATGTTTTGAATTTTCTCCAAAAGTAAAGTAGTTGCAAACTCATCCTTTTAGAGACTTGTTTGTGCTCATGAGAGGAGTAGAAAAACATCAAAAATTTCAGTCCTGCACGATTCTACCAAGAAATGTGAGTGTTCATTCAAACCGCTGGTTTTTGATAGTTTGGGCCCTATTGAATAATGAATGTTTTGAATTTTCTCCAAAAGTAAAGTAGTTGCAAACTCATCCTTTTAGAAACTTGTTTGGGCTGTTGAGAGGAGTAAAAAACCATCAAAAATTTCAATCCTGCATGATTCTACCAAGAAATGTGATTCTTCATTCAAAACCTGATTTTTGCTATTGGGTTCTATTGAATAATGAATGTTTTGAATTTTCTCCAAAAGTAAAGTAGTTGCAAACTCATGCTTTTAGAGACTTGTTTGGGCTCATGAGAGGAGTAGAAAAACATCAAAAATTTCAGTCCTGCATGATTCTACCAAGAAATGTGTGTTCATTCATACCACTGGTTTTTGATATTTTGGGCCCTATTGAATAATGAATGTTTTGAATTTTCTCCAAAAGTAAAGTAGTTGCAAACTCATCATTTTAGAAACTTGTTTGGGCTGTTGAGAGGAGTAAAAAACCATCAAAAATTTCAATCCTGCATGATTCTACCAAGAAATGTGATTCTTCATTCAAACCTCTGGTTTTTGATATTTTGGGCCCTATTGAATAATGAATGTTTTGAATTTTCTCGAAAAGTAAAGTAGTTGCAAACTCATCCTTTTAGAAACTTGTTTGGGCTGTTGAGAGGAGTAAAAAACCATCAAAAATTTCAATCCTGCATGATTCTACCAAGAAATGTGATTCTTCATTCAAAACCTGATTTTTGCTATTGGGCTCTATTGAATAATGAATGTTTTGAATTTTCTCCAAAAGTAAAGTAGTTGCAAACTCATGCTTTTAGAGACTTGTTTGGGCTCATGAGAGGAGTAGAAAAACATCAAAAATTTCAGTCCTGCATGATTCTACCAAGAAATATGTGTTCATTCAAACCGCTGGTTTTTGATATTTTGGGCCCTATTGAATAATGAATGTTTTGAATTTTCTGCAAAAGTAAAGTAGTTGCAAACTCATCCTTTTAGAAACTTGTTTGGGCTGTTGAGAGGAGTAAAAAACCATCAAAAATTTCAATCCTGCATGATTCTACCAAGAAATGTGATTCTTCATTCAAAACGCTGATTTTTGCTATTGGGTTCTATTGAATAATGAATGTTTTGAATTTTCTCCAAAAGTAAAGTAGTTGCAAGCTCATGCTTTTAGAGACTTGTTTGGGCTCATGAGAGGAGTAGAAAAACATCAAAAATTTCAGTCCTGCATGATTCTACCAAGAAATGTGTGTTCATTCAAACCGCTAGTTTGTGATATTTTGGGCCCTATTGAATAATGAATGTTTTGAATTTTCTCCAAAAGTAAAGTAGTTGCAAACTCATCCTTTTAGAAACTTGTTTGGGCTGTTGAGAGGAGTAAAAAACCATCAAAAATTTCAATCCTGCATGATTCTACCAAGAAATGTGATTCTTCATTCAAAACGCTGGTTTTTGCTATTGGGTTCTATTGAATAATGAATGTTTTGAATTTTCTCCAAAAGTAAAGTAGTTGCAAACTCATCCTTTTAGAGACTTGTTTGGGCTCATGAGAGGAGTAGAAAAACATCAAAAATTTTAGTCCTGCACGATTCTACCAAGAAATGTGAGTGTTCATTCAAACCACTGGTTTTTGATAGTTTGTGCCCTATTGAATAATGAATGTTTTGAATTTTCTCCAAAAGTAAAGTAGTTGCAAACTCATCCTTTTAGAAACTTGTTTGGGCTGTTGAGAGGAGTAAAAAACCATCAAAAATTTCAATCCTGCATGATTCTACCAAGAAATGTGATTCTTCATTCAAAACCTGATTTTTGCTATTGGGCTCTATTGAATAATGAATGTTTTGAATTTTCTCCAAAAGTAAAGTAGTTGCAAACTCATGCTTTTAGAGACTTGTTTGGGCTCATGAGAGGAGTAGAAAAACATCAAAAATTTCAGTCCTGCATGATTCTACCAAGAAATGTGTGTTCATTCAAACCGCTGGTTTTTGATATTTTGGGCCCTATTGAATAATGAATGTTTTGAATTTTCTCCAAAAGTAAAGTAGTTGCAAACTCATCCTTTTAGAAACTTGTTTGGGCTGTTGAGAGGAGTAAAAAACCATCAAAAATTTCAATCCTGCATTTTCTACCAAGAAATGTGATTCTTCATTCAAAACGCTGGTTTTTGCTATTGGGATCTATTGAATAATGAATGTTTTGAATTTTCTCCAAAAGTAAAGTAGTTGCAAACTCATCCTTTTAGAGACTTGTTTGTGCTCATGAGAGGAGTAGAAAAACATCAAAAATTTCAGTCCTGCACGATTCTACCAAGAAATGTGAGTGTTCATTCAAACCGCTGGTTTTTGATAGTTTGGGCCCTATTGAATAATGAATGTTTTGAATTTTCTCCAAAAGTAAAGTAGTTGCAAACTCATCCTTTTAGAAACTTGTTTGGGCTGTTGAGAGGAGTAAAAAACCATCAAAAATTTCAATCCTGCATGATTCTACCAAGAAATGTGATTCTTCATTCAAAACCTGATTTTTGCTATTGGGTTCTATTGAATAATGAATGTTTTGAATTTTCTCCAAAAGTAAAGTAGTTGCAAACTCATGCTTTTAGAGACTTGTTTGGGCTCATGAGAGGAGTAGAAAAACATCAAAAATTTCAGTCCTGCATGATTCTACCAAGAAATGTGTGTTCATTCATACCGCTGGTTTTTGATATTTTGGGCCCTATTGAATAATGAATGTTTTGAATTTTCTCCAAAAGTAAAGTAGTTGCAAACTCATCATTTTAGAAACTTGTTTGGGCTGTTGAGAGGAGTAAAAAACCATCAAAAATTTCAATCCTGCATGATTCTACCAAGAAATGTGATTCTTCATTCAAACCTCTGGTTTTTGATATTTTGGGCCCTATTGAATAATGAATGTTTTGAATTTTCTCGAAAAGTAAAGTAGTTGCAAACTCATCCTTTTAGAAACTTGTTTGGGCTGTTGAGAGGAGTAAAAAACCATCAAAAATTTCAATCCTGCATGATTCTACCAAGAAATGTGATTCTTCATTCAAAAGCTGGTTTTTGCTATTGGGCTCTATTGAATAATGAATGTTTTGAATTTTCTCCAAAAGTAAAGTAGTTGCAAACTCATTCTTTTAGAGACTTGTTTGTGCTCATGAGAGGAGTAGAAAAACATCAAAAATTTCAGTCCTGCACGATTCTACCAAGAAATGTGAGTGTTCATTCAAACCGCTGGTTTTTGATAGTTTGGGCCCTATTGAATAATGAATGTTTTGAATTTTCTCCAAAAGTAAAGTAGTTGCAAACATATCCTTTTAGAAACTTGTTTGGGCTGTTGAGAGGAGTAAAAAAACCATCAAAAATTTCAATCCTGCATGATTCTACCAAGAAATGTGATTCTTCATTCAAAACGCTGATTTTTGCTATTGGGTTCTATTGAATAATGAATGTTTTGAATTTTCTCCAAAAGTAAAGTAGTTGCAAGCTCATGCTTTTAGAGACTTGTTTGGGCTCATGAAAGGAGTAGAAAAACATCAAAAATTTCAGTCCTGCATGATTCTACCAAGAAATGTGTGTTCATTCAAACCGCTGGTTTTTGATATTTTGGGCCCTATTGAATAATGAATATTTTGAATTTTTTCCAAAAGTAAAGTAGTTGCAAACTCATGCTTTTTGAAACTTGTTTTGGCTGTTGACAGGAGTAAAAAACCTTCAAAAATTTCAATCCTGCATGATTCTACCAAGAAATGTGATTCTTCATTCAAAACGCTGATTTTTGCTATTGGTTTCTATTGAATAATGAATGTTTTGAATTTTCTCCAAAAGTAAAGTAGTTGCAAACTCATGCTTTTAGAGACTTGTTTGGGCTCATGAGAGGAGTAGAAAAACATCAAAAATTTCAGTCCTGCATGATTCTACCAAGAAATGAGTGTTCATTCAAACCGCTGGTTTTTGATATTTTGGGCCCTATTGAATAATGAATGTTTTGAATTTTCTCCAAAAGTAAAGTAGTTGCAAACTCATCCTTTTAGAAACTTGTTTGGGCTGTTGAGAGGAGTAAAAAACCATCAAAAATTTCAATCCTGCATTTTCTACCAAGAAATGTGATTCTTCATTCAAAACGCTGGTTTTTGCTATTGGGATGTATTGAATAATGAATGTTTTGAATTTTCTCCAAAAGTAAAGTAGTTGCAAACTCATCCTTTTAGAGACTTGTTTGTGCTCATGAGAGGAGTAGAAAAACATCAAATATTTCAGTCCTGCACGATTCTACCAAGAAATGTGAGTGTTCATTCAAACCGCTGGTTTTTGATAGTTTGGGCCCTATTGAATAATGAATGTTTTGAATTTTCTCCAAAAGTAAAGTAGTTGCAAACTCATCCTTTTAGAAACTTGTTTGGGCTGTTGAGAGGAGTAAAAAACCATCAAAAATTTCAATCCTGCATGATTCTACCAAGAAATGTGATTCTTCATTCAAAACCTGATTTTTGCTATTGGGTTCTATTGAATAATGAATGTTTTGAATTTTCTCCAAAAGTAAAGTAGTTGCAAACTCATGCTTTTAGAGACTTGTTTGGGCTCATGAGAGGAGTAGAAAAACATCAAAAATTTCAGTCCTGCATGATTCTACCAAGAAATGTGTGTTCATTCATACCGCTGGTTTTTGATATTTTGGGCCCTATTGAATAATGAATGTTTTGAATTTTCTCCAAAAGTAAAGTAGTTGCAAACTCATCATTTTAGAAACTTGTTTGGGCTGTTGAGAGGAGTAAAAAACCATCAAAAATTTCAATCCTGCATGATTCTACCAAGAAATGTGATTCTTCATTCAAACCTCTGGTTTTTGATATTTTGGGCCCTATTGAATAATGAATGTTTTGAATTTTCTCGAAAAGTAAAGTAGTTGCAAACTCATCCTTTTAGAAACTTGTTTGGGCTGTTGAGAGGAGTAAAAAACCATCAAAAATTTCAATCCTGCATGATTCTACCAAGAAATGTGATTCTTCATTCAAAAGCTGGTTTTTGCTATTGGGCTCTATTGAATAATGAATGTTTTGAATTTTCTCCAAAAGTAAAGTAGTTGCAAACTCATTCTTTTAGAGACTTGTTTGTGCTCATGAGAGGAGTAGAAAAACATCAAAAATTTCAGTCCTGCACGATTCTACCAAGAAATGTGAGTGTTCATTCAAACCGCTGGTTTTTGATAGTTTGGGTCCTATTGAATAATGAATGTTTTGAATTTTCTCCAAAAGTAAAGTAGTTGCAAACTTATCCTTTTAGAAACTTGTTTGGGCTGTTGAGAGGAGTAAAAAAACCATCAAAAATTTCAATCCTGCATGATTCTACCAAGAAATGTGATTCTTCATTCAAAACGCTGATTTTTGCTATTGGGTTCTATTGAATAATGAATGTTTTGAATTTTCTCCAAAAGTAAAGTAGTTGCAAGCTCATGCTTTTAGAGACTTGTTTGGGCTCATGAAAGGAGTAGAAAAACATCAAAAATTTCAGTCCTGCATGATTCTACCAAGAAATGTGTGTTCATTCAAACCGCTGGTTTTTGATATTTTGGGCCCTATTGAATAATGAATATTTTGAATTTTTTCCAAAAGTAAAGTAGTTGCAAACTCATGCTTTTTGAAACTTGTTTTGGCTGTTGACAGGAGTAAAAAACCTTCAAAAATTTCAATCCTGCATGATTCTACCAAGAAATGTGATTCTTCATTCAAAACGCTGATTTTTGCTATTGGTTTCTATTGAATAATGAATGTTTTGAATTTTCTCCAAAAGTAAAGTAGTTGCAAACTCATGCTTTTAGAGACTTGTTTGGGCTCATGAGAGGAGTAGAAAAACATCAAAAATTTCAGTCCTGCATGATTCTACCAAGGAATGAGTGTTCATTCAAACCGCTGGTTTTTGATATTTTGGGCCCTATTGAATAATGAATGTTTTGAATTTTCTCCAAAAGTAAAGTAGTTGCAAACTCATCCTTTTAGAAACTTGTTTGGGCTGTTGAGAGGAGTAAAAAACCATCAAAAATTTCAGTCCTGCATGATTGTACCAAGAAATGTGATTCTTCATTCAAAACGCTGGTTTTTGCTATTGGGCTCAATTGAATAATGAATGTTTTGAATTTTCTCCAAAAGTAAAGTAGTTGCAAACTCATCCTTTTAGAAACTTGTTTGGGCTGTTGAGAGGAGTAAAAAAACCATCAAAAATTTCAATCCTGCATGATTCTACCAAGAAATGTGATTCTTCATTCAAAACCTGATTTTTGCTATTGGGCTCTATTGAATAATGAATGTTTTGAATTTTCTCCAAAAGTAAAGTAGTTGCAAACTCATGCTTTTAGCGACTTGTTTGGGCTCATGAGAGGAGTAGAAAAACATCAAAAATTTCAGTCCTGCATGATTCTACCAAGAAATGTGTGTTCATTCAAACCGCTGGTTTTTGATATTTTGGGCCCTATTGAATAATGAATGTTTTGAATTTTCTCCAAAAGTAAAGTAGTTGCAAACTCATCCTTTTAGAAACTTGTTTGGGCTGTTGAGAGGAGTAAAAAACCATCAAAAATTTCAATCCTGCATTTTCTACCAAGAAATGTGATTCTTCATTCAAAACGCTGGTTTTTGCTATTGGGCTCTATTGAATAATGAATGTTTTGAATTTTCTCTAAAAGTAAAGTAGTTGCAAACTCATCCTTTTAGAGACTTGTTTGTGCTCATGAGAGGAGTAGAAAAACATCAAAAATTTCAGTCCTGCACGATTCTACCAAGAAATGTGAGTGTTCATTCAAACCGCTGGTTTTTGATAGTTTGGGCCCTATTGAATAATGAATGTTTTGAATTTTCTCCAAAAGTAAAGTAGTTGCAAACTAATCCTTTTAGAAACTTGTTTGGGCTGTTGAGAGGAGTAAAAAACCATCAAAAATTTCAATCCTGCATGATTCTACCAAGAAATGTGATTCTTCATTCAAAACCTGATTTTTGCTATTGGGTTCTATTGAATAATGAATGTTTTGAATTTTCTCCAAAAGTAAAGTAGTTGCAAACTCATGCTTTTAGAGACTTGTTTGGGCTCATGAGAGGAGTAGAAAAACATCAAAAATTTCAGTCCTGCATGATTCTACCAAGAAATGTGTGTTCATTCATACTGCTGGTTTTTGATATTTTGGGCCCTATTGAATAATGAATGTTTTGAATTTTCTCCAAAAGTAAAGTAGTTGCAAACTCTTCATTTTAGAAACTTGTTTGGGCTGTTGAGAGGATTAAAAAACCATCAAAAATTTCAATCCTGCATGATTCTACCAAGAAATGTGATTCTTCATTCAAACCTCTGGTTTTTGATATTTTGGGCCCTATTGAATAATGAATGTTTTGAATTTTCTCGAAAAGTAAAGTAGTTGCAAACTCATCCTTTTAGAAACTTGTTTGGGCTGTTGAGAGGAGTAAAAAACCATCAAAAATTTCAATCCTGCATGATTATACCAAGAAATGTGATTCTTCAGTCAAAAGCTGGTTTTTGCTATTGGGCTCTATTGAATAATGAATGTTTTGAATTTTCTTCAAAAGTAAAGTAGTTGCAAACTCATTCTTTTAGAGACTTGTTTGTGCTCATGAGAGGAGTAGAAAAACATCAAAAATTTCAGTCCTGCACGATTCTACCAAGAAATGTGAGTGTTCATTCAAACCGCTGGTTTTTGATAGTTTGGGCCCTATTGAATAATGAATGTTTTGAATTTTCTCCAAAAGTAAAGTAGTTGCAAACTTATCCTTTTAGAAACTTGTTTGGGCTGTTGAGAGGAGTAAAAAAACCATCAAAAATTTCAATCCTGCATGATTCTACCAAGAAATGTGATTCTTCATTCAAAACGCTGATTTTTGCTATTGGGTTCTATTGAATAATGAATGTTTTGAATTTTCTCCAAAAGTAAAGTAGTTGCAAGCTCATGCTTTTAGAGACTTGTTTGGGCTCATGAGAGGAGTAGAAAAACATCAAAAATTTCAGTCCTGCATGATTCTACCAAGAAATGTGTGTTCATTCAAACCGCTGGTTTTTGATATTTTGGGCCCTATTGAATAATGAATATTTTGAATTTTTTCCAAAAGTAAAGTAGTTGCAAACTCATCCTTTTTGAAACTTGTTTTGGCTGTTGACAGGAGTAAAAAACCTTCAAAAATTTCAATCCTGCATGATTCTACCAAGAAATGTGATTCTTCATTCAAAACGCTGATTTTTGCTATTGGGTTATATTGAATAATGAATGTTTTGAATTTTCTCCAAAAGTAAAGTAGTTGCAAACTCATGCTTTTAGAGACTTGTTTGGGCTCATGAGAGGAGTAGAAAAACATCAAAAATTTCAGTCCTGCATGATTCTACCAAGAAATGAGTGTTCATTCAAACCGCTGGTTTTTGATATTTTGGGCCCTATTGAATAATGAATGTTTTGAATTTTCTCCAAAAGTAAAGTAGTTGCAAACTCATCCTTTTAGAAACTTGTTTGGGCTGTTGAGAGGAGTAAAAAACCATCAAAAATTTCAGTCCTGCATGATTGTACCAAGAAATGTGATTCTTCATTCAAAACGCTGGTTTTTGCTATTGGGCTCTATTGAATAATGAATGTTTTGAATTTTCTCCAAAAGTAAAGTAGTTGCAAACTCATCCTTTTAGAGTCTTGGTTTGGGCTCATGAGAGGAGTAGAAAAACATCAAAAATTTCAGTCCTGCAAGATTCTAACAAGAAATGTGAGTGTTCATTCAAACCGCTGGTTTTTGATATTTTGGGCCCTATTGAATAATGAATGTTTTGAATTTTCTCCAAAAGTAAAATAGTTGCAAACTCATCCTTTTAGAAACTTGTTTGTGCTGTTGAGAGGAGTAAAAAACCATAAAAAATTTCAATCCTGCATGATTCTACCAAGAAATGTGATTCTTCATTCAAAACCTGATTTTTGCTATTGGGCTCTATTGAATAATGAATGTTTTGAATTTTCTCCAAAAGTAAAGTAGTTGCAAACTCATCCTTTTAGAGACTTGTTTGGGCTCATGAGAGGAGTAGAAAAACATCAAAAATTTCAGTCCTGCACGATTCTACCAAGAAATGTGAGTGTTCATTCAAACCGCTGGATTTTGATAGTTTGGGCCCTATTGAATAATGAATGTTTTGAATTTTCTCCAAAAGTAAAGTAGTTGCAAACTCATCCTTTTAGAAACTTGTTTGGGCTGTTGAGAGGAGTAAAAAACCATCAAAAATTTCAATCCTGCATGATTCTACCAAGAAATGTGATTCTTCATTCAAAACCTGATTTTTGCTATTAGGCTCTATTGAATAATGAATGTTTTGAATTTTCTCCAAAAGTAAAGTAGTTGCAAACTCATGCTTTTAGAGACTTGTTTGGGCTCATGAGAGGAGTAGAAAAACATCAAAAATTTCAGTCCTGCATGATTCTACCAAGAAATATGTGTTTATTCAAACCGCTGGTTTTTGATATTTTGGGCCCTATTGAATAATGAATGTTTTGAATTTTCTCCAAAAGTAAAGTAGTTGCAAACTCATCCTTTTAGAAACTTGTTTGGGCTGTTGAGAGGAGTAAAAAACCATCAAAAATTTCAATCCTGCATGATTCTACCAAGAAATGTGATTCTTCATTCAAAACGCTGATTTTTGCTATTGGGTTCTATTGAATAATGAATGTTTTGAATTTTCTCCAAAAGTAAAGTAGTTGCAAACTCATCCTTTTAGAGACTTGTTTGGGCTCATGAGAGGAGTAGAAAAACCAAAAATTTCAGTCCTGCACGATTCTACCAAGAAATGTGAGTGTTCATTCAAACCGCTGGTTTTTGATAGTTTGGGCCCTATTGAATAATGAATGTTTTGAATTTTCTCCAAAAGTAAAGTAGTTGCAAACTCATCCTTTTAGAAACTTGTTTGGGCTGTTGAGAGGAGTAAAAAACCATCAAAAATTTCAATCCTGCATGATTCTACCAAGAAATGTGATTCTT
Source organism: Dendrobates tinctorius (assembly GCF_039654945.1). NCBI lineage: Eukaryota > Metazoa > Chordata > Amphibia > Anura > Dendrobatidae > Dendrobates > Dendrobates tinctorius. The sequence continues at coordinate 29,454,696 of NW_027361793.1, forward strand.
CATTCAAAACGCTGATTTTTGCTATTGGGTTCTATTGAATAATGAATGTTTTGAATTTTCTCCAAAAGTAAAGTAGTTGCAAGCTCATGCTTTTAGAGACTTGTTTGGGCTCATGAGAGGAGTAGAAAAACATCAAAAATTTCAGTCCTGCATGATTCTACCAAGAAATGTGTGTTCATTCAAACCGCTGGTTTTTGATATTTTGGGCCCTATTGAATAATGAATGTTTTGAATTTTCTCCAAAAGTAAAGTAGTTGCAAACTCATCCTTTTAGAAACTTGTTTGGGCTGTTGAGAGGAGTAAAAAACCATCAAAAATTTCAATCTTGCATGATTCTACCAAGAAATGTGATTCTTCATTCAAAACGCTGATTTTTGCTATTGGGTTCTATTGAATAATGAATGTTTTGAATTTTCTCCAAAAGTAAAGTAGTTGCAAACTCATCCTTTTAGAGACTTGTTTGGGCTCATGAGAGGAGTAGAAAAACATCAAAAATTTCAGTCCTGCACGATTCTACCAAGAAATGTGAGTGTTCATTCAAACCGCTGGTTTTTGATAGTTTGGGCCCTATTGAATAATGAATGTTTTGAATTTTCTCCAAAAGTAAAGTAGTTGCAAGCTCATGCTTTTAGAGACTTGTTTGGGCTCATGAGAGGAGTAGAAAAACATCAAAAATTTCAGTGCTGCATTATTCTACCAAGAAATGTGTGTTCATTCAAACCGCTGGTTTTTGATATTTTGGGCCTTATTGAATAATGAATGTTTTGAATTTTCTCCAAAAGTAAAATAGTTGCAAACTCATCCTTTTAGAAACTTGTTTGGGCTGTTGTGAGACGTAAAAAACCATCAAAAATTTCAATCCTGCATGATTCTACCAAGAAATGTGATTCTTCATTCAAAACGCTGATTTTTGCTATTGGGTTCTATTGAATAATGAATGTTTTGAATTTTCTCCAAAAGTAAAGTAGTTGCAAGCTCATGCTTTTAGAGACTTGTTTGGGCTCATGAGAGGAGTAGAAAAACATCAAAAATTTCAGTCCTGCATGATTCTACCAAGAGATGTGTGTTAATTCAAACCACTGGTTTTTGATATTTTGGGCCCTATTGCATAATGAATGTTTTGAATTTTCTCCAAAAGTAAAGTAGTTGCAAACTCATCCTTTTAGAAACTTGTTTGGGCTGTTGAGAGGAGTAAAAAACCATCAAAAATTTCAAGCCTGCATGATTCTACCAAGAAATGTGATTCTTCAATCAAAACCTGATTTTTGCTATTGGGCTCTATTGAATAATGAATGTTTTGAATTTTCTCCAAAAGTAAAGTAGTTGCAAACTCATGCTTTTAGAGACTTGGTTGGGCTCATGAGAGGAGTAGAAAAACATCAAAAATTTCAGTCCTGCATGATTCTACCAAGAAATGTGTGTTCATTCAAACCGCTGGTTTTTGATTTTTTGGGCCCTATTGAATAATGAATGTTTTGAATTTTCTCCAAAAGTAAAGTAGTTGCAAACTCATCCTTTTAGAAACTTGTTTGGGCTGTTGAGAGGAGTAAAAAAACCATCAAAAATTTCAATCCTGCATGATTCTACCAAGAAATGTGATTCTTCATTCAAAACGCTGGTTTTTGATATTTTGGGCCCTATTGAATAATGAATGTTTTGAATTTTCTCCAAAAGTAAAGTAGTTGCAAACTCATCCTTTTAGAAACTTGTTTGGGCTGTTGAGAGGAGTAAAAAACCATCAAAAATTTCAATCCTGCATGATTCTACCAAGAAATGTGATTCTTCATTCAAAACGCTGGTTTTTGCTATTGGGCTCTATTGAATAATGAATGTTTTGAATTTTCTCCAAAAGTAAAGTAGTTGCGAACTCATCCTTTTAGAGTCTTGGTTTGGGCTCATGAGAGGAGTAGAAAAACATCAAAAATTTCAGTCCTGCACGATTCTACCAAGAAATGTGAGTGTTCATTCAAACCGCTGGTTTTTGATATTTTGGGCCCTATTGAATAATGAATGTTTTGAATTTTCTCCAAAAGTAAAGTAGTTGCAAACTCATCCTTTTAGAAACTTGTTTGGGCTGTTGAGAGGAGTAAAATAGAATCAAAAATTTAAATCCTGCATGATTCTACCAAGAAATGTGATTCTTCATTCAAAACCTGATTTTTGCTATTGGGCTCTATTGAATAATGAATGTTTTGAATTTTCTCCAAAAGTAAAGTAGTTGCAAACTCATCCTTTTAGAGACTTGTTTGGGCTCATGAGAGGAGTAGAAAAACATCAAAAATTTCAGTCCTGCACGATTCTACCAAGAAATGTGAGTGTTCATTCAAACCGCTGGTTTTTGATAGTTTGGGCCCTATTGAATAATGAATGTTTTGAATTTTCTCCAAAAGTAAAGTAGTTGCAAACTCATCCTTTTAGAAACTTGTTTGGGCTGTTGAGAGGAGTAAAAAAACATCAAAAATTTCAATCCTGCATGATTCTACCAAGAAATGTGATTCTTCATTCAAAACGCTGGTTTTTGCTATTGGGCTCTATTGAATAATGAATGTTTTGAATTTTCTCCAAAAGTAAAGTAGTTGCAAACTCATCCTTTTAGAGACTTGTTTGTGCTCATGAGAGGAGTAGAAAAACATCAAAAATTTCAGTCCTGCACGATTCTACCAAGAAATGTGAGTGTTCATTCAAACCGCTGGTTTTTGATATTTTGGGCCCTATTGAATAATGAATGTTTTAAATTTTCTCCAAAAGTAAAGAAGATGCAAACTCATCCTTTTAGAAACTTGTTTGGGCTGTTGAGAGGAGTAAAAAACCATCAAAAATTTCAATCCTGCATGATTCTACCAAGAAATGTGATTCTTCATTCAAAACGCTGATTTTTGCTATTGGGTTCTATTGAATAATGAATGTTTTGAATTTTCTCCAAAAGTCAAGTAGTTGCAAGCTCATGCTTTTAGAGACATGTTAGGGCTCATGAGAGGAGTAGAAAAACATCAAAAATTTCAGTCCTGCACGATTCTACCAAGAAATGTGTGTTCATTCAAACCGCTGGTTTTTGATAGTTTGGGCCCTATTGAATAATGAATGTTTTGAATTTTCTCCAAAAGTAAAGTAGTTGCAAACTCATCCTTTTAGAAACTTGTTTGGGCTGTTGAGAGGAGTAAAAAACCATCAAAAATTTCAATCCTGCATATTCTACCAAGAAATGTGATTCTTCATTCAAAACGCTGGTTTTTGCTTTTGGGCTCTATTGAATAATGAATGTTTTGAATTTTCTCCAAAAGTAAAGTAGTTGCAAACTCATCCTTTTAGAGACTTGTTTGTGCTCATGAGAGGAGTAGAAAAACATCAAAAATTTCAGTCCTGCACGATTCTACCAAGAAATGTGAGTGTTCATTCAAACCGCTGGTTTTTGATAGTTTGGGCCCTATTGAGTAATGAATGTTTTGAATTTTCTCCAAAAGTAAAGTAGTTGCAAACTCCTCCTTTTAGAAATTTGTTTGGGCTGTTGAGAGGAGTAAAAAAACATCAAAAATTTCAATCCTGCATGATTCTACCAAGAAATGTGATTCTTCATTCAAAATGCTGATTTTTGGTATTGGGTTCTATTGAATAATGAATGTTTTGAATTTTCTCCAAAAGTAAAGTAGTTGCAAGCTCATGCTTTTAGAGACATGTTTGGGCTCATGAGAGGAGTAGAAAAACATCAAAAATTTCAGTCCTGCACGATTCTACCAAGAAATGTGTGTTCATTCAAACCGCTGGTTTTTGATATTTTGGGCCCTATTGAATAATGAATGTTTTGAGTTTTCTCCAAAAGTAAAGTAGTTGCAAACTCATCCTTTTAGAAACTTGTTTGGGCTGTTGAGAAGAGTAAAAAACCATCAAAAATTTCAATCCTGCATGATTCTACCAAGAAATGTGATTCTTCATTCAAAACGCTGATTTTTGCTAAAAGGATTAGTTTGCAACTACTTTACTTTTGGAGAAAATTCAAAACATTCATTATTCAATAGGGCCCAAACTATCAAAAACCAGCGGTTTGAATGAACACTCACATTTCTAGGTAGAATCGTGCAGGACTGAAATTTTTGATGTTTTTCTACTCCTCTCATGAGCCCAAACAAGTCTCTAAGGATGAGTTTGCAACTACTTTACTTTTGGAGAAAATTCAAAACATTCATTATTCAATAGAGCCCAATAGCAAAAATCAGGTTTTGAATGAAGAATCACATTTCTTGGTAGAATCATGCAGGATTGAAATTTTTGATGGTTTTTTACTCCTCTCAACAGCCCAAACAAGTTTCAAAAGGATGAGTTTGCAACTACTTTACTTTTGGAGAAAATTCAAAACATTCATTATTCAATAGGGCCCAAAATATCAAAAACCAGCGGTTTGAATGAACACACATTTCTTGGTAGAATCATGCAGGACTGAAATTTTTGATGTTTTTCTACTCTCATGAGCCCAAACAAGTCTCTAAAAGCATGAGTTTGCAACTACTTTACTTTTGGAGAAAATTCAAAACATTCATTATTCAATAGGGCCCAAACTATCAAAAACCAGCGGTTTGAATGAACACTCACATTTCTTGGTAGAATCGTGCAGGACTGAAATTTTTGATGTTTTTCTACTCCTCTCATGAGCACAAACAAGACTCTAAAAGGATGAGTTTGCAACTACTTTACTTTTGGAGAAAATTCAAAACATTCATTATTCAATAGAGCCCAATAGCAAAAATCAGGTTTTGAATGAAGAATCACATTTCTTGGTAGAATCATGCAGGATTGAAATTTTTGATGGTTTTTTACTCCTCTCAACAGCCCAAACAAGTTTCTATAAGGATGAGTTTGCAACTACTTTACTTTTGGAGAAAATTCAAAACATTCATTATTCAATAGGGCCCAAACTATCAAAAACCAGCGGTTTGAATGAACACTCACATTTCCTGGTAGAATCGTGCAGGACTGAAATTTTTGATGTTTTTCTACTCCTCTCATGAGCCCAAACAAGAGTTTAAAAGGATGAGTTTGCAACTACTTTACTTTTGGAGAAAATTCAAAACATTCATTATTCAATAGAGCCCAATAGCAAAAACCAGCGTTTTGAATGAAGAATCACATTTCTTGGTAGAATCATGCAGGATTGAAATTTTTGATGTTTTTTTACTCCTCTCAACAGCCCAAACAAGTTTCAAAAGGATGAGTTTGCAACTACTTTACTTTTGGAGAAAATTCAAAACATTCATTATTCAATAGGGCCCAAAATATCAAAAAACAGTGGTTTGAATGAACACACATTTCATGGTAGAATCATGCAGGACAGAAATTTTTGATGTTTTTCTACTCTCATGAGCCCAAACAAGTCTCTAAAAGCATGAGTTTGCAACTACTTTACTTTTGGAGAAAATTCAAAACATTCATTATTCAATAGGGCCCAAATTCAATCTGTGTTTGGAAACCGCTTAAGAGAGTGAGTGCACCATTCTCATAGGAAATGCAGATACTGAAATGATGCGTGTAGTGAAGTGAGCAAGCTCTTTTTCCATCTCCCTGGCGAGCATCGCCCACCTGTCTGCTGAGGCTTCCTCAGCAGACTGAAGCTGACTACTACTGCGCAGCTGCTACAGACTGTGGGCTGCCCATTGTGACACGTTGTCCCATTGTGACACGTCGTCCCATTGTTCCAGGAATAGAACACATCCAAGCATTGTGTTCTATGAATGGCATGATTCCTATCACAGTGTTCCATGGATGGAACACATCCTATTTACTGCAGGCAAGCAGCGCACCTAGCTGCTGCTGCTGCTGCTACTGCTACAAGCCACTAGAATACCGTCTGTCAGACAGGTGGACGTAGGCCGAACATTCAAATAACTCGCCAGATAAATCGTTGCTTTTCCATTTAATTCATATATGAATTAATTCAAAATTGAACAGTAAATTTCAAAGTTGGAAGGCCACAAGAGGGGGACAATGTTTCAAAAATGAAACGACATATCATTGCATGAGGGATGTGGTAGGAATTGAATGCTTGAATTAAGACTGGGGAAGTACTGAGGGGAAGGGGCTGCAGGCCTTGTAGAAGGTGGGTGTGCAGAAATGTAGCTATCCAAAGGCAAAGACATTACTGCAGCTTGTCACACCTGTACCTACCAAGCAGCAAAGGCCAAGATAGATCGTTATTTTACTGACAGATTGAATACAGTGCAATACCTCCCATATAGAGGTGAATAAGAGTAGTAGTAGTAGTAGTAGTAGTAGTAGAAGAGTTGGTCAAGTTAAATCAAGGCTAAGGAATTGGAAATGTGCAACTTGGACCAAGAAAAACTTATTACAGAGCAACGACATTTGAAAAAAGCATTCAAATCATGCTTTGAAAACACTACTTGTGTATCCCGACTTCAATTCAATCTGTCTTTGGAAACCGCTTAAAGGGAAGGTGCCATCCAAAAAATTTTTTTTCAGCAATTGAAAAAATGTAAAGAATTAATGTTTACATTTTCTTAAAAAATATTATCGTTTGTTTTTAATTTTGCAAAATATGAAAAATAATTTTAAAAAGTTTGGCATTTCCACTTGTTAACACTAGGGGGAGCAGCTACTGAAATCTGGCACAAAAACCTATGACATCTATAGACACAGTGAGCAGCCATTTTGATGGGGCTTGCAAAGTTACTGACTGTCTTTGCATGTAAAGTCTGGATCACAACAGGCCATCAATCAGCAGACATGTTTCCTGGATTTCTGTGGAGCAGACAAGCAGACGGTTCATCCATGTGAATAAAACACAGCGCTCTTTGTACAATCCCTGGCACCGAACAGGGCGCCCCCACAGACCAGCACACACTGCTCTCCTGAAATACTCTGTGCTGCTGTCGCCCTGCTCCTTCCACCATACATCAGGCCCCTGTCCCCTCGGTTTCACACATCGCCAGGACGGGATCTGAGGAGAGGAATGGGGTCTTCGGTCACCGAGGATGGCAGGCAGCAAGGATTCTGGGAGCAGAGTGACAGCAGCACAGAGTATTTCAGGAGAGCAGTATCACACGGGATAGGATTAGATACACGGCTCAGCAGGCAGCATCACACAGGAGAGGATTAGATACACGGCTCAGCAGGCAGTATCACATGGGATAGGATTAGATACACGGCTCAGCAGGCAGCATCACACAGGAGAGGATTAGATACCCGGCTCAGAATACAGTATCACACAGGATAGGATTAGATACACGGCTCAGCAGTCAGTATCACACAGGATAGGATTACATACACGGCTCAGCAGTCAGTATCACACAGGAGAGGATTAGATACACGGCTCAGCAGGCAGTATCACACAGGAGAGGATTAGATACACGGCTCAGCAGGCAGTATCACACAGAAGAGGATTAGATGCACGGCTCAGCAGTCAGTATCACACAGGAGAGGATTAGATACACGGCTCAGCAGTCAGTATCACACAGGAGAGGATTAGATACACGGCTCAGCAGAAAGTATCACACAGGAGAGGATTAGATACCCGGCTCAGAATACAGTATCACACAGGATAGGATTAGATACACAGCTCAGCAGACAGTATCACACAGGAGAGGATTAGATACATGGCTCAGCAGACAGTATCACACAGGAGAGGATTAGATACACGGCTCAGCAGAAAGTATCACACAGGAGAGGATTAGATATCCGGCTCAGAATACAGTATCACACAGGATAGGATTAGATACACAGCTCAGCAGACAGTATCACACAGGAGAGGATTAGATACACGGCTCAGCAGACAGTATCACACAGGAGAGGATTAGATACACGGCTCAGCAGAAAGTATCACACAGGAGAGGATTAGATACCCGGCTCAGAATACAGTATCACACAGGATAGGATTACATACACGGCTCAGCAGTCAGTATCACACAGGAGAGGATTAGATACACGGCTCAGCAGTCAGTATCACACAGGAGAGGATTAGATAAACGGCTCAGCAGGCAGTATCACACAGGATAGGGTTAGATACACGGCTCAGCAGGCAGTATCACACAGGAGAGGATTAGATACACGGCTCAGCAGGCAGTACCACACAGAAGAGGATTGAATTGTTTGGCTTTGGATAGCTTCATTTCTGCACACCCACCTGCTACAAGGCCTGCAGCCCCTTCCCCTCAGTACTTCCCCAGTCTTAATTCAAGCATTCAATTCCTACCACATCCCTCATGCAATGATATGTCGTTTCATTTTTGAAACATTGTCCCCCTCTTGTGGCCTTCCAACTTTGAAATTTACTGTTCAATTTTGAATTAATTCATATATGAATTAAATGGAAAAGCAACGATTTATCTAGCGAGTTATTTGAATGTTCGGCCTACGTCCACCTGTCTGACAGACGGTATTCTAGTGGCTTGTAGCAGCAGCAGCAGCAGCAGCAGCTAGGTGCGCTGCTTGCCTGCAGTAAATAGGATGTGTTCCATCCATGGAACACTGAGATAGGAATCATGCCATTCATAGAACACAATTCTTGGATGTGTTCTATTCCTGGAACAATGGGACCACGTGTCACAATGGGACCACGTGTCACAATGGGCAGCCCACAGTCTGTAGCACCTGCGCAGTAGTAGTCAGCTTCAGTCTGCTGAGGGAGCCTCAGCAGACAGGTGGGCGATGCTCGCCAGGGAGATGGAAAAATAGCTTGCTAACTTCACTCCACGCATCATTTCAGTATCTGCAGTTCCTCTGAGAATGGTGCACTCACTCTCTTAAGCGGTTTCCAAAGACAGATTGAATTGAAATCGGGATACACAAGTAGTGTTTTCAAAGCATGATTTGAATGCTTTTTTCAAATGTCGTTGCTCTGTAATTAGTTTTTCTTGGTGCAAGTTGCACATTTCCAATTCCTTAGCCTTGATTTAACTTGACCAATTCTTCTACTACTACTACTACTACTACTACTCTTATTCACCTCTATATGGGAGGCATTGCACTTTATTCAATCTGTCAGTAAAATAACGATCTATCTTGGCCTTTGCTGCTTGGTAGGTACAGGTGTGACAAGCTGCAGTAATGTGTTTGGCTTTGGATAGCTACATTTCTGCACACCCACCTGCTACAAGGCCTGCAGCCCCTTCCCCTCAGTACTTTCCCAGTCTTAATTCAAGCATTCAATTCCTACCACATCCCTCATGCAATGATATGTCGTTTCATTTTTGAAACATTGTCCCCCTCTTGTGTCCTTCCAACTTTGAAATTTACTGTTCAATTTTGAATTAATTCATATATGAATTAAATGGAAAAGCAACGATTTATCTGGCGAGTTATTTGAATGTTCGGCCTACGTCCACCTGTCTGACAGACGGTATTCTAGTGGCTTGTAGCAGCAGCAGCAGCAGCAGCAGCTAGGTGCGCTGCTTGCCTGCAGTAAATAGGATGTGTTCCATCCATGGAACACTGTGATAGGAATCATGCCATTCATAGAACACAATGCTTGGATGTGTTCTATTCCTGGAACAATGGGGCCACGTGTCACAATGGGACCACATGTCACAATGGGCAGCCCACAGTCTGTAGCAGCTGCGCAGTAGTAGTCAGCTTCAGTCTGCTGAGGGAGCCTCAGCAGACAGGTGGGCGATGCTCACCAGGGAGATGGAAAAATAGCTTGCTCACTTCACTCCACGCATCATTTCAGTATCTGCAGTTCCTCTGAGAATGGTGCACTCACTCTCTTAAGCGGTTTCCAAAGACAGATTGAATTGAAATCGGGATACACAAGTAGTGTTTTCAAAGCATGATTTGAATGCTTTTTTCAAATGTCGTTGCTCTGTAATTAGTTTTTCTTGGTCCAAGTTGCACATTTCCAATTCCTTAGCCTTGATTTAACTTGACCAACTCTTCTACTACTACTGCTACTACTACTACTCTTATTCACCTCTATATGGGAGGCATTGCACTGTATTCAATCATAGAATCGTAGAGTTGGAAGGGACCTCCTGGGCCATCTGGTCCAACCCCCTGCTCAAAGCAGGATTCGCTAAATCATCCCAGTCAGATGTCTGTCCAGCCTCTGTTTGAAGACTTCCATTGAAGGAGAACTCAATCTGTCAGTAAAATAACGATCTATCTTGTCCTTTGCTGCTTGGTAGGTACAGGTGTGACAAGCTGCAGTAATGTGTTTGGCTTTGGATGGCTACATTTCTGCACACCCACCTGCTACAAGGCCTGCAGCCCCTTCCCCTCAGTACTTCCCCAGTCTTAATTCAAGCATTCAATTCCTACCACATCCCTCATGCAATGATATGTCGTTTCATTATTGAAACATTGTACCCCTCTTGTGGCCTTCCAACTTTGAAATTTACTGTTCAATTTTGAATTAATTCATATATGAATTAAATGGAAAAGCAACGATTTATCTGGCGAGTTATTTGAATGTTCGGCCTACGTCCACCTGTCTGACAGACGGTATTCTAGTGGCTTGTAGCAGCAGCAGCAGCAGCTAGGTGCGCTGCTTGCCTGCAGTAAATAGGATGTGTTCCATCCATGGAACACTGTGATAGGAATCATGCCATTCATAGAACACAATGCTTGGATGTGTTCTATTCCTGGAACAATGGGACCACGTGTCACAATGGGACCACGTGTCACAATGGGCAGCCCACATTCTGTAGCAGCTGCGTAGTAGTAGTCAGCTTCAGTCTGCTGAGGGAGCCTCAGCAGACAGGTGGGCAATGCTCGCCAGGGAGATGGAAAAATAGCTTGCTCACTTCACTCCACGCATCATTTCAGTATCTGCAGTTCCTCTGAGAATGGTGCGCTCACTCTCTTAAGCGGTTTCCAAAGACAGATTGAATTGAAATCGGGATACACAAGTAGTGTTTTCAAAGCATGATTTGAATGCTTTTTTCAAATGTCGTTGCTCTGTAATTAGTTTTTCTTGGTCCAAGTTGCACATTTCCAATTCCTTAGCCTTGATTTAACTTGACCAACTCTTCTACTACTACTACTACTACTACTCTTATTCACCTCTATATGGGAGGCATTGCACTGTATTCAATCTGTCAGTAAAATAACGATCTATCTTGGCCTTTGCTGCTTGGTAGGTACAGGTGTGACAAGCTGCGGTAATGTGTTTGGCTTTGGATAGCTACATTTCTGCACACCCACCTGCTACAAGGCCTGCAGCCCCTTCCCCTCAGTACTTCCCCAGTCTTAATTCAAGCATTCAATTCCTACCACATCCCTCATGCAATGATATGTCGTTTCATTTTTGAAACATTGTCCCCCTCTTGTGGCCTTCCAACTTTGAAATTTACTGTTCAATTTTGAATTAATTGATATATGAATTAAATGGAAAAGCAACGATTTATCTGGCGAGTTATTTGAATGTTCGGCCTACGTCCACCTGTCTGACAGACGGTATTCTAGTGGCTTGTAGCAGCAGCAGCAGCAGCAGCTAGGTGCGCTGCTTGCCTGTAGTAAATAGGATGTGTTCCATCAATGGAACACTGTGATAGGAATCATGCCATTCATAGAACACAATGCTTGGATGTGTTCTATTCCTGGAACAATGGGACCACGTGTCACAATGGGACCACGTGTCACAATGGGCAGCCCACATTCTGTAGCAGCTGCGTAGTAGTAGTCAGCTTCAGTCTGCTGAGGGAGCCTCAGCAGACAGGTGGGCGATGCTCGCCAGGGAGATGGAAAAATAGCTTGCTCACTTCACTCCACGCATCATTTCAGTATCTGCAGTTCCTCTGAGAATGGTGCGCTCACTCTCTTAAGCGGTTTCCAAAGACAGATTGAATTGAAATCGGGATACACAAGTAGTGTTTTCAAAGCATGATTTGAATGCTTTTTTCAAATGTCGTTGCTCTGTAATTAGTTTTTCTTGGTCCAAGTTGCACATTTCCAATTCCTTAGCCTTGATTTAACTTGACCAACTCTTCTACTACTACTACTACTACTACTCTTATTCACCTCTATATGGGAGGCATTGCACTGTATTCAATCTGTCAGTAAAATAACGATCTATCTTGGCCTTTGCTGCTTGGTAGGTACAGGTGTGACAAGCTGCGGTAATGTGTTTGGCTTTGGATAGCTACATTTCTGCACACCCACCTGCTACAAGGCCTGCAGCCCCTTCCCCTCAGTACTTCCCCAGTCTTAATTCAAGCATTCAATTCCTACCACATCCCTCATGCAATGATATGTCGTTTCATTTTTGAAACATTGTCCCCCTCTTGTGGCCTTCCAACTTTGAAATTTACTGTTCAATTTTGAATTAATTCATATATGAATTAAATGGAAAAGCAACGATTTATCTGGCGAGTTATTTGAATGTTCGGCCTACGTCCACCTGTCTGACAGACGGTATTCTAGTGGCTTGTAGCAGCAGCAGCAGCAGCAGCTAGGTGCGCTGCTTGCCTGCAGTAAATAGGATGTGTTCCATCCATGGAACACTGTGATAGGAATCATGCCATTCATAGAACACAATGCTTGGATGTGTTCTATTCTTGGAACAATGGGACCACGTGTCACAATGGGACCACGTGTCACAATGGGCAGCCCACAGTCTGTAGCAGCTGCGCAGTAGTAGTCAGCTTCAGTCTGCTGAGGGAGCCTCAGCAGACAGGTGGGCGATGCTCGCCAGGGAGATGGAAAAATAGCTTGCTCACTTCACTCCACGCATCATTTCAGTATCTGCAGTTCCTCTGAGAATAGTGCACTCACTCTCTTAAGCGGTTTACAAAGACAGATTGAATTGAAATTAGGATACACAAGTAGTGTTTTCAAAGCATGATTTGAATGCTTTTTTCAAATGTCGTTGCTCTGTAATTAGTTTTTCTTGGTCCAAGTTGCACATTTCCAATTCCTTAGCCTTGATTTAACTTGACCAACTCTTCTACTACTACTACTACTACTACTCTTATTCACCTCTATATGGGAGGCATTGCACTGTATTCAATCTGTCAGTAAAATAACGATCTATCTTGGCCTTTGCTGCTTGGTAGGTACAGGTGTGACAAGCTGCAGTAATGTGTTTGGCTTTGGATAGCTACATTTCTGCACACCCACCTGCTACAAGGCCTGCAGCCCCTTCCCCTCAGTACTTCCCCAGTCTTAATTCAAGCATTCAATTCCTACCACATCCCTCATGCAATGATATGTCGTTTCATTTTTGAAACATTGTCCCCCTCTTGTGGCCTTCCAACTTTGAAATTTACTGTTCAATTTTGAATTAATTCATATATGAATTAAATGGAAAAGCAACGATTTATCTGGCGAGTTATTTGAATGTTCGGCCTACGTCCACCTGTCTGACAGACGGTATTCTAGTGGCTTATAGCAGCAGCAGCAGCAGCAGCAGCTAGGTGCGCTGCTTTCCTGCAGTAAATATTGAATGCTTGAATTAAGACTGGGGAATTACTGAGGGGAAGGGGCTGCAGGGCTTGTAGCAGGTGGGTGTGCAGAAATGTAGCTATCCAAAGCCAAACACATTACTGCAGCTTGTCACACCTGTACCTACCAAGCAGCAAAGGCCAAGATAGATCGTTATTTTACTGACAGATTGAATACAGTGCAATGCCTCCCATATAGAGGTGAATAAGAGTAGTAGTAGTAGTAGTAGTAGAAGAAGAGTTGGTCAAGTTAAATCATTGCTAAGGAATTGGAAATGTGCAACTTGGACCAAGAAAAACTAATTACAGAGCAACGACATTTGAAAAAAGCATTCAAATCATGCTTTGAAAACACTACTTGTGTATCCCAATTTCAATTCAATCTGTCTTTAGAAACCGCTTAAGAGAGTGAGTGCACCATTCTCAGAGGAACTGCAGATAATGAAATGATGCGTGGAGTGAAGTGAGCAAGCTATTTTTCCATCTCCCTGGCGAGCATCGCCCACCTGTCTGCTGAGGCTCCCTCAGCAGACTGAAGCTGACTACTACTGCGCAGCTGCTACAGACTGTGGGCTGCCCATTGTGACACGTGGTCCCATTGTGACACGTGGTCCCATTGTTCCAGGAATAGAACACATCCAAGCATTGTGTTCTATGAATGGCATGATTCCTATCACAGTGTTCCATGGATGGAACACATCCTATTTACTGCAGGCAAGCAGCGCACCTAGCTGCTGCTGCTGCTACAAGCCTCTAGAATACCGTCTGTCAGACAGGTGGACGTAGGCCGAACATTCAAATAACTCGCCAGATAAATCGTTGCTTTTCCATTTAATTCATATATGAATTAATTCAAAATTGAACAGTAAATTTCAAAGTTGGAAGGCCACAAGAGGGGGACAATGTTTCAAAAATGAAACGACATATCATTGCATGAGGGATGTGGTAGGAATTGAATGCTTGAATTAAGACTGGGGAAGTCCTGAGGGGAAGGGGCTGCAGGCCTTGTAGCAGGTGGGTGTGCAGAAATGTAGCTATCCAAAGCCAAACACATTACTGCAGCTTGTCACACCTGTACCTACCAAGCAGCAAAGGCCAAGATAGATCGTTATTTTACTGACAGATTGAATACAGTGCAATGCCTCCCATATAGAGGTGAATAAGAGTAGTAGTAGTAGTAGTAGTAGTAGTAGTAGAAGAGTTGGTCAAGTTAAATCAAGGCTAAGGAATTGGAAATGTGCAACTTGGACCAAGAAAAACTAATTACAGAGCAACGACATTTGAAAAAAGCATTCAAATCATGCTTTGAAAACACTACTTGTGTATCCCAATTTCAATTCAATCTGTCTTTGGAAACCGCTTAAGAGAGTGAGTGCACCATTCTCAGAGGAACTGCAGATACTGAAATGATGCGTGGAGTGAAGTGAGCAAGCTATTTTTCCATCTCCCTGGCGAGCATCGCCCACCTGTCTGCTGAGGCTCCCTCAGCAGACTGAAGCTGACTACTACTGCGCAGCTGCTACAGACTGTGGGCTGCCCATTGTGACATGTGGTCCCATTGTGACACGTGGCCCCATTGTTCCAGGAATAGAACACATCCAAGCATTGTGTTCTATGAATGGCATGATTCCTATCACAGTGTTCCATGGATGGAACACATCCTATTTACTGCAGGCAAGCAGCGCACCTAGCTGCTGCTGCTGCTGCTGCTGCTACAAGCCACTAGAATACCGTCTGTCAGACAGGTGGACGTAGGCCGAACATTCAAATAACTCGCCAGATAAATCGTTGCTTTTCCATTTAATTCATATATGAATTAATTCAAAATTGAACAGTAAATTTCAAAGTTGAAAGGCCACAAGAGGGGGACAATGTTTCAAAAATGAAACGACATATCACTGCATGAGGGATGTGGTAGGAATTGAATGCTTGAATTAAGACTGGGGAAGTACTGAGGGGAAGGGGCTGCAGGCCTTGTAGCAGGTGGGTGTGCAGAAATGTAGCTTTCCAAAGCCAAACACATTACTGCAGCTTGTCACACCTGTACCTACCAAGCAGCAAAGGCCAAGATAGATCGTTATTTTACTGACAGATTGAATACAGTGCAATGCCTCCCATATAGAGGTGAATAAGAGTAGTAGTAGTAGTAGTAGTAGTAGTAGTAGTAGTAGTAGTAGTAGAAGAGTTGATCAAGTTAAATCAAGGCTAAGGAATTGGAAATGTGCAACTTGGACCAAGAAAAACTAATTACAGAGCAACGACATTTGAAAAAAGCATTCAAATCATGCTTTGAAAACACTACTTGTGTATCCCGATTTCAATTCAATCTGTCTTTGGAAAACGCTTAAGAGAGTGAGTGCACCATTCTCAGAAGAACTGCAGATACTGAAATGATGCGTGGAGTGAAGTGATCAAGCTATTTTTCCATCTCCCTGGCGAGCATCGCCCACCTGTCTGCTGAGGCTCCCTCAGCAGACTGAAGCTGACCACTACTGCGCAGCTGCTACAGACTGTGGGCTGCCCATTGTGACACGTGGTCCCATTGTGACACGTGGTCCCATTGTTCCAGGAATAGAACACATCCAAGCATTGTGTTCTATGAATGGCATGATTCCTATCACAGTGTTCCATTGATGGAACACATCCTATTTACAGCAGGCAAGCAGCGCACCTAGCTGCTGCTGCTGCTGCTACAAGCCACTAGAATACCGTCTGTCAGACAGGTGGACGTAGGCCGAACATTCAAATAACTCGCCAGATAAATCGTTGCTTTTCCATTTAATTCATATATAAATTAATTCAAAATTGAACAGTAAATTTCAAAGTTGGAAGGCCACAAGAGGGGGACAATGTTTCAAAAATGAAACGACATATCATTGCATGAGGGATGTGGTAGGAATTGAATGCTTGAATTAAGAGTGGGGAAGTACTGAGGGGAAGGGGCTGCAGGCCTTGTAGCAGGTGGGTGTGCAGAAATGTAGCTATCCAAAGCCAAACACATTACTGCAGCTTGTCACAACTGTACCTACCAAGCAGCAAAGGCCAAGATAGATCGTTATTTTACTGACAGATTGAATACAGTGCAATGCCTCCCATATAGAGGTGAATAAGAGTAGTAGTAGTAGTAGTAGTAGTAGAAGAGTTGGTCAAGTTAAATCAAGGCTAAGGAATTGGAAATGTGCAACTTGGACCAAGAAAAACTAATTACAGAGCAACGACATTTGAAAAAAGCGTTCAAATCATGCTTTGAAAACACTACTTGTGTATCCCGATTTCAATTCAATCTGTCTTTGGAAACCGCTTAAGAGAGTGAGTGCACCATTCTCAGAGGAACTGCAGATACTGAAATGATGCGTGGAGTGAAGTGAGCAAGCTATTTTTCCATCCCCCTGGCGAGCATCGCCCACCTGTCTGCTGAGGCTCCCACAGCAGACTGAAGCTGACTACTACTGCGCAGCTGCTACAGACTGTGGGCTGCCCATTGTGACACGTGGTCCCATTGTGACACGTGGTCCCATTGTTCCAGGAATAGAACACATCCAAGCATTGTGTTCTATGAATGGCATGATTCCTATCACAGTGTTCCATGGATGGAACACATCCTATTTACTGCAGGCAAGCAGCGCACCTAGCTGCTGCTGCTGCTGCTGCTGCTACAAGCCACTAGAATACCGTCTGTCAGACAGGTGGACGTAGGCCGAACATTCAAATAACTCGCCAGATAAATCGTTGCTTTTCCATTTAATTCATATATGAATTAATTCAAAATTGAACAGTAAATTTCAAAGTTGGAAGGCCACAAGAGGGGGACAATGTTTCAAAAATGAAACGACATATCATTGCATGAGGGATGTGGTAGGAATTGAATGCTTGAATTAAGACTGGGGAAGTACTGAGGGGAAGGGGCTGCAGGCCTTGTAGCAGGTGGGTGTGCAGAAATGTAGCTATCCAAAGCCAAACACATTACTGCGGCTTGTCAAACCTGTACCTACCAAGCAGCAAAGGCCAAGATAGATCGTTATTTTACTGACAGATTGAATACAGTGCAATGCCTCCCATATAGAGGTGAATAAGAGTAGTAGTAGTAGTAGTAGTAGTAGTAGTAGAAAAGTTGGTCAAGTTAAATCAAGGCTAAGGAATTGGAAATGTGCAACTTGGCCCAAGAAAAACTAATTACAGAGCAACGACATTTGAAAAAAGCATTCAAATCATGCTTTGAAAACACTACTTGTCTATCCCAATTTCAATTCAATCTGTCTTTGGAAACCTCTTAAGAGAGTGAGTGCACCATTCTCAGAGGAACTGCAGATACTGAAATGATGCGTGGAGTGAAGTGAGCAAGCTATTTTTCCATCTCCCTGGCGAGCATCGCCCACCTGTCTGCTGAGGCTCCCTCAGCAGACTGAAGCTGACTACTACTGCGCAGCTGCTACAGACTGTGGGCTGCCCATTGTGACACGTGGTCCCATTGTGACACGTGGTCCCATTGTTCCAGGAATAGAACACATCCAAGCATTGTGTTCTATGAATGGCATGATTCCTATCACAGTGTTCCATGGATGGAACACATCCTATTTACTGCAGGCAAGCAGCGCACCTAGCTGCTGCTGCTGCTACAAGCCTCTAGAATACCGTCTGTCAGACAGGTGGACGTAGGCCGAACATTCAAATAACTCGCCAGATAAATCGTTGCTTTTCCATTTAATTCATATATGAATTAATTCAAAATTGAACAGTAAATTTCAAAGTTGGAAGGCCACAAGAGGGGGACAATGTTTCAAAAATGAAACGACATATCATTGCATGAGGGATGTGGTAGGAATTGAATGCTTGAATTAAGACTGGGGAAGTCCTGAGGGGAAGGGGCTGCAGGCCTTGTAGCAGGTGGGTGTGCAGAAATGTAGCTATCCAAAGCCAAACACATTACTGCAGCTTGTCACACCTGTACCTACCAAGCAGCAAAGGCCAAGATAGATCGTTATTTTACTGACAGATTGAATACAGTGCAATGCCTCCCATATAGAGGTGAATAAGAGTAGTAGTAGTAGTAGTAGTAGTAGTAGTAGAAGAGTTGGTCAAGTTAAATCAAGGCTAAGGAATTGGAAATGTGCAACTTGGACCAAGAAAAACTAATTACAGAGCAACGACATTTGAAAAAAGCATTCAAATCATGCTTTGAAAACACTACTTGTGTATCCCAATTTCAATTCAATCTGTCTTTGGAAACCGCTTAAGAGAGTGAGTGCACCATTCTCAGAGGAACTGCAGATACTGAAATGATGCGTGGAGTGAAGTGAGCAAGCTATTTTTCCATCTCCCTGGCGAGCATCGCCCACCTGTCTGCTGAGGCTCCCTCAGCAGACTGAAGCTGACTACTACTGCGCAGCTGCTACAGACTGTGGGCTGCCCATTGTGACATGTGGTCCCATTGTGACACGTGGCCCCATTGTTCCAGGAATAGAACACATCCAAGCATTGTGTTCTATGAATGGCATGATTCCTATCACAGTGTTCCATGGATGGAACACATCCTATTTACTGCAGGCAAGCAGCGCACCTAGCTGCTGCTGCTGCTGCTGCTGCTACAAGCCACTAGAATACCGTCTGTCAGACAGGTGGACGTAGGCCGAACATTCAAATAACTCGCCAGATAAATCGTTGCTTTTCCATTTAATTCATATATGAATTAATTCAAAATTGAACAGTAAATTTCAAAGTTGAAAGGCCACAAGAGGGGGACAATGTTTCAAAAATGAAACGACATATCACTGCATGAGGGATGTGGTAGGAATTGAATGCTTGAATTAAGACTGGGGAAGTACTGAGGGGAAGGGGCTGCAGGCCTTGTAGCAGGTGGGTGTGCAGAAATGTAGCTTTCCAAAGCCAAACACATTACTGCAGCTTGTCACACCTGTACCTACCAAGCAGCAAAGGCCAAGATAGATCGTTATTTTACTGACAGATTGAATACAGTGCAATGCCTCCCATATAGAGGTGAATAAGAGTAGTAGTAGTAGTAGTAGTAGTAGTAGTAGTAGTAGTAGTAGAAGAGTTGATCAAGTTAAATCAAGGCTAAGGAATTGGAAATGTGCAACTTGGACCAAGAAAAACTAATTACAGAGCAACGACATTTGAAAAAAGCATTCAAATCATGCTTTGAAAACACTA
Organism: Dendrobates tinctorius; assembly: GCF_039654945.1. Lineage (NCBI taxonomy): Eukaryota > Metazoa > Chordata > Amphibia > Anura > Dendrobatidae > Dendrobates > Dendrobates tinctorius. The sequence continues at coordinate 29,474,243 of NW_027361793.1, forward strand.
CTTGTGTATCCCGATTTCAATTCAATCTGTCTTTGGAAAACGCTTAAGAGAGTGAGTGCACCATTCTCAGAAGAACTGCAGATACTGAAATGATGCGTGGAGTGAAGTGATCAAGCTATTTTTCCATCTCCCTGGCGAGCATCGCCCACCTGTCTGCTGAGGCTCCCTCAGCAGACTGAAGCTGACCACTACTGCGCAGCTGCTACAGACTGTGGGCTGCCCATTGTGACACGTGGTCCCATTGTGACACGTGGTCCCATTGTTCCAGGAATAGAACACATCCAAGCATTGTGTTCTATGAATGGCATGATTCCTATCACAGTGTTCCATTGATGGAACACATCCTATTTACAGCAGGCAAGCAGCGCACCTAGCTGCTGCTGCTGCTGCTACAAGCCACTAGAATACCGTCTGTCAGACAGGTGGACGTAGGCCGAACATTCAAATAACTCGCCAGATAAATCGTTGCTTTTCCATTTAATTCATATATAAATTAATTCAAAATTGAACAGTAAATTTCAAAGTTGGAAGGCCACAAGAGGGGGACAATGTTTCAAAAATGAAACGACATATCATTGCATGAGGGATGTGGTAGGAATTGAATGCTTGAATTAAGAGTGGGGAAGTACTGAGGGGAAGGGGCTGCAGGCCTTGTAGCAGGTGGGTGTGCAGAAATGTAGCTATCCAAAGCCAAACACATTACTGCAGCTTGTCACAACTGTACCTACCAAGCAGCAAAGGCCAAGATAGATCGTTATTTTACTGACAGATTGAATACAGTGCAATGCCTCCCATATAGAGGTGAATAAGAGTAGTAGTAGTAGTAGTAGTAGTAGAAGAGTTGGTCAAGTTAAATCAAGGCTAAGGAATTGGAAATGTGCAACTTGGACCAAGAAAAACTAATTACAGAGCAACGACATTTGAAAAAAGCGTTCAAATCATGCTTTGAAAACACTACTTGTGTATCCCGATTTCAATTCAATCTGTCTTTGGAAACCGCTTAAGAGAGTGAGTGCACCATTCTCAGAGGAACTGCAGATACTGAAATGATGCGTGGAGTGAAGTGAGCAAGCTATTTTTCCATCCCCCTGGCGAGCATCGCCCACCTGTCTGCTGAGGCTCCCACAGCAGACTGAAGCTGACTACTACTGCGCAGCTGCTACAGACTGTGGGCTGCCCATTGTGACACGTGGTCCCATTGTGACACGTGGTCCCATTGTTCCAGGAATAGAACACATCCAAGCATTGTGTTCTATGAATGGCATGATTCCTATCACAGTGTTCCATGGATGGAACACATCCTATTTACTGCAGGCAAGCAGCGCACCTAGCTGCTGCTGCTGCTGCTGCTGCTACAAGCCACTAGAATACCGTCTGTCAGACAGGTGGACGTAGGCCGAACATTCAAATAACTCGCCAGATAAATCGTTGCTTTTCCATTTAATTCATATATGAATTAATTCAAAATTGAACAGTAAATTTCAAAGTTGGAAGGCCACAAGAGGGGGACAATGTTTCAAAAATGAAACGACATATCATTGCATGAGGGATGTGGTAGGAATTGAATGCTTGAATTAAGACTGGGGAAGTACTGAGGGGAAGGGGCTGCAGGCCTTGTAGCAGGTGGGTGTGCAGAAATGTAGCTATCCAAAGCCAAACACATTACTGCGGCTTGTCACACCTGTACCTACCAAGCAGCAAAGGCCAAGATAGATCGTTATTTTACTGACAGATTGAATACAGTGCAATGCCTCCCATATAGAGGTGAATAAGAGTAGTAGTAGAAGTAGTAGTAGTAGTAGTAGAAAAGTTGGTCAAGTTAAATCAAGGCTAAGGAATTGGAAATGTGCAACTTGGCCCAAGAAAAACTAATTACAGAGCAACGACATTTGAAAAAAGCATTCAAATCATGCTTTGAAAACACTACTTGTCTATCCCAATTTCAATTCAATCTGTCTTTGGAAACCGCTTAAGAGAGTGAGTGCACCATTCTCAGAGGAACTGCAGATACTGAAATGATGCGTGGAGTGAAGTGAGCAAGCTATTTTTCCATCTCCCTGGCGAGCATCGCCCACCTGTCTGCTGAGGCTCCCTCAGCAGACTGAAGCTGACTACTACTGCGCAGCTGCTACAGACTGTGGGCTGCCCATTGTGACACGTGGTCCCATTGTGACACGTGGTCCCATTGTTCCAGGAATAGAACACATCCAAGCATTGTGTTCTATGAATGGCATGATTCCTATCACAGTGTTCCATGGATGGAACACATCCTATTTACTGCAGGCAAGCAGCGCACCTAGCTGCTGCTGCTGCTGCTACAAGCCACTAGAATACCGTCTGTCAGACAGGTGGACGTAGGCCGAACATTCAAATAACTCGCCAGATAAATCGTTGCTTTTCCATTTAATTCATATATGAATTAATTCAAAATTGAACAGTAAATTTCAAAGTTGGAAGGCCACAAGAGGGGGACAATGTTTCAAAAATGAAACGACATATCATTGCATGAGGGATGTGGTAGGAATTGAATGCTTGAATCAAGACTGGGGAAGTACTGAGGGGAAGGGGCTGCAGGCCTTGTAGCAGGTGGGTGTGCAGAAATGTAGCTATCCAAAGCCAAACACATTACTGCAGCTTGTCACACCTGTACCTACCAAGCAGCAAAGGTCAAGATAGATCGTTATTTTACTGACAGATTGAATACAGTGCAATGCCTCCCATATAGAGCTGAATAAGAGTAGTAGTAGTAGTAGTAGTAGAAGAGTTGGTCAAGTTAAATCAAGGCTAAGGAATTGGAAATGTGCAACTTGGACCAAGAAAAACTAATTACAGAGCAACGACATTTGAAAAAAGCATTCAAATCATGCTTTGAAAACACTACTTGTGTATCCCAATTTCAATTCAATCTGTCTTTGTAAACCGCTTAAGAGAGTGAGTGCACCATTCTCAGAGGAACTGCAGATACTGAAATGATGCGTGGAGTGAAGTGAGCAAGCTATTTTTCCATCTCCCTGGCGAGCATCGCCCACCTGTCTGCTGAGGCTCCCTCAGCAGACTGAAGCTGACTACTACTGCGCAGCTGCTACAGACTGTGGGCTGCCCATTGTGACACGTGGTCCCATTGTGACACGTGGTCCCATTGTTCCAAGAATAGAACACATCCAAGCATTGTGTTCTATGAATGGCATGATTCCTATCACAGTGTTCCATGGATGGAACACATCCTATTTACTGCAGGCAAGCAGCGCACCTAGCTGCTGCTGCTGCTGCTACAAGCCACTAGAATACCGTCTGTCAGACAGGTGGACGTAGGCCGAACATTCAAATAACTCGCCAGATAAATCGTTGCTTTTCCATTTAATTCATATATGAATTAATTCAAAATTGAACAGTAAATTTCAAAGTTGGAAGGCCACAAGAGGGGGACAATGTTTCAAAAATGAAACGACATATCATTGCATGAGGGATGTGGTAGGAATTGAATGCTTGAATTAAGACTGGGGAAGTACTGAGGGGAAGGGGCTGCAGGCCTTGTAGCAGGTGGGTGTGCAGAAATGTAGCTATCCAAAGCCAAACACATTACCGCAGCTTGTCACACCTGTACCTACCAAGCAGCAAAGGCCAAGATAGATCGTTATTTTACTGACAGATTGAATACAGTGCAATGCCTCCCATATAGAGGTGAATAAGAGTAGTAGTAGTAGTAGTAGTAGAAGAGTTGGTCAAGTTAAATCAAGGCTAAGGAATTGGAAATGTGCAACTTGGACCAAGAAAAACTAATTACAGAGCAACGACATTTGAAAAAAGCATTCAAATCATGCTTTGAAAACACTACTTGTGTATCCCGATTTCAATTCAATCTGTCTTTGGAAACCGCTTAAGAGAGTGAGCGCACCATTCTCAGAGGAACTGCAGATACTGAAATGATGCGTGGAGTGAAGTGAGCAAGCTATTTTTCCATCTCCCTGGCGAGCATCGCCCACCTGTCTGCTGAGGCTCCCTCAGCAGACTGAAGCTGACTACTACTACGCAGCTGCTACAGAATGTGGGCTGCCCATTGTGACACGTGGTCCCATTGTGACACGTGGTCCCATTGTTCCAGGAATAGAACACATCCAAGCATTGTGTTCTATGAATGGCATGATTCCTATCACAGTGTTCCATTGATGGAACACATCCTATTTACTACAGGCAAGCAGCGCACCTAGCTGCTGCTGCTGCTGCTGCTACAAGCCACTAGAATACCGTCTGTCAGACAGGTGGACGTAGGCCGAACATTCAAATAACTCGCCAGATAAATCGTTGCTTTTCCATTTAATTCATATATCAATTAATTCAAAATTGAACAGTAAATTTCAAAGTTGGAAGGCCACAAGAGGGGGACAATGTTTCAAAAATGAAATGACATATCATTGCATGAGGGATGTGGTAGGAATTGAATGCTTGAATTAAGACTGGGGAAGTACTGAGGGGAAGGGGCTGCAGGCCTTGTAGAAGGTGGGTGTGCAGAAATGTAGCTATCCAAAGCCAAACACATTACTGCAGCTTGTCACACCTGTACCTACCAAGCAGCAAAGGCCAAGATAGATCGTTATTTTACTGGCAGATTGAATACAGTGCAATGCCTCCCATATAGAGGTGAATAAGAGTAGTAGTAGTAGTAGTAGTAATAGTAGTAGTAGTAGAAGAGTTGGTCACGTTAAATCAAGGCTAAGGAATTGGAAATGTGCAACTTGGACCAAGAAAAACTAATTACAGAGCAACGACATTTGAAAAAAGCATTCAAATCATACTTTGAAAACACTACTTGTGTATCCCAATTTCAATTCAATCTGTCTTTGGAAACCGCTTAAGAGAGTGAGTGCACCATTCTCAGAGGAACTGCAGATACTGAAATGATGCGTGGAGTGAAGTGAGCAAGCTATTTTTCCATCTCCCTGGCGAGCATCGCCCACCTGTCTGCTGAGGCTCCCTCAGCAGACTGAAGCTGACTACTACTGCGCAGCTGCTACAGACTGTGGGCTGCCCATTGTGACACGTGGTCCCATTGTGACACGTGGTCCCATTGTTCCAGGAATAGAACACATCCAAGCATTGTGTTCTATGAATGGCATGATTCCTATCACAGTGTTCCATGGATGGAACACATCCTATTTACTGCAGGCAAGCAGCGCACCTAGCTGCTGCTGCTGCTGCTGCTACAAGCCACTAGAATACCGTCTGTCAGACAGGTGGACGTAGGCCGAACATTCAAATAACTCGCCAGATAAATCGTTGCTTTTCCATTTAATTCATATATGAATTAATTCAAAATTGAACAGTAAATTTCAAAGTTGGAAGGCCACAAGAGGGGTACAATGTTTCAAAAATGAAACGACATATCATTGCATGAGGGATGTGGTAGGAATTGAATGCTTGAATTAAGACTGGGGAAGTACTGAGGGGAAGGGGCTGCAGGCCTTGTAGCAGGTGGGTGTGCAGAAATGTAGCTATCCAAAGCCAAACACATTACCGCAGCTTGTCACACCTGTATCTACCAAGCAGCAAAGGCCAAGATAGATCGTTATTTTACTGACAAATTGAATACAGTGCAATGCCTCCCATATAGAGGTGAATAAGAGTAGTAGTAGTAGTAGTAGTAGAAGAGTTGGTCAAGTTAAATCAAGGCTAAGGAATTGGAAATGTGCAACTTGGACCAAGAAAAACTAATTACAGAGCAACGACATTTGAAAAAAGCTTTCAAGTCATGCTTTGAAAACACTACTTGTGTATCCCGATTTCAATTCAATCTGTCTTTGGAAACCGCTTAAGAGAGTGAGTGCACCATTCTCAGAGGAACTGCAGATACTGAAATGATGCGTGGAGTGAAGTGAGCAAGCTATTTTTCCATCTCCCTGGCGAGCATCGCCCACCTGTCTGCTGAGGCTCCCTCAGCAGACTGAAGCTGACTACTACTGCGCAGCTGCTACAGACTGTGGGCTGCCCATTGTGACTCGTGGTCCCATTGTGACACGTGGTCCCATTGTTCCAGGAATAGAACACATCCAAGCATTGTGTTCTATGAATGGCATGATTCCTATCACAGTGTTCCATGGATGGAACACATCCTATTTACTGCAGGCAAGCAGCGCACCTAGCTGCTGCTGCTGCTGCTGCTGCTACAAGCCACTAGAATACCGTCTGTCAGACAGGTGGACGTAGGCCGAACATTCAAATAACTCGCCAGATAAATCGTTGCTTTTCCATTTAATTCATATATGAATTAATTCAAAATTGAACAGTAAATTTCAAAGTTGGAAGGCCACAAGAGGGGTACAATGTTTCAAAAATGAAACGACATATCATTGCATGAGGGATGTGGTAGGAATTGAATGCTTGAATTAAGACTGGGGAAGTACTGAGGGGAAGGGGCTGCAGGCCTTGTAGCAGGTGGGTGTGCAGAAATGTAGCTATCCAAAGCCAAACACATTACTGCAGCTTGTCACACCTGTATCTACCAAGCAGCAAAGGACAAGATAGATCGTTATTTTACTGACAGATTGAGTTCTCCTTCAATGGAAGTCTTCAAACAGAGGCTAGACAGACATCTGACTGGGATGATTTAGCGAATCCTGCTTTGAGCAGGGGGTTGGACCAGATGGCCCAGGAGGTCCCTTCCAACTCTACGATTCTATGATTGAATACAGTGCAATGCCTCCCATTTAGAGGTGAATAAGAGTAGTAGTAGTAGCAGTAGTAGTAGAAGAGTTGGTCAAGTTAAATCAAGGCTAAGGAATTGGAAATGTGCAACTTGGACCAAGAAAAACTAATTACAGAGCAACGACATTTGAAAAAAGCATTCAAATCATGCTTTGAAAACACTACTTGTGTATCCCGATTTCAATTCAATCTGTCTTTGGAAACCGCTTAAGAGAGTGAGTGCACCATTCTCAGAGGAACTGCAGATACTGAAATGATGCGTGGAGTGAAGTGAGCAAGCTATTTTTCCATCTCCCTGGCTCCCTCAGCAGACTGAAGCTGACTACTACTGCGCAGCTGCTACAGACTGTGGGCTGCCCATTGTGACACGTGGTCCCATTGTGACACGTGGTCCCATTGTTCCAGGAATAGAACACATCCAAGCATTGTGTTCTATGAATGGCATGATTCCTATCACAGTGTTCCATGGATGGAACACATCCTATTTACTGCAGGCAAGCAGCGCACCTAGCTGCTGCTGCTGCTGCTGCTACAAGCCACTAGAATACCGTCTGTCAGACAGGTGGACGTAGGGCGAACATTCAAATAACTCGCCAGATAAATCGTTGCTTTTCCATTTAATTCTTATATGAATTAATTCAAAATTGAACAGTAAATTTCAAAGTTGGAAGGCCATAAGAGGGGGACAATGTTTCAAAAATGAAACGACATATCATTGCATGAGGGATGTGGTAGGAATTGAATGCTTGAATTAAGACTGGGGAAGTACTGAGGGGATGGGGCTGCAGGCCTTGTAGCAGGTGGGTGTGCAGAAATGTAGCTATCCAAAGCCAAACACACTACTGCAGCTTGTCACACCTTTACCTACCAAGCAGCAAAGGCCAAGATAGATCGTTATTTTACTGACAGATTGAATACAGTGCAATGCCTCCCATATAGAGGTGAATAAGAGTAGTAGTAGTAGTAGTAGTAGTAATAGTAGAAGAGTTGGTCAAGTTAAATCAAGGCTAAGGAATTGGAAATGTGCAACTTGGACCAAGAAAAACTAATTACAGAGCAACGACATTTGAAAAAAGCATTCAAATCATGCTTTGAAAACACTACTTGTCTATCCCAATTTCAATTCAATCTGTCTTTGGAAACCGCTTAAGAGAGTGAGTGCACCATTCTCAGAGGAACTGCAGATACTGAAATGATGCGTGGAGTGAAGTGAGCAAGCTATTTTTCCATCTCCCTGGCGAGCATCGCCCACCTGTCTGCTGAGGCTCCCTCAGCAGACTGAAGCTGACTACTACTGCGCAGCTGCTACAGACTGTGGGCTGCCCATTGTGACAAGTGGTCCGATTGTGACACGTGGTCCCATTGTTCCAGGAATAGAACACATCCAAGCATTGTGTTCTATGAATGGCATGATTCCTATCACAGTGTTCCATGGATGGAACACATCCTATTTACTGCAGGCAAGCAGCGCACCTAGCTGCTGCTGCTGCTGCTGCTGCTGCTACAAGCCACTAGAATACCGTCTGTCAGACAGGTGGACGTAGGCCGAACATTCAAATAACTCACCAGATAAATCGTTGCTTTTCCATTTAATTCATATATGAATTAATTAAAAATTGAACAGTAAATTTCAAAGTTGGAAGGCCACAAGAGGGGGACAATGTTTCAAAAATGAAACGACATATCATTGCATGAGGGATGTGGTAGGAATTGAATGCTTGAATTAAGACTGGGGAAGTACTGAGGGGAAGGGGCTGCAGGCCTTGTAGCAGGTGGGTGTGCAGAAATGTAGCTATCCAAAGCCAAACACATTACCGCAGCTTGTCACACCTGTACCTACCAAGCAGCAAAGGCCAAGATAGATCGTTATTTTACTGACAAATTGAATACAGTGCAATGCCTCCCATATAGAGGTGAATAAGAGTAGTAGTAGTAGTAGTAGTAGAAGAGTTGGTCAAGTTAAATCAAGGCTAAGGAATTGGAAATGTGCAACTTGGACCAAGAAAAACTAATTACAGAGCAACGACATTTGAAAAAAGCATTCAAATCATGCTTTGAAAACACTACTTGTGTATCCCGATTTCAATTCAATCTGTCTTTGGAAACCACTTAAGAGAGTGAGTGCACCATTCTCAGAGGAACTGCAGATACTGAAATGATGCGTGGAGTGAAGTGAGCAAGCTATTTTTCCATCTCCCTGGCGAGCATCGCCCACCTGTCTGCTGAGGCTCCCTCAGCAGACTGAAGCTGACTACTACTGCGCAGCTGCTACAGACTGTGGGCTGCCCATTGTGACACGTGGTCCCATTGTGACACGTGGTCCCATTGTTCCAGGAATAGAACACATCCAAGCATTGTGTTCTATGAATGGCATGATTCCTATCACAGTGTTCCATGGATGGAACACATCCTATTTACTGCAGGCAAGCAGCGCACCTAGCTGCTGCTGCTGCTACAAGCCACTAGAATGCCGTCTGTCAGACAGGTGGACGTAGGCCGAACATTCAAATAACTCGCCAGATAAATCGTTGCTTTTCCATTTAATTCATATATGAATTAATTCAAAATTGAACAGTAAATTTCAAAGTTGGAAGGCCACAAGAGGGGTACAATGTTTCAAAAATGAAACGACATATCATTGCATGAGGGATGTGGTAGGAATTGAATGCTTGAATTAAGACTGGGGAAGTACTGAGGGGAAGGGGCTGCAGGCCTTGTAGCAGGTGGGTGTGCAGAAATGTAGCTATCCAAAGCCAAACACATTACTGCAGCTTGTCAAACCTGTACCTACCAAGCAGCAAAGGCCAAGATAGATCGTTATTTTACTGACAGATTGAATACAGTGCAATGCCTCCCATATAGAGGTGAATAAGAGTAGTAGTAGTAGTAGTAGTAGTAGAAGAGTTGGTCAAGTTAAATCAAGGCTAAGGAATTGGAAATGTGCAACTTGGACCAAGAAAAACTAATTACAGAGCAACGACATTTGAAAAAAGCATTCAAATCATGCTTTGAAAACACTACTTGTGTATCCTGATTTCAATTCAATCTGTCTTTGGAAAGCGCTTAAGAGAGTGAGTGCACCATTCTCAGAGGAACTGCAGATACTGAAATGATGCGTGGAGTGAAGTGAGCAAGCTATTTTTCCATCTCCCTGGCGAGCATTGCCCACCTGTCTGCTGAGGCTCCCTCAGCAGACTGAAGCTGACTACTACTGCGCAGCTGCTACAGACTGTGGGCTGCCCATTGTGACACGTGGTCCCATTGTGACACGTGGTCCCATTGTTCCAGGAATAGAACACATCCAAGCATTGTGTTCTATGAATGGCATGATTCCTATCACAGTGTTCCATGGATGGAACACATCCTATTTACTGCAGGCAAGCAGCGCACCTAGCTGCTGCTGCTTCAAGCCACTAGAATACCGTCTGTCAGACAGGTGGACGTAGGCCGAACATTCAAATAACTCGCCAGATAAATCGTTGCTTTTCCATTTTATTCAAATATTAATTAATTCAAAATTGAACAGTAAATTTCAAAGTTGGAAGGCCTCAAGAGGGGGACAATATTTCAAAAATGAAACGACATATCATTGCATGAGGGATGTGGTAGGAATTGAATGCATGAATTAAGACTGGGGAAGTACTGAGGGGAAGGGGCTGCAGGCCTTGTAGCAGGTGGGTGTGCAGAAATGTAGCTATCCAAAGCCAAACATATTACTGCAGCTTGTCACACCTGTACCTACCAAGCAGCAAAGGAGAAGATAGATCGTTATTTTACTGACAGATTGAATACAGTGCAATGCCTCCCATATAGAGGTGAATAAGAGTAGTAGTAGTAGTAGAAGATTTGATCAAGTTAAATCAAGGCTAAGGAATTGGAAATGTGCAACTTGGACCAAGAAAAACTAATTACAGAGCAACGACATTTGAAAAAAGCATTCAAATCATGCTTTGAAAACACTATTTGTGTATCCCGATTTCAATTCAATCTGTCTTTGGAAACCGCTTAAGAGAGTGAGTGCACCATTCTCAGAGGAACTGCAGATACTGAAATGATGCGTGGAGTGAAGTGAGCAAGCTCTTTTTCCATCTCCCTGGCGAGCATCGCCCACCTGTCTGCTGAGGCTCCCTCAGCAGACTGAAGCTGACTACTACTGTGCAGCTGCTACAGACTGTGGGCTGCCCATTGTGACACGTGATCCCATTGTGACACGTGGTCCCATTGTTCCAGGAATAGAACACATCCAAGCATTGTGTTCTATGAATGGCATGATTCCTATCACAGTGTTCCATGGATGGAACACATCCTATTTACTGCAGGCAAGCAGCGCACCTAGCTGCTGCTGCTGCTGCTGCTACAAGCCACTAGAATACCGTCTGTCAGACAGGTGGACGTAGGCCGAACATTCAAATAACTCACCAGATAAATCGTTGCTTTTCCATTTAATTCATATATGAATTAATTCAAAATTGAACAGTAAATTTCAAAGTTGGAAGGCCACAAGAGGGGGACAATGTTTCAAAAATGAAACGACATATCATTGCATGAGGGATGTGGTAGGAATTGAATGCTTGAATTAAGACTGGGGAACTACTGAGGGGAAGGGGCTGCAGGCTTTGTAGCAGGTGGGTGTGCAGAAATATAGCTATCCAAAGCCAAACACATTACTGCAGCTTGTCACACCTGTACCTACCAAGCAGCAAAGGCCAAGATAGATCGTTATTTTACTGACAGATTGAATACAGTGCAATGCCTCCCATATAGAGGTGAATAAGAGTAGTAGTAGAAGAGTTGGTCAAGTTAAATCAAGGCTAAGGAATTGGAAATGTGCAACTTGGACCAAGAAAAACTAATTACAGAGCAACTACATTTGAAAAAAGCATTCAAATCATGCTTTGAAAACACTACTTGTGTATCCCGATTTCAATTCAATCTGTCTTTGGAAACCGCTTAAGAGAGTGAGTGCACCATTATCAGAGGAACTGCAGATACTGAAATGATGCGTGGAGTGAAGTGAGCAAGCTATTTTTCCATCTTCCATCTTCCTGGCGAGCATCGCCCACCTGTCTGCTGAGGCTCCCTCAGCAGACTGAAGCTGACTACAACTGCGCAGCTGCTACAGACTGTGGGCTGCCCATTGTGACACATGGTCCCATTGTGACACGTGGTCCCATTGTTCCAAGAATAGAACACATCCAAGCATTGTGTTCTATGAATGGCATGATTCCTATCACAGTGTTCCATTGATGGAACACATCCTATTTACTGCAGGCAAGCAGCGCACCTAACTGCTGCTGCTGCTGCTGCTGCTACAAGCCACTAGAATACCGTCTGTCTGACAGGTGGACGTAGGCCGAACATTCAAATAACTCGCCAGATAAATCGTTGCTTTTCCATTTAATTCATATATGAATTAATTGAAAATTGAACAGTAAATTTCAAAGTTGGAAGGCCACAAGAGGGGGACAATGTTTCAAAAATGAAACGACATATCATTGCATGAGGGATGTGGTAGGAATTGAATGCTTGAATTAAGACTGGGGAAGTACTGAGGGGAAGGGGCTGCAGGCCTTGTAGCAGGTGGGTGTGCAGAAATGTAGCTATCCAAAGCCAAACACATTACTGCAGCTTGTCACACCTGTACCTACCAAGCAGCAAAGGCCAAGATAGATCGTTGTTTTACTGGCAGATTGAATACAGTGCAATGCCTCCCATATAGAGGTGAATAAGAGTAATAGTGTTAGTAGTAGTAGTAGAAGAGTTGGTCAAGTTAAATCAAGGCTAAGGAATTGGAAATGTGCAACTTGGACCAAGAAAAACTAATTACAGAGCAACGACATTTGAAAAAAGCATTCAAATCATACTTTGAAAACACTACTTGTGTATCCCAATTTCAATTCAATCTGTCTTTGGAAACCGCTTAAGAGAGTGAGTACACCATTCTCAGAGGAACTGCAGATACTGAAATGATGCGTGGAGTGAAGTGAGCAAGCTATTTTTCCATCTCCCTGGCGAGCATCGCCCACCTGTCTGCTGAGGCTCCCTCAGCAGACTGAAGCTGACTAGTACTGCGCAGCTTCTGCAGACTGTGGGCTGCCCATTGTGACACGTGGTCCCATTGTGACACGTGGTCCCATTGTTCCAGGAATAGAACACATCCAAGCATTGTGTTCTATGAATGGCATGATTCCTATCACAGTGTTCCATGGATGGAACTCATCCTATTTACTGCAGGCAAGCAGCGCACCTAGCTGCTGCTGCTGCTGCTACAAGCCACTAGAATACCGTCTGTCAGACAGGTGGACGTAGGCCGAACATTCAAATAACTCGCCAGATAAATCGTTGCTTTTCCATTTAATTCATATATGAATTAATTCAAAATTGAACAGTAAATTTCAAAGTTGGAAGGCCACAAGAGGGGGACAATGTTTCAAAAATGAAACGACATATCATTGCATGAGGGATGTGGTAGGAATTGAATGCTTGAATTAAGACTGGGGAAGTACTGAGGGGAAGGGGCTGGAGGCCTTGTAGCAGGTGGGTGTGCAGAAATGTAGCTATCCAAAGCCAAACACATTACTGCAGCTTGTCACACCTGTACCTACCAAGCAGCAAAGGCCAAGATAGATCGTTATTTTACTGACAGATTGAATACAGTGCAATGCCTCCCATATAGAGGTGAATAAGAGTAGTAGTAGTAGAAGAGTTGGTCAAGTTAAATCAAGGCTAAGGAATTGGAAATGTGCAACTTGGACCAAGAAAAACTAATTACAGAGCAACAACATTTGAAAAAAGCATTCAAATCATGCTTTGAAAACACTACTTGTGTATCCCGATTTCAATTCAATCTGTCTTTGGAAACTGCTTAAGAGATTGAGTGCACCATTCTCAGAGGAACTGCAGATACTGAAATGATGCGTGGAGTGAAGTGAGCAAGCTATTTTTCCATCTCCCTGGCGAGCATCGCCCACCTGTCTGCTGAGGCTCCCTCAGCAGACTGCAGCTGACTACTACTGCGCAGCTGCTACAGACTGTGGGCGACCCATTGTGACACGTGGTCCCATTGTGACACGTGGTCCCATTGTTCCAGGAATAGAACACATCCAAGCATTGTGTTCTATGAATGGCATGATTCCTATCACAGTGTTCCATGGATGGAACACATCCTATTTACTGCAGGCAAGCAGCGCACCTAGCTGCTGCTGCTGCTGCTGCTGCTGCTGCTGCTACAAGCCACTAGAATAATGTCTGTCAGACAGGTGGACGTAGGCCGAACATTCAAATAACTCGCCAGATAAATCGTTGCTTTTCCATTTAATTCATATATAAATTAATTCAAAATTGAACAGTAAATTTCAAAGTTGTAAGGCCACAAGAGGGGGACAATGTTTCAAAAATGAAACGACATATCATTGCATGAGGGATGTGGTAGGAATTGAATGCTTGAATTAAGACTGGGGAAGTACTGAGGGGAAGGGGCTGCAGGCCTTGTAGCAGGTGGGTGTGCAGAAATGTAGCTATCCAAAGCCAAACACATTACTGCAGCTTGTCACAACTGTACCTACCAAGCAGCAAAGGCCAAGATAGATCGTTATTTTACTGACAAATTGAATACAGTGCAATGCCTCCCATATAGAGGTGAATAAGAGTAGTAGTAGTAGTGGTAGTAGTAGTAGTAGAAGAGTTATGTGTTATCCAAAGCCAAACACATTACCGCAGCTTGTCACACCTGTACCTACCAAGCAGCAAAGGCCAAGATAGATCGTTATTTTACTGACAAATTGCAGTAAAATTGCAGTGCAATGCCTCCCATATAGAGGTGAATAAGAATAGTAGTAGTAGTAGTAGTAGAAGAGTTGGTCAAGTTAAATCAAGGCTAAGGAATTGGAAATGTGCAACTTGGACCAAGAAAAACTAATTACAGAGCAACGACATTTGAAAAAAGCATTCAAATCATGCTTTGAAAACACTACTTGTGTATCCCGATTTCAATTCAATCTGTCTTTGGAAACCGCTTAAGAGAGTGAGTGCACCATTCTCAGAGGAACTGCAGATACTGAAATGATGCGTGGAGTGAAGTGAGCAAGCTGTTTTTCCATCTCCCTGGCGAGCATCGCCCACCTGTCTGCTGAGGCTCCCTCAGCAGACTGAAGCTGACTACTACTGCGCAGCTGCTACAGACTGTGGGCTGCCCATTGTGACACGTGGTCCCATTGTGACACGTGGTCCCATTGTTCCAAGAATAGAACACATCCAAGCATTGTGTTCTATGAATGGCATGATTCCTATCACAGTGTTCCATGGATGGAACACATCCTATTTACTGCAGGCAAGCAGTGCACCTAGCTGCTGCTGCTGCTGCTGCTACAAGCCACTAGAATACCGTCTTGTCAGACAGGTGGATGTAGGCCGAACATTCAAATAACTCGCCAGATAAATCGTTGCTTTTCCATTTAATTCATATATGAATTAATTCAAAATTGAACAGTAAATTTCAAAGTTGGAAGGCCACAAGAGGGGGACAATGTTTCAAAAATGAAACGACATATCATTGCATGAGGGATGTGGTAGGAATTGAATGCTTGAATCAAGACTGGGGAAGTACTGAGGGGAAGGGGCTGCAGGCCATGTAGCAGGTGGGTGTGCAGAAATGTAGCTATCCAAAGCCAAACACATTACTGCAGCTTGTCACACCTGTACCTACCAAGCAGCAAAGGCCAAGATAGATCGTTATTTTACTGACAGATTGAATACAGTGCAATGCCTCCCATATAGAGGTGAATAAGAGTAGTAGTAGTAGTAGTAGTAGTAGTAGAAGAGTTGGTCAAGTTAAATCAAGGCTAAGGAATTGGAAATGTGCAACTTGGACCAAGAAAAACTAATTACAGAGCAACGACATTTGAAAAAAGCATTCAAATCATGCTTTGAAAACACTACTTGTCTATCCCAATTTCAATTCAATCTGTCTTTGGAAACCGCTTAAGAGAGTGAGTGCACCATTCTCAGAGGAACTGCAGATACTGAAATGATGCGTGGAGTGAAGTGAGCAAGCTATTTTTCCATCTCCCTGGCGAGCATCGCCCACCTGTCTGCTGAGGCTCCCTCAGCAGACTGAAGCTGACTACTACTGCGCAGCTGCTACAGACTGTGGGCTGCCCATTGTGACACGTGGTCCCATTGTGACACGTGGTCCCATTGTTCCAGGAATAGAACACATCCAAGCATTGTGTTCTATGAATGGCATGATTCCTAACACAGTGTTCCATGGATGGAACACATCCTATTTACTGCAGGCAAGCAGCGCACCTAGCTGCTGCTGCTGCTGCTGCTACAAGCCACTAGAATACCGTCTGTCAGACAGGTGGACGTAGGCCGAACATTCAAATAACTCGCCAGATAAATCGTTGCTTTTCCATTTAATTCATATATGAATTAATTCAAAATTGAACAGTAAATTTCAAAGTTGGAAGGCCACAAGAGGGGGACAATGTTTCAAAAATGAAACGACATATCATTGCATGAGGGATGTGGTAGGAATTGAATGCTTGAATTAAGACTGGGGAAGTACTGAGGGGAAGGGGCTGCAGGCCTTGTAGCAGGTGGGTGTGCAGAAATGTAGCTATCCAAAGCCAAACACATTACCGCAGCTTGTCATACCTGTACCTACCAAGCAGCAAAGGCCAAGAATGATCGTTATTTTACTGACAGATTGAATACAGTGCAATGCCTCCCATATAGAGGTGAATAAGAGTAGTAATAGTAGTAGTAGTAGAAGAGTTGGTCAAGTTAAATCAAGGCTAAGGAATTGGAAATGTGCAACTTGGACCAAGAAAAACTAATTACAGAGCAACGATATTTGAAAAAAGCATTCAAATCATGCTTTGAAAACACTACTTGTGTATCCCAATTTCAATTCAATATGTCTTTGGAAACCGCTTAATAGAGTGAGTGCACCATTCTCAGAGGAACTTCAGATACTGAAATGATGCGTGGAGTGAAGTGAGCAAGCTATTTTTCCATCTCCCTGGCGAGCATCGCCCACCTGTCTGCTGAGGCTCCCTCAGCAGACTGAAGCTGACTACTACTGCGCAGCTGCTACAGACTGTGGCCTGCCCATTGTGACACGTGGTCCCATTGTGACACGTGGTCCCATTGTTATAGGAATAGAACACATCCAAGCATTGTGTTCTATGAATGGCATGATTCCTATCACAGTGTTCCATGGATGGAACACATCCTATTTACTGCAGGCAAGCAGCGCACCTAGCTGCTGCTGCTGCTGCTGCTGCTACAAACCACTAGAATACCGTCTGTCAGACAGGTGGACGTAGGCTGAACATTCAAATAACTCGCCAGATAAATCGTTGCTTTTCCATTTAATTCATATATGAATTAATTCAAAATTGAACAGTAAATTTCAAAGTTGGAAGGCCACAAGAGGGGGACAATGTTTCAAAAATGAAACGACATATCATTGCATGAGGGATGTGGTAGGAATTGAATGCTTGAATTAAGACTGGGGAAGTACTGAGGGGAAGGGGCTGCAGGCCTTGTAGCAGGTGGGTGTGCAGAAATGTAGCTATCCAAAGCCAAACACATTACCGCAGCTTGTCACACCTGTACCTACCAAGCAGCAAAGGCCAAGATAGATCGTTATTTTACTGACAAATTGAATACAGTGCAATGCCTCCCATATAGAGGTGAATAAGAGTAGTAGTAGTAGTAGTAGTAGAAGAGTTGGTCAAGTTAAATCAAGGCTAAGGAATTGGAAATGTGCAACTTGGACCAAGAAAAACTAATTACAGAGCAACGACATTTGAAAAAAGCATTCAAATCATGCTTTGAAAACACTACTTGTGTATCCCGATTTCAATTCAATCTGTCTTTGGAAACCGCTTAAGAGAGTGAGTGCACCATTCTCAGAGGAACTGCAGATACTGAAATGATGCGTGGAGTGAAGTGAGCAAGCTATTTTTCCATCTCCCTGGCGAGCATCGCCCACCTGTCTGCTGAGGCTCCCTCAGCAGACTGAAGCTGACTACTACTGCGCAGCTGCTACAGACTGTGGGCTGCCCATTGTGACACGTGGTCCCATTGTGACACGTGGTCCCATTGTTCCAGGAATAGAACACATCCAAGCCTTGTGTTCTATGAATGGCATGATTCCTATCACAGTGTTCCATGGATGGAACACATCCTATTTACTGCAGGCAAGCAGCGCACCTAGCTGCTGCTGCTGCTGCTGCTACAAGCCACTAGAATACCGTCTGTCAGACAGGTGGACGTAGGCCGAACATTCAAATAACTCGCCAGATAAATCGTTGCTTTTCCATTTAATTCATATATGAATTAATTCAAAATTGAACAGTAAATTTCAAAGTTGGAAGGCCACAAGAGGGGGACAATGTTTCAAAAATGAAACGACATATCATTGCATGAGGGATGTGGTAGGAATTGAATGCTTGAATTAAGAGTGGGGAAGTACTGAGGGGAAGGGGCTGCAGGCCTTGTAGCAGGTGGGTGTGCAGAAATGTAGCTATCCAAAGCCAAACACATTACTGCAGCTTGTCACACCTGTACCTACCAAGCAGCAAAGGCCAAGATAGATCGTTATTTTACTGACAGATTGAATACAGTGCAATGCCTCCCATATAGAGGTGAATAAGAGTAGTAGTAGTAGTAGTAGTAGAAGAGTTGGTCAAGTTAAATCAAGGCTAAGGAATTGGAAATGTGCAACTTGGACCAAGAAAAACTAATTACAGAGCAACGACATTTGAAAAAAGCATTCAAATCATGCTTTGAAAACACTACTTGTCTATCCCAATTTCAATTCAATCTGTCTTTGGAAACCGCTTAAGAGAGTGAGTGCACCATTCTCAGAGGAACTGCAGATACTGAAATGATGCGTGGAGTGAAGTGAGCAAGCTATTTTTCCATCTCCCTGGCGAGCATCGCCCACCTGTCTGCTGAGGCTCCCTCAGCAGACTGAAGCTGACTACTACTGCGCAGCTGCTACAGACTGTTGGCTGCCCATTGTGACACGTGGTCCCATTGGGACACGTGGTCCCATTGTTCCAGGAATAGAACACATCCAAGCATTGTGTTCTATGAATGGCATGATTCCTATCACAGTGTTCCATGGATGGAACACATCCTATTTACTGCAGGCAAGCAGCGCACCTAGCTGCTGCTGCTGCTGCTGCTGCTGCTACAAGCCACTAGAATACCGTCTGTCAGACAGGTGGACGTAGGCCGAACATTCAAATAACTCGCCAAATAAATCGTTGCTTTTCCATTTAATTCATATATGAATTAATTCAAAATTGAACAGTAAATTTCAAAGTTGGAAGGCCACAAGAGGGGGACAATGTTTCAAAAATGAAACGACATATCATTGCATGAGGGATGTGGTAGGAATTGAATGCTTGAATTAAGACTGGGGAAGTACTGAGGGGATGGGGCTGCAGGCCTTGTAGCAGGTGGGTTTGCAGAAATGTAGCTATCCAAAGCCAAACACATTACCGCAGCTTGTCATACCTGTACCTACCAAGCAGCAAAGGCCAAGATAGATCGTTATTTTACTGACAGATTGAATGCAGTGCAATGCCTCCCATATAGAGGTGAATAAGAGTAGTAGTAGTAGAAGAGTTGGTCAAGTTAAATCAAGGCTAAGGAATTGGAAATGTGCAACTTGGACCAAGAAAAACTAATTACAGAGCAACGACATTTGAAAAAAGCATTCAAATCATGCTTTGAAAACACTACTTGTGTATCCCGATTTCAATTCAATCTGTCTTTGGAAACCGCTTAAGAGATTGAGTGCACCATTCTCAGAGGAACTGCAGATACTGAAATGATGCATGGAGTGAAGTGAGCAAGCTATTTTTCCATCTCCCTGGCGAGCATCGCCCACCTGTCTGCTGAGGCTCCCTCAGCAGACTGAAGCTGACTACTACTGCGCAGCTGCTACAGACTGTGGGCTGCCCATTGTGACACGTGGTCCCATTGTGACACGTGGTCCCATTGTTCCAGGAATAGAACACATCCAAGCATTGTGTTCTATGAATGGCATGATTCCTATCACAGTGTTCAATGGATGGAACACATCCTATTTACTGCAGGCAAGCAGCGCACCTAGCTGCTGCTGCTGCTACAAGCCACTAGAATACAGTCTGTCAGACAGGTGGACGTAGGCCGAACATTCAAATAACTAGCCAGATAAATCGTTGCTTTTCCATTTAATTCATATATGAATTAATTCAAAATTGAACAGTAAATTTCAAAGTTGGAAGGCCACAAGAGGGGGACAATGTTTCAAAAATGAAACGACATATCATTGCATGAGGGATGTGGTAGGAATTGAATGCTTGAATTAAGACTGGGGAAGTACTGAGGGGAAGGGGCTGCAGGCCTTGTAGCAGGTGGGTGTGCAGAAATGTAGCTATCCAAAGCCAAACACATTACTGCAGCTTGTCACACCTGTACCTACCAAGCAGCAAAGGCCAAGATAGATCGTTATTTTACTGACAGATTGAATACAGTGCAATGCCTCCCATATAGAGGTGAATAAGAGTAGTAGTAGCATTAGTAGTAGTAGTAGTAGTAGTAGTAGTATTAGTAGTAGTAGTAGTAGAAGTAGAAGAGTTGGTCAAGTTAAATCAAGGCTAAGGAATTGGAAATGTGCAACTTGGACCAAGAAAAACTAATTACAGAGCAACGACATTTGAAAAAAGCATTCAAATCATGCTTTGAAAACACTACTTGTGTATCCCGATTTCAATTCAATCTGTCTTTGGAAACCGCTTAAGAGAGTGAGTGCACCATTCTCAGAGGAACTGCAGATACTGAAATGATGCGTGGAGTGAAGTGAGCAAGCTATTTTTCCATCTCCCTGGCGAGCATCGCCCACCTGTCTGCTGAGGCTCCCTCAGCAGACTGAAGCTGACTACTACTGCGCAGCTGCTACAGACTGTGGGCTGCCCATTGTGACACGTGGTCCCATTGTGACACGTGGTCCCATTGTTCCAGGAATAGAACACATCCAAGAATTGTGTTCTATGAATGGCATGATTCCTATCACAGTGTTCCATGGATGGAACACATCCTATTTACTGCAGGCAAGCAGCGCACCTAGCTGCTGCTGCTGCTGCTGCTGCTGCTACAAGCCACTAGAATACCGTCTGTCAGACAGGTGGACGTAGGCCGAACATTCAAATAACTAGCCAGATAAATCGTTGCTTTTCCATTTAATTCATATATAAATTAATTCAAAATTGAACAGTAAATTTCAAAGTTGGAAGGCCACAAGAGGGGGACAATGTTTCAAAAATGAAACGACATATCATTGCATGAGGGATGTGGTAGGAATTGAATGCTTGAATTAAGACTGGGGAAGTACTGAGGGGAAGGGGCTGCAGGCCTTGTAGCAGGTGGGTGTGCAGAAATGTAGCTATCCAAAGCCAAACACATTACTGCAGCTTGTCACAACTGTACCTACCAAGCAGCAAAGGCCAAGATAGATCGTTATTTTACTGACAGATTGAATACAGTGCAATGCCTCCCATATAGAGGTGAATAAGAGTAGTAGTAGTAGTAGTAGTAGTAGTAGTAGTAGTAGAAGAGTTGGTCAAGTTAAATCAAGGCTAAGGAATTGGAAATGTGCAACTTGGACCAAGAAAAACTAATTACAGAGCAACGACATTTGAAAAAAGCATTCAAATCATGCTTTGAAAACACTACTTGTGTATCCCGATTTCAATTCAATCTGTCTTTGGAAACCGCTTAAGAGAGTGAGTGCACCATTCTCAGAGGAACTGCAGATACTGAAATGATGCGTGGAGTGAAGTGAGCAAGCTATTTTTCCATCTCCCTGGCTCCCTCAGCAGACTGAAGCTGACTACTACTGCGCAGCTGCTACAGACTGTGGGCTGCCCATTGTGACACGTGGTCCCATTGTGACACGTGGTCCCATTGTTCCAGGAATAGAACACATCCAAGCATTGTGTTCTATGAATGGCATGATTCCTATCACAGTGTTCCATGGATGGAACACATCCTATTTACTGCAGGCAAGCAGCGCACCTAGCTGCTGCTGCTGCTGCTGCTGCTACAAGCCACTAGAATACCGTCTGTCAGACAGGTGGACGTAGGGCGAACATTCAAATAACTAGCCAGATAAATCGTTGCTTTTCCATTTAATTCATATATGAATTAATTCAAAATTGAACAGTAAATTTCAAAGTTGGAAGGCCACAAGAGGGGTACAATGTTTCAAAAACGAAACGACATATCATTGCAAGAGGGATGTAGTAGGAATTGAATGCTTGAATTAAGACTGGGGAAGTACTGAGGGGAAGGGGCTGCAGGCCTTGTAGCAGGTGGGTGTGTAGAAATGTAGCTATCCAAAGCCAAACACATTACTGCAGCTTGTCACACCTGTACCTACCAAGCAGCAAAGGCCAAGATAGATCATTATTTAACTGACAGATTGAATACAGTGCAATGCCTCCCATATAGAGGTGAATAAGAGTAGTAGTAGTAGAAGTAGTAGTAGTAGAAGAGTTGGTCAAGTTAAATCAAGGCTAAGGAATTGGAAATGTGCAACTTGGACCAAGAAAAACTAATTACAGAGCAACGACATTTGAAAAAAGCATTCAAATCATGCTTTGAAAACACTACTTGTGTATCCCGATTTCAATTCAATCTGTCTTTGGAAACTGCTTAAGAGATTGAGTGCACCATTCTCAGAGGAACTGCAGATACTGAAATGATGCGTGGAGTGAAGTGAGCAAGCTATTTTTCCATCTCCCTGGCGAGCATCGCCCACCTGTCTGCTGAGGCTCCCTCAGCAGACTGAAGCTGACTACTACTGCGCAGCTGCTACAGACTGTGGGCGACCCATTGTGACACGTGGTCCCATTGTGACACGTGGTCCCATTGTTCCAGGAATAGAACACATCCAAGCATTGTGTTCTATGAATGGCATGATTCCTATCACAGTGTTCCATGGATGGAACACATCCTATTTACTGCAGGCAAGCAGCGCACCTAGCTGCTGCTGCTGCTGCTGCTGCTGCTGCTACAAGCCACTAGAATAATGTCTGTCAGACAGGTGGACGTAGGCCGAACATTCAAATAACTCGCCAGATAAATCGTTGCTTTTCCATTTAATTCATATATAAATTAATTCAAAATTGAACAGTAAATTTCAAAGTTGTAAGGCCACAGGAGGGGGACAATGTTTCAAAAATGAAACGACATATCATTGCATGAGGGATGTGGTAGGAATTGAATGCTTGAATTAAGACTGGGGAAGTACTGAGGGGAAGGGGCTGCAGGCCTTGTAGCAGGTGGGTGTGCAGAAATGTAGCTATCCAAAGCCAAACACATTACTGCAGCTTGTCACAACTGTACCTACCAAGCAGCAAAGGCCAAGATAGATCGTTATTTTACTGACAAATTGAATACAGTGCAATGCCTCCCATATAGAGGTGAATAAGAGTAGTAGTAGTAGTGGTAGTAGTAGTAGTAGAAGAGTTATGTGTTATCCAAAGCCAAACACATTACCGCAGCTTGTCACACCTGTACCTACCAAGCAGCAAAGGCCAAGATAGATCGTTATTTTACTGACAAATTGCAGTAAAATTGCAGTGCAATGCCTCCCATATAGAGGTGAATAAGAATAGTAGTAGTAGTAGTAGAAGAGTTGGTCAAGTTAAATCAAGGCTAAGGAATTGGAAATGTGCAACTTGGACCAAGAAAAACTAATTACAGAGCAACGACATTTGAAAAAAGCATTCAAATCATGCTTTGAAAACACTACTTGTGTATCCCGATTTCAATTCAATCTGTCTTTGGAAACCGCTTAAGAGAGTGAGTGCACCATTCTCAGAGGAACTGCAGATACTGAAATGATGCGTGGAGTGAAGTGAGCAAGCTATTTTTCCATCTCCCTGGCGAGCATCGCCCACCTGTCTGCTGAGGCTCCCTCAGCAGACTGAAGCTGACTACTACTGCGCAGCTGCTACAGACTGTGGGCTGCCCATTGTGACACGTGGTCCCATTCTGACACGTGGTCCCATTGTTCCAGGAATAGAACACATCCAAGCATTGTGTTCTATGAATGGCATGATTCCTATCACAGTGTTCCATGGATGGAACACATCCTATTTACTGCAGGCAAGCAGTGCACCTAGCTGCTGCTGCTGCTGCTGCTACAAGCCACTAGAATACCGTCTTGTCAGACAGGTGGACGTAGGCCGAACATTCAAATAACTCGCCAGATAAATCGTTGCTTTTCCATTTAATTCATATATGAATTAATTCAAAATTGAACAGTAAATTTCAAAGTTGGAAGGCCACAAGAGGGGGACAATGTTTCAAAAATGAAACGACATATCATTGCATGAGGGATGTGGTAGGAATTGAATGCTTGAATTAAGACTGGGGAAGTACTGAGGGGAAGGGGCTGCAGGCCTTGTAGCAGGTGGGTGTGCAGAAATGTAGCTATCCAAAGCCAAACACATTACTGCAGCTTGTCACACCTGTACCTACCAAGCAGCAAAGGCCAAGATAGATCGTTATTTTACTGACAGATTGAATACAGTGCAATGCCTCCCATATAGAGGTGAATAAGAGTAGTAGTAGTAGTAGTAGTAGTAGAAGAGTTGGTCAAGTTAAATCAAGGCTAAGGAATTGGAAATGTGCAACTTGGACCAAGAAAAACTAATTACAGAGCAACGACATTTGAAAAAAGCATTCAAATCATGCTTTGAAAACACTACTTGTCTATCCCAATTTCAATTCAATCTGTCTTTGGAAACCGCTTAAGAGAGTGAGTGCACCATTCTCAGAGGAACTGCAGATACTGAAATGATGCGTGGAGTGAAGTGAGCAAGCTATTTTTCCATCTCCCTGGCGAGCATCGCCCACCTGTCTGCTGAGGCTCCCTCAGCAGACTGAAGCTGACTACTACTGCGCAGCTGCTACAGACTGTGGGCTGCCCATTGTGACACGTGGTCCCATTGTGACACGTGGTCCCATTGTTCCAGGAATAGAACACATCCAAGCATTGTGTTCTATGAATGGCATGATTCCTATCACAGTGTTCCATGGATGGAACACATCCTATTTACTGCAGGCAAGCAGCGCACCTAGCTGCTGCTGCTGCTGCTGCTACAAGCCACTAGAATACCGTCTGTCAGACAGGTGGACGTAGGCCGAACATTCAAATAACTCGCCAGATAAATCGTTGCTTTTCCATTTAATTCATATATGAATTAATTCAAAATTGAACAGTAAATTTCAAAGTTGGAAGGCCACAAGAGGGGGACAATGTTTCAAAAATGAAACGACATATCATTGCATGAGGGATGTGGTAGGAATTGAATGCTTGAATTAAGACTGGGGAAGTACTGAGGGGAAGGGGCTGCAGGCCTTGTAGCAGGTGGGTGTGCAGAAATGTAGCTATCCAAAGCCAAACACATTACCGCAGCTTGTCATACCTGTACCTACCAAGCAGCAAAGGCCAAGAATGATCGTTATTTTACTGACAGATTGAATACAGTGCAATGCCTCCCATATAGAGGTGAATAAGAGTAGTAGTAGTAGTAGTAGTAATAGAAGAGTTGGTCAAGTTAAATCAAGGCTAAGGAATTGGAAATGTGCAACTTGGACCAAGAAAAACTAATTACAGAGCAACGATATTTGAAAAAAGCATTCAAATCATGCTTTGAAAACACTACTTGTGTATCCCAATTTCAATTCAATATGTCTTTGGAAACCGCTTAATAGAGTGAGTGCACCATTCTCAGAGGAACTTCAGATACTGAAATGATGCGTGGAGTGAAGTGAGCAAGCTATTTTTCTATCTCCCTGGCGAGCATCGCCCACCTGTCTGCTGAGGCTCCCTCAGCAGACTGAAGCTGACTACTACTGCGCAGCTGCTACAGACTGTGGGCTGCCCATTGTGACACGTGGTCCCATTGTGACACGTGGTCCCATTGTTATAGGAATAGAACACATCCAAGCATTGTGTTCTATGAATGGCATGATTCCTATCACAGTGTTCCATGGATGGAACACATCCTATTTACTGCAGGCAAGCAGCGCACCTAGCTGCTGCTGCTGCTGCTGCTACAAACCACTAGAATACCGTCTGTCAGACAGGTGGACGTAGGCCGAACATTCAAATAACTCGCCAGATAAATCGTTGCTTTTCCATTTAATTCATATATGAATTAATTCAAAATTGAACAGTAAATTTCAAAGTTGGAAGGCCACAAGAGGGGGACAATGTTTCAAAAATGAAACGACATATCATTGCATGAGGGATGTGGTAGGAATTGAATGCTTGAATTAAGACTGGGGAAGTACTGAGGGGAAGGGGCTGCAGGCCTTGTAGCAGGTGGGTGTGCAGAAATGTAGCTATCCAAAGCCAAACACATTACCGCAGCTTGTCACACCTGTACCTACCAAGCAGCAAAGGCCAAGATAGATCGTTATTTTACTGACAAATTGAATACAGTGCAATGCCTCCCATATAGAGGTGAATAAGAGTAGTAGTAGTAGTAGTAGTAGAAGAGTTGGTCAAGTTAAATCAAGGCTAAGTAATTGGAAATGTGCAACTTGGACCAAGAAAAACTAATTACAGAGCAACGACATTTGAAAAAAGCATTCAAATCATGCTTTGAAAACACTACTTGTGTATCCCGATTTCAATTCAATCTGTCTTTGGAAACCGCTTAAGAGAGTGAGTGCACCATTCTCAGAGGAACTGCAGATACTGAAATGATGCGTGGAGTGAAGTGAGCAAGCTATTTTTCCATCTCCCTGGCGAGCATCGCCCACCTGTCTGCTGAGGCTCCCTCAGCAGACTGAAGCTGACTACTACTGCGCAGCTGCTACAGACTGTGGGCTGCCCATTGTGACACGTGGTCCCATTGTGACACGTGGTCCCATTGTTCCAGGAATAGAACACATCCAAGCATTGTGTTCTATGAATGGCATGATTCCTATCACAGTGTTCCATGGATGGAACACATCCTATTTACTGCAGGCAAGCAGCGCACCTAGCTGCTGCTGCTGCTGCTGCTGCTACAAGCCACTAGAATACCGTCTGTCAGACAGGTGGACGTAGGCCAAACATTCAAATAACTCGCCAGATAAATCGTTGCTTTTCCATTTAATTCATATATGAATTAATTCAAAATTGAACAGTAAATTTCAAAGTTGGAAGGCCACAAGAGGGGGACAATGTTTCAAAAATGAAACGACATATCATTGCATGAGGGATGTGGTAGGAATTGAATGCTTGAATTAAGACTGGGGAAGTACTGAGGGGAAGGGGCTGCAGGCCTTGTAGCAGGTGGGTGTGCAGAAATGTAGCTATCCAAAGCCAAACACATTACTGCAGCTTGTCACACCTGTACCTACCAAGCAGCAAAGGCCAAGATAGATCGTTATTTTACTGACAGATTGAATACAGTGCAATGCCTCCCATATAGAGGTGAATAAGAGTAGTAGTAGTAGTAGTAGTAGAAGAGTTGGTCAAGTTAAATCAAGGCTAAGGAATTGGAAATGTGCAACTTGGACCAAGAAAAACTAATTACAGAGCAACGACATTTGAAAAAAGCATTCAAATCATGCTTTGAAAACACTACTTGTCTATCCCAATTTCAATTCAATCTGTCTTTGGAAACCGCTTAAGAGAGTGAGTGCACCATTCTCAGAGGAACTGCAGATACTGAAATGATGCGTGGAGTGAAGTGAGCAAGCTATTTTTCCATCTCCCTGGCGAGCATCGCCCACCTGTCTGCTGAGGCTCCCTCAGCAGACTGAAGCTGACTACTACTGCGCAGCTGCTACAGACTGTTGGCTGCCCATTGTGACACGTGGTCCCATTGGGACACGTGGTCCCATTGTTCCAGGAATAGAACACATCCAAGCATTGTGTTCTATGAATGGCATGATTCCTATCACAGTGTTCCATGGATGGAACACATCCTATTTACTGCAGGCAAGCAGCGCACCTAGCTGCTGCTGCTGCTGCTGCTGCTACAAGCCACTAGAATACCGTCTGTCAGACAGGTGGACGTAGGCCGAACATTCAAATAACTCGCCAAATAAATCGTTGCTTTTCCATTTAATTCATATATGAATTAATTCAAAATTGAACAGTAAATTTCAAAGTTGGAAGGCCACAAGAGGGGGACAATGTTTCAAAAATGAAACGACATATCATTGCATGAGGGATGTGGTAGGAATTGAATGCTTGAATTAAGATTGGGGAAGTACTGAGGGGATGGGGCTGCAGGCCTTGTAGCAGGTGGGTGTGCAGAAATGTAGCTATCCAAAGCCAAACACATTACCGCAGCTTGTCATACCTGTACCTACCAAGCAGCAAAGGCCAAGATAGATCGTTATTTTACTGACAGATTGAATGCAGTGCAATGCCTCCCATATAGAGGTGAATAAGAGTAGTAGTAGTAGAAGAGTTGGTCAAGTTAAATCAAGGCTAAGGAATTGGAAATGTGCAACTTGGACCAAGAAAAACTAATTACAGAGCAACGACATTTGAAAAAAGCATTCAAATCATGCTTTGAAAACACTACTTGTGTATCCCGATTTCAATTCAATCTGTCTTTGGAAACCGCTTAAGAGATTGAGTGCACCATTCTCAGAGGAACTGCAGATACTGAAATGATGCATGGAGTGAAGTGAGCAAGCTATTTTTCCATCTCCCTGGCGAGCATCGCCCACCTGTCTGCTGAGGCTCCCTCAGCAGACTGAAGCTGACTACTACTGCGCAGCTGCTACAGACTGTGGGCTGCCCATTGTGACACGTGGTCCCATTGTGACACGTGGTCCCATTGTTCCAGGAATAGAACACATCCAAGCATTGTGTTCTATGAATGGCATGATTCCTATCACAGTGTTCAATGGATGGAACACATCCTATTTACTGCAGGCAAGCAGCGCACCTAGCTGCTGCTGCTGCTACAAGCCACTAGAATACAGTCTGTCAGACAGGTGGACGTAGGCCGAACATTCAAATAACTAGCCAGATAAATCGTTGCTTTTCCATTTAATTCATATATGAATTAATTCAAAATTGAACAGTAAATTTCAAAGTTGGAAGGCCACAAGAGGGGGACAATGTTTCAAAAATGAAACGACATATCATTGCATGAGGGATGTGGTAGGAATTGAATGCTTGAATTAAGACTGGGGAAGTACTGAGGGGAAGGGGCTGCAGGCCTTGTAGCAGGTGGGTGTGCAGAAATGTAGCTATCCAAAGCCAAACACATTACTGCAGCTTGTCACACCTGTACCTACCAAGCAGCAAAGGCCAAGATAGATCGTTATTTTACTGACAGATTGAATACAGTGCAATGCCTCCCATATAGAGGTGAATAAGAGTAGTAGTAGTATTAGTAGTAGTAGTAGTAGTAGTAGTAGTAGTAGTAGTAGAAGTAGAAGAGTTGGTCAAGTTAAATCAAGGCTAAGGAATTGGAAATGTGCAACTTGGACCAAGAAAAACTAATTACAGAGCAACGACATTTGAAAAAAGCATTCAAATCATGCTTTGAAAACACTACTTGTGTATCCCGATTTCAATTCAATCTGTCTTTGGAAACTGCTTAAGAGAGTGAGTGCACCATTCTCAGAGGAACTGCAGATACTGAAATGATGCGTGGAGTGAAGTGAGCAAGCTATTTTTCCATCTCCCTGGCGAGCATCGCCCACCTGTCTGCTGAGGCTCCCTCAGCAGACTGAAGGTGACTACTACTGCGCAGCTGCTACAGACTGTGGGCTGCCCATTGTGACACGTGGTCCCATTGTGACACGTGGTCCCATTGTTCCAGGAATAGAACACATCCAAGAATTGTGTTCTATGAATGGCATGATTCCTATCACAGTGTTCCATGGATGGAACACATCCTATTTACTGCAGGCAAGCAGCGCACCTAGCTGCTGCTGCTGCTGCTGCTGCTACAAGCCACTAGAATACCGTCTGTCAGACAGGTGGACGTAGGCCGAACATTCAAATAACTAGCCAGATAAATCGTTGCTTTTCCATTTAATTCATATATAAATTAATTCAAAATTGAACAGTAAATTTCAAAGTTGGAAGGCCACAAGAGGGGGACAATGTTTCAAAAATGAAACGACATATCATTGCATGAGGGATGTGGTAGGAATTGAATGCTTGAATTAAGACTGGGGAAGTACTGAGGGGAAGGGGCTGCAGGCCTTGTAGCAGGTGGGTGTGCAGAAATGTAGCTATCCAAAGCCAAACACATTACTGCAGCTTGTCACAACTGTACCTACCAAGCAGCAAAGGCCAAGATAGATCGTTATTTTACTGACAGATTGAATACAGTGCAATGCCTCCCATATAGAGGTGAATAAGAGTAGTAGTAGTAGTAGTAGTAGTAGTAGTAGTAGTAGAAGAGTTGGTCAAGTTAAATCAAGGCTAAGGAATTGGAAATGTGCAACTTGGACCAAGAAAAACTAATTACAGAGCAACGACATTTGAAAAAAGCATTCAAATCATGCTTTGAAAACACTACTTGTGTATCCCGATTTCAATTCAATCTGTCTTTGGAAACCGCTTAAGAGAGTGAGTGCACCATTCTCAGAGGAACTGCAGATACTGAAATGATGCGTGGAGTGAAGTGAGCAAGCTATTTTTCCATCTCCCTGGCGAGCATCGCCCACCTGTTTGCTGAGGCTCCCTCAGCAGACTGAAGCTGACTACTACTGCGCAGCTGCTACAGACTGTGGGCTGCCCATTGTGACACGTGGTCCCATTGTGACACGTGCTCCCATTGTTCCAGGAATAGAACACATCCAAGCATTGTGTTCTATGAATGGCATGATTCCTATCACAGTGTTCCATGGATGGAACACATCCTATTTACTGCAGGCAAGCAGCGCACCTAGCTGCTGCTGCTGCTGCTGCTACAAGCCACTAGAATACCGTCTTGTCAGACAGGTGGACGTAGGCCGAACATTCAAATAACTCGCCAGATAAATCGTTGCTTTTCCATTTAATTCATATATGAATTAATTCAAAATTGAACAGTAAATTTCAAAGTTGGAAGGCCACAAGAGGGGGACAATGTTTCAAAAATGAAACGACATATCATTGCATGAGGGATGTGGTAGGAATTGAATGCTTGAATTAAGACTGGGGAAGTACTGAGGGGAAGGGGCTGCAGGCCTTGTAGCAGGTGGGTGTGCAGAAATGTAGCTATCCAAAGCCAAACACATTACTGCAGCTTGTCACACCTGTACCTACCAAGCAGCAAAGGCCAAGATAGATCGTTATTTTACTGACAGATTGAATACAGTGCAATGCCTCCCATATAGAGGTGAATAAGAGTAGTAGTAGTAGTAGTAGTAGTAGAAAAGTTGGTCAAGTTAAATCAAGGCTAAGGAATTGGAAATGTGCAACTTGGACCAAGAAAAACTAATTACAGAGCAACGACATTTGAAAAAAGCATTCAAATCATGCTTTGAAAACACTACTTGTCTATCCCAATTTCAATTCAATCTGTCTTTGGAAACCGCTTAAGAGAGTGAGTGCACCATTCTCAGAGGAACTGCAGATACTGAAATGATGCGTGGAGTGAAGTGAGCAAGCTATTTTTCCATCTCCCTGGCGAGCATCGCCCACCTGTCTGCTGAGGCTCCCTCAGCAGACTGAAGCTGACTACTACTGCGCAGCTGCTACAGACTGTGGGCTGCCCATTGTGACACGTGGTCCCATTGTGACACGTGGTCCCATTGTTCCAGGAATAGAACACATCCAAGCATTGTGTTCTATGAATGGCATGATTCCTATCACAGTGTTCCATGGATGGAACACATCCTATTTACTGCAGGCAAGCAGCGCACCTAGCTGCTGCTGCTGCTGCTGCTACAAGCCACTAGAATACCGTCTGTCAGACAGGTGGACGTAGGCCGAACATTCAAATAACTCGCCAGATAAATCGTTGCTTTTCCATTTAATTCATATATGAATTAATTCAAAATTGAACAGTAAATTTCAAAGTTGGAAGGCCACAAGAGGGGGACAATGTTTCAAAAATGAAACGACATATCATTGCATGAGGGATGTGGTAGGAATTGAATGCTTGAATTAAGACTGGGGAAGTACTGAGGGGAAGGGGCTGCAGGCCTTGTAGCAGGTGGGTGTGCAGAAATGTAGCTATCCAAAGCCAAACACATTACCGCAGCTTGTCATACCTGTAGCTACCAAGCAGCAAAGGCCAAGATAGATCGTTATTTTACTGACAGATTGAATACAGTGCAATGCCTCCCATATAGAGGTGAATAAGAGTAGTAGTAGTAGTAGTAGTAGTAGTAGAAGAGTTGGTCAAGTTAAATCAAGGCTAAGGAATTGGAAATGTGCAACTTGGACCAAGAAAAACTAATTACAGAGCAACGACATTTGAAAAAAGCATTCAAATCATGCTTTGAAAACACTACTTGTCTATCCCAATTTCAATTCAATCTGTCTTTGGAAACCGCTTAAGAGAGTGAGTGCACCATTCTCAGAGGAACTGCAGATACTGAAATGATGCGTGGAGTGAAGTGAGCAAGCTATTTTTCCATCTCCCTGGCGAGCATCGCCCACCTGTCTGCTGAGGCTCCCTCAGCAGACTGAAGCTGACTACTACTGCGCAGCTGCTACAGACTGTGGGCTGCCCATTGTGACACGTGGTCCCATTGTGACACGTGGTCCCATTGTTCCAGGAATAGAACACATCCAAGCATTGTGTTCTATGAATGGCATGATTCCTATCACAGTGTTCCATGGATGGAACACATCCTATTTACTGCAGGCAAGCAGCGCACCTAGCTGCTGCTGCTGCTGCTGCTGCTACAAGCCACTAGAATACCGTCTGTCAGACAGGTGGACGTAGGCCGAACATTCAAATAACTCGCCAGATAAATCGTTGCTTTTCCATTTAATTCATATATGAATTAATTCAAAATTGAACAGTAAATTTCAAAGTTGGAAGGCCACAAGAGGGGGACAATGTTTCAAAAATGAAACGACATATCATTGCATGAGGGATGTGGTAGGAATTGAATGCTTGAATTAAGACTGGGGAAGTACTGAGGGGAAGGGGCTGCAGGCCTTGTAGCAGGTGTGTGTGCAGAAATGTAGCTATCCAAAGCCAAACACATTACCGCAGCTTGTCACACCTGTACCTACCAAGCAGCAAAGGCCAAGATAGATCGTTATTTTACTGACAAATTGAATACAGTGCAATGCCTCCCATATGGAGGTGAATAAGAGTAGTAGTAGTAGTAGTAGTAGAAGAGTTGGTCAAGTTAAATCAAGGCTAAGGAATTGGAAATGTGCAACTTGGACCAAGAAAAACTAATTACAGAGCAACGACATTTGAAAAAAGCATTCAAATCATGCTTTGAAAACACTACTTGTGTATCCCGATTTCAATTCAATCTGTCTTTGGAAACCGCTTAAGAGAGTGAGTGCACCATTCTCAGAGGAACTGCAGATACTGAAATGATGCGTGGAGTGAAGTGAGCAAGCTATTTTTCCATCTCCCTGGCGAGCATCGCCCACCTGTCTGCTGAGGCTCCCTCAGCAGACTGAAGCTGACTACTACTGCGCAGCTGCTACAGACTGTTGGCTGCCCATTGTGACACGTGGTCCCATTGGGACACGTGGTCCCATTGTTCCAGGAATAGAACACATCCAAGCATTGTGTTCTATGAATGGCATGATTCCTATCACAGTGTTCCATGGATGGAACACATCCTATTTACTGCAGGCAAGCAGCGCACCTAGCTGCTGCTGCTGCTGCTGCTACAAGCCACTAGAATACCGTCTGTTAGACAGGTGGACGTAGGCCGAACATTCAAATAACTCGCCAGATAAATCGTTGCTTTTCCATTTAATTCATATATGAATTAATTCAAAATTGAACAGTAAATTTCAAAGTTGGAAGGCCACAAGAGGGGGACAATGTTTCAAAAATGAAACGACATATCATTGCATGAGGGATGTGGTAGGAATTGAATGCTTGAATTAAGACTGGGGAAGTACTGAGGGGAAGGGGCTGCAGGCCTTGTAGCAGGTGGGTGTGCAGAAATGTAGCTATCCAAAGCCAAACACATTACTGCAGCTTGTCACACCTGTACCTACCAAGCAGCAAAGGCCAAGATAGATCGTTATTTTACTGACAGATTGAATACAGTGCAATGTCTCCCATATAGAGGTGAATAAGAGTAGTAGTAGTAGTAGTAGTAGTAGAAGAGTTGGTCAAGTTAAATAAAGGCTAAGGAATTGGAAATGTGCAACTTGGACCAAGAAAAACTAATTACAGAGCAACGACATTTGAAAAAAGCATTCAAATCATGCTTTGAAAACACTACTTGTCTATCCCAATTTCAATTCAATCTGTCTTTGGAAACCGCTTAAGAGAGTGAGTGCACCATTCTCAGAGGAACTGCAGATACTGAAATGATGCGTGGATTGAAGTGAGCAAGCTATTTTTCCATCTCCCTGGCGAGCATCGCCCACCTGTCTGCTGAGGCTCCCTCAGCAGACTGAAGCTGACTACTACTGCGCAGCTGCTACAGACTGTGGGCTGCCCATTGTGACACGTGGTCCCATTGTGACACGTGGTCCCATTGTTCCAGGAATAGAACACATCCAAGCATTGTGTTCTATGAATGGCATGATTCCTATCACAGTGTTCCATGGATGGAACACATCCTATTTACTGCAGGCAAGCAGCGCACCTAGCTGCTGCTGCTGCTGCTGCTGCTACAAGCCACTAGAATACCGTCTGTCAGACAGGTGGACGTAGGCCGAACATTCAAATAACTCGCCAGATAAATCGATGCTTTTCCATTTAATTCATATATGAATTAATTCAAAATTGAACAGTAAATTTCAAAGTTGGAAGGCCACAAGAGGGGGACAATGTTTCAAAAATGAAACGACATATCATTGCATGAGGGATGTGGTAGGAATTGAATGCTTGAATTAAGACTGGGGAAGTACTGAGGGGATGGGGCTGCAGGCCTTGTAGCAGGTGGGTGTGCAGAAATGTAGCTATCCAAAGACAAACACATTACCGCAGCTTGTCATACCTGTACCTACCAAGCAGCAAAGGCCAAGATAGATCGTTATTTTACTGACAGATTGAATACAGTGCAATGCCTCCCATATAGAGGTGAATAAGAGTAGTAGTAGTAGAAGAGTTGGTCAAGTTAAATCAAGGCTAAGGAATTGGAAATGTGCAACTTGGACCAAGAAAAACTAATTACAGAGCAACGACATTTGAAAAAAGCATTCAAATCATGCTTTGAAAACACTACTTGTGTATCCCGATTTCAATTCAATCTGTCTTTGGAAACCGCTTAAGAGATTGAGTGCACCATTCTCAGAGGAACTGCAGATACTGAAATGATGCATGGAGTGAAGTGAGCAAGCTATTTTTCCATCTCCCTGGCGAGCATCGCCCACCTCTCTGCTGAGGCTCCCTCAGCAGACTGAAGCTGACTACTACTGCGCAGCTGCTACAGACTGTGGGCTGCCCATTGTGACACGTGGTCCCATTGTGACACGTGGTCCCATTGTTCCAGGAATAGAACACATCCAAGCATTGTGTTCTATGAATGGCATGATTCCTATCACAGTGTTCCATGGATGGAACACATCCTATTTACTGCAGGCAAGCAGCGCACCTAGCTGCTGCTGCTGCTACAAGCCACTAGAATACAGTCTGTCAGACAGGTGGACGTAGGCCGAACATTCAAATAACTAGACAGATAAATCGTTGCTTTTCCATTTAATTCATATATGAATTAATTCAAAATTGAACAGTAAATTTCAAAGTTGGAAGGCCACAAGAGGGGGACAATGTTTCAAAAATGAAACGACATATCATTGCATGAGGGATGTGGTAGGAATTGAATGCTTGAATTAAGACTGGGGAAGTACTGAGGGGAAGGGGCTGCAGGCCTTGTAGCAGGTGGGTGTGCAGAAATGTAGCTATCCAAAGCCAAACACATTACTGCAGCTTGTCACACCTGTACCTACCAAGCAGCAAAGGCCAAGATAGATCGTTATTTTACTGACAGATTGAATACAGTGCAATGCCTCCCATATAGAGGTGAATAAGAGTAGTAGTAGTATTTGTAGTAGTAGTAGTAGTAGTAGTAGTAGTAGTAGAAGTAGAAGAGTTGGTCAATTTAAATCAAGGCTAAGGAATTGGAAATGTGCAACTTGGACCAAGAAAAACTAATTACAGAGCAACGACATTTGAAAAAAGCATTCAAATCATGCTTTGAAAACACTACTTGTGTATCCCGATTTCAATTCAATCTGTCTTTGGAAACCGCTTAAGAGAGTGAGTGCACCATTCTCAGAGGAACTGCAGATACTGAAATGATGCGTGGAGTGAAGTGAGCAAGCTATTTTTCCATCTCCCTGGCGAGCATCGCCCACCTGTCTGCTGAGGCTCCCTCAGCAGACTGAAGCTGACTACTACTGCGCAGCTGCTACAGACTGTGGGCTGCCCATTGTGACACGTGGTCCCATTGTGACACGTGGTCCCATTGTTCCAGGAATAGAACACATCCAAGAATTGTGTTCTATGAATGGCATGATTCCTATCACAGTGTTCCATGGATGGAACACATCCTATTTACTGCAGGCAAGCAGCGCACCTAGCTGCTGCTGCTGCTGCTGCTACAAGCCACTAGAATACCGTCTGTCAGACAGGTGGACGTAGGCCGAACATTCAAATAACTCGCCAGATAAATCGTTGCTTTTCCATTTAATTCATATATAAATTAATTCAAAATTGAACAGTAAATTTCAAAGTTGGAAGGCCACAAGAGGGGGACAATGTTTCAAAAATGAAACGACATATCATTGCATGAGGGATGTGGTAGGAATTGAATGCTTGAATTAAGACTGGGGAAGTACTGAGGGGAAGGGGCTGCAGGCCTTGTAGCAGGTGGGTGTGCAGAAATGTAGCTATCCAAAGCCAAACACATTACCGCAGCTTGTCACACCTGTACCTACCAAGCAGCAAAGGCCAAGATAGATCGTTATTTTACTGACAAATTGAATACAGTGCAATGCCTCCCATATAGAGGTGAATAAGAATAGTAGTAGTAGTAGTAGTAGTAGAAGAGTTGGTCAAGTTAAATCAAGGCTAAGGAATTGGAAATGTGCAACTTGGACCAAGAAAAACTAATTACAGAGCAACGACATTTGAAAAAAGCATTCAAATCATGCTTTGAAAACACTACTTGTGTATCCCGATTTCAATTCAATCTGTTTTTGGAAACCGCTTAAGAGAGTGAGTGCACCATTCTCAGAGGAACTGCAGATACTGAAATGATGCGTGGAGTGAAGTGAGCAAGCTATTTTTCCATCTCCCTGGCGAGCATCGCCCACCTGTCTGCTGAGGCTCCCTCAGCAGACTGAAGCTGACTATTACTGCGCAGCTGCTACAGACTGTGGGCTGCCCATTGTGACACGTGGTCCCATTGTGACACGTGGTCCCATTGTTCCAGGAATAGAACACATCCAAGCATTGTGTTCTATGAATGGCATGATTCCTATCACAGTGTTCCATGGATGGAACACATCCTATTTACTGCAGGCAAGCAGCGCACCTAGCTGCTGCTGCTGCTGCTGCTACAAGCCACTAGAATACCGTCTTGTCAGACAGGTGGACGTAGGCCGAACATTCAAATAACTCGCCAGATAAATCGTTGCTTTTCCATTTAATTCATATATGAATTAATTCAAAATTGAACAGTAAATTTCAAAGTTGGAAGGCCACAAGAGGGGGACAATG
This sequence comes from Dendrobates tinctorius, assembly GCF_039654945.1. NCBI lineage: Eukaryota > Metazoa > Chordata > Amphibia > Anura > Dendrobatidae > Dendrobates > Dendrobates tinctorius. The sequence goes on from NW_027361793.1 coordinate 29,511,808, forward strand.
TTTCAAAAATGAAACGACATATCATTGCATGAGGGATGTGGTAGGAATTGAATGCTTGAATTAAGACTGGGGAAGTACTGAGGGGAAGGGGCTGCAGGCCTTGTAGCAGGTGGGTGTGCAGAAATGTAGCTATCCAAAGCCAAACACATTACTGCAGCTTGTCACACCTGTACCTACCAAGCAGCAAAGGCCAAGATAGATCGTTATTTTACTGACAGATTGAATACAGTGCAATGCCTCCCATATAGAGGTGAATAAGAGTAGTAGTAGTAGTAGTAGAAAAGTTGGTCAAGTTAAATCAAGGCTAAGGAATTGGAAATGTGCAACTTGGACCAAGAAAAACTAATTACAGAGCAACGACATTTGAAAAAAGCATTCAAATCATGCTTTGAAAACACTACTTGTCTATCCCAATTTCAATTCAATCTGTCTTTGGAAACCGCTTAAGAGAGTGAGTGCACCATTCTCAGAGGAACTGCAGATACTGAAATGATGCGTGGAGTGAAGTGAGCAAGCTATTTTTCCATCTCCCTGGCGAGCATCGCCCACCTGTCTGCTGAGGCTCCCTCAGCAGACTGAAGCTGACTACTACTGCGCAGCTGCTACAGACTGTGGGCTGCCCATTGTGACACGTGGTCCCATTGTGACACGTGGTCCCATTGTTCCAGGAATAGAACACATCCAAGCATTGTGTTCTATGAATGGCATGATTCCTATCACAGTGTTCCATGGATGGAACACATCCTATTTACTGCAGGCAAGCAGCGCACCTAGCTGCTGCTGCTGCTGCTGCTACAAGCCACTAGAATACCGTCTGTCAGACAGGTGGACGTAGGCCGAACATTCAAATAACTCACCAGATAAATCGTTGCTTTTCCATTTAATTCATATATGAATTAATTCAAAATTGAACAGTAAATTTCAAAGTTGGAAGGCCACAAGAGGGGGACAATGTTTCAAAAATGAAACGACATATCATTGCATGAGGGATGTGGTAGGAATTGAATGCTTGAATTAAGACTGGGGAAGTACTGAGGGGAAGGGGCTGCAGGCCTTGTAGCAGGTGGGTGTGCAGAAATGTAGCTATCCAAAGCCAAACACATTACCGCAGCTTGTCATACCTGTACCTACCAAGCAGCAAAGGCCAAGATAGATCGTTATTTTACTGACAGATTGAATACAGTGCAATGCCTCCCATATAGAGGTGAATAAGAGTAGTAGTAGTAGTAGTAGTAGAAGAGTTGGTCAAGTTAAATCAAGGCTAAGGAATTGGAAATGTGCAACTTGGACCAAGAAAAACTAATTACAGAGCAACGACATTTGAAAAAAGCATTCAAATCATGCTTTGAAAACACTACTTGTGTATCCCAATTTCAATTCAATATGTCTTTGCAAACCGCTTAATAGAGTGAGTGCACCATTCTCAGAGGAACTTCAGATACTGAAATGATGCGTGGAGTGAAGTGAGCAAGCTATTTTTCCATCTCCCTGGCGAGCATCGCCCACCTGTCTGCTGAGGCTCCCTCAGCAGACTGAAGCTGACTACTACTGCGCAGCTGCTACAGACTGTGGGCTGCCCATTGTGACACGTGGTCCCATTGTGACACGTGGTCCCATTGTTCCAGGAATAGAACACATCCAAGCATTGTGTTCTATGAATGGCATGATTCCTATCACAGTGTTCCATGGATGGAACACATCCTATTTACTGCAGGCAAGCAGCGCACCTAGCTGCTGCTGCTGCTGCTACAAGCCACTAGAATACCGTCTGTCAGACAGGTGGACGTAGGCCGAACATTCAAATAACTCGCCAGATAAATCGTTGCTTTTCCATTTAATTCATATATGAATTAATTCAAAATTGAACAGTAAATTTCAAAGTTGGAAGGCCACAAGAGGGGGACAATGTTTCAAAAATGAAACGACATATCATTGCATGAGGGATGTGGTAGGAATTGAATGCTTGAATTAAGACTGGGGAAGTACTGAGGGGAAGGGGCTGCAGGCCTTGTAGCAGGTGGGTGTGCAGAAATGTAGCTATCCAAAGCCAAACACATTACCGCAGCTTGTCACACCTGTACCTACCAAGCAGCAAAGGCCAAGATAGATCGTTATTTTACTGACAAATTGAATACAGTGCAATGCCTCCCATATGGAGGTGAATAAGAGTAGTAGTAGTAGTAGTAGTAGAAGAGTTGGTCAAGTTAAATCAAGGCTAAGGAATTGGAAATGTGCAACTTGGACCAAGAAAAACTAATTACAGAGCAACGACATTTGAAAAAAGCATTCAAATCATGCTTTGAAAACACTACTTGTGTATCCCGATTTCAATTCAATCTGTCTTTGGAAACCGCTTAAGAGAGTGAGTGCACCATTCTCAGAGGAACTGCAGATACTGAAATGATGCGTGGAGTGAAGTGAGCAAGCTATTTTTCCATCTCCCTGGCGAGCATCGCCCACCTGTCTGCTGAGGCTCCCTCAGCAGACTGAAGCTGACTACTACTGCGCAACTGCTACAGACTGTGGGCTGCCCATTGTGACACGTGGTCCCATTGTGACACGTGGTCCCATTGTTCCAGGAATAGAACACATCCAAGCATTGTGTTCTATGAATGGCATGATTCCTATCACAGTGTTCCATGGATGGAACACATCCTATTTACTGCAGGCAAGCAGCGCACCTAGCTGCTGCTGCTGCTGCTGCTACAAGCCACTAGAATACCGTCTGTCAGACAGGTGGACGTAGGCCGAACATTCAAATAACTCGCCAGATAAATCGATGCTTTTCCATTTAATTCATATATGAATTAATTCAAAATTGAACAGTAAATTTCAAAGTTGGAAGGCCACAAGAGGGGGACAATGTTTCAAAAATGAAACGACATATCATTGCATGAGGGATGTGGTAGGAATTGAATGCTTGAATTAAGACTGGGGAAGTACTGAGGGGAAGGGGCTGCAGGCCTTGTAGCAGGTGGGTGTGCAGAAATGTAGCTATCCAAAGCCAAACACATTACTGCAGCTTGTCACACCTGTACCTACCAAGCAGCAAAGGCCAAGATAGATCGTTATTTTACTGACAGATTGAATACAGTGCAATGCCTCCCATATAGAGGTGAATAAGAGTAGTAGTAGTAGTAGTAGTAGAAGAGTTGGTCAAGTTAAATAAAGGCTAAGGAATTGGAAATGTGCAACTTGGACCAAGAAAAACTAATTACAGAGCAACGACATTTGAAAAAAGCATTCAAATCATGCTTTGAAAACACTACTTGTCTATCCCAATTTCAATTCAATCTGTCTTTGGAAACCGCTTAAGAGAGTGAGTGCACCATTCTCAGAGGAACTGCAGATACTGAAATGATGCGTGGAGTGAAGTGAGCAAGCTATTTTTCCATCTCCCTGGCGAGCATCGCCCACCTGTCTGCTGAGGCTCCCTCAGCAGACTGAAGCTGACTACTACTGCGCAGCTGCTACAGACTGTTGGCTGCCCATTGTGACACGTGGTCCCATTGTGACACGTGGTCCCATTGTTCCAGGAATAGAACACATCCAAGCATTGTGTTCTATGAATAGCATGATTCCTATCACAGTGTTCCATGGATGGAAGACATCCTATTTACTGCAGGCAAGCAGCGCTCCTAGCTGCTGCTGCTGCTGCTGCTGATACAAGCCACTAGAATACCGTCTGTCAGACAGGTGGACGTAGGCCGAACATTCAAATAACTCGCCAGATAAATCGATGCTTTTCCATTTAATTCATATATGAATTAATTCAAAATTGAACAGTAAATTTCAAAGTTGGAAGGCCACAAGAGGGGGACAATGTTTCAAAAATGAAACGACATATCATTGCATGAGGGATGTGGTAGGAATTGAATGCTTGAATTAAGACTGGGGAAGTACTGAGGGGAAGGGGCTGCAGGCCTTGTAGCAGGTGGGTGTGCAGAAATGTAGCTATCCAAAGCCAAACACATTACTGCAGCTTGTCACAACTGTACCTACCAAGCAGCAAAGGCCAAGGTAGATCGTTATTTTACTGTCAGATTGAATACAGTGCAATGCCTCCCATATAGAGGTGAATAAGAGTAGTAGTAGTAGTAGTAGTAGTAGTAGTAGTAGTAGAAGAGTTGGTCAAGTTAAATCAAGGCTAAGGAATTGGAAATGTGCAACTTGGACCAAGAAAAACTAATTACATAGCAACGACATTTGAAAAAAGCATTCAAATCATGCTTTGAAAACACTACTTGTTTATCCCGATTTCAATTCAATCTGTCTTTGGAAACTGCTTAAGAGAGTGAGTGCACCATTCTCAGAGGAACTGCAGATACTGAAATGATGCGTGGAGTGAAGTGAGCAAGCTATTTTTCCATCTCCCTGGCGAGCATCGCCCACCTGTCTGCTTAGGCTCCCTCAGCAGACTGAAGCTGACTACTACTGCGCAGCTGCTACAGACTGTGGGCTGCCCATTGTGACACGTGGTCCCATTGTGACACGTGGTCCCATTGTTCCAGGAATAGAACACATCCAAGCATTGTGTTCTATGAATGGCATGATTCCTATCACAGTGTTCCATGGATGGAACACATCCTATTTACTGCAGGCAAGCCTCGCACCTAGCTGCTGCTGCTGCTGCTACAAGCCACTAGAATACCGTCTGTCAGACAGGTGGACGTAGGCCGAACATTCAAATAACTCGCCAGATAAATCGTTGCTTTTCCATTTAATTCATATATGAATTAATTCAAAATTGAACAGTAAATTTCAAAGTTGGAAGGCCACAAGAGGGGAGCAATGTTTCAAAAATGAAACGACATATCATTGCATGAGGGATGTGGTAGGAATTGAATGCTTGAATTAAGACTGGGTAAGTACTGAGGGGAAGGGGCTGCAGGCCTTGTAGCAGATGGGTGTGCAGAAATGTAGCTATCCAAAGCCAAACACATTACTGCAGCTTGTCACACCTGTACCTACCAAGCAGCAAAGGCCAAGATAGATCGTTATTTTACTGACAGATTGAATACAGTGCAATGCCTCCCATATAGAGGTGAATAAGAGTAGTAGTAGTAGTAGTAGAAGAGTTGGTCAAGTTAAATCAAGGCTAAGGAATTGGAAATGTGCAACTTGGACGAAGAAAAACTAATTACAGAGCAACGACATTTGAAAAAAGCATTCAAATCATGCTTTGAAAACACTACTTGTGTATCCCAATTTCAATTCATTATGTCTTTGGAAACCGCTTAAGAGATTGAGTGCACCATTCTCAGAGGAACTGCCGATACTGAAATGATGCGTGGAGTGAAGTGAGCAAGCTATTTTTCCATCTCCCTGGCGAGCATCGCCCACCTGTCTGCTGAGGCTCCCTCAGCAGACTGAAGCTGACTACTACTGCGCAGCTGCTACAGACTGTGGGCTGCCCATTGTGACACGTGGTCCCATTGTGACACGTGGTCCCATTGTTCCAGGAATAGAACACATCCAAGCATTGTGTTCTATGAATGGCATGATTCCTATCACAGTGTTCCATGGATGGAACACATCCTATTTACTGCAGGCAAGCAGCGCACCTAGCTGCTGCTGCTGCTGCTGCTGCTACAAGCCACTAGAATACCGTCTGTCAGACAGGTGGACGTAGGCCGAACATTCAAATAACTCGCCAGATAAATCGTTGCTTTTCCATTTAATTCATATATGAATTAATTCAAAATTGAACAGTAAATTTCAAAGTTGGAAGGCCACAAGAGGGGGACAATGTTTCAAAAATGAAACGACATATCATTGCATGAGGGATGTGGTAGGAATTGAATGCTTGAATTAAGACTGGGGAAGTACTGAGGGGAAGGGGCTGCAGGCCTTGTAGCAGGTGGGTGTGCAGAAATGTAGCTATCCAAAGCCAAACACATTACCGCAGCTTGTCACACCTGTACCTACCAAGCAGCAAAGGCCAAGATAGATCGTTATTTTACTGACAAATTGAATACAGTGCATTGCCTCCCATATAGAGGTGAATAAGAATAGTAGTAGTAGTAGTAGTAGTAGAAGAGTTGGTCAAGTTAAATCAAGGCTAAGGAATTGGAAATGTGCAACTTGGACCAAGAAAAACTAATTACAGAGCAACGACATTTGAAAAAAGCATTCAAATCATGCTTTGAAAACACTACTTGTGTATCCCGATTTCAATTCAATCTGTCTTTGGAAACCGCTTAAGAGAGTGAGTGCACCATTCTCAGAGGAACTGCAGATACTGAAATGATGCGTGGAGTGAAGTGAGAAAGCTATTTTTCCATCTCCCTGGTGAGCATCGCCCACCTGTCTGCTGAGGCTCCCTCAGCAGACTGAAGCTGACTATTACTGCGCAGCTGCTACAGACTGTGGGCTGCCCATTGTGACACGTGGTCCCATTGTGACACGTGGTCCCATTGTTCCAGGAATAGAACACATCCAAGCATTGTGTTCTATGAATGGCATGATTCCTATCACAGTGTTCCATGGATGGAACACATCCTATTTACTGCAGGCAAGCAGCGCACCTAGCTGCTGCTGCTGCTACAAGCCACTAGAATACCGTCTTGTCAGACAGGTGGACGTAGGCCGAACATTCAAATAACTCGCCAGATAAATCGTTGCTTTTCCATTTAATTCATATATGAATTAATTCAAAATTGAACAGTAAATTTCAAAGTTGGAAGGCCACAAGAGGGGGACAATGTTTCAAAAATGAAACGACATATCATTGCATGAGGGATGTGGTAGGAATTGAATGCTTGAATTAAGACTGGGGAAGTACTGAGGGGAAGGGGCTGCAGGCCTTGTAGCAGGTGGGTGTGCAGAAATGTAGCTATCCAAAGCCAAACACATTACTGCAGCTTGTCACACCTGTACCTACCAAGCAGCAAAGGCCAAGATAGATCGTTATTTTACTGACAGATTGAATACAGTGCAATGCCTCCCATATAGAGGTGAATAAGAGTAGTAGTAGTAGTAGTAGTAGTAGAAAAGTTGGTCAAGTTAAATCAAGGCTAAGGAATTGGAAATGTGCAACTTGGACCAAGAAAAACTAATTACAGAGCAACGACATTTGAAAAAAGCATTCAAATCATGCTTTGAAAACACTACTTGTCTATCCCAATTTCAATTCAATCTGTCTTTGGAAACCGCTTAAGAGAGTGAGTGCACCATTCTCAGAGGAACTGCAGATACTGAAATGATGCGTGGAGTGAAGTGAGCAAGCTATTTTTCCATCTCCCTGGCGAGCATCGCCCACCTGTCTGCTGAGGCTCCCTCAGCAGACTGAAGCTGACTACTACTGCGCAGCTGCTACAGACTGTGGGCTGCCCATTGTGACACGTGGTCCCATTGTGACACGTGGTCCCATTGTTCCAGGAATAGAACACATCCAAGCATTGTGTTCTATGAATGGCATGATTCCTATCACAGTGTTCCATGGATGGAACACATCCTATTTACTGCAGGCAAGCAGCGCACCTAGCTGCTGCTGCTGCTGCTGCTACAAGCCACTAGAATACCGTCTGTCAGACAGGTGGACGTAGGCCGAACATTCAAATAACTCACCAGATAAATCGTTGCTTTTCCATTTAATTCATATATGAATTAATTCAAAATTGAACAGTAAATTTCAAAGTTGGAAGGCCACAAGAGGGGGACAATGTTTCAAAAATGAAACGACATATCATTGCATGAGGGATGTGGTAGGAATTGAATGCTTGAATTAAGACTGGGGAAGTACTGAGGGGAAGGGGCTGCAGGCCTTGTAGCAGGTGGGTGTGCAGAAATGTAGCTATCCAAAGCCAAACACATTACCGCAGCTTGTCATACCTGTACCTACCAAGCAGCAAAGGCCAAGATAGATCGTTATTTTACTGACAGATTGAATACAGTGCAATGCCTCCCATATAGAGGTGAATAAGAGTAGTAGTAGTAGTAGTAGTAGAAGAGTTGGTCAAGTTAAATCAAGGCTAAGGAATTGGAAATGTGCAACTTGGACCAAGAAAAACTAATTACAGAGCAACGACATTTGAAAAAAGCATTCAAATCATGCTTTGAAAACACTACTTGTGTATCCCAATTTCAATTCAATATGTCTTTGCAAACCGCTTAATAGAGTGAGTGCACCATTCTCAGAGGAACTTCAGATACTGAAATGATGCGTGGAGTGAAGTGAGCAAGCTATTTTTCCATCTCCCTGGCGAGCATCGCCCACCTGTCTGCTGAGGCTCCCTCAGCAGACTGAAGCTGACTACTACTGCGCAGCTGCTACAGACTGTGGGCTGCCCATTGTGACACGTGGTCCCATTGTGACACGTGGTCCCATTGTTCCAGGAATAGAACACATCCAAGCATTGTGTTCTATGAATGGCATGATTCCTATCACAGTGTTCCATGGATGGAACACATCCTATTTACTGCAGGCAAGCAGCGCACCTAGCTGCTGCTGCTGCTGCTACAAGCCACTAGAATACCGTCTGTCAGACAGGTGGACGTAGGCCGAACATTCAAATAACTCGCCAGATAAATCGTTGCTTTTCCATTTAATTCATATATGAATTAATTCAAAATTGAACAGTAAATTTCAAAGTTGGAAGGCCACAAGAGGGGGACAATGTTTCAAAAATGAAACGACATATCATTGCATGAGGGATGTGGTAGGAATTGAATGCTTGAATTAAGACTGGGGAAGTACTGAGGGGAAGGGGCTGCAGGCCTTGTAGCAGGTGGGTGTGCAGAAATGTAGCTATCCAAAGCCAAACACATTACCGCAGCTTGTCACACCTGTACCTACCAAGCAGCAAAGGCCAAGATAGATCGTTATTTTACTGACAAATTGAATACAGTGCAATGCCTCCCATATGGAGGTGAATAAGAGTAGTAGTAGTAGTAGTAGTAGAAGAGTTGGTCAAGTTAAATCAAGGCTAAGGAATTGGAAATGTGCAACTTGGACCAAGAAAAACTAATTACAGAGCAACGACATTTGAAAAAAGCATTCAAATCATGCTTTGAAAACACTACTTGTGTATCCCGATTTCAATTCAATCTGTCTTTGGAAACCGCTTAAGAGAGTGAGTGCACCATTCTCAGAGGAACTGCAGATACTGAAATGATGCGTGGAGTGAAGTGAGCAAGCTATTTTTCCATCTCCCTGGCGAGCATCGCCCACCTGTCTGCTGAGGCTCCCTCAGCAGACTGAAGCTGACTACTACTGCGCAACTGCTACAGACTGTGGGCTGCCCATTGTGACACGTGGTCCCATTGTGACACGTGGTCCCATTGTTCCAGGAATAGAACACATCCAAGCATTGTGTTCTATGAATGGCATGATTCCTATCACAGTGTTCCATGGATGGAACACATCCTATTTACTGCAGGCAAGCAGCGCACCTAGCTGCTGCTGCTGCTGCTGCTACAAGCCACTAGAATACCGTCTGTCAGACAGGTGGACGTAGGCCGAACATTCAAATAACTCGCCAGATAAATCGATGCTTTTCCATTTAATTCATATATGAATTAATTCAAAATTGAACAGTAAATTTCAAAGTTGGAAGGCCACAAGAGGGGGACAATGTTTCAAAAATGAAACGACATATCATTGCATGAGGGATGTGGTAGGAATTGAATGCTTGAATTAAGACTGGGGAAGTACTGAGGGGAAGGGGCTGCAGGCCTTGTAGCAGGTGGGTGTGCAGAAATGTAGCTATCCAAAGCCAAACACATTACTGCAGCTTGTCACACCTGTACCTACCAAGCAGCAAAGGCCAAGATAGATCGTTATTTTACTGACAGATTGAATACAGTGCAATGCCTCCCATATAGAGGTGAATAAGAGTAGTAGTAGTAGTAGTAGTAGAAGAGTTGGTCAAGTTAAATAAAGGCTAAGGAATTGGAAATGTGCAACTTGGACCAAGAAAAACTAATTACAGAGCAACGACATTTGAAAAAAGCATTCAAATCATGCTTTGAAAACACTACTTGTCTATCCCAATTTCAATTCAATCTGTCTTTGGAAACCGCTTAAGAGAGTGAGTGCACCATTCTCAGAGGAACTGCAGATACTGAAATGATGCGTGGAGTGAAGTGAGCAAGCTATTTTTCCATCTCCCTGGCGAGCATCGCCCACCTGTCTGCTGAGGCTCCCTCAGCAGACTGAAGCTGACTACTACTGCGCAGCTGCTACAGACTGTTGGCTGCCCATTGTGACACGTGGTCCCATTGTGACACGTGGTCCCATTGTTCCAGGAATAGAACACATCCAAGCATTGTGTTCTATGAATGGCATGATTCCTATCACAGTGTTCCATGGATGGAACACATCCTATTTACTGCAGGCAAGCAGCGCACCTAGCTGCTGCTGCTGCTGCTGCTGATACAAGCCACTAGAATACCGTCTGTCAGACAGGTGGACGTAGGCCGAACATTCAAATAACTCGCCAGATAAATCGATGCTTTTCCATTTAATTCATATATGAATTAATTCAAAATTGAACAGTAAATTTCAAAGTTGGAAGGCCACAAGAGGGGGACAATGTTTCAAAAATGAAACGACATATCATTGCATGAGGGATGTGGTAGGAATTGAATGCTTGAATTAAGACTGGGGAAGTACTGAGGGGATGGGGCTGCAGGCCTTGTAGCAGGTGGGTGTGCAGAAATGTAGCTATCCAAAGACAAACACATTACCGCAGCTTGTCATACCTGTACCTACCAAGCAGCAAAGGCCAAGATAGATCGTTATTTTACTGACAGATTGAATACAGTGCAATGCCTCCCATATAGAGGTGAATAAGAGTAGTAGTAGTAGAAGAGTTGGTCAAGTTAAATCAAGGCTAAGGAATTGGAAATGTGCAACTTGGACCAAGAAAAACTAATTACAGAGCAACGACATTTGAAAAAAGCATTCAAATCATGCTTTGAAAACACTACTTGTGTATCCCGATTTCAATTCAATCTGTCTTTGGAAACCGCTTAAGAGATTGAGTGCACCATTCTCAGAGGAACTGCAGATACTGAAATGATGCATGGAGTGAAGTGAGCAAGCTATTTTTCCATCTCCCTGGCGAGCATCGCCCACCTGTCTGCTGAGGCTCCCTCAACAGACTGAAGCTGACTACTACTGCGCAGCTGCTACAGACTGTGGGCTGCCCATTGTGACACGTGGTCCCATTGTGACACGTGGTCCCATTGTTCCAGGAATAGAACACATCCAAGCATTGTGTTCTATGAATGGCATGATTCCTATCACAGTGTTCCATGGATGGAACACATCCTATTTACTGCAGGCAAGCAGCGCACCTAGCTGCTGCTGCTTCTACAAGCCACTAGAATACAGTCTGTCAGACAGGTGGACGTAGGCCGAACATTCAAATAACTAGCCAGATAAATCGTTGCTTTTCCATTTAATTCATATATGAATTAATTCAAAATTGAACAGTAAATTTCAAAGTTGGAAGGCCACAAGAGGGGGACAATGTTTCAAAAATGAAACGACATATCATTGCATGAGGGATGTGGTAGGAATTGAATGCTTGAATTAAGACTGGGGAAGTACTGAGGGGAAGGGGCTGCAGGCCTTGTAGCAGGTGGGTGTGCAGAAATGTAGCTATCCAAAGCCAAACACATTACTGCAGCTTGTCACACCTGTACCTACCAAGCAGCAAAGGCCAAGATAGATCGTTATTTTACTGACAGATTGAATACAGTGCAATGCCTCCCATATAGAGGTGAATAAGAGTAGTAGTAGTATTAGTAGTAGTAGTAGTAGTAGTAGTAGTAGTAGTAGTAGTAGTAGTAGTAGTAGTAGAAGTAGAAGAGTTGGTCAATTTAAATCAAGGCTAAGGAATTGGAAATGTGCAACTTGGACCAAGAAAAACTAATTACAGAGCAACGACATTTGAAAAAAGCATTCAAATCATGCTTTGAAAACACTACTTGTGTATCCCGATTTCAATTCAATCTGTCTTTGGAAACCGCTTAAGAGAGTGAGTGCACCATTCTCAGAGGAACTGCAGATACTGAAATGATGCGTGGAGTGAAGTGAGCAAGCTATTTTTCCATCTCCCTGGCGAGCATCGCCCACCTGTCTGCTGAGGCTCCCTCAGCAGACTGAAGCTGACTACTACTGCGCAGCTGCTACAGACTGTGGGCTGCCCATTGTGACACGTGGTCCCATTGTGACACGTGGTCCCATTGTTCCAGGAATAGAACACATCCAAGAATTGTGTTCTATGAATGGCATGATTCCTATCACAGTGTTCCATGGATGGAACACATCCTATTTACTGCAGGCAAGCAGCGCACCTAGCTGCTGCTGCTGCTGCTGCTGCTACAAGCCACTAGAATACCGTCTGTCAGACAGGTGGACGTAGGCCGAACATTCAAATAACTAGCCAGATAAATCGTTGCTTTTCCATTTAATTCATATATAAATTAATTCAAAATTGAACAGTAAATTTCAAAGTTGGAAGGCCACAAGAGGGGGACAATGTTTCAAAAATGAAACGACATATCATTGCATGAGGGATGTGGTAGGAATTGAATGCTTGAATTAAGACTGGGGAAGTACTGAGGGGAAGGGGCTGCAGGCCTTGTAGCAGGTGGGTGTGCAGAAATGTAGCTATCCAAAGCCAAACACATTACTGCAGCTTGTCACAACTGTACCTACCAAGCAGCAAAGGCCAAGATAGATCGTTATTTTACTGACAGATTGAATACAGTGCAATGCCTCCCATATAGAGGTGAATAAGAGTAGTAGTAGTAGTAGTAGTAGTAGTAGTAGTAGAAGAGTTGGTCAAGTTAAATCAAGGCTAAGGAATTGGAAATGTGCAACTTGGACCAAGAAAAACTAATTACATAGCAACGACATTTGAAAAAAGCATTCAAATCATGCTTTGAAAACACTACTTGTTTATCCCGATTTCAATTCAATCTGTCTTTGGAAACTGCTTAAGAGAGTGAGTGCACCATTCTCAGAGGAACTGCAGATACTGAAATGATGCGTGGAGTGAAGTGAGCAAGCTATTTTTCCATCTCCCTGGCGAGCATCGCCCACCTGTCTGCTTAGGCTCCCTCAGCAGACTGAAGCTGACTACTACTGCGCAGCTGCTACAGACTGTGGGCTGCCCATTGTGACACGTGGTCCCATTGTGACACGTGGTCCCATTGTTCCAGGAATAGAACACATCCAAGCATTGTGTTCTATGAATGGCATGATTCCTATCACAGTGTTCCATGGATGGAACACATCCTATTTACTGCAGGCAAGCCTCGCACCTAGCTGCTGCTGCTGCTGCTACAAGCCACTAGAATACCGTCTGTCAGACAGGTGGACGTAGGCCGAACATTCAAATAACTCGCCAGATAAATCGTTGCTTTTCCATTTAATTCATATATGAATTAATTCAAAATTGAACAGTAAATTTCAAAGTTGGAAGGCCACAAGAGGGGGGCAATGTTTCAAAAATGAAACGACATATCATTGCATGAGGGATGTGGTAGGAATTGAATGCTTGAATTAAGACTGGGGAAGTACTGAGGGGAAGGGCCTGCAGGCCTTGTAGCAGATGGGTGTGCAGAAATGTAGCTATCCAAAGCCAAACACATTACTGCAGCTTGTCACACCTGTACCTACCAAGCAGCAAAGGCCAAGATAGATCGTTATTTTACTGACAGATTGAATACAGTGCAATGCCTCCCATATAGAGGTGAATAAGAGTAGTAGTAGTAGTAGTAGAAGAGTTGGTCAAGTTAAATCAAGGCTAAGGAATTGGAAATGTGCAACTTGGACCAAGAAAAACTAATTACAGAGCAACGACATTTGAAAAAAGCATTCAAATCATGCTTTGAAAACACGACTTGTGTATCCCAATTTCAATTCATTATGTCTTTGGAAACCGCTTAAGAGATTGAGTGCACCATTCTCAGAGGAACTGCAGATACTGAAATGATGCGTGGAGTGAAGTGAGCAAGCTATTTTTCCATCTGCCTGGCGAGCATCGCCCACCTGTCTGCTGAGGCTCCCTCAGCAGACTGAAGCTGACTACGACTGCGCAGCTGCTACAGACTGTGGGCTGCCCATTGTGACACGTGGTCCCATTGTGACACGTGGCCCCATTGTTCCAGGAATAGAACACATCCAAGCATTGTGTTCTTTGAATGGCATGATTCCTATCACAGTGTTCCATGGATGGAACACATCCTATTTACTGCAGGCAAGCAGCGCACCTAGCTGCTGCTGCTGCTGCTGCTGCTGCTACAAGCCACTAGAATACCGTCTGTCAGACAGGTGGACGTAGGCCGAACATTCAAATAACTCGCCAGATAAATCGTTGCTTTTCCTTTTAATTCATATATAAATTAATTCAAAATTGAACAGTAAATTTCAAAGTTGGAAGGCCACAAGAGGGGGACAATGTTTCAAAAATGAAACGACATATCTTTGCATGAGGGATGTGGTAGGAATTGAATGCTTGAATTAAGACTGGGGAAGTACTGAGGGGAAGTGGCTGCAGGCCTTGTAGCAGGTGGGTGTGAAGAAATGTAGCTATCCAAAGCCAAACACATTACTGCAGCTTGTCACACCTGTACCTACCAAGCAGCAAAGGCCAAGATAGATCGTTATTTTACTGACAGATTGAATACAGTGCAATGCCTCCCATATAGAGGTGAATAAGAGTAGTAGTAGTAGTAGTAGTAGTAGTAGAAGAGTTGGTCAAGTTAAATCAAGGCTAAGGAATTGGAAATGTGCAACTTGGACCAAGAAAAACTAATTACAGTGCAACGACATTTGAAAAAAGCTTTCAAATCATGCTTTGAAAACACTACTTGTGTATCCCATTTTCAATTCAGTATGTCTTTGGAAACCGCTTAAGAGAGTGAGTGCAACATTCTCAGAGGAACTGCAGATACTGAAATGATGCGTGGAGTGAAGTGAGCAAGCTATTTTTCCATCTCCCTGGCGAGCATCGCCCACCTGTCTGCTGAGGCTCCCTCAGCAGACTGAAGCTGACTACTACTGCGCAGCTGCTACAGACTGTGGGCTGCCCATTGTGACACGTGGTCCCATTGTGACACGTGGTCCCATTGTTCCAGGAATAGAACACATCCAAGCATTGTGTTCTATGAATGGCATGATTCCTCTCACAGTGTTCCATGGATGGAACACATCCTATTTACTGCAGGCAAGCAGCGCACCTAGCTGCTGCTGCTGCTACAAGCCACTAGAATACCGTCTGTCAGACAGGTGGACGTAGGCCGAACATTCAAATAACTCGCCAGATAAATCGTTGCTTTTCCCTTTAATTCATATATGAATTAATTCAAAATTGAACAGTAAATTTCAAAGTTGGAAGGCCACAAGAGGGGGACAATGTTTCAAAAATGAAACGACATATCATTGCATGAGGGATGTGGTAGGAATTGAATGCTTGAATTAAGACTGGGGAAGTACTGAGGGGAAGGGGCTGCAGGCCTTGTAGCAGGTGGGTGTGCAGAAATGTAGCTATCCAAAGCCAAACACATTACTGCAGCTTGTCACACCTGTACCTACCAAGCAGCAAAGGCCAAGATAGATCGTTATTTTACTGACAGATTGAATACAGTGCAATGCCTCCCATATAGAGGTGAATAAGAGTAGTAGTAGTAGTAGTAGTAGTAGTAGTAGTAGTAGTAGTAGTAGTAGTAGAAGAGTTGGCCAAGTTAAATCAAGGCTAAGGAATTGGAAATGTGCAACTTGGACCAAGAAAAACTAATTACAGAGCAACGACATTTGAAAAAAACATTCAAATCATGCTTTGAAAACACTACTTGTGTATCCCAATTTCAATTCAATCTGTCTTTGGAAACCGCTTAAGAGAGTGAGTGCACCATTCTCAGAGGAACTGCAGATACTGAAATGATGCGTGGAGTGAAGTGAGCAAGCTATTTTTCCATCTCCCTGGCGAGCATCGCCCACCTGTCTGCTGAGGCTCCCTCAGCAGACTGAAGCTGACTACTACTGCGCAGCTGCTACAGACTGTGGGCTGCCCATTGTGACACGTGGTCCCATTGTGACACGTGGCCCCATTGTTCCAGGAATAGAACACATCCAAGCATTGTGTTCTTTGAATGGCATGATTCCTATCACAGTGTTCCATGGATGGAACACATCCTATTTACTGCAGGCAAGCAGCGCACCTAGCTGCTGCTGCTGCTGCTGCTGCTACAAGCCACTAGAATACCGTCTGTCAGACAGGTGGGCGTAGGCCGAACATTCAAATAACTCGCCAGATAAATCGTTGCTTTTCCATTTAATTCATATATGAATTAATTCAAAATTGAACAGTAAATTTCAAAGTTGGAAGGCCACAAGAGGGGGACAATGTTTCAAAAATGAAACGACATATCATTGCATGAGGGATGTGGTAGGAATTGAATGCTTGAATTAAGAATGGGGAAGTACTGAGGGGAAGGGGCTGCAGGCCTTGTAGCAGGTGGGTGTGCAGAAATGTAGCTTTCCAAAGCCAAACACATTACTGCAGCTTGTCACACCTGTACCTACCAAGCAGCAAAGGCCAAGATGGATCGTTATTTTACTGACAGATTGAATACAGTGCAATGCCTCCCATATAGAGGTGAATAAGAGTAGTAGTAGTAGTAGTAGTAGAAGAGTTGATCAAGTTAAATCAAGGCTAAGGAATTGGAAATGTCCAACTTGGACCAAGAAAAACTAATTACAGAGCAACGACATTTGAAAAAAGCATTCAAATCATGCTTTGAAAACACTACTTGTGTATCCCGATTTCAATTCAATCTGTCTTTGGAAACCGCTTAAGAGAGTGAGTGCACCATTCTCAGAGGAACTGCAGATACTGAAATGATGCGTGGAGTGAAGTGAGCAAGCTATGTTTCCATCTCCCTGGCGAGCATCGCCCACCTGTCTGCTGAGGCTCCCTCAGCAGACTGAAGCTGACTACTACTGCGCAGCTGCTACAGACTGTGGGCTGCCCATTGTGACACGTGGTCCCATTGTGACACGTGGTCCCATTGTTCCAGGAATAGAACACATCCAAGAATTGTGTTCTATGAATGGCATGATTCCTATCACAGTGTTCCATGGATGGAACACATCCTATTTACTGCAGGCAAGCAGCGCACCTAGCTGCTGCTGCTGCTACAAGCCACTAGAATACCGTCTGTCAGACAGGTGGACGTAGGCCGAACATTCAAATAACTCACCAGATAAATCGTTGCTTTTCCATTTAATTCATATATGAATTAATTCAAAATTGAACAGTAAATTTCAAAGTTGGAAGGCCACAAGAGGGGGACAATGTTTCAAAAACGAAACGACATATCATTGCATGAGGGATGTGGTAGGAATTGAATGCTTGAATTAAGACTGGGGAAATACTGAGGGGAAGGGGCTGCAGGCCTTGTAGCAGGTGGGTGTGCAGAAATGTAGCCATCTAAAGCCAAACACATTACTGCAGCTTGTCACACCTGTACCTACCAAGCAGCAAAGGCCAAGATAGATCGTTATTTTACTGACAGATTGAATACAGTGCAATGCCTCCCATATAGAGGTGAATAAGAGTAGTAGTAGTAGTAGTAGTAGTAGTAGTAGTAGTAGAAGAGTTGGTCAAGATAAATCAAGGCTAAGGAATTGGAAATGTGCAACTTGGACCAAGAAAAACTAATTACAGAGCAACGACATTTGAAAAAAGCATTCAAATCATCCTTTGAAAACACTTCTTGTGTATCCCGATTTCAATTCAATCTGTCTTTGGAAACCGCTTAAGAGAGTGAGTGCACCATTCTCAGAGGAACTGCAGATACTGAAATGATGTGTGGAGTGAAGTGAACAAGCTATTTTTCCATCTCCCTGGCGAGCATCGCCCACCTGTCTGCTGAGGCTCCCTCAGCAGACTGAAGCTGACTACTACTGCGCAGCTGCTACAGACTGTGGGCGGCCCATTGTGACACATGGTCCCATTGTGACACGTGGTCCCATTGTTCCAGGAATAGAACACATCCAAGCATTGTGTTCTATGAATGGCATGATTCCTATCACAGTGTTCCATGGATGGAACACATCCTATTTACTGCAGGCAAGCAGCGCACCTAGCTGCTGCTGCTGCTGCTGCTGCTACAAGCCACTAGAATACCGTCTGTCAGACAGGTGGACGTAGGCCGAACATTCAAATAACTCGCCAGATAAATCGTTGCTTTTCCATTTAATTCACATATAAATTAATTCAAAATTGAACAGTAAATTTCAAAGTTGGAAGGCCACAAGAGGGGGACAATGTTTCAAAAATGAAACGACATATCATTGCATGAGGGATGTGGTAGGAATTGAATGCTTGAATTAAGACTGGGGAAGTACTGAGGGGAAGTGGCTGCAGGCCTTGTAGCAGGTGGGTGTGCAGAAATGTAGCTATCCAAAGCCAAACACATTACTGCAGCTTGTCACAACTGTACCTACCACGCAGCAAAGGCCAAGATAGATCGTTATTTTACTGACAGATTGAATACAGTGCAATGCCTCCCATATAGAGGTGAATAAGAGTAGTAGTAGTAGTAGTAGTAGTAGTAGAAGAGTTGGTCAAGTTAAATCAAGGCTAAGGAATTGGAAATGTGCAACTTGGACCAAGAAAAACTAATTACAGAGCAATGACATTTGAAAAAAGCATTCAAATCATGCTTTGAAAACACTACTTGTGTATCCCGATTTCAATTCAATCTGTCTTTGGAAACTGCTTAAGAAAGTGAGTGCACCATTCTCAGAGGAACTGCAGATACTGAAATGATGAGTGGAGTGAAGTGAGCAAGCTATTTTTCCATCTCCCTGGCGAGCATCGCCCACTTGTCTGCTGAGGCTCCCTCAGCAGACTGAAGCTGACTACTACTGCGCAGCTGCTACAGACTGTGGGCTGCCCATTGTGACACGTGGTCCCATTGTGACACGTGGTCCCATTGTTCCAGGAATAGAACACATCCAAGCATTGTGTTCTATGAATGGCATGATTCCTATCACAGTGTTCCATGGATGGAACACATCCTATTTACTGCAGGCAAGCAGCGCACCTAGCTGCTGCTGCTGCTGCTACAAGCCACTAGAATACCGTCTGTCAGACAGGTGGACGTAGGCCGAACATTCAAATAACTCGCCAGATAAATCGTTGCTTTTCCATTTAATTCATATATGAATTAATTCAAAATTGAACAGTAAATTTCAAAGTTGGAAGGCCACAAGAGGGGGGCAA
This sequence comes from Dendrobates tinctorius, assembly GCF_039654945.1. NCBI lineage: Eukaryota > Metazoa > Chordata > Amphibia > Anura > Dendrobatidae > Dendrobates > Dendrobates tinctorius. The sequence continues at coordinate 29,531,058 of NW_027361793.1, forward strand.
TGTTTCAAAAATGAAACGACATATCATTGCATGAGGGATGTGGTAGGAATTGAATGCTTGAATTAAGACTGGGGAAGTACTGAGGGGAAGGGGCTGCAGGCCTTGTAGCAGGTGGGTGTGCAGAAATGTAGCTATCCAAAGCCAAACACATTACTGTAGCTTGTCACACCTGTACCTACCAAGCAGCAAAGGCCAAGATAGATCGTTATTTTACTGACAGATTGAATACAGTGCAATGCCTCCCATATAGAGGTGAATAAGAGTAGTAGTAGTAGTAGTAGTAGTAGTAGAAGAGTTGGTCAAGTTAAATCAAGGCTAAGGAATTGGAAATGTGCAACTTGGACCAAGAAAAACTAATTACAGAGCAACGACATTTGAAAAAAGCTTTCAAATCATGCTTTGAAAACACTACTTGTGTATCCCATTTTCAATTCAGTCTGTCTTTGGAAACCGCTTAAGAGAGTGAGTGCACCATTCTCAGAGGAACTGCAGATACTGAAATGATGCGTGGAGTGAAGTGAGCAAGCTATTTTTCCATCTCCCTGGCGAGCATCGCCCACCTGTCTGCTGAGGCTCCCTCAGCAGACTGAAGCTGACTACTACTGCGCAGCTGCTACAGACTGTGGGCTGCCCATTGTGACACGTGGTCCCATTGTGACACGTGGTCCCATTGTTCCAGGAATAGAACACATCCAAGCATTGTGTTCTATGAATGGCATGATTCCTCTCACAGTGTTCCATGGATGGAACACATCCTATTTACTGCAGGCAAGCAGCGCACCTAGCTGCTGCTGCTGCTACAAGCCACTAGAATACCGTCTGTCAGACAGGTGGACGTAGGCCGAACATTCAAATAAGTCGCCAGATAAATCGTTGCTTTTCCATTTAATTCATATATGAATTAATTCAAAATTGAACAGTAAATTTCAAAGTTGGAAGGCCACAAGAGGGGGACAATGTTTCAAAAACGAAACGACATATCATTGCATGAGGGATGTGGTAGGAATTGAATGCTTTAATTAAGACTGGGGAAGTACTGAGGGGAAGGGTCTGCAGGCCTTGTAGCAGGTGGGTGTGCAGAAATGTAGCTATCCAAAGCCAAACACATTACTGCAGCTTGTCACACCTGTACCTATCAAGCAGCAAAGGCCAAGATAGATCGTTATTTTACTGACAGATTGAATACAGTGCAATGCCTCCCATATAGAGGTGAATAAGAGTAGTAGTAGTAGTAGTAGTAGTAGTAGAAGAGTTGGTCAAGTTAAATCAAGGCTAAGGAATTGGAAATGTGCAACTTGGACCAAGAAAAACTAATTACAGAGCAACTACATTTGAAAAAAGCATTCAAATCATGCTTTGAAAACACTACTTGTCTATCCCGATTTCAATTCAATCTGTCTTTGGAAACCGCTTAAGAGAGTGAGTGCACCATTCTCAGAGGAACTGCAGATACTGAAATGATGTGTGGAGTGAAGTGAGCAAGCTATTTTTCCATCTCCCTGGCGAGCATCGCCCACCTGTCTGCTGAGGCTCCCTCAGCAGACTGAAGCTGACTACTACTGCGCAGCTGCTACAGACTGTGGGCTGCCCATTGTGACACGTGGTCCCATTGTGACACGTGGTCCCATTGTTTCAGGAATAGAACACATCCAAGCATTGTGTTCTATGAATGGCATGATTCCTATCACAGTGTTCCATGGATGGAACACATCCTATTTACTGCAGGCAAGCAGCGCACCTAGCTGCTGCTGCTGCTGCTGCTACAAGCCACTAGAATACCGTCTGTCAGACAGTTGGACGTAGGCTGAACATTCAAATAACTCGCCAGATAAATCGTTGCTTTTCCATTTAATTCATATATGAATTAATTCAAAATTGAACAGTAAATTTAAAAGTTGGAAGGCCACAAGAGGGGGACAATGTTTCAAAAACGAAACGACATATCATTGCATGAGGGATGTGGTAGGAATTGAATGCTTGAATTAAGACTGGGGAAGTACTGAGGGGAAGGGGCTGCAGGCCTTGTAGCAGGTGGGTGTGTAGAAATGTAGCTATCCAAAGCCAAACACATTACTGCAGCTTGTCACACCTGTACCTGCTAAGCAGCAAAGGCCAAGATAGATCGTTATTTTACTGACAGATTGAATACAGTGCAATGCCTCCCATATAGAGGTGAATAAGAGTAGTAGTAGTAGTAGTAGTAGTAGAAGAGTTGGTCAAGTTAAATCAAGGCTAAGGAATTGGAAATGTGCAACTTGGACCAAGAAAAACTAATTACAGAGCAACGACACTTATAAAAAGCATTCAAATCATGCTTTGAAAACACTACTTGTGTATCCCGATTTCAATTCAATCTGTCTTTGGAAACCGCTTAAGAGAGTGAGTGCACCATTCTCAGAGGAACTGCAGATACTGAAATGATGCGTGGAGTGAAGTGAGCAACCTATTTTTCCATCTCCCTGGCGAGCATCGCCCACCTGTCTGCTGAGGCTCCCTCAGCAGACTGAAGCTGACTACTACTGCGCAGCTGCTACAGACTGTGGGCTGCCCATTGTGACACGTGGTCCCATTGCGACACATGGCCCCTTTGTTCCAGGAATAGAACACATCCAAGAATTGTGTTCTATGAATGGCATGATTCCTATCACAGTGTTCCATGGATGGAACACATCCTATTTACTGCAGGCAAGCAGCGCACCTAGCTGCTGCTGCTGCTGCTGCTGCTACAAGCCACTAGAATACCGTCTGTCAGACAGGTGGACGTAGGCCGAATATTCAAATAACTCGCCAGATAAATCGTTGCTTTTCCATTTAATTCATATATAAATTAATTCAAAATTGAACAGTAAATTTCAAAGTTGGAAGGCCACAAGAGGGGGACAATGTTTCAAAAATGAAACGACATATCATTGCATGAGGGATGTGGTAGGAATTGAATGCTTGAATTAAGACTGGGGAAGTACTGAGGGGAAGGGGCTGCAGGCCTTGTAGCAGGTGGGTGTGCAGAAATGTAGCTATCCAAAGCCAAACACATTACTGCAGCTTGTCACAACTGTACCTACCAAGCAGCAAAGGCCAAGATAGATCGTTATTTTACTGACAGATTGAATACAGTGCAATGCCTCCCATATAGAGGTGAATAAGAGTAGTAGTAGTAGTAGTAGTTGTAGTAGTAGTAGTAGAAGAGTTGGTCAAGTTAAATCAAGGCTAAGGAATTGGAAATGTGCAACTTGGACCAAGAAAAACTAATTACATAGCAACGACATTTGAAAAAAGCATTCAAATCATGCTTTGAAAACAATACTTGTTTATCCCGATTTCAATTCAATCTGTCTTTGGAAACTGCTTAAGAGAGTGAGTGCACCATTCTCAGAGGAACTGCAGATACTGAAATGATGCGTGGAGTGAAGTGAGCAAGCTATTTTTCCATCTCCCTGGCGAGCATCGCCCACCTTTCTGCTTAGGCTCCCTCAGCAGACTGAAGCTGACTACTACTGCGCAGCTGCTACAGACTGTGGGCTGCCCATTGTGACACGTGGTCCCATTGTGACACGTGGTCCCATTGTTCCAGGAATAGAACACATCCAAGCATTGTGTTCTATGAATGGCATGATTCCTATCACAGTGTTCCATGGATGGAACACATCCTATTTACTGCAGGCAAGCCTCGCACCTAGCTGCTGCTGCTGCTGCTACAAGCCACTAGAATACCGTCTGTCAGACAGGTGGACGTAGGCCGAACATTCAAATAACTCGCCAGATAAATCGTTGCTTTTCCATTTAATTCATATATGAATTAATTCAAAATTGAACAGTAAATTTCAAAGTTGGAAGGCCACAAGAGGGGGGTAATGTTTCAAAAATGAAACGACATATCATTGCATGAGGGATGTGGTAGGAATTGAATGCTTGAATTAAGACTGGGGAAGTACTGAGGGGAAGGGGCTGCAGGCCTTGTAGCAGATGGGTGTGCAGAAATGTAGCTATCCAAAGCCAAACACATTACTGCAGCTTGTCACACCTGTACCTACCAAGCAGCAAAGGCCAAGATAGATCGTTATTTTACTGACAGATTGAATACAGTGCAATGCCTCCCATATAGAGGTGAATAAGAGTAGTAGTAGTAGAAGAGTTGGTCAAGTTAAATCAAGGCTAAGGAATTGGAAATGTGCAACTTGGACCAAGAAAAACTAATTACAGAGCAACGACATTTGAAAAAAGCATTCAAATCATGCTTTGAAAACACTACTTGTGTATCCCAATTTCAATTCATTATGTCTTTGGAAACCGCTTAAGAGATTGAGTGCACCATTCTCAGAGGAACTGCAGATACTGAAATGATGCGTGGAGTGAAGTGAGCAAACTATTTTTCCATCTGCCTGGCGAGCATCGCCCACCTGTCTGCTGAGGCTCTCTCAGCAGACTGAAGCTGACTACTACTGCGCAGCTGCTACAGACTGTGGGCTGCCCATTGTGACACGTGGTCCCATTGTGACACGTGGCCCCATTGTTCCAGGAATAGAACACATCCAAGCATTGTGTTCTTTGAATGGCATGATTCCTATCACAGTGTTCCATGGATGGAACACATCCTATTTACTGCAGGCAAGCAGCGCACCTAGCTGCTGCTGCTGCTGCTGCTGCTGCTACAAGCCACTAGAATACCGTCTGTCAGACAGGTGGACGTAGGCCGAACATTCAAATAACTCGCCAGATAAATCGTTGCTTTTCCTTTTAATTCATATATAAATTAATTCAAAATTGAACAGTAAATTTCAAAGTTGGAAGGCCACAAGAGGGGGACAATGTTTCAAAAATGAAACGACATATCTTTGCATGAGGGATGTGGTAGGAATTGAATGCTTGAATTAAGACTGGGGAAGTACTGAGGGGAAGGGGCTGCAGGCCTTGTAGCAGGTGGGTGTGCAGAAATGTAGCTATCCAAAGCCAAACACATTACTGCAGCTTGTCACACCTGTACCTACCAAGCAGCAAAGGCCAAGATAGATCGTTATTTTACTGACAGATTGAATACAGTGCAATGCCTCCCATATAGAGGTGAATAAGAGTAGTAGTAGTAGTAGTAGTAGTAGTAGTAGTAGAAGAGTTGGCCAAGTTAAATCAAGGCTAAGGAATTGGAAATGTGCAACTTGGACCAAGAAAAACTAATTACAGAGCAACGACATTTGAAAAAAGCATTCAAATCATGCTTTGAAAACACTACTTGTGTATCCCAATTTCAATTCAATCTGTCTTTGGAAACCGCTTAAGAGAGTGAGTGCACCATTCTCAGAGGAACTGCAGATACTGAAATGATGCGTGGAGTGAAGTGAGCAAACTATTTTTCCATCTGCCTGGCGAGCATCGCCCACCTGTCTGCTGAGGCTCCCTCAGCAGACTGAAGCTGACTACTACTGCGCAGCTGCTACAGACTGTGGGCTGCCCATTGTGACACGTGGTCCCATTGTGACATGTGGCCCCATTGTTCCAGGAATAGAACACATCCAAGCATTGTGTTCTTTGAATGGCATGATTCCTATCACAGTGTTCCATGGATGGAACACATCCTATTTACTGCAGGCAAGCAGCGCACCTAGCTGCTGCTGCTGCTGCTGCTGCTGCTACAAGCCACTAGAATACCGTCTGTCAGACAGGTGGACGTAGGCCGAACATTCAAATAACTCGCCAGATAAATCGTTGCTTTTCCTTTTAATTCATATATAAATTAATTCAAAATTGAACAGTAAATTTCAAAGTTGGAAGGCCACAAGAGGGGGACAATGTTTCAAAAATGAAACGACATATCTTTGCATGAGGGATGTGGTAGGAATTGAATGCTTGAATTAAGACTGGGGAAGTACTGAGGGGAAGGGGCTGCAGGCCTTGTAGCAGGTGGGTGTGCAGAAATGTAGCTATCCAAAGCCAAACACATTACTGCAGCTTGTCACACCTGTACCTACCAAGCAGCAAAGGCCAAGATAGATCGTTATTTTACTGACAGATTCAATACAGTGCAATGCCTCCCATATAGAGGTGAATAAGAGTAGTAGCAGTAGTAGTAGTAGTAGTAGTAGTAGAAGAGTTGGCCAAGTTAAATCAAGGCTAAGGAATTGGAAATGTGCAACTTGGACCAAGAAAAACTAATTACAGAGCAACGACATTTGAAAAAAGCATTCAAATCATGCTTTGAAAACACTACTTGTGTATCCCAATTTCAATTCAATCTGTCTTTGGAAACCGCTTAAGAGAGTGAGTGCACCATTCTCAGAGGAACTGCAGATACTGAAATGATGCGTGGAGTGAAGTGAGCAAGCTATTTTTCCATCTCCCTGGCGAGCATCGCCCACCTGTCTGCTGAGGCTCCCTCAGCAGACTGAAGCTGACTACTACTGCGCAGCTGCTACAGACTGTGGGCTGCCCATTGTGACACGTGGTCCCATTGTGATACGTGGCCCCATTGTTCCAGGAATAGAACACATCCAAGCATTGTGTTCTTTGAATGGCATGATTCCTATCACAGTGTTCCATGGATGGAACACATCCTATTTACTGCAGGCAAGCAGCGCACCTAGCTGCTGCTGCTGCTGCTGCTGCTACAAGCCACTAGAATACCATCTGTCAGACAGGTGGGCGTAGGCCGAACATTCAAATAACTCGCCAGATAAATCGTTGCTTTTCCATTTAATTCATATATGAATTAATTCAAAATTGAACAGTAAATTTCAAAGTTGGAAGGCCACAAGAGGGGGACAATGTTTCAAAAATGAAACGACATATCATTGCATGAGGGATGTGGTAGGAATTGAATGCTTGAATTAAGACTGGGGAAGTACTGAGGGGAAGGGGCTGCAGGCCTTGTAGCAGGTGGGTGTGCAGAAATGTAGCTTTCCAAAGCCAAACACATTACTGCAGCTTGTCACACCTGTACCTACCAAGCAGCAAAGGCCAAGATAGATCGTTATTTTACTGACAGATTGAATACAGTGCAATGCCTCCCATATAGAGGTGAATAAGAGTAGTAGTAGTAGTAGTAGTAGTAGTAGAAGAGTTGATCAAGTTAAATCAAGGCTAAGGAATTGGAAATGTCCAACTTGGACCAAGAAAAACTAATTACAGAGCAACGACATTTGAAAAAAGCATTCAAATCATGCTTTGAAAACACTACTTGTGTATCCCGATTTCAATTCAATCTGTCTTTGGAAACCGCTTAAGAGAGTGAGTGCACCATTCTCAGAGGAACTGCAGATACTGAAATGATGTGTGGAGTGAAGTGAGCAAGCTATTTTTCCATCTCCCTGGCGAGCATCGCCCACCTGTCTGCTGAGGCTCCCTCAGCAGACTGAAGCTGACTACTACTGCGCAGCTGCTACAGACTGTGGGCGGCCCATTGTGACACATGGTCCCATTGTGACACGTGGTCCCATTGTTCCAGGAATAGAACACATCCAAGCATTGTGTTCTATGAATGGCATGATTCCTATCACAGTGTTCCATGGATGGAACACATCCTATTTACTGCAGGCAAGCAGCGCACCTAGCTGCTGCTGCTGCTGCTGCTGCTACAAGCCACTAGAATACCGTCTGTCAGACAGGTGGACGTAGGCCGAACATTCAAATAACTCGCCAGATAAATCGTTGCTTTTCCATTTAATTCACATATAAATTAATTCAAAATTGAACAGTAAATTTCAAAGTTGGAAGGCCACAAGAGGGGGACAATGTTTCAAAAATGAAACGACATATCATTGCATGAGGGATGTGGTAGGAATTGAATGCTTGAATTAAGACTGGGGAAGTACTGAGGGGAAGTGGCTGCAGGCCTTGTAGCAGGTGGGTGTGCAGAAATGTAGCTATCCAAAGCCAAACACATTACTGCAGCTTGTCACAACTGTACCTACCACGCAGCAAAGGCCAAGATAGATCGTTATTTTACTGACAGATTGAATACAGTGCAATGCCTCCCATATAGAGGTGAATAAGAGTAGTAGTAGTAGTAGTAGTAGTAGTAGTAGTAGTAGTAGTAGTAGAAGAGTTGGTCAAGTTAAATCAAGGCTAAGGAATTGGAAATGTGCAACTTGGACCAAGAAAAACTAATTACAGAGCAACGACATTTGAAAAAAGCATTCAAATCATGCTTTGAAAACACTACTTGTGTATCCCGATTTATATTCAATCTGTCTTTGGAAACCACTTAAGAGAGTGAGTGCACCATTCTCAGAGGAACTGCAGATACTGAAATGATGTGTGGAGTGAAGTGAGCAAGCTATTTTTCCATCTCCCTGGCGAGCATCGTCCACCTGTCTGCTGAGGCTCCCTCAGCAGACTGAAGCTGACTACTACTGCGCAGCTGCTACAGACTGTGGGCGGCCCATTGTGACACGTGGTCCCATTGTGACACGTGGTCCCATTGTTCCAGGAATAGAACACATCCAAGCATTGTGTTCTATGAATGGCATGATTCCTATCACAGTGTTCCATGGATGGAACACATCCTATTTACTGCAGGCAAGCAGCGCACCTAGCTGCTGCTGCTGCTGCTACAAGCCACTAGAATACCGTCTGTCAGACAGGTGGACGTAGGCCGAACATTCAAATAACTCGCCAGATAAATCGTTGCTTTTCCATTTAATTCATATATAAATTAATTCAAAATTGAACAGTAAATTTCAAAGTTGGAAGGCCACAAGAGGGGGACAATGTTTCAAAAACGAAACGACATATCATTGCAAGAGGGATGTGGTAGGAATTGAATGCTTGAATTAAGACTGGGGAAGTACTGAGGGGAAGGGGCTGCAGGCCTTGTAGCAGGTGGGTGTGCAGAAATGTAGCTATCCAAAGCCAAACACATTACTGCAGCTTGTCAAACCTATACCTACCAAGCAGCAAAGGCCAAGATAGATCATTATTTTACTGACAGATTGAATACAGTGCAATGCCTCCCATATAGAGGTGAATAAGAGTAGTAGTAGTAGTAGTAGTAGTAGTAGTAGTAGTAGTAGTAGTAGTAGAAGAGTTGGTCAAGTTAAATCAAGGCTAAGGAATTGGAAATGTGCAACTTGGACCAAGAAAAACTAATTACAGAGCAACGACATTTGAAAAAAGCATTCAAATCATGCTTTGAAAACACTACTTGTGTATCCCGATTTCAATTCAATCTGTCTTTGGAAATCGCTTAAGAGAGTGAGTGCACCATTCTCAGAGGAACTGCAGATACTGAAATGATGTGTGGAGTGAAGTGAGCAAGCTATTTTTCCATCTCCCTGGCGAGCATCGCCCACCTGTCTGCTGAGGCTCCCTCAGCAGACTGAAGCTGACTACTACTGCGCAGCTGCTACAGACTGTGGGCGGCCCATTGTGACACGTGGTCCCATTGTGACACGTGGTCCCATTGTTCCAGGAATAGAACACATCCAAGCATTGTGTTCTATGAATGGCATGATTCCTATCACAGTGTTCCATGGATGGAACACATCCTATTTACTGCAGGCAAGCAGCGCACCTAGCTGCTGCTACTGCTGCTGCTGCTGCTGCTACAAGCCACTAGAATACCGTCTGTCAGACAGGTGGACGTAGGCCGAACATTCAAATAACTCGCCAGATAAATCGTTGCTTTTCCATTTAATTCATATATAAATTAATTCAAAATTGAACAGTAAATTTCAAAGTTGGAAGGCCACAAGAGGGGGACAATGTTTCAAAAATGAAACGACATATCATTGCATGAGGGATGTGGTAGGAATTGAATGCTTGAATTAAGACTGGGGAAGTACTGAGGGGAAGGGGCTGCAGGCCTTGTAGCAGGTGGGTGTGCAGAAATGTAGCTATCCAAAGCCAAACACATTACTGCAGCTTGTCACAACTGTACCTACCACGCAGCAAAGGCCAAGATAGATCGTTATTTTACTGACAGATTGAATACAGTGCAATGCCTCCCATATAGAGGTGAATAAGTGTAGTAGTAGTAGTAGTAGTAGTAGTAGTAGTAGTAGAAGAGTTGGTCAAGTTAAATCAAGGCTAAGGAATTGGAAATGTGCAACTTGGACCAAGAAAAACTAATTACAGAGCAACGACATTTGAAAAAAGCATTCAAATCATGCTTTGAAAACACTACTTGTGTATCCCAATTTCAATTCAATCTGTCTTTGGAAACCGCTTAAGAGAGTGAGTGCACCATTCTCAGAGGAACTGCAGATACTGAAATGATGCGTGGAGTGAAGTGAGCAAGCTATTTTTCCATCTCCCTGGCGAGCATCGCCCACCTGTCTGCTGAGGCTCCCTCAGCAGACTTAAGCTGACTACTACTGCGCAGCTGCTACAGACTGTGGGCTGCCCATTGTGACACGTGGTCCCATTGTGACACGTGGCCCCATTGTTCCAGGAATAGAACACATCCAAGCATTGTGTTCTATGAATGGCATGATTCCTATCACAGTGTTCCATGGATGGAACACATCCTATTTACTGCAGGCAAGCAGCGCACCTAGCTGCTGCTGCTGCTACAAGCCACTAGAATACCGTCTGTCAGACAGGTGGACGTAGGCCGAACATTCAAATAACTCGCCAGATAAATCGTTGCTTTTCCATTTAATTCATATATGAATTAATTCAAAATTGAACAGTAAATTTCAAAGTTGGAAGGCCACAAGAGGGGGACAATGTTTCAAAAATGAAACGACATATCATTGCATGAGGGATGTGGTAGGAATTGAATGCTTGAATTAAGACTGGGGAAGTACTGAGGGGAAGGGGCTGCAGGCCTTGTAGCAGGTGGGTGTGCAGAAATGTAGCTATCCAAAGCCAAACACATTACCGCAGCTTGTCATACCTGTACCTACCAAGCAGCAAAGGCCAAGATAGATCGTTATTTTACTGACAGATTGAATACAGTGCAATGCCTCCCATATAGAGGTGAATAAGAGTAGTAGTAGTAGTAGAAGAGTTGGTCAAGTTAAATCAAGGCTAAGGAATTGGAAATGTGCAACTTGTACCAAGAAAAACTAATTACAGAGCAACGACATTTGAAAAAAGCATTGAAATCATGCTTTGAAAACACTACTTGTGTATCCCGATTTCAATTCAATCTGTCTTTGGAAACCGCTTAAGAGTGAGTGCACCATTCTCAGAGGAACTGCAGATACTGAAATGATGCGTGGAGTGAAGTGAGCAAGCTATTTTTCCATCTCCCTGGCGAGCATCGCCCACCTCTCTGCTGAGGCTCCCTCAGCAGACTGAAGCTGACTACTACTGCGCAGCTGCTACAGACTGTGGGCGGCCCATTGTGACAAGTGGTCCCATTGTGACACGTGGTCCCATTGTTCCAGTAATAGAACACATCCAAGCATTGTGTTCTATGAATGGCATGATTCCTATCACAGTGTTCCATGGATGGAACACATCCTATTTACTGCAGGCAAGCAGCGCACCTAGCTGCTGCTGCTGCTGCTGCTACAAGCCACTAGAATACCGTCTGTCAGACAGGTGGACGTAGGCCGAACATTCAAATAGCTAGCCAGACAAATTGTTGCTTTTCCATTTAATTCATATATGAATTAATTCAAAATTGAACAGTAAATTTCAAAGTTGGAAGGCCACAAGAGGGGGACAATGTTTCAAAAATGAAACGACATATCATTGCATGAGGGATGTGGTAGGAATTGAATGCTTGAATTAAGACTGGGGAAGTACTGAGGGGAAGGGGCTGCAGGCCTTGTAGCAGGTGGGTGTGCAGAAATGTAGCTATCCAAAGTCAAACACATTACTGCAGCTTGTCACACCTGTACCTACCAAGCAGCAAAGGCCAAGATAGATCGTTATTTTACTGACAGATTGAATACAGTGCAATGCCTCCCATATAGAGGTGAATAAGAGTAGTAGTAGTAGTAGTAGTAGTAGTAGTAGAAGAGTTGGTCAAGTTAAATCAAGGCTAAGGAATTGGAAATGTGCAACTTGGACCAAGAAAAACTAATTACAGAGCAACGACATTTGAAAAAAGCATTCAAATCATGCTTTGAAAACACTACTTGTGTATCCCGATTTCAATTCAATCTGTCTTTGGAAAACGCTTAAGAGAGTGAGTGCACCATTCTCAGAAGAACTGCAGATACTGAAATGATGCGTGGAGTGAAGTGAGCAAGCTATTTTTCCATCTCCCTGGCGAGCATCGCCCACCTGTCTGCTGAGGCTCCCTCAGCAGACTGAAGCTGACTACTACTGCGCAGCTGCTACAGACTGTGGGCTGCCCATTGTGACACGTGGTCCCATTGTGACACGTGGTCCCATTGTTCCAGGAATAGAACTCATCCAAGCATTGTGTTCTATGAATGGCATGATTCCTATCACAGTGTTCCATGGATGGAACACATCCTATTTACTGCAGGCAAGCAGCGCACCTAGCTGCTGCTGCTGCTACAAGCCACTAGAATACCGTCTGTCAGACAGGTGGACGTAGGCCGAACATTCAAATAACTCGCCAGATAAATCGTTGCTTTTCCATTTAATTCATATATGAATTAATTCAAAATTGAACAGTAAATTTCAAAGTTGGAAGGCCACAAGAGGGGGACAATGTTTCAAAAATGAAACGACATATCATTGCATGAGGGATGTGGTAGGAATTGAATGCTTGAATTAAGACTGGGGAAGTACTGATTGGAAGGGGCTGCAGGCCTTGTAGCAGGTGGGTGTGCAGAAATGTAGCTATCCAAAGCCAAACACATTACTGCAGCTTGTCACACCTGTACCTACCAAGCAGCAAAGGCCAAGATAGATCGTTATTTTACTGACAGATTGAATACAGTGCAATGCATAGCATATAGAGGTGAATAAGAGTAGTAGTAGTAGTAGTAGTAGTAGTAGTAGTAGAAGAGTTGGTCAAGTTAAATCAAGGCTAAGAAATTGGAAATGTGCAACTTGGACCAAGAAAAACTAATTACAGAGCAACGACATTTGAAAAAAGCATTCAAATCATGCTTTGAAAACACTACTTGTGTATCCCAATTTCAATTCAATCTGTCTTTGGAAACCGCTTAAGAGAGTGAGTGCACCATTCTCAGAGGAACTGCAGATACTGAAATGATGCGTGGAGTGAAGTGAGCAAGCTATTTTTCCATCTCCCTGGCGAGCATCGCCCACCTGTCTGCTGAGGCTCCCTCAGCAGACTTAAGCTGACTACTACTGCGCAGCTGCTACAGACTGTGGGCTGCCCATTGTGACACGTGGTCCCATTGTGACACGTGGCCCCATTGTTCCAGGAATAGAACACATCCAAGCATTGTGTTCTGTGAATGGCATGATTCCTATCACAGTGTTCCATGGATGGAACACATCCTATTTACTGCAGGGAAGCAGCGCACCTAGCTGCTGCTGCTGCTACAAGCCACTAGAATACCGTCTGTCAGATAGGTGGACGTAGGCCGAACATTCAAATAACTCGCCAGATAAATCGTTGCTTTTCCATTTAATTCATATATGAATTAATTCAAAATTGAAAAGTAAATTTCAAAGTTGGAAGGCCACAAGAGGGGGACAATGTTTCAAAAATGAAACGACATATCATTGCATGAGGGATGTGGTAGGAATTGAATGCTTGAATTAAGACTGGGGAAGTACTGAGGGGAAGGGGCTGCAGGCCTTGTAGCAGGTGGGTGTGCAGAAATGTAGCTTTCCAAAGCCAAACACATTACTGCAGCTTGTCACACCTGTACCTACCAAGCAGCAAAGGCCAAGATAGATCGTTATTTTACTGACAGATTGAATACAGTGCAATGCCTCCCATATAGAGGTGAATAAGAGTAGTAGTAGTAGTAGTAGAAGAGTTGGTCAAGTTAAATCAAGGCTAAGGAATTGGAAATGTGCAACTTGGACCAAGAAAAACTAACTACAGAGCAACGACATTTGAAAAAAGCATTCAAATCATGCTTTGAAAACACTACTTGTGTATCCCAATTTCAATTCAATCTGTCTTTGGAAACAGCTTAAGAGAGTGAGTGCACCATTCTCAGAGGAACAGCAGATACTGAAATGATGCGTGGAGTGAAGTGAGCAAGCTATTTTTCCATCTCCCAGGCAAGCATCGCCCACCTGTATGCTGAGGCTCCCTCAGCAGACTGAAGCTGACTACTACTGTGCAGCTGCTACAGACTGTGGGCTGCCCATTGTGACACGTGGTCCCATTGTGACACGTGGTCCCATTGTTTCAGGAATAGAACACATCCAAGCATTGTGTTCTATGAATGGCATGATTCCTATCACAGTGCTCCATGGATGGAACACATCCTATTTACTGCAGGCAAGCAGCGCACCTAGCTGCTGCTGCTGCTGCTACAAGCCACTAGAATACCGTCTGTCAGACAGGTGGACTTAGGCCGAACATTCAAATAACTCGCCAGATAAATCGTTGCTTTTCCATTTAATTCATATATGAATTAATTCAAAATTGAACAGTAAATTTCAAAGTTGGAAGGCCACAAGAGGGGGACAATGTTTCAAAAATGAAACGACATATCATTGCATGAGGGATGTGGTAGGAATTGAATGCTTGAATTAAGACTGGGGAAGTACTGAGGGGAAGGGGCTGCAGGCCTTGTAGCAGGTGGGTGTGCAGAAATGTAGCTATCCAAAGCCAAACACATTACCGCAGCTTGTCATACCTGTACCTACCAAGCAGCAAAGGCCAAGATAGATCGTTAGTTTACTGACAGATTGAATACAGTGCAATGCCTCCCATATAGAGGTGAATAAGAGTAGTAGTAGTAGTAGTAGAAGAGTTGGTCAAGTTAAATCAAGGCTAAGGAATTGGAAATGTGCAACTTGGACCAAGAAAAACTAATTACAGAGCAACAACATTTGAAAAAAGCATTCAAATCATGCTTTGAAAACACTACTTGTGTATCCCGATTTCAATTCAATCTGCCTTTGGAAACCGCTTAAGAGTGAGTGCACCATTCTCAGAGGAACTGCAGATACTGAAATGATGCGTGGAGTGAAGTGAGCAAGCTATTTTTCCATCTCCCTGGCGAGCATCGCCCACCTCTCTGCTGAGGCTCCCTCAGCAGACTGAAGCTGACTACTACTGCGCAGCTGCTACAGACTGTGGGCGGCCCATTGTGACACATGGTCCCATTGTGACACGTGGTCCCATTGTTCCAGGAATAGAACACATCCAAGCATTGTGTTCTATGAATGGCATGATTCCTATCACAGTGTTCCATGGATGGAACACATCCTATTTACTGCAGGCAAGCAGCGCACCTAGCTGCTGCTGCTGCTGCTGCTACAAGCCACTAGAATACCGTCTGTCAGACAGGTGGACGTAGGCCGAACATTCAAATAACTAGCCAGATAAATCGTTGCTTTTCCATTTAATTCATATATGAATTAATTCAAAATTGAACAGTAAATTTCAAAGTTGGAAGGCCACAAGAGGGGGACAATGTTTCAAAAACGAAACGACATATCATTGCAAGAGGGATGTGGTAGGAATTGAATGCTTGAATTAAGACTGGGGAAGTACTGAGGGGAAGGGGCTGCAGGCCTTGTAGCAGGTGGGTGTGCAGAAATGTAGCTATCCAAAGCCAAACACATTACTGCAGCTTGTCACACCTGTACCTACCAAGCAGCAAAGGCCAAGATAGATCATTATTTTACTGACAGATTGAATACAGTGCAATGCCTCCCATATAGAGGTGAATAAGAGTAGTAGTAGTAGTAGTAGTAGTAGTAGTAGTAGTAGTAGTAGTAGTAGTAGAAGAGTTGGTCAAGTTAAATCAAGGCTAAGGAATTGGAAATGTGCAACTTGGACCAAGAAAAACTAATTACAGAGCAACGACATTTGAAAAAAGCATTCAAATCATGCTTTGAAAACACTACTTGTGTATCCCGATTTCAATTCAATCTGTCTTTGGAAATCGCTTAAGAGAGTGAGTGCACCATTCTCAGAGGAACTGCAGATACTGAAATGATGTGTGGAGTGAAGTGAGCAAGCTATTTTTCCATCTCCCTGGCGAGCATCGCCCACCTGTCTGCTGAGGCTCCCTCAGCAGACTGAAGCTGACTACTACTGCGCAGCTGCTACAGACTGTGGGCGGCCCATTGTGACACGTGGTCCCATTGTGACACGTGGTCCCATTGTTCCAGGAATAGAACACATCCAAGCATTGTGTTCTATGAATGGCATGATTCCTATCACAGTGTTCCATGGATGGAACACATCCTATTTACTGCAGGCAAGCAGCGCACCTAGCTGCTGCTGCTGCTGCTGCTACAAGCCACTAGAATACCGTCTGTCAGACAGGTGGACGTAGGCCGAACATTCAAATAACTCACCAGATAAATCGTTGCTTTTCCATTTAATTCATATATGAATTAATTCAAAATTGAACAGTAAATTTCAAAGTTGGAAGGCCACAAGAGGGGGGCAATGTTTCAAAAATGAAACGACATATCATTGCATGAGGGATGTGGTAGGAATTGAATGCTTGAATTAAGACTGGGGAAGTACTGAGGGGAAGGGGCTGCAGGCCTTGTAGCAGGTGGGTGTGCAGAAATGTAGCTATCCAAAGCCAAACACATTACTGCAGCTTGTCACACCTGTACCTACCAAGCAGCAAAGGCCAAGATAGATCGTTATTTTACTGACAGATTGAATACAGTGCAATGCCTCCCATATAGAGGTGAATAAGAGTAGTAGTAGTAGTAGTAGTAGTAGTAGTAGTAGTAGTAGTAGTAGAAGAGTTGGTCAAGTTAAATCAAGGCTAAGGAATTGGAAATGTGCAACTTGGACCAAGAAAAACTAACTACAGAGCAACGACATTTGAAAAAAGCATTCAAATCATGCTTTGAAAACACTACTTGTGTATCCCAATTTCAATTCAATCTGTCTTTGGAAACCGCTTAAGAGAGTGAGTGCACCATTCTCAGAGGAACTGCAGATACTGAAATGATGCGTGGAGTGAAGTGAGCAAGCTATTTTTCCATCTCCCTGGCGAGCATCGCCCACCTGTCTGCTGAGGCTCCCTCAGCAGACTTAAGCTGACTACTACTGCGCAGCTGCTACAGACTGTGGGCTGCCCATTGTGACACGTGGTCCCATTGTGACACGTGGCCCCATTGTTCCAGGAATAGAACACATCCAAGCATTGTGTTCTATGAATGGCATGATTCCTATCACAGTGTTCCATGGATGGAACACATCCTATTTACTGCAGGCAAGCAGCGCACCTAGCTGCTGCTGCTGCTACAAGCCACTAGAATACCGTCTGTCAGACAGGTGGACGTAGGCCGAACATTCAAATAACTCGCCAGATAAATCGTTGCTTTTCCATTTAATTCATATATGAATTAATTCAAAATTGAACAGTAAATTTCAAAGTTGGAAGGCCACAAGAGGGGGACAATGTTTCAAAAATGAAACGACATATCATTGCATGAGGGATGTGGTAGGAATTGAATGCTTGAATTAAGACTGGGGAAGTACTGAGGGGAAGGGGCTGCAGGCCTTGTAGCAGGTGGGTGTGCAGAAATGTAGCTATCCAAAGCCAAACACATTACTGCAGCTTGTCACACCTGTACCTACCAAGCAGCAAAGGCCAAGATAGATCGTTATTTTACTGACAGATTGAATACAGTGCAATGCCTCCCATATAGAGGTGAATAAGAGTAGTAGTAGTAGTAGTAGTAGTAGTAGTAGAAGAGTTGGTCAAGTTAAATCAAGGCTAAGGAATTGGAAATGTGCAACTTGGACCAAGAAAAACTAATTACAGAGCAACGACATTTGAAAAAAGCATTCAAATCATGCTTTGAAAACACTACTTGTGTATCCCGATTTCAATTCAATCTGTCTTTGGAAAACGCTTAAGAGAGTGAGTGCACCATTCTCAGAAGAACTGCAGATACTGAAATGATGCGTGGAGTGAAGTGAGCAAGCTATTTTTCCATCTCCCTGGCGAGCATCGCCCAGCTGTCTGCTGAGGCTCCCTCAGCAGACTGAAGCTGACTACTACTGCGCAGCTGCTACAGACTGTGGGCTGCCCATTGTGACACGTGGTCCCATTGTGACACATGGTCCCATTGTTCCAGGAATAGAACACATCCAAGCATTGTGTTCTATGAATGGCATGATTCCTATCACAGTGTTCCATGGATGGAACACATCCTATTTACTGCAGGCAAGCAGCGCACCTAGCTGCTGCTGCTGCTACAAGCCACTAGAATACCGTCTGTCAGACAGGTGGACGTAGGCCGAACATTCAAATAACTCGCCAGATAAATCGTTGCTTTTCCATTTAATTCATATATGAATTAATTCAAAATTGAACAGTAAATTTCAAAGTTGGAAGGCCACAAGAGGGGGACAATGTTTCAAAAATGAAACGACATATCATTGCATGAGGGATGTGGTAGGAATTGAATGCTTGAATTAAGACTGGGGAAGTACTGAGGGGAAGGGGCTGCAGGCCTTGTAGCAGGTGGGTGTGCAGAAATGTAGCTATCCAAAGCCAAACACATTACTGCAGCTTGTCACACCTGTACCTACCAAGCAGCAAAGGCCAAGATAGATCGTTATTTTACTGACAGATTGAATACAGTGCAATGCCTAGCATATAGAGGTGAATAAGAGTAGTAGTAGTAGTAGTAGTAGTAGTAGTAGAAGAGTTGGTCAAGTTAAATCAAGGCTAAGAAATTGGAAATGTGCAACTTGGACCAAGAAAAACTAATTACAGAGCAACGACATTTGAAAAAAGCATTCAAATCATGCTTTGAAAACACTACTTGTGTATCCCAATTTCAATTCAATCTGTCTTTGGAAACCGCTTAAGAGAGTGAGTGCACCATTCTCAGAGGAACTGCAGATACTGAAATGATGCGTGGAGTGAAGTGAGCAAGCTATTTTTCCATCTCCCTGGCGAGCATCGCCCACCTGTCTGCTGAGGCTCCCTCAGCAGACTTAAGCTGACTACTACTGCGCAGCTGCTACAGACTGTGGGCTGCCCATTGTGACACGTGGTCCCATTGTGACACGTGGCCCCATTGTTCCAGGAATAGAACACATCCAAGCATTGTGTTCTGTGAATGGCATGATTCCTATCACAGTGTTCCATGGATGGAACACATCCTATTTACTGCAGGCAAGCAGCGCACCTAGCTGCTGCTGCTGCTACAAAGCCACTAGAATACCGTCTGTCAGATAGGTGGACGTAGGCCGAACATTCAAATAAGTCGCCAGATAAATCGTTGCTTTTCCATTTAATTCATATATGAATTAATTCAAAATTGAACAGTAAATTTCAAAGTTGGAAGGCCACAAGAGGGGGACAATGTTTCAAAAATGAAACGACATATCATTGCATGAGGGATGTGGTAGGAATTGAATGCTTGAATTAAGACTGGGGAAGTACTGAGGGGAAGGGGCTGCAGGCCTTGTAGCAGGTGGGTGTGCAGAAATGTAGCTTTCCAAAGCCAAACACATTACTGCAGCTTGTCACACCTGTACCTACCAAGCAGCAAAGGCCAAGATAGATCGTTATTTTACTGACAGATTGAATACAGTGCAATGCCTCCCATATAGAGGTGAATAAGAGTAGTAGTAGTAGTAGTAGAAGAGTTGGTCAAGTTAAATCAAGGCTAAGGAATTGGAAATGTGCAACTTGGACCAAGAAAAACTAACTACAGAGCAACGACATTTGAAAAAAGCATTCAAATCATGCTTTGAAAACACTACTTGTGTATCCCAATTTCAATTCAATCTGTCTTTGGAAACCGCTTAAGAGAGTGAGTGCACCATTCTCAGAGGAACTGCAGATACTGAAATGATGCGTGGAGTGAAGTGAGCAAGCTATTTTTCCATCTCCCAGGCAAGCATCGCCCACCTGTCTGCTGAGGCTCCCTCAGCAGACTGAAGCTGACTACTACTGCGCAGCTGCTACACACTGTGGTCTGCCCATTGTGACACGTGGTCCCATTGTGACACGTGGTCCCATTGTTTCAGGAATAGAACACATCCAAGCATTGTGTTCTATGAATGGCATGATTCCTATCACAGTGCTCCATGGATGGAACACATCCTATTTACTGCAGGCAAGCAGCGCACCTAGCTGCTGCTGCTGCTGCTACAAGCCACTAGAATACCGTCTGTCAGACAGGTGGACGTAGGCCGAACATTCAAATAACTCGCCAGATAAATCGTTGCTTTTCCATTTAATTCATATATGAATTAATTCAAAATTGAACAGTAAATTTCAAAGTTGGAAGGCCACAAGAGGGGGACAATGTTTCAAAAATGAAACGACATATCATTGCATGAGGGATGTGGTAGGAATTGAATGCTTGAATTAAGACTGGGGAAGTACTGAGGGGAAGGGGCTGCAGGCCTTGTAGCAGGTGGGTGTGCAGAAATGTAGCTATCCAAAGCCAAACACATTACCGCAGCTTGTCATACCTGTACCTACCAAGCAGCAAAGGCCAAGATAGATCGTTATTTTACTGACAGATTGAATACAGTGCAATGCCTCCCATATAGAGGTGAATAAGAGTAGTAGTAGTAGTAGAAGAGTTGGTCAAGTTAAATCAAGGCTAAGGAATTGGAAATGTGCAACTTGGGACCAAGAAAAACTAATTACAGAGCAACGACATTTGAAAAAAGCATTGAAATCATGCTTTGAAAACACTACTTGTGTATCCCGATTTCAATTCAATCTGTCTTTGGAAACCGCTTAAGAGTGAGTGCACCATTCTCAGAGGAACTGCAGATACTGAAATGATGCGTGGAGTGAAGTGAGCAAGCTATTTTTCCATCTCCCTGGCGAGCATCGCCCACCTCTCTGCTGAGGCTCCCTCAGCAGACTGAAGCTGACTACTACTGCGCAGCTGCTACAGACTGTGGGCGGCCCATTGTGACAAGTGGTCCCATTGTGACACGTGGTCCCATTGTTCCAGGAATAGAACACATCCAAGCATTGTGTTCTATGAATGGCATGATTCCTATCACAGTGTTCCATGGATGGAACACATCCTATTTACTGCAGGCAAGCAGCGCACCTAGCTGCTGCTGCTGCTGCTACAAGCCACTAGAATACCGTCTGTCAGACAGGTGGACGTAGGCCGAACATTCAAATAGCTAGCCAGATAAATTGTTGCTTTTCCATTTAATTCATATATGAATTAATTCAAAATTGAACAGTAAATTTCAAAGTTGGAAGGCCACAAGAGGGGGACAATGTTTCAAAAATGAAACGACATATCATTGCATGAGGGATGTGGTAGGAATTGAATGCTTGAATTAAGACTGGGGAAGTACTGAGGGGAAGGGGCTGCAGGCCTTGTAGCAGGTGGGTGTGCAGAAATGTAGCTATCCAAAGTCAAACACATTACTGCAGCTTGTCACACCTGTACCTACCAAGCAGCAAAGGCCAAGATAGATCGTTATTTTACTGACAGATTGAATACAGTGCAATGCCTCCCATATAGAGGTGAATAAGAGTAGTAGTAGTAGTAGTAGTAGTAGTAGAAGAGTTAGTCAAGTTAAATCAAGGCTAAGGAATTGGAAATGTGCAACTTGGACCAAGAAAAACTAATTACAGAGCAACGACATTTGAAAAAAGCATTCAAATCATGCTTTGAAAACACTACTTGTGTATCCCGATTTCAATTCAATCTGTCTTTGGAAAACGCTTAAGAGAGTGAGTGCACCATTCTCAGAAGAATTGCAGATACTGAAATGATGCGTGGAGTGAAGTGAGCAAGCTATTTTTCCATCTCCCTGGCGAGCATCGCCCACCTGTCTGCTGAGGCTCCCTCAGCAGACTGAAGCTGACTACTACTGCGCAGCTGCTACAGACTGTGGGCTGCCCATTGTGACATGTGGTCCCATTGTGACACGTGGTCCCATTGTTCCAGGAATAGAACACATCCAAGCATTGTGTTCTATGAATGGCATGATTCCTATCACAGTGTTCCATGGATGGAACACATCCTATTTACTGCAGGCAAGCAGCGCACCTAGCTGCTGCTGCTGCTACAAGCCACTAGAATACCGTCTGTCAGACAGGTGGACGTAGGCCGAACATTCAAATAACTCGCCAGATAAATCGTTGCTTTTCCATTTAATTCATATATGAATTAATTCAAAATTGAACAGTAAATTTCAAAGTTGGAAGGCCACAAGAGGGGGACAATGTTTCAAAAATGAAACGACATATCATTGCATGAGGGATGTGGTAGGAATTGAATGCTTGAATTAAGACTGGGGAAGTACTGAGGGGAAGGGGCTGCAGGCCTTGTAGCAGGTGGGTGTGCAGAAATGTAGCTATCCAAAGCCAAACACATTACTGCAGCTTGTCACACCTGTACCTACCAAGCAGCAAAGGCCAAGATAGATCGTTATTTTACTGACAGATTGAATACAGTGCAATGCATAGCATATAGAGGTGAATAAGAGTAGTAGTAGTAGTAGTAGTAGTAGTAGTAGTAGAAGAGTTGGTCAAGTTAAATCAAGGCTAAGAAATTGGAAATGTGCAACTTGGACCAAGAAAAACTAATTACAGAGCAACGACATTTGAAAAAAGCATTCAAATCATGCTTTGAAAACACTACTTGTGTATCCCAATTTCAATTCAATCTGTCTTTGGAAACCGCTTAAGAGAGTGAGTGCACCATTCTCAGAGGAACTGCAGATACTGAAATGATGCGTGGAGTGAAGTGAGCAAGCTATTTTTCCATCTCCCTGGCGAGCATCGCCCACCTGTCTGCTGAGGCTCCCTCAGCAGACTTAAGCTGACTACTACTGCGCAGCTGCTACAGACTGTGGGCTGCCCATTGTGACACGTGGTCCCATTGTGACACGTGGCCCCATTGTTCCAGGAATAGAACACATCCAAGCATTGTGTTCTGTGAATGGCATGATTCCTATCACAGTGTTCCATGGATGGAACACATCCTATTTACTGCAGGCAAGCAGCGCACCTAGCTGCTGCTGCTGCTACAAGCCACTAGAATACCGTCTGTCAGATAGGTGGACGTAGGCCGAACATTCAAATAACTCGCCAGATAAATCGTTGCTTTTCCATTTAATTCATATATGAATTAATTCAAAATTGAACAGTAAATTTCAAAGTTGGAAGGCCACAAGAGGGGGACAATGTTTCAAAAATGAAACGACATATCATTGCATGAGGGATGTGGTAGGAATTGAATGCTTGAATTAAGACTGGGGAAGTACTGAGGGGAAGGGGCTGCAGGCCTTGTAGCAGGTGGGTGTGCAGAAATGTAGCTTTCCAAAGCCAAACACATTACTGCAGCTTGTCACACCTGTACCTACCAAGCAGCAAAGGCCAAGATAGATCGTTATTTTACTGACAGATTGAATACAGTGCAATGCCTCCCATATAGAGGTGAATAAGAGTAGTAGTAGTAGTAGTAGAAGAGTTGGTCAAGTTAAATCAAGGCTAAGGAATTGGAAATGTGCAACTTGGACCAAGAAAAACTAACTACAGAGCAACGACATTTGAAAAAAGCATTCAAATCATGCTTTGAAAACACTACTTGTGTATCCCAATTTCAATTCAATCTGTCTTTGGAAACAGCTTAAGAGAGTGAGTGCACCATTCTCAGAGGAACAGCAGATACTGAAATGATGCGTGGAGTGAAGTGAGCAAGCTATTTTTCCATCTCCCAGGCAAGCATCGCCCACCTGTCTGCTGAGGCTCCCTCAGCAGACTGAAGCTGACTACTACTGTGCAGCTGCTACAGACTGTGGGCTGCCCATTGTGACACGTGGTCCCATTGTGACACGTGGTCCCATTGTTTCAGGAATAGAACACATCCAAGCATTGTGTTCTATGAATGGCATGATTCCTATCACAGTGCTCCATGGATGGAACACATCCTATTTACTGCAGGCAAGCAGCGCACCTAGCTGCTGCTGCTGCTGCTACAAGCCACTAGAATACCGTCTGTCAGACAGGTGGACTTAGGCCGAACATTCAAATAACTCGCCAGATAAATCGTTGCTTTTCCATTTAATTCATATATGAATTAATTCAAAATTGAACAGTAAATTTCAAAGTTGGAAGGCCACAAGAGGGGGACAATGTTTCAAAAATGAAACGACATATCATTGCATGAGGGATGTGGTAGGAATTGAATGCTTGAATTAAGACTGGGGAAGTACTGAGGGGAAGGGGCTGCAGGCCTTGTAGCAGGTGGGTGTGCAGAAATGTAGCTATCCAAAGCCAAACACATTACCGCAGCTTGTCATACCTGTACCTACCAAGCAGCAAAGGCCAAGATAGATCGTTAGTTTACTGACAGATTGAATACAGTGCAATGCCTCCCATATAGAGGTGAATAAGAGTAGTAGTAGTAGTAGTAGTAGAAGAGTTGGTCAAGTTAAATCAAGGCTAAGGAATTGGAAATGTGCAACTTGGACCAAGAAAAACTAATTACAGAGCAACGACATTTGAAAAAAGCATTCAAATCATGCTTTGAAAACACTATTTGTGTATCCCGATTTCAATTCAATCTGTCTTTGGAAACCGCTTAAGAGAGTGAGTGCACCATTCTCAGAGGAACTGCAGATACTGAAATGATGCGTGGAGTGAAGTGAGCAAGCTATTTTTCCATCTCCCTAGCGAGCATCGCCCACCTGTCTGCTGAGGCTCCCTCAGCAGACTGAAGCTGACTACTACTGCGCAGCTGCTACAGACTGTGGGCTGCCCATTGTGACACGTGGTCCCATTGTGACACGTGGTCCCATTGTTCCAGGAATAGAACACATCCAAGAATTGTGTTCTATGAATGGCATGATTCCTATCACAGTGTTCCATGGATGGAACACATCCTATTTACTGCAGGCAAGCAGCGCACCTAGCTGCTGCTGCTACAAGCCACTAGAATACCGTCTGTCAGACAGGTGGACGTAGGCCGAACATTCAAATAACTAGCCAGATAAATCGTTGCTTTTCCATTTAATTCATATATGAATTAATTCAAAATTGAACAGTAAATTTCAAAGTTGGAAGGCCACAAGAGGGGTACAATGTTTCAAAAACGAAACGACATATCATTGCAAGAGGGATGTGGTAGGAATTGAATGCTTGAATTAAGACTGGGGAAGTACTGAGGGGAAGGGGCTGCAGGCCTTGTAGCAGGTGGGTGTGCAGAAATGTAGCTATCCAAAGCCAAACACATTACTGCAGCTTGTCACACCTGTACCTACCAAGCAGCAAAGGCCAAGATAGATCATTATTTTACTGACAGATTGAATACAGTGCAATGCCTCCCATATAGAGGTGAATAAGAGTAGTAGTAGTAGTAGTAGTAGTAGTAGTAGTAGTAGAAGAGTTGGTCAAGTTAAATCAAGGCTAAGGAATTGGAAATGTGCAACTTGGACCAAGAAAAACTAATTACAGAGCAACGACATTTGAAAAAAGCATTCAAATCATGCTTTGAAAACACTACTTGTGTATCCCGATTTCAATTCAATCTGTCTTTGGAAACCGCTTAAGAGAGTGAGTGCACCATTCTCAGAGGAACTGCAGATACTGAAATGATGTGTGGAGTGAAGTGAGCAAGCTATTTTTCCATCTCTCTGGCGAGCATCGCCCACCTGTCTGCTGAGGCTCCCTCAGCAGACTGAAGCTGACTACTACTGCGCAGCTGCTACAGACTGTGGGCGGCCCATTGTGACACGTGGTCCCATTGTGACACGTGGTCCCATTGTTCCAGGAATAGAACACATCCAAGCATTGTGTTCTATGAATGGCATGATTCCTATCACAGTGTTCCATGGATGGAACACATCCTATTTACTGCAGGCAAGCAGCGCACCTAGCTGCTGCTGCTGCTGCTGCTGCTGCTACAAGCCACTAGAATACCGTCTGTCAGACAGGTGGACGTAGGCCGAACATTCAAATAACTCGCCAGATAAATCGTTGCTTTTCCATTTAATTCATATATAAATTAATTCAAAATTGAACAGTAAATTTCAAAGTTGGAAGGCCACAAGAGGGGGACAATGTTTCAAAAATGAAACGACATATCATTGCATGAGGGATGTGGTAGGAATTGAATGCTTGAATTAAGACTGGGGAAGTACTGAGGGGAAGGGGCTGCAGGCCTTGTAGCAGGTGGGTGTGCAGAAATGTAGCTATCCAAAGCCAAACACATTACTGCAGCTTGTCACAACTGTACCTACCACGCAGCAAAGGCCAAGATAGATCGTTATTTTACTGACAGATTGAATACAGTGCAATGCCTCCCATATAGAGGTGAATAAGTGTAGTAGTAGTAGTAGTAGTAGTAGTAGTAGTAGAAGAGTTGGTCAAGTTAAATCAAGGCTAAGGAATTGGAAATGTGCAACTTGGACCAAGAAAAACTAATTACAGAGCAACAACATTTGAAAAAAGCATTCAAATCATGCTTTGAAAACACTACTTGTGTATCCCGATTTCAATTCAATCTGTCTTTGGAAACTGCTTAAGAGAGTGAGTGCACCATTCTCAGAGGAACTGCAGATACTGAAATGATGCGAGAAGTGAAGAGAGCAAGCTATTTTTCCATCTCCCTGGCGAGCATCGCCCACCTGTCTGCTGAGGCTCCCTCAGCAGACTGAAGCTGACTACTACTGCGCAGCTGCTACAGACTGTGGGCTGCCCATTGTGACACGTGGTCCCATTGTGACACGTGGTCCCATTGTTCCAGGAATAGAACACATCCAAGCATTGTGTTCTATGAATGGCATGATTCCTATCACAGTGTTCCATGGATGGAACACATCCTATTTACTGCAGGCAAGCAGCGCACCTAGCTGCTGCTGCTGCTGCTGTTACAAGCCACTAGAATACCGTCTGTCAGACAGGTGGACGTAGGCCGAACATTCAAATAACTCACCAGATAAATCGTTGCTTTTCAATTTAATTCATATATGAATTAATTCAAAATTGAACAGTAAATTTCAAAGTTGGAAGGCCACAAGAGGGGGGCAATGTTTCAAAAATGAAACGACATATCATTGCATGAGGGATGTGGTAGGAATTGAATGCTTGAATTAAGACTGGGGAAGTACTGAGGGGAAGGGGCTGCAGGCCTTGTAGCAGGTGGGTGTGCAGAAATGTAGCTATCCAAAGCCAAACACATTACTGCAGTTTGTCACACCTGTACCTACCAAGCAGCAAAGGCCAAGATAGATCGTTATTTTACTGACAGATTGAATACAGTGCAATGCCTCCCATATAGAGGTGAATAAGAGTAGTAGTAGTAGTAGTAGTAGTAGTAGTAGTAGTAGAAGAGTTGGTCAAGTTAAATCAAGGCTAAGGAATTGGAAATGTGCAACTTGGACCAAGAAAAACTAATTACAGAGCAACGACATTTGAAAAAAGCATTCAAATCATGCTTTGAAAACACTACTTGTGTATCCCAATTTCAATTCAATCTGTCTTTGGAAACCGCTTAAGAGAGTGAGTGCACCATTCTCAGAGGAACTGCAGATACTGAAATGATGCGTGGAGTGAAGTGAGCAAGCTATTTTTCCATCTCCCTGGCGAGCATCGCCCACCTGTCTGCTGAGGCTCCCTCAGCAGACTTAAGCTGACTACTACTGCGCAGCTGCTACAGACTGTGGGCTGCCCATTGTGACACGTGGTCCCATTGTGACACGTGGCCCCATTGTTCCAGGAATAGAACACATCCAAGCATTGTGTTCTATGAATGGCATGATTCCTATCACAGTGTTCCATGGATGGAACACATCCTATTTACTGCAGGCAAGCAGCGCACCTAGCTGCTGCTGCTGCTACAAGCCACTAGAATACCGTCTGTCAGACAGGTGGACGTAGGCCGAACATTCAAATAACTCGCCAGATAAATCGTTGCTTTTCCATTTAATTCATATATGAATTAATTCAAAATTGAACAGTAAATTTCAAAGTTGGAAGGCCACAAGAGGGGGACAATGTTTCAAAAATGAAACGACATATCATTGCATGAGGGATGTGGTAGGAATTGAATGCTTGAATTAAGACTGGGGAAGTACTGAGGGGAAGGGGCTGCAGGCCTTGTAGCAGGTGGGTGTGCAGAAATGTAGCTTTCCAAAGCCAAACACATTACTGCAGCTTGTCACACCTGTACCTACCAAGCAGCAAAGGCCAAGATAGATCGTTATTTTACTGACAGATTGAATACAGTGCAATGCCTCCCATATAGAGGTGAATAAGAGTAGTAGTAGTAGTAGTAGTAGAAGAGTTGGTCAAGTTAAATCAAGGCTAAGGAATTGGAAATGTGCAACTTGGACCAAGAAAAACTAATTACAGAGCAACGACATTTGAAAAAAGCATTCAAATCATGCTTTGAAAACACTACTTGTGTATCCCGATTTCAATTCAATCTGTCTTTGGAAACCGCTTAAGAGAGTGAGTGCACCATTCTCAGAGGAACTGCAGATACTGAAATGATGCGTGGAGTGAAGTGAGCAAGCTATTTTTCCATCTCCCTGGCGAGCATCGCCCACCTGTCTGCTGAGGCTCCCTCAGCAGACTGAAGCTGACTACTACTGCGCAGCTGCTACACACTGTGGGCTGCCCATTGTGACACGTGGTCCCATTGTGACACGTGGTCCCATTGTTCCAGGAATAGAACACATCCAAGCATTGTGTTCTATGAATGGCATGATTCCTATCACAGTGTTCCATGGATGGAACACATCCTATTTACTGCAGGCATGCAGCGCACCTAGCTGCTGCTGCTGCTGATGCTACAAGCCACTAGAATACCGTCTGTCAGACAGGTGGACGTAGGCCGAACATTCAAATAACTCGCCAGATAAATCGTTGCTTTTCCATTTAATTCATATATGAATTAATTCAAAATTGAACAGTAAATTTCAAAGTTGGAAGGCCACAAGAGGGGGACAATGTTTCAAAAATGAAACGACATATCATTGCATGAGGGATGTGGTAGGAATTGAATGCTTGAATTAAGACTGGGGAAGTACTGAGGGGAAGGGGCTGCAGGCCTTGTAGCAGGTGGGTGTGCAGAAATGTAGCTATCCAAAGCCAAACACATTACTGCAGCTTGTCAAACCTGTACCTACCAAGCAGCAAAGGCCAAGATAGATCGTTATTTTACTGACAGATTGAATACAGTGCAATGCCTAGCATATAGAGGTGAATAAGAGTAGTAGTAGTAGTAGAAGAGTTGGTCAAGTTAAATCAAGGCTAAGGAATTGGAAATGTGCAACTTGAACCAAGAAAAACTAAATACAGAGCAACGACATTTGAAAAAAGCATTCAAATCATGCTTTGAAAACACTACTTGTGTATCCCGATTTCAATTCAATCTGTCTTTGGAAACCGCTTAAGAGAGTGAGTGCACCATTCTCAGAGGAACTGCAGATACTGAAATGATGCGTGGAGTGAAGTGAGCAAGCTATTTTTCCATCTCCCTGGCGAGCATCGCCCACCTGTCTGCTGAGGCTCCCTCAGCAGACTGAAGCTGACTACTACTGCGCAGCTGCTACAGACTGTGGGCTGCCCATTGTGACACGTGGTCCCATTGTGACACGTGGTCCCATTGT
Source organism: Dendrobates tinctorius (assembly GCF_039654945.1). Lineage (NCBI taxonomy): Eukaryota > Metazoa > Chordata > Amphibia > Anura > Dendrobatidae > Dendrobates > Dendrobates tinctorius. Next base: position 29,560,621 of record NW_027361793.1, read on the forward strand.
TCCAGGAATAGAACACATCCAAGCATTGTGTTCTATGAATGGCATGATTCCTATCACAGTGTTCCATGGATGGAACACATCCTATTTACTGCAGGCAAGCAGCGCACCTAGCTGCTGCTGCTGCTGCTGCTGCTGCTGCTGCTACAAGCCACTAGAATACCGTCTGTCAGACAGGTGGACGTAGGCCGAACATTCAAATAACTCGCCAGATAAATCGTTGCTTTCCATTTAATTCATATATGAATTAATTCAAAATTGAACAGTAAATTTCAAAGTTGGAAGGCCACAAGAGGGGGACAATGTTTCAAAAATGAAACGACATATCATTGCATGAGGGATGTGGTAGAAATTGAATGCTTGAATTAAGACTGGGGAAGTACTGAGGGGAAGGGGCTGCAGGCCTTGTAGCAGGTGGGTGTGCAGAAATGTAGCTATCCAAAGCCAAACACATTACTGCAGCTTGTCACACCTGTACCTACCAAGCAGCAAAGGCCAAGATAGATCGTTATTTTACTGACAGATTGAATACAGTGCAATGCCTCCCATATAGAGGTGAATAAGAGTAGTAGTAGAAGTAGTAGTAGTAGTAGTAGTAGTAGAAGAGTTGGTCAAGTTAAATCAAGGCTAAGGAATTGGAAATGTGCAACTTGGACCAAGAAAAACTAATTACAGAGCAACGACATTTGAAAAAAGCATTCAAATCATGCTTTGAAAACACTACTTGTGTATCCCGATTTCAATTCAATCTGTCTTTGGAAACCGCTTAATAGAGTGAGTGCACCATTCTCAGAGGAACTGCAGATACTGAAATGATGCGTGGAGTGAAGTGAGCAAGCTATTTTTCCATCTCCCTGGCGAGCATCGCCCACCTGTCTGTTGAGGCTCCCTCAGCAGACTGAAGCTGACTACTACTGCGCAGCTGCTACAGACTGTGGGCTGCCCATTGTGACACGTGGTCCCATTGTGACACGTGGTCCCATTGTTCCAGGAATAGAACACATTCAAGCATTGTGTTCTATGAATGGCATGATTCCTATCACAGTGTTCCATGGATGGAACACATCCTATTTACTGCAGGCAAGCAGCGCACCTAGCTGCTGCTGCTGCTGCTGCTACAAGCCACTAGAATACCGTCTGTCATACAGGTGGACATAGGCCGAACATTCAAATAACTCGCCAGATAAATCGTTGCTTTTCCATTTAATTCATATATGAATTAATTCAAAATTGAACAGTAAATTTCAAAGTTGCAAGGCCGCAAGAGGGGGACAATGTTTCAAAAATGAAACGACATATCATTGCATGAGGGATGTGGTAGGAATTGAATGCTTGAATTAAGACTGGGGAAGTACTGAGGGGAAGGGGCTGCAGGCCTTGTAGCAGGTGGGTGTGCAGAAATGTAGCTATCCAAAGCCAAACACATTACTGCAGCTTGTCACACCTGTACCTACCAAGCAGCAAAGGCCAAGATAGATAGTTATTTTACTGGCAGATTGAATACAGTGCAATGCCTCCCATATAGAGGTGAATAAGAGTAGTAGTAGTAGTAGTAGTAGTAGTAGTAGTAGTAGTAGTAGTAGTAGTAGAAGAGTTGGTCAAGTTAAATCAAGGCTAAGGAATTGGAAATGTGCAACTTGGACCAAGAAAAACTAATTACAGAGCAACGACATTTGAAAAAAGCATTCAAATCATGCTTTGAAAACACTACTTGTGTATCCCAATTTCAATTCAATCTGTCTTTGGAAACCGCTTAAGAGAGTGAGTGCACCATTCTCAGAGGAACTGCAGATACTGAAATGATGCGTGGAGTGAAGTAAGCAAGCTATTTTTCCATCTCCCTGGCGAGAATCGCCCACCTGTCTGCTGAGGCTCCCTCAGCAGACTGAAGCTGACTACTACTGAGCAGCTGCTACAGACTGTGGGCTGCCCATTGTGACATGTGGTCCCATTGTGACACGTGGCCCCATTGTTCCAGGAATAGAACACATCCAAGCATTGTGTTCTATGAATGGCATGATTCCTATCACAGTGTTCCATGGATGGAACACATCCTATTTACTGCAGGCAAGCAGCGCACCTAGCTGCTGCTGCTGCTGCTTTTTTTCTACTCCTCTCATGAGCCCAAACAAGACTCTAAAAGGATGAGTTTGCAACTACTTTACTTTTGGAGAAAATTCAAAACATTCATTATTCAATAGAGCCCAATAGCAAAAACCAGCGTTTTGAATGAAGAATCACATTTCTTGGTAGAATCATGCAGGATTGAAATTTATGATGGTTTTTTACTCCTCTCAACAGCCCAAACAAGTTTCTAAAAGGATGAGTTTGCAACTACTTTACTTTTGGAGAAAATTCAAAACATTCATTATTCAATAGGGCCCAAACTATCAAAAACCAGCGGTTTGAATGAACACTCATATTTCTTGGTAGAATCGTGCAGGACTGAAATTTTTGATGTTTTTCTACTCCTCTCATGAGCCCAAACAAGACTCTAAAAGGATGAGTTTGCAACTACTTTACTTTTGGAGAAAATTCAAAACATTCATTATTCAATAGAGCCCAATAGCAAAAACCAGCGTTTTGAATGAAGAATCACATTTCTTGGTAGAATCATGCAGGATTGAAATTTTTGATGGTTTTTTACTCCTCTCAAAAGCCCAAACAAGTTTCTAAAAGGATGAGTTTGCAACTACTTTACTTTTGGAAAAAATTCAAAACATTCATTATTCAATAGGGCCCAAAATATCAAAAACCAGCGGTTTGAATGAACACACATTTCTTGGTAGAATCGTGCAGGACTGAAATTTTTGATGTTTTTCTACTCCTCTCATGAGCCCAAACAAGTCTCTAAAAGGATGAGTTTGCAACTACTTTACTTTTGGAGAAAATTCAATGAATGTCAATTGAATGTTTTGAATTTTCTCCAAAAGTAAAGTAGTTGCAAACTCATCCTTTTAGAGACTTGGTTTGGGCTCATGAGAGGAGCAGAAAAACATCAAAAATTTCAGTCCTGCACGATTCTACCAAGAAATGTGAGTGTTCATTCAAACCGCTGGTTTTTGATAGTTTGGGCCCTATTGAATAATGAATGTTTTGAATTTTCTCCAAAAGTAAAGTAGTTGCAAACTCATCCTTTTAGAAACTTGTTTGGGCTGTTGAGAGGAGTAAAAAACCATCAAAAATTTCAATCCTGCATGATTCTACCAAGAAATGTGATTCTTCATTCAAAACCTGATTTTTGCTATTGGGCTCTATTGAATAATGAATGTTTTGAATTTTCTACAAAAGTAAAGTAGTTGCAAACTCATGCTTTTAGAGACTTGTTTGGGCTCATGAGAGGAGTAGAAAAACATCAAAAATTTCAGTCCTGCACAATTCTACCAAGAAATTTGAGTGTTCATTCAAACCGCTGGTTTTTGATAGTTTGGGCCCTATTGAATAATGAATGTTTTGAATTTTCTCCAAAAGTAAAGTAGTTGCAAGCTCATGCATTTAGAGACTTGTTTGGGCTCATGAGAGGAGTAGAAAAACATCAAAAATTTCAGTCCTGCATGATTCTACCAAGAAATGTGTGTTCATTCAAACCGCTGGTTTTTGATATTTTGGGCCCTATTGAATATTGAATGTTTTGAATTTTCTCCAAAAGTAAAGTAGTTGCAAACTCATTCTTTTAGAAACTTGTTTGGGCTGTTGAGAGGAGTAAAAAACCATCAAAAATTTCAGTCCTGCATGATTCTACCAAGAAATGTGTGTTCATTCAAACCGCTGGTTTTTGATATTTTGGGCCCTATTGAATAATGAATGTTTTGAATTTTCTCCAAAAGTAAAGTAGTTGCAAACTCATCCTTTTAGAAACTTGTTTGGGCTGTTGAGAGGAGTAAAAAACCATCAAAAATTTCAATCCTGCATGATTCTACCAAGAAATGTGATTCGTCATTCAAAACGCTGATTTCTGCTATTGGGTTCTATTGAATAATGAATGTTTTGAATTTTCTCCAAAAGTAAAGTAGTTGCAAACTCATCCTTTTAGAGACTTGTTTGGGCTCATGAGAGGAGTAGAAAAACATCAAAAATTTCAGTCCTGCACGATTCTACCAAGAAATGTGAGTGTTCATTCAAACCGCTGGTTTTTGATAGTTTGGGCCCTATTGTATAATGAATGTTTTGAATTTTCTCCAAAAGTAAAGTAGTTGCAAACTCATCCTTTTAGAAACTTGTTTGGGCTGTTGAGAGGAGTAAAAAACCATCAACCATTTCAATCCTGCATGATTCTACCAAGAAATGTGATTCTTCATTCAAAACGCTGGTTTTTGCTATTGGGCTCTATTGAATAATGAATGTTTTAAATTTTCTCCAAAAGTAAAGTAGATGCAAACTCATCCTTTTAGAGTCTTGGTTTGGGCTCATGAGAGGAGTAGAAAAACATCAAAAATTTCAGTCCTGCACGATTCTACCAAGAAATGTGAGTGTTCATTCAAACCGCTGGTTTTTGATTTTTTTTACCCTATTGAATAATGAATGTTTTGAATTTTCTCCAAAAGTAAAGTTGTTGCAAACTCATCCTTTTAGAGACTTGTTTGTGCTCATGAGAGGAGTAGAAAAACATCAAAAATTTCAGTCCTGCACGATTCTACCAAGAAATGTGAGTGTTCATTCAAACCGCTGGTTTTTGATAGTTTGGGCCCTATTGAATAATGAATGTTTTGAATTTTCTCCAAAAGTAAAGTAGTTGCAATCTCATCCTTTTAGAAACTTGTTTGGGCTGTTGAGAGGAGTAAAAATCCATCAAAAATTTAAATCCTGCATGATTCTACCAAGAAATGTGATTCAAAACGCTGATTTTTGCTATTGGGTTCTATTGAATAATGAATGTTTTGAATTTTCTCCAAAAGTAAAGTAGTTGCAAACTCATCCTTTTATAGACTTGTTTGGGCTCATGAGAGGAGTAGAAAAACATCAAAAATTTCAGTCCTGCACGATTCTACCAAGAAATGTGTGTTCATTCAAACCACTGGTTTTTGATATTTTGGGCCCTATTGAATAATGAATGTTTTGAATTTTCTCCAAAAGTCAAGTAGTTGCAAACTCATCCTTTTAGAAACTTGTTTGGGCTGTTGAGAGGAGTAAAAAACCATCAAAAATTTCAATCCTGCATTTTCTACCAAGAAATGTGATTCTTCATTCAAAACGCTGGTTTTTGCTATTGGGCTCTATTGAATAATGAATGTTTTGAATTTTCTCCAAAAGTAAAGTAGTTGCAAACTCATCCTTTTAGAGACTTGTTTGGGCTCATGAGAGGAGTAGAAAAACATCAAAAATTTCAGTCCTGCACGATTCTACCAAGAAATGTGAGTGTTCATTCAAACCGCTGGTTTTTGATAGTTTGGGCCACATTGAATAATGAATGTTTTGAATTTTCTCCAAAAGTAAAGTAGTTGCAAACTCATCCTTTTAGAAACTTGTTTGGGCTGTTGAGAGGAGTAAAAAACCATAAAAAATTTCAATCCTGCATGATTCTACCAAGAAATGTGATTCTTTATTCAAAACGCTGATTTTTGCTATTGGGTTCTATTGAATAATGAATGTTTTGAATTTTCTCCAAAAGTAAAGTAGTTGCAAACTCATGCTTTTAGAGACTTGTTTAGGCTCATGAGAGGAGTAGAAAAACATCAAAAATTTCAGTCCTGCATGATTCTACCAAGAAATGTGTGTTCATTCAAACCGCTGGTTTTTGATATTTTGGGCCCTATTGAATAATGAATGTTTTGAATTTTCTACAAAAGTAAAGTAGTTGCAAACTCATCCTTTTAGAAACTTGTTTGGGCTGTTGAGAGGAGTAAAAAACCATCAAAAATTTCAATCCTGCATGATTCTACCAAGAAATGTGATTCTTCATTCAAAACGCTGGTTTTTGCTATTGGGCTCTATTGAATAATGAATGTTTTGAATTTTCTCCAAAAGTAAAGTAGTTGCAAACTCATCCTTTTAGAGACTTGTTTGTGCTCATGAGAGGAGTAGAAAAACATCAAAAATTTCAGTCCTGCATGATTCTACCAAGAAATGTGTGTTCATTCAAACTGCTGGTTTTTGATATTTTGGGCCCTATTGAATAATGAATGTTTTGAATTTTCTCCAAAAGTAAAGTAGTTGCAAGCTATTGCTTTTAGAGGCTTGTTTGGGCTCATGAGAGGAGTAGAAAAACATCAAAAATTTCAGTCCTGCATGATTCTACCAAGAAATGTGTGTTCATTCAAACTGCTGGTTTTTGATATTTTGGGCCCTATTGAATAATGAATGTTTTGAATTTTCTCCAAAAGTAAAGTAGTTGCAAACTCATGCTTTTTTGTTTAAATATTTTTATTAAAGTTTCAAGTATAGAGGGAAAGGGTAAATGGACAAAGTAAAAAGTAGAGAACTTTACTCTACATGTTACATCACACATTAAATAAAATTGTTTAATACAAGTAGTGTACATAAGAAACAAATATAATACATCGCTTGAATGCAATCCTCTCAAAAAAGGAACCAACATTGTCATATTGAGTTTACAGTAGAGTGTTAGATAACATAAATTAAGAAAATTTCAAATTCCAAACATCCCATTTAGTGTGATATTTATGGAGAGTACCATTAATAAAGGCAAATCTTTTCTCCATAGAATTATGAGTCCGTAATTTACCTAAAATATCAGCAAAAGAAGGTAAATCAGTTTTAAGCCACCAGAAAGCTATAGCGTTTTTGGTCACCAAAAAAGTATGTATCATTACAAATCGAATAACAGGATTTATTTCTTCAGTGCCCAAAGAAAGTAATGCCATTTGTGGGGTGACCTTCACTGCGTTGTCAGAGAGAGTATTTATATGATTCGTAACTTCTTTCCACAATCTCTTCAATTTAGGACAGCTCCAGAAAATGTGGTACAGGTTACCTGGTAAACCACAATTCCTCCAGCATAGAGGGGAGTATTTATTATCTATATGAGCTAACCTAATCGGAGTGTAATGCCATCTAATTAAAGTTTTAAAGAAAGACTCCTGTAAAGTCGCAGAAATAGTAGATGCATTTGAAAACTTTATGGCCTTCCCCCATTGGTCTTCATCAAATTTTATGTTAAAATCCCTTTCCCATCTTTGAATGTATACATTTTTAAAGAGTTCGGTGTCGTCATTAAGGTGGGAATATATGTTTTTAAGACTCCAAGTCGACTTAAGAGCAACATTTGCAAACATGGAGGCCACAATATCCGAATTCAAAGCTCTACTAGTCAAAAATTTCCGCAGAAGATCTTTCAGAAGTAGATAAGAGGTGAAATGTGTAGACGGGACATGAAATTTATTTTTAATTTCATTAAAGGGTAAAAAATTTTGTCCGTCCCATAAATCCCCTACCGTATTAATTTTAAAGCTGCACCACTCCTCTGGAACTGGACATTTATATATTTTTGATAATAATTTTAATGGGAATTTTTTCAAAATGCTTTTCCTGTCGTCGCCTTTCTTTAATTTTGTGAAACTCCTCCACATAGTCAGTATAGAATTTACAACAGGATGTTGATAAGTAATGATCGAAGGAGATAGCAGATCTTTAAAGAAAAAATCTGATATTGAACTAGTCCCATAATGTTCTAGCTCAAGGTCCAACCAAGCGGGAAGTGTTTTCGTAGAAAACCACTGTTGACTCTGAAGAATAAGAGAAGCTTGAAAATAGATTTGAATATTGGGGAGTGCAAGGCCTCCATTACTCTTTTTCTTATATAAAATTTCAGTAGCAACTCTAGGTTTCTTCCCTTTCCAGATAAAAAGGTTAATTGCTTTTTGGATTTTAAATAAAAGGGAAGTGGGAATCATAAGAGGTAAATTCCTAAGTACAAAAAGAATTTTAGGTAAAATATATGTTTTTATTACCAAGGTTCTTCCCATCAGGGATAGATCGCAATTATTATAACCAGAAAGGTCTTTTAAGATTTTCTTACTGAGATGTTCCATATTCTTAGAAACAATGAGTTTCAAATCTTTAGGGAAAATTATCCCCAAGTATTCTAGTTCAAAATCTTCCCAGTAAAATTCAGATAATTCTTTAAAGGCTTCAATTTCAGAGGGACGTAAATTAAAATGTATTATTTTAGATTTTTGGGGATTTATTTTAAAATATGAGACCTTAGAGAACTCATCTAAAATGGTGATTAAAGCGTTAAGTGAATTAGCCGGATCAGTGACTGATAACATAAGGTCGTCAGCAAATAAGGTTAACTTGTGATGATAATTTTTTGTTTTAAAACCCGAAATATCAGTACATTGTCTGATCATTTCCGCCAAGGGCTCGACTGCCAAGGCAAATAAAAGGGGCGAAAGGGGGCAGCCCTGTCTTGTTCCATTAGTGATGTTGAAATTCCTAGAAAGGTGATTATTAGTATAGGTTTTAGCATTAGTATTAGAGTACAATGCAAATATAGATGTTATAAAGCGATTGTCAAAACCAAACTTTAGTAAAGTAGCTTTAAGATAATCCCAATTCACCCTATCAAAAGCTTTTTGGGCATCCAACGAGATAAATAGTGAAGGGAGATTATTAGAGCTAGCTATGTTAAACAAGTTCAAGATTCTTCTGGTACCGTCTGTTACTTGTCTTCCGGAGACAAACCCTACTTGATCATTTTTAACAAGATCAGGTAAAAGATTCTTTAATCGATCCGCTAAAATTTTTGAATATACTTTAATATCAGTGTTAATTAAAGAGATCGGACGATAATTTTTAACTTCTTCTGGGTTTCTAATGTCTTTGGGGATCAAAATGATAGTTGCCTCCATCATTTCTTTGGGGAACGATCCAATACTAGAAGCGTGGTCAAAAAGAGATTTTAGGTGCGGGGATAAAATGTTGGAGAAAAACTTGAGATATTCGTTTGTGAACCCATCTGGGCCAGGGGATTTGTTAAGTTCAAGTTTGTCAATCGTTTTGGCAATTTCTTCTACAGTAAACGGTTGATTTAAAAGAGTTAGGTCCAAATTATCTAGTTGGGGAAGGGTCAATTTAGAAAGAAAAAGGTCAATCTCTTTTTGATTAGGAGTATGAACTAAGGGATCTTTTTTAAGATTATAGAGGGTTTCGAAATAATCCGCAAATATTTCGGTAATATCAGAGGGGTGTTGTTTCATTTCTCCTGAAGGGGATTTGATTTTAACAATCCTTCTACTTACGCGAGCTTGTTTAAGTTTACTTGTCATATATTTGGTGGGTTTGTTAATTGAAGCATACAGATTATATTTTGATGCTCCAACAATGGAATCGTACTCGGAAATAATTTCGGATCTTAACGCCTATCTCAATTTCAGGATATCAAGATGGATAATATGGGATGGAGCAGACAGAGAATTTTGTTGTTTTTCTTTTGAAGCAATTTGGTTCTGGAGGTCAGCAATTTTTTGTCTTTTTTCTTTTTTGTATCTCGTGGAGAGTTGGATGAGACATCCTCTCAAGACCGCCTTGTGGGCGTTCCATAATGTAAAGGGATCAATACTATCTGAAGAGTTTTCTTTAAAATAATTATCAATAGTTTCGGTAATTATATTTCTATACTTTGGGGTACGTAGTAGGGTAGGATTAACCTTCCAAAGAAAAGTGTTTGCTACTGGAGGGCCTGATTCAAATACTGCCAGCACAGGGGCGTGGTCGGAAAAAGACTTCACAAGAATTTCAATTTTCTTAAATGTTGTGATAGAAAAGACATTGGTTAGAAATAAGTCTATTCTGGAAGATGTCTTATATATATCTGAGTAATATGTAAATTCTCTAGAGGTGGTATTTAGACATCTGAAAATGTCATACATCTCATTTTGTTTTATCCAATTTTTCAGAGATCGGCCTGATTTAGAAGTAGCAGAAGATGATGAGTCAATTTCTCTATCGGGAACTAGATTGAAGTCCCCTATTAGCATGAGGTCACCTTTTTTAACTTCGTCAATCTTCTGCATTAATTTATTAAAAAAAGAGATCTGACCATTATTTGGGGCATATATATTCACGATTGTACAAAGGTTAAAATTTAACTTACATATGAGGATGTGAAATCTTCCCTGGGTGTCGGGATGTTCTTCAATTAATTGGAAGGGAATATTCGTATTTATAATGGTTATAACTCCCACACTTTTTTTATTATTATTGAGGGATTTAAAAATATATGGAAAATCTTTATGCTGAAAGGTTGGATGTATATCTTTTATTAATTTGACCTCTTGTAAACAAGAGACATCCGCTTGAAGCCGTCTTATTTCTCTCCAAGTTATATAGCGCTTATGGGGACTGTTCAGTCCTTTAACATTGTGTGAAAGGATTTTAATTCTCATGATAATCTCTTTCCTTTTTTATTAGAGTAAATTATCTTATATATATTTAGGATTGCTTACTCTTATTAGCTGAATTCAATAAAATGTATATGTCTAGAAAAGGCGAATGAAACAACAAAAAGAAAAAAAAAAAAAAAAACTATAACAAACAAATAAACAAACTTAAAGAGTCCTCCTGGAGTTAATCACGGAACGTGATAATCTCCTTTTTTTGGGTACTTTAAAAAAAAAAAAGCCAAAGTGGCGAGAACCCATGAAGCCATTGATATTTTGTCAAATGTCAAATGTAAATAATACAAAGACCAATGAGAGATATATCCCTATTCAACCAGTATCTTTGTTAGAAGGATCCTCATCTAGAAAGCGTATAAAGTCTAAAGCTTCCTTTGGAGTAAAGAAGGGGACAATTTTACCCCTATGTGACACAAGTAACTTTGTTGGAAAGCCCCATTTATATGGAATCCCCATTTCCCTGAGAGCATTAGTAGCTTGATTAAACGATTTTCTAGCTTCCATAGTTGACTTTGAGAAATCAGAGAAGAATTTTAAATGATTATTAGGGGGAGGTAGAGAGCCCTTCTCTCTAATATATCTTAGTATCATTTCTTTAGTTTCAAAAAAGTGAAAGTGAAGTATCGTATCCCTCGGCTTATCCATTGGTACATTCTTTGGGCGGGGCAGGCGGTGAATCCTATCAATTATCAATTGTAAATCAGTTAAGGACGGCAAAGCCTTTTTAAGCGTAGCTTTAGTGTAATCTGAAAGGTCTTTCTGTATCACGCTTTCAGGTATCCCCCTAATCTTGACGTTGTTCCGTCTACTCCGGTCCTCTAAGTCCATTAACTTGGACCTCACGGATAAAAGTTCGGCTTTTAAATCTGAGTTTTGCTTTACTAACTCATCTGTTCTATTTTCAACCTTTGACAATCTTTTCTCATTCAGTTCAAATCTTTGAGAGAATTTTTCACTAATCTCCTGCATATCCTTCCTGTGAGAATCAAATCCCGTTTTAATCGACGCATTGATTGCATTGATAGATTTATGCATGAATTGATTAGCTTGATTGGTGGATTCCTGGAAGGATATGAGGAAGCCAGCAAGCAAACCCTCAGTGACTCGCCTATCAGAGTTCAACAGTGTTTTAAAGTCAAAGTCATGGGGAGTCAGAAAATCAGTAGAAGACGACTCCGGACAGCCTTTTTTAGAGAGTTGTTTAACTGGGGTACTATTTGGAGAATAGTCATCAGATGAAGTATTAGAATCTAAATCTGCTGCCTCTGTTCTCACAGTTTCACCTTCTGGAATTCTTCTCTTATGAGATTTGGATAAATCCATTTTACTTTCCTCATCCTGAAAAGAAAGTTTTGAGGCACCTTTATTATCAAAAACTTGAGAAGATGTGAAAGATAGAGTACGGGGGTCAGAAGATATAATTTTTTGATCCGAGTCCTGCTGAGTAGCCTTATTAGATAAACCGTGAGGCATGTGTCTAGATGAGATAGCTTCCTCCCTTTTTAGAGGGGATCTAGATTTAATTGGACTTAATAGATTAACAGATTCAGTGTAAATTTTCTGATTTGAAGCGCTCGTAGATTTCTGGTTTTTACTAGTAGGCAATTTAGATTTCAAATTAGATGCCATAATTAGAGTATACCGAAACAAGAGTAAAGGAAATGCGCTATACCCTTAAATGTTCCTGTATATGCCACCCCTGTTTTATTATTATTGTAATTAAGTTGAACTTTATTACAGTTTCAGCAGGGTTTGTAAATCGCAAACTAAGATAAGAATAAAGACTTAAATAGAGTAGTAATGTAACCCCTTCAATTTTGATAATTCAACAAAGCAATAGAGACGTCTTGTCCTCCGTAACGTAGGCTTATATAAAACAACAGCACCTCATACACTCCTGTCCAAACACTACCTATATAACCTCAGGTGCCTTAAATGTTATAGACAGAGAAGAGAAGAGCATACAATCAGTAGGATTCAGAATAAGACAGTATAAGCTCTATATCTTCCCGTCTAGGAATGTATAGATTAGTTATTCCCTTAAATATCTTCTTCTAATGCTTTAATATGTCATCAAAACAAGGCACAAGAGACAATCTCCATGTAAGTCTCATCTAACTCAAGGATGCACTTCAGCAATACACAAACAGTCTTATTGATATAACAATATTCAGATACTCTCCCCTATATTACTATCCCTATTCCAATTTACAAATAATTAAGATTTCACCATCCCCAAGAGACTAACAATAAGTTCAGAGAGCAACAGATTCCATCTCACCCAACGAGTGTAATATTCTCCAAGTAGTAGGGGTCAACGATGCTCCTTCCTTCAGGTCACCGTTGGATAGTAATCAAGTGACCGCCAAAACCATAGTCAAATTTCACTAAATCTCCTCTGCTTCTTCTTGTATAAATGTAGCCGTCTCTAAGCCCCTTAGCGTGTTAAAGGGTCGAACTCGATGTGACAATCAGTCAATGACAGCCTCAGCCGAGGCACCCAATAAGGACCAGATCCACCTCCACCCTCTTTGATGACAGCTTCTTCCTTGCAGCTTCGTGCCCGCCAGCTCCCGCCGCGACACTCTCCAGCACCGCCAGCTCCTTTACTCCTCTGCAGCTGAGCGGCGGCAAGCTGCGCAGAGCTCGGTCTCCAGGCAATGACCTCCGATCAGCACAGAAAAAGCGTGGGCAATTCCAAATTCTTTCTGTTAAAGATATCCCCAGCAGTGGGCTTCTCCTCCTAGACCGCCGCTAAGCTCCAGCAGCTCTCCCGCCAAACAGTTTTAAAATCAGACGCGGCGCTCCCCTTCTTCTCCGCACTCACCAATGCAACACTCAGTCAGTGACAGCTTCAGCCGAGGCACCCAAGAAGGACCAGAGCCACCTCTACTTTCTTTGATGACAGCCTCTTCCTTGCGGCTTCGTGCCTGCCAACTCCCGCCGCGTCGCTCTCCAGCACCGCCAGCTCTTTTACTCCTCTGCAGCTGAGCGGCGGCAAGCTGCGCAGAGCCCAGTATCCAACAGCGTCGACAGCGGACCTCTATCGACTCAGGAACACCGAGGCTCCTTCAGCGTCAGATCAGGGGCTCAGCAGCCGTCACACAGGATCTCCTCCAGTTCATACCTCTGATGTAAACAATGGCGGTACCCGCGGCTAAGTACAGGGGAAACCTGTTGAGTCAACAGCGGCTCTCTCCTCACCACTCACTTCTAAAGGCTGTAATTCCTTAAGTAAACAGCGGATTTCTTCCAGGGAGGTGTCAAAATGTTCACAATAAAGATAAGAATCCAATTCCAATGGTCTTCTGATGAATAAGAGTCTTCTTAAGCAATTATGTCGCTTTGTAGATAGGCTTCATGGGAGCTCTGAGCTCAAGTGTCCTCCTACATCGAGCTCCAGGCCACACCCCTTCCGCAAACTCATGCTTTTAGAGACTTGTTTGGGCTCATGAGAGGAGTAGAAAAACATCAAAAATTTCAGTCCTGCATGATTCTACCAAGAAATGTGTGTTCATTCAAACCGCTGGTTTTTGATATTTTGGGCCCTATTGAATAATGAATGTTTTGAATTTTCTCCAAAAGTAAAGTCGTTGCAAACTCAACCTTTTAGAAACTTGTTTGGGCTGTTGAGAGGAGTAAAAAACCATCAAAAATTTCAATCCTGCATGATTCTACCAAGAAATGTGATTCTTCATTCAAAACGCTGGTTTTTGCTATTGGGCTCTATTGAATAATGAATGTTTTGAATTTTCTCCAAAAGTAAAGTAGTTGCAAACTCATCCTTTTAGAGTCTTGGTTTGGGCTCATGAGAGTAGAAAAACATCAAAAATTTCAGTCCTGCATGATTCTACCAAGAAATGTGTGTTCATTCAAACCGCTGGTTTTTGATATTTTGGGCCCTATTGAATAATGAATGTTTTGAATTTTCTCCAAAAGTAAAGTCGTTGCAAACTCATCCTTTTAGAAACTTGTTTGGGCTGTTGAGAGGAGTAAAAAACCATCAAAAATTTCAATCCTGCATGATTCTACCAAGAAATGTGATTCTTCATTCAAAACACTGGTTTTTGCTATTGGGCTCTATTGAATAATGAATGTTTTGAATTTTCTCCAAAAGTAAAGTAGTTGCAAACTCATCCTTTTCGAGTCTTGGTTTGGGCTCATGAGAGTAGAAAAACATCAAAAATTTCAGTCCTGCACGATTCTACCAAGAAATGTGAGTGTTCATTCAAACCGCTGGTTTTTGATATTTTGGGCCCTATTGAATAATGAATGTTTTGAATTTTCTCCAAAAGTAAAGTAGTTGCAAACTCATCCTTTTAGAAACTTGTTTGGGCTGTTGAGAGGATTAAAAAAGAATCAAAAATTTCAATCCTGCATGATTCTACCAAGAAATGTGATTCTTCATTCAAAACGCTGATTTTTGCTATTGGGTTATATTGAATAATGAATGTTTTGAATTTTCTCCAAAAGTAAAGTAGTTGCAAGCTCATGCTTTTAGAGACTTGTTTGGGCTCATGAGAGGAGTAAAAAACCATCAAAAATTTCAATCCTGCATGATTCTACCAAGAAATGTGATTATTCATTCAAAACCTGATTTTTGCTATTGGGCTCTATTGAATAATGAATGTTTTGAATTTTCTCCAAAAGTAAAGTAGTTGCAAACTCATGCTTTTAGAGACTTGTTTGGGCTCATGAGAGGAGTAGAAAAACATCAAAAATTTCAGTCCTGCATGATTCTACCAAGAAATATGTGTTCATTCAAACCGCTGGTTTTTGATATTTTGGGCCCTATTGAATAATGAATGTTTTGAATTTTCTGCAAAAGTAAAGTAGTTGCAAACTCATCCTTTTATAAACTTGTTTGGGCTGTTGAGAGGAGTAAAAAACCATCAAAAATTTCAATCCTGCATGATTCTACCAAGAAATGTGATTCTTCATTCAAAACGCTGATTTTTGCTATTGGGTTCTATTGAATAATGAATGTTTTGAATTTTCTCCAAAAGTAAAGTAGTTGCAAGCTCATGCTTTTAGAGACTTGTTTGGGCTCATGAGAGGAGTAGAAAAACATCAAAAATTTCAGTCCTGCATGATTCTACCAAGAAATGTGTGTTCATTCAAACCGCTAGTTTGTGATATTTTGGGCCCTATTGAATAATGAATGTTTTGAATTTTCTCCAAAAGTAAAGTAGTTGCAAACTCATCCTTTTAGAAACTTGTTTGGGCTGTTGAGAGGAGTAAAAAACCATCAAAAATTTCAATCCTGCATGATTCTACCAAGAAATGTGATTCTTCATTCAAAACGCTGATTTTTGCTATTGGGTTCTATTGAATAATGAATGTTTTGAATTTTCTCCAAAAGTAAAGTAGTTGCAAACTCATCCTTTTAGAGACTTGTTTGGGCTCATGAGAGGAGTAGAAAAACATCAAAAATTTCAGTCCTGCACGATTCTACCAAGAAATGTGAGTGTTCATTCAAACCACTGGTTTTTGATAGTTTGGGCCCTATTGAATAATGAATGTTTTGAATTTTCTCCAAAAGTAAAGTAGTTGCAAACTCATCCTTTTAGAAACTTGTTTGGGCTGTTGAGAGGAGTAAAAAACCATCAAAAATTTCAATCCTGCATGATTCTACCAAGAAATGTGATTCTTCATTCAAAACCTGATTTTTGCTATTGGGCTCTATTGAATAATGAATGTTTTGAATTTTCTCCAAAAGTAAAGTAGTTGCAAACTCATGCTTTTAGAGACTTGTTTGGGCTCATGAGAGGAGTAGAAAAACATCAAAAATTTCAGTCCTGCATGATTCTACCAAGAAATGTGTGTTCATTCAAACCGCTGGTTTTTGATATTTTGGGCCCTATTGAATAATGAATGTTTTGAATTTTCTCCAAAAGTAAAGTAGTTGCAAACTCATCCTTTTAGAAACTTGTTTGGGCTGTTGAGAGGAGTAAAAAACCATCAAAAATTTCAATCCTGCATTTTCTACCAAGAAATGTGATTCTTCATTCAAAACGCTGGTTTTTGCTATTGGGATCTATTGAATAATGAATGTTTTGAATTTTCTCCAAAAGTAAAGTAGTTGCAAATTCATCCTTTTAGAGACTTGTTTGTGCTCATGAGAGGAGTAGAAAAACATCAAAAATTTCTGTCCTGCACGATTCTACCAAGAAATGTGAGTGTTCATTCAAACCGCTGGTTTTTGATAGTTTGGGCCCTATTGAATAATGAATGTTTTGAATTTTCTCCAAAAGTAAAGTAGTTGCAAACTCATCCTTTTAGAAACTTGTTTGGGCTGTTGAGAGGAGTAAAAAACCTTCAAAAATTTCAATCCTGCATGATTCTACCAAGAAATGTGATTCTTCATTCAAAACCTGATTTTTGCTATTGGGTTCTATTGAATAATGAATGTTTTGAATTTTCTCCAAAAGTAAAGTAGTTGCAAACTCATGCTTTTAGAGACTTGTTTGGGCTCATGAGAGGAGTAGAAAAACATCAAAAATTTCAGTCCCGCATGATTCTACCAAGAAATGTGTGTTCATTCATACCGCTGGTTTTTGATATTTTGGGCCCTATTGAATAATGAATGTTTTGAATTTTCTCCAAAAGTAAAGTAGTTGCAAACTCATCATTTTAGAAACTTGTTTGGGCTGTTGAGAGGAGTAAAAAACCATCAAAAATTTCAATCCTGCATGATTCTACTAAGAAATGTGATTCTTCATTCAAACCTCTGGTTTTTGATATTTTGGGCCCTATTGAATAATGAATGTTTTGAATTTTCTCGAAAAGTAAAGTAGTTGCAAACTCATCCTTTTAGAAACTTGTTTGGGCTGTTAAGAGGAGTAAAAAACCATCAAAAATTTCAATCCTGCATGATTCTACCAAGAAATGTGATTCTTCATTCAAAAGCTGGTTTTTGCTATTGGGCTCTATTGAATAATGAATGTTTTGAATTTTCTCCAAAAGTAAAGTAGTTGCAAACTCATTCTTTTAGAGACTTGTTTGTGCTCATGAGAGGAGTAGAAAAACATCAAAAATTTCAGTCCTGCATGATTCTACCAAGAAATGTGTGTTCATTCAAACCGCTGGTTTTTGATATTTTGGGCCCTATTGAATAATGAATGTTTTGAATTTTCTCCAAAAGTAAAGTAGTTGCAAACTCATCCTTTTAGAAACTTGTTTGGGCTGTTGAGAGGAGTAAAAAACCATCAAAAATTTCAATCCTGCATTTTCTACCAAGAAATGTGATTCTTCATTCAAAACGCTGGTTTTTGCTATTGGGCTCTATTGAATAATGAATGTTTTGAATTTTCTCCAAAAGTAAAGTAGTTGCAAACTCATCCTTTTAGAGACTTGTTTGTGCTCATGAGAGGAGTAGAAAAACATGAAAAATTTCAGTCCTGCACGATTCTACCAAGAAATGTGAGTGTTCATTCAAACCGCTGGTTTTTGATAGTTTGGGCCCTATTGAATAATGAATGTTTTGAATTTTCTCCAAAAGTAAAGTAGTTGCAAACTCATCCTTTTAGAAACTTGTTTGGGCTGTTGAGAGGAGTAAAAAACCATCAAAAATTTCAATCCTGCATGATTCTACCAAGAAATGTGATTCTTCATTCAAAACCTGATTTTTGCTATTGGGTTCTATTGAATAATGAATGTTTTGAATTTTCTCCAAAAGTAAAGTAGTTGCAAACTCATGCTTTTAGAGACTTGTTTGGGCTCATGAGAGGAGTAGAAAAACATCAAAAATTTCAGTCCTGCATGATTCTACCAAGAAATGTGTGTTCATTCATACCGCTGGTTTTTGATATTTTGGGCCCTATTGAATAATGAATGTTTTGAATTTTCTCCAAAAGTAAAGTAGTTGCAAACTCTTCATTTTAGAAACTTGTTTGGGCTGTTGAGAGGAGTAAAAAACCATCAAAAATTTCAATCCTGCATGATTCTACCAAGAAATGTGATTCTTCATTCAAACCTCTGGTTTTTGATATTTTGGGCCCTATTGAATAATGAATGTTTTGAATTTTCTCGAAAAGTAAAGTAGTTGCAAACTCATCCTTTTAGAAACTTGTTTGGGCTGTTGAGAGGAGTAAAAAACCATCAAAAATTTCAATCCTGCATGATTCTACCAAGAAATGTGATTCTTCATTCAAAAGCTGGTTTTTGCTATTGGGCTCTATTGAATAATGAATGTTTTGAATTTTCTTCAAAAGTAAAGTAGTTGCAAACTCATTCTTTTAGAGACTTGTTTGTGCTCATGAGAGGAGTAGAAAAACATCAAAAATTTCAGTCCTGCACGATTCTACCAAGAAATGTGAGTGTTCATTCAAACCGCTGGTTTTTGATAGTTTGGGCCCTATTGAATAATGAATGTTTTGAATTTTCTCCAAAAGTAAAGTAGTTGCAAACTTATCCTTTTAGAAACTTGTTTGGGCTGTTGAGAGGAGTAAAAAAACCATCAAAAATTTCAATCCTGCATGATTCTACCAAGAAATGTGATTCTTCATTCAAAACGCTGATTTTTGCTATTGGGTTCTATTGAATAATGAATGTTTTGAATTTTCTCCAAAAGTAAAGTAGTTGCAAGCTCATGCTTTTAGAGACTTGTTTGGGCTCATGAGAGGAGTAGAAAAACATCAAAAATTTCAGTCCTGCATGATTCTACCAAGAAATGTGTGTTCATTCAAACCGCTGGTTTTTGATATTTTGGGCCCTATTGAATAATGAATATTTTGAATTTTTTCCAAAAGTAAAGTAGTTGCAAACTCATCCTTTTTGAAACTTGTTTTGGCTGTTGACAGGAGTAAAAAACCTTCAAAAATTTCAATCCTGCATGATTCTACCAAGAAATGTGATTCTTCATTCAAAACGCTGATTTTTGCTATTGGTTTCTATTGAATAATGAATGTTTTGAATTTTCTCCAAAAGTAAAGTAGTTGCAAACTCATGCTTTTAGAGACTTGTTTGGGCTCATGAGAGGAGTAGAAAAACATCAAAAATTTCAGTCCTGCATGATTCTGCCAAGAAATGAGTGTTCATTCAAACCGCTGGTTTTTGATATTTTGGGCCCTATTGAATAATGAATGTTTTGAATTTTCTCCAAAAGTAAAGTAGTTGCAAACTCATCCTTTTAGAAACTTGTTTGGGCTGTTGAGAGGAGTAAAAAACCATCAAAAATTTCAGTCCTGCATGATTGTACCAAGAAATGTGATTCTTCATTCAAAACGCTGGTTTTTGCTATTGGGCTCTATTGAATAATGAATGTTTTGAATTTTCTCCAAAAGTAAAGTAGTTGCAAACTCATCCTTTTAGAGTCTTGGTTTGGGCTCATGAGAGGAGTAGAAAAACATCAAAAATTTCAGTCCTGCAAGATTCTAACAAGAAATGTGAGTGTTCATTCAAACCGCTGGTTTTTGATATTTTGGGCCCTATTGAATAATGAATGTTTTGAATTTTCTCCAAAAGTAAAGTAGTTGCAAACTCATCCTTTTAGAAACTTGTTTGTGCTGTTAAGAGGAATAAAAAACCATAAAAAATTTCAATCCTGCATGATTCTACCAAGAAATGTGATTCTTCATTCAAAACCTGGTTTTTGCTATTGGGCTCTATTGAATAATGAATGTTTTGAATTTTCTCCAAAAGTAAAGTAGTTGCAAACTCATCCTTTTAGAGACTTGTTTGGGCTCATGAGAGGAGTAGAAAAACATCAAAAATTTCAGTCCTGCACGATTCTACCAAGAAATGTGAGTGTTCATTCAAACCGCTGGATTTTTATAGTTTGGGCCCTATTGAATAATGAATGTTTTGAATTTTCTCCAAAAGTAAAGTAGTTGCAAACTCATCCTTTTAGAAACTTGTTTGGGCTGTTGAGAGGAGTAAAAAACCATCAAAAATTTCAATCCTGCATGATTCTACCAAGAAATGTGATTATTCATTCAAAACCTGATTTTTGCTATTGGGCTCTATTGAATAATGAATGTTTTGAATTTTCTCCAAAAGTAAAGTAGTTGCAAACTCATGCTTTTAGAGACTTGTTTGGGCTCATGAGAGGAGTAGAAAAACATCAAAAATTTCAGTCCTGCATGACTCTACCAAGAAATATGTGTTTATTCAAACCGCTGGTTTTTGATATTTTGGGCCCTATTGAATAATGAATGTTTTGAATTTTCTCCAAAAGTAAAGTAGTTGCAAACTCATCCTTTTAGAAACTTGTTTGGGCTGTTGAGAGGATTAAAAAACCATCAAAACTTTCAATCCTGCATGATTCTACCAAGAAATGTGATTCTTCATTCAAAACGCTGATTTTTGCTATTGGGTTCTATTGAATAATGAATGTTTTGAATTTTCTCCAAAAGTAAAGTAGTTGCAAACTCATCCTTTTAGAGACTTGTTTGGGCTCATGAGAGGAGTAGAAAAACCAAAAATTTCAGTCCTGCACGATTCTACCAAGAAATGTGAGTGTTCATTCAAACCGCTGGTTTTTGATAGTTTGGGCCCTATTGAATAATGAATGTTTTGAATTTTCTCCAAAAGTAAAGTAGTTGCAAACTCATCCTTTTAGAAACTTGTTTGGGCTGTTGAGAGGAGTAAAAAACCATCAAAAATTTCAATCCTGCATGATTCTACCATGAAATGTGATTCTTCATTCAAAACGCTGATTTTTGCTATTGGGTTCTATTGAATAATGAATGTTTTGAATTTTCTCCAAAAGTAAAGTAGTTGCAAGCTCATGCTTTTAGAGACTTGTTTGGGCTCATGAGAGGAGTAGAAAAACATCAAAAATTTCAGTCCTGCATAATTCAACCAAGAAATGTGTGTCATTCAAACCGCTGGTTTTTGACATTTTGGGCCCTATTGAATAATGAATGTTTTGAATTTTCTCCGAAAGTAAAGTAGTTGCAAACTCATCCTTTTAGAAACTTGTTTGGGCTGTTGAGAGGAGTAAAAAACCATCAAAAATTTCAATCCTGCATGATTCTACCAAGAAATGTGATTCTTCATTCAAAACGCTGATTTTTGCTATTGGGTTCTATTGAATAATGAATGTTTTGAATTTTCTCCAAAAGTAAAGTAGTTGCAAACTCATCCTTTTAGAGATTGGTTGGGCTCATGAGAGGAGTAGAAAAACATCAAAAATTTCAGTCCTGCACGATTCTACCAAGAAATGTGAGTGTTCATTCAAACCGCTGGTTTTTGATAGTTTGGGCCCTATTGAATAATGAATGTTTTGAATTTTCTCCAAAAGTAAAGTAGTTGCAAGCTCATGCTTTTAGAGACTTGTTTGGGCTCATGAGAGGAGTAGAAAAACATCAAAAATTTCAGTCCTGCATTATTCTACCAAGAAATGTGTGTTTATTCAAACCGCTGGTTTTTGATATTTTGGGCCTTATTGAATAATGAATGTTTTGAATTTTCTCCAAAAGTAAAGTAGTTGCAAACTCATCCTTTTAGAAACTTGTTTAGGCTGTTGAGAGGAGTAAAAAACCATCAAAAATTTAAATCCTGCATGATTGTACCAAGAAATGTGATTCTTCATTCAAAACGCTGATTTTTGCTATTGGGTTCTATTGAATAATGAATGTTTTGAATTTTCTCCAAAAGTAAAGTAGTTGCAAGCTCATGCTTTTAGAGACTTGTTTGGGCTCATGAGAGGAGTAGAAAAACATCAAAAATTTCAGTCCTGCATGATTCTACCAAGAGATGTGTGTTAATTCAAACCACTGGTTTTTGATATTTTGGGCCCTATTGCATAATGAACGTTTTGAATTTTCTCCAAAAGTAAAGTAGTTGCAAACTCATCCTTTTAGAAACTTGTTTGGGCTGTTGAGAGGAGTAAAAAACCATCAAAAATTTCAAGCCTGCATGATTCTACCAAGAAATGTGATTCTTCAATCAAAACCTGATTTTTGCTATTGGGCTCTATTGAATAATGAATGTTTTGAATTTTCTCCAAAAGTAAAGTAGTTGCAAACTCATGCTTTTAGAGACTTGTTTGGGCTCATGAGAGGAGTAGAAAAACATCAAAAATTTCAGTCCTGCATGATTCTACCAAGAAATGTGTGTTCATTCAAACCGCTGGTTTTTGATTTTTTGGGCCCTATTGAATAATGAATGTTTTGAATTTTCTCCAAAAGTAAAGTAGTTGCAAACTCATCCTTTTAGAAACTTGTTTGGGCTGTTGAGAGGAGTAAAAAAACCATCAAAAATTTCAATCCTGCATGATTCTACCAAGAAATGTGATTCTTCATTCAAAACGCTGGTTTTTGATATTTTGGGCCCTATTGAATAATGAATGTTTTGAATTTTCTCCAAAAGTAAAGTAGTTGCAAACTCATCCTTTTAGAAACTTGTTTGGGCTGTTGAGAGGAGTAAAAAACCATCAAAAATTTCAATCCTGCATGATTCTACCAAGAAATGTGATTCTTCATTCAAAACGCTGATTTTTGCTATTGGGTTCTATTGAATAATGAATGTTTTGAATGTTCTCCAAAAGTAAAGTAGTTGCAAACTCATGCTTTTAGAGACTTGTTTGGGCTCATGAGAGGAGTAGAAAAACATCAAAAATTTCAGTCCTGCATGATTCTACCAAGAAATGTGTGTTCATTCAAACCGCTGGTTTTTGATATTTTGGGCCCTATTGAATAATGAATGTTTTGAATTTTCTCCAAAAGTAAAGTAGTTGCAAACTCCTCCTTTTAGAAACTTGTTTGGGCTGTTGAGAGGAGTAAAAAACCATCAAAAATTTCAATCCTGCATGATTCTACCAAGAAATGTGATTCTTCATTCAAAACGCTGGTTTTTGCTATTGGGCTCTATTGAATAATGAATGTTTTGAATTTTCTCCAAAAGTAAAGTAGTTGCGAACTCATCCTTTTAGAGTCTTGGTTTGGGCTCATGAGAGGAGTAGAAAAACATCAAAAATTTCAGTCCTGCACGATTCTACCAAGAAATGTGAGTGTTCATTCAAACCGCTGGTTTTTGATATTTTGGGCCCTATTGAATAATGAATGTTTTGAATTTTCTCCAAAAGTAAAGTAGTTGCAAACTCATCCTTTTAGAAACTTGTTTGGGCTGTTGAGAGGAGTAAAAAACCATCAAAAATTTCAATCCTGCATGATTCTACCAAGAAATGTGATTCTTCATTCAAAACGCCGATTTTTGCTATTGGGTTCTATTGAATAATGAATGTTTTGAATTTTCTCCAAAAGTAAAGTAGTTGCAAACTCATGCTTTTAGAGACTTGTTTGGGCTCATGAGAGGAGTAGAAAAACATCAAAAATTTCAGTCCTGCATGATTCTACCAAGAAATGTGTGTTCATTCAAACCGCTGGTTTTTGATATTTTGGGCCCTATTGAATAATGAATGTTTTGAATTTTCTCCAAAAGTAAAGTAGTTGCAAACTCATCCTTTTAGAAACTTGTTTGGGCTGTTGAGAGGAGTAAAAAACCATCAAAAATTTCAATCCTGCATGATTCTACCAAGAAATGTGATTCTTCATTCAAAACGCTGGTTTTTGCTATTGGGCTCTATTGAATAATGAATGTTTTGAATTTTCTCCAAAAGTAAAGTAGTTGCGAACTCATCCTTTTAGAGTCTTGGTTTGGGCTCATGAGAGGAGTAGAAAAACATCAAAAATTTCAGTCCTGCACGATTCTACCAAGAAATGTGAGTGTTCATTCAAACCGCTGGTTTTTGATATTTTGGGCCCTATTGAATAATGAATGTTTTGAATTTTCTCCAGAAGTAAAGTAGTTGCAAACTCATCCTTTTAGAAACTTGTTTGGGCTGTTGAGAGGAGTAAAATAGAATCAAAAATTTAAATCCTGCATGATTCTACCAAGAAATGTGATTCTTCATTCAAAACCTGATTTTTGCTATTGGGCTCTATTGAATAATGAATGTTTTGAATTTTCTCCAAAAGTAAAGTAGTTGCAAACTCATCCTTTTAGAGACTTGTTTGGGCTCATGAGAGGAGTAGAAAAACATCAAAAATTTCAGTCCTGCACGATTCTACCAAGAAATGTGAGTGTTCATTCAAACCGCTGGTTTTTGATAGTTTGGGCCCTATTGAATAATGAATGTTTTGAATTTTCTCCAAAAGTAAAGTAGTTGCAAACTCATCCTTTTTGAAACTTGTTTGGGCTGTTGAGAGGAGTAAAAAACCATCAAAAATTTCAATCCTGCATGATTCTACCAAGAAATGTGATTCTTCATTCAAAACGCTGATTTTTGCTATTGGGTTCTATTGAATAATGAATGTTTTGAATTTTCTCCAAAAGTAAAGTAGTTGCAAACTCATGCTTTTAGAGACTTGTTTGGGCTCATGAGAGGAGTAGAAAAACATCAAAAATTTCAGTCCTGCATGATTCTACCAAGAAATGTGTGTTCATTCAAACCGCTGGTTTTTGATATTTTGGGCCCTATTGAATAATGAATGTTTTGAATTTTCTCCAAAAGTAAAGTAGTTGCAAACTCATCCTTTTTGAAACTTGTTTGGGCTGTTGAGAGGAGTAAAAAACCATCAAAAATTTCAATCCTGCATGATTCTACCAAGAAATGTGATTCTTCATTCAAAACGCTGGTTTTTGCTATTGGGCTCTATTGAATAATGAATGTTTTGAATTTTCTCCAAAAGTAAAGTAGTTGCGAACTCATCCTTTTAGAGTCTTGGTTTGGGCTCATGAGAGGAGTAGAAAAACATCAAAAATTTCAGTCCTGCACGATTCTACCAAGAAATGTGAGTGTTCATTCAAACCGCTGGTTTTTGATATTTTGGGCCCTATTGAATAATGAATGTTTTGAATTTTCTCCAAAAGTAAAGTAGTTGCAAACTCATCCTTTTAGAAACTTGTTTGGGCTGTTGAGAGGAGTAAAATAGAATCAAAAATTTAAATCCTGCATGATTCTACCAAGAAATGTGATTCTTCATTCAAAACCTGATTTTTGCTATTGGGCTCTATTGAATAATGAATGTTTTGAATTTTCTCCAAAAGTAAAGTAGTTGCAAACTCATCCTTTTAGAAACTTGTTTGGGCTGTTGAGAGGAGTAAAAAAACATCAAAAATTTCAATCCTGCATGATTCTACCAAGAAATGTGATTCTTCATTCAAAACGCTGGTTTTTGCTATTGGGCTCTATTGAATAATGAATGTTTTGAATTTTCTCCAAAAGTAAAGTAGTTGCAAACTCATCCTTTTAGAGACTTGTTTGTGCTCATGAGAGGAGTAGAAAAACATCAAAAATTTCAGTCCTGCACGATTCTGCCAAGAAATGTGAGTGTTCATTCAAACCGCTGGTTTTTGATAGTTTGGGCCCTATTGAATAATGAATGTTTTGAATTTTCTCCAAAAGTAAAGTAGTTGCAAACTCATCCTTTTAGAAACTTGTTTGGGCTGTTGACAGGAGTAAAAAAACATCAAAAATTTCAATCCTGCATGATTCTACCAAGAAATGTGATTCTTCATTCAAAACGCTGATTTTTGCTATTGGGTTCTATTGAATAATGAATGTTTTGAATTTTCTCCAAAAGTAAAGTAGTTGCAAGCTCATGCTTTATAGACTTGTTTGGGCTCATGAGAGGAGTAGAAAAACATCAAAAATTTCAGTACTGCATGATTCTACCAAGAAATGTGTGTTCATTCAAACCGCTGGTTTTTGATATTTTGGGCCCTATTGAATAATGAATGTTTTAAATTTTCTCCAAAAGTAAAGAAGATGCAAACTCATCCTTTTAGAAACTTGTTTGGGCTGTTGACAGGAGTAAAAAAAACATCAAAAATTTCAATCCTGCATGATTCTACCAAGAAATGTGATTCTTCATTCAAAACGCTGATTTTTGCTATTGGGTTATATTGAATAATGAATGTTTTGAATTTTCTCCAAAAGTCAAGTAGTTGCAAGCTCATACTTTTAGAGACATGTTAGGGCTCATGAGAGGAGTAGAAAAACATCAAAAATTTCAGTCCTGCACGATTCTACCAAGAAATGTGTGTTCATTCAAACCGCTGGTTTTTGATATTTTGGGCCCTATTGAATAATGAATGTTTTGAATTTTCTCCAAAAGTAAAGTAGTTGCAAACTCATCCTTTTAGAAACTTGTTTGGGCTGTTAAGAGGAGTAAAAAACCATCAAAAATTTCAATCCTGCATATTCTACCAAGAAATGTGATTCTTCATTCAAAACGCTGGTTTTTGCTTTTGGGCTCTATTGAATAATGAATGTTTTGAATTTTCTCCAAAAGTAAAGTAGTTGCAAACTCATCCTTTTAGAGACTTGTTTGTGCTCATGAGAGGAGTAGAAAAACATCAAAAATTTCAGTCCTGCACGATTCTACCAAGAAATGTGAGTGTTCATTCAAACCGCTTGTTTTTGATAGTTTGGGCCCTATTGAGTAATGAATGTTTTGAATTTTCTCCAAAAGTAAAGTAGTTGCAAACTCCTCCTTTTAGAAACTTGTTTGGGCTGTTGAGAGGAGTAAAAAAAACATCAAAAATTTCAATCCTGCACGATTCTACCAAGAAATGTGAGTGTTCATTCAAACCGCTGGTTTTTGATATTTTGGGCCCTATTGAATAATGAATGTTTTGAATTTTCTCCAAAAGTAAAGTAGTTGCAAGCTATTGCTTTTAGAGACTTGTTTGGGCTCATGAGAGGAGTGGAAAAACATCAAAAATTTCAGTCCTGCATGATTCTACCAAGAAATGTGTGTTCATTCAAACTGCTGGTTTTTGATATTTTGGGCCCTATTGAATAATGAATGTTTTGAATTTTCTCCAAAAGTAAAGTAGTTGCAAACTCATCCTTTTAGAAACTTGTTTGGGCTGTTAAGAGGAGTAAAAAACCATCAAAAATTTCAATCCTGCATATTCTACCAAGAAATGTGATTCTTCATTCAAAACGCTGGTTTTTGCTTTTGGGCTCTATTGAATAATGAATGTTTTGAATTTTCTCCAAAAGTAAAGTAGTTGCAAACTCATCCTTTTAGAGACTTGTTTGTGCTCATGAGAGGAGTAGAAAAACATCAAAAATTTCAGTCCTGCACGATTCTACCAAGAAATGTGAGTGTTCATTCAAACCGCTTGTTTTTGATAGTTTGGGCCCTATTGAGTAATGAATGTTTTGAATTTTCTCCAAAAGTAAAGTAGTTGCAAACTCCTCCTTTTAGAAACTTGTTTGGGCTGTTGAGAGGAGTAAAAAAACATCAAAAATTTCAATCCTGCACGATTCTACCAAGAAATGTGAGTGTTCATTCAAACCGCTGGTTTTTGATATTTTGGGCCCTATTGAATAATGAATGTTTTGAATTTTCTCCAAAAGTAAAGTAGTTGCAAGCTATTGCTTTTAGAGACTTGTTTGGGCTCATGAGAGGAGTAGAAAAACATCAAAAATTTCAGTCCTGCATGATTCTACCAAGAAATGTGTGTTCATTCAAACTGCTGGTTTTTGATATTTTGGGCCCTATTGAATAATGAATGTTTTGAATTTTCTCCAAAAGTAAAGTAGTTGCAAACTCATGCTTTTTTGTTTAAATATTTTTATTAAAGTTTCAAGTATAGAGGGAAAGGGTAAATGGACAAAGTAAAAAGTAGAGAACTTTACTCTACGTGTTACATCACACATTAAATAAAATTGTTTAATACAAGTAGTGTACATAAGAAACAAATATAATACATCGCTTGAATGCAATCCTCTCAAAAAAGGAACCAACATTGTCATATTGAGTTTACAGTAGAGTGTTAGATAACATAAATTAAGAAAATTTCAAATTCCAAACATCCCATTTAGTGTGATATTTATGGAGAGTACCATTAATAAAGGCAAATCTTTTCTCCATAGAATTATGAGTCCGTAATTTACCTAAAATATCAGCAAAAGAAGGTAAATCAGTTTTAAGCCACCAGAAAGCTATAGCGTTTTTGGTCACCAAAAAAGTATGTATCATTACAAATCGAATAACAGGATTTATTTCTTCAGTGCCCAAAGAAAGTATTGCCATTTGTGGGGTGACCTTCACTGCATTGTCAGAGAGAGTATTTATATGATTCGTAACTTCTTTCCACAATCTCTTCAATTTAGGACAGCTCCAGAAAATGTGGTACAGGTTACCTGGTAAACCACAATTCCTCCAGCATAGAGGGGAGTATTTATTATCTATATGAGCTAACCTAATCGGAGTGTAATGCCATCTAATTAAAGTTTTAAAGAAAGACTCCTGTAAAGTCGCAGAAATAGTAGATGCATTTGAAAACTTTATGGCCTTCCCCCATTGGTCTTCATCAAATTTTATGTTAAAATCCCTTTCCCATCTTTGAATGTATACATTTTTAAAGAGTTCGGTGTCGTCATTAAGGTGGGAATATATGTTTTTAAGACTCCAAGTCGACTTAAGAGCAACATTTGCAAACATGGAGGCCACAATATCCGAATTCAAAGCTCTACTAGTCAAAAATTTCCGCAGAAGATCTTTCAGAAGTAGATAAGAGGTGAAATGTGTAGACGGGACATGAAATTTATTTTTAATTTCATTAAAGGGTAAAAAATTTTGTCCGTCCCATAAATCCCCTACCGTATTAATTTTAAAGCTGCACCACTCCTCTGGAACTGGACATTTATATATTTTTGATAATAATTTTAATGGGAATTTTTTCAAAATGCTTTTCCTGTCGTCGCCTTTCTTTAATTTTGTGAAACTCCTCCACATAGTCAGTATAGAATTTACAACAGGATGTTGATAAGTAATGATCGAAGGAGATAGCAGATCTTTAAAGAAAAAATCTGATATTGAACTAGTCCCATAATGTTCTAGCTCAAGGTCCAACCAAGCGGGAAGTGTTTTCGTAGAAAACCACTGTTGACTCTGAAGAATAAGAGAAGCTTGAAAATAGATTTGAATATTGGGGAGTGCAAGGCCTCCATTACTCTTTTTCTTATATAAAATTTCAGTAGCAACTCTAGGTTTCTTCCCTTTCCAGATAAAAAGGTTAATTGCTTTTTGGATTTTAAATAAAAGGGAAGTGGGAATCATAAGAGGTAAATTTCTAAGTACAAAAAGAATTTTAGGTAAAATATATGTTTTTATTACCAAGGTTCTTCCCATCAGGGATAGATCGCAATTATTATAACCAGAAAGGTCTTTTAAGATTTTCTTACTGAGATGTTCCATATTCTTAGAAACAATGAGTTTCAAATCTTTAGGGAAAATTATCCCCAAGTATTCTAGTTCAAAATCTTCCCAGTAAAATTCAGATAATTCTTTAAAGGCTTCAATTTCAGAGGGACGTAAATTAAAATGTATTATTTTAGATTTTTGGGGATTTATTTTAAAATATGAGACCTTAGAGAACTCATCTAAAATGGTGATTAAAGCGTTAAGTGAATTAGCCGGATCAGTGACTGATAACATAAGGTCGTCAGCAAATAAGGTTAACTTGTGATGATAATTTTTTGTTTTAAAACCCGAAATATCAGTACATTGTCTGATCATTTCCGCCAAGGGCTCGACTGCCAAGGCAAATAAAAGGGGCGAAAGGGGGCAGCCCTGTCTTGTTCCATTAGTGATGTTGAAATTCCTAGAAAGGTGATTATTAGTATAGGTTTTAGCATTAGTATTAGAGTACAATGCAAATATAGATGTTATAAAGCGATTGTCAAAACCAAACTTTAGTAAAGTAGCTTTAAGATAATCCCAATTCACCCTATCAAAAGCTTTTTGGGCATCCAACGAGATAAATAGTGAAGGGAGATTATTAGAGCTAGCTATGTTAAACAAGTTCAAGATTCTTCTGGTACCGTCTGTTACTTGTCTTCCGGAGACAAACCCTACTTGATCATTTTTAACAAGATCAGGTAAAAGATTCTTTAATCGATCCGCTAAAATTTTTGAATATACTTTAATATCAGTGTTAATTAAAGAGATCGGACGATAATTTTTAACTTCTTCTGGGTTTCTAATGTCTTTGGGGATCAAAATGATAGTTGCCTCCGTCATTTCTTTGGGGAACGATCCAATACTAGAAGCGTGGTCAAAAAGAGATTTTAGGTGCGGGGATAAAATGTTGGAGAAAAACTTGAGATATTCGTTTGTGAACCCATCTGGGCCAGGGGATTTGTTAAGTTTAAGTTTGTCAATCGTTTTGGCAATTTCTTCTACAGTAAACGGTTGATTTAAAAGAGTTAGGTCCAAATTATCTAGTTGGGGAAGGGTCAATTTAGAAAGAAAAAGGTCAATCTCTTTTTGATTAGGAGTATGAACTAAGGGATCTTTTTTAAGATTATAGAGGGTTTCAAAATAATCCGCAAATATTTCGGTAATATCAGAGGGGTGTTGTTTCATTTCTCCTGAAGGGGATTTGATTTTAACAATCCTTCTACTTACGCGAGCTTGTTTAAGTTTACTTGTCATATATTTGGTGGGTTTGTTAATTGAAGCATACAGATTATATTTTGATGCTCTAACAATGGAATCGTACTCGGAAATAATTTCGGATCTTAACGCCTATCTCAATTTCAGGATATCAAGATGGATAATATGGGATGGAGCAGACAGGGAATTTTGTTGTTTTTCTTTTGAAGCAATTTGGTTCTGGAGGTCAGCAATTTTTTGTCTTTTTTCTTTTTTGTATCTCGTGGAGAGTTGGATGAGACATCCTCTCAAGACCGCCTTGTGGGCGTTCCATAATGTAAAGGGATCAATACTATCTGAAGAGTTTTCTTTAAAATAATTGTCAATAGTTTCGGTAATTATATTTCTATACTTTGGGGTACGTAGTAGGGTAGGATTAACCTTCCAAAGAAAAGTGTTTGCTACTGGAGGGCCTGATTCAAATACTGCCAGCACAGGGGCGTGGTCGGAAAAAGACTTCTCAAGAATTTCAATTTTCTTAAATGTTGTGATAGAAAAGACATTGGTTAGAAATAAGTCTATTCTGGAAGATGTCTTATATATATCTGAGTAATATGTAAATTCTCTAGAGGTGGTATTTAGACATCTGAAAATGTCATACATCTCATTTTGTTTTATCCAATTTTTCAGAGATCGGCCTGATTTAGAAGTAGCAGAAGATGATGAGTCAATTTCTCTATCGGGAACTAGATTGAAGTCCCCTATTAGCATGAGGTCACCTTTTTTAACTTCGTCAATCTTCTGCATTAATTTATTAAAAAAAGAGATCTGACCATTATTTGGGGCATATATATTCACGATTGTACAAAGGTTAAAATTTAACTTACATATGAGGATGTGAAATCTTCCCTGGGTGTCGGGATGTTCTTCAATTAATTGGAAGGGAATATTCGTATTTATAATGGTTATAACTCCCGCACTTTTTTTATTATTATTGAGGGATTTAAAAATATATGGAAAATCTTTATGCTGAAAGGTTGGATGTATATCTTTTATTAATTTGACCTCTTGTAAACAAGAGACATCCGCTTGAAGCCGTCTTATTTCTCTCCAAGTTATATAGCGCTTATGGGGACTGTTCAGTCCTTTAACATTGTGTGAAAGGATTTTAATTCTCATGATAATCTCTTTCCTTTTTTATTAGAGTAAATTATCTTATATATATTTAGGATTGCTTACTCTTATTAGCTGAATTCAATAAAATGTATATGTCTAGAAAAGGCGAATGAAACAACAAAAAGAAAAAAAAAAAAAAAAACTATAACAAACAAATAAACAAACTTAAAGAGTCCTCCTGGAGTTAATCACGGAACGTGATAATCTCCTTTTTTTGGGTACTTTAAAAAAAAAAAAAAGCCAAAGTGGCGAGAACCCATGAAGCCATTGATATTTTGTCAAATGTCAAATGTAAATAATACAAAGACCAATGAGAGATATATCCCTATTCAACCAGTATCTTTGTTAGAAGGATCCTCATCTAGAAAGCGTATAAAGTCTAAAGCTTCCTTTGGAGTAAAGAAGGGGACAATTTTACCCCTATGTGACACAAGTAACTTTGTTGGAAAGCCCCATTTATATGGAATCCCCATTTCCCTGAGAGCATTAGTAGCTTGATTAAACGATTTTCTAGCTTCCATAGTTGACTTTGAGAAATCAGAGAAGAATTTTAAATGATTATTAGGGGGAGGTAGAGAGCCCTTCTCTCTAATATATCTTAGTATCATTTCTTTAGTTTCAAAAAAGTGAAAGTGAAGTATCGTATCCCTCGGCTTATCCATTGGTACATTCTTTGGGCGGGGCAGGCGGTGAATCCTATCAATTATCAATTGTAAATCAGTTAAGGACGGCAAAGCCTTTTTAAGCGTAGCTTTAGTGTAATCTGAAAGGTCTTTCTGTATCACGCTTTCAGGTATCCCCCTAATCTTGACGTTGTTCCGTCTACTCCGGTCCTCTAAGTCCATTAACTTGGACCTCACGGATAAAAGTTCGGCTTTTAAATCTGAGTTTTGCTTTACTAACTCATCTGTTCTATTTTCAACCTTTGACAATCTTTTCTCATTCAGTTCAAATCTTTGAGAGAATTTTTCACTAATCTCCTGCATATCCTTCCTGTGAGAATCAAATCCCGTTTTAATCGACGCATTGATTGCATTGATAGATTTATGCATGAATTGATTAGCTTGATTGGTGGATTCCTGGAAGGATATGAGGAAGCCAGCAAGCAAACCCTCAGTGACTCGCCTATCAGAGTTCAACAGTGTTTTAAAGTCAAAATCATGGGGAGTCAGAAAATCAGTAGAAGACGACTCCGGACAGCCTTTTTTAGAGAGTTGTTTAACTGGGGTACTATTTGGAGAATAGTCATCAGATGAAGTATTAGAATCTAAATCTGCTGCCTCTGTTCTCACAGTTTCACCTTCTGGAATTCTTCTCTTATGAGATTTGGATAAATCCATTTTACTTTCCTCATCCTGAAAAGAAAGTTTTGAGGCACCTTTATTATCAAAAACTTGAGAAGATGTGAAAGATAGAGTACGGGGGTCAGAAGATATAATTTTTTGATCCGAGTCCTGCTGAGTAGCCTTATTAGATAAACCGTGAGGCATGTGTCTAGATGAGATAGCTTCCTCCCTTTTTAGAGGGGATCTAGATTTAATTGAACTTAATAGATTAACAGATTCAGTGTAAATTTTCTGATTTGAAGCGCTCGTAGATTTCTGGTTTTTACTAGTAGGCAATTTAGATTTCAAATTAGATGCCATAATTAGAGTATACCGAAACAAGAGTAAAGGAAATGCGCTATACCCTTAAATGTTCCTGTATATGCCACCCCTGTTTTATTATTATTGTAATTAAGTTGAACTTTATTACAGTTTCAGCAGGGTTTGTAAATCGCAAACTAAGATAAGAATAAAGACTTAAATAGAGTAGTAATGTAACCCCTTCAATTTTGATAATTCAACAAAGCAATAGAGACGTCTTGTCCTCCGTAACGTAGGCTTATATAAAACAACAGCACCTCATACACTCCTGTCCAAACACTACCTATATAACCTCAGGTGCCTTAAATGTTATAGACAGAGAAGAGAAGAGCATACAATCAGTAGGATTCAGAATAAGACAGTATAAGCTCTATATCTTCCCGTCTAGGAATGTATAGATTAGTTATTCCCTTAAATATCTTCTTCTAATGCTTTAATATGTCATCAAAACAAGGCACAAGAGACAATCTCCATGTAAGTCTCATCTAACTCAAGGATGCACTTCAGCAATACACAAACAGTCTTATTGATATAACAATATTCAGATACTCTCCCCTATATTACTATCCCTATTCCAATTTACAAATAATTAAGATTTCACCATCCCCAAGAGACTAACAATAAGTTCAGAGAGCAACAGATTCCATCTCACCCAACGAGTGTAATATTCTCCAAGTAGTAGGGGTCAACGATGCTCCTTCCTTCAGGTCACCGTTGGATAGTAATCAAGTGACCGCCAAAACCATAGTCAAATTTCACTAAATCTCCTCTGCTTCTTCTTGTATAAATGTAGCCGTCTCTAAGCCCCTTAGCGTGTTAAAGGGTCGAACTCGATGTGACAATCAGTCAATGACAGCCTCAGCCGAGGCACCCAATAAGGACCAGATCCACCTCCACCCTCTTTGATGACAGCTTCTTCCTTGCAGCTTCGTGCCCGCCAGCTCCCGCCGCGACACTCTCCAGCACCGCCAGCTCCTTTACTCCTCTGCAGCTGAGTGGCGGCAAGCTGCGCAGAGCTCGGTCTCCAGGCAATGACCTCCGATCAGCACAGAAAAAGCATGGGCAATTCCAAATTCTTTCTGTTAAAGATATCCCCAGCAGTGGGCTTCTCCTCCTAGACCGCCGCTAAGCTCCAGCAGCTCTCCCGCCAAACAGTTTTAAAATCAGACGCGGCGCTCCCCTTCTTCTCCGCACTCACCAATGCAACACTCAGTCAGTGACAGCTTCAGCCGAGGCACCCAAGAAGGACCAGAGCCACCTCTACTTTCTTTGATGACAGCCTCTTCCTTGCGGCTTCGTGCCTGCCAACTCCCGCCGCGTCGCTCTCCAGCACCGCCAGCTCCTTTACTCCTCTGCAGCTGAGCGGCGGCAAGCTGCGCAGAGCCCAGTATCCAACAGCGTCGACAGCGGACCTCTATCGACTCAGGAACACCGAGGCTCCTTCAGCGTCAGATCAGGGGCTCAGCAGCCGTCACACAGGATCTCCTCCAGTTCATACCTCTGATGTAAACAATGGCGGTACCCGCGGCTAAGTACAGGGGAAACCTGTTGAGTCAACAGCGGCTCTCTCCTCACCACTCACTTCTAAAGGCTGTAATTCCTTAAGTAAACAGCGGATTTCTTCCAGGGAGGTGTCAAAATGTTCACAATAAAGATAAGAATCCAATTCCAAAGGTCTTCTGATGAATAAGAGTCTTCTTAAGCAATTATGTCGCTTTGTAGATAGGCTTCATGGGAGCTCTGAGCTCAAGTGTCCTCCTACATCGAGCTCCAGGCCACACCCCTTCCGCAAACTCATGCTTTTAGAGACTTGTTTGGGCTCATGAGAGGAGTAGAAAAACATCAAAAATTTCAGTCCTGCATGATTCTACCAAGAAATGTGTGTTCATTCAAACCGCTGGTTTTTGATATTTTGGGCCCTATTGAATAATGAATGTTTTGAATTTTCTCCAAAAGTAAAGTCGTTGCAAACTCATCCTTTTAGAAACTTGTTTGGGCTGTTGAGAGGAGTAAAAAACCATCAAAAATTTCAATCCTGCATGATTCTACCAATAAATGTGATTCTTCATTCAAAACGCTGGTTTTTGCTATTGGGCTCTATTGAATAATGAATGTTTTGAAT
Organism: Dendrobates tinctorius; assembly: GCF_039654945.1. Classification (NCBI taxonomy): domain Eukaryota; kingdom Metazoa; phylum Chordata; class Amphibia; order Anura; family Dendrobatidae; genus Dendrobates; species Dendrobates tinctorius. The sequence continues at coordinate 29,596,262 of NW_027361793.1, forward strand.
TTTCTCCAAAAGTAAAGTAGTTGCAAACTCATCCTTTTAGAGTCTTGGTTTGGGCTCATGAGAGTAGAAAAACATCAAAAATTTCATTCCTGCACGATTCTACCAAGAAATGTGAGTGTTCATTCAAACCGCTGGTTTTTGATATTTTGGGCCCTATTGAATAATGAATGTTTTGAATTTTCTCCAAAAGTAAAGTAGTTGCAAACTCATCCTTTTAGAAACTTGTTTGGGCTGTTGAGAGGATTAAAAAAGAATCAAAAATTTCAATCCTGCATGATTCTACCAAGAAATGTGATTCTTCATTCAAAACGCTGATTTTTGCTATTGGGTTATATTGAATAATGAATGTTTTGAATTTTCTCCAAAAGTAAAGTAGTTGCAAGCTCATGCTTTTAGAGACTTGTTTGGGCTCATGAGAGGAGTAAAAAACCATCAAAAATTTCAATCCTGCATGATTCTACCAAGAAATGTGATTCTTCATTCAAAACCTGATTTTTGCTATTGGGCTCTATTGAATAATGAATGTTTTGAATTTTCTCCAAAAGTAAAGTAGTTGCAAACTCATGCTTTTAGAGACTTGTTTGGGCTCATGAGAGGAGTAGAAAAACATCAAAAATTTCAGTCCTGCATGATTCTACCAAGAAATATGTGTTCATTCAAACCGCTGGTTTTTGATATTTTGGGCCCTATTGAATAATGAATGTTTTGAATTTTCTGCAAAAGTAAAGTAGTTGCAAACTCATCCTTTTAGAAACTTGTTTGGGCTGTTGAGAGGAGTAAAAAACCATCAAAAATTTCAATCCTGCATGATTCTACCAAGAAATGTGATTCTTCATTCAAAACGCTGATTTTTGCTATTGGGTTCTATTGAATAATGAATGTTTTGAATTTTCTCCAAAAGTAAAGTAGTTGCAAGCTCATGCTTTTAGAGACTTGTTTGGGCTCATGAGAGGAGTAGAAAAACATCAAAAATTTCAGTCCTGCATGATTCTACCAAGAAATGTGTGTTCATTCAAACCGCTAGTTTGTGATATTTTGGGCCCTATTGAATAATGAATGTTTTGAATTTTCTCCAAAAGTAAAGTAGTTGCAAACTCATCCTTTTAGAAACTTGTTTGGGCTGTTGAGAGTAGTAAAAAACCATCAAAAATTTCAATCCTGCATGATTGTACCAAGAAATGTGATTCTTCATTCAAAACGCTGATTTTTGCTATTGGGTTCTATTGAATAATGAATGTTTTGAATTTTCTCCAAAAGTAAAGTAGTTGCAAACTCATCCTTTTAGAGACTTGTTTGGGCTCATGAGAGGAGTAGAAAAACATCAAAAATTTTAGTCCTGCACGATTCTACCAAGAAATGTGAGTGTTCATTCAAACCACTGGTTTTTGATAGTTTGGGCCCTATTGAATAATGAATGTTTTGAATTTTCTCCAAAAGTAAAGTAGTTGCAAACTCATCCTTTTAGAAACTTGTTTGGGCTGTTGAGAGGAGTAAAAAACCATCAAAAATTTCAATCCTGCATGATTCTACCAAGAAATGTGATTCTTCATTCAAAACCTGATTTTTGCTATTGGGCTCTATTGAATAATGAATGTTTTGAATTTTCTCCAAAAGTAAAGTAGTTGCAAACTCATGCTTTTAGAGACTTGTTTGGGCTCATGAGAGGAGTAGAAAAACATCAAAAATTTCAGTCCTGCATGATTCTACCAAGAAATGTGTGTTCATTCAAACCGCTGGTTTTTGATATTTTGGGCCCTATTGAATAATGAATGTTTTGAATTTTCTCCAAAAGTAAAGTAGTTGCAAACTCATCCTTTTAGAAACTTGTTTGGGCTGTTGAGAGGAGTAAAAAACCATCAAAAATTTCAATCCTGCATTTTCTACCAAGAAATGTGATTCTTCATTCAAAACGCTGGTTTTTGCTATTGGGATCTATTGAATAATGAATGTTTTGAATTTTCTCCAAAAGTAAAGTAGTTGCAAACTCATCCTTTTAGAGACTTGTTTGTGCTCATGAGAGGAGTAGAAAAACATCAAAAATTTCAGTCCTGCACGATTCTACCAAGAAATGTGAGTGTTCATTCAAACCGCTGGTTTTTGATAGTTTGGGCCCTATTGAATAATGAATGTTTTGAATTTTCTCCAAAAGTAAAGTAGTTGCAAACTCATCCTTTTAGAAACTTGTTTGGGCTGTTGAGAGGAGTAAAAAACCATCAAAAATTTCAATCCTGCATGATTCTACCAAGAAATGTGATTCTTCATTCAAAACCTGATTTTTGCTATTGGGTTCTTTTGAATAATGAATGTTTTGAATTTTCTCCAAAAGTAAAGTAGTTGCAAACTCATCCTTTTAGAGACTTGTTTGGGCTCATGAGAGGAGTAGAAAAACATCAAAAATTTTAGTCCTGCACGATTCTACCAAGAAATGTGAGTGTTCATTCAAACCACTGGTTTTTGATAGTTTGGGCCCTATTGAATAATGAATGTTTTGAATTTTCTCCAAAAGTAAAGTAGTTGCAAACTCATCCTTTTAGAAACTTGTTTGGGCTGTTGAGAGGAGTAAAAAACCATCAAAAATTTCAATCCTGCATGATTCTACCAAGAAATGTGATTCTTCATTCAAAACCTGATTTTTGCTATTGGGCTCTATTGAATAATGAATGTTTTGAATTTTCTCCAAAAGTAAAGTAGTTGCAAACTCATGCTTTTAGAGACTTGTTTGGGCTCATGAGAGGAGTAGAAAAACATCAAAAATTTCAGTCCTGCATGATTCTACCAAGAAATGTGTGTTCATTCAAACCGCTGGTTTTTGATATTTTGGGCCCTATTGAATAATGAATGTTTTGAATTTTCTCCAAAAGTAAAGTAGTTGCAAACTCATCCTTTTAGAAACTTGTTTGGGCTGTTGAGAGGAGTAAAAAACCATCAAAAATTTCAATCCTGCATTTTCTACCAAGAAATGTGATTCTTCATTCAAAACGCTGGTTTTTGCTATTGGGATCTATTGAATAATGAATGTTTTGAATTTTCTCCAAAAGTAAAGTAGTTGCAAACTCATCCTTTTAGAGACTTGTTTGTGCTCATGAGAGGAGTAGAAAAACATCAAAAATTTCAGTCCTGCACGATTCTACCAAGAAATGTGAGTGTTCATTCAAACCGCTGGTTTTTGATAGTTTGGGCCCTATTGAATAATGAATGTTTTGAATTTTCTCCAAAAGTAAAGTAGTTGCAAACTCATCCTTTTAGAAACTTGTTTGGGCTGTTGAGAGGAGTAAAAAACCATCAAAAATTTCAATCCTGCATGATTCTACCAAGAAATGTGATTCTTCATTCAAAACCTGATTTTTGCTATTGGGTTCTATTGAATAATGAATGTTTTGAATTTTCTCCAAAAGTAAAGTAGTTGCAAACTCATGCTTTTAGAGACTTGTTTGGGCTCATGAGAGGAGTAGAAAAACATCAAAAATTTCAGTCCTGCATGATTCTACCAAGAAATGTGTGTTCATTCATACCGCTGGTTTTTGATATTTTGGGCCCTATTGAATAATGAATGTTTTGAATTTTCTCCAAAAGTAAAGTAGTTGCAAACTCATCATTTTACAAACTTGTTTGGGCTGTTGAGAGGAGTAAAAAACCATCAAAAATTTCAATCCTGCATGATTCTACCAAGAAATGTGATTCTTCATTCAAACCTCTGGTTTTTGATATTTTGGGCCCTATTGAATAATGAATGTTTTGAATTTTCTCGAAAAGTAAAGTAGTTGCAAACTCATCCTTTTAGAAACTTGTTTGGGCTGTTGAGAGGAGTAAAAAACCATCAAAAATTTCAATCCTGCATGATTCTACCAAGAAATGTGATTCTTCATTCAAAAGCTGGTTTTTGCTATTGGGCTCTATTGAATAATGAATGTTTTGAATTTTCTCCAAAAGTAAAGTAGTTGCAAACTCATTCTTTTAGAGACTTGTTTGTGCTCATGAGAGGAGTAGAAAAACATCAAAAATTTCAGTCCTGCACGATTCTACCAAGAAATGTGAGTGTTCATTCAAACCGCTGGTTTTTGATAGTTTGGGCCCTATTGAATAATGAATGTTTTGAATTTTCTCCAAAAGTAAAGTAGTTGCAAACTTATCCTTTTAGAAACTTGTTTGGGCTGTTGAGAGGAGTAAAAAAACCATCAAAAATTTCAATCCTGCATGATTCTACCAAGAAATGTGATTCTTCATTCAAAACGCTGATTTTTGCTATTGGGTTCTATTGAATAATGAATGTTTTGAATTTTCTCCAAAAGTAAAGTAGTTGCAAGCTCATGCTTTTAGAGACTTGTTTGGGCTCATGAAAGGAGTAGAAAAACATCAAAAATTTCAGTCCTGCATGATTCTACCAAGAAATGTGTGTTCATTCAAACCGCTGGTTTTTGATATTTTGGGCCCTATTGAATAATGAATATTTTGAATTTTTTCCAAAAGTAAAGTAGTTGCAAACTCATGCTTTTTGAAACTTGTTTTGGCTGTTGACAGGAGTAAAAAACCTTCAAAAATTTCAATCCTGCATGATTCTACCAAGAAATGTGATTCTTCATTCAAAACGCTGATTTTTGCTATTGGTTTCTATTGAATAATGAATGTTTTGAATTTTCTCCAAAAGTAAAGTAGTTGCAAACTCATGCTTTTAGCGACTTGTTTGGGCTCATGAGAGGAGTAGAAAAACATCAAAAATTTCAGTCCTGCATGATTCTACCAAGAAATGAGTGTTCATTCAAACCGCTGGTTTTTGATATTTTGGGCCCTATTGAATAATGAATGTTTTGAATTTTCTCCAAAAGTAAAGTAGTTGCAAACTCATCCTTTTAGAAACTTGTTTGGGCTGTTGAGAGGAGTAAAAAACCATCAAAAATTTCAGTCCTGCATGATTGTACCAAGAAATGTGATTCTTCATTCAAAACGCTGATTTTTGCTATTGGGTTCTATTGAATAATGAATGTTTTGAATTTTCTTCAAAAGTAAAGTAGTTGCAAACTCATCCTTTTAGAGACTTGTTTGGGCTCATGAGAGGAGTAGAAAAACATCAAAAATTTCAGTCCTGCACGATTCTACCAAGAAATGTGAGTGTTCATTCAAACCACTGGTTTTTGATAGTTTGGGCCCTATTGAATAATGAATGTTTTGAATTTTCTCCAAAAGTAAAGTAGTTGCAAACTCATCCTTTTAGAAACTTGTTTGGGCTGTTGAGAGGAGTAAAAAACCATCAAAAATTTCAATCCTGCATGATTCTACCAAGAAATGTGATTCTTCATTCAAAACCTGATTTTTGCTATTGGGTTCTATTGAATAATGAATGTTTTGAATTTTCTCCAAAAGTAAAGTAGTTGCAAACTCATGCTTTTAGAGACTTGTTTGGGCTCATGAGAGGAGTAGAAAAACATCAAAAATTTCAGTCCTGCATGATTCTACCAAGAAATGTGTGTTCATTCATACCGCTGGTTTTTGATATTTTGGGCCCTATTGAATAATGAATGTTTTGAATTTTCTCCAAAAGTAAACTAGTTGCAAACTCTTCATTTTAGAAACTTGTTTGGGCTGTTGAGAGGAGTAAAAAACCATCAAAAATTTCAATCCTGCATGATTCTACCAAGAAATGTGATTCTTCATTCAAACCTCTGGTTTTTGATATTTTGGGCCCTATTGAATAATGAATGTTTTGAATTTTCTCGAAAAGTAAAGTAGTTGCAAACTCATCCTTTTAGAAACTTGTTTGGGCTGTTGAGAGGAGTAAAAAACCATCAAAAATTTCAATCCTGCATGATTCTACCAAGAAATGTGATTCTTCAGTCAAAAGCTGGTTTTTGCTATTGGGCTCTATTGAATAATGAATGTTTTGAATTTTCTTCAAAAGTAAAGTAGTTGCAAACTCATTCTTTTAGAGACTTGTTTGTGCTCATGAGAGGAGTAGAAAAACATCAAAAATTTCAGTCCTGCACGATTCTACCAAGAAATGTGAGTGTTCATTCAAACCGCTGGTTTTTGATAGTTTGGGCCCTATTGAATAATGAATGTTTTGAATTTTCTCCAAAAGTAAAGTAGTTGCAAACTTATCCTTTTAGAAACTTGTTTTGGCTGTTGACAGGAGTAAAAAACCTTCAAAAATTTCAATCCTGCATGATTCTACCAAGAAATGTGATTCTTCATTCAAAACGCTGATTTTTGCTATTGGGTTATATTGAATAATGAATGTTTTGAATTTTCTCCAAAAGTAAAGTAGTTGCAAACTCATGCTTTTAGAGACTTGTTTGGGCTCATGAGAGGAGTAGAAAAACATCAAAAATTTCAGTCCTGCATGATTCTACCAAGAAATGAGTGTTCATTCAAACCGCTGGTTTTTGATATTTTGGGCCCTATTGAATAATGAATGTTTTGAATTTTCTCCAAAAGTAAAGTAGTTGCAAACTCATCCTTTTAGAAACTTGTTTGGGCTGTTGAGAGGAGTAAAAAACCATCAAAAATTTCAGTCCTGCATGATTGTACCAAGAAATGTGATTCTTCATTCAAAACGCTGGTTTTTGCTATTGGGATCTATTGAATAATGAATGTTTTGAATTTTCTCCAAAAGTAAAGTAGTTGCAAACTCATCCTTTTAGAGACTTGTTTGTGCTCATGAGAGGAGTAGAAAAACATCAAAAATTTCAGTCCTGCACGATTCTACCGAGAAATGTGAGTGTTCATTCAAACCGCTGGTTTTTGATAGTTTGGGCCCTATTGAATAATGAATGTTTTGAATTTTCTCCAAAAGTAAAGTAGTTGCAAACTCATCCTTTTAGAAACTTGTTTGGGCTGTTGAGAGGAGTAAAAAACCATCAAAAATTTCAATCCTGCATGATTCTACCAAGAAATGTGATTCTTCATTCAAAACCTGATTTTTGCTATTGGGTTCTATTGAATAATGAATGTTTTGAATTTTCTCCAAAAGTAAAGTAGTTGCAAACTCATGCTTTTAGAGACTTGTTTGGGCTCATGAGAGGAGTAGAAAAACATCAAAAATTTCAGTCCTGCATGATTCTACCAAGAAATGTGTGTTCATTCATACCGCTGGTTTTTGATATTTTGGGCCCTATTGAATAATGAATGTTTTGAATTTTCTCCAAAAGTAAAGTAGTTGCAAACTCATCATTTTAGAAACTTGTTTGGGCTGTTGAGAGGAGTAAAAAACCATCAAAAATTTCAATCCTGCATGATTCTACCAAGAAATGTGATTCTTCATTCAAACCTCTGGTTTTTGATATTTTGGGCCCTATTGAATAATGAATGTTTTGAATTTTCTCGAAAAGTAAAGTAGTTGCAAACTCATCCTTTTAGAAACTTGTTTGGGCTGTTGAGAGGAGTAAAAAACCATCAAAAATTTCAATCCTGCATGATTCTACCAAGAAATGTGATTCTTCATTCAAAAGCTGGTTTTTGCTATTGGGCTCTATTGAATAATGAATGTTTTGAATTTTCTCCAAAAGTAAAGCAGTTGCAAACTCATTCTTTTAGAGACTTGTTTGTGCTCATGAGAGGAGTAGAAAAACATCAAAAATTTCAGTCCTGCACGATTCTACCAAGAAATGTGAGTGTTCATTCAAACCGCTGGTTTTTGATAGTTTGGGCCCTATTGAATAATGAATGTTTTGAATTTTCTCCAAAAGTAAAGTAGTTGCAAACTTATCCTTTTAGAAACTTGTTTGGGCTGTTGAGAGGAGTAAAAAAACCATCAAAAATTTCAATCCTGCATGATTCTACCAAGAAATGTGATTCTTCATTCAAAACGCTGATTTTTGCTATTGGGTTCTATTGAATAATGAATGTTTTGAATTTTCTCCAAAAGTAAAGTAGTTGCAAGCTCATGCTTTTAGAGACTTGTTTGGGCTCATGAAAGGAGTAGAAAAACATCAAAAATTTCAGTCCTGCATGATTCTACCAAGAAATGTGTGTTCATTCAAACGGCTGGTTTTTGATATTTTGGGCCCTATTGAATAATGAATATTTTGAATTTTTTCCAAAAGTAAAGTAGTTGCAAACTCATGCTTTTTGAAACTTGTTTTGGCTGTTGACAGGAGTAAAAAACCTTCAAAAATTTCAATCCTGCATGATTCTACCAAGAAATGTGATTCTTCATTCAAAACGCTGATTTTTGCTATTGGTTTCTATTGAATAATGAATGTTTTGAATTTTCTCCAAAAGTAAAGTAGTTGCAAACTCATGCTTTTAGAGACTTGTTTGGGCTCATGAGAGGAGTAGAAAAACATCAAAAATTTCAGTCCTGCATGATTCTACCAAGGAATGAGTGTTCATTCAAACCGCTGGTTTTTGATATTTTGGGCCCTATTGAATAATGAATGTTTTGAATTTTCTCCAAAAGTAAAGTAGTTGCAAACTCATCCTTTTAGAAACTTGTTTGGGCTGTTGAGAGGAGTAAAAAACCATCAAAAATTTCAGTCCTGCATGATTGTACCAAGAAATGTGATTCTTCATTCAAAACGCTGGTTTTTGCTATTGGGCTCTATTGAATAATGAATGTTTTGAATTTTCTCCAAAAGTAAAGTAGTTGCAAACTCATCCTTTTAGAAACTTGTTTGGGCTGTTGAGAGGAGTAAAAAAAACATCAAAAATTTCAATCCTGCATGATTCTACCAAGAAATGTGATTCTTCATTCAAAACCTGATTTTTGCTATTGGGCTCTATTGAATAATGAATGTTTTGAATTTTCTCCAAAAGTAAAGTAGTTGCAAACTCATGCTTTTAGAGACTTGTTTGGGCTCATGAGAGGAGTAGAAAAACATCAAAAATTTCAGTCCTGCATGATTCTACCAAGAAATGTGTGTTCATTCAAACCGCTGGTTTTTGATATTTTGGGCCCTATTGAATAATGAATGTTTTGAATTTTCTCCAAAAGTAAAGTAGTTGCAAACTCATCCTTTTAGAAACTTGTTTGGGCTGTTGAGAGGAGTAAAAAACCATCAAAAATTTCAATCCTGCATTTTCTACCAAGAAATGTGATTCTTCATTCAAAACGCTGGTTTTTGCTATTGGGATCTATTGAATAATGAATGTTTTGAATTTTCTCCAAAAGTAAAGTAGTTGCAAACTCATCCTTTTAGAGACTTGTTTGTGCTCATGAGAGGAGTAGAAAAACATCAAAAATTTCAGTCCTGCACGATTCTACCGAGAAATGTGAGTGTTCATTCAAACCGCTGGTTTTTGATAGTTTGGGCCCTATTGAATAATGAATGTTTTGAATTTTCTCCAAAAGTAAAGTAGTTGCAAACTCATCCTTTTAGAAACTTGTTTGGGCTGTTGAGAGGAGTAAAAAACCATCAAAAATTTCAATCCTGCATGATTCTACCAAGAAATGTGATTCTTCATTCAAAACCTGATTTTTGCTATTGGGTTCTATTGAATAATGAATGTTTTGAATTTTCTCCAAAAGTAAAGTAGTTGCAAACTCATGCTTTTAGAGACTTGTTTGCGCTCATGAGAGGAGTAGAAAAACATCAAAAATTTCAGTCCTGCATGATTCTACCAAGAAATGTGTGTTCATTCATACCGCTGGTTTTTGATATTTTGGGCCCTATTGAATAATGAATGTTTTGAATTTTCTCCAAAAGTAAAGTAGTTGCAAACTCATCCTTTTAGAAACTTGTTTGGGCTGTTGAGAGGAGTAAAAAACCATCAAAAATTTCAGTCCTGCATGATTGTACCAAGAAATGTGATTCTTCATTCAAAACGCTGGTTTTTGCTATTGGGATCTATTGAATAATGAATGTTTTGAATTTTCTCCAAAAGTAAAGTAGTTGCAAACTCATCCTTTTAGAGACTTGTTTGTGCTCATGAGAGGAGTAGAAAAACATCAAAAATTTCAGTCCTGCACGATTCTACCGAGAAATGTGAGTGTTCATTCAAACCGCTGGTTTTTGATAGTTTGGGCCCTATTGAATAATGAATGTTTTGAATTTTCTCCAAAAGTAAAGTAGTTGCAAACTCATCCTTTTAGAAACTTGTTTGGGCTGTTGAGAGGAGTAAAAAACCATCAAAAATTTCAATCCTGCATGATTCTACCAAGAAATGTGATTCTTCATTCAAAACCTGATTTTTGCTATTGGGTTCTATTGAATAATGAATGTTTTGAATTTTCTCCAAAAGTAAAGTAGTTGCAAACTCATGCTTTTAGAGACTTGTTTGGGCTCATGAGAGGAGTAGAAAAACATCAAAAATTTCAGTCCTGCATGATTCTACCAAGAAATGTGTGTTCATTCATACCGCTGGTTTTTGATATTTTGGGCCCTATTGAATAATGAATGTTTTGAATTTTCTCCAAAAGTAAAGTAGTTGCAAACTCATCATTTTAGAAACTTGTTTGGGCTGTTGAGAGGAGTAAAAAACCATCAAAAATTTCAATCCTGCATGATTCTACCAAGAAATGTGATTCTTCATTCAAACCTCTGGTTTTTGATATTTTGGGCCCTATTGAATAATGAATGTTTTGAATTTTCTCGAAAAGTAAAGTAGTTGCAAACTCATCCTTTTAGAAACTTGTTTGGGCTGTTGAGAGGAGTAAAAAACCATCAAAAATTTCAATCCTGCATGATTCTACCAAGAAATGTGATTCTTCATTCAAAAGCTGGTTTTTGCTATTGGGCTCTATTGAATAATGAATGTTTTGAATTTTCTCCAAAAGTAAAGCAGTTGCAAACTCATTCTTTTAGAGACTTGTTTGTGCTCATGAGAGGAGTAGAAAAACATCAAAAATTTCAGTCCTGCACGATTCTACCAAGAAATGTGAGTGTTCATTCAAACCGCTGGTTTTTGATAGTTTGGGCCCTATTGAATAATGAATGTTTTGAATTTTCTCCAAAAGTAAAGTAGTTGCAAACTTATCCTTTTAGAAACTTGTTTGGGCTGTTGAGAGGAGTAAAAAAACCATCAAAAATTTCAATCCTGCATGATTCTACCAAGAAATGTGATTCTTCATTCAAAACGCTGATTTTTGCTATTGGGTTCTATTGAATAATGAATGTTTTGAATTTTCTCCAAAAGTAAAGTAGTTGCAAGCTCATGCTTTTAGAGACTTGTTTGGGCTCATGAAAGGAGTAGAAAAACATCAAAAATTTCAGTCCTGCATGATTCTACCAAGAAATGTGTGTTCATTCAAACGGCTGGTTTTTGATATTTTGGGCCCTATTGAATAATGAATATTTTGAATTTTTTCCAAAAGTAAAGTAGTTGCAAACTCATGCTTTTTGAAACTTGTTTTGGCTGTTGACAGGAGTAAAAAACCTTCAAAAATTTCAATCCTGCATGATTCTACCAAGAAATGTGATTCTTCATTCAAAACGCTGATTTTTGCTATTGGTTTCTATTGAATAATGAATGTTTTGAATTTTCTCCAAAAGTAAAGTAGTTGCAAACTCATGCTTTTAGAGACTTGTTTGGGCTCATGAGAGGAGTAGAAAAACATCAAAAATTTCAGTCCTGCATGATTCTACCAAGGAATGAGTGTTCATTCAAACCGCTGGTTTTTGATATTTTGGGCCCTATTGAATAATGAATGTTTTGAATTTTCTCCAAAAGTAAAGTAGTTGCAAACTCATCCTTTTAGAAACTTGTTTGGGCTGTTGAGAGGAGTAAAAAACCATCAAAAATTTCAGTCCTGCATGATTGTACCAAGAAATGTGATTCTTCATTCAAAACGCTGGTTTTTGCTATTGGGCTCTATTGAATAATGAATGTTTTGAATTTTCTCCAAAAGTAAAGTAGTTGCAAACTCATCCTTTTAGAAACTTGTTTGGGCTGTTGAGAGGAGTAAAAAAAACATCAAAAATTTCAATCCTGCATGATTCTACCAAGAAATGTGATTCTTCATTCAAAACCTGATTTTTGCTATTGGGCTCTATTGAATAATGAATGTTTTGAATTTTCTCCAAAAGTAAAGTAGTTGCAAACTCATGCTTTTAGAGACTTGTTTGGGCTCATGAGAGGAGTAGAAAAACATCAAAAATTTCAGTCCTGCATGATTCTACCAAGAAATGTGTGTTCATTCAAACCGCTGGTTTTTGATATTTTGGGCCCTATTGAATAATGAATGTTTTGAATTTTCTCCAAAAGTAAAGTAGTTGCAAACTCATCCTTTTAGAAACTTGTTTGGGCTGTTGAGAGGAGTAAAAAACCATCAAAAATTTCAATCCTGCATTTTCTACCAAGAAATGTGATTCTTCATTCAAAACGCTGGTTTTTGCTATTGGGATCTATTGAATAATGAATGTTTTGAATTTTCTCCAAAAGTAAAGTAGTTGCAAACTCATCCTTTTAGAGACTTGTTTGTGCTCATGAGAGGAGTAGAAAAACATCAAAAATTTCAGTCCTGCACGATTCTACCGAGAAATGTGAGTGTTCATTCAAACCGCTGGTTTTTGATAGTTTGGGCCCTATTGAATAATGAATGTTTTGAATTTTCTCCAAAAGTAAAGTAGTTGCAAACTCATCCTTTTAGAAACTTGTTTGGGCTGTTGAGAGGAGTAAAAAACCATCAAAAATTTCAATCCTGCATGATTCTACCAAGAAATGTGATTCTTCATTCAAAACCTGGTTTTTGCTATTGGGTTCTATTGAATAATGAATGTTTTGAATTTTCTCCAAAAGTAAAGTAGTTGCAAACTCATGCTTTTAGAGACTTGTTTGGGCTCATGAGAGGAGTAGAAAAACATCAAAAATTTCAGTCCTGCATGATTCTACCAAGAAATGTGTGTTCATTCATACCGCTGGTTTTTGATATTTTGGGCCCTATTGAATAATGAATGTTTTGAATTTTCTCCAAAAGTAAAGTAGTTGCAAACTCTTCATTTTAGAAACTTGTTTGGGCTGTTGAGAGGAGTAAAAAACCATCAAAAATTTCAATCCTGCATGATTCTACCAAGAAATGTGATTCTTCATTCAAACCTCTGGTTTTTGATATTTTGGGCCCTATTGAATAATGAATGTTTTGAATTTTCTCGAAAAGTAAAGTAGTTGCAAACTCATCCTTTTAGAAACTTGTTTGGGCTGTTGAGAGGAGTAAAAAACCATCAAAAATTTCAATCCTGCATGATTCTACCAAGAAATGTGATTCTTCAGTCAAAAGCTGGTTTTTGCTATTGGGCTCTATTGAATAATGAATGTTTTGAATTTTCTTCAAAAGTAAAGTAGTTGCAAACTCATTCTTTTAGAGACTTGTTTGTGCTCATGAGAGGAGTAGAAAAACATCAAAAATTTCAGTCCTGCACGATTCTACCAAGAAATGTGAGTGTTCATTCAAACCGCTGGTTTTTGATAGTTTGGGCCCTATTGAATAATGAATGTTTTGAATTTTCTCCAAAAGTAAAGTAGTTGCAAACTTATCCTTTTAGAAACTTGTTTTGGCTGTTGACAGGAGTAAAAAACCTTCAAAAATTTCAATCCTGCATGATTCTACCAAGAAATGTGATTCTTCATTCAAAACGCTGATTTTTGCTATTGGGTTATATTGAATAATGAATGTTTTGAATTTTCTCCAAAAGTAAAGTAGTTGCAAACTCATGCTTTTAGAGACTTGTTTGGGCTCATGAGAGGAGTAGAAAAACATCAAAAATTTCAGTCCTGCATGATTCTACCAAGAAATGAGTGTTCATTCAAACCGCTGGTTTTTGATATTTTGGGCCCTATTGAATAATGAATGTTTTGAATTTTCTCCAAAAGTAAAGTAGTTGCAAACTCATCCTTTTAGAAACTTGTTTGGGCTGTTGAGAGGAGTAAAAAACCATCAAAAATTTCAGTCCTGCATGATTGTACCAAGAAATGTGATTCTTCATTCAAAACGCTGGTTTTTGCTATTGGGCTCTATTGAATAATGAATGTTTTGAATTTTCTCCAAAAGTAAAGTAGTTGCAAACTCATCCTTTTAGAGTCTTGGTTTGGGCTCATGAGAGGAGTAGAAAAACATCAAAAATTTCAGTCCTGCAAGATTCTAACAAGAAATGTGAGTGTTCATTCAAACCGCTGGTTTTTGATATTTTGGGCCCTATTGAATAATGAATGTTTTGAATTTTCTACAAAAGTAAAGTAGTTGCAAACTCATCCTTTTAGAAACTTGTTTGTGCTGTTGAGAGGAGTAAAAAACCATAAAAAATTTCAATCCTGCATGATTCTACCAAGAAATGTGATTCTTCATTCAAAACCTGATTTTTGCTATTGGGATCTATTGAATAATGAATGTTTTGAATTTTCTCCAAAAGTAAAGTAGTTGCAAACTCATCCTTTTAGAGACTTGTTTGGGCTCATGAGAGGAGTAGAAAAACATCAAAAATTTCAGTCCTGCACGATTCTACCAAGAAATGTGAGTGTTCATTCAAACCGCTGGATTTTGATAGTTTGGGCCCTATTGAATAATGAATGTTTTGAATTTTCTCCAAAAGTAAAGTAGTTGCAAACTCATCCTTTTAGAAACTTGTTTGGGCTGTTGAGAGGAGTAAAAAACCATCAAAAATTTCAATCCTGCATGATTCTACCAAGAAATGTGATTCTTCATTCAAAACCTGATTTTTGCTATTGGGCTCTATTGAATAATGAATGTTTTGAATTTTCTCCAAAAGTAAAGTAGTTGCAAACTCATGCTTTCAGAGACTTGTTTGGGCTCATTAGAGGAGTAGAAAAACATCAAAAATTTCAGTCCTGCATGATTCTACCAAGAAATATGTGTTTATTCAAACCGCTGGTTTTTGATATTTTGGGCCCTATTGAATAATGAATGTTTTGAATTTTCTCCAAAAGTAAAGTAGTTGCAAACTCATCCTTTTAGAAACTTGTTTGGGCTGTTGAGAGGAGTAAAAAACCATCAAAAATTTCAATCCTGCATGATTCTACCAAGAAATGTGATTCTTCATTCAAAACGCTGATTTTTGCTATTGGGTTCTATTGAATAATGAATGTTTTGAATTTTCTCCAAAAGTAAAGTAGTTGCAAACTCATCCTTTTAGAGACTTGTTTGGGCTCATGAGAGTAGCAGAAAAACCAAAAATTTCAGTCCTGCACGATTCTACCAAGAAATGTGAGTGTTCATTCAAACCGCTGGTTTTTGATAGTTTGGGCCCTATTGAATAATGAATGTTTTGAATTTTCTCCAAAAGTAAAGTAGTTGCAAACTCATCCTTTTAGAAACTTGTTTGGGCTGTTGAGAGGAGTAAAAAACCATCAAAAATTTCAATCCTGCATGATTCTACCAAGAAATGTGATTTTTCATTCAAAACGCTGATTTTTGCTATTGGGTTCTATTGAATAATGAATGTTTTGAATTTTCTCCAAAAGTAAAGTAGTTGCAAACTCATCCTTTTAGAGACTTGTTTGGGCTCATGAGAGGAGTAGAAAAACATCAAAAATTTCAGTCCTGCACGATTCTACCAAGAAATGTGAGTGTTCATTCAAACCGCTGGTTTTTGATAGTTTGGGCCCTATTGAATAATGAATGTTTTGAATTTTCTCCAAAAGTAAAGTAGTTGCAAGCTCATGCTTTTAGAGACTTGTTTGGGCTCATGAGAGGAGTAGAAAAACATCAAAAATTTCAGTCCTGCATTATTCTACCAAGAAATGTGTGTTCATTCAAACCGCTGGTTTTTGATATTTTGGGCCTTATTGAATAATGAATGTTTTGAATTTTCTCCAAAAGTAAAGTAGTTGCAAACTCATCCTTTTAGAAACTTGTTTGGGCTGTTGTGAGACGTAAAAAACCATCAAAAATTTCAATCCTGCATGATTCTATCAAGAAATGTGATTCTTCATTCAAAACGCTGATTTTTGCTATTGGGTTCTATTGAATAATGAATGTTTTGAATTTTCTCCAAAAGTAAAGCAGTTGCAAGCTCATGCTTTTAGAGACTTGTTTGGGCTCACGAGAGGAGTAGAAAAACATCAAAAATGTCAGTCCTGCATGATTCTACCAAGAGATGTGTGTTAATTCAAACCACTGGTTTTTGATATTTTGGACCCTATTGCATAATGAATGTTTTGAATTTTCTCCAAAAGTAAAGTAGTTGCAAACTCATCCTTTTAGAAACTTGTTTGGGCTGTTGAGAGGAGTAAAAAACCATCAAAAATTTCAAGCCTGCATGATTCTACCAAGAAATGTGATTCTTCAATCAAAACCTGATTTTTGCTATTGGGCTCTATTGAATAATGAATGTTTTGAATTTTCTCCAAAAGTAAAGTAGTTGCAAACTCATGCTTTTAGAGACTTGGTTGGGCTCATGAGAGGAGTAGAAAAACATCAAAAATTTCAGTCCTGCATGATTCTACCAAGAAATGTGTGTTCATTCAAACCGCTGGTTTTTGATTTTTTGGGCCCTATTGAATAATGAATGTTTTGAATTTTCTCCAAAAGTAAAGTAGTTGCTAACTCATCCTTTTAGAAACTTGTTTGGGCTGTTGAGAGGAGTAAAAAAACCATCAAAAATTTCAATCCTGCATGATTCTACCAAGAAATGTGATTCTTCATTCAAAACGCTGGTTTTTGATATTTTGGGCCCTATAGAATAATGAATGTTTTAAATTTTCTCCAAAAGAAAAGTAGTTGCAAACTCATCCTTTTAGAAACTTGTTTGGGCTGTTGAGAGGAGTAAAAAACCATCAAAAATTTCAATCCTGCATGATTCTACCAAGAAATGTGATTCTTCATTCAAAACGCTGATTTTTGCTATTGGGTTCTATTGAATAATGAATGTTTTGAATTTTCTCCAAAAGTAAAGTAGTTGCAAACTCATGCTTTTAGAGACTTGTTTGGGCTCATGAGAGGAGTAGAAAAACATCAAAAATTTCAGTCCTGCATGATTCTACCAAGAAATGTGTGTTCATTCAAACCGCTGGTTTTTGATAGTTTGGGCCCTATTGAATAATGAATGTTTTGAATTTTCTCCAAAAGTAAAGTAGTTGCAAACTCATCCTTTTTGAAACTTGTTTGGGCTGTTGAGAGGAGGAAAAAACCATCAAAAATTTCAATCCTGCATGATTCTACCAAGAAATGTGATTCTTCATTCAAAATGCTGGTTTTTGCTATTGGGCTCTATTGAATAATGAATGTTTTGAATTTTCTCCAAAAGTAAAGTAGTTGCGAACTCATCCTTTTAGAGTCTTGGTTTGGGCTCATGAGAGGAGTAGAAAAACATCAAAAATTTCAGTCCTGCACGATTCTACCAAGAAATGTGAGTGTTCATTCAAACCGCTGGTTTTTGATAGTTTGGGCCCTATTGAATAATGAATGTTTTGAATTTTCTCCAAAAGTAAAGTAGTTGCAAACTCATCCTTTTAGAAACTTGTTTGGGCTGTTGAGAGGAGTAAAATAGAATCAAAAATTTAAATCCTGCATGATTCTACCAAGAAATGTGATTCTTCATTCAAAACCTGATTTTTGCTATTGGGCTCTATTGAATAATGAATGTTTTGTATTTTCTCCAAAAGTAAAGTAGTTGCAAACTCATCCTTTTAGAGACTTGTTTGGGCTCATGAGAGAAGTAGAAAAACATCAAAAATTTCAGTCCTGCACGATTCTACCAAGAAATGTGAGTGTTCATTCAAACCGCTGGTTTTTGATAGTTTGGGCCCTATTGAATAATGAATGTTTTGAATTTTCTCCAAAAGTAAAGTAGTTGCAAACTCATCCTTTTAGAAACTTGTTTGGGCTGTTGAGAGGAGTAAAAAACATCAAAAATTTCAATCCTGCATGATTCTACCAAGAAATGTGATTCTTCATTCAAAACGCTGGTTTTTGCTATTGGGCTCTATTGAATAATGAATGTTTTGAATTTTCTCCAAAAGTAAAGTAGTTGCAAACTCATCCTTTTAGAGACTTGTTTGTGCTCATGAGAGGAGTAGAAAAACATCAAAAATTTCAGTCCTGCACGATTCTACCAAGAAATGTGAGTGTTCATTCAAACCGCTGGTTTTTGATATTTTGGGCCCTATTGAATAATGAATGTTTTAAATTTTCTCCAAAAGTAAAGAAGATGCAAACTCATCCTTTTAGAAACTTGTTTGGGCTGTTGAGAGGAGTACAAAACCATCAAAAATTTCAATCCTGCATGATTCTACCAAGAAATGTGATTCTTCATTCAAAACGCTGATTTTTGCTATTGGGTTATATTGAATAATGAATGTTTTGAATTTTCTCCAAAAGTCAAGTAGTTGCAAGCTCATGCTTTTAGAGACATGTTAGGGCTCATGAGAGGAGTAGAAAAACATCAAAAATTTCAGTCCTGCACGATTCTACCAAGAAATGTGTGTTCATTCAAACCGCTGGTTTTTGATATTTTGGGCCCTATTGAATAATGAATGTTTTGAATTTTCTCCAAAAGTAAAGTAGTTGCAAACTCATCCTTTTAGAAACTTGTTTGGGCTGTTGAGAGGAGTAAAAAACCATCAAAAATTTCAATCCTGCATATTCTACCAAGAAATGTGATTCTTCATTCAAAACGCTGGTTTTTGCTTTTGGGCTCTATTGAATAATGAATGTTTTGAATTTTCTCCAAAAGTAAAGTAGTTGCAAACTCATCCTTTTATTGACTTGTTTGTGCTCATGAGAGGAGTAGAAAAACATCAAAAATTTCAGTCCTGCACGATTCTACCAAGAAATGTGAGTGTTCATTCAAACCGCTGGTTTTTGATAGTTTGGGCCCTATTGAGTAATGAATGTTTTGAATTTTCTCCAAAAGTAAAGTAGTTGCAAACTCCTCCTTTTAGAAACTTGTTTGGGCTGTTGAGAGGAGTAAAAAAACATCAAAAATTTCAATCCTGCATGATGCTACCAAGAAATGTGATTCTTCATTCAAAATGCTGATTTTTGGTATTGGGTTCTATTGAATAATGAATGTTTTGAATTTTCTCCAAAAGTAAAGTAGTTGCAAGCTCATGCTTTTAGAGACATGTTTGGGCTCATGAGAGGAGTAGAAAAACATCAAAAATTTCAGTCCTGCACGATTCTACCAAGAAATGTGTGTTCATTCAAACCACTGGTTTTTGATATTTTGGGCCCTATTGAATAATGAATGTTTTGAGTTTTCTCCAAAAGTAAAGTAGTTGCAAACTCATCCTTTTAGAAACTTGTTTGGGCTGTTGAGAGGAGTAAAAAACCATCAAAAATTTCAATCCTGCATGATTCTACCAAGAAATGTGATTCTTCATTCAAAACGCTGATTTTTGCTAAAAGGATGAGTTTGCAACTACTTTACTTTTGGAGAAAATTCAAAACATTCATTATTCAATAGGGCCCAAACTATCAAAAACCAGCGGTTTGAATGAACACTCACATTTCTAGGTAGAATCGTGCAGGACTGAAATTTTTGATGTTTTTCTACTCCTCTCATGTGCCCAAACAAGTCTCTAAGGATGAGTTTGCAACTACTTTACTTTTGGAGAAAATTCAAAACATTCATTATTCAATAGAGCCCAATAGCAAAAATCAGGTTTTGAATGAAGAATCACATTTCTTGGTAGAATCATGCAGGATTGAAATTTTTGATGGTTTTTTACTCCTCTCAACAGCCCAAACAAGTTTCAAAAGGATGAGTTTGCAACTACTTTACTTTTGGAGAAAATTCAAAACATTCATTATTCAATAGGGCCCAAAATATCAAAAACCAGCGGTTTGAATGAACACACATTTCTTGGTAGAATCATGCAGGACTGAAATTTTTGATGTTTTTCTACTCTCATGAGCCCAAACAAGTCTCTAAAAGCATGAGTTTGCAACTACTTTACTTTTGGAGAAAATTCAAAACATTCATTATTCAATAGGGCCCAAACTATCAAAAACCAGCGGTTTGAATGAACACTCACATTTCTTGGTAGAATCGTGCAGGACTGAAATTTTTGATGTTTTTCTACTCCTCTCATGAGCACAAACAAGACTCTAAAAGGATGAGTTTGCAACTACTTTACTTTTGGAGAAAATTCAAAACATTCATTATTCAATAGAGCCCAATAGCAAAAATCAGGTTTTGAATGAAGAATCACATTTCTTGGTAGAATCATGCAGGATTGAAATTTTTGATGGTTTTTTACTCCTCTCAACAGCCCAAACAAGTTTCTATAAGGATGAGTTTGCAACTACTTTACTTTTGGAGATAATTCAAAACATTCATTATTCAATAGGGCCCAAACTATCAAAAACCAGCGGTTTGAATGAACACTCACATTTCTTGGTAGAATCGTGCAGGACTGAAATTTTTGATGTTTTTCTACTCCTCTCATGAGCCCAAACAAGAGTTTAAAAGGATGAGTTTGCAACTACTTTACTTTTGGAGAAAATTCAAAACATTCATTATTCAATAGAGCCCAATAGCAAAAACCAGCGTTTTGAATGAAGAATCACATTTCTTGGTAGAATCATGCAGGATTGAAATTTTTGATGTTTTTTTACTCCTCTCAACAGCCCAAACAAGTTTCAAAAGGATGAGTTTGCAACTACTTTACTTTTGGAGAAAATTCAAAACATTCATTATTCAATAGGGCCCAAAATATCAAAAAACAGTGGTTTGAATGAACACACATTTCATGGTAGAATCATGCAGGACAGAAATTTTTGATGTTTTTCTACTCTCATGAGCCCAAACAAGTCTCTAAAAGCATGAGTTTGCAACTACTTTACTTTTGGAGAAAATTCAAAACATTCATTATTCAATAGGGCCCAAATTCAATCTGTGTTTGGAAACCGCTTAAGAGAGTGAGTGCACCATTCTCATAGGAACTGCAGATACTGAAATGATGCGTGTAGTGAAGTGAGCAAGCTCTTTTTCCATCTCCCTGGCGAGCATCGCCCACCTGTCTGCTGAGGCTCCCTCAGCAGACTGAAGCTGACTACTACTGCGCAGCTGCTACAGACTGTGGGCTGCCCATTGTGACACGTTGTCCCATTGTGACACGTGGTCCCATTGTTCCAGGAATAGAACACATCCAAGCATTGTGTTCTATGAATGGCATGATTCCTATCACAGTGTTCCATGGATGGAACACATCCTATTTACTGCACGCAAGCAGCGCACCTAGCTGCTGCTGCTGCTGCTACTGCTACAAGCCACTAGAATACCGTCTGTCAGACAGGTGGACGTAGGCCGAACATTCAAATAACTCGCCAGATAAATCGTTGCTTTTCCATTTAATTCATATATGAATTAATTCAAAATTGAACAGTAAATTTCAAAGTTGGAAGGCCACAAGAGGGGGACAATGTTTCAAAAATGAAACGACATATCATTGCATGAGGGATGTGGTAGGAATTGAATGCTTGAATTAAGACTGGGGAAGTACTGAGGGGAAGGGGCTGCAGGCCTTGTAGAAGGTGGGTGTGCAGAAATGTAGCTATCCAAAGGCAAAGACATTACTGCAGCTTGTCACACCTGTACCTACCAAGCAGCAAAGGCCAAGATAGATCGTTATTTTACTGACAGATTGAATACAGTGCAATACCTCCCATATAGAGGTGAATAAGAGTAGTAGTAGTAGTAGTAGTAGTAGAAGAGTTGGTCAAGTTAAATCAAGGCTAAGGAATTGGAAATGTGCAACTTGGACCAAGAAAAACTTATTACAGAGCAACGACATTTGAAAAAAGCATTCAAATCATGCTTTGAAAACACTACTTGTGTATCCCGACTTCAATTCAATCTGTCTTTGGAAACCGCTTAAAGGGAAGGTGCCATCCAAAAAATTTTTTTTCAGCAATTGAAAAAATGTAAAGAATTAATGTTTACATTTTCTTAAAAAATATTATCGTTTGTTTTTAATTTTGCAAAATATGAAAAATAATTTTAAAAAGTTTGGCATTTCCACTTGTTAACACTAGGGGGAGCAGCTACTGAAATCTGGCACAAAAACCTATGACATCTATAGACACAGTGAGCAGCCATTTTGATGGGGCTTGCAAAGTTACTGACTGTCTTTGCATGTAAAGTCTGGATCACAACAGGCCATCAATCAGCAGACATGTTTCCTGGATTTCTGTGGAGCAGACAAGCAGACGGTTCATCCATGTGAATAAAACACAGCGCTCTTTGTACAATCCCTGGCACCGAACAGGGCGCCCCCACAGACCAGCACACACTGCTCTCCTGAAATACTCTGTGCTGCTGTCGCCCTGCTCCTTCCACCATACATCAGGCCCCTGTCCCCTCGGTTTCACACATCGCCAGGACGGGATCTGAGGAGAGGAATGGGGTCTTCGGTCACCGAGGATGGCAGGCAGCAAGGATTCTGGGAGCAGAGTGACAGCAGCACAGAGTATTTCAGGAGAGCAGTATCACACGGGATAGGATTAGATACACGGCTCAGCAGGCAGCATCACACAGGAGAGGATTAGATACACGGCTCAGCAGGCAGTATCACATGGGATAGGATTAGATACACGGCTCAGCAGGCAGCATCACACAGGAGAGGATTAGATACCCGGCTCAGAATACAGTATCACACAGGATAGGATTAGATACACGGCTCAGCAGTCAGTATCACACAGGATAGGATTACATACACGGCTCAGCAGTCAGTATCACACAGGAGAGGATTAGATACACGGCTCAGCAGGCAGTATCATACAGGAGAGGATTAGATACACGGCTCAGCAGAAAGTATCACACAGGAGAGGATTAGATACCCGGCTCAGAATACAGTATCACACAGGATAGGATTAGATACACAGCTCAGCAGACAGTATCACACAGGAGAGGATTAGATACACGGCTCAGCAGACAGTATCACACAGGAGAGGATTAGATACACGGCTCAGCAGAAAGTATCACACAGGAGAGGATTAGATACCCGGCTCAGAATACAGTATCACACAGGATAGGATTAGATACACAGCTCAGCAGACAGTATCACACACATCCATGGAACACTGTGATAGGAATCATGCCATTCATAGAACACAATGCTTGGATGTGTTCTATTCCTGGAACAATGGGACCACGTGTCACAATGGGACCACGTGTCACAATGGGCAGCCCACAGTCTGTAGCAGCTGCGCAGTAGTAGTCAGCTTCAGTCTGCTGAGGGAGCCTCAGCAGACAGGTGGGCGATGCTCGCCAGGGAGATGGAAAAATAGCTTGCTAACTTCACTCCACGCATCATTTCAGTATCTGCAGTTCCTCTGAGAATGGTGCACTCACTCTCTTAAGCGGTTTCCAAAGACAGATTGAATTGAAATCGGGATACACAAGTAGTGTTTTCAAAGCATGATTTGAATGCTTTTTTCAAATGTCGTTGCTCTGTAATTAGTTTTTCTTGGTGCAAGTTGCACATTTCCAATTCCTTAGCCTTGATTTAACTTGACCAATTCTTCTACTACTACTACTACTACTACTACTACTACTCTTATTCACCTCTATATGGGAGGCATTGCACTGTATTCAATCTGTCAGTAAAATAACGATCTATCTTGGCCTTTGCTGCTTGGTAGGTACAGGTGTGACAAGCTGCAGTAATGTGTTTGGCTTTGGATAGCTACATTTCTGCACACCCACCTGCTACAAGGCCTGCAGCCCCTTCCCCTCAGTACTTCCCCAGTCTTAATTCAAGCATTCAATTCCTACCACATCCCTCATGCAATGATATGTCGTTTCATTTTTGAAACATTGTCCCCCTCTTGTGTCCTTCCAACTTTGAAATTTACTGTTCAATTTTGAATTAATTCATATATGAATTAAATGGAAAAGCAACGATTTATCTGGCGAGTTATTTGAATGTTCGGCCTACGTCCACCTGTCTGACAGACGGTATTCTAGTGGCTTGTAGCAGCAGCAGCAGCAGCAGCTAGGTGCGCTGCTTGCCTGCAGTAAATAGGATGTGTTCCATCCATGGAACACTGTGATAGGAATCATGCCATTCATAGAACACAATGCTTGGATGTGTTCTATTCCTGGAACAATGGGGCCACGTGTCACAATGGGACCACATGTCACAATGGGCAGCCCACAGTCTGTAGCAGCTGCGCAGTAGTAGTCAGCTTCAGTCTGCTGAGGGAGCCTCAGCAGACAGGTGGGCGATGCTCACCAGGGAGATGGAAAAATAGCTTGCTCACTTCACTCCACGCATCATTTCAGTATCTGCAGTTCCTCTGAGAATGGTGCACTCACTCTCTTAAGCGGTTTCCAAAGACAGATTGAATTGAAATTGGGATACACAAGTAGTGTTTTCAAAGCATGATTTGAATGCTTTTTTCAAATGTCGTTGCTCTGTAATTAGTTTTTCTTGGTCCAAGTTGCACATTTCCAATTCCTTAGCCTTGATTTAACTTGACCAACTCTTCTACTACTACTACTACTACTACTACTACTCTTATTCACCTCTATATGGGAGGCATTGCACTGTATTCAATCTGTCAGTAAAATAACGATCTGTCTTGGCCTTTGCTGCTTGGTAGGTACAGGTGTGACAAGCTGCAGTAATGTGTTTGGCTTTGGATAGCTACATTTACGCACATCCACCTGCTACAAGGCCTGCAGCCCCTTCCCCTCAGTACTTCCCCAGTCTTAATTCAAGCATTCAATTCCTACCACATCCCTCATGCAATGATATGTCGTTTCATTTTTGAAACATTGTCCCCCTCTTGTGGCCTTCCAACTTTGAAATTTACTGTTCAATTTTGAATTAATTCATATATGAATTAAATGGAAAAGCAACGATTTATCTGGCGAGTTATTTGAATGTTCGTCCTATGTCCACCTGTCTCACAGACGGTATTCTAGTGGCTTGTAGCAGCAGCAGCAGCTAGGTGCGCTGCTTGCCTGCAGTAAATAGGATGTGTTCCATCAATGGAACACTGTGATAGGATTCATGCCATTCATAGAACACAATGCTTGGATGTGTTCTATTCCTGGAACAATGGGACCACGTGTCACAATGGGACCACGTGTCACAATGGGCAGCCCACAGTCTGTAGCAGCTGCGCAGTAGTAGTCAGCTTCAGTCTGCTGAGGGAGCCTCAGCAGACAGGTGGGCGATGCTTGCCAGGGAGATGGAAAAATAGCTTGCTCACTTCACTCCACACATCATTTCAGTATCTGCAGTTCCTCTGAGAATGGTGCACTCACTCTCTTAAGCGGTTTCCAAAGACAGATTGAATTGAAATTGGGATACACAAGTAGTGTTTTCAAAGCATGATTTGAATGCTTTTTTCAAATGTCGTTGCTATGTAATTAGTTTTTCTTGGTCCAAGTTGCACATTTCCAATTCCTTAGCCTTGATTTAACTTCACCAACTCTTCTACTACTACT
The DNA here is from genome assembly GCF_039654945.1 of Dendrobates tinctorius. NCBI lineage: Eukaryota > Metazoa > Chordata > Amphibia > Anura > Dendrobatidae > Dendrobates > Dendrobates tinctorius. The sequence goes on from NW_027361793.1 coordinate 29,621,548, forward strand.
ACTACTACTACTACTACTACTCTTATTTACCTCTATATGGGAGGCATTGCACTGTATTCAATCTGTCAGTAAAATAACGATCTATCTTGAACTTTGCTGCTTGGTAGGTACAGGTGTGACAAGCTGCAGTAATGTGTTTGGCTTTGGATAGCTACATTTCTGCACACCCACCTGCTACAAGGCCTGCAGCCCCTTCCCCTCAGTACTTCCCCAGTCTTAATTCAAGCATTCAATTCCTACCACATCCCTCATGCAATGATATGTCGTTTCGTTTTTGAAACATTGTCCCCCTCTTGTGGCCTTCCAACTTTGAAATTTACTGTTCAATTTTGAATTAATTCATATATGAATTAAATGGAAAAGCAACGATTTATCTGGCGAGTTATTTGAATGTTCGGCCTACGTCCAACTGTCTGACAGACGGTATTCTAGTGGCTTGTAGCAGCAGCAGCAGCAGCAGCTAGGTGCGCTGCTTGCCTGCAGTAAATAGGATGTGTTCCATCCATGGAACACTGTGATAGGAATCATGCCATTCATAGAACACAATGCTTGGATGTGTTCTATTCCTGGAACAATGGGACCACGTGTCACAATGGGACCACGTGTCACAATGGGCAGCCCACAGACTGTAGCAGCTGCGCAGTAGTAGTCAGCTTCAGTCTGCTGAGGGAGCCTCAGCAGACAGGTGGGTGATGTTCGCCAGGGAGATGGAAAAATAGCTTGCTCACTTCACTCCACACATCATTTCAGTATCTGCAGTTCCTCTGAGAATGGTGCACTCACTCTCTTAAGCGGTTTCCAAAGACAGATTGAATTGAAATTGGGATACACAAGTAGTGTTTTCAAAGCATGATTTGAATGCTTTTTTCAAATGTCGTTGCTCTGTAATTAGTTTTTCTTGGTCCAAGTTGCACATTTCCAATTCCTTAGCCTTGATTTAACTTGACCAACTCTTCTACTACTACTACTACTACTTCTACTACTACTCTTATTCACCTCTATATGGGAGGCATTGCACTGTATTCAATCTGTCAGTAAAATAACGATCTATCTTGGCCTTTGCTGCTTGGTAGGTACAGGTGTGACAAGCTGCAGTAATGTGTTTGGCTTTGGATAGCTACATTTCTGCACACCCACCTGCTACAAGGCCTGCAGCCCCTTCCCCTCAGTACTTCCCCAGTCTTAATTCAAGCATTCAATTCCTACCACATCCCTCATGCAATGATATGTCGTTTCATTTTTGAAACATTGTCCCCCTCTTGTGGCCTTCCAACTTTGAAATTTACTGTTCAATTTTGAATTAATTCATATATGAATTAAATGGAAAAGCAACGATTTATCTGGCGAGTTATTTGAATGTTCGGCCTACGTCCACCTGTCTGACAGACGGTATTCTAGTGGCTTGTAGCAGCAGCAGCAGCAGCTAGGTGCGCTGCTTGACTGCAGTAAATAGGATGTGTTCCATCCATGGAACACTGTGATAGGAATCATGCCATTCATAGAACACAATGCTTGGATGTGTTCTATTCCTGGAACAATGGGACCACGTGTCACAATGGGACCACGTGTCACAATGGGCAGCGCACAGTCTGTAGCAGCTGCGCAGTAGTAGTCAGCTTCAGTCTGCTGAGGGAGCCTCAGCATACAGGTGGGCGATGCTCGCCAGGGAGATGGAAAAAGAGCTTGCTCACTTCACTCCACGCATCATTTCAGTATCTGCAGTTCCTCTGAGAATGGTGCACTCACTCTCTTAAGCGGTTTCCAAAGACAGATTGAATTGAAATCGGGATACACAAGTAGTGTTTTCAAAGGATTATTTGATTGCTTTTTTCAAATGTCGTTGCTCTGTAATTAGTTTTTCTTGGTCCAAGTTGCACATTTCCAATTCCTTAGCCTTGATTTAACTTGACCAACTCTTCTACTACTACTACTACTACTACTACTGCTACTCTTATTCACCTCTATATGGGAGGCTTTGCACTGTATTCAATCTGTCAGTAAAATAACGATCTATCTTGGCCTTTGCTGCTTGGTAGGTACAGTTGTGACAAGCTGCAGTAATGTGTTTGGCTTTGGATAGCTACATTTCTGCACAACCACCTGCTACAAGGCCTGCAGCCCCTTCCCCTCAGTACTTCCCCAGTCTTAATTCAAGCATTCAATTCCTACCACATCCCTCATGCAATGATATGTCGTTTCATTTTTGAAACATTGTCCCCCTCTTGTGGCCTTCCAACTTTGCAAATTTACTGTTCAATTTTGAATTAATTCATATATGAATTAAATGGAAAAGCAACGATTTATCTGGCGAGTTATTTGAATGTTCGGCCTACGTCCACCTGTCTGACAGACGGTATTCTAGTGGCTTGTAGCAGCAGGAGCAGCAGCAGCAGCTAGGTGCGCTGCTTGCCTGCAGTAAATAGGATGTGTTCCATCCATGGAACACTGTGATAGGAATCATGCCATTCATAGAACACAATGCTTGGATGTGTTCTATTCCTGGAACAATGGGACCACGTGTCACAATGGGACCACGTGTCACAATGGGCAGCCCACAGTCTGTAGCAGCTGCGCAGTAGTAGTCAGCTTCAGTCTGCTGTGGGAGCCTCAGCAGACAGGTGGGCGATGCTCGCCAGGGAGATGGAAAAATAGCTTGCTCACTTCACTCCACGCATCATTTCAGTATCTGCAGTTCCTCTGAGAATGGTGCACTCACTCTCTTAAGCGGTTTCCAAAGACAGATTGAATTGAAATCGGGATACACAAGTAGTGTTTTCAAAGCATGATTTGAACGCTTTTTTCAAATGTCGTTGCTCTGTAATTAGTTTTTCTTGGTCCAAGTTGCACATTTCCAATTCCTTAGCCTTGATTTAACTTGACCAACTCTTCTACTACTACTACTACTACTACTCTTATTCACCTCTATATGGGAGGCATTGCACTGTATTCAATCTGTCAGTAAAATAACGATCTATCTTGGCCTTTGCTGCTTGGTAGGTACAGTTGTGACAAGCTGCAGTAATGTGTTTGGCTTTGGATAGCTACATTTCTGCACACCCACCTGCTACAAGGCCTGCAGCCCCTTCCCCTCAGTACTTCCCCACTCTTAATTCAAGCATTCAATTCCTACCACATCCCTCATGCAATGATATGTCGTTTCATTTTTGAAACATTGTCCCCCTCTTGTGGCCTTCCAACTTTGAAATTTACTGTTCAATTTTGAATTAATTTATATATGAATTAAATGGAAAAGCAACGATTTATCTGGCGAGTTATTTGAATGTTCGGCCTACGTCCACCTGTCTGACAGACGGTATTCTAGTGGCTTGTAGCAGCAGCAGCAGCAGCTAGGTGCGCTGCTTGCCTGCTGTAAATAGGATGTGTTCCATCAATGGAACACTGTGATAGGAATCATGCCATTCATAGAACACAATGCTTGGATGTGTTCTATTCCTGGAACAATGGGACCACGTGTCACAATGGGACCACGTGTCACAATGGGCAGCCCACAGTCTGTAGCAGCTGCGCAGTAGTGGTCAGCTTCAGTCTGCTGAGGGAGCCTCAGCAGACAGGTGGGCGATGCTCGCCAGGGAGATGGAAAAATAGCTTGATCACTTCACTCCACGCATCATTTCAGTATCTGCAGTTCTTCTGAGAATGGTGCACTCACTCTCTTAAGCGTTTTCCAAAGACAGATTGAATTGAAATCGGGATACACAAGTAGTGTTTTCAAAGCATGATTTGAATGCTTTTTTCAAATGTCGTTGCTCTGTAATTAGTTTTTCTTGGTCCAAGTTGCACATTTCCAATTCCTTAGCCTTGATTTAACTTGATCAACTCTTCTACTACTACTACTACTACTACTACTACTACTACTACTACTACTACTCTTATTCACCTCTATATGGGAGGCATTGCACTGTATTCAATCTGTCAGTAAAATAACGATCTATCTTGGCCTTTGCTGCTTGGTAGGTACAGGTGTGACAAGCTGCAGTAATGTGTTTGGCTTTGGAAAGCTACATTTCTGCACACCCACCTGCTACAAGGCCTGCAGCCCCTTCCCCTCAGGACTTCCCCAGTCTTAATTCAAGCATTCAATTCCTACCACATCCCTCATGCAATGATATGTCGTTTCATTTTTGAAACATTGTCCCCCTCTTGTGGCCTTCCAACTTTGAAATTTACTGTTCAATTTTGAATTAATTCATATATGAATTAAATGGAAAAGCAACGATTTATCTGGCGAGTTATTTGAATGTTCGGCCTATGTCCACCTGTCTGACAGACGGTATTCTAGAGGCTTGTAGCAGCAGCAGCTAGGTGCGCTGCTTGCCTGCAGTAAATAGGATGTGTTCCATCCATGGAACACTGTGATAGGAATCATGCCATTCATAGAACACAATGCTTGGATGTGTTCTATTCCTGGAACAATGGGACCACGTGTCACAATGGGACCACGTGTCACAATGGGCAGCCCACAGTCTGTAGCAGCTGCGCAGTAGTAGTCAGCTTCAGTCTGCTGAGGGAGCCTCAGCAGACAGGTGGGCGATGCTCGCCAGGGAGATGGAAAAATAGCTTGCTCACTTCACTCCACGCATCATTTCAGTATCTGCAGTTCCTCTGAGAATGGTGCACTCACTCTCTTAAGCGGTTTCCAAAGACAGATTGAATTGAAATTGGGATACACAAGTAGTGTTTTCAAAGCATGATTTGAATGCTTTTTTCAAATGTCGTTGCTCTGTAATTAGTTTTTCTTGGTCCAAGTTGCACATTTCCAATTCCTTAGCAATGATTTAACTTGACCAACTCTTCTTCTACTACTACTACTACTACTACTCTTATTCACCTCTATATGGGAGGCATTGCACTGTATTCAATCTGTCAGTAAAATAACGATCTATCTTGGCCTTTGCTGCTTGGTAGGTACAGGTGTGACAAGCTGCAGTAATGTGTTTGGCTTTGGATAGCTACATTTCTGCACACCCACCTGCTACAAGCCCTGCAGCCCCTTCCCCTCAGTAATTCCCCAGTCTTAATTCAAGCATTCAATATTTACTGCAGGAAAGCAGCGCACCTAGCTGCTGCTGCTGCTGCTATAAGCCACTAGAATACCGTCTGTCAGACAGGTGGACGTAGGCCGAACATTCAAATAACTCGCCAGATAAATCGTTGCTTTTTCATTTAATTCATATATGAATTAATTCAAAATTGAACAGTAAATTTCAAAGTTGGAAGGCCACAAGAGGGGGACAATGTTTCAAAAATGAAACGACATATCATTGCATGAGGGATGTGGTAGGAATTGAATGCTTGAATTAAGACTGGGGAAGTACTGAGGGGAAGGGGCTGCAGGCCTTGTAGCAGGTGGGTGTGCAGAAATGTAGCTATCCAAAGCCAAACACATTACTGCAGCTTGTCACACCTGTACCTACCAAGCAGCAAAGGCCAAGATAGATCGTTATTTTACTGACAGATTGAATACAGTGCAATGCCTCCCATATAGAGGTGAATAAGAGTAGTAGTAGTAGTAGTAGTAGAAGAGTTGGTCAAGTTAAATCAAGGCTAAGAAATTGGAAATGTGCAACTTGGACCAAGAAAAACTAATTACAGAGCAACGACATTTGAAAAAAGCATTCAAATCATGCTTTGAAAACACTACTTGTGTATCCCAATTTCAATTCAATCTGTCTTTGTAAACCGCTTAAGAGAGTGAGTGCACCATTCTCAGAGGAACTGCAGATACTGAAATGATGCGTGGAGTGAAGTGAGCAAGCTATTTTTCCATCTCCCTGGCGAGCATCGCCCACCTGTCTGCTGAGGCTCCCTCAGCAGACTGAAGCTGACTACTACTGCGCAGCTGCTACAGACTGTGGGCTGCCCATTGTGACACGTGGTCCCATTGTGACACGTGGTCCCATTGTTCCAAGAATAGAACACATCCAAGCATTGTGTTCTATGAATGGCATGATTTCTATCACAGTGTTCCATGGATGGAACACATCCTATTTACTGCAGGCAAGCAGCGCACCTAGATGCTGCTGCTGCTGCTACAAGCCACTAGAATACCGTCTGTCAGACAGGTGGACGTAGGCCGAACATTCAAATAACTCGCCAGATAAATCGTTGCTTTTCCATTTAATTCATATATGAATTAATTCAAAATTGAACAGTAAATTTCAAAGTTGGAAGGCCACAAGAGGGGGACAATGTTTCAAAAATGAAACGACATATCATTGCATGAGGGATGTGGTAGGAATTGAATGCTTGAATTAAGACTGGGGAAGTACTGAGGGGAAGGGGCTGCAGGCCTTGTAGCAGGTGGGTGTGCAGAAATGTAGCTATCCAAAGCCAAACACATTACCGCAGCTTGTCACACCTGTACCTACCAAGCAGCAAAGGCCAAGATAGATCGTTATTTTACTGACAGATTGAATACAGTGCAATGCCTCCCATATAGAGGTGAATAAGAGTAGTAGTAGTAGTAGTAGAAGAGTTGGTCAAGTTAAATCAAGGCTAAGGAATTGGAAATGTGCAACTTGGACCAAGAAAAACTAATTACAGAGCAACGACATTTGAAAAAAGCATTCAAATCATGCTTTGAAAACACTACTTGTGTATCCCGATTTCAATTCAATCTGTCTTTGGAAACCGCTTAAGAGAGTGAGCGCACCATTCTCAGAGGAACTGCAGATACTGAAATGATGCGTGGAGTGAAGTGAGCAAGCTATTTTTCCATCTCCCTGGCGAGCATCGCCCACCTGTCTGCTGAGGCTCCCTCAGCAGACTGAAGCTGACTACTACTACGCAGCTGCTACAGACTGTGGGCTGCCCATTGTGACACGTGGTCCCATTGTGACACGTGGTCCCATTGTTCCAGGAATAGAACACATCCAAGCATTGTGTTCTATGAATGGCATGATTCCTATCACAGTGTTCCATTGATGGAACACATCCTATTTACTACAGGCAAGCAGCGCATCTAGCTGCTGCTGCTGCTGCTGCTACAAGCCACTAGAATACCGTCTGTCAGACAGGTGGACGTAGGCCGAACATTCAAATAACTCGCCAGATAAATCGTTGCTTTTCCATTTAATTCATATATCAATTAATTCAAAATTGAACAGTAAATTTCAAAGTTGGAAGGCCACAAGAGGGGGACAATGTTTCAAAAATGAAATGACATATCATTGCATGAGGGATGTGGTAGGAATTGAATGCTTGAATTAAGACTGGGGAAGTACTGAGGGGAAGGGGCTGCAGGCCTTGTAGCAGGTGGGTGTGCAGAAATGTAGCTATCCAAAGCCAAACACATTACCGCAGCTTGTCACACCTGTATCTACCAAGCAGCAAAGGCCAAGATAGATCGTTATTTTACTGACAAATTGAATACAGTGCAATGCCTCCCATATAGAGGTGAATAAGAGTAGTAGTAGTAGTAGTAGTAGAAGAGTTGGTCAAGTTAAATCAAGGCTAAGGAATTGGAAATGTGCAACTTGGACCAAGAAAAACTAATTACAGAGCAACGACATTTGAAAAAAGCTTTCAAGTCATGCTTTGAAAACACTACTTGTGTATCCCGATTTCAATTCAATCTGTCTTTGGAAACCGCTTAAGAGAGTGAGTGCACCATTCTCAGAGGAACTGCAGATACTGAAATGATGCGTGGAGTGAAGTGAGCAAGCTATTTTTCCATCTCCCTGGCGAGCATCGCCCACCTGTCTGCTGAGGCTCCCTCAGCAGACTGAAGCTGACTACTACTGCGCAGCTGCTACAGACTGTGGGCTGCCCATTGTGACTCGTGGTCCCATTGTGACATGTGGTCCCATTGTTCCAGGAATAGAACACATCCAAGCATTGTGTTCTATTAATGGCATGATTCCTATCACAGTGTTCCATGGATGGAACACATCCTATTTACTGCAGGCAAGCAGCGCACCTAGCTGCTGCTACTGCTGCTGCTGCTACAAGCCACTAGAATACCGTCTGTCAGACAGGTGGACGTAGGCCGAACATTCAAATAACTCGCCAGATAAATCGTTGCTTTTCCATTTAATTCATATATGAATTAATTCAAAATTGAACAGTAAATTTCAAAGTTGGAAGGCCACAAGAGGGGTACAATGTTTCAAAAATGAAACGACATATCATTGCATGAGGGATGTGGTAGGAATTGAATGCTTGAATTAAGACTGGGGAAGTACTGAGGGGAAGGGGCTGCAGGCCTTGTAGCAGGTGGGTGTGCAGAAATGTAGCTATCCAAAGCCAAACACATTACTGCAGCTTGTCACACCTGTACCTACCAAGCAGCAAAGGACAAGATAGATCGTTATTTTACTGACAGATTGAGTTCTCCTTCAATGGAAGTCTTCAAACAGAGGCTGGACAGACATCTGACTGGGATGATTTAGCGAATCCTACTTTGAGCAGGGGGTTGGACCAGATGGCCCAGGAGGTCCCTTCCAACTCTACGATTCTATGATTGAATACAGTGCAATGCCTCCCATATAGAGGTGAATAAGAGTAGTAGTAGTAGCAGTAGTAGTAGAAGAGTTGGTCAAGTTAAATCAAGGCTAAGGAATTGGAAATGTGCAACTTGGACCAAGAAAAACTAATTACAGAGCAACGACATTTGAAAAAAGCATTCAAATCATGCTTTGAAAACACTACTTGTGTATCCCGATTTCAATTCAATCTGTCTTTGGAAACCGCTTAAGAGAGTGAGTGCACCATTCTCAGAGGAACTGCAGATACTGAAATGATGCGTGGAGTGAAGTGAGCAAGCTATTTTTCCATCTCCCTGGCTCCCTCAGCAGACTGAAGCTGACTACTACTGCGCAGCTGCTACAGACTGTGGGCTGTCCATTGTGACATGTGGTCCCATTGTGACACGTGGTCCCATTGTTCCAGGAATAGAACACATCCAAGCATTGTGTTCTATGAATGGCATGATTCCTATCACAGTGTTCCATGGATGGAACACATCCTATTTACTGCAGGCAAGCAGCGCACCTAGCTGCTGCTGCTGCTGCTGCTACAAGCCACTAGAATACCGTCTGTCAGACAGGTGGACGTAGGGCGAACATTCAAATAACTCGCCAGATAAATCGTTGCTTTTCCATTTAATTCTTATATGAATTAATTCAAAATTGAACAGTAAATTTCAAAGTTGGAAGGCCATAAGAGGGGGACAATGTTTCAAAAATGAAACGACATATCATTGCATGAGGGATGTGGTAGGAATTGAATGCTTGAATTAAGACTGGGGAAGTACTGAGGGGATGGGGCTGCAGGCCTTGTAGCAGGTGGGTGTGCAGAAATGTAGCTATCCAAAGCCAAACACACTACTGCAGCTTGTCACACCTTTACCTACCAAGCAGCAAAGGCCAAGATAGATCGTTATTTTACTGACAGATTGAATACAGTGCAATGCCTCCCATATAGAGGTGAATAAGAGTAGTAGTAGTAGTAGTAGTAGTAGTAATAGTAGAAGAGTTGGTCAAGTTAAATCAAGGCTAAGGAATTGGAAATGTGCAACTTGGACCAAGAAAAACTAATTACAGAGCAACGACATTTGAAAAAAGCATTCAAATCATGCTTTGAAAACACTACTTGTCTATCCCAATTTCAATTCAATCTGTCTTTGGAAACCGCTTAAGAGAGTGAGTGCACCATTCTCAGAGGAACTGCAGATACTGAAATGATGCGTGGAGTGAAGTGAGCAAGCTATTTTTCCATCTCCCTGGCGAGCATCGCCCACCTGTCTGCTGAGGCTCCCTCAGCAGACTGAAGCTGACTACTACTGCGCAGCTGCTACAGACTGTGGGCTGCCCATTGTGACACGTGGTCCGATTGTGACACGTGGTCCCATTGTTCCAGGAATAGAACACATCCAAGCATTGTGTTCTATGAATGGCATGATTCCTATCACAGTGTTCCATGGATGGAACACATCCTATTTACTGCAGGCAAGCAGCGCACCTAGCTGCTGCTGCTGCTGCTGCTGCTACAAGCCACTAGAATACCGTCTGTCAGACAGGTGGACGTAGGCCGAACATTCAAATAACTCACCAGATAAATCGTTGCTTTTCCATTTAATTCATATATGAATTAATTAAAAATTGAACAGTAAATTTCAAAGTTGGAAGGCCACAAGAGGGGGACAATGTTTCAAAAATGAAACGACATATCATTGCATGAGGGATGTGGTAGGAATTGAATGCTTGAATTAAGACTGGGGAAGTACTGAGGGGAAGGGGCTGCAGGCCTTGTAGCAGGTGGGTGTGCAGAAATGTAGCTATCCAAAGCCAAACACATTACCGCAGCTTGTCACACCTGTACCTACCAAGCAGCAAAGGCCAAGATAGATCGTTATTTTACTGACAAATTGAATACAGTGCAATGCCTCCCATATAGAGGTGAATAAGAGTAGTAGTAGTAGTAGAAGAGTTGGTCAAGTTAAATCAAGGCTAAGGAATTGGAAATGTGCAACTTGGACCAAGAAAAACTAATTACAGAGCAACGACATTTGAAAAAAGCATTCAAATCATGCTTTGAAAACACTACTTGTGTATCCTGATTTCAATTCAATCTGTCTTTGGAAAGCGCTTAAGAGAGTGAGTGCACCATTCTCAGAGGAACTGCAGATACTGAAATGATGCGTGGAGTGAAGTGAGCAAGCTATTTTTCCATCTCCCTGGCGAGCATTGCCCACCTGTCTGCTGAGGCTCCCTCAGCAGACTGAAGCTGACTACTACTGCGCAGCTGCTACAGACTGTGGGCTGCCCATTGTGACACGTGGTCCCATTGTGACACGTGGTCCCATTGTTCCAGGAATAGAACACATCCAAGCATTGTGTTCTATGAATGGCATGATTCCTATCACAGTGTTCCATGGATGGAACACATCCTATTTACTGCAGGCAAGCAGCGCACCTAGCTGCTGCTGCTTCAAGCCACTAGAATACCGTCTGTCAGACAGGTGGACGTAGGCCGAACATTCAAATAACTCGCCAGATAAATCGTTGCTTTTCCATTTAATTCATATATTAATTAATTCAAAATTGAACAGTAAATTTCAAAGTTGGAAGGCCTCAAGAGGGGGACAATATTTCAAAAATGAAACGACATATCATTGCATGAGGGATGTGGTAGGAATTGAATGCATGAATTAAGACTGGGGAAGTACTGAGGGGAAGGGGCTGCAGGCCTTGTAGCAGGTGGGTGTGCAGAAATGTAGCTATCCAAAGCCAAACATATTACTGCAGCTTGTCACACCTGTACCTACCAAGCAGCAAAGGAGAAGATAGATCGTTATTTTACTGACAGATTGAATACAGTGCAATGCCTCCCATATAGAGGTGAATAAGAGTAGTAGTAGTAGTAGAAGATTTGATCAAGTTAAATCAAGGCTAAGGAATTGGAAATGTGCAACTTGGACCAAGAAAAACTAATTACAGAGCAACGACATTTGAAAAAAGCATTCAAATCATGCTTTGAAAACACTACTTGTGTATCCCGATTTCAATTCAATCTGTCTTTGGAAACCGCTTAAGAGAGTGAGTGCACCATTCTCAGAGGAACTGCAGATACTGAAATGATGCGTGGAGTGAAGTGAGCAAGCTATTTTTCCATCTCCCTGGCGAGCATCGCCCACCTGTCTGCTGAGGCTCCCTCAGCAGAATGAAGCTGACTACTACTGCGCAGCTGCTACAGACTGTGGGCTGCCCATTGTGACACGTGGTCCCATTGTGACACGTGGTCCCATTGTTCCAGGAATAGAACACATCCAAGCATTGTGTTCTATGAATGGCATGATTCCTATCACAGTGTTCCATGGATGGAACACATCCTATTTACTGCAGGAAAGCAGCGCACCTAGCTGCTGCTGCTGCTGCTGCTGCTACAAGCCACTAGAATACCGTCTGTCAGACAGGTGGACGTAGGCCGAACATTCAAATAACTCGCCAGATAAATCGTTGCTTTTCCATTTAATTCATATATGAATTAATTCAAAATTGAACAGGAAATTTCAAAGTTGGAAGGCCACAAGAGGGGGACAATGTTTCAAAAATGAAACGACATATCATTGCATGAGGGATGTGGTAGGAATTGAATGCTTGAATTAAGACTGGGGAAGTACTGAGGGGAAGGGGCTGCAGGCCTTGTAGCAGGTGGGTGTGCAGAAATGTAGCTATCCAAAGCCAAACACATTACTGCAGCTTGTCACACCTGTACCTACCAAGCAGCAAAGGCCAAGATAGATCGTTATTTTACTGACAGATTAAATACAGTGCAATGCCTCCCATATAGAGGTGAATAAGAGTAGTAGTAGTAGTAGTAGTAGTAGTAGTAGTAGTAGTAGAAGAGTTGGTCAAGTTAAATCAAGGCTAAGGAATTGGAAATGTGCAACTTGGACCAAGAAAAACTAATTACAGAGCAACGACATTTGAAAAAAGCATTCAAATCATGCTTTGAAAACACTACTTGTGTATCCCGATTTCATATCAATCTGTCTTTGTAAACCGCTTAAGAGAGTGAGTGCACCATTCTCAGAGGAACTGCAGATACTGAAATGATGTGTGGAGTGAAGTGAGCAAGCTATTTTTCCATGTCCCTGGCGAGCATCGCCCACCTGTCTGCTGAGGCTCCCTCAGCAGACTGAAGCTGACTACTACTGTGCAGCTGCTACAGACTGTGGGCTGCCCATTGTGACACGTGGTCCCATTGTTCCAGGAATAGAACACATCCAAGCATTGTGTTCTATGAATGGCATGATTCCTATCACAGTGTTCCATTGATGGAACACATCCTATTTACTGCAGGCAAGCAGCGCACCTAGCTGCTGCTGCTGCTGCTGCTGCTACAAGCCACTAGAATACCGTCTGTCAGACAGGTGGACGTAGGCCAAACATTCAAATAACTCGCCAGATAAATCGTTGCTTTTCCATTTAATTCATATATGAATTAATTCAAAATTGAACAGTAAATTTCAAAGTTGGAAGGCCACAAGAGGGGGACAATGTTTCAAAAATGAAACGACATATCATTGCATGAGGGATGTGGTAGGAATTGAATGCTTGAATTAAGACTGGGGAAGTACTGAGGGGAAGGGGCTGCAGGCCTTGTAGCAGGTGGGTGTGCAGAAATGTAGCTATCCAAAGCCAAACACATTACTGCATCTTGTCACACCTGTACCTACCAAGCAGCAAAGGCCAAGATAGATCGTTATTTTACTGACAGATTGATTACAGTGCAATGCCTCCCATATAGAGGTGAATAAGAGTAGTAGTAGAAGTAGTAGTAGTAGTAGTAGAAGAGTTGGTCAAGTTAAATCAAGGCTAAGGAATTGGAAATGTGCAACTTGGACCAAGAAAAACTAATTACAGAGCAATGACATTTGAAAAAAGCATTCAAATCATGCTTTGAAAACACTACTTGTGTATCCCAATTTCAATTCAATCTGTCTTTGGAAACCGCTTAAGAGAGTGAGTGCACCATTATCAGAGGAGCTGCAGATACTGAAATGATGCGTGGAGTGAAGTGAGCAAGCTATTTTTCCATCTTCCATCTTCCTGGCGAACATCGCCCACCTGTCTGCTGAGGCTCCCTCAGCAGACTGAAGCTGACTACAACTGCGCAGCTGCTACAGACTGTGGGCTGCCCATTGTGACACATGGTCCCATTGTGACACGTGGTCCCATTGTTCCAAGAATAGAACACATCCAAGCATTGTGTTCTATGAATGGCATGATTCCTATCACAGTGTTCCATTGATGGAACACATCCTATTTACTGCAGGCAAGCAGCGCTCCTAACTGCTGCTGCTGCTGCTGCTACAAGCCACTAGAATACCGTCTGTCAGACAGGTGGACGTAGGCCGAACATTCAAATAACTCGCCAGATAAATCGTTGCTTTTCCATTTAATTCATATATGAATTAATTCAAAATTGAACAGTAAATTTCAAAGTTGGAAGGCCACAAGAGGGGGACAATGTTTCAAAAATGAAACGACATATCATTGCATGAGGGATGTGGTAGGAATTGAATGCTTGAATTAAGACTGGGGAAGTACTGAGGGGAAGGGGCTGCAGGCCTTGTAGCAGGTGGGTGTGCAGAAATGTAGCTATCCAAAGCCAAACACATTACTGCAGCTTTTCACACCTGTACCTACCAAGCAGCAAAGGCCAAGATAGATCGTTGTTTTACTGGCAGATTGAATACAGTGCAATGCCTCCCATATAGAGGTGAATAAGAGTAATAGTAGTAGTAGTAGTAGTAGAAGAGTTGGTCAAGTTAAATCAAGGCTAAGGAATTGGAAATGTGCAACTTGGACCAAGAAAAACTAATTACAGAGCAACGACATTTGAAAAAAGCATTCAAATCATACTTTGAAAACACTACTTGTGTATCCCAATTTCAATTCAATCTGTCTTTGGAAACCGCTTAAGAGAGTGAGTACACCATTCTCAGAGGAACTGCAGATACTGAAATGATGCGTGGAGTGAAGTGAGCAAGCTATTTTTCCATCTCCCTGGTGAGCATCGTCCACCTGTCTGCTGAGGCTCCCTCAGCAGACTGAAGCTGACTAGTACTGCGCAGCTTCTGCAGACTGTGGGCTGCCCATTGTGACACGTGGTCCCATTGTGACACGTGGTCCCATTGTTCCAGGAATAGAACACATCCAAGCATTGTGTTCTATGAATGGCATGATTCCTATCACAGTGTTCCATGGATGGAACTCATCCTATTTACTGCAGGCAAGCAGCGCACCTAGCTGCTGCTGCTGCTGCTACAAGCCACTAGAATACCGTCTGTCAGACAGGTGGACGTAGGCCGAACATTCAAATAACTCGCCAGATAAATCGTTGCTTTTCCATTTAATTCATATATGAATTAATTCAAAATTGAACAGTAAATTTCAAAGTTGGAAGGCCACAAGAGGGGGACAATGTTTCAAAAATGAAACGACATATCATTGCATGAGGGATGTGGTAGGAATTGAATGCTTGAATTAAGACTGGGGAAGTACTGAGGGGAAGGGGCTGCAGGCCTTGTAGCAGGTGGGTGTGCAGAAATGTAGCTATCCAAAGCCAAACACATTACTGCAGCTTGTCACACCTGTACCTACCAAGCAACAAAGGCCAAGATAGATCGTTATTTTACTGACAGATTGAATACAGTGCAATGCCTCCCATATAGAGGTGAATAAGAGTAGTAGTAGTAGTAGTAGAAGAGTTGGTCACGTTAAATCAAGGCTAAGGAATTGGAAATGTGCAACTTGGACCAAGAAAAACTAATTACAGAGCAACGACATTTGAAAAAAGCATTCAAATCATGCTTTGAAAACACTACTTGTGTATCCCGATTTCAATTCAATCTGTCTTTGGAAACTGCTTAAGAGATTGAGTGCACCATTCTCAGAGGAACTGCAGATACTGAAATGATGCGTGGAGTGAAGTGAGCAAGCTATTTTTCCATCTCTCTGGCGAGCATCGCCCACCTGTCTGCTGAGGCTCCCTCAGCAGACTGAAGCTGACTACTACTGCGCAGCTGCTACAGACTGTGGGCGACCCATTGTGACACGTGGTCCCATTGTGACACGTGGTCCCATTGTTCCAGGAATAGAACACATCCAAGCATTGTGTTCTATGAATGGCATGATTCCTATCACAGTGTTCCATGGATGGAACACATCCTATTTACTGCAGGCAAGCAGTGCACCTAGCTGCTGCTGCTGCTGCTGCTGCTGCTACAAGCCACTAGAATAATGTCTGTCAGACAGGTGGACGTAGGCCGAACATTCAAATAACTCGCCAGATAAATCGTTGCTTTTCCATTTAATTCATATATAAATTAATTCAAAATTGAACAGTAAATTTCAAAGTTGGAAGGCCACAAGAGGGGGACAATGTTTCAAAAATGAAACGACATATCATTGCATGAGGGATGTGGTAGGAATTGAATGCTTGAATTAAGACTGGGGAAGTACTGAGGGGAAGGGGCTGCAGGCCTTGTAGCAGGTGGGTGTGCAGAAATGTAGCTATCCAAAGCCAAACACATTACTGCAGCTTGTCACAACTGTACCTACCAAGCAGCAAAGGCCAAGATAGATCGTTATTTTACTGACAAATTGAATACAGTGCAATGCCTCCCATATAGAGGTGAATAAGAGTAGTAGTAGTAGTGGTAGTAGTAGTAGTAGAAGAGTTATGTGTTATCCAAAGCCAAACACATTACCGCAGCTTGTCACACCTGTACCTACCAAGCAGCAAAGGCCAAGATAGATCGTTATTTTACTGACAAATTGCAGTAAAATTGCAGTGCAATGCCTCCCATATAGAGGTGAATAAGAATAGTAGTAGTAGTAGTAGTAGAAGAGTTGGTCAAGTTAAATCAAGGCTAAGGAATTGGAAATGTGCAACTTGGACCAAGAAAAACTAATTACAGAGCAACGACATTTGAAAAAAGCATTCAAATCATGCTTTGAAAACACTATTTGTGTATCCCGATTTCAATTCAATCTGTCTTTGGAAACCGCTTAAGAGAGTGAGTGCACCATTCTCAGAGGAACTGCAGATACTGAAATGATGCGTGGAGTGAAGTGAGCAAGCTATTTTTCCATCTCCCTGGCGAGCATCGCCCACCTGTCTGCTGAGACTCCCTCAGCAGACTGAAGCTGACTACTACTGCGCAGCTGCTACAGACTGTGGGCTGCCCATTGTGACACGTGGTCCCATTGTGACACGTGGTCCCATTGTTCCAGGAATAGAACACATCCAAGCATTGTGTTCTATGAATGGCATGATTCCTATCACAGTGTTCCATGGATGGAACACATCCTATTTACTGCAGGCAAGCAGTGCACCTAGCTGCTGCTGCTGCTGCTGCTACAAGCCACTAGAATACCGTCTTGTCAGACAGGTTGACGTAGGCCGAACATTCAAATAACTCGCCAGATAAATCGTTGCTTTTCCATTTAATTCATATATGAATTAATTCAAGATTGAACAGTAAATTTCAAAGTTGGAAGGCCACAAGAGGGGGACAATGTTTCAAAAATGAAACGACATATCATTGCATGAGGGATGTGGTAGGAATTGAATGCTTGAATTAAGACTGGGGAAGTACTGAGGGGAAGGGGCTGCAGGCCTTGTAGCAGGTGGGTGTGCAGAAATGTAGCTATCCAAAGCCAAACACATTACTGCAGCTTGTCATACCTGTACCTACCAAGCAGCAAAGGCCAAGATAGATCGTTATTTTACTGACAGATTGAATACAGTGCAATGCCTCCCATATAGAGGTGAATAAGAGTAGTAGTAGTAGTAGTAGTAGTAGTAGTAGAAAAGTTGGTCAAGTTAAATCAAGGCTAAGGAATTGGAAATGTGCAACTTGGACCAAGAAAAACTAATTACAGAGCAACGACATTTGAAAAAAGCATTCAAATCATGCTTTGAAAACACTACTTGTCTATCCCAATTTCAATTCAATCTGTCTTTGGAAACCGCTTAAGAGAGTGAGTGCACCATTCTCAGAGGAACTGCAGATACTGAAATGATGCGTGGAGTGAAGTGAGCAAGCTATTTTTCCATCTCCCTGGCGAGCATCGCCCACCTGTCTGCTGAGGCTCCCTCAGCAGACTGAAGCTGACTACTACTGCGCAGCTGCTACAGACTGTGGGCTGCCCATTGTGACACGTGGTCCCATTGTGACACGTGGTCCCATTGTTCCAGGAATAGAACACATCCAAGCATTGTGTTCTATGAATGGCATGATTCCTATCACAGTGTTCCATGGATGGAACACATCCTATTTACTGCAGGCAAGCAGCGCACCTAGCTGCTGCTGCTGCTGCTACAAGCCACTAGAATACCGTCTGTCAGACAGGTGGACGTAGGCCGAACATTCAAATAACTCGCCAGATAAATCGTTGCTTTTCCATTTAATTCATATATGAATTAATTCAAAATTTAACAGTAAATTTCAAAGTTGGAAGGCCACAAGAGGGGGACAATGTTTCAAAAATGAAACGACATATCATTGCATGAGGGATGTGGTAGGAATTGAATGCTTGAATTAAGACTGGGGAAGTACTGAGGGGAAGGGGCTGCAGGCCTTGTAGCAGGTGGGTGTGCAGAAATGTAGCTATCCAAAGCCAAACACATTACCGCAGCTTGTCATACCTGTACCTACCAAGCAGCAAAGGCCAAGAATGATCGTTATTTTACTGACAGATTGAATACAGTGCAATGCCTCCCATATAGAGGTGAATAAGAGTAGTAGTAGTAGTAGTAGTAGTAGAAGAGTTGGTCAAGTTAAATCAAGGCTAAGGAATTGGAAATGTGCAACTTGGACCAAGAAAAACTAATTACAGAGCAACGATATTTGAAAAAAGCATTCAAATCATGCTTTGAAAACACTACTTGTGTATCCCAATTTCAATTCAATATGTCTTTGGAAACCGCTTAATAGAGTGAGTGCACCATTCTCAGAGGAACTTCAGATACTGAAATGATGCGTGGAGTGAAGTGAGCAAGCTATTTTTCCATCTCCCTGGCGAGCATCGCCCACCTGTCTGCTGAGGCTCCCTCAGCACACTGAAGCTGACTACTACTGCGCAGCTGCTACAGACTGTGGGCTGCCCATTGTGACACGTGGTCCCATTGTGACACGTGGTCCCATTGTTCCAGGAATAGAACACATCCAAGCATTGTGTTCTATGAATGGCATGATTCCTATCACAGTGTTCCATGGATGGAACACATCCTATTTACTGCAGGCAAGCAGCGCACCTAGCTGCTGCTGCTGCTGCTGCTACAAGCCACTAGAATACCGTCTGTCAGACAGGTGGACGTAGGCCGAACATTCAAATAACTCGCCAGATAAATCGTTGCTTTTCCATTTAATTCATATATGAATTAATTCAAAATTGAACAGTAAATTTCAAAGTTGGAAGGCCACAAGAGGGGGACAATGTTTCAAAAATGAAACGACATATCATTGCATGAGGGATGTGGTAGGAATTGAATGCTTGAATTAAGACTGGGGAAGTACTGAGGGGAAGGGGCTGCAGGCCTTGTAGCAGGTGGGTGTGCAGAAATGTAGCTATCCAAAGCCAAACACATTACCGCAGCTTGTCACACCTGTTCCTACCAAGCAGCAAAGGCCAAGATAGATCGTTATTTTACTGACAAATTGAATACAGTGCAATGCCTCCCATATAGAGGTGAATAAGAGTAGTAGTAGTAGTAGTAGTAGAAGAGTTGGTCAAGTTAAATCAAGGCTAAGGAATTGGAAATGTGCAACTTGGACCAAGAAAAACTAATTACAGAGCAACGACATTTGAAAAAAGCATTCAAATCATGCTTTGAAAACACTACTTGTGTATCCCGATTTCAATTCAATCTGTCTTTGGAAACCGCTTAAGAGAGTGAGTGCACCATTCTCAGAGGAACTGCAGATACTGAAATGATGCGTGGAGTGAAGTGAGCAAACTATTTTTCCATCTCCCTGGCGAGCATCGCCCACCTGTCTACTGAGGCTCCCTCAGCAGACTGAAGCTGACTACTACTGCGCAGCTGCTACAGACTGTGGGCTGCCCATTGTGACACGTGGTCCCATTGTGACACGTGGTCCCATTGTTCCAGGAATAGAACACATCCAAGCATTGTGTTCTATGAATGGCATGATTCCTATCACAGTGTTCCATGGATGGAACACATCCTATTTACTGCAGGCAAGCAGCGCACCTAGCTGCTGCTGCTGCTGCTGCTACAAGCCACTAGAATACCGTCTGTCAGACAGGTGGACGTAGGCCGAACATTCAAATAACTCGCCAAATAAATCGTTGCTTTTCCATTTAATTCATATATGAATTAATTCAAAATTGAACAGTAAATTTCAAAGTTGGAAGGCCACAAGAGGGGGACAATGTTTCAAAAATGAAACGACATATCATTGCATGAGGGATGTGGTAGGAATTGAATGCTTGAATTAAGACTGGGGAAGTACTGAGGGGATGGGGCTGCAGGCCTTGTAGCAGGTGGGTGTGCAGAAATGTAGCTATCCAAAGCCAAACACATTACCGCAGCTTGTCATACCTGTACCTACCAAGCAGCAAAGGCCAAGATAGATCGTTATTTTACTGACAGATTGAATGCAGTGCAATGCCTCCCATATAGAGGTGAATAAGAGTAGTAGTAGTAGAAGAGTTGGTCAAGTTAAATCAAGGCTAAGGAATTGGAAATGTGCAACTTGGACCAAGAAAAACTAATTACAGAGCAACGACATTTGAAAAAAGCATTCAAATCATGCTTTGAAAACACTACTTGTGTATCCCGATTTCAATTCAATCTGTCTTTGGAAACCGCTTAAGAGATTGAGTGCACCATTCTCAGAGGAACTGCAGATACTGAAATGATGCATGGAGTGAAGTGAGCAAGCTATTTTTCCATCTCCCTGGCGAGCATCGCCCACCTGTCTGCTGAGGCTCCCTCAGCAGACTGAAGCTGACTACTACTGCGCAGCTGCTACAGACTGTGGGCTGCCCATTGTGACACGTGGTCCCATTGTGACACGTGGTCCCATTGTTCCAGGAATAGAACACATCCAAGCATTGTGTTCTATGAATGGCATGATTCCTATCACAGTGTTCAATGGATGGAACACATCCTATTTACTGCAGGCAAGCAGCGCACCTAGCTGCTGCTGCTGCTACAAGCCACTAGAATACAGTCTGTCAGACAGGTGGACGTAGGCCGAACATTCAAATAACTAGCCAGATAAATCGTTGCTTTTCCATTTAATTCATATATGAATTAATTCAAAATTGAACAGTAAATTTCAAAGTTGGAAGGCCACAAGAGGGGGACAATGTTTCAAAAATGAAACGACATATCATTGCATGAGGGATGTGGTAGGAATTGAATGCTTGAATTAAGACTGGGGAAGTACTGAGGGGAAGGGGCTGCAGGCCTTGTAGCAGGTGGGTGTGCAGAAATGTAGCTATCCAAAGCCAAACACATTACTGCAGCTTGTCACACCTGTACCTACCAAGCAGCAAAGGCCAAGATAGATCGTTATTTTACTGACAGATTGAATACAGTGCAATGCCTCCCATATAGAGGTGAATAAGAGTAGTAGTAGTAGTAGTAGTAGTAGTAGTAGTAGTAGTAGTAGTAGTAGAAGTAGAAGAGTTGGTCAAGTTAAATTAAGGCTAAGGAATTGGAAATGTGCAACTTGGACCAAGAAAAACTAATTACAGAGCAACGACATTTGAAAAAAGCATTCAAATCATGCTTTGAAAACACTACTTGTGTATCCCGATTTCAATTCAATCTGTCTTTGGAAACCGCTTAAGAGAGTGAGTGCACCATTCTCAGAGGAACTGCAGATACTGAAATGATGCGTGGAGTGAAGTGAGCAAGCTATTTTTCCATCTCCCTGGCGAGCATCGCCCACCTGTCTGCTGAGGCTCCCTCAGCAGACTGAAGCTGACTACTACTGCGCAGCTGCTACAGACTGTGGGCTGCCCATTGTGACACGTGGTCCCATTGTGACACGTGGTCCCATTGTTCCAGGAATAGAACACATCCAAGAATTGTGTTCTATGAATGGCATGATTCCTATCACAGTGTTCCATGGATGGAACACATCCTATTTACTGCAGGCAAGCAGCGCACCTAGCTGCTGCTGCTGCTGCTGCTACAAGCCACTAGAATACCGTCTGTCAGACAGGTGGACGTAGGCCGAACATTCAAATAACTAGCCAGATAAATCGTTGCTTTTCCATTTAATTCATATATAAATTAATTCAAAATTGAACAGTAATTTTCAAAGATGGAAGGCCACAAGAGGGGGACAATGTTTCAAAAATGAAACGACATATCATTGCATGAGGGATGTGGTAGGAATTGAATGCTTGAATTAAGACTGGGGAAGTACTGAGGGGAAGGGGCTGCAGGCCTTGTAGCAGGTGGGTGTGCAGAAATGTAGCTATCCAAAGCCAAACACATTACTGCAGCTTGTCACAACTGTACCTACCAAGCAGCAAAGGCCAAGATAGATCGTTATTTTACTGACAGATTGAATACAGTGCAATGCCTCCCATATAGAGGTGAATAAGAGTAGTAGTAGTAGTAGTAGTAGTAGTAGTAGTAGTAGAAGAGTTGGTCAAGTTAAATCAAGGCTAAGGAATTGGAAATGTGCAACTTGGACCAAGAAAAACTAATTACAGAGCAACGACATTTGAAAAAAGCATTCAAATCATGCTTTGAAAACACTACTTGTGTATCCCGATTTCAATTCAATCTGTCTTTGGAAACCGCTTAAGAGAGTGAGTGCACCATTCTCAGAGGAACTGCAGATACTGAAATGATGCGTGGAGTGAAGTGAGCAAGCTATTTTTCCATCTCCCTGGCGAGCATCGCCCACCTGTCTGCTGAGGCTCCCTCAGCAGACTGAAGCTGACTACTACTGCGCAGCTGCTACAGACTGTGGGCTGCCCATTGTGACACGTGGTCCCATTGTGACACGTGGTCCCATTGTTCCAGGAATAGAACACATCCAAGCATTGTGTTCTATGAATGGCATGATTCCTATCACAGTGTTCCATGGATGGAACACATCCTATTTACTGCAGGCAAGCAGCGCACCTAGCTGCTGCTGCTGCTGCTGCTACAAGCCACTAGAATACCGTCTTGTCAGACAGGTGGACGTAGGCCGAACATTCAAATAACTCGCCAGATAAATCGTTGCTTTTCCATTTAATTCATATATGAATTAATTCAAAATTGAACAGTAAATTTCAAAGTTGGAAGGCCACAAGAGGGGGACAATGTTTCAAAAATGAAACGACATATCATTGCATGAGGGATGTGGTAGGAATTGAATGCTTGAATTAAGACTGGGGAAGTACTGAGGGGAAGGGGCTGCAGGCCTTGTAGCAGGTGGGTGTGCAGAAATGTAGCTATCCAAAGCCAAACACATTACTGCAGCTTGTCACACCTGTACCTACCAAGCAGCAAAGGCCAAGATAGATCGTTATTTTATTGACAGATTGAATACAGTGCAATGCCTCCCATATAGAGGTGAATAAGAGTAGTAGTAGTAGTAGTAGTAGTAGTAGAAAAGTTGGTCAAGTTAAATCAAGGCTAAGGAATTGGAAATGTGCAACTTGGACCAAGAAAAACTAATTACAGAGCAACGACATTTGAAAAAAGCATTCAAATCATGCTTTGAAAACACTACTTGTCTATCCCAATTTCAATTCAATCTGTCTTTGGAAACCGCTTAAGAGAGTGAGTGCACCATTCTCAGAGGAACTGCAGATACTGAAATGATGCGTGGAGTGAAGTGAGCAAGCTATTTTTCCATCTCCCTGGCGAGCATCGCCCACCTGTCTGCTGAGGCTCCCTCAGCAGACTGAAGCTGACTACTACTGCGCAGCTGCTACAGACTGTGGGCTGCCCATTGTGACACGTGGTCCCATTGTGACACGTGGTCCCATTGTTCCAGGAATAGAACACATCCAAGCATTGTGTTCTATGAATGGCATGATTCCTATCACAGTGTTCCATGGATGGAACACATCCTATTTACTGCAGGCAAGCAGCGCACCTAGCTGCTGCTGCTGCTGCTGCTGCTACAAGCCACTAGAATACCGTCTGTCAGACAGGTGGACGTAGGCCGAACATTCAAATAACTCGCCAGATAAATCGTTGCTTTTCCATTTAATTCATATATGAATTAATTCAAAATTGAACAGTAAATTTCAAAGTTGGAAGGCCACAAGAGGGGGACAATGTTTCAAAAATGAAACGACATATCATTGCATGAGGGATGTGGTAGGAATTGAATGCTTGAATTAAGACTGGGGAAGTACTGAGGGGAAGGGGCTGCAGGCCTTGTAGCAGGTGGGTGTGCAGAAATGTAGCTATCCAAAGCCAAACACATTACCGCAGCTTGTCATACCTGTACCTACCAAGCAGCAAAGGCCAAGATAGATCGTTATTTTACTGACAGATTGAATACAGTGCAATGCCTCCCATATAGAGGTGAATAAGAGTAGTAGTAGTAGTAGTAGTAGTAGAAGAGTTGGTCAAGTTAAATCAAGGCTAAGGAATTGGAAATGTGCAACTTGGACCAAGAAAAACTAATTACAGAGCAACGACATTTGAAAAAAGCATTCAAATCATGCTTTGAAAACACTACTTGTGTATCCCAATTTCAATTCAATATGTCTTTGGAAACCGCTTAATAGAGTGAGTGCACCATTCTCAGAGGAACTTCAGATACTGAAATGATGCGTGGAGTGAAGTGAACAAGCTATTTTTCCATCTCCCTGGCGAGCATCGCCCACCTGTCTGCTGAGGCTCCCTCAGCAGACTGAAGCTGACTACTACTGCGCAGCTGCTACAGACTGTGGGCTGCCCATTGTGACACGTGGTCCCATTGTGACACGTGGTCCCATTGTTCCAGGAATAGAACACATCCAAGCATTGTGTTCTATGAATGGCATGATTCCTATCACAGTGTTCCATGGATGGAACACATCCTATTTACTGCAGGCAAGCAGCGCACCTAGCTGCTGCTGCTGCTGCTGCTACAAGCCACTAGAATACCGTCTGTCAGACAGGTGGACGTAGGCCGAACATTCAAATAACTCGCCAGATAAATCGTTGCTTTTCCATTTAATTCATATATGAATTAATTAAAAATTGAACAGTAAATTTCAAAGTTGGAAGGCCACAAGAGGGGGACAATGTTTCAAAAATGAAACGACATATCATTGCATGAGGGATGTGGTAGGAATTGAATGCTTGAATTAAGACTGGGGAAGTACTGAGGGGAAGGGGCTGCAGGCCTTGTAGCAGGTGGGTGTGCAGAAATGTAGCTATCCAAAGCCAAACACATTACCGCAGCTTGTCACACCTGTACCTACCAAGCAGCAAAGGCCAAGATAGATCGTTATTTTACTGACAAATTGAATACAGTGCAATGCCTCCCATATGGAGGTGAATAAGAGTAGTAGTAGTAGTAGTAGTAGAAGAGTTGGTCAAGTTAAATCAAGGCTAAGGAATTGGAAATGTGCAACTTGGACCAAGAAAAACTAATTACAGAGCAACGACATTTGAAAAAAGCATTCAAATCATGCTTTGAAAACACTACTTGTGTATCCCGATTTCAATTCAATCTGTCTTTGGAAACCGCTTAAGAGAGTGAGTGCACCATTCTCAGAGGAACTGCAGATACTGAAATGATGCGTGGAGTGAAGTGAGCAAGCTATTTTTCCATCTCCCTGGCGAGCATCGCCCACCTGTCTGCTGAGGCTCCCTCAGCAGACTGAAGCTGACTACTACTGCGCAGCTGCTACAGACTGTGGGCTGCCCATTGTGACACGTGGTCCCATTGTGACACGTGGTCCCATTGTTCCAGGAATAGAACACATCCAAGCATTGTGTTCTATGAATGGCATGATTCCTATCACAGTGTTCCATGGATGGAACACATCCTATTTACTGCAGGCAAGCAGCGCACCTAGCTGCTGCTGCTGCTGCTGCTGCTGCTACAAGCCACTAGAATACCGTCTGTCAGACAGGTGGACGTAGGCCGAACATTCAAATAACTCGCCAGATAAATCGTTGCTTTTCCATTTAATTCATATATGAATTAATTCAAAATTGAACAGTAAATTTCAAAGTTGGAAGGCCACAAGAGGGGGACAATGTTTCAAAAATGAAACGACATATCATTGCATGAGGGATGTGGTAGGAATTGAATGCTTGAATTAAGACTGGGGAAGTACTGAGGGGAAGGGGCTGCAGGCCTTGTAGCAGGTGGGTGTGCAGAAATGTAGCTATCCAAAGCCAAACACATTACTGCAGCTTGTCACACCTGTACCTACCAAGCAGCAAAGGCCAAGATAGATCGTTATTTTACTGACAGATTGAATACAGTGCAATGCCTCCCATATAGAGGTGACTAAGAGTAGTAGTAGTAGTAGTAGTAGAAGAGTTGGTCAAGTTAAATAAAGGCTAAGGAATTGGAAATGTGCAACTTGGACCAAGAAAAACTAATTACAGAGCAACGACATTTGAAAAAAGCATTCAAATCATGCTTTGAAAACACTACTTGTCTATCCCAATTTCAATTCAATCTGTCTTTGGAAACCGCTTAAGAGAGTGAGTGCACCATTCTCAGAGGAACTGCAGATACTGAAATGATGCGTGGAGTGAAGTGAGCAAGCTATTTTTCCATCTCCCTGGCGAGCATCGCCCACCTGTCTGCTGAGGCTCCCTCAGCAGACTGAAGCTGACTACTACTGCGCAGCTGCTACAGACTGTGGGCTGCCCATTGTGACACGTGGTCCCATTGTGACACGTGGTCCCATTGTTCCAGGAATAGAACACATCCAAGCATTGTGTTCTATGAATGGCATGATTCCTATCACAGTGTTCCATGGATGGAACACATCCTATTTACTGCAGGCAAGCAGCGCACCTAGCTGCTGCTGCTGCTGCTGCTACAAGCCACTAGAATACCGTCTGTCAGACAGGTGGACGTAGGCCGAACATTCAAATAACTCGCCAGATAAATCGATGCTTTTCCATTTAATTCATATATGAATTAATTCAAAATTGAACAGTAAATTTCAAAGTTGGAAGGCCGCAAGAGGGGGACAATGTTTCAAAAATGAAACGACATATCATTGCATGAGGGATGTGGTAGGAATTGAATGCTTGAATTAAGACTGGGGAAGTATTGAGGGGATGGGGCTGCAGGCCTTGTAGCAGGTGGGTGTGCAGAAATGTAGCTATCCAAAGACAAACACATTACCGCAGCTTGTCATACCTGTACCTACCAAGCAGCAAAGGCCAAGATAGATCGTTATTTTACTGACAGATTGAATACAGTGCAATGCCTCCCATATAGAGGTGAATAAGAGTAGTAGTAGTAGAAGAGTTGGTCAAGTTAAATCAAGGCTAAGGAATTGGAAATGTGCAACTTGGACCAAGAAAAACTAATTACAGAGCAACGACATTTGAAAAAAGCATTCAAATCATGCTTTGAAAACACTACTTGTGTATCCCGATTTCAATTCAATCTGTCTTTGGAAACCGCTTAAGAGATTGAGTGCACCATTCTCAGAGGAACTGCAGATACTGAAATGATGCGTGGAGTGAAGTGAGCAAGCTATTTTTCCATCTCCCTGGCGAGCATCGCCCACCTGTCTGCTGAGGCTCCCTCAGCAGACTGAAGCTGACTACTACTGCGCAGCTGCTACAGACTGTGGGCTGCCCATTGTGACACGTGGTCCCATTGTGACACGTGGTCCCATTGTTCCAGGAATAGAACACATCCAAGCATTGTGTTCTATGAATGGCATGATTCCTATCACAGTGTTCCATGGATGGAACACATCCTATTTACTGCAGGCAAGCAGCGCACCTAGCTGCTGCTGCTGCTACAAGCCACTAGAATACAGTATGTCAGACAGGTGGACGTAGGCCGAACATTCAAATAACTCGCCAGATAAATCGTTGCTTTTCCATTTAATTCATATATGAATTAATTCAAAATTGAACAGTAAATTTCAAAGTTGGAAGGCCACAAGAGGGGGACAATGTTTCAAAAATGAAATGACATATCATTGCATGAGGGATGTGGTAGGAATTGAATGCTTGAATTAAGACTGGGGAAGTACTGAGGGGAAGGGGCTGCAGGCCTTGTAGCAGGTGGGTGTGCAGAAATGTAGCTATCCAAAGCCAAACACATTACTGCAGCTTGTCACACCTGTACCTACCAAGCAGCAAAGGCCAAGATAGATCGTTATTTTACTGACAGATTGAATACAGTGCAATGCCTCCCATATAGAGGTGAATAAGAGTAGTAGTAGTATTTGTAGTAGTAGTAGTAGTAGTAGTAGTAGTAGTAGAAGTAGAAGAGTTGGTCAATTTAAATCAAGGCTAAGGAATTGGAAATGTGCAACTTGGACCAAGAAAAACTAATTACAGAGCAACGACATTTGAAAAAAGCATTCAAATCATGCTTTGAAAACACTACTTGTGTATCCCGATTTCAATTCAATCTGTCTTTGGAAACCGCTTAAGAGAGTGAGTGCACCATTCTCAGAGGAACTGCAGATACTGAAATGATGCGTGGAGTGATGTGAGCAAGCTATTTTTCCATCTCCCTGGCGAGCATCGCCCACCTGTCTGCTGAGGCTCCCTCAGCAGACTGAAGTTGACTATTTCTGCGCAGCTGCTACAGACTGTGGGCTGCCCATTGTGACACGTGGTCCCATTGTGACACGTGGTCCCATTGTTCCAGGAATAGAACACATCCAAGCATTGTGTTCTATGAATGGCATGATTCCTATCATAGTGTTCCATGGATGGAACACATCCTATTTACTGCAGGCAAGCAGCGCACCTAGCTGCTGCTGCTGCTGCTGCTGCTACAAGCCAATAGAATACCGTCTGTCAGACAGGTGGACGTAGGCCGAACATTCAAATAACTCGCCAGATAAATCGTTGCTTTTCCATTTAATTCATATATAAATTAATTCAAAATTGAACAGTAAATTTCAAAGTTGGAAGGCCACAAGAGGGGGACAATGTTTCAAAAATGAAACGACATATCATTGCATGAGGGATGTGGTAGGAATTGAATGCTTGAATTAAGACTGGGGAAGTACTGAGGGGAAGGGGCTGCAGGCCTTGTAGCAGGTGGGTGTGCAGAAATGTAGCTATCCAAAGCCAAACACATTACTGCAGCTTGTCACAACTGTACCTACCAAGCAGCAAAGGCCAAGATAGATCGTTATTTTACTGACAGATTGAATACAGTGCAATGCCTCCCATATAGAGGTGAATAAGAGTAGTAGTAGTAGTAGTAGTAGTAGTAGTAGAAGAGTTGGTCAAGTTAAATCAAGGCTAAGGAATTGGAAATGTGCAACTTGGACCAAGAAAAACTAATTACATAGCAACGACATTTGAAAAAAGCATTCAAATCATGCTTTGAAAACACTACTTGTTTATCCCGATTTCAATTCAATCTGTCTTTGGAAACTGCTTAAGAGAGTGAGTGCACCATTCTCAGAGGAACTGCAGATACTGAAATGATGCGTGGAGTGAAGTGAGCAAGCTATTTTTCCATCTCCCTGGCGAGCATCGCCCACCTGTCTGCTTAGGCTCCCTCAGCAGACTGAAGCTGACTACTACTGCGCAGCTGCTACAGACTGTGGGCTGCCCATTGTGACATGTGGTCCCATTGTGACACGTGGTCCCATTGTTCCAGGAATAGAACACATCCAAGCATTGTGTTCTATGAATGGCATGATTCCTATCACAGTGTTCCATGGATGGAACACATCCTATTTACTGCAGGCAAGCCTCGCACCTAGCTGCTGCTGCTGCTGCTACAAGCCACTAGAATACCGTCTGTCAGACAGGTGGACGTAGGCCGAACATTCAAATAACTCGCCAGATAAATCGTTGCTTTTCCATTTAATTCATATATGAATTAATTCAAAATTGAACAGTAAATTTCAAAGTTGGAAGGCCACAAGAGGGGAGCAATGTTTCAAAAATGAAACGACATATCATTGCATGAGGGATGTGGTAGGAATTGAATGCTTGAATTAAGACTGGGGAAGTACTGAGGGGAAGGGGCTGCAGGCCTTGTAGCAGATGGGTGTGCAGAAATGTAGCTATCCAAAGCCAAACACATTACCGCAGCTTGTCATACCTGTACCTACCAAGCAGCAAAGGCCAAGATAGATCGTTATTTTACTGACAGATTGAATACAGTGCAATGCCTCCCATATAGAGGTGAATAAGAGTAGTAGTAGTAGTAGTAGTAGAAGAGTTGGTCAAGTTAAATCAAGGCTAAGGAATTGGAAATGTGCAACTTGGACCAAGAAAAACTAATTACAGAGCAACGACATTTGAAAAAAGCATTCAAATCATGCTTTGAAAACACTACTTGTGTATCCCAATTTCAATTCAATATGTCTTTGCAAACCGCTTAATAGAGTGAGTGCACCATTCTCAGAGGAACTTCAGATACTGAAATGATGCGTGGAGTGAAGTGAGCAAGCTATTTTTCCATCTCCCTGGCGAGCATCGCCCACCTGTCTGCTGAGGCTCCCTCAGCAGACTGAAGCTGACTACTACTGCGCAGCTGCTACAGACTGTGGGCTGCCCATTGTGACACGTGGTCCCATTGTGACACGTGGTCCCATTGTTCCAGGAATAGAACACATCCAAGCATTGTGTTCTATGAATGGCATGATTCCTATCACAGTGTTCCATGGATGGAACACATCCTATTTACTGCAGGCAAGCAGCGCACCTAGCTGCTGCTGCTGCTGCTACAAGCCACTAGAATACCGTCTGTCAGACAGGTGGACGTAGGCCGAACATTCAAATAACTCGCCAGATAAATCGTTGCTTTTCCATTTAATTCATATATGAATTAATTCAAAATTGAACAGTAAATTTCAAAGTTGGAAGGCCACAAGAGGGGGACAATGTTTCAAAAATGAAACGACATATCATTGCATGAGGGATGTGGTAGGAATTGAATGCTTGAATTAAGACTGGGGAAGTACTGAGGGGAAGGGGCTGCAGGCCTTGTAGCAGGTGGGTGTGCAGAAATGTAGCTATCCAAAGCCAAACACATTACCGCAGCTTGTCACACCTGTACCTACCAAGCAGCAAAGGCCAAGATAGATCGTTATTTTACTGACAAATTGAATACAGTGCAATGCCTCCCATATGGAGGTGAATAAGAGTAGTAGTAGTAGTAGTAGTAGTAGAAGAGTTGGTCAAGTTAAATCAAGGCTAAGGAATTGGAAATGTGCAACTTGGACCAAGAAAAACTAATTACAGAGCAACGACATTTGAAAAAAGCATTCAAATCATGCTTTGAAAACACTACTTGTGTATCCCAATTTCAATTCAATCTGTCTTTGGAAACCGCTTAAGAGAGTGAGTGCACCATTCTCAGAGGAACTGCAGATACTGAAATGATGCGTGGAGTGAAGTGAGCAAGCTATTTTTCCATCTCCCTGGCGAGCATCGCCCACCTGTCTGCTGAGGCTCCCTCAGCAGACTGAAGCTGACTACTACTGCGCAGCTGCTACAGACTGTGGGCTGCCCATTGTGACACGTGGTCCCATTGTGACACGTGGTCCCATTGTTCCAGGAATAGAACACATCCAAGCATTGTGTTCTTTGAATGGCATGATTCCTATCACAGTGTTCCATGGATGGAACACATCCTATTTACTGCAGGCAAGCAGCGCACCTAGCTGCTGCTGCTGCTGCTGCTGCTGCTGCTGCTACAAGCCACTAGAATACCGTCTGTCAGACAGGTGGACGTAGGCCGAACATTCAAATAACTCACCAGATAAATCGTTGGTTTTCCTTTTAATTCATATATAAATTAATTCAAAATTGAACAGTAAATTTCAAAGTTGGAAGGCCACAAGAGGGGGACAATGTTTCAAAAATGAAACGACATATCATTGCATGAGGGATGTGGTAGGAATTGAATGCTTGAATTAAGACTGGGGAAGTACTGAGGGGAAGGGGCTGCAGGCCTTGTAGCAGGTGGGTGTGCAGAAAGGTAGCTATCCAAAGCCAAACACATTACCGCAGCTTGTCACACCTGTACCTACCAAGCAGCAAAGGCCAAGATAGATCGTTATTTTACTGGCAAATTGAATACAGTGCAATGCCTCCCATATAGAGGTGAATAAGAGTAGTAGTAGTAGTAGTAGTAGTAGTAGTAGTAGTAGAAGAGTTGGTCAAGTGAAATCAAGGCTAAGGAATTGGAAATGTGCAACTTGGACCAAGAAAAACTAATTACAGAGCAACGACATTTGAAAAAAGCATTCAAATCATGCTTTGAAAACACTACTTGTTTATCCCGATTTCAATTCAATCTGTCTTTGGAAACTGCTTAAGAGAGTGAGTGCACCATTCTCAGAGGAACTGCAGATACTGAAATGATGCGTGGAGTGAAGTGAGCAAGCTATTTTTCCATCTCCCTGGCGAGCATCGCCCACCTGTCTGCTGAGGCTCCCTCAGCAGACTGAAGCTGACTACTACTGCGCATCTGCTACAGACTGTGGGCTGCCCATTGTGACACGTGGTCCCATTGTGACACGTGGTCCCATTGTTCCAGGAATAGAACACATCCAAGCATTGTGTTCTATGAATGGCATGATTCCTATCACAGTGTTCCATGGATGGAACACATCCTATTTACTGCAGGCAAGCCTCGCACCTAGCTGCTGCTGCTGCTGCTACAAGCCACTAGAATACCGTCTGTCAGACAGGTGGACGTAGGCCGAACATTCAAATAACTCGCCAGATAAATCGTTGCTTTTCCATTTAATTCATATATGAATTAATTCAAAATTGAACAGTAAATTTCAAAGTTGGAAGGCCACAAGAGGGGGGCAATGTTTCAAAAATGAAACGACATATCATTGCATGAGGGATGTGGTAGGAATTGAATGCTTGAATTAAGACTGGGGAAGTACTGAGGGGAAGGGGCTGCAGGCCTTGTAGCAGATGGGTGTGCAGAAATGTAGCTATCCAAAGCCAAACACATTACTGCAGCTTGTCACACCTGTACCTACCAAGCAGCAAAGGCCAAGATAGATCGTTATTTTACTGACAGATTGAATACAGTGCAATGCCTCCCATATAGAGGTGAATAAAAGCAGTAGTAGTAGTAGTAGTAGTAGAAGAGTTGGTCAAGTTAAATCAAGGCTAAGGAATTGGAAATGTGCAACTTGGACCAAGAAAAACTAATTACAGAGCAACGACATTTGAAAAAAGCATTCAAATCATGCTTTGAAAACACTACTTGTGTATCCCAATTTCAATTCAATATGTCTTTGGAAACCGCTTAAGAGAGTGAGTGCACCATTCTCAGAGGAACTGCAGATACTGAAATGATGCGTGGAGTGAAGTGAGCAAGCTATTTTTCCATCTCCCTGGCGAGCATCGCCCACCTGTCTGCTGAGGCTCCCTCAGCAGACTGAAGCTGACTACTACTGCGCAGCTGCTACAGACTGTGGGCTGCCCATTGTGACACTTGGTCCCATTGTGACACGTGGTCCCATTGTTCCAGGAATAGAACACATCCAAGCATTGTGTTCTATGAATGGCATGATTCCTATCACAGTGTTCCATGGATGGAACACATCCTATTTACTGCAGGCAAGCAGCGCACCTAGCTGCTGCTGCTGCTGCTACAAGCCACTAGAATACCGTCTGTCAGACAGGTGGACGTAGGCCGAACATTCAAATAACTCGCCAGATAAATCGTTGCTTTTCCATTTAATTCATATATGAATTAATTCAAAATTGAACAGTAAATTTCAAAGTTGGAAGGCCACAAGAGGGGGACAATGTTTCAAAAATGAAATGACATATCATTGCATGAGGGATGTGGTAGGAATTGATTGCTTGAATTAAGACTGGGGAAGTACTGAGGGGAAGGGGCTGCAGGCCTTGTAGCAGGTGGGTGTGCAGAAATGTAGCTATCCAAAGCCAAACACATTACTGCAGCTTGTCACACCTGTACCTACCAAGCAGCAAAGGCCAAGATAGATCGTTATTTTACTGACAGATTGAATACAGTGCAATGCCTCCCATATAGAGGTGAATAAAAGCAGTAGTAGTAGTAGTAGTAGTAGAAGAGTTGGTCAAGTTAAATCAAGGCTAAGGAATTGGAAATGTGCAACTTGGACCAAGAAAAACTAATTACAGAGCAACGACATTTGAAAAAAGCATTCAAATCATGCTTTGAAAACACTACTTGTGTATCCCAATTTCAATTCAATATGTCTTTGGAAACCGCTTAAGAGAGTGAGTGCACCATTCTCAGAGGAACTGCAGATACTGAAATGATGCGTGGAGTGAAGTGAGCAAGCTATTTTTCCATCTCCCTGGCGAGCATCGCCCACCTGTCTGCTGAGGCTCCCTCAGCAGACTGAAGCTGACTACTACTGCGCAGCTGCTACAGACTGTGGGCTGCCCATTGTGACACTTGGTCCCATTGTGACACGTGGTCCCATTGTTCCAGGAATAGAACACATCCAAGCATTGTGTTCTATGAATGGCATGATTCCTATCACAGTGTTCCATGGATGGAACACATCCTATTTACTGCAGGCAAGCAGCGCACCTAGCTGCTGCTGCTTCTACAAGCCACTAGAATACCGTCTGTCAGACAGGTGGACGTAGGCCGAACATTCAAATAACTCGCCAGATAAATCGTTGCTTTTCCATTTAATTCATATATGAATTAATTCAAAATTGAACAGTAAATTTCAAAGTTGGAAGGCCACAAGAGGGGGACA
Source organism: Dendrobates tinctorius (assembly GCF_039654945.1). Classification (NCBI taxonomy): domain Eukaryota; kingdom Metazoa; phylum Chordata; class Amphibia; order Anura; family Dendrobatidae; genus Dendrobates; species Dendrobates tinctorius. The sequence goes on from NW_027361793.1 coordinate 29,655,933, forward strand.
ATGTTTCAAAAATGAAATGACATATCATTGCATGAGGGATGTGGTAGGAATTGAATGCTTGAATTAAGACTGGGGAAGTACTGAGGGGAAGGGGCTGCAGGCCTTGTAGCAGGTGGGTGTGCAGAAATGTAGCTATCCAAAGCCAAACACATTACTGCAGCTTGTCACACCTGTACCTACCAAGCAGCAAAGGCCAAGATAGATCGTTATTTTACTGACAGATTGAATACAGTGCAATGCCTCCCATATAGAGGTGAATAAGAGTAGTAGTAGTAGTAGTAGTAGTAGTAGTAGAAGAGTTGGCCAAGTTAAATCAAGGCTAAGGAATTGGAAATGTGCAACTTGGACCAAGAAAAACTAATTACAGAGCAACGACATTTGAAAAAAGCATTCAAATCATGCTTTGAAAACACTACTTGTGTATCCCAATTTCAATTCAATCTGTCTTTGGAAACCGCTTAAGAGAGTGAGTGCACCATTCTCAGAGGAACTGCAGATACTGAAATGATGCGTGGAGTGAAGTGAGCAAGCTATTTTTCCATCTCCCTGGCGAGCATCGCCCACCTGTCTGCTGAGGCTCCCTCAGCAGACTGAAGCTCACTACTACTGCGCAGCTGCTACAGACTGTGGGCTGCCCATTGTGACACGTGGTCCCATTGTGACACGTGGCCCCATTGTTCCAGGAATAGAACACATCCAAGCATTCTGTTCTGTGAATGGCATGATTCCTATCACAGTGTTCCATGGATGGAACACATCCTATTTACTGCAGGCAAGCAGCGCACCTAGCTGCTGCTGCTGCTGCTGCTGCTGCTACAAGCCACTAGAATACCGTCTGTCAGACAGGTGGACGTAGGCCGAACATTCAAATAACTCGCCAGATAAATCGTTGCTTTTCCATTTAATTCATATATGAATTAATTCAAAATTGAACAGTAAATTTCAAAGTTGGAAGGCCACAAGAGGGGGACAATGTTTCAAAAATGAAACGACATATCATTGCATGAGGGATGTGGTAGGAATTGAATGCTTGAATTAAGACTGGGGAAGTACTGAGGGGAAGGGGCTGCAGGCCTTGTAGCAGGTGGGTGTGCAGAAATGTAGCTTTCCAAAGCCAAACACATTACTGCAGCTTGTCACACCTGTACCTACCAAGCAGCAAAGGCCAAGATAGATCGTTATTTTACTGACAGATTGAATACAGTGCAATGCCTCCCATATAGAGGTGAAGAAGTGTAGTAGTAGTAGTAGTAGTAGTAGTAGTAGAAGAGTTGATCAAGTTAAATCAAGGCTAAGGAATTGGAAATGTGCAACTTGGACCAAGAAAAACTAATTACAGAGCAACGACATTTGAAAAAAGCATTCAAATTATGCTTTGAAAACACTACTTGTGTATCCCGATTTCAATTCAATCTGTCTTTGGAAACCGCTTAAGAGTGAGTGCACCATTCTCAGAGGAACTGCAGATACTGAAATGATGCGTGGAGTGAAGTGAGCAAGCTATTTTTCCATCTCCCTGGCGAGCATCGCCCACCTGTCTGCTGAGGCTCCCTCAGCAGACTGAAGCTGACTACTACTGCGCAGCTGCTACAGACTGTGGGCTGCCCATTGTGACACGTGGTCCCATTGTGACACGTGGTCCCATTGTTCCAGGAATAGAACACATCCAAGCATTGTGTTCTATGAATGGCATGATTCCTATCACAGTGTTCCATGGATGGAACACATCCTATTTACTGCAGGCAAGCAGCGCACCTAGCTGCTGCTGCTGCTGCTGCTACAAGCCACTAGAATACCGTCTGTCAGACAGGTGGACGTAGGCCGAACATTCAAATAACTAGCCAGATAAATCGTTGCTTTTCCATTTAATTCATATATGAATTAATTCAAAATTGAACAGTAAATTTCAAAGTTGGAAGGCCACAAGAGGGGGACAATGTTTCAAAAATGAAACGACATATCATTGCATGAGGGATGTGGTAGGAATTGAATGCTTGAATTAAGACTGGGGAAGTACTGAGGGGAAGGGGCTGCAGGCCTTGTAGCAGGTGGGTGTGCAGAAATGTAGCTATCCAAAGCCAAACACATTACTGCAGCTTGTCACACCTGTACCTACCAAGCAGCAAAGGCCAAGATAGATCGTTATTTTACTGACAGATTGAATACAGTGCAATGCCTCCCATATAGAGGTGAATAAGAGTAGTAGTAGTAGTAGTAGAAGAGTTGGTCAAGTTAAATCAAGGCTAAGGAATTGGAAATGTGCAACTTGGACCAAGAAAAACTAATTACAGAGCAACGACATTTGAAAAAAGCATTCATATCATGCTTTGAAAACACTACTTGTGTATCCCGATTTCAATTCAATCTGTCTTTGGAAACCGCTTAAGAGAGTGAGTGCACCATTCTCAGAGGAACTGCAGATACTGAAATGATGCGTGGAGTGAAGTGAGCAAGCTATTTTTCCATCTCCCTGGCGAGCATCGCCCACCTGTCTGCTGAGGCTCCCTCAGCAGACTGAAGCTGACTACTACTGCGCAGCTGCTACAGACTGTGGGCTGCCCATTGTGACACGTGGTCCCATTGTGACACGTGGTCCCATTGTTCCAGGAATAGAACACATCCAAGAATTGTGTTCTATGAATGGCATGATTCCTATCACAGTGTTCCATGGATGGAACATATCCTATTTACTGCAGGCAAGCAGCGCACCTAGCTGCTGCTGCTACAAGCCACTAGAATACCGTCTGTCAGACAGGTGGACGTAGGCCGAACATTCAAATAACTAGCCAGATAAATCGTTGCTTTTCCATTTAATTCATATATGAATTAATTCAAAATTGAACAGTAAATTTCAAAGTTGGAAGGCCACAAGAGGGGTACAATGTTTCAAAAACGAAACGACATATCATTGCAAGAGGGATGTGGTAGGAATTGAATGCTTGAATTAAGACTGGGGAAGTACTGAGGGGAAGGGGCTGCAGGCCTTGTAGCAGGTGGGTGTGCAGAAATGTAGCTATCCAAAGCCAAACACATTACTGCAGCTTGTCACATCTGTACCTACCAAGCAGCAAAGGCCAAGATAGATCATTATTTTACTGACAGATTGAATACAGTGCAATGCCTCCCATATAGAGGTGAATAAGAGTAGTAGTAGTAGTAGTAGTAGTAGTAGTAGTAGTAGTAGAAGAGTTGGTCAAGTTAAATCAAGGCTAAGGAATTGGAAATGTGCAACTTGGACCAAGAAAAACTAATTACAGAGCAACGACATTTGAAAAAAGCATTCAAATCATGCTTTGAAAACACTACTTGTGTATCCCGATTTATATTCAATCTGTCTTTGGAAACCACTTAAGAGAGTGAGTGCACCATTCTCAGAGGAACTGCAGATACTGAAATGATGTGTGGAGTGAAGTGAGCAAGCTATTTTTCCATCTCCCTGGCGAGCATCGTCCACCTGTCTGCTGAGGCTCCCTCAGCAGACTGAAGCTGACTACTACTGCGCAGCTGCTACAGACTGTGGGCGGCCCATTGTGACACGTGGTCCCATTGTGACACGTGGTCCCATTGTTCCAGGAATAGAACACATCCAAGCATTGTGTTCTATGAATGGCATGATTCCTATCACAGTGTTCCATGGATGGAACACATCCTATTTACTGCAGGCAAGCAGCGCACCTAGCTGCTGCTGCTGCTGCTACAAGCCACTAGAATACCGTCTGTCAGACAGGTGGACGTAGGCCGAACATTCAAATAACTCGCCAGATAAATCGTTGCTTTTCCATTTAATTCATATATAAATTAATTCAAAATTGAACAGTAAATTTCAAAGTTGGAAGGCCACAAGAGGGGGACAATGTTTAAAAAATGAAACGACATATCATTGCATGAGGGATGTGGTAGGAATTGAATGCTTGAATTAAGACTGGGGAAGTACTGAGGGGAAGGGGCTGCAGGCCTTGTAGCAGGTGGGTGTGCAGAAATGTAGCTATCCAAAGCCAAACACATTAATGCAGCTTCTCACAACTGTACCTACCACGCAGCAAAGGCCAAGATAGATCGTTATTTTACTGACAGATTGAATACAGTGCAATGCCTCCCATATAGAGGTGAATAAGAGTAGTAGTAGTAGTAGTAGTAGTAGTAGTAGTAGTAGTAGTAGTAGAAGAGTTGGTCAAGTTAAATCAAGGCTAAGGAATTGGAAATGTGCAACTTTGACCAAGAAAAACTAATTACAGAGCAACGACATTTGAAAAAAGCATTCAAATCATGCTTTGAAAACACTACTTGTGTATCCCGATTTCAATTCAATCTGTCTTTGGAAACTGCTTAAGAGAGTGAGTGCACCATTCTCAGAGGAACTGCAGATACTGAAATGATGCGTGGAGTGAAGTGAGCAAGCTATTTTTCCATCTCCATGGCGAGCATCGCCCACCTGTCTGCTGAGGCTCCCTCAGCAGACTGAAGCTGACTACTACTGCGCAGCTGCTACAGACTGTGGGCTGCCCATTGTGACACGTGGTCCCATTGTGACACGTGGTCCCATTGTTCCAGGAATAGAACACATCCAAGCATTGTGTTCTATGAATGGCATGATTCCTATCACAGTGTTCCATGGATGGAACACATCCTATTTACTGCAGGCAAGCAGCGCACCTAGCTGCTGCTGCTGCTGCTACAATCCACTAGAATACCGTCTGTCAGACAGGTGGACGTAGGCCGAACATTCAAATAACTCACCAGATAAATCGTTGCTTTTCAATTTAATTCATATATGAATTAATTCAAAATTGAACAGTAAATTTCAAAGTTGGAAGGCCACAAGAGGGGGGCAATGTTTCAAAAATGAAACGACATATCATTGCATGAGGGATGTGGTAGGAATTGAATGCTTGAATTAAGACTGGGGAAGTACTGAGGGGAAGGGGCTGCAGGCCTTGTAGCAGGTGGGTGTGCAGAAATGTAGCTATCCAAAGCCAAACACATTACTGCAGCTTGTCACACCTGTACCTACCAAGCAGCAAAGGCCAAGATAGATCGTTATTTTACTGACAGATTGAATACAGTGCAATGCCTCCCATATGGAGGTGAATAAGAGTAGTAGTAGTAGTAGTAGTAGTAGTAGTAGAAGAGTTGGTCAAGTTAAATCAAGGCTAAGGAATTGGAAATGTGCAACTTGGACCAAGAAAAACTAATTACAGAGCAACGACATTTGAAAAAAGCATTCAAATCATGCTTTGAAAACACTACTTGTGTATCCCATTTTCAATTCAGTCTGTCTTTGGAAACCGCTTAAGAGAGTGAGTGCACCATTCTCAGAGGAACTGCAGATACTGAAATGATGCGTGTAGTGAAGTGAGCAAGCTATTTTTCCATCTCCCTGGCGAGCATCGCCCACCTGTCTGCTGAGGCTCCCTCAGCAGACTGAAGCTGACTACTACTGCGCAGCTGCTACAGACTGTGGGCTGCCCATTGTGACACGTGGTCCCATTGTGACACGTGGCCCCATTGTTCCAGGAATAGAACACATCCAAGCATTGTGTTCTGTGAATGGCATGATTCCTATCACAGTGTTCCATGGATGGAACACATCCTATTTACTGCAGGCAAGCAGCGCACCTAGCTGCTGCTGCTGCTACAAGCCACTAGAATACCGTCTGTCAGACAGGTGGACGTAGGCCGAACATTCAAATAACTCGCCAGATAAATCGTTGCTTTTCCATTTAATTCATATATGAATTAATTCAAAATTGAACAGTAAATTTCAAAGTTGGAAGGCCACAAGAGGGGGACAATGTTTCAAAAATGAAACGACATATCATTGCATGAGGGATGTGGTAGGAATTGAATGCTTGAATTAAGACTGGGGAAGTACTGAGGGGAAGGGGCTGCAGGCCTTGTAGCAGGTGGGTGTGCAGAAATGTAGCTTTCCAAAGCCAAACACATTACTGCAGCTTGTCACACCTGTACCTACCAAGCAGCAAAGGCCAAGATAGATCGTTATTTTACTGACAGATTGAATACAGTGCAATGCCTCCCATATAGAGGTGAATAAGAGTAGTAGTAGTAGTAGTAGTAGAAGAGTTGGTCAAGTTAAATCAAGGCTAAGGAATTGGAAATGTGCAACTTGGACCAAGAAAAACTAACTACAGAGCAACGACATTTGAAAAAAGCATTCAAATCATGCTTTGAAAACACTACTTGTGTATCCCAATTTCAATTCAATCTGTCTTTGGAAACCGCTTAAGAGAGTGAGTGCACCATTCTCAGAGGAACTGCAGATACTGAAATGATGCGTGGAGTGAAGTGAGCAAGCTATTTTTCCATCTCCCTGGCAAGCATCGCCCACCTGTCTGCTGAGGCTCCCTCAGCAGACTGAAGCTGACTACTAATGCGCAGCTGCTACAGACTGTGGGCTGCCCATTGTGACACGTGGTCCCATTGTGACACGTGGTCCCATTGTTTCAGGAATAGAACACATCCAAGCATTGTGTTCTATGAATGGCATGATTCCTATCACAGTGCTCCATGGATAGAACACATCCTATTTACTGCAGGCAAGCAGCGCACCTAGCTGCTGCTGCTGCTGCTACAAGCCACTAGAATACCGTCTGTCAGACAGGTGGACGTAGGCCGAACATTCAAATAACTAGCCAGATAAATCGTTGCTTTTCCATTTAATTCATATATGAATTAATTCAAAATTGAACAGTAAATTTCAAAGTTGGAAGGCCACAAGAGGGGTACAATGTTTCAAAAACGAAACGACATATCATTGCAAGAGGGATGTGGTAGGAATTGAATGCTTGAATTAAGACTGGGGAAGTACTGAGGGGAAGGGGCTGCAGGCCTTGTAGCAGGTGGGTGTGCAGAAATGTAGCTATCCAAAGCCAAACACATTACTGCAGCTTGTCACACCTGTACCTACCAAGCAGCAAAGGCCAAGATAGATCATTATTTTACTGACAGATTGAATACAGTGCAATGCCTCCCATATAGAGGTGAATAAGAGTAGTAGTAGTAGTAGTAGTAGTAGTAGTAGTAGTAGTAGTAGTAGTAGAAGAGTTGGTCAAGTTAAATCAAGGCTAAGGAATTGGAAATGTGCAACTTGGACCAAGAAAAACTAATTACAGAGCAACGACATTTGAAAAAAGCATTCAAATCATGCTTTGAAAACACTACTTGTGTATCCCGATTTATATTCAATCTGTCTTTGGAAACCACTTAAGAGAGTGAGTGCACCATTCTCAGAGGAACTGCAGATACTGAAATGATGTGTGGAGTGAAGTGAGCAAGCTATTTTTCCATCTCCCTGGCGAGCATCGTCCACCTGTCTGCTGAGGCTCCCTCAGCAGACTGAAGCTGACTACTACTGCGCAGCTGCTACAGACTGTGGGCGGCCCATTGTGACACGTGGTCCCATTGTGACACGTGGTCCCATTGTTCCAGGAATAGAACACATCCAAGCATTGTGTTCTATGAATGGCATGATTCCTATCACAGTGTTCCATGGATGGAACACATCCTATTTACTGCAGGCAAGCAGCGCACCTAGCTGCTGCTGCTGCTGCTGCTGCTACAAGCCACTAGAATACCGTCTGTCAGACAGGTGGACGTAGGCCGAACATTCAAATAACTCGCCAGATAAATCGTTGCTTTTCCATTTAATTCATATATAAATTAATTCAAAATTGAACAGTAAATTTCAAAGTTGGAAGGCCACAAGAGGGCGACAATGTTTCAAAAATGAAACGACATATCATTGCATGAGGGATGTGGTATGCACTGAATGCTTGAATTAAGACTGGGGAAGTACTGAGGGGAAGGGGCTGCAGGCCTTGTAGCAGGTGGGTGTGCAGAAATGTAGCTATCCAAAGCCAAACACATTACTGCAGCATGTCACAACTGTACCTACCACGCAGCAAAGGCCAAGATAGATCGTTATTTTACTGACAGATTGAATACAGTGCAATGCCTCCCATATAGAGGTGAATAAGAGTAGTAGTAGTAGCAGTAGTAGTAGTAGTAGTAGAAGAGTTGGTCAAGTTAAATCAAGGCTAAGGAATTGGAAATGTGCAACTTGGACCAAGAAAAACTAATTACAGAGCAACGACATTTGAAAAAAGCATTCAAATCATGCTTTGAAAACACTACTTGTGTATCCCATTTTCAATTCAGTCTGTCTTTGGAAACCGCTTAAGAGAGTGAGTGCACCATTCTCAGAGGAACTGCAGATACTGAAATGATGCGTGGAGTGAAGTGAGCAAGCTATTTTTCCATCTCCCTGGCGAGCATCGCCCACCTGTCTGCTGAGGCTCCCTCAGCAGACTGAAGCTGACTACTACTGCGCAGCTGCTACAGACTGTGGGCTGCCCATTGTGACACGTGGTCCCATTGTGACACGTGGCCCCATTGTTCCAGGAATAGAACACATCCAAGCATTGTGTTCTGTGAATGGCATGATTCCTATCACAGTGTTCCATGGATGGAACACATCCTATTTACTGCAGGCAAGCAGCGCACCTAGCTGCTGCTGCTACAAGCCACTAGAATACCGTCTGTCAGACAGGTGGACGTAGGCCGAACATTCAAATAACTCGCCAGATAAATCGTTGCTTTTCCATTTAATTCATATATGAATTAATTCAAAATTGAACAGTAAATTTCAAAGTTGGAAGGCCACAAGAGGGGGACAATGTTTCAAAAATGAAACGACATATCATTGCATGAGGGATGTGGTAGGAATTGAATGCTTGAATTAAGACTGGGGAATTACTGAGGGGAAGGGGCTGCAGGCCTTGTAGCAGGTGGGTGTGCAGAAATGTAGCTTTCCAAAGCCAAACACATTACTGCAGCTTGTCACACCTGTACCTACCAAGCAGCAAAGGCCAAGATAGATCGTTATTTTACTGACAGATTGAATACAGTGCAATGCCTCCCATATAGAGGTGAATAAGAGTAGTAGTAGTAGTAGTAGAAGAGTTGGTCAAGTTAAATCAAGGCTAAGGAATTGGAAATGTGCAACTTGGACCAAGAAAAACTAACTACAGAGCAACGACATTTGAAAAAAGCATTCAAATCATGCTTTGAAAACACTACTTGTGTATCCCAATTTCAATTCAATCTGTCTTTGGAAACCGCTTAAGAGAGTGAGTGCACCATTCTCAGAGGAACTGCAGATACTGAAATGATGCGTGGAGTGAAGTGAGCAAGCTATTTTTCCATCTCCCTGGCAAGCATCGCCCACCTGTCTGCTGAGGCTCCCTCAGCAGACTGAAGCTGACTACTACTGCGCAGCTGCTACAGACTGTGGGCTGCCCATTGTGACACGTGGTCCCATTGTGACACGTGGTCCCATTGTTTCAGGAATAGAACACATCCAAGCATTGTGTTCTATGAATGGCATGATTCCTATCACAGTGCTCCATGGATGGAACACATCCTATTTACTGCAGGCAAGCAGCGCACCTAGCTGCTGCTGCTGCTGCTGCTGCTACAAGCCACTAGAATACCGTCTGTCAGACAGGTGGACGTAGGCCGAACATTCAAATAACTAGCCAGATAAATCGTTGCTTTTCCATTTAATTCATATATGAATTAATTCAAAATTGAACAGTAAATTTCAAAGTTGGAAGGCCACAAGAGGGGTACAATGTTTCAAAAATGAAACGATATATCATTGCAAGAGGGATGTGGTAGGAATTGAATTCTTGAATTAAGACTGGGGAAGTACTGAGGGGAAGGGGCTGCAGGCCTTGTAGCAGGTGGGTGTGCAGAAATGTAGCTATCCAAAGCCAAACACATTACTGCAGCTTGTCACACCTGTACCTACCAAGCAGCAAAGGCCAAGATAGATCATTATTTTACTGACAGATTGAATACAGTGCAATGCCTCCCAAATAGAGGTGAATAAGAGTAGTAGTAGTAGTAGTAGTAGTAGTAGTAGAAGAGTTGGTCAAGTTAAATCAAGGCTAAGGAATTGGAAATGTGCAACTTGGACCAAGAAAAACTAATTACAGAGCAACGACATTTGAAAAAAGCATTCAAATCATGCTTTGAAAACACTACTTGTGTATCCCGATTTCAATTCAATCTGTCTTTGGAAATCGCTTAAGAGAGTGAGTGCACCATTCTCAGAGGAACTGCAGATACTGAAATGATGTGTGGAGTGAAGTGAGCAAGCTATTTTTCCATCTCCCTGGCGAGCATCGCCCACCTGTCTGCTGAGGCTCCCTCAGCAGACTGAAGCTGACTACTACTGCGCAGCTGCTACAGACTGTGGGCGGCCCATTGTGACACGTGGTCCCATTGGGACACGTGGTCCCATTGTTCCAGGAATAGAACACATCCAAGCATTGTGTTCTATGAAAGGCATGATTCCTATCACAGTGTTCCATGGATGGAACACATCCTATTTACTGCAGGCAAGCAGCGCACCTAGCTGCTGCTACTGCTGCTGCTGCTGCTGCTACAAGCCACTAGAATACCGTCTGTCAGACAGGTGGACGTAGGCCGAACATTCAAATAACTCGCCAGATAAATCGTTGCTTTTCCATTTAATTCATATATAAATTAATTCAAAATTGAACAGTAAATTTCAAAGTTGGAAGGCCACAAGAGGGGGACAATGTTTCAAAAATGAAACGACATATCATTGCATGAGGGATGTGGTAGGAATTGAATGCTTGAATTAAGACTGGGGAAGTACTGAGGGGAAGGGGCTGCAGGCCTTGTAGCAGGTGGGTGTGCAGAAATGTAGCTATCCAAAGCCAAACACATTACTGCAGCTTGTCACAACTGTACCTACCACGCAGCAAAGGCCAAGATAGATTGTTATTTTACTGACAGATTGAATACAGTGCAATGCCTCCCATATAGAGGTGAATAAGTGTAGTAGTAGTAGTAGTAGTAGTAGTAGTAGTAGTAGAAGAGTTGGTCAAGTTAAATCAAGGCTAAGGAATTGGAAATGTGCAACTTGGACCAAGAAAAACTAATTACAGAGCAACGACATTTGAAAAAAGCATTCAAATCATGCTTTGAAAACACTACTTGTGTATCCCGATTTCAATTCAATCTGTCTTTGGAAACTGCTTAAGAGAGTGAGTGCACCATTCTCAGAGGAACTGCAGATACTGAAATGATGCGTGGAGTGAAGAGAGCAAGCTATTTTTCCATCTCCCTGGCGAGCATCGCCCACCTGTCTGCTGAGGCTCCCTCAGCAGACTGAAGCTGACTACTACTGCGCAGCTGCTACAGACTGTGGGCTGCCCATTGTGACACGTGGTCCCATTGTGACACGTGGTCCCATTGTTCCAGGAATAGAACACATCCAAGCATTGTGTTCTATGAATGGCATGATTCCTATCACAGTGTTCCATGGATGGAACACATCCTATTTACTGCAGGCAAGCAGCGCACCTAGCTGCTGCTGCTGCTGCTGCTACAAGCCACTAGAATACCGTCTGTCAGACAGGTGGACGTAGGCCGAACATTCAAATAACTCACCAGATAAATCGTTGCTTTTCAATTTAATTCATATATGAATTAATTCAAAATTGAACAGTAAATTTCAAAGTTGGAAGGCCACAAGAGGGGGGCAATGTTTCAAAAATGAAACGACATATCATTGCATGAGGGATGTGGTAGGAATTGAATGCTTGAATTAAGACTGGGGAAGTACTGAGGGGAAGGGGCTGCAGGCCTTGTAGCAGGTGGGTGTGCAGAAATGTAGCTATCCAAAGCCAAACACATTACTGCAGCTTGTCACACCTGTACCTACCAAGCAGCAAAGGCCAAGATAGATCGTTATTTTACTGACAGATTGAATACAGTGCAATGCCTCCCATATAGAGGTGAATAAGAGTAGTAGTAGTAGTAGTAGTAGTAGTAGTAGTAGTAGAAGAGTTGGTCAAGTTAAATCAAGGCTAAGGAATTGGAAATGTGCAACTTGGACCAAGAAAAACTAATTACAGAGCAACGACATTTGAAAAAAGCATTCAAATCATGCTTTGAAAACACTACTTGTGTATCCCAATTTCAATTCAATCTGTCTTTGGAAACCGCTTAAGAGAGTGAGTGCACCATTCTCAGAGGAACTGCAGATACTGAAATGATGCGTGTAGTGAAGTGAGCAAGCTATTTTTCCATCTCCCTGGCGAGCATCGCCCACCTGTCTGCTGAGGCTCCCTCAGCAGACTTAAGCTGACTACTACTGCGCAGCTGCTACAGACTGTGGGCTGCCCATTGTGACACGTGGTCCCATTGTGACACGTGGCCCCATTGTTCCAGGAATAGAACACATCCAAGCATTGTGTTCTATGAATGGCATGATTCCTATCACAGTGTTCCATGGATGGAACACATCCTATTTACTGCAGGCAAGCAGCGCACCTAGCTGCTGCTGCTGCTACAAGCCACTAGAATACCGTCTGTCAGACAGGTGGACGTAGGCCGAACATTCAAATAACTCGCCAGATAAATCGTTGCTTTTCCATTTAATTCATATATGAATTAATTCAAAATTGAACAGTAAATTTCAAAGTTGGAAGGCCACAAGAGGGGGACAATGTTTCAAAAATGAAACGACATATCATTGCATGAGGGATGTGGTAGGAATTGAATGCTTGAATTAAGACTGGGGAAGTACTGAGGGGAAGGGGCTGCAGGCCTTGTAGCAGGTGGGTGTGCAGAAATGTAGCTATCCAAAGCCAAACACATTACTGCAGCTTGTCACACCTGTACCTACCAAGCAGCAAAGGCCAAGATAGATCGTTATTTTACTGACAGATTGAATACAGTGCAATGCCTCCCATATAGAGGTGAATAAGAGTAGTAGTAGTAGTAGTAGTAGTAGTAGTAGTAGTAGTAGAAGAGTTGGTCAAGTTAAATCAAGGCTAAGGAATTGGAAATGTGCAACTTGGACCAAGAAAAACTAATTACAGAGCAACGACATTTGAAAAAAGCATTCAAATCATGCTTTGAAAACACTACTTGTGTATCCCGATTTCAATTCAATCTGTCTTTGGAAAACGCTTAAGAGAGTGAGTGCACCATTCTCAGAAGAACTGCAGATACTGAAATGATGCGTGGAGTGAAGTGAGCAAGCTATTTTTCCATCTCCCTGGCGAGCATCGCCCACCTGTCTGCTGAGGCTCCCTCAGCAGACTGAAGCTGACTACTACTGCGCAGCTGCTACAGACTGTGGGCTGCCCATTGTGACACGTGGTCCCATTGTGACACATGGTCCCATTGTTCCAGGAATAGAACACATCCAAGCATTGTGTTCTATGAATGGCATGATTCCTATCACAGTGTTCCATGGATGGAACACATCCTATTTACTGCAGGCAAGCAGCGCACCTAGCTGCTGCTGCTGCTACAAGCCACTAGAATACCGTCTGTCAGACAGGTGGACGTAGGCCGAACATTCAAATAACTCGCCAGATAAATCGTTGCTTTTCCATTTAATTCATATATGAATTAATTCAAAATTGAACAGTAAATTTCAAAGTTGGAAGGCCACAAGAGGGGGACAATGTTTCAAAAATGAAACGACATATCATTGCATGAGGGATGTGGTAGGAATTGAATGCTTGAATTAAGACTGGGGAAGTACTGAGGGGAAGGGGCTGCAGGCCTTGTAGCAGGTGGGTGTGCAGAAATGTAGCTATCCAAAGCCAAACACATTACTGCAGCTTGTCACACCTGTACCTACCAAGCAGCAAAGGCCAAGATAGATCGTTATTTTACTGACAGATTGAATACAGTGCAATGCCTAGCATATAGAGGTGAATAAGAGTAGTAGTAGTAGTAGTAGTAGTAGTAGTAGAAGAGTTGGTCAAGTTAAATCAAGGCTAAGAAATTGGAAATGTGCAACTTGGACCAAGAAAAACTAATTACAGAGCAACGACATTTGAAAAAAGCATTCAAATCATGCTTTGAAAACACTACTTGTGTATCCCAATTTCAATTCAATCTGTCTTTGGAAACCGCTTAAGAGAGTGAGTGCACCATTCTCAGAGGAACTGCAGATACTGAAATGATGCGTGGAGTGAAGTGAGCAAGCTATTTTTCCATCTCCCTGGCGAGCATCGCCCACCTGTCTGCTGAGGCTCCCTCAGCAGACTTAAGCTGACTACTACTGCGCAGCTGCTACAGACTGTGGGCTGCCCATTGTGACACGTGGTCCCATTGTGACACGTGGCCCCATTGTTCCAGGAATAGAACACATCCAAGCATTGTGTTCTGTGAATGGCATGATTCCTATCACAGTGTTCCATGGATGGAACACATCCTATTTACTGCAGGCAAGCAGGGAACCTAGCTGCTGCTGCTGCTACAAAGCCACTAGAATACCGTCTGTCAGATAGGTGGACGTAGGCCGAACATTCAAATAACACGCCAGATAAATCGTTGCTTTTCCATTTAATTCATATATGAATTAATTCAAAATTGAACAGTAAATTTCAAAGTTGGAAGGCCACAAGAGGGGGACAATGTTTCAAAAATGAAACGACATATCATTGCATGAGGGATGTGGTAGGAATTGAATGCTTGAATTAAGACTGGGGAAGTACTGAGGGGAAGGGGCTGCAGGCCTTGTAGCAGGTGGGTGTGCAGAAATGTAGCTTTCCAAAGCCAAACACATTACTGCAGCTTGTCACACCTGTACCTACCAAGCAGCAAAGGCCAAGATAGATCGTTATTTTACTGACAGATTGAATACAGTGCAATGCCTCCCATATAGAGGTGAATAAGAGCAGTAGTAGTAGTAGTAGAAGAGTTGGTCAAGTTAAATCAAGGCTAAGGAATTGGAAATGTGCAACTTGGACCAAGAAAAACTAACTACAGAGCAACGACATTTGAAAAAAGCATTCAATTCATGCTTTGAAAACACTACTTGTGTATCCCAATTTCAATTCAATCTGTCTTTGGAAACCGCTTAAGAGAGTGAGTGCACCATTCTCAGAGGAACTGCAGATACTGAAATGATGCGTGGAGTGAAGTGAGCAAGCTATTTTTCCATCTCCCAGGCAAGCATCGCCCACCTGTCTGCTGAGGCTCCCTCAGCAGACTGAAGCTGACTACTACTGCGCAGCTGCTACACACTGTGGGCTGCCCATTGTGACACGTGGTCCCATTGTGACACATGGTCCCATTGTTTCAGGAAAAGAACACATCCAAGCATTGTGTTCTATGAATGGCATGATTCCTATCACAGTGCTCCATGGATGGAACACATCCTATTTACTGCAGGCAAGCAGCGCACCTAGCTGCTGCTGCTGCTGCTACAAGCCACTAGAATACCGTCTGTCAGACAGGTGGACGTAGGCCGAACATTCAAATAACTCGCCAGATAAATCGTTGCTTTTCCATTTAATTCATATATGAATTAATTCAAAATTGAACAGTAAATTTCAAAGTTGGAAGGCCACAAGAGGGGGACAATGTTTCAAAAATGAAACGACATATCATTGCATGAGGGATGTGGTAGGAATTGAATGCTTGAATTAAGACTGGGGAAGTACTGAGGGGAAGGGGCTGCAGGCCTTGTAGCAGGTGGGTGTGCAGAAATGTAGCTATCCAAAGCCAAACACATTACCGCAGCTTGTCATACCTGTACCTACCAAGCAGCAAAGGCCAAGATAGATCGTTATTTTACTGACAGATTGAATACAGTGCAATGCCTCCCATATAGAGGTGAATAAGAGTAGTAGTAGTAGTAGAAGAGTTGGTCAAGTTAAATCAAGGCTAAGGAATTGGAAATGTGCAACTTGGACCAAGAAAAACTAATTACAGAGCAACGTCATTTGAAAAAAGCATTCAAATCATGCTTTGAAAACACTACTTGTGTATCCCGATTTCAATTCAATCTGTCTTTGGAAACCGCTTAATAGTGAGTGCACCATTCTCAGAGGAACTGCAGATACTGAAATGATGCGTGGAGTGAAGTGAGCAAGCTATTTTTCCATCTCCCTGGCGAGCATCGCCCACCTCTCTGCTGAGGCTCCCTCAGCAGACTGAAGCTGACTACTACTGCGCAGCTGCTACAGACTGTGGGCGGCCCATTGTGACAAGTGGTCCCATTGTGACACGTGGTCCCATTGTTCCAGGAATAGAACACATCCAAGCATTGTGTTCTATGAATGGCATGATTCCTATCACAGTGTTCCATGGATGGAACACATCCTATTTACTGCAGGCAAGCAGCGCACCTAGCTGCTGCTGCTGCTGCTGCTACAAGCCACTAGAATACCGTCTGTCAGACAGGTGGACGTAGGCCGAACATTCAAATAACTAGCCAGATAAATTGTTGCTTTTCCATTTAATTCATATATGAATTAATTCAAAATTGAACAGTAAATTTCAAAGTTGGAAGGCCACAAGAGGGGGACAATGTTTCAAAAATGAAACGACATATCATTGCATGAGGGATGTGGTAGGAATTGAATGCTTGAATTAAGACTGGGGAAGTACTGAGGGGAAGGGGCTGCAGGCCTTGTAGCAGGTGGGTGTGCAGAAATGTAGCTATCCAAAGTCAAACACATTACTGCAGCTTGTCACACCTGTACCTACCAAGCAGCAAAGGCCAAGATAGATCGTTATTTTACTGACAGATTGAATACAGTGCAATGCCTCCCATATAGAGGTGAATAAGAGTAGTAGTAGTAGTAGTAGTAGTAGTAGTAGAAGAGTTGGTCAAGTTAAATCAAGGCTAAGGAATTGGAAATGTGCAACTTGGACCAAGAAAAACTAATTACAGAGCAACGACATTTGAAAAAAGCATTCAAATCATGCTTTGAAAACACTACTTGTGTATCCCGATTTCAATTCAATCTGTCTTTGGAAAACGCTTAAGAGAGTGAGTGCACCATTCTCAGAAGAACTGCAGATACTGAAATGATGCGTGGAGTGAAGTGAGCAAGCTATTTTTCCATCTCCCTGGCGAGCATCGCCCACCTGTCTGCTGAGGCTCCCTCAGCAGACTGAAGCTGACTACTACTGCGCAGCTGCTACAGACTGTGGGCTGCCCATTGTGACACGTGGTCCCATTGTGACACGTGGTCCCATTGTTCCAGGAATAGAACACATCCAAGCATTGTGTTCTATGAATGGCATGATTCCTATCACAGTGTTCCATGGATGGAACACATCCTATTTACTGCAGGCAAGCAGCGCACCTAGCTGCTGCTGCTGCTGCTGCTACAAGCCACTAGAATACCGTCTGTCAGACAGGTGGACGTAGGCCGAACATTCAAATAACTCGCCAGATAAATCGTTGCTTTTCCATTTAATTCATATATGAATTAATTCAAAATTGAACAGTAAATTTCAAAGTTGGAAGGCCACAAGAGGGGGACAATGTTTCAAAAATGAAACGACATATCATTGCATGAGGGCTGTGGTAGGAATTGAATGCTTGAATTAAGACTGGGGAAGTACTGAGGGGAAGGGGCTGCAGGCCTTGTAGCAGGTGGGTGTGCAGAAATGTAGCTATCCAAAGCCAAACACATTACTGCAGCTTGTCACACCTGTACCTACCAAGCAGCAAAGGCCAAGATAGATCGTTATTTTACTGACAGATTGAATACAGTGCAATGCCTCCCATATAGAGGTGACTAAGAGTAGTAGTAGTAGTAGTAGTAGAAGAGTTGGTCAAGTTAAATCAAGGCTAAGGAATTGGAAATGTGCAACTTGGACCAAGAAAAACTAATTACAGAGCAACGACATTTGAAAAAAGCATTCAAATCATGCTTTGAAAACACTACTTGTCTATCCCAATTTCAATTCAATCTGTCTTTGGAAACCGCTTAAGAGAGTGAGTGCACCATTCTCAGAGGAACTGCAGATACTGAAATGATGCGTGGAGTGAAGTGAGCAAGCTATTTTTCCATCTCCCTGGCGAGCATCGCCCACCTGTCTGCTGAGGCTCCCTCAGCAGACTGAAGCTGACTACTACTGCGCAGCTGCTACAGACTGTTGGCTGCCCATTGTGACACGTGGTCCCATTGTGACACGTGGTCCCATTGTTCCAGGAATAGAACACATCCAAGCATTGTGTTCTATGAATGGCATGATTCCTATCACAGTGTTCCATGGATGGAACACATCCTATTTACTGCAGGCAAGCAGCGCACCTAGCTGCTGCTGCTGCTGCTGCTGCTACAAGCCACTAGAATACCGTCTGTCAGACAGGTGGACGTAGGCCGAACATTCAAATAACTCGCCAGATAAATCGTTGCTTTTCCATTTAATTCATATATGAATTAATTCAAAATTGAACAGTAAATTTCAAAGTTGGAAGGCCACAAGAGGGGGACAATGTTTCAAAAATGAAACGACATATCATTGCATGAGGGATGTGGTAGGAATTGAATGCTTGAATTAAGACTGGGGAAGTACTGAGGGGATGGGGCTGCAGGCCTTGTAGCAGGTGGGTGTGCAGAAATGTAGCTATCCAAAGCCAAACACATTACCGCAGCTTGTCATACCTGTACCTACCAAGCAGCAAAGGCCAAGATAGATCGTTATTTTACTGACAGATTGAATACAGTGCAATGCCTCCCATATAGAGGTGAATAAGAGTAGTAGTAGTAGTAGTAGTAGTAGTAGAAGAGTTGGTCAAGTTAAGTCAAGGCTAAGGAATTGGAAATGTGCAACTTGGACCAAGAAAAACTAATTACAGAGCAACGACATTTGAAAAAAGCATTCAAATCATGCTTTGAAAACACTACTTGTGTATCCCGATTTCAATTCAATCTGTCTTTGGAAACCGCTTAAGAGAGTGAGTGCACCATTCTCAGAGGAACTGCAGATACTGAAATGATGCGTGGAGTGAAGTGAGCAAGCTATTTTTCCATCTCCCTGGTGAGCATCGCCCACCTGTCTGCTGAGGCTCCCTCAGCAGACTGAAGCTGACTACTACTGCGCAGCTGCTACAGACTGTGGGCTGCCCATTGTGACACGTGGTCCCATTGTGACACGTGGTCCCATTGTTCCAGGAATAGAACACATCCAAGAATTGTGTTCTATGAATGGCATGATTCCTATCACAGTGTTCCATGGATGGAACACATCCTATTTACTGCAGGCAAGCAGCGCACCTAGCTGCTGCTGCTGCTGCTGCTGCTACAAGCCACTAGAATACCGTCTGTCAGACAGGTGGACGTAGGCCGAACATTCAAATAACTCGCCAGATAAATCGTTGCTTTTCCATTTAATTCATATATGAATTAATTCAAAATTGAACAGTAAATTTCAAAGTTGGAAGGCCACAAGAGGGGTACAATGTTTCAAAAACGAAACGACATATCATTGCATGAGGAATGTGGTAGGAATTGAATGCTTGAATTAAGACTGGGGAAGTACTGAGGGGAAGGGGCTGCAGGCCTTGTAGCAGGTGGGTGTGCAGAAATGTAGCTATCCAAAGCCAAACACATTACTGCAGCTTGTCACACCTGTACCTACCAAGTAGCAAAGGCCAAGATAGATCGTTATTTTACTGACAGATTGAATACAGTGCAATGCCTCCCTTATAGAGGTGAATAAGAGTAGTAGTAGTAGTAGTAGTAGTAGTAGTAGTAGAAGAGTTGGTCAAGTTAAATCAAGGCTAAGGAATTGGAAATGTGCAACTTGGACCAAGAAAAACTAATTACAGAGCAACGACATTTGAAAAAAGCATTCAAATCATGCTTTGAAAACTCTACTTGTGTATCCCGATTTCAATTCAATCTGTCTTTGGAAACCGCTTAAGAGAGTGAGTGCACCATTCTCAGAGGAACTGCAGATACTGAAATGATGTGTGGAGTGAAGTGAGCAAGCTATTTTTCCATCTCCCTGGCGAGCATCGCCCACCTGTCTGCTGAGGCTCCCTCAGCAGACTGAAGCTGACTACTACTGCGCAGCTGCTACAGACTGTGGGCGACCCATTGTGACACGTGGTCCCATTGTGACACGTGGTCCCATTGTTCCAGGAATAGAACACATCCAAGCATTGTGTTCTATGAATGGCATGATTCCTATCACAGTGTTCCATGGATGGAACACATCCTATTTACTGCAGGCAAGCAGCGCACCTAGCTGCTGCTGCTGCTGCTGCTGCTACAAACCACTAGAATACCGTCTGTCAGACAGGTGGACGTAGGCCGAACATTCAAATAACTCGCCAGATAAATCGTTGCTTTTCCATTTAATTCATATATAAATTAATTCAAAATTGAACAGTAAATTTCAAAGTTGGAAGGCCACAAGAGGGGGACAATGTTTCAAAAATGAAACGACATATCATTGCATGAGGGATGTGGTAGGAATTGAATGCTTGAATTAAGACTGGGGAAGTACTGAGGGGAAGGGGCTGCAGGCCTTGTAGCAGGTGGGTGTGCAGAAATGTAGCTATCCAAAGCCAAACACATTACTGCAGCTTGTCACAACTTTACCTACCAAGCAGCAAAGGCCAAGATAGATCGTTATTTTACTGACAGATTGAATACAGTGCAATGCCTCCCATATAGAGGTGAATAAGAGTAGTAGTAGTAGTAGTAGTAGTAGTAGTAGAAGAGTTGGTCAAGTTAAATCAAGGCTAAGGAATTGGAAATGTGCAACTTGGACCAAGAAAAACTAATTACATAGCAACGACATTTGAAAAAAGCATTCAAATCATGCTTTGAAAACACTACTTGTTTATCCCGATTTCAATTCAATCTGTCTTTGGAAACTGCTTAAGAGAGTGAGTGCACCATTCTCAGAGGAACTGCAGATACTGAAATGATGCGTGGAGTGAAGTGAGCAAGCTATTTTTCCATCTCCCTGGCGAGCATCGCCCACCTGTCTGCTTAGGCTCCCTCAGCAGACTGAAGCTGACTACTACTGCGCAGCTGCTACAGACTGTGGGCTGCCCATTGTGACACGTGGTCCCATTGTGACACGTGGTCCCATTGTTCCAGGAATAGAACACATCCAAGCATTGTGTTCTATGAATGGCATGATTCCTATCACAGTGTTCCATGGATGGAACACATCCTATTTACTGCAGGCAAGCCTCGCACCTAGCTGCTGCTGCTGCTGCTACAAGCCACTAGAATACCGTCTGTCAGACAGGTGGACGTAGGCCGAACATTCAAATAACTCGCCAGATAAATCGTTGCTTTTCCATTTAATTCATATATGAATTAATTCAAAATTGAACAGTAAATTTCAAAGTTGGAAGGCCACAAGAGGGGGGCAATGTTTCAAAAATGAAACGACATATCATTGCATGAGGGATGTGGTAGGAATTGAATGCTTGAATTAAGACTGGGGAAGTACTGAGGGGAAGGGGCTGCAGGCCTTGTAGCAGATGGGTGTGCAGAAATGTAGCTATCCAAAGCTAAACACATTACTGTAGCTTGTCACACCTGTACCTACCAAGCAGCAAAGGCCAAGATAGATCGTTATTTTACTGACAGATTGAATACAGTGCAATGCCTCCCATATAGAGGTGAATAAGAGTAGTAGTAGTATTAGTAGAAGAGTTGGTCAAGTTAAATCAAGGCTAAGGAATTGGAAATGTGCAACTTGGACCAAGAAAAACTAATTACAGAGCAACGACATTTGAAAAAAGCATTCAAATCATGCTTTGAAAACACTACTTGTGTATCCCAATTTCAATTCATTATGTCTTTGGAAACCGCTAAAGAGATTGAGTGCACCATTCTCAGAGGAACTGCAGATACTGAAATGATGCGTGGAGTGAAGTGAGCAAGCTATTTTTCCATCTCCCTGGCGAGCATCGCCCACCTGTCTGCTGAGGCTCCCTCAGCAGACTGAAGCTGACTACTACTGCGCAGCTGCTACAGACTGTGGGCTGCCCATTGTGACACGTGGTCCCATTGTGACACGTGGTCCCATTGTTCCAGGAATAGAACACATCCAAGCATTGTGTTCTATGAATGGCATGATTCCTATCACAGTGTTCCATGGATGGAACACATCCTATTTACTGCAGGCAAGCAGCGCACCTAGCTGCTGCTGCTTCTACAAGCCACTAGAATACCGTCTGTCAGACAGGTGGACGTAGGCCGAACATTCAAATAACTCGCCAGATAAATCGTTGCTTTTCCATTTAATTCATATATGAATTAATTCAAAATTGAACAGTAAATTTCAAAGTTGGAAGGCCACAAGAGGGGGACAATGTTTCAAAAATGAAACGACATATCATTGCATGAGGGATGTGGTAGGAATTGAATGCTTGAATTAAGACTGGGGAAGTACTGAGGGGAAGGGGCTGCAGGCCTTGTAGCAGGTGGGTGTGCAGAAATGTAGCTATCCAAAGCCAAACACATTACTGCAGCTTGTCACACCTGTACCTACCAAGCAGCAAAGGCCAAGATAGATCGTTATTTTATTGACAGATTGAATACAGTGCAATGCCTCCCATATAGAGGTGAATAAGAGTAGTAGTAGTAGCAGTAGTAGTAGTAGTAGTAGTAGTAGAAGAGTTGGCCAAGTTAAATCAAGGCTAAGGAATTGGAAATGTGCAACTTGGACCAAGAAAAACTAATTACAGAGCAACGACATTTGAAAAAAGCATTCAAATCATGCTTTGAAAACACTACTTGTGTATCCCAATTTCAAATCAATCTGTCTTTGGAAACCGCTTAAGAGAGTGAGTGCACCATTCTCAGAGGAACTGCAGATACTGAAATGATGCTTGGAGTGAAGTGAGCAAGCTATTTTTCCATCTCCCTGGCGAGCATCGCCCACCTGTCTGCTGAGGCTCCCTCAGCAGACTGAAGCTGACTACTACTGCGCAGCTGCTACAGACTGTGGGCTGCCCATTGTGACACGTGGTCCCATTGTGACACGTGGCCCCATTGTTCCAGGAATAGAACACATCCAAGCATTGTGTTCTTTGAATGGCATGATTCCTATCACAGTGTTCCATGGATGGAACACATCCTATTTACTGCAGGCAAGGAGCGAACCTAGCTGCTGCTGCTGCTGCTGCTGCTGCTACAAGCCACTAGAATACCGTCTGTCAGACAGGTGGACGTAGGCCGAACATTCAAATAACTCGCCAGATAAATCGTTGCTTTTCCTTTTAATTCATATATAAATTAATTCAAAATTGAACAGTAAATTTCAAAGTTGGAAGGCCACAAGAGGGGGACAATGTTTCAAAAATGAAACGACATATCTTTGCATGAGGGATGTGGTAGGAATTGAATGCTTGAATTAAGACTGGGGAAGTACTGAGGGGAAGTGGCTGCAGGCCTTGTAGCAGGTGGGTGTGCAGAAATGTAGCTATCCAAAGCCAAACACATTACTGCAGCTTGTCACACCTGTACCTACCAAGCAGCAAAGGCCAAGATAGATCGTTATTTTACTGACAGATTGAATACAGTGCAATGCCTCCCATATAGAGGTGAATAAGAGTAGTAGTAGTAGTAGTAGTAGTAGTAGTAGTAGTAGTAGAAGAGTTGGTCAAGTTAAATCAAGGCTAAGGAATTGGAAATGTGCAACTTGGACCAAGAAAAACTAATTACAGAGCAACGACATTTGAAAAAAGCTTTCAAATCATGCTTTGAAAACTCTACTTGTGTATCCCATTTTCAATTCAGTCTGTCTTTGGAAACCGCTTAAGAGAGTGAGCGCAACATTCTCAGAGGAACTGCAGATACTGAAATGATGCGTGGAGTGAAGTGAGCAAGCTATTTTTCCATCTCCCTGGCGAGCATCGCCCACCTGTCTGCTGAGGCTCCCTCAGCAGACTGAAGCTGACTACTACTGCGCAGCTGCTACAGACTGTGGGCTGCCCATTGTGACACGTGGTCCCATTGTGACACGTGGTCCCATTGTTCCAGGAATAGAACACATCCAAGCATTGTGTTCTATGAATGGCATGATTCCTCTCACAGTGTTCCATGGATGGAACACATCCTATTTACTGCAGGCAAGCAGCGCACCTAGCTGCTGCTGCTGCTACAAGCCACTAGAATACCGTATGTCAGACAGGTGGACGTAGGCCGAACATTCAAATAACTCGCCAGATAAATCGTTGCTTTTCCATTTAATTCATATATGAATTAATTCAAAATTGAACAGTAAATTTCAAAGTTGGAAGGCCACAAGAGGGGGACAATGTTTCAAAAATGAAACGACATATCATTGCATGAGGGATGTGGTAGGAATTGAATGCTTGAATTAAGACTGGGGAAGTACTGAGGGGAAGGGGCTGCAGGCCTTGTAGCAGGTGGGTGTGCAGAAATGTAGCTATCAAAAGCCAAACACATTACTGCAGCTTGTCACACCTGTACCTACCAAGCAGCAAAGGCCAAGATAGATCGTTATTTTACTGACAGATTGAATACAGTGCAATGCCTCCCATATAGAGGTGAATAAGAGTAGTAGTAGTAGTAGTAGTAGTAGTAGTAGTAGTAGTAGAAGAGTTGGCCAAGTTAAATCAATGCTAAGGAATTGGAAATGTGCAACTTGGACCAAGAAAAACTAATTACAGAGCAACGACATTTGAAAAAAGCATTCAAATCATGCTTTGAAAACACTACCTGTGTATCCCAATTTCAATTCAATCTGTCTTTGGAAACCGCTTAAGAGAGTGAGTGCACCATTCTCAGAGGAACTGCAGATACTGAAATGATGCGTGGAGTGAAGTGAGCAAGCTATTTTTCCATCTCCCTGGCGAGCATCGCCCACCTGTCTGCTGAGGCTCCCTCAGCAGACTGAAGCTGACTACTACTGTGCAGCTGCTACAGACTGTGGGCTGCCCATTGTGACACGTGGTCCCATTGTGACACGTGGCCCCATTGTTCCAGGAATAGAACACATCCAAGCATTGTGTTCTTTGAATGGCATGATTCCTATCACAGTGTTCCATGGATGGAACACATCCTATTTACTGCAGGCAAGCAGCGCACCTAGCTGCTGCTGCTGCTGCTGCTGCTACAAGCCACTAGAATACCGTCTGTCAGACAGGTGGGCGTAGGCCGAACATTCAAATAACTCGCCAGATAAATCGTTGCTTTTCCATTTAATTCATATATGAATTAATTCAAAATTGAACAGTAAATTTCAAAGTTGGAAGGCCACAAGAGGGGGACAATGTTTCAAAAATGAAACGACATATCATTGCATGAGGGATGTGGTAGGAATTGAATGCTTGAATTAAGACTGGGGAAGTACTGAGGGGAAGGGGCTGCAGGCCTTGTAGCAGGTGGGTGTGCAGAAATGTAGCTTTCCAAAGCCAAACACATTACTGCAGCTTGTCACACCTGTACCTACCAAGCAGCAAAGGCCAAGATAGATCGTTATTTTACTGACAGATTGAATACAGTGCAATGCCTCCCATATAGAGGTGAATAAGAGTAGTAGTAGTAGTAGTAGTAGTAGTAGTAGTAGTAGTAGAAGAGTTGGTCAAGTTAAATCAAGGCTAAGGAATTGGAAATGTGCAACTTGGACCAAGAAAAACTAATTACAGAGCAACGACATTTGAAAAAAGCATTCAAATCATCCTTTGAAAACACTACTTGTGTATCCCGATTTCAATTCAATCTGTCTTTGGAAACCGCTTAAGAGAGTGAGTGCACCATTCTCAGAGGAACTGCAGATACTGAAATGATGTGTGGAGTGAAGTGAGCAAGCTATTTTTCCATCTCCCTGGTGAGCATCGCCCACCTGTCTGCTGAGGCTCCCTCAGCAGACTGAAGCTGACTACTACTGCGCAGCTGCTACAGACTGTGGGCGGCCCATTGTGACACGTGGTCCCATTGTGACACGTGGTCCCATTGTTCCAGGAATAGAACACATCCAAGCATTGTGTTCTATGAATGGCATGATTCCTATCACAGTGTTCCATGGATGGAACACATCCTATTTACTGCAGGCAAGCAGCGCACCTAGCTGCTGCTGCTGCTGTTGCTGCTACAAACCACTAGAATACCGTCTGTCAGACAGGTGGACGTAGGCCGAACATTCAAATAACTCGCCAGATAAATCGTTGCTTTTCCATTTAATTCACATATAAATTAATTCAAAATTGAACAGTAAATTTCAAAGTTGGAAGGCCACAAGAGGGGGACAATGTTTCAAAAATGAAACGACATATCATTGCATGAGGGATGTGGTAGGAATTGAATGCTTGAATTAAGACTGGGGAAGTACTGAGGGGAAGTGGCTGCAGGCCTTGTAGCAGGTGGGTGTGCAGAAATGTAGCTATCCAAAGCCAAACACATTACTGCAGCTTGTAACAACTGTACCTACCACGCAGCAAAGGCCAAGATAGATCGTTATTTTACTGACAGATTGAATACAGTGCAATGCCTCCCATATAGAGGTGAATAAGAGTAGTTTTAGTAGTAGTAGTAGTAGTAGAAGAGTTGGTCAAGTTAAATCAAGGCTAAGGAATTGGAAATGTGCAAGTTGGACCAAGAAAAACTAATTACAGAGCAATGACATTTGAAAAAAGCATTCAAATCATGCTTTGAAAACACTACTTGTGTATCCCGATTTCAATTCAATCTGTCTTTGGAAACTGCTTAAGAGAGTGAGTGCACCATTCTCAGAGGAACTGCAGATACTGAAATGATGCGTGGAGTGAAGTGAGCAAGCTATTTTTCCATCTCCCTGGCGAGCATCTCCCACCTGTCTGCTGAGGCTCCCTCAGCAGACTGAAGCTGACTACTACTGCGCAGCTGCAACAGACTGTGGGCTGCCCATTGTGACACGTGGTCCCATTGTGACACGTGATCCCATTGTTCCAGGAATAGAACACATCCAAGCATTGTGTTCTATGAATGGCATGATTCCTATCACAGTGTTCCATGGATGGAACACATCCTATTTACTGCAGGCAAGCAGCGCACCTAGCTGCTGCTGCTGCTGCTACAAGCCACTAGAATACCGTCTGTCAGACAGGTGGACGTAGGCCGAACATTCAAATAACTCGCCAGATAAATCGTTGCTTTTCCATTTAATTCATATATGAATTAATTCAAAATTGAACAGTAAATTTCAAAGTTGGAAGGCCACAAGAGGGGGGCAATGTTTCAAAAATGAAACGACATATCATTGCATGAGGGATGTGGTAGGAATTGAATGCTTGAATTAAGACTGGGGAAATACTGAGGGGAAGGGGCTGCAGGCCTTGTAGCAGGTGGGTGTGCAGAAATGTAGCTATCCAAAGCCAAACACATTACTGCAGCTTGTCACACCTGTACCTACCAAGCAGCAAAGGCCAAGATAGATCGTTATTTTACTGACAGATTGAATACAGTGCAATGCCTCCCATATAGAGATGAATAAGAGTAGTAGTAGTAGTAGTAGTAGTAGTAGTAGAAGAGTTGGTCAAGTTAAATCAAGGCTAAGGAATTTGAAATGTGCAACTTGGACCAAGAAAAACTAATTACAGAGCAACGACATTTGAAAAAAGCTTTCAAATCATGCTTTGAAAACACTACTTGTGTATCCCATTTTCAATTCAGTCTGTCTTTGGAAACCGCTTAAGAGAGTGAGTGCACCATTCTCAGAGGAACTGCAGATACTGAAATGATGCGTGGAGTGAAGTGAGCAAGCTATTTTTCCATCTCCCTGGCGAGCATCGCCCACCTGTCTGCTGAGGCTCCCTCAGCAGACTGAAGCTGACTACTACTGCGCAGCTGCTACAGACTGTGGGCTGCCCATTGTGACACGTGGTCCCATTGTGACACGTGGTCCCATTGTTCCAGGAATAGAACACATCCAAGCATTGTGTTCTATGAATGGCATGATTCCTCTCACAGTGTTCCATGGATGGAACACATCCTATTTACTGCAGGCAAGCAGCGCACCTAGCTGCTGCTGCTGCTACAAGCCACTAGAATACCGTCTGTCAGACAGGTGGACGTAGGCCGAACATTCAAATAACTCGCCAGATAAATCGTTGCTTTTCCATTTAATTCATATATGAATTAATTCAAAATTGAACAGTAAATTTCAAAGTTGGAAGGCCACAAGAGGGGGACAATGTTTCAAAAATGAAACGACATATCATTGCATGAGGGATGTGGTAGCAATTGAATGCTTGAATTAAGACTGGGGAAGTACTGAGGGGAAGGGGCTGCAGGCCTTGTAGCAGGTGGGTGTGCAGAAATGTAGCTATCCAAAGCCAAACACATTACTGCAGCTTGTCACACCTGTACCTACCAAGCAGCAAAGGCCAAGATAGATCGTTATTTTACTGACAGATTGAATACAGTGCAATGCCTCCCATATAGAGGTGAATAAGAGTAGTAGTAGTAGTAGTAGTAGTAGTAGTAGTAGTAGTAGTAGTAGAAGAGTTGGTCAAGTTAAATCAAGGCTAAGGAATTGGAAATGTGCAACTTGGACCAAGAAAAACTAATTACAGAGCAACGACATTTGAAAAAAACATTCAGATCATGCTTTGAAAACACTACTTGTGTATCCCAATTTCAATTCAATCTGTCTTTGGAAACCGCTTAAGAGAGTGAGTGCACCATTCTCAGAGGAACTGCAGATACTGAAATGATGCGTGGAGTGAAGTGAGCAAGCTATTTTTCCATCTCCCTGGCGAGCATCGCCCACCTGTCTGCTGAGGCTCCCTCAGCAGACTTAAGCTGACTACTACTGCGCAGCTGCTACAGACTGTGGGCTGCCCATTGTGACACGTGGTCCCATTGTGACACGTGGCCCCATTGTTCCAGGAATAGAACACATTCAAGCATTGTGTTCTATGAATGGCATGATTCCTATCACAGTGTTCCATGGATGGAACACATCCTATTTACTGCAGGCAAGCAGCGCACATACAAGCCACTAGAATACCGTCTGTCAGACAGGTGGACGTAGGCCGAACATTCAAATAACTCGCCAGATAAATCGTTGCTTTTCCATTTAATTCATATATGAATTAATTCAAAATTGAACAGTAAATTTCAAAGTTGGAAGGCCACAAGAGGGAGACAATGTTTCAAAAACGAAACGACATATCATTGCATGAGGGATGTGGTAGGAATTGAATGCTTGAATTAAGACTGGGGAAGTACTGAGGGGAAGGGGCTGCAGGCCTTGTAGCAGGTGGGTGTGCAGAAATGTAGCTTTCCAAAGCCAAACACATTACTGCAGCTTGTCACACCTGTACCTACCAAGCAGCAAAGGCCAAGATAGATCGTTATTTTACTGACAGATTGAATACAGTGCAATGCCTCCCATATAGAGGTGAATAAGAGTAGTAGTAGTAGTAGTAGTAGTAGAAGAGTTGGTCAAGTTAAATCAAGGCTAAGGAATTGGAAATGTGCATCTTGGACCAAGAAAAACTAATTACAGAGCAAAGACATTTGAAAAAAGCATTCAAATCATGCTTTGAAAACACTACTTGTGTATCCCAATTTCAATTCAATCTGTCTTTGGAAACCGCTTAAGAGAGTGAGTGCACCATTCTCAGAGGAACTGCAGATACTGAAATGATGCGTGGAGTGAAGTGAGCAAGCTATTTTTCCATCTCCCTGGCGAGCATCGCCCACCTGTCTGCTGAGGCTCCCTCAGCAGACTGAAGCTGACTACTGCTGCGCAGCTGCTACAGACTGTGGGCTGCGCATTGTGACACGTGGTCCCATTGTGACACGTGGTCCCATTGTTTCAGGAATAGAACACATCCAAGCATTGTGTTCTATGAATGGCATGATTCCTATCACAGTGTTCCATGGATGGAACACATCCTATTTACTGCAGGCAAGCAGCGCACCTAGCTGCTGCTGCTGCTGCTACAAGCCACTAGAATACCGTCTGTCAGACAGGTGGACGTAGGCCGAACATTCAAATAACTCGCCAGATAAATCGTTGCTTTTCCATTTAATTCATATATGAATTAATTCAAAATTGAACAGTAAATTTCAAAGTTGGAAGGCCACAAGAGGGGGACAATGTTTCAAAAACGAAACGACATATCATTGCATGAGGGATGTGGTAGGAATTGAATGCTTGAATTAAGACTGGGGAAGTACTGAGGGGAAGGGGCTGCAGGCCTTGTAGCAGGTGGGTGTGCAGAAATGTAGCTATCCAAAGCCAAACACATTACTGCAGCTTGTCACACCTGTACCTACTAAGCAGCAAAGGCCAAGATAGATCGTTATTTTACTGACAGATTGAATACAGTGCAATGCCTCCCATATAGAGGTGAATAAGAGTAGTAGTAGTAGTAATAGTAGTAGTAGAAGAGTTGGTCAAGTTAAATCAAGGCTAAGGAATTGGAAATGTGCAACTTGGACCAAGAAAAACTAATTACAGAGCAACGACATTTGAAAAAAGCATTCAAATCATGCTTTGAAAACACTACTTGTGTATCCCGATTTCAATTCAATCTGTCTTTGGAAACCGCTTAAGAGAGTGAGTGCACCATTCTCAGAGGAACTGCAGATACTGAAATGATGTGTGGAGTGAAGTGAGCAAGCTATTTTTCCATCTCCCTGGCGAGCATCGCCCACCTGTCTGCTGAGGCTCCCTCAGCAGACTGGAACTGACTACTACTGCACAGCTGCTACAGACTGTGGGCTGCCCATTGTGACACGTGGTCCCATTGTTCCAGGATTAGAACACATCCAAGCATTGTGTTCTATGAATGGCATGATTCCTATCACAGTGTTCCATGGATGGAACACATCCTATTTACTGCAGGCAAGCAGCGCACCTAGCTGCTGCTGCTGCTGCTGCTGCTACAAGCCACTAGAATACCGTCTGTCAGACAGTTGGACGTAGGCCGAACATTCAAATAACTAGCCAGATAAATCGTTGCTTTTCCATTTAATTCATATATGAATTAATTCAAAATTGAACAGTAAATTTCAAAGTTGGAAGGCCACAAGAGGGGGACAATGTTTCAAAAACGAAACGACATATCATTGCATGAGGGATGTGGTAGGAATTGAATGCTTTAATTAAGACTGGGGAAGTACTGAGGGGAAGGGGCTGCAGGCCTTGTAGCAGGTGGGTGTGCAGAAATGTAGCTATCCAAAGCCAAACACATTACTGCAGCTTGTCACACCTGTACCTATCAAGCAGCAAAGGCCAAGATAGATCGTTATTTTACTGACAAATTGAATACAGTGCAATGCCTCCCATATAGAGGTGAATAAGAGTAGTAGTAGTAGTAGTAGTAGTAGAAGAGTTGGTCAAGTTAAATCAAGGCTAAGGAATTGGAAATGTGCAACTTGGACCAAGAAAAACTAATTACAGAGCAACTACATTTGAAAAAAGCATTCAAATCATGCTTTGAAAACACTACTTGTCTATCCCGATTTCAATTCAATCTGTCTTTGGAAACCGCTTAAGAGAGTGAGTGCACCATTCTCAGAGGAACTGCAGATACTGAAATGATGTGTGGAGTGAAGTGAGCAAGCTATTTTTCCATCTCCCTGGCGAGCATCGCCCACCTGTCTGCTGAGGCTCCCTCAGCAGACTGAAGCTGACTACTACTGCGCAGCTGCTACAGACTGTGGGCTGCCCATTGTGACACGTGGTCCCATTGTGACACGTGGTCCCATTGTTCCAGGAATAGAACACATCCAAGCATTGTGTTCTATGAATGGCATGATTCCTATCACAGTGTTCCATGGATGGAACACATCCTATTTACTGCAGGCAAGCAGCGCACCTAGCTGCTGCTGCTGCTGCTACAAGCCACTAGAATACCGTCTGTCAGACAGTTGGACGTAGGCTGAACATTCAAATAACTCGCCAGATAAATCGTTGCTTTTCCATTTAATTCATATATGAATTAATTCAAAATTGAACAGTAAATTTCAAAGTTGGAAGGCCACAAGAGGGGGACAATGTTTCAAAAACGAAACGACATATCATTGCATGAGGGATGTGGTAGGAATTGAATGCTTGAATTAAGACTGGGGAAGTACTGAGGGGAAGGGGCTGCAGGCCTTGTAGCAGGTGGGTGTGCAGAAATGTAGCTATCCAAAGCCAAACACATTACTGCAGCTTGTCACACCTGTACCTACCAAGCAGCAAAGGCCAAGATAGATCGTTATTTTACTGACAGATTGAATACAGTGCAATGCCTCCCATATAGAGGTGAATAAGAGTAGTAGTAGTAGTAGTATTAGTAGAAGAGTTGGTCAAGTTAAATCAAGGCTAAGGAATTGGAAATGTGCAACTTGGACCAAGAAAAACTAATTACAGAGCAACGACATTTGAAAAAAGCATTCAAATCATGCTTTGAAAACACTACTTGTGTATCCCAATTTCAATTCAATCTGTCTTTGGAAACCGCTTAAGAGAGTGAGTGCACCATTCTCAGAGGAACTGCAGATACTGAAATGATGCGTGGAGTGAAGTGAGCAAGCTATTTTTCCATCTCCCTGGCGAGCATCGCCCACCAGTCTGCTGAGGCTCCCTCAGCAGACTGAAGCTGACTACTACTGCGCAGCTGCTACAGACTGTGGGCTGCCCATTGTGACACGTGGTCCCATTGTGACACGTGGTCCCATTGTTCCAGGAATAGAGCACATCCAAGCATTGTGTTCTATGAATGGCATGATTCCTATCACAGTGTTCCATGGACGGAACACATCCTATTTACTGCAGGCAAGCAGCGCACCTAGCTGCTGCTGCTGCTGCTGCTACAAGCCACTAGAATACCGTCTGTCAGACAGGTGGACGTAGGCCGAACATTCAAATAACTCGCCAGATAAATCGTTGCTTTTCCATTTAATTCATATATGAATTAATTCAAAATTGAACAGTAAATTTCAAAGTTGGAAGGCCACAAGAGGGGGACAATGTTTCAAAAATGAAACGACATATCATTGCATGAGGGATGTGGTAGGAATTGAATGCTTGAATTAAGACTGGGGAAGTACTGAGGGGAAGGGGCTGCAGGCCTTGTAGCAGGTGGGTGTGCAGAAATGTAGCTTTCCAAAGCCAAACACATTACTGCAGCTTGTCACACCTGTACCTACCAAGCAGCAAAGGCCAAGATAGATCGTTATTTTACTGACAGATTGAATACAGTGCAATGCCTCCCATATAGAGGTGAATAAGAGTAGTAGTAGTAGTAGTAGAAGAGTTGGTCAAGTTAAATCAAGGCTAAGGAATTGGAAATGTGCAACTTGGACCAAGAAAAACTAACTACAGAGCAACGACATTTGAAAAAAGCATTCAAATCATGCTTTGAAAACACTACTTGTGTATCCCAATTTCAATTCAATCTGTCTTTGTAAACCGCTTAAGAGAGTGAGTGCACCATTCTCAGAGGAACTGCAGATACTGAAATGATGCGTGGAGTGAAGTGAGCAAGCTATTTTTCCATCTCCCTGGCAAGCATCGCCCACTTGTCTGCTGAGGCTCCCTCAGCAGACTGAAGCTGACTACTACTGCGCAGCTGCTACAGACTGTGGGCTGCCCATTGTGACACGTGGTCCCATTGTGACACGTGGTCCCATTGTTTCAGGAATAGAACACATCCAAGCATTGTGTTCTATGAATAGCATGATTCCTTTCACAGTGCTCCATGGATGGAACACATCCTATTTACTGCAGGCAAGCAGCGCACCTAGCTGCTGCTGCTGCTGCTACAAGCCACTAGAAATGTGTGTTCATTGAAACCGCTGGTTTTTGATAGTTTGGGCCCTATTGAATAATGAATGTTTTGAATTTTCTCCAAAAGTAAAGTAGTTGCAAACTCATCCTTTTAGAAACTTGTTTGGGCTGTTGAGAGGAGTAAAAAACTATCAAAAATTTCAATCCTGCATGATTCTACCAAGAAATGTGATTCTTCATTCAAAACGCTGGTTTTTGCTATTGGGCTCTATTGAATAATGAATGTTTTGAATTTTCTCCAAAAGTAAAGTAGTTGCAAACTCATGCTTTTAGAGACTTGTTTGGGCTCATGAGAGGAGTAGAAAAACATCAAAAATTTCAGTCCTGCATGATTCTACCAAGAAATGTGTGTTCATTGAAACCGCTGGTTTTTGATAGTTTGGGCCCTATTGAATAATGAATGTTTTGCATTTTCTCCAAAAGTAAAGTAGTTGCAAACTCATCCTTTTAGAAACTTGTTTGGGCTGTTGAGAGGAGTAAAAAACCATCAAAAATTTCAATCCTGCATGATTTTACCAAGAAATGTGATTCTTCATTCAAAACCTGATTTTTGCTATTGGGCTCTATTGAATAGTGAATGTTTTGTATTTTCTCCAAAAGTAAAGTAGTTGCAAACTCATGCTTTTAGAGACTTGTTTGGGCTCATGAGAGGAGTAGAAAAACATCAAAAATTTCAGTCCTGCATGATTCTACCAAGAAATGTGTTCATTCAAACCGCTGGTTTTTGATAGTTTGGGCCCTATTGAATAATGAATGTTTTGAATTTTCTCCAAAAGTAAAGTAGTTGCAAACTCATCCTTTTAGAAACTTGTTTGGGCTGTTGAGAGGAGTAAAAAACCATCAAAAATTTCAATCCTGCATGATTCTACCAAGAAATGTGATTCTTCATTCAAAACGCTGGTTTTTGCTATTGGGCTCTATTGAATAATGAATGTTTTGAATTTTCTCCAAAAGTAAAGTAGTTGCAAACTCATGTTTTTAGAGACTTGTTTGGGCTCATGAGAGGAGTAGAAAAACATCAAATATTTCAGTCCTGCATGATTCTACCAAGAAATGTGTGTTCATTGAAACCGCTGGTTTTTGATAGTTTGGGCCCTATTGAATAATGAATGTTTTGAATTTTCTCCAAAAGTAAAGTAGTTGCAAACTCATCCTTTTAGAAACTTGTTTGGGCTGTTGAGAGGAGAAAAAACCATCAAAAATTTCAATCCTGCATGATTCTACCAAGAAATGTGATTCTTCATTCAAAACGCTGGTTTTTGCTATTGGGCTCTATTGAATAATGAATGTTTTGAATTTTCTCCAAAAGTAAAGTAGTTGCAAACTCATGCTTTTAGAGACTTGTTTGGGCTCATGAGAGGAGTAGAAAAACATCAAAAATTTCAGTCCTGCATGATTCTACCAAGAAATGTGTGTTCATTAAAACCGCTGGTTTTTGATAGTTTGGGCCCTATTGAATAATGAATGTTTTGAATTTTCTCCAAAAGTAAAGTAGTTGCAAACTCATCCTTTTAGAAACTTGTTTGGGCTGTTGAGAAGAGTAAAAAACCATCAAAAATTTCAATCCTGCATGATTCTACCAAGAAATGTGATTCTTCATTCAAAACGCTGGTTTTTGCTATTGGGCTCTATTGAATAATGACTGAAATTTTTGATGTTTTTCTACTCCTCTCATGAGCCCAAACAAGTCTCTAAAAGCATGAGTTTGCAACTACTTTACTTTTGGAGAAAATTCAAAACATTCATTATTCAATAGAGCCCAATAGCAAAAACCAGCGTTTTGAATGAAGAATCACATTTCTTGGTAGAATCATGCATGATTGAAATTTTTGATGGTTTTTTACTCCTCTCAACAGCCCAAACAAGTTTCTAAAAGGATGAGTTTGCAACTACTTTACTTTTGGAGAAAATTCAAAACATTCATTATTCAATAGGGCTCAAACTATCAAAAACCAGCGGTTTCAATGAACACACATTTCTTGGTAGAATCATGCAGGACTGAAATTTTTGATGTTTTTCTACTCCTCTCATGAGCCCAAACAAGTCTCTAAAAGCATGAGTTTGCAACTACTTTACTTTTGGAGAAAATTCAAAACATTCATTATTCAATAGACCCAATAGCAAAAACCAGCGTTTTGAATGAAGACTCACATTTCTTGGTAGAATCATGCAGGATTGAAATTTTTGATGGTTTTTTACTCCTCTCAACAGCCCAAACAAGTTTCTAAAAGGATGAGTTTGCAACTACTTTACTTTTGGAGAAAATTCAAAACATTCATTATTCAATAGGGCCCAAACTATCAAAAACCAGCGGTTTGAATGAACACATTTCTTGGTAGAATCATGCAGGACTGAAATTTTTGATGTTTTTCTACTCCTCTCATGAGCCCAAACAAGTCTCTAAAAGCATGAGTTTGCAACTACTTTACTTTTGGAGAAAATACAAAACATTCACTATTCAATAGAGCCCAATAGCAAAAATCAGGTTTTGAATGAAGAATCACATTTCTTGGTAAAATCATGCAGGATTGAAATTTTTGATGGTTTTTTACTCCTCTCAACAGCCCAAACAAGTTTCTAAAAGGATGAGTTTGCAACTACTTTACTTTTGGAGAAAATTCAAAACATTCATTATTCAATAGAGCCCAATAGCAAAAACCAGCGTTTTGAATGAAGAATCACATTTCTTGGTAGAATCATGCAGGATTGAAATTTTTGATGGTTTTTTACTCCTCTCAACAGCCCAAACAAGTTTCTAAAAGGATGAGTTTGCAACTACTTTACTTTTGGAGAAAATTCAAAACATTCATTATTCAATAGGGCCCAAACTATCAAAAACCAGCGGTTTCAATGAAAACAAATTTCTTGGTAGAATCATGCAGGACTGAAATTTTTGATGTTTTTCTACTCCTCTCATGAGCCCAAACAAGTCTCTAAAAGCATGAGTTTGCAACTACTTTACTTTTGGAGAAAATTCAAAACATTCATTATTCAATAGAGCCCAATAGCAAAAACCAGCGTTTTGAATGAAGAATCACATTTCTTGGTAGAATCATGCAGGATTGAAATTTTTAATGGTTTTTTACTCCTCTCAACAGCCCAAACAAGTTTCTAAAAGGATGAGCTTGCAACTACTTTACTTTTGGAGAAAATTCAAAACATTCATTATTCAATAGGGCCCAAACTATCAAAAACCAGCCGTTTCAATGAACACACATGTCTTGGTAGAATCAAACTCATCCTTTTAGAAACTTGTTTGGGCTGTTGAGAGGAGTAAAAAACCATCAAAAATTTCAATCCTGCATGATTCTACCAAGAAATGTGATTCTTCATTCAAAACGCTGGCTTTTGCTATTGGGCTCTATTGAATAATGAATGTTTTGAATTTTCTCCAAAAGTAAAGTAGTTGCAAACTCATGCTTTTAGAGACTTGTTTGGGCTCATGAGAGGAGTAGAAAAACATCAAAAATTTCAGTCCTGCATGATTCTACCAAGACATGTGTGTTCATTGAAACGGCTGGTTTTTGATAGTTTGGGCCCTATTGAATAATGAATGTTTTGAATTTTCTCCAAAAGTAAAGTAGTTGCAAACTCATCCTTTTAGAAACTTGTTTGGGCTGTTGAGAGGAGTAAAACACCATCAAAAATTTCAATCCTGCATGATTCTACCAAGAAATGTGATTCTTCATTCAAAACGCTGGTTTTTGCTATTGGGCTCTACTGAATAATGAATGTTTTGAATTTTCTCCAAAAGTAAAGTAGTTGCAAACTCATGCTTTTAGAGACTTGTTTGGGCTCATGAGAGGAGTAGAAAAACATCAAAAATTTCAGTCCTGCATGACTCTACCAAGAAATGTGTGTTCATTGAAACCGCTGGTTTTTGATAGTTTGGGCCCTATTGAATAATGAATGTTTTGAATTTTCTCCAAAAGTAAAGTAGTTGCAAACTCATGCTTTTAGAGACTTGTTTGGGCTCATGAGAGGAGTAGAAAAACATCAAAAATTTCAGTCCTGCATGATTCTACCAAGAAATGTGTGTTCATTGAAACCGCTGGTTTTTGATAGTTTGGGCCGTATTGAATAATGAATGTTTTGAATTTTCTCCAAAAGTAAAGTAGTTGCAAACTCATCCTTTTAGAAACTTGTTTGGGCTGTTGAGAGGAGTAAAAAACCATCAAAAATTTCAATCCTGCATGATTCTACCAAGAAATGTGATTCTTCATTCAAAACGCTGGTTTTTGCTATTGGGCTCTATTGAATAATGAATGTTTTGAATTTTCTCCAAAAGTAAAGTAGTTGCAAACTCATGCTGTTAGAGACTTGTTTGGGCTCATGAGAGGAGTAGAAAAACATCAAAAATTTCAGTCCTGCATGATTCTACCAAGAAATGTGTGTTCATTGAAACCGCTGGTTTTTGATAGTTTGGGCCCTATTGAATAATGAATGTTTTGAATTTTCTCCAAAAGTAAAGTAGTTGCAAACTCATCCTTTTAGAAACTTGTTTGGGCTGTTGAGAGGAGTAAAAAACCATCAAAAATTTCAATCCTGCATGATTCTACCAAGAAATGTGATTCTTCATTCAAAACGCTGGTTTTTGCTATTTGGCTCTATTGAATAATGAATGTTTTGAATTTTCTCCAAAAGTAAAGTAGTTGCAAACTCATGCTTTTAGAGACTTGTTTGGGCTCATGAGAGGAGTAGAAAAACATCAAAAATTTCAGTCCTGCATGATTCTACCAAGAAATGTGTGTTCATTGAAACCGCTGGTTTTTGATAGTTTGGGCCCTATTGAATAATGAATGTTTTGAATTTTCTCCAAAAGTAAAGTAGTTGCAAACTCATCCTTTTAGAAACTTGTTTGGGCTGTTGAGAGGAGTAAAAAACCATCAAAAATTTCAATCCTGCATGATTTTACCAAGAAATGTGATTCTTCATTCAAAACCTGATTTTTGCTATTGGGCTATATTGAATAGTGAATGTTTTGTATTTTCTCCAAAAGTAAAGTAGTTGCAAACTCATGCTTTTAGAGACTTGTTTGGGCTCATGAGAGGAGTAGAAAAACATCAAAAATTTCAGTCCTGCATGATTCTACCAAGAAATGTGTTCATTCAAACCGCTGGTTTTTGATAGTTTGGGCCCTATTGAATAATGAATGTTTTGAATTTTCTACAAAAGTAAAGTAGTTGCAAACTCATCCTTTTAGAAACTTGTTTGGGCTGTTGAGAGGAGTAAAAAACCATCAAAAATTTCAATCCTGCATGATTCTACCAAGAAATGTGATTCTTCATTCAAAACGCTGGTTTTTGCTATTGGGCTCTATTGAATAATGAATGTTTTGAATTTTCTCCAAAAGTAAAGTAGTTGCAAACTCATGCTTTTAGAGACTTGTTTGGGCTCATGAGAGGAGTAGAAAAACATCAAATATTTCAGTCCTGCATGATTATACCAAGAAATGTGTGTTCATTGAAACCGCTGGTTTTTGATAGTTTGGGCCCTATTGAATAATGAATGTTTTGAATTTTCTCCAAAAGTAAAGTAGTTGCAAACTCATCCTTTTAGAAACTTGTTTGGGCTGTTGAGAGGAGTAAAAAACCATCAAAAATTTCAATCCTGCATGATTCTACCAAGAAATGTGATTCTTCATTCAAAACGCTGGTTTTTGCTATTGGGCTCTATTGAATAATGAATGTTTTGAATTTTCTCCAAAAGTAAAGTAGTTGCAAACTCATGTTTTTAGAGACTTGTTTGGGCTCATGAGAGGAGTAGAAAAACATCAAAAATTTCAGTCCTGCATGATTCTACCAAGAAATGTGTGTTCATTGAAACCGCTGGTTTTTGATAGTTTGGGCCCTATTGAATAATGAATGTTTTGAATTTTCTCCAAAAGTAAAGTAGTTGCAAACTCATCCTTTTAGAAACTTGTTTGGGCTGTTGAGAGGAGTAAAAAACCATCAAAAATTTCAATCCTGCATGATTCTACCAAGAAATGTGATTCTTCATTCAAAACGCTGGTTTTTGCTATTGGGCTCTATTGAATAATGACTGAAATTTTTGATGTTTTTCTACTCCTCTCATGAGCCCAAACAAGTCTCTAAAAGCATGAGTTTGCAACTACTTTACTTTTGGAGAAAATTCAAAACATTCATTATTCAATAGAGCCCAATAGCAAAAACCAGCGTTTTGAATGAAGAATCACATTTCTTGGTAGAATCATGCAGGATTGAAATTTTTGATGGTTTTTTACTCCTCTCAACAGCCCAAACAAGTTTCTAAAAGGATGAGTTTGCAACTACTTTACTTTTGGAGAAAATTCAAAACATTCATTATTCAATACGGCCCAAACTATCAAAAACCAGCGGTTTCAATGAACACACATTTCTTGGTAGAATCATGCAGGACTGAAATTTTTGATGTTTTTCTACTCCTCTCATGAGCCCAAACAAGTCTCTAAAAGCATGAGTTTGCAACTACTTTACTTTTGGAGAAAATTCAAAACATTCATTATTCAATAGACCCAATAGCAAAAACCAGCGTTTTGAATGAAGAATCACATTTCTTGGTAGAATCATGCAGGATTGAAATTTTTGATGGTTTTTTACTCCTCTCAACAGCCCAAACAAGTTTCTAAAAGGATGAGTTTGCAACTACTTTACTTTTGGAGAAAATTCAAAACATTCATTATTCAATAGGGCCCAAACTATCAAAAACCAGCGGTTTGAATGAACACATTTCTTGGTAGAATCATGCAGGACTGAAATTTTTGATGTTTTTCTACTCCTCTCATGAACCCAAACAAGTCTCTAAAAGCATGAGTTTGCAACTACGTTACTTTTGGAGAAAATTCAAAACATTCACTATTCAATAGAGCCCAATAGCAAAAATCAGGTTTTGAATGAAGAATCACATTTCTTGGTAAAATCATGCAGGATTGAAATTTCTGATGGTTTTTTACTCCTCTCAACAGCCCAAACAAGTTTCTAAAAGGATGAGTTTGCAACTACTTTACTTTTGGAGAAAATTCAAAACATTCATTATTCAATAGGGCCCAAACTATCAAAAACCAGCGGTTTCAATGAACACACATTTCTTGGTAGAATCATGCAGGACTGAAATATTTGATGTTTTTCTACTCCTCTCATGAGCCCAAACAAGTCTCTAAAAGCATGAGTTTGCAACTACTTTAGTTTTGGAGAAAATTCAAAACATTCATTATTCAATAGAGCCCAATAGCAAAAACCAGCGTTTTGAATGAAGAATCACATTTCTTGGTAGAATCATGCAGGATTGAAATTTTTGATGGTTTTTTACTCCTCTCAACAGCCCAAACAAGTCTCTAAAAGGATGAGTTTGCAACTACTTTACTTTTGGAGAAAATTCAAAACATTCATTATTCAATAGGGCCCAAACTATCAAAAACCAGCGGTTTCAATGAACACACATTTCTTGGTAGAATCATGCAGGACTGAAATTTTTGATGTTTTTCTACTCCTCTCATGAGCCCAAACAAGTCTCTAAAAGCATGAGTTTGCAACTACTTTACTTTTGGAGAAAATTCAAAACATTCATTATTCAATAGAGCCCAATAGCAAAAACCAGCGTTTTGAATGAAGAATCACATTTCTTGGTAGAATCATGCAGGATTGAAATTTTTGATGGTTTTTTACTCCTCTCAACAGCCCAAACAAGTTTCTAAAAGGATGAGTTTGCAACTACTTTACTTTTGGAGAAAATTCAAAACATTTATTATTCAATAGGGCCCAAACTATCAAAAACCAGCGGTTTCAATGAACACACATTTCTTGGTAGAATCATGCAGGACTGAAATTTTTGATGTTTTTCTACTCCTCTCATGAGCCCAAACAAGTCTCTAAAAGCATGAGTTTGCAACTACTTTACTTTTGGAGAAAATTCAAAACATTCATTATTCAATAGGGCCCAAACTATCAAAAACCAGCGGTTTGAATGAACACACATTTCTTGGTAGAATCATGCAGGACTGAAATTTTTGATGTTTTTCTACTCCTCTCATGAGCCCAAACAAGTCTCTAAAAGCATGAGTTTGCAACTACTTTACTTTTGGAGAAAATTCAAAACATTCATTATTCAATAGAGCCCAATAGCAAAAACCAGCGTTTTGAATGAAGAATCACATTTCTTGGTAGAATCATGCAGGATTGAAATTTTTGTTGGTTTTTTACTCCTCTCAACAGCCCAAACAAGTTTCTAAAAGGATGAGTTTGCAACTACTTTACTTTTGGAGAAAATTCAAAACATTCATTATTCAATAGGGCCCAAACTATCAAAAACCAGCGGTTTGAATGAACACATTTCTTGGTAGAATCATGCAGGACTGAAATTTTTGATGTTTTTCTACTCCTCTCATGAGCCCAAACAAGTCTCTAAAAGCATGAGTTTGCAACTACTTTACTTTTGGAGAAAATTCAAAACATTCATTATTCAATAGAGCCCAATAGCAAAAACCAGCGTTTTGAATGAAGAATCACATTTCTTGGTAGAATCATGCAGGATTGAAATTTTTGATGGTTTTTTACTCCTCTCAACAGCCCAAACAAGTTTCTAAAAGGATGAGTTTGCAACTACTTTACTTTTGGAGAAAATTCAAAACATTCATTATTCAATAGGGCCCAAACTATCAAAAACCAGCGGTTTGAATGAACACATTTCTTGGTAGAATCATGCAGGACTGAAATTTTTGATGTTTTTCTACTCCGCTCATGAGCCCAAACAAGTCTCTAAAAGCATGAGTTTGCAACTACTTTACTTTTGGAGAAAATTCAAAACATTCATTATTCATTAGAGCCCAATAGCAAAAACCAGCGTTTTGAATGAAGAATCACATTTCTTGGTAGAATCATGCAGGATTGAAATTTTTGATGGTTTTTTACTCCTCTCAACAGCCCAAACAAGTTTCTAAAAGGATGAGTTTGCAACTACTTTACTTTTGGAGAAAATTCAAAACATTCATTATTCAATAGGGCCCAAACTATCAAAAACCAGCGGTTTCAATGAACACACATTTCTTGGTAGAATCATGCAGGACTGAAATTTTTGATGTTTTTCTACTCCTCTCATGAGCCCAAACAAGTCTTTAAAAGCATGAGTTTGCAAATACTTTACTTTTGGAGAAAATTCAAAACATTCATTATTCAATAGGGCCCAAACTATCAAAAACCAGCGGTTTGAACGAACACGCATTTCTTGGTAGAATCATGCAGGACTGAAATTTTTGATGTTTTTCTACTCCTCTCATGAGCCCAAACAAGTCTCTAAAACCATGAGTTTGCAACTACTTTACTTTTGGAGAAAATTCAAAACATTCATTATTCAATAGAGCCCAATAGCAAAAACCAGCGTTTTGAATGAAGAATCACATTTCTTGGTAGAATCATGTAGGATTGAAATTTTTGATGGTTTTTTACTCCTCTCAACAGCCCAAACAAGTTTCTAAAAGGATGAGTTTGCAACTACTTTACTTTTGGAGAAAATTCAAAACATTCATTATTCAATAGGGCCCAAACTATCAAAAACCAGCGGTTTGAATGAACACATTTCTTGGTAGAATCATGCAGGACTGAAATTTTTGATGTTTTTCTACTCCTCTCATGAGCCCAAACAAGTCTCTAAAAGCATGAGTTTGCAACTACTTTACTTTTGAAGAAAATTCAAAACATTCACTATTCAATAGAGCCCAATAGCAAAAATCAGGTTTTCAATGAAGAATCACATTTCTTGGTAAAATCATGCAGGATTGAAATTTTTGATGGTTTTTTACTCCTCTCAACAGCCCAAACAAGTTTCTAAAAGGATGAGTTTGCAACTACTTTACTTTTGGAGAAAATTCAAAACATTCATTATTCAATAGGGCCCAAACGATCAAAAACCAGCGGTTTCAATGAACACACATTTCTTGGTAGAATCATGCAGGACTGAAATTTTTGATGTTTTTCTACTCCTCTCATGAGCCCAAACAAGTCTCTAAAAGCATGAGTTTGCAACTACTTTACTTTTGGAGAAAATTCAAAACATTCATTATTCAATAGAGCACAATAGCAAAAACCAGCGTTTTGAATGAAGAATCACATTTCTTGGTAGAATCATGCAGGATTGAAATTTTTGATGGTTTTTTACTACTCTCAACAGCCCAAACAAGTTTCTAAAAGGATGAGTTTGCAACTACTTTACTTTTGGAGAAAATTCAAAACATTCATTATTCAATAGGGCCCAAACGATCAAAAACCAGCGGTTTGAATGAACACACATTTCTTGGTAGAATCATGCAGGACTGAA
Source organism: Dendrobates tinctorius (assembly GCF_039654945.1). Lineage (NCBI taxonomy): Eukaryota > Metazoa > Chordata > Amphibia > Anura > Dendrobatidae > Dendrobates > Dendrobates tinctorius. The sequence goes on from NW_027361793.1 coordinate 29,699,835, forward strand.
ATTTTTGATGTTTTTCTACTCCTCTCATGAGCCCAAACAAGTCTCTAAAAGCATGAGTTTGCAAATACTTTACTTTTGGAGAAAATTCAAAACATTCATTATTCAATAGAGCCCAATAGCAAAAACCAGCGTTTTGAATGAAGAATCACATTTCTTGGTAGAATCATGCAGGATTGAAATTTTTGATGGTTTTTTACTCCTCTCAACAGCCCAAACAAGTTTCTAAAAGGATGAGTTTGCAACTACTTTACTTTTGGAGAAAATTCAAAACATTCATTATTCAATAGGGCCCAAACTATCAAAAACCAGCGGTTTCAATGAACACACATTTCTTGGTAGAATCATGCAGGACTGAAATTTTTGATGTTTTTCTACTCCTCTCATGAGCCCAAACAAGTCTCTAAAAGCATGAGTTTGCAACTACTTTACTTTTGGAGAAAATTCAAAACATTCATTATTCAATAGAGCACAATAGCAAAAACCAGCGTTTTGAATGAAGAATCACATTTCTTGGTAGAATCATGCAGGATTGAAATTTTTGATGGTTTTTTACTCCTCTCAACAGCCCAAACAAGTTTCTAAAAGGATGAGTTTGCAACTACTTTACTTTTGGAGAAAATTCAAAACATTCATTATTCAATAGGGCCCAAACTATCAAAAACCAGCGGTTTGAATGAACACACATTTCTTGGTAGAATCATGCAGGAATGAAATTTTTGATGTTTTTCTACTCCTCTCATGAGCCCAAACAAGTCTCTAAAACCATGAGTTTGCAACTACTTTACTTTTGGAGAAAATTCAAAACATTCATTATTCAATAGAGCCCAATAGCAAAAACCAGCGTTTTGAATGAAGAATCACATTTCTTGGTAGAATCATGTAGGATTGAAATTTTTGATGGTTTTTTACTCCTCTCAACAGCCCAAACAAGTTTCTAAAAGGATGAGTTTGCAACTACTTTACTTTTGGAGAAAATTCAAAACATTCATTATTCAATAGGGCCCAAACTATCAAAAACCAGCGGTTTGAATGAACACATTTCTTGGTAGAATCATGCAGGACTGAAATTTTTGATGTTTTTCTACTCCTCTCATGAGCCCAAACAAGTCTCTAAAAGCATGAGTTTGCAACTACTTTACTTTTGAAGAAAATTCAAAACATTCACTATTCAATAGAGCCCAATAGCAAAAATCAGGTTTTCAATGAAGAATCACATTTCTTGGTAAAATTATGCAGGATTGAAATTTTTGATGGTTTTTTACTCCTCTCAACAGCCCAAACAAGTTTCTAAAAGGATGAGTTTGCAACTACTTTACTTTTGGAGAAAATTCAAAACATTCATTATTCAATAGGGCCCAAACGATCAAAAACCAGCGGTTTCAATGAACACACATTTCTTGGTAGAATCATGCAGGACTGAAATTTTTGATGTTTTTCTACTCCTCTCATGAGCCCAAACAAGTCTCTAAAAGCATGAGTTTGCAACTACTTTACTTTTGGAGAAAATTCAAAACATTCATTATTCAATAGAGCACAATAGCAAAAACCAGCGTTTTGAATGAAGAATCACATTTCTTGGTAGAATCATGCAGGATTGAAATTTTTGATGGTTTTTTACTCCTCTCAACAGCCCAAACAAGTTTCTAAAAGGATGAGTTTGCAACTACTTTACTTTTGGAGAAAATTCAAAACATTCATTATTCAATAGGGCCCAAACTATCAAAAACCAGCGGTTTGAATGAACACACATTTCTTGGTAGAATCATGCAGGAATGAAATTTTTGATGTTTTTCTACTCCTCTCATGAGCCCAAACAAGTCTCTAAAAGCATGAGTTTGCAACTACTTTACTTTTGGAGAAAATTCAAAACATTCATTATTCAATAGAGCCCAATAGCAAAAACCAGCGTTTTGAATGAAGAATCACATTTCTTGGTAGAATGATGCAGGATTGAAATTTTTGATGGTTTTTTACTCCTCTCAACAGCCCAAACAAGTTTCTAAAAGGATGAGATTGCAACTTCTTTACTTTTGGAGAAAATTCAAAACATTCATTATTCAATAAGGCCCAAACTATCAAAAACCAGCCGTTTCAATGAACACACATGTCTTGGTAGAATCAAACTCATCCTTTTAGAAACTTGTTTGGGCTGTTGAGAGGAGTAAAAAACCATCAAAAATTTCAATCCTGCATGATTCTACCAAGAAATGTGATTCTTCATTCAAAACGCTGGTTTTTGCTATTGGGCTCTATTGAATAATGAATGTTTTGAATTTTCTCCAAAAGTAAAGTAGTTGCAAACTCATGCTTTTAGAGACTTGTTTGGGCTCATGAGAGGAGTAGAAAAACATCAAAAATTTCAGTCCTGCATGATTCTACCAAGACATGTGTGTTCATTGAAACGGCTGGTTTTTGATAGTTTGGGCCCTATTGAATAATGAATGTTTTGAATTTTCTCCAAAAGTAAAGTAGTTGCAAACTCATCCTTTTAGAAACTTGTTTGGGCTGTTGAGAGGAGTAAAACACCATCAAAAATTTCAATCCTGCATGATTCTACCAAGAAATGTGATTCTTCATTCAAAACGCTGGTTTTTGCTATTGGGCTCTATTGAATAATGAATGTTTTGAATTTTCTCCAAAAGTAAAGTAGTTGCAAACTCATGCTTTTAGAGACTTGTTTGGGCTCATGAGAGGAGTAGAAAAACATCAAAAATTTCAGTCCTGCATGATTCTACCAAGAAATGTGTGTTCATTGAAACCGCTGGTTTTTGATAGTTTGGGCCCTATTGAATAATGAATGTTTTGAATTTTCTCCAAAAGTAAAGTAGTTGCAAACTCATCCTTTTAGAAACTTGTTTGGGCTGTTGAGAGGAGTAAAAAACCATCAAAAATTTCAATCCTGCATGATTCTACCAAGAAATGTGATTCTTCATTCAAAACGCTGGTTTTTGCTATTGGGCTCTATTGAATAATGAATGTTTTGAATTTTCTCCAAAAGTAAAGTAGTTGCAAACTCATGCTGTTAGAGACTTGTTTGGGCTCATGAGAGGAGTAGAAAAACATCAAAAATTTCAGTCCTGCATGATTCTACCAAGAAATGTGTGTTCATTGAAACCGCTGGTTTTTGATAGTTTGGGCCCTATTGAATAATGAATGTTTTGAATTTTCTCCAAAAGTAAAGTAGTTGCAAACTCATCCTTTTAGAAACTTGTTTGGGCTGTTGAGAGGAGTAAAAAACCATCAAAAATTTCAATCCTGCATGATTCTACCAAGAAATGTGATTCTTCATTCAAAACGCTGGTTTTTGCTATTGGGCTCTATTGAATAATGAATGTTTTGAATTTTCTCCAAAACTAAAGTAGTTGCAAACTCATGCTTTTAGAGACTTGTTTGGGCTCATGAGAGGAGTAGAAAAACATCAAAAATTTCAGTCCTGCATGATTCTACCAAGAAATGTGTGTTCATTGAATCCGCTGGTTTTTGATAGTTTGGGCCCTATTGAATAATGAATGTTTTGAATTTTCTCCAAAAGTAAAGTAGTTGCAAACTCATCCTTTTAGAAACTTGTTTGGGCTGTTGAGAGGAGTAAAAAACCATCAAAAATTTCAATCCTGCATGATTTTACCAAGAAATGTGATTCTTCATTCAAAACCTGATTTTTGCTATTGGGCTTTATTGAATAGTGAATGTTTTGTATTTTCTCCAAAAGTAAAGTAGTTGCAAACTCATGCTTTTAGAGACTTGTTTGGGCTCATGAGAGGAGTAGAAAAACATCAAAAATTTCAGTCCTGCATGATTCTACCAAGAAATGTGTTCATTCAAACCGCTGGTTTTTGATAGTTTGGGCCCTATTGAATAATGAATGTTTTGAATTTTCTCCAAAAGTAAAGTAGTTGCAAACTCATCCTTTTAGAAACTTGTTTGGGCTGTTGAGAGGAGTAAAAAACCATCAAAAATTTCAATCCTGCATGATTCTACCAAGAAATGTGATTCTTCATTCAAAACGCTGGTTTTTGCTATTGGGCTCTATTGAATAATGAATGTTTTGAATTTTCTCCAAAAGTAAAGTAGTTGAAAACTCATGCTTTTAGAGACTTGTTTGGGCTCATGAGAGGAGTAGAAAAACATCAAATATTTCAGTCCTGCATGATTCTACCAAGAAATGTGTGTTCATTGAAACCGCTGGTTTTTGATAGTTTGGGCCCTATTGAATAATGAATGTTTTGAATTTTCTCCAAAAGTAAAGTAGTTGCAAACTCATCCTTTTAGAAACTTGTTTGGGCTGTTGAGAGGAGTAAAAAACCATCAAAAATTTCAATCCTGCATGATTCTACCAAGAAATGTGATTCTTCATTCAAAACGCTGGTTTTTTCTATTGGGCTCTATTGAATAATGAATGTTTTGAATTTTCTCCAAAAGTAAAGTAGTTGCAAACTCATGCTTTTAGAGACTTGTTTGGGCTCATGAGAGGAGTAGAAAAACATCAAAAATTTCAGTCCTGCATGATTCTACCAAGAAATGTGTGTTCATTGAAACCGCTGGTTTTTGATAGTTTGGGCCCTATTGAATAATGAATGTTTTGAATTTTCTCCAAAAGTAAAGTAGTTGCAAACTCATCCTTTTAGAAACTTGTTTGGGCTGTTGAGAGGAGTAAAAAACCATCAAAAATTTCAATCCTGCATGATTCTACCAAGAAATGTGATTCTTCATTCAAAACGCTGGTTTTTGCTATTGGGCTCTATTGAATAATGACTGAAATTTTTGATGTTTTTCTACTCCTCTCATGAGCCCAAACAAGTCTCTAAAAGCATGAGTTTGCAACTACTTTACTTTTGGAGAAAATTCAAAACATTCATTATTCAATAGACCCAATAGCAAAAACCAGCGTTTTGAATGAAGAATCACATTTCTTGGTAGAATCATGCAGGATTGAAATTTTTGATGGTTTTTTACTCCTCTCAACAGCCCAAACAAGTTTCTAAAAGGATGAGTTTGCAACTACTTTACTTTTGGAGAAAATTCAAAACATTCATTATTCAATAGGGCCCAAACTATCAAAAACCAGCGGTTTGAATGAACACATTTCTTGGTAGAATCATGCAGGACTGAAATTTTTGATGTTTTTCTACTCCTCTCATGAACCCAAACAAGTCTCTAAAAGCATGAGTTTGCAACTACTTTACTTTTGGAGAAAATTCAAAACATTCACTATTCAATAGAGCCCAATAGCAAAAATCAGGTTTTGAATGAAGAATCACATTTCTTGGTAAAATCATGCAGGATTGAAATTTTTGATGGTTTTTTACTCCTCTCAACAGCCCAAACAAGTTTCTAAAAGGATGAGTTTGCAACTACTTTACTTTTGGAGAAAATTCAAAACATTCATTATTCAATAGGGCCCAAACTATCAAAAACCAGCGGTTTCAATGAACACACATTTCTTGGTAGAATCATGCAGGACTGAAATTTTTGATTTTTTTCTACTCCTCTCATGAGCCCAAACAAGTCTCTAAAAGCATGAGTTTGCAACTACTTTACTTTTGGAGAAAATTCAAAACATTCATTATTCAATAGAGCCCAATAGCAAAAACCAGCGTTTTGAATGAAGAATCACATTTCTTGGTAGAATCATGCAGGATTGAAATTTTTGATGGTTTTTTACTCCTCTCAACAGCCCAAACAAGTTTCTAAAAGGATGAGTTTGCAACTACTTTACTTTTGGAGAAAATTCAAAACATTCATTATTCAATAGGGCCCAAACTATCAAAAACCAGCGGTTTCAATGAACACACATTTCTTGGTAGAATCATGCAGGACTGAAATTTTTGATGTTTTTCTACTCCTCTCATGAGCCCAAACAAGTCTCTAAAAGCATGAGTTTGCAACTACTTTACTTTTGGAGAAAATTCAAAACATTCATTATTCAATAGGGCCCAAACTATCAAAAACCAGCGGTTTCAATGAACACACATTTCTTGGTAGAATCATGCAGGACTGAAATTTTTGATGTTTTTCTACTCCTCTCATGAGCCCAAACAAGTCTCTAAAAGCATGAGTTTGCAACTACTTTACTTTTGGAGAAAATTCAAAACATTCATTATTCAATAGAGCCCAATAGCAAAAACCAGCGTTTTGAATGAAGAATCACATTTCTTGGTAGAATCATGCAGGATTGAAATTTTTGTTGGTTTTTTACTCCTCTCAACAGCCCAAACAAGTTTCTAAAAGGATGAGTTTGCAACTACTTTACTTTTGGAGAAAATTCAAAACATTCATTATTCAATAGGGCCCAAACTATCAAAAACCAGCGGTTTGAATGAACACATTTCTTGGTAGAATCATGCAGGACTGAAATTTTTGATGTTTTTCTACTCCTCTCATGAGCCCAAACAAGTCTCTAAAAGCATGAGTTTGCAACTACTTTACTTTTGAAGAAAATTCTAAACATTCACTATTCAATAGAGCCCAATAGCAAAAATCAGGTTTTCAATGAAGAATCACATTTCTTGGTAAAATCATGCAGGATTGAAATTTTTGATGGTTTTTTACTCCTCTCAACAGCCCAAACAAGTTTCTAAAAGGATGAGTTTGCAACTACTTTACTTTTGGAGAAAATTCAAAACATTCATTATTCAATAGGGCCCAAACGATCAAAAACCAGCGGTTTCAATGAACACACATTTCTTGGTAGAATCATGCAGGACTGAAATTTTTGATGTTTTTCTACTCCTCTCATGAGCCCAAACAAGTCTCTAAAAGCATGAGTTTGCAACTACTTTACTTTTGGAGAAAATTCAAAACATTCATTATTCAATAGAGTACAATAGCAAAAACCAGCGTTTTGAATGAAGAATCACATTTCTTGGTAGAATCATGCAGGATTGAAATTTTTGATGGTTTTTTACTCCTCTCAACAGCCCAAACAAGTTTCTAAAAGGATGAGTTTGCAACTACTTTACTTTTGGAGAAAATTCAAAACATTCATTATTCAATAGGGCCCAAACTATCAAAAACCAGCGGTTTGAATGAACACACATTTCTTGGTAGAATCATGCAGGAATGAAATTTTTGATGTTTTTCTACTCCTCTCATGAGCCCAAACAAGTCTCTAAAAGCATGAGTTTGCAACTACTTTACTTTTGGAGAAAATTCAAAACATTCATTATTCAATAGAGCCCAATAGCAAAAACCAGCGTTTTGAATGAAGAATCACATTTCTTGGTAGAATCATGCAGGATTGAAATTTTTGATGGTTTTTTACTCCTCTCAACAGCCCAAACAAGTTTCTAAAAGGATGAGTTTGCAACTACTTTACTTTTGGAGAAAATTCAAAACATTCATTATTCAATAGGGCCCAAACTATCAAAAACCAGCCGTTTCAATGAACACACATGTCTTGGTAGAATCAAACTCATCCTTTTAGAAACTTGTTTGGGCTGTTGAGAGGAGTAAAAAACCATCAAAAATTTCAATCCTGCATGATTCTACCAAGAAATGTGATTCTTCATTCAAAACGCTGGTTTTTGCTATTGGGCTCTATTGAATAATGAATGTTTTGAATTTTCTCCAAAAGTAAAGTAGTTGCAAACTCATGCTTTTAGAGACTTGTTTGGGCTCATGAGAGGAGTAGAAAAACATCAAAAATTTCAGTCCTGCATGATTCTACCAAGACATGTGTGTTCATTGAAACGGCTGGTTTTTGATAGTTTGGGCCCTATTGAATAATGAATGTTTTGAATTTTCTCCAAAAGTAAAGTAGTTGCAAACTCATCCTCTTAGAAACTTGTTTGGGCTGTTGAGAGGAGTAAAACACCATCAAAAATTTCAATCCTGCATGATTCTACCAAGAAATGTGATTCTTCATTCAAAACGCTGGTTTTTGCTATTGGGCTCTATTGAATAATGAATGTTTTGAATTTTCTCCAAAAGTAAAGTAGTTGCAAACTCATGCTTTTAGAGACTTGTTTGGGCTCATGAGAGGAGTAGTAAAACATCAAAAATTTCAGTCCTGCATGATTCTACCAAGAAACGTGTGTTCATTGAAACCGCTGGTTTTTGATAGTTTGGGCTCTATTGAATAATGAATGTTTTGAATTTTCTCCAAAAGTAAAGTAGTTGCAAACTCATGCTTTTAGAGACTTGTTTGGGCTCATGAGAGGAGTAGAAAAACATCAAAAATTTCAGTCCTGCATGATTCTACCAAGAAATGTGTGTTCATTGAAACCGCTGGTTTTTGATAGTTTGGGCCCTATTGAATAATGAATGTTTTGCATTTTCTCCAAAAGTAAAGTAGTTGCAAACTCATCCTTTTAGAAACTTGTTTGGGCTGTTGAGAGGAGTAAAAAACCATCAAAAATTTCAATCCTGCATGATTTTACCAAGAAATGTGATTCTTCATTCAAAACCTGATTTTTGCTATTGGGCTCTATTGAATAGTGAATGTTTTGTATTTTCTCCAAAAGTAAAGTAGTTGCAAACTCATGCTTTTAGAGACTTGTTTGGGCTCATGAGAGGAGTAGAAAAACATCAAAAATTTCAGTCCTGCATGATTCTACCAAGAAATGTGTTCATTCAAACCGCTGGTTTTTGATAGTTTGGGCCCTATTGAATAATGAATGTTTTGAATTTTCTCCAAAAGTAAAGTAGTTGCAAACTCATCCTTTTAGAAACTTGTTTGGGCTGTTGAGAGGAGTAAAAAACCATCAAAAATTTCAATCCTGCATGATTCTACCAAGAAATGTGATTCTTCATTCAAAACGCTGGTTTCTGCTATTGGGCTCTATTGAATAATGAATGTTTTGAATTTTCTCCAAAAGTAAAGTAGTTGCAAACTCATGCTTTTAGAGACTTGTTTGGGCTCATGAGAGGAGTAGAAAAACATCAAATATTTCAGTCCTGCATGATTCTACCAAGAAATGTGTGTTCATTGAAACCGCTGGTTTTTGATAGTTTGGGCCCTATTGAATAATGAATGTTTTGAATTTTCTCCAAAAGTAAAGTAGTTGCAAACTCATCCTTTTAGAAACTTGTTTGGGCTGTTGAGAGGAGTAAAAAACCATCAAAAATTTCAATCCTGCATGATTCTACCAAGAAATGTGATTCTTCATTCAAAACGCTGGTTTTTGCTATTGGGCTCTATTGAATAATGAATGTTTTGAATTTTCTCCAAAAGTAAAGTAGTTGCAAACTCATGCTTTTAGAGACTTGTTTGGGCTCATGAGAGGAGTAGAAAAACATCAAAAATTTCAGTCCTGCATGATTCTACCAAGAAATGTGTGTTCATTGAAACCGCTGGTTTTTGATAGTTTGGGCCCTATTGAATAATGAATGTTTTGAATTTTCTCCAAAAGTAAAGTAGTTGCAAACTCATCCTTTTAGAAACTTGTTTGGGCTGTTGAGTGGAGTAAAAAACCATCAAAAATTTCAATCCTGCATGATTCTACCAAGAAATGTGATTCTTCATTCAAAATGCTGGTTTTTGCTATTGGGCTCTATTGAATAATGACTGAAATTTTTGATGTTTTTCTACTCCTCTCATGAGCCCAAACAAGTCTCTAAAAGCATGAGTTTGCAACTACTTTACTTTTGGAGAAAATTCAAAACATTCATTATTCAATAGAGCCCAATAGCAAAAACCAGCGTTTTGAATGAAGAATCACATTTCTTGGTAGAATCATGCAGGATTGAAATTTTTGATGGTTTTTTACTCCTCTCAACAGCCCAAACAAGTTTCTAAAAGGATGAGTTTGCAACTACTTTACTTTTGGAGAAAATTCAAAACATTCATTATTCAATAGGGCCCAAACTATCAAAAACCAGCGGTTTGAATGAACACATTTCTTGTTAGAATCATGCAGGACTGAAATTTTTGATGTTTTTCTACTCCTCTCATGAACCCAAACAAGTCTCTAAAAGCATGAGTTTGCAACTACTTTACTTTTGGAGAAAATTCAAAACATTCACTATTCAATAGAGCCCAATAGCAAAAATCAGGTTTTGAATGAAGAATCACATTTCTTGGTAAAATCATGCAGGATTGAAATTTTTGATGGTTTTTTACTCCTCTCAACAGCCCAAACAAGTTTCTAAAAGGATGAGTTTGCAACTACTTTACTTTTGGAGAAAATTCAAAACATTCATTATTCAATAGGGCCCAAACTATCAAAAACCAGCGGTTTCAATGAACACACATTTCTTGGTAGAATCATGCAGGACTGAAATTTTTGATGTTTTTCTACTCCTCTCATGAGCCCAAACAAGTCTCTAAAAGCATGAGTTTGCAACTACTTTACTTTTGGAGAAAATTCAAAACATTCATTATTCAATAGAGCCCAATAGCAAAAACCAGCGTTTTGAATGAAGAATCACATTTCTTGGTAGAATCATGCAGGATTGAAATTTTTGATGGTTTTTTACTCCTCTCAACAGCCCAAACAAGTTTCTAAAAGGATGAGTTTGCAACTACTTTACTTTTGGAGAAAATTCAAAACATTCATTATTCAATAGGGCCCAAACTATCAAAGACCAGCGGTTTCAATGAACACACATTTCTTGGTAGAATCATGCAGGACTGAAATTTTTGATGTTTTTCTACTCCTCTCATGAGCCCAAACAAGTCTCTAAAAGCATGAGTTTGCAACTACTTTACTTTTGGAGAAAATTCAAAACATTCATTATTCAATAGAGCCCAATAGCAAAAACCAGCGTTTTGAATGAAGAATCACATTTCTTGGTAGAATCATGCAGGATTGAAATTTTTGATGGTTTTTTACTCCTCTCAACAGCCCAAACAAGTTTCTAAAAGGATGAGTTTGCAACTACTTTACTTTTGGAGAAAATTCAAAACATTCATTATTCAAAAGGGCCCAAACTATCAAAAACCAGCGGTTTCAATGAACACACATTTCTTGGTAGAATCATGCAGGACTGAAATTTTTGATGTTTTTCTACTCCTCTCATGAGCCCAAACAAGTCTCTAAAAGCATGAGTTTGCAACTACTTTACTTTTGGAGAAAATTCAAAACATTCATTATTCAATAGGGCCCAAACTATCAAAAACCAGCGGTTTCAATGAACACACATTTCTTGGTAGAATCATGCAGGACTGAAATTTTTGATGTTTTTCTACTCCTCTCATGAGCCCAAACAAGTCTCTAAAAGCATGAGTTTGCAACTACTTTACTTTTGGAGAAAATTCAAAACATTCATTATTCAATAGGGCCCAAACTATCAAAAACCAGCGGTTTGAATGAACACACATTTCTTGGTAGAATCATGCAGGACTGAAATTTTTGATGTTTTTCTACTCCTCTCATGAGCCCAAACAAGTCTCTAAAAGCATGAGTTTGCAGCTACTTTACTTTTGGAGAAAATTCAAAACATTCATTATTCAATAGAGCCCAATAGCAAAAACCAGCGTTTTAAATGAAGAATCACATTTCTTGGTAGAATCATGCAGGATTGAAATTTTTGTTGGTTTTTTACTCCTCTCAACAGCCCAAACAAGTTTCTAAAAGGATGAGTTTGCAACTACTTTACTTTTGGAGAAAATTCAAAACATTCATTATTCAATAGGGCCCAAACTATCAAAAACCAGCGGTTTGAATGAACACATTTCTTGGTAGAATCATGCAGGACTGAAATTTTTGATGTTTTTCTACTCCTCTCATGAGCCCAAACAAGTCTCTAAAAGCATGAGTTTGCAACTACTTTACTTTTGAAGAAAATTCAAAACATTCACTATTCAATAGAGCCCAATAGCAAAAATCAGGTTTTCAATGAAGAATCACATTTCTTGGTAAAATCATGCAGGATTGAAATTTTTGATGGTTTTTTACTCCTCTCAACAGCCCAAACAAGTTTCTAAAAGGATGAGTTTGCAACTACTTTACTTTTGGAGAAAATTCAAAACATTCATTATTCAATAGGGCCCAAACTATCAAAAACCAGCGGTTTCAATGAACACACATTTCTTGGTAGAATCATGCAGGACTGAAATTTTTGATGTTTTTCTACTCCTCTCATGAGCCCAAACAAGTCTCTAAAAGCATGAGTTTGCAACTACTTTACTTTTGGAGAAAATTCAAAACATTCATTATTCAATAGAGCCCAATAGCAAAAACCAGCGTTTTGAATGAAGAATCACATTTCTTGGTAGAATCATGCAGGATTGAAATTTTTGATGGTTTTTTACTCCTCTCAACAGCCCAAACAAGTTTCTAAAAGGATGAGTTTGCAACTACTTTACTTTTGGAGAAAATTCAAAACATTCATTATTCAATAGGGCCCAAACTATCAAAAACCAGCGGTTTGAATGAACACACATTTCTTGGTAGAATCATGCAGGACTGAAATTTTTGATGTTTTTCTACTCCTCTCATGAGCCCAAACAAGTCTCTAAAAGCATGAGTTTGCATCTACTTTACTTTTGGAGAAAATTCAAAACATTCACTATTCATTAGAGCCCAATAGCAAAAATCAGGTTTTGAATGAAGAATCACATTTCTTGGTAAAATCATGCAGGATTGAAATTTTTGATGGTTTTTTACTCCTCTCAACAGCCCAAACAAGTTTCTAAAAGGATGAGTTTGCAACTACTTTACTTTTGGAGAAAATTCAAAACATTCATTATTCAATAGGGCCAAACTATCAAAAACCAGCGGTTTCAATGAACACACATTTCTTGGTAGAATCATGCAGGACTGAAATTTTTGATGTTTTTCTACTCCTCTCATGAGCCCAAACAAGTCTCTAAAAGCATGAGTTTGCAACTACTTTACTTTTGGAGAAAATTCAAAACATTCATTATTCAATAGAGCCCAATAGCAAAAACCAGCGTTTTGAATGAAGAATCACATTTCTTGGTAGAATCATGCAGGATTGAAATTTTTGATGGTTTTTTACTCCTCTCAACAGCCCAAACAAGTTTCTAAAAGGATGAGTTTGCAACTACTTTACTTTTGGAGAAAATTCAAAACATTCATTATTCAATAGGGCCCAAACTATCAAAAACCAGCGGTTTCAATGAACACACATTTCTTGGTAGAATCATGCAGGACTGAAATTTTTGATGTTTTTCTACTCCTCTCATGAGCCCAAACAAGTCTCTAAAAGCATGAGTTTGCAACTACTTTACTTTTGGAGAAAATTCAAAACATTCACTATTCAATAGAGCCCAATAGCAAAAATCAGGTTTTGAATGAAGAATCACATTTCTTGGTAAAATCATGCAGGATTGAAATTTTTGATGGTTTTTTACTCCTCTCAACAGCCCAAACAAGTTTCTAAAAGGATGAGTTTGCAACTACTTTACTTTTAGAGAAAATTCAAAACATTCATTATTCAATAGGGCCCAAACTATCAAAAACCAGCGGTTTCAATGAACACACATTTCTTGGTAGAATCATGCAGGACTGAAATTTTTGATGTTTTTCTACTCCTCTCATGAGCCCAAACAAGTCTCTAAAAGCATGAGTTTGCAACTACTTTACTTTTGGAGAAAATTCAAAACATGCACTATTCAATAGAGCCCAATAGCAAAAATCAGGTTTTGAATGAAGAATCACATTTCTTGGTAAAATCATGCAGGATTGAAATTTTTGATGGTTTTTTACTCCTCTCAACAGCCCAAACAAGTTTCTAAAAGGATGAGTTTGCAACTACTTTACTTTTGGAGAAAATTCAAAACATTCATTATTCAATAGGGCCAAACTATCAAAAACCAGCGGTTTCAATGAACACACATTTCTTGGTAGAATCATGCAGGACTGAAATTTTTGAAGTTTTTCTACTCCTCTCATGAGCCCAAACAAGTCTCTAAAAGCATGAGTTTGCAACTACTTTACTTTTGGAGAAAATTCAAAACATTCATTATTCAATAGAGCCCAATATCAAAAACCAGCGTTTTGAATGAAGAATCACATTTCTTGGTAGAATCATGCAGGATTGAAATTTTTGATGGTTTTTTACTCCTCTCAACAGCCCAAACAAGTTTCTAAAAGGATGAGTTTGCAACTACTTTACTTTTGGAGAAAATTCAAAACATTCATTATTCAATAGGGCCCAAACTATCAAAAACCAGCGGTTTCAATGAACACACATTTCTTGGTAGAATCATGCAGGACTGAAATTTTTGATGTTTTTCTACTCCTCTCATGAGCCCAAACAAGTCTCTAAAAGCATGAGTTTGCAACTACTTTACTTTTGGAGAAAATTCAAAACATTCACTATTCAATAGAGCCCAATAGCAAAAATCAGGTTTTGAATGAAGAATCACATTTCTTGGTAAAATCATGCAGGATTGAAATTTTTGATGGTTTTTTACTCCTCTCAACAGCCCAAACAAGTTTCTAAAAGGATGAGTTTGCAACTACTTTACTTTTGGAGAAAATTCAAAACATTCCTTATTCAATAGGGCCCAAACTATCAAAAACCAGCGGTTTCAATGAACACACATTTCTTGGTAGAATCATGCAGGACTGAAATTTTTGATGTTTTTCTACTCCTCTCATGAGCCCAAACAAGTCTCTAAAAGCATGAGTTTGCAACTACTTTACTTTTGGAGAAAATTCAAAACATTCATTATTCAATAGAGCCCAATAGCAAAAACCAGCGTTTTGAATGAAGAATCACATTTCTTGGTAGAATCATGCAGGATTGAAATTTTTGATGTTTTTTTACTCCTCTCAACAGCCCAAACAAGTTTCTAAAAGGATGAGTTTGCAACTACTTTACTTTTGGAGAAAATTCAAAACATTCATTATTCAATAGGGCCCAAACTATCAAAAACCAGCGGTTTCAATGAACACACATTTCTTGGTAGAATCATGCAGGACTGAAATTTTTGATGTTTTTCTACTCCTCTCATGAGCCCAAACAAGTCTCTAAAAGCATGAGTTTGCAACTACTTTACTTTTGGAGAAAATTCAAAACATTCACTATTCAATAGAGCCCAATAGCAAAAATCAGGTTTTGAATGAAGAATCACATTTCTTGATAAAATCATGCAGGATTGAAATTTTTGATGGTTTTTTACTCCTCTCAACAGCCCAAACAAGTTTCTAAAAAGGATGAGTTTGCAACTACTTTACTTTTGGAGAAAATTCAAAACATTCATTATTCAATAGGGCCAAACTATCAAAAACCAGCGGTTTCAATGAACACACATTTCTTGGTAGAATCATGCAGGACTGAAATTTTTGATGTTTTTCTACTCCTCTCATGAGCCCAAACAAGTCTCTAAAAGCATGAGTTTGCAACTACTTTACTTTTGGAGAAAATTCAAAACATTCATTATTCAATAGAGCCCAATAGCAAAAACCAGCGTTTTGAATGAAGAATCACATTTCTTGGTAGAATCATGCAGGATTGAAATTTTTGATGGTTTTTTACTCCTCTCAACAGCCCAAACAAGTTTCTAAAAGGATGAGTTTGCAACTACTTTACTTTTGGAGAAAATTCAAAACATTCATTATTCAATTGGGCCCAAACTATCAAAAACCAGCGGTTTCAATGAACACACATTTCTTGGTAGAATCATGCAGGACTGAAATTTTTGATGTTTTTCTACTCCTCTCATGAGCCCAAACAAGTCTCTAAAAGCATGAGTTTGCAACTACTTTACTTTTGGAGAAAATTAAAAACATTCACTATTCAATAGAGCCCAATAGCAAAAATCAGGTTTTGAATGAAGAATCACATTTCTTGGTAAAATCATGCAGGATTGAAATTTTTGATGGTTTTTTACTCCTCTCAACATCCCAAACAAGTTTCTAAAAGGATGAGTTTGCAACTACTTTACTTTTGGAGAAAATTCAAAACATTCATTATTCAATAGGGCCAAACTATCAAAAACCAGCGGTTTCAATGAACACACATTTCTTGGTAGAATCATGC
Organism: Dendrobates tinctorius; assembly: GCF_039654945.1. Taxonomy (NCBI): domain Eukaryota; kingdom Metazoa; phylum Chordata; class Amphibia; order Anura; family Dendrobatidae; genus Dendrobates; species Dendrobates tinctorius. The sequence goes on from NW_027361793.1 coordinate 29,715,729, forward strand.
AGGACTGAAATTTTTGATGTTTTTCTACTCCTCTCATGAGCCCAAACAAGTCTCTAAAAGAATGAGTTTGCAACTACTTTACTTTTGGAGAAAATTCAAAACATTCATTATTCAATAGAGCCCAATAGCAAAAACCAGCGTTTTGAATGAAGAATCACATTTCTTGGTAGAATCATGCAGGATTGAAATTTTTGATGGTTTTTTACTCCTCTCAACAGCCCAAACAAGTTTCTAAAAGGATGAGTTTGCAACTACTTTACTTTTGGAGAAAATTCAAAACATTCATTATTCAATAGGGCCCAAACTATCAAAAACCAGCGGTTTCAATGAACACACATTTCTTGGTAGAATCATGCAGGACTGAAATTTTTGATGTTTTTCTACTCCTCTCATGAGCCCAAACAAGTCTCTAAAAGCATGAGTTTGCAACTACTTTACTTTTGGAGAAAATTCAAAACATTCACTATTCAATAGAGCCCAATAGCAAAAATCAGGTTTTGAATGAAGAATCACATTTCTTGATAAAATCATGCAGGATTGAAATTTTTGATGGTTTTTTACTCCTCTCAACAGCCCAAACAAGTTTCTAAAAGGATGAGTTTGCAACTACTTTACTTTTGGAGAAAATTCAAAACATTCATTATTCAATAGGGCCCAAACTATCAAAAACCAGCGGTTTCAATGAACACACATTTCTTGGTAGAATCATGCAGGACTGAAATTTTTGATGTTTTTCTACTCCTCTCATGAGCCCAAACAAGTCTCTAAAAGCATGAGTTTGCAACTACTTTACTTTTGGAGAAAATTCAAAACATTCATTATTCAATAGGGCCCAAACTATCAAAAACCAGCGGTTTGAATGAACACACATTTCTTGGTAGAATCATGCAGGACTGAAATTTTTGATGTTTTTCTACTCCTCTCATGAGCCCAAACAAGTCTCTAAAAGCATGAGTTTGCAACTACTTTACTTTTGGAGAAAATTCAAAACATTCATTATTCAATAGAGCCCAATAGCAAAAACCAGCGTTTTGAATGAAGAATCACATTTCTTGGTAGAATCATGCAGGATTGAAATTTTTGTTGGTTTTTTACTCCTCTCAACAGCCCAAACAAGTTTCTAAAAGGATGAGTTTGCAACTACTTTACTTTTGGAGAAAATTCAAAACATTCATTATTCAATAGGTCCCAAACTATCAAAAACCAGCCGTTTCAATGAACACACATGTCTTGGTAGAATCAAACTCATCCTTTTAGAAACTTGTTTGGGCTGTTGAGAGGAGTAAAAAACCATCAAAAATTTCAATCCTGCATGATTCTACCAAGAAATGTGATTCTTCATTCAAAACGCTGGTTTTTGCTATTGGGCTCTATTGAATAATGAATGTTTTGAATTTTCTCCAAAAGTAAAGTAGTTGCAAACTCATGCTGTTAGAGACTTGTTTGGGCTCATGAGAGGAGTAGAAAAACATCAAAAATTTCAGTCCTGCATGATTCTACCAAGAAATGTGTGTTCATTGAAACCGCTGGTTTTTGATAGTTTGGGCCCTATTGAATAATGAATGTTTTGAATTTTCTCCAAAAGTAAAGTAGTTGCAAACTCATCCTTTTAGAAACTTGTTTGGGCTGTTGAGAGGAGTAAAAAACCATCAAAAATTTCAATCCTGCATGATTCTACCAAGAAATGTGATTCTTCATTCAAAACGCTGGTTTTTGCTATTGGGCTCTATTGAATAATGAATGTTTTGAATTTTCTCCAAAAGTAAAGTAGTTGCAAACTCATGCTTTTAGAGACTTGTTTGGGCTCATGAGAGGAGTAGAAAAACATCAAAAATTTCAGTCCTGCATGATTCTACCAAGAAATGTGTGTTCATTGAAACCGCTGGTTTTTGATAGTTTGGGCCCTATTGAATAATGAATGTTTTGAATTTTCTCCAAAAGTAAAGTAGTTGCAAACTCATCCTTTTAGAAACTTGTTTGGGCTGTTGAGAGGAGTAAAAAACCATCAAAAATTTCAATCCTGCATGATTTTACCAAGAAATGTGATTCTTCATTCAAAACGCTGGTTTTTGCTATTGGGCTCTATTGAATAATGAATGTTTTGAATTTTCTCCAAAAGTAAAGTAGTTGCAAACTCATGTTTTTAGAGACTTGTTTGGGCTCATGAGAGGAGTAGAAAAACATCAAAAATTTCAGTCCTGCATGATTCTACCAAGAAATGTGTGTTCATTGAAACCGCTGGTTTTTGATAGTTTGGGCCCTATTGAATAATGAATGTTTTGAATTTTCTCCAAAAGTAAAGTAGTTGCAAACTCATCCTTTTAGAAACTTGTTTGGGCTGTTGAGAGGAGTAAAAAACCATCAAAAATTTCAATCCTGTATGATTCTACCAAGAAATGTGATTCTTCATTCAAAACGCTGGTTTTTGGTATTGGGCTCTATTGAATAATGACTGAAATTTTTGATGTTTTTCTACTCCTCTCATGAGCCCAAACAAGTCTCTAAAAGCATGAGTTTGCAACTACTTTACTTTTGGAGAAAATTCAAAACATTCATTATTCAATAGAGCCCAATAGCAAAAACCAGCGTTTTGAATGAAGAATCACATTTCTTGGTAGAATCATGCAGGATTGAAATTTTTGATGGTTTTTTACTCCTCTCAACAGCCCAAACAAGTTTCTAAAAGGATGAGTTTGCAACTACTTTACTTTTGGAGAAAATTCAAAACATTCATTATTCAATAGGGCCCAAACTATCAAAAACCAGCAGTTTCAATGAACACACATTTCTTGGTAGAATCATGCAGGACTGAAATTTTTGATGTTTTTCTACTCCTCTCATGAGCCCAAACAAGTCTCTAAAAGCATGAGTTTGCAACTACTTTACTTTTGGAGAAAATTCAAAACATTCATTATTCAATAGACCCAATAGCAAAAACCAGCGTTTTGAATGAAGAATCACATTTCTTGGTAGAATCATGCAGGATTGAAATTTTTGATGGTTTTTTACTCCTCTCAACAGCCCAAACAAGTTTCTAAAAGGATGAGTTTGCAACTACTTTACTTTTGGAGAAAATTCAAAACATTCATTATTCAATAGGGCCCAAACTATCAAAAACCAGCGGTTTGAATGAACACATTTCTTGGTAGAATCATGGAGGACTGAAATTTTTGATGTTTTTCTACTCCTCTCATGAACCCAAACAAGTCTCTAAAAGCATGAGTTTGCAACTACGTTACTTTTGGAGAAAATTCAAAACATTCACTATTCAATAGAGCCCAATAGCAAAAATCAGGTTTTGAATGAAGAATCACATTTCTTGGTAAAATCATGCAGGATTGAAATTTTTGATGGTTTTTTACTCCTCTCAACAGCCCAAACAAGTTTCTAAAAGGATGAGTTTGCAACTACTTTACTTTTGGAGAAAATTCAAAACATTCATTATTCAATAGGGCCCAAACTATCAAAAACCAGCGGTTTCAATGAACACACATTTCTTGGTAGAATCATGCAGGACTGAAATATTTGATGTTTTTCTACTCCTCTCATGAGCCCAAACAAGTCTCTAAAAGCATGAGTTTGCAACTACTTTACTTTTGGAGAAAATTCAAAACATTCATTATTCAATAGAGCCCAATAGCAAAAACCAGCGTTTTGAATGAAGAATCACATTTCTTGGTAGAATCATGCAGGATTGAAATTTTTGTTGGTTTTTTACTCCTCTCAACAGCCCAAACAAGTCTCTAAAAGGATGAGTTTGCAACTACTTTACTTTTGGAGAAAATTCAAAACATTCATTATTCAATAGGGCCCAAACTATCAAAAACCAGCGGTTTCAATGAACACACATTTCTTGGTAGAATCATGCAGGACTGAAATTTTTGATGTTTTTCTACTCCTCTCATGAGCCCAAACAAGTCTCTAAAAGCATGAGTTTGCAACTACTTTACTTTTGGAGAAAATTCAAAACATTCATTATTCAATAGAGCCCAATAGCAAAAACCAGCGTTTTGAATGAAGAATCACATTTCTTGGTAGAATCATGCAGGATTGAAATTTTTGATGGTTTTTTACTCCTCTCAACAGCCCAAACAAGTTTCTAAAAGGATGAGTTTGCAACTACTTTACTTTTGGAGAAAATTCAAAACATTTATTATTCAATAGGGCCCAAACTATCAAAAACCAGCGGTTTCAATGAACACACATTTCTTGGTAGAATCATGCAGGACTGAAATTTTTGATGTTTTTCTACTCCTCTCATGAGCCCAAACAAGTCTCTAAAAGCATGAGTTTGCAACTACTTTACTTTTGGAGAAAATTCAAAACATTCATTATTCAATAGGGCCCAAACTATCAAAAACCAGCGGTTTGAATGAACACACATTTCTTGGTAGAATCATGCAGGACTGAAATTTTTGATGTTTTTCTACTCCTCTCATGAGCCCAAACAAGTCTCTAAAAGCATGAGTTTGCAACTACTTTACTTTTGGAGAAAATTCAAAACATTCATTATTCAATAGAGCCCAATAGCAAAAACCAGCGTTTTGAATGAAGAATCACATTTCTTGGTAGAATCATGCAGGATTGAAATTTTTGTTGGTTTTTTACTCCTCTCAACAGCCCAAACAAGTTTCTAAAAGGATGAGTTTGCAACTACTTTACTTTTGGAGAAAATTCAAAACATTCATTATTCAATAGGGCCCAAACTATCAAAAACCAGCGGTTTGAATGAACACATTTCTTGGTAGAATCATGCAGGACTGAAATTTTTGATGTTTTTCTACTCCTCTCATGAGCCCAAACAAGTCTCTAAAAGCATGAGTTTGCAACTACTTTACTTTTGAAGAAAATTCAAAACATTCACTATTCAATAGAGCCCAATAGCAAAAATCAGGTTTTCAATGAAGAATCACATTTCTTGGTAAAATCATGCAGGATTGAAATTTTTGATGGTTTTTTACTCCTCTCAACAGCCCAAACAAGTTTCTAAAAGGATGAGTTTGCAACTACTTTACTTTTGGAGAAAATTCAAAACATTCATTATTCAATAGGGCCCAAACGATCAAAAACCAGCGGTTTCAATGAACACACATTTCTTGGTAGAATCATGCAGGACTGAAATTTTTGATGTTTTTCTACTCCTCTCATGAGCCCAAACAAGTCTCTAAAAGCATGAGTTTGCAACTACTTTACTTTTGGAGAAAATTCAAAACATTCATTATTCAATAGAGCCCAATAGCAAAAACCAGCGTTTTGAATGAAGAATCACATTTCTTGGTAGAATCATGCAGGATTGAAATTTTTGATGGTTTTTTACTCCTCTCAACAGCCCAAACAAGTTTCTAAAAGGATGAGTTTGCAACTACTTTACTTTTGGAGAAAATTCAAAACATTCATTATTCAATAGGGCCCAAACTATCAAAAACCAGCGGTTTGAATGAACACATTTCTTGGTAGAATCATGCAGGACTGAAATTTTTGATGTTTTTCTACTCCTCTCATGAGCCCAAACAAGTCTCTAAAAGCATGAGTTTGCAACTACTTTACTTTTGGAGAAAATTCAAAACATTCATTATTCATTAGAGACCAATAGCAAAAACCAGCGTTTTGAATGAAGAATCACATTTCTTGGTAGAATCATGCAGGATTGAAATTTTTGATGGTTTTTTACTCCTCTCAACAGCCCAAACAAGTTTCTAAAAGGATGAGTTTGCAACTACTTTACTTTTGGAGAAAATTCAAAACATTCATTATTCAATAGGGCCCAAACTATCAAAAACCAGCGGTTTCAATGAACACACATTTCTTGGTAGAATCATGCAGGACTGAAATTTTTGATGTTTTTCTACTCCTCTCATGAGCCCAAACAAGTCTCTAAAAGCATGAGTTTGCAACTACTTTACTTTTGGAGAAAATTCAAAACATTCATTATTCAATAGGGCCCAAACTATCAAAAACCAGCGGTTTGAACGAACACGCATTTCTTGGTAGAATCATGCAGGACTGAAATTTTTGATGTTTTTCTACTCCTCTCATGAGCCCAAACAAGTCTCTAAAAGCATGAGTTTGCAACTACTTTACTTTTGGAGAAAATTCAAAACATTCATTATTCAATAGAGCCCAATAGCAAAAACCAGCGTTTTGAATGAAGAATCACATTTCTTGGTAGAATCATGCAGGATTGAAATTTTTGATGGTTTTTTACTCCTCTCAACAGCCCAAACAAGTTTCTAAAAGGATGAGTTTGCAACTACTTTACTTTTGGAGAAAATTCAAAACATTCATTATTCAATAGGGCCCAAACTATCAAAAACCAGCGGTTTCAATGAACACACATTTCTTGGTAGAATCATGCAGGACTGAAATTTTTGATGTTTTTCTACTCCTCTCATGAGCCCAAACAAGTCTCTAAAAGCATGAGTTTGCAACTACTTTACTTTTGGAGAAAATTCAAAACATTCATTATTCAATAGAGCACAATAGCAAAAACCAGCGTTTTGAATAAAGAATCACATTTCTTGGTAGAATCATGCAGGATTGAAATTTTTGATGGTTTTTTACTCCTCTCAACAGCCCAAACAAGTTTCTAAAAGGATGAGTTTGCAACTACTTTACTTTTGGAGAAAATTCAAAACATTCATTATTCAATAGGGCCCAAACTATCAAAAACCAGCGGTTTGAATGAACACATTTCTTGGTAGAATCATGCAGGACTGAAATTTTTGATGTTTTTCTACTCCTCTCATGAGCCCAAACAAGTCTCTAAACGCATGAGTTTGCAACTACTTTACTTTTGGAGAAAATTCAAAACATTCATTATTCAATAGAGCACAATAGCAAAAACCAGCGTTTTGAATGAAGAATCACATTTCTTGGTAGAATCATGCAGGATTGAAATTTTTGTTGGTTTTTTACTCCTCTCAACAGCCCAAACAAGTTTCTAAAAGGATGAGTTTGCAACTACTTTACTTTTGGAGAAAATTCAAAACATTCATTATTCAATAGGGCCCAAACTATCAAAAACCAGCGGTTTGAATGAACACATTTCTTGGTAGAATCATGCAGGACTGAAATTTTTGATGTTTTTCTACTCCTCTCATGAGCCCAAACAAGTCTCTAAAAGCATGAGTTTGCAACTACTTTACTTTTGAAGAAAATTCAAAACATTCACTATTCAATAGAGCCCAATAGCAAAAATCAGGTTTTGAATGAAGAATCACATTTCTTGATAAAATCATGCAGGATTGAAATTTTTGATGGTTTTTTACTCCTCTCAACAGCCCAAACAAGTTTCTAAAAGGATGAGTTTGCAACTACTTTACTTTTGGAGAAAATTCAAAACATTCATTGTTCAATAGGGCCCAAACGATCAAAAACCAGCGGTTTCAATGAACACACATTTCTTGGTAGAATCATGCAGGACTGAAATTTTTGATGTTTTTCTACTCCTCTCATGAGCCCAAACAAGTCTCTAAAAGCATGAGTTTGCAACTACTTTACTTTTGGAGAAAATTCAAAACATTCATTATTCAATAGAGCCCAATAGCAAAAACCAGCGTTTTGAATGAAGAATCACATTTCTTGGTAGAATCATGCAGGATTGAAATTTTTGTTGGTTTTTTACTCCTCTCAACAGCCCAAACAAGTTTCTAAAAGGATGAGTTTGCAACTACTTTACTTTTGGAGAAAATTCAAAACATTCATTATTCAATAGGGCCCAAACTATCAAAAACCAGCGGTTTGAATGAACACATTTCTTGGTAGAATCATGCAGGACTGAAATTTTTGATGTTTTTCTACTCCTCTCATGAGCCCAAACAAGTCTCTAAAAGCATGAGTTTGCAACTACTTTACTTTTGGAGAAAATTCAAAACATTCATTATTCAATAGGGCCCAAACTATCAAAGACCAGCGGTTTCAATGAACACACATTTCTTGGTAGAATCATGCAGGACTGAAATTTTTGATGTTTTTCTACTCCTCTCATGAGCCCAAACAAGTCTCTAAAAGCATGAGTTTGCAACTACTTTACTTTTGGAGAAAATTCAAAACATTCATTATTCAATAGAGCCCAATAGCAAAAACCAGCGTTTTGAATGAAGAATCACATTTCTTGGTAGAATCATGCAGGATTGAAATTTTTGATGGTTTTTTACTCCTCTCAACAGCCCAAACAAGTTTCTAAAAGGATGAGTTTGCAACTACTTTACTTTTGGAGAAAATTCAAAACATTCATTATTCAATAGGGCCCAAACTATCAAAAACCAGCGGTTTCAATGAACACACATTTCTTGGTAGAATCATGCAGGACTGAAATTTTTGATGTTTTTCTACTCCTCTCATGAGCCCAAACAAGTCTCTAAAAGCATGAGTTTGCAACTACTTTACTTTTGGAGAAAATTCAAAACATTCATTATTCAATAGGGCCCAAACTATCAAAAACCAGCGGTTTCAATGAACACACATTTCTTGGTAGAATCATGCAGGACTGAAATTTTTGATGTTTTTCTACTCCTCTCATGAGCCCAAACAAGTCTCTAAAAGCATGAGTTTGCAACTACTTTACTTTTGGAGAAAATTCAAAACATTCATTATTCAATAGGGCCCAAACTATCAAAAACCAGCGGTTTGAATGAACACACATTTCTTGGTAGAATCATGCAGGACTGAAATTTTTGATGTTTTTCTACTCCTCTCATGAGCCCAAACAAGTCTCTAAAAGCATGAGTTTGCAACTACTTTACTTTTGGAGAAAATTCAAAACATTCATTATTCAATAGAGCCCAATAGCAAAAACCAGCGTTTTAAATGAAGAATCACATTTCTTGGTAGAATCATGCAGGATTGAAATTTTTGTTGGTTTTTTACTCCTCTCAACAGCCCAAACAAGTTTCTAAAAGGATGAGTTTGCAACTACTTTACTTTTGGAGAAAATTCAAAACATTCATTATTCAATAGGGCCCAAACTATCAAAAACCAGCGGTTTGAATGAACACATTTCTTGGTAGAATCATGCAGGACTGAAATTTTTGATGTTTTTCTACTCCTCTCATGAGCCCAAACAAGTCTCTAAAAGCATGAGTTTGCAACTACTTTACTTTTGAAGAAAATTCAAAACATTCACTATTCAATAGAGCCCAATAGCAAAAATCAGGTTTTCAATGAAGAATCACATTTCTTGGTAAAATCATGCAGGATTGAAATTTTTGATGGTTTTTTACTCCTCTCAACATCCCAAACAAGTTTCTAAAAGGATGAGTTTGCAACTACTTTACTTTTGGAGAAAATTCAAAACATTCATTATTCAATAGGGCCCAAACTATCAAAAACCAGCGGTTTCAATGAACACACATTTCTTGGTAGAATCATGCAGGACTGAAATTTTTGATGTTTTTCTACTCCTCTCATGAGCCCAAACAAGTCTCTAAAAGCATGAGTTTGCAACTACTTTACTTTTGGAGAAAATTCAAAACATTCATTATTCAATAGAGCCCAATAGCAAAAACCAGCGTTTTGAATGAAGAATCACATTTCTTGGTAGAATCATGCAGGATTGAAATTTTTGATGGTTTTTTACTCCTCTCAACAGCCCAAACAAGTTTCTAAAAGGATGAGTTTGCAACTACTTTACTTTTGGAGAAAATTCAAAACATTCATTATTCAATAGGGCCCAAACTATCAAAAACCAGCGGTTTGAATGAACACACATTTCTTGGTAGAATCATGCAGGACTGAAATTTTTGATGTTTTTCTACTCCTCTCATGAGCCCAAACAAGTCTCTAAAAGCATGAGTTTGCAACTACTTTACTTTTGGAGAAAATTCAAAACATTCACTATTCATTAGAGCCCAATAGCAAAAATCAGGTTTTGAATGAAGAATCACATTTCTTGGTAAAATCATGCAGGATTGAAATTTTTGATGGTTTTTTACTCCTCTCAACAGCCCAAACAAGTTTCTAAAAGGATGAGTTTGCAACTACTTTACTTTTGGAGAAAATTCAAAACATTCATTATTCAATAGGGCCAAACTATCAAAAACCAGCGGTTTCAATGAACACACATTTCTTGGTAGAATCATGCAGGACTGAAATTTTTGATGTTTTTCTACTCCTCTCATGAGCCCAAACAAGTCTCTAAAAGCATGAGTTTGCAACTACTTTACTTTTGGAGAAAATTCAAAACATTCATTATTCAATAGAGCCCAATAGCAAAAACCAGCGTTTTGAATGAAGAATCACATTTCTTGGTAGAATCATGCAGGATTGAAATTTTTGATGGTTTTTTACTCCTCTCAACAGCCCAAACAAGTTTCTAAAAGGATGAGTTTGCAACTACTTTACTTTTGGAGAAAATTCAAAACATTCATTATTCAATAGGGCCCAAACTATCAAAAACCAGCGGTTTCAATGAACACACATTTCTTGGTAGAATCATGCAGGACTGAAATTTTTGATGTTTTTCTACTCCTCTCATGAGCCCAAACAAGTCTCTAAAAGCATGAGTTTGCAACTACTTTACTTTTGGAGAAAATTCAAAACATTCACTATTCAATAGAGCCCAATAGCAAAAATCAGGTTTTGAATGAAGAATCACATTTCTTGGTAAAATCATGCAGGATTGAAATTTTTGATGGTTTTTTACTCCTCTCAACAGCCCAAACAAGTTTCTAAAAGGATGAGTTTGCAACTACTTTACTTTTGGAGAAAATTCAAAACATTCATTATTCAATAGGGCCCAAACTATCAAAAACCAGCGGTTTCAATGAACACACATTTCTTGGTAGAATCATGCAGGACTGAAATTTTTGATGTTTTTCTACTCCTCTCATGAGCCCAAACAAGTCTCTAAAAGCATGAGTTTGCAACTACTTTACTTTTGGAGAAAATTCAAAACATTCACTATTCAATAGAGCCCAATAGCAAAAATCAGGTTTTGAATGAAGAATCACATTTCTTGGTAAAATCATGCAGGATTGAAATTTTTGATGGTTTTTTACTCCTCTCAACAGCCCAAACAAGTTTCTAAAAGGATGAGTTTGCAACTACTTTACTTTTGGAGAAAATTCAAAACATTCATTATTCAATAGGGCCAAACTATCAAAAACCAGCGGTTTCAATGAACACACATTTCTTGGTAGAATCATGCAGGACTGAAATTTTTGAAGTTTTTCTACTCCTCTCATGAGCCCAAACAAGTCTCTAAAAGCATGAGTTTGCAACTACTTTACTTTTGGAGAAAATTCAAAACATTCATTATTCAATAGAGCCCAATAGCAAAAACCAGCGTTTTGAATGAAGAATCACATTTCTTGGTAGAATCATGCAGGATTGAAATTTTTGATGGTTTTTTACTCCTCTCAACAGCCCAAACAAGTTTCTAAAAGGATGAGTTTGCAACTACTTTACTTTTGGAGAAAATTCAAAACATTCATTATTCAATAGGGCCCAAACTATCAAAAACCAGCGGTTTCAATGAACACACATTTCTTGGTAGAATCATGCAGGACTGAAATTTTTGATGTTTTTCTACTCCTCTCATGAGCCCAAACAAGTCTCTAAAAGCATGAGTTTGCAACTACTTTACTTTTGGAGAAAATTCAAAACATTCACTATTCAATAGAGCCCAATAGCAAAAATCAGGTTTTGAATGAAGAATCACATTTCTTGGTAAAATCATGCAGGATTGAAATTTTTGATGGTTTTTTACTCCTCTCAACAGCCCAAACAAGTTTCTAAAAGGATGAGTTTGCAACTACTTTACTTTTGGAGAAAATTCAAAACATTCCTTATTCAATAGGGCCCAAACTATCAAAAACCAGCGGTTTCAATGAACACACATTTCTTGGTAGAATCATGCAGGACTGAAATTTTTGATGTTTTTCTACTCCTCTCATGAGCCCAAACAAGTCTCTAAAAGCATGAGTTTGCAACTACTTTACTTTTGGAGAAAATTCAAAACATTCATTATTCAATAGAACCCAATAGCAAAAACCAGCGTTTTGAATGAAGAATCACATTTCTTGGTAGAATCATGCAGGATTGAAATTTTTGATGTTTTTTTACTCCTCTCAACAGCCCAAACAAGTTTCTAAAAGGATGAGTTTGCAACTACTTTACTTTTGGAGAAAATTCAAAACATTCATTATTCAATAGGGCCCAAACTATCAAAAACCAGCGGTTTCAATGAACACACATTTCTTGGTAGAATCATGCAGGACTGAAATTTTTGATGTTTTTCTACTCCTCTCATGAGCCCAAACAAGTCTCTAAAAGCATGAGTTTGCAACTACTTTACTTTTGGAGAAAATTCAAAACATTCACTATTCAATAGAGCCCAATAGCAAAAATCAGGTTTTGAATGAAGAATCACATTTCTTGATAAAATCATGCAGGATTGAAATTTTTGATGGTTTTTTACTCCTCTCAACAGCCCAAACAAGTTTCTAAAAGGATGAGTTTGCAACTACTTTACTTTTGGAGAAAATTCAAAACATTCATTATTCAATAGGGCCAAACTATCAAAAACCAGCGGTTTCAATGAACACACATTTCTTGGTAGAATCATGCAGGACTGAAATTTTTGATGTTTTTCTACTCCTCTCATGAGCCCAAACAAGTCTCTAAAAGCATGAGTTTGCAACTACTTTACTTTTGGAGAAAATTCAAAACATTCATTATTCAATAGAGCCCAATAGCAAAAACCAGCGTTTTGAATGAAGAATCACATTTCTTGGTAGAATCATGCAGGATTGAAATTTTTGATGGTTTTTTACTCCTCTCAACAGCCCAAACAAGTTTCTAAAAGGATGAGTTTGCAACTACTTTACTTTTGGAGAAAATTCAAAACATTCATTATTCAATAGGGCCCAAACTATCAAAAACCAGCGGTTTCAATGAACACACATTTCTTGGTAGAATCATGCAGGACTGAAATTTTTGATGTTTTTCTACTCCTCTCATGAGCCCAAACAAGTCTCTAAAAGCATGAGTTTGCAACTACTTTACTTTTGGAGAAAATTAAAAACATTCACTATTCAATAGAGCCCAATAGCAAAAATCAGGTTTTGAATGAAGAATCACATTTCTTGGTAAAATCATGCAGGATTGAAATTTTTGATGGTTTTTTACTCCTCTCAACAGCCCAAACAAGTTTCTAAAAGGATGAGTTTGCAACTACTTTACTTTTGGAGAAAATTCAAAACATTCATTATTCAATAGGGCCAAACTATCAAAAACCAGCGGTTTCAATGAACACACATTTCTTGGTAGAATCATGCAGGACTGAAATTTTTGATGTTTTTCTACTCCTCTCATGAGCCCAAACAAGTCTCTAAAAGAATGAGTTTGCAACTACTTTACTTTTGGAGAAAATTCAAAACATTCATTATTCAATAGAGCCCAATAGCAAAAACCAGCGTTTTGAATGAAGAATCACATTTCTTGGTAGAATCATGCAGGATTGAAATTTTTGATGGTTTTTTACTCCTCTCAACAGCCCAAACAAGTTTCTAAAAGGATGAGTTTGCAACTACTTTACTTTTGGAGAAAATTCAAAACATTCATTATTCAATAGGGCCCAAACTATCAAAAACCAGCGGTTTCAATGAACACACATTTCTTGGTAGAATCATGCAGGACTGAAATTTTTGATGTTTTTCTACTCCTCTCATGAGCCCAAACAAGTCTCTAAAAGCATGAGTTTGCAACTACTTTACTTTTGGAGAAAATTCAAAACATTCACTATTCAATAGAGCCCAATAGCAAAAATCAGGTTTTGAATGAAGAATCACATTTCTTGATAAAATCATGCAGGATTGAAATTTTTGATGGTTTTTTACTCCTCTCAACAGCCCAAACAAGTTTCTAAAAGGATGAGTTTGCAACTACTTTACTTTTGGAGAAAATTCAAAACATTCATTATTCAATAGGGCCCAAACTATCAAAAACCAGCGGTTTCAATGAACACACATTTCTTGGTAGAATCATGCAGGACTGAAATTTTTGATGTTTTTCTACTCCTCTCATGAGCCCAAACAAGTCTCTAAAAGCATGAGTTTGCAACTACTTTACTTTTGGAGAAAATTCAAAACATTCATTATTCAATAGGGCCCAAACTATCAAAAACCAGCGGTTTGAATGAACACACATTTCTTGGTAGAATCATGCAGGACTGAAATTTTTGATGTTTTTCTACTCCTCTCATGAGCCCAAACAAGTCTCTAAAAGCATGAGTTTGCAACTACTTTACTTTTGGAGAAAATTCAAAACATTCATTATTCAATAGAGCCCAATAGCAAAAACCAGCGTTTTGAATGAAGAATCACATTTCTTGGTAGAATCATGCAGGATTGAAATTTTTGTTGGTTTTTTACTCCTCTCAACAGCCCAAACAAGTTTCTAAAAGGATGAGTTTGCAACTACTTTACTTTTGGAGAAAATTCAAAACATTCATTATTCAATAGGTCCCAAACTATCAAAAACCAGCCGTTTCAATGAACACACATGTCTTGGTAGAATCAAACTCATCCTTTTAGAAACTTGTTTGGGCTGTTGAGAGGAGTAAAAAACCATCAAAAATTTCAATCCTGCATGATTCTACCAAGAAATGTGATTCTTCATTCAAAACGCTGGTTTTTGCTATTGGGCTCTATTGAATAATGAATGTTTTGAATTTTCTCCAAAAGTAAAGTAGTTGCAAACTCATGCTTTTAGAGACTTGTTTGGGCTCATGAGAGGAGTAGAAAAACATCAAAAATTTCAGTCCTGCATGATTCTACCAAGACATGTGTGTTCATTGAAACGGCTGGTTTTTGATAGTTTGGGCCCTATTGAATAATGAATGTTTTGAATTTTCTCCAAAAGTAAAGTAGTTGCAAACTCATCCTTTTAGAAACTTGTTTGGGCTGTTGAGAGGAGTAAAACACCATCAAAAATTTCAATCCTGCATGATTCTACCAAGAAATGTGATTCTTCATTCAAAACGCTGGTTTTTGCTATTGGGCTCTACTGAATAATGAATGTTTTGAATTTTCTCCAAAAGTAAAGTAGTTGCAAACTCATGCTTTTAGAGACTTGTTTGGGCTCATGAGAGGAGTAGAAAAACATCAAAAATTTCAGTCCTGCATGACTCTACCAAGAAATGTGTGTTCATTGAAACCGCTGGTTTTTGATAGTTTGGGCCCTATTGAATAATGAATGTTTTGAATTTTCTCCAAAAGTAAAGTAGTTGCAAACTCATGCTTTTAGAGACTTGTTTGGGCTCATGAGAGGAGTAGAAAAACATAAAAAATTTCAGTCCTGCATGATTCTACCAAGAAATGTGTGTTCATTGAAACCGCTGGTTTTTGATAGTTTGGGCCGTATTGAATAATGAATGTTTTGAATTTTCTCCAAAAGTAAAGTAGTTGCAAACTCATCCTTTTAGAAACTTGTTTGGGCTGTTGAGAGGAGTAAAAAACCATCAAAAATTTCAATCCTGCATGATTCTACCAAGAAATGTGATTCTTCATTCAAAACGCTGGTTTTTGCTATTGGGCTCTATTGAATAATGAATGTTTTGAATTTTCTCCAAAAGTAAAGTAGTTGCAAACTCATGCTGTTAGAGACTTGTTTGGGCTCATGAGAGGAGTAGAAAAACATCAAAAATTTCAGTCCTGCATGATTCTACCAAGAAATGTGTGTTCATTGAAACCGCTGGTTTTTGATAGTTTGGGCCCTATTGAATAATGAATGTTTTGAATTTTCTCCAAAAGTAAAGTAGTTGCAAACTCATCCTTTTAGAAACTTGTTTGGGCTGTTGAGAGGAGTAAAAAACCATCAAAAATTTCAATCCTGCATGATTCTACCAAGAAATGTGATTCTTCATTCAAAACGCTGGTTTTTGCTATTGGGCTCTATTGAATAATGAATGTTTTGAATTTTCTCCAAAAGTAAAGTAGTTGCAAACTCATGCTTTTAGAGACTTGTTTGGGCTCATGAGAGGAGTAGAAAAACATCAAAAATTTCAGTCCTGCATGATTCTACCAAGAAATGTGTGTTCATTGAAACCGCTGGTTTTTGATAGTTTGGGCCCTATTGAATAATGAATGTTTTGAATTTTCTCCAAAAGTAAAGTAGTTGCAAACTCATCCTTTTAGAAACTTGTTTGGGCTGTTGAGAGGAGTAAAAAACCATCAAAAATTTCAATCCTGCATGATTTTACCAAGAAATGTGATTCTTCATTCAAAACCTGATTTTTGCTATTGGGCTATATTGAATAGTGAATGTTTTGTATTTTCTCCAAAAGTAAAGTAGTTGCAAACTCATGCTTTTAGAGACTTGTTTGGGCTCATGAGAGGAGTAGAAAAACATCAAAAATTTCAGTCCTGCATGATTCTACCAAGAAATGTGTTCATTCAAACCGCTGGTTTTTGATAGTTTGGGCCCTATTGAATAATGAATGTTTTGAATTTTCTACAAAAGTAAAGTAGTTGCAAACTCATCCTTTTAGAAACTTGTTTGGGCTGTTGAGAGGAGTAAAAAACCATCAAAAATTTCAATCCTGCATGATTCTACCAAGAAATGTGATTCTTCATTCAAAACGCTGGTTTTTGCTATTGGGCTCTATTGAATAATGAATGTTTTGAATTTTCTCCAAAAGTAAAGTAGTTGCAAACTCATGCTTTTAGAGACTTGTTTGGGCTCATGAGAGGAGTAGAAAAACATCAAATATTTCAGTCCTGCATGATTCTACCAAGAAATGTGTGTTCATTGAAACCGCTGGTTTTTGATAGTTTGGGCCCTATTGAATAATGAATGTTTTGAATTTTCTCCAAAAGTAAAGTAGTTGCAAACTCATCCTTTTAGAAACTTGTTTGGGCTGTTGAGAGGAGTAAAAAACCATCAAAAATTTCAATCCTGCATGATTCTACCAAGAAATGTGATTCTTCATTCAAAACGCTGGTTTTTGCTATTGGGCTCTATTGAATAATGAATGTTTTGAATTTTCTCCAAAAGTAAAGTAGTTGCAAACTCATGTTTTTAGAGACTTGTTTGGGCTCATGAGAGGAGTAGAAAAACATCAAAAATTTCAGTCCTGCATGATTCTACCAAGAAATGTGTGTTCATTGAAACCGCTGGTTTTTGATAGTTTGGGCCCTATTGAATAATGAATGTTTTGAATTTTCTCCAAAAGTAAAGTAGTTGCAAACTCATCCTTTTAGAAACTTGTTTGGGCTGTTGAGAGGAGTAAAAAACCATCAAAAATTTCAATCCTGCATGATTCTACCAAGAAATGTGATTCTTCATTCAAAACGCTGGTTTTTGCTATTGGGCTCTATTGAATAATGACTGAAATTTTTGATGTTTTTCTACTCCTCTCATGAGCCCAAACAAGTCTCTAAAAGCATGAGTTTGCAACTACTTTACTTTTGGAGAAAATTCAAAACATTCATTATTCAATAGAGCCCAATAGCAAAAACCAGCGTTTTGAATGAAGAATCACATTTCTTGGTAGAATCATGCAGGATTGAAATTTTTGATGGTTTTTTACTCCTCTCAACAGCCCAAACAAGTTTCTAAAAGGATGAGTTTGCAACTACTTTACTTTTGGAGAAAATTCAAAACATTCATTATTCAATAGGGCCCAAACTATCAAAAACCAGCAGTTTCAATGAACACACATTTCTTGGTAGAATCATGCAGGACTGAAATTTTTGATGTTTTTCTACTCCTCTCATGAGCCCAAACAAGTCTCTAAAAGCATGAGTTTGCAACTACTTTACTTTTGGAGAAAATTCAAAACATTCATTATTCAATAGACCCAATAGCAAAAACCAGCGTTTTGAATGAAGAATCACATTTCTTGGTAGAATCATGCAGGATTGAAATTTTTGATGGTTTTTTACTCCTCTCAACAGCCCAAACAAGTTTCTAAAAGGATGAGTTTGCAACTACTTTACTTTTGGAGAAAATTCAAAACATTCATTATTCAATAGGGCCCAAACTATCAAAAACCAGCGGTTTGAATGAACACATTTCTTGGTAGAATCATGCAGGACTGAAATTTTTGATGTTTTTCTACTCCTCTCATGAACCCAAACAAGTCTCTAAAAGCATGAGTTTGCAACTACGTTACTTTTGGAGAAAATTCAAAACATTCACTATTCAATAGAGCCCAATAGCAAAAATCAGGTTTTGAATGAAGAATCACATTTCTTGGTAAAATCATGCAGGATTGAAATTTTTGATGGTTTTTTACTCCTCTCAACAGCCCAAACAAGTTTCTAAAAGGATGAGTTTGCAACTACTTTACTTTTGGAGAAAATTCAAAACATTCATTATTCAATAGGGCCCAAACTATCAAAAACCAGCGGTTTCAATGAACACACATTTCTTGGTAGAATCATGCAGGACTGAAATATTTGATGTTTTTCTACTCCTCTCATGAGCCCAAACAAGTCTCTAAAAGCATGAGTTTGCAACTACTTTACTTTTGGAGAAAATTCAAAACATTCATTATTCAATAGAGCCCAATAGCAAAAACCAGCGTTTTGAATGAAGAATCACATTTCTTGGTAGAATCATGCAGGATTGAAATTTTTGTTGGTTTTTTACTCCTCTCAACAGCCCAAACAAGTCTCTAAAAGGATGAGTTTGCAACTACTTTACTTTTGGAGAAAATTCAAAACATTCATTATTCAATAGGGCCCAAACTATCAAAAACCAGCGGTTTCAATGAACACACATTTCTTGGTAGAATCATGCAGGACTGAAATTTTTGATGTTTTTCTACTCCTCTCATGAGCCCAAACAAGTCTCTAAAAGCATGAGTTTGCAACTACTTTACTTTTGGAGAAAATTCAAAACATTCATTATTCAATAGAGCCCAATAGCAAAAACCAGCGTTTTGAATGAAGAATCACATTTCTTGGTAGAATCATGCAGGATTGAAATTTTTGATGGTTTTTTACTCCTCTCAACAGCCCAAACAAGTTTCTAAAAGGATGAGTTTGCAACTACTTTACTTTTGGAGAAAATTCAAAACATTTATTATTCAATAGGGCCCAAACTATCAAAAACCAGCGGTTTGAATGAACACACATTTCTTGGTAGAATCATGCAGGACTGAAATTTTTGATGTTTTTCTACTCCTCTCATGAGCCCAAACAAGTCTCTAAAAGCATGAGTTTGCAACTACTTTACTTTTGGAGAAAATTCAAAACATTCATTATTCAATAGGGCCCAAACTATCAAAAACCAGCGGTTTGAATGAACACACATTTCTTGGTAGAATCATGCAGGACTGAAATTTTTGATGTTTTTCTACTCCTCTCATGAGCCCAAACAAGTCTCTAAAAGCATGAGTTTGCAACTACTTTACTTTTGGAGAAAATTCAAAACATTCATTATTCAATAGGGCCCAAACTATCAAAAACCAGCGGTTTGAATGAACACACATTTCTTGGTAGAATCATGCAGGACTGAAATTTTTGATGTTTTTCTACTCCTCTCATGAGCCCAAACAAGTCTCTAAAAGCATGAGTTTGCAACTACTTTACTTTTGGAGAAAATTCAAAACATTCATTATTCAATAGAGCCCAATAGCAAAAACCAGCGTTTTGAATGAAGAATCACATTTCTTGGTAGAATCATGCAGGATTGAAATTTTTGTTGGTTTTTTACTCCTCTCAACAGCCCAAACAAGTTTCTAAAAGGATGAGTTTGCAACTACTTTACTTTTGGAGAAAATTCAAAACATTCATTATTCAATAGGGCCCAAACTATCAAAAACCAGCGGTTTGAATGAACACATTTCTTGGTAGAATCATGCAGGACTGAAATTTTTGATGTTTTTCTACTCCTCTCATGAGCCCAAACAAGTCTCTAAAAGCATGAGTTTGCAACTACTTTACTTTTGAAGAAAATTCAAAACATTCACTATTCAATAGAGCCCAATAGCAAAAATCAGGTTTTCAATGAAGAATCACATTTCTTGGTAAAATCATGCAGGATTGAAATTTTTGATGGTTTTTTACTCCTCTCAACAGCCCAAACAAGTTTCTAAAAGGATGAGTTTGCAACTACTTTACTTTTGGAGAAAATTCAAAACATTCATTATTCAATAGGGCCCAAACGATCAAAAACCAGCGGTTTCAATGAACACACATTTCTTGGTAGAATCATGCAGGACTGAAATTTTTGATGTTTTTCTACTCCTCTCATGAGCCCAAACAAGTCTCTAAAAGCATGAGTTTGCAACTACTTTACTTTTGGAGAAAATTCAAAACATTCATTATTCAATAGAGCCCAATAGCAAAAACCAGCGTTTTGAATGAAGAATCACATTTCTTGGTAGAATCATGCAGGATTGAAATTTTTGATGGTTTTTTACTCCTCTCAACAGCCCAAACAAGTTTCTAAAAGGATGAGTTTGCAACTACTTTACTTTTGGAGAAAATTCAAAACATTCATTATTCAATAGGGCCCAAACTATCAAAAACCAGCGGTTTGAATGAACACATTTCTTGGTAGAATCATGCAGGACTGAAATTTTTGATGTTTTTCTACTCCTCTCATGAGCCCAAACAAGTCTCTAAAAGCATGAGTTTGCAACTACTTTACTTTTGGAGAAAATTCAAAACATTCATTATTCATTAGAGCCCAATAGCAAAAACCAGCGTTTTGAATGAAGAATCACATTTCTTGGTAGAATCATGCAGGATTGAAATTTTTGATGGTTTTTTACTCCTCTCAACAGCCCAAACAAGTTTCTAAAAGGATGAGTTTGCAACTACTTTACTTTTGGAGAAAATTCAAAACATTCATTATTCAATAGGGCCCAAACTATCAAAAACCAGCGGTTTCAATGAACACACATTTCTTGGTAGAATCATGCAGGACTGAAATTTTTGATGTTTTTCTACTCCTCTCATGAGCCCAAACAAGTCTCTAAAAGCATGAGTTTGCAACTACTTTACTTTTGGAGAAAATTCAAAACATTCATTATTCAATAGGGCCCAAACTATCAAAAACCAGCGGTTTGAATGAACACACATTTCTTGGTAGAATCATGCAGGACTGAAATTTTTGATGTTTTTCTACTCCTCTCATGAGCCCAAACAAGTCTCTAAAAGCATGAGTTTGCAACTACTTTACTTTTGGAGAAAATTCAAAACATTCATTATTCAATAGAGCCCAATAGCAAAAACCAGCGTTTTAAATGAAGAATCACATTTCTTGGTAGAATCATGCAGGATTGAAATTTTTGTTGGTTTTTTACTCCTCTCAACAGCCCAAACAAGTTTCTAAAAGGATGAGTTTGCAACTACTTTACTTTTGGAGAAAATTCAAAACATTCATTATTCAATAGGGCCCAAACTATCAAAAACCAGCGGTTTGAATGAACACATTTCTTGGTAGAATCATGCAGGACTGAAATTTTTGATGTTTTTCTACTCCTCTCATGAGCCCAAACAAGTCTCTAAAAGCATGAGTTTGCAACTACTTTACTTTTGAAGAAAATTCAAAACATTCACTATTCAATAGAGCCCAATAGCAAAAATCAGGTTTTCAATGAAGAATCACATTTCTTGGTAAAATCATGCAGGATTGAAATTTTTGATGGTTTTTTACTCCTCTCAACAGCCCAAACAAGTTTCTAAAAGGATGAGTTTGCAACTACTTTACTTTTGGAGAAAATTCAAAACATTCATTATTCAATAGGGCCCAAACTATCAAAAACCAGCGGTTTCAATGAACACACATTTCTTGGTAGAATCATGCAGGACTGAAATTTTTGATGTTTTTCTACTCCTCTCATGAGCCCAAACAAGTCTCTAAAAGCATGAGTTTGCAACTACTTTACTTTTGGAGAAAATTCAAAACATTCATTATTCAATAGAGCCCAATAGCAAAAACCAGAGTTTTGAATGAAGAATCACATTTCTTGGTAGAATCATGCAGGATTGAAATTTTTGATGGTTTTTTACTCCTCTCAACAGCCCAAACAAGTTTCTAAAAGGATGAGTTTGCAACTACTTTACTTTTGGAGAAAATTCAAAACATTCATTATTCAATAGGGCCCAAACTATCAAAAACCAGCGGTTTGAATGAACACACATTTCTTGGTAGAATCATGCAGGACTGAAATTTTTGATGTTTTTCTACTCCTCTCATGAGCCCAAACAAGTCTCTAAAAGCATGAGTTTGCAACTACTTTACTTTTGGAGAAAATTCAAAACATTCACTATTCATTAGAGCCCAATAGCAAAAATCAGGTTTTGAATGAAGAATCACATTTGGTAAAATCATGCAGGATTGAAATTTTTGATGGTTTTTTACTCCTCTCAACAGCCCAAACAAGTTTCTAAAAGGATGAGTTTGCAACTACTTTACTTTTGGAGAAAATTCAAAACATTCATTATTCAATAGGGCCAAACTATCAAAAACCAGCGGTTTCAATGAACACACATTTCTTGGTAGAATCATGCAGGACTGAAATTTTTGATGTTTTTCTACTCCTCTCATGAGCCCAAACAAGTCTCTAAAAGCATGAGTTTGCAACTACTTTACTTTTGGAGAAAATTCAAAACATTCATTATTCAATAGAGCCCAATAGCAAAAACCAGCGTTTTGAATGAAGAATCACATTTCTTGGTAGAATCATGCAGGATTGAAATTTTTGATGGTTTTTTACTCCTCTCAACAGCCCAAACAAGTTTCTAAAAGGATGAGTTTGCAACTACTTTACTTTTGGAGAAAATTCAAAACATTCATTATTCAATAGGGCCCAAACTATCAAAAACCAGCGGTTTCAATGAACACACATTTCTTGGTAGAATCATGCAGGACTGAAATTTTTGATGTTTTTCTACTCCTCTCATGAGCCCAAACAAGTCTCTAAAAGCATGAGTTTGCAACTACTTTACTTTTGGAGAAAATTCAAAACATTCACTATTCAATAGAGCCCAATAGCAAAAATCAGGTTTTGAATGAAGAATCACATTTCTTGGTAAAATCATGCAGGATTGAAATTTTTGATGGTTTTTTACTCCTCTCAACAGCCCAAACAAGTTTCTAAAAGGATGAGTTTGCAACTACTTTACTTTTGGAGAAAATTCAAAACATTCATTATTCAATAGGGCCAAACTATCAAAAACCAGCGGTTTCAATGAACACACATTTCTTGGTAGAATCATGCAGGACTGAAATTTTTGATGTTTTTCTACTCCTCTCATGAGCCCAAACAAGTCTCTAAAAGCATGAGTTTGCAACTACTTTACTTTTGGAGAAAATTCAAAACATTCATTATTCAATAGAGCCCAATAGCAAAAACCAGCGTTTTGAATGAAGAATCACATTTCTTGGTAGAATCATGCAGGATTGAAATTTTTGATGGTTTTTTACTCCTCTCAACAGCCCAAACAAGTTTCTAAAAGGATGAGTTTGCAACTACTTTACTTTTGGAGAAAATTCAAAACATTCATTATTCAATAGGGCCCAAACTATCAAAAACCAGCGGTTTCAATGAACACACATTTCTTGGTAGAATCATGCAGGACTGAAATTTTTGATGTTTTTCTACTCCTCTCATGAGCCCAAACAAGTCTCTAAAAGCATGAGTTTGCAACTACTTTACTTTTGGAGAAAATTCAAAACATTCACTATTCAATAGAGCCCAATAGCAAAAATCAGGTTTTGAATGAAGAATCACATTTCTTGGTAAAATCATGCAGGATTGAAATTTTTGATGGTTTTTTACTCCTCTCAACAGCCCAAACAAGTTTCTAAAAGGATGAGTTTGCAACTACTTTACTTTTGGAGAAAATTCAAAACATTCATTATTCAATAGGGCCAAACTATCAAAAACCAGCGGTTTCAATGAACACACATTTCTTGGTAGAATCATGCAGGACTGAAATTTTTGATGTTTTTCTACTCCTCTCATGAGCCCAAACAAGTCTCTAAAAGCATGAGTTTGCAACTACTTTACTTTTGGAGAAAATTCAAAACATTCATTATTCAATAGAGCCCAATAGCAAAAACCAGCGTTTTGAATGAAGAATCACATTTCTTGGTAGAATCATGCAGGATTGAAATTTTTGATGGTTTTTTACTCCTCTCAACAGCCCAAACAAGTTTCTAAAAGGATGAGTTTGCAACTACTTTACTTTTGGAGAAAATTCAAAACATTCATTATTCAATAGGGCCCAAACTATCAAAAACCAGCGGTTTCAATGAACACACATTTCTTGGTAGAATCATGCAGGACTGAAATTTTTGATGTTTTTCTACTCCTCTCATGAGCCCAAACAAGTCTCTAAAAGCATGAGTTTGCAACTACTTTACTTTTGGAGAAAATTCAAAACATTCACTATTCAATAGAGCCCAATAGCAAAAATCAGGTTTTGAATGAAGAATCACATTTCTTGGTAAAATCATGCAGGATTGAAATTTTTGATGGTTTCTTACTCCTCTCAACAGCCCAAACAAGTTTCTAAAAGGATGAGTTTGCAACTACTTTACTTTTGGAGAAAATTCAAAACATTCCTTATTCAATAGGGCCCAAACTATCAAAAACCAGCGGTTTCAATGAACACACATTTCTTGGTAGAATCATGCAGGACTGAAATTTTTGATGTTTTTCTACTCCTCTCATGAGCCCAAACAAGTCTCTAAAAGCATGAGTTTGCAACTACTTTACTTTTGGAGAAAATTCAAAACATTCATTATTCAATAGAGCCCAATAGCAAAAACCAGCGTTTTGAATGAAGAATCACATTTCTTGGTAGAATCATGCAGGATTGAAATTTTTGATGGTTTTTTACTCCTCTCAACAGCCCAAACAAGTTTCTAAAAGGATGAGTTTGCAACTACTTTACTTTTGGAGAAAATTCAAAACATTCATTATTCAATAGGGCCCAAACTATCAAAAACCAGCGGTTTCAATGAACACACATTTCTTGGTAGAATCATGCAGGACTGAAATTTTTGATGTTTTTCTACTCCTCTCATGAGCCCAAACAAGTCTCTAAAAGCATGAGTTTGCAACTACTTTACTTTTGGAGAAAATTCAAAACATTCACTATTCAATAGAGCCCAATAGCAAAAATCAGGTTTTGAATGAAGAATCACATTTCTTGATAAAATCATGCAGGATTGAAATTTTTGATGGTTTTTTACTCCTCTCAACAGCCCAAACAAGTTTCTAAAAGGATGAGTTTGCAACTACTTTACTTTTGGAGAAAATTCAAAACATTCATTATTCAATAGGGCCAAACTATCAAAAACCAGCGGTTTCAATGAACACACATTTCTTGGTAGAATCATGCAGGACTGAAATTTTTGATGTTTTTCTACTCCTCTCATGAGCCCAAACAAGTCTCTAAAAGCATGAGTTTGCAACTACTTTACTTTTGGAGAAAATTCAAAACATTCATTATTCAATAGAGCCCAATAGCAAAAACCAGCGTTTTGAATGAAGAATCACATTTCTTGGTAGAATCATGCAGGATTGAAATTTTTGATGGTTTTTTACTCCTCTCAACAGCCCAAGCAAGTTTCTAAAAGGATGAGTTTGCAACTACTTTACTTTTGGAGAAAATTCAAAACATTCATTATTCAATAGGGCCCAAACTATCAAAAACCAGCGGTTTCAATGAACACACATTTCTTGGTAGAATCATGCAGGACTGAAATTTTTGATGTTTTTCTACTCCTCTCATGAGCCCAAACAAGTCTCTAAAAGCATGAGTTTGCAACTACTTTACTTTTGGAGAAAATTCAAAACATTCACTATTCAATAGAGCCCAATAGCAAAAATCAGGTTTTGAATGAAGAATCACATTTCTTGGTAAAATCATGCAGGATTGAAATTTTTGATGGTTTCTTACTCCTCTCAACAGCCCAAACAAGTTTCTAAAAGGATGAGTTTGCAACTACTTTACTTTTGGAGAAAATTCAAAACATTCCTTATTCAATAGGGCCCAAACTATCAAAAACCAGCGGTTTCAATGAACACACATTTCTTGGTAGAATCATGCAGGACTGAAATTTTTGATGTTTTTCTACTCCTCTCATGAGCCCAAACAAGTCTCTAAAAGCATGAGTTTGCAACTACTTTACTTTTGGAGAAAATTCAAAACATTCATTATTCAATAGAGCCCAATAGCAAAAACCAGCGTTTTGAATGAAGAATCACATTTCTTGGTAGAATCATGCAGGATTGAAATTTTTGATGGTTTTTTACTCCTCTCAACAGCCCAAACAAGTTTCTAAAAGGATGAGTTTGCAACTACTTTACTTTTGGAGAAAATTCAAAACATTCATTATTCAATAGGGCCCAAACTATCAAAAACCAGCGGTTTCAATGAACACACATTTCTTGGTAGAATCATGCAGGACTGAAATTTTTGATGTTTTTCTACTCCTCTCATGAGCCCAAACAAGTCTCTAAAAGCATGAGTTTGCAACTACTTTACTTTTGGAGAAAATTCAAAACATTCACTATTCAATAGAGCCCAATAGCAAAAATCAGGTTTTGAATGAAGAATCACATTTCTTGATAAAATCATGCAGGATTGAAATTTTTGATGGTTTTTTACTCCTCTCAACAGCCCAAACAAGTTTCTAAAAGGATGAGTTTGCAACTACTTTACTTTTGGAGAAAATTCAAAACATTCATTATTCAATAGGGCCAAACTATCAAAAACCAGCGGTTTCAATGAACACACATTTCTTGGTAGAATCATGCAGGACTGAAATTTTTGATGTTTTTCTACTCCTCTCATGAGCCCAAACAAGTCTCTAAAAGCATGAGTTTGCAACTACTTTACTTTTGGAGAAAATTCAAAACATTCATTATTCAATAGAGCCCAATAGCAAAAACCAGCGTTTTGAATGAAGAATCACATTTCTTGGTAGAATCATGCAGGATTGAAATTTTTGATGGTTTTTTACTCCTCTCAACAGCCCAAACAAGTTTCTAAAAGGATGAGTTTGCAACTACTTTACTTTTGGAGAAAATTCAAAACATTCATTATTCAATAGGGCCCAAACTATCAAAAACCAGCGGTTTCAATGAACACACATTTCTTGGTAGAATCATGCAGGACTGAAATTTTTGATGTTTTTCTACTCCTCTCATGAGCCCAAACAAGTCTCTAAAAGCATGAGTTTGCAACTACTTTACTTTTGGAGAAAATTCAAAACATTCACTATTCAATAGAGCCCAATAGGAAAAATCAGGTTTTGAATGAAGAATCACATTTCTTGATAAAATCATGCAGGATTGAAATTTTTGATGGTTTTTTACTCCTCTCAACAGCCCAAACAAGTTTCTAAAAGGATGAGTTTGCAACTACTTTACTTTTGGAGAAAATTCAAAACATTCATTATTCAATAGGGCCCAAACTATCAAAAACCAGCGGTTTCAATGAACACACATTTCTTGGTAGAATCATGCAGGACTGAAATTTTTGATGTTTTTCTACTCCTCTCATGAGCCCAAACAAGTCTCTAAAAGCATGAGTTTGCAACTACTTTACTTTTGGAGAAAATTCAAAACATTCATTATTCAATAGGGCCCAAACTATCAAAAACCAGCGGTTTGAATGAACACACATTTCTTGGTAGAATCATGCAGGACTGAAATTTTTGATGTTTTTCTACTCCTCTCATGAGCCCAAACAAGTCTCTAAAAGCATGAGTTTGCAACTACTTTACTTTTGGAGAAAATTCAAAACATTCATTATTCAATAGAGCCCAATAGCAAAAACCAGCGTTTTGAATGAAGAATCACATTTCTTGGTAGAATCATGCAGGATTAAAATTTTTGTTGGTTTTTTACTCCTCTCAACAGCCCAAACAAGTTTCTAAAAGGATGAGTTTGCAACTACTTTACTTTTGGAGAAAATTCAAAACATTCATTATTCAATAGGGCCCAAACTATCAAAAACCAGCGGTTTGAATGAACACACATTTCTTGGTAGAATCATGCAGGACTGAAATTTTTGATGTTTTTCTACTCCTCTCATGAGCCCAAACAAGTCTCTAAAAGCATGAGTTTGCAACTACTTTACTTTTGGAGAAAATTCAAAACATTCACTATTCAATAGAGCCCAATAGCAAAAATCAGGTTTTGAATGAAGAATCACATTTCTTGGTAAAATCATGCAGGATTGAAATTTTTGATGGTTTTTTACTCCTCTCAACAGCCCAAACAAGTTTCTAAAAGGATGAGTTTGCAACTACTTTACTTTTGGAGAAAATTCAAAACATTCATTATTCAATAGGGCCCAAACTATCAAAAACCAGCGGTTTCAATGAACACACATTTCTTGGTAGAATCATGCAGGACTGAAATTTTTGATGTTTTTCTACTCCTCTCATGAGCCCAAACAAGTCTCTAAAAGCATGAGTTTGCAACTACTTTACTTTTGGAGAAAATTCAAAACATTCATTATTCAATAGAGCCCAATAGCAAAAACCAGCGTTTTGAATGAAGAATCACATTTCTTGGTAGAATCATGCAGGATTGAAATTTTTGATGGTTTTTTACTCCTCTCAACAGCCCAAACAAGTTTCTAAAAGGATGAGTTTGCAACTACTTTACTTTTGGAGAAAATTCAAAACATTCATTATTCAATAGGGCCCAAACTATCAAAAACCAGCGGTTTGAATGAACACACATTTCTTGGTAGAATCATGCAGGACTGAAATTTTTGATGTTTTTCTACTCCTCTCATGAGCCCAAACAAGTCTCTAAAAGCATGAGTTTGCAACTACTTTACTTTTGGAGAAAATTCAAAACATTCACTATTCAATAGAGCCCAATAGCAAAAATCAGGTTTTGAATGAAGAATCACATTTCTTGGTAAAATCATGCAGGATTGAAATTTTTGATGGTTTTTTACTCCTCTCAACAGCCCAAACAAGTTTCTAAAAGGATGAGTTTGCAACTACTTTACTTTTGGAGAAAATTCAAAACATTCATTATTCAATAGGGCCCAAACTATCAAAAAACAGCGGTTTCAATGAACACACATTTCTTGGTAGAATCATGCAGGACTGAAATTTTTGATGTTTTTCTACTCCTCTCATGAGCCCAAACAAGTCTCTAAAAGCATGAGTTTGCAACTACTTTACTTTTGGAGAAAATTCAAAACATTCATTATTCAATAGAGCCCAATAGCAAAAACCAGCGTTTTGAATGAAGAATCACATTTCTTGGTAGAATCATGCAGGATTGAAATTTTTGATGGTTTTTTACTCCTCTCAACAGCCCAAACAAGTTTCTAAAAGGATGAGTTTGCAACTACTTTACTTTTGGAGAAAATTCAAAACATTCATTATTCAATAGGGCCCAAACTATCAAAAACCAGCGGTTTCAATGAACACACATTTCTTGGTAGAATCATGCAGGACTGAAATTTTTGATGTTTTTCTACTCCTCTCATGAGCCCAAACAACTCTCTAAAAGCATGAGTTTGCAACTACTTTACTTTTGGAGAAAATTCAAAACATTCACTATTCAATAGAGCCCAATAGCAAAAATCAGGTTTTGAATGAAGAATCACATTTCTTGGTAGAATCATGCAGGATTGAAATTTTTGATGGTTTTTTACTCCTCTCAACAGCCCAAACAAGTTTCTAAAAGGATGAGTTTGCAACTACTTTACTTTTGGAGAAAATTCAAAACATTCCTTATTCAATAGGGCCCAAACTATCAAAAACCAGCGGTTTCAATGAACACACATTTCTTGGTAGAATCATGCAGGACTGAAATTTTTGATGTTTTTCTACTCCTCTCATGAGCCCAAACAAGTCTTTAAAAGCATGAGTTTGCAACTACTTTACTTTTGGAGAAAATTCAAAACATTCATTATTCAATAGAGCCCAATAGCAAAAACCAGCGTTTTGAATGAAGAATCACATTTCTTGGTAGAATCATGCAGGATTGAAATTTTTGATGGTTTTTTACTCCTCTCAACAGCCCAAACAAGTTTCTAAAAGGATGAGTTTGCAACTACTTTACTTTTGGAGAAAATTCAAAACATTCATTATTCAATAGGGCCCAAACTATAAAAAAAAACAGCGGTTTCAATGAACACACATTTCTTGGTAGAATCATGCAGGACTGAAATTTTTGATGTTTTTCTACTCCTCTCATGAGCCCAAACAAGTCTCTAAAAGCATGAGTTTGCAACTACTTTACTTTTGGAGAAAATTCAAAACATTCACTATTCAATAGAGCCCAATAGCAAAAATCAGGTTTTGAATGAAGAATCACATTTCTTGGTAAAATCATGCAGGATTGAAATTTTTGATGGTTTTTTACTCCTCTCAACAGCCCAAACAAGTTTCTAAAAGGATGAGTTTGCAACTACTTTACTTTTGGAGAAAATTCAAAACATTCATTATTCAATAGGGCCCAAACTATCAAAAACCAGCGGTTTCAATGAACACACTTTTCTTGGTAGAATCATGCAGAACTGAAATTTTTGATGTTTTTCTACTCCTCTCATGAGCCCAAACAAGTCTCTAAAAGCATGAGTTTGCAACTACTTTACTTTTGGAGAAAATTCAAAACATTCATTATTCAATAGGGCCCAAACTATCAAAAACCAGCGGTTTAAATGAACACACATTTCTTGGTAGAATCATGCAGGACTGAAACTTTTGATGTTTTTCTACTCCTCTCATGAGCCCAAACAAGTCTCTAAAAGCATGAGTTTGCAACTACTTTACTTTTGGAGAAAATTCAAAACATTCATTATTCAATAGAGCCCAAAAGCAAAAACCAGCGTTTTGAATGAAGAATCACATTTCTTGGTAGAATCATGCAGGATTGAAATTTTTGTTGGTTTTTTACTCCTCTCAACAGCCCAAACAAGTTTCTAAAAGGATGAGTTTGCAACTACTTTACTTTTGGAGAAAATTCAAAACATTCATTATTCAATAGGGCCCAAACTATCAAAAACCAGCGGTTTGAATGAACACATTTCTTGGTAGAATCATGCAGGACTGAAATTTTTGATGTTTTTCTACTCCTCTCATGAGCCCAAACAAGTCTCTAAAAGCATGAGTTTGCAACTACTTTACTTTTGGAGAAAATTCAAAACATTCACTATTCAATAGAGCCCAATAGCAAAAATCAGGTTTTGAATGAAGAATCACATTT
Source organism: Dendrobates tinctorius (assembly GCF_039654945.1). Lineage (NCBI taxonomy): Eukaryota > Metazoa > Chordata > Amphibia > Anura > Dendrobatidae > Dendrobates > Dendrobates tinctorius. The sequence continues at coordinate 29,746,888 of NW_027361793.1, forward strand.
CTTGGTAAAATCATGCAGGATTGAAATTTTTGATGGTTTTTTACTCCTCTCAACAGCCCAAACAAGTTTCTAAAAGGATGAGTTTGCAACTACTTTACTTTTGGAGAAAATTCAAAACATTCATTATTCAATAGGGCCCAAACTATCAAAAACCAGCGGTTTCAATGAACACACATTTCTTGGTAGAATCATGCAGGACTGAAATTTTTGATGTTTTTCTACTCCTCTCATGAGCCCAAACAAGTCTCTAAAAGCAAGAGTTTGCAACTACTTTACTTTTGGAGAAAATTCAAAACATTCATTATTCAATAGAGCCCAATAGCAAAAACCAGCGTTTTGAATGAAGAATCACATTTCTTGGTAGAATCATGCAGGATTGAAATTTTTGATGGTTTTTTACTCCTCTCAACAGCCCAAACAAGTTTCTAAAAGGATGAGTTTGCAACTACTTTACTTTTGGAGAAAATTCAAAACATTCATTATTCAATAGGGCCCAAACTATCAAAAACCAGCGGTTTCAATGAACACACATTTCTTGGTAGAATCATGCAGGACTGAAATTTTTGATGTTTTTCTACTCCTCTCATGAGCCCAAACAAGTCTCTAAAAGCATGAGTTTGCAACTACTTTACTTTTTGAGAAAATTCAAAACATTCACTATTCAATAGAGCCCAATAGCAAAAATCAGGTTTTGAATGAAGAATCACATTTCTTGGTAAAATCATGCAGGATTGAAATTTTTGATGGTTTTTTACTCCTCTCAACAGCCCAAACAAGTTTCTAAAAGGATGAGTTTGCAACTACTTTACTTTTGGAGAAAATTCAAAACATTCCTTATTCAATAGGGCCCAAACTATCAAAAACCAGCGGTTTCAATGAACACACATTTCTTGGTAGAATCATGCAGGACTGAAATTTTTGATGTTTTTCTACTCCTCTCATGAGCCCAAACAAGTCTCTAAAAGCATGAGTTTGCAACTACTTTACTTTTGGAGAAAATTCAAAACATTCATTATTCAATAGAGCCCAATAGCAAAAACCAGCGTTTTGAATGAAGAATCACATTTCTTGGTAGAATAATGCAGGATTGAAATTTTTGATGGTTTTTTACTCCTCTCAACAGCCCAAACAAGTTTCTAAAAGGATGAGTTTGCAACTACTTTACTTTTGGAGAAAATTCAAAACATTCATTATTCAATAGGGCCCAAACTATCAAAAACCAGCGGTTTCAATGAACACACATTTCTTGGTAGAATCATGCAGGACTGAAATTTTTGATGTTTTTCTACTCCTCTCATGAGCCCAAACAAGTCTCTAAAAGCATGAGTTTGCAACTACTTTACTTTTGGAGAAAATTAAAAACATTCACTATTCAATAGAGCCCAATAGCAAAAATCAGGTTTTGAATGAAGAATCACATTTCTTGGTAAAATCATGCAGGATTGAAATTTTTGATGGTTTTTTACTCCTCTCAACAGCCCAAACAAGTTTCTAAAAGGATGAGTTTGCAACTACTTTACTTTTGGAGAAAATTCAAAACATTCATTATTCAATAGGGCCAAACTATCAAAAACCAGCGGTTTCAATGAACACACATTTCTTGGTAGAATCATGCAGGACTGAAATTTTTGATGTTTTTCTACTCCTCTCATGAGCCCAAACAAGTCTCTAAAAGCATGAGTTTGCAACTACTTTACTTTGGGAGAAAATTCAAAACATTCATTATTCAATAGAGCCCAATAGCAAAAACCAGCGTTTTGAATGAAGAATCACATTTCTTGGTAGAATCATGCAGGATTGAAATTTTTGATGGTTTTTTACTCCTCTCAACAGCCCAAACAAGTTTCTAAAAGGATGAGTTTGCAACTACTTTACTTTTGGAGAAAATTCAAAACATTCATTATTCAATAGGGCCCAAACTATCAAAAACCAGCGGTTTCAATGAACACACATTTCTTGGTAGAATCATGCAGGACTGAAATTTTTGATGTTTTTCTACTCCTCTCATGAGCCCAAACAAGTCTCTAAAAGCATGAGTTTGCAACTACTTTACTTTTGGAGAAAATTCAAAACATTCACTATTCAATAGAGCCCAATAGCAAAAATCAGGTTTTGAATGAAGAATCACATTTCTTGATAAAATCATGCAGGATTGAAATTTTTGATGGTTTTTTACTCCTCTCAACAGCCCAAACAAGTTTCTAAAAGGATGAGTTTGCAACTACTTTACTTTTGGAGAAAATTCAAAACATTCATTATTCAATAGGGCCCAAACTATCAAAAACCAGCGGTTTCAATGAACACACATTTCTTGGTAGAATCATGCAGGACTGAAATTTTTGATGTTTTTCTACTCCTCTCATGAGCCCAAACAAGTCTCTAAAAGCATGAGTTTGCAACTACTTTACTTTTGGAGAAAATTCAAAACATTCATTATTCAATAGGGCCCAAACTATCAAAAACCAGCGGTTTGAATGAACACACATTTCTTGGTAGAATCATGCAGGACTGAAATTTTTGATGTTTTTCTACTCCTCTCATGAGCCCAAACAAGTCTCTAAAAGCATGAGTTTGCAACTACTTTACTTTTGGAGAAAATTCAAAACATTCATTATTCAATAGAGCCCAATAGCAAAAACCAGCGTTTTGAATGAAGAATCACATTTCTTGGTAGAATCATGCAGGATTGAAATTTTTGTTGGTTTTTTACTCCTCTCAACAGCCCAAACAAGTTTCTAAAAGGATGAGTTTGCAACTACTTTACTTTTGGAGAAAATTCAAAACATTCATTATTCAATAGGGCCCAAACTATCAAAAACCAGCGGTTTGAATGAACACACATTTCTTGGTAGAATCATGCAGGACTGAAATTTTTGATGTTTTTCTACTCCTCTCATGAGCCCAAACAAGTCTCTAAAAGCATGAGTTTGCAACTACTTTACTTTTGGAGAAAATTCAAAACATTCACTATTCAATAGAGCCCAATAGCAAAAATCAGGTTTTGAATGAAGAATCACATTTCTTGGTAGAATCATGCAGGATTGAAATTTTTGATGGTTTTTTACTCCTCTCAACAGCCCAAACAAGTTTCTAAAAGGATGAGTTTGCAACTACTTTACTTTTGGAGAAAATTCAAAACATTCATTATTCAATAGGGCCCAAACTATCAAAAACCAGCGGTTTCAATGAACACACATTTCTTGGTAGAATCATGCAGGACTGAAATTTTTGATGTTTTTCTACTCCTCTCATGAGCCCAAACAAGTCTCTAAAAGCATGAGTTTGCAACTACTTTACTTTTGGAGAAAATTCAAAACATTCATTATTCAATAGAGCCCAATAGCAAAAACCAGCGTTTTGAATGAAGAATCACATTTCTTGGTAGAATCATGCAGGATTGAAATTTTTGATGGTTTTTTACTCCTCTCAACAGCCCAAACAAGTTTCTAAAAGGATGAGTTTGCAACTACTTTACTTTTGGAGAAAATTCAAAACATTCATTATTCAATAGGGCCCAAACTATCAAAAACCAGCGGTTTGAATGAACACACATTTCTTGGTAGAATCATGCAGGACTGAAATTTTTGATGTTTTTCTACTCCTCTCATGAGCCCAAACAAGTCTCTAAAAGCATGAGTTTGCAACTACTTTACTTTTGGAGAAAATTCAAAACATTCACTATTCAATAGAGCCCAATAGCAAAAATCAGGTTTTGAATGAAGAATCACATTTCTTGGTAAAATCATGCAGGATTGAAATTTTTGATGGTTTTTTACTCCTCTCAACAGCCCAAACAAGTTTCTAAAAGGATGAGTTTGCAACTACTTTACTTTTGGAGAAAATTCAAAACATTCATTATTCAATAGGGCCCAAACTATCAAAAACCAGCGGTTTCAATGAACACACATTTCTTGGTAGAATCATGCAGGACTGAAATTTTTGATGTTTTTCTACTCCTCTCATGAGCCCAAACAAGTCTCTAAAAGCATGAGTTTGCAACTACTTTACTTTTGGAGAAAATTCAAAACATTCATTATTCAATAGAGCCCAATAGCAAAAACCAGCGTTTTGAATGAAGAATCACATTTCTTGGTAGAATCATGCAGGATTGAAATTTTTGATGGTTTTTTACTCCTCTCAACAGCCCAAACAAGTTTCTAAAAGGATGAGTTTGCAACTACTTTACTTTTGGAGAAAATTCAAAACATTCATTATTCAATAGGGCCCAAACTATCAAAAACCAGCGGTTTCAATGAACACACATTTCTTGGTAGAATCATGCAGGACTGAAATTTTTGATGTTTTTCTACTCCTCTCATGAGCCCAAACAACTCTCTAAAAGCATGAGTTTGCAACTACTTTACTTTTGGAGAAAATTCAAAACATTCACTATTCAATAGAGCCCAATAGCAAAAATCAGGTTTTGAATGAAGAATCACATTTCTTGGTAGAATCATGCAGGATTGAAATTTTTGATGGTTTTTTACTCCTCTCAACAGCCCAAACAAGTTTCTAAAAGGATGAGTTTGCAACTACTTTACTTTTGGAGAAAATTCAAAACATTCATTATTCAATAGGGTCCAAACTATCAAAAACCAGCGGTTTGAATGAACACACATTTCTTGGTAGAATCATGCAGGACTGAAATTTTTGATGTTTTTCTACTCCTCTCATGAGCCCAAACAAGTCTCTAAAAGCATGAGTTTGCAACTACTTTACTTTTGGAGAAAATTCAAAACATTCACTATTCAATAGAGCCCAATAGCAAAAATCAGGTTTTGAATGAAGAATCACATTTCTTGGTAAAATCATGCAGGATTGAAATTTTTGATGGTTTTTTACTCCTCTCAACAGCCCAAACAAGTTTCTAAAAGGATGAGTTTGCAACTACTTTACTTTTGGAGAAAATTCAAAACATTCCTTATTCAATAGGGCCCAAACTATCAAAAACCAGCGGTTTCAATGAACACACATTTCTTGGTAGAATCATGCAGGACTGAAATTTTTGATGTTTTTCTACTCCTCTCATGAGCCCAAACAACTCTCTAAAAGCATGAGTTTGCAACTACTTTACTTTTGGAGAAAATTCAAAACATTCACTATTCAATAGAGCCCAATAGCAAAAATCAGGTTTTGAATGAAGAATCACATTTCTTGGTAGAATCATGCAGGATTGAAATTTTTGATGGTTTTTTACTCCTCTCAACAGCCCAAACAAGTTTCTAAAAGGATGAGTTTGCAACTACTTTACTTTTGGAGAAAATTCAAAACATTCATTATTCAATAGGGTCCAAACTATCAAAAACCAGCGGTTTGAATGAACACACATTTCTTGGTAGAATCATGCAGGACTGAAATTTTTGATGTTTTTCTACTCCTCTCATGAGCCCAAACAAGTCTCTAAAAGCATGAGTTTGCAACTACTTTACTTTTGGAGAAAATTCAAAACATTCACTATTCAATAGAGCCCAATAGCAAAAATCAGGTTTTGAATGAAGAATCACATTTCTTGGTAAAATCATGCAGGATTGAAATTTTTGATGGTTTTTTACTCCTCTCAACAGCCCAAACAAGTTTCTAAAAGGATGAGTTTGCAACTACTTTACTTTTGGAGAAAATTCAAAACATTCCTTATTCAATAGGGCCCAAACTATCAAAAACCAGCGGTTTCAATGAACACACATTTCTTGGTAGAATCATGCAGGACTGAAATTTTTGATGTTTTTCTACTCCTCTCATGAGCCCAAACAAGTCTTTAAAAGCATGAGTTTGCAACTACTTTACTTTTGGAGAAAATTCAAAACATTCATTATTCAATAGAGCCCAATAGCAAAAACCAGCGTTTTGAATGAAGAATCACATTTCTTGGTAGAATCATGCAGGATTGAAATTTTTGATGGTTTTTTACTCCTCTCAACAGCCCAAACAAGTTTCTAAAAGGATGAGTTTGCAACTACTTTACTTTTGGAGAAAATTCAAAACATTCATTATTCAATAGGGCCCAAACTATAAAAAAAAACAGCGGTTTCAATGAACACACATTTCTTGGTAGAATCATGCAGGACTGAAATTTTTGATGTTTTTCTACTCCTCTCATGAGCCCAAACAAGTCTCTAAAAGCATGAGTTTGCAACTACTTTACTTTTGGAGAAAATTCAAAACATTCACTATTCAATAGAGCCCAATAGCAAAAATCAGGTTTTGAATGAAGAATCACATTTCTTGGTAAAATCATGCAGGATTGAAATTTTTGATGGTTTTTTACTCCTCTCAACAGCCCAAACAAGTTTCTAAAAGGATGAGTTTGCAACTACTTTACTTTTGGAGAAAATTCAAAACATTCATTATTCAATAGGGCCCAAACTATCAAAAACCAGCGGTTTCAATGAACACACTTTTCTTGGTAGAATCATGCAGAACTGAAATTTTTGATGTTTTTCTACTCCTCTCATGAGCCCAAACAAGTCTCTAAAAGCATGAGTTTGCAACTACTTTACTTTTGGAGAAAATTCAAAACATTCATTATTCAATAGGGCCCAAACTATCAAAAACCAGCGGTTTGAATGAACACACATTTCTTGGTAGAATCATGCAGGACTGAAATTTTTGATGTTTTTCTACTCCTCTCATGAGCCCAAACAAGTCTCTAAAAGCATGAGTTTGCAACTACTTTACTTTTGGAGAAAATTCAAAACATTCATTATTCAATAGAGCCCAATAGCAAAAACCAGCGTTTTGAATGAAGAATCACATTTCTTGGTAGAATCATGCAGGATTGAAATTTTTGTTGGTTTTTTACTCCTCTCAACAGCCCAAACAAGTTTCTAAAAGGATGAGTTTGCAACTACTTTACTTTTGGAGAAAATTCAAAACATTCATTATTCAATAGGGCCCAAACTATCAAAAACCAGCGGTTTGAATGAACACATTTCTTGGTAGAATCATGCAGGACTGAAATTTTTGATGTTTTTCTACTCCTCTCATGAGCCCAAACAAGTCTCTAAAAGCATGAGTTTGCAACTACTTTACTTTTGGAGAAAATTCAAAACATTCACTATTCAATAGAGCCCAAAAGCAAAAATCAGGTTTTGAATGAAGAATCACATTTCTTGGTAAAATCATGCAGGATTGAAATTTTTGATGGTTTTTTACTCCTCTCAACAGCCCAAACAAGTTTCTAAAAGGATGAGTTTGCAACTACTTTACTTTTGGAGAAAATTCAAAACATTCATTATTCAATAGGGCCCAAACTATCAAAAACCAGCGGTTTGAATAAACACACATTTCTTGGTAGAATCATGCAGGACTGAAATTTTTGATGTTTTTCTACTCCTCTCATGAGCCCAAACAAGTCTCTAAAAGCATGAGTTTGCAACTACTTTACTTTTGGAGAAAATTCAAAACATTCATTATTCAATAGAGCCCAATAGCAAAAACCAGCGTTTTGAATGAAGAATCACATTTCTTGGTGGAATCATGCAGGATTGAAATTTTTGTTGGTTTTTTACTCCTCTCAACAGCCCAAACAAGTTTCTAAAAGGATGAGTTTGCAACTACTTTACTTTTGGAAAAAATTCAAAACATTCATTATTCAATAGGGCCCAAACTATCAAAAACCAGCGGTTTGAATGAACACACATTTCTTGGTAGAATCATGCAGGACTGAAATTTTTGATGTTTTTCTACTCCTCTCATGAGCCCAAACAAGTCTCTAAAAGCATGAGTTTGCAACTACTTTACTTTTGGAGAAAATTCAAAACATTCACTATTCAATAGAGCCCAATAGCAAAAATCAGGTTTTGAATGAAGAATCACATTTCTTGGTAAAATCATGCAGGATTGAAATTTTTGATGGTTTTTTACTCCTCTCAACAGCCCAAACAAGTTTCTAAAAGGATGAGTTTGCAACTACTTTACTTTTGGAGAAAATTCAAAACATTCATTATTCAATAGGGCCCAAACTATCAAAAACCAGCGGTTTCAATGAACACACATTTCTTGGTAGAATCATGCAGGACTGAAATTTTTGATGTTTTTCTACTCCTCTCATGAGCCCAAACAAGTCTCTAAAAGCATGAGTTTGCAACTACTTTACTTTTGGAGAAAATTCAAAACATTCATTATTCAATAGAGCCCAATAGCAAAAATCAGGTTTTGAATGAAGAATCACATTTCTTGGTAGAATCATGCAGGATTGAAATTTTTGATGGTTTTTTACTCCTCTCAACAGCCCAAACAAGTTTCTAAAAGGATGAGTTTGCAACTACTTTACTTTTGGAGAAAATTCAAAACATTCATTATTCAATAGGGTCCAAACTATCAAAAACCAGCGGTTTGAATGAACACACATTTCTTGGTAGAATCATGCAGGACTGAAATTTTTGATGTTTTTCTACTCCTCTCATGAGCCCAAACAAGTCTCTAAAAGCATGAGTTTGCAACTACTTTACTTTTGGAGAAAATTCAAAACATTCACTATTCAATAGAGCCCAATAGCAAAAATCAGGTTTTGAATGAAGAATCACATTTCTTGGTAAAATCATGCAGGATTGAAATTTTTGATGGTTTTTTACTCCTCTCAACAGCCCAAACAAGTTTCTAAAAGGATGAGTTTGCAACTACTTTACTTTTGGAGAAAATTCAAAACATTCCTTATTCAATAGGGCCCAAACTATCAAAAACCAGCGGTTTCAATGAACACACATTTCTTGGTAGAATCATGCAGGACTGAAATTTTTGATGTTTTTCTACTCCTCTCATGAGCCCAAACAAGTCTTTAAAAGCATGAGTTTGCAACTACTTTACTTTTGGAGAAAATTCAAAACATTCATTATTCAATAGAGCCCAATAGCAAAAACCAGCGTTTTGAATGAAGAATCACATTTCTTGGTAGAATCATGCAGGATTGAAATTTTTGATGGTTTTTTACTCCTCTCAACAGCCCAAACAAGTTTCTAAAAGGATGAGTTTGCAACTACTTTACTTTTGGAGAAAATTCAAAACATTCATTATTCAATAGGGCCCAAACTATAAAAAAAAACAGCGGTTTCAATGAACACACATTTCTTGGTAGAATCATGCAGGACTGAAATTTTTGATGTTTTTCTACTCCTCTCATGAGCCCAAACAAGTCTCTAAAAGCATGAGTTTGCAACTACTTTACTTTTGGAGAAAATTCAAAACATTCACTATTCAATAGAGCCCAATAGCAAAAATCAGGTTTTGAATGAAGAATCACATTTCTTGGTAAAATCATGCAGGATTGAAATTTTTGATGGTTTTTTACTCCTCTCAACAGCCCAAACAAGTTTCTAAAAGGATGAGTTTGCAACTACTTTACTTTTGGAGAAAATTCAAAACATTCATTATTCAATAGGGCCCAAACTATCAAAAACCAGCGGTTTCAATGAACACACTTTTCTTGGTAGAATCATGCAGAACTGAAATTTTTGATGTTTTTCTACTCCTCTCATGAGCCCAAACAAGTCTCTAAAAGCATGAGTTTGCAACTACTTTACTTTTGGAGAAAATTCAAAACATTCATTATTCAATAGGGCCCAAACTATCAAAAACCAGCGGTTTGAATGAACACACATTTCTTGGTAGAATCATGCAGGACTGAAATTTTTGATGTTTTTCTACTCCTCTCATGAGCCCAAACAAGTCTCTAAAAGCATGAGTTTGCAACTACTTTACTTTTGGAGAAAATTCAAAACATTCATTATTCAATAGAGCCCAATAGCAAAAACCAGCGTTTTGAATGAAGAATCACATTTCTTGGTAGAATCATGCAGGATTGAAATTTTTGTTGGTTTTTTACTCCTCTCAACAGCCCAAACAAGTTTCTAAAAGGATGAGTTTGCAACTACTTTACTTTTGGAGAAAATTCAAAACATTCATTATTCAATAGGGCCCAAACTATCAAAAACCAGCGGTTTGAATGAACACATTTCTTGGTAGAATCATGCAGGACTGAAATTTTTGATGTTTTTCTACTCCTCTCATGAGCCCAAACAAGTCTCTAAAAGCATGAGTTTGCAACTACTTTACTTTTGGAGAAAATTCAAAACATTCACTATTCAATAGAGCCCAAAAGCAAAAATCAGGTTTTGAATGAAGAATCACATTTCTTGGTAAAATCATGCAGGATTGAAATTTTTGATGGTTTTTTACTCCTCTCAACAGCCCAAACAAGTTTCTAAAAGGATGAGTTTGCAACTACTTTACTTTTGGAGAAAATTCAAAACATTCATTATTCAATAGGGCCCAAACTATCAAAAACCAGCGGTTTGAATAAACACACATTTCTTGGTAGAATCATGCAGGACTGAAATTTTTGATGTTTTTCTACTCCTCTCATGAGCCCAAACAAGTCTCTAAAAGCATGAGTTTGCAACTACTTTACTTTTGGAGAAAATTCAAAACATTCATTATTCAATAGAGCCCAATAGCAAAAACCAGCGTTTTGAATGAAGAATCACATTTCTTGGTGGAATCATGCAGGATTGAAATTTTTGTTGGTTTTTTACTCCTCTCAACAGCCCAAACAAGTTTCTAAAAGGATGAGTTTGCAACTACTTTACTTTTGGAAAAAATTCAAAACATTCATTATTCAATAGGGCCCAAACTATCAAAAACCAGCGGTTTGAATGAACACACATTTCTTGGTAGAATCATGCAGGACTGAAATTTTTGATGTTTTTCTACTCCTCTCATGAGCCCAAACAAGTCTCTAAAAGCATGAGTTTGCAACTACTTTACTTTTGGAGAAAATTCAAAACATTCACTATTCAATAGAGCCCAATAGCAAAAATCAGGTTTTGAATGAAGAATCACATTTCTTGGTAAAATCATGCAGGATTGAAATTTTTGATGGTTTTTTACTCCTCTCAACAGCCCAAACAAGTTTCTAAAAGGATGAGTTTGCAACTACTTTACTTTTGGAGAAAATTCAAAACATTCATTATTCAATAGGGCCCAAACTATCAAAAACCAGCGGTTTCAATGAACACACATTTCTTGGTAGAATCATGCAGGACTGAAATTTTTGATGTTTTTCTACTCCTCTCATGAGCCCAAACAAGTCTCTAAAAGCATGAGTTTGCAACTACTTTACTTTTGGAGAAAATTCAAAACATTCATTATTCAATAGAGCCCAATAGCAAAAACCAGCGTTTTGAATGAAGAATCACATTTCTTGGTAGAATCATGCAGGATTTAAATTTTTGATGGTTTTTTACTCCTCTCAACAGCCCAAACAAGTTTCTAAAAGGATGAGTTTGCAACTACTTTACTTTTGGAGAAAATTCAAAACATTCATTATTCAATAGGGCCCAAACTATAAAAAAAAACAGCGGTTTCAATGAACACACATTTCTTGGTAGAATCATGCAGGACTGAAATTTTTGATGTTTTTCTACTCCTCTCATGAGCCCAAACAAGTCTCTAAAAGCATGAGTTTGCAACTACTTTACTTTTGGAGAAAATTCAAAACATTCACTATTCAATAGAGCCCAATAGCAAAAATCAGGTTTTGAATGAAGAATCACATTTCTTGGTAAAATCATGCAGGATTGAAATTTTTGATGGTTTTTTACTCCTCTCAACAGCCCAAACAAGTTTCTAAAAGGATGAGTTTGCAACTACTTTACTTTTGGAGAAAATTCAAAACATTCATTATTCAATAGGGCCCAAACTATCAAAAACCAGCGGTTTCAATGAACACACTTTTCTTGGTAGAATCATGCAGAACTGAAATTTTTGATGTTTTTCTACTCCTCTCATGAGCCCAAACAAGTCTCTAAAAGCATGAGTTTGCAACTACTTTACTTTTGGAGAAAATTCAAAACATTCATTATTCAATAGGGCCCAAACTATCAAAAACCAGCGGTTTAAATGAACACACATTTCTTGGTAGAATCATGCAGGACTGAAACTTTTGATGTTTTTCTACTCCTCTCATGAGCCCAAACAAGTCTCTAAAAGCATGAGTTTGCAACTACTTTACTTTTGGAGAAAATTCAAAACATTCATTATTCAATAGAGCCCAAAAGCAAAAACCAGCGTTTTGAATGAAGAATCACATTTCTTGGTAGAATCATGCAGGATTGAAATTTTTGTTGGTTTTTTACTCCTCTCAACAGCCCAAACAAGTTTCTAAAAGGATGAGTTTGCAACTACTTTACTTTTGGAGAAAATTCAAAACATTCATTATTCAATAGGGCCCAAACTATCAAAAACCAGCGGTTTGAATGAACACATTTCTTGGTAGAATCATGCAGGACTGAAATTTTTGATGTTTTTCTACTCCTCTCATGAGCCCAAACAAGTCTCTAAAAGCATGAGTTTGCAACTACTTTACTTTTGGAGAAAATTCAAAACATTCACTATTCAATAGAGCCCAATAGCAAAAATCAGGTTTTGAATGAAGAATCACATTTCTTGGTAAAATCATGCAGGATTGAAATTTTTGATGGTTTTTTACTCCTCTCAACAGCCCAAACAAGTTTCTAAAAGGATGAGTTTGCAACTACTTTACTTTTGGAGAAAATTCAAAACATTCATTATTCAATAGGGCCCAAACTATCAAAAACCAGCGGTTTCAATGAACACACATTTCTTGGTAGAATCATGCAGGACTGAAATTTTTGATGTTTTTCTACTCCTCTCATGAGCCCAAACAAGTCTCTAAAAGCAAGAGTTTGCAACTACTTTACTTTTGGAGAAAATTCAAAACATTCATTATTCAATAGAGCCCAATAGCAAAAACCAGCGTTTTGAATGAAGAATCACATTTCTTGGTAGAATCATGCAGGATTGAAATTTTTGATGGTTTTTTACTCCTCTCAACAGCCCAAACAAGTTTCTAAAAGGATGAGTTTGCAACTACTTTACTTTTGGAGAAAATTCAAAACATTCATTATTCAATAGGGCCCAAACTATCAAAAACCAGCGGTTTCAATGAACACACATTTCTTGGTAGAATCATGCAGGACTGAAATTTTTGATGTTTTTCTACTCCTCTCATGAGCCCAAACAAGTCTCTAAAAGCATGAGTTTGCAACTACTTTACTTTTTGAGAAAATTCAAAACATTCACTATTCAATAGAGCCCAATAGCAAAAATCAGGTTTTGAATGAAGAATCACATTTCTTGGTAAAATCATGCAGGATTGAAATTTTTGATGGTTTTTTACTCCTCTCAACAGCCCAAACAAGTTTCTAAAAGGATGAGTTTGCAACTACTTTACTTTTGGAGAAAATTCAAAACATTCCTTATTCAATAGGGCCCAAACTATCAAAAACCAGCGGTTTCAATGAACACACATTTCTTGGTAGAATCATGCAGGACTGAAATTTTTGATGTTTTTCTACTCCTCTCATGAGCCCAAACAAGTCTCTAAAAGCATGAGTTTGCAACTACTTTACTTTTGGAGAAAATTCAAAACATTCATTATTCAATAGAGCCCAATAGCAAAAACCAGCGTTTTGAATGAAGAATCACATTTCTTGGTAGAATAATGCAGGATTGAAATTTTTGATGGTTTTTTACTCCTCTCAACAGCCCAAACAAGTTTCTAAAAGGATGAGTTTGCAACTACTTTACTTTTGGAGAAAATTCAAAACATTCATTATTCAATAGGGCCCAAACTATCAAAAACCAGCGGTTTCAATGAACACACATTTCTTGGTAGAATCATGCAGGACTGAAATTTTTGATGTTTTTCTACTCCTCTCATGAGCCCAAACAAGTCTCTAAAAGCATGAGTTTGCAACTACTTTACTTTTGGAGAAAATTAAAAACATTCACTATTCAATAGAGCCCAATAGCAAAAATCAGGTTTTGAATGAAGAATCACATTTCTTGGTAAAATCATGCAGGATTGAAATTTTTGATGGTTTTTTACTCCTCTCAACAGCCCAAACAAGTTTCTAAAAGGATGAGTTTGCAACTACTTTACTTTTGGAGAAAATTCAAAACATTCATTATTCAATAGGGCCAAACTATCAAAAACCAGCGGTTTCAATGAACACACATTTCTTGGTAGAATCATGCAGGACTGAAATTTTTGATGTTTTTCTACTCCTCTCATGAGCCCAAACAAGTCTCTAAAAGCATGAGTTTGCAACTACTTTACTTTGGGAGAAAATTCAAAACATTCATTATTCAATAGAGCCCAATAGCAAAAACCAGCGTTTTGAATGAAGAATCACATTTCTTGGTAGAATCATGCAGGATTGAAATTTTTGATGGTTTTTTACTCCTCTCAACAGCCCAAACAAGTTTCTAAAAGGATGAGTTTGCAACTACTTTACTTTTGGAGAAAATTCAAAACATTCATTATTCAATAGGGCCCAAACTATCAAAAACCAGCGGTTTCAATGAACACACATTTCTTGGTAGAATCATGCAGGACTGAAATTTTTGATGTTTTTCTACTCCTCTCATGAGCCCAAACAAGTCTCTAAAAGCATGAGTTTGCAACTACTTTACTTTTGGAGAAAATTCAAAACATTCACTATTCAATAGAGCCCAATAGCAAAAATCAGGTTTTGAATGAAGAATCACATTTCTTGATAAAATCATGCAGGATTGAAATTTTTGATGGTTTTTTACTCCTCTCAACAGCCCAAACAAGTTTCTAAAAGGATGAGTTTGCAACTACTTTACTTTTGGAGAAAATTCAAAACATTCATTATTCAATAGGGCCCAAACTATCAAAAACCAGCGGTTTCAATGAACACACATTTCTTGGTAGAATCATGCAGGACTGAAATTTTTGATGTTTTTCTACTCCTCTCATGAGCCCAAACAAGTCTCTAAAAGCATGAGTTTGCAACTACTTTACTTTTGGAGAAAATTCAAAACATTCATTATTCAATAGGGCCCAAACTATCAAAAACCAGCGGTTTGAATGAACACACATTTCTTGGTAGAATCATGCAGGACTGAAATTTTTGATGTTTTTCTACTCCTCTCATGAGCCCAAACAAGTCTCTAAAAGCATGAGTTTGCAACTACTTTACTTTTGGAGAAAATTCAAAACATTCATTATTCAATAGAGCCCAATAGCAAAAACCAGCGTTTTGAATGAAGAATCACATTTCTTGGTAGAATCATGCAGGATTGAAATTTTTGTTGGTTTTTTACTCCTCTCAACAGCCCAAACAAGTTTCTAAAAGGATGAGTTTGCAACTACTTTACTTTTGGAGAAAATTCAAAACATTCATTATTCAATAGGGCCCAAACTATCAAAAACCAGCGGTTTGAATGAACACACATTTCTTGGTAGAATCATGCAGGACTGAAATTTTTGATGTTTTTCTACTCCTCTCATGAGCCCAAACAAGTCTCTAAAAGCATGAGTTTGCAACTACTTTACTTTTGGAGAAAATTCAAAACATTCACTATTCAATAGAGCCCAATAGCAAAAATCAGGTTTTGAATGAAGAATCACATTTCTTGGTAGAATCATGCAGGATTGAAATTTTTGATGGTTTTTTACTCCTCTCAACAGCCCAAACAAGTTTCTAAAAGGATGAGTTTGCAACTACTTTACTTTTGGAGAAAATTCAAAACATTCATTATTCAATAGGGCCCAAACTATCAAAAACCAGCGGTTTCAATGAACACACATTTCTTGGTAGAATCATGCAGGACTGAAATTTTTGATGTTTTTCTACTCCTCTCATGAGCCCAAACAAGTCTCTAAAAGCATGAGTTTGCAACTACTTTACTTTTGGAGAAAATTCAAAACATTCATTATTCAATAGAGCCCAATAGCAAAAACCAGCGTTTTGAATGAAGAATCACATTTCTTGGTAGAATCATGCAGGATTGAAATTTTTGATGGTTTTTTACTCCTCTCAACAGCCCAAACAAGTTTCTAAAAGGATGAGTTTGCAACTACTTTACTTTTGGAGAAAATTCAAAACATTCATTATTCAATAGGGCCCAAACTATCAAAAACCAGCGGTTTGAATGAACACACATTTCTTGGTAGAATCATGCAGGACTGAAATTTTTGATGTTTTTCTACTCCTCTCATGAGCCCAAACAAGTCTCTAAAAGCATGAGTTTGCAACTACTTTACTTTTGGAGAAAATTCAAAACATTCACTATTCAATAGAGCCCAATAGCAAAAATCAGGTTTTGAATGAAGAATCACATTTCTTGGTAAAATCATGCAGGATTGAAATTTTTGATGGTTTTTTACTCCTCTCAACAGCCCAAACAAGTTTCTAAAAGGATGAGTTTGCAACTACTTTACTTTTGGAGAAAATTCAAAACATTCATTATTCAATAGGGCCCAAACTATCAAAAACCAGCGGTTTCAATGAACACACATTTCTTGGTAGAATCATGCAGGACTGAAATTTTTGATGTTTTTCTACTCCTCTCATGAGCCCAAACAAGTCTCTAAAAGCATGAGTTTGCAACTACTTTACTTTTGGAGAAAATTCAAAACATTCATTATTCAATAGAGCCCAATAGCAAAAACCAGCGTTTTGAATGAAGAATCACATTTCTTGGTAGAATCATGCAGGATTGAAATTTTTGATGGTTTTTTACTCCTCTCAACAGCCCAAACAAGTTTCTAAAAGGATGAGTTTGCAACTACTTTACTTTTGGAGAAAATTCAAAACATTCATTATTCAATAGGGCCCAAACTATCAAAAACCAGCGGTTTCAATGAACACACATTTCTTGGTAGAATCATGCAGGACTGAAATTTTTGATGTTTTTCTACTCCTCTCATGAGCCCAAACAACTCTCTAAAAGCATGAGTTTGCAACTACTTTACTTTTGGAGAAAATTCAAAACATTCACTATTCAATAGAGCCCAATAGCAAAAATCAGGTTTTGAATGAAGAATCACATTTCTTGGTAGAATCATGCAGGATTGAAATTTTTGATGGTTTTTTACTCCTCTCAACAGCCCAAACAAGTTTCTAAAAGGATGAGTTTGCAACTACTTTACTTTTGGAGAAAATTCAAAACATTCATTATTCAATAGGGTCCAAACTATCAAAAACCAGCGGTTTGAATGAACACACATTTCTTGGTAGAATCATGCAGGACTGAAATTTTTGATGTTTTTCTACTCCTCTCATGAGCCCAAACAAGTCTCTAAAAGCATGAGTTTGCAACTACTTTACTTTTGGAGAAAATTCAAAACATTCACTATTCAATAGAGCCCAATAGCAAAAATCAGGTTTTGAATGAAGAATCACATTTCTTGGTAAAATCATGCAGGATTGAAATTTTTGATGGTTTTTTACTCCTCTCAACAGCCCAAACAAGTTTCTAAAAGGATGAGTTTGCAACTACTTTACTTTTGGAGAAAATTCAAAACATTCCTTATTCAATAGGGCCCAAACTATCAAAAACCAGCGGTTTCAATGAACACACATTTCTTGGTAGAATCATGCAGGACTGAAATTTTTGATGTTTTTCTACTCCTCTCATGAGCCCAAACAACTCTCTAAAAGCATGAGTTTGCAACTACTTTACTTTTGGAGAAAATTCAAAACATTCACTATTCAATAGAGCCCAATAGCAAAAATCAGGTTTTGAATGAAGAATCACATTTCTTGGTAGAATCATGCAGGATTGAAATTTTTGATGGTTTTTTACTCCTCTCAACAGCCCAAACAAGTTTCTAAAAGGATGAGTTTGCAACTACTTTACTTTTGGAGAAAATTCAAAACATTCATTATTCAATAGGGTCCAAACTATCAAAAACCAGCGGTTTGAATGAACACACATTTCTTGGTAGAATCATGCAGGACTGAAATTTTTGATGTTTTTCTACTCCTCTCATGAGCCCAAACAAGTCTCTAAAAGCATGAGTTTGCAACTACTTTACTTTTGGAGAAAATTCAAAACATTCACTATTCAATAGAGCCCAATAGCAAAAATCAGGTTTTGAATGAAGAATCACATTTCTTGGTAAAATCATGCAGGATTGAAATTTTTGATGGTTTTTTACTCCTCTCAACAGCCCAAACAAGTTTCTAAAAGGATGAGTTTGCAACTACTTTACTTTTGGAGAAAATTCAAAACATTCCTTATTCAATAGGGCCCAAACTATCAAAAACCAGCGGTTTCAATGAACACACATTTCTTGGTAGAATCATGCAGGACTGAAATTTTTGATGTTTTTCTACTCCTCTCATGAGCCCAAACAAGTCTTTAAAAGCATGAGTTTGCAACTACTTTACTTTTGGAGAAAATTCAAAACATTCATTATTCAATAGAGCCCAATAGCAAAAACCAGCGTTTTGAATGAAGAATCACATTTCTTGGTAGAATCATGCAGGATTGAAATTTTTGATGGTTTTTTACTCCTCTCAACAGCCCAAACAAGTTTCTAAAAGGATGAGTTTGCAACTACTTTACTTTTGGAGAAAATTCAAAACATTCATTATTCAATAGGGCCCAAACTATAAAAAAAAACAGCGGTTTCAATGAACACACATTTCTTGGTAGAATCATGCAGGACTGAAATTTTTGATGTTTTTCTACTCCTCTCATGAGCCCAAACAAGTCTCTAAAAGCATGAGTTTGCAACTACTTTACTTTTGGAGAAAATTCAAAACATTCACTATTCAATAGAGCCCAATAGCAAAAATCAGGTTTTGAATGAAGAATCACATTTCTTGGTAAAATCATGCAGGATTGAAATTTTTGATGGTTTTTTACTCCTCTCAACAGCCCAAACAAGTTTCTAAAAGGATGAGTTTGCAACTACTTTACTTTTGGAGAAAATTCAAAACATTCATTATTCAATAGGGCCCAAACTATCAAAAACCAGCGGTTTCAATGAACACACTTTTCTTGGTAGAATCATGCAGAACTGAAATTTTTGATGTTTTTCTACTCCTCTCATGAGCCCAAACAAGTCTCTAAAAGCATGAGTTTGCAACTACTTTACTTTTGGAGAAAATTCAAAACATTCATTATTCAATAGGGCCCAAACTATCAAAAACCAGCGGTTTGAATGAACACACATTTCTTGGTAGAATCATGCAGGACTGAAATTTTTGATGTTTTTCTACTCCTCTCATGAGCCCAAACAAGTCTCTAAAAGCATGAGTTTGCAACTACTTTACTTTTGGAGAAAATTCAAAACATTCATTATTCAATAGAGCCCAATAGCAAAAACCAGCGTTTTGAATGAAGAATCACATTTCTTGGTAGAATCATGCAGGATTGAAATTTTTGTTGGTTTTTTACTCCTCTCAACAGCCCAAACAAGTTTCTAAAAGGATGAGTTTGCAACTACTTTACTTTTGGAGAAAATTCAAAACATTCATTATTCAATAGGGCCCAAACTATCAAAAACCAGCGGTTTGAATGAACACATTTCTTGGTAGAATCATGCAGGACTGAAATTTTTGATGTTTTTCTACTCCTCTCATGAGCCCAAACAAGTCTCTAAAAGCATGAGTTTGCAACTACTTTACTTTTGGAGAAAATTCAAAACATTCACTATTCAATAGAGCCCAAAAGCAAAAATCAGGTTTTGAATGAAGAATCACATTTCTTGGTAAAATCATGCAGGATTGAAATTTTTGATGGTTTTTTACTCCTCTCAACAGCCCAAACAAGTTTCTAAAAGGATGAGTTTGCAACTACTTTACTTTTGGAGAAAATTCAAAACATTCATTATTCAATAGGGCCCAAACTATCAAAAACCAGCGGTTTGAATAAACACACATTTCTTGGTAGAATCATGCAGGACTGAAATTTTTGATGTTTTTCTACTCCTCTCATGAGCCCAAACAAGTCTCTAAAAGCATGAGTTTGCAACTACTTTACTTTTGGAGAAAATTCAAAACATTCATTATTCAATAGAGCCCAATAGCAAAAACCAGCGTTTTGAATGAAGAATCACATTTCTTGGTGGAATCATGCAGGATTGAAATTTTTGTTGGTTTTTTACTCCTCTCAACAGCCCAAACAAGTTTCTAAAAGGATGAGTTTGCAACTACTTTACTTTTGGAAAAAATTCAAAACATTCATTATTCAATAGGGCCCAAACTATCAAAAACCAGCGGTTTGAATGAACACACATTTCTTGGTAGAATCATGCAGGACTGAAATTTTTGATGTTTTTCTACTCCTCTCATGAGCCCAAACAAGTCTCTAAAAGCATGAGTTTGCAACTACTTTACTTTTGGAGAAAATTCAAAACATTCACTATTCAATAGAGCCCAATAGCAAAAATCAGGTTTTGAATGAAGAATCACATTTCTTGGTAAAATCATGCAGGATTGAAATTTTTGATGGTTTTTTACTCCTCTCAACAGCCCAAACAAGTTTCTAAAAGGATGAGTTTGCAACTACTTTACTTTTGGAGAAAATTCAAAACATTCATTATTCAATAGGGCCCAAACTATCAAAAACCAGCGGTTTCAATGAACACACATTTCTTGGTAGAATCATGCAGGACTGAAATTTTTGATGTTTTTCTACTCCTCTCATGAGCCCAAACAAGTCTCTAAAAGCATGAGTTTGCAACTACTTTACTTTTGGAGAAAATTCAAAACATTCATTATTCAATAGAGCCCAATAGCAAAAACCAGCGTTTTGAATGAAGAATCACATTTCTTGGTAGAATCATGCAGGATTGAAATTTTTGATGGTTTTTTACTCCTCTCAACAGCCCAAACAAGTTTCTAAAAGGATGAGTTTGCAACTACTTTACTTTTGGAGAAAATTCAAAACATTCATTATTCAATAGGGCCCAAACTATAAAAAAAAACAGCGGTTTCAATGAACACACATTTCTTGGTAGAATCATGCAGGACTGAAATTTTTGATGTTTTTCTACTCCTCTCATGAGCCCAAACAAGTCTCTAAAAGCATGAGTTTGCAACTACTTTACTTTTGGAGAAAATTCAAAACATTCACTATTCAATAGAGCCCAATAGCAAAAATCAGGTTTTGAATGAAGAATCACATTTCTTGGTAAAATCATGCAGGATTGAAATTTTTGATGGTTTTTTACTCCTCTCAACAGCCCAAACAAGTTTCTAAAAGGATGAGTTTGCAACTACTTTACTTTTGGAGAAAATTCAAAACATTCATTATTCAATAGGGCCCAAACTATCAAAAACCAGCGGTTTCAATGAACACACTTTTCTTGGTAGAATCATGCAGAACTGAAATTTTTGATGTTTTTCTACTCCTCTCATGAGCCCAAACAAGTCTCTAAAAGCATGAGTTTGCAACTACTTTACTTTTGGAGAAAATTCAAAACATTCATTATTCAATAGGGCCCAAACTATCAAAAACCAGCGGTTTGAATGAACACACATTTCTTGGTAGAATCATGCAGGACTGAAATTTTTGATGTTTTTCTACTCCTCTCATGAGCCCAAACAAGTCTCTAAAAGCATGAGTTTGCAACTACTTTACTTTTGGAGAAAATTCAAAACATTCATTATTCAATAGAGCCCAATAGCAAAAACCAGCGTTTTGAATGAAGAATCACATTTCTTGGTAGAATCATGCAGGATTGAAATTTTTGTTGGTTTTTTACTCCTCTCAACAGCCCAAACAAGTTTCTAAAAGGATGAGTTTGCAACTACTTTACTTTTGGAGAAAATTCAAAACATTCATTATTCAATAGGGCCCAAACTATCAAAAACCAGCGGTTTGAATGAACACATTTCTTGGTAGAATCATGCAGGACTGAAATTTTTGATGTTTTTCTACTCCTCTCATGAGCCCAAACAAGTCTCTAAAAGCATGAGTTTGCAACTACTTTACTTTTGGAGAAAATTCAAAACATTCACTATTCAATAGAGCCCAATAGCAAAAATCAGGTTTTGAATGAAGAATCACATTTCTTGGTAAAATCATGCAGGATTGAAATTTTTGATGGTTTTTTACTCCTCTCAACAGCCCAAACAATTTTCTAAAAGGATGAGTTTGCAACTACTTTACTTTTGGAGAAAATTCAAAACATTCATTATTCAATAGGGCCCAAACTATCAAAAACCAGCGGTTTGAATAAACACACATTTCTTGGTAGAATCATGCAGGACTGAAATTTTTGATGTTTTTCTACTCCTCTCATGAGCCCAAACAAGTCTCTAAAAGCATGAGTTTGCAACTACTTTACTTTTGGAGAAAATTCAAAACATTCATTATTCAATAGAGCCCAATAGCAAAAACCAGCGTTTTGAATGAAGAATCACATTTCTTGGTAGAATCATGCAGGATTGAAATTTTTGTTGGTTTTTTACTCCTCTCAACAGCCCAAACAAGTTTGTAAAAGGATGAGTTTGCAACTACTTTACTTTTGGAGAAAATTCAAAACATTCATTATTCAATAGGGCCCAAACTATCAAAAACCAGCGGTTTGAATGAACACACATTTCTTGGTAGAATCATGCAGGACTGAAATTTTTGATGTTTTTCTACTCCTCTCATGAGCCCAAACAAGTCTCTAAAAGCATGAGTTTGCAACTACTTTACTTTTGGAGAAAATTCAAAACATTCACTATTCAATAGAGCCCAATAGCAAAAATCAGGTTTTGAATGAAGAATCACATTTCTTGGTAAAATCATGCAGGATTGAAATTTTTGATGGTTTTTTACTCCTCTCAACAGCCCAAACAAGTTTCTAAAAGGATGAGTTTGCAACTACTTTACTTTTGGAGAAAATTCAAAACATTCATTATTCAATAGGGCCCAAACTATCAAAAACCAGCGGTTTCAATGAACACACATTTCTTGGTAGAATCATGCAGGACTGAAATTTTTGATGTTTTTCTACTCCTCTCATGAGCCCAAACAAGTCTCTAAAAGCATGAGTTTGCAACTACTTTACTTTTGGAGAAAATTCAAAACATTCATTATTCAATAGAGCCCAATAGCAAAAACCAGCGTTTTGAATGAAGAATCACATTTCTTGGTAGAATCATGCAGGATTGAAATTTTTGATGGTTTTTTACTCCTCTCAACAGCCCAAACAAGTTTCTAAAAGGATGAGTTTGCAACTACTTTACTTTTGGAGAAAATTCAAAACATTCATTATTCAATAGGGCCCAAACTATCAAAAACCAGCGGTTTCAATGAACACACATTTCTTGGTAGAATCATGCAGGACTGAAATTTTTGATGTTTTTCTACTCCTCTCATGAGCCCAAACAAGTCTCTAAAAGCATGAGTTTGCAACTACTTTACTTTTGGAGAAAATTCAAAACATTCACTATTCAATAGAGCCCAATAGCAAAAATCAGGTTTTGAATGAAGAATCACATTTCTTGGTAAAATCATGCAGGATTGAAATTTTTGATGGTTTTTTACTCCTCTCAACAGCCCAAACAAGTTTTTAAAAGGATGAGTTTGCAACTACTTTACTTTTGGAGAAAATTCAAAACATTCCTTATTCAATAGGGCCCAAACTATCAAAAACCAGCGGTTTCAATGAACACACATTTCTTGGTAGAATCATGCAGGACTGAAATTTTTGATGTTTTTCTACTTCTCTCATGAGCCCAAACAAGTCTCTAAAAGCATGAGTTTGCAACTACTTTACTTTTGGAGAAAATTCAAAACATTCATTATTCAATAGAGCCCAATAGCAAAAA
This sequence comes from Dendrobates tinctorius, assembly GCF_039654945.1. Taxonomy (NCBI): domain Eukaryota; kingdom Metazoa; phylum Chordata; class Amphibia; order Anura; family Dendrobatidae; genus Dendrobates; species Dendrobates tinctorius. The sequence continues at coordinate 29,770,497 of NW_027361793.1, forward strand.
CCAGCGTTTTGAATGAAGAATCACATTTCTTGGTAGAATCATGCAGGATTGAAATTTTTGATGGTTTTTTACTCCTCTCAACAGCCCAAACAAGTTTCTAAAAGGATGAGTTTGCAACTACTTTACTTTTGGAGAAAATTCAAAACATTCATTATTCAATAGGGCCCAAACTATCAAAAACCAGCCGTTTCAATGAACACACATTTCTTGGTAGAATCATGCAGGACTGAAATTTTTGATGTTTTTCTACTCCTCTCATGAGCCCAAACAAGTCTCTAAAAGCATGAGTTTGCAACTACTTTACTTTTGGAGAAAATTCAAAACATTCACTATTCAATAGAGCCCAATAGCAAAAATCAGGTTTTGAATGAAGAATCACATTTCTTGGTAAAATCATGCAGGATTGAAATTTTTGATGGTTTTTTACTCCTCTCAACAGCCCAAACAAGTTTCTAAAAGGATGAGTTTGCAACTACTTTACTTTTGGAGAAAATTCAAAACATTCATTATTCAATAGGGCCCAAACTATCAAAAACCAGCGGTTTGAATGAACACACATTTCTTGGTAGAATCATGCAGGACTGAAATTTTTGATGTTTTTCTACTCCTCTCATGAGCCCAAACAAGTCTCTAAAAGCATGAGTTTGCAACTACTTTACTTTTGGAGAAAATTCAAAACATTCATTATTCAATAGGGCCCAAACTATCAAAAACCAGCGGTTTGAATGAACACACATTTCTTGGTAGAATCATGCAGGACTGAAATTTTTGATGTTTTTCTACTCCTCTCATGAGCCCAAACAAGTCTCTAAAAGCATGAGTTTGCAACTACTTTACTTTTGGAGAAAATTCAAAACATTCACTATTCAATAGAGCCCAATAGCAAAAATCAGGTTTTGAATGAAGAATCACATTTCTTGGTAAAATCATGCAGGATTGAAATTTTTGATGGTTTTTTACTCCTCTCAACAGCCCAAACAAGTTTCTAAAAGGATGAGTTTGCAACTACTTTACTTTTGGAGAAAATTCAAAACATTCATTATTCAATAGGGCCCAAACTATCAAAAACCAGCGGTTTCAATGAACACACATTTCTTGGTAGAATCATGCAGGACTGAAATTTTTGATGTTTTTCTACTCCTCTCATGAGCCCAAACAAGTCTCTAAAAGCATGAGTTTGCAACTACTTTACTTTTGGAGAAAATTCAAAACATTAATTATTCAATAGGGCCCAAACTATCAAAAACCAGCGGTTTGAATGAACACACATTTCTTGGTAGAATCATGCAGGACTGAAATTTTTGATGTTTTTCTACTCCTCTCATGAGCCCAAACAAGTCTCTAAAAGCATGAGTTTGCAACTACTTTACTTTTGGAGAAAATTCAAAACATTCATTATTCAATAGAGCCCAATAGCAAAAACCAGCGTTTTGAATGAAGAATCACATTTCTTGGTAGAATCATGCAGGATTGAAATTTTTGTTGGTTTTTTGCTCCTCTCAACAGCCCAAACAAGTTTCTAAAAGGATGAGTTTGCAACTACTTTACCTTTGGAGAAAATTCAAAACATTCATTATTCAATAGGGCCCAAACTATCAAAAACCAGCGGTTTGAATGAACACACATTTCTTGGTAGAATCATGCAGGACTGAAATTTTTGATGTTTTTCTACTCCTCTCATGAGCCCAAACAAGTCTCTAAAAGCATGAGTTTGCAACTACTTTACTTTTGGAGAAAATTCAAAACATTCATTATTCAATAGGGCCCAAACTATCAAAAACCAGCGGTTTGAATGAACACACATTTCTTGGTAGAATCATGCAGGACTGAAATTTTTGATGTTTTTCTACTCCTCTCATGAGCCCAAACAAGTCTCTAAAAGCATGAGTTTGCAACTACTTTACTTTTGGAGAAAATTCAAAACATTCATTATTCAATAGAGCCCAATAGCAAAAACCAGCGTTTTGAATGAAGAATCACATTTCTTGGTAGAATCATGCAGGATTGAAATTTTTGATGGTTTTTTACTCCTCTCAACAGCCCAAACAAGTTTCTAAAAGGATGAGTTTGCAACTACTTTACTTTTGGAGAAAATTCAAAACATTCATTATTCAATAGGGCCCAAACTATAAAAAAAACAGCGGTTTCAATGAACACACATTTCTTGGTAGAATCATGCAGGACTGAAATTTTTGATGTTTTTCTACTCCTCTCATGAGCCCAAACAAGTCTCTAAAAGCATGAGTTTGCAACTACTTTACTTTTGGAGAAAATTCAAAACATTCACTATTCAATAGAGCCCAATAGCAAAAATCAGGTTTTGAATGAAGAATCACATTTCTTGGTAAAATCATGCAGGATTGAAATTTTTGATGGTTTTTTTACTCCTCTCAACAGCCCAAACAAGTTTCTAAAAGGATGAGTTTGCAACTACTTTACTTTTGGAGAAAATTCAAAACATTCATTATTCAATAGGGCCCAAACTATCAAAAACCAGCGGTTTCAATGAACACACTTTTCTTGGTAGAATCATGCAGGACTGAAATTTTTGATGTTTTTCTACTCCTCTCATGAGCCCAAACAAGTCTCTAAAAGCATGAGTTTGCAACTACTTTACTTTTGGAGAAAATTCAAAACATTCATTATTCAATAGGGCCCAAACTATCAAAAACCAGCGGTTTTAATGAACACACATTTCTTGGTAGAATCATGCAGGACTGAAATTTTTGATGTTTTTCTACTCCTCTCATGAGCCCAAACAAGTCTCTAAAAGCATGAGTTTGCAACTACTTTACTTTTGGAGAAAATTCAAAACATTCATTATTCAATAGGGCCCAAACTATCAAAAACCAGCGGTTTTAATGAACACACATTTCTTGGTAGAATCATGCAGGACTGAAATTTTTGATGTTTTTCTACTCCTCTCATGAGCCCAAACAAGTCTCTAAAAGCATGAGTTTGCAACTACTTTACTTTTGGAGAAAATTCAAAACATTCATTATTCAATAGAGCCCAATAGCAAAAGCCAGCGTTTTGAATGAAGAATCACATTTCTTGGTAGAATCATGCAGGATTGAAATTTTTGTTGGTTTTTTACTCCTCTCAACAGCCCAAACAAGTTTCTAAAAGGATGAGTTTGCAACTACTTTACTTTTGGAGAAAATTCAAAACATTCATTATTCAATAGGGCCCAAACTATCAAAAACCAGCGGTTTGAATGAACACATTTCTTGGTAGAATCATGCAGGACTGAAATTTTTGATGTTTTTCTACTCCTCTCATGAGCCCAAACAAGTCTCTAAAAGCATGAGTTTGCAACTACTTTACTTTTGGAGAAAATTCAAAACATTCACTATTCAATAGAGCCCAATAGCAAAAATCAGGTTTTGAATGAAGAATCACATTTCTTGGTAAAATCATGCAGGATTGAAATTTTTGATGGTTTTTTACTCCTCTCAACAGCCCAAACAAGTTTCTAAAAGGATGAGTTTGCAACTACTTTACTTTTGGAGAAAATTCAAAACATTCATTATTCAATAGAGCCCAATAGCAAAAACCAGCGTTTTGAATGAAGAATCACATTTCTTGGTAGAATCATGCAGGATTGAAATTTTTATTGGTTTTTTACTCCTCTCAACAGCCCAAACAAGTTTCTAAAAGGATGAGTTTGCAACTACTTTACTTTTGGAGAAAATTCAAAACATTCATTATTCAATAGGGCCCAAACTATCAAAAACCAGCGGTTTCAATGAACACACATTTCTTGGTAGAATCATGCAGGACTGAAATTTTTGATGTTTTTCTACTCCTCTCATGAGCCCAAACAAGTCTCTAAAAGCATGAGTTTGCAACTACTTTACTTTTGGAGAAAATTCAAAACATTCACTATTCAATAGAGCCCAATAGCAAAAATCAGGTTTTGAATGAAGAATCACATTTCTTGGTAAAATCATGCAGGATTGAAATTTTTGATGGTTTTTTACTCCTCTCAACAGCCCAAACAAGTTTTTAAAAGGATGAGTTTGCAACTACTTTACTTTTGGAGAAAATTCAAAACATTCCTTATTCAATAGGGCCCAAACTATCAAAAACCAGCGGTTTCAATGAACACACATTTCTTGGTAGAATCATGCAGGACTGAAATTTTTGATGTTTTTCTACTTCTCTCATGAGCCCAAACAAGTCTCTAAAAGCATGAGTTTGCAACTACTTTACTTTTGGAGAAAATTCAAAACATTCATTATTCAATAGAGCCCAATAGCAAAAACCAGCGTTTTGAATGAAGAATCACATTTCTTGGTAGAATCATGCAGGATTGAAATTTTTGATGGTTTTTTACTCCTCTCAACAGCCCAAACAAGTTTCTAAAAGGATGAGTTTGCAACTACTTTACTTTTGGAGAAAATTCAAAACATTCATTATTCAATAGGGCCCAAACTATCAAAAACCAGCCGTTTCAATGAACACACATTTCTTGGTAGAATCATGCAGGACTGAAATTTTTGATGTTTTTCTACTCCTCTCATGAGCCCAAACAAGTCTCTAAAAGCATGAGTTTGCAACTACTATTTTAATTTTGGAGAAAATTCAAAACATTCACTATTCAATAGAGCCCAATAGCAAAAATCAGGTTTTGAATGAAGAATCACATTTCTTGGTAAAATCATGCAGGATTGAAATTTTTGATGGTTTTTTACTCCTCTCAACAGCCCAAACAAGTTTCTAAAAGGATGAGTTTGCAACTACTTTACTTTTGGAGAAAATTCAAAACATTCATTATTCAATAGGGCCCAAACTATCAAAAACCAGCGGTTTGAATGAACACACATTTCTTGGTAGAATCATGCAGGACTGAAATTTTTGATGTTTTTCTACTCCTCTCATGAGCCCAAACAAGTCTCTAAAAGCATGAGTTTGCAACTACTTTACTTTTGGAGAAAATTCAAAACATTCATTATTCAATAGGGCCCAAACTATCAAAAACCAGCGGTTTGAATGAACACACATTTCTTGGTAGAATCATGCAGGACTGAAATTTTTGATGTTTTTCTACTCCTCTCATGAGCCCAAACAAGTCTCTAAAAGCATGAGTTTGCAACTACTTTACTTTTGGAGAAAATTCAAAACATTCACTATTCAATAGAGCCCAATAGCAAAAATCAGGTTTTGAATGAAGAATCACATTTCTTGGTAAAATCATGCAGGATTGAAATTTTTGATGGTTTTTTACTCCTCTCAACAGCCCAAACAAGTTTCTAAAAGGATGAGTTTGCAACTACTTTACTTTTGGAGAAAATTCAAAACATTCATTATTCAATAGGGCCCAAACTATCAAAAACCAGCGGTTTCAATGAACACACATTTCTTGGTAGAATCATGCAGGACTGAAATTTTTGATGTTTTTCTACTCCTCTCATGAGCCCAAACAAGTCTCTAAAAGCATGAGTTTGCAACTACTTTACTTTTGGAGAAAATTCAAAACATTAATTATTCAATAGGGCCCAAACTATCAAAAACCAGCGGTTTGAATGAACACACATTTCTTGGTAGAATCATGCAGGACTGAAATTTTTGATGTTTTTCTACTCCTCTCATGAGCCCAAACAAGTCTCTAAAAGCATGAGTTTGCAACTACTTTACTTTTGGAGAAAATTCAAAACATTCATTATTCAATAGAGCCCAATAGCAAAAACCAGCGTTTTGAATGAAGAATCACATTTCTTGGTAGAATCATGCAGGATTGAAATTTTTGTTGGTTTTTTGCTCCTCTCAACAGCCCAAACAAGTTTCTAAAAGGATGAGTTTGCAACTACTTTACCTTTGGAGAAAATTCAAAACATTCATTATTCAATAGGGCCCAAACTATCAAAAACCAGCGGTTTGAATGAACACACATTTCTTGGTAGAATCATGCAGGACTGAAATTTTTGATGTTTTTCTACTCCTCTCATGAGCCCAAACAAGTCTCTAAAAGCATGAGTTTGCAACTACTTTACTTTTGGAGAAAATTCAAAACATTCATTATTCAATAGGGCCCAAACTATCAAAAACCAGCGGTTTCAATGAACACACATTTCTTGGTAGAATCATGCAGGACTGAAATTTTTGATGTTTTTCTACTCCTCTCATGAGCCCAAACAAGTCTCTAAAAGCATGAGTTTGCAACTACTTTACTTTTGGAGAAAATTCAAAACATTCATTATTCAATAGAGCCCAATAGCAAAAACCAGCGTTTTGAATGAAGAATCACATTTCTTGGTAGAATCATGCAGGATTGAAATTTTTGTTGGTTTTTTACTCCTCTCAACAGCCCAAACAAGTTTCTAAAAGGATGAGTTTGCAACTACTTTACTTTTGGAGAAAATTCAAAACATTCATTATTCAATAGGGCCCAAACTATCAAAAACCAGCGGTTTGAATGAACACATTTCTTGGTAGAATCATGCAGGACTGAAATTTTTGATGTTTTTCTACTCCTCTCATGAGCCCAAACAAGTCTCTAAAAGCATGAGTTTGCAACTACTTTACTTTTGGAGAAAATTCAAAACATTCACTATTCAATAGAGCCCAATAGCAAAAATCAGGTTTTGAATGAAGAATCACATTTCTTGGTAAAATCATGCAGGATTGAAATTTTTGATGGTGTTTTACTCCTCTCAACAGCCCAAACAAGTTTCTAAAAGGATGAGTTTGCAACTACTTTACTTTTGGAGAAAATTCAAAACATTCATTATTCAATAGAGCCCAATAGCAAAAACCAGCGTTTTGAATGAAGAATCACATTTCTTGGTAGAATCATGCAGGATTGAAATTTTTATTGGTTTTTTACTCCTCTCAACAGCCCAAACAAGTTTCTAAAAGGATGAGTTTGCAACTACTTTACTTTTGGAGAAAATTCAAAACATTCATTATTCAATAGGGCCCAAACTATCAAAAACCAGCGGTTTCAATGAACACACATTTCTTGGTAGAATCATGCAGGACTGAAATTTTTGATGTTTTTCTACTCCTCTCATGAGCCCAAACAAGTCTCTAAAAGCATGAGTTTGCAACTACTTTACTTTTGGAGAAAATTCAAAACATTCACTATTCAATAGAGCCCAATAGCAAAAATCAGGTTTTGAATGAAGAATCACATTTCTTGGTAAAATCATGCAGGATTGAAATTTTTGATGGTTTTTTACTCCTCTCAACAGCCCAAACAAGTTTTTAAAAGGATGAGTTTGCAACTACTTTACTTTTGGAGAAAATTCAAAACATTCCTTATTCAATAGGGCCCAAACTATCAAAAACCAGCGGTTTCAATGAACACACATTTCTTGGTAGAATCATGCAGGACTGAAATTTTTGATGTTTTTCTACTTCTCTCATGAGCCCAAACAAGTCTCTAAAAGCATGAGTTTGCAACTACTTTACTTTTGGAGAAAATTCAAAACATTCATTATTCAATAGAGCCCAATAGCAAAAACCAGCGTTTTGAATGAAGAATCACATTTCTTGGTAGAATCATGCAGGATTGAAATTTTTGATGGTTTTTTACTCCTCTCAACAGCCCAAACAAGTTTCTAAAAGGATGAGTTTGCAACTACTTTACTTTTGGAGAAAATTCAAAACATTCATTATTCAATAGGGCCCAAACTATCAAAAACCAGCGGTTTCAATGAACACACATTTCTTGGTAGAATCATGCAGGACTGAAATTTTTGATGTTTTTCTACTCCTCTCATGAGCCCAAACAAGTCTCTAAAAGCATGAGTTTGCAACTACTTTACTTTTGGAGAAAATTCAAAACATTAATTATTCAATAGGGCCCAAACTATCAAAAACCAGCGGTTTGAATGAACACACATTTCTTGGTAGAATCATGCAGGACTGAAATTTTTGATGTTTTTCTACTCCTCTCATGAGCCCAAACAAGTCTCTAAAAGCATGAGTTTGCAACTACTTTACTTTTGGAGAAAATTCAAAACATTCATTATTCAATAGAGCCCAATAGCAAAAACCAGCGTTTTGAATGAAGAATCACATTTCTTGGTGGAATCATGCAGGATTGAAATTTTTGTTGGTTTTTTACTCCTCTCAACAGCCCAAACAAGTTTCTAAAAGGATGAGTTTGCAACTACTTTACTTTTGGAAAAAATTCAAAACATTCATTATTCAATAGGGCCCAAACTATCAAAAACCAGCGGTTTCAATGAACACACATTTCTTGGTAGAATCATGCAGGACTGAAATTTTTGATGTTTTTCTACTCCTCTCATGAGCCCAAACAAGTCTCTAAAAGCATGAGTTTGCAACTACTTTACTTTTGGAGAAAATTCAAAACATTCACTATTCAATAGAGCCCAATAGCAAAAATCAGGTTTTGAATGAAGAATCACATTTCTTGGTAAAATCATGCAGGATTGAAATTTTTGATGGTTTTTTACTCCTCTCAACAGCCCAAACAAGTTTTTAAAAGGATGAGTTTGCAACTACTTTACTTTTGGAGAAAATTCAAAACATTCCTTATTCAATAGGGCCCAAACTATCAAAAACCAGCGGTTTCAATGAACACACATTTCTTGGTAGAATCATGCAGGACTGAAATTTTTGATGTTTTTCTACTTCTCTCATGAGCCCAAACAAGTCTCTAAAAGCATGAGTTTGCAACTACTTTACTTTTGGAGAAAATTCAAAACATTCATTATTCAATAGAGCCCAATAGCAAAAACCAGCGTTTTGAATGAAGAATCACATTTCTTGGTAGAATCATGCAGGATTGAAATTTTTGATGGTTTTTTACTCCTCTCAACAGCCCAAACAAGTTTCTAAAAGGATGAGTTTGCAACTACTTTACTTTTGGAGAAAATTCAAAACATTCATTATTCAATAGGGCCCAAACTATCAAAAACCAGCGGTTTCAATGAACACACATTTCTTGGTAGAATCATGCAGGACTGAAATTTTTGATGTTTTTCTACTCCTCTCATGAGCCCAAACAAGTCTCTAAAAGCATGAGTTTGCAACTACTTTACTTTTGGAGAAAATTCAAAACATTAATTATTCAATAGGGCCCAAACTATCAAAAACCAGCGGTTTGAATGAACACACATTTCTTGGTAGAATCATGCAGGACTGAAATTTTTGATGTTTTTCTACTCCTCTCATGAGCCCAAACAAGTCTCTAAAAGCATGAGTTTGCAACTACTTTACTTTTGGAGAAAATTCAAAACATTCATTATTCAATAGAGCCCAATAGCAAAAACCAGCGTTTTGAATGAAGAATCACATTTCTTGGTGGAATCATGCAGGATTGAAATTTTTGTTGGTTTTTTACTCCTCTCAACAGCCCAAACAAGTTTCTAAAAGGATGAGTTTGCAACTACTTTACTTTTGGAAAAAATTCAAAACATTCATTATTCAATAGGGCCCAAACTATCAAAAACCAGCGGTTTGAATGAACACACATTTCTTGGTAGAATCATGCAGGACTGAAATTTTTGATGTTTTTCTACTCCTCTCATGAGCCCAAACAAGTCTCTAAAAGCATGAGTTTGCAACTACTTTACTTTTGGAGAAAATTCAAAACATTCACTATTCAATAGAGCCCAATAGCAAAAATCAGGTTTTGAATGAAGAATCACATTTCTTGGTAAAATCATGCAGGATTGAAATTTTTGATGGTTTTTTACTCCTCTCAACAGCCCAAACAAGTTTCTAAAAGGATGAGTTTGCAACTACTTTACTTTTGGAGAAAATTCAAAACATTCATTATTCAATAGGGCCCAAACTATCAAAAACCAGCGGTTTCAATGAACACACATTTCTTGGTAGAATCATGCAGGACTGAAATTTTTGATGTTTTTCTACTCCTCTCATGAGCCCAAACAAGTCTCTAAAAGCATGAGTTTGCAACTACTTTACTTTTGGAGAAAATTCAAAACATTCATTATTCAATAGAGCCCAATAGCAAAAACCAGCGTTTTGAATGAAGAATCACATTTCTTGGTAGAATCATGCAGGATTGAAATTTTTGATGGTTTTTTACTCCTCTCAACAGCCCAAACAAGTTTCTAAAAGGATGAGTTTGCAACTACTTTACTTTTGGAGAAAATTCAAAACATTCATTATTCAATAGGGCCCAAACTATAAAAAAAAACAGCGGTTTCAATGAACACACATTTCTTGGTAGAATCATGCAGGACTGAAATTTTTGATGTTTTTCTACTCCTCTCATGAGCCCAAACAAGTCTCTAAAAGCATGAGTTTGCAACTACTTTACTTTTGGAGAAAATTCAAAACATTCACTATTCAATAGAGCCCAATAGCAAAAATCAGGTTTTGAATGAAGAATCACATTTCTTGGTAAAATCATGCAGGATTGAAATTTTTGATGGTTTTTTACTCCTCTCAACAGCCCAAACAAGTTTCTAAAAGGATGAGTTTGCAACTACTTTACTTTTGGAGAAAATTCAAAACATTCATTATTCAATAGGGCCCAAACTATCAAAAACCAGCGGTTTCAATGAACACACTTTTCTTGGTAGAATCATGCAGAACTGAAATTTTTGATGTTTTTCTACTCCTCTCATGAGCCCAAACAAGTCTCTAAAAGCATGAGTTTGCAACTACTTTACTTTTGGAGAAAATTCAAAACATTCATTATTCAATAGGGCCCAAACTATCAAAAACCAGCGGTTTGAATGAACACACATTTCTTGGTAGAATCATGCAGGACTGAAATTTTTGATGTTTTTCTACTCCTCTCATGAGCCCAAACAAGTCTCTAAAAGCATGAGTTTGCAACTACTTTACTTTTGGAGAAAATTCAAAACATTCATTATTCAATAGAGCCCAATAGCAAAAACCAGCGTTTTGAATGAAGAATCACATTTCTTGGTAGAATCATGCAGGATTGAAATTTTTGTTGGTTTTTTACTCCTCTCAACAGCCCAAACAAGTTTCTAAAAGGATGAGTTTGCAACTACTTTACTTTTGGAGAAAATTCAAAACATTCATTATTCAATAGGGCCCAAACTATCAAAAACCAGCGGTTTGAATGAACACATTTCTTGGTAGAATCATGCAGGACTGAAATTTTTGATGTTTTTCTACTCCTCTCATGAGCCCAAACAAGTCTCTAAAAGCATGAGTTTGCAACTACTTTACTTTTGGAGAAAATTCAAAACATTCACTATTCAATAGAGCCCAATAGCAAAAATCAGGTTTTGAATGAAGAATCACATTTCTTGGTAAAATCATGCAGGATTGAAATTTTTGATGGTTTTTTACTCCTCTCAACAGCCCAAACAAGTTTCTAAAAGGATGAGTTTGCAACTACTTTACTTTTGGAGAAAATTCAAAACATTCATTATTCAATAGGGCCCAAACTATCAAAAACCAGCGGTTTGAATAAACACACATTTCTTGGTAGAATCATGCAGGACTGAAATTTTTGATGTTTTTCTACTCCTCTCATGAGCCCAAACAAGTCTCTAAAAGCATGAGTTTGCAACTACTTTACTTTTGGAGAAAATTCAAAACATTCATTATTCAATAGAGCCCAATAGCAAAAACCAGCGTTTTGAATGAAGAATCACATTTCTTGGTAGAATCATGCAGGATTGAAATTTTTGTTGGTTTTTTACTCCTCTCAACAGCCCAAACAAGTTTGTAAAAGGATGAGTTTGCAACTACTTTACTTTTGGAGAAAATTCAAAACATTCATTATTCAATAGGGCCCAAACTATCAAAAACCAGCGGTTTGAATGAACACACATTTCTTGGTAGAATCATGCAGGACTGAAATTTTTGATGTTTTTCTACTCCTCTCATGAGCCCAAACAAGTCTCTAAAAGCATGAGTTTGCAACTACTTTACTTTTGGAGAAAATTCAAAACATTCACTATTCAATAGAGCCCAATAGCAAAAATCAGGTTTTGAATGAAGAATCACATTTCTTGGTAAAATCATGCAGGATTGAAATTTTTGATGGTTTTTTACTCCTCTCAACAGCCCAAACAAGTTTCTAAAAGGATGAGTTTGCAACTACTTTACTTTTGGAGAAAATTCAAAACATTCATTATTCAATAGGGCCCAAACTATCAAAAACCAGCGGTTTCAATGAACACACATTTCTTGGTAGAATCATGCAGGACTGAAATTTTTGATGTTTTTCTACTCCTCTCATGAGCCCAAACAAGTCTCTAAAAGCATGAGTTTGCAACTACTTTACTTTTGGAGAAAATTCAAAACATTCATTATTCAATAGAGCCCAATAGCAAAAACCAGCGTTTTGAATGAAGAATCACATTTCTTGGTAGAATCATGCAGGATTGAAATTTTTGATGGTTTTTTACTCCTCTCAACAGCCCAAACAAGTTTCTAAAAGGATGAGTTTGCAACTACTTTACTTTTGGAGAAAATTCAAAACATTCATTATTCAATAGGGCCCAAACTATCAAAAACCAGCGGTTTCAATGAACACACATTTCTTGGTAGAATCATGCAGGACTGAAATTTTTGATGTTTTTCTACTCCTCTCATGAGCCCAAACAAGTCTCTAAAAGCATGAGTTTGCAACTACTTTACTTTTGGAGAAAATTCAAAACATTCACTATTCAATAGAGCCCAATAGCAAAAATCAGGTTTTGAATGAAGAATCACATTTCTTGGTAAAATCATGCAGGATTGAAATTTTTGATGGTTTTTTACTCCTCTCAACAGCCCAAACAAGTTTTTAAAAGGATGAGTTTGCAACTACTTTACTTTTGGAGAAAATTCAAAACATTCCTTATTCAATAGGGCCCAAACTATCAAAAACCAGCGGTTTCAATGAACACACATTTCTTGGTAGAATCATGCAGGACTGAAATTTTTGATGTTTTTCTACTTCTCTCATGAGCCCAAACAAGTCTCTAAAAGCATGAGTTTGCAACTACTTTACTTTTGGAGAAAATTCAAAACATTCATTATTCAATAGAGCCCAATAGCAAAAACCAGCGTTTTGAATGAAGAATCACATTTCTTGGTAGAATCATGCAGGATTGAAATTTTTGATGGTTTTTTACTCCTCTCAACAGCCCAAACAAGTTTCTAAAAGGATGAGTTTGCAACTACTTTACTTTTGGAGAAAATTCAAAACATTCATTATTCAATAGGGCCCAAACTATCAAAAACCAGCGGTTTGAATGAACACACATTTCTTGGTAGAATCATGCAGGACTGAAATTTTTGATGTTTTTCTACTCCTCTCATGAGCCCAAACAAGTCTCTAAAAGCATGAGTTTGCAACTACTTTACTTTTGGAGAAAATTCAAAACATTCACTATTCAATAGAGCCCAATAGCAAAAATCAGGTTTTGAATGAAGAATCACATTTCTTGGTAAAATCATGCAGGATTGAAATTTTTGATGGTTTTTTACTCCTCTCAACAGCCCAAACAAGTTTCTAAAAGGATGAGTTTGCAACTACTTTACTTTTGGAGAAAATTCAAAACATTCATTATTCAATAGGGCCCAAACTATCAAAAACCAGCGGTTTGAATGAACACACATTTCTTGGTAGAATCATGCAGGACTGAAATTTTTGATGTTTTTCTACTCCTCTCATGAGCCCAAACAAGTCTCTAAAAGCATGAGTTTGCAACTACTTTACTTTTGGAGAAAATTCAAAACATTCATTATTCAATAGGGCCCAAACTATCAAAAACCAGCGGTTTGAATGAACACACATTTCTTGGTAGAATCATGCAGGACTGAAATTTTTGATGTTTTTCTACTCCTCTCATGAGCCCAAACAAGTCTCTAAAAGCATGAGTTTGCAACTACTTTACTTTTGGAGAAAATTCAAAACATTCACTATTCAATAGAGCCCAATAGCAAAAATCAGGTTTTGAATGAAGAATCACATTTCTTGGTAAAATCATGCAGGATTGAAATTTTTGATGGTTTTTTACTCCTCTCAACAGCCCAAACAAGTTTCTAAAAGGATGAGTTTGCAACTACTTTACTTTTGGAGAAAATTCAAAACATTCATTATTCAATAGGGCCCAAACTATCAAAAACCAGCGGTTTCAATGAACACACATTTCTTGGTAGAATCATGCAGGACTGAAATTTTTGATGTTTTTCTACTCCTCTCATGAGCCCAAACAAGTCTCTAAAAGCATGAGTTTGCAACTACTTTACTTTTGGAGAAAATTCAAAACATTAATTATTCAATAGGGCCCAAACTATCAAAAACCAGCGGTTTGAATGAACACACATTTCTTGGTAGAATCATGCAGGACTGAAATTTTTGATGTTTTTCTACTCCTCTCATGAGCCCAAACAAGTCTCTAAAAGCATGAGTTTGCAACTACTTTACTTTTGGAGAAAATTCAAAACATTCATTATTCAATAGAGCCCAATAGCAAAAACCAGCGTTTTGAATGAAGAATCACATTTCTTGGTAGAATCATGCAGGATTGAAATTTTTGTTGGTTTTTTGCTCCTCTCAACAGCCCAAACAAGTTTCTAAAAGGATGAGTTTGCAACTACTTTACCTTTGGAGAAAATTCAAAACATTCATTATTCAATAGGGCCCAAACTATCAAAAACCAGCGGTTTGAATGAACACACATTTCTTGGTAGAATCATGCAGGACTGAAATTTTTGATGTTTTTCTACTCCTCTCATGAGCCCAAACAAGTCTCTAAAAGCATGAGTTTGCAACTACTTTACTTTTGGAGAAAATTCAAAACATTCATTATTCAATAGGGCCCAAACTATCAAAAACCAGCGGTTTGAATGAACACACATTTCTTGGTAGAATCATGCAGGACTGAAATTTTTGATGTTTTTCTACTCCTCTCATGAGCCCAAACAAGTCTCTAAAAGCATGAGTTTGCAACTACTTTACTTTTGGAGAAAATTCAAAACATTCATTATTCAATAGAGCCCAATAGCAAAAACCAGCGTTTTGAATGAAGAATCACATTTCTTGGTAGAATCATGCAGGATTGAAATTTTTGATGGTTTTTTACTCCTCTCAACAGCCCAAACAAGTTTCTAAAAGGATGAGTTTGCAACTACTTTACTTTTGGAGAAAATTCAAAACATTCATTATTCAATAGGGCCCAAACTATAAAAAAAACAGCGGTTTCAATGAACACACATTTCTTGGTAGAATCATGCAGGACTGAAATTTTTGATGTTTTTCTACTCCTCTCATGAGCCCAAACAAGTCTCTAAAAGCATGAGTTTGCAACTACTTTACTTTTGGAGAAAATTCAAAACATTCACTATTCAATAGAGCCCAATAGCAAAAATCAGGTTTTGAATGAAGAATCACATTTCTTGGTAAAATCATGCAGGATTGAAATTTTTGATGGTTTTTTTACTCCTCTCAACAGCCCAAACAAGTTTCTAAAAGGATGAGTTTGCAACTACTTTACTTTTGGAGAAAATTCAAAACATTCATTATTCAATAGGGCCCAAACTATCAAAAACCAGCGGTTTCAATGAACACACTTTTCTTGGTAGAATCATGCAGGACTGAAATTTTTGATGTTTTTCTACTCCTCTCATGAGCCCAAACAAGTCTCTAAAAGCATGAGTTTGCAACTACTTTACTTTTGGAGAAAATTCAAAACATTCATTATTCAATAGGGCCCAAACTATCAAAAACCAGCGGTTTTAATGAACACACATTTCTTGGTAGAATCATGCAGGACTGAAATTTTTGATGTTTTTCTACTCCTCTCATGAGCCCAAACAAGTCTCTAAAAGCATGAGTTTGCAACTACTTTACTTTTGGAGAAAATTCAAAACATTCATTATTCAATAGGGCCCAAACTATCAAAAACCAGCGGTTTTAATGAACACACATTTCTTGGTAGAATCATGCAGGACTGAAATTTTTGATGTTTTTCTACTCCTCTCATGAGCCCAAACAAGTCTCTAAAAGCATGAGTTTGCAACTACTTTACTTTTGGAGAAAATTCAAAACATTCATTATTCAATAGAGCCCAATAGCAAAAGCCAGCGTTTTGAATGAAGAATCACATTTCTTGGTAGAATCATGCAGGATTGAAATTTTTGTTGGTTTTTTACTCCTCTCAACAGCCCAAACAAGTTTCTAAAAGGATGAGTTTGCAACTACTTTACTTTTGGAGAAAATTCAAAACATTCATTATTCAATAGGGCCCAAACTATCAAAAACCAGCGGTTTGAATGAACACATTTCTTGGTAGAATCATGCAGGACTGAAATTTTTGATGTTTTTCTACTCCTCTCATGAGCCCAAACAAGTCTCTAAAAGCATGAGTTTGCAACTACTTTACTTTTGGAGAAAATTCAAAACATTCACTATTCAATAGAGCCCAATAGCAAAAATCAGGTTTTGAATGAAGAATCACATTTCTTGGTAAAATCATGCAGGATTGAAATTTTTGATGGTTTTTTACTCCTCTCAACAGCCCAAACAAGTTTCTAAAAGGATGAGTTTGCAACTACTTTACTTTTGGAGAAAATTCAAAACATTCATTATTCAATAGAGCCCAATAGCAAAAACCAGCGTTTTGAATGAAGAATCACATTTCTTGGTAGAATCATGCAGGATTGAAATTTTTATTGGTTTTTTACTCCTCTCAACAGCCCAAACAAGTTTCTAAAAGGATGAGTTTGCAACTACTTTACTTTTGGAGAAAATTCAAAACATTCATTATTCAATAGGGCCCAAACTATCAAAAACCAGCGGTTTCAATGAACACACATTTCTTGGTAGAATCATGCAGGACTGAAATTTTTGATGTTTTTCTACTCCTCTCATGAGCCCAAACAAGTCTCTAAAAGCATGAGTTTGCAACTACTTTACTTTTGGAGAAAATTCAAAACATTCACTATTCAATAGAGCCCAATAGCAAAAATCAGGTTTTGAATGAAGAATCACATTTCTTGGTAAAATCATGCAGGATTGAAATTTTTGATGGTTTTTTACTCCTCTCAACAGCCCAAACAAGTTTTTAAAAGGATGAGTTTGCAACTACTTTACTTTTGGAGAAAATTCAAAACATTCCTTATTCAATAGGGCCCAAACTATCAAAAACCAGCGGTTTCAATGAACACACATTTCTTGGTAGAATCATGCAGGACTGAAATTTTTGATGTTTTTCTACTTCTCTCATGAGCCCAAACAAGTCTCTAAAAGCATGAGTTTGCAACTACTTTACTTTTGGAGAAAATTCAAAACATTCATTATTCAATAGAGCCCAATAGCAAAAACCAGCGTTTTGAATGAAGAATCACATTTCTTGGTAGAATCATGCAGGATTGAAATTTTTGATGGTTTTTTACTCCTCTCAACAGCCCAAACAAGTTTCTAAAAGGATGAGTTTGCAACTACTTTACTTTTGGAGAAAATTCAAAACATTCATTATTCAATAGGGCCCAAACTATCAAAAACCAGCCGTTTCAATGAACACACATTTCTTGGTAGAATCATGCAGGACTGAAATTTTTGATGTTTTTCTACTCCTCTCATGAGCCCAAACAAGTCTCTAAAAGCATGAGTTTGCAACTACTATTTTAATTTTGGAGAAAATTCAAAACATTCACTATTCAATAGAGCCCAATAGCAAAAATCAGGTTTTGAATGAAGAATCACATTTCTTGGTAAAATCATGCAGGATTGAAATTTTTGATGGTTTTTTACTCCTCTCAACAGCCCAAACAAGTTTCTAAAAGGATGAGTTTGCAACTACTTTACTTTTGGAGAAAATTCAAAACATTCATTATTCAATAGGGCCCAAACTATCAAAAACCAGCGGTTTGAATGAACACACATTTCTTGGTAGAATCATGCAGGACTGAAATTTTTGATGTTTTTCTACTCCTCTCATGAGCCCAAACAAGTCTCTAAAAGCATGAGTTTGCAACTACTTTACTTTTGGAGAAAATTCAAAACATTCATTATTCAATAGGGCCCAAACTATCAAAAACCAGCGGTTTGAATGAACACACATTTCTTGGTAGAATCATGCAGGACTGAAATTTTTGATGTTTTTCTACTCCTCTCATGAGCCCAAACAAGTCTCTAAAAGCATGAGTTTGCAACTACTTTACTTTTGGAGAAAATTCAAAACATTCACTATTCAATAGAGCCCAATAGCAAAAATCAGGTTTTGAATGAAGAATCACATTTCTTGGTAAAATCATGCAGGATTGAAATTTTTGATGGTTTTTTACTCCTCTCAACAGCCCAAACAAGTTTCTAAAAGGATGAGTTTGCAACTACTTTACTTTTGGAGAAAATTCAAAACATTCATTATTCAATAGGGCCCAAACTATCAAAAACCAGCGGTTTCAATGAACACACATTTCTTGGTAGAATCATGCAGGACTGAAATTTTTGATGTTTTTCTACTCCTCTCATGAGCCCAAACAAGTCTCTAAAAGCATGAGTTTGCAACTACTTTACTTTTGGAGAAAATTCAAAACATTAATTATTCAATAGGGCCCAAACTATCAAAAACCAGCGGTTTGAATGAACACACATTTCTTGGTAGAATCATGCAGGACTGAAATTTTTGATGTTTTTCTACTCCTCTCATGAGCCCAAACAAGTCTCTAAAAGCATGAGTTTGCAACTACTTTACTTTTGGAGAAAATTCAAAACATTCATTATTCAATAGAGCCCAATAGCAAAAACCAGCGTTTTGAATGAAGAATCACATTTCTTGGTAGAATCATGCAGGATTGAAATTTTTGTTGGTTTTTTGCTCCTCTCAACAGCCCAAACAAGTTTCTAAAAGGATGAGTTTGCAACTACTTTACCTTTGGAGAAAATTCAAAACATTCATTATTCAATAGGGCCCAAACTATCAAAAACCAGCGGTTTGAATGAACACACATTTCTTGGTAGAATCATGCAGGACTGAAATTTTTGATGTTTTTCTACTCCTCTCATGAGCCCAAACAAGTCTCTAAAAGCATGAGTTTGCAACTACTTTACTTTTGGAGAAAATTCAAAACATTCATTATTCAATAGGGCCCAAACTATCAAAAACCAGCGGTTTGAATGAACACACATTTCTTGGTAGAATCATGCAGGACTGAAATTTTTGATGTTTTTCTACTCCTCTCATGAGCCCAAACAAGTCTCTAAAAGCATGAGTTTGCAACTACTTTACTTTTGGAGAAAATTCAAAACATTCATTATTCAATAGAGCCCAATAGCAAAAACCAGCGTTTTGAATGAAGAATCACATTTCTTGGTAGAATCATGCAGGATTGAAATTTTTGATGGTTTTTTACTCCTCTCAACAGCCCAAACAAGTTTCTAAAAGGATGAGTTTGCAACTACTTTACTTTTGGAGAAAATTCAAAACATTCATTATTCAATAGGGCCCAAACTATCAAAAACCAGCGGTTTGAATGAACACATTTCTTGGTAGAATCATGCAGGACTGAAATTTTTGATGTTTTTCTACTCCTCTCATGAGCCCAAACAAGTCTCTAAAAGCATGAGTTTGCAACTACTTTACTTTTGGAGAAAATTCAAAACATTCACTATTCAATAGAGCCCAATAGCAAAAATCAGGTTTTGAATGAAGAATCACATTTCTTGGTAAAATCATGCAGGATTGAAATTTTTGATGGTGTTTTACTCCTCTCAACAGCCCAAACAAGTTTCTAAAAGGATGAGTTTGCAACTACTTTACTTTTGGAGAAAATTCAAAACATTCATTATTCAATAGAGCCCAATAGCAAAAACCAGCGTTTTGAATGAAGAATCACATTTCTTGGTAGAATCATGCAGGATTGAAATTTTTATTGGTTTTTTACTCCTCTCAACAGCCCAAACAAGTTTCTAAAAGGATGAGTTTGCAACTACTTTACTTTTGGAGAAAATTCAAAACATTCATTATTCAATAGGGCCCAAACTATCAAAAACCAGCGGTTTCAATGAACACACATTTCTTGGTAGAATCATGCAGGACTGAAATTTTTGATGTTTTTCTACTCCTCTCATGAGCCCAAACAAGTCTCTAAAAGCATGAGTTTGCAACTACTTTACTTTTGGAGAAAATTCAAAACATTCACTATTCAATAGAGCCCAATAGCAAAAATCAGGTTTTGAATGAAGAATCACATTTCTTGGTAAAATCATGCAGGATTGAAATTTTTGATGGTTTTTTACTCCTCTCAACAGCCCAAACAAGTTTTTAAAAGGATGAGTTTGCAACTACTTTACTTTTGGAGAAAATTCAAAACATTCCTTATTCAATAGGGCCCAAACTATCAAAAACCAGCGGTTTCAATGAACACACATTTCTTGGTAGAATCATGCAGGACTGAAATTTTTGATGTTTTTCTACTTCTCTCATGAGCCCAAACAAGTCTCTAAAAGCATGAGTTTGCAACTACTTTACTTTTGGAGAAAATTCAAAACATTCATTATTCAATAGAGCCCAATAGCAAAAACCAGCGTTTTGAATGAAGAATCACATTTCTTGGTAGAATCATGCAGGATTGAAATTTTTGATGGTTTTTTACTCCTCTCAACAGCCCAAACAAGTTTCTAAAAGGATGAGTTTGCAACTACTTTACTTTTGGAGAAAATTCAAAACATTCATTATTCAATAGGGCCCAAACTATCAAAAACCAGCCGTTTCAATGAACACACATTTCTTGGTAGAATCATGCAGGACTGAAATTTTTGATGTTTTTCTACTCCTCTCATGAGCCCAAACAAGTCTCTAAAAGCATGAGTTTGCAACTACTATTTTAATTTTGGAGAAAATTCAAAACATTCACTATTCAATAGAGCCCAATAGCAAAAATCAGGTTTTGAATGAAGAATCACATTTCTTGGTAAAATCATGCAGGATTGAAATTTTTGATGGTTTTTTACTCCTCTCAACAGCCCAAACAAGTTTCTAAAAGGATGAGTTTGCAACTACTTTACTTTTGGAGAAAATTCAAAACATTCATTATTCAATAGGGCCCAAACTATCAAAAACCAGCGGTTTGAATGAACACACATTTCTTGGTAGAATCATGCAGGACTGAAATTTTTGATGTTTTTCTACTCCTCTCATGAGCCCAAACAAGTCTCTAAAAGCATGAGTTTGCAACTACTTTACTTTTGGAGAAAATTCAAAACATTCATTATTCAATAGGGCCCAAACTATCAAAAACCAGCGGTTTGAATGAACACACATTTCTTGGTAGAATCATGCAGGACTGAAATTTTTGATGTTTTTCTACTCCTCTCATGAGCCCAAACAAGTCTCTAAAAGCATGAGTTTGCAACTACTTTACTTTTGGAGAAAATTCAAAACATTCACTATTCAATAGAGCCCAATAGCAAAAATCAGGTTTTGAATGAAGAATCACATTTCTTGGTAAAATCATGCAGGATTGAAATTTTTGATGGTTTTTTACTCCTCTCAACAGCCCAAACAAGTTTCTAAAAGGATGAGTTTGCAACTACTTTACTTTTGGAGAAAATTCAAAACATTCATTATTCAATAGGGCCCAAACTATCAAAAACCAGCGGTTTCAATGAACACACATTTCTTGGTAGAATCATGCAGGACTGAAATTTTTGATGTTTTTCTACTCCTCTCATGAGCCCAAACAAGTCTCTAAAAGCATGAGTTTGCAACTACTTTACTTTTGGAGAAAATTCAAAACATTAATTATTCAATAGGGCCCAAACTATCAAAAACCAGCGGTTTGAATGAACACACATTTCTTGGTAGAATCATGCAGGACTGAAATTTTTGATGTTTTTCTACTCCTCTCATGAGCCCAAACAAGTCTCTAAAAGCATGAGTTTGCAACTACTTTACTTTTGGAGAAAATTCAAAACATTCATTATTCAATAGAGCCCAATAGCAAAAACCAGCGTTTTGAATGAAGAATCACATTTCTTGGTAGAATCATGCAGGATTGAAATTTTTGTTGGTTTTTTGCTCCTCTCAACAGCCCAAACAAGTTTCTAAAAGGATGAGTTTGCAACTACTTTACCTTTGGAGAAAATTCAAAACATTCATTATTCAATAGGGCCCAAACTATCAAAAACCAGCGGTTTGAATGAACACACATTTCTTGGTAGAATCATGCAGGACTGAAATTTTTGATGTTTTTCTACTCCTCTCATGAGCCCAAACAAGTCTCTAAAAGCATGAGTTTGCAACTACTTTACTTTTGGAGAAAATTCAAAACATTCATTATTCAATAGGGCCCAAACTATCAAAAACCAGCGGTTTGAATGAACACACATTTCTTGGTAGAATCATGCAGGACTGAAATTTTTGATGTTTTTCTACTCCTCTCATGAGCCCAAACAAGTCTCTAAAAGCATGAGTTTGCAACTACTTTACTTTTGGAGAAAATTCAAAACATTCATTATTCAATAGAGCCCAATAGCAAAAACCAGCGTTTTGAATGAAGAATCACATTTCTTGGTAGAATCATGCAGGATTGAAATTTTTGATGGTTTTTTACTCCTCTCAACAGCCCAAACAAGTTTCTAAAAGGATGAGTTTGCAACTACTTTACTTTTGGAGAAAATTCAAAACATTCATTATTCAATAGGGCCCAAACTATAAAAAAAACAGCGGTTTCAATGAACACACATTTCTTGGTAGAATCATGCAGGACTGAAATTTTTGATGTTTTTCTACTCCTCTCATGAGCCCAAACAAGTCTCTAAAAGCATGAGTTTGCAACTACTTTACTTTTGGAGAAAATTCAAAACATTCACTATTCAATAGAGCCCAATAGCAAAAATCAGGTTTTGAATGAAGAATCACATTTCTTGGTAAAATCATGCAGGATTGAAATTTTTGATGGTTTTTTTACTCCTCTCAACAGCCCAAACAAGTTTCTAAAAGGATGAGTTTGCAACTACTTTACTTTTGGAGAAAATTCAAAACATTCATTATTCAATAGGGCCCAAACTATCAAAAACCAGCGGTTTCAATGAACACACTTTTCTTGGTAGAATCATGCAGGACTGAAATTTTTGATGTTTTTCTACTCCTCTCATGAGCCCAAACAAGTCTCTAAAAGCATGAGTTTGCAACTACTTTACTTTTGGAGAAAATTCAAAACATTCATTATTCAATAGGGCCCAAACTATCAAAAACCAGCGGTTTTAATGAACACACATTTCTTGGTAGAATCATGCAGGACTGAAATTTTTGATGTTTTTCTACTCCTCTCATGAGCCCAAACAAGTCTCTAAAAGCATGAGTTTGCAACTACTTTACTTTTGGAGAAAATTCAAAACATTCATTATTCAATAGAGCCCAATAGCAAAAGCCAGCGTTTTGAATGAAGAATCACATTTCTTGGTAGAATCATGCAGGATTGAAATTTTTGTTGGTTTTTTACTCCTCTCAACAGCCCAAACAAGTTTCTAAAAGGATGAGTTTGCAACTACTTTACTTTTGGAGAAAATTCAAAACATTCATTATTCAATAGGGCCCAAACTATCAAAAACCAGCGGTTTGAATGAACACATTTCTTGGTAGAATCATGCAGGACTGAAATTTTTGATGTTTTTCTACTCCTCTCATGAGCCCAAACAAGTCTCTAAAAGCATGAGTTTGCAACTACTTTACTTTTGGAGAAAATTCAAAACATTCACTATTCAATAGAGCCCAATAGCAAAAATCAGGTTTTGAATGAAGAATCACATTTCTTGGTAAAATCATGCAGGATTGAAATTTTTGATGGTTTTTTACTCCTCTCAACAGCCCAAACAAGTTTCTAAAAGGATGAGTTTGCAACTACTTTACTTTTGGAGAAAATTCAAAACATTCATTATTCAATAGGGCCCAAACTATCAAAAACCAGCGGTTTGAATAAACACACATTTCTTGGTAGAATCATGCAGGACTGAAATTTTTGATGTTTTTCTACTCCTCTCATGAGCCCAAACAAGTCTCTAAAAGCATGAGTTTGCAACTACTTTACTTTTGGAGAAAATTCAAAACATTCATTATTCAATAGAGCCCAATAGCAAAAACCAGCGTTTTGAATGAAGAATCACATTTCTTGGTAGAATCATGCAGGATTGAAATTTTTGTTGGTTTTTTACTCCTCTCAACAGCCCAAACAAGTTTCTAAAAGGATGAGTTTGCAACTACTTTACTTTTGGAGAAAATTCAAAACATTCATTATTCAATAGGGCCCAAACTATCAAAAACCAGCGGTTTGAATGAACACACATTTCTTGGTAGAATCATGCAGGACTGAAATTTTTGATGTTTTTCTACTCCTCTCATGAGCCCAAACAAGTCTCTAAAAGCATGAGTTTGCAACTACTTTACTTTTGGAGAAAATTCAAAACATTCACTATTCAATAGAGCCCAATAGCAAAAATCAGGTTTTGAATGAAGAATCACATTTCTTGGTAAAATCATGCAGGATTGAAATTTTTGATGGTTTTTTACTCCTCTCAACAGCCCAAACAAGTTTCTAAAAGGATGAGTTTGCAACTACTTTACTTTTGGAGAAAATTCAAAACATTCATTATTCAATAGGGCCCAAACTATCAAAAACCAGCGGTTTCAATGAACACACATTTCTTGGTAGAATCATGCAGGACTGAAATTTTTGATGTTTTTCTACTCCTCTCATGAGCCCAAACAAGTCTCTAAAAGCATGAGTTTGCAACTACTTTACTTTTGGAGAAAATTCAAAACATTCATTATTCAATAGAGCCCAATAGCAAAAACCAGCGTTTTGAATGAAGAATCACATTTCTTGGTAGAATCATGCAGGATTGAAATTTTTGATGGTTTTTTACTCCTCTCAACAGCCCAAACAAGTTTCTAAAAGGATGAGTTTGCAACTACTTTACTTTTGGAGAAAATTCAAAACATTCATTATTCAATAGGGCCCAAACTATCAAAAACCAGCGGTTTCAATGAACACACATTTCTTGGTAGAATCATGCAGGACTGAAATTTTTGATGTTTTTCTACTCCTCTCATGAGCCCAAACAAGTCTCTAAAAGCATGAGTTTGCAACTACTTTACTTTTGGAGAAAATTCAAAACATTCACTATTCAATAGAGCCCAATAGCAAAAATCAGGTTTTGAATGAAGAATCACATTTCTTGGTAAAATCATGCAGGATTGAAATTTTTGATGGTTTTTTACTCCTCTCAACAGCCCAAACAAGTTTTTAAAAGGATGAGTTTGCAACTACTTTACTTTTGGAGAAAATTCAAAACATTCCTTATTCAATAGGGCCCAAACTATCAAAAAAAAACGGTTTCAATGAACACACATTTCTTGGTAGAATCATGCAGGACTGAAATTTTTGATGTTTTTCTACTTCTCTCATGAGCCCAAACAAGTCTCTAAAAGCATGAGTTTGCAACTACTTTACTTTTGGAGAAAATTCAAAACATTCATTATTCAATAGAGCCCAATAGCAAAAACCAGCGTTTTGAATGAAGAATCACATTTCTTGGTAGAATCATGCAGGATTGAAATTTTTGATGGTTTTTTACTCCTCTCAACAGCCCAAACAAGTTTCTAAAAGGATGAGTTTGCAACTACTTTACTTTTGGAGAAAATTCAAAACATTCATTATTCAATAGGGCCCAAACTATCAAAAACCAGCCGTTTCAATGAACACACATTTCTTGGTAGAATCATGCAGGACTGAAATTTTTGATGTTTTTCTACTCCTCTCATGAGCCCAAACAAGTCTCTAAAAGCATGAGTTTGCAACTACTTTACTTTTGGAGAAAATTCAAAACATTCACTATTCAATAGAGCCCAATAGCAAAAATCAGGTTTTGAATGAAGAATCACATTTCTTGGTAAAATCATGCAGGATTGAAATTTTTGATGGTTTTTTACTCCTCTCAACAGCCCAAACAAGTTTCTAAAAGGATGAGTTTGCAACTACTTTACTTTTGGAGAAAATTCAAAACATTCATTATTCAATAGGGCCCAAACTATCAAAAACCAGCGGTTTGAATGAACACACATTTCTTGGTAGAATCATGCAGGACTGAAATTTTTGATGTTTTTCTACTCCTCTCATGAGCCCAAACAAGTCTCTAAAAGCATGAGTTTGCAACTACTTTACTTTTGGAGAAATTCAAAACATTCACTATTCAATAGAGCCCAATAGCAAAAATCAGGTTTTGAATGAAGAATCACATTTCTTGGTAAAATCATGCAGGATTGAAATTTTTGATGGTTTTTTACTCCTCTCAACAGCCCAAACAAGTTTCTAAAAGGATGAGTTTGCAACTACTTTACTTTTGGAGAAAATTCAAAACATTCCTTATTCAATAGGGCCCAAACTATCAAAAACCAGCGGTTTCAATGAACACACATTTCTTGGTAGAATCATGCAGGACTGAAATTTTTGATGTTTTTCTACTCCTCTCATGAGCCCAAACAAGTCTCTAAAAGCATGAGTTTGTAACTACTTTACTTTTGGAGAAAATTCAAAACATTCATTATTCAATAGAGCCCAATAGCAAAAACCAGCGTTTTGAATGAAGAATCACATTTCTTGGTAGAATCATGCAGGATTGAAATTTTTGATGGTTTTTTACTCCTCTCAACAGCCCAAACAAGTTTCTAAAAGGATGAGTTTGCAACTACTTTACTTTTGGAGAAAATTCAAAACATTCATTATTCAATAGGGCCCAAACTATAAAAAACCAGCGGTTTCAATGAACACACATTTCTTGGTAGAATCATGCAGGACTGAAATTTTTGATGTTTTTCTACTCCTCTCATGAGCCCAAACAAGTCTCTAAAAGCATGAGTTTGCAACTACTTTACTTTTGGAGAAAATTCAAAACATTCACTATTCAATAGAGCCCAATAGCAAAAATCAGGTTTTGAATGAAGAATCACATTTCTTGGTAAAATCATGCAGGATTGAAATTTTTGATGGTTTTTTACTCCTCTCAACAGCCCAAACAAGTTTCTAAAAGGATGAGTTTGCAACTACTTTACTTTTGGAGAAAATTCAAAACATTCATTATTCAATAGGGCCCAAACTATCAAAAACCAGCGGTTTCAATGAACACACATTTCTTGGTAGAATCATGCAGGACTGAAATTTTTGATGTTTTTCTACTCCTCTCATGAGCCCAAACAAGTCTCTAAAAGCATGAGTTTGCAACTACTTTACTTTTGGAGAAAATTCAAAACATTCATTATTCAATAGGGCCCAAACTATCAAAAACCAGCGGTTTGAATGAACACACATTTCTTGGTAGAATCATGCAGGACTGAAATTTTTGATGTTTTTCTACTCCTCTCATGAGCCCAAACAAGTCTCTAAAAGCATGAGTTTGCAACTACTTTACTTTTGGAGAAAATTCAAAACATTCATTATTCAATAGAGCCCAATAGCAAAAACCAGCGTTTTGAATGAAGAATCACATTTCTTGGTAGAATCATGCAGGATTGAAATTTTTGATGGTTTTTTACTCCTCTCAACAGCCCAAACAAGTTTCTAAAAGGATGAGTTTGCAACTACTTTACTTTTGGAGAAAATTCAAAACATTCATTATTCAATAGGGCCCAAACTATCAAAAACCAGCGGTTTCAATGAACACACATTTCTTGGTAGAATCATGCAGGACTGAAATATTTGATGTTTTTCTACTCCTCTCATGAGCCCAAACAAGTCTCTAAAAGCATGAGTTTTCAACTACTTTACTTTTGGAGAAAATTCAAAACATTCATTATTCAATAGAGCCCAATAGCAAAAACCAGCGTTTTGAATGAAGAATCACATTTCTTGGTAGAATCATGCAGGATTGAAATTTTTGATGGTTTTTTACTCCTCTCAACAGCCCAAACAAGTTTCTAAAAGGATGAGTTTGCAACTACTTTACTTTTGGAGAAAATTCAAAACATTCATTATTCAATAGGGCCCAAACTATCAAAAACCAGCCGTTTCAATGAACACACATTTCTTGGTAGAATCATGCAGGACTGAAATTTTTGATGTTTTTCTACTCCTCTCATGAGCCCAAACAAGTCTCTAAAAGCATGAGTTTGCAACTACTTTACTTTTGGAGAAAATTCAAAACATTCATTATTCAATAGGGCCCAAACTATCAAAAACCAGCGGTTTGAATGAACACACATTTCTTGGTAGAATCATGCAGGACTGAAATTTTTGATGTTTTTCTACTCCTCTCATGAGCCCAAACAAGTCTCTAAAAGCATGAGTTTGCAACTACTTTACTTTTGGAGAAAATTCAAAACATTCACTATTCAATAGAGCCCAATAGCAAAAATCAGGTTTTGAATGAAGAATCACATTTCTTGGTAAAATCATGCAGGATTGAAATTTTTGATGGTTTTTTACTCCTCTCAACAGCCCAAACAAGTTTCTAAAAGGATGAGTTTGCAACTACTTTACTTTTGGAGAAAATTCAAAACATTCATTATTCAATAGGGCCCAAACTATCAAAAACCAGCGGTTTCAATGAACACACATTTCTTGGTAGAATCATGCAGGACTGAAATTTTTGATGTTTTTCTACTCCTCTCATGAGCCCAAACAAGTCTCTAAAAGCATGAGTTTGCAACTACTTTACTTTTGGAGAAAATTCAAAACATTAATTATTCAATAGGGCCCAAACTATCAAAAACCAGCGGTTTGAATGAACACACATTTCTTGGTAGAATCATGCAGGACTGAAATTTTTGATGTTTTTCTACTCCTCTCATGAGCCCAAACAAGTCTCTAAAAGCATGAGTTTGCAACTACTTTACTTTTGGAGAAAATTCAAAACATTCATTATTCAATAGAGCCCAATAGCAAAAACCAGCGTTTTGAATGAAGAATCACATTTCTTGGTAGAATCATGCAGGATTGAAATTTTTGTTGGTTTTTTGCTCCTCTCAACAGCCCAAACAAGTTTCTAAAAGGATGAGTTTGCAACTACTTTACCTTTGGAGAAAATTCAAAACATTCATTATTCAATAGGGCCCAAACTATCAAAAACCAGCGGTTTGAATGAACACACATTTCTTGGTAGAATCATGCAGGACTGAAATTTTTGATGTTTTTCTACTCCTCTCATGAGCCCAAACAAGTCTCTAAAAGCATGAGTTTGCAACTACTTTACTTTTGGAGAAAATTCAAAACATTCATTATTCAATAGGGCCCAAACTATCAAAAACCAGCGGTTTGAATGAACACACATTTCTTGGTAGAATCATGCAGGACTGAAATTTTTGATGTTTTTCTACTCCTCTTATGAGCCCAAACAAGTCTCTAAAAGCATGAGTTTGCAACTACTTTACTTTTGGAGAAAATTCAAAACATTCATTATTCAATAGAGCCCAATAGCAAAAACCAGCGTTTTGAATGAAGAATCACATTTCTTGGTAGAATCATGCAGGATTGAAATTTTTGATGGTTTTTTACTCCTCTCAACAGCCCAAACAAGTTTCTAAAAGGATGAGTTTGCAACTACTTTACTTTTGGAGAAAATTCAAAACATTCATTATTCAATAGGGCCCAAACTATAAAAAAAACAGCGGTTTCAATGAACACACATTTCTTGGTAGAATCATGCAGGACTGAAATTTTTGATGTTTTTCTACTCCTCTCATGAGCCCAAACAAGTCTCTAAAAGCATGAGTTTGCAACTACTTTACTTTTGGAGAAAATTCAAAACATTCACTATTCAATAGAGCCCAATAGCAAAAATCAGGTTTTGAATGAAGAATCACATTTCTTGGTAAAATCATGCAGGATTGAAATTTTTGATGGTTTTTTTACTCCTCTCAACAGCCCAAACAAGTTTCTAAAAGGATGAGTTTGCAACTACTTTACTTTTGGAGAAAATTCAAAACATTCATTATTCAATAGGGCCCAAACTATCAAAAACCAGCGGTTTCAATGAACACACTTTTCTTGGTAGAATCATGCAGGACTGAAATTTTTGATGTTTTTCTACTCCTCTCATGAGCCCAAACAAGTCTCTAAAAGCATGAGTTTGCAACTACTTTACTTTTGGAGAAAATTCAAAACATTCATTATTCAATAGGGCCCAAACTATCAAAAACCAGCGGTTTTAATGAACACACATTTCTTGGTAGAATCATGCAGGACTGAAATTTTTGATGTTTTTCTACTCCTCTCATGAGCCCAAACAAGTCTCTAAAAGCATGAGTTTGCAACTACTTTACTTTTGGAGAAAATTCAAAACATTCATTATTCAATAGAGCCCAATAGCAAAAGCCAGCGTTTTGAATGAAGAATCACATTTCTTGGTAGAATCATGCAGGATTGAAATTTTTGTTGGTTTTTTACTCCTCTCAACAGCCCAAACAAGTTTCTAAAAGGATGAGTTTGCAACTACTTTACTTTTGGAGAAAATTCAAAACATTCATTATTCAATAGGGCCCAAACTATCAAAAACCAGCGGTTTGAATGAACACATTTCTTGGTAGAATCATGCAGGACTGAAATTTTTGATGTTTTTCTACTCCTCTCATGAGCCCAAACAAGTCTCTAAAAGCATGAGTTTGCAACTACTTTACTTTTGGAGAAAATTCAAAACATTCACTATTCAATAGAGCCCAATAGCAAAAATCAGGTTTTGAATGAAGAATCACATTTCTTGGTAAAATCATGCAGGATTGAAATTTTTGATGGTTTTTTACTCCTCTCAACAGCCCAAACAAGTTTCTAAAAGGATGAGTTTGCAACTACTTTACTTTTGGAGAAAATTCAAAACATTCATTATTCAATAGGGCCCAAACTATCAAAAACCAGCGGTTTCAATGAACACACATTTCTTGGTAGAATCATGCAGGACTGAAATTTTTGATGTTTTTCTACTCCTCTCATGAGCCCAAACAAGTCTCTAAAAGCATGAGTTTGCAACTACTTTACTTTTGGAGAAAATTCAAAACATTCATTATTCAATAGAGCCCAATAGCAAAAACCAGCGTTTTGAATGAAGAATCACATTTCTTGGTAGAATCATGCAGGATTGAAATTTTTGATGGTTTTTTACTCCTCTCAACAGCCCAAACAAGTTTCTAAAAGGATGAGTTTGCAACTACTTTACTTTTGGAGAAAATTCAAAACATTCATTATTCAATAGGGCCCAAACTATCAAAAACCAGCGGTTTCAATGAACACACATTTCTTGGTAGAATCATGCAGGACTGAAATTTTTGATGTTTTTCTACTCCTCTCATGAGCCCAAACAAGTCTCTAAAAGCATGAGTTTGCAACTACTTTACTTTTGGAGAAAATTCAAAACATTCATTATTCAATAGGGCCCAAACTATCAAAAACCAGCGGTTTCAATGAACACACATTTCTTGGTAGAATCATGCAGGACTGAAATTTTTGATGTTTTTCTACTCCTCTCATGAGCCCAAACAAGTCTCTAAAAGCATGAGTTTGCAACTACTTTACTTTTGGAGAAAATTCAAAACATTCACTATTCAATAGAGCCCAATAGCAAAAATCAGGTTTTGAATGAAGAATCACATTTCTTGGTAAAATCATGCAGGATTGAAATTTTTGATGGTTTTTTACTCCTCTCAACAGCCCAAACAAGTTTCTAAAAGGATGAGTTTGCAACTACTTTACTTTTGGAGAAAATTCAAAACATTCATTATTCAATAGGGCCCAAACTATCAAAAACCAGCGGTTTCAATGAACACACATTTCTTGGTAGAATCATGCAGGACTGAAATTTTTGATGTTTTTCTACTCCTCTCATGAGCCCAAACAAGTCTCTAAAAGCATGAGTTTGCAACCACTTTACTTTTGGAGAAAATTCAAAACATTCATTATTCAATAGGGCCCAAACTATCAAAAACCAGCGGTTTGAATGAACACACATTTCTTGGTAGAATCATGCAGGACTGAAATTTTTGATGTTTTTCTACTCCTCTCATGAGCCCAAACAAGTCTCTAAAAGCATGAGTTTGCAACTACTTTACTTTTGGAGAAAATTCAAAACATTCATTATTCAATAGAGCCCAATAGCAAAAACCAGCGTTTTGAATGAAGAATCACATTTCTTGGTAGAATCATGCAGGATTGAAATTTTTGTTGGTTTTTTACTCCTCTCAACAGCCCAAACAAGTTTCTAAAAGGATGAGTTTGCAACTACTTTACTTTTGGAGAAAATTCAAAACATTCATTATTCAATAGGGCCCAAACTATCAAAAACCAGCGGTTTGAATGAACACACATTTCTTGGTAGAATCATGCAGGACTGAAATTTTTGATGTTTTTCTACTCCTCTCATGAGCCCAAACAAGTCTCTAAAAGCATGAGTTTGCAACTACTTTACTTTTGGAGAAAATTCAAAACATTCATTATTCAATAGGGCCCAAACTATCAAAAACCAGCGGTTTGAATGAACACACATTTCTTGGTAGAATCATGCAGGACTGAAATTTTTGATGTTTTTCTACTCCTCTCATGAGCCCAAACAAGTCTCTAAAAGCATGAGTTTGCAACTACTTTACTTTTGGAGAAAATTCAAAACATTCATTATTCAATAGAGCCCAATAGCAAAAACCAGCGTTTTGAATGAAGAATCACATTTCTTGGTAGAATCATGCAGGATTGAAATTTTTGTTGGTTTTTTACTCCTCTCAACAGCCCAAACAAGTTTCTAAAAGGATGAGTTTGCAACTACTTTACTTTTGGAGAAAATTCAAAACATTCATTATTCAATAGGGCCCAAACTATCAAAAACCAGCGGTTTGAATGAACACACATTTCTTGGTAGAATCATGCAGGACTGAAATTTTTGATGTTTTTCTACTCCTCTCATGAGCCCAAACAAGTCTCTAAAAGCATGAGTTTGCAACTACTTTACTTTTGGAGAAAATTCAAAACATTCACTATTCAATAGAGCCCAATAGCAAAAATCAGGTTTTGAATGAAGAATCACATTTCTTGGTAAAATCATGCAGGATTGAAATTTTTGATGGTTTTTTACTCCTCTCAACAGCCCAAACAAGTTTATAAAAGGATGAGTTTGCAACTACTTTACTTTTGTAGAAAATTCAAAACATTCATTATTCAATAGGGCCCAAACTATCAAAAACCAGCGGTTTCAATGAACACACATTTCTTGGTAGAATCATGCAGGACTGAAATTTTTGATGTTTTTCTACTCCTCTCATGAGCCCAAACAAGTCTCTAAAAGCATGAGTTTGCAACTACTTTACTTTTGGAGAAAATTCAAAACATTCATTATTCAATAGAGCCCAAAAGCAAAAACCATCGTTTTGAATGAAGAATCACATTTCTTGGTAGAATCATGCAGGATTGAAATTTTTGATGGTTTTTTACTCCTCTCAACAGCCCAAACAAGTTTCTAAAAGGATGAGTTTGCAACTACTTTACTTTTGGAGAAAATTCAAAACATTCATTATTCAATAGGGCCCAAACTATCAAAAACCAGCGGTTTGAATGAACACACATTTCTTGGTAGAATCATGCAGGACTGAAATTTTTGATGTTTTTCTACTCCTCTCATGAGCCCAAACAAGTCTCTAAAAGCATGAGTTTGCAACTACTTTACTTTTGGAGAAAATTCAAAACATTCACTATTCAATAGAGCCCAATAGCAAAAATCAGGTTTTGAATGAAGAATCACATTTCTTGGTAAAATCATGCAGGATTGAAATTTTTGATGGTTTTTTACTCCTCTCAACAGCCCAAACAAGTTTCTAAAAGGATGAGTTTGCAACTACTTTACTTTTGGAGAAAATTCAAAACATTCATTATTCAATAGGGCCCAAACTATCAAAAACCAGCGGTTTCAATGAACACACATTTCTTGGTAGAATCATGCAGGACTGAAATTTTTGATGTTTTTCTACTCCTCTCATGAGCCCAAACAAGTCTCTAAAAGCATGAGTTTGCAACTACTTTACTTTTGGAGAAAATTCAAAACATTCATTATTCAATAGAGCCCAATAGCAAAAGCCAGCGTTTTGAATGAAGAATCACATTTCTTGGTAGAATCATGCAGGATTGAAATTTTTGATGGTTTTTTACTCCTCTCAACAGCCCAAACAAGTTTCTAAAAGGATGTTTGCAACTACTTTACTTTTGGAGAAAATTCAAAACATTCATTATTCAATAGGGTCCAAACTATCAAAAACCAGCGGTTTCAATGAACACACATTTCTTGGTAGAATCATGCAGGACTGAAATTTTTGATGTTTTTCTACTCCTCTCATGAGCCCAAACAAGTCTCTAAAAGCATGAGTTTGCAACTACTTT
This sequence comes from Dendrobates tinctorius, assembly GCF_039654945.1. NCBI lineage: Eukaryota > Metazoa > Chordata > Amphibia > Anura > Dendrobatidae > Dendrobates > Dendrobates tinctorius. The sequence continues at coordinate 29,804,760 of NW_027361793.1, forward strand.
ACTTTTGGAGAAAATTCAAAACATTCACTATTCAATAGAGCCCAATAGCAAAAATCAGGTTTTGAATGAAGAATCACATTTCTTGGTAAAATCATGCAGGATTGAAATTTTTGATGGTTTTTTACTCCTCTCAACAGCCCAAACAAGTTTCTAAAAGGATGAGTTTGCAACTACTTTACTTTTGGAGAAAATTCAAAACATTCCTTATTCAATAGGGCCCAAACTATCAAAAACCAGCGGTTTCAATGAACACACATTTCTTGGTAGAATCATGCAGGACTGAAATTTTTGATGTTTTTCTACTCCTCTCATGAGCCCAAACAAGTCTCTAAAAGCATGACTTTGCAACTACTTTACTTTTGGAGAAAATTCAAAACATTCATTATTCAATAGAGCCCAATAGCAAAAACCAGCGTTTTGAATGAAGAATCACATTTCTTGGTAGAATCATGCAGGATTGAAATTTTTGATGGTTTTTTACTCCTCTCAACAGCCCAAACAAGTTTCTAAAAGGATGAGTTTGCAACTACTTTACTTTTGGAGAAAATTCAAAACATTCATTATTCAATAGGGCCCAAACTATCAAAAACCAGCGGTTTGAATGAACACATTTCTTGGTAGAATCATGCAGGACTGAAATTTTTGATGTTTTTCTACTCCTCTCATGAGCCCAAACAAGTCTCTAAAAGCATGAGTTTGCAACTACTTTACTTTTGGAGAAAATTCAAAACATTCATTATTCAATAGAGCCCAATAGCAAAAACCAGCGTTTTGAATGAAGAATCACATTTCTTGGTAGAATCATGCAGGATTGAAATTTTTGATGGTTTTTTACTCCTCTCAACAGCCCAAACAAGTTTCTGAAAGGATGAGTTTGCAACTACTTTACTTTTGGAGAAAATTCAAAACATTCATTATTCAATAGGGCCCAAACTATCAAAAACCAGCCGTTTCAATGAACACACATTTCTTGGTAGAATCATGCAGGACTGAAATTTTTGATGTTTTTCTACTCCTCTCATGAGCCCAAACAAGTCTCTAAAAGCATGAGTTTGCAACTACTTTACTTTTGGAGAAAATTCAAAACATTCATTATTCAATAGGGCCCAAACTATCAAAAACCAGCGGTTTGAATGAACACACATTTCTTGGTAGAATCATGCAGGACTGAAATTTTTGATGTTTTTCTACTCCTCTCATGAGCCCAAACAAGTCTCTAAAAGCATGAGTTTGCAACTACTTTACTTTTGGAGAAAATTCAAAACATTCATTATTCAATAGAGCCCAATAGCAAAAACCAGCGTTTTGAATGAAGAATCACATTTCTTGGTAGAATCATGCAGGATTGAAATTTTTGTTGGTTTTTTACTCCTCTCAACAGCCCAAACAAGTTTCTAAAAGGATGAGTTTGCAACTACTTTACTTTTGGAGAAAATTCAAAACATTCATTATTCAATAGGGCCCAAACTATCAAAAACCAGCGGTTTGAATGAACACACATTTCTTGGTAGAATCATGCAGGACTGAAATTTTTGATGTTTTTCTACTCCTCTCATGAGCCCAAACAAGTCTCTAAAAGCATGAGTTTGCAACTACTTTACTTTTGGAGAAAATTCAAAACATTCACTATTCAATAGAGCCCAATAGCAAAAATCAGGTTTTGAATGAAGAATCACATTTCTTGGTAAAATCATGCAGGATTGAAATTTTTGATGGTTTTTTACTCCTCTCAACAGCCCAAACAAGTTTCTAAAAGGATGAGTTTGCAACTACTTTACTTTTGGAGAAAATTCAAAACATTCATTATTCAATAGGGCCCAAACTATCAAAAACCAGCGGTTTGAATAAACACACATTTCTTGGTAGAATCATGCAGGACTGAAATTTTTGATGTTTTTCTACTCCTCTCATGAGCTCAAACAAGTCTCTAAAAGCATGAGTTTGCAACTACTTTACTTTTGGAGAAAATTCAAAACATTCATTATTCAATAGAGCCCAATAGCAAAAACCAGCGTTTTGAATGAAGAATCACATTTCTTGGTAGAATCATGCAGGATTGAAATTTTTGATGGTTTTTTACTCCTCTCAACAGCCCAAACAAGTTTCTAAAAGGATGAGTTTGCAACTACTTTACTTTTGGAGAAAATTCAAAACATTCATTATTCAATAGGGGCCAAACTATCAAAAACCAGCCGTTTCAATGAACACACATGTCTTGGTAGAATCATGCAGGACTGAAATTTTTGATGTTTTTCTTCTCCTCTCATGAGCCCAAACAAGTCTCTAAAAGCATGAGTTTGCAACTACTTTACTTTTGGAGAAAATTCAAAACATTCATTATTCAATAGAGCCCAATAGCAAAAACCAGCGTTTTGAATGAAGAATCACATTTCTTGGTAGAATCATGCAGGATTGAAATTTTTGATGGTTTTTTACTCCTCTCAACAGCCCAAACAAGTTTCTAAAAGGATGAGTTTGCAACTACTTTACTTTTGGAGAAAATTCAAAACATTCATTATTCAATAGGGCCCAAACTATCAAAAACCAGCGGTTTGAATGAACACACATTTCTTGGTAGAATCATGCAGGACTGAAATTTTTGATGTTTTTCTACTCCTCTCATGAGCCCAAACAAGTCTCTAAAAGCATGAGTTTGCAACTACTTTACTTTTGGAGAAAATTCAAAACATTCATTATTCAATAGAGCCCAATAGCAAAAACCAGCGTTTTGAATGAAGAATCACATTTCTTGGTAGAATCATGCAGGATTGAAATTTTTGTTGGTTTTTTACTCCTCTCAACAGCCCAAACAAGTTTCTAAAAGGATGAGTTTGCAACTACTTTACTTTTGGAGAAAATTCAAAACATTCATTATTCAATAGGGCCCAAACTATCAAAAACCAGCGGTTTGAATGAACACACATTTCTTGGTAGAATCATGCAGGACTGAAATTTTTGATGTTTTTCTACTCCTCTCATGAGCCCAAACAAGTCTCTAAAAGCATGAGTTTGCAACTACTTTACTTTTGGAGAAAATTCAAAACATTCATTATTCAATAGGGCCCAAACTATCAAAAACCAGCGGTTTGAATGAACACACATTTCTTGGTAGAATCATGCAGGACTGAAATTTTTGATGTTTTTCTACTCCTCTCATGAGCCCAAACAAGTCTCTAAAAGCATGAGTTTGCAACTACTTTACTTTTGGAGAAAATTCAAAACATTCATTATTCAATAGAGCCCAATAGCAAAAACCAGCGTTTTGAATGAAGAATCACATTTCTTGGTAGAATCATGCAGGATTGAAATTTTTGTTGGTTTTTTACTCCTCTCAACAGCCCAAACAAGTTTCTAAAAGGATGAGTTTGCGACTACTTTACTTTTGGAGAAAATTCAAAACATTCATTATTCAATAGGGCCCAAACTATCAAAAACCAGCGGTTTGAATGAACACACATTTCTTGGTAGAATCATGCAGGACTGAAATTTTTGATGTTTTTCTACTCCTCTCATGAGCCCAAACAAGTCTCTAAAAGCATGAGTTTGCAACTACTTTACTTTTGGAGAAAATTCAAAACATTCACTATTCAATAGAGCCCAATAGCAAAAATCAGGTTTTGAATGAAGAATCACATTTCTTGGTAAAATCATGCAGGATTGAAATTTTTGATGGTTTTTTACTCCTCTCAACAGCCCAAACAAGTTTCTAAAAGGATGAGTTTGCAACTACTTTACTTTTGGAGAAAATTCAAAACATTCATTATTCAATAGGGCCCAAACTATCAAAAACCAGCGGTTTCAATGAACACACATTTCTTGGTAGAATCATGCAGGACTGAAATTTTTGATGTTTTTCTACTCCTCTCATGAGCCCAAACAAGTCTCTAAAAGCATGAGTTTGCAACTACTTTACTTTTGGAGAAAATTCAAAACATTCATTATTCAATAGAGCCCAAAAGCAAAAACCATCGTTTTGAATGAAGAATCACATTTCTTGGTAGAATCATGCAGGATTGAAATTTTTGATGGTTTTTTACTCCTCTCAACAGCCCAAACAAGTTTCTAAAAGGATGAGTTTGCAACTACTTTACTTTTGGAGAAAATTCAAAACATTCATTATTCAATAGGGCCCAAACTATCAAAAACCAGCGGTTTGAATGAACACACATTTCTTGGTAGAATCATGCAGGACTGAAATTTTTGATGTTTTTCTACTCCTCTCATGAGCCCAAACAAGTCTCTAAAAGCATGAGTTTGCAACTACTTTACTTTTGGAGAAAATTCAAAACATTCACTATTCAATAGAGCCCAATAGCAAAAATCAGGTTTTGAATGAAGAATCACATTTCTTGGTAAAATCATGCAGGATTGAAATTTTTGATGGTTTTTTACTCCTCTCAACAGCCCAAACAAGTTTCTAAAAGGATGAGTTTGCAACTACTTTACTTTTGGAGAAAATTCAAAACATTCATTATTCAATAGGGCCCAAACTATCAAAAACCAGCGGTTTCAATGAACACACATTTCTTGGTAGAATCATGCAGGACTGAAATTTTTGATGTTTTTCTACTCCTCTCATGAGCCCAAACAAGTCTCTAAAAGCATGAGTTTGCAACTACTTTACTTTTGGAGAAAATTCAAAACATTCATTATTCAATAGAGCCCAATAGCAAAAACCAGCGTTTTGAATGAAGAATCACATTTCTTGGTAGAATCATGCAGGATTGAAATTTTTGATGGTTTTTTACTCCTCTCAACAGCCCAAACAAGTTTCTAAAAGGATGTTTGCAACTACTTTACTTTTGGAGAAAATTCAAAACATTCATTATTCAATAGCATCAAATTATTATTATTATTATTATCATTATTCAATAGCATCAAAAACCAGCGGTTTCAATGAACACACATTTCTTGGTAGAATCATGCAGGACTGAAATTTTTGATGTTTTTCTACTCCTCTCATGAGCCCAAACAAGTCTCTAAAAGCATGAGTTTGCAACTACTTTACTTTTGGAGAAAATTCAAGACATTCACTATTCAATAGAGCCCAATAGCAAAAATCAGGTTTTGAATGAAGAATCACATTTCTTGGTAAAATCATGCAGGATTGAAATTTTTGATGGTTTTTTACTCCTCTCAACAGCCCAAACAAGTTTCTAAAAGGATGAGTTTGCAACTACTTTACTTTTGGAGAAAATTCAAAACATTCCTTATTCAATAGGGCCCAAACTATCAAAAACCAGCGGTTTCAATGAACACACATTTCTTGGTAGAATCATGCAGGACTGAAATTTTTGATGTTTTTCTACTCCTCTCATGAGCCCAAACAAGTCTCTAAAAGCATGACTTTGCAACTACTTTACTTTTGGAGAAAATTCAAAACATTCATTATTCAATAGAGCCCAATAGCAAAAACCAGCGTTTTGAATGAAGAATCACATTTCTTGGTAGAATCATGCAGGATTGAAATTTTTGATGGTTTTTTACTCCTCTCAACAGCCCAAACAAGTTTCTAAAAGGATGAGTTTGCAACTACTTTACTTTTGGAGAAAATTCAAAACATTCATTATTCAATAGGGCCCAAACTATAAAAAACCAGCGGTTTCAATGAACACACATTTCTTGGTAGAATCATGCAGGACTGAAATTTTTGATGTTTTTCTACTCCTCTCATGAGCCCAAACAAGTCTCTAAAAGCATGAGTTTGCAACTACTTTACTTTTGGAGAAAATTCAAAACATTCACTATTCAATAGAGCCCAATAGCAAAAATCAGGTTTTGAATGAAGAATCACATTTCTTGGTAAAATCATGCAGGATTGAAATTTTTGATGGTTTTTTACTCCTCTCAACAGCCCAAACAAGTTTCTAAAAGGATGAGTTTGCAACTACTTTACTTTTGGAGAAAATTCAAAACATTCATTATTCAATAGGGCCCAAACTATCAAAAACCAGCGGTTTCAATGAACACACATTTCTTGGTAGAATCATGCAGGACTGAAATTTTTGATGTTTTTCTACTCCTCTCATGAGCCCAAACAAGTCTCTAAAAGCATGAGTTTGCAACTACTTTACTTTTGGAGAAAATTCAAAACATTCATTATTCAATAGGGCCCAAACTATCAAAAACCAGCGGTTTGAATGAACACACATTTCTTGGTAGAATCATGCAGGACTGAAATTTTTGATGTTTTTCTACTCCTCTCATGAGCCCAAACAAGTCTCTAAAAGCATGAGTTTGCAACTACTTTACTTTTGGAGAAATTTCAAAACATTCATTATTCAATAGAGCCCAATAGCAAAAACCAGCGTTTTGAATGAAGAATCACATTTCTTGGTAGAATCATGCAGGATTGAAATTTTTGATGGTTTTTTACTCCTCTCAACAGCCCAAACAAGTTTCTAAAAGGATGAGTTTGCAACTACTTTACTTTTGGAGAAAATTCAAAACATTCATTATTCAATAGGGCCCAAACTATCAAAAACCAGCGGTTTCAATGAACACACATTTCTTGGTAGAATCATGCAGGACTGAAATTTTTGATGTTTTTCTACTCCTCTCATGAGCCCAAACAAGTCTCTAAAAGCATGAGTTTGCAACTACTTTACTTTTGGAGAAAATTCAAAACATTCATTATTCAATAGAGCCCAATAGCAAAAACCAGCGTTTTGAATGAAGAATCACATTTCTTGGTAGAATCATGCAGGATTGAAATTTTTGATGGTTTTTTACTCCTCTCAACAGCCCAAACAAGTTTCTAAAAGGATGAGTTTGCAACTACTTTACTTTTGGAGAAAATTCAAAACATTCATTATTCAATAGGGCCCAAACTATCAAAAACCAGCGGTTTCAATGATCACACATTTCTTGGTAGAATCATGCAGGACTGAAATTTTTGATGTTTTTCTACTCCTCTCATGAGCCCAAACAAGTCTCTAAAAGCATGAGTTTGCAACTACTTTACTTTTGGAGAAAATTCAAAACATTCATTATTCAATAGGGCCCAAACTATCAAAAACCAGCGGTTTGAATGAACACACATTTCTTGGTAGAAACATGCAGGACTGAAATTTTTGATGTTTTTCTACTCCTCTCATGAGCCCAAACAAGTCTCTAAAAGCATGAGTTTGCAACTACTTTACTTTTGGAGAAAATTCAAAACATTCATTATTCAATAGAGCCCAATAGCAAAAACCAGCGTTTTGAATGAAGAATCACATTTCTTGGTAGAATCATGCAGGATTGAAATTTTTGTTGGTTTTTTACTCCTCTCAACAGCCCAAACAAGTTTCTAAAAGGATGAGTTTGCAACTACTTTACTTTTGGAGAAAATTCAAAACATTCATTATTCAATAGGGCCCAAACTATCAAAAACCAGCGGTTTGAATGAACACATTTCTTGGTAGAATCATGCAGGACTGAAATTTTTGATGTTTTTCTACTCCTCTCATGAGCCCAAACAAGTCTCTAAAAGCATGAGTTTGCAACTACTTTACTTTTGGAGAAAATTCAAAACATTCATTATTCAATAGAGCCCAATAGCAAAAACCAGCGTTTTGAATGAAGAATCACATTTCTTGGTAGAATCATGCAGGATTGAAATTTTTGATGGTTTTTTACTCCTCTCAACAGCCCAAACAAGTTTCTAAAAGGATGAGTTTGCAACTACTTTACTTTTGGAGAAAATTCAAAACATTCATTATTCAATAGGGCCCAAACTATCAAAAACCAGCCGTTTCAATGAACACACATTTCTTGGTAGAATCATGCAGGACTGAAATTTTTGATGTTTTTCTACTCCTCTCATGAGCCCAAACAAGTCTCTAAAAGCATGAGTTTGCAACTACTTTACTTTTGGAGAAAATTCAAAACATTCATTATTCAATAGGGCCCAAACTATCAAAAACCAGCGGTTTGAATGAACACACATTTCTTGGTAGAATCATGCAGGACTGAAATTTTTGATGTTTTTCTACTCCTCTCATGAGCCCAAACAAGTCTCTAAAAGCATGAGTTTGCAACTACTTTACTTTTGGAGAAAATTCAAAACATTCATTATTCAATAGAGCCCAATAGCAAAAACCAGCGTTTTGAATGAAGAATCACATTTCTTGGTAGAATCATGCAGGATTGAAATTTTTGTTGGTTTTTTACTCCTCTCAACAGCCCAAACAAGTTTCTAAAAGGATGAGTTTGCAACTACTTTACTTTTGGAGAAAATTCAAAACATTCATTATTCAATAGGGCCCAAACTATCAAAAACCAGCGGTTTGAATGAACACACATTTCTTGGTAGAATCATGCAGGACTGAAATTTTTGATGTTTTTCTACTCCTCTCATGAGCCCAAACAAGTCTCTAAAAGCATGAGTTTGCAACTACTTTACTTTTGGAGAAAATTCAAAACATTCACTATTCAATAGAGCCCAATAGCAAAAATCAGGTTTTGAATGAAGAATCACATTTCTTGGTAAAATCATGCAGGATTGAAATTTTTGATGGTTTTTTACTCCTCTCAACAGCCCAAACAAGTTTCTAAAAGGATGAGTTTGCAACTACTTTACTTTTGGAGAAAATTCAAAACATTCATTATTCAATAGGGCCCAAACTATCAAAAACCAGCGGTTTGAATAAACACACATTTCTTGGTAGAATCATGCAGGACTGAAATTTTTGATGTTTTTCTACTCCTCTCATGAGCTCAAACAAGTCTCTAAAAGCATGAGTTTGCAACTACTTTACTTTTGGAGAAAATTCAAAACATTCATTATTCAATAGAGCCCAATAGCAAAAACCAGCGTTTTGAATGAAGAATCACATTTCTTGGTAGAATCATGCAGGATTGAAATTTTTGATGGTTTTTTACTCCTCTCAACAGCCCAAACAAGTTGCTAAAAGGATGAGTTTGCAACTACTTTACTTTTGGAGAAAATTCAAAACATTCATTATTCAATAGGGGCCAAACTATCAAAAACCAGCCGTTTCAATGAACACACATGTCTTGGTAGAATCATGCAGGACTGAAATTTTTGATGTTTTTCTTCTCCTCTCATGAGCCCAAACAAGTCTCTAAAAGCATGAGTTTGCAACTACTTTACTTTTGGAGAAAATTCAAAACATTCATTATTCAATAGAGCCCAATAGCAAAAACCAGCGTTTTGAATGAAGAATCACATTTCTTGGTAGAATCATGCAGGATTGAAATTTTTGATGGTTTTTTACTCCATTCAACAGCCCAAACAAGTTTCTAAAAGGATGAGTTTGCAACTACTTTACTTTTGGAGAAAATTCAAAACATTCATTATTCAATAGGGCCCAAAATATCAAAAACCAGCGGTTTAAATGAACACACATTTCTTGGTAGAATCGTGCAGGACTGAAATTTTTGATGTTTTTCTACTCCTCTCATGAGCCCAAACAAGTCTCTAAAAGGATGAGTTTGCAACTACTTTACTTTTGGAGAAAATTCAATGAATGTCAATTGAATGTTTTGAATTTTCTCCAAAAGTAAAGTAGTTGCAAACTCATCCTTTTAGAGACTTGGTTTGGGCTCATGAGAGGAGTAGAAAAACATCAAAAATTTCAATCCTGCACGATTCTACCAAGAAATGTGAGTGTTCATTCAAACCGCTGGTTTTTGATAGTTTGGGCCCTATTGAATAATGAATGTTTTGAATTTTCTCCAAAAGTAAAGTAGTTGCAAACTTATCCTTTTAGAAACTTGTTTGGGCTGTTGAGAGGAGTAAAAAACCATCAAAAATTTCAGTCCTGCATGATTCTACCAAGAAATGTGTGTTCATTCAAACCGCTGGTTTTTGATATTTTGGGCCCTATTGAATAAAGAATGTTTAGAATTTTCTCCAAAAGTAAAGTAGTTGCAAACTCATCCTTTTAGAAACTTGTTTGGGCTGTTGAGAGGAGTAAAAAACCATCAAAAATTTCAATCCTGCATGATTCTACCAAGAAATGTGATTCTTCATTCAAAACGCTGATTTTTGCTATTGGGTTCTATTGAATAATGAATGTTTTGAATTTTCTCCAAAAGTAAAGTAGTTGCATACTCATCCTTTTAGAGACTTGTTTGGGCTCATGAGAGGAGTAGAAAAACATCAAAAATTTCAGTCCTGCACGATTCTACCAAGAAATGTGAGTGTTCATTCAAACCGCTGGTTTTTGATAGTTTGGGCCCTTTTGAATAATGAATGTTTTGAATTTTCTCCAAAAGTAAAGTAGTTGCAAACTCATCCTTTTAGAAACTTGTTTGGGCTGTTGAGAGGAGTAAAAAACCATCAAAAATTTCAATCCTGCATGATTCTACCAAGAAATGTGATTCTTCATTCAAAACCTGATTTTTGCTATTAGGCTCTATTGAATAATGAATGTTTTGAATTTTCTCCAAAAGTAAAGTAGTTGCAAACTCATGCTTTTAGAGACTTGTTTGGGCTCATGAGAGGAGTAGAAAAACATCATAAATTTCAGTCCTGCATGATTCTACCAAGAAATGTGTGTTCATTCAAACCGCTGGTTTTTGATATTTTGGGCCCTATTGAATAATGAATGTTTTGAATTTTCTCCAAAAGTAAAGTAGTTGCAAACTCATCCTTTTAGAAACTTGTTTGGGCTGTTGAGAGGAGTAAAAAACCATCAAAAATTTCAATCCTGCATGATTCTACCAAGAAATGTGATTCTTCATTCAAACCGCTGGTTTTTGATATTTTGGGCCCTATTGAATAATGAATGTTTTGAATTTTCTCCAAAAGTAAAGTAGTTGCAAACTCATCCTTTTAGAAACTTGTTTGGGCTGTTGAGAGGAGTAAAAAACCATCAAAAATTTCAATCCTGCATGATTCTACCAAGAAATGTGATTCTTCATTCAAAACGCTGGTTTTTGCTATTGGGCTCTATTGAATAATGAAAATGAATGTTTTGAATTTTCTCCAAAAGTAAAGTAGATGCAAACTCATCCTTTTAGAGTCTTGGTTTGGGCTCATGAGAGGAGTAGAAAAACATCAAAAATTTCAGTCCTGCACGATTCTACCAAGAAATGTGAGTGTTCATTCAAACCGCTGGTTTTTGATTTTTTTTTACCCTATTGAATAATGAATGTTTTGAATTTTCTCCAAAAGTAAAGTAGTTGCAAACTCATTCTTTTAGAGACTTGTTTGTGCTCATGAGAGGAGTAGAAAAACATCAAAAATTTCAGTCCTGCACGATTCTACCAAGAAATGTGAGTGTTCATTCAAAACGCTGATTTTTGCTATTGGGTTCTATTGAATAATGAATGTTTTGAATTTTCTCCAAAAGTAAAGTAGTTGCAAACTCATCCTTTTAGAAACTTGTTTGAGCTGTTGAGAGGAGTAAAAAACCATCAAAAATTTCAATCCTGCATGATTCTACCAAGAAATGTGATTCTTCATTCAAAACGCTGATTTTTGCTATTGGGTTCTATTGAATAATAAATGTTTTGAATTTTCTCCAAAAGTAAAGTAGTTGCAAACTCATGCTTTTAGAGACTTGTTTGGGCTCATGAGAGGAGTAGAAAAACATCAAAAATTTCAGTCCTGCATGATTCTACCAAGAAATGTTTGTTCATTCAAACCGCTGGTTTTTGATATTTTGGGCCCTATTGAATAATGAATGTTTTGAATTTTCTCCAAAAGTAAAGTAGTTGCAAACTCATCCTTTTTGAAACTTGTTTGGGCTGTTGAGAGGAGTAAAAAACCATCAAAAATTTCAGTCCTGCATGATTCTACCAAGAAATGTGTGTTCATTCAAACCGCTGGTTTTTGATATTTTGGGCCCTATTGAATAAAGAATGTTTAGAATTTTCTCCAAAAGTAAAGTAGTTGCAAACTCATCCTTTTAGAAACTTGTTTGGGCTGTTGAGAGGAGTAAAAAACCATCAAAAATTTCAATCCTGCATGATTCTACCAAGAAATGTGATTCTTCATTCAAAACGCTGATTTTTGCTATTGGGTTCTATTGAATAATGAATGTTTTGAATTTTCTCCAAAAGTAAAGTAGTTGCATACTCATCCTTTTAGAGACTTGTTTGGGCTCATGAGAGGAGTAGAAAAACATCAAAAATTTCAGTCCTGCACGATTCTACCAAGAAATGTGAGTGTTCATTCAAACCGCTGGTTTTTGATAGTTTGGGCCCTTTTGAATAATGAATGTTTTGAATTTTCTCCAAAAGTAAAGTAGTTGCAAACTCATCCTTTTAGAAACTTGTTTGGGCTGTTGAGAGGAGTAAAAAACCATCAAAAATTTCAATCCTGCATGATTCTACCAAGAAATGTGATTCTTCATTCAAAACCTGATTTTTGCTATTAGGCTCTATTGAATAATGAATGTTTTGAATTTTCTCCAAAAGTAAAGTAGTTGCAAACTCATGCTTTTAGAGACTTGTTTGGGCTCATGAGAGGAGTAGAAAAACATCATAAATTTCAGTCCTGCATGATTCTACCAAGAAATGTGTGTTCATTCAAACCGCTGGTTTTTGATATTTTGGGCCCTATTGAATAATGAATGTTTTGAATTTTCTCCAAAAGTAAAGTAGTTGCAAACTCATCCTTTTAGAAACTTGTTTGGGCTGTTGAGAGGAGTAAAAAACCATCAAAAATTTCAATCCTGCATGATTCTACCAAGAAATGTGATTCTTCATTCAAACCGCTGGTTTTTGATATTTTGGGCCCTATTGAATAATGAATGTTTTGAATTTTCTCCAAAAGTAAAGTAGTTGCAAACTCATCCTTTTAGAAACTTGTTTGGGCTGTTGAGAGGAGTAAAAAACCATCAAAAATTTCAATCCTGCATGATTCTACCAAGAAATGTGATTCTTCATTCAAAACGCTGGTTTTTGCTATTGGGCTCTATTGAATAATGAAAATGAATGTTTTGAATTTTCTCCAAAAGTAAAGTAGATGCAAACTCATCCTTTTAGAGTCTTGGTTTGGGCTCATGAGAGGAGTAGAAAAACATCAAAAATTTCAGTCCTGCACGATTCTACCAAGAAATGTGAGTGTTCATTCAAACCGCTGGTTTTTGATTTTTTTTTACCCTATTGAATAATGAATGTTTTGAATTTTCTCCAAAAGTAAAGTAGTTGCAAACTCATTCTTTTAGAGACTTGTTTGTGCTCATGAGAGGAGTAGAAAAACATCAAAAATTTCAGTCCTGCACGATTCTACCAAGAAATGTGAGTGTTCATTCAAAACGCTGATTTTTGCTATTGGGTTCTATTGAATAATGAATGTTTTGAATTTTCTCCAAAAGTAAAGTAGTTGCAAACTCATCCTTTTAGAAACTTGTTTGAGCTGTTGAGAGGAGTAAAAAACCATCAAAAATTTCAATCCTGCATGATTCTACCAAGAAATGTGATTCTTCATTCAAAACGCTGATTTTTGCTATTGGGTTCTATTGAATAATAAATGTTTTGAATTTTCTCCAAAAGTAAAGTAGTTGCAAACTCATGCTTTTAGAGACTTGTTTGGGCTCATGAGAGGAGTAGAAAAACATCAAAAATTTCAGTCCTGCATGATTCTACCAAGAAATGTTTGTTCATTCAAACCGCTGGTTTTTGATATTTTGGGCCCTATTGAATAATGAATGTTTTGAATTTTCTCCAAAAGTAAAGTAGTTGCAAACTCATCCTTTTTGAAACTTGTTTGGGCTGTTGAGAGGAGTAAAAAAACATCAAAAATTTCAATCCTGCATGATTCTACCAAGAAATGTGATTCTTCATTCAAAACGCTGGTTTTTGCTATTGGGCTCTATTGAATAATGAATGTTTTGAATTTTCTCCAAAAATAAAGTAGTTGCAAACTCATCCTTTTAGAGACTTGTTTGTGCTCATGAGAGGAGTAGAAAAACATCAAAAATTTCAGTCCTGCACGATTCTACCAAGAAATGTGAGTGTTCATTCAAACCGCTGGTTTTTGATAGTTTGGGCCCTATTGAATAATGAATGTTTTGAATTTTCTCCAAAAGTAAAGTAGTTGCAAACTCATCCTTTTAGAAACTTGTTTGGGCTGTTGAGAGGAGTAAAAAACCATCAAAAATTTCAATCCTGCATGATTCTACCAAGAAATGTGATTCTTCATTCAAAACGCTGATTTTTGCTATTGGGTTCTATTGAATAATGAATGTTTTGAATTTTCTCCAAAAGTAAAGTAGTTGCAAACTCATCCTTTTATAGACTTGTTTGGGCTCATGAGAGGAGTAGAAAAACATCAAAAATTTCAGTCCTGCACGATTCTACCAAGAAATGTGTGTTCATTCAAACCGCTGGTTTTTTATATTTTGGGCCCTATTGAATAATGAATGTTTTGAATTTTCTCCAAAAGTAAAGTAGTTGCAAACTCATCCTTTTAGAAACTTGTTTGGGCTGTTGAGAGGAGTAAAAAACCATCAAAAATTTCAATCCTGCATTTTCTACCAAGAAATGTGATTCTTCATTCAAAACGCTGGTTTTTGCTATTGGGCTCTATTGAATAATGAATGTTTTGAATTTTCTCCAAAAGTAAAGTAGTTGCAAACTCATCCTTTTAGAGTCTTGTTTGGGCTCATGAGAGGAGTACAAAAACATCAAAAATTTCAGTCCTGCACGATTCTACCAAGAAATGTGAGTGTTCATTCAAACCGCTGGTTTTTGATAGTTTGGGCCATATTGAATAATGAATGTTTTGAATTTTCTCCAAAAGTAAAGTAGTTGCAAACTCATCCTTTTAGAAACTTGTTTGGGCTGTTGAGAGGAGTAAAAAACCATCAAAAATTTCAATCCTGCATGATTCTACCAAGAAACGTGATTCTTCATTCAAAACGCTGATTTTTGCTATTGGGTTCTATTGAATAATGAATGTTTTGAATTTTCTCCAAAAGTAAAGTAGTTGCAAACTCATGCTTTTAGAGACTTGTTTACGCTCATGAGAGGAGTAGAAAAACATCAAAAATTTCAGTCCTGCATGATTCTACCAAGAAATGTGTGTTCATTCAAACCGCTGGTTTTTGATATTTTGGGCCCTATTGAATAATGAATGTTTTGAATTTTCTCCAAAAGTAAAGTAGTTGCAAACTCATCCTTTTAGAAACTTGTTTGGGCTGTTGAGAGGAGTAAAAAACCATCAAAAATTTCAATCCTGCATGATTCTACCAAGAAATGTGATTCTTCATTCAAAACGCTGGTTTTTGCTATTGGGCTCTATTGAATAATGAATGTTTTGAATTTTCTCCAAAAGTAAAGTAGATGCAAACTCATCCTTTTAGAGTCTTGGTTTGGGCTCATGAGAGGAGTAGAAAAACATCAAAAATTTCAGTCCTGCACGATTCTACCAAGAAATGTGAGTGTTCATTCAAACCGCTGGTTTTTGATTTTTTTTTACCCTATTGAATAATGAATGTTTTGAATTTTCTCCAAAACTAAAGTAGTTGGAAACTCATCCTTTTATAGACTTGTTTGGGCTCATGAGAGGAGTAGAAAAACATCAAAAATTTCAGTCCTGCACGATTCTACCAAGAAATATGTGTTCATTCAAACCGCTGGTTTTTGATATTTTGGGCCCTATTGAATAATGAATGTTTTGAATTTTCTCCAAAAGTAAAGTAGTTGCAAACTCATCCTTTTAGAAACTTGTTTGGGCTGTTGGGAGGAGTAAAAAACCATCAAAAATTTCAATCCTGCATTTTCTACCAAGAAATGTGATTCTTCATTCAAAACGCTGGTTTTTGCTATTGGGCTCTATTGAATAATGAATGTTTTGAATTTTCTCCAAAAGTAAAGTAGTTGCAAACTCATCCTTTTAGAGTCTTGTTTGGGCTCATGAGAGGAGTAGAAAAACATCAAAAATTTCAGTCCTGCACGATTCTACCAAGAAATGTGAGTGTTCATTCAAACTGCTGGTTTTTGATAGTTTGGGCCCTATTGAATAATGAATGTTTTGAATTTTCTCCAAAAGTAAAGTAGTTGCAAACTCATCCTTTTAGAAACTTGTTTGGGCTTTTGAGAGGAGTAAAAAACCATCAAAAATTTCAATCCTGCATGATTCTACCAAGAAATGTGAATCTTCATTCAAAACGCTGGTTTTTGCTATTGGGCTCTAATGAATAATGAATGTTTTGAATTTTCTCCAAAAGTAAAGTAGTTGCAAACTCATCCTTTTAGAATCTTGTTTGGGCTCATGAGAGGAGTAGAAAAACATCAAAAATTTCAGTCCTGCACGATTCTACCAAGAAATGTGAGTGTTCATTCAAACCGCTGGTTTTTGATAGTTTGGGCCCTATTGAATAATGAATGTTTTGAATTTTCTCCAAAAGTAAAGTAGTTGCAAACTCATCCTTTTAGAAACTTGTTTGGGCTGTTGAGAGGAGTAAAAAACCATCAAAAATTTCAATCCTGCATGATTCCACCAAGAAATGTGATTCTTCATTCAAAACGCTGGTTTTTGCTATTGGGCTCTATTGAATAATGAATGTTTTGAATTTTCTCCAAAAGTAAAGTAGTTGCAAACTCATCCTTTTAGAGACTTGTTTGGGCTCATGAGAGGAGTAGAAAAAAAATCAAAAATTTCAGTCCTGCACGATTCTACCAAGAAATGTGTGTTCATTCAAACCGCTGGTTTTTGATATTTTGGGCCCTATTGAATAATGAATGTTTTGAATTTTCTCCAAAAGTAAAGTAGTTGCAAACTCATCCTTTCAGAAACTTGTTTGGGCTGTTGAGAGGAGTAAAAAACCATCAAAAATTTCAATCCTGCATGATTCTACCAAGAAATGTGATTCTTCATTCAAAACGCTGGTTTTTGCTATTGGGCTCTATTGAATAATGAATGTTTTGAATTTTCTCCAAAAGTAAAGTAGTTGCAAACTCATCCTTTTAGAGTCTTGTTTGGGCTCATGAGAGGAGTAGAAAAACAGCAGCAGCAGCAGCAGCAGCTAGGTGCGCTGCTTGCCTGCAGTAAATAGGATGTGTTGCATCCATGGAACACTGTGATAGGAATCATGCCATTCATAGAACGCAATGCTTGGATGTGTTCTATTCCTGGAACAATGGGACCACGTGTCACAATGAGACCACGTGTCACAATGGGCAGCCCACAGTCTGTAGCAGCTGCGCAGTAGTAGTCAGCTTCAGTCTGTTGAGGGAGCCTCAGCAGACAGGTGGGCGATGCTCGCCAGGGAGATGGAAAAATAGCTTGCTCACTTCACTCCACGCATCATTTCAGTATCTGCAGTTCCTCTGAGAATGGTGCACTCACTCTCTTAAGCGGTTTCCAAAGACAGATTGAATTTAAATTGGGATACACAAGTACTGTTTTCAAAGCATGATTTGAATGCTATTTTCAAATGTCGTTGCTCTGTAATTAGTTTTTCTTGGTCCAAGTTGCACATTTCCAATTCCTTAGCCTTGATTTAACTTGACCAACTCTTCTACTACTACTACTACTACTACTACTCTTATTCACCTCTATATGGGAGGCATTGCACTGTATTCAATCTGCCAGTAAAATAACGATCTATCTTGGCCTTTGCTGCTTGGTAGGTACAGGTGTGACAAGCTGCAGTAATGTGTTTGGCTTTGGATAGCTACATTTCTGCACACCCACCTGCTACAAGGCCTGCAGCCCCTTCCCCTCAGTACTTCCCCAGTCTTAATTCAAGCATACAATTCCTACCACATCCCTCATGCAATGATATGTCGTTTCATTTTTGAAACATTGTCCCCCTCTTGTGGCCTTCCAACTTTGAAATTTACTGTTCAATTTTGAATTAATTCATATATGAATTAAATGGAAAAGCAACGATTTATCTGGCGAGTTATTTGAATGTTCGGCCTACGTCCACCTGTCTGACAGACGGTATTCTAGTGGCTTGTAGCAGCAGCAGCAGCAGCAGCTAGGTGCGCTGCTTGCCTGCAGTAAATAGGATGTGTTCCATCAATGGAACACTGTGATAGGAATCATGCCATTCATAGAACACAATGCTTGGATGTGTTCTATTCCTGGAACAATGGGACCACGTGTCACAATGGGACCACGTGTCACAATGGGCAGCCCACAGTCTGTAGCAGCTGCGCAGTAGTAGTCAGCTTCAGTCTGCTGAGGGAGCCTCAGCAGACAGGTGGGCGATGCTCGCCAGGGAGATGGAAAAATAGCTTGCTCACTTCACTCCACGCATCATTTCAGTATCTGCAGTTCCTCTGAGAATGGTGCACTCACTCTCTTAAGCGGTTTCCAAAGACAGATTGAATTGAAATCGGGATACACAAGTAGTGTTTTCAAAGTATGATTTGAATGCTTTTTTCAAATGTCGTTGCTCTGTAATTAGTTTTTCTTGGTTCAAGTTGCACATTTCCAATTCCTTAGCCTTGATTTAACTTGACCAACTCTTCTACTACTACTACTACTACTTCTACTACTACTCTTATTCACCTCTATATGGGAGGCATTGCACTGTATTCAATCTGTCAGTAAAATAACGATCTATCTTGGCCTTTGCTGCTTGGTAGGTACAGGTGTGACAAGCTACAGTAATGTGTTTGGCTTTGGATAGCTACATTTCTGCACACCCACCTGCTACAAGGCCTGCAGCCCCTTCCCCTCTGTACTTCCCCAGTCTTAATTCAAGCATTCAATTCCTACCACATCCCTCATGCAATGATATGTCGTTTCATTTTTGAAACATTGTCCCCCTCTTGTGGCCTTCCAACTTTGAAGTTTACTGTTCAATTTTGAATTCATTCATATATGAATTAAATGGAAAAGCAACGATTTATTTGGCGAGTTATTTGAATGTTCGGCCTACGTCCACCTGTCTGACAGACGGTATTCTAGTGGCTTGTAGCAGCAGCAGCAGCAGCAGCAGCTAGGTGCGCTGCTTGCTTGCAGTAAATAGGATGTGTTCCATCCATGGAACACTGTGATAGGAATCATGCCATTTATAGAACACAATGCTTGGATGTGTTCTATTCCTGGAACAATGGGACCACGTGTCACAATGGGACCACGTGTCACAATGGGCAGCCCACAGTCTGTAGCAGCTGCGCAGTAGTAGTCAGCTTCAGTCTGCTGAGGGAGCCTCAGCAGACAGGTGGGCGATGCTCGCCAGGGAGATGGAAAAATAGCTTGCTCACTTCACTCCACGCATCATTTCAGTATCTGCAGTTCCTCTGAAAATGGTGCACTTACACTCTTAAGCGGTTTCCAAAGACAGATTGAATTGAAATCGGGATACACAAGCAGTGTTTTCAAAGCATGATTTGAATGCTTTTTTCAAATGTCGTTGCTCTGTAATTAGTTTTTTTTGGTCAAAGTTGCACATTTCCAATTCCTTAGCCTTGATTTAACTTGACCAACTCTTCTACTACTACTACTACTACTACTACTCTTATTCACCTCTATATGGGAGGCATTGCACTGTACTCAATCTGTCAGTAAAATAACGATCTATCTTGGCCTTTGCTGCTTGGTAGGTACAGGTGTGACAAGCTGCAGTAATGTGTTTGGCTTTGGATAGCTACATTTCTGCACACCCACCTGCTACAAGGCCTGCAGCCCCTTCCCCTCAGTACTTCCCCAGTCTTAATTCAAGCATTCAATTTCTGCCACATCCCTCATGCAATGATATGTCGTTTCGTTTTTGAAACATTGTCCCCCTCTTGTGGCCTTCCAACTTTGAAATTTACTGTTCAATTTTGAATTAATTCATATATGAATTAAATGGAAAAGCAACGATTTATCTGGCGAGTTATTTGAATGTTCGGCCTACGTCCACCTGTCTGACAGACGGTATTCTAATGGCTTGTAGCAGCAGCAGCAGCTAGGTGTGCTGCTTGCCTGCAGTAAATAGGATGTGTTCCATCCATGGAACACTGTGATAGGAATCATGCCATTCATAGAACACAATGCTTGGATGTGTTCTATTCCTGGAACAATGGGGCCACGTGTCACAATGGGACCACGTGTCACAATGGGCAGCCCACAGTCTGTAGCAGCTGCGCAGTAGTAGTCAGCTTCAGTCTGCTGAGGGAGCCTCAGCAGACAGGTGGGCGATGCTCGCCAGGGAGATGGAAAAATAGCTTGCACACTTCACTCCACGCATCATTTCAGTATCTGCAGTTCTTCTGAGAATGGTGCACTCACTCTCTTAAGCGGTTTCCAAAGACAGACTGAATTGAAATCGGGATACACAAGTAGTGTTTTCAAAGCATGATTTGAATGCTTTTTTCAAATGTCGTTGCTCTGTAATTAGTTTTTCTTGGTCCAAGTTGTACATTTCCAATTCCTTAGCCTTGATTTAACTTGACCAACTCTTCTACTACTACTACTACTACTACTACTACTACTACTACTCTTATTCACCTCTATATGGGAGGCATTGCACTGTATTCAATCTGTCAGTAAAATAACGATCTATCTTGGCCTTTGCTGCTTGGTAGGTACAGGTGTGACAAGCTGCAGTAATGTGTTTGGCTTTGGATAGCTACATTTCTGCACACCCACCTGCTACAAGGCCTGCAGCCCCTTCCCCTCAGTACTTCCCCAGTCTTAATTCAAGCATTCAATTCCTACCACATCCCTCATGCAATGATATGTCGTTTCATTTTTGAAACATTGTCCCCCTCTTGTGGCCTTCCAACTTTGAAATTTACTGTTCAATTTTGAATTAATTCATATATGAATTAAATGGAAAAGCAACGATTTATCTGGCGAGTTATTTGAATGTTCGGACTACGTCCACCTGTCTAACAGACGGTATTCTAGTGGCTTGTTGCAGCAGCAGCAGCAGCAGCTAGGTGCGCTGCTTGCCTGCAGTAAATAGGATGTGTTCCATCCATGGAACACTGTGATAGGAATCATGCCAATCATAGAACACAATTCTTGGATGTGTTCTATTCCTGGAACAATGGGACAACGTGTCACAATGGGACCACGTGTCACAATGGGCAGCCCACAGTCTGTAGCAGCTGCGCAGTAGTAGTCAGCTTCAGTCTGCTGGGGGAGCCTCAGCAGACAGGTGGGCGATGCTCGCCAGGGAGATGGAAAAATAGCTTGCTCACTTCACTCCACGCATCATTTCAGTATCTGCAGTTCCTCTGAGAATGGTGCACTCACTCTCTAAAGCGGTTTCCAAAGACAGATTGAATTGAAATTGGGATACACAAGTAGTGTTTTCAAAGCATGATTTGAATGCTTTTTTCAAATATCGTTGCTCTGTAATTAGTTTTTCTTGGTCCAAGTTGCACATTTCCAATTCCTTAGCCTTGATTTAACTTGACCAACTCTTCTACTACTACTACTACTACTACTCTTATTCACCTCTATATGGGAGGCATTGCACTGTATTCAATCTGTCAGTAAAATAACGATCTATCTTGGCCTTTGCTGCTTGGTAGGTACAGGTGTGACAAGCTGCAGTAATGTGTTTGGCTTTGGATAGCAACATTTCTGCACACCCACCTGCTACAAGGCCTGCAGCCCCTTCCCCTCAGTACTTCCCCGGTCTTAATTCAAGCATTCAATTCCTACCACATCCCTCATGCAATGATATGCCGTTTCATTTTTGAAACATTGTCCCCCTCTTGTGGCCTTCCAACTTTGAAATTTACTGTTCAATTTTGAATTAATTCATATATGAATTAAATGGAAAAGCAACGATTTATCTGGCGAGTTATTTGAATGTTCGGCCTACGTCCACCTGTCTGACAGACGGTATTCTAGTGGCTTGTAGCAGCAGCAGCAGCAGCAGCTAGGTGCGCTGCTTGCCTGCAGTAAATAGGATGTGTTCCATCCATGGAACACTGTGATAGGAATCATGCCATTCATAGAACACAATGCTTGGATGTGTTCTATTCCTGGAACAATGGGACCACGTGTCACAATGGGATCACGTGTCACAATGGGCAGCCCACAGTCTGTAGCAGCTGCACAGTAGTAGTCAGCTTCAGTCTGCTGAGGGAGCCTCAGCAGACAGGTGGGCGATGCTTGCCAGGGAGATGGAAAAATAGCTTGCTCACTTCACTCCACGCATCAGTTCAGTATCTGCAGTTCCTCTGAGAATGGTGCACTCACTCTCTTAAGCGGTTTCCAAAGACAGATTGAATTGAAATCGGGATACACAAGTAATGTTTTCAAAGCATGATTTGAATGATTTTTTCAAATGTCGTTGCTCTGTAATTAGTTTTTCTTGGTCCAAGTTGCACATTTCCAATTCCTTAGCCTTGATTTAACTTGACCAACTCTTCTACTACTACTACTACTACTCTTATTCACCTCTATATGGGAGGCATTGCACTGTATGCAATCTGTCAGTAAAATAACGATCTATCTTGGCCTTTGCTGCTTGGTAGGTACAGGTATGACAAGCTGCAGTAATGTGTTTGGCTTTGGATAGCTACATTTCTGCACACCCACCTGCTACAAGGCCTGCAGCCCCTTCCCCTCAGTACTTCCCCAGTCTTAATTCAAGCATTCAATTTCTACCACATCCCTCATGCAATGATATGTCGTTTCATTTTTGAAACAATGTCCCCCTCTTGTGGCCTTCCAACTTTGAAATTTACTGTTCAATTTTGAATTAATTCATATATGAATTAAATGGAAAAGCAACGATTTATCTGGCGAGTTATTTGAATGTTCGGCCTACGTCCACCTGTCTGACAGACGGTATTCTAGTGGCTTGTAGCAGCAGCAGCAGCAGCAGCAGCAGCAGCTAGGTGCGCTGCTTGCCTGCAGTAAATAAGATGTGTTCCATCCATGGAACACTGTGATAGGAATCATGCCATTCATAGAACACAATGCTTGGATGTGTTCTATTCCTGGAACAATTTGACCACGTGTCACAATGGGACCACGTGTCACAATGGGCCGCCCACAGTCTGTAGCAGCTGCTCAGTAGTAGTCAGCTTCAGTCTGCTGAGGGAGCCTCAGCAGACAGGTGGGCGATGCTCGCCAGGGAGATGGAAAAATAGCTTGCTCACTTCACTCCACACATCATTTCAGTATCTGCAGTTCCTTTGAGAATGGTGCACTCACTCTCTTAAGCGGTTTCCAAAGACAGATTGAATTGAAATTGGGATACACAAGTAGTGTTTTCAAAGCATGATTTGAATGCTTTTTTCAAATGTCGTTGCTCTGTAATTAGTTTTTCTTGGTGCAAGTTGCACATTTCCAATTCCTTAGCCTTGATTTAACTTGACCAACTCTTCTACTACTACTACTACTACTACTACTACTCTTATTCACCTCTATATGGGAGGCATTGCACTGTATTCAATCTGTCAGTAAAATAACGATCTATCTTGGCCTTTGCTGCTTGGTAGGTACAGGTGTGACAAGCTGCAGTAATGTGTTTGGCTTTGGATAGCTACATTTCTGCACACCCACCTGCTACAAGGCCTGCAGCCCCTTCCCCTCAGTACTTCCCCAGTCTTAATTCAAGCATTCAATTCCTACCACATCCCTCATGCAATGATATGTCGTTTCGTTTTTGAAACATTGTCCCCCTCTTGTGGCCTTCCAACTTTGAAATTTACTGTTCAATTTTGAATTAATTCATATATGAATTAAATGGAAAAGCAACGATTTATCTGGCGAGTTATTTGAATGTTCGGCCTACGTCCACCTGTCTGACAGACGGTATTCTAGTGGCTTGTAGCAACAGCAGCAGCTAGGTGCGCTGCTTGCCTGCAGTAAATAGGATGTGTTCCATCCATGGAACACTGTGATAGGAATCATGCCATTCATAGAACACAATTCTTGGATGTGTTCTATTCCTGGAACAATGGGACCACGTGTCACAATGGGACCACGTGTCACAATGGGCAGCCCACAGTCTGTAGCAGCTGCGCAGTAGTAGTCAGCTTCAGTCTTCTGAGGGAGCCTGAGAAGACAGGTGGGCGATGCTCGCCAGGGAGATGGAAAAATAGCTTGCTCACTTCACTCCACGCATCATTTCAGTATCTGTAGTTCCTCTGAGAATGGTGCACTCACTCTCTTAAGCGGTTTCCAAAGACAGATTGAATTGAAATCGGGATACACAAGTAGTGTTTTCAAAGCATGATTTGAATGCTTTTTTCAAATGTCGTTGCTCTGTAATTAGTTTTTCTTGGTCCAAGTTGCACATTTCCAATTCCTTAGCCTTGATTTAACTTGACCAACTCTTCTACTACTACTACTACTACTACTCTTATTCACCTCTATATGGGAGGCATTGCACTGTATTCAATCTGTCAGTAAAATAACGATCTATCTTGGCCTTTGCTGCTTGGTAGGTACAGGTATGACAAGCTGCGGTAATGTGTTTGGCTTTGGATAGCTACATTTCTGCACACCCACCTGCTACAAGGCCTGCAGCCCCTTCCCCTCAGTACTTCCCCAGTCTTAATTCAAGCATTCAATTCCTACCACATCCCTCATGCAATGATATGTCGTTTCATTTTTGAAACATTGTCCCCCTCTTGTGGCCTTCCAACTTTGAAATTTACTGTTCAATTTTGAATTAATTCATATATGAATTAAATGGAAAAGCAACGATTTATCTGGCGAGTTATTTGAATGTTCGGCCTACGTCCACCTGTCTGACAGACGGTATTCTAGTGGCTTGTAGCAGCAGCAGCAGCAGCAGCTAGGTGCGCTGCTTGCCTGCAGTAAATAGGATGTGTTCCATCCATGGAACACTGTGATAGGAATCATGCCATTCATAGAACACAATGCTTGGATGTGTTCTATTCCTGGAACAATGGGACCACGTGTCACAATGGGACCATGTGTCACAATGGGCAGCCCACAGTCTGTAGCAGCTGCGCAGTAGTAGTCAGCTTCAGTCTGCTGAGGGAGCCTCAGCAGACAGGTGGGCGATGCTCGCCAGGGAGATGGAAAAATAGCTTGCTCACTTCACTCCACGCATCATTTCAGTATCTGCAGTTCCTCTGAGAATGGAGCACTCACCCTCTTAAGCGGTTTCCAAAGACATATTGAATTGAAATTGGGATACACAAGTAGTGTTTTCAAAGCATGATTTGAATGCTTTTTTCAAATGTCGTTGCTCTGTAGTTAGTTTTTCTTGGTGCAAGTTGCACATTTCCAATTCCTTAGCCTTGATTTAACTTGACCAACTCTTCTACTACTACTACTACTACTACTACTACTCTTATTCACCTCTATATGGGAGGCATTGCACTGTATTCAATCTGTCAGTAAAATAACGATCTATCTTGGCCTTTGCTGCTTGGTAGGTACAGGTGTGACAAGCTGCAGTAATGTGTTTGGCTTTGGATAGCTACATTTCTGCACACCCACCTGCTACAAGGCCTGCAGCCCCTTCCCCTCAGTACTTCCCCAGTCTTAATTCAAGCATTCAATTCCTACCACATCCCTCATGCAATGATATGTCGTTTCATTTTTGAAACATTGTCCCCCTCTTGTGGCCTTCCAACTTTGAAGTTTACTGTTCAATTTTGAATTAATTCATATATGAATTAAATGGAAAAGCAACGATTTATTTGGCGAGTTATTTGAATGTTCGGCCTACGTCCACCTGTCTGACAGACGGTATTCTAGTGGCTTGTAGCAGCAGCAGCAGCAGCAGCAGCTATGTGCGCTGCTTGCTTGCAGTAAATAGGATGTGTTCCATCCATGGAACACTGTGATAGGAATCATGCCATTCATAGAACACAATGCTTGGATGTGTTCTATTCCTGGAACAATGGGACCACGTGTCACAATGGGACCACGTGTCACAATGGGCAGCCCACAGTCTGTAGCAGCTGCGCAGTAGTAGTCAGCTTCAGTCTGCTGAGGGAGCCTCAGCAGACAGGTGGGCGATGCTCGCCAGGGAGATGGAAAAATAGCTTGCTCACTTCACTCCACGCATCATTTCAGTATCTGCAGTTCCTCTGAGAATGGTGCACTTACACTCTTAAGCGGTTTCCAAAGACAGATTGAATTAAAATCGGGATACACAAGTAGTGTTTTCAAAGCATGATTTGAATGCTTTTTTCAAATGTCTTTGCTCTGTAATTAGTTTTTTTTGGTCAAAGTTGCACATTTCCAATTCCTTAGCCTTGATTTAACTTGACCAACTCTTCTACTACTACTACTACTACTACTACTCTTATTCACCTCTATATGGGAGGCATTGCACTGTACTCAATCTGTCAGTAAAATAATGATCTATCTTGGCCTTTGCTGCTTGGTAGGTACAGGTGTGACAAGCTGCAGTAATGTGTTTGGCTTTGGATAGCTACATTTCTGCACACCCACCTGCTACAAGGCCTGCAGCCCCTTCCCCTCAGTACTTCCCCAGTCTTAATTCAAGCATTCAATTTCTGCCACATCCCTCATGCAATGATATGTCGTTTCGTTTTTGAAACATTGTCCCCCTCTTGTGGCCTTCCAACTTTGAAATTTACTGTTCAATTTTGAATTAATTCATATATGAATTAAATGGAAAAGCAACGATTTATCTGGCGAGTTATTTGAATGTTCGGCCTACATCCACCTGTCTGACAGACGGTATTCTAATGGCTTGTAGCAGCAGCAGCAGCTAGGTGCGCTGCTTGCCTGCAGTAAATAGGATGTGTTCCATCCATGGAACACTGTGATAGGAATCATGCCATTCATAGAACACAATTCT
Source organism: Dendrobates tinctorius (assembly GCF_039654945.1). Taxonomy (NCBI): domain Eukaryota; kingdom Metazoa; phylum Chordata; class Amphibia; order Anura; family Dendrobatidae; genus Dendrobates; species Dendrobates tinctorius. Next base: position 29,831,387 of record NW_027361793.1, read on the forward strand.
TGGATGTGTTCTATTCCTGGAACAATGGGACCACGTGTCACAATGGGATCACGTGTCACAATGGGCAGCCCACAGTCTGTAGCAGCTGCGCAGTAGTAGTCAGCTTCAGTCTGCTGAGGGAGCCTCAGCAGACAGGTGGGCGATGCTCGCCAGGGAGATGGAAAAATAGCTTGCTCACTTCACTCCACGCATCATTTCAGTATCTGCAGTTCCTCTGAGAATGGTGCACTCACTCTCTTAAGCGGTTTCCAAAGACAGATTGAATTGAAATTGGGATACACAAGTAGTGTTTTCAAAGCATGATTTGAATGCTTTTTTCAAATGTCGTTGCTCTGTAATTAGTTTTTCTTGGTCCAAGTTGCACATTTCCAATTCCTTAGCCTTGATTTAACTTGACCAACTCTTCTACTACTACTACTACTACTACTGAATAAGTCACCTCTATATGGGAGGCATTGCACTGTATTCAATCTGTCAGTAAAATAACGATCTATCTTGGCCTTTGCTGCTTGGTAGGTACAGGTGTGACAAGCTGCAGTAATGTGTTTGGCTTTGGATAGCTACATTTCTGCACACCCACCTGCTACAAGGCCAGCAGACCCTTCCCCTCAGTACTTCCCCAGTCTTAATTCAAGCATTCAATTCCTACCACATCCCTCATGCATTGATATGTCGTTTCATTTTTGAAACATTGTCCCCCTCTTGTGGCCTTCCAACTTTGAAATTTACTGTTCAATTTTGAATTAATTCATATATGAATTAAATGGAAAAGCAACGATTTATCTGGCGAGTTATTTGAATGTTCGGCCTACGTCCACCTGTCTGACAGACGGTATTCTAGTGGCTTGTAGCAGCAGCAGCAGCAGCTAGGTGCGCTGCTTGCCTGCAGTAAATAGGATGTGTTCCATCAATGGAACACTGTGATAGGAATCATGCCATTCATAGAACACAATGCTTGGATGTGTTCTATTCCTGGAACAATGGGACCACGTGTCACAATGGGACCACGTGTCACAATGGGCAGCCCACAGTCTGTAGCAGCTGCGCAGTAGTAGTCAGCTTCAGTCTGCTGAGGGAGCCTCAGCAGACAGGTGGGCGATGCTCGCCAGGGAGATGGAAAAATAGCTTGCTCACTTCACTCCACGCATCATTTCAGTATCTGCAGTTCTTCTGAGAATGGTGCACTCACTCTCTTAAGCGGTTTCCAAAGACAGACTGAATTGAAATCGGGATACACAAGTAGTGTTTTCAAAGCATGATTTGAATGCTTTTTTCAAATGTCGTTGCTCTGTAATTAGTTTTTCTTGGTCCAAGTTGCACATTTCCAATTCCTTAGCCTTGATTTAACTTGACCAACTCTTCTACTACTACTACTACTACTACTACTACTACTACTACTCTTATTCACCTCTATATGGGAGGCATTGCACTGTATTCAATCTGTCAGTAAAATAACGATCTATCTTGGCCTTTGCTGCTTGGTAGGTACAGGTGTGACAAGCTGCAGTAATGTGTTTGGCTTTGGATAGCTACATTTCTGCACACCCACCTGCTACAAGGCCTGCAGCCCCTTCCCCTCAGTACTTCCCCAGTCTTAATTCAAGCATTCAATTCCTACCACATCCCTCATGCAATGATATGTCGTTTCATTTTTGAAACATTGTCCCCCTCTTGTGGCCTTCCAACTTTGAAATTTACTGTTCAATTTTGAATTAATTCATATATGAATTAAATGGAAAAGCAACGATTTATCTGGCGAGTTATTTGAATGTTCGGCCTACGTCCACCTGTCTAACAGACGGTATTCTAGTGGCTTGTAGCAGCAGCAGCAGCAGCAGCTAGGTGCGCTGCTTGCCTGCAGTAAATAGGATGTGTTCCATCCATGGAACACTGTGATAGGAATCATGCCATTCATAGAACACAATTCTTGGATGTGTTCTATTCCTGGAACAATGGGACAAGGTGTCACAATGGGACCACGTGTCACAATGGGCAGCCCACAGTCTGTAGCAGCTGCGCAGTAGTAGTCAGCTTCAGTCTGCTGAGGGAGCCTCAGCAGACACGTGGGCGATTCTCGCCAGGGAGATGGAAAAATAGCTTGCTCACTTCACGCATCATTTCAGTATCTGCAGTTCCTCTGAGAATGGTGCACTCACTCTCTAAAGCGGTTTCCAAAGACAGATTGAATTGAAATTGGGATACACAAGTAGTGTTTTCAAAGCATGATTTGAATGCTTTTTTCAAATGTCGTTGCTCTGTAATTAGTTTTTCTTGGTCCAAGTTGCACATTTCCAACTCCTTAGCCTTGATTTAACTTGACCAACTCTTCTACTACTACTACTACTACTCTTATTCACCTCTATATGGGAGGCATTGCACTGTATTCAATCTGTCAGTAAAATAACGATCTATCTTGGCCTTTGCTGCTTGGTAGGTACAGGTATGACAAGCTGCAGTAATGTGTTTGGCTTTGGATAGCTACATTTCTGCACACCCACCTGCTACAAGGCCTGCAGCCCCTTCCCCTCAGTACTTCCCCAGTCTTAATTCAAGCATTCAATTTCTACCACATCCCTCATGCAATGATATGTCGTTTCATTTTTGAAACATTGTCCCCCTCTTGTGGCCTTCCAACTTTGAAATTTACTGTTCAATTTTGAATTAATTCATATATGAATTAAATGGAAAAGCAACGATTTATCTGGCGAGTTATTTGAATGTTCGGCCTACGTCCACCTGTCTGACAGACGGTATTCTAGTGGCTTGTAGCAGCAGCAGCAGCAGCAGCAGCTAGGTGCGCTGCTTGCCTGCAGTAAATAAGATGTGTTCCATCCATGGAACACTGTGATAGGAATCATGCCATTCATAGAACACAATGCTTGGAATTGTTCTATTCCTGGAACAATTTGACCACGTGTCACAATGGGACCACGTGTCACAATGGGCCGCCCACAGTCTGTAGCAGCTGCTCAGTAGTAGTCAGCTTCAGTCTGCTGAGGGAGCCTCAGCAGACAGGTGGGCGATGCTCGCCAGGGAGATGGAAAAATAGCTTGCTCACTTCACCACACATCATTTCAGTATCTGCAGTTCCTTTGAGAATGGTGCACTCACTCTCTTAAGCGGTTTCCAAAGACAGATTGAATTGAAATCGGGATACACAAGTAGTGTTTTCAAAGCATGATTTGAATGCTTTTTTCAAATGTCGTTGCTCTGTAATTAGTTTTTCTTGGTGCAAGTTGCACATTTCCAATTCCTTAGCCTTGATTTAACTTGACCAACTCTTCTACTACTACTACTACTACTACTACTACTACTCTTATTCACCTCTATATGGGAGGCATTGCACTGTATTCAATCTGTCAGTAAAATAACCATCTATCTTGGCCTTTGCTGCTTGGTAGGTACAGGTGTGACAAGCTGCAGTAATGTGTTTGGCTTTGGATAGCTACATTTCTGCACACCCACCTGCTACAAGGCCTGCAGCCCCTTCCCCTCAGTACTTCCCCAGTCTTAATTCAAGCATTCAATTCCTACCACATCCCTCATGCAATGATATGTCGTTTCGTTTTTGAAACATTGTCCCCCTCTTGTGGCCTTCCAACTTTGAAATTTACTGTTCAATTTTGAATTAATTCATATATGAATTAAATGGAAAAGCAACGATTTATCTGGCGAGTTATTTGAATGTTCGGCCTACGTCCACCTGTCTGACAGACGGTATTCTAGTGGCTTGTAGCAGCAGCAGCAGCTAGGTGCGCTGCTTGCCTGCAGTAAATAGGATGTGTTCCATCCATGGAACACTGTGATAGGAATCATGCCATTCATAGAACACAATGCTTGGATGTGTTCTATTCCTGGAACAATGGGACCACGTGTCACAATGGGACCACGTGTCACAATGGTCAGCACACAGTCTGTAGCAGCTGCGCAGTAGTAGTCAGCTTCAGTCTGCTGAGGGAGCCTCAGCACACAGGTGGGCGATGCTCGCCAGGGAGATGTAAAAATAGCTTGCTAACTTCACTCCACGCATCATTTCAGTATCTGCAGTTCCTCTGAGAATGGTGCACTCACTCTCTTAAACGGTTTCCAAAAACAGATTGAATTGAAATCGGGATACACAAGTAGTGTTTTCAAAGCATGATTAGAATGCTTTTTTCAAATTTCGTTTCTCTGTAATTAGTTTTTCTTGGTCCAAGTTGCACATTTCCAATTCCTTAGCCTTGATTTAACTTGACCAACTCTTCTACTACTACTACTACTACTACTACTCTTATTCACTTCTATATGGGAGGCATTGCACTGTATTCAATCTGTCAGTAAAATAACGATCTATCTTGGCCTTTGCTGCTTGGTAGGTACAGGTGTGACAAGCTGCGGTAATGTGTTTGGCTTTGGATAGCTACATTTCTGCACACCCACCTGCTACAAGGCCTGCAGCCCCTTCCCCTCAGTACTTCCCCAGTCTTAATTCAAGCATTCAATTCCTACCACATCCCTCATGCAATGATATGTCGTTTCATTTTTGAAACATTGTCCCCCTCTTGTGGCCTTCCAACTTTGAAATTTACTGTTCAATTTTGAATTAATTCATATATGAATTAAATGGAAAAGCAACGATTTATCTGGCGAGTTATTTGAATGTTCGGCCTACGTCCACCTGTCTGACAGACGGTATTCTAGTGGCTTGTAGCAGCAGCAGCAGCAGCAGCTAGGTGCGCTGCTTGCCTGCAGTAAATAGGATGTGTTCCATCCATGGAACACTGTGATAGGAATCATGCCATTCATAGAACACAATGCTTGGATGTGTTCTATTCCTGGAACAATGGGACCACGTGTCACAATGGGACCACGTGTCACAATGATCAGCCCACAGTCTGTAGCAGCTGCGCAGTAGTAGTCAGCTTCAGTCTGCTGAGGGAGCCTCAGCAGACAGGTGGGCGATGCTCGCCAGGGAGATGTAAAAATAGCTTGCTCACTTCACTCCACACATCATTTCAGTATCTGCAGTTCCTCTGAGAATGGTGCACTCACTCTCTTAAGCGGTTTCCAAAGACAGATTGAATTGAAATCGGGATACACAAGTAGTGTTTTCAAAGCATGATTTGAATGCTTTTTTCAAATGTCGTTGCTCTGTAATTAGTTTTTCTTGGTCCAAGTTGCACATTTCCAATTCCTTAGCCTTGATTTAACTTGACCAACTCTTCTACTACTACTACTACTCTTATTCACCTCTATATGGGAGGCATTGCACTGTATTCAATCTGTCAGTAAAATAAGCCTTTAAAGAATTATCTGAATTTTACTGGGACGATTTTGAACTAGAATACTTGGGGATAATTTTCCCTAAAGATTTGAAACTCATTGTTTCTAAGAATATGGAACATCTCAGTAAGAAAATCTTAAAAGACCTTTCTGGTTATAATAATTGCGATCTATCCCTGATAGGAAGAACCTTGGTAATAAAAACATATATTTTACCTAAAATTCTTTTTGTACTTAGGAATTTACCTCTTACGATTCCCACTTCCCTTTTATTTAAAATCCAAAAAGCAATTAACCTTTTTATCTGGAAAGGGAAGAAACCTAGAGTTGCTACTGAAATTTTATATAAGAAAAAGAGTAATGGAGGCCTTGCACTCCCCAATATTCAAATCTATTTTCAAGCTTCTCTTATTCTTCAGAGTCAACAGTGGTTTTCTACGAAAACACTTCCCGCTTGGTTGGACCTTGAGCTAGAACATTATGGGACTAGTTCAATATCAGATTTTTTCTTTAAAGATCTGCTATCTCCTTCGATCATTACTTATCAACATCCTGTTGTAAATTCTATACTGACTATGTGGAGGAGTTTCACAAAATTAAAGAAAGGCGACGACAGGAAAAGCATTTTGAAAAAATTCCCATTAAAATTATTATCAAAAATATATAAATGTCCAGTTCCAGAGGAGTGGTGCAGCTTTAAAATTAATACGGTAGGGGATTTATGGGACGGACAAAATTTTTTACCCTTTAATGAAATTAAAAATAAATTTCATGTCCCGTCTACACATTTCACCTCTTATCTACTTCTGAAAGATCTTCTGCGGAAATTTTTGACTAGTAGAGCTTTGAATTCGGATATTGTGGCCTCCATGTTTGCAAATGTTGCTCTTAAGTCGACTTGGAGTCTTAAAAACATATATTCCCACCCTAATGACAACACCGAACTCTTTAAAAATGTATACATTCAAAGATGGGAAAGGGATTTTAACATAAAATTTGATGAAGACCAATGGGGGAAGGCCATAAAGTTTTCAAATGCATCTACTATTTCTGCGACTTTACAGGAGTCTTTCTTTAAAACTTTAATTAGATGGCATTACACTCCGATTAGGTTAGCTCATATAGATAATAAATACTCCCCTCTATGCTGGAGGAATTGTGGTTTACCAGGTAACCTGTACCACATTTTCTGGAGCTGTCCTAAATTGAAGAGATTGTGGAAAGAAGTTACGAATCATATAAATACTCTCTCTGACAACGCAGTGAAGGTCACCCCACAAATGGCATTACTTTCTTTGGGCACTGAAGAAATAAATCCTGTTATTCGATTTGTAATGATACATACTTTTTTGGTGACCAAAAACGCTATAGCTTTCTGGTGGCTTAAAACTGATTTACCTTCTTTTGCTGATATTTTAGGTAAATTACGGACTCATAATTCTATGGAGAAAAGATTTGCCTTTATTAATGGTACTCTCCATAAATATCACACTAAATGGGATGTTTGGAATTTGAAATTTTCTTAATTTATGTTATCTAACACTCTACTGTAAACTCAATATGACAATGTTGGTTCCTTTTTTGAGAGGATTGCATTCAAGCGATGTATTATATTTGTTTCTTATGTACACTACTTGTATTAAACAATTTTATTTAATGTGTGATGTAACACGTAGAGTAAAGTTCTCTACTTTTTACTTTGTCCATTTACCCTTTCCCTCTATACTTGAAACTTTAATAAAAATATTTAAACAAAAAAGCATGAGTTTGCAACTACTTTACTTTTGGAGAAAATTCAAAACATTCATTATTCAATAGAACCCAATAGCAAAAATCAGCGTTTTGAATGAAGAATCACATTTCTTGGTAGAATCATGCAGGATTGAAATTTTTGATGGTTTTTTACTCCTGTCAACAGCCCAAACAAGTTTCAAAAAGGATGAGTTTGCAACTACTTTACTTTTGGAGAAAATTCAAAACATTCATTATTCAATAGGGCCCAAAATATCAAAAACCAGCGGTTTGAATGAACACACATTTCTTGGTAGAATCATGCAGGACTGAAATTTTTGATGTTTTTCTACTCCTCTCATGACCCCAAACAAGTCTATAAAAGCAATAGCTTGCAACTACTTTACTTTTGGAGAAAATTCAAAACATTCATTATTCAATAGAACCCAATAGCAAAAACCAGCGTTTTGAATGAAGAATCACATTTCTTGGTAGAAAATGCAGGATTAAAATTTTTGATGGTCTTTTACTCCTCTCAACAGCCCAAACAAGTTTCTAAAAGGATGAGTTTGCAACTACTTTACTTTTGGAGAAAATTCAAAACATTCATTATTCAATAGGGCCCAAAATATCAAAAACCAGCGGTTTGAATGAACACACATTTCTTGGTAGAATCGTGCAGGACTGAAATTTTTGATGTTTTTCTACTCCTCTCATGAGCCCAAACAAGTCTATAAAAGGATGAGTTTGCAACTACTTTACTTTTGGAGAAAATTCAAAACATTCATTATTCAATAGAACCCAATAGCAAAAATCAGCGTTTTGAATGAAGAATCACATTTCTTGGTAGAATCATGCAGGATTTAAATTTTTGATGGTTTTTTACTCCTCTCAACAGCCCAAACAAGTTTCCAAAAGGATGAGTTTGCAACTACTTTACTTTTGGAGAAAATTCAAAACATTCATTATTCAATAGGGCCCAAACTATCAAAAACCAGCGGTTTGAATGAACACTCACATTTCTTGGTAGAATCGTGCAGGACTGAAATTTTTGATGTTTTTCTACTCCTCTCATGAGCACAAACAAGTCTCTAAAAGGATGAGTTTGCAACTACTTTACTTTTGGAGAAAATTCAAAACATTCATTATTCAATAGGGTAAAAAAAAATCAAAAACCAGCGGTTTGAATGAACACTCACATTTCTTGGTAGAATCGTGCAGGACTGAAATTTTTGATGTTTTTCTACTCCTCTCATGAGCCCAAACCAAGACTCTAAAAGGATGAGTTTGCATCTACTTTACTTTTGGAGAAAATTCAAAACATTCATTATTCAATATGGCAAAAACTATCAAAAACCAGCGGTTTGAATGAACACACATTTCTTGGTAGAATCATGCAGGACTGAAATTTTTGATGTTTTTCTACTCCTCTCATGAGCCCAAACAAGACTCTAAAAGGATGAGTTTGCAACTATTTTACTTTTGGAGAAAATTCAAAACATTCATTATTCAATAGAGCCCAATAGCAAAAACCAGCGTTTTGAATGAAGAATCACATTTCTTGGTAGAAAATGCAGGATTGAAATTTTTGATGGTTTTTTACTCCTCTCAACAGCCCAAACAAGTTTCTAAAAGGATGAGTTTGCAACTACTTTACTTTTGGAGAAAATTCAAAACATTCATTATTCAATAGGGCCCAAAGTATCAAAAACCAGCGGTTTGAATGAACACACATTTCTTGGTAGAATCGTGCAGGACTGAAATTTTTGATGTTTTTCTACTCCTCTCATGAGCCCAAACAAGTCTATAAAAGGATGAGTTTGCAACTACTTTACTTTTGGAGAAAATTCAAAACATTCATTATTCAATAGAACCCAATAGCAAAAATCAGCGTTTTGAATGAAGAATCACATTTCTTGGTAGAATCATGCAGGATTGAAATTTTTGATGGTTTTTTACTCCTCTCAACAGCCCAAACAAGTTTCCAAAAGGATGAGTTTGCAACTACTTTACTTTTGGAGAAAATTCAAAACATTCATTATTCAATAGGGCCCAAAATATCAAAAACCAGCGGTTTGAATGAACACACATTTCTTGGTAGAATCATGCAGGACTGAAATTTTTGATGTTTTTCTACTCCTCTCATGAGCCCAAACAAGTCTCTAAAAGCATGAGCTTGCAACTACTTTACTTTTGGAGAAAATTCAAAACATTCATTATTCAATAGAACCCAATAGCAAAAATCAGCGTTTTGAATGAAGAATCACATTTCTTGGTAGAATCATGCAGGATTGAAATTTTTGATGGTTTTTTACTCCTCTCAACAGCCCAAACAAGTTTCTAAAAGGATGACTTTGCAACTACTTTACTTTTGGAGAAAATTCAAAACATTCATTATTCAATAGGGCCCAAACTATCAAAAACCAGCGGTTTTAATGAACACTCACATTTCTTGGTAGAATCGTGCAGGACTGAAATTTTTGTTGTTTTTCTACTCCTCTCATGAGCACAAACAAGTCTCTAAAAGGATGAGTTTGCAACTACTTTATTTTTGGAGAAAATTCAAAACATTCATTATTCAATAGAGCCCAATAGCAAAAACCAGCGTTTTGAATGAAGAATCACATTTCTTGGTAGAATCATGCAGGATTGAAATTTTTGATGGTTTTTTACTCCTCTCAACAGCCCAAACAAGTTTCAAAAAGGATGAGTTTGCAACTACTTTACTTTTGGAGAAAATTCAAAACATTCATTATTCAATAGGGCCCAAAATATCAAAAACCAGCGGTTTGAATGAACACACATTTCTTGGTAGAATCATGCAGGACTGAAATTTTTGATGTTTTTCTACTCCTCTCATAAGCCCAAACAAGTCTCTAAAAGCATGAGCTTGCAACTACTTTACTTTTGGAGAAAATTCAAAACATTCATTATTCAATAGAACCCAATAGCAAAAATCAGCGTTTTGAATGAAGAATCACATTTCTTGGTAGAATCATGCAGGATTGAAATTTTTGATGGTTTTTCACTCCTCTCAACAGCCCAAACAAGTTTCTAAAAGGATGACTTTGCAACTACTTTACTTTTGGAGAAAATTCAAAACATTCATTATTCAATAGGGCCCAAACTATCAAAAACCAGCGGTTTGAATGAACACTCACATTTCTTGGTAGAATCGTGCAGGACTGAAATTTTTGATGTTTTTCTACTCCTCTCATGAGCACAAACAAGTCTCTAAAAGGATGAGTTTGCAACTACTTTACTTTTGGAGAAAATTCAAAACATTCATTATTCAATAGGGTAAAAAAAAATCAAAAACCAGCGGTTTGAATGAACACTCACATTTCTTGGTAGAATCGTGCATGACTGAAATTTTTGATGTTTTTCTACTCCTCTCATGAGCCCAAACCAAGACTCTAAAAGGATGAGTTTGCATCTACTTTACTTTTGGAGAAAATTCAAAACATTCATTATTCAATAGAGCCCAATAGCAAAAACCAGCGTTTTGAATGAAGAATCACATTTCTTGGTAGAATCATGCAGGATTGAAATTTTTGATGGTTTTTTACTCCTCTCAACAGCCCAAACAAGTTTCCAAAAGGATGAGTTTGCAACTACTTTACTTTTGGAGAAAATTCAAAACATTCATTATTCAATAGGGCCCAAACTATCAAAAACCAGCGGTTTGAATGAACACTCACATTTCTTGGTAGAATCGTGCAGGACTGAAATTTTTGATGTTTTTCTACTCCTCTCATGAGCACAAACAAGTCTCTAAAAGGATGAGTTTGCAACTACTTTACTTTTGGAGAAAATTCAAAATATTCATTATTCAATAGGGTAAAAAAAAATCAAAAACCAGCGGTTTGAATGAACACTCACATTTCTTGGTAGAATCGTGCAGGACTGAAATTTTTGATGTTTTTCTACTCCTCTCATGAGCCCAAACCAAGACTCTAAAAGGATGAGTTTGCATCTACTTTACTTTTGGAGAAAATTCAAAACATTCATTATTCAATATGGCCCAAACTATCAAAAACCAGCGGTTTGAATGAACACACATTTCTTGGTAGAATCATGCAGGACTGAAATTTTTGATGTTTTTCTACTCCGCTCATGAGCCCAAACAAGACTCTAAAAGGATGAGTTTGCAACTATTTTACTTTTGGAGAAAATTCAAAACATTCATTATTCAATAGAGCCCAATAGCAAAAACCAGCGTTTTGAATGAAGAATCACATTTCTTGGTAGAAAATGCAGGATTGAAATTTTTGATGGTTTTTTACTCCTCTCAACAGCCCAAACAAGTTTCTAAAAGGATGAGTTTGCAACTACTTTACTTTGAGAAAATTCAAAACATTCATTATTCAATAGGGCCCAAAATATCAAAAACCAGCGGTTTGAATGAACACACATTTCTTGGTAGAATCGTGCAGGACTGAAATTTTTGATGTTTTTCTACTCCTCTCATGAGCCCAAACAAGTCTATAAAAGGATGAGTTTGCAACTACTTTACTTTTGGAGAAAATTCAAAACATTCATTATTCAATAGAACCCAATAGCAAAAATCAGCGTTTTGAATGAAGAATCACATTTCTTGGTAGAATCATGCAGGATTGAAATTTTTGATGGTTTTTTACTCCTCTCAACAGCCCAAACAAGTTTCTAAAAGGATGAGTTTGCAACTACTTTACTTTTGGAGAAAATTCAAAACATTCATTATTCAATAGGGCCCAAACTATCAAAAACCAGCGGTTTGAATGAATACTCACATTTCTTGGTAGAATCGTGCAGGACTGAAATTTTTGATGTTTTTCTACTCCTCTCATGAGCACAAACAAGTCTCTAAAAGGATGAGTTTGCAACTACTTTATTTTTGGAGAAAATTCAAAACATTCATTATTCAATAGAGCCCAAAAGCAAAAACCAGCGTTTTGAATGAAGAATCACATTTCTTGGTAGAATCATGCAGGATTGAAATTTTTGATGGTTTTTTACTCCTCTCAACAGCCTAAACAAGTTTCAAAAAGGATGAGTTTGCAACTACTTTACTTTTGGAGAAAATTCAAAACATTCATTATTCAATAGGGCCCAAAATATCAAAAACCAGCGGTTTGAATGAACACACATTTCTTGGTAGAATCATGCAGGACTGAAATTTTTGATGTTTTTCTACTCCTCTCATGAGCCCAAACAAGTCTCTAAAAGCATGAGCTTGCAACTATTTTACTTTTGGAGAAAATTCAAAACATTCATTATTCAATAGAACCCAATAGCAAAAATCAGCGTATTGAATGAAGAATCACATTTCTTGGTAGAATCATGCAGGATTGAAATTTTTGATGGTTTTTTACTCCTCTCAACAGCCCAAACAAGTTTCTAAAAGGATGAGTTTGCAACTACTTTACTTTTGGAGAAAATTCAAAACATTCATTATTCAATAGGGCCCAAACTATCAAAAACCAGCGGTTTGAATGAACACTCACATTTCTTGGTAGAATCGTGCAGGACTGAAATTTTTGATGTTTTTCTACTCCTCTCATGAGCACAAACAAGTCTCTAAAAGGATGAGTTTGCAACTACTTTACTTTTGGAGAAAATTCAAAACATTCATTATTCAATAGGGTAAAAAAAAATCAAAAACCAGCGGTTTGAATGAACACTCACATTTCTTGGTAGAATCGTGCAGGACTGAAATTTTTGATGTTTTTCTACTCCTCTCATGAGCCCAAACCAAGACTCTAAAAGGATGAGTTTGCATCTACTTTACTTTTGGAGAAAATTCAAAACATTCATTATTCAATAGAGCCCAATAGCAAAAACCAGCGTTTTGAATGAAGAATCACATTTCTTGGTAAAATCATGCAGGATTGAAATTTTTGATGGTTTTTTACTCCTCTCAACAGCCCAAACAAGTTTCTAAAAGGATGAGTTTGCAACTACTTTACTTTTGGAGAAAATTCAAAACATTCATTATTCAATAGGGCCCAAAATATCAAAAACCAGCGGTTTGAATGAAGAATCACATTTCTTGGTAGAATCATGCAGGATTGAAATTTTTGATGGTTTTTTACTCCTCTCAACAGCCCAAACAAGTTTCTAAAAGGATGAGTTTGCAACTACTTTACTTTTGGAGAAAATTCAAAACATTCATTATTCAATAGGGCCCAAAATATCAAAAACCAGCGGTTTGAATGAACACACATTTCTTGGTAGAATCATACAGGACTGAAATTTTTGATGTTTTTCTACTCCTCTCATGAGTCCAAACAAGTCTCTAAAAGCATGAGTTTGCAACTACTTTACTTTTGGAGAAAATTCAAAACATTCATTATTCAATAGAGCCTAATAGCAAAAATCAGGTTTTGAATGAAGAATCACATTTCTTGGTAGAATCATGCAGGATTGAAATTTTTGATGGTTTTTTACTCCTCTCAACAGCCCAAACAAGTTTCTAAAAGGATGAGTTTGCAACTACTTTACTTTTGGAGAAAATTCAAAACATTCTTTATTCAATAGGGCCCAAAATATCAAAAACCAGCGGTTTGAATGAACACACATTTCTTGGTAGAATCATGTAGGACTGAAATTTTTGATGGTTTTTTACTCCTCTCAACAGCCCAAACAAGTTTCTAAAAGGATGAGTTTGCAACTACTTTACTTTTGGAGAAAATTCAAAACATTCATTATTCAATAGGGCCCAAAATATCAAAAACCAGCGGTTTGAATGATCACACATTTCTTGGTAGAATCATGCAGGACTGAAATTTTTGATGTTTTTCTACTCCTCTCATGAGCCCAAACAAGTCTCTAAAAGCATGAGCTTGCAACTACTTTACTTTTGGAGAAAATTCAAAACATTCATTATTCAATAGGGCCCAAACTATCAAAAACCAGCGGTTTGAATGAACACTCACATTTCTTGGTAGAATCATGCAGGACTGAAATTTTTGATGTTTTTCTACTCCTCTCATGAGCCCAAACAAGTCTCTAAAAGCATGAGTTTGCAACTACTTTACTTTTGGAGAAAATTCAAAACATTCAATTGACATTCATTGAATTTTCTCCAAAAGTAAAGTAGTTGCAAACTCATCCTTTTAGAGACTTGTTTGGGCTCATGAGAGGAGTAGAAAAACATCAAAAATTTCAGTCCTGAACAATTCTACCAAGAAATGTGTGTTCATTTAAACCGCTGGTTTTTGATATTTTGGGCCCTATTGAATAATGAATGTTTTGAATTTTCTCCAAAAGTAAAGTAGTTGCAAACTCATCCTTTTAGAAACTTGTTTGGGCTTTTGAGAGGAGTAAAAAACCATCAAAATTTTCAATCCTGCATGATTCTACCAAGAAATGTGATTCTTCATTCAAAACGCTGGTTTTTGCTATTTGGCTCTAATGAATAATGAACGTTTTGAATTTTCTCCAAAAGTAAAGTAGTTGCAAACTCATCCTTTTAGAGTCTTGTTTGGGCTCATGAGAGGAGTAGAAAAACATCAAAAATTTCAGTCCTGCACGATTCTACCAAGAAATGTGAGTGTTCATTCAAACCGCTGGTTTTTGATAGTTTGGGCCCTATTGAATAATGAATGTTTTGAATTTTCTCCAAAACTAAAGTAGTTGCAAACTCATCCTTTTAGAAACTTGTTTGGGCTGTTGAGAGGAGTAAAAAACCATGAAAAATTTCAATCCTGCATGATTCTACCAAGAAATGTGATTCTTCATTCAAAACGCTGGTTTTTGCTAGTGGGCTCTATTGAATAATGAATGTTTTGAATTTTCTCCAAAAGTAAAGTAGTTGCAAACTCATCCTTTTAGAGTCTTGTTTGGGCTCATGAGAGGAGTAGAAAAACAGCAGCAGCAGCAGCAGCAGCTAGGTGCGCTGCTTGCCTGCAGTAAACAGGATGTGTTCCATCCATGGAACACTGTGATAGGAATCATGCCATTCATAGAACACAATACTTGGATGTGTTCTATTCCTGGAACAATGGGGCCACGTGTCACAATGGGACCACGTGTCACAATGGGCAGCCCACAGTCTGTAGCAGCTGCTCAGTAGTAGTCAGCTTCAGTCTGCTGAGGGAGCCTCAGCAGACAGGTGGGCGATGCTCGCCAGGGAGATGGAAAAATAGCTTGCTCACTTCACTCCACGCATCATTTCAGTATCTGCAGTTCCTCTGAGAATGGTGCACTCACTCTCTTAAGCGGTTTCCAAAGACAGATTGAATTTAAATTGGGATACACAAGTAGTGTTTTCAAAGCATGATTTGAATGCTTTTTTCAAATGTCGTTGCTCTGTAATTAGTTTTTCTTGGTCCAAGTTGCACATTTCCAATTCCTTAGCCTTGATTTAACTTGACCAACTCTTCTACTACTACTACTACTACTACTACTACTACTCTTATTCACCTCTATATGGGAGGCATTGCACTGTATTCAATCTGCCAGTAAAATAACGATCTATCTTGGCCTTTGCTGCTTGGTAGGTACAGGTGTGACAAGCTGCAGTAATGTGTTTGGCTTTGGATAGCTACATTTCTGCACACCCACCTGCTACAAGGCCTGCAGCCCCTTCCCCTCAGTACTTCCCCAGTCTTAATTCAAGCATTCAATTCCTACCACATCCCTCATGCAATGATATGTCGTTTCATTTTTGAAACATTGTCCCCCTCTTGTGGCCTTCCAACTTTGAAATTTACTGTTCAATTTTGAATTAATTCATATATGAATTAAATGGAAAAGCAACGATTTATCTGGCGAGTTATTTGAATGTTCGGCCTACGTCCACCTGTCTGACAGACGGTATTCTAGTGGCTTGTAGCAGCAGCAGCAGCTAGGTGCGCTGCTTGCCTGCAGTAAATAGGATGTGTTCCATCCATGGAACACTGTGATAGGAATCATGCCATTCATAGAACACAATTCTTGGATGTGTTCTATTCCTGGAACAATGGGACCACGTGTCACAATGGGACCACGTGTCACAATGGGCAGCCCACAGTCTGTAGCAGCTGCGCAGTAGTAGTCAGCTTCCGTCTGCTGAGGGAGCCTCAGCAGAAAGGTGGGCGATGCTCGCCAGGGAGATGGAAAAATAGCTTGCTCACTTCACTCCACGCATCATTTCAGTATCTGCAGTTCCTCTGAGAATGGTGCACTCACTCTCTTAAGCGGTTTCCAAAGACAGATTGAATTGAAATCGGGATACACAAGTAGTGTTTTCAAAGCATGATTTGAATGCTTTTTTCAAATGTCGTTGCTCTGTAATTAGTTTTTCTTGGTCCAAGTTGCACATTTCCAATTCCTTAGCCTTGATTTAACTTGACCAACTCTTCTACTACTACTACTACTACTACTACTACTACTACAACTACTCTTATTCACCTCTATATGGGAGGCATTGCACTGTATTCAATCTGTCAGTAAAATAACGATCTATCTTGGCCTTTGCTGCTTGGTAGGTACAGGTGTGACAAGCTGCAGTAATGTGTTTGGCTTTGGATAGCTACATTTCTGCACACCCACCTGCTACAAGGCCTGCAGCCCCTTCCCCTCAGTACTTCCCCAGTCTTAATTCAAGCATTCAATTCCTACCACATCCCTCATGCAATGATATGTCGTTTCATTTTTGAAACATTGTCCCCCTGTTGTGGCCTTCCAACTTTGAAATTTACTGTTCAATTTTGAATTAATTTATATTTGAATTAAATGGAAAAGCAACGATTTATCTGGCGAGTTATTTGAATGTTCGGCCTACGTCCACCTGTCTGACAGACGGTATTCTAGTGGCTTGTAGCAGCAGCAGCAGCAGCAGCAGCAGCTAGGTGCGCTGCTTGCCTGCAGTAAATAGGATGTGTTCCATCCATGGAACACTGTGATAGGAATCATGCCATTCATAGAACACAATGCTTGGATGTGTTCTATTCCTGGAACAATGGGGCCACGTGTCACAATGGGACCACGTGTCACAATGGGCAGCCCACAGTCTGTAGCAGCTGCGCAGTAGTAGTCAGCTTCAGTCTGCTGAGGGAGCCTCAGCAGACAGGTGGGCGATGCTCACCAGGGAGATGGAAAAATAGCTTGCTCACTTCACTCCACGCATCATTTCAGTATCTGCAGTTCCTCTGAGAATGGTGCACTCACTCTCTTAAGCGGTTTCCAAAGACAGATTGAATTGAAATTGGGATACACAAGTAGTGTTTTCAAAGCATGATTTGAATGCTTTTTTCAAATGTCATTGCTCTGTAATTAGTTTTTCTTGGTCCAAGTTGCACATTTCCAATTCCTTAGCCTTGATTTAACTTGACCAACTCTTCTACTACTACTACTACTACTACTACTGCTCTTATTCACCTCTATATGGGAGGCATTGCACTGTATTCAATCTGTCAGTAAAATAACGATCTATCTTGGCCTTTGCTGCTTGGTAGGTACAGGTGTGACAAGCTGCAGTAATGTGTTTGGCTTTGGATAGCTACATTTCTGCACACCCACCTGCTACAAGGCCTGCAGCCCCTTCCCCTCAGTACTTCCCCAGTCTTAATTCAAGCATTCAATTCCTACCACATCCCTCATGCAAAGATATGTCGTTTCATTTTTGAAACATTGTCCCCCTCTTGTGGCCTTCCAACTTTGAAATTTACTGTTCAATTTTGAATTAAATCATATATGAATTAAATGGAAAAGCAACGATTTATCTGGCGAGTTATTTGAATGTTCGGCCTACGTCCACCTGTCTAACAGACAGTATTCTAGTGGCTTGTAGCAGCAGCAGCAGCAGCAGCAGCAGCTAGGTGCGCTGCTTGCCTGCAGTAAATAGGATGTGTTCCATCCATGGAACACTGTGATAGGAATCATGCCATTCATAGAACACAATGCTTGGATGTGTTCTATTCCTGGAACAATTGGACCACGTGTCACAATGGGACCATGTGTCACAATGGGCAGCCCACAGTCTGTAGCAGCTGCGCAGTAGTAGTCAGCTTCAGTCTGCTGAGGGAGCCTCAGCAGACAGGTGGGCGATGCTCGCCAGGGAGATGGAAAAAAAGCTTGCTCACTTCACTCCACGCATCATTTCAGTATCTGCAGTTCCTCTGAGAATGGTGCACTCACCCTCTTAAGCGGTTTCCAAAGACATATTGAATTGAAATTGGGATACACAAGTAGTGTTTTCAAAGCATGATTTGAATGCTTTTTTCAAATGTCGTTGCTCTGTAGTTAGATTTTCTTGGTGCAAGTTGCACATTTCCAATTCCTTAGCCTTGATTTAACTTGACCAACTCTTCTACTACTACTACTACTACTACTACTACTACAACTCTTATTCACCTCTATATGGGAGGCATTGCACTGTATTCAATCTGTCAGTAAAATAACGATCTATCTTGGCCTTTGCTGCTTGGTAGGTACAGGTGTGACAAGCTGCAGTAATGTGTTTGGCTCTGGATAGCTACATTTCTGCACACCCACCTGCTACAAGGCCTGCAGCCCCTTCCCCTCAGCACTTCCCCAGTCTTAATTCAAGCATTCAATTCCTACCACATCCCTCATGCAATGATATGTCGTTTCATTTTTGAAACATTGTCCCCCTCTTGTGGCCTTCCAACTTTGAAATTTACTGTTCAATTTTGAATTAATTCATATATGAATTAAATGGAAAAGCAACGATTTATCTGGCGAGTTATTTGAATGTTCGGCCTACGTCCACCTGTCTGACAGACGGTATTCTAGTGGCTTGTAGCAGCAGCAGCAGCAGCAGCAGCTAGGTGCGCTTCTTGCCTGCAGTAAATAGGATGTGTTCCATCCATGGAACACTGTGATAGGAATCATGCCATTCATAGAACACAATGCTTGGATGTGTTCTATTCCTGGAACAATGGGACCACGTGTCACAATGGGACCACGTGTCACAATGGGCAGCCCACAGTCTGTAGCAGCTGCGCAGTTGTAGTCAGCTTCAGTCTGCTGAGGGAGCCTCAGCAGACAGGTGGGCGATGCTCGCCAGGGAGATGGAAAAATAGCTTGCTCACTTCACTCCACGCATCATTTCAGTATCTGCAGTTCCTCTGAGAATGGTGCACTCACTCTCTAAATCGGTTTCCAAAGACAGATTGAATTGAAATTGGGATAAACAAGTAGTGTTTTCAAAGCATGATTTGAATGCTTTTTTCAAATGTCGTTGCTCTGTAATTAGTTTTTCTTGGTCCAAGTTGCACATTTCCAATTCCTTAGCCTTGATTTAACTTGACCAACTCTTCTACTACTACTACTACTACTACTACTACTCTTTTTCACCTCTATATGGGAGGCATTGCACTGTATTCAATCTGTCAGTAAAATAACGATCTATCTTGGCCTTTGCTGCTTGGTAGGTACAGGTGTGACAAGCTGCAGTAATGTGTTTGGCTTTGGATAGCTACATTTCTGCACACCCACCTGCTACAAGGCCTGCAGCCCCTTCCTGTCATGTCGGACGCTGTTCACACCCCATCATCCGGCAGGCAGAGGTAGTTCCACCTCCAGCCACTATAGCCTCAGTGGCGCCGGCCTGATCTTCAGGCTCTCGGGGGTTAATCCTGCTGGAGACCAGGTTGGATGGTTAGTCACGCCCACGGTCTTTAAATAGTCATGCTGGCCTATGGGCGTCGCCGATTATAGCTTGTGTTTCTTACCAAGTGGTTCCGGTCTGGAGTGGAGGTGTTCAAGAGAGAGAGATTCATATCTGGTGTCGTATGATCCGTCGTTATCCTTTCTCCTTCCCATATTTGTGTTTAGTTGTGCCCTGTTCACATTACTGTTTATTCCTGTGTGGGTGCGGCGCAGTGCAGTTTAAGTTCTCCCTGTCTGTCATTATTTGTGTGGGAGCTTTGGTGGTGACTTCTCACTGGGTGGAGGGTGGAGGGTTAAGTGCAGGGCTGAGCAGGAGATAAGGAAAGGTCGGAGGCTCAGGCATTTGCACCTTCAGCAAAAACCCTGGGTTGAGGGTCAGACAGGGTTTCCCCTAGTAAAGGGACACCACAGGGGCCCCGGGTATTTCAGCCTTAGTTGAACTAAGCCCCCGTGACATTATAATCGGCCACATTTTTTCAGGAGTCCATGGATCCATTAGATTCCATAACCCGCCAGTTGGCGGTGCTGTCCATACAGGTCTCCGAGTTGAATGGGGCAGTTCAGCAGCAGGGCCTGGTAGTAGCAAAGGTGCAAACGGTATCT
Source organism: Dendrobates tinctorius (assembly GCF_039654945.1). Taxonomy (NCBI): domain Eukaryota; kingdom Metazoa; phylum Chordata; class Amphibia; order Anura; family Dendrobatidae; genus Dendrobates; species Dendrobates tinctorius. The sequence continues at coordinate 29,851,583 of NW_027361793.1, forward strand.
GCAGGTATCGGTGCAGAGCCGAAGTTTCCGCTGCCAGAACGATTTTCAGGCGATCGCAGCAAATTTGTCGTATTTCGGGAGGCCTGCAAATTATACTTCCGCATGCGGCCAATATCCTCAGGTAATGAGGCCCAGCGAGTAGGGCTGGTGTTGTCATTACTGAGTGGTGACCCCCAAGCATGGGCATTTTCCTTACCACCTGACTCTGCTACATTTCATTCGGTCGATAATGTTTTTTCTGCCCTCGGGCTCATTTACGATGACCCTGACCGACTGGCTCTAACGGAATCTAAAATCCGCGCCCTCCGCCAGGGGGAGCGCTTGGCAGAAGACTATTGTTCGGAATTTCGCCGCTGGGCTGTAGACACACAGTGGAATGACCCAGCACTGCGGAGCCAGTTTATTCATGGGGTATCAGGGAGGGTGAAACAAGCCCTCCTGATGTATGAGACTCCGGCATCATTGGAGTCTGCCATGAGTTTGGTGATACGTATTGATCACCGTTTTCGTCAGGGGGCACAGGAGACGCTACCTCTGGGGGAAAACAGAGGTGCAGGTGTGGTTGAAGTAGATGAGTCCCCTGAACCTATGCAGATTGCTGGCGTGGCACAGGTTCAGCCTCGCGCTCCGGGAGTCCGGAAGTCCGGAGCATGTTTCTACTGTGGTAAAGGAGGTCATTATGTTAACGTTTGCCCGGTACTACCTAAGAGGGTCACACCGGCGGAAAACTGTTAAGCTCAGAGGGTATGGAGGAGACCCAACTGAGTGTATGCATATCCTCCATGATGGTATCTCAATGTATGCTCCCTGCCAAGGTTATTGTCGCCGGCAGAGAGCTACCTATATCAGTGTTTGTGGATAGCGGTTCCGCCTCCAATCTCATAGATGAGGAGTTTGCACACACCGCCGGGTTTAAGATTGAAAAACTTCCTCACCCCATACAGGTGGTGACCATTAATGCTGTTCCCCTCCCTCAAGGGGAGATTACTGAGTTTGTGGCAGAGGTGAAACTCCACATTGGGGTCCTACATTCTGAGTCGGTTACATGTAGGGTCCTCCGTAATCTCCCAGCTCAAATGGTCCTGGGTTTTCCATGGCTGTCCAGGCACAACCCGGTAATTGATTGGAAAACTCAGGACATAGTACAATGGAGTGGTTTCTGCCAAGACAATTGCTTGGCCACATGTGTGTCCGCCGTGACGCCCAGCCTGCCGGAGGCTTTGCAGGATTTCGCGGATGTTTTCTCTGAGAAGGGTTGCTCAGAACTGCCTCCACATAGAGCCTATGACTGTGCTATTAGGTTAAAACCTGGGGCCAAATTACCTAAGGCCAGGATGTTTAATATTTCTGGTCCTGAGAGACAAGCTCTGAAAGACTACATCGCGGAGAGTCTGAGCAAAGGTCACATCCGGCCTTCGTCCTCGCCTGTAGCCGCGGGGTTTTTCTTCATTAAGAAGAAAGATGGGGGGTTACGCCCGTGTCTGGATTTCCGAGAGTTAAACCAGATTACTATCCGTGATCCCTACCCAATGCCGTTGATCCCGGATTTGTTCAACCAGGTAGCGGGGGCAAAATGGTTTTCCAAGCTGGACCTCAGGGGGGCGTATAACCTCATAAGGGTCCGTCAGGGGGATGAGTGGAAGACGGCGTTTAACACTCCTGAGGGTCATTTTGAGAGTCTGGTTATGCCGTTTGGGTTGACCACCGCGCCTGCCGTTTTCCAACATTTTATTAATGATGTCTTTGCTCATGTCCTGGGGAGATTTGTGATTGTATACCTGGATGATATCCTCATTTATTCTAGCGATCGGGACACTCATTTGCAGCATGTTAGGCAGGTGTTACAGTTGCTCCGGGAGAACCAGCTCTATGCTAAGCTGGAAAAATGTTTATTTTTTGTCCAGGAGTTGCCCTTTTTGGGATATATTGTGTCCGCAGCTGGTTTTAAAATGGACACCGCTAAGGTGCAAGCGGTGTTGCAATGGGAGAGGCCGGAGAGTCTGAAAGCACTCCAGCGGTTCCTTGGGTTTGCGAATTATTATAGGAAATTTATAAAACACTTTTCGACTGTCGCCAAACCGCTCACGGACATGACAAAAAAGGGTGCCGATCTGGCGAACTGGCCTGAGGTGGCTATACGTGCATTTGAGCGTCTGAAGAATAGTTTTGCTTCAGCCCCCATTCTGGTGCAACCAGACGTGTCTAAACCTTTTGTGGTAGAGGTTGATGCGTCGGAGGTGGGAGTGGGGGCAGTACTGTCTCAAGGCTCGTCCTTGAGCGAGATGCATCCATGCGCCTACTTCTCCAAGAAGTTGTCGCCAGCCGAACGGAATTATGATATCGGCAACAGGGAGTTGTTGGCCATCAAACTGGCTTTTGAGGAATGGCGACACTTCTTGGAGGGGGCGGCTCACCAGGTCACAGTTATCACCGACCATAAGAATCTGCTCTACCTGGAGTCGGCCAAGCGTCTGTCTCCTAGGCAGGCTCGCTGGGCGTTGTTTTTTACTCGTTTCAATTTTCTTGTGACGTACCGTCCCGGGGCTAAAAACACCAAGGCGGATGCTTTGTCTAGGTGTTTTCCGGGGGGAGAACCTCGGGAAGAGCCGGTACCCATCCTCCAGAAAGGGGTAGTGGTCTCGGCTCTCACGACTGAGGTAGAGGCGGAGATTGCCGAGGCCCAAGAGGAGGTACCACCAGGACTTCCCGCCAACAAATCATTTGTACCCCTGCATCTTCGGCCTAAGGTGTTGAAGGAACACCACGATTCGGTACTGGCTGGTCACCCAGGGGTGAAGGGCACCTTAGAGCTGGTATCGCGTCGTTTCTGGTGGCCCAAAATCCGGCAGGACGTGGTCTCGTACGTGGCAGCTTGCATCACGTGCGCTAGGGCTAAGTCACCCCGAACCCGTCCTGCTGGCACGCTACAGCCTCTGGGGGTACCCAATAGGCCATGGACAGAAATCTCCATGGATTTTATCACTGACTTGCCAGCCTCGGCAGGGAACACGGTCATCCTGGTGGTGGTTGACCGTTTTTCAAAGATGGCGCATTTTGTGGCGTTGTCCTCTTTGCCCAATGCTAAGACGTTGGCTCAGGTATTTGTGAAGGAGGTGGTCAGACTCCACGGAGTACCGTCTGACATAGTATCTGATAGGGGTACGCAATTTGTGGCGAGGTTTTGGAAAGCTTTTTGCTCAAGGTTGGGGATCAAGTTGTCACATTCATCGGCGTATCATCCACAGTCTAATGGACAAACTGAGCGCATGAACCAAAATCTAGAACAGTATTTACGATGCTTTGTGTCCGACAACCAGGAGGAGTGGTCTACTTTCCTTCCTCTGGCCGAATTCGCATTAAATAATCACCGCCAAGAGTCATCAGGAGAGTCTCCATTCTTGTGTGTACGGTCAACATCCTCAGTTTTGTACCTTACGTCAGGGTGACTCCGGGGGTGTCCCGGAGGAGGATCAGCTAGGAGCCCAATTGTCATCAGTCTGGAGGCGGGTGAAACAGCGTTTGTTGAGCATGAGTGCCAGGTACAAACGGGTGGCTGACAGTAGACGCGTGCCAGGTCCGGACCTGTGTGTGGGTGAATGGGTGTGGTTAGCTACGAAGAACATAAAACTCAAAATCCCTTCTTTAAAACTGGGTCCAAGGTTTATTGGGCCTTTTAGGATTTCTGCCATCATTAACCCAGTAGCTTATCGGTTGGAACTTCCCGCGGTGTACAAGATACACAACGTGTTTCACAGGGCTTTATTGAAAAAGGTGGTAGGCTTGGTGGACACGACGCCGATGCCACCTCCAGTCATGGTGGATGGCGAGTTAGAGTTCGAGGTCGCCAAGGTAGTGGACTCTCGAGTATTACGCCGTACTCTTCAGTATTTGGTGCACTGGCGGGGGTATGGTCCAGAGGAGAGGTCTTGGGTTCCAGCCTCAGACATACATGCGGATCGGCTGGTCAGTTCTTTTCACCGTCGTCATCCGGACAAGCCGGGTCCTATGAGTCTTGAGGGCCCTGGGGTCCCTCGTAGAAGACGGGGTACTGTCATGTCGGACGCTGTTCACACCACAGCATCCGGCAGGCAGAGGTAGTTCCACCTCCAGCCACTATAGCCTCAGTGGCGCCGGCCTGATCTTCAGGCTCTCGGGGGTTAATCCTGCTGGAGACCAGGTTGGATGGTTAGTCACGCCCACGGTCTTTAAATAGTCATGCTGGCCTATGGGCGTCGCCGATTATAGCTTGTGTTTCATACCAAGTGGTTCCGGTCTGGAGTGGGGGTGTTCAAGAGAGAGAGATTCATATCTGGTGTCGTATGATCCGTCGTTATCCTTTCTCCTTCCCATATTTGTGTTTAGTTGTGCCCTGTTAACATTACTGTTTATTCCTTTGTGTGTGCGGCGCAGTGCAGTTTAAGTTCTCCCTGTCTGTCATTATTTGTGTGGGAGCTTTGGTGGTGACTTCTCACTGGGTGGAGGGTTAAGTGCAGGGCTGAGCAGGAGATAAGGAAAGGTCGGAGGCTCAGGCATTTGCACCTTCAGCAAAAACCCTGGGTTGAGGGTCAGACAGGGTTTCCCCTAGTAAAGGGACACCACAGGGGCCCCGGGTATTTCAGCCTTAGTTGAACTAAGCCCCCGTGACAGAAAAATAGCTTGCTCACTTCACTCCACACATCATTTCAGTATCTGCAGTTCCTCTGAGAATGGTGCACTCACTCTCTTAAGCGGTTTCCAAAGACAGATTGAATTGAAATCGGGATACACAAGTAGTGTTTTCAAAGCATGATTTGAATGCTTTTTTCAAATGTCGTTGCTCTGTAATTAGATTTTCTTGGTCCAAGTTGCACATTTCCAATTCCTTAGCCTTGATTTAACTAGACCAACTCTTCTACTACTACTACTACTCTTATTCACCTCTATATGGGAGGCATTGCACTGTATTCAATCTGTCAGTAAAATAACGATCTATCTTGGCCTTTGCTGCTTGGTAGGTACAGGTGTGACAAGCTGCAGTAATGCGTTTGGCTTTGGATAGCTACATTTCTGCACACCCACCTGCTACAAGGCCTGCAGCCCCTTCCCCTCAGTACTTCCCCAGTCTTAATTCAAGCATTCAATTCCTATCACATCCCTCATGCAATGATATGTCGTTTCATTTTTGAAACATTGTCCCCCTCTTGTGGCCTTCCAACTTTGAAATTTACTGTTCAATTTTGAATTAATTCATATATGAATTAAATGGAAAAGCAACGATTTATCTGTCGAGTTATTTGAATGTTCGGCCTACGTCCACCTGTCTGACAGACGGTATTCTAGTGGCTTGTAGCAGCAGCAGCAGCAGCAGCAGCAGCTAGGAGTGCTGCTTGCCTGCAGTAAGTAGGATGTGTTCCATCCATGGAACACTGTGATAGGAATCATGCCATTCATAGAACACAATGCTTGGATGTGTTCTATTCCTGAAACAATGGGACCACGTGTCACAATGGGACCACGTGTCACAATGGGCAGCCCACAGTCTGTAGCAGCTGCGCAGTAGTAGTCAGCTTCAGTCTGCTGAGGGAGCCTCAGCAGACAGGTGGGCGATGCTCGCCAGGGAGATGGAAAAATAGCTTGCTCACTTCACTCCACGCATCATTTCAGTATCTGCAGTTCATTTGAGAATGGTGCACTCACTCTCTTAAGCGGTTTCCAAAGACAGATTGAATTGAAATTGGGATACACAAGTAGTGTTTTCAAAGCATGATTTGAATGCTTTTTTCAAATGTCGTTGCTCTGTAATTAGTTTTTCTTGGTCCAAGTTGCACATTTCCAATTCCTTAGCCTTGATTTAACTTGACCAACTCTTCTACTACTACTACTACTACTACTACTACTACTACTACTACTACTCTTATTCACCTCTATATGGGAGGCATTGCACTGTATTCAATCTGTCAATAAAATAACAATCTATCTTGGCCTTTGCTGCTTGGTAGGTACAGGTGTGACAAGCTGCAGTAATGTGTTTGGCTTTGGATAGCTACATTTCTGCACACCCAACTGCTACAAGGCCTGCAGCCCCTTCCCCTCAGTACTTCCCCAGTCTTAATTCAAGCATTCAATTCCTACCACATCCCTCATGCAATGATATGTCATTTCATTTTTGAAACATTGTCCCCCTCTTGTGGCCTTCCAACTTTGAAATTTACTGTTCAATTTTGAATTAATTCATATATGAATTAAATGGAAAAGCAACGATTTATCTGGCGAGTTATTTGAATGTTCGGCCTACGTCCAACTGTCTGACAGATGGTATTCTAGTGGCTTGTAGCAGCAGCAGCAGCAGCAGCAGCAGCTAGGTGCGCTGCTTGCCTGCAGTAAATAGGATGTGTTCCATCCATGGAACACTGTGATAGGAATCATGCCATTCATAGAACACAATGCTTGGATGTGTTCTATTCCTGGAACAATGGGACCACGTGTCACAATGGGACCACGTGTCACAATGGGCAGCCCACAGTCTGTAGCAGCTGCGCAGTAATAGTCAGCTTCAGTCTGCTGAGGGAGCCTCAGCAGACAGGTGGGCGATGCTCGCCAGGGAGATGGAAAAATAGCTTGCTCACTTCACTCCACGCATCATTTCAGTATCTGCAGTTCCTCTGAGAATGGTGCACTCACTCTCTTAAGCGGTTTCCAAAGACAGATTGAATTGAAATCGGGATACACAAGTAGTGTTTTCAAAGCATGATTTGAATGCTTTTTTCAAATGTCGTTGCTCTGTAATTAGTTTTTCTTGGTCCAAGTTGCACATTTCCAATTCCTTAGCCTTGATTTAACTTGACCAACTCTTCTACTACTACTACTACTACTACTCTTATTCACCTCTATATGGGAGGCATTGCACTGTATTCAATTTGTCAGTAAAATAACGATCTATCTTGGCCTTTGCTGCTTGGTAGGTACAGGTGTGACAAGCTGCAGTAATGTGTTTGGCTTTGGATAGCTACATTTCTGCACACCCACCTGCTACAAGGCCTGCAGCCCCTTCCCCTCAGTACTTCCCCAGTCTTAATTCAAGCATTCAATTCCTACCACATCCCTCATGCAATGATATGTCGTTTCATTTTTGAAACATTGTCCCCCTCTTGTGGCCTTCCAACTTTGAAATTTACTGTTCAATTTTGAATTAATTCATATATGAATTAAATGGAAAAGCAACGATTTATCTGGCGAGTTATTTGAATGTTCGGCCTACGTCCACCTGTCTGACAGACGGTATTCTAGTGGCTTGTAGCAGCAGCAGCAGCTAGGTGCGCTGCTTGCCTGCAGTAAATAGGATGTGTTCCATCCATGGAACACTGTGATAGGAATCATGCCATTCATAGAACACAATGCTTGGATGTGTTCTATTCCTGGAACAATGGGACCACGTGTCACAATGGGACCACGTGTCACAATGGGCAGCCCACAGTCTGTAGCAGCTGCGCAGTAATAGTCAGCTTCAGTCTGCTGAGGGAGCCTCAGCAGACAGGTGGGCGATGCTCGCCAGGGAGATGGAAAAATAGCTTGCTCACTTCACTCCACGCATCATTTCAGTATCTGCAGTTCCTCTGAGAATGGTGCACTCACTCTCTTAAGCGGTTTCCAAAGACAGATTGAATTGAAATCGGGATACACAAGTAGTGTTTTCAAAGCATGATTTGAATGCTTTTTTCAAATGTCGTTGCTCTGTAATTAGTTTTTCTTGGTCCAAGTTGCACATTTCCAATTCCTTAGCCTTGATTTAACTTGACCAACTCTTCTACTACTACTACTACTACTACTCTTATTCACCTCTATATGGGAGGCATTGCACTGTATTCAATTTGTCAGTAAAATAACGATCTATCTTGGCCTTTGCTGCTTGGTAGGTACAGGTGTGACAAGCTGCGGTAATGTGTTTGGCTTTGGATAGCTACATTTCTGCACACCCACCTGCTACAAGGCCTGCAGCCCCTTCCCCTCATACTTCCCCAGTCTTAATTCAAGCATTCAATTCCTACCACATCCCTCATGCAATGATATGTCGTTTCATTTTTGAAACATTGTCCCCCTCTTGTGGCCTTCCAACTTTGAAATTTACTGTTCAATTTTGAATTAATTCATATATGAATTAAATGGAAAAGCAACGATTTATCTGGCGAATTATTTGAATGTTCGGCCTACGTCCACCTGTCTGACAGACGGTATTCTAGTGGCTTGTAGCAGCAGCAGCAGCAGCAGCAGCTAGGTGCGCTGCTTGCCTGCAGTAAATAGGATGTGTTCCATCCATGGAACACTGTGATAGGAATCATGCCATTCATAGAACACAATGCTTGGATGTGTTCTATTCCTGGAACAATGGGACCACGTGTCACAATCGGACCACGTGTCACAATGGGCAGCCCACAGTCTGTAGCAGCTGCGCAGTAGTAGTCAGCTTCAGTCTGCTGAGGGAGCCTCAGCAGACAGGTGGGCGATGCTCGTCAGGGAGATGGAAAAATAGCTTGCACACTTCACTCCACGCATCATTTCAGTATCTGCAGTTCCTCTGAGAATGGTGCACTCACTCTCTTAAGCGGTTTACAAAGACAGATTGAATTGAAATCGGGATACACAAGTAGTGTTTTCAAAGCATGATTTGAATGCTTTTTTCAAATGTCGTTGCTCTGTAATTAGTTTTTCTTGGTCCAAGTTGCACATTTCCAATTCCTTAGCCTTGATTTAACTTGACCAACTCTTCTACTACTACTACTACTACTACTACTACTACTCTTATTCACCTCTATATGGGAGGCATTGCACTGTATTCAATCTGTCAGTAAAATAACGATCTATCTTGGCCTTTGCTGCTTGGTAGGTACAGGTGTGACAAGCTGCAGTAATGTGTTTGGCTTTGGATAGCTACATTTCTGCACACCCACCTGCTACAAGGCCTGCAGCCCCTTCCCCTCAGTACTTCCCCAGTCTTAATTCAAGCATTCAATTCCTACCACATCCCTCATGCAATGATATGTCGTTTCATTTTTGAAACATTGTCCCCCTCTTGTGGCCTTCCAACTTTGAAATTTACTGTTCAATTTTGAATTAATTCATATATGAATTAAATGGAAAAGCAACGATTTATCTGGCGAGTTATTTGAATGTTCGGCCTACGTCCACCTGTCTGACAGACGGTATTCTAGTGGCTTGTAGCAGCAGCAGCAGCAGCTAGGTGCGCTTCTTGCCTGCAGTAAATAGGATGTGTTCCATCAATGGAACACTGTGATAGGAATCATGCCATTCATAGAACACAATGCTTGGATGTGTTCTATTCCTGGAACAATGGGACCATGTGTCACAATGGGACCACGTGTCACAATGGGCAGCCCACAGTCTGTAGCAGCTGCGCAGTAGTAGTCAGCTTCAGTCTGCTGAGGGAGCCTCAGCAGACAGGTGGGCGATGCTCGCCATGGAGATGGAAAAATAGCTTGCTCACTTCACTCCACGCATCATTTCAGTATCTGCAGTTCTTCTGAGAATGGTGCACTCACTCTCTTAAGCGGTTTCCAAAGACAGATTGAATTGAAATCGGGATACACAAGTAGTGTTTTCAAAGCATGATTTTAATGCTTTTTTCAAATGTCGTTGCTCTGTAATTAGTTTTTCTTGGTCCAAGTTGCACGTTTCCAATTCCTTAGCCTTGATTTAACTTGATCAACTCTTCTACTACTACTACTACTACTACTACTACTACTACTACTACTACTACTACTACTCTTATTCACCTCTATATGGGAGGCATTGCACTGTATTCAATCTGTCAGTAAAATAACGATCTATCTTGGCCTTTGCTGCTTGGTAGGTACAGGTGTGACAAGCTGCAGTAATGTGTTTGGCTTTGGAAAGCTACATTTCTTCACACCCACCTGCCACAAGGCCTGCAGCCCCTTCCCCTCAGTACTTCCCCAGTCTTAATTCAAGCATTCAATTCCTACCACATCCCTCATGCAATGATATGTCGTTTTATTTTTGAAACATTGTCCCCCTCTTGTGGCCTTCCAACTTTGAAATTTACTGTTCAATTTTGAATTAATTCATATATGAATTAAATGGAAAAGCAACGATTTATCTGGCGAGTTATTTGAATGTTCGGCCTACGTCCACCTGTCTGACAGACGGTATTCTAGTGGCTTGTAGCAGCAGCAGCAGCAGCTAGGTGCGCTGCTTGCCTGCAGTAAATGGGATGTGTTCCATCCATGGAACACTGTGATAGGAATCATGCCATTCATAGAACACAATGCTTGGATGTGTTCTATTCCTGGAACAATGGGGCCACGTGTCACAATGGGACCACGTGTCACAATGGGCAGCCCACAGTCTGTAGCAGCTGCGCAGTAGTAGTCAGCTTCAGTCTGCTGAGGGAGCCTCAGCAGACAGGTGGGCGATGCTCGCCAGGGAGATGGAAAAATAGCTTGCTCACTTCACTCCACGCATCATTTCAGTATCTGCAGTTCCTCTGAGAATGGTGCACTCACTCTCTTAAGCGGTTTCCAAAGACAGATTGAATTGAAATTGGGATACACAAGTAGTGTTTTCAAAGCATGATTTGAATGCTTTTTTCAAATGTCGTTGCTCTGTAATTAGTTTTTCTTGGTCCAAGTTGCACATTTCCAATTCCTTAGCCTTGATTTAACTTGACCAACTCTTCTACTACTACTACTACTACTACTACTACTACTACTACTACTCTTATTCACCTCTATATGGGAGGCATTGCACTGTATTCAATCTGTCAGTAAAATAACGATCTATCTTGGCCTTTGCTGCTTGGTAGGTACAGGTGTGACAAGCTGCAGTAATGTGTTTGGCTTTGGATAGCTACATTTCTGCACACCCACCTGCTACAAGGCCTGCAGCCCCTTCCCCTCAGTACTTCCCCAGTCTTAATTCAAGCATTCAATTCCTACCACATCCCTCATGCAATGATATGTCGTTTCATTTTTGAAACATTGTCCCCCTCTTGTGGCCTTCCAACTTTGAAATTTACTGTTCAATTTTGAATTAATTCATATATGAATTAAATGGAAAAGCAACGATTTATCTGGCGAGTTATTTGAATGTTCGGCCTACGTCCACCTGTCTGACAGACGGTATTCTAGTGGCTTGTAGCAGCAGCAGCAGCTAGGTGCGCTGCTTGCCTGCAGTAAATAGGATGTGTTCCATCCATGGAACACTGTGATAGGAATCATGCCATTCATAGAACACAATGCTTGGATGTGTTCTATTCCTGGAACAATGGGACCACGTGTCACAATGGGACCACGTGTCACAATGGGCAGCCCACAGTCTGTAGCAGCTGCGCAGTAATAGTCAGCTTCAGTCTGCTGAGGGAGCCTCAGCAGACAGGTGGGCGATGCTCACCAGGGAGATGGAAAAATAGCTTGCTCACTTCACTCCACGCATCATTTCAGTATCTGCAGTTCCTCTGAGAATGGTGCACTCACTCTCTTAAGCGGTTTCCAAAGACAGATTGAATTGAAATCGGGATACACAAGTAGTGTTTTCAAAGCATGATTTGAATGCTTTTTTCAAATGTCGTTACTCTGTAATTAGTTTTTCTTGGTCCAAGTTGCACATTTCCAATTCCTTAGCCTTGATTTAACTTGACCAACTCTTCTACTACTACTACTACTACTACTCTTATTCACCTCTATATGGGAGGCATTGCACTGTATTCAATTTGTCAGTAAAATAACGATCTATCTTGGCCTTTGCTGCTTGGTAGGTACAGGTGTGACAAGCTGCGGTAATGTGTTTGGCTTTGGATAGCTACATTTCTGCACACCCACCTGCTACAAGGCCTGCAGCCCCTTCCCCTCATACTTCCCCAGTCTTAATTCAAGCATTCAATTCCTACCACATCCCTCATGCAATGATATGTCGTTTCATTTTTGAAACATTGTCCCCCTCTTGTGGCCTTCCAACTTTGAAATTTACTGTTCAATTTTGAATTAATTCATATATGAATTAAATGGAAAAGCAACGAATTGTCTGGCGAATTATTTGAATGTTCGGCCTACGTCCACCTGTCTGACAGACGGTATTCTAGTGGCTTGTAGCAGCAGCAGCAGCAGCAGCTAGGTGCGCTGCTTGCCTGCAGTAAACAGGATGTGTTCCATCCATGGAACACTGTGATAGGAATCATGCCATTCATAGAACACAATGCTTGGATGTGTTCTATTCCTGGAACAATGGGACCACGTGTCACAATCGGACCACGTGTCACAATGGGCAGCCCACAGTCTGTAGCAGCTGCGCAGTAGTAGTCAGCTTCAGTCTGCTGAGGGAGCCTCAGCAGACAGGTGGGCGATGCTCGTCAGGGAGATGGAAAAATAGCTTGCACACTTCACTCCACGCATCATTTCAGTATCTGCAGTTCCTCTGAGAATGGTGCACTCACTCTCTTAAGCGGTTTACAAAGACAGATTGAATTGAAATCGGGATACACAAGTAGTGTTTTCAAAGCATGATTTGAATGCTTTTTTCAAATGTCGTTGCTCTGTAATTTTCTTGGTCCAAGTTGCACATTTCCAATTCCTTAGCCTTGATTTAACTTGACCAACTCTTCTACTACTACTACTACTACTCTTATTCACCTCTATGTGGGAGGCATTGCACTGTATTCAATCTGTCAGTAAAATAACGATCTATCTTGGCCTTTGCTTCTTGGTAGGTACAGGTGTGACAAGCTGAGGTAATGTGTTTGGCTTTGGATAGCTACATTTCTGCACACCCACCTGCTACAAGGCCTGCAGACCCTTCCCCTCAGTACTTCCCCAGTCTTAATTCAAGCATTCCATTCCTACCACATCCCTCATGCAATGATATGTCGTTTCATTTTTGAAACATTGTCCCCCTCTTGTGGCCTTCCAACTTTGAAATTTACTGTTCAATTTTGAATTAATTCATATATGAATTAAATGGAAAAGCAACGATTTATCTGGCGAGTTATTTGAATGTTCGGCCTACGTCCACCTGTCTGACAGACGGTATTCTAGTGGCTTGTAGCAGCAGCAGCAGCAGCTAGGTGCGCTGCTTGCCTGCAGTAAATAGGATGTGTTCCATCCATGGAACACTGTGATAGGAATCATGCCATTCATAGAACACAATGCTTGGATGTGTTCTATTCCTGGAACAATGGGACCACGTGTCACAATGGGACCACGTGTCACAATGGGCAGCCCGCAGTCTGTAGTAGTCAGCTTCAGTCTGCTGAGGTAGCCTCAGCAGACAGGTGGGCGATGCTCGCCAGTAAGATGGAAAAATAGCTTGCTCACTTCACTCCACGCATCATTTCAGTATCTGCAGTTCCTCTGAGAATGGTGCACTCACTCTCTTAAGCGGTTTCCAAAGACAGATTGAATTGAAATTGGGATACACAAGTAGTGTTTTCAAAGCATGATTTGAATGCTTTTTTCAAATGTCGTTGCGCTGTAATTAGTTTTTCTTGGTCCAAGTTGCACATTTCCAATTCCTTAGCCTTGATTTAACTTGACCAACTCTTCTACTACTACTACTACTACTTCTACTACTACTCTTATTCACCTCTATATGGGAGGCATTGCACTGTATTCAATCTGTCAGTAAAATAACGATCTATCTTGGCCTTTGCTGCTTGGTAGGTACAGGTGTGACAAGCTGCAGTAATGTGTTTGGCTTTGGATAGCTACATTTCTGCACACCCACCTGCTACAAGGCCTGCAGCCCCTTCCCCTCAGTACTTACCCAGTCTTAATTCAAGCATTCAATTCCTACCACATCCCTCATGCAATGATATGTCGTTTCATTTTTGAAACATTGTCCCCCTCTTGTGGCCTTCCAACTTTGAAATTTACTGTTCAATTTTGAATTAATTCATATATGAATTAAATGGAAAAGCAACGATTTATCTGGTGAGTTATTTGAATGTTCGGCCTACGTCCACCTGTCTGACAGACGGTATTCTAGTGGCTTGTAGCAGCAGCAGCAGCAGCAGCAGCTAGGTGCGCTGCTTGCCTGCAGTAAATAGGATGTGTTCCATCAATGGAACACTGTGATAGGAATCATGCCATTCATAGAACACAATGCTTGGATGTGTTCTATTCCTGGAACAATAGGACCACGTGTCACAATGGGCAGCCCACAGTCTGTAGCAGCTGCGCAGTAGTAGTCAGCTTCAGTCTGCTGAGGGAGCCTCAGCAGACAGTTGGGCGATGCTCGCCAGGGAGATGGAAAAATAGCTTGCTCACTTCACTCCACACATCATATCAGTATCTGCAGTTCCTCTGAGAATGGTGCACTCACTCTCTTAAGAGGTTTACAAAGACTGATTGAATTGAAATCGGGATACACAAGAAGTGTTTTCAAAGCATGATTTGAATGCTTTTTTCAAATGTCGTTGCTCTGTAATTAGTTTTTCTTGGTCCAAGTTGCACATTTCCAATTCCTTAGCCTTGATTTAACTTGACCAACTCTTCTACTACTACTACTACTACTACTACTCTTATTCACCTCTATATGGGAGGCATTGCACTGTATTCAATCTGTCAGTAAAATAACGATCTATCTTGGCCTTTGCTGCTTGGTAGGTACAGGTGTGACAAGCTGCAGTAATGTGTTTGGCTTTGGATAGCTACATTTCTGCACACCCACCTGCTACAAGGCCTGCAGCCCCTTCCCCTCAGTACTTCCCCAGTCTTAATTCAAGCATTCAATTCCTACCACATCCCTCATGCAATGACATGTCGTTTCATTTTTGAAACATTGTCCCCCTCTTGTGGCCTTCCAACTTTGAAATTTACTGTTCAATTTTGAATTAATTCATATATGAATTAAATGGAAAAGCAACGATTTATCTGGCGAGTTATTTGAATGTTCGGCCTACGTCCACCTGTCTGACAGACGGTATTCTAGTGGCTTGTAGCAGCAGCAGCAGCAGCAGCTAGGTGCGCTGCTTTCCTGCAGTAAATATGGTCCCATTGGCATGATTCTACCAAGAAATGTGATTCTTCATTCAAAACGCTGGTTTTTGCTATTGGGCTCTATTGAATAATGAATGTTTTGAATTTTCTCCAAAAGTAAAGTAGTTGCAAACTCATGCTTTTAGAGACTTGTTTGGGCTAATGAGAGGAGTAGAAAAACATCAAAAATTTCAGTCCTGCACGATTCTACCAAGAAATGTGTGTTCATTGAAACCGCT
This sequence comes from Dendrobates tinctorius, assembly GCF_039654945.1. Lineage (NCBI taxonomy): Eukaryota > Metazoa > Chordata > Amphibia > Anura > Dendrobatidae > Dendrobates > Dendrobates tinctorius. The sequence continues at coordinate 29,866,803 of NW_027361793.1, forward strand.
GGTTTTTGATAGTTTGGGCCCTATTGAATAATGAATGTTTTGAATTTTCTCCAAAAGTAAAGTAGTTGCAAACTCATGCTTTTAGAGACTTGTTTGGGCTCATGAGAGTAGAAAAACATCAGAAATTTCAGTCCTGCATGATTCTACCAAGAAATGTGTGTTCATTGAAACCGCTGGTTTTTGATAGTTTGGGCCCTATTGAATAATGAATGTTTTGAATTTTCTCCAAAAATAAAATAGTTGCAAACTCATCCTTTTGGAAACTTGTTTGGGCTGTTGAGAGGAGTAAAAAACCATCAAAAATTTCAATCCTGCATGATTCTACCAAGAAATATGATTCTTCATTCAAAACGCTGGTTTTTGCTATTGGGCTCTATTGAATAATGAATGTTTTGAATTTTCTCCAAAAGTAAAGTAGTTGCAAACTCATGCTTTTAGAGACTTGTTTGGGCTCATGAGAGGAGTAGAAAAACATCAAAAATTTCAGTCCTGCATGATTCTACCAAGAAATGTGTGTTCATTCAAACCGCTGGTTTTTGATAGTTTGGGCCCTATTGAATAATGAATGTTTTGAATTTTCTCCAAAAGTAAAGTAGTTGCAAACTCATCCTTTTAGAAACTTGTTTGGGCTGTTGAGAGGAGTAAAAAACCATCAAAAATTTCAATCCTGCATGATTCTACCAAGAAATGTGATTCTTCATTCAAAACGCTGGTTTTTGCTATTGGGCTCTATTGAATAATGAATGTTTTGAATTTTCTCCAAAAGTAAAGTAGTTGCAAACTCATGCTTTTAGAGACTTGTTTGGGCTCATGAGAGGAGTAGAAAAACATCAAAAATTTCAGTCCTGCATGATTCTACCAAGAAATGTGTGTTCATTGAAACTGCTGGTTTTTGATAGTTTGGGCCCTATTGAATAATGAATGTTTTGAATTTTCTCCAAAAGTAAAGTAGTTGCAAACTCATCCTTTTAGAAACTTGTTTGGGCTGTTGAGAGGAGTAAAAAACCATCAAAAATTTCAATCCTGCATTATTTTACCAAGAAATGTGATTCTTCATTCAAAACCTGATTTTTGCTCTTGGGCTCTATTGAATAATGAATGTTTTGAATTTTCTCCAAAAGTAAAGTAGTTGCAAACTCATGCTTTTAGAGACTTGTTTGGGCTCATGAGAGGAGTAGAAAAACATCAAAAATTTCAGTCCTGCATGATCCCACCAAGAAATGTGTGTTTATTGAAACCACTGGTTTTTGATAGTTTGGGCCCTATTGAATAATGAATGTTTTGAATTTTCTCCAAAAATAAAGTAGTTGCAAACTCATCCTTTTAGAAACTTGTTTGGGCTGTTGAGAGGAGTAAAAAACCATCAAAAATTTCAATCCTGCATGATTCTACCAAGAAATGTGATTCTTCATTCAAAACGCAGGTTTTTGCTATTGGGCTCTATTGAATAATGAATGTTTTGAATTTTCTCCAAAAGTAAAGTAGTTGCAAACTCATCCTTTTAGAGACTTGTTTGGGCTCATGAGAGGAGTAGAAAACCATCAAAAATTTCAGTCCTGCACGATTCTACCAAGAAATGTGTGTTCATTCAAACCGCTGGTTTTTGATATTTTGGGCCCTATTGAATAATGAATGTTTTGAATTTTCTCCAAAAGTAAAGTAGTTGCAAACTCATCCTTTTAGAAACTTGTTTGGGCTGTTGAGAGGAGTAAAAAACCATCAAAAATTTCAATCCTGCATGATTCTACCAAGAAATGTGATTCTTCATTCAAAACGCTGGTTTTTGCTATTGGGCTCTATTGAATAATGAATGTTTTGAATTTTCTCCAAAAGTAAAGTAGTTGCAAACTCATCCTTTTAGAGACTTGTTTGGGCTAATGAGAGGAGTAGAAAAACATCAAAAATTTCAGTCCTGCACGATTTTACCAAGAAATGTGTGTTCATTCAAACCGCTGGTTTTTGATAGTTTGGGCCCTATTGAATAATGAATGTTTTGAATTTTCTCCAAAAGTAAAGTAGTTGCAAACTCATCCTTTTAGAAACTTGTTTGGGTTGTTGAGAGGAGTAAAAAACCATCAAAAATTTCAATCCTGCATGATTCTACCAAGAAATGTGATTCTTCATTCAAAACCTGATTTTTGCTATTGGGCTCTATTGAATAATGAATGTTTTGAATTTTCTTCAAAAGTAAAGTAGTTGCAAACTCATGCTTTTAGAGACTTGTTTGGGCTCATGAGAGGAGTAGAAAAACATCAAAAATTTCAGTCCTGCATGATTCTACCAAGAAATGTGTGTTCATTGAAACCGCTGGTTTTTGATAGTTTGGGCCCTATTGAATAATGAATGTTTTGAATTTTCTCCAAAAGTAAAGTAGTTGCAAACTCATCCTTTTAGAAACTTGTTTGGGCTGTTGAGAGGAGTAAACAACCATCAAAAATTTCAATCCTGCATGATTCTACCAAGAAATGTGATTCTTCATTCAAAACGCTGGTTTTTGCTATTGGGCTCTATTGAATAATGAATGTTTTGAGTTTTCTCCAAAAGTAAAGTAGTTGCAAACTCATCCTTTTAGAGACTTGTTTGGGCTCATGAGAGGAGTAGAAAAACATCAAAAATTTCAGTCCTGCACGATTCTACCAAGAAATGTGTGTTCATTCAAACCGCTGGTTTTTGATATTTTGGGCCCTATTGAATAATGAATGTTTTGAATTTTCTCCAAAAGTAAAGTAGTTGCAAACTCATCCTTTTAGAAACTTGTTTGGGCTGTTGAGAGGAGTAAAAAACCATCAAAAATTTCAATCCTGCATGATTCTACCAAGAAATGTGATTCTTCATTCAAAACCTGATTTTTGCTATTGGGCTCTATTGAATAATGAATGTTTTGAATTTTCTCCAAAAGTAAAGTAGTTGCAAACTCATCCTTTTAGAGACTTGTTTGGGCTAATGAGAGGAGTAGAAAAACATCAAAAATTTCAGTCCTGCACGATTCTACCAAGAAATGTGTGTTCATTCAAACCGTTGGTTTTTGATAGTTTGGGCCCTATTGAATAATGAATGTTTTGAATTTTCTCCAAAAGTAAAGTAGTTGCAAACTCATCCTTTTAGAAACTTGTTTGGGCTGTTGAGAGGAGTAAAAAACCATCAAAAATTTCAATCCTGCATGATTCTACCAAGAAATGTGATTCTTCATTCAAAACCTGATTTTTGCTATTGGGCTCTATTGAATAATGAATGTTTTGAATTTTCTTCAAAAGTAAAGTAGTTGCAAACTCATGCTTTTAGAGACTTGTTTGGGCTCATGAGAGGAGTAGAAAAACATCAAAAATTTCAGTCCTGCATGATTCTACCAAGAAATGTGTGTTCATTGAAACCGCTGGTTTTTGATAGTTTGGGCCCTATTGAATAATGAATGTTTTGAATTTTCTCCAAAAGTAAAGTAGTTGCAAACTCATCCTTTTAGAAACTTGTTTGGGCTGTTGAGAGGAGTAAACAACCATCAAAAATTTCAATCCTGCATGATTCTACCAAGAAATGTGATTCTTCATTCAAAACGCTGGTTTTTGCTATTGGGCTCTATTGAATAATGAATGTTTTGAGTTTTCTCCAAAAGTAAAGTAGTTGCAAACTCATCCTTTTAGAGACTTGTTTGGGCTCATGAGAGGAGTAGAAAAACATCAAAAATTTCAGTCCTGCACGATTCTACCAAGAAATGTGTGTTCATTCAAACCGCTGGTTTTTGATATTTTGGGCCCTATTGAATAATGAATGTTTTGAATTTTCTCCAAAAGTAAAGTAGTTGCAAACTCATCCTTTTAGAAACTTGTTTGGGCTGTTGAGAGGAGTAAAAAACCATCAAAAATTTCAATCCTGCATGATTCTACCAAGAAATGTGATTCTTCATTCAAAACCTGATTTTTGCTATTGGGCTCTATTGAATAATGAATGTTTTGAATTTTCTCCAAAAGTAAAGTAGTTGCAAACTCATGCTTTTAGAGACTTGTTTGGGCTCATGAGAGGAGTAGAAAAACATCAAAAATTACAGTCCTGCATGATTCTACCAAGAAATGTGTGTTCATTGACACCGCTGGTTTTTGATAGTTTGGGCCCTATTGAATAATGAATGTTTTGAATTTTCTCCAAAAGTAAAGTAGTTGCAAACTCATGCTTTTAGAGACTTGTTTGGGCTCATGAGAGGAGTAGAAAAACATCAAAAATTTCAGTCCTGCATGATTCTACCAAGAAATGTGTGTTCATTGAAACCGCTGGTTTTTGATAGTTTGGGCCCTATTGAATAATGAATGTTTTGAATTTTCTCCAAAAGTAAAGTAGTTGCAAACTCATCCTTTTAGAGACTTGTTTGGGCTAATGAGAGGAGTAGAAAAACATCAAAAATTTCAGTCCTGCACGATTCTACCAAGAAATGTGTGTTCATTGAAACCGCTGGTTTTTGATAGTTTGGGCCCTATTGAATAATGAATGTTTTGAATTTTCTCCAAAAGTAAAGTAGTTGCAAACTCATGCTTTCAGAGACTTGTTTGGGCTCATGAGAGGAGTAGAAAAACATCAAAAATTTCAGTCCTGCATGATTCTACCAAGAAATGTGTGTTCATTGAAACCGCTGGTTTTTGATAGTTTGGGCCCTATTGAATAATGAATGTTTTGAATTTTCTCCAAAAGTAAAGTAGTTGCAAACTCATGCTTTTAGAGACTTGTTTGGGCTCATGAGAGTAGAAAAACATCAGAAATTTCAGTCCTGCATGATTCTACCAAGAAATGTGTGTTCATTGAAACCGCTGGTTTTTGATAGTTTGGGCCCTATTGAATAATGAATGTTTTGAATTTTCTCCAAAAATAAAATAGTTGCAAACTCATCCTTTTAGAAACTTGTTTGGGCTGTTGAGAGGAGTAAAAAACCATCAAAAATTTCAATCCTGCATGATTCTACCAAGAAATGTGATTCTTCATTCAAAACGCTGGTTTTTGCTATTGGGCTCTATTGAATAATGAATGTTTTGAATTTTCTCCAAAAGTAAAGTAGTTGCAAACTCATGCTTTTAGAGACTTGTTTGGGCTCATGAGAGGAGTAGAAAAACATCAAAAATTTCAGTCCTGCATGATTCTACCAAGAAATGTGTGTTCATTCAAACCGCTGGTTTTTGATGGTTTGGGCCCTATTGAATAATGAATGTTTTGAATTTTCTCCAAAAGTAAAGTAGTTGCAAACTCATCCTTTTAGAAACTTGTTTGGGCTGTTGAGAGGAGTAAAAAACCATCAAAAATTTCAATCCTGCATGATTCTACCAAGAAATGTGATTCTTCATTCAAAACCTGATTTTTGCTATTGGGCTCTATTGAATAATGAATGTTTTGAATTTTCTTAAAAAGTAAAGTAGTTGCAAACTCATGCTTTTAGAGACTTGTTTGGGCTCATGAGAGGAGTAGAAAAACATCAAAAATTTCAGTCCTGCATGATTCTACCAAGAAATGTGTGTTCATTGAAACCGCTGGTTTTTGATAGTTTGGGCCCTATTGAATAATGAGTGTTTTGAATTTTCTCCAAAAGTAAAGTAGTTGCAAACTCATCCTTTTAGAAACTTGTTTGGGCTGTTGAGAGGAGTAAAAAACCATCAAAAATTTCAATCCTGCATGATTCTACCAAGAAATGTGATTCTTCATTCAAAACGCTGGTTTTTGCTATTGGGCTCTATTGAATAATGAATGTTTTGAATTTTCTCCAAAATTAAAGTAGTTGCAAACTCATGCTTTTAGAGACTTGTTTGGGCTCATGAGAGGAGTAGAAAAACATCAAAAATTTCAGTCCTGCATGATTCTACCAAGAAATGTGTGTTCATTGAAACCGCTGGTTTTTGATAGTTTGGGCCCTATTGAATAATGAATGTTTTGAATTTTCTCCAAAAGTAAAGCAGTTGCAAACTCATCCTTTTAGAAACTTGTTTGGGCTGTTGAGAGCAGTAAAAAACCATCAAAAATTTCAATCCTGCATGATTCTACCAAGAAATGTGATTCTTCATTCAAAACGCTGTTTTTTGCTATTGGGCTCTATTGCATAATGAATGTTTTGAATTTTCTCAAAAAGTGAAGTAGTTGCAGACTCATCCTTTTAGAGACTTGTTTGGGCTAATGAGAGGAGTAGAAAAACATCAAAAATTTCAGTCCTGCACGATTCTACCAAGAAATGTGTGTTCATTCAAACCGCTGGTTTTTGATAGTTTGGCCCTATTGAATAATGAATGTTTTGAATTTTCTCCAAAAGTAAAGTAGTTGCAAACTCATCCTTTTAGAAACTTGTTTGGGCTGTTGAGAGGAGTAAAAAACCATCAAAAATTTCAATCCTGCATGATTCTACCAAGAAATGTGATTCTTCATTCAAAACCTGATTTTTGCTATTGGGCTCTATTGAATAATGAATGTTTTGAATTTTCTCCAAAAGTAAAGTAGTTGCAAACTCATGCTTTTAGAGACTTGTTTGGGCTCATGAGAGGAGTAGAAAAACATCAAAAATTTCAGTCCTGCATGATTCTACCAAGAAATGTGTGTTCATTGAAACCGCTGGTTTTTGATAGTTTGGGCCCTATTGAATTATGAATGTTTTGAATTTTCTCCAAAAGTAAAGTAGTTGCAAACTCATCCTTTTAGAAACTTGTTTGGGCTGTTGAGAGGAGTAAAAAACCATCAAAAATTTCAATCCTGCATGATTCTACCAAGAAATGTGATTCTTCATTCAAAACCTGATTTTTGCTATTGGGCTCTATTGAATAATGAATGTTTTGAATTTTCTCCAAAAGTAAAGTAGTTGCAAACTCATGCTTTTAGAGACTTGTTTGGTCTCATGAGAGGAGTAGAAAAACATCAAAAATTTCAGTCCTGCATGATTCTACCAAGAAATGTGTGTTCATTGAAACCGCTGGTTTTTGATAGTTTGGGCCCTATTGAATAATGAATGTTTTGAATTTTCTCCAAAAGTAAAGTAGTTGCAAACTCATCCTTTTAGAAACTTGTTTGGGCTGTTGAGAGGAGTAAGGCCGGTTTCACATTAGCGCATTTTCAGCGCGCGCACGGCCGGGGGTAGCTCCGCCCCCGATCCGGCTCTCTGCCCGGCGTGCCCGCCCCTTCCTTGTAGCGCCGCCTCCTAGCGGACAGCGGCGCCTGCGATCGGCGCACCCTATCTTTAGCATAGGGTGCGCCGATCGTGCGCAGGCCGTGCGCTAGTTGCGCTTTGACCTGCGCTGCGCACTTTTGACGGTGCGCCGTGCGCGCCAAAATCAAACTTTTCGGATTTTGGCGCGCACGGCGCACCGTCAAAAGTGCGCAGCGCAGGTCAAAGCGCAACTAGCGCACGGCCTGCGCACGATCGGCGCACCCTATGCTAAAGATAGGGTGCGCCGATCGCAGGCGCCGCTGTCCGCTAGGAGGCGGCGCTACAAGGAAGGGGCGGGCACGCCGGGCAGAGAGCCGGATTGGGGGCGGAGCTACCCCCGGCCGTGCGCGCGCTGAAAATGCGCTAATGTGAAACCAGCCTAAACAACCATCAAAAATTTCAATCCTGCATGATTCTACCAAGAAATGTGATTCTTCATTCAAAACGCTGGTTTTTGCTATTGGGCTCTATTGAATAATGAATGTTTTGAATTTTCTCCAAAAGTAAAGTAGTTGCAAACTCATCCTTTTAGAGACTTGTTTGGGCTAATGAGAGGAGTAGAAAAACATCAAAAATTTCAGTCCTGCACGATTCTACCAAGAAATGTGTGTTCATTGAAACCGCTGGTTTTTGATAGTTTGGGCCCTATTGAATAATGAATGTTTTGAATTTTCTCCAAAAGTAAAGTAGTTGCAAACTCATCCTTTTAGAAACTTGTTTGGGCTGTTGAGAGGAGTAAAAAACCATCAAAAATTTCAATCCTGCATGATTCTACCAAGAAATGTGATTCTTCATTCAAAACCTGATTTTTGCTATTGGGCTCTATTGAATAATGAATGTTTTGAATTTTCTCCAAAAGTAAAGTAGTTGCAAACTCATGCTTTTAGAGACTTGTTTGGGCTCATGAGAGGAGTAGAAAAACATCAAAAATTTCAGTCCTGCATGATTCTACCAAGAAATGTGTGTTCATTGAAACCGCTGGTTTTTGATAGTTTGGGCCCTATTGAATAATGAATGTTTTGAATTTTCTCCAAAAGTAAAGTAGTTGCAAACTCATCCTTTTAGAAACTTGTTTGGGCTGTTGAGAGGAGTAAAAAACCATCAAAAATTTCAATCCTGCATGATTCTACCAAGAAATGTGATTCTTCATTCAAAACGCTGGTTTTTGCTATTGGGCTCTATTGAATAATGAATGTTTTGAATTTTCTCCAAAAGTAAAGTAGTTGCAAACTCATGCTTTTAGAGACTTGTTTGGGCTCATGAGAGGAGTAGAAAAACATCAAAAATTTCAGTCCTGCATGATTCTACCAAGAAATGTGTGTTCATTGAAACTGCTGGTTTTTGATAGTTTGGGCCCTATTGAATAATGAATGTTTTGAATTTTCTCCAAAAATAAAGTAGTTGCAAACTCATCCTTTTAGAAACTTGTTTGGGCTGTTGAGAGGAGTAAAAAACCATCAAAAATTTCAATCCTGCATGATTCTACCAAGAAATGTGATTCTTCATTCAAAACCTGATTTTTGCTATTGGGCTCTATTGAATAATGAATGTTTTGAATTTTCTCCAAAAGTAAAGTAGTTGCAAACTCATCCTTTTAGAGACTTGTTTGGGCTCATGAGAGGAGTAGAAAAACATCAAAAATTTCAGTCCTGCACGATTCTACCAAGAAATGTGTGTTCATTCAAACCGCTGGTTTTTGATATTTTGGGCCCTATTGAATAATGAATGTTTTGAATTTTCTCCAAAAGTTAAGTAGTTGCAAACTCATCCTTTTAGAAACTTGTTTGGGCTGTTGAGAGGAGTAAAAAACCATCAAAAATTTCAATCCTGCATGATTCTACCAAGAAATGTGATTCTTCATTCAAAACCTGATTTTTGCTATTGGGCTCTATTGAATAATGAATGTTTTGAATTTTCTCCAAAAGTAAAGTAGTTGCAAACTCATGCTTTTAGAGACTTGTTTGGGCTCATGAGAGGAGTAGAAAAACATCAAAAATTTCAGTCCTGCATGATTCTACCAAGAAATGTGTGTTCATTGAAACCGCTGGTTTTTGATAGTTTGGGCCCTATTGAATAATGAATGTTTTGAATTTTCTCCAAAAGTAAAGTAGTTGCAAACTCATCCTTTTAGAAACTTGTTTGGGCTGTTGAGAGGAGTAAACAACCATCAAAAATTTCAATCCTGCATGATTCTACCAAGAAATGTGATTCTTCATTCAAAACGCTGGTTTTTGCTATTGGGCTCTATTGAATAATGAATGTTTTGAGTTTTCTCCAAAAGTAAAGTAGTTGCAAACTTATCCTTTTAGAGACTTGTTTGGGCTCATGAGAGGAGTAGAAAAACATCAAAAATTTCAGTCCTGCACGATTCTACCAAGAAATGTGTGTTCATTCAAACCGCTGGTTTTTGATATTTTGGGCCCTATTGAATAATGAATGTTTTGAATTTTCTCCAAAAGTAAAGTAGTTGCAAACTCATCCTTTTAGAAACTTGTTTGGGCTGTTGAGAGGAGTAAAAAACCATCAAAAATTTCAATCCTGCATGATTCTACCAAGAAATGTGATTCTTCATTCAAAACCTGATTTTTGCTATTGGGCTCTATTGAATAATGAATGTTTTGAATTTTCTTAAAAAGTAAAGTAGTTGCAAACTCATGCTTTTAGAGACTTGTTTGGGCTCATGAGAGGAGTAGAAAAACATCAAAAATTTCAGTCCTGCATGATTCTACCAAGAAATGTGTGTTCATTGAAACCACTGGTTTTTGATAGTTTGGGCCCTATTGAATAATGAATGTTTTGAATTTTCTCCAAAAGTAAAGTAGTTGCAAACTCATCCTTTTAGAAACTTGTTTGGGCTGTTGAGAGGAGTAAAAAACCATCAAAAATTTCAATCCTGCATGATTCTACCAAGAAATGTGATTCTTCATTCAAAACGCTGGTTTTTGCTATTGGGCTCTATTGAATAATGAATGTTTTGAATTTTCTCCAAAATTAAAGTAGTTTCAAACTCATGCTTTTAGAGACTTGTTTGGGCTCATGAGAGGAGTAGAAAAACATCAAAAATTTAAGTCCTGCATGATTCTACCAAGAAATGTGTGTTCATTGAAACCGCTGGTTTTTGATAGTTTGGGCCCTATTGAATAATGAATGTTTTGAATTTTCTCCAAAAGTAAAGTAGTTGCAAACTCATCCTTTTAGAAACTTGTTTGGGCTGTTGAGAGCAGTAAAAAACCATCAAAAATTTCAATCCTGCATGATTCTACCAAGAAATGTGATTCTTCATTCAAAACGCTGGTTTTTGCTATTGGGCTCTATTGAATAATGAATGTTTTGAATTTTCTCCAAAAGTAAAGTAGTTGCAGACTCATGCTTTTAGAGACTTGTTTGGGCTCATGAGAGGAGTAGAAAAACATCAAAAATTTCAGTCCTGCATGATTCTACCAAGAAATGTGTGTTCATTGAAACCGCTGGTTTTTGATAGTTTGGGCCCTATTGAATAATGAATGTTTTGAATTTTCTCCAAAAGTAAAGTAGTTGCAAACTCATCCTTTTAGAAACTTGTTTGGGCTGTTGAGAGGAGTAAGGCCGGTTTCACATTAGCGCATTTTCAGTGCGCGCACGGCCGGGGGTAGCTCCGCCCCCGATCCGGCTCTCTGCCCGGCGTGCCCGCCCCTTCCTTGTAGCACCGCCTCCTAGCGGACAGCGGCGCCTGTGATCGGCGCACCCTATCTTTAGCATAGGGTGCGCCGATCGTGCGCAGGACGTGTGCTAGTTGCGCTTTGACCTGCGCTGCGCACTTTTGACGGTGCGCCGTGCGTGCCAAAATCAAACTTTTCGGATTTTGGCGCGCACGGCGCACCGTCAAAAGTGCGCAGCGCAGGTCAAAGCGCAACTAGCGCACGGCCTGCGCACGATCGGCGCACCCTATGCTAAAGATAGGGTGCGCCGATCGCAGGCGCCGCTGTCCGCTAGGAGGCGGCGCTACAAGGAAGGGGCGGGCACGCCGGGCAGAGAGCCGGATCGGGGGCGGAGCTACCCACGGCCGTGCGCGCGCTGAAAATGCGCTAATGTGAAACCAACCTAAACAACCATCAAAAATTTCAATCCTGCATGATTCTACCAAGAAATGTGATTCTTCATTCAAAACGCTGGTTTTTGCTATTGGGCTCTATTGAATAATGAATGTTTTGAATTTTCTCCAAAAGTAAAGTAGTTGCAAACTCATCCTTTTAGAGACTTGTTTGGGCTAATGAGAGGAGTAGAAAAACATCAAAAATTTCAGTCCTGCACGATTCTACCAAGAAATGTGTGTTCATTGAAACCGCTGGTTTTTGATAGTTTGGGCCCTATTGAATAATGAATGTTTTGAATTTTCTCCAAAAGTAAAGTAGTTGCAAACTCATCCTTTTAGAAACTTGTTTGGGCTGTTGAGAGGAGTAAAAAACCATCAAAAATTTCAATCCTGCATGATTCTACCAAGAAATGTGATTCTTCATTCAAAACCTGATTTTTGCTATTGGGCTCTATTGAATAATGAATGTTTTGAATTTTCTACAAAAGTAAAGTAGTTGCAAACTCATGCTTTTAGAGACTTGTTTGGGCTCTTGAGAGGAGTAGAAAAACATCAAAAATTTCAGTCCTGCATGATTCTACCAAGAAATGTGTGTTCATTGAAACCGCTGGTTTTTGATAGTTTGGGCCCTATTGAATTATGAATGTTTTGAATTTTCTCCAAAAGTAAAGTAGTTGCAAACTCATCCTTTTAGAAACTTGTTTGGGCTGTTGAGAGGAGTAAAAAACCATCAAAAATTTCAATCCTACATGATTCTACCAAGAAATGTGATTCTTCATTCAAAACCTGATTTTTGCTATTGGGCTCTATTGAATAATGAATGTTTTGAATTTTCTCCAAAAGTAAAGTAGTTGCAAACTCATGCTTTTAGAGACTTGTTTGGTCTCATGAGAGGAGTAGAAAAACATCAAAAATTTCAGTCCTGCACGATTCTACCAAGAAATGTGTGTTCATTCAAACCGCTGGTTTTTGATATTTTGGGCCCTATTGAATAATGAATGTTTTGAATTTTCTCCAAAAGTAAAGTAGTTGCAAACTCATCCTTTTAGAAACTTGTTTGGGCTGTTGAGAGGAGTAAAAAACCATCAAAAATTTCAATCCTGCATGATTCTACCAAGAAATGTGATTCTTCATTCAAAACCTGATTTTTGCTATTGGGCTCTATTTAATAATGAATGTTTTGAATTTTCTCCAAAAGTAAAGTAGTTGCAAACTCATGCTTTTAGAGACTTGTTTGGGCTCATGAGAGGAGTAGAAAAACATCAAAAATTTCAGTCCTGCATGATTCTACCAAGAAATGTGTGTTCATTGTAACCGCTGGTTTTTGATAGTTTGGGCCCTATTGAATAATGAATGTTTTGAATTTTCTCCAAAAGTAAAGTAGTTGTATTCCTGGAACAATGGGACAACGTGTCACAATGGGACCACGTGTCACAATGGGCAGCCCACAGTCTGTAGCAGCTGCGCAGTAGTAGTCAGCTTCAGTCTGCTGAGGGAGCCTCAGCAGACAGGTGGGCGATGCTCGCCAGGGAGATGGAAAAATAGCTTGCTCACTTCACTCCACGCATCATTTCAGTATCTGCAGTTCCTCTGAGAATGGTGCACTCACTCTCTAAAGCGGTTTCCAAAGACAGATTGAATTGAAATTGGGATACACAAGTAGTGTTTTCAAAGCATGATTTGAATGCTTTTTTCAAATGTCGTTGCTCTGTAATTAGTTTTTCTTGGTCCAAGTTGCACATTTCCAATTCCTTAGCCTTGATTTAACTTGACCAACTCTTCTACTACTACTACTACTACTACTCTTATTCACCTCTATATGGGAGGCATTGCACTGTATTCAATCTGTCAGTAAAATAACGATCTATCTTGGCCTTTGCTGCTTGGTAGGTACAGGTGTGACAAGCTGCAGTAATGTGTTTGGCTTTGGATAGCTACATTTCTGCACACCCACCTGCTACAAGGCCTGCAGCCCCTTCCCCTCAGTACTTCCCCGGTCTTAATTCAAGCATTCAATTCCTACCACATCCCTCATGCAATGATATGCCGTTTCATTTTTGAAACATTGTCCCCCTCTTGTGGCCTTCCAACTTTGAAATTTACTGTTCAATTTTGAATTAATTCATATATGAATTAAATGGAAAAGCAACGATTTATCTGGCGAGTTATTTGAATGTTCGGCCTACGTCCACCTGTCTGACAGACGGTATTCTAGTGGCTTGTAGCAGCAGCAGCAGCAGCTAGGTGCGCTGCTTGCCTGCAGTAAATAGGATGTGTTCCATCCATGGAACACTGTGATAGGAATCATGCCATTCATAGAACACAATGCTTGGATGTGTTCTATTCCTGGAACAATGGGACCACGTGTCACAATGGTATCACGTGTCACAATGGGCAGCCCACAGTCTGTAGCAGCTGCGCAGTAGTAGTCAGCTTCAGTCTGCTGAGGGAGCCTCAGCAGACAGGTGGGCGATGCTCGCCAGGGAGATGGAAAAATAGCTTGCTCACTTCACTCCACGCATCAGTTCAGTATCTGCAGTTCCTCTGAGAATGGTGCACTCACTCTCTTAAGCGGTTTCCAAAGACAGATTGAATTGAAATCGGGATACACAAGTAGTGTTTTCAAAGGATGATTTGAATGCTTTTTTCAAATGTCGTTGCTCTGTAATTAGTTTTTCTTGGTCCAAGTTGCACATTTCCAATTCCTTAGCCTTGATTTAACTTGACCAACTCTTCTACTACTACTACTACTACTCTTATTCACCTCTATATGGGAGGCATTGCACTGTACTCAATCTGTCAGTAAAATAACGATCTATCTTGGCCTTTGCTGCTTGGTAGGTACAGGTGTGACAAGCTGCAGTAATGTGTTTGGCTTTGGATAGCTACATTTCTGCACACCCACCTGCTACAAGGCCTGCAGCCCCTTCCCCTCAGTACTTCCCCAGTCTTAATTCAAGCATTCAATTTCTACCACATCCCTCATGCAATGATATGTCGTTTCATTTTTGAAATATTGTCCCCCTCTTGTGGCCTTCCAACTTTGAAATTTACTGTTCAATTTTGAATTAATTCATATATGAATTAAATGGAAAAGCAACGATTTATCTGGCGAGTTATTTGAATGTTCGGCCTACGTCCACCTGTCTGACAGACGGTATTCTAATGGCTTGTAGCAGCAGCAGCAGCTAGGTGCGCTGCTTGCCTGCAGTAAATAGGATGTGTTCCATCCATGGAACACTGTGATAGGAATCATGCCATTCATAGAACACAATTCTTGGATGTGTTCTATTCCTGGAACAATGGGACCACGTGTCACAATGGGATCACGTGTCACAATGGGCAGCCCACAGTCTGTAGCAGCTGCGCAGTAGTAGTCAGCTTCAGTCTGCTGAGGGAGCCTCAGCAGACAGGTGGGCGATTCTCGCCAGGGAGATGGAAAAATAGCTTGCTCACTTCACTCCACGCATCATTTCAGTATCTGCAGTTCCTCTGAGAATGGTGCACTCACTCTCTTAAGCGGTTTCCAAAGACAGATTGAATTGAAATTGGGATACACAAGTAGTGTTTTCAAAGCATGATTTGAATGCTTTTTTCAAATGTCGTTGCTCTGTAATTAGTTTTTCTTGGTCCAAGTTGCACATTTCCAATTCCTTAGCCTTGATTTAACTTGACCAACTCTTCTACTACTACTACTACTACTACTGAATAAGTCACCTCTATATGGGAGGCATTGCACTGTATTCAATCTGTCAGTAAAATAACGATCTATCTTGGCCTTTGCTGCTTGGTAGGTACAGGTGTGACAAGCTGCAGTAATGTGTTTGGCTTTGGATAGCTACATTTCTGCACACCCACCTGCTACAAGGCCTGCAGCCCCTTCCCCTCAGTACTTCCCCAGTCTTAATTCAAGCATTCAATTCCTACCACATCCCTCATGCAATGATATGTCGTTTCATTTTTGAAACATTGTCCCCCTCTTGTGGCCTTCCAACTTTGAAATTTACTGTTCAATTTTGAATTAATTCATATATGAATTAAATGGAAAAGCAACGATTTATCTGGCGAGTTATTTGAATGTTCGGCCTACGTCCACCTGTCTAACAGACGGTATTCTAGTGGCTTGTAGCAGCAGCAGCAGCAGCAGCTAGGTGCGCTGCTTGCCTGCAGTAAATAGGATGTGTTCCATCCATGGAACAATGTGATAGGAATCATGCCATTCATAGAACACAATTCTTGGATGTGTTCTATTCCTGGAACAATGGGACAAGGTGTCACAATGGGACCACGTGTCACAATGGGCAGCCCACAGTCTGTAGCAGCTGCGCAGTAGTAGTCAGCTTCAGTCTGCTGAGGGAGCCTCAGCAGACAGGTGGGCGATTCTCGCCAGGGAGATGGAAAAATAGCTTGCTCACTTCACTCCACGCATCATTTCAGTATCTGCAGTTCCTCTGAGAATGGTGCACTCACTCTCTAAAGCGGTTTCCAAAGACAGATTGAATTGAAATTGGGATACACAAGTAGTGTTTTCAAAGCATGATTTGAATGCTTTTTTCAAATGTCGTTGCTCTGTAATTAGTTTTTCTTGGTCCAAGTTGCACATTTCCAATTCCTTAGCCTTGTTTTAACTTGACCAACTCTTCTACTACTACTACTACTACTACTCTTATTCACCTCTATATGGGAGGCATTGCACTGTATTCAATCTGTCAGTAAAATAACGATCTATCTTGGCCTTTGCTGCTTGGTAGGTACAGGTGTGACAAGCTGCAGTAATGTGTTTGGCTTTGGATAGCTACATTTCTGCACACCCACCTGCTACAAGGCCTGCAGCCCCTTCCCCTCAGTACTTCCCCGGTCTTAATTCAAGCATTCAATTCCTACCACATCCCTCATGCAATGATATGCCGTTTCATTTTTGAAACATTGTCCCCCTCTTGTGGCCTTCCAACTTTGAAATTTACTGTTCAATTTTGAATTAATTCATATATGAATTAAATGGAAAAGCAACGATTTATCTGGCGAGTTATTTGAATGTTCGGCCTACGTCCACCTGTCTGACAGACGGTATTCTAGTGGCTTGTAGCAGCAGCAGCAGCAGCAGCTAGGTGCGCTGCTTGCCTGCAGTAAATAGGATGTGTTCCATCCATGGAACACTGTGATAGGAATCATGCCATTCATAGAACACAATGCTTGGATGTGTTCTATTCCTGGAACAATGGGACCACGTGTCACAATGGGACCACGTGTCACAATGGTCAGCACACAGTCTGTAGCAGCTGCGCAGTAGTAGTCAGCTTCAGTCTGTTGAGGGAGCCTCAGCAGACAGGTGGGCGATGCTCGCCAGGGAGATGGAAAAATAGCTTGCTCACTTCACTCCACGCATCAGTTCAGTATCTGCAGTTCCTCTGAGAATGGTGCACTCACTCTCTTAAGCGGTTTCCAAAGACAGATTGAATTGAAATCGGGATACACAAGTAGTGTTTTCAAAGCATGATTTGAATGCTTTTTTCAAATGTCGTTGCTCTGTAATTAGTTTTTCTTGGTCCACGTTGCACATTTCCAATTCCTTAGCCTTGATTTTACTTGACCAACTCTTCTACTACTACTACTACTACTCTTATTCACCTCTATATGGGAGGCATTGCACTGTATTCAATCTGTCAGTAAAATAACGATCTATCTTGGCCTTTGCTGCTTGGTAGGTACAGGTATGACAAGCTGCAGTAATGTGTTTGGCTTTGGATAGCTACATTTCTGCACACCCACCTGCTACAAGGCCTGCAGCCCCTTCCCCTCAGTACTTCCCCAGTCTTAATTCAAGCATTCAATTTCTACCACATCCCTCATGCAATGATATGTCATTTCATTTTTGAAACATTGTCCCCCTCTTGTGGCCTTCCAACTTTGAAATTTACTGTTCAATTTTGAATTAATTCATATATGAATTAAATGGAAAAGCAACGATTTATCTGGCGAGTTATTTGAATGTTCGGCCTACGTCCACCTGTCTGACAGACGGTATTCTAGTGGCTTGTAGCAGCAGCAGCAGCAGCAGCTAGGTGCGCTGCTTGCCTGCAGTAAATAAGATGTGTTCCATCCATGGAACACTGTGATAGGAATCATGCCATTCATAGAACACAATGCTTGGAATTGTTCTATTCCTGGAACAATTTGACCACGTGTCACAATGGGACCACATGTCACAATGGGCCGCCCACAGTCTGTAGCAGCTGCTCAGTAGTAGTCAGCTTCAGTCTGCTGAGGGAGCCTCAGCAGACAGGTGGGCGATGCTCGCCAGGGAGATGGAAAAATAGCTTGCTCACTTCACTCCACACATCTTTTCAGTATCTGCAGTTCCTTTGAGAATGGTGCACTCACTCTCTTAAGCGGTTTCCAAAGACAGATTGAATTGAAATCGGGATACACAAGTAGTGTTTTCAAAGCATGATTTGAACGCTTTTTTTCAAATGTCGTTGCTCTGTAATTAGTTTTTCTTGGTGCAAGTTGCACATTTCCAATTCCTTAGCCTTGATTTAACTTGACCAACTCTTCTACTACTACTACTACTACTACTACTACTCTTATTCAACTCTATATGGGAGGCATTGCACTGTATTCAATCTGTCAGTAAAATAACGATCTATCTTGGCCTTTGCTGCTTGGTAGGTACAGGTGTGACAAGCTGCGGTAATGTGTTTGGCTTTGGATAGCTACATTTCTGCACACCCACCTGCTACAAGGCCTGCAGCCCCTTCCCCTCAGTACTTCCCCAGTCTTAATTCAAGCATTCAATTCCTACCACATCCCTCATGCAATGATATGTCGTTTCATTTTTGAAACATTGTCCCCCTCTTGTGGCCTTCCAACTTTGAAATTTACTGTTCAATTTTGAATTAATTCATATATGAATTAAATGGAAAAGCAACGATTTATCTGGCGAGTTATTTGAATGTTCGGCCTACGTCCACCTGTTTCCAAAGACAGATTGAATTGAAATCGGGATACACAAGTAGTGTTTTCAAAGCATGATTTGAATGCTTTTTTCAAATGTCGTTGCTCTGTAATTAGTTTTTCTTGGTCCAAGTTGCACATTTCCAATTCCTTAGCCTTGATTTAACTTGACCAACTCTTCTACTACTACTACTACTCTTATTCACCTCTATATGGGAGGCATTGCACTGTATTCAATCTGTCAGTAAAATAAGCCTTTAAAGAATTATCTGAATTTTACTGGGAAGATTTTGAACTAGAATACTTGGGGATAATTTTCCCTAAAGATTTGAAACTCATTGTTTCTAAGAATATGGAACATCTCAGTAAGAAAATCTTAAAAGACCTTTCTGGTTATAATAATTGCGATCTATCCCTGATAGGAAGAACCTTGGTAATAAAAACATATATTTTACCTAAAATTCTTTTTGTACTTAGGAATTTACCTCTTACGATTCCCACTTCCCTTTTATTTAAAATCCAAAAAGCAATTAACCTTTTTATCTGGAAAGGGAAGAAACCTAGAGTTGCTACTGAAATTTTATATAAGAAAAAGAGTAATGGAGGCCTTGCACTCCCCAATATTCAAATCTATTTTCAAGCTTCTCTTATTCTTCAGAGTCAACTGTGGTTTTCTACGAAAACACTTCCCGCTTGGTTGGACCTTGAGCTAGAACATTATGGGACTAGTTCAATATCAGATTTTTTCTTTAAAAATCTGCTATCTCCTTCGATCATTACTTATCAACATCCTGTTGTAAATTCTATACTGACTATGTGGAGGAGTTACACAAAATTAAAGAAAGGCGACGACAGGAAAAGCATTTTGAAAAAATTCCCATTAAAATTATTATCAAAAATATATAAATGTCCAGTTCCAGAGGAGTGGTGCAGCTTTAAAATTAATACGGTAGGGGATTTATGGGACGGACAAAATTTTTTACCCTTTAATGAAATTAAAAATAAATTTCATGTCCCGTCTACACATTTCACCTCTTATCTACTTCTGAAAGATCTTCTGCGGAAATTTTTGACTAGTAGAGCTTTGAATTCGGATATTGTGGCCTCCATGTTTGCAAATGTTGCTCTTAAGTCGACTTGGAGTCTTAAAAACATATATTCCCACCCTAATGACAACACCGAACTCTTTAAAAATGTATACATTCAAAGATGGGAAAGGGATTTTAACATAAAATTTGATGAAGACCAATGAGGGAAGGCCATAAAGTTTTCAAATGCATCTACTATTTCTGCGACTTTACAGGAGTCTTTCTTTAAAACTTTAATTAGATGGCATTACACTCCGATTAGGTTAGCTCATATAGATAATAAATACTCCCCTCTATGCTGGAGGAATTGTGGTTTACCAGGTAACCTGTACCACATTTTCTGGAGCTGTCCTAAATTGAAGAGATTGTGGAAAGAAGTTACGAATCATATAAATACTCTCTCTGACAACGCAGTGAAGGTCACCCCACAAATGGCATTACTTTCTTTGGGCACTGAAGAAATAAATCCTGTTATTCGATTTGTAATGATACATACTTTTTTGGTGACCAAAAACGCTATAGCTTTCTGGTGGCTTAAAACTGATTTACCTTCTTTTGCTGATATTTTAGGTAAATTACGGACTCATAATTCTATGGAGAAAAGATTTGCCTTTATTAATGGTACTCTCCATAAATATCACACTAAATGGGATGTTTGGAATTTGAAATTTTCTTAATTTATGTTATCTAACACTCTACTGTAAACTCAATATGACAATGTTGGTTCCTTTTTTGAGAGGATTGCATTCAAGCGATGTATTATATTTGTTTCTTATGTACACTACTTGTATTAAACAATTTTATTTAATGTGTGATGTAACACGTAGAGTAGAGTTCTCTACTTTTTACTTTGTCCATTTACCCTTTCCCTCTATACTTGAAACTTTAATAAAAATATTTAAACAAAAAAGCATGAGTTTGCAACTACTTTACTTTTGGAGAAAATTCAAAACATTCATTATTCAATAGAACCCAATAGCAAAAATCAGCGTTTTGAATGAAGAATCACATTTCTTGGTAGAATCATGCAGGATTGAAATTTTTGATGGTTTTTTACTCCTGTCAACAGCCCAAACAAGTTTCAAAAAGGATGAGTTTGCAACTACTTTACTTTTGGAGAAAATTCAAAACATTCATTATTCAATAGGGCCCAAAATATCAAAAACCAGCGGTTTGAATGAACACACATTTCTTGGTAGAATCATGCAGGACTGAAATTTTTGATGTTTTTCTACTCCTCTCATGAGCCCAAACAAGTCTATAAAAGCAATAGCTTGCAACTACTTTACTTTTGGAGAAAATTCAAAACATTCATTATTCAATAGAACCCAATAGCAAAAACCAGCGTTTTGAATGAAGAATCACATTTCTTGGTAGAATCATGCAGGATTGAAATTTTTGATGGTTTTTTACTCCTCTCAACAGCCCAAACAAGTTTCTAAAAGGATGAGTTTGCAACTACTTTACTTTTGGAGAAAATTCAAAACATTCATTATTCAATAGGGCCCAAAATATCAAAAACCAGCGGTTTGAATGAACACTCACATTTCTTGGTAGAATCGTGCAGGACTGAAATTTTTGATGTTTTTCTACTCCTCTCATGAGCACAAACAAGTCTCTAAAAGGATGAGTTTGCAACTACTTTACTTTTGGAGAAAATTCAAAACATTCATTATTCAATAGAACCCAATAGCAAAAATCAGCGTTTTGAATGAAGAATCACATTTCTTGGTAGAATCATGCAGGATTGAAATTTTTGATGGTTTTTTACTCCTCTCAACAGCCAAAACAAGTTTCTAAAAGGATGAGTTTGCAACTACTTTACTTTTGGAGAAAATTCAAAACATTCATTATTCAATAGGGCCCAAACTATCAAAAACCAGCGGTTTGAATGAACACTCACATTTCTTGGTAGAATCGTGCAGGACTGAAATTTTTGATGTTTTTCTACTCCTCTCATGTGCACAAACAAGTCTCTAAAAGGATGAGTTTGCAACTACTTTACTTTTGGAGAAAATTCAAAACATTCATTATTCAATAGGGTAAAAAAAAATCAAAAACCAGCGGTTTGAATGAACACTCACATTTCTTGGTAGAATCGTGCAGGACTGAAATTTTTGATGTTTTTCTACTCCTCTCATGAGCCCAAACCAAGACTCTAAAAGGATGAGTTTGCATCTACTTTACTTTTGGAGAAAATTCAAAACATTCATTATTCAATAGAGCCCAATAGCAAAAACCAGCGTTTTGAATGAAGAATCACATTTCTTGGTAGAATCATGCAGGATTGAAATTTTTGATGGTTTTTTACTCCTCTCAACAGCCCAAACAAGTTTCTAAAAGGATGAGTTTGCAACTACTTTACTTTTGGAGAAAATTCAAAACATTCATTATTCAATAGGGCCCAAAATATCAAAAACCAGCGGTTTGAATGAACACACATTTCTTGGTAGAATCATGCAGGACTGAAATTTTTGATGTTTTTCTACTCCTCTCATGAGCCTAAACAAGTCTCTAAAAGCATGAGTTTGCAACTACTTTACTTTTGGAGAAAATTCAAAACATTCATTATTCAATAGAACCTAATAGCAAAAATCAGCGTTTTGAATGAAGAATCACATTTCTTGGTAGAATCATGCAGGATTGAAATTTTTGATGGTTTTTTACTCCTCTCAACAGCCCAAACAAGTTTCTAAAAGGATGAGTTTGCAACTACTTTACTTTTGGAGAAAATTCAAAACATTAATTATTCAATATGGCCCAAACTATCAAAAACCAGCGGTTTGAATGAACACTCACATTTCTTGGTAGAATCGTGCAGGACTGAAATTTTTGATGTTTTTCTACTCCTCTCATGAGCCCAAACAAGACTCTAAAAGGATGAGTTTGCAACTACTTTACTTTTGGAGAAAATTCAAAACATTCATTATTCAATAGAGCCCAATAGCAAAAACCAGCGTTTTGAATGAAGAATCACATTTCTTGGTAGAAAATGCAGGATTAAAATTTTTGATGGTCTTTTACTCCTCTCAACAGCCCAAACAAGTTTCTAAAAGGATGAGTTTGCAACTACTTTACTTTTGGAGAAAATTCAAAACATTCATTATTCAATAGGGCCCAAAATATCAAAAACCAGCGGTTTCAATGAACACACATTTCTTGGTAGAATCGTGCAGGACTGAAATTTTTGATGTTTTTCTACTCCTCTCATGAGCCCAAACAAGTCTATAAAAGGATGAGTTTGCAACTACTTTACTTTTGGAGAAAATTCAAAACATTCATTATTCAATAGAACCCAATAGCAAAAATCAGCGTTTTGAATGAAGAATCACATTTCTTGGTAGAATCATGCAGGATTTAAATTTTTGATGGTTTTTTACTCCTCTCAACAGCCCAAACAAGTTTCCAAAAGGATGAGTTTGCAACTACTTTACTTTTGGAGAAAATTCAAAACATTCATTATTCAATAGGGCCCAAACTATCAAAAACCAGCGGTTTGAATGAACACTCACATTTCTTAGTAGAATCGTGCAGGACTGAAATTTTTGATGTTTTTCTACTCCTCTCATGAGCACAAACAAGTCTCTAAAAGGATGAGTTTGCAACTACTTTACTTTTGGAGAAAATTCAAAACATTCATTATTCAATAGGGTAAAAAAAAATCAAAAACCAGCGGTTTGAATGAACACTCACATTTCTTGGTAGAATCGTGCAGGACTGAAATTTTTGATGTTTTTCTACTCCTCTCATGAGCCCAAACCAAGACTCTAAAAGGATGAGTTTGCATCTACTTTACTTTTGGAGAAAATTCAAAACATTCATTATTCAATAGAGCCCAATAGCAAAAACCAGCGTTTTGAATGAAGAATCACATTTCTTGGTAAAATCATGCAGGATTGAAATTTTTGATGGTTTTTTACTCCTCTCAACAGCCCAAACAAGTTTCTAAAAGGATGAGTTTGCAACTACTTTACTTTTGGAGAAAATTCAAAACATTCATTATTCAATAGGGCCCAAAATATCAAAAACCAGCGGTTTGAATGAAGAATCACATTTCTTGGTAGAATCATGCAGGATTGAAATTTTTGATGGTTTTTTACTCCTCTCAACAGCCCAAACAAGTTTCTAAAAGGATGAGTTTGCAACTACTTTACTTTTGGAGAAAATTCAAAACATTAATTATTCAATATGGCCCAAACTATCAAAAACCAGCGGTTTGAATGAACACTCACATTTCTTGGTAGAATCGTGCAGGACTGAAATTTTTGATGTTTTTCTACTCCTCTCATGAGCCCAAACAAGACTCTAAAAGGATGAGTTTGCAACTACTTTACTTTTGGAGAAAATTCAAAACATTCATTATTCAATAGAGCCCAATAGCAAAAACCAGCGTTTTGAATGAAGAATCACATTTCTTGGTAGAAAATGCAGGATTAAAATTTTTGATGGTCTTTTACTTCTCTCAACAGCCCAAACAAGTTTCTAAAAGGATGAGTTTGCAACTACTTTACTTTTGGAGAAAATTCAAAACATTCATTATTCAATAGGGCCCAAAATATCAAAAACCAGCGGTTTGAATGAACACACATTTCTTGGTAGAATCGTGCAGGACTGAAATTTTTGATGTTTTTCCACTCCTCTCATGAGCCCAAACAAGTCTATAAAAGGATGAGTTTGCAACTACTTTACTTTTGGAGAAAATTCAAAACATTCATTATTCAATAGAACCCAATAGCAAAAATCAGCGTTTTGAATGAAGAATCACATTTCTTGGTAGAATCATGCAGGATTTAAATTTTTGATGGTTTTTTACTCCTCTCAACAGCCCAAACAAGTTTCCAAAAGGATGAGTTGCAACTACTTTACTTTTGGAGAAAATTCAAAACATTCATTATTCAATAGGGCCCAAACTATCAAAAACCAGCGGTTTGAATGAACACTCACATTTCTTGGTAGAATCGTGCAGGACTGAAATTTTTGATGTTTTTCTACTCCTCTCATGAGCACAAACAAGTCTCTAAAAGGATGAGTTTGCAACTACTTTACTTTTGGAGAAAATTCAAAACATTCATTATTCAATAGGGTAAAAAAAAATCAAAAACCAGCGGTTTGAATGAACACTCACATTTCTTGGTAGAATCGTGCAGGACTGAAATTTTTGATGTTTTTCTACTCCTCTCATGAGTCCAAACCAAGACTCTAAAAGGATGAGTTTGCATCTACTTTACTTTTGGAGAAAATTCAAAACATTCATTATTCAATATGGCCCAAACTATCAAAAACCAGCGGTTTGAATGAACACACATTTCTTGGTAGAATCATGCAGGACTGAAATTTTTGATGTTTTTCTACTCCTCTCATGAGCCCAAACAAGACTCTAAAAGGATGAGTTTGCAACTATTTTACTTTTGGAGAAAATTCAAAACATTCATTATTCAATAGAGCCCAATAGCAAAAACCAGCGTTTTGAATGAAGAATCACATTTCTTGGTAGAAAATGCAGGATTGAAATTTTTGATGGTTTTTTACTCCTCTCAACAGCCCAAACAAGTTTCTAAAAGGATGAGTTTGCAACTACTTTACTTTTGGAGAAAATTCAAAACATTCATTATTCAATAGGGCCCAAAGTATCAAAAACCAGCGGTTTGAATGAACACACATTTCTTGGTAGAATCGTGCAGGACTGAAATTTTTGATGTTTTTCTACTCCTCTCATGAGCCCAAACAAGTCTGTAAAAGGATGAGTTTGCAACTACTTTACTTTTGGAGAAAATTCAAAACATTCATTATTCAATAGAACCCAATAGCAAAAATCAGCGTTTTGAATGAAGAATCACATTTCTTGGTAGAATCATGCAGGATTGAAATTTTTGATGGTTTTTTACTCCTCTCAACAGCCCAAACAAGTTTCCAAAAGGATGAGTTTGCAACTACTTTACTTTTGGAGAAAATTCAAAACATTCATTATTCAATAGGGCCCAAAATATCAAAAACCAGCGGTTTGAATGAACACACATTTCTTGGTAGAATCATGCAGGACTGAAATTTTTGATGTTTTTCTACTCCTCTCATGAGCCCAAACAAGTCTCTAAAAGCATGAGCTTGCAACTACTTTACTTTTGGAGAAAATTCAAAACATTCATTATTCAATAGAACCCAATAGCAAAAATCAGCGTTTTGAATGAAGAATCACATTTCTTGGTAGAATCATGCAGGATTGAAATTTTTGATGGTTTTTTACTCCTCTCAACAGCCCAAACAAGTTTCTAAAAGGATGACTTTGCAACTACTTTACTTTTGGAGAAAATTCAAAACATTCATTATTCAATAGGGCCCAAACTATCAAAAACCAGCGGTTTTAATGAACACTCACATTTCTTGGTAGAATCGTGCAGGACTGAAATTTTTGATGTTTTTCTACTCCTCTCATGAGCACAAACAAGTCTCTAAAAGGATGAGTTTGCAACTACTTTATTTTTGGAGAAAATTCAAAACATTCATTATTCAATAGAGCCCAATAGCAAAAACCAGCGTTTTGAATGAAGAATCATATTTCTTGGTAGAATCATGCAGGATTGAAATTTTTGATGGTTTTTTACTCCTCTCAACAGCCCAAACAAGTTTCAAAAAGGATGAGTTTGCAACTACTTTACTTTTGGAGAAAATTCAAAACATTCATTATTCAATAGGGCCCAAAATATCAAAAACCAGCGGTTTGAATGAACACACATTTCTTGGTAGAATCATGCAGGACTGAAATTTTTGATGTTTTTCTACTCCTCTCATAAGCCCAAACAAGTCTCTAAAAGCATGAGCTTGCAACTACTTTACTTTTGGAGAAAATTCAAAACATTCATTATTCAATAGAACCCAATAGCAAAAATCAGCGTTTTGAATGAAGAATCATATTTCTTGGTAGAATCATGCAGGATTGAAATTTTTGATGGTTTTTTACTCCTCTCAACAGCCCAAACAAGTTTCAAAAAGGATGAGTTTGCAACTACTTTACTTTTGGAGAAAATTCAAAACATTCATTATTCAATAGGGCCCAAACTATCAAAAACCAGCGGTTTGAATGAACACTCACATTTCTTGGTAGAATCGTGCAGGACTGAAATTTTTGATGTTTTTCTACTCCTCTCATGAGCACAAACAAGTCTCTAAAAGGATGAGTTTGCAACTACTTTACTTTTGGAGAAAATTCAAAACATTCATTATTCAATAGGGTAAAAAAAAATCAAAAACCAGCGGTTTGAATGAACACTCACATTTCTTGGTAGAATCGTGCATGACTGAAATTTTTGATGTTTTTCTACTCCTCTCATGAGCCCAAACCAAGACTCTAAAAGGATGAGTTTGCATCTACTTTACTTTTGGAGAAAATTCAAAACATTCATTATTCAATAGAGCCCAATAGCAAAAACCAGTGTTTTGAATGAAGAATCACATTTCTTGGTAGAATCATGCAGGATTGAAATTTTTGATGGTTTTTTACTCCTCTCAACAGCCCAAACAAGTTTCCAAAAGGATGAGTTTGCAACTACTTTACTTTTGGAGAAAATTCAAAACATTCATTATTCAATAGGGCCCAAACTATCAAAAACCAGCGGTTTGAATGAACACTCACATTTCTTGGTAGAATCGTGCAGGACTGAAATTTTTGATGTTTTTCTACTCCTCTCATGAGCACAAACAAGTCTCTAAAAGGATGAGTTTGCAACTACTTTACTTTTGGAGAAAATTCAAAATATTCATTATTCAATAGGGTAAAAAAAAATCAAAAACCAGCGGTTTGAATGAACACTCACATTTCTTGGTAGAATCGTGCAGGACTGAAATTTTTGATGTTTTTCTACTCCTCTCATGAGCCCAAACCAAGACTCTAAAAGGATGAGTTTGCATCTACTTTACTTTTGGAGAAAATTCAAAACATTCATTATTCAATATGGCCCAAACTATCAAAAACCAGCGGTTTGAATGAACACACATTTCTTGGTAGAATAATGCAGGACTGAAATTTTTGATGTTTTTCTACTCCGCTCATGAGCCCAAACAAGACTCTAAAAGGATGAGTTTGCAACTATTTTACTTTTGGAGAAAATTCAAAACATTCATTATTCAATAGAGCCCAATAGCAAAAACCAGCGTTTTGAATGAAGAATCACATTTCTTGGTAGAAAATGCAGGATTGAAATTTTTGATGGTTTTTTACTCCTCTCAACAGCCCAAACAAGTTTCTAAAAGGATGAGTTTGCAACTACTTTACTTTGAGAAAATTCAAAACATTCATTATTCAATAGGGCCCAAAATATCAAAAACCAGCGGTTTGAATGAACACACATTTCTTGGTAGAATCGTGCAGGACTGAAATTTTTGATGTTTTTCTACTCCTCTCATGAGCCCAAACAAGTCTATAAAAGGATGAGTTTGCAACTACTTTACTTTTGGAGAAAATTCAAAACATTCATTATTCAATAGAACCCAATAGCAAAAATCAGCGTTTTGAATGAAGAATCACATTTCTTGGTAGAATCATGCAGGATTGAAATTTTTGATGGTTTTTTACTCCTCTCAACAGCCCAAACAAGTTTCTAAAAGGATGAGTTTGCAACTACTTTACTTTTGGAGAAAATTCAAAACATTCATTATTCAATAGGGCCCAAACTATCAAAAACCAGCGGTTTGAATGAACACTCACATTTCTTGGTAGAATCGTGCAGGACTGAAATTTTTGATGTTTTTCTACTCCTCTCATGAGCCCAAACCAAGACTCTGAAAGGATGAGTTTGCATCTACTTTACTTTTGGAGAAAATTCAAAACATTCATTATTCAATATGGCCCAAACTATCAAAAACCAGCGGTTTGAATGAACACACATTTCTTGGTAGAATCATGCAGGACTGAAATTTTTGATGTTTTTCTACTCCGCTCATGAGCCCAAACAAGACTCTAAAAGGATGAGTTTGCAACTATTTTACTTTTGGAGAAAATTCAAAACATTCATTATTCAATAGAGCCCAATAGCAAAAACCAGCGTTTTGAATGAAGAATCACATTTCTTGGTAGAAAATGCAGGATTGAAATTTTTGATGTTTTTTTACTCCTCTCAACAGCCCAAACAAGTTTGTAAAAGGATGAGTTTGCAACTACTTTACTTTGAGAAAATTCAAAACATTCATTATTCAAAAGGGCCCAAAATATCAAAAACCAGCGGTTTGAATGAACACACATTTCTTGGTAGAATCGTGCAGGACTGAAATTTTTGATGTTTTTCTACTCCTCTCATGAGCCCAAACAAGTCTATAAAAGGATGAGTTTGCAACTACTTTACTTTTGGAGAAAATTCAAAACATTCATTATTCAATAGAACCCAATAGCAAAAATCAGCGTTTTGAATGAAGAATCACATTTCTTGGTAGAATCATGCAGGATTGAAATTTTTGATGGTTTTTTACTCCTCTCAACAGCCCAAACAAGTTTCTAAAAGGATGAGTTTGCAACTACTTTACTTTTGGAGAAAATTCAAAACATTCATTATTCAATAGGGCCCAAACTATCAAAAACCAGCGGTTTGAATGAACACTCACATTTCTTGGTAGAATCGTGCAGGACTGAAATTTTTGATGTTTTTCTACTCCTCTCATGAGCACAAACAAGTCTCTAAAAGGATGAGTTTGCAACTACTTTATTTTTGGAGAAAATTCAAAACATTCATTATTCAATAGAGCCCAAAAGCAAAAACCAGCGTTTTGAATGAAGAATCACATTTCTTGGTAGAATCATGCAGGATTGAAATTTTTGATGGTTTTTTACTCCTCTCAACAGCCTAAACAAGTTTCAAAAAGGATGAGTTTGCAACTACTTTACTTTTGGAGAAAATTCAAAACATTCATTATTCAATAGGGCCCAAAATATCAAAAACCAGCGGTTTGAATGAACACACATTTCTTGGTAGAATCATGCAGGACTGAAATTTTTGATGTTTTTCTACTCCTCTCATGAGCACAAACAAGTCTCTAAAAGGATGAGTTTGCAACTACTTTACTTTTGGAGAAAATTCAAAACATTCATTATTCAATAGGGTAAAAAAAAATCAAAAACCAGCGGTTTGAATGAACACTCACATTTCTTGGTAGAATCGTGCAGGACTGAAATTTTTGATGTTTTTCTACTCCTCTCATGAGCCCAAACCAAGACTCTAAAAGGATGAGTTTGCATCTACTTTACTTTTGGAGAAAATTCAAAACATTCATTATTCAATATGGCCCAAACTATCAAAAACCAGCGGTTTGAATGAACACACATTTCTTGGTAGAATCATGCAGGACTGAAATTTTTGATGTTTTTCTACTCCTCTCATGAGCCCAAACAAGACTCTAAAAGGATGAGTTTGCAACTATTTTACTTTTGGAGAAAATTCAAAACATTCATTATTCAGTAGAGCCCAATAGCAAAAACCAGCGTTTTGAATGAAGAATCACATTTCTTGGTAGAAAATGCAGGATTGAAATTTTTGATGGTTTTTTACTCCTCTCAACAGCCCAAACAAGTTTCTAAAAGGATGAGTTTGCAACTACTTTACTTTTGGAGAAAATTCAAAACATTCATTATTCAATAGGGCCCAAAGTATCAAAAACCAGCGGTTTGAATGAACACACATTTCTTGGTAGAATCGTGCAGGACTGAAATTTTTGATGTTTTTCTACTCCTCTCATGAGCCCAAACAAGTCTGTAAAAGGATGAGTTTGCAACTACTTTACTTTTGGAGAAAATTCAAAACATTCATTATTCAATAGAACCCAATAGCAAAAATCAGCGTTTTGAATGAAGAATCACATTTCTTGGTAGAATCATGCAGGATTGAAATTTTTGATGGTTTTTTACTCCTCTCAACAGCCCAAACAAGTTTCCAAAAGGATGAGTTTGCAACTACTTTACTTTTGGAGAAAATTCAAAACATTCATTATTCAATAGGGCCCAAAATATCAAAAACCAGCGGTTTGAATGAACACACATTTCTTGGTAGAATCATGCAGGACTGAAATTTTTGATGTTTTTCTACTCCTCTCATGAGCCCAAACAAGTCTCTAAAAGCATGAGCTTGCAACTACTTTACTTTTGGAGAAAATTCAAAACATTCATTATTCAATAGAACCCAATAGCAAAAATCAGCGTTTTGAATGAAGAATCACATTTCTTGGAAGAATCATGCAGGATTGAAATTTTTGATGGTTTTTTACTCCTCTCAACAGCCCAAACAAGTTTCTAAAAGGATGACTTTGCAACTACTTTACTTTTGGAGAAAATTCAAAACATTCATTATTCAATAGGGCCCAAACTATCAAAAACCAGCGGTTTTAATGAACACTCACATTTCTTGGTAGAATCGTGCAGGACTGAAATTTTTGATGTTTTTCTACTCCTCTCATGAGCACAAACAAGTCTCTAAAAGGATGAGTTTGCAACTACTTTATTTTTGGAGAAAATTCAAAACATTCATTATTCAATAGAGCCCAATAGCAAAAACCAGCGTTTTGAATGAAGAATCATATTTCTTGGTAGAATCATGCAGGATTGAAATTTTTGATGGTTTTTTACTCCTCTCAACAGCCCAAACAAGTTTCAAAAAGGATGAGTTTGCAACTACTTTACTTTTGGAGAAAATTCAAAACATTCATTATTCAATAGGGCCCAAAATATCAAAAACCAGCGGTTTGAATGAACACACATTTCTTGGTAGAATCATGCAGGACTGAAATTTTTGATGTTTTTCTACTCCTCTCATAAGCCCAAACAAGTCTCTAAAAGCATGAGCTTGCAACTACTTTACTTTTGGAGAAAATTCAAAACATTCATTATTCAATAGAACCCAATAGCAAAAATCAGCGTTTTGAATGAAGAATCATATTTCTTGGTAGAATCATGCAGGATTGAAATTTTTGATGGTTTTTTACTCCTCTCAACAGCCCAAACAAGTTTCAAAAAGGATGAGTTTGCAACTACTTTACTTTTGGAGAAAATTCAAAACATTCATTATTCAATAGGGCCCAAACTAT
The DNA here is from genome assembly GCF_039654945.1 of Dendrobates tinctorius. Classification (NCBI taxonomy): domain Eukaryota; kingdom Metazoa; phylum Chordata; class Amphibia; order Anura; family Dendrobatidae; genus Dendrobates; species Dendrobates tinctorius. Next base: position 29,898,133 of record NW_027361793.1, read on the forward strand.
CAAAAACCAGCGGTTTGAATGAACACTCACATTTCTTGGTAGAATCGTGCAGGACTGAAATTTTTGATGTTGTTCTACTCCTCTCATGAGCACAAACAAGTCTCTAAAAGGATGAGTTTGCAACTACTTTACTTTTGGAGAAAATTCAAAACATTCATTATTCAATAGGGTAAAAAAAAATCAAAAACCAGCGGTTTGAATGAACACTCACATTTCTTGGTAGAATCGTGCATGACTGAAATTTTTGATGTTTTTCTACTCCTCTCATGAGCCCAAACCAAGACTCTAAAAGGATGAGTTTGCATCTACTTTACTTTTGGAGAAAATTCAAAACATTCATTATTCAATAGAGCCCAATAGCAAAAACCAGTGTTTTGAATGAAGAATCACATTTCTTGGTAGAATCATGCAGGATTGAAATTTTTGATGGTTTTTTACTCCTCTCAACAGCCCAAACAAGTTTCCAAAAGGATGAGTTTGCAACTACTTTACTTTTGGAGAAAATTCAAAACATTCATTATTCAATAGGGCCCAAACTATCAAAAACCAGCGGTTTGAATGAACACTCACATTTCTTGGTAGAATCGTGCAGGACTGAAATTTTTGATGTTTTTCTACTCCTCTCATGAGCACAAACAAGTCTCTAAAAGGATGAGTTTGCAACTACTTTACTTTTGGAGAAAATTCAAAATATTCATTATTCAATAGGGTAAAAAAAAATCAAAAACCAGCGGTTTGAATGAACACTCACATTTCTTGGTAGAATCGTGCAGGACTGAAATTTTTGATGTTTTTCTACTCCTCTCATGAGCCCAAACCAAGACTCTAAAAGGATGAGTTTGCATCTACTTTACTTTTGGAGAAAATTCAAAACATTCATTATTCAATATGGCCCAAACTATCAAAAACCAGCGGTTTGAATGAACACACATTTCTTGGTAGAATCATGCAGGACTGAAATTTTTGATGTTTTTCTACTCCGCTCATGAGCCCAAACAAGACTCTAAAAGGATGAGTTTGCAACTATTTTACTTTTGGAGAAAATTCAAAACATTCATTATTCAATAGAGCCCAATAGCAAAAACCAGCGTTTTGAATGAAGAATCACATTTCTTGGTAGAAAATGCAGGATTGAAATTTTTGATGGTTTTTTACTCCTCTCAACAGCCCAAACAAGTTTCTAAAAGGATGAGTTTGCAACTACTTTACTTTGAGAAAATTCAAAACATTCATTATTCAATAGGGCCCAAAATATCAAAAACCAGCGGTTTGAATGAACACACATTTCTTGGTAGAATCGTGCAGGACTGAAATTTTTGATGTTTTTCTACTCCGCTCATGAGCCCAAACAAGTCTATAAAAGGATGAGTTTGCAACTACTTTACTTTTGGAGAAAATTCAAAACATTCATTATTCAATAGAACCCAATAGCAAAAATCAGAGTTTTGAATGAAGAATCACATTTCTTGGTAGAATCACGCAGGATTGAAATTTTTGATGGTTTTTTACTCCTCTCAACAGCCCAAACAAGTTTCTAAAAGGATGAGTTTGCAACTACTTTACTTTTGGAGAAAATTCAAAACATTCATTATTCAATAGGGCCCAAACTATCAAAAACCAGCGGTTTGAATGAACACTCACATTTCTTGGTAGAATCGTGCAGGACTGAAATTTTTGATGTTTTTCTACTCCTCTCATGAGCCCAAACCAAGACTCTGAAAGGATGAGTTTGCATCTACTTTACTTTTGGAGAAAATTCAAAACATTCATTATTCAATATGGCCCAAACTATCAAAAACCAGCGGTTTGAATGAACACACATTTCTTGGTAGAATCATGCAGGACTGAAATTTTTGATGTTTTTCTACTCCGCTCATGAGCCCAAACAAGACTCTAAAAGGATGAGTTTGCAACTATTTTACTTTTGGAGAAAATTCAAAACATTCATTATTCAATAGAGCCCAATAGCAAAAACCAGCGTTTTGAATGAAGAATCACATTTCTTGGTAGAAAATGCAGGATTGAAATTTTTGATGTTTTTTTACTCCTCTCAACAGCACAAACAAGTTTCTAAAAGGATGAGTTTGCAACTACTTTACTTTGAGAAAATTCAAAACATTCATTATTCAAAAGGGCCCAAAATATCAAAAGCCAGCGGTTTGAATGAACACACATTTCTTGGTAGAATCGTGCAGGACTGAAATTTTTGATGTTTTTCTACTCCTCTCATGAGCCCAAACAAGTCTATAAAAGGATGAGTTTGCAACTACTTTACTTTTGGAGAAAATTCAAAACATTCATTATTCAATAGAACCCAATAGCAAAAATCAGCGTTTTGAATGAAGAATCACATTTCTTGGTAGAATCATGCAGGATTGAAATTTTTGATGGTTTTTTACTCCTCTCAACAGCCCAAACAAGTTTCTAAAAGGATGAGTTTGCAACTACTTTACTTTTGGAGAAAATTCAAAACATTCATTATTCAATAGGGCCCAAACTATCAAAAACCAGCGGTTTGAATGAACACTCACATTTCTTGGTAGAATCGTGCAGGACTGAAATTTTTGATGTTTTTCTACTCCTCTCATGAGCACAAACAAGTCTCTAAAAGGATGAGTTTGCAACTACTTTATTTTTGGAGAAAATTCAAAACATTCATTATTCAATAGAGCCCAAAAGCAAAAACCAGCGTTTTGAATGAAGAATCACATTTCTTGGTAGAATCATGCAGGATTGAAATTTTTGATGGTTTTTTACTCCTCTCAACAGCCTAAACAAGTTTCAAAAAGGATGAGTTTGCAACTACTTTACTTTTGGAGAAAATTCAAAACATTCATTATTCAATAGGGCCCAAAATATCAAAAACCAGCGGTTTGAATGAACACACATTTCTTGGTAGAATCATGCAGGACTGAAATTTTTGATGTTTTTCTACTCCTCTCATGAGCCCAAACAAGTCTCTAAAAGCATGAGCTTGCAACTACTTTACTTTTGGAGAAAATTCAAAACATTCATTATTCAATAGAACCCAATAGCAAAAATCAGCGTTTTGAATGAAGAATCACATTTCTTGGTAGAATCATGCAGGATTGAAATTTTTGATGGTTTTTTACTCCTCTCAACAGCCCAAACAAGTTTCTAAAAGGATGAGTATGCAACTACTTTACTTTTGGAGAAAATTCAAAACATTCATTATTCAATAGGGTAAAAAAAAATCAAAAACCAGCGGTTTGAATGAACACTCACATTTCTTGGTAGAATCGTGCAGGACTGAAATTTTTGATGTTTTTCTACTCCTCTCATGAGCCCAAACCAAGACTCTAAAAGGATGAGTTTGCATCTACTTTACTTTTGGAGAAAATTCAAAACATTCATTATTCAATAGAGCCCAATAGCAAAAACCAGCGTTTTGAATGAAGAATCACATTTCTTGGTAAAATCATGCAGGATTGAAATTTTTGATGGTTTTTTACTCCTCTCAACAGCCCAAACAAGTTTCTAAAAGGATGAGTTTGCAACTACTTTACTTTTGGAGAAAATTCAAAACATTCATTATTCAATAGGGCCCAAAATATCAAAAACCAGCGGTTTGAATGAAGAATCACATTTCTTGGTAGAATCATGCAGGATTGAAATTTTTGATGGTTTTTTACTCCTCTCAACAGCCCAAACAAGTTTCTAAAAGGATGAGTTTGCAACTACTTTACTTTTGGAGAAAATTCAAAACATTCATTATTCAATAGGGCCCAAAATATCAAAAACCAGCGGTTTGAATGAACACACATTTCTTGGTAGAATCATACAGGACTGAAATTTTTGATGTTTTTCTACTCCTCTCATGAGTCCAAACAAGTCTCTAAAAGCATGAGTTTGCAACTACTTTACTTTTGGAGAAAATTCAAAACATTCATTATTCAATAGAGCCTAATAGCAAAAATCAGGTTTTGAATGAAGAATCACATTTCTTGGTAGAATCATGCAGGATTGAAATTTTGGATGGTTTTTTACTCCTCTCAACAGCCCAAACAAGTTTCTAAAAGGATGAGTTTGCAACTACTTTACTTTTGGAGAAAATTCAAAACATTCTTTATTCAATAGGGCCCAAAATATCAAAAACCAGCGGTTTGAATGAACACACATTTCTTGGTAGAATCATGCAGGACTGAAATTTTTGATGGTTTTTTACTCCTCTCAACAGCCCAAACAAGTTTCTAAAAGGATGAGTTTGCAACTACTTTACTTTTGGAGAAAATTCAAAACATTCATTATTCAATAGGGCCCAAAATATCAAAAACCAGCGGTTTGAATGAACACACATTTCTTGGTAGAATCATGCAGGACTGAAATTTTTGATGTTTTTCTACTCCTCTCATGAGCCCAAACAAGTCTCTAAAAGCATGAGCTTGCAACTACTTTACTTTTGGAGAAAATTCAAAACATTCATTATTCAATAGGGCCCAAACTATCAAAAACCAGCGGTTTGAATGAACACTCACATTTCTTGGTAGAATCATGCAGGACTGAAATTTTTGATGTTTTTCTACTCCTCTCATGAGCCCAAACAAGTCTCTAAAAGCATGAGTTTGCAACTACTTTACTTTTGGAGAAAATTCAAAACATTCAATTGACATTCATTGAATTTTCTAAAAAAGTAAAGTAGTTGCAAACTCATCCTTTTAGAGACTTGTTTGGGCTCATGAGAGGAGTAGAAAAACATCAAAAATTTCAGTCCTGCACGATTCTACCAAGAAATGTGTGTTCATTTAAACCGCTGGTTTTTGATATTTTGGGCCCTATTGAATAATGAATGTTTTGAATTTTCTCCAAAAGTAAAGCAGTTGCAAACTCATCCTTTTAGAAACTTGTTTGGGCTTTTGAGAGGAGTAAAAAACCATCAAAAATTTCAATCCTGCATGATTCTACCAAGAAATGTGATTCTTCATTCAAAACGCTGGTTTTTGCTATTGGGCTCTAATGAATAATGAACGTTTTGAATTTTCTCCAAAAGTAAAGTAGTTGCAAACTCATCCTTTTAGAGTCTTGTTTGGGCTCATGAGAGGAGTAGAAAAACATCAAAAATTTCAGTCCTGCACGATTCTACCAAGAAATGTGAGTGTTCATTCAAACCGCTGGTTTTTGATAGTTTGGGCCCTATTGAATAATGAATGTTTTGAATTTTCTCCAAAACTAAAGTAGTTGCAAACTCATCCTTTTAGAAACTTGTTTGGGCTGTTGAGAGGAGTAAAAAACCATGAAAAATTTCAATCCTGCATGATTCTACCAAGAAATGTGATTCTTCATTCAAAACGCTGGTTTTTGCTAGTGGGCTCTATTGAATAATGAATGTTTTGAATTTTCTCCAAAAGTAAAGTAGTTGCAAACTCATCCTTTTAGAGTCTTGTTTGGGCTCATGAGAGGAGTAGAAAAACAGCAGCAGCAGCAGCAGCAGCTAGGTGCGCTGCTTGCCTGCAGTAAATAGGATGTGTTCCATCCATGGAACACTGTGATAGGAATCATGCCATTCATAGAACACAATGCTTGGATGTGTTCTATTCCTGGAACAATGGGGCCACGTGTCACAATGGGACCACGTGTCACAATGGGCATCCCACAGTCTGTAGCAGCTGCTCAGTAGTAGTCAGCTTCAGTCTGCTGAGGGAGCCTCAGCAGACAGGTGGGCGATGCTCGCCAGGGAGATGGAAAAATAGCTTGCTCACTTCACTCCACGCATCATTTCAGTATCTGCAGTTCCTCTGAGAATGGTGCACTCACTCTCTTAAGCGGTTTCCAAAGACAGATTGAATTGAAATCGGGATACACAAGTAGTGTTTTCAAAGCATGATTTGAATGCTTTTTTCAAATGTCGTTGCTCTGTAATTAGTTTTTCTTGGTCCAAGTTGCACATTTCCAATTCCTTAGCCTTGATTTAACTTGACCAACTCTTCTACTACTACTACTACTACTACTACTACTACAACTACTCTTATTCACCTCTATATGGGAGGCATTGCACTGTATTCAATGTGTCAGTAAAATAACGATCTATCTTGGCCTTTGCTGCTTGGTAGGTACAGGTGTGACAAGCTGCAGTAATGTGTTTGGCTTTGGATAGCTACATTTCTGCACACCCACCTGCTACAAGGCCTGCAGCCCCTTCCCCTCAGTACTTCCCCAGTCTTAATTCAAGCATTCAATTCCTACCACATCCCTCATGCAATGATATGTCGTTTCATTTTTGAAACATTGTCCCCCTGTTGTGGCCTTCCAACTTTGAAATTTACTGTTCAATTTTGAATTAATTTATATATGAATTAAATGGAAAAGCAACGATTTATCTGGCGAGTTATTTGAATGTTCGGCCTACGTCCACCTGTCTGACAGACGGTATTCTAGTGGCTTGTAGCAGCAGCAGCAGCAGCAGCAGCAGCTAGGTGCGCTGCTTGCCTGCAGTAAATAGGATGTGTTCCATCCATGGAACACTGTGATAGGAATCATGCCATTCATAGAACACAATGCTTGGATGTGTTCTATTCCTGGAACAATGGGGCCACGTGTCACAATGGGACCACGTGTCACAATGGGCAGCCCACAGTCTGTAGCAGCTGCGCAGTAGTAGTCAGCTTCAGTCTGCTGAGGGAGCCTCAGCAGACAGGTGGGCGATGCTCACCAGGGAGATGGAAAAATAGCTTGCTCACTTCACTCCACGCATCATTTCAGTATCTGCAGTTCCTCTGAGAATGGTGCACTCACTCTCTTAAGCGGTTTCCAAAGACAGATTGAATTGAAATTGGGATACACAAGTAGTGTTTTCAAAGCATGATTTGAATGCTTTTTTCAAATGTCATTGCTCTTTAATTAGCTTTTCTTGGTCCAAGTTGCACATTTCCAATTCCTTAGCCTTGATTTAACTTGACCAACTCTTCTACTACTACTACTACTACTACTACTACTCTTATTCACCTCTATATGGGAGGCATTGCACTGTATTCAATGTGTCAGTAAAATAACGATCTATCTTGGCCTTTGCTGCTTGGTAGGTACAGGTGTGACAAGCTGCAGTAATGTGTTTGGCTTTGGATAGCTACATTTCTGCACACCCACCTGCTACAAGGCCTGCAGCCCCTTCCCCTCAGTACTTCCCCAGTCTTAATTCAAGCATTCAATTCCTACCACATCCCTCATGCAAAGATATGTCGTTTCATTTTTGAAACATTGTCCCCCTCTTGTGGCCTTCCAACTTTGAAATTTACTGTTCAATTTTGAATTAATTCATATATGAATTAAATGGAAAAGCAACGATTTATCTGGCGAGTTATTTGAATGTTCGGCCTACGTCCACCTGTCTAACAGACGGTATTCTAGTGGCTTGTAGCAGCAGCAGCAGCAGCAGCTAGGTGCGCTGCTTGCCTGCAGTAAATAGGATGTGTTCCATCCATGGAACACTGTGATAGGAATCATGCCATTCATAGAACACAATGCTTGGATGTGTTCTATTCCTGGAACAATGGGACCACGTGTCACAATGGGACCATGTGTCACAATGGGCAGCCCACAGTCTGTAGCAGCTGCGCAGTAGTAGTCAGCTTCAGTCTGCTGAGGGAGCCTCAGCAGACAGGTGGGCGATGCTCGCCAGGGAGATGGAAAAAAAGCTTGCTCACTTCACTCCACGCATCATTTCAGTATCTGCAGTTCCTCTGAGAATGGTGCACTCACCCTCTTAAGCGGTTTCCAAAGACATATTGAATTGAAATTGGGATACACAAGTAGTGTTTTCAAAGCATGATTTGAATGCTTTTTTCAAATGTCGTTGCTCTGTAGTTAGATTTTCTTGGTGCAAGTTGCACATTTCCAATTCCTTAGCCTTGATTTAACTTGACCAACTCTTCTACTACTACTACTACTACTACTACTACTACTACTCTTATTCACCTCTATATGGGAGGCATTGCACTGTATTCAATCTGTCAGTAAAATAACGATCTATCTTGGCCTTTGCTGCTTGGTAGGTACAGGTGTGACAAGCTGCAGTAATGTGTTTGGCTCTGGATAGCTACATTTCTGCACACCCACCTGCTACAAGGCCTGCAGCCCCTTCCCCTCAGCACTTCCCCAGTCTTAATTCAAGCATTCAATTCCTACCACATCCCTCATGCAATGATATGTCGTTTCATTTTTGAAACATTGTCCCCCTCTTGTGGCCTTCCAACTTTGAAATTTACTGTTCAATTTTGAATTAATTCATATATGAATTAAATGGAAAAGCAACGATTTATCTGGCGAGTTATTTGAATGTTCGGCCTACGTCCACCTGTCTGACAGACGGTATTCTAGTGGCTTGTAGCAGCAGCAGCAGCAGCAGCAGCTAGGTGCGCTGCTTGCCTGCAGTAAATAGGATGTGTTCCATCCATGGAACACTGTGATAGGAATCATGCCATTCATAGAACACAATGCTTGGATGTGTTCTATTCCTGGAACAATGGGACCACGTGTCACAATGGGACCACGTGTCACAATGGGCAGCCCACAGTCTGTAGCAGCTGCGCAGTTGTAGTCAGCTTCAGTCTGCTGAGGGAGCCTCAGCAGACAGGTGGGCGATGCTCGCCAGGGAGATGGAAAAATAGCTTGCTCACTTCACTCCACGCATCATTTCAGTATCTGCAGTTCCTCTGAGAATGGTGCACTCACTCTCTAAATCGGTTTCCAAAGACAGATTGAATTGAAATTGGGATAAACAAGTAGTGTTTTCAAAGCATGATTTGAATGCTTTTTTCAAATGTCGTTGCTCTGTAATTAGTTTTTCTTGGTCCAAGTTGCACATTTCCAATTCCTTAGCCTTGATTTAACTTGACCAACTCTTCTACTACTACTACTACTACTACTACTACTCTTTTTCACCTCTATATGGGAGGCATTGCACTGTATTCAATCTGTCAGTAAAATAACGATCTATCTTGGCCTTTGCTGCTTGGTAGGTACAGGTGTGACAAGCTGCAGTAATGTGTTTGGCTTTGGATAGCTACATTTCTGCACACCCACCTGCTACAAGGCCTGCAGCCCCTTCCTGTCATGTCGGACGCTGTTCACACCCCATCATCCGGCAGGCAGAGGTAGTTCCACCTCCAGCCACTATAGCCTCAGTGGCGCCGGCCTGATCTTCAGGCTCTCGGGGGTTAATCCTGCTGGAGACCAGGTTGGATGGTTAGTCACGCCCACGGTCTTTAAATAGTCATGCTGGCCTATGGGCGTCGCCGATTATAGCTTGTGTTTCTTACCAAGTGGTTCCGGTCTGGAGTGGAGGTGTTCAAGAGAGAGAGATTCATATCTGGTGTCGTATGATCCGTCGTTATCCTTTCTCCTTCCCATATTTGTGTTTAGTTGTGCCCTGTTCACATTACTGTTTATTCCTGTGTGGGTGCGGCGCAGTGCAGTTTAAGTTCTCCCTGTCTGTCATTATTTGTGTGGGAGCTTTGGTGGTGACTTCTCACTGGGTGGAGGGTGGAGGGTTAAGTGCAGGGCTGAGCAGGAGATAAGGAAAGGTCGGAGGCTCAGGCATTTGCACCTTCAGCAAAAACCCTGGGTTGAGGGTCAGACAGGGTTTCCCCTAGTAAAGGGACACCACAGGGGCCCCGGGTATTTCAGCCTTAGTTGAACTAAGCCCCCGTGACATTATAATCGGCCACATTTTTTCAGGAGTCCATGGATCCATTAGATTCCATAACCCGCCAGTTGGCGGCGCTGTCCATACAGGTCTCCGAGTTGAATGGGGCAGTTCAGCAGCAGGGCCTGGTAGTAGCAAAGGTGCAAACGGTATCTGCAGGTATCGGTGCAGAGCCGAAGTTTCCGCTGCCAGAACGATTTTCAGGCGATCGCAGCAAATTTGTCGTATTTCGGGAGGCCTGCAAATTATACTTCCGCATGCGGCCAATATCCTCAGGTAATGAGGCCCAGCGAGTAGGGCTGGTGTTGTCATTACTGAGTGGTGACCCCCAAGCATGGGCATTTTCCTTACCACCTGACTCTGCTACATTTCATTCGGTCGATAATGTTTTTTCTGCCCTCGGGCTCATTTACGATGACCCTGACCGACTGGCTCTAACGGAATCTAAAATCCGCGCCCTCCGCCAGGGGGAGCGCTTGGCAGAAGACTATTGTTCGGAATTTCGCCGCTGGGCTGTAGACACACAGTGGAATGACCCAGCACTGCGGAGCCAGTTTATTCATGGGGTATCAGGGAGGGTGAAACAAGCCCTCCTGATGTATGAGACTCCGGCATCATTGGAGTCTGCCATGAGTTTGGTGATACGTATTGATCGCCGTTTTCGTCAGGGGGCACAGGAGACGCTACCTCTGGGGGAAAACAGAGGTGCAGGTGTGGTTGAAGTAGATGAGTCCCCTGAACCTATGCAGATTGCTGGCGTGGCACAGGTTCAGCCTCGCGCTCCGGGAGTCCGGAAGTCCGGAGCATGTTTCTACTGTGGTAAAGGAGGTCATTATGTTAACGTTTGCCCGGTACTACCTAAGAGGGTCACACCGGCGGAAAACTGTTAAGCTCAGAGGGTATGGAGGAGACCCAACTGAGCGTATGCATATCCTCCATGATGGTATCTCAATGTATGCTCCCTGCCAAGGTTATTGTCGCCGGCAGAGAGCTACCTATATCAGTGTTTGTGGATAGCGGTTCCGCCACCAATCTCATAGATGAGGAGTTTGCACACACCGCCGGGTTTAAGATTGAAAAACTTCCTCACCCCATACAGGTGGTGACCATTAATGCTGTTCCCCTCCCTCAAGGGGAGATTACTGAGTTTGTGGCAGAGGTGAAACTCCACATTGGGGTCCTACATTCTGAGTCGGTTACATGTAGGGTCCTCCGTAATCTCCCAGCTCAAATGGTCCTGGGTTTTCCATGGCTGTCCAGGCACAACCCGGTAATTGATTGGAAAACTCAGGACATAGTACAATGGAGTGGTTTCTGCCAAGACAATTGCTTGGCCACATGTGTGTCCGCCGTGACGCCCAGCCTGCCGGAGGCTTTGCAGGATTTCGCGGATGTTTTCTCTGAGAAGGGTTGCTCAGAACTGCCTCCACATAGAGCCTATGACTGTGCTATTAGGTTAAAACCCGGGGCCAAATTACCTAAGGCCAGGATGTTTAATATTTCTGGTCCTGAGAGACAAGCTCTGAAAGACTACATCGCGGAGAGTCTGAGCAAAGGTCACATCCGGCCTTCGTCCTCGCCTGTAGCCGCGGGGTTTTTCTTCATTAAGAAGAAAGATGGGGGGTTACGCCCGTGTCTGGATTTCCGAGAGTTAAACCAGATTACTATCCGTGATCCCTACCCAATGCCGTTGATCCCGGATTTGTTCAACCAGGTAGCGGGGGCAAAATGGTTTTCCAAGCTGGACCTCAGGGGGGCGTATAACCTCATAAGGGTCCGTCAGGGGGATGAGTGGAAGACGGCGTTTAACACTCCTGAGGGTCATTTTGAGAGTCTGGTTATGCCGTTTGGGTTGACCACCGCGCCTGCCGTTTTCCAACATTTTATTAATGATGTCTTTGCTCATGTCCTGGGGAGATTTGTGATTGTATACTTGAAGATATCCTCATTTATTCTAGCGATCGGGACACTCATTTGCAGCATGTTAGGCAGGTGTTACAGTTGCTCCGGGAGAACCAGCTCTATGCTAAGCTGGAAAAATGTTTATTTTTTGTCCAGGAGTTGCCCTTTTTGGGATATATTGTGTCCGCAGCTGGTTTTAAAATGGACACCGCTAAGGTGCAAGCGGTGTTGCAATGGGAGAGGCCGGAGAGTCTGAAAGCACTCCAGCGGTTCCTTGGGTTTGCGAATTATTATAGGAAATTTATAAAACACTTTTCGACTGTCGCCAAACCGCTCACGGACATGACAAAAAAGGGTGCCGATCTGGCGAACTGGCCTGAGGTGGCTATACGTGCATTTGAGCGTCTGAAGAATAGTTTTGCTTCAGCCCCCATTCTGGTGCAACCAGACGTGTCTAAACCTTTTGTGGTAGAGGTTGATGCGTCGGAGGTGGGAGTGGGGGCAGTACTGTCTCAAGGCTCGTCCTTGAGCGAGATGCATCCATGCGCCTACTTCTCCAAGAAGTTGTCGCCGGCCGAACGGAATTATGATATCGGCAACAGGGAGTTGTTGGCCATCAAACTGGCTTTTGAGGAATGGCGACACTTCTTGGAGGGGGCGGCTCACCAGGTCACAGTTATCACCGACCATAAGAATCTGCTCTACCTGGAGTCGGCCAAGCGTCTGTCTCCTAGGCAGGCTCGCTGGGCATTGTTTTTTACTCGTTTCAACTTTCTTGTGACGTACCGTCCCGGGGCTAAAAACACCAAGGCGGATGCTTTGTCTAGGTGTTTTCCGGGGGGAGAACCTCGGGAAGAGCCGGTACCCATCCTCCAGAAAGGGGTAGTGGTCTCGGCTCTCACGACTGAGGTAGAGGCGGAGATTGCCGAGGCCCAAGAGGAGGTACCACCAGGACTTCCCGCCAACAAATCATTTGTACCCCTGCATCTTCGGCCTAAGGTGTTGAAGGAGCACCACGATTCGGTACTGGCTGGTCACCCAGGGGTGAAGGGCACCTTAGAGCTGGTATCGCGTCGTTTCTGGTGGCCCAAAATCCGGCAGGACGTGGTCTCGTACGTGGCAGCTTGCATCACGTGCGCTAGGGCTAAGTCACCCCGAACCCGTCCTGCTGGCACGCTACAGCCTCTGGGGGTACCCAATAGGCCATGGACAGAAATCTCCATGGATTTTATCACTGACTTGCCAGCCTCGGCAGGGAACACGGTCATCCTGGTGGTGGTTGACCGTTTTTCAAAGATGGCGCATTTTGTGGCGTTGTCCTCTTTGCCCAATGCTAAGACGTTGGCTCAGGTATTTGTGAAGGAGGTGGTCAGACTCCACGGAGTACCGTCTGACATAGTATCTGATAGGGGTACGCAATTTGTGGCGAGGTTTTGGAAAGCTTTTTGCTCAAGGTTGGGGATCAAGTTGTCACATTCATCGGCGTATCATCCACAGTCTAATGGACAAACTGAGCGCATGAACCAAAATCTAGAACAGTATTTACGATGCTTTGTGTCCGACAACCAGGAGGAGTGGTCTACTTTCCTTCCTCTGGCCGAATTCGCATTAAATAATCACCGCCAAGAGTCATCAGGAGAGTCTCCATTCTTGTGTGTACGGTCAACATCCTCAGTTTTGTACCTTACGTCAGGGTGACTCCGGGGGTGTCCCGGAGGAGGATCAGCTAGGAGCCCAATTGTCATCAGTCTGGAGGCGGGTGAAACAGCGTTTGTTGAGCATGAGTGCCAGGTACAAACGGGTGGCTGACAGTAGACGCGTGCCAGGTCCGGACCTGTGTGTGGGTGAATGGGTGTGGTTAGCTACGAAGAACATAAAACTCAAAATCCCTTCTTTAAAACTGGGTCCAAGGTTTATTGGGCCTTTTAGGATTTCTGCCATCATTAACCCAGTAGCTTATCGGTTGGAACTTCCCGCGGTGTACAATATACACAACGTGTTTCACAGGGCTTTATTGAAAAAGGTGGTAGGCTTGGTGAACACGACGCCGATGCCACCTCCAGTCATGGTGGATGGCGAGTTAGAGTTCGAGGTCGCCAAGGTAGTGGACTCTCGAGTATTACGCCGTACTCTTCAGTATTTGGTGCACTGGCGGGGGTATGGTCCAGAGGAGAGGTCTTGGGTTCCAGCCTCAGACATACATGCGGATCGGCTGGTCAGTTCTTTTCACCGTCGTCATCCGGACAAGCCGGGTCCTATGAGTCTTGAGGGCCCTGGGGTCCCTCGTAGAAGACGGGGTACTGTCATGTCGGACGCTGTTCACACCACAGCATCCGGCAGGCAGAGGTAGTTCCACCTCCAGCCACTATAGCCTCAGTGGCGCCGGCCTGATCTTCAGGCTCTCGGGGGTTAATCCTGCTGGAGACCAGGTTGGATGGTTAGTCATGCCCACGGTCTTTAAATAGTCATGCTGGCCTATGGGCGTCGCCGATTATAGCTTGTGTTTCATACCAAGTGGTTCCGGTCTGGAGTGGGGGTGTTCAAGAGAGAGAGATTCATATCTGGTGTCGTATGATCCGTCGTTATCCTTTCTCCTTCCCATATTTGTGTTTAGTTGTGCCCTGTTAACATTACTGTTTATTCCTTTGTGTGTGCGGCGCAGTGCAGTTTAAGTTCTCCCTGTCTGTCATTATTTGTGTGGGAGCTTTGGTGGTGACTTCTCACTGGGTGGAGGGTTAAGTGCAGGGCTGAGCAGGAGATAAGGAAAGGTCGGAGGCTCAGGCATTTGCACCTTCAGCAAAAACCCTGGGTTGAGGGTCAGACAGGGTTTCCCCTAGTAAAGGGACACCACAGGGGCCCCGGGTATTTCAGCCTTAGTTGAACTAAGCCCCCGTGACAGAAAAATAGCTTGCTCACTTCACTCCACACATCATTTCAGTATCTGCAGTTCCTCTGAGAATGGTGCACTCACTCTCTTAAGCGGTTTCCAAAGACAGATTGAATTGAAATCGGGATACACAAGTAGTGTTTTCAAAGCATGATTTGAATGCTTTTTTCAAATGTCGTTGCTCTGTAATTAGATTTTCTTGGTCCAAGTTGCACATTTCCAATTCCTTAGCCTTGATTTAACTAGACCAACTCTTCTACTACTACTACTACTCTTATTCACCTCTATATGGGAGGCATTGCACTGTATTCAATCTGTCAGTAAAATAACGATCTATCTTGGCCTTTGCTGCTTGGTAGGTACAGGTGTGACAAGCTGCAGTAATGCGTTTGGCTTTGGATAGCTACATTTCTGCACACCCACCTGCTACAAGGCCTGCAGCCCCTTCCCCTCAGTACTTCCCCAGTCTTAATTCAAGCATTCAATTCCTATCACATCCCTCATGCAATGATATGTCGTTTCATTTTTGAAACATTGTCCCCCTCTTGTGGCCTTCCAACTTTGAAATTTACTGTTCAATTTTGAATTAATTCATATATGAATTAAATGGAAAAGCAACGATTTATCTGTCGAGTTATTTGAATGTTCGGCCTACGTCCACCTGTCTGACAGACGGTATTCTAGTGGCTTGTAGCAGCAGCAGCAGCAGCAGCAGCAGCTAGGAGCGCTGCTTGCCTGCAGTAAGTAGGATGTGTTCCATCCATGGAACACTGTGATAGGAATCATGCCATTCATAGAACACAATGCTTGGATGTGTTCTATTCCTGAAACAATGGGACCACGTGTCACAATGGGACCACGTGTCACAATGGGCAGCCCACAGTCTGTAGCAGCTGCGCAGTAGTAGTCAGCTTCGGTCTGCTGAGGGAGCCTCAGCAGACAGGTGGGCGATGCTCGCCAGGGAGATGGAAAAATAGCTTGCTCACTTCACTCCACGCATCATTTCAGTATCTGCAGTTCATCTGAGAATGGTGCACTCACTCTCTTAAGCGGTTTCCAAAGACAGATTGAATTGAAATTGGGATACACAAGTAGTGTTTTCAAAGCATGATTTAAATGCTTTTTTCAAATGTCGTTGCTCTGTAATTAGTTTTTCTTGGTCCAAGTTGCACATTTCCAATTCCTTAGCCTTGATTTAACTTGACCAACTCTTCTACTACTACTACTACTACTACTACTACTACTACTACTACTACTCTTATTCACCTCTATATGGGAGGCATTGCACTGTATTCAATCTGTCAGTAAAATAACGATCTATCTTGGCCTTTGCTGCTTGGTAGGTACAGGTGTGACAAGCTGCAGTAATGTGTTTGGCTTTGGATAGCTACATTTCTGCACACCCAACTGCTACAAGGCCTGCAGCCCCTTCCCCTCAGTACTTCCCCAGTCTTAATTCAAGCATTCAATTCCTACCACATCCCTCATGCAATGATATGTCGTTTCGTTTTTGAAACATTGTCCCCCTCTTGTGGCCTTCCAACTTTGAAATTTACTGTTCAATTTTGAATTAATTCATATATGAATTAAATGGAAAAGCAACGATTTATCTGGCGAGTTATTTGAATGTTCGGCCTACGTCCAACTGTCTGACAGATGGTATTCTAGTGGCTTGTAGCAGCAGCAGCAGCAGCAGCAGCTAGGTGCGCTGCTTGCCTGCAGTAAATAGGATGTGTTCCATCCATGGAACACTGTGATAGGAATCATGCCATTCATAGAACACAATGCTTGGATGTGTTCTATTCCTGGAACAATGGGACCACGTGTCACAATGGGACCACGTGTCACAATGGGCAGCCCACAGTCTGTAGCAGCTGCGCAGTAGTAGTCAGCTTCAGTCTGCTGAGGGAGCCTCAGCAGACAGGTGGGTGATGCTCGCCAGGGAGATGGAAAAATAGCTTGCTCACTTCACTCCACGCATCATTTCAGTATCTGCAGTTCCTCTGAGAATGGTGCACTTACACTCTTAAGCGGTTTCCAAAGACAGATTGAATTGAAATCGGGATACACAAGTAGTGTTTTCAAAGCATGATTTGAATGCTTTTCTCAAATGTCATTGCTCTGTAATTAGTTTTTTTTGGTCCAAGTTGCACATTTCCAATTCCTTAGCCTTGATTTAACTTGACCAACTCTTCTACTACTACTACTACTCTTATTCACCTCTATATGGGAGGCATTGCACTGTATTCAATTTGTCAGTAAAATAACGATCTATCTTGGCCTTTGCTGCTTGGTAGGTACAGGTGTGACAAGCTGCAGTAATGTGTTTGGCTTTGGATAGCTACATTTCTGCACACCCACCTGCTACAAGGCCTGCAGACCCTTCCCCTCAGTACTTCCCCAGTCTTAATTCAAGCATTCAATTCCTACCACATCCCTCATGCAATGATATGTCGTTTCATTTTTGAAACATTGTCCCCCTCTTGTGGCCTTCCAACTTTGAAATTTACTGTTCAATTTTGAATTAATTCATATATGAATTAAATGGAAAAGCAACGATTTATCTGGCGAGTTATTTGAATGTTCGGCCTACGTCCACCTGTCTGACAGACGGTATTCTAGTGGCTTGTAGCAGCAGCAGCAGCAGCAGCTAGGTGCGCTGCTTGCCTGCAGTAAATAGGATGTGTTCCATCAATGGAACACTGTGATAGGAATCATGCCATTCATAGAACACAATGCTTGGATGTGTTCTATTCCTGGAACAATGGGACCACGTGTCACAATGGGACCACGTGTCACAATGGGCAGCCCACAGTCTGTAGCAGCTGCGCAGTAGTAGTCAGCTTCAGTCTGCTGAGGGAGCCTCAGCAGACAGGTGGGCGATGCTCGCCAGGGAGATGGAAAAATAGCTTGCTCACTTCACTCCACGCATCATTTCAGTATCTGCAGTTCCTCTGAGAATGGTGTACTCACTCTCTTAAGCGGTTTCCAAAGACAGATTGAATTGAAATTGGGATACACAAGTAGTGTTTTCAAAGCATGATTTGAATGCTTTTTTCAAATGTCGTTGCTCTGTAATTAGTTTTTCTTGGTCCAAGTTGCACATTTCCAATTCCTTAGCCTTGATTTAACTTGACCAACTCTTCTACTACTACTACTACTACTACTACTACTACTACTACTACTACTCTTATTCACCTCTATATGGGAGGCATTGCACTGTATTCAATCTGTCAGTAAAATAACGATCTATCTTGGCCTTTGCTGCTTGGTAGGTACAGGTGTGACAAGCTGCAGTAATGTGTTTGGCTTTGGATAGCTACATTTCTGCACACCCACCTGCTACAAGGCCTGCAGCCCCTTCCCCTCAGTACTTCCCCAGTCTTAATTCAAGCATTCAATTCCTACCACATCCCTCATGCAATGATATGTCGTTTCATTTTTGAAACATTGTCCCCCTCTTGTGGCCTTCCAACTTTGAAATTTACTGTTCAATTTTGAATTAATTCATATATGAATTAAATGGAAAAGCAACGATTTATCTGGCGAGTTATTTGAATGTTCGGCCTACGTCCACCTGTCTGACAGACGGTATTCTAGTGGCTTGTAGCAGCAGCAGCAGCTAGGTGCGCTGCTTGCCTGCAGTAAATAGGATGTGTTCCATCCATGGAACACTGTGATAGGAATCATGCCATTCATAGAACACAATGCTTGGATGTGTTCTATTCCTGGAACAATGGGACCACGTGTCACAATGGGACCACATGTCACAATGGGCAGCCCACAGTCTGTAGCAGCTGCGCAGTAATAGTCAGCTTCAGTCTGCTGAGGGAGCCTCAGCAGACAGGTGGGCGATGCTCGCCAGGGAGATGGAAAAATAGCTTGCTCACTTCACTCCACGCATCATTTCAGTATCTGCAGTTCCTCTGAGAATGGTGCACTCACTCTCTTAAGCGGTTTCCAAAGACAGATTGAATTGAAATCGGGATACACAAGTAGTGTTTTCAATGCATGATTTGAATGCTTTTTTCAAATGTCGTTGCTCTGTAATTAGTTTTTCTTGGTCCAAGTTGCACATTTCCAATTCCTTAGCCTTGATTTAACTTGACCAACTCTTCTACTACTACTACTACTACTACTCTTATTCACCTCTATATGGGAGGCATTGCACTGTATTCAATTTGTCAGTAAAATAACGATCTATCTTGGCCTTTGCTGCTTGGTAGGTACAGGTGTGACAAGCTGCGGTAATGTGTTTGGCTTTGGATAGCTACATTTCTGCACACCCACCTGCTACAAGGCCTGCAGCCCCTTCCCCTCAGTACTTCCCCAGTCTTAATTCAAGCATTCAATTCCTACCACATCCCTCATGCAAGGATATGTCGTTTCATTTTTGAAACATTGTCCCCCTCTTGTGGCCTTCCAACTTTGAAATTTACTGTTCAATTTTGAATTAATTCATATATGAATTAAATGGAAAAGCAACGATTTATCTGGCGAATTATTTGAATGTTCGGCCTACGTCCACCTGTCTGACAGACGGTATTCTAGTGGCTTGTAGCAGCAGCAGCAGCAGCAGCAGCTAGGTGCGCTGCTTGCCTGCAGTAAATAAGATGTGTTCCATCCATGGAACACTGTGATAGGAATCATGCCATTCATAGAACACAATGCTTGGATGTGTTCTATTCCTGGAACAATGGGACCACGTGTCACAATCGGACCACGTGTCACAATGGGCAGCCCACAGTCTGTAGCAGCTGCGCAGTAGTAGTCAGCTTCAGTCTGCTGAGGGAGCCTCAGCAGACAGGTGGGCGATGCTCGTCAGGGAGATGGAAAAATAGCTTGCTCACTTCACTCCACGCATCATTTCAGTATCTGCAGTTCCTCTGAGAATGGTGCACTCACTCTCTTAAGCGGTTTACAAAGACAGATTGAATTGAAATCGGGATACACAAGTAGTGTTTTCAAAGCATGATTTGAATGCTTTTTTCAAATGTCGTTGCTCTGTAATTTTCTTGGTCCAAGTTGCACATTTCCAATTCCTTAGCCTTGATTTAACTTGACCAACTCTTCTACTACTACTACTACTACTCTTATTCACCTCTATGTGGGAGGCATTGCACTGTATTCAATCTGTCAGTAAAATAACGATCTATCTTGGCCTTTGCTTCTTGGTAGGTACAGGTGTGACAAGCTGAGGTAATGTGTTTGGCTTTGGATAGCTACATTTCTGCACACCCACCTGCTACAAGGCCTGCAGACCCTTCCCCTCAGTACTTCCCCAGTCTTAATTCAAGCATTCCATTCCTACCACATCCCTCATGCAATGATATGTCGTTTCATTTTTGAAACATTGTCCCCCTCTTGTGGCCTTCCAACTTTGAAATTTACTGTTCAATTTTGAATTAATTCATATATGAATTAAATGGAAAAGCAACGATTTATCTGGCGAGTTATTTGAATGTTCGGCCTACGTCCACCTGTCTGACAGACGGTATTCTAGTGGCTTGTAGCAGCAGCAGCAGCAGCTAGGTGCGCTGCTTGCCTGCAGTAAATAGGATGTGTTCCATCCATGGAACACTGTGATAGGAATCATGCCATTCATAGAACACAATGCTTGGATGTGTTCTATTCCTGGAACAATGGGACCACGTGTCACAATGGGACCACGTGTCACAATGGGCAGCCCGCAGTCTGTAGTAGTCAGCTTCAGTCTGCTGAGGTAGCCTCAGCAGACAGGTGGGCGATGCTCGCCAGGAAGATGGAAAAATAGCTTGCTCACTTCACTCCACGCATCATTTCAGTATCTGCAGTTCCTCTGAGAATGGTGCACTCACTCTCTTAAGCGGTTTCCAAAGACAGATTGAATTGAAATTGTGATACACAAGTAGTGTTTTCAAAGCATGATTTGAATGCTTTTTTCAAATGTCGTTGCGCTGTAATTAGTTTTTCTTGGTCCAAGTTGCACATTTCCAATTCCTTAGCCTTGATTTAACTTGACCAACTCTTCTACTACTACTACTACTACTTCTACTACTACTCTTATTCACCTCTATATGGGAGGCATTGCACTGTATTCAATCTGTCAGTAAAATAACGATCTATCTTGGCCTTTGCTGCTTGGTAGGTACAGGTGTGACAAGCTGCAGTAATGTGTTTGGCTTTGGATAGCTACATTTCTGCACACCCACCTGCTACAAGGCCTGCAGCCCCTTCCCCTCAGTACTTCCCCAGTCTTAATTCAAGCATTCAATTCCTACCACATCCCTCATGCAATGATATGTCGTTTCATTTTTGAAACATTGTCCCCCTCTTGTGGCCTTCCAACTTTGAAATTTACTGTTCAATTTTGAATTAATTCATATATGAATTAAATGGAAAAGCAACGATTTATCTGGCGAGTTATTTGAATGTTCGGCCTACGTCCACCTGTCTGACAGACGGTATTCTAGTGGCTTGTAGCAGCAGCAGCAGCAGCAGCAGCTAGGTGCGCTGCTTGCCTGCAGTAAATAGGATGTGTTCCATCAATGGAACACTGTGATAGGAATCATGCCATTCATAGAACACAATGCTTGGATGTGTTCTATTCCTGGAACAATGGGACCACGTGTCACAATGGGCAGCCCACAGTCTGTAGCAGCTGCGCAGTAGTAGTCAGCTTCAGTCTGCTGAGGGAGCCTCAGCAGACAGTTGGGCGATGCTCGCCAGGGAGATGGAAAAATAGCTTGCTCACTTCACTCCACACATCATTTCAGTATCTGCAGTTCCTCTGAGAATGGTGCACTCACTCTCTTAAGAGGTTTACAAAGACTGATTGAATTGAAATCGGGATACACAAGTAGTGTTTTCAAAGCATGATTTGAATGCTTTTTTCAAATGTCGTTGCTCTGTAATTAGTTTTTCTTGGTCCAAGTTGCACATTTCCAATTCCTTAGCCTTGATTTAACTTGACCAACTCTTCTACTACTACTACTACTACTACTACTACTACTACTACTCTTATTCACCTCTATATGGGAGGCATTGCAATGTATTCAATCTGTCAGTAAAATAACGATCTATCTTGGCCTTTGCTGCTTGGTAGGTACAGGTGTGACAAGCTGCAGTAATGTGTTTGGCTTTGGATAGCTACATTTCTGCACACCCACCTGCTACAAGGCCTGCAGCCCCTTCCCCTCAGTACTTCCCCAGTCTTAATTCAAGCATTCAATTCCTACCACATCCCTCATGCAATGATATGTCGTTTCATTTTTGAAACATTGTCCCCCTCTTGTGGCCTTCCAACTTTGAAATTTACTGTTCAATTTTGAATTAATTCATATATGAATTAAATGGAAAAGCAACGATTTATCTGGCGAGTTATTTGAATGTTCGGCCTACGCCCACCTGTCTGACAGACGGTATTCTAGTGGCTTGTAGCAGCAGCAGCAGCAGCAGCAGCTAGGTGCGCTGCTTTCCTGCAGTAAATATTGAATGCTTGAATTAAGACTGGGGAAGTACTGAGGGGAAGGGGCTGCAGGCCTTGTAGCAGGTGGGTGTGCAGAAATGTAGCTATCCAAAGCCAAACACATTACTGCAGCTTGTCACACCTGTACCTACCAAGCAGCAAAGGCCAAGATAGATCGTTATTTTACTGACAGATTGAATACAGTGCAATGCCTCCCATATAGAGGTGAATAAGAGTAGTAGTAGTAGTAGTAGTAGTAGTAGAAGAGTTGGTCAAGTTAAATCAAGGCTAAGGAATTGGAAATGTGCAACTTGGACCAAGAAAAACTAATTACAGATCAACGACATTTGAAAAAAGCATTCAAATCATGCTTTGAAAACACTACTTGTGTATCCCAAATTCAATTCAATCTGTCTTTGGAAACCGCTTAAGAGAGTGAGTGCACCATTCTCAGAGGAACTGCAGATACTGAAATGATGCGTGGAGTGAAGTGAGCAAGCTATTTTTCCATCTCCCTGGCGAGCATCGCCCACCTGTCTGCTGAGGCTCCCTCAGCAGACTGAAGCTGACTACTACTGCGCAGCTGCTACAGACTGTGGGCGGCCCATTGTGACACGTGGTCCCATTGTTCCAGGAATAGAACACATCCAAGCATTGTGTTCTATGAATGGCATGATTCCTATCACAGTGTTCCATGGATGGAACACATCCTATTTACTGCAGGCAAGCAGCGCACCTAGCTGCTGCTGCTGCTACAAGCCACTAGAATACCGTCTGTCAGACAGTTGGACGTAGGCCGAACATTCAAATAACTCGCCAGATAAATCGTTGCTTTTCCATTTAATTCATATATGAATTAATTCAAAATTGAACAGTAAATTTCAAAGTTGGAAGGCCACAAGAGGGGGACAATGTTTCAAAAACAAAACGACATATCGTTGCATGAGGGATGTGGTAGGAATTGAATGCTTGAATTAAGACTGGGGAAGTACTGAGGGGAAGGGGCTGCAGGCCTTGTAGCAGGTGGGTGTGCAGAAATGTAGCTATCCAAAGCCAAACACATTACTGCAGCTTGTCACACCTGTACCTACCAAGCAGCAAAGGCCAAGATACATCGTTATTTTACTGACAGATTGAATACAGTGCAATGCCTCCCATATAGAGGTGAATAAGAGTAGTAGTAATAGTAGTAGTAGTAGAAGAGTTGGTCAAGTTAAATCAAGGCTAAGGAATTGGAAATGTGCAACTTGGACCAAGAAAAACTAATTACAGAGCAACGACATTTGAAAAAAGCATTCAAATCATGCTTTGAAAACACTACTTGTGTATCCCAATTTCAATTCAATCTGTCTTTGGAAACCGCTTAAGAGAGTGAGTGCACCATTCTCAGAAGAACTGC
The DNA here is from genome assembly GCF_039654945.1 of Dendrobates tinctorius. Lineage (NCBI taxonomy): Eukaryota > Metazoa > Chordata > Amphibia > Anura > Dendrobatidae > Dendrobates > Dendrobates tinctorius. Next base: position 29,921,426 of record NW_027361793.1, read on the forward strand.
AGATACTGAAATGATGCGTGGAGTGAAGTGAGCAAGCTATTTTTCCATCTCCCTGGCGAGCATCGCCCACCTGTCTGCTGAGGCTCCCTCAGCAGACTGAAGCTGACTACTACTGCGCAGCTGCTACAGACTGTGGGCTGCCCATTGTGACACGTGGTCCCATTGTGACACGTGGTCCCATTGTTCCAGGAATAGAACACATCCAAGCATTGTGTTCTATGAATGGCATGATTCCTATCACAGTGTTCCATTGATGGAACACATCCTATTTACTGCAGGCAAGCAGCGCACCTAGCTGCTGCTGCTGCTGCTACAAGCCACTAGAATACCGTCTGTCAGACAGGTGGACGTAGGCTGAACATTCAAATAACTCGCCAGATAAATCGTTGCTTTTCCATTTAATTCATATATGAATTAATTCAAAATTGAACAGTAAATTTCAAAGTTGGAAGGCCACAAGAGGGGGACAATGTTTCAAAAATGAAACGACATATCATTGCATGAGGGATGTGGTAGGAATTGAATGCTTGAATTAAGACTGGGGAAGTACTGAGGGGAAGGGGCTGCAGGCCTTGTAGCAGGTGGGTGTGCAGAAATGTAGCTATCCAAAGCCAAACACATTACTGCAGCTTGTCACACCTGTACCTACCAAGCAGCAAAGGCCAAGATAGATCGTTATTTTACTGACAGATTGAATACAGTGCAATGCCTCCCATATAGAGGTGAATAAGAGTAGTAGTAGTAGTAATAGTAGTAGTAGTAGAAGAGTTGGTCAGGTTAAATCAAGGCTAAGGAATTGGAAATGTGCAACTTGGACCAAGAAAAACTAATTACAGAGCAACGACATTTGAAAAAAGCATTCAAATCATGCTTTGAAAACACTACTTGTGTATCCCAATTTCAATTCAATCTGTCTTTGGAAACCGCTTAAGAGAGTGAGTGCACCATTCTCAGAGGAACTGCAGATACTGAAATGATGCGTGGAGTGAAGTGAGCAAGCTATTTTTCCATCTCCCTGGCGAGCATCGCCCACCTGTCTGCTGAGGCTCCCTCAGCAGACTGAAGCTGACTACTACTGCGCAGCTGCTACAGACTGTGGGCTGCCCATTGTGACACGTGGTCCCATTGTGACACGTGGACCCATTGTTCCAGGAGTAGAACACATCCAAGCATTGTGTTCTATGAATGGCATGATTCCTATCACAGTGTTCCATGGATGGAACACATCCTATTTACTGCAGGCAAGCAGCGCACCTAGCAGCTGCTGCTGCTGCTGCTACAAGCCACTAGAATACCGTCTGTCAGACAGGTGGACGTAGGCCGAACATTCAAATAACTCGCCAGATAAATCGTTGCTTTTCCATTTAATTCATATATGAATTAATTCAAAATTGAACAGTAAATTTCAAAGTTGGAAGGCCACAGGAGGGGGACAATGTTTCAAAAATGAAACGACATATCATTGCATGAGGGATGTGGTAGGAATTGAATGCTTGAATTAAGACTGGGGAAGTACTGAGGGGAAGGGGCTGCAGGCCTTGTAGCAGGTGGGTGTGCAGAAATGTAGCTATCCAAAGCCAAACACATTACCGCAGCTTGTCATACCTGTACCTACCAAGCAGCAAAGGCCAAGATAGATCGTTATTTAACTGACAGATTGAATACAGTGCAATGCCTCCCATATAGAGGTGAATAAGAGTAGTAGTAGTAGTAGTAGTAGTAGTAGTAGTAGTAGTAGTAGTAGTAGAAGAGTTGGTCAAGTTAAATCAAGGCTAAGGAATTGGAAATGTGCAACTTGGACCAAGAAAAACTAATTACAGAGCAACGACATTTGAAAAAAGCATTCAAATCATGCTTTGAAAACACTACTTGTGTATCCCGATTTCAATTCAATCTGTCTTTGGAAACCGCTTAAGAGAGTGAGTGCACCATTCTCAGAGGAACTGCAGATACTGAAATGATGCGTGGAGTGAAGTGAGCAAGCTATGTTTCCATCTCCTTGGCGAGCATCGCCCACCTGTCTGCTGAGGCTCCCTCAGCAGACTGAAGCTGACTACTACTGCGCAGCTGCTACAGACTGTGGGCTGCCCATTGTGACACGTGGTCCCATTGTGACACGTGGTCCCATTGTTCCAGGAATAGAACACATCCAAGAATTGTGTTCTATGAATGGCATGATTAATATCACAGTGTTCCATGGATGGAACACATCCTATTTACTGCAGGCAAGCAGCGCACCTAGCTGCTGCTGCTGCTGCTACAAGTCACTAGAATACCGTCTGTCAGACAGGTGGACGTAGGCCGAACATTCAAATAACTCGCCAGGTAAATCGTTGCTTTTCCATTTAATTCATATATGAATTAATTCAAAATTGAACAGTAAATTTCAAAGCTGGAATGCCACAAGAGGGGGACAATGTTTCAAAAACGAAACGACATATCATTGCATGAGGGATGTGGTAGGAATTGAATGCTTGAATTAAGACTGGGGAAGTACTGAGGGGAAGGGGCTGCAGGCCTTGTAGCAGGTGGGTGTGCAGAAATGTAGCTATCCAAAGCCAAACACATTACTGCAGCTTGTCACACCTGTACCTACCAAGCAGCAAAGGCCAAGATAGATCGTTATTTTACTGACAGATTGAATACAGTGCAATGCCTCCCATATATAGGTGAATAAGAGTAGTAGTAGTAGTAGTAGTAGTAGTAGTAGAAGAGTTGGTGAAGTTAAATCAAGGCTAAGGAATTGGAAATGTGCAACTTGGACCAAGAAAAACTAATTACAGAGCAACAACATTTGAAAAAAGCATTCAAATCATGCTTTGAAAACACTACTTGTGTATCCCAATTTCAATTCAATCTGTCTTTGGAAACCGCTTAAGTCCTGCATGATTCTACCAAGAAATGTGTGTTCATTGAAACCGCTGTTTTTTGATAGTTTGGGCCCTATTGAATAATGAATGTTTTGAATTTTCTCCAAAAGTAAAGTAGTTGCAAACTCATCCTTTTAGAAACTTGTTTGGGCTGTTGAGAGGAGTAAAAAACCATCAAAAATTTCAATCCTGCATGATTCTACCAAGAAATGTGATTCTTCATTCAAAACGCTGGTTTTTGCTATTGGGCTCTATTGAATAATGAATGTTTTGAATTTTCTCCAAAAGTAAAGTAGTTGCAAACTCATCCTTTTAGAGACTTGTTTGGGCTAATGAGAGGAGTAGAAAAACATCAAAAATTTCAGTCCTGCACGATTCTACCAAGAAATGTGTGTTCATTCAAACCGCTGGTTTTTGATAGTTTGGGCCCTATTGAATAATGAATGTTTTGAATTTTCTCCAAAAGTAAAGTAGTTGCAAACTCATCCTTTTAGAAACTTGTTTGGGCTGTTGAGAGGAGTAAAAAACCATCAAAAATTTCAATCCTGCATGATTCTACCAAGAAATGTGATTCTTCATTCAAAACCTGATTTTTGCTATTGGGCTCTATTGAATAATGAATGTTTTGAATTTTCTCCAAAAGTAAAGTAGTTGCAAACTCATGCTTTTAGAGACTTGTTTGGGTTCATGAGAGGAGTAGAAAAACATCAAAAATTTCAGTCCTGCATGATTCTACCAAGAAATGTGTGTTCATTGAAACCGCTGGTTTTTGATAGTTTGGGCCCTATTGAATAATGAATGTTTTGAATTTTCTCCAAAAGTAAAGTAGTTGCAAACTCATCCTTTTAGAAACTTGTTTGGGCTGTTGAGAGGAGTAAACAACCATCAAAAATTTCAATCCTGCATGATTCTACCAAGAAATGTGATTCTTCATTCAAAACGCTGGTTTTTGCTATTGGGCTCTATTGAATAATGAATGTTTTGAATTTTCTCCAAAAGTAAAGTAGTTGCAAACTCATCCTTTTAGAGACTTGTTTGGGCTCATGAGAGGAGTAGAAAAACATCAAAAATTTCAGTCCTGCACGATTCTACCAAGAAATGTGTGTTCATTTAAACCGCTGGTTTTTGATAGTTTGGGCCCTATTGAATAATGAATGTTTTGAATTTTCTCCAAAAGTAAAGTAGTTGCAAACTCAACCTTTTAGAAACTTGTTTGGGCTGTTGAGAGGAGTAAAAAAACCATCAAAAATTTCAATCCTGCATGATTCTACCAAGAAATGTGATTCTTCATTCAAAACCTGATTTTTGCTATTGGGCTCTATTGAATAATGAATGTTTTGAATTTTCTCCAAAAGTAAAGTAGTTGCAAACTCATGCTTTTAGAGACTTGTTTGGGCTCATGAGAGGAGTAGAAAAACATCAAAAATTTCAGTCCTGCATGATTCTACCAAGAAATGTGTGTTCATTCAAACCGCTGGTTTTTGATAGTTTGGGCCCTATTGAATAATGAATGTTTTGAATTTTCTCCAAAAGTAAAGTAGTTGCAAACTCATCCTTTTAGAAACTTGTTTGGGCTGTTGAGAGGAGTAAAAAACCATCAAAAATTTCAATCCTGCATGATTCTACCAAGAAATGTGATTCTTCATTCAAAACCTGATTTTTGCTATTGGGCTCTATTGAATGTTGAATGTTTTGAATTTTCTCCAAAAGTAAAGTAATTGCAAACTCATGCTTTTAGAGACTTGTTTGGGCTCATGAGAGGAGTAGAAAAACATCAAAAATTTCAGTCCTGCATGATTCTACCAAGAAATGTGTGTTCATTGAAACCGCTGGTTTTTGATAGTTTGGGCCCTATTGAATAATGAATGTTTTGGATTTTCTCCAAAAGTAAAGTAGTTGCAAACTCATCCTTTTAGAAACTTGTTTGGGCTGTTGAGAGGAGTAAAAAACCATCAAAAATTTCAATCCTGCATGATTCTACCAAGAAATGTGATTCTTCATTCAAAACCTGATTTTTGCTATTGGGCTCTATTGAATAATGAATGTTTTGAATTTTCTCCAAAAGTAAAGTAGTTGCAAACTCATGCTTTTAGAGACTTGTTTGGGCTCATGAGAGGAGTAGAAAAACATCAAAAATTTCAATCCTGCATGATTCTACCAAGAAATGTGTGTTCATTGAAACCGCTGGTTTTTGATAGTTTGGGCCCTATTGAATAATGAATGTTTTGAATTTTCTCCAAAAGTAAAGTAATTGCAAACTCATCCTTTTAGAAACTTGTTTGAGCTGTTGAGAGGAGTAAAAAACCATCAAAAATTTCAATCCTGCATGATTCTACCAAGAAATGTGATTCTTCATTCAAAACGCTGGTTTTTGCTATTGGGCTCTATTGAATAATGAATGTTTTGAATTTTCTCCAAAAGTAAAGTAGTTGCAAACTCATGCTTTTAGATACTTGTTTGGGCTCAAGAGAGGAGTAGAAAAACATCAAAAATTTCAGTCCTGCATGATTCTACCAAGAAATGTGTGTTCATTGAAACCGCTGGTTTTTGATAGTTTGGGCCCTATTGAATAATGAATGTTTTGAATTTTCTCCAAAAGTAAAGTAGTTGCAAACTCATCCTTTTAGAAACTTGTTTGGGCTGTTGAGAGGAGTAAAAAACCATCAAAAATTTCAATCCTGCATGATTTTAACAAGAAATGTGATTCTTCATTCAAAACCTGATTTTTGCTATTGGGCTCTATTGAATAATGAATGTTTTGAATTTTCTCCAAAAGTAAAGTAGTTGCAAACTCATGCTTTTAGAGACTTGTTTGGGCTCATGAGAGGAGTAGAAAAACATCAAAAATTTCAGTCCTGCATGATCCTACCAAGAAATGTGTGTTCATTGAAACCGCTGGTTTTTGATAGTTTGGGCCCTATTGAATAATGAATGTTTTGAATTTTCTCCAAAAGTAAAGTATTTGCAAACTCATCCTTTTAGAAACTTGTTTGGGCTGTTGAGAGGAGTAAAAAACCATCAAAAATTTCAATCCTGCATGATTTTACCAAGAAATGTGATTCTTCATTCAAAACCTGATTTTTCGTATTGGGCTCTATTGAATAATGAATGTTTTGAATTTTCTCCAAATGTAAAGTAGTTGCAAACTCATGCTTTTAGAGACTTGTTTGGGCTCATGAGAGGAGTAGAAAAACATCAAAAATTTCAGTCCTGCATGATTCTACCAAGAAATGTGTGTTCATTGAAACCGCTAGTTTTTGATAGTTTGGGCCCTATTGAATAATGAATGTTTTGAATTTTCTCCAAAAGTAAAGTAGTTGCAAACTCATCCTTTTAGAAACTTGTTTGGGCTGTTGAGAGGAGTAAAAAACCATCAAAAATTTCAATCCTGCATGATTCTACCAAGAAATGTGATTCTTCATTCAAAACCTGATTTTTGCTATTGGGCTCTATTGAATAATGAATGCTTTGAATTTTCTGCAAAAGTAAAGTAGTTGCAAACTCATGCTTTTAGAGACTTGTTTGGGCTCATGAGAGGAGTAGAAAAACATCAAAAATTTCAGTCCTGCATGATTCTACCAAGAAATGTGTGTTCATTCAAACCGCTGGTTTTTGATAGTTTGGGCCCTATTGAATAATGAATGTTTTGCATTTTCTCCAAAAGTAAAGTAGTTGCAAACTCATCCTTTTAGAAACTTGTTTGGGCTGTTGAGAGGAGTAAAAAACCATCAAAAATTTCAATCCTGCATGATTCTACCAAGACATGTGATTCTTCATTCAAAACGCTGGTTTTTGCTATTGGGCTCTATTGAATAATGAATGTTTTGAATTTTCTCCAAAAGTAAAGTAGTTGCAAACTCATCCTTTTAGAGACTTGTTTGGGCTCATGAGAGGAGTAGAAAAACATCAAAAATTTCAGTCCTGCACGATTCTACCAAGAAATGTGTGTTCATTCAAACCGCTGGTTTTTGATAGTTTGGGCCCTATTGAATAATGAATGTTTTGAATTTTCTCCAAAAGTAAAGTAGTTGCAAACTCATCCTTTTAGATACTTGTTTGGGCTGTTGAGAGGAGTAAAAAACCATCAAAAATTTCAATCCTGCATGATTCTACCAAGAAATGTGATTCTTCATTCAAAACCTGATTTTTGCTATTGGGCTCTATTGAATAATGAATGTTTTGAATTTTCTCCAAAAGTAAAGTAGTTGCAAACTCATCCTTTTAGAGACTTGTTTGGGCTAATGAGAGGAGTAGAAAAACATCAAAAATTTCAGTCCTGCACGATTCTACCAAGAAATGTGTGTTCATTCAAACCGCTGGTTTTTGATAGTTTGGGCCCTATTGAATAATGAATGTTTTGAATTTTCTCCAAAAGTAAAGTATTTGCAAACTCATCCTTTTAGAAACTTGTTTGGGCTGTTGAGAGGAGTAAAAAACCATCAAAAATTTCAATCCTGCATGATTTTACCAAGAAATGTGATTCTTCATTCAAAACCTGATTTTTCGTATTGGGCTCTATTGAATAATGAATGTTTTGAATTTTCTCCAAATGTAAAGTAGTTGCAAACTCATGCTTTTAGAGACTTGTTTGGGCTCATGAGAGGAGTAGAAAAACATCAAAAATTTCAGTCCTGCATGATTCTACCAAGAAATGTGTGTTCATTGAAACCGCTAGTTTTTGATAGTTTGGGCCCTATTGAATAATGAATGTTTTGAATTTTCTCCAAAAGTAAAGTAGTTGCAAACTCATCCTTTTAGAAACTTGTTTGGGCTGTTGAGAGGAGTAAAAAACCATCAAAAATTTCAATCCTGCATGATTCTACCAAGAAATGTAATTCTTCATTCAAAACCTGATTTTTGCTATTGGGCTCTATTGAATAATGAATGCTTTGAATTTTCTCCAAAAGTAAAGTAGTTGCAAACTCATGCTTTTAGAGACTTGTTTGGGCTCATGAGAGGAGTAGAAAAACATCAAAAATTTCAGTCCTGCATGATTCTACCAAGAAATGTGTGTTCATTCAAACCGCTGGTTTTTGATAGTTTGGGCCCTATTGAATAATGAATGTTTTGAATTTTCTCCAAAAGTAAAGTAGTTGCAAACTCATCCTTTTAGAAACTTGTTTGGGCTGTTGAGAGCAGTAAAAAACCATCAAAAATTTCAATCCTGCATGATTCTACCAAGAAATGTGATTCTTCATTCAAAATGCTGGTTTTTGCTATTGGGCTCTATTGAATAATGAATGTTTTGAATTTTCTCCAAAAGTAAAGTAATTGCAAACTCATCCTTTTAGAGACTTGTTTGGGCTAATGAGAGGAGTAGAAAAACATCAAAAATTTCAGTCCTGCACGATTCTACCAAGAAATGTGTGTTCATTCAAACCGCTGGTTTTTGATAGTTTGGGCCCTATTGAATAATGAATGTTTTGAATTTTCTCCAAAAGTAAAGTAGTTGCAAACTCATCCTTTTAGAAACTTGTTTGGGCTGTTGAGAGGAGTAAAAAACCATCAAAAATTTCAATCCTGCATGATTCTACCAAGAAATGTGATTCTTCATTCAAAACCTGATTTTTGCTATTGGGCTCTATTGAATAATGAATGTTTTGAATTTTCTTCAAAAGTAAAGTAGTTGCAAACTCATGCTTTTAGAGACTTGTTTGGGCTCATGAGAGGAGTAGAAAAACATCAAAAATTTCAGTCCTGCATGATTCTACCAAGAAATGTGTGTTCATTCAAACCGCTGGTTTTTGATAGTTTGGGCCCTATTGAATAATGAATGTTTTGCATTTTCTCCAAAAGTAAAGTAGTTGCAAACTCATCCTTTTAGAAACTTGTTTGGGCTGTTGAGAGGAGTAAAAAACCATCAAAAATTTCAATCCTGCATGATTCTACCAAGACATGTGATTCTTCATTCAAAACGCTGGTTTTTGCTATTGGGCTCTATTGAATAATGAATGTTTTGAATTTTCTCCAAAAGTAAAGTAGTTGCAAACTCATCCTTTTAGAGACTTGTTTGGGCTCATGAGAGGAGTAGAAAAACATCAAAAATTTCAGTCCTGCACGATTCTACCAAGAAATGTGTGTTCATTCAAACCGCTGGTTTTTGATAGTTTGGGCCCTATTGAATAATGAATGGTTTGAATTTTCTCCAAAAGTAAAGTAGTTGCAAACTCATCATTTTAGATACTTGTTTGGGCTGTTGAGAGGAGTAAAAAACCATCAAAAATTTCAATCCTGCATGATTCTACCAAGAAATGTGATTCTTCATTCAAAACCTGATTTTTGCTATTGGGCTCTATTGAATAATGAATGTTTTGAATTTTCTCCAAAAGTAAAGTAGTTGCAAACTCATCCTTTTAGAGACTTGTTTGGGCTAATGAGAGGAGTAGAAAAACATCAAAAATTTCAGTCCTGCACGATTCTACCAAGAAATGTGTGTTCATTCAAACCGCTGGTTTTTGATAGTTTGGGCCCTATTGAATAATGAATGTTTTGAATTTTCTCCAAAAGTAAAGTAGTTGCAAACTCATCCTTTTAGAAACTTGTTTGGGCTGTTGAGAGGAGTAAAAAACCATCAAAAATTTCAATCCTGCATGATTCTACCAAGAAATGTGATTCTTCATTCAAAACCTGATTTTTGCTATTGGGCTCTATTGAATAATGAATGTTTTGAATTTTCTCCAAAAGTAAAGTAGTTGCAAACTCATGCTTTTAGAGACTTGTTTGGGCTCATGAGAGGAGTAGAAAAACATCAAAAATTTCAGTCCTGCATGATTCTACCAAGAAATGTGTGTTCATTGAAACCGCTGGTTTTTGATAGTTTGGGCCCTATTGAATAATGAATGTTTTGAATTTTCTCCAAAAGTAAAGTAGTTGCAAACTCATCCTTTTAGAAACTTGTTTGGGCTGTTGAGAGCAGTAAAAAACCATCAAAAATTTCAATCCTGCATGATTCTACCAAGAAATGTGATTCTTCATTCAAAATGCTGGTTTTTGCTATTGGGCTCTATTGAATAATGAATGTTTTGAATTTTCTCCAAAAGTAAAGTAGTTGCAAACTCATCCTTTTAGAGACTTGTTTGGGCTAATGAGAGGAGTAGAAAAACATCAAAAATTTCAGTCCTGCACGATCCTACCAAGAAATGTGTGTTCATTCAAACCGCTGGTTTTTGATAGTTTGGGCCCTATTGAATAATGAATGTTTTGAATTTTCTCCAAAAGTAAAGTAGTTGCAAACTCATCCTTTTAGAAACTTGTTTGGGCTGTTGAGAGGAGTAAAAAACCATCAAAAATTTCAATCCTGCATGATTCTACCAAGAAATGTGATTCTTCATTCAAAACCTGATTTTTGCTATTGGGCTCTATTGAATAATGAATGTTTTGAATTTTCTCCAAAAGTAAAGTAGTTGCAAACTCATGCTTTTAGAGACTTGTTTGGGCTCATGAGAGGAGTAGAAAAACATCAAAAATTTCAGTCCTGCATGATTCTACCAAGAAATGTGTGTTCATTGAAACCGCTGGTTTTTGATAGTTTGGGCCCTATTGAATAATGAATGTTTTGAATTTTCTCCAAAAGTAAAGTAGTTGCAAACTCATCCTTTTAGAAACTTGTTTGGGCTGTTGAGAGCAGTAAAAAACCATCAAAAATTTCAATCCTGCATGATTCTACCAAGAAATGTGATTCTTCATTCAAAACGCTGGTTTTTGCTATTGGGCTCTATTGAATAATGAATGTTTTGAATTTTCTCCAAAAGTAAAGTATTTGCAAACTCATCCTTTTAGAGACTTGTTTGGGCTCATGAGAGGAGTAGAAAAACATCAAAAATTTCAGTCCTGCACGATTCTACCAAGAAATGTGTGTTCATTCAAACCGCTGGTTTTTGATAGTTTGGGCCCTATTGAATAATGAATGTTTTGAATTTTCTCCAAAAGTAAAGTAGTTGAAAACTCATGCTTTTAGAGACTTGTTTGGGCTCATGAGAGTAGAAAAACATCAGAAATTTCAGTCCTGCATGATTCTACCAAGAAATGTGTGTTCATTGAAACTGCTGGTTTTTGATAGTTTGGGCACTATTGAATAATGAATGTTTTGAATTTTCTCCAAAAATAAAGTAGTTGCAAACTCATCCTTTTAGAAACTTGTTTGGGCTGTTGAGAGGAGTAAAAAACCATCAAAAATTTCAATCCTGCATGATTCTACCAAGAAATGTGATTCTTCATTCAAAACGCTTGTTTTTGCTATTGTGCTCTATTGAATAATGAATGTTTTGAATTTTCTCCAAAAGTAAAGTAGTTGCAAACTCATGCTTTTAGAGACTTGTTTGGGCTCATGAGAGGAGTAGAAAAAAATCAAAAATTTCAGTCCTGCACGATTCTACCAAGAAATGTGTGTTCATTCAAACCGCTGGTTTTTGATATTTTGGGCCCTATTGAATAACGAATGTTTTGAATTTTCTCCAAAAGTAAAGTAGTTGCAAACTCATCCTTTTAGAAACTTGTTTGGGCTGTTGAGAGGAGTAAAAAACCATCAAAAATTACAATCCTGCATGATTCTACCAAGAAATGTGATTCTTCATTCAAAATGCTGGTTTTTGCTATTGGGCTCTATTGAATAATGAATGTTTTGAATTTTCTCCAAAAGTAAAGTAGTTGCAAACTCATCCTTTTAGAGACTTGTTTGGGCTCATGAGAGGAGTAGAAAAACATCAAAAATTTCAGTCCTGCACGATTCTACCAAGAAATGTGTGTTCATTCAAACCGCTGGTTTTTGATATTTTGGGCCCTATTGAATAATGAATGTTTTGAATTTTCTCCAAAAGTAAAGTAGTTGCAAACTCATCCTTTTAGAAACTTGTTTGGGCTGTTGAGAGGAGTAAAAAACCATCAAAAATTTCAATCCAGCATGATTCTACCAAGAAATGTGATTCTTCATTCAAAACCTGATTTTTGCTATTGGGCTCTATTGAATAATGAATGTTTTGAATTTTCTCCAAAAGTAAAGTAGTTGCAAACTCATGCTTTTAGAGACTTGTTTGGGCTCATGAGAGGAGTAGAAAAACATCAAAAATTTCAGTCCTGCACGATTCTACCAAGAAATGTGTGTTCATTCAAACCGCTGGTTTTTGATAGTTTGGGCCCTATTGAATAATGAATGTTTTGAATTTTCTCCAAAAGTAAAGTAGTTGCAAACTCATGCTTTTAGAGACTTGTTTGGGCTCATGAGATTAGAAAAACATCAGAAATTTCAGTCCTGCATGATTCTACCAAGAAATGTGTGTTCATTGAAACCGCTGGTTTTTGATAGTTTGGGCCCTATTGAATAATGAATGTTTTGAATTTTCTCCAAAAATAAAGTAGTTGCAAACTCATCCTTTTAGAAACTTGTTTGGGCTGTTGAGAGGAGTAAAAAACCATCAAAAATTTCAATCCTGCATGATTCTACCAAGAAATGTGATTCTTCATTCAAAACGCTGGTTTTTGCTATTGGGCTCTATTGAATAATGAATGTTTTGAATTTTCTCCAAAAGTAAAGTAGTTGCAAACTCATGCTTTTAGAGACTTGTTTGGGCTCATGAGAGGAGTAGAAAAAAATCAAAAATTTCAGTCCTGCACGATTCTACCAAGAAATGTGTGTTCATTCAAACCGCTGGTTTTTGATATTTTGGTCCCTATTGAATAACGAATGTTTTGAATTGTCTCCAAAAGTAAAGTAGTTGCAAACTCATGCTTTTAGAAACTTGTTTGGGCTGTTGAGAGAAGTAAAAAACCATCAAAAATTTCAATCCTGCATGATTCTACCAAGAAATGTGATTCTTCATTCAAAACGCTGGTTTTTGCTATTGGGCTCTATTGAATAATGAATGTTTTGAATTTTCTCCAAAAGTAAAGTAGTTGCAAACTCATCCTTTTAGAGACTTGTTTGGGCTCATGAGAGGAGTAGAAAAACATCAAAAATTTCAGTCCTGCACGATTCTACCAAGAAATGTGTGTTCATTCAAACCGCTGGTTTTTGATAGTTTGGGCCCTATTGAATAATGAATGTTTTGAATTTTCTCCAAAAGTAAAGTAGTTGCAAACTCATCCTTTTAGAAACTTGTTTGGGCTGTTGAGAGGAGTATAAAATCATCAAAAATTTCAATCCTGCATGATTCTACCAAGAAATGTGATTCTTCATTCAAAACCTGATTTTTGCTATTGGGCTCTATTGAATAATGAATGTTTTGAATTTTCTCCAAAAGTAAAGTAGTTGCAAACTCATGCTTTTAGAGACTTGTTTGGGCTCATGAGAGGAGTAGAAAAACATCAAAAATTTCAGTCCTGCATGATTCTACCAAGAAATGTGTGTTCATTGAAACTGCTGGTTTTTGATAGTTTGGGCCCTATTGAATAATGAATGTTTTGAATTTTCTCCAAAAGTAAAGTAGTTGCAAACTCATCCTTTTAGAAACTTGTTTGGGCTGTTGAGAGGAGTAAAAAACCATCAAAAATTTCAATCCTGCATGATTTTACCAAGAAATGTGATTCTTCATTCAAAACCTGATTTTTGCTATTGGGCTCTATTGAATAATGAATGTTTTGAATTTTCTCCAAAAGTAAAGTAGTTGCAAACTCATGCTTTTAGAGACTTGTTTGGGCTCATGAGAGGAGTAGAAAAACATCAAAAATTTCAGTCCTGCATGATTCTACCAAGAAATGTGTGTTCATTGAAACCGCTGGTTTTTGATAGTTTGGGCCCTATTGAATAATGAATGTTTTGAATTTTCTCCAAAAGTAAAGTAGTTGCAAACTCATCCTTTTAGAAACTTGTTTGGGCTGTTGAGAGGAGTAAACAACCATCAAAAATTTCAATCCTGCATGATTCTACCAAGAAATGTGATTCTTCATTCAAAACGCTGGTTTTTGCTATTGGGCTCTATTGAATAATGAATGTTTTGAATTTTCTCCAAAAGTAAAGTAGTTGCAAACTCATCCTTTTAGAGACTTGTTTGGGCTCATGAGAGGAGTAGAAAAACATCAAAAATTTCAGTCCTGCACGATTCTACCAAGAAATGTGTGTTCATTTAAACCGCTGGTTTTTGATAGTTTGGGCCCTATTGAATAATGAATGTTTTGAATTTTCTCCAAATGTAAAGTAGTTGCAAACTCAACCTTTTAGAAACTTGTTTGGGCTGTTGAGAGGAGTAAAAAAACCATCAAAAATTTCAATCCTGCATGATTCTACCAAGAAATGTGATTCTTCATTCAAAACCTGATTTTTGCTATTGGGCTCTATTGAATAATGAATGTTTTGAATTTTCTCCAAAAGTAAAGTAGTTGCAAACTCATCCTTTTAGAGACTTGTTTGGGCTAATGAGAGGAGTAGAAAAACATCAAAAATTTCAGTCCTGCACGATTCTACCAAGAAATGTGTGTTCATTCAAACCGCTGGTTTTTGATAGTTTGGGCCCTATTGAATAATGAATGTTTTGAATTTTCTCCAAAAGTAAAGTAGTTGCAAACTCATCCTTTTAGAAACTTGTTTGGGCTGTTGAGAGGAGTAAAAAACCATCAAAAATTTCAATCCTGCATGATTCTACCAAGAAATGTGATTCTTCATTCAAAACCTGATTTTTGCTATTGGGCTCTATTGAATAATGAATGTTTTGAATTTTCTCCAAAAGTAAAGTAGTTGCAAACTCATGCTTTTAGAGACTTGTTTGGGCTCATGAGAGGAGTAGAAAAACATCAAAAATTTCAGTCCTGCATGATTCTACCAAGAAATGTGTGTTCATTGAAACCGCTGGTTTTTGATAGTTTGGGCCCTATTGAATAATGAATGTTTTGAATTTTCTCCAAAAGTAAATTAGTTGCAAACTCATCCTTTTAGAAACTTGTTTGGGCTGTTGAGAGCAGTAAAAAACCATCAAAAATTTCAATCCTGCATGATTCTACCAAGAAATGTGATTCTTCATTCAAAATGCTGGTTTTTGCTATTGGGCTCTATTGAATAATGAATGTTTTGAATTTTCTCCAAAAGTAAAGTAGTTGCAAACTCATCCTTTTAGAGACTTGTTTGGGCTAATGAGAGGAGTAGAAAAACATCAAAAATTTCAGTTCTGCACGATCCTACCAAGAAATGTGTGTTCATTCAAACCGCTGGTTTTTGATAGTTTGGGCCCTATTGAATAATGAATGTTTTGAATTTTCTCCAAAAGTAAAGTAGTTGCAAACTCATCCTTTTAGAAACTTGTTTGGGCTGTTGAGAGGAGTAAAAAACCATCAAAAATTTCAATCCTGCATGATTCTACCAAGAAATGTGATTCTTCATTCAAAACCTGATTTTTGCTATTGGGCTCTATTGAATAATGAATGTTTTGAATTTTCTCCAAAAGTAAAGTAGTTGCAAACTCATGCTTTTAGAGACTTGTTTGGGCTCATGAGAGGAGTAGAAAAACATCAAAAATTTCAGTCCTGCATGATTCTACCAAGAAATGTGTGTTCATTGAAACCGCTGGTTTTTGATAGTTTGGGCCCTATTGAATAATGAATGTTTTGAATTTTCTCCAAAAGTAAAGTAGTTGCAAACTCATCCTTTTAGAAACTTGTTTGGGCTGTTGAGAGCAGTAAAAAACCATCAAAAATTTCAATCCTGCATGATTCTACCAAGAAATGTGATTCTTCATTCAAAACGCTGGTTTTTGCTATTGGGCTCTATTGAATAATGAATGTTTTGAATTTTCTCCAAAAGTAAAGTATTTGCAAACTCATCCTTTTAGAGACTTGTTTGGGCTCATGAGAGGAGTAGAAAAACATCAAAAATTTCAGTCCTGCACGATTCTACCAAGAAATGTGTGTTCATTCAAACCGCTGGTTTTTGATAGTTTGGGCCCTATTGAATAATGAATGTTTTGAATTTTCTCCAAAAGTAAAGTAGTTGAAAACTCATGCTTTTAGAGACTTGTTTGGGCTCATGAGAGTAGAAAAACATCAGAAATTTCAGTCCTGCATGATTCTACCAAGAAATGTGTGTTCATTGAAACTGCTGGTTTTTGATAGTTTGGGCACTATTGAATAATGAATGTTTTGAATTTTCTCCAAAAATAAAGTAGTTGCAAACTCATCCTTTTAGAAACTTGTTTGGGCTGTTGAGAGGAGTAAAAAACCATCAAAAATTTCAATCCTGCATGATTCTACCAAGAAATGTGATTCTTCATTCAAAACGCTTGTTTTTGCTATTGTGCTCTATTGAATAATGAATGTTTTGAATTTTCTCCAAAAGTAAAGTAGTTGCAAACTCATGCTTTTAGAGACTTGTTTGGGCTCATGAGAGGAGTAGAAAAAAATCAAAAATTTCAGTCCTGCACGATTCTACCAAGAAATGTGTGTTCATTCAAACCGCTGGTTTTTGATATTTTGGGCCCTATTGAATAACGAATGTTTTGAATTTTCTCCAAAAGTAAAGTAGTTGCAAACTCATCCTTTTAGAAACTTGTTTGGGCTGTTGAGAGGAGTAAAAAACCATCAAAAATTACAATCCTGCATGATTCTACCAAGAAATGTGATTCTTCATTCAAAATGCTGGTTTTTGCTATTGGGCTCTATTGAATAATGAATGTTTTGAATTTTCTCCAAAAGTAAAGTAGTTGCAAACTCATCCTTTTAGAGACTTGTTTGGGCTCATGAGAGGAGTAGAAAAACATCAAAAATTTCAGTCCTGCACGATTCTACCAAGAAATGTGTGTTCATTCAAACCGCTGGTTTTTGATATTTTGGGCCCTATTGAATAATGAATGTTTTGAATTTTCTCCAAAAGTAAAGTAGTTGCAAACTCATCCTTTTAGAAACTTGTTTGGGCTGTTGAGAGGAGTAAAAAACCATCAAAAATTTCAATCCAGCATGATTCTACCAAGAAATGTGATTCTTCATTCAAAACCTGATTTTTGCTATTGGGCTCTATTGAATAATGAATGTTTTGAATTTTCTCCAAAAGTAAAGTAGTTGCAAACTCATGCTTTTAGAGACTTGTTTGGGCTCATGAGAGGAGTAGAAAAACATCAAAAATTTCAGTCCTGCACGATTCTACCAAGAAATGTGTGTTCATTCAAACCGCTGGTTTTTGATAGTTTGGGCCCTATTGAATAATGAATGTTTTGAATTTTCTCCAAAAGTAAAGTAGTTGCAAACTCATGCTTTTAGAGACTTGTTTGGGCTCATGAGATTAGAAAAACATCAGAAATTTCAGTCCTGCATGATTCTACCAAGAAATGTGTGTTCATTGAAACCGCTGGTTTTTGATAGTTTGGGCCCTATTGAATAATGAATGTTTTGAATTTTCTCCAAAAATAAAGTAGTTGCAAACTCATCCTTTTAGAAACTTGTTTGGGCTGTTGAGAGGAGTAAAAAACCATCAAAAATTTCAATCCTGCATGATTCTACCAAGAAATGTGATTCTTCATTCAAATCGCTGGTTTTTGCTATTGGGCTCTATTGAATAATGAATGTTTTGAATTTTCTCCAAAAGTAAAGTAGTTGCAAACTCATGCTTTTAGAGACTTGTTTGGGCTCATGAGAGGAGTAGAAAAAAATCAAAAATTTCAGTCCTGCACGATTCTACCAAGAAATGTGTGTTCATTCAAACCGCTGGTTTTTGATATTTTGGTCCCTATTGAATAACGAATGTTTTGAATTGTCTCCAAAAGTAAAGTAGTTGCAAACTCATGCTTTTAGAAACTTGTTTGGGCTGTTGAGAGAAGTAAAAAACCATCAAAAATTTCAATCCTGCATGATTCTACCAAGAAATGTGATTCTTCATTCAAAACGCTGGTTTTTGCTATTGGGCTCTATTGAATAATGAATGTTTTGAATTTTCTCCAAAAGTAAAGTAGTTGCAAACTCATCCTTTTAGAGACTTGTTTGGGCTCATGAGAGGAGTAGAAAAACATCAAAAATTTCAGTCCTGCACGATTCTACCAAGAAATGTGTGTTCATTCAAACCGCTGGTTTTTGATATTTTGGGCCCTATTGAATAATGAATGTTTTGAATTTTCTCCAAAAGTAAAGTAGTTGCAAACTCATCCTTTTAGAAACTTGTTTGGGCTGTTGAGAGGAGTATAAAATCATCAAAAATTTCAATCCTGCATGATTCTACCAAGAAATGTGATTCTTCATTCAAAACCTGATTTTTGCTATTGGGCTCTATTGAATAATGAATGTTTTGAATTTTCTCCAAAAGTAAAGTAGTTGCAAACTCATGCTTTTAGAGACTTGTTTGGGCTCATGAGAGGAGTAGAAAAACATCAAAAATTTCAGTCCTGCATGATTCTACCAAGAAATGTGTGTTCATTGAAACTGCTGGTTTTTGATAGTTTGGGCCCTATTGAATAATGAATGTTTTGAATTTTCTCCAAAAGTAAAGTAGTTGCAAACTCATCCTTTTAGAAACTTGTTTGGGCTGTTGAGAGGAGTAAAAAACCATCAAAAATTTCAATCCTGCATGATTTTACCAAGAAATGTGATTCTTCATTCAAAACCTGATTTTTGCTATTGGGCTCTATTGAATAATGAATGTTTTGAATTTTCTCCAAAAGTAAAGTAGTTGCAAACTCATGCTTTTAGAGACTTGTTTGGGCTCATGAGAGGAGTAGAAAAACATCAAAAATTTCAGTCCTGCATGATTCTACCAAGAAATGTGTGTTCATTGAAACCGCTGGTTTTTGATAGTTTGGGCCCTATTGAATAATGAATGTTTTGAATTTTCTCCAAAAGTAAAGTAGTTGCAAACTCATCCTTTTAGAAACTTGTTTGGGCTGTTGAGAGGAGTAAACAACCATCAAAAATTTCAATCCTGCATGATTCTACCAAGAAATGTGATTCTTCATTCAAAACGCTGGTTTTTGCTATTGGGCTCTATTGAATAATGAATGTTTTGAATTTTCTCCAAAAGTAAAGTAGTTGCAAACTCATCCTTTTAGAGACTTGTTTGGGCTCATGAGAGGAGTAGAAAAACATCAAAAATTTCAGTCCTGCACGATTCTACCAAGAAATGTGTGTTCATTTAAACCGCTGGTTTTTGATAGTTTGGGCCCTATTGAATAATGAATGTTTTGAATTTTCTCCAAAAGTAAAGTAGTTGCAAACTCAACCTTTTAGAAACTTGTTTGGGCTGTTGAGAGGAGTAAAAAAACCATCAAAAATTTCAATCCTGCATGATTCTACCAAGAAATGTGATTCTTCATTCAAAACCTGATTTTTGCTATTGGGCTCTATTGAATAATGAATGTTTTGAATTTTCTCCAAAAGTAAAGTAGTTGCAAACTCATGCTTTTAGAGACTTGTTTGGGCTCATGAGAGGAGTAGAAAAACATCAAAAATTTCAGTCCTGCATGATTCTACCAAGAAATGTGTGTTCATTCAAACCGCTGGTTTTTGATAGTTTGGGCCCTATTGAATAATGAATGTTTTGAATTTTCTCCAAAAGTAAAGTAGTTGCAAACTCATCCTTTTAGAAACTTGTTTGGGCTGTTGAGAGGAGTAAAAAACCATCAAAAATTTCAATCCTGCATGATTCTACCAAGAAATGTGATTCTTCATTCAAAACCTGATTTTTGCTATTGGGCTCTATTGAATGTTGAATGTTTTGAATTTTCTCCAAAAGTAAAGTAATTGCAAACTCATGCTTTTAGAGACTTGTTTGGGCTCATGAGAGGAGTAGAAAAACATCAAAAATTTCAGTCCTGCATGATTCTACCAAGAAATGTGTGTTCATTGAAACCGCTGGTTTTTGATAGTTTGGGCCCTATTGAATAATGAATGTTTTGAATTTTCTCCAAAAGTAAAGTAGTTGCAAACTCATCCTTTTAGAAACTTGTTTGGGCTGTTGAGAGGAGTAAAAAACCATCAAAAATTTCAATCCTGCATGATTCTACCAAGAAATGTGATTCTTCATTCAAAACCTGATTTTTGCTATTGGGCTCTATTGAATAATGAATGTTTTGAATTTTCTCCAAAAGTAAAGTAGTTGCAAACTCATGCTTTTAGAGACTTGTTTGGGCTCATGAGAGGAGTAGAAAAACATCAAAAATTTCAATCCTGCATGATTCTACCAAGAAATGTGTGTTCATTGAAACCGCTGGTTTTTGATAGTTTGGGCCCTATTGAATAATGAATGTTTTGAATTTTCTCCAAAAGTAAAGTAATTGCAAACTCATCCTTTTAGAAACTTGTTTGAGCTGTTGAGAGGAGTAAAAAACCATCAAAAATTTCAATCCTGCATGATTCTACCAAGAAATGTGATTCTTCATTCAAAACGCTGGTTTTTGCTATTGGGCTCTATTGAATAATGAATGTTTTGAATTTTCTCCAAAAGTAAAGTAGTTGCAAACTCATGCTTTTAGATACTTGTTTGGGCTCAAGAGAGGAGTAGAAAAACATCAAAAATTTCAGTCCTGCATGATTCTACCAAGAAATGTGTGTTCATTGAAACCGCTGGTTTTTGATAGTTTGGGCCCTATTGAATAATGAATGTTTTGAATTTTCTCCAAAAGTAAAGTAGTTGCAAACTCATCCTTTTAGAAACTTGTTTGGGCTGTTGAGAGGAGTAAAAAACCATCAAAAATTTCAATCCTGCATGATTCTACCAAGAAATGTGATTCTTCATTCAAAACCTGATTTTTGCTATTGGGCTCTATTGAATAATGAATGTTTTGAATTTTCTCCAAAAGTAAAGTAATTGCAAACTCATGCTTTTAGAGACTTGTTTGGGCTCATGAGAGGAGTAGAAAAACATCAAAAATTTCAGTCCTGCACGATTCTACCAAGAAATGTGTGTTCATTCAAACCGCTGGTTTTTGATAGTTTGGGCCCTATTGAATAATGAATGTTTTGAATTTTCTCCAAAAGTAAAGTAGTTGCAAACTCATCCTTTTAGATACTTGTTTGGGCTGTTGAGAGGAGTAAAAAACCATCAAAAATTTCAATCCTGCATGATTCTACCAAGAAATGTGATTCTTCATTCAAAACCTGATTTTTGCTATTGGGCTCTATTGAATAATGAATGTTTTGAATTTTCTCCAAAAGTAAAGTAGTTGCAAACTCATCCTTTTAGAGACTTGTTTGGGCTAATGAGAGGAGTAGAAAAACATCAAAAATTTCAGTCCTGCACGATTCTACCAAGAAATGTGTGTTCATTCAAACCGCTGGTTTTTGATAGTTTGGGCCCTATTGAATAACGAATGTTTTGAATTTTCTCCAAAAGTAAAGTAGTTGCAAACTCATCCTTTTAGAAACTTGTTTGGGCTGTTGAGAGGAGTAAAAAACCATCAAAAATTTCAATCCTGCATGATTCTACCAAGAAATGTGATTCTTCATTCAAAACCTGATTTTTGCTATTGGGCTCTATTGAATAATGAATGTTTTGAATTTTCTCCAAAAGTAAAGTAGTTGCAAACTCATGCTTTTAGAGACTTGTTTGGGCTCATGAGAGGAGTAGAAAAACATCAAAAATTTCAGTCCTGCACGATTCTACCAAGAAATGTGTGTTCATTGAAACCGCTGGTTTTTGATATTTTGGGCCCTATTGAATAATGAATGTTTTGAATTTTCTCCAAAAGTAAAGTAGTTGCAAACTCATCCTTTTAGAAACTTGTTTGGGCTGTTGAGAGGAGTAAAAAACCATCAAAAATTTCAATCCAGCATGATTCTACCAAGAAATGTGATTCTTCATTCAAAACCTGATTTTTGCTATTGGGCTCTATTGAATAATGAATGTTTTGAATTTTCTCCAAAAGTAAAGTAGTTGCAAACTCATGCTTTTAGAGACTTGTTTGGGCTCATGAGAGGAGTAGAAAAACATCAAAAATTTCAGTCCTGCACGATTCTACCAAGAAATGTGTGTTCATTCAAACCGCTGGTTTTTGATAGTTTGGGCCCTATTGAATAATGAATGTTTTGAATTTTCTCCAAAAGTAAAGTAGTTGCAAACTCATGCTTTTAGAGACTTGTTTGGGCTCATGAGATTAGAAAAACATCAGAAATTTCAGTCCTGCATGATTCTACCAAGAAATGTGTGTTCATTGAAACCGCTGGTTTTTGATAGTTTGGGCCCTATTGAATAATGAATGTTTTGAATTTTCTCCAAAAATAAAGTAGTTGCAAACTCATCCTTTTAGAAACTTGTTTGGGCTGTTGAGAGGAGTAAAAAACCATCAAAAATTTCAATCCTGCATGATTCTACCAAGAAATGTGATTCTTCATTCAAAACGCTGGTTTTTGCTATTGTGCTCTATTGAATAATGAATGTTTTGAATTTTCTCCAAAAGTAAAGTAGTTGCAAACTCATGCTTTTAGAGACTTGTTTGGGCTCATGAGAGGAGTAGAAAAAAATCAAAAATTTCAGTCCTGCACGATTCTACCAAGAAATGTGTGTTCATTCAAACCGCTGGTTTTTGATATTTTGGTCCCTATTGAATAACGAATGTTTTGAATTGTCTCCAAAAGTAAAGTAGTTGCAAACTCATGCTTTTAGAAACTTGTTTGGGCTGTTGAGAGAAGTAAAAATCCATCAAAAATTTCAATCCTGCATGATTCTACCAAGAAATGTGATTCTTCATTCAAAACGCTGGTTTTTGCTATTGGGCTCTATTGAATAATGAATGTTTTGAATTTTCTCCAAAAGTAAAGTAGTTGCAAACTCATCCTTTTAGAGACTTGTTTGGGCTCATGAGAGGAGTAGAAAAACATCAAAAATTTCAGTCCTGCACGATTCTACCAAGAAATGTGTGTTCATTCAAACCGCTGGTTTTTGATAGTTTGGGCCCTATTGAATAATGAATGTTTTGAATTTTCTCCAAAAGTAAAGTAGTTGCAAACTCATCCTTTTAGAAACTTGTTTGGGCTGTTGAGAGGAGTATAAAATCATCAAAAATTTCAATCCTGCATGATTCTACCAAGAAATGTGATTCTTCATTCAAAACCTGATTTTTGCTATTGGGCTCTATTGAATAATGAATGTTTTGAATTTTCTCCAAAAGTAAAGTAGTTGCAAACTCATGCTTTTAGAGACTTGTTTGGGCTCATGAGAGGAGTAGAAAAACATCAAAAATTTCAGTCCTGCATGATTCTACCAAGAAATGTGTGTTCATTGAAACTGCTGGTTTTTGATAGTTTGGGCCCTATTGAATAATGAATGTTTTGAATTTTCTCCAAAAGTAAAGTAGTTGCAAACTCATCCTTTTAGAAACTTGTTTGGGCTGTTGAGAGGAGTAAAAAACCATCAAAAATTTCAATCCTGCATGATTTTACCAAGAAATGTGATTCTTCATTCAAAACCTGATTTTTGCTATTGGGCTCTATTGAATAATGAATGTTTTGAATTTTCTCCAAAAGTAAAGTAGTTGCAAACTCATGCTTTTAGAGACTTGTTTGGGCTCATGAGAGGAGTAGAAAAACATCAAAAATTTCAGTCCTGCATGATTCTACCAAGAAATGTGTGTTCATTGAAACCGCTGGTTTTTGATAGTTTGGGCCCTATTGAATAATGAATGTTTTGAATTTTCTCCAAAAGTAAAGTAGTTGCAAACTCATCCTTTTAGAAACTTGTTTGGGCTGTTGAGAGCAGTAAAAAACCATCAAAAATTTCAATCCTGCATGATTCTACCAAGAAATGTGATTCTTCATTCAAAATGCTGGTTTTTGCTATTGGGCTCTATTGAATAATGAATGTTTTGAATTTTCTCCAAAAGTAAAGTAGTTGCAAACTCATCCTTTTAGAGACTTGTTTGGGCTAATGAGAGGAGTAGAAAAACATCAAAAATTTCAGTCCTGCACGATCCTACCAAGAAATGTGTGTTCATTCAAACCGCTGGTTTTTGATAGTTTGGGCCCTATTGAATAATGAATGTTTTGAATTTTCTCCAAAAGTAAAGTAGTTGCAAACTCATCCTTTTAGAAACTTGTTTGGGCTGTTGAGAGGAGTAAAAAACCATCAAAAATTTCAATCCTGCATGATTCTACCAAGAAATGTGATTCTTCATTCAAAACCTGATTTTTGCTATTGGGCTCTATTGAATAATGAATGTTTTGAATTTTCTCCAAAAGTAAAGTAGTTGCAAACTCATGCTTTTAGAGACTTGTTTGGGCTCATGAGAGGAGTAGAAAAACATCAAAAATTTCAGTCCTGCATGATTCTACCAAGAAATGTGTGTTCATTGAAACCGCTGGTTTTTGATAGTTTGGGCCCTATTGAATAATGAATGTTTTGAATTTTCTCCAAAAGTAAAGTAGTTGCAAACTCATCCTTTTAGAAACTTGTTTGGGCTGTTGAGAGCAGTAAAAAACCATCAAAAATTTCAATCCTGCATGATTCTACCAAGAAATGTGATTCTTCATTCAAAACGCTGGTTTTTGCTATTGGGCTCTATTGAATAATGAATGTTTTGAATTTTCTCCAAAAGTAAAGTATTTGCAAACTCATCCTTTTAGAGACTTGTTTGGGCTCATGAGAGGAGTAGAAAAACATCAAAAATTTCAGTCCTGCACGATTCTACCAAGAAATGTGTGTTCATTCAAACCGCTGGTTTTTGATAGTTTGGGCCCTATTGAATAATGAATGTTTTGAATTTTCTCCAAAAGTAAAGTAGTTGAAAACTCATGCTTTTAGAGACTTGTTTGGGCTCATGAGAGTAGAAAAACATCAGAAATTTCAGTCCTGCATGATTCTACCAAGAAATGTGTGTTCATTGAAACTGCTGGTTTTTGATAGTTTGGGCACTATTGAATAATGAATGTTTTGAATTTTCTCCAAAAATAAAGTAGTTGCAAACTCATCCTTTTAGAAACTTGTTTGGGCTGTTGAGAGGAGTAAAAAACCATCAAAAATTTCAATCCTGCATGATTCTACCAAGAAATGTGATTCTTCATTCAAAACGCTTGTTTTTGCTATTGTGCTCTATTGAATAATGAATGTTTTGAATTTTCTCCAAAAGTAAAGTAGTTGCAAACTCATGCTTTTAGAGACTTGTTTGGGCTCATGAGAGGAGTAGAAAAAAATCAAAAATTTCAGTCCTGCACGATTCTACCAAGAAATGTGTGTTCATTCAAACCGCTGGTTTTTGATATTTTGGGCCCTATTGAATAACGAATGTTTTGAATTTTCTCCAAAAGTAAAGTAGTTGCAAACTCATCCTTTTAGAAACTTGTTTGGGCTGTTGAGAGGAGTAAAAAACCATCAAAAATTACAATCCTGCATGATTCTACCAAGAAATGTGATTCTTCATTCAAAATGCTGGTTTTTGCTATTGGGCTCTATTGAATAATGAATGTTTTGAATTTTCTCCAAAAGTAAAGTAGTTGCAAACTCATCCTTTTAGAGACTTGTTTGGGCTCATGAGAGGAGTAGAAAAACATCAAAAATTTCAGTCCTGCACGATTCTACCAAGAAATGTGTGTTCATTCAAACCGCTGGTTTTTGATATTTTGGGCCCTATTGAATAATGAATGTTTTGAATTTTCTCCAAAAGTAAAGTAGTTGCAAACTCATCCTTTTAGAAACTTGTTTGGGCTGTTGAGAGGAGTAAAAAACCATCAAAAATTTCAATCCAGCATGATTCTACCAAGAAATGTGATTCTTCATTCAAAACCTGATTTTTGCTATTGGGCTCTATTGAATAATGAATGTTTTGAATTTTCTCCAAAAGTAAAGTAGTTGCAAACTCATGCTTTTAGAGACTTGTTTGGGCTCATGAGAGGAGTAGAAAAACATCAAAAATTTCAGTCCTGCACGATTCTACCAAGAAATGTGTGTTCATTCAAACCGCTGGTTTTTGATAGTTTGGGCCCTATTGAATAATGAATGTTTTGAATTTTCTCCAAAAGTAAAGTAGTTGCAAACTCATGCTTTTAGAGACTTGTTTGGGCTCATGAGATTAGAAAAACATCAGAAATTTCAGTCCTGCATGATTCTACCAAGAAATGTGTGTTCATTGAAACCGCTGGTTTTTGATAGTTTGGGCCCTATTGAATAATGAATGTTTTGAATTTTCTCCAAAAATAAAGTAGTTGCAAACTCATCCTTTTAGAAACTTGTTTGGGCTGTTGAGAGGAGTAAAAAACCATCAAAAATTTCAATCCTGCATGATTCTACCAAGAAATGTGATTCTTCATTCAAAACGCTGGTTTTTGCTATTGGGCTCTATTGAATAATGAATGTTTTGAATTTTCTCCAAAAGTAAAGTAGTTGCAAACTCATGCTTTTAGAGACTTGTTTGGGCTCATGAGAGGAGTAGAAAAAAATCAAAAATTTCAGTCCTGCACGATTCTACCAAGAAATGTGTGTTCATTCAAACCGCTGGTTTTTGATATTTTGGTCCCTATTGAATAACGAATGTTTTGAATTGTCTCCAAAAGTAAAGTAGTTGCAAACTCATGCTTTTAGAAACTTGTTTGGGCTGTTGAGAGAAGTAAAAAACCATCAAAAATTTCAATCCTGCATGATTCTACCAAGAAATGTGATTCTTCATTCAAAACGCTGGTTTTTGCTATTGGGCTCTATTGAATAATGAATGTTTTGAATTTTCTCCAAAAGTAAAGTAGTTGCAAACTCATCCTTTTAGAGACTTGTTTGGGCTCATGAGAGGAGTAGAAAAACATCAAAAATTTCAGTCCTGCACGATTCTACCAAGAAATGTGTGTTCATTCAAACCGCTGGTTTTTGATATTTTGGGCCCTATTGAATAATGAATGTTTTGAATTTTCTCCAAAAGTAAAGTAGTTGCAAACTCATCCTTTTAGAAACTTGTTTGGGCTGTTGAGAGGAGTATAAAATCATCAAAAATTTCAATCCTGCATGATTCTACCAAGAAATGTGATTCTTCATTCAAAACCTGATTTTTGCTATTGGGCTCTATTGAATAATGAATGTTTTGAATTTTCTCCAAAAGTAAAGTAGTTGCAAACTCATGCTTTTAGAGACTTGTTTGGGCTCATGAGAGGAGTAGAAAAACATCAAAAATTTCAGTCCTGCATGATTCTACCAAGAAATGTGTGTTCATTGAAACTGCTGGTTTTTGATAGTTTGGGCCCTATTGAATAATGAATGTTTTGAATTTTCTCCAAAAGTAAAGTAGTTGCAAACTCATCCTTTTAGAAACTTGTTTGGGCTGTTGAGAGGAGTAAAAAACCATCAAAAATTTCAATCCTGCATGATTCTACCAAGAAATGTGATTCTTCATTCAAAACCTGATTTTTGCTATTGGGCTCTATTGAATAATGAATGTTTTGAATTTTCTCCAAAAGTAAAGTAGTTGCAAACTCATGCTTTTAGAGACTTGTTTGGGCTCATGAGAGGAGTAGAAAAACATCAAAAATTTCAATCCTGCATGATTCTACCAAGAAATGTGTGTTCATTGAAACCGCTGGTTTTTGATAGTTTGGGCCCTATTGAATAATGAATGTTTTGAATTTTCTCCAAAAGTAAAGTAATTGCAAACTCATCCTTTTAGAAACTTGTTTGAGCTGTTGAGAGGAGTAAAAAACCATCAAAAATTTCAATCCTGCATGATTCTACCAAGAAATGTGATTCTTCATTCAAAACGCTGGTTTTTGCTATTGGGCTCTATTGAATAATGAATGTTTTGAATTTTCTCCAAAAGTAAAGTAGTTGCAAACTCATGCTTTTAGATACTTGTTTGGGCTCAAGAGAGGAGTAGAAAAACATCAAAAATTTCAGTCCTGCATGATTCTACCAAGAAATGTGTGTTCATTGAAACCGCTGGTTTTTGATAGTTTGGGCCCTATTGAATAATGAATGTTTTGAATTTTCTCCAAAAGTAAAGTAGTTGCAAACTCATCCTTTTAGAAACTTGTTTGGGCTGTTGAGAGGAGTAAAAAACCATCAAAAATTTCAATCCTGCATGATTCTACCAAGAAATGTGATTCTTCATTCAAAACCTGATTTTTGCTATTGGGCTCTATTGAATAATGAATGTTTTGAATTTTCTCCAAAAGTAAAGTAGTTGCAAACTCATCCTTTTAGAGACTTGTTTGGGCTAATGAGAGGAGTAGAAAAACATCAAAAATTTCAGTCCTGCACGATTCTACCAAGAAATGTGTGTTCATTCAAACCGCTGGTTTTTGATAGTTTGGGCCCTATTGAATAATGAATGTTTTGAATTTTCTCCAAAAGTAAAGTAGTTGCAAACTCATCCTTTTAGAAACTTGTTTGGGCTGTTGAGAGGAGTAAAAAACCATCAAAAATTTCAATCCTGCATGATTCTACCAAGAAATGTGATTCTTCATTCAAAACCTGATTTTTGCTATTGGGCTCTATTGAATAATGAATGTTTTGAATTTTCTCCAAAAGTAAAGTAGTTGCAAACTCATGCTTTTAGAGACTTGTTTGGGCTCATGAGAGGAGTAGAAAAACATCAAAAATTTCAGTCCTGCATGATTCTACCAAGAAATGTGTGTTCATTGAAACCGCTGGTTTTTGATAGTTTGGGCCCTATTGAATAATGAATGTTTTGAATTTTCTCCAAAAGTAAAGTAGTTGCAAACTCATCCTTTTAGAAACTTGTTTGGGCTGTTGAGAGCAGTAAAAAACCATCAAAAATTTCAATCCTGCATGATTCTACCAAGAAATGTGATTCTTCATTCAAAATGCTGGTTTTTGCTATTGGGCTCTATTGAATAATGAATGTTTTGAATTTTCTCCAAAAGTAAAGTAGTTGCAAACTCATCCTTTTAGAGACTTGTTTGGGCTAATGAGAGGAGTAGAAAAACATCAAAAATTTCAGTCCTGCACGATCCTACCAAGAAATGTGTGTTCATTCAAACCGCTGGTTTTTGATAGTTTGGGCCCTATTGAATAATGAATGTTTTGAATTTTCTCCAAAAGTAAAGTAGTTGCAAACTCATCCTTTTAGAAACTTGTTTGGGCTGTTGAGAGGAGTAAAAAACCATCAAAAATTTCAATCCTGCATGATTCTACCAAGAAATGTGATTCTTCATTCAAAACCTGATTTTTGCTATTGGGCTCTATTGAATAATGAATGTTTTGAATTTTCTCCAAAAGTAAAGTAGTTGCAAACTCATGCTTTTAGAGACTTGTTTGGGCTCATGAGAGGAGTAGAAAAACATCAAAAATTTCAGTCCTGCATGATTCTACCAAGAAATGTGTGTTCATTGAAACCGCTGGTTTTTGATAGTTTGGGCCCTATTGAATAATGAATGTTTTGAATTTTCTCCAAAAGTAAAGTAGTTGCAAACTCATCCTTTTAGAAACTTGTTTGGGCTGTTGAGAGGAGTAAAAAACCATCAAAAATTTCAATCCAGCATGATTCTACCAAGAAATGTGATTCTTCATTCAAAACCTGATTTTTGCTATTGGGCTCTATTGAATAATGAATGTTTTGAATTTTCTCCAAAAGTAAAGTAGTTGCAAACTCATGCTTTTAGAGACTTGTTTGGGCTCATGAGAGGAGTAGAAAAACATCAAAAATTTCAGTCCTGCACGATTCTACCAAGAAATGTGTGTTCATTCAAACCGCTGGTTTTTGATAGTTTGGGCCCTATTGAATAATGAATGTTTTGAATTTTCTCCAAAAGTAAAGTAGTTGAAAACTCATGCTTTTAGAGACTTGTTTGGGCTCATGAGAGTAGAAAAACATCAGAAATTTCAGTCCTGCATGATTCTACCAAGAAATGTGTGTTCATTGAAACCGCTGGTTTTTGATAGTTTGGGCCCTATTGAATAATGAATGTTTTGAATTTTCTCCAAAAATAAAGTAGTTGCAAACTCATCCTTTTAGAAACTTGTTTGGGCTGTTGAGAGGAGTAAAAAACCATCAAAAATTTCAATCCTGCATGATTCTACCAAGAAATGTGATTCTTCATTCAAAACGCTGGTTTTTGCTATTGGGCTCTATTGAATAATGAATGTTTTGAATTTTCTCCAAAAGTAAAGTAGTTGCAAACTCATGCTTTTAGAGACTTGTTTGGGCTCATGAGAGGAGTAGAAAAACATCAAAAATTTCAGTCCTGCATGATTCTACCAAGAAATGTGTGTTCATTGAAACTGCTGGTTTTTGATAGTTTGGGCCCTATTGAATAATGAATGTTTTGAATTTTCTCCAAAAGTAAAGTAGTTGCAAACTCATCCTTTTAGAAACTTGTTTGGGCTGTTGAGAGGAGTAAAAAACCATCAAAAATTTCAATCCTGCATGATTTTACCAAGAAATGTGATTCTTCATTCAAAACCTGATTTTTGC
This sequence comes from Dendrobates tinctorius, assembly GCF_039654945.1. NCBI lineage: Eukaryota > Metazoa > Chordata > Amphibia > Anura > Dendrobatidae > Dendrobates > Dendrobates tinctorius. The sequence continues at coordinate 29,951,532 of NW_027361793.1, forward strand.
TATTGGGCTCTATTGAATAATGAATGTTTTGAATTTTCTCCAAAAGTAAAGTAGTTGCAAACTCATGCTTTTAGAGACTTGTTTGGGCTCATGAGAGGAGTAGAAAAACATCAAAAATTTCAGTCCTGCATGATTCTACCAAGAAATGTGTGTTCATTGAAACCGCTGGTTTTTGATAGTTTGGGCCCTATTGAATAATGAATGTTTTGAATTTTCTCCAAAAGTAAAGTAGTTGCAAACTCATCCTTTTAGAAACTTGTTTGGGCTGTTGAGAGGAGTAAACAACCATCAAAAATTTCAATCCTGCATGATTCTACCAAGAAATGTGATTCTTCATTCAAAACGCTGGTTTTTGCTATTGGGCTCTATTGAATAATGAATGTTTTGAATTTTCTCCAAAAGTAAAGTAGTTGCAAACTCATCCTTTTAGAGACTTGTTTGGGCTCATGAGAGGAGTAGAAAAACATCAAAAATTTCAGTCCTGCACGATTCTACCAAGAAATGTGTGTTCATTTAAACCGCTGGTTTTTGATAGTTTGGGCCCTATTGAATAATGAATGTTTTGAATTTTCTCCAAAAGTAAAGTAGTTGCAAACTCAACCTTTTAGAAACTTGTTTGGGCTGTTGAGAGGAGTAAAAAAACCATCAAAAATTTCAATCCTGCATGATTCTACCAAGAAATGTGATTCTTCATTCAAAACCTGATTTTTGCTATTGGGCTCTATTGAATAATGAATGTTTTGAATTTTCTCCAAAAGTAAAGTAGTTGCAAACTCATGCTTTTAGAGACTTGTTTGGGCTCATGAGAGGAGTAGAAAAACATCAAAAATTTCAGTCCTGCATGATTCTACCAAGAAATGTGTGTTCATTCAAACCGCTGGTTTTTGATAGTTTGGGCCCTATTGAATAATGAATGTTTTGAATTTTCTCCAAAAGTAAAGTAGTTGCAAACTCATCCTTTTAGAAACTTGTTTGGGCTGTTGAGAGGAGTAAAAAACCATCAAAAATTTCAATCCTGCATGATTCTACCAAGAAATGTGATTCTTCATTCAAAACCTGATTTTTGCTATTGGGCTCTATTGAATGTTGAATGTTTTGAATTTTCTCCAAAAGTAAAGTAATTGCAAACTCATGCTTTTAGAGACTTGTTTGGGCTCATGAGAGGAGTAGAAAAACATCAAAAATTTCAGTCCTGCATGATTCTACCAAGAAATGTGTGTTCATTGAAACCGCTGGTTTTTGATAGTTTGGGCCCTATTGAATAATGAATGTTTTGAATTTTCTCCAAAAGTAAAGTAGTTGCAAACTCATCCTTTTAGAAACTTGTTTGGGCTGTTGAGAGGAGTAAAAAACCATCAAAAATTTCAATCCTGCATGATTCTACCAAGAAATGTGATTCTTCATTCAAAACCTGATTTTTGCTATTGGGCTCTATTGAATAATGAATGTTTTGAATTTTCTCCAAAAGTAAAGTAGTTGCAAACTCATGCTTTTAGAGACTTGTTTGGGCTCATGAGAGGAGTAGAAAAACATCAAAAATTTCAATCCTGCATGATTCTACCAAGAAATGTGTGTTCATTGAAACCGCTGGTTTTTGATAGTTTGGGCCCTATTGAATAATGAATGTTTTGAATTTTCTCCAAAAGTAAAGTAATTGCAAACTCATCCTTTTAGAAACTTGTTTGAGCTGTTGAGAGGAGTAAAAAACCATCAAAAATTTCAATCCTGCATGATTCTACCAAGAAATGTGATTCTTCATTCAAAACGCTGGTTTTTGCTATTGGGCTCTATTGAATAATGAATGTTTTGAATTTTCTCCAAAAGTAAAGTAGTTGCAAACTCATGCTTTTAGATACTTGTTTGGGCTCAAGAGAGGAGTAGAAAAACATCAAAAATTTCAGTCCTGCATGATTCTACCAAGAAATGTGTGTTCATTGAAACCGCTGGTTTTTGATAGTTTGGGCCCTATTGAATAATGAATGTTTTGAATTTTCTCCAAAAGTAAAGTAGTTGCAAACTCATCCTTTTAGAAACTTGTTTGGGCTGTTGAGAGGAGTAAAAAACCATCAAAAATTTCAATCCTGCATGATTCTACCAAGAAATGTGATTCTTCATTCAAAACCTGATTTTTGCTATTGGGCTCTATTGAATAATGAATGTTTTGAATTTTCTCCAAAAGTAAAGTAATTGCAAACTCATCCTTTTAGAGACTTGTTTGGGCTAATGAGAGGAGTAGAAAAACATCAAAAATTTCAGTCCTGCACGATTCTACCAAGAAATGTGTGTTCATTCAAACCGCTGGTTTTTGATAGTTTGGGCCCTATTGAATAATGAATGTTTTGAATTTTCTCCAAAAGTAAAGTAGTTGCAAACTCATCCTTTTAGAAACTTGTTTGGGCTGTTGAGAGGAGTAAAAAACCATCAAAAATTTCAATCCTGCATGATTCTACCAAGAAATGTGATTCTTCATTCAAAACCTGATTTTTGCTATTGGGCTCTATTGAATAATGAATGTTTTGAATTTTCTTCAAAAGTAAAGTAGTTGCAAACTCATGCTTTTAGAGACTTGTTTGGGCTCATGAGAGGAGTAGAAAAACATCAAAAATTTCAGTCCTGCATGATTCTACCAAGAAATGTGTGCTCATTCAAACCGCTGGTTTTTGATAGTTTGGGCCCTATTGAATAATGAATGTTTTGCATTTTCTCCAAAAGTAAAGTAGTTGCAAACTCATCCTTTTAGAAACTTGTTTGGGCTGTTGAGAGGAGTAAAAAACCATCAAAAATTTCAATCCTGCATGATTCTACCAAGACATGTGATTCTTCATTCAAAACGCTGGTTTTTGCTATTGGGCTCTATTGAATAATGAATGTTTTGAATTTTCTCCAAAAGTAAAGTAGTTGCAAACTCATCCTTTTAGAGACTTGTTTGGGCTCATGAGAGGAGTAGAAAAACATCAAAAATTTCAGTCCTGCACGATTCTACCAAGAAATGTGTGTTCATTCAAACCGCTGGTTTTTGATAGTTTGGGCCCTATTGAATAATGAATGTTTTGAATTTTCTCCAAAAGTAAAGTAGTTGCAAACTCATCCTTTTAGATACTTGTTTGGGCTGTTGAGAGGAGTAAAAAACCATCAAAAATTTCAATCCTGCATGATTCTACCAAGAAATGTGATTCTTCATTCAAAACCTGATTTTTGCTATTGGGCTCTATTGAATAATGAATGTTTTGAATTTTCTCCAAAAGTAAAGTAGTTGCAAACTCATCCTTTTAGAGACTTGTTTGGGCTAATGAGAGGAGTAGAAAAACATCAAAAATTTCAGTCCTGCACGATTCTACCAAGAAATGTGTGTTCATTCAAACCGCTGGTTTTTGATAGTTTGGGCCCTATTGAATAATGAATGTTTTGAATTTTCTCCAAAAGTAAAGTAGTTGCAAACTCATCCTTTTAGAAACTTGTTTGGGCTGTTGAGAGGAGTAAAAAACCATCAAAAATTTCAATCCTGCATGATTCTACCAAGAAATGTGATTCTTCATTCAAAACCTGATTTTTGCTATTGGGCTCTATTGAATAATGAATGTTTTGAATTTTCTCCAAAAGTAAAGTAGTTGCAAACTCATGCTTTTAGAGACTTGTTTGGGCTCATGAGAGGAGTAGAAAAACATCAAAAATTTCAGTCCTGCATGATTCTACCAAGAAATGTGTGTTCATTGAAACCGCTGGTTTTTGATAGTTTGGGCCCTATTGAATAATGAATGTTTTGAATTTTCTCCAAAAGTAAAGTAGTTGCAAACTCATCCTTTTAGAAACTTGTTTGGGCTGTTGAGAGCAGTAAAAAACCATCAAAAATTTCAATCCTGCATGATTCTACCAAGAAATGTGATTCTTCATTCAAAATGCTGGTTTTTGCTATTGGGCTCTATTGAATAATGAATGTTTTGAATTTTCTCCAAAAGTAAAGTAGTTGCAAACTCATCCTTTTAGAGACTTGTTTGGGCTAATGAGAGGAGTAGAAAAACATCAAAAATTTCAGTCCTGCACGATCCTACCAAGAAATGTGTGTTCATTCAAACCGCTGGTTTTTGATAGTTTGGGCCCTATTGAATAATGAATGTTTTGAATTTTCTCCAAAAGTAAAGTAGTTGCAAACTCATCCTTTTAGAAACTTGTTTGGGCTGTTGAGAGGAGTAAAAAACCATCAAAAATTTCAATCCTGCATGATTCTACCAAGAAATGTGATTCTTCATTCAAAACCTGATTTTTGCTATTGGGCTCTATTGAATAATGAATGTTTTGAATTTTCTCCAAAAGTAAAGTAGTTGCAAACTCATGCTTTTAGAGACTTGTTTGGGCTCATGAGAGGAGTAGAAAAACATCAAAAATTTCAGTCCTGCATGATTCTACCAAGAAATGTGTGTTCATTGAAACCGCTGGTTTTTGATAGTTTGGGCCCTATTGAATAATGAATGTTTTGAATTTTCTCCAAAAGTAAAGTAGTTGCAAACTCATCCTTTTAGAAACTTGTTTGGGCTGTTGAGAGGAGTAAAAAACCATCAAAAATTTCAATCCAGCATGATTCTACCAAGAAATGTGATTCTTCATTCAAAACCTGATTTTTGCTATTGGGCTCTATTGAATAATGAATGTTTTGAATTTTCTCCAAAAGTAAAGTAGTTGCAAACTCATGCTTTTAGAGACTTGTTTGGGCTCATGAGAGGAGTAGAAAAACATCAAAAATTTCAGTCCTGCACGATTCTACCAAGAAATGTGTGTTCATTCAAACCGCTGGTTTTTGATAGTTTGGGCCCTATTGAATAATGAATGTTTTGAATTTTCTCCAAAAGTAAAGTAGTTGAAAACTCATGCTTTTAGAGACTTGTTTGGGCTCATGAGAGTAGAAAAACATCAGAAATTTCAGTCCTGCATGATTCTACCAAGAAATGTGTGTTCATTGAAACCGCTGGTTTTTGATAGTTTGGGCCCTATTGAATAATGAATGTTTTGAATTTTCTCCAAAAATAAAGTAGTTGCAAACTCATCCTTTTAGAAACTTGTTTGGGCTGTTGAGAGGAGTAAAAAACCATCAAAAATTTCAATCCTGCATGATTCTACCAAGAAATGTGATTCTTCATTCAAAACGCTGGTTTTTGCTATTGGGCTCTATTGAATAATGAATGTTTTGAATTTTCTCCAAAAGTAAAGTAGTTGCAAACTCATGCTTTTAGAGACTTGTTTGGGCTCATGAGAGGAGTAGAAAAAAATCAAAAATTTCAGTCCTGCACGATTCTACCAAGAAATGTGTGTTCATTCAAACCGCTGGTTTTTGATATTTTGGTCTCTATTGAATAACGAAAGTTTTGAATTGTCTCCAAAAGTAAAGTAGTTGCAAACTCATGCTTTTAGAAACTTGTTTGGGCTGTTGAGAGAAGTAAAAAACCATCAAAAATTTCAATCCTGCATGATTCTACCAAGAAATGTGATTCTTCATTCAAAACGCTGGTTTTTGCTATTGGGCTCTATTGAATAATGAATGTTTTGAATTTTCTCCAAAAGTAAAGTAGTTGCAAACTCATCCTTTTAGAGACTTGTTTGGGCTCATGAGAGGAGTAGAAAAACATCAAAAATTTCAGTCCTGCACGATTCTACCAAGAAATGTGTGTTCATTCAAACCGCTGGTTTTTGATATTTTGGGCCCTATTGAATAATGAATGTTTTGAATTTTCTCCAAAAGTAAAGTAGTTGCAAACTCATCCTTTTAGAAACTTGTTTGGGCTGTTGAGAGGAGTATAAAATCATCAAAAATTTCAATCCTGCATGATTCTACCAAGAAATGTGATTCTTCATTCAAAACCTGATTTTTGCTATTGGGCTCTATTGAATAATGAATGTTTTGAATTTTCTCCAAAAGTAAAGTAGTTGCAAACTCATGCTTTTAGAGACTTGTTTGGGCTCATGAGAGGAGTAGAAAAACATCAAAAATTTCAGTCCTGCATGATTCTACCAAGAAATGTGTGTTCATTGAAACTGCTGGTTTTTGATAGTTTGGGCCCTATTGAATAATGAATGTTTTGAATTTTCTCCAAAAGTAAAGTAGTTGCAAACTCATCCTTTTAGAAACTTGTTTGGGCTGTTGAGAGGAGTAAAAAACCATCAAAAATTTCAATCCTGCATGATTTTACCAAGAAATGTGATTCTTCATTCAAAACCTGATTTTTGCTATTGGGCTCTATTGAATAATGAATGTTTTGAATTTTCTCCAAAAGTAAAGTAGTTGCAAACTCATGCTTTTAGAGACTTGTTTGGGCTCATGAGAGGAGTAGAAAAACATCAAAAATTTCAGTCCTGCATGATTCTACCAAGAAATGTGTGTTCATTGAAACCGCTGGTTTTTGATAGTTTGGGCCCTATTGAATAATGAATGTTTTGAATTTTCTCCAAAAATAAAATAGTTGCAAACTCATCCTTCTAGAAACTTGTTTGGGCTGTTGAGAGGAGTAAAAAACCATCAAAAATTTCAATCCTGCACGATTCTACCAAGAAATGTGATTCTTCATTCAAAACGCTGGTTTTTGTTATTGGGCTCTGTTGAATAATGAATGTTTTGAATTTTCTCCAAAAGTAAAGTAGTTGCAAACTCATCCTTTTAGAGACTTGTTTGGGCTCATGAGAGGAGTAGAAAAACATCAAAAATTTCAGTCCTGCACGATTCTACCAAGAAATGTGTGTTCATTCAAACCGCTGGTTTTTGATATTTTGGGCCCTATTGAATAATGAATGTTTTGAATTTTCTCCAAAAGTAAAGTAGTTGCAAACTCATCCTTTTAGAAACTTGTTTGGGCTGTTGAGAGGAGTAAAAAACCATCAAAAATTTCAATCCTGCATGATTCTACCAAGAAATGTGATTCTTCATTCAAAACCTGATTTTTGCTATTGGGCTCTATTGAATAATGAATGTTTTGAATTTTCTCCAAAAGTAAAGTAGTTGCAAACTCATGCTTTTAGAGACTTGTTTGGGCTCATGAGAGGAGTAGAAAAACATCAAAAATTTCAGTCCTGCATGATTCTACCAAGAAATGTGTGTTCATTGAAACCGCTGGTTTTTGATAGTTTGGGCCCTATTGAATAATGAATGTTTTGAATTTTCTCCAAAAGTAAAGTAGTTGCAAACTCATCCTTTTAGAAACTTGTTTGGGCTGTTGAGAGCAGTAAAAAACCATCAAAAATTTCAATCCTGCATGATTCTACCAAGAAATGTGATTCTTCATTCAAAATGCTGGTTTTTGCTATTGGGCTCTATTGAATAATGAATGTTTTGAATTTTCTCCAAAAGTAAAGTAGTTGCAAACTCATCATTTTAGAGACTTGTTTGGGCTAATGAGAGGAGTAGAAAAACATCAAAAATTTCAGTCCTGCACGATCCTACCAAGAAATGTGTGTTCATTCAAACCGCTGGTTTTTGATAGTTTGGGCCCTATTGAATAATGAATGTTTTGAATTTTCTCCAAAAGTAAAGTAGTTGCAAACTCATCCTTTTAGAAACTTGTTTGGGCTGTTGAGAGGAGTAAAAAACCATCAAAAATTTCAATCCTGCATGATTCTACCAAGAAATGTGATTCTTCATTCAAAACCTGATTTTTGCTATTGGGCTCTATTGAATAATGAATGTTTTGAATTTTCTCCAAAAGTAAAGTAGTTGCAAACTCATGCTTTTAGAGACTTGTTTGGGCTCATGAGAGGAGTAGAAAAACATCAAAAATTTCAGTCCTGCATGATTCTACCAAGAAATGTGTGTTCATTGAAACCGCTGGTTTTTGATAGTTTGGGCCCTATTGAATAATGAATGTTTTGAATTTTCTCCAAAAGTAAAGTAGTTGCAAACTCATCCTTTTAGAAACTTGTTTGGGCTGTTGAGAGCAGTAAAAAACCATCAAAAATTTCAATCCTGCATGATTCTACCAAGAAATGTGATTCTTCATTCAAAACGCTGGTTTTTGCTATTGGGCTCTATTGAATAATGAATGTTTTGAATTTTCTCCAAAAGTAAAGTATTTGCAAACTCATCCTTTTAGAGACTTGTTTGGGCTCATGAGAGGAGTAGAAAAACATCAAAAATTTCAGTCCTGCACGATTCTACCAAGAAATGTGTGTTCATTCAAACCGCTGGTTTTTGATAGTTTGGGCCCTATTGAATAATGAATGTTTTGAATTTTCTCCAAAAGTAAAGTAGTTGAAAACTCATGCTTTTAGAGACTTGTTTGGGCTCATGAGAGTAGAAAAACATCAGAAATTTCAGTCCTGCATGATTCTACCAAGAAATGTGTGTTCATTGAAACTGCTGGTTTTTGATAGTTTGTGCACTATTGAATAATGAATGTTTTGAATTTTCTCCAAAAATAAAGTAGTTGCAAACTCATCCTTTTAGAAACTTGTTTGGGCTGTTGAGAGGAGTAAAAAACCATCAAAAATTTCAATCCTGCATGATTCTACCAAGAAATGTGATTCTTCATTCAAAACGCTTGTTTTTGCTATTGTGCTCTATTGAATAATGAATGTTTTGAATTTTCTCCAAAAGTAAAGTAGTTGCAAACTCATGCTTTTAGAGACTTGTTTGGGCTCATGAGAGGAGTAGAAAAAAATCAAAAATTTCAGTCCTGCACGATTCTACCAAGAAATGTGTGTTCATTCAAACCGCTGGTTTTTGATATTTTGGGCCCTATTGAATAACGAATGTTTTGAATTTTCTCCAAAAGTAAAGTAGTTGCAAACTCATCCTTTTAGAAACTTGTTTGGGCTGTTGAGAGGAGTAAAAAACCATCAAAAATTACAATCCTGCATGATTCTACCAAGAAATGTGATTCTTCATTCAAAATGCTGGTTTTTGCTATTGGGCTCTATTGAATAATGAATGTTTTGAATTTTCTCCAAAAGTAAAGTAGTTGCAAACTCATCCTTTTAGAGACTTGTTTGGGCTCATGAGAGGAGTAGAAAAACATCAAAAATTTCAGTCCTGCACGATTCTACCAAGAAATGTGTGTTCATTCAAACCGCTGGTTTTTGATATTTTGGGCCCTATTGAATAATGAATGTTTTGAATTTTCTCCAAAAGTAAAGTAGTTGCAAACTCATCCTTTTAGAAACTTGTTTGGGCTGTTGAGAGGAGTAAAAAACCATCAAAAATTTCAATCCAGCATGATTCTACCAAGAAATGTGATTCTTCATTCAAAACCTGATTTTTGCTATTGGGCTCTATTGAATAATGAATGTTTTGAATTTTCTCCAAAAGTAAAGTAGTTGCAAACTCATGCTTTTAGAGACTTGTTTGGGCTCATGAGAGGAGTAGAAAAACATCAAAAATTTCAGTCCTGCACGATTCTACCAAGAAATGTGTGTTCATTCAAACCGCTGGTTTTTGATAGTTTGGGCCCTATTGAATAATGAATGTTTTGAATTTTCTCCAAAAGTAAAGTAGTTGCAAACTCATGCTTTTAGAGACTTGTTTGGGCTCATGAGATTAGAAAAACATCAGAAATTTCAGTCCTGCATGATTCTACCAAGAAATGTGTGTTCATTGAAACCGCTGGTTTTTGATAGTTTGGGCCCTATTGAATAATGAATGTTTTGAATTTTCTCCAAAAATAAAGTAGTTGCAAACTCATCCTTTTAGAAACTTGTTTGGGCTGTTGAGAGGAGTAAAAAACCATCAAAAATTTCAATCCTGCATGATTCTACCAAGAAATGTGATTCTTCATTCAAAACGCTGGTTTTTGCTATTGGGCTCTATTGCATAATGAATGTTTTGAATTTTCTCCAAAAGTAAAGTAGTTGCAAACTCATGCTTTTAGAGACTTGTTTGGGCTCATGAGAGGAGTAGAAAAAAATCAAAAATTTCAGTCCTGCACGATTCTACCAAGAAATGTGTGTTCATTCAAACCGCTGGTTTTTGATATTTTGGTCCCTATTGAATAACAAATGTTTTGAATTGTCTCCAAAAGTAAAGTAGTTGCAAACTCATGCTTTTAGAAACTTGTTTGGGCTGTTGAGAGAAGTAAAAAACCATCAAAAATTTCAATCCTGCATGATTCTACCAAGAAATGTGATTCTTCATTCAAAACGCTGGTTTTTGCTATTGGGCTCTATTGAATAATGAATGTTTTGAATTTTCTCCAAAAGTAAAGTAGTTGCAAACTCATCCTTTTAGAGACTTGTTTGGGCTCATGAGAGGAGTAGAAAAACATCAAAAATTTCAGTCCTGCACGATTCTACCAAGAAATGTGTGTTCATTCAAACCGCTGGTTTTTGATATTTTGGGCCCTATTGAATAATGAATGTTTTGAATTTTCTCCAAAAGTAAAGTAGTTGCAAACTCATCCTTTTAGAAACTTGTTTGGGCAGTTGAGAGGAGTATAAAATCATCAAAAATTTCAATCCTGCATGATTCTACCAAGAAATGTGATTCTTCATTCAAAACCTGATTTTTGCTATTGGGCTCTATTGAATAATGAATGTTTTGAATTTTCTCCAAAAGTAAAGTAGTTGCAAACTCATGCTTTTAGAGACTTGTTTGGGCTCATGAGAGGAGTAGAAAAACATCAAAAATTTCAGTCCTGCATGATTCTACCAAGAAATGTGTGTTCATTGAAACCGCTGGTTTTTGATAGTTTGGGCCCTATTGAATAATGAATGTTTTGAATTTTCTCCAAAAATAAAATAGTTGCAAACTCATCCTTTTAGAAACTTGTTTGGGCTGTTGAGAGGAGTAAAAAACCATCAAAAATTTCAATCCTGCACGATTCTACCAAGAAATGTGATTCTTCATTCAAAACGCTGGTTTTTGTTATTGGGCTCTGTTGAATAATGAATGTTTTGAATTATCTCCAAAAGTAAAGTAGTTGCAAACTCATCCTTTTAGAGATTTGTTTGGGCTCATGAGAGGAGTAGAAAAACATCAAAAATTTCAGTCCTGCACGATTCTACCAAGAAATGTGTGTTCATTCAAACCGCTGGTTTTTGATATTTTGGGCCCTATTGAATAATGAATGTTTTGAATTTTCTCCAAAAGTAAAGTAGTTGCAAACTCATCCTTTTAGAAACTTGTTTGGGCTGTTGAGAGGAGTAAAAAACCATCAAAAATTTCAATCCTGCATGATTCTACCAAGAAATGTGATTCTTCATTCAAAACCTGATTTTTGCTATTGGGCTCTATTGAATAATGAATGTTTTGAATTTTCTCCAAAAGTAAAGTAGTTGCAAACTCATGCTTTTAGAGACTTGTTTGGGCTCATGAGAGGAGTAGAAAAACATCAAAAATTTCAGTCCTGCATGATTCTACCAAGAAACGTGTGTTCATTCAAACCGCTGGTTTTGATAGTTTGGGCCCTATTGAATAATGAATGTTTTGAATTTTCTTCAAAAGTAAAGTAGTTGCAAACTCATCCTTTTAGAAACTTGTTTGGGCTGTTGAGAGGAGTAAAAAACCATCATAAATTTCAATCCTGCATGATTCTACCAAGAAATGTGATTCTTCATTCAAAACGCTGGTTTTTGCTATTGGGCTCTATTGAATAATGAATGTTTTGAATTTTCTCCAAAAGTAAAGTAATTGCAAACTCATCCTTTTAGAGACTTGTTTGGGCTAATGAGAGGAGTAGAAAAACATCAAAAATTTCAGTCCTGCACGATTCTACCAAGAAATGTGTGTTCATTCAAACCGCTGGTTTTTGATAGTTTGGGCCCTATTGAATAATGAATGTTTTGAATTTTCTCCAAAAGTAAAGTAGTTGCAAACTCATCCTTTTAGAAACTTGTTTGGGCTGTTGAGAGGAGTAAAAAACCATCAAAAATTTCAATCCTGCATGATTCTACCAAGAAATGTGATTCTTCATTCAAAACCTGATTTTTGCTATTGGGCTCTGTTGAATAATGAATGTTTTGAATTTTCTCCAAAAGTAAAGTAGTTGCAAACTCATGCTTTTAGAGACTTGTTTGGGCTCATGAGAGGAGTAGAAAAACATCAAAAATTTCAGTCCTGCATGATTCTACCAAGAAATGTGTGTTCATTGAAACCGCTGGTTTTTGATAGTTTGGGCCTATTGAATAATGAATGTTTTGAATTTTCTCCAAAAGTAAAGTAGTTGCAAACTCATCCTTTTAGAAACTTGTTTGGGCTGTTGAGAGGAGTAAAAAACCATCAAAAATTTCAATCCTGCATGATTCTACCAAGAAATGTGATTCTTCATTCAAAACGCTGGTTTTTGCTATTGGGCTCTATTGAATAATGAATGTTTTGAATTTTCTCCAAAAGTAAAGTAGTTGCAAACTCATGCTTTTAGAGACTTGTTTGGGCTCATGAGAGGAGTAGAAAAACATCAAAAATTTCAGTCCTGCATGATTCTACCAAGAAATGTGTGTTCATTGAAACTGCTGGTTTTTGATAGTTTGGGCCCTATTGAATAATGAATGTTTTGAATTTTCTCCAAAAGTAAAGTAGTTGCAAACTCATCCTTTTAGAAACTTGTTTGGGCTGTTGAGAGGAGTAAAAAACCATCAAAAATTTCAATCCTGCATGATTTTACCAAGAAATGTGATTCTTCATTCAAAACCTGATTTTTGCTATTGGGCTCTATTGAATAATGAATGTTTTGAATTTTCTCCAAAAGTAAAGTAGTTGCAAACTCATGCTTTTAGAGACTTGTTTGGGCTCATGAGAGGAGTAGAAAAACATCAAAATTTTCAGTCCTGCATGATCCCACCAAGAAATGTGTGTTCATTGAAACCACTGGTTTTTGATAGTTTGGGCCCTATTGAATAATGAATGTTTTGAATTTTCTCCAAAAATAAAGTAGTTGCAAACTCATCCTTTTAGAAACTTGTTTGGGCTGTTGAGAGGAGTAAAAAACCATCAAAAATTTCAATCCTGCATGATTCCACCAAGAAATGTGATTCTTCATTTAAAACGCAGGTTTTTGTTATTGGGCTCTATTGAATAATGAATGTTTTGAATTTTCTCCAAAAGTAAAGTAGTTGCAAACTCATCCTTTTAGAGACTTGTTTGGGCTCATGAGAGGAGTAGAAAAACATCAAAAATTTCAGTCCTGCACGATTCTACCAAGAAATGTGTGTTCATTCAAACCGCTGGTTTTTGATATTTTGGGCCCTATTGAATAATGAATGTTTTGAATTTTCTTCAAAAGTAAAGTAGTTGCAAACTCATCCTTTTAGAAACTTGTTTGGGCTGTTGAGAGGAGTAAAAAACCATCAAAAATTTCAATCCTGCATGATTCTACCAAGAAATGTGATTCTTCATTCAAAACCTGATTTTTGCTATTGGGCTCTATTGAATAATGAATGTTTTGAGTTTTCTCCAAAAGTAAAGTAGTTGCAAACTCATGCTTTTAGAGACTTGTTTGGGCTCATGAGAGGAGTAGAAAAACATCAAAAATTTCAGTCCTGCATGATTCTACCAAGAAATGTGTGTTCATTCAAACCGCTGGTTTTTGATAGTTTGGGCCCTATTGAATAATGAATGTTTTGAATTTTCTCCAAAAGTAAAGTAGTTGCAAACTCATCCTTTTAGAAACTTGTTTGGGCTGTTGAGAGGAGTAAAAAACCATCAAAAATTTCAATCCTGCATGATTCTACCAAGAAATGTGATTCTTCATTGAAAACGCTGGTTTTTGCTATTGGGCTCTATTGAATAATGAATGTTTTGAATTTTCTCCAAAAGTAAAGTAGTTGCAAACTCATCCTTTTAGAGACTTGTTTGGGCTCATGAGAGGAGTAGAAAAACATCAAAAATTTCAGTCCTGCACGATTCTACCAAGAAATGTGTGTTCATTCAAACCGCTGGTTTTTGATATTTTGGGCCCTATTGAATAATGAATGTTTTGAATTTTCTCCAAAAGTAAAGTAGTTGCAAACTAATTCTTTTAGACTCTTGTTTGGGCTGTTGAGAGGAGTAAAAAACCATCAAAAATTTCAATCCTGCATGATTCTACCAAGAAATGTGATTCTTCATTCAAAACGCTGGTTTTTGCTATTGGGCTCTATTGAATAATGAATGTTTTGAATTTTCTCCAAAATTAAAGTAGTTGCAAACTCATGCTTTTAGAGACTTGTTTGGGCTCATGAGAGGAGTAGAAAAACATCAAAAATTTCAGTCCTGCATGATTCTACCAAGAAATGTGTGTTCATTGAAACCGCTGGTTTTTGATAGTTTGGGCCCTATTGAATAATGAATGTTTTGAATTTTCTCCAAAAGTAAAGTAGTTGCAAACTCATCCTTTTAGAAACTTGTTTGGGCTGTTGAGAGCAGTAAAAAACCATCAAAAATTTCAATCCTGCATGATTCTACCAAGAAATGTGATTCTTCATTCAAAACGCTGGTTTTTGCTATTGGGCTCTATTGAATAATGAATGTTTTGAATTTTCTCCAAAAGTAAAGTAGTTGCAGACTCATCCTTTTAGAGACTTGTTTGGGCTAATGAGAGGAGTAGAAAAACATCAAAAATTTCAGTCCTGCACGATTCTACCAAGAAATGTGTGTTCATTCAAACCGCTGATTTTTGATAGTTTGGGCCCTATTGAATAATGAATGTGTTGAATTTTCTCCAAAAGTAAAATAGTTGCAAACTCATCCTTTTAGAAACTTGTTTGGGCTGTTGAGAGGAGTAAAAAACCATCAAAAATTTCAATCCTGCATGATTCTACCAAGAAATGTGATTCTTCATTCAAAACGCTGGTTTTTGCTATTGGGCTCTATTGAATAATGAATGTTTTGAATTTTCTCCAAAAGTAAAGTAGTTGCAAACTCATGCTTTTAGAGACTTGTTTGGGCTCATGAGAGGAGTAGAAAAAAATCAAAAATTTCAGTCCTGCACGATTCTACCAAGAAATGTGTGTTCATTCAAACCGCTGGTTTTTGATATTTTGGGCCCTATTGAATAACGAATGTTTTGAATTTTCTCCAAAAGTAAAGTAGTTGCAAACTCATGCTTTTAGAAACTTGTTTGGGCTGTTGAGAGGAGTAAAAAACCATCAAAAATGTCAATCCTGCATGATTCTACCAAGAAATGTGATTCTTCATTCAAAACGCAGGTTTTTGCTATTGGGCTCTATTGAATAATGAATGTTTTGAATTTTCTCCAAAAGTAAAGTAGTTGCAAACTCATCCTTTTAGAGACTTGTTTGGGCTCATGAGAGGAGTAGAAAAACATCAAAAATTTCAGTCCTGCACGATTCTACCAAGAAATGTGTGTTCATTCAAACTGCTGGTTTTTGATATTTTGTGCCCTATTGAATAATGAATGTTTTGAATTTTCTCCAAAAGTAAAGTAGTTGCAAACTCATCCTTTTAGAAACTTGTTTGGGCTGTTGAGAGGAGTAAAAAAAAAACAAAAATTTCAATCCTGCATGATTCTACCAAGAAATGTGATTCTTCATTCAAAACCTGATTTTTGCTATTGGGCTCTATTGAATAATGAATGTTTTGAATTTTCTCCAAAAGTAAAGTAGTTGCAAACTCATGCTTTTAGAGACTTGTTTGGGCTCATGAGAGGAGTAGAAAAACATCAAAAATTTCAGTCCTGCATGATTCTACCAAGAAATGTGTGTTCATTCAAACCGCTGGTTTTTGATAGTTTGGGCCCTATTGAATAATGAATGTTTTGAATTTTCTCCAAAAGTAAAGTAGTTGCAAACTCATCCTTTTAGAAACTTGTTTGGGCTGTTGAGAGGAGTAAAAAACCATCAAAAATTTCAATCCTGCATGATTCTACCAAGAAATGTGATTCTTCATTCAAAACGCTGGTTTTTGCTATTGGGCTCTATTGAATAATGAATGTTTTGAATTTTCTCCAAAAGTAAAATAGTTGCAAACTCATGCTTTTAGAGACTTGTTTGGGCTCATGAGAGGAGTAGAAAAACATCAAAAATTTCAGTCCTGCATGATTCTACCAAGAAATGTGTGTTCATTGAAACTGCTGGTTTTTGATAGTTTGGGCCCTATTCAATAATGAATGTTTTGAATTTTCTCCAAAAGTAAAGTAGTTGCAAACTCATCCTTTTAGAAACTTGTTTGGGCTGTTGAGAGGAGTAAAAAACCATCAAAAATTTCAATCCTGCATGATTTTACCAAGAAATGTGATTCTTCATTCAAAACCTGATTTTTGCTATTGGGCTCTATTGAATAATGAATGTTTTGAATTTTCTCCAAAAGTAAAGTAGTTGCAAACTCATGCTTTTAGAGACTTGTTTGGGCTCATGAGAGGAGTAGAAAAACATCAAAAATTTCAGTCCTGCACGATTCTACCAAGAAATGTGTGTTCATTCAAACCGCTGGTTTTTGATATTTTGGGCCCTATTGAATAATGAATGTTTTGAATTTTCTCCAAAAGTAAAGTAGTTGCAAACTCATCCTTTTAGAAACTTGTTTGGGCTGTTGAGAGGAGTAAAAAACCATCAAAAATTTCAATCCTGCATGATTCTACCAAGAAATGTGATTCTTCATTCAAAACCTGATTTTTGCTATTGGGCTCTATTGAATAATGAATGTTTTGAATTTTCTCAAAAAGTAAAGTAGTTGCAAACTCATGCTTTTAGAGACTTGTTTGGGCTCATGAGAGGAGTAGAAAAACATCAAAAATTTCAGTCCTGCATGATTCTACCAAGAAATGTGTGTTCATTCAAACCGCTGGTTTTTGATAGTTTGGGCCCTATTGAATAATGAATGTTTTGAATTTTCTCCAAAAGTAAAGTAGTTGCAAACTCATCCTTTTAGAAACTTGTTTGGGCTGTTGAGAGCAGTAAAAAACCATCAAAAATTTCAATCCTGCATGATTCTACCAAGAAATGTGATTCTTCATTCAAAACGCTGGTTTTTGCTATTGGGCTCTATTGAATAATGAATGTTTTGAATTTTCTCCAAAAGTAAAGTAGTTGCAAACTCATCCTTTTAGAGACTTGTTTGGGCTAATGAGAGGAGTAGAAAAACATCAAAAATTTCAGTCCTGCACGATTCTACCAAGAAATGTGTGTTCATTCAAACCGCTGGTTTTTGATAGTTTGGGCCCTATTGAATAATGAATGTTTTGAATTTTCTCCAAAAGTAAAGTAGTTGCAAACTCATCCTTTTAGAAACTTGTTTGGGCTGTTGAGAGGAGTAAAAAACCATCAAAAATTTCAATCCTGCATGATTCTACCAAGAAATGTGATTCTTCATTCAAAACGCTGATTTTTGCTATTGGGCTCTATTGAATAATGAATGTTTTGAATTTTCTTCAAAAGTAAAGTAGTTGCAAACTCATGCTTTTAGAGACTTGTTTGGGCTCATGAGAGGAGTAGAAAAACATCAAAAATTTCAGTCCTGCATGATTCTACCAAGAAATGTGTGTTCATTGAAACCGCTGGTTTTTGATAGTTTGGGCCCTATTGAATAATGAATGTTTTGAATTTTCTCCAAAAGTAAAGTAGTTGCAAACTCATCCTTTTAGAAACTTGTTTGGGCTGTTGAGAGGAGTAAAAAACCATCAAAAATTTCAATCCTGCATGATTCTACCAAGAAATGTGATTCTTCATTCAAAACGCTGGTTTTTGCTATTGGGCTCTATTGAATAATGAATGTTTTGAATTTTCTCCAAAAGTAAAGTAGTTGCAAACTCATCCTTTTAGAGACTTGTTTGGGCTCATGAGAGGAGTAGAAAAACATCAAAAATTTCAGTCCTGCACGATTCTACCAAGAAATGTGTGTTCATTCATACCGCTGGTTTTTGATATTTTGGGCCCTATTGAATAATGAATGTTTTGAATTTTCTCCAAAAGTAAAGCAGTTGCAAACTCATCCTTTTAGAAACTTGTTTGGGCTGTTGAGAGGAGTAAAAAACCATCAAAAATTTCAATCCTGCATGATTCTACCAAGAAATGTGATTCTTCATTCAAAACCTGATTTTTGCTATTGGGCTCTATTGAATAATGAATGTTTTGAATTTTCTCCAAAAGTAAAGTAGTTGCAAACTCATGCTTTTAGAGACTTGTTTGGGCTCATGAGAGGAGTAGAAAAACATCAAAAATTTCAGTCCTGCATGATTCTACCAAGAAATGTGTGTTCATTGAAACCGCTGGTTTTTGATAGTTTGGGCCCTATTGAATAATGAATGTTTTGAATTTTCTCCAAAAGTAAAGTAGTTGCAAACTCATCCTTTTAGAAACTTGTTTGGGCTGTTGAGAGGAGTAAAAAACCATCAAAAATTTCAATCCTGCATGATTCTACCAAGAAATGTGATTCTTCATTCAATACGCTGGTTTTTGCTATTGGGCTCTATTGAATAATGAATGTTTTGAATTTTCTCCAAAAGTAAAGTAGTTGCAAACTCATCCTTTTAGAAATTTGTTTGGGCTGTTGAGAGCAGTAAAAAACCATCAAAAATTTCAATCCTGCATGATTCTACCAAGAAATGTGATTCTTCATTCAAAACGCTGGTTTTTGCTATTGGGCTCTATTGAATAATGAATGTTTTGAATTTTCTCCAAAAGTAAAGTAGTTGCAAACTCATCCTTTTAGAGACTTGTTTGGGCTCATGAGAGGAGTAGAAAAACATCAAAAATTTCAGTCCTGCATGATTCTACCAAGAAATGTGTGTTCATTGAAACCGCTGGTTTTTGATAGTTTGGGCCCTATTGAATAATGAATGTGTTGAATTTTCTCCAAAAGTAAAGTAGTTGCAAACTCATGCTTTTAGAGACTTGTTTGGGCACATGAGAGGAGTAGAAAAACATCAAAAATTTCAGTCCTGCATGATTCTACCAAGAAATGTGTGTTCATTGAAACCGCTGGTTTTTGATAGTTTGGGCCCTAATGAATAATGAATGTTTTGAATTTTCTCCAAAAATAAAATAGTTGCAAACTCATCCTTTTAGAAACTTGTTTGGGCTGTTGAGAGGAGTGAAAAACCATCAAAAATTTCAATCCTGCATGATTCTACCAAGAAATGTGATTCTTCATTCAAAACGCTGGTTTTTGTTATTGGGCTCTGTTGAATAATGAATGTTTTGAATTTTCTCCAAAAGTAAAGTAGTTGCAAACTCATCCTTTTAGAGACTTGTTTGGGCTCATGAGAGGAGTAGAAAAACATCAAAAACTTCAGTCCTGCACGATTCTACCAAGAAATGTGTGTTCATTCAAACCGCTGGTTTTTGATAGTTTGGGCCCTATTGAATAATGAATGTTTTGAATTTTCTCCAAAAGTAAAGTAGTTGCAAACTCATCCTTTTAGAAACTTGTTTGGGCTGTTGAGAGGAGTAAAAAACCATCAAAAATTTCAATCCTGCATGATTCTACCAAGAAATGTGATTCTTCATTCAAAACCTGATTTTTGCTATTGGGCTCTATTGAATAATGAATGTTTTGAATTTTCTTCAAAAGTAAAGTAGTTGCAAACTCATGCTTTTAGAGACTTGTTTGGGCTCATGAGAGGAGTAGAAAAACATCAAAAATTTCAGTCCTGCATGATTCTACCAAGAAATGTGTGTTCATTGAAACCGCTGGTTTTTGATAGTTTGGGCCCTATTGAATAATGAATGTTTTGAATTCTCTCCAAAAGTAAAGTAGTTGCAAACTCATCCTTTTAGAAACTTGTTTGGGCTGTTGAGAGGAGTAAAAAACCATCAAAAATTTCAATCCTGCATGATTCTACCAAGAAATGTGATTCTTCATTCAAAACGCTGGTTTTTGCTATTGGGCTCTATTGAATAATGAATGTTTTGAATTTTCTCCAAAAGTAAAGTAGTTGCAAACTCATCCTTTTAGAGACTTGTTTGGGCTCATGAGAGGAGTAGAAAAACATCAAAAATTTCAGTCCTGCACGATTCTACCAAGAAATGTGTGTTCATTCAAACCGCTGGTTTTTGATATTTTGGGCCCTATTGAATAATGAATGTTTTGAATTTTCTCCAAAAGTAAAGTAGTTGCAAACTCATCCTTTTAGACACTTGTTTGGGCTGTTGAGAGGAGTAAAAAACCATCAAAAATTTCAATCCTGCATGATTCTACCAAGAAATGTGATTCTTCATTCAAAACGCTGGTTTTTGTTATTGGGCTCTATTGAATAATGAATGTTTTGAATTTTCTCCAAAATTAAAGTAGTTGCAAACTCATGCTTTTAGAGACTTGTTTGGGCTCATGAGAGGAGTAGAAAAATATCAAAAATTTCAGTCCTGCATGATTCTACCAAGAAATGTGTGTTCATTCAAACCGCTGGTTTTTGATATTTTGGGCCCTATTGAATAATGAATGTTTTGAATTTTCTTCAAAAGTAAAGTAGTTGCAAACTCATCCTTTTAGAAACTTGTTTGGGCTGTTGAGAGGAGTAAAAAACCATCAAAAATTTCAATCCTGCATGATTCTACCAAGAAATGTGATTCTTCATTCAAAACCTGATTTTTGCTATTGGGCTCTATTGAATAATGAATGTTTTGAGTTTTCTCCAAAAGTAAAGTAGTTGCAAACTCATGCTTTTAGAGACTTGTTTGGGCTCATGAGAGGAGTAGAAAAACATCAAAAATTTCAGTCCTGCATGATTCTACCAAGAAATGTGTGTTCATTGAAACCGCTGGTTTTTGATAGTTTGGGCCCTATTGAATAATGAATGTTTTGAATTTTCTCCAAAAATAAAATAGTTGCAAACTCATCCTTTTAGAAACTTGTTTGGGCTGTTGAGAGGAGTAAAAAACCATCAAAAATTTCAATCCTGCACGATTCTACCAAGAAATGTGATTCTTCATTCAAAACGCTGGTTTTTGTTATTGGGCTCTGTTGAATAATGAATGTTTTGAATTATCTCCAAAAGTAAAGTAGTTGCAAACTCATCCTTTTAGAGATTTGTTTGGGCTCATGAGAGGAGTAGAAAAACATCAAAAATTTCAGTCCTGCACGATTCTACCAAGAAATGTGTGTTCATTCAAACCGCTGGTTTTTGATATTTTGGGCCCTATTGAATAATGAATGTTTTGAATTTTCTCCAAAAGTAAAGTAGTTGCAAACTCATCCTTTTAGAAACTTGTTTGGGCTGTTGAGAGGAGTAAAAAACCATCAAAAATTTCAATCCTGCATGATTCTACCAAGAAATGTGATTCTTCATTCAAAACCTGATTTTTGCTATTGGGCTCTATTGAATAATGAATGTTTTGAATTTTCTCCAAAAGTAAAGTAGTTGCAAACTCATGCTTTTAGAGACTTGTTTGGGCTCATGAGAGGAGTAGAAAAACATCAAAAATTTCAGTCCTGCATGATTCTACCAAGAAACGTGTGTTCATTCAAACCGCTGGTTTTGATAGTTTGGGCCCTATTGAATAATGAATGTTTTGAATTTTCTTCAAAAGTAAAGTAGTTGCAAACTCATCCTTTTAGAAACTTGTTTGGGCTGTTGAGAGGAGTAAAAAACCATCAAAAATTTCAATCCTGCATGATTCTACCAAGAAATGTGATTCTTCATTCAAAACCTGATTTTTGCTATTGGGCTCTATTGAATAATGAATGTTTTGAATTTTCTCCAAAAGTAAAGTAGTTGCAAACTCATGCTTTTAGAGACTTGTTTGGGCTCATGAGAGGAGTAGAAAAACATCAAAAATTTCAGTCCTGCATGATTCTACCAAGAAATGTGTGTTCATTGAAACCGCTGGTTTTTGATAGTTTGGGCCTATTGAATAATGAATGTTTTGAATTTTCTCCAAAAGTAAAGTAGTTGCAAACTCATCCTTTTAGAAACTTGTTTGGGCTGTTGAGAGGAGTAAAAAACCATCAAAAATTTCAATCCTGCATGATTCTACCAAGAAATGTGATTCTTCATTCAAAACGCTGGTTTTTGCTATTGGGCTCTATTGAATAATGAATGTTTTGAATTTTCTCCAAAAGTAAAGTAGTTGCAAACTCATGCTTTTAGAGACTTGTTTGGGCTCATGAGAGGAGTAGAAAAACATCAAAAATTTCAGTCCTGCATGATTCTACCAAGAAATGTGTGTTCATTGAAACTGCTGGTTTTTGATAGTTTGGGCCCTATTGAATAATGAATGTTTTGAATTTTCTCCAAAAGTAAAGTAGTTGCAAACTCATCCTTTTAGAAACTTGTTTGGGCTGTTGAGAGGAGTAAAAAACCATCAAAAATTTCAATCCTGCATGATTTTACCAAGAAATGTGATTCTTCATTCAAAACCTGATTTTTGCTATTGGGCTCTATTGAATAATGAATGTTTTGAATTTTCTCCAAAAGTAAAGTAGTTGCAAACTCATGCTTTTAGAGACTTGTTTGGGCTCATGAGAGGAGTAGAAAAACATCAAAATTTTCAGTCCTGCATGATCCCACCAAGAAATGTGTGTTCATTGAAACCACTGGTTTTTGATAGTTTGGGCCCTATTGAATAATGAATGTTTTGAATTTTCTCCAAAAATAAAGTAGTTGCAAACTCATCCTTTTAGAAACTTGTTTGGGCTGTTGAGAGGAGTAAAAAACCATCAAAAATTTCAATCCTGCATGATTCCACCAAGAAATGTGATTCTTCATTTAAAACGCAGGTTTTTGTTATTGGGCTCTATTGAATAATGAATGTTTTGAATTTTCTCCAAAAGTAAAGTAGTTGCAAACTCATCCTTTTAGAGACTTGTTTGGGCTCATGAGAGGAGTAGAAAAACATCAAAAATTTCAGTCCTGCACGATTCTACCAAGAAATGTGTGTTCATTCAAACCGCTGGTTTTTGATATTTTGGGCCCTATTGAATAATGAATGTTTTGAATTTTCTTCAAAAGTAAAGTAGTTGCAAACTCATCCTTTTAGAAACTTGTTTGGGCTGTTGAGAGGAGTAAAAAACCATCAAAAATTTCAATCCTGCATGATTCTACCAAGAAATGTGATTCTTCATTCAAAACCTGATTTTTGCTATTGGGCTCTATTGAATAATGAATGTTTTGAGTTTTCTCCAAAAGTAAAGTAGTTGCAAACTCATGCTTTTAGAGACTTGTTTGGGCTCATGAGAGGAGTAGAAAAACATCAAAAATTTCAGTCCTGCATGATTCTACCAAGAAATGTGTGTTCATTCAAACCGCTGGTTTTTGATAGTTTGGGCCCTATTGAATAATGAATGTTTTGAATTTTCTCCAAAAGTAAAGTAGTTGCAAACTCATCCTTTTAGAAACTTGTTTGGGCTGTTGAGAGGAGTAAAAAACCATCAAAAATTTCAATCCTGCATGATTCTACCAAGAAATGTGATTCTTCATTCAAAACGCTGGTTTTTGCTATTGGGCTCTATTGAATAATGAATGTTTTGAATTTTCTCCAAAAGTAAAGTAGTTGCAAACTCATCCTTTTAGAGACTTGTTTGGGCTCATGAGAGGAGTAGAAAAACATCAAAAATTTCAGTCCTGCACGATTCTACCAAGAAATGTGTGTTCATTCAAACCGCTGGTTTTTGATATTTTGGGCCCTATTGAATAATGAATGTTTTGAATTTTCTCCAAAAGTAAAGTAGTTGCAAACTCATCCTTTTAGACTCTTGTTTGGGCTGTTGAGAGGAGTAAAAAACCATCAAAAATTTCAATCCTGCATGATTCTACCAAGAAATGTGATTCTTCATTCAAAACGCTGGTTTTTGCTATTGGGCTCTATTGAATAATGAATGTTTTGAATTTTCTCCAAAATTAAAGTAGTTGCAAACTCATGCTTTTAGAGACTTGTTTGGGCTCATGAGAGGAGTAGAAAAACATCAAAAATTTCAGTCCTGCATGATTCTACCAAGAAATGTGTGTTCATTGAAACCGCTGGTTTTTGATAGTTTGGGCCCTATTGAATAATGAATGTTTTGAATTTTCTCCAAAAGTAAAGTAGTTGCAAACTCATCCTTTTAGAAACTTGTTTGGGCTGTTGAGAGCAGTAAAAAACCATCAAAAATTTCAATCCTGCATGATTCTACCAAGAAATGTGATTCTTCATTCAAAACGCTGGTTTTTGCTATTGGGCTCTATTGAATAATGAATGTTTTGAATTTTCTCCAAAAGTAAAGTAGTTGCAGACTCATCCTTTTAGAGACTTGTTTGGGCTAATGAGAGGAGTAGAAAAACATCAAAAATTTCAGTCCTGCACGATTCTACCAAGAAATGTGTGTTCATTCAAACCGCTGGTTTTTGATAGTTTGGGCCCTATTGAATAATGAATGTGTTGAATTTTCTCCAAAAGTAAAATAGTTGCAAACTCATCCTTTTAGAAACTTGTTTGGGCTGTTGAGAGGAGTAAAAAACCATCAAAAATTTCAATCCTGCATGATTCTACCAAGAAATGTGATTCTTCATTCAAAACGCTGGTTTTTGCTATTGGGCTCTATTGAATAATGAATGTTTTGAATTTTCTCCAAAAGTAAAGTAGTTGCAAACTCATGCTTTTAGAGACTTGTTTGGGCTCATGAGAGGAGTAGAAAAAAATCAAAAATTTCAGTCCTGCACGATTCTACCAAGAAATGTGTGTTCATTCAAACCGCTGGTTTTTGATATTTTGGGCCCTATTGAATAACGAATGTTTTGAATTTTCTCCAAAAGTAAAGTAGTTGCAAACTCATGCTTTTAGAAACTTGTTTGGGCTGTTGAGAGGAGTAAAAAACCATCAAAAATGTCAATCCTGCATGATTCTACCAAGAAATGTGATTCTTCATTCAAAACGCAGGTTTTTGCTATTGGGCTCTATTGAATAATGAATGTTTTGAATTTTCTCCAAAAGTAAAGTAGTTGCAAACTCATCCTTTTAGAGACTTGTTTGGGCTCATGAGAGGAGTAGAAAAACATCAAAAATTTCAGTCCTGCACGATTCTACCAAGAAATGTGTGTTCATTCAAACTGCTGGTTTTTGATATTTTGGGCCCTATTGAATAATGAATGTTTTGAATTTTCTCCAAAAGTAAAGTAGTTGCAAACTCATCCTTTTAGAAACTTGTTTGGGCTGTTGAGAGGAGTAAAAAACCATCAAAAATTTCAATCCTGCATGATTCTACCAAGAAATGTGATTCTTCATTCAAAACCTGATTTTTGCTATTGGGCTCTATTGAATAATGAATGTTTTGAATTTTCTCCAAAAGTAAAGTCGTTGCAAACTCATGCTTTTAGAGACTTGTTTGGGCTCATGAGAGGAGTAGAAAAACATCAAAAATTTCAGTCCTGCATGATTCTACCAAGAAATGTGTGTTCATTCAAACCGCTGGTTTTTGATAGTTTGGGCCCTATTGAATAATGAATGTTTTGAATTTTCTCCAAAAGTAAAGTAGTTGCAAACTCATCCTTTTAGAAACTTGTTTGGGCTGTTGAGAGGAGTAAAAAACCATCAAAAATTTCAATCCTGCATGATTCTACCAAGAAATGTGATTCTTCATTCAAAACGCTGGTTTTTGCTATTGGGCTCTATTGAATAATGAATGTTTTGAATTTTCTCCAAAAGTAAAGTAGTTGCAAACTCATCCTTTTAGAGACTTGTTTGGGCTAATGAGAGGAGTAGAAAAACATCAAAAATTTCAGTCCTGCACGATTCTACCAAGAAATGTGTGTTCATTCAAACCGCTGGTTTTTGATATTTTGGGCCCTATTGAATAATGAATGTTTTGAATTTTCTCCAAAAGTAAAGTAGTTGCAAACTCATCCTTTTAGACTCTTGTTTGGGCTGTTGAGAGGAGTAAAAAACCATCAAAAATTTCAATCCTGCATGATTCTACCAAGAAATGTGATTCTTCATTCAAAACGCTGGTTTTTGCTATTGGGCTCTATTGAATAATGAATGTTTTGAATTTTCTCCAAAATTAAAGTAGTTGCAAACTCATGCTTTTAGAGACTTGTTTGGGCTCATGAGAGGAGTAGAAAAACATCAAAAATTTCAGTCCTGCATGATTCTACCAAGAAATGTGTGTTCATTGAAACCGCTGGTTTTTGATAGTTTGGGCCCTATTGAATAATGAATGTTTTGAATTTTCTCCAAAAGTAAAGTAGTTGCAAACTCATCCTTTTAGAAACTTGTTTGGGCTGTTGAGAGCAGTAAAAAACCATCAAAAATTTCAATCCTGCATGATTCTACCAAGAAATGTGATTCTTCATTCAAAACGCTGGTTTTTGCTATTGGGCTCTATTGAATAATGAATGTTTTGAATTTTCTCCAAAAGTAAAGTAGTTGCAGACTCATCCTTTTAGAGACTTGTTTGGGCTAATGAGAGGAGTAGAAAAACATCAAAAATTTCAGTCCTGCACGATTCTACCAAGAAATGTGTGTTCATTCAAACCGCTGGTTTTTGATAGTTTGGGCCCTATTGAATAATGAATGTGTTGAATTTTCTCCAAAAGTAAAATAGTTGCAAACTCATCCTTTTAGAAACTTGTTTGGGCTGTTGAGAGGAGTAAAAAACCATCAAAAATTTCAATCCTGCATGATTCTACCAAGAAATGTGATTCTTCATTCAAAACGCTGGTTTTTGCTATTGGGCTCTATTGAATAATGAATGTTTTGAATTTTCTCCAAAAGTAAAGTAGTTGCAAACTCATGCTTTTAGAGACTTGTTTGGGCTCATGAGAGGAGTAGAAAAAAATCAAAAATTTCAGTCCTGCACGATTCTACCAAGAAATGTGTGTTCATTCAAACCGCTGGTTTTTGATATTTTGGGCCCTATTGAATAACGAATGTTTTGAATTTTCTCCAAAAGTAAAGTAGTTGCAAACTCATGCTTTTAGAAACTTGTTTGGGCTGTTGA
Organism: Dendrobates tinctorius; assembly: GCF_039654945.1. Taxonomy (NCBI): domain Eukaryota; kingdom Metazoa; phylum Chordata; class Amphibia; order Anura; family Dendrobatidae; genus Dendrobates; species Dendrobates tinctorius. The sequence continues at coordinate 29,978,284 of NW_027361793.1, forward strand.
GAGGAGTAAAAAACCATCAAAAATGTCAATCCTGCATGATTCTACCAAGAAATGTGATTCTTCATTCAAAACGCAGGTTTTTGCTATTGGGCTCTATTGAATAATGAATGTTTTGAATTTTCTCCAAAAGTAAAGTAGTTGCAAACTCATCCTTTTAGAGACTTGTTTGGGCTCATGAGAGGAGTAGAAAAACATCAAAAATTTCAGTCCTGCACGATTCTACCAAGAAATGTGTGTTCATTCAAACTGCTGGTTTTTGATATTTTGGGCCCTATTGAATAATGAATGTTTTGAATTTTCTCCAAAAGTAAAGTAGTTGCAAACTCATCCTTTTAGAAACTTGTTTGGGCTGTTGAGAGGAGTAAAAAACCATCAAAAATTTCAATCCTGCATGATTCTACCAAGAAATGTGATTCTTCATTCAAAACCTGATTTTTGCTATTGGGCTCTATTGAATAATGAATGTTTTGAATTTTCTCCAAAAGTAAAGTAGTTGCAAACTCATGCTTTTAGAGACTTGTTTGGGCTCATGAGAGGAGTAGAAAAACATCAAAAATTTCAGTCCTGCATGATTCTACCAAGAAATGTGTGTTCATTCAAACCGCTGGTTTTTGATAGTTTGGGCCCTATTGAATAATGAATGTTTTGAATTTTCTCCAAAAGTAAAGTAGTTGCAAACTCATCCTTTTAGAAACTTGTTTGGGCTGTTGAGAGGAGTAAAAAACCATCAAAAATTTCAATCCTGCATGATTCTACCAAGAAATGTGATTCTTCATTCAAAACGCTGGTTTTTGCTATTGGGCTCTATTGAATAATGAATGTTTTGAATTTTCTACAAAAGTAAAATAGTTGCAAACTCATGCTTTTAGAGACTTGTTTGGGCTCATGAGAGGAGTAGAAAAACATCAAAAATTTCAGTCCTGCATGATTCTACCAAGAAATGTGTGTTCATTGAAACTGCTGGTTTTTGATAGTTTGGGCCCTATTCAATAATGAATGTTTTGAATTTTCTCCAAAAGTAAAGTAGTTGCAAACTCATCCTTTTAGAAACTTGTTTGGGCTGTTGAGAGGAGTAAAAAACCATCAAAAATTTCAATCCTGCATGATTTTACCAAGAAATGTGATTCTTCATTCAAAACCTGATTTTTGCTATTGGGCTCTATTGAATAATGAATGTTTTGAATTTTCTCCAAAAGTAAAGTAGTTGCAAACTCATGCTTTTAGAGACTTGTTTGGGCTCATGAGAGGAGTAGAAAAACATCAAAAATTTCAGTCCTGCACGATTCTACCAAGAAATGTGTGTTCATTCAAACCGCTGGTTTTTGATATTTTGGGCCCTATTGAATAATGAATGTTTTGAATTTTCTCCAAAAGTAAAGTAGTTGCAAACTCATCCTTTTAGAAACTTGTTTGGGCTGTTGAGAGGAGTAAAAAACCATCAAAAATTTCAATCCTGCATGATTCTACCAAGAAATGTGATTCTTCATTCAAAACCTGATTTTTGCTATTGGGCTCTATTGAATAATGAATGTTTTGAATTTTCTCAAAAAGTAAAGTAGTTGCAAACTCATGCTTTTAGAGACTTGTTTGGGCTCATGAGAGGAGTAGAAAAACATCAAAAATTTCAGTCCTGCATGATTCTACCAAGAAATGTGTGTTCATTCAAACCGCTGGTTTTTGATAGTTTGGGCCCTATTGAATAATGAATGTTTTGAATTTTCTCCAAAAGTAAAGTAGTTGCAAACTCATCCTTTTAGAAACTTGTTTGGGCTGTTGAGAGCAGTAAAAAACCATCAAAAATTTCAATCCTGCATGATTCTACCAAGAAATGTGATTCTTCATTCAAAACGCTGGTTTTTGCTATTGGGCTCTATTGAATAATGAATGTTTTGAATTTTCTCCAAAAGTAAAGTAGTTGCAAACTCATCCTTTTAGAGACTTGTTTGGGCTAATGAGAGGAGTAGAAAAACATCAAAAATTTCAGTCCTGCACGATTCTACCAAGAAATGTGTGTTCATTCAAACCGCTGGTTTTTGATAGTTTGGGCCCTATTGAATAATGAATGTTTTGAATTTTCTCCAAAAGTAAAGTAGTTGCAAACTCATCCTTTTAGAAACTTGTTTGGGCTGTTGAGAGCAGTAAAAAACCATCAAAAATTTCAATCCTGCATGATTCTACCAAGAAATGTGATTCTTCATTCAAAACGCTGATTTTTGCTATTGGGCTCTATTGAATAATGAATGTTTTGAATTTTCTTCAAAAGTAAAGTAGTTGCAAACTCATGCTTTTAGAGACTTGTTTGGGCTCATGAGAGGAGTAGAAAAACATCAAAAATTTCAGTCCTGCATGATTCTACCAAGAAATGTGTGTTCATTGAAACCGCTGGTTTTTGATAGTTTGGGCCCTATTGAATAATGAATGTTTTGAATTTTCTCCAAAAGTAAAGTAGTTGCAAACTCATCCTTTTAGAAACTTGTTTGGGCTGTTGAGAGGAGTAAAAAACCATCAAAAATTTCAATCCTGCATGATTGTACCAAGAAATGTGATTCTTCATTCAAAACGCTGGTTTTTGCTATTGGGCTCTATTGAATAATGAATGTTTTGAATTTTCTCCAAAAGTAAAGTAGTTGCAAACTCATCCTTTTAGAGACTTGTTTGGGCTCATGAGAGGAGTAGAAAAACATCAAAAATTTCAGTCCTGCACGATTCTACCAAGAAATGTGTGTTCATTCAAACCGCTGGTTTTTGATATTTTGGGCCCTATTGAATAATGAATGTTTTGAATTTTCTCCAAAAGTAAAGCAGTTGCAAACTCATCCTTTTAGAAACTTGTTTGGGCTGTTGAGAGGAGTAAAAAACCATCAAAAATTTCAATCCTGCATGATTCTACCAAGAAATGTGATTCTTCATTCAAAACCTGATTTTTGCTATTGGGCTCTATTGAATAATGAATGTTTTGAATTTTCTCCAAAAGTAAAGTAGTTGCAAACTCATGCTTTTAGAGACTTGTTTGGGCTCATGAGAGGAGTAGAAAAACATCAAAAATTTCAGTCCTGCATGATTCTACCAAGAAATGTGTGTTCATTGAAACCGCTGGTTTTTGATAGTTTGGGCCCTATTGAATAATGAATGTTTTGAATTTTCTCCAAAAGTAAAGTAGTTGCAAACTCATCCTTTTAGAAACTTGTTTGGGCTGTTGAGAGGAGTAAAAAACCATCAAAAATTTCAATCCTGCATGATTCTACCAAGAAATGTGATTCTTCATTCAATACGCTGGTTTTTGCTATTGGGCTCTATTGAATAATGAATGTTTTGAATTTTCTCCAAAAGTAAAGTAGTTGCAAACTCATCCTTTTAGAAATTTGTTTGGGCTGTTGAGAGCAGTAAAAAACCATCAAAAATTTCAATCCTGCATGATTCTATCAAGAAATATGATTCTTCATTCAAAACGCTGGTTTTTGCTATTGGGCTCTATTGAATAATGAATGTTTTGAATTTTCTCCAAAAGTAAAGTAGTTGCAAACTCATCCTTTTAGAGACTTGTTTGGGCTCATGAGAGGAGTAGAAAAACATCAAAAATTTCAGTCCTGCATGATTCTACCAAGAAATGTGTGTTCATTGAAACCGCTGGTTTTTGATAGTTTGGGCCCTATTGAATAATGAATGTGTTGAATTTTCTCCAAAAGTAAAGTAGTTGCAAACTCATGCTTTTAGAGACTTGTTTGGGCACATGAGAGGAGTAGAAAAACATCAAAAATTTCAGTCCTGCATGATTCTACCAAGAAATGTGTGTTCATTGAAACCGCTGGTTTTTGATAGTTTGGGCCCTAATGAATAATGAATGTTTTGAATTTTCTCCAAAAATAAAATAGTTGCAAACTCATCCTTTTAGAAACTTGTTTGGGCTGTTGAGAGGAGTGAAAAACCATCAAAAATTTCAATCCTGCATGATTCTACCAAGAAATGTGATTCTTCATTCAAAACGCTGGTTTTTGTTATTGGGCTCTGTTGAATAATGAATGTTTTGAATTTTCTCCAAAAGTAAAGTAGTTGCAAACTCATCCTTTTAGAGACTTGTTTGGGCTCATGAGAGGAGTAGAAAAACATCAAAAATTTCAGTCCTGCACGATTCTACCAAGAAATGTGTGTTCATTCAAACCGCTGGTTTTTGATAGTTTGGGCCCTATTGAATAATGAATGTTTTGAATTTTCTCCAAAAGTAAAGTAGTTGCAAACTCATCCTTTTAGAAACTTGTTTGGGCTGTTGAGAGGAGTAAAAAACCATCAAAAATTTCAATCCTGCATGATTCTACCAAGAAATGTGATTCTTCATTCAAAACCTGATTTTTGCTATTGGGCTCTATTGAATAATGAATGTTTTGAATTTTCTTCAAAAGTAAAGTAGTTGCAAACTCATGCTTTTAGAGACTTGTTTGGGCTCATGAGAGGAGTAGAAAAACATCAAAAATTTCAGTCCTGCATGATTCTACCAAGAAATGTGTGTTCATTGAAACCGCTGGTTTTTGATAGTTTGGGCCCTAATGAATAATGAATGTTTTGAATTTTCTCCAAAAATAAAATAGTTGCAAACTCATCCTTTTAGAAACTTGTTTGGGCTGTTGAGAGGAGTGAAAAACCATCAAAAATTTCAATCCTGCATGATTCTACCAAGAAATGTGATTCTTCATTCAAACCGCTGGTTTTTGATATTTTGGGCTCTATTGAATAATGAATGTTTTGAATTTTCTCCAAAATTAAAGTAGTTGCAAACTCATGCTTTTAGAGACTTGTTTGGGCTCATGAGAGGAGTAGAAAAATATCAAAAATTTCAGTCCTGCATGATTCTACCAAGAAATGTGTGTTCATTCAAACCGCTGGTTTTTGATATTTTGGGCCCTATTGAATAATGAATGTTTTGAATTTTCTTCAAAAGTAAAGTAGTTGCAAACTCATCCTTTTAGAAACTTGTTTGGGCTGTTGAGAGGAGTAAAAAACCATCAAAAATTTCAATCCTGCATGATTCTACCAAGAAATGTGATTCTTCATTCAAAACCTGATTTTTGCTATTGGGCTCTATTGAATAATGAATGTTTTGAGTTTTCTCCAAAAGTAAAGTAGTTGCAAACTCATGCTTTTAGAGACTTGTTTGGGCTCATGAGAGGAGTAGAAAAACATCAAAAATTTCAGTCCTGCATGATTCTACCAAGAAATGTGTGTTCATTCAAACCGCTGGTTTTTGATAGTTTGGGCCCTATTGAATAATGAATGTTTTGAATTTTCTCCAAAAGTAAAGTAGTTGCAAACTCATCCTTTTAGAAACTTGTTTGGGCTGTTGAGAGGAGTAAAAAACCATCAAAAATTTCAATCCTGCATGATTTTACCAAGAAATGTGATTCTTCATTCAAAACGCTGGTTTTTGCTATTGGGCTCTATTGAATAATGAATGTTTTGAATTTTCTCCAAAAGTAAAGTAGTTGCAAACTCATCCTTTTAGAGACTTGTTTGGGCTCATGAGAGGAGTAGAAAAACATCAAAAATTTCAGTCCTGCACGATTCTACCAAGAAATGTGTGTTCATTCAAACCGCTGGTTTTTGATATTTTGGGCCCTATTGAATAATGAATGTTTTGAATTTTCTCCAAAAGTAAAGTAGTTGCAAACTCATCCTTTTAGACTCTTGTTTGGGCTGTTGAGAGGAGTAAAAAACCATCAAAAATTTCAATCCTGCATGATTCTACCAAGAAATGTGATTCTTCATTCAAAACGCTGGTTTTTGCTATTGGGCTCTATTGAATAATGAATGTTTTGAATTTTCTCCAAAATTAAAGTAGTTGCAAACTCATGCTTTTAGAGACTTGTTTGGGCTCATGAGAGGAGTAGAAAAACATCAAAAATTTCAGTCCTGCATGATTCTACCAAGAAATGTGTGTTCATTGAAACCGCTGGTTTTTGATAGTTTGGGCCCTATTGAATAATGAATGTTTTGAATTTTCTCCAAAAGTAAAGTAGTTGCAAACTCATCCTTTTAGAAACGTGTTTGGGCTGTTGAGAGCAGTAAAAAACCATCAAAAATTTCAATCCTGCATGATTCTACCAAGAAATGTGATTCTTCATTCAAAACGCTGGTTTTTGCTATTGGGCTCTATTGAATAATGAATGTTTTGAATTTTCTCCAAAAGTAAAGTAGTTGCAGACTCATCCTTTTAGAGACTTGTTTGGGCTAATGAGAGGAGTAGAAAAACATCAAAAATTTCAGTCCTGCACGATTCTACCAAGAAATGTGTGTTCATTCAAACCGCTGGTTTTTGATAGTTTGGGCCCTATTGAATAATGAATGTGTTGAATTTTCTCCAAAAGTAAAATAGTTGCAAACTCATCCTTTTAGAAACTTGTTTGGGCTGTTGAGAGGAGTAAAAAACCATCAAAAATTTCAATCCTGCATGATTCTACCAAGAAATGTGATTCTTCATTCAAAACGCTGGTTTTTGCTATTGGGCTCTATTGAATAATGAATGTTTTGAATTTTCTCCAAAAGTAAAGTAGTTGCAAACTCATGCTTTTAGAGACTTGTTTGGGCTCATGAGAGGAGTAGAAAAAAATCAAAAATTTCAGTCCTGCACGATTCTACCAAGAAATTTGTGTTCATTCAAACCGCTGGTTTTTGATATTTTGGGCCCTATTGAATAACGAATGTTTTGAATTTTCTCCAAAAGTAAAGTAGTTGCAAACTCATGCTTTTAGAAACTTGTTTGGGCTGTTGAGAGGAGTAAAAAACCATCAAAAATGTCAATCCTGCATGATTCTACCAAGAAATGTGATTCTTCATTCAAAACGCAGGTTTTTGCTATTGGGCTCTATTGAATAATGAATGTTTTGAATTTTCTCCAAAAGTAAAGTAGTTGCAAACTCATCCTTTTAGAGACTTGTTTGGGCTCATGAGAGGAGTAGAAAAACATCAAAAATTTCAGTCCTGCACGATTCTACCAAGAAATGTGTGTTCATTCAAACTGCTGGTTTTTGATATTTTGGGCCCTATTGAATAATGAATGTTTTGAATTTTCTCCAAAAGTAAAGTAGTTGCAAACTCATCCTTTTAGAAACTTGTTTGGGCTGTTGAGAGGAGTAAAAAACCATCAAAAATTTCAATCCTGCATGATTCTACCAAGAAATGTGATTCTTCATTCAAAACCTGATTTTTGCTATTGGGCTCTATTGAATAATGAATGTTTTGAATTTTCTCCAAAAGTAAAGTAGTTGCAAACTCATGCTTTTAGAGACTTGTTTGGGCTCATGAGAGGAGTAGAAAAACATCAAAAATTTCAGTCCTGCACGATTCTACCAAGAAATGTGTGTTCATTCAAACCGCTGGTTTTTGATATTTTGGGCCCTATTGAATAATGAATGTTTTGAATTTTCTCCAAAAGTAAAGTAGTTGCAAACTCATCCTTTTAGAAACTTGTTTGGGCTGTTGAGAGGAGTAAAAAACCATCAAAAATTTCAATCCTGCATGATTCTACCAAGAAATGTGATTCTTCATTCAAAACCTGATTTTTGCTATTGGGCTCTATTGAATAATGAATGTTTTGAATTTTCTCAAAAAGTAAAGTAGTTGCAAACTCATGCTTTTAGAGACTTGTTTGGGCTCATGAGAGGAGTAGAAAAACATCAAAAATTTCAGTCCTGCATGATTCTACCAAGAAATGTGTGTTCATTCAAACCGCTGGTTTTTGATAGTTTGGGCCCTATTGAATAATGAATGTTTTGAATTTTCTCCAAAAGTAAAGTAGTTGCAAACTCATCCTTTTAGAAACTTGTTTGGGCTGTTGAGAGCAGTAAAAAACCATCAAAAATTTCAATCCTGCATGATTCTACCAAGAAATGTGATTCTTCATTCAAAACGCTGGTTTTTGCTATTGGGCTCTATTGAATAATGAATGTTTTGAATTTTCTCCAAAAGTAAAGTAGTTGCAAACTCATCCTTTTAGAGACTTGTTTGGGCTAATGAGAGGAGTAGAAAAACATCAAAAATTTCAGTCCTGCACGATTCTACCAAGAAATGTGTGTTCATTCAAACCGCTGGTTTTTGATAGTTTGGGCCCTATTGAATAATGAATGTTTTGAATTTTCTCCAAAAGTAAAGTAGTTGCAAACTCATCCTTTTAGAAACTTGTTTGGGCTGTTGAGAGGAGTAAAAAACCATCAAAAATTTCAATCCTGCATGATTCTACCAAGAAATGTGATTCTTCATTCAAAACGCTGATTTTTGCTATTGGGCTCTATTGAATAATGAATGTTTTGAATTTTCTTCAAAAGTAAAGTAGTTGCAAACTCATGCTTTTAGAGACTTGTTTGGGCTCATGAGAGGAGTAGAAAAACATCAAAAATTTCAGTCCTGCATGATTCTACCAAGAAATGTGTGTTCATTGAAACCGCTGGTTTTTGATAGTTTGGGCCCTATTGAATAATGAATGTTTTGAATTTTCTCCAAAAGTAAAGTAGTTGCAAACTCATCCTTTTAGAAACTTGTTTGGGCTGTTGAGAGGAGTAAAAAACCATCAAAAATTTCAATCCTGCATGATTCTACCAAGAAATGTGATTCTTCATTCAAAACGCTGGTTTTTGCTATTGGGCTCTATTGAATAATGAATGTTTTGAATTTTCTCCAAAAGTAAAGTAGTTGCAAACTCATCCTTTTAGAGACTTGTTTGGGCTCATGAGAGGAGTAGAAAAACATCAAAAATTTCAGTCCTGCACGATTCTACCAAGAAATGTGTGTTCATTCAAACCGCTGGTTTTTGATATTTTGGGCCCTATTGAATAATGAATGTTTTGAATTTTCTCCAAAAGTAAAGCAGTTGCAAACTCATCCTTTTAGAAACTTGTTTGGGCTGTTGAGAGGAGTAAAAAACCATCAAAAATTTCAATCCTGCATGATTCTACCAAGAAATGTGATTCTTCATTCAAAACCTGATTTTTGCTATTGGGCTCTATTGAATAATGAATGTTTTGAATTTTCTCCAAAAGTAAAGTAGTTGCAAACTCATGCTTTTAGAGACTTGTTTGGGCTCATGAGAGGAGTAGAAAAACATCAAAAATTTCAGTCCTGCATGATTCTACCAAGAAATGTGTGTTCATTGAAACCGCTGGTTTTTGATAGTTTGGGCCCTATTGAATAATGAATGTTTTGAATTTTCTCCAAAAGTAAAGTAGTTGCAAACTCATCCTTTTAGAAACTTGTTTGGGCTGTTGAGAGCAGTAAAAAACCATCAAAAATTTCAATCCTGCATGATTCTACCAAGAAATGTGATTCTTCATTCAAAACGCTGGTTTTTGCTATTGGGCTCTATTGAATAATGAATGTTTTGAATTTTCTCCAAAAGTAAAGTAGTTGCAGACTCATCCTTTTAGAGACTTGTTTGGGCTAATGAGAGGAGTAGAAAAACATCAAAAATTTCAGTCCTGCACGATTCTACCAAGAAATGTGTGTTCATTCAAACCGCTGGTTTTTGATAGTTTGGGCCCTATTGAATAATGAATGTGTTGAATTTTCTCCAAAAGTAAAATAGTTGCAAACTCATCCTTTTAGAAACTTGTTTGGGCTGTTGAGAGGAGTAAAAAACCATCAAAAATTTCAATCCTGCATGATTCTACCAAGAAATGTGATTCTTCATTCAAAACGCTGGTTTTTGCTATTGGGCTCTATTGAATAATGAATGTTTTGAATTTTCTCCAAAAGTAAAGTAGTTGCAAACTCATGCTTTTAGAGACTTGTTTGGGCTCATGAGAGGAGTAGAAAAAAATCAAAAATTTCAGTCCTGCACGATTCTACCAAGAAATTTGTGTTCATTCAAACCGCTGGTTTTTGATATTTTGGGCCCTATTGAATAACGAATGTTTTGAATTTTCTCCAAAAGTAAAGTAGTTGCAAACTCATGCTTTTAGAAACTTGTTTGGGCTGTTGAGAGGAGTAAAAAACCATCAAAAATGTCAATCCTGCATGATTCTACCAAGAAATGTGATTCTTCATTCAAAACGCAGGTTTTTGCTATTGGGCTCTATTGAATAATGAATGTTTTGAATTTTCTCCAAAAGTAAAGTAGTTGCAAACTCATCCTTTTAGAGACTTGTTTGGGCTCATGAGAGGAGTAGAAAAACATCAAAAATTTCAGTCCTGCACGATTCTACCAAGAAATGTGTGTTCATTCAAACTGCTGGTTTTTGATATTTTGGGCCCTATTGAATAATGAATGTTTTGAATTTTCTCCAAAAGTAAAGTAGTTGCAAACTCATCCTTTTAGAAACTTGTTTGGGCTGTTGAGAGGAGTAAAAAACCATCAAAAATTTCAATCCTGCATGATTCTACCAAGAAATGTGATTCTTCATTCAAAACCTGATTTTTGCTATTGGGCTCTATTGAATAATGAATGTTTTGAATTTTCTCAAAAAGTAAAGTAGTTGCAAACTCATGCTTTTAGAGACTTGTTTGGGCTCATGAGAGGAGTAGAAAAACATCAAAAATTTCAGTCCTGCATGATTCTACCAAGAAATGTGTGTTCATTCAAACCGCTGGTTTTTGATAGTTTGGGCCCTATTGAATAATGAATGTTTTGAATTTTCTCCAAAAGTAAAGTAGTTGCAAACTCATCCTTTTAGAAACTTGTTTGGGCTGTTGAGAGCAGTAAAAAACCATCAAAAATTTCAATCCTGCATGATTCTACCAAGAAATGTGATTCTTCATTCAAAACGCTGGTTTTTGCTATTGGGCTCTATTGAATAATGAATGTTTTGAATTTTCTCCAAAAGTAAAGTAGTTGCAAACTCATCCTTTTAGAGACTTGTTTGGGCTAATGAGAGGAGTAGAAAAACATCAAAAATTTCAGTCCTGCACGATTCTACCAAGAAATGTGTGTTCATTCAAACCGCTGGTTTTTGATAGTTTGGGCCCTATTGAATAATGAATGTTTTGAATTTTCTCCAAAAGTAAAGTAGTTGCAAACTCATCCTTTTAGAAACTTGTTTGGGCTGTTGAGAGGAGTAAAAAACCATCAAAAATTTCAATCCTGCATGATTCTACCAAGAAATGTGATTCTTCATTCAAAACGCTGATTTTTGCTATTGGGCTCTATTGAATAATGAATGTTTTGAATTTTCTTCAAAAGTAAAGTAGTTGCAAACTCATGCTTTTAGAGACTTGTTTGGGCTCATGAGAGGAGTAGAAAAACATCAAAAATTTCAGTCCTGCATGATTCTACCAAGAAATGTGTGTTCATTGAAACCGCTGGTTTTTGATAGTTTGGGCCCTATTGAATAATGAATGTTTTGAATTTTCTCCAAAAGTAAAGTAGTTGCAAACTCATCCTTTTAGAAACTTGTTTGGGCTGTTGAGAGGAGTAAAAAACCATCAAAAATTTCAATCCTGCATGATTCTACCAAGAAATGTGATTCTTCATTCAAAACGCTGGTTTTTGCTATTGGGCTCTATTGAATAATGAATGTTTTGAATTTTCTCCAAAAGTAAAGTAGTTGCAAACTCATCCTTTTAGAGACTTGTTTGGGCTCATGAGAGGAGTAGAAAAACATCAAAAATTTCAGTCCTGCACGATTCTACCAAGAAATGTGTGTTCATTCAAACCGCTGGTTTTTGATATTTTGGGCCCTATTGAATAATGAATGTTTTGAATTTTCTCCAAAAGTAAAGCAGTTGCAAACTCATCCTTTTAGAAACTTGTTTGGGCTGTTGAGAGGAGTAAAAAACCATCAAAAATTTCAATCCTGCATGATTCTACCAAGAAATGTGATTCTTCATTCAAAACCTGATTTTTGCTATTGGGCTCTATTGAATAATGAATGTTTTGAATTTTCTCCAAAAGTAAAGTAGTTGCAAACTCATGCTTTTAGAGACTTGTTTGGGCTCATGAGAGGAGTAGAAAAACATCAAAAATTTCAGTCCTGCATGATTCTACCAAGAAATGTGTGTTCATTGAAACCGCTGGTTTTTGATAGTTTGGGCCCTATTGAATAATGAATGTTTTGAATTTTCTCCAAAAGTAAAGTAGTTGCAAACTCATCCTTTTAGAAACTTGTTTGGGCTGTTGAGAGGAGTAAAAAACCATCAAAAATTTCAATCCTGCATGATTCTACCAAGAAATGTGATTCTTCATTCAATACGCTGGTTTTTGCTATTGGGCTCTATTGAATAATGAATGTTTTGAATTTTCTCCAAAAGTAAAGTAGTTGCAAACTCATCCTTTTAGAAATTTGTTTGGGCTGTTGAGAGCAGTAAAAAACCATCAAAAATTTCAATCCTGCATGATTCTACCAAGAAATGTGATTCTTCATTCAAAACGCTGGTTTTTGCTATTGGGCTCTATTGAATAATGAATGTTTTGAATTTTCTCCAAAAGTAAAGTAGTTGCAAACTCATCCTTTTAGAGACTTGTTTGGGCTCATGAGAGGAGTAGAAAAACATCAAAAATTTCAGTCCTGCATGATTCTACCAAGAAATGTGTGTTCATTGAAACCGCTGGTTTTTGATAGTTTGGGCCCTATTGAATAATGAATGTGTTGAATTTTCTCCAAAAGTAAAGTAGTTGCAAACTCATGCTTTTAGAGACTTGTTTGGGCACATGAGAGGAGTAGAAAAACATCAAAAATTTCAGTCCTGCATGATTCTACCAAGAAATGTGTGTTCATTGAAACCGCTGGTTTTTGATAGTTTGGGCCCTAATGAATAATGAATGTTTTGAATTTTCTCCAAAAATAAAATAGTTGCAAACTCATCCTTTTAGAAACTTGTTTGGGCTGTTGAGAGGAGTAAAAAACCATCAAAAATTTCAATCCTGCATGATTCTACCAAGAAATGTGATTCTTCATTCAAAACGCTGGTTTTTGTTATTGGGCTCTGTTGAATAAAGAATGTTTTGAATTTTCTCCAAAAGTAAAGTAGTTGCAAACTCATCCTTTTAGAGACTTGTTTGGGCTCATGAGAGGAGTAGAAAAACATCAAAAATTTCAGTCCTGCACGATTCTACCAAGAAATGTGTGTTCATTCAAACCGCTGGTTTTTGATAGTTTGGGCCCTATTGAATAATGAATGTTTTGAATTTTCTCCAAAAGTAAAGTAGTTGCAAACTCATCCTTTTAGAAACTTGTTTGGGCTGTTGAGAGGAGTAAAAAACCATCAAAAATTTCAATCCTGCATGATTCTACCAAGAAATGTGATTCTTCATTCAAAACCTGATTTTTGCTATTGGGCTCTATTGAATAATGAATGTTTTGAATTTTCTTCAAAAGTAAAGTAGTTGCAAACTCATGCTTTTAGAGACTTGTTTGGGCTCATGAGAGGAGTAGAAAAACATCAAAAATTTCAGTCCTGCATGATTCTACCAAGAAATGTGTGTTCATTGAAACCGCTGGTTTTTGATAGTTTGGGCCCTATTGAATAATGAATGTTTTGAATTCTCTCCAAAAGTAAAGTAGTTGCAAACTCATCCTTTTAGAAACTTGTTTGGGCTGTTGAGAGGAGTAAAAAACCATCAAAAATTTCAATCCTGCATGATTCTACCAAGAAATGTGATTCTTCATTCAAAACGCTGGTTTTTGCTATTGGGCTCTATTGAATAATGAATGTTTTGAATTTTCTCCAAAAGTAAAGTAGTTGCAAACTCATCCTTTTAGAGACTTGTTTGGGCTCATGAGAGGAGTAGAAAAACATCAAAAATTTCAGTCCTGCACGATTCTACCAAGAAATGTGTGTTCATTCAAACCGCTGGTTTTTGATATTTTGGGCCCTATTGAATAATGAATGTTTTGAATTTTCTCCAAATGTAAAGTAGTTGCAAACTCATCCTTTTAGACACTTGTTTGGGCTGTTGAGAGGAGTAAAAAACCATCAAAAATTTCAATCCTGCATGATTCTACCAAGAAATGTGATTCTTCATTCAAAACGCTGGTTTTTGTTATTGGGCTCTATTGAATAATGAATGTTTTGAATTTTCTCCAAAATTAAAGTAGTTGCAAACTCATGCTTTTAGAGACTTGTTTGGGCTCATGAGAGGAGTAGAAAAATATCAAAAATTTCAGTCCTGCATGATTCTACCAAGAAATGTGTGTTCATTGAAACCGCTGGTTTTTGATAGTTTGGGCCCTATTGAATAATGAATGTTTTGAATTTTCTCCAAAAGTAAAGTAGTTGCAAACTCATCCTTTTATAAACTTGTTTGGGCTGTTGAGAGCAGTAAAAAACCATCAAAAATTTCAATCCTGCATGATTCTACCAAGAAATGTGATTCTTCATTCAAAACGCTGGTTTTTGCTATTGGGCTCTATTGAATAATGAATGTTTTGAATTTTCTCCAAAAGTAAAGTAGTTGCAAACTCATGCTTTTAGAGACTTGTTTGGGCTCATGAGAGGAGTAGAAAAACATCAAAAATTTCAGTCCTGCATGATTCTACCAAGAAATGTGTGTTCATTGAAACTGCTGGTTTTTGATAGTTTGGGCCCTATTGAATAATGAATGTTTTGAATTTTCTCCAAAAGTAAAGTAGTTGCAAACTCATCCTTTTAGAAACTTGTTTGGGCTGTTGAGAGGAGTAAAAAACCATCAAAAATTTCAATCCTGCATGATTTTACCAAGAAATGTGATTCTTCATTCAAAACCTGATTTTTGCTATTGGGCTCTATTGAATAATGAATGTTTTGAATTTTCTCCAAAAGTAAAGTAGTTGCAAACTCATGCTTTTAGAGACTTGTTTGGGCTCATGAGAGGAGTAGAAAAACATCAAAATTTTCAGTCCTGCATGATCCTACCAAGAAATGTGTGTTCATTGAAACCACTGGTTTTTGATAGTTTGGGCCCTATTGAATAATGAATGTTTTGAATTTTCTCCAAAAATAAAGTAGTTGCAAACTCATCCTTTTAGAAACTTGTTTGGGCTGTTGAGAGGAGTAAAAAACCATCAAAAATTTCAATCCTGCATGATTCCACCAAGAAATGTGATTCTTCATTTAAAACGCAGGTTTTTGTTATTGGGCTCTATTGAATAATGAATGTTTTGAATTTTCTCCAAAAGTAAAGTAGTTGCAAACTCATCCTTTTAGAGACTTGTTTGGGCTCATGAGAGTAGTAGAAAAACATCAAAAATTTCAGTCCTGCACGATTCTACCAAGAAATGTGTGTTCATTCAAACCGCTGGTTTTTGATATTTTGGGCCCTATTGAATAATGAATGTTTTGAATTTTCTTCAAAAGTAAAGTAGTTGCAAACTCATCCTTTTAGAAACTTGTTTGGGCTGTTGAGAGGAGTAAAAAACCATCAAAAATTTCAATCCTGCATGATTCTACCAAGAAATGTGATTCTTCATTCAAAACCTGATTTTTGCTATTGGGCTCTATTGAATAATGAATGTTTTGAGTTTTCTCCAAAAGTAAAGTAGTTGCAAACTCATGCTTTTAGAGACTTGTTTGGGCTCATGAGAGGAGTAGAAAAACATCAAAAATTTCAGTCCTGCATGACTCTACCAAGAAATGTGTGTTCATTCAAACCGCTGGTTTTTGATAGTTTGGGCCCTATTGAACAATGAATGTTTTGAATTTTCTCCAAAAGTAAAGTAGTTGCAAACTCATCCTTTTAGAAACTTGTTTGGGCTGTTGAGAGCAGTAAAAAACCATCAAAAATTTCAATCTTGCATGATTCTACCAAGAAATGTGATTCTTCATTCAAAACGCTGGTTTTTGCTATTGGGCTCTATTGAATAATGAATGTTTTGAATTTTCTCCAAAAGTAAAGTAGTTGCAAACTCATCCTTTTAGAGACTTGTTTGGGCTAATGAGAGGAGTAGAAAAACATCAAAAATTTCAGTCCTGCACGATTCTACCAAGAAATGTGTGTTCATTCAAACCGCTGGTTTTTGATAGTTTGGGCCCTATTGAATAATGAATGTTTTGAATTTTCTCCAAAAGTAAAGTAGTTGCAAACTCATCCTTTTAGAAACTTGTTTGGGCTGTTGAGAGGAGTAAAAAACCATCAAAAATTTCAATCCTGCATGATTCTACCAAGAAATGTGATTCTTCATTCAAAACGCTGGTTTTTGCTATTGGGCTCTATTGAATAATGAATGTTTTGAATTTTCTCCAAAAGTAAAGTAGTTGCAAACTCATCCTTTTAGAGACTTGTTTGGGCTCATGAGAGGAGTAGAAAAACATCAAAAATTTCAGTCCTGCACGATTCTACCAAGAAATGTGTGTTCATTCAAACCGCTGGTTTTTGATATTTTGGGCCCTATTGAATAATGAATGTTTTGAATTTTCTCCAAAAGTAAAGTAGTTGCAAACTCATCCTTTTAGACTCTTGTTTGGGCTGTTGAGAGGAGTAAAAAACCATCAAAAATTTCAATCCTGCATGGTTCTACCAAGAAATGTGATTCTTCATTCAAAACGCTGGTTTTTGCTATTGGGCTCTATTGAATAATGAATGTTTTGAATTTTCTCCAAAATTAAAGTAGTTGCAAACTCATGCTTTTAGAGACTTGTTTGGGCTCATGAGAGGAGTAGAAAAACATCAAAAATTTCAGTCCTGCATGATTCTACCAAGAAATGTGTGTTCATTGAAACCGCTGGTTTTTGATAGTTTGGGCCCTATTGAATAATGAATGTTTTGAATTTTCTCCAAAAGTAAAGTAGTTGCAAACTCATCCTTTTAGAAACTTGTTTGGGCTGTTGAGAGCAGTAAAAAACCATCAAAAATTTCAATCCTGCATGATTCTACCAAGAAATGTGATTCTTCATTCAAAACGCTGGTTTTTGCTATTGGGCTCTATTGAATAATGAATGTTTTGAATTTTCTCCAAAAGTAAAGTAGTTGCAGACTCATCCTTTTAGAGACTTGTTTGGGCTAATGAGAGGAGTAGAAAAACATCAAAAATTTCAGTCCTGCACGATTCTACCAAGAAATGTGTGTTCATTCAAACCGCTGGTTTTTGATAGTTTGGGCCCTATTGAATAATGAATGTGTTGAATTTTCTCCAAAAGTAAAGTAGTTGCAAACTCATCCTTTTAGAAACTTGTTTGGGCTGTTGAGAGGAGTAAAAAACCATCAAAAATTTCAATCCTGCATGATTCTACCAAGAAATGTGATTCTTCATTCAAAACGCTGGTTTTTGCTATTGGGCTCTATTGAATAATGAATGTTTTGAATTTTCTCCAAAAGTAAAGTAGTTGCAAACTCATGCTTTTAGAGACTTGTTTGGGCTCATGAGAGGAGTAGAAAAAAATCAAAAATTTCAGTCCTGCACGATTCTACCAAGAAATGTGTGTTCATTCAAACCGCTGTTTTTTGATATTTTGGGCCCTATTGAATAACGAATGTTTTGAATTTTCTCCAAAAGTAAAGTAATTGCAAACTCATGCTTTTAGAAACTTGTTTGGGCTGTTGAGAGGAGTAAAAAACCATCAAAAATTTCAATCCTGCATGATTCTACCAAGAAATGTGATTCTTCATTCAAAACGCAGGTTTTCGCTATTGGGCTCTATTGAATAATGAATGTTTTGAATTTTCTCCAAAAGTAAAGTAGTTGCAAACTCATCCTTTTAGAGACTTGTTTGGGCTCATGAGAGGAGTAGAAAAACATCAAAAATTTCAGTCCTGCACGATTCTACCAAGAAATGTGTGTTCATTCAAACTGCTGGTTTTTGATATTTTGGGCCCTATTGAATAATGAATGTTTTGAATTTTCTCCAAAAGTAAAGTAGTTGCAAACTCATCCTTTTAGAAACTTGTTTGGGCTGTTGAGAGGAGTAAAAAACCATCAAAAATTTCAATCCTGCATGATTCTACCAAGAAATGTGATTCTTCATTCAAAACCTGATTTTTGCTATTGGGCTCTATTGAATAATGAATGTTTTGAATTTTCTCCAAAAGTAAAGTAGTTGCAAACTCATGCTTTTAGAGACTTGTTTGGGCTCATGAGAGGAGTAGAAAAACATCAAAAATTTCAGTCCTGCATGATTCTACCAAGAAATGTGTGTTCATTCAAACCGCTGGTTTTTGATAGTTTGGGCCCTATTGAATAATGAATGTTTTGAATTTTCTCCAAAAGTAAAGTAGTTGCAAACTCATCCTTTTAGAAACTTGTTTGGGCTGTTGAGAGGAGTAAAAAAACATCAAAAATTTCAATCCTGCATGATTCTACCAAGAAATGTGATTCTTCATTCAAAACCTGATTTTTGCTATTGGGCTCTATTGAATAATGAATGTTTTGAATTTTCTCCAAAAGTAAAGTAGTTGCAAACTCATGCTTTTAGAGACTTGTTTGGGCTCATGAGAGGAGTAGAAAAACATCAAAAATTTCAGTCCTGCATGATTCTACCAAGAAATGTGTGTTCATTCAAACCGCTGGTTTTTGATAGTTTGGGCCCTATTGAATAATGAATGTTTTGAATTTTCTCCAAAAGTAAAGTAGTTGCAAACTCATCCTTTTAGAAACTTGTTTGGGCTGTTGAGAGGAGTAAAAAACCATCAAAAATTTCAATCCTGCATGATTCTACCAAGAAATGTGATTCTTCATTCAAAACGCTGGTTTTTGCTATTGGGCTCTATTGAATAATGAATGTTTTGAATTTTCTCCAAAAGTAAAATAGTTGCAAACTCATGCTTTTAGAGACTTGTTTGGGCTCATGAGGAGTAGAAAAACATAAAAAATTTCAGTCCTGCATGATTCTACCAAGAAATGTGTGTTCATTGAAACTGCTGGTTTTTGATAGTTTGGGCCCTATTCAATAATGAATGTTTTGAATTTTCTCCAAAAGTAAAGTAGTTGCAAACTCATCCTTTTAGAAACTTGTTTGGGCTGTTGAGAGGAGTAAAAAACCATCAAAAATTTCAATCCTGCATGATTTTACCAAGAAATGTGATTCTTCATTCAAAACCTGATTTTTGCTATTGGGCTCTATTGAATAATGAATGTTTTGAATTTTCTCCAAAAGTAAAGTAGTTGCAAACTCATGCTTTTAGAGACTTGTTTGGGCTCATGAGAGGAGTAGAAAAACATCAAAAATTTCAGTCCTGCACGATTCTACCAAGAAATGTGTGTTCATTCAAACCGCTGGTTTTTGATATTTTGGGCCCTATTGAATAATGAATGTTTTGAATTTTCTCCAAAAGTAAAGTAGTTGCAAACTCATCCTTTTAGAAACTTGTTTGGGCTGTTGAGAGGAGTAAAAAACCATCAAAAATTTCAATCCTGCATGATTCTACCAAGAAATGTGATTCTTCATTCAAAACCTGATTTTTGCTATTGGGCTCTATTGAATAATGAATGTTTTGAATTTTCTCCAAAAGTAAAGTAGTTGCAAACTCATGCTTTTAGAGACTTGTTTGGGCTCATGAGAGGAGTAGAAAAACATCAAAAATTTCAGTCCTGCATGATTCTACCAAGAAATGTGTGTTCATTCAAACCGCTGGTTTTTGATAGTTTGGGCCCTATTGAATAATGAATGTTTTGAATTTTCTCCAAAAGTAAAGTAGTTGCAAACTCATCCTTTTAGAAACTTGTTTGGGCTGATGAGAGCAGTAAAAAACCATCAAAAATTTCAATCCTGCATGATTCTACCAAGAAATGTGATTCTTCATTCAAAACCTGATTTTTGCTATTGGGCTCTATTGAATAATGAATGTTTTGAATTTTCTTCAAAAGTAAAGTAGTTGCAAACTCATGCTTTTAGAGACTTGTTTGGGCTCATGAGAGGAGTAGAAAAACATCAAAAATTTCAGTCCTGCATGATTCTACCAAGAAATGTGTGTTCATTGAAACCGCTGGTTTTTGATAGTTTGGGCCCTATTGAATAATGAATGTTTTGAATTTTCTCCAAAAGTAAAGTAGTTGCAAACTCATCCTTTTAGAAACTTGTTTGGGCTGTTGAGAGGAGTAAAAAACCATCAAAAATTTCAATCCTGCATGATTCTACCAAGAAATGTGATTCTTCATTCAAAACGCTGGTTTTTGCTATTGGGCTCTATTGAATAATGAATGTTTTGAATTTTCTCCAAAAGTAAAGTAGTTGCAAACTCATCCTTTTAGAGACTTGTTTGGGCTCATGAGAGGAGTAGAAAAACATCAAAAATTTCAGTCCTGCACGATTCTACCAAGAAATGTGTGTTCATTCAAACCGCTGGTTTTTGATATTTTGGGCCCTATTGAATAATGAATGTTTTGAATTTTCTCCAAAAGTAAAGCAGTTGCAAACTCATCCTTTTAGAAACTTGTTTGGGCTGTTGAGAGGAGTAAAAAACCATCAAAAATTTCAATCCTGCATGATTCTACCAAGAAATGTGATTCTTCATTCAAAACCTGATTTTTGCTATTGGGCTCTATTGAATAATGAATGTTTTGAATTTTCTCCAAAAGTAAAGTAGTTGCAAACTCATGCTTTTAGAGACTTGTTTGGGCTCATGAGAGGAGTAGAAAAACATCAAAAATTTCAGTCCTGCATGATTCTACCAAGAAATGTGTGTTCATTGAAACCGCTGGTTTTTGATAGTTTGGGCCCTATTGAATAATGAATGTTTTGAATTTTCTCCAAAAGTAAAGTAGTTGCAAACTCATCCTTTTAGAAACTTGTTTGGGCTGTTGAGAGGAGTAAAAAACCATCAAAAATTTCAATCCTGCATGATTCTACCAAGAAATGTGATTCTTCATTCAATACGCTGGTTTTTGCTATTGGGCTCTATTGAATAATGAATGTTTTGAATTTTCTCCAAAAGTAAAGTAGTTGCAAACTCATCCTTTTAGAAATTTGTTTGGGCTGTTGAGAGCAGTAAAAAACCATCAAAAATTTCAATCCTGCATGATTCTACCAAGAAATGTGATTCTTCATTCAAAACGCTGGTTTTTGCTATTGGGCTCTATTGAATAATGAATGTTTTGAATTTTCTCCAAAAGTAAAGTAGTTGCAAACTCATCCTTTTAGAGACTTGTTTGGGCTCATGAGAGGAGTAGAAAAACATCAAAAATTTCAGTCCTGCATGATTCTACCAAGAAATGTGTGTTCATTGAAACCGCTGGTTTTTGATAGTTTGGGCCCTATTGAATAATGAATGTGTTGAATTTTCTCCAAAAGTAAAGTAGTTGCAAACTCATGCTTTTAGAGACTTGTTTGGGCTCATGAGAGGAGTAGAAAAACATCAAAAATTTCAGTCCTGCATGATTCTACCAAGAAATGTGTGTTCATTGAAACCGCTGGTTTTTGATAGTTTGGGCCCTAATGAATAATGAATGTTTTGAATTTTCTCCAAAAATAAAATAGTTGCAAACTCATCCTTTTAGAAACTTGTTTGGGCTGTTGAGAGGAGTAAAAAACCATCAAAAATTTCAATCCTGCATGATTCTACCAAGAAATGTGATTCTTCATTCAAAACGCTGGTTTTTGTTATTGGGCTCTGTTGAATAATGAATGTTTTGAATTTTCTCCAAAAGTAAAGTAGTTGCAAACTCATCCTTTTAGAGACTTGTTTGGGCTCATGAGAGGAGTAGAAAAACATCAAAAATTTCAGTCCTGCACGATTCTACCAAGAAATGTGTGTTCATTCAAACCGCTGGTTTTTGATAGTTTGGGACCTATTGAATAATGAATGTTTTGAATTTTCTCCAAAAGTAAAGTAGTTGCAAACCCATCCTTTTAGACACTTGTTTGGGCTGTTGAGAGGAGTAAAAAACCATCAAAAATTTCAATCCTGCATGATTCTACCAAGAAATGTGATTCTTCATTCAAAACGCTGGTTTTTGCTATTGGGCTCTATTGAATAATGAATGTTTTGAATTTTCTCCAAAATTAAAGTAGTTGCAAACTCATGCTTTTAGAGACTTGTTTGGGCTCATGAGAGGAGTAGAAAAACATCAAAAATTTCAGTCCTGCATGATTCTACCAAGAAATGTGTGTTCATTGAAACCGCTGTTTTTTGATAGTTTGGGCCCTATTGAATAATGAATGTTTTGAATTTTCTCCAAAAGTAAAGTAGTTGCAAACTCATCCTTTTATAAACTTGTTTGGGCTGTTGAGAGCAGTAAAAAACCATCAAAAATTTCAATCCTGCATGATTCTACCAAGAAATGTAATTCTTCATTCAAAACACTGGTTTTTGCTATTGGGCTCTATTGAATAATGAATGTTTTGAATTTTCTCCAAAAGTAAAGTATTTGCAGACTCATCCTTTTAGAGACTTGTTTGGGCTAATGAGAGGAGTAGAAAAACATCAAAAATTTCAGTCCTGCACGATTCTACCAAGAAATGTGTGTTCATTCAAACCACTGGTTTTTGATAGTTTGGGCCCTATTGAATAATGAATGTTTTGAATTTTCTCCAAAAGTAAAGTAGTTGCAAACTCATGCTTTTAGAGACTTGTTTGGGCTCATGAGAGGAGTAGAAAAACATCAAAAATTTCAGTCCTGCATGATTCTACCAAGAAATGTGTGTTCATTCAAACCGCTGGTTTTTGATAGTTTGGGCCCTATTGAATAATGAATGTTTTGAATTTTCTCCAAAAGTAAAGTAGTTGCAAACTCATCCTTTTAGAAACTTGTTTGGGCTGTTGAGAGCAGTAAAAAACCATCAAAAATTTCAATCCTGCATGATTCTACCAAGAAATGTGATTCTTCATTCAAAACGCTGGTTTTTGCTATTGGGCTCTATTGAATAATGAATGTTTTGAATTTTCTCCAAAAGTAAAGTAGTTGCAAACTCATCCTTTTAGAGACTTGTTTGGGCTAATGAGAGGAGTAGAAAAACATCAAAAATTTCAGTCCTGCACGATTCTACCAAGAAATGTGTGTTCATTCAAACCGCTGGTTTTTGATAGTTTGGGCCCTATTGAATAATGAATGTTTTGAATTTTCTCCAAAAGTAAAGTAGTTGCAAACTCATCCTTTTAGAAACTTGTTTGGGCTGTTGAGAGGAGTAAAAAACCATCAAAAATTTCAATCCTGCATGATTCTACCAAGAAATGTGATTCTTCATTCAAAACGCTGATTTTTGCTATTGGGCTCTATTGAATAATGAATGTTTTGAATTTTCTTCAAAAGTAAAGTAGTTGCAAACTCATGCTTTTAGAGACTTGTTTGGGCTCATGAGAGGAGTAGAAAAACATCAAAAATTTCAGTCCTGCATGATTCTACCAAGAAATGTGTGTTCATTGAAACCGCTGGTTTTTGATAGTTTGGGCCCTATTGAATAATGAATGTTTTGAATTTTCTCCAAAAGTAAAGTAGTTGCAAACTCATCCTTTTAGAAACTTGTTTGGGCTGTTGAGAGGAGTAAAAAACCATCAAAAATTTCAATCCTGCATGATTCTACCAAGAAATGTGATTCTTCATTCAAAACGCTGGTTTTTGCTATTGGGCTCTATTGAATAATGAATGTTTTGAATTTTCTCCAAAAGTAAAGTAGTTGCAAACTCATCCTTTTAGAGACTTGTTTGGGCTCATGAGAGGAGTAGAAAAACATCAAAAATTTCAGTCCTGCACGATTCTACCAAGAAATGTGTGTTCATTCAAACCGCTGGTTTTTGATATTTTGGGCCCTATTGAATAATGAATGTTTTGAATTTTCTCCAAAAGTAAAGCAGTTGCAAACTCATCCTTTTAGAAACTTGTTTGGGCTGTTGAGAGGAGTAAAAAACCATCAAAAATTTCAATCCTGCATGATTCTACCAAGAAATGTGATTCTTCATTCAAAACCTGATTTTTGCTATTGGGCTCTATTGAATAATGAATGTTTTGAATTTTCTCCAAAAGTAAAGTAGTTGCAAACTCATGCTTTTAGAGACTTGATTGGGCTCATGAGAGGAGTAGAAAAACATCAAAAATTTCAGTCCTGCATGATTCTACCAAGAAATGTGTGTTCATTGAAACCGCTGGTTTTTGATAGTTTGGGCCCTATTGAATAATGAATGTTTTGAATTTTCTCCAAAAGTAAAGTAGTTGCAAACTCATCCTTTTAGAAACTTGTTTGGGCTGTTGAGAGGAGTAAAAAACCATCAAAAATTTCAATCCTGCATGATTCTACCAAGAAATGTGATTCTTCATTCAATACGCTGGTTTTTGCTATTGGGCTCTATTGAATAATGAATGTTTTGAATTTTCTCCAAAAGTAAAGTAGTTGCAAACTCATCCTTTTAGAAATTTGTTTGGGCTGTTGAGAGCAGTAAAAAACCATCAAAAATTTCAATCCTGCATGATTCTACCAAGAAATGTGATTCTTCATTCAAAACGCTGGTTTTTGCTATTGGGCTCTATTGAATAATGAATGTTTTGAATTTTCTCCAAAAGTAAAGTAGTTGCAAACTCATCCTTTTAGAGACTTGTTTGGGCTCATGAGAGGAGTAGAAAAACATCAAAAATTTCAGTCCTGCATGATTCTACCAAGAAATGTGTGTTCATTGAAACCGCTGGTTTTTGATAGTTTGGGCCCTATTGAATAATGAATGTGTTGAATTTTCTCCAAAAGTAAAGTAGTTGCAAACTCATGCTTTTAGAGACTTGTTTGGGCACATGAGAGGAGTAGAAAAACATCAAAAATTTCAGTCCTGCATGATTCTACCAAGAAATGTGTGTTCATTGAAACCGCTGGTTTTTGATAGTTTGGGCCCTAATGAATAATGAATGTTTTGAATTTTCTCCAAAAATAAAATAGTTGCAAACTCATCCTTTTAGAAACTTGTTTGGGCTGTTGAGAGGAGTAAAAAACCATCAAAAATTTCAATCCTGCATGATTCTACCAAGAAATGTGATTCTTCATTCAAAACGCTGGTTTTTGTTATTGGGCTCTGTTGAATAATGAATGTTTTGAATTTTCTCCAAAAGTAAAGTAGTTGCAAACTCATCCTTTTAGAGACTTGTTTGGGCTCATGAGAGGAGTAGAAAAACATCAAAAATTTCAGTCCTGCACGATTCTACCAAGAAATGTGTGTTCATTCAAACCGCTGGTTTTTGAAAGTTTGGGCCCTATTGAATAATGAATGTTTTGAATTTTCTCCAAAAGTAAAGTAGTTGCAAACTCATCCTTTTAGAAACTTGTTTGGGCTGTTGAGAGGAGTAAAAAACCATCAAAAATTTCAATCCTGCATGATTCTACCAAGAAATGTGATTCTTCATTCAAAACCTGATTTTTGCTATTGGGCTCTATTGAATAATGAATGTTTTGAATTTTCTTCAAAAGTAAAGTAGTTGCAAACTCATGCTTTTAGAGACTTGTTTGGGCTCATGAGAGGAGTAGAAAAACATCAAAAATTTCAGTCCTGCATGATTCTACCAAGAAATGTGTGTTCATTGAAACCGCTGGTTTTTGATAGTTTGGGCCCTATTGAATAATGAATGTTTTGAATTCTCTCCAAAAGTAAAGTAGTTGCAAACTCATCCTTTTAGAAACTTGTTTGGGCTGTTGAGAGGAGTAAAAAACCATCAAAAATTTCAATCCTGCATGATTCTACCAAGAAATGTGATTCTTCATTCAAAACGCTGGTTTTTGCTATTGGGCTCTATTGAATAATGAATGTTTTGAATTTTCTCCAAAAGTAAAGTAGTTGCAAACTCATCCTTTTAGAGACTTGTTTGGGCTAATGAGAGGAGTAGAAAAACATCAAAAATTTCAGTCCTGCACGATTCTACCAAGAAATGTGTGTTCATTCAAACCGCTGGTTTTTGATAGTTTGGGCCCTATTGAATAATGAATGTGTTGAATTTTCTCCAAAAGTAAAATAGTTGCAAACTCATCCTTTTAGAAACTTGTTTGGGCTGTTGAGAGGAGTAAAAAACCATCAAAAATTTCAATCCTGCATGATTCTACCAAGAAATGTGATTCTTCATTCAAAACGCTGGTTTTTGCTATTGGGCTCTATTGAATAATGAATGTTTTGAATTTTCTCCAAAAGTAAAGTAGTTGCAAACTCATGCTTTTAGAGACTTGTTTGGGCTCATGAGAGGAGTAGAAAAAAATCAAAAATTTCAGTCCTGCACGATTCTACCAAGAAATGTGTGTTCATTCAAACCGCTGGTTTTTGATATTTTGGGCCCTATTGAATAACGAATGTTTTGAATTTTCTCCAAAAGTAAAGTAGTTGCAAACTCATGCTTTTAGAAACTTGTTTGGGCTGTTGAGAGGAGTAAAAAACCATCAAAAATTTCAATCCTGCATGATTCTACCAAGAAATGTGATTCTTCATTCAAAACGCAGGTTTTTGCTATTGGGCTCTATTGAATAATGAATGTTTTGAATTTTCTCCAAAAGTAAAGTAGTTGCAAACTCATCCTTTTAGAGACTTGTTTGGGCTCATGAGAGGAGTAGAAAAACATCAAAAATTTCAGTCCTGCACGATTCTACCAAGAAATGTGTGTTCATTCAAACTGCTGGTTTTTGATATTTTGGGCCCTATTGAATAATGAATGTTTTGAATTTTCTCCAAAAGTAAAGTAGTTGCAAACTCATCCTTTTAGAAACTTGTTTGGGCTGTTGAGAGGAGTAAAAAACCATCAAAAATTTCAATCCTGCATGATTCTACCAAGAAATGTGATTCTTCATTCAAAACCTGATTTTTGCTATTGGGCTCTATTGAATAATGAATGTTTTGAATTTTCTCCAAAAGTAAAGTAGTTGCAAACTCATGCTTTTAGAGACTTGTTTGGGCTCATGAGAGGAGTAGAAAAACATCAAAAATTTCAGTCCTGCATGATTCTACCAAGAAATGTGTGTTCATTCAAACCGCTGGTTTTTGATAGTTTGGGCCCTATTGAATAATGAATGTTTTGAATTTTCTCCAAAAGTAAAGTAGTTGCAAACTCATCCTTTTAGAAACTTGTTTGGGCTGTTGAGAGGAGTAAAAAACCATCAAAAATTTCAATCCTGCATGATTCTACCAAGAAATGTGATTCTTCATTCAAAACGCTGGTTTTTGCTATTGGGCTCTATTGAATAATGAATGTTTTGAATTTTCTCCAAAAGTAAAATAGTTGCAAACTCATGCTTTTAGAGACTTGTTTGGGCTCATGAGAGGAGTAGAAAAACATCAAAAATTTCAGTCCTGCATGATTCTACCAAGAAATGTGTGTTCATTGAAACTGCTGGTTTTTGATAGTTTGGGCCCTATTCAATAATGAATGTTTTGAATTTTCTCCAAAAGTAAAGTAGTTGCAAACTCATCCTTTTAGAAACTTGTTTGGGCTGTTGAGAGGAGTAAAAAACCATCAAAAATTTCAATCCTGCATGATTTTACCAAGAAATGTGATTCTTCATTCAAAACCTGATTTTTGCTATTGGGCTCTATTGAATAATGAATGTTTTGAATTTTCTCCAAAAGTAAAGTAGTTGCAAACTCATGCTTTTAGAGACTTGTTTGGGCTCATGAGAGGAGTAGAAAAACATCAAAAATTTCAGTCCTGCACGATTCTACCAAGAAATGTGTGTTCATTCAAACCGCTGGTTTTTGATATTTTGGGCCCTATTGAATAATGAATGTTTTGAATTTTCTCCAAAAGTAAAGTAGTTGCAAACTCATCCTTTTAGAAACTTGTTTGGGCTGTTGAGAGGAGTAAAAAACCATCAAAAATTTCAATCCTGCATGATTCTACCAAGAAATGTGATTCTTCATTCAAAACCTGATTTTTGCTATTGGGCTCTATTGAATAATGAATGTTTTGAATTTTCTCAAAAAGTAAAGTAGTTGCAAACTCATGCTTTTAGAGACTTGTTTGGGCTCATGAGAGGAGTAGAAAAACATCAAAAATTTCAGTCCTGCATGATTCTACCAAGAAATGTGTGTTCATTCAAACCGCTGGTTTTTGATAGTTTGGGCCCTATTGAATAATGAATGTTTTGAATTTTCTCCAAAAGTAAAGTAGTTGCAAACTCATCCTTTTAGAAACTTGTTTGGGCTGTTGAGAGCAGTAAAAAACCATCAAAAATTTCAATCCTGCATGATTCTACCAAGAAATGTGATTCTTCATTCAAAACGCTGGTTTTTGCTATTGGGCTCTATTGAATAATGAATGTTTTGAATTTTCTCCAAAAGTAAAGTAGTTGCAAACTCATCCTTTTAGAGACTTGTTTGGGCTAATGAGAGGAGTAGAAAAACATCAAAAATTTCAGTCCTGCACGATTCTACCAAGAAATGTGTGTTCATTCAAACCGCTGGTTTTTGTTAGTTTGGGCCCTATTGAATAATGAATGTTTTGAATTTTCTCCAAAAGTAAAGTAGTTGCAAACTCATCCTTTTAGAAACTTGTTTGGGCTGTTGAGAGGAGTAAAAAACCATCAAAAATTTCAATCCTGCATGATTCTACCAAGAAATGTGATTCTTCATTCAAAACCTGATTTTTGCTATTGGGCTCTATTGAATAATGAATGTTTTGAATTTTCTCCAAAAGTAAAGTAGTTGCAAACTCATGCTTTTAGAGACTTGTTTGGGCTCATGAGAGGAGTAGAAAAACATCAAAAATTTCAGTCCTGCATGATTCTACCAAGAAATGTGTGTTCATTCAAACCGCTGGTTTTTGATAGTTTGGGCCCTATTGAATAATGAATGTTTTGAATTTTCTCCAAAAGTAAAGTAGTTGCAAACTCATCCTTTTAGAAACTTGTTTGGGCTGTTGAGAGGAGTAAAAAACCATCAAAAATTTCAATCCTGCATGATTCTACCAAGAAATGTGATTCTTCATTCAAAACGCTGGTTTTTGCTATTGGGCTCTATTGAATAATGAATGTTTTGAATTTTCTCCAAAAGTAAAATAGTTGCAAACTCATGCTTTTAGAGACTTGTTTGGGCTCATGAGAGGAGTAGAAAAACATCAAAAATTTCAGTCCTGCATGATTCTACCAAGAAATGTGTGTTCATTGAAACTGCTGGTTTTTGATAGTTTGGGCCCTATTCAATAATGAATGTTTTGAATTTTCTCCAAAAGTAAAGTAGTTGCAAACTCATCCTTTTAGAAACTTGTTTGGGCTGTTGAGAGGAGTAAAAAACCATCAAAAATTTCAATCCTGCATGATTTTACCAAGAAATGTGATTCTTCATTCAAAACCTGATTTTTGCTATTGGGCTCTATTGAATAATGAATGTTTTGAATTTTCTCCAAAAGTAAAGTAGTTGCAAACTCATGCTTTTAGAGACTTGTTTGGGCTCATGAGAGGAGTAGAAAAACATCAAAAATTTCAGTCCTGCACGATTCTACCAAGAAATGTGTGTTCATTCAAACCGCTGGTTTTTGATATTTTGGGCCCTATTGAATAATGAATGTTTTGAATTTTCTCCAAAAGTAAAGTAGTTGCAAACTCATCCTTTTAGAAACTTGTTTGGGCTGTTGAGAGGAGTAAAAAACCATCAAAAATTTCAATCCTGCATGATTCTACCAAGAAATGTGATTCTTCATTCAAAACCTGATTTTTGCTATTGGGCTCTATTGAATAATGAATGTTTTGAATTTTCTCAAAAAGTAAAGTAGTTGCAAACTCATGCTTTTAGAGACTTGTTTGGGCTCATGAGAGGAGTAGAAAAACATCAAAAATTTCAGTCCTGCATGATTCTACCAAGAAATGTGTGTTCATTCAAACCGCTGGTTTTTGATAGTTTGGGCCCTATTGAATAATGAATGTTTTGAATTTTCTCCAAAAGTAAAGTAGTTGCAAACTCATCCTTTTAGAAACTTGTTTGGGCTGTTGAGAGCAGTAAAAAACCATCAAAAATTTCAATCCTGCATGATTCTACCAAGAAATGTGATTCTTCATTCAAAACGCTGGTTTTTGCTATTGGGCTCTATTGAATAATGAATGTTTTGAATTTTCTCCAAAAGTAAAGTAGTTGCAAACTCATCCTTTTAGAGACTTGTTTGGGCTAATGAGAGGAGTAGAAAAACATCAAAAATTTCAGTCCTGCACGATTCTACCAAGAAATGTGTGTTCATTCAAACCGCTGGTTTTTGATAGTTTGGGCCCTATTGAATAATGAATGTTTTGAATTTTCTCCAAAAGTAAAGTAGTTGCAAACTCATCCTTTTAGAAACTTGTTTGGGCTGTTGAGAGGAGTAAAAAACCATCAAAAATTTCAATCCTGCATGATTCTACCAAGAAATGTGATTCTTCATTCAAAACGCTGATTTTTGCTATTGGGCTCTATTGAATAATGAATGTTTTGAATTTTCTTCAAAAGTAAAGTAGTTGCAAACTCATGCTTTTAGAGACTTGTTTGGGCTCATGAGAGGAGTAGAAAAACATCAAAAATTTCAGTCCTGCATGATTCTACCAAGAATTGTGTGTTCATTGAAACCGCTGGTTTTTGATAGTTTGGGCCCTATTGAATAATGAATGTTTTGAATTTTCTCCAAAAGTAAAGTAGTTGCAAACTCATCCTTTTAGAAACTTGTTTGGGCTGTTGAGAGGAGTAAAAAACCATCAAAAATTTCAATCCTGCATGATTCTACCAAGAAATGTGATTCTTCATTCAAAACGCTGGTTTTTGCTATTGGGCTCTATTGAATAATGAATGTTTTGAATTTTCTCCAAAAGTAAAGTAGTTGCAAACTCATCCTTTTAGAGACTTGTTTGGGCTCATGAGAGGAGTAGAAAAACATCAAAAATTTCAGTCCTGCACGATTCTACCAAGAAATGTGTGTTCATTCAAACCGCTGGTTTTTGATATTTTGGGCCCTATTGAATAATGAATGTTTTGAATTTTCTCCAAAAGTAAAGCAGTTGCAAACTCATCCTTTTAGAAACTTGTTTGGGCTGTTGAGAGGAGTAAAAAACCATCAAAAATTTCAATCCTGCATGATTCTACCAAGAAATGTGATTCTTCATTCAAAACCTGATTTTTGCTATTGGGCTCTATTGAATAATGAATGTTTTGAATTTTCTCCAAAAGTAAAGTAGTTGCAAACTCATGCTTTTAGAGACTTGTTTGGGCTCATGAGAGGAGTAGAAAAACATCAAAAATTTCAGTCCTGCATGATTCTACCAAGAAATGTGTGTTCATTGAAACCGCTGGTTTTTGATAGTTTGGGCCCTATTGAATAATGAATGTTTTGAATTTTCTCCAAAAGTAAAGTAGTTGCAAACTCATCCTTTTAGAAACTTGTTTGGGCTGTTGAGAGGAGTAAAAAACCATCAAAAATTTCAATCCTGCATGATTCTACCAAGAAATGTGATTCTTCATTCAATACGCTGGTTTTTGCTATTGGGCTCTATTGAATAATGAATGTTTTGAATTTTCTCCAAAAGTAAAGTAGTTGCAAACTCATCCTTTTAGAAATTTGTTTGGGCTGTTGAGAGCAGTAAAAAACCATCAAAAATTTCAATCCTGCATGATTCTACCAAGAAATGTGATTCTTCATTCAAAACGCTGGTTTTTGCTATTGGGCTCTATTGAATAATGAATGTTTTGAATTTTCTCCAAAAGTAAAGTAGTTGCAAACTCATCCTTTTAGAGACTTGTTTGGGCTCATGAGAGGAGTAGAAAAACATCAAAAATTTCAGTCCTGCATGATTCTACCAAGAAATGTGTGTTCATTGAAACCGCTGGTTTTTGATAGTTTGGGCCCTATTGAATAATGAATGTGTTGAATTTTCTCCAAAAGTAAAGTAGTTGCAAACTCATGCTTTTAGAGACTTGTTTGGGCACATGAGAGGAGTAGAAAAACATCAAAAATTTCAGTCCTGCATGATTCTACCAAGAAATGTGTGTTCATTGAAACCGCTGGTTTTTGATAGTTTGGGCCCTAATGAATAATGAATGTTTTGAATTTTCTCCAAAAATAAAATAGTTGCAAACTCATCCTTTTAGAAACTTGTTTGGGCTGTTGAGAGGAGTAAAAAACCATCAAAAATTTCAATCCTGCATGATTCTACCAAGAAATGTGATTCTTCATTCAAAATGCTGGTTTTTGTTATTGGGCTCTGTTGAATAATGAATGTTTTGAATTTTCTCCAAAAGTAAAGTAGTTGCAAACTCATCCTTTTAGAGACTTGTTTGGACTCATGAGAGGAGTAGAAAAACATCAAAAATTTCAGTCCTGCACGATTCTACCAAGAAATGTGTGTTCATTCAAACCGCTGGTTTTTGATAGTTTGGGCCCTATTGAATAATGAATGTTTTGAATTTTCTCCAAAAGTAAAGTAGTTGCAAACTCATCCTTTTAGAAACTTGTTTGGGCTGTTGAGAGGAGTAAAAAACCATCAAAAATTTCAATCCTGCATGATTCTACCAAGAAATGTGATTCTTCATTCAAAACCTGATTTTTGCTATTGGGCTCTATTGAATAATGAATGTTTTGAATTTTCTTCAAAAGTAAAGTAGTTGCAAACTCATGCTTTTAGAGACTTGTTTGGGCTCATGAGAGGAGTAGAAAAACATCAAAAATTTCAGTCCTGCATGATTCTACCAAGAAATGTGTGTTCATTGAAACCGCTGGTTTTTGATAGTTTGGGCCCTATTGAATAATGAATGTTTTGAATTCTCTCCAAAAGTAAAGTAGTTGCAAACTCATCCTTTTAGAAACTTGTTTGGGCTGTTGAGAGGAGTAAAAAACCATCAAAAATTTCAATCCTGCATGATTCTACCAAGAAATGTGATTCTTCATTCAAAACGCTGGTTTTTGCTATTGGGCTCTATTGAATAATGAATGTTTTGAATTTTCTCCAAAAGTAAAGTAGTTGCAAACTCATCCTTTTAGAGACTTGTTTGGGCTCATGAGAGGAGTAGAAAAACATCAAAAATTTCAGTCCTGCACGATTCTACCAAGAAATGTGTGTTCATTCAAACCGCTGGTTTTTGATATTTTGGGCCCTATTGAATAATGAATGTTTTGAATTTTCTCCAAAAGTAAAGTAGTTGCAAACTCATCCTTTTAGACACTTGTTTGGGCTGTTGAGAGGAGTAAAAAACCATCAAAAATTTCAATCCTGCATGATTCTACCAAGAAATGTGATTCTTCATTCAAAACGCTGGTTTTTGTTATTGGGCTCTATTGAATAATGAATGTTTTGAATTTTCTCCAAAATTAAAGTAGTTGCAAACTCATGCTTTTAGAGACTTGTTTGGGCTCATGAGAGGAGTAGAAAAATATCAAAAATTTCAGTCCTGCATGATTCTACCAAGAAATGTGTGTTCATTGAAACCGCTGGTTTTTGATAGTTTGGGCCCTATTGAATAATGAATGTTTTGAATTTTCTCCAAAAGTAAAGTAGTTGCAAACTCATCCTTTTATAAACTTGTTTGGGCTGTTGAGAGCAGTAAAAAAACATCAAAAATTTCAATCCTGCATGATTCTACCAAGAAATGTGATTCTTCATTCAAAACGCTGGTTTTTGCTATTGGGCTCTATTGAATAATGAATGTTTTGAATTTTCTCCAAAAGTAAAGTAGTTGCAAACTCATGCTTTTAGAGACTTGTTTGGGCTCATGAGAGGAGTAGAAAAACATCAAAAATTTCAGTCCTGCATGATTCTACCAAGAAATGTGTGTTCATTGAAACTGCTGGTTTTTGATAGTTTGGGCCCTATTGAATAATGAATGTTTTGAATTTTCTCCAAAAGTAAAGTAGTTGCAAACTCATCCTTTTAGAAACTTGTTTGGGCTGTTGAGAGGAGTAAAAAACCATCAAAAATTTCAATCCTGCATGATTTTACCAAGAAATGTGATTCTTCATTCAAAACCTGATTTTTGCTATTGGGCTCTATTGAATAATGAATGTTTTGAATTTTCTCCAAAAGTAAAGTAGTTGCAAACTCATGCTTTTAGAGCCTGGTTTGGGCTCATGAGAGGAGTAGAAAAACATCAAAATTTTCAGTCCTGCATGATCCCACCAAGAAATGTGTGTTCATTGAAACCACTGGTTTTTGATAGTTTGGGCCCTATTGAATAATGAATGTTTTGAATTTTCTCCAAAAATAAAGTAGTTGCAAACTCATCCTTTTAGAAACTTGTTTGGGCTGTTGAGAGGAGTAAAAAACCATCAAAAATTTCAATCCTGCATGATTCCACCAAGAAATGTGATTCTTCATTTAAAACGCAGGTTTTTGTTATTGGGCTCTATTGAATAATGAATGTTTTGAATTTTCTCCAAAAGTAAAGTAGTTGCAAACTCATCCTTTTAGAGACTTGTTTGGGCTCATGAGAGGAGTAGAAAAACATCAAAAATTTCAGTCCTGCACGATTCTACCAAGAAATGTGTGTTCATTCAAACCGCTGGTTTTTGATATTTTGGGCCCTATTGAATAATGAATGTTTTGAATTTTCTTCAAAAGTAAAGTAGTTGCAAACTCATCCTTTTAGAAACTTGTTTGGGCTGTTGAGAGGAGTAAAAAACCATCAAAAATTTCAATCCTGCATGATTCTACCAAGAAATGTGATTCTTCATTCAAAACCTGATTTTTGCTATTGGGCTCTATTGAATAATGAATGTTTTGAGTTTTCTCCAAAAGTAAAGTAGTTGCAAACTCATGCTTTTAGAGACTTGTTTGGGCTCATGAGAGGAGTAGAAAAACATCAAAAATTTCAGTCCTGCATGACTCTACCAAGAAATGTGTGTTCATTCAAACCGCTGGTTTTTGATAGTTTGGGCCCTATTGAACAATGAATGTTTTGAATTTTCTCCAAAAGTAAAGTAGTTGCAAACTCATCCTTTTAGAAACTTGTTTGGGCTGTTGAGAGCAGTAAAAAACCATCAAAAATTTCAATCTTGCATGATTCTACCAAGAAATGTGATTCTTCATTCAAAACGCTGGTTTTTGCTATTGGGCTCTATTGAATAATGAATGTTTTGAATTTTCTCCAAAAGTAAAGTAGTTGCAAACTCATCCTTTTAGAGACTTGTTTGGGCTAATGAGAGGAGTAGAAAAACATCAAAAATTTCAGTCCTGCACGATTCTACCAAGAAATGTGTGTTCATTCAAACCGCTGGTTTTTGATAGTTTGGGCCCTATTGAATAATGAATGTTTTGAATTTTCTCCAAAAGTAAAGTAGTTGCAAACTCATCCTTTTAGAAACTTGTTTGGGCTGTTGAGAGGAGTAAAAAACCATCAAAAATTTCAATCCTGCATGATTCTACCAAGAAATGTGATTCTTCATTCAAAACGCTGGTTTTTGCTATTGGGCTCTATTGAATAATGAATGTTTTGAATTTTCTCCAAAAGTAAAGTAGTTGCAAACTCATCCTTTTAGAGACTTGTTTGGGCTCATGAGAGGAGTAGAAAAACATCAAAAATTTCAGTCCTGCACGATTCTACCAAGAAATGTGTGTTCATTCAAACCACTGGTTTTTGATATTTTGGGCCCTATTGAATAATGAATGTTTTGAATTTTCTCCAAAAGTAAAGTAGTTGCAAACTCATCCTTTTAGACTCTTGTTTGGGCTGTTGAGAGGAGTAAAAAACCATCAAAAATTTCAATCCTGCATGATTCTACCAAGAAATGTGATTCTTCATTCAAAACGCTGGTTTTTGCTATTGGGCTCTATTGAATAATGAATGTTTTGAATTTTCTCCAAAATTAAAGTAGTTGCAAACTCATGCTTTTAGAGACTTGTTTGGGCTCATGAGAGGAGTAGAAAAACATCAAAAATTTCAGTCCTGCATGATTCTACCAAGAAATGTGTGTTCATTGAAACCGCTGGTTTTTGATAGTTTGGGCCCTATTGAATAATGAATGTTTTGAATTTTCTCCAAAAGTAAAGTAGTTGCAAACTCATCCTTTTAGAAACTTGTTTGGGCTGTTGAGAGCAGTAAAAAACCATCAAAAATTTCAATCCTGCATGATTCTACCAAGAAATGTGATTCTTCATTCAAAACGCTGGTTTTTGCTATTGGGCTCTATTGAATAATGAATGTTTTGAATTTTCTCCAAAAGTAAAGTAGTTGCAGACTCATCCTTTTAGAGACTTGTTTGGGCTAATGAGAGGAGTAGAAAAACATCAAAAATTTCAGTCCTGCACGATTCTACCAAGAAATGTGTGTTCATTCAAACCGCTGGTTTTTGATAGTTTGGGCCCTATTGAATAATGAATGTGTTGAATTTTCTCCAAAAGTAAAGTAGTTGCAAACTCATCCTTTTAGAAACTTGTTTGGGCTGTTGAGAGGAGTAAAAAACCATCAAAAATTTCAATCCTGCATGATTCTACCAAGAAATGTGATTCTTCATTCAAAACGCTGGTTTTTGCTATTGGGCTCTATTGAATAATGAATGTTTTGAATTTTCTCCAAAAGTAAAGTAGTTGCAAACTCATGCTTTTAGAAACTTGTTTGGGCTGTTGAGAGGAGTAAAAAACCATCAAAAATTTCAATCCTGCATGATTCTACCAAGAAATGTGATTCTTCATTCAAAACGCAGGTTTTTGCTATTGGGCTCTATTGAATAATGAATGTTTTGAATTTTCTCCAAAAGTAAAGTAGTTGCAAACTCATCCTTTTAGAGACTTGTTTGGGCTCATGAGAGGAGTAGAAAAACATCAAAAATTTCAGTCCTGCACGATTCTACCAAGAAATGTGTGTTCATTCAAACTGCTGGTTTTTGATATTTTGGGCCCTATTGAATAATGAATGTTTTGAATTTTCTCCAAAAGTAAAGTAGTTGCAAACTCATCCTTTTAGAAACTTGTTTGGGCTGTTGAGAGGAGTAAAAAACCATCAAAAATTTCAATCCTGCATGATTCTACCAAGAAATGTGATTCTTCATTCAAAACCTGATTTTTGCTATTGGGCTCTATTGAATAATGAATGTTTTGAATTTTCTCCAAAAGTAAAGTAGTTGCAAACTCATGCTTTTAGAGACTTGTTTGGGCTCATGAGAGGAGTAGAAAAACATCAAAAATTTCAGTCCTGCATGATTCTACCAAGAAATGTGTGTTCATTCAAACCGCTGGTTTTTGATAGTTTGGGCCCTAATGAATAATGAATGTTTTGAATTTTCTCCAAAAGTAAAGTAGTTGCAAACTCATCCTTTTAGAAACTTGTTTGGGCTGTTGAGAGGAGTAAAAAAACATCAAAAATTTCAATCCTGCATGATTCTACCAAGAAATGTGATTCTTCATTCAAAACCTGATTTTTGCTATTGGGCTCTATTGAATAATGAATGTTTTGAATTTTCTCCAAAAGTAAAGTAGTTGCAAACTCATGCTTTTAGAGACTTGTTTGGGCTCATGAGAGGAGTAGAAAAACATCAAAAATTTCAGTCCTGCATGATTCTACCAAGAAATGTGTGTTCATTCAAACCGCTGGTTTTTGATAGTTTGGGCCCTATTGAATAATGAATGTTTTGAATTTTCTCCAAAAGTAAAGTAGTTGCAAACTCATCCTTTTAGAAACTTGTTTGGGCTGTTGAGAGGAGTAAAAAACCATCAAAAATTTCAATCCTGCATGATTCTACCAAGAAATGTGATTCTTCATTCAAAACGCTGGTTTTTGCTATTGGGCTCTATTGAATAATGAATGTTTTGAATTTTCTCCAAAAGTAAAATAGTTGCAAACTCATGCTTTTAGAGACTTGTTTGGGCTCATGAGGAGTAGAAAAACATCAAAAATTTCAGTCCTGCATGATTCTACCAAGAAATGTGTGTTCATTGAAACTGCTGGTTTTTGATAGTTTGGGCCCTATTCAATAATGAATGTTTTGAATTTTCTCCAAAAGTAAAGTAGTTGCAAACTCATCCTTTTAGAAACTTGTTTGGGCTGTTGAGAGGAGTAAAAAACCATCAAAAATTTCAATCCTGCATGATTTTACCAAGAAATGTGATTCTTCATTCAAAACCTGATTTTTGCTATTGGGCTCTATTGAATAATGAATGTTTTGAATTTTCTCCAAAAGTAAAGTAGTTGCAAACTCATGCTTTTAGAGACTTGTTTGGGCTCATGAGAGGAGTAGAAAAACATCAAAAATTTCAGTCCTGCACGATTCTACCAAGAAATGTGTGATCATTCAAACCGCTGGTTTTTGATATTTTGGGCCCTATTGAATAATGAATGTTTTGAATTTTCTCCAAAAGTAAAGTAGTTGCAAACTCATCCTTTTAGAAACTTGTTTGGGCTGTTGAGAGGAGTAAAAAACCATCAAAAATTTCAATCCTGCATGATTCTACCAAGAAATGTGATTCTTCATTCAAAACCTGATTTTTGCTATTGGGCTCTATTGAATAATGAATGTTTTGAATTTTCTCCAAAAGTAAAGTAGTTGCAAACTCATGCTTTTAGAGACTTGTTTGGGCTCATGAGAGGAGTAGAAAAACATCAAAAATTTCAGTCCTGCATGATTCTACCAAGAAATGTGTGTTCATTCAAACCGCTGGTTTTTGATAGTTTGGGCCCTATTGAATAATGAATGTTTTGAATTTTCTCCAAAAGTAAAGTAGTTGCAAACTCATCCTTTTAGAAACTTGTTTGGGCTGTTGAGAGCAGTAAAAAACCATCAAAAATTTCAATCCTGCATGATTCTACCAAGAAATGTGATTCTTCATTCAAAACCTGATTTTTGCTATTGGGCTCTATTGAATAATGAATGTTTTGAATTTTCTTCAAAAGTAAAGTAGTTGCAAACTCATGCTTTTAGAGACTTGTTTGGGCTCATGAGAGGAGTAGAAAAACATCAAAAATTTCAGTCCTGCATGATTCTACCAAGAAATGTGTGTTCATTGAAACCGCTGGTTTTTGATAGTTTGGGCCCTATTGAATAATGAATGTTTTGAATTTTCTCCAAAAGTAAAGTAGTTGCAAACTCATCCTTTTAGAAACTTGTTTGGGCTGTTGAGAGGAGTAAAAAACCATCAAAAATTTCAATCCTGCATGATTCTACCAAGAAATGTGATTCTTCATTCAAAACGCTGGTTTTTGCTATTGGGCTCTATTGAATAATGAATGTTTTGAATTTTCTCCAAAAGTAAAGTAGTTGCAAACTCATCCTTTTAGAGACTTGTTTGGGCTCATGAGAGGAGTAGAAAAACATCAAAAATTTCAGTCCTGCACGATTCTACCAAGAAATGTGTGTTCATTCAAACCGCTGGTTTTTGATATTTTGGGCCCTATTGAATAATGAATGTTTTGAATTTTCTCCAAAAGTAAAGCAGTTGCAAACTCATCCTTTTAGAAACTTGTTTGGGCTGTTGAGAGGAGTAAAAAACCATCAAAAATTTCAATCCTGCATGATTCTACCAAGAAATGTGATTCTTCATTCAAAACCTGATTTTTGCTATTGGGCTCTATTGAATAATGAATGTTTTGAATTTTCTCCAAAAGTAAAGTAGTTGCAAACTCATGCTTTTAGAGACTTGTTTGGGCTCATGAGAGGAGTAGAAAAACATCAAAAATTTCAGTCCTGCATGATTCTACCAAGAAATGTGTGTTCATTGAAACCGCTGGTTTTTGATAGTTTGGGCCCTATTGAATAATGAATGTTTTGAATTTTCTCCAAAAGTAAAGTAGTTGCAAACTCATCCTTTTAGAAACTTGTTTGGGCTGTTGAGAGGAGTAAAAAACCATCAAAAATTTCAATCCTGCATGATTCTACCAAGAAATGTGATTCTTCATTCAATACGCTGGTTTTTGCTATTGGGCTCTATTGAATAATGAATGTTTTGAATTTTCTCCAAAAGTAAAGTAGTTGCAAACTCATCCTTTTAGAAATTTGTTTGGGCTGTTGAGAGCAGTAAAAAACCATCAAAAATTTCAATCCTGCATGATTCTACCAAGAAATGTGATTCTTCATTCAAAACGCTGGTTTTTGCTATTGGGCTCTATTGAATAATGAATGTTTTGAATTTTCTCCAAAAGTAAAGTAGTTGCAAACTCATGCTTTTAGAGACTTGTTTGGGCTCATGAGAGGAGTAGAAAAACATCAAAAATTTCAGTCCTGCATGATTCTACCAAGAAATGTGTGTTCATTCAAACCGCTGGTTTTTGATAGTTTGGGCCCTATTGAATAATGAATGTTTTGAATTTTCTCCAAAAGTAAAGTAGTTGCAAACTCATCCTTTTAGAAACTTGTTTGGGCTGTTGAGAGCAGTAAAAAACCATCAAAAATTTCAATCCTGCATGATTCTACCAAGAAATGTGATTCTTCATTCAAAACCTGATTTTTGCTATTGGGCTCTATTGAATAATGAATGTTTTGAATTTTCTTCAAAAGTAAAGTAGTTGCAAACTCATGCTTTTAGAGACTTGTTTGGGCTCATGAGAGGAGTAGAAAAACATCAAAAATTTCAGTCCTGCATGATTCTACCAAGAAATGTGTGTTCATTGAAACCGCTGGTTTTTGATAGTTTGGGCCCTATTGAATAATGAATGTTTTGAATTTTCTCCAAAAGTAAAGTAGTTGCAAACTCATCCTTTTAGAAACTTGTTTGGGCTGTTGAGAGGAGTAAAAAACCATCAAAAATTTCAATCCTGCATGATTCTACCAAGAAATGTGATTCTTCATTCAAAACGCTGGTTTTTGCTATTGGGCTCTATTGAATAATGAATGTTTTGAATTTTCTCCAAAAGTAAAGTAGTTGCAAACTCATCCTTTTAGAGACTTGTTTGGGCTCATGAGAGGAGTAGAAAAACATCAAAAATTTCAGTCCTGCACGATTCTACCAAGAAATGTGTGTTCATTCAAACCGCTGGTTTTTGATATTTTGGGCCCTATTGAATAATGAATGTTTTGAATTTTCTCCAAAAGTAAAGCAGTTGCAAACTCATCCTTTTAGAAACTTGTTTGGGCTGTTGAGAGGAGTAAAAAACCATCAAAAATTTCAATCCTGCATGATTCTACCAAGAAATGTGATTCTTCATTCAAAACCTGATTTTTGCTATTGGGCTCTATTGAATAATGAATGTTTTGAATTTTCTCCAAAAGTAAAGTAGTTGCAAACTCATGCTTTTAGAGACTTGTTTGGGCTCATGAGAGGAGTAGAAAAACATCAAAAATTTCAGTCCTGCATGATTCTACCAAGAAATGTGTGTTCATTGAAACCGCTGGTTTTTGATAGTTTGGGCCCTATTGAATAATGAATGTTTTGAATTTTCTCCAAAAGTAAAGTAGTTGCAAACTCATCCTTTTAGAAACTTGTTTGGGC
Source organism: Dendrobates tinctorius (assembly GCF_039654945.1). Lineage (NCBI taxonomy): Eukaryota > Metazoa > Chordata > Amphibia > Anura > Dendrobatidae > Dendrobates > Dendrobates tinctorius. The sequence goes on from NW_027361793.1 coordinate 30,019,354, forward strand.
TGTTGAGAGGAGTAAAAAACCATCAAAAATTTCAATCCTGCATGATTCTACCAAGAAATGTGATTCTTCATTCAATACGCTGGTTTTTGCTATTGGGCTCTATTGAATAATGAATGTTTTGAATTTTCTCCAAAAGTAAAGTAGTTGCAAACTCATCCTTTTAGAAATTTGTTTGGGCTGTTGAGAGCAGTAAAAAACCATCAAAAATTTCAATCCTGCATGATTCTACCAAGAAATGTGATTCTTCATTCAAAACGCTGGTTTTTGCTATTGGGCTCTATTGAATAATGAATGTTTTGAATTTTCTCCAAAAGTAAAGTAGTTGCAAACTCATCCTTTTAGAGACTTGTTTGGGCTCATGAGAGGAGTAGAAAAACATCAAAAATTTCAGTCCTGCATGATTCTACCAAGAAATGTGTGTTCATTGAAACCGCTGGTTTTTGATAGTTTGGGCCCTATTGAATAATGAATGTGTTGAATTTTCTCCAAAAGTAAAGTAGTTGCAAACTCATGCTTTTAGAGACTTGTTTGGGCTCATGAGAGGAGTAGAAAAACATCAAAAATTTCAGTCCTGCATGATTCTACCAAGAAATGTGTGTTCATTGAAACCGCTGGTTTTTGATAGTTTGGGCCCTAATGAATAATGAATGTTTTGAATTTTCTCCAAAAATAAAATAGTTGCAAACTCATCCTTTTAGAAACTTGTTTGGGCTGTTGAGAGGAGTAAAAAACCATCAAAAATTTCAATCCTGCATGATTCTACCAAGAAATGTGATTCTTCATTCAAAACGCTGGTTTTTGTTATTGGGCTCTGTTGAATAATGAATGTTTTGAATTTTCTCCAAAAGTAAAGTAGTTGCAAACTCATCCTTTTAGAGACTTGTTTGGGCTCATGAGAGGAGTAGAAAAACATCAAAAATTTCAGTCCTGCACGATTCTACCAAGAAATGTGTGTTCATTCAAACCGCTGGTTTTTGATAGTTTGGGCCCTATTGAATAATGAATGTTTTGAATTTTCTCCAAAAGTAAAGTAGTTGCAAACTCATCCTTTTAGACACTTGTTTGGGCTGTTGAGAGGAGTAAAAAACCATCAAAAATTTCAATCCTGCATGATTCTACCAAGAAATGTGATTCTTCATTCAAAACGCTGGTTTTTGCTATTGGGCTCTATTGAATAATGAATGTTTTGAATTTTCTCCAAAATTAAAGTAGTTGCAAACTCATGCTTTTAGAGACTTGTTTGGGCTCATGAGAGGAGTAGAAAAACATCAAAAATTTCAGTCCTGCATGATTCTACCAAGAAATGTGTGTTCATTGAAACCGCTGGTTTTTGATAGTTTGGGCCCTATTGAATAATGAATGTTTTGAATTTTCTCCAAAAGTAAAGTAGTTGCAAACTCATCCTTTTATAAACTTGTTTGGGCTGTTGAGAGCAGTAAAAAACCATCAAAAATTTCAATCCTGCATGATTCTACCAAGAAATGTAATTCTTCATTCAAAACACTGGTTTTTGCTATTGGGCTCTATTGAATAATGAATGTTTTGAATTTTCTCCAAAAGTAAAGTATTTGCAGACTCATCCTTTTAGAGACTTGTTTGGGCTCATGAGAGGAGTAGAAAAACATCAAAAATTTCAGTCCTGCATGATTCTACCAAGAAATGTGTGTTCATTCAAACCGCTGGTTTTTGATATTTTGGGCCCTATTGAATAATGAATGTTTTGAATTTTCTCCAAAAGTAAAGTAGTTGCAAACTCATCCTTTTAGAAACTTGTTTGGGCTGTTGAGAGCAGTAAAAAACCATCAAAAATTTCAATCCTGCATGATTCTACCAAGAAATGTAATTCTTCATTCAAAACGCTGGTTTTTGCTATTGGGCTCTATTGAATAATGAATGTTTTGAATTTTCTCCAAAAGTAAAGTAGTTGCAAACTCATGCTTTTAGAGACTTGTTTGGGCTCATGAGATTAGAAAAACATCAGAAATTTCAGTCCTGCATGATTCTACCAAGAAATGTGTGTTCATTGAAACCGCTGGTTTTTGATAGTTTGGGCCCTATTGAATAATGAATGTTTTGAATTTTCTCCAAAAATAAAGTAGTTGCAAACTCATCCTTTTAGAAACTTGTTTGGGCTGTTGAGAGGAGTAAAAAACCATCAAAAATTTCAATCCTGCATGATTCTACCAAGAAATGTGATTCTTCATTCAAAACGCTGGTTTTTGCTATTGGGCTCTATTGAATAATGAATGTTTTGAATTTTCTCCAAAAGTAAAGTAGTTGCAAACTCATGCTTTTAGAGACTTGTTTGGGCTCATGAGAGGAGTAGAAAAAAATCAAAAATTTCAGTCCTGCACGATTCTACCAAGAAATGTGTGTTCATTCAAACCGCTGGTTTTTGATATTTTGGGCCCTATTGAATAACGAATGTTTTGAATTGTCTCCAAAAGTAAAGTAGTTGCAAACTCATGCTTTTAGAAACTCTTTTGGGCTGTTGAGAGGAGTAAAAAACCATCAAAAATTTCAATCCTGCATGATTCTACCAAGAAATGTGATTCTTCATTCAAAACGCTGGTTTTTGCTATTGGGCTCAATTGAATAATGAATGTTTTGAATTTTCTCCAAAAGTAAAGTAGTTGCAAACTCATCCTTTTAGAGACTTGTTTGGGCTCATGAGAGGAGTAGAAAAACATCAAAAATTTCAGTCCTGCACGATTCTACCAAGAAATGTGTGTTCATTCAAACCGCTGGTTTTTGATATTTTGGGCCCTATTGATTAATGAATGTTTTATATTTTCTCCAAAAGTAAAGTAGTTGCAAACTCATCCTTTTAGAAACTTGTTTGGGCTGTTGAGAGGAGTATAAAACCATCAAAAATTTCAATCCTGCATGATTCTACCAAGAAATGTGATTCTTCATTCAAAACCTGATTTTTGCTATTGGGCTCTATTGAATAATGAATGTTTTGAATTTTCTCCAAAAGTAAAGTAGTTGCAAACTCATGCTTTTAGAGACTTGTTTGGGCTCATGAGAGGAGTAGAAAAACATCAAAAATTTCAGTCCTGCATGATTCTACCAAGAAATGTGTGTTCATTGAAACTGCTGGTTTTTGATAGTTTGGGCCCTATTGAATAATGAATGTTTTGAATTTTCTCCAAAAGTAAAGTAGTTGCAAACTCATCCTTTTAGAAACTTGTTTGGGCTGTTGAGAGGAGTAAAAAACCATCAAAAATTTCAATCCTGCATGATTTTACCAAGAAATGTGATTCTTCATTCAAAACCTGATTTTTGCTATTGGGCTCTATTGAATAATGAATGTTTTGAATTTTCTCCAAAAGTAAAGTAGTTGCAAACTCATGCTTTTAGAGACTTGTTTGGGCTCATGAGAGGAGTAGAAAAACATCAAAAATTTCAGTCCTGCATGATCCCACCAAGAAATGTGTGTTCATTGAAACCACTGGTTTTTGATAGTTTGGGCCCTATTGAATAATGAATGTTTTGAATTTTCTCCAAAAATAAAGTAGTTGCAAACTCATCCTTTTAGAAACTTGTTTGGGCTGTTGAGAGGAGTAAAAAACCATCAAAAATTTCAATCCTGCATGATTCTACCAAGAAATGTGATTCTTCATTCAAAACGCTGGTTTTTGCTATTGGGCTCTATTGAATAATGAATGTTTTGAATTTTCTCCAAAAGTAAAGTAGTTGCAAACTCATCCTTTTAGAGACTTGTTTGGGCTCATGAGAGGAGTAGAAAAAGATCAAAAATTTCAGTCCTGCATGATTCTACCAAGAAATGTGTGTTCATTGAAACTGCTGGTTTTTGATAGTTTGGGCCCTATTGAATAATGAATGTTTTGAATTTTCTCCAAAAGTAAAGTAGTTGCAAACTCATCCTTTTAGAAACTTGTTTGGGCTGTTGAGAGGAGTAAAAAACCATCAAAAATTTCAATCCTGCATGATTTTACCAAGAAATGTGATTCTTCATTCAAAACCTGATTTTTGCTATTGGGCTCTATTGAATAATGAATGTTTTGAATTTTCTCCAAAAGTAAAGTAGTTGCAAACTCATGCTTTTAGAGACTTGTTTGGGCTCATGAGAGGAGTAGAAAAACATCAAAAATTTCAGTCCTGCATGATCCCACCAAGAAATGTGTGTTCATTGAAACCACTGGTTTTTGATAGTTTGGGCCCTATTGAATAATGAATGTTTTGAATTTTCTCCAAAAATAAAGTAGTTGCAAACTCATCCTTTTAGAAACTTGTTTGGGCTGTTGAGAGGAGTAAAAAACCATCAAAAATTTCAATCCTGCATGATTCTACCAAGAAATGTGATTCTTCATTCAAAACGCTGGTTTTTGCTATTGGGCTCTATTGAATAATGAATGTTTTGAATTTTCTCCAAAAGTAAAGTAGTTGCAAACTCATCCTTTTAGAGACTTGTTTGGGCTCATGAGAGGAGTAGAAAAACATCAAAAATTTCAGTCCTGCATGATTCTACCAAGAAATGTGTGTTCATTCAAACCGCTGGTTTTTGATAGTTTGGGCCCTATTGAATAATGAATGTTTTGAATTTTCTCCAAAAGTAAAGTAGTTGCAAACTCATCCTTTTAGAAACTTGTTTGGGATGTTGAGAGCAGTAAAAAACCATCAAAAATTTCAATCCTGCATGATTCTACCAAGAAATGTAATTCTTCATTCAAAACGCTGGTTTTTGCTATTGGGCTCTATTGAATAATGAATGTTTTGAATTTTCTCCAAAAGTAAAGTAGTTGCAGACTCATCCTTTTAGAGACTTGTTTGGGCTAATGAGAGGAGTAGAAAAACATCAAAAATTTCAGTCCTGCACGATTCTACCAAGAAATGTGTGTTCATTCAAACCGCTGGTTTTTGATAGTTTGGGCCCTATTGAATAATGAATGTTTTGAATTTTCTCCAAAAGTAAAGTAGTTGCAAACTCATGCTTTTAGAGACTTGTTTGGGCTCATGAGATTAGAAAAACATCAGAAATTTCAGTCCTGCATGATTCTACCAAGAAATGTGTGTTCATTGAAACCGCTGGTTTTTGATAGTTTGGGCCCTATTGAATAATGAATGTTTTGAATTTTCTCCAAAAATAAAGTAGTTGCAAACTCATCCTTTTAGAAACTTGTTTGGGCTGTTGAGAGGAGTAAAAAACCATCAAAAATTTCAATCCTGCATGATTCTACCAAGAAATGTGATTCTTCATTCAAAACGCTGGTTTTTGCTATTGGGCTCTATTGAATAATGAATGTTTTGAATTTTCTCCAAAAGTAAAGTAGTTGCAAACTCATGCTTTTAGAGACTTGTTTGGGCTCATGAGAGGAGTAGAAAAAAATCAAAAATTTCAGTCCTGCACGATTCTACCAAGAAATGTGTGTTCATTCAAACCGCTGGTTTTTGATATTTTGGGCCCTATTGAATAACGAATGTTTTGAATTGTCTCCAAAAGTAAAGTAGTTGCAAACTCATGCTTTTAGAAACTTGTTTGGGCTGTTGAGAGGAGTAAAAAACTATCAAAAATTTCAATCCTGCATGATTCTACCAAGAAATGTGATTCTTCATTCAAAACGCTGGTTTTTGCTATTGGGCTCTATTGAATAATGAATGTTTTGAATTTTCTCCAAAAGTAAAGTAGTTGCAAACTCATCCTTTTAGAGACTTGTTTGGGCTCATGAGAGGAGTAGAAAAACATCAAAAATTTCAGTCCTGCACGATTCTACCAAGAAATGTGTGTTCATTCAAACCGCTGGTTTTTGATATTTTGGGCCCTATTGAATAATGAATGTTTTGAATTTTCTCCAAAAGTAAAGTAGTTGCAAACTCATCCTTTTAGAAACTTGTTTGGGCTGTTGAGAGGAGTATAAAACCATCAAAAATTTCAATCCTGCATGATTCTACCAAGAAATGTGATTCTTCATTCAAAACCTGATTTTTGCTATTGGGCTCTATTGAATAATGAATGTTTTGAATTTTCTCCAAAAGTAAAGTAGTTGCAAACTCATGCTTTTAGAGACTTTTTTGGGCTCATGAGAGGAGTAGAAAAACATCAAAAATTTCAGTCCTGCATGATTCTACCAAGAAATGTGTGTTCATTGAAACTGCTGGTTTTTGATAGTTTGGGCCCTATTGAATAATGAATGTTTTGAATTTTCTCCAAAAGTAAAGTAGTTGCAAACTCATCCTTTTAGAAACTTGTTTGGGCTGTTGAGAGGAGTAAAAAACCATCAAAAATTTCAATCCTGCATGATTTTACCAAGAAATGTGATTCTTCATTCAAAACCTGATTTTTGCTATTGGGCTCTATTGAATAATGAATGTTTTGAATTTTCTCCAAAAGTAAAGTAGTTGCAAACTCATGCTTTTAGAGACTTGTTTGGGCTCATGAGAGGAGTAGAAAAACATCAAAAATTTCAGTCCTGCATGATCCCACCAAGAAATGTGTGTTCATTGAAAGCACTGGTTTTTGATAGTTTGGGCCCTATTGAATAATGAATGTTTTGAATTTTCTCCAAAAATAAAGTAGTTGCAAACTCATCCTTTTAGAAACTTGTTTGGGCTGTTGAGAGGAGTAAAAAACCATCAAAAATTTCAATCCTGCATGATTCTACCAAGAAATGTGATTCTTCATTCAAAACGCTGGTTTTTGCTATTGGGCTCTATTGAATAATGAATGTTTTGAATTTTCTCCAAAAGTAAAGTAGTTGCAAACTCATCCTTTTAGAGACTTGTTTGGGCTCATGAGAGGAGTAGAAAAACATCAAAAATTTCAGTCCTGCATGATTCTACCAAGAAATGTGTGTTCATTCAAACCGCTGGTTTTTGATAGTTTGGGCCCTATTGAATAATGAATGTTTTGAATTTTCTCCAAAAGTAAAGTAGTTGCAAACTCATCCTTTTAGAAACTTGTTTGGGCTGTTGAGAGGAGTAAAAAACCATCAAAAATTTCAATCCTGCATGATTCTACCAAGAAATGTGATTCTTCATTCAAAACGCTGGTTTTTGCTATTGGGCTCTATTGAATAATGAATGTTTTGAATTTTCTCCAAAAGTAAAGTAGTTGCAAACTCATCCTTTTAGAGACTTGTTTGGGCTCATGAGAGGAGTAGAAAAACATCAAAAATTTCAGTCCTGCACGATTCTACCAAGAAATGTGTGTTCATTCAAACCGCTGGTTTTTGATATTTTGGGCCCTATTGAATAATGAATGTTTTGAATTTTCTCCAAAAGTAAAGCAGTTGCAAACTCATCCTTTTAGAAACTTGTTTGGGCTGTTGAGAGGAGTAAAAAACCATCAAAAATTTCAATCCTGCATGATTCTACCAAGAAATGTGATTCTTCATTCAAAACCTGATTTTTGCTATTGGGCTCTATTGAATAATGAATGTTTTGAATTTTCTCCAAAAGTAAAGTAGTTGCAAACTCATGCTTTTAGAGACTTGTTTGGGCTCATGAGAGGAGTATAAAAACATCAAAAATTTCAGTCCTGCATGATTCTACCAAGAAATGTGTGTTCATTGAAACCGCTGGTTTTTGATAGTTTGGGCCCTATTGAATAATGAATGTTTTGAATTTTCTCCAAAAGTAAAGTAGTTGCAAACTCATCCTTTTAGAAACTTGTTTGGGCTGTTGAGAGGAGTAAAAAACCATCAAAAATTTCAATCCTGCATGATTCTACCAAGAAATGTGATTCTTCATTCAATACGCTGGTTTTTGCTATTGGGCTCTATTGAATAATGAATGTTTTGAATTTTCTCCAAAAGTAAAGTAGTTGCAAACTCATCCTTTTAGAAATTTGTTTGGGCTGTTGAGAGCAGTAAAAAACCATCAAAAATTTCAATCCTGCATGATTCTACCAAGAAATGTGATTCTTCATTCAAAACGCTGGTTTTTGCTATTGGGCTCTATTGAATAATGAATGTTTTGAATTTTCTCCAAAAGTAAAGTAGTTGCAAACTCATGCTTTTAGAGACTTGTTTGGGCTCATGAGAGGAGTAGAAAAACATCAAAAATTTCAGTCCTGCATGATTCTACCAAGAAATGTGTGTTCATTCAAACCGCTGGTTTTTGATAGTTTGGGCCCTATTGAATAATGAATGTTTTGAATTTTCTCCAAAAGTAAAGTAGTTGCAAACTCATCCTTTTAGAAACTTGTTTGGGCTGTTGAGAGCAGTAAAAAACCATCAAAAATTTCAATCCTGCATGATTCTACCAAGAAATGTGATTCTTCATTCAAAACGCTGGTTTTTGCTATTGGGCTCTATTGAATAATGAATGTTTTGAATTTTCTCCAAAAGTAAAGTAGTTGCAAACTCATCCTTTTAGAGACTTGTTTGGGCTCATGAGAGGAGTAGAAAAACATCAAAAATTTCAGTCCTGCACGATTCTACCAAGAAATGTGTGTTCATTCAAACCGCTGGTTTTTGATATTTTGGGCCCTATTGAATAATGAATGTTTTGAATTTTCTCCAAAAGTAAAGCAGTTGCAAACTCATCCTTTTAGAAACTTGTTTGGGCTGTTGAGAGGAGTAAAAAACCATCAAAAATTTCAATCCTGCATGATTCTACCAAGAAATGTGATTCTTCATTCAAAACCTGATTTTTGCTATTGGGCTCTATTGAATAATGAATGTTTTGAATTTTCTCCAAAAGTAAAGTAGTTGCAAACTCATGCTTTTAGAGACTTGTTTGGGCTCATGAGAGGAGTAGAAAAACATCAAAAATTTCAGTCCTGCATGATTCTACCAAGAAATGTGTGTTCATTGAAACCGCTGGTTTTTGATAGTTTGGGCCCTATTGAATAATGAATGTTTTGAATTTTCTCCAAAAGTAAAGTAGTTGCAAACTCATCCTTTTAGAAACTTGTTTGGGCTGTTGAGAGGAGTAAAAAACCATCAAAAATTTCAATCCTGCATGATTCTACCAAGAAATGTGATTCTTCATTCAATACGCTGGTTTTTGCTATTGGGCTCTATTGAATAATGAATGTTTTGAATTTTCTCCAAAAGTAAAGTAGTTGCAAACTCATCCTTTTAGAAATTTGTTTGGGCTGTTGAGAGCAGTAAAAAACCATCAAAAATTTCAATCCTGCATGATTCTACCAAGAAATGTGATTCTTCATTCAAAACGCTGGTTTTTGCTATTGGGCTCTATTGAATAATGAATGTTTTGAATTTTCTCCAAAAGTAAAGTAGTTGCAAACTCATCCTTTTAGAGACTTGTTTGGGCTCATGAGAGGAGTAGAAAAACATCAAAAATTTCAGTCCTGCATGATTCTACCAAGAAATGTGTGTTCATTGAAACCGCTGGTTTTTGATAGTTTGGGCCCTATTGAATAATGAATGTGTTGAATTTTCTCCAAAAGTAAAGTAGTTGCAAACTCATGCTTTTAGAGACTTGTTTGGGCTCATGAGAGGAGTAGAAAAACATCAAAAATTTCAGTCCTGCATGATTCTACCAAGAAATGTGTGTTCATTGAAACCGCTGGTTTTTGATAGTTTGGGCCCTAATGAATAATGAATGTTTTGAATTTTCTCCAAAAATAAAATAGTTGCAAACTCATCCTTTTAGAAACTTGTTTGGGCTGTTGAGAGGAGTAAAAAACCATCAAAAATTTCAATCCTGCATGATTCTACCAAGAAATGTGATTCTTCATTCAAAACGCTGGTTTTTGTTATTGGGCTCTGTTGAATAATGAATGTTTTGAATTTTCTCCAAAAGTAAAGTAGTTGCAAACTCATCCTTTTAGAGACTTGTTTGGGCTCATGAGAGGAGTAGAAAAACATCAAAAATTTCAGTCCTGCACGATTCTACCAAGAAATGTGTGTTCATTCAAACCGCTGGTTTTTGATAGTTTGGGCCCTATTGAATAATGAATGTTTTGAATTTTCTCCAAAAGTAAAGTAGTTGCAAACTCATCCTTTTAGACACTTGTTTGGGCTGTTGAGAGGAGTAAAAAACCATCAAAAATTTCAATCCTGCATGATTCTACCAAGAAATGTGATTCTTCATTCAAAACGCTGGTTTTTGCTATTGGGCTCTATTGAATAATGAATGTTTTGAATTTTCTCCAAAATTAAAGTAGTTGCAAACTCATGCTTTTAGAGACTTGTTTGGGCTCATGAGAGGAGTAGAAAAACATCAAAAATTTCAGTCCTGCATGATTCTACCAAGAAATGTGTGTTCATTGAAACCGCTGGTTTTTGATAGTTTGGGCCCTATTGAATAATGAATGTTTTGAATTTTCTCCAAAAGTAAAGTAGTTGCAAACTCATCCTTTTAGAAACTTGTTTGGGCTGTTGAGAGCAGTAAAAAACCATCAAAAATTTCAATCCTGCATGATTCTACCAAGAAATGTAATTCTTCATTCAAAACACTGGTTTTTGCTATTGGGCTCTATTGAATAATGAATGTTTTGAATTTTCTCCAAAAGTAAAGTATTTGCAGACTCATCCTTTTAGAGACTTGTTTGGGCTCATGAGAGGAGTAGAAAAACATCAAACATTTCAGTCCTGCATGATTCTACCAAGAAATGTGTGTTCATTCAAACCGCTGGTTTTTGATAGTTTGGGCCCTATTGAATAATGAATGTTTTGAATTTTCTCCAAAAGTAAAGTAGTTGCAAACTCATCCTTTTAGAAACTTGTTTGGGCTGTTGAGAGCAGTAAAAAACCATCAAAAATTTCAATCCTGCATGATTCTACCAAGAAATGTAATTCTTCATTCAAAACGCTGGTTTTTGCTATTGGGCTCTATTGAATAATGAATGTTTTGAATTTTCTCCAAAAGTAAAGTAGTTGCAAACTCATGCTTTTAGAGACTTGTTTGGGCTCATGAGATTAGAAAAACATCAGAAATTTCAGTCCTGCATGATTCTACCAAGAAATGTGTGTTCATTGAAACCGCTGGTTTTTGATAGTTTGGGCCCTATTGAATAATGAATGTTTTGAATTTTCTCCAAAAATAAAGTAGTTGCAAACTCATCCTTTTAGAAACTTGTTTGGGCTGTTGAGAGGAGTAAAAAACCATCAAAAATTTCAATCCTGCATGATTCTACCAAGAAATGTGATTCTTCATTCAAAACGCTGGTTTTTGCTATTGGGCTCTATTGAATAATGAATGTTTTGAATTTTCTCCAAAAGTAAAGTAGTTGCAAACTCATGCTTTTAGAGACTTGTTTGGGCTCATGAGAGGAGTAGAAAAAAATCAAAAATTTCAGTCCTGCACGATTCTACCAAGAAATGTGTGTTCATTCAAACCGCTGGTTTTTGATATTTTGGGCCCTATTGAATAACGAATGTTTTGAATTGTCTCCAAAAGTAAAGTAGTTGCAAACTCATGCTTTTAGAAACTCTTTTGGGCTGTTGAGAGGAGTAAAAAACCATCAAAAATTTCAATCCTGCATGATTCTACCAAGAAATGTGATTCTTCATTCAAAACGCTGGTTTTTGCTATTGGGCTCAATTGAATAATGAATGTTTTGAATTTTCTCCAAAAGTAAAGTAGTTGCAAACTCATCCTTTTAGAGACTTGTTTGGGCTCATGAGAGGAGTAGAAAAACATCAAAAATTTCAGTCCTGCACGATTCTACCAAGAAATGTGTGTTCATTCAAACCGCTGGTTTTTGATATTTTGGGCCCTATTGATTAATGAATGTTTTATATTTTCTCCAAAAGTAAAGTAGTTGCAAACTCATCCTTTTAGAAACTTGTTTGGGCTGTTGAGAGGAGTATAAAACCATCAAAAATTTCAATCCTGCATGATTCTACCAAGAAATGTGATTCTTCATTCAAAACCTGATTTTTGCTATTGGGCTCTATTGAATAATGAATGTTTTGAATTTTCTCCAAAAGTAAAGTAGTTGCAAACTCATGCTTTTAGAGACTTGTTTGGGCTCATGAGAGGAGTAGAAAAACATCAAAAATTTCAGTCCTGCATGATTCTACCAAGAAATGTGTGTTCATTGAAACTGCTGGTTTTTGATAGTTTGGGCCCTATTGAATAATGAATGTTTTGAATTTTCTCCAAAAGTAAAGTAGTTGCAAACTCATCCTTTTAGAAACTTGTTTGGGCTGTTGAGAGGAGTAAAAAACCATCAAAAATTTCAATCCTGCATGATTTTACCAAGAAATGTGATTCTTCATTCAAAACCTGATTTTTGCTATTGGGCTCTATTGAATAATGAATGTTTTGAATTTTCTCCAAAAGTAAAGTATTTGCAAACTCATGCTTTTAGAGACTTGTTTGGGCTCATGAGAGGAGTAGAAAAACATCAAAAATTTCAGTCCTGCATGATCCCACCAAGAAATGTGTGTTCATTGAAACCACTGGTTTTTGATAGTTTGGGCCCTATTGAATAATGAATGTTTTGAATTTTCTCCAAAAATAAAGTAGTTGCAAACTCATCCTTTTAGAAACTTGTTTGGGCTGTTGAGAGGAGTAAAAAACCATCAAAAATTTCAATCCTGCATGATTCTACCAAGAAATGTGATTCTTCATTCAAAACGCTGGTTTTTGCTATTGGGCTCTATTGAATAATGAATGTTTTGAATTTTCTCCAAAAGTAAAGTAGTTGCAAACTCATCCTTTTAGAGACTTGTTTGGGCTCATGAGAGGAGTAGAAAAACATCAAAAATTTCAGTCCTGCATGATTCTACCAAGAAATGTGTGTTCATTGAAACTGCTGGTTTTTGATAGTTTGGGCCCTATTGAATAATGAATGTTTTGAATTTTCTCCAAAAGTAAAGTAGTTGCAAACTCATCCTTTTAGAAACTTGTTTGGGCTGTTGAGAGGAGTAAAAAACCATCAAAAATTTCAATCCTGCATGATTTTACCAAGAAATGTGATTCTTCATTCAAAACCTGATTTTTGCTATTGGGCTCTATTGAATAATGAATGTTTTGAATTTTCTCCAAAAGTAAAGTAGTTGCAAACTCATGCTTTTAGAGACTTGTTTGGGCTCATGAGAGGAGTAGAAAAACATCAAAAATTTCAGTCCTGCATGATCCCACCAAGAAATGTGTGTTCATTGAAACCACTGGTTTTTGATAGTTTAGGCCCTATTGAATAATGAATGTTTTGAATTTTCTCCAAAAATAAAGTAGTTGCAAACTCATCCTTTTAGAAACTTGTTTGGGCTGTTGAGAGGAGTAAAAAACCATCAAAAATTTCAATCCTGCATGATTCTACCAAGAAATGTGATTCTTCATTCAAAACGCTGGTTTTTGCTATTGGGCTCTATTGAATAATGAATGTTTTGAATTTTCTCCAAAAGTAAAGTAGTTGCAAACTCATCCTTTTAGAGACTTGTTTGGGCTCATGAGAGGAGTAGAAAAACATCAAAAATTTCAGTCCTGCATGATTCTACCAAGAAATGTGTGTTCATTCAAACCGCTGGTTTTTGATAGTTTGGGCCCTATTGAATAATGAATGTTTTGAATTTTCTCCAAAAGTAAAGTAGTTGCAAACTCATCCTTTTAGAAACTTGTTTGGGATGTTGAGAGCAGTAAAAAACCATCAAAAATTTCAATCCTGCATGATTCTACCAAGAAATGTAATTCTTCATTCAAAACGCTGGTTTTTGCTATTGGGCTCTATTGAATAATGAATGTTTTGAATTTTCTCCAAAAGTAAAGTAGTTGCAGACTCATCCTTTTAGAGACTTGTTTGGGCTAATGAGAGGAGTAGAAAAACATCAAAAATTTCAGTCCTGCACGATTCTACCAAGAAATGTGTGTTCATTCAAACCGCTGGTTTTTGATAGTTTGGGCCCTATTGAATAATGAATGTTTTGAATTTTCTCCAAAAGTAAAGTAGTTGCAAACTCATGCTTTTAGAGACTTGTTTGGGCTCATGAGATTAGAAAAACATCAGAAATTTCAGTCCTGCATGATTCTACCAAGAAATGTGTGTTCATTGAAACCGCTGGTTTTTGATAGTTTGGGCCCTATTGAATAATGAATGTTTTGAATTTTCTCCAAAAATAAAGTAGTTGCAAACTCATCCTTTTAGAAACTTGTTTGGGCTGTTGAGAGGAGTAAAAAACCATCAAAAATTTCAATCCTGCATGATTCTACCAAGAAATGTGATTCTTCATTCAAAACGCTGGTTTTTGCTATTGGGCTCTATTGAATAATGAATGTTTTGAATTTTCTCCAAAAGTAAAGTAGTTGCAAACTCATGCTTTTAGAGACTTGTTTGGGCTCATGAGAGGAGTAGAAAAAAATCAAAAATTTCAGTCCTGCACGATTCTACCAAGAAATGTGTGTTCATTCAAACCGCTGGTTTTTGATATTTTGGGCCCTATTGAATAACGAATGTTTTGAATTGTCTCCAAAAGTAAAGTAGTTGCAAACTCATGCTTTTAGAAACTTGTTTGGGCTGTTGAGAGGAGTAAAAAACTATCAAAAATTTCAATCCTGCATGATTCTACCAAGAAATGTGATTCTTCATTCAAAACGCTGGTTTTTGCTATTGGGCTCTATTGAATAATGAATGTTTTGAATTTTCTCCAAAAGTAAAGTAGTTGCAAACTCATCCTTTTAGAGACTTGTTTGGGCTCATGAGAGGAGTAGAAAAACATCAAAAATTTCAGTCCTGCACGATTCTACCAAGAAATGTGTGTTCATTCAAACCGCTGGTTTTTGATATTTTGGGCCCTATTGAATAATGAATGTTTTGAATTTTCTCCAAAAGTAAAGTAGTTGCAAACTCATCCTTTTAGAAACTTGTTTGGGCTGTTGAGAGGAGTATAAAACCATCAAAAATTTCAATCCTGCATGATTCTACCAAGAAATGTGATTCTTCATTCAAAACCTGATTTTTGCTATTGGGCTCTATTGAATAATGAATGTTTTGAATTTTCTCCAAAAGTAAAGTAGTTGCAAACTCATGCTTTTAGAGACTTTTTTGGGCTCATGAGAGGAGTAGAAAAACATCAAAAATTTCAGTCCTGCATGATTCTACCAAGAAATGTGTGTTCATTGAAACTGCTGGTTTTTGATAGTTTGGGCCCTATTGAATAATGAATGTTTTGAATTTTCTCCAAAAGTAAAGTAGTTGCAAACTCATCCTTTTAGAAACTTGTTTGGGCTGTTGAGAGGAGTAAAAAACCATCAAAAATTTCAATCCTGCATGATTTTACCAAGAAATGTGATTCTTCATTCAAAACCTGATTTTTGCTATTGGGCTCTATTGAATAATGAATGTTTTGAATTTTCTCCAAAAGTAAAGTAGTTGCAAACTCATGCTTTTAGAGACTTGTTTGGGCTCATGAGAGGAGTAGAAAAACATCAAAAATTTCAGTCCTGCATGATCCCACCAAGAAATGTGTGTTCATTGAAAGCACTGGTTTTTGATAGTTTGGGCCCTATTGAATAATGAATGTTTTGAATTTTCTCCAAAAATAAAGTAGTTGCAAACTCATCCTTTTAGAAACTTGTTTGGGCTGTTGAGAGGAGTAAAAAACCATCAAAAATTTCAATCCTGCATGATTCTACCAAGAAATGTGATTCTTCATTCAAAACGCTGGTTTTTGCTATTGGGCTCTATTGAATAATGAATGTTTTGAATTTTCTCCAAAAGTAAAGTAGTTGCAAACTCATCCTTTTAGAGACTTGTTTGGGCTCATGAGAGGAGTAGAAAAACATCAAAAATTTCAGTCCTGCATGATTCTACCAAGAAATGTGTGTTCATTCAAACCGCTGGTTTTTGATAGTTTGGGCCCTATTGAATAATGAATGTTTTGAATTTTCTCCAAAAGTAAAGTAGTTGCAAACTCATCCTTTTAGAAACTTGTTTGGGCTGTTGAGAGCAGTAAAAAACCATCAAAAATTTCAATCCTGCATGATTCTACCAAGAAATGTAATTCTTCATTCAAAACGCTGGTTTTTGCTATTGGGCTCTATTGAATAATGAATGTTTTGAATTTTCTCCAAAAGTAAAGTAGTTGCAGACTCATCCTTTTAGAGACTTGTTTGGGCTAATGAGAGGAGTAGAAAAACATCAAAAATTTCAGTCCTGCACGATTCTACCAAGAAATGTGTGTTCATTCAAACCGCTGGTTTTTGATAGTTTGGGCCCTATTGAATAATGAATGTTTTGAATTTTCTCCAAAAGTAAAGTAGTTGCAAACTCATGCTTTTAGAGACTTGTTTGGGCTCATGAGATTAGAAAAACATCAGAAATTTCAGTCCTGCATGATTCTACCAAGAAATGTGTGTTCATTGAAACCGCTGGTTTTTGATAGTTTGGGCCCTATTGAATAATGAATGTTTTGAATTTTCTCCAAAAATAAAGTAGTTGCAAACTCATCCTTTTAGAAACTTGTTTGGGCTGTTGAGAGGAGTAAAAAACCATCAAAAATTTCAATCCTGCATGATTCTACCAAGAAATGTGATTCTTCATTCAAAACGCTGGTTTTTGCTATTGGGCTCTATTGAATAATGAATGTTTTGAATTTTCTCCAAAAGTAAAGTAGTTGCAAACTCATGCTTTTAGAGACTTGTTTGGGCTCATGAGAGGAGTAGAAAAAAATCAAAAATTTCAGTCCTGCACGATTCTACCAAGAAATGTGTGTTCATTCAAACCGCTGGTTTTTGATATTTTGGGCCCTATTGAATAACGAATGTTTTGAATTGTCTCCAAAAGTAAAGTAGTTGCAAACTCATGCTTTTAGAAACTTGTTTGGGCTGTTGAGAGGAGTAAAAAACTATCAAAAATTTCAATCCTGCATGATTCTACCAAGAAATGTGATTCTTCATTCAAAACGCTGGTTTTTGCTATTGGGCTCTATTGAATAATGAATGTTTTGAATTTTCTCCAAAAGTAAAGTAGTTGCAAACTCATCCTTTTAGAGACTTGTTTGGGCTCATGAGAGGAGTAGAAAAACATCAAAAATTTCAGTCCTGCACGATTCTACCAAGAAATGTGTGTTCATTCAAACCGCTGGTTTTTGATATTTTGGGCCCTATTGAATAATGAATGTTTTGAATTTTCTCCAAAAGTAAAGTAGTTGCAAACTCATCCTTTTAGAAACTTGTTTGGGCTGTTGAGAGGAGTATAAAACCATCAAAAATTTCAATCCTGCATGATTCTACCAAGAAATGTGATTCTTCATTCAAAACCTGATTTTTGCTATTGGGCTCTATTGAATAATGAATGTTTTGAATTTTCTCCAAAAGTAAAGTAGTTGCAAACTCATGCTTTTAGAGACTTGTTTGGGCTCATGAGAGGAGTAGAAAAACATCAAAAATTTCAGTCCTGCATGATTCTACCAAGAAATGTGTGTTCATTGAAACTGCTGGTTTTTGATAGTTTGGGCCCTATTGAATAATGAATGTTTTGAATTTTCTCCAAAAGTAAAGTAGTTGCAAACTCATCCTTTTAGAAACTTGTTTGGGCTGTTGAGAGGAGTAAAAAACCATCAAAAATTTCAATCCTGCATGATTTTACCAAGAAATGTGATTCTTCATTCAAAACCTGATTTTTGCTATTGGGCTCTATTGAATAATGAATGTTTTGAATTTTCTCCAAAAGTAAAGTAGTTGCAAACTCATGCTTTTAGAGACTTGTTTGGGCTCATGAGAGGAGTAGAAAAACATCAAAAATTTCAGTCCTGCATGATCCCACCAAGAAATGTGTGTTCATTGAAAGCACTGGTTTTTGATAGTTTGGGCCCTATTGAATAATGAATGTTTTGAATTTTCTCCAAAAATAAAGTAGTTGCAAACTCATCCTTTTAGAAACTTGTTTGGGCTGTTGAGAGGAGTAAAAAACCATCAAAAATTTCAATCCTGCATGATTCTACCAAGAAATGTGATTCTTCATTCAAAACGCTGGTTTTTGCTATTGGGCTCTATTGAATAATGAATGTTTTGAATTTTCTCCAAAAGTAAAGTAGTTGCAAACTCATCCTTTTAGAGACTTGTTTGGGCTCATGAGAGGAGTAGAAAAACATCAAAAATTTCAGTCCTGCATGATTCTACCAAGAAATGTGTGTTCATTCAAACCGCTGGTTTTTGATAGTTTGGGCCCTATTGAATAATGAATGTTTTGAATTTTCTCCAAAAGTAAAGTAGTTGCAAACTCATCCTTTTAGAAACTTGTTTGGGCTGTTGAGAGCAGTAAAAAAACATCAAAAATTTCAATCCTGCATGATTCTACCAAGAAATGTAATTCTTCATTCAAAACGCTGGTTTTTGCTATTGGGCTCTATTGAATAATGAATGTTTTGAATTTTCTCCAAAAGTAAAGTAGTTGCAGACTCATCCTTTTAGAGACTTGTTTGGGCTAATGAGAGGAGTAGAAAAACATCAAAAATTTCAGTCCTGCACGATTCTACCAAGAAATGTGTGTTCATTCAAACCGCTGGTTTTTGATAGTTTGGGCCCTATTGAATAATGAATGTTTTGAATTTTCTCCAAAAGTAAAGTAGTTGCAAACTCATGCTTTTAGAGACTTGTTTGGGCTCATGAGATTAGAAAAACATCAGAAATTTCAGTCCTGCATGATTCTACCAAGAAATGTGTGTTCATTGAAACCGCTGGTTTTTGATAGTTTGGGCCCTATTGAATAATGAATGTTTTGAATTTTCTCCAAAAATAAAGTAGTTGCAAACTCATCCTTTTAGAAACTTGTTTGGGCTGTTGAGAGGAGTAAAAAACCATCAAAAATTTCAATCCTGCATGATTCTACCAAGAAATGTGATTCTTCATTCAAAACGCTGGTTTTTGCTATTGGGCTCTATTGAATAATGAATGTTTTGAATTTTCTCCAAAAGTAAAGTAGTTGCAAACTCATGCTTTTAGAGACTTGTTTGGGCTCATGAGAGGAGTAGAAAAAAATCAAAAATTTCAGTCCTGCACGATTCTACCAAGAAATGTGTGTTCATTCAAACCGCTGGTTTTTGATATTTTGGGCCCTATTGAATAACGAATGTTTTGAATTGTCTCCAAAAGTAAAGTAGTTGCAAACTCATGCTTTTAGAAACTCTTTTGGGCTGTTGAGAGGAGTAAAAAACCATCAAAAATTTCAATCCTGCATGATTCTACCAAGAAATGTGATTCTTCATTCAAAACGCTGGTTTTTGCTATTGGGCTCTATTGAATAATGAATGTTTTGAATTTTCTCCAAAAGTAAAGTAGTTGCAAACTCATCCTTTTAGAGACTTGTTTGGGCTCATGAGAGGAGTAGAAAAACATCAAAAATTTCAGTCCTGCACGATTCTACCAAGAAATGTGTGTTCATTCAAACCGCTGGTTTTTGATATTTTGGGCCCTATTGATTAATGAATGTTTTATATTTTCTCCAAAAGTAAAGTAGTTGCAAACTCATCCTTTTAGAAACTTGTTTGGGCTGTTGAGAGGAGTATAAAACCATCAAAAATTTCAATCCTGCATGATTCTACCAAGAAATGTGATTCTTCATTCAAAACCTGATTTTTGCTATTGGGCTCTATTGAATAATGAATGTTTTGAATTTTCTCCAAAAGTAAAGTAGTTGCAAACTCATGCTTTTAGAGACTTGTTTGGGCTCATGAGAGGAGTAGAAAAACATCAAAAATTTCAGTCCTGCATGATTCTACCAAGAAATGTGTGTTCATTGAAACTGCTGGTTTTTGATAGTTTGGGCCCTATTGAATAATGAATGTTTTGAATTTTCTCCAAAAGTAAAGTAGTTGCAAACTCATCCTTTTAGAAACTTGTTTGGGCTGTTGAGAGGAGTAAAAAACCATCAAAAATTTCAATCCTGCATGATTCTACCAAGAAATGTGATTCTTCATTCAAAACGCTGGTTTTTGCTATTGGGCTCTATTGAATAATGAATGTTTTGAATTTTCTCCAAAAGTAAAGTAGTTGCAAACTCATCCTTTTAGAGACTTGTTTGGGCTCATGAGAGGAGTAGAAAAACATCAAAAATTTCAGTCCTGCACGATGCTACCAAGAAATGTGTGTTCATTCAAACCGCTGGTTTTTGATAGTTTGGGCCCTATTGAATAATGAATGTTTTGAATTTTCTCCAAAAGTAAAGTAGTTGCAAACTCATGCTTTTAGAGACTTGTTTGGGCTCATGAGATTAGAAAAACATCAGAAATTTCAGTCCTGCATGATTCTACCAAGAAATGTGTGTTCATTGAAACCGCTGGTTTTTGATAGTTTGGGCCCTATTGAATAATGAATGTTTTGAATTTTCTCCAAAAATAAAGTAGTTGCAAACTCATCCTTTTAGAAACTTGTTTGGGCTGTTGAGAGGAGTAAAAAACCATCAAAAATTTCAATCCTGCATGATTCTACCAAGAAATGTGATTCTTCATTCAAAACGCTGGTTTTTGCTATTGGGCTCTATTGAATAATGAATGTTTTGAATTTTCTCCAAAAGTAAAGTAGTTGCAAACTCATGCTTTTAGAGACTTGTTTGGGCTCATGAGAGGAGTAGAAAAAAATCAAAAATTTCAGTCCTGCACGATTCTACCAAGAAATGTGTGTTCATTCAAACCGCTGTTTTTTGATATTTTGGGCCCTATTGAATAACGAATGTTTTGAATTGTCTCCAAAAGTAAAGTAGTTGCAAACTCATGCTTTTAGAAACTTGTTTGGGCTGTTGAGAGGAGTAAAAAACTATCAAAAATTTCAATCCTGCATGATTCTACCAAGAAATGTGATTCTTCATTCAAAACGCTGGTTTTTGCTATTGGGCTCTATTGAATAATGAATGTTTTGAATTTTCTCCAAAAGTAAAGTAGTTGCAAACTCATCCTTTTAGAGACTTGTTTGGGCTCATGAGAGGAGTAGAAAAACATCAAAAATTTCAGTCCTGCACGATTCTACCAAGAAATGTGTGTTCATTCAAACCGCTGGTTTTTGATATTTTGGGCCCTATTGAACAATGAATGTTTTGAATTTTCTCCAAAAGTAAAGTAGTTGCAAACTCATCCTTTTAGAAACTTGTTTGGGCTGTTGAGAGGAGTATAAAACCATCAAAAATTTCAATCCTGCATGATTCTACCAAGAAATGTGATTCTTCATTCAAAACCTGATTTTTGCTATTGGGCTCTATTGAATAATGAATGTTTTGAATTTTCTCCAAAAGTAAAGTAGTTGCAAACTCATGCTTTTAGAGACTTGTTTGGGCTCATGAGAGGAGTAGAAAAACATCAAAAATTTCAGTCCTGCATGATTCTACCAAGAAATGTGTGTTCATTGAAACTGCTGGTTTTTGATAGTTTGGGCCCTATTGAATAATGAATGTTTTGAATTTTCTCCAAAAGTAAAGTAGTTGCAAACTCATCCTTTTAGAAACTTGTTTGGGCTGTTGAGAGGAGTAAAAAACCATCAAAAATTTCAATCCTGCATGATTTTACCAAGAAATGTGATTCTTCATTCAAAACCTGATCTTTGCTATTGGGCTCTATTGAATAATGAATGTTTTGAATTTTCTCCAAAAGTAAAGTAGTTGCAAACTCATGCTTTTAGAGACTTGTTTGGGCTCATGAGAGGAGTAGAAAAACATCAAAAATTTCAGTCCTGCATGATCCCACCAAGAAATGTGTGTTCATTGAAACCACTGGTTTTTGATAGTTTGGGCCCTATTGAATAATGAATGTTTTGAATTTTCTCCAAAAATAAAGTAGTTGCAAACTCATCCTTTTAGAAACTTGTTTGGGCTGTTGAGAGGAGTAAAAAACCATCAAAAATTTCAATCCTGCATGATTCTACCAAGAAATGTGATTCTTCATTCAAAACGCTGGTTTTTGCTATTGGGCTCTATTGAATAATGAATGTTTTGAATTTTCTCCAAAAGTAAAGTAGTTGCAAACTCATCCTTTTAGAGACTTGTTTGGGCTAATGAGAGGAGTAGAAAAACATCAAAAATTTCAGTCCTGCATGATTCTACCAAGAAATGTGTGTTCATTCAAACCGCTGGTTTTTGATAGTTTGGGCCCTATTGAATAATGAATGTTTTGAATTTTCTACAAAAGTAAAGTAGTTGCAAACTCATCCTTTTAGAAACTTGTTTGGGCTGTTGAGAGCAGTAAAAAACCATCAAAAATTTCAATCCTGCATGATTCTACCAAGAAATGTAATTCTTCATTCAAAACGCTGGTTTTTGCTATTGGGCTCTATTGAATAATGAATGTTTTGAATTTTCTCCAAAAGTAAAGTAGTTGCAGACTCATCCTTTTAGAGACTTGTTTGGGCTAATGAGAGGAGTAGAAAAACATCAAAAATTTCAGTCCTGCACGATTCTACCAAGAAATGTGTGTTCATTCAAACCGCTGGTTTTTGATAGTTTGGGCCCTATTGAATAATGAATGTTTTGAATTTTCTCCAAAAGTAAAGTAGTTGCAAACTCATGCTTTTAGAGACTTGTTTGGGCTCATGAGATTAGAAAAACATCAGAAATTTCAGTCCTGCATGATTCTACCAAGAAATGTGTGTTCATTGAAACCGCTGGTTTTTGATAGTTTGGGCCCTATTGAATAATGAATGTTTTGAATTTTCTCCAAAAATAAAGTAGTTGCAAACTCATCCTTTTAGAAACTTGTTTGGGCTGTTGAGAGGAGTAAAAAACCATCAAAAATTTCAATCCTGCATGATTCTACCAAGAAATGTGATTCTTCATTCAAAACGCTGGTTTTTGCTATTGGGCTCTATTGAATAATGAATGTTTTGAATTTTCTCCAAAAGTAAAGTAGTTGCAAACTCATGCTTTTAGAGACTTGTTTGGGCTCATGAGAGGAGTAGAAAAAAATCAAAAATTTCAGTCCTGCACGATTCTACCAAGAAATGTGTGTTCATTCAAACCGCTGGTTTTTGATATTTTGGGCCCTATTGAATAACGAATGTTTTGAATTGTCTCCAAAAGTAAAGTAGTTGCAAACTCATGCTTTTAGAAACTTGTTTGGGCTGTTGAGAGGAGTAAAAAACTATCAAAAATTTCAATCCTGCATGATTCTACCAAGAAATGTGATTCTTCATTCAAAACGCTGGTTTTTGCTATTGGGCTCTATTGAATAATGAATGTTTTGAATTTTCTCCAAAAGTAAAGTAGTTGCAAACTCATCCTTTTAGAGACTTGTTTGGGCTCATGAGAGGAGTAGAAAAACATCAAAAATTTCAGTCCTGCACGATTCTACCAAGAAATGTGTGTTCATTCAAACCGCTGGTTTTTGATATTTTGGGCCCTATTGAACAATGAATGTTTTGAATTTTCTCCAAAAGTAAAGTAGTTGCAAACTCATCCTTTTAGAAACTTGTTTGGGCTGTTGAGAGGAGTATAAAACCATCAAAAATTTCAATCCTGCATGATTCTACCAAGAAATGTGATTCTTCATTCAAAACCTGATTTTTGCTATTGGGCTCTATTGAATAATGAATGTTTTGAATTTTCTCCAAAAGTAAAGTAGTTGCAAACTCATGCTTTTAGAGACTTGTTTGGGCTCATGAGAGGAGTAGAAAAACATCAAAAATTTCAGTCCTGCATGATTCTACCAAGAAATGTGTGTTCATTGAAACTGCTGGTTTTTGATAGTTTGGGCCCTATTGAATAATGAATGTTTTGAATTTTCTCCAAAAGTAAAGTAGTTGCAAACTCATCCTTTTAGAAACTTGTTTGGGCTGTTGAGAGGAGTAAAAAACCATCAAAAATTTCAATCCTGCATGATTTTACCAAGAAATGTGATTCTTCATTCAAAACCTGATCTTTGCTATTGGGCTCTATTGAATAATGAATGTTTTGAATTTTCTCCAAAAGTAAAGTAGTTGCAAACTCATGCTTTTAGAGACTTGTTTGGGCTCATGAGAGGAGTAGAAAAACATCAAAAATTTCAGTCCTGCATGATCCCACCAAGAAATGTGTGTTCATTGAAACCACTGGTTTTTGATAGTTTGGGCCCTATTGAATAATGAATGTTTTGAATTTTCTCCAAAAATAAAGTAGTTGCAAACTCATCCTTTTAGAAACTTGTTTGGGCTGTTGAGAGGAGTAAAAAACCATCAAAAATTTCAATCCTGCATGATTCTACCAAGAAATGTGATTCTTCATTCAAAACGCTGGTTTTTGCTATTGGGCTCTATTGAATAATGAATGTTTTGAATTTTCTCCAAAAGTAAAGTAGTTGCAAACTCATCCTTTTAGAGACTTGTTTGGGCTAATGAGAGGAGTAGAAAAACATCAAAAATTTCAGTCCTGCATGATTCTACCAAGAAATGTGTGTTCATTCAAACCGCTGGTTTTTGATAGTTTGGGCCCTATTGAATAATGAATGTTTTGAATTTTCTACAAAAGTAAAGTAGTTGCAAACTCATCCTTTTAGAAACTTGTTTGGGCTGTTGAGAGCAGTAAAAAACCATCAAAAATTTCAATCCTGCATGATTCTACCAAGAAATGTAATTCTTCATTCAAAACGCTGGTTTTTGCTATTGGGCTCTATTGAATAATGAATGTTTTGAATTTTCTCCAAAAGTAAAGTAGTTGCAGACTCATCCTTTTAGAGACTTGTTTGGGCTAATGAGAGGAGTAGAAAAACATCAAAAATTTCAGTCCTGCACGATTCTACCAAGAAATGTGTGTTCATTCAAACCGCTGGTTTTTGATAGTTTGGGCCCTATTGAATAATGAATGTTTTGAATTTTCTCCAAAAGTAAAGTAGTTGCAAACTCATGCTTTTAGAGACTTGTTTGGGCTCATGAGATTAGAAAAACATCAGAAATTTCAGTCCTGCATGATTCTACCAAGAAATGTGTGTTCATTGAAACCGCTGGTTTTTGATAGTTTGGGCCCTATTGAATAATGAATGTTTTGAATTTTCTCCAAAAATAAAGTAGTTGCAAACTCATCCTTTTAGAAACTTGTTTGGGCTGTTGAGAGGAGTAAAAAACCATCAAAAATTTCAATCCTGCATGATTCTACCAAGAAATGTGATTCTTCATTCAAAACGCTGGTTTTTGCTATTGGGCTCTATTGAATAATGAATGTTTTGAATTTTCTCCAAAAGTAAAGTAGTTGCAAACTCATGCTTTTAGAGACTTGTTTGGGCTCATGAGAGGAGTAGAAAAAAATCAAAAATTTCAGTCCTGCACGATTCTACCAAGAAATGTGTGTTCATTCAAACCGCTGGTTTTTGATATTTTGGGCCCTATTGAATAACGAATGTTTTGAATTGTCTCCAAAAGTAAAGTAGTTGCAAACTCATGCTTTTAGAAACTTGTTTGGGCTGTTGAGAGGAGTAAAAAACTATCAAAAATTTCAATCCTGCATGATTCTACCAAGAAATGTGATTCTTCATTCAAAACGCTGGTTTTTGCTATTGGGCTCTATTGAATAATGAATGTTTTGAATTTTCTCCAAAAGTAAAGTAGTTGCAAACTCATCCTTTTAGAGACTTGTTTGGGCTCATGAGAGGAGTAGAAAAACATCAAAAATTTCAGTCCTGCACGATTCTACCAAGAAATGTGTGTTCATTCAAACCGCTGGTTTTTGATATTTTGGGCCCTATTGAATAATGAATGTTTTGAATTTTCTCCAAAAGTAAAGTAGTTGCAAACTCATCCTTTTAGAAACTTGTTTGGGCTGTTGAGAGGAGTATAAAACCATCAAAAATTTCAATCCTGCATGATTCTACCAAGAAATGTGATTCTTCATTCAAAACCTGATTTTTGCTATTGGGCTCTATTGAATAATGAATGTTTTGAATTTTCTCCAAAAGTAAAGTAGTTGCAAACTCATGCTTTTAGAGACTTGTTTGGGCTCATGAGAGGAGTAGAAAAACATCAAAAATTTCAGTCCTGCATGATTCTACCAAGAAATGTGTGTTCATTGAAACTGCTGGTTTTTGATAGTTTGGGCCCTATTGAATAATGAATGTTTTGAATTTTCTCCAAAAGTAAAGTAGTTGCAAACTCATCCTTTTAGAAACTTGTTTGGGCTGTTGAGAGGAGTAAAAAACCATCAAAAATTTCAATCCTGCATGATTTTAAAAAGAAATGTGATTCTTCATTCAAAACCTGATTTTTGCTATTGGGCTCTATTGAATAATGAATGTTTTGAATTTTCTCCAAAAGTAAAGTAGTTGCAAACTCATGCTTTTAGAGACTTGTTTGGGCTCATGAGAGGAGTAGAAAAACATCAAAAATTTCAGTCCTGCATGATCCCACCAAGAAATGTGTGTTCATTGAAACCACTGGTTTTTGATAGTTTGGGCCCTATTGAATAATGAATGTTTTGAATTTTCTCCAAAAATAAAGTAGTTGCAAACTCATCCTTTTAGAAACTTGTTTGGGCTGTTGAGAGGAGTAAAAAACCATCAAAAATTTCAATCCTGCATGATTCTACCAAGAAATGTGATTCTTCATTCAAAACGCAGGTTTTTGCTATTGGGCTCTATTGAATAATGAATGTTTTGAATTTTCTCCAAAAGTAAAGTAGTTGCAAACTCATCCTTTTAGAGACTTGTTTGGGCTCATGAGAGGAGTAGAAAAACATCAAAAATTTCAGTCCTGCATGATTCTACCAAGAAATGTGTGTTCATTCAAACCGCTGGTTTTTGATAGTTTGGGCCCTATTGAATAATGAATGTTTTGAATTTTCTCCAAAAGTAAAGTAGTTGCAAACTCATCCTTTTAGAAACTTGTTTGGACTGTTGAGAGCAGTAAAAAACCATCAAAAATTTCAATCCTGCATGATTCTACCAAGAAATGTAATTCTTCATTCAAAACGCTGGTTTTTGCTATTGGGCTCTATTGAATAATGAATGTTTTGAATTTTCTCCAAAAGTAAAGTAGTTGCAAACTCATGCTTTTAGAGACTTGTTTGGGCTCATGAGATTAGAAAAACATCAGAAATTTCAGTCCTGCATGATTCTACCAAGAAATGTGTGTTCATTGAAACCGCTGGTTTTTGATAGTTTGGGCCCTATTGAATAATGAATGTTTTGAATTTTCTCCAAAAATAAAGTAGTTGCAAACTCATCCTTTTAGAAACTTGTTTGGGCTGTTGAGAGGAGTAAAAAACCATCAAAAATTTCAATCCTGCATGATTCTACCAAGAAATGTGATTCTTCATTCAAAACGCTGGTTTTTGCTATTGGGCTCTATTGAATAATGAATGTTTTGAATTTTCTCCAAAAGTAAAGTAGTTGCAAACTCATGCTTTTAGAGACTTGTTTGGGCTCATGAGAGGAGTAGAAAAAAATCAAAAATTTCAGTCCTGCACGATTCTACCAAGAAATGTGTGTTCATTCAAACCGCTGGTTTTTGATATTTTGGGCCCTATTGAATAACGAATGTTTTGAATTGTCTCCAAAAGTAAAGTAGTTGCAAACTCATGCTTTTAGAAACTTGTTTGGGCTGTTGAGAGGAGTAAAAAACCATCAAAAATTTCAATCCTGCATGATTCTACCAAGAAATGTGATTCTTCATTCAAAACGCTGGTTTTTGCTATTGGGCTCTATTGAATAATGAATGTTTTGAATTTTCTCCAAAAGTAAAGTAGTTGCAAACTCATCCTTTTAGAGACTTGTTTGGGCTCATGAGAGGAGTAGAAAACCATCAAAAATTTCAGTCCTGCACGATTCTACCAAGAAATGTGTGTTCATTCAAACCGCTGGTTTTTGATATTTTGGGCCCTATTGAATAATGAATGTTTTGAATTTTCTCCAAAAGTAAAGTAGTTGCAAACTCATCCTTTTAGAAACTTGTTTGGGCTGTTGAGAGGAGTATAAAACCATCAAAAATTTCAATCCTGCATGATTCTACCAAGAAATGTGATTCTTCATTCAAAACCTGATTTTTGCTATTGGGCTCTATTGAATAATGAATGTTTTGAATTTTCTCCAAAAGTAAAGTAGTTGCAAACTCATGCTTTTAGAGACTTGTTTGGGCTCATGAGAGGAGTAGAAAAACATCAAAAATTTCAGTCCTGCATGATTCTACCAAGAAATGTGTGTTCATTGAAACTGCTGGTTTTTGATAGTTTGGGCCCTATTGAATAATGAATGTTTTGAATTTTCTCCAAAAGTAAAGTAGTTGCAAACTCATCCTTTTAGAAACTTGTTTGGGCTGTTGAGAGGAGTAAAAAACCATCAAAAATTTCAATCCTGCATGATTTTACCAAGAAATGTGATTCTTCATTCAAAACCTGATTTTTGCTATTGGGCTCTATTGAATAATGAATGTTTTAAATTTTCTCCAAAAGTAAAGTAGTTGCAAACTCATGCTTTTAGAGACTTGTTTGGGCTCATGAGAGGAGTAGAAAAACATCAAAAATTTCAGTCCTGCATGATCCCACCAAGAAATGTGTGTTCATTGAAACCACTGGTTTTTGATAGTTTGGGCCCTATTGAATAATGAATGTTTTGAATTTTCTCCAAAAGTAAAGTAGTTGCAAACTCATCCTTTTAGAAACTTGTTTGGGCTGTTGAGAGGAGTAAAAAACCATCAAAAATTTCAATCCTGCATGATTCTACCAAGAAATGTGATTCTTCATTCAATACGCTGGTTTTTGCTATTGGGCGCTATTGAATAATGAATGTTTTGAATTTTCTCCAAAAGTAAAGTAGTTGCAAACTCATGCTTTTAGAGACTTGTTTGGGCTCATGAGAGGAGTAGAAAAACATCAAAAATTTCAGTCCTGCATGATTCTACCAAGAAATGTGTGTTCATTGAAACCGCAGGTTTTTGATAGTTTGGGCCCTATTGAATAATGAATGTTTTGAATTTTCTCCAAAAGTAAAGTAGTTGCAAACTCATCCTTTTAGAAACTTGTTTGGGCTGTTGAGAGGAGTAAAAAACCATCAAAAATTTCAATCTTGCATTATTCTACCAAGAAATGTGATTCTTCATTCAAAACCTGATTTTTGCTATTGGGCTCTATTGAATAATGAATGTTTTGAATTTTCTCCAAAAGTAAAGTAGTTGCAAACTCATGCTTTTAGAGACTTGTTTGGGCTCATGAGAGGAGTAGAAAAACATCAAAAATTTCAGTCCTGCATGATTCTACCAAGAAATGTGTGTTCATTGAAACCGCTGGTTTTTGATAGTTTGGGCCCTATTGAATAATGAATGTTTTGAATTTTCTCCAAAAGTAAAGTAGTTGCAAACTCATGCTTTTAGAGACTTGTTTGGGCTCATGAGAGTAGAAAAACATCAGAAAATTCAGTCCTGCATGATTCTACCAAGAAATGTGTGTTCATTGAAACCGCTGGTTTTTGATAGTTTGGGCCCTATTGAATAATGAATGTTTTGAATTTTCTCCAAAAATAAAATAGTTGCAAACTCATCCTTTTAGAAACTTGTTTGGGCTGTTGAGAGGAGTAAAAAACCATCAAAAATTTCAATCCTGCACGATTCTACCAAAAAATGTGATTCTTCATTCAAAACGCTGGTTTTTGTTATTGGGCTCTGTTGAATAACGAATGTTTTGAATTTTCTCCAAAAGTAAAGTAGTTGCAAACTCATGCTTTTAGAGACTTGTTTGGGCTCATGAGAGGAGTAGAAAAACATCAAAAATTTCAGTCCTGCATGATTCTACCAAGAAATGTGTGTTCATTCAAACCGCTGGTTTTTGATAGTTTGGGCCCTATTGAATAATGAATGTTTTGAATTTTCTCCAAAAGTAAAGTAGTTGCAAACTCATCCTTTTAGAAACTTGTTTGGGCTGTTGAGAGGAGTAAAAAACCATCAAAAATTTCAATCCTGCATGATTCTACCAAGAAATGTGATTCTTCATTCAAAACGCTGGTTTTTGCTATTGGGCTCTATTGAATAATGAATGTTTTGAATTTTCTCCAAAAGTAAAGTAGTTGCAAACTCATCCTTTTAGAGACTTGTTTGGGCTAATGAGAGGAGTAGAAAAACATCAAAAATTTCAGTCCTGCATGATTCTACCAAGAAATGTGTGTTCATTCAAACCGCTGGTTTTTGATATTTTGGGCCCTATTGAATAATGAATGTTTTGAATTTTCTCCAAAAGTAAAGTAGTTGCAAACTCATCCTTTTAGACTCTTGTTTGGGCTGTTGAGAGGAGTAAAAAACCATCAAAAATTTCAATCCTGCATGATTCTACCAAGAAATGTGATTCTTCATTCAAAACGCTGGTTTTTGCTATTGGGCTCTATTGAATAATGAATGTTTTGAATTTTCTCCAAAATTAAAGTAGTTGCAAACTCATGCTTTTAGAGACTTGTTTGGGCTCATGAAAGGAGTAGAAAAACATCAAAAATTTCAGTCCTGCATGATTCTACCAAGAAATGTGTGTTCATTGAAACCGCTGATTTTTGATAGTTTGGGCCCTATTGAATAATGAATGTTTTGAATTTTCTCCAAAAGTAAAGTAGTTGCAAACTCACGCTTTTAGAAACTTGTTTGGGCTGTTGAGAGCAGTAAAAAACCATCAAAAATTTCAATCCTGCATGATTCTACCAAGAAATGTGATTCTTCATTCAAAACGCTGGTTTTTGCTATTGGGCTCTATTGAATAATGAATGTTTTGAATTTTCTCCAAAAGTAAAGTAGTTGCAGACTCATCCTTTTAGAGACTTGTTTGGGCTAATGAGAGGAGTAGAAAAACATCAAAAATTTCAGTCCTGCACGATTCTACCAAGAAATGTGTGTTCATTCAAACCGCTGGTTTTTGATAGTTTGGGCCCTATTGAATAATGAATGTGTTGAATTTTCTCCAAAAGTAAAGTAGTTGCAAACTCATCCTTTTAGAAAATTGTTTGGGCTGTTGAGAGGAGTAAAAAACCATCAAAAATTTCAATCCTGCATGATTCTACCAAGAAATGTGATTCTTCATTCAAAACGCTGGTTTTTGCTATTGGGCTCTACTGAATAATGAATGTTTTGAATTTTCTCCAAAAGAAAAGTAGTTGCAAACTCATGCTTTTAAAGACTTGTTTGGGCTCATGAGAGGAGTAGAAAAAAATCAAAAATTTCAGTCCTGCACGATTCTACCAAGAAATGTGTGTTCATTCAAACCGCTGGTTTTTGATATTTTGGGCCCTATTGAATAACGAATGTTTTGAATTTTCTCCAAAAGTAAAGTAGTTGCAAACTCATGCTTTTAGAAACTTGTTTGGGCTGTTGAGAGGAGTAAAAAACCATCAAAAATTTCAATCCTGCATGATTCTACGAAGAAATGTGATTCTTCATTCAATACGCTGGTTTTTGCTATTGGGCTCTATTGAATAATGAATGTTTTGAATTTTCTCCAAAAGTAAAGTAGTTGCAAACTCATCCTTTTAGAGACTTGTTTGGGCTCATGAGAGGAGTAGAAAAACATCAAAAATTTCAGTCCTGCACGATTCTACCAAGAAATGTGTGTTCATTCAAACTGCTGGTTTTTGATATTTTGGGCCCTATTGAATAATGAATGTTTTGAATTTTCTCCAAAAGTAAAGTATTTGCAAACTCATCCTTTTAGAAACTTGTTTGGGCTGTTGAGAGGAGTAAAAAACCATCAAAAATTTCAATCCTGCATGATTCTACCAAGAAATGTGATTCTTCATTCAAAACCTGATTTTTGCTATTGGGCTCTATTGAATAATGAATGTTTTGAATTTTCTCCAAAAGTAAAGTAGTTGCAAACTCATGCTTTTAGAGACTTGTTTGGGCTCATGAGAGGAGTAGAAAAACATCAAAAATTTCAGTCCTGCATGATTCTACCAAGAAATGTGTGTTCATTGAAACCGCTGGTTTTTGATAGTTTGGGCCCTATTGAATAATGAATGTTTTGAATTTTCTCCAAAAGTAAAGTAGTTGCAAACTCATCCTTTTAGAAACTTGTTTGGGCTGTTGAGAGGAGTAAAAAACCATCAAAAATTTCAATCCTGCATGATTCTACCAAGAAATATGATTCTTCATTCAAAACGCTGGTTTTTGCTATTGGGCTCTATTGAATAATGAATGTTTTGAATTTTCTCCAAAAGTAAAGTAGTTGCAAACTCATGCTTTTAGAGACTTGTTTGGGCTCATGAGAGTAGAAAAACATCAAAAATTTCAGTCCTGCATGATTCTACCAAGAAATGTGTGTTCATTGAAACTGCTGGTTTTTGATAGTTTGGGCCCTATTGAATAATGAATGTTTTGAATTTTCTCCAAAAGTAAAGTAGTTGCAAACTCATCCTTTTAGAAACTTGTTTGGGCTGTTGAGAGGAGTAAAAAACCATCAAAAATTTCAATCCTGCATGATTTTACCAAGAAATGTGATTCTTCATTCAAAACCTGATTTTTGCTATTGGGCTCTATTGAATAATGAATGTTTTGAATTTTCTCCAAAAGTAAAGTAGTTGCAAACTCATGCTTTTAGAGACTTGTTTGGGCTCATGAGAGGAGTAGAAAAACATCAAAATTTTCAGTCCTGCATGATCCCACCAAGAAATGTGTGTTCATTGAAACCACTGGTTTTTGATAGTTTGGGCCCTATTGAATAATGAATGTTTTGAATTTTCTCCAAAAATAAAGTAGTTGCAAACTCATCCTTTTAGAAACTTGTTTGGGCTGTTGAGAGCAGTAAAAAACCATCAAAAATTTAAATCCTGCATGATTCTACCAAGAAATGTGATTCTTCATTCAAAACGCTGGTTTTTGCTATTGGGCTCTATTGAATAATGAATGTTTTGAATTTTCTCCAAAAGTAAAGTAGTTGCAAACTCATCCTTTTAGAGACTTGTTTGGGCTAATGAGAGGAGTAGAAAAACATCAAAAATTTCAGTCCTGCACGATTCTACCAAGAAATGTGTGTTCATTCAAACCGCTGGTTTTTGATAGTTTGGGCCCTATTGAATAATGAATGTTTTGAATTTTCTCCAAAAGTAAAGTAGTTGCAAACTCATGCTTTTAGAGACTTGTTTGGGCTCATGAGAGTAGAAAAACATCAGAAATTTCAGTCCTGCATGATTCTACCAAGAAATGTGTGTTCATTGAAACCGCTGGTTTTTGATAGTTTGGGCCCTATTGAATAATGAATGTTTTGAATTTTCTCCAAAAATAAAATAGTTGCAAACTCATCCTTTTAGAAACTTGTTTGGGCTGTTGAGAGGAGTAAAAAACCATCAAAAATTTCAATCCTGCACGATTCTACCAAAAAATGTGATTCTTCATTCAAAACGCTGGTTTTTGTTATTGGGCTCTGTTGAATAATGAATGTTTTGAATTTTCTCCAAAAGTAAAGTAGTTGCAAACTCATGCTTTTAGAGACTTGTTTGGGCTCATGAGAGGAGTAGAAAAACATCAAAAATTTCAGTCCTGCATGATTCTACCAAGAAATGTGTGTTCATTCAAACCGCTGGTTTTTGATAGTTTGGGCCCTATTGAATAATGAATGTTTTGAATTTTCTCCAAAAGTAAAGTAGTTGCAGACTCATCCTTTTAGAGACTTGTTTGGGCTAATGAGAGGAGTAGAAAAACATCAAAAATTTCAGTCCTGCACGATTCTACCAAGAAATGTGTGTTCATTCAAACCGCTGGTTTTTGATAGTTTGGACCCTATTGAATAATGAATGTGTTGAATTTTCTCCAAAAGTAAAGTAGTTGCAAACTCATCCTTTTAGAAAATTGTTTGGGCTGTTGAGAGGAGTAAAAAACCATCAAAAATTTCAATCCTGCATGATTCTACCAAGAAATGTGATTCTTCATTCAAAACGCTGGTTTTTGCTATTGGGCTCTATTGAATAATGAATGTTTTGAATTTTCTCCAAAAGAAAAGTAGTTGCAAACTCATGCTTTTAAAGACTTGTTTGGGCTCATGAGAGGAGTAGAAAAAAATCAAAAATTTCAGTCCTGCACGATTCTACCAAGAAATGTGTGTTCATTCAAACCGCTGGTTTTTGATATTTTGGGCCCTATTGAATAACGAATGTTTTGAATTTTCTCCAAAAGTAAAGTAGTTGCAAACTCATGCTTTTAGAAACTTGTTTGGGCTGTTGAGAGGAGTAAAAAACCATCAAAAATTTCAATCCTGCACGATTCTACCAAAAAATGTGATTCTTCATTCAAAACGCTGGATTTTGTTATTGGGCTCTGTTGAATAATGAATGTTTTGAATTTTCTCCAAAAGTAAAGTAGTTGCAAACTCATGCTTTTAGAGACTTGTTTGGGCTCATGAGAGGAGTAGAAAAACATCAAAAATTTCAGTCCTGCATGATTCTACCAAGAAATGTGTGTTCATTCAAACCGCTGGTTTTTGATAGTTTGGGCCCTATTGAATAATGAATGTTTTGAATTTTCTCCAAAAGTAAAGTAGTTGCAAACTCACGCTTTTAGAAACTTGTTTGGGCTGTTGAGAGCAGTAAAAAACCATCAAAAATTTCAATCCTGCATGATTCTACCAAGAAATGTGATTCTTCATTCAAAACGCTGGTTTTTGCTATTGGGCTCTATTGAATAATGAATGTTTTGAATTTTCTCCAAAAGTAAAGTAGTTGCAGACTCATCCTTTTAGAGACTTGTTTGGGCTAATGAGAGGAGTAGAAAAACATCAAAAATTTCAGTCCTGCACGATTCTACCAAGAAATGTGTGTTCATTCAAACCGCTGGTTTTTGATAGTTTGGGCCCTATTGAATAATGAATGTGTTGAATTTTCTCCAAAAGTAAAGTAGTTGCAAACTCATCCTTTTAGAAAATTGTTTGGGCTGTTGAGAGGAGTAAAAAACCATCAAAAATTTCAATCCTGCATGATTCTACCAAGAAATGTGATTCTTCATTCAAAACGCTGGTTTTTGCTATTGGGCTCTATTGAATAATGAATGTTTTGAATTTTCTCCAAAAGAAAAGTAGTTGCAAACTCATGCTTTTAAAGACTTGTTTGGGCTCATGAGAGGAGTAGAAAAAAATCAAAAATTTCAGTCCTGCACGATTCTACCAAGAAATGTGTGTTCATTCAAACCGCTGGTTTTTGATATTTTGGGCCCTATTGAATAACGAATGTTTTGAATTTTCTCCAAAAGTAAAGTAGTTGCAAACTCATGCTTTTAGAAACTTGTTTGGGCTGTTGAGAGGAGTAAAAAACCATCAAAAATTTCAATCCTGCATGATTCTACCAAGAAATGTGATTCTTCATTCAATACGCTGGTTTTTGCTATTGGGCTCTATTGAATAATGAATGTTTTGAATTTTCTCCAAAAGTAAAGTAGTTGCAAACTCATCCTTTTAGAGACTTGTTTGGGCTCATGAGAGGAGTAGAAAAACATCAAAAATTTCAGTCCTGCACGATTCTACCAAGAAATGTGTGTTCATTCAAACTGCTGGTTTTTGATATTTTGGGCCCTATTGAATAATGAATGTTTTGAATTTTCTCCAAAAGTAAAGTATTTGCAAACTCATCCTTTTAGAAACTTGTTTGGGCTGTTGAGAGGAGTAAAAAACCATCAAAAATTTCAATCCTGCATGATTCTACCAAGAAATGTGATTCTTCATTCAAAACCTGATTTTTGCTATTGGGCTCTATTGAATAATGAATGTTTTGAATTTTCTCCAAAAGTAAAGTAGTTGCAAACTCATGCTTTTAGAGACTTGTTTGGGCTCATGAGAGGAGTAGAAAAACATCAAAAATTTCAGTCCTGCATGATTCTACCAAGAAATGTGTGTTCATTGAAACCGCTGGTTTTTGATAGTTTGGGCCCTATTGAATAATGAATGTTTTGAATTTTCTCCAAAAGTAAAGTAGTTGCAAACTCATCCTTTTAGAAACTTGTTTGGGCTGTTGAGAGGAGTAAAAAACCATCAAAAATTTCAATCCTGCATGATTCTACCAAGAAATATGATTCTTCATTCAAAACGCTGGTTTTTGCTATTGGGCTCTATTGAATAATGAATGTTTTGAATTTTCTCCAAAAGTAAAGTAGTTGCAAACTCATGCTTTTAGAGACTTGTTTGGGCTCATGAGAGTAGAAAAACATCAAAAATTTCAGTCCTGCATGATTCTACCAAGAAATGTGTGTTCATTGAAACTGCTGGTTTTTGATAGTTTGGGCCCTATTGAATAATGAATGTTTTGAATTTTCTCCAAAAGTAAAGTAGTTGCAAACTCATCCTTTTAGAAACTTGTTTGGGCTGTTGAGAGGAGTAAAAAACCATCAAAAATTTCAATCCTGCATGATTTTACCAAGAAATGTGATTCTTCATTCAAAACCTGATTTTTGCTATTGGGCTCTATTGAATAATGAATGTTTTGAATTTTCTCCAAAAGTAAAGTAGTTGCAAACTCATGCTTTTAGAGACTTGTTTGGGCTCATGAGAGGAGTAGAAAAACATCAAAATTTTCAGTCCTGCATGATCCCACCAAGAAATGTGTGTTCATTGAAACCACTGGTTTTTGATAGTTTGGGCCCTATTGAATAATGAATGTTTTGAATTTTCTCCAAAAATAAAGTAGTTGCAAACTCATCCTTTTAGAAACTTGTTTGGGCTGTTGAGAGCAGTAAAAAACCATCAAAAATTTAAATCCTGCATGATTCTACCAAGAAATGTGATTCTTCATTCAAAACGCTGGTTTTTGCTATTGGGCTCTATTGAATAATGAATGTGTTGAATTTTCTCCAAAAGTAAAGTAGTTGCAAACTCATCCTTTTAGAGACTTGTTTGGGCTAATGAGAGGAGTAGAAAAACATCAAAAATTTCAGTCCTGCACGATTCTACCAAGAAATGTGTGTTCATTCAAACCGCTGGTTTTTGATAGTTTGGGCCCTATTGAATAATGAATGTTTTGAATTTTCTCCAAAAGTAAAGTAGTTGCAAACTCATGCTTTTAGAGACTTGTTTGGGCTCATGAGAGTAGAAAAACATCAGAAATTTCAGTCCTGCATGATTCTACCAAGAAATGTGTGTTCATTGAAACCGCTGGTTTTTGATAGTTTGGGCCCTATTGAATAATGAATGTTTTGAATTTTCTCCAAAAATAAAATAGTTGCAAACTCATCCTTTTAGAAACTTGTTTGGGCTGTTGAGAGGAGTAAAAAACCATCAAAAATTTCAATCCTGCACGATTCTACCAAAAAATGTGATTCTTCATTCAAAACGCTGGTTTTTGTTATTGGGCTCTGTTGAATAATGAATGTTTTGAATTTTCTCCAAAAGTAAAGTAGTTGCAAACTCATGCTTTTAGAGACTTGTTTGGGCTCATGAGAGTAGAAAAACATCAGAAATTTCAGTCCTGCATGATTCTACCAAGAAATGTGTGTTCATTGAAACCGCTGGTTTTTGATAGTTTGGGCCCTATTGAATAATGAATGTTTTGAATTTTCTCCAAAAATAAAATAGTTGCAAACTCATCCTTTTAGAAACTTGTTTGGGCTGTTGAGAGGAGTAAAAAACCATCAAAAATTTCAATCCTGCACGATTCTACCAAAAAATGTGATTCTTCATTCAAAACGCTGGTTTTTGTTATTGGGCTCTGTTGAATAATGAATGTTTTGAATTTTCTCCAAAAGTAAAGTAGTTGCAAACTCATGCTTTTAGAGACTTGTTTGGGCTCATGAGAGTAGAAAAACATCAAAAATTTCAGTCCTGCATGATTCTACCAAGAAATGTGTGTTCATTCAAACCGCTGGTTTTTGATAGTTTGGGCCCTATTGAATAATGAATGTTTTGAATTTTCTCCAAAAGTAAAGTAGTTGCAAACTCATCCTTTTAGACTCTTGTTTGGGCTGTTGAGAGGAGTAAAAAACCATCAAAAATTTCAATCCTGCATGATTCTACCAAGAAATGTGATTCTTCATTCAAAACGCTGGTTTTTGCTATTGGGCTCTATTGAATAATGAATGTTTTGAATTTTCTCCAAAATTAAAGTAGTTGCAAACTCATGCTTTTAGAGACTTGTTTGGGCTCATGAAAGGAGTAGAAAAACATCAAAAATTTCAGTCCTGCATGATTCTACCAAGAAATGTGTGTTCATTGAAACCGCTGATTTTTGATAGTTTGGGCCCTATTGAATAATGAATGTTTTGAATTTTCTCCAAAAGTAAAGTAGTTGCAAACTCACGCTTTTAGAAACTTGTTTGGGCTGTTGAGAGCAGTAAAAAACCATCAAAAATTTCAATCCTGCATGATTCTACCAAGAAATGTGATTCTTCATTCAAAACGCTGGTTTTTGCTATTGGGCTCTATTGAATAATGAATGTTTTGAATTTTCTCCAAAAGTAAAGTAGTTGCAGACTCATCCTTTTAGAGACTTGTTTGGGCTAATGAGAGGAGTAGAAAAACATCAAAAATTTCAGTCCTGCACGATTCTACCAAGAAATGTGTGTTCATTCAAACCGCTGGTTTTTGATAGTTTGGGCCCTATTGAATAATGAATGTGTTGAATTTTCTCCAAAAGTAAAGTAGTTGCAAACTCATCCTTTTAGAAAATTGTTTGGGCTGTTGAGAGGAGTAAAAAACCATCAAAAATTTCAATCCTGCATGATTCTACCAAGAAATGTGATTCTTCATTCAAAACGCTGGTTTTTGCTATTGGGCTCTATTGAATAATGAATGTTTTGAATTTTCTCCAAAAGAAAAGTAGTTGCAAACTCATGCTTTTAAAGACTTGTTTGGGCTCATGAGAGGAGTAGAAAAAAATCAAAAATTTCAGTCCTGCACGATTCTACCAAGAAATGTGTGTTCATTCAAACCGCTGGTTTTTGATATTTTGGGCCCTATTGAATAACGAATGTTTTGAATTTTCTCCAAAAGTAAAGTAGTTGCAAACTCATGCTTTTAGAAACTTGTTTGGGCTGTTGAGAGGAGTAAAAAACCATCAAAAATTTCAATCCTGCATGATTCTACCAAGAAATGTGATTCTTCATTCAATACGCTGGTTTTTGCTATTGGGCTCTATTGAATAATGAATGTTTTGAATTTTCTCCAAAAGTAAAGTAGTTGCAAACTCATCCTTTTAGAGACTTGTTTGGGCTCATGAGAGGAGTAGAAAAACATCAAAAATTTCAGTCCTGCACGATTCTACCAAGAAATGTGTGTTCATTCAAACTGCTGGTTTTTGATATTTTGGGCCCTATTGAATAATGAATGTTTTGAATTTTCTCCAAAAGTAAAGTATTTGCAAACTCATCCTTTTAGAAACTTGTTTGGGCTGTTGAGAGGAGTAAAAAACCATCAAAAATTTCAATCCTGCATGATTCTACCAAGAAATGTGATTCTTCATTCAAAACCTGATTTTTGCTATTGGGCTCTATTGAATAATGAATGTTTTGAATTTTCTCCAAAAGTAAAGTAGTTGCAAACTCATGCTTTTAGAGACTTGTTTGGGCTCATGAGAGGAGTAGAAAAACATCAAAAATTTCAGTCCTGCATGATTCTACCAAGAAATGTGTGTTCATTTAAACCGCTGGTTTTTGATAGTTTGGGCCCTATTGAATAATGAATGTTTTGAATTTTCTCCAAAAGTAAAGTAGTTGCAAACTCATCCTTTTAGAAACTTGTTTGGGCTGTTGAGAGGAGTAAAAAACCATCAAAAATTTCAATCCTGCATGATTCTACCAAGAAATATGATTCTTCATTCAAAACGCTGGTTTTTGCTATTGGGCTCTATTGAATAATGAATGTTTTGAATTTTCTCCAAAAGTAAAGTAGTTGCAAACTCATGCTTTTAGAGACTTGTTTGGGCTCATGAGAGTAGAAAAACATCAAAAATTTCAGTCCTGCATGATTCTACCAAGAAATGTGTGTTCATTGAAACTGCTGGTTTTTGATAGTTTGGGCCCTATTGAATAATGAATGTTTTGAATTTTCTCCAAAAGTAAAGTAGTTGCAAACTCATCCTTTTAGAAACTTGTTTGGGCTGTTGAGAGGAGTAAAAAACCATCAAAAATTTCAATCCTGCATGATTTTACCAAGAAATGTGATTCTTCATTCACAACCTGATTTTTGCTATTGGGCTCTATTGAATAATGAATGTTTTGAATTTTCTCCAAAAGTAAAGTAGTTGCAAACTCATGCTTTTAGAGACTTGTTTGGGCTCATGAGAGGAGTAGAAAAACATCAAAATTTTCAGTCCTGCATGATCCCACCAAGAAATGTGTGTTCATTGAAACCACTGGTTTTTGATAGTTTGGGCCCTATTGAATAATGAATGTTTTGAATTTTCTCCAAAAATAAAGTAGTTGCAAACTCATCCTTTTAGAAACTTGTTTGGGCTGTTGAGAGGAGTAAAAAACCATCAAAAATTTCAATCCTGCATGATTCTACCAAGAAATGTGATTCTTCATTCAAAACGCAGGTTTTTGCTATTGGGCTCTATTGAATAATGAATGTTTTGAATTTTCTCCAAAAGTAAAGTAGTTGCAAACTCATGCTTTTAGAGACTTGTTTGGGCTCATGAGAGGAGTAGAAAAACATCAAAAATTTCAGTCCTGCACGATTCTACCAAGAAATGTGTGTTCATTCAAACCGCTGGTTTTTGATATTTTGGGCCCTATTGAATAATGAATGTTTTGAATTTTCTCCAAAAGTAAAGTAGTTGCAAACTCATCCTTTTAGAAACTTGTTTGGGCTGTTGAGAGGAGTAAAAAACCATCAAAAATTTCAATCCTGCATGGTTCTACCAAGAAATGTGATTCTTCATTCAAAACCTGATTTTTGCTATTGGGCTCTATTGAATAATGAATGTTTTGAATTTTCTCCAAAAGTAAAGTAGTTGCAAACTCATGCTTTTAGAGACTTGTTTGGGCTCATGAGAGGAGTAGAAAAACATCAAAAATTTCAGTCCTGCATGATTCTACCAAGAAATGTGTGTTCATTCAAACCGCTGGTTTTTGATAGTTTGGGCCCTATTGAATAATGAATGTTTTGAATTTTCTCCAATAGTAAAGTAGTTGCAAACTCATCCTTTTAGAAACTTGTTTGGGCTGTTGAGAGCAGTAAAAAACCATCAAAAATTTAAATCCTGCATGATTCTACCAAGAAATGTGATTCTTCATTCAAAACGCTGGTTTTTGCTATTGGGCTCTATTGAATAATGAATGTTTTGAATTTTCTCCAAAAGTAAAGTAGTTGCAAACTCATCCTTTTAGAGACTTGTTTGGGCTAATGAGAGGAGTAGAAAAACATCAAAAATTTCAGTCCTGCACGATTCTACCAAGAAATGTGTGTTCATTCAAACCGCTGGTTTTTGATAGTTTGGGCCCTATTGAATAATGAATGTTTTGAATTTTCTCCAAAAGTAAAGTAGTTGCAAACTCATCCTTTTAGAAACTTGTTTGGGCTGTTGAGAGGAGTAAAAAACCATCAAAAATTTCAATCCTGCATGATTCTACCAAGAAATGTGATTCTTCATTCAAAACCTGACTTTTGCTATTGGGCTCTATTGAATAATGAATGTTTTGAATTTTCTCCAAAAGTAAAGTAGTTGCAAACTCATGCTTTTAGAGACTTGTTTGGGCTCATGAGAGGAGTAGAAAAACATCAAAAATTTCAGTCCTGCATGATTCTACCAAGAAATGTGTGTTCATTGACACCGCTGGTTTTTGATAGTTTGGGCCCTATTGAATAATGAATGTTTTGAATTTTCTCCAAAAGTAAAGTAGTTGCAAACTCATCCTTTTAGAAACTTGCTTGGGCTGTTGAGAGGAGTAAAAAACCATCAAAAATTTCAATCCTGCATGATTCTACCAAGAAATGTGATTCTTCATTCAAAACGCT
The DNA here is from genome assembly GCF_039654945.1 of Dendrobates tinctorius. Lineage (NCBI taxonomy): Eukaryota > Metazoa > Chordata > Amphibia > Anura > Dendrobatidae > Dendrobates > Dendrobates tinctorius. The sequence continues at coordinate 30,061,001 of NW_027361793.1, forward strand.
GGTTTTTGCTATTGGGCTCTATTGAATAATGAATGTTTTGAATTTTCTCCAAAAGTAAAGTAGTTGCAAACTCATCCTTTTAGAGACTTGTTTGGGCTCATGAGAGGAGTAGAAAAACATCAAAAATTTCAGTCCTGCACGATTCTACCAAGAAATGTGTGTTCATTCAAACCGCTGGTTTTTGATATTTTGGGCCCTATTGAATAATGAATGTTTTGAATTTTCTCCAAAAGTAAAGTAGTTGCAAACTCATCCTTTTAGAAACTTGTTTGGGCTGTTGAGAGGAGTAAAAAACCATCAAAAATTTCAATCCTGCATGATTCTACCAAGAAATGTGATTCTTCATTCAAAACCTGATTTTTGCTATTGGGCTCCATTGAATAATGAATGTTTTGAATTTTCTCCAAAAGTAAAGTAGTTGCAAACTCATGCTTTTAGAGACTTGTTTGGGCTCATGAGAGGAGTAGAAAAACATCAAAAATTTCAGTCCTGCATGATTCTACCAAGAAATGTGTGTTCATTCAAACCGCTGGTTTTTGATAGTTTGGGCCCTATTGAATAATGAATGTTTTGAATTTTCTCCAAAAGTAAAGTAGTTGCAAACTCATCCTTTTAGAAACTTGTTTGGGCTGTTGAGAGCAGTAAAAAACCATCAAAAATTTCAATCCTGCATGATTCTACCAAGAAATGTGATTCTTCATTCAAAACGCTGGTTTTTGCTATTGGGCTCTATTGAATAATGAATGTTTTGAATTTTCTCCAAAAGTAAAGTAGTTGCAAACTCATCCTTTTAGAGACTTGTTTGGGCTAATGAGAGGAGTAGAAAAACATCAAAAATTTCAGTCCTGCACGATTCTACCAAGAAATGTGTGTTCATTGACAACGCTGGTTTTTGATAGTTTGGGCCCTATTGAATAATGAATGTTTTGAATTTTCTCCAAAAGTAAAGAAGTTGCAAACTCATCCTTTTAGAAACTTGTTTGGGCTGTTGAGAGGAGTAAAAAACCATCAAAAATTTCAATCCTGCATGATTCTACCAAGAAATGTGATTCTTCATTCAAAACGCTGGTTTTTGCTATTGGGCTCTATTGAATGATGAATGTTTTGAATTTTCTCCAAAAGTAAAGTAGTTGCAAACTCATCCTTTTAGAGACTTGTTTGGGCTCATGAGAGGAGTAGAAAAACATCAAAAATTTCAGTCCTGCACGATTCTACCAAGAAATGTGTGTTCATTCAAACCGCTGGTTTTTGATATTTTGGGCCCTATTGAATAATGAATGTTTTGAATTTTCTCCAAAAGTAAAGTAGTTGCAAACTCATCCTTTTAGAAACTTGTTTGGGCTGTTGAGAGGAGTAAAAAACCATCAAAAATTTCAATCCTGCATGATTCTACCAAGAAATGTGATTCTTCATTCAAAACATGATTTTTGCTATTGGGCTCTATTGAATAATGAATGTTTTGAATTTTCTCCAAAAGTAAAGTAGTTGCAAACTCATGCTTTTAGAGACTTGTTTGGGCTCATGAGAGGAGTAGAAAAACATCAAAAATTTCAGTCCTGCATGATTCTACCAAGAAATGTGTGTTCATTGAAACCGCTGGTTTTTGATAGTTTGGGCCCTATTGAATAATAAATGTTTTGAATTTTCTCCAAAAGTAAAGTAGTTGCAAACTCATGCTTTTAGAGACTTGTTTGGGCTCATGAGAGTAGAAAACCATCAGAAATTTCAGTCCTGCATGATTCTACCAAGAAATGTGTGTTCATTGAAACTGCTGGTTTTTGATAGTTTGGGCCCTATTGAATAATGAATGTTTTGAATTTTCTCCAAAAATAAAATAGTTGCAAACTCATCCTTTTAGAAACTTGTTTGGGCTGTTGAGAGGAGTAAAAAACCATCAAAAATTTCAATCCTGCATGATTCTACCAAGAAATGTGATTCTTCATTCAAAACGCTGGTTTTTGTTATTGGGCTCTGTTGAATAATGAATGTTTTGAAATTTCTCCAAAAGTAAAGTAGTTGCAAACTCATCCTTTTAGAGACTTGTTTGGGCTCATGAGAGGAGTAGAAAAACATCAAAAATTTCAGTCCTGCACGATTCTACCAAGAAATGTGTGTTCATTCAAACCGCTGGTTTTTGATATTTTGGGCCCTATTGAATAATGAATGTTTTGAATTTTCTCCAAAAGTAAAGTAGTTGCAAACTCATCCTATTAGAAACTTGTTTGGGCTGTAGAGAGGAGTAAAAAACCATCAAAAATTTCAATCCTGCATGATTTTACCAAGAAATGTGATTCTTCATTCAAAACCTGATTTTTGCTATTGGGCTCTATTGAATAATGAATGTTTTGAATTTTCTCCAAAAGTAAAGTAGTTGCAAACTCATCCTTTTAGAGACTTGTTTGGGCTCATGAGAGGAGTAGAAAAACATCAAAAATTTCAGTCCTGCACGATTCTACCAAGAAATGTGTGTTCATTCAAACCGCTGGTTTTTGATAGTTTGGGCCCTATTGAATAATGAATGTTTTGAATTTTCTCCAAAAGTAAAGTAGTTGCAAACTCATCCTTTTAGAAACTTGTTTGGGCTGTTGAGAGGAGTAAAAAACCATCAAAAATTTCAATCCTGCATGATTCTACCAAGAAATGTGATTCTTCATTCAAAACCTGATTTTTGCTATTGGGCTCTATTGAATAATGAATGTTTTGAATTTTCTTCAAAAGTAAAGTAGTTGCAAACTCATGCTTTTAGAGACTTGTTTGGGCTCATGAGAGGAGTAGAAAAACATCAAAAATTTCAGTCCTGCATGATTCTACCAAGAAATGTGTGTTCATTGAAACCGCTGGTTTTTGATAGTTTGGGCCCTATTGAATAATGAATGTTTTGAATTCTCTCCAAAAGTAAAGTAGTTGCAAATTCATCCTTTTAGAAACTTGTTTGGGCTGTTGAGAGGAGTAAAAAACCATCAAAAATTTCAATCCTGCATGATTCTACCAAGAAATGTGTGTTCATTCAAACCGCTGGTTTTTGATAGTTTGGGCCCTATTGAATAATGAATGTTTTGAATTTTCTCCAAAAGTAAAGTAGTTGCAAACTCATCCTTTTAGAAACTTGTTTGGGCTGTTGAGAGGAGTAAAAAACCATCAAAAATTTCAATCCTGCATGATTCTACCAAGAAATGTGATTCTTCATTCAAAACGCTGGTTTTTGCTATTGGGCTCTATTGAATAATGAATGTTTTGAATTTTCTCCAAAAGTAAAGTAGTTGCAAACTCATCCTTTTAGAGACTTGTTTGGGCTAATGAGAGGAGTAGAAAAACATCAAAAATTTTAGTCCTGCACGATTCTACCAAGAAATGTGTGTTCATTCAAACCGCTGGTTTTTGATAGTTTGGGCCCTATTGAATAATGAATGTTTTGAATTTTCTCCAAAAGTAAAGTAGTTGCAAACTCATCCTTTTAGAAACTTGTTTGGGTTGTTGAGAGGAGTAAAAAACCATCAAAAATTTCAATCCTGCATGATTCTACCAAGAAATGTGATTCTTCATTCAAAACCTGATTTTTGCTATTGGGCTCTATTGAATAATGAATGTTTTGAATTTTCTTCAAAAGTAAAGTAGTTGCAAACTCATGCTTTTAGAGACTTGTTTGGGCTCATGAGAGGAGTAGAAAAACATCAAAAATTTCAGTCCTGCATGATTCTACCAAGAAATGTGTGTTCATTGAAACCGCTGGTTTTTGATAGTTTGGGCCCTATTGAATAATGAATGTTTTGAATTTTCTCCAAAAGTAAAGTAGTTGCAAACTCATCCTTTTAGAAACTTGTTTGGGCTGTTGAGAGGAGTAAACAACCATCAAAAATTTCAATCCTGCATGATTCTACCAAGAAATGTGATTCTTCATTCAAAACGCTGGTTTTTGCTATTGGGCTCTATTGAATAATGAATGTTTTGAGTTTTCTCCAAAAGTAAAGTAGTTGCAAACTCATCCTTTTAGAGACTTGTTTGGGCTCATGAGAGGAGTAGAAAAACATCAAAAATTTCAGTCCTGCACGATTCTACCAAGAAATGTGTGTTCATTCAAACCGCTGGTTTTTGATAGTTTGGGCCCTATTGAATAATGAATGTGTTGAATTTTCTCCAAAAGTAAAGTAGTTGCAAACTCATCCTTTTAGAAAATTGTTTGGGCTGTTGAGAGGAGTAAAAAACCATCAAAAATTTCAATCCTGCATGATTCTACCAAGAAATGTGATTCTTCATTCAAAACGCTGGTTTTTGCTATTGGGCTCTATTGAATAATGAATGTTTTGAATTTTCTCCAAAAGAAAAGTAGTTGCAAACTCATGCTTTTAAAGACTTGTTTGGGCTCATGAGAGGAGTAGAAAAAAATCAAAAATTTCAGTCCTGCACGATTCTACCAAGAAATGTGTGTTCATTCAAACCGCTGGTTTTTGATATTTTGGGCCCTATTGAATAACGAATGTTTTGAATTTTCTCCAAAAGTAAAGTAGTTGCAAACTCATGCTTTTAGAAACTTGTTTGGGCTGTTGAGAGGAGTAAAAAACCATCAAAAATTTCAATCCTGCACGATTCTACCAAAAAATGTGATTCTTCATTCAAAACGCTGGATTTTGTTATTGGGCTCTGTTGAATAATGAATGTTTTGAATTTTCTCCAAAAGTAAAGTAGTTGCAAACTCATGCTTTTAGAGACTTGTTTGGGCTCATGAGAGGAGTAGAAAAACATCAAAAATTTCAGTCCTGCATGATTCTACCAAGAAATGTGTGTTCATTCAAACCGCTGGTTTTTGATAGTTTGGGCCCTATTGAATAATGAATGTTTTGAATTTTCTCCAAAAGTAAAGTAGTTGCAAACTCACGCTTTTAGAAACTTGCTTGGGCTGTTGAGAGCAGTAAAAAACCATCAAAAATTTCAATCCTGCATGATTCTACCAAGAAATGTGATTCTTCATTCAAAACGCTGGTTTTTGCTATTGGGCTCTATTGAATAATGAATGTTTTGAATTTTCTCCAAAAGTAAAGTAGTTGCAGACTCATCCTTTTAGAGACTTGTTTGGGCTAATGAGAGGAGTAGAAAAACATCAAAAATTTCAGTCCTGCACGATTCTACCAAGAAATGTGTGTTCATTCAAACCGCTGGTTTTTGATAGTTTGGGCCCTATTGAATAATGAATGTGTTGAATTTTCTCCAAAAGTAAAGTAGTTGCAAACTCATCCTTTTAGAAACTTGTTTGGGCTGTTGAGAGGAGTAAAAAACCATCAAAAATTTCAATCCTGCATGATTCTACCAAGAAATGTGATTCTTCATTCAAAACGCTGGTTTTTGCTATTGGGCTCTATTGAATAATGAATGTTTTGAATTTTCTCCAAAAGAAAAGTAGTTGCAAACTCATGCTTTTAAAGACTTGTTTGGGCTCATGAGAGGAGTAGAAAAAAATCAAAAATTTCAGTCCTGCACGATTCTACCAAGAAATGTGTGTTCATTCAAACCGCTGGTTTTTGATATTTTGGGCCCTATTGAATAACGAATGTTTTGAATTTTCTCCAAAAGTAAAGTAGTTGCAAACTCATGCTTTTAGAAACTTGTTTGGGCTGTTGAGAGGAGTAAAAAACCATCAAAAATTTCAATCCTGCATGATTCTACCAAGAAATGTGATTCTTCATTCAATACGCTGGTTTTTGCTATTGGGCTCTATTGAATAATGAATGTTTTGAATTTTCTCCAAAAGTAAAGTAGTTGCAAACTCATCCTTTTAGAGACTTGTTTGGGCTCATGAGAGGAGTAGAAAAACATCAAAAATTTCAGTCCTGCACGATTCTACCAAGAAATGTGTGTTCATTCAAACTGCTGGTTTTTGATATTTTGGGCCCTATTGAATAATGAATGTTTTGAATTTTCTCCAAAAGTAAAGTATTTGCAAACTCATCCTTTTAGAAACTTGTTTGGGCTGTTGAGAGGAGTAAAAAACCATCAAAAATTTCAATCCTGCATGATTCTACCAAGAAATGTGATTCTTCATTCAAAACCTGATTTTTGCTATTGGGCTCTATTGAATAATGAATGTTTTGAATTTTCTCCAAAAGTAAAGTAGTTGCAAACTCATGCTTTTAGAGACTTGTTTGGGCTCATGAGAGGAGTAGAAAAACATCAAAAATTTCAGTCCTGCATGATTCTACCAAGAAATGTGTGTTCATTGAAACCGCTGGTTTTTGATAGTTTGGGCCCTATTGAATAATGAATGTTTTGAATTTTCTCCAAAAGTAAAGTAGTTGCAAACTCATCCTTTTAGAAACTTGTTTGGGCTGTTGAGAGGAGTAAAAAACCATCAAAAATTTCAATCCTGCATGATTCTACCAAGAAATATGATTCTTCATTCAAAACGCTGGTTTTTGCTATTGGGCTCTATTGAATAATGAATGTTTTGAATTTTCTCCAAAAGTAAAGTAGTTGCAAACTCATGCTTTTAGAGACTTGTTTGGGCTCATGAGAGTAGAAAAACATCAAAAATTTCAGTCCTGCATGATTCTACCAAGAAATGTGTGTTCATTGAAACTGCTGGTTTTTGATAGTTTGGGCCCTATTGAATAATGAATGTTTTGAATTTTCTCCAAAAGTAAAGTAGTTGCAAACTCATCCTTTTAGAAACTTGTTTGGGCTGTTGAGAGGAGTAAAAAACCATCAAAAATTTCAATCCTGCATGATTTTACCAAGAAATGTGATTCTTCATTCAAAACCTGATTTTTGCTATTGGGCTCTATTGAATAATGAATGTTTTGAATTTTCTCCAAAAGTAAAGTAGTTGCAAACTCATGCTTTTAGAGACTTGTTTGGGCTCATGAGAGGAGTAGAAAAACATCAAAATTTTCAGTCCTGCATGATCCCACCAAGAAATGTGTGTTCATTGAAACCACTGGTTTTTGATAGTTTGGGCCCTATTGAATAATGAATGTTTTGAATTTTCTCCAAAAATAAAGTAGTTGCAAACTCATCCTTTTAGAAACTTGTTTGGGCTGTTGAGAGCAGTAAAAAACCATCAAAAATTTAAATCCTGCATGATTCTACCAAGAAATGTGATTCTTCATTCAAAACGCTGGTTTTTGCTATTGGGCTCTATTGAATAATGAATGTGTTGAATTTTCTCCAAAAGTAAAGTAGTTGCAAACTCATCCTTTTAGAGACTTGTTTGGGCTAATGAGAGGAGTAGAAAAACATCAAAAATTTCAGTCCTGCACGATTCTACCAAGAAATGTGTGTTCATTCAAACCGCTGGTTTTTGATAGTTTGGGCCCTATTGAATAATGAATGTTTTGAATTTTCTCCAAAAGTAAAGTAGTTGCAAACTCATGCTTTTAGAGACTTGTTTGGGCTCATGAGAGTAGAAAAACATCAGAAATTTCAGTCCTGCATGATTCTACCAAGAAATGTGTGTTCATTGAAACCGCTGGTTTTTGATAGTTTGGGCCCTATTGAATAATGAATGTTTTGAATTTTCTCCAAAAATAAAATAGTTGCAAACTCATCCTTTTAGAAACTTGTTTGGGCTGTTGAGAGGAGTAAAAAACCATCAAAAATTTCAATCCTGCACGATTCTACCAAAAAATGTGATTCTTCATTCAAAACGCTGGTTTTTGTTATTGGGCTCTGTTGAATAATGAATGTTTTGAATTTTCTCCAAAAGTAAAGTAGTTGCAAACTCATGCTTTTAGAGACTTGTTTGGGCTCATGAGAGTAGAAAAACATCAGAAATTTCAGTCCTGCATGATTCTACCAAGAAATGTGTGTTCATTGAAACCGCTGGTTTTTGATAGTTTGGGCCCTATTGAATAATGAATGTTTTGAATTTTCTCCAAAAATAAAATAGTTGCAAACTCATCCTTTTAGAAACTTGTTTGGGCTGTTGAGAGGAGTAAAAAACCATCAAAAATTTCAATCCTGCACGATTCTACCAAAAAATGTGATTCTTCATTCAAAACGCTGGTTTTTGTTATTGGGCTCTGTTGAATAATGAATGTTTTGAATTTTCTCCAAAAGTAAAGTAGTTGCAAACTCATGCTTTTAGAGACTTGTTTGGGCTCATGAGAGTAGAAAAACATCAAAAATTTCAGTCCTGCATGATTCTACCAAGAAATGTGTGTTCATTCAAACCGCTGGTTTTTGATAGTTTGGGCCCTATTGAATAATGAATGTTTTGAATTTTCTCCAAAAGTAAAGTAGTTGCAAACTCATCCTTTTAGAAACTTGTTTGGGCTGTTGAGAGGAGTAAAAAACCATCAAAAATTTCAATCCTGCATGATTCTACCAAGAAATGTGATTCTTCATTCAAAACGCTGGTTTTTGCTATTGGGCTCTATTGAATAATGAATGTTTTGAATTTTCTCCAAAAGTAAAGTAGTTGCAAACTCATCCTTTTAGAGACTTGTTTGGGCTAATGAGAGGAGTAGAAAAACATCAAAAATTTCAGTCCTGCATGATTCTACCAAGAAATGTGTGTTCATTCAAACCGCTGGTTTTTGATATTTTGGGCCCTATTGAATAATGAATGTTTTGAATTTTCTCCAAAAGTAAAGTAGTTGCAAACTCATCCTTTTAGACTCTTGTTTGGGCTGTTGAGAGGAGTAAAAAACCATCAAAAATTTCAATCCTGCATGATTCTACCAAGAAATGTGATTCTTCATTCAAAACGCTGGTTTTTGCTATTGGGCTCTATTGAATAATGAATGTTTTGAATTTTCTCCAAAATTAAAGTAGTTGCAAACTCATGCTTTTAGAGACTTGTTTGGGCTCATGAAAGGAGTAGAAAAACATCAAAAATTTCAGTCCTGCATGATTCTACCAAGAAATGTGTGTTCATTGAAACCGCTGATTTTTGATAGTTTGGGCCCTATTGAATAATGAATGTTTTGAATTTTCTCCAAAAGTAAAGTAGTTGCAAACTCACGCTTTTAGAAACTTGTTTGGGCTGTTGAGAGCAGTAAAAAACCATCAAAAATTTCAATCCTGCATGATTCTACCAAGAAATGTGATTCTTCATTCAAAACGCTGGTTTTTGCTATTGGGCTCTATTGAATAATGAATGTTTTGAATTTTCTCCAAAAGTAAAGTAGTTGCAGACTCATCCTTTTAGAGACTTGTTTGGGCTAATGAGAGGAGTAGAAAAACATCAAAAATTTCAGTCCTGCACGATTCTACCAAGAAATGTGTGTTCATTCAAACCGCTGGTTTTTGATAGTTTGGGCCCTATTGAATAATGAATGTGTTGAATTTTCTCCAAAAGTAAAGTAGTTGCAAACTCATCCTTTTAGAAAATTGTTTGGGCTGTTGAGAGGAGTAAAAAACCATCAAAAATTTCAATCCTGCATGATTCTACCAAGAAATGTGATTCTTCATTCAAAACGCTGGTTTTTGCTATTGGGCTCTATTGAATAATGAATGTTTTGAATTTTCTCCAAAAGAAAAGTAGTTGCAAACTCATGCTTTTAAAGACTTGTTTGGGCTCATGAGAGGAGTAGAAAAAAATCAAAAATTTCAGTCCTGCACGATTCTACCAAGAAATGTGTGTTCATTCAAACCGCTGGTTTTTGATATTTTGGGCCCTATTGAATAACGAATGTTTTGAATTTTCTCCAAAAGTAAAGTAGTTGCAAACTCATGCTTTTAGAAACTTGTTTGGGCTGTTGAGAGGAGTAAAAAACCATCAAAAATTTCAATCCTGCATGATTCTACCAAGAAATGTGATTCTTCATTCAATACGCTGGTTTTTGCTATTGGGCTCTATTGAATAATGAATGTTTTGAATTTTCTCCAAAAGTAAAGTAGTTGCAAACTCATCCTTTTAGAGACTTGTTTGGGCTCATGAGAGGAGTAGAAAAACATCAAAAATTTCAGTCCTGCACGATTCTACCAAGAAATGTGTGTTCATTCAAACTGCTGGTTTTTGATATTTTGGGCCCTTTTGAATAATGAATGTTTTGAATTTTCTCCAAAAGTAAAGTATTTGCAAACTCATCCTTTTAGAAACTTGTTTGGGCTGTTGAGAGGAGTAAAAAACCATCAAAAATTTCAATCCTGCATGATTCTACCAAGAAATGTGATTCTTCATTCAAAACCTGATTTTTGCTATTGGGCTCTATTGAATAATGAATGTTTTGAATTTTCTCCAAAAGTAAAGTAGTTGCAAACTCATGCTTTTAGAGACTTGTTTGGGCTCATGAGAGGAGTAGAAAAACATCAAAAATTTCAGTCCTGCATGATTCTACCAAGAAATGTGTGTTCATTTAAACCGCTGGTTTTTGATAGTTTGGGCCCTATTGAATAATGAATGTTTTGAATTTTCTCCAAAAGTAAAGTAGTTGCAAACTCATCCTTTTAGAAACTTGTTTGGGCTGTTGAGAGGAGTAAAAAACCATCAAAAATTTCAATCCTGCATGATTCTACCAAGAAATATGATTCTTCATTCAAAACGCTGGTTTTTGCTATTGGGCTCTATTGAATAATGAATGTTTTGAATTTTCTCCAAAAGTAAAGTAGTTGCAAACTCATGCTTTTAGAGACTTGTTTGGGCTCATGAGAGTAGAAAAACATCAAAAATTTCAGTCCTGCATGATTCTACCAAGAAATGTGTGTTCATTGAAACTGCTGGTTTTTGATAGTTTGGGCCCTATTGAATAATGAATGTTTTGAATTTTCTCCAAAAGTAAAGTAGTTGCAAACTCATCCTTTTAGAAACTTGTTTGGGCTGTTGAGAGGAGTAAAAAACCATCAAAAATTTCAATCCTGCATGATTTTACCAAGAAATGTGATTCTTCATTCACAACCTGATTTTTGCTATTGGGCTCTATTGAATAATGAATGTTTTGAATTTTCTCCAAAAGTAAAGTAGTTGCAAACTCATGCTTTTAGAGACTTGTTTGGGCTCATGAGAGGAGTAGAAAAACATCAAAATTTTCAGTCCTGCATGATCCCACCAAGAAATGTGTGTTCATTGAAACCACTGGTTTTTGATAGTTTGGGCCCTATTGAATAATGAATGTTTTGAATTTTCTCCAAAAATAAAGTAGTTGCAAACTCATCCTTTTAGAAACTTGTTTGGGCTGTTGAGAGGAGTAAAAAACCATCAAAAATTTCAATCCTGCATGATTCTACCAAGAAATGTGATTCTTCATTCAAAACGCAGGTTTTTGCTATTGGGCTCTATTGAATAATGAATGTTTTGAATTTTCTCCAAAAGTAAAGTAGTTGCAAACTCATCCTTTTAGAGACTTGTTTGGGCTCATGAGAGGAGTAGAAAAACATCAAAAATTTCAGTCCTGCACGATTCTACCAAGAAATGTGTGTTCATTCAAACCGCTGGTTTTTGATATTTTGGGCCCTATTGAATAATGAATGTTTTGAATTTTCTCCAAAAGTAAAGTAGTTGCAAACTCATCCTTTTAGAAACTTGTTTGGGCTGTTGAGAGGAGTAAAAAACCATCAAAAATTTCAATCCTGCATGATTCTACCAAGAAATGTGATTCTTCATTCAAAACCTGATTTTTGCTATTGGGCTCTATTGAATAATGAATGTTTTGAATTTTCTCCAAAAGTAAAGTAGTTGCAAACTCATGCTTTTAGAGACTTGTTTGGGCTCATGAGAGGAGTAGAAAAACATCAAAAATTTCAGTCCTGCATGATTCTACCAAGAAATGTGTGTTCATTCAAACCGCTGGTTTTTGATAGTTTGGGCCCTATTGAATAATGAATGTTTTGAATTTTCTCCAATAGTAAAGTAGTTGCAAACTCATCCTTTTAGAAACTTGTTTGGGCTGTTGAGAGCAGTAAAAAACCATCAAAAATTTAAATCCTGCATGATTCTACCAAGAAATGTGATTCTTCATTCAAAACGCTGGTTTTTGCTATTGGGCTCTATTGAATAATGAATGTTTTGAATTTTCTCCAAAAGTAAAGTAGTTGCAAACTCATCCTTTTAGAGACTTGTTTGGGCTAATGAGAGGAGTAGAAAAACATCAAAAATTTCAGTCCTGCACGATTCTACCAAGAAATGTGTGTTCATTCAAACCGCTGGTTTTTGATAGTTTGGGCCCTATTGAATAATGAATGTTTTGAATTTTCTCCAAAAGTAAAGTAGTTGCAAACTCATCCTTTTAGAAACTTGTTTGGGCTGTTGAGAGGAGTAAAAAACCATCAAAAATTTCAATCCTGCATGATTCTACCAAGAAATGTGATTCTTCATTCAAAACCTGACTTTTGCTATTGGGCTCTATTGAATAATGAATGTTTTGAATTTTCTCCAAAAGTAAAGTAGTTGCAAACTCATGCTTTTAGAGACTTGTTTGGGCTCATGAGAGGAGTAGAAAAACATCAAAAATTTCAGTCCTGCATGATTCTACCAAGAAATGTGTGTTCATTGACACCGCTGGTTTTTGATAGTTTGGGCCCTATTGAATAATGAATGTTTTGAATTTTCTCCAAAAGTAAAGTAGTTGCAAACTCATCCTTTTAGAAACTTGCTTGGGCTGTTGAGAGGAGTAAAAAACCATCAAAAATTTCAATCCTGCATGATTCTACCAAGAAATGTGATTCTTCATTCAAAACGCTGGTTTTTGCTATTGGGCTCTATTGAATAATGAATGTTTTGAATTTTCTCCAAAAGTAAAGTAGTTGCAAACTCATCCTTTTAGAGACTTGTTTGGGCTCATGAGAGGAGTAGAAAAACATCAAAAATTTCAGTCCTGCACGATTCTACCAAGAAATGTGTGTTCATTCAAACCGCTGGTTTTTGATATTTTGGGCCCTATTGAATAATGAATGTTTTGAATTTTCTCCAAAAGTAAAGTAGTTGCAAACTCATCCTTTTAGAAACTTGTTTGGGCTGTTGAGAGGAGTAAAAAACCATCAAAAATTTCAATCCTGCATGATTCTACCAAGAAATGTGATTCTTCATTCAAAACCTGATTTTTGCTATTGGGCTCCATTGAATAATGAATGTTTTGAATTTTCTCCAAAAGTAAAGTAGTTGCAAACTCATGCTTTTAGAGACTTGTTTGGGCTCATGAGAGGAGTAGAAAAACATCAAAAATTTCAGTCCTGCATGATTCTACCAAGAAATGTGTGTTCATTCAAACCGCTGGTTTTTGATAGTTTGGGCCCTATTGAATAATGAATGTTTTGAATTTTCTCCAAAAGTAAAGTAGTTGCAAACTCATCCTTTTAGAAACTTGTTTGGGCTGTTGAGAGCAGTAAAAAACCATCAAAAATTTCAATCCTGCATGATTCTACCAAGAAATGTGATTCTTCATTCAAAACGCTGGTTTTTGCTATTGGGCTCTATTGAATAATGAATGTTTTGAATTTTCTCCAAAAGTAAAGTAGTTGCAAACTCATCCTTTTAGAGACTTGTTTGGGCTAATGAGAGGAGTAGAAAAACATCAAAAATTTCAGTCCTGCACGATTCTACCAAGAAATGTGTGTTCATTGACAACGCTGGTTTTTGATAGTTTGGGCCCTATTGAATAATGAATGTTTTGAATTTTCTCCAAAAGTAAAGAAGTTGCAAACTCATCCTTTTAGAAACTTGTTTGGGCTGTTGAGAGGAGTAAAAAACCATCAAAAATTTCAATCCTGCATGATTCTACCAAGAAATGTGATTCTTCATTCAAAACGCTGGTTTTTGCTATTGGGCTCTATTGAATGATGAATGTTTTGAATTTTCTCCAAAAGTAAAGTAGTTGCAAACTCATCCTTTTAGAGACTTGTTTGGGCTCATGAGAGGAGTAGAAAAACATCAAAAATTTCAGTCCTGCACGATTCTACCAAGAAATGTGTGTTCATTCAAACCGCTGGTTTTTGATATTTTGGGCCCTATTGAATAATGAATGTTTTGAATTTTCTCCAAAAGTAAAGTAGTTGCAAACTCATCCTTTTAGAAACTTGTTTGGGCTGTTGAGAGGAGTAAAAAACCATCAAAAATTTCAATCCTGCATGATTCTACCAAGAAATGTGATTCTTCATTCAAAACATGATTTTTGCTATTGGGCTCTATTGAATAATGAATGTTTTGAATTTTCTCCAAAAGTAAAGTAGTTGCAAACTCATGCTTTTAGAGACTTGTTTGGGCTCATGAGAGGAGTAGAAAAACATCAAAAATTTCAGTCCTGCATGATTCTACCAAGAAATGTGTGTTCATTGAAACCGCTGGTTTTTGATAGTTTGGGCCCTATTGAATAATAAATGTTTTGAATTTTCTCCAAAAGTAAAGTAGTTGCAAACTCATGCTTTTAGAGACTTGTTTGGGCTCATGAGAGTAGAAAACCATCAGAAATTTCAGTCCTGCATGATTCTACCAAGAAATGTGTGTTCATTGAAACTGCTGGTTTTTGATAGTTTGGGCCCTATTGAATAATGAATGTTTTGAATTTTCTCCAAAAATAAAATAGTTGCAAACTCATCCTTTTAGAAACTTGTTTGGGCTGTTGAGAGGAGTAAAAAACCATCAAAAATTTCAATCCTGCATGATTCTACCAAGAAATGTGATTCTTCATTCAAAACGCTGGTTTTTGTTATTGGGCTCTGTTGAATAATGAATGTTTTGAATTTTCTCCAAAAGTAAAGTAGTTGCAAACTCATCCTTTTAGAGACTTGTTTGGGCTCATGAGAGGAGTAGAAAAACATCAAAAATTTCAGTCCTGCACGATTCTACCAAGAAATGTGTGTTCATTCAAACCGCTGGTTTTTGATATTTTGGGCCCTATTGAATAATGAATGTTTTGAATTTTCTCCAAAAGTAAAGTAGTTGCAAACTCATCCTATTAGAAACTTGTTTGGGCTGTAGAGAGGAGTAAAAAACCATCAAAAATTTCAATCCTGCATGATTTTACCAAGAAATGTGATTCTTCATTCAAAACCTGATTTTTGCTATTGGGCTCTATTGAATAATGAATGTTTTGAATTTTCTCCAAAAGTAAAGTAGTTGCAAACTCATCCTTTTAGAGACTTGTTTGGGCTCATGAGAGGAGTAGAAAAACATCAAAAATTTCAGTCCTGCACGATTCTACCAAGAAATGTGTGTTCATTCAAACCGCTGGTTTTTGATAGTTTGGGCCCTATTGAATAATGAATGTTTTGAATTTTCTCCAAAAGTAAAGTAGTTGCAAACTCATCCTTTTAGAAACTTGTTTGGGCTGTTGAGAGGAGTAAAAAACCATCAAAAATTTCAATCCTGCATGATTCTACCAAGAAATGTGATTCTTCATTCAAAACCTGATTTTTGCTATTGGGCTCTATTGAATAATGAATGTTTTGAATTTTCTTCAAAAGTAAAGTAGTTGCAAACTCATGCTTTTAGAGACTTGTTTGGGCTCATGAGAGGAGTAGAAAAACATCAAAAATTTCAGTCCTGCATGATTCTACCAAGAAATGTGTGTTCATTGAAACCGCTGGTTTTTGATAGTTTGGGCCCTATTGAATAATGAATGTTTTGAATTCTCTCCAAAAGTAAAGTAGTTGCAAATTCATCCTTTTAGAAACTTGTTTGGGCTGTTGAGAGGAGTAAAAAACCATCAAAAATTTCAATCCTGCATGATTCTACCAAGAAATGTGTGTTCATTCAAACCGCTGGTTTTTGATAGTTTGGGCCCTATTGAATAATGAATGTTTTGAATTTTCTCCAAAAGTAAAGTAGTTGCAAACTCATCCTTTTAGAAACTTGTTTGGGCTGTTGAGAGGAGTAAAAAACCATCAAAAATTTCAATCCTGCATGATTCTACCAAGAAATGTGATTCTTCATTCAAAACGCTGGTTTTTGCTATTGGGCTCTATTGAATAATGAATGTTTTGAATTTTCTCCAAAAGTAAAGTAGTTGCAAACTCATCCTTTTAGAGACTTGTTTGGGCTAATGAGAGGAGTAGAAAAACATCAAAAATTTTAGTCCTGCACGATTCTACCAAGAAATGTGTGTTCATTCAAACCGCTGGTTTTTGATAGTTTGGGCCCTATTGAATAATGAATGTTTTGAATTTTCTCCAAAAGTAAAGTAGTTGCAAACTCATCCTTTTAGAAACTTGTTTGGGTTGTTGAGAGGAGTAAAAAACCATCAAAAATTTCAATCCTGCATGATTCTACCAAGAAATGTGATTCTTCATTCAAAACCTGATTTTTGCTATTGGGCTCTATTGAATAATGAATGTTTTGAATTTTCTTCAAAAGTAAAGTAGTTGCAAACTCATGCTTTTAGAGACTTGTTTGGGCTCATGAGAGGAGTAGAAAAACATCAAAAATTTCAGTCCTGCATGATTCTACCAAGAAATGTGTGTTCATTGAAACCGCTGGTTTTTGATAGTTTGGGCCCTATTGAATAATGAATGTTTTGAATTTTCTCCAAAAGTAAAGTAGTTGCAAACTCATCCTTTTAGAAACTTGTTTGGGCTGTTGAGAGGAGTAAACAACCATCAAAAATTTCAATCCTGCATGATTCTACCAAGAAATGTGATTCTTCATTCAAAACGCTGGTTTTTGCTATTGGGCTCTATTGAATAATGAATGTTTTGAGTTTTCTCCAAAAGTAAAGTAGTTGCAAACTCATCCTTTTAGAGACTTGTTTGGGCTCATGAGAGGAGTAGAAAAACATCAAAAATTTCAGTCCTGCACGATTCTACCAAGAAATGTGTGTTCATTCAAACCGCTGGTTTTTGATATTTTGAGCCCTATTGAATAATGAATGTTTTGAATTTTCTCCAAAAGTAAAGTAGTTGCAAACTCATCCTTTTAGAAACTTGTTTGGGCTGTTGAGAGGAGTAAAAAACCATCAAAAATTTCAATCCTGCATGATTCTACCAAGAAATGTGATTCTTCATTCAAAACCTGATTTTTGCTATTGGGCTCTATTGAATAATGAATGTTTTGAATTTTCTCCAAAAGTAAAGTAGTTGCAAACTCATGCTTTTAGAGACTTGTTTGGGCTCATGAGAGGAGTAGAAAAACATCAAAAATTACAGTCCTGCATGATTCTACCAAGAAATGTGTGTTCATTGACACCGCTGGTTTTTGATAGTTTGGGCCCTATTGAATAATGAATGTTTTGAATTTTCTCCAAAAGTAAAGTAGTTGCAAACTCATGCTTTTAGAGACTTGTTTGGGCTCATGAGAGGAGTAGAAAAACATCAAAAATTTCAGTCCTGCATGATTCTACCAAGAAATGTGTGTTCATTGAAACCGCTGGTTTTTCATAGTTTGGGCCCTATTGAATAATGAATGTTTTGAATTTTCTCCAAAAGTAAAGTAGTTTCAAACTCATCCTTTTAGAGACTTGTTTGGGCTAATGAGAGGAGTAGAAAAACATCAAAAATTTCAGTCCTGCACGATTCTACCAAGAAATGTGTGTTCATTGAAACCGCTGGTTTTTGATAGTTTGGGCCCTATTGAATAATGAATGTTTTGAATTTTCTCCAAAAGTAAAGTAGTTGCAAACTCATCCTTTTAGAAACTTGTTTGGGCTGTTGAGAGGAGTAAAAAACCATCAAAAATTTCAATCTTGCATGATTCTACCAAGAAATGTGATTCTTCATTCAAAACCTGATTTTTGCTATTGGGCTCTATTGAATAATGAATGTTTTGAATTTTCTCCAAAAGTAAAGTAGTTGCAAACTCATGCTTTTAGAGACTTGTTTGGGCTCATGAGAGGAGTAGAAAAACATCAAAAATTTCAGTCCTGCATGATTCTACCAAGAAATGTGTGTTCATTGAAACCGCTGGTTTTTGATAGTTTGGGCCCTATTGAATAATTAATGTTTTGAATTTTCTCCAAAAGTAAAGTAGTTGCAAACTCATGCTTTTAGAGACTTGTTTGGGCTCATGAGAGTAGAAAAACATCAGAAAATTCAGTCCTGCATGATTCTACCAAGAAATGTGTGTTCATTGAAACCGCTGGTTTTTGATAGTTTGGGCCCTATTGAATAATGAATGTTTTGAATTTTCTCCAAAAATAAAATAGTTGCAAACTCATCCTTTTAGAAACTTGTTTGGGCTGTTGAGAGGAGTAAAAAACCATCAAAAATTTCAATCCTGCATGATTCTACCAAGAAATGTGATTCTTCATTCAAAACCTGATTTTTGCTATTGGGCTCTATTGAATAATGAATGTTTTGAATTTTCTCCAAAAGTAAAGTAGTTGCAAACTCATGCTTTTAGACACTTGTTTGGGCTCATGAGAGGAGTAGAAAAACATCAAAAATTTCAGTCCTGCATGATTCTACCAAGAAATGTGTGTTCATTGAAACCGCTGGTTATTGATAGTTTGGGCCATATTGAATAATGAATGTTTTGAATTTTCTCCAAAAGTAAAGTAGTTGCAAACTCATCCTTTTAGAAACTTGTTTGGGCTGCTGAGAGCAGTAAAAAACCATCAAAAATTTCAATCCTGCATGATTCTACCAAGAAATGTGATTCTTCATTCAAAACGCTGGTTTTTGCTATTGGGCTCTATTGAATAATGAATGTTTTGAATTTTCTCCAAAAGTAAAGTAGTTGCAGACTCATCCTTTTAGAGACTTGTTTGGGCTAATGAGAGGAGTAGAAAAACATCAAAAATTTCAGTCCTGCACGATTCTACCAAGAAATGTGTGTTCATTGAAACCGCTGGTTTTTGATAGTTTGGGCCCTATTGAATTATGAATGTTTTGAATTTTCTCCAAAAGTAAAGTAGTTGCAAACTCATCCTTTTAGAAACTTGTTTGGGCTGTTGAGAGGAGTAAAAAACCATCAAAAATTTCAATCCTGCATGATTCTACCAAGAAATGTGATTCTTCATTCAAAACCTGATTTTTGCTATTGGGCTCTATTGAATAATGAATGTTTTGAATTTTCTCCAAAAGTAAAGTAGTTGCAAACTCATGCTTTTAGAGACTTGTTTGGTCTCATGAGAGGAGTAGAAAAACATCAAAAATTTCAGTCCTGCATGATTCTACCAAGAAATGTGTGTTCATTGAAACCGCTGGTTTTTGATAGTTTGGGCCCTATTGAATAATGAATGTTTTGAATTTTCTCCAAAAGTAAAGTAGTTGCAAACTCATCCTTTTAGAAACTTGTTTGGGCTGTTGAGAGGAGTAAGGCCGGTTTCACATTAGCGCATTTTCAGCACGCGCACGGCCGGGGGTAGCTCCGCCCCCGATCCGGCTCTCTGCCCGGCGTGCCCGCCCCTTCCTTGTAGCGCCGCCTCCTAGCGGACAGCGGCGCCTGCGATTGGCGCACCCTATCTTTAGCATAGGGTGCGCCGATCGTGCGCAGGCCGTGCGCTAGTTGCGCTTTGACCTGCGCTGCGCACTTTTGACAGTGCGCCGTGCACGCCAAAATCAAACTTTTCGGATTTTGGCGCGCACGGCGCACCGTCAAAAGTGCGCAGCGCAGGTCAAAGCGCAACTAGCGCACGGCCTGCGCACGATCGGCGCACCCTATGCTAAAGATAGGGTGCGCCGATCGCAGGCGCCGCTGTCCGCTAGGAGGCGGCGCTACAAGGAAGGGGCGGGCACGTCGGGCAGAGAGCCGGATCGGGGGCGGAGCTACCCCCGGCCGTGCGCGCGCTGAAAATGCGCTAATGTGAAACCAGCCTAAACAACCATCAAAAATTTCAATCCTGCATGATTCAACCAAGAAATGTGATTCTTCATTCAAAACGCTGGTTTTTGCTATTGGGCTCTATTGAATAATGAATGTTTTGAATTTTCTCCAAAAGTAAAGTAGTTGCAAACTCATCCTTTTAGAGACTTGTTTGTGCTCATGAGAGGAGTAGAAAAACATCAAAAATTTCAGTCCTGCACGATTCTACCAAGAAATGTGTGTTCATTGAAACCGCTGGTTTTTGATAGTTTGGGCCCTATTGAATAATGAATGTTTTGAATTTTCTCCAAAAGTAAAGTAGTTGCAAACTCCACCTTTTAGAAACTTGTTTGGGCTGTTGAGAGGAGTAAAAAACCATCAAAAATTTCAATCCTGCATGATTCTACCAAGAAATGTGATTCTTCATTCAAAACCTGATTTTTGCTATTGGGCTCTATTGAATAATGAATGTTTTGAATTTTCTCCAAAAGTAAAGTAGTTGCAAACTCATGCTTTTAGAGACTTGTTTGGGCTCATGAGAGGAGTAGAAAAACATCAAAAATTTCAGTCCTGCATGATTCTACCAAGAAATGTGTGTTCATTCAAACCGCTGGTTTTTGATAGTTTGGGCCCTATTGAATAATGAATGTTTTGAATTTTCTCCAAAAGTAAAGTAGTTGCAAACTCATCCTTTTAGAAACTTGTTTGGGCTGTTGAGAGGAGTAAAAAACCATCATAAATTTCAATCCTGCATGATTGTACCAAGAAATGTGATTCTTCATTCAAAACGCTGGTTTTTGCTATTGGGCTCTATTGAATAATGAATGTTTTGAATTTTCTCCAAAAGTAAAGTAGTTGCAAACTCATCCTTTTAGAGACTTGTTTGGGCTCATGAGAGGAGTAGAAAAACATCAAAAATTTCAGTCCTGCACGATTCTACCAAGAAATGTGTGTTCATTCAAACCGCTGGTTTTTGATATTTTGGGCCCTATTGAATAATGAATGTTTTGAATTTTCTCCAAAAGTAAAGTAGTTGCAAACTCATCCTTTTAGAAACTTGTTTGGGCTGTTGAGAGGAGTAAAAAACCATCAAAAATTTCAATCCTGCATGATTCTACCAAGAAATGTGATTCTTCATTCAAAACCTGATTTTTGCTATTGGGCTCTATTGAATAATGAATGTTTTGAATTTTCTTCAAAAGTAAAGTAGTTGCAAACTCATGCTTTTAGAGACTTGTTTGGGCTCATGAGAGGAGTAGAAAAACATCAAAAATTTCAGTCCTGCATGATTCTACCAAGAAATGTGTGTTCATTGAAACCGCTGGTTTTTGATAGTTTGGGCCCTATTGAATAATGAATGTTTTGAATTCTCTCCAAAAGTAAAGTAGTTGCAAATTCATCCTTTTAGAAACTTGTTTGGGCTGTTGAGAGGAGTAAAAAACCATCAAAAATTTCAATCCTGCATGATTCTACCAAGAAATGTGATTCTTCATTCAAAACGCTGGTTTTTGCTATTGGGCTCTATTGAATAATGAATGTTTTGAATTTTCTCCAAAAGTAAAGTAGTTGCAAACTCATCCTTTTAGAGACTTATTTGGGCTCATGAGAGGAGTAGAAAAACATTAAAAATTTCAGTCCTGCACGATTCTACCAAGAAATGTGTGTTCATTCAAACCGCTGGTTTTTGATATTTTGGGCCCTATTGAATAATGAATGTTTTGAATTTTCTCCAAAAGTAAAGTAGTTGCAAACTCATCCTTTTAGACACTTGTTTGGGCTGTTGAGAGGAGTAAAAAACCATCAAAAATTTCAATCCTGCATGATTCTACCAAGAAATGTGATTCTTCATTCAAAACGCTGGTTTTTGCTATTGGGCTCTATTGAATAATGAATGTTTTGAATTTTCTCCAAAATTAAAGTCTTTGCAAACTCATGCTTTTAGAGACTTGTTTGGGCTCATGAGAGGAGTAGAAAAACATCAAAAATTTCAGTCCTGCATGATTCTACCAAGAAATGTGTGTTCATTGAAACCGCTGGTTTTTGATAGTTTGGGCCCTATTGAATAATGAATGTTTTGAATTTTCTCCAAAAGTAAAGTAGTTGCAAACTCATCCTTTTAGAAACTTGTTTGGGCTGTTGAGAGCAGTAAAAAACCATCAAAAATTTCAATCCTGCATGATTCTACCAAGAAATGTGATTCTTCATTCAAAACGCTGGTTTTTGCTATTGGGCTCTATTGAATAATGAATGTTTTGAATTTTCTCCAAAAGTAAAGTAGTTGCAGACTCATCCTTTTAGAGACTTGTTTGGGCTAATGAGAGGAGTAGAAAAACATCAAAAATTTCAGTCCTGCACGATTCTACCAAGAAATGTGTGTTCATTCAAACCGCTGGTTTTTGATATTTTGGGCCCTATTGAATAATGAATGTTTTGAATTTTCTCCAAAAGTAAAGTAGTTGCAAACTCATCCTTTTCGAAACTTGTTTGGGCTGTTGAGAGGAGTAAAAAACCATCAAAAATGTCAATCCTGCATGATTCTACCAAGAAATGTGATTCTTCATTCAAAACCTGATTTTTGCTATTGGGCTCTATTGAATAATGAATGTTTTGAATTTTCTCCAAAAGTAAAGTAGTTGCAAACTCATGCTTTTAGAGACTTGTTTGGGCTCATGAGAGGAGTAGAAAAACATCAAAAATTTCAGTCCTGCATGATTCTACCAAGAAATGTGTTCATTGAAACCGCTGGTTTTTGATAGTTTGGGCCCTATTGAATAATGAATGTTTTGAATTTTCTCCAAAAGTAAAGTAGTTGCAAACTCATCCTTTTAGAAACTTGTTTGGGCTGTTGAGAGGAGTAAAAAACCATCAAAAATTTCAATCCTGCATGATTCTACCAAGAAATGTGATTCTTCATTCAAAACGCTGGTTTTTGCTATTGGGCTCTATTGAATAATGAATGTTTTCAATTTTCTCCAAAAGTAAAGTAGTTGCAAACTCATCCTTTTAGAAACTTGTTTGGGCTGTTGAGAGGAGTAAAAAACCATCAAAAATTTCAATCCTGCGTTATTTTACCAAGAAATGTGATTCTTCATTCAAAACCTGATTTTTGCTCTTGGGCTCTATTGAATAATGAATGTTTTGAATTTTCTCCAAAAGTAAAGTAGTTGCAAACTCATACTTTTAGAGACTTGTTTGGGCTCATGAGAGGAGTAGAAAAACATCAAAAATTTCAGTCCTGCATGATCCCACCAAGAAATGTGTGTTTATTGAAACCACTGGTTTTTGATAGTTTGGGCCCTATTGAATAATGAATGTTTTGAATTTTCTCCAAAAATAAAGTAGTTGCAAACTCATCCTTTTAGAAACTTGTTTGGGCTGTTGAGAGGAGTAAAAAACCATCAATAATTTCAATCCTGCATGATTCTACCAAGAAATGTGATTCTTTATTCAAAACGCAGGTTTTTGCTATTGGGCTCTATTGAATAATGAATGTTTTGAATTTTCTCCAAAAGTAAAGTAGTTGCAAACTCATCCTTTTAGAGACTTGTTTGGGCTCATGAGAGGAGTAGAAAAACATCAAAAATTTCAGTCCTGCACGATTCTACCAAGAAATGTGTGTTCATTCAAACCGCTGATTTTTGATATTTTGGGCCCTATTGAATAATGAATGTTTTGAATTTTCTCCAAAAGTAAAGTAGTTGCAAACTCATCCTTTTAGAAACTTGTTTGGGCTGTTGAGAGGAGTAAAAAACCATCAAAAATTTCAATCCTGCATGATTCTACCAAGAAATGTGATTCTTCATTCAAAACCTGATTTTTGCTATTGGGCTCTATTGAATAATGAATGTTTTGAATTTTCTCCAAAAGTAAAGTAGTTGCAAACTCATGCTTTTAGAGACTTGTTTGGGCTCATGAGAGGAGTAGAAAAACATCAAAAATTTCAGTCCTGCATGATTCTACCAAGAAATGTGTGTTCATTGAAACCGCTGGTTTTTGATAGTTTGGGCCCTATTGAATAATGAATGTTTTGAATTTTCTCCAAAAGTAAAGTAGTTGCAAACTTATCCTTTTAGAAACTTGTTTGGGCTGTTGAGAGGAGTAAAAAACCATCAAAAATTTCAATCCTGCATGATTCTACCAAGAAATGTGATTCTTCATTCAAAACGCTGGTTTTTGCTATTGGGCTCTATTGAATAATGAATGTTTTGAATTTTCTCCAAAAGTAAAGTAGTTGCAAACTCATCCTTTTAGAGACTTGTTTGGGCTAATGAGAGGAGTAGAAAAACATCAAAAATTTCAGTCCTGCACGATTCTACCAAGAAATGTGTGTTCATTCAAACCGCTGGTTTTTGATAGCTTGGGCCCTATTGAATAATGAATGTTTTGAATTTTCTCCAAAAGTAAAGTAGTTGCAAACTCATCCTTTTAGAAACTTGTTTGGGTTGTTGAGAGGAGTAAAAAACCATCAAAAATTTCAATCCTGCATGATTCTACCAAGAAATGTGATTCTTCATTCAAAACCTGATTTTTGCTATTGGGCTCTATTGAATAATGAATGTTTTGAATTTTCTTCAAAAGTAAAGTAGTTGCAAACTCATGCTTTTAGAGACTTGTTTGGGCTAATGAGAGGAGTAGAAAAACATCAAAAATTTCAGTCCTGCATGATTCTAACAAGAAATGTGTGTTCATTGAAACCGCTGGTTTTTGATAGTTTGGGCCCTATTGAATAATGAATGTTTTGAATTTTCTCCAAAAGTAAAGTAGTTGCAAACTCATCCTTTTAGAAACTTGTTTGGGCTGTTGAGAGGAGTAAACAACCATCAAAAATTTCAATCCTGAATTATTCTACCAAGAAATGTGATTCTTCATTCAAAACGCTGGTTTTTGCTATTGGGCTCTATTGAATAATGAATGTTTTGAGTTTTCTCCAAAAGTAAAGTAGTTGCAAACTCATCCTTTTAGAGACTTGTTTGGGCTCATGAGAGGAGTAGAAAAACATCAAAAATTTCAGTCCTGCACGAATCTACCAAGAAATGTGTGTTCATTCAAACCGCTGGTTTTTGATATTTTGGGCCCTATTGAATAATGAATGTTTTGAATTTTCTCCAAAAGTAAAGTAGTTGCAAACTCATCCTTTTAGAAACTTGTTTGGGCTGTTGAGAGGAGTAAAAAACCATCAAAAATTTCAATCCTGCATGATTCTACCAAGAAATGTGATTCTTCATTCAAAACCTGATTTTTGCTATTGGGCTCTATTGAATAATGAATGTTTTGAATTTTCTCCAAAAGTAAAGTAGTTGCAAACTCATGCTTTTAGAGACTTGTTTGGGCTCATGAGAGGAGTAGAAAAACATCAAAAATTACAGTCCTGCATGATTCTACCAAGAAATGTGTGTTCATTGACACCGCTGGTTTTTGATAGTTTGGGCCCTATTGAATAATGAATGTTTTGAATTTTCTCCAAAAGTAAAGTAGTTGCAAACTCATGCTTTTAGAGACTTGTTTGGTCTCATGAGAGGAGTAGAAAAACATCAAAAATTTCAGTCCTGCATGATTCTACCAAGAAATGTGTGTTCATTGAAACTGCTGGTTTTTGATAGTTTGGGCCCTATTGAATAATGAATGTTTTGAATTTTCTCCAAAAGTAAAGTAGTTGCAAACTCATCCTTTTAGAGACTTGTTTGGGCTAATGAGAGGAGTAGAAAAACATCAAAAATTTCAGTCCTGCACGATTCTACCAAGAAATGTGTGTTCATTGAAACCGCTGGTTTTTGATAGTTTGGGCCCTATTGAATAATGAATGTTTTGAATTTTCTCCAAAAGTAAAGTAGTTGCAAACTCATCCTTTTAGAAACTTGTTTGGGCTGTTGAGAGGAGTAAAAAACCATCACAAATTTCAATCTTGCATGATTCTACCAAGAAATGTGATTCTTCATTCAAAACCTGATTTTTGCTATTGGGCTCTATTGAATAATGAATGTTTTGAATTTTCTCCAAAAGTAAAGTAGTTGCAAACTCATGCTTTTAGAGACTTGTTTGGGCTCATGAGAGGAGTAGAAAAACATCAAAAATTTCAGTCCTGCATGATTCTACCAAGAAATGTGTGTTCATTGAAACCGCTGGTTTTTGATAGTTTGGGCCCTATTGAATAATGAATGTTTTGAATTTTCTCCAAAAGTAAAGTAGTTGCAAACTCATGCTTTTAGAGACTTGTTTGGGCTCATGAGAGTAGAAAAACATCAGAAATTTCAGTCCTGCATGATTCTACCAAGAAATGTGTGTTCATTGAAACCGCTGGTTTTTGATAGTTTGGGCCCTATTGAATAATGAATGTTTTGAATTTTCTCCAAAAATAAAATAGTTGCAAACTCATCCTTTTAGAAACTTGTTTGGGCTGTTGAGCGGAGTAAAAAACCATCAAAAATTTCAATCCTGCATGATTCTACCAAGAAATGTGATTCTTCATTCAAAACCTGATTTTTGCTATTGGGCTCTATTGAATAATGAATGTTTTGAATTTTCTCCAAAAGTAAAGTAGTTGCAAACTCATGCTTTTAGAGACTTGTTTGGGCTCATGAGAGGAGTAGAAAAACATCAAAAATTTCAGTCCTGCATGATTCTACCAAGAAATGTGTGTTCATTCAAACCGCTGGTTTTTGAAAGTTTGGGCCCTATTGAATAATGAATGTTTTGAATTTTCTCCAAAAGTAAAGTAGTTGCAAACTCATCCTTTTAGAAACTTGTTTGGGCTGTTGAGAGGAGTAAAAAACCATCAAAAATTTCAATCCTGCATGATTCTACCAAGAAATGTGATTCTCCATTCAAAACGCTGGTTTTTGCTATTGGGCTCTATTGAATAATGAATGTTTTGAATTTTCTCCAAAAGTAAAGTAGTTGCAAACTCATGCTTTTAGAGACTTGTTTGGGCTCATGAGAGGAGTAGAAAAACATCAAAAATTTCAGTCCTGCATGATCCCACCAAGAAATGTGTGTTTATTGAAACCACTGTTTTTTGATAGTTTGGGCCCTATTGAATAATGAATGTTTTGAATTTTCTCCAAAAATAAAGTAGGTGCAAACTCATCCTTTTAGAAACTTGTTTGGGCTGTTGAGAGGAGTAAAAAACCATCAAAAATTTCAATCCTGCATGATTCTACCAAGAAATGTGATTCTTCATTCAAAACGCAGGTTTTTGCTATTGGGCTCTATTGAATAATGAATGTTTTGAATTTTCTCCAAAAGTAAAGTAGTTGCAAACTAATCCTTTTAGAGACTTGTTTGGGCTCATGAGAGGAGTAGAAAAACATCAAAAATTTCAGTCCTGCACGATTCTACCAAGAAATGTGTGTTCATTCAAACCGCTGGTTTTTGATATTTTGGGCCCTATTGAATAATGAATGTTTTGAATTTTCTCCAAAAGTAAAGTAGTTGCAAACTCATCCTTTTAGAAACTTGTTTGGGCTGTTGAGAGGAGTAAAAAACCATCAAAAATTTCAATCCTGCATGATTCTACCAAGAAATGTGATTCTTCATTCAAAACCTGATTTTTGCTATTGGGCTCTATTGAATAATGAATGTTTTGAATTTTCTCCAAAAGTAAAGTAGTTGCAAACTCATCCCTTTAGAGACTTGTTTGGGCTCATGAGAGGAGTAGAAAAACATCAAAAATTTCAGTCCTGCATGATTCTACCAAGAAATGTGTGTTCATTCAAACCGCTGGTTTTTGATAGTTTGGGCCCTATTGAATAATGAATGTTTTGAATTTTCTCCAAAAGTAAAGTAGTTGCAAACTCATCCTTTTAGAGACTTGTTTGGGCTAATGAGAGGAGTAGAAAAACATCAAACATTTTAGTCCTGCACGATTCTACCAAGAAATGTGTGTTCATTCAAACCGCTGGTTTTTGATAGTTTGGGCCCTATTGAATAATGAATGTTTTGAATTTTCTCCAAAAGTAAAGTAGTTGCAAACTCATCCTTTTAGAAACTTGTTTGGGTTGTTGAGAGGAGTAAAAAACCATCAAAAATTTCAATCCTGCATGATTCTACCAAGAAATGTGATTCTTCATTCAAAACCTGATTTTTGCTATTGGGCTCTATTGAATAATGAATGTTTTGAATTTTCTTCAAAAGTAAAGTAGTTGCAAACTCATGCTTTTAGAGACTTGTTTGGGCTCATGAGAGGAGTAGAAAAACATCAAAAATTTCAGTCCTGCATGATTCTACCAAGAAATGTGTGTTCATTGAAACCGCTGGTTTTTGATAGTTTGGGCCCTATTGAATAATGAATGTTTTGAATTTTCTCCAAAAGTAAAGTAGTTGCAAACTCATCCTTTTAGAAACTTGTTTGGGCTGTTGAGAGGAGTAAACAACCATCAAAAATTTCAATCCTGCATGATTCTACCAAGAAATGTGATTCTTCATTCAAAACGCTGGTTTTTGCTATTGGGCTCTATTGAATAATGAATGTTTTGAGTTTTCTCCAAAAGTAAAGTAGTTGCAAACTCATCCTTTTAGAGACTTGTTTGGGCTCATGAGAGGAGTAGAAAAACATCAAAAATTTCAGTCCTGCACGATTCTACCAAGAAATGTGTGTTCATTCAAACCGCTGGTTTTTGATATTTTGAGCCCTATTGAATAATGAATGTTTTGAATTTTCTCCAAAAGTAAAGTAGTTGCAAACTCATCCTTTTAGAAACTTGTTTGGGCTGTTGAGAGGAGTAAAAAACCATCAAAAATTTCAATCCTGCATGATTCTACCAAGAAATGTGATTCTTCATTCAAAACCTGATTTTTGCTATTGGGCTCTATTGAATAATGAATGTTTTGAATTTTCTCCAAAAGTAAAGTAGTTGCAAACTCATGCTTTTAGAGACTTGTTTGGGCTCATGAGAGGAGTAGAAAAACATCAAAAATTACAGTCCTGCATGATTCTACCAAGAAATGTGTGTTCATTGACACCGCTGGTTTTTGATAGTTTGGGCCCTATTGAATAATGAATGTTTTGAATTTTCTCCAAAAGTAAAGTAGTTGCAAACTCATGCTTTTAGAGACTTGTTTGGGCTCATGAGAGGAGTAGAAAAACATCAAAAATTTCAGTCCTGCATGATTCTACCAAGAAATGTGTGTTCATTGAAACCGCTGGTTTTTGATAGTTTGGGCCCTATTGAATAATGAATGTTTTGAATTTTCTCCAAAAGTAAAGTAGTTGCAAACTCATCCTTTTAGAGACTTGTTTGGGCTCATGAGAGGAGTAGAAAAACATCAAAAATTGCAGTCCTGCACGATTCTACCAAGAAATGTGTGTTCATTGAAACCGCTGGTTTTTGATAGTTTGGGCCCTATTGAATAATGAATGTTTTGAATTTTCTCCAAAAGTAAAGTAGTTGCAAACTCATCCTTTTAGAAACTTGTTTGGGCTGTTGAGAGGAGTAAAAAACCATCAAAAATTTCAATCTTGCTTGATTCTACCAAGAAATGTGATTCTTCATTCAAAACATGATTTTTGCTATAGGGCTCTATTGAATAATGAATGTTTTGAATTTTCTCCAAAAGTAAAGTAGTTGCAAACTCATGCTTTTAGAGACTTGTTTGGGCTCATGAGAGGAGTAGAAAAACATCAAAAATTTCAGTCCTGCATGATTCTACCAAGAAATGTGTGTTCATTGAAACCGCTGGTTTTTGATAGTTTGGGCCCTATTGAATAATGAATGTTTTGAATTTTCTCCAAAAGTAAAGTAGTTGCAAACTCATGCTTTTAGAGACTTGTTTGGGCTCATGAGAGTAGAAAAACATCAGAAAATTCAGTCCTGCATGATTCTACCAAGAAATGTGTGTTCATTGAAACCGCTGGTTTTTGATAGTTTGGGCCCTATTGAATAATGAATGTTTTGAATTTTCTCCAAAAATAAAATAGTTGCAAACTCATCCTTTTAGAAACTTGTTTGGGCTGTTGAGAGGAGTAAAAAACCATCAAAAATTTCAATCCTGCATGATTCTACCGAGAAATGTGATTCTTCATTCAAAACCTGATTTTTGCTATTGGGCTCTATTGAATAATGAATGTTTTGAATTTTCTCCAAAAGTAAAGTAGTTGCAAACTCATGCTTTTAGAGACTTGTTTGGGCTCATGAGAGGAGTAGAAAAACATCAAAAATTTCAGTCCTGCATGATTCTACCAAGAAATGTGTGTTCATTGAAACCGCTGGTTTTTGATAGTTTGGGCCCTATTGAATAATGAATGTTTTGAATTTTCTCCAAAAGTAAAGTAGTTGCAAACTCATCCTTTTAGAAACTTGTTTGGGCTGTTGAGAGCAGTAAAAAACCATCAAAAATTTCAATCCTGCATGATTCTACCAAGAAATGTGATTCTTCATTCAAAACGCTGGTTTTTGCTATTGGGCTCTATTGAATAATGAATGTTTTGAATTTTCTCCAAAAGTAAAGTAGTTGCAGACTCATCCTTTTAGAGACTTGTTTGGGCTAATGAGAGGAGTAGAAAAACATCAAAAATTTCAGTCCTGCACGATTCTACCAAGAAATGTGTGTTCATTCAAACCGCTGGTTTTTGATAGTTTGGGCCCTATTGAATAATGAATGTTTTGAATTTTCTCCAAAAGTAAAGTAGTTGCAAACTCATCCTTTTAGAAACTTGTTTGGGCTGTTGAGAGGAGTAAAAAAACATCAAAAATTTCAATGCTGCATGATTCTACCAAGAAATGTGATTCTTCATTCAAAACCTGATTTTTGCTATTGGGCTCTATTGAATAATGAATGTTTTGAATTTTCTCCAAAAGTAAAGTAGTTGCAAACTCATGCTTTTAGAGACTTGTTTGGGCTCATGAGAGGAGTAGAAAAACATCAAAAATTTCAGTCCTGCATGATTCTACCAAGAAATGTGTGTTCATTGAAACCGCTGGTTTTTGATAGTTTGGGCCCTATTGAATTATGAATGTTTTGAATTTTCTCCAAAAGTAAAGTAGTTGCAAACTCATCCTTTTAGAAACTTGTTTGGGCTGTTGAGAGGAGTAAAAAACCATCAAAAATTTCAATCCTGCATGATTCTACCAAGAAATGTGATTCTTCATTCAAAACCTTATTTTTGCTATTGGGCTCTATTGAATAATGAATGTTTTGAATTTTCTCCAAAAGTAAAGTAGTTGCAAACTCATGCTTTTAGAGACTTGTTTGGTCTCATGAGAGGAGTAGAAAAACATCAAAAATTTCAGTCCTGCACGATTCTACCAAGAAATGTGTGTTCATTGAAACCGCTGGTTTTTGATAGTTTGGGCGCTATTGAATAATGAATGTTTTGAATTTTCTCCAAAAGTAAAGTAGTTGCAAACTCCACCTTTTAGAAACTTGTTTGGGCTGTTGAGAGGAGTAAAAAACCATCAAAAATTTCAATCCTGCATGATTCTACCAAGAAATGTGATTCTTCATTCAAAACCTGATTTTTGCTATTGGGCTCTATTGAATAATGAATGTTTTGAATTTTCTCCAAAAGTAAAGTAGTTGCAAACTCATGCTTTTAGAGACTTGTTTGGGCTCATGAGAGGAGTAGAAAAACATCAAAAATTTCAGTCCTGCATGATTCTACCAAGAAATGTGTGTTCATTCAAACCGCTGGTTTTTGATAGTTTGGGCCCTATTGAATAATGAATGTTTTGAATTTTCTACAAAAGTAAAGTAGTTGCAAACTCATCCTTTTAGAAACTTGTTTGGGCTGTTGAGAGGAGTAAAAAACCATCAAAAATTTCAATCCTGCATGATTCTACCAAGAAATGTGATTCTTCATTCAAAACCTGATTTTTGCTATTGGGCTCTATTGAATATTGAATGTTTTGAATTTTCTCCAAAAGTAAAGTAATTGCAAACTCATGCTTTTAGAGACTTGTTTGGGCTCATGAGAGGAGTAGAAAAACATCAAAAATTTCAGTCCTGCATGATTCTACCAAGAAATGTGTGTTCATTGAAACCGCTGGTTTTTGATAGTTTGGGCCCTATTGAATAATGAATGTTTTGAATTTTCTCCAAAAGTAAAGTAGTTGCAAACTCATCCTTTTAGAAACTTGTTTGGGCTGTTGAGAGGAGTAAAAAACCATCATAAATTTCAATCCTGCATGATTCTACCAAGAAATGTGATTCTTCATTCAAAACGCTGGTTTTTGCTATTGGGCTCTATTGAATAATGAATGTTTTGAATTTTCTCCAAAAGTAAAGTAGTTGCAAACTCATCCTTTTAGAGACTTGTTTGGGCTCATGAGAGGAGTAGAAAAACATCAAAAATTTCAGTCCTGCACGATTCTACCAAGAAATGTGTGTTCATTCAAACCGCTGGTTTTTGATATTTTGGGCCCTATTGAATAATGAATGTTTTGAATTTTCTCCAAAAGTAAAGTAGTTGCAAACTCATCCTTTTAGAAACTTGTTTGGGCTGTTGAGAGGAGTAAAAAACCATCAAAAATTTCAATCCTGCATGATTCTACCAAGAAATGTGATTCTTCATTCAAAACCTGATTTTTGCTATTGGGCTCTATTGAATAATGAATGTTTTGAATTTTCTCCAAAAGTAAAGTAGTTGCAAACTCATGCTTTTAGAGACTTGTTTGGGCTCATGAGAGGAGTAGAAAAACATCAAAAATTTCAGTCCTGCATGATTCTACCAAGAAATGTGTGTTCATTGAAACCGCTGGTTTTTGTTAGTTTGGGCCGTATTGAATAATGAATGTTTTGAATTTTCTACAAAAGTAAAGTAGTTGCAAACTCATCCTTTTAGAAACTTGTTTGGGCTGTTGAGAGGAGTAAAAAACCATCAAAAATTTCAATCCTGCATGATTCTACCAAGAAATGTGATTCTTCATTCAAAACGCTGGTTTTTGCTATTGGGCTCTATTGAATAATGAATGTTTTGAATTTTCTCCAAAAGTAAAGTAGTTGCAAACTCATCCTTTTAGAGACTTGTTTGGGCTCATGAGAGGAGTAAAAAAACATCAAAAATTTCAGTCCTGCACGATTCTACCAAGAAATGTGTGTTCATTGTAACCGCTGGTTTTTGATAGTTTGGGCCCTATTGAATAATGAATGTTTTGAATTTTCTCCAAAAGTAAAGTAGTTGCAAACTCAACCTTTTAGAAACTTGTTTGGGCTGTTGAGAGGAGTAAAAAACCATCAAAAATTTCAATCCTGCATGATTCTACCAAGAAATGTGATTCTTCATTCAAAACCTGATTTTTGCTATTGGGCTCTATTGAATAATGAATGTTTTGAATTTTCTCCAAAAGTAAAGTAGTTGCAAACTCATGCTTTTAGAGACTTGTTTGGGCTCATGAGAGGAGTAGAAAAACATCAAAAATTTCAGTCCTGCATGATTCTACCAAGAAATGTGTGTTCATTCAAACCGCTGGTTTTTGATAGTTTGGGCCCTATTGAATAATGAATGTTTTGAATTTTCTCCAAAAGTAAAGTAGTTGCAAACTCATCCTTTTAGAAACTTGTTTGGGCTGTTGAGAGGAGTAAAAAACCATCAAAAATTTCAATCCTGCATGATTCTACCAAGAAATGTGA
The DNA here is from genome assembly GCF_039654945.1 of Dendrobates tinctorius. Classification (NCBI taxonomy): domain Eukaryota; kingdom Metazoa; phylum Chordata; class Amphibia; order Anura; family Dendrobatidae; genus Dendrobates; species Dendrobates tinctorius. Next base: position 30,094,164 of record NW_027361793.1, read on the forward strand.
TTCTTCATTCAAAACCTGATTTTTGCTATTGGGCTCTATTGAATATTGAATGTTTTGAATTTTCTCCAAAAGTAAAGTAATTGCAAACTCATGCTTTTAGAGACTTGTTTGGGCTCATGAGAGGAGTAGAAAAACATCAAAAATTTCAGTCCTGCATGATTCTACCAAGAAATGTGTGTTCATTGAAACCGCTGGTTTTTGATAGTTTGGGCCCTATTGAATAATGAATGTTTTGAATTTTCTCCAAAAGTAAAGTAGTTGCAAACTCATCCTTTTAGAAACTTGTTTGGGCTGTTGAGAGGAGTAAAAAACCATCAAAAATTTCAATCCTGCATGATTCTACCAAGAAATGTGATTCTTCATTCAAAACGCTGGTTTTTGCTATTGGGCTCTATTGAATAATGAATGTTTTGAATTTTCTCCAAAAGTAAAGTAGTTGCAAACTCATCCTTTTAGAGACTTGTTTGGGCTCATGAGAGGAGTAGAAAAACATCAAAAATTTCAGTCCTGCACGATTCTACCAAGAAATGTGTGTTCATTCAAACCGCTGGTTTTTGATATTTTGGGCCCTATTGAATAATGAATGTTTTGAATTTTCTCCAAAAGTAAAGTAGTTGCAAACTCATCCTTTTAGAAACTTGTTTGGGCTGTTGAGAGGAGTAAAAAACCATCAAAAATTTCAATCCTGCATGATTCTACCAAGAAATGTGATTCTTCATTCAAAACGCTGGTTTTTGCTATTGGGCTCTATTGAATAATGAATGTTTTGAATTTTCTCCAAAAGTAAAGTAGTTGCAAACTCATGCTTTTAGAGACTTGTTTGGGCTAATGAGAGGAGTAGAAAAACATCAAAAATTTCAGTCCTGCATGATTCTACCAAGAAATGTGTGTTCATTGAAACTGCTGGTTTTTGATAGTTTGGGCCCTATTGAATAATGAATGTTTTGAATTTTCTCCAAAAGTAAAGTAGTTGCAAACTCATCCTTTTAGAAACTTGTTTGGGCTGTTGAGAGGAGTAAAAAACCATCAAAAATTTCAATCCTGCATTATTTTACCAAGAAATGTGATTCTTCATTCAAAACCTGATTTTTGCTCTTGGGCTCTATTGAATAATGAATGTTTTGCATTTTCTCCAAAAGTAAAGTAGTTGCAAACTCATGCTTTTAGAGACTTGTATGGGCTCATGAGAGGAGTAGAAAAACATCAAAAATTTCAGTCCTGCATGATCCCACCAAGAAATGTGTGTTTATTGAAACCACTGGTTTTTGATAGTTTGGGCCCTATTGAATAATGAATGTTTTGAATTTTCTCCAAAAATAAAGTAGTTGCAAACTCATCCTTTTAGAAACTTGTTTGGGCTGTTGAGAGGAGTAAAAAACCATCAAAAATTTCAATCCTGCATGATTCTACCAAGAAATGTGATTCTTCATTCAAAACGCAGGTTTTTGCTATTGGGCTCTATTGAATAATGAATGTTTTGAATTTTCTCCAAAACTAAAGTAGTTGCAAACTCATCCTTTTAGAGACTTGTTTGGGCTCATGAGAGGAGTAGAAAAACATCAAAAATTTCAGTCCTGCACGATTCTACCAAGAAATGTGTGTTCATTCAAACCGCTGGTTTTTGATATTTTGGGCCCTATTGAATAATGAATGTTTTGAATTTTCTCCAAAAGTAAAGTAGTTGCAAACTCATCCTTTTAGAAACTTGTTTGGGCTGTTGAGAGGAGTAAAAAACCATCAAAAATTTCAATCCTGCATGATTCTACCAAGAAATGTGATTCTTCATTCAAAACCTGATTTTTGCTATTGGGCTCTATTGAATAATGAATGTTTTGAATTTTCTCCAAAAGTAAAGTAGTTGCAAACTCATGCTTTTAGAGACTTGTTTGGGCTCATGAGAGGAGTAGAAAAACATCAAAAATTTCAGTCCTGCATGATTCTACCAAGAAATGTGTGTTCATTCAAACCGCTGGTTTTTGATAGTTTGGGCCCTATTGAATAATGAATGTTTTGAATTTTCTCCAAAAGTAAAGTAGTTGCAAACTCATCCTTTTAGAAACTTGTTTGGGCTGTTGAGAGGAGTAAAAAAACCATCAAAAATTTCAATCCTGCATGATTCTACCAAGAAATGTGATTCTTCATTCAAAACCTGATTTTTGCTATTGGGCTCTATTGAATAATGAATGTTTTGAATTTTCTCCAAAAGTAAAGTAGTTGCAAACTCATCCTTTTAGAGAATTGTTTGGGCTAATGAGAGGAGTAGAAGAACATAAAAAATTTCAGTCCTGCACGATTCTACCAAGAAATGTGTGTTCATTCAAACCGCTGGTTTTTGATAGTTTGGGCCCTATTGAATAATGAATGTTTTGAATTTTCTCCAAAAGTAAAGTAGTTGCAAACTCATCCTTTTAGAAACTTGTTTGGGTTGTTGAGAGGAGTAAAAAACCATCAAAAATTTCAATCCTGCATGATTCTACCAAGAAATGTGATTCTTCATTCAAAACCTGATTTTTGCTATTGGGCTCTATTGAATAATGAATGTTTTGAATTTTCTTCAAAAGTAAAGTAGTTGCAAACTCATGCTTTTAGAGACTTGTTTGGGCTCATGAGAGGAGTAGAAAAACATCAAAAATTTCAGTCCTGCATGATTCTACCAAGAAATGTGTGTTCATTGAAACCGCTGGTTTTTGATAGTTTGGGCCCTATTGAATAATGAATGTTTTGAATTTTCTCCAAAAGTAAAGTAGTTGCAAACTCATCCTTTTAGAAACTTGTTTGGGCTGTTGAGAGGAGTAAACAACCATCAAAAATTTCAATCCTGCATGATTCTACCAAGAAATGTGATTCTTCATTCAAAACGCTGGTTTTTGCTATTGGGCTCTATTGAATAATGAATGTTTTGAATTTTCTCCAAAAGTAAAGTAGTTGCAAACTCATGCTTTTAGAGACTTGTTTGGGCTCATGAGAGGAGTAGAAAAACATCAAAAAATTTCAGTCCTGCATGATTCTACCAAGAAATGTGTGTTCATTGACACCGCTGGTTTTTGATAGTTTGGGCCCTATTGAATAATGAATGTTTTGAATTTTCTCCAAAAGTAAAGTAGTTGCAAACTCATGCTTTTAGAGACTTGTTTGGGCTCATGAGAGGAGTAGAAAAACATCAAAAATTTCAGTCCTGCATGATTCTACCAAGAAATGTGTGTTCATTGAAACCGCTGGTTTTTGATAGTTTGGGCCCTATTGAATAATGAATGTTTTGAATTTTCTCCAAAAGTAAAGTAGTTGCAAACTCATGCTTTTAGAGACTTGTTTGGGCTCATGAGAGTAGAAAAACATCAGAAATTTCAGTCCTGCATGATTCTACCAAGAAATGTGTGTTCATTCAAACCGCTGGTTTTTGATTGTTTGGGCCCTATTGAATAATTAATGTTTTGAATTTTCTCCAAAAGTAAAGTAGTTGCAAACTCATCCTTTTAGAAACTTGTTTGGGCTGTTGAGAGGAGTAAAAAACCATCAAAAATTTCAATCCTGCATGATTCTACCAAGAAATGTGATTCTTCATTCAAAACCTGATTTTTGCTATTGGGCTCTATTGAATAATGAATGTTTTGAATTTTCTCCAAAAGTAAAGTAGTTGCAAACTCATGCTTTTAGAGACTTGTTTGGGCTCATGAGAGGAGTAGAAAAACATCAAAAATTTCAGTCCTGCATGATTCTACCAAGAAATGTGTGTTCATTCAAACCGCTGGTTTTTGATAGTTTGGGCCCTATTGAATAATGAATGTTTTGAATTTTCTACAAAAGTAAAGTAGTTGCAAACTCATCCTTTTAGAAACTTGTTTGGGCTGTTGAGAGGAGTAAAAAACCATCAAAAATTTCAATCCTGCATGATTCTACCAAGAAATGTGATTCTTCATTCAAAACCTGATTTTTGCTATTGGGCTCTATTGAATATTGAATGTTTTGAATTTTCTCCAAAAGTAAAGTAATTGCAAACTCATGCTTTTAGAGACTTGTTTGGGCTCATGAGAGGAGTAGAAAAACATCAAAAATTTCAGTCCTGCATGATTCTACCAAGAAATGTGTGTTCATTGAAACCGCTGGTTTTTGATAGTTTGGGCCCTATTGAATAATGAATGTTTTGAATTTTCTCCAAAAGTAAAGTAGTTGCAAACTCATCCTTTTAGAAACTTGTTTGGGCTGTTGAGAGGAGTAAAAAACCATCATAAATTTCAATCCTGCATGATTCTACCAAGAAATGTGATTCTTCATTCAAAACGCTGGTTTTTGCTATTGGGCTCTATTGAATAATGAATGTTTTGAATTTTCTCCAAAAGTAAAGTAGTTGCAAACTCATCCTTTTAGAGACTTGTTTGGGCTCATGAGAGGAGTAGAAAAACATCAAAAATTTCAGTCCTGCACGATTCTACCAAGAAATGTGTGTTCATTCAAACCGCTGGTTTTTGATATTTTGGGCCCTATTGAATAATGAATGTTTTGAATTTTCTCCAAAAGTAAAGTAGTTGCAAACTCATCCTTTTAGAAACTTGTTTGGGCTGTTGAGAGGAGTAAAAAACCATCAAAAATTTCAATCCTGCATGATTCTACCAAGAAATGTGATTCTTCATTCAAAACCTGATTTTTGCTATTGGGCTCTATTGAATAATGAATGTTTTGAATTTTCTCCAAAAGTAAAGTAGTTGCAAACTCATGCTTTTAGAGACTTGTTTGGGCTCATGAGAGGAGTAGAAAAACATCAAAAATTTCAGTCCTGCATGATTCTACCAAGAAATGTGTGTTCATTGAAACCGCTGGTTTTTGTTAGTTTGGGCCGTATTGAATAATGAATGTTTTGAATTTTCTACAAAAGTAAAGTAGTTGCAAACTCATCCTTTTAGAAACTTGTTTGGGCTGTTGAGAGGAGTAAAAAACCATCAAAAATTTCAATCCTGCATGATTCTACCAAGAAATGTGATTCTTCATTCAAAACGCTGGTTTTTGCTATTGGGCTCTATTGAATAATGAATGTTTTGAATTTTCTCCAAAAGTAAAGTAGTTGCAAACTCATCCTTTTAGAGACTTGTTTGGGCTCATGAGAGGAGTAAAAAAACATCAAAAATTTCAGTCCTGCACGATTCTACCAAGAAATGTGTGTTCATTGTAACCGCTGGTTTTTGATAGTTTGGGCCCTATTGAATAATGAATGTTTTGAATTTTCTCCAAAAGTAAAGTAGTTGCAAACTCAACCTTTTAGAAACTTGTTTGGGCTGTTGAGAGGAGTAAAAAACCATCAAAAATTTCAATCCTGCATGATTCTACCAAGAAATGTGATTCTTCATTCAAAACCTGATTTTTGCTATTGGGCTCTATTGAATAATGAATGTTTTGAATTTTCTCCAAAAGTAAAGTAGTTGCAAACTCATGCTTTTAGAGACTTGTTTGGGCTCATGAGAGGAGTAGAAAAACATCAAAAATTTCAGTCCTGCATGATTCTACCAAGAAATGTGTGTTCATTCAAACCGCTGGTTTTTGATAGTTTGGGCCCTATTGAATAATGAATGTTTTGAATTTTCTCCAAAAGTAAAGTAGTTGCAAACTCATCCTTTTAGAAACTTGTTTGGGCTGTTGAGAGGAGTAAAAAACCATCAAAAATTTCAATCCTGCATGATTCTACCAAGAAATGTGATTCTTCATTCAAAACCTGATTTTTGCTATTGGGCTCTATTGAATATTGAATGTTTTGAATTTTCTCCAAAAGTAAAGTAATTGCAAACTCATGCTTTTAGAGACTTGTTTGGGCTCATGAGAGGAGTAGAAAAACATCAAAAATTTCAGTCCTGCATGATTCTACCAAGAAATGTGTGTTCATTGAAACCGCTGGTTTTTGATAGTTTGGGCCCTATTGAATAATGAATGTTTTGAATTTTCTCCAAAAGTAAAGTAGTTGCAAACTCATCCTTTTAGAAACTTGTTTGGGCTGTTGAGAGGAGTAAAAAACCATCAAAAATTTCAATCCTGCATGATTCTACCAAGAAATGTGATTCTTCATTCAAAACGCTGGTTTTTGCTATTGGGCTCTATTGAATAATGAATGTTTTGAATTTTCTCCAAAAGTAAAGTAGTTGCAAACTCATCCTTTTAGAGACTTGTTTGGGCTCATGAGAGGAGTAGAAAAACATCAAAAATTTCAGTCCTGCACGATTCTACCAAGAAATGTGTGTTCATTCAAACCGCTGGTTTTTGATATTTTGGGCCCTATTGAATAATGAATGTTTTGAATTTTCTCCAAAAGTAAAGTAGTTGCAAACTCATCCTTTTAGAAACTTGTTTGGGCTGTTGAGAGGAGTAAAAAACCATCAAAAATTTCAATCCTGCATGATTCTACCAAGAAATGTGATTCTTCATTCAAAACGCTGGTTTTTGCTATTGGGCTCTATTGAATAATGAATGTTTTGAATTTTCTCCAAAAGTAAAGTAGTTGCAAACTCATGCTTTTAGAGACTTGTTTGGGCTAATGAGAGGAGTAGAAAAACATCAAAAATTTCAGTCCTGCATGATTCTACCAAGAAATGTGTGTTCATTGAAACTGCTGGTTTTTGATAGTTTGGGCCCTATTGAATAATGAATGTTTTGAATTTTCTCCAAAAGTAAAGTAGTTGCAAACTCATCCTTTTAGAAACTTGTTTGGGCTGTTGAGAGGAGTAAAAAACCATCAAAAATTTCAATCCTGCATTATTTTACCAAGAAATGTGATTCTTCATTCAAAACCTGATTTTTGCTCTTGGGCTCTATTGAATAATGAATGTTTTGCATTTTCTCCAAAAGTAAAGTAGTTGCAAACTCATGCTTTTAGAGACTTGTATGGGCTCATGAGAGGAGTAGAAAAACATCAAAAATTTCAGTCCTGCATGATCCCACCAAGAAATGTGTGTTTATTGAAACCACTGGTTTTTGATAGTTTGGGCCCTATTGAATAATGAATGTTTTGAATTTTCTCCAAAAATAAAGTAGTTGCAAACTCATCCTTTTAGAAACTTGTTTGGGCTGTTGAGAGGAGTAAAAAACCATCAAAAATTTCAATCCTGCATGATTCTACCAAGAAATGTGATTCTTCATTCAAAACGCAGGTTTTTGCTATTGGGCTCTATTGAATAATGAATGTTTTGAATTTTCTCCAAAACTAAAGTAGTTGCAAACTCATCCTTTTAGAGACTTGTTTGGGCTCATGAGAGGAGTAGAAAAACATCAAAAATTTCAGTCCTGCACGATTCTACCAAGAAATGTGTGTTCATTCAAACCGCTGGTTTTTGATATTTTGGGCCCTATTGAATAATGAATGTTTTGAATTTTCTCCAAAAGTAAAGTAGTTGCAAACTCATCCTTTTAGAAACTTGTTTGGGCTGTTGAGAGGAGTAAAAAACCATCAAAAATTTCAATCCTGCATGATTCTACCAAGAAATGTGATTCTTCATTCAAAACCTGATTTTTGCTATTGGGCTCTATTGAATAATGAATGTTTTGAATTTTCTCCAAAAGTAAAGTAGTTGCAAACTCATGCTTTTAGAGACTTGTTTGGGCTCATGAGAGGAGTAGAAAAACATCAAAAATTTCAGTCCTGCATGATTCTACCAAGAAATGTGTGTTCATTCAAACCGCTGGTTTTTGATAGTTTGGGCCCTATTGAATAATGAATGTTTTGAATTTTCTCCAAAAGTAAAGTAGTTGCAAACTCATCCTTTTAGAAACTTGTTTGGGCTGTTGAGAGGAGTAAAAAAACCATCAAAAATTTCAATCCTGCATGATTCTACCAAGAAATGTGATTCTTCATTCAAAACCTGATTTTTGCTATTGGGCTCTATTGAATAATGAATGTTTTGAATTTTCTCCAAAAGTAAAGTAGTTGCAAACTCATCCTTTTAGAGAATTGTTTGGGCTAATGAGAGGAGTAGAAGAACATAAAAAATTTCAGTCCTGCACGATTCTACCAAGAAATGTGTGTTCATTCAAACCGCTGGTTTTTGATAGTTTGGGCCCTATTGAATAATGAATGTTTTGAATTTTCTCCAAAAGTAAAGTAGTTGCAAACTCATCCTTTTAGAAACTTGTTTGGGTTGTTGAGAGGAGTAAAAAACCATCAAAAATTTCAATCCTGCATGATTCTACCAAGAAATGTGATTCTTCATTCAAAACCTGATTTTTGCTATTGGGCTCTATTGAATAATGAATGTTTTGAATTTTCTTCAAAAGTAAAGTAGTTGCAAACTCATGCTTTTAGAGACTTGTTTGGGCTCATGAGAGGAGTAGAAAAACATCAAAAATTTCAGTCCTGCATGATTCTACCAAGAAATGTGTGTTCATTGAAACCGCTGGTTTTTGATAGTTTGGGCCCTATTGAATAATGAATGTTTTGAATTTTCTCCAAAAGTAAAGTAGTTGCAAACTCATCCTTTTAGAAACTTGTTTGGGCTGTTGAGAGGAGTAAACAACCATCAAAAATTTCAATCCTGCATGATTCTACCAAGAAATGTGATTCTTCATTCAAAACGCTGGTTTTTGCTATTGGGCTCTATTGAATAATGAATGTTTTGAATTTTCTCCAAAAGTAAAGTAGTTGCAAACTCATGCTTTTAGAGACTTGTTTGGGCTCATGAGAGGAGTAGAAAAACATCAAAAAATTTCAGTCCTGCATGATTCTACCAAGAAATGTGTGTTCATTGACACCGCTGGTTTTTGATAGTTTGGGCCCTATTGAATAATGAATGTTTTGAATTTTCTCCAAAAGTAAAGTAGTTGCAAACTCATGCTTTTAGAGACTTGTTTGGGCTCATGAGAGGAGTAGAAAAACATCAAAAATTTCAGTCCTGCATGATTCTACCAAGAAATGTGTGTTCATTGAAACCGCTGGTTTTTGATAGTTTGGGCCCTATTGAATAATGAATGTTTTGAATTTTCTCCAAAAGTAAAGTAGTTGCAAACTCATGCTTTTAGAGACTTGTTTGGGCTCATGAGAGTAGAAAAACATCAGAAATTTCAGTCCTGCATGATTCTACCAAGAAATGTGTGTTCATTCAAACCGCTGGTTTTTGATTGTTTGGGCCCTATTGAATAATTAATGTTTTGAATTTTCTCCAAAAGTAAAGTAGTTGCAAACTCATCCTTTTAGAAACTTGTTTGGGCTGTTGAGAGCAGTAAAAAACCATCAAAAATTTCAATCCTGCATGATTCTACCAAGAAATGTGATTCTTCATTCAAAACGCTGGTTTTTGCTATTGGGCTCTATTGAATAATGAATGTTTTGAATTTTCTGCAAAAGTAAAGTAGTTGCAAACTCATCCTTTTAGAGACTTGTTTGGGCTAATGAGAGGAGTAGAAAAACATCAAAAATTTCAGTCCTGCACGATTCTACCAAGAAATGTGTGTTCATTCAAACCGCTGGTTTTTGATAGTTTGGGCCCTATTGAATAATGAATGATTTGAATTTTCTCCAAAAGTAAAGTAGTTGCAAACTCATCCTTTTAGAAACTTGTTTGGGCTGTTGAGAGGAGTAAAAAACCATCAAAAATTTCAATCCTGCATGATTCTACCAAGAAATGTGATTCTTCATTCAAAACCTGATTTTTGCTATTGGGCTCTATTGAATAATGAATGTTTTGAATTTTCTTAAAAAGTAAAGTAGTTGCAAACTCATGCTTTTAGAGACTTGTTTGGGCTCATGAGAGGAGTAGAAAAACATCAAAAATTTCAGTCCTGCATGATTCTACCAAGAAATGTGTGTTCATTGAAACCGCTGGTTTTTGATAGTTTGGGCCCTATTGAATAATGAATGTTTTGAATTTTCTCCAAAAGTAAAGTAGTTGCAAACTCATCCTTTTAGAAACTTGTTTGGGCTGTTGAGAGCAGTAAAAAACCATCAAAAATTTCAATCCTGCATGATTCTACCAAGAAATGTGATTCTTCATTCAAAACGCTGGTTTTTGCTATTGGGCTCTATTGAATAATGAATGTTTTGAATTTTCTCCAAAAGTAAAGTAGTTGCAAACTCATGCTTTTAGAGACTTGTTTGGGCTCATGAGAGGAGTAGAAAAACATCAAATATTTCAATCCTGCATGATTCTACCAAGAAATGTGATTCTTCATTCAAAACGCTGGTTTTTGCTATTGGGCTCTATTGAATAATGAATGTTTTGAATTTTCTCCAAAAGTAAAGTAGTTGCAAACTCATGCTTTTAGAGACTTGTTTGGGCTAATGAGAGGAGTAGAAAAACATCAAAAATTTCAGTCCTGCATGATTCTACCAAGAAATGTGTGTTCATTGAAACTGCTGGTTTTTGATAGTTTGGGCCCTATTGAATAATGAATGTTTTGAATTTTCTCCAAAAGTAAAGTAGTTGCAAACTCATCCTTTTAGAAACTTGTTTGGGCTGTTGAGAGGAGTAAAAAACCATCAAAAATTTCAATCCTGCATTATTTTACCAAGAAATGTGATTCTTCATTCAAAACCTGATTTTTGCTCTTGGGCTCTATTGAATAATGAATGTTTTGCATTTTCTCCAAAAGTAAAGTAGTTGCAAACTCATGCTTTTAGAGACTTGTATGGGCTCATGAGAGGAGTAGAAAAACATCAAAAATTTCAGTCCTGCATGATCCCACCAAGAAATGTGTGTTTATTGAAACCACTGGTTTTTGATAGTTTGGGCCCTATTGAATAATGAATGTTTTGAATTTTCTCCAAAAATAAAGTAGTTGCAAACTCATCCTTTTAGAAACTTGTTTGGGCTGTTGAGAGGAGTAAAAAACCATCAAAAATTTCAATCCTGCATGATTCTACCAAGAAATGTGATTCTTCATTCAAAACGCAGGTTTTTGCTATTGGGCTCTATTGAATAATGAATGTTTTGAATTTTCTCCAAAACTAAAGTAGTTGCAAACTCATCCTTTTAGAGACTTGTTTGGGCTCATGAGAGGAGTAGAAAAACATCAAAAATTTCAGTCCTGCACGATTCTACCAAGAAATGTGTGTTCATTCAAACCGCTGGTTTTTGATATTTTGGGCCCTATTGAATAATGAATGTTTTGAATTTTCTCCAAAAGTAAAGTAGTTGCAAACTCATCCTTTTAGAAACTTGTTTGGGCTGTTGAGAGGAGTAAAAAACCATCAAAAATTTCAATCCTGCATGATTCTACCAAGAAATGTGATTCTTCATTCAAAACCTGATTTTTGCTATTGGGCTCTATTGAATAATGAATGTTTTGAATTTTCTCCAAAAGTAAAGTAGTTGCAAACTCATGCTTTTAGAGACTTGTTTGGGCTCATGAGAGGAGTAGAAAAACATCAAAAATTTCAGTCCTGCATGATTCTACCAAGAAATGTGTGTTCATTCAAACCGCTGGTTTTTGATAGTTTGGGCCCTATTGAATAATGAATGTTTTGAATTTTCTCCAAAAGTAAAGTAGTTGCAAACTCATCCTTTTAGAAACTTGTTTGGGCTGTTGAGAGGAGTAAAAAAACCATCAAAAATTTCAATCCTGCATGATTCTACCAAGAAATGTGATTCTTCATTCAAAACCTGATTTTTGCTATTGGGCTCTATTGAATAATGAATGTTTTGAATTTTCTCCAAAAGTAAAGTAGTTGCAAACTCATCCTTTTAGAGAATTGTTTGGGCTAATGAGAGGAGTAGAAGAACATAAAAAATTTCAGTCCTGCACGATTCTACCAAGAAATGTGTGTTCATTCAAACCGCTGGTTTTTGATAGTTTGGGCCCTATTGAATAATGAATGTTTTGAATTTTCTCCAAAAGTAAAGTAGTTGCAAACTCATCCTTTTAGAAACTTGTTTGGGTTGTTGAGAGGAGTAAAAAACCATCAAAAATTTCAATCCTGCATGATTCTACCAAGAAATGTGATTCTTCATTCAAAACCTGATTTTTGCTATTGGGCTCTATTGAATAATGAATGTTTTGAATTTTCTTCAAAAGTAAAGTAGTTGCAAACTCATGCTTTTAGAGACTTGTTTGGGCTCATGAGAGGAGTAGAAAAACATCAAAAATTTCAGTCCTGCATGATTCTACCAAGAAATGTGTGTTCATTGAAACCGCTGGTTTTTGATAGTTTGGGCCCTATTGAATAATGAATGTTTTGAATTTTCTCCAAAAGTAAAGTAGTTGCAAACTCATCCTTTTAGAAACTTGTTTGGGCTGTTGAGAGGAGTAAACAACCATCAAAAATTTCAATCCTGCATGATTCTACCAAGAAATGTGATTCTTCATTCAAAACGCTGGTTTTTGCTATTGGGCTCTATTGAATAATGAATGTTTTGAATTTTCTCCAAAAGTAAAGTAGTTGCAAACTCATGCTTTTAGAGACTTGTTTGGGCTCATGAGAGGAGTAGAAAAACATCAAAAAATTTCAGTCCTGCATGATTCTACCAAGAAATGTGTGTTCATTGACACCGCTGGTTTTTGATAGTTTGGGCCCTATTGAATAATGAATGTTTTGAATTTTCTCCAAAAGTAAAGTAGTTGCAAACTCATGCTTTTAGAGACTTGTTTGGGCTCATGAGAGGAGTAGAAAAACATCAAAAATTTCAGTCCTGCATGATTCTACCAAGAAATGTGTGTTCATTGAAACCGCTGGTTTTTGATAGTTTGGGCCCTATTGAATAATGAATGTTTTGAATTTTCTCCAAAAGTAAAGTAGTTGCAAACTCATGCTTTTAGAGACTTGTTTGGGCTCATGAGAGTAGAAAAACATCAGAAATTTCAGTCCTGCATGATTCTACCAAGAAATGTGTGTTCATTCAAACCGCTGGTTTTTGATTGTTTGGGCCCTATTGAATAATTAATGTTTTGAATTTTCTCCAAAAGTAAAGTAGTTGCAAACTCATCCTTTTAGAAACTTGTTTGGGCTGTTGAGAGCAGTAAAAAACCATCAAAAATTTCAATCCTGCATGATTCTACCAAGAAATGTGATTCTTCATTCAAAACGCTGGTTTTTGCTATTGGGCTCTATTGAATAATGAATGTTTTGAATTTTCTGCAAAAGTAAAGTAGTTGCAAACTCATCCTTTTAGAGACTTGTTTGGGCTAATGAGAGGAGTAGAAAAACATCAAAAATTTCAGTCCTGCACGATTCTACCAAGAAATGTGTGTTCATTCAAACCGCTGGTTTTTGATAGTTTGGGCCCTATTGAATAATGAATGATTTGAATTTTCTCCAAAAGTAAAGTAGTTGCAAACTCATCCTTTTAGAAACTTGTTTGGGCTGTTGAGAGGAGTAAAAAACCATCAAAAATTTCAATCCTGCATGATTCTACCAAGAAATGTGATTCTTCATTCAAAACCTGATTTTTGCTATTGGGCTCTATTGAATAATGAATGTTTTGAATTTTCTTAAAAAGTAAAGTAGTTGCAAACTCATGCTTTTAGAGACTTGTTTGGGCTCATGAGAGGAGTAGAAAAACATCAAAAATTTCAGTCCTGCATGATTCTACCAAGAAATGTGTGTTCATTGAAACCGCTGGTTTTTGATAGTTTGGGCCCTATTGAATAATGAATGTTTTGAATTTTCTCCAAAAGTAAAGTAGTTGCAAACTCATCCTTTTAGAAACTTGTTTGGGCTGTTGAGAGCAGTAAAAAACCATCAAAAATTTCAATCCTGCATGATTCTACCAAGAAATGTGATTCTTCATTCAAAACGCTGGTTTTTGCTATTGGGCTCTATTGAATAATGAATGTTTTGAATTTTCTCCAAAATTAAAGTAGTTGCAAACTCATGCTTTTAGAGACTTGTTTGGGCTCATGAGAGGAGTAGAAAAACATCAAAAATTTCAGTCCTGCATGATTCTACCAAGAAATGTGTGTTCATTGAAACCGCTGGTTTTTGATAGTTTGGGCCCTATTGAATAATGAATGTTTTGAATTTTATCCAAAAGTAAAGTAGTTGCAAACTCATCCTTTTAGAAACTTGTTTGGGCTGTTGAGAGCAGTAAAAAACCATCAAAAATTTCAATCCTGCATGATTCTACCAAGAAATGTGATTCTTCATTCAAAACGCTGGTTTTTGCTATTGGGCTCTATTGAATAATGAATGTTTTGAATTTTCTCCAAAATTAAAGTAGTTGCAGACTCATCCTTTTAGAGACTTGTTTCGGCTAATGAGAGGAGTAGAAAAACATCAAAAATTTCAGTCCTGCACGATTCTACCAAGAAATGTGTGTTCATTCAAACCGCTGGTTTTTGATAGTTTGGGCCCTATTGAATAATGAATGTTTTGAATTTTCTCCAAAAGTAAAGTAGTTGCAAACTCATCCTTTTAGAAACTTGTTTGGGCTGTTGAGAGGAGTAAACAACCATCAATAATTTCAATCCTGCATGATTCTACCAAGAAATGTGATTCTTCATTCAAAACGCTGGTTTTTGCTATTCGGCTCTATTGAATAATGAATGTTTTGAGTTTTCTCCAAAAGTAAAGTAGTTGCAAACTCATCCTTTTAGAGAATTGTTTGGGCTCATGAGAGGAGTAGAAAAACATCAAAAATTTCAGTCCTGCATGATTCTACCAAGAAATGTGTGTTCATTGACACCGCTGGTTTTTGATAGTTTGGGCCCTATTGAATAATGAATGTTTTGAATTTTCTCCAAAAGTAAAGTAGTTGCAAACTCATGCTTTTAGAGACTTGTTTGGGCTCATGAGAGGAGTAGAAAAACATCAAAAATTTCAGTCCTGCATGATTCTACCAAGAAATGTGTGTTCATTGACACCGCTGGTTTTTGATAGTTTGGGCCCTATTGAATAATGAATGTTTTGAATTTTCTCCAAAAGTAAAGTAGTTGCAAACTCATCCTTTTAGAAACTTGTTTGGGCTGTTGAGAGGAGTAAAAAACCATCAAAAATTTCAATCTGGCATGATTCTACCAAGAAATGTGATTCTTCATTCAAAACCTGATTTTTGCTATTGGGCTCTATTGAATAATGAATGTTTTGAATTTTCTCCAAAATTAAAGTAGTTGCAAACTCATGCTTTTAGAGACTTGTTTGGGCTCATGAGAGGAGTAGAAAAACATCAAAAATTTCAGTCCTGCATGATTCTACCAAGAAATGTGTGTTCATTGAAACCGCTGGTTTTTGATAGTTTGGGCCCTATTGAATAATGAATGTTTTGAATTTTCTCCAAAAGTAAAGTAGTTGCAAACTCATGCTTTTAGAGACTTGTTTGGGCTCATGAGAGTAGAAAAACATCAGAAATTTCAGTCCTGCATGATTCTACCAAGAAATGTGTGTTCATTCAAACCGCTGGTTTTTGCTATTGGGCTCTATTGAATAATGAATGTTTTGAATTTTCTCCTAAAGTAAAATAGTTGCAAACTCATGCTTTTAGAGACTTGTTTGGGCTCATGAGAGGAGTAGAAAAACATCAAAAATTTCAGTCCTGCATGATTCTACCAAGAAATGTGTGTTCATTGAAACTGCTGGTTTTTGATAGTTTGGGCCCTATTGAATAATGAATGTTTTGAATTTTCTCCAAAAGTAAAGTAGTTGCAAACTCATCCTTTTAGAAACTTGTTTGGGCTGTTGAGAGGAGTAAAAAACCATCAAAAATTTCAATCCTGCATTATTTTACCAAGAAATGTGATTCTTCATTCAAAACCTGATTTTTGCTCTTGGGCTCTATTGAATAATGAATGTTTTGAATTTTCTCCAAAAGTAAAGTAGTTGCAAACTCATGCTTTTAGAGACTTGTTTGGGCTCATGAGAGGAGTAGAAAAACATCAAAAATTTCAGTCCTGCATGATCCCACCAAGAAATGTGTGTTTATTGAAACCACTGGTTTTTGATAGTTTGGGCCCTATTGAATAATGAATGTTTTGAATTTTCTCCAAAAATAAAGTAGTTGCAAACTCATCCTTTTACAAACTTGTTTGGGCTGTTGAGAGGAGTAAAAAACCATCAAAAATTTCAATCCTGCATGATTCTACCAAGAAATGTGATTCTTCATTCAAAACGCAGGTTTTTGCTATTGGGCTCTATTGAATAATGAATGTTTTGAATTTTCTCCAAAAGTAAAGTAGTTGCAAACTCATCCTTTTAGAGACTTGTTTGGGCTCATGAGAGGAGTAGAAAAACATCAAAAATTTCAGTCCTGCACGATTCTACCAAGAAATGTGTGTTCATTCAAACCGCTGGTTTTTGATATTTTGGGCCCTATTGAATAATGAATGTTTTGAATTTTCTCCAAAAGTAAAGTAGTTGCAAACTCATCCTTTTAGAAACTTGTTTGGGCTGTTGAGAGGAGTAAAAAACCATCAAAAATTTCAATCCTGCATGATTCTACCAAGAAATGTGATTCTTCATTCAAAACCTGATTTTTGCTATTGGGCTCTATTGAATAATGAATGTTTTGAATTTTCTCCAAAAGTAAAGTAGTTGCAAACTCATCCTTTTAGAGACTTGTTTGGGCTCATGAGAGGAGTAGAAAAACATCAAAAATTTCAGTCCTGCATGATTCTACCAAGAAATGTGTGTTCATTCAAACCGCTGGTTTTTGATAGTTTGGGCCCTATTGAATAATGAATGTTTTGAATTTTCTCCAAAAGTAAAGTAGTTGCAAACTCATCCTTTTAGAAACTTGTTTGGGCTGTTGAGAGGAGTAAAAAACCATCAAAAATTTCAATCCTGCATGATTCTACCAAGAAATGTGATTCTTCATTCAAAACGCTGGTTTTTGCTATTGGGCTCTATTGAATAATGAATGTTTTGAATTTTCTCCAAAAGTAAAGTAGTTGCAAACTCATCCTTTTAGAGACTTGTTTGGGCTAATGAGAGGAGTAGAAAAACATCAAAAATTTTAGTCCTGCACGATTCTACCAAGAAATGTGTGTTCATTCAAACCGCTGGTTTTTGATAGTTTGGGCCCTATTGAATAATGAATGTTTTGAATTTTCTCCAAAAGTAAAGTAGTTGCAAACTCATCCTTTCAGAAACTTGTTTGGGTTGTTGAGAGGAGTAAAAAACCATCAAAAATTTCAATCCTGCATGATTCTACCAAGAAATGTGATTCTTCATTCAAAACCTGATTTTTGCTATTGGGCTCTATTGAATAATGAATGTTTTGAATTTTCTTCAAAAGTAAAGTAGTTGCAAACTCATGCTTTTAGAGACTTGTTTGGGCTCATGAGAGGAGTAGAAAAACATCAAAAATTTCAGTCCTGCATGATTCTACCAAGAAATGTGTGTTCATTGAAACCGCTGGTTTTTGATAGTTTGGGCCCTATTGAATAATGAATGTTTTGAATTTTATCCAAAAGTAAAGTAGTTGCAAACTCATCCTTTTAGAAACTTGTTTGGGCTGTTGAGAGGAGTAAACAACCATCAAAAATTTCAATCCTGCATGATTCTACCAAGAAATGTGATTCTTCATTCAAAACGCTGGTTTTTGCTATTGGGCTCTATTGAATAATGAATGTTTTGAGTTTTCTCCAAAAGTAAAGTAGTTGCAAATTCATCCTTTTAGAGACTTGTTTGGGCTCATGAGAGGAGTAGAAAAACATCAAAAATTTCAGTCCTGCATGATCCCACCAAGAAATGTGTGTTTATTGAAACCACTGGTTTTTGATAGTTTGGGCCCTATTGAATAATGAATGTTTTGAATTTTCTCCAAAAATAAAGTAGTTGCAAACTCATCCTTTTAGAAACTTGTTTGGGCTGTTGAGAGGAGTAAAAAACCATCAAAAATTTCAATCCTGCATGATTCTACCAAGAAATGTGATTCTTCATTCAAAACGCAGGTTTTTGCTATTGGGCTCTATTGAATAATGAATGTTTTGAATTTTCTCCAAAACTAAAGTAGTTGCAAACTCATCCTTTTAGAGACTTGTTTGGGCTCATGAGAGGAGTAGAAAAACATCAAAAATTTCAGTCCTGCACGATTCTACCAAGAAATGTGTGTTCATTGAAACCGCTGGTTTTTGATAGTTTGGGCCCTATTGAATAATGAATGTTTTGAATTTTCTCCAAAAGTAAAGTAGTTGCAAACTCATCCTTTTAGAAACTTGTTTGGGCTGTTGAGAGGAGTAAAAAAACCATCAAAAATTTCAATCCTGCATGATTCTACCAAGAAATGTGATTCTTCATTCAAAACCTGATTTTTGCTATTGGGCTCTATTGAATAATGAATGTTTTGAATTTTCTCCAAAAGTAAAGTAGTTGCAAACTCATCCTTTTAGAGACTTGTTTGGGCTAATGAGAGGAGTAGAAGAACATAAAAAATTTCAGTCCTGCACGATTCTACCAAGAAATGTGTGTTCATTCAAACGGCTGGTTTTTGATAGTTTGGGCCCTATTGAATAATGAATGTTTTGAATTTTCTCCAAAAGTAAAGTAGTTGCAAACTCATCCTTTTAGAAACTTGTTTGGGTTGTTGAGAGGAGTAAAAAACCATCAAAAATTTCAATCCTGCATGATTCTACCAAGAAATGTGATTCTTCATTCAAAACCTGATTTTTGCTATTGGGCTCTATTGAATAATGAATGTTTTGAATTTTCTTCAAAAGTAAAGTAGTTGCAAACTCATGCTTTTAGAGACTTGTTTGGGCTCATGAGAGGAGTAGAAAAACATCAAAAATTTCAGTCCTGCATGATTCTACCAAGAAATGTGTGTTCATTGAAACCGCTGGTTTTTGATAGTTTGGGCCCTATTGAATAATGAATGTTTTGAATTTTCTCCAAAAGTAAAGTAGTTGCAAACTCATCCTTTTAGAAACTTGTTTGGGCTGTTGAGAGGAGTAAACAACCATCAAAAATTTCAATCCTGCATGATTCTACCAAGAAATGTGATTCTTCATTCAAAACGCTGGTTTTTGCTATTGGGCTCTATTGAATAATGAATGTTTTGAATTTTCTCCAAAAGTAAAGTAGTTGCAAACTCATGCTTTTAGAGACTTGTTTGGGCTCATGAGAGGAGTAGAAAAACATCAAAAAATTTCAGTCCTGCATGATTCTACCAAGAAATGTGTGTTCATTGACACCGCTGGTTTTTGATAGTTTGGGCCCTATTGAATAATGAATGTTTTGAATTTTCTCCAAAAGTAAAGTAGTTGCAAACTCATGCTTTTAGAGACTTGTTTGGGCTCATGAGAGGAGTAGAAAAACATCAAAAATTTCAGTCCTGCATGATTCTACCAAGAAATGTGTGTTCATTGAAACCGCTGGTTTTTGATAGTTTGGGCCCTATTGAATATTGAATGTTTTGAATTTTCTCCAAAAGTAAAGTAGTTGCAAACTCATGTTTTTAGAGACTTGTTTGGGCTCATGAGAGTAGAAAAACATCAGAAATTTCAGTCCTGCATGATTCTACCAAGAAATGTGTGTTCATTCAAACCGCTGGTTTTTGATTGTTTGGGCCCTATTGAATAATGAATGTTTTGAATTTTCTCCAAAAGTAAAGTAGTTGCAAACTCATCCTTTTAGAAACTTGTTTGGGCTGTTGAGAACAGTAAAAAACCATCAAAAATTTCAATCCTGCATGATTCTACCAAGAAATGTGATTCTTCATTCAAAACGCTGGTTTTTGCTATTGGGCTCTATTGAATAATGAATGTTTTGAATTTTCTCCAAAATTAAAGTAGTTGCAAACTCATGCTTTTAGAGACTTGTTTGGGCTCATGAGAGGAGTAGAAAAACATCAAAAATTTCAGTCCTGCATGATTCTACCAAGAAATGTGTGTTCATTGAAACCGCTGGTTTTTGATAGTTTGGGCCCTATTGAATAATGAATGTTTTGAATTTTCTCCAAAAGTAAAGTAGTTGCAAACTCATCCTTTTAGAAACTTGTTTGGGCTGTTGAGAGGAGTAAAAAACCATCAAAAATTTCAATCTTGCATGATTCTACCAAGAAATGTGATTCTTCATTCAAAACCTGATTTTTGCTATTGGGCTCTATTGAATAATGAATGTTTTGAATTTTCTCCAAAAGTAAAGTAGTTGCAAACTCATGCTTTTAGAGACTTGTATGGGCTCATGAGAGGAGTAGAAAAACATCAAAAATTTCAGTCCTGCATGATTCTACCAAGAAATGTGTGTTCATTGAAACCGCTGGTTTTTGATAGTTTGGGCCCTATTGAATAATTAATGTTTTGAATTTTCTCCAAAAGTAAATTAGTTGCAAACTCATGCTTTTAGAGACTTGTTTGGGCTCATGAGAGTAGAAAAACATCAGAAAATTCAGTCCTGCATGATTCTACCAAGAAATGTGTGTTCATTGAAACCGCTGGTTTTTGATAGTTTGGGCCCTATTGAATAATGAATGTTTTGAATTTTCTCCAAAAATAAAATAGTTGCAAACTCATCCTTTTAGAAACTTGTTTGGGCTGTTGAGAGGAGTAAAAAACCATCAAAAATTTCAATCCTGCATGATTCTACCAAGAAATGTGATTCTTCATTCAAAACCTGATTTTTGCTATTGGGCTCTATTGAATAATGAATGTTTTGAATTTTCTCCAAAAGTAAAGTAGTTGCAAACTCATGCTTTTAGAGACTTGTTTGGGCTCATGAGAGGAGTAGAAAAACATCAAAAATTTCAGTCCTGCATGATTCTACCAAGAAATGTGTGTTCATTCAAACCGCTGGTTTTTGATAGTTTGGGCCCTATTGAATAATGAATGTTTTGAATTTTCTCCAAAAGTAAAGTAGTTGCAAACTCATCCTTTTAGAAACTTGTTTGGGCTGTTGAGAGGAGTAAAAAACCATCATAAATTTCAATCCTGCATGATTGTACCAAGAAATGTGATTCTTCATTCAAAACGCTGGTTTTTGCTATTGGGCTCTATTGAATAATGAATGTTTTGAATTTTCTCCAAAAGTAAAGTAGTTGCAAACTCATCCTTTTAGAGACTTGTTTGGGCTCATGAGAGGAGTAGAAAAACATCAAAAATTTCAGTCCTGCACGATTCTACCAAGAAATGTGTGTTCATTCAAACCGCTGGTTTTTGATATTTTGGGCCCTATTGAATAATGAATGTTTTGAATTTTCTCCAAAAGTAAAGTAGTTGCAAACTCATCCTTTTAGAAACTTGTTTGGGCTGTTGAGAGGAGTAAAAAACCATCAAAAATTTCAATCCTGCATGATTCTACCAAGAAATGTGATTCTTCATTCAAAACCTGATTTTTGCTATTGGGCTCTATTGAATAATGAATGTTTTGAATTTTCTTCAAAAGTAAAGTAGTTGCAAACTCATGCTTTTAGAGACTTGTTTGGGCTCATGAGAGGAGTAGAAAAACATCAAAAATTTCAGTCCTGCATGATTCTACCAAGAAATGTGTGTTCATTGAAACCGCTGGTTTTTGATAGTTTGGGCCCTATTGAATAATGAATGTTTTGAATTCTCTCCAAAAGTAAAGTAGTTGCAAATTCATCCTTTTAGAAACTTGTTTGGGCTGTTGAGAGGAGTAAAAAACCATCAAAAATTTCAATCCTGCATGATTCTACCAAGAAATGTGATTCTTCATTCAAAACGCTGGTTTTTGCTATTGGGCTCTATTGAATAATGAATGTTTTGAATTTTCTCCAAAAGTAAAGTAGTTGCAAACTCATCCTTTTAGAGACTTATTTGGGCTCATGAGAGGAGTAGAAAAACATTAAAAATTTCAGTCCTGCACGATTCTACCAAGAAATGTGTGTTCATTCAAACCGCTGGTTTTTGATATTTTGGGCCCTATTGAATAATGAATGTTTTGAATTTTCTCCAAAAGTAAAGTAGTTGCAAACTCATCCTTTTAGACACTTGTTTGGGCTGTTGAGAGGAGTAAAAAACCATCAAAAATTTCAATCCTGCATGATTCTACCAAGAAATGTGATTCTTCATTCAAAACGCTGGTTTTTGCTATTGGGCTCTATTGAATAATGAATGTTTTGAATTTTCTCCAAAATTAAAGTCTTTGCAAACTCATGCTTTTAGAGACTTGTTTGGGCTCATGAGAGGAGTAGAAAAACATCAAAAATTTCAGTCCTGCATGATTCTACCAAGAAATGTGTGTTCATTGAAACCGCTGGTTTTTGATAGTTTGGGCCCTATTGAATAATGAATGTTTTGAATTTTCTCCAAAAGTAAAGTAGTTGCAAACTCATCCTTTTAGAAACTTGTTTGGGCTGTTGAGAGCAGTAAAAAACCATCAAAAATTTCAATCCTGCATGATTCTACCAAGAAATGTGATTCTTCATTCAAAACGCTGGTTTTTGCTATTGGGCTCTATTGAATAATGAATGTTTTGAATTTTCTCCAAAAGTAAAGTAGTTGCAGACTCATCCTTTTAGAGACTTGTTTGGGCTAATGAGAGGAGTAGAAAAACATCAAAAATTTCAGTCCTGCACGATTCTACCAAGAAATGTGTGTTCATTCAAACCGCTGGTTTTTGATATTTTGGGCCCTATTGAATAACGAATGTTTTGAATTTTCTCCAAAAGTAAAGTAGTTGCAAACTCATCCTTTTCGAAACTTGTTTGGGCTGTTGAGAGGAGTAAAAAACCATCAAAAATGTCAATCCTGCATGATTCTACCAAGAAATGTGATTCTTCATTCAAAACCTGATTTTTGCTATTGGGCTCTATTGAATAATGAATGTTTTGAATTTTCTCCAAAAGTAAAGTAGTTGCAAACTCATGCTTTTAGAGACTTGTTTGGGCTCATGAGAGGAGTAGAAAAACATCAAAAATTTCAGTCCTGCATGATTCTACCAAGAAATGTGTTCATTGAAACCGCTGGTTTTTGATAGTTTGGGCCCTATTGAATAATGAATGTTTTGAATTTTCTCCAAAAGTAAAGTAGTTGCAAACTCATCCTTTTAGAAACTTGTTTGGGCTGTTGAGAGGAGTAAAAAACCATCAAAAATTTCAATCCTGCATGATTCTACCAAGAAATGTGATTCTTCATTCAAAACGCTGGTTTTTGCTATTGGGCTCTATTGAATAATGAATGTTTTCAATTTTCTCCAAAAGTAAAGTAGTTGCAAACTCATCCTTTTAGAAACTTGTTTGGGCTGTTGAGAGGAGTAAAAAACCATCAAAAATTTCAATCCTGCGTTATTTTACCAAGAAATGTGATTCTTCATTCAAAACCTGATTTTTGCTCTTGGGCTCTATTGAATAATGAATGTTTTGAATTTTCTCCAAAAGTAAAGTAGTTGCAAACTCATACTTTTAGAGACTTGTTTGGGCTCATGAGAGGAGTAGAAAAACATCAAAAATTTCAGTCCTGCATGATCCCACCAAGAAATGTGTGTTTATTGAAACCACTGGTTTTTGATAGTTTGGGCCCTATTGAATAATGAATGTTTTGAATTTTCTCCAAAAATAAAGTAGTTGCAAACTCATCCTTTTAGAAACTTGTTTGGGCTGTTGAGAGGAGTAAAAAACCATCAATAATTTCAATCCTGCATGATTCTACCAAGAAATGTGATTCTTTATTCAAAACGCAGGTTTTTGCTATTGGGCTCTATTGAATAATGAATGTTTTGAATTTTCTCCAAAAGTAAAGTAGTTGCAAACTCATCCTTTTAGAGACTTGTTTGGGCTCATGAGAGGAGTAGAAAAACATCAAAAATTTCAGTCCTGCACGATTCTACCAAGAAATGTGTGTTCATTCAAACCGCTGATTTTTGATATTTTGGGCCCTATTGAATAATGAATGTTTTGAATTTTCTCCAAAAGTAAAGTAGTTGCAAACTCATCCTTTTAGAAACTTGTTTGGGCTGTTGAGAGGAGTAAAAAACCATCAAAAATTTCAATCCTGCATGATTCTACCAAGAAATGTGATTCTTCATTCAAAACCTGATTTTTGCTATTGGGCTCTATTGAATAATGAATGTTTTGAATTTTCTCCAAAAGTAAAGTAGTTGCAAACTCATGCTTTTAGAGACTTGTTTGGGCTCATGAGAGGAGTAGAAAAACATCAAAAATTTCAGTCCTGCATGATTCTACCAAGAAATGTGTGTTCATTGAAACCGCTGGTTTTTGATAGTTTGGGCCCTATTGAATAATGAATGTTTTCAATTTTCTCCAAAAGTAAAGTAGTTGCAAACTTATCCTTTTAGAAACTTGTTTGGGCTGTTGAGAGGAGTAAAAAACCATCAAAAATTTCAATCCTGCATGATTCTACCAAGAAATGTGATTCTTCATTCAAAACGCTGGTTTTTGCTATTGGGCTCTATTGAATAATGAATGTTTTGAATTTTCTCCAAAAGTAAAGTAGTTGCAAACTCATCCTTTTAGAGACTTGTTTGGGCTAATGAGAGGAGTAGAAAAACATCAAAAATTTCAGTCCTGCACGATTCTACCAAGAAATGTGTGTTCATTCAAACCGCTGGTTTTTGATAGCTTGGGCCCTATTGAATAATGAATGTTTTGAATTTTCTCCAAAAGTAAAGTAGTTGCAAACTCATCCTTTTAGAAACTTGTTTGGGTTGTTGAGAGGAGTAAAAAACCATCAAAAATTTCAATCCTGCATGATTCTACCAAGAAATGTGATTCTTCATTCAAAACCTGATTTTTGCTATTGGGCTCTATTGAATAATGAATGTTTTGAATTTTCTTCAAAAGTAAAGTAGTTGCAAACTCATGCTTTTAGAGACTTGTTTGGGCTAATGAGAGGAGTAGAAAAACATCAAAAATTTCAGTCCTGCATGATTCTAACAAGAAATGTGTGTTCATTGAAACCGCTGGTTTTTGATAGTTTGGGCCCTATTGAATAATGAATGTTTTGAATTTTCTCCAAAAGTAAAGTAGTTGCAAACTCATCCTTTTAGAAACTTGTTTGGGCTGTTGAGAGGAGTAAACAACCATCAAAAATTTCAATCCTGAATTATTCTACCAAGAAATGTGATTCTTCATTCAAAACGCTGGTTTTTGCTATTGGGCTCTATTGAATAATGAATGTTTTGAGTTTTCTCCAAAAGTAAAGTAGTTGCAAACTCATCCTTTTAGAGACTTGTTTGGGCTCATGAGAGGAGTAGAAAAACATCAAAAATTTCAGTCCTGCACGAATCTACCAAGAAATGTGTGTTCATTCAAACCGCTGGTTTTTGATATTTTGGGCCCTATTGAATAATGAATGTTTTGAATTTTCTCCAAAAGTAAAGTAGTTGCAAACTCATCCTTTTAGAAACTTGTTTGGGCTGTTGAGAGGAGTAAAAAACCATCAAAAATTTCAATCCTGCATGATTCTACCAAGAAATGTGATTCTTCATTCAAAACCTGATTTTTGCTATTGGGCTCTATTGAATAATGAATGTTTTGAATTTTCTCCAAAAGTAAAGTAGTTGCAAACTCATGCTTTTAGAGACTTGTTTGGGCTCATGAGAGGAGTAGAAAAACATCAAAAATTACAGTCCTGCATGATTCTACCAAGAAATGTGTGTTCATTGACACCGCTGGTTTTTGATAGTTTGGGCCCTATTGAATAATGAATGTTTTGAATTTTCTCCAAAAGTAAAGTAGTTGCAAACTCATGCTTTTAGAGACTTGTTTGGTCTCATGAGAGGAGTAGAAAAACATCAAAAATTTCAGTCCTGCATGATTCTACCAAGAAATGTGTGTTCATTGAAACTGCTGGTTTTTGATAGTTTGGGCCCTATTGAATAATGAATGTTTTGAATTTTCTCCAAAAGTAAAGTAGTTGCAAACTCATCCTTTTAGAGACTTGTTTGGGCTAATGAGAGGAGTAGAAAAACATCAAAAATTTCAGTCCTGCACGATTCTACCAAGAAATGTGTGTTCATTGAAACCGCTGGTTTTTGATAGTTTGGGCCCTATTGAATAATGAATGTTTTGAATTTTCTCCAAAAGTAAAGTAGTTGCAAACTCATCCTTTTAGAAACTTGTTTGGGCTGTTGAGAGGAGTAAAAAACCATCACAAATTTCAATCTTGCATGATTCTACCAAGAAATGTGATTCTTCATTCAAAACCTGATTTTTGCTATTGGGCTCTATTGAATAATGAATGTTTTGAATTTTCTCCAAAAGTAAAGTAGTTGCAAACTCATGCTTTTAGAGACTTGTTTGGGCTCATGAGAGGAGTAGAAAAACATCAAAAATTTCAGTCCTGCATGATTCTACCAAGAAATGTGTGTTCATTGAAACCGCTGGTTTTTGATAGTTTGGGCCCTATTGAATAATGAATGTTTTGAATTTTCTCCAAAAGTAAAGTAGTTGCAAACTCATGCTTTTAGAGACTTGTTTGGGCTCATGAGAGTAGAAAAACATCAGAAATTTCAGTCCTGCATGATTCTACCAAGAAATGTGTGTTCATTGAAACCGCTGGTTTTTGATAGTTTGGGCCCTATTGAATAATGAATGTTTTGAATTTTCTCCAAAAATAAAATAGTTGCAAACTCATCCTTTTAGAAACTTGTTTGGGCTGTTGAGCGGAGTAAAAAACCATCAAAAATTTCAATCCTGCATGATTCTACCAAGAAATGTGATTCTTCATTCAAAACCTGATTTTTGCTATTGGGCTCTATTGAATAATGAATGTTTTGAATTTTCTCCAAAAGTAAAGTAGTTGCAAACTCATGCTTTTAGAGACTTGTTTGGGCTCATGAGAGGAGTAGAAAAACATCAAAAATTTCAGTCCTGCATGATTCTACCAAGAAATGTGTGTTCATTCAAACCGCTGGTTTTTGAAAGTTTGGGCCCTATTGAATAATGAATGTTTTGAATTTTCTCCAAAAGTAAAGTAGTTGCAAACTCATCCTTTTAGAAACTTGTTTGGGCTGTTGAGAGGAGTAAAAAACCATCAAAAATTTCAATCCTGCATGATTCTACCAAGAAATGTGATTCTCCATTCAAAACGCTGGTTTTTGCTATTGGGCTCTATTGAATAATGAATGTTTTGAATTTTCTCCAAAAGTAAAGTAGTTGCAAACTCATGCTTTTAGAGACTTGTTTGGGCTCATGAGAGGAGTAGAAAAACATCAAAAATTTCAGTCCTGCATGATCCCACCAAGAAATGTGTGTTTATTGAAACCACTGTTTTTTGATAGTTTGGGCCCTATTGAATAATGAATGTTTTGAATTTTCTCCAAAAATAAAGTAGTTGCAAACTCATCCTTTTAGAAACTTGTTTGGGCTGTTGAGAGGAGTAAAAAACCATCAAAAATTTCAATCCTGCATGATTCTACCAAGAAATGTGATTCTTCATTCAAAACGCAGGTTTTTGCTATTGGGCTCTATTGAATAATGAATGTTTTGAATTTTCTCCAAAAGTAAAGTAGTTGCAAACTAATCCTTTTAGAGACTTGTTTGGGCTCATGAGAGGAGTAGAAAAACATCAAAAATTTCAGTCCTGCACGATTCTACCAAGAAATGTGTGTTCATTCAAACCGCTGGTTTTTGATATTTTGGGCCCTATTGAATAATGAATGTTTTGAATTTTCTCCAAAAGTAAAGTAGTTGCAAACTCATCCTTTTAGAAACTTGTTTGGGCTGTTGAGAGGAGTAAAAAACCATCAAAAATTTCAATCCTGCATGATTCTACCAAGAAATGTGATTCTTCATTCAAAACCTGATTTTTGCTATTGGGCTCTATTGAATAATGAATGTTTTGAATTTTCTCCAAAAGTAAAGTAGTTGCAAACTCATCCCTTTAGAGACTTGTTTGGGCTAATGAGAGGAGTAGAAAAACATCAAACATTTTAGTCCTGCACGATTCTACCAAGAAATGTGTGTTCATTCAAACCGCTGGTTTTTGATAGTTTGGGCCCTATTGAATAATGAATGTTTTGAATTTTCTCCAAAAGTAAAGTAGTTGCAAACTCATCCTTTTAGAAACTTGTTTGGGTTGTTGAGAGGAGTAAAAAACCATCAAAAATTTCAATCCTGCATGATTCTACCAAGAAATGTGATTCTTCATTCAAAACCTGATTTTTGCTATTGGGCTCTATTGAATAATGAATGTTTTGAATTTTCTTCAAAAGTAAAGTAGTTGCAAACTCATGCTTTTAGAGACTTGTTTGGGCTCATGAGAGGAGTAGAAAAACATCAAAAATTTCAGTCCTGCATGATTCTACCAAGAAATGTGTGTTCATTGAAACCGCTGGTTTTTGATAGTTTGGGCCCTATTGAATAATGAATGTTTTGAATTTTCTCCAAAAGTAAAGTAGTTGCAAACTCATCCTTTTAGAAACTTGTTTGGGCTGTTGAGAGGAGTAAACAACCATCAAAAATTTCAATCCTGCATGATTCTACCAAGAAATGTGATTCTTCATTCAAAACGCTGGTTTTTGCTATTGGGCTCTATTGAATAATGAATGTTTTGAGTTTTCTCCAAAAGTAAAGTAGTTGCAAACTCATCCTTTTAGAGACTTGTTTGGGCTCATGAGAGGAGTAGAAAAACATCAAAAATTTCAGTCCTGCACGATTCTACCAAGAAATGTGTGTTCATTCAAACCGCTGGTTTTTGATATTTTGAGCCCTATTGAATAATGAATGTTTTGAATTTTCTCCAAAAGTAAAGTAGTTGCAAACTCATCCTTTTAGAAACTTGTTTGGGCTGTTGAGAGGAGTAAAAAACCATCAAAAATTTCAATCCTGCATGATTCTACCAAGAAATGTGATTCTTCATTCAAAACCTGATTTTTGCTATTGGGCTCTATTGAATAATGAATGTTTTGAATTTTCTCCAAAAGTAAAGTAGTTGCAAACTCATGCTTTTAGAGACTTGTTTGGGCTCATGAGAGGAGTAGAAAAACATCAAAAATTACAGTCCTGCATGATTCTACCAAGAAATGTGTGTTCATTGACACCGCTGGTTTTTGATAGTTTGGGCCCTATTGAATAATGAATGTTTTGAATTTTCTCCAAAAGTAAAGTAGTTGCAAACTCATGCTTTTAGAGACTTGTTTGGGCTCATGAGAGGAGTAGAAAAACATCAAAAATTTCAGTCCTGCATGATTCTACCAAGAAATGTGTGTTCATTGAAACCGCTGGTTTTTGATAGTTTGGGCCCTATTGAATAATGAATGTTTTGAATTTTCTCCAAAAGTAAAGTAGTTGCAAACTCATCCTTTTAGAGACTTGTTTGGGCTCATGAGAGGAGTAGAAAAACATCAAAAATTGCAGTCCTGCACGATTCTACCAAGAAATGTGTGTTCATTGAAACCGCTGGTTTTTGATAGTTTGGGCCCTATTGAATAATGAATGTTTTGAATTTTCTCCAAAAGTAAAGTAGTTGCAAACTCATCCTTTTAGAAACTTGTTTGGGCTGTTGAGAGGAGTAAAAAACCATCAAAAATTTCAATCTTGCTTGATTCTACCAAGAAATGTGATTCTTCATTCAAAACATGATTTTTGCTATAGGGCTCTATTGAATAATGAATGTTTTGAATTTTCTCCAAAAGTAAAGTAGTTGCAAACTCATGCTTTTAGAGACTTGTTTGGGCTCATGAGAGGAGTAGAAAAACATCAAAAATTTCAGTCCTGCATGATTCTACCAAGAAATGTGTGTTCATTGAAACCGCTGGTTTTTGATAGTTTGGGCCCTATTGAATAATGAATGTTTTGAATTTTCTCCAAAAGTAAAGTAGTTGCAAACTCATGCTTTTAGAGACTTGTTTGGGCTCATGAGAGTAGAAAAACATCAGAAAATTCAGTCCTGCATGATTCTACCAAGAAATGTGTGTTCATTGAAACCGCTGGTTTTTGATAGTTTGGGCCCTATTGAATAATGAATGTTTTGAATTTTCTCCAAAAATAAAATAGTTGCAAACTCATCCTTTTAGAAACTTGTTTGGGCTGTTGAGAGGAGTAAAAAACCATCAAAAATTTCAATCCTGCATGATTCTACCGAGAAATGTGATTCTTCATTCAAAACCTGATTTTTGCTATTGGGCTCTATTGAATAATGAATGTTTTGAATTTTCTCCAAAAGTAAAGTAGTTGCAAACTCATGCTTTTAGAGACTTGTTTGGGCTCATGAGAGGAGTAGAAAAACATCAAAAATTTCAGTCCTGCATGATTCTACCAAGAAATGTGTGTTCATTGAAACCGCTGGTTTTTGATAGTTTGGGCCCTATTGAATAATGAATGTTTTGAATTTTCTCCAAAAGTAAAGTAGTTGCAAACTCATCCTTTTAGAAACTTGTTTGGGCTGTTGAGAGCAGTAAAAAACCATCAAAAATTTCAATCCTGCATGATTCTACCAAGAAATGTGATTCTTCATTCAAAACGCTGGTTTTTGCTATTGGGCTCTATTGAATAATGAATGTTTTGAATTTTCTCCAAAAGTAAAGTAGTTGCAGACTCATCCTTTTAGAGACTTGTTTGGGCTAATGAGAGGAGTAGAAAAACATCAAAAATTTCAGTCCTGCACGATTCTACCAAGAAATGTGTGTTCATTCAAACCGCTGGTTTTTGATAGTTTGGGCCCTATTGAATAATGAATGTTTTGAATTTTCTCCAAAAGTAAAGTAGTTGCAAACTCATCCTTTTAGAAACTTGTTTGGGCTGTTGAGAGGAGTAAAAAAACATCAAAAATTTCAATGCTGCATGATTCTACCAAGAAATGTGATTCTTCATTCAAAACCTGATTTTTGCTATTGGGCTCTATTGAATAATGAATGTTTTGAATTTTCTCCAAAAGTAAAGTAGTTGCAAACTCATGCTTTTAGAGACTTGTTTGGGCTCATGAGAGGAGTAGAAAAACATCAAAAATTTCAGTCCTGCATGATTCTACCAAGAAATGTGTGTTCATTGAAACCGCTGGTTTTTGATAGTTTGGGCCCTATTGAATTATGAATGTTTTGAATTTTCTCCAAAAGTAAAGTAGTTGCAAACTCATCCTTTTAGAAACTTGTTTGGGCTGTTGAGAGGAGTAAAAAACCATCAAAAATTTCAATCCTGCATGATTCTACCAAGAAATGTGATTCTTCATTCAAAACCTGATTTTTGCTATTGGGCTCTATTGAATAATGAATGTTTTGAATTTTCTCCAAAAGTAAAGTAGTTGCAAACTCATGCTTTTAGAGACTTGTTTGGTCTCATGAGAGGAGTAGAAAAACATCAAAAATTTCAGTCCTGCACGATTCTACCAAGAAATGTGTGTTCATTGAAACCGCTGGTTTTTGATAGTTTGGGCGCTATTGAATAATGAATGTTTTGAATTTTCTCCAAAAGTAAAGTAGTTGCAAACTCCACCTTTTAGAAACTTGTTTGGGCTGTTGAGAGGAGTAAAAAACCATCAAAAATTTCAATCCTGCATGATTCTACCAAGAAATGTGATTCTTCATTCAAAACCTGATTTTTGCTATTGGGCTCTATTGAATAATGAATGTTTTGAATTTTCTCCAAAAGTAAAGTAGTTGCAAACTCATGCTTTTAGAGACTTGTTTGGGCTCATGAGAGGAGTAGAAAAACATCAAAAATTTCAGTCCTGCATGATTCTACCAAGAAATGTGTGTTCATTCAAACCGCTGGTTTTTGATAGTTTGGGCCCTATTGAATAATGAATGTTTTGAATTTTCTACAAAAGTAAAGTAGTTGCAAACTCATCCTTTTAGAAACTTGTTTGGGCTGTTGAGAGGAGTAAAAAACCATCAAAAATTTCAATCCTGCATGATTCTACCAAGAAATGTGATTCTTCATTCAAAACCTGATTTTTGCTATTGGGCTCTATTGAATATTGAATGTTTTGAATTTTCTCCAAAAGTAAAGTAATTGCAAACTCATGCTTTTAGAGACTTGTTTGGGCTCATGAGAGGAGTAGAAAAACATCAAAAATTTCAGTCCTGCATGATTCTACCAAGAAATGTGTGTTCATTGAAACCGCTGGTTTTTGATAGTTTGGGCCCTATTGAATAATGAATGTTTTGAATTTTCTCCAAAAGTAAAGTAGTTGCAAACTCATCCTTTTAGAAACTTGTTTGGGCTGTTGAGAGGAGTAAAAAACCATCATAAATTTCAATCCTGCATGATTCTACCAAGAAATGTGATTCTTCATTCAAAACGCTGGTTTTTGCTATTGGGCTCTATTGAATAATGAATGTTTTGAATTTTCTCCAAAAGTAAAGTAGTTGCAAACTCATCCTTTTAGAGACTTGTTTGGGCTCATGAGAGGAGTAGAAAAACATCAAAAATTTCAGTCCTGCACGATTCTACCAAGAAATGTGTGTTCATTCAAACCGCTGGTTTTTGATATTTTGGGCCCTATTGAATAATGAATGTTTTGAATTTTCTCCAAAAGTAAAGTAGTTGCAAACTCATCCTTTTAGAAACTTGTTTGGGCTGTTGAGAGGAGTAAAAAACCATCAAAAATTTCAATCCTGCATGATTCTACCAAGAAATGTGATTCTTCATTCAAAACCTGATTTTTGCTATTGGGCTCTATTGAATAATGAATGTTTTGAATTTTCTCCAAAAGTAAAGTAGTTGCAAACTCATGCTTTTAGAGACTTGTTTGGGCTCATGAGAGGAGTAGAAAAACATCAAAAATTTCAGTCCTGCATGATTCTACCAAGAAATGTGTGTTCATTGAAACCGCTGGTTTTTGTTAGTTTGGGCCGTATTGAATAATGAATGTTTTGAATTTTCTACAAAAGTAAAGTAGTTGCAAACTCATCCTTTTAGAAACTTGTTTGGGCTGTTGAGAGGAGTAAAAAACCATCAAAAATTTCAATCCTGCATGATTCTACCAAGAAATGTGATTCTTCATTCAAAACCTGATTTTTGCTATTGGGCTCTATTGAATAATGAATGTTTTGAATTTTCTCCAAAAGTAAAGTAGTTGCAAACTCATGCTTTTAGAGACTTGTTTGGGCTCATGAGAGGAGTAGAAAAACATCAAAAATTTCAGTCCTGCATGATTCTACCAAGAAATGTGTGTTCATTCAAACCGCTGGTTTTTGATAGTTTGGGCCCTATTGAATAATGAATGTTTTGAATTTTCTCCAAAAGTAAAGTAGTTGCAAACTCATCCTTTTAGAAACTTGTTTGGGCTGTTGAGAGGAGTAAAAAACCATCAAAAATTTCAATCCTGCATGATTCTACCAAGAAATGTGATTCTTCATTCAAAACCTGATTTTTGCTATTGGGCTCTATTGAATATTGAATGTTTTGAATTTTCTCCAAAAGTAAAGTAATTGCAAACTCATGCTTTTAGAGACTTGTTTGGGCTCATGAGAGGAGTAGAAAAACATCAAAAATTTCAGTCCTGCATGATTCTACCAAGAAATGTGTGTTCATTGAAACCGCTGGTTTTTGATAGTTTGGGCCCTATTGAATAATGAATGTTTTGAATTTTCTCCAAAAGTAAAGTAGTTGCAAACTCATCCTTTTAGAAACTTGTTTGGGCTGTTGAGAGGAGTAAAAAACCATCAAAAATTTCAATCCTGCATGATTCTACCAAGAAATGTGATTCTTCATTCAAAACGCTGGTTTTTGCTATTGGGCTCTATTGAATAATGAATGTTTTGAATTTTCTCCAAAAGTAAAGTAGTTGCAAACTCATCCTTTTAGAGACTTGTTTGGGCTCATGAGAGGAGTAGAAAAACATCAAAAATTTCAGTCCTGCACGATTCTACCAAGAAATGTGTGTTCATTCAAACCGCTGGTTTTTGATATTTTGGGCCCTATTGAATAATGAATGTTTTGAATTTTCTCCAAAAGTAAAGTAGTTGCAAACTCATCCTTTTAGAAACTTGTTTGGGCTGTTGAGAGGAGTAAAAAACCATCAAAAATTTCAATCCTGCATGATTCTACCAAGAAATGTGATTCTTCATTCAAAACGCTGGTTTTTGCTATTGGGCTCTATTGAATAATGAATGTTTTGAATTTTCTCCAAAAGTAAAGTAGTTGCAAACTCATGCTTTTAGAGACTTGTTTGGGCTAATGAGAGGAGTAGAAAAACATCAAAAATTTCAGTCCTGCATGATTCTACCAAGAAATGTGTGTTCATTGAAACTGCTGGTTTTTGATAGTTTGGGCCCTATTGAATAATGAATGTTTTGAATTTTCTCCAAAAGTAAAGTAGTTGCAAACTCATCCTTTTAGAAACTTGTTTGGGCTGTTGAGAGGAGTAAAAAACCATCAAAAATTTCAATCCTGCATTATTTTACCAAGAAATGTGATTCTTCATTCAAAACCTGATTTTTGCTCTTGGGCTCTATTGAATAATGAATGTTTTGCATTTTCTCCAAAAGTAAAGTAGTTGCAAACTCATGCTTTTAGAGACTTGTATGGGCTCATGAGAGGAGTAGAAAAACATCAAAAATTTCAGTCCTGCATGATCCCACCAAGAAATGTGTGTTTATTGAAACCACTGGTTTTTGATAGTTTGGGCCCTATTGAATAATGAATGTTTTGAATTTTCTCCAAAAATAAAGTAGTTGCAAACTCATCCTTTTAGAAACTTGTTTGGGCTGTTGAGAGGAGTAAAAAACCATCAAAAATTTCAATCCTGCATGATTCTACCAAGAAATGTGATTCTTCATTCAAAACGCAGGTTTTTGCTATTGGGCTCTATTGAATAATGAATGTTTTGAATTTTCTCCAAAACTAAAGTAGTTGCAAACTCATCCTTTTAGAGACTTGTTTGGGCTCATGAGAGGAGTAGAAAAACATCAAAAATTTCAGTCCTGCACGATTCTACCAAGAAATGTGTGTTCATTCAAACCGCTGGTTTTTGATATTTTGGGCCCTATTGAATAATGAATGTTTTGAATTTTCTCCAAAAGTAAAGTAGTTGCAAACTCATCCTTTTAGAAACTTGTTTGGGCTGTTGAGAGGAGTAAAAAACCATCAAAAATTTCAATCCTGCATGATTCTACCAAGAAATGTGATTCTTCATTCAAAACCTGATTTTTGCTATTGGGCTCTATTGAATAATGAATGTTTTGAATTTTCTCCAAAAGTAAAGTAGTTGCAAACTCATGCTTTTAGAGACTTGTTTGGGCTCATGAGAGGAGTAGAAAAACATCAAAAATTTCAGTCCTGCATGATTCTACCAAGAAATGTGTGTTCATTCAAACCGCTGGTTTTTGATAGTTTGGGCCCTATTGAATAATGAATGTTTTGAATTTTCTCCAAAAGTAAAGTAGTTGCAAACTCATCCTTTTAGAAACTTGTTTGGGCTGTTGAGAGGAGTAAAAAAACCATCAAAAATTTCAATCCTGCATGATTCTACCAAGAAATGTGATTCTTCATTCAAAACCTGATTTTTGCTATTGGGCTCTATTGAATAATGAATGTTTTGAATTTTCTCCAAAAGTAAAGTAGTTGCAAACTCATCCTTTTAGAGAATTGTTTGGGCTAATGAGAGGAGTAGAAGAACATAAAAAATTTCAGTCCTGCACGATTCTACCAAGAAATGTGTGTTCATTCAAACCGCTGGTTTTTGATAGTTTGGGCCCTATTGAATAATGAATGTTTTGAATTTTCTCCAAAAGTAAAGTAGTTGCAAACTCATCCTTTTAGAAACTTGTTTGGGTTGTTGAGAGGAGTAAAAAACCATCAAAAATTTCAATCCTGCATGATTCTACCAAGAAATGTGATTCTTCATTCAAAACCTGATTTTTGCTATTGGGCTCTATTGAATAATGAATGTTTTGAATTTTCTTCAAAAGTAAAGTAGTTGCAAACTCATGCTTTTAGAGACTTGTTTGGGCTCATGAGAGGAGTAGAAAAACATCAAAAATTTCAGTCCTGCATGATTCTACCAAGAAATGTGTGTTCATTGAAACCGCTGGTTTTTGATAGTTTGGGCCCTATTGAATAATGAATGTTTTGAATTTTCTCCAAAAGTAAAGTAGTTGCAAACTCATCCTTTTAGAAACTTGTTTGGGCTGTTGAGAGGAGTAAACAACCATCAAAAATTTCAATCCTGCATGATTCTACCAAGAAATGTGATTCTTCATTCAAAACGCTGGTTTTTGCTATTGGGCTCTATTGAATAATGAATGTTTTGAATTTTCTCCAAAAGTAAAGTAGTTGCAAACTCATGCTTTTAGAGACTTGTTTGGGCTCATGAGAGGAGTAGAAAAACATCAAAAAATTTCAGTCCTGCATGATTCTACCAAGAAATGTGTGTTCATTGACACCGCTGGTTTTTGATAGTTTGGGCCCTATTGAATAATGAATGTTTTGAATTTTCTCCAAAAGTAAAGTAGTTGCAAACTCATGCTTTTAGAGACTTGTTTGGGCTCATGAGAGGAGTAGAAAAACATCAAAAATTTCAGTCCTGCATGATTCTACCAAGAAATGTGTGTTCATTGAAACCGCTGGTTTTTGATAGTTTGGGCCCTATTGAATAATGAATGTTTTGAATTTTCTCCAAAAGTAAAGTAGTTGCAAACTCATGCTTTTAGAGACTTGTTTGGGCTCATGAGAGTAGAAAAACATCAGAAATTTCAGTCCTGCATGATTCTACCAAGAAATGTGTGTTCATTCAAACCGCTGGTTTTTGATTGTTTGGGCCCTATTGAATAATTAATGTTTTGAATTTTCTCCAAAAGTAAAGTAGTTGCAAACTCATCCTTTTAGAAACTTGTTTGGGCTGTTGAGAGCAGTAAAAAACCATCAAAAATTTCAATCCTGCATGATTCTACCAAGAAATGTGATTCTTCATTCAAAACGCTGGTTTTTGCTATTGGGCTCTATTGAATAATGAATGTTTTGAATTTTCTGCAAAAGTAAAGTAGTTGCAAACTCATCCTTTTAGAGACTTGTTTGGGCTAATGAGAGGAGTAGAAAAACATCAAAAATTTCAGTCCTGCACGATTCTACCAAGAAATGTGTGTTCATTCAAACCGCTGGTTTTTGATAGTTTGGGCCCTATTGAATAATGAATGTTTTGAATTTTCTCCAAAAGTAAAGTAGTTGCAAACTCATCCTTTTAGAAACTTGTTTGGGCTGTTGAGAGGAGTAAAAAACCATCAAAAATTTCAATCCTGCATGATTCTACCAAGAAATGTGATTCTTCATTCAAAACCTGATTTTTGCTATTGGGCTCTATTGAATAATGAATGTTTTGAATTTTCTTAAAAAGTAAAGTAGTTGCAAACTCATGCTTTTAGAGACTTGTTTGGGCTCATGAGAGGAGTAGAAAAACATCAAAAATTTCAGTCCTGCATGATTCTACCAAGAAATGTGTGTTCATTGAAACCGCTGGTTTTTGATAGTTTGGGCCCTATTGAATAATGAATGTTTTGAATTTTCTCCAAAAGTAAAGTAGTTGCAAACTCATCCTTTTAGAAACTTGTTTGGGCTGTTGAGAGCAGTAAAAAACCATCAAAAATTTCAATCCTGCATGATTCTACCAAGAAATGTGATTCTTCATTCAAAACGCTGGTTTTTGCTATTGGGCTCTATTGAATAATGAATGTTTTGAATTTTCTCCAAAATTAAAGTAGTTGCAAACTCATGCTTTTAGAGACTTGTTTGGGCTCATGAGAGGAGTAGAAAAACATCAAAAATTTCAGTCCTGCATGATTCTACCAAGAAATGTGTGTTCATTGAAACCGCTGGTTTTTGATAGTTTGGGCCCTATTGAATAATGAATGTTTTGAATTTTATCCAAAAGTAAAGTAGTTGCAAACTCATCCTTTTAGAAACTTGTTTGGGCTGTTGAGAGCAGTAAAAAACCATCAAAAATTTCAATCCTGCATGATTCTACCAAGAAATGTGATTCTTCATTCAAAACGCTGGTTTTTGCTATTGGGCTCTATTGAATAATGAATGTTTTGAATTTTCTCCAAAATTAAAGTAGTTGCAGACTCATCCTTTTAGAGACTTGTTTCGGCTAATGAGAGGAGTAGAAAAACATCAAAAATTTCAGTCCTGCACGATTCTACCAAGAAATGTGTGTTCATTCAAACCGCTGGTTTTTGATAGTTTGGGCCCTATTGAATAATGAATGTTTTGAATTTTCTCCAAAAGTAAAGTAGTTGCAAACTCATCCTTTTAGAAACTTGTTTGGGCTGTTGAGAGGAGTAAACAACCATCAATAATTTCAATCCTGCATGATTCTACCAAGAAATGTGATTCTTCATTCAAAACGCTGGTTTTTGCTATTCGGCTCTATTGAATAATGAATGTTTTGAGTTTTCTCCAAAAGTAAAGTAGTTGCAAACTCATCCTTTTAGAGAATTGTTTGGGCTCATGAGAGGAGTAGAAAAACATCAAAAATTTCAGTCCTGCATGATTCTACCAAGAAATGTGTGTTCATTGACACCGCTGGTTTTTGATAGTTTGGGCCCTATTGAATAATGAATGTTTTGAATTTTCTCCAAAAGTAAAGTAGTTGCAAACTCATGCTTTTAGAGACTTGTTTGGGCTCATGAGAGGAGTAGAAAAACATCAAAAATTTCAGTCCTGCATGATTCTACCAAGAAATGTGTGTTCATTGACACCGCTGGTTTTTGATAGTTTGGGCCCTATTGAATAATGAATGTTTTGAATTTTCTCCAAAAGTAAAGTAGTTGCAAACTCATCCTTTTAGAAACTTGTTTGGGCTGTTGAGAGGAGTAAAAAACCATCAAAAATTTCAATCTTGCATGATTCTACCAAGAAATGTGATTCTTCATTCAAAACCTGATTTTTGCTATTGGGCTCTATTGAATAATGAATGTTTTGAATTTTCTCCAAAATTAAAGTAGTTGCAAACTCATGCTTTTAGAGACTTGTTTGGGCTCATGAGAGGAGTAGAAAAACATCAAAAATTTCAGTCCTGCATGATTCTACCAAGAAATGTGTGTTCATTGAAACCGCTGGTTTTTGATAGTTTGGGCCCTATTGAATAATGAATGTTTTGAATTTTCTCCAAAAGTAAAGTAGTTGCAAACTCATGCTTTTAGAGACTTGTTTGGGCTCATGAGAGTAGAAAAACATCAGAAATTTCAGTCCTGCATGATTCTACCAAGAAATGTGTGTTCATTCAAACCGCTGGTTTTTGCTATTGGGCTCTATTGAATAATGAATGTTTTGAATTTTCTCCAAAAGTAAAATAGTTGCAAACTCATGCTTTTAGAGACTTGTTTGGGCTCATGAGAGGAGTAGAAAAACATCAAAAATTTCAGTCCTGCATGATTCTACCAAGAAATGTGTGTTCATTGAAACTGCTGGTTTTTGATAGTTTGGGCCCTATTGAATAATGAATGTTTTGAATTTTCTCCAAAAGTAAAGTAGTTGCAAACTCATCCTTTTAGAAACTTGTTTGGGCTGTTGAGAGGAGTAAAAAACCATCAAAAATTTCAATCCTGCATTATTTTACCAAGAAATGTGATTCTTCATTCAAAACCTGATTTTTGCTCTTGGGCTCTATTGAATAATGAATGTTTTGAATTTTCTCCAAAAGTAAAGTAGTTGCAAACTCATGCTTTTAGAGACTTGTTTGGGCTCATGAGAGGAGTAGAAAAACATCAAAAATTTCAGTCCTGCATGATCCCACCAAGAAATGTGTGTTTATTGAAACCACTGGTTTTTGATAGTTTGGGCCCTATTGAATAATGAATGTTTTGAATTTTCTCCAAAAATAAAGTAGTTGCAAACTCATCCTTTTACAAACTTGTTTGGGCTGTTGAGAGGAGTAAAAAACCATCAAAAATTTCAATCCTGCATGATTCTACCAAGAAATGTGATTCTTCATTCAAAACGCAGGTTTTTGCTATTGGGCTCTATTGAATAATGAATGTTTTGAATTTTCTCCAAAAGTAAAGTAGTTGCAAACTCATCCTTTTAGAGACTTGTTTGGGCTCATGAGAGGAGTAGAAAAACATCAAAAATTTCAGTCCTGCACGATTCTACCAAGAAATGTGTGTTCATTCAAACCGCTGGTTTTTGATATTTTGGGCCCTATTGAATAATGAATGTTTTGAATTTTCTCCAAAAGTAAAGTAGTTGCAAACTCATCCTTTTAGAAACTTGTTTGGGCTGTTGAGAGGAGTAAAAAACCATCAAAAATTTCAATCCTGCATGATTCTACCAAGAAATGTGATTCTTCATTCAAAACCTGATTTTTGCTATTGGGCTCTATTGAATAATGAATGTTTTGAATTTTCTCCAAAAGTAAAGTAGTTGCAAACTCATCCTTTTAGAGACTTGTTTGGGCTCATGAGAGGAGTAGAAAAACATCAAAAATTTCAGTCCTGCATGATTCTACCAAGAAATGTGTGTTCATTCAAACCGCTGGTTTTTGATAGTTTGGGCCCTATTGAATAATGAATGTTTTGAATTTTCTCCAAAAGTAAAGTAGTTGCAAACTCATCCTTTTAGAAACTTGTTTGGGCTGTTGAGAGGAGTAAAAAACCATCAAAAATTTCAATCCTGCATGATTCTACCAAGAAATGTGATTCTTCATTCAAAACGCTGGTTTTTGCTATTGGGCTCTATTGAATAATGAATGTTTTGAATTTTCTCCAAAAGTAAAGTAGTTGCAAACTCATCCTTTTAGAGACTTGTTTGGGCTAATGAGAGGAGTAGAAAAACATCAAAAATTTTAGTCCTGCACGATTCTACCAAGAAATGTGTGTTCATTCAAACCGCTGGTTTTTGATAGTTTGGGCCCTATTGAATAATGAATGTTTTGAATTTTCTCCAAAAGTAAAGTAGTTGCAAACTCATCCTTTTAGAAACTTGTTTGGGTTGTTGAGAGGAGTAAAAAACCATCAAAAATTTCAATCCTGCATGATTCTACCAAGAAATGTGATTCTTCATTCAAAACCTGATTTTTGCTATTGGGCTCTATTGAATAATGAATGTTTTGAATTTTCTTCAAAAGTAAAGTAGTTGCAAACTCATGCTTTTAGAGACTTGTTTGGGCTCATGAGAGGAGTAGAAAAACATCAAAAATTTCAGTCCTGCATGATTCTACCAAGAAATGTGTGTTCATTGAAACCGCTGGTTTTTGATAGTTTGGGCCCTATTGAATAATGAATGTTTTGAATTTTATCCAAAAGTAAAGTAGTTGCAAACTCATCCTTTTAGAAACTTGTTTGGGCTGTTGAGAGGAGTAAACAACCATCAAAAATTTCAATCCTGCATGATTCTACCAAGAAATGTGATTCTTCATTCAAAACGCTGGTTTTTGCTATTGGGCTCTATTGAATAATGAATGTTTTGAGTTTTCTCCAAAAGTAAAGTAGTTGCAAATTCATCCTTTTAGAGACTTGTTTGGGCTCATGAGAGGAGTAGAAAAACATCAAAAATTTCAGTCCTGCATGATCCCACCAAGAAATGTGTGTTTATTGAAACCACTGGTTTTTGATAGTTTGGGCCCTATTGAATAATGAATGTTTTGAATTTTCTCCAAAAATAAAGTAGTTGCAAACTCATCCTTTTAGAAACTTGTTTGGGCTGTTGAGAGGAGTAAAAAACCATCAAAAATTTCAATCCTGCATGATTCTACCAAGAAATGTGATTCTTCATTCAAAACGCAGGTTTTTGCTATTGGGCTCTATTGAATAATGAATGTTTTGAATTTTCTCCAAAACTAAAGTAGTTGCAAACTCATCCTTTTAGAGACTTGTTTGGGCTCATGAGAGGAGTAGAAAAACATCAAAAATTTCAGTCCTGCACGATTCTACCAAGAAATGTGTGTTCATTGAAACCGCTGGTTTTTGATAGTTTGGGCCCTATTGAATAATGAATGTTTTGAATTTTCTCCAAAAGTAAAGTAGTTGCAAACTCATCCTTTTAGAAACTTGTTTGGGCTGTTGAGAGGAGTAAAAAAACCATCAAAAATTTCAATCCTGCATGATTCTACCAAGAAATGTGATTCTTCATTCAAAACCTGATTTTTGCTATTGGGCTCTATTGAATAATGAATGTTTTGAATTTTCTCCAAAAGTAAAGTAGTTGCAAACTCATCCTTTTAGAGACTTGTTTGGGCTAATGAGAGGAGTAGAAGAACATAAAAAATTTCAGTCCTGCACGATTCTACCAAGAAATGTGTGTTCATTCAAACGGCTGGTTTTTGATAGTTTGGGCCCTATTGAATAATGAATGTTTTGAATTTTCTCCAAAAGTAAAGTAGTTGCAAACTCATCCTTTTAGAAACTTGTTTGGGTTGTTGAGAGGAGTAAAAAACCATCAAAAATTTCAATCCTGCATGATTCTACCAAGAAATGTGATTCTTCATTCAAAACCTGATTTTTGCTATTGGGCTCTATTGAATAATGAATGTTTTGAATTTTCTTCAAAAGTAAAGTAGTTGCAAACTCATGCTTTTAGAGACTTGTTTGGGCTCATGAGAGGAGTAGAAAAACATCAAAAATTTCAGTCCTGCATGATTCTACCAAGAAATGTGTGTTCATTGAAACCGCTGGTTTTTGATAGTTTGGGCCCTATTGAATAATGAATGTTTTGAATTTTCTCCAAAAGTAAAGTAGTTGCAAACTCATCCTTTTAGAAACTTGTTTGGGCTGTTGAGAGGAGTAAACAACCATCAAAAATTTCAATCCTGCATGATTCTACCAAGAAATGTGATTCTTCATTCAAAACGCTGGTTTTTGCTATTGGGCTCTATTGAATAATGAATGTTTTGAATTTTCTCCAAAAGTAAAGTAGTTGCAAACTCATGCTTTTAGAGACTTGTTTGGGCTCATGAGAGGAGTAGAAAAACATCAAAAAATTTCAGTCCTGCATGATTCTACCAAGAAATGTGTGTTCATTGACACCGCTGGTTTTTGATAGTTTGGGCCCTATTGAATAATGAATGTTTTGAATTTTCTCCAAAAGTAAAGTAGTTGCAAACTCATGCTTTTAGAGACTTGTTTGGGCTCATGAGAGGAGTAGAAAAACATCAAAAATTTCAGTCCTGCATGATTCTACCAAGAAATGTGTGTTCATTGAAACCGCTGGTTTTTGATAGTTTGGGCCCTATTGAATATTGAATGTTTTGAATTTTCTCCAAAAGTAAAGTAGTTGCAAACTCATGTTTTTAGAGACTTGTTTGGGCTCATGAGAGTAGAAAAACATCAGAAATTTCAGTCCTGCATGATTCTACCAAGAAATGTGTGTTCATTCAAACCGCTGGTTTTTGATTGTTTGGGCCCTATTGAATAATGAATGTTTTGAATTTTCTCCAAAAGTAAAGTAGTTGCAAACTCATCCTTTTAGAAACTTGTTTGGGCTGTTGAGAGCAGTAAAAAACCATCAAAAATTTCAATCCTGCATGATTCTACCAAGAAATGTGATTCTTCATTCAAAACGCTGGTTTTTGCTATTGGGCTCTATTGAATAATGAATGTTTTGAATTTTCTCCAAAAGTAAAGTAGTTGCAAACTCATCCTTTTAGAGACTTGTTTGGGCTAATGAGAGGAGTAGAAAAACATCAAAAATTTCAGTCCTGCACGATTCTACCAAGAAATGTGTGTTCATTGAAACCGCTGGTTTTTGATAGTTTGGGCCCTATTGAATAATGAATGTTTTGAATTTTCTCCAAAAGTAAAGTAGTTGCAAACTCATCCTTTTAGAAACTTGTTTGGGCTGTTGAGAACAGTAAAAAACCATCAAAAATTTCAATCCTGCATGATTCTACCAAGAAATGTGATTCTTCATTCAAAACGCTGGTTTTTGCTATTGGGCTCTATTGAATAATGAATGTTTTGAATTTTCTCCAAAATTAAAGTAGTTGCAAACTCATGCTTTTAGAGACTTGTTTGGGCTCATGAGAGGAGTAGAAAAACATCAAAAATTTCAGTCCTGCATGATTCTACCAAGAAATGTGTGTTCATTGAAACCGCTGGTTTTTGATAGTTTGGGCCCTATTGAATAATGAATGTTTTGAATTTTATCCAAAAGTAAAGTAGTTGCAAACTCATCCTTTTAGAAACTTGTTTGGGCTGTTGAGAGCAGTAAAAAACCATCAAAAATTTCAATCCTGCATGATTCTACCAAGAAATGTGATTCTTCATTCAAAACGCTGGTTTTTGCTATTGGGCTCTATTGAATAATGAATGTTTTGAATTTTCTCCAAAATTAAAGTAGTTGCAGACTCATCCTTTTAGAGACTTGTTTGGGCTAATGAGAGGAGTAGAAAAACATCAAAAATTTCAGTCCTGCACGATTCTACCAAGAAATGTGTGTTCATTCAAACCGCTGGTTTTTGATAGTTTGGGCCCTATTGAATAATGAATGTTTTGAATTTTCTCCAAAAGTAAAGTAGTTGCAAACTCATCCTTTTAGAAACTTGTTTGGGCTGTTGAGAGGAGTAAAAAACCATCAAAAATTTCAATCCTGCATGATTCTACCAAGAAATGTGATTCTTCATTCAAAACCTGATTTTTGCTATTGGGCTCTATTGAATAATGAATGTTTTGAATTTTCTCCAAAAGTAAAGTAGTTGCAAACTCATGCTTTTAGAGACTTGTTTGGGCTCATGAGAGGAGTAGAAAAACATCAAAAATTTCAGTCCTGCATGATTCTACCAAGAAATGTGTGTTCATTGAAACCGCTGGTTTTTGATAGTTTGGGCCCTATTGAATTATGAATGTTTTGAATTTTCTCCAAAAGTAAAGTAGTTGCAAACTCATCCTTTTAGAAACTTGTTTGGGCTGTTGAGAGGAGTAAAAAACCATCAAAAATTTCAATCCTGCATGATTCTACCAAGAAATGTGATTCTTCATTCAAAACCTGATTTTTGTTATTGGGCTCTATTGAATAATGAATGTTTTGAATTTTCTTAAAAAGTAAAGTAGTTGCAAACTCATGCTTTTAGAGTCTTGTTTGGGCTCATGAGAGGAGTAGAAAAACATTAAAAATTTCAGTCCTGCATGATTCTACCAAGAAATGTGTGTTCATTGAAACCGCTGGTTTTTGATAGTTTGGGCCCTATTGAATAATGAATGTTTTGAATTTTCTCCAAAAGTAAAGTAGTTGCAAACTCATCCTTTTAGAAACTTGTTTGGGCTGTTGAGAGCAGTAAAAAACCATCAAAAATTTCAATCCTGCATGATTCTACCAAGAAATGTGATTCTTCATTCAAAACGCTGGTTTTTGCT
This sequence comes from Dendrobates tinctorius, assembly GCF_039654945.1. NCBI lineage: Eukaryota > Metazoa > Chordata > Amphibia > Anura > Dendrobatidae > Dendrobates > Dendrobates tinctorius. The sequence continues at coordinate 30,139,138 of NW_027361793.1, forward strand.
ATTGGGCTCTATTGAATAATGAATGTTTTGAATTTTCTCCAAAATTAAAGTAGTTGCAAACTCATGCTTTTAGAGACTTGTTTGGGCTCATGAGAGGAGTAGAAAAACATCAAAAATTTCAGTCCTGCATGATTCTACCAAGAAATGTGTGTTCATTGAAACCGCTGGTTTTTGATAGTTTGGGCCCTATTGAATAATGAATGTTTTGAATTTTATCCAAAAGTAAAGTAGTTGCAAACTCATCCTTTTAGAAACTTGTTTGGGCTGTTGAGAGCAGTAAAAAACCATCAAAAATTTCAATCCTGCATGATTCTACCAAGAAATGTGATTCTTCATTCAAAACGCTGGTTTTTGCTATTGGGCTCTATTGAATAATGAATGTTTTGAATTTTCTCCAAAATTAAAGTAGTTGCAGACTCATCCTTTTAGAGACTTGTTTCGGCTAATGAGAGGAGTAGAAAAACATCAAAAATTTCAGTCCTGCACGATTCTACCAAGAAATGTGTGTTCATTCAAACCGCTGGTTTTTGATAGTTTGGGCCCTATTGAATAATGAATGTTTTGAATTTTCTCCAAAAGTAAAGTAGTTGCAAACTCATCCTTTTAGAAACTTGTTTGGGCTGTTGAGAGGAGTAAACAACCATCAATAATTTCAATCCTGCATGATTCTACCAAGAAATGTGATTCTTCATTCAAAACGCTGGTTTTTGCTATTCGGCTCTATTGAATAATGAATGTTTTGAGTTTTCTCCAAAAGTAAAGTAGTTGCAAACTCATCCTTTTAGAGAATTGTTTGGGCTCATGAGAGGAGTAGAAAAACATCAAAAATTTCAGTCCTGCACGATTCTACCAAGAAATGTGTGTTCATTCAAACCGCTGGTTTTTGATATTTTGGGCCCTATTGAATAATGAATGTTTTGAATTTTCTCCAAAAGTAAAGTAGTTGCAAACTCATCCTTTTAGAAACTTGTTTGGGCTGTTGAGAGGAGTAAAAAACCATCAAAAATTTCAATCCTGCATTGTTCTACCAAGAAATGTGATTCTTCATTCAAAACCTGATTTTTGCTATTGTGCTCTATTGAATAATGAATGTTTTGAATTTTCTCCAAAAGTAAAGTAGTTGCAAACTCATGCTTTTAGAGACTTGTTTGGGCTCATGAGAGGAGTAGAAAAACATCAAAAAATTTCAGTCCTGCATGATTCTACCAAGAAATGTGTGTTCATTGACACCGCTGGTTTTTGATAGTTTGGGCCCTATTGAATAATGAATGTTTTGAATTTTCTCCAAAAGTAAAGTAGTTGCAAACTCATGCTTTTAGAGACTTGTTTGGGCTCATGAGAGGAGTAGAAAAACATCAAAAATTTCAGTCCTGCATGATTCTACCAAGAAATGTGTGTTCATTGACACCGCTGGTTTTTGATAGTTTGGGCCCTATTGAATAATGAATGTTTTGAATTTTCTCCAAAAGTAAAGTAGTTGCAAACTCATCCTTTTAGAAACTTGTTTGGGCTGTTGAGAGGAGTAAAAAACCATCAAAAATTTCAATCTTGCATGATTCTACCAAGAAATGTGATTCTTCATTCAAAACCTGATTTTTGCTATTGGGCTCTATTGAATAATGAATGTTTTGAATTTTCTCCAAAATTAAAGTAGTTGCAAACTCATGCTTTTAGAGACTTGTTTGGGCTCATGAGAGGAGTAGAAAAACATCAAAAATTTCAGTACTGCATGATTCTACCAAGAAATGTGTGTTCATTGAAACCGCTGGTTTTTGATAGTTTGGGCCCTATTGAATAATGAATGTTTTGAATTTTCTCCAAAAGTAAAGTAGTTGCAAACTCATGCTTTTAGAGACTTGTTTGGGCTCATGAGAGTAGAAAAACATCAGAAATTTCAGTCCTGCATGATTCTACCAAGAAATGTGTGTTCATTCAAACCGCTGGTTTTTGCTATTGGGCTCTATTGAATAATGAATGTTTTGAATTTTCTCCAAAAGTAAAATAGTTGCAAACTCATGCTTTTAGAGACTTGTTTGGGCTCATGAGAGGAGTAGAAAAACATCAAAAATTTCAGTCCTGCATGATTCTACCAAGAAATGTGTGTTCATTGAAACTGCTGGTTTTTGATAATTTGGGCCCTATTGAATAATGAATGTTTTGAATTTTCTCCAAAAGTAAAGTAGTTGCAAACTCATCCTTTTAGAAACTTGTTTGGGCTGTTGAGAGGAGTAAAAAACCATCAAAAATTTCAATCCTGCATTATTTTACCAAGAAATGTGATTCTTCATTCAAAACCTGATTTTTGCTCTTGGGCTCTATTGAATAATGAATGTTTTGAATTTTCTCCAAAAGTAAAGTAGTTGCAAACTCATGCTTTTAGAGACTTGTTTGGGCTCATGAGAGGAGTAGAAAAACATCAAAAATTTCAGTCCTGCATGATCCCACCAAGAAATGTGTGTTTATTGAAACCACTGGTTTTTGATAGTTTGGGCCCTATTGAATAATGAATGTTTTGAATTTTCTCCAAAAATAAAGTAGTTGCAAACTCATCCTTTTACAAACTTGTTTGGGCTGTTGAGAGGAGTAAAAAACCATCAAAAATTTCAATCCTGCATGATTCTACCAAGAAATGTGATTCTTCATTCAAAACGCAGGTTTTTGCTATTGGGCTCTATTGAATAATGAATGTTTTGAATTTTCTCCAAAAGTAAAGTAGTTGCAAACTCATCCTTTTAGAGACTTGTTTGGGCTCATGAGAGGAGTAGAAAAACATCAAAAATTTCAGTCCTGCACGATTCTACCAAGAAATGTGTGTTCATTCAAACCGCTGGTTTTTGATATTTTGGGCCCTATTGAATAATGAATGTTTTGAATTTTCTCCAAAAGTAAAGTAGTTGCAAACTCATCCTTTTAGAAACTTGTTTGGGCTGTTGAGAGGAGTAAAAAACCATCAAAAATTTCAATCCTGCATGATTCTACCAAGAAATGTGATTCTTCATTCAAAACCTGATTTTTGCTATTGGGCTCTATTGAATAATGAATGTTTTGAATTTTCTCCAAAAGTAAAGTAGTTGCAAACTCATGCTTTTAGAGACTTGTTTGGGCTCATGAGAGGAGTAGAAAAACATCAAAAAATTTCAGTCCTGCATGATTCTACCAAGAAATGTGTGTTCATTGACACCGCTGGTTTTTGATAGTTTGGGCCCTATTGAATAATGAATGTTTTGAATTTTCTCCAAAAGTAAAGTAGTTGCAAACTCATGCTTTTAGAGACTTGTTTGGGCTCATGAGAGGAGTAGAAAAACATCAAAAATTTCAGTCCTGCATGATTCTTCCAAGAAATGTGTGTTCATTGACACCGCTGGTTTTTGATAGTTTGGGCCCTATTGAATAATGAATGTTTTGAATTTTCTCCAAAAGTAAAGTAGTTGCAAACTCATCCTTTTAGAAACTTGTTTGGGCTGTAGAGAGGAGTAAAAAACCATCAAAAATTTCAATCTTGCATGATTCTACCAAGAAATGTGATTCTTCATTCAAAACCTGATTTTTGCTATTGGGCTCTATTGAATAATGAATGTTTTGAATTTTCTCCAAAATTAAAGTAGTTGCAAACTCATGCTTTTAGAGACTTGTTTGGGCTCATGAGAGGAGTAGAAAAACATCAAAAATTTCAGTCCTGCATGATTCTACCAAGAAATGTGTGTTCATTGAAACCGCTGGTTTTTGATAGTTTGGGCCCTATTGAATAATGAATGTTTTGAATTTTCTCCAAAAGTAAAGTAGTTGCAAACTCATGCTTTTAGAGACTTGTTTGGGCTCATGAGAGTAGAAAAACATCAGAAATTTCAGTCCTGCATGATTCTACCAAGAAATGTGTGTTCATTCAAACCGCTGGTTTTTGCTATTGGGCTCTATTGAATAATGAATGTTTTGAATTTTCTCCAAAAGTAAAATAGTTGCAAACTCATGCTTTTAGAGACTTGTTTGGGCTCATGAGAGGAGTAGAAAAACATCAAAAATTTCAGTCCTGCATGATTCTACCAAGAAATGTGTGTTCATTGAAACTGCTGGTTTTTGATAGTTTGGGCCCTATTGAATAATGAATGTTTTGAATTTTCTCCAAAAGTAAAGTAGTTGCAAACTCATCCTTTTAGAAACTTGTTTGGGCTGTTGAGAGGAGTAAAAAACCATCAAAAATTTCAATCCTGCATTATTTTACCAAGAAATGTGATTCTTCATTCAAAACCTGATTTTTGCTCTTGGGCTCTATTGAATAATGAATGTTTTGAATTTTCTCCAAAAGTAAAGTAGTTGCAAACTCATGCTTTTAGAGACTTGTTTGGGCTCATGAGAGGAGTAGAAAAACATCAAAAATTTCAGTCCTGCATGATCCCACCAAGAAATGTGTGTTTATTGAAACCACTGGTTTTTGATAGTTTGGCCCTATTGAATAATGAATGTTTTGAATTTTCTCCAAAAATAAAGTAGTTGCAAACTCATCCTTTTACAAACTTGTTTGGGCTGTTGAGAGGAGTAAAAAACCATCAAAAATTTCAATCCTGCATGATTCTACCAAGAAATGTGATTCTTCATTCAAAACGCAGGTTTTTGCCATTGGGCTCTATTGAATAATGAATGTTTTGAATTTTCTCCAAAAGTAAAGTAGTTGCAAACTCATCCTTTTAGAGACTTGTTTGGGCTCATGAGAGGAGTAGAAAAACATCAAAAATTTCAGTCCTGCACGATTCTACCAAGAAATGTGTGTTCATTCAAACCGCTGGTTTTTGATATTTTGGGCCCTATTGAATAATGAATGTTTTGAATTTTCTCCAAAAGTAAAGTAGTTGCAAACTCATCCTTTTAGAAACTTGTTTGGGCTGTTGAGAGGAGTAAAAAACCATCAAAAATTTCAATCCTGCATGATTCTACCAAGAAATGTGATTCTTCATTCAAAACCTGATTTTTGCTATTGGGCTCTATTGAATAATGAATGTTTTGAATTTTCTCCAAAAGTAAAGTAGTTGCAAACTCATCCTTTTAGAGACTTGTTTGGGCTCATGAGAGGAGTAGAAAAACATCAAAAATTTCAGTCCTGCATGATTCTACCAAGAAATGTGTGTTCATTCAAACCGCTGGTTTTTGATAGTTTGGGCCCTATTGAATAATGAATGTTTTGAATTTTCTCCAAAAGTAAAGTAGTTGCAAACTCATCCTTTTAGAAACTTGTTTGGGCTGTTGAGAGGAGTAAAAAACCATCAAAAATTTCAATCCTGCATGATTCTACCAAGAAATGTGATTCTTCATTCAAAACGCTGGTTTTTGCTATTGGGCTCTATTGAATAATGAATGTTTTGAATTTTCTCCAAAAGTAAAGTAGTTGCAAACTCATCCTTTTAGAGACTTGTTTGGGCTAATGAGAGGAGTAGAAAAACATCAAAAATTTTAGTCCTGCACGATTCTACCAAGAAATGTGTGTTCATTCAAACCGCTGGTTTTTGATAGTTTGGGCCCTATTGAATAATGAATGTTTTGAATTTTCTCCAAAAGTAAAGTAGTTGCAAACTCATCCTTTTAGAAACTTGTTTGGGTTGTTGAGAGGAGTAAAAAACCATCAAAAATTTCAATCCTGCATGATTCTACCAAGAAATGTGATTCTTCATTCAAAACCTGATTTTTGCTATTGGGCTCTATTGAATAATGAATGTTTTGAATTTTCTCCAAAAGTAAAGTAGTTGCAAACTCATCCTTTTAGAAACTTGTTTGGGCTGTTGAGAGGAGTAAACAACCATCAAAAATTTCAATCCTGCATGATTCTACCAAGAAATGTGATTCTTCATTCAAAACGCTGGTTTTTGCTATTGGGCTCTATTGAATAATGAATGTTTTGAGTTTTCTCCAAAAGTAAAGTAGTTGCAAACTCATCCTTTTAGAGACTTGTTTGGGCTCATGAGAGGAGTAGAAAAACATCAAAAATTTCAGTCCTGCATGATCCCACCAAGAAATGTGTGTTTATTGAAACCACTGGTTTTTGATAGTTTGGGCCCTATTGAATAATGAATGTTTTGAATTTTCTCCAAAAATAAAGTAGTTGCAAACTCATCCTTTTAGAAACTTGTTTGGGCTGTTGAGAGGAGTAAAAAACCATCAAAAATTTCAATCCTGCATGATTCTACCAAGAAATGTGATTCTTCATTCAAAACGCAGGTTTTTGCTATTGGGCTCTATTGAATAATGAATGTTTTGAATTTTCTCCAAAACTAAAGTAGTTGCAAACTCATCCTTTTAGAGACTTGTTTGGGCTCATGAGAGGAGTAGAAAAACATCAAAAATTTCAGTCCTGCACGATTCTACCAAGAAATGTGTGTTCATTCAAACCGCTGGTTTTTGATATTTTGGGCCCTATTGAATAATGAATGTTTTGAATTTTCTCCAAAAGTAAAGTAGTTGCAAACTCATCCTTTTAGAAACTTGTTTGGGCTGTTGAGAGGAGTAAAAAACCATCAAAAATTTCAATCCTGCATGATTCTACCAAGAAATGTGATTCTTCATTCAAAACCTGATTTTTGCTATTGGGCTCTATTGAATAATGAATGTTTTGAATTTTCTCCAAAAGTAAAGTAGTTGCAAACTCATGCTTTTAGAGACTTGTTTGGGCTCATGAGAGGAGTAGAAAAACATCAAAAATTTCAGTCCTGCATGATTCTACCAAGAAATGTGTGTTCATTGAAACCGCTGGTTTTTGATAGTTTGGGCCCTATTGAATAATGAATGTTTTGAATTTTCTCCAAAAGTAAAGTAGTTGCAAACTCATCCTTTTAGAAACTTGTTTGGGCTGTTGAGAGGAGTAAAAAAACCATCAAAAATTTCAATCCTGCATGATTCTACCAAGAAATGTGATTCTTCATTCAAAACCTGATTTTTGCTATTGGGCTCTATTGAATAATGAATGTTTTGAATTTTCTCCAAAAGTAAAGTAGTTGCAAACTCATCCTTTTAGAGACTTGTTTGGGCTAATGAGAGGAGTAGAAGAACATAAAAAATTTCAGTCCTGCACGATTCTACCAAGAAATGTGTGTTCATTCAAACGGCTGGTTTTTGATAGTTTGGGCCCTATTGAATAATGAATGTTTTGAATTTTCTCCAAAAGTAAAGTAGTTGCAAACTCATCCTTTTAGAAACTTGTTTGGGTTGTTGAGAGGAGTAAAAAACCATCAAAAATTTCAATCCTGCATGATTCTACCAAGAAATGTGATTCTTCATTCAAAACCTGATTTTTGCTATTGGGCTCTATTGAATAATGAATGTTTTGAATTTTCTTCAAAAGTAAAGTAGTTGCAAACTCATGCTTTTAGAGACTTGTTTGGGCTCATGAGAGGAGTAGAAAAACATCAAAAATTTCAGTCCTGCATGATTCTACCAAGAAATGTGTGTTCATTGAAACCGCTGGTTTTTGATAGTTTGGGCCCTATTGAATAATGAATGTTTTGAATTTTCTCCAAAAGTAAAGTAGTTGCAAACTCATCCTTTTAGAAACTTGTTTGGGCTGTTGAGAGGAGTAAACAACCATCAAAAATTTCAATCCTGCATGATTCTACCAAGAAATGTGATTCTTCATTCAAAACGCTGGTTTTTGCTATTGGGCTCTATTGAATAATGAATGTTTTGAATTTTCTCCAAAAGTAAAGTAGTTGCAAACTCATGCTTTTAGAGACTTGTTTGGGCTCATGAGAGGAGTAGAAAAACATCAAAAAATTTCAGTCCTGCATGATTCTACCAAGAAATGTGTGTTCATTGACACCGCTGGTTTTTGATAGTTTGGGCCCTATTGAATAATGAATGTTTTGAATTTTCTCCAAAAGTAAAGTAGTTGCAAACTCATGTTTTTAGAGACTTGTTTGGGCTCATGAGAGTAGAAAAACATCAGAAATTTCAGTCCTGCATGATTCTACCAAGAAATGTGTGTTCATTCAAACCGCTGGTTTTTGATTGTTTGGGCCCTATTGAATAATGAATGTTTTGAATTTTCTCCAAAAGTAAAGTAGTTGCAAACTCATCCTTTTAGAAACTTGTTTGGGCTGTTGAGAGCAGTAAAAAACCATCAAAAATTTCAATCCTGCATGATTCTACCAAGAAATGTGATTCTTCATTCAAAACGCTGGTTTTTGCTATTGGGCTCTATTGAATAATGAATGTTTTGAATTTTCTCCAAAAGTAAAGTAGTTGCAAACTCATCCTTTTAGAGACTTGTTTGGGCTAATGAGAGGAGTAGAAAAACATCAAAAATTTCAGTCCTGCACGATTCTACCAAGAAATGTGTGTTCATTGAAACCGCTGGTTTTTGATAGTTTGGGCCCTATTGAATAATGAATGTTTTGAATTTTCTCCAAAAGTAAAGTAGTTGCAAACTCATCCTTTTAGAAACTTGTTTGGGCTGTTGAGAGCAGTAAAAAACCATCAAAAATTTCAATCCTGCATGATTCTACCAAGAAATGTGATTCTTCATTCAAAACGCTGGTTTTTGCTATTGGGCTCTATTGAATAATGAATGTTTTGAATTTTCTCCAAAATTAAAGTAGTTGCAAACTCATGCTTTTAGAGACTTGTTTGGGCTCATGAGAGGAGTAGAAAAACATCAAAAATTTCAGTCCTGCATGATCCCACCAAGAAATGTGTGTTTATTGAAACCACTGGTTTTTGATAGTTTGGGCCCTATTGAATAATGAATGTTTTGAATTTTCTCCAAAAATAAAGTAGTTGCAAACTCATCCTTTTAGAAACTTGTTTGGGCTGTTGAGAGGAGTAAAAAACCATCAAAAATTTCAATCCTGCATGATTCTACCAAGAAATGTGATTCTTCATTCAAAACGCAGGTTTTTGCTATTGGGCTCTATTGAATAATGAATGTTTTGAATTTTCTCCAAAACTAAAGTAGTTGCAAACTCATCCTTTTAGAGACTTGTTTGGGCTCATGAGAGGAGTAGAAAAACATCAAAAATTTCAGTCCTGCACGATTCTACCAAGAAATGTGTGTTCATTCAAACCGCTGGTTTTTGATATTTTGGGCCCTATTGAATAATGAATGTTTTGAATTTTCTCCAAAAGTAAAGTAGTTGCAAACTCATCCTTTTAGAAACTTGTTTGGGCTGTTGAGAGGAGTAAAAAACCATCAAAAATTTCAATCCTGCATGATTCTACCAAGAAATGTGATTCTTCATTCAAAACCTGATTTTTGCTATTGGGCTCTATTGAATAATGAATGTTTTGAATTTTCTCCAAAAGTAAAGTAGTTGCAAACTCATGCTTTTAGAGACTTGTTTGGGCTCATGAGAGGAGTAGAAAAACATCAAAAATTTCAGTCCTGCATGATTCTACCAAGAAATGTGTGTTCATTGAAACCGCTGGTTTTTGATAGTTTGGGCCCTATTGAATAATGAATGTTTTGAATTTTCTCCAAAAGTAAAGTAGTTGCAAACTCATCCTTTTAGAAACTTGTTTGGGCTGTTGAGAGGAGTAAAAAAACCATCAAAAATTTCAATCCTGCATGATTCTACCAAGAAATGTGATTCTTCATTCAAAACCTGATTTTTGCTATTGGGCTCTATTGAATAATGAATGTTTTGAATTTTCTCCAAAAGTAAAGTAGTTGCAAACTCATCCTTTTAGAGACTTGTTTGGGCTAATGAGAGGAGTAGAAGAACATAAAAAATTTCAGTCCTGCATGATTCTACCAAGAAATGTGTGTTCATTGACACCGCTGGTTTTTGATAGTTTGGGCCCTATTGAATAATGAATGTTTTGAATTTTCTCCAAAAGTAAAGTAGTTGCAAACTCATGTTTTTAGAGACTTGTTTGGGCTCATGAGAGTAGAAAAACATCAGAAATTTCAGTCCTGCATGATTCTACCAAGAAATGTGTGTTCATTCAAACCGCTGGTTTTTGATTGTTTGGGCCCTATTGAATAATGAATGTTTTGAATTTTCTCCAAAAGTAAAGTAGTTGCAAACTCATCCTTTTAGAAACTTGTTTGGGCTGTTGAGAGCAGTAAAAAACCATCAAAAATTTCAATCCTGCATGATTCTACCAAGAAATGTGATTCTTCATTCAAAACGCTGGTTTTTGCTATTGGGCTCTATTGAATAATGAATGTTTTGAATTTTCTCCAAAAGTAAAGTAGTTGCAAACTCATCCTTTTAGAGACTTGTTTGGGCTAATGAGAGGAGTAGAAAAACATCAAAAATTTCAGTCCTGCACGATTCTACCAAGAAATGTGTGTTCATTGAAACCGCTGGTTTTTGATAGTTTGGGCCCTATTGAACAATGAATGTTTTGAATTTTCTCCAAAAGTAAAGTAGTTGCAAACTCATCCTTTTAGAAACTTGTTTGGGCTGTTGAGAGCAGTAAAAAACCATCAAAAATTTCAATCCTGCATGATTCTACCAAGAAATGTGATTCTTCATTCAAAACGCTGGTTTTTGCTATTGGGCTCTATTGAATAATGAATGTTTTGAATTTTCTCCAAAATTAAAGTAGTTGCAAACTCATGCTTTTAGAGACTTGTTTGGGCTCATGAGAGGAGTAGAAAAACATCAAAAATTTCAGTCCTGCATGATTCTACCAAGAAATGTGTGTTCATTGAAACCGCTGGTTTTTGATAGTTTGGGCCCTATTGAATAATGAATGTTTTGAATTTTATCCAAAAGTAAAGTAGTTGCAAACTCATCCTTTTAGAAACTTGTTTGGGCTGTTGAGAGCAGTAAAAAACCATCAAAAATTTCAATCCTGCATGATTCTACCAAGAAATGTGATTCTTCATTCAAAACGCTGGTTTTTGCTATTGGGCTCTATTGAATAATGAATGTTTTGAATTTTCTCCAAAATTAAAGTAGTTGCAGACTCATCCTTTTAGAGACTTGTTTGGGCTAATGAGAGGAGTAGAAAAACATCAAAAATTTCAGTCCTGCACGATTCTACCAAGAAATGTGTGTTCATTCAAACCGCTGGTTTTTGATAGTTTGGGCCCTATTGAATAATGAATGTTTTGAATTTTCTCCAAAAGTAAAGTAGTTGCAAACTCATCCTTTTAGAAACTTGTTTGGGCTGTTGAGAGGAGTAAAAAACCATCAAAAATTTCAATCCTGCATGATTCTACCAAGAAATGTGATTCTTCATTCAAAACCTGATTTTTGCTATTGGGCTCTATTGAATAATGAATGTTTTGAATTTTCTCCAAAAGTAAAGTAGTTGCAAACTCATGCTTTTAGAGACTTGTTTGGGCTCATGAGAGGAGTAGAAAAACATCAAAAATTTCAGTCCTGCATGATTCTACCAAGAAATGTGTGTTCATTGAAACCGCTGGTTTTTGATAGTTTGGGCCCTATTGAATTATGAATGTTTTGAATTTTCTCCAAAAGTAAAGTAGTTGCAAACTCATCCTTTTAGAAACTTGTTTGGGCTGTTGAGAGGAGTAAAAAAACATCAAAAATTTCAATCCTGCATGATTCTACCAAGAAATGTGATTCTTCATTCAAAACCTGATTTTTGCTATTGGGCTCTATTGAATAATGAATGTTTTGAATTTTCTCCAAAAGTAAAGTAGTTGCAAACTCATGCTTTTAGAGACTTGTTTGGTCTCATGAGAGGAGTAGAAAAACATCAAAAATTTCAGTCCTGCATGATTCTACCAAGAAATGTGTGTTCATTGAAACCGCTGGTTTTTGATAGTTTGGGCCCTATTGAATAATGAATGTTTTGAATTTTCTCCAAAAGTAAAGTAGTTGCAAACTCATCCTTTTAGAAACTTGTTTGGGCTGTTGAGAGGAGTAAACAACCATCAATAATTTCAATCCTGCATGATTCTACCACGAAATGTGATTCTTCATTCAAAACGCTGGTTTTTGCTATTCGGCTCTATTGAATAATGAATGTTTTGAGTTTTCTCCAAAAGTAAAGTAGTTGCAAACTCATCCTTTTAGAGAATTGTTTGGGCTCATGAGAGGAGTAGAAAAACATCAAAAATTTCAGTCCTGCACGATTCTACCAAGAAATGTGTGTTCATTGAAACCGCTGGTTTTTGATATTTTGGGCCCTATTGAATAATGAATGTTTTGAATTTTCTCCAAAAGTAAAGTAGTTGCAAACTCATCCTTTTAGAAACTTGTTTGGGCTGTTGAGAGGAGTAAAAAACCATCAAAAATTTCAATCCTGCATGGTTCTACCAAGAAATGTGATTCTTCATTCAAAACCTGATTTTTGCTATTGTGCTCTATTGAATAATGAATGTTTTGAATTTTCTCCAAAAGTAAAGTAGTTGCAAACTCATGCTTTTAGAGACTTGTTTGGGCTCATGAGAGGAGTAGAAAAACATCAAAAAATTTCAGTCCTGCATGATTCTACCAAGAAATGTGTGTTCATTGACACCGCTGGTTTTTGATAGTTTGGGCCCTATTGAATAATGAATGTTTTGAATTTTCTCCAAAAGTAAAGTAGTTGCAAACTCATGCTTTTAGAGACTTGTTTGGGCTCATGAGAGGAGTAGAAAAACATCAAAAATTTCAGTCCTGCATGATTCTACCAAGAAATGTGTGTTCATTGAAACCGCTGGTTTTTGATAGTTTGGGCCCTATTGAATAATGAATGTTTTGAATTTTCTCCAAAAGTAAAGTAGTTGCAAACTCATCCTTTTAGAAACTTGTTTGGGCTGTTGAGAGGAGTAAAAAAACCATCAAAAATTTCAATCCTGCATGATTCTACCAAGAAATGTGATTCTTCATTCAAAACCTGATTTTTGCTATTGGGCTCTATTGAATAATGAATGTTTTGAATTTTCTCCAAAAGTAAAGTAGTTGCAAACTCATCCTTTTAGAGACTTGTTTGGGCTAATGAGAGGAGTAGAAGAACATAAAAAATTTCAGTCCTGCACGATTCTACCAAGAAATGTGTGTTCATTCAAACGGCTGGTTTTTGATAGTTTGGGCCCTATTGAATAATGAATGTTTTGAATTTTCTCCAAAAGTAAAGTAGTTGCAAACTCATCCTTTTAGAAACTTGTTTGGGTTGTTGAGAGGAGTAAAAAACCATCAAAAATTTCAATCCTGCATGATTCTACCAAGAAATGTGATTCTTCATTCAAAACCTGATTTTTGCTATTGGGCTCTATTGAATAATGAATGTTTTGAATTTTCTTCAAAAGTAAAGTAGTTGCAAACTCATGCTTTTAGAGACTTGTTTGGGCTCATGAGAGGAGTAGAAAAACATCAAAAATTTCAGTCCTGCATGATTCTACCAAGAAATGTGTGTTCATTGAAACCGCTGGTTTTTGATAGTTTGGGCCCTATTGAATAATGAATGTTTTGAATTTTCTCCAAAAGTAAAGTAGTTGCAAACTCATCCTTTTAGAAACTTGTTTGGGCTGTTGAGAGGAGTAAACAACCATCAAAAATTTCAATCCTGCATGATTCTACCAAGAAATGTGATTCTTCATTCAAAACGCTGGTTTTTGCTATTGGGCTCTATTGAATAATGAATGTTTTGAATTTTCTCCAAAAGTAAAGTAGTTGCAAACTCATGCTTTTAGAGACTTGTTTGGGCTCATGAGAGGAGTAGAAAAACATCAAAAAATTTCAGTCCTGCATGATTCTACCAAGAAATGTGTGTTCATTGACACCGCTGGTTTTTGATAGTTTGGGCCCTATTGAATAATGAATGTTTTGAATTTTCTCCAAAAGTAAAGTAGTTGCAAACTCATGTTTTTAGAGACTTGTTTGGGCTCATGAGAGTAGAAAAACATCAGAAATTTCAGTCCTGCATGATTCTACCAAGAAATGTGTGTTCATTCAAACCGCTGGTTTTTGATTGTTTGGGCCCTATTGAATAATGAATGTTTTGAATTTTCTCCAAAAGTAAAGTAGTTGCAAACTCATCCTTTTAGAAACTTGTTTGGGCTGTTGAGAGCAGTAAAAAACCATCAAAAATTTCAATCCTGCATGATTCTACCAAGAAATGTGATTCTTCATTCAAAACGCTGGTTTTTGCTATTGGGCTCTATTGAATAATGAATGTTTTGAATTTTCTCCAAAAGTAAAGTAGTTGCAAACTCATCCTTTTAGAGACTTGTTTGGGCTAATGAGAGGAGTAGAAAAACATCAAAAATTTCAGTCCTGCACGATTCTACCAAGAAATGTGTGTTCATTGAAACCGCTGGTTTTTGATAGTTTGGGCCCTATTGAATAATGAATGTTTTGAATTTTCTCCAAAAGTAAAGTAGTTGCAAACTCATCCTTTTAGAAACTTGTTTGGGCTGTTGAGAGCAGTAAAAAACCATCAAAAATTTCAATCCTGCATGATTCTACCAAGAAATGTGATTCTTCATTCAAAACGCTGGTTTTTGCTATTGGGCTCTATTGAATAATGAATGTTTTGAATTTTCTCCAAAATTAAAGTAGTTGCAAACTCATGCTTTTAGAGACTTGTTTGGGCTCATGAGAGGAGTAGAAAAACATCAAAAATTTCAGTCCTGCATGATCCCACCAAGAAATGTGTGTTTATTGAAACCACTGGTTTTTGATAGTTTGGGCCCTATTGAATAATGAATGTTTTGAATTTTCTCCAAAAATAAAGTAGTTGCAAACTCATCCTTTTAGAAACTTGTTTGGGCTGTTGAGAGGAGTAAAAAACCATCAAAAATTTCAATCCTGCATGATTCTACCAAGAAATGTGATTCTTCATTCAAAACGCAGGTTTTTGCTATTGGGCTCTATTGAATAATGAATGTTTTGAATTTTCTCCAAAACTAAAGTAGTTGCAAACTCATCCTTTTAGAGACTTGTTTGGGCTCATGAGAGGAGTAGAAAAACATCAAAAATTTCAGTCCTGCACGATTCTACCAAGAAATGTGTGTTCATTCAAACCGCTGGTTTTTGATATTTTGGGCCCTATTGAATAATGAATGTTTTGAATTTTCTCCAAAAGTAAAGTAGTTGCAAACTCATCCTTTTAGAAACTTGTTTGGGCTGTTGAGAGGAGTAAAAAACCATCAAAAATTTCAATCCTGCATGATTCTACCAAGAAATGTGATTCTTCATTCAAAACCTGATTTTTGCTATTGGGCTCTATTGAATAATGAATGTTTTGAATTTTCTCCAAAAGTAAAGTAGTTGCAAACTCATGCTTTTAGAGACTTGTTTGGGCTCATGAGAGGAGTAGAAAAACATCAAAAATTTCAGTCCTGCATGATTCTACCAAGAAATGTGTGTTCATTGAAACCGCTGGTTTTTGATAGTTTGGGCCCTATTGAATAATGAATGTTTTGAATTTTCTCCAAAAGTAAAGTAGTTGCAAACTCATCCTTTTAGAAACTTGTTTGGGCTGTTGAGAGGAGTAAAAAAACCATCAAAAATTTCAATCCTGCATGATTCTACCAAGAAATGTGATTCTTCATTCAAAACCTGATTTTTGCTATTGGGCTCTATTGAATAATGAATGTTTTGAATTTTCTCCAAAAGTAAAGTAGTTGCAAACTCATCCTTTTAGAGACTTGTTTGGGCTAATGAGAGGAGTAGAAGAACATAAAAAATTTCAGTCCTGCATGATTCTACCAAGAAATGTGTGTTCATTGACACCGCTGGTTTTTGATAGTTTGGGCCCTATTGAATAATGAATGTTTTGAATTTTCTCCAAAAGTAAAGTAGTTGCAAACTCATGTTTTTAGAGACTTGTTTGGGCTCATGAGAGTAGAAAAACATCAGAAATTTCAGTCCTGCATGATTCTACCAAGAAATGTGTGTTCATTCAAACCGCTGGTTTTTGATTGTTTGGGCCCTATTGAATAATGAATGTTTTGAATTTTCTCCAAAAGTAAAGTAGTTGCAAACTCATCCTTTTAGAAACTTGTTTGGGCTGTTGAGAGCAGTAAAAAACCATCAAAAATTTCAATCCTGCATGATTCTACCAAGAAATGTGATTCTTCATTCAAAACGCTGGTTTTTGCTATTGGGCTCTATTGAATAATGAATGTTTTGAATTTTCTCCAAAAGTAAAGTAGTTGCAAACTCATCCTTTTAGAGACTTGTTTGGGCTAATGAGAGGAGTAGAAAAACATCAAAAATTTCAGTCCTGCACGATTCTACCAAGAAATGTGTGTTCATTGAAACCGCTGGTTTTTGATAGTTTGGGCCCTATTGAATAATGAATGTTTTGAATTTTCTCCAAAAGTAAAGTAGTTGCAAACTCATCCTTTTAGAAACTTGTTTGGGCTGTTGAGAGCAGTAAAAAACCATCAAAAATTTCAATCCTGCATGATTCTACCAAGAAATGTGATTCTTCATTCAAAACGCTGGTTTTTGCTATTGGGCTCTATTGAATAATGAATGTTTTGAATTTTCTCCAAAATTAAAGTAGTTGCAAACTCATGCTTTTAGAGACTTGTTTGGGCTCATGAGAGGAGTAGAAAAACATCAAAAATTTCAGTCCTGCATGATTCTACCAAGAAATGTGTGTTCATTGAAACCGCTGGTTTTTGATAGTTTGGGCCCTATTGAATAATGAATGTTTTGAATTTTATCCAAAAGTAAAGTAGTTGCAAACTCATCCTTTTAGAAACTTGTTTGGGCTGTTGAGAGCAGTAAAAAACCATCAAAAATTTCAATCCTGCATGATTCTACCAAGAAATGTGATTCTTCATTCAAAACGCTGGTTTTTGCTATTGGGCTCTATTGAATAATGAATGTTTTGAATTTTCTCCAAAATTAAAGTAGTTGCAGACTCATCCTTTTAGAGACTTGTTTGGGCTAATGAGAGGAGTAGAAAAACATCAAAAATTTCAGTCCTGCACGATTCTACCAAGAAATGTGTGTTCATTCAAACCGCTGGTTTTTGATAGTTTGGGCCCTATTGAATAATGAATGTTTTGAATTTTCTCCAAAAGTAAAGTAGTTGCAAACTCATCCTTTTAGAAACTTGTTTGGGCTGTTGAGAGGAGTAAAAAACCATCAAAAATTTCAATCCTGCATGATTCTACCAAGAAATGTGATTCTTCATTCAAAACCTGATTTTTGCTATTGGGCTCTATTGAATAATGAATGTTTTGAATTTTCTCCAAAAGTAAAGTAGTTGCAAACTCATGCTTTTAGAGACTTGTTTGGGCTCATGAGAGGAGTAGAAAAACATCAAAAATTTCAGTCCTGCATGATTCTACCAAGAAATGTGTGTTCATTGAAACCGCTGGTTTTTGATAGTTTGGGCCCTATTGAATTATGAATGTTTTGAATTTTCTCCAAAAGTAAAGTAGTTGCAAACTCATCCTTTTAGAAACTTGTTTGGGCTGTTGAGAGGAGTAAAAAAACATCAAAAATTTCAATCCTGCATGATTCTACCAAGAAATGTGATTCTTCATTCAAAACCTGATTTTTGCTATTGGGCTCTATTGAATAATGAATGTTTTGAATTTTCTCCAAAAGTAAAGTAGTTGCAAACTCATGCTTTTAGAGACTTGTTTGGTCTCATGAGAGGAGTAGAAAAACATCAAAAATTTCAGTCCTGCATGATTCTACCAAGAAATGTGTGTTCATTGAAACCGCTGGTTTTTGATAGTTTGGGCCCTATTGAATAATGAATGTTTTGAATTTTCTCCAAAAGTAAAGTAGTTGCAAACTCATCCTTTTAGAAACTTGTTTGGGCTGTTGAGAGGAGTAAACAACCATCAATAATTTCAATCCTGCATGATTCTACCACGAAATGTGATTCTTCATTCAAAACGCTGGTTTTTGCTATTCGGCTCTATTGAATAATGAATGTTTTGAGTTTTCTCCAAAAGTAAAGTAGTTGCAAACTCATCCTTTTAGAGAATTGTTTGGGCTCATGAGAGGAGTAGAAAAACATCAAAAATTTCAGTCCTGCACGATTCTACCAAGAAATGTGTGTTCATTCAAACCGCTGGTTTTTGATATTTTGGGCCCTATTGAATAATGAATGTTTTGAATTTTCTCCAAAAGTAAAGTAGTTGCAAACTCATCCTTTTAGAAACTTGTTTGGGCTGTTGAGAGGAGTAAAAAACCATCAAAAATTTCAATCCTGCATGGTTCTACCAAGAAATGTGATTCTTCATTCAAAACCTGATTTTTGCTATTGTGCTCTATTGAATAATGAATGTTTTGAATTTTCTCCAAAAGTAAAGTAGTTGCAAACTCATGCTTTTAGAGACTTGTTTGGGCTCATGAGAGGAGTAGAAAAACATCAAAAAATTTCAGTCCTGCATGATTCTACCAAGAAATGTGTGTTCATTGACACCGCTGGTTTTTGATAGTTTGGGCCCTATTGAATAATGAATGTTTTGAATTTTCTCCAAAAGTAAAGTAGTTGCAAACTCATGCTTTTAGAGACTTGTTTGGGCTCATGAGAGGAGTAGAAAAACATCAAAAATTTCAGTCCTGCATGATTCTACCAAGAAATGTGTGTTCATTGAAACCGCTGGTTTTTGATAGTTTGGGCCCTATTGAATAATGAATGTTTTGAATTTTCTCCAAAAGTAAAGTAGTTGCAAACTCATCCTTTTAGAAACTTGTTTGGGCTGTTGAGAGGAGTAAAAAACCATCAAAAATTTCAATCTTGCATGATTCTACCAAGAAATGTGATTCTTCATTCAAAACCTGATTTTTGCTATTGGGCTCTATTGAATAATGCATGTTTTGAATTTTCTCCAAAAGTAAAGTAGTTGCAAACTCATGCTTTTAGAGACTTGTTTGGGCTCATGAGAGGAGTAGAAAAACATCAAAAATTTCAGTCCTGCATGATTCTACCAAGAAATGTGTGTTCATTGAAACCGCTGGTTTTTGATAGTTTGGGCCCTATTGAATAATGAATGTTTTGAATTTTCTCCAAAAGTAAAGTAGTTGCAAACTCATGCTTTTAGAGACTTGTTTGGGCTCATGAGAGTAGAAAAACATCAGAAATTTCAGTCCTGCATGATTCTACCAAGAAATGTGTGTTCATTCAAACCGCTGGTTTTTGCTATTGGGCTCTATTGAATAATGAATGTTTTGAATTTTCTCCAAAAGTAAAATAGTTGCAAACTCATGCTTTTAGAGACTTGTTTGGGCTCATGAGAGGAGTAGAAAAACATCAAAAATTTCAGTCCTGCATGATTCTACCAAGAAATGTGTGTTCATTGAAACTGCTGGTTTTTGATAGTTTCGGCCCTATTGAATAATGAATGTTTTGAATTTTCTCCAAAAGTAAAGTAGTTGCAAACTCATCCTTTTAGAAACTTGTTTGGGCTGTTGAGAGGAGTAAAAAACCATCAAAAATTTCAATCCTGCATTATTTTACCAAGAAATGTGATTCTTCATTCAAAACCTGATTTTTGCTCTTGGGCTCTATTGAATAATGAATGTTTTGAATTTTCTCCAAAAGTAAAGTAGTTGCAAACTCATGCTTTTAGAGACTTGTTTGGGCTCATGAGAGGAGTAGAAAAACATCAAAAATTTCAGTCCTGCATGATCCCACCAAGAAATGTGTGTTTATTGAAACCACTGGTTTTTGATAGTTTGGGCCCTATTGAATAATGAATGTTTTGAATTTTCTCCAAAAATAAAGTAGTTGCAAACTCATCCTTTTACAAACTTGTTTGGGCTGTTGAGAGGAGTAAAAAACCATCAAAAATTTCAATCCTGCATGATTCTACCAAGAAATGTGATTCTTCATTCAAAACGCAGGTTTTTGCTATTGGGCTCTATTGAATAATGAATGTTTTGAATTTTCTCCAAAAGTAAAGTAGTTGCAAACTCATCCTTTTAGAGACTTGTTTGGGCTCATGAGAGGAGTAGAAAAACATCAAAAATTTCAGTCCTGCACGATTCTACCAAGAAATGTGTGTTCATTCAAACCGCTGGTTTTTGATATTTTGGGCCCTATTGAATAATGAATGTTTTGAATTTTCTCCAAAAGTAAAGTAGTTGCAAACTCATCCTTTTAGAAACTTGTTTGGGCTGTTGAGAGGAGTAAAAAACCATCAAAAATTTCAATCCTGCATGATTCTACCAAGAAATGTGATTCTTCATTCAAAACCTGATTTTTGCTATTGGGCTCTATTGAATAATGAATGTTTTGAATTTTCTCCAAAAGTAAAGTAGTTGCAAACTCATCCTTTTAGAGACTTGTTTGGGCTCATGAGAGGAGTAGAAAAACATCAAAAATTTCAGTCCTGCATGATTCTACCAAGAAATGTGTGTTCATTCAAACCGCTGGTTTTTGATAGTTTGGGCCCTATTGAATAATAAATGTTTTGAATTTTCTCCAAAAGTAAAGTAGTTGCAAACTCATCCTTTTAGAAACTTGTTTGGGCTGTTGAGAGGAGTAAAAAACCATCAAAAATTTCAATCCTGCATGATTCTACCAAGAAATGTGATTCTTCATTCAAAACGCTGGTTTTTGCTATTGGGCTCTATTGAATAATGAATGTTTTGAATTTTCTCCAAAAGTAAAGTAGTTGCAAACTCATCCTTTTAGAGACTTGTTTGGGCTAATGAGAGGAGTAGAAAAACATCAAAAATTTTAGTCCTGCACGATTCTACCAAGAAATGTGTGTTCATTCAAACCGCTGGTTTTTGATAGTTTGGGCCCTATTGAATAATGAATGTTTTGAATTTTCTCCAAAAGTAAAGTAGTTGCAAACTCATCCTTTTAGAAACTTGTTTGGGTTGTTGAGAGGAGTAAAAAACCATCAAAAATTTCAATCCTGCATGATTCTACCAAGAAATGTGATTCTTCATTCAAAACCTGATTTTTGCTATTGGGCTCTATTGAATAATGAATGTTTTGAATTTTCTTCAAAAGTAAAGTAGTTGCAAACTCATGCTTTTAGAGACTTGTTTGGGCTCATGAGAGGAGTAGAAAAACATCAAAAATTTCAGTCCTGCATGATTCTACCAAGAAATGTGTGTTCATTGAAACCGCTGGTTTTTGATAGTTTGGGCCCTATTGAATAATGAATGTTTTGAATTTTCTCCAAAAGTAAAGTAGTTGCAAACTCATCCTTTTAGAAACTTGTTTGGGCTGTTGAGAGGAGTAAACAACCATCAAAAATTTCAATCCTGCATGATTCTACCAAGAAATGTGATTCTTCATTCAAAACACTGGTTTTTGCTATTGGGCTCTATTGAATAATGAATGTTTTGAGTTTTCTCCAAAAGTAAAGTAGTTGCAAACTCATCCTTTTAGAGACTTGTTTGGGCTCATGAGAGGAGTAGAAAAACATCAAAAATTTCAGTCCTGCACGATTCTACCAAGAAATGTGTGTTCATTCAAACCGCTGGTTTTTGATATTTTGAGCCCTATTGAATAATGAATGTTTTGAATTTTCTCCAAAAGTAAAGTAGTTGCAAACTCATCCTTTTAGAAACTTGTTTGGGCTGTTGAGAGGAGTAAAAAACCATCAAAAATTTCAATCCTGCATGATTCTACCAAGAAATGTGATTCTTCATTCAAAACCTGATTTTTGCTATTGGGCTCTATTGAATAATGAATGTTTTGAATTTTCTCCAAAAGTAAAGTAGTTGCAAACTCATGCTTTTAGAGACTTGTTTGGGCTCATGAGAGGAGTAGAAAAACATCAAAAATTACAGTCCTGCATGATTCTACCAAGAAATGTGTGTTCATTGACACCGCTGGTTTTTGATAGTTTGGGCCCTATTGAATAATGAATGTTTTGAATTTTCTCCAAAAGTAAAGTAGTTGCAAACTCATGCTTTTAGAGACTTGTTTGGGCTCATGAGAGGAGTAGAAAAACATCAAAAATTTCAGTCCTGCATGATTCTACCAAGAAATGTGTGTTCATTGAAACCGCTGGTTTTTGATAGTTTGGGCCCTATTGAATAATGAATGTTTTGAATTTTCTCCAAAAGTAAAGTAGTTGCAAACTCATCCTTTTAGAGACTTGTTTGGGCTAATGAGAGGAGTAGAAAAACATCAAAAATTTCAATCCTGCACGATTCTACCAAGAAATGTGTGTTCATTGAAACCGCTGGTTTTTGATAGTTTGGGCCCTATTGAATAATGAATGTTTTGAATTTTCTCCAAAAGTAAAGTAGTTGCAAACTCATCCTTTTAGAAACTTGTTTGGGCTGTTGAGAGGAGTAAAAAACCATCAAAAATTTCAATCTTGCATGATTCTACCAAGAAATGTGATTCTTCATTCAAAACCTGATTTTTGCTATTGGGCTCTATTAAATAATGAATGTTTTGAATTTTCTCCAAAAGTAAAGTAGTTGCAAACTCATGCTTTTAGAGACTTGATTGGGCTCATGAGAGGAGTAGAAAAACATCAAAAATTTCAGTCCTGCATGATTCTACCAAGAAATGTGTGTTCATTGAAACCGCTGGTTTTTGATAGTTTGGGCCCTATTGAATAATGAATGTTTTGAATTTTCTCCAAAAGTAAAGTAGTTGCAAACTCATGCTTTTAGAGACTTGTTTGGGCTCATGAGAGTAGAAAAACATCAGAAAATTCAGTCCTGCATGATTCTACCAAGAAATGTGTGTTCATTGAAACCGCTGGTTTTTGATAGTTTGGGCCCTATTGAATAATGAATGTTTTGAATTTTCTCCAAAAATAAAATAGTTGCAAACTCATCCTTTTAGAAACTTGTTTGGGCTGTTGAGAGGAGTAAAAAACCATCAAAAATTTCAATCCTGCATGATTCTACCAAGAAATGTGATTCTTCATTCAAAACCTGATTTTTGCTATTGGGCTCTATTGAATAATGAATGTTTTGAATTTTCTCCAAAAGTAAAGTAGTTGCAAACTCATGCTTTTAGAGACTTGTTTGGGCTCATGAGAGGAGTAGAAAAACATCAAAAATTTCAGTCCTGCATGATTCTACCAAGAAATGTGTGTTCATTGAAACCGCTGGTTTTTGATAGTTTGGGCCCTATTGAATAATGAATGTTTTGAATTTTCTCCAAAAGTAAAGTAGTTGCAAACTCATCCTTTTAGAAACTTGTTTGGGCTGTTGAGAGCAGTAAAAAACCATCAAAAATTTCAATCCTGCATGATTCTACCAAGAAATGTGATTCTTCATTCAAAACGCTGGTTTTTGCTATTGGGCTCTATTGAATAATGAATGTTTTGAATTTTCTCCAAAAGTAAAGTAGTTGCAGACTCATCCTTTTAGAGACTTGTTTGGGCTAATGAGAGGAGTAGAAAAACATCAAAAATTTCAGTCCTGCACGATTCTACCAAGAAATGTGTGTTCATTCAAACCGCTGGTTTTTGATAGTTTGGGCCCTATTGAATAATGAATGTTTTGAATTTTCTCCAAAAGTAAAGTAGTTGCAAACTCATCCTTTTAGAAACTTGTTTGGGCTGTTGAGAGGAGTAAAAAACCATCAAAAATTTCAATCCTGCATGATTCTACCAAGAAATGTGATTCTTCATTCAAAACCTGATTTTTGCTATTGGGCTCTATTAAATAATGAATGTTTTGAATTTTCTCCAAAAGTAAAGTAGTTGCAAACTCATGCTTTTAGAGACTTGTTTGGGCTCATGAGAGGAGTAGAAAAACATCAAAAATTTCAGTCCTGCATGATTCTACCAAGAAATGTGTGTTCATTGAAACCGCTGGTTTTTGATAGTTTGGGCCCTATTGAATTATGAATGTTTTGAATTTTCTCCAAAAGTAAAGTAGTTGCAAACTCATCCTTTTAGAAACTTGTTTGGGCTGTTGAGAGGAGTAAAAAACCATCAAAAATTTCAATCCTGCATGATTCTACCAAGAAATGTGATTCTTCATTCAAAACCTGATTTTTGCTATTGGGCTCTATTGAATAATGAATGTTTTGAATTTTCTCCAAAAGTAAAGTAGTTGCAAACTCATGCTTTTAGAGACTTGTTTGGTCTCATGAGAGGAGTAGAAAAACATCAAAAATTTCAGTCCTGCATGATTCTACCAAGAAATGTGTGTTCATTGAAACCGCTGGTTTTTGATAGTTTGGGCCCTATTGAATAATGAATGTTTTGAATTTTCTCCAAAAGTAAAGTAGTTGCAAACTCATCCTTTTAGAAACTTGTTTGGGCTGTTGAGAGGAGTAAGGCCGGTTTCACATTAGCGCATTTTCAGCACGCGCACGGCCGGGGGTAGCTCCGCCCCCGATCCGGCTCTCTGCCCGGCGTGCCCGCCCCTTCCTTGTAAGCGCCGCCTCCTAGCGGACAGCGGCGCCTGCGATTGGCGCACCCTATCTTTAGCATAGGGTGCGCCGATCGTGCGCAGGCCGTGCGCTAGTTGCGCTTTGACCTGCGCTGCGCACTTTTGACAGTGCGCCGTGCGCGCCAAAATCGAACTTTTCGGATTTTGGCGCGCACGGCGCACCGTCAAAAGTGCGCAGCGCAGGTCAAAGCGCAACTAGCGCACGGCCTGCGCACGATCGGCGCACCCTATGCTAAAGATAGGGTGCGCCGATCGCAGGCGCCGCTGTCCGCTAGGAGGCGGCGCTACAAGGAAGGGGCGGGCACGCCGGGCAGAGAGCCGGATCGGGGGCGGAGCTACCCCCGGCCGTGCGCGCGCTGAAAATGCGCTAATGTGAAACCAGCCTAAACAACCATCAAAAATTTCAATCCTGCATGATTCTACCAAGAAATGTGATTCTTCATTCAAAACGCTGGTTTTTGCTATTGGGCTCTATTGAATAATGAATGTTTTGAATTTTCTCCAAAAGTAAAGTAGTTGCAAACTCATCCTTTTAGAGACTTGTTTGGGCTCATGAGAGGAGTAGAAAAACATCAAAAATTTCATTCCTGCACGATTCTACCAAGAAATGTGTGTTCATTGAAACCGCTGGTTTTTGATAGTTTGGGCCCTATTGAATAATGAATGTTTTGAATTTTCTCCAAAAGTAAAGTAGTTGCAAACTCCACCTTTTAGAAACTTGTTTGGGCTGTTGAGAGGAGTAAAAAACCATCAAAAATTTCAATCCTGCATGATTCTACCAAGAAATGTGATTCTTCATTCAAAACCTGATTTTTGCTATTGGGCTCTATTGAATAATGAATGTTTTGAATTTTCTCCAAAAGTAAAGTAGTTGCAAACTCATGCTTTTAGAGACTTGTTTGGGCTCATGAGAGGAGTAGAAAAACATCAAAAATTTCAGTCCTGCATGATTCTACCAAGAAATGTGTGTTCATTCAAACCGCTGGTTTTTGATAGTTTGGGCCCTATTGAATAATGAATGTTTTGAATTTTCTCCAAAAGTAAAGTAGTTGCAAACTCATCCTTTTAGAAACTTGTTTGGGCTGTTGAGAGGAGTAAAAAACCATCAAAAATTTCAATCCTGCATGATTCTACCAAGAAATGTGATTCTTCATTCAAAACCTGATTTTTGCTATTGGGGTCTATTGAATATTGAATGTTTTGAATTTTCTCCAAAAGTAAAGTAATTGCAAACTCATGCTTTTAGAGACTTGTTTGGGCTCATGAGAGGAGTAGAAAAACATCAAAAATTTCAGTCCTGCATGATTCTACCAAGAAATGTGTGTTCATTGAAACCGCTGGTTTTTGATAGTTTGGGCCCTATTGAATAATGAATGTTTTGAATTTTCTCCAAAAGTAAAGTAGTTGCAAACTCATCCTTTTAGAGACTTGTTTGGGCTCATGAGAGGAGTAGAAAAACATCAAAAATTTCAGTCCTGCACGATTCTACCAAGAAATGTGTGTTCATTGTAACCGCTGGTTTTTGATAGTTTGGGCCCTATTGAATAATGAATGTTTTGAATTTTCTCCAAAAGTAAAGTAGTTGCAAACTCAACCTTTTAGAAACTTGTTTGGGCTGTTGAGAGGAGTAAAAAACCATCAAAAATTTCAATCCTGCATGATTCTACCAAGAAATGTGATTCTTCATTCAAAACCTGATTTTTGCTATTGGGCTCTATTGAATAATGAATGTTTTGAATTTTCTCCAAAAGTAAAGTAGTTGCAAACTCATCCTTTTAGAGACTTGTTTGGGCTAATGAGAGGAGTAGAAAAACATCAAAAATTTTAGTCCTGCACGATTCTACCAAGAAATGTGTGTTCATTCAAACCGCTGGTTTTTGATAGTTTGGGCCCTATTGAATAATGAATGTTTTGAATTTTCTCCAAAAGTAAAGTAGTTGCAAACTCATCCTTTTAGAAACTTGTTTGGGTTGTTGAGAGGAGTAAAAAACCATCAAAAATTTCAATCCTGCATGATTCTACCAAGAAATGTGATTCTTCATTCAAAACCTGATTTTTGCTATTGGGCTCTATTGAATAATGAATGTTTTGAATTTTCTTCAAAAGTAAAGTAGTTGCAAACTCATGCTTTTAGAGACTTGTTTGGGCTCATGAGAGGAGTAGAAAAACATCAAAAATTTCAGTCCTGCATGATTCTACCAAGAAATGTGTGTTCATTGAAACCGCTGGTTTTTGATAGTTTGGGCCCTATTGAATAATGAATGTTTTGAATTTTCTCCAAAAGTAAAGTAGTTGCAAACTCATCCTTTTAGAAACTTGTTTGGGCTGTTGAGAGGAGTAAACAACCATCAAAAATTTCAATCCTGCATGATTCTACCAAGAAATGTGATTCTTCATTCAAAACACTGGTTTTTGCTATTGGGCTCTATTGAATAATGAATGTTTTGAGTTTTCTCCAAAAGTAAAGTAGTTGCAAACTCATCCTTTTAGAGACTTGTTTGGGCTCATGAGAGGAGTAGAAAAACATCAAAAATTTCAGTCCTGCACGATTCTACCAAGAAATGTGTGTTCATTCAAACCGCTGGTTTTTGATATTTTGAGCCCTATTGAATAATGAATGTTTTGAATTTTCTCCAAAAGTAAAGTAGTTGCAAACTCATCCTTTTAGAAACTTGTTTGGGCTGTTGAGAGGAGTAAAAAACCATCAAAAATTTCAATCCTGCATGATTCTACCAAGAAATGTGATTCTTCATTCAAAACCTGATTTTTGCTATTGGGCTCTATTGAATAATGAATGTTTTGAATTTTCTCCAAAAGTAAAGTAGTTGCAAACTCATGCTTTTAGAGACTTGTTTGGGCTCATGAGAGGAGTAGAAAAACATCAAAAATTACAGTCCTGCATGATTCTACCAAGAAATGTGTGTTCATTGACACCGCTGGTTTTTGATAGTTTGGGCCCTATTGAATAATGAATGTTTTGAATTTTCTCCAAAAGTAAAGTAGTTGCAAACTCATGCTTTTAGAGACTTGTTTGGGCTCATGAGAGGAGTAGAAAAACATCAAAAATTTCAGTCCTGCATGATTCTACCAAGAAATGTGTGTTCATTGAAACCGCTGGTTTTTGATAGTTTGGGCCCTATTGAATAATGAATGTTTTGAATTTTCTCCAAAAGTAAAGTAGTTGCAAACTCATCCTTTTAGAGACTTGTTTGGGCTAATGAGAGGAGTAGAAAAACATCAAAAATTTCAATCCTGCACGATTCTACCAAGAAATGTGTGTTCATTGAAACCGCTGGTTTTTGATAGTTTGGGCCCTATTGAATAATGAATGTTTTGAATTTTCTCCAAAAGTAAAGTAGTTGCAAACTCATCCTTTTAGAAACTTGTTTGGGCTGTTGAGAGGAGTAAAAAACCATCAAAAATTTCAATCTTGCATGATTCTACCAAGAAATGTGATTCTTCATTCAAAACCTGATTTTTGCTATTGGGCTCTATTAAATAATGAATGTTTTGAATTTTCTCCAAAAGTAAAGTAGTTGCAAACTCATGCTTTTAGAGACTTGATTGGGCTCATGAGAGGAGTAGAAAAACATCAAAAATTTCAGTCCTGCATGATTCTACCAAGAAATGTGTGTTCATTGAAACCGCTGGTTTTTGATAGTTTGGGCCCTATTGAATAATGAATGTTTTGAATTTTCTCCAAAAGTAAAGTAGTTGCAAACTCATGCTTTTAGAGACTTGTTTGGGCTCATGAGAGTAGAAAAACATCAGAAAATTCAGTCCTGCATGATTCTACCAAGAAATGTGTGTTCATTGAAACCGCTGGTTTTTGATAGTTTGGGCCCTATTGAATAATGAATGTTTTGAATTTTCTCCAAAAATAAAATAGTTGCAAACTCATCCTTTTAGAAACTTGTTTGGGCTGTTGAGAGGAGTAAAAAACCATCAAAAATTTCAATCCTGCATGATTCTACCAAGAAATGTGATTCTTCATTCAAAACCTGATTTTTGCTATTGGGCTCTATTGAATAATGAATGTTTTGAATTTTCTCCAAAAGTAAAGTAGTTGCAAACTCATGCTTTTAGAGACTTGTTTGGGCTCATGAGAGGAGTAGAAAAACATCAAAAATTTCAGTCCTGCATGATTCTACCAAGAAATGTGTGTTCATTGAAACCGCTGGTTTTTGATAGTTTGGGCCCTATTGAATAATGAATGTTTTGAATTTTCTCCAAAAGTAAAGTAGTTGCAAACTCATCCTTTTAGAAACTTGTTTGGGCTGTTGAGAGCAGTAAAAAACCATCAAAAATTTCAATCCTGCATGATTCTACCAAGAAATGTGATTCTTCATTCAAAACGCTGGTTTTTGCTATTGGGCTCTATTGAATAATGAATGTTTTGAATTTTCTCCAAAAGTAAAGTAGTTGCAGACTCATCCTTTTAGAGACTTGTTTGGGCTAATGAGAGGAGTAGAAAAACATCAAAAATTTCAGTCCTGCACGATTCTACCAAGAAATGTGTGTTCATTCAAACCGCTGGTTTTTGATAGTTTGGGCCCTATTGAATAATGAATGTTTTGAATTTTCTCCAAAAGTAAAGTAGTTGCAAACTCATCCTTTTAGAAACTTGTTTGGGCTGTTGAGAGGAGTAAAAAACCATCAAAAATTTCAATCCTGCATGATTCTACCAAGAAATGTGATTCTTCATTCAAAACCTGATTTTTGCTATTGGGCTCTATTAAATAATGAATGTTTTGAATTTTCTCCAAAAGTAAAGTAGTTGCAAACTCATGCTTTTAGAGACTTGTTTGGGCTCATGAGAGGAGTAGAAAAACATCAAAAATTTCAGTCCTGCATGATTCTACCAAGAAATGTGTGTTCATTGAAACCGCTGGTTTTTGATAGTTTGGGCCCTATTGAATTATGAATGTTTTGAATTTTCTCCAAAAGTAAAGTAGTTGCAAACTCATCCTTTTAGAAACTTGTTTGGGCTGTTGAGAGGAGTAAAAAACCATCAAAAATTTCAATCCTGCATGATTCTACCAAGAAATGTGATTCTTCATTCAAAACCTGATTTTTGCTATTGGGCTCTATTGAATAATGAATGTTTTGAATTTTCTCCAAAAGTAAAGTAGTTGCAAACTCATGCTTTTAGAGACTTGTTTGGTCTCATGAGAGGAGTAGAAAAACATCAAAAATTTCAGTCCTGCATGATTCTACCAAGAAATGTGTGTTCATTGAAACCGCTGGTTTTTGATAGTTTGGGCCCTATTGAATAATGAATGTTTTGAATTTTCTCCAAAAGTAAAGTAGTTGCAAACTCATCCTTTTAGAAACTTGTTTGGGCTGTTGAGAGGAGTAAGGCCGGTTTCACATTAGCGCATTTTCAGCACGCGCACGGCCGGGGGTAGCTCCGCCCCCGATCCGGCTCTCTGCCCGGCGTGCCCGCCCCTTCCTTGTAAGCGCCGCCTCCTAGCGGACAGCGGCGCCTGCGATTGGCGCACCCTATCTTTAGCATAGGGTGCGCCGATCGTGCGCAGGCCGTGCGCTAGTTGCGCTTTGACCTGCGCTGCGCACTTTTGACAGTGCGCCGTGCGCGCCAAAATCGAACTTTTCGGATTTTGGCGCGCACGGCGCACCGTCAAAAGTGCGCAGCGCAGGTCAAAGCGCAACTAGCGCACGGCCTGCGCACGATCGGCGCACCCTATGCTAAAGATAGGGTGCGCCGATCGCAGGCGCCGCTGTCCGCTAGGAGGCGGCGCTACAAGGAAGGGGCGGGCACGCCGGGCAGAGAGCCGGATCGGGGGCGGAGCTACCCCCGGCCGTGCGCGCGCTGAAAATGCGCTAATGTGAAACCAGCCTAAACAACCATCAAAAATTTCAATCCTGCATGATTCTACCAAGAAATGTGATTCTTCATTCAAAACGCTGGTTTTTGCTATTGGGCTCTATTGAATAATGAATGTTTTGAATTTTCTCCAAAAGTAAAGTAGTTGCAAACTCATCCTTTTAGAGACTTGTTTGGGCTCATGAGAGGAGTAGAAAAACATCAAAAATTTCATTCCTGCACGATTCTACCAAGAAATGTGTGTTCATTGAAACCGCTGGTTTTTGATAGTTTGGGCCCTATTGAATAATGAATGTTTTGAATTTTCTCCAAAAGTAAAGTAGTTGCAAACTCCACCTTTTAGAAACTTGTTTGGGCTGTTGAGAGGAGTAAAAAACCATCAAAAATTTCAATCCTGCATGATTCTACCAAGAAATGTGATTCTTCATTCAAAACCTGATTTTTGCTATTGGGCTCTATTGAATAATGAATGTTTTGAATTTTCTCCAAAAGTAAAGTAGTTGCAAACTCATGCTTTTAGAGACTTGTTTGGGCTCATGAGAGGAGTAGAAAAACATCAAAAATTTCAGTCCTGCATGATTCTACCAAGAAATGTGTGTTCATTCAAACCGCTGGTTTTTGATAGTTTGGGCCCTATTGAATAATGAATGTTTTGAATTTTCTCCAAAAGTAAAGTAGTTGCAAACTCATCCTTTTAGAAACTTGTTTGGGCTGTTGAGAGGAGTAAAAAACCATCAAAAATTTCAATCCTGCATGATTCTACCAAGAAATGTGATTCTTCATTCAAAACCTGATTTTTGCTATTGGGGTCTATTGAATATTGAATGTTTTGAATTTTCTCCAAAAGTAAAGTAATTGCAAACTCATGCTTTTAGAGACTTGTTTGGGCTCATGAGAGGAGTAGAAAAACATCAAAAATTTCAGTCCTGCATGATTCTACCAAGAAATGTGTGTTCATTGAAACCGCTGGTTTTTGATAGTTTGGGCCCTATTGAATAATGAATGTTTTGAATTTTCTCCAAAAGTAAAGTAGTTGCAAACTCATCCTTTTAGAGACTTGTTTGGGCTCATGAGAGGAGTAGAAAAACATCAAAAATTTCAGTCCTGCACGATTCTACCAAGAAATGTGTGTTCATTGTAACCGCTGGTTTTTGATAGTTTGGGCCCTATTGAATAATGAATGTTTTGAATTTTCTCCAAAAGTAAAGTAGTTGCAAACTCAACCTTTTAGAAACTTGTTTGGGCTGTTGAGAGGAGTAAAAAACCATCAAAAATTTCAATCCTGCATGATTCTACCAAGAAATGTGATTCTTCATTCAAAACCTGATTTTTGCTATTGGGCTCTATTGAATAATGAATGTTTTGAATTTTCTCCAAAAGTAAAGTAGTTGCAAACTCATGCTTTTAGAGACTTGTTTGGGCTCATGAGAGGAGTAGAAAAACATCAAAAATTTCAGTCCTGCATGATTCTACCAAGAAATGTGTGTTCATTCAAACCGCTGGTTTTTGATAGTTTGGGCCCTATTGAATAATGAATGTTTTGAATTTTCTCCAAAAGTAAAGTAGTTGCAAACTCATCCTTTTAGAAACTTGTTTGGGCTGTTGAGAGGAGTAAAAAACCATCAAAAATTTCAATCCTGCATGATTCTACCAAGAAATGTGATTCTTCATTCAAAACCTGATTTTTGCTATTGGGCTCTATTGAATATTGAATGTTTTGAATTTTCTCCAAAAGTAAAGTAATTGCAAACTCATGCTTTTAGAGACTTGTTTGGGCTCATGAGAGGAGTAGAAAAACATCAAAAATTTCAGTCCTGCATGATTCTACCAAGAAATGTGTGTTCATTGAAACCGCTGGTTTTTGATAGTTTGGGCCCTATTGAATAATGAATGTTTTGAATTTTCTCCAAAAGTAAAGTAGTTGCAAACTCATCCTTTTAGAAACTTGTTTGGGCTGTTGAGAGGAGTAAAAAACCATCAAAATTTCAATCCTGCATGATTCTACCAAGAAATGTGATTCTTCATTCAAAACGCTGGTTTTTGCTATTGGGCTCTATTGAATAATGAATGTTTTGAATTTTCTCCAAAAGTAAAGTAGTTGCAAACTCATGCTTTTAGAGACTTGTTTGGGCTCATGAGAGGAGTAGAAAAACATGAAAAATTTCAGTCCTGCATGATTCTACCAAGAAATGTGTGTTCATTGAAACTGCTGGTTTTTGATAGTTTGGGCCCTATTGAATAATGAATGTTTTGAATTTTCTCCAAAAGTAAAGTAGTTGCAAACTCATCCTTTTAGAAACTTGTTTGGGCTGTTGAGAGGAGTAAAAAACATCAAAAATTTCAATCCTGCATTATTTTACCAAGAAATGTGATTCTTCATTCAAAACCTGATTTTTGCTCTTGGGCTCTATTGAATAATGAATGTTTTGAATTTTCTCCAAAAGTAAAGTAGTTGCAAACTCATGCTTTTAGAGACTTGTTTGGGCTCATGAGAGGAGTAGAAAAACATCAAAAATTTCTGTCCTGCATGATCCCACCAAGAAATGTGTGTTTATTGAAACCACTGGTTTTTGATAGTTTGGGCCCTATTGAATAATGAATGTTTTGAATTTTCTCCAAAAATAAAGTAGTTGCAAACTCATCCTTTTAGAAACTTGTTTGGGCTGTTGAGAGGAGTAAAAAACCATCAAAAATTTCAATCCTGCATGATTCTACCAAGAAATGTGATTCTTCATACAAAACGCAGGTTTTTGCTATTGGGCTCTATTGAATAATGAATGTTTTGAATTTTCTACAAAAGTAAAGTAGTTGCAAACTCATCCTTTTAGAGACTTGTTTGGGCTCATGAGAGGAGTAGAAAAACATCAAAAATTTCAGTCCTGCACGATTCTACCAAGAAATGTGTGTTCATTCAAACCGCTGGTTTTTGATATTTTGGGCCCTATTGAATAATGAATGTTTTGAATTTTCTCCAAAAGTAAAGTAGTTGCAAACTCATGCTTTTAGAGACTTGTTTGGGCTCATGAGAGGAGTAGAAAAACATCAAAAATTTCAGTCCTGCATGATTCTACCAAGAAATGTGTGTTCATTGAAACCGCTGGTTTTTGATAGTTTGGGCCCTATTGAATAATGAATGCTTTGAATTTTCTCCAAAAGTAAAGTAGTTGCAAACTCATCCTTTTAGAAACTTGTTTGGGCTGTTGAGAGGAGTAAAAAACCATCAAAAATTTCAATCCTGCATGATTCTACCAAGAAATGTGATTCTTCGTTCAAAACCTGATTTTTGCTATTGGGCTCTATTGAATAATGAATGTTTTGAATTTTCTCCAAAAGTAAAGTAGTTGCAAACTCATCCTTTTAGAGACTTGTTTGGGCTAATGAGAGGAGTAGAAAAACATAAAAAATTTCAGTCCTGCACGATTCTACCAAGAAATGTGTGTTCATTCAAACCGCTGGTTTTTGATAGTTTGGGCCCTATTGAATAATGAATGTTTTGAATTTTCTCCAAAAGTAAAGTAGTTGCAAACTCATCCTTTTAGAAACTTGTTTGGGTTGTTGAGAGGAGTAAAAAACCATCAAAAATTTCAATCCTGCATGATTCTACCAAGAAATGTGATTCTTCATTCAAAACCTGATTTTTGCTATTGGGCTCTATTGAATAATGAATGTTTTGAATTTTCTTCAAAAGTAAAGTAGTTGCAAACTCATGCTTTTAGAGACTTGTTTGGGCTCATGAGAGGAGTAGAAAAACATCAAAAATTTCAGTCCTGCATGATTCTACCAAGAAATGTGTGTTCATTGAAACCGCTGGATTTTGATAGTTTGGGCCCTATTGAATAATGAATGTTTTGAATTTTCTCCAAAAGTAAAGTAGTTGCAAACTCATCCTTTTAGAAACTTGTTTGGGCTGTTGAGAGGAGTAAACAATCATCAAAAATTTCAATCCTGCATGATTCTACCAAGAAATGTGATTCTTCATTCAAAACGCTGGTTTTTGCTATTGGGCTCTATTGAATAATGAATGTTTTGAGTTTTCTCCAAAAGTAAAGTAGTTGCAAACTCATGCTTTTAGAGACTTGTTTGGGCTCATGAGAGGAGTAGAAAAACATCAAAAATTTCAGTCCTGCATGATTCTACCAAGAAATGTGTGTTCATTGAAACCGCTGGTTTTTGATAGTTTGGGCCCTATTGAATAATGAATGTTTTGAATTTTCTCCAAAAGTAAAGTAGTTGCAAACTCATCCTTTTAGAGACTTGTTTGGGATAATGAGAGGAGTAGAAAAACATCAAAAATTTCAGTCCTGCACGATTCTACCAAGAAATGTGTGTTCATTGAAACCGCTGGTTTTTGATAGTTTGGGCCCTATTGAATAATGAATGTTTTGAATTTTCTCCAAAAGTAAAGTAGTTGCAAACTCATCCTTTTAGAAACTTGTTTGGACTGTTGAGAGGAGTAAAAAACCATCAAAAATTTCAATCTTGCATGATTCTACCAAGAAATGTGATTCTTCATTCAAAACCTGATTTTTGCTATTGGGCTCTATTGAATAATGAATGTTTTGAATTTTCTCCAAAAGTAAAGTAGTTGCAAACTCATGCTTTTAGAGACTTGTTTGGGCTCATGAGAGGAGTAGAAAAACATCAAAAATTTCAGTCCTGCATGATTCTACCAAGAAATGTGTGTTCATTGAAACCGCTGGTTTTTGATAGTTTGGGCCCTATTGAATAATGAATGTTTTGAATTTTCTCCAAAAGAAAAGTAGTTGCAAACTCATGCTTTTAGAGACTTGTTTGGGCTCATGAGAGTAGAAAAACATCAGAAATTTCAGTCCTGCATGATTCTACCAAGAAATGTGTGTTCATTCAAACCGCTGGTTTTTGATAGTTTGGGCCCTATTGAATAATGAATGTTTTGAATTTTCTCCAAAAGTAAAGTAGTTGCAAACTCATCCTTTTAGAAACTTGTTTGTGCTGTTGAGAGCAGTAAAAAACCATCAAAAATTTCAATCCTGCATGATTCTACCAAGAAATGTGATTCTTCATTCAAAACGCTGGTTTTTGCTATTGGGCTCTATTGAATAATGAATGTTTTGAATTTTCTCCAAAAGTAAAGTAGTTGCAAACTCATCCTTTTAGAGACTTGTTTGGGCTAATGAGAGGAGTAGAAAAACATCAAAAATTTCAGTCCTGCACGATTCTACCAAGAAATGTGTGTTCATTGAAACCGCTGGTTTTTGATAGTTTGGGCCCTATTGAATAATGAATGTTTTGAATTTTCTCCAAAAGTAAAGTAGTTGCAAACTCATCCTTTTAGAAACTTGTTTGGGCTGTTGAGAGGAGTAAAAAACCATCAAAAATTTCAATCCTGCATGATTCTACCAAGAAATGTGATTCTTCATTCAAAACCTGATTTTTGCTATTGGGCTCCATTGAATAATGAATGTTTTGAATTTTCTTAAAAAGTAAAGTAGTTGCAAACTCATGCTTTTAGAGACTTGTTTGGGCTCATGAGAGGAGTAGAAAAACATCAAAAATTTCAGTCCTGCATGATTCTACCAAGAAATGTGTGTTCATTGAAACCGCTGGTTTTTGATAGTTTGGGCCCTATTGAATAATGAATGTTTTGAATTTTCTCCAAAAGTAAAGTAGTTGCAAACTCATCCTTTTAGAAACTTGTTTGGGCTGTTGAGAGGAGTAAAAAACCATCAAAAATTTCAATCCTGCATGATTCTACCAAGAAATGTGATTCTTCATTCAAAACGCTGGTTTTTGCTATTGGGCTCTATTGAATAATGAATGTTTTGAATTTTCTCCAAAAGTAAAGTAGTTGCAAACTCATCCTTTTAGAGACTTGTTTGGGCTCATGAGAGGAGTAGAAAAACATCAAAAATTTCAGTCCTGCACGATTCTACCAAGAAATGTGTGTTCATTCAAACCGCTGGTTTTTGATATTTTGGGCCCTATTGAATAATGAATGTTTTGAATTTTCTCCAAAAGTAAAGTAGTTGCAAACTCATCCTTTTAGAAACTTGTTTGGGCTGTTGAGAGGAGTAAAAAACCATCAAAAATTTCAATCCTGCATGATTCCACCAAGAAATGTGATTCTTCATTCAAAACGCTGGTTTTTGATATTGGGCTCTATTGAATAATGAATGTTTTGAATTTTCTCCAAAAGTAAAGTAGTTGCAAACTCATGCTTTTAGAGACTTGTTTGGGCTCATGAGAGGAGTAGAAAAACATGAAAAATTTCAGTCCTGCATGATTCTACCAAGAAATGTGTGTTCATTGAAACTGCTGGTTTTTGATAGTTTGGGCCCTATTGAATAATGAATGTTTTGAATTTTCTCCAAAAGTAAAGTAGTTGCAAACTCATCCTTTTAGAAACTTGTTTGGGCTGTTGAGAGGAGTAAAAAACATCAAAAATTTCAATCCTGCATTATTTTACCAAGAAATGTGATTCTTCATTCAAAACCTGATTTTTGCTCTTGGGCTCTATTGAATAATGAATGTTTTGAATTTTCTCCAAAAGTAAAGTAGTTGCAAACTCATGCTTTTAGAGACTTGTTTGGGCTCATGAGAGGAGTAGAAAAACATCAAAAATTTCTGTCCTGCATGATCCCACCAAGAAATGTGTGTTTATTGAAACCACTGGTTTTTGATAGTTTGGGCCCTATTGAATAATGAATGTTTTGAATTTTCTCCAAAAATAAAGTAGTTGCAAACTCATCCTTTTAGAAACTTGTTTGGGCTGTTGAGAGGAGTAAAAAACCATCAAAAATTTCAATCCTGCATGATTCTACCAAGAAATGTGATTCTTCATACAAAACGCAGGTTTTTGCTATTGGGCTCTATTGAATAATGAATGTTTTGAATTTTCTACAAAAGTAAAGTAGTTGCAAACTCATCCTTTTAGAGACTTGTTTGGGCTCATGAGAGGAGTAGAAAAACATCAAAAATTTCAGTCCTGCACGATTCTACCAAGAAATGTGTGTTCATTCAAACCGCTGGTTTTTGATATTTTGGGCCCTATTGAATAATGAATGTTTTGAATTTTCTCCAAAAGTAAAGTAGTTGCAAACTCATGCTTTTAGAGACTTGTTTGGGCTCATGAGAGGAGTAGAAAAACATCAAAAATTTCAGTCCTGCATGATTCTACCAAGAAATGTGTGTTCATTGAAACCGCTGGTTTTTGATAGTTTGGGCCCTATTGAATAATGAATGTTTTGAATTTTCTCCAAAAGTAAAGTAGTTGCAAACTCATCCTTTTAGAAACTTGTTTGGGCTGTTGAGAGGAGTAAAAAACCATCAAAAATTTCAATCCTGCATGATTCTACCAAGAAATGTGATTCTTCATTCAAAACCTGATTTTTGCTATTGGGCTCTATTGAATAATGAATGTTTTGAATTTTCTCCAAAAGTAAAGTAGTTGCAAACTCATCCTTTTAGAGACTTGTTTGGGCTAATGAGAGGAGTAGAAAAACATAAAAAATTTCAGTCCTGCACGATTCTACCAAGAAATGTGTGTTCATTCAAACCGCTGGTTTTTGATAGTTTGGGCCCTATTGAATAATGAATGTTTTGAATTTTCTCCAAAAGTAAGGTAGTTGCAAACTCATCCTTTTAGAAACTTGTTTGGGTTGTTGAGAGGAGTAAAAAACCATCAAAAATTTCAATCCTGCATGATTCTACCAAGAAATGTGATTCTTCATTCAAAACCTGATTTTTGCTATTGGGCTCTATTGAATAATGAATGTTTTGAATTTTCTTCAAAAGTAAAGTAGTTGCAAACTCATGCTTTTAGAGACTTGTTTGGGCTAATGAGAGGAGTAGAAAAACATCAAAAATTTCAGTCCTGCATGATTCTACCAAGAAATGTGTGTTCATTGAAACCGCTGGATTTTGATAGTTTGGGCCCTATTGAATAATGAATGTTTTGAATTTTCTCCAAAAGTAAAGTAGTTGCAAACTCATCCTTTTAGAAACTTGTTTGGGCTGTTGAGAGGAGTAAACAACCATCAAAAATTTCAATCCTGCATGATTCTACCAAGAAATGTGATTCTTCATTCAAAACGCTGGTTTTTGCTATTGGGCTCTATTGAATAATGAATGTTTTGAGTTTTCTCCAAAAGTAAAGTAGTTGCAAACTCATGCTTTTAGAGACTTGTTTGGGCTCATGAGAGGAGTAGAAAAACATCAAAAATTTCAGTCCTGCATGATTCTACCAAGAAATGTGTGTTCATTGAAACCGCTGGTTTTTGATAGTTTGGGCCCTATTGAATAATGATTGTTTTGAATTTTCTCCAAAAGTAAAGTAGTTGCAAACTCATCCTTTTAGAGACTTGTTTGGGATAATGAGAGGAGTAGAAAAACATCAAAAATTTCAGTCCTGCACGATTCTACCAAGAAATGTGTGTTCATTGAAACCGCTGGTTTTTGATAGTTTGGGCCCTATTGAATAATGAATGTTTTGAATTTTCTCCAAAAGTAAAGTAGTTGCAAACTCATCCTTTTAGAAACTTGTTTGGACTGTTGAGAGGAGTAAAAAACCATCAAAAATTTCAATCTTGCATGATTCTACCAAGAAATGTGATTCTTCATTCAAAACCTGATTTTTGCTATTGGGCTCTATTGAATAATGAATGTTTTGAATTTTCTCCAAAAGTAAAGTAGTTGCAAACTCATGCTTTTAGAGACTTGTTTGGGCTCATGAGAGGAGTAGAAAAACATCAAAAATTTCAGTCCTGCATGATTCTACCAAGAAATGTGTGTTCATTGAAACCGCTGGTTTTTGATAGTTTGGGCCCTATTGAATAATGAATGTTTTGAATTTTCTCCAAAAGAAAAGTAGTTGCAAACTCATGCTTTTAGAGACTTGTTTGGGCTCATGAGAGTAGAAAAACATCAGAAATTTCAGTCCTGCATGATTCTACCAAGAAATGTGTGTTCATTCAAACCGCTGGTTTTTGATAGTTTGGGCCCTATTGAATAATGAATGTTTTGAATTTTCTCCAAAAGTAAAGTAGTTGCAAACTCATCCTTTTAGAAACTTGTTTGTGCTGTTGAGAGCAGTAAAAAACCATCAAAAATTTCAATCCTGCATGATTCTACCAAGAAATGTGATTCTTCATTCAAAACGCTGGTTTTTGCTATTGGGCTCTATTGAATAATGAATGTTTTGAATTTTCTCCAAAAGTAAAGTAGTTGCAAACTCATCCTTTTAGAGACTTGTTTGGGCTAATGAGAGGAGTAGAAAAACATCAAAAATTTCAGTCCTGCACGATTCTAC
Organism: Dendrobates tinctorius; assembly: GCF_039654945.1. Classification (NCBI taxonomy): domain Eukaryota; kingdom Metazoa; phylum Chordata; class Amphibia; order Anura; family Dendrobatidae; genus Dendrobates; species Dendrobates tinctorius. The sequence continues at coordinate 30,178,463 of NW_027361793.1, forward strand.
CAAGAAATGTGTGTTCATTGAAACCGCTGGTTTTTGATAGTTTGGGCCCTATTGAATAATGAATGTTTTGAATTTTCTCCAAAAGTAAAGTAGTTGCAAACTCATCCTTTTAGAAACTTGTTTGGGCTGTTGAGAGGAGTAAAAAACCATCAAAAATTTCAATCCTGCATGATTCTACCAAGAAATGTGATTCTTCATTCAAAACCTGATTTTTGCTATTGGGCTCCATTGAATAATGAATGTTTTGAATTTTCTTAAAAAGTAAAGTAGTTGCAAACTCATGCTTTTAGAGACTTGTTTGGGCTCATGAGAGGAGTAGAAAAACATCAAAAATTTCAGTCCTGCATGATTCTACCAAGAAATGTGTGTTCATTGAAACCGCTGGTTTTTGATAGTTTGGGCCCTATTGAATAATGAATGTTTTGAATTTTCTCCAAAAGTAAAGTAGTTGCAAACTCATCCTTTTAGAAACTTGTTTGGGCTGTTGAGAGGAGTAAAAAACCATCAAAAATTTCAATCCTGCATGATTCTACCAAGAAATGTGATTCTTCATTCAAAACGCTGGTTTTTGCTATTGGGCTCTATTGAATAATGAATGTTTTGAATTTTCTCCAAAATTAAAGTAGTTGCAAACTCATGCTTTTAGAGACTTGTTTGGGCTCATGAGAGGAGTAGAAAAACATCAAAAATTTCAGTCCTGCATGATTCTACCAAGAAATGTGTGTTCATTGAAACCGCTGGTTTTTGATAGTTTGGGCCCTATTGAATAATGAATGTTTTGAATTTTCTCCAAAAGTAAAGTAGTTGCAAACTCATCCTTTTAGAAACTTGTTTGGGCTGTTGAGAGCAGTAAAAAACCATCAAAAATTTCAATCCTGCATGATTCTACCAAGAAATGTGATTCTTCATTCAAAACGCTGGTTTTTGCTATTGGGCTCTATTGAATAATGAATGTTTTGAATTTTCTCCAAAAGTAAAGTAGTTGCAGACTCATCCTTTTAGAGACTTGTTTGGGCTAATGAGAGGAGTAGAAAAACATCAAAAATTTCAGTCCTGCACGATTCTACCAAGAAATGTGTGTTCATTCAAACCGCTGGTTTTTGATAGTTTGGGCCCTATTGAATAATGAATGTTTTGAATTTTCTCCAAAAGTAAAGTAGTTGCAAACTCATCCTTTTAGAAACTTGTTTGGGCTGTTGAGAGGAGTAAAAAACCATCAAAAATTTCAATCCTGCATGATTCTACCAAGAAATGTGATTCTTCATTCAAAACCTGATTTTTGCTATTGGGCTCTATTGAATAATGAATGTTTTGAATTTTCTCCAAAAGTAAAGTAGTTGCAAACTCATGCTTTTAGAGACTTGTTTGGGCTCATGAGAGGAGTAGAAAAACATCAAAAATTTCAGTCCTGCATGATTCTACCAAGAAATGTGTGTTCATTGAAACCGCTGGTTTTTGATAGTTTGGGCCCTATTGAATTATGAATGTTTTGAATTTTCTCCAAAAGTAAAGTAGTTGCAAACTCATCCTTTTAGAAACTTGTTTGGGCTGTTGAGAGGAGTAAAAAACCATCAAAAATTTCAATCCTGCATGATTCTACCAAGAAATGTGATTCTTCATTCAAAACCTGATTTTTGCTATTGGGCTCTATTGAATAATGAATGTTTTGAATTTTCTTCAAAAGTAAAGTAGTTGCAAACTCATGCTTTTAGAGACTTGTTTGGGCTCATGAGAGGAGTAGAAAAACATCAAAAATTTCAGTCCTGCATGATTCTACCAAGAAATGTGTGTTCATTGAAACCGCTGGATTTTGATAGTTTGGGCCCTATTGAATAATGAATGTTTTGAATTTTCTCCAAAAGTAAAGTAGTTGCAAACTCATCCTTTTAGAAACTTGTTTGGGCTGTTGAGAGGAGTAAACAACCATCAAAAATTTCAATCCTGCATGATTCTACCAAGAAATGTGATTCTTCATTCAAAACGCTGGTTTTTGCTATTGGGCTCTATTGAATAATGAATGTTTTGAGTTTTCTCCAAAAGTAAAGTAGTTGCAAACTCATGCTTTTAGAGACTTGTTTGGGCTCATGAGAGGAGTAGAAAAACATCAAAAATTTCAGTCCTGCATGATTCTACCAAGAAATGTGTGTTCATTGAAACCGCTGGTTTTTGATAGTTTGGGCCCTATTGAATAATGAATGTTTTGAATTTTCTCCAAAAGTAAAGTAGTTGCAAACTCATCCTTTTAGAGACTTGTTTGGGATAATGAGAGGAGTAGAAAAACATCAAAAATTTCAGTCCTGCACGATTCTACCAAGAAATGTGTGTTCATTGAAACCGCTGGTTTTTGATAGTTTGGGCCCTATTGAATAATGAATGTTTTGAATTTTCTCCAAAAGTAAAGTAGTTGCAAACTCATCCTTTTAGAAACTTGTTTGGACTGTTGAGAGGAGTAAAAAACCATCAAAAATTTCAATCTTGCATGATTCTACCAAGAAATGTGATTCTTCATTCAAAACCTGATTTTTGCTATTGGGCTCTATTGAATAATGAATGTTTTGAATTTTCTCCAAAAGTAAAGTAGTTGCAAACTCATGCTTTTAGAGACTTGTTTGGGCTCATGAGAGGAGTAGAAAAACATCAAAAATTTCAGTCCTGCATGATTCTACCAAGAAATGTGTGTTCATTGAAACCGCTGGTTTTTGATAGTTTGGGCCCTATTGAATAATGAATGTTTTGAATTTTCTCCAAAAGAAAAGTAGTTGCAAACTCATGCTTTTAGAGACTTGTTTGGGCTCATGAGAGTAGAAAAACATCAGAAATTTCAGTCCTGCATGATTCTACCAAGAAATGTGTGTTCATTCAAACCGCTGGTTTTTGATAGTTTGGGCCCTATTGAATAATGAATGTTTTGAATTTTCTCCAAAAGTAAAGTAGTTGCAAACTCATCCTTTTAGAAACTTGTTTGTGCTGTTGAGAGCAGTAAAAAACCATCAAAAATTTCAATCCTGCATGATTCTACCAAGAAATGTGATTCTTCATTCAAAACGCTGGTTTTTGCTATTGGGCTCTATTGAATAATGAATGTTTGAATTTTCTCCAAAAGTAAAGTAGTTGCAAACTCATCCTTTTAGAGACTTGTTTGGGCTAATGAGAGGAGTAGAAAAACATCAAAAATTTCAGTCCTGCACGATTCTACCAAGAAATGTGTGTTCATTGAAACCGCTGGTTTTTGATAGTTTGGGCCCTATTGAATAATGAATGTTTTGAATTTTCTCCAAAAGTAAAGTAGTTGCAAACTCATCCTTTTAGAAACTTGTTTGGGCTGTTGAGAGGAGTAAAAAACCATCAAAAATTTCAATCCTGCATGATTCTACCAAGAAATGTGATTCTTCATTCAAAACCTGATTTTTGCTATTGGGCTCCATTGAATAATGAATGTTTTGAATTTTCTTAAAAAGTAAAGTAGTTGCAAACTCATGCTTTTAGAGACTTGTTTGGGCTCATGAGAGGAGTAGAAAAACATCAAAAATTTCAGTCCTGCATGATTCTACCAAGAAATGTGTGTTCATTGAAACCGCTGGTTTTTGATAGTTTGGGCCCTATTGAATAATGAATGTTTTGAATTTTCTCCAAAAGTAAAGTAGTTGCAAACTCATCCTTTTAGAAACTTGTTTGGGCTGTTGAGAGGAGTAAAAAACCATCAAAAATTTCAATCCTGCATGATTCTACCAAGAAATGTGATTCTTCATTCAAAACGCTGGTTTTTGCTATTGGGCTCTATTGAATAATGAATGTTTTGAATTTTCTCCAAAAGTAAAGTAGTTGCAAACTCATCCTTTTAGAGACTTGTTTGGGCTCATGAGAGGAGTAGAAAAACATCAAAAATTTCAGTCCTGCACGATTCTACCAAGAAATGTGTGTTCATTCAAACCGCTGGTTTTTGATATTTTGGGCCCTATTGAATAATGAATGTTTTGAATTTTCTCCAAAAGTAAAGTAGTTGCAAACTCATCCTTTTAGAAACTTGTTTGGGCTGTTGAGAGGAGTAAAAAACCATCAAAAATTTCAATCCTGCATGATTCTACCAAGAAATGTGATTCTTCATTCAAAACGCTGGTTTTTGCTATTGGGCTCTATTGAATAATGAATGTTTTGAATTTTCTCCAAAAGTAAAGTAGTTGCAAACTCATGCTTTTAGAGACTTGTTTGGGCTCATGAGAGGAGTAGAAAAACATGAAAAATTTCAGTCCTGCATGATTCTACCAAGAAATGTGTGTTCATTGAAACTGCTGGTTTTTGATAGTTTGGGCCCTATTGAATAATGAATGTTTTGAATTTTCTCCAAAAGTAAAGTAGTTGCAAACTCATCCTTTTAGAAACTTGTTTGGGCTGTTGAGAGGAGTAAAAAACATCAAAAATTTCAATCCTGCATTATTTTACCAAGAAATGTGATTCTTCATTCAAAACCTGATTTTTGCTCTTGGGCTCTATTGAATAATGAATGTTTTGAATTTTCTCCAAAAGTAAAGTAGTTGCAAACTCATGCTTTTAGAGACTTGTTTGGGCTCATGAGAGGAGTAGAAAAACATCAAAAATTTCTGTCCTGCATGATCCCACCAAGAAATGTGTGTTTATTGAAACCACTGGTTTTTGATAGTTTGGGCCCTATTGAATAATGAATGTTTTGAATTTTCTCCAAAAATAAAGTAGTTGCAAACTCATCCTTTTAGAAACTTGTTTGGGCTGTTGAGAGGAGTAAAAAACCATCAAAAATTTCAATCCTGCATGATTCTACCAAGAAATGTGATTCTTCATACAAAACGCAGGTTTTTGCTATTGGGCTCTATTGAATAATGAATGTTTTGAATTTTCTACAAAAGTAAAGTAGTTGCAAACTCATCCTTTTAGAGACTTGTTTGGGCTCATGAGAGGAGTAGAAAAACATCAAAAATTTCAGTCCTGCACGATTCTACCAAGAAATGTGTGTTCATTCAAACCGCTGGTTTTTGATATTTTGGGCCCTATTGAATAATGAATGTTTTGAATTTTCTCCAAAAGTAAAGTAGTTGCAAACTCATGCTTTTAGAGACTTGTTTGGGCTCATGAGAGGAGTAGAAAAACATCAAAAATTTCAGTCCTGCATGATTCTACCAAGAAATGTGTGTTCATTCAAACCGCTGGTTTTTGATAGTTTGGGCCCTATTGAATAATGAATGTTTTGAATTTTCTCCAAAAGTAAAGTAGTTGCAAACTCATCCTTTTAGAAACTTGTTTGTGCTGTTGAGAGCAGTAAAAAACCATCAAAAATTTCAATCCTGCATGATTCTACCAAGAAATGTGATTCTTCATTCAAAACGCTGGTTTTTGCTATTGGGCTCTATTGAATAATGAATGTTTTGAATTTTCTCCAAAAGTAAAGTAGTTGCAAACTCATCCTTTTAGAGACTTGTTTGGGCTAATGAGAGGAGTAGAAAAACATCAAAAATTTCAGTCCTGCACGATTCTACCAAGAAATGTGTGTTCATTGAAACCGCTGGTTTTTGATAGTTTGGGCCCTATTGAATAATGAATGTTTTGAATTTTCTCCAAAAGTAAAGTAGTTGCAAACTCATCCTTTTAGAAACTTGTTTGGGCTGTTGAGAGGAGTAAAAAACCATCAAAAATTTCAATCCTGCATGATTCTACCAAGAAATGTGATTCTTCATTCAAAACCTGATTTTTGCTATTGGGCTCCATTGAATAATGAATGTTTTGAATTTTCTCCAAAAGTAAAGTAGTTGCAAACTCATCCTTTTAGAAACTTGTTTGGGCTGTTGAGAGGAGTAAAAAACCATCAAAAATTTCAATCCTGCATGATTCTACCAAGAAATGTGATTCTTCATTCAAAACGCTGGTTTTTGCTATTGGGCTCTATTGAATAATGAATGTTTTGAATTTTCTCCAAAATTAAAGTAGTTGCAAACTCATGCTTTTAGAGACTTGTTTGGGCTCATGAGAGGAGTAGAAAAACATCAAAAATTTCAGTCCTGCATGATTCTACCAAGAAATGTGTGTTCATTGAAACCGCTGGTTTTTGATAGTTTGGGCCCTATTGAATAATGAATGTTTTGAATTTTCTCCAAAAGTAAAGTAGTTGCAAACTCATCCTTTTAGAAACTTGTTTGGGCTGTTGAGAGCAGTAAAAAACCATCAAAAATTTCAATCCTGCATGATTCTACCAAGAAATGTGATTCTTCATTCAAAACGCTGGTTTTTGCTATTGGGCTCTATTGAATAATGAATGTTTTGAATTTTCTCCAAAAGTAAAGTAGTTGCAAACTCATCCTTTTAGAAACTTGTTTGGGCTGTTGAGAGGAGTAAAAAACCATCAAAAATTTCAATCCTGCATGATTCTACCAAGAAATGTGATTCTTCATTCAAAACCTGATTTTTGCTATTGGGCTCCATTGAATAATGAATGTTTTGAATTTTCTTAAAAAGTAAAGTAGTTGCAAACTCATGCTTTTAGAGACTTGTTTGGGCTCATGAGAGGAGTAGAAAAACATCAAAAATTTCAGTCCTGCATGATTCTACCAAGAAATGTGTGTTCATTGAAACCGCTGGTTTTTGATAGTTTGGGCCCTATTGAATAATGAATGTTTTGAATTTTCTCCAAAAGTAAAGTAGTTGCAAACTCATCCTTTTAGAAACTTGTTTGGGCTGTTGAGAGGAGTAAAAAACCATCAAAAATTTCAATCCTGCATGATTCTACCAAGAAATGTGATTCTTCATTCAAAACGCTGGTTTTTGCTATTGGGCTCTATTGAATAATGAATGTTTTGAATTTTCTCCAAAAGTAAAGTAGTTGCAAACTCATCCTTTTAGAGACTTGTTTGGGCTCATGAGAGGAGTAGAAAAACATCAAAAATTTCAGTCCTGCACGATTCTACCAAGAAATGTGTGTTCATTCAAACCGCTGGTTTTTGATATTTTGGGCCCTATTGAATAATGAATGTTTTGAATTTTCTCCAAAAGTAAAGTAGTTGCAAACTCATCCTTTTAGAAACTTGTTTGGGCTGTTGAGAGGAGTAAAAAACCATCAAAAATTTCAATCCTGCATGATTCTACCAAGAAATGTGATTCTTCATTCAAAACGCTGGTTTTTGCTATTGGGCTCTATTGAATAATGAATGTTTTGAATTTTCTCCAAAAGTAAAGTAGTTGCAAACTCATGCTTTTAGAGACTTGTTTGGGCTCATGAGAGGAGTAGAAAAACATGAAAAATTTCAGTCCTGCATGATTCTACCAAGAAATGTGTGTTCATTGAAACTGCTGGTTTTTGATAGTTTGGGCCCTATTGAATAATGAATGTTTTGAATTTTCTCCAAAAGTAAAGTAGTTGCAAACTCATCCTTTTAGAAACTTGTTTGGGCTGTTGAGAGGAGTAAAAAACATCAAAAATTTCAATCCTGCATTATTTTACCAAGAAATGTGATTCTTCATTCAAAACCTGATTTTTGCTCTTGGGCTCTATTGAATAATGAATGTTTTGAATTTTCTCCAAAAGTAAAGTAGTTGCAAACTCATGCTTTTAGAGACTTGTTTGGGCTCATGAGAGGAGTAGAAAAACATCAAAAATTTCTGTCCTGCATGATCCCACCAAGAAATGTGTGTTTATTGAAACCACTGGTTTTTGATAGTTTGGGCCCTATTGAATAATGAATGTTTTGAATTTTCTCCAAAAATAAAGTAGTTGCAAACTCATCCTTTTAGAAACTTGTTTGGGCTGTTGAGAGGAGTAAAAAACCATCAAAAATTTCAATCCTGCATGATTCTACCAAGAAATGTGATTCTTCATACAAAACGCAGGTTTTTGCTATTGGGCTCTATTGAATAATGAATGTTTTGAATTTTCTACAAAAGTAAAGTAGTTGCAAACTCATCCTTTTAGAGACTTGTTTGGGCTCATGAGAGGAGTAGAAAAACATCAAAAATTTCAGTCCTGCACGATTCTACCAAGAAATGTGTGTTCATTCAAACCGCTGGTTTTTGATATTTTGGGCCCTATTGAATAATGAATGTTTTGAATTTTCTCCAAAAGTAAAGTAGTTGCAAACTCATGCTTTTAGAGACTTGTTTGGGCTCATGAGAGGAGTAGAAAAACATCAAAAATTTCAGTCCTGCATGATTCTACCAAGAAATGTGTGTTCATTCAAACCGCTGGTTTTTGATAGTTTGGGCCCTATTGAATAATGAATGTTTTGAATTTTCTCCAAAAGTAAAGTAGTTGCAAACTCATCCTTTTAGAAACTTGTTTGTGCTGTTGAGAGCAGTAAAAAACCATCAAAAATTTCAATCCTGCATGATTCTACCAAGAAATGTGATTCTTCATTCAAAACGCTGGTTTTTGCTATTGGGCTCTATTGAATAATGAATGTTTTGAATTTTCTCCAAAAGTAAAGTAGTTGCAAACTCATCCTTTTAGAGACTTGTTTGGGCTAATGAGAGGAGTAGAAAAACATCAAAAATTTCAGTCCTGCACGATTCTACCAAGAAATGTGTGTTCATTGAAACCGCTGGTTTTTGATAGTTTGGGCCCTATTGAATAATGAATGTTTTGAATTTTCTCCAAAAGTAAAGTAGTTGCAAACTCATCCTTTTAGAAACTTGTTTGGGCTGTTGAGAGGAGTAAAAAACCATCAAAAATTTCAATCCTGCATGATTCTACCAAGAAATGTGATTCTTCATTCAAAACCTGATTTTTGCTATTGGGCTCCATTGAATAATGAATGTTTTGAATTTTCTTAAAAAGTAAAGTAGTTGCAAACTCATGCTTTTAGAGACTTGTTTGGGCTCATGAGAGGAGTAGAAAAACATCAAAAATTTCAGTCCTGCATGATTCTACCAAGAAATGTGTGTTCATTGAAACCGCTGGTTTTTGATAGTTTGGGCCCTATTGAATAATGAATGTTTTGAATTTTCTCCAAAAGTAAAGTAGTTGCAAACTCATCCTTTTAGAAACTTGTTTGGGCTGTTGAGAGGAGTAAAAAACCATCAAAAATTTCAATCCTGCATGATTCTACCAAGAAATGTGATTCTTCATTCAAAACGCTGGTTTTTGCTATTGGGCTCTATTGAATAATGAATGTTTTGAATTTTCTCCAAAATTAAAGTAGTTGCAAACTCATGCTTTTAGAGACTTGTTTGGGCTCATGAGAGGAGTAGAAAAACATCAAAAATTTCAGTCCTGCATGATTCTACCAAGAAATGTGTGTTCATTGAAACCGCTGGTTTTTGATAGTTTGGGCCCTATTGAATAATGAATGTTTTGAATTTTCTCCAAAAGTAAAGTAGTTGCAAACTCATCCTTTTAGAAACTTGTTTGGGCTGTTGAGAGCAGTAAAAAACCATCAAAAATTTCAATCCTGCATGATTCTACCAAGAAATGTGATTCTTCATTCAAAACGCTGGTTTTTGCTATTGGGCTCTATTGAATAATGAATGTTTTGAATTTTCTCCAAAAGTAAAGTAGTTGCAGACTCATCCTTTTAGAGACTTGTTTGGGCTAATGAGAGGAGTAGAAAAACATCAAAAATTTCAGTCCTGCACGATTCTACCAAGAAATGTGTGTTCATTCAAACCGCTGGTTTTTGATAGTTTGGGCCCTATTGAATAATGAATGTTTTGAATTTTCTCCAAAAGTAAAGTAGTTGCAAACTCATCCTTTTAGAAACTTGTTTGGGCTGTTGAGAGGAGTAAAAAACCATCAAAAATTTCAATCCTGCATGATTCTACCAAGAAATGTGATTCTTCATTCAAAACCTGATTTTTGCTATTGGGCTCTATTGAATAATGAATGTTTTGAATTTTCTCCAAAAGTAAAGTAGTTGCAAACTCATGCTTTTAGAGACTTGTTTGGGCTCATGAGAGGAGTAGAAAAACATCAAAAATTTCAGTCCTGCATGATTCTACCAAGAAATGTGTGTTCATTGAAACCGCTGGTTTTTGATAGTTTGGGCCCTATTGAATTATGAATGTTTTGAATTTTCTCCAAAAGTAAAGTAGTTGCAAACTCATCCTTTTAGAAACTTGTTTGGGCTGTTGAGAGGAGTAAAAAACCATCAAAAATTTCAATCCTGCATGATTCTACCAAGAAATGTGATTCTTCATTCAAAACCTGATTTTTGCTATTGGGCTCTATTGAATAATGAATGTTTTGAATTTTCTTCAAAAGTAAAGTAGTTGCAAACTCATGCTTTTAGAGACTTGTTTGGGCTCATGAGAGGAGTAGAAAAACATCAAAAATTTCAGTCCTGCATGATTCTACCAAGAAATGTGTGTTCATTGAAACCGCTGGATTTTGATAGTTTGGGCCCTATTGAATAATGAATGTTTTGAATTTTCTCCAAAAGTAAAGTAGTTGCAAACTCATCCTTTTAGAAACTTGTTTGGGCTGTTGAGAGGAGTAAACAACCATCAAAAATTTCAATCCTGCATGATTCTACCAAGAAATGTGATTCTTCATTCAAAACGCTGGTTTTTGCTATTGGGCTCTATTGAATAATGAATGTTTTGAGTTTTCTCCAAAAGTAAAGTAGTTGCAAACTCATGCTTTTAGAGACTTGTTTGGGCTCATGAGAGGAGTAGAAAAACATCAAAAATTTCAGTCCTGCATGATTCTACCAAGAAATGTGTGTTCATTGAAACCGCTGGTTTTTGATAGTTTGGGCCCTATTGAATAATGAATGTTTTGAATTTTCTCCAAAAGTAAAGTAGTTGCAAACTCATCCTTTTAGAGACTTGTTTGGGATAATGAGAGGAGTAGAAAAACATCAAAAATTTCAGTCCTGCACGATTCTACCAAGAAATGTGTGTTCATTGAAACCGCTGGTTTTTGATAGTTTGGGCCCTATTGAATAATGAATGTTTTGAATTTTCTCCAAAAGTAAAGTAGTTGCAAACTCATCCTTTTAGAAACTTGTTTGGACTGTTGAGAGGAGTAAAAAACCATCAAAAATTTCAATCTTGCATGATTCTACCAAGAAATGTGATTCTTCATTCAAAACCTGATTTTTGCTATTGGGCTCTATTGAATAATGAATGTTTTGAATTTTCTCCAAAAGTAAAGTAGTTGCAAACTCATGCTTTTAGAGACTTGTTTGGGCTCATGAGAGGAGTAGAAAAACATCAAAAATTTCAGTCCTGCATGAATCTACCAAGAAATGTGTGTTCATTGAAACCGCTGGTTTTTGATAGTTTGGGCCCTATTGAATAATGAATGTTTTGAATTTTCTCCAAAAGTAAAGTAGTTGCAAACTCATCCTTTTAGAAACTTGTTTGTGCTGTTGAGAGCAGTAAAAAACCATCAAAAATTTCAATCCTGCATGATTCTACCAAGAAATGTGATTCTTCATTCAAAACGCTGGTTTTTGCTATTGGGCTCTATTGAATAATGAATGTTTTGAATTTTCTCCAAAAGTAAAGTAGTTGCAAACTCATCCTTTTAGAGACTTGTTTGGGCTAATGAGAGGAGTAGAAAAACATCAAAAATTTCAGTCCTGCACGATTCTACCAAGAAATGTGTGTTCATTGAAACCGCTGGTTTTTGATAGTTTGGGCCCTATTGAATAATGAATGTTTTGAATTTTCTCCAAAAGTAAAGTAGTTGCAAACTCATCCTTTTAGAAACTTGTTTGGGCTGTTGAGAGGAGTAAAAAACCATCAAAAATTTCAATCCTGCATGATTCTACCAAGAAATGTGATTCTTCATTCAAAACCTGATTTTTGCTATTGGGCTCCATTGAATAATGAATGTTTTGAATTTTCTTAAAAAGTAAAGTAGTTGCAAACTCATGCTTTTAGAGACTTGTTTGGGCTCATGAGAGGAGTAGAAAAACATCAAAAATTTCAGTCCTGCATGATTCTACCAAGAAATGTGTGTTCATTGAAACCGCTGGTTTTTGATAGTTTGGGCCCTATTGAATAATGAATGTTTTGAATTTTCTCCAAAAGTAAAGTAGTTGCAAACTCATCCTTTTAGAAACTTGTTTGGGCTGTTGAGAGGAGTAAAAAACCATCAAAAATTTCAATCCTGCATGATTCTACCAAGAAATGTGATTCTTCATTCAAAACGCTGGTTTTTGCTATTGGGCTCTATTGAATAATGAATGTTTTGAATTTTCTCCAAAAGTAAAGTAGTTGCAAACTCATCCTTTTAGAGACTTGTATGGGCTCATGAGAGGAGTAGAAAAACATCAAAAATTTCAGTCCTGCACGATTCTACCAAGAAATGTGTGTTCATTCAAACCGCTGGTTTTTGATATTTTGGGCCCTATTGAATAATGAATGTTTTGAATTTTCTCCAAAAGTAAAGTAGTTGCAAACTCATCCTTTTAGAAACTTGTTTGGGCTGTTGAGAGGAGTAAAAAACCATCAAAAATTTCAATCCTGCATGATTCTACCAAGAAATGTGATTCTTCATTCAAAACGCTGGTTTTTGCTATTGGGCTCTATTGAATAATGAATGTTTTGAATTTTCTCCAAAAGTAAAGTAGTTGCAAACTCATGCTTTTAGAGACTTGTTTGGGCTCATGAGAGGAGTAGAAAAACATGAAAAATTTCAGTCCTGCATGATTCTACCAAGAAATGTGTGTTCATTGAAACTGCTGGTTTTTGATAGTTTGGGCCCTATTGAATAATGAATGTTTTGAATTTTCTCCAAAAGTAAAGTAGTTGCAAACTCATCCTTTTAGAAACTTGTTTGGGCTGTTGAGAGGAGTAAAAAACATCAAAAATTTCAATCCTGCATTATTTTACCAAGAAATGTGATTCTTCATTCAAAACCTGATTTTTGCTCTTGGGCTCTATTGAATAATGAATGTTTTGAATTTTCTCCAAAAGTAAAGTAGTTGCAAACTCATGCTTTTAGAGACTTGTTTGGGCTCATGAGAGGAGTAGAAAAACATCAAAAATTTCTGTCCTGCATGATCCCACCAAGAAATGTGTGTTTATTGAAACCACTGGTTTTTGATAGTTTGGGCCCTATTGAATAATGAATGTTTTGAATTTTCTCCAAAAATAAAGTAGTTGCAAACTCATCCTTTTAGAAACTTGTTTGGGCTGTTGAGAGGAGTAAAAAACCATCAAAAATTTCAATCCTGCATGATTCTACCAAGAAATGTGATTCTTCATACAAAACGCAGGTTTTTGCTATTGGGCTCTATTGAATAATGAATGTTTTGAATTTTCTACAAAAGTAAAGTAGTTGCAAACTCATCCTTTTAGAGACTTGTTTGGGCTCATGAGAGGAGTAGAAAAACATCAAAAATTTCAGTCCTGCACGATTCTACCAAGAAATGTGTGTTCATTCAAACCGCTGGTTTTTGATATTTTGGGCCCTATTGAATAATGAATGTTTTGAATTTTCTCCAAAAGTAAAGTAGTTGCAAACTCATGCTTTTAGAGACTTGTTTGGGCTCATGAGAGGAGTAGAAAAACATCAAAAATTTCAGTCCTGCATGATTCTACCAAGAAATGTGTGTTCATTGAAACCGCTGGTTTTTGATAGTTTGGGCCCTATTGAATAATGAATGTTTTGAATTTTCTCCAACAGTAAAGTAGTTGCAAACTCATCCTTTTAGAAACTTGTTTGGGCTGTTGAGAGGAGTAAAAAACCATCAAAAATTTCAATCCTGCATGATTCTACCAAGAAATGTGATTCTTCATTCAAAACCTGATTTTTGCTATTGGGCTCTATTGAATAATGAATGTTTTGAATTTTCTCCAAAAGTAAAGTAGTTGCAAACTCATCCTTTTAGAGACTTGTTTGGGCTAATGAGAGGAGTAGAAAAACATAAAAAATTTCAGTCCTGCACGATTCTACCAAGAAATGTGTGTTCATTCAAACCGCTGGTTTTTGATAGTTTGGGCCCTATTGAATAATGAATGTTTTGAATTTTCTCCAAAAGTAAAGTAGTTGCAAACTCATCCTTTTAGAAACTTGTTTGGGTTGTTGAGAGGAGTAAAAAACCATCAAAAATTTCAATCCTGCATGATTCTACCAAGAAATGTGATTCTTCATTCAAAACCTGATTTTTGCTATTGGGCTCTATTGAATAATGAATGTTTTGAATTTTCTTCAAAAGTAAAGTAGTTGCAAACTCATGCTTTTAGAGACTTGTTTGGGCTCATGAGAGGAGTAGAAAAACATCAAAAATTTCAGTCCTGCATGATTCTACCAAGAAATGTGTGTTCATTGAAACCGCTGGATTTTGATAGTTTGGGCCCTATTGAATAATGAATGTTTTGAATTTTCTCCAAAAGTAAAGTAGTTGCAAACTCATCCTTTTAGAAACTTGTTTGGGCTGTTGAGAGGAGTAAACAACCATCAAAAATTTCAATCCTGCATGATTCTACCAAGAAATGTGATTCTTCATTCAAAACGCTGGTTTTTGCTATTGGGCTCTATTGAATAATGAATGTTTTGAGTTTTCTCCAAAAGTAAAGTAGTTGCAAACTCATGCTTTTAGAGACTTGTTTGGGCTCATGAGAGGAGTAGAAAAACATCAAAAATTTCAGTCCTGCATGATTCTACCAAGAAATGTGTGTTCATTGAAACCGCTGGTTTTTGATAGTTTGGGCCCTATTGAATAATGAATGTTTTGAATTTTCTCCAAAAGTAAAGTAGTTGCAAACTCATCCTTTTAGAGACTTGTTTGGGATAATGAGAGGAGTAGAAAAACATCAAAAATTTCAGTCCTGCACGATTCTACCAAGAAATGTGTGTTCATTGAAACCGCTGGTTTTTGATAGTTTGGGCCCTATTGAATAATGAATGTTTTGAATTTTCTCCAAAAGTAAAGTAGTTGCAAACTCATCCTTTTAGAAACTTGTTTGGACTGTTGAGAGGAGTAAAAAACCATCAAAAATTTCAATCTTGCATGATTCTACCAAGAAATGTGATTCTTCATTCAAAACCTGATTTTTGCTATTGGGCTCTATTGAATAATGAATGTTTTGAATTTTCTCAAAAAAAAATTAGTTGCAAACTCATGCTTTTAGAGACTTGTTTGGGCTCATGAGAGGAGTAGAAAAACATCAAAAATTTCAGTCCTGCATGATTCTACCAAGAAATGTGTGTTCATTGAAACCGCTGGTTTTTGATAGTTTGGGCCCTATTGAATAATGAATGTTTTGAATTTTCTCCAAAAGAAAAGTAGTTGCAAACTCATGCTTTTAGAGACTTGTTTGGGCTCATGAGAGTAGAAAAACATCAGAAATTTCAGTCCTGCATGATTCTACCAAGAAATGTGTGTTCATTCAAACCGCTGGTTTTTGATAGTTTGGGCCCTATTGAATAATGAATGTTTTGAATTTTCTCCAAAAGTAAAGTAGTTGCAAACTCATCCTTTTAGAAACTTGTTTGTGCTGTTGAGAGCAGTAAAAAACCATCAAAAATTTCAATCCTGCATGATTCTACCAAGAAATGTGATTCTTCATTCAAAACGCTGGTTTTTGCTATTGGGCTCTATTGAATAATGAATGTTTTGAATTTTCTCCAAAAGTAAAGTAGTTGCAAACTCATCCTTTTAGAGACTTGTTTGGGCTAATGAGAGGAGTAGAAAAACATCAAAAATTTCAGTCCTGCACGATTCTACCAAGAAATGTGTGTTCATTGAAACCGCTGGTTTTTGATAGTTTGGGCCCTATTGAATAATGAATGTTTTGAATTTTCTCCAAAAGTAAAGTAGTTGCAAACTCATCCTTTTAGAAACTTGTTTGGGCTGTTGAGAGGAGTAAAAAACCATCAAAAATTTCAATCCTGCATGATTCTACCAAGAAATGTGATTCTTCATTCAAAACCTGATTTTTGCTATTGGGCTCCATTGAATAATGAATGTTTTGAATTTTCTTAAAAAGTAAAGTAGTTGCAAACTCATGCTTTTAGAGACTTGTTTGGGCTCATGAGAGGAGTAGAAAAACATCAAAAATTTCAGTCCTGCATGATTCTACCAAGAAATGTGTGTTCATTGAAACCGCTGGTTTTTGATAGTTTGGGCCCTATTGAATAATGAATGTTTTGAATTTTCTCCAAAAGTAAAGTAGTTGCAAACTCATCCTTTTAGAAACTTGTTTGGGCTGTTGAGAGGAGTAAAAAACCATCAAAAATTTCAATCCTGCATGATTCTACCAAGAAATGTGATTCTTCATTCAAAACCTGATTTTTGCTATTGGGCTCTATTGAATAATGAATGTTTTGAATTTTCTCCAAAAGTAAAGTAGTTGCAAACTCATGCTTTTAGAGACTTGTTTGGGCTCATGAGAGGAGTAGAAAAACATCAAAAATTTCAGTCCTGCATGATTCTACCAAGAAATGTGTGTTCATTGAAACCGCTGGTTTTTGATAGTTTGGGCCCTATTGAATTATGAATGTTTTGAATTTTCTCCAAAAGTAAAGTAGTTGCAAACTCATCCTTTTAGAAACTTGTTTGGGCTGTTGAGAGGAGTAAAAAACCATCAAAAATTTCAATCCTGCATGATTCTACCAAGAAATGTGATTCTTCATTCAAAACCTGATTTTTGCTATTGGGCTCTATTGAATAATGAATGTTTTGAATTTTCTCCAAAAGTAAAGTAGTTGCAAACTCATGCTTTTAGAGACTTGTTTGGTCTCATGAGAGGAGTAGAAAAACATCAAAAATTTCAGTCCTGCATGATTCTACCAAGAAATGTGTGTTCATTGAAACCGCTGGTTTTTGATAGTTTGGGCCCTATTGAATAATGAATGTTTTGAATTTTCTCCAAAAGTAAAGTAGTTGCAAACTCATCCTTTTAGAAACTTGTTTGGGCTGTTGAGAGGAGTAAACAACCATCAATAATTTCAATCCTGCATGATTCTACCAAGAAATGTGATTCTTCATTCAAAACGCTGGTTTTTGCTATTCGGCTCTATTGAATAATGAATGTTTTGAGTTTTCTCCAAAAGTAAAGTAGTTGCAAACTCATCCTTTTAGAGAATTGTTTGGGCTCATGAGAGGAGTAGAAAAACATCAAAAATTTCAGTCCTGCACGATTCTACCAAGAAATGTGTATCAAACCGCTGGTTTTTGATATTTTGGGCCCTATTGAATAATGAATGTTTTGAATTTTCTCCAAAAGTAAAGTAGTTGCAAACTCATCCTTTTAGAAACTTGTTTGGGCTGTTGAGAGGAGTAAAAAACCATCAAAAATTTCAATCCTGCATGATTCTACCAAGAAATGTGATTCTTCATTCAAAACCTGATTTTTGCTATTGGGCTCTATTGAATAATGAATGTTTTGAATTTTCTCCAAAAGTAAAGTAGTTGCAAACTCATGCTTTTAGAGACTTGTTTGGGCTCATGAGAGGAGTAGAAAAACATCAAAAAATTTCAGTCCTGCATGATTCTACCAAGAAATGTGTGTTCATTGACACCGCTGGTTTTTGATAGTTTGGGCCCTATTGAATAATGAATGTTTTGAATTTTCTCCAAAAGTAAAGTAGTTGCAAACTCATGCTTTTAGAGACTTGTTTGGGCTCATGAGAGGAGTAGAAAAACATCAAAAATTTCAGTCCTGCATGATTCTACCAAGAAATGTGTGTTCATTGAAACCGCTGGTTTTTGATAGTTTGGGCCCTATTGAATAATGAATGTTTTGAATTTTCTCCAAAAGTAAAGTAGTTGCAAACTCATCCTTTTAGAGACTTGTTTGGGCTAATGAGAGGAGTAGAAAAACATCAAAAATTTCAGTCCTGCACGATTCTACCAAGAAATGTGTGTTCATTGAAACCGCTGGTTTTTGATAGTTTGGGCCCTATTGAATAATGAATGTTTTGAATTTTCTCCAAAAGTAAAGTAGTTGCAAACTCATCCTTTTAGAAACTTGTTTGGGCTGTTGAGAGGAGTAAAAAACCATCAAAAATTTCAATCTTGCATGATTCTACCAAGAAATGTGATTCTTCATTCAAAACCTGATTTTTGCTATTGGGCTCTATTGAATAATGAATGTTTTGAATTTTCTCCAAAAGTAAAGTAGTTGCAAACTCATGCTTTTAGAGACTTGTTTGGGCTCATGAGAGGAGTAGAAAAACATCAAAAATTTCAGTCCTGCATGATTCTACCAAGAAATGTGTGTTCATTGAAACCGCTGGTTTTTGATAGTTTGGGCCCTATTGAATAATGAATGTTTTGAATTTTCTCCAAAAGTAAAGTAGTTGCAAACTCATGCTTTTAGAGACTTGTTTGGGCTCATGAGAGTAGAAAAACATCAGAAATTTCAGTCCTGCATGATTCTACCAAGAAATGTGTGTTCATTCAAACCGCTGGTTTTTGCTATTGGGCTCTATTGAATAATGAATGTTTTGAATTTTCTCCAAAAGTAAAGTAGTTGCAAACTCATCCTTTTAGAGACTTGTTTGGGCTAATGAGAGGAGTAGAAAAACATCAAAAATTTCAGTCCTGCACGATTCTACCAAGAAATGTGTGTTCATTCAAACCGCTGGTTTTTGATAGTTTGGGCCCTATTGAATAATGAATGTTTTGAATTTTCTCCAAAAGTAAAGTAGTTGCAAACTCATCCTTTTAGAAACTTGTTTGGGCTGTTGAGAGGAGTAAAAAACCATCAAAAATTTCAATCCTGCATGATTCTGCCAAGAAATGTGATTCTTCATTCAAAACCTGATTTTTGCTATTGGGCTCTATTGAATAATGAATGTTTTGAATTTTCTTAAAAAGTAAAGTAGTTGCAAACTCATGCTTTTAGAGACTTGTTTGGGCTCATGAGAGGAGTAGAAAAACATCAAAAATTTCAGTCCTGCATGATTCTACCAAGAAATGTGTGTTCATTGAAACAGCTGGTTTTTGATAGTTTGGGCCCTATTGAATAATGAATGTTTTGAATTTTCTCCAAAAGTAAAGTAGTTGCAAACTCATCCTTTTAGAAAATTGTTTGGGCTGTTGAGAGCAGTAAAAAACCATCAAAAATTTCAATCCTGCATGATTCTACCAAGAAATGTGATTCTTCATTCAAAACGCTGGTTTTTGCTATTGGGCTCTATTGAATAATGAATGTTTTGAATTTTCTCCAAAAGTAAAGTAGTTGCAGACTCATCCTTTTAGAGACTTGTTTGGGCTAATGAGAGGAGTAGAAAAACATCAAAAATTTCAGTCCTGCACGATTCTACCAAGAAATGTGTGTTCATTCAAACCGCTGGTTTTTGATAGTTTGGGCCCTATTGAATAATGAATGTTTTGAATTTTCTCCAAAAGTAAAGTAGTTGCAAACTCATCCTTTTAGAAACTTGTTTGGGCTGTTGAGAGGAGTAAAAAACCATCAAAAATTTCAATCCTGCATGATTCTACCAAGAAATGTGATTCTTCATTCAAAACCTGATTTTTGCTATTGGGCTCTATTGAATAATGAATGTTTTGAATTTTCTCCAAAAGTAAAGTAGTTGCAAACTCATGCTTTTAGAGACTTGTTTGGGCTCATGAGAGGAGTAGAAAAACATCAAAAATTTCAGTCCTGCATGATTCTACCAAGAAATGTGTGTTCATTGAAACCGCTGGTTTTTGATAGTTTGGGCCCTATTGAATTATGAATGTTTTGAATTTTCTCCAAAAGTAAAGTAGTTGCAAACTCATCCTTTTAGAAACTTGTTTGGGCTGTTGAGAGGAGTAAAAAACCATCAAAAATTTCAATCCTGCATGATTCTACCAAGAAATGTGATTCTTCATTCAAAACCTGATTTTTGCTATTGGGCTCTATTGAATAATGAATGTTTTGAATTTTCTCCAAAAGTAAAGTAGTTGCAAACTCATGCTTTTAGAGACTTGTTTGGTCTCATGAGAGGAGTAGAAAAACATCAAAAATTTCAGTCCTGCATGATTCTACCAAGAAATGTGTGTTCATTGAAACCGCTGGTTTTTGATAATTTGGGCCCTATTGAATAATGAATGTTTTGAATTTTCTCCAAAAGTAAAGTAGTTGCAAACTCATCCTTTTAGAAACTTGTTTGGGCTGTTGAGAGGAGTAAGGCCGGTTTCACATTAGCGCATTTTCAGCGCGCGCACGGCCGGGGGTAGCTCCGCCCCCGATCCGGCTCTCTGCCCGGTGTGCCCGCCCCTTCCTTGTAGCGCCGCCTCCTAGCGGACAGCGGCGCCTGCGATCGGCGCACCCTATCTTTAGCATAGGGTGCGCCGATCGTGCGCAGGCCGTGCGCTAGTTGCGCTTTGACCTGAGCTGCGCACTTTTGACGGTGCGCCGTGCGCGCCAAAATCAAACTTTTCGGATTTTGGCGCGCACGGCGCACCGTCAAAAGTGCGCAGCGCAGGTCAAAGCGCAACTAGCGCACGGCCTGCGCACGATCGGCGCACCCTATGCTAAAGATAGGGTGCGCCGATCGCAGTCGCCGCTGTCCACTAGGAGGCGGCGCTACAAGGAAGGGGCGGGCACGCCGGGCAGAGAGCCGGATCGGGGGTGGAGCTACCCCCGGCCGTGCGCGCGCTGAAAATGCGCTAATGTGAAACCAGCCTAAACAACCATCAAAAATTTCAATCCTGCATGATTCTACCAAGAAATGTGATTCTTCATTCAAAACGCTGGTTTTTGCTATTGGGCTCTATTGAATAATGAATGTTTTGAATTTTCTCCAAAAGTAAAGTAGTTGCAGACTCATCCTTTTAGAGATTTGTTTGGGCTAATGAGAGGAGTAGAAAAACATCAAAAATTTCAGTCCTGCACGATTCTACCAAGAAATGTGTGTTCATTCAAACCGCTGGTTTTTGATATTTTGGGCCCTATTGAATAACGAATGTTTTGAATTTTCTCCAAAAGTAAAGTAGTTGCAAACTCATCCTTTTAGAAACTTGTTTGGGCTGTTGAGAGGAGTAAAAAACCATCAAAAATTTCAATCCTGCATGATTCTACCAAGAAATGTGATTCTTCATTCAAAACCTGATTTTTGCTATTGGGCTCTATTGAATAATGAATGTTTTGAATTTTCTCCAAAAGTAAAGTAGTTGCAAACTCATGCTTTTAGAGACTTGTTTGGGCTCATGAGAGGAGTAGAAAAACATCAAAAATTTCAGTCCTGCATGATTCTACCAAGAAATGTGTGTTCATTGAAACCGCTGGTTTTTGATAGTTTGGGCCCTATTGAATAATGAATGTTTTGAATTTTCTCCAAAAGTAAAGTTTGCAACTGCAAACTCATCCTTTTAGAAACTTGTTTGGGCTGTTGAGAGGAGTAAAAAACCATCAAAAATTTCAATCCTGCATTATTTTACCAAGAAATGTGATTCTTCATTCAAAACCTGATTTTTGCTCTTGGGCTCTATTGAATAATGAATGTTTTGAATTTTCTCCAAAAGTAAAGTAGTTGCAAACTCATGCTTTTAGAGACTTGTTTGGGCTCATGAGAGGAGTAGAAAAACATCAAAAATTTCAGTCCTGCATGATCCCACCAAGAAATGTGTGTTTATTGAAACCACTGGTTTTTGATAGTTTGGGCCCTATTGAATAATGAATGTTTTGAATTTTCTCCAAAAATAAAGTAGTTGCAAACTCATCCTTTTAGAAACTTGTTTGGGCTGTTGAGAGGAGTAAAAAACCATCAAAAATTTCAATCCTGCATGATTCTACCAAGAAATGTGATTCTTCATTCAAAACGCAGGTTTTTGCTATTGGGCTCTATTGAATAATGAATGTTTTGAATTTTCTCCAAAAGTAAAGTAGTTGCAAACTCATCCTTTTAGAGACTTGTTTGGGCTCATGAGAGGAGTAGAAAAACATCAAAAATTTCAGTCCTGCACGATTCTCCCAAGAAATGTGTGTTCATTCAAACCGCTGGTTTTTGATATTTTGGGCCCTATTGAATAATGAATGTTTTGAATTTTCTCCAAAAGTAAAGTAGTTGCAAACTCATCCTTTTAGAAACTTGTTTGGGCTGTTGAGAGGAGTAAAAAACCATCAAAAATTTCAATCCTGCATGATTCTACCAAGAAATGTGATTCTTCATTCAAAACGCTGGTTTTTGCTATTGGCCTCTATTGAATAATGAATGTTTTGAATTTTCTCCAAACGTAAAGTAGTTGCAAACTCATCCTTTTAGAGACTTGTTTGGGCTAATGAGAGGAGTAGAAAAACATCAAAAATTTCAGTCCTGCACGATTCTACCAAGAAATGTGTGTTCATTCAAACCGCTGGTTTTTGATAGTTTGGGCCCTATTGAATAATGAATGTTTTGAATTTTCTCCAAAAGTAAAGTAGTTGCAAACTCATCCTTTTAGAAACTTGTTTGGGTTGTTGAGAGGAGTAAAAAACCATCAAAAATTTCAATCCTGCATGATTCTACCAAGAAATGTGATTCTTCATTCAAAACCTGATTTTTGCTATTGGGCTCTATTGAATAATGAATGTTTTGAATTTTCTTCAAAAGTAAAGTAGTTGCAAACTCATGCTTTTAGAGACTTGTTTGGGCTCATGAGAGGAGTAGAAAAACATCAAAAATTTCAGTCCTGCATGATTCTACCAAGAAATGTGTGTTCATTGAAACCGCTGGTTTTTGATAGTTTGGGCCCTATTGATTAATGAATGTTTTGAATTTTCTCCAAAAGTAAAGTAGTTGCAAACTCATCCTTTTAGAAACTTGTTTGGGCTGTTGAGAGGAGTAAACAACCATCAAAAATTTCAATCCTGCATGATTCTACCAAGAAATGTGATTCTTCATTCAAAACGCTGGTTTTTGCTATTGGGCTCTATTGAATAATGAATGTTTTGAGTTTTCTCCAAAAGTAAAGTAGTTGCAAACTCATCCTTTTAGAGACTTGTTTGGGCTCATGAGAGGAGTAGAAAAACATCAAAAATTTCAGTCCTGCACGATTCTACCAAGAAATGTGTGTTCATTCAAACCGCTGGTTTTTGATATTTTGGGCCCTATTGAATAATGAATGTTTTGAATTTTCTCCAAAAGTAAAGTAGTTGCAAACTCATCCTTTTAGAAACTTGTTTGGGCTGTTGAGAGGAGTAAAAAACCATCAAAAATTTCAATCCTGCATGATTCTACCAAGAAATGTGATTCTTCATTCAAAACCTGATTTTTGCTATTGGGCTCTATTGAATAATGAATGTTTTGAATTTTCTCCAAAAGTAAAGTAGTTGCAAACTCATCCTTTTAGAGACTTGTTTGGGCTAATGAGAGGAGTAGAAAAACATCAAAAATTTCAGTCCTGCACGATTCTACCAAGAAATGTGTGTTCATTCAAACCGCTGGTTTTTGATAGTTTGGGCCCTATTGAATAATGAATGTTTTGAATTTTCTCCAAAAGTAAAGTAGTTGCAAACTCATCCTTTTAGAAACTTGTTTGGGTTGTTGAGAGGAGTAAAAAACCATCAAAAATTTCAATCCTGCATGATTCTACCAAGAAATGTGATTCTTCATTCAAAACCTGATTTTTGCTATTGGGCTCTATTGAATAATGAATGTTTTGAATTTTCTTCAAAAGTAAAGTAGTTGCAAACTCATGCTTTTAGAGACTTGTTTGGGCTCATGAGAGGAGTAGAAAAACATCAAAAATTTCAGTCCTGCATGATTCTACCAAGAAATGTGTGTTCATTGAAACCGCTGGTTTTTGATAGTTTGGGCCCTATTGAATAATGAATGTTTTGAATTTTCTCCAAAAGTAAAGTAGTTGCAAACTCATGCTTTTAGAGACTTGTTTGGGCTCATGAGAGTAGAAAAACATCAGAAATTTCAGTCCTGCATGATTCTACCAAGAAATGTGTGTTCATTGAAACCGCTGGTTTTTGATAGTTTGGGCCCTATTGAATAATGAATGTTTTGAATTTTCTCCAAAATTAAAATAGTTGCAAACTCATCCTTTTAGAAACTTGTTTGGGCTGTTGAGAGGAGTAAACAACCATCAATAATTTCAATCCTGCATGATTCTACCAAGAAATGTGATTCTTCATTCAAAACGCTGGTTTTTGCTATTCGGCTCTATTGAATAATGAATGTTTTGAGTTTTCTCCAAAAGTAAAGTAGTTGCAAACTCATCCTTTTAGAGAATTGTTTGGGCTCATGAGAGGAGTAGAAAAACATCAAAAATTTCAGTCCTGCACGATTCTACCAAGAAATGTGTATCAAACCGCTGGTTTTTGATATTTTGGGCCCTATTGAATAATGAATGTTTTGAATTTTCTCCAAAAGTAAAGTAGTTGCAAACTCATCCTTTTAGAAACTTGTTTGGGCTGTTGAGAGGAGTAAAAAACCATCAAAAATTTCAATCCTGCATGATTCTACCAAGAAATGTGATTCTTCATTCAAAACCTGATTTTTGCTATTGGGCTCTATTGAATAATGAATGTTTTGAATTTTCTCCAAAAGTAAAGTAGTTGCAAACTCATGCTTTTAGAGACTTGTTTGGGCTCATGAGAGGAGTAGAAAAACATCAAAAAATTTCAGTCCTGCATGATTCTACCAAGAAATGTGTGTTCATTGACACCGCTGGTTTTTGATAGTTTGGGCCCTATTGAATAATGAATGTTTTGAATTTTCTCCAAAAGTAAAGTAGTTGCAAACTCATGCTTTTAGAGACTTGTTTGGGCTCATGAGAGGAGTAGAAAAACATCAAAAATTTCAGTCCTGCATGATTCTACCAAGAAATGTGTGTTCATTGAAACCGCTGGTTTTTGATAGTTTGGGCCCTATTGAATAATGAATGTTTTGAATTTTCTCCAAAAGTAAAGTATTTGCAAACTCATCCTTTTAGAGACTTGTTTGGGCTAATGAGAGGAGTAGAAAAACATCAAAAATTTCAGTCCTGCACGATTCTACCAAGAAATGTGTGTTCATTGAAACCGCTGGTTTTTGATAGTTTGGGCCCTATTGAATAATGAATGTTTTGAATTTTCTCCAAAAGTAAAGTAGTTGCAAACTCATCCTTTTAGAAACTTGTTTGGGCTGTTGAGAGGAGTAAAAAACCATCAAAAATTTCAATCTTGCATGATTCTACCAAGAAATGTGATTCTTCATTCAAAACCTGATTTTTGCTATTGGGCTCTATTGAATAATGAATGTTTTGAATTTTCTCCAAAAGTAAAGTAGTTGCAAACTCATGCTTTTAGAGACTTGTTTGGGCTCATGAGAGGAGTAGAAAAACATCAAAAATTTCAGTCCTGCATGATTCTACCAAGAAATGTGTGTTCATTGAAACCGCTGGTTTTTGATAGTTTGGGCCCTATTGAATAATGAATGTTTTGAATTTTCTCCAAAAGTAAAGTAGTTGCAAACTCATGCTTTTAGAGACTTGTTTGGGCTCATGAGAGTAGAAAAACATCAGAAATTTCAGTCCTGCATGATTCTACCAAGAAATGTGTGTTCATTCAAACCGCTGGTTTTTGCTATTGGGCTCTATTGAATAATGAATGTTTTGAATTTTCTCCAAAAGTAAAGTAGTTGCAAACTCATCCTTTTAGAGACTTGTTTGGGCTAATGAGAGGAGTAGAAAAACATCAAAAATGTCAGTCCTGCACGATTCTACCAAGAAATGTGTGTTCATTCAAACCGCTGGTTTTTGATAGTTTGGGCCCTATTGAATAATGAATGTTTTGAATTTTCTCCAAAAGTAAAGTAGTTGCAAACTCATCCTTTTAGAAACTTGTTTGGGCTGTTGAGAGGAGTAAAAAACCATCAAAAATTTCAATCCTGCATGATTCTGCCAAGAAATGTGATTCTTCATTCAAAACCTGATTTTTGCTATTGGGCTCTATTGAATAATGAATGTTTTGAATTTTCTTAAAAAGTAAAGTAGTTGCAAACTCATGCTTTTAGAGACTTGTTTGGGCTCATGAGAGGAGTAGAAAAACATCAAAAATTTCAGTCCTGCATGATTCTACCGAGAAATGTGTGTTCATTGAAACAGCTGGTTTTTGATAGTTTGGGCCCTATTGAATAATGAATGTTTTGAATTTTCTCCAAAAGTAAAGTAGTTGCAAACTCATCCTTTTAGAAACTTGTTTGGGCTGTTGAGAGCAGTAAAAAACCATCAAAAATTTCAATCCTGCATGATTCTACCAAGAAATGTGATTCTTCATTCAAAACGCTGGTTTTTGCTATTGGGCTCTATTGAATAATGAATGTTTTGAATTTTCTCCAAAAGTAAAGTAGTTGCAGACTCATCCTTTTAGAGACTTGTTTGGGCTAATGAGAGGAGTAGAAAAACATCAAAAATTTCAGTCCTGCACGATTCTACCAAGAAATGTGTGTTCATTCAAACCGCTGGTTTTTGATAGTTTGGGCCCTATTGAATAATGAATGTTTTGAATTTTCTCCAAAAGTAAAGTAGTTGCAAACTCATCCTTTTAGAAACTTGTTTGGGCTGTTGAGAGGAGTTAAAAACCATCAAAAATTTCAATCCTGCATGATTCTACCAAGAAATGTGATTCTTCATTCAAAACCTGATTTTTGCTATTGGGCTCTATTGAATAATGAATGTTTTGAATTTTCTCCAAAAGTAAAGTAGTTGCAAACTCATGCTTTTAGAGACTTGTTTGGGCTCATGAGAGGAGTAGAAAAACATCAAAAATTTCAGTCCTGCATGATTCTACCAAGAAATGTGTGTTCATTGAAACCGCTGGTTTTTGATAGTTTGGGCCCTATTGAATTATGAATGTTTTGAATTTTCTCCAAAAGTAAAGTAGTTGCAAACTCATCCTTTTAGAAACTTGTTTGGGCTGTTGAGAGGAGTAAAAAACCATCAAAAATTTCAATCCTGCATGATTCTACCAAGAAATGTGATTCTTCATTCAAAACCTGATTTTTGCTATTGGGCTCTATTGAATAATGAATGTTTTGAATTTTCTCCAAAAGTAAAGTAGTTGCAAACTCATGCTTTTAGAGACTTGTTTGGTCTCATGAGAGGAGTAGAAAAACATCAAAAATTTCAGTCCTGCATGATTCTACCAAGAAATGTGTGTTCATTGAAACCGCTGGTTTTTGATAATTTGGGCCCTATTGAATAATGAATGTTTTGAATTTTCTCCAAAAGTAAAGTAGTTGCAAACTCATCCTTTTAGAAACTTGTTTGGGCTGTTGAGAGGAGTAAGGCCGGTTTCACATTAGCGCATTTTCAGCGCGCGCACGGCCGGGGGTAGCTCCGCCCCCGATCCGGCTCTCTGCCCGGTGTGCCCGCCCCTTCCTTGTAGTGCCGCCTCCTAGCGGACAGCGGCGCCTGCGATCGGCGCACCCTATCTTTAGCATAGGGTGCGCCGATCGTGCGCAGGCCGTGCGCTAGTTGCGCTTTGACCTGAGCTGCGCACTTTTGACGGTGCGCCGTGCGCGCCAAAATCAAACTTTTCGGATTTTGGCGCGCACGGCGCACCGTCAAAAGTGCGCAGCGCAGGTCAAAGCGCAACTAGCGCACGGCCTGCGCACGATCGGCGCACCCTATGCTAAAGATAGGGTGCGCCGATCGCAGGCGCCGCTGTCCACTAGGAGGCGGCGCTACAAGGAAGGGGCGGGCACGCCGGGCAGAGAGCCGGATCGGGGGTGGAGCTACCCCCGGCCGTGCGCGCGCTGAAAATGCGCTAATGTGAAACCAGCCTAAACAACCATCAAAAATTTCAATCCTGCATGATTCTACCAAGAAATGTGATTCTTCATTCAAAACGCTGGTTTTTGCTATTGGGCTCTATTGAATAATGAATGTTTTGAATTTTCTCCAAAAGTAAAGTAGTTGCAGACTCATCCTTTTAGAGATTTGTTTGGGCTAATGAGAGGAGTAGAAAAACATCAAAAATTTCAGTCCTGCACGATTCTACCAAGAAATGTGTGTTCATTCAAACCGCTGGTTTTTGATATTTTGGGCCCTATTGAATAACGAATGTTTTGAATTTTCTCCAAAAGTAAAGTAGTTGCAAACTCATCCTTTTAGAAACTTGTTTGGGCTGTTGAGAGGAGTAAAAAACCATCAAAAATTTCAATCCTGCATGATTCTACCAAGAAATGTGATTCTTCATTCAAAACCTGATTTTTGCTATTGGGCTCTATTGAATAATGAATGTTTTGAATTTTCTCCAAAAGTAAAGTAGTTGCAAACTCATGCTTTTAGAGACTTGTTTGGGCTCATGAGAGGAGTAGAAAAACATCAAAAATTTCAGTCCTGCATGATTCTACCAAGAAATGTGTGTTCATTGAAACCGCTGGTTTTTGATAGTTTGGGCCCTATTGAATAATGAATGTTTTGAATTTTCTCCAAAAGTAAAGTTTGCAACTGCATACTCATCCTTTTAGAAACTTGTTTGGGCTGTTGAGAGGAGTAAAAAACCATCAAAAATTTCAATCCTGCATTATTTTACCAAGAAATGTGATTCTTCATTCAAAACCTGATTTTTGCTCTTGGGCTCTATTGAATAATGAATGTTTTGAATTTTCTCCAAAAGTAAAGTAGTTGCAAACTCATGCTTTTAGAGACTTGTTTGGGCTCATGAGAGGAGTAGAAAAACATCAAAAATTTCAGTCCTGCATGATCCCACCAAGAAATGTGTGTTTATTGAAACCACTGGTTTTTGATAGTTTGGGCCCTATTGAATAATGAATGTTTTGAATTTTCTCCAAAAATAAAGTAGTTGCAAACTCATCCTTTTAGAAACTTGTTTGGGCTGTTGAGAGGAGTAAAAAACCATCAAAAATTTCAATCCTGCATGATTCTACCAAGAAATGTGATTCTTCATTCAAAACGCAGGTTTTTGCTATTGGGCTCTATTGAATAATGAATGTTTTGAATTTTCTCCAAAAGTAAAGTAGTTGCAAACTCATCCTTTTAGAGACTTGTTTGGGCTCATGAGAGGAGTAGAAAAACATCAAAAATTTCAGTCCTGCACGATTCTACCAAGAAATGTGTGTTCATTCAAACCGCTGGTTTTTGATATTTTGGGCCCTATTGAATAATGAATGTTTTGAATTTTCTCCAAAAGTAAAGTAGTTGCAAACTCATCCTTTTAGAAACTTGTTTGGGCTGTTGAGAGGAGTAAAAAACCATCAAAAATTTCAATCCTGCATGATTCTACCAAGAAATGTGATTCTTCATTCAAAACGCTGGTTTTTGCTATTGGCCTCTATTGAATAATGAATGTTTTGAATTTTCTCCAAACGTAAAGTAGTTGCAA
The DNA here is from genome assembly GCF_039654945.1 of Dendrobates tinctorius. Taxonomy (NCBI): domain Eukaryota; kingdom Metazoa; phylum Chordata; class Amphibia; order Anura; family Dendrobatidae; genus Dendrobates; species Dendrobates tinctorius. The sequence goes on from NW_027361793.1 coordinate 30,207,626, forward strand.
ACTCATCCTTTTAGAGACTTGTTTGGGCTAATGAGAGGAGTAGAAAAACATCAAAAATTTCAGTCCTGCACGATTCTACCAAGAAATGTGTGTTCATTCAAACCGCTGGTTTTTGATAGTTTGGGCCCTATTGAATAATGAATGTTTTGAATTTTCTCCAAAAGTAAAGTAGTTGCAAACTCATCCTTTTAGAAACTTGTTTGGGTTGTTGAGAGGAGTAAAAAACCATCAAAAATTTCAATCCTGCATGATTCTACCAAGAAATGTGATTCTTCATTCAAAACCTGATTTTTGCTATTGGGCTCTATTGAATAATGAATGTTTTGAATTTTCTTCAAAAGTAAAGTAGTTGCAAACTCATGCTTTTAGAGACTTGTTTGGGCTCATGAGAGGAGTAGAAAAACATCAAAAATTTCAGTCCTGCATGATTCTACCAAGAAATGTGTGTTCATTGAAACCGCTGGTTTTTGATAGTTTGGGCCCTATTGATTAATGAATGTTTTGAATTTTCTCCAAAAGTAAAGTAGTTGCAAACTCATCCTTTTAGAAACTTGTTTGGGCTGTTGAGAGGAGTAAACAACCATCAAAAATTTCAATCCTGCATGATTCTACCAAGAAATGTGATTCTTCATTCAAAACGCTGGTTTTTGCTATTGGGCTCTATTGAATAATGAATGTTTTGAGTTTTCTCCAAAAGTAAAGTAGTTGCAAACTCATCCTTTTAGAGACTTGTTTGGGCTCATGAGAGGAGTAGAAAAACATCAAAAATTTCAGTCCTGCACGATTCTACCAAGAAATGTGTGTTCATTCAAACCGCTGGTTTTTGATATTTTGGGCCCTATTGAATAATGAATGTTTTGAATTTTCTCCAAAAGTAAAGTAGTTGCAAACTCATCCTTTTAGAAACTTGTTTGGGCTGTTGAGAGGAGTAAAAAACCATCAAAAATTTCAATCCTGCATGATTCTACCAAGAAATGTGATTCTTCATTCAAAACCTGATTTTTGCTATTGGGCTCTATTGAATAATGAATGTTTTGAATTTTCTCCAAAAGTAAAGTAGTTGCAAACTCATCCTTTTAGAGACTTGTTTGGGCTAATGAGAGGAGTAGAAAAACATCAAAAATTTCAGTCCTGCACGATTCTACCAAGAAATGTGTGTTCATTCAAACCGCTGGTTTTTGATAGTTTGGGCCCTATTGAATAATGAATGTTTTGAATTTTCTCCAAAAGTAAAGTAGTTGCAAACTCATCCTTTTAGAAACTTGTTTGGGTTGTTGAGAGGAGTAAAAAACCATCAAAAATTTCAATCCTGCATGATTCTACCAAGAAATGTGATTCTTCATTCAAAACCTGATTTTTGCTATTGGGCTCTATTGAATAATGAATGTTTTGAATTTTCTTCAAAAGTAAAGTAGTTGCAAACTCATGCTTTTAGAGACTTGTTTGGGCTCATGAGAGGAGTAGAAAAACATCAAAAATTTCAGTCCTGCATGATTCTACCAAGAAATGTGTGTTCATTGAAACCGCTGGTTTTTGATAGTTTGGGCCCTATTGAATAATGAATGTTTTGAATTTTCTCCAAAAGTAAAGCAGTTGGAAACTCATCCTTTTAGAAACTTGTTTGGGCTGTTGAGAGCAGTAAAAAACCATCAAAAATTTCAATCCTGCATGATTCTACCAAGAAATGTGATTCTTCATTCAAAACGCTGTTTTTTGCTATTGGGCTCTATTGAATAATGAATGTTTTGAATTTTCTCCAAAAGTAAAGTAGTTGCAGACTCATTCTTTTAGAGACTTGTTGGGCTAATGAGAGGAGTAGAAAAACATCAAAAATTTCAGTCCTGCACGATTCTACCAAGAAATGTGTGTTCATTCAAACCGCTGGTTTTTGATAGTTTGGGCCCTATTGAATAATGAATGTTTTGAATTTTCTCCAAAAGTAAAGTAGTTGCAAACTGATCCTTTTAGAAACTTGTTTGGGCTGTTGAGCGGAGTAAAAAACCATCAAAAATTTCAATCCTGCATGATTCTACCAAGAAATGTGATTCTTCATTCAAAACCTGATTTTTGCTCTTGGGCTCTATTGAATAATGAATGTTTTGAATTTTCTCCAAAAGTAAAGTAGTTGCAAACTCATGCTTTTAGAGACTTGTTTGGGCTCATGAGAGGAGTAGAAAAACATCAAAAATTTCAGTCCTGCATGATCCCACCAAGAAATGTGTGTTTATTGAAACCACTGGTTTTTGATAGTTTGGGCCCTATTGAATAATGAATGTTTTGAATTTTCTCCAAAAATAAAGTAGTTGCAAACTCATCCTTTTAGAAACTTGTTTGGGCTGTTGAGAGGAGTAAAAAACCATCAAAAATTTCAATCCTGCATGATTCTACCAAGAAATGTGATTCTTCATTCAAAACCTGATTTTTGCTATTGGGCTCTATTGAATAATGAATGTTTTGAATTTTCTCCAAAAGTAAAGTAGTTGCAAACTCATCCTTTTAGTGACTTGTTTGGGCTCATGAGAGGAGTAGAAAAACATCAAAAATTTCAGTCCTGCACGATTCTACCAAGAAATGTGTGTTCATTCAAACCGCTGGTTTTTGATATTTTGGGCCCTATTGAATAATGAATGTTATGAATTTTCTCCAAAAGTAAAGTAGTTGCAAACTCATCCTTTTAGAAACTTGTTTGGGCTGTTGAGAGGAGTAAAAAACCATCAAAAATTTCAATCCTGCATGATTCTACCAAGAAATGTGATTCTTCATTCAAAACCTGATTTTTGCTATTGGGCTCTATTGAATAATGAATGTTTTGAATTTTCTCCAAAAGTAAAGTAGTTGCAAACTCATGCTTTTAGAGACTTGTTTGGGCTCATGAGAGGAGTAGAAAAACATCAAAAATTTCAGTCCTGCATGATTCTACCAAGAAATGTGTGTTCATTGAAACCGCTGGTTTTTGATAGTTTGGGCCCTATTGAATAATGAATGTTTTGAATTTTCTCCAAAAGTAAAGTAGTTGCAAACTCATCCTTTTAGAGACTTGTTTGGGCTAATGAGAGGAGTAGAAAAACATCAAAAATTTCAGTCCTGCACGATTCTACCAAGAAATGTGTGTTCATTGAAACCGCTGGTTTTTGATAGTTTGGGCCCTATTGAATAATGAATGTTTTGAATTTTCTCCAAAAGTAAAGTAGTTGCAAACTCATCCTTTTAGAAACTTGTTTGGGCTGTTGAGAGGAGTAAAAAACCATCAAAAATTTCAATCTTGCATGATTCTACCAAGAAATGTGATTCTTCATTCAAAACCTGATTTTTGCTATTGGGCTCTATTGAATAATGAATGTTTTGAATTTTCTCCAAAAGTAAAGTAGTTGCAAACTCATGCTTTTAGAGACTTGTTTGGGCTCATGAGAGGAGTAGAAAAACATCAAAAATTTCAGTCCTGCATGATTCTACCAAGAAATGTGTGTTCATTGAAACCGCTGGTTTTTGATAGTTTGGGCCCTATTGAATAATGAATGTTTTGAATTTTCTCCAAAAGTAAAGTAGTTGCAAACTCATGCTTTTAGAGACTTGTTTGGGCTCATGAGAGTAGAAAAACATCAGAAATTTCAGTCCTGCATGATTCTACCAAGAAATGTGTGTTCATTGAAACCGCTGGTTTTTGATAGTTTGGGCCCTATTGAATAATGAATGTTTTGAATTTTCTCCAAAATTAAAATAGTTGCAAACTCATCCTTTTAGAAACTTGTTTGGGCTGTTGAGAGGAGTAAAAAACCATCAAAAATTTCAATCCTGCATGATTCTACCAAGAAATGTGATTCTTCATTCAAAACGCTGGTTTTTGCTATTGGGCTCTATTGAATAATGAATGTTTTGAATTTTCTCCAAAAGTAAAGTAGTTGCAAACTCATGCTTTTAGAGACTTGTTTGGGCTCATGAGAGGAGTAGAAAAACATCAAAAATTTCAGTCCTGCATGATTCTACCAAGAAATGTGTGTTCATTCAAACCGCTGGTTTTTGATAGTTTGGGCCCTATTGAATAATGAATGTTTTGAATTTTCTCCAAAAGTAAAGTAGTTGCAAACTCATCCTTTTAGAAACTTGTTTGGGCTGTTGAGAGGAGTAAAAAACCATCAAAAATTTCAATCCTACATGATTCTACCAAGAAATGTGATTCTTCATTCAAAATCTGATTTTTGCTATTGGGCTCTATTGAATAATGAATGTTTTGAATTTTCTTAAAAAGTAAAGTAGTTGCAAACTCATGCTTTTAGAGACTTGTTTGGGCTCATGAGAGGAGTAGAAAAACATCAAAAATTTCAGTCCTGCATGATTCTACCAAGAAATGTGTGTTCATTGAAACCGCTGGTTTTTGATAGTTTGGACCCTATTGAATAATGAATGTTTTGAATTTTCTCCAAAAGTAAAGTAGTTGCAAACTCATCCTTTTAGAAACTTGTTTGGGCTGTTGAGAGGAGTAAAAAACCATCAAAAATTTCAATCCTGCATGATTCTACCAAGAAATGTGATTCTTCATTCAAAACGCTGGTTTTTGCTATTGGGCTCTATTGAATAATGAATGTTTTGAATTTTCTCCAAAATTAAAGTAGTTGCAAACTCATGCTTTTAGAGACTTGTTTGGGCTCATGAGAGGAGTAGAAAAACATCAAAAATTTCAGTCATGCATGATTCTACCAAGAAATGTGTGTTCATTGAAACCGCTGGTTTTTGATAGTTTGGGCCCTATTGAATAATGAATGTTTTGAATTTTCTCCAAAAGTAAAGCAGTTGGAAACTCATCCTTTTAGAAACTTGTTTGGGCTGTTGAGAGCAGTAAAAAACCATCAAAAATTTCAATCCTGCATGATTCTACCAAGAAATGTGATTCTTCATTCAAAACGCTGTTTTTTGCTATTGGGCTCTATTGAATAATGAATGTTTTGAATTTTCTCCAAAAGTAAAGTAGTTGCAGACTCATTCTTTTAGAGACTTGTTTGGGCTAATGAGAGGAGTAGAAAAACATCAAAAATTTCAGTCCTGCACGATTCTACCAAGAAATGTGTGTTCATTCAAACCGCTGGTTTTTGATAGTTTGGGCCCTATTGAATAATGAATGTTTTGAATTTTCTCCAAAAGTAAAGTAGTTGCAAACTCATCCTTTTAGAAACTTGTTTGGGCTGTTGAGAGGAGTAAAAAACAATCAAAAATTTCAATCCTGCATGATTCTACCAAGAAATGTGATTCTTCATTCAAAACCTGATTTTTGCTCTTGGGCTCTATTGAATAATGAATGTTTTGAATTTTCTCCAAAAGTAAAGTAGTTGCAAACTCATGCTTTTAGAGACTTGTTTGGGCTCATGAGCGGAGTAGAAAAACATCAAAAATTTCAGTCCTGCATGATCCCACCAAGAAATGTGTGTTTATTGAAACCACTGGTTTTTGATAGTTTGGGCCCTATTGAATAATGAATGTTTTGAATTTTCTCCAAAAATAAAGTAGTTGCAAACTCATCCTTTTAGAAACTTGTTTGGGCTGTTGAGAGGAGTAAAAAACCATCAAAAATTTCAATCCTGCATGATTCTACCAAGAAATGTGATTCTTCATTCAAAACCTGATTTTTGCTATTGGGCTCTATTGAATAATGAATGTTTTGAATTTTCTCCAAAAGTAAAGTAGTTGCAAACTCATGCTTTTAGAGACTTGTTTGGGCTCATGAGAGGAGTAGAAAAACATCAAAAATTTCAGTCCTGCATGATTCTACCAAGAAATGTGTGTTCATTGAAACCGCTGGTTTTTGATAGTTTGGGCCCTATTGAATAATGAATGTTTTGAATTTTCTCCAAAAGTAAAGTAGTTGCAAACTCATCCTTTTAGAGACTTGTTTGGGCTAATGAGAGGAGTAGAAAAACATCAAAAATTTCAGTCCTGCACGATTCTACCAAGAAATGTGTGTTCATTGAAACCGCTGGTTTTTGATAGTTTGGGCCCTATTGAATAATGAATGTTTTGAATTTTCTCCAAAAGTAAAGTAGTTGCAAACTCATCCTTTTAGAAACTTGTTTGGGCTGTTGAGAGGAGTAAAAAACCATCAAAAATTTCAATCTTGCATGATTCTACCAAGAAATGTGATTCTTCATTCAAAACCTGATTTTTGCTATTGGGCTCTATTGAATAATGAATGTTTTGAATTTTCTCCAAAAGTAAAGTAGTTGCAAACTCATGCTTTTAGAGACTTGTTTGGGCTCATGAGAGGAGTAGAAAAACATCAAAAATTTCAGTCCTGCATGATTCTACCAAGAAATGTGTGTTCATTGAAACCGCTGGTTTTTGATAGTTTGGGCCCTATTGAATAATGAATGTTTTGAATTTTCTCCAAAAGTAAAGTAGTTGCAAACTCATGCTTTTAGAGACTTGTTTGGGCTCATGAGAGTAGAAAAACATCAGAAATTTCAGTCCTGCATGATTCTACCAAGAAATGTGTGTTCATTGAAACCGCTGGTTTTTGATAGTTTGGGCCCTATTGAATAATGAATGTTTTGAATTTTCTCCAAAATTAAAATAGTTGCAAACTCATCCTTTTAGAAACTTGTTTGGGCTGTTGAGAGGAGTAAAAAACCATCAAAAATTTCAATCCTGCATGATTCTACCAAGAAATGTGATTCTTCATTCAAAACGCTGGTTTTTGCTATTGGGCTCTATTGAATAATGAATGTTTTGAATTTTCTCCAAAAGTAAAGTAGTTGCAAACTCATGCTTTTAGAGACTTGTTTGGGCTCATGAGAGGAGTAGAAAAACATCAAAAATTTCAGTCCTGCATGATTCTACCAAGAAATGTGTGTTCATTCAAACCGCTGGTTTTTGATAGTTTGGGCCCTATTGAATAATGAATGTTTTGAATTTTCTCCAAAAGTAAAGTAGTTGCAAACTCATCCTTTTAGAAACTTGTTTGGGCTGTTGAGAGGAGTAAAAAACCATCAAAAATTTCAATCCTACATGATTCTACCAAGAAATGTGATTCTTCATTCAAAATCTGATTTTTGCTATTGGGCTCTATTGAATAATGAATGTTTTGAATTTTCTTAAAAAGTAAAGTAGTTGCAAACTCATGCTTTTAGAGACTTGTTTGGGCTCATGAGAGGAGTAGAAAAACATCAAAAATTTCAGTCCTGCATGATTCTACCAAGAAATGTGTGTTCATTGAAACCGCTGGTTTTTGATAGTTTGGACCCTATTGAATAATGAATGTTTTGAATTTTCTCCAAAAGTAAAGTAGTTGCAAACTCATCCTTTTAGAAACTTGTTTGGGCTGTTGAGAGGAGTAAAAAACCATCAAAAATTTCAATCCTGCATGATTCTACCAAGAAATGTGATTCTTCATTCAAAACGCTGGTTTTTGCTATTGGGCTCTATTGAATAATGAATGTTTTGAATTTTCTCCAAAATTAAAGTAGTTGCAAACTCATGCTTTTAGAGACTTGTTTGGGCTCATGAGAGGAGTAGAAAAACATCAAAAATTTCAGTCATGCATGATTCTACCAAGAAATGTGTGTTCATTGAAACCGCTGGTTTTTGATAGTTTGGGCCCTATTGAATAATGAATGTTTTGAATTTTCTCCAAAAGTAAAGCAGTTGGAAACTCATCCTTTTAGAAACTTGTTTGGGCTGTTGAGAGCAGTAAAAAACCATCAAAAATTTCAATCCTGCATGATTCTACCAAGAAATGTGATTCTTCATTCAAAACGCTGTTTTTTGCTATTGGGCTCTATTGAATAATGAATGTTTTGAATTTTCTCCAAAAGTAAAGTAGTTGCAGACTCATTCTTTTAGAGACTTGTTTGGGCTAATGAGAGGAGTAGAAAAACATCAAAAATTTCAGTCCTGCACGATTCTACCAAGAAATGTGTGTTCATTCAAACCGCTGGTTTTTGATAGTTTGGGCCCTATTGAATAATGAATGTTTTGAATTTTCTCCAAAAGTAAAGTAGTTGCAAACTCATCCTTTTAGAAACTTGTTTGGGCTGTTGAGAGGAGTAAAAAACAATCAAAAATTTCAATCCTGCATGATTCTACCAAGAAATGTGATTCTTCATTCAAAACCTGATTTTTGCTCTTGGGCTCTATTGAATAATGAATGTTTTGAATTTTCTCCAAAAGTAAAGTAGTTGCAAACTCATGCTTTTAGAGACTTGTTTGGGCTCATGAGCGGAGTAGAAAAACATCAAAAATTTCAGTCCTGCATGATCCCACCAAGAAATGTGTGTTTATTGAAACCACTGGTTTTTGATAGTTTGGGCCCTATTGAATAATGAATGTTTTGAATTTTCTCCAAAAATAAAGTAGTTGCAAACTCATCCTTTTAGAAACTTGTTTGGGCTGTTGAGAGGAGTAAAAAACCATCAAAAATTTCAATCCTGCATGATTCTACCAAGAAATGTGATTCTTCATTCAAAACCTGATTTTTGCTATTGGGCTCTATTGAATAATGAATGTTTTGAATTTTCTCCAAAAGTAAAGTAGTTGCAAACTCATCCTTTTAGAGACTTGTTTGGGCTCATGAGAGGAGTAGAAAAACATCAAAAATTTCAGTCCTGCACGATTCTACCAAGAAATGTGTGTTCATTCAAACCGCTGGTTTTTGATATTTTGGGCCCTATTGAATAATGAATGTTATGAATTTTCTCCAAAAGTAAAGTAGTTGCAAACTCATCCTTTTAGAAACTTGTTTGGGCTGTTGAGAGGAGTAAAAAACCATCAAAAATTTCAATCCTGCATGATTCTACCAAGAAATGTGATTCTTCATTCAAAACCTGATTTTTGCTATTGGGCTCTATTGAATAATGAATGTTTTGAATTTTCTCCAAAAGTAAAGTAGTTGCAAACTCATGCTTTTAGAGACTTGTTTGGGCTCATGAGAGGAGTAGAAAAACATCAAAAATTTCAGTCCTGCATGATTCTACCAAGAAATGTGTGTTCATTGAAACCGCTGGTTTTTGATAGTTTGGGCCCTATTGAATAATGAATGTTTTGAATTTTCTCCAAAAGTAAAGTAGTTGCAAACTCATCCTTTTAGAAACTTGTTTGGGCTGTTGAGAGGAGTAAAAAACCATCAAAATTTCAATCCTGCATGATTCTACCAAGAAATGTGATTCTTCATTCAAAACGCTGGTTTTTGCTATTGGCCTCTATTGAATAATGAATGTTTTGAATTTTCTCCAAACGTAAAGTAGTTGCAAACTCATCCTTTTAGAGACTTGTTTGGGCTAATGAGAGGAGTAGAAAAACATCAAAAATTTCAGTCCTGCACGATTCTACCAAGAAATGTGTGTTCATTCAAACCGCTGGTTTTTTATAGTTTGGGCCCTATTGAATAATGAATGTTTTGAATTTTCTCCAAAAGTAAAGTAGTTGCAAACTCATCCTTTTAGAAACTTGTTTGGGTTGTTTAGAGGAGTAAAAAACCATCAAAAATTTCAATCCTGCATGATTCTACCAAGAAATGTGATTCTTCATTCAAAACCTGATTTTTGCTATTGGGCTCTATTGAATAATGAATGTTTTGAATTTTCTTCAAAAGTAAAGTAGTTGCAAACTCATGCTTTTAGAGACTTGTTTGGGCTAATGAGAGGAGTAGAAAAACATCAAAAATTTCAGTCCTGCACGATTCTACCAAGAAATGTGTGTTCATTCAAACCGCTGGTTTTTGATAGTTTGGGCCCTATTGAATAATGAATGTTTTGAATTTTCTCCAAAAGTAAAGTAGTTGCAAACTCATCCTTTTAGAAACTTGTTTGGGTTGTTGAGAGGAGTAAAAAACCATCAAAAATTTCAATCCTGCATGATTCTACCAAGAAATGTGATTCTTCATTCAAAACCTGATTTTTGCTATTGGGCTCTATTGAATAATGAATGTTTTGAATTTTCTTCAAAAGTAAAGTAGTTGCAAACTCATGCTTTTAGAGACTTGTTTGGGCTCATGAGAGGAGTAGAAAAACATCAAAAATTTCAGTCCTGCATGATTCTACCAAGAAATGTGTGTTCATTGAAACCGCTGGTTTTTGATAGTTTGGGCCCTATTGATTAATGAATGTTTTGAATTTTCTCCAAAAGTAAAGTAGTTGCAAACTCATCCTTTTAGAAACTTGTTTGGGCTGTTGAGAGGAGTAAACAACCATCAAAAATTTCAATCCTGCATGATTCTACCAAGAAATGTGATTCTTCATTCAAAACGCTGGTTTTTGCTATTGGGCTCTATTGAATAATGAATGTTTTGAGTTTTCTCCAAAAGTAAAGTAGTTGCAAACTCATCCTTTTAGAGACTTGTTTGGGCTCATGAGAGGAGTAGAAAAACATCAAAAATTTCAGTCCTGCACGATTCTACCAAGAAATGTGTGTTCATTCAAACCGCTGGTTTTTTATATTTTGGGCCCTATTGAATAATGAATGTTTTGAATTTTCTCCAAAAGTAAAGTAGTTGCAAACTCATCCTTTTAGAAACTTGTTTGGGCTGTTGAGAGGAGTAAAAAACCATCAAAAATTTCAATCCTGCATGATTCTACCAAGAAATGTGATTCTTCATTCAAAACCTGATTTTTGCTATTGGGCTCTATTGAATAATGAATGTTTTGAATTTTCTCCAAAAGTAAAGTAGTTGCAAACTCATCCTTTTAGAGACTTGTTTGGGCTAATGAGAGGAGTAGAAAAACATCAAAAATTTCAGTCCTGCACGATTCTACCAAGAAATGTGTGTTCATTCAAACCGCTGGTTTTTGATAGTTTGGGCCCTATTGAATAATGAATGTTTTGAATTTTCTCCAAAAGTAAAGTAGTTGCAAACTCATCCTTTTAGAAACTTGTTTGGGTTGTTGAGAGGAGTAAAAAACCATCAAAAATTTCAATCCTGCATGATTCTACCAAGAAATGTGATTCTTCATTCAAAACCTGATTTTTGCTATTGGGCTCTATTGAATAATGAATGTTTTGAATTTTCTTCAAAAGTAAAGTAGTTGCAAACTCATGCTTTTAGAGACTTGTTTGGGCTCATGAGAGGAGTAGAAAAACATCAAAAATTTCAGTCCTGCATGATTCTACCAAGAAATGTGTGTTCATTGAAACCGCTGGTTTTTGATAGTTTGGGCCCTATTGAATAATGAATGTTTTGAATTTTCTCCAAAAGTAAAGTAGTTGCAAACTGATCCTTTTAGAAACTTGTTTGGGCTGTTGAGAGGAGTAAACAACCATCAAAAATTTCAATCCTGCATGATTCTACCAAGAAATGTGATTCTTCATTCAAAACGCTGGTTTTTGCTATTGGGCTCTATTGAATAATGAATGTTTTGAATTTTCTCCAAAAGTAAAGTAGTTGCAAACTCATGCTTTTAGAGACTTGTTTGGGCTCATGAGAGGAGTAGAAAAACATCAAAAATTTCAGTCCTGCATGATTCTACCAAGAAATGTGTGTTCATTGAAACCGCTGGTTTTTGATAGTTTGGGCCCTATTGAATAATGAATGTTTTGAATTTTCTCCAAAAGTAAAGTAGTTGCAAACTCATCCTTTTAGAAACTTGTTTGGGCTGTTGAGAGGAGTAAAAAACCATCAAAAATTTCAATCTTGCATGATTCTACCAAGAAATGTGATTCTTCATTCAAAACCTGATTTTTGCTATTGGGCTCTATTGAATAATGAATGTTTTGAATTTTCTCCAAAAGTAAAGTAGTTGCAAACTCATGCTTTTAGAGACTTGTTTGGGCTCATGAGAGGAGTAGAAAAACATCAAAAATTTCAGTCCTGCATGATTCTACCAAGAAATGTGTGTTCATTGAAACCGCTGGTTTTTGATAGTTTGGGCCCTATTGAATAATGAATGTTTTGAATTTTCTCCAAAAGTAAAGTAGTTGCAAACTCATGCTTTTAGAGACTTGTTTGGGCTCATGAGAGTAGAAAAACATCAGAAATTTCAGTCCTGCATGATTCTACCAAGAAATGTGTGTTCATTCAAACCGCTGGTTTTTGATAGTTTGGGCCCTATTGAATAATGAATGTTTTGAATTTTCTCCAAAAGTAAAGTAGTTGCAAACTCATCCTTTTAGAAACTTGTTTGGGCTGTTGAGAGGAGTAAAAAACCATCAAAAATTTCAATCCTGCATGATTCTACCAAGAAATGTGATTCTTCATTCAAAACCTGATTTTTGCTATTGGGCTCTATTGAATAATGAATGTTTTGAATTTTCTTAAAAAGTAAAGTAGTTGCAAACTCATGCTTTTAGAGACTTGTTTGGGCTCATGAGAGGAGTAGAAAAACATCAAAAATTTCAGTCCTGCATGATTCTACCAAGAAATGTGTGTTCATTGAAACCGCTGGTTTTTGATAGTTTGGACCCTATTGAATAATGAATGTTTTGAATTTTCTCCAAAAGTAAAGTAGTTGCAAACTCATCCTTTTAGAAACTTGTTTGGGCTGTTGAGAGGAGTAAAAAACCATCAAAAATTTCAATCCTGCATGATTCTACCAAGAAATGTGATTCTTCATTCAAAACGCTGGTTTTTGCTATTGGTCTCTATTGAATAATGAATGTTTTGAATTTTCTCCAAAATTAAAGTAGTTGCAAACTCATTCTTTTAGAGACTTGTTTGGGCTCATGAGAGGAGTAGAAAAACATCAAAAATTTCAGTCCTGCATGATTCTACCAAGAAATGTGTGTTCATTGAAACCGCTGGTTTTTGATAGTTTGGGCCCTATTGAATAATGAATGTTTTGAATTTTCTCCAAAAGTAAAGCAGTTGGAAACTCATCCTTTTAGAAACTTGTTTGGGCTGTTGAGAGCAGTAAAAAACCATCAAAAATTTCAATCCTGCATGATTCTACCAAGAAATGTGATTCTTCATTCAAAACCTGATTTTTGCTCTTGGGCTCTATTGAATAATGAATGTTTTGAATTTTCTCCAAAAGTAAAGTAGTTGCAAACTCATGCTTTTAGAGACTTGTTTGGGCTCATGAGAGGAGTAGAAAAACATCAAAAATTTCAGTCCTGCATGATCCCACCAAGAAATGTGTGTTTATTGAAACCACTGGTTTTTGATAGTTTGGGCCCTATTGAATAATGAATGTTTTGAATTTTCTCCAAAAGTAAAGTAGTTGCAAACTCATCCTTTTAGAAACTTGTTTGGGCTGTTGAGAGGAGTAAAAAACCATCAAAAATTTCAATCCTGCATGATTCTACCAAGAAATGTGATTCTTCATTCAAAACCTGATTTTTGCTATTGGGCTCTATTGAATAATGAATGTTTTGAATTTTCTCCAAAAGTAAAGTAGTTGCAAACTCATCCTTTTAGAGACTTGTTTGGGCTCATGAGAGGAGTAGAAAAACATCAAAAATTTCAGTCCTGCATGATTCTACCAAGAAATGTGTGTTCATTGAAACCGCTGGTTTTTGATAGTTTGGGCCCTATTGAATAATGAATGTTTTGAATTTTCTCCAAAAGTAAAGTAGTTGCAAACTCATCCTTTTAGAAACTTGTTTGGGCTGTTGAGAGGAGTAAACAACCATCAAAAATTTCAATCCTGCATGATTCTACCAAGAAATGTGATTCTTCATTCAAAACGCTGGTTTTTGCTATTGGGCTCTATTGAATAATGAATGTTTTGAATTTTCTCCAAAATTAAAGTAGTTGCAAACTCATGCTTTTAGAGACTTGTTTGGGCTCATGAGAGGAGTAGAAAAACATCAAAAATTTCAGTCCTGCATGATTCTACCAAGAAATGTGTGTTCATTGAAACCGCTGGTTTTTGATAGTTTGGGCCCTATTGAATAATGAATGTTTTGAATTTTCTCCAAAAGTAAAGTAGTTGCAAACTCATCCTTTTAGAAACTTGTTTGGGCTGTTGAGAGCAGTAAAAAACCATCAAAAATTTCAATCCTGCATGATTCTACCAAGAAATGTGATTCTTCATTCAAAACGCTGGTTTTTGCTATTGGGCTCTATTGAATAATGAATGTTTTGAATTTTCTCCAAAAGTAAAGTAGTTGCAGACTCATGCTTTTAGAGACTTGTTTGGGCTCATGAGAGGAGTAGAAAAACATCAAAAATTTCAGTCCTGCATTATTCTAACAAGAAATGTGTGTTCATTGAAACCGCTGGTTTTTGATAGTTTGGGCCCTATTGAATAATGAATGTTTTTAATTTTCTCCAAAAGTAAAGTAGTTGCAAACTCATCCTTTTAGAAACTTGTTTGGGCTGTTGAGAGGAGTAAAAAACCATCAAAAATTTCAATCCTGCATGATTCTACCAAGAAATGTGATTCTTCATTCAAAACCTGATTTTTGCTATTGGGCTCTATTGAATAATGAATGTTTTGAATTTTCTCCAAAAGTAAAGTAGTTGCAAACTCATGCTTTTAGAGACTTGTTTGGGCTCATGAGAGGAGTAGAAAAACATCAAAAATTTCAGTCCTGCATGATTCTACCAAGAAATGTGTGTTCATTCAAACCGCTGGTTTTTGATAGTTTGGGCCCTATTGAATAATGAATGTTTTGAATTTTCTCCAAAAGTAAAGTAGTTGCAAACTCATCCTTTTAGAAACTTGTTTGGGCTGTTGAGAGGAGTAAGAAACCATCAAAAATTTCAATCCTGCATGATTCTACCAAGACATGTGATTCTTCATTCAAAACGCTGGTTTTTGCTATTGAGCTCTATTGAATAATGAATGTTTTGAATTTTCTCCAAAAGTAAAGTAGTTGCAAACTCATCCTTTTAGAGACTTGTTTGGGCTCATGAGAGGAGTAGAAAAACATCAAAAATTTCAGTCCTGCACGATTCTACCAAGAAATGTGTGTTCATTCAAACCGCTGGTTTTTGATAGTTTGGGCCCTATTGAATAATGAATGTTTTGAATTTTCTCCAAAAGTAAAGTAGTTGCAAACTCATCCTTTTAGAAACTTGTTTGGGCTGTTGAGAGGAGTAAAAAACCATCAAAAATTTCAATCCTGCATGATTCTACCAAGAAATGTGATTCTTCATTCAAAACCTGATTTTTGCTATTGGGCTCTATTGAATAATGAATGTTTTGAATTTTCTCCAAAAGTAAAGTAGTTGCAAACTCATGCTTTTAGAGACTTGTTTGGGCTCATGAGAGGAGTAGAAAAACATCAAAAATTTCAGTCCTGCACGATTCTACCAAGAAATGTGTGTTCATTCAAACCACTGGTTTTTGATAGTTTGGGCCCTATTGAATAATGAATGTTTTGAATTTTCTCCAAAAGTAAAGTAGTTGCAAACTCATCCTTTTAGAAACTTGTTTGGGCTGTTGAGAGCAGTAAAAAACCATCAAAAATTTCAATCCTGCATGATTCTACCAAGAAATGTGATTCTTCATTCAAAACGCTGGTTTTTGCTATTGGGCTCTATTGAATAATGAATGTTTTGAATTTTCTCCAAAAGTAAAGTAGTTGCAAACTCATGCTTTTAGAGACTTGTTTGGTCTCATGAGAGGAGTAGAAAAACATCAAAAATTTCACTCCTGCCTGATTCTACCAAGAAATGTGTGTTCATTGAAACCGCTGGTTTTTGATAGTTTGGGCCCTATTGAATAATGAATGTTTTGAATTTTCTCCAAAAGTAAAGTAGTTGCAAACTCATCCTTTTAGAAACTTGTTTGGGCTGTTGAGAGGAGTAAAAAACCATCAAAAATTTCAATCCTGCATGATTCTACCAAGAAATGTGATTCTTCATTCAAAACCTGATTTTTGCTATTGGGCTCTATTGAATAATGAATGTTTTGAATTTTCTCCAAAAGTAAAGTAGTTGCAAACTCATGCTTTTAGAGACTTGTTTGGGCTCATGAGAGGAGTAGAAAAACAACAAAAATTTCAGTCCTGCATGATTCTACCAAGAAATGTGTGTTCATTGAAACCGCTGGTGTTTGATAGTTTGGGCCCTATTGAATAATGAATGTTTTGAATTTTCTCCAAACGTAAAGTAGTTGCAAACTCATCCTTTTAGAAACTTGTTTGGGCTGTTGAGAGGAGTAAAAAACCATCAAAAATTTCAATCCTGCATGATTCTACCAAGAAATGTGATTCTTCATTCAAAACCTGATTTTTGCTATTGGGCTCTATTGAATAATGAATGTTTTGAATTTTCTCCAAAAGCAAAGTAGTTGCAAACTCATGCTTTTAGAGACTTGTTTGGGCTCATGAGAGGAGTAGAAAAACATCAAAAATTTCAGTCCTGCATGATTCTACCAAGAAATGTGTGTTCATTGAAACCGCTGGTTTTTGATAGTTTGGGCCCTATTGAATAATGAATGTTTTGAATTTTCTTCAAAAGTAAAGTAGTTGCAAACTCATCCTTTTAGAAACTTGTTTGGGCTGTTGAGAGGAGTAAAAAACCATCAAAAATTTCAATCCTGCATGATTCTACCAAGAAATGTGATTCTTCATTCAAAACGCTGGTTTTTGCTATTGGGCTCTATTGAATAATGAATGTTTTGAATTTTCTCCAAAAGTAAAGTAGTTGCAAACTCATCCTTTTAGAGACTTGTTTGGGCTCATGAGAGGAGTAGAAAAACATCAAAAATTTCAGTCCTGCACGATTCTACCAAGAAATGTGTGTTCATTCAAACCGCTGGTTTTTGATATTTTGGGCCCTATTGAATAATGAATGTTTTGAATTTTCTCCAAAAGTAAAGTAGTTGCAAACTCATCCTTTTAGAAACTTGTTTGGGCTGTTGAGAGGAGTAAAAAACCATCAAAAATTTCAATCCTGCATGATTCTACCAAGAAATGTGATTCTTCATTCAAAACCTGATTTTTGCTATTGGGCTCTATTGAATAATGAATGTTTTGAATTTTCTCCAAAAGTAAAGTAGTTGCAAACTCATGCTTTTAGAGACTTGTTTGGGCTCATGAGAGGAGTAGAAAAACATCAAAAATTTCAGTCCTGCATGATTCTACCAAGAAATGTGTGTTCATTGAAACCGCTGGTTTTTGATAGTTTGGGCCCTATTGAATAATGAATGTTTTGAATTTTCTCCAAAAGTAAAGTAGTTGCAAACTCATCCTTTTAGAAACTTTTTTGGGCTGTTGAGATGAGTAAAAAAACATCAAAAATTTCAATCCTGCATGATTCTACCAAGAAATGTGATTCTTCATTTAAAACGCTGGTTATTGCTATTGGGCTCTATTGAATAATGAATGTTTTGAATTTTCTCCAAAAGTAAAGTAGTTGCAAACTCATCCTTTTAGAGTCTTGTTTGGGCTCATGAGAGGAGTAGAAAAACATCAAAAATTTCAGTCCTTCACGATTCTACCAAGAAATGTGTGTTCATTCAAACTGCTGTTTTTTGATATTTTGGGCCCTATTGAATAATGAATGTTTTGAATTTTCTCCAAAAGTAAAGTAGTTGCAAACTCATCCTTTTAGAAACTTGTTTGGGCTGTTGAGAGGAGTAAAAAACCATCAAAAATTTCAATCCTGCATGATTCTACCAAGAAATGTGATTCTTCATTCAAAACCTGATTTTTGCTATTGGGCTCTATTGAATAATGAATGTTTTGAATTTTCTCCAAAAGTAAAGTAGTTGCAAACTCATGCTTTTAGAGTCTTGTTTGGGCTCATGAGAGGAGTAGAAAAACATCAAAAATTTCAGTCCTGCATGATTCTACCAAGAAATGTGTGTTCATTGAAACCGCTGGTTTTTGATAGTTTGGGCCCTATTGAATAATGAATGTTTTGAATTTTCTCCAAAAGTAAATTAGTTGCAAACTCATCCTTTTAGAAACTTGTTTGGGCTGTTGAGAGGAGTAAAAAACCATCAAAAATTTCAATCCTGCATGATTCTACCAAGAAATGTGATTCTTCATTCAAAACGCTGGTTTTTGCTATTGGGCTCTATTGAATAATGAATGTTTTGAATTTTCTCCAAAAGTAAAGTAGTTGCAAACTCATCCTTTTAGAGACTTGTTTGGGCTCATGAGAGGAGTAGAAAAAAATCAAAAATTTCAGTCCTGCACGATTCTACCAAGAAATGTGTGTTCATTCAAACCGCTGGTTATTGATATTTTGGGCCCTATTGAATAATGAATGTTTTGAATTTTCTCCAAAAGTAAAGTAGTTGCAAACTCATCCTTTTAGAAACTTGTTTGGGCTGTTGAGAGAAGTAAAAAAACATCAAAAATTTCAATCCTGCATGATTCTACCAAGAAATGTGATTCTTCATTCATAACGCTGGTTTTTGCTATTGGGCTCTATTGAATAATGAATGTTTTGAATTTTCTCCAAAAGTAAAGTAGTTGCAAACTCATCCTTTTAGAAACTTGTTTGGGCTGTTGAGAGGAGTAAAAAACCATCAAAAATTTCAATCCTGCATGATTCTACCAAGAAATGTGATTCTTCATTCAAAACGCTGGTTTTTGCTATTGGGCTCTATTGAATAATGAATGTTTTGAATTTTCTCCAAAAGTAAAGTAGTTGCAAACTCATCCTTTTAGAGACTTGTTTGGACTCATAAGAGGAGTAGAAAAACATCAAAAATTTCAGTCCTGCATGATTCTACCAAGAAATGTGTGTTCATTGAAACCGCTGGTTTTTGATAGTTTGGGCCCTATTGAATAATGAATGTTTTGAATTTTCTCCAAAAGTAAAGTAGTTGCAAACTCATCCTTTTAGAAACTTGTTTGGGCTGTTGAGAGGAGTAAAAAACCATCAAAAATTTCAATCCTGCATGATTCTACCAAGAAATGTGATTCTTCATTCAAAACGCTGGTTTTTGCTATTGGGCTCTATTGAATATTGAATGTTTTGAATTTTCTCCAAAAGTAAAGTAGTTGCAAACTCATGCTTTTAGAGACTTGTTTGGGCTCATGAGAGGAGTAGAAAAACATCAAAAATTTCAGTCCTGCATGATTGTACCAAGAAATGTGTGTTCATTGAAACCGCTGGTTTTTGATAGTTTGGGCCCTATTGAATAATGAATGTTTTGAATTTTCTCCAAAAGTAAAGTAGTTGCAAACTCATCCTTTTAGAAACTTGTTTGGGCTGTTGAGAGGAGTAAAAAACCATCAAAAATTTCAATCCTGCATGATTCTACCAAGAAATGTGATTCTTCATTCAAAACGCTGGTTTTTGCTATTGGGCTCTATTGAATAATGAATGTTTTGAATTTTCTCCAAAAGTAAAGTAGTTGCAAACTCATCCTTTTAGAGACTTGTTTGGGCTCATGAGAGGAGTAGAAAAACATCAAAAATTTCAGTCCTGCACGATTCTACCAAGAAATGTGTGTTCATTGAAACCGCTGGTTTTTGATAGTTTGGGCCCTATTGAATAATGAATGTTTTGAATTTTCTCCAAAAGTAAAGTAGTTGCAAACTCATCCTTTTAGAAACTTGTTTGGGCTGTTGAGAGGAGTAAAAAACCATCAAAAATTTAAATCCTGCATGATTCTACCAAGAAATGTGATTCTTCATTCAAAACGCTGGTTTTTGCTATTGGGCTCTATTGAATAATGAATGTTTTGAATTTTCTCCAAAAGTAAAGTAGTTGCAAATTCATCCTTTTAGAGACTTGTTTGGGCTCATGAGAGGAGTAGAAAAACATCAAAAATTTCAGTCCTGCACGATTCTACCAAGAAATGTGTGTTCATTGAAACCGCTGGTTTTTGATAGTTTGGGCCCTATTGAATAATGAATGTTTTGAATTTTCTCCAAAAGTAAAGTAGTTGCAAACTCATCCTTTTAGAAACTTGTTTGGGCTGTTGAGAGGAGTAAAAAACCATCAAAAATTTCAATCCTGCATGATTCTACCAAGAAATGTGATTCTTCATTCAAAACCTGATTTTTGCTATTGGGCTCTATTGAATAATGAATGTTTTGAATTTTCTT